>NC_052079.1:24017475-34017475 GCF_015852505.1 Tachyglossus aculeatus | reverse complement strand
TGCGGATGCCAGTATGGGATTCTCCCCTACTATTCTGGTCAAAAATGAGACTCTAGGAAGTGTCACCAGAGGTATCTTCAGGGTAGATGAAGGAAAGATTTTTATTTTAAAATCATTCATTCAATTATATTTATTGAGCTCTTACTGTGCGCAAAGCACTCTAATAAGCGCTTGGGAGAGTACAATAGCAAACAGAAAATCCCAACTTCTCCAGGAAGCCTTCCCTAGCTGTGAGAAGCAGTGGCCTAATGGAAAGAGCACGGCCCTGGGAGTCGGAGGACCTGGGTTCTAAACCCGACTTTGACCCTTGTCTGCTATGTGATCTTGGGCAAATCAGGTAACTTCTCTGTGCCTCAGTTTTCTAATCTGTAAAATGAGGGTTAAATCCCACTCCCTCCTACTTAGACTGTGAGCCCCATGTGGGACAGAGACTGTGTCCACATTCAATCATTCATTCAATCATATTTATTAAGCTCTCACTGTATTCAGAGCACTGTACTAAGCACTTGGGAAAGTACAGGATAGCAATAGAGAGTGACAATCCCTGCCCACAACCTGATAACCCTGTAATTACCCCAGTGCTTGGAACCATACTTGGCACATAGTAGGCACTTGATAAATCCCATAATTAATAATTATGATGGCATTTATTAAGCATTTACTGTGTGCAAAGCACTGTTCTAGGTGCTGGGGAGGTTACAAGGTGATTAGGTTGTCCCACAGGGGACTCACAGTCTTAATCCCCATTTTACAGATTTTACAGAGAAGTTAAATGACTTGTCCAAAGTCACACAGCTGATAATTGGCAGAGCAGGGATTCGAACCCAAGATCTCTAACTCCAAAACCCGGGGTCTTTCCACTGAGCCACATTGCTTCTCTAATTATTATCTCCCCTCCCTATTTTCCCTTCTTTTTGCATCACTTAAACACTCAGCCCCCAGCACTAATTTACTTAGACTTGACTCCTTCCCCTACTCCTAATTTAATATATTTCTTCCCCTCTATATTGTAAATTCCGTGAGATTAGGGAATGTATCTACTTATTATATTATATTCTCCCAAACTTTATTGAGGCACTTTGTGCATAGTAAACACTCAAATGCCATAGATTAGTTGATTTGATTTTACTCATGGGAAGTACTAGAAAGGGAATAATATATCAGATCTTTTAAGTTGAGCACAAACAGACAAATGGAACTTCTGCAGCTTTTTGCATTCTATCCCAAACACATGCTTGGAAGAATCCAACTGTGGACTAACTTCTAAGTGCAATATTGAGGTAAAAAAAAATGAATACTAACACTTTCATTAAACAAAAACAAAAACAAAAAAACCAACCTCTCAAATCTCTAATATTTCTTCTGTTTGAAAAACTCTGAAACCTGATTCAATTTGTGGTTAATTGGAAAAGGACCCAAATTTGAGTGTTGGTTCCCCCTAGATAGCCAGTAAAACTTTCCAAATCTGAGCTATTATAAAATAAAATATACACTAAGGAAGTTGAGAAAAAGCAAAGGTTTTTCCAAAGTAAAACTTGTAAGTCCATTCACATTCATTAATTTCATTGTACTGTAACAGGCAAATATCCAAAATAATGAAAAAAGTATTGCTTTAAAGCAGGGGTGGATAATTAAGGAGGTTGTTTTTCAAGGCAAATTGAACAGCCTTATTTAACAATTTAGAAGGGAAAAGAAGATGTAAAGGAACTTTAAACTTTCAGTGATGAGAAAAGTTGCCAAATGTTTAAAGTCACAAAGGAAAAAAGAAAAAATTAATGGCAGAATATGTGCATAAACGTTCTCAGTTTTCAGTTATTAAAAAAATAAATCCCTTCCCACAATCTTATTAACAAATTGATATGATATATGTTATAGTCAAGCCACTAAAAATGTAAAAGGAATATGTTTTCTGGAAAACCAGTATAGGAAATAAGCTGTGAATTAATTGAAATCATTTAAATATCATTCACTAAATATTTGAATGCTATTAAAGGAGGCTTGATCCTATGTTGGCTCATTTTTTTAAAGTTTTAGAGGGACCATTCATTCATTCAATCACTTTTATTGAGCGTTTACTGTGTGCAGAGCACTGTACTAAGTGCTTGGGAAGTACAAGTTGGCAACATGTAGAGACCGATTGTCCCTACCCAACATCGGGCTCACAGTCTAGAAGGGGGAGACAGACAACAAACAAAATAAGTAGACTGGTGTCAAGACCATTGAAAGAAATAGAAATATCTATTTCTAAAGGAAAGAGCCTAGGAGTCAGAGGACCTGGGTTCTAAAACTGACTAGACCATTAGACCAAATATCTTATCTTTTCAATTTCAAAATTTGGCATTTATATTTGGTAGTGAGACCAAATTTTTTATACAGTCACAAATTAAGAATAAGTTGTAACTTTTTGATCTAAATCTTAGGGGTGTATCAAGATTAATAAAATGCATTAAATCCCCTAATGATATTTTTTGCTCTTAGACCAGAACTGGAAAAAATACCAAACTGAAGTCCACATTGAATTGGGTTTTTCTGTCATTGCAAGAGCCATTTTAATTACCAACTGGATAGAGGTCAAAATCATTTTCTCACATTTTTTTTGTGCTTTCATCTTTCCTTATAGTCTATCATGAACCCTCTCAATTCCCCTGATTCTTGGCTTGGGCAACCTTTGGACAACAGAAACTGTACCTAATTCTCACCTGTGTCTTTTTTCCCCAGTGCTTCGTATAGTGCTGTGCACCCAATAAATGCTTTATCAGTGATAATTATAGAGCTCTTACTGTGTTCATACCACTATACTATTTTGGAGAGTACAATACAACTGTTGGTAGACAGAGTCTCTGCGCACAGTGGTCTTACAGTCTAGATGAGGAGATAGACGATAATATAAATAAATTGATAATAAATATTATTACTACCAATAGAAGTTGCATGAAATTGCACTTTTTACTATGAAAGACAAATGGACAAATGATCTCATCTTCTTGTAAAACCAGAGTGGCCAAAAAATCTGATCATTTGAGGGGACAGCTAAAAATATTCCTTAGCATTAAACTATTTTTCAACTTCCTGCTTTTTTTCCCTTTTATTTTTATAGAGGTGGGGGATAACTGGATTTGAAGCATGTGGGGACATGAGCAACCCATGAGAGATAGGTATTGTGTCTAATTTCCACCTGTTTTTTCCCTCTCAGCATTTAGTACAAGTGTTCTGCACAGAGTAAGCACTTTCAGATAGAAAATCCTAACCCTCTGCTTTGAAAAACTCAATCAGTCAGCCCCCTAACTCACTGATTTCTTACTGGAGCCCCGGATATATGCTTTGCTCCTCTGGTGCCAGCTTGCTCATTGTTCCTTGATCCTTGTGCTTTCATCTTTCCTTATAGTCTATCATAAACCCTCTCAATTCCCCTGATTCTTAGCTTGGGCAGCCTTTGGAGAACAGAAACTGTACCTAATTCTCACCTGTGTTTCAACTCATCTATTTCTCATCTATTTCAACTATCAACCCCTTTCCCATGTCCTTCCTCTAACCTGGAGGGGAAGGGAGCTCCAGGCTAGAGATGGGACCTGGGCGAGACGTCAGTAGCAAGAAAGACAAGATTGAGTTTCAGTAAGTAAGAGTGAAATGGGCAGGCTTGGTGTGCAGTAGGAAATTAGTGAGGTAAAATAAGTGGGGGCAAGGTAATTGAATGCTTTAAAGCTGATGGTAAGGAGTTTCTGTTTCATGAGGACAACCACTGGTGGTTCTGGAGAACTGGGGAAACATTGACTCCCCACTCTCTTGACTGTCTTCAACACTGTGAACCACTCACTTCTCTGGATGTATTATCTTATCTTTATATTTGTCACTCAGTCTTTTCCTCGTTCTTCTCTTCTGCTCCACCTTTCCAGCCCCCACTTGGTTCAGTTCACCTCATCTCCCTGGTAAACTATTGCATCAGTTTCCTTACTGCTCTTCCTAACTCTATTATCTTCCATCTTCAGTCTCTACTTCTGCTACTGACTGAATTATCTTCCTAAATACAATTCTGAACTCATCACTCTGCTCCTTAAAAAAAAAATGGCAATTTCCCTCTGCATCTCTAAACCACTGGCTTCAAGCGCTTCTGCTCAGATATCTGCTCTCTTCACCTTCTACACCCCTGCTCACACTCTTTGATCATGAGTTACTGAGGACACATAGCTTGCTTTGTTCAAAGTAACTCTTTCATTTTTGAAACAGTCCCTTAAGATCATAAGAAAATCCATTCACTAAGAGATCAATGGATTGTCCATTCATCTCAGCATTCTGTTTCTTCAGTGGCAATGAAAGGAACTTGGAAAATCAGTGTGATAGGTGACCCCTTTGGCATTATTGATGCCCCATAACTTTGCCCACAATTTTTTAATTCCTATAACAATTATATATGTATGTATATATATATACACAATTGTTATATGAACAATTTATTCATATAACAATTTATTTTCCTTTTTATGTTTTTCTTAAAATATCCTTTAACTAGGACCATATGAAATGATACATTGTGAATGCTTTGAGGGCAGAGTTAAGCACTTAGTATAGGGTAAGCACTCAGTATGATTTATTGTGTGCAGGAAATTTGTGCATCAACTCTGTTGCATTGTACTCTCCCAAGTGCTTAGTATACTGGTATGGAAAAGTAAGCACTCAAATACTGTTGATTGATTGATTCATTCATTCAATCGTATTTATTGAGTACTTACTGTGTGCAGAGCACTGTACTAAGCGCTTGGAAAGTACAATTGCTTGGAAAGTCAAGAGAGAGAAGAGGTTTGAGTTTCTCTTTCAGTAAAAGACTAATTTTCAATTGAAATTTTTAGATATTGCATAAATATAGACTGTGGGGAATTACTTTTCAAAATATCCCAGTAGCTGTAACACAAAGAAGTTTCAAAACAGGTTATGCATTTGGACTCACTCTCCTCAAGCAACTATCAGCTACACTTTATACTCTGTTTATTATGTATTTATTTTGGGGGGTTATTATTCATAAATACCTTCTATCTCTGACATTTATATTCATCAAATTATGCCTTTCCCCCAATAAAATTTCAAGCACCTTCAAAGCAGTGTTCACATATTTACTTCTTTAACATGTTTTTCAAGCACTCTATAATGTTAACTCTGATTATTAATTACTAATGACAAACTCACTTTTTTATAAAATCCCTCTTTCTACAATTTTATATGTGTCTTTTTTTTCTTACCTCTCAGGGAAAAATGTTACATTTTGTTGTGTTGTGAATATCATTGTTCAGTAAATACCACATTGTCTTATGCTTTCTACTCAGAACCAAAATCCAATATATTATCTTTCCTTATCGACTGAAGGACTTCTTTTCCAGAAAACAGTACTTTATCTTATCCAAACACCTTACTTCCGCTTCTTGTCCTGAAGAGTTATTTAACCAATCTATGTGAGGATAATTGAAGACTCCCACTTTTGCTACCTGCCCTAAGTTTTCAGTTTTCCCAATTTCATCTGACATTTTCTGGTCACTCTCCACATCCTGGTCATGTGTGATTCATCTGAGGCAGAAATAGACAGGGAGAAAAGAGAATTATCACTGCTTGGTGGAAATGGTTTTCTTTCTATTCCATTTCGACTGGCAGAAATGTACATATCTTCTGTTAGATGTTTATATTTGCTTCTCTATAGTTTCTTTTTATCTAGTTTCAATAAAATTTTCTCAAGATAGTTTTATGACCATTATGTAGCTTAGAGTCATGAATCAGATTCAATTCTTTCCTGAAATGGTGTTAGAATTAGAATACTAGCCATAGTTTTGATAACAAAACACCTGGGACTAAATATAGACCTACATTGGTCTGGAAAATGTTTCCTACTAAGGGATTTATTGCTGGAAACCTCCCTGGAATTACTCTGATTTTTTTTAGTAGCCATGTTTCTTAGATTTTTATACTGGTAAAAAACTTACTCTTTGACTTACTCTTGCCAGAACTCAAGTTGAGGAGGTGGTGGCAGAGATGAAAGGCCAATTTGGAATTTAGCCTGCAATCTGGCTCTTGTTTGGTAGATGCTGCTGTTAGGATGGAAGCCCATTAATTTACCCAATTTTATACTGGTGATTTTTTAATGGATACATTTGAACGTTTTCCAGTTTTTTGTGAAAATATAAAATCGAATCATTCTACAAACAGATGAGAATAGTGTCTCTGACTGCCCCCTTTGCCTGGACTGCTTGAATTCACTGGAAGGCTCATTCTTAGTGAACGTGATTGAGAAATGGTTTTCTCTGGGATATGATCCAATCACACTTGTGAGGCACATAGGGATGTGACAAGTAATGGCAGCCCGACGAAGGCTAGACAGGTGCATCTACTAAGTGGTATGGGTGACTTCTACGCTCACTCCCAGACAGAAAGGCAAGAAAGGCTCCATTCTCATTAGGATGGAGGTTACCGGATGATGAGCAGAAGGCCAGGAAGAAGCAGGATGGATGAATGGGTCCCCACCCTTCCAAGGATGTATGTTAAAGACTTACTCTTGCCAGAACTCAAATTGAGGAGGTGGTGGCAGAGATGAAAGGCCAATTTGGAATTTAGCCTGCAATCTGGCTCTTGTTTGGTAGATGCTGCTGTTAGGATGGAAGTCCATTAATTTCCCCAATACTGCATTTCTTAAACAACAATTTAAGGCCTTTACAAAATATGATGTAATTGATTCTACTAATGTTCATGTTATAATTTGTTGGTCTTTTCCTAGGCTACAATGATGATATTCTCTCCTATACTGTTCTCTCCTACTTAGACTGTGAGCCCAATGAGGAACAGGGACCCTGCCTGACCTGATTATATTGTATGTATTCCAATTCTTCGTACAGTGTTTGACACATAGGGTTGAGACGGAAAGGACAATTCCCATGAAGACAGTTATCTCATGCAAGTCATGTAACTTCTCTGTGTATCTGTTACCTCATCTGCATTGGAGATTAAGACTGTGACCCCCACCTGGGACAACCTGATAACCTTGTATCTCCCCCAGTGCTTAGAACAGTGCTTGGCTCATAGTAAGTGCTTAACAAATACCATCATTAGTATTGCTCTCTGTCACCTGACATGGGTGCCTGGTCAGCTGGAGCCTACCCATTTTCAGTGAAGGACTGGATAAAGTGGCAAGGGAAATGGATTAAAAACCCAGAGCAGGCACCAATCTCTCACTTGGATTTTAGGGCCTCTTGGACTCTTCCTCCCCCTGCTCTGCATGTGCTGAAACTGAAGTACAATAAACTTTGGGGTCACAGGAGCCAAGTTCGAGGCACCATCCCTTGAAGAAAATAAAAGCAGAGGTTGCTAATTTGGGGAAAAACCCATTTTAGATAAGGTTTAGTATCTATCTTACTAGGGCAGGCTCCAGTTAATAATAATAATAATGGTGCTTGCTAAGTACTTTCTATGTGCTAAGCACTGGGATAGATACAAGGTTATCAGGTTGTCCCATATGGATCTTACAGTCTTAATCCCCATTTTACAGATGAGGTAACTGAGGCACTGAGGGGTTAAATGACTTGCCCAAAGTCACACAGATGACACGTGGTGGAGCCTGGATTAGAACCCACAACCTCTGACTCCCAAGCCCATGCTCTTTCCACTGAGCCACACTGCTTCTCTCAGTTAAAACTGAATTTTCTTTCAAAATCATCTCCTAAGTGGTACGGGTGACTTCTACGCCCACTCCCAGACAGAAAGGCAAAAAGAGGGATAATGTCTGTTTGAACTCAACAATTCTGAAGAAAATCATGCTATTAATTTGGAGAGGGAGTCCAGTCTGTTGGTTTCCTTCTCCAGCTGGCTATTGGGGTGCAGGTCAGCAGTTAACCCTGGAAAGGTCACCTTTGAAGCATGCCTCTAGGAAATTCAAAACCATTTAACAGCAGACTAGTGCAAACAATCATTCAATCATATTTATTGAGTGCTTACTGTGTGCAGAGCACTGTACTAAGCTCTTGGTAGAATACAATATAACAATAAACAGACAACAAGCTTACAATCTAGAGGGGGAGACAGGTATTAATATTAATAAATAATAATAATAATAGCATTTATTAACCTCTTACTATGTGGAAAGCACTGTTCTAAGCACTGGGGAGGTTACAAGGCAATCAGGTTGTCCCACAGGGGGCTCACAGTCTTCACCCCATTTTACAGATGAGGCACCTGAGGTCCAGAGAAGTTACGTGACTTGCCCAAAGTCACACAGCTGACAATTGGCGGAGCCGGGATTTGAACCCATGACCTCTGACTCCAAAGCCCGGGCTCTTTCCACTGAGCCACGCTGCTTCTCTAATAAATAATAAATTACCGATATGTACATACGTGCTGTGGGGTTGAGGGTGAGGTTAATAAAAGGATGACAATCCAAGTGGAAGGGCGATGCAGGAGGGAGTGGCAGAAGAGGAAATAAGGGCTTAGCTGGGGAAGGCCTCTTGGAAGAGATGTGTTTTTACTGATGCTTTCAAGAAGGGGCGAATGATCACCCATCATTATGAAGAGGGAGGTTATTCCAGGCCAGAGGCAGAATGTGAGCATGGGCTCAGCAGTGAGATAGAGAGATTGAGGTACACTGAGTCGGTTGGCATCAGAGGAATGAAGTGTGCGATCTGGGTTGCAGTAAGAAATCAGATATGTGGGGACAATAATAATAATAATAATAATGGCATTTATTAAGTGCTTACCATGTGCAAAGCACTGTTATAAGCTCTAGGGAGATTACAAGGTGATCCCGCTCCCTATCGCCCCTGCCTTACCTCCTTCCCCTCCCCACACCACCTGTATATATGTTTGTACATATTTATTACTCTATTTATTTTACTTGTACATAATTATTCTATTTATTTTATTTTGTTAATATGTTTTGTCTTGTTGTCTGTCTCCCCCTTCTAGACCGTGAGCCCACTGTTTGGTAGGGACCGTCTCTATATGTTGCCAACTTGTACTTCCCAAGCACTTAGTACAGTGCTCAGCACACAGTAAGCGCTCAATAAATACAATTGAATGAATGAATGAAAATGAATGATCAGGTTGTCCCACATGGGGCTCACAGTCTTAATCCCCATTTTACAGTTGAGGTACCTGAGGCACAGAGAAGTTAATTGACTTGCCCAAAGTCACACAGCTGACAATTGGCAGAGCTGGAATTTGAACCCAGGACCTCTGACTCCAAAGCCCGGGCTCTTTCCACTGAGCCAAGCTGCTTCTCCGAGGTAATTGAGTGCTTTCAAACCTATGGTAAAGTGTTTCTGTTTGATGTGGAGGTGGACGTGCAACAACTGGGGGTTCTTGAGTAGTAGGGAAATATGGCCCAAATCGTTTTAGAGAAAAATGATCCAGCCAGCAGAGTGAAGTGCCAGCACGTTATCCTGTGAACTTGGGTGTGTACTGACCCAAGCAATTTGGAAGCTGATAGGAGAGAGGAGCTAATCCAATTCATTCATTCATTCAATTGTATTTATTCATTCATTCAATCGTATTTATTGAGCGCTTACTGTGTGCAGAGCACTGTACTAAGCGCTTGGGAGGTCCAAGTGGGCAACATATAGAGATGGTCCCTACCCAACATTCATTCTTTCATATTTATTGAGCGCTTACTGTGTGCAGGACACTGTACTAAGTGCTTGGGAAGTCCAAGGGGGCAACATATAGAGACGGTCCCTACCCAACATTCATTCAATCATATTTACTGAGCGCTTACTGTGTGCAGAGCACTGTACTAAGCGCTTGGGAAGTACAAGTCGGCAACATGTAGAGACGGTCCCTACCCAACGACGGGCTTACAGTCTCGAAGGATCTGAACAGAGATCAGGAACTCCAGGATATGGTTTCCAGTTGGGCCCAGGGCAGTGAGTCTGGGTTTCCATCCCCCAGGTGTATCCTGGTTAAGTTCCATGTCAACTCGGAGGTGGGAGTCGTTTGGCTCTGTCCATCGCCCTTCGACTGCTGTTTAAACATCAGCTGCAGGAGCCACAGATTCAAATCCCGGGCAAATTCCCTTTTAAAGTGTTGAGGTTCATCATAAGCTCAGCTTGTTTAGGTCTCTGACCCAGACTGTGGGAATTCACTGGAATGTGGGAGTCAGTGAAATGAGCTGACGTGTTTTGTCGACTTTAGTGCAACTGCTCATTCACCTTCTCTAGAGGGCTGCTGTTTAGGCCCCACCATTAGTAAGCGCTTAACAAATACCAACATTATTATTATAGCACTGTTTACCTGCTATAAAGCTTCCTGCTTACCCCTTACTACAAGTGCGTGCTGCTCCTTCCCCTCTAGACTGTAAACTCATTATGGTCAGGGACTATGTCCACTAATCCTGTTGTACTGCACACTCCCAGGAGAATAAGTGCTCAATAAACACCACAGTTGGATTGATTAGAACATTTCCTGTGGAAGTAAGATCTATCATAACAGTTAAGCTGACATTTCTTTCCCTTTTTTTTGGTTTTTAAAGAGTGATTGGATTAGAATTTATAGCTTTCACTTTAATTCTGAAGGAGATTTTGGTTAGGATTAAAAATGGGATATCAGAGATATCATCTTTTCCTGGCACCATCTTAACCCCTGATTAGTATATTCTTGTCTTCCCTGCTTTCTTGAATGCCATTAATTAAAGTCTCTAATTAAATACATTTTTCAGCCAGAGACAAGGATCCAGTGAAGATTTCTCTTAACCTTGAGATCAAGGTAGATACAATAAAAGAAGAATTTGAAAATAAGAATATGGGCTAATAAAATATATATTTATATCGGTCTGGATACTTCAGATGAACAATAAAAGGTAGAATTTCATTATGAAACTTAAAGAACATTATCTTGTCAAGAGATTTAATTCTTTTACACTTTCTTTTGGATATGCAGATGAGGAAGCTCAGGGTGTGATATAGCATTTATGGAGAATTTGATGCCTAGGTGTTAAAAATCTAAATAGGGAAAAAAAGTTGTTTCTCAGTGGAAAGACTCCTTTGAATACTGATGAGGAAAGCTACTTGGAACAACAACCTGTATGCCGAATCTATATTTCCCCGTACCATAGCTGATAAAACTATCACATCCTGGAACTGGCAAGTAAGGTTGATAGAGAAAGAAAGTATTATGTATTTTCTCTGTAAATGATGTGCTCTGTGTATAGCCTGCAGATTTGAGTGAAGTATAATTTAAACTCAGGTACCGTGCACAAATACACAAATTACAGCCCATATCCAAGTGTGATTTTAAAATGATCACATTTTGGTCCGAGCACTAGTTCGCTTGGCCACGAGCGATTAATAATATACAGTTCAGCTGGGAAGAGTGTGAAGGATGAGTGGAAAATATTTGAGACGTGGAAGGTCTTAGATTTCCCAGACAATTAACACTTTTGTTACCCTTTGTCCTTTTCCAGTAAATGAGACACGAAGTTTTGGTAAATCATTAATCTGAAGACTTGTAAAATGTAGTTTTTAAACCAATTCAGATAATGACTAAATTTCATATTTATGCAGAAAAAATAATATAGTCACAAAACTACAGTTGGGGTAGTAATAAGTGGCAATAGTCATCCTACAGCTCCCAGCTCCGCCAATTGTATGCTGTGTGACTTTGGGCAAGTCACTTAACTTCTCTGTGCCTCAGTTACCTCATCTGTAAAATGGGGATTAAGACTGTGAGCCCCCCGTGGGACAACCTGATCACCTTGTAACCTCCCCAGCTCTTAGAACAGTGCCTTGCACAGAGTAAGTGCTTAATAAATGTCATTATTATTATTATTATTATTGTTATTACATATTACCTGGTTTTGCTTATTGCAGTTCAGATATAACACAATTGACACCGCTGCATTTTTGCATGGGTGTTTGGTATTGCTCCTTGGAAAATAAGAAATACTTATAATAGTTGTGGTATTTGTTAAATGTTTACAATAGGCTTCACATTGTACTAAGAGCTGGGGTTAACATTTGAGATAATAAAAGTCAGAAACAGAAATAAGGATCACGTTTATGGTCACTGGGCGGTGGCGGGTGGGGTTTGGGAGAGGGAGTAGACATGGTTTTTAGCAGAACCAGCTAACCTCCATTTAACGATGCCATTTACTGCCATATTGCAAAATACCAGATCACGCCATACAAATTAGAAAGTACACGAGAGCCAGGCTGTTGCCTGTGAGAACAAAATGAAGAAAAGAATTTTGGGGGAGAGTGGACATGCTGTTAGAGTGCAATTCAATACTGTTTGTGATTAAACATAATTGAGTAAAGCCCTGCAGTAGAGCACAGAAGGTAAGAGCTGCCCTGCTCCTGCTGCCAAATTGGTACTGAACATTGACAGACAATCCTGGAAACTGGTTCCAGAATTAAGGAAATTAACAAGGAAGTTAAGACAGATCATTTTCTTCTTATCATTATTTCAACATTTGACTCAAAAATTATTTTTATAAAAAAAACCAAAATTATTTCCACCTAAATCTGTCCCCTCCACCTGACTTTCCCCATCACTGTATATAGCACTACCATCTCTCTATCTCGTAATCCAATAGCCTTAGCACTATCTTTGACTCATTGCTCTCATTCAACATTTATTCAATATGCCACCAAATCCTGTCAGTTCAACCTTCAAAATGTTACTAGAAATCTGCTTTTTCCTCACCATCCAAACTGCAACCACATTAATTCAAGCACTTATCGTTGTACCCCACTTTGATGGCTGCAGCAGCCTTCTTGCTGACTTACCTGCCTCCTGTCTCTCCCCACTCCAGTCCACACTTCACTCTGCTGCCTGGATCATTTGTCTACAAAACCATTCAGTCCATGTTTTCCCACTCCTCGAGAATCCCCAGGCGTTGCTCATCACTTGCTAGGGTTTCTGATCCCTGATTGGATAATAATAATAACAGTAATAATCATGGTATTTGTTAAGTGCTTACAAGTTAAGTGCCAAGCACTGTTCGAAGCACTGGGTTAGACACAAGGTAATGAAGTTGTCCCATGTGGGGCTAACAGTCTTAATCCCCATTTTACAGATGGGGTAACTGAGGCACAGAGAAGTTAAGTGACTTGCCCAAAGTCACACAGCTGATAAATGGTGGAGCTGGGATTAGAACCCACAACCTCTGATTCCCAAGCCCGGCCTCTTTCCACTAAGCCACGCTGCTTCTCATTGATTGAATGGATCAATCCATCCAAAAAAAAAAAAAAAAAATGAGGATTTGCTCCCCTCTCCCATCTGGTTCCAAAAAGCTTCAGTAAGTAGATCTAAAAGTTCGCAGAATAATTTTTTGGCACTTCACTGTGCTGCCCAGATAATTTTTCTACAAAACCATTCAGTCCATGTTTCCCCACTCGAGAACCTCCAGTGGTTGCCCATCTACTTCCGTGGCTCAGTGGAAAGAGCATGGGCTTTGGAGTCAGAGGTCATGGGTGTAAATCCCAGCTCTGCCAGCTGTCAGCTGTGTGACTTTGGGCAAGTCACTTAACTTCTCTGTGCCTCAGTTACCCCATCTGTAAAATGGGAATTAAAATTATGAACCCCCCATGGGACAACCTGGTCACCTTGTAACCTCGCCAGTACTTAGAACAGTGCTTTGCACATATTAAACGCTTAACAAATACCATTATTAGTATTATTATTATCATTAATAAACAGAAACTCCTTATCCTAGGCTTCAAGGTACTCAATCACCTTATCCCTTCCCACCTCACCTCCCTGATTTCCTAACTAACTTGCACATTTCACTCCTGTAATGCCAAGCTACTCACTCTACCTCAATCTTATCTCTCTCACCACCACTCCTTGCCCATGTCCTGCCTTTCTCCCAGACTATCCTTCCTCTTCATATGTGACAGATTATCATTCTACCCACCTTCAAAGTCTTATTATAAGCATGCCTCCTCCAAGAGAACTTCCCCAAGTAAACCCTCATTTCTTCTTCTCCCACTGTCTTCGGCATCACCCATGAATGTGAGCTTTCACCCTTCATTCACCCTTCCCTCAGCTGCAAAACACTTTTGTACAGATCCGTATTTTATTTATGTCAATGACTTTTTCCCACTGTAGACTGTAAGCTCATTTTGGGTAGGGAACAACCATTATATTGTACTCTCACATTAGTACGGTGTTCTGCACACAGTAAACAGTAATACAGTTGATTGACTCATCAAGCCATCATTTCCACTACTCTCTGCCTTCTGTGTAACCTCTGAACTTGGATCTGTTCCTCTTTAATACTTATTATTTAACCCACTGTCATCCCCACAGCACTCATGTACATATCTGTAATTTATTTATATTTGTGTCTGTCTCCCTGGAAACTATAAGATCGTTTCAGATCGTCTACCAACTTTCTCTCATACTCTCCCAAAAGCTGAGTACAGTGCTCTGCACAGAGTAAGCACTCAAATACCATTCATTGGTGGATCGACTGTCCTGACTCTGGCAGATTGCACAGTCCTTTACTGAAAAGTGGAGCTTATTACTTCTGGCTTCGAAGGGATAATTTTTGACTTTAGAAGGTTATCCTTCTTATGTGATTTCCCTATCAGTGAAGGGGCAAACGGATGAATCAACTCTGTGGGGTAGGTTTGACTGTATTCATCCATATTTAAATTTGGTTGCCTTTTACTCTGAACAATTCTTGAATTATATACTTATTACACTGCACCTAAATATAATTCACCCCAGCACCTACGCACATATCTCATATTTTACTATTTTTCCTACCTGTGATTTATTTTAATGTCTGTCTCACCATGAACACTGAGTACAGTGCTGTGCACACAGCAAGCACTCAAATACCACTGATCGATAGGCCTGGGTTCTAATCCTGCTGCCACTTACCTGCTGTGTGACCTCTGTCAGGACACTTCACTTCTCTGTGCTTTAATCCCCTAGAAAATGGGGATTAAGACTGTGAGCCCTATGTGGGATAGGGACCATGTCCAACCCCAGTGCTTTGTACAGGGCCTGGCATGTCGGAAGTGCTTAACAAATACCACATTAATTATTATTACAACAATGTAATGGCTTCCTATAGAAGGTGGTATGAACCTAAGGGGGAGACCTTGTCTTATCCTTTTTTTATTCCAGAGTCAATGCATTCCCATCTTAGGATCCCCTCCTCAGGCATCACTAGCAATGGACACCCACTTTCAAATTTTTATCCATCTTTGTCCTGTGCTACTTCCCAAACAATGCCATCTTTCCTCTTTTCCCACAGCCTCACTCACCATCAGCAGTAGATCCCTGAATTTAACTTAACAACTGTTAATGCTGATGGATTGATTGATTCAGCTCAAGATTTCTGCTTGTAGACTAGATTAGAATTATAGTTGGCAGAGAAAGACAATTCTCCTCCAGCTTGTCAGACCCGATATATTTTCCCTGTTCATTAATGCAGGTTCCTGGGTGGATTTATTGCTGGAAATGATCCTTCACAACACAGATATTCTGTTATTTGATTTTGTTCACTTTGGCGATCCATTATGCATGCTACAGTGACAATTTGATTTTGCCATTATTATTTGTTTCTGCTGGAGAAAATTTATTTGTCAACAGATTGTTATAATTGAGGGAGACTTCAGACCAGAATTCTGTTTTCAGTACATCCAAATTTTCAGAAGCTTGTTTCTTTATTATGCTTCTCCAAAATAATT
The DNA here is from genome assembly GCF_015852505.1 of Tachyglossus aculeatus. Taxonomy (NCBI): domain Eukaryota; kingdom Metazoa; phylum Chordata; class Mammalia; order Monotremata; family Tachyglossidae; genus Tachyglossus; species Tachyglossus aculeatus. The sequence goes on along the minus strand of NC_052079.1, from coordinate 34,001,813 downwards.
TAAGGTTGGTAATAACTTCTCCTTAAGAAAGAAGGGTAGTTCTAAGAAAAAAAATATTCAACTATATTAAAAAACAAAAAAAGGGATGGGGAGATCCCAGAACCCTAAATATTTTCTATACTTGCCCTCCAGAAATGTAAAAGATACTACCTTATATTTTGGATTTAGCCTGTGACTTTCCATAATCTAGGTATGCAATATTTAGCATTTCCTACTGCTACCTGGAAGAAAGTATGATGTTATAAATACGCTAAATGCATTTTGCAGTAAATGAAAAAAATGCTTTCTGTGACCAAAATACTAGACTTCTGTGCAATTAAATGATGAATTTTTCTACCTGTTAAATATGAGGAATGATTTTTTAATATTACTTTTTAAGCATTTACTTTGTGCCAAGTAACCTCCTGCTCCATCTCCAATCCAGAGCTAGGTTCCAGTCTGTAGAAGTGTGAGGCTGGAATTCCTCCCTTCTGGGATAGAGGTTTTTATCACCCACAGGACAGCCTATGGATAAGGGCATGGAAGGAATTATAGTCAATGGCATTTGCAAATTCATTATAGAATGTACCAAAACCCTGAGATTATTGTTTCTACATTGGGAATAAATGCCAGTACAACTAGATTATAGAATTTTTCAAAATGATCGAAGCATAAAATTTTATATCTCTTCACTGTCTTACTCACAGCTGAATTCCATTTCTACCATTACCTGTTTCCACTTAGCCCCGTGAATTGCCGCATTGTGCTCTTACCTTTTCTTTTCTGCTGATTATTTTGTCTGGTCTCTGATTGCAATTGTCATTTAAATAAACCCTCTCTTCTTCTGCAGGTTGCTTTCCCCAGGGTTACATCTAATTTAATGCCAGATTTCTTCTTTCAACATTCTTCTATCTTCCGGTACTCTTCATTCATTCAATTGTATTTATTGAGCACTTACTGTGTGCAGAGCAGTATACTAAGCACTTGGGAAGTAATGAGCTCCTTACCCATTAAAATGCGAAAAGGCACAGTTCATGACAGAGCATCATCATCCTCGAAAATGTGTTGGAGTCTGCTACCAAGTCTTGTAGGTTCTACCTTCTCGATATCTCTAGAATCTGCCCTTTCTTCTCCATTCAAACTGTGACCATGCTGATCCATGCATTTATCACATCCTGCCCTGACAAATGGATCAATCACCCGATTTTGAATCTCTCCTCTTCAGTCCATAGTTCACTCTTCTGCATGCATCATTTTTTTCTAAATAAATGCTCAGTCTATGCCTCCCCTCTCTTTAAAAGCCTCCAGTCAATCAATCATTAATGGTTGCCCATCATCCATCACCACATCAAACAGGAACTCCTAATCATTGACTTTTATGCAGTCAATCAGTTTTCCCCCTCCTACAATACTTCACAGATGTCCCATTACAGATCAATCCATATGCCTCGCTCCTGTAATATCAACCTTCTCACTGTACTTTAAACTCATCTTTTTCACTGCCAAACCCTTGCCCATATTCTCCCCCTGACTTGGAACTCCCTCACCCTTCATATCCAAAAGACAGCTCTATGCTTCAAAGTCTTTCAGAAATCACACGTCCTCCAGGAAGAAAACTTTCCCTCTCAATTTATGCTCCTCTAGACTGTAAGCCTGTTGTGGAGAAGAAACATATCTACCAACTCTGTTGCTTTCTCCCAAGTGTTCACTACAGTGTTATATAGCCTGTGAGCCCTCAATAAATATCACTGAATTATTAATTTTTAATCTCCCCAGGATATATTTTTCCAAAAGCCATGTCACTTATGCACCATCTAAAACACTTGTGTATACTCTAAACCTCTCATACTAACAATGCAAATACCTTATATTCCCTACAACCAAAGCACAAACGTGTATATTTGACTTCTTTAGACAATAAGCTCATGGTGGGCAGGGAACGTGTCTGTTTATTGTTGTATTTTACTTTCCCAAATGCTTATTACAGTACTCTGCACACAGTAAATGCTCAATAAATGTGATTGAATGAATGAATGTCCCCCACTTCCTTCTCTCTGTGTATTTTTTTAGTGACTAGATTGTAACTGCTTTAAAGGCAGGGATTCATTCATTCATTCAATCGTATTTATTGAGCACTGACTGTATGCAGAGCACTGTACTAAGCGCTTGGGAAGTACAAGTTGGCAACATATAGAGACGGTCCCTACTCAACAACGGGCTCACAGTCTAGAAGGGGGAGACGGACAACAAAACAAAACATGTGGGCAGGTGTCAAATCATCAGAATAAATAGAAATAAAGCTAGATGCACATCATTAACAAAATAAATAAAATAGTAAATATGTACAAGTAAAATAGAGTAATAAATCTGTACAAACGTATATACAGGTACTGTGGGGAGGGGAAGGAGGTTGGGCAGGGGAGATGGGGAGGAGGAGAGGAAAAGGGGCGCTCAGTCTGGGAAGGCCTTCTGGAGGAGGTGAGCTGTCAGTAGGGCTTTGAAGGGAGGAAGAGAACTAGCTTGGCGGTAGTGCAGAGGGAGGGCATTTCAGGCCAGGGATCACACCTACTGTCTTTCTGTACACTCATAAGCACTTTGCACAAGGCTCTACACTCAGTAGGCACTCAAATGCCATTGATTAATTCACTGATCCTTCATTAAAAATACTTCTACAAGAGTGATTCCAAAGGAAAATGTTGCAAACAATCTAAAGGAAAACTAAAACTGGAAGGTGGGCTCGAACCATTTTCATTCCTAATTCTGTCAGTCATCTCCTTCCCTTTCTAGCTTCACTGCAAAAATATTAAGCTTTCCTTACTCAAATTTTATTCAAATAACAATTAGCGAGAAGTTTGGAGCTAAACAGTCTTTATTTCTGATTTAACATTCTACAAACACTTGCCTTGGTTCATCATAGTGTGAAAGTTCATTGCTGTGTTCTATCCTAAAGGAATGCCATTTAATTTTGACACTGTACAACATAGACTGCTACAGAATGTGTGTGATAACAAAATTACCTCCAAAAATCAATAGCTGGTGTCCTTTTGAAGAAGTAAGCCTGTAGCTTGAAAATCTAATTCAGTTCCTCCTGGGGCCTAGTACAACCACATAATGACTATTTGTTACATAAGCCTTTAACCAACAAAGATAAACAATGTAACTTTCAGAAATCAGTTCAAGAAACAACCGGTAATGAGAGCTTTTCCCCTACTCAGTTTCAGGCAGAACGAAAAATGAAACAAGAACACATCAGTTGCTGTGTATTCAATTCTTTGGAGGTTTATAAGTTCCAAGATGGTTCTTAATTATCACCCTGAACTAAAACCATTAGTACCAAAAGACTAAATAATGTTATAAAGTATTGATCAGGAATGTAGTACAAATTGATTTTTTGCCCCCCTAGAATATATTAGTGTACAATATATTCAGGTAGCAAAAAGTCTCCATTTCTGATGCCATAGAAGACAGTCAATTCTTGGGACTTGAAGTTATGATATTGGAAAATCAATTTCATTGGGTAGGAAATGGCAGAGAAATGAGAGATTTATTTTTAATTCCCAGAGTTTTTAGACAGATGGAGAGAGTTCGGAGCATGCACTTGGAACAAAAAAAAAATACTGAAGCTCAAAGACACACCAAAGCTAAGCCTGAATTTAATCAATCAATAAATAATATTTGACTGTTGCAATGTACCATACTAGACCCTTAGGAGAGCACACTATAATGGATTTGGTAGACATGATAACTGCCCTTACTGTTGGTCTCAAGGTAACAGGAACCACCGTGATAGGATGGCATCCTTTGAGTGAGAAAATGTTATTACATGCTTTCTCTCATGAGCAATTGATGAAACTATCAGCAGACTCAAACTCCATTCAAACTCCATAGATTGAGGCAATGTGGACTGATGCGTAGCCATCGTGGCAGAAGAGAGGAGCTGATAAGTAGATTATTCCCCCCCCCCAAAAAAAAAACCCACCATCATAAGCAGTATCTTTCATAAAACAACTTTAAGCTTTCAAGAACCCCAATTTTAATACTTAAAATGTGGGTTTTTATGTATGCATATATACACATAAATAAATAAATAAATATATGTCCCTATATAGGACAACCTCAACGATGTCCTCATCTCTCACGCAATCCACATACTTTATCTGTCACCAAATCCTGTCGGTTCTACCTTCACAACAGTTATAAAATCAGCAGTTTGCTTTCCATCCAAGTCACTAAGCATAGCATCAATTGATAAGTCAATGGTATTTATTGAAATTTGCAGAGTGCAGAATATTGTAGTAAGTGCTTAGAGAACTTCAATGCAATAGTGTTAGTAGACATGTTCCCTGCCCACAAGGAGCTTACATAGCAGTGGACTGGTGGGAAACCATCAGAGCAGACATATCCTAGAGGCCAGCAAGCTGAAAGAAGTATTCTCTTTGTGGGTAAGGCTTTGTGTAGGTAGGTATGCTGAGAACCATGTTGACAAGAGAGACAAACCCAGTTATGGAACAAATGCATCTTTGCAGCGAGGAACTATTTTTATTTCCTTACAACGCGGAAGAGAGTGTCCACGGTGCATCAGACATATCATTAGTAATGTCATCTTCAAAAAACAGACAACTGTTTAGGCTAAAAGTGGGAACCTCTTTCCAGAATGAACACAGAAGAACCTGTTGAATCCAGTGCAAAGGAAGGGAATATGCAGCTTAAAATGAGAAGGAAAAGCAAAGCAAAGCTTAACAATGGAAAGTTGGCCTGTTTCTGCAATTAAAACTAAACAATGAGCATTTCAAGACCACGGTATTCAAATTGTGTGCCAGCGTCTCTCCCTGTTTTACATAGAAACTGATGTTTATAAACAAGTTCTTATGTGCTGCCATCCTTTCCTAATCTAAAACCTTCTGTTTTTCTTCAAGAGTCCTTGAAAGACCTTCTCCTTAGAAACTAAAGGCTTTATGTGTTTCAGATTTGAATCAAAATTGGGCAAGATTTAGTTAGGGAATAAATAGATGTTGTGAAAAGGGGTTTTTAAGCATTATTTTCTCAATCTGGAAATAACTTCTATGAATAAATTAGGAAAGAACTAAATTAGGAAAAACATGAAGTCTGAATTGAATAAATTCATTGAGATATATATGTATATACCACCCCCCCACATATGTATAGAAAACGTTGTAGGGTTGAACTTAACCTAACACAGAGAAAGACAGGGAATAAGAAATGTGTATTTTTCTGTCTGAGTCTTAAAAGTGTTTAAAATATCAGGTGCCCTGAGTCACCGTAGCCATTAAAATTATTTCAGAAGGAAATTAGAAGCTTTTACACAGACAGTTATTTTGAGTAATTAATCATATCTGCTGATATAAAAGAGTAGAAAGAAGGAAATGAGTCTTTGTTGGAAACTACTTTGAAAATATAATTTAACGCAATGAAATCAATTAAGGGGAGTACAGGAGATCTTAATGGGCATGAATAAATGTAAACTCCTTGGGGAAAAGTATTGCTTGTTCCAACACTGTACCAAATGTCTACTACAATGCTCTACACATAATAGCTGCTAACTAAATATCGTTTAATTTATTGACTGATTAGAGCAAAAAGCAGTAAGATTCTAGTCACCCTTGTCTTATCAGCCCTGTAATGGAGAGAAGGTAAAGACTGTATCAAATTGAAAATTATTTCCTTCTGAAATGGCAGCTGAGTTTCTACATTCTACAACTACAAGACTAAATAGAAGTTAAATCTGAAAAAGTATCTGATGATTGTTTCTTGGGATGACAAAGTAATTCTAAATCCTTCATTGTGTTCAGGACAGAACTGAATGAAAGGAAAGGCAAACCAGTTTTAATTTTATTTTTTTTTTTAACTGAGACCTCATTTTGTGCCATTTAATTTTATTTTTGGTTTCATGAAGGTTCTTTTCTATTATTACTTAAGGCTTACAGTTGTAGGACATTTACAGATCATTTTTAATTTTATTTTTAAACTTAGTAGGAACTCAACACCAGCCTTGCTATTAGGAAAACAGCCACTTCCATCATTCTTTATGTCCTATACATTCATTCTTGGAGATCAACTTCATTAACTGCTTTTTATCTTTAAAGAAGTTCATTTTTAATAAATATAAACTATTCTGTAGGCTCTCCTATGAATAGATGCCTTATTGTGTCAGGGGAGACTGTGTACACCGAGGAAATGTAGAGCTATGCCATACAGGGTTACCCATAATGGAAAGGTCTAAGCCGAAGTATCAAAGTCGATTCACCTCTGCTGGATAGCAGCGGCATGGGAAAGAGGAAAAGGTGGATGATCAGGTGATCAAAATATTGATCAGAGACAATGGCAGAGACTCAACTTTTTAATACACAGAAGCCAACAATGGTAAACAATCACACTTCTCCCTTTCAAAGCCCTACTGAAGGCTCACCTCTTCCAGGAGGCCTTCCCAGACTTAGTCCCACTTTTCCTCGGCTCCACCTCCCCTCCCCGTCACCCCGACTCACTCTCTTTGCTTTACCTCCCACAGCACACGTGTATGCATGTACATATTTATAATTCTATTTATTTACATTAATGATGTGTATATATCTATAATTCCATTTATTTATATTGATGCTATTGATGTCTGTTTACTTGTCTTGACCCTGTCTCCCACATTCTAGACTGTGAGCCCATTGTTGGGTAGGGACCGTCTCTATATGTTGCCGATTTGTACTTCCCAAGTGCTTAGTACAGTGCTCTGCACACAGTAAGCGCTCAATAAATACAATTGAATGAATGAATGAATGAGCCTACTGTGGGCAGGGATTGTCTCTATTCATTGCTGAATTGTACTTTCCAAGCACTTAGCACAGTGCTCTGCACACAGTAAGCTCTCAGTAAATATGACTGACTGAATGAATGAGTAAACTTCCAACTCTTTACCAAGAAAACTCTATGGATTCACATACCAGAACAACTTTATGATAGGAAATGGGACATTCTGAAGAGGGTGTGTCCATGGAGTTGCTATGGGTCAGAAATAACTTGATGGCATTTGAAGAAGATCTTGTAATGCCAAAATGTGGTAAGCCTCTACTTGCCTGATTATTTATTGAACATGAAGAGTCCAAAAGTGGTGAAGAGATATTACAGAAAGATATCAAGAGATGACAGAAATGAGGATAAATTAAATAGATCTCCTAGTCTATAGCATTGTAGAAAATACTGCCACAAAGCAAGAGTTATGAAAATGAGAAACTGAGAATCATTAAGTTGGAATTTGAACGGCAATAATAATCACTATTTGTAAATCATTTTATGTGTGTCAAGCTAAACCTTACACAAAACTATCAGATCAGACACAGTTTCTGTCCCTGTCTAAAAGGGACAGAAGTTACTTTTAAATGTCAGGTAAATCTGAAGTATGGGGAAAGCCATTATTCCTTTCATTAGGAAAAGGCAGCAAATTGGTTTTCCAACAAAAGGTTGTTTTTTTCAGTCAGCAAACAGTAAACTCAGTCTTCAGTCAAAACAATGAGTAATATAGATAAGGTGATAGCTCTGAATTTACTCAATCCCGATGCATACCTGTGAGGCAATTAAGGACTCAAAGAGGTAAGAGATTTAACAGTTCACCAGAAACAAATAAAATCTACATTTGCTGGTTCCAAGGGTATTCTCTTTCACTGATACAGATACCATGAAATACTGCAAACATTACAGCCTCTCATTACACCTAATTGCCTAGAAACAAAAAGGGTGATACTTAATTGGAACTCTGGCAGAGATTGCAGATGACCTCTAAGCATAGTGCATAGAATGGATTTAAAATACCAGCATTCTAGGCAGTGTGTGTGGAAGCAATCTTTCCTATTATCAGATCCTGACTTAAAATCATAGACACAAATCCCCTTTATAGATGATGATTCTATTTATACATCTTCTTAGTCACATTCTGAATTCAGATTAAGCCTGGTACCCTTTAGGTAGTTGCCAGATAAAATAAGGTGATTTGAACCGGGAACCTATCTGATTTGCTTTGTACCTGATATAAACTTTGGAATCAAGCCTTGTTTGTACTATAGAAACCAAAAAAGCTCCAAGCATCTGCAAAGTGTACAGAGCCTAGATTTGCTTATAAGGCAATAACAACCAAAAAATTTGTGGTAAGTTTTGGCCCCAACATATTTTAGAGCTTTTCTAAAGATCTCATTTGAAAGGAAATACGTAATTGACCCAAATGAGTAAATTCAGCATTCTATCTCTAACTCTCTCCTTAATATTTCATTTGGAAGAAACAGGGAATAAAATCCTCAATTCTTTGTGATGTGATTATTCTGTCAAAAAAATAACAATTTCCTACAGGCTGTGGCATTGTCATAGCTATATATACATACACATTAACAGCTCCTCAGATACCTTCCAACCTGCTTTCTACTCAACTCCACTGTGTTAATGTAATTTGTTACATATAGATTTCTCTCTATCAATCTCTCAGATGGGTTCATTCAAGCCAGACTTGATAGAAAACCCATTTTTTTCTGGAGGAGGTCAGTCCTCAAACAAATGTCTGATATATTTTGAACTTCAGGAAAAAATTTCAATACCTCTGAAGCATAATAATGTTACATCTCTCCACTAGGCAGCACTTTCAGAAAACAATGTGCCAAAAAATAAACATTTGAATGTTCATTAAGGCTTCTTGCCAGAAACTCAAGTTGTATGGCAGCAGACCTAATGAACTGAAATCCATTTGGACTTTTAAAATGTATGCTGTTAAAGTAAGCATTTATAAATTAAAAACAATGAAAGGATTAAACTAAGTCTTTCAGTGGGATTTCAGACAAGGAATGATTTGAACCTAGTAAATGGAATGAAAGATGAGAGGATCTGGAATCTTAAATAAATCCTGAACTGCAAATCCCAAACATATGTGTAAATTGAGGATTTATCCCCTGATTTAAATTTTACAAAGGACCTTAATCCTAGATCTTTCCAATCAACATTTGATGAATTTGTAAGCACATTTGGAACAATTGTACTATTGTCTAGTAAAATCTTGATTCCATGCCAATGTTTGGGTGTTTCCATCTTTTTAGAAATGAAATTTGATGAAGTTCCACAACAAACTTTCAATATTATGGCCTCCTCGGCAGGCAGGTATTCACAGTCCAAATGTTAGTGTTGGACATCTTTGTCTTTTCATTAACTGTAAATATGAGGTATTTAGGGCTTTAAGGACTTTCAAAGCTGTAATCCCTCCAGTGTTTCCACTTTAGAATGCTCAACAGAATGCTCTGCAAAACACATCCCGATAATTTTATTTTCAGGGCAATGGAATCTTAAAGTTTAGGGGTCAGAGTCTTTGACTAATTTGCTTAGATGATTTGACATCAATTTATAAGTTTAGGTGTTCATGATAACATTTAACGATGGTGTTTTTAATAATAGTGGTTGACTAAAATTATCTCCTTCAATCTGGCTGAATAACCCATCTAGGCAAGAAGCATTTAACCTTTTAGGGTAGGATACATTTATGTTTAATGGAACTAGTATTAGATTCCATAAAGAAAATATATTGGATCTGGCTCTGAGTAGTGCCCAGGTCTCGATGCAAGAGAATTACTCTGCAGTAACGATCACAACAAAATTACATTTAACATATTTTGCTGAGGAGAAAAGGTCAAAAACATCCAATACAGACATAATCATTTTTTAAAAAGAGAACCACGATAAAATGTAGAACTTACCCTGGAAAATTGATAAATGTAGCTGAAGAAATAAACAACTAAAGAAGCACGAAGGCAGTTTAAAACCACCGGGTTCATGCCCTGGGTATATTACAAAACAACATAGAGGGAACAAAACTGAAATTCTGTACAGCAAAGGAAAACAATAGTCATTAAAAGATTGTCGGTACATGAAGAACAGGAAATTTAATAAAGGTATCAGTCCCCATCACTATCTATGAGAGATTTCTCAGCTGATCCTTACCTCCCTGTCATGCCATTCCATCAACTTCTAGCATTCAGTACAATTGTTTGTTCAAGTTCATTATGTTTTGCTTACTCAAAAATAATAATTATGGTATTTAAACACTTGCTACAGACCAACAACCATTCTACATACTGAGGCAGATGTAACTCAGTCAAGACCTTGTCACGTTTCAACGTGCAAGGAGAATGTGTACTATACCCCTATTTTGCAGATGAAAGGACTAAGGTACAAAGAAGTTAAATGACTGGTCTAAGGTTATATAATGGGGAAATACCCATTGTTTTTATGTTTTGCCATTTCCAATGTGTGTTAACAGTTGGCCATTTGTATCAGCCAGCTTTCTCCATTAATTTGCAGCACTTATTGAGGGCATGGACTATGTCTTCTAATGTATGCTTCCAAGAACTTAGTTTGGAACTTTGGCCACATTAGACACACAATAAATACTGGTGACAAGAGAGTAAGAATTCAAAGAACATCTTGCTAGGAATACCAGATTCATACACATTTTAAAAAATATACTAAAGATAAAAGCTGACTAGGAAATCAACAGGACTGATCTTAGGGTAAAAGAATTACTTAGGGATGACGGACAGTAAAAGTATTTAATAAACAGTCTGCTTACTATGGAAAAAACTCTAAAGAAGTTTGACATACCCAAATCATTTTTTGAGATCGTAAGAGCAATTGGATCAAATCGAGGTCACTCCTCCAGAGCAAATTGTTTTAGATCCAGTCAACAAAGGAAAAAGGAGATAAAGCCAAATCACTAAGACCCTTTGGTAAGCGTTCTCAGGTTGTGAAGGAATTTAGTGGATACATTTTGGAACATCCTGGTAAGAGTTTTATGCTGGGAATTACAGATCAAGAGCCTCATTTTCTCCATAGAAAATTGGTAGAATTGAAAATGAAAGTTGTCAGTGCAGTGAACCTACTGGAAAAGTCAAATACGATTCCTAATTAGGGAAATATTGTCAAAGCAACCTATTAAATGATTTTTAAAGGACCAATAATCAAATGGATTGAGTAAATCCCTGGAAATATATTTACTAAAAAGGTTTTTGGTTAGATTTCACACTGAAAATATTTTTATTTTAAATTGAGTGATCTTGGAGCCTGGAGGGAAACTTTCTATGATGGACAAAAATCTGGCTAAAGCATAGGAAATGGAAGGTAAGGATAAATGGCTGCATTTCTGGATGTAGATGCGTAAATAGTGAGGACCTTAATGGGTGAAGGTTAAAATGGACTTCTTCAATCTTTTAATAAATGATCTGGAGAGGCAGTAAACCAGTGAATGGATAAGTTGGTGTTTGTATTGATGTCTGTTCCCCACCCTGCATGGCATAGACTGTTAGTTCATTCATTCATTCAGTTGTATTTATTAAGTGCTTACTGTGTGCACAGCACTGTACTAAGCGCTTGGGAAGTACAAGTTGGCAACATATAGAGAGACGGTCCCTACCCAACAACGGGCGCTCAGTCTATCCTGAGTAGGGAAGAATGTCTGTTTATTTTTGTATTATACTCCCCCCAAGTACTTAGTACAGTGCTCTGCACATAGTAAGTGCTCAATAAATACAATTGCATGAATGAATGAATGAAAAGATAACTGAGAAACGGAAACAATATTCTCGATTGAGTTTAGAGAAAGAGTTGATGTTCTGGGGAAGATGTTGCACAATACCTGTTATGACAACTCTGATCCCAAACTAGAGTGTGTACTTGGATTTGGGTATTCATTACTTCATTTCATGCCAAACAAGGACTGAAGTCATCAAATGTATCAATCGGCACCTACTGTGTGCAGAGCACTGTACTATTTCCCTCAGAGGGTACAAAATAGCCATCAGTCCTTTGCTCCTGATGTGTGAGAAGATTCTTAAGCAGGGCTGGAGAACATTGTTGTGGCAAACATTAATAATAATAATAACAATGATGATGACATTTATTAAGCATTTACTATGTGCAAAGCACTCTTCTAAGTGCTGGGGAGGTTACAAGGTGATCAGGTTGTCCCACAGGGGGCTCACAGTCCTAATCCCCATTTTACAGATGCAGTAACTGAGGCACAGAGAAGTTAAGTGACTTGCCCAAAGTCACACAGCTGACAATTGGCAGACCCGGGATTTGAACCCATGACCTCTGACTCCAAAGTCTATGCTCTTTCCCCTGAGCCATGCCATGCTGTGCCTTGTACTCTATGATGACATCGCCACATCATGCCGCATCCCAAGCATGGCTAGCTTTGTACGTTTTCAGGTCCCGCTTGCCAAGACTGAGGCAGGGTTTACAAGACTGTGACCGTTTTTTGGGCAGGGAATGTGTGTTTATTGTCTTATTATACTCTTCCAAGAGCTTACTACAGTGCTCTGCACACAGTAAGCGCTCAATAAATACGGTTGAATGAATCAAGTGGGAACTGCTGCCACACAGGATGTAATTACAGGACTGGCCCAAGGGAAATAATGAAAGCTCTATCTAGGCCACAGGGACACTGTAAGGCATACAGCTCCCATTCAGTCTCTCTGCTCCACTTGCTGTTCCTGAATCATTCATTAATTCATTCAATCGTATTTATTGAGCACTTACTGTGTGCAGAGCACTGTACTAAGCGCTTGGGAAGTACAAATCGGCAACATATAGAGATGTTCCTTACCCAACAATGGGCTCACAGTCTAGAACAGACAACAGAATATGTCTCATAAGCCAGAGCTTTTATGGTATTTTTTAAGCATTTACTATGTGCCTGGCACTAAGCAGTGTTTGTACAAGGTAATCAGGTTGGACACAGTCCCTGTTCCACATAGGATTTACAGTCTTAGTCATGGGTTCAAGTCCCGGCTCCGCCAACTGTCAGCTGTGTGACTTTGGGCAAGTCACTTAACTTCTCTGGGCCTGTTACCTCATCTGTAAAATGGGGATTAAGACTGTGAGCCCTCCGTGGGACAACCTAATTACCTTGTAACCTCCCCAGTGCTTAGAACAGTGCTTTGAACATAGTAAGCGCTTAATAAAATGCCATCAGTGTTATTATTGCAAGCAAATTGGGTTGGACACAGGTGGGGTTCACTGTCTCAATCCCCATTCTCCAGGTAACCGAGGCACAGAGAAGTGAAGTAGCTTTCCAAAGGACACACAGCAGACAAGTGGCGAAGCCAGGATTAGGACCCATGAATGTCTAACTCCCAAACCTGGGCTCTAGCCCCTCCGTCATGCTGCTCCTCAGTAGTAATGATGACGATGGCATTTGTTAAGCGCTTACTATGTGCAAAGCACTGTTCTAAGCTCTGGAGCACTGTTGGGGGTGGCAGGAAGAGAGGAAGCTGGGGACACATAGCATAGACAGGTGGCTAGTACCCATAGCAGGACTCACATTTGTTTCCAAGGAAAGCCAGAGATAGAAATACGCCTGACTAAACATCAGGACAGGAAGCGGGAAGTGGTGTCCAAAAAAAAAAAAAAATCAAGTTTTATTTTGCCTTTTTGAAGATAAAATTCATCCAGATTCCCCAGATGATTAATGTCTTTATTTTTTAGACACTTTGGTTTTTGCTAGTTTGCTTTCCAACATTTATGGTTGTGGCCTGTTTTGCATTTGTAGAGGATAGAGCATGGGCCTGAGGAGTCAGACGGTCATGGGTTCTAATCCTGGCTCCACCACTTGTCCGCTTTGTGACCTTGGGCAAGTCTCTTAACTTCTCTGTGCTTCAGTTATCTCCTCTATGAAAAATGGGATTAAGAGTGTGAGCCCAATGTGGGACCGGATTGTGTTCAACCTGGTTAAGATGTATCTTACCCAGTGCTTAGAAAAGTGCTTGGCACAGAGTAAATACTTAACAAGCACCATAATTATTATTATTATTAATAAACACTAGGATAGATATAAAAAACACTTATTTCTAAGATTTTAACCTAATGTAAATATCTCCAAGAAAGAGGAACTTGGTGAATTATTGATGGGTTATTATCATTGGAATGGAAATCTATCAGAATCAGTCATTTCTCCTTTCATATACTTCGAGGAATCTCACTTTTAGAATTTTAATTTCTCTTCCCAATGGCAGTTAAAATATTTAGTTACCTAAGAAACATTGAATATAAAATCTAAAAGTCCAAGATGGATCTAATTCTATTTTACCCTGTCGAATTCTCATAATGCAAATTGTATGAACCTATATTTTAAATACCTCTGTAATGTCCATTCTAAAAGACTGAATATACAGAATTTAGGCAGAGTTAATACATAGCAAATTCTTATCTTAGAGGAACAGTGTTTTTGGTTTACCTGACTAAATAAAAATTGGTTTAGCTTTTTCATTTAAAACAGGTTGCTAACCAACTGCAGAAGCACATATCAGACTTTTGTTTATATCCTATGAATGCCAATTTAGGGATTATCTCAACAGAGACTCAGTTATTAATGATTTAAATGTGTTATGCATTTCCTTTCCAAACCATGAGTCCATTAAGAAACTAGGCCACCAAATAAAATTGTTCAAAAGTAATATTCTGCACAACTGTTAACTTGCACATTAGTTCTGTAAACGTGTAGATCTATCCAAATCTGTAAATGCTTAGATCTACCCAAAACTGAAAAAGGGAGTCTGTTGGAAAGAACATTAGATTGGGAATCAGGAAACTTTTAGTTCCACTACCTGCCCGCTGTAAGACAGATGAGTTCCACTACCTGCCTGCTTAACTAAGAAAGATGAGTTTTCATCTGTAAAATGAGGATTAAGTATCTGTTCTCCCTCCTTTTCTGATTTTGAGCCCTTTGTTGAACAGGGTCTGGTTCTGACCAGATTGTATTACATCTACCTTAGTGTTTGGCGTATAGTAAGAGTTTAACAAAACCACAATTATTATATTATTTCAAAATAGCATAGGTTCAACATAAAAATTCATCCACACAACATGCTGATCGGTCGACCAAAGATGTGGAAGCGTAGCCCCAACTATTTAAAAGTTTTCAGTTTGGCAAATTGTATCAGTTCTCAGGAATTTCCTCCTCTCCTCTTCCTCCCTGCCATTCACACACCCGTGATGAAGAAAAAATGATCTGTGTGTTGACTTAAAACAGCAGGTAAATAAAGATCATTCATGATACAGAGGAAGTGACCAGAAATGTATTTTTCAGCCATAAATCTATACTGAAGCTTTTTATTGAGGCACACCTACTAAGGAAAATACAATTGAAAATGATAAGTTCAAAATTAATTTCTAGTAGGGGATAAAAAGGTGCAGTAATCTTGATTTACTCAATGACACAAAATATGTAATGGTGAGTAGGCAACTGCAATGCAATTTGTATTCATTTTATTAATATTTATTTAGGTGAAGATTACCTATGTTATTATATTTATATAAATAATTCTAGGTATTGGCTTTGGGAAGACATTCTACTGTGAGGCTTATGGAAATTGTTGTTTCAGGCAAATTTATGCCAGTAGTGGGTATTTTGATTCATTTGTTATTTTGAATCTGCTAAAGAGCATTTAAATTAATGACTGCCTTCCAAACTAAATATTTTAGCCAGTTGTAGTTTGTTTTAAAATACAGAGGAATTCATTTCTAAACTCCTCTCTGGTCTGTTATCCTTATACCTTTCCATTTGCCAAATGACAGGAATAGAAACATTTGAGATGTTTGCTTGCTATTTGGCAAATGATAAGTACGAAAACAACAAAGTAAAAAGAGAGCCTCAGAATAAATGCCTCTGTTTTGCAAAAACAAACAAAAAACCCTGATGAATTTATATGTATTCGGAATAAGAATTTCAAATGCTTCTGTATTCCTGCCCTCCTCTAGACTATGAGCTCACTGTGGGCAGGGAACATGTCTGCCAAATCTGCCCCATGGTACTCTCCCAACCACTTAGTACAGTGCTCTGCACACAGTAAGAGCTTAAATACCACTGATGGATCCAAATTGTTCCCATTGCATGATATTGAAGTACTGATAGATTTTCTAGTTTTCAGACTTCATGCTAGATCTGTGTGAAGGTAAAGCCGGCTAAACCTACACAGAGAAAAAATGGAAAGGCTCGGAGGGGTTCATTTGTTCGTTCATTCAATCATATTTATTAAGTGTTTACTGTGTGCAGAGCACTGTACTGAGCACTTGTGAAAGAACAGTACAACAACAGTGACAATCCCTGCTTGACATTAATATACCAAACTTACAATGATATCCATCATTGTAGAATTCAATTAGTAGATCTTAACCTTACATTCATTCTCATATCCAACAATTTTCTTGCAAAAATCCTTAGTCAGTGAATAACAAGGCTAAAGGAAAATATTGGAGGGACAAATGAAGAGGGAAGTTGTGCCAATGACTAATATATCGAAGCCAAACCTTCTTCAGTGACCCTTTCATTTCGAAAGTTCCGTTTTTCTTGCCTTGATCACTCCCACGGTACTGCCTTCATCACATGGCTCGCAATGTGTCACATTATATAATCACTTTTGCTAAAATGGGAGTTTTGATTTCACCAATAATAGAAAAAGAGCAATAAGTGCTCCATAATGTGAAACCTTGCCAATATTTTGTATCACATTTAATGACTATATTTTTATGCATTTACTGGGCATTCCTCTGGTTGTTTAGAAATTGCTCAGATTTTAAACTTCAAAGTTTTTTCCCTTTTGGAGTATATAATTCCTTCCCATGTCAGATCTTCCCATAAATTCTTACCATTTTTTTGCACTTAATATGTTCCAGGCACTGTACTGAGTCCTGGGGTAGTTACAAGCTGGTCAGGTCAGGCAATGTCCTTATCCCTTATGGAGCTCAAAGTATAAATCCCCATTTTACAGATGAGGCACAGAGAAGTTAAGTGAGTTGCCCAAGGATGTACAGCAGGCAATCTGGGGTTAGGACCCAGATTCTTTCAACTACCAGGTCGATCTATCTACGCAGCTTCTCTGCTTAAAGGACTCAGTTTGGAAAATTATCATCTTATTGTAAAAAAAAAGCCTAATAACAGTTAGATTTTTTAAAAATCTGATTTAGCTAAATGAAAGATAATAAAAAAATTCTGAGTTTCTTTTTCAAGACGAGTAAACACTTCCCAAAAGATTAAATGACTGCTTTTTTCATGTTTTCTCCCTTTCCTCATTTCATGGAGTGAACGGTGTCTATTAGATGCAATGTGCTATCCTAAATTCATTCATTCATTCAATTGTATTTATTGAGTGCTTACTGTGTGCAGAGCACTGTACTAAGCGCTTGGGAAGTACAAGTTGGCAACATATAGAGACAGTACCTACCCAACAGTGGACTCACCGTCTAGAAGATGCAGATTCATGCTATCATCTTTGTAACCTATAATGAGGAATCTGCTACATTCCTAACATTAACTGACCACCTCGTAGATTTGTGCGAATGGAATCTGGGAAATTTTGTCCATCTACCATAGTTTTGTCCCTGGGCAGACATGGTTGCTAGCTTCAGGAAAGAGGGGAAAACTATGTGGATGGGAAAGATACTTTCCCAAGGAGGAATAGTCTCCTAGAACTTCCCATTTCACAAGTCTGCTGCTCTCCGTACTGGGTCCAGAGGAAGGCAAATTGAACAAGTGGTGGGACGTCCAAAAAGCATTAAGTGCTTAGTACAGTGCTCTGCATGCAGTAAGCACTCAATAAATACAATTGAATGAATGAATTTAACCTTTCTCCTCAAACTACTAAGTACAGTAGGATACAAAGACATGTTACCTGCCCAAAAGGAGTTTCCACTCTAATAGAGGAAACAAGCATCAAATAAATAGTGTAATTAGAATAAATTGAGTGCACAATTTAATATTCATACATACATATGCTGAACTGCAGACTATGAAACCCTTGTGGGCAGGGATCGCCTCTAATCAACAATGTTGCATTGTACTTTCCATTCACTCATTTAATCATATTTATTGAGTGCTTACTGTGTGCAGAGCACTGGACTAAGTGCTTGGGAGAGTACAATATGATAATAAATGAGTATTTAGTACTTAATACAAGTATTTAGTAAAGCAGTCTGCACATAGTTAGCTTTCAGTAAATATGAGTGATTTAAATACTAGAGATTACTTTTGGGTGATACAAGTTGGATGGTGGGTTTCAACTAATAGAGTCTCGTCAGAGGAGGTGCGATTTTTAGAACAATTTTCATTACGGTTGTCTCCTTGCTGCCAATGGCCTGATCATACAGTCCCAGGTGGCAAGTGATATGGGAAATAAATTTTTCTTAAGGAGGCATTTTTATTTTGTCAATGTATTCACATAGACTGTGAGCCCGCTGTTGGGTAGGGACCATCTCTATATGTTGCCAACTTGTACTTCAAGCGCTTAGTACAGTGCTCTGCACACAGTGCTCAATAAATGACTGAATGATGATATGCGTCAACCATGTATAGATCACTGTGAAACTCACTATTTTAACCAAAATCGATTATCTGTTCATGCATGCAGTCTTGATCAGTGAATATGGTTCTTACAGTAGATAGGATGCTAATACTCTTGTTTATGAATTAAGTGCACTGTTCCTATTTCCATAATATTTTTGCATGATTGCAGGGCAATAGTATTTTTCTCTGCAAATTCTTCCGGGCTGAAGACAGTTGTTCTGAAGAGTGAAATATATATGTATGTTTGAATATGACTGAGCGGGCTCATTTATAGTTTGACATTTTATATAAAGATTATACCCTGAAACACTTTTATTGCCCACAATATCTAATGTCATTACATTTTCTGTCACTTTGATGTTCCATATTCTTGAAACCTAACTCAGTAAGTCACCCCACCTTTAATCGATGTATGCTAGGTGGCCTGTCTTTGCTGCTGTCCTCCAATTGTTCACTGGCTTCTACCACATTTGCAGTTGCACTTTATTTCCTTAAGTGGTTTATAATTCTTCCTCACTGGATGAGGATTCTGGTGTGGTTCACATACAACATCTTTTTGGGTATTTTAGTTAGCCTCTGTCCTCATCATCACTGTCATCATCAACAGCATTTATTCAGGGCCCACTATGTTCTGAGCACAGAACTAGGTAATTTGGAAACATAGAAAAGTTCATTGTTGTCCTCGGCCCAGTGAAGGTGTGATATGACAAAATTTGCTTCAAAACTGATGACCCAACTGTATCCCAAGGTGACCTTATTTGTGCTACTTTCTTGCTATCTGATGATCATTTATGGCATATATACCACATCAGAAGATGCATATGGTGTCTGTGATAGGCTCAGGTTTGACAAGTGTATGCAGGTCTTTCCTTAGATTGAATCCAACTTTATGATTGATGAGCATGGGTATATTAGGTTTTCCACTTTCACCTAATATTTATCTGTAGTTATTCAACCTTCCTGTGAGATGTATACTTAAAACACATGCACTTGTCTACCTGGGTATAGTCTGAGAATTAACTAGGTAACTATAAAGAGATGAAAATGTCTTTGAACTTTAAAATGAGACAATATGAATACAAAATAGTTAAGATGGAATGACTTCCTTATCTGAAATGTTATTCTATTCGGAGAATTTTCATATGATTCAGCTAATAAACATCTGGCAGTAGGCTAGTTGCTGATATTGCCAAAATATAAGTCACAAAGCTGATAATCAGGTATCATTCAAATGCCCTAAAAGCCCTTGCTTTTACTATCTGATGTTTCTGATTTTCCATTACTTGTAGCCTCAATAATGGGAAAATATGAAAGAGCAGATGACTCTGAAATATGGAATAGAAAAATATTCAGTGAAGAACAGATGTTTCACAAATTTGTCATTCACCAGCTAATTGGGCATTAGATGATCAAAGCTGCCTTCAGAATACAGCATTCTCTAAAGCATTTGGGCAAAATTTAGAAGATATTAATTTTTGTTAGTTTTGCAGGTGTAATTGTATCATCAAATATCTGATGAACTAATTGTGAATAATGAATTTTATTTCAAACATTACTAATGGGGTGTTGATTAGTAATTGGGCAATAAATAAAACTCATGCATGATAAAGAAGCCCAGGTCTGATAAAGATGCATGACAAAGGTGGACTGTTATAGCATTTTGCTCATAGGAGATAAATACTTCATTCATGATTTGATATGTGAAGTCCTTGTCAGTATCTGGTGGAAAAGCCATGGATTTGAATTTTAAAATCTGTTTTATGTCTTCCATGATTCTTATTCTACCTACAGGATTAGGATCTTTCCTTTGCTAGAAATTATGAAGCAATTTAAAAAGGCAGGTGGAAAAGAAGCTAAATTACTTACTGGAACAAGTTTTGGACAAGAGTTCCAAAGACATGATGTATTTTCACATCAGTTTCACTGTTCAACAACCACATAAATTTGTGGAAGTACCTTAAAGTTGTTATCCAACTCTTTTTCCATCTTCATAGTGGTATTATATACACCATTTTAAACAAAGACTCTATGTACTCCCTTTTCAGGGACAGAACGGTCCTGAATTTCAAGCCTCTGAATCACCACCTGAAAAAATGGCTGGTGAGAATCTCCCAAAGTTGTATTGAGAAGTTGGGAGTGAATACATCGATGGCAGCAGGAAGTGGTACAGGGTAGCTGTTCCTGGCAGCAGATAATAGGAAGAAGAGGGAGAAAGTTAAAGAAGGTTCTTACCTTCTTCCACTGTTTTCACCCTCGGGGCTGGTAGCCCTATTCTGGTGGTACCATGGTAATTTCCTAAATATGCTCTCCAAGAGTTTGGGGAATTCCTGGAATTACATGCAAGTGGACTAGCTCAGCATTGGCAGATTCAGCAGCTCTAAATCAAGGCAGCCAAACACGGGCAAAGCCTCTCTAAGGCCAATTTCTCAAGAAGATGACATCACCTGCTTGAGTTTTGTGAATATAAGAATGAGAGAGAAAGAGACAGAGACAGATTGAGAGAGAGAGAGAGAGAGATCCAGAGCTAGAGCAGGTAGGCAGAGACAAACACAGAGACAGAGTCTCAGCAGTGGGTGTTCACTGCCTTTATCTCTTTCTTTCTGCCTTGGTGTTTCTGTTTCTCTTTGTGTCAGACCCATCAACTCTGTCACACTTTTCTCTTTTTTTCCCCCACTTCCTAATCCTGGAGCCACTAGACCTATCCTTGGGAAGTTTTGTCTCCATAAAATAATATAATAATATTATGGCATTTATTAAGTGCTTACTATGTGCGGAGCACTGTTCTAAGCGCTGGGGGGGGATTACAAGGTGATCAAGTTGTCCCACATGGGGCTCACAGTCTTTATCCCCATTTTACAGCTGAGGTAACTGAGGCCCAGAGAAGTCAAGTGACTTGCCCAAGGTCACACAGCAGACACATGGCGGAGCCGGGATTCGAACCCATGACCTCTGACTCCAAAGCCCGGGCTCTTCCCACTGAGCCACGCAGCTTCATAAAATAGTGACCATTCATATATTCAAGAAAACAAAATGAAAATACATGCATTAATAATTGAACACTTGTGTAGTTCTTTAATGATGGCATGTGTGAAAGATAATCAAGTATGTAAACTGCTTTACAAGCATATTTAGAGTTTGAAAGATCACTAGAGTTAAAATTTCTAAATTCCCTTTGATTTCAAATTCCACTAAGGTGAGCCCGCTCTTCTAGACTGTGAGCCTGCTGTTATGTAGGGACCGTCTCTATATGTTGCTAACTTGTACTTCCCAAGCGCTTGGTACAGTGCTCTGCACACAGTAAGCGCTCAATAAATACGATTGAATGAATGAATGAAGCTAGAATACAAACCTTTTAATTTATATTAGATCAAGTTAACAATGCATCACAATAATCAAAGGATACTCCACGGTACTGAAAAATGCAAATAAATTTTAAACAAGCCACTTTTTGTTTTAGTGATTATAATCAATTTTGTAAAAAAAATTCAAATGTAAAAATCGGATGAATGGGTTATTTGTGAATGCACTTCAAGGTGAAATAGTGAATATGAAATTTTATAGATTGAATTAAATTAAAATCAGGTTTTTAAAACAATGTTATCAATAAAATGAACAGCTTTTTCACCACTGAAAAATATATTAGAATTTTTTGAGCATTTTATTGTCAATCCTAAAATGTTTAGTTACTGGGTTAGTGTCGCTAATTTAGATATTTTTGGAATTCTGGACATCAATTATATAATTTTTTTTTAAAAATCAGTGCTTTAACTGTGGGTGTTGCTGTGTTACTCTTTTTCCTGATGGAACAGGGTTGTACCTGCATTTTGCTTAAAAAGGAGCTGCCAAAGGAATCATCCTCACTCCTTCCCTTGTAATGTCCCCATCCTAAAGATTCTGTTGTCCAATTTACCAAGTAAAGACAATCTCTCCCTATGTAAAATATTCGTCAAAGAGAAAGCAGACAGGAGCCTTGAAGTCAGTACTTGGGATTTACACTTGATGAGGAAGAAATTATTATTGAAGAGTTTGGAGGAGTAATAGGAGATATGATGTCTAGGAGTAAGAGCAACTAAGAGGTGAGATTAGATTTTGTGAGCAGCTGTAAGATCTCTTGAGGGGCTACTGTGGAGAATAAAATGGATGCAGAAGTATCAGACCTTGGGAAAATGTGCATTTTACCAGTAAAGTAAGGTAATAGGCATTTTCCCCCCTATTTAAAGCTTACTATAATTGTAATCTGCTCCCAGAGGAAGACTTCCCTGACAAATCTCTCATCTCCTCCACCCTACCATGTCACCCATATATTTCATACCCCCTAAACACTTAGGTACTCACCCCAACCCCAAGATACATATACACATCCTTATAACTTGTTGCTTCCCTTATCCAAAATTTATTTTAATGTTTGTCTCTTCTCCCCTCAACTGTAAGATCTCATGTATTCTGCCCTGCCCAGTGCTCGACACTCAAATAGTAAGAGAGGGATGGCTCCAAAGGTTCAGCATGGCCTAGTGGATAGAGAGCACAGGCTTGGGAGTCAGAAGGACCTGGGTTCTAATCTTGGTTCTGCCACTTTTCTGCTGTATGACCTTGGCCAAGTCACCACACTTGTTTGTGACTCAGTTACCTCATCTGTAAAATGGAGATTAATATTGTGATCACCATGTAGGACATGGACTGTGTGCAACCTAACTTTTATCTACCCCCGAGTTAGGTACAGTGCCTGGCACACAGTAAGTGCTTAACAAATACCACTAAAAAACCAAGGGATGAGATCATGTAAATTATGGGCATGGGATTCAACAAAGGAAGAAAAGTAGTGCTGATCTGCAGCAAGGAGAGCTGAAGTTGAGTGAAGTTGGGCCGGAAAGTTGATTTCCACCATCATTTCTGATTGTGAGCCCCCCGTGGGACAACCTGATCACTTTATAACCTCCCCAGTGCTTAGAACAGTGCTTTGCACAAAGTAAGCGCTTAATAAATGC
Source organism: Tachyglossus aculeatus (assembly GCF_015852505.1). Taxonomy (NCBI): domain Eukaryota; kingdom Metazoa; phylum Chordata; class Mammalia; order Monotremata; family Tachyglossidae; genus Tachyglossus; species Tachyglossus aculeatus. The sequence continues at coordinate 33,978,479 of NC_052079.1, read as the reverse complement.
CATCATTATTATTATTATTATTATTATTATTATTATTAATTCTCAGCAGCCTAAGTGCAGTAGAAGACTTTGGGTAAATCCAGAGCTGGGCTTTGGAGGTGCAAATATCGAAAGATAGAATTAAGTAGAAAGGTTGACACTGAAGCAGGGATTTTAACATCGAGGGAGTCTAGGTGAAGTTTCACAATGGTTGGGACAAGAGGTAAAATGTAGTAAGGTGGCAGGTTTGGAGGACAAAGTCAGTGGAAATTCAGAGCTGAAAAGGTGGAAAAATTCACGCCAGGTGATGATGAGATTCAGTATATTTCCAATTAACTGATATGAGGTAGAGGAAAAGTTGAAAAGTGGGCAGATTATCATGTGTAAATAACTTCATTTAAAAAATAACTTCATTTAACATAATTATCAAAGCAGCACTTTGTACTGTCTCCTGAGGTGTGTATGGATATGACAATTATAGAAAATCTTGCTTCTTAATAAGGGTAATCTTGTCTGGCCATCTCTGGGAGACTCATTAGAGAAGCAGTGTGGTTCAGTGGAAAGAGCCCGGGCTTTGGAGTCAGAGGTCACATGTTCAAATCCTGCCTCCACCAACTGTCAGCTGTGTGACTTTAGGCAAGTCACTTCACTTCTCTGGGCCTCAGTTCCCTTATCTGTAAAATGGGGATGAAGACTGTGAGCCCCCCATGGGACAATCTGATCACCTTGCAACCTCCCCAGCGCTTAGAACAGTGCTTTGCACATAGTAAGCGCTTAATAAATTCCATCAGTTATTATTATCATTGTTAAATCATGAGGGTGCTAACTCATCACATAGCCAGTGTTCGAGACAAAACAAATCATGGTTGAAAAAACAATTTTGGATACGAGAGATTTTGTAAATGTTCAATACTATGATACAGCTAAGGGCTAGTTTTTATTCTGCTCTAGGCAACCCTTAGTGACTCTCAGATTGCCTGTTCCCCCGCTATTTATTGGAGGGAGAAATCTGACTCTACATTGTAACGAGAGTGCGAGGAAATGGGGAAAAAGGAGAGATAATGGGGAAAATAATAAAAATTCAATTAGAGAAAGATTGCTAGAGAACAATGTAAAGAGACGAGTGAACTTATAACGTAGACTGCTTAATCTTTTCACAGCTATGTCTTCAGTTTATGTTGTTTTCTGCTTAGTTTATTTGCAATTGTGAAGCTCAAGGAATAAAAGCAAGAAAAAGAACCAGAAAAATTAAAATAAAAAAGTATAAGAAAATAATATTAAAAAATAGAGATGAACAAATTGGCAGGTATCAGGAGGGACATAGAGGATAACAAAATAGGGACAAGAATGAATAGAAAATGAATGAGCATCAGAAAAATGAAAAAAAAAAGGTAGCTTAGGGCACTGGCTTAATTTATATATATGTATATGGATAATTTTCCAGAGGATAGTCTCATTAGCCATCTATCTCTAAGCAAATTCATTGTTGAATTAGAAAGACTCAAACACATCCAATTCTACAAGGTGAATTTACTTATTGGACACATGACTTAAAAGTTGCCAAATTAATTTTACTGGGGAAAAATTTTGATGCCAAAATAGGACTTTTCATGTCAAGTTTCATCTTAAAGGATTTGGACAGCAGCATCATCTATTTCTAAATTTTATAATTATAAGGAAAGTGCTGACATCATAACTATTGAAGTTCAATAGGGTTCTGAGCAAGATTTTTCCATTTTTCATTATAAAGTGTGGAGTCTGCATCCAAATTTTGAATAATTTATTTTTTCCTCTTGGGAAAAGTCAATATGGGTCCTTTTAAATCTCAGCTTCTTGTCAGAAAGCAATGCATATCTTGTAGAGGGATATTCTCCTATTTTTATTTTTGAAAAGTGAAAATAAACTCAAAAATATGGTCATGAATGTAGAGACAATGGTTATATGCATAGCTGACAAGGCCTAAGGTAGCAGCTGCTAGTTCCAGCACATTCTTTTCCCACCTTATAACTTCAGTAAACTCTTATTTTGAATTTATTACAATTCTGATTATTTAAAACTAACTGTAAGTGCACTATTCTAAAACAAACAAAACTTTTAATGTTGCAATGACAACAAAGAAAATTTGTAATATCAGGCCATATGCACATTCTATGTAGTGTCAAGAAAAATGACAGATTTTTCTTCCTAAACGTGTGATTTTTTTAAAGTAGAGAAAGTGCAATTACTCCAATTGGATATAATCTTTGAATGAAGAAATTGGGGTGAAATACAACTCCCTCATGATATCAATTCCCTGCCCGGAGGTAGCGGTATAATTTGCTAATCCAGCCAGCTCAAGGGACCCATCAGAAAGTGAACTTCATTAATTTAGAAACTAAGAAATTATGGACTCCGACTCTTTTCTTGTCGAGTAGGTAAAACTAGCCATAGCTGCTTTCCTCAGGCCAGGGTTCTATTCCTTTTCTGGCTCGCTCTTTCCACAGCATGAGCTTGTATTCCTTCTTCTCGGTCCTCATACCTGTAGGCTGTAGAATGTAGGCTCCTTGTGGGCAGGAAAATTGTCTCCCAACATATTTCTCCCCTAGTCTTACCCGTGTCACCCTTGCGCTAGGATTTGCACTCTTAGCTCTCCCCACCCTCAGTCCCACAGCACTTTGTACATTGTACTCTCCCAAATGTTTAGTACAGTGCTCTGCACAAAGTGCTCAATGAATACCCTTGATAGATTGATATCCGTAATTAATTTTAATACCTTTTCCCCCCGCTAGACTGTAAGCTCCTACCAACTCTGTTACATTGTACTCTCCCAAGTACTTAGTACATTGTTTTAAACACAGTAAATACTCAAAAAATACTATGGATTCATCTCTCTCTCTGTCTCTCTCTCTCTCTCACACACACACACACACAAACACACAAAAACACACACACACGCCAGCGCCTGGCAGATAGGAGTGTGACTAGTGTTATGCAAGTCACAAACAGGCTGGAAGGAGTGTAGGCCTGCATAATCTTGGAAAAGTCACTTAACTTCTCTGTGTCTCAGTTTCTTCATCCGTAAAATGGGGTTTGAACATCTGCTCTTCCTCACCCCGCCCCCACAGAGAGTGATCCCCTGTGCCTTATCTAATTCATTCAATCATATTGATTGAGTGCTTACTGTGTGTAGAGCACTGTACTAAGCCCACTGAGGCTGGGAGGAGCTTGGCTCAAGGGACTTAGAGCCATGTTCTCTGCTTGCTTCATGACTAGGGGATGGAGAGGGAAGAGGGACTGGCCCATTCAGAATATTAGTGGGTAGTGTCCCCAGGCATGGTTCTGAGGAAGATTTCTCCTACGCCTGAGCCAGAGAGAACAAGACAGATACTAAGGAAACCAGAAACTCATCTGGGCCCCAACTGTACCTTTTAGGGGTTGGAGAGTTAGAAAACTTTGCAGTTCTTTACTTGCCAAAAAACATCTTCCATTTCCCAAGAGCCTCTAGACTTGGGCTGAGGGTGAGACCCTGGCTCGAGTGAACCAAACAAAAACTCAAAACAAAAACTCCTCACCCTTGGCTTTGAAGCACCCCATCCTACCTCACCTCACTTTTCTCCTTCTACAACTCAGGCTGTACACTTGGCTCCTCTGGTGCTACCCTTCTCACTGTAACTCGATCTCGCTTGTCTCGATGCTGACCCCGGCCCACGTCCTGCCTCTGTCCTGGAATACCCTCCCTCCTTAAATCCTCCAGACAATTACTCTTCCCCTCTTCAAAACTTTAATGAAGGAACATAATAATAATAATAATGTTGGTATTTTTTAAGTGCTTACTATGTGCCAAGCACTGTTCTAAGTGCTGGGGTAGAGACAAGGTAATCAGGTTGTCCCACGTGGGGCTCACAGTCTTCATCCCCATTTTACAGATGAGGGAACTGAGGCCTAGAGGTCTTCACAGGCTAAGCCCTACTTTTCCTCATCTCCCACATCACCCTGATTTGCTCCCTTTGCTCTTCCCCCTCTCCCCACCCCACAGCACTTACATATATATCTGTAATTTTATTTATTTATATTAATGTCTGTTCATTTCTATTGATGTCTGTCCCCCCCATATAGACTGGGAGCTCCCTGTTGGCAGGGATTGTCACTCTTTATTGCTGTACTGTATTTTCCCCAAGTGCTTAGTACCGTGCTCTGCACACAGTAAATGCTTAATGAATACGATTCAATGAATGCAGCTGCTTCCCTCCATCCGTGACTGGGCTGCTGCATAGCATGGGCATCTGGGCCTGCCTCTCCTTGGCCTGCAGAAGGAGGGTGGTTGGGCAGGCCAGGGTACCAGGTTTCCCACGATGGTACCTCAAAGCCCCACTAAGAAAGGTTCTCATTCACTGTCAGCCCAGAGCCAGCAGATCAGAGTGCTAAGAGGGCAGGATGGGGCTCCAGAGTAGGGATTGGGGTGCCAGTTTGAGTCTTGTGTTTTGCCATCTTCGTGGTTAAGGTTTGCCCGAGACCCAGCTTGGAGGGAGGCGTGATCTTTCTCCTGCTCTCAGCTGTCACTATGTTTGGTCTCCTCCTGAAGAGAAATCTGGCCCTGCAGCTGCTGTGCTTGGTTTGGTTTCTATTCCGAAGCATACCGATATAGAACAAAGGGCAGGTTGGGCGCGGAAGGGAAGAGTGAGGCATTGGCAGGTTTGGGGACCGACTGGAAATCGTGGTTGTGCTGGGTGGCGAGCAACGCAGCATGTATCACTGAGGGTTGACAGAGAGTTTCAGTGCTTGCCATAGAGTCCAAGACTCTCTGAAGCTGGTCTTGAGTGGAGTGGTAATTTAAGAGTATTTGTACTAGGGGCTAGGAGGGAGGGGAGAAATGTTCTGGTACGGGTATACAAAATCCAGGCTGAAAGCAGGAGAATGGACCCGTTGACTTTCCTTAGATATAAAGTTCACTCCAAGTATGTCCATATTTGTGATTTCCCTGATTTTGCCTTTTCTTAACTGCCAAGTTTGGCTCTGCAGGTATTTCCCCCCTTAGTGGCTGCCCTTCCTGTATTTCCCAGCACTACCTTTTCTCTCAGCTTAAAGCAACCCTTTATGTCTGCCATTCAATTTCTTCTGTAGATTTCTAGCACCTCAGAGGCAATTTCTCCCTGCCTCCTTTTCTTCTGGCTGAATTTTGTGCTTTACACAGGGTCGGCACCTAAACTCTAATTAGAACTGAACCACAGAAGAAGGCATATGAAGGAAGCTAGAGTGCTTTCAGGCAAACAGACCTACAAAACCCATATCAGCTGGGATTTCTGTACTATCTCATCTCTAAAATAGATTATTTTTGGTATATGTTAAGAGGTTGGAAAGTTTAATTAAAAGCATCTTTGAAAATAAAAAATAACTGCTGTTATTCCCATAGTAGTGGCGAGCTTTCATTTTGGCCCATTTCTTTCATGAAGAGAGTAAATATGCTCAAAAATGGAGAGGTCAAATGGGCATGTTCTCTGCTAGGCTAGTTTTGGGCTTCAATGACAAGCAACTGTGAATTGTACAGAGTTTTGCATTTGGATTTTGAGGTGGGTATTATTATTCACTAGCGATTACTGACTTTTATCCATTAAGTCATCAGGATTTCTTTAAATGGAAGTAGATGAAAGGCTTTAACTTAATCACAAATGTAAAGTTCAGAAGAACTATAACAATGAAAGAGGAAAAATAACTGTCATGCTGCACTATATAGTGTAATCTAATGATCTAAATAAGCACCTCCATGAAATGACTGAACATTAAATCTGTTGAGATTCATATCACTAAAAAAGCCAGACAATAAGGAGTTTACAGCTTCCTTATTCCAAATTATATTTATTGACTTTAACTCTATATATTTAAGACAATGCTAGTATGAGGCTTGTTTATATGTAATTCAACAATAAGCAATTAAAAATCAAGCTATGCTATTTTCATATAATAATATACCATGTGGAGCAAAGCAACTGCTATGCTTACTATAAAATCAGAATTTAACTGCACACTCACTATGACAAAAACAGAGATCATTTTTGCTTGTCTGTATTTGTGTAGTTTTAGTATTATCTGACACATCCAAAGCTGTTTTATTCAACAACCAAATATTTTAGGACATTCCCAGTTATGTTGTTCACAATTTTCTTTTTGAGTGGCAAATACTAGTTTCAATATACTTTTTGTTGATTTCAGGATATTCATAGAATAATGACATCAGAAAGAATGAAACCACAAGAATCATTCACCCACCATACCTCCAAATTTGAGAAATCATTCATAATTTCTCAAAAGGCAATTGGAGTATTTATATCAGCATAATCTCCCTATAGAAATATTATAAAGTGATACCATATGTTAAAGACGCCTAAACTGAACAAAAGAGCTGAAGGAAAGACACTTTCTCAAACTGTTACTAAAATGATTTGGGAAATAAAAACACAACATTGCAGCCGTCCTTAATCTGAAACATTAAATACAAAATTGAAGACTGGTTTTCTTGGTTCAGTCAAGAGCTGCTTCAGGGTCTTCTGACATTGGAGAACCACAAACTGTGCTTTGAGCAAAAATACAAAAAAATCTAATCTATGCCAAGGAAGCCTAGATACTGATTATTGTGAAGCAGTAGTGGAGAACATTCTGGTCTGTCAGAGACAAAGCAGTTATGGAAGGTTTGTGTGGGTAAAGGTTTTAATGCAACATTCAATCAGGGAACTAGAAAGGGATATAGCACCAGGAAAAGAGAATTCAAAGGACAGTAGTAGCATCCTCAAAGAGCAATATCTGTATATACCCTCTGTGCTTATAGCTTTTTCAACAGTGGTACCTTCTGTATTTATAAAGAAATCAGCTTAATTAAAAAAGAAATGACATGTAAATAGTAATATAGATATAGTCTAAGTCAACCACCAGTTGTTCAACCAATAATAAAAACAATATCTATCAATGGTATTTATTGCATACTTACTATGTGCAGAGTACTGTAGTAAGAATTTGGGAGAGTACAGTACAACAGAGTAGGTAGACATGTTCCCTGCTCACAGCAAGTTTACAGTCTAGAGGGGGAAGGTGTCATTCATTCATTCAATCATATTCATTGAGCGCTTACTCTGTGCAGAGCACTGTACTAAATGTTTGGTAAGTACAAGTCGGCAACATACAGAGATGGCCCCTAACCAACAATGGGCTCACAGTCTAGAAGGGGGAGTCAAAATGTGGTTTCCAATAAACCGTTGGAAAAAGATTCCTCAGTTCATTGATGGAGCCCAGTTTCCCGGTTCCAATTTTGCTTACTGATAGTGCATCTCCACTTTCCATTTTTTTCCTCAACCCCTCCCTCATTTGCTTTTCTCATCCCGATTTCTCTTCCCACAACTCTCCCAATTTCATCATCATCTCAATGGCCCATACTACCCTCCCAAGCACTTAATATAGTGCTCTGCACTCAGTAAATACCATTGATTGATTCTTATTCCCATCACCTGTTAGAGTTCCCACTTTCTGATGAGATAGCTCCACTGTCACCACTAACCTCATCACTACCTACCCCAGTGCTTGTGTACTCACTCCCTAAATCTGTTCTTTCCCTGCTAACCCTGCCATCACGTTCTCTCCCACAGTGATTGCCACTATTCCTCAATGTCTGTTCAATGTCTTACCTGTTTCAAACTTACTGATTTTCTCCATCCCATAACTTTCCATCCGCTATCCCTATCTACCCTAACGTGCTTTCACTATACTCAGCTACTGGGAAAATCCAACGCAGATCCCAGGTTCCACCACCAACTCCTCTTTCTGTCTTCTGGTCAGATGACCCGGATTAAGCATTAGATATACATAGTATTTTTCACACACATCCACAAGAAGACAAGGACAAGCTATTCCACAACTCCTGGGCACCAAAGCACACTGCACAAAGACACTACATAGGTGGTGGGGTAGAACAGAGGTGACTGGGGAAATACGTGCAGAAAATTACCATCCTTTTTCCTTGAATATTTCAGAGTGTATAGCATCATTTTTTTTTGTCTCAAAACAACAAACCATCTTAAAATCAGCCTTGGGGTTTGCCAATTTGTCAAAATGAAAATGAACTCTGGTGTAATGTACTTTCTCAAGTGTTTAGTACAGTGCATTTGCACATAATATGCACTCAATAAATGATGATAATGAAGCTAACACAGTGATAACACTGGGCTTTCCCTAGGGATTAATTTGGATGGCTCTCAGGTCCAATCAGCTTTGCAAGCCCTCATAAGGTACATGCTTTCCCCACAGTGCTTTGCACATAGAAAGCATTCAATAAATGCCATTGATTGATTGATGTCACACAACATAAAGTATTAATGGGGAGCAGCAGAGAAAAACAATCTCCAGTATTTCTTCTCCTGACATATTCCACTGGGATCGTGAGTGGGGAAGCTTACCTGGTCCCTGTAGACCTCCAGATTCCTCTAAGAACATGTTCAGCCTACCTCCCCTCCCCAAAGCAAGTGACCCCAAAATTGGGTCTATAAGTCACTCTCTAGAGAATTATAAGCAAGACAGAACATGTCCTCTGGGCTGGAGTGCTGAAAGGTGTTTGGCAGAGAACCATTAACTTAGCTCTTTGCCCTCTTAATACCAATTAACCTTTTCCAGAAGAGGATCTGCTCTGCCTACCCAGGGAGTCTCTCCAAATTCCTGATTGATTTTGACTTTTTCCCTGAGCTAGGAATTTGGAGGTGTTCCCTGGGACAGCAGGTGCTGGAGATTACTATGAGAAGCAGAGTGACCTAATGAATAGAGCACAGGCCTGGGTGTCAGAAGGACCTGAATTCTAATCCCAGCTCTGCCCATTGTCTGCTGTGTGACCATGGGCAAGTCCCTTAACTTCTCTGTTCCTGTTACCTCATCTGTAAAATGGGGATTAAGACTGTGAACCCCATATAGGACAGGAACTGTGTCCAACTTGATTACCTTGATTATCCCAGTGCTTTGAACAGCTAGCTCTCTTCTAGACTGTGAGCCCACTGTTGGGGAGGGACCGTCTCTATATGTTGCCAACTTGTACTTCCCAAGTGCTTAGTACAGTGCTCTGCACACAGTAAGCGCTCAATAAATACGATTGATTGATTGATTGATTCCTCCCTTCAAAGCCCTACTGAGAGCTCACCTCCTCCAGGAGGCCTTCCCAGACTGAGCCCCCTCCTTCCTCTCCCCCTCCTCCCCATCCCCCCGCCTTACCTCCTTCCCCTCCCCACAGCACCTGTATATATGTATACATATGCTTGTACATATTTATTACTCTATTCATTTTACTTGTACATATTCATTCTATTTATTTTATTTTGTTAATATGTTTTGTTTTGTTGTCTGTCTCCTCCTTCTAGACTGTGAGCCCACTGTTGGGTAGGGACCGTCTATATATGTTGCCAACTTGTACTTACCAAGCGCTTAGTACAGTTCTCTGCACAGAGTAAGTGCTCAATAAATAGGATTGAATGAATGAACAGTACTTGGTACACAGTAAGTGCTTACCAAATACCACTATTATTATTATTATGCCAAGAGAATAGGTGTTAATGGCAGGCAGGCAGAGCAGGGTCATGAACGGCACCAGGTTGCTGGGACCCCTAGTCTTTCATTCATTCAATCCTATTTATTGAGCCCTTACTGTTTGCCGAGCTCTGTACTAAGCTCTTCTGACTGGAACAGAACAACTAACCTGTAGGCTCTATTTTTTCCTCCATCGAAGATAGTACCCCCTTCTGTTCCTACTGATTAATCTGCCCATTCACTCCCTGACTCCTCACTGTTCTGTTATTCCTTCCTTCCTCCCACACCCACATCTTTGTACCAATAATAATAACAATAATAATAATAATGGCATTTATTAAGCACTTACTATGTGCAAAGCATTGTTCTAAGCACTGGGGAGGTTACAAGGTGATCAGGTTGTCTCACAGGGGGCTCACAGTCTTAATCCCCATTTTACAGATGAGGTAACTGAGGAACAGAGAAGTTAAGCAACTTGCCCAAAGACACACAGCTGACAATTGGTGGAGCCGGCATTTGAACCCATGACCACTGACTACAAAGCCCATGCTCTTTCCACTGAGCCATGCTGCTTCTCACTGGGCTGCTACGTCTCTGCCCCAAATCTACATCTCCGTCCCTGCTCTCTCCCCCTCCCTCCAGGCTCACAGCTCCTCCTGCCTTCAGGACATCTCCATCTGGATGTCTGCCCGCCACCTAAAACTCAACATGTCCAAGACTGAACTCCTTGTCTTCCCTCTCAAACCCTGCCCTCTCTCTGACTTTCCCATCACTGTGGATGGCAGTACCATCCTTCCCGTCTCACAGGCCAGCAACCTTGGTGTCATCCTCGACTCCGCTCTCTCATTCACCCCTCACATCCAAGCCATCACCAAAACCTGCCGGCCTCAGCTCTGCAACACTGCCAAGTTCCACGCTTTCCTCTCCATCCAAACTGCTACCCTGCTTGTTCAAGCTCTCATCCTATCCCGTCTGGACTACTGCATCAGCCTCCTCTCTGATCTCGCATCCTCATGTCTCTCCCCACTTCGATCCATACTTCACGCAGCTGCCTGGATTGTCTTTGTCCAGAAACACTCTGGGCATGTTACTCCCCTCCTCAATAATCTCCAGTGGCTACCAATCAATCTGCTTATCAGGCAGAAACTCCTCACCCTGGGCTTCAAGGCTCTCCATCACCTCACCCCCTCCTACCTTACCTCCCTTCTCTCCTTCTCCAGCCCAGCCCGCAACCTCCGCTCCTCCACTGCTAATCTCCTCACCGTGCCTCGTTCTCACCTGTCCCGCCGTCGACCCCCGGCCCACGTCATCCCCCGGGCCTGGAATGCCCTCCCTCTGCCCATCCGCCAAGCTAGCTCTCTTCCTCCCTTCAAGGTCCTACTGAGAGCTCGCCTCCTCCAGGAGGCCTTCCCAGACTGAGCCCCCTCCTTCCTCTCCCCCTCGTCCCTCTCTCCATCCCCCACGACTTACCTCCTTCCCTTCCCCACAGCACCTGTATATATGTATATATGTTTGTACGTATTTATTAGTCTATTTATGTATTTATTTTACTTGTACATATCTATTCTATTTATTTTATTTTGTTAATATGTTTTGTTTTGTTCTCTGTCTCCCCCTTCAAGACTGCGAGCCCACTGTTGGGTAGGGACTGTCTCTATATGTTGCCAAGTTGTACTTCCCAAGCGCTTAGTACAGTGCTCTGCACACAGTAAGCACTCAATAAATACGATTGATTGATTGACTGATTGATTGAATGAATGAATGAATGAATGAATACTGAGACAATGAGCCCCGTGTGTGACCTGATTATTTTGTATCTACCCCAGTGCTCGATACAGTAACCACTAAATACAGACTGCAATTATTATCAACTATCTATCCCCAACTGTAATGGATTTCCCTAGGATTATGAATCACTTTGCTGATTCATTTATCCCACAGTAGATTATTCTATACAATTTACTGCCAAATCCTATCAGTGCTTCCTACATAATATCTCCCAGATCCTGCCCTTCCCCTACATCCAAATAGCTACCCCCTGGACCCGAGCTTAGTTTTATCATATCTAGACTATTGCATTGGCCTCCTTGTTGGTTTTTCTGCCTCTAGCTTCTCCCTTATCTGAGCTATAAAGCATTTGACCACCCAGATCATCTTCATGGAGCATCATTTTGATCATGTCTTTGCTTTGTAAAAATCTCCACTGGCTTTTTATTCTGGGAGAACTGTACCAGGAGGGCTTTCACCATCAATTTGAGACTTCTGTGGCCTCTCTAAAGAACCTCTTCTCTTATCTCCGGAGAGCTGTGGAAGAACTACAACAGCTCCTTAAGGCTTGAGGGTGGGTGTCTGTGCCCGGAGAAAGGGCATTATGTATTTTGCAGTGGAAAGGGGAATGCCAACTTCACCTTAGAATGTCCATTAGATGACCCCTGAGCTAATGCTAATCTAATCACTGTACCTCCATCATGTCTATCTTGCCACTGACCCCTTAACTACGTTCCTGCCTCTGGTCTGGAACTCCTTCACCTTTTATATGCAGTAGATGATCACTCTCCCCACTTTCAAAGCTTTATTAAAATTACATCTCCAAGAGGTCTTCCCCAACTAAACCCTCATTTTCTTTTTTCTCATTCCCTTACACTTGGATTTGCACTCTAAATTCACCCCACCATCAGCCCCAGAGCACTTATACAAATTTTTATAGTTCATTTTAATGTCTTCCCCTCTAAACTGTAAGTTCCTTGTGGGCAGGGAAGATATCAACCAACTTTGTTACATTGTACTTTTCCAAGCATTTAGTGCTCTCCGCACAGACAAATACTATTGATCATTTATTCAATCATATTTATTGAGTGCATACTGTGTGCAGAGCACTGTACTAAGCGCTTAGCACTGCCTTGGTATCTACCACATCTTTAAACTATTCTTTTAGTGTTTGTTTCAGGAATGTGATCAATGTAGCCCTCCAATATCCTTCACTGGGCTGAGAAATCCAGGTTTTCTACCTCACTTATTCCAGCTAAGTCCTTCCCTACCACTCCAAGTTCATTTATTCAGTTTATTTCAAAATCTGAGTGTGTCTCTCAGACTATAAGCACAGTTCAATCAATCACATTTATTGAGCCCTTACTGGGTGCAGGGCACTGAACTAAACACTCGGGAGAGTACAATAGAGCAGAGTCTATACACATTTCCACAAAACACCCTCTTCGTGCAACTCCCTGCCTTAAGGAAAAATCTGTATTACTTTAGACTTTGTATCCATTACATGACGATTGAGATCGATTACACCCTTCACCTTTACTTTGGGAGTTAATCAATCTCAAAAGTTCGAGAGGTTATAAGATCACCACCTCCCTAGTTCCACCCTGTGGGTGAAATACACACATTGGAAGGGTTTGGGTCCTGAAGTGAGATTTCTCACACCCCTCCCTGTCAGACCTCCCCTGTGACTGTTATATTGTCTTCTCCCAAGCGCTTAGTTCAGTAAGCACTCAGTAAATACTTGCTACACTTTGCTCTCCATCACTGCAGAGCTCTGTCTATTACCTTACAGGAGCAGGGAACAGAGAGCATTCACTCGGTCTGCCCATCAGCTTCAGGCAACAGCAAGTGTCTGCCTCTATCATGCCACCGAGGGCTCCCATCCTCTTTTCCAACCGACTGAAAGGGACTACTTCATGAACGCTGGGAATGTTGTGACATTTGAAACCTAGGATGGCCCTACCTGGAATGGTGAGGAGCCTAAAGAGTCCTTGCTCCAACCAATGATGAACTAAGTCTCTGTTCATCGTGCTTGCTCAGGGGCAGACTTGACATTTTGCTCCCCACAGGCCTGTGAATTCAGAAGAATTCAAAGACTTCTCTCGTATATTTGACTTTGCTGCTCTAGGAGCCAGCTCAATCAATCAATCAATCAATCAATCATATTTATTGAGCGCTTACTGTGTGCAGAGCACTGTACTAAGTGCTTGGGAAGTACAAATTGGCAACATATAGAGATGGTCCCTACCCAACAGTGGGCTCACAGTCTAGAAGGGGGAGACAGAGAATGAAACAAAACATATTAACAAAATAAAATAAATAGAATAGATATGTACAAGTAAAATAAATAGAGTAATAAATATGTACAAACATATATACATATATACAGGTGCTGTGGGGACGGGAAGGAGGTAAGGCGGGGGGATGGAGAGGGGAGTTCGCTCCCAAACCAACTGTTCTGGCCAAACAAAGAACCCTGCCACGTTATAAGTGCTTAGTACAGTGCTCTGCACACAGTAAGTGCTCAATAAATATGATTGAATGAATGAATGAATGAATGAATGAATAGTAATGTCTGTCTCCCCCTCTAAACTGTAAGCTCATTGTGGGCAGGGAACGTGTCAGTTTATTGTTCTGTTGTACTCTCCCAAGGGCTTAGTAGAGGGTTCTGCACACAGTTAGTGCTCAATAAATACGATTGACCCACTGACCAACCAGATCACCATTTGCTTAAGGAACCCAATAAACATGCAATTGAAAAAAATTTTATATAGGCACCTGAATTTATTCATTTAAAAGTGTTTCTACAATTTTCCCTGATTAATTACCCCCGCCACCAAAAAAAAAAAAATAATTAGCTATTCTGGACTGAGGACTTTTTCAATACCTGTCCTGTTTTTTTGTTTGTTTCATTATTTGTTTTTTAATGGTGCATTTTATGGTATTTGTTAGTTGCTTACTATGTGGCAGGCACTGTACTAAGCACTGGGGTAGACACAAGCCAATCAGGTTGGACACAGTCTTTGTCACGCATGGGGCTCACAGTTTCAATCCCCATTTTTCAGATTAGGTAACTGAGGCACAGAGAATTTAAGACACTTGCCCAAGCTCACCCAGCAGACAAGGGGTAGAGTCGGGATTAGAACCCAGTCCTCTGACTCCCAGACTCTTCCTTGCAATAGGCCATGCTGCTTTAATTTTCTCATTGAATTGTTGATTTTCAGATCAACCTGCCGTTATCCATTGCCTGTAAGGTTGTCCTCCCTCCCTAAGCTGTGAGCCTCCAGTGGGCCAGAGAGCATGTCTCAATCTTTTGTCCTGAATTCCTTGGCGTCATTTACGCTTCCTGCTTAATAAATGGCAGTGCGAGCTAGAGACAAGATCTCGGGAGAGTGGAGCAAGAAATAGAGCAGTAAGGAGGCAGAAGAGGGTAAGAAAAAAATGTAGTTATGTTGCTGGCACCACTACTGTAACACCTACCTAACTCCCCAGTGTTCCCACCTTCGTTAAACTCAGAAAGAGGTTTATCAGCAGTGACTGGAACAACTAAGATTGTGAGCCATTTGCTGCCTGAAAACATCCCTCTGGCCTCCGTAGGGTAAAGCTGGAAGGGCCATGGAGGTGAGGAGACAACAGTGACAACTGCAGCTTTTGGCTACAAATTGTCTGGCAAAAGCTTCAATTCACAGAGGCAAGGAAGGAAACTTTCCTCCTTCCCTGCTCCTGTCACTGATGCTCTTCTCCATAAAGAAGAGCTTGCGGGGAATGGGTGTTTGTGTGTGTTTGTGTGCATGTGTGGCCAAGACATGTCTGGGTACAGATGTGTGCTTCTGAATAAACTCTGTAATATATATGGCTGAATAAATGGCTGTGGAGGTGTACCTTCCTCTGAGCCTGGTCAAAGTAGGGGCTTAGTTATTAAATATGATGCAAAACAATGAGACATATTTTCTCCCTCATGCGGCTTTCTCCTTGGATGGATAAACAATTTTAAAAAGAACAATAACATAAAGTCTCCCGAATGAATGCACGTTCATAATTTTTTATTGCTTTTCAGGGGGAACCCTCAGTTCGCAATATTTTTTGCAGGTGATTAACTCAGACCGTAACTCTTCCTCTGTGAAGTAATTGAAAATCAGGGTGACATATCTATATTATTTCTTTAAGATTCACAAATTAAACTAGGTTGTGTTTTTAAGCATTATTCCTCGGGCTCATAGGTGAGAAAGGTGAGTTTTTGAATAGAGAGGAAGGACTTTTCAGACTGAAAAGTGAAGTGGGGGCCGGGGAGGGGTGAGGCTGGAGGCAGGGAGGTCATCGAGAAGGCTGATGCAGCAGTCAAGAAGGGATATGGCGAGTGTTTGGACCGACGTGTTGGAGATTTCTTTGGAAGGGAAGAGCTGAATGGTGCAGCTCAGACCTAGGTGGGATGGCAGAGGGGTGGCATGGGGGTGGGGGGAGTGCATAAAGGTAAAAAAAAGAAAGAGAAGGGGAAGCAGGGGACCTCAGGATGGGACCCAGTACTGTCCCCATCATTTTTTGCCCCCTTCAATCCGATGGTGGATGTTATGGACGATAAACATTGAAGTTGAGGGGTCCTATGACCGATGTTGGAGCACGGACCCAGGAATCAGAAGATCACGGGTTCTAATTCGGGCTCTGCCACTTCCCTCGCCTCGGGCAAGCCACTTCACTTCTCTGTGCCTCCGTTGTCTCATCTGTAAAATGGGGATGAAGACTGAGAGCCCTGTGCGGGACAGGGACTGTGTCCAACCTGATTTGCTTGTATCCACCCTAGTGCCTGGCACAGAGTGAGCACTTAAAAATACCATAATTATTATTATTATTATTACTGCTCAAATTGTTACGTGTGGGGAACGCAGGAGAATGGGGCAGGGCCACACAGTCCCTGACAGTAACATAAGTGATAAATACCAGGAGCTACATAATAGTAAATACAACACAACAGGGCATTTCCAAGATATAATAGGGCTACAACAAAGTATATATAATCTCATCATCGCCAGGAAAGCTATCGATATGGGCAGTATTGAAAGGACCAGGAAACATTCCCCGGGCAATCAGCCCAAGAGGGTCATACCAATAAACTGTAAGCCCCTCGTGGGCAGAGATTGTCTTTTTATAGCTGAATTGTACTTTCCAAGCGCTTAGTAGAGTGCTCTGCACACAGTAAGCCTTCAATAAAGATGATTGAATGAATGAATGAATCAATAGTGAACCCGACCATGATTCTTTTGCAAGAGTTGTGCAGATTCCTAACCAGGGGTCACCCCAAAATACACACCCCAAGAAAGCCCCAGGTCACTTGTCAGGGCAGAATTGCTTAGTACAGTGCAGTGTGTAGAGTAAATGCTAAATAAATATAATTGAATGAAGGAAGGAAGGAATGAACCTAGCCTAGTGGATGGAGCCAATCAATCAATCAATCAGTCATATTTATTGAGCGCTTACTGTGTGCAGAGCACTGGACTAAGCACTTGGGAAGTACAAGTTGGCAACATATGCTAGTTGGCCACAGGCCTGGAAGTCAAAAGGACCTGAGTTCTAATGCTGACCCTACCACTTCTCTTCCGGGTGGCTTTAGGGAAGTCTGGCCCAGTGGAAAGAGCCCGGGCTTTGGAGTCAGAGGTCATGGGTTCAAATCCATGCTCCACCAATTGTCAGCTGTGTGACTTTGGGCAAGTCACTTCACTTCTCTGAGCCTCAGTTACCTCATCTGTAAAATGGGGATGAAGACTGTGAGCCCCATGTGGGATGACCTGATCACCCTATATCCTCCAGTGCTTAGAACAGGGCTTTGCACATAGTAAGTGCTTAATAAATGTCATTATTATTATTGTTATTATTATTATTATTTGACTTCTCTGTGCCTCAGTTACCTCAGCTGTAAAATGGGGATGAAGACTGTGCGCGCCACGTGTGACAACCTGATCACCTGGTATCTGCCAGCACTTAGAACAGTGCTTTGCACATAGTAAGCTCTTAATAAATGCCATTATTATTATTATTATTATTTGACTTCTCTGTGCCTCAGTTACCTCAGCTGTAAAATGGAGATTAAGACTGTGAGCCCCATGTGGGACAGGGACTGTGTCCAACCTAGTGATTAGAACAGTGCCTGGCACATAGTAAGCACTTCCCAAATGCCAGTTATTGTTATTATTTATATTATCATTAACCGGGGAAGGGCAAGGAGTGTTGGAAGGGTTTAAAAGGGGTCCAGGGAACAATGGTCTTTGCTTTATGGGCCAAAGTCTACTGGTTCCTAAACCAGTGTACTGGTGAGCAAGTAAACTGCATTATTACTTAAGCGCTTAGTACAGTGCTCTGCACACAGTAAGCACTCAATAAATACGATTGAATGAATTTTACATAAACCTATGTAAATCACATAGCAAATTTATTTGGGAGGGATGGTAATTAATCAGGGAAAATCACAGAAACACTTTTAAATGAATAAATTCAGGTGTGTAAGTGCACTGCATCATCACTGATGTCATCTCATTCTTGGCTTGGTAATTACACCTGGGAGATGATGGGTTCTTTCCTCTTTTGCAGGGGCTTTGTCTTATAAGAACTCCCTTGTGTGTTACTGATGGGAGGTGGGTTGTGGGCAACAGTGATGCTGGAAATACTTTCATTTATTCATTCAATCAATCGTATTTATTGAGCGCTTACTGTGTGCAGAGCACTGTACTAAGCGCTTGGGAAGTACAAGTTGGCAACATATAGAGACAGTCCCTACCCAACAGTGGGCTCACAGTCTAGAAGGGGGAGACAGAGAACAAAACCAAACATATTAACAAAATAAAATAAATAGAATAGATATGTAC
Source organism: Tachyglossus aculeatus (assembly GCF_015852505.1). Lineage (NCBI taxonomy): Eukaryota > Metazoa > Chordata > Mammalia > Monotremata > Tachyglossidae > Tachyglossus > Tachyglossus aculeatus. The sequence continues at coordinate 33,960,351 of NC_052079.1, read as the reverse complement.
AAGTAAAATAAATAAATAGAGTAATAAATAAATAGAGTAATAATAAATAAATAGAGTAATTCAATGCCACAGACCTCACTGACACCCTACACATAACCCTCCCGACTCTAATTGTCCCATCTGAAATGCAATGTTGTGAATCCCTGCTCCGTCAATTGTCACCTGTGTGACCTTGGGCAAGTCACTGAACTTCTCTGTGCCTCAGTTCCCTCATCTGTAAAATGGGGATTAAGACTGTGAGCCCCCCATGGGACAACCTGATCACCTTATAACCTCCCCAGCGCCTAGAACAGTGCTTTGCACATAGTAAGCACTTAATAAATGCCATTATTATCAAGCACTTAGTACAGTGCTCTGCACACAGTAAGCGCTCAATAAATAAGATTGTTTTGAATGAATGAATGGGTTGGAACAGTGGGTCAAATGAAGGGCAGCTCGGCTGTTCTCCAAAGCAAGGTCTTAAAAGTAACACATTTCTTTAGTAACCTGTATTAACAAGGTGGAATTTTGCGATGATGAAATTCATTGCACTTCCACTGTGTTTTAGGCAGTAGCTCAATAAACTTAAAATCATGTCTAAGAGGGACACAGGTATTGATAAACTTCGATGAGTGAAATAAAATATATAGCCAGAGAGGAATGGAAATGATGTGGAAAGGACTGAAGCTCGCCTGCTTCTTTTATTACCTCTGTGTGCTTCAGAGGAATGGGAAAGTGCTTTAGAAATAGCTAACTCATTTTAATCCTTGCATAGAATGTAAATTTTGACTCTCCTTGAAAGAAATTTAATTACCGGTATCCATCTTAGTTTAATGAAAAGAAGGATGCTATTTTGATGGGATTTTGTTGCTATAACGGAGGGGAAATAAAGTTTGTGAAAATTGAAAGCTGGAATAATACCTACAGTGGCCTTCACATTAAATAATTAGGGGAATAAATATCTGGCCTTTCATACAGGATTTTTAATATTTTTTTCAGGCTCTAGGAGAAAAGATAAAAGACAATTCAAGCTATGTTTCTGGGAAGAAGCTATTAAATGTATACAATATATTTTATTTATATTTCTCCTGCTTTCCCCCAAATTCTTAACTTCCCTATCGTCTAGAAATTGACATTGAAGGAACATGAAATAGTCAAATCTCAATGCCTAGGTATATGAATGAAAATGCTTTTTTACACCTCTCTAATGAATATTATACAATGTGCCTTTCTGAAGAACTTAATGAAATCCCAACTTTTTTGGTGCAGATAAAGAATTGCTTGTCCCTAACATAGCAAGGGCATCATATGTCAGACGCTTGTGACTCCTGGTTGGAAACTATAACTCACAGGAATAAAAGCAGATGTACCAATCTTATTTTCTGCCAAATGAGAATATTCAGTAAGAATGCAAAATGTATCTTTTTCTTATGCAGCTGATGATGCCAAAGAGTTTTGGCCTGCTTTAGTATTTTGGGGGCCCAGAGAACAGTTAGGATGAAAGAAGCTCAGACGGTCTGACACAAATTATAGTCACTTTCATCTACCAAATGGCATCATTTATCACAAAACAGACATATTCTGTCAGACCGTTTCTTTTCCCAGTAACTAGTATTCTTATGTTTAGAAGCACGCAACCTCAAATATCTTGAAATTCTATGTATGCAGAGGACAGCATATATTATGTGAACATCCAAATGTGTAATCCAATACAAACACAATTTAAAAATATAGAGAGCGGTCTCAACTATATAAAATGATATATGAAGACGATGCTGATATTTTTTTATCAGCGAAAGTAAGTGAAGCTGAGAGAACCAGTGAGAAACAAATACTATCTTCTGCATTGCGTGCATTTAAAGTCTGCTTACTGCCACACTGCTGTATTTGTTGCCTACAATACTCAGGTTTGTTTATTTTCTCCCTCCTGCTGTCGATTCAGAAGCTTCTGTCCTAAGACAATATCCTATTTCTTATTATCCATCAAACTGGTTTGTCTACTGTGCCTCAGAGTTTGAGATTTTGTTTATTTTATCTTTCCTTCTGTGTATACTGTTTGCAAATGTTCCATTTCAGCTCACCATATAGTACTTCTGCGGGCATTTTTGTCAGCGTGGCTCAGTGGAAAGAGCACGGGCTTGGGAGTCTGAGGTCATGAGTTCAAATCCCGGCTCTGCCAACTGTCAGCTTGTGACTTTGGGCAAGTCATTTAACTTCTCTGTGCCTCAGTTACCTCATCTGTAAAGTGGGGATTAAGACTGTGAGCCCCGCGTGGGACAGCCTGATCACCTTGTATCCTCTCCAGTGCTTAGAACAGTGATTTGCACATACTAAGCACTTAACAAATGCCATTATTATTATTATTATTATTATTATTATTATTATTATTATTATCCACCTTCTTAAAAAGTGGATTTTTTAATATTTTTTAATGGTATTTGTTAAGCTTTTACTATGTGCCATGCACTGTACTAAGCCCTGGGGTAGATACAAGCTAATCATGCTAATCATGTCCTATATGGGGCTCACAGTCTTAATTCCCCATTTTACTAATGAGGTAACTGAGGCACAGAGAAGTTAAGTGACTGGTCCAAAGTCACACAGCAGACAGGTGAACTCATTGTGGGCAGGGATTGTAATTGTTTATTGTTGTGTTGTACTTTCTCAAGCACTTGGTACAGTGTTCTGCACACAGTAAGCACTTAATAAATACGATTGAATTAACTGAATGAATGTAATGGTGGAGCTGGGATTAGAACCCAGGCCCTCGGACTCTTGAGAACTGTTTCGATGCTGCTGGACTTACTGTGTCCATTAATCTTGTTATGGTCAGTGAGCATATCTGTTAATTCTGCTGTATAGTACTCTCCCAAGCATTTAGTTCAGTGCTCTGCACATAGTAAGCACTCAATAAATACCATTGATAGATTTATTGATTGCATATGGAGTATCACATAACTTAGTGTTGGTGGAATTTGTTCCAGAAGTTGGTTGTGGTATCAATGGAAAATACAAGTCCCATAAACATGAAGAAAGTACGGCACTCGGTTACTCTATAAATCATCATCAATCGTATTTATTGAGCGCTTACTATGTGCAGAGCACTGTACTAAGCGCTTGGGAAGTACAAATTGGCAACATATAGAGACAGTCCCTACCCAACAGTGGGCTCACAGTCTAAAAATCTCCAGTTTGGTCTGAATTACAGCAAGCGCTTAGTACAGTGCTCTGCACACAGTAAGCGCTCGATAAATATGATTGAATGAATGAATCTTGCTAAGTGCTATGTGCTGTCAGCCTACCGAAGGACATCATTTTTACTATTTTGGACTATTTCACCTCACCATAGCAGCCATAATGATAATAAGAAGCAGCATGGCTCAGGCTTGGGAGTCAGAGGTCATGGGTTCTAATCCCGCCTCCACCACTTATCAGCTGTGTGACGTTGGGCAAGTCACTTAACTTCTCTGTGCCTCAGTTACCTCATCTGGAAAAAGGGAGTTAAGACTGTGAGCCCCATCTTGGACAACCTGATGACCTTGTATCTCCCCCAGTGCTTAGAACAGTGCTTGGCACATAATGAGTGCTTAATAAATACCAAGATTATTATTATTATTATCATCATCATCATCATCAATCGTATTTATTGAGCACTTACTGTGTGCAGAGCACTGTACTAAGCGCTTGGGAAGTACAAATTGGCAACATATAGAGACAGTCCCTACCCAACAGTGGGCTCACAGTCTAAAAGGGGGAGACAGAGAACAAAACCAAACATACTAACAAAATAAAATAAATAGAATAGATATTATTATTATTGAGTGCTATTTGTAAGCCCTTAATAAGTTCCAAGCATTGTACTAAGCACTAAGGGTAGATACAAGGTCATACACAGTCACTGTCTCACATAGGCTCACAGTATAAGGAGAAGGGAGAACAGGTATTGAATCCCCATTTTACAGATGTTGAAACTGAGGCACAGAGCAGTTTAGTGTCTCACCCAAGATCACACCACAAACAAGTGATGGAGCTGGAACTGGAAGCCTGATCCTTCAACTCCCAGGTCCTTGCTCTCTCAAGGCAGGCCATCATCAGAGAACTGAAAATTAAAATGCTGAATTATTTTTGCCTGACAAAAATCACAGCATATTCTATGCTTCAGCCCATCTACATTGGCTGAAGCAGTAAGTCTAAGTCTATGATTTAGGCAGGGTCTCAAAATGATGCTTATTAGTGGAATAAAGCAGAAAGTATAACTAATCACTTAATAGTGTACAGACACTTGGTTTATAAAATTGCAGCTTCAGACAAGCACATCTGGGAGACAGATTTCTCCAGAGGGTCATGCTTGACAAATTTGCTGTTATGTGTGCATTGGAGACCATAGAGAAAATGTATTGGGGAGCTCCATGCTTGATAAATTCATTCAAAGTCAATTTATGTCACAAGATGTGATTAAAGAATTCATGCTTGATAAAACTGTGCATACACCTAAGACCATTAATAGGATTTACACTCTTTAATTTAAAAATGACCTCGTGCGTGTTGAAACTATATGTACTCTACAAATCCGAGACAAAAGCCAGGAACTGCTGCCTCAAACATTCCTTTCAGGTGAGTTATCACAGAGGGTCTCCCACCACATACTCTAGTTAAGGAGGATATCCCATTCCCCGCTTGAGGCATTCTCTCATCTCCCCACCTTGTTGAGACCCTTCCCATATCTTCATCGCCTGACTGCTTAGGTTCTTGCTTGATATGGGAAATAGATATTAAAATAATAGCTACGTACTGTGTTCTACAGCAAGCAATCAATTTGTATGTATTGAAGGCTTACTATGTGTAGAGCACTGTTCTAAGCACTTGGGAGAGTGCAGTACTAAATCATTAGCAGACATGTTCTCGGCCTATAATGAGCTTATAGTCTAGAGGGTGAGACAGGCAATAATATGAATAAATTAGTAATTTATAATGAACAATTTATAGATATGTACATAAGTGCTGTGGGTGGGGTGGATATCAAATGTCCAATGATCACAGATCCAAGTACATGAATTGGAGGAGGAATGGGTTATGGATTATGCTTCGCTGCAGCAGACTGGATAAGATACATTGGGGGTGGTCTTTGCTTGAAATTTAAAGAAAAGGAAGCTCTTTAATAATAATAATAATAATAATAATAATAATAATAATAATAATAATGGCATTTATTAAGCACTAACTATGTGCAAAGCACTGTTCTAAGCACTGGAGAGGTTACAAGGTGATCAGGTTGTCCCCCGGGGGGCTCACAGTCTTAATCCCCACTTTACAGATGAGGTAACTGAGGCCCAGAGAAGTTAAGTGACTTGCCCAAAGTCACACAGCTGACAAGTGGCGGAGCCGGGATTTGAACCCATGACCTCTGACTCCATGATCTTTCCATAGAGCCATGCTGCTTCGGCTTCTTGGGGAGAAAAGTATTTTCGGGTGTGGTGGTTCCTGACGTGTGACTGTAACTGTTTAAATATTTCCTCCCACTCACTATTATCAGTGGGGGGAAACATTATTATAATGATCATTATCATTCATTCAATTGCATTTATTGAGCACTTACTGTGTGCAGAGCACTGCACTAAGCGCTTCATCATGAGACTAGAGTGGTATTTTTAAGCACTGTACTAAGACCTGGAGTAGTTATCAAATCAACAAGTCAGAAACAGTTCCTGAGCCACATAAGGCTCATATAATCTAAGTAGGAAGGTTACTAGGTATTTAATCCCTATTTTATAGATGAGACAACTGAGGCACAGAGAAGCTAAATGATTTGCCCAAGGTCACACGGCAGAACCCAGACCCTCTAAACTCCCAAATCTGTAGCTGCAGAATTCCTGGATTGGTGCAGTTGAGGATCTTGGTCAATTATCTCCTTTTCATTTCTGTCTCCCGGTATCTGTACAGGGGACTGATAATTCCATATCATATTAGTGCTAAACTGATGGTCTTGGGTAGAATAGGAAATTGAATATTGGCAATTTAAATTGAAGAATCATATAACAGTTAAGATACTGTTATCAGCACAATCTATTATATATATATATATGCCATTTGGAAACATTAAATATACAAATGAAAGTGGAGATTAAGAAAAGGAAAGTAAAAAGCTGCTAGGGCAACAATAGTTTGATTAAAATTGAAACAATGGAACATTCATTATTTGAAGAGCATGTGACTTGATTTATACAAATGAATCATTTAATTCTTATATGTTCAGGAGGAGCGTAGGCATATTGGCTCTCACAAAGAAAAGAGAAAAGAGTTTTAATCGGCTTTTACTGGTATCTTTGTAAAAGAACATTTAAACTTTAATCATATACCCAAAGTACGAGGGACTAGCCCAAAATCCTGATGCTCTTACCTTCTAAAAAATAAAAGTTTTCTATTCAAACTATCATTCCAAGATAAGGCCTTTTGAAAGAGAAAACCTGTTTTAGAAGTTGTATATCCAATCAATCAATCATATTTATTGAGTGTTTACTGTGTTCACAGCACTGTACTAAGCACTTGGGAGAGTACAACAGAGTTGGTAGATATGTTCCCTACACTGATGTCATAGCAATTATCAGTCAATCGATCATATTTATTGAGTGCTTACAGGGTTGGCAGATACGATCCTTCCCCACAATGAGCTTACAGTCTAGAGGGAGAGACAGACATTAATATGAATAAAAAAATGACATATTAATGTAAATATTATGGGACTGAGGGAGTGGTGAATCAGGGGAGCAAATCCAAGTGCAAGGAGTGATGCAGAATGGAGTGAGAGAAGAGGAAAGGAGGGCTTAGTCAGGAAAGGTCACTTGGAGGAGATGTGCCTTCAATAAGACTTTAAAGGTGGGAAGAGTGATTGCTGGGTATAAATGTTAAGTGCACTCATCATCAATAAATATCCTTGTTGAGAAAGCAGACGTAAGCTTGTCCCCTAGATTGTAAGCTCATCCTCTAGACCATAAAATGACTTTGGGCAGGGAGTGTGTCTGCTATACTGCTGTGCTGTATTCTCCCAAGTATTAAGTATAGTGCATTGCACACAGTAAGAGCTCAACAAATACTATTGGTTAATTGATTCACTTTCATTAAATAGGAAGCTGATGTTGGAGTAAATGATAGAGTCGCTGGGTGGGAGATGGAGAAAAATACCCAGTGCTTTGCAATTATAAAAATATTAGTGCAAATGTAACCAAATGTAAATCTTCAGTTAACTGTGAATACATGCACTTGGTTTTCAGTGTCATCTGCAAATGTGAGGGGTTAAAGAAATGCAAAAAGAAGTTGCTGAGTCTAGTAGTCAAAAAGGAATTTATTGAGCAAACGCTGCTCCAACATTTCTTTCTAGACAAGGATTAGTAAGTAAACACATGAGTGTTTGTCAAGTTAGAATAATGAAATAGTATGAAGTTGGTGTTGGTTGAAGGGAATCATCTTTTTTCTGGATTTAGAGTTATTATTGCCAATTTTCTCATTTCAAGCACAATTATTCAAACAACCAATGGCCTACTGATAGCTTCTCATGTGCAGAGCACTGTACTAAGCACATAAAAGAATACAGAAGAATAATTGGACATTATCCCTGCCTTCAAGAAATTTACAGTCTGAGGAAATGCTGCCAATTCATCGACACAGTTTAGTTGTAAAGTCTGAAATGGTGACAGGTCTCAATAAAGTGAGCAGGAAAATTGTCCAATAACATGAGGAATTATTGGCTTCAGACTGTAAGTTCTTCCTCTAGATTGTAAGTACCTTGTGGACAGAGAACAGGTCTAACAATTCTCTTGGAATATACATTCCCAAGTGCTCAGTATAATGTTCTGCACATAGTAAGTGCTCAATAAATACTATTTATTGCTAAGCAAATATGGCTGCCTGATTCATTCAGCAAGATCCTTGGGCTATTCCGCAAATGAATGGCAGCTTGGCCAAGTGAAAAGGGTATAAGACGGTGAGTCTGAAGACGGGTTCTAATCCTGACTCCACCACTTGCTTGCTGTGTGACTTAGATCAATTGTTTTAACTAATCTGAATCTGTTTCCTCAATCATAAGATTTAAATACCTGTTCTGTCTCCACCTTAGACTATGAGCTGCATGTGAAATAAACAGTGTGTCTAATCTGTATCTATTTCAACATCTGGAACATAGTAAGTGCTTAACAATTACCATTGTTATTAGTAGGATGAGGAGGAGGAATAATAATAATAATGGCATTTTTTAAGCACTTACTATGTGCAAAGTGCTGTTCTAAGTGCTGAGGAGGTTACAAGGTGATCAGGTTGTCCCATGGGGGGCTCACAGTCTTAATCCCCATTTTACAGATGAGGTAACTGAGGCCCAGAGAAGTTAAGTGACTTGCCCAAAGTCCCCCAGCTGACAATTGGTGGAGCCGGGATTTGAACCCATGACCTCTGACTCCAAAGCCTGTGCTCTTTCCACTGAGCCACGCTGAGTAGTAGCTCCTCTGACATCTCTCTATCTGCTACTCCCTACCTCTTACTCTTCGATTTTCCCAAATTCACATTCTTAATGTACCTCACTGTCACCTATCCAGTTTTCAACTCTTACCTGAAACACTTCCACTGCCTAGATCTCCATTGCTCTTCAAATTTATCGAGCACCATTTCTCCCTATATTCAAAGCACTCCTAAAAACCCACCTCCTACAGAAGGAGAAGCAGCGTGACGCAGAGGATAGATTGTGGGCCTGAGAGTCAGAAGGACCTAAGTTCTAATACTTGTCTGCTGTGTGACCTTGGACAAATCACTTCACTGCTCTGTGCCTCAGTTGCCTATGAGCCCCATGTGGAACATGGACTGTGAAAACACTGATTATCTTGTATCTAGCCAAGTGTTTAGTATAGTGCCTGGCACATAGTAAATGCTTAACAACTACCATGAAAAAGGATAGTCCCTGATTAATTTCCACCATCCCAATTAATGTCAACCTGAAAACCACCCTTATTTTTGTTTATACAACAATCTTGGTTTATATATATGTGTGAATATATATGTATATTCCTTACTACTGCTCTTATGAATTATTTCTCTTCCTCCAATTGCAAATATGTATATATTTATATATATACAGTATATATACATATTCATATATACTACTTATCTTTCACTTTTAATTCATCTTTTCATCTTTCTTTACTACTGCTCTTATGAATTATTTCTCTTCCTCCAATTGCAAATATATATATATACACAATATATATACATATTCATATACACTGCTTATCTTTTTCCTTTTAATTCATCTTTTCAGCTTTCTTTACTACTGCTCTTATGAATTATTTCTCTTCCTCCAATTGCAAATAATCTGTGTCTGTGCCTCTTACTTATCTCTGGAGAGATGCCCATGTATTTCGCTGTGGCTCTCATGAGAGCCTGCCCTTTCTCCATGGATAAGAATTAAAGTCAAAGGAAACAAAATGCAATATTCTGGACCCATATATGATAAGCCATCCAGATTCTCTAATTGCATTCATAACTTCACCTTTGAACCACGCTCTTGGATAAATATTCATTGTTGCATTCCCCCTTTTCTAATTGCAAAAGTGGAAATGTGATTATTGTGTACAATTTTCATTTAGTAGCATTAAAAAGTGAAATTGGTAAAGCATTATCTATAAAAGACCTCACTGACTCTCGTGATTAACCACATTATGTTTTGAAACTGGGCCATTTTGGGGGTACAGAGAGCTAAGGACAGTGGTGTCGAAGGGAGAGTGATGGAGGCAGGTAGACAGACCTGGGGTTACAAAATAATTGCAATCTCAAATTTCATTCTCTGCCTCTCATCCACCACCCAGGTTACTTTACAGCCCCAAGTTGCCTAAGAAAAAAATGTGCCTGTATGAAGAAAGATGCAAATGAACTTTGTTACATTTCATTCACTGATAATGAAGTAAAGAAGTAGGAATAAAGAAAAAAAGATGGTTTAACATTTAAGATGTGTGACAGGCTGTATAGGAAGCTCTTGAAAAGGGTAAAGAAGGAAAGTTTTTACAGCATTTTTTTCTCAATCCTACATTTTGAACAGTGACATTGATCTGTCGACTGCTGCTGAATAGCTCAGATATGCTTCATAAATGTACACCTGCTGTGCCATTGAATGTACCTGGTATTTTCTGATGCTCCATTGATTTCATGGGGCAAACAGCTTAAAGAGACAGAACAAAAGATGTGCACTGGAGAAGTCCAAGAGTAAATGGGTTAAAGGGGAAATGCCCAAGGGTAAGTAGAGAAATAGGAATAAATACAATAGTACAACTTTCTCATTACATCTAGTTATTTGTGAATAAAATTCAGAACTAGCAAATAATTTTCATTTAACTATCACAAAATAAAACACTATCAATTTAAACATTTAATAGCCTAGGGTTCTGGGTCAAGCTAGAACTAATTGGCAAACCAGACCACTCCTCTCCCCATCTTCAAAGTCCTACCAAAAATGACACGTACTCCAGGAAGACTTTCCTAATTAATCTCATTTATCCTCCCTACTATTTCACCTATACACTTAAGTCTGTATCCTCTAAGCACTTAGGTACAAGATCAACTCCCATCCCACCTCCACAGCACTTATGTATATGCCCTTATACACTTTTCCTTTCCCTAGCTATCATTTATTTTACTGTTTGTCTCCCCAGTTAAATCGTAAGCTCCTTGAGGACACAAAAATATCTAATTTACTTTTTCAAGAACTTAGTATAATGCTCTGCACAGCTGTATTGAGTGATCTCCCAGGTTAGCAGGCTTAGCCCTTTTTCCTTCAGAACATTAATCCTGTTCTCTCAAACCAAACTGCTACTGGTTTATCTAAGCACTTATCCCATCCCACAACGACTTCTTTATCAGCTTCCTCACTGACCTCCCTGCCTCCTGTCTCTCCCCACTCCAGTCCACTTTTCACTCTGCTGTCTGGATCATTTTTCTAAAAAAAACAACCCACTCAGTCCATGTTTCCCCACTCCTCAAGAATCTCCAGCAGTTGCTAATCTGCCTCCACACCAAATGAACTCCTTTCCTTTGACCTTAAAGCACTCCCTCATCTTGACCTCTGTCTTACCTCGCTGAATTCCTATTACAACTCTGCACGCTCACTTCGCCTTTCTAATGCCAACCTACTCACTACACCTTGATCTCATCTATCTCACCGCTCTCCCTCTGCCACATCCTACCCCTGTTCTCGAACTCCCTTCTTTTTAATATGTGACAGACCATCACTCTTCCTACCTTCAAAGACATTAAAATTAATTTCCTCAAAAAGCCCTACCCCCGACTAAGCCCCCATTTCCCCTACTCACTCTCCCTTCTGTGCACTTGGACCTGTCTAATAATAATAATAATAATACTATTGGTATTTGTTAAGCGCTTACTATGTGCCAAGCACTGTTCTAAGTGCTGGAGTAGATACAAGGTAATCAGGTTGTCCCACGTGGGGCTCACAGTCTTCCTCTCCATTTTACAGATGGGGGAACTGAGGCACAGAGAAGTTAAGTGACTAGTCCAAGGTCACACAGCTGACAAGTGTCGGAGGCGGGAATCCTTTAAGCACTTGATATTAACCACACCCTCAGCCCCATAGTACCTTTATGCATATATATGTGATTTCTTGTACTTCCCAAGAGCTAACTTGTACTTCCCAAGCGCTTAGTACAGTGCTCTGCACACAGTAAGCGCTCAATAAATGCGATTGAATGAATGAATGAATGAATGAATGAATGAATGAATGAATAATTTCATTTATTCATATTGATACCTGTTTACTTGTTTTGATGTCTGCCTTTCCCCTTCTGATCATTCAGCCCGGTGGGGGCAGGGATTGTCTCTCTTAATTGCTGAATTGTACTTTCCAAGCACATAGTACAGTGCTTTGCACACAGTAAGCGCTCAATAAATATGATTGAATGAATTTTACAAATGAGGTAACTAAGGCACAGAGAAGTTAAATAACTTGCCCAATGTCACACCTTTGCAAGTGACAGGACAGAGACTAGAACCCAATTCTCCTAATTCTCAATTCCATGCTTTTTCTATTAGATCACAGTTACATTAACATCTGCTAGAAATCATTTGTGAGTCTAAATACTGCAACATTTTGACATGACTTACCTTTTCACTTTTTTAAATGAACTGTATGCACTCTGCTAGGTAATTTTTTTCATTTAGTAGACTACTGTTCCTCAAAAAAAAATCTTAAATTGATGAATTTGAAATTTTGTGGTTTATTCCATGGCACTCACAGTATGAGAGGGGTCCGTAGTTTTGCAATCCTCAGGAACATCTCTGAACTTAATGAAATTTTTAAAAGGTCGGTGAAAGCTTTTCTGATTTCTTTGCTCTCTTTCTGGATATTTTGTAGGCTATCTAAAACAGGTACTTTATCAGTTTCAAGTCCATTTCACCTCAAAAACTAACTGGTATGTTCTTTTTTGCCTAGTTTCACTGCTATGCCTGAAAGCAGATCGATTCATTTTGGCTAGATTCATCATCCCATCACTTAAAAATAAAAAGAGATTCATTTGAAAAATTGTCCATTTTATTCACAGCATTATTTAATGCTGTTCTCTTCTTTCCTGCATAATGCATGCGATCTTTATGAATTATTCATTAAGATTTCTCCTTCCTCTTTAATTGTTTGTGTTGGAAATTGCAAATCCGAGACTGTTTTTCTCATTAAGGTCCTTATGACTCATCGAATGTCAAATTACTTAGAAGTTAACATCCTCAGCTAATATCCTGGACATTTGAATCATTATCATCTTCAGTAAAACCGAGCTAAAAGCTCCTACTTTTTAAGTTGTGCCGGGAAAGGGGTTTCTTTAGAAACCGTATGCACCTTGGGGAGTTGTGTTACCTTGCTTAGTCGTGATAACTGTGGTATCTGTATGTCCTCAGTATGTTTCGGGCACTGTGCTAAGTATAGGGGAAAATATCCAATAATCAGGTCAGCAGAGTCCCTGTCACACAAAGGGGCTCACAATCTAAACTTAGTCTAGTCCAAGGCTGGCCAGAATATGATGGTTCTTTCCTTGCTCTGAAGAACTGGGAGGAGACAAGTGACCTATTTTTGATTATTTATGATGTCACTTCCTGCACACCAGGCTGCAAAGAAGCAGCGTGGCTCAGTGGAAAGAGCTCGGGCTTTGGAGTCAGAGGCCATGGGTTCAAATCCCAGCTCTGCCAATTGTCAGCTGTGTGACTTTGGGCAAGTCATGTCACTTCTCTGGGCCTCAGTTACCTCATCTGTAAAATAGGGATTAAGACTGTGAGCCCCCTGGTGGGACAACCCGATCACCTTGTATCCTCCCCAGGGCTTAGAACAGTGCCTTGCACATAGTAAATGCTTAATAAATGGCATTATTATTATTATTATTATTATTATTAGTATTAGTATTATTCTCTGGGCCTCAGTTACCTCATCTGTAAAATGGGGATTAAAACTGTGAGCCCCCAGTGGGACAACCCGATCACCTTGTAACCTCTCCAGCGCTTAGACCAGTGCTTTGCACATAGTGAGCGCTTAATAAATGCCATCAAAAAAAAAGGGGAAGTTATTCCCACCACTCCAGTGGAGACAGTGAAGCAGTGAGCCCGGTCCAGGGAAAGCTGCAGTATCCAATCAATCAATTGAATTTATTGAGCACTTACTATGGGCAGATCACTGTACTAAGCACTTGGAAGAGTTTAATTCAACAGAATCAGCATATTCCCTGCCCATAACAAACTTGCAGTCTACAGCCTTGTCCCTTGGCCCCCTCCCCGAGTCACTTCTTGCTCACCGCTGCCACTTGCCACTATCATGTCCTGAAACCCAGAATGCCTGCTCTCCACCTCTTCCTGACTCAAAATCCATCAGGATGCTTTTTGCTGGAGTAGCTCTGTGACTCTCAGCTGTATTCTGTCTCTTCAAAACCGTCTTTCCAAAGCCTCTGATAAAGAAGAGGGATCTTCTCCCCTGATTACCTCACACCAAATTGATTGTCTCACACCAAGTTATTTTGTTGTTTTAACCAGTTACCCGCCCTCTCAGGATTGCATCTGGAGAATTTCCAGTACTCCACCAGTCTCGGCTATGGGAGGGAGAGTTAAACAGAGTTTCATTCCCATCCCATTCCCAGCATGTGAGTGGAAGGCAATTGGCTACAAGTCAAAACTCACCTGTGCTGAGCAGCAGCAACATGGGAGAAAGCCGAGGGCAGAGACTCAAGTTTACTGCGTGGAAGAAGGCAACGGTAAACCACTTCCATATTTTTATAAGGAAAACACTGTGGACTCGCTGCCAGACCAATTGCAGGTGGAGGTGGGGCATTCCGGGAGAGATGTATCCACGGAGTCACTAAGGGTTGGAAATAACTTGACAGCTTAAAAGACAAGACCAGTTGCTCAATTAATTATCTTTGTTGAGCACCTGTAGAGCACTGTGCTAAAAGCTGGGAGAAGAACAGTGGAATTAGTAGATCCTTGTCCTCAAGGACTTTACAATCTAGCCATCACTTTTCCTTGTTCCTGGATCCGATTGATGATGATGGTGATAACGGTGATCACGATGGTGGTGATGATGATGATAATGGTAACTGATGATCCTGATTAAGACTCCTGTTAGAAACCCCAGTCCTGGGACTTTGGAAATGAGAACCAAAGAAAGATTGATTCTAGGGCCCGTAAGTTGCACAGCCTCACCCTCATTATGCTTTGCCTGCCGGTCATATCTCTGCTGGGGCATTGAGAGTCACAAGTGGAAAGGAAAGCAGGGATGTAGCACATGGGGGCTGTTCTGAGCAAAACTCATTTACAGCCTAAGTGATCGCAGGATGGTGCCAACAGTGTATCATGTTACCTTGACTCAGAAAATGGTAGCTTATTTGGTTGCCACAGTCTCTGTTGTCCATGTCAACCAGCTAACTGTGGTGAGGAACAATAATAATAATAATAATAATGGTATTTATTAAGTGCTTACTATATGCAAAGCACTGTTCTAAGCACTGGGGAGGTTACAAGGTGATCCGGTTGTCCCACGGGGGGCTAACAGCCTTAATCCCCATTCTACAGATGAGGGAACTGAGGCACAGAGAAGTTAAGTGACTTGCCCAAAGTCACATAGCAAATTGGCGGAGCTGAGATTTGAACCCATGACCTCTGACTCCAAAGCCCATGCTCTTTCCATTGAGCCCTGCTGCTTCTCCTGTGTTTGTTGTTTGTATTTGTTTGTTTGAATGTGAATGTGTTTTTTATATTGTACTCCCCTCGCTGCTTAGTACAGTGCTTTGCACACAGTAAGTGCTCAGTAAATACGATTGAATGAATGAATAGTTTTTCAGTTTACTACTAGGTCTGTGTCCTTCACTGAATTCCCTAAGTGACTCGAGTCAGAAACCTTCATCAATGATGCATAATCCCGGCAGACAGAACTATGATTCAAACACAATTCACTTCATTCCTGGAGCAGTATACTGGATGAATAGCAAGGCTTAATCTCATCTGCTGTCATATTACTATATTGGTAAAAATATTTAAATATAAATAATTCATTTTAAAATACAGTGTTACTGGTGGTGAGACCCTCATCCTATGAATGAGGTGACTAAAAATGTGAGTAAGATGAACGATCCATTCTATATTGTGAGCATGAAAAGACAGTTTTTTTTTACATTGTAGGTGTCTTACTTCTCTATAAATCTGATATTGCTTTTGACCTTGTTCATCTGTCTTTGATCATCCTAAGTGAAAGATGAAGACATTAAACATAAACAATAAAAATCCCTCACTTCTTAAAAAAGCAATTTCAGAACAAATTGGAAAACGTCCTTTTCTGAATGTATCAATATTTTCTTGAAAACAATGAGTTCCATCAAATCAGAGATTACAAATCCACAAACAATGGGCTGAGGTTCCACCATAACTACAAGGTCATGGTATTAACTTTAATCTTTTATCTAAGACCTGAGTAATGAGAAGGGGGAAGGAGTCACAAGGATAAGAAAATAAAATGTGTCAGGGAAAATATTATTTGACACATACTTATCATAAATTGCACCATTTAATAGACTGTATAATACAAACCATAACTTTGTTTTTTTCCTAAATTGCTTCAAAAATACAATCATAATTCAGTAGGATAATGTCTCTTAAAGGGAACATATGCTGTTCATCCTTTCATTCCAAGGACTGAAATAGCAGGAGGCATAAAACAATTTATTCCAGGAAGCAAGAATATAGCAAGATTCTCTTTTTATTCATTTTATATAGCTGCTACTGCTGCTGCTTCAGACAGTTCTACTACTGGGTTCACATCACCATTGAGTAAAATATCCTGTTGTCACAATTTTTATCTTTGGACACTGGCAGTGATTCTTAGATCTATCTGCAATTCTTAGCATGGTGATATCTCCACTCTCATATTACCTCATGCCATTTTAGAACAGAAATCAGAAAATGTGGATTTTGGGAAAAAGCTAAAAGGGCCTGCAAAATATAAGGAAAAACAAATCTTGAAGAACTGCTAAGAGAAATATCTGAGGCAACAATTGTTTGCAGTCTATATAAGGTAGAAACTCTTAATGTACTCAATCTATTCTTTCCCTCCTACTTATCTACTCTCTTTGCCTACTCAATCCCAGCTCACACTCTTAATTTATCTTAAATTAACAAATTCAAGGTGCCCCATTCTCATCTTTCCTATTGCTGACCTACTGTTCACTAGCTCCCTACTGCTGGAATTCCCTCCCTCTTCATATAAAAAAAAAACACGGCTTCCTCCAACTTCAAAGCCCTTCTGAAATCACATATCCTCTAGAAAGCCTTTTTCAATTAATTTCTAATCACCCTACCTTTCATTTCCCTAAACCCCACTTCAGCACTTCCACGCCACTAAGCACTAAAGTACAAACACTCCCCTGATTTATTTATGAATATATCATCATTCTCTATTACTTTATTTCAGGGCCTGTCTTCCCCACTAGATTTAAGACCCTTAAGGACATGTCACATCTACTGCTTCTACTATACTGTTGCAGCTTCTTAGCAGTGTGCCCTGTGTTCAGTAGATATACAATAAATACTAATGATTGATTGCTCCCAGCCTGTTCCTGGTATCACAATCTTAACATTAAAATACACAAACACTTTCCTTAATTAAAAAAAAAATGAGTGTGCAATCCCTTTCTTGTAAGTTTTTAAGCTCCTTACATATCCTATATATGTATCCTATGCATACGTATAACTATTATTTGCACTGTCAGAAAATAATTTTAATTGTGAATATTTCATATGTATACTTATGAATGTACATATCTACATATAAGCATATATAACGGGAAATACATGCACACATATATGTATATATATTTTTATTTAAAGTAATCTAGCAGGAGAATATGTCAACCTTTAAAAAGTTAACAAGTTGGGACTAGAATTTAAAGGCTTTGCTGTAGAGTCTTTCATATTCTTTTTTTCATGGCATTCGAAAAAATGTCTTTGTAAATTGTATCAATTCTGAGCCTTTGCTAGTATGTTTTGCTGCGGCAAAAAATTCTCGAAGAAATAACTAGAAATTGGATCTGAAATGATATTCTAGCGTGGGATTGCATTTTCTTTCAACTGATGAGTAATTGGTTTCTATCTGAAGATAATGCTTTCTGATAGGTTAGAGACTGCCTTTTGGTTCACAAATTTTTTATATCCTCTTTGCAAAAATTGATCCTTGAGATTAAGGAATTCATGGCTGTGATTTAAAGTTGGACTTATTGGCACACATCCTCACTGAGTGCAAAAACAGATTGATGTGCGATTTATTTCAAACTTTTTGAAGATATTGGTTGGATGTGCTTCAGGATATTCACTGGAGATTTTATTGTACCAGCCAACATGCTCCCAAAGAAATTCCTGAAAACCTCTGATTTTGTGTGCATTTTAACTGTTGGGGGTTACATGGAGAAGAAATGCAGTTGATTTTATCAGATATTAAAAATAATTTGTCCGATGTCGATTATTTTGAGAATGTATGTAGTGTATGTTTTCTGGAGAAAGCTGGCTGACCTTTGACTCGATATATGACATGAGAACAATTAATTTATTGAACACTAACTGCAGAGCAAAAAATCATATCACTTTATCAAATGAGCTTTCAGTCTAGAAGGGTGACATATTCATATAAATAAATCAGTTAGTACCTTGCTTTGCACACAATAAGCGCTCAATAAATACGATATAATGAATCACAGTACTGTAGGGCTGAAGGAGGGGTGAATAAAGGGTGCAAATCCCTGTGCTAGGGAAATTCATTCATTCATTCAATCCTACTGTACTAAGCACTAATTCACTGTACTAAGCACTTGGGAAATACAAGTCGGCAACATATAGAGACAGTGCCTACCCAACAATGGGCTCACAGTCTAGAAGGGGGAGACAGACAACAAAACAAAACATGTTGACAGGTGAAAATTGTCAGAACAAATAGGCAATGTGGAGGGAGTGGGAGAAGAGGAAATAAAGAATCTAGGTAAGGAAAGCCACTTGGAGGCAATCTACTAAGTGCCTGAAAGAGTGCAATACAACAGATTTGGTAGACCTATTCCCTTCCCAAAAGGAGGTAACAGTCTAGAATGGGACATTAAAATAAATTACAGGTTTGTGCGTAAGTGTTGTGAGGCTGAGGATGGGGTGAATATTACGAGCTCAAACTGTGCAGTTCCAAGTGCAGAGGTAATGCAGAATGGAGAATGAGTAAAGTAAATAAGGGGTCATCATCATCATCAATCATATTTATTGAGCGCTTACTATGTGCAGAGCACTGTACTAGGCGCTTGGGAAGTACAAATTGGCAACATATAGAGACAGTCCCTACCCAACAGTGGGCTCACAGTCTAAAAACAGTGGGCTCATAGTCTAAAAATCAATCAATGGTATTTATTGACCACTTACTGTGTGCAGAACATTGTACTAACAACTTGGGAGATTACAATATAACAGAATTGTTAGAAGAGTTCCCTGCCCATAATGCTCTCTGAGTCTAGAAAATTAGTCAGAGAAGGCCCCTTGGAGGACATAAGATGAATGTCAATGGGTTTCACTTGGATTCAGCAATTAGTAACACATTTTAAGCATATGCAAGATGAAGCATCCTGTACTAAGTGCCTGGAAGATTGAATATCTGGAAATTAAATCAATCACAATTAAATCAATAAATAAACCAACAGGAATCTTACAGAAGCTTACAGGTGCAGGTGTTTGTTGGTTGGATGATGAGGATAGAGAGACATGCAGGGAACAGTCAATTGTTTAAATGGTTCAGAACAGGAGATAACGTAAATTAGTAAAACAATATATAAAGAAAAATCATAACAGTACCTTATTATTTCAGACTATGGACATTGGTCTGTGAGGAAAACTGTCACAGTTAGTCATGGTTGGCTCCTCTCAATCTGTCAATCAATGGTATTTATTGGCTACTTTCTGTGGGTAACATACTATTCACCTTTTGCATTCAGTTAAATGAAGTCTAAAACAGTAACTCATTGTCACACCAGACTGAAAAAAGTTATGCTTGTGTTGCACAAGGAAATAATTTAAGTACTGTTTGTAAATGATCACTGAATAGTCCCCTATTGATCTGAAAGAGTTACTGTATCTACAAGAGGTACGTAACTTAAGGAATCAAAAATCAATTCATACGTTGGGAATATATGCCTCAGTAAATAGGCATCTGAGGGGAGTGTTGGGATGACCCCTTCTAGACTCCCCCTTCTAGACTGTGAGCCTGTTGTTGGGTAGGGACCGTCTCTATGTTTCCAACTTGTACTTCCCAAGCGCTTAGTACAGTGCTCTGTACACAGTAAGCACTCAAAAAATATGATTGAATGAATGAATGAATGAAAGACCAAGGGAAAAGCGTTGTTGTTAAAAAATAAAAGGACCAGTTTCTGATTAGGTGAAAGTAACATAGGAAAAGAGAAATAGGAAAAGAGAAATAGGAAAAGACTATTTTCCATCTCTTGCCCCTGGGTTTGCAAGATATTTATCTTAGAACTCCAAAAAGGTACGTAGCTTTTTGAAGTTATGAAGTCTATGACTGAGTTTATTTTGTTGTGACCCCTTAGGTCTCATGTGTAATTTATCGAGAAAGTTGTAAAGTTCCAAGAATATCCTTTTATTGGGATTTTTATATGGGAACCTCTAGAGGCTGAAGTTATATGGATACATTGCCTTAGTTCAGTGATGATAAACAGAACAAAAATTTTTACTCAGAGAAAAATGAATACAGTAGCCATGAAGCATTAAGTGAATACCCAGATTATTCACTAAAATAACATTTTAGTCACTAAATAGCTTCTGATGCAAGTTTATCAAAAGGCCAAAAGCCAGTACTCTATTAGGAGCTTTCTTCATCACATCCTATTTCAAAGTGTTACTCCTATAGTTAGTCTCAGTAAACTGTTAGACAGTGTAAAGAAATTGAAAAGTAATGTACTTCTTCAATTTTCATTTTGATAACGGGAATTAAATACAATTGTAGTGCTTATATGAGAGACTTCTGTGTTGGAATTGGATTGAATGTTTACCACGTGGACTATTTTCCTTATGCCTTTTATTTTAAGGGAAGATTTTTCCTAATTGTGCTTTGTCGTATCATTTTTGCAAATACCATGTGCAAACAAATCCAGCCAGAAACTGCTCAGTGCCAGTCCAATATATATTTTTAGTATTAATAATGTGTTTATTTTTTGCTGTTGAATTAAATAATAAGTACTGGTCTTCACCTGAGGAAGAGACAAATCCTTTCTCCACTAAGCAATGGAGAAATTTGCAGTTTTATTTTCTGCAAAATACCATTTGATTTTCCCTGTGTAGGCTTGATGAGTGATTCAGGGTGAATTGACAAGATATTAAGAGGAAAAGAGACACACCAAATTGAATGAACTGGGAAGGTTCCCAACATATTTGGAATTGAAATGGATAGAAATACAGTGTCAGTAAAAGATAACATGCATTAGAATGAGCAAGAGCTTTTCTCCAAGTTAACAGCTTGCCTCTTTAGAGCCTGTGAATGTCGTACTTTCACGAAGACTTTTCTCAGCTCAAAACATTAGCTTACTGCTCCATGAATAGAAGTGTGTGTACTCCATGAATAGAAGTCGGGAATGGCAAAGTCTGCACAGGACAAAACAAACACATTTTTCTCCCCCCAAAATCCCAAATCTGCTTATTGCTTAATCTTACAAATGCCTCACCTCAACTCAGGTGAGAAGCATGACATTCCTTTCTTTCTTTTTTTAAAAAATGGTATTTGTTAAGCATTTACTATGTGTCAGGCACTGTTTTAAGCTAGATAGTTTTAGAATAGAAAGTAATTGGGTTAGACCCAATCCAGGTCCCATACGAGGCTCACTGTCTAATCCCCATTTTACATATAAGGTAACTGAGGCTCAGAGAAGTTAAGTGACTTCCTCAAGGTCAAACAGCAGACATGAGGCAGAGCTGGGATTAGAACCCAGGTCCTCAGATTCCCAGGCCCATTTTCTATCTGCTGCTGCTGCTTCTTATTGAATTTCTTCAACTGACCAGAAAAAAAAAAATCCTTTCTTCACAACAACATCTATCAGACAGAGTCCTATGTGTCGCCTATTTGATTGAACATCAAAGCATGTAGCACAATCAGAAAAAGACATAAATCCTTAAGTATTAAAATATGCAGTTCAATCAAGAAAGCCTACCGACTGATTAGTAAAATATGCAGCCAATTGAGTAAATCAGGTCAAATACAATTTCCAAGACTAATATATGGACGATAATTATGAAATTATGCAACTTCATTTGTAAAGTGTAATCAAATGTTTTCTAGTACATGTGAGCATTTGCTGGCAAAGACACAAACCATTCGTGTCATGGGAATGCTTGCTGGCTTGCCTTGTGCCTTGTTGCCTTGTGCCTTGTTGTGGGCAGGGAACGTGCCTATCAACTATCATCATCATCAATTGTATTTATTGAGCGCTTCCTGTGTGCAGAGCACTGTACTAAGTGCTTGGGAAGTACAAGTTGGCAACATATAGAGACAGTCCCTACCCAACAGTGGGCTCACACTCTAAAAGTTGTATTGTACTCTCCCAAGTGCTTTGCCTGCACACAGTAAGCACTCAATAATTACCAATTACCTTTCTGTACATGTACAGATGGTTAGTCAGTGAAATGAAGGAGAATTTTGGACAGATGGATGTACAGAAAAGATTAGTAGAAATTACACCTGAAGATAAATTTTGATCAGAGCAAAATATAATTTTACTTAAAATGTGCCTATTAAGGAAGGGTATCAGAGGACAGGAGAGACTTCTCACACATGTTCAGTAGAGAGCTATGGAGAAGACCGAAGTGATACAGTGCTAAGCGCTTAGGACAGTGCTAAGTGCTTAGTACAGTGCTAAGTGCTTTGTACAGTGCTCTGCACACAGTAAGCGCTCAATAAATATGACTGACTGAATGAATAATATAGTGGAATCCAAAATGATGATCTAAAAGAACAGATTCCCATTCTACAGTGTAAGATATAAAGTACATATGGGCAGCAGCTATAGTTGAGAAAAAAGGGATTTTGGCAAAAATGGCCTTTTATCTTCCAAGAAAATGTTGGGACACAACTATCAATTAGAATAGCTCTGCTTTAAAGCTTCTCCTGTCTTCGGACATTTTTTGTGAAGTACTATTTTCCAGATGGATTAAAGCAGAATCTTTGAAATATATTATTTTATCCTAGCATTATATATCTCTATTATCCTACATCAATGACATCACATATCTTGGTTAATGTGAATACATTCTCTCTTTTGGTGAGTGAGGCTTGCAATAGTAAAGGACTAAATGCTAAAGGGAGCCAGACATTTAATAAGCAGGCAAAACACAGCCTTTCTGTAAGTATACAGATGGTTAGTTAGTGAAATGAAGGAGACTTTGGGACAGATGGATAAACAGAAAAGATTAGTAGAAATTACACATGAAGATAAATTTTGATCCGAGCAAAATATAACTTTACTTAAAAAATAAACAACGTAGGAATCTTTTTTTTTTCACTGTGAACAGAAACAGGATGTAAAGATTTGTCTTTCCAAAAATTGAATTTGATGAGTATCCAGAACCCCCAAAGCATACTTAAACATAGAGCCATTTGTGAGGGCTAGATTTTCCAAGTGGTTTTCCACAACTTATCCATTCTCTCCATAACAATAATCCACTTTAAAATTTGGGGTCCAATAGAAACCCTGATTCTGGCTTCTTTCACCTTTATCCCACTCCAGTGATTCCCACCTGGATACTGCCTTTGAAGAATAAGAAGATAAGGAAGACCTTACTACTACTAATAATGATGATGGTATTTGTTAAGCGCTTACTATGTGCAAGCATTCATTCATTCATTCATTCAATTGCATTTATTGAGCGCTTACTGTGTGCAGAGCACTGTACTAAGTGCTTGGGAAGTACAAGTTGGCAACATATAGAGATGGTCCCTACCCAACAGTGGGCTCACAGTCTAGAAAGGGGAGACAGACAACAAAACAAAACATATAAACAAAATAAAATAAATAGAATAAATATGTACAAATAAAATAAATAAATAAATGGAGTAATAAATATGTACAAACATATATACAGGTGCTGTGGGGAAGGGAAGGAGGTAAGGCGGGGGGGATGGGGAGCACTGTTCTAAGTGCTGTGGGGATATAAGGTGATTATGTTGTCCCACATGGAGCTCACAATCTTAATCCCCATTTTACAGATGAGGTAACTAAGGCACAGAGAAGTTAAGTGACTTGCCCAAAGTCACACAGCCGATAAGTGGCGGATCCAGGATTAGAACCCATGACCTCGGACTCCCAAGCCGGTACTCTTTCCACTGAGCCACGCTGCTTCTCCACTGTCTCCAGTAGACAATGCTTACTACTGTCTTGAAGGTACTTCATCGATTAGTTCTTTCCCTCTCACTTACCATCTCTCTCTCTTTAACTCTCAGGAGCTCACATCATCAATCGTATTTATTGAGTGCTTACTATGTGCAGAGCACTGTACTATGTGCTTGGGAAGTACAAATTGGCAACATATAGAGACAGTCCCTACCCAACAGTGGGCTCACTGTCTAAAAGGGGGAGACAGAGAACAAAACCAAACATATTAACAAAATAAAATAAATAGAATAGATATGTACAAGTAAAATAAATAGAGTAATAAATATGTACAAACATATATACATATATACACATGCCTCATCCTTCCCAAACTAATCTTCTCATGTTACTGGTTCTTGACTTTCTTGTCTCCACACCCCTTCCTTCCTCCTTCCTGGAACTCTTTCCTCCTACCAATTCCCTGGACCACAATTTACACCATCTTCAAAGTCCTCCTGAAATTTGAGGGCTCTAGGAGACATTTACATTTTTGTATTATTTTGTGCCTCTGTCCGCGATAGGACAGTAAACTTGTTAAAGGCGGGGACTATCTTTTACCCCTTTTATAATTTCCCAAGTCCAGAGTACAGTGTACCTAAATAATATATTATTAGTAGATTGATACCTGAGGTGTCCCTGGGAAGAAAGAAAGGAGGATTAATTTGACAGGAAACACTTTTGCTTCTTCACTCCTGTTTTTCTTAAACATGCTGTTTTGTCATTTCAACAGTAGATTTTTATTATTTCCAAGTGACCAACTGACTGTGTACCCCTTGTGTCCACAGCTCACAAAGAATTAGTAATAAACCATTCTCTTCTTTCTTTATGGTTTCGTACAGACTCAACAGAGGAGAAATTTGTGAAAGGGCATCTAGTCTACAGGGAATCTGGCAAGATGATGGTGTTGTTAATAATTGTTGAAATGTCAACACTGCCCTTAGAATTGCACAAGGCACAGATGATGACACAGCCCAAGGGCGTTGAGTTTCTAATATCGAAAGAAAAAAAAAATAACCATTAGGTAAAGAGAGGTGCAGTTTATCACACCTTAGCAGAAATGTTCTTAGCATTTTATTTTTTCTTATAACCTATATAACTTCCCTGATGACTTTGCTTTTTCATTACTTCTTTCAATATGTTCAGCTGATATTCAACAATGTGTTTCTATGTTTAAGCTAAAACCCATATAGTCAACTTATATAGTCAAGTCAGAAATATAATCAAGTCAGACACAGTCCCTATCTGCAATGGGGTTCACGGTCTAGGCACATTCATTTGTTCATTCATTCAATCGTATGTATTGAGCACTTACTGTATGCAGAGCACTGTACTAAGCGCTTGGGAAGTGCAAGTCGGCAACATATAGAGACGGTCCCTACCCAACAAAGTGCTCACAGTCTAGAAGGGGGCGACACATAGTCTAAGTTTTAGTACACTGCTTGGCACATGTTAAACACCAAATACCAAAAAAAAAATAATAAGAAGAAAAATACTAATAACATGGCTCATGATTCTGTGGATTTTCCCAAATCCTTAACACCCAATGAGTACTTAATAAATACTTTTACTATGGCACTTGACATTCACAAGTCAGAAATTAAGTGAACTATTTTAAGGCATATCATTTTTATCTTTTAAACTACTGGCTTAAAGATTGCATTAAGATTTCTATATCGCTTTTACATTGTACACAGCATAAATATTTCAAAATCCTTTTTGAACTTCGGAATGCAGCAAACTTTATAACTCAGTGAATGTTTATGGGCTTCTAATGGCTCCCATATTTCTTGCTGAGGGACAGCTTTACAGCTTGATTTGCCTGTTGTCAAATTTGCTTAAATAACAAAGGCATTTGTCTAGATAGGAATGCTGACTGAGGCTCTTCAGAAACCTGCTTTGGCAGGTTGCCCTGGTCTTCACCCCTTCCCGCCCCCAACATACACCATGATGCAGTAACAGTCTTCGTTTCCAGCAATCAGACCTCCTCCAGTCTCCTCCAGCGCTAACAGACCTCTAACCGACCTCTTCCAGAGCTTAGAACAGTGCTTTGCACATAGTAAGTGCTTAATAAATGCCATCATTATTATTATTAATAGTCAAGTTCCAAGATCCGTAGCTCTAATGATTTGTCTTTTAAGCCTATTCTAAAATTTTCAACACCACATTTTGATATCTGCAGTAAGCACCTGTTAGCTATTACCTTAAATATCTCCAGAAACCAGGAAATATGATGCAAACATTTCTTTGACAAATTCAACTGATACCTGAGCGAAGCACATTTTTTTTTTTTAACTGATCTTTCATTGTGAAATGTATTGTATATGGTGTGGTATAAAAGGACAGCACAGTGCTCTCCACACAGTAAGGGCTCAATAAATGCCATTGACTGACTGAATCTTAGCAAATGGGGGTATGTCAGGGGCGGGTGGGGGGAGAGGAAGAAAGAAAACTATTTTATCCTGTAGATACATAGTGACCTGTCGAGAGTTTACATTCTCTGGCCACCATAGATCTGAGATGTGAGGGTATTTTTCCCTGAGAGTTTGGTATTCTCTGCTATGAAACTGCCTGGTAATGTTCACTTTTCAATACTGGTATTTGTTTTGGTTACTAATTGCTTGGCATTTGAAATACGGAACGAAATAACTTCTGAATGAGAGGGTGAGGATAACCACGGTAACTCTGTTTCAACTATACTTTGAGAAAATCCAATAATCTTTGACCAGAAAAAATATCTGCTCCGAAACGATGCAGACCTAACGCACAAAAATGATACTTCAGTTTCCATGTAACTTTATGGAATGTAAGTTGTAGACTGAATTTGTTCTCTCAGCTTTACGAGCCTTTTTGACCTAAAAAAAAATAGAGCTTTGAAATGTGCAATGTATTTCATTTAATGGTATCCCATTATGACATTTTGTCAGGTTGTGAACAGTAGTCTGCGTATAATGTTTAAAAATGTTTGCTTCAGGAAAACCTTTCTAGATCAATGCAACTTCTGTAGCCCCTAACTGACCCTCCCTACTGCACATATATGTTATTATGCATTATGTACTTAGTGATTTAGCATTTCATAATGTCCTCTTCAATCTTTTCCATATATTTGTTTGCTTTTTACTGTTCAGTTTGTTTACATTTACTAAGCCCTCTTTTCCCCTACTCCTTCTCCCTTCTGCATCACCCTTGCATAGATTCATACCCTCATTCATTCCACCCACAGCCCCACAGCACTCATGGCGTGGCTCAGTGGAAAGAACACAGGCTTGGGAGTCAGAAGTCATGGGTTCTAATCCTGACTCTGCCACTATGTCACTTAACTTCTCTGTGCCTCAGTTATCTCATCTGCAAAATGGGGATTAAGGCTGTGAGCTCCACGTGGGACAACCTGATCACCTTGTATCCCCCCAGCACTTAGAACAGTGTTTTGCACATAGTAAGTGCTTAACAAATACCATCATTATTATCACATATCAGTACTTCATTTTAATGTCTGTCTTCCCCTCTAGACTGTAAGTTCCTTTTGGGCATGCCTACCAAGTCTGTTGTATTTTACCCTTTCAAGCAAGCTCAACTAATATGATTAATTGATTAATTTGTTTATTTTGTCTTTTCCCCAGTTTGAAAAGTTTCTAAGGAGCCATGTCTAATTTAATTTATGTAAATTCATCCTAGGGCATTCATTCCTCATGCTGGACAGATATCCCCAAAATAGCTAACATGGGTGGCAGAGACTACTGATCTTTGTGGGCTATCTCATCAACCCACTCTATTGTATCCTCCTCCTGAGAAGATAGTAAGCACTCAATAATAATAATCATTGTGGTATTTATGAAGTGCTTACCAAGTGCCAGTCACTGTTCTAAGAGCAGGAGTAGATACAAGCTAATCAGGTTGGACAAAAATCCCTGACTTACCTAAGGCTCACAGTCTTAATCCTATTTTACAGATGAGGTAACTGAGGCACAGGGAAGTGAAGTGACTTGCCCAAGGTCACACAAGAGACAAGTGGCAGAGGTGGGATTAGAATCCATGACCTTCTGACCCCAGGCCTGTGCTCTATCCACTACATTAGGTCATGGTTCTTTGGCACAGCTCCAGCACTATGCTGTGACCACTTCAGCCATAAATAATAATAATCAAAATAATTATGGCATTTCTTCAGAACTTATTACGTGTCAAGCACTATTCTAAGACCTGGGGTAGATACAAAGCAATTAGGTTGTCCCACGTGAGACTCACAGTCTTGATCCCCATCTTCCATATGCGGTAACAAGTAGCAGAGCTGGGATTAGAACCCATGTCCTCTAATTCCCAAGCCCATCCTCTTTCCACTAAGCCAAGCAGACCTTCATGGAAAAAACCTGAATATGCACTTTGAACCTTGTCTACCTACTTAATAATAATGGCATTTATTAAGCGCTTACTACATGCAATGCACTGTTCTAAGCACTGGGCTGTTGCACTCCAGTACCCAACTGAGACATAACCTCTAGAGGGTAAGCGCACTATGGTCAAGGAATGTTTATGCTAATTTTGTTGTATTTTACTCTACCAAGTGTTTAGTACAGTGCTCTGCAGCTAGTAAGTGCTCAATAAATACCACTGATGGATTGATGTTCATTAATTCAATCGTATTTATTGAGCTCTTACTGTGTGCAGAGTACTTAGCATACTGTACTAAACACTTGGGAGAGAACAATATAACAATAAACAGACACATTCCCTACCCATGTTGAGCTTACAATCAGGGACAAGATAGTCAAGTCAGTTCTCAAGCTTGATGTCACAGGACTGAAGCACATCTTTCCCTCTTGATACGAGACTCCATCATTAAAATTCCCTCCTCCAAAACACAATGCAGGACTCCTGTCAACATATTCTATTGCACTCCCCCACATAATGATAACCGTACTCTGCACAACATAACCAGTCAATAAATCCAATTAATTCATGTTTGCTCCCTTAAGGAAGATCTGTGGGTTGTTCTTTCCTTTAGAGGAAAGGGAACTTTAATTTTGAACATTTCTCTTTTTGGCTAGATGATAGCATTTTTTATAATATGATTTATTTACTCAACATCAGAAATCCTGGATCCTTTAAGCGAAGTTTCTATTTTCTTTTAATATGGTCTTATTTTCCAAAATACCTCTGGGAAGCACTTATTTTATTTGGGGATTGTATTTTGATATGCTTTCAATGTTCTTTAGAAGATGGATATTATGGAAAGAATAAAATGGGAGTTATTAAAGTTCAAATTTACAAGATTATGTGTAAATGTATTTTTATTATCTCGGGACTCCAAACATAATACGTAAATTAAAGGGAGATGGTAAGTTTTTTGTTTACTTTCATTTTACATTTAAAAAAACCCCACTCAGTTCCATTAAAACATTCTGGTCCAGCAAGTCTATAACTCCCATTAGGTGTCCTGACCCTTGTATTCTGATAGAACAAGTGGCAGAAAGTGACAATCAAAAATTACTTCCTCAGAAAACAAAACACTTAGAATGTGATAGGCAATCACAATAAATTAGTTGGAAAGTTCAATGACCACTCATGAGGTCCTCAAGTATAGTTATCACTACTGGAAGGACCAAGAGTGATTTTTTCAGGTTTCAAAGAAACTGTTTCTCTCCAATATACAACAAAAACGCTCCATAAATATGAGATCCCTCTTTCTGACTGATCACAAATATAGGCAGGAAAGGCTGTTGATTAATTACAGTAGAGGGGTCATATACAATATGTCTCACTGGAGAATTATAATGAATCCTAATGATCTACTTATCAAGATTCTGAGAGACTCCATTTTCTGCTCCATGGTGTGTGGATACAAATTACAACTAAAATAATATGAAACTAATTGCCATTCAACAGCGATTCCGATGTAATTTTCCACATCGGTTCTTCATTAGAAAAGGAAGAAAAACAACAAAAAAGTTAGTCTCTGCTTTTAAGTACCTTTGCAGTTATCACAGTGGCAGCATTCTAACCAAGTACATTCATGTCATTCACAATTATACAATTTCCTTCCTGCCTTTTCAGCCTGCCTTCTGGAGGCACTGTCTCCTGGATGTTTCACCCCTGATCCTTAAATCTCTTCAACTTTATCATCATGACAATTCCCAATTGTTACCCAATTCCATTTGTGTTTCCTGCCCTAGATTTCTACCAGTCATTTTTTTAGGATTTTGTGAGGCTGGACATCTGCACTTGTGCTCTATTAGTTTTTGTCCAAGGCAGCTCACTGATCTCTTGGATCCTGTTCCTCAAACATGTCCTGGCAGTGCCTGTTTGGGTGGTCAAGACCTAGATCCATGCTCTTGAAGATTACCCAGAAGTGAATATTCCTAAAAAATCCCAATAGCTGTTCAAAACAAGGTCCCTTCTTTTTTATATATATGTAGTAATTGTTTAGTGCTTACTGTATGCCAGACACTGTACTTAGCACTGGGGTACATATAAACTAATCAGGTTGGACAAAGTCCTTGTCTCACAGTAGTCTTAATCCCCATTTTACAGATGAGGTAATCAAGGCACAGAGAAGTGAGGTGACTTGGCTGAGATCACACAGCGGAAAAATGGCATAGCCCTAATTAGAAACCAGGTCCTTTAGACTCTCAGGCCCAAGGTCTATCCATTAGACCATACAGCTTCTAAAAGACTTGGTGGGACATTGCTACACAGCTCTATGAGGTATCTTTATACTCTAGGAATCTAAGTTTGCGCTTCCTTCGTGGTGTGGAACCCGCATTTTGGAGCATTGTTTTACATGGCCCCACTAACTTATACTGCCACAC
This sequence comes from Tachyglossus aculeatus, assembly GCF_015852505.1. Lineage (NCBI taxonomy): Eukaryota > Metazoa > Chordata > Mammalia > Monotremata > Tachyglossidae > Tachyglossus > Tachyglossus aculeatus. Next base: position 33,929,606 of record NC_052079.1, on the reverse strand, counting down.
TGTGAGAGACAATCTTAATTAGGGATTCTACTAATAAATCAATGCTATTTATTGAGTTTTGGAGCTACAGTACAATAAAGAGTATGTTTGCCATGGCAGCAGAAACTGAAGTGGCATGTCCAGAAGATGCTTAGCTCCTTCCTGCTGTTCATCCTCCACCCATTCCCCATCCCAGGAGCTGAGAAAGAAGCCGAGTAGCAACAGGTGGTGTGTGTAAAAAGACAAATTGCTCCTGCTGTTATCACCAACTTTCTGTAGTTCCCAAGTAGTGATAGCATACAGCAGGAACCTGGACTTCAGTGATTCATTAGTGCCACAACAGAAGAGGCTATTTTTCTTACTGTTGCTTTGTTCCTTCGAAACAAACATTTTGGTGTTTGTTTATGTCTGGGTGGTGGATTCAGGGAGGGGAGAAGGGGTGGCCATGAGGAGATGGGAAAAGGAGAGTTCCATTGAAAATCATGAAGACACTGGGTAAAATTTCTAAATGACGATAAATGGCCTTGAATTGGAATCCTGATTCATTCTTATATTTCATCCTAACATATAAGAATAATGATGACGGCATTCAAGCACTTGTTCAGTGATCTGCACAGAGTAAGCGCTCCATAAATTGATTGATTGATTAAACTTTCACTACCCACCAAACATATTCAATCTACTTCCTATCTGATCCTTCTTTCTTCACCCTGTTTCAGCTATTTGAAAATCACATTTTGTATTTCTATCTTTCCATTAAATTATAACTTCTGTGTGGGCAGGGAACGTGTGTTTTGCTTTTGGTGTACTTCCCCAGGTGCTCAGTATGTTAAGCTCAATAGGTGCTTGTTAAATTGTTTTACTACGTCTATTTCTACTACTGTTATTACTACTACACACCATTGTTTCAACTGTAGGTACCTCTTGGATTTCTTCCTCTTCTTCATTGGCAAGAAGATGGATGTAATCAGAAGTTCGTGGTAGCCTTCTTCCTCACGTAAAAGTTGGCCTCCACCTTTTAACTGGCCAGTCACGGTGTTCCCCCAGTTCTTTCCTTCATATTTCAACATCACTTCGAATTCGAACCTTGAAGTTTTCCATGATAATCAGCTTAGTGAACACTGATACTCCTGCAGCAAATTCTGAGAAAAACATAAAAGATAAAAGACAGTGTCAGTTATTATTGAGGACCTAAGGTCTTAAAGCTAACTCCAAGTTGGGAATACACCAAATTTTCATGATTTTCTGTTATAAAAATTCCCAACCAAACCATAAAATATCTAACCACCCCCAGCCCCAACACACGCAAGGAAAATACGGGCATTTTATTTGATAAAGGGAATTATAAAATACAAATGAGTTTTGAAATTAAACCAATCACTCAGGATAATTCATCAGCTGTGATTAGGACTATTCCTTTTATCCTTCAGGGACTACAAAGATCCTCTAAAGAATACATCAAAAGGAAAAGAAGGAATAGAAGAAGTAGAGTATAAAAACTGAAGGATTATATTTATTTAAGTGTACTTATCAATTTATCTTTATCACTCTAATTGTGATGAAATACATTTACAGTCAGATATTAACAAAAGCACATCATAAATATTGGCAGTCATAAAGAGCACCTCTCAAGAAAAATTTAATTTAAAAAGTTGCCTTTTTGCAGTGTGCCTTGTGAGGCAATTGAATCAGACTGTGCTAGACTAGAGTGGGTGGATATTCCATAAAAATAAAACTTTTAAAGATTTCCTTATGTAGTTATACACAAATACAGTCTGACCTACTTATTCTGAATGATGAGACTATTACAAGATGAATCATTCTTAATTTTATAACACAGGTCTTTCTTCCCAACGTACCCAATTATTATTGAAATAAAACATACACAGATCATGGTGAAAACATGACAAAAGTAGTGCTCCAAACTGCCTGTCCTTTCAAGTATAAATTTTAATTAAATAGAATTTGAAATGTGGAATGCAGACATTAAAGTATTTCTTCCATCCTCCTGCTCACAATTTACCCAATTTCATTTCCCCAAACAGCTGCTTTTTAAGTATCCTGTTGCTTTCCACTGTCCTCTCGTATCATTTCCAATGAAGGTGAGTGTGTAAAACCATTACTTTGTCATCATCATCATCAATCGTATTTATTGAGCGCTTACTATGTGCAGAGCACTGTACTAAGCGCTTGGGAAGTACAAATTGGCAACATATAGAGACAGTCCCTACCCAACAGCGGGCTCACAGTCTAAAAGGGGAAGACAGAGAACAAAACCAAACATACTAACAAAATAAAATAAATAGAAATAGAATAGATATGTACAAGTAAAATAAATAAATTTATTGCCCACGTACTGTGTGCACAGCAGCACTGTACCTCCTGCTCCTTCTGTTTGTAATCAATTTATGTCCGCTTGCTTCCACCATTTGAGTGTAAGCTCCCTGAGGACAGACGACTATCTTTCACCTCTAATGTCCCCTCCCAAGCACCCAGCCCAATAGTCTGCACACAGTGAGCACACTATGAAGTCTCTTACTTGATCGATCACGGAGTGTTTTATCACCCTTCTTCATTTTGAGGTTTGCCTGCCAATCGGTTGGTTTTAGAGCCCCAAGCGGGCCGATATACGTGCCACAGAGGTGCCCCACATGAGCAGATCACTCCTTTCAAGCTTGGCTGGTTCTCTCTGACCCCTGGCCGAACCCTCACACGAGCCTTTATTATTTTATTGATAGAAGCCGTGATTGCCGTATTAGCTTAGCACGAGGCAGTTTTATTAGTCTTGTTATTTTGAAATTCTTTAAGTCTGTTAGTGTGAGACAGCAGGCTGAATAAAAGCACTAGTTGTGTAGCTATAATATTTGTGTTCCTGTTTCACCATGTGACATTAAGTATTGTGTGAAGTTGGCATTGGTAAATTTATTCAAGGAGTTGACTGAAGCATCTGGGTTAAATCCAGGTCTTACAGAGAGAAGGGTAGACAAAGCAAATGCCTAGATACCTTCAATTTGGTCTGACCTGATGCCTTGATAACCCCGCATTGGAAATGGTACCCAGTTACAGAATATGGAGAACTCTTGGATAGGTCACAAAACCTGGACCATACTGAATTGGAGGGGTCATTTTTGTTTTAACTGAATTCTCTAGTTTAAGTGTCTTTTAGAAAGTGTTTGCAATTATGTGTGGGTGCTGTCCCTGTTGCTCATTCTAATGGTATCAAAGGAGCTCTTATTGTCCCTTTATACTATCCTTTAGCTGAAAGGAGAAGAAAAAGGAGAAAAAAAGAGACTTAAAGGCCGATCACCATTATGTGGTTGGCATATGTGCTTACATACGAGAAGGAATATATCCTACAGAGGAAATTAAAACACACTGGAAAAGTGAGTAGAAGTGAGAAGAGAAAGATTAAGCAAATAATTATTCCCCTTTTGAAATACATTAATTATTACTTAGATCCCTTTAGTTTAATCAACTAAAAGGAAAGGGCAATTAGTATTTATAAAAAATGTTTGTAGCTCTTAAAATATGGGAGAGCAGTGGAAAGATGCTTTATCCACCCAAGTTAATTGAAGGGGAGAGGAGCAATTATCCAAATAATTTCAGCAACACCGATAGTTCATCACGACACTTTGAGCCAACAACAACAACCCATTTTCTCAATATCAGAATGTTTCCCCAGAATTATCTAGATAATTGCTTCAAATCTAATTGCTACTTTTCCTGTGAAGATCTTAAGTGCCTTGCTTCAAATCTAATTGCTACTTTTCCTGTGAAGATCTTAAGTGCCATTCACCAATGGAACAATGATAAAAGAATTGAGAGGTTCTTGTAAAAAGCTTGGAAAATCGGAATTTATTTTTAAAACCATGTGATACATTTTGAGATATAGAAGGAAATTTTTGGTCTCATTAATGAAGAAAAAAGTATAAAGACCACAATACAAATCCAAAACAATGCTATTTTTCTGGAAAACTCAAACTTCTGTATTTATTTTCTTTTATTGTACATATAATTTCTGTCCTAAAATGATCAGAAATTTTACTTTTCTTTATTATGCTCCTAATTATTTGCTCTTCTATTCTGAATGTTAAAATCTGGAGTAGGTATACCATTTAGGTTAGATTCTGGTTATTTAGGGGTCATTTACTGTTGGGGAAGATATTGCAACTGTTATGTTGGGGGTTTTTTCAGGGCTAACAATCTTCCTTTCCTCCCAGAAATACTGTTTAATCTCAGTGTGTCTTTGAACCCAGTGTTTCAGAATTCAGGAGATTTGAATTTTCCAAAAATTCTGATGAAAAAAAATTTGCCTCACTTATTTGGGAAGATTTCTATTTTAACAAACTGCTTGAATCATAACAAACTCTCGTTTCCATGCTCCAGGTTCCAGGACTTCATGACCCCAATTTTTACATTTTTCCCTAGTTAAATCTTTGCTCTTACCTGTCAGGCCCTCAGGTATTTGCTATACGCAAAGGGTGACTGACCCCTTTCATTATTTCCAGGCTACAATCTCCTTCTAGCTTTGGGGAGATGTTTCTTGCAGTCCATTTATAGTAAGCTGTGTGCAGAATTTTGTATAGCTATAACCCTTCCTCAGTAATTGGGATATTCCTGTGAATCACACCTAGGATCGATCACACGGAACTGAGTGACTCCTCGTTAACCTTCATTTTTTCACTCGTGAAGCGTTCTGGTGATTATGGTTGCATCCATTTCTTAAGGTATAGTCTTCTCTCATTATAATTCTTCATTCCCACTCTCACTTTACTAAGAGTACCGCTTAATTTGCTCTGGGTGAGGTGTCACGGTACTGAAAATGAGGAAAACAAGAACCTCCTGCAGCAGTTTCCTCCAGGAGGCTTTGAGAGTCAGTGTTGGGGGTGGAGGGGGCCGACTTGGATTGAGGAGTTGAACTTTTTGTTTCTTTTTCTGCCTCTTTGGAGCCAGAGCTCCAAACTTGCTCAGAGGCTTCTGGTTTACTGTGAACTTTCTCCGGAGCCTTTCTAGAACTAAGGTGCCAACCCCTTCCGTCTCCAGAACAGATTCTGTGACTGACCCCGAGCAACAACCCCAAGACCAATTAAGCATGGCCGAAATACTGTTGTTTCCTATTTTTACTTTGACCCCTTAACTCCTGGAATCTTAGTATTTCTCTTTGAGTTTTTGCCACTGATAAACAGATTATCTTCCTGAAGTTTTTGTCGACATATTACTCTTTTTTTTATGGTATTTGTTAAGTGCTCACTATGTCGCACTCTTTTCTAGGAGCTGTGGTAGGTACAAAGTAAGTAGGTCAGACACAGTCCCTGTCCTTCAGGGGACTCACAGAAGGAAGAACAGGTAGCCCCATTTTGCAGTTGGGGAAAGTGAGGCACAGAGAAGTTAAGTGAGTTGCCCCAAGTCCCACAGTGGACAAGTGGTGAAGCGAGGATTAGAACTCAGGTCCTTCTGGCTCCCAGCCTGGGCTCTCTGCACGAGGCAACCTCCTCAACATCTTTCTTTGGCTTCCTTTTTCACTCTCCACTAGACAAAAACTTCTCAACTTCCAAATATCTTATCTGGATCAGGATTAAATGAACTACAACCAATCAGTCAATCGGCGGCATATATTTAGCACTTAATGTGTCCAGATCACTGTACTGAACACTCCAGAGAGTACGATGCAACACAATATAGTCAGTAGACGGTGCTACTCATGCCTTCCTCAGCCTTGGGCTCTGTGACAGAGAAGTGAGACGAAGGATAGAGCCTCTGGGTGATCCGGGCTTCCCGGGCCACTTCCCCCGTCCTTCACCTCCACCCACTCCTCTCCACCTTGGCTCCAAACCATGGTCTGGGTTAAGCTCCTTGGTGTTGTGGGCAGGGAATGTGTCTGTTTATTCATTCATTCATTCATTCATATTTATTGAGCTCTTACTATGATGATGATGATGACATTTGTTAAGCGCTTACTATGTGCAAAGCTCTGTTTTAAGCACTGGGGAGGTTACAAGGTGATCAGGTTGTCCCACAGGAGGCTCACAGTCTTCATCCCCATTTTAAGATGAGATAACTGAGGCACAGAGAAGTTAAGTGACTCTCCCAAAGTCACACAGCTGACAATTGGCAGAGCTGGGATTCGAACTCATGACCTCTGACTCCAAAGCCCTGGCTCTTTCCACTTAGCCACACTACTATGTGCAAAGCACCGTACTAAGCGCTTGGGAAGTACAAGTTGGCAACATATAGAGATGGTCCCTACCCAACAATGGGCTCACAGTCTAGAAGGGGGAGACAGACAACAAAACAAAACACATGGACAGGTGTCAAGTCATCAGAACAAATAGAATTAAAGCTAGATGCACATCATTAACAAAATAAATAGAATACTAAACATGTACAAGTAAAATAAATAGAGTAATAAATCTGTACAAACATATATACAGGTGCTGTGGGGAGGGGGAGGAGGTAGGGCGGGAGGGATGGGGAGGAGGAGAGAAAAAAGGGGGCTCTGGGAAGTCTGGGAAGGCCTCTTGGAGGAGGTGAGCTCTCAATAGGTCTTATTGTACTCCTAAGTGCTGAGTACAGTGCTCAGCACACAATAAATGCTCAATAAATGCAATTGAATGGATGAATGAGGAGGAAGATTCAAGCCACATTGTCATCTCCACGGTCCAGGGTGAGACCCAGCAGTTCATAGAGGGGGGTCCAACCTGCTGATGCTGCCCCTTCCATCCCCCTGTTCCCTTTCGCTTGTGGCCCCGCCGAGGACCTGAGCTGCTGCCACTTTGAGACACCTCCACGGTGATCCCTTCTACCTTATTAAAAAACTTGCCTCCATCCTCTTAGTACAGTGCTCTAAGCTCTTAGTACAGTGCTCTGCACACAGTTAGCGCTCAATAAATACGATTGATGATGATCCTCTTTCCCTCCCTGATTGCTGTCTTCAGCCATTCACTTTCTAATGAATTCTTTCCCACTCCTTTCAAATATGTTCATGTAACCATTATCTTAAAAAACCCTCCCTTGATCCCATAACTCCCTCCAGTTACAAACCCATCTCCCTCCTACCAGTCTTCTCCAAACTCCTTGAGCTAGTTGTACATACCAGCTTCCTTTCCTCTATTTCTCTCCCCGAACCCATTCAATCTCCACAGTGATCAGCAACTGACTCCATGCCTGTGCACCCCCTACCAGTCCAGAGGTCTGGCTCCACTGTCGAACCAGCTCCAGAGGTCCAAGACTGCCAATCAATCAATCAATCAATCAATCATATTTATTGAGTGCTTACTGTGTGCAGAGCACTGTACTAAGCGCTTGGGAAGTACAAGTTGGCAACATATAGAGACGGTCCCTACCCAACAGTGGGCTCACAGTCTAGAAGGGGGAGACAGAGAACAAAACCAAACATATTAACAAAATAAAATAAATAGAATAGATATGTACAAGTAAAATAAATAAATAAATAGAGTAATAAATATGTACAATCATATATACATATATACAAGTGCTGCGGGGAAGGGAAGGAGGCAAGACGGGGGGGGATGCAGAGGGGGACAAGGCGGAGAGGAAGGAGGGGGCTCAGTGTGGGAAGGCCTCCTGGAGGAGGTGAGCTCTCAGTAGGGCCTTGAAGGGAGGAAGAGAGCTAGTTTGGCAGATGGGCCGAGGGAGGGCATTCCAGGCCCGGGGGATGATGTGGGCCGGGGGTCGATGGCGGGACAGGCGAGAACGAGGTACGGTGAGGAGATTAGCGGCAGAGGAGCGGAGGGTGCGGGCTGGGCTGGAGAAGGAGAGAAGGGAGGTGAGGTAGGAGGGGGCGAGGTGATGGACAGCCTTGAAGCCCAGGGTGAGGAGTTTCTGCCTGATGTGTACTTGGTGGAAGCATGTCACCTCTGCAAGCATTCTAATTACGACAGTTGATGTAGCAACATAATTGTTTTTATCTTCATTCAAACACTTAATACAACTGATCAAATAGTTAAGTTACAACATCCTCCTCAAGTGGGAAGGAAGACACTGGTGACCCTCGGCTGTCCTTAAAAATGGAGATTGACCAATCCCCCTCTTTCTTTATGAATACAGACCAGGCTTACTACTACTACTAATAATAAATATGGTATTTGTTAAGTGCTTACTATGTGCCAAGTACTGTACTAAGCACTGGGTTGGTTACAAGCAAATCAGGTTGGACACAGTCCCTGTTCATTCATTCATTCATTCAATCATATTTATTGAGCGCTTACTGTGTTCAGAGCACTGTACTAAGCGCTTGGGAAGTACAAGTTAGCAACATGTAGAGTCCTATGTGGGACTCACTGTCTTAATCCCTACTTTACAGATGAGGTAGCTGAGGCATAGAAAAGTGAAGTGATTTGCCCAAGGCAACAAGTGGCAGAGACATAATTTGAACCCATGACCTTCTGAGTCCCAGGCCCATGCTCTATCCACTGCACCACACATTAGCTAGCTAACAAGCCAGGCAATATTATGAAACAGACAGATTTCATGGACATTTTAACCTGCTGTGAAGGAGGCACCATGCTAGATTGTTCCACTGTTTTGGGGCACTGTGAAGCCAGGGAAGTCATGTAACCACCCAAAGATCAAGGGAGGACGTTTTCCAAAAAGTACTGTCATAGAACCTATTTGGAGATCTTTCCAGTCATCCTGTCGATAATCTCTTTCTTGCCAATTATTTTTTTGGCGGGGGGGGGGGGGGGGCAATGCTTTGCACTATTCAACATTTACTTAAGAAAGAACATGTGCATCATTGCTTTTCATATTTAATATCCTGATCTTAGGGATGAATAAGCTAAAGCTCTGATTCAATTCTAAAAGTTCCTCTCTTGCACGATGACTGCCTTTTTAACCTGGAAAAATATCATTTACTGCAAGCTGGAGAACCAACCTAATGGATAATCAGCGAAAATATTTTTAAAAAGAGAGCATTTATAAAAGCCCATAAGGGAAACATTAAAAGTTCTGAAATTACTTTGCAGTCTGATTTGTTTGTTGTGCATTTATATTGAGTTTTAAATAGACATGCTACTTTTATTTTCTGCCTTGCTATGCGAGTATATTTTTATGAATATTTTTCAAGGCATTACATTGTTAATGACTCTGGAGTTGCTTCACTATCCTTGTTATTGAGGTGATAATGGCTTCCAGTCATCATTTTAGTGTAATCACATACAGAGGATGGGAACAACCTTTCACTTAAGACCAAGGTGGGAAAGGGGGGCAGGGATTTTAGTTTCATGATGCTAGCTTTGGGACTGAGGGACAAACAGGTGAGAAATACCTTTTTGGACCACTCAGCCCCATCCAGAAGCTTTAATCTTGCTGGCTTCCTGTAGTGAGTGAAACTGAGAGTCTAATCTAAAAGATAAGGGGTGTAATGGCTTTCCTCCCAGCTGGGAACCCTTGGGAACCTTGAGCTTCTCACTCAAGGATAAGGCTGATATGGATGATAGGGAGCTGTCATTTACGATACCGAATAAATCCACCACAAGCTTCCATGCGATTTATTCTTGCTTTTCTTTGTGATTTTAGTGCAATAGCATTTATAGTTCCTTTAAGAACTGACATCATAGCAATGTATAATCACCCTTTTCATAGGGAAGTGCTTTTCTTTTATGAGAATAATACTCTATTAATCATAGATGTGGCAGCTTAATGTTTGGGTCAAAGCAGAAAATGTAATTTATTAAAATTGGTTCCAGGCAGTCTAAGCAGTCAGAAAGAATATTTATTTATTTCGTGTTAAGATTTGCAAATGAAAAATAATGAAAGATGCAGCATTTTCTCCAAATAATGGATGGACAATGTAGTGTGGATGATATAGCGTTATCCCTATGTACTGTATGCTCAGGAGGTCATGTCAATATATTCATTTTCCTGGACATACTTTTTACATAGGCAGTGTGGTGTGGCATAATACCAGTGTGTTAAGGGAAATGAATTTATTGGGACAGTCATGTCCCTACATGGCCTTGGTTCAAAAGCTCTTCATTCCAATGGAGATTTAGTGATCCTTCCAATAGAGATTTAGTGATGAAATATAGCATCGTAATAGGCAAAGGTGACTTAAGCAAGATGCTTGAGCTATTTCCAAATCAATATAAAATTGGCAGGAATAGACAGCCTGAGAGTGTTTGTTTTCCGATCAAAGGTGTAAAGGAAGTCTGGGATGAAATGTGTTTCTCCCAGTCTTAATCTCCTTCAAGGTTCAGGAAGGGTAGTAATAGATTCAGAAGAAAACCAACCAAAGACCAAACTAGATTAGTCCATCAGGCCATTGTCTCAAAGTTTTGGGATAATTCACACTGGGGAATCTATCCAGTTTCTGATCCTTGAGCCCAGCAGAAGATCATTTTTCTTTCTGTCCCCCACAAATGGTTTGCTAATGTTTAAGACTCTGCGATTAAGGCTAGATTTTAGCTTTAATTAGAAAGTGTCCATGTCACTAAGGGTTTAGTCAGACAAGAAAAGGGCACTTAACTCCCAGGTGTGTGGAAGAAATGAAATAGGAGAAGGAAGGAAACCAATCCCTGAAGTTGATACAGCTGAGAGTGAGAGGTTTTGTTTTTATGATTGTTATTGAATGCTAATGTGCAAATCAATAATAATTGTTAGGGTTAGGGCTAGGTTTGGAGCTGGGGTCAGCAACTGTAACTAAAGGCCAGTGAGCAACTAACAAGAACTATGGTTCATTCACTCATTCATTGTCATATTTATTGAGCACTGACTGTGTGCAGAGCACTATTCTAAGAGCTTGGGAGAGTACAACACAACAATAAACAGACACATTCCGTGCCCACAACGAGCTTACAGTCTAGAGGGGTGAACTTAGAGTCTAGAGCGACTGTATGGTGTATATTAGGGACTCTATGTACTGAGTATTTCATCTACGCTAACCCCTGGGGTAAGTACAATGTTATGAGTATAATGTTATGAGATTGGACACTGTCTGCTTCCCACCCATTTTACAGATGAGGAAACTGAGACCCAGGGTTTATATGACTTTTCCAAGGTTACCCAGTAGTCCAGTGGTGGAGCTGGGACTCCTGTCTCCTGAGTCCTCATTCTGTATGCTTTCTACTAGGCCACTATATCTCCTTTCCACCCTGTTTCTAGGCTAAGATAGCCATTTACTAAGCATTGATATTAATGTACGTCCCCCTGTCTAGATTGCAAACTCACTGTGGGCGGAGAACGTGTCTAACAACTTGGCTGGATTGCACTCCCCCAAGGGTTTAGTACAGTGCTCTGCACACAGTAAGCACCAAATACATACAATTGATGATCATGGTGATGATGACTCATTATTCTCATTTCCTGGCCCTACTATTTGTACTGCCTATTGCTAATGTTGTACCCTGAAAAAGCTCCATTGAAAGACCCACCTTCTTTCCTGATTGGTATTTCATTCATTCATTCATTCAGTCAGTCATACTTATTGAACACTTAACTTTGTGCAAAGATCTTGGATTGGAGCTGCCATCTAATTCTGCCTGCTACCTTTTGTTAGCTAGTAATTCACAGCTATCAAGAAATGTGATATGATGCTTCATTGTATTCTTCAATATTTTAGTTATTATTATCTCTTTTGGGGTACATGGAGATCAGCATAAGCACTCTGTCTAGGTAGCCAGAAATGCCTGCCCTGTAGCAAATTTTGTCAGGGAGGAGGGACGCGTGAACCCATTAAGGTACAAAGAGAGGCTGAGAGTAGCTTTTAACAACAGCAATGTTCCAATACTATCATGTCTGTCTCTGTCTCATTGTCTCCAGATGAGAGCCAACAATCTTTCTACAAAAGACATGATGCCTTTAGATACAAACCAATTTGTGCGCAGAAACCTAATCTACCATAATTGTGGCATTTTTTAAGCCCTTACTATTTGACAAGCAGTATACTAAGTCCTGAGTAGATACAAAGATAATTAGTTCAGCCTGCTATTTGTATGTAAAAATTTTACACTCTCTTCCCCATGTGCTGTAGTCCTGCCTGGGAATTCCTCTATTGTAGCCCCTCCCTCTGCAGGAGTATGACTGGTGGGGATTAGAGTGAGAGTGGAGCAAAGCAACCACTCACACTGTAATCATTTCTTTTGAGCAGATTCTCAAAGCCTTCCATGTTGGAATGTCACTCATCTAGTCCTTATGGCAGGAGACTACACCATCATTATAACTAGTCACTCATTGGAAAGTTTTGTAATGCAATCAAGGATTTTTGGAATACATTTTGTATTAGGCAAATCTACCAAAGGGAGTGATATGATATTGTCAACCTGTCATTATCTTCAATGAAATCCACTCATTCTGTCCTTTTGGTTAAGAACATTCTACTTAATGGAACCTCCTTTCTGAGGCACAATGTTCTTTGCATGGATTCTACTGAAGTGTGTAGATATAGAAACTTTTGCAGATCTGAGCCAAGCAATAAAAATAAAACTATTTTGGTTCATCACAGGCAGGGTAATCCCTGAGCCATGTAAGCGGTTTGGGAAACCTGAAGGACCATTGTCCTCTTGCTCAACTGAAGTGCTTTGCAAAAATAAAACATCTCTTGCTAGAGGTGCTTTTCTTTAAGTATATATTCTAGCCTGAGAAAAGTTAAAAAACATAACTCCTGACTCAAAACGCATTGCAGGCATGAAAAATAATATTCCCTTATAAATGTTTTCGTTAATTTAATGGAATTTATAGGATCCTAAGCTCATAGAGGGTATGGAAAATGTTTATCAGTTCTCTCATATTGTACTCTCCCAAACTGCTGATACAGTGCCCTGCAAATAATAAGCATCCAATAAATGCTATGGATTGATTGATTGACTTACCTTGAGTGGAAGGGAATAAAGAAATAGAAACAAAGGAAGCAATACGCCCTTCAGGCGTCCATGCCTGGACCCAGTCAAATAAAATGTAAGTATACCTGATTATGTTTCATATTTTATGTACCAGTTATGCTTGTCCATTTTTATATTTGGAGAGTCGATTACAATTCAATGCAATCCGAAACATCAGAAAAATTTAAATATCTGACCTACTGAAGACATCTTACTCCTTCAAAATGTCACGTAGAGTTTGTCGTGCACCAGAAACTCTTTGTTCCTTTGTAGAGAAGCAGCTTAGCAAGAAGGAAGGCAGTGCGGCTTAGTGGAAAGAGCATAGGACTGAAAGTTCAGGATCCACCCAATTGTCCATTGCATGACCATGGATATCTGATATGTGGGACAAGAACTGTGTCCCTGTGTTATCTACATCAGTGCTTAGTCTAGTGTTTAGCATGTAGTAATAGCTTATTACTAACAATGGTATTTAGTTGATCACTTTATATGCATATACCAATCAATCGATCAATGATATTTATTGAGGCTTACTATGTACAGACCACTGTACTAAGTGCTTGGGAGAGTCCCATACTAGAGAGTTAGCTGATACGTTTCCTGCCCACAACAAGCTTCCAGTCTAGAGGACAAACAGTATACACATTAAGGACAGCTTTACCTTCCTAGTTGTGTTTTAGTCCAAAACAAAAGCAAATTTATTTTGTTAACACTTGTATTATTAAACAGCATTCATGCACAGCCCTTTATAAGAAAGGAAAAACATTGTTTTTCGATTTAATATTGTGTACTGAATTCATAGAGAAATGACTTTTAGAGGTACTTTGTTATTTAACATATTGCATATCTCACTGTGCATAATATAATTTCTACAGCAAGTGCATTTCTTTTTATATACTCAATTCATAGAATTTGAGCTTTAAGAAATTCATTTACCTCATGAAAATATTCATTTTAAATATTCATTTGAATAATTTTCCAGAAAAGAAGTTTCAACTGAATGAAGACCATTTAAAGTGCCTACCTCAGTGTAATGCCCTATCACAGGCTCCCTTTCTTTCAATCCCCAAAGTCAGTCTGCCACCAAATCCTGTCATTTTCTCTTCCACAATATTTCTGATAACAAGTGCACTAGAGAGTGAAAGACACAATCTCTGCTCTCAAGGAATTTACAGTCTAACAGAGGAGACAGACACAAAATTATTTCCAGATAGGAAGAAAAAGAGACTGGAAATATGGGTGAGAGAATATGCAAATTATTGTGTAAGTGAAATGGTATCAGTGCCTAAGGGCTAGAGTGGTAGTTAGAGGAATATGATCTGGGGAAAAGAAAATTAAATGGTAGGGATTTCTGTAGCAGGTGGAATTTCCGGTGGGAGGCTTTTAGGACAGGGAGAGCTGTGGTCTGGCATATTTAAATAGGGGATGAGTTTTGGGCAGGGTAGAAGGTGGAAAAATCCTAGAAATAGGCTCTAGGGTCCTTCTTCCCTACTTAAATTTGCCCAAATTTCCCAATACATGTACACTTTGTGGACTTTGTTCTTTATTTGTCCAGGAGGGAATCTTGCTGTGACAGTTTATAAACTCTAAGTTTTGCATGATGTGTCCCCTTGATAGTTCATCCTTGGTTTGAACTTAATTTGGAAAGGGAGAACAGGAGAATATAACATTTTGTACTAGTGACAAGTATTTTCCTAGAGATTATCTTTTCTGTTCATGAAAAAGACAAGTATTTTTTCAGACTACTCCCCTAGGGCACTGGGATAAGAAAGTCATCCAATTAGGATGTCAAATGGCAAACCCTGCATAGGCAGTTCTTCAATCACTGGCAGATTAGTGCTTTGAATGCATAAATTGGTGTTTTACTCCACTGAGGAAAATAAATTTGTGAATAATAAGGCATCTAGGAAATATACACACACTCATTGGTTAAAAAGATAAAAATTTCTAAATCATCATCAATTAGCGAACAGAATTCTCTTCCCACTTCGGGAAAACAATCCTGCATAAATGCAGAAACAGTAGTTATGTTTTTTCTCCTTTATCCACATCTTTCTCCAGGCACATTTTCTGAAAAGTGTAAGCTTCACTGGAAGGGAATAAAGAAATAGAAACAAAAGTGTAAGCTCTTGTATTTATGTCACTCTTTAACTCAGGAGACTTAAAGCAGCATCCAAAGTCCTGAAAACAGTCAATTCAAGAATTACTACAGGCAGATAACAGTGCCATAAAAGCTGCCAGCCAGGAAGATATGCAGCTGATTATAAATAAATCAATGAATCAATAAATCAATAGACCAATCAGCCCAGTGCTAAGAGCTGATGATATCTTGAAAAAACTAAGCTGATTTATCAACCTGCACCAAGCTAGCCATACACATAACTGAAGATATATATCAGGAATACCGAGTTAAAAATCTAAGACAGAGTACTGCTACCTAAGCAGCACACTAATCAATGATGCCATGATAGATAAGGAAATAGATTACAGAATCAAGAAGTTCAGAACATCATTTGGAAACCTGGCAAACAGAATGTGACAAAAGTGTGATCAGTCTCCAGACCAAACTACAAATGCAAAGAGCTGTGGTGTTGTCCAATTTTCTCTACTGCCGTAAAACCTGGACTGCAGACAGGTACCGTATCTGGCTCCTTGAGGAATTCCACCAGTGTCGCTTGTGGGCCACAGACAGTATCAAATATGATTGAATGAATGATGTGATTGACAAGACTTGATTGTCAGTGATGAAGTACTGGAATGCCATCAGTTCCCTAGCATAAAAGCTATGATTTCCTGATCACAACTACTCTGGGTGGGATATATGAGGGAAATGAGTGACAACAGGATACTAAAATAGCTGTTGAATGAACAGCTGATACTGAGAAAATGAAAGAAAGGAGGCCAAAGGAAGCAGTTTACAGGTCCAATAAAACAAAGTCTCAGACGGCACTGCATTCTAGCTAAAAATTGGGAGTCAGTTGCTGAGGACAGATTACTGGTGCACTAATATGCAGAAAGGTGTTGCTCTCTTTGAGCAAAAGCTATCCAAGGAAAAATGAGCAAGGAGGCAAAAGAGAAAATAGCAGCAGGTACTGGAAAAATTAAGTACAGCAACACCCAGTACAACAACTTTGTGCCTGAGTTGGCCAAGATCTCTCTCTGTCTTTTGCAGCCACATATACAGTCACTGGTGACCTTCACCATCTGTGATGTCTTCTTCAAATATCAAAGGCAACTGTATATGTTACCCAAGATGACATTTTCCAAGCTGTGCTTTATGCCTTTATGCATCTTCTCAGTTAGGCCAGAGAGCTTATCTTGTACCTTTTGTGTATCGCCTGCAACTGATCAAATCATTGGAGATGACAATGACAATGCGGATGACAGTGAGAAAGGTGGAGATGATGACAACAATGATGAAGCTGATGATGAAGAGGAGGAGGAGGTGTAGGAGAAGGAGAAGCCTGGAATGGTGGACAGGTGGGTTTAACTAGAAGCAATGAAAAAGCCTAAAAAATTGGTATAACATTGGTTGGAACAAACAGAAACAGAATCTGGAAATGCAGAAAGAAGGGGCTGAAGGGAGTGTCAAAATCAAAGCCTTACGTGATAGAGAGGGCTATGGGGAGATTGGTGAAGAGATAAGAATTCCAAAATGATAATATATTTGGATAGGGATTTGATCATGAAGGCCAAAAGGAGGAGGCTGTGCTTAGGAAACGGCAAATGTTTAACAACTACCACAATTATCAGCATTACTACAACTACTAACAATATCACTATAATAAATACGTGGTATTTGTTAAGTGATTATTACATGCCAAACACTGTGCTAAGCACTGGGGCAAATATGATGATCAAGTCCCACCTGTTGCCAACAGTCTTAGCAGGAGATCTGCCATTACCTAAGATAAGTAGGTCAGCCATCACCTAATAATGAAAATTGAAGTGGACTTTAATCACTGTTTTTACATCAGCCAAAATGTCTTAGGCGTTAGTGAAAAAGTCATTCATTCATTCAGTCGTATTTATTGAGCACTTACTGTGTGCAGAGCACTGTACTAAGCGCTGTCATTTTTTTAATACTATTTGTCCAGTGCTTACTATCTGCCAGGTACTGTTTAAGCTAATATAAACTTTGTGGCATCATCTCAAAGTGGGGGGAACCCTGTAAGAAATACTGGACATTGAAATTCATTAGTATTATTGCAAATCAGGGCTAAAAGAAGACTGTCATAATGGGATGTGGTCATAACCAGAGTATATGTATACTCAAATATATTATTTAGATAAAGGTACTAATCTTCATTGTATTGATTGTACTGACAGGGTTTTTTAAATTCAAATTCATCAGTTGATTCTCAGTATCCAGGATAAAATATTTGGATAGCTATTTTTTCTTTAGAATTTAATTCTGTGTGTATTCCAAGCCAAAACCATAGTTTTCCATTTTTTCTCCAGTATTTGAATTAGTAACCACTGAATCAATCATTTCAGTACCATACAGTTTAGAATCATACCAAGGGAAGTCCTGGAGATTATAATCTAGTCCACGCTGCTTCTTGAGAGGAACTGCAGCTATAACATGCCTGAAAGGTGGAACGTATATGTTTTTAAAATTCTTTAGAGGGAAAGTGTACAACACCACAGTCCATACATCAAATGTGGTCAGGGTTTGTACTTAGAAAACATGTGTTGTTGATGACAGTAATAAGTGCTGAATCATTTTTGTCAGAAAAAGTTGGTGAGAAATATTGCTTATAGTTAGCAGATTGAAAGTTCTTTTGGAATATGGCTTTATTTTCTTACGCACTGTTATGGATCTGTAACAAAGTATTATTGTGGAAAGCTGTCTCAGCTTGGCAAATAACTAGAGAAAGCTTTTACCACCCTCCCTATTATAATAATACTAATAATGATGGGATTTATTAAGCACTTACTATGTGCCAAGCACTGTTCTAAGCACTGGGGGGGATATAAGGTAATCAGGTTGTCTCCCATGGGGCTCACAATATTAACCCCCTTTTTACAGATGAGGTAACTGAGGCACAGAGAAGTTAAGTGACTCGCCCAAAGTCACACAGTGGACTAGAAGCAGCGTGGCTCAGTGGAAAGAGCCCGGGCTTGGGAGTCAGAGGTCATGGGTTCTAATCCTGGCTCCGCCACTTGTCAGCTGTGTGACTTTGGGCAAGTCACTTAACTTCTCTGTGCCTCATTTGCCTCATCTGTAAAATGGGGAATAAAACTGTGAGCCCCATGTGGGATAACCTGATCATCTTGTATCCCTCCAGCACTATGTGCTGGCACATAGTAAGAGCTTAATAAATGCCATCATTAAGTGGCAGAGCTGGGATTAGAACCGACCACCTCTTACTCTGAAGCCCATTCATTCATTTAATTGTATTTATTGAGCGCTTACTGTGTGCAGAGCACTGTACTAAGCGCTTGGAAAGTACAAGTTGGCAACATATAGAGACGGTCCCTACGCAACAGTGGGTTCACAGTCTAGAAGGGGGAGACAGACGACAAAACAAAGCCCATGGTCTTTCCACTAAGCCACACTGCTTCTCTTAATAGCAACACTAGCAGTAATAGCAACACTTAGAACGTTTCACTTCAAGGCTTTCAAACTGACAGTTTTTGGGAACTTTCAACCCACAGATGAAAGAGAGGAATGAGAAAGAACTTTTAAAAATGCATGCCTTCTCCCTCTTCAATAACAACAGGTTTCCAAAGTGAAAAAAAAAAACAAAAACCCAAAAACTTCCAAATAGGCAAAATAGGGAATAGAAAACATAGTCTAGTGTCAAAAACACAGGCTTGGGAGTCTGAGGTCATGGGTTCTAATCCCAGCTCTGCCACTTGTCAGCTGTGTGACTTTGGGAACATCACTTCACTTCTCTGTGCCTCAGTTACCTCATCTGTAAAATGGGGATTAAGACTGTGAGCCCCATGTGGGACAACCTGATTACCTTGTATCCCCCCAGTGCTTAGAACAGTGCTTGGCACATAATAAGCGCTTAACAAATGCCATTATTACTATGAGCCCGTTGTTGGGTAGGGACCGTCTCTATATGTTTCCAATTTGTACTTTCCAAGTGCTTAGTACAGTGCTCTGCACACAGTAAGTGCTCAATAAATATGATTGAATGAATGAATTATTATTATTATTTAACATAGCTCTGCCGGGGGGAACATGGGAAGAGTATGAGTGGGAGGAACTGCTAGAGAGCTGAAATTGGGAAACTGAAAGCAAGGAGGGCATAGGAAATGTTTTAAGGACATGATGAGACAAATCCTCAGACACTGCTGTATCCCAGTGAAAACTGGGAATCATTTGCTAAGGAGAGACCAGCATGGCATGCTGCCACCAAGAGGGGACTGGCTATGTTTGAGAAAAAGGCTTACTAAGGCACTAGAGATAAGGAGGCAAAAGAGAAGACAGCACATCACACTGCACACATTAAGCATGACAACACAAAGTAAACAGTCTTTGTGGGCGCATATTGTGGCTGGGACTGTAGGTCCATCAATGCTTTTTTCAGCAACAAACACACACAGGCATACACACACACACCTATGGGAACATCATCAATCAATGGTATTTATTGAGTGCTTATTGTATGCAGAGCACTGACTAAGCACTTGGGAGAGTAAAATATACCACAAATTGTAGTCCATTCCCTGCTCACAAGGAGCTTACAGTCTAAAAGGAAGGACAGAATTGAAAATAAATGATGCCAATATACATAAGTGCTATGGGACTGAGCGGGAGGCAAATATTATATGCTTATGGGGTGGACAGGCCATGCAAGAATAGAAATAGAGTAGGGGAAATGAGAGCTTACGGAGAGCCTCTTGAAGAACAGAAACTTGTGTATATTGATAATCTGAATTTTTTGCCTGGATGAGACGAATGCCATTGGAACTTGGGACCACTGATTTGTATTTCCGTGTCTGTAAGACTACTTGCGCTCTCTCTCTACTGCCCCAGCCTCCATTATTTCCCCAGCATTTATCTTATCCGGTCTTGATTACTTTATCAGCCTTTTTGCTGACTTGCCAGCCTCCTGTCTCTCCCCACTCCAGTCCGTACTTTACTCGGCTGCCAGGATCATTTTTCTACAAAAATTGTGTTTCCCCAATTCTCAAGAACTTCCGTGGTTACCCACCCACCTCCATATCAAATAGAATCTCCTTACCATTGGCTTGAAATCGCTCATTCACCTAGCCCCCTCCTACCTCACCTCACTACTCTAGGATAACCCAGCCTGCACAATTCACTCCTCATTACAGAAGTTTCTATTGCCAACCTTTTCATTGTACCTTAATCTCATCTATGTCACCGTTAATCTCTAATCCACATCCTGCCTCTGGCCTTGGACACCCTCCCTCTTTAAATCCAACAGATAGTTACCCTGCCCACCTTCAAAGCTTAATTGAAGGCACTCTTCCTCCAAGAGACCTTCCCTGACTAAGCCCTCCTTTCCTCTTCTTCCCCTTCTTTCTGCATCATTCATTCATTCAGTCAATCGTATTTATTGAGCACTTACTGTGTGCAGAGCACAGTACTAAGCTCTTGGGAAGTACAAGTCAGCAACACATAGAGACAGTCCCTACCCAACAACGGGTATTTCTAAAACCTCTTCAAAAACTCTCCTGTTTCTCTTCCTGTACCAGAGAATTTATTATTCCATCATCTCATTCAATTTTTCCATGACCAAGGAAGGAGTCAGACTGCCTGGCTTTTCCACAGTAGTTATAAATTCAGCTTTATGGAAGGATTAACTAATTATAACACTTATTCTCCAAGAGAAGAACACTAGATTAAAAACGTCATTTGAATTTTAAAAAAGTTAATCTGTCAAATCATCTCACCTTCGACATTCACCTCAAAAATTGTTGTTCAGACAATGAGGTTGTTTTCTCTGGCTTTTTTAACCTTTTTATTAAGGTTACTGGCAGAGAGTTGATTTGGTTTTGTTCCACCTAGTAAAATAGCTTTCTATCCCACTGATGGCTAAGTTAGACATGAAAATATATAATTAATTCATTCATTCAATCATATTTACTGAGCACTTACTGTGTGCAGAGCACTGTACTACGCACTTGGGAAGTACAAGTTGGCAACATATAGAGCCGGTCCCTACCCACCTTAACTTGTTCATTTTATTCAATCCCCCTCCCAGCCCTACAGCACTTGCGTTCAGTTCTGTAATTTTATTGATATATATTAATGTCTGTCTCCCCTTCTAGGCTGTAAGCTCATTGTGATCAAGGAATGTGTCTGTTACATTATTACATTGTACTCTCCCCAGCACTTAGCAGAGTGCTCTGCAAACAGTAAGCACTCAATAAAAACAATGGATTGGCTGATTGGCTGACTGACCAGAGTCTTCAGAATATCTGAAGGTGCATGGGAGTCAAGGATTAGGACTAGAGAGGTGGGTTTAAAATTGCAGTGTGGTAATTAGTGGCATGGAAATGTTGTCAACTCTGAAGGAAAACTAACTGGTTCAGGCATTGATAACATTGATCCCATCCTCTCAGCACAATCCCTGCTAATCATAGGCTGGATTTGCTTGTTGTGTTTTGCAGCCAAAGCCATTTTCTCTAGAAGTGGAAAATGGTCTTTTTTATTCAGTTCTTTGGGTTCCAAACACAATCTAGGCAATCCATTTTCTTTCTTTGCTGTCATTAATGGGTTTATAAATTTCTTTGCTAATATTCCTTGCAGTTGTGATGTAAATTCCTTTTTTAATTATCTTCCTTAAAGTTAACAGCTAGTTCCTGTGAGCGTGTGTTAATGCAATCTTTCTTAAGATCAATTTACAGTTGGTGTATAGCTTCCTTCTGCCCTCTTGATATCTGTCGTCCATATTACCACCACGTTCTTCTGGCAAATTATAAGCTCTTTTAATTAACCCAACTCTATTTGATCTCTCATGAGAGAATCTGCCAATGTTCCATAATTGCAGCTTTGACTTAAAAGCTTTAGCATTGTTACATGAGTTGTAAAGGTTCATCTTATACTTGTTATCTGGCACTCAATTTGAAGTTTTCTTTCATCTCATTAGTGTTTGACAAATACTAGTCATGACATCTCTGAATTACCAGGTTATAATTACTGTCTTCAGAGTCCGATTAAAGCATATTTTAAACAAGACAACTTCACTCCCTGCTAAATGTAGGATTACTGCAACCTTACAGGAATCCCATTTTAAATAATAACAATAATAATGATAGTGATAACAATAACAATCGTGGTATTTCTTAAGGGCTTACTATGTGCCACACATTGTACCAAATGCTGGGCCGGGTTCAAGATAATTAGGTCCAACATGAGGCTCACAGGCTAAGTAGGAGGGAGAATAGGTATTTCCTTCTCAATTTACAGATCAGGAAACTGAGGGATGAAAAAGTTAAATGACTTGCATTGCTTTCTAGATTTTAGATTTGTCCACTTGCTCTCTGGACAAATTAGACTTAAATATGCATTATACATGTTCTGAGATATGTTATTTCCAGTCATCAGCATCATCCATTGACTTTTTTATGGTATTTGTTAAGCACTTACTATGTGCCAGGCACTGTACTAAACGCTGGGGTAATAATAATAATAATAATGATGGCATTTATTAAGCACTTACTATTTGCAAAGCACTGTTCTAGGCGCTGGGGAGGTTACAAGGTGATCAGGTTGTCCCATGTGGGGCTCACAGACTTAATCCCCATTTTAGAGATGAGGTCACTGAGGCCCAGAGAAGTGAAGTGACCTGCCCAAAGTCACATAGCTGACAGTTGGCAGAGCCAGAATTTGAACCCATGACCTCTGACTCCAAAGTCTGTGCTCTTTCCACTGAGCCACGCTGCTTCAAGTTTAACAGGTTGACCCAGTCCCTGTCCGTGTGAGGCCCAAGCTGCTAAAACCCATTTTGCAGATGAGGTAAGTGAGGCTCAGAGAAGTTAAGTGAAGACCAAGATCACACAGCAGACAAGTGGTGGAGCCAGTATTAAGAACCCTCTGCTTCCCTTAATTTCTCAGGGCCCTTCTTGTTCCCTATTTTACTAGGGCTATTTTATACTCAATAATCTCCAGTTTAAACTCCATTACTGTGCCACATGTCTTTGCTACAAAGCGAGTCAGCTCTGTAAACTCTTTGTGAGATTGTAAACTCCTTGAGGGCAGTGATAATTCTAATTTTATTGTGTTCTCCCAATTCCTTAGTACAGTGTTCTGCATGCAGTCAGTGGTCAATAAATAATGTTGACTAAATGTATGATACAATGGAACAAAAAAGAATACATTTATTAAGTTTTCATGCATACTCTGTCACAAAACATGCCATGTTTCCTACAAGGTGCATGAGAAACAGTTTGGCCTAATGAAAAGAGTAGGGGGCCTATGAATCAGAGAAGTGCATCTTAATTCCGGCTCCACCACTTGAATGCTGTGTGACCTGTGGCAAGTACTTACCTTCTCCGTGCCACCGTGACCTCATTTGTAAAATGGGGATTAAGACTGTGAGCCCCATGTAGGATATGGACTGTGTCCAACTCAATTACCTTGTATCTGCTTAGTACATTGGCTGGCACACAGTAAGTGCTTAACAAATACCATCTAAACAAAAAAAGGAAAAGAGAATAGGTCTTGTGCCAGACTTCCTTTATTCTTGTAGAGCATTTTAGCTCTTAAAAATTTACTACTCTAACACAGAAATGTTTATTCAGGCCAATTCCCATCTTGCCTGGAGCTGTTTTCGTGTCCAGGCATTTCTTAATTTGGTATGCCCATCTGTCCTTTTTAATCTTGATGTTTGGCGGCCTGGCAGACTTTGTAATAACAAGTGGGGGTGTGGGAAATGTATGCAGTGACTATAAACTCTATCTCTTTTACTATGAACTAATAGCAAATCCAGATGCTATCTAAAAGTAGCAAAATTCAGAGCAAGTCTCACTATTGTACGATG
Organism: Tachyglossus aculeatus; assembly: GCF_015852505.1. Lineage (NCBI taxonomy): Eukaryota > Metazoa > Chordata > Mammalia > Monotremata > Tachyglossidae > Tachyglossus > Tachyglossus aculeatus. Next base: position 33,905,821 of record NC_052079.1, on the reverse strand, counting down.
CAACTTTGCCATCTGATTACCAAATTTACCAAAATCTCAGGCTTGCAAAAATATTGCTGCTTTAAATTGCTCACCGGAATTTCTCATGCATATCAGGCAACAGAGATAGTATAAACGGACTCCTACCTAGGGTGAGGTCAACTTGAAAAACCACCCGAGAGTCACTGACCTAAGAGTTTCCACCCTCCAGAAAGAGATTCCTGAGACCTCTTGTCTGAAAGGTAGAGACAAATTATTTACATCCTGAATCATTGCAAGCCCTTACCAGGGACTAGGGGCCCCTACAACTTTTTGGAGGCCTGCCAATCAAAAAATCAATAGTATTTATTATTTACTATGTGCATTGCAATGCACTAACCATGTGGGAGAGTATAATACAACTGAATTAGCAGATGTGTTTTCTTCCCAGGAGTAGAATTGGTAGCATGAGCCCCAAATATTTTGTAAGTTTTGCTATTGCAAAGAAATTAAACTGGGTTTGAGGAGAGATTAGGTCTGCAACTTCAATTCTTTGAAACTACTGGGGACCGCTATCGGGCTAATTGAATTCCTTTAGGGATGCTCCTCTCCTATCAGGGTGCCACCATATAAATATCAGGGTTCAAAGATGCACAGTAAAGGTGCTCTAAGAAAGTTTTTAATTAGAAATTTTCACTACCATTTTTAATTAAAATTGTTACTTTTATTCCAAGTATGACTAGATTCTTGATTTTGATCTTGGGAACAGAATTCTGATGCACGTCACACACATTCCTGTGGTTGCACAGCTTTTAAAACTTTCACATCCTTCACTTTCTTCCATTTTCCCCACTCCTTTTTTTTAAGGGTATTTGTTAATCACTTACTATGTCTCAGGTATGTTACTAAGCTTTGGGGTAAATAAAAGATAATCAGGTTGTACACAGTCCCTGTTCCCCATGAGGCTCATAGTCTTAATCCCATTTTACAGATGAGGTATCTGAGATATGAGAAGTGAAATGACTTGCCCAAGGTCACGCAGAAGACAGAGTCAGGATTGGACTCAGAACCCAGGTCCTCTGACCCCCAGGTGTGTGTTCTTTCCATTAGGCCATACCGCTTCTTGGCCAAATGCAATCTATGGTAGCTCAGTTCTAAACCACTATTTAAATAGGATCATTGTTTTAAGTTTGGGGACCAAGTTTGTCTTGTTCGTTACCCTACCTGCCGTGAGATGTTACATATTCTGACCTCAAATGTAGGCAGTCCCACTGAACGTTTAAGATGGATCGGAAACATCAACACCTATTATGTTCTCCTTAGTGATATTCAGAAAAATCATTACCTTTTATACTTTGTTTGTACATGCTAACTGAGCTCTTGAGGAAAAGTCACACTAAAGTAAATCAGACTAATAGATTAATGTCACCCTATGGTATTAACAATCATAATATAAAATTAATTACATCATGTAGTAAAGTGAAGTTATTATTATAGATTGTGTCAGTATCCATGAGTCTTGCTTGAAAATGAATGTCTTTATTTTTCTTAATATAGAATAAGAAAAAAGTATTAGCATTCAGTTATCCAGATTACTATTAGTTAGATTTTTAGTGCAGCTTTAGAATTCCACGGTCACTGTCAAAAAATGCATTTTGCATTTGCCCAGGAGATTTTTTCTAGGGAACTCAATTTGTTTCTAGTGGTCTAAAAATTATGGCTTCAAGATTCATTCGATCATATTTATTTAGCGCTTACTATATGTGCAAAGTACAGTACTGAGCACTTCGAAGAGTAGGATATAATGACAGACATATTTCTGCCCACAACAATGTCGATTTGTACTTCCCAAGTGCTTAGTACAATGCTCTGCACACAGTAAGCACTCAATAAATGTGATTGAATGAATGAATGAATGAATGATGAAGGGAGTGAATGTCTCAGGTTTAATTTAACTTAGTGCTCCAATACTTGGACTGTATCTGCTAAAATGTGATGAATTCTAAAACCTGTACAATTTTCATCACAGTATGTTTGGGTATCAGCTTATTGAGGGCAGGGACCACGTCTTACTTTTATTTTGGTCTCTGAACACCTAGTACAATGCTTTACACACTGTAGGCACTCAACAAATACAAACGAATGAATGAATTAATGAATTAATTAATTAATGACTAGATTACAGCTCTGATGGGTTTAGTGCCCAGCATATGTTCTTCCTAGGACTATTACTAACTTACCAAAGATGGTAAGAAGCTTACCAAATGCTCCCCTTTCCCCAAACAGCTGAGACTAGTTTTAGTCCTTGAATACTGACCAAATTAAATCATCCTAGCATCTTTATCCACATGTACTGGTGAAACATAGAGATAATCACCACATAGAATCTGTTTTTAGAAGGGCTCAGGCCAAAAACAGATCAGGGAACAAGCATCCAGGGAGCCAACAACAGGACCAAAACAGCCTGAAGATGGAACCTTTTCCTCCTGAACAACCCTTTATGAAACCTAAGCTGCAACCAGAGGTCAGTCTAGAAAGCAAACCCCTCTCAGAATCCCCCCGTGGCTTCTGAGAGATGTAGAAAAATCAAATCATGCCCTTCATTCTATGGATCATATAATCAATCCATCAATCAGTCGATCAGTTGTATTTATTGAGAGCTTACTGTTTGCAGACCACTGTTCTAAGCGCTTGGGAGAGTTCAGTATAACCAAGTTGGTAGCCACGTTCCCCATCCACAAAATGCTTGCATCTTTTCCTTCCCTACAATTTCCTTGTCAACTTTCAACGAGACCTATTTGGAGGATTTATAAGCATATTCTGTTGACTGTGACCTAGCCATTTTACAATTTGGGCCACTGGGTTTGGGCCAGAAGTGGATGAATCAACATAGCTGATGGAACAAGGTGATATCTGTCTGTCTGTCTACGTCACCATGATACCATATTATTCTAGACTGTGAGCCTGTTGTTGGGTAGGGACCGTCTCTATATGTCGCCAACTTGTACTTCCCAAGCACTTAGTACAGTGCTCTTCACACTGTAAGCACTCAATAAATGCGATTGATTGAACGAATAAGACATGCATCCTTTCTTGACTTTTGTTTCCTTTCTTCAAATATTGAAATCTGATTTCCTTTCCAGTGAGATGTTTCTGGCTTTGATAAAGATAGCACTGCATGTGGCCTATATTTCCATCTGATTGTGAGTCAATGTAAATTGCATAGGTCAGGGAAAAAAACTGGATTTTCAGGCCCTTTTCAGGGTAGTGCCTTTTAAATGTTCCTGATGACAGTACCGTTGATGACAAACCGTTTGGAATACGAAAGCCTCTCTACTTCCGCAGTGCCTATTATAGTATATAAAAATCAAGTTAGCCTAATGAGTAGACTGTATCATGAATTTTTCATGACCGTGGTAAGCATTCTTTATCTGATACATACTATCCTCTAAATTGGCTAGGTTGGTCTACCTAATGTATCACTTTGAAATGTTTAGGGATTTCTAAGTAATTCTGGACAATTAACGTTTTGGCAATAAGATTGCCTTGCAATAGGAATGTCTCTTGCTATCTAGTGATAGCTGGCTGAGTGCTTAAACTTCTAATTACTTATACTTTGTAGTATATAGGTAGAGTGGCTCTTAAAATCAAATTTATTCACCTAATTATTTCCTTTTTAAAACAGTGTCCTATTAGGCAGCTCTACAACATATGATTTAGATCTCTATTATCTCCTCTGCTAGCCAGAATCTCTTATTAATGGCTTTAATGAGCCTAAACACTGGATTCCTCCAATGTGAGGTGCTCAGTTCTTTCCCCGGCAGGCTGAAAGGAACAAAATATGAGCTATTTGGGCTATTTGAGCGAGCCCCCTGCTCCATTTCCTCCAAACATCACTGACAGCTGGGCTTAATGACAATAAGCATAACGGTAGACTGCTCTCTGCGTCTTAGGACATGGGAAAGACTGTTTGACTTGCCTAGGATTAGGGGATCAGGGTCAGACTGCACGACAGAACTCATGGAGTGTCTCGGGTGGGAAAGGAACAGGGGCAACTGTTGTGCGCTTGGCAGGAGCTTCTACTTTTCTAAACAGGAGATGTGGCTGCAAAATTAGAAAAGTATTCCTTTGCTGGTCTGTGAAGAGAATGGAGTAAGTTTAAGTAAAGAAGAGAATGAGGAAGAGTGCGATGAAAGGCTTTCTTTCCTTTGAATCCAAGTGGGTAGGAAGTTGCAATAAAAGAATTGCAAACATCGGTTGGTATTTGCTGTGTGTGTTCACTCCCCTCCGCCTCGGCACACATGCCATAATCAATCAATAAATCGATCAGTGGTATGTATTGAGTGCTTACTATGTGAAGAGCACTGTACTAAGTACTCGGACAGTACAGTAGAATTAGCAGAAACGTTCCCTGACCATAACAAGCTTCCGCCAAATCAAAGTTCATACATTCGTTTCAATGCTCGGAACAATGCTTTGTACAGGTAAATGCTTAGGAAATGATACTTTGCCAGATTTAAACTGGATGAACTTCTCTAGAGAAGCAGCATAGCCTAGTGGGTAGAGCATGGGTCTGAGATTCAGAAGGATTTAGGTTTAATCCTGGCTCTGCCACTTGCCTGCAGTCTGACCTCGGGCCAGTCACTTAACTTCTCTGTGCCTCAATCACCTCATCTTTGAATGGGGAATGAGACTGTGAGCTGAGCCCCATGTGGGACATGGCCTGTGTCCAATTTGGTTAGCTTGCATCTAACCCAGTGCTCAGTACAGTGCATGGGACATACTAAATGCCCCCAAAATACCATTTAAAAAAAACCCTCCAGTTTTTCCAAATCCTTTTTAAAGTTCATGGATCAAAAGTGGACACAGTACTTACGCACCGTTGAGGCTATGAAGAATTAGCTTGTAGCCTTTATAAGCCATATACAAGTCATATATTTGTCAATGCACCCCATATGGTTAGAGAAGCAGCGTGGCTCAGCGGAAAGAGCACGGGCTTTGGAGTCAGAGGTCATGGGTTCAAATCCCAGCCCTGCTGCTTGTCAGCTGTGTGACTTTGGGCAAGTCACTTAACTTCTCTGTGCCTCAGTTACCTCATCTGTAAAATGGGGATTAATACTGTGAGCCCCCCATGGGACAACCTGATCACCTTGTACCTCCCCAGTGCTTAGAAAAGTGCTTTGTGCATAGTAAGCATTTACTAAATGCCATTATTATTATTATTAAATCCACACTGGATTTTTTTTTCAATGAGTGGCATGGTAATGCTTATTCATATTCAACCTGGATGCTTAGCCTGTTTCTGCAAAATGGTATCTGACCAGCCCTGAATTAGCACCATGGCACTGCACACATCTCATTATGTATTACTATTTTTCTAATTTTACAAAGTCAGTTTGAATTTGATTCCACCCTTTAAGAGTATCATCCTCATCCAGTATTACCATCTCTAACTTTGTTGAGCATCTTGTCAGTGTTTACTGTAACTCATTAATAAAGACAATGGATGAGTTTGATCATAAGAATTGATTTTTCTGGCACACCACTTAATAAATCCCAGAGTTGACTTTGGAGAAGATCACCTCAACCAATCAATCAATCAGTTAATAGGATTTATTTCCCATCTTTCAGGGTGCAGTGCACTGTACTGCATTCTTGGGAGAGTACAATAGAATTAATAGCCATGATCCCTTTCCTGAGGAGTTTAAAAGGATCTCTGCCATTTCTAATGGTTCTTACCACTTTCCAAACCTAGAAAATCCACTGACCAAATTCAGAAAGGCAGAGAATGTTGGAGGACACCCAGAAAGGGGCAAGAAAGAAATGGATAAAAGGGAAGGATAGATTAGGAAGGCGTATGTTCTGATGTGCTGATGAAAACTTCCCTGCTTGTCCTTCACTGGTAATACATTTAAGGGAAAACTGATCTCTATGTCATCTGTCTTGTCTCTTTAGACCATTTTTATTGTTTGTAGAGTTTACAACAGAAACTAAAGAAATGTCAAGTAACAGCTATTGGAGATCTAATTTTTCCTCTTTTTCTCTGCATCTCTTGCAACTAGGACCCTCTCTGGCTCAGTTTTTCTTTTTTGTCATATTTGCTAAGAGCTTACCATGTGTGCAAGCACTGTGCTAATTGCTGGGGTAGATAGATTCATTCAATCATATTTATTGAGCGCTTACTGTGTGCAGAGCACTGTACTAAGCTCTTGGGAAGTACAAGTTGGCAACATATAGAGACGGACCCTCAAATCAGACTTAGTCCCTGTCCCCACATGAGCTTTACAGTGTGTAGTGGGTGGGGAGTTGGGGGCTGAAGTGCTGGTACTTCATTTCCATTTTATAGATGAAGAAACTAAGGCTCAGAGAAGTTAAGTTACTTGCCCAAGGTCACACAGCAGACAAGTGGGATCTCATGTGTTTTTTCCACTGGGCCAAACTGCTTCCAAAACAGTTTTAATTTATCTCAATATACAGTTGATCCACAGACACAAAGCTGAAGATCTGATTTGAAGCAGTGTGGTCTAATGGATAGAGCATGCGCCTGAGAGTCAGAAGGACCTGTGTTCTAATCCTAGCTCTGCCACTTGTCTGCTGTGTGACCTTGGGAAAGTCATTTACCTTCTCTGCACTCAGTTACTCATTTGTAAAATGGGAATTAAGAGTGTGAGCCCCACATGGGTTGTGGACTTGATCTGATTACCTTGTATCCTCCCAGAGCTTAGTACGGTTCCTGGCACATAGTAAACACTTAACAAACAGCTTGAAAAAAGTCACCACAACATGACGCACTAACAAAGTTCAGGGTGGTCGTATTATCTTATTCATAACGTTATGAAGACAGAATAACAGTTTATTCTTCTTTCATTGGCATTATCCTTACTGATTCTTTGGGACTTTCAACAATCAGATTGGTGATCCTGCCAATATCTCAGCTGTCCACTTCTACCCACTACTCAAGTCTGTTGACCTCTTGCATTACGTCAAATCAGCCACACAACTTTTGACTTCAACATCACAATTCCAGAACCATCTAGCTCTCTAACTAAAATTGTCACTTTCCTACCATACCAACATAACTTGCCACCTCACCTCACAAACACCCGCCATACCTGCCTTCTGACATCACAGAGACTTCCCTCCTTTAATGATCTACTTGGACTCCCTGTTATGCCCTCTTCCCTTAACCATAAAGACCATGCTCTCAATACTGCTGTATCAACCAAATTCAACTCCTTCACCCCCTTACCCTCTGTCAATCTTGACCAAACCCCAGATGTAGCTCACCCACACAGCTCATTTTCCCTGCTCCTTCACTTGTATGGCTAAATGTTTGTGGAAATCCCAAACCAGTCTTAAACTTTCAATTTACCTCTCTTCTGAAGCTCAAGTACCCCAAAACTACCCCTTTCCAAAACCTACCCCCTCCTCCATGAGGTAGACTGTACAAGGTAGCGCATTCCCCTTCACTAAATAATAATAACAATAATAATGATGGTGTTTATTAAGTGCTTACTATGTGTAAAGCACTGTTCTAAGCACTGGGGAGGTTACAAGGTGATCAGGTGGTCCCATGGGGGGCTCACTGTCTTAATCCCCATTTTACAGGTGAGGTAACTGAGGCCCAGAGAAGTTAAGTGAGTTGCCCAAAGTCACACAGCTGACAATTGGTGGAGCCGGGGTTTGAACCCATGACCTCTGACTCCAAAGCCTGTGCTCTTTCCACTGAGCCATGCTGCTTCTAAATAAAATGTTGTCCCCACTCTTCTTCCCTCCCTTATTATTATCACTCTCAATCTCTGACTTTCTATTAGCTCCTTTTCTTCTGCCTTCAAATATTGTTGAATTAATCCTGTCCTAAAAAAACCCTTCTTAGATCTCACTGATGTAGTCCAATCAATCTATGTTTTTATTGATCAGTTACTCTGTTCAGAACATTGTCCTAAGCACTTGGGAAAGTAGGGTACAACAGAATCAGTAGCCTTAGTCTCTGCCCATCGGAGCTTACAGTCTACTCTCATTCTACTTCATATCATTTGTACCAACAGGGTATTCTTCTGAATCTCCTCCAGGGTCTCTGACCCTTTTCTTTCCAGTAATAGGCTCTTTTTCCACCTTGCATACTCTAACTCTGAGGGATTTCTATATATGGTTTAGTTCAGGGTCTTTTTCTTTTATTTGTAGACACTCACCTTTTTCTTACCCATTTGGTTGGCTTCAACCAATCCCTCTATGTGGATAACTCTCAAGTCAACCTCACTAGGCCCAATTTCTGACTAAACAATGTTGGATTTCCTCTTATCTTGGGGATATCTCCACATAGATAATCCAGTAGCACTTCAAACTGAAGAAGTCAAAAACGAAACTCCTCGTTTTATCTCCTAAACTTTGCCTCAGTCCTCCTCTCCTTATTTCTCTAACCTCCTCAGTCACTAGACTCAGTCTGTGTGCTGGTCTTCTCCCATTCATATCAATCATTCAATCAATGGTATATATTGAATGCAGAGCATTGTACTAAGCATTTCAGAGAGTACATTACAGTAGAGTTTGTAGACATGATCTAGTCCCTCAGGGAACTTACAATATCTTCTCACTAACCCAAATTCTCATCTCCACTGGTTCCAGACTCTTTCTCATATCTTCACCTCCGTCTGGAACAACTCGCTCTTCAAATCCATCAGAACTTGACACTCCTCATTATTTAAAACCCTCCTGAAATTCAACTTCCTCCTGGAAACATTCCTGGATTCATTTCATATTTGCTAGACTATATTTTCCCAACTACCACTTCAGCATTAATGACTTATGCTTCACCTAAGCTTTTAAGTATAGTTTGCTATATAAAATCATTTACTGAAGTATTTATTTATTCATTTATCCAATCATTTATTATTTTTTCTTCCCTCAGATTTTTAAATTCTTGAGCGCAGGAATTATGTTCTTTACTTTTATTTAACTTAGTGCAGTGACCTGCATTATTGATTAACTGATTGATTTGCTCAATCAATTTATCAATCAGTGGTATTTATCGAGCACTTACTATGTGCAGGACACTCTAATAAGTGCTTGGGGGAGTATAATACACTGAAATTAACCATGTTCCTTGCCCATAACACACTTACAGTTTAGAAGGAAGCCTAATCGGGACAGAAAAATACATTTTTATTTCTTTCATTTCAAAAGTTATCCGTTCTGTATTTTGAAACATTTTTGAGGTGGGATGCCAGGGAGGGTACAGTTTTACCTCTGAATCTCAATCTCAGAGGATGGTTCATCTGACCATTTTTTGAGAAAAAATGGGAGAGCAAAATTTCTATATGACAAAACTCATTTCCTTTGACTGAGCAAGTTCAAAGTTAATGGAGAGCAATTATGCCATAACTGGCAGTACAATGTAGTGTTTACTAGTTACAGCTGCAAAATTTACACTCTTGAATAATAAACTAGTAATAAAGGAGCTATCAGGAAATGCTCATATGTTACAAAACAGGCTGTAGATTTCTAGCATATGTTTAATTCATCCAGAAAAGTAGGAAAAGTCTGGAAGCCTAGGAATGTATATATATATATATATATTTTTTTCCAACCAATATCTCCTTTTCCCCTACTCATAAGGTCTGATGTGAGCTGGAGCATTAGTCTAATATGGCATGCAAAATTGCACTGCTTTCTGCCTCTCAACAATTGACTAACTCAATCATATCACAAAGATTTTTCATCAGTTTTTAATTTGCTTAATTTTTGTGAGCTGTTGGCTTAGAAAATTTCCCATTATTCAGCTGTAAGACTATAGGAATAATGTCATATGCTATTCTTTCTCTGTGTCATTTCCATTTCAATATAGATTTTATAGTTCATTACCTGTCAATCAGTTTTAAATGACACAGTATTCATTTTATCATGTTCTGTAAAACAGTTTTATGCTCCTTTCAATGTCTTACATTTATTTCAGTCTGAGCCCTATTTGTTTCTCTAAGGGCCATAACCATCTGTAGCTATGCTCATTTTAACGTGTATTTATTCTAGCAAATGCAACATTGTGTTTTATTCAGTATATTCATTTGGGATGCTTATTCAAGCAGGTGAATGGGAACAGCAGTCTGGAAATTCTTTCCCTGTAACAAACAATTTTCTCCCCAATATTTATATTTATTTTTACCTTTGAGGGATGTATTTTTAAATAATTTGGTTCAAGACCATGGCAAGTTGTGCTAAGGCATGCGATTGTTCCTGTGAAGTTTGGAAAACATTCATACAAATCTGATCTAAATCCCAATTACAATTGTGACCTAATGTTGAGAGTTCAACATTTCTCTCAGTTGAATACTTGCCACTATCAAAATGCTTTGAAAAAAAGAACATAACTTTATTGCCTACAAATAAGGAACACATATTGATTCCATCTTGATTAACATACAACCATCGTCCCTCTCTTCTAAATAATCATAGGTAATAACTGTGGCTTTTTTTAAGTGATTACCAAGCACTGTACTAACCACTGGATTAGTTTCAAGATCATTAGGTCCCACGTGGGGTTCACATTGTAAGTAGGAGGGAGAACAGGCATTGAATCTTCATTTTATAGATGAGGGAAATGAGGGAACTGAGGCTCAGAGAAGTTAAGTGACTTGCCCAAGATCACAAAGCAGGCAAGTGACAGAACCTGGATTAGAACCCAGGTCCTCTGACTCGAAGGCCCATGTTCTTTCCATTAGGTCATGCTGATTCTCATATCCAGTGACAGGGAACTAATAACATCTGCCTTTTCTTCTCCTTTAATTCATTCATTCATTCAATCGCATTTATTGAGCGCTTACTGTGTGCAGAGCACTGTACTAAGCACTTGGGAAGTACAAGTTGGCAACAGATAGAGATGGTCCCTACCCAACAGCGGGCTCACAGTCTAGAAGGGGGAGACAGACAACAAAACAAAACATATTAACAAAATAAAATAAAAGAATAGTAAATAATAATAATAATAATAACAACAATAATAATAATAATAATGGCATTTATTAAGCACTTACTACGTGCAAAGCATTGTTCTAAGGGCTGGGGAGGTTACAAGGTGATCAGAATGTCCCTCGGGGGGCTCACAGTCTTCATCCCCATTTTACAGATGAGATAACTGAGGCCCAGAGAAGTTAAGTGACTTGCCCAAAGTCACACAGCTGACAACCAGTGGAGCTGGGATATGAACCCGTGACCTCTGGCTCCACAGCCTGGGCTCTTTCCACTGAGCCACGCTGCTTCCCCATATTTACTTGTAAATATGTACAAGTAAAATAAAGTAAAATAGAGTAGCACTGTACTAAGCGCTTGGGAAAGTATGCTATAATCAGAGTTGGTGGAAACGATCCCTGCCCACAGGCAGCTTAATAATAATAATAATAATAATAATAATAATAATAATGGCATTTATTAAGTGCTTACTATGTGCAAAGCACTGTTCTAAGCACTGGGGAGGTTACAAGGTGATCAGGTAGCACAGGGGGCTCACAGTCTTAATCCAGCTTTTACAGATGACAGAACTGAGGCCTAGAGAAGTTAAGTGACTTGCCCAAAGTCACACAGCTGACAATTGGCAGAGACAGGATTCGAACCCATGACACCTCTCTCCAAAGCCCATGCTCTTTCCACTGAGCAGTGCTCTAATGAACAATGGCCCTACAATGATAGATCTGGGAGGATCGGGACTAAAGTAGAATGAGCAATTATACACAAGGAAAGTCAAGGAGATCTCAAGAAAATAAGCAAGGGTAAATTAACACTAGGCATTACTGTAGAAACCTTATAAACTAGATTATTTAGGAGCATCCCAGTGTAATTAATTATCCTATAAAGAATGATAGGCTTGACAATCTCTCCAAACAAGAGTGGTCTTTATTGAGAACTCACTGTGTGCAGATCACAGAGCTTTGCAGAGCACCTTAGAGTGGGAAGATGCTATCCTAGACACAATCCTTGCTATCTAGAAACTTAAAATCAGTGGGGGACAAAGGCTTTAAAATAAATTTCAGGCAGAGGCAATAGGGTATAAGGATCTCCTCTGGATTGTAAGCTTGTTGTGGGCAGGGTACATATCTACCACCTCTGTTATATCGTGTGCTTAGAATGGCTCTCTGCATGCAGTAACTACTCAATAAATAAATTAGTTGATTGATTGATACATGAGTCATTGAGATGGTTGTCTCCCCAATTTTTTAAAAAGCTTCAGAAAAGGAAACTCTTCTGGTAATGGGTTCTAATGTAATATAACCTTTATTATCAGGAAATTCTAATATTTTTCATCCTGCAATTTAAGCTTAAATGCCCTTCCCTGTCTTCAGTGCAAACAGGGAACATTTGCTTATCATAAACTCCATAATAACTACTGGTATGCAACACTGGAGGACTGTTAATAAGACCCCTTTCAGTCTTTTCTTGTATTTACAACCCAATTCCTTTATCCTTCCTTCACAGGCCTAGCTCCCATTCTCTATATCACTATCTGCTCTGACCACATCTGAGCTTCCATTGTCTTGAAAGGTGTTAAGTTCCTAACTGAACTTAATGCTGTCACGTTGCATGTCCTTCTAGCAACGTGAGCCCGTTTGGGCTTGCCCTGCCAAGCTATTGGAAGAAACTGAAAAGTAGCATGGCCTAGTGAGAAGCAGCGTGGCTCAGTGGAAAGAGCACAGGCTTTGGAGTCAGAGGTCATGGGTTCAAATCTCTGCTCCTCCAATTAGCTGTGTGACTTTGGGCAAGTCACTTCACTTCTCTGGGCCTCAGTTACCTCATCTGTAAAATGGGGATTTAGACTGTGAGCCCCCTGTGGGACAACCTGATCACCTTGTAACCTCCCCAGCACTTAGAACAGTGCTTTGCACATAGTAAGTGCTTAATAAATGCTATTATTATTATTATTATTATTATTATTATTATTATTATTTGGAGTCAGAGGTCATGGGTTCAAATCTCTGCTCCTCCAATTGTCAGCTGTGTGACTTTGGGCAAGTCACTTCACTTCTCTGGGCCTCAGTTACCTCATCTGTAAAATGGGGATTAAGACTGTGAGCCCCACATGGGACCATCTGATCACCTTGTAACCTCTCCAGCGCTTAGAACAGTGCGTTGCACATAGTAAGCGCTTAATAAATGCCATCATTATTATTATTATAGTGGATAGAGCACAAGAGTCTGAAGGACTTGGGTTCTAATCCCAGCTCCTCCACTTGTCCGCTGTGTGACCTTGGGCAAGCCACTTAACATCTGTGCCCCAGTTACCTCATCTGTAGAATGGGGATTAAGACTATGAGCCCCATGTGGGACAGGGACTGTAACTAACCTGATTAGCATGTATGTTCCCCAGCGCTTAGTACAGTGCCTGGCACATAGCCAGCACTTAACAAATACCAGAAAAAAAGAAACTGCTTTTGCATATGTGTCTGCAGCTCTGTTGTAAAATGTGACTACTACTCAAAGAAAAACTCCTCATCATTGGCTTTAAAGCACTCAATCACCTTGCCTCCTCCTATGTCACCTTGCTACTCCCCTAGTACAAACCGGTCTGCACACTTTGTTCCTCTAATGATAACCTTCTCACTGTACCTCGAAATCATCTATATCACTGCAGAATTCTCACCCATGCCCTACACCTCTGGCCTGGAATGTCCTCTTTCCTCATATCAGACAGATAATTGCTCTCCCTCACTTCAAAGCCTTATTGATGGCACATCTCTACCAAGAAGCCTTCCCTAAGCCCTTTTCTTCTCCCACTCCCTTCTGTGTCACCCTGACTCCTCCCTTCATTCGTCTTCCCTCCCACAGCACATATACATATATATATATATGTAATTTAATATCTATTTATTTACGTATATTACTGCCTGTCTCCCCCTCTGGACTGTGACCTTGTTGTGGACAGAGAATGTGTCTGTTTGTTGTTTTATTGTACTCTCCCAAGTGCTTACTGCAATGCTGTCCACACGGTAAGCACTCATAAACATAACTGAATGAACGGATACTATGGCCTTTTTCTAATACAGTATTGAACAGAAAATGTTCAATAAATACCCATGACTGATGAATTGATTGCTTGGATTGTTTAGGTGCACTCATCTGGACGGCTCTCAAGTCGTATCATGCTTTATATAATAACAGATTAGATTGAGGAGCAGCTCCCAAATGCTTAATGTTTACTTACTCTTGCATGTTTTCCTAAGAAAGAGATCCCTTTGAGAATTGGGTGCAAGACTTGAGCCCGCTGTTGTGTAGGGACCATCTCTATATGTTGCCAACTTGTACTTCCCAAGCACTTAGTACAGTGCTCTGCACACAGTAAGCGCTCAATAAATATGATTGAATGAATTAATGAATCTGGGTTTTTTTGTTTTTAAATACTGAACTCTGTGACTCCAAGATGGCCTTTCACCTGCAGATCTTTTATTTATTCCTCCTTGGTTCCCTGACCTTGTGAATCGGAAAATCATCCCCTTCCTCTTGAGCAACCTGTTCAGTAGGGACTAGTTTAATTGATATTCCGTGTATGTTTGTCCTGATCACCACTAGTTTTCAATAGCACTGGCAAACTAGTCAAAAAAACCTATGCCAGTCTCTCCTGTTTTGAGGGTCTATGATTAAACTCAGATCATTTCAACTAAACTCAGATTTCCAACCTCTTTCGAACACTACGTTCAGCCTCTTTCCCCTACTCTGCCGCCTTCCATTCTTTTTTGTATTTCCTTGAATCATGCTCCATTTTTAACAGCAGCTTCTTGTTTACTGTCCACAATGACCTGCTGGTATATTTCTGATACATATTATGTTTGTACAGTATGTTTTTCTTCCCTATGAGAAAGGCCTTGTGCCCAAGGTCACACACCTGACGAGTGGCAGAGCCGGGATTTGAGCCCATGACCTCTGACTCCAAAGCCCGGGCTCTTTCCACTGAGCCATGTTGCTTCTCATTATTACAAATATCATTTTGCCACATCTCCTGTGGGACCTTGGACAAGTCACTTTACGTCTCTGGGCCTCAGTTATACCTCATCTGCAAAGGGGGATCTGTTATTATTACGATGGTGATTATTATGGTATTTGTTAATAATGAGATTTATTACTCTATTTTACTTGTACATATTTACTATTCTATCTATTTTGTTAATCAATCAATCAATCAATCAATCGTATTTATTAATGATGTTAATGATGTGCATATCACTATAATTCTATTTGTTCTGATGATTTTGACCCCTGTCTACATGTACTGTTTTGTTGTACATCTCCCCCTTCTAGACTGTGAGCCTCTTGTTGGGTAGGGACCGTCTCTATATGTTGCTGACTTGTACTTCTCAAGCTCTTAGTACAGTGCTGTGCATACGGTAAGTGCTCAATAAATACGACTGAATGAATGAATAAATAGGCCTTAGTAAATGTCATCTTGTTCATATCCTCTCACATTTCCAGTATATCAGATGAATTTAGTTTCAAAACAAACAAGACTGAAACTTGTTCTTGTTCATATCCTCTCACATTTTCTGTTCATCAGATCATTTAGTTTCAAAACAAACAAGACTGAAACAGTTTTTTCACAGAATGGGTAGTAGCCATGTGGAATTTGTTCCAATACAAAGGTTCAAGGGGAAATTGGATGAATTAGTGGCTGAGTGGCTGAGTGGCCCATATTGGGTCACTAGGAGGGAAAGTGTGGCCTAATTGTCTGAGCATGAAACTGGAAGTCAGAAAGACCTGGGTTCCAATCCCTGCTTTGCCACTTAACTGCTGCATGACCTTGGGCAAGTCACTTAACTTCTCTGTGCCTCAGTTACCTAATATGTAAAATGGGGATTAAGACTGTGAGTCCAGTGCAGGACATGAGCTGTGTCCAATCTGACTAGCTTCTATCTACCCCTGGTCTTAGTACAGTGACTGGCCCATAATAAGCACTTAATGAATACCAAAAAAAAAAAGGCTAATGTTGTTGACCAGTAGATTCCTAACTATTCAAGTGGACATCAAGTAGACCATCCTGCTTCTCTGCCAAACACATTGTCTAGACCGTAAGCTTGCTGTGGGCAGGGAATGTGTCTACCAACTCTGTTGTACTCTCCCGGTACTTAGCACAGTGCTCTACACACAGTAAAAGCTCAGTAAATGTCACTGATTGATTCTGCTGCCGTTTTCCTGGAACAGAATGCAGCCTAAGATAGACCTTTGATTTGGCCCAAGTAATGGGATTTCTTATTTTCTTATGTCCTTTTTATATTTCAGAACAACTGAAATCTTTCTAAAGTGCAGTTGTGGTCTACTGGAAAAGCTCAGGCTTGAGAGGCAGGAGACAGTGTGTTCTAATATAGCCACTTGCTGGCTGTGTGACCTTGGGCAAATAGCTTAATTTCTCTGTCCCTCAGTTTCCTCAACACTAAATGACCCAATTCTTGGAGGAGATCCAGGTGTATTCCAAACAGAAAAGGGAAGATTCTCTTAGAGGAAAGTCTTTGAGAAGACATGCAAAAAGCAGAAAGCAAGGTGAAATCAAGCCTGAAGGTAGAAAATGCACAGCACAGCAAATTTATTTTTTACATGCACGCAATGTGAAAAAGAAACACATTGGTAACATATCTGTCTTAATAGCTCCAGTCACAAACACTAATAAGATGTCATAGCCAGAACATCATTTTGAAACCCTGAAGGCTAGCAATAGAGAAACCATTTTTGTGGGTGTCTTTTTATCTCTGTCATTGACAGAGGGGCTGCACCTATAAAACTCTATTTCAATAAGTAAAGGGATGTACAGCATTAGGAATTGCGGCATCAGCATTGGAAGCCCTGATGGAGAGGAAACCTGAGAAATGCTGTCCAGAATGCTTGGGAGAGACAAGGAAGAAAGGCATTGAGACACACTAACCTAGACGCAGCAGCGTGGCTCAGTGGAAAGAGCATGGGCTTTGGAGTCAGAGGTCATGGGTTCAAATCCCAGCTCCACCACATGTCTGCTGTGAGACCTTGGGCAAGTCATTTAACTTCTTGGGGCCTCAGTTACCTCATCTGTAAAATGGGGATGAAGACTGTGAGCCCCACTTGGAACACCCTGATCACCTTGTATCCCCCCCAGCACTTAGGGCAGTGTTTTGCACATAGTAAGTGCTTAACAAATGCCATCATTTATTTATTTTATTTATTTAATTTTAGACTGGCTTTCTGCCCCTTGATTAGGAGATAAGACAGATGCCAATTAGACAGAACAATTATGGCATTTATTAAATGCTTACTGCGTTTTCAGTACTGTTTTAGCGTTGGGGTAGCTACAGGTTAATCAGGTTGGACTTAGTCCCTGTCCCACACTGGAGTCACAGTCTAAATGGTAGGGATAACAGATATTGAATTCCCATTTTACAGTTGAGGAAAGTGAGTCACAGAAAAGTTAAGTGACTTGTCCGAGATCACACAGCAAACAAGTGGAGGAGCCAGGATGAGAATCCAGAATCTTTGACAAATTAGAATCTTTGATTTCTATGTTTTTGTTCCAGGAGGACATGCTGCTTCTGATTTCCCAACATCTAGACTGAGTTACTATCTTCTACTATCTCACTCTAGACCCTCCCTAACACCCTGCCTCTGTCCTGGAACTCCTCTCCCTTCATATTCAACATACCATTACTCACACCAACTTCAAAGCCTTATTAAAATCTCATTTTCTCCAAAAGACCTTTCCAGACAAAGCTCATGGATTTGTACCCTTCATTCATCCCACCCTCAGCCCCACAGAACTTAAGTACATAGCCTTTGTTTATTTATATTAATGCCTGTCTCCTCCTCTAGTCCGTAAATTTCTTGCGGGCAGGGAACATGTCTGCTAACTCTGTAGTAATAATAATAATAATGGCATTTATTAAGCGCTTCCTATGTGCAAAGCACTGTTCTAAGCACTGGAGAGGTTACAAGGTGATCAGGTTGTCCCATGGAGGGCTCACAGTCTTCATCCCCATTTTACAGATGAGGGAACTGAGGCCCAGAGAAGTTAAGTGACTTGCCCGGAGTCACACAGCTGACAATTGGTAGAGCTGGGATTTGAACCCGTGACCTCTGACTCCAAAGCTCATGCTCTTTCCACTGAGCCACGCTGCTTCTCATTACATTACGTTAGTATTATAGTCTCCTAAGGGCTTAGTACAGGGGTCTGGACACTGTAAGCATTCAATAATGTGATTGATCGAGTGAGTGAATTGTAAAACTCTCTTCCATCAGGATAGTGCAACTAACATTGACTAAATACAGTTTCCAGACATAACATTTGCACTGTAAAATGCGTGAAAACAATCAGACATTATTTGTTCATACCACAATCAAAAACCATTTGTGATTTCTGTTCTAAAACAATGTGGCAAAGCCTTACAAAAGGAAGCATTCCTACCTCTCAGTCTCTTGAGCAGAATAATAGGTTGAGTTGCCTCTCCTAAATGATGGTGGATCAATTGAAGCCTTTGTAATCGGTTTCCTAGCAGGGTATTTGTGACCTATTGCAAGTCTTTTGAAAATAAGAGAAAATGCCTCACAACTCACAAGAGAATGCCTCACAAGAGAAGCAGCGTGGCTCAGTGGAAAGAGCACGGGCTTTGGAGTCAAAGGTCTTGGGTTCAAATCACGGCTCTGCCAATTGTCAGCTGTGTGACTTTGGGCAAGTCACTTCACTTCTCTGGGCCTCAGTTACCTCATCTGGAAAATGGGGATTAAGACTGTGAGCCCCCCGTGGGGCAACCTGATCACCTTATAACCTCCCCAGTGCTTAGAACGGTGCTTTGCACATAATAAGCACTTAATAAATGCAAAGAAAAATTAAAGCCTTTGTAATTGGTTTCCTAGCAGGGTTTTTGTGACCTATTGCAAGTCCTCACAACTCTGTAAAAATCAATTTCTATATTCTCTTGAAGGAATCGGAAACAGAACCAACTCTGCCAAAAGTATCATTTCACACTTTCATGCCACTCTGCATTGAAGGCATCAGCAGCCCTGTTGAAATGCTTTCTGATTCAGTTTCACAAGGTGTCACTGACTGACATTTCATCATCTTTGCGACTTTCCCAAAGAAACAAAAATACAGTTAATCTCTGAAGCACCCTTAAGCCAGTAATTCGATTTTGATGGTAAATGATTCAATATAACTTTGCGTTTTGAAAGGTTTACTTATTTCAGACTTACTTGGGTAAGAAATTCGTAGACTGTGCTTGTGGATATAGAAAGTTCATATTCAAAACAATGCATCCTTTGGCAATAATTCTGTTTGAACATCAAATTACACTTGTATCATTTTAAACATAATGGAAATTAACCTCTGCCTCCTTAGTGGTGCTAAGAAAGTTTACTTGCCTACCTTGAGTTTCCTACCTTGTCTCTTGAGTTTTCTATCAGGCAGTTTCCATTTATTCGCCCCTCTAGACTGTAATCTTGTTATGGTCGGGGGACATATCCGCTAATTCTATTGTACTCTCTCAAGTGCTTAGTACTGTGCTCTGCACAGAGTAAGCACTCAATACCATGGATTAGCTGACTGATTGATTGATTGGTTAACTGCAGGTACTACTCCCTGTCCCAAGTCTGCTGAGTGTTTTGGTCTTATTTTATGAGCAACTCTGGATTTTTGGACTCTTTAAGCAAGGGGCAGGGCAGAGGACATAAATATAGTGCCTGAGATTTAACTGGGGAGTATATGGGTATCTGGCGATAGTGTGAGAAGCAGTGAGACTTACTGGAAAAAGCAGGGACTTGGGAGTTAGAGAACTGGGGTTTTAATCCTGGCACCTGTTTTGCATTCTTAAGCATGTTGCTTTACTTTTTCTGGGCCTGAGTTTCCTCGTCTGTAAAATGGGGATGAATTAATTGCCTGTTCTCCCACCCCCTTAGACACACGGTCCCATGTGGAATAAGGACTGTGTCTAACCCAATTCTCTGATATTTATCCCCAGCATATGCATATGTCAATGCAGAGCTTGACATATGCAGAGCTTGAGTATTCATTCATTCATTTAATCATATTTATTGAGTGCTTGGGAGAGTACAATACAACAATAGACAGCCACATTCCCTACCCACAATGGGCTTACAGTCTAGAGTTGGGGAGACAGACATCAATACAAATAAATAAAATTACAGATATCTACGTAAATGTTGTGGGGCTGGGAGAGGGAAAGAGCAAAGGGAGAACGTCAGAAGGGAGTGGGAGTTGAGGAAAAGTGGGGCTTATTTTGGGAAGCCCTCTTGGAAGAAATGTGCCTGTGAGCCCACTGTTGGGTAGGGACTGTCTCTATATGTTGCCAATTTGTACTTCCCAAGCGCTTAGTACAGTGCTCTGCACACAGTAAGCACTCAATAAATACGATTGATGATGATGATGAATAAGGCTTTGTAGTGGAGGAGAATAATTGTCTGATGGATTTGAGGAGGGAGGGTGTTTCAGGCCAGAGGCAGAATGTAAGCACTTTATACATAACACAATTATTATCATTACTATTAGACCTAATATTTGGTCAGTTTCTCTCAGCGCTCTTCCTCACTTTGACAATGAATAAGTGAATTGTCCTTAGTGGGATGTCAGTTGCTCCAAGAAGTAGACTACCACTAAATTCTGTGGGGTAATTATAATTATGTATTCTTGCTTAGAAGAACAAATGAGCAGTAGGTCCTCACATATTCTGACCAGAAGAAAGATTATCCACTATGTCAAACCTAACATATCATTTGGAAGATGTTCAAGATCTTATTTGGAACAGAATTGTAATCCGGGGCAGGCTGGAAGACTTGGGACAAAAGGAAGCTTTCTTTTTTCCTGCTACCCTGTTCTTTCAGTGCTGCACCACGAAGACTTAGGTAGTCACACTTCCCCACCTCAAGATAGGCACACATCCTTATTCCACCTATTCCTTTCTATAACTTATTTTAGTGTCCACCTCCCCAAATAGATTGTACCATCTGTGAGGCTTGGGATTGTATCTAGTAATTCCATTATATCATTTTTTGTGCTTAGTAGAGCACTATTAACTGATTGATTGGGCTATCAGTCAAGAAAGATAAGACCATGTAAACACAGGGAGGCAGCGTGGTTTAGTGGAAAGAGCACGAGCTTGGGAGTCAGAGGTCACGGGTTCTAATCCCACCTCTGCCACTTGTCTGCTGTGTGATCTTAGGCAAGTCATTTAACTTCTCTGTGCCTCAGTTACCTCATCTGTAAAATGGGGACTAAAAATGTGAGCCCCACATGGGACAACCTGATTACCTTGTATCTACCCCAGCACTTTGAACAGTGTTTGGCACATAGTAAGCGCTTAAATACCACAATTATTATTATTATTATCCACATTTATTTTTTGCCTTACCGCAAGCAGGGGACACATCTTGGAAGCACAAGAGAAGACATTCAGCACCCTCCTTAATCCCAAACTGAAGTTCTTCTATTGAGGAGAAGCTAACAAGACCTACCAAGCACAAACATTATTCTTCAGAGAAGTCAGCCTGACAGATCACTAGTCAGCACGTTTAGTCAACCACCAAACTTTTTGGTGTCATGCATGCAGAATTGCATATTCATTTTACTTGGGAAATATTTCTTATAAGGTTTACTTAGTTTCTTTCATTAAAACAATGGTCAACATTTACTTTACAATATGGGGGAATCCTTATAGTGAAATTAGCACGTTAAATTACCACATTAGAGAATGGCTGAAAAGACTTTTTGACTAATTATTTTGTTCGGCTGAAGTTTTCAAATGTGCCTTTTTAATAAAGTGACAGCATAAAGGCTAACTACTCCGAATATTTTCCACCATATTAAAGAACTCCAAAAAAACTGAATCTTTCCCAGCAGGCTACTTAAATTCACTTTAAATTGATCATACTGTGGGAACAATAGATATTTTATATGAAATTATCCACTTTAGCTCCTTGATTGGTTAAATTTCACCACAGGGAAATAGCTAAGGCTGGTAGAGAATTTAAAATATCTGAACTCAATTTAAAACTTAGCACGGTAAAACAAGCTTAAATGAATCAATGCAAGTACATTTTGATCGATGTAATGAAGTTTTACTTCATGGAAGTTGGGACAAATCATGTCAATGTAATACTTTCTTTTAAATTGTCTACATAACCTGATTTTATATGATGACTAGAATACAACCTGAAGAAGCCTTCAATCTACATAATGTATATACTCAAGAATATTTCAGCTTAGGCCAGGATATCTCCTTAACTTGGAGAGATTCTATCCAAATAACTCTAAAGAACAATTCTAAGATTACAGAGTTGTACAGAGAGAAATGTGTTCTCGACAAGTTGCAGTTACACAGTACAGTGCTCTGCACATAGTAAGCTCAATAAATACGATTGATGATAAACGAGTTGTGAGTAAGAAGTTGTATATTTATATAGAAGTCAAATTAGGAACCATGTGATCTAGGTAATAGCCAAAGCCAGAAAAATATTGCTATGCTAACCACCATCAGGTGGAACCAACTCACCCCATTTTATTCATTCATTCATTCAATCATATTTATTGAGCACTTAATGTGTGTAGAGCACTGTACTAAGCACTTGGAAAGGACAACACAACAATCAATTTTACAGGTCAGCTGAATCTCTAAAGCAGTTTGGCTTAGTGGAAAGAGCACAGGCTTGGGGGTCAGAGGTATTGGGTTCTAATCCTCCTTCTGCCACTTGTCAGCTGTGTGACTTTGGGCAAGTTACTTCTCTGGGCCTCAGTTCCCTCATCTGTAAAATGGAGATGAAGTCTGTGAGCCCTACGTTGAACACCCTGATTACCTTGTATCTACCCCAGTGCTTAGAACAGTCTGCTGTGTGACCTTACCCAAGTCACTTAACTTCTCTGTGCCTCAGTTACCTCATCTGAAAAATGGGGACTAAAAATGTGAGCCCCACATGGGACAACCTGATTACCTTGTATCTACCCCAGTGCTTTGAACAGTGCTTGGCACATAGTAAGTGCTTAAATACCACAATTATTATTATTATTATTATTATTATTATTATTATTATTATTATTCACATTTATTTTTTGCCTCATCACAAGCAGGGGACACATCTTGGAAGCACAGGAGAAGACATTCAGCACCGTCCTTAATCCCAAACTGAAGTTCTTCTGTTGAGGAGAAGCTAACAAGACCTACCATGCACAAACATTATTTCTTCAGAGAAGTCAGCCTGACATAGTAATACAAATACAAATGCCATTATTATTATTATTAATTATTATTATTATTATTATTATTAATAATGCAATCGTATTTATTGAGCATTTACTGTGTGCAGAGCACTGTACTAAGAGCTTGGGAGCGTACGATACAACAATAAACAGACACAGTCTAGCTCATCCCACCCACGTCCATCCCCCTCACACAACCCACTCCACTGTCCCTTGGCTCTGTTTTATTAGGGCCGAGCCATGAGGTGCTGTGGTATAAAAGTGGAGAGGGGCTGGGGCAGGGCAAGTAGAGGCGAAGTTGTTCCTCTCTAGCTAGCCTTTTAACTTTAGCTTTCTGCCTTCATCCCCTATTTAACATCATTCTTCCAAACTCCCCAAATCTGACAAACCACAGCGCTCCCCAATTAAACTCCCTTTGAAAACCCCACCTATGCCAACAATCCTTCCCTGATTAGTTCTCCAAGCCCCACTTAATACATACCCACCAATCATGTCTTTCACTGATACACTTATTTATAACCAGCCTGGGCACTTTGGTCTCTATGTTATTCAGTTGTATAATCTTTTAGACTGTGAGCCCACTGTTCAGTAGGGACTGTCTCTATATGTTGCCAACTTGTACTTCCCAAGCGCTTAGTACAGTGCTCTGCACACAGTAAGCGCTCAATAAATACGATTGATGATGATGATTGATGATAATCAATTGTTTAATATGATTGCTTCACTCACGAACATTTTGTTTCCTAACTGACCATTTGATTATAAGCTCATTGCAGTCAGGGAACATGATCCTTTGCTGTTCTTATAATAATAATAATAATAATGATGGCATTTGTTAAGTGCTTACTATGTGCAAAGCACTGTTCTAAGCACTGGGGAGGATACAAGGTGATCAGGTTGTCCCACGCGGGGTTCACAGTCTTCACTCAAATTTTACAGACAAGGTCACTGAGGCCCAGAGAAGCTAAGTGACTTGCCCAAGGTCACACAGCTGACAAGTGGCAGAGACAGGATTAGAACCCATGACCTCTGACTCCCAAGCCCGGGCTCTTTCCATTGAGCCACGCTGCCTATTTACCAAGAGCATAGTGCAATGCATTCCACCCAGGGGTGTTCAATCAATACTGTTGCTATTATTACTATGTGTCTATCCACACATGCAAATGTGACTGAATAGACTGATCTGTGACAGATGCTATCTTTTCCACAGAATCATGCATTTATAAATAAGATTCCTCATATTTCCAGACCCTTACAAAATATCACTGCTGATCCATGATCACGTAGCCTTCTTGGAACATAAACTTGAATAGGGATTCTGATTAAAGTGGGAAAGGGGGATCTAGCTAATCGTGGGCAGGAATGTATCTGTCTGCTGTTATACTTTCTCAAATACTTTGCACACAGTAAAAGCTCAGTAAATACGATTAAATGAATGAATGAATGAATTATACTGTCTGCAGGAATTGTACTAGAATGGCTTTTCAGCTAGTAGTGGATTCATTCATTGAATCATATTTTGAGAGTTGACTCCATGCAAAATGTTCTACTAAGTACTTGGGAGATGAAAACAAGATATCCAAACAAATCCTGTATAGGGAGAAAATGCAGGGTTACCATGAGAGGGCTGGGCTGAGAATCATTCTGAAGATGCCTATTGCTAAATCGATGGAAACATATATCAGCCGATAGGAAGAAGAAAACAAAACTGGAGTTCGGCATTTAGATGTCTTCAGCGAAGATTTCTCAGGAATGAAAACACAAACAGTATCATCATAATAACCATAAAATTTGTTAAGCACGTACTATGTGCCAGGCAATGTACTAGATACAAAATCATCCGGTTGGATACAGTCCCTGTCCCACCTAGGCCTCATTGTCTAAGAAGGGGGAAGAACAGGTATTGAATCCCCATTTTACAGATGAGGAAAGAGATGTACAGAGAAGTCAGTAGAGTTGCCCAAGGTCACACAGCAGGGGAAATGGCGGAGCCGGGATTGGAACCCAGGTCTCCTCACTCCCAGGGCCACGCTCCTTTTCATTCATTCATTCATTCATTCATTCAATTGTATTTATTGAGCGCTTACTGTATGCAGAGCACTGTAATAAGCACTTGGGAAGTACAACTTGGCAACAAATAGAGATGGTCCCTACCCAACAGCAGGCTCACAGTCTAGAAGGGGGAGACAGACAACAAAACAAAACATATTAACAAAATAAAATAAATAAATATGTACAAGTAAAATAAATAGAATAATAAATATGTAAAAACATATATACATATATACAGGATCACCCTAGATCACCCTAGAATTCTCTACCTCAACTGTAGTGTATCAGACCCTACAAATTAAACAACAGATGGAACGTGAACCAGTGAGGGAAAAATCAAGGATTGCACATCAGAATTTGCCAACACATTTGTACCCAAGGATTGTAACACCACTGGAAGCAACATCTCCGAATAAAAAGTACAACACACATACATATAACGGATGCATAATTCTAAACTTTATGCAATCATTTTAATAAATGGCTTCCCTCCCTCCCTCATGGCTTTTTAATGTTCTTAGGCAAGAGAGCATGAATCTACATTATTAGAATCTCACACTGTATTGCATTTATTATGAATTATGGTTATTAAAATTAACTGAAGCATGAGAGGAGTTTTTATTTATAAAATGATGTCTGTTGCCAACTTTACAAATGCCGAGGTGTAACTAAGTACCCCAGAAGAGATTGGGGTATTCTTAAACTGTTGATGTTTTAGGCTTGATAAGCAGCATATATCACAACTAGAAACTAATTTAGGAAGGATGCTTTTCAAGGTCAATTTTAGAATTACCTTGAGGAAATATAAATAACGTTTTGCAGTAAGCTCTGATAGTACTGTTCAGGAAGAACCTTAACTTTTGGGAATCCTGCAGTCTATATAGGGGATTCATAAAAGTAGACCCACTGACCCTGCCCTCAGGAATCTTACAATCTTAAGCACGTAACCAGATGTAGGAGCTATAGAATGAGGATATTTCAAAAGAATGCACCCTTTCCTAAAGGTAGAGTAAAGCAGGACAGAAATGGCCCTAGAATGGAACGATATCTGGGGAGGAGCTTGGCGCCCATCAGAATACTAATAATGACAATATTGGTGAGTGCTTACTCTGTGCCAAACATTGTACTAAGCACTGGGGTACAAGCAAATCAAGTTGGATAAAGAATTATGCATCTGTTATATCTACGTGTGTTGTACTTTTTATTAGAAGATGTTTCCTCTGATGGTGTTATAATACTTGGGTACAAGTGTGTTGGCAAAATCTGACAATCTTAATCCCCATTTTACAGATGAGGTAAGTGAGGCACAGAGAAGGGAATTGGCTTGCCCAAGATCACACAGCAGACAAGTGGCAGAGTCGGGACTGGAACCCATGATTCCCAGGCCCATGATCTATCCACTACACCTCACATCTCCTCCAAGACACCTTCCCCAACTAAGCCCTCATTTCCCCTACTTGCTCTTCCTTCTGTGTTGTCTACACCCTTGGATTTATACTCTTTAAGCTCTTATTATTCAGCCCACCCTCAGTCCCAGAGCATTTATATACATATCCATGTTAGACTGTAAGCTCTTTGTGGGCAGAGAACATGCCTACCAACTCTGATATAATGTACTTTTCCCAGTCACTAATTACAGTTCTTTGCACACAGTAAGCACTCAGTAAATACCATTGATTGATTGACTGAAAGTCTGCATTTATGTTGAAGCCTCACTTCTACCCCCATCAGGGCTGAAGTACCTTGGCTAGAATGCTCCACCACTATGCACTCTATCTGGATGAGGTCTACTCGGGAAAGTCAAGTCTGTTTTCCCTCTTTGTTTCACCTCTCTTTTTCCTGTCCCCAAGTTCTCTCATCTCACAATCTTCTCTAATTTCTTTTCCCTCTGGATTGATCCTTTTTCCACTGTGAGTCTTCCCTACTTTCCTTTTCTTGCACCATGTCTTCCTTTTCACGAGTTTCCTCTCTTCCCCTTCTTTTGCTGCTTCTTCTCTTCTTCCTCCTTTACTGGCTCTCACATCACCCCTCTCTTTCTTCCTTGTTTCCCTTCTTCCCTTCTCTGCCCCTGGTGTTTTCTTTCTCCCACCTATGTCTTTCTCTCTTTTGACATCTCTACTCTGATGTCCCACTGGCACCTCCAATTTAACAAGTATGATAGAGTTCATAATTTCACACCCGTACCTTCCTCCTGACTTTCCCAGCACTGTAGACAACACCATGGAGTCAGTAGGCACAAGGCCTTCATTTCACCCACTCTCTCTCTATTCTACATTGCCCTGGTACTTGAATGCATACCTTTTATTCACCCCATCCTCAGCCTCACAGCACTTATGTACGTATCTATAATTTCTTTTTGTATCTGTCCTCCTTTAGATGTAAGAGCCTTGTGGGCAGGAAACATGTCTACCTAATCTACTATGGTGCACTCTCCTAATTGCTTAGTACAGAGTTCTGCACACAATAAGTCTTCAATAAAAGCAATTGATTGATGGATTTTAACATGTGCTTTCCCTTCTTCCCCTCTTTATCTCTTCTATCTTCATTTCCACCCCTTTCCACTCTTTATCTCCTCCACTGTCTCCTCCTCTCTCCCTCTGTCTTTCCTATGTTACCCACATTCTCCCCATATCCTATTCTACTCTCCCAAGTCCTTAGTATAGTGCTCTGCACATAGTAAGCACTCAATAAAGACTATTGCTTGATGGTCTGTGGCCTTCAGCGCTCTTCCATATATTTCACCTTTGACCCACGATTCAGAATCCGAAGTAGATGGAAATTGGAGGTTGAATTTCTGTAACAATCAGCATAAATTGCTTGGGGAGGACAACCAATGGGATGTACATGTTTACTATTCTATTTATTTTGTTAATGGTGTGCATCTAGCTTCATCCCCCGGGCCTGGAATGCCCTCCCTCTGCCCATCCGCCAAGCTAGCTCTCTTCCTCCCTTCAAGGCCCTGCTGAGAGCTCACCTCCTCCAGGAGGCCTTCCCAGACTGAGCCCCTTCTTTCCTCTCCCCCTCGTCCCCCTCTCCATCCCCCCGTCTTACCTCCTTCCCTTCCCCACAGCACCTGTATATATGTATATATGGTTGTACATATTTATTACTCTATTTATTTATTTATTTATTTATTTTACTTGTACATTTCTATCCTACTTATTTTATTTTGTTGGTATGTTTGGTTCTGTTCTCTGTCTCCCCCTTTTAGACTGTGAGCCCACTGTTGGGTAGGGACTGTCTCTATGTGATGCCAATTTGTACTTCCCAAGCGCTTAGTACAGTGCTCTGCACATAGTAAGCGCTCAATAAATACGATTGATTGATTGATTGATTTACTTCTATGTATTCTGATGACCTGTCCACATGTTTTGTTTTGTTGTCTGTCTCTCCCTCCTAGACTGTGAGCCCGTTGTTGGGTAGGGACCGTGTCTATATGTTGTCAACTTGTACTTCCCAAGTGCTTAGTACAGTGCTCTGCACACAGTAAGTGCTCAATAAATATGATTGAATGAATGAATAAATAAATACAATTGAATGAATATGAGAATACAGTGAGACAGACATGGTTGGAGAAGGGAGCAATAATAATGATAAGGTTGGTATTTTTTAAGTGGTTATTATGTACTAAGTGCACTGTACTAAGCACTGGGATAGATATAAGATAATCAAGTTGGGGACGGTTCCAGTCTCAAACAGGGAGAAAGAGGTATTGAATCCCCATTTTGTGGGAGGAAACTGAGGCACACAGCTGGCAAGTGGTGGATCCAGGATTGGAATCCAGGTCCTCTGCCTCTCAGGCTGTGCTTTATCCACTCAGCCACTCTGCTTCTGGTCAGAAGAGAATATGACAAATAGAGGTGGGTAGATGAGGGAGGAATGAGGTAAGGGAGATGGATTGAAAGAAGGAAAGGTGTCTTTTGGAGTCACTGTCCTGATAGAAGCCATTCTGTCCAGGCAAACTCTGTCCTCAAATATTCTGTCTTAGATTCTGTTTCATCTTTTTCATCAAACTGTCTTACGTTGTATTTTGAAATGATGACTTTAGAGGCTCAAAAATGGACAATTCATTTATGGATTCCTTTCCCCCTGAAATGACAGCTGCTTTTGCATGATAACTATGTTATCACACAAATAGAAACAAAGTGGCCTAGTTGATAGAGCATGGGCTTGGAAGTCAGAAGGACCTGGGTTCTAATCCTGACTCTGCCACTTGTCTGCTGTACAACCCTGTCACTTCACTTCTCTGTGGCTCAGTCACGCCAACTGTAAAATGGAGATTCAGACCATTAGCCCCATGGGGAACATGGGTGGTGTCCCACCTGATTAGCTTGTAATAATAATAATAATAATAATTGCATTTATTAAGTGCTTACTATGTGCAAAGCACTGTTCTAAGCACTGGGGAGGTTGCAAGGTGATCAGGTTGTCCCACGGTGGGCTCACAGTCTTCATCCCCATTTTACAGATGAGGTAACTGAGGCCCAGAGAAGTGAAGTGACTTGCCCAAAGTCACACAGCTGACAAGTGGTGGAGCTGGGGTTTGAACCCATGACCTCTGACTCCAAAGCCCGTGCTCTTTCCACTGAGCCATGCTGCTGGTACTCCCCCAGTGCTTAGTACACAGTAAGCACTAAACAAATACTATTAAAAAAAACAACAAAGTGGCTGCCCTTGCTCTAATAGTAAGCCCCCACCTCCCACAGAACTTGGGTAAGGTCTACTTGTCTCTACCTTTCTCTTGTTTCCATCTCTCTTTTCTTCCTCTCATTTGAATAGGGTGCATGCTTAGTTGATTAAAAAAAAATAGTCCCATAGTTTAGCTAGCCTAGATCAGAAAAGAGTAGAAGTGGAGAGAAAGTCAACATACCATAAAGGGCAGCCAGGAAAAGTGTCGACCATGGGAGAAGAATCAAATTAGGCACTTTGCAAACCAGGGTTCTGGCTGTCATTGTCCAAACCATTTCTACTATCCCTGAACCAGCTGGGGAAGATCAGTGCCACAACAGTATTGCTTCAGAATTCATCTGATATCTGGATTTCCTCTGTTAGAATAGCTTTACAGTGGCGCTTAATTTATACTGAGAGAGGTACTAGTGTGTGGGTTGCAGAAAAAAAAACAACAACTGGTATCTGTCCTGTTGATGAGCAGAGAGTTGAAGAGGGAAGGATAAAAAAGAAATAGGGTTTCAACAATAGCTAACCGAAAGCCCACCAACTCATAATAACAGACTTCTTCATCACGGCTCTCCCCAAATAGTCTCTTCCCAAAGTACTAGACTTTGTTATGCTCCAGAATGAATTAAGCACATCTGCTTAGAAACACATATTGTAGTGTCTTGCAGTGGAACCGAATGCACTGATCTTTGATTTCCATTATATCATTCCTTGACCCAGAAGTCAAGTTTGGGTGTCAAGTCCTTGCAGGTTTCTTAATTTACAGAAGAATTCCAAAGTCAAGGAGGCATGTTGCTGAGCAGAAAGAGGGAAAAAAAATGGGGTGGTTATCATCAGAATTCAATAAATATTTACTTGGTTTATCGTCAAAACAGTATATAATCTGCCCAGAGGCTAAAAGTGGCACACACGAGATGGCTGGAAAAGTTTATAGACATCATTAAGAGCAGGAAGAGCTATTTGTTCGAGTCAAGGGAGACAAAACATTTCCTTAATTCTGACCTAAAAATTCAATTTTTGCCTGTAGGCATTTTGGGTGTGGAAGAATTTATGGTTATTGTGATTTCAGCACAGTGTATATGTTATTAAAAGTGAATAATGATTCCTTTATGTATCTCCTGTATTACTGGACTTGGTCCTTGATCACTTTGTACATTGATTAGTTCAGTATTGTTGGGTACAGCCTCAGAGATTGATTCAAGATCGGACTGCCAGTGATTGATCCTTTTGGGTTTTCTACCAGTCACATCGATTGAGCCAAGTTTTGTTTACCAGCCATCAGAAGTGCAGCAGACTTGATTTTCTTGGTAATGCTCAAAATTAGAAAATGAATGGGATGCAGAAAATCCATTTTGAAGTATGACAAGTGACCCCTTCCTGAAGCAGCAGGTCAGATAGAGATCAGGGATGGGAAAAAGGAGGTAACCTTTCCTTCTCTCAGAGGAGACATGGAACACTACAAAATGAGAGCAGGAGACCTCTTTCATGATAAAGATACACTGTTTGTTTGCATGTCTCTAGAAATATGAGAATGAATATAACCTAAAGATAATCAGATTTAACAATGTAATAATAATAATAAGAAAATATATCCGTAGAATCACTATGAATTACAAATGACTCAACGGCACTTGATAATAATAAATTTAAGCCCTTACTACACTGTTCTAAGCTCTCGGGTATAACGAGGTGAATCAGGTGGGAGAGTCGTTGTTCCACATAATAATAATAATAATGATGGCAGTTGTTAAGCACTTAATTTGGACCATGCAGCATACCCATTTTACAGATGAGGTGACAGAGGCCCGGAGAAGTTAAGTGACTTGTCCAAAGTCACACAGCAGACATGTGTGTGTCTCCTTCTACAATCCAGCCCTCACACTTCACTTCTCTTGTGCTAACCTTCTCAATGTGACTTAATCTCACCTATATCTCACCACCGTCTATTAGTCCACATCCTACCTCTGGCCTGGAACGCCCTCCCTCCTCAAATCCAACATACAATTATTCTCCCCCCTCCTTTGAAGACTTACTGAAGGCATATCTCCTCCAAGAGACCTTCCTAGACTAAGCCCCAATTTTTCTCAACTCCCACTCCCTTCTGCATCACCCTGACTTGCTTCCTTTGTTCTTTCTCCCAGCCCCACAACACTTATGTAAATAGTTGTAATTTATTTATTTGTATTGATATCTGTAAGCTCATTGTGGGCAGGGAATGTGTCTGTTTATTGTTGTAATTTACTCTCCCAAGTACTTAGTACAGTGCTCTGCATGCAGTCAGTGCTCAATAAATATGATTGAATGAATGAACATGTGGCAAGTGGGGATTAGAACCCAGGTCTTTCTATGTCCCAGGTTCATGCTGTATGTACTAAGCTATGCTGCTTCTCACTGTATTGAATAGGAAGGAGGCTCTATTTCAATCAATCAATCAATCATATTTATTGAGCGCATACTGTGTGCAGAGCACTGTACTAAGCACTTGGGACGTACAAGTTGGCAACATATAGAGACAGTCCCTACCCAACAGTAGGCTCTATTTAGGATCTGTGCCCTAATAGAAGTGTCTTTTATGATTTTACTTATTTGTAAATTACTTGGAAAAAAATCTAAAAAAGGATAATCAAATTTATCCTTGCCATTTTGTGGGTTTACTGAAAACCTTGCCTATAAGAAGTCTAAAGGAATTTGGAAGGGTTAAAATATGAGCAGAATGAACAAAACGAGATTGGAGCTTTGAAAATGTAGGTTACTATGTCTAGGGCATAATGACATGAAACAAAAATTGTGTGAAGTTAGTACTTGGATAATGTCCAAAAAATCCCCCTTAGGGGAGACATTATATAGAAGCTGTTATCCGCCTTTTCAATATAATATTGTGTCCTAAAAACTATTAGTAGGCTGAATATGCAAAGACTTCGCTCTACCAGGGAGAATAGAGTTGCAAGTTGTTTTCATATAGTTCTTCTAAGATGATTTCAATAATTATAAGAATAATGATACTATTAGAACATTATTTTTTCAAAGAATGAGAAACAATTTCTGGGTTATTTTAGTTATCCTCCAGTATTTCTGTAAAGGAGGGAAGCTATCATCATCTGCACTGCATAAATAAAAAATTCAAGGACATTTAGAGAGTGGTGGAGTTAGACATAAAATTGTGGTTTCTGATTCTGTCTTCAGTACTCTCTCTCTCTCTCTCTCTCTCTCTCCATTGCCACCAATAAAATATGAGAAAGACATTGAAGGTAAAGTGAATGTTGAGAGATAAAATAGGTCAGTTCTGTTCAATTTGAGATACATTTGTAGGTATTCCAAATATTCTAAGATGATTTAGCATATAAATTAACTTAGAAATAAGGAAGTGGCTTGCACACTAGCAGAGGAATTTAGTATTTAAGTGTCATCTGGATATCATTTTTATTAGGAAGTTAATTGTTCAGTTTGTCCAAATACTTATAACTTTCCACAACATTTTCATAGACTCCTTCTAATTGGTTCCATCTCATTCATCTTGCATTGCTCCAAGCAAAACTCAATTTGAATGAATTCTCCATCTAAACTGTTACCATGTTAATCCAAGCATTCAACCTATCCCACCTTGATTACTGTATCAGCCTCCTGTCTTCCCCCACTCCAGTCCATACTTCAGTCTTTACCCACATCATTTTTCTACAAAAATGTTCAGTTCTTGTTTCTCCACTCTTCAAAAATCTCCAGTGGTTGCCCATCCACCTCTGCAAACAAAAACTCCTCACCGTTAGCTTTAGAGCAGTCCATCACCTTGCCCCTTCCTATCTCACCTCGCTTCTCTCCTACTACAATGCAGCTCACATACTTTGTGCTTCTAATGCCAACCTACTCACTGTACCTCAATCTCATTTATTTCGCCTCTTGCCCAAGCCCTGACTATGGCCTGGATTGCCCTCCCTCTTCATATCTGACAGATAATTAGCTCTCTTCCTCCCTTCAAAGCCCTACTGAGAGCTCACCTCCTCCAGGAAGCCTTCCCAGACTGAGCCTCCTTTTTCATCTCCTCCTCCCCATCCCCACCTCTGCCCTACCTCCTTCCCCTCCCCGCAACACTTGTATTTATTTGTACAGATTTATTACTCTATTTTACTTGTA
Source organism: Tachyglossus aculeatus (assembly GCF_015852505.1). Lineage (NCBI taxonomy): Eukaryota > Metazoa > Chordata > Mammalia > Monotremata > Tachyglossidae > Tachyglossus > Tachyglossus aculeatus. The sequence continues at coordinate 33,871,815 of NC_052079.1, read as the reverse complement.
CATAGTAACGATTTATTTGGTTAGGATGCGCATATAGCTATAATTCTATTTATTCTGATGATTCTGATACTTGTCTACATGTTTTGTTTTGTTGTCTGTCTCCCCATTCTAGACTGTGAGCCCGTTGTTGGGTAGGGACCATCTCTCTATGTTGCCAATTTGTACTTCCCAAGTGCTTAGTACAGTGCTCTGCACACAGTAAGCGCTCAATAAGTATGACTGAATGAATGAATGCATAATTACTCTCCCCACCTTCAAAGCTTTACTGAAGGCACATCTCCTCCAAGAGGCCATCCCAAGCACTCATTTCCTATTCACTCACTACCTTTTGTGTTGCCCTGATTTGCAGCCTTTATTCATCCCCAAAGTATTCATGTACACATCTGTAATTTATTCATATTAATGTCTGTCTCCCCCTCTTGACTGTTAGCTCTTAGTGGGTAGGGAATGTGACTCTGTTATATTATTATATAGTACTTATTGTACTCTCCCATCACTTAGTACAGTGCTCTGCACACAATGTTCAGTAAATACGATTGTTTGATTCATTAGTTTCCTGATTTTTGTGATTTTTACTTAGTCATTTGAGTCTTCTGATACCTCTGAATTCACCCAAACTTTCTTCCTTTTTTTAAAAATGGTCCTGGGAAAGACATAGCAGCTTAGAACCATTCAAAAATCATGGCCTAGTGGATAGATTTCATGCCTGGGAATCAGAAGGACCTGGGTTCTAATCCCAGCTCTGCCACTTGTCTACTCTGTGACCTTGGGAAAGCCACTTAACTTCCCTCAGCCTCAGTTCCCTCATCTGCAAAATGAGGAAAAAGACTGTGAGTCCTACTGTGGGACAGGGACTGTTTCCTATCTTTTATCTATGCCAGCACTTAGAACAGTGCTTGGCACATAGTAAGCACTTAACAAATACCATTGTTATCATTAGTATTATTGTTAAACCTTTCTTACGGGAAAAAGCGTGGCCTAGTGGAGCATGGCCCTGGGAATGCTCTCGTAAAGTTAAAACATAGTCTGCATGGGGCAAACAACTTCATTGAAGTCATTTTTCTCAGTGTTAAGTTCCTGGCTCAATCTGCAAGGAGCAAACCTAATGTTAGGCATGAAGATCTCTTTCCTCTCCCCCTCGCCCCCCTCTCCATCCCCCCATCTTACCTCCTTCCCTTCCCCACAGCACCTGTATATATGTATATATGTTTGTACATATTTATTACTCTATTTATTTATTTATTTTACTTGTACATATCTATTCTATTTATTTTATTTTGTTAGTATGTTTGGTTTTGTTCTCTGTCTCCCCCTTTTAGACTGTGAGCCCACTGTTGGGTAGGGACTGTCTCTATATGTTGCCAATTTGTACTTCCCAAGCACTTGGTACAGTGCTCTGCACATAGTAAGCGCTCAATAAATACGGTTGATGATGATGATGATGGTTAATGTTGATTTTTCCAGGTCTCAGGGTATTCCCAAACTCCCAGGCTGGATGGCTAAAGGCTGCCAGGGAGAGCTTGGAGGTGGTCAATAGGATGGTATCATGAGTTCAGTTGGAGGCAGGTAAAAGAATAAATTCTCACTGAATAAGTAGCTTTCTGAGTTTGCTGAACCTAGTGATTTTGCATTATAGAAAACTGAATAATGACAAAATATGCTGCATTAGAATTGAATCCTGTATCATTAAAATTGTTAAGATAGAGCTGTATTTTCAGAAAAGTTAGGCTGCTCCATACAGATAAGATCATTTATTATGTCTGAATGGTTGTCATTTAATTGAATGACTCATTTTCCCCTTTCTATACAATACTCCTTTTCTCTAAGTGAGATGTACATGGCAAAGTGATAAAGTAAATTTGATCCTTGTCTTTGCACTAAGTTAATTTTTAATTCATTGTAAGTATCTGCCAATGGCCAGCCTGAAAATAAATGCATTTTTATATTCTCAACACATTTAACTCTGTTGTAATTTTTACCATTTTCATCATTTCCAGATGGCAATTTAAGCTAGTAGGCATAGTTAAGAAGAAACATTAGAAACACAAAGATGTTTATTTTAATTAGTTAAGGATTAAGGACATCATATGCAGTTACAGGTATTACACTTAATGGAAATCAATATTAAGGAAGGAAAAAAATAACAAGTTGGAAATAGATATGCAGCTCAAAGAAACAATAGGATTTTTAATATCTTTACCTAAGCAAAAAAGTCCCTAATTTGGGGTAAGCTATAATGTTTTAAAATTAATTTTAGTGACTAATCTTAGAAACCTTCTCATTTGCTTTGCTTCTGATATTGCTGATGGATGCAGTAATGGGGATTAAGACTGTGAGCCCTGTAAAATGGGGATTAAGACTGTGAGCCCCCCGTGGGACACCCTGATCACCTTGTAACCTCTTCAGCGCTTAGAACAGTGCTTTGCACATAGTAAGTACTTAATAAATGCCATCATTATTATTATTATTAGTAGTAAACTCTTAATAATAATGATGGCATTTATTAAGTGCTTACTATTTTTAGGGGTTATGGGAAATCTGTCAGGGTAGTTAAGGGGTCAAGAGAGACAATTCAGACAATTCAGTTCTGCTTGTAAATATTGATATTTGTTGATGTTTAAATTGCATCCCCCCATGAGGAGTGATAGTAATTAGAACATAAAGAAAAATGAGTTTTTTTATGGTATTTAAGTGCTTAATATGTGCCAGGCACTGTTACAACGTAGATAGAACATAATCAGGTTGGAACTGATTAATGTAATTAATGTAAGCATTTCAATCAGAATGTTTAGTAAAGCATACTAGCTTGATTTTTTTTCAATTGTCAATTGTACTTGTTAAAACTGTTGTCCCACGGTGGGGGTGAGGGGGGGAGACAACCTGATCACCTTGTAATCTCCCCAGCTCTTAGAACAGTGCTTTGCACATAGTAAGCACTTAATAAATGCCATCATCATTATTAAGAGCTTACTACTAATAATAATAATGATGGCATTTATTAAGCACTTTGTATGTGCAAAGCACTGTTCTAAGCACTGGAGAGGTTACAAGGTGATCAGGTTGTCCCACGGGGGGCTCACAGTCTTAATCCCCATTTTACACATGCGGTAACTGAGGCACAGAGAAGTTAAGTGACTTTGGCCAAAGTTACACAGCTGACAATTGGCAGAGCCGGGATTTGAACCCATGACTTCTGACTCCAAAGCCCATGCTCTATGTGCCAAGCACTGTAATAATTGCTGCGGTAGATACAAGACAATCAGGTTGGGCACAGTCCTGGTCTCATAAGGGGCTCACAGTCTAAGTAGGAGGGATTAGGATTTCAATCCCCATTTTACAGATAACTGATGCCCAGAGAAGTTAAGTTACTCACCCAAAACCACACAGCAGGTAAATGGCAGAGCTGGCATTAGAACCCAGGCCTTCTGGCCACATTGCTTCCCTACTCTTTGCAAGTTCATTTTTAAAACTAACTCTATAAAGCATTCATTTTTCTACTCCTCTGGATTAATTGATTATAGCACTAATAAAATAAAATAGCGAAGCACTAGGAAAAAGATACTTTTGCAAGCATATTAACATGCACTAGTTTTGGATGGCATATCAAGCAACAGTGTTAGTAGCAGCGTTTATTGAGGGCCCTTAGTGTGGTGGACTGGCCTAGACTGGGGGAGCATAGATTAGCAAAGTGACACATTCCCTGACCTCAGGGAGACTACACTTTAATGAAGAGAAGAAGGCAAACATGAAAATGCTTACATCAAGATTGGTTAAATCAACTGAATTGAGCAGATACTTCTCAGTGAGTGGGGAGGAGGGTGTAAATGCATTCTTAAGTGGGAAGTGGCACAGCCTAGTGGATGGAGCATAAGTCTGGGAGGGAGAGGACCTGGGTTCTAATCCTAGTTCTATCACTTGTCTGCTGTGTCCAAATCCTGTCCTCCCCTTACTTTCCTATCGCTCTAGACAGCTCCACAATCCTCCCTACTTTTTTTTTTTTGATGGTGTTTATTAAGCGCTTACTATGTGCAAAGCACTGTTCTAAGCGCTGGGGGGATACAAGGTAATCAGGTTGTCCCAAAGGGGGCTCACAGTCTTAATCCCCATTTTACAGATGAGGTAACTGAGGCCCAGAGAAGTTAAGTGACTTGCCCAAAGTCACACAGCTGACAGTTGGCGGAGCTGGGATTTGAACCCCTGACCTCTGACTCCAAAGCCCGTGCTCTTTCCACTGAGCCACCCTGCTTCATATGCCCATAGTCTTAGCATTATCCTCAACTCGTTCATTCACTCAACCCACATATTCAATGCGACACCTGATTCTGTCAGTTCTACCTTCACAGCATTGCTAAAATTTGCCCTTTCCTCTCCATCCAACCTGCTACCGTACTAATCCAAGAATTTGTTCTATCCTGCCTTGACTACTGCATCAGCCTCCTTTCTGGTCTCCCCACTCCAGTTGCAGACTTCACTCTGCTACCTGGGTCATTTTTCTAAGAAACTGTTCAGTCCATGTTTCCCCACTACTCAAGAACCTCCAGTGGTTGCCCATCCACCTCCACATCAAACGGAAACTCCTTAACATTGGCTTAAAAGCACTCACTCACCTTTCCCCTTCCCCCCCTCCCCTCCCACCCAGCATGCACACTTTACTCCACTAATAATAATAATAATAATGATGATGGCATTTATTAAGCGTTTACTATGTGCAAAACACTGTTCTAAGTGCTGGGGAGGTTACAAGGTGATCAGGTTGTCCCACAGGGGGGCTCACAGTCTTAATCCCCAGTTTACAGATGAGGGAACTGAGGCACAGAGAAGTGAAATGGCTTGCCCAAAGTCACAGAGCTGACAAGTGGCGGAGTCGGGATTTGAACCCATCACCTCTCACTCCAAAGCCCGGGCTCTTTCCACTGAGCCTCGCTATGCCAACCCACTTGCTGTACTTCTATTTTGCCCATCTCACCAATGATTCCGCCATCCTCCCTCTGGAACTCCCTCCCGCTTCATATCTGACAGACCATCATTCTCCCAACTTTCAGAGCCTTTTTAAAGTCATATTTCCTCCAAGAGGCCTTCCCCAACTAAGCCCTCACTTCCTCTACTTTCTCCCATCTGAATCACCCTTGCACTTGAATTTGTACCCATTATTCACCCCTCTCTCAGTCCCACGGCACTGAGGCACATATCCTTAATTTATTTTAATGCCCGTCTCACCCTCCAGAATGTAAGCTTCTTGTGGAAAGGTAATGTGTCTGCCAACTCTGCAGCATTGCCCTTTCCTAAGGGCTTAGCACAGTGTTCTGCATGCAGTAATAACTCAGTAAATATGATTGTCTGATCAACTGTGTGCGACCCTGATCACTACCATGGCAACTCATCAAATATTTAGGACAAAGCTCCGCAAACAGTAAGTGCTTAGCGAATGGATAGACCTCATCAACTCTACCATGGGAAGGAAATAATAAACAGACCTGCAGTGATTTGTGTGTCACAGCAACCATGCAAAGATCACGGTGCTGATCCTGTCTTGGCTGACCTGGACTATTACACCATTACACCAAAGACAGTGTCCAACCTGATTATGAACAGTGTCTGGCACAAAGTATGTGGTTAAGAAGTACCGCTATCATCACTGTTATTACCAAAGGTGGTCTCTAGGTCAGCAAGATAAATGGTCAATATTTAGCTTTTGGAGAATGAAAAGGTTCACGTGTCATATTACATTCTCTTCTATAATTGAATTGCAGAATGAAAAGGTTCGCATGTCATTCCGCAATTCAATTATAGGATAGAATGTAATATGAATAGAATGTAATATGTAATAGGAAACTCAAACTACAATTCCCAATATAAACAATCAATAGGCAGTTCTCCCTGCTACCAATTATGAGGACTCATCAAGGCTTTGGACATGACCTAGCAAAGCCACAAAGACTGACTTTATGCAAATGGCTCTGATATAAAAATTGACTTGCCGTAAAATTACTGCACCAATAAAATCTTGGGAAAAATTCACCGATGTGAGTCATGAGTCATTCATTCATTCATTCATCCATCCAGTCAATCAATCATTCATGCAATCATATTTATTGAGTGCTTACTGTATGCAAAGCACTGTACTAAGGGCTTGGGACAGTACAATATAACAACAGACACATCCCTGCACACAACGAACTCATAGTCTAGAGGGATGACAAATATTAATATTAATCAATCAATATATAAATAAATGAATTTAATAATAATAATAATGGTATTTGTTAAGTACTTACTCTGTGCTGAGGTAGAGACAAGATAAACAGGTTGTCCTATGTGAGGCTCACAGTCTTAATCCTCATTTGACAGATGAGGGAACTGAAGCCCAGAGAAGTTAAGTGGCTTGGCCAAAGTTACCCAGCAGACAAGTGGCGGAGCCGAGATTACATCTCTGAATCCCAAGCCCGTGCTCTTTCCACTAAGACGCACTGCTTCTCTCTGTATAGATTACAGTTATATACAGAAGAGAAGCAGCGTGGCTCAGTGGAAAAAGCCCAGGCTTGGGAGTCAGAGGTCATGGGTTCTAAACCCGGCTCCACCACTTGTCAGCTGTGTGACTTTGGGCAAGTCACTTAACTTGTCTGTGCCTCAGTTACCTCATCTATAAAATGGGGATTAAGAATGTGAACCCCACGTGGGACAAACTGCTTACCTTGTATCTACCCCGGCACATAGTAAGTACTTAACAAATACCATTATTATTATTATATTATTTATTTATTTATTTATATTTTTCACCCCTCTAGACTGTGAGTTTGTTGTGTGCCAGAATGTGTCTGTTATATTGTACTGTCCCAAGCCCTTAGCACAGTATCCCCTTGTATCCCTCCAGCGCTTTGAACAGTGCTTTGCACATAGTAAGTGCTTAACAAAAACCATCATCATTATTATAATGTATTCATATATGCAGTGGGGGTGGGAGGGAGGATGAATGAAGGAGCAAGTAAGAGCGGCATGGAAGCCAGTGGGAGAAAAGGACAAGAGGGCTTATTCAGGGAAGACTTCTTAGAAGAGATGTGCCTTAAATAAATCATATACACAAATCTTTCATAAAAAGCAAATCTTTTTTTATTGGTACCTGTCAACTAGGGTAATAACAAGTTAATTAGGTTGGACCCAGTCCCCGTCCCACTTGGTGCTCGCAGTCTTAGGTGGGAGAATGGGGAACTGAGGCACAGAGAAGTTAAGTGACTTGACCATGGTCAAACAGCAAGCAATTGCCAGAGTAGGTATTAGATCCCAGGTCCTCAGACTCCTATTGCTTTCAATTGCTTTCAAATTCCTCCAATTGTTTTCAAATCAATTGAAAGAAAATGTTCAGCTAGTGGTGGGATGCCAAAGTAGAAGAGATCAAGGGCTATACATGCCTCCAGAAAACAAAGAATTTCTACACCTTTAAGGATTTTACGTAGCACAGTATATGCATCACAGCCCTTTGAAGAGTGAACTTTTCTCCTGTCTCACCCCAGATGAAGGAGAAATCTCAAGAACATGGCAGCAGCACTTCAACATTCTCTTCAACCCTCTTTTTTTAATATCGAAGTTGAAGGCCTTCAAAATGTAGATAGTTTTCCTACACAGTTCTCCAAGGTGCAAGGACTTGGCATTTATTCCAACTTGGAGAAAGTAGTTGCAACATTCAGTACCTTCAGAAATGGCAACTCACCTAAACTTGATTGCATAACCACTGAGGTCTGCAGGAAAAATAATAATAATTATAGTGCTTTTTAGAGAAGCAGCGTGGCTCAGTAGAAAGAGAATGGGCTTTGGAGTCAGAGGTCATGGGTTCAAATTCCAGCTCTGCCAATTGTCAGCTGTGTGACCTTGGGCAAGTCACTTCACTTCTCTGTGCCTCAGTTCCCTCATCTGTAAAATGGGGATTAAGACTGTGAGTGAGCCCCACGTGGGACAACCTGATCACCTTGTAACTTCCCCAGAGTTTAGAACAGTGCTTTGCACATAGTAAGCGCTTAATAAATGCCATTATAATTATTATTATTATTATATGCCAAACACTATACAGAGTGCCGGGGTAGATACAAGATAATCAGGTTAGACACAGTCCCTGTTCCATACAAGGCTCATAGCCTAAATAAGAGGGAGGACAGATATTTAATCCCCATTTTACAGATGAGGAAACAGGCACAGAGAAGTTAGGTGTTCAGAGTCACACAGCAGGCAAATGGCAGATTAGAACCCAGGTCTTCTGGCCCCCAGAGTTGTGTTCTTTCCACTAGTCAACCCTGCTTCAGATGCATGGAGTCATGCTACTTAATGACTTGTGAGGTCTTAGTTAATGCTAAAATCTCAAAGATGCACCATTTTAAAGGCAGGTGAAAGATCCAGTGTGGCAATTACTGAGACATGTCACTAATCAGTAATAATGAATGCGAACTGTGGGCAGAGGACTCAATCAATTAATTGTCTTCAAGGAGTTTACAATCTAACAGGGGGGAACAGATGCTAAAATGAATATTCTCCATCTCTTGCAAGATCCTGGCCAGAGTATTTCTGGAATGGCTACTGAAGGATATCATCAAACAAATGCTCCCTGAATCACAATGAGGCTTTAGGACACTGTGTGACACAGCAGGGAGGATCTCCTCAGCTCGTCAGATACAGAAAAAGGGCAGGGAGCAGTATTAAAACCTCTGAACGGTTTTCAGTGACCTCATTTGGACTCTGAAAACTGCTTAGCACATTTGGCAGGCCTGAAAAGACCATTAAGATTTTCAAACCGCTCCATGACAGCCTAGCTGGTTGGGTCAGAGACAGGGGTGTCCTAAGCAGTCTATTCTCCATCACCAGTGGGGCAAATCAGGGCTATAAAGTGGGTCCGGGCCTGTTCAATTCATCCTTCATGCCCATTCTGGAGGATGAAATTATTTGACAGCTGGGTCGCAGCCACTTGTATGGAGAAGATATAATAATAATAATAATAATGGCATTTATTAAGCGCTTACTATGTGCAAAACACTGTTCTAAGCACTGGGGAGGTTACAAGGTGATCAGGTTGTCCCACGTGGGACTCACAGTCTTAATCCCCATTTTACAGATGAGGTAACTGAGGCACAGAGAAGTTAAGTGACTTGCCCCAAATCACACAGCTGACAGTTGGCGGAGCTGGGATTTGAACCCATGACCTCTGCCTCCAAAGCCCGCGCTCTTTCCACTGAGCCACACTGCTTCTGTGCAGTGCAAGTTTTCAAATCCTCCAAGCAGATCTGGTTGGAAGCTGGCAGTGGAATTACAGGGAAAGAGAGGGGGGAAAAAATAACCCACAGGACCCAGGATATAAATTGGCTGGTTTGCTTATATTTCTCAGAGGCCATCCAGACTATTTATAGTTTCCCTGCCTACTGTGGTGTTTGAAAGTGCTTGTTATGTGTCAAGCACTAAATCCTAGTGTAATCAATCAATTGTATTAACTGAGAGTTTACTGTGTGTACAGCACTATACTAGCACTTGGAGAGTACAATATACAATTTAACAGACACACGTCCTGCCCACAATCAGTTTACTATCTAGAGGGGAAGGTAGACATTAATATAAATAAATAATCACAGATACGGACCCAAGTGCTGTGAGGCTGAGGGCTGAGGTGGGGATTATGTTGGACATAGTCCCTGTTCTTCAAGGGGCTCAGCTTAAAGTAGGAGGGAGAACAAGGACTGAATTCAGCGTGGCTCAGTGGAAAGAGCATGGGCTTGGGCATCAGAGGTCATGGGTTCAAATCCCCTCACTGCTGCTTGCCAGCTGTGTGACTTTGGGCAAGTCACTTAACTTCCCTGTGCCTCAGTTACCTCATCTGTAAAATGGGGATTAAGACTGTGAGCCCCATGTGGGACACCTGATCACCTTGTATCCCCCCCAGCGCTTAGAACAGTGCTTTGCACATAGTAAGCACTTAACAAGTACCAAAATTATTATTATTATTTTAAAAGAGAAGACTGAGGCACCGAGTAGTCAAGTGTCTAGCCCAGCGTTTCCCAGCAGACAAGAGGCAAAGTAGGGATTAGGACTCAGGTCCTCTGACTCCATCGCCTGCACTCTTTCCACAAGACCATGCTGCTCCTTGGCTTTGTTAGTAATCAATCCCCATTTTACAGATGAGGTAACTGAGGCACAGAGAAGTGAAGTGACTTACCAAAGGTCATGCAGCAGGCATGACCCTACTTCTCTGTGTTTGAGCATGATGAACCTGTACTTCCCAAGCGCTCAGTACAATGCTCTGCACACAGAAAGCGCTCAGTAAATACGACTGAATGAAGGAATGAACAATTACACATACACACATATTTATAAATATACTTTTAATGATGAACATGATCAACTTGTACTTCCCAAGAGCTTAGTACAGTGCTCTGCACACAGTAAGCACTCAATAAATACGATTGAATGCATGAATGATGAATGAACAATTACACATGCGCACATATTTATAAAAATACTTTTAAACAAACACATACAGAATATTTTTTTAATGGTATTTGTTAAGCGCTTACTATGTGCAAAGTACTGTTCTAAGCGCTGATAATAATAATAATGGCATTTATTAAGCACTTACTATGTGCAAAGCACTGTTCTAAGTGCTGGGGAGGTTACAAGGTGATCAGGTTGTCCCACTGGGGGCTCAGAGTCTTAATCCCCATTTTACAGATGGGGGAACTGAGACACGGAGAAGTTAAGTAACTTACCCAAAGTCACACAGATGACAATCAATCAATCAATCGTATTTATTGAGCGCTTACTATGTGCAGAGCACTGTACTAAGCGCTTGGGAAGTACAAGTTGGCAACATATAGAGACGGTCCCTACCCAACAGTGGGCTCACAGTCTAGAAGGGGGAGACAGAGAACAAAACAAAACATACTAACAAAATAAAATAAATAGAATTGATATGTACAAGTAAAATAAATAGAGTAATAAATACATACAAACATATATAATTGTCAATTGACAATTGGCCAAGCCAGGATTTGAACCCATGACCTCCGTCTCCAAAGCCCATGCTCTTTTCTACTGAGCCACTCATTTTGAGATCCACCAATAGAGCACAAGGGTTATGTTCTGAGTTGGAGAGGAAAGATATAAAGAGTAGCAGAGGATTGTGGATCCATATCTGCCTTGTCAGAACTCAGTGCTCAGTGACTTCTTAGCGCTCAAAGGACAATTACATATAAGCACGTGTTTTATAAATATATATTCATACACACCCACACATACACATTCAAAGGTCACCAATGATCTCTTCCTTACCAAATCCAACCTCCTCTACTCTATCCTCCTCGAACTCTCAGCTGCCTTTGACATTGTCAACTACTCCTTTCTCCTAGAAACATTATCCAACCTCGGCTTCACTGACACTGTCCTATCCTCGTTCTCCTGTAGAGAACTCATTCTCAGACTCTTCTGTAGGCTCCTCCTCTGCCTCTCATCCCTAAATGTGGGTGTCCCTCCAAGTTCAGTTCTGGGTCCCCTTCTTTTCTCCAGCTACACCCTCACCCTTGGAAAACTCATTCACTCCCATGGCTTCAACTCTCACCTCTATGCTGATGACACCCAAATCTACATCTCCAGTCCTGATCTCTCTAACTGTCTGCAGTCTCACGTTTCCTCCTGCCTTCAAGACATCTCTACTTGGATGTCCTACTGTCACCTCAAACTTAATATGGCTAAAACTGAACTCCTTACGTTCCCACCCAAACCCTGTCCTTCCGCTCATTTTCCCATCACTACTGACGACAATTCTATCCTTCCTGTCTCACAAGCCCGTAACCTTGGCATTATCCTTGACTTCTCTCTCTCTTCCACCCACATATTCAAGCCATCACAGATCATGTCAGTTCTACCTTTTCATTCATTCATTCAATTGTATTTATTGAGCGCTTACTGGGTGCAGAGCACTGTACTAAGCACTTGGGAAGTACAAGTTGGCGACATATGGAGATGGTCCCTTCCCAACAATGGGCTCACAGTCTAGAAGGGGGAGACAGACCACAAAACAAAACATGTGGTCAGGTGTCAAGTCATCAGAATAAATAGAAGTAAAGCTAGATGCACAACATTGCCAAAATCTCCCCCTTGCTCTCTGTCCAAATTGCTACCACATTAATGCAAGCACTTATCCTATCCACCTTGATTATTGTAACAGCCTCCTTGCTGACCTCCCAATCTCCTGTCTCTCCCCAATCCAGTCCATACTTCCGCTGCCTGAATCATTTTTTTCAAAAGTTCAGGACATGTCATCCCACTCCCCAAAAAACTCTAGTGGTTGCCTATCCTTGAGAAGCAGCATGGCTCAGTGGAAAGAGCACGGGTTTTGTAGTCAGAGGTCATGAGTTCTGGCTCCACCAGCTGTTGGCTGTGTGACTTTGGACAAGTCGCTTAACTTCTCTGTGCCTAAGTTACCTCATCTGCAAAATGGGGATTAAAACTGTGAGCCCCCCGTGGGATAACCTGATCACCTTATAACCTCCCCAGCACTTGTAGCAGTGCTTTGCACATAGTAAGCGCTTAACGAATACCATCACGATTATTATTATTATCCACAGCCTCAACAACTCCTCATCATTGTCTTTAAAACATTTAATTACCATGCCCCTCTTACTTCACCTCACTACTCTCCTACTACAACCCAGCCGGTACACCTCACTACTCCAGTGCTAACCTTCTCACTGTAACTCCATCTCATCTCTCTCATCACTGACCTCTCACCCATATCCTACCTCCCGCCTGAAACACCCTCCTGCCTCATATTCATTTATTCATTTTGCATGTTCTGAATGGGGATGAAAAATATAAAGCACATTGAAGAGTGATTGGAGTAGTTTAGAATTTTCGGAGTAATTGGAGAATAAATATTCCCTGATTTGATAGTGTCACCCATTTGCAAAAGTCATCATTCTTTTGTGAATTTGTTTGAATTCCAGATGCCAGATAAATAACCTAAGGACTGAAGATCCTTTATCAGAATATTTTGCTACTTGTTCTCCATCCATATTTCTGCATATGGTACATATTCCCTTTCAACTGTACCACTAGAGACAGAAGAAGGTGGCTGAAAAGGATAACATCACCATGACACAAACATGTCTTTAGTTTCATCAATATCATTTCAAATGCTGAGGAAAAAAAATAATCTGGGCTTCTCACACAGTGTCCTTATTTCCTAGATGCTTCCCATTAAGGCAATGACTAGAAATAGCAGATGGCTGCATTGTGATTCAGGATGCTAATTAGACTTGCATTTTTCTGCTAACCTCAGGTAGACACAATCCTTTGAGGGATGATTACCACTATGCCATTTAAAAGTGCTAGCAGATACCCACTAAAACCTTTTGTAATGAACCTTCTATAAACAATAAAACCATGATTAACTTTGGTATAATGAAGCACACTATACCAGCAAGACAGTAATTAAATGCACTGTGGCATTTTAAAAGAGCGATTTACATGTTTTAACAGAGTTAGAGAACTAGTAGGTGCTCTTGAAATGGAACCTAGGAGTATTTTTAGATGATTCATTGAAAGTTCCATAATACAGTGATACAGAAGGAAACCCCTCTGGAAGGAAAGATTTCTAGGGAAGCTGAGTCAGGGGAAAAAAAAATGAGAAGGAGCCTGAATAAAACATGGCCAGCTGCAGGGGGAAGCAGGAAGTAAATTCTCTTTGGAGGATATATAGGTGAGAGTGATGATTAAATCCATGAATATATAATGACCACTTACACAAAGGGGCATTTATTATTTAGCGCAAGTACACAGTTTTCAGAAAGGATACATAAATGCTATTTGCACCCAGAAAAGCTGTAAGTAAATCTTTATGCAGGGAGAAACCATTTATACCTTAGTGACAGTAGCTTTATGGAAAAAAAATTCAATGTCGCAAAAATGTACTTGACACCTTGAAAAGGAGATTGCTAAAAATGTGGTGGTGTCCGGACTTAGTGTGATGAAATTAGTAGTCATCACCTATCAGCCTGATCTCCGTCTACAGCAGCCAATTCTAGGTGACTGTGAATATAGACAGTTATGTTACAATAACTGAACATATTGATGACCTTTACGATGTGCAGCAATCCTATTTATCATACTACATGGACTAGCAATCTTTTTGAGTTTTCTTGGGAGCAGAAGCAGAGTAATTGAATGCAGTCAGCAAGTGCTTTTCATACACGGACAGCAACAGATCCAATCATACTTGACAACATAAAAATAAAAGGTAGGCTGTTTATATAGATAAAAATTCCAATGTATTGAATACAGTGCTCTGGGACTGTATTTTTCCATCCTGTCATTCTGGACATATATTGTTTTTCACTTTATTTAAGCTCGCTTGAAAATAAATGAGAACCAGGAGGGAGTTAGTGAAACCTTCTCTCTTATTTCTTGATGTACTGTGGATCAAGATCAATGTGACAATTTGAACTGGTTGTTTCTCCAATGTGTGAAGGATTTTCTGCATAAAAGAAAGTTTATGTTTAGCAATGAAGTAGTACTTCCTTTCCATCTTCTTCTAAGGGTTCTAAGCAATTGAAAAGCATTTTACCAATAGTCCTCACAATCTCATTTTAAGGTCACACCTGCTAAAAACTAGTCAAATGACTGCAGTTTAAAGTATAGTGCCTTTTTATCATTTATTGTTATTTCCCTTTAGGAAAAATAAAAAAAAAAACATTTCAACCAAATCAGAGGGAATGGATTTGATTCCAAAGAATATATTTAGATTTTACTATTAGTCTCTCCAGAAGGTAATGGATAGTTTCTTCACTGGGCTGGTTGAAGATACATTTTTGTGTCCTTTCCCTCAAAAAGAACAGAAGATAGTAGATCTCACTTGAATTAAATGAAGGGCAGAGTCACTGCTTGTTAGAGTGATAGTTTGAGATGTAAGGTCTAGTGGAAATAGCATGAGCCTGGGCAGCGGAAGATTCGAGTTCTAATCCTAGCTCTCCCTCTTGTCTGCTGGGTGACCTTGGGCCAATAAGTCACTTTACTTCTCTATGTCTCAGCAATATGGGAATTCAATACCTTTTCTCTCCCAATTTAGACTGTGAGCTCCATTGGGACTGGGATTATGTCCAACCTGGTTATCTTGTTCCCATCCCAGATCTTAGTGTGGTGCTTGGCATATAGTAAGGGCTTAAGAAATACTATAGGTATCAATTTTGACATTATTATTAATAGTATCATCATTATTAAAAGAGCTGTAATAATTTTTCTGCTCTAAAGTGGAGGGGGGAGGAGGGAGGGCAAGTGATAGACAATAATGAAGTAATGTAGAAGTAGCTCTTAACGGGTGGTAATAATAATAATAATAATAATAATAATAATAATAATAATAATTACCATATTATTATTATTACGGTAATCTGTTAAGTGCTTACTATGTGCCTTGCAGTGTTCTAAGAGCTGGGGGAGATACAAGGTAATCAGTTCCATGTTGGGCTCTAAATCTTAATCCCCATTGTACAGATGAAGTAACTGAAGCACAGAGAAGTTGTGACTTGCGCAAAGTCACACATCTGACAAGTGGTGGAGCCAGGATTAGAACTCATGACTTCTGACTCCCAAGCCTGTCCTCTTTCCTCTAAGCCACACTGCTTCTGTATACACTATGGTGGCAGGGCAAGGATAATGTCTACCAACTGTATTGTAGTGTACTTTCCCAAGTAGTTAGTACAGTGATCTTCACAAACTAAGCCCTAAATAAGTACTATCAGTTGGCTGATTGATGGTGGCAGGAGCTGGGAAAAATTAGTGGCGATAAAAACAGGGTCAGCATACTGGCAGTTAATGTCAAGGCTCCAGGAACCCCTTCCCCTCAAGATGAGTATCCATCCCGCAGAGGGACTAGGAAAACAGACAAATCAAGTGTTGATTCAAATTGTGGCAGTAACAGTGACTTGGACAAATCTGTTTAATGGGGAAACAAGGTACTTTGTACATTGGCTATTATCAGTTCTCAACCAAGTTATAATGATTGATATTCTCTCCCTCTCCCTTCCCTCTCCTTTCAGTTAATCAATCAATTATACTTAATGAGCACGTATTGCATGCAGAGCACTGTATTAAGCACTTGGGAGAGTACAATATAACAGAGTTTAGAGGGGGCACAGAAATGAGCCTTGAGGGACTTCCGCAGTTGGGGGTGGGAAGGAGAGGAGGAGCCTGCAAAAGAAACTGAAAATGAGCAGCCAGAGAGATAGGAGGAGAATCAGGAGAGGACTGTTTCAGTGAACCTATGGTTAAATAATGTTTCCCAGGAGGACTTTTGAAAATGTTGAAGGCAGCTGAGAGGTCGGGGACGATTAGGATGGAATAGAAGCCACTGGATTTGGCAAGAAGGAGATCATCGGTGACCTTTGAAAGAGTAGTTTTGGTGGAATGACAGGGGTGGAAGACAAATTGGTAAGGGGTCAAGGAGAGAATGTAGGGCAGGTAGTGGAGGTGGTGAGTGTAAGATTAAAGGAGTTTGGAGAGAAATGGTAGGAAGTAGATGGGGTGATTATTAGAGGGAGCCATGTGGTCAAGTGATTTTTTAAATTTTAGAGTTGTGAACGCATGAGCATGTTTGAAAGCAGTGGGAAAGAAACTTAGAGAGTGAACAGATGAAGATTGAGGTCAGGGAGGGAAGAAGGGAAGGGGCAAGTATTTTGATAAGGCAGAAAGGGATGGGATCGGAGGAGCGGGTGGAGGGCGTGAATATTGAGAGAAGACAGGAGTTTTAATCGAGATACTGCTGGGAAAGATGAGAAAGTCAAAGAAGGGGCAGAAGGAGGTTGAGACTGGTTTTGGGGGAGCTCCACCATTTCCTTCTCCTTTCTCTCCCTCTTTATTGATGTTGTGGTACCTTGCAATTTTGGGGATTAATTCTGCAAGACCGAGATCGTGTAAGGGCAACAGCCCTGGGGAACCCTAGAAAAATGTTTTTCAAAAAGGCCAGGCAAGATCAGTGACAGGGTAGGGGTGGGTGAGTAAAGACAAAATAAATAACTACTTTTTGGGGAAGCAAATGGCAGTGACAAGTGGATTCACATCTGGCTTTCTAAAGAAAGCAAATGATGCCATACAACTGTCATGAAGCCATCTAAAGTTCATGAACACTCTTGAAATTGCATTCCTGACTGGTCTTATTTTATTTCAGATCAGTCCTAAAGAGTGATTTTTTTTTACAATAGAGCCCTTAGCAATTATGCCCACTTAAAAGATTCCTAATAAGAATTAAAAGAAAATGAATTAAGTATTCATGTTTTTTTAAATTCTTAGTAGGAATCTTTTTAATTTACAGCATATTGAGCTCTTTGGCATTGGGAAAATATAGTTTATTTTCTTTGTTCTGATGTTTTCCAAGAAATTATTTTAATATGTTAAATTTAAAGTTAAATTCAAAAAAGAGAACAGGTTTATTAAAAGCCCACTACACAAAATTCTTAAAGGTCTACTTTCTACTTTTTCTGATTCCAAGAAATAGTTCCATCAATCAGGCAAAATTCAGTGTCTTAGTTGTGCTCAATAGCACTGCATTGTGTGTTCAGGAGTGTATTGTGTTCACTAATGCAGTGTTAAAACTGTGTACAAGGAAACAGTGGCATTCAGTCAATATAATTTTTGCATTCGTATATTGTTAGGCTGGTCTAAGATAAATTGCACAATTCTTCATGTTTTATGAATTATTAATATATTACATTTAAATAGTACTTTGATTTTTGTACCAGTTCATCAATTCATTTCACTCCAACACATCTAATCTTTGTTCCATAAATTAAATAAAAATCTCATCTACCCTGTAGTTCACTATGCAGTAAAACTTTGTTACCCCCCATTTTATTCAGTACTTCATTCATTCATTCCTTCAGTCATACTTATTGAGCCCTTACTGTGTGCAAAGCACTGTACTAAGAGCTTGGGAGAGTACACTACAACCACGGACACATTCCTGCCCACAACAAACTCACAGTCAAGAGGGGAAGTAGATTTTAATATGAATAACTAAGTAGATAAATAAATGAACAAATTATAGATATATACAGATATAAATATATGTACTGTGGGGGTGGGAGGGAGGATGAATGAAGGAGGAAGTAAGAGCTGCACAGAAGAGAGTGGGAGAAGGGGGGAAGAGGGTTTAGTCATTTTAGGGAAGGGTCTACAGAGATCTAAAGAGTCCTGTAGAGTCCTCTGCTTTCAGTCACTCACCCACAAATCTTATCTGGGAGTGGTTCAGTCATGACTGCTGTAATCTACAATCCTCTCAGAAATGTCAACTGCAAATCACCATAGAAAAATGGTGGCAAAACATTTTAAGGCAGAAGAAAGTGAGGAGATAGGACAATTATGGCTTAATAATGCAGATGCTGAAAAAAAGATGTGCTCATCACCAGTAGTAGGGTAGTACTTCTTTAGTGTCCACTGTGAGCAAAACAGTGGTTTTTGCCCTCAGTACTGAGCATTTGGAAGATATGCACGAGAGAGAATTAGATGTTGTTCTTGGCTCCCCAGGGGGGTTGTCAATCTAAGAATAAGCCTAGAGAAGGTGGAGAATGTGGGTAAGGAATTTAAAAAGAATCTCTTCTTTGCTCTTAATTTGGTTTCCTTTGACCTGGGTCAAAAAGCAGAAGGGGAACCACTATTTCTTTCTCGGCCATGTGAAATAATATAATTTAAAGAGGGTGGTTCTGCTTTTGACAAGACCTCACTTAAGTACCACTTCTAATAAATATCTGTGGACTTGTTTGAACCTCAGGATTAAGACTGTGAGCCCCATGGGGGACAGGGACTTTCCATCCTGATTATCTTGTATTTACCCCAGTGCTTAAAACAGTGTTTGGCACAAAGTAAGCACTTAACAAATACCATTATTATTATCAGTATTATTATTATTATTATTATTTTCTTCCATTATACCAGTCAACAACAGGGGAAGCAGCATGGCCTAGTGGATAGAGCACGAGCCTGGGAATCAGAAGTACTTGGGTTCTAGTCCCAGCTCCACCACTTCTTGTCTGCTGTGTAAACTTGGGCAAGTCATTTAACTTCTCTGTGCCTCAGTTACCTCATCTGTAAAATGGGGATTAAGACGATGAGCCCCATATGGGACAACCTGATTAACTACCCCAGTGCTTATAACAGTGCTTGACACATAGTAAATGCTTAACAAATATTATCACTAGCAGCTTAACACTGGAATGTCTGAAAAAGAAAGGCAGAGACAGAAAAATGGTCAATTTTAGTGACCAAAAATAGAACAAATTTCACTGTATCGTCAATGTTTCTCCAACTCCAATTGATCCCTTGTACAACCTATTCTAAGTCAAGCAACTGGCAAATTAATATGTCTGCAGATGGATCAGCAGTGGCTCATATTCAGACCAGATGTCTATACCTGGCACACATATATCTAAACTGTTTTTTGCTCACCAGGAATAGATAACTGTTTTGAGGGAGCAGGATATTAAACAAGGCTCAAAACCAATTTTTAATTCCTGTTGTTGAAAAAGTCTAAAGAAATTTTTGGTATAAACTGATCCAAAAAATTGTTCTTTAAATTAAAATAAGAATCGCTTTATTTGTTTATTTACTTATTTATTTTTAACTGTATTTCTTAAGCATTTACTACATGCCAGGCATTGTACTAAATTCCAGGGCTAATCAGGTTGGACTCAGTCCTTACCCCACATGGGGCTACAGTCTTGTTCCCCTTTTACAGATAAGGGAACTGAGCATTACGGTACTAAGCATTTTTGTTTTTTCTATTGTGCCGGTTCATTTCAGTAGTATGCCCAGGGATTGCAACAACACTTGCTCCTCAAAGTCCCCAAAATTACTTCTGACAAATCTGCAGTATCAACAAACCCGGGCTAATGCACATTACACTCTCATCAGATTATGGCTATTAAAGCAACAAACATATCTAAACCAATGATAATGCTGCATCTATAATCTATGAAATTCGGTTCTATATGGAAATGAGTGTATGTCTCTTGATATAAAAGAAATTGAAGCTAAGAAGCAATCTCATTTTGAGTTGACCTCTACTAAATGAAGAATGACAAGGTCTTTGGCAAAGCAGTAACTTCTATGAGCAACCCTACAATTATTCACGAGATTTCATTAGAAGGACATTTTGGGGGTTGTTATTAAAATTGATTTAACTATCCCTTCTTAGGTGGGGGAGGGAGATGAATTCTATCTAATCTGCCAACTCCTTTGGAATGGTAGTGTAAGTGCGGTGATAATGTAGCACAGATTTGATATTGGACTTCCTGAAAAATATGGCTGAAGTAATCAGACAGTCAGTGGTGTTTATTGAGCATTTACTGTATGCAGAGCACTAGATGCTTGAGGGAGTATGATTCAATACAGTTGGCATATATATATATCAGCTGTGTGACTTTGGGCAAGTCACATAACTTTTCTGTGTCTCAATTACCTGATCTGCAAAATGGAGATTAAGATTGTGATCCCCACGTCGGACAATCTGATTATCTTGCATCTACCCGGCGCTTAGAACAGTGCTTGGCACGTAGTAAGCGCTTACAAATACCATCATCATTATTACTATATGATCCCTATCTGAAGGAGTTTACAGTCTGGATAAGAGGACTTTGCAGTCTCGAGGGGACTGCTAATCACAGGGGAAGTTCGTTCCCTCATTTGAAATATTACTGATTGCTACGGCCTAGTCAACTGGATAAGCTGGATAGTATCAAACACTTTGCTGAAGATCTAAGGCTAGGGAAATCATTAGCAATATCAATAAATGATATTTATTGAGCACATACTATACAGAGCACTGTACTAAGTCCTTGGGAGAGTACAACAGAGTTGGTAGACACAGTCCCTGCCCTCAAAGAGGGGCTTAGGGGCTTACAGCAAGATGGATGAAAGGGACAACTGTCTAGATAATTAGCATGTAAGAACCCAGAATGGCATAGTTTTCATCATGGCGTTATGTAAAAGGCTTTAAAAATATTTAAACATGCTTGAAACCTGAATCAGAAGGTAATTTGCTAATGAGTGCAAAAGAATTAACCTCACTAATGGAAACAAGCTTGACAATTAGTTGAACAGTAAGAGTATCTGGGATATTTCCTTGAGAGTAATGTCCGGCTTGTAAGATATAATAGCCTAGCTCAGCCTCACAATAGAACATAGGTGGAACCTGGTTGGACATGTCTGCTAAAAATGTTCAAAATGTAGGTCGAAGAGCTGAAAGAGGAGAAGGGGTAACAGCTGGCTACCTAAACAAGTTAGAACTTAGTGTATGCAGAGCATTGTGCTAAGCACTTGGGAGGGTACAATATAACAGAGTTGTTAGGTGTGTTCTCTGCCCACAATGAATTTACAGACTCCTGAATTTCTCCTCTGTTGGATTTAGGAAAGGGAGGTTGAGCAGTAGAGTGCATAGGTGATAACTGGTGCTCATGCTTGCTAGAGTATCAATACACATCAATTCCATTATGAGTTACCATGACATGTTCTAGCTACAGCCATCCTACAACACTGCAAGCCTTCACATCACGGTATGAAAAGGAAAAGAAAGAATGATTTTGGCTTGTAAATGCTGTGGTACACAGAGAGTAGGGTAGCACAAGTTTCCATAAAACAATTCTGTTTTTCTATAAGGGATATTTTCCAAGAACTCCATTTTCAGGCTGTAGAAGAATTGGGTGTATTGTGTCATGCTGAAATTTTCCGGAGAATCCACAGAAAAATGCTTCTTCCCTGAGTGACCGTACTCGACTATTTTGACCAGAAACAGGAAAGGACCTAAACAATTTCAAACTATTCAGGTTTACAATGTAATATTTAATGCCACTGACTGCCAGAGCCAAGATTAGAATCTGATTAACAAAGGTGAGACACTATTGTGTTTCAGTCCCACGGCTGCCTCAAAGCTTTGTTCGGAGAAGTGGCTGGGAGCAGGGTTCAGTCTAAGACAAACCCCAAAATTAATTCACTTAAGCTTCACTTTTACCCTAGGTATGTAGACTGAGACATACGTCATGGCATGAAGAGCTCTATTGGCTGGGTCTCAAAAGATCAGCGAGACAGATATGGCCAAAACAAACAGTTTTCCTGACTCTTCCCATGGGTAGAGTTGGCCTGATACCCAAGGGAGATGATGCTTTCCTCGCTGTCGTCTGAAGAGCCGGTCTCTCCCCAGAATGTGCCAGTGAGTTCTGGGAAATTTAGGAGAAGCTCAGCCCTTTGCACTGTATGGTTTGGAATCAGTGCGTTCTTCCTTACAAACCATCTGGCAATCATTTTAAAACATTCTGCTCTTTCTGTGGCCTTGCTCTCTAACATTGTACTGAAGAATTCACCATGACTTTCAGGCTGTTTCACAGTGATATTGTTGGGCATGTTAAAACTGAAGATGCCTTTTATGTCCCCATTCCCATCATCGAGGCAACGTCTTGTATTTCAATGAGTTCGATATCACTACACTCAAGTCCATAAGACATGAGGAAAGTGATGAAAGAATAACCTTCTGGTCTCCTGTGAAACTTTGCAAATGATCCAGGCTCTTAGTATCAGTAGCATTTGGGAACCACCATGGCCCAGTGGAAAGCGCATGGGTCCGGGAGTTATAAGGCTTGGGTTTCTAATCCCGACTCTGCCACTTGTCAGATCTGTGACCTAGAGCAAGTGAAAACTTCTCTGTGCCTCAGTTACCTGATCTGTAAAATGGGGATTAAGACTGTGAACCCTATGTGTCCAATCTGATTAGAACCCTTGAAGCATCCATTCAGAAATTGTTGTGTAATAAAGGCTTGGGGAAACAGAACCTCCAAGCAGATGTCAAAATTAATTCATTCATTCATTCAATTGTATTTATGGAGTGCTTACTGTGTGCAGAGCATGAACTTCTTGGCAGAATCCCAAAGTGGGCAATGAGCCTGAAGGAAACTGATGTTATGCACTAACAGGTTCTCCAAAAACTCCACACCCAATTAAAGAGTCCCCTTGGTAATATAAAACTGATTCCAATGAATTTGGTCTACCATTCAAGAAGATTTTCATGATCTTTGGGGAAAAAAGTATCAATGACATCAAAGTTCAGATCAAATTTTGAATTTCACACAACAATTGTCCAATCTTCTTTAATTATTGAAAGATTCAGATCTTCCAAAGTCAGATTTGGGTTCCTAAACAGCTTTGTCTGTATTATAGACATGACACATTTAGTTCCTATTTTGTTTCAAGAGAAAAAAGCATACATGATTTTAATGTTCATTCAGGGAAAACTCCATATGTCATATACATATTGATTGAAATTTGTGTATAATGTGTGAACTATATACGTAAGTGGATAAGGTTTTACATCATGGTATTTATAAATCAAGCTTTCAACTTCCTTGGTGTTGGTTGCTTCATACTTACTCTATAGTTTCCTATAATTTTCTTTCTTCATCTTTACCATAATTAGATTCTTTAAATTGTTCCATGACTGGCTTGAAAACAGTTTGGAATTAATTCATATGAGCAACACAGATGGACCCTAATGCTGCATTTTAGGTTTTTTGGCCTGGTTCTTGCTGGCTTATTCAGGGGAGATGGCGAAAAAGACAAAGACTGATGAATACCCTTATTAAGGCTATTAGAAACAAGATGGACTGGCATAATTAACCTCCTAATTATTCCTCACTCTCCATTCTCCTCCATCCATCCCCTTGCTCACAGTCTGCCAAACCTGCAACTTCCTCTCCACTACATCTGATAATCCTCCAAAAATCTCCTATGAACTCCTGAAATGCCAAGTCATCGTTAAATTCCACCTCCTCCCAAAACTGTTTCCTGATTAACTCTCAACACTTCAAGATGCATCAACCCAACACCTTTGTAATTTGCATATTTATTCATTTGTATCCTTCAGCAAGTCTGAAGCAGCATGGCATAGTGGAGAGAGGACAGGCCCAGGAGTCAGGAGGACCTGGGTTCTAATCCCTGCTTCTGCTACTTGTCTGTTGTGTGGCCTTGGGCGAGTCATTTCATTTCTCCGTAACTCAATTACCTCATCTGTAAAATGGGGGTTAAGAGTGTGAGACTTATGTGGGACAGGGACTGTGTCCAACCTGTTTAGCTTGTATCTATCCCAACAGTTTGCAAAATGCCTGGAAAACAGTAAGCGCATAACAAATACCACATTTACTAATATTATTAAACAGCAGGACTAGTGTTTAGAAGCACAACTGATGTTATTCTAGACTATTGATTCTTATTACATAATTTGTGGATATTTCTACCCCCCACACATCCCCATTAGAACAAACACACTGTCCTCTCCTGGTTCTCCCTTATCTCTCTAACCACTCATTCACAGTCTCTTTCACGGGCTCCTCCTCTGCCTCCCACCTGCTAAATGTGGAGGTACCTCAAGGTTCAGTTCTGGGTTCCCTTCTATTCTCCACCTATAACCACTCACTTGAAAAACTCATTCACTCCCATGGCTTCAACTACCACCTCTATGTGGATGATATTCATTCATTCATTCAATCGTATTTATTGAGCACTTACTGTGTGCAGAGCACTGTACTAAGCGCTTGGGAAGTACAAGATGGCAACATATAGAGACGGTCCCCACCCAACAGTGGGCTCACAGTCTAGAAAGGGGAGACAGAGAACAAAACGTATTAACAAAATAAAATAAATAGAATATGTACAAATAAAATAAATTGAGTAATAGATACGTACAAACATATATGCATATATACAGGTGCTGTGGGGAGGGGAAGGAGGTAAGGTGGAGGTGATGGGGAGGGGGAGGAGGGGGAGGAAGGAGGGGGCTCAGCCTGGGAAGGCCTCCTGGAGGAGGTGAGCTCTCAGTAGGGCTTTGAAGGGAGGAAGAGAGCTAGCTTGGTGGATGTGCAGAGGGAGGGCATTCCCGTCCAGGGGGAGGATGTTGGCTGGGGGTCGATGGCAGGACAGGCGAGAATGAGGCACGATGAGGAGATTAGTGGCAGAGGAGCTGAGGGTGCGGGCTGGGCTGGAGAAGGAGTGAAGGGAGGTGAGGTAGGAGGGGGCGAGGTGATAGAGAGCCTTGAAGCCCAGGGTGAGGAGTTTTTGCCTGATGCATAGGTTGATTGGTAGCCACTGGAGATTTTTGAGGAGGGGAATAACATGCCCAGAGCGTTTCTGGACAAAGACGATCTGGGCAGTGGCGTGAAGTATGGATTGAAGTGGGGAGAGACAGGAAGATGGGAGATCAGAGAGGAGGCTGATGCACTTATCCAGTCGGGATAGGATGAGAGCTTCAATGAGCAGGGTAGCGGTTTGGATGGAGACGAAAGGGTGGATCTTGGCAATGTTGCGGAGGTAAGACTGGCAGGTTTTGGTGATGGATCGTGAACGAGAGAGAGGAGTCAAGGATGACCCCAAGGTTGCGGGCTTGTGAGATGGGAAGGATGGTAGTGCCGTCAACAGTGATGGAAAAGTCAGGGAGAGGGCAGGGTTTGGGAGAGAAGACAAGTAGTTCAGTCTTGGATATGTTATCCAAACCTACATCTCCAACCCTGATCACTTTAACTCTCTGTAGTCTCACATTTCTTCTTGCCTTCAAGACATCTCTACCTAGATATCCTCCTGTCACTTCAAGCTTAATAGGTCCTTATCTTCTCACTAAAACCCTGTCCTCCTCATGACTTTATAATAATAATAATGATGGCACTTGTTAAGTGCTTACTATGTGCAAAGCACTGTTCTAAGCACTGGGGGGGGGCGGTTACAAGGTGTTCAAGTTGTCCCACGTGGGGCTCACAGTCTTAATCCCCATTTTACAGATGAGGTAACTGAGGCTCAGAGAAGTGACTTGCCCAAGATCACACAGCAGACATGTGGCGGAGCTGGGATTCGAACCCATGACCTCTGACTCCAAAGCCCGGGCTCTTTCCACTGAGCCATGCTGCCTTTCTACTTTCCCATCACTGTAGGTGGCACCATCATCCTTCCTGCCTCATAAACCCATAACTGTGGCATCATCCTTGACTCCTTTCTCTCATTCAACCCACACATTAAATCCAACACTAAATCCTATCGGTTCCACCTTCCCAACAACGCTAAAATCTGCCCTTTCCTCTACATGCAAACTGCTACCACGTTGACCCGATCACTTATTTTATCCTGCTTTGATTATAATATCAGCCTTCTTGCTGAACTCCCAGCATCCTGTCAATACTTCACTCTGCTGCCCAGATCTTTTTTTCTACAAAAGCATTCAGGCCATGTTTCCCCACTCCTCAAGAAACTCCAGTGGTTGCCCATCCAGCTCCACATCAAAAAAAAACTTTTCACCATTGGCTTCAAAGCACTGCATCACCTTGCCCCCAGTTACCTCACTTTGCTCAATCAATGTGATTAATTGCATGAATTATGAATAAAGGGGCAGAAAATGCATCTCGTGCTTCTGTGGTAATTTCTCAAGCATTTAAGAGAAGCAGCGTGGCTAAGTGGAAAGAGCCCGGGCTTTAGAGTCAGAGGTCATGGGTTCAAATCCCAGCTCTGCCACATGTCTGCTGTGTGATCTTGGGCAAGTCGCTTATCTTCTCTGAGCCTCAGTTACCTCATCTGTAAAATGGGGATTAAGACTGTGAGCCCCACGTGGGACAATTTGATCACCTTGTATCCCCCCAGCGCTTAGAACAGTGCTTTGCACATAGTAAGCGCTTAACAAATGCTATTATTATTATTATTATTTAAAATAGTGCTTTGCACCAGTGAATGCTCAATAAATACATAAAAAGTACATTAAGAGGTGTTTGTGGAACACTTTATTGCAGGGTTACAGAGCATGTCCACCGGCAGAGCAAAGTGGTTTAAAGTGGCAGGAGTTTTGGAGAGTAGTGAGAATCATCCGAGAACATGATCCTGTTTGTATACAGAGTGTTTCAGTGTTAGAAAAAATGGATGCTGTAAGTTAACAACTAAGGTCTTTGGGACTGTACTTCTGTCAAAACTACTCTGTAGCTGTAATAATAATAATAATAATAATGATGATGATGATGATTATATTTGTTAAGTGCTTACTATGTGCAAAGCACTGTTCTAAGTGCTGGGAGGGATACAATGTGATCAGATTGTCCCGCGTGGGGCTCGCAGGCTTAATCCCTATTTTACAGATGAGGTAACTGAGCCTCAGAGAAGTTAAGTGACTTGCCCAAGGTCACACAGCAGACAAGTGGCGGAGCTGGGATTAGAACCCATGACTTCTGACTCCCAAGCCCGGGCTCTTTCCACTGAGCCATGCTGCTTCTCTGAATTACCCTACAGATGGCTCTCTCATTAGACTGTGAGTCCCATGTGGAATAGAAATTGTATCTGACCTGATTACATTGCAATCCACATGGCCTAGTGGAAGACCACGTGCCTGGAAATCAGAGGATATAGGTTCTAATCACAGGTCTGCCACTTGTCTGCTGTGTGACCTTGGGCAAGTCTCTTAACCTCTCTGTGCCTCAGTTCCCTCATCTGCAAAATGGGGTGAATCCCCGTGCTCTGTCCTACTTAGAATGTGAGCCCTATGTGAGATCTGGTGATCTTGCTTCTACCCCAGTGCTTAATACAGTGCTTGCGGCATAGTAATCACTTAACAAATATTGTTGTTATTATTATTATCATTGTTATTATTATATTATTTTCCCTAGAGCTTAGCACAGTGCTTGACACAGAGTGCTTAAAACATTATTATTATTATCTTATACCATAAATTCTATACCCAACACCAGGGTCTGATTTTGTGAGTGAAAGATTACTGTTAACATTATGACACCTAATTTATGACTTTAGCTCTTTTCAAAATCTTTTCTGAATCAGTTGAAATTACCTCCAAAAAGTGCAAGAGTATTGCTATGAAATACTGTTTATATTTTTAGTTTATGATTTCTATTTCATAGAGTTTCTTTAAAATTGGGGAGTACATAAATTGGAGCTGAGAACTTTTTTTTGTTATGTTAAAAATTGCTTACAGTACAATGCTCTTTAACAGTCTCCTGCTTCCCTTCACCATAAGTATTTTTTCCCCCAATGAATGTCATAGATTTCCTTTATAGTTGCCAAAAAAAATTTGTTATGCCACGGTATTATATTAATCTAATTAAAAGTGTAACATTTTGCTCCACAAATCTGATTAAAATAATTCACACAAATGTATTTCACTTTCTATCAGTGGACTAAAACTAATTAGAAAAAGATAAATAACACCAATTTGCCCACAATAAATGATAAAGATTGGTCAACACAGACTATAATCAGGCTGTAAACAGAAAACAATGCTCCACATCCCTTCAGTCCCCTTATTAAGAACTAGATACAGGTTCATCGGACAGTTAATTTTGAATTCTTTTTGGAAGGATAAATAATACACTATAATCTTTTTTACTTGAAATGCTTTAATGTGCAGCATTTCAATCCTCGGATGGCCAGTAAAAGTTCATATTTTATAACCTGTCTTTTTGAAGTCAGGAGTATTTTATCTAGTATTTCAATATTAACATGCAAAGGTATTTTTGGAAGACTGCATTCGACTATCTAGCACTGAATGAATGCCTACTATGCTCAGAGCTCTGAACTCCATGCTAGGGGGATTCTCTAAATATATCAAATTTAAAACCACAATTCCTATCCTCGAAGAGACTTTCTTGTTCCCTTCAATTTCTACTACTTTTTTTGCACGGGTGGTGGGGTCTAGCTACAATCTCTATCTCAACTGGTGCACAGTGTCATTCTCACTTAGATACAGAGAATGGGTAAAAACTAGAGGGAATAAACTAATGAATGCAACATGATGATTGAAAATGAAAACCACGTGCCTATCTTGGGAGAAGCGTGCTTTCTGGAGTGGCAAAGAATTATGGAAGCCCTTGAGGAGCAACTCAAGGGCTTTGACACAAACTGATTCATTTAACACCTTAAATTGCTTTCTCTGGCCTGGCTAAGAAGTGATCACAAGTAAAGGAAACACTTCCCCTCCAGCCACTTTGGAGGAGAGTTTAAATGGAATGACCTTTCTCTGGAAAATCAATTTATCCAAAATGGATTTCATACCAGTTAAAACTTCCCCTTTAGTAAACTTGGATTCTTCACACCCGAGGCTTGTTTTTCTTAGAGTGATGCAGCTTTGCTAAAAACTTTTCTTTTTGTTTGTTTGTTTTTTAAGTCTGTGTCACTATCAATATAATAGACATATAGTGTTGTCTCCCACAACCTGATAGGTCATACCTTGAGAAACTCCTATTATACTGGAGTTCCTAGTTCCAGTTGAGCTATTGTGAAATTACTATAAGCACACCCTGCAGATGATTTGACTCTTCAATAGCTTGGCACTGAATTGTCTTGAGGGTTTAAAGCTGTTTGGAAGCTGTTTTTCAATGCACACATTTAATTCTGGTTCAAAATTTAGAGTGCAATTAGCTATGGGCAGCCTTGGCACTTAGTGTCACATTATATTTTTTAATTGTTTCAGTTAAAAATGATTATTATCAATGAGCTGCCACAGCTTAGTACTTGAGTGCATCCATCATGTCTTTTCCTATTAACTGGAAGAGAAATATATTGGAGATTACAAGGTGATCTTTGGTATTCTCATGGAGATGGAATGGACATTCTTATTCATCTTTCCTCTCCCACACAATCTGAATATTTTCTAAGTTTCAGCATCACTATTCACCTGTACCTTGAAATCTCCCTGCTAATCTGTTAGTCATATTCTGGTTTTGATGTCAAGGGGTCTAAACTGATTTACATAAAGGTTTTCATTCTACTGATTGCTATTCATCGGCATTAGTATAAACACACATTAATGTCCGTAGCTAAATACTTTTGTTCAAAGCTGGGTGAAGGATCATTTGATCAGATTCTGACCTTAGGTGAAAGTCACTAGAAAAACTGAAAGAACATTTGAACTTTCAGCTTAAGGAAGACATTCCTCTGGAGGAATGAATGTAATTTGCAGATTCTGCTCACCAACAGATGATATCATTTTACATTCAGGCAACAAGAAGGGAGAAACTGGAGCGTGGGGTAAAAGCCAGATAAATATGAAAGTAGGCTAGGACTATATCCTATTCCTTCCTATCTAAACTGTTTGCCCCATGTGGAACAGGGACTGTGTCCAAATGCTTATCTTGTATCTATCTACCCCGCTGATGGGTACAGTGCTCAGCACATAGTAAATGCTTAATAAGTACCATTAAAAAATATTCAGTCATGTGTCCTCTGCCCATACCCAGATCAACTTTATCCCTCGAATTGCTAGTCCAAGGAGAAATCATGATGAGGATAATAATAATAATACTTAGGCACTTACTATGCGTCAAGCACTGTACTAAATGTTGGGGTAAATCCAAAATTAGCAGCTTGGACAAAGTCATTCCATATGAGGTTTACAGTAGGAGGGAGAACAGGCAATCTCCGAGCCAACTGAGGCACAGAGAAGTTAAATATTTTGACCAGGGTCACACAGCAGGCAAGTGGAAGAACTGGGAAAAGAACCCATGTTCTCTGACCCCCAGTCTCATGTTCCTTCCACTAGTCCATGCTGCTTTGGCCCCATTTGAACACTGGTGTCACCAACAGGGAGTGATCAATTAATCAATCAATCGTATTTATTGAGTGCTTACTGTGTGCAGAGCACTGTACTAAGTGCTTGGGAAGTACAAGTTGGCAACATATAGAGACAGTCCCTACCCAACAGTGGGCTCACAGTCTAAAAGAAGAGTGATCCTGCCAAACCTCACGCTATCCCAGGAAAGCCTTGCCCTGTTCCATTGGAGAGAGATGGAAAGAAGCTGGGATGGCAGCATCCTTTAACAACATTAAGGATATTGGAACACTGACAGGTCTACTCTTTTTAAGAAACATTTTGTCTTGGGGGTCTACCCTCTCCTTGTTCTTGACAGTGGAAATGAAGGGCATTTGAAAGGGGTGAGGAATGAGTTAAGGATTTCACTGCAATTTGATTGTCATTGTTTAGAAAATCTCATTTTGGTTTTGGAGCAATTTAGTGCCGCGTAATATAGCAGTGGAGAAATCCAGAGGAGAGTGCACTGCTCAAATCTCTGTCTCACCTATACTAGCCAGAGACAATCAACCAGATATTTAAAATGTGAACGCTGAACAGAAGAGCTGAGACTGGGATGGCTGCCAGTAAACAATGCCAGGACTATCTAGTATTGACAGAATATGTTGCTGCAGCAGCTATAACAAAATGAATTATTTCAAAAAGATTTATTTTGAAAACATGCCCTCAGACACCTTTAGTGTGAAGAAACTTTATGCTTGCCCATAAACACATTCAGTAATTACTCTCTTGTTTTATTTCAATCCCAATGAAAAGATCCATTTTTTTCCCCTTACTGGAAAAGGAACCAAATCCATGTTATCATTTTTTTTCTTTATTGTACCAGTGAAGAAATTTAACTGATGCTATCTCACTTACAGCTTGTCATTAACTAGTGGAAACTAAATGAAACATTTAAGCGGGTTTTCCCTTTTCTTTCCATTATCTTCTCCTCTGTGTCATGGACATATTGGCAAATCTACTCTCATTTGTTAGTGTTTTCAGAATATTGGCTAATGGGGATGCAGAAGATTCAATGAAAGACAACAACCACCTCTATGAAAAATGTTAACAAGGAATGATTTTTCACAAAGCATTACTTACTCATTCACACCCTTGAGGGAAAAACAACCGCTATTAATGTCTCACCTGGTATTGTTAAATATTATTGATTCAAACACATTAAGGTTGCAACAAGAGTATTTTTAAGGCTGTGCAACTGTGATTATGCTTTTAATTGGATAAAACGTACTGTGGCTTCAGGGACTTTCATAATGATTTACTATCTTTTTGTGACTGGATCGTGTACAGTGAATCCGATGTCACTTTTTTTTTATCCAAAGATATTGTGGAAATAAAATTCTACTCAGATAAATTACTCCATGGTCTGGCACCTTAACTAATAATTCCAAAGTCTGAATCACATTTCTCCCTACGTTTTGGTAATTTATAATTAGTTGAGTTTCAAAATTGCGAGATTAAATACGGATTTAAATTATGTCTCCAAGTTCTCATCTTAAGGAATTTAGATCAGTGAATATGTGCGTATTTGCTCTAATAATAATATTAGAGCAAATATAATCTAATCTAGCATCTATTTTCAGCACAGCTGATAAATATGCATGCTATAGGATTGGGAAATATATGTATACTATTTAGTTTAATATCAATTTTATATGTTCCTTCCTTCATTCATTCAATTGTATTTGTTGAGTGCTTACTGTGTAAGCGCTTGGGAAGTACAAGTTGGCAACATATAGAGACGGTCCCTACCCAACAGTGGGCTCACAGTCCAGAAGTCTAGAAAGAAAAAAATACATACATATGTATGTATTACTCTAGATATTGGTACTACGTATTATACGTAAATGTTAAGTGTTTATTATGAGTCAAGCACTGTAGTAAGTATGGGGAAGATACAAGCTAATCAGGTCAGATAGAGTCCTTGTGCCACACAGGTTTCACAATTGAAGTAAGAAGAAGGTATTGAAACCCAATTTTACAGATGGAGTAACTGAGATGCAGAGAATTAAAGTGACTTACCTAAGGTCACAGAGCAGATGTGGCAGAGTCAGGATTAGAACCCAGGCCCTTTGACTCCTAGGCTATACTTTCCATTAGACCACACTTTCCTTCTTTCACAAGTATATAAAACTGCATTCATTTTTTAAGTTACAAAATTGATGAAGTGATCCTGCCCGTGGGTTTAAGTTTGACTCTAAAGATTGTTGCATGACTGACATCCTCTCAAAACACGTCATTAAAATTAAATGAAGTCTAGAATGGAAGGTTGCACTGTTTGCTCATAAAGATAGATATTTGCTCTGTTAATCAGTTTGACCCATTCAAGGCCTGCCTCTGTGTCAAATCAATCGAATCAATCAATATTATTTATTGAACTCCTGCTGTGTGCAGAATACTGAACTAAGCCCTAGGGAGAGGTCAATAACCTGCCTCAGTATCACAATCTTATATAGCCCTTTTCTCTCCCCGTTTCTACCTGTTAGGCTCACTGATCTACAGAAGTTCCAACAGTCCACTGAAATAGGGTACAGTGTGAAATTATGCTTCAGATAGCGAAGCAAATCCAAACAAAATGATCTTCACGTCGTTCTTTTCTGTCTTGATTTTTGTGTCTCCCTTTTTACTCTTGGGTTTCTTGCTGTCGCCCTATCAGGGTCGCACCTAGAGAGTTTTCAGTACTTTACCTGTCTCTGCAATGGAAGGGGAAGTCAAGCAGAGGCATACCTATTCCATTCCTAGCTTGGCCAGTGACTAGCAAGTGGAAGGCAATCTGTTACAGGTCGAAATTCAAACCAGCTGGGCAGCAGCAGCAGAACGGGAGAGAGTTGAGGGAAGAGACTCGAGTTTACTATGCGGAAGGTGGAAATAGTAAACAACTTCCGTATTTTTAACAAGAAAGAGTTTTCAAAGAAAGAAAGAGTTTTAACAAGAAAACTCTCTCTCCCCCTTTTAGACTGTGAGCCCACTGTTGGGTAGGGACTGTCTCTATATGTTGCCAATTTGTACTTCCCAAGCGCTTAGTACAGTGCTCTGCACATAGTAAGCGCTCAATAAATACGATTGATGATGATGATGATGATGATGGATACACTACCAGAATAATCACAGATGGAGAGCCGGGTGTCCTGGGAGAGATGTGTCCCTGGTGTCACTATGGGTCGGAAATGAGTCCACGGCGTAAGACAAGGCAAGATCCTCCTGTCATTCCCTTCAAGGCCCTACTGAGAGCTCACCTCCTCCAGGAGGCCTTCCCAGACTGAGCCCTCTCCTTCCTCTTCCCCTCTTCCCCCCTCCATCCCCTCACCTTACCTCCTTCCCTTCCCCACAGCACCTGTATATATGTATATATGTTTGTACATATTTATTACTCTATTTATTTTACTTGTACATATCTATTCTACTTATTTTATTTTGTTAATATGTTTGGTTTCGTTCTCTGTCTCCCCCTTCTAGACTGTGAGCCCACTGTTGGGTAGGGACCATCTCTATATGTTGCCAACTTTTACTTCCCAAGTGCTTAGTACAGTGCTCTGCACACAGTAACTGCTCAATAAATACGATTGATTGATTGATTCATTCATTTTACCCTCATGTCCCACAGCTCCTGGTACATCTAGGTTGTTATGGGCATTAATTACTTCAGTGTTGGTGGATGAGCTGACTGTGATCCACTTTCCTTATCTGCAAAATGAGGATTCAATACCTATTTGGACTGTGAGCCCCAAGTGGAACCTAATTATCTTGTATGTACCTCAGTGCTTACTACAGTGAGGCAAGGAAGGAAAAATTCCTGTGGGACAGGAATTGTTTCAGTCCCAGCGCTTAGAACAGTTCTTTTTTATAATGGCATTTATTAAGCACTTACTATGTGCAAAGCCCTGTTCTAAGTGCTGGGGAGGACGCAAGGTGACCAGGTTGTCCCACGTGGGGCTCACAGCCTTAATCCCCATTTTACAGATGAGGGAACTGAGGCACAGAGAAGTTAAGTGACTTGCCCAAAGTCACACAACTGACAAGTGGCGGAGCCAGGATTAGAATCCATATCCTCTGACTCACATAGTAAGTGCTTAACAAATAGTATCACTGTTATTACAGTGCTTGGCATATAGTTAGCATTTAACAAATACCATAATTATTAGTTATTAACAAATACTATTATTATTATTACCATTATTATTCCAGGACCTCATCATTG
Source organism: Tachyglossus aculeatus (assembly GCF_015852505.1). Taxonomy (NCBI): domain Eukaryota; kingdom Metazoa; phylum Chordata; class Mammalia; order Monotremata; family Tachyglossidae; genus Tachyglossus; species Tachyglossus aculeatus. The sequence goes on along the minus strand of NC_052079.1, from coordinate 33,836,998 downwards.
GTAATTTCCTCCCTCAGCCTGTGAATGAGTGCCTTTAGACTGTATACAGGACAACATACTAATTTTGCATAGTAACATACAATAGAAGTACAAAACAGTTGTAATCCCTGCCTTCAAGGAGTTTACTGGAAGCCCCTGAACTACGGCCAATTGCCTCCTAAAAAATTAATCGGAAGTTAAAACTAAGTCGGTACTAATTATCCTATAGGAATAATGTTCTAAATTGATTCCTTTACCAAAGACTAGTACTGCACTCAAATCCCTGGGAATTGTGCACTCCAGGAATTTACAGATGAGTAACATAGCTTCTGTAAACATTTCTATTAATTCAGAATGGTTTCACAATAGGGTAGTCAACTTCAGATCTATTGCTTTGTACTCTATACAAAGCTCTTAGTACAGTGATATGCATACAGTGAGCACTCAATAAATTGCATTGCTGATTTATTTTTGCCCGTAAAATAGATAATAATAATAATAATTGTGGCATTTGTTAAGTGCTTGCTATGTGCCAAGCACTGTTCTAAGCACTGGGGTAGACACAAGGTAATCAGGTTGTGCCACGTGAGGCTCACAATTTTAATCCCCATTTTGCAGATGAGGTAGCTCGGCACAGATAAGTTAAGTGACTTGCCCAGGATCACACAGCAGACAAGTGGCGAGCTGGGATCAGAACCCCGTATCCTCTGGCTCCCAAGCCCATGCTCTTTCCACTAAACCATGCTGGTGACCTTTTCCTGGTGATCAGGTAACAACTCTTCCCCACCCTTTGGCCTCACCCACTCCATCTCCCACTCTCTTTTCTCCCTCCCCACCAACTGTGTCATTTTAAATTGTTTCTCATTTAACAATAATAACAATAATGGTATTTGTTAAGCACTTACTATGTGCCAAGCACTATTCTAAGAGCTGGGGTAGATACAAGGTAATCAGGTTGTCCTACGTGGGGCTCACATTTTTAATCCCCCTTTTACAGACGAGGGAACTGAAGCACAGAGAAGTTAAGTGACCTACCCAAAGTCCCACAGCTGACAAGTGGCGGAGCTGGAATTAGAACCCATGGCCGCTGACTCCCAAGCCCAGGCTCTTTCCACTAAGTCATGCTTTCTCCATAGTGTCGCTATATAAACATTCCTTCTTTACCATCTGTGCTCCTGGAGCCAGTCCCTTCCACAAATCAGACAGATTTCAGTCCTCACCACATCCAAACCGCCCCCACCTCCCCAAATCCCACATCCCCCAACAAGACATCCTCAATTGAAACATATCACACATTATAAATTACCAATTTTATTAATGTCTGTCTCTCCCTATAGATTATAAACTCTCTGAGGACAGAGGACATGCCCAGAGACTATTTTATTGTGCTCTCCCATGTGTTTAGTACAGTGCTCTGCACACATTAAGCACTTGATAAATACCATTACTGATGGTGATGACGATAATCACTTATGAACTTATTTACACCCTCATAGGTATACATACACTCAATTGTTTATTTTGACCACTCTGGTTATGAATATCTTCAATGCCTTGCTTGTCTACTGGGTTGTAAGCTCCCTGGGAGCAGAGAACTTGTCATTTATTTATTCTGTATTTCCCAAGCTCCTAGCACAGTATACCTAATACGGTGGACACTCAATAAATTACTAGTCCCCTAGACGAGGTTTTAGTTGTAAAGCTGAAATCAAATGCATTGATCCACAGTAATGGTGTAAATTTAAAACCTTTCTAAGTGCCATTCATCTTTCCCTGAAATATCTTATTAAAGTGCTTAGTACAGTGCCTGGCACATAGTAAGGACTTAAATACTATTAAAAAAAAGTACTTCAGGTAGTTTTCAAGTATATACTTTTTAAACAATTGGACTTCAATTTAGGATTAGTCAGCTTGGCTGTACTTTTCCTTCAGTGAGTTTGTACCATAGCTTTGGGTGTAGAAAGCTGGACTAATTCCAAAGGGTTTTATGAGTTCCTCTAGCTTCTTGCACGTCTTCCTTAATGTTAGATTCATGAAGCCTGAAGATGGTGCAAATTCTGAATTGTCCTAATTATCATCCAGGAAAGCATATCATTTTCTTTATTATCATCACATATTTAGTCTTGCCGTTTGGGAGAGCATTAGACATAATTTGTACCGGCAATGTCCTCTCACTTTTTTAATGGATTGTCTCTATACTGTACGTTTATGTGATTAGTCCATTTTGATGACATTTTCCAACATTTGCCTTAAGGTATTAGTTCTTTTGAAGTTTAAAACTAGCCACTTTCCTTTAGTTGCATAGAATCCTGCTTCTGGGCAAAGGGACATTTCAATTGAGCAACTTGATTTTACACAATTTCTAGGTAACCCTAAGGAAGGAGATTTTATCAGTTACCATTTTCAACCTCTGCAATGTATTGTTTTCATCAGTCTAGGAATTCCTTGGATTTTGGTAAATTCTTTTCCAGGGGTGCTAGCTGATCAGATGCTCAGAAAAGGGAAATACGCCTATGATTAGCAGCAGCAGTATCATTATCTTCGTCAATCCTATCACAATTCCTTATTAGGTGAACTTCAATGTGTCAAGCATTGGAAAGGTGCTGGGGAAAATGTAATGAGAATTAGGAGATGAAGAAACTAATAGCGCCAATAAGCATCTCCTAGCTTGCTCAATGGATAGGGACATTTACAGAATTCATTAATTCATTATTTCAATCATATTTATTGAGTGCTTACTGTGTGCAGAGCACTGTATTAAGTGCTTGGGAAGTACAAGCAGGAAACATAAAGAGACAGTCCGTACCATACCCAAAAATGGGCTCAGTCTAGAAGGGGGAGACAGACAACAAAACAAAACAGTCTCACCATTTAATCTTCCCCTGTTCTCTGAGTCCTAGTGTTTTAGCAATGTTTTCTACTCCATTGCTCTCTCAAAGCCCCTCTTAGATAGAGAATGCTTGCTCCTCCCTCAATCAATTAATCGATTATATTTATTAAATGCTTGCTGTGTGCTGATCACTGTACTTAATTACTTGGGAGAGTACAGTATAAAAGAGTTGATAAACACATCCCCTGCCCACAAGGATCATACTATTCCCTTTTGTTGCTTGCCTATTGAATCAGGTTATTACCCTCATTTTTAATTTTTTCTAATCTCATAGACATGGAATGGATGAGAGTGGAGCGAGATCAAATTTTGCCTTTCCAAAGTGCAGGAGTTGGGCGTTAGGAGGACAGAATATTGCTCAGAGCCCTGAATTTGAAGGGGGGAAGAAGGAGGTGGAGAAGGTAATGCAAATTAGTAGTAGCAGCTGTATGATCACACTACAGGAATAGTGTCAAAGGAGCAGCTATGACAGTGGGAAAAGAGCCCATTACAACACTTTTTTGCCCCCAAGTCTTCTAGAAAAGCTTGAGGACTCATCCTCAAATGCTTCTGGTTCCAAGTTCTGATCCAATAATCAGATTCTCTGGCTTTTCCACTGCTTCATAAACTTAATCCTTGGATTTTTAGAGCCTTAATCCTTGCATTCAGTGCCTGTTTCACATTGTTGGGTTTTTTTCCTAAGTAAATAGATGTTTCTAGCATTGGCTATCCAAATGATCTTTCAATGAATTCTTTGACTTTAATAATATGCACAAATCCCAGAACTTCAGCCCTTTCTTTTTTATGTAAGGAAAATTACAAGGTCACAGTAGAATATGAATTCATTTTTTTCAAATCATTAGAATGTATAATGCAAAAAACCTGCAAAGCTGAGAATGATTTCTGCCATTGCATTCAAGATGAGTTCAAGGGTAATTAGATAACTTTTCATTTCAACGGATTCTAATTAGAGCTGCAACAAGCTGCTCAACAGAGATCAGATGCATAAAAACAAGATTTTCCTCCTAACTTTTCAAGGACTTCAGGTACTCATGAATGGTTTACCTGTTCCGCTCCCAACAAATACAACCAACTATTTTTGGACTATTTCCCTTTTGAGCTGTTTAAAAATTCTTCACCCCTGCCCAGAAGATTGTGGAGTAGTGGTCCAAAATTCCCACTGTGATCATTACTTTTTAGCATTTATTAAGAACTGCAGTGCAGAAACCATTATTTTTGTCACGGTCCCTGTTCATGACACTCTATGGCCAGATTAAATACAAAAGATATTTTAATAATAATTGTGGCATTTGTTAAGTGCTTACTATGTGTCAAGCACTGTACTAAAAGCTGGGGTGGATACAAATTAATCAGATTAGATGGAGTCTCTTTCCCGTATGGGGCTCACAGCCTACGGGGGTAGGGAGGAGAAATACTTAATCCCCATTTTACAGATGAGGAAACTGAAGCACAGAGAAATAAAGTGACTTGCCCAAGGTCACAATGGCAGGCAATGGCAGAACCCGAGGTAGAGAGATCTAACACGCAGAAACACTTCAAATCCACTCCATTAATAATAATAATAATAATAATGGCATTTATTAAATGCTTACTATGTGCAAAGCAGTGTTCTAAGCGCTGGGGAAGCTACAAGATGATCAGGTTGTCCCACTGGGGCTCACAGTCTCAATTCCCATTTGACAGATGAGGTAACTGAGGCACAGAGAAGTGAAGTGACTTGTCCAAAGTCACACAGCTGACAATTGGCCGAGCCGGGATTTGAACCCATGACCTCTGACTCCCAAGCCTGGGCTCTTTCCACTGAGGCACGCTGCTTCTCTGCTGCTGCATTTCTTATCTCTAATTGCAGAGAAGCAGTGTGGCTCAGTGGAAAGAGCCTGGGCTTGGGAGTCAGAGGTCATGGGTTCTAATCCCTACTCCACCACATGTCTGCTGTGTGATCTTGGGCAAGTCACTTAACTTCTCTAAGCCTCAGTTACCTCATCTATAAAATGGGAATTAAGACTGTGAGCCCCATGTGGGGCAACCTGATCACCTTGCATCCCCCCCATCATCAGTCATCAATCGTATTTATTGAGCGCTTACTATGTGCAGAGCACTGTACTAAGCGCTTGGGAAGTACAAATTGGCAACATATAGAGACAGTCCCTACCCAACAGTGGGCTCACAGTCTAAAAGTGCTTTGCACATAGTAAGCGCTTAATGAATGCCATCATTGTTATTATTATCTGTTCAGAGATCAGGCCATCTAGGAGAAACACATATTTGAAGTTATTTCCAAGATTTGAAATCACCACAGGAAGATTACTTTTTAGAGAAACATGGTGTAGTGGCTAGAGCATGGGCCTGGGAATAAGAGGGTCATGGGTTCTAATCCCAGCTCCACGACTTGTCTGCTGTCTTACCCTGGACTTCCTTAGGCCTCAGTTACTTCATCTATAAAACAGGGATTAAGACTGTGAACCCCAGACAGGACAGGTACTGTGTCCAACTTGATTTGTTTGTATCCACCCCAGTGCTTAGTACAGTGCCTGGTACGTTGTAAGCACTTAACAAATACCACAATTATTATTATTATTAGAAACTCTCAGTTTCTCTAGATTAGCACTGATTCTATTTTGTTTAATTACATCCCTTGCAGTTTTTGGTAGATCATTCGGTATTTCACACCCTGCCACTGGTATTTACTCACCTAAAGCCCCAAGACCTTGATAAATCCAGCTTGCTCATTTTGTTAGCCAATAAAAATACACCTTGCCATGAATAATGACTTCCATTCTTCAGCCTGGTCAAGGAATAAAGGATGATGAGCCGTGAATTTTTATTACAGCAAGTGGAGAAAAATATCTGGACTAAGGTATGGTAAACTATAAAAAAACTGGAACGAGCTTTCAGGTGAAACAGGATAAGAATAAGTATACCGGAAAACTGAGAAAAATGAAAAAAAAACTGGAATAAACTTCAGTGAAATTTTCTAGTCGCTTTATTGCTGCTATTACTGAGAAGACTGTGCGCAATACCCCAGGCTGAGAGTTTCGATCACAGAACCAAAATCAGGAAGGATGCAGGAGATTCAATGGCTAGCACAGAAGTTATTTGAAGGAGACAATATTATTAGGGTGTGAAACTGAAACTTGCCCATGTGCTGCATTTTGCTTCTTCAAAGCTAATCCCTAAACACCCTTTCAGTTATCCAATAAATCCTAGAGCACATGAAACTCACTGACTCTGCTTCTCCTTAAGCGTGCAGCTTTATCTATTGTATTTCGCATTCTTCTAAAATAGAATGTGATGTGCCGATGCTAGATAAGTGTTTTAATTACTTTTTAATTTAGAATTAGAAACATAAATCCCCATAGCAATAGGGTAACAGAAATAATTTAAAGGCAATTAAATGAAAGCAAGCTTTGGACTTTTGGATGATAATACTTTTTTTACTGCCTGTAATTAGACTCTGTTAGATTCTTCTATTTCATCAAAATTCACTTACAGATCTTTGAGTAGAATTGATATTTTCCACTGAGTTCGATTCTGAAAAACTGGAACAGTTGTCTGAAGCAAGAACAATTGAATGAGGATTCAGTTTTAAATGCTAACAACTCTTAATTATTTATCCTTAATTTAACAATGAGAATGTAAGTAGAAATAAGCAAAGAAAAACTGCTGGTATAGCTAAGTAACAGATGGTAGAAGGAGGAGAGATAGTGAATGGGACAATTAAATTCGGAGGTAGGCACAGGAGTAGTAAATGAATTGGTGAAGGATTTGAATAAAGTCAGAACCAAACAATGCTTTCATCAACAAAACCTAGATGAATTGGATTTATTACATCAAGTGATTTTCTCAGAAGCAAACTTATGAAATTAACCAAGGAGAAGATAAGAGAGATATATGGATGGGAGTATATGTCCCAGGTAGGGAAAGATAATGTTAATATGCTAAGAGGAATCCAGGTAAGCTTCCCTCTGGACTGTAAGCCCATTGTGGACAGGGAACTTGTCTACCAACTGTTTTATGGTTCTCTACCAAGAACTTCGTACAGTCCTCTGCAATAAGAGTTTAATAAATATGATTGATTCATTTACTCATTCATTTATTCAAGTAAAAGTTCCATAAATACATTGAACTAGGGTGGCTAGTTTTCTTTAAACTAGAGAAACAGCGTGGCTCAGTGGAAAGAGCCCGGCTTTGGAGTCAGAGGTCATGGGTTCAAATCCCGGTTCTGTCAATTGTCAGCTGAGTGACTTTGGGCAAGTCACTTCACTTCTCTGGGCCTCAGTTACCTCATCTGTAAAATGGGGATTGAGACTGTGAGCCCCCCTGGGACAACCTGATCACCTTGTAACCTCCCCAGCACTTAGAACAGTGCTTTGCACATAGTAAGCACTTAATAAATGTCATTATTATTATTCTCTGTGACTCAGTGACCTCATCTGTAAAATGGGGATTAAGATTGTGAGCCCCACGGAGCCTAATTATGAAAGTCTGCCTACTTTCAGCCTCCTTTTTCCTAGGTTTGTGCTTGGTCATGCCTGTTAATAAATGATTGAATAATATCAGATTTCAGTTTAATAGAAAAGATGAGTTTATGCTGTTGTGATGTGTATGAAGCACTTAGTACATGCTCTGCACACAGTAAGCGCTCAATAAACATGATTGAATGAATGAATGAATGTGTATTTGTCTCTTGAATTTAGCTATCAGAATGGGGTACTGTGATGGTAGCTCAATTTTATTGGTGTCAGTGAAAATTATTGCAAAGGTTAGGTTATGTGTAGCTTCATGCTTCCAAGCTCTCTTTCAGTTGATTCATATTCCATTAGGCACTATACCAAAAAGATAAAATTTGGCTCAGTATATCTTTTGCTAAATCCTTCAGAACAATGGGCTGGAAAAAAAATCTCAGATCAGGAGTATGATGCTTTCCAGTGAAAGTGAAGTGTTACTTTCTCTTCATAGATGTTGGGTGACTATCCAGAGGTTGAGAAATTATCCAAAACTACTCATTATGGATACTGTTAATTTCAGGTGCCATAAATGCACAGGTTTCACTGTTTTTTGATATGATGCTTCAGTTGGTTAGCTTTGGAAGAAACATCATTATTTAACTTCAGAAAAAGGCTGTCACTTGAGCTTCGATTTACAGCAAGGATCTGAATTAGCAAACCAGAAAGTTTGCCTGTGCAGTCACACACACACACACACACACACACACACACACACACACACACACACACACACACAAACCTGCCCACTTAGTCTACAAATTTTTGACAGAGAAAAAAAAAAAGGAAATAATGAAAATGAGTAAGAGGGAGGATGAGAAGATATGAAAGGTAAGGGTAAAGAAAGCATCTAAGGCAAGCCCTAATCAGAAGACATCCTTAGATACGGTAATTTATGTATTAGGAGATTGGTATCTGGCAATTTAGAAAAAGTAGATTTCTTAAGTACTTAAATCTTTTTTTAATCTGATTTGTTTTCCAATTATATGTCTGATAAAACGCACAACTGTGGAAAAAAAAAATCTGTCTTCGGTACCAGAAATAAATGTCTGCTTTGCTTGAACAGGTGCTGATATAGATTGCTGATACTAACTGTAATATTTTTTAAACACTATGTGTCAGACAATGTAGTAAACACTGAGGTGAATTCAAGCAAATCACATTGGACACAGTCCCTGTCCCCATAGGGCTCACAGTCTTAACCCCCATTTTACATATGAGGTAACTGGGGCACAGAGAAATTAGGTGGCTTGCCCAAGGTCACACAGCAGACAAGTGGCAGGGCTAGGATCAGAATCCAGGTCTTCCTGACTCTGATGCCTGATCTCTATCTACTAGGCTACATGTGACTCCTGTCTAGAAACATTGCAAACGTAAATAACCATGACTGAAGAAGGTGCACCTGTTGCAATGAAGGGAGATGTTTGGGGTTAGAATTATGTCTTGTTTTCCTTTATATTCTCTTCTTATCTCACACAGTTATTGACATCTCTTTGCTACTTCATCTTTTTAATTCCTGCACCATGATATATTTGGTACCATCAAACAAAAACTCCTCACTATTGACTTTAAAGCATCAGTCACCTTGCCCTCTCTTATGTCACCTTGCTACTCTCCTATTACAACCCAGCCCACACACTTCATTCCTCTAATGATAACTTTCTCACTGTAGCTCCATCTCGTCTATCTTGCTGCAAAACTCTCACCCATAACCTACCTCTGGCCTGGAATGTCCTCCTTCCTCATATCAGACAGATAATTGCTCTCCCCCACTTCAAAACCTTATTGAAGGAACATCTTCTCCAAGAAGCCTTCCCTGACTAAGCTCTCCTCTACTCTTCTCCCACTCACTTCTGTGCCGCTCTTACGTGCTCCTTCATTTCATCCTCCCTCCCCACAGCACATATGTATCTGTATATATATATATATCTGTAATGTATTTATTTATATGAATGTCTGCCTCCCCTCTAGACTGTGAGCTCGTTGTGGTCAGGAATATGTCTGTTTATTGTTATATTGTACACTCCCAAGTGCTTAGTACAGTACTTTGCACACAGTAAGTGCTCAATAAATATGACTGAATGACTAACTTCCCCACTGCTCTGTTCCTTCCATGGCTCTATGTTCTTACTTTCCCTCTTTGTCCTACTCTCTTTTTTTCCAGGTGCTTCCCATCATTCTCTCCTATTTTCTTCTATACACTGTCACCGACTCTTTCAATATTCTGCTGTATCTCTCTGTCTCTGAAATATCAAGCACTTGAAAATATTAAATAGTTCACATATCTAGCCATAGTAATAATAATAATAATGATGGCTTTTTTAAGTGCTTACTATATGCCAGGCACTCTGAATGCTGGGGTGGATACAGGCAAATTGGGTTGGACATCGTCCCTGTCCCATGTGTGGCTCACAGTCTCAATCCCCATTTTACAGATGAGGTAACTGAGGCCCAGAGAAATGAAGTGACTTGCCAAGGTCACACAGCAGACTAGTGGCGGTGCCAGGATTGGAACCCATGACCTTCTGACTCGCAGGTCTGTGCTGTATTCATTACACCCTGCTGTTTCTCTGAAGGTCATAAAGGTCAGATTTGTTTAAGTTCGAAAGATGGCATTAAATCCATCTGTTGCTTTATGGACTTGGAACTTCACACTAGCTATGTAAATGTATGCAAGCTAATATGCAAATAGCTCTTCTAAGATCTCTGGTTCATTTCATTGAATTTCATTCAATAAAATGCTATAGGTACTTTTTACTGAAAACTATCAAAAAGATAAAGGATATTGTTTTGCTTCTATAAATTGTATATGCATCCAGGCAATTCTAGTGGCAGAACAGTGAAAGTGATATAGCTTACATTTCTGAATGTTTAGGTATAAAATAACTAGTTAATAATATTAAACATTTAAAGCTAATTGATAGCCCTTTAGCATTTTTTTTTTAATTTATCATGTCAACTTCAAGAAGAGCTCTAAGGGTCTATGACTGCAACAGAATTGTTTCTCAATGAATTTTTCATTAGATTCTACCACATTTCCTTCAGACTCTTTCTTTAAACAAAACGCTTTATGCTAAAAGGAAAAACACATTTTCTTAGTTGGAACTGCTATTTAAAGGAATGAAAGATTTTTGTCCATTTGTCTCTTAGGATTTAGTAAATTGAAATAATTACTGAAGATAAGAGTACAACTTCCAGTTACTAAGTAACTGAGTTTCTATCTCTTTAAACTATCCATATATATTTTGAGGAATTACAGAGAACAATATGACTATTGAATAATTAACATAGTTATTGAACTGATTTAATTGCATGGTAATTTAATTATCTAAATTCACAAAGTAATCACATTTTCATCCTATGTAAATTAATAAACTTATTTCAAGTACAGGGTAAGAAACTGTTGCAAACGAGCTCTGAAATTTTAGTTTCAGAGCATTCCTAGGCAAATTACCTCAAAATGTATTCTCATTTAAAACTGAGGATAGTGACTTATTCACTGTTCTTTCCTTTAGTCCGTTTTTTTAATTTTTTTGTTCGTGGAAGTAATTTTGATTGACAAAGATCCCGTAACTAACACTCCATTAAAAAACACCAAAAAATCGAATGATTCACTTTCAAATGTACAAAGACTTCATTTTTTACAGTGTTTTTTAAATGCTTACTATGTGCCGGACATTGAATTAAGCTCTGGGGTAGAGCTTAATGCAAGATACTAAAGTCAGACACAATCCATGTCCCATATTGGGCTTACAGACTTAACCCCCATTTTTTTGAATCATAGAGGGGCTTCCCCAAGTTCACACAGCTGACAAATGCTGGAGGCAAATTCTTGATAAGACAGGCCGAGAGTAGCCCCTTTCCTCTTCTCTGGGAGCTTATCCTCTACTGTGCTTTTAACTAGAATTCCCTGAATAGAGAAACACATTCCCGATAAGCACTGGAAAATTTACAATGAGGGAGTTCAACAGTTCCATAGATATCCAGGTACTTGTAATAACCAAAACAATAAAATTGTGAAAATTAAACTTGAACTTCCCGGCAAGGTCAACTCATAAAATGCTTAGTACAAGAGGGACTGAATTTACCTTGCTAAGTAATACCCTTGATGGGATGTGAAGCTATGCAGGAAATTCTATACAGCAGCAATAACTCTGCCTCATTACCACTTGAATAGGACACTCAAAAGAATTATAACATACAATATGAACATATTCTTCTCCCTCTTTGTGGATGATTGATCAAATACTATCCATAAGTATTCCTTCAGAATTACATTTATTAGCTGGATTCTCCCTTTCTTAAACGGAGGACAGGCTTATTTAAGGATGAATGAAGGCCCTTAAAAGCTTCTTATGTACTGTTTCTGGAGATAATTGTGTCACCAATGCAGAAAGCCCCAAAGATGTAAGAACCTGCACATCTCTGAGCCTTATAGCCCTGAAAAAGTAATACAGCCAACTAGGTCCTGGGATATTGGAGTTAACGGTTCTTTCCTTATATGGAATAGAAAGATGAACTCATTAATAAAATCCCATTATTACTTCCCTTCTGTGGAAAAGCCAAAACAACTTGTCCTTCGGAAATCTTCTCTTCCAGCCAAGAATAGAGTTCTAGTGTGAGCTTCCTCCGAAATATCAAAAGGGAGGAATTGGATATGAAACTGTCGATCTAAACACTGTTCTATACATGGAACAAGTTAACAAAACAACATTGCCTAGTGGGTAGGACACGGGTCTGGGAATAAGAAGGAGCTGAGTTCTAATCCTGGATTCGCCACTTGCCTGCTGTTTTACCTGGGGCAATTCATGTGACTTCTCTGTGCCTCAGCTACCTCATTTGTAAAATGGGGACTAATACTTTGAGCCCCATGCAGAGCATGGACTTGTCCAACCTGATGATTGAGACTGTGAGCCCTTTGTGGGACAAGAACTGTGCATAGTTGATTAGCTTGTATCCACCTCAGTGCTTAGTACAGTACTGACACATAGTAAGTGCTTAACACATACCATGAACAGATGAACAAACGAAAAAGTACCTATGTTAGGAGTGAACAAGGAGACCAAGGAGTCCAGTCATCAAAGTCATTGTTGACCTTTTTGTTTTGCTTTTTAGTGGTATTTGCTAAGCATTTATTGTGTCCTGGGCACAATCTAAGTGCTGAGGTAGATACAAGGTAATCAGGTTGGACACAGACCCTGTCTCACAGAGGGCTTACAGCCTTAATCATCAGTTTGGACACGGTGGCAGAGTTGGGCTATTTGTCAGCTGTGTGACCTGGGGGAAGTCACTTTACTTCTCTGTGCCTCAGTAACCTCATCTGTAAAACGGGGATTAAGCCTGTGAGCCCCACGTGGGACAACCTGATCACCTTGTATTCCCCCCAGCATGTAGAACAGTGCTTTGCACATAGTAGATGCTTAATAAATACCATTTTTATTATTATTACCCAGGTCCTTCTTACTCCCAGGCCTGTGACCTAACCATTAGGCACTGCTGCTTCTCAGCCCCTCTTCACATTGACTCATCAGATCATCTGGAAACTGCACCTGGGCTTCCCTGGGACTTCTTGGCCTATTTCTGACTGTGGCAGAGCAAACTGCCTCCCCTCCCCACCATCCAGGGCCTCCCTCCCCACATGCTCTGTACACCTGCCACACTGCTTCCCCAGGAACTGGAACCATCGAGAAGACCCCATCCCATCCTGCTTTCCACCACCCCAAAGAGGAAAGAGGTACCTGCAACACGAGGTCTCTATAACCTGCAGGAGCCATTGCTGTGGTTATGGGTATACCATGGACTCTGAATCACGAGGAGTCTGTAATTCTGCTCCTCAAGCTCCCTACTAACTTTTGTTTTATTTATTGCACATTTGTTTTTGACCCTTAGGTGTTTACATTTTTAATCATCATCATCAATCGTATTTATTGAGCGCTTACTATGTGCAGAGCACTGTACTAAGCGCTTGGGAAATACAAATTGGCAACACATAGAGACAGTCCCTACCCAACAGTGGGCTCACAGTCTAAAAGGGGGAGACAGAGAACAAAACCAAACATATCAGCAAAGCAAAATAAATAGAATAGATATGTACAAGTAAAATAAATAAATAAATAAATGGAGTAATAAATATGTACAAACATATATACATATATACAGGTGCTGTGGGGAAGGGAAGGAGGTAAGATGGGGGGGATGGAGAGGGGGACGAGGGGGAGAGGAAGGAAGGGACTCAGTCTGGGAAGGCCTCCTGGAGGAGGTGAGCTCTCAGCAGGGCTTTGAAGGGAGGAAGAGAGCTAGCCTGGCGGATGGGCAGGGGGAGGGCATTCCAGGCCCTCCCCCTGGAATGTTTCACTATTCCATTGTGTCCGTCTCCAGTCCTCTATCCCACCTATATTCATAGACTATCAATCAATCAATCAATCAATCATATTTATTGAGTGCTTACTGTGTGCAGAGCACTGTACTAAGTGCTTGGGAAGTACAAGTTGGCAACACATAGAGACAGTCCCTACCCAACAGTGGGCTCACAGTCTAGAAGGGGGAGAAAGAGAAAGAAGGACAAGGGCCATGTCTAAATCCCACCTGTATAACATGAGAAGCAGCATGGCTCAGTAGAAAGAGCACAGGCTTTGGAGTCAGAGGTCATGGGTTCAAATCCCAGCTCCGCCAAGTGTCAGCTGTGTGACTTTGGGCAAGTCACTTCACTTGTCTATGCCCCAGTTCTTTCATCTGTATAATGGGGATGAAGGCTGTGAGCTCCACGTGGGATAACCAGATCACCTTGTATCCTCCCCAGCACTTAGAACAGTGCTTTTCTCATTGTAATCACTTAACAAATGCCATTGTTATTATTATTATTATTATACCCTGACCCAAAACAGTGCTTTGCACACACAAAATTCTTAACAAACATTATTACGACTATTGCTGCTGAAATAGACACAATCTGCAACCACAATTCACAGACGATGGCTTTAAATTCCTCTCTTAGATAGCAAGGGAAATTTTGGCAGGGAGAAGAAACAAATAGATGATATGTAAGTGATGTTATGAATAACAAAAAAAGGGTTAGATTGTAGAGGGTGGGGAACCAAAAGAAAAATGAAAAGATTAAGAGTAAGAGCTCACAGAAATGTGTCAAAGCCAGGGGAAAATTAAAATTGGGAATGGTTGGCTAGGATACTCAAGGTAATAGTAAGCATAATAGTAATAATGACAGTAATGATAATAATGATGGTATTCCATTCATTTAATTTTATTTGAGCACTTACTGTGTACCAAGCACTGTACTAAGCACTTGGGAGTGTACAATATAACATCAGACACATTCCCTGCCCACAAACAGCTCACAGTCTAGAGGGGGAGGCAGACATCAATATAATAATAATAATAATGGCATTTATTAAGAGCTTACTATGTGCAAAGCACTGTTCTAAGCGCTGGAGAGGTTACAAGGTGATCAGGTTGTCCCATGGGGGGCTCACTGTCTTAATCCCCATTTTACAGATGAGGTAACTGAGGTGCAGAGAGGCTAAGTGACTTGCCCAAAGTCACACAGCTGACAAGTGGCGGAGCCGGGATCTGAACCCATGACCTCTGACTCCAAAGCCTGTGCTCTTTCCACTGAGCCATGCTGCTTCAATATAAATAAATGAATAAATAAATAAATTACAGATATATACCTATGTGCTATGGGGAAGGGAGGGAAGATGAATGAAGGAACACGCAGCGCAGAAGGAAGTGGGGGAAGAGGAGAGGAAGGCTCAGACAGGGAAGGCTTCCTGGAGAAGATGTGCCTTCAATTAGGCTTTGAAGTGGGGTAGATAAATTATCTGTTTGATATGAGGAGGGAGGGCATTCCAGGCCAGAGATAGGATGTGGGCTAGAGGTCGGCCCCGAGATAGATGAGATTGAGATACAGTGAGAAGGTTAGCACCAGAGGAACGAAGTGGGTTGCCTTGTAGTAGAAGGGCAAAAAAGTGCCTATTATAAGCGCTTCATACAGTGCTGTGCACACAGTAAGCATTCCATAAATATGATTGAATTAAATGATGAACGAATGAATGTGCCACTGGAGCAGATACAGGGTAATCAAATTCCACATGGGACTAACAGTCCAAGTAGGAGGGAGAATAGGTATTGAATCCTCATTTGCAGGCAAGGGATCTAAGGCACATAGAAGTTAAGTGGCTTGTTAAAGGTCACATAGCCGGTAAGGTAAGATAAGGATAATTTCACTGTGTTTAGTTTGCTAGTAGTGCACCAACTTGATTAGCTTGTATCTACCTTAGCACTTAGAAAAGTGCTTGACACCTAGTAACTGTTTAACATCATCATTTGGATCAGGAATCACAACTGAGAGCACCTCGCTTTCCCAAGAATATCAGAGACATACAGCCTAGTTCCTCATGCCAAATCAATGCCCCATCATTGGTAATGAATAGAAATAAATTGATTTTTGGATTATCTCGTTAATGTCATCCGTAATTTACTGTGTAAAAGTGAAAATGACTCCTGCATTGGAATGCCCCAAATCTCTGAGGGAAACTTGGAAAATAATTTCAGGGCAGTAATAGTGCAGCCTTTTTCAGCAAAAGTCCTTGTTGCCTAAAGAATGTTGGCATCAGGAAAATTCAGTAGGCCGCATGTTGTGAAGATGTCCTCGCATATATGAAATGAAGTAGTTATCACCATATAGAGAGAAGCAGTGTGGCCTAGTGGGAAGAGTCAGAGGACCTGGGTCAAGTCACTTAACTTTTCTGTGCCTCAATTCCTTCATCTGTAAAATGGAGATAAACTCCTATTCCCTCCTACCTAGACTGTGATACCTATGTGGAACAGGGACGTCACATCATTCCAGCACTTAGAACAGTGCTTGGTACATAGTAAGTGCTTAACAAGTATTATTATTATTACAAAAAATACCTCTATATAAGAAATCATAATTCAATTTACTTTGTTCAACATGCATATAGACAACTCAATATGGGCAGCAGAGCAATCCTTTGCCATGTGTTTGCTTCTAAGGCGGGCATATTACTGGTAGTTTTTCCTTCTGTATCTGTGTTCTGTAACATTCCGGTAATATTCATTAATCAATCTAGCAAATGTTTGTGTTATCCCAGTGTTTAGAAGAGTCTTTAATTTTCCTCGCAAATTTGGGGAAAAACTATTAAGATCCACAGGAATCAAGTGGTTTGTTCTCTAGGAGTGGTAAAGAGGGATCATAATTTGAGATGTTAAAAGACAACGTACCGCTTTGATTAAAACCCCAGCGATAAATTGTCCTGTTACTCTGTGATTGGCCAAGGGAAAAGTACCCTCCTCTATGGAGTATCATCTGGGGAAGATCTGAATAATTTTTATCTCCTGTCCAACGATTGCAAGGATGTAATATGGCTCCGACTTAACAGTTTGCACTTTGGAACAAGTGGAAAGAAATATTATCCACACAATGTAAGTAACGGCCTGTCTAGAGATCAGGGATCATGATGTACATGGATATTTCAATCCCAGGTACTCAGTAGCAAAGATGGAATACTACATATATCTTTCAGATAAGAAGTTTATGAGGTTTTTTAATAACTTATCTGGTAGTGCAAGACCTTATCATGTAAATTATCCTGTAGCACGTCATTTGAGATATGCTTTCAGCGTCTCAATAGAGTATGAAGTGTAGTAGGTTTGATCAAACCCTCACCAGCTCTTGTGTGTAAATGTAATAATCACATATGTATTGTATCCTTGACTTTTTTTGCTGGTAAGTCCTTGACTATAATGGTTGAATGAAATACTGTACTTATTACAGAATAAATTACTTGGTCTAATCATGTTCTTGTATTCTCAAGCAGTGTTACTAGCCTTCAATGCTCCACTGGTCCGTAAATTAATGGAATTTATGCAAAATATTAAGCTAAATTGAGCTCATCACAATCCATCCTCCAATGCAACCAAATATGGGAATTTTGACAATAATGCTACAAGCATAAAATGACTGATCAATTCATTTCATATATGCCACTGAAATATCAAGAGCACATTATCATTAAATATTTGTGGATAAGAAACCCCGTGTCTATTAGGGTCTATTAGGGTGATAAGCTATCTATAAGGCACTAATGATTAATATTATCCTTTAGTGGATATTTCAAAATAATGATTATAACTATAATTAGAAAACATTTTCATGAACATTTGATTATAACTTCATAACAATAATAATAATAATATTCATGACTATATTTGTTGAGCACTTACCATGTGTCAAGCGCTGTTCTCAGCATTGGGGTAGATTCAATTTAATAAAGTTGGACACAGTCCTTGTCCCACATGGGACTCACTGTTTAGGTAGGAGAGAGAACAGGTATTTAACCCCTATCTTCCAGAGGAGGAAACTGAGGCACAGAAAAGGTAAGTGACTTGTCCAAGGTCACAGAGCAGGGAATTTGGCAGTTCCAGGATTAGAGGCCAGATCATCTGATTCTAGTTTCAATATAATTACCACCAGCCCCAAACATAGTTCTCACTGCCAGTCAATCTTATCCATTCAATAGTGGCACAGCTGGTTCTGATAATACAATGGGCAAAGAACAAAATCCTCCTTGATTGTCCCGAGTCTGTTCTCTAGCATTGCTCTTCTTTTTTCCTGCTGTTTTTAGAAGCCATATCAATGGCTAATTTGTTTCCTTGACTGTGTCTAATCCAAAAATGTGTTTTGGGCAGTGAAAGTGCCTGCTTATTCTCTTGTGTTGTACTCTCCCAAGTGCTTAGAACAGTGCTCTTCACAAAGTAAGCATCCAGTAAATGCCATTGATAATCTTGTATCGACCTGGGTTTTAGCAGTGTTTGGCACATAGTGGGTGCTTAACAAATACCATGTTCATTATGGCTGTGATAAGACTTGATGAAAGGGTCCTAAAAAGAAGATAAAAATAAATAGGCAAGATTCAATTGTCAGAGGAAAAACGACCTGTGATAAGAGTTGATGAAAGGGTCCCTAAAAAGAAGTTAAAAATAAATAGGCAAGATTCAATTGTCAGAGGAAAAAGGACCTGGAAAGGACTTGGAAGTTATTAGAATGTTAACCACCTGGAATATGAATTAGAACTCAAACACCTGTTTGAATTCATATTTTGAATGACTATATAACACTATGGTGAGCAGCACTCTCAATTTCTTCCATGAAAATAAAATGTGAAGAGAAATACCGCTAAACAAAGTATAGTTTACCATAGGAATGGCATATTGTACTCTCCCAAGCACTTAGTACAGTGCTTTCTACACAATAAGTGCTCAGTAAATACAATTGAATGAAATGGTGTGCAAGATTACAAAAAAAAACAAAACAATATAAACACAATTTTGAAAGGATAAAAAAAGAATAGTATTATGATTGAGTGTCTACACTCAGTGGAAACATAAAAGAAAGAATAGAGATCATTCATTCATTCATATTTACTGAATCCTTACTGTGTGCAGAGAATTGTACTAAGCGCTTGGAAAGTACAATTCAGCAAAAAAAAAAGAGACAATCCCTGTCCACAACGGGCTTACAGTCTAGAAGTGGGGGGACAGACATCAAAACAATTTAACAGGCATCAATAGCATAAATTTAAATAAATAGAATTATAGATATATACACATCAAAACAAGTAAACAGGCTTTAATATAAATAGAATTACATTTATATGTATATGTGTATGTGTATGATGGAGAGCTTTGAAGTCAACAGTGAGGAGTTTTTGCTTGATATGGAAATTGATAGGCAACCACTGGAGATTTTTTAGGAGAGGGGGTGACACATCCGGACCATCTCTGTAGAAAGATAATCCGGGCAGAAGAGTGAAGTATGGACTCAAGTGGGGAGAGACAGGATATTGGGAGATCAGAAAGGATGCTAATGCAGTTAATATAGTTGGGATAGAATGAGTGATTGTACTAACGTGGTAGCGGCTTGGATGGAGAGGAGAGGGCAGATCATTTTAATGTTATATCATTTAATATGCTATGATAGGGATGACCAACACCCTCAGAATTCCTCTTAAAATGCAGAATGACTTGAATAACTGGAAAAATGACATGAAGAACTGTGCATTTGGAAAAGACAAAATATCTTCCAAACGAAGTTTAAAGAAAGGCAGGCAGAGGGATTGATAATTTTAGCCGGTGTTGGTTGGTTAGTTCAGTTCTTTGGGCCATTCCTTTTAAATAGCAGTACTAAAATTTCCAAAGTGAATAAACCATCACCTAAGTCAATCCCAAAACTTCATGATTAACTCATATATGTCTGCAAGCATATGGATACCTCTAAACATAGGGAAACACTAATATAATAATCCTAATTTATCAAGAGAGGAAGTCCCTCTGAAATGAAAACTGTGTCCATTTGACTCAGTTCATTCACAGATCATAGGATAGGAAACATGAGTAAACAGAATGAAAATGGCAATTAAAGCATAGATACATGTTTTGTGCCTTCTGTTGGAAAAACCTTTTGTTCTTCTGAGTATAATTTCCACTGTGATCAGCAATGAGACAGCAGAGGCTGCATGCCAGATTCTATCCTAATATAATAATGGATAAATAGTGGCTTAAACAACCATAAAAATGAATTATAATATTTCATTTTCCTTGCAAGTGAAGTTATCATTATTAATGTTCTATAATGTACAGCCACTGTGTGTGATAAATAGCATTTTTTCTTACTATAACTATATTTAGAACAACCTGGAGGGAGATAAGAAAATGCAGTCCAGTCTAAATATGGCCATTTGCATAATTTAAATTCTTCTTTTAAAGTGCTTTGGAAAAATGCATTATTATGAGATTTAAACCAGTTGGAAAATGGTTTCCTCTTTGACAAGGAACTATCTTATTGCCTATACATTAACCTAGCAGGAAACAATTGCCAACATGAATATGGTTTAGGAATTTAAAATATAATTAAAATACAATCTCCTCTAATATTCTTCCTACAATACAAGAGTACTCTGTCCATTGTTGTACAAGACCTGTGAGAATTTTATTGGAACATTTTAAAGTCCTATCTTCCTTCATTCAAAAGTTTTTTTGTAAAAGTTAAGGTGCTAGAATTGGTGAGTATCGTTAGGAAACATAAAGAGTGAGTCAATATTATATTAAAATGGGGATTAAGACTGTGAGTCTCCGTGT
The DNA here is from genome assembly GCF_015852505.1 of Tachyglossus aculeatus. NCBI lineage: Eukaryota > Metazoa > Chordata > Mammalia > Monotremata > Tachyglossidae > Tachyglossus > Tachyglossus aculeatus. The sequence continues at coordinate 33,816,451 of NC_052079.1, read as the reverse complement.
GGGACATGGACAATGTCCAACCTGCTTAACTTGTATTTACCATCTATCCCAGTGCTTAGAACAGTGTTTGATACATAGAAAGTGCTTAACAAATACCATCTTTATCATTATTATTATTATTAGGACGAGACTGTATGACAGCTTGGTTATGGTCCCTCTTTCCTTCCCTTACTTGGAACTGGTTGGTTATAGCTTTGTAGAAAGACCATTTTTATTTTGTTTTTATGACAGCATGTCATGAGATCTGTTTGAATAATCTTTCACCTGAGTACTAATTAAATTTGATGGAACAATCTTGTTTGAAAACTTGTGAATGTGGTCTTCTTGTTTTTCCAAAGTCTCAGAGTAACTTCAAAACTCTAACACTGAAATCGTCATTCAAAGATATGGTTCTAATAGTCAAATGGTCTTTGTTATGAAGATGATGAAATAACAATTTTCCCACAAGTCCTACTGCTGCCAAACTACAATTTTCAGGAGGCCTGGGAGACAGAAGGACCTGGGTTCTAATCCTGACTTTATCACATGTCTACTATGTGACCTTGGGCAAATAACTTCACTTCTCCAAGTCTCAGTTACCTTATCTGAAAATGGGGATTAAGACTGTGTACCCCATATGGGACAGAGGCAGTGTCCAACCCGATTTGTATATATTCACCCTAGACTTTAGAACATAATGAACATAGCTCATTACTTAGAACTATGACAAGTCATTAAAAAGATGATATTGTGATTGTCACAGTTTTCAGGGTCATCTCTGCCTATATTTATACAGATGATGTTTATGACATTAAGGCACTCAGTCAACTCTCTCCCTTTTACCTTGCCACACTTATTTACTACTACAACCTAGTCCACATGTTTCTTTCCTCTTTCCTCTACTCACTTTACCTCAAAACTGTCTTTCTCACCATAGAACAGTACCTGGCACATAGTAAAGTACTTAACAAATATCACAACTATTTGTTGTGTTGACTGCATAGATTTAAAAAAAATGAAGCTATCATTCAGTAGTTTGTGAAGGGAGCTTAATTGTAGGGTTTAACAAAACCTTTGCCAAAACTAGTTTTATCCACTTCATTTCACCTGAGCCTTGTGGTGACCTTGATGCCTTAGTGACTTTCTAGACTGTGAGTCCGCTGTTGCGTAGGGACCATCTCTATATGTTGCCAACTTGTACTTCCCAAGCGCTTAGTACAGTGCTCTGCACACACTAAGCACTCAATAAATACAATTGAATGAAATACGATTGAATGAATGCCATGGGAAGCAGTGTGGCTCAGTGGAAAGGGCACGGTCTTTGGAGTCAGAATTCATGGGTTCAAATCCCGGCTCTGCCAATTGTCAGCTGTGTGACTTTGGGCAAGTCACTTCACTTCTCTGTGCCTCATCTGTAAAATGGGGATTAAGATTGTGAGCCCCCCCCCGTGGGACAACCTAATCACCTTGTAACTCCCCAGCGCTTAGAACAGTGCTTTGCACATAGTAAGTGCTTAATAGATGTCATCATTATCATCATTATTATTATTACTATTACTATAGGGTTGTCTTTCTGTCCTCACCCCTTGGGGGAAAATGTCAGAGCCATATCTAAGCTACTGCTTTTAGATTGATGAGGCTCTGCTTTTTCTAGGACAGGGTTCCACTTGTCTTTGGAGGCAAGGGTAAGAGCTTGCAAGCAGCTGATGCAAATTGAAGTCTCACTCTGCTCCCCAGCAAAATATAAACCTCAATCTGTAGTTGCAAATACTTGTGAGCAGTGTCGCCTGATATTTTGAGGAAAAAATTACAGGCTTGTTTGTGAACGGTGAGACTTCAAAGTTAGAAATCTTGGAAATTCACCACGGAATTACTCAATGAACTTGACAAATTGGATTTAACAGCTAAAGACGTCTAAGAACTACCCCAAATGTCACAAATAATGCTTGCCTCGGCCTTTGTCATGTAAGCAAACTCAAAGCGGAGATCCCAACTTTACTCCTGTTACTGTCTATACATCTATCTGACTATGAATCACCTTCACATCCCTCAAACAGATGGGCCTCTATCTAAGGTTCCCGGCGGGACTTTTTTATTGATTCCACTGGTAGGTGTGCACAACAAAGTCATTACTTAGAACTAGGACTTAAGTCATTAAAAAGATGCTATTGTGATTGTCACAGTATTCAGGGTCATCTCTGCCTATATTTATACAGATGATGTTTATGACATTAAGGCACTCAGTCAACTCTCTCCCTCTTACCTTGCCACACTGATTTACTACTACAGCCTAGCCCACATGTTTCTTTCCTCTAAGGCTACTCACTTTACCTCAAAACTGTCTTTCTCACCATTGAACTCTGACCTGAAATTCCCTGCCCCTGCACATTCAACAGACCACTACTCTATCCACCTTTAAAAGCCCAACTAAAAACACATTTCCTCCAAGATGCCTTCTCTGACTTTTCCCTCACTCCCTCTCTTTTCTGTTTTGCCTATGCAGTTGAATTTGTACCCTTTAAACATATGATGTTCACCCCACCCTCAGTCCCAGAGCACTTATGTAAACATCAGTAATTCATTTTAATGTGTGTTTTTCCCCTAGACTTTTTAAGCAAACTGGGGCAGAGAACACGTCTAACAACTCCATTGTATTGTGCTATCCCAAAGATTTAGTACAGTGTTCTGTACTCAGGAAATAAATTCCATTCAATAAATACCACTGATTGAGGCATCATTTTATTCTAAGAGTTGCACTGATTTCATAGCAATCATTGAATCAATCAATCATATTCATTGAGTGCTTCCAGGGTTTATAGACATGATCTTTGCCCATAGTAAGCTTATAGTCTAGAGGGGGAGAGAGATATTAATGTAAATAAATTATGGATATGTGCATAAGTGCTGTGGGGCTGAGAGATGGGTGAATTAAGGGAGCAAATCCAAGTGCAAGGACAATGCAGAAGGGAGTGGTAGAAGAGGAAATGAGGATTTAGTCAGGAAAAGCCTCTTGGAGGAGATATGCCTTTCATATGGCTTTGAAGGTGGAGAGAGTGATTGTTGGCTATGACAAGTGGGGCGTTACAGGACAGAGACAGGACGTGGGCAAGAGTTCAGTGGTGAGATTGATGAGATCGAGGTCTTATCACTGAATTAAAAATTCCTACAAAGATCCTATTGAGATCGAGTGATTTGCCATTCAACATTTGCTTTATGGCTAGGAAGTGTCTTCAGACAATAGAAAAGTGGCTATTTGCTCCTGAATTTAAGGTTAAGAAAATTATTTGAATTCACTGAATCAATAGGGAAATTACACCAAAGATTTACAGGGTCATTGAAGCTATCAGTCAACTTAAATACTGACTAGAGAATGGAAGGTATGTCCAGTTTGGAAATGAAGTTGAAAGCCGAAGAGCCCAAGTATCGAGATGCTTGAATTTTACATCAACTATGACTTCAATTGTTTTTTCTCTCCAGACTCAAAATTTGCTGGACTGGGAATTCTATTTGTGTGCTAAAGGCAATGTTTTATGGGCAACATATGGCCTATGTAAGCTTGCAAAGTTGAATAATGCATTCTAGAAAACTCCATAATTCTCCTGTTGTCTATCCTCTACCCTTTGCCTTCTGAGTTCCCTGAAGTCCCTGAATCATTGTCCATATAGTCCTTCCGATGTTTAGTACACTACTTCAAATATTGTATGTGCTTCATAAAAATTATTGATTAGTTGATTGATTGATAGATATGAAGATCCACTGAAATCTAGTTTGAAGGGATATTCAATCAATCCAACTAGCTGGGCTGTAATCGCTAGTGACAAGAAGCTTGGCAAAGCGTATGCTGACAGTATAGTGAAGTAAGGACAAAAGCAGCTTGGCAGTGCTAAGACAAAGTGGAAAAAAGTTTCCACATGTGATTGATGATGAGGATGATGATTTTGACATTTGTTAAGCACTTACTATGTGCCAAGCACTGTTCTAAGCACGGGGGTAGATATAAGGGAATCAGGCTGTCCCCTGTGGGGCTCACAGTCTTAATCCCCATTTTACACATGAGGCAACTGAGGCAGAGAGAAGTTAAGTGACTTGCCCAAAGTCACATGTGTGCACCATCTATCCAAAGCCCAACATAATTGATATTATTTTTTGAGTGCCTGCTGTGTGCTGAGGGCTGTATTAAGTACTTGGGGGAGAACAGTGAACATAAAATGGGAAAAAGAAGTGCTGCCCCCAAGGAGTTTGTAATCTCATTATTTACAGGTTGAAGAAGGAAAATGAAAAGACAGGCATAACTAGTAATGAAAGAGAAAAATGAATAAAACAGTGTAAATCAATATATTCAAAAACACTGAAGTGGCAGTTGAGAGGAAATGATCTGGTAAAGTAGAAACTAAGACAAAGTTGCCTTCTATAGTAGGTTGAATTTGGAAAGGGTTTTGAAGATGGAGAGGACTGCAGGGAATCTGTTATTAGTACAGTATTCGGCACACAGTAAGTGCTCAATAAATATGATTGATGGTAGACTGTCAATTTGAAAAGGGAGTGCTCCAGCCACAGTGAAGGGCTTGAGCAAAGGATCTTAGGTCAGAGAGTTGAAAATGAGGCACAGCAAGCAGATGAACATGGGTGGAACAAGAGCATGGGTTGAGGAGTAATAGGTGTAGAGAACAAATATGCAAAAGGGAAAGAAATCTGGGCTTGGTGTTGAGCCAATTTCACTCTGTGACTGGGAGAACCACAAAGAACACTGCCCTTTTTCTGTGAAAGTCTATGAAGCTATCCTACCCCTCTGAGAAAGTAAGAAAAGCAGTATGGCCTAATTAAAAGAGCAAAGGCTTGGAAATCAGAAGACCTGGTGTTTAACTCTGACTCTGCCACATATCTTCAATGTGACCTTGGGTACCGAAATTAATTTTCTCATGCTTCAGTTACCTAATCTGTAAAATGAAGAATAAATCCTTTTAAATCCTTAGACTGTGAATCCCAAGTGGAACAGGGATCGTGTCCACCTGATAAACTTGAAACTACCCCCAGCTCTTAGAACAGTGCTCGACCCAGTTAAGCAGCTAAATATCGGAACTCCTTTCCTACTTCCCACCTGCTCTCTCTCCTCTTTCACCATTGCCTGCCTGCTTTCTCCATCATTTCTGGTTTGAATCTTGTCCTTTGGCCCCTTAGAAACACTTTCGGCAGAAACTATAGACAGAGAAGGGACTGGAGAACTGGGACGAGTGACCAGTTCAAAGATTACAACTAGGCGAGAAGGAAGGGGTGTGGGAGAGAAAAGAGGGAAGAGAGGGAGGAATTGGATTGCGGGAAAGGGAAAAGAAAAGCCAAGAGCATGAAAGAGGAAGGGGTTGAGTTTGGGGATCAAAACCAGGAAGGGGACTGGTTTTTTTGTTGTTTTAATTGTATTCGTTAATAATAATAATGACATTTATTAAGTGCTTACTATGTGCAAAGCACTGTTCTAGGCACTGGACATCTGTTAAGTGCTTACTATGTGCCAGGCAATAATAATAATAATAATAATAATAATAATAATAATAATAATAATAATAATAATAGCATTTATTAAGTGCTTACTATGTGCAAAGCACTGTTCTAAGCGCTGGGGAGGTTACAAGGTGATCAGGTTGTCCCACGGTGGGCTCACAGTCTTAATCCCCATTTTACAGATGAGGTAACAGAGGCACAGAGAAGTGACGTGACTTGCCCAAAGTCACACAGCTGACAATTGGTGGAGCTGGGATTTGAACCCATGACCTCTGACTCCAAAGCCCCTGCTCTTTCCACTGAGCCATGCTGCTTCTACTAAATGCCATACATTTTTAAAAGAAAAACATTCCAAACATCAGAGCCTACGATCGGCTGAAGGAGCAAGAGGTAAGAAAGTTTGGAGAACTGTCTAGATGGGAGATGACAAGATTTTGAGTCGATATTAGAAGGAGAGGATGGGATGAATCTGGAAGAGTAGAAATCCAAGATGATGCTAAGGATATCAGTTAGGAGCAGTGGTTGAGGAGGGAGGATGAGTACAATTTTAGGCGTGTTTAGCTTGAGATTCTGACAGGACGTTTATGTGGAAATGTGTTGGAAGCAAGAGGATCAAACCTCTTGAAGCTTTATTCCATTTTCTCAGAAATTGTGGTTATAGTTTCCACAACCTAGAAGTTATGATTTTCTTCCATCCACTGATAATTTCAGAAGTAAAAGGTACCATCAGATCATGGACTGAAGAGATAGCTCTTTTCAAAGTCGATTATCTCAGATTACAGTAAAGATCTATTATTCTCTTTTGGAATTTAAATAATTTATGTATTTTTATGACATCTGTTTGGAAAATCATTAAGTGATTGCAGTTGTCCATATTGCTCTGAGGGGAAATTTGGAAGTCTGGCATATATTCTGATTTTGCAATAATAATAATAGTAAAATAAAATGACTTCAAGAAAACTGCAAAGACAACATTTTTCCAAACTTTCCAACATGTGGTGCTGTAATGCTTGAGCAGATGTACCATTAAAATTTGTAAATTGCTAAATCCTATCTTTATGAAGTTAGAACCAATAGATGCAAATATACATCAGGGAATTGGCCTAATGAGTCCATTCAATATTAATATGATTGGCAAGAGTTTAATTTCTCCCATCTTATTATGGAGGTAGGCACTGACTGATGACTACATCTAAAATAATAAAATTCTAGGTTTTCCTGGCTTATCCCTAAACTAATTTTTAACTTTACATTAATTGCTTTTCATCTCAAAATTCAAAACGTGATAGTTTAGCGATTCACTAATTTTAATATGTAAATTGGAGTTTTAATTCGTTGAGTGTCACAGAAGTTGATCTGTGTGGAATAATGATGAGAGACTTGAACCTTAATTAGTCAGATGCTTCACCAATCTCATTGAAAAATATAAATTAGAAGTTAATTCAATTGGGTAGTGCTGGCCCCTAGGTTAAAGAAAAAGAAAACTTGCCTTCACAATGGAAGATTGCCATATTGATGAATGTTTACATCACCTCAAACTGAAGTTTTCTACTTTATACGATCTTCACATTCCTTCCTGCAAATATAAAATGCATCAGATCATCTTAAATTTGATTTGAATAGCTTGGAATTGGTAATAGCTAGTAAAAAGGGAAGACATAAATCTTTATTGTTCAAGGAAATGATTATTCCTATATTCTTTTCATTTTGATTATTTAAAGGGAATTTCTTGAGCTAGGTAATTTTGGAAGAGTAATAATTACACTTTTGCTCTACTGTTTGCTGCATTAGAATGACATTCTGAATAGGTGACCATCTGAGAGTGTGGCAAATTCAATCTTTCTGGGTGGTGATTTTTGCTCTACCTGGACTTGAGTAACCTCAGAAAGTGCATTATCTTTAAATGTCATCATTTTTAAAGAATGACTCCAACCTGAATTCAGACCTTTTTTTCAGGTATAATGAGGATCTTTTACCTGCTTTGGTTAGGAAGTGCCAACTTCAAATATTACAGCATTTCCTGGGTTGGAAAACAATTATAACAATAAGTACAATAGTAATACTATGGTCTTTTTTAAGCACTCACTACGTACTAAGGACTGTACTAATTTCTAGGGTAGGCACAAGATAGGTTGGACATAGTCCCCGTCCTTCAATGGGTTCACATTCCTAGTAGGAGAGGGAATGCATTATTTAATCCCCAAATCCTCTGACTCTCAGGAATGTGCTTTTTTACCTAGGTCCCACAGCTTACTGAACTTTTTTTTATAAATGAGCAGTGGGTTTAGGGGAGGTCATTAATTTAGGCCATAGGGTCCATTCAGTAATTCACTGACTCAGTGGGCCTATGTAAGGGGAGTTTGGGGACCGCTTAGGTTCCCTTAATGAATAAAAAAAAAAAAAACACCTCTACTCCAAGACTGTGTCTGATCTAATGATATTATTTTAACCATGGCAAGTTCTATTTAGAAGCAGGTATGGTATTTATTACATGCTTACTTGTACAAAGCACTGTCCTAGGATCTGGTAAAGATACCAACCAACCCAACTGTGCATAAGATAGAAGAGACATATTCCAAGCATGCTATATTAGCATAACTCTAAGGAGTAGTCACACTCTGCACACAGTAAGGGCTCAATAAATATGATTGAATGAATGAATGAATAATTATCCTAATTGAAACCTGTTTCCCTAAAATAAGGTAAATATATGCCGAGGTGATATTTGCATATATTTTTTCCTCAGCAAGATGGAGGAACAGAGGCTGCTGATGAATATCCTCCTTGTCAGTTTAGATAGGTGAACAGGTCTTGAAGAGTCGGTCAACAGATCACTGACCTTTAGCACTGTCAACTTCTACAGTTGAAAACAGCACCATCCTCCTGGTTTCCCAAACCAGGTTTCCCTGGTATTATCCTTGATTCCTGGCTCTCTTTCAATTCTCACATCTCACATTTAGTCTGTTACTAAATCATTGAGCGATTGCCACCATTACACCTTATCACATTCAGTTTGATACCAGATCTGTTGATTTTTTTTCTCCACGACATTTCCAGAATCCACACCAAAACTCCGTACGTTGACTTTAAGGCACTCTAACAGTTCGCTGCTTTTTAGCTATCCACTCTCTTCTCCTACTGTATCCAAACTCATACACTTTTCCTTCCTGGTTCACATTCTCTCAGTACCAAATCGTCAACAGTCCCACCTTCACTGCCTGGCTCATGCTCCTTCTCCTCCACTTCAAATCTGCCATAACACAGATCTCCCCATCTTTTAAACTTTACTGGAAGTCCATCTCCTCCAGGAGGATTTTTCGGACAAATCTTCTCTCAGATCACCCTCCATATCATCTTGACACTTCTCCCAACATTTTAGCACTTTCACATTCACTATATTGCACCTTCGTATATACTGCTTTACCTGTTCCACTGTTTCAGCGCATGTGCTTCCTTTTTGTAAATTTTTTTAATGTATGGATCCCCTACTACATTGTATGCTCCTTCTGGGCAGGACTGTGTCTTCTAATGTACACTTTCTAACTCTAAGTGCAGTGATCTGAACAAAGAAGGAGATTTATAAATACTATTCCAGTATTAATGCCAAGATGTGGCTACAAATCCAAACAATGCCCACAGATAATGCAACATATGGGGTAGAGTTGCAGTCAAGGTAAAGGAAGAAAGAAAAGAAAAGAATAAAAGGAAAGAACTGTTAGATTCTGGAGATGGGAAAAAAGAGAAAGAAATGTAAGAATTTTGCTGAAAATAGCTACAGATTCCTCTCAGTGGAATCTGCAATGCAATTTCTCTAAACCTAAATTCAGTGAACAGATACACAGTCAAAAATGTTTTAGAGATTATTTTTAACTCACTGATCCTTGTAACACATCTATGAGATAGGTGAAAGGTCTCTCTTTATTCACTAAGAAATGGAGACAGATAAATTATACTCATAAATTAGGAAATGGATTCACTTACTGTACAAAACTGTAGAAATGGCTTAATTTAAAAAGTTTTATATTAATGTCCAAGAAGTATAAATTTTCCCCATTAATATACATTGCTATGAGAAAATAGAGTGACCTTGAATTCTGATAGTTACTTTTTCAAGAATAATTCCCCCTTAACTTCTGTTTTCGGTGTGATATGTCCTTGTCTTGTGGTGAGATTTTTCAGGAGGAGGCAAAGTTTCATATGGAAACATAAATCTTGATGGAGACATTATTAGGAGTGTGATTTTTTTTCTTGTAAAATTATCTTTCTGATTGACAACTTTTTTATGACTCTACCATTAAAGAGACTTCTGTCTTCTCAAGCAATATTATGACCATTATCTAGAAGCCAGCACCATTCAAGAGTAAAATATGATCACCAACAGTGAGCTTGTAGAAATCATTCAGTTCGCCAGTTTTGAGACAATGGCTCACAATGACACAATTTAGTTGAAAAGAACAGATGCTAATGGACAAGGTGAGGTAAACTGAGAATGGACTGTGTGTTTATGAGAGATGTGTGCAAGCAAGGAAGATGGAACAAAAACTTGAACACGGGGTGAAAGGAAGAATTAAAAAAAATACAAGCAGATCAAGCAGAAGCTGCGTGGCTCAGTAGAGAAGTAGCATGACTCAGTGGAAAGAGCCCGGGCTTTGGAGTCAGAGGTCATGGGTTCGAATCCCAGCTGCTGTTTGACCTTGGGCAAGTCACTTAACTTCTTTGAGCCTCAGTGACCTCATCTGGAAAATGGGGGTTAAAACTGTGAGCCCCACGTGGAACAACCTGATCACCTTGTATTTCCCCCCCAGTGCTTAGAACAGTGCTTGGCACATAGTAAGTGCTTAACAAATGCCATCATTATTATTATTATTATCAACCTGACATGGATCAATCAGGAACCAGCATAGTGTATATCGGAAGCAGAACGCATAATCAGTGCCTTCTAGAAGTTTACACTTTTAACAAGTGGATGGATTTTTAACAAGAGAAGCAGCATGGCTCAGTGAGAAGAGCGTGGGCTTGAGAGTCAGAAGTCGTGGGTTCTAATCCAGCCTTCACCATTTGTCTGCTGTGTGACTTTGGGCAAGTCAGTTAACTTCTCTGGGCCTCAGTGACCTCATCTGTAAAATGGGATTTAAAAGTGTGAGCCCCACGTGGGACAACCTGATTACCCTGTGCCTACCCCAGAGCTTAGAACAGTGCTTGGCACATAGTAAGCACTGAACAAATGCCATTATTATTATTATTATTATTGACCAAAATAATTCATAAGCATAATTCATATAGGTGCTGGACTAGCTCAGTAAATGACATGATCAGAAGGATGATCAACAAAGACTTCAATGAGAAACTGAGTTCATATGTGGCTTTGAGGGAAGAGAGGGTAGTTTGGCAAAATGAAGGTGGGAGGACATTCAAGATGTAAAGAGATGCCTATCAAAAGCAAGAAAATTGTACATAAGGGATATTGACAAGGTTTTCCTGGGACAAATGTTGAGTTCAAGGTAGAGAGTCAAAGAGAAAGAGGGGCTGTTAAATATGAGGTAGGTATCTGTCAAAGGGCTCGCTCTCCAGACTGTGTTTGTTGTGGTCAGGGAAAGTATATATATATGTACATAACTGTAATTTTATTAATTTATATTAATATCTGTCTCCTCCTCTAGACTGTATGATCATTGTGGGCAGGGAATGTGTCTGTTATATCATTAGATTGTGCTCTCCTAAGTGCTTACTACAGTGCTCTGCACACAATAAGCACTGAATAAATAAGACTGACTGATAATAATAATGTTATTTATTAAGGGCTTACTATGTGCTAGGTACTGTACTAAGCTCTGGGGTAGACACATGCAAACCACGTTGGACACAGTCCCTGTCCCACATGGGACTCACAGTCTAGATCCCCAATTTACAGACAAGGTAACAGAGGCCCAGTGAAGTGAAATGACTTGCCCAAGGTCACACAGCAGACAAGTGGTGGAACCGGGATTAGAATCCATGACCTTCTGATTCCCAGGCCCCTGCTCTATCCACTACGCCATGCTGCTGTTGTATTGTACTCTCTTAAGTGCTTAGTACAGTGTTCGGCAAGTAGTAAACTCTCAAATTCTGATGATGATGATGACGCTGGGCTTGGAGCCAGTGATCAAGACTATAATTTGAAAAAAATATAATGTAGTGAACATATGTAACTGGCAAAATTTAATGATCTAACATGCTGCTTTTCTTGGAAGACAAAATATCATTAATGTTCTAATAATAATAATAATAATAATAATGGTAGCATAGGCAATATCATAAAAAACATTTTTATGGATTATTTTTCCTAATAGGATGGAGAAAAAAATGTGCCCTTTTCAAGCCCAAAGTTGACATCTACAGATGACTCCCTTTCATTAATTACAGTGGCTCATGTTCACTTAACCATCTGCTATTTTGTATTTTTGCAAAGTTTGTCTTTAAAAACATGAAACCTAATGTTTATTATTTTCTTGCTTCACTTTTTCCCCCCTTCAAAGGAATAAATTATATGTTTAAAAAGCATAACACATTTTGTGTCTAAATGTATTTTGTGATGCCATTACCAAAAGGGAAGAAAATTATTTAATCCATTATTAAGCAGATGCATTTCTCCAGGGATGTGCAGGGATGGTATTTAATGACTCATTTAACACCCCAAGTGTGATTTCTATGGACAACCTTCATCTGTTTTTGTCCCATTAACTTAGAAAATCATCATGGCGAGATGGAGAAAATGTCAGCCTCGTGCTTGTTAAAATGTTTCATAAAAAGCATTAAATATTTACATTGTAAAAGTTTCCAGCTCTTAAAATATTTCGATATTCATATACTTTGAACTAATTCAGTATTTTTAAAAATTCAAATGACTCCAGCTTTGAAGTGGTAAGTATGCATGTGTGGAATCTGATTCAAAAAATATCGGTTCTCCACTGCAAAATGTTGAATGTATAGGAAATTAGACACTGCATATGACTTTAAGAGTATGACCTACATAAGCTTCTTTAGCTTATTTCATAATATTCCTCTTGGACATCTGCACTTTTTTTGTTAGGCAAAGTCAGAATCATAGCCCCTGCTTCATTTTCTTCACTGAAACTACAATTTTTGTAGGAAAAAAATGGCAGTAAAATGGGCTTGTGGATTACTTAAAAGTAGTAATCCGCATTGACCTAGAACATCATGACATTTTTCTAAATGTATCCTCCTTTGATGGATTCAATGAGGCTTTTCAATAATGAAGTTCTCAACAATCCTAACACTGGAAGAAAGAATATGCTTTTTAAAAAAATGTTGCAAGATTTATTTTAGTTATTGCTACTGGACATCAGCTACAACTCTGCTATCTGATTTTACATCTCGTAAAGTCACGGCTGCTTCCATTTCATACCTACCAGTGTCTAGTGTAAGCAGTGAAATATGAAATGGAGTGGAGGGATATGATGGGAAAGATAGTATAACAGTGGACTTGACACTTCATCAACCCGCCCCCAAGAAATTGTACAGATCTTTGGGGATGGAAAAAACTGAGCAGCAATTAAAAACAAAAAAAAATGGAATGCAAACGAAGCACAATCATAATCAAAACGTTTGATATGTTATAGCAATTTAAATTTAAAAATAAAATCACAGCAGTTAATGTTCTGTGGGCCAAAGTCTGGCATCTTTGGAAAAAGAATGATTAGCATTCAAAAGAGAATTTGGGTTTCTCTGGACAGAACAGGGTCCAGTTATGCTGTGTATCACTGAACTAGGGCTAAACGGGTCATCACCAAAGAGTAAACACCATCAGATGCAAGTTTGAACTTAAAGGAAATGTAAAGTCCAGTGGTCATAACTGAATTACACAACTAAAAAGGAAAGATTTCATTTAGAATATAAGTAGGAGAAACCAGAGAACTTTCTAAGTGATATTTGTAACTATGGGCCAGGCACTGTACTAAGCTCTAGGGTAAATACAAGCTAATAATAATAATAATAATGAGCTTTGTTAAGTGCTTACTATGTGCCAAGCACACTTGTAAGCGCTGTGGTGGATAACCAGTTTGACCCACATGGGGCTCACAGTCTTGACCCACATGGGGCTCAGTCTTAACCCCTATTTTACAGATGAGGTAACTGCTGCACGGAGAAGTTAAGGGACTTGCCCAAGGTCACACAGAAGACAAGTGGCAGAGCTGGGATTAGAACTCACATCCTCTAACTCTAGAGCTCGTGCTCTTGGCACGAGGCCACGTTGCCTCTCTAAGCTAATTGGACACTGATATGATATTATACTGATATGATATGATATGATATACTGATATGCATATGAATATATACATATCAGTCATTTTATTTATTTATATCAGTGGCTGTTTATTTAGCTTGGCTCAGTGGAGCTCAGTGGAAAGAGCACAGGCTTTGGAGTCAGAGGTCGTGGGTTCAAATCCCGGCTCTGCCACTTGTCAGCTGGGCGACTTTTGGCAAGTCACTTAACTTCTCTGCGCCTCAGTTCCCTCATCTGTAGAATGGGGATGAAGACTGTGAGTCCCACGTGGGATGGCCTGATTACCTTGTATCTACCCCAGCGCTTGGAGCGGTGCTTTGCACATAGTAAGCGCTTGACAAATACCAACATTATTATTATTATTATTATTGATGTCTGCCTCTCCCCTTCTAAACTGTGAGCTTGTTGTGGGCAGGGATTGTCTTTCTTTATTGCTGTATTGTACTTTCCCAAGCACTTAGTACAGTGCTCTGCACACAGTAAGCACTCAATAAATGCAACTGAATGAATGAATGGACACATTCCATGTCTCACATGGGCTCATAGTCTTATTCCCCATTTTATAGATGAGGTAACCAAGACACAATGAGTTACCCCAGGTCACATAGTAGAAATGTGGCAGAGCTGGATTAGAACCGAGGTCCTTTGACCCCCAGGCCTGGGTTCTTTCCAGTAAGTCATTCTGCTTCCATTATTTAAAGAGAGAATTACCAGATAACCATCTCTAGCTCCATAAGGGTTCTAGGATTAAAGAAAAGACCCTGCTCTTATACGTTGGTCCAAGTCATTGGCCCACCTAGATTCAGAGCTAAACTGCCTGAGCGTTCTCCAAAACCCAGGTTTAAACTGAAATTACCCAACACCTATAGTCAGATTAACACACACCAACCTTGTTTTTTTATCCCTGACATTTTCTGATGAGAGAAATAACTTAGAGACTTTCAGTCTCTCAAGACAAGACTCATCTCTAGTCATTCATTCAATCGTATTTTGTCAAACTAGGTTTTTTCCTCTTCTGCCCTAACCAGAGCTTGGTTACACACTTCCCCTCCCTCCCTAGATGATTCCTAACACCCTGAAAGTGTGGGTGGAGAGGGGTATTGTACCAATCTGGTGGCCACCTGTGTGTTGGCTAATACTCATCAGCTGTGGCCAGAAGCAGTATGCAATGGGAGAAAGGATTGTGAGCAGGATTCTAGCTGTGGATATATATGGTAGACTAATCAGAGGAAGGAGATGCCAGAGACCTGTAGAGCTGAAGGCCAGAGCTGCCAGTAATAAGGCAGCTGGGAGCAACTCCCTTTTGGTTCAAGAATTATGCACCTGTGAAGAGGGAAAAACATTCCAGTTCTAGCCTCGTGGTAACTTTGTCAGAAAAGAATTATACACTGGGAACTTGACATTGAATTGCATAAAGATGGAAGCCTTGATACCAAGAATGTCAATTCCCAACGTAAGAATGTCTAAAAACTTTTCAGGTGAACAAATTATGCAGGAAACAGGGAGGTGCTGGAAAAAAAATAGAGCCATGAGACAGTCATGATAAAATAGTTCAAAATCAGGTATATGATCAATTAAAGGGCATCAGTCAGAGCATTTCATTGAGCCTGCATTCAGAATACCTGGAGGTCTATATATTTAAATAGCTTTATCCAACATACAGTTGCCAACAAATGAAAATTTTGATGCATAAGGAATCACTATCATTAATAAGGAATATAGCTGTTAATTGTTATACTGCACTCTCCCAACTACTCAGTACACTGCTCAGTGCACGATAAGTGCCCAATAAATACCATTGATTAAATAGCAAATTGACCAAAATGGATTATTGACAATTGAATTTAGGGGCAAGACCAATGTCAGGTGTTCAAGCTTGAGTGTGTATCTTCTCTAATAGAACTGCTGTCCATTCCATCTACCTGCTGCTTCCATCTCTGCAGCCACAGGGGCCTTACCTGGTTCTCCTGGGCAGCCAAACTATCTCACCTGTAACTGCCCTCTCTGCTTGCCTGTCAGCCATCACTTTTCACCCCATCTCTGTCTTGACACTGTCTCCTCCCTCCAGACACTTTCTTCTCACTGTCTTTTCTAGTCACATTCCACTGCCTTCATTCATTCAATCATATTTATTGAGCACTCACTGTGTGCAGAACACTGTACTAAGCATTTGGGAGACTACAGTACAACAATAAACAGACATAGTCCCTATCAACAACGAGCTTACAGTCCAGAGCAGGGGCGACAGACATCCGTATAGACAGCACTATATTCTAGTCTCCCATGAAGTCTGTCCAGTGGCCTGCATAATCATTCAATCAGTGGTATCTATTGAGTCCTTACTGAGTGCAGAGCTCTGTGCAAAGCAATCAATCCACTGATCAGTCATTTTTATTGAGCACTTACTGTGTTCAGAACACTGTACTAAGCACTTGGGACAGTACAACAGAATTAGCAGACACATTCCCTGCCCATAATAGTGTCAAGGGGGAGGCAGACATTAATATGAATAAATAATTTATAATATATAATGTGAAGAAATGTGCATAGGTGCTGTGGGGTTGGAGTTGGGAAACAGGGCACAGATTGAAGTGCATAGATGACTCAAGGGAGAGTGAGCTGGGGAAAGGAGGGATTAATTGGGGAAGATCTCTTGGAGAAGAATTATCACCCTTCATCAATATTCATTGAGAATCTACAAGATATATGACAAAATATTTGTATTTGGGAGGACTTATTTTCAGGGCTTTAAATCCACCTACATTCTTGACTGTCTATTATTTTGTTCACTGATTTCTTGCTCCATCACTTCAGGTAATCTACATGAAGACCGGTTCGTATTTCTTTCTGATGTCTTCTCAGTGGCTTTCTCATCAATACAGTTATGTCAACAGTGCCATCTGAAGAGCCTTGCATTTAATATATTAGGAGACATTTTCAGTCATGCTTCTTTTTCTTTGACTTTGGGCACCTCTGGCCAGCTCTTTCTACTTCATCTAAATGATTTGGAATCATATGTCCATAAAGTATCTATTCTCACCCCAGTAATATGATCTGGAGTCCAATGTGGAAAAGAAATCTGCAGGCAATGATTGCAATAAACACTTTGGAAAGTACAACAGAGTTGGTAGACACGGTCCCCGCCCACAACAAGCTTACAGTTTAGAGGCGGAGACAGACATTATTATGGATATTACATAGGGATGTTAAATTATAGAAACGTATATAAGTGCTGTGGGGCTGAGGGTTTGGTAAATACCAAAGTGCCCAAAGGATACAGCTCGGTAAAGGGGTCGGCAGAGAGATAGATGAGACTGGGATATAGTGAGCAAGTTTGTGCTAGAGGACTGAACTGTTTGAGCTGGTTCGTAAGGTAGGAGTGCGCAAGCTGACTGAATGCTTTCAAGCTAATGGCAAAGAGTAAGCATTTAGTAATTCTGATTGATTGATTGCTAAAAGGGCATTTACAGTGCGATAGCAATATCTGTCCCAAAATAGCTCCGGAAAAATACACTACCCAATGCCTCCACCATAATAATAACTTTAGTCTATTTTACCTAATGTGATTGACACTGCATTTGAAGACTTGCTTTCAAATTATTTAGCTCTTATGATTCTTTCTTTTAATGTGAAACAAATACATACAAGTGTATTACTTTGTATAAATAGGCTACAGTCCATCTCGATGGTGAATTTATTTACAAGAAACACCCCAAACATTGAGTAGTTCACAAAGCTTTTCAACTCTGAAGCACTGCTTTAAAAAATGATTTTTTTTGGTGCATGCAGGTTGCTAGGCAACAACGTTCAAAATATTTTTGTTGACCATAAACACAGCTATGTGGGGCCTCGAAAAACAGGAATTTCTTTCTCCCCACCTTTCAGAGACATCAAAAATTCTTATATGCTAATAATAGTTTACAAATCATTTGTTTCTCTTTTGCATCATACATCATTTTATCTAAACATAAGCCAAAATAAATGAGGAAGGGTAAAGTGGAGTGAATATAATGAGCATTTTTATTGGAAGGAAAAGTCAATATTTTACAGTACAAAAGGATTGAGGAAATTAATTTCAAGTTTTTGGGTTTTTTTTTTTAAGTCAGAGGCCCTTGGTGACAGGTATTTAACATTTAATAAATGTTGAAACATTAAACGCAACGTCTGTAAGTTTTTCCTAACCTCCTTTATCATTAAAACATATGGATCTAAAATATTAGGGGCTCTTCAAGTATATACCCTAGACAGGACAATCTTTCCCACCTAAAGTATTTATGGGCATTTATGGCAAAGTTCCCATAGATGAATTTCTCAGCACAGAAGCAAAAAATGCAAAAATTCTATAATAATAAACATTTATAGCACTTACTGCCCTTACTTTCAAAAAAGTGTCCAGTGCTTTTCTGAGATTATAAAATTTATTTTCAGAAATGTGTATGTGAATTAGGGCTCAAAGCATATGGAGTTTGCCTAGGGTAAAGAAACAAATTCTTTTAATGATTGGTAATTTTGTCCCATGTGAATGGTTAGAAGGAATTTCTGCTATTTCCCAATTAATATAACCAAAGAATATTGTAATGAAAAGATGTAATAAAAAACCAACTTTTGTTTCAAACTAAACGAGACATATGTAAATGCTCAAATGCATTTTAATTCATCTGGGATGAGGAGAAAAGGTTGCGAATTTTACTTTACCTGAAGAAAACGTGCAATTCTTTTTTTTTTAATGATTTGCAAGGCCGAAGGCAAGGTGAAATGAGAATCAAAGAATGAAATGATGTTCCTTTAGGACAAATGGAACAGTATTGCACAGGTGACTCACTCTTAGGTGTTGTGATGCCGAGCTAGTATATCACCTATGAAGTTTTGAGGACTAGGAGCAAAACCAAAATTTACTGGAATCGCTAGATTACCCTGCTATCCACAAGAGGTGGAACATGTCACCCAAGAAGGAGTGAAACAGACTCAATTGGTAGCACATTCTGTTTTCCACACCATTTCTGCTCTTTCTCCTTGGAATGTCCCTCCTCTCCACTGTGACACCCCTAGTTCTTTCCTAATCCCATCTGCTGATCTCCCCTCTAAATGGCTCATGGATGTTTTCTGAATCATCGTATGATTTGTTGGATGGTACTTTCAGCGTTTCATAATTAGCCAAGTGTAACCTCTGTTTTTATTTTATTTATTTGGGGCCCAATTGAGGCTGTTCTTATTTCCAGAAGAAATGAGAATTGGGTTGTGTTTGCTCTGCCCTCATCTGGCCCCTTACTGGGGAAGCCCAAATGTACAAGGTAGGATGCTAAGCACTTGGGAGAGTTCAATTGAGTTAGCAAACAAGATCCGTGGCTTCAAAGAGCAGAGGAGATAAAACATTAAAAGAAATCATAGGCTGCAGGAAGCAATAGAATATAGAAATACACATGTACATAAGTGATAGCAAGGTGAGGTTTCTTTCCTTTACCGCTTGCCCTCTTACTGGAAGCCCCCTATGTAGGGCAGATCCTCCCACAGCTCCACTTTTGGACTCTGCACCTCTGATGGGGTAAAAACAAAACAAAAGGAAGCAAAAACAAGCAAAACCCAGAAAAACAACATGAGAAGACAAAAGCTAACACCGAAGCTAAAGTTTCATGCTTCTCACCAACCAGGCAGAGCCTAAGGTCCTATCAGCCTGAAAACATTATTATTCCAAATCCTGGAGTTCTAAAACTTTCAGAACAGTGCAGCTCTCTCTGTTCTGTGTGCCACGGAGAAAGCAGGAAAAAAAGAAATGGTGAATGCAGCATCTTCTAAGCAGGGGAGAGGTCTTCCCTCTGGGATTGGAAAGGCCACTGAGCAAGAAATGGCAAGTGAAGGGGGGTTTGTCTGGAGAGCCTGGATCTCGTTACCTGGTAGCTTTTACCACACTTTTCCATGTATCTTCCTGCAAATGTTGGATGGGCTTGGTGGCTGTAACTCGTAGGCGAATGGAAATGGAGTGGAGGTGTGGCAGAGGCAGATGGACATGAACAGAGTTCCCATACTGCATCCCCTCTCCACTACAAGTGACAAAATTAAATCTTAACACCCTCAAGAAAGGATAGGGTCACTTTGATGAGGCACCCCAGTCTGTGAGGAATTTGTCGAGCAGGAGGATTGTTGTCCATAAAATCACACTGCTTTCATGGTACTCCTTAACAGAGTGTTTAGACATTGTAATCACTTAATAGAAACCAAAACCAACAAACATCAGATGGATGAAATATCTCCTTATAGTGTGTAGCTTTCATTTGAGTGCAATCCCATTAAAAAAATAAGTTTCTTTTGCTTCTGAATTGGGCTTTGATTCTGAAATTTCCATAGCCAAACTGGCAAAATGGACAGATCAGCACCCTCCCAATCATCAAAGCCCTTTTGAAATTGTATCTACTCCAGAAAGCCTTTCCCAGTAAGCACACTCATCCTCCCACTGTATTTTTTCCTCCCTCCTGCTTCTCCCACGTAGTTAGTGTCATCCCACTTTAAGCTGTTGGGGGATTCCCTTCCCTTCAGCACTTATGAACATATTCCTTTACTCTGCCCATTCCCCTAACTGTGATTCCTGAGGGCTTCCTTAGGGCAGGGACCATGCCTACCATTTGCACTGTAGTCTTCCAACAGCTTAGTATAACATGCTGCACAAATGAAGCCTTTTTTTTTAATGACATTTATTAAGCGCTTACTATGTGCAGAGCACTGTTCTAAGCGCTGGGGAATTTACAAGGTGATCAGGTTGTCCCCCGTGGGGCTCACAGTGTTAATCCCCATTTTACAGATGAGGTAACTGAGGCCCAGAGAAGTTAAGTGACTTGCCCGAAGTCACACAGCTGACGAGTGGTGGAGCTGGGATTTGAACCCATGACCTCTGACTCCAAAGCCCAGTTTATTGGCTCACCAGTGGGTGACTGTTCTTGATTAGTGACTGTTCTTCTTGAACAATGCTCAAAAACATGTCTTGATAGGTTCCCATTACACTTCACACTTGGGTGAATGCTTCTTAACTCCTTTGACCACATCATGGTTACTGTACCTGTAAATTATGAAAGCACATAGGCCAATCCTTGCTACCTACCATATTATGAGGAAGAATCTTCATCCATAATTATGTTAGCATAAATATGAAGTGTAACAAGAGAAAACATTTCCATTCTTTTTGGATAATTGTCATCAGAATTGCATGCAAATAAACCTTAAAAATTCTAATTATTTTTGAATAATAACCAATGGTAGATAAAACCCATTTTGATTAAGTAGTCAGAAAGGTCATCTAAGAAAATTCTCTTGAACAATATTCCTAAAGATGTGAAAATATTTCAAATGTTGGATTGATTTAGTGTAAGGATTGGACAGATTAAATACACAACTCTGAAAAAGAATGCTTTTACTAATTTACTTTTTTCCAGTCTTATTTTGAACATGCTAATCGTTAAAGATTTGTAGATCACCTTTTCTGAAAGGATAAAATTGATTTAAAAAAAAACTGAAACAATGAAATTGGAGCCCCGAGAACTAACTGAAAAGTATGTCCTGTTATTTTAAAAAACATGTGAATATATTTAATAGAGGATATAAATTAACATTTGACACTGAAGAGTAGCACAAATAAATGCCAAATACGAACTTTTTCATGTGCTAGATAAAAATAATTTTAAATGCACTAGAACCACAGATGAAAGAGTAAATTTTATATTTCTGTATGGATGTCTCAAAGGTTGCATGAAATGAAGTTTCTTCTCTGATCCATATCAATTTGTAAAGATAGGCAATTCCACTTGCTTCATGAAATATATTCTTATGAAGCATAACAAAATCCAATTTACCAGTAAAATCCATTTAAATTAAAATCAAAGCATAATCTTCACACCGTACCCTCCTTGTACCATAATGATGAAATGAGATTAGATACCTATACTTTACACTTATTCTGATTACTTTCTACCCTTTTCAGCAGAAATTATCTACAGAGTAAAATTGTAGAAAGGTCTTACATGAGCCTTTTTGTTCTCAGCAGCATATTAATACAGTTATAGTGAGGTGCAGTACTATATTGAGATTTTTAGAAAGCATTGTTAGGGGAAAAATATTTTTTGCATTTCTGGCAAGAACCAAATTCTGAATAAAAAGAACATCCCCAACTAAGTCTTTTTGGATTTTTTCAATTACTCAGTCTTCATTCTGAAGAAACCCAGCTTCTGAATAGCACACCAAATGTCCCACTGGTTACGGTAGTAGGGATAATTACTCTCCCCCACTTCAAACCTTTATTGAAGGCACATCTCCTCCAAAAGACCATCCCTAAGTCCTCCATTCCTCTTCTACCACTCATTTCTACGTCACCCTGACTTGCTCCCTTTATTCATCCCCCCTCCCAACCCCACAACACTCATGTATATATCTGTAATATGTTCATTTCTTTATATTAATGTCCATATTCCCCTCAAAGATGCAAACTTGTTGTGGGCAGGGAATGTATTTGGTCCCAGACTGAGCCTCCTCCTTCCTCTCCCCCTCCTCCCCCTCTGCCTTACTTCCTTCCCCTCCCCACAGCACCTGTATATATATATATATATATATATATATATATATATATATATATATGTTTGTTCATATTTATTACTCTATTTTACTTGTACATATTTATTCTATTTATTTTATTTTGTTAATGTGTTTTGTTTTGTTGTCTGTCTCCCCTTTCTAGGCTGTTGGGTAGGGAACGTCTCTATATGTTGCCAACTTGTACTTCTCAAGCGCTTAGTACAGTTCTGTGCACACAGTAAGCGCTCAATAAATACAATTGAATGAATGAATATTATACTCTTCCAAGCACCTAGTACAGTGCTCTGCACACATTAAGCATTCAATATATGCCATTGATTGATTGGTTCTAGTATTAGTGTATTTATTGAGCATCCACTCTATGCAGGGCTAGCAAGTGTTGAGTAATGAAGTGACAGATGCCCTGTTACACCCTAAGGAGAGAAACTAACAGGATATTTAGAACACAATCAAAACAAATGAAATGAACGTAGGCATATACAAATTTAGAAAGAGAAGTGAGAAGTGGAACAGGCCTGGGAATGAGAAGGACCTGGGTTCTAATCCTGGCTCCACCACTTGTCTACTGGATGACCTTGTGAAAGTCACTTCACTTCTCTGTGCCTCAGATTCCTCATCTGTTAAATGGGGAAGACCTTGAACCTCACATGGGACAGGGATTGCATCCAACCTGAGTACCTTGTATTTACCACCGAGCTTAGTACATAGTAAGTACTTTATAAACACCATACAAACATATATACATATTACGTATATGTTAAGATGGGATATATGTTTATATATACAAAATGCACCTTATTTCCTTCACTTCTCTCTCTCTTCTTTACTAACTCTCCCAATTATTTCTGTTCCTCTCTTACTGTCATTGGGCATAGCTTTCCACTTCCCCCCTGATGTGAATTAAATTCATTTTTTCTTCTTTCCTCAGACACTGCCACTACTTCTGCTTGTCTTCTGCCTGCTTCTGGTCTATTCAGACTTCTTTGTCCATTATCTGAACATCAGGATCTCCTATCGCTTTTTCTGAAACTGTCATTTCTGAACGCCCTCCAAACAAGATCTCTGTATCTAGTTCCCAGAATATCTGAGAGAGGTCCATTGCCCTTCAGTTCATTTGATGGAGAGGGGGTAGTTTACATCAATGGCCAGACAATGTGAAGTCAGGGTAGAAATCGCTGAGGGAAATCACTGAGGGAACAAGAGTCTTTAAGCACCCAAGTGGTTGCTGAGACAGCAACTGCTACTGCAGTGGGGTCAAGTGTTTGAAAGTTTTCTTTGACTTAGTGGGGGAATATTTGTACCTGCAAAATGGATCTAAGAGAGTGAATCCTTCTTTAGGCCCTCTTAGGAATTATAAATATCCCCTCCTACTTTGAAGCGAGTTCAGAAGTCTTAGGAAAAGTGGAAGACAAGAGAAAGAGGCTGAAAGATGTCTGAAGTTTAAAGAGGATGAAAGCATATAGAAGAAGACGGGTGGAGTGGGAGGAATGATAGCAGGTGTGAGGGAAGTAGGGAAGAAATATAGAGTAGGAAGGTATATAAAGTAAGAAAGAAAAGGTAGGTCAACTGCAGCAAGTTAAAGGCCATGTGAAGCAGCATGGCTCAGAGAAGTAGCGTGGCTCAGTGGAAAGAGCACTGGCTTTGGAGTCAGAGGTCATGGGTTCAAATCCAGACTCTGCCAATTGTCGGCTGTGTGACTTTGAACAAGTAACTTAACTTCTCTGTGCCTCAGTTACCTCATCTGTAAAATGAGGATTGAGACTGTGAGCCTCCCATAGGACAACCTGATCATCACCTTGTAACCACCCCAGCGCTTAGAACAGTGCTTTGCACATAGTAAGCACTTAATAAATGCCATTACTATTAGAGAAACAGCATGGCTTAGTGGAAAGGGCACGGGCTTTGGAGTCAGAGGTCATGGGTTCAAATCCCAGCTCTGCCAACTGTCAGCTGTGTGACTCTGGGCAAGTCACTTCACTGGGCCTCAGTGACCTCATCTGTAAAATGGGGATGAAGACTGTGAGCCCCACGTGGGACAACCTGATCACCTTGTGACCTCCCCAGCGCTTAGAACCGTGCTTTGCACACAGTAAGCACTTAATAAATGCCATTATTATTATTATTATATGGGGGAGGAAGGAAGAAGAAGAGGTGGATAGTGGACATTGAGAGGATTCAGTGAGGGGATGTGGGAAGTTAGCAGGGAGAGGAAAGCCTATCTAGAAGTAGAAGGAATTTAGTGGAAGTTAGGGTAGGTCAATGTGGATGGAACAAAAAAAAAGTTCCATTAAAAAAAAAAGGTGGAAGAACTAAGCAAGAGAAGAGCAGTGTGGCTAAGTGGGAAGAATCCAGGTTCTAATCCCAGCACTACCACTGGTCTGCTATTTACCCCAGGTTATTTGAGCCTTAGTTTCCCCATCATTTAAATGGGGGTTAAATACTTGTTCTCTCTCCCCTTGAGCTGTGCACCCCATCTGGGGCAGGGACTGTCTATTACTGATTTTCTTGTATTTACCCCAGAGTTTAGTATAGTGCTAAGCATGTAGTAGGTGCTTAATAAATACTGCTATTATTATTATTATTATTATCATTATTATTATTATTATTATTATTATACACAATGACTTAGAAGGATCTATCTACTCTGTATTCTAAAAGTTACACTCTAGGAGGTTTAGCAAGACAGACACTCATCCAGTATAATTCATCCACCCCAGTTAGAGCCTCAGGGATTTGTAATTACTTTCCTCCAAAACCAGTTCATTTTCAAGCACAAATGAAGGACGTTACAGCTAAAAATGACAAAAACTGCTTCATTAAAAATCTCTTTTAAAATAATAATGAAACCACAATTGTGTGTTATTGAGTTTTGCCTTTCATTTTCTACATCAATAAAATGAAACCGTGTTTAACCGTCTGATAGTATTATGTTTTGCACTTTGATTACATAGCAACTTTGGCATATAATGAGTGCTAGCAGTAGCAGTAGTAATAATATTTAAGTATCTTCAGTGTGCAAAGCACTGTACCAAGTGCTGGGAAAAAGTGTACAGTTGGGAAGTAGACATGATCTTTACCTCTCAAGTGGCTCAAGGTCAGACAATGAGGGGATAATAAAAAAAAAAATAATAATAATAATAACAATAATAACAATGGTACTTCTTAAGCACTTACTATGTGCCAATATTTATTTATTTATCTTACTTGTACATATCTATTCTATTTATTTTATTTTGTTAGTATGTTTGGTTTTGTTCTCTGTCTCCCCCTTCTAGACTGTAAGCTCACTGTTGGGTAGGGACTGTCTCTATGTGTTGCCCACTTGTACTTCCCAAGCGCTTAGTACAGTGCTCTGCACACAGTAAGCTCTCAATAAATATGATTGATTGATTGATTGATTGTTCTAAGTGTTGGGGTAGATAAAAGTTAATCAGGTTGGACACAGTCCCTGTCTCATATGGTGCTCACCATCTTAATCCCCATTTTACAAACAAGGTAGCTGAGGCCCAGAGAAGTGAATTGACTTGCCCAAGGTAACCCAACAGTCATGTGATGGAGTAGGATTAGAACCCAGGTCCTTCTGACTTCCAGTCCATGCTCTATCTATTTAGCCATGCTGCTTCCCGGGGAAGGGAGAAGGAGTGTCCCTATAACTCTACTGTACTCTCCCAAACTCCTAGTATTGTCGGCATAAGGGTATTTATTGAGTGCTTATTGCGTGCAGAGCACTGTGCTAAGCACTTATACTATAGGTAGATTGATTGATTGATTGCCAGGGGATTAGTATAAATCCATCCCATCAAAGATGGAAGGAGAGGAGCTAGTACTGCATCCTTTCTCTCCCTTCCCTTTTGTGGTTAGCTCCTCTGCAAGCTACAAACGCCCACACATATCCCTGCAAACGCTCTACAAGCCATACTTTGTCATGCCGCCTTACGGGAAGTTGAAATTCTTTTGTCTTTAGCCAATTCAGGTAAATCTGCTGACTCTGGAGTTAATTTCAAGCTTTTGTAAACTTAATAAGAAAAGAAAAATAATGAGTGGAATTAGTGTTCCAAAACAGTGGGCTGCATATTTCCTAGATAATATCTCAAAGACTATGAAAAGTAGGGACCATTCTATTATGTCTTAATAGAGATAGTTGTGCTTTCTAAGATTAATGGAAATTATATTTAACCAAAGCACTAGTGAGGCTTTCTCTTTGCTAATTAATGAAATTTTTTTATTTATTGGGACTTCAATTGCAGTTAGATGATTCTGAATCTAACCTCCATCAGCCATTTAGAATTGTATTTCTCTATTGCTGTTGATCTTCTAACACTCTTTCTAGAAGTGTTTTAAATCAGGTTGCTTCAGAAGCTGTGTCATATGCACAATAGACCCTTAATAGTATAACTTGATTTGTATCCCGATCCTCAATTTGAGTCAAATGAAATTGTTCCTTCCCTGAGCTATTTTTAGACCATTTAACCATTTACTAGAACTATGTAATAATAATAATAATGGCATTTGTTAAGCACTTACTATGTGCAGAGCACTGTTCTAAGCACTGGGAGGATATAAGGTGATCAAGTTGTCCCACATGGGGCTCACAGTCTTAATCCCCATTTTACAGATGAGGTAACTGAGGCTCAGAGAAGTTAAGTGACTTGCCCAAGATCACACAGCAGACATGTGGTGGAGTTAGGAGTCAAACCCATGACCTCTGACTCCAAAGCCCGTGCTCTTTCCACTGAGCCATGCTGCTTCTCTATGTAGATGAACACACAAACACACACACAAACACACTTCCATACAGGGAAGTAAGGTAATAGATTATTTGACCTCTTGAGGTTCTTTCCAGCAAGGTAAGGCAGTATGGTCTAGTGGACAGATTATAGGGCTTTTTCCCAGTCAAGAGATATGGGTTAGTCCCTATTCTGTGACCACCCTTCTGTGTGACCTCAGGCAAGTCTCTTAACCTCTCTGTTGTATTTTCCTCATCTGTAAAATGAAGCTAAGATACCTGTTCTGCCTATAAATTAGATTAGTGAGACTTGAGTGGGATAGGGACTGTGGTCTAAGATGATAATCTATTTAGTGTTTGGCATGCAATAAGTACTTAATACCCTAAACAAGATCATAATAATTGTAGCATTTGTTAATAACACTAACAATAATGATGGTATTTGTTAAGCGCTTACTATATGCCAAGCACTGTTCTAAGCGCTGGGGTAGGTACAAAGTAATCAGGTTGTCCCACGTGCGGCTCACAGTCTTAATCCCCATGTTACAAATGCGGTAATTGAGGCATAGAGAAGTTAAGTGGTCAAGGTCACACAGCATACAAGTGGCTGAGCCGGTATTAGAACCCACGTCCTCTGACGCCCAAGCCTGTGGTCTTTCCACTAAGCTATGCTACTTCTGTTTGTTAAATAATAATTATGGTACTTGTTAAGCTCTTACTATGTGCCAGGCACTGTACTAAACTCTGGGGTGGATACAAGCAAATCAGGTTGGACACAGTCACTGTCCCACACAGGGCTCACAGTCTTCATCCCCAATTTACAAATGAGTTCATTCATTCAATCGTATTTATTGAGCACTTACTGTGTGCAGAGCACTGTACTAAGCGCTTTGGAAGTAAAAGTTGGCAACATATAGAGATGGTCCCTACCCAACAGTGGGCTTAACTGAGACACAGAAGAGTTACTCTGTGCTTGCCTCTGCTTGACTTTTCCTCCCATAGCCAAGCCTGGTAGATTACTGGAAAGTCTCCAGGTGTAATCCTGAGAGGGAAACTCACACATACGATATAGTGAATATAAATTACTACTACTACTACTACTCATTAGGTTTGGAACCAGAAAAACCACCCCTTTGAAGAAAAGGAAGACTTTCTTTTTTTCCAATTTGCCATGTTTGTAGAAAATGTCAAAAGGATGCAGATGCCATCGTGCTTCTTCATTAAAAGTGATTAATCTTTGGGATTTAAATTTTGAAGTATATACTTTCAGCAATATAGCAAACAAGTTTCAAAAAGGAATTTTGGTCATTTATGCAAATAGACTCAGTGTTTAGGCATGAATAATGATATCATGAACCACTACAAAAGATGTAAATTAGAAGTTACTGGCAGATTAAAGAATGTTCCTAATTATTTATAATTATTTCTTTGATATCTATAACTGAATCTGAAAAAAAGCTTATTTTGGGTGGCTTATTATGTCGTTGTCTATGAAGAATGTTGAGAGTTTCAGGCATTCAATATTGCAAAGCCTTCATAAACTGTCTTTGAATAAATTACCCATTGCCAGTCAACAGTCAAATTTTAGTTTAACAGCAAGAGGGCTTTACTTTGGATATATCACTGACCTTAAAGCTATTCAACTGATCATACATTTCACTCAGCATGGAGCTTAAGTGGTAAAAGCAATTTATGATCGTCCTTTTGTGAGTATCTTTTGGATGTTATTTCCCTGGCCCCCTCAATCTCTCTCTATTCCTTTCAATCAATTAGTTTATTTATTAAGCCTTATTGTGAGCAGAGCACTGCATTCAGCACTTCACTCTTTTAACGCTAACCTTCTCACTGTTTCTTGATCTTGTCTATCTCACCTCCGCCCCTCACCCATGTCCTACCTCTAGCCTTGAATGCCTTCCCTCCTCAAATCCTACGGACGCTTACTTTCACCCCCTTCAGAACCTTATTGAAGGCACATCTCTTCCGAAAGTCCTTCCGAGATTAAGCTCCACTTCTTTCTCTTCTCTCACTCCCTTCTGTGTCACCCTGAAAGAGAAGTATATAATAATAATAATAATTATGGTATTCATTAAGTGCTTCCTTTATGCCAAGTACTGTTCTAAGTGCTGGGGTAGATACAAGGTAATGAGGCTGTCCCATGTGGAGCTCACAGTCTTAATCCCCATTTTACAGATGAGGTAACTGATGCACATCATACTTATAACTGTGCTTGGCACATAGTAAGTGCTTAACATTATTGTTATTATTAACTAATAGTTAAAACAATATATTGTGATAAAATGCAATGTCAGGCACTTTTCACCAGCTAGCAAATTCAAAAGACATTCTAAATTTGTCGTGGAAAGAAAGATAACTGAAATGAATACCTAGAGGGATCTTGAGTTACAAATTCATCTCGGATAGTGCTGGATTGTAGAACAAACTACCAGAGTTGGAAATGAAGCAGGAATAAATCTATAACTAAACCACATTCCCTCATTCCCATTTAAAGAGGAAGCTGGCAGTAATGAAAACTATTAAAGGTAAAAAAAATGAAATTCAAAAGGAAAGTATTAAATTCTACCTCCCATTAGGAAGGTAGCCATTAGGGGACAAACAAGACTCAATCACGAAACAGACTAAAGGAAGCAGGATCTATATTTCTTTGATAACCAACTGTTATTTTTCAGTAACAATAGAGCATCACAGACAACTAAGAACAAACAAGACTGATGAAAAACCCTATAAGATAGATGTATTTCACCTATAAGCACTGATGACAGGGAAAATGTATCTGTGATCTTACGAGTTGTGCAGATTGCATCTGGCTTGTTTCTAAGCCCAGGTTTCCATCCTTCTGGAAGCATGAAACCATCAGACATGAGTTTCTGATTAAAAAATGAAATAGCCTTCCTTTGGCTAAATAGAAGGATCTATAGATGTACCTTTACTGAGAAATAAATCCTCTTTGGGAGAGGTTAAGCTTCTTAAAGTAAATCACGCTGAGGTGGGAGAGTCACCAGCACAAAATGCTTAAGGCATTCCTCCCTCAACTTTCCATCTACTTCTTCACATGATTACAGCCAATCATTTTCTTTTTTAAATTTCTTGAAACCAGTATATCCACTTGAATCCACTATATCCTCAATGATGTCAATCAATCTGGAACAAATTTCTCACCAGAAACCTTATTTTATTGGAAAACCTTACAATCTCAAGCCCCACTTCCTACAGATTCAATATACAGCAACCTATTCTCAAAGGGGCCTCAGTGGCCTCATTTTAACCTAATTGACCTTACTGGCCCTTCTTTCTTCTCTTATTTTCTAACTCTGGGTATTATGCCATTACCCAAGGCACCATTCAGGTACTTTTAATATTCCTTTCACACTCCTTCTCTCAAGGACCAACCACTCATGTGGTTTCAGTTATGCACAGACCCCAAAATATACCTCACTAACTCCAGGTTCTCAGTTGCTCTGCAAGCTCACTTTTCATTTTGCTTCCACCTGGTTGCCTTAGCAGCACATTAAACTAAACTTGGCTGAAACAAAAGTCCCCATCATCTCTCCTAAGTGCCTACCTCCTCTTTCACATCGCAGTTGGCAACACCATCATTTTCATGATCATCCTCATTATATTTTAATTCTTACATTTATTCTCTCTCTACACCCTTGCAGCTATTCTCCATAATATTTTCCAGATTTGCTTCTTCCTAATCACTAGTCCAGTTGTCAATATCTCGTGATTTGACAATTGTGTCAGATTCTTCCTGTCCCCACCTCAGAGTTAATATTTATTAAGTAATAATAATAATAATAATAATGGCATTTATTAAGCACTTACTATGTGCTGTTCTAAGCACTGGGGAGGTAACAAGGTGATTAGGTTGTCCCATGGGGGGCTCACAGTCTTAATCCCCATTTTACAATGAGGTAACTGAGGCACAGAGAAGTTAAGTGACTTGCCCAAAGTCACAGAGCTGAGAGTTGGCGGAGCCGGGATTTGAACCCATGACCTCTGACTCCAAAGCCCGTGTTCTTTCCACTGAGTCATGCTGCTTCTCACCTTATTACCCCACTCTCCAACCCAAAGTTGATTGGCCTATTCTTAAGAATGGATTTAGTTAATTCTCTCTCCCTACTCCATTCATACATCTCATAACCCTGAATATTTTCGGCTTTTGCATTAATGAATTTTCAAGGACAGTTTTAGCACCAAAAAGTGATTGATCCTATATGACAAATGAAAGACCTTCTCTCTTTTAATTTTCAGTCCTCAATAGAAATGGTCAATTGCAAGATTCTTCATGTAGTCAGAGAAAGAATTTGTGCATATAAATGTGATTGGCAGATTTACTTGCTAATTCTCTAGCTCTACAAAGAAAATGTGTTGGTTAGAGGAGTCAAGTGTGAGGACCGGGTTGTAGTAGAATGGGAAAAACTGATTGAGTGCTTTAAAGTTATTGTTAAAGAATTTCTGTTTGATGCAGGGGTGGATGGGCAACCACTGAAGTTCATGGTGTACCTTGCTCTTATCTATCTTACAATCAATCCTTTCCCATGTCCTCCTTCCCTATTAATATTTCTCTCCCCACCGTCAAAACCGCAGCCAAATCACATCTCCCCAGTACATATTTCCTGAATAAGGCCTTATTTCCCCTACTCTATCTCCCTCTGTGTTGTCTCTGCATTCTGAGCATCCATATTCAACCATCCTTGGCCCTAGTACACTAATGTACAAATGTGAAATTTCTTGAACATCTGTATCCCCATCTACACTCTACGTTCCTTGTGGGCAGAAAACCAACTCTGTTATACTGTCCTCTCCCAAGCACTTAGTACAGTCTTCAGTAAGCACTTAAAACCATCCATGGGTCATATAAGATCTGAGAAAAATCTCAAAAAGGATGACTGAGCAGTTGGCACATTTTGCTCTATGAAAGGTCAGTTCAGGTGAAATCCTTCAAGATGACACAATAAACGGGTGGTTTATAGTGGTTACTGATAGATTGGCTCATCGTTTAAATTTCTAGGTTGCCCGACGGTCTGTTCAGGGGCCAGTGCCGGTGAAGAGAAAGATGGGATTTTCCAGGGAACTCTGTAGGAGGAAGAAGCCAAAATGTGCCCTGGTGAACCTGGAGCTGCTGCTCAGGGCAAGAGAGACCCAATCTGAGCCACCACAGCCAGGACTCTCCCAACCAGGTGCAGAAGGCTACCACTACTGCCAAATTGTATAGGAAAAGAGGGACTCGTGTATGCAGTTTCCACCACTGGACCAGAGGGGATAGAAAGTCTGCTCAGGCAGGAGAGGGATGGAGGTTTTTCAGCCTGGGCTCCAGAGCCATGGCTGGAGCAGAGAAGCCTTTTTCTACCCCCTCAAAACAGGAAATCGGTGCAAACTGAAGCATCTCTGTCCCAGCTCCTTGGAGGGTTCATTTGCCCAACTTCTGTCACCCCATTTGTCAGCCAGGATCCCCGGGCCCTGGCCCCAGGATGGGCAGAGGAGACAAAACAAGCTTCATCTTTGGTTTCTCTTCATTATGAAAATGGACAAAAAATAAATCCTCCAAGGTCAGCACTGCTTCGAGGTAGGGGCCACTTGCAGACTGGAAAGCCCCCCCATCAATGTCCAGTCCAACGGGAGTGCATAATAT
This sequence comes from Tachyglossus aculeatus, assembly GCF_015852505.1. Lineage (NCBI taxonomy): Eukaryota > Metazoa > Chordata > Mammalia > Monotremata > Tachyglossidae > Tachyglossus > Tachyglossus aculeatus. Next base: position 33,783,739 of record NC_052079.1, on the reverse strand, counting down.
GGCAGGCGTCAAGCCGGAGCCAACATATGACTGGCAAGTGCTAGAAGGAGGAGATGGTGCCACGTTGGTTGGAGAAAAGCAGCAAGGCTTAATAGATAGAGTACAGGCCTGGAAGTCGGAAGGACCTGAGTTCTAATCCTGACTCCACCAAACGTCTGCTGTGCGACCTTGGGCAAGTCACTTAACTTCTCTGGCCCTCATTTACCTCATCTGTAAAATGGGGATTAAGAGTGTGAGACAAGGACTGTGTCTATCCTGATTAAATTGTCTGCACTCCCATGCTTAGAATGATGTTTGGCACGTATTAATCGCTTAACAAGAACTATAATTATTATTGTTAATTATTAGTTCAACATCTTCAAAGGAGTGGTAGATTTAGAGGACATCCAGATTTGTCAACCAACCAAATCACACTCCAATCGCAGACCTGACTGAGACTCTTTGTTGATTATGATTCTGCTCTCTTTCTAATGTAATCTTCTGTCTAACCATTTTTAATATCTGTGAATAGTTTTTTAAACAGAATTGGAGAATTATAATGACACTGGTTGTGGCAAAAAATCTGTGCATACTTGAGAAGCAGTGTGACCTAGCGGTAAGATCACAGGATTGGAATCCAGAATAATAATAATGATAACGATGGCATTTGTTAAGCACTTACTATGTGCAAAGCACTGTTCTAAGCTCTGGGGAGGATACAAGATGTCAGGAGACCTGGGTCCTGATTCTGGCTCCACCACTTACCTGTTGTGAACTTGGGTGAGCCATCTAACTTCTCTGGGCCTTAAATTCCTCATTTGTAAATTGGGCATAAAATATCAGTCCTCACAACATTTTAGACTCTGAACCCCATTCAGGACAGAGACTGTGTTCAGTCTGATTATCTTGGATCTATTCCAGTGCTTAGGACATAGTAAGTGCTCAAAACCTGTCATCATTTTTATTACCAGGCAATTTTACAAATAAAATTCTGCTAATGCACATCTCTGCTAGATGCAAGTCTCTCTCCAAAGGAGGAAATCACAGTGAACAGGGCCAAACTCTCTATTTTGCAGCTGGTTAGAATTTCAACCCTGTATGCTTCCAGAAAGGAAAGGCCAAACACTGAGAATAGCTAGATTTTCAGGACTGTAATGTACCAATTGATCTATTTACAGACTTGAAGAGTTAAGATAGATCTATCCTGAACATGTCTCATCATGTCTTCTGCGCCAGTAAAGGAAACTACATAATAAAACTGAAGTCTTTTGGCATTAAAATGCTATATCAGACACCTTAATTTGCTGTAAATCAGACTGAATTAGAGTTTAAAATGAAAACACTACTACCTTGTGCTTCCTTCAGCCATGCTGCAGCCTAACAGCATGTAAGCCATCACAAGATTTAGAGCTCAGCTCAATCAGTGGCAACAAAATTAGGAATAAATAGAGAAGGATCAATACCAACTGTTGTCTGGAATAATGAAACAGCCTGTAGTTGGGAAATCTATTTTATTTCTCTTCTACAACCTGTGCTCTTTGACAACATCTATTCCAGTATAGCAGTCTATTTACTTAATTCAGATTAAAAAAGAGCAAGTGGTAAATTTCTTATATTACTAAAACACTGTAAGTTGGGTAGATTGAGCGGTTCTGCAACCTATTATTTTTAGACTCTTCTAGTACTGCGTTCACATAATTTATGCCTGAAAAATCTTTTTCTGAGCCATATTTAATTGGGATTGCTTTCTTGAGTTGATAGTATTTGTTCAGTATGCTTTCGTTCTTTCCTCTCAGTAGACAGTATTAGCAAGTATTAGTGCTTTCCCTGGTTCCATAGGTTTTCAACAATATGTAAGGAAAAAAAAAAGCCAATGTGGGGAAAGTGAAATTAAGACCAGAAGAGTGATGTTCTAAAACATGTTGGCTCATGCATAAATTGACCATCTCATTAGACCAGAAAATAAAAGCAGAGACTGTTGTCACTGTGTTCCTGTGAGAAAAACTGCATATTCTTGCTCCGATTTAATGACTATCTAAGCAGGTCAATTAGACCTTAAGGAAACTCCAAGGTTCCATTTTGCGTAGTATAAGATTTAAATTTGCGCAGAGCAGAGAGATAAGATGAATTGCCAACCACAGATTCATTTTATAAGACTTTGAAATGACCGGCTCTGGTTCTGATGGAAGGTGAGAAATGCAGTCTATGTATTCTGCATTTTCCCCATGCCCGCCGCCTCTCCGTGGAGACTCCTGGGTTTCTGCTCTTATCCTGTGCCTGGCAGGGCATTCACATGGACTTATACGGCTGCTGATCAGACCACCCGCCAGACGGCTACTGGCTCCTCTGAGTTCCTGCCACCCCCACATTGCAGCCCTCAAGGACCTCGACGTCTTCCTCTACTAGACCGGTTCACTGTGGGCACTGAGTGTATTATTCTGTACTCTCCCAAGTGCTTAGTACAGTGCTCTGCCCACAGTAATCACCCAATATAATTAGTTGGTCGCACAGGATCTCCCCTATGTCACCGAAGAACCTCCGCCCTGACCGACCTCCATTCATTCATTCATTCATTCAATTGTATTTATTGAGCACTTACTGTGTGCAGAGCACTGTATTAAGCACTTGGGAAGCACAAGTCAGCAGCATATAGAGACGGTCCCTACCCAACAACTGGCTCACAGTCTAGAAGGGGGAGATAGACAACGAAACAAAACATGTAGACAGGTGTCAAAACCGTCGGAATAAATAGAATTATAGCTATATGCACATCATTAATATAATAGAGTAGTAAATATGTACAAGTAAAATAAAGTAATAAATATGTACAAATATATACAAGTGCTGTGGGGAAGGGAAGAGGGCAGGGCAGAGGGAGGGAGTGGGGGAGATGGGAGAGGAGGACGAGAGGAAAAAGGGGGCTCAGCCTGGGAGGCCTCCTGGAGGAGGTGAGCTCTCAGTAAAGCTTTGAAGGGAGGAAGAGAGCTAGTTTGGCAGATGTGTGGAGGGAGGGCATTCTAGGCCAGGGCAAGGACGTGGGCCGGGGGTCGACTGCAGGACAGGCGAGAACCAGGCCGGACAGAGAAAAGCAACCACAAAAAAGCTCAGGAAGGCTGTGGCAACTGCTTATTTTGGCAGTAGCTGTGGCTGCAGTTGTAAGGTTACCTTCTAGTCCGTAAGCTCATTGAGGGGCAGGGAATGTGTCTATTATTCATTCATTCATTCAATTGTATTTATTGAGCACTTACTGTGTGCAGAGCACTGTACTAAGCTCTTGGGGAGTACAAGTTGGCAACATCTAAAGACGGTCCCTACCCAACACTGGGCTCAGTCTATAAGGGGGAGACAGACAACAAAACAAAACATATTAACAAAATAAAATAAATAGAATATGTACAAATAAAATAAATAGAGTAATAAATACGTACAAACATATATACAGGTACTGTGGGGAGGGGAGGGAGGTAAGACGGGGGTGGGGGGGGTGCTCAGTCTGGGAAGGCCTCACTGCTTCAGATCAGGAGGAGACCAAAAGAAAACAGAGGAGAGTTATTATATTGTATTCTCCCAAGTGCTTACTACAGCGCTCTGCACACAGTGAGTGTTCAATACATACGATTAACTGACTGACTTGTGACTGTCGACTCTGACCTCATCTGCTAGATCTGCTCTTGTTTTGTCTTATGCCGTCCAGTCATCTCCGACCCATAGCAACACCATGGACCTATCTCTCCCAGAACGCCCCACCTCCATCTGCAATCGTTCTGGTTGTGGATCCACAGAGTTTTCTTGGTAAAAATATGCAAGTGGTTTACCACTGTCTTGTTCCACTCAGGAAACTTGAGCCTCCACCCTTGATTCTCTCCCATGCTGCTGCTGCTGCTGCCCAGCACAGGTGAGTTTTGATTTGTAGCAGATTGCCTTCCACTTGCTAGCCACTGCCCAAGTAGGCATCCACCTGACTCTCCCTCCTGCATCATCATCAATCGTATTTATTGAGCGCTTACTATGTGCAGAGCACTGTACTAAGCACTTGGGAAGTACAAATTGGAAACATATAGAGACAGTCCCTACCCAACAGTGGGCTCACAGTCTAAAAGGGGGAGACAGAGAACAAAACCAAACATACTAACAAAATAAAATAAATAGAATAGATATGTACAAGTAAAATAAATAAATAAATAGAGTAATAAATATGTACAAACATATATACATATATACAGCTAGACTTTTCTAGGATCAATGCCGCGGCAGTCAAGAATGGTAGAGAACCTGTATATATGTATATATGTTTGTACATATTTATTACTCTATTTATTTATTTATTTATTTTACTTGCACATCTCTATTCTATTTATTTTATTTTGTTAGTATGTTTGGTTTTGTTCTCTGTCTCCCCCATTTAGACTGTGAGCCTACTGTTGTGTAGGGACTGTCTCTATATGTTTCCAATTTGTACTTCCCAAGTGCTTAGTACAGTGCTCTGCACACAGTAAGCGCTCAATAAATATGATTGATTGATTGATTGACAGAGAAGCAGCGTGGCTCAGAGGAAAGAGCCCGGGCTTTGAAGTCAGAGGTCACTGGTTCAAATCCCGGCTCCGCCAACTGTCAGCTGTGTGACTTTGGGCAAGTCACTTCACTCCTCTGTGCCTCAGTTCCCTCATCTGTAAAATGAGGATCAAGACTGTGAGCCCCATGTGGGACAACCTCATCACCTTGTAACCTCCCCAGCGCTTAGAACAGTGTTCTTCACATAGTAAGCGCTTAACAAATACCATTGTTATTATTACTATTAGAGTGCTGGAAACTCTCCAGGTTCATTCATTCAATCGTATTTATTGAGCGCTTACTGTGTGCAGAGCACTGTACTAAGCGCTTGGGAAGGACAAGTTGGCAATATATAGAGATGGTCTCTACCCAACAGCGGGCTCACAGTCTAGAAGAGGGAGACAGACAACAAAACACACCATATTAACAAAATTAAATAAATAGAATAAATATGTACAAGTAAAATAAATAGAGTAATAAATGCGTACAAACATATATACACATATATAGGTGCTGTGGGGAGGGGAAGGAGGTAAGGCGGGGGGTGGGAAGGGGGAGGAGGGGGAGAGGGAGGAAGGGGCTCAGTCTGGGTGACACAGGTGTGACAGAGGGGGATAGACATAGTACTTGCTGATAATTGTTTCGGTCTTCATGTTGTCCTTAGTCTCCTCTTTCTTTACTTATCTCTCAACTGGTTCCCTCTTTCCTTTGGATTTTTAGATTGTGAGCTCCCCATGGGAAATTACCTAATTACCACCTGTTTATTCTTTCCTAGTAATAATAATTATGGTACTTGCTAACCACTTACTACATGCCAAGCACCATTCTAAGCACTGGGGTAGATACAAAGTAATCAGGTTGGACACAGTACCCTGTCCAACATAGGGCTCACACTCTTAATCCCCATTTTACAGATGATGTAACTGAGGCCCAGAGAAGTAAAGTGACTTGCCCAAGGTCACATAGCAGACAAGTGGCAGAGCCAGGATTAGAAGCGAGGTCCTTCTTACTCCGAGTCCCGTCATCCATCCGCTAAGCAACACTGCTTCTGTTCCGCACAAAGCAAGGGCTTAATATATACTATTAAAACTACTACAATCAATACTAGTATTATTTTTTTAATTCTATGTAATTTAAAGAATTGCATGAGGACAAAAGGACCATAATTATCTTTTTAAAATTATGTTAAGAGCGGAAGAAGGGATTATTTATGGAAAAATGATAACTATTAAATTGACCCCGAGACATGTCATTTTAGAGCAAAAATAAGCACTGGTTTCTTGAAGTGCAAAAGGGTAAAATGGAATATGGGGAGAAAAAATGAATCACAGAATTAAAATATGATATTTCCCTAAAACACATTTTAATTGCCTTTTTTTGTTTGTTAGGATTAATAGTACTTCTTCAGTTTCAATATGATGAGTTCAGTATGGCCCTGAATTGAAATATTTTGATTTTTTTCCTCTTCATTCTGAATTCTCTCTGATGGGTTTTTCAAGTATCCATAAAATACTTTAGAAAATGATGTTTTGTACTTATATATTTATTTGGAAAAAGTATGCAAGAATTCTGGTGCAAAATGATAACCCAGTACTAAAAGCTGAGGAAGAGGTGATCATTCTGTAGTGAGGACTGAATACTAAGCATTTGTTCATTATGATCATCTGCGTTTGAATTGCAAGAGTAGAAATGCTATGCAACTTAGTGGTTTTAGCAGTAATTAAGCACTGATGACTTCTCTACTAATAGATACTGCAGCTTAAAATCCTACATTTCAACCTTGTTGATAATATTACTTTAAGCTATTGTTGTAAATTGTTTATTTGCTGAAAATAGCCTATATACATCTCAAATATGTACTCATTTTAATGTGCATTGTATGTGAATTATGGTTGCGGACATTTAGGTGAGACATTCCCTTCAAAGGACCATTTGTGATCTAAATTCTTTTTCTGCAGAAAATTAAACTGTAAATGGTTGCACCCTAATTTTTGAACCTGGACTCTTATTTGACTGAAAAATAGTGTCCATTTCAGGAAAAAAGCACACAGACACCACCCAATTCCAGGGATTGGAATCCCCGGTTTTAAAGAACCAGGGATTCGATCAATAGTCAATGGAACTGACTAAGCTCTTAATAATAATAATGGCATTTATTAAGCGCTATGTGCAAAGCACTGTTCTAAGTGCTAGGGAGGTTACAAGGTGATCAGGTTGTTCCGGGGGGCTCACAGACTTAATTCCATTTTATAGATGAGGCAACTGAGGCCCAGAGAAGTGAAGTGAGTTGCCCAAAGTCACATAGCTGACAAGTGGTGGAGCAGAGATTTGAACCCATGACCTCTGACTCCAAAGCCCGGGCTCTTTCCACTGAGCCATGCTGCATCTCTACTACCACTTTACAGTGCCCAGAACACCAAACTGAGCATTCAAGAGAGTATAACAGAGCTGGTAGAAATATTCCTTACTCACAAGGACTTTACAGTCTACAAGCTATTTTTTATGGTATTTGTTAAGCACATACTATGGCGCCAGCACTGTACCAATTGTTGGGGTAATAATAATAATAATAATAATGTTGGTATTCATTAAGCACTTACTATGTGTAAAGCACTGTTTTAAGTGCTGGGGTAGATACAAGGTAATCAGGTTGTCCCATGAGGGGCTCACAGTCTTCATCCCCATTTTACAGATGAGGGAACTGAGGCCCAGAGAAGTGATGTGACTTGCCCAAAGTCACACAGCTGACAAGTGATGGGGTTGGGATTTGAACCCACAACCTCTGACTCCAAAGCCCGGGCTCTTTCCACTGAGCCACGCTGGGTAGATAGGTGTTCATCAGGTTGAACAGAGTCCCTGTCTTAATTCCCATTTTACAAATGAGGTAAATGAGAACAGAGAAGTGTCCACATTCTACCTCTGGCCTGGAATGCTCTCCTTCCTCACATCCGCCACTGTGAGCCCGTTGTTGGGTAGGGACCATCTCTATATGTTGCCAACTTGTATTTCCCAAGCGTTTAGTACAGTGCTCTGCGCACAGTAAGTGCTCAATAAATATGATTGAATGAATGAATCCTACAAACTAGCAAACTAGCACACTTCTCCCCTTCAAAGCTCACCTCCTCCAGAAGGCCTTCCTAAATTGAGCTCCCCTTTTCCTCAGAAGCAGCGTGTCTCAGTGGAAAAGAGCCCGGGCTTTGGAATCGGAGGTCATGGGTTCAAATCTCGGCTCTGCCACTTGTCAGCTGTGTGACTTTGGGCAAGTCACTTAACTTCTTTGGGCCTCAGTTGCCTCATCTGTAAAATGGGGATTACGACTGTGAGCCCCCCATGGGACAACCTGATCACCTTTTAACCTCGCCAGCGCTTAGAACAGTGCTTTGCACATAGTAAGTGCTTAATAAATGCCACCATTATTATTATTATCATTCTCCTCCTCCCCTCCCCATCGCCCCTACTCCCGCTAATCTACCCCCACCCCACCGGGCTTGTGTATATATGTACGTATTTATTATTCTATTTATTTTATTAATGATGTGTATATATCTATAATTCTATTTATACTGATTAATGATGTGTATACATCTATAATTCTGTCTATTTATACTGATGCTATTGATATCTGTCTACTTGTTTTGTTTTGTTGTCCGTCTCCCCCCTTCTAGACTATGAGCCTGTTGTTGAGTAGGGATGTGAGCCCACTGTTGGGTAGGGACCATCTCTATATGTTGCCAACTTGTACTTCCCAAGCGCTTAGTACAGTGCTGTGCACACAGTAAGCGCTCAATAAATACGATTGATTGATTGATTGTCTCTATTTGTTGCCAAATTGTACTTTCCAAGTGCTTAGTACAGTGCTGTGCACACAGTAAGCACTCAATAAATACGATTGAATGAATGAATGAAAGTGACTTACCCAAAGTCACGCAGCAGCCAAGTAACAGAGGCAGGATTAGAATCCAGGTCCCAGATCTGTGCTCTATCCACTAGGCCATACTGCTTCTCCATTCCTTTGACACTGCAGATAGATGATGAAGCAGTGTGGCTTAGTGGAAAGCGCACGGGCTTGGGAATCAGAGGTCATGGGTTCTAATCCCAGCTCCGCCACTTATCGGCTGTGTGACCTTGGGCAAGTCACTTAACTTCTCTGTGCCTCAGTTACCTCATCTGTAAAATGGGGATTAAGATTGTGAGCCCCACGTGGGACAACCTGATCACCTATATTCCCCTAGTGCTTAGAACAGTGCTTTGCACATAGTAAGTGCTTAACAAATGCCATCATTATTATTATGATGATGTTGATGATGATGATAAATGCGGTATTTGAAACCTTGTTCCTTCAGACAGATTCTGAGCCACCGAAGGTAAAGGGACTGTATCTAATCCCTTTCTGTATAGTGTTTCCCAGTGCTTAGTACAGTGCTCTGCCCACAATAAGCATTTAATAAATATCATTACAACTGCTACATACAGTGCTATGCACAAAGTTCTTATTAAATACCGTTATTATTACCACCCTTGTTGTAACCAAATGTTCAATCAATGTTATTTACAGCTACTGAAAGCAGAGCACTGCTCTAAATGTTTGGGATATGAAAGCTGACATACTTCACAACTTCATTTATTTAGTGCTTACTAATGTGCACAGCCCTGTACTAAACACTTGGGAAAGTAGAATACATCAAAGCTGATAGACAACATGTTCCCTGCCCACAATGAGCACACATACCCTACTCTTACTGGGCTTTCATTCAATCAATCATTCAATCATATTTATTGAGCGCTTACTGTGTGCAGAGCACTAAACTAAGCACTTGGGAGAGTACACTATAACAATAAAAAGGCATATTCCCTGCCCACAAAGAGCTTAGACTCTGAGTGGGGTGCCAGGGGAGGACTTTCAATCTAATGGGAGAAAACTGATATTCAAAAAGTACCTAGGTGAAGGGGAAGGAATAAGAATATAACATGTAATAAAACAAACAGATCTGGATAAAATACTGAACGACTATTCAAAAAACTGGACCGCTGTCCCAGAAATGCCAGGACCGGGATCCTTATTAAACTCAAGGTGGAGCGTTGAGGAAAAAGGAAAAAAAAAAGTATTTTTACAACTGATTTCTGAATTGTGAAGAAAGCAGTCAAATGGAAAGGAAGATTGAAGTACAGCCAGCTCAATCATTGAACTGTACATATCCATAAATATATCAACACCTTCAAATACTGCGTTGCTTATAGGAGAAAAGTGCAGTTACTATGCAGTAGAAACATAATTTATTGTAGAGATTCTTCTTTATGTAGTCGAGAAATGTTTGAATAGTTGAGTGTAGGGGAATGAATGCTATGAAACATGGAAATAAACATGAATTTGATAGCTGTTTTCTTTACCGAGGGCTAATGAATGGTCATTCAATCGATCAGTCGTGCTTATTGAATGCTTAGTGTGTGCAGAGCATTCTATTAAGCACGTGAGAGAACAATATAACAGAGTTGATCGACATATTCCCCGACCGCAACGAGCTTACAGTCTAGAGGGGGAGACAGACCTTTTCATAAATACATTTTGGAAATGTATACAAGCAATGGGGGGCTGAGGGAGGGGTAAAGGAAGGTTGCAAATCTAAGTGCAAGGGTGACACAGAAAGGAGTGGGAGAAGAGGAAAGGAGGGCTTAAACAGGGGAAGCCTCTTGGAATAGATGGTACCTGAATAAGGCTTTGAAGGTGGGGAGAGTGATCGTCTGTCGGATATGAAGAGGGAGAGCATTCCAGGCCAGAGGCAGGATGTGAGTGAAAGGTTAGTGGCGAGATAGATGAAATTGAAGAGGTAGTGGGTAGGTTTGTTCTCTCCCTCCCAAGGATATGCTCATTCTACTAGTTATCATCATCAATCGTATTTATTGAGCGCTTACTATGTGCAGAGCACTGTACTAAGCTCTTGGGAAGGACAAGTTGGCAACATATAGAGACAGTCCCTACCCAGCAGTGGGCTCACAGTTTAAAAGTTCATGCTCTAGTTCATGCTCTACCCTGCCACTCGCCTGCTGTGTGAACCTATGTCAGTAACTTTAAATTCTCCGTACCTCGGTTTCCTCATCTGTAAAATGGGGGAAATACCTGTTCTCCCTCCCTCTTAGACTAGGAGTCCCATTATTTTGTTAATGATGTGCATGTAGCTTTAATTCTATTTGTTCTAACGACTTGACACCTGTCCCCATGTTTTGTTTTGTTGTCTGTCTCCCCCTTCTAGACTGTGAGCCCGTTGTTGGGTAGGGACCATCTCTGTATGTTGCCAACTTGTACTTCCCAAGAGCTTAGTACAGTGCTCTGCACACAGTAAGTGCTCAATAAATACGATTGAATGAATGAATGAATGTCAGATAGGGACTGACTTTGATCTGATTATCTTTTATCTACCCAAGCACTTAGCATATTATTTAGCATATAGGGAAACTACATGGCCTAGGGGGCAGAGCAGGGGCCTGGGAATCAGAGGACCTGGGTTCTAATTCTGACTCCACCACTTGTCTGCTGTGTTACCTTGGGCAAGTCACTTAACTTCTCTGTGCCTCAGTTAACCTTATCTGTAAACTGGGGAATAGGGCTGTGGGACAGGGCCTGTGTTCATCCTGATTAGCTTGTATCTACCCCAGCGCTTAGAACAGTGCTTGACACATAGTAAATACTTAAATACCATCATCATCATAAGTACTTAAACACCAAAATTATCCTTATCATTACACATTAGTACAGGACTTCGAACATTGAAGGTGCTCAATAAATATCATTACTACTACTTTTCATCTCCCCATTGGCTTTAAACATAACTAGTTGACAGTTAACAGGATGCTTCGGGCAATCAACCATGCAAGTGCTTAGTACAGTGCCCTGCATCCAGTAAGCACTCAATAACTACCGGTGGAAAGAGCACCACTCTGGGGTAGAGTCTCAGTTCCGCCTGCTGGGGCTATTCTATAGTGAGTTTTGGATCGAAGAGCTACCTAAGTAATAATAACAATGGCAGTTATTAAGCGCTTACTATGTGCAAAGCACTACTCTAAGTGCTAGGGAGGTTACACGGTGATCAGATTGTCCCATGGGGGGCTCACTGTCTTAATCCCCATTTTACAGATGAGGGAACTGAGGCACAGAGAAGTTAAGTGACTTGCCCAAAGTCACACAGCTGACAATTGGCGGAGCCTGGATTTGAACCCATGACTTCTGACTCCAAAGCCCAGGCTCTTTCCACTGAGCCATATTGCTTGTGCGGAGCAGACAGTCCAAACAGGATTCCTGAAAACTAGCTGGCCGATGTCAACAGCAAAGTCGTTAGTGGCTATTCAGGGAGCAAATTTCTGGGGCATCACAGCATTTGCAGCAGGCTGTGGGCACTTTGGCCACAAATAGAGCCTACACATAAAATAATAATAATCTGTATTAAGTGCCTACTATGTGCCAGGCACTGTACTAAGTGTTGGGGTAGATACCAGGTAAAGCATTGCCTTCCTTTGCAGTGTCCTGCTCTCCTGTCTGTCTCTTCATTCACTATCTGATTTGCCTTGACAGGATCATGGCAGGCAGAGGTGAGAGAGTGCCAGTGGTTTGGGCCAAATCGATAGCATGAAAATCCATTCCTTTCCTACATATTCTCAATCTTGAAGATTCAATCTCCTGGAGGGAGAGTCCATCAGAGCAGTGCTTGACACCTAGTAAGCGAGTACCATAAAAGAATGGCCTACCATTATTTTGGTAATTGGTGCATCCAACATTTCTTTCTCATTTTGGGGAGATGAGAGACAATGTTGCTGGGACTAATAAACTGATGTTTGACACACTTGCTGACTGAGCCGTTGCTATTTAGCTTTTTATTTCCTGTGTTGGCATCATTGCTAGCTCACGAAATTGATCTCTCCCATGATAGTCATTTTGCTGGATTTTGGACCCACTGCAACGAGTATAATCCAGATGTTTGTAGAAACGTTATTACTCTACATCACTGTGGCCATTTCAGGAGCATATGTGCTAATGAGAGCACAAAGTCCTTTGTTTTAGAGGCAGCAGTAAGTAATCACTCAGTTGTTTGGGTCTTTGCCCAGATTTGTGGGGCGGCGGGAGGTCAGGAAATGTCTTATTCTGATTTTCAACCTGGAACCTGAGAGCTGTCACCCTGTAGAGGAGAGACCTCTCTCTCTCTCATCTGTCATTCACCAAGAGGACTGAATTTGCTTCTTACTACAATGTTGATTTCCTATGTTTCTGTTCACCAGTTGTGTTGCTTTCTTTTCCTTTCTAGGTGAAAGTGGATAAGAACTAGGCAATTCAGGGTTAAATCATCCTGGTTTCAAAAAGTGGTACCAGAAGCTGAAAAAAACCCACAATTATTTACTTGTTTTCTTCCGTGTGGTCTCCTTGAGTTTTAAAAGTCCTTAAGGAGGAAAGCTTAGTGCAAATCTTCCTTGTCTCCCTCTCTCATTACAACCCAGCCCACACAGTCAGTGGTATCACCAATCGTATTTATTGAGCGCTTACTATGTGCAGAGCACTGTATTTATTGAGACCTTACTGTTTGCACACTTGTCTTGTCATATGGTCTCGAGTCATGTCCGACCCATAGCGACTTCACGGACACATCTCTCCCAGAACGCCCCACCTCCATCTGCAATCGTTCTGGTAGCGTAGCCATGGAGCTTTCTTAGTAAAAATACAGAAGTGGTTACCATTGCCTTCTTCCATGCAGTAAATTTCACTCTCTCCCATGCCTTTGCTGTCCAGAGCAGGTGAGTTTCGACTTCTAGCAGGTTGCCTTCCACTTGCTAGCCACTGCCCAAGCTAGGGATGGAGTGAGTATACACAGTAAGCAGTCAATAAGTACGACTGAATGAGTAAGTGAATGAAAACTCAAGGAGACCACATGAAAGAAAACAAGTAAATAATGTGGTGGTTTTTTCCAGCTTCTGTTAGAGTACACACTACACTCTAATACCAACCTAATCACTGTGCCTCACTCTCAATTTCATTCACTGCTGTTCCCCTTCCTGAAACATCATCACCCTTCACGTCCTCCACTATTCACTCATATCTTTCCTCCCACACTGCCCTCCTTCCGCTCTACCATTTTTTCACCTGAGGTGATGGAAAAATCTAACTACTGGATAGAAAGCCAAAGTTTGTTTCTTGAGGCAAAATCTTCCCATTCTATTTTCCCAATTTTTAAAGCCCCACTATCAATCAATCAATCAATCAGTCGTATTTATTGAGTGCTTACTGTGTGCAGAGCACTGTACTAAGTGCTTGGGAAGTACAAGTTGGCAACATATAGAGACAGTCCCTTGTTTTTGGCACATCCAAGTAGATATGTCCTGAAGGAAGGAGGAATTGTGAGAGAGAAGGAAAAAGGTCAGGGCTGAAGACGTAGATTTGGGAATCTAAAACTGAAAGAGATAAAGATAAAAATATGGAAACTATCAGGTAATTATTTTAGAATTTATGAATATCTTGGGAGGAAGACAGACTAGACAAGTGAGAATGTGTTTTGTACTTCACTGTCCTTTGGTAAAATGATAAACTGAGACCTTGTAGTGCAAGATGAATACCAGTCACATTTTTTTAAGGCTAATGCTCATTCAATAGCACAACATCAGAAGTACATAATTATAAATGGTGAAGAAGTTGCATGCAAATTACTCATGAGTCCCAGTGCTTGCTCAGTATAATTACTTTTAAATTATTTCTGTCTAATGCATGTTATAGTTGAGTTAGTCATTTGTGCTTTAAAAAAGATTAAGAAAAACCAAGAATCTGCTCAGAATTTTTAATGAGTGCCAAACGCTCCTTTGAAAAGGAGATAGGAACTACAGCTTCCTTGCTGAAAGTTAGATGCACATACAATAAGGCATGTTTTTAAAGATACAGATATACAAAATAATATATATTGTCTGCTGTGTGAACTCGGACAAGTCACTTTACTTCTCTCTCTCTCTCTATATATATATACATTAAGTAAAGTTATATACATACATATATTAAGGGCTTGGGAGTCAGAGGTCATGGGTTCAAATCCCAGCTCTGCCAACTGTTAGCTGTGTGACTTTGGGCAAGTCACTTAACTTCTCTGTGCCTCAGTTATGTCATCTGTAAAATGGGAATTAAGACTGTGACCCCCACAAGGGACAACCTGATCACCTTGTATCCTCTCCAGTGTTTGGAACAGTGCTTTGCAGGTAGTAAGCGCTTAACAAATCCATTATATATGTATATATACACACATATAAAATCTATATTTTTCTCTCTGCATAAGTTAAGAACCATGGCAAACCAGACCCGCCTTTTGTTATTCTCTTAAATTATTATCTGCCTCTAACCTGTTCTAGTTTGTGGGGATGCAATGTTACTGTAATTTAGATTTTCATGTCCATTTTTAAAAAGCCAAGTTAATATTGTGTTCTTTTTTTAGAAATAAGCTATATCCAGCTGTTTAGTTGGGGTTAAAACATTAAACATAACTTATTTCCCTGAGCTGAGTTACAAAATCTAAAATCACAAAAAGACAATAACTCTATATCATTAGTAATAATAATAATAATGGTATTTTTTAAGTGTTTACTATGTGCCAAGCACTATTCTAAGTGCTGGGGAGATACAAGTTTATAAGGTTGTCCCAGAACGGGCTCACAGTCTTAATCCCCATTTTACATATGAGGGAACTGAGGCACAGAGAAGTTAAGTGACTTGCCCAAGGTCACACAGCAGACAAGTGGCAGAACCAGGATTAGAACCCACAACCTCTGCCATGCTCTTTCCACTAATCCACACTGCTTCTCTAGTACAGTATACTAATAGGTCCTGCCAAAAATATAGGAAATGACTAACTTCAGTTTTCAAAGAGCTAACAAACTAAATTAGTGTGTGTTTCAGGGTTTATTGAGTTTTAAAAGCCTTTTGATTGAAAATCCACTAAGCAGATAATGCATTGCTAAAAGAAGTTAAGCGATTTCAAATTTCAGGTGGAGCCCTGTCTACACTATATTCCCCCAAGCCCTGTCTACACTATGTTCCCCCATGATGCATGTTGGAAAAGTTCTTCTGGGACATATCTTCTGCAATATAGGAGAACTGGACATATTTGCCGGGGCTGTAGTAAAGGTTAAGGGGATGTTGATGCCTCCCTCAATTAAATTTCCTAAAACCTATGTGTCTGGGCATTTAAGATCCACAATCTATAAGCTCCTGGTGGGTAGGAATCATGTCTACCAACTCTATTGCACTGTACTCTCCCAAGCACTAAACTCAGAGCTCTGCACACAGAAAGTGCTCAATAAATATCACTGATTAATCGATGGATTCTCTATTCAGAGGAAGGATAGAGCTCAGTATCTCTATGATAAGGAGATTCTTTTAAGTAATGTCCACATTTTACATTTTCCCTAAAGATTTTGGGATGGAGGGAAACTCGAAGAGGTTTATGGGTAGGTAAGATATTGGGTGGGCAGATTTAGAGTGTCCGTACCCCAGACAAAGTTTTCGAGAAAAAAGACCATTAATTCTGGAGTGTTCTCAACTTGTGATGCTCAGTTAATCCTAACGTGCTATACAGCAACCACAGTCAAAAAGGCCCTTCAGAGAAATGAGGGTACAGCTAGTATTTTTGAATTTTAAAATATTCTGGCCAAGGCCTTTATAATATTGTGAGGAAAAGGTCCCAAAACCCAGCTTCAAAGGCATTCTCCTTAATTCAATAGACGCTGGTTCCATTACGGGTGTGTTATTTCTTTTCACTTCAAAATTAGGAAACCGATTTTACATCTGGGTAAATTAGTCGGGAGCACTGGCTTCTTTGTAAGAGATACTAATGAATCAGTGTGGAAACTACAACTACTTCACCCAAGGTCTTAAAGCTTTCAAATCCTGACAGGCATCCTCATTTCTAGAAAACTGGCATATCTTCAAAGAGGTTAGTTTTGGCGAGAACTTACATAAGCACATTTCAAACATTTCAAACCTCGAAAATCTTTGAAAAATTTATGATGCTGTTACTCTAACTTTCTGCTACAGTGACCACAGAGCTATTCAAAATAAAAATTTAATATTTTGAATAAACTGTGAATACAAATGCCACTTTTTTAACACTGGCTTTCCCATGAATGAATACTTTGTATCAATCCTATTTCTGTGCATTATAGATTCCACCCAAACCAACAGCAAACAAACTGAATCTTGGTTTTCCTATCAAAACACCATTTTTCATTTTTGAAGTTAGTGTTCAAAATGAAAATTCTGTTTCCTCATACAACACTTTGAGTAATGAGAAAACAGAAATATTTCCAGGTTTTTTTTAATTAAAGTTAGCACTAAAATACGAACAGCTTCCTCCTTGTAATTATTCTGAGTTATTGGTTTTTAACAATAAATCAGTTATTCGATAAGGGAATGAAACGGATATCTTCTCCAGGGACTAATGGGAAACAGCAGGAAAGTTGAGATTAGGTGAAATAGAAATTAATCTTCTCAGTTTAGGTGTTGGCTTGTCTTAGATGGCATGACTGTTTAGTCGTATCTAGTTTAGGTGTGAAAGTCGTAATATGAAAACTGACACATTCAAATAGAAAAGAGACAGTATTGTAATTAGGCTTCATACTCATAGTGCTGAGGTGTGAAAATTGGAAGAATATTCAACAACCAGGATGAACTGTGAAAGATCTAGAGTAGAATGTGTCAGAAAATAAATGCAGACAATGCATATTTTTCTTTCTTTATACTACTCATAGCAATAAAGATCGGTCTGCTGTCATTTTGACACGAATTTTCATTATTTTGTAGGTAGCAGGTTGTTGTAGTTTGTAGCAGATCTTTTCTTTTTCTGCCATTAAAATGATAGGGGTGTGCCTAATTACTTTGAAAGATCCTTTTCTTTGAATATAGACCTTCACCTCTGAATTTGAATGCTTAAATTTTATTTTCTCCCCAACCCAGTGTCTCATCATACTTAAGCACTTTGATACTCCCCATCCACACCCCCATTGCACTTATGTATCTATTTTTCTATTCTGCCATTTACCTCACCTGTAATTTATTTTAATGTCCATCTCTATCACTGGACTGTTAACTCCTTGAGGGCAGGTGTCAGGTCTACCGACTTCATTTCATTGTACTCTCCTGAGCACTTAGTACAGTGCTCTGAACACACTAAGCACTTAATAAATACCACTGATTGTATGAGAACAATGATACCAAATTTGTTACCAGAACTCTCATTATAGAATATGCTGAAGAGAAGAACGCCTTATGCGTTTACTTCTAAAAGTCTCAAACATGTCTTTTCTCATATGGGGAGAGAAGTATTGCATCCTGAAAATTTGGATTATGAAGGCAAACTTTTTACATTGGTCCAACAGCCTTTCTGGGGAGCCCAGCAAGTCATAGGCGGTCAAACTCATCTCTAAGTGTTAAATATAGCCAGAATTTAGGACCTAATGAAATGATGACAGCCTCCAAGTCACCGCTTAACCCCTCACTATTCCTAGGCAGGCCAGAGCAGACCCAAGGCCCCTGGCAGTGTTAGGTCCCTGATAGCAGGTGACACCGATCCCTACAGGAGCGGGAGTCCACCCTTTTCCATTATTCCAGGTTACAAGTGGATTTCCCGTCCTAACTCTGGGACCATAAATTAGATTTCACTCAATCCCTCCTCTTCTTGCCAAATGGGTTATGCAGGGCTACAGCAGCTCCAGGGTCTCTACTTCTTCCCCGCTACAACATGTACTCTCCCAGATGCTTATTACAGTGCTTTGCACACACTAAGTGCTCAATAAATACGATTGAACGAATGAACATTTAACACATAAATAGTATTCAAATAAGTCAGTAAATTTCCCACCCACTGGATCTGTGATGGGTTGTCTAGGCTCCCCCTAACCAGATCTCCAGTGGAAGTGAGCTTGTGTCTGTTTTCATAAAAACACTGATTGCTATGTGAATAAATATGCTTCCTAGGCAATGCAGAGCTCAAAAGATAGGTAAAAGGGTCCACGCATTATACAACTGAAGATATCCCTGCTCATATTGGCCTACCAGTGGTGTTGTAAGCAACTTCTATGAGGTTATCTCTATGTAATAAAGGTATTTATGAAGCACTCAGTATGAGCCAAAGCACACTGCTAATTATTTGGGTAGATGCAAGATAGGTCAGATACAGTCCCTTGTTCACAAGGGGCTCACAATCTAAGAGGTAAGGAGAGCCGATATAATCTTTGCTTTCTACAGATAAGGAACTGAGGCTTAGGGAGGCTCTGTAGGTACCATGAAGTCAGTCTGACCTTGTGGACAGCAATCCTCCTCTTTGAAATATTCCTCAAAGATCTTCTGTTTTTTATGCAATTTACCCAAATGAATATTCTGGTTCTCAAGTGCATTAAGGTTAAGTTTCAGCACAGCTGCCAAGGAATGGGTGGAAGGAGAAACAATATTTTCTGCTTTCTCTCCAGGTGTTGGCAGTTCATACCCAGATCTGAAAAAAATACTAACACCTTGCCAGGCTTGTAAGGGGAGAAAAACAACAACTCTCTTCCCCATTTCCAGTCCAAACTCCAGTGATTCCACTCAAACTTCTTCCATCTCCCTCTCCCTTCTTCTGCAGTTTATGATATCCCTTTTCCCAGAGTTTTTACTTTGGCCATGGTAAGAGCATGGGATTGGTACTCAGGAGACCTGGAATCAAGAATTCCTGCTACCATGAGAGCAAGATACAGTGGCGTTTGAAAGCCCATGATACCCACTTTCCCACATTCACAACAAGAGGGACTAAATCAGCAGCATGGAAGACCCAAAAGGCACATCTTTCCACCAATCATATCCAGACTAATAGTGGCAAATTATTTTGTTATTTTATCAACAGCTTTGTACACCAGTTAGATCCTACCGGGGGGAGCCAATCGGAGGAGGGTGCAGGAGGAATAGAGCATAAACCAATGTTTTAGTAGGAAGAATCTGAACAAAAGTGGTTGTTATGGCATCGAAAGTTAGCAAGCCTTAACAAGCCGCACACCGTATGTATTCCCACTGCATGACTTGCCCAAGATTAAACTCACTGCAGGTCAGCGGTAGAGCTTGGAGTAGATTCAGCGTCTCCTGATTCTGTCCCAGTTCTGTGTTCAGTCAATCAATCAACCAATGATGTTTTCTGATGGCATACTGGGACCTCTTTCCTCTAGGCCCTGCTGACTCCTTTCTTCCTCCACCACTGCAGGTATTGATTACCTACTTTGTACAAGATGTTGTACTAGGTGCAGAGGGGAATTAAAAGAGAAATATGAGGTTACAAATATGCCTACAAGCAATCTTTTCCAAACCCCTCAAATAACAGTCTGACAGCCTTTCTGGCAATGTCCCACCAATTAGTCAACTCAGAAGTTAAAAGCTTATTGATCATCTGGCTTAAGTATGCCAGACAGTTTAAGTTTTTGCTAAATATACATCGACTTTGAAATATGTTGAGTTTACGTGGAAGGGTAGAAAGCTCTCTGGACATTATCAGATTTTACAGGTGAAGTCTGGAATCGTTTCAAATTTGCTGTTACAAATAGTGGAGTACCTTCAGGGCATACAGTGCATTTGACGTGTGTGACCAAATAGAAAGCTAAAAATGAAGCCCACTTTGTAATAAATTCTCTATTTTTTTCAAAATAAATGGTCCTAAAACTTACTGTGTCAGGGCCACTGTGGAAAACATGAATTCTAATCTTATGTCATACTATGCCTGTCCTGCTAGCCATTCTAGTGCTTCCAAGACCATCTTGATTGTCTTGATTTTTAGAAATAGAACTTGTCAGGATGCCACAACATAGCTCAGTGCATGCCCAAACCTTCACTTTGGAAGGGGATTTCAATCTCGTTGTCCCAAAAGCCCCCAGCAACTCTGAGTCCCAATGCAGATCTACTGCAGAGACCTAATTATCCAGTTCAGAATGATCCATAGAAACATCTCACGCATCACAGATTTTGAGATATTTAAGAGGTAGATGATAATGCAGTGGAATTGCAAGGAAAACATTTAATCAGGCCTAAAATTTGGGAATTGATAGAGTGCAATATGCCCAAACAGGATAACAATAACAACTGTGGTATTTGCTAAATGCTTACTATGTGCCACGCACTACACTATGCACTGGGACAGATAGAAGATCATTAGGTCCCACAGTCTAAGCAGGAGAGGAACAAATGTGGAGTCTGGGGGTGTCCATTCTATGTCCACATAAAAATAGCCAACTGATATCCAATGATTGAACCTGAAATATGCCAGCATCATTTTTTCTGCTTGAATATTTTATATGGTAAAATATATGGTATACATGTTCCAAAAGTGAAAATATTGAGCCTCTAAAATTAGAGAGAAACTATTCAAAGTACATGTTTGTACTAAAATTAACTGTGAATAAAACCTAATTTTCTCCTTATCCTTATCTGTTGTGGAGACTATTGTCTTCCTTGAATTTCAATAGCATGCCTTTAAGCTATGATTGAAAGTAGCATAAATATCTTGTTTAACCAAATATAGAAAACGAAATGGGGCTATAAATGTGCATGCTTTAATTCCAAATCTTTGATCACATTCATTCATGTTTTTCAATGAAGACAGAAAAGTGATTGGTAGATGAGCAATATGAAGTTATTGATAGAAGGTTGCCTATTTTGAGTAAAATCAATGAAGGACCATATTGGTCACCTGGAATTGTGATATATTTCTCCACTTCCTATTCAAGTCTTGTATTGACCAGGTTACAACTACACAAATTTGGATTTCTTTTCACTATAGGGAAAGAGGTTGGATAACCTGCTCTGGATTCATCCACACATGCTTTGGTTTGGGCAGAAATCCCACAATAACAGTCATAATAACTGTGACGCTTGTTAAGTGCTTATGCGTCCCAAATACTGTACTAAGTTCTGGGGAACATTCACGATAATCAGGTCTCACTTGGGACTCACAGTCTTAGTCAGGAGGACAGGTATTAAATCCCCATTTTTACAATTGAGGACACCGAGGCACAGAGAAGGTAAGTGACTTGCCCATTCACACAGAAGGTAAGTGGTAGGATTAGAATCTAGGTCCTCTGACTCTTAAGTCAGACTATGTTCCTTCTCCATTCATCCTGGGCTCTACTAGGCCTCTCTGCTACTCGATAATCCTGGATTCCTTCCTCCCCAGCTTCACAGAAAGCCCCACCTCCCTCTTCCCCATCTCCCCGTCCTGTTTACCAGATTGGATGATCCAGTAACGCACAATGAGGGATAATTTGTCCCGAAGACATTTAAACCATCACCTGATATATGATCATGAAGGATTTCTCCTGAATTACATGCCAGAGGAAAAAATGTGTCCCTTGTTGAGAAACTAAAGAAAACACTAGAAGAAATGAAACTTGCCCATTCAATGTGTACTCTGCCATCCTAGTCAGCCCCAACCTATGAAATCTTACATTTTCTAGTTCATCAAGGACATCTCCAAATGGTTGCTCCACTAGCATTACACCCCAAATGTTTAAAGCTAAATTGGTCATCTTTCCCTTCAAATACTTTCCTCCACCAACATCCTTACCATCTTGTCCTTGACTCCTTCCTCTCTCTAAGCACTCATTTTCAACCTCTTGCTAAATCCTGTTGAATTTTCCTCCACTTTCCCAGATCATCCCATTCCTCTCCATCCCAACAGCCACTATCCAAGTCTAGGTGCTCATCATAACGTGACTAGATCACTGTCTTAGCCTCCTCACTGATCTTCTTACTAACATTCTTTCTCCTCTCCAGTCTAAATGTCACTAGGCTGCCCAGATAATTTTTTTCTAAAATGGAATTTTGCATACATCTCTCCTCTTCTCGAAAGCATCCAAAGATTAAATTCCCTCTCCTCCACAAGATCAAACCAGTTCATTTAAGGCACTCATTAGCTCTCACTCTCTTCTGCCACATCACTCCAGATTGCAAGCTCACCTTCTCATTGTGCCTTGTTCTCAACTTTCCTGCCTCAAACCCCCACCTCCAACCTCTGGCCTTCCCCTTCAAATCCATAGCTCTTCTGAAATTCCTTCCTCAGTTCATTTTGGTTCTCTCTGAATCATCGACTCCCGACTACTACATGGGCATTCATATAATAATAAGAAGAAGAATGGTATTTATTAAGTGCTTACTAGGTGCAAAGCACTTTTCTAAGCACTGGGGAGGTTACAAGGTGATCAGGTTGTCCCACAGGGGGCTCACAGTCTTAATCCCCATTTTACAGGTGAGATAACAGGCACAGAGAAGTTAAGTGACTTGCCCAAAGTCACACAGCTGACAATTGGCAGAGTCAGGATTTGAACCCATAGCCTCTGTCTCCAAAGACCGTGCTCTTTCCACTGAGCCACACTGCTTCTTCAACAGTATACCGCCCAACAGTTTCACTGTGTGTTTACTGCATGTGATAATTTGAATGTGCATGTGAAGCAGCGTGGCTCAGTGGAAAGAGCAGGGGCTTGGGAGTCAGAGGTCATGGGTTCAAATCCCTGCTCCTCCAATTGTCAGCTGTATGACTTTGGACAAGTCACTTAACTTCTCTGGGCCTCAGTTTCCTCATCTGTAAAATGGGGATTAAGACTGTGAGCCCCACGTGGGACAACCTGATCACTTTGTATCCTCCCCAGCACTTAGAGCAGTGCTTGGCACATAGTAAGCTCTCAGCAAATGCTATTATTATTATTATTACTATCATGATGGCATTTGTTAAGTGCTTACTATGTACCAAGCACTGTTCTAAGCACTGGGCACTGTTCTAAGCGCTGGGGGCACTGTACTAAACCCTTGGAAAAGCACAACACAATAGAATTGATAGACCCACTTCCTGACCACAAGGAGTTTTCACCCAAAATTTCCTGTAGCATTAATACACCCAGTGACTTGTATATTATACTATTTAAGCACTTGCTCATCTACATGTATACAGTGCTCACAGTGCTCTGTAACCAGTAAATGCTCAAAAAATATAATTGACTGATGGATTGGGATGGTGGCTTGCTGGGAGTTGACAGAGACAATGTAGCTTATCTAGTGATGAGTCCAAATTTGGTGAATCTTTTTCAGTTTGACATCCACCAATCTATGGCAATCTCTCTACTGCAATCTCTCAATACGAGGGTCTTCATTGTGTTATAATTCTGAGGGGATTATTTTTCCTGCTCTGCTGCAAATAGTTTTTCTCTTAAATTTCTCAGGCACGTTCATCCAAACAGGGGCTCTGATAGTCAATCAATCAGTGGTATTTATTCAGCACTTTCCACGTGTAGAGCACTGTACTAAGCACTTGGGCAAGGGCAGTACAAACAGAGTTGGTAAACGCATTTCCTGCCCAGAAGGGTCAAATTGCCTTGCCATATCCACTGTCATGACTGCCTGAGAGAGATTTTCAGGGAAACAGCCATTCACTACTTGTAGCTGGGGTTCTTTGTTGCGGAAACAAAGCATCTTGCAGAATTGTGTGTTTTCAAAGAGGCTGGCAGCGTGTAACACTTACGGAAATCCTGTTTGAGCACCAATACTTTTTTTTTTCAGCCTTAAAAATGAAATACTTGAAACATGTGCCCGGGAATAATATGATCAAATTTTGATCACTACTGTACCATAAAATAGAGGTTTTAGCTAAACTACTAAAGCTCAACTAAATTGAGATGTAGGCTGATATTAGAATGATTAAAATAGGGTTGATTGTATGGTGGAAAGAATGTAGAAAAGCTGAGAATAAGTTCAGCAACAGAATCTCCTTAATAGGTTTTTTTAAATCTTTCACTTTTTTAGCAGCCTAATTGAGTAGAATCATTTATCATCATCGATTGTATCAACAATGTTTTTAAAATGATTGAGTGCGAGGACTATAACAGCTTGGGATCATGCATCATCATCATGCCATTTTGATTGAACAGTTAAAAATGAATAAAAGAATAGCCACAATTAAGGGTCTTATTCCCAAAGTACAAGGTCACAGTATTTTTCTTACTCACCAAACTGATTATATCAATGCTTCAATGCAACTGCAATTTTTACTGATTAGAAATGGAAAAATGTAGAGCTCATTTGCTACTTTCTGTAAAAAATTATTATTTAAAGAAATATCACTCTATCCTTTTTTTGGGTAGAAATCCAAGGTTAATTTAAATTCCAAATGACAGTTTTTTACCCTAGTTGACCCTGCATGATTGCTAAAACCTATGTCTCTAGAAAAATGGGCAGGGAACATGTCTGCTAATTCTGTTGTCTTGTATTCTCCCAATGCTCTGCATGTAGTAAGTGCTCAGTAAATACCACTGATTGATTAATATTGGAAACAGCCTAAATGTCACAAGCCCAATCCATGACATGTGCTCACACAATGAGAATAGCATTCACTACCTAGAGGTGTGTGTGTGTGTGTATGTGTGTGCATATATTCCTTGTGTTTGAGGGTTTGTGCATACATCTACATAATGTGTATGCATGTATAATTCATAGATATATACATGTTTTACGTATATGCACTATATATTAACATGGACATTAAAATGCCAGCCATCAAATCCAATAACACAAAGTCTAGGAAACACCTACTGAAGCTTGAGAGTTGTGGGTTCAAAGCACACCGATATAAACATTTCATCACACATGATTGGTAAGAACAAGAAATGTACAGCAGGGAATTGTACATGCAAAGAAAACAAAAGGGATTTGTTTTGTTGGATACATTCTTGGATGGATGATCTATCATTTGGGGAAAAAGTAAGCCTCTCACTAGGGCACAAGGAGATTTAAAGGAAAAGTATAATAATTGTTCCCCATGCCATTTAGGGATGTGTCATATACTATCAGTAACCTGTTCTCTCCATGAATTATTTTCCCTCTATAGAAGATGGTCATTAGTGAGATTATCATATGTTATGACAGTTCTTTCATTTCAGGTGTTTTCTGGAATCTTGTTTGGTATGAGGAAAATAGCCCTGATTTTTATGTCTGTTCTAAGCAGAGTTTTCTAGGAGACTAGAACTAATCTAGTAGAAAGCACAAGGGATTCTCATTCCAGTTCTGCCACTGGTTCCTGGGGTCACTTTGTCTTTCAACCTGAGTCTCAGAATCCTCACCTGTAAA
Source organism: Tachyglossus aculeatus (assembly GCF_015852505.1). NCBI lineage: Eukaryota > Metazoa > Chordata > Mammalia > Monotremata > Tachyglossidae > Tachyglossus > Tachyglossus aculeatus. Next base: position 33,758,073 of record NC_052079.1, on the reverse strand, counting down.
ATGGGGATGAGATCTCCACTCTCTCCAATTCTAAGATTTTTGAACCCCATGTAGGATAAAGATTGTGACCAGCCTTTTGTATCTAACCCAGTGCTTAGGCACACAAGAAACAATAAAATCCGCAATTATGATAGAACCCAAGCATAATGAATTGAATCCTTGGTATCCAACTTAGAGCTCTTGAGGTGATCATTTCCACACACTCTTGAAAGCTTAAATTTCATCTCCATCTCCACCTCTTCCCCCTTCACTCTTATATTTGCCAGAGAGACAATCAGCTGGGACATCAAAATAGGTAAAGCACTCCAGAGTTTATAATTCTGGTCTTTCTTTTCAAGACTTACACTAAGGTCCTAGTCACTCCAACATAGTTCATCAAGTTGGTTCATAATAGCAAAACCTGCAGCCGTTCACTCTCCTCATATGCCCCATCCAGCACAGCTGCGTTGAGGTCAATAATGTCCCAGTAGTTCAATGTACTAATCCTGTTAAGCATTCATAAAATACAGATGATAGATGGTGAACAACTTTGAAATGAGTATGTAGAGGTAAGTTAGCAGTAGAGGCTATTCCCATTCAGCAATATTGCTCATTTGATCCTGAGGAATTTCAAACTGGAGCCCTCTGAAGATCCCTGTGGGATAGATGAGAACTCCTGGTGAAGAGACAGCAGTATGATATGAGCAAGGAGAGCTCTCAGAATCAGTCTTTGCGATGATCCATACTGTAGCTGGCCTGGGTTACTATCCCCATTTTCTCTTTATATCCTTACCTCTCTACTATTTTCTCTACCCCTAATCTATTTTAATGTCTGTCTCCCTCTATAGACTGTAAGCTCCTTGTGGACATTAAAATTTCAGTCATCGAATCCAAGAACACAAAGGCTAGGAAACATTTAATGAAGCTTGAGAGTTGTGGGATCAAAGCCCACTGATACCATCATGCGTGATTGGTAAGTACAAGAAATGTACAACAGGGAATTGTACATACAAAGAAAACAAAACGGATTTGGACACATTCTTGGATATTGAGGTCATATAGTAAAAACTCAATAAATACAATAGATTGATTAATAGAGAAATCAGGAAGGTCAAGTGGCCTCGAGCAGCTCTGTCCACTTGGATTTGGAGGAGAGGAAAGGGAGCCAAGGACCCTTGATTCTTTGGAGAGAGTAAACTGGCGGTAATGGATAGAACACAGATCTGGGAGGGAAGGGCCTGAGTTCTAAACCCAGTACTACCACTTGTCTGCTATGTGACCATGGGCAAGTCACTTCACTTTTCTGTGCCTCAGTTACTTCATCTGTAAAATGGGGATTAAGATTGTATAAAATAGAAATTAAGATTGTTTCTACCCCAGCGCTTAGAACAATGCCTTGCAAAGAGTAAACCCTTAACAAACACCATGATTATTATTATCTTTCCCATGGTGTGTTTGCCTCATCTACCTTCCTGCCTATTCTCTCCCTGCTCCCCTGTTCCTGGTACTCTTTGTATGTTACCCTCCAACAAAATCAAGTGTTTCCTCCATTTTCCACTTCTCCAATTTTCCACTCCTCCATATGCCATCCTCAGTTAAGACATGGTCAATCACTTAAATATTTGCAATTTCACCGAAAATGATTTATTGCTGGTGCTTCCTGAAAGAGTAGCCTCCCTTCTGTAATTTGTTGCCCAGCTTCTGCTTCCTGGATTAGTGCTAAAATAATCTAAGCCACATTGCATCCATTACTCATAAAATGCATGGGTTGTACCCTTACAAAATTCTAGTCTAGAAAAAATCATGTTGTAGTATTAATGGTGTCCAATGCTGCATGCATACACATCCCAAAAGCCTTTTCTTCTGACAATTTTGTGCCCTGTGTCCAAAGTGGCTCATTTACCTGGAAGCCTATTCCTTAAACCGTCCAACAATTTTCCAGTCAAAATGCAAAGCAAAAACATGCTTTCTGACAGAATTGGGTGAATTTATGTTGTTGGGCTCCAATTAGTGTTCAGTCAATTACTCTTTTATGTTTATTGAGCGCTCACTAGGTGTACTTAGGAGAATACAATATAATGGAGTTGGTAAACATACTCCCTGCCCATAACAAGCTTGCAGTCTAGACTGGGAGACAGACATAAATACAAATAAATAAATTAGTTACATCAATGTAAGTAAATACAATTACAGATATGTATATAAGTGCTTTAGAGCTGGGAGTGGGGGGAAGTCTTCCCCACTGTAGACTGTGACCTCACTGAGGGCAGAGAAAGTCACAGTTTATTTTTGCATTGTACTTTCCCAAGTGCTTAGTACAGTGCTCTGCCACAATAAGTGCTCAATAAATACGATTGAATGAATAAATAAATATGATTGAATTAATTAATTAATCATGGATATGTACATAAATGCTGTGGGGCTGAGGTGGGGTGAATAAAGGGTGTAAATTTAAGTGCAAGTATTATTGGCACTTTTCTGCCAGTGTTCATAAGTGTCAGTTCTCAAAATTATTTATGGCATTATAATCATGGCATTGATTGAACACTTATTTTGTCCCAAGCATTGGATTAGAAAATCAGATCACACATGGGGCTCACAGTGTAATGGGGAGGGAGAGCAGCTATTTTTTCCTCATTTTATAGATGAGGGAAGTAAGGCACAGAGAAGTTAAGAGAATTCTCTAAGGTCACACAGCAGGTCGGTGAATCAAACTTTGCTCCCTTGACTCCCAGACACATGCTCTGTTCCACTAGGTCATTTGATGGCAAGAATAATTTCTGTGTACTTTATTTTAAATCGAAGATATTCCTGCACATCTGAAACCATAATACACCAGGAAGGAGGGGAAATCCAGTTTTTTTGTTTGTTTGGTTTTGGGGGGTAAGGAAAGACAATTAGAAATACTGTTTACAGGTTTACTGTTTTTACTGTTGGTCTCTTTTTGTTTTGTATTCTCATCTAAGATCTATTTGTTGTGGAAGGCCCTATGGGGGATATAGAAAAGCTATGAACAACATAGTCCCAGAGGGTCATTGATTTACATGAACTTCTACATCTATAAGGCCACTGGAGAGGAAAATCTATTTTTAACTACATGATAAATATGAACACCAAAAGATAATTGGTTTAATTTGTCACTAATATTGATTAACCTCACATTAGTCAGTGTACTTCTTTAGGCTGTCTACATAATCCGAGCAGGAAGCCGACAAGTCTGCTTGAGGCATGCATCACGTACACATTTATAATTTTTGTGATGTTTTGAATCACCTGCATTTCACTCAATCACATTACATGGACTCACGTGAAATGTTTCATTTTTCCTTTTTTTCTTTTGCAGTTAATCAATGGAACCGCGAGATAAGCAGTTATTGCTCCCAACAACCTTTCCTAGAGCCTTTAAACTTTTGTGAATTAACCATATTCCCTCCTTCTAATCAACCCATTCCTGTGATTCCTTCCCAGCATGTCCTCAGCCCCCTCCTACCAACCCCTTCCCACTCCTTGCTCCATCATCTCCCCCACTCCCATCCCAACTGTGCCCTTCTTTGCCAGGTCAATCTCTCAACCCCTTCCCCCAGCACCGCTCCCCATCAGCTCACTCCCATCCCACACCTCCCCACCCTCACGTCATCCCCTCCACCCGCTCTCCCCCCACAAACTCAGCCAAGTGTGGGCTTTGGAATAACGTCCACTCCATCATGGGGAAACTTCTCTTCGTCCTCGACCCGTCTCTGACCCAATCACTGCTCCTCCTCATCATCACTAAAACCCGGCGCTCCGCAGATGTCACTGTCTCCCCTGCCACTCACTCCAGAAGGGGACCTATCTTTTCCCATCCCCACGGGACTCGGTGAGAAAGGTGGAGTTGCTTTCCTTCTTGCTTCACCACGCTGATTCTGCACCATTTTACATCACCAATCCCTTTCCCTTAATCCAGTTACCAGTCCTGGTCATCTACTGCCCCTTCCCAGACCCCTGTTCCAACACTCTGATTCATTTTGATCCCTTTCTCATATTCTTTTCTCTCTTTCTCCATCCCTACACTGATCTTGGGTTTGGGCGTGGCTTAGTGGAAAGAGCCCGGGCTTGGGAGTCAGAGGACATGGGTTCTAATCCCGGCTCCGCCACTTGTCTGCTGTGTGACCTTGGGCAAGTCACTTAACTTCTCTGTGCCTCAGTTCCCTCATCTGTAAAATGGGGATGAAGACTGTGAGCCCCATGTGGGACAACGTGATTACCTTGTATCTACCCCAGCGCTTAGAACAGTGCTTGGCACATAGTAAGCATTTAGCAAATACCATCATTATCATTATGGTCCGACGGCCCTTCCACCATTCACTTCCTCTCATTCTTCAACTCCAATGACCTCCTGTTCCACCCCAACTCACCCACTCACCAACTTGGACAAATGCCCAATCTCATTATCTCTTGTCATTACACTCTCTACTGTGACCAACTCTGAAATTCCTCCATCAGACAACAAACACCTGTCTTTTCTCCCACACACAGATTCCAATAAGTCTGTCCTCTTCTCCCTCAGAAACCTCCAATCTTTTGCCCCCTACCAATTCTCTAAAGTCATCACGACCCACTTGGTTTCCACACATAAACTATCTCCTCTTGATTAACAAATTGACACTCTCAACAGTGTCCTCTCCACTGAACTCACTTTCCTGATTCCTATGTCCCCTTTGCCAGTATTATTTCACCATCCCACAGCCCTGAATCACTTTGGGGCCTGTGTCATGGTATGCTGCTGATGGAAATCCAGATATCAGTTGGACCCTGTCATTTTCACCTGCTTTAACTCAGCCCAGCAAAATTATTCCTCCATTCTTATCGACTCCCATACACAATGTTTCCACCAGCTATTTCAATGTTTACTCCCTCCTCAAACTCCCTGACCCCTGAATCCCCCATCTCTTTTCCCTAATAACCTGACCATTTACTGTAGTGATAAACCCCTTCTAGACTGTGAGCCCACTGTTGGGTAGGGACCGTCTCTATATGTTGCCAACTTGTACTTCCCAAGTGCTTAGTACAGTGCTCTGCACACAGGAAGCGCTCAATAAATATGATTAATTGATTGATTGATTCAGAGGTGGTCTCCCTAAAAAACTCCTTTGCTCCTTTTAAGGCTCTCCCTTCTCCTGCCACTCTTTTACCCTTCATCATCATCATCTTACCCTTCCATCTTTTCAGGCAGGATCTAAAGAGGAGAACCCCCACTTCCTCTCAAAATCTACCCCCTCAACCAGTGCCTTCAACCCCGTCCCTCTGCACCTTATCAAAACACTTGTCTCCTCCCTTCTTCCTTCCCTGACCACTATCTTCAACAATTCTTTTTCAAATAGCTTCCTTCCCATTGCTTTCCAATATTCTCATAGGTCCCCTATCCTGGAAAAAACCTCCCTTGACCCCACAGCTATCTCCTGGTATCACCCCATTTCCCTCATACCATTCCTTGAGAAAATTGTCTACACCTGTCATGTCTACCTCCTCTTCTCTAATTCTCTCCTTGACCACTTCCAATCCGGCTTCCACCACTTTAATCCACAGAAACTGCCAAATCCAATTGTCTCTACTCCATCTTAATTCTCCTAAACCATTCAGCTGCCTCTGACACTGTGGACCAGTCCTTTCTCCTGGAAATGTTATCTAATCTTGGTTTCACTGACTGTCCGCTCCAGGTTCTCCTCTAATTTCTCTAGTCATATCTTCCTTGGTCTCTTTCAGAAGCTCCTCCTTTGCCTCCCATTTTTTAACTGTGGGAATCCCTCGGGGCTGAGTTCTGGATCCCCTTCCATCCTCCCTCTACTCCAGCTCCCTTGGAGAACTCATTCACTCCCAAGGCTTCAATTCCCATCTCTAGGCAGATGAGTTCCAATCTCCCTCACCAGTCTCGATCTCTGTCCTTCTCTGCAGTCTCGCACTTCCTATTGATTTCATGACATCTCTGTTTGGATGTCCTGCTGACACCTCAAATTTAAGATGTCCACAATATAATTCCTCATCTTTCTACCCAAACCCTTCCTCCCTCTTCTTGCCTATCCCTGAGGTCAACAACACTATTCTCTCTGACTCGCAAGCCCATAACATCGACATTATTATCCTCAATTCATCTTTCTCTTCAGTCAACCCACATATTCATTCTGTCACTAAATCCTGCCAATTCTACCTTCACTACATCACTAAAATCTACCTTTTCATCTCCATCCAAACTGCTACTATGCTGATCTAACCACTTATCTGAAACCTCCTTGACTACTGCATCAGCCTCTTCGCTAACCTCCCTGCCTCCTGTCTTTCTCCACTCCAGTTCTTACTTCACTGCCCTGATCATTTTTCTAAAAAAAGATCAGTCTACATCTTGGCACCCAAGAACCTCCAGTGGATTACCCATCCACCCCTGAATCAAACTGAAACTCCTTACCATTAGCTTTAACACACTCAAGTAGCTTGCCTCCTGCTATCTTATTTCACTGATTTAATAACAATAATAATAATAATAATAATGGCATTTATTAAGCACTTACTATGTGCAAAGCACTGTTCTAAGCACTGGGGAGGTTACAAGGAGATCAGGTTGTCCAACGGTGGGGGGGGGGGGGGGGGCTCACAGTCTTAATCCCTATTTTACAGATGAGGGAACTGAGGCACAGAGAAGTTAAGTGACTTGCCCAAAGTCACATAGCTGACAATTGGCAGATTCGGGATTCGAACCCATGACCCCTGACTCTAAAGCCCATGCTCTTTCCATTGAGCCACGTTGCTTCTCTACATCCAGTCCACACTTTGCTCCTCTAATACCATCCTACTCCGTGCACCTCAAACCTATTAATTCATTCATTCAATGGTATTTATTGAGCACTTACTATGTGCAGAGCTAGGGAGGTACAAGTTGGCAACATATAGAGATGGTCCCTACCCAACAGTGGGCTCACTGTCTAGAAGGGGGAGACAGACAATAAAACAAAACATATTAACAAAATAAAATAGAATATGTACAAGTAAAATAAATAGCGTAATAAATATGTACAAACATATATTCACCGCTGAGCCCTTTCCCACATTCTCCCTCTGGCCAGGAAGTCATGTTCCTCCTCCGTCATTTCTTTTACATTCCCAGTCTTCAAATCTTTTTTTAAAATCACATCTCCTCTAAGAGTCTTTTCCTAACAATGTCCTTATCTCTCCTACTCCCTTTCCCTTTTGGGTCTTTAAACACTTGATATTCACCCCATCTTCAACACCGCAGCAATTACGTACATATCCATAATTTATTTTAATGTCTACCTTCCTTCTAGGTTGTAAACTCCCTGTAGGCAGGGAATGTGTCTACCAACTCTGTTATACTGTACTCTCCCATGCACTTAGCGCAGCAATCTACAATCAATCAATTGTATTTAACGAGTGCTTAATGTGTGCAGATCACTTAAAGCTCTGCACACAGTAAGCACTCAATACTACTTATTGATTGGGCAAATTATATTTACACACAGGAGAAATTTAATGCTAACCAGTAAAATTATACCATTATTATTATTATTATGGTATTTGTTAAGTACTTACTATATGTCAAGGACCGTTCTAAGCCTGGGATAAATAAAAATTAAAAAAAATAAGTGATGGCATTTGTTAAGCACTTGCTATGTGTGAAGCACTGTTCTAAACGCTGGAGGGGGATACAAGGTGATCAGGTTGTTCCACATGGGGCTCACAGTCTTAATCCCCATTTTACAGATGAGGTAACTGAGGATCAGAGAAGTTAAGCGACTTGCCCAAAGTCACACAGCTGACAAGTGGTGGAGCCGGGACTAGAACCCATGACCTCTGACTCCCAAGCCCGGGCTCTTTCCACTGAGCCATGCTGAATTTAATCTGGTTGGACAGAGTCCTTGTCCCACATAAGGCTCTCATAAAAGTAGGAGGGAGAACAGATATTTAATCCCCATTTTACAGTTGAAGAAATTGTAGCACAGAGATATCAAGTTACTTGCCCGGGGTCATCTATCAAGGAATTGGCAGATCTGGAATTCGAACCCAGGTCCTTCAGCTCCCAAGCCCACGGTCTTTCCACTAAACCATGCTGCTTCAATGACATGAATGACCTTCCTCCTGGATTTCAAAACTGCAAGTTTCCAGGTTGGCGTTAGGTCGTAGGGATGGCTAAGGGTGTGACAGAGGCAACCCATTACCCCCACCTCCCTCCTGTGGGGTTCACAGTAATAAATGATGGTAAAAATAGTATTTGTTAAGCACTTACTATATACCAAGGCAAAGGGCAGATAGCAGATGATCAGATCAGACACAGTCTGGATCCCACAAAGATCTCACCAAGTGTGATCCCTGTCACCCCATATCCACCAATCAGGCTTTTGTTCCAATCCTTGCTGGTATCACCATCCCAAATTCTCAGATTCTAATAACCTGAATCTGAGGAAGGTTATTAGAAGGAGGTTGTTGGGGGGTAGGGGGTAATATGTGTGTGTGTATGTGTGTGTTTGTGTTTTGGGGTGGAGCATAGGACCTCTATCCTCTCCATTTCTGCTTCTTCAGTGACTGCCATCTCTCCCTTAACGACTCAGGCCCACCCCAGAATCCGTGTGTCCTAAACAAAGAAAGAATAAATCGTACAATTTAGGATTTCTCAAATGTCAATGAACACACAAGTACAAAACACATTCACCATCTAAATTACAAAGGGAGGCTAAATTAGCTGTTTCTGTTAGTCCGGTGGAAGATAAAGATGGAATAATAAATAGGATACTACTTTAACGGTAGCTCCCAGTCCAGCCCGGACTATCAGTTTTCGGATGCACTGGAAATTCCTTTTAATATACAGGCCATGGAAGAAGAGTTCATCTTTGGGTTCATGTCCTGGGCTTTGCATGACCATGCCACTCCTCCTCGCTCCACCCATGCCGTCCAACTGAAAGATGGCTTTGACAGCAAGGTTGACATTGTTAAAGCGTTCCCCAAAGACCACCTCCCAGATTTCACCTAGAAATCCTTCCTGGGTTAATTCTCAACCTCATGGTCAGGCCAATAGGCACACTTAGAACCTTTAAATGTTCTTCCTATCCTAGGCACTCATGTGCATTTGTTTATTTTTCACGTACATATTTATCTATACATTCAGCTGTTTGTTCAGCTGCTTCATACTGAGGTGTTTGCTCTGCTTCCTGCTATAACCTTGTTCTTCAGAAATCTTTCATTATTGGTAAATCTTTTTTGTTTTTCTCCCAGAATCAGCTACTTGAGAGTGGTGTACATGTATTTAGTGCCTAGACTTGGTAAGTGCTCAATAAATATCCCTGATTGACTTTATGACAAGCATAAATGAATGCACTCATGTTGTAACTGGGTTTTATTCCTCTAATTTACAGGATGACAATTGTCTGAAGAACTCAGCATATACAAGTATACACCATAGGTCTATACTTATTGACTTCAAATTGTCTGAATAACTTGTTTCCTGGAGGATGCCTTGTTGAAAACCCTGGATCATATTTTTAGTGTGGAATCCTCTAGGGACAAGTGAATTTTCATTCTGGGTAATTAGAACATAACTCAATTTTCCATAAATCTGTAGCCTCTTCCCTGGAGGATTTTGTTTACATATATGCAGTCTCTGCAGCAACTTATCAAATCTGAAGTGGGCCTTCTTTTGCTGCTGTTTTTGTTGTTGTTTTTTCCCCCTCCTTTATCCTTTTCAGCTTACCATAAATCCCACTGACCTATATAGACAACAAGAGTGGAACAAGTATCCAGGGTTTTTTTTGTTTTCTCTGTGTCGTATCCAGGTGGGGTTTTTTTTCTGTGTTGACTGCCTTTGACAAGATGTATTTTCAAAGACTGGATCTGGTGGGTCCTCAAAAAAGAATCAATCATACAATTTAGGAGTTCTCAGTTGTCAGTGGACATACAAGTACAAAACATATTCACCATCAAAGGAGCAAAGGGAAGCTAAATTAGGTATTTCTGTTAGTCGGGTGGAAGATAAAGACAGAATAATAAAACTGTTCTGGGCTCAAGAAAATATCTGCTCCTCAGTTTGCTGACCCACCTTTAGAGATGTTTTATGTATAATGTCACCAGGTGTTCCAAAATTATAAGCTAAATTCGGAGCTCCTTGATGGTGGAAATCCTTTCCACTTACCTTACTGTATTTTCCCAAGTGCTTAGTACCACCTGTATACATGTTTTGTTTTGTTGTCTGTCTCCCACTTCTAGACTGTGAGCCCGTTGTTGGGTAGGGTCCATCTCTATATATTGCTGACTTGTACTTCCCAAGCGCTTAGTACAGTGCTCTGTACACATTAAGTGCTCAATAAATAACATTGAATGAATGAATACCATGCTCACCACACAGCAAGCACCTGATAGATACCATTGATTGAGATGGGCCAGGGGTCAGAAAATTATCAATTTTAGCCCATTGGATGGTATAAAATATGTAGGAAACGTTAGATTATTAAAACTGTTTCTGCTGCCTCTTCTCTTCAGGTTTGGAAAATGGAGCGGTTAGGGCTTCACTCAGGGTTTGAGGCAGCTATAGTAGGAGGAAAATTAAAAGGCTAAGGAGGACACCTCCACATTCTCCTCTCCTCCTCCTCTTCATCAGCTGCCTCATCCACTGCTGCTTCCAACACTACCACATCCGTCCTGGTCCCTGCTGTGGCCATGATCAGTGAGAGCTTCTGATGGGCCTACAATTTCACTTCCTGCTGTGCAGGAAACTCCTTGTCATTCCCAGTTTCAGAGCTGGATCACAACTGCTGCAGCCCGATGGAGCATAAGCTGCTTGGTTCATAGCTGCTTTCACGTGAAAGGGCAGAAGTTCTGGCTCAAGTGTTTCATCCCACACTAGGCCTCGGAGGCTGCTTTCCCAAGGCTGGCAGAGGTGAAACACATAGGTTCCAGCTGTACTGGGCTGGACTACCAGATTTGGTGGTGAATAACATGACATTGGGTAGGGACTGTCTCTATATGTTGCCAACTTGTACTTCCCAAGTGCTTAGTGCAGTGCTCTGCACACAGTAAGTGCTCAATAAATACGATTGAATGAATGAATGAATGAATCAGGCCAGGTTAAGACATATATATCAGATCAGATACATATCTGATCCAGGGATCCACTATCCCCAGCCGCATTGTTGGTGACGTCCAGGTGAACCCATTGCTATGCTCCCCCTCACCCCCGATCCCCTGTCTCTGGTAGCTTAATAATAATAATAATGACATTTATTAAGCACTTACTATGTGCAAAGCACTGTTCTAAGTGCTAAGTGGGGAGGTTACAAGGTGATCAGGTTGTCCCACGGGGGGCTCACAGCCTTAATCCCCATTTTACAGATGAAGTAACTGAGGCCCAGAGAAGTGAAGTGACTTGTCCAAAGTCACACAGCTGATAAGTGGTGGAGCGGGATTTGAACCCATGACCTTTGACTCCAAAGCCCATGCTCTTTCCACTGAGCCATGTTGCTTCTCCTGGATTGGTGGTCACTCCCCCAGGTGATGGCTCAGATGGCAGAAGCCCATGAAAGAAGGACAAGAAAGATGAGTATCTTTGTCTGTTTTCCTTGATCCTTCTTCCCTCTCTCCATTTCTACCTCCCCCATTCACCTTGTTTCCCTTCCTCCCTCTCCTCATCCTTCCAACCCAAATCTCTCTATAAAACCCTGTTCACTCTTCAGCGTCTTGAGATTTATATTAGAAAAAAAATCACAGAAAAAAAATTTAGGAAATCTACAAATGCCCCAGAAATCCTTATGCTGTGACCTAATAGAAAAAGCATGGGCTTGGGAGCCCATGGTGGTCTGTGTTCTATTTCCTCTTTGCCCCCAGCCTGGTGTGTGACCTTGGGCAAGTCACTTAACTTCTCTGTGCCTCGACTTCCTCATCTGTAAAATTGGGATGAAATAACAGTTCTTCCTTCTCCTTAGACCATGAGTCCCATGTGGGTCATAGACTGTGTCTGACAATTACCATGTATCTACCCCAGCACTCAATATGAGATTTGGCCCATAGCATTTAAAACCATTATTATTATTAGCCAGTAATATAGAGCAGCAGTATATTGAGGGCCAAATTTTTGTGAATAATAACTACATTTAATGTAATATGAAATGTAATCCTATAAAAATTGCAATGTAAATTACATTTACTTACAAGCTGTAGTTTAATGAGGGTCATTTTGTATTGTGGTATTGGCAGTTTTTTTGTTTTGGGTTTTGTTTTTTTTTTGGCTTATTTGCCCTATTAATGAAACCCAAGATTTATGGATTACTGGCTCTGTTCCTGCACAATAGATTCTCTTTTCTCTCTTGCTTTTTAGTAGTCCATATAGAACATCATTCATTTTGTTCAGCATGTAAATAAATTAGTAGGATTAATATGTGCCACAATCCATAGGGTATAGTTTCAATCAAAGAGTTCATCAAGATTTTGAAGATAAATAATTTGAATGAATTATGTTGGGGAAAAAAATGAAATAAGGTGAAATAAAAGGCAACATATTTGAACTCCAATTGTTTTCCCAAGCTCTGAAGAAAATGCGGTAACATGAGTATCATTTGAATTAAAGCTTTAATTGAATCTGGATAGTAATATGAGCTCCATTGTAAATTTTGTCCATTTGATTAATTATCCTAGTATAATCATTCACAGTGCTTTAAAAATGATGACTTTGGAAATGCAAACAGGTATTATTGGAATAATGATTAGTAATAGTCATCCACAACAAGCCAGAAGTGTGAATTCTCAAAACAGGATGTTAAGAACTTGATTTATATTTTCAGTTCCACTTCATATAGTTTCCAAAATGTTGATCGAATCACAGTACATCACATGAACCGTCGTTCCACAAAACCCCACCAGCGGTATTTATGGAGTGTTTATTGTGTGCCCAGTACTCGACAAAGTGCTTGTGAAGAGTTTGCACTTTGTGTTTACAACTTGTTAAACTTAATGCCCTTTGTCTTATCACTCCCTTTGATTCCAACCAGCCAGATAGGCTTCATGCAAAGACCAAATATTGACACATCCTCAGGGACCCCAGAGGAGACATCTTCTAAGAAAGGAACACAAAAGAACTGTAATTGATAGATTAAGATAATTAGGCAGGAGAAGCTCTATGCTCTAAGTAAGATCAACAAGGACAGTATAAAAGGCTGGGGAAACGCCTGTTGTTGCTGCCTGCTGCTATCCAGCTTGGTTTAGAGGAAAGAATCAATCAATCAATCAATCAGTCGTATTTATTGAGCACTTACTGTGTGCAGAGCACTGTACTAAGCGCTTGGGAAGTACAATTTGGCAACATATAGAGACAGTCCCTGCCCAACAGTGGGCTCACAGTCTAAAAAAAGAAAGAACAGAGTTTGGAGAGTCAGAGGCCGTGAGTTCTAATCCCAGCTCTGCCACTTGTTTGCCGTGTGACCTTGGGCAAGCCACTTCACTTTTCTGTGCCTCAGTTACTTCTTTAAAATGGAGGTTAATGATGATGGTATTGGTTAAGCGCTTACAATGTGCCAAGCACTGTTCCAAGTTCTGGGATAGATACAAGGTAAAGAGGCTGTCCCACGTGGGGCCCACAGTCTTAATCCCCATTTTGGAAATGAGGTAACTGAGGCACAGAAAATTTAAGTGGCTTGCCCAAGGTCACACAGCTGAGCCGGAATTAGAACCCATTTCATTTCATTCATTCATTCAATCGTATTTATTGAGCGCTTACTGTGTGCAGAGCACTGTACTAAGAGCTTGGGAAGTACAAGTTCCCAAGTGGAGAAGCAGTATGACTCAGTGGAAAGTCAGAGGCCATGGGTCCGAGTCCCAGCTCTGCCACGTGACTGCTGTGTGACCTTGGGCAAGTCACTTAACTTCTCTGAGCCTCAGTTCCCTCATCTGTAAAATGGGGATTAAGACTGTGAGCCCCACGTGGGACAACCTGATCACCTTGTATCCCCCCAGCGCTTAGAACAGTGCTTTGCACATAGTAAGCGCTTAACAAATGTCATTATCATTATTATTATTATTATTACAAGTTGGCAACATATAGAGACGGTCCCTACCCAACAACGGGCTCGCAGTCTAGAAGGGGGACTCTGACTCCCAAGCCTGTGCTCTTCCCACTAAGCCGCACTGTTTCGCTTATGAATCTTCCATTGTCTTGGTCCGTTTATCCAAATTTGGCTTCACTGAAACAGTCCTCTCCTGTTTCTCCTTCCATCTCTCTGGCTGTTCATTTTCAGTCCCTTTTGTGGACTCATTCATTTATTCAATCATATTTATTGAACACTTACTGTCTGCAGAACACTCTACTAAGCGCTTGGGAAGTACAAATCGGTAACATGTAGAGACGGTCCCTACCCAACAACGGCACCTCTGCCTTCAACTCCAAAACTGTGAGGGTCCCTCAGGGCTCAGTTCTGGGCCCCCTTCTATTCTCCAAATATACCCATTCCCCTGGAGAACTCACTCACTCCCATGGCTTCAACTGCCTCATTCATTCATTTATTCATTCAATCGTATTTATTGAGCGCTTACTGTGTGCTGAGCACTGTACTAAGCGCTTGGGAAGTACAAGTCGGCAACATATAGAGATAGTCTCTACCCAACAACGGGCTCACAGTCTATACAGGGGAGACAGAAACAAAACAAAACTTGTAGGTTTCGCCTCATCTAGGTGGATGATTCCCACATCTACACATCCAGCCCTGGATCTCTCTCCTCTGCAGTCTCGCATTTCCTCCTGTCTTCAGAACATTTCCCCTCACTTGTCCCACTGAAACCTCAAACTTAACATGTCCAAAACAGAATACCAAACCCTGCCCTCCCACTGACTTTCCCTTCACCAAGGACAACGCCACCATCCTCCTTGTCTCACAAACCCATGATCTTGGCGTTACCCTCAACTCATTACCTTCCTTCAACCCACTTATTTAAACTGCCATCAAATGATTTGGTTCAACCTTCAAACCAATGCTAAAATCCACCCTTTACTCTCCATCTATACTGCAACAACCCTAATCCTTAATATTTCCCCTATCTCACCTTTACTATTCATTCATTCATTCAATCGTATTTATTGAGCGCTTTCTGTGTGCGGAGCAAACCTCTTGCTGGCCTCGCTGCCACCTGTCTTTCCCCATTCCAGTCCTCACTTCACTTTTCTGCCTGGATTATTTTTCTAAATAAACGTTCAGTCCGTGTTTCCCCACTCCTCTAGACACTCCAGCAGTTGCCCATCCACTTCTGCAATCAAACAGAAACTCCTAAACATCGGCTTTGAAGCACTCAATCACCAATTACCTCTCCTGGCTGCTTTCCCACTACAACTCGTTTACACAGTTCACTCCTCTAATGCCAGTTTACTCATTGTACCTTGATCTCATCTATCCTACTGATTCATTCAATCGTATTTATTGAGCACTTACTGTGTGCAGAGCACTGTACTAAGCGCTTGGGAAGTACAAGTTGGCAACATATAGAGACGGTCCCTACCCAACAACTGGTACTGATCATCATCATCATCAATCGCATTTATTGAGCACTTACTGTGTGCAGAGCACTGTACTAAGCGCTTGGGAAGTACAAGTTGGCAACATATAGAGACAGTCCCTACCCAACAGTGGGCTCACAGTCTAAAAGGGGGACATCTGATGACATCTGGCTCACGTCCTGCCTAGCCTGGAATGTCCTCTCTCTACATATCTCCCTTATCCCCCTTCCCCCTTATCCTCTACTCCCCCTCCACCCCATCACCCCCACTCCCTCCCTCTGCCCTGCCCCCTTCCCCTCCCCACAGCACTTGTGTATATTTGTACATATTTATTACTCTATTCATTTTATTAATAATGCATATATATATCTATAATTCTCTCTATCTTGATGGTATTGACACCTGTCCACTTGTTTTGCTTTGCTGTCTCTCTCCCCCTTCTAGACTGTGAGCCCACTGTTGGGTAGGGACCATCTCTTTTTGTTGCTGATTTGTACTTTCCAAGTAGTGTTCTGCACACAGTAAGTGCTCAATAAATACGATTGAATGAATGAATATCCAACAGATAATCACTCTCCTCACCTTCAAAGCCTTATTAGAAGAATATCTCCTCCAAGAGTCCTTCTCCAATCAAGTGCTCCTTTCTTCTTAACCCCTCCCTTCTGCGATGGCCTTGACTTGGATTTGCACCCTTTATTCATCCACCATCCCTCAGCCCCACAGTTTTTATATATATATAATATATATTAATATATTATATTATATTATATATAATAATATTATATATAATATTATATATAATAAGATATAATATATATCCCCATAATTCATGTACTTTTTATTCAAGTCTGTCTTCCCTTTTAGACTGTAAGCTCATTGTAGGTAGAGAACATGGAGAAGCAGCATGGCTTAGTGGATAGAGCATGGATCTGGGAATCAGAAGGTTATGGGTTCTAATCCTGGCTCTGCCACATGTCTGCCACGTGACCTTGGGCAAGTCGCTTCACTCTCTGGGCCTCAATAACCTCATCTGTAAAATGGTGATTAAGACCATGAACCCTATGTGGGACAGGGACTGTGTCCAACCTAACTACCTTGTAGCTATCCCAGCACTTAGAATAGTGCTTGGCACATAGTAAATGCTTAACAACTACCATTATCATTATTATTGCCTGCTCTGTTGTAGTATATTCTCCCAAGAGCTAAGTACAATGCTCTGCACACAATAAGCACTCAAAAAAAGACTGATTGATTTGTCCATACCACACCTCATTCACCTCTACCACCTTCTAAAAATATAATTTTGTGTTATTTCTGCTACTGAAGCTTATATGATTGTCTTTATGTATTCCATGTTCACTCGTTTCACCCATTAGATTGTAAACTCCCTGAAATCACAGACATTGATATTTTCTATGGGAAAGAGGCGTTACTGCCTCAGCATCTACAGTATTCCTATCACAGAGCAAGTTCTCAGTAAATCATATGGAAACTAATAATCTTTTACAAGTCATACATCATCTTAAGAAGCCCTGCTGCCTAATGGAAAGAACACAGACCTGGGAGACAGACGACCTGGGCTTCTAATCCCAGATCTACCATTTGTCTGCAAGTCTTTTAATTTATCCGTGCTTCTGTTTCCTCATTTGCAAACTAAGGATTAAGCACCTGCTCTTTTTTCTACTTAGACTGTGGGATGGAAAATGCTTAACCAATACCAACATTTTTGTTACACCATTAATTATGACCAGAACTAAATTAATTTTCACTTTTGGTTTGGGGATTTTTTAAATGGTACTTGTTAAGCACTATGTGCCATCTTGTAAATGCTAGGATAATAATAATAATAATGGCATTTATTAAGCGCTTACACTGTTCTAAGCGCTGAGTGGGAATACAAGGTAATCAGGTTGTCCCACGTGGGGCTCACATCTTAATCTCCATTTTACAGATGAGGTAACTGAGGCTCAGAGAAGTTAAGTGACTTGCCCAAGGTCACACAGCAGACATGTGGTTAGGGGTTCACAGTGTGTATATCTTAATGATGGCATTTATTAAGCACTTACTAAGCATTGTTCTAAGCGCTGGGGAGGTTACAAGGTGATCAGGTTGTCCCACTGGGGGCTCACAGTCTTAATCCCCATTTTACAGATGAGGTAACTGAGGCCCAGAGAAATTAAGTGACTTGCCCAAAGTCACACAGCTGACAATTGGCAGAGCCTGGATTTGAACCCGTGACCTCTGACTCCAAAGCCCGGGCTCTTTCCACTTAGCCATGCTTCCTACTTGCATGATCCTTTGACTCCATTGCTTTAGTCACATTTTTTTTTTCTTCCCAGATGTTCAGCAGGACAAATTGAACGTTCTCTCCCCAAATTATAAAATACTGAGGGGCTGCTTCAACTATCCTAGATCACTGAGCAGAGTAGAAGCAGTGCAGTTTTTCTGCTTAACCTGTTGAGCTAATCTTGACTGTAACCAAAATAAACATTTATCTTAAAATGAACTTTCACAGATATGAGAAATAATGATAATGGGACCACTAGATAAGCCTTCTTTCTGACACTCAGAATGGATAGGCTGCCCAAAGGGATTGAATTGTGTGTATTCACTCTCCCAAGTATTTAGTACAGTGTTCTGCATACAGTAAGTGTTAAATAAATACAACTGATTGATGGATTGAATGGTTTGTTTAGCTCTCGTCACACTAGTCCTACCTGTCCGATGTACTTTTAGTCACCCACACTCTCAAGTTCTTTTTCAAGATTTCTAATAATAACAATACTTTGCGGCATTTGTTAAGAACTTAGGCCAGGCACTGTTCTAAGCACTGAGGTGGATATAAGCAAATTGGGTTGGACACAGTCCCTATCCCTAATTCATTCATTCAGTCATGTTTATTGAGAGCTTACTGTGTGCAGAGCACTGTGGGGGCTCGCAGTCTTAATCCCCATTTTACAGATGAGGTTACTTACTGAGGCAGAAAGAAGTGAAATGAAGAAACCCAAGGTCACCTAGCAGACAAGTGGAAAAGTCAAAATTAGAACCCAGGTCCTTTTGATTCCCAGGTCCAGGCACTATCCACTAGGCCATGCTTCCAGTTCAGGTTTCTTTACAGAATGTCCTAGGTGATTCTTGGGTCAGAAATCCTTCCCATTGTTGACATTATTCAGCAGAAGGTATTATGCTTGTGAAATTTGGGCTAGAACCTTTATTATTGTAATAAATACTTGGTTCTCAAAACAAAGTTCCTTCCACTGATCCAGCAGCGGGACAAAGACTAATTAATCTCTTTTCGATTCAGTGTCTGATTTTAAACTTTCTTTTCAAAAAATTCCGCTGGCACTTGTCTTCAATCCATTATCCATCTTGCTCTCTATCTTCAGTACTATTGCTTTCAACCTGATGCACTATAGCAATTCAGAGCTGAATACTGGCCAAATATACTTAATTAGCCTTATTTATATTAGCTCCCTCTATACCTACTGGTGATAGGTGACTCCCCCCCACCTTACCTCCTTCCCCTGCTCACAACACCTGTATATGTGTATGTATATATATATATATATTTGTACACATTTATTACTCTATTTATTTTACTTGTACATATTTATTCTATTTATTTTATTTCGTGAATATGTTTTGTTTTGTTGTCTGTCTCCCCCTTCTAGACTGTGAGCCCACCGTTGGGTAGGGACCATCTCTATATGATGCCAGCTTGTACTTCCCAAGCGCTTAGTACAGTGCTCTTGATCTTTAGCCAACACTAGGAAATATGAATATATATGTAAGCATATATTCATACTTCCTAATGTTGGCAAAAGATCAATTGATTTAATCTAAATTGTGAATATATATTAATTTTTTATTTTTTCTGCTGCTATAAACATTTCAAAAAAGAGCAGTTAGCACTCTAGTAAATACTTCCAGAGATAATCCTGATGACAAGAGAAATATCCTATGCCAGAAGACCATACCATATGTAAGCATATATATATGTTTTCTTCTTTGACATCACAGTACTATATTTGTCCTTCAATTTGTCTTTGCTTTCCATTTCCAAATTTCATCTCTCTATGCAGTATTTTATAATAATAATGATAAAAATAATAATACATTATATATCTATAATCTTCTGTAATCATTTGAATATCAAAATGTTGGTACTCTAATAACATGCCTTCTAATAGAAATCATAGGCTGCCTAATCTCCCCTCATCATAACATTTTTAAATATCGCTGCATATTCAAACCAATTTTAATTCTCTAGTAAGATCATGATTGCAAACTGCATTACTGCATCATCCAGAAGTGATGGGTTGACGATGTCTAAAGAAAATTGAGATTATGTATCAGACTGCACCAAATAAACAAAAATTTGCTTTGGCAATACAAGTTAAAAGCTCTTGTAAAATTGTGTTTCTGAGGCAGGACCCGCACTAAGGTTGCAATGATGGACAAATAAATGGAAGACTGAATCAAGAAGGAACAGCACATCCCTTAAGAGACTGAAACAGTTGAAACAGTGTGGCATCAGGCTTCAGTGTAAACTAAAGATTTATGAAGTAGTGTTGGCTAACTCCAGCTCTGCCTCGAGCCTGCTGTGTGATCCTGATCAAGTCACTGAAGTTCTCTGTGCTACGGTTTTCTCATCTGAAAAATGGAGTTTTATAAAAGTTCTTCTTTACTTTGGAATATAAAGCCCCATGTTCGGTGAAGGCTTACCTGATTTGATTTGATTTTATATCAAACCTGGCCCTTGGCATAGTGCATGGTACATAACAATTAACAAATGCCACAGTTATTATTGTCGTGATAATTATATCATTATTATTATAAAAAATGCTTTAGGGAGTGCTGTAATTTGGAAATGGAAAGCAAAGGTTTGAAGGACAAAGTATATAGTACTTTGATTTCAAAGAAGAAACCATACATATAGTGTGTGCATATACATATATATACACACATATATCTGAGTGTGTGTATTTGTATGTATGTGTGTATATTACCTATGTGTATATATATATATATATTTACAATATATATATATAGTGCTCTTGGAGGATAAAGGAATTTTCATAAAAAACCAATTTAACTGAATTTGAAAAACATGTCTTTTCACTATGAATGCCAAGATCTTTTGTTTTTCAGTTTATTTTTACATTATACGTCTATTTTATTATTCCTTACTCTACAGATAATTAAGCCCATTTAAGTGCAAAAACGGATATAGACCATGTGCTTTTGAATATACCCAGATGTTGTTGTTTTTTTTTTAACATTATGAAACTAACACTGAGAATGTACCCTGAAATTAGATTGAACAATTAATAGGATCAGGGATTATGAAAGTATCATGGTTCAAGAAAAAAGCTCAATTCTGGTAGCATAGCATTTATTCTGTGAGTTGAAATTGATACTCATCATTATTCTTCATCATTTTCATCATCATCATCATCATCATCAATTGTATTTATTGAGCGCTTACTATGTGCAGAGCACTGTACTAAGCGCTTGGGAAGTACAAATTGGCAACATATAGAGACAGTCCCTACCCAACAGTGGGCTCACAGTCTAAAAGGGGGAGACAGAGAACAAAACCAAACATACTAACAAAATAAAATAGAATAGATATGTACAAGTAAAATAAATAAATAGAGTAAAAAATATGTACAAACATATATACATATATACAGGTGCTGTGGGGAAGGGAAGGACGTAAGATGGGGGGGATGGAGAGGGTGACGAGGGGGAGAGGAAGGAAGGGGCTCAGTCTGGGAAGGCCTCCTGGAGGAGGTGAGCTCTCAGTAGGGCCTTGAAGGGAGGAAGAGAGCTAGCTTGGCGGATGGAATGTAGGAATGGATGTAGGAATGGAAGCACTACACATTTGTAGCTGAACACAGCACTAAATCTTCCTTGGTCCCCCCTGGAGTGCTGGGGTTGGGACTGCCAGCCACTGAAAGCGCTTTAAAACAGCTGGATTGTTCTATCAAATGTTTCCATAAATCCCACGCTACGCTGAGCCTATGCAGAACACCTGGTATGCAAGAAAGTCATTTAGAGAGCATTTAAATTCGGAAATCTATTCCGGTTCAATCGGTAAATGTCCGGGGCCAAGGTCCAGAATTCGCCTACTTTGTCATGGTCGTATGTGGTCCGCTGGAAAAAGTGAAGGTTGATTTTCAAATGCTTTGATTCCCATTTTAATTTAATACAAATTATTAAATGGTATTTGTTAGGTGCTTACTATTTGCCAGGCACTGTACTAACTACTGGGGTAGATACAAACTAATCAGGTAAAACACAGTCCATAACCCACATGGGCCTCACAGTCTTAATCCCCACTTTACAGTTGAGGGTAACTGAGGCACAGAGAAGTTAAGTGACTTGCTCAAGGTCACAGAGTGGACAAGTGGCAGAACGGGGATTAGAACCCAGGTCCTTCTGACTCACTTCATTTATAATCATCACAATCTTCAGTCTGAGCCAATCTGCATTTCCCACTGGAGCCTAGCCTGCTTTCAGAAACTTTTAGGGAGATTTCAGAGTCAAATTTTAATATATTGATGATCATCAACTAAACCTCTTCCTGGAAATGCCATTAATGGTGAGTTCAGTTCACACCGATTACCCAATTCTGATCAGTCATTTGTTCAAGATAAGCTGGAATGTAGTATTGCAAGGTTACAGGATGACAGACAACCGTATTTCATGATAATGATATCATTCCTTTCACACATTTTAAAAACGCTCTGCACGTAAAGATGCAAAACAACCTCCCCACATCGTGAATTGAAAAATATAGAACTGAGATCTAGAAGTCATTTTTGCGAACCAAATTTCGTATTCCTTGTCCTGGGATTTTGTTTTGTGACACTGAGAAATGAAGGTGCTTTTGAAACACATCTAAAAGGCTTGCATTGTAAGAAGGTGATTATATCACTGCATATCATGTTTTCCTGGTGAGGTTAACAAAATGCAAACAGTACGCTATAATCTGTTCTAATTTATTTCAGTCACTTCTATTTCATTCTTTGTAGATATGAAAATACTATCAAAATGATCATAAAATGTAAAAGACACTAGAATTACCTCATCATTTTAATACAACTGTTTATTAGAATGCTTTGAGGGCATGGAAAATGATATCTTGCTTTTGTGATAACCTAAAAAAACAGCAATAGAAAAAAATCACTTAAATTTCATATTGCTGCCAACTGGTATTCTCGGTGTCAATTTCATTCCAGCAATTGCATAAAATTAGCAATGAATGACAAATAATTGACAGTGTGAAGAGCTTTGCTATTTTAGTGTGAATGCATTTTAGACTGGGAAAAAGGGCATATCTCTGATTCAGGAATTTTTCTGAGTATTATCTACCGACCTGAGAGGGTTACTAAGTTATTTATCCTGATAGGTTACACATGCATAACTTTGAATAACTTTTTAAATTGTGTTCCGCTTGATGACATTCATTTTTGCATATATCTGTACCCTCACATTATATTGGCATATCAAAAACACTGTCATCATGAACAGCTTTCATCTGTGAAGTTTAAAAAAGAATACAATTGTATTGTAGTTGACCAGGTGTCCTTTTGAAAGCCTTCCAGTTCTAAAATGGTGGAAAATGATTAATATCCCACTAAAGAATCTGAGCAAAGTGTCTTTATAAATTTCAATTACGGTAAACAAGGCATTTGTTTATTTTCTGTTTCACGGATATTTCATCCATTCCCCATGGATGTAAATGGGCTGCCATCCTTCTAGGTTGCTTTCTTTCTAAAAAGTGCTTTTCTCTGACGCCAAGCTCACCATGATTCCTCTACATGACATTGAAGCATTATCTTTTTCTGCCATGAAGCCTGTGTGCTGTGATAAACCACCACAGAAAAAGTCCTTTGTTTTACAGGATCACATTTAAACAGACTGATTTCTGCTGCTTGACTGCCAAAACCATTCTTGCAATCCCAATTGTCTTATTTTTAAAGTTGTACTTGTTTATCATGTACTATATACTTGTTAATAATTTCTAATGGCTTTGAAAGAGATTCTTGGGCCCATGTGAAGGAGACTTTAAATTGATTAATTATTTAATTTGCTCAAAACCCTGTGCGGTGAAGAAATTGTTCATATCCTCTAGGCGCTGTCTTTTCTGTCCCTGTTGCTAAAGCAAAAAATAAGCAAAATAAACATACTACATATGTTCAGCTTTTTTTCTGTATTTTTATGGCAGTCCTTATGCTTTGAAAAGAAACTTCAAGGAATACATGTTGTTTAATCATTGTTCTAGTCCCTTCTGAGTTTAGTGCCAGTGTAAAGGTTTCATCTTCCTGGGTCATTCATTCAATCGTATTTATTGAGTGCTTACTGTGTGCAGAGCATTGTACTAAGTGCTTCATGGGGATCAGGATGGTATTCAGCAATGGTAAATCTAAATTTGAGAAGTAATGAGAGAAGAAAATAAATAAATTGCTGCTCCAAGTCCAAAGCACCATGATGGATGGAGAGTATTCTCATTTTTCAGCAAAGGGGCTGGCTTTCATGGTGAAGTGGAGGAAAATGGGCATCAAATGAGCCTACTAACTGGGAAAAGTTGGAGGAAAAAAAACATAGAATATTGATAGATGTGTAAAAATGAGTGTGACTTTTGGTGGCATCAAGAAATTTAGGATTGCCTAATGGATTGCATTTCTCAAGCGCTTAGTACAGTGTTCGGCACACAGTAAGCACTCAGTAAATACAATTGAACAAATGAACAAATGAATGAATAATGGAAAATCAGCTTTCTCTCAAAGATTCACCCCCGTTCAAACCTGCTTCTGCCACCAAAGCCCATCACTGTCCTGGAGCCAAAGCTTAATTCACGAAGAAAAGTAGTCAAAACTGGGTGTTCTTGGCAACACTGCTAGTTCTGGCACATTGACCAGTTGACGAAAGGTTTGAAGTTAGGGCTGGACCGCAGGAAGTGTTGGAAAAAGAAGAGAAGTAGTAAGTGAGAATATGACATAAGGGAGAGGAATAAGAGAGAGAGGAGTGATTACCAAGATTCCTCTATATGTAAGCTCCTTATGGGTAGGGAATGTGTCCACTAATTTGGTTTTATTGTACTCTCCTAAGCTCAGTATAGTGCTCTGCAGTGTGACTGATTGATTGATTATCACATTTCTGGGATAAGGAAAGCAGCTCTTTTTGTCATCCTTAACTAAATGTGGTTCCCATCTCAGAGGGCCAAGAAAAAAGTGACTTCAAAGGTGTTCGACTTTGACCACTTATATGATCTTTGCTTTTAAAAATAATAGAAAAGGGATTTCAATTACAAATTCACCTGATCTTTCCAAATTATGCCCTCTTAAATGACAAAGTAGCAAAAAATGAGCTTGGTCACAAGAAATCCAACAAGAGAAATTCACTGTCCATTCCAGCTTTCAACTTTTTGAAGGGCAATTGTATGCCTAGTGCTTTGGTTGGGAACAGCAGAAATAAACGTTTCAGGGACACCTATTGTGGACACCTAGATGTTTGCCTCCAGTCCCTACATTTAGAACACTCTCTGCTGATGATATTCTTCTCTATTTCTTCTCTTGTGAGAGATAGAAACTAATAATAATAATAATAATAATAGCATTTATTAAGCGCTTACTATGTGCAAATCACTGTTCTAAGCGCTGGAGAGGTTACAAGGTGATCAGGTTGTCCCACGGGGGGCTCACAGTCTTAATCCCCATTTTACAGATGAGGGAACTGAGGCACAGAGAAGTTAAGTGACTTGCCCAAAGTCACACAACTGACAATTGGCAGAGCAGGGATTTGAACCCATGACCTCTGACTCCAAAGCCCGGGCTCTTTCCACTGAGCCACGCTACTTCTCTAACTAGAGAAAGAAACTAGACAGCAGCACTCTTTTGCTGTAATTGGTTCATTTATGACCTTGGAAAAGTCACTTCACATTTCCTCCATCTAATCAAATTAGAATTATACTTTGGGGAAAGTACTTTGAGATCATTATGTGATTTTTTTACATTAGTCCAGGTACTATTATCATTTCTTTCATTCTTTTAGCTTCTCAACTCTCAAGGTACATATCTGACTCAAAAAGCAGTGCAATGTATGTTTGGGAATGCTTAATGTGAGTCAGCAAATTTTTGCCTCAGTTCAATGAACTGAACAACTCTCCTTCCTATGGGTTATATTATTTTTAATGTTACAATACTCAACAATACTCTAGCCTTTCCTCTTCCTGGGGAAAATACAAGGTAGAGAATAATAATTATTATTATTAGTTTCTATCTCTCACAAGAGAAGAAATAGAGAAGAATATCATCAGCAGAGAGTGTTCTAAATGTAGGGACTGGAGGCAAACATCTAGGTGTCCACAATAGGTGTCCCTGAAAGGTTTATTTCTGCTGTTCTCAACCAAAGCACTAGGCATACAATTGCCCTTCAAAAAGTTGAAAGCCAGAATGGACAGTGAATTTCTCTTGTTGGATTTCTTGTGACCAAGCTCATTTTTTGCTAATTTGCCATTTAAGAGGGCATAATTTGGAAAGGTCAGGTGAATTTGTAATTGAAATCCCTTTCCTATTATTTTTAAAAGCAAATATCATATAAGTGGTCAAAGTCGAACACCTTTGAAGTCACTTTTTTCTTGGCCCTCTGAGATGGGAACCACATTTAGTTAAGGATGACAAAAAGAGATGCTTTCTCTATCCCAGAAATGGGATATTCAGTCAATCACACTGCAGAGCACTATACCGAACGTAGAAGAGTACAATAAAAGCAAATTAGTGGACACATTCTCTACCCATAAGGAGCTTACATATAGAGGAATCTTGATAATGACTCCTCTCTCTCTTATTCCTCTCCCTTATGTCATATTCTCACTTACTACTTCTCTTCTTTCTCCAACACTTCCTACGGTCCAGCCCTAACTTCAAACCTTTCGTCAACTGATTGATAATCCGTAGTTGGCAGGATTTGAACCTGCGCAGGTGTTGATAGGCACCTTCCCTGCAGGAAGGGTGGTTGTTAATGGCACCGTACCAACCCCTGACTTGATTATCCATCCTTGGCCCCCAAGGTTCAGACCTGAAGTCTCTGGACTTCCCCCTCTATCAATCAATCAATCATATTTGAGTGCTTACTGCGTGCAGAGCACTGTACTAAGCACTTGTGAAGTACAAGTTGGCAACATATAGAGACAGTCCCTACCCAACAGTGAGCTCACAGTCTAGAAGGGGCTAGATTAAGCTCTGTTGTATTGTACTCTCCAAAGCGCTTAATACAGTGCTCTGCACGCAGTAAGTGCTCAGTAAATACGATTGATTGATCTCAGGACTGGCAATCTCAGCATCAAGGTTTGCCCACTGTTCCTGAGGAGAGATTCAGTGATCGTTTCTATCCTTCAAACAATGACATCTTATTTATCTTAAGTAAATCTTAAGTAAATAACTTCAGCCTGGCTCAGTAAGTCTCTTTAGATCTGAACTCCCAACCTTAACAACCAATGTGAAGAGGGGGCATGTTTCTGTTAAATTTGCAGGCATAGAAGAAACTCAGTGCATTCACATATGCATAAAGATTATTCCTCAAAGAAATACCACAGGACTTCAAAGATGCCACAATTACCTCCATCTTCAAAAAAAAAAAAAAAAGGACGTGAACAGAGGTGTACAATCTCCTCGGATGTTTTCCTGCCCTTCATTTCTGGCAATATCTTAACTCTTTAGGATAGAAAACCCTCTAAATGCTTCAGAACAAAACAGCACCACTCACACGATTGTTGTAAATGCACATTAAAAAAAAAAACTGAGGACAAATTAGCCATTCGAAAGACTTTTATACCATTATTGTAGATTTTACAAGATTATTTGACCCAATCAGTTGACACATACTTTGTCCATTCAGGGAAGCAACATGGTCTACTGAAAGAGCACGAACCTTGGAGTCAGAGGTCCTGGGTTCTAATCCTGCCTTTGCCACTTGTCTGCTGTGTGACTTTGAGCAAGTCACTTTACATTTCTTTGCCTCAGTTCCCTCATCTGAAAACTGGGGATTTAATTTTACTCCCACATACCTAGATTGCGAACACTGTGTGGATCAGGGGCTGTGTCCAATCTGATTATCTTGTTTCTACCAGTGCCTAGCACACTGTTTAGTTCACAGTAAGTGATTAATAAATACCACAATAAAATAATTAGTTGCCCTGAAAAGTGTGCAAAGATTCTAAATGACCTCCTGATGAGATGGTGCATCACAACAATAGTTGAAGATGTCCTGTGTCAATCTTTTCCATTACCATTATTTGAGTCTTGGTAGGAAGGAGGAAGGAGAAGAAGAAGGAGAAGAAGGAAGAAGGAAGAAGAAGGAAGAAAGAGGAAGGAGGAAGGAGGAAGGAGGAAGGAGAAGAAGAAAGAAGAAAGAAGAAGAAGAAGAAAAGAAGAAGGGTATTTGTTAAGCACTTACTATGTGTCAAACACTGTTCTAAACGCTGGGGCAGATACAAGCTAGGGGTCACGCAATGGGCCAGAGGGGGTGGCTCAGAGGGCGGCCAGTGGGGGACATGGGGGAGGGAGGAGGACATGGGGAAGAAGAAGTATGCTATTGATGCCTGTCTACTTGTTTTATTTTGTTGTCTGTCTCCTCCCTTCTAGACTGTGAGCCCGTTGTTGGGTAGGGACCGTCTCTGTTGCCGAATTGTACTTCCCAAGGGCTTAGTCCAGTGCTCTGCACACAGTAAGAGCTCAATAAATGCGACTGAATGAATGAATGGGGCTTACGGTCTTCATCCCCATTATAAAGATGAGGCAACTGAGGCACAGAGAAGCAGCGTGGCTCAGTGGAAAGAGCACAGGCTTTGGAGTCAGAGGTCATGGGTTCAAATCCCAGCTCTGACAATTGTCAGCTGTGTGACTTTGAGCAAGTCACTTCACTTCTCTGGGCCTCAGTTCCCTCACCTGTAAAATGGGGATTAAGACTGTGAGCCCCCACTCCCACCCAGGACAACCTGATCACCGTGTAGCCTCCCCAGCGCTTAGAACAGTGCTTTGCACATAGTAAGCGCTTAGTTAATACCATCATTGTTGTTCTTATTATTAAGTGATTTGCCCAAATCACCCAGCAGGCAAGTGGCCGACTTGGGATTAGAATTTAGGACTCTCTGACTCCAAGGCCTATATTCTATCCACTAGATTCATTCATTCAATCGTATTTATTGAGCGCTTACTGTGTAGCAGAGCACTGTACTAAGTGCTTGGGAAGTACAAGTTGGCAACACATAGAGACGGTCCCTACCCAACAACGGGCTCACAGTCTAGAAGGGGAACATTTTGGGGAACATCTGTATGGGGGAACATTTTGGGGAACATCTGTATGGGGGAACATTTTCAGAACGACAGTCAAAGGAGAGAAGACGGAAAGGGGGCTGATTTAGATCACATTGTTTCCACTAGGCTTCACTGCTTTGTGCTGGTACTTGACAAGTATTAACCCTAGGATGGTTGAGGACCAGTTGGACCATTATGCACTGGTTTGACATTGCACTTCTCCATTACTGTATCAGCAGCCCATTAGCGGTACCCAGTGAGAACTCACTGATAATGCCAGAGGGAGAAATTGAGAATGCGGTTGGCTTGTTTTAAGCCAACTACATTCTGTCTTTACAATATGTATATAAAAAGCAGAGAAGCAGTGTGGCTCAGTGGAAAGAGCACGGGCTTTGGAGTCAGAGGTCATGAGTTCAAACCCCCGCTCCGCCAATTGTCAGCTGTGCGACTTTGGGCAAGTCACTTAACTTCTCTGGGCCTCAGTTACCACACCTGTAGAATGGCGATTAAGACTGTGGGACCTGTTCACCTTGTAACCTCCCCAGCTCTTAGAACAGTGCTTTGCACATGGTAAGTGCTTAACAAATGTCATCATTAGTATTATCATTATTAAAGAATACATATAGAGAGAGAATGAATTGTATATGCATAAATGTGCTGTCGACCCAAATTTATAATGGATAAACTAATCTCGATTTTCTGTATTCAAAAAGAACAGTAAAGAGAGGTGACAAAAGAGGACAGCAGAAATGAAGCTATTAAAAAAAATTCCACCTTTGGGATTAATAACTATGCTCATTTTTATTAATTCAGTACCTCAGGAGCATATAACTACCTATATGAGCAGTAACTCAGCTGCATCCATTTAGCTCCCTGAACTGCAAGAATTCCAGAATTAGGGTACAATGAATCACAACAGCTGGAGTTTTATAGCTTAGCATATTTCCCAAGAGATAGAGTGCTATAAATAAATCAATATTTTCGTGTTTATGATATGGGTAAATTATTTTATCTCTCCTAGATTAAGTCTTTAATGGATACACTTTCATCCAAGTTTGAGTACTGAATACAAAGCAAAACTTCCAGAAAACTACAAAATGATTCCTCCATGTGGCAACGATCAGCAGCATTCCATTCGGAGAGGCTGTTGCTTTAGTAAAGGAACCAGTTAGATTTGGTAGGGCTAATTGTAATTTTTTGTGGTATTTGTTAAGCTCTTACTATGTGCCACGCACTGAGGTAGATATACGCTAATCAGGTTGAAAAGCCCCCTCCTTCCTCTCCCCCTCTTCCCCCTCTCCATCCCCCCCACCTTACCTCCTTCCCTTCCCCACAGCACCTGTATATATGGATATATGTTTGTACGGATTTATTACTCTATTTATTTATTTTACTTGTACATATTCTATTTATTTTATTTTGTTAATATGTTTTGTTTCGTTCTCTGTCTCCCCCTTCTAGACTGTGAGCCCACTGTTGGGTAGGGACCGTCTCTATATGTTGCCAACTTGTACTTCCCAAGCGCTTAGTATAGTGTTCTGCACACAGTAAGTGCTCAATAAATACGATTGAATGAATGAATGAATGAATATAGTCCATGACCCTCAGTTTCCTCATCTACAAAATGGGGCTGATGTATCTGTTCTCTCTCCCCCTTAAACTGAGCCTAATATGAGACAGGGACTGCATCCAACTTGATCATCTTGTCTCTACTCCAGCAATGAGTACAGTACATTGCACATAATAAGTCTTGTTTTGTCTTTTGATGGCAAGCCATTTCCCACTCTATGGCCACATCTCTCCCAGAGTACTCCACCTCCATCTGCAATCGTTCTGGTAGTATATCCATAGAGGTTTTTTTTTTTCAAAATATGGAAGTAGTTTACCATTGTCGTCTTTGGTTCAGTAAACTTGAGTCATTTCACTCTACTCTCTCCCATATTGCTGCTCCTCAGCACAGGTGAGTTTTGACTTGTAGCAGATTGTGTTGCACTCACTAGCCCCTACCCAAGCTAGGAATGAACAGCGTATGGCTCTGACTCTGCCTCAGTGTCTCTAGTATTAGTAGAATACAAGAGCAACATGGCATAATGGATATAACACAGGCCTGAGTGTTAGAAGGTCATGGGTTCTCATCCTCTCTCCGCCATTTGTCTGTTGTTTGGCCTTGGGCAAGTCACTTTGCTTTTCTGTGCCTCAGTTACCTCATCTGTAAAATGGGGATTAAGATTGTGAGCCCAAATCAAGACCGAGACTATGTCTAGCCCGATTTGCTTGTCTTCATTCATTCATTCAATCTTATTTATTGAGCGCTTCCTGCGTGCAGAGCACTGTACTAAGTGCTTGGGAAGTACAAGTCAGCAACATAGAGAGATGGTCCCTACCCAACAACGGGCTCACGGTCTAGAAGCGGGAGACAGGCAACGAAACAAAACATGTAGGCAGGTGTCAAAATCATCAGAATAAATATAATTATAGCTATATAATAATGATGGCATTTGTTAAGTGCTTACTATGTGCAAAGCACTGTTCTAAGCTCTGGGGAGGATGCAAGGTGATCAGGTTGTCCCACGGGGGGCTCACAGTCAATCATCATTTTACAGATGAGGTAACCAATGCCCAGAGAAGTTAAGTGACTTGCCCAAAGTCACACAGCTGACAAGTGGCGGAGCCAGGATTAGAACCCGTGACCTCTGACTCCCAAGCCCGGGCTTTTTCCACTGAGCCACGCTGCTTCCCTATGAAGGTCATGGGTTCTAATCCCTGCTCCACCACTTGTCTGTTGTGTGGCTTTGGGCAAGTCACTTCACTTCTCTATACCTCAGTTACCTCATCTGTAAAATGGGGATTAAGACTGTGAGACCAATGCGGAACAGGGACTGTGTCCAACACAATTTGCTTTTATCCACCCCAGCTTTTAGTACAATGCGTGGCACATAGGAAGCACTTAAAAATACCATAATTATGTTTATTATTATTATCTCCAGGTGTGATCCTGAGAAGGGACATAAGTACCACAATCGTGGCTCAAAGGAAGGAGCACGGGCTTGGGAGTCAGAGGTTATGGGTTCAAATCACCGCTCCGCCAACTGTCAGCTGTGTGACTTTGGGCAAGTCACTTAACTTCTCTGTGCCTCAGTTACCTCATCTGTAAAATGGGGATGAAGACTGTGAGTCCCACGAGGGACAACCTGATCACCTTGTAACCTCCCCAGCGCTTAGAACAGTGCTTTGCACATAGTAAGTGCTTAACAAATGCTATCATTATTATTATTATTACTACCACAATAATAATTATAATTATTATTGCACTGACTTTCTTAGGGCGCTTATCTGCTTACTTGGCTTCAGATATACCTCTGTGCAGGTGACTCCCAAATCTGTCTCTTTGGACCTGAACTCTCATTTAATTTATACTCCAGAAGCTTCTCTTGTCTTCGGGACTTCTCCATCCTGTCAGCACCTCCAGCCTAACATGTCTGAAACAGGACTTCTCCTCTTCTCTTTCCTCTTCCCCATCCTCCTCCTACCTCTCATTCATGCATTCAATCGTATTTATTGAGCGCTTACTGTGTGCAGAGCACTGTACTAAGCACTTGGGAAGTACAAGTTGGCAACACATAGAGATGGTCCCTGCCCAACAGTGGGCTCACAGTCTAGAAGGGGGAAACAGAGAACAAAACAAAACATATTAACAAAATAAAATAGAATAAATATGTACAAATAAAATAGAGTAATAAATATGTACAAACATATATACATATATACAGGTGCTGTGGGGAGGGGAAGGAGGTAAGGCGGGGGGATGTGGAGGGGGAGTGAGGAAGGAGAGGGCTCAGTCTGGGAAGGCCTCCTGGAGGAGGCATCATTATTGTTATTATTATTGATCCCCATTTTACAGATGAGGTAACTGCAGCCCAGAGAAGTGACTTGGCCAAAGTCACCCAGCTGACAAGTGGCAGATCTGGAATTAGATCCCATGACCTCTGACTTTCAGAAAAACTCATTTTTGAGGGATCCTTTCCTTTTTTAGATAGGAAACACCAAGGGGCTGTGCAGTGGGGTTTCTCTTCCTCCCTAGCCTGGCCTAGGGAACTGCCACCATTCTCCCCATACTAGAAACTCTTAACTTTGTAAGGTTGCTGAAGTCCACCGTCCATAAACCATAAAACTGGGTTCCTGTAAGAGAACCCCCACAAAAATGGAAAGAACCCACCCATCGCCCTGGGATAATTACCAATCTAATAGTGAGGTTCCCCATCAAGAGGTCCACAATGAAGTTTACTGGCTTGCTTTTCCACTGAGGTAGGGACCAGAGTGGCCTCTGGCCTGCAGGGCAAAGTCAGGAAAGTGAGGGCTTAGTTGTGGAAAGCCTCTTGGAAGAGATATGCTTTTAGTAGGGCCTTTGATTGAAATAGTATATTAGAAGGTGCAGGGTGACCATAACAGCAAGGGAGCGATTTTCAAGAGCAGACAGGGAGGCCAGAGAAAACCTGAAAGCCTTCAAAGATAATCATAGAGATGATGGAGTGGTAGTACTAGCTTGACAACTAGAGAAGAAAGAAGTTATAAATACAGCTTTGGAGGTTTCTGACTATTGCTGCTCTTTCAAGGTAACTTTTATCAACATCTGCCAAACCTTAAATAAGGAGGGGCTGGTCCCATTGCTGGTGTTTCTGGACATCTCACACAAAAGGAGATGGTCTTTTTGAGGATATGTGGTCTGCTCTATCACCTCCAAAATTTTAAAGTAATCTCTGTATTCAAAGCTCTGATAAATTAAGAAGCTACCGAAATCCTTGTCTTGTCTTTTGCCGTCGAGTCGTTTCCAACCCAAAGCAACACCACGGACACATCCCTCCCCAAATGCCCTGCTCTCCACCTGCAATCGTTCTGGTAGTGTACCCACAGAGATTTCTCAGTAAAATTACCGAAGTAGCTTACCATTGCCTCCTTCCGCGGAGTAAACTTGAGTCTCCGCCCTCGACTCTCTCCCGTGCTGCTGCTGCTGCCCATCATGGGTGAGTTTTGACTTGGAGCAGATTGCCTTTCGCTCGCTAGCTACTAGCCAAGGTAGGAATGGAATGGGGAGGCCTCTGCTTGACTCTCCCTCCCATAGCCGAGACCGGTAGAGTAATGGAAACTCTCCAGGTGTGACCCTGAGAGGGGTACGAAAATCTTTAGACTTGGCAAAATGCTTTTCTTCACATATAAAACATGGAAGAAATGGCCAAGTTTTTAAAAAAATATCACCATCCACAAGAAAAGAGAGAGCAGCTGTGGAAATTATGTGAGTCTCGCTCAAGAATTTAGACAAAGTCCTTTTTTTTAATGGTATTCATTAGATGCTGGATTAATCGAGCACTGTTCTAAGCACTAGGGTAGATAAACCTCAATCAGAAAGGACACAGTCCCCGTCCCATACGGACCACACAGTCCAAGTAAGAGGGAGAACAATGACTCAATCCTCATTTTACAGATGAGGCAACTGAGACACAGAGAAATGAAGCGACTTGCCCAAGGTCATACTGCAGGCAATGGTGGAGTTGGGACTGGAACCCAGTTTCTCTGACTCTCAGGCCTGTGTTCTTTCCACTTTGCCAGGCTACTTTTCAAAAACTGTCCTACTGAACAGACCATTGTGAAATATAACCAACTGTGCACTCACTACATGAATTACATGTGGCTTCAGAAATGAACTTTAAAGAACAATGGCGCTCTCCACCTTAAAAGTCTTTCTGAAGGCACATCTTCTCCACCCTGATTTTGTCCCTTTATTCACCCCTCTCTCAGCCCCAGAGCACTTATGCATATATCCATAATTTAATTTAGGCAGGGAATGTGTCTCTCCCAAGTGCTTAGTACAGTACTCTGCACACAGTAAACACTCAATAAATATGATTGAATGAATGAATTTCTTTATAATAATGTCCATCTGCCCCTCTGGATTGTGAGCTTGTTGTGGGCAAGGAATGTGTCTACCAATTCTGTTGTTTGTACTCCCCCAAATGTTTAGTACAGTGCTCTGCACAAAGCAAGTGCTCAATAAATACCATTGATGATGGCATACTGTATCAGTTGTCATTGGTAGAAGAGGCTTTGGATAAAAAGAATGTGGGTCATGTGATTGTATACCAAAATAACTTAGTGATCAGTTAAGGCCTCAACAGCTGGAGTAATTTTAAGAGGTACAGTTCGCAGTGCCTACCAATTCCAAACCACAGAGGCATTTTGGAGAGCTCATCTCTGTCCACAGGTCCTTATATCAAAGTTGTTCACAAGTCACAAACCTATTGCAAGCATCAGATATGTTTGAGAGATCAAGGATTAAATCACTGACCCTACTGTTCTATTGGGAGCTATTGTCAAGTCAAACTGAGGGACCACTGCATTCCTCTTCCCTCTGGCTTCCTCACTTTGCTTCCTGGCAATCCTACTTATCCTATAGGGTTCTTCAGTGGAGGCAGCAGCAATGGGAGTCTCCAAGACCCCGCCTGGGAAGTCAAGAGTTGGAAATTTAAGGACACGTGAGTGTCATTAGAATCCCCCATTCAGTCTTTGCCCTTTGCATTCTGAACCAGCGTAGGAACCTATCTTAAGTCAGGACTATGGGGGTCATATTTGCTATTTACTCACCTAAAATTCAGGAACTTTTACAGCAATTTCCATTTCTTAAAATTGGATGGGTAATGCAAAATATACTATTCCAGCTTGCCAATGACTCGCCTCATCGATGACCTAATGACCTGAAGCATTAAAATACTTCCCCAAATTCCTTCCCTACTCTCTTAAGTAACTTATACCTTGGGAGGATAAGATTCAGTATGAGAAATTTTCTGAACTTTGAATAGAAGTAGAATAAGAGGATAAATTGGAAAATGCTACGCACTTCCCATGTGACCTCATTTGATCTAACGATTAATTCCATCTCCAAATTCATTTTTGTTTGAAATATTTTGACATGGCTTATATTTAAGGAGGGCTCTTAAGCGTGTTATATTTAATTCTATTATGAAATGTAATATCCTTCTAATCTTATACCAGGATGAAGAGAATTATGCTTTGAAAGTAGAAAAAGATATAGCCCATTAGTACTGTACTTGATTCTAATACCTAAGGATCACAATCAAATTTCACTATTAACTATGCAGTTTTTATAAATCAAAAGTGGAAATGTATTAGAAGCATTAAGTTGGGGTGTGTTGACTTCCACACAAACAAACCTCCTCAGAATATACCCTGAGGCGACTGCATTTCCCAGAAAAGTAATGGGCATTACCCTTAACAAAAAGTGGAAATTGTAAAGCCTTTTTCAAACACTGACCATCTTAGAAAGCTTTTTTCCTCCACTTCATGCCATCCCTGGGGGCAGGATCTTTAAAAGTCTGGAGAGGTGAGGCATTTTTTCTTCTTGCTTCTCTTTTCAGTAGATGCCTGGGTAGTTTCTGCTGTAAATTACACTATCTGTCTTGGGGATTACCTCTATGCAGACAAGTAATCCTTTTCATTAGTTAATTCAATTCATAACTTTTCAGGGAGAAGTTTAGACAGGTTGATAGAAGACTTGGAACTTTCTGTTGGTTTTTCCTTCTCCTGTTAATTTTCTATCCTCTGAAGTAAAGTTTTATGTTTGTATTTTTGAATATTGAACCCTTCTGAAAATGTATGCCTTGACCCTCAATCATCCTCCAGATCCGCTCTTAGTATCTCTCAAGTATATGCTAATGTTTCGGTACATTGGGATGGGTCTTGAAGGAGTGGAATTTTTATTTTATTCCATGATATTCTTACAAACCTATAACTAATCAAAGGAAACTTGTAATGATTCAGAAGATACATGGTAGCTCTTGAAATCTTTAAAGGGGAACATAATTTGAGAGATGAATTGGATGAAGTACTCAAATTTACAGAATGGACTGGAAGATGACTAGGATACAGGTTGATCTGACTAGTAGCTCCCTCAATGATTTCCCTGCTGTTTGTGGTTTGAGCAGCTCATAACTCTAGGCTCCTGGATCATGTGGTTACCGGCCACTCACAGGGCCCCAGACTTCAAATGAATAAAACATAGATTTCTAAATGTTTTTAGGGAATTCCTTTATGTCGGGAGGGGGGTTGATAAGGGAGGGTGAGGAAGAAGAGGATCCTGTAATATAGAAAACTGAAACATGTCTGCTGTACTTGTGTCAGAGAGAAGATAAACTTGTACTTCCCAAGTGCTTAGTACAGTGCTCTGCATACAGTAAGCGCTCAATAAATACGATTGATGATGATGAAGAGAAATGGCAGAAACTCTGTGAATATTTGGAGACTATTTTCGGGAGGTCTCTGGTTATGGATGCCGTCTTTAATGTCCTAAATGGCACCCACCTTGGGAAGGTCAAGAGCCTTGAGAAGCTGCTGGTCTAATGGAAAGACCACGGACATGGGAGTCGGAAGACCTGGGTTCTTATCCTGGATCTGTAAATTGCTCTGCCAATTGCTAGCTGGGTGACCTTGGGCAAGTCACAACTTCTCTGTGCCTCAGTTTCCTCAACAGTAAAGTGGAGATTCAATACCTGTTCTCCTTCCCACTTAAGATGTGAGCCCCATATGGGAAAGGTCCTGTGTCCCACCTAATTAAGTTGGACCCACCCCAGAGTTTAGAACAGTGTTTGAGCATAGTAAATGCTTGACAAGTACCATAAAGCAAACAAACAAGAGCCTCACTGCTGCCCCAGTGCAATCTGCTTAAGTCATTTAACATACAAACAAGTTCTGGTAACTGAACTTTGTGACTCCCCAGATAACCCCAATATAGATAACCAATCCAGGGACACTTGTGCTCTTAAGGATGATCAGCAGGAAGAAAATCAACCTAAAAATGTTACCAAAATAACCATTCATTCATTCATTCAATCGTATTTATTGAGCGCTTACTGTGTGCAGAGCACTGTACTAAGCACTTGGGAAGTACAAGTTGGCAACATATAGAGACGGTCCCTACCCAACAGTGGGCTCAACCATCATAACAATATTTTTTTTAATAGTGCTTTTACTTTTTCAATGTGTTTTCATAACATTTATCTCATTTTATCCTCAAAAAATCATTGTGAGGTAGTGGGAGGGAGATATCTACATTTTACAGACGAATAAACTGAGGCCCAGAGAGGTGAAGTGACTTTGCCAAGGTCTCATAGGAGAACAGGGACAGAACTGGGACTAGAATCTCCAGATTTTCTTAGACCTTTGCACTTTCTAGATAAGTAGAGTGGCCAAGTGGAGAAAGCATGGGCCTGGGATTCGGAAGACCTGGGTTCTAATCCCTGTCTGCCACTTGCCTGCTGTGTGAACTTGGACAATCACTTAATTGCTTGATGCCTCCATTTCCTCATGAGTAAAATGGGGATTCAATCCCTGTTCTCCCTCCTACTTTGGCTATGACCCCCCCCCATGTGGGACAGGGACTATGTCCAATATGATTAGCTTGTATCTACCACTGTGCTTAGTAAGCACTTAAATGCCACAATTACTCCTAGACCAGATGGCTCTTCATAATTATCACGTAAATCAGACAGATATACATTAAAGGAGATGCAGGAATTGGCAGAGGAATGGCACGCAGCCCTGCAAACCCCAATACCCCCAAAACCTGTGAAAGAAAAGAAGGTTTCCCCTCAAATATGGGGGGGAGTGCAAATGGTTTACTTTTCTGAGTTTTTTTAAGCCACAAATGTTGCAAAATCATGCTCCAAATTGTCCACAATTAACTCCTTTGTAATTTAAACCACTGCATTTTCAACGATTTATCGAGAATTTACTGTCAGAACTGTTTGGGGGTATGTTTTCCTTTTCAGCCCAAGTTACCATTTAGAAAATTACATTTATGGCATCTTAGTTGGTGTCCTTGGAGTCTGTCAGAATTGATGCACTGCAAAGCTTGCATCTAAGAAGTAGTCTGCTCATCTGATGCACTAAAACCCATGGATAATTAATTTTGATAATATTTTAGGAAAAGTCACTATTTCCCTCTTTGATTTATACACATGGATAAAGATTCTTTGGAAAATTGTGAGTTTGGCAAGGTGACCCAGCAAACCATATTAGAGTAGAAATTGTAATTCTAAATCCTTAATGCCATGCTCTTCGCTTCAGTTTGAGAAATGTGTAAGGATTCAGGATTGGAAAAAAAATGGCAGGATCTATAATGTTCAGTAAAATGACCCAGAATGGATGAGAATTAGACATGAGCTTGTGATCTAGGAAAAGAAGGGAAGACAGGATTTGAGATGGGCACGTAGGAGAGAATAGTCAATAAAAAAGTTAAAGATCAAAGTTGAAAACAACAATAAATATAAGGGCAAGAGGATATTTTGACTAGAAGAACTTTTGGCTCCAAAGAGTTAATGTAAGTTTTTGTTCACAGTCCAAATGTGACCGTATAAGTTTTTCAACATTCTAAAAAATGAGTAACCTTCCCATTGTTTATTGTTATATCGTACTCTTAGTACCTAGTCCAGTGCTCTACACACAATAAGAGCTTAATAAATATGATTGACTGACTGACACTGTGACTGTGTCCTCACTGTCTGGCTGCGGAGGGGGCTGTCAATGGGCATTCTGGAATCTAGACAGTCTTTCTGCAAAGTAAGGCCTTGTTGGTCCAATGTAGAAGGGACTGACTAGGACCTCATGGTGATCTTTGTGATTTAGCATAGGATGATATTGTGATTTCTTTTTTTTGATGTTAATCACAGCGTTCATCTTCTACTCACATTCCGTAGCTCATTATAGTTGGATCAAATCTTCCAAGGAAAACCATCATAATAATCAATTAATAGTATTCATTGAGTGCTTGCTCTTTGCAGAACACTGTACTGACCATCATCATCATCATCATCAATCGTATTTATTGAGCGCTTGCTATGTGCAGAGCACTGTACTAAGCGCTTGGGAAGTACAAATTGGCAACATATAGAGACAGTCCCTACCCAACAGTGGGCTCACAGTCTAAAAGGGGGAGACAGAGAACAAAACCAAACATACTAACAAAATAAAATAAATAGGATAGATATGTACAAGTAAAATAAATAAATAAATAGAGTAATAAATATGTACAAACATATATACAGTTGACCAGTTGATTTAGTTTCTTCAGGGAAGAGACCTCTTTGTTCAGTCCATTATTTCCCCACTCTTCCAAAATTTTCAGTGTAGCGTTTTTCTGTCTCCTGGTCCCATCATACTGGGATAGTTTCAATTTCCTACACTGGATTGGAAGCTCTGTGAAGGCTGGGACATCTATTTTCATTACAACCTCCCAACCACATAGAGGTGGTCAAGAAACACAATTAATTGATGAATAACAAGATTTCCTATCAGCAGCATCGACCTCAAACAAGGAGGATAGCTCTACTGTATCACTGATATTGTTTCATTGACTTAAATTGATGGTAACCACTAACTGATGATTATTCAGTTACCTTCTTTAACTTGATAGATGCAGTCTTCTGCTGACTCTAAACAAGAAAACACTTTAGCCACTTTTGCAGGCTCAGAAAACACTTTCATCTCAATTGTCTTGTTGTTGCCGAAGAAAGCATTTTTGGCTTGTCTTTCCAGGATAATCATCTCAAATTGCTACATCACATCCATGGCTCGAACTTGTCTGTAGTGTGCATTTGGAATTAAACTGAAATTCGACTTCCAACAGACCTGCTGTGCTGGAGCAGGCTCGGGAGAGATTGAAGCCTCTCATATATTAGAACTTTGAGAAGGCTATGGCTGAGGCTGCCATGACATTTGGAATCTACATATCATAATTTCAGAGGTTGGAAGCCTGAAATGACCTCTCTAGCCTCTTTCTACATCCATTATGTTATGTTAGAAAAGCAGCGTAGCCACCAAGTGGAAAAAGTGGAATGGGCCGGGAGTCAGAGGTAATGGGTTCTAATCCCAGCTCTGCCACTTAATGATGGCATTTGTTAAGTGCTTACTATGTGTGAAACACTGTTCTAAGCACTGGGGAGGATACAAGGTGATCAGGTTGTCCCACGTGGGGCTCACAGTCTTAATTCCCATTTTACAGATGAGGCAACTGAGGCCCAGAGAAGTAAAGTGTCTTGCCCAAGGTCACACAACTGACAAGCACCAGAGCCAGGATTAGAACCCATGATCTCTGACTTCCAAGCCCATGTTCTTTCCACTGAGCCACGCTGCCTCTCAGCTGTGTGACTTTGGGCAAGTCACTTCACTTCTCTGGGCTTCAGTTCCCTCATCTATAAAGTGGGGATTAAGACTGTGAGCTCTATGTGGGACAGGGACTGTGTCCAACCTATTTTGTATCTACCCCATCATCATCATCATCATCATCAATCGTACTTATTGAGCGCTTACTGTGTGCAGAGCACTGTACTAAGCGCTTGGGAGGTACAAGTTGGCAACATATAGAGACAGTCCCTACCCAACCCCAGCACTTAGAGCAGTGCCTGACACATAGTAAGCACTTAACAAATACCATCATCATCTTGGAGATGTGGCTACCAGGTTGGACAGAGTCTCTGTCCCTTATGGAAGTCACAGTTTAAGAGTGTGAGCAGGTATTGAACCCCATTTTACCAATGAGGAAACTGAGGCACAGAAAAATTAAGTGATTTGCCCTAGGTCACACAGCAGGTAACTGGTAGAACCAGAATTACAATCCGGTCCTTTGACTCACATGCCCATGGTCTTCCATTAGTCCATGCTGCTTTTCATTATCTTTCTCTGTATTAGGGATCTTGCTCTTGAGCATTTCCCAAAGAAAAATAGAAATACTGGAGTCAGGAGGCAAACCTACAGAACCATTAGGCTGAAGATGATAAATGGCACAATTTCAAGTATTGATCATCTTTGCTCTTACTAGACTGTAAGCCCATTGTGGGCAGGGACTGTCTCTATTGCTGTATAATAATAATAATAATAATAATGACATTTATTAAGCACTTACTATGTGCAGAGCACTGTTCTAAGCGCTGGGGGAGATACAAGGTGATCAAGTTGTCTCACGTGGGGCTCACAGTCTTAATCCCCATTTTACAGATGAGGTAACTGAGGCTCAGAGAAGTTAAGTGACTTGCCCAAGGTCACACAGCAGACATGTAGCGGAGTCGGGATTCAAACCCATGACCTCTGACTCCAAAGCCCATGCTCTTTCCACTGAACCACGCTATTATACTTTCCAAGTGCTTAGTAAAGTACTCTGCACACAGTAAGCGCTCAATAAAATACAACTGAATGAATGAGACATTTCTAATTTCCATTCAGTTTAAAATTTGCAAATAACCATTAGAAAATGTTATACCTGGAGAAGAACAATGATTGCATTAACTATCTTGAACTCTGACCTTTATTATACCTAAAACACCTGGAGTAGTAACACTGACCTCAGTGGGCAGTCGACGGCTACTATTAATTCAACAAACTTTCTGTCTGACTGCCTATGCCCTAAACTACCTTCTCTCTAGAAAAACTATGCTCATATTTCCACAGTAAATTTTCTTTCTGACCTGGATATAATCCTCCAGAGAGTAGGGTGTAAAATGTTTCTTACACTCTTCGAACAAGGAGCTGAAAGCAAGGTCACTAGAAGGAAAGACAAGAGCTAAAGATTCATTTCATCACTAAGTCCTATTATTTAATTATCTTAATTAATGCCGTTGTAAGGAAGAAAGTAATAGCCAAATTATATCTTATGAAGTGTGACAATATGGATCATAAACATCAAATGTACGGAAGTATACCCAATAGATTCAGTGAACCAACTACATTTCGGGATCTCCTTTGGAATGCTTATCACAAAAGGAATAATATTTGTCAAGCAATTCTAGTGTACTTATCAAAGTTCCAATAATGAGCATAAATTATTTTACAGAAGAAGATCATTTAAATCAGAAATCGTGAGAATTGGATGGGTAGGGAGGGAATGACTCTAAGTTAAGTCAAATGGTTTCATTTAATTTTTCTGAACTCCCATAAAGGAGTCATTAGACACCTTTGGTAATGATCTTATGAATTTGTGTATGTGTGTGTGAATCGTCCACAGGTTTTCAGTTTGTGCCTCATGTGGGTTGTTTCTTGTTGGGATATTTAGCTGACAGGAGATGTGACAGTAACAGGCTAATAAACAGTCAGGCCAATGAAGTTTATTACCTCGTCCATCACCAGAATGTTTTCTCCACAGTCCATCTCACATGGAGGATTGCAGATTAAGGAAGAAGACACATTAAGGCCAAAGGACAGCTAATACCTAATACGATAAACCTGTAGTCACCTAGAATCACTCGTAAGGATGAATTAGTTGATGATTTGGAGATAGTTTAGAGTCTGCGTTGAGTGCACCAAACAAATTATTCTTAAAGTAGATAAATCCTTCTGATTCAAAATGTCACTGCTGATGTGATTAATAATAAAGAATTAAAAAATGCAGTGTACCTTTTTTTTTGGACCTTCCTATCAATAGAAGAATGATTATGCAGATGCTCTTAGCACTGCACATACCAAAAACAACAAATCTATAGTAAAGGAGCAAGGAATTTGTTAATCCTCTTTCACCTCTTAAAAATCAAAGTTTATATCTTTAAAGTAACTTAAGAGACCCTTCATGTCAATTATGCCTTTGAGGTTTTCCTTGCTGGATCCAATCCATCAGCAAAAGCTTTGAACCATTAACTGCTTCAGCTTTCCTAAGTGCCCCATGTATTACCCTGGAGAACTGAAATCCATTCTGTGATGGCCCTAGTAAAGGCTTGCAAATTGTCGTGTTAAATATGACTGATGTTCCACTTTAAGTGGGTCAGGAATGCTTTTTAAGCAGAATTATTCTGTAGTCATAACCAAAAAAAAAAAAAAAAAAATCAGCCCTCTAGGAAATAACTCATTTGGACT
Source organism: Tachyglossus aculeatus (assembly GCF_015852505.1). Lineage (NCBI taxonomy): Eukaryota > Metazoa > Chordata > Mammalia > Monotremata > Tachyglossidae > Tachyglossus > Tachyglossus aculeatus. Next base: position 33,714,357 of record NC_052079.1, on the reverse strand, counting down.
GTTTTACTTTGAAGATTTTGTTACATTAAACCTTAGGGTTTGCATTCACTCCTCATTCCCTTTTAAATGAGCCCCTTAATCCCCAGAGATATTTATGATGATTTTTTATCCCTGAAATGCCTTATGTTTTTTCTCATCCTAGCACTTCCATACAATTCCAGGTATCTCCACTGATCTTGCATGTTAACCAGTAAAGACCTAAAATTTGGATATCTCTTGGTTTTGTCCCTCTAGAAATCAACGTTATTTATTCAGTGCTTATTATAAGTAGACCTCTAACCTCTCAGTAAAGGTAGAAAACACATTCACTACCTTCAAGAAGCTTACCATATAATAGGGGAGACTGACAAAGTATTTAGCAGTGGGAGGAAAGAGATAAAAGTGAATTTGTTCAATTAGTTGAGTATGGAAATGATTAAGGCATATATGCTATGACTAGATATGAGTGTATTGGTACTGAAGTCATAGCTGGGTGGATCTGGGAGAAGAAAATTAACTTGGACAATGCCTCCTCCGGTAAGTGAAATTTCAGTAGGGTTTTGAGGATGGGGTAATCTGTCCTATGGTGTACTAAAATGGGGATAGAGTTGTAGACTGTAGGGCCAGAGCACAGGGCCAAAAGTTGGGGAATTAGACTGTAAACTTCCTCTAGACTCTAAGCTCATTGTGGTCAGGGACTGTCTCTCTTATATTGTTGTATCATACTCTCCCAAGTGCTTACAGTGCTCTGCACTTAGTAAGTGCTCAACTGAAGAATTGACTGTAAACAGGGAAAGTTTTACCAATTATATTGTATTCTCTCAAGTGCCAGGCATGCAGTACGTGCTCAATAAATATAATAATAATAATAATTATGGTTTTTGTTAAGCACTTACTATGTGTACTGAGTACTGGGATAGATAGAAGAAAATGCGGCTCACAGTCTCAATCCCCATTTTACAGATGAGGTAACTGAGACCCAGAGAAACGATTTGCCCAAGGTCACACAGTAGACAAGTGGCAGAGCCAGATTTAGAAAGTGTGACCTTCTGACTCGTGTTATATCCACTGCTCCATGACTGACTGATAGTGAGTGACAGTAGTGCCAACAATACTAGTAATGCTAGTGGCAGCAGTTATAGCATTTATCTAAGGATTTGGGAAAGTGCAACAAATAAAAGATTCAGTCGGAAGGAACATAGAGCATAGGCTGGAACATGGAGATGAAGAGAGAAGAAAGCTAAGGAGAGATCAAGTGGAGAGATTGAAAGCCAAGCATTGGGAGTTTTTGCTTAGTGTAAAGGGAAATGAGGAGTCATGAAGGTTGGCGAATGTGGGAGACTTTTGAGCAGGATGTGCGGTAAAGACTGAGCAGGGAGAGATTGGAATCAGAGAGTTCAGAAAGGAAACTGTTACAGTGGTCAAGAGATATTGAGAACTGATGTTTATTTAAGGGTGGAAAGGAAGGACAGAGCTGATAAATATTATGGAGGAGAGACCAGCAGAATTCAGCAGCCCACTGAATGTAGGGATTAAAAGATCATGAGGAGTCAAAGAAAACACCAAGTTCTGATCTTCTGGGAAAGGGAGACAGGTAGTATTGCGGACATATAAGAGGTGTGTGTTGGTGGGTGTTTAGAAGGCAAGCTGAAGAGTTTAATTTTAAACATGCTAAATTTAGTATGCCCAGTTCAGGCTCAATAAATATTGTTGACAACAGTCATGATCTCGAAACAGTGTGTTTACAATTGTACTTCCAAACCTATACGTAGTTTGCTTATACATGGAAGTTGAAAAATTGTTTAGATTTTTCTGCCATTTCTTTTTCAATTGTTTATCTTTCCAAAATTTTTCCAAGCCTGTATGAAAAAGTATGCAAATGTAGGATCATTTCAAATTAACCCAGTGCCTGATACTTAGCATCTTAAGAGAAGCAGCAGGGTTTAGTGGGAACCAGAGGATCTGAGTTCTAATTCTGGCTCTAACACCTGCTGGATAACCTTAGGCAAGTCACTTAACTTCTCCGTGCCTCAGTTTCTTCATATGTAAAATGTGGATTCAATATCTGGTCTCCTTTCTACTTAGAGAAGCAGTGTGGCTCAGTGGAAAGAGCACGGGCTTGGGAGTCAGAGGTCATGGGTTCTAATTCCGGCTCTGCCACTAATCAGCTGTGTGACTTTGGGCAAATCACTTCACTTCTCTGTGCCTCAGTTACCTCATCTGGAAAATGGGGATTAATACTGTGAGCCCCATGTGGGACAACCTGATTACCTTGTATCTCCCCCAGCGCTTGGAACATAGTAAGCACTTAACAAATACCAAAATTATTTCTATTGTTTAGCCTGTGAACCTGTTAAGTCCCGATAAAGCCAGGGTGTTTATGACTCAGTTTTACTGACAGAACAAACCATGGTGTTCCTAACAAGGTGCAAACTGGACCTTTCACTTGACAAATTGTTTGACAAATCTGCAAACTGCACCCTTCAGAGCCCCATGAAGGAGAGGACTTTGTCCAACTTGATTATCTTTTATTTACCCAGCACTTAGTATAGCATGCCCTAGTGAAGAGAGTGTGGGCTTGGGAATCAGACTGATGTGACTTCAAACCCGGCAATGCCACTTTGCTGTGTGACCTTGGGCAAGTCACTTCACTGGGCCCCAGTTCCCTCATCTGAGAAATGGAGATTAAGACTGTGAGCCCTAAGTGGGACAGGGAACTATCCCAAATAAATACAGGATAATCAAGTTGGACACTGGCCCAGTTCCAAAAAGGGTTAGAGACTGTGCCCAACCCAAATATCCTGTACTTATCCCAGTGCTTAGAACAGTGCCTGGCGAATAATAATAATCATAATAGCATTTATTAAGTGCTTACTATGTGCAAAGCACTGTTCTAAGCACTGGGGAGGTTACAAGGTGATCAGGTTGTCCCACAGGGGCCTCACAGTCTTAATCCCCATTGTACAGATGAGGTAACTGAGGCCCGAAGAAGTTAAGTGACTTGCCCAAAGTCACACAGCTGATAGGGCCTGGATTTGATCCCATGACCTCTGACTCCAAAGACCACGCTCTTTCCACTGACGCATGCTTAGCACTTAACAAATACCACATTATTATAATTACAAGGCTTGACACTAAGTGCTTAAAACATACTTATTATTAAGTTCCCAAGCTGAGTTAATAGCTTAAATAGGTATAGGAATAGGAATGGGTATGGAGCAAGGCAGTCGTCTTTATAATAATAATAATGGCATTTATTAAACGCTTACTATATGCAAAGCACTGTTCTAAGCGCTGGGGATGTTACAAGGTGAAGAGGTTGTCCCACGTGGGGCTCACAATTTTCACCCCCATTTTACACATGAGGGAACTGAGGCACAGATAAGTTGTGACTTGCCCAAAGTCACATAGCTGATGAGTGGCCGAGGAGGAATTTGAACCCATAACCTCTGACTCCAAAGCCCGGGCTCTTTCCCCTGAGCCACGCTGCTTCTCGTTGCACATCTCTGGACATGTGCAACGTCTGCCCAGGCCTGGTTCCCTTCAGGAGGAAGGATGGGTTCATGGGCCGTACTATATCTGCGGTAGTTTCAGTACTAACCTGCCTTTCATTTACCACCGAGGAATGGAGAAAGGCAGTCACAGCTTGGGACCACCTTCCTGAAACCTCAGGAGGACCATGGCGGAGGCTGCTATAGAAGTCATCGTGGCTGTGGTTTTGACAACTCTGAACTGCGAGGAGCCTCACATTCCGCTCCTATGGCCATCGTACCCTGCTGAAGCAGTGTGGCCTAATGCATAGAGCGTGAGCCTGAGAGTCAGAAGGACCTGGGTTCTAATTCCTGCTCTGCCCTTGTCTGCTGTGGGAGCTTGGGCAAGTCGCTTAACTTCTCTGTGCCTCTGTTATCTCATCTGAAAAATGGGATTAAGACTGTGAGCCCCAGCTGAGGGGACCACGTCCAACCTGATTGCCTTGTATCTACCCCAGCACTTAGTATGTTGTCTGGCTTATAGTACGTGCTGAACAAGTACCATAATTATCATTATTATAATCTTTGGAATGCCCTCCCTCCACACATCCACCAAGCTAGCTCTCTTTCTGCCTTCAAAGCCCTACTGAGAGCTCACCTCCTCCAAGAGGCCTTCCCAGATTGAGCCTCCTTTTTCCTCTCCCCCTCCCCATCCCCCCCACCCTACCTCCTTCCCCTCCCCACAGCACCTGTATATATGTTTGTACAGATTTATCACTCTATTTTACTTGTACATATTTACTATTCTATTTATTTTGTTAATGATGTGCATCTTGCTTTATTTCTATTTGTTCTGATGACTTTACACCTGTCCATATGTTTTGTTGTCTGTCTCCCCCTTCTAGACTGTGAGCCTGTTGTTGAGTAGGGACCATCTCTATATATTACCAACTTGGACCTCCCAAGTGTTTAGTACAGTGCTCAATAAATACGATTGAATGAATGAATGAATGAATCTCTCTCTCTGTGTCAGTTCCCTCTCCCATTTTTTATTTTCAGATTGTGATTCCTGTGAGGTACAGGGAATGTTCCTCCCTCCTAAGTATTCTTTCCCAAAATTTAGTACGGTGTTCTGCCCCAGTAAGTGATTAATACTCTTACTGTTAATTTTAAATTCTGCATCTCTGCTTTTTAAAAGCTGCCTTTTCTCTTTTCCCACAATCTCTTGCTCATAATCTTTTCCTGGTTCTTCGGGTGGCAAAGGGCAGGGCACAGCAGCTCTAGTAGAGGTAGGAAATTCAATTCTCTCGTCAGCTGCCTGGATTCAACCATATGATCCTTTTCTCCTGACTGCACTAGAAGCAGCAGCAACAGAATCAGCAGAAAAGCAGGGCCTACCGCCTTCCTTGTCTCTGAGCTGTGACAAAAATGCTGTTGTGGTAAGCATGATAAAAAGATATGCCTAGACAGCAGCTATCACTGTTTTTTATAAGAAATAAAAAGGAAGAATTGGGACAAACTGCTTGGGTAAATTCAGTGCACCAAAAAAAATAAAAATAAAAATAAACTGCCAGTCCGTAATGATGAGAGGAAAAAATTGGACCTTCTTTATACCTAAGTTGATCATATACTTGTCACCTGACATTGGAGCTTTTTATTTTGTTATAATATTTGTTGTGTTAACTATGTGCTGGGCACTGTATTAATCTCTGGATTACATACAAGCTAATCAGATTGGATACAGTCTCTGTCCCACATGGTGCAGAGCACTGTACTACTACTACTAATAATAATAATGGTGGTGTTTGTTAAGTGCTTACTATGTGCCAAGCACTGTTCTAAGTGCTGGTAGGGATACAAGGTGATCAAGGTTGTCCCTCATGGGGCTCACAGTCTTAATCCCCATTATATAGATGAGGTAACCGAGGCCTAGAGAAGTTAAGTGACTTGCCCAAGGTCACACAGCTGACAAGTGGCGGAGCCGGGATTCGAACCCATGACCTCTGACTCCCAAGCCTGGGCTCTTTCCTCTAAGCCATGCTGCTTCTCTAAGTTCTTGGGAGATCAAAGAATAACAGGGTTGAGGCACAATCCTGGCCCTTAAGGGACAAAAAGTGCTAGATAGAGCAGAACAAACAAATTGATAAATAACAAATGAATAAATGAATGAGTGGCACTAGTGATTGAGCAATTGATTGATAGTGGGAGGAAAAAAAGAGGGAAGGATGCAGAGGAAATATGGGGAGGGACTACTTGGGGCTGGAGTTGCCAGGGGTGGGGAGGGAAGCATGGGACTTGCAGATGGAAAGAGGAAATGATTTCACAAGAACACCTGCCGAACATCCATTTTTTCCATTTAGAAAAAGGGTTTAACATTTATCAGCACTTTCAGATCACAGAATGAATGGTAGAATGAATCAATCGATCCTATTTGTCGATTACCTACTGTGCATAGAGCACTGTACTAAACACTTGGGAGTGTTCAATGGAAGTAGATAACACAATCTTTTCCCTTATCATGCATACAGTCTAATGGAAGAGACATAGAATAGTGTATAAATATGGTAAGAAAAGATCAGAAAAAAATGGTTATGTGGAAAAACCAGGGCTTAAATAGCAATGTATGTAAATTGATATGTAGTGCACACTGAGTGATGATACTAAAATGTTGCGATAGTAGTTGGGAGCATAGGATCTGGTAAAAAGAAAAAATAATCAGGAAAATCAATCAATCATTTATTGAGCACTTACTGTGTGCAGAGCACTGTACTAGGCATTTGGGAAGTACAAGTTGGCAACATATAGAGACGGTCCCTACCCAACAGTGGGTTCACAGTCTAGAAGGGGGACTTAATACGGTGTCTGGCACATAGTAAGTGCTTAACAAATGCCATCATTATTATTAGTATTACAAAACCTCTCCAAGATCAATTAATCAATCAATCCACCCATCACTAGCATTTATTGAGCACTTACAGTGGGCAGAACTCTGTATTAAGACCTTCAGGAGTATAGTGCAATGGAGTTGGTAGACACGGCCCTGGCTATAAAGAGTTTACAGTCTACAGTGTGTTACCCTTGTGATAGGATCTGTACTCTTTAAACATTTGATATTCACCCTCAGACTCACAGAAATTATATACGTCAGTAATTTATTTTCATAGCCATCACCTCCTCTAGACAGTAAACTTCTTGAGGGCAGGGAATTTGTCTACCGAATCTGTTGAATCATGCTCTCCCAAGTGCTCAGTACAGTGCTCAATCAGGGCTCAATAAATGGCATTAATCGAGTCCTTGGGAGAATAGATTATAGCGTTCAGTAAATGAAATTGAAGATTGATTGATTGGCACAGGAGGATCCCATCTCTTCTTGACCCAAACCAGCTGCTACTCTGAAATAAGCTCTGACCATATTGCAGGTACAAGCTTTGGTATACTCTTGGCATCAGTCTTCTCTCTAGCATCTCTGCACCTGTGTCTCTCCTCCCAACTCTGTATTACCTGCTATTGCAACAACATCTTCTTGAAGTGCCCTCAACAAACATTTATTAGCTTTTCAGAACCCTCCACTGGAGAGCCATATTACTCCTCTATAATTAATGGGTCCACACTTCTGGGTAAAAGATAACATTTATCTCCACCTGCTCAATTCCATATCTCATCGGTTTGTCAGATATTTCTAATCAGACATCTTGCCATCATCTAAATTTCCATTTGAAGAATATAGTTCCTTGTCTTTTTTCCTAAACTCTCTGTGTTTCCAATTTCCCAATTTTTGTGGAGTATCTTCCAGCTGGCAGATCCTGGAGCTATTCTTGTTTCCACTCTTTATTTTAGCCCTCACTTTGTCAACCTATTATATCTTCTGATTCCAAATAGCCTACATCCATTTCTTCCTCTCTGTGACTGCAACAAAATTGCCGGTTCAGAGCCTAGCTGTAGCATTTTTAACTATTTGATTTTTTTTTTGTTTTTCTCTGCTATCCTTACTCACTTCTCTATACCTTGGGGGAGAAGGGACTAAACCTGCATAATATGAGGTGTTAAAATCAAATTTTAATTAAATGAGTAAGAAAGGGAAACCAGGGTAGAAATTAAGGTAAAATTAAATAAATTTAAATAATCCCCTACCTAAATTCTATCCAGAGCACTGTTCATCCATTCAATCATTTTTATTGAGTGCTTACTGTGTGCAGAGCACTGTACTAAGTGCTGGCTTGCCTGGTGTGGCAGAGATTTTATTCATGAGTGTATCATTTGAGAGAGGACCTTTCATGCTGTGTCCATAAAAATAGGGTAGGGCATCTTTCCTGGTCATTAGCTCAGCACAAATGGTGTCTGTTAAAGGCTTGAGATATTTTGGGGGCAGTGGTACTAGTTTGGACAGCCAACCTCACTCTTTTAAAGAGTCATTTTTGCCAGTGGTTCTGTTGGACAGTGGGCAGGTGTCATCTGGGGTCATGGAAATTATATCTCAATATCTTCCACTTAGAATCCACTCATATTTCTCTAGTTTCCTCTGATTGCCTCCTCCCACCATGGGAATAGAAGACCACTGTCGCTTTATCAGGTTGTTGCAAAGAATATTAAAGTAATCTATTCTGCTTTCCTATTGTCTTTAGTTCTCATCTTCCTTCTTCAATTTCCCAAAATTTGTGTAAAGGTGTTTTGCTTTGTTGTACATCCAGGAAGAACCAAATAATTGAGGTTATGCAGAGGAGAAGACAGCTCAACTTTTGAAAATATCCTAGAAGCTTAATTTTGCATTGTTAATCAATCAGAGAATTCATTGTGTACCTACTAGGTATAGTGGGAAAGTAGGAAAGCTAAGAGTTCATTCATTCAATCATATTTATTGAGCACTTACTGTGTGCAGAGCACTATACAAAGCGCTTGAGAGAGTACAATATAAACAGACACATTCCCTGCCCACAATGAGCTTACAATAGAGAGTTGGGATCCCTACCCTCAAGCCATTTACAGTCTAATGTGGTGACACTGATACAACTTGTTTCTTTTGCTGCAGCTATTTGTGAAACACATCTAGAGCAGGAGTAAGGCAGGATAAATCATTATATGTGAATACTTATGTCAAGACTATTAACATGTGATAAAGGAGGGCATACAAATAGATATGCTAAGGACAGTTGTAGAGAAGGTGTTAATTTAAGCTTTCATTTTACCATTATGAACTCTGCATCTTTCCATATTTCCATAAATTGAGCAGACTAAAAGATAGCTCCAATGGAATAGCACATACCTTTAAGAAGTAATTTGATATTTTTGATACCTTTGTTTCTGCTTTACCTACCTCTTTAAATAGAAGATACACTGGGCAGAAACAAAATCATATCTGTTTCCTGTCCTATTGGCATTACACAACTTTAGCACTCGACAAAAAGAATACCATTTTACGTATCACATCAAAAGAGTAACTCCGGCATCCTAAACATCAGAGAACACCTGCCTTCTGATTCCATAAACAATAATAATGGAATTCTTTAATCTAGAGCATTTTATACACTTATCAGCATATGTCAAGATATTTATTTGAATATGAGTATGTTTAACATTTTCTTTAGTATTTTCAAAATTCAGTAACCATTTTAATTGGTTTCATCAACGGCAACAAATAGCACTGCAACAATGAGAGCTTTTGAAATGAAGAAAATTGACAGCTAAATTATTATTAGCATTGTGCCAACTGAAATAGAAAGGAAAACCTGAATAATAACAAAGAATAAGTTGGAAAATGCTAATGGGAAGCCGAGAAGCAATTTATTAGGCTTGAATTACTGGACAAAAACTGTAACAATAACCATGATATCGTTTGTTTGCAGCAAACTTTGAGTGTTTTTTTTTTCCATATAGAAATCTGGAGTATGATCATCTCTTTTCTTACCAATAGCTTGAAAAAAAAGCAATGGTGAAAATGAATTTCATGATAGTAGACACTTTTAAAACTAGATTTAGTGGCAGTCACAGTAGCTTAGCTAATGGGAGAATTTTCTCTTCATTGAAAATGCTCTCTGTCGCTTAAGAAGAACTCACTGAGGCAGCCTGCCATCTAGCTTTTTCACAGCAAAACAGGCTTGCAGACTGCAGATGAGAGAGTCTGGAGCAGAGACAATTTTAACTTAGCCCTTCCTAATTTATCTCAAGCTTTTTCAATTCATCTTCACTGCTCTACGCTCACTGGAACACCAGATTGTCGTCCCTTGGGAACAGAATGCAACCAGGGATCTAGAGAGCTGTCACATCTCGAGAAATATTTAAATTGTGCTGGTTTTCTTCTGGAGAACTGAGCAGAGGGAATGAAACTCTCCTTCAAGTCATAGCCTTGCGGGCAGTAGATCAGAGGATACTGTCAGTTTCCTAATGGATTATTGTTGTCGGGCTCTTTCTTGCTGAAGGTACGTAGTTACTCTCTCCATGCATCTACCCATCCTATTTGTCAGGTAATGATCTACTGAACTAGTGATCCAAGCATATTAAAAAAAATGTTAACTCAGTAATCTGAATTGAATTAATGATAGCACTTTATTGCTGCATGCTGATAGGTAAAATACTCAGATGCCCTTACTGTAGATCAGCACGATCTAGAATGAAAAGCCCGGTCAGCAGAAGAAAAGGAAAAAACAAAGCAGTACTGCAGATGACATTATCATAAGCTAATATTGAGTGCTTTGAGGAATTTCCTTTTGGGAAACAATAGGCGCTGAATGGCAAAATCTACTTTGGAAACTCACTCAATCCATGTGTTTTGACATGAGGGACAGGGTTAGTTGACAAATACTGTAAAACGCCTTTGAGGAAAAAGGAATAACTTTTCCGTGCACGTCATATTTAATTTGAGAGTTTGATATTTATTTTTCATCTGGGGTAAGCTTATCCAAGGACGGATATATTTAATTTTGAGAAATGAGAACCTCCAATGTAACTGACTTTGGAAGAAATGTGCTGCAGCATTTGATATCTGAGTTCAGGAAAATCTTATTAAATAATGGCTTCAAGCATATTTGATGTCCTTTCAGAATAATAAAATAACCTACATGGAGCTAAGTGAATACTGAATAAGTCCTACAAAAATAATGGTCCTAGAAGTTTGGTAGGCAGAAGTAGAATATAAAAACAAGTCCCCAAACTATGGAGCAATCAGAATATTTCCAAATAATCCATGCTCCAGGAATGAAATAGCTAGGGAAAACCTAACTACAGAGTCAGTATGAGCTAGTTACATGCTAGATAAGATTATCTGGGGTTTATGTAGCTGGGTGAACAGATAGAAAAAGAGAGTGTTAGAGAGAGGCAGAGATAGAAATAATAACTGATAATTCATTCCAGTCTTGAGGAAATTCCCAGAAATTTTTCCCAGTCAGAAACACAACACATCGGTTCCTTTTCTCCCCTGCATTCTTTCATTCATTCATTCAATCGTATTTATTGAGCGCTTACTGTGTGCAGAGCACTGTACTAAGCGCTTGGGAAGTACAAGTTGGCAAGATATAGAGACAGTCCCTACCCAACAGTGGGCTCACAGTCTATAAGGGGGAGACAGAGAACAAAACAAAACATATTAACAAAATAAAATAAATAAATATGTACAAATAAAATAGAGTAATAAATACATACAAACATATATACATATATGCAGGTGCTGTGGGGAGGGGAAGGAGGTAAGGCAGGGGGGATGGGGATGACAATAATTAAGTGCTTACTACGTGCTAAGCACCGTACTGAGAAGAGGGGCAATCAGGTTAACAAGGGTATGCACCGTTCCTGTCCTATATACTAATAATAATAATTGTGGTAATTTTTAAACGCTTACAATGTCTTGAATGTCTTGCCTGGCACTGTACTAAGCACCAGGGTGAATACAAGGAAATTGGGTTGGAAACAGCCCATTTCCTGCATGGGGCTTACAGTCTTAATACCCATTTGACAGAGGAGGTAACAGGCCCAGAGAAGTGAAGTGGCTTGTCCAAGGTCACACAGCAGACAAGTAGCAGAATCAGGATTAGAACCCATGGCCTTCTAACTTCCGGGCCGATGTTCCATCCACTGGGACTCAGTAGTAGGAGACAGAGGGAGTGGAGCAGAAGGATAGAGGTATACAGATTGAATTACAGAGAAACTGTTAAGGGTAGTCAAATATCTCTAGGAGAAAAGAAAGAGTTTGAAATCTGTTCAAGTGGTCTTGATGCTTTTCCAGTTTGGCTACAAACTGAATGGGCTTGGGGAGACATGCTGTGCTGTTGATGTTACCTCAATCAGTTGCAAGAGAGGTCAACCTTGAAATAGAACAACTACCTGGCAGGTATGTTTGCCTAGTGGAGATTAGCCAACACGTAGCCATCAGGGGTTAATCATAGGACAAGAAAAGTAGAATCTGAGTGCCACAGGAGCACTCTTGAAACGTGTTCTAGTTTCTTTGGAGCCTTTAAGAGACTATTAGAAGAATAAAAGAGAGGGAAGCTAAAAATTGAGTCTCCCAAATAGCAATTTAAAGTGCTTTTTCCCTTTAGTCTCTGAGGGATTGTAAAAGGAAGAACTGGAAAAAAGGAGAGTGGACTGATCCCCCAAAGAGCATTTTTGAGTGTTTCTTTTTCATGAACCACCGGGTATCGAGGAAGAGATGTTCTCATTACGATTTCCCTACAGATCCCGGCATTTGGAAGGCTTTTGTTTTTTTCTGTATGTTTGCTTTTCTTAAAATGGTTACTCCCCAGCCCAATTCCCCCACCCCCAATCCCAACAGCCCTACTTAAAATTTAGAGCTCTTTCTGCAATTGCAGGCACTCTCGGGTATTTCAGTGTTTCACAATTCAGTTTCTTATGAGTATCAGAGGATCAAGTGATTTGGTAAGACTTTTACACTTTATATCTGACTTTTGGGGAAATTTCAGAAATGACAATCAGGTTTGGACCAAAAAAACCTGACTTTAGGATTCGGGATATTTTGTGATTTCAATAAGCGAGTAGATGAGGCCCATTGATAAGGAAATGTAATCACTTCACTGTTTGAACTTGGAAAAGATCTGACAGCAGCTTAGCCAAATATGTGTGAATTTACATTTTGAAAGTAGGATGAATAAAACGAGTATGACGAGAGAGACAGCTTCAATTGGCCAAATTGCAATAAAGACTTTTCTCATTCTGGCCTCATATTGACTTTCCCCTCCCCAATCAGGTTAATATCTTCCATCACTCCACAGGGGTCCCTTGCTCTTTTGCTGGTATGCCCCTGATAAATGAAGCTTTCTCTCTATTTCTAGCCTATTGAAGGACCTCTCTTGGAAAATATCAGCCTAAAACTATCCTGTTTTTATTTAAGTTTATAGTTAAATCATATTGTCACAAACTTGTTGCTTAATAATCATTGGGGTACCACACTCTACCCAGTGCTTCAGAGCACGATGTATGCCAGATCTACATTCGCCGCAAATCTTTAGCCACGTAGCGTCTATCTCGCAAGCTTTAATTGGGTTTGAAAGAGGAAGGGGATTAAACTTTGACCTTTATTGACAAATTCACTGGTGACATTTAAAGTATATCAATTCGTAGATCCAGGTCATACCCCTTATTTCTCTCCACTGAGACTCGCAGGCTGATAACCCAACATGGCCCAAATGCTACTCATAAATGTCGACTCAAAGATCAGGGAACTTTCCTCGGCATTGTCCTTGGCCTGCAATGGTCTATTTGGTTACTCTGTATCCTTGGTCACTTGTGTGCCTGTTGGCCCAGAGGGAGCCTATTTTTCAGCATTGTAATTATGATTGCTATCAGCTCGCATTTATTGAGCACTCACTGGAGAGTGCTATTAGGCATTGTTTAGGCAACTGGGAGCCCTAGTTGTAAGTTAGGAATAGAAATCGTAGAAATAAAGATTGAGGATTCAAAAAAGTGAAAGAATAGCTGCTGTTTGTGTTTTTAAAGTAAACCACATAGGTTACTTGGCACACATCCTTCTGCTGGCCTGGAATGCCCTCCCTCCGCACATCCGCCAATCTAGCTCTCTTCCTCCCTTCAAAGCCCTTCTGAGAGCTCACCTCCTCCAGGAGGCCTTCCCAGACTGGGCCCCCTTTTTCCTCTCCACCTCCCCATCTCCCCAGCCCTACCTCCTTCCTCTCCCCGCAGCACCTGTATATATAGATATTTGTACAGATTTATTACTCTATTTTACTTTTACATATTTACTATTCTATTTATTGTTAATGATATGTATATAGCTTTAATTCCAATTGTTCTGATGATTTTGACACCTGTCTACATGTTTTGTTTTGTTGTCTGTCTCCCCCTTCTAGATTGTGAGCCCGTTGTTGGGTAGGGACCATCTCTATATGTTGCTGACTTGCACTTCGCAAGCGCTTAGTACAGTGGTCTGCACACAGTAAGCGGTCAATAAATGATGAATGAATGAATGAATGAATAGCATAAAGGAGTTAGATGAGGTTGATCAAACTGGGGCTTCTCCATTTATGGGGGCCCTCAAAGGCAAAAGAAACAGGGTAGCCAGGCCAAAAAAGTTTGTGCTACTTCTTGACATTTCATGCTTCTACAATGGATAGCCTATTGGGAACATGCTCTGAGACTTCAATTCACTATGTCCTAATCTGAGATCCTCATCTTCCTTGGGACAGGGAATGTGTCCAACCTGATTATCTTGTATATACCCCAGTGTTCAGTACAGTATGTGGAACACAGTAAGCGCTTGAAAATCATTATTATTCTCTTCCAAATTCTCTCTTCCCTCTGACTTTCTCATCATTATTGACAACACCACCATCATCCTTGTCTCACAAGCTTGCAAATCTTTGCATTTTTCTTGACTCATCTTTCTCCTGCAACCTGCATATTCAGTCAGTCACCAAATCATGTTGGTTCTATCACCACATTAACTCTAGAATCTCCCCCCTCATCTTCCTCTCCAGCCAAACTACTGCCATATTGGTCCAAGCACTTGTCCTGGGCCGACTCAACTCCTCACTGACCTCCCTACCAACATCTTTTCTCTACTCCATACTTCACTCTGTTGACTGGATTTTTTAAATCTCAATAAACTGTAGTATACATGTATTCCCACTCCTCAAGTACTTTCAGTGGTTGCCCCATCCTTCTCTGCAACAAACTCAAGCTCCCTACCATGGTCCTGAAGACACTCAATCAGTTACCTTTCCCCTATTTACCCCCACCCCTTCCCCACTACAACCCAGCTCATATACTTTATCCCATTAAATCCAACTTGCTTGTGATGCCTTACTCTCATCCCTTCCATTGTCAATACCTTTCATTTTCTCCCTCCTTCCCTGAACTCCCACTTCCTCCCTTCCTTCATTTATTAATTCATTCAGTCAATTATATTTATTTAGTGCTTACTGTATGCAGAGCATTGTATTAAGCACTTGGGAAAGTACAACAATAAATAGTCGTGTTCCCTGCCCATAGTGATCTTACAATCTAGAGTTGGGGAGACAGACATTCGTACAAATAAAGTTACAGATATATAAGTGCTGTGGAGGTGGGAGAGGGAAGAACAAAAAAGGGAGCAAGTCAGAGTAATGCAGAAAGGAGTGGGAAATGAGGAAAAGGGGGCTTTAGTCTGGGAAGGCCTGCCTGGCAGATATGTCTTCAATAAGGCTTTGAAATGGGGGAGAGTAATTGTCGGTTGGATTTGAGGAAGGAGAGAGTTCTAGGCCAGAGTCAGGACATGAGCCAGGGGTCGGCGACGAGACAGGAGAAATTGAGGCACAGTGAGAAACTTAGCACCACAGGAGAGAAGTGTGTGGGCTGGGTTTTAGAAGGAAAGAAGCCAGATGAGGTAGAAGGGAGCCAGGTGATGGAGTGCTTTAAAGTCAATGATGAGGAGCTTTTGTTTTATATGGAGGTGGATGGGCAACAATTGGATTTTTTCAAGGAGAGAGGTGACATGTCCTGAACAGTTCTGTAGAAAAATCATCCTGATAACAGAGTGAAGTATGGACTGGAGTGGGGAATCAGACTCCAAACTCTCCAAATTTTCAAAGCCCCAATAAAATCACATCTCCTCCAGATAGTCTTCCCTGAATAATACCTTATCCTCTCACCTTATTTTCCCTCCATACTGTGTCACTTACTGACTTAGTCCCACCCCCTAAGCATTAGGGACTCACCCCACTCCAATAGCATTATGTGCATAATATGTAGCCTTATACTCCATTGTTTCCCTTTCCTGTAATTCATTTTAATGTATGTCTCCTGCTTTAGACTGTAAGCTCTTTGAGAACAGGAACTGTGTCTACTATTTTACACTCCCAAGAGCTTATATCAGTGCTTTCCACAGAGAAAGTGCTCAGTAAATAACACCGATTGATTGAACAAACAGATGGGAATATGCTTTCTTTTCTAAGAAGAAATGAAAAAGTGGATAATTAGAAATGAAAGAGGGCAACTTCTTACTCAGTAAGGTGAAACATTATTTTTGCTATTGGGACAATTGGATATGAACTGTTTTTTATTGTATGTCTAGTGGTTACAATGTGTTAAAGGCTGTTCCAAGTGCTGGGGTAGGTAAAGTTAAATAGGTAGGATACAGTCCCTGTCCCACATGGGGCCCATAGTCTAAATAGGAGGGAGAGTAGTTGAGGAAAATGAGGCATAGAGAAATTAAAATACTTGCCCAAGGTCACACAGCAAGAAATTGGCAGAGTTAGGATTAAAACCCAGGTCCTTCTGAATCCCAACTCCTTACTCTCTCCACTAGGCAATACTGCTTCTCAGATGTTAATCTTTATGTTTAATTTGTGGTTTTAAAATAATAATATGCAAATGAAAGCCAGATAACCTACATTTTCTTTCCAGAGGTTATTAGAACAATTCATGAAAAAAAAGAAAATCAATGTTTTATTTTCATAGAAAATGAAATACATATTCAATTTTATTTTTGGAAACATGAAAATGTTGGGTAGTAATGAATTTAGAGCCCTTAAAAGGAGGAACTAAGACATGTTTCCTGTCTCAGATATAAAACCCTCTTGTTCCTTTCAGAATTGGTATAATCTGGTGAAATTTAAGAGAGAGACTGAGATCTGTGGCTTTAAAAGTGTTAGAAAAAAAGGTATGAAAATTATGAAGGGTGGTAATAATGAAAATAAAAGTGAAATGTATGTCACAATCTGTTATTTGTGAAGCCTGGAGGAATATATGCAGGTTTTCAAAATCTTTATTTAAAAATTTAAATACAATTTTCTCTCATTGCCATTTCTGAAATGGGACTTGTTACTTTCTAAGATTTTCACAATAAGGAAGCTATTACTTGGAGAATAAAACAAGCTATTGTTGGCCATGGGTTAAGATGCCAGGCAGGATTTATTATAAGGTACGCAACCAAATTTGCAACTTGAATTACTGCTATTAGATAAATAGTAACACATGGTGCCTGGGGTGTATTTTCAATGCTTTCCTCTTACAAAGGTAGATGGGCATTATCAAACAGTTTGAATGCTTAGAGGCTTTTAATACCATTTCAAAAGTATTATTGTGTGTCACATCTGGAAGCTCCCTAAGGCAAAATTGTCTGTAATGATATTTGAATACTCTTCACAAGGTTATTTTAAGTAGTTTAAGAGGTAATATACTGCAAATTTGCACTGGATTTATAAACTTTTATAGGATAAAGAGTAAGTCTTCTAGATTCTCAGATCTTTATGGAGAGAATAGACAATTATCTCACAGGATGATTAATCATTCCTCTCCCAGGACCTGGGAGGTTGAACAAAGTTATCACTCCAGTCAAAATCGTCTCCTTGTGAAACACCCTTTTCTTTAAATACCACTTGGTCTCTCTTTCTTTCACTTTCTTATCCTCACCATGGCCTAGTGGAAAGAACATGGGACTAGGCTCAGGAGACATGAGATCTCATCCAAATTCTGCTACTTATCTGCCGTATCACCTTGGGCAAAGCACTTAAATGCGCCGTGCCTCATTTTCCTCATCTGTTAAATGGGATAAAATACCCATTCTCCCTCTCTTAGACTGTGAGCATCATGTAGGACGGAGAATAGGCACAATGTGAATCACATATATCTACCTCAGCATTTAGCAAAGTGGTTAACAATGAGTCCTAAATGTATACCATTCTTCTTATTATTATTGAGATTCCAGTTCTTTGATCACCTGAGTATATTAATTGAATTTAGATCACCTTAGTTTACTTGTTTTTATTTAAAACTAATTTTAAAATGGAACTATAAATAATACATGAAATCTCATAGCAATTTTGAAACTGCCATTATCTTTCAGTAATAAGTTTGCTTCACTGGATTCCTAATTTCATAGTTGGTATAGTAAATGTGTCAGAGATTTCTTATAGTGATGTAGAGCTTTTGATTTTATGGACAGTATCAAAAGGGATTCCAGCAATATAAATGAACAACTTTGTAGTATACTCATTGTTTATAACCCTATTGCCTACTTATAAAGGATTTTCATTTCTAGGGTCATTTCTCCATGTAATGTCATTCACCACCATTACAGACCTAGAGTGAGTCTCATTCTTCAAAATTTAAGACTCTGAACGTTTTGAACAACCCCATGCAAAGGAATAAAATAGCTGAGGAAAACCCAACTCCGAAATCAGTATGAGCTAAATATGTCCTTTTTTATGGTTTTTGGAAGGTACTTATTATGTGCCATGCACTGTACACTAAGCATTGGGGTATATATAAGCTAATCAGGTTGGATCCTGTCCTTTTCCCACATGACGCTCACAGTCTTAATCCCCATTTTACAGATTAGGGAACTGAGGCCCAGAGCAGTGAAGTGGCTTGCTCGAGGTCACACTGCAGACAAGTGGCAAAGATAGGATTGCAACCATCTCCTTCTGATTCCCAAACCCATGCTCTATCCACTAGGCCATGCTTCTGCTCTCATCAGTGGTATATTTTGCATGCTTCCTGGGTGCATATATGAGCACTTTTATATGCCAAATAAGAGTATTTTTGGCACGTGGAGTTATGTCAGGAGATAGAAAAAGAGGAAGTTATAGAATGAGATGGAGAGAGAAAGAATCGGACAGGAAGAGAAGAGATAGACTGTAAACTCTTTTGTGAGCAAGGATTTTGTCTACCAATTCAGTTGCATTGTATTTTCCAAGTGTTTAGTATACTGTTCTGCACACAGAAAGCACTCAGTAAATGACACTGCTCAACTGAAGGAATAGAAAAAGAGGAAGCTAAAAATGAGAGCGAGAGAGACAGGTAGGGACAGAGAAAAATGGGGAGACCAAGGCAGAGAGCTGTTTTCTGTATTCCCAAAGATTGCCTAATAGTCTAAATTCTACTGCAGCATGGTGTAGTGGTTAGAGCAACAGCATGGGAATCAGAAGGTCATGGGATTGAATCCCGGCTCTGCTACATGTCTGCTGTGTGACCTTGGGCAAGAGACTTCACTTCTCTGGGCCTCAGTTACTTCATCTGTAAAAAATGGGAATTTAGAGTGTGAACCCAATTTGGGACAGGGACTGTGTCCAACCTGATAAATTTGTATCTACCCCAGCATTTAGAACAGTGCTTGGCACATAGTAAGCACTTAATAAGTACCATAATTATTATTATTACTGTGACAAAATTATCTCGGTTTCTGCGTATATATCTCTTGCTTTCATAATAATAATTATAATAATAATGGTATTTGTTAAGCACTTATGTGCAAAGCACTATTCTAAGCACTGGGGGGATACAAGGTGATCACGTGGGGCTCACAGTCTTAATCCCCATTTTACAGATGAGGGAACTGAGGTACAAAGAAGCTAAGTGACTTGCCCAAAGTCACACAGCTTACAGTTGGCAGAGCTGGGATTTGAACTCCTGACCTCTGACTCCAAAGCCCGGGCTCTTTCTATTGAGCTACACTGCTTCATCAAGTTTTACTTTATCACTATCAAGAAAGTCATAGTTTTTTAGTCTTTTCATTGATTCATTCATTCAATCGTATTTATTGAGCGCTTACTGTGTGCAGATCACTGTACTAAGCGCTTGGGAAGTACAAGTTGGCAACACATAGAGACGGTCCCTACCCAACAGTGGGCTCACAGTCTAGAAGGGGGAGACAGACAAGACATAACATATTAACAAAATAAAATAAATAGAATATGTACAAATAAAATAAATAGAGTAATAAATACGTACAAACATATATACATATATACAGGTGGTGTGGGGAGGGGAAGGAGGTAAGGTTGGGGGATGGGGAGAGGGAGGAGGGGTCATGAAGTTAATAATTGAACAATGACTGGTCTTTATTTCTTTAAACCAGCTAAGGTAGCCCCAAGCATCATTTTAGCATTAATGAACAATTATTTTGAAAGAAATGAAATGGCATTCTCACATTAGGCCCCCATAAATATATAAATGTGAGAATTGGCTACTTAAACAGTATGCAGTGAAATTCACCTAACTCTTAAAATGACATTTTTACTGATACATAAATTCATAGCATGAAAAAAACCTTATTCACAACTGTCAAATATATTTTCTTCATTTACAAGATTTCCCAAAGTGAAAACAGAACATTTGCATAAAAAGAACAGTTTAAAAATTCAAAAGTTTGAAAATGGAGTATTTCACTATTCTTCCTGTTTCTGAAATGTATTCCAGTTGTATCATGATAGCTGGTTTGTTAGACTATCTAGCTAAAACAAGAAGCAGAAAATCTGTTTCATCTTTCAAGTGTGCTTAAGGGTCTGTATGTTGAAAAATTTGAGCTGATTGATTTAAAAAATTTGATTAAATGATTGAGTCTATCTGGGTGCGTATTTTCAAGAAATGTTGGATGAGCATTTTATCCTTCAAGGGGATAAAGGAGTCTACAGATCTACAGATCTCAGTCTCCACTTCCACCATTTCCACCACTTCCTCTCCCTTCTGCATCACCTATACTTTTGAATCTCTATCCTCTTAGTATTTGGTATTCACCCCACACCCTTCCCTCACTGCTCTTATGTACTTACATCCATAAATTATTTTAATGTCTGTTTCCCCCTTATGGGAAGGAAGTGACTAGTCTCCATCTACAGATATTCCCTTGGACAACTCATTCACGTTCATGGCTTCAATTATCATCTCTACATGAATGATTCCCAAATCTCCCTCTCTAGTCCCAACCTCTCTCCTTCTCTGTAGTCTCGCATTTCCTCCAGCATCTCCTGCTAATATATCCAAAATAGAACTCCTCATCTTTCCACCAAAACCCTGTTGTCCCCCGATCTTTTCCATCATGCTAAACAACGCCACTATCCTCCCTGTCTCCCAAGCCCATAACCCTGGTGTTATCCCAAAATCTTTCAGATTAAATCCACATATTCATTCTGGCATCAAATCATTTCAACTCTACCTTCACGACATCACTAAAACCCACTCTTTCCTCACCATCAAAACACTTATCCCACCTTGACCACTGCCTCAGCCTCCTTGCT
Source organism: Tachyglossus aculeatus (assembly GCF_015852505.1). Lineage (NCBI taxonomy): Eukaryota > Metazoa > Chordata > Mammalia > Monotremata > Tachyglossidae > Tachyglossus > Tachyglossus aculeatus. The sequence goes on along the minus strand of NC_052079.1, from coordinate 33,693,455 downwards.
GATTTCTTTAACTCCTGTCTTTCTCTATTCCATACTTCACTCCGCTGCCCAGGTCATTTTTCTAGGAAAAGTTTAATCCCTGTCTCACCACTCCCCAAAAATCTCCAGTGGTAGCCCATCCACCTCCACGTCAAACAGAGACTCTTGACCATAGGCTTTAAAGCACTCAATCAGCTCTTTGCCCACTTCAGACCACGACTCTCCCTTCCTTCAAAGTCTTATTAAAAAATCTCATCTCCTCCAAAAGATCTTCCCCGACAAAGCCTTCATTTCCACCACTTCCTCTCCCTTCTGCATCACCTATACTTTTGAATCTCTATCCTCTTAGTATTTGGTATTCACCCCACACCCTTCCCTCACCGCTCTTAAGTACTTACTTCCATAAATTATTTTAATGTCTATTTTCCCCTTATGGGAAGGAAGTGACTACTGTTGCACTGACCCCTCCCAATCATTTTGTACAGTGCTCTGCACTCAGTAAACACCCAGTAAATACCATTACTGGATTGATTGAAAATATCCCAATTGGCAACCACCAAAAATCAAAAGCCTAAGGATTTAATTCTAATTACACATTTCATAATTGAAATGATATAAAGGCATGCCAAGAATTTCTTTGGCTCACAAATGTTATTGGTAGGATATTGTTATTTTACTCTTTGACAAAAAGAATTGTGATAAAACTCGTGGCTCAGTGGAAAGGGCACAGGCTTTGGAGTCAGAGGTCATGGCTTCAAATCTCGGCTCTGCCACTTGTCAGCTGTGTGACTTTGGGTAAGTCACTTCACTTCTCTGTGCCTCAGTTACCTCATCTGTAAAATGGGGATTAAGACTGTGAGCCCATGTGGGACAACCTGATCACCTTGTAACCCCCCCAGAGCTTAGAACAGTGCTTTGCACATAGTAAGCACTTAATAAATGCCATCGTTATCATTATTATTATTATTCAGGAGCCTGAAAAGCATTGAATTGTCTTTTACTAAGATCAGGTCCTTGTCCTGCATAGTGTTGTGGCACTCCTGCTAGTATTTTTTTTTTTAACTTTGGAATTCATTATCCGCATTTAGTATTCATCTTTTTTTGGAATATAGGTTGCTTTTTAGACTATGTTTTAAACCTGTTTAGAAGTAGCTTGGTCCCAGACAAAGGAACACAGGTTTGGGAGTCAGAGGATCTGGGTTCTAACCACTGCTCCCCCACCTACTTGGGGGTGATCTTGGGCAAGTCACTTAAGGTCTCTGTGCCTCAGTTTCTTCATCTGTAAAATAGAGACTAGAATGTTTTCTGCCTTGTCCCTAGACTGTGAGCCTAGTTTGAATAGGGACTGTATCTTTCGTTTATTTAATCATATTTATTCAATGATATTTATTGAGCACTTGCTCTGCAAAGCACTGTACTAAGCGCTTGGGAGAGTACGGTATAGCAGTAAAGTAACACATTCCCTGTCCACGATGAATTTACAGTCTCTCTAACCTGATTATCATTTACCTATCCCACGCTTAACAAATATCCTTATTTAACCAGATGCCGCTTCTTTCATCTTGTGGGGTGAAGGTTTCCATTTCAGGCCTTTGCTCATATAGAACCCTCAAGATTCTTTGATTCCTTGATTATTTGAACAGGTACCACATAGGGGGTGCTTCTGATGTAAGAATCTGTACTGTCAGCGGCAGTTAATCCATTTAGCTATCAGCTGGAGACGGCAGGGATGGATGAAAGTGTTGCCAGCTTGTGTGAGGGAGCAATATGTTCTCAGGCATTTCAGACCTAATAGGTACACAAATCACTATTTTTTTTCCCCAAACCCACACAGGCAGAGGTGACCGCTCAGGGGCTCTCGTTTCAGGCTCCAAATGCCAAATGTGGGCAAGACACAACCAGCTCTATGGGCTGTGTTGGGTGGGGTACTTGACTAGCGCAGTTAAAACTGTCAAACCATAATGTAGGTGTCTTATGATAGGCTCAGGGAGGATCAAAACATGTGGAACAGAGAGGGAAATTCGTGTAATATGTTAATTAAAATGGATGTAGTAGAATGAAAATGAACAAGAATGGTAATGACAAAAATAGAGAAAAATATCACAGATGGTACAGTACCCAGGAAAGCAGTATAAACCAGACAAATTATACAAAGACACTCCTTTACTATGACAATCAAGCAATGTCCCATAAAAGACCTTTACCTAAAATAGCGCAGAGGTTATTCCCAATAGTCTCAATTCTGAGATTAGGCCCGGGGCCTCAGTGGGGGAGCCACATTACATGGGGGGGATCATGGGTGGAGGGAGTCAGGCCCTGGAGGGGTCAGAGGCTGCCCCCGATCCTGGTGCAGAGCTTGGCCAGGGACAGAGCAGGCAGGTGATCCCACGGGTGACTCCTTTCTTGGCCCTGATGCCCAGAGTGTGCGGGGCCACAGAAGACCTGGTGTAGTGAATAGAGCATGGGATTGGAAATCAGAGGGTCATGGGTTCTAATCCCAGCTTTGCCACATGTCTGCTGCGTGACCTTGGTCAAGTCACTTCACTTCTGTGCCTCCGTTCCCTCATCTGTAAAATGGGGATTAAGAATGTGAGCCCCAGGTGGGATAGGGACTGTGTCCAACCCGATTTGCTTGTGTCCACCCCAGCGCTTAGTACAGTGTCAGGCACGTAGTAAGACCTGAACAAATAACACAATTATTAATATAATCGCTTATCCTATCCTGCCTTAATTACTCTATCAACCTCTTTGCTGACCTCCCAGCCTCCTGTCCCTTTCCTCTCAAGTCCGTACTTCACTCGGCTACCTGGATCATTTTTGTACAAAAACACTCAGGACATGTTTTCCCATTCCTCAAGCAACTCCAGTGGTTGCCCATCCACCTCTGCGTCAAACAACAACTCCTCACAATTGGCTTTAAAGCTCTCCATCACCTTGCCCCCTTCTACCTCACCTCCCTTCTCTCCTACTACAACTCAGCCAGCACACTTCAATCCTCTAATGCTAGCCTTCTCACTCTGTCTTGATTTTGTCTATCTCACCGCCGACCCCTCGCCCACATCCTGTCTCGGTCAGATTTGAGGAGGGAGGGCACTGAAGGCAAGGCAGTTACTTCTCACCTGCTTCAAAGCCTTACTGAAGCCACATCTCCTTCAAGAGGCCTTCTCTGACTAAGCCCTCCTTTCCTCTTCCCCCACACCCTAATGCCACACCTTGACTTGTTTCCTTTATTCATCCCCACTCCCAGCTCCACAGCACTTATAAACATATCTGTAATTTTTTTTTATATACTAACATCTGTCTCCCCCTCTAGATTGTAAGCTCACTGCGGACAGGGAATGTGTCTGTCTATTGTTATATTGTACTCTCCCAAGAGCTTAGTACAGTGCTCTGAACAGAGTAAGTGTTCAATAAATATGATTGAATGCATGAATAAATGCTTATCATCATTTTGAACTACGCCCCATTTATCAGGTTGAAGTCCTTCCAGATGGTGGGATAAGTGGCTGCTGTAGAGAAGCAGCATGGCTCAGTGGAAAGAGCGTGGGCTTGGGAGTCGGAGGTTGTGGGTTCTGATCCCAGCTCTGCCACTTATCAGCTGTGTGACTTTGGCCAAGTCACTTCACTGTGCCTCAGTTCCCTCATCTGTAAAATAGAGATTGAGACTGTGAACCCTACGTGGGACAACTTGATTACCTTGTATCTACCCCAGCGCTTAGAACAGTGCTTGGCACATAGTTAGTGCTTAACAAATACCATTATTATTATCTTCCCTCCATATCATTCTGGTGAGTCCGTCTTCTATTATTCCAGAGCAGCCACTCTGTCCCCCTCCACCTACATGACACCCCTGAATCCTCCTCTGTCCCCATCTTGGGCAGCAGCAGGTAGCTCCAATACGATACCCTCAAAGTCTTCCTCCATCTCTTCTCTGTCCCCCGGAGGAGGACTGGCACAAAAATGACACCCCAAGAGTCAGCATTGGCACTCTGAGCCCAGCCAGGATGAGGCCCAGAAATGACCTCTCCTGGATTCAGCAGCAGAAACATTTCAGAACCATTCTCCCTTTGTCTCTGTAAGCCACTATGATTTCACTGCCAGAAAATTGGCAGATCTCCCAACAAGATGCTGTCTATGGGAAATAATCAGAGGATATAGCTCAGTGAACACACCATAATGAACCCTTACGACTAGGTTGTGTGAATAGATAGAAGTGCCTAAGCACGCCTGTAACCCAATCAAACGTAGTAAAGCCAACTTGCACCTGTATCATGTACCTGATTGAAGTATGGACTGGATGTAATTTAAATGTACACGAGAGAGATGACTCGAGGATAGCACTGAGGTTATGGGCTTGTGAGACAGGGAGGAGAGAGGATAGTGATGAGTTCTGTTTTGGACATGTTTAATTTGAGGCATCGATGGGACATCCAAGTAGAGATATTCTGAAGGCAGGAAGAAATCCGGAGCTTTACAGGAGAGTGAGGTCGGTGTCCTCCTGTCTTGAGGAAGACGGGCAAATTAATTTCTCAGTGTGTGTTTCCTCATCTATATAATAAGGGTTCGATACTTGTTCTTTCTTATAATTAGACTGTAAGTCCCATGTGGAACAGGGATTATGTCTGACTTGATTATCTTGTATTTATCCCAGCTCTTAATACAGTGCTTAGTACATAGTAAGTGCTTAAAAAATACCACTGTAATTATTTCACTATTTAATTCCATTTCAAAGTGTTTAACCTATACATTTCTTATAGGGCTATCATTTTGAGTATGGATCGTGGTAGGTATTTTAAAATATTCCTGTAAATTCTTCCTTATCTTAAGTCCCTTATGCATAACCACTTCCTTCCTTGGTCCTACCTCATTACAGATCTACTATTCGAAACCTTATTTTTTTTCCCCTATCTAAACACCATGATTTAAACTGTCCATCCTTTTTTCTTTGAGCTACAGATACTATTTTATTTTATCTTTCCTCATTAGTCCTCTTTTTAAGTTTTAAGTCTCTTCACTAGGATGTTTAGGGCATAGGGCCGAAGGCTGGTTTTTGTTAATCCAGTTCCGGGACTATTTAATGAAAGAACTTTTGTCCTTTTCAGAGGTAAAGCACCTTACCATTTGGGCTCTGCTTCAGGTTGATTACCCAGGGCTCCACACTCTGTAGACTTGCTTCTAGACACTTATACAGTTCCACTTCAATGAATTAGGATTATTATTTTAAGATGAGTAGGTGACCTTTGGGGAAGCACTGAGAGAGAGAGAGAGAGTTATGTGAGTTCAATTAGATCTGTTTTGGATGAGATGATTAGGAGTACCTAATTTAAATGTAAATATTTTCCTTTAATAGAAGACATCAACATTAATATACATACAAAAATATTTTGCCTCAGACTCTAGCTTCCAGAGAGTTGTAGTTGAATGCATTTTTTTTTATTAGGACAAAAAAAGGAACCTAACCAAATAAAAAGAGCAGCAATTTTTTAATTTGAATTTATGATGACAAGTTCAGAAACATGAGGTCAGGATTTTTGTTGTTTTCATCTCTTTCTTTTCATATTTGGTCTTTAAAATATTGCTGAATTTCTCATTTTAATATTTTCAAGGAGCACTGTGGGCTAGTGGATGGAGCACAGTTTGGGGAGTCAGTAGGACCTAGTTTCTAATTCAGGATCTGCCACTTGTCTGCTGTGTGACCTTGGGCAAGTCACTCTCAGCTTCTCCATAATAATAATAATAATAATGGCATTTATTAAGCGCTTACTATGTGCAAAGCACTGTTATAAGCACTGGGGGGGGATACAAGGTGATCAGGTTGTCCCACGTGGGGCTCACAGTCTTAATCCCTATTTTAAGGGGGTAACTGAGGTAATGTTATTGCATTAAACAGTTCCATTTTCAACAGTTGTCACATGCAGCTATTGAATAATAGGATTTATAGAATGCCTACTTTGAAAAAACTAAAAGCACTTCAAGATCTTTTTTTCCCCCTTCTAAAATGTATTAGTTCTGTCACAATTGTGAAATGGGGTGTTAGTCTTGCTTAACGGATAAAGGTTTTAAGGCACAAAGAGATGAGGTAACTGAGGCCCAGAGAAGTTAAGTGACTTGCCCAAAGTCACACAGCTGACAAGTGGAAGAGCCGGGATTAGAACCCATGACCTCCAGCTCCCAAACCCATGCTCTTTCCACTGAGCCATGCTGCTTCTCGCTGCTTCTCCATGCCTCAGTTCTCTCACCTGCAAAATGGGGATTAAGACTGTGAGCCAGTTGTTGAGTAGAGATTGTCTCTGTTGTCAAATTGTACTTTCCAAGCACTTAGTACAGTGTTACTGTACAGTGCTTTTTTGCACACAGTAAGCACTCAATAAATATGATTCAACATGTGGGAAAGAGTCTGTGTCCAACCTGATTTGTTTGTATTCACCCCAGAGTTTAATACAGTCGCTAGAACATTGTAAATGCTTAACAAATACCACAATTATTACCACTACCCTGGGTCCGGAAGCAGTGCTCATGTGGTCTCATTTCCTTCTGGCACTAAATCAGGATGAAAGACTGCTAATAGGATGTTAATACAGCTCAAAAATCATGGTACAGTAGACCATGTGGCTGTGAAAATCTCATTTCTGACCCTGATGTCCAGTCTTGAGGAAATTCCCAGAAATTTTTCCCAGTCAGACACACAACACATCGGTTCTTTTTCTCCCCTGCATTCATTCATTCATTCAATCGTATTTATTGAGCGCTTACTGTACTAAGTGCTTGGGAAGTACAAGTTGGCAACATATAGAGACAGTCCCTACCCAACAGCGGGCCCTGCATCTGCAGTCTCTTGATGGGAAATGGACTTAAAAAAAACAAAACTAGACATTCTCCCTTCTAGTATATGATGGGAAGCCATTCATTTTTTAAATATTCCATCATTGTTAAATATGGACATAAGAATACTGATCTAATAATGATAATTGTGGCCTTCTTATTATAATATAGTAATTATAGTAATAATTTTGGTATTTGTTAAGCAATGTACTAAGCAAATGAGGCAGTCCCTGTCCCATATGGGTCTCACAATATAAAGGGGAGGAGAAGAGGGATCTGTAAAACCCCCATTTTGCAGATGAGGACACTGAGGCACTGGGAAGTTAAGTGACTTGTCCAAGGTCACACGGCAGAGTTGGGCCCAGGTCTCCTGACTCTCAGGCTTGCACTCCTTCCCCTAGGCCATGCTCCTTCTCATATCTCATAGTGAGCTTCCATACAGTGTTTTAAAAATACAAACTCGTTGTAAATGGATCACTTAATAAAATAGATACTGCAAGACACATCTTAATACAGTTGTGTACTTGTAGTGTATAAATTAACTGCATTACTGTTGAACAGGCATATTAAACGGGTTCTCGGTTGCACGTAGTCCCAAAGAGGAAATCAACTTCTCATCTGAATTAATCTTTTTCTCTTTGAATACTAAAAGGGAAGAGAAATTGAGAAATTGAGAACTTCAACAATAGTATCTCAAGATACTAGTATCTCAAGTATCTCCAGAGTAACGTGTCAATCCCTCCCATTTTCTCCCTGGTTTCAGAATTTTCTTTGGCTACTTAGACCGTGGCCTCACCTGTATACCTCAAACACCAGTTTTCCCTATAGTTTGGTCCAGGCCCATATTTGTATCATCCAACCTGAATATTCTTACTATTTTTACAGAGTTTTTTTTGTTTTCTCAAGATTCTTTAAATGTTATTGAATTAAACAGCTCCATTTCCAACAGATATCACATGCAGCTATTGAATAATAGGATCTATTTATAGAATACCTACTTTGAAAAAAACTAAAATCACTTCAAGATTTTTTTTTTCCTTCTAAAATGTAGAAGTTCTCTCACAATTGTGAGATGGGGTGTTAGTCTCGCTTAACAGATAAAGGTTTTAAGGCACAAAGAGATCCTAATTTTGCTTTGAGTTAAAAGAAGGCCTCACATCTTGAAAGATTACCTTTCTCCAAGCAGGTAATAATTAAGCCATCTGAGACAGATGTTTAGTTATTAAGTTCTTAAGATTATCAAGGTGTGGGCTCTTCACAGTCTACTTTAATGGCTGTTCAAACCAGTACTTCATCACTATGAGGGGCAAAAAACTCTTCCATATCCAATTCACTCCAGCTGTAATTCAAACTTTTTTTGTTTCTTTTCTGTTAACCAACTGTAATTCCTTAAACCTTTTCTTTAAATTCATGTCCTCCACCCCATTAATAATGTGTTCATTTTTTTCACCCCCTTGCGGTTTAACAATGGCTCTTTACCCCTTTTTAATGAGAAGTGACCAAAGCTGGAAATAGCACTCGATTATGGGTGCAATTGCTGCAAGTCAGAGTGGTAGGGAACTTCCTGTGTACCATTGTGATGTTGGCTTTTTTATTATTACTTTATTAGCCTTCAGTGTGATAAAGTAATAATTTTAAAATCCAACACCACTTATACTTCAATGTAGTGAAGGCTCAGACTCAGCCTTTGATCAAATATGCTCTGGGAAGTCTTTTCGCTGTACTTGAGAGGCATTTTTCTCTATCCTGTATTCGTGTTGCTTTGTCTTTTTGAGCTTATGTGAACTCCCGTGCATTTACCCTACAGTATTTCCTCCTGTATTATATCCCCAGTTTTCTAATTGATTTAGGTACTTTACTTATTTTCCTGTATTCTAAAGTACTCGAATAACCCCACTTAATTCTTTTCGGGTCATTTACAATATTAATCATTCAGTCAATAGATGACATTTATTGAGCACTTAGTGTGTGCAGAGCACTGTACTAAATGCTTGGAAGAGTGCAGTACAAGAGAATTGGTAAACATGACTCCTGCCCTCAAGGAATTTACAGTCTAGGGGGAGACAGACATTTAAATAAATTACAAATAGGAGAAGTGGTAGAGCAGCATGGCCTAGTGGATAAAGAGGAAGGCTTGGAGTCAGAAGGACCTGGGCTCTAATTGTGACTCTGCCACTTGTCTGCTGTGTGACCTTGGACAAGTCACTTCACTTTTCTGTGCCTCAGTTATTCCATCTATAAAATGGGGATTAAGACTATGGGCCCCATGGAGGACAACCTGATTACCTAGCATCTACTTAGTGCTTAGAACAGTGCTTGGCACATAGTAAGCACTTAAATACCATAATTATTAGTATTATTCTCTGTGCCTCAGTTATCTCATCTGTAAAATATGGATTAAGGCTATGAGCCCTAAGTGGGACAGGGACTGTGTCCAACCTGATTTGCATGTATCCACCCCAGTACTTAGAACGGTATCTGGTACATAGTAAGTGCTTGATAAATACCACAATTATTATACAAAAGAGCTGTAAGATGGTGAGGAGAGGATGAGTACCAGAGTGTTTAGGAGGCACAGAACCAATGACAGAAGGAGGGCAAATAGAGAAGGAAAATAAGAGGTTAATCAGGGAAGGCCTCTTGGAAGAGATATGGCTTTTGTAGGGATTTCAAGGTGGAAATAGTGATTACTATGACCCCACTTTAGGTACAGTTCAGGGGATCAGCTATGGACTCACCTAATAACTAATGGTTAAGATCCCATGAATATGTCCCACGAATTGTGAGCCCCCCGTGGAACAATTTGACCACCTTGTAACCTCTCCAGCGCTTAGAACAGTGCTTTGCACATAGTAAGTACTTAATAAATACCATTATTATTATTATTATGTCACGGGAATGGAACTAAAAGCAAAATTACATTTCCTTCTTCCTCTCACCCATGGCCCATCACAGGACAAATGGAGAATGCAGCTACCCAGCTTAATTTGATCTTCCCAAAACCATGCAGTTGTGTCCAAGCATTTTATATTGCCCTGGGTGGTAGGAAATTCACAGTTAAATCATTTTTCTAGTCTCTTTTCAGGCACACAGAGTTTCCTTATAATGCAGAGTCTGCATCATTTAAGAAATATTTGTTTTTAAGTGCACACCGAGTCAGATACCTCCTGCATGTGTGCCAATTGTTTCTTCCCATAAACCCACTCTGTGGAATTCAAATAGGCTTGTTTTCCCTGAAAATGTCTGAATTCCCTAATGTAGTCCAGCCAAAATATGTTATGAAAACATTTTGAGATGGAGTGGTCTATAGATATTCTTCTAAATTTAGTAGTTTCTTTCTGCCTATTAAAAAGCAGGACATAATACGACACTCTTCCAACCTTTCAGGAGTGCATTCAGTTCTTCCAGAACACATGACTTCACTAAATAGAACACAATGCAAAATCAGGGAACATCTTCTAGACTGTGAGCCCGTTATTGGGTAGGGACTGTCTCTATATGTTGTAAATTTGTACTTCCTAAGTGTTTAGTACAGTGCTCTACACACAGTAAGTGCTCAATAAATACGATTGAATGAATGAATTCTTCCGACAGCGTGGCTCTGGATACAGCATCTAAAGACATGATTGATTGTGCGTTGTGTAGTGTCAGACATGGCACGGGCAAATTTTCTTTAATGCAGAATTCTGCAAGAATTAAATCAGTGTGTTATAGGAGAGTTGGTTGTGCTTAAGGATATTAGTCTTGCAGCTGGGTGATGGTATCTGACAATTCCTTCGCTATGTCACCAGAGTATGCTTAATAGTTTGTTTGAATAGTTTGCTTTTCCAATGATTTATTCTACCTGCTACCTTCACAATTTCTCTATATAATCTACCTTTTCCCTTTCATCCAAACTGCTACCATGCTACTCCAAGCTCTTGCCGTACCCTAGTCCAACTCCTGTTTTAGCCACTTCACTGAACGCCCTGTCTTCAATCTCTCCACCATCCAGTCCATTCACTGTTTCTGGGGAATTCATTCATTCAATCGTATTTATTCATTCATTCAATCGTATTTAATGAGCACTTACTGTGTGCAGAGTACTGTACTAAGCACTTGGGAAGTACAAGTTGGCAACATATAGAGATGGTCCCTACCCAACAGTGGGTTTACAGTCTAGAAGGGGGAGACAGACAACAAAACAAAACATATTAACAAAATAAAATAAATAGAATAAATATGTACAAATAAAATAGAGTAATAAATACATACAAACATATATACATATATACAGGTGCTGTGGGGAGGGGAAGGAGGTAAGGCGGAGGGGAGGGAGAGGGGGAGGAGGGAATTATTACTTTCCCTCACGGCCCCAGTACTATAAATTATACACTTAACAAAATTTAAAATTTAAATGTCCCTTAAATGGCAGCCCAGACTTATTATTGGTGTTTGCAGAAAGCATACTGGCCCACAACTACTAAATAGAAATGCAAAGAGGAAAAAAAATCTTCTGGTAGGAAACAAAAATCACATTAAATGTCATCCGGTAATTTGGGGAAAGTAAAATAATATGGTGTAACTATCAGAATGGAGTTTTTATCAGTTTTCAAATTTGATTTAATGCTTACAATACAATAATAATAATGATGATGATGATGACAATAATAATACTGATAACTGTTAAGTACTTACTATGTGCCCAGTCTCCCCATCTAGACTCTATACTCCTGGTGGACAAGGAACATATCTACCAACTCTGTTATATTCTACTTTCTTTGATTTGAGATACAACTTGAGAATTTCATTTCCCTTAAGTATAAATCTTTACATGAGCGTTTCACTTCAATTGTACTTTATATACGAAAACACATTTTGTTTCTTCCTTCTATTTTAGGATTCTATTAAAATGTTCCAACTAAATCTTATTTAAACCAATGTGAAATAGGTTTGTGAATAAATTGAAGAACTACAGAACTACTGATGTGAGGGTTTGGTTTTTTTTGGTACAGGCTTGGTTTTTAATAGTTTCTTATGGAGTACCATAGATTTTTTTCTGACATTCACTCTAGACTACATCTAAATTCAGCAAACAATTGTAGCAAAATTAAAATGAAATCCTTGGTTTAAAGTTTAGTAGACAATATCTTCATGATTGGAATTCTATTGATATGTGCTATAAGCATTTCTTTTTGTATAGAAGCACTTATTCCATGAGGATACTTGGCCCAGCTGTAACATGATTTATACCTTCCTCCACTCATCCAAAACCAAAGCACTTTATATGTTTGATCTCATTGTTCCCTATGTTTTTTTTTCTTGGTTGTAAAAATGGTTGACTCTCACCCATCACCAGAGTATCCCTGTGGAATAAGGTCAAGGGAAAGGATTTTTTTCCTTGTTTTCTAAATAGAAACACCAAGGCAGAAAAAATTGTAATGTGCCAAGGATGTAGAGAAATAATCAATTTAGGACTAAATCCTTTAGACCTTGCTTTTCTGCCTTGCGGTTCTGATAAATCCCCTTGGATAATGATTTATTTTTGTATTCATTAGGTTGACTGGGTTATTGTTTCTGAATTAAAGAGGCAAGAAATTGACTCAGTCCATTGTGTTTCAGTATATAGTGTGTATTTCTACAAGATAATCCAATCCTAAATTATACACATAGGCACGTTTAGAGCAAAATTATGTTTAGAGTGAACATAGTTACACCTAGTATAATTGCATAGCATTTTATAAAATTTTATATTAGAGCTGAGTAACTCGATCTTTTTGAGATAGATTGACCATTGTCAACCAAAACTGAGCTTGAGTGGACTTAATAGAGGATTCCATTTATCTGGGCTTCTTCTTGCCTACTCCTCGAAAGAACCCAAAGCACTGCCAAATTAGACCTTGTGCTGGATTCTGGTATGGCCTATTTCATTGTTAGCATCAAATACTCACCTAGAACCAGGGAGAAATGGAGAAGAGAAAAAGGCAGTCATAGGGTATACGGGCTAGAGAGGCAAGCTCAGGGAACAAAGCAAAACAAAGAATGACATTGTAAGAAATAAGGAAGAGAGGAAGGGAAATAGAATGAGTGAATGAGTAGGAAGGCAGCAGCATCTATATAATGGTTCTTGTTTGTTTCATTCATTCATTCAATCGTATTTATTAAGTGCTTACTGTGTGCAAAACACAGTACTAAGCACTTGGAGTACAATATAACAATAAATGGATATGATCCCTGCCTACGAGTTCACAAACTATAGGGGGAGACAGACATTAATATAAATAGATTACAGATATGAACATAAATGCTGTGGGACTGGTGAGGGATGAATAAAGGGAACAAGTCAGGGCAACGCAGAAGGGAGTGGGAGAAGGAGGAATGCAGGCTTACTCTGGGAAGGCCTGTGGAAGAGACAACTCACAGCTCAAAGCTCAGCGATCCCAACCTCAGCCACAGTGATCGCCACAGCTATAGCAGTTACCAAAGTCTTCCCAGGGTTCTCATTTTTCTGACATCTGCTTCTGTCCTTCCTGCCACGATGGTACAAAGCTGCGTGGGATCGAAGCCCCATGTGAAGTGACATGAAGTGGCGCCAGCACCTCTGACCAGCCTAAAGCAAGGCAATCACCTTTCCTTTGGCTGCAGCTGAATTGGATTTCCTCAAAGGGGATTCCAGTTCTAATAATAACAATAATAATAATAATCATGGCATTTGTTAAGCGCTTACTATGTGCAAAGCAATGTTCTAAGGGCTGGGGAGGATACCAGGTGATGAGGTTGTCCCACGTGGGGCTCACAGTCTTAATCCCCATTTTACAGATGAGGTAACTGAGGCACAGAGAAGTGACTTGCCCAAGGTCACACAGCTGACAATTGGTAGAGCCAGAATTTGAACCCATGACCTCTTACAACTCCTATGTTTATAATTTTTGCCTCAGTGTTTCTGAGAAAGAGGGCTTGGAGAACGAAAGCTTGAACATGAATGTCTTTTCTCCCTTAAGAAGGTACTAGCTACTCCTCCTAACGTTCCTATGCCATGGTCCTCTGGAACATGAAGATGAGCAGCATGGCCTAGGGAAAAGAACACAGGCTTGGGTGTCAGAGGATATGGGTTCTAGCCCCACTTGCTGCAGTTGTCTGCTGAGTGACCTTGGGCAAGTCACTTAACTTCTCTGTGCCTCAGTTACCTCATCTGTAAAATGGGGATTAAGATTGAGAGCCCCATGTGGACAACCTGATTACCTTGTACCTATCTCAGCGCTTGAATCATGCTTAGCTCATAGTAAGCACTTAAATACCATCATCGTTATTATTATTGAATGTTCTTACCACAGATTTGAGCAGGACATGAGCCAGCTGTCTGAGTGAAGTGAGCAACAGGCTGGGAAGTGAGAACATTCAGTCATTCAACAGTACTTATTAAGTGCTTATCGTGTGCAGAACACTGTACTAAGTGTTTGGGAAAGAACACCACAACAATAAACAGTGACAATCCCTGCCCTCAACAAGCTCACAGTGAATCCCGGTTCTTGCCACATGTGCCAAGCACTGAGTGTTGGGGCAGATACAAGTTAGTAAAGTTGGCAGAGAGTGAATTTGTTTCACATAAATACATTTTCAAGATTGATTTTAAGTCAGAAATACATGTACCACTTGAGTCAGGCCCAAATGATACATTATTCACTTTTTTAACGTATTCATTTCAAGTAGCAGCGTAGAGAAACAGCAAGGCTCAGTGGAAAGAGCACGGTCTTTGGAGTCAGAGGTCATTGGTTCAAATCTCGGCTCCACCAGTTGTCAGCTGTGTGACTTTGGGCAAGTCACTTAACTTCTCTGTGCCTCAGTTCCTTCATCTGTAAAATGGGGATTAAGTCTGTGAGCCCCCCGTGGGGCAACCTGATCACCTTGTAACCACCCCAGAGCTTAGAACAGTGCTTTGCACATAGTAAGTGCTTAATAAATTCCATCATTATTATCATTATTAATCAGGTTGGACACAGTCCCTACCCTACATGGGGCATACACATAGTAAGTGCTTAACAAACACCATAATTATTATTTCTAATCAATCATATTTATTGAGCTCTTGTTAGTATTTTCAAAGCACTGTCCTAAGCACTTGGAAGAGTACAACATAGAGTTGGTAGACACTTTCCCTGCCCATAAACTTTTCCACTAGGTCATGGTCCTACTGCATTCTTCCTCCCCATGTTCTACAGGTTTCCTAAGACCCGGAATCTCCTGATCTTTCCCCTGACAGCTATGTAGGTCTCCACAGCACCTGTATATATGTATATATGTTTGTACATATTTATTACTCTATTTATTTATTTATTTTACTTGTACATATCTATTCTATTTATTTTATTTTGTTAATATGTTTGGTTTTGTTCTCCGTCTCCCCCTTTTAGACTGTGAGCCCACTGTTGGGTAGGGACTGTCTCTATATGTTGCCAATTTGTACTTCCCAAGTGCTTAGTACAGTGCTCTGCACATAGTAAGCGCTCAATAAATACGATTGGTGATGATGATGATGATGATGTCAGTCTCATACCAGAATCCCTAGCCTAGTCTCTGGCCCTTTTTTAATGGTATTTGTTAAGTGTTTACTTTGTGTCAAGTACTATTTTATGTGCTTGGTTTGGATACAGTCCCACATAGGGTTCACACTCTAAAGTAGGAATAGGAATTAATCCCCATTTTAGAGTTGAGGAAACTGAGGGACACAGATGTTAAGTGACTTGCCCAAGCTCACACAGCAAGCAATTAGAAAAGCCAGGATTAGAACCAAGGTCCTCTGGCTCCCAAGTCATTTCTCTTTCCATTAGGTCACACTGCTTCCGAGCTTGTCCTCCCCTTCAAACGTCTGTGTTCTTCTACACTATTTCCTTTCAACTGCAATGCTTAGGGGTCAAAGCCACAGGTGAACAGGAACGGAGATGGGATGGGATATGGGGGATTGGTGATAATGGTCCCCTCTGAGTCTGTGTCCCTGCTCTTCCAGGGCTTTGAGGATCTCAGCTATCATGGGCCAGAAGGGGACACGAGAAAGGAACAGAGGTGGAAAATACATATAAAACTCTTCCCTGCTGTTTCTCTTTCCAGCACACTGAATCCAGTTCTCCCAGCTCTCAAAGTATCTGATTGTGATAGGCATTCTGAAAGAACATTCATCCTTTCAGACTCGTAAGGAGTCATTTAGTTTGTGAACAATAACGTGAGCACAGAGTATGCAGCTATGCACTTAATAGCTCACCTGCGTTCTGAGTTGATGCTCCTCCTAAAGTGCCTAACTCATTAGCCACTAAGTGGGGAAATTTGATTTACAGGCAGGGTTAATGGGGCACTGGAGCAAGGGGTTTTCAGGGAAACTTTAAGGATCCTGGTTTCAAAGAGCTATGGGGAGGGTAGAATCAAGCAAATGAGGATGAGGACAGGGCAGAGGAAGATTTGTCAAGAAAGTGTGGGCAGCCATTCAGTGGAGGACACGTATATTCTATGCAAGCATCATAATCAAGTAAAAGATGCCCATCTACTCTATACCATTTTTCTGATAACTCTTGTCAAAGGGTGAGACATATTTCTATGCTTCCAAGAACAAAATTTCCAGTATTAGGTATCTTCCTACATTTTGTTAAAAGTTGGGACTGAGGATAGAAAAAGGAAACAGTCATGGCCGTTGTTTGTTACTCCTTCCATGAAAGTGCAAGGAACCAGCTGAATGTCCAATTGTCCTCTGTCTTATTTCTATTATAGGCAGAGCTACTACTGCAATATTTTAATTGCTGTATTTACTATTATCCATCTAAGCCATTAACACAGTTTGTCATAGCTAAAAAGCTTTAGGGTGTAATACTAAATAACATTATATTTATTATGCATATTAACTTGCCAGAGAATAGAACATTCTCATGACTGCTCATATAATTCTTTGAACTTCAGAATAATTTGTAATCAAGACAATATAAGAATTTCTTGTAAGGAGGTGTTTAAGGATTTCTTTCCTGATCAACCATTTTTCCGTGGATCTATACTTCGGAAACATGAATAGTAAAGTTTAACTTCCTTATTAATCAAAATTGCCTTCACTTCCTGACAATGATCTGACCATTTCTGACTAATTTTGTCTCCTGTCACCAAGAAAGCATACAATTTTAATTTGCCCATTCAGTTATTTCTGCTCTCATTTACCTGTGGGTGGGAAACATGTCTATATTAATTTTGTTAAGATCACAGACGGGTCTAAGTATAAAAAGCTTTTCATATCAAAGAGAAGTTTCATAAAGCTTATACTGCTCTCACAGTCGACAGTGAGTTGAATACATCTTGAGTGGATTATATAATAATTATCTTCTCTTCTAAGTAATGGGCATTACATTAAACAGTTACAACAATTTTGGATAAGATTGAGCTAGAGAAAAAAAACTGGAAAAAAAATCCCAGATTAAAGAACTTCAAAGCAGATGTTAATCTAAGTCAGTTCAATCAGTCAAGTAGACTTTGCAGGGTACTCAAAAGCAGAGTTGTGCATTCTTCTTTAATTGTAAAGGGAAGGTCAAAAGGATAAGAAAGAAGAAATGTCCTTGGGAACTCTCTGCAATGCCCAAGAATATGATAGATTCAGCTGAGGATTGCATTCAGTATTTATCCATTTTTTTTTAAAGGTCATGAAAAATCTGGAAAGTATAAAAATAGAAAATGATAGTAAAGATAAAAGTTTTTTTTCTTACCCATGCTATGATGAAAACACCTGATGCATAGAATATGAATCACCCTGAAAATAGTCAGGTCTGAGAGTAAAATGTCTTGATTTTATTATTTTAAACCTCTCTGTCTTGAAAAATAATGTTAAAATGAACAATTTTGTCACAAGTAATAACTGCTTCAGCTGTTAGGATGAACTGTTTCACATTATATTTTTTTCCATTATAAAGTTTAGTTCTGCAGGCCAGTGGCGGTCACTGTATATAATTTCTAACCTTGATTCCAATATACTGTGTGGTATTTAATAGGTTTGTACAACAAATAATGTCATTTTTCCAGAGATGTAAGGGCCTTTTCTTTGGTTTTCTTTAATAACTATAGTACATTAATTTCTCTAGGAAACATACTATTCTGTTCTAAAGTACAACACTGAATTCCCAGGTTCACAAGAAGGGTGGCAAGATGAAAATCACAAAATCCCATCTTTCTCCCTATTTGTATTTGTCAGGTACCCAATTCTCCAAAAAGGATCTTGGTTTCTACAGTTGTTCTGATCCGACACCAATCATTGGAAATCCATCGTGTATTAATGAGACGGTGATAGATTATTCCATTGAAATTTCACAAATTCTGGACACTGCATAAATAGCCTGCCAAATGTTCAAATACTTTAGAAATATCTTGACCACAAGTGTCTCCCTTCACACTTGTCTCCTTTATGTTTTGTTAAAATCTCAGGCATGAGTTATTGCCAGGGATAACTTCATAAATACAGAAACTGAATTATACAGCCATCGCATACACTATTTGTCACTCAGATATGAGAACAATAACCTACATCATAAACGTCTACCTCTATTTAGAAGAAAAACGATTGCATTATATTGATTACAACATAATGAACAGTCATATCTCCTGTCTTGAAACAGAAAGCAATTCCTATGCATCTCCATGTATGTATAGTTTAAATATTAATACACACAGAAAATACTGCTGCATTCCAAGAAATAAAGTGTTTAGCCATAGTACAGTATAAGTGCAAGTTATTACTTTTTAGTAAGAATTAATATTTAATATGTTTCTGAATAAAATTTCAATATTGAACTATAAACAAGAGAGAAATTAGATAAGCTGCTGATGAATATAAATGTTATATCAGGTACTAATAAATAATTCAGTCTTCTGAAAAATAAACTGATATTGAACATCAAATGGATAAATTCCCCATATAAAAAGCTCTCTGAAGTATTTTTCCCTTAGAGGTAGAGTAAGAAAATATGCTACTGAAAATAAATGTAGGGAGCAAAATGGGACAGAAAAGAGAAACAGGACCAAATATGGTTCCCTCTGGACAGAATCTGGGGCTTCACTGCTATATCCCCATAAATCTGGTCCGTCCCAAATCACCCCCGTTTTTAAGGAGAAACAGACAAGTGTGGAACTAGAAATTCAACCCAGGATTCTATTAAGAAATCCATTCAAGTTCTAGTGGTCACAACCAATGTACACCCACAAACAGGCAAGAAAAACAAACAGGGTTTAATTCTGAACTTAAATGAAGGGAAACAAAGAGCCTTGAAGGTGAGATTCGCAGATTTGGAGCTCCTGCAAAGTTTTATTACTAGTGAGCTGATTCTCCTCTTAGAAAACTATCCTAATCAGCCGACCACGTGTTGAAACTGAAACCAATGATTGTTCTAACAGAGTTAAGCCACCCCAATACCCTAATCGTAGCCTCAAAAGAGAGAAATGACTTACAGCATATAACAAATTAGGCCCGGGGGATCTTTCAGGACAAAACCTCCTATCTCAAGTCCAGCTCACAGAGAAAAAGATCCATGATCCTTCCCTCTCTCCCTTTCAAAACTCAGCTCCACCTCCAAAGAACAAAGTTATCACTCTATTGGCCCAAAATCATGACCTCCCCAGATTATTCCAAACACCCTGAAAGTGGAGGGTGTTAGGATGTAACCAATCAGGTTGTACAATGCGGGACTGTTTCTGGAACCAAGGTGAGATACCTTGTTTTTCTCCAAATTAAATGGCATCATGAAGTCATCCATTATGTAAGAGTACTATGATTACATTAATATATTTATATTGAGTCAGAGAGGCTACCTTAATGCCACAGATGACTTTTACCTCATTGGAATATGCCTACTGCCCCTGGTGAGTCCTTTTGATAAGAGTTGAACCTCTCACCCAGAGTCCCGGACAGCTTTTTCTGCCCCTCGCTTCCCACCCACTTTAAATTTTTTCTATACCAAACTATCAAAGGCTTTTAAAGTTTCCCCATTTCCCTATGGCACCTACTGACCCTCCTGCACATCTCTTCCTCCTGGAGGGAGTTCCATAAAGGAGGTTTAGTGTTGTGAAATTGCTACTTACGGGTTTTAAAGTAGAAAGATGATGTAATTAAAAAAAATTGAGTGCTGTTTGCTTAAATCACATATCTTCTATCTAGGATTTTCTGTGTTCCTGTGAGTGTGTGAGATCAGTAGGTGGTTTTTTTTTCTTTTTTAAAAATCACAAGAAGTTTGGCTAACAAACTATTAACAGTTTTAAGAGTTTGGATGGATTAATGGACAAGAAGTCCATTAGAGGGAAGTAAAGAAAGTACACGGTATTTTCATAGCAACAAGTTGCTTGTATAGGAAATGGTTTCATAGCAAACATCCCGTTGTTATTTCTCAACCAAATTCTGGCTCAATGAACCTTTGATCTGAGTAATATTGCTTATTTTGAAAAATAGCTGTATGTTTGTATTTTTTCCAGAAATGATCATGCCTAATTTTCAAAATATTTACTAATAAATCACTTCTAATTGTGTTCTACTCTTTTCTTCCCTGTTTTGAGCTGTCCAGATGACAAGCTATTTAGGGTAGAGTGGGAAATTTACCCATACCCAGATTTATTTTAGCGTCATTCTCTGACTAGTCAAGATCATAGATGGTCAAGGTATATAATAAAACATTTGATTCCAACTTTCTTGGGGTAATTATCTCTGCTTCCTGATGGTATCAGCAGCATGATTCAGATTATATTTCTGGGATTGAATTCAGAGCACATGCTAAAAAACCCTTGTCTTGCTCCATGCCTTTCTGAATTCCTCTGATTTCCAATTCTTCTCATTTTCCTTTGCATGATTCTTTTTCTCATCTTCTTCTGACTGGGGCTTTACATTCACTCTCTTAGTTTACCTGTTTAATTATTTCAACTTTCACCCATATGCAGACAACTCACAAATCTTCATCTCTTGTCTTGACTTCTCCCTTCCTTTATTCATTCAATAGTATTTATTGAGCACTTACTGGGTGCAGAGCACTGTACTAAGTGCTTGGATATGATATCTCATTACCTCCTGCCTTTGGATCGCCTGTTCTCTCTACTATTTAGCCTTTGATCCACATATGGGACAGAGACTGCATTCAGCCTGCTTAAACTTGTATTTACCCAAGTGCTTAGAACAGTGTTTGACATACAAAAACCACTTAAATACCATAAGCATGAGCATAATAAAAATAATAACCCACCTGCTCCCTAAACCTAATGTGGCCCCAAATGAATACCTTTCTTTCCTTATAGATTCTTTCCGCTGATTATCATTCCCATCTGTCAGCAATATCACAATCTTATAATCTTGAAACTGTGGCTATATCCATGAGTCTTTTGTCTTCTAACCTCCTACACCCTGTCTGTTGCTAAATCCTGCCAATTTATCCACTCTTCCATGCCTCAGAACCATTTCCTCCCCATTATTACAACTGTTACTTTCTTAGTGGCAAGACTACGGGCTTGAGAGTCAGAGGATGTGGGTCCTTATCCCAGCTCTGCCACTTGCCTGCTGTGTGACCTTGGGCAAGCCACTTCACTTCTCTGTGCCTCAGTTACCTCATCTGTAAAATGGGGATTAAGACTGTGAGCCCCATGTGGAACAATCTGATTACTTGGCATCTACTCCAGCGCTCAGAACAGTGGTTGGCACATGGTAAGTGCTTAACAAATACCATAATCAGCATTAGTATTTGCACTCTCCTGACCATCCAGCTGGATTATCACAACTCCTTTCTTACTGGTCTCATTCATTCATTCAATCATATTTATTGAGCACTTACTGAGTGCAGAGCACTGTACTAAGCACTTGTGAGAGTACAACACAACAATGAACAGACACATTTCCTGCCCTGGCTCCAGTCTTCCCTCTGTTTTCTTTTGGCTGTCACATTAAAAAAAAAAAATCAGTTCATCCCACTCCACAAATTTCTCCAACAACTTTCTGTTTTTTCTTTTCTTGTATGAATCAAAAACTTCTGATGACTGGCTATAAATTCCTCATCAGATGGGTCCCTCATTGATATGGTCTCTTCTGTGACTCATTTTATGCTCTATACTCCTAAATTAACTCTTACTGTCCCTCATTCTCGGGTCTTCTTTTGCTGATCCATTTCACATGCTTTATTGTCCCTTATTCCCTACAGAAATTCCTTCCCTTCTCAAATCCATCCACCACATTCCTCTCCTCTTTTGCATCTTCCTGAAAAAGTCACTTCTTCCAAGAGGCATATTTGGATTAAATGTCCCATTTTCCTGACTGTGCCATTTCAACAGTCACCTAATCACTCATGTGCTGATTATTAATTTCTTATTGTATATTGTTTCTATTTTCTTACATTTCAAGTGCTTAGAACAGTGCTTTGCACATAGTAAGTGCTTAATAAATGCCATTATTATTATTATTACTGAGCACTTATTACAGGTAGAGCATAATGCCTGAGTACTTGGGAGAATACAGTATAATAGACATGATCTCCACCCTCATGGAGACATGTGGTATAGTGGCTTAAGCAAGAGCCTGGAAGGAGGGTCATGGGTTCTAATCCTGGCTCTACCATGTGTCTGCTGTGTGACCTTGAGCAAGTCACTTCACTTCTCTGTGCCTCAGTTACTCATCAATAAAATATGGATTGAGACTATGAGTCCCATGTGGGACAAGGACTGCATCCGCTTCAATTTACTTGTATCCACCCCGGAATTTAGTACAGTGCCTGGGACATAGTAAATGCTTAACAAACATCATTATTATTATTAAGGAGCTTATCATCTGTTGGATCTCGTTCCATATACATATGTATCCTGAATAAATGCCATTAGTCAGTCAATCTTATTTGTTGAGTGCTTACTGTGTGCAGAGCACTGTACTAAGTGCTTGGGAGCATACAATACAACAATAGGCACATTCCCTGCTCACAATGTAGGAAAATGATAGAGATTGCTCAATTACACATTATAATTCCTTATGAGATAGCTCATGACAGATGCCAACAATTCTGGCAGTTAGAGAAGCAGCATGGCTCAGTGGAAAGAACACGGGCTTGGGAGCCAGAGGTCATGGGTTCTAATCCTGCCTCTGCCACTTGCCAGCTGTGTGACTTTGGGCAAGTCACTTAACTTCTCTGTGCCTCACTGACCTCATCTGTAAAATGGGGATTAAGACTGTGAGCCCCTCGTGGGACAACCTGATTACCTTGTATCCCCCCCCAGTGCTTAGAACAGTGTTTTGCACATAGTAAGTGCTTAACAAATGCTATCATTATTATTATTATTATTATTATTTCTGGGTCAGCTCTGGATCGCACAGACACATTTTAGTTTTAGAGAACACCACATGTGCATGCTGTCATCTTATGTTTCCTGGAAGAAAGAGACACTGTAGCAGTGCCTGGACTCTTATCAGCCTCCACTGATATTTCTCATTCTTCTATCACAAGTTTGGGGAGGTTCTATTCACTGTTACCCAAATCTCTGCACCCCTCTCACTGCCATTCCACAGATAATTTAGGCATCTCCCCGAAGGTTGTCCCACATGGGCCTCACAGTCTTAATCCTCATTTTACAGATGAGGTAACTGAGGCACAGATAAGTTAAGTGTGTTGCCCAAAGTCACACAGCTGATAAGTGGCGGAGGCGGAATTTGAATCCATGACCTCTGGCTCACAAGCCCGTGCTCTTTCCACTAATAGCTGAGGTACAGAGAAGTGAAATGACTAGCCCAGATCCTTACAGCAGACAGGTGACTGATCCGGGATTAGAACCCAGGTCCTCCTGACTTCCAAGCCCGTGTTCTGCCCACTATGTCATGCTGCTTCTCATGAAGATAGAAGATCAGCAGGGTGGACATGTTCCCTGTCCCACATGGGGCTCACAGTCTCAGTAGGAGGGAGAGCAGCCATCGAATCCCCATTTTACAGATGAAGTAACCGAGGCCCAGAGGAGTTTAAGTGACTTGTCCGAGGTCACACAGCATCCCAGTAGTGGCGCAGAGTTTAGAACCCAGGTCTTCCAAGTCCCAGCCCTGCACCTCAATTGCCTCGAATTCCCAGAACTAGAACCAGGAAGTGAGGGGGCTAGTGTTGTAAAGTTTTGTTGTCTGTCTCCCGCTTCTAGACTGTGAGCCCGTTCATTCATTCATTCATTCAATCGTATTTATTGAGTGCTTACTGCGTGCAGAGCACTGTACTAAGCGCTTGGTAAGTACAAGTTGGCAACATACAGAGACGGTCCCTACCCAACAGTGGGCTCACAGTCTAGAAGGGGGAGACAGACAACAAAACAAAACATATTAACAAAATAATTAGAATATGTACAAATAAAATAGAGTAATAAATGCAAGCATATATACATATATACAGGTGCTGTGGGGAGGGGAAGGAGGTAAGGCAGGGGGATGGGGAGGAGGGGGAGAGGAAGGAGGGGGCTCAGTCTGGGAAGGCCTCCTGGAGGAGGTGAGCTCTCAGAAGGGCTTTGAAGGGAGGAAGAGAGCTAGCTTGGTGGATGGGCAGAGGGAGGGCATTCCAGGCCCAGGGGATGACATGGGCCGGGGGTCGACGGCGAGACAGGCGAGAACGAGGTACAGTAAGGAGGTTAGCGGTGACAGAGGAGCGGAGGGTGCGGGCTGGGCTGTAGAAGGAGAGAAGGGAGGTGAGGTAGGAGGGGGCGAGGTGATTGACAACCTTGAAGCCCAGGGTGAGGAGTTTTTTGCCTGATGTGTAGGTTGATTGGTAGCCACTGGAGATTTTTAAGGAGGGGAGTAACATGCCCAGAGAGTTTCTGGACAAAGACAATCTGGGCGGCGGCATGAAGTACTGTTGTTAGGTAGGGACCGTCTCTATATGTTGCCAACTTGTACTTCCCAAGTGCTTAGTACAGTGCTCTGCGCACAGTAAGCACTCAATAAGTACGATTGAATGAATGAAATCATTAGGGACTAGCCTACCAACCGCTACCAGGAGTTGGTTGCAGGAAGCCCACAGAGAAAGCGCTCTTTCTCTTCCCCAGGTGGCATGTCTTCCCATCACCCGAAGCTTTTCCCTCAGCCTCCTCCAGAGGCCGACTCCAAGATCACGGATCTTTGCAATAGCTAATGTGCATTTGAATAATGACAATAATATTTTTGTAGGCACTGTACTAAGAGCGCTGGGGTGGACGCAAGTAAAAAGGGTTGAACACAGTCCCTGTCCCACATGGGGCTCACAGTCTCAAAACACATTTTACAGATGAGGTCACTGAGCAAGCCAGTCACACACGCATCCTCAGTGAACAGTCAACTCTACACAAGAGTGTCTCAGTCTACAGAGCTCCACAGAAATCCCCATTTCTCACTTCCCCAGCAGTGTCCCCTGCTCAGCAGATTGGCTCACCTAGTAATTTCAACTATGGGACTATCCATCAATAGCCATTATAAACCACACTTTGATCATATCATCACGAAAGATTTCACTTGAACAACAAGTGGTATGCCAACCCAGCGGGAAACCCTGTCAGTTATTTGAAAATACTCTAGTCCTTAAAATTATTTATTGTAATATACCATAATCCTGGAGGAATAAAATCAAGTCAATCAGATTTAAACTGAGAGGCCCAGTACTTCTTTATACACGCACTGCAATGTTATCAATGTTTCTTTTAAAAGGGGGAAATATTTTGAAAGGAGTACCATTTTAATTGTATGAAAATCTGAAACAAGTCCTACTGAGACAAATCGCTTCTAAAAAAAAATAAAATTTATCCTCATTAGCGTGTTCTATGCAATGTGTGTATAGTAGCAGACTATCATTGAAGTAAAAATCTGTTCTTGGCATTGTGACAGAAGTAATTTAGATGCTGTCTTGGTAATCATCTCAGTCATGGAAAGCAGAAATATTTTAGCCAGTAGTTTTCAGATTTGATGGCTTCGTGGGAAGAGCATGGGCTTGGGAGTCGGGGGACATGGGTTCTAATCCCACATCTGCCACTTGCTTGCTGTGTGATATTGGGCAAGCCACTTAACTTCTCTGTGCCTCATTTATCTCATCTGTAAAATGGAGCCCCACGTGGGACAACCTGATTACCTTGTATCTACCCCAGCACTTAGAAAAGCGCTTGGCACATAATAAGTGCTTAACAAATACCATAATTGTTGTCATTATTATTACGAAATAGATTGTATTAGGAATTTATTACTTGCATAAACATTATCCCAACTTGTACTTCCCAAGCGCTTAGTACAGTGCTCTGCACACAGTAAGCACTCAGTAAATATGATTGAATGAATGAATGGATTATGGACTAGTGAAAAGTGCATGGACCTTGGATTCAGAGAGACAAATACCATAATTGTTGTCATTATTATTATTAAATAGATTGTATTAGGAATTTATTACTTGCATAAACGTTATCCCAACTGGTACTTCCCAAGCGCTAATCCCGCTAATCCTGACTCTGCCACCTGCCTGCTCTGACACCTGGCTGACACCTTGGGCACGT
The DNA here is from genome assembly GCF_015852505.1 of Tachyglossus aculeatus. Taxonomy (NCBI): domain Eukaryota; kingdom Metazoa; phylum Chordata; class Mammalia; order Monotremata; family Tachyglossidae; genus Tachyglossus; species Tachyglossus aculeatus. The sequence goes on along the minus strand of NC_052079.1, from coordinate 33,667,169 downwards.
TACATGTGACTTCTCTGTGCTCTATTTCCTAATCTTTAAAACAGAGATTTGAGACACACTTTCCTATCCCCTTAGACTCTGAACCCTATGAAAGACAGAAACTGAGTCTGACATGATTATCTTGGATTCACCATAGGACTTAATACAGTAGAGAGCACATCACTGCCGTCAGTGGATTGTATTGAGTGTTATTTTGTGCGGAGCACTGTACTAAGCACTTGGGAGAGTACAGTACAACAAAGTTAGTAGACACGTTCCCTGTCCGTAAGGAGTTTACAGTCTAGGGGAGAGACAGACACTAAAATACATTACAGCTATGTACAAATTAAGCCTGTAACAAGCACCACAACGATTATGAGAATTATATTCTTAATTGGAGACCTCGATATTCCTAATACATAATTCTATCAATATCAATTGCTAGATATCGTAGAATCCCAAGCCTGTAAGCACTGCTTAATGTGCCCCATGTCTTCAAGTGGCAGCATATCTCCAATGCCTTCACTCCTGTGGCAGAAGGTTAATAAGAGGCTGGCAGGGGGGAGGGAGGATGAGTTACCAGGGTCTAGTGGTCCAAATGAATAGTAAAGGAAGGCATTTTGAAGTAGAAAGGGGCTAGGAAATCGACTAGCCATCTATTATCATCATCAATGGTATTTAGTAATTGCTTACTTTGCAAGGCACTGCACTAAGCACTTGGGAGAGTACAACAGAGTCGGTAGACATGTTTGCTTCCCACAAAAGAGCTTACAGTCTAGAGGGAGAGATGGACATTAATATAAATAAATAATTTATAATGTATAATTTAGGTGGACTAATCCTTCTGGCCCATCTGGTTCCTGGACTGTATGTGTGTGTCTAGGCTGGGCTCCAAAGTACCAGGACTGAACCACAGCAAATGTCTACAGAAGATTAAGCATTGGAAGAAGCATTCTCTAGTTCCTATTACTCACATGAGTCTCCATCTGATTTTTAAAGACTTCCCTAACATCCTATTCCAAAATTTTACAAACTTGACTGACCAGAGATTTTTCTCTTTTCCAGTACAATTTCACCTAATCCAGGTTAAACACATTTGCGGAGCCACAACTGAATATGCATTGATTCGTGCGTAGGAGAGGTTTGCTTTCAGAGAAGCAGCGTGGCTCAGTGAAAAGAGCCCGGGCTTTGGAGTCTGAAGTCATGGGTTCAAATCCTGACTCTGCCACCTGTCAGCTGTGTGGCTTTGGGCAAGTCACTTCACTTCTCTGGGCCTCAGTTCCCTCATCTGTAAAATGGGGGTGAAGACGGTGAGCCCCCTGTGGGACATCCTGATCACCTTGTAACCTCTCCAGCTCTTAGAATAGTGCTTTGCACATGGTAAGCACTTAATAAATGCCATTATTATTATTATTACTTATACAATTCTCATCCTGGTTACAGCCAGAATATCTCTAGACTATAAGCTTATAGGGAGCAGGTACATCTACTAACTCAGTTGTACTGCACTCTCCCAAGAGTTTTGTACAGTTCTCTGTGCACAAAAGGCTCTCAAAAAACACCACTAATTGAATACAATTATCACTCCATTTCCAAAACTATCATCTCAACTTTCTGTACTTCTTCTAGACTGCGAGCCCACTGTTGGGTAGGGACCGTTTTTATATGTTGCCAACTTGTACATCACAAGCGCTTAGTACAGTGCTCTGCACACAGTAAGTGCTCAATAAATACTATTGAATGAATGCTCTTTAATCTTCCCCTTGGCACTGCCTAGATGGAAGTTACATCACTTCTGTCTTGTAGTTTTCTTCTATCTAGTGCCCCTGAGCCACTGGCTTATATTGTGAGTCCCAAGTGGGACAGGAACAGTGTTTCTTCTGATTATCTGGTATAGTCCACAACACATAGAATGCAGTCAGACCATGGCTGACCCCCCCAGTGGGATTTCATTGATCTACTCCTGGGCCCGATAGCTGGGAGTTGAGAGAAAATATCTCAATTATTCACTCACACTCATCCTACATCTCTGTATGATGACTGCTCTATGGGGCCCTGATTTCTGGGAGGCCCAGGAACCTTTGACGAGAAGCAAAAGATGATAGGGAAGTTATTTAAACTTGGACATCCGCTCTTCTATGCCCCTTCTACCCCTAACAGTGTCATACACAGGATGAATTACCAAAAAGACAGCAGCCCGTGCAGCCATTAGATTTCGAGTGTAATGGCAGGGATTTGACGTATGGCATATGAGATGGCTGTGGCTTATAGAGACAGAACTTCAGTAGAATGGGATTTTCATGGTTGGAAGTTCCTACACTAACCCCGCAGAAGAGGCACAAATAGGTCTGGGTCCTGGAAAGGAGAGATGAGAAACAGCTGAGAAGTTTCATTAGCTTCAAAGTACCTCAAAACCCCGACTACAGTGGAGATGAGAATGTTCTCCATCACACTAAGTGCAGTGGGCATGGGTAAAGTCCTCTTCTTAGTGCAGGGAATTATTTGGGCCTAACTAAGCCTCATCCAACCCTGGTACCAGAGAGGAGTAGAACAAACCATTGTCTGGCTCTGCATCCTAGAAGAAATAAATTTAAACTTTTCCCCAGTCCCAGAATACAGCAGGGACATAGCAAGCACCCCAGAAGCAAATCCAGGGGCAAGTCCAGTCCTAAGATTAACACTGAGGCCAGGTGAGGATGAGCCTAGCTGCCTTGGAGATGGTGTCACCCTGCCTTTCTATCTCTGGTTCTCTTCAGTGTAACTCCTAAAACTGGAGCTATGTTTACCCACTCCACCCAAAAAGTTGTGGGAGCAAGGATATTTGACTCTATTTCCACACTTTTCATTCTAGAGGGGACAAGACTTCTATCTCTTCTCCCTAAGTTTGCACCCGAGTATAAGAACTTCATACGTGTGACTGAAGATATGATGGGTTAAGATAGTTTATCTAATTCTGTGACTGAGTCCTGAAGCTTCATTTAGCTCCTATTTATAGTGGTACTTATACTTGCCCATAAACATGGGCAACTGCTTGTTTATTCTGCGTAGTGGGAAATCACAGCTTGGGAGTCCTTGGAGGTGGAGGTTAAGGATTCCAACCTTCATCTGCCTGGGTTTCATTTGAGGAACAACTTGAATAAAGCTAAAAGGCAAAAAAAAAAACCAGACACAGAATTCACCCATAGAGAACAGCCTGATGTTTCAGGCTGAGTCCTTATCTATGCCCAGACATCTAATAATCTGCATCCTTCCTCATCCTCAACCTGAATAGTGTAGCGCTCACACTTCTCCACTAATAAAATTATTTAAAGTTAACTTGTGTCTACTCCAGTGTGTAGAACAGTGCTTAACACAAGTGTTTAAAAATTGTCATTATTATTATTTTTGTTAGAATAAATTATTTTGCAAATCACTGAGATGATGGAGATGTCTTTTCTTTTCCCCCTTCATGGGTAGTTGGTTTAGAAATCATATCTATGTTGTGGATCGTATTAGTAAACTTGCTTCTTGGTCATTTGCCCCAAGGAGTCTCATAAAAATCAACATGAACAGGAGCATGCACTTTATTATGTAAAATGGGGATTTAATGCCTGTTCTCCTCCTGTTTTGACTGGGAACCCCATGTGAAACAAGAACTTATCTTATGTCTACCCCAAAACTTAGAACAGTGCTTGACTCATAGTAAGTGCTTAAATACCACATTTATTATGCTCTTTTTGCATCATTAATGGAGTCTTAACATGTACTGATTTTCTTACTTTGTCTATTCTTCTTGGAAGTGTTGCAGAAAATTCAATAAGGTACATATTGGTCCACCAGATTTGAAAGTTCATGAATTTTGAAGAGATCTGAAAAATGTCTCCTAATACTTGGATTTATTTTGAACACCTGCAGCGTAGAATTTGTGGGTTTTTTTTTCATTTCAGTGGAGGAGAAAAAGAACACTGCGCACTGCAATGTGTTTCATCTAGTTTGTAGTCTGTATTCTACTGATGTTTTATGGTGAAGTGCTTTTACATTTTACAAAAATCCTCTGTATTTTTAATGTAATGTGCCCTGAGACTTTCATAGCACCAGATCTGGTTTTAACAGTGTAACAAATCAAAGAGTTAAATGACTTGCCTTCCTCAAAATTGTGCGCGAATGCAAAGCCTTTTTACTGCGTAACCCTGACTAGAAAATTACCCTGCACACCTGTGGAAATAATCCATCTGGATTTTTCAAGCCCTAAACATGCTGTTCATATCAGTTGCATAATTGTTCAAAGTTTAAATTATTATTCAACTCACTTCTCTTTGCCAACTAGGTTCAACTTGATTGAGAACTGAGGATCTCGAAATAATACAGCTGAAAGTAAATTCTAAAAGTGAGAGTGAAGGGTGGGAAGTCTGGTGGGCTGAATGTGGGCTCCTGTTAGGATACAAACTGAAATTTACTGAGAGACTGGACTAATTCCAATAAAAATAATGGGGCTCAGATGGAGTTGGATACAGGAAGAATTGAACCAAAGTTGGCCTAACACACTTTTATAAAACGAAAACCCCTGCATTTTCTCCTCTTTCCTTTCTATCCTTTATTGCTTTGTCTTCTTGATCCCTCACTCCTATCATTGAGAAGCAGCGTGGCTCAGTGGAAAAAACCCGGCTTTTGGAGTCGGAGGTCATGGATTCAAATCCTGCCTCTGCCACTTGTCAGCTGTGTGACTTTGGGCAAGTCACAACTTCAGTGGGCCTCAGTTACCTCATCTGTAAAATGGGGATGAAGACTGTGAGCCCCACATGGGACAACCTGATCACCTTGTAACCACCCCAGCGCTTAGAACAGTGCTCTGCACATAGTAAGCACTTAATAAATGCCATCATTATTATTATTAATATCCTAGATTGGAAGTTCCTTGAGGGCAAGTATCATTTTTTACCAGTTATATGGTATTGTACTCTCTCAAATGCTTAGTGCAGTGCCCTGCATACAGTAAACACTGAATAAATATCATGTTTGGCGATCGGAGGAATGATGCTCATCCTTCCTCCTAGAGCTTAATGTACTAAGGGAGCAGTGACAACTGTTCAACTGCCCATACTCCTTGGCAGGTTGAGAGAGATCGTGTCCGTAATACTAGTTTTCCTGGGGACCAAGATATCAGTGGCATTTATTGAGTATTTACTGTATGCAAAGTACTTAGGGCTTGCTTAAAAGAGTACAGTAGGGTAATCAGACAAAATCCCTGCCTGGTAGACAACAGCAGTGCTAATTTCTTAAAGTGCATTTGACTGGATTATGGGTGGTTCTGGAGATTCCTAGTGTGTGTCCTACTCTCAGTTGAAGTGGTTGATTTTTTCACCTGTTAAAAGAGTCAATTATTATTATTTACTATGTGTCAAATGCTATTCTAAGCACTGAGGTAGATAAAAGTTAATCAGTTTGGACATAGTCTCTGTCCCACATAGTATTCACAATCTAAGTAAATTGGGGAACGTCTTATCGCTAAGCCCACTCAAAATCATGTGACTTCAAGCACGTTCTCCACAGTTTTCCCTTATCTTCACCTTGGCCTTAACCAGAGATAGACTAATTCTATCAGTTAATTTCAACTGATTTTACAACAAGGATGACCACCAGTGGTGTAAATATCAGTTTTGCTTGTTAAATTTTGTTTTGTAACTGAAAAAATGGCTGAACTGACAACTCTAACATGGTGGATTGGTAGTATTTTTCTCTTCATTTCATTTTGCACATCTGTGTTTAGATGAGAAAAGATGGGTTATAAAAGCATGTTTTAGTAGCTCTGCTGCTATTTGCAATGAAGAAAAATGTACAAAGAATACAAATACTGTATTCTTAGGTTAATGTATTCTTTTGGTTGAAGAGGAGCTGCTAGATGAAGATACTGCCTGATTCCTTCTACTACATTTCCCTCCGGGGATACTCTTTGTGATGTGTACTGGTTCCATAGTAACAAAATTTAATTGGTTGAAAAGTGACCAGATTTGACCCCTAAAGGACACAAGGATTTCATCTCTTAAAATTCAGGTGAAGTTCGAAGTTTAGCAGGATTGGATACCAAATTACATTTTATTCTTAGCTAGAGCAGTTACCTCTCAATGTTCCAAGGTTAAAGTCAATGGGAGGGCAAGTGCCTAGGAGTTTATACTGTTTCCCCTATTGAAATGGTATTTGTTCAATGAATCATATTTATTGAACACTTACTGTGTGCATAGCATCATACTAAGCACTTGGGAGAGTACAATATAAGAGAGTAAGTAGACATGGTATCTGCCCACAGTGAGTTTACAGTCAGTCAATCATATTTATTGATCCCACTGTGTGCAGAGCACTATACTAAGATCTTGGGAGAGTACAACACAATATAACAGACACATTCCCTGCCCACAGTGAGCTTACAGTCTAGGGAGGGAGAACAGTCTGGAGGGATAGAGCTAGAGGGATACTGATGGCCAGAAACTAGAGCTAAATTGCAGAAAAGGCAGCCTACCTTTTGATGATTGCCACTAGGACAGGGATCAAGCTTAGTACAGTGCACTACTCACGGTAAGGAATCAAATACATTTTAGAGCACAAGAATGAGATCTTAACCCTCTTGTTTTCCTGATGAATCGAAAACACCTGGAAAAATAAGTCCCCAAGAAGTTATAAAACCAGGTTTTCTATCACGTTCCTATTTCGAGATACCAACTATATAGAAGCTGCATGATCCGTTGCTTTATTGCGGTGTCAGTGCTGTGGTAGTAAATGAGATTTAGGCTACTTGAAAAAGGAAGGATTAGTGGCATGAGAAGCATCATGGCCTAGTGTAAAAAGTACAGGCCTGAGAGTCAGAGGATCTAGCTTCTAAATCCTGGCTCTGCCACTTGCTTGCTCTGTGACCTGGGGCAAGTCAAAAAAAAAAAAAGTTAATGATCCTGTGGCATAAGAAATCTAGTTTGAAATGATCTAGTTGGTGAATGTGCCCAATCTTCCAACACAATAGAGAAGCAGCGTGGCATACTGGAAAGAGCACCGGTTTGGGAGTCAGAGGTCATGGGTTCTAATCCCAGCTCCACCACTTGTCAGCTGTGTGACTTTGGGCAAGTCACTTGACTTCTCTGGGCCTCAGTTACCTCATCTGTAAAATGTGGATTAGGACTATGAGCTCCACGTGGGACAACCTGATTACCTTGTATCTTCCCTAGTGCTTGAAACAGTGCTCAGCACATAGGAAACGCTTAACAAATCATTACCAACACAATCTTCAATTCCCAAGGGGAAGAATTAATAGATGCACCCAAGGTCTAAACAGTAGCACCTCAAAGACTGTTTCATCACCCATCAGGGAGACTCACCATTTGTACAGAATATTGCAGCTATGTGAGGAGTTGAGTTCAGGACTGGCCACTGGCTTATAGGCTCCAAACTCGTGCTCCATTATCAATGCACCAATATACCAAATGTGAGTTTGGAGCAGATCAGACATTGGTCCTTCTTTATAACACACAAAGCTCAGAACACAACAGGAATTGAAACTGGGAAAAACTGTCACCATCATCATGATGGGAAGTCTGAAAACTGCTCATTTTCTGTCTTGTCAGCAGCTAGTTACGAATAGTTCTTGAGCAACATGCTAACCAGGAAAATGCAGTGTTTCCACTGTCTTAATATTTTCTGAAGTCCCTTTTTTATTTTTATGACATATCTTTGATCTTTCAAATTTAACGTATCAGTCATTTATTACTAGCTCTATTTTAATTTCCTCTCCAGCTAACACTACAAATGAAAAATTCCTAGCTGATTTTAATTTTCCTTTTTGACAGGCAAAGACAGATCTGTATGATTAAAATGCCAGTTAGCTTTATAACTAGTATCAATTACATTAATTAAGAGAAAATAGCAGTAAAATTTGCCCTAGGAAAAGAAGGACTATCATAAATCTTTGTTAACACACAGCTGTCCATAATCTATTGCTTTTCTCACACCTCACTTATTTTTTATCCCGTTGTTTTTTCATAATTTATATTCTTTGGCAAATGAGCAGTGTGAGGCTGAGAAATACATCATTGTGGAGTATGAAATAACTGACTTTGATGAACATCTAACTAAATGAGAATTAAAGCTTTGGATACAAAGACATGTGCTGATTAGTTAGCTGAATTGTTCTAAAATGTAGTCATTTCCTTGATCATTTTTTAATTGATGTTGATGATGACGGTACGTCTTAAGCACTTACTACCTGGCAAGCACTGTACTAAGCACTTAGGTATATAGAAATGATCAGCTTGGCCTTAATATCTGTCCAATATATAGCTCAAAGACTATTTTTAAAAAATATAATAATGATGAAGGTGACGGAATAGTTACACAAGTAATAAGATAGAATAATTGAACAAATTATTAAAGAAAGGGTTTACTTAAATTTTCCAAGATTGAAAAGCTAATGTAGTGACTAAGATTCCAGAAAATTTTAGTTAGCAATTTCTAAATCACCCAGTACATTCTATGCAGCCTCTGTTGAAACAATGGCTTGAAAGAAGAAATGATAAATGAAGAAGCCAAATTGTCTGAAACATCCAAATATTTAGATGAAGAATTAATATAGGATCAACACATTCCCCACATTTCCTAGACTCACCTATTATATTTTTTTCAAATAGCCCTGTAATTTCTCCTTCTCCATTATATGTTCTCTGGATTTTCAGATTCTTCCTCTATGATTTTGTAAATGAAAGGTCCACAAAGGCTAATTATTAGAAAATACCAGGTGGCATTGTATATAATATCAAATTGGAAGCTCATCTACTCAATCCAAATTTTGATTAAAAAATAGAATTTGATCTTTCAATTAGCTTGGCAAATTTTGAGCTGTACTGAAAAGCAAATGCTCAGATAAAATCACAGGCAATGAGGTCCCAAAATGATGATGCTACAACTAAATACAGCTTCATTAGCAGAGACATGTGCAAAGGTTAAGCTTTTGTAAAAAATACCCGAATATACAACACAAAATGCAAGAAAGCCATGATGTTTTCTTCCTTATATAGTTCTGTTTTGTGGATTTGAAGGGCTTTTAACTTTTTTTTTTTGTACAGGAAATCTTGATGCTCTCGAGTAATATTCCATTAGATGGGTAATCTTATGGTTTTATACTGGACAGTCTAGTTTTCAGGGGGGCTTCCACTCTCTAGTATGGATTTGGCATCACACTGCTTTAGATCAAGTATTTTAATTTTCATCTCTGAGCCCCTTTCTTCCTTTGTCTCCCATTACTCAATTCTGAAGTTCAAAAGGGAGGCCATGTTGAAAGAGAATGGAATGCACAATACAAAGGTTCAGGAAGAATTGTGGAGAATCAGGTGACGGACTCCCTATGCAGTGACAATAGCCAACTCTTGAGTTCGAGAGGTTGTCACAGATGGGTTTAGTTAGATTTATTTGCCAGGCATCAGACCTGTGGTTAGGAAAGAAGCACGTCTACCCTATGAAATGTTCGCTCGGACACTTTTCCAAACAGTGGTAAGCAGAGCATGGAGTGAGAGGAGACGAGCAGAGCCCACCTCTGTTATATATCTATATGAAGCATAATACATAATGGACAGAACACGGGACTGGGAATCAGAAGGTCGTGGGTTCTATTCCCGGCTCCACTACTCATCAGCTGTGTGACCTTAGGCAAGCCTCTTCACTTCTCTGTGCCTCAGTTATTTCATCCAAAAAATGGGGATTGAGAATGTGAGCCCCATGTGGGACAGCCCAATTGTCCAACCCAATTTGCTTGAATCTACCCCTGCTCTTAGTACAGTGGTTAGCACTCAGTAAGAGCTTAACAAATACCACAATTATTTTTGTCTGTTGCCCTTGTCCTGCGCGCGCGCGCGCACACACACACACACACACACACACACATACACACACACACACACACACCATTCACAATGCCCACGGAGAGCTCAGATCTTCCTCCTATAGGCTGAGGTGAGTTGAATTTCAATAGTTGTTGTCCCTTGTCGAATCCTTAAAGAATCTGTGCTCTCTATATCTCCACTCCAGGACAGGGACATCATGTTAGGCTTTCCCTCAGGCTACATTGGAGGGGCTGTTCTCCCCAAAGCAGAGAATCTTGAATCAGCTGAATCCTGATGACTTCCAGCTCACTGTGGCCCCCTCAATCTCCACCTCCCCATCCATTCTCCCCCCAACCCCAATCCCCCTTCATCCTGCCCACGGTTCAGGGAAGGTCTTGGAGGCCTCCTCGGGTGTTAATAGGGGATTTTAATAATAATAATAAAAATAATTATGGCATTTGTTAAGCGCTTATTATGTGCAAAGCACTATTCTAAGCGCTGGGGGGATACAAGGTGATCAGGTTGTCCCACGTGGAGCTCACAGTCTTAATCCCCATTTTACAGATGAGGGAACTGAGCCCCAGAGAAGGTAAGTGACTTGCCCAAGGTCACACAGCAGACATGGCGGAGCCGGGATTAGAACTCATGACCTCTGACTCCTAAACCCGTGCTCTTTCCACTGAGCCATGCTGCTTTTCTAAACTGGATTTTAGTGTCCAGGGTCTACACAAAGCCATCACAACACAACACAAGAGAAGCAGTGTGACCTATGAGTGGAGCACAAACCTGAGAGTCAGAAGGACCTGGGTTCTAAACTCGGCTCCTCCACTTGTCTGCTGTGTGACTTTAAGTGAGTCACTTCACTTCTCTGTGTCTCAGCTCCCTTATCTGTGAATGGGAATTCAAACTGTGAGCTCCATGTGGGACATGGACTGTGTCCAATCTGATTAGCTTGTGTCTACTCCAGTGCTTAGACTAGTGCTTGGCACAGAGTGAGCGTTTAAATGACATTAAAAAAACAACAAAAAAACAAAAAATCTTCTTATATGACCATGGCCATGAGCAATCCACATGCACCCAATGCCTCACACACATACATCTTCTGTGGGCACCTTTTCCTCAAAATGGCATCCGTTTAATGTTACCAGTTAATGATAGCTATTAAATACTTATTGTTTGCAGAGCACTGTACTAAGCACTTGGGAGACTACAATATAATAAAGTGGATGACATTATTTTATAGTCTAGAAGATCTAAGATGTTCTGGGAATTTACAGTCTACGAGCCTACAACCCAGAGGGTCACCTTCTTACATTCATTCATTCAATCGTATTTATTGAGCACTTACTGTGTGCAGAGCACTGTACTAAGCGCTTGGGAAGTACAAGTTGGCAACATATAGAGATGGTCCCTACCCAACAGTGGGCTCACAGTCTTGTGTGCTGTTATAATGATGATGGCATTTGTTAAGCGCTTACTATGTGCAAAGCACTGTTCTAAGCACTGGGGGGATACAATGTGATCAGGTTGTTCCACGTGGGGCTCGCAGTCTTAATCCCCTTTTTCCAGAGGAGGTAACTGAGGCTCAGAGAAGTTAAGTGACTTGCCCCAGGTCACACAGCAGACATGTGAGATTCGAACCCATGACCTCTGACTCCAAAGCCCATGCTGTTTCCACTGAGCCACGCTGCTTCTCTTATAAGACAGAGGGAGCATGGCCTATTGGCAAGAACACATGCTTGGGAGTCAGAGATTGTGGGTTCTAATTCCATCTCTGCCACTGTCTGCTGCATGACCTTAGACAAGTCACTTAACTTCTCTGTGCCTCAGTTACCTCATCTGTAAAGGGAGGATTAAGACTGAATGCCTCATGTGGGACAAACTGATTACCTTGTATACACCCCAGTGCTTAGAACAGTTCTAGGCATACAGTAAGTGCTTAATACCATTATTATTATTATTCTCTATTTTTTTATTTAGTGTCATTAATAGCTACCCTGATTAGAAGTCATAGATCCTCTCACAAGGGGCCTCTATAGTGTAATTTTTGAAGTTGGAAGCAATCTACAGAACCCTCTAAGTAATTAGTTGTAATTAGTAATTACAATAATATCTATCGTAGTGGATTGACTCCAATTCTAGTTGACAACTTCCCCCTCTCCTGATGTTCAAAAGTGAAAGATGGGAACAATCAGATTTGAGGTTAAAAAAAAAGTAATGTTAGAGTTTCAAAAACTACTTGAGGTACAGATGAAAAGATTTTTTTTTAAATAGGCAGATTTTCCCAGGAAGTAAGAGGTTAGAAAAGTGGCAAGCCCGCTGGGTTCAAACGAACCAGGACCATCCCAGAGTGGGGAAGCTTCAGTGACACAGAGTAAAGTCAAACCACACCTCTGATCACCACAGTTACTGTGGAAGGTTTTTTTACTTAATTTTACCAACGTGCAAAGGCCTTTTATCTGCCTTCGGCGTTGCAGCTGTGGCTGTACGTGGCAGTCATTGATTAGTCCAGGCTCTTTACTGGGTAGAACAGGGAGAGAAAGCAATGCCTCCCTCCATGCTCACCCCCACAGGCCTGCAATCACCTGCCCTCAAGTGGAGCCCATCGTGCCTTCTCCATTCTCTTCCTTTTTGTTGTTCGCGGGATCACAAACAGCCACTAGTAAGACAGCTTATTGTGAGCTCACCACAAGAACTCATACACACCCTGTCCTTTCTCCAAACTTTAGTCCCAAATGCATTACTTGGAAATCTATTGCAATTTATTACAAAATTAGAATTAACACCAGTGAGAGACCTTTCACAGGCCTGAAAAGGTTAAAGAAAACCCTGACAGTAGTTAGGCCCTGACAAGAAAGGCCCAAGGCCCAGAGAATTATTTCTTGTCAGGGCCTCCCCGCCCACCTTACCTCCTTCCCCTCCCCACAGCACCTATGTATATGTATGTTTATTCTATTTATTTTATTTTGTTAATATGTTTTGTTTTGTTCTCTGTCTCCCCCTTCTAGACTGTGAGCCCACTGTTGGGTAGGGACTGTCTCTATATGTTGCCAACTTGTACTTCCCAAGTGCTTAGTACAGTGCTCTGCACATAGTAAGCGCTCAATAAATACGATTGATTGATTGATTCCTTTCTCCTGAACTCACGTTCTAGATTCTGAATGAGCTTTAATGTCCCTAAATAAGTCGATCAATAGAGCCCAAATATCATGTGACTGGTAGAGTAGTATTGTTGAAAAAAAAAAAATCCTTGTCTAGTTTTCCTGATTAAAATATTATAAAGCACCCTAATTAATGTTCTTACTTTGTTTCTTGAAAACAATGTTAAATGAAAGACTGCTACATGAAGTATCATTTCCCATAATTGCATTATTGCAATCCCATAAATTGCATTATTGTAATATTATTACAATATTACAATATTGCATTATTGTAATAGAGAAGCAGCGTGGCTCAGTGGAAGGAGCCCGGGCTTGGAAGTCAGAGGTCATGGGTTCGAATCCCGGCTCCGCCACTTGTCAGTTGTGTGACCTTGGGCAAGTCACTTCACTTCTCTGGGCCTCAGTTCCCTCATCTGGAAAAGGGGGATGAAGACTGTGAGCCCCACGTGGGACAACCTGATCATCTTGTTTCCTCCCCAGTGCTTAGAACAGTGCTTTGCACATAGTAAGTGCTTAACAAATGCCATCATCATTATTGTGCACCCAAAATCCAAAAAAAATCCCAATAAAATATTGATATTTTAAAACCCAAGTATTAAAGCAGAAGAGAACAGCAATGTGGCCCAGTGGAAAAAAAACATGGGCCTGGGAATCAGAGATCCTGGGTTTTAATCCCTATTCTGACAGTACCTGCTGTGTGACCCTGGGCAAGTCACTTCTCTGTACCTCAATTACTTCATCCATAAAATACGGATGAAGACTGTGAGCTCCAGGGAGACATGAACTGTATTCGACCTTATATCGACCTCAGAGCTTAGTAAGGGGGTGGCACAAATACTCAACTAGCCATGCAAATCACAGCAAAATTGAAAGGATTTTTACAGTGAGATTTATTTTGTGTACACATATAAATATATGATATTCAAAGTAGCATCCTTGTACTCTTTCAGCAAACAGGCACAGTATTCTAAGACATTAGAAATGTCATCATCTATACAAAATTGAAATGAGCTACCATCAATCTATTCCACTTAATCAAAATAGTTCAGAGGTAGGGAAGGGAAGTGTTTAAATTGAGGTTAAAATTTGCTCTACTATCTGAGTGTGAGTAAACACTTTAAGTAATCAAAATTCAATCGCTACATGAGGGCTAAAAATAAGAATTCAATGATAATAATGACATTCTTAGGCACTTACTATTTGCCAAACCCTTTATTAGGTTGGGGAAGATAAAATAGATGCAGATATATTTATTTGTATTAATGCCTATTTACTTGCTTTGATGTGTGTATATAGATCTATAATTCTATTTATTTATGTTGAATTTTGTTTGCTTGTTTCGATGTCTTCCTCCCCCCTTCTAGACCGTGAGATCATTGTGGGCAGGGATTCTCTCTCTTTGTTGCTGAATTGTACTTTCCAAGCGCTTAGTACAGTGCTCTGCACACAGTCAGCGCTCAATAAATACGATTGAATGAATGAATCTGACATAGTCCATGCCCCAGTCTACATAGGAGGGAGAACAGGTATTAATCCCCATTTTACAGATGAGGGAACTGAGGCAGACAGAAGTGAAGTGCCTTGTCTAGCATCACCCAGCAGGCAACTGGTAAAGGCAGGATTAGCACCCAGGACCTCGGCCTACTAGGCCGTACTCTCTCCACTATGTCACACAACTTTTCTCTCAATTGTAAAGGATTGTTGTAATGTGGTTCAAAAGGCAACTTTACAGAAACCCCTTTCCAGTTAATTTTCTTAACTCCTGAAACCTGGTATATAGTAAGAGTGGTAGATATATTATTCTATGGTACATGTTATGTAACTGTGCATTTCAGGGTAAGTTCATTAGGATCCTTAAGAATTGCAGACCCTCACAAATTAAAGATAGAGCCACTCCAACATAAACTCACTTAATGAAGTCAGTGATACCTTTTAGAAATTCAGTCAACTATAATTCTGCTCACAAGTGATAGATTATTCTGAAAATTAGAGTTATACATTTTTTAGGATTTATCAAGAATGTCTTGAGGACTAAGCGGCAAAAGATATCATCTATGAATAGTTAAACACCCATGAGAAAAGCTGTAATAGGGCTGTGAAAAATCTATATCAAAAGCTTTTAATAGTCACTCCTGACTCTCCTCTAATATCTATTCAGACAACATAAACTCTGGAGAGTATGACATGCATTTCTACACAAATAACAAAGTTCATTATCCTAATTCCTGAACCAGTTTTCAGATGATGTATTTGGAATGGAAGTTTAAAAGTTGATTTACTGCAGTTACTAAAAATTAGGGACTTATGGAAATGCATGTATTACAAAGTGCTGAAACACTACAGTGTACTTGAAGAATTAACATGCCCCAGAGAGGGACTCTTTTTGAATTGAGTCCCATGACTGAAAATTAATAAAAGAGACCCATGATGGAGTTTCAACCTGAAGCCTGAGAGGTCGAGGATGGAATGGTATTGTAGCTTTTTCATTATGTTGTATCATTATTTCCAATGACATTTATATTCAATGGAATTCAAACAAATCTGGGTCCAAAACCATTCTTTTATGCATTATATTGTGAGAAGAAGAAAGGGTTAAAGAGTTACCACCAACTCTTTTTCCAAAAGCAACATGCCATCCTCGGCCCTGGGAGGAAATTGGGTTGATTGTGAATCTGTTTAGAGAGTGACAATCAGAACTTCTTTTCTTTTCTTTAGGTCCCGAGTTCTAATCCTGCCTTTACCAGTTGCCTGCTGGGTGATGTTAGAAGGGCACTTCACTTCTCTCTGCCTCAGTTCCCTTAGCTGTAAAATGGGGATTAATACCTGTTCTCCCTCCTAGACTGGGACAGGGACTGTGTCAGATTTGCATCTGTTGTATCTTCTCCAGTTTAATAAAGGGTTTGGCAAATAGTAAGTGCCGAAGAATGTCATTATTATTATTGAATTCTAATTTTTGGCCCTCATAGAGTGATTGAATTTGCCCCAAAACAACTGTCTCCATGCCCTGATACTTCAAGGATTCTGAGTTTGCCTTGAATAGCAGCAACAGTGATAAATCAGTATAATGTATCTCTTGAGCTGAGCCTTTACATTAATTGCAACAGCATATCTCTCTTTTTGTCTGTTCTGATCTCTGAGCATAGGACACCAGTGAGAGCCCCGGTGGATTCTTCTCACCAGTGAGTGAGCAGCAGTGTAATCCCATCCAGGCATCATTTCTTTTCCCTTCAATAACTTGCTCTTTCCTAGCCTCCCACCCACAGCAGATTCAGAGTGCTTCTAAGTGCTCCTGGATTAGAGAGGTTGACAATTCTTGCCACGTTGTGCGTATTCTGTGCAGATATCTTCCCTAAACCTGAAAAGATATCTACATAGCTATGTGCATATCTATATATTATAGATTATAAATAATTCATTTATTATTTATAATGTCTCCTCCTCCAGACTGTAAGCTCACTGTGGACAGGGAGCATATCTAAGACCATTGTTATATTGTACTGTCCAAGATGCTCAGTACAGTCGTCTACACACAGTAAGAATTCAGTGAATACCATTGATTGGTAGGCCAGAAGATAAAAAAGCAGGATGGTTTAGTGGAAAGAGCACGGGCTTGGGGACCAGAGGATGTGCGTTCTAATCCCGACTCGCCCACTTGTCTGCTGGGTGACCTTGGACAAGCCACTTAACTTCCCTGTGCCTCAGTTCCCTCATCTGTAAAACTGAGATTAAGATTGTGAGCCCCACGTGGGACAACCTGATTACCTTGTGTCTACCCCAGTGCTTAGAACAGTGCCTGGCACATAGCAAGTGATTAACAAGTACCATAATTATTATGTTCATCTCCTCAGTGTTCTCCTAAAATCATATCTCCTTCAAGAGGCCATCCCTGATTAAGTCCTCATTTCCCCCCAGTCCTTCTCCCTTCTGCATCGCCAATGCACTTGGATCTATATATACCTTTTAAGCATTTGTTATTCACAATCAGTCCCACATATTTTTATACCTCTCCATTTCCCCTCTCTATAATATATTTCAACGTCTGTCTCCCCCTGGAGACTCCAAACCCTAAAAGAAATCGAAACGGAAGTTATTCCGATGGAATCATTTCAATTAAGAACAGTTCTAAGAGTAACTTCACAGCTCCAGGATGATTAATCTAAAATTAAAAGTGAAAATTTTTAGCTTTAAACATCAGTCCCAGGGCTCAAAGAGCTTACTATGGGATATTTTGGTTGAGAATCAAGTAATCCCACTGAGGCAAATCCAAAGATACTAAAAGAGTCCAAACACAAGAGAGAGAAGCAGCCACATTCCCAAGGCACTTAGATCCCCATCCATCCTTGCTCCATCCCAAGAAGGAGTCAAACAGTAGCAGCATGAGGCCCTCTTGACCCTTGGGAAGTTGAGAAGGACAACGCCATGGCTGCAGTTGTGACTTCAGTGGCTGTTGGTCAGAACCATGAGGAATGAAATCCTACTGCTTCTTTCATATTTACCATCATTCTTGTCTTTTCTATTTTTGCTTGCCTTTCCTTATTTGTCTGACATGCTCTTTGGGACATCCTACCAGCCAATTTTTAGGTGCAGAACAAATCCTAAAAATTGGCATGGCCTGGGTCTTGTGGATTCGTCTCAGTTTAGTCTAAGGAGATGAAATTGTACGCAAAGGAAGTCAACTGAGAATGTTTAATCTTAGTACAGTGCTCTGCACACAGTAAGCACTCAATAAATTCGATTGAATGAATGAATGATCTATTTCTCATTGGAGCAAATCAAATGCAATTCAAAAGAAAATATTCCTTGTGGATTTTTTGACTGAATACATGCTCTGGAGTCACTATCACGAATTGAGAAAAATCAAAATTGATGTCTGAATCCCACGTACACTTCCATTCCTAGCCAGCACTTTTTACTATTTCAATACATTTTCAAATTCTTTTTACTGACTGGCTAAAGAGCTCTTCTTCATGAGGACAATGGGATCAATTTGTTTCATATTATTACAAGACGCTACATTTTCCCCTTTTTAACAGGAAGAGAGTACTTTGGTCCTACGTTAGAAATTATTAAATTATCATGGTCATCATCATCATCATCAATCGTATTTATTGAGCGCTTACTATGTGCAGAGCACTGTACTAAGTGCTTGGGAAGTACAAATTGGCAACATATAGAGACAGTCCCTACCCAACAGTGGGCTCATAGTCTAAAAGGGGGGATGAGAATGGAACATATTATATCATTAGAATGTTTTGTGCCACTTGCTCTTTCTTTTTTTTTCCCCCGGTGAAAACTTTTAGAGCACCAGAAAAAATAGAAGTCATCTTACAGAGGCAAGAACCAGAAGTGAATAATATTAAGGGTATAGTAAGAAACCAAATTAACTAGAAGGATTTCATTTTCACTGGAAAGTGAAATGAATTTAAAGTATAAATATAAATTAACTTTATTCACCCAAATTTGTTTTAATAACTTACTTAGCCCATATAAAGTCTAACATTTGAAAGGCTAATGTAATTAAGCTGTTGCATTTCACGTCTTTTCGGTAGTATTAAATCCCAAAAAATATTTTTGCAGATAAGAAAGGTTATTTATTGAGCTTTCTTGCCCAGGTTTAGTTACTGAACTTCCCCCAGGTTTTAGAAGCTTTCACAAAGCTCTTAGAGATTTAGCCATCCTCCAAAAAGCTATATCACCCTTTAGGAAGATACAATAATCTTTCTTAAAGTAATATGACCTGTTTTCCCAAAAACCTGGTTTGAGTTTGTCTTACTTCTAAACCACAACAAAACTTTGATTTTAAAATGTGAGATCTTTGTTACTTGAATGATATAGGGTTGAGAGTGACTCATGTGATCTCGTTTTCATTATTAAAGCCTTACAATGTATTGTGTTAACAGTTACATTCATTTCTGCTGCAACATGGTAGTTGTGCTCTTGTGGATCGTAGTGCTTTGGGAAAATGGTGTTAGAGTAGCTATGAATTCAAGGAAATTAATGCACTGGAATCAGCATGATTCACTTTTGAATACAGATTCTCATATTATTATGTCACCACAAGTAGAATGCTTTAAGTCCCTGTCACTCATTTTTAACTGCATTAAACTTTGTAAAGTTGCCATTCTGACACTGACACCTGTTCATTAAACATTATAAGGTTTGTAAG
Organism: Tachyglossus aculeatus; assembly: GCF_015852505.1. Taxonomy (NCBI): domain Eukaryota; kingdom Metazoa; phylum Chordata; class Mammalia; order Monotremata; family Tachyglossidae; genus Tachyglossus; species Tachyglossus aculeatus. The sequence goes on along the minus strand of NC_052079.1, from coordinate 33,648,030 downwards.
ACACAAAGTAACACAATTGATCAGCAAATATCAGAATGAAAAGGCCAGTGCTACATCTACAGTTCCAGACATATTGGGTACACAAGATGGTCCTTGGTAGGGATATGGTACTAAATGCCTGGAGTGCCTGATAGTGATTTCTCTTTTACCTCCTCATCTCTATTTTCATACAAAACTTTTGTTCCCAAGGAGCCACTCTCTTCCTGAGAGCAGTGCACCATGCTGGGCTGCAGCATTGTTTGTTTTACTGTGTCTTTAAAATGCTTCCACTGCCCTCCTTGCTTTCAGTTTCACAATTTCAGCTCTCTGTAAGGGAGCTATTTGAGTATCCTGGTGTCACTCATTACCCCTCACATGTCCGTCTCTGAACAACAGTGTTCAGCAATGCTAAGATTCGATACTAGGACACTAAATATGTTCCAGAACTTCATTGTTCATGATCTTATTGAATGGTACCATTTGAATGGTACAGTACAGTGAAGCTAAGACACAGCCTCAAAAGCATAGCAGTACTGCAATTTTGCGATACCATATGCAAGTTCATAACTGTTTTGCCTAGCTCAAATATATTTGCACTAGCTTGTGGCTCATATTATACCAGAACAGACATATGCATTTCTAATGCTCTTCTATTTTCATATTCTTGTGTATCTGCGCTCTCAATCTGCATCCAATCTCCCTCGACTGCCAAGTGGATCCTGGTAGGAAATCTCATTAGCATGAAATTTACACCTATGTCATTAATATCTCTGCAAAATTGGACTATGAAGGGATTTTCCTACTGACTTGGCATTCCCACGGGAAAACAGGATTTGCTTCTTGGTGCACAGGACTGGGGGCTGGGGTGAGGAAAAACGAACACAATGTCAATTAAAGTCATATCGGTTCGTGAATCCATTAATCGGCTAACCTGACCCGTCTCAGATGTTTTAGAGAATCTCTCCTGGAGGCAGCCCCAGATCAAAATTCCAGGAAATGTATTTTATGGCTAGAGAGCTAGGATTCAAATGGATTGTCTGGAAACATGTTGAATTATCCAAAGAAATCTTAATGTGAAACTGCAGCCTCTGAGAAGGAGAGCAAAAAAACAGGCAGGAATCCAATACATACTACATAATATTTGATATTGTTTTCTCCATTTCAGAGCATCAACAGTAATGGGAATACCTATTTGTCATTAAATAGCTAGAATACTGAGGCACATTTGCTAAAGGCAAAACGTCCCATGTTTCCTTGTTGATCTACTTATATTAAATAACACTTCTACTGCACACTGAATAATCTTCCCTGCTTGTTCTATTGTTTCCTCATACATCTCCGAGTGGTTGTTTCATAAAATAACTTCCCTTGATCCTGAATGTTAGAAAAGAACAAAATTTCTGCTAATGATTGTGACTGTATTTTTCAATCTATTCAGTAATACCATGATTAATCTCATATGAAACCTGAGATACAGGTTGCTCCCTTAGCTTGTTACATTTCAGTAACATTAAAAAAAGATTGTGTTTTACTCTTGATGTTTGATTGTATTTGAAGAAAAGCTGAAATGATAATTTTATATTTTACAATATGTTGTCAAGGTGAAAAATCAATGCTATAATAATAATAATAATGTTGGGATTTGTTAAGTGCTTACTATGTGCAAAGCACTGTTCTAAGCACTGGGGGGGATACAAAGTGGTCAGGTTGTCTCATGTGGGGCTCAGGGTCTTAATCCCCATTTTACAGATGAGGTAACTGAGGCTCAGAGAAGTTAAGTGACTTGCCCAAGGTCACACAGCAGACGTGGCAGAGCCAGGATTCGAACCCATGACCTCTGACTACAAAGCCTGTGCTCTTTCCACTAAGCCACGCTGCTTCTCTATCATGTCAATTTGCAAGGTTTTTGGTTTGAATTATATTTACTTTAAATCCTCTAAACTTGTGAGAATAGTATTGTTGTGGTTAAACAAATTGGAAGGAAATTTAATCTTAAAAATGTATTCTGATCAGTTTAAGTTGCTGGCTCCCAAATAATTAATTGGAAAAATATGACGTGTTCAATAATTGTTTCCAAATTTAGCAAAAAGACTGCAGATCGTATGAAGGAAAATTGCGATAGTAAATAGAATTGATGGTTCTTCATTAATAGAAGTGATTTGCAAATATTTGTTCTTACAGATACAATTGAAACGTTAATACTAAATCTCCAATCTGCAGATTTACATATTCCAACATACACTTAATACTATATTTCTGATACTTTATCATTTTAGTACAAGTGGTGGTAGTGCCAACTTTAACAATCTGCTTGAGAACAAGTGAAAGCATGAGCATTCAACCCTCAAGAGAACTGTAGCCCAAATCTACATTTCAAATGCACAGCCCCCATATCTTAAATCAACCTTAATAGGTTCCTGAAACTGGTAAAATACCATTTAAGGAAAATCAGCTAGTACATTCACCACCAAAATTACCTTGGGGCTGTACAATGTTCTGTAGACCAAACATTTTAAGCTGTCTTTTGTTGAATAAATGTTTGGCTTCCTTCCTTACACAATTCATTTTTTTAATGTTCACATCTATCAAATTGTAAATTGCACCTGACATAAGTATTCTTCAAAGCCCTTTCCTTTGTTTTCTTATAACGTTCATTTTTGGTCCTGAAATGTTCAAAGTACAGGAACTGACCTAAATTTGTCCCTTCTTGTTAAGTGAGTTAATGAGTCCTATTTATACAGGGATGTAAATATGGAATAATTAACTCTAATGTCTTTGGCAAATATGATTCTGACAGATAGAGCCTTATGCCTTTTAACAAATAGCATGTCAGGCAATTAATGCTAATTTAGATGTTAAAAGGTCATATTCTCCTTCCAGGTAACCCTTTCAAATTTTTTTCTGGATATAAATGCAGGTGTGCCTTGAGTTCTAGGCAGCCCACAGCATGTGCAACCTGGAGAAATATGAAACACTGTTTCGTGTCACACAACAGTGTCCATAAGCTCTGCCCTCAACATCACTTCCCATCACTACAGGTAAGTAAAGTCTCAACTTCTTCTCTTCCCACCTCTCCCTGTTCCAGTTTTCCTTGCCCCACCATGAACCTAAACCTGATTCTCTCCAACTGCTGTCTCCCCATCCCGCTCTAACACTTTGAAGCAGCCTGGCTCAGTGGAAAGAACCTGGGCTTTGGAGTCAGAGGTCATGGGTTCAAATCCCAGCTCCACCAGTTGTCAGCTGTGTGACTTTGGGCAAGTCGCTTCACTTCTCTGGGCCTCAGTTCCCTCATCTGTAAAATGGGGATGAAGACTGTGAGCCCCCCGTGGGTCAACCTGATCCCCTTGTTACCTCCCCAGCACTTAGAACAGTGCTTTGCACATAGTAAATGCTTAATAAATGCCATCATCATTATTATTATTAGAAAGCTGCTTCTGCAAACCTCTACCAATTAGGTGTGTGGGACTGTCACTGCAAGATACAGACACAGCCTCCTGCAGTCACAAGTTGCAGGGTAGAAGCTTCAATACACTTGGCACTTCTTTTTTCTTTTTATTGTCCCATTCAAGCCCCAGCTGTGGAAATATATGGGACACACTGGAGCAGGATGGAGTAACAGCTGGTGTGCCACCCTTAACTTTTCTGTTCCAGGTGAAGTCAAGTGGTGCCATATCCATTAATCAGTGTCTATTAAGCATCTATCCACTTGTCAGCTGTGTGACTTTGGGCAACTCAACTTCTCTGTGCCTCAGTTACCTCATCTGTAAAATGGAGATTAAGACTGTGAGCCCCCCGTGGGAAAACCTAATCACCTTGTAACCTCCCCAGCACTTAGAACAGTGCTTGGCACATAATAAGCACTTAATAAATGCCATTATTATTATTATCATTATCTATTATGGAGAAATACTGTCCTAAATGCTCAGGCAAGTACAAAAATTAGAGAAGCAGCATGGTTCAGTGGAAAGAGCCTGGGCTATGGAGTCGGAGGTCAGGGGTTTGAATCCTAGCTCCACCACATGTCTGCTGTGTGACCTTGGGCAAGTCACTTAACTTCTCTGAGCCTCAGTTACCACACCTGTAAAATGGGGATTAAGACTGTGAGCCCCATGTGGGACAACCTGATCACTTTGTATTCCCCCCCCCCCAGCACTTAGAAAAGTGCTTTGCACATAGTAAGTGCTTAACAAATGCCAACATTATTTATTATTTATAGAAGACACAATCCTGCCTACCAACATACTGAAATCAAATGCAGGGTAGACTCAATTGTAAAGTAAATTATAATTGAGAGAAAGAATGCTTAATAGTGAAATATATAATCTGCAACTTGGAAGGAAGAGGGGAAGAGGGAAAAGACATTGTTGGCTATATTGGCAGAAACTGTTGTTGCTATGATAAAAGTTAAAAAAAAATACTGAAGTGATAGAAGGATTTAGGAGAGAGGGAAGAAGGGGCTAAATTTGGGGGTGCTGAGAGACAGAGAAGCCACGAAGAAGGAGGAGAAAATAGGGGTGAGTGAAAGGAGTCAGAGAGGAGGTATTCATAGTGTAGCTTTATTTACCACTATGGCTTGGCCATCTTGTTGGAACTGGTTCTAGAATGGAATCTAACAATTGTATGTAAGATTATTGGGAAACCTACCTTATAATAAATAATGGTATTTGTTAAGTGCTTACTATGTGCAAAGCACTGTTCTAAGCACTGGGGGGGATACAAGATGATCAGGTTGTCCCACGTATGGCTCACAGTCAATCCCCATGTTACAGATGCGGGAACTGAGGCAGAGAGAAGTGAAGTGACTTGCCCAAAGTCACACAGCTGACAAGTGGTGGAGCCGGGATTAGAACCCATGACCTATGACTCCCAAGCCCAGGCTCTTTCCACTGAGCCACGCTTATCATTTAACCATTCATGATATAACCTTATGCATATGATTTGGCCAGGCTATAGCCTAAGGTACATCTGTAATTTTATTGTCCCACACTACCCCCTGATCACTAATTGTCCCCAGTTTTCTTAATTAGCCATGCCATTAAACTTTAACGAATTGAAGAATACACTCATAGCTTCACATCTCAGAAAAACCTAACTTCATTCATTCTATAAAGACCCCGACCCCCACAAAACGTGTACATTCATATTTTAAGAAATAGCTTAGTATGTTCAGAATTGAACTTTCTAACTGGTGGGACCAATAATATTTATTATCTTCCCGGTTACATTTCCCAGTGAAGTAAATCTAATCCTGGCTCTACCACTTGTCCTGTCTGTGCTTCAATTACCTAATCTGTAAAAGTGGATTAACTCTGTGAGCCACATGTGGAACACAGACTGCATCCAACCTGATTCATTCATTCATTCAATCATATTTATTGAGTGCTTACTGTGTGCAGAGCACTGTACTAAGTGCTTGGAAAGTACAATTCAGTAACAAAGTTTGTATTTACCCCAGTGCTTAGCACAGCGCCTGGCACATAACAAATACCATAAAAAAGTAAACATCTTTAACCATATAAACACCCGTGTTTAACCCCAAAAGAGAGAATGATTTTAAAAACAAATTATGTTCTCTAGGCCCTTCGGAAAAACTGAATGAAAGAAAGATGTTCCTCTTTTAATAAGGGATGCTAAACATTTGGATTTCACTGATTTGCTTGGAAAGCTTTCATATTTCTCCATATACCAGTTGTCACCCTCTGCTATTCCCCTTCTTATTTTTGTCTTTCACTGATTATTCTTGAGCTTCTCTGAATCTATTCAATCATGTTTAATTGTATTTAACCCCTGCCTAATAAAATGGTAAATCATATCATTTGGGTGATCTATCCATTATGTTTTAAAGTAGCATATACAAAAAACAGCCTGGCAGGCCCCTTATCAGAGCATAACACAAGATAAATACATCACACAACTGAAATTGAAGAAAAACAGCCCGACGAGGTCTTCAACATAAATTTTGCATAACCGATTTGCGTTCTAAGAACATTAGGATTCATTAATCCATCTGGTATTTTTTCCTCTGACAGCTTCTCCATAGTATTTTTATAATCAATCTTGGATAGGTAAGTACTATAATATTTTTGCAATACATTTTGATTTCTTGCCTTTGTAACATTGTTCCATTCTGACATTTCCTGGCTTCTCAGCTAGGAAAAAATGTTCACACCTTAAATGAATGATTTTGTGGTAGGAGTGGGGGAAACTCGAGGGAGGGTAGGTGAAAGATGAGAAAGAAAGTGGTGAAAATGAAGATAGAAGGGAATCATCATCTTGCGATAGATTGAAAGCAAGCTGAGCAATCTGGCACAAAGTGATGCTTTCCTAGCTACAGGATTTTTGCCTAGGAATGGACTTGTAATCAATTCATTCCTTCATTTATTGAGCACTTACTGTGTGCAGAGCACTGTATTAAGCACTTGGAAAGTACAATTCAGCAACAGAGACAATCCCTGCCCACAGTGGGCTCACAGTCTAGAATGAAGTAGACAGGCATCAAACAAGTGAACAGACATCAACAGCATCAATATAAATAAATAGAATTGTAGATATATACACATTATTAATATAAATAGAATTATAAATATGTACATATATACACAAGTGCGGGGGGCGGGGAGTAAAGGAAGTGAACTGGGGTGATGGTGAGCCCACTGTTGGGTAGGGACTGTCTCTATATGTTGCCAACTTGTACTTCCCAAGCGCTTAGTACAGTGCTCTGCACACAGTAAGCGCTCAATAAATACGATTGATTGATTGATTGATTGATTGATGGGAAGGGGGAGAAGAGGAAAAGGGACGCTTAGTCTGGGAATTACACAGTGTCTTGTTGTCTTGGCCTGCCTTGGTACTCGGCCTGATTTCATTGGTTTTGATTTTGCAAATTTGTTCAGATAATTCTATTTCAGATTCTGTGGTCGTCTTGCTACAACATTTTTTTGTGAAGGCATTTAAACATCCAGTTAAGAATTGTTTGTTGGGTTTGGTGGTGGTAGATCCAAGAGTAAGCTCACGATGGGCAGGAAATGTGTCTGTTACATTTTTGTGCTGTGCTCTCCCAAACACTTAATACAGTGCCCTAAACACAGCAAATGCTCAAAAAATATGATCGATTGATTGAAGGGTAGCTCTTCATTAATGGGATGGATGAGCAATTCCTGTGTAACCTGACCTTTATCCAAGCACCTTCTGTGGCTATAATGGCTAATACCACAATATCTATGTTGTGTGAGATACAGTGCCTTGCTACTCAAGTTAGCATTAGGAACAGCTTTTATGGTGTGAGGGTTATAATATGAGGGTGTAGCCGTAGAGGCAGAAAATTCAATAAACTGACTCCCAACCATTTTCCCTATTTTGCTTCCTTTTGTGTCTTACTAGCATGAAATGTACACCACTCCTATTTACGTAGTTGGGGTGTGCCATTTATGAATGCCAAGGAAAACTGTCTTCCATGTTGTAATGATCTGTTCTGTAAAGCAAACGATTTGACTTATAGGTCACGAGCATGGGCCCATCTATTCTCTGCTAATTTCCTATTTGAAAAAAAGCCAAATTTGCAAATAATCAAGGAGCATTAGAATGGACATAAATATGAATGAAGATAGACATATGGCCTTTTATTAATATATTCTGAGTGACCGAGAAATCAATTTTAGTTATTTCCTGTGGCATTGCACTGCCTTTTTGGTGCTTATCTACTCCCAAGAACTATAGCTTTCAAGTATAAATCCAAAGGTTTTATGCATGTCAAATTAAACTGATCACTGTCCCACTTAATTGCATCTCCTCTTGTAATTTTAGCTCCAATGTCTAAAACTGCATCTTTTAAGAAATGCTTTGAAAATTGAAATTGTTTCATTTTAATAATGAACATTTTTGAGCAATGTTTCTGATACTTCATTTTCAAAGTGTCCAGTTTGATTTCCTTAAGCAAAATGTGTGACTTTAGACAGTATTCTGTGGTGTGCTGCAGTTTTCAGCTTTGGGCGTTTCCATAGCTCTCAGATCCATGCTAAATCACGCTTGCTCCGAACTAAAGCCAGGTAGTAATCAAAAGTAGAGTAATTAGGTGTAGAAGGGTCTTTTTTTTCCATGATTCCCAATTCTTCTGGCCTCTGAATGCTCTAGTTCCAGTCATTTCTCTTTTATTTTCAGTTTATCTCTGTGATTGGAAACTGTTCTTGTGGAGTGAAGGGGGTGGAGACAGATCGGACGGGATATAGGAGAGAATTGGAGGTGAGCAGCTGGGTTTGGAGAGATATATAAGGCCCACATCCTTCCTCTGGCCTGGAATACTCTCCCTCCTAGAATCTGTCAATTACTCCCCCCTCCTTCAAAGCCTTACTGAAGGCACATCTCCTCCAAGAGGCCTTCCCAGATTAAGCCCCACTTTTCCTCACCTCCCATTCCTTTCTGCATCACCTGATTTGCTCCCTTTGCTCTTCCCCTCTCTTCCCGCCCCACAGCACTTGTGCATATATCTGTAATTTTATTTACTTATATTGATGTTTGTTTATTTGTATTAAAGCCTGTATCCCTCTCTCTAGACTCACTGAGGGCAGGGATTGTCACTCTATTGCAGCATTGTACTTTCCCAAGTGCTTAGGACAGTGTTCTGCACACAGTAAGCATTTAATGAATGAATGAATAAATGAATAAGTGAGCTTAAAAGCTTTGGGAAAGATGGCAGTACAGGAGCAAAGAAGGGAGGAAGCGAGTGTTTTAAAAAGGTAAGAAGGGATGGGGTTAGAAACACAGGTGGAGATTTCATCTTGAGTTTCTGCAGGGATTATAGGGAAAGTAGAGGAGGGTGGTGAAGGAGCTGGGGAGATTTTAGAGAGATGATACCTGAGAGTCCATCAACAAAATTGAAACCATGTGGCCAGGTCATTGGGGAATAGAGATAGTGGGGATTGGGGGAGACAAGAGGTTTGACAAGGGAGTTAAAAGTCCAGAACAGTGGGTGGAGGTGGTAGGTATGGGAGTGAATTGGGAAGAAATATGGTTGTCTAGCAGTGAAGAGGGCTGAAGTGAAGCAGATAAGGTTGAATTTAAGGTGGACAAGGTCACAGAGTTGTCTGGATTTTCTCCAACAGTGCTCAGGCACAAGAGTAGAGGAAGCATACTGTGGAGGTGATCCAGGATTGTTCATTAGTGGTACAGGATCAGTGGAGGGACAGGGGATAAAGAGAGTTCAGTTCAGAGGAGAGGATGGTTTTAAGCTTGACAATTTGTGTGTCAGGCAAAGGTAATTTGCATATGGAGACCAAATGGGGTAGGATGGCTCCTGGAGAAGGTCAAAAAAGCAGGGGTCTCTGAGGGGTGAAAGGACAAATTTTACAGGGGTAGATGCCCGGGAAAAAGAGCAGGTGAGAAGGTTGTGGTCAGACAGCGGAATTTCAGAATTGGTGAGGGTAGAGATTTTGCAATTATGATTGTACAATCAAATGAAAAGTGTTAAATTATTCTTCCAACTGTACTATTTTTTCTCACTTTTTATTGTGTGTTGTACTCAATCTAGAACATATGCTCTTGACACAGCATGTTTTAGCTGTTGGAATAAATGGTGATCCTTGTTCGCATTCTATTGTTTTGTTAACGGAAGTTAAATGTCAGTCTACTGCTTCTACATATAAGAAATACTATAATAGCGGATTTGAATATGGCAAAACCCTGCTCCCCAGCAGTTCATCAGCCAGAAAACTCTAATCAATCAACTAATCACTGGTATTTATTTAGCGCTTACTGTGTGGAGAGCACCGAACCAAGTGCTTGAGAGATTACCAGAGTTGGTAGGCACTTTTCCTGCACACAAGGAGTTCACTTTATTTCTCAGTGTCTCAATTTCCTCATCTGTAAAATGGGAATTAAATGCCCATCCTCCCTCCCTCCCATTCCCTTCCACAGTCCCACTTAGACTATGAGCCCCATGTGGGACAGGGACTGTGTCTGTTCTGCTTCACTTAAAATAGCACTTGACTCACAGTAAGCATTTAACAAATAAAATACTGATACTAATAACAATAATGATAATAGAGAAGTTTATCATCCAATCGTGGGCACTGCTAATGTCCCCCCATTATAAACCCAGTCTTACTCATTGGATTGGCAGGGCTCCTACCAACATGGGGAGTTTACAGTTACCATTCATTCATTATATCGTATTTGAGCACTTACTGTGTGCAGAGCACTGTACTAAGTGCTTGGGAAGTACAAGTCAGCAACATACAGAGATGGTCCCTACCCAACAAGGGGCTCACAGTCTAGAACGGGGAGAAAGACAACAAAGCATGTAGACAGGTGTCAAAATCGTCAGAACAAATAGAATTATAGCTATAGGCACATCATTAACAAAATAAATAGAATAGTAAATATGTACAAGTTAAATGGAGTAATAAATCTGTACAAATATATATACAGGTGCTGTGGGGAGGGGAAGGAGGTAGGGCAGGGAATGGGGAGGGGGAGAGGAAAAAGGGGGCTCAGTCTGGGAAGGCCTCCTGGAGGAAGTGAGCTCTCAGTAGGGCTTTGAAGGAGGAAGAGAGTGGGTTGGCGGATGTGTGGAGGGAGGGATGCGTGGAGGGAGTTCCAGTTTGAGACCTCCCAATAGGTGGCTGATAAAGTCAAGTTACTTGACGTTGCTCTAGTCTTGACTTTACAAGCTGTTCTTGAGGCACAGTGGTAGTAATAATAAATAAAACAATGATGGCATTTGTTAAGTGCTTACTATGTGCAAAGCACTGTTCTAAGCGCTGGGGAGGTTACAAGGTGATCAGGTTGCCCCACGGGGGGCTCACAGTCTTAATCCCCATTTTACAGTTGAGGTAACTGAGGCACAGAGAAGTCAAGTGACTTACCCAAAGTCACACAGCTTACAATTGGTGGAGACAGGATTTGAACCCATGACCTCTGACTCCATAGCCCGGGCTATTTAATGATGGTATTTATTAAGCACTTACTATGTGCAAAGCACTGTTCTAAGCACTGGGGAGGTTACAAGGTGATCAGGATGTCCCACGTGGGGGCTCACAGTCTTCATCCCCATTTTACAGATGAGGTAACTGTGGCACAGAGAAGTTAAGAGACTTGCCCAAAGTCACACAGCTGACAAGTGGCGGAGCTGGGATTTGAACCCATGACCTCTGACTCCAAAGCCCACGTTCTTTCCACCGAGCCATGCTGCTTCTCTAGTAGTAGGAGTAGCATGGTAGAATGGATAGAGCACAGTAAGCCCAGCTCCACCACTTGTCTGCTGTGTGGCCCTGGGCAAGTCATTTCACTTCTCTGTGCCTCAGTTATCTCATCAGTAAAATGGGAATGAAGACTGTGAATCTTATTCAGGACAGAGACTTGTCCAACCTGATTTGCTTGTATCTACCCCAGGGCTTAGTACTGTGCCTGGCACATAGTAAGTGCTTAACAAATGACATAACTGCTAGTAGTAGTAGCAGCAGCAACTGTAGTAAGGTAGATTGTAAACTCCTTGAACGCAAGGATCATGCCTACCAACTCTATTGTTTTAACGTCTCCAAGCACTTTCTTATAATAGTACAGTGCTCTGTACAGTAAGCACGTAATAAATACCATTGATTTGATTGATTCTGTTTATTGAGTGCCCACTGGGTGAAACACGATGCAGTAAGCTCTTGAGAAGTATAAAACCACCAAGAGGCAGAATAATTGAATGTATAATGGACAACTGAAAAAGTGTTCATATGTAATAATAATAATGATGATGGTACTTGTTAAGCGCTTACTATGTGCCCAGCACGGTTCTAAGTGCTGGGGGGGTTACAAGGTAATCAGGTTGTCCCACGTAGGACTCACAGTCTTAATCCCCATTTTACAGATGAGGGAACTGAGGCACAGAGAAGTTAAGTGACTTGCCCAAAGTGGTATAGCTGACAAGTGGTGGAGCCGGAATTAGAACCCGTGACCTCTGACTCCCAAGACCGAGCTCTCTCTGTTAAGTACATAATGTGAGAGTCCCAGGAGAGCAGTTTGTAGAAACAACACCAGATAGGCAGATCAGCCTAGTGGAAAGATCTGCCAGTGGCCTGTGGTGTGATCTTGGGCAAGTCACTTTATTTCTCAGTGCCTCAATTTCCTCGTCTGTAAATGGGAATTAAATGCCCATCCTCCCTCCCACCCATTCCCTTCCACAGTCCCACTTAGACTATGAGCCCCATGTGGGACAGGGACTGTGTCTGTTCTGCTTCACTTAAAATAGTGCTTGACTCACAGTAAGCATTTAACAAATAAAATACTGATACTAATAACAATAATGATAATAGACAAGCAACGGGGTGTTATTTTAGCAAGCAGTCCTCTGTAAAGCTATGCAGATCCATTCTCCCAGGGCTTTATCCTGACTAAATACCTGAAAATCTGCCAGTGCCTGGATTCAATTGATTTATGAGCCCTCTCCACCGATTACTACCCCTTCATCAGGCTAACAGGCTTCTGCAGGGACTTAATCCCCAGTCATAATAATAATAATAATAATAATAATAATAATAATAATAATAATGGCATTTATTAAGCGCTTACTATGTGCAAAGCACTGTTCTAAGCGCTAGGGAGTTACAAGGTGATCAGGATGTCCCACGGGAGGGTTCACAATCTTAATCCCCATTTTCCAGATGAGGGAACTGAGGCCCAGAGAAGTGAAGTGACTTGCCCAAAGTCACACAGCTGAAAATTGGTGGAGCTGGGATTTGAACCCGTGACCTCTGACTCCAAAGCCCGGGCTCTTTCCACTGAACCACGCTGCTTCTGCCCTGTCATGTGGCCTCTTGCTGCTCCTTTGTATGACTATGCAAAGTCTAGTGGTGGAAGTGATTTCCTGAACATCCCTATCTTTATTAGACTCTACAGTGGAATTTGGGTCTTCAGTGACCTGAATTTGGGGATACTCTACTATAAACCTTTTTTTTAAATAGTATTTGTTAAGCATTTACTATTCATTCATTCTTTCAATCATATTTATTGAGCACTTACTGTGTGCAAAGCACTGTACTAAGCACTTGGGAAGTACAAGTCAGCAACATACAAAGACGGTCCCTACCCAGTAACGGGCTCACAGTCTAGAATGGGGAGACAGACAACAAAACATGTAGACAGGTGTCAAAACCATTAGAATAAATAGAATTATAGCTCTATGTACATCAATAGAGTAGTCAATATATACAAGTAAAATAGAGTAATAAATCTGTACAAAAGAAAACAAGTGCTGTGGGGAGGGGAAGGAGGTAGGGTGGGTGGGGATGGGGAGGAGGAGAGGAAAAAGGGGGCTCAGTGTGGGAAGGCCTCCTGGAGGAGGTGAGCTCTCAGTAGGGCTTTGAAGGGAGGAAGAGAGCTAGCTTGGCGGATGTGTGGAGGGAGGGCATTCCGGGCCAGGGGAAGGACGTGGGCCAGGGGTTGATGATAATGATGATGATGGCATTTGTTAAGCACTTACTATGTGCAAAGCACTGTTCTAAGCGCTGGGGGAGGTTACAAGGTGATCAAGTTGTCCCACAGGGGGCTCACAGTTTTAATCCCCATTTCACAGACGAGGTAACTGAGGCACAGAGAAGTGAAGTGACTTGCCCAAAGTCACACAGCTGACAGTTGGCAGAGCCGGGATTTGAGCCCATGATCTCTGACTCCAAAGCCTGTGCTCTTTCCACTGAGCCACGCTGCACATAGTCAGTACTTAACAAGTACCAGAAGTACTAGAAAACACCCACAGTTATTATTAGTAATTTGGAACATAGTACAGTGTGTGGCACATAGTAAGCACTTAAACACCATAAAACACCCGCAATTATCATTAGTAATCTGGCACAAAAAAGAGGACAACACAAATTAAGGTTGACACCAGAAAATATTCAAATTTTTCATCAACCCTATTTCCCTTACCTTCCTTCCCTTCACTTTCCTATTACCTTGTATCTATCCCGGGGCTAAATAAGGGGAAAGGGACTTAGCCATGTAGAGCCAGCTCTGAAAACATTCCTCCCTCACCTAACTTCAGGAGGAAAAAAGGAGAGCCAAAGTATAAATCCTCCCATCTATATGAAGACCAGTTAAATATTCAGTTCCACCAGGACCACTCCGTCAAGAGATCAGAAGTCAAGACCCTTTGCCTCTTAGGAAATGTCACTTTTATCCTTTTCTTGCCGGCAATTACCAGGACAGTCTTCAGCATGATTTTTTTTCAATGACCTTTTGGATGATCAAAGACTGACCAAAATACTGCACGTCAAGCATTTCAGCCCTGATTCTTAATTAATCCATAACTGTGACATTTCAGCTCCTATTTCCCAAGTCTGAAAGGTAATAAAGCTTTAACTTTAAGAAGCAGCATGGCCTAGGGGATAGAGCTGGGCCTGAGGAGTCAGAAAGACCTGGGTTCTAATCCCAGCTCAGGCAATTGTCTTCTGTGTCACCTTGGGCAAGTCATTTCACTGCTCTTTGCTTCAGTTACCTTATATGTAAAATGGGGATTAATGGATCTGTGTAGCTGTACAGAGGACTGCATGCTAAAATAACACCCCGTTGCTTGTCTGTTACCATTATTGTTATTAGTATCAGTATTTTATTTGTTAAATGCTTACTGTGAGTCAAGCACTATTTTAAGTGAAGCAGAACAGACACAGTTCCTGTCCCACATGAGGCTCATAGTCTAAGTGGGACTGCGGGAGGGAATGTTAGGGAGGGAGGATGGGCATTTAATTCCCCTTTTACAGATGAGGAAATTGAGGCACTGAGAGATAAAGTGACTTGCCCATATATCTCTGTATATATGTATATATGAATGTACATATTTATTACTCTATTTATTTATTTATTTTACCTGTACATATCTATTCTATTTATTTTATTTTGTTAGTACATTTGGTTTTGTTCTCTGACTCCCCCTTTTAGACTGTGAGCCCACTGTTGGGTAGGGACTGTCTCTATATGTTGCCAACTTGTACTTCCCAAGCGCATAGTACAGTGCTCTGCACACAGTAAGTGCTCAATAAATATGATTGATTGATTGATTGATCACACCACAGACAACTGGCAGATCTTTCCACTAGGCTGATCTGCCTATCTGGTGTTGTTGCTTCAAACTGCTTTCCTGGGACTCACATTGTGTACTTAACAGAGAGAACTCAGTCTTGGGAGTCAGAAGTCATGGGTTCTAATTCTGTCAGGGGATTAAGACTGTGAGCTCTATGTGGAACAGGGACTGTACCCACCCGGTTAAGCTTGTATCTATCCCAGCTCTTAGTACAGTGCTTGACACATACTAAGCATTTAACAAATACTATTATTACTATTACTTAACTGTGTTGTGTAAACAAAGACACTGGCTCTGACTACTGTTCCTTTTCCAAGAAAGAAACTCTGAGGGGATTAAGGAGTCCAATACAGCTTTCACATACTTTTTTGATAGTCCTAGTCTCATTCCACTGTAGTTTCTTCAGAAACTTCTTGATCTTCCATTTCCATTAGCAAATTAAGAGGAAAGTTCAGAGGTTCCTCACCTTTGAAATACATGTTCTTGGTTGCAAGGAAAAATAGTGTCATTTAATTCAAAGAAATTAAGATAGTGAAAGAAAATTAAAGTGGGTAAGACTGAAAAAAAGTAAGAGATGGAACCATTAACCTTCCTTCAGGAGAGAGTTTCATATTGTAAGTAATTCTTTAACTCTCGAAGAAAACTAGGAAATGCCAGTTCATGTTATAAAGCTTTTGACCCACAGAGAAATGGGTGTGTAATGAGACAATCAATATTCAGGCCTTTTTGGGCAATACATACAAAAGTCAGTCAGAATGACATGACAGGCAGACTAGCATGTTTTTTTCTTTTCACTTCTGTTGGTATTTGCTGATTGAAAAAAAGAAGGAAATAGTTGTTATCAGTAAAAAAGGCAAGAGATCATTTTTATCCTGAACAATAACTGGGGTATGTTATTTTGAAAGAGGAGGGCTTTGAAACATATTTTGAATTGCATGTGTGATATCGCTACGCTGGATAACTTTGGGAAAATCATGTAACTTGTAGCATGTAAATCATATAACCAGGCAATTTCCTTACCTGTAAAATCAGAATATGATATCAACTTTCCTTACCTTTTAGATAATGAGTTCTATGTGGGATAAGAATTGTATCTTATCTGATAATCTGATAAAATTTATTATTTATTTAACTTTGAGCACCCATTGATGAGAAGCTGTGCTGCACTTCTACTATAACAATACAAATAAAAATTGCATTCATTAAGTACTTACTGGGTAGCGAAACACTGTGCTGAGCACTGGGGAAGATATAAAATAAACAGATTGGAAACACGTATAGGGAGATCAGCTATCTTATTCCTATTTTACCTACATGGAACTGAAGCACAGAGAAGTTAAGTGACCTGCCCAAGGTCTCACAGCAGTCAAGTGGCAGAGCAAGGACTAGAACTCTGGGTCTCCTGATTGCCCAACCCATGATCTTTCCATTAGGCTACACTCTGGGAAGAGTACAACGGAAGCAAGTGGCATGAAAATTGCCATCCAAGGTATTACAGTCTAGCAAAAATTATTTCCAAATAGTGAAAGCAAGAAGAAGAATTAGGATGTGACATGAAGTAGTATAAATGTATCAAGATGAAGTCCTCCCTCTCTAAGTGTAGGGGATAGTGGAACTGGTTGTCACACCAAGAAAGAGTGATTTCTACATTACAGTACGTCATTGGGAATATTGCTGCTTCTGAAATCAGGCAATCAATCAATAAATCGTATTTATTGAGCGCTTACTGTGTGCAGAGCACTGTACTAAGCATCTGGGAAGTACATATAGAGACAGTCCCTACCCAACAGTGGGCTCACAGTCTAGAAGGGGGAGACAGAGAACAAGACCAAACATATTAACAAAATAAAATAAATAGAATAGATATGTACAAGTAAAATAGAGTAATGAATATGTACAAACATATATACATATATACAGGTATATCAAGCAATCCCTGAATGAGTTAAAGGCAGCCTTTGGTCAACTTAGAAAAACATGTTATTGGCATTTCAGCGCTCACACTGTAAATATAGTCTAAAAACAAAAGGCCCTTATGAGAGCAGTAGTTGATTCTAGGAAAACAAGAGTTCTACTGAAATTCAAGCAAATTATTGCTGGGACCTAACATTGTAAAAGCAAATAGTACGAGATTCATTTTCATTCTGAAGTTTCTGAGGTTCACGTTCACTGTATAATTTCCCGAGAACTCTCCTGTGGTCCTCCATAAGCAGCTGTGCCTTTATACATGTGCAAAATTAAACACAGTACGGGACCTGAACTTCAAACAAAAAGAATAGTGTAACAGTTGAGGCAGACAAGTCAATAGCTAGAATAGATGGGCTAAAAAAAAAAAAGGGTGAAGAATGAGAAAGTGAGAGGACCTAGGTTTCTTGGTCAATGTTAATTACTGGCTCTAATGCTAGTGAGGGGATAAGCTTGATTACCATGTAAGTGGAGTTACTAGCTAAAGCCATATAAGTAGATGAGTGTTTCAAGAGAGAGGGAGTGTACAGACAAGGGGAGAGCAGATTTCAGAAGTAGTAATATTCCCAATGACATATTTTAATGTAGAAATCACTCTTTCTTAGTGCGATGACCAGTACTACTAACCCCAACACTTACGAGGGAGGAGGAAGCCAGAAGAGTCACTCCTTCTTACTGAAGTGTAAGTTGAACCAGAGTAAGAGAATTGAGATACCGAAGAGGAGCCTGGGAGTCAGAGGTCATGGGTTCTAATTCTGCTCCACTTGTCAGCTGTGTGTCTTTGGGCAAGTCACAACTTCTCTGTGCCTCAGTTACCTCATTTGTAAAATGGGGATTAAGACTGAGCCCCACGAGGGACAACCTGATTATCTTGTATCTACCCTAGCACTGAGAACAGTGCTTGGCACACAGTAAGTGCTTATCAGATACCATCATCATCATCATTATTATTATTATTAATAAACAAAGGAGTCAAAAAAGGGCGAAGCAGAGGTAGTTTAGTACTCTACCAACAAAAACAAGGCTGGACAGGTTCCCTCCTCTACTAGCTTTTTTTTTTTTTTTTTTTTTTAGCTCAGTGGCTTATTTACTGGATATGAACCACGGTAGTTACTTCTCCTCTTTTAATAAAGTACCGGAAAGGCATTTTTCTAAATTCCTACAAAGACAGAGCAGGCTTTGGATTAAAAAGGGAGTTTTGTTTGAAACAGAGTTTTTAAATTTCTAGAACTAAACTTAGTGTAGTGGGAATTGTCAAGCAAAACATTGATTCATCTAAAATGTGGCTAAGAGCATAGTTCCTTCACATTTTCATAATACTGTTTCAAATTCTATTTTTTAAATAACAATATCAATGTCGCCATGAAAAGCATATCTTAAAACTTTAAGGCCTAAGGATAATTAATTACTGTAAAGATAATAGATGTGCCCAGTTCTTTTTCCCATCTTTATGGGTAGCCTACAGTAAAGGTTTACACTTCTCAATTTACTTGAGATCAAAATAGACAGGTGAAAAGTATTTTTTTATTCTAAATTATTCACATTTCACCTATTGACCTTCATTATGCTTTTCTTTTCTCATCCTTTAAGCTCCTTGTCTTGAAATACATAGCTCCATTTTGATATGTCTACATACAACACATTTTCAACATTCTTTCATTTTACTTGTCAATGAAAAACCATATTGTATATCAAAATGGGTAGGCGTTCGAGGCACCCGATCAATGATTTAAATTCCTTATCAAAGAGCAGTCGCTCATCAACTCTAATGTGACAGTGTGTTTCCGACAGCACGTGCTACCTACTCAGCTTTGGTCACAGCTGCTTATTGAAGCATTTGATGCAGGAGGTGCTGAGCAAGCTATCGAAATTGCCAGTCAGTGCCAAGGAAAACATTAACTGTCAGTAAGACACTCTGCTTTCTTCGGTGGCTGTTCAACTGTGTAAAAATGGTTCCTTATCATCCCGATTGGCTCATTTGCCAGACATTCTGTCCACTTATTCATGGCTTCTCAGAACGGGCTCCAATGACACTATTAGATGTGCTTCCAGCTCCTTTCTCCAACAATTCTCATTATTAATGTTGCCCTTGTTTCCACTGAAGTGGCAGGTGAGGCAGAGCCTTGTCATATTTCACTCCTAACTTTCAGAAAGGGCAACCGTTATCTTTTGGAGAGTAATTGACACTCCACCATTATACCACACTTCTCCGTTCTCAATGGACAGAGAACACGTATCAAAGGGCTATAACACCTTGAAATGAAATACATTTATTTTTCACTTTCTCAGTTTTACTGGGCCAAGGCACAGCTTGATTTCTCACTTATGTACTTGGGTCTGTACTTGCTAAGCACTTTAATACTCATCCATCCTCACCTCCCAGTACCGATGTACATAAATTTAAACTCTGCTCTTTCCCCTCACCGTAGCTTATTTTAAACAACTTTCTCTTCAGGTATCTGTAAGCTCTTTTAGGAGATATCATGCTGTGGGCTGGGATTGTGTCTGTTTATTGTATTGTTTCTCTCTTAGCTTAGTACAGCATGGAGAAGCAGCGTGGCCGAGTGGAAAGAGCCCAGGATTTGGAGTCAGAGGTCATGGGTTCAAATCCAGGGTCTGCCAATTAGCTGTGTGACTTAGGGCGAGTCACTTAACTTCTCTGTGCCTCAGTTACCTCAACTGTAAAATGGGGATTAATACTGTGAGTCACCTGTGGGACAACCTGATCACCTTGTAACTTCCCCAGTGCTTAGAACAGTGCGTTGCACATAGTAAATGCTTAATAAATGCCATCATTATTATTACAGTGCTCTGCACACAGTAAGTGCTCAGTAAATATGATAATGAATGAATCTCTACCAACTCTATTGTCCTGTCCCAAGAGCTCAGTATGGTGTTCTGCACACAGTAAGTGCTCAATACATACTACTGATTAATTGACAATTCTTAACGATTTATATATACCATTCATCAAAAGAGAGGGAACATAAAAGGCTCTACTGGAAAACATGTATGGCAGATGTCACATGGCAAGTTTTGTCATGTAGCTATGACCAAAGTTATTTCCATTAAAATATGGTTTCAAGGACACGGTGCTAAATATGAATAAGATAATGTGCGGACCTTCAGGATTATTTTTAATAATCAATGTACATTAACAAAAAAAACCTCTAAGATGAACATAGAAAAAAGAAACCTAAAAGAAACAAGTAGTGATTGCTATTTTCAAAATAATTTTTACATTTAAGCTAGATTCAAAACTTTATCTTTTAATTATTCTTGAGAGCAATAGTCTCTTGTTTGACGACTGTGGTTTAGAAGTGCCTATTTCACAAATAGAAAATCATCTATGAAATAAGATCTGGTTTAAAAAAATTTTCTAGAAGGCTTTGTTTTTATGGGACAGGATTTAAAGTAAGAGCGATAGACTTTCAAAAGAGGGTAAGACAACTAGCTTTATGAGAGTTTTAGCAAAAATAACTACATTTCAAGAGCATTAACTTGTTTTACATGCAATTTGAAAGATATTATTGCAAATGATGCCTTAATTAGTCAATCGGTGGCATTCATTGAGTCTTCACTGTGGGCATAATACTGTACTTATGCTTCCTACTCTCCCAGGCAAATGCTAATTAAATAGATTTGCCCTTTCAGAAAATGCAAAATTGTCATGAGATATTTTTAGGGTATGTTAGAAATCATTGTAAAAGTTAATCCAATGCATTTTTTTATTCTAAATATAGCTCTCTGATATTGAATGGTAATGCCAGTAGCAGTAAGAGGTCACTCTCACTCTAAGACAACACTGAAAAGTTTATTTTCCCTTGAGCACCTCCTTTCCTCTCCTCCTCAACATTTGAAATACTTTGACTCTTTTAAATAGTTATTAGAAATCATTTCAAGTTAGCATTAATCACCCCACTCCTACAACACTTCTGTGCATATTTTTATACTGTACTATTTCTCCCTATCTTTAATCCATATTAATGTTTCTCTCACTGTAGACTGTAAGCTCCTTGCAGATGGGGATTGCGACTACTAATTCTATATCATACCTTCCCAAGCGCTTAGTTCAGTGTTCTGCACCCAGTAAACCCTCAAATACCACTGATTAATTTATTAATCACATATCAGTGGCAGTTCCTATAGACTGTAAGCCCATTGGGGCAGGGAATATATCTGCCAACTCTGTTATTATCATATTCTCCCAACTGCTTAGTGAAGTGCTCTGCAAATATAGAGAAGCAGCATGGCTCAGTGGAAAGAGCACGGGCTTGGGAGCCAGAGGTCATGGGTTCTAATCCCAGCTCCACCACATGTCTGCTGTGTGACCTTGAGCAAGTCACTTAACTTCTCTGAGCCTCAGTTCCCTCATCTGTAAAATGGGGATTAAGACTGTGAGCCCCATGTGGGAAACCTGATCACCCTGTATCCCCCCAGCACTTAGAACAGTGCTTCGCATATAGTAAGCACTTAACAAATGCCATCATTATTATTATTATTATTAATAATAATAAGTATGATTGATTATTTTTCAGCCAATAAAGCACTAAAAATCTCTA
The DNA here is from genome assembly GCF_015852505.1 of Tachyglossus aculeatus. Classification (NCBI taxonomy): domain Eukaryota; kingdom Metazoa; phylum Chordata; class Mammalia; order Monotremata; family Tachyglossidae; genus Tachyglossus; species Tachyglossus aculeatus. The sequence goes on along the minus strand of NC_052079.1, from coordinate 33,626,469 downwards.
TCTGTAAATCTCCTTTTTGTTCATCTGGAAAAAACTGTGTTCATAACATAGATTCAACCAACATATTCATTTAAAACGGATTTTTTTTTTACACAGATTATAAAAATAAGAATTTAGAAACTCAGTGTTAAATTAAATTACATAAATCATGAGACAGGGTCAGGTGAACTCTTGTTAATGGGAAACTTCAGCCAGCTGGTCGAACATGTTGCTAGGTGTATTGTCAGGGGAAAAAAACAAAATTAGGTGATCAAAGCCATTTTTAATCACAGAGGAGGTGAATATTTTCAGAGTAAAATAAAGAACAGTAACCCCTGAATTTTTTGATGTCTACTGTATATGAGCAGAAACTAGTAATTAGAATTGTTGTTTTCCATGAAACAGATGGCTCAGAGTACTGCCTGCCATCAGAACAGAATAAAACAATGATGCAAATATCTTTAAAAAAACCCTTAAAAAATAAAACCCTGTTTATTTTGTTGCCGAACAGAGCAGAATAATTTCATTAAAACTAAACAGAATGAAAGCTCACTCTTGAGACTATTTTATAAATTAACAATTACTGAAGGGTAACTGATAAAATGCTAATCTTTCAAAAGAGTCTCACTATGATGTACTTACAAAATGTTCATTTTATTACGGTTATGCGGCAAGTGCACTTCTTTCTTCCTGATTTAATAGATGTGGAGCAATTGATGTAGAAATAAGGAAACTTTCTGACCTCTTAGGGGGGGAAATTCCCAAAAACATATTATGGTCAAATTTGGTGGACAAACTGCAATTGATTTCTTTAGATATTTACAAGTATCAGATACTGTATTTAAAAAAAAAAAAAAACAAAAACATTTCTTGTGAAGCATTTACTGTGATCCAGGCACTGTACTAAGTGCTGGGTTATTACAACTGTCAGATACTGTATTTTAAAAAAAAAAAAACACAACATTTTTTGTTAAGCATTTGCTGTGATCCAGGCACTGTTCTAAGTTCTGGGTTAGATACGAGCTAATACATTTGGACACATTTATTTATTTATATAGCTATTTATGTTTATGTCTGTCTCCCCCTCTAGACTGTAACCTCATAGTTATATTGTACTCTCCCAAGCATTTTGTACAGTACTTTGTACACAGTAAGTGCTCAATAAATACAATTGAGTGAATGAATGAATGAAACAGTCCATATGATGATGACGGCGCTTGCTATGCGCTTACTATGTGCAAAGCACTGTTCTAAGCGCTGGGGGGGATACAAGGTGATCAGGTTGTCCCTTGTGGGGCTCAGTCTTTAATCCCCATTTTACAGATGAGGTAACTAAGGCCCAGAGAAGTTAAGTGACTTGCCCAAAGTCCCACAGCTGCCATATCTCCCGTGGGGTTCACAGTCTCAATATCTATTTTACAGTTGAGATTAACTGAGGCCCAGAGAAGCTAAGGGATTTGTCCAAGGTCACATAGTACACAAGTGATGAAGCAGGATTAGAACCCAGGGCCTCTGTCTTCCAGGCCTGTGCTCTATCCACTGGCCCATGCTGCTTCTAATTTTGCAAAGGTCTTACACTGAGAATAGGCTAATTCACTTTATTAATGTTTTGAGTAGAATATTTTTCACTTAACTTCTAGTTTCGATTGCATGGATAAGCAGCTTTCCACATACATGGTACACGGATCATAATGTGTTAAAGTAGGAAGGACAAAGAACCTTCTTTGATTGACCTCCACAGTTGAAAAGACTGCCATGTGGGCACTTATGGACCACATACTCTGATTGCTTCTCACAGAAAGGATCTTATTGGTATACACATCTGCTTAGTACAGTGCTCTGCACACAGTAAGTGCTCAGTAAATACGATTGATGATGCCAATCAATCACAGACAAGGTCTCTTTATATACGTAGTGAGGAGATTGGGAGTGGCAGCAACCCCCTGGTCTCTTGTGAGCTCCCAGATAGCTCTATCCCACACTTAGTGGGATAGGATAGGATAAAGTTATTTATTTTACTTGTACATATCTATTCTATTTATTTTATTTTGTTAGTATGTTTGGTTTTGTTCTCTGTCTCCCCCTTTTAGACTGTGAGCCCACTGTTGGGTAGGGACTGTCTCTATATGCTGTCAACTTGTACTTCCCAAGCGCTTAGTACAGTGCTCTGCACACAGTAAGTGCTCAATAAATACGATTGATTGATTAGTGCTGAGGGTTATGGTCTCCCCCATCCCACCACATCAGAACTTCCATTATTGCAACAGTAAATAAAAAAATAATGAAAGTTCTGTTGGCATTATACTTAATTTAGAGCTATAATGAATTACAATCCTTGCTAAGGTGTTTAACAAACATTTGCTGTAGATGTAAAACAGATATTAAGAGAAGCAGCATGGCTCAGTGGGAAAGAGCCCGGGCTTTGGAGTCAGAGGTCATGGGTTCATATCCCAGCTCCACCATTTGTCAGCTGTGTGACTTTGGGCAAGTCACTTCACTTCTCTGGGCCTCAGTTCCCTCATCTGTAAAATGGGGATGAAGACTGTGAGCCCCACGTGGGACAACCTTATCGCCTTGTATCCCCCCAGTGCTTAGAACAGTGCTTTGCACATAGTAAGTGCTTAATAAATGCCATTATTATTATTATTATTATTATTATTATTATATTAAGGCTAAATCCTATTCTTTGGTCTCAAATTGGTATCATAGTGGATTTGGCTCTTGGCTCCTAGTACTTAAGAAATTAAAAGCTACACTTCTAATTGGTCAAAGAAAGAGTTTCATAATCATCATTTTGACAACTGATGATGATACTTCGAGAGATGTTCCAATAAAACTTTGCATTACACTGATTCATCTGAATAGCATTCATGGGTAAAATGGGGGAACAGAATATGCTTAGACAAAAATAGATGCATATTCATGGATCACTCAGTAGAGGTGAGCAGAAGGAAGTTTCCTGGAAGGGCAAGGAAAGAGAAGGAATAGAGGAATAGGGGAAGAATGAGAAAGGGGAGGATATATACAAGAGAAGAGTTGTGGAGGGAAAATAAAAAGTAGTGAAATCAAAGAAGAAAAAGGAGGACAAAAATTAGCCCCATTATTTCTTAAAATGGCAGTGCAGAGGTTAATGGGAACTTTCTTGAAATTCAGAACCTTTTCCATTTTTTTTCCCCACCAATAGCCAGACTAGCTCTTTTTTCACGGGCATGAAAGTACATTATTTATTCACAACCAAACAAAATTCATTAGCCCAGCTGTTCTGCTTGCAAAAAGAATTCCAAATGAACATGAATGATCACAAATTTAAATTTAAAATGATTAGCAATGCAAATCTTAATGACGGTAGACACAGGACTCTGTAATGTCACAACGTTGGCTTTTTTTTTTTTTCATTTTTTAAATATACCTTTCCCAATTGCTTTTCTGGTTGAGTTCCAAATGTCCTTACCCAAGAATGATAAAGCATGAGAGAAAATACAGTTGTTAAGCATCTTCATATTTATGTTGCTGCCTTTCACATTAAATAATTACATACCCTGAAGACTTGATGCTTCAAATTACAAATGGGGCCAGATAGACTGATGTTCTTTCCACAGAGAGAACACGGTCAGAATATCTTACAACGTGACTGTTATATATCTGCATAAACCAGTATGAAAATTGGTACTCATATGGATATTTTGAAACAAAAATCCACTCTTCCTCACATTCTCTCCAAAAGCTAAAAGAAAAAAAAAAATGGTAATACTTCAAAAACCTTCCTTAATGCTTCGCTATCATGACTTAAAAGCATGAAATGTGGGTGCTACTTATATGTCAAAGTCTTTTTTTAAAGTTATATATATATATATATGATGTGTGTGTGCACGCGCATACAACATAGCAATGTTCTGTTGGAGGTCATTAGGAGAAAAGGCTACCTTTTTCAAGGAAATGCTTCAAAAAGATTAAGGGAGCAAGAATGAAAGTTGAAAGAAGAACAAGTTCTTTCTGGGACAGACCCATTAATTACTGCGGCAATAAGATCTTTACATGTAAATATCTGCATACATGGTTAGGATTTCACCATCTGAGATAGCTTTACTAATAGGGGAGCGGATGAGTGTGTGCATTTGTGTGTAGCTTTGTGTGGTCTTGTTTGGGATTCAAAGATGGGCTATTAACATTTCATCAGTGTGGCTGGTAAGGTCAATACTGACGACCCCCTCCCTATTTTGTGACTATAAAGATTGCCACAGGGCTGCATTAGTTAACCAGGATGCGAAGGCACTGACTGGTGTCACCATCTCTTTGAAACTTCTTCTCAAAGACAGTCACCCAATTTGTAATTGCTGCCCATCAATCTCATCTGCCTTTGATGTCTGTCTCCAAACTGCCCAGAGATATGCCACACATTGGAGGTTTGTTTCATTGTGTCTTTAAAGAGTTTCTTCTTTCCACCCTCTTGATGTTCCTCTATTTCATTTTACCGTGGAGCATTTGTAGTCCCACTCGGTGAAGATTCACTACGCTGGGCTCCTAAGACCTCATTATTTGTGATCCTATCTTGGCATTGGATGGGAAGTATTGCCTAAACCTTGCAGTGATGCAACAGTTCTGTGATTCTGTGGCAGGTTCAGATTTCATGAGCCATAAAGAACATTAATCACCACTGTAACCTTATTAAACAGCTTCAGCTCAGTGTGCTCTTGATGCTATGTTGAGTCTATACACTTAACTGACCCACTTGCTATCATAATTCAGTTTTATATCATTATATTCATCCTTGTATCACTGAATAATATGCTACCCAGGTTACAGAACTCATAGTCTGTAGGGAAGCAGCATAGCTCAGTGGAAAGAGCGCGGGCTTTGGAGTCAGAGGTCATGGGTTTGAATCCTGACTCCGCCAATTGTCAGCTGTGTGACTTTGGGCAGGTCACTTAACTTCTCTGTGCCTCAGTTACCTCATCTGTAAAATGGGGATTAAGATTGTGAGCTCCCCATGGGACAACCTGATCACCTTGTAACCTCCCCAGTGCTTAGGACAGTGCTTTGCACATAGTAAGTGCTTAATAAATGCCATTATTATTATTATTATTATTGTAGTCAGCATTCAACTCTACATGGGTAACATGGGTTTCTAATTGCGGTTGCTAACTTCACCTTTCTTCAGATTAATAATTAATCCATATTGTTCAACTGGTTTTGAACAGTATTTCATATTCCTCTCCAAATTTCTTCTGTTCTCTTGGAACAGCAATTAGCATACAGTAAGTTATCCTCTCACTTTGTTGAACTGAGTTTCACAGAGGATTGGAGTGAATTCTGATGCCAACTTTCAATCAATCAATCATTTATAGAGCACTTAATATGTGCAGACCTCTAGACCAAGAGCTTGGGAGAGTACAATACAACAATATAGCAGACATATTTGCTGCTCATAGCAAGCTTGCAGTCTAGAGGTGGAGACAGACATTAATATTAATAAATAAATTACAGATATGTTCATAAGTGTTGTGGGGCTTGGAGTAGGGGATGAGTCAAGGGAGGAAATCAGGATTTAGAAGAGAGTGGAAAGAAAGGAAAAGAGAAAGGTTTAGTCAAGGAAGGCCTCTTGGAGGAGATATGCTCTGAAGGTGGGGAGAGTAAAATTGTCTGTCGGATATGAAGAGGTAAGTCATTCCAGGCCGGAGGCAGGACATAGGCAAGAGGTCGGCAGTAAGATAGAGGAGATCAAGGTTGGCAATGGACAAGCAAAGTGTGCGGGCTGGGTTGTAATAGGAGAGTAGCGAGGAGAGATAGGAGGGGGCAAAGTAATTGAGTGCTTTAAGAATCCTTCAACGTGACTGAGTCAAATGAAGCAAAATCAGAGGCCCTGGTTCTAACCTTGACTCTGCCACTTACCTATGTGACCTTGGGCAAGGCACATAAATCAGTTTCCTCATTTCTAAAATAGGGGTTCCATACTTTCTCCCTCATCCTTAGACTTTGAGCCCTGCCTGGGACAGGGAGTGTCCATCTTGATTATCCTGCATCTATACCTCTACCCCTTTCGTACCAAGCCATGCTTAGTATAGTGTTTGGCACATAGTGAGCACTTAAATGCCACAAAGAACACAATTAACAAGACTAACCCTACTACAAAGTCCTTTATCAGTGCAACATTGGTGATGGGAAAAGGTCCTGATTAGGCTCTTTTGATTCTCCCAAACCCAACCAAATCACTGGGTCTTTTAAGCATAACTTCTATAGTTGACAAATATTTTTGGCAGTTGCTAGATCGCAGGTCTATTAATGGTGCCTAGTTCTCTGGTAAGTATCACTAACACCATGTAGAAAGCCAAGTGTTTCAGTGTTCCCTGAATTTTACTTGCATCTAATGTGCACCAAATATCATGATTGCTCTTCCTTACAATGGTGCAATATAAAATAGTAATTTTGGAAGTGCATACTTAAAATTCACCCATAATTAGACCCTTGGGTAAGACTTTTTCTAATGGTATCTGTTAAGAACTTACTATGTGCTAAGGCACTGTATTAAGTGCTGGAGTAGATAAAAGATAATCAGATAGACACTGTCTACAGCCCACATGGGACTCACAATCTTAATTCCCATTTTACAGATGAGAGAACTGGGGCAGACAGACATTCAGTGACTTGCCTAAGGTTACATGGAGGACAAATAGTGAACCTGGGATTAGAACCTAGCTCCTTCTGTCTCCCAGTTCTCTCCACTAGACGGCTGCTTCTCAAATCTTGCCAGAGGTATGTCTGACAGTCTGCCAGGATAATATTAATAATGATATTTGTTCATTATTTACTATATACCAAGAACTGTACTTACTTACTGCTAGGGTAAATACAGGATAATCAGAGCAGACATAGTTCATGCCCTCTATGGGTACTCTCTCCCCTCTCTTTAATGGTAGGCTGTAAACTCCTCCTGGCCGAGGAGCATGTTGACTGATTTTATTGTACTGTCCTCTCCTAGGTGGTTGGTACAGGGATCTACACACAGTAAATAATAAATACTATTGATTACTTGATATTTTTGACATTAAGCCATTTTTCCTCCTTGCTTCACATGTTGAGGAAGAGTCTGAAAGTGCCTGAATAATACATCCCATCTCAAAGAGCTCAGCTGTCATTCCATTAAATCAGGCAATTCTGCCATTTGTTCTTGCTCTGAAGTAGTGTTTCATTAGATGGTAGAGAAAAAGCCACGGCTGTCTTCACGTAATGACAGCAAAGTATTCTTCATAAAGTATTATCCTTAAGAGAGGAAGGTGTCAAGCAGATCTTTGAAGTCCTATTGCTCTTTGTGATGAAGATGCAGCCAATTCTACTTCCTAGTAGCACTGTAGGGATTTGTATGTGCCCAGATAACTTATTCAGTGATGGACATAAGTCATTGGACTAGTTTTGATACACTCCTTATGGGCAGGGAATGTGTCTACCAACTCTGTTTTAATGTGCAGTGCTTTGTACACAGTAAGTGGTAAATAAATACCATGTGATGGATTGATTTTGATCATCACAGCCTTGTTTTATTCACTTCTTAGCGTATTTTATATTGCATTAGGGAAGCTTCAATATGCATCCTTATAGTCGGGGTTTTTTTAAAGCACGTTGGGATAGATACAAGTTATGTTAGGTTGGGCCCAGTCCTTGTCCCACACAGAACACCCTATCTTAATCCCCCCATTTTACATATGAGGTCACAAACATGGAAAACTTAAAAGTTAGTTGCCCAAGGTCACGTATCAGAGAAGTGGCATAGCCATGCCCTCTAACTACCAAGCCCATGTTCTTTCCATAATGCCACATTTTGGGGGCCAGTCTTTTTTTTTTTTTTGGTGTGGTGTTTGTTAAGCGCTTATTATGTGCCAGGCACTGTTCTAAGCATGGTGGCAAGCTAAACAGGTTGGACACAGTCCATATCCCCATGGGCTCACAGGCTTAATCCCCATTTTACAGAAGAGGGAGGTGACTTGGCAAGTTAAGTGACTTGCTCAAGGTCACACATCAGACAAGTGGCAGAGCTGGAATTAGAACACAGGTCCTTACAAAACCCAGGCCTGTGCTCTAACCATTAGGCACACTATTTCCCTTGTGAGTATCTGCAAGTTTTTTCACCTTCTAGAGGAATATCGGGCTTTTGAGTTAATAGCACTGCTTTGGTAGTAATAATAATAATGATGATGGCATTTGTTAAGTGCTTACTATGTGCAAAGCATTGTTCTAAGTGCTGGGGGGAATACAAGGTGATCAAGTTGCTCCACGTGGGGCTTACAGTCTTAATCCCCATTTTACAGATGAGGTAACTGAGGCTCAGAGAAGTTAAGTGACTTGCCCAAGGTCACACAGCAGCCACGTGGGGGAGCCAGGATTCGAACTCATGACCTCTGACTCCAAAGCCCGTGCTCTTTCCACTGAGCCACACTGCTTCTCAGTACTATAAGTAGTAATAGAGTAGTACTAATAACAATGTTGATTAAGCACTTACTATGTACAAAGGACTGTACTAAGTGCTGGGAAAGAAATAAATGGATGAGGTATAGACATGGTCCTTGGCCCCCAAGGAGCTCACAATCTAAGACTGAAAGGGAAGGTGGCAGTAGGGAGGATTGGTGACAAACATATAGAAAGACTAACAAAATTACAAAAAATAAAGGCAACAAGAAACATACAAAGGAGTACAAGCATTTTGGCTCTTTGTGGCTCAGACCTACCTCCACAAAAGTCACAGATTGGGTTTGGGCAGTGGCTTAATGTTCTAAAAATAAAAAAAAAATACATTAATAATGGCATGTGTTAAGTACTAATATGCCAAGCACTGTTCTAAGGGCTGGGGTACATACAAGGTAATAAGGTTGTCCCACGTGGGGCTGGGATTAGAACCCACAACCTCTGACTACCAAGCCCGTGCTCTTTCTACTAAGCCACGCTGATTAGTTGAGAAGAGCTCATGCTGTGGCAGGTAGTCATTTCAGAGGCTGAAGCAATCAGTCAATGCTGCTTATTGAGCACTTTCTGTGTGCAAAACACTAAGTGTGCTTGGGAAAGTATGATCAAATAGTCAGTCAGCCAATAGCATTTGTTGAGTGCTTACTGTGTGCAGAGCACTGTAGTGAGTTCTTGGGAGAATACAATACAACAATTTAAGACTCGTGGCTCAGTGGAAAGAGCACGGGCTTTGGAGTCAGAGGTCATGGGTTCGAATCCCGACTCCGCCACATGTCTGCTGTGTGACCTTGGACAAGTCACTTCACTTCTCGGAGCCTCAGTTACCTCATCTGTAAAATGGGGATTAAGACTGTGAGCCCCACGAAGGACAACTTGATCACCTTGTATTCCTCCCAGCGCTTAGAACAGTGCTCTGCACATAGTAAGTGCTTAACAAATGCCATTATTATTATTATTATTATTAAGACTCATTCCCTACCCAGAACGAGCTTACAGTCTAGAATGTGACTCCTGCTTGCCAGGAGCTTACAGTCTACCGGAAAAAGGGTCGATGGGGATCTTGCGGGGTGGGGAGATGGGGGTGAGGAGAGTGGGGCAAGATCGGTGGGAATTTGGGGCTAGTAGGGGAAGGGGGATGCAGTGATCCTCCCTTTTACTAGCCCTGGGTTGTTATGATCAACTATTGTTGCTTTTAACATAGGGAAATTTATCGATATGTATGTGCACACACACATATATTCATTCATTCAATCGTATTTATTGAGCGCTTACTGTGTGCAGAGCACCGTACTAAGCGCTTGGGAAGTACAAGTTGGCAACATAAAGAGATGGTCCCTGCCCAACAACGGACTCACAGTCTAGAAGGGGGAGACAGACAATGAAACAAAACATGTGGACAGGCGTCAAGTCATCAGAACAAGTATAATTAAAGCTAAATGCATATTAACAAAATAAATAGAATAATAAATATTTACAAGTAAAATAGAGTAATAAATCTGTACAAACATATATACAGGTTCTGTGGGGAGGGGAAAGAGGTAGGGTGGGGGGATGGCGAGGAGGAGAGGAAAAAGGGGGCTCAGTCTGGGAAGGCCTCTTGGAGGAGGTGAGCTCTCGCACACACACACACACACACACACACATATACACACACGTACATGTGTATTAAACTATTGTCTACAATTCTCAAAAACACATTATTTCTTATAGTAAAACTGATCAGCTACAATTGGCTCACTAGCCTAGTCACACGATGCCCTGTAGAATTTCAACTTTTGTTAACTATCCTGTAATTTAATGGAATATATTCCCAATCAAAAAAAAAAGGAGGCTAAAATAAAACGTTTTCTCAGCTAACCTTTCTGAATTTTACAACTCCTTCATCCTTTCCAAGTAGCACTTCACCTCTAAATGCTTTTCCTAGACTGCGGGTTAATCTCAAAAATGTATGCAAGCCGCGTTGCATGCTGTTTCTACATTCTGGCCGACATGACTCATATGAAGTACAAGAGCTCTTGTGGGAGGAACTTGGGACTTTTCTATTAGGCATTTTAAGCAAAATAATGTGCTTATGCATTGTATGTCCGTGGTAATTGAATGAACTCTTTCACCTTTTAAGGCAGACTAACAATATAACATTGTAGTTGAATACTGGAAGAGAACTGCAGCCAATAGATCAGCACTTCAGATTTATATTAATGTCCATCTCCCCCTCTAGACTGTAAGCTCTTTGTGGACAGGAAATGTGACTGTTTACAGTTGTATTGTACTATCCCAAGGGCTGAGTACCTTGTTCTACACACAGTGCTCAATAAATACAATTGGCTTACTAACTCTGTCTCTGCCTTTGGGTCTTGGTACAGTGATCTGTTTTCCTTCCAGTTGACATTTGGTCTCATATTTTGTGTGCCCCAGGGCTGATGCTGATGTCATAATTGAGAAGCAGCATGGCTCAGTGGAAAGAGCCTGGGCTTTGGAGTCAGAGGTCATGGGTTCAAATCCTGGTTCCGCCAATTGTCAGCTGTGTGTCCTTGGGAAAGTCACTTCACTTCTCTGGGCCTCAGTTCCCTCATCTGTAAAATGGGGATGAAGACTGTGAGCCTCCCGTGGGACAACCTGATCACTTTGTAGCCTCCCCAGTGCTTAGAACAGTGCTTTGCACATAGTAAGTGTTTAATAAATGCCATTATTATTATTATCATTATTTCTAAGGAGAAATGTGATCCTGCCTTTGAAATTATATCCCTTTTCTCATTAATGTTCTTCTAAAAGAGCTACATGCTATCTCCTAAACATTTCTTCTCTAAGGATATCAAATGTGCCTGACACTTTTTTTTTTTATACTGATCTCATAATTAGTAGAATTTTCCTTGGTAGTTTCTGTAAGATTTTAATTATTTGATTTCATAGGTGTTTGCTAATTTAATCTCTAAAATGTGGAGATATTCATTCATACAACTGACACCCACTGTGGGCAGAGAAGCGAAGGTTCCATCCCAGCCCTTGATGACTTTTCAATTTAATGAGGACTGGGAACTTAAGTAATTTGGGGACGCTTTCTGTAGTATATAAAGTTAGCTGTTCATTACATTCATATTGTTGGGAAACCTCTTTATGTCAAAGCCTTCTTAGAGCAATGAGTGTTCAGCTTTGGTGGTTGTCATTGCCCAGTCTCATTAGTAGGATAACAAATGAGTTGGCCACTAAAACTGGCTTGGTGCCGGTAGATTATGTGACTTGGAATTCAGGTGGTACAAGTAGGAACACTGAAGAGAAGTCAGTCCTGAAGAATTTGGATGAATCTGGGTGAAACACTGATCTGAGAAATATATCCAGGTAAAATACACATACAACAAACACTTTAAATATATATACACAAGCATATTTTATACTTTGGATGTGCACCATGTCTGGATGAGCCCTTATCAAGCTTCTTCAGTGCTGTTCTTTGTTTCGCTCTTGTCTTATTCAAGCCTGGTATAGGTATCTATTAACTGTATACTCTCCCTCTTGGGGGAGGATGGGGAGGGAGAGATGGAGAGGGAGAGTGTGTGTATATACCCTATACCACCTCCACAACTGCCACTTCAGCATTTTACACATCACCTAAACAATTGGGTACTCACCCCCAACCTTCTCTTCCTTCTCCCCAAAGCAGTTATGGGCATATCTTCATATTCAAGTGCTTTCCCCAACCTGCAATTTCACCTCCTCTAGATTGTAAGTTCCTTGTGGACAAGAATGAGGTCTTTCAGTGCTATGGTACTCTCCCAAGTACTTAGTTTGCACATGGGAAATGCTCAGTAAATACAGTTGATCAATTACTTTGAATTATATGCTCACATAATGGAGATCCTAATAGCTCAGCGTGTCTGAGGATCCATTAATGTAAAGTCATACATAGGATTGACTTTGAACCTCAATGTTTCAGACTACTCCACAGACTCACTGAATCCTTGTCAGGGCAGACAAAGGCCAGAACATCCTCCTTAGTTCTCAGAGCATTGCAGGACTGAAGGAGAGGAAGAAGCCTATCAGAAAGCAGAATCCACCAAATGAACATAGGCCTTGGAGCTAGTAGGGGTAATTTTACGTCTGGAAGATGCTCCTCCCTCCCGATAATAATGATAATAATAATAATAACGGTATTTGTTAAGTGCTTACTATATGCAAAACACTGTTCTAAGCGCTGGGGGGTTACAAGGTGATCAGGTTGCCCCACGTGGGGCTCACCGTCTTAATCCCCATTTTACAGAGGAGGGAACTGAGGCCCAGAGAAGTGAAGTGACTTGCCCAAAGTAACACAGCTGACAATTGGCAGAGCCAGGATTTGAACCCATGACTTCTGACTCCAAAGCCCGTGCTCTTCCACTGAGCCACGCTGCTTCTGCCGATCATCATCATCATCATCATCAATCGTATTTATTGAGCGCTTACTATGTGCAGAGCACTGTACTAAGCGCTTGGGAAGTACAAATTGGCAACATATAGAGACAGTCCCTATCCGATGAACACCACAAGAAAACAACCCCCATCCGTTCTTCCCCACGTTATCAGACGTCTGTCAGCACCCTGGATTCCAAGCTCGAGACTGCCTCCTGCACATTTTCTAATGATTTGAATCTTCGAATTTTTGCTTTTGTCTTTTTTTTTTTTTTACTTTTTGACATGCCCTTGTTTCATGTAATTTGTTGTCTGTAATTGTTTTTGCCAATTTTCAATGTAACTGTCTTGCCACACTTAGACCCCCGGCAGGACAGGGATTTTCCCTACATTGAATACTATATGTATACTCCAAGTTAAGCACACTGCAAGACACAAAGTAAACCATTAATAACTACACTTGGGAAACTAGGAAGCTCTGTGGCCTAGTTGAAAGAGCGAGGGCTTGGGATTCAGACACCCTGGTTTCTAACCCCAGCTCCGTGACCATGGGCACCACACTTCTCTATGCCTCAGTTCCCTCATCTGCAAAATGGAGATTCAATATAACGTCCCCCTCCTACTTAGATTGTGAGCCTCATGTGTGACGTGATTATTTTGCATCCACCCCAGCACTTAGTACTGTTACAGACTTATAGTAAGCTCTTGCCAGATATAGTTATTACCATTGCTATTATTATCGCTACAACTAATGGGTTTTGTATGACGACTATGAGGAAATACAAGAATCCGGCTAAGTTAGCAACAAATTAATCTTACGAGGGCCTATGAAACTACTGTTGTCATTAAATGTAATGGATAAACAATGGTCCAATATTGGGGAAGACATAAAAAAAACCCCTCTTAGATGAGGAAACAGTTTATTTTTTCACATATACTGCAGTAATTTTTTTTTTTTAATTCTCAGGGGACAATCATAAGTATATTGAAATTCCAGCTATTGGATCTGTCTCAACCGAACAATAATACATTCTGTTAATTTGCTACTGAGTTGTCAGAAACATATCATTTAGTGATATATGAAAAATTAATGCAAATAAGTCCCTCTTATTTATCTATCATCTTGGATTAGAGTTTTCTGTTGTAGGGTAATGGAAAAATACCGATTCCCTGGCTAATCATGACTAATTATTACAATCATAATATTTCTTTTGGAATATAAATTAATCTGCTAGTTAGTAAAAATGGAAAAAAATGTGTCGTTAGGCTAGAGCATTTAACAGAGATTGCCATCATGCCCATTAACTACAAGCCTACTGCCTCTTTTTCCCTGCTTGTTTTTCTAATCAAGGACATACTTTCTCCCCTGAGGCACGTGGGAGTTGAGCAATTACTTGCAGCTTTTACACCAGGCAATTTCTTCTGGGACTGCAATCTGTTAGAGTTCAATTTTCTCAACCACAGACAAAATGATCAGAATGAATTCTTTCCTTCAGAATGAAACCGAGTGAATAAACTAAATGTGATTGAAATGAACTTATGTGGCTCTCATGCACAAATCAATAGACTTCCATTGCACATACACTGTCGTGCATACTTGGTGTATTTCATACAACCAGGAGGTTTGGCGTGGGGAGGGCATTTTTTGTTCTTTCTTTTGATCAACACAGTTTCATTTCCAACAAAAGATTAGCTTTAGCTTTTTCATTTTAGTATTCCATCAGTATCCCAGAGGATATTAAATTATAAACAGTACATTATGGGAAGAAATCAAGAAAAAGCCCAAACACCACCATGCCAGATGGTTTACTGCCCTCTCCAAAATCCTTAAGACACCTTCTGATCCTGAGATCACAAAGCTGCTGGCAGAAAGACCAGTGAAAACCAGACAAAATGCCCGAAGCTCAACTGAGGGTGACAGAAGGAAAAGAACATAGCCTGGGAATTGCTAAGGAGATGTTTTGGAGAGACAGTCCATCTAGTTTGCATCAAAGCCAAGACCAGGTATATGAGACTTAGGAAAACCAACTCTGAATTCCAGAGAACTAGGGGTTTTGAGGAGTACTAGAAAATTTCGCTAATTTTACGAACCTAAACAAAACTAAAGTTGAAATACACTAAAGGAAATTCCATGCAGTATTGGGAAAGAACACTAGAAGAGTTTCAAAAAAAAAAAAATCACATTCCTAGCCTTGATTCTCAGGATGGACTGAAGCCAACCTTTTAACAAACGTTGTACTTTAAAAAAAATATTGAAAGTATAGCATGGTGTCCCCTTTAATTGCATAACAGAACTTGATCATCTTAGTTTCTGCACCTATTAAGAGCCTACTATTGGTTTAATCTTTGATGAAGCTAAGATGGTTAAAAACAAGGGATTTGTGGACTAAAGGAAGGTAAAGGTGATCCACCACCCATTAAAATGGCTGCAATTCAAGTTGCAAAACACATGGTGACAATGTACTTTAAACCATTGCCATTAAATTTCCTGTTTAGTGCTAATTACATACTGGAGAGGAAACTATGAATTGCAAAGGAATTCCACAGCCAGGCATAGGGAGTATATGCAGAGTAGGCTTGGAACAGGAGGCAATGTTTTTAGGGTGTTATCTACAGACATAGAAAACAAAGGTTACTCAAAATTGTGAATGTGAACACTAAACCACAACTTGAACATACGCGGCTGACATGGGAGAGTCCTACTATCTTTAATCGCATAACGTGGTACACTGTGATGCCAAAATCTTTCAAGGAAAGAAACCTAGGTATACTGGCTCAAATAATAGTGACTGATGGAATTAGAAATACTAGATCAAATCCAATCGCTTTACCCTTTAACCTAGAATCAGGTTTTTCCTCCGCCATCATTTTTGTGAACAAAAAATAAATTAGCAATATTTCTGTAATGATAACAATAATGATAATTGTAGTATTTGTTAAATGCTTACTATTTGCCAAGCACTGTACTCAGCACTGGGGTAGATACAAGATCTTTAGGTTCCCACATTGGGCTCCTATTCTAAGTAGGAGGAAAAGCAAGCATTGGCTGCCCATTTTACAGATGAGGTAACAGAGGCCCAGTGAAGCTAAGTGACTTGCCCATGGTCAAGGAACAGACGAGTGGCAGAGCTGGGAATAGAACCAAGGCCCTAGGACTTCTAGACCCAAAACTAGAATGCGTACTATTTTTAATGTTGTGGAGTAGGCTTTTAGAAATAATGTATGAATACACCCATCTATAAACTTCTTCTTACATTCATATATTTAATAATAATAATAATAATGGCATTTATTAAGCATTTACTATGTGCAAAGCACTGTTCTAAATACCCACATACATATGTAGATTGTACTTATGGGGCCATATTCATATTAATATAGGGGCTTCATAGACTGCAACTGACAGCCCCAGATTTGGGAAGTCCCTGACTTCCCAGGAAGAATGCTTTGCCTTGGAACAAAACAGCAGCATGGCTAAAGCACGGGCCTGAGAATCAGGAGAATCTGGGTTCTAATTCTGGCCTCTCCTGTTGTCTGCTGTGGGAGTCACTTCGCTTCTCTGTGCCTCAGTTATCTCATCAGTAAAATGAGGATTAAAATGGAGTGAATACGATGGGGTACACCAGGGATAGATTATCGGAGGAAATATGATTCTATTAGTTCTTTATTAACAATAATATTAGTACTTGCTAAGCACTTACTATATACCAAGCACTATACTAAGCACTGAGGTAAATACATACTAGCAAATTGGGTTCGATACAGCCCTTGTCCCACATTGGGCTCAGTCTTCATCCCCGTTGTACAGATGAAGTAACTGAGGCACAGAGAAGTTAAGTGACTACCCAAGGTCACACAGCGGACAAGTGGCAGAACTTAGTATTAGAAGCCAGTCCTTCTGACTCCTGGGCCCATTATCTAACCATTAGGCCACACTGCTTCAATAGCATTCAGTGTCGTTCTACTTTCAAGCTTTCCTAAATGCAAATTTTAAGATATTTTGGAACAGAGCTGAGCCTAAATAAGGAGAGTGGTGATCATACCTGTCAGATATGAAGGGGTATGGAGTTCCGGGGAGTGGGATGGGTCTGGTCATTCTGAGAACTGGAAGAGGGATTTAAAGAATAGAAGACTGGCCTTAAATTTTGTACTGCTGCTATCTCAGCTGATCTCCTATTATTGCTTCCCCATCCCTCTGCACTCTTTCTTCATCCTGTTCAATCCTATTTCAATGTTTTGCTGTTTAAGTTTGGAATTTCCACTGAGATGGCATTTCTCTTGACATATGACATATCCATTATGCTCTTTCTGTATTTATGTTTTTGCTCTTTTACCCCTTGTATTTCAGCAAATTATGTCCACTTGTTTTTATTAGATCATAGCTTCTCTAGGTCAGGGTCATGCCTTGTACTTTTATTCCATTTTATCAATCAAATGATGACATTTACTGAGCATATCTTGGGTGAAGGGCCCCCTACTAAGCATTTGTTTTCCCAATAGCTGAGTACAATGCTCTGCAAGACTTTGATGATAGAATGATTTTTATATTATCATTTATGTCATCCCTCACAGAGAGTAACAATCCCCGACTCTATGTCCATAATTTTTAGCCTATAGTATTTACATCCCGGAAGAGGCATATCTTCCATCTTTAACCTTTGAACACTTGATATTCACCCCACTCCCAACCCCACAGCACTTATGTACATATCTTTAATAACAGTAATAATAATGATGATGGCATTTATTAAGCACTTACTATGTGCAAAGCACTGTTCAAAGCACTGGGGAGGTACAAGGTGATCAGATTGTCCCACGTGGGGCTAACGGTCTTCATCCCCATTTTACAGATGAGGGAACTGAGGCTCAGAGAAGTTAAGGGACTTGCCCAAGGTCACACAGCAGACATGTGGGGGAACAGGGATTAGAACCCATGACCTCTGACTTCCAAGTCAAGCCATGCTTCATTAAATTATATATTATAAATTACTTATTCATTTTAATGTCTCTCTGCCCCTCAGGACTGTAAGCTCATTATGGGCAGGGAATGTGTCATTGTCATAATAATAATAATGATGGCTCTTATTAAGTCCCTACTATGTGCAAAGCACTGTTCTAAGTGCTGGGGAGGTTACAAGGAGATCAGGTTGTCCCATGGGGGACTCACAGTCTTAATCCCCATTTTATAGATGAGGGAACTGAATTACAGAGAAGTTAAGTGACTTGCCCAAAGTCACACAGCTGACAATCAGTGGAGCCGGAATTTGAACCCATGACCCCTGACTCCAAAGCCCGTGCTCTTTCCACTGAGCCACTCTGCTTCCCTTACTACAAGGGTTCAATAAATATGATCTCCTGATTATCCTAATGGTTTTCCCCCAACTAAGTCTCTGAGATAGCATTTACATCAAGATTCTCAGTTCTTGACAAGGACAGCAGCTGGCCAGTTGTATTTTTTAGGTATTTCGCAGTACTGTAGAAGCTTTGGGTATTTTAGCTTATGTTTTGGGCAGGTTCAGTTTTAATAAGCAGTTCAATTGCCCTCTGCCTTTATGTAAAATGTTCTTTGAGGGACAGGGGCTGAATCTAATTTTACCTGTGCATGCTTTCAGTCTCCTGCACACAGTAAGCACTCCTTACTACTAATACTGTTATTTACTTACCTGCAGTTCTCCCCAGTGCTCCCACGAGTGATGTGACAATGGGTTCAACTTTTACTTCACTTTATTTCATTCATTCATTCAATCGTATTTGAGTGCTTACTGTGTGCAGAGCACTGTATTAAGCGCTTGGGAAGTACAAGTTGGTGACATATAGAGACGGTCCCTACCCAACAGTGGGCTCACAGTCTAGAAGGGGGAGACAGACAACAAAACAAATCATGTGGACAGGTGTCAAAATCATCAGAATAGAATTAAAGCTAAATGCACATCATTAACAAAATGAATAGTAACTATGGACAAGTAAAATAGAGTAATAAATCTGTAAAAACATATATACAGGTGCTGTGGGGAGGGGAAGGAGGTAGGGCGGGGGGAATGGGGAGGAGGAGAGGAAAAAGGGGGCTCAGCCTGGGAAGGCCTCTTGGAGGAGGTGAGCTCTCAGTAGGGCTTTGAAGGGAGGAAGAGAGCTAGCTTGGCAGATTTGTGGAGGGAAGGATTTCCAGGCCCGGGGAAGGACGTGAGCCTTGTACATTTCTTCCTAATTTCAACCTGACAATAGATTATTCTATCCCTCCCTACCCCATAGCCTTTTTATTTCTGCCTCTTAACACTCTTTAAAGTTTTCGCCTTTCCCACCACCATCAGTAACTTTAAAATTGCTGGTCCATGAATTCAGTGCAAGCCCCACACAGCATCTCTGACTCTTGCCCCCAATCCCCTGCATTCATTCTCTCTGCAACTTCTTTTTCTGCTCCAACTGGTGCCCTTGTCCCCCTTTCCAGTCAGTTCTACTTTTAAAAATGTTGTTTTTTTTAAATTACTTGTTTCATGGCCAGGGTGGCCCCTTTCCCAGCCATTAGGACTTCTAGCGCTCTAAGGACCTGGTTACCTGGGGGCCAGGTGAAGTCATGAGATGGAGCCACCATCACTTGCCTCTCTGCCTTATGCTGCTGGGAGCCCCCAGGATCACCCCATCTGCAGAGACAGGCCTCCACCCCATTCATTCATTCATTCAATTCACTCAATCATATGTACTGAGCGCTTACTGTGTGCAGAACACTGTACTAAGCGCTTGGGAAGTACAAGTTGGCAACATATAGAGACGGTCCCTACCCAACAGCGGGTGCACAGTCTACCCAATCCCAGCTGGCCCACTGCCCTACACTGTGGTAGTCTTAACTCCACTCCTCCAACATTCAAAGCCCTACTGAGAGCTCACCTCCTCCAGGAGGCCTTCCCAGACTGAGCCCCCTTTTTTCTCTCCTCCTCCCCATCACCCCCCACCTCCTTCCCCTCTCCACTGCAACTGTATATATTTGTACAGATTTGTTACTCTATTTTACTTGTACATATTTACTATTCTATTTATTTTGTTAATGATGTGCATAAAGCTTTAATTCTATTTGTTCTGACAGTTTTGACACCTGTCTACGTTTTGTTTTGTTGTCTGTCTCCCCCTTCTAGATTGTGAGCCGCCCATTGTTGGGTAGGGATCGTCTCTATAAATTGTCGACTTGTATTTCCCAAGCGCTTAGTACAGTGCTCTGCACACAGTAAGCGCTCAATCAATACCATTGAAAGAACATTCCTCTACTCCCTGTCTCACCCACCACCGCTTCCCCTCCACTCTTTAAGTAATATTCATTAAGCGCTTACTACATGCCGGGCAATCATGTTGGACACAGTGCATGTCCCCCATAGGGTTCACAGTCTTAATCCCCATTTTACAGATGAGGAAACAGGCACAGGGACATGAAGTGACTTGCCCAAGGTAACACGGCAGGCAAGCCGCAGAGCTGGTACTAGAATCCAGGTCCTTCTGACTCTCAGCACCATGCTTCCAGGCCCTAGGCCACGCTACTTCTCTATTTGTGCTTATAGAATACATCCCTTCAATTCTATTTATGCTTATCATTTTCTTTCATAACTATCACAAGAGATTAGCTGACTGTTTAAGTAGTTATGTAAACTGCGCTAATATTTCATAAATTATATTTAGCACTTCTGGCAGCAGCAAATAGCCCCAAAAGAATGAACTCGTACTATAGAAAAATCAGTACAATGCATTATCTCAATGCACATTAAATTCATTCTCTTCAGGCTGATTATCCTGAAATAGAACTCATTTTAAATTGTTACACTGTTCTGTTGCTTTTGTCCAAGAAAAAGTATTCTTTTAACCTCTGAGTGCTTCTAGCGCGGCTCAGTGGAAAGGAGCCCGGGTTTTGGAGTCAGAGGTCATGGGTTCAAATCCCAGCTCCGCCAATTGTCAGCTGTGTGACTTTGGGCAAGTCACTTCACTTCTCTGAGCCTCAGTTACCTCATCTGTAAAATGGGGATTAAGACTGTGAGCCCCCCGTGGGATGACCTGATCACCTGTAAACTCCCCAGTGCTTAGAACAGTGCTTTGCAGATAGTAAGTGCTTAATAAAAGCCATCATTATTATTATTATTATTAATATACATCTAAGCATAAAAAAACTAAATGGGGTTGCTATCTCCTATGTCCAACCCACACATTTCCGTGCCGTTATTTAGGAAGACAATCTTAACAATAATGCAGCAGCATTAACTGGAGGATTGATTCTGACCTGGCTCACCCCCTCTGTTGAGAAGCTGTGTGGTTTAGTGGAAACAGTATGAACCAGGAGTCAGAAGACCTAGGTTCCAATCCCAGTTCTGCTGCTTGACCTTGCTTCTCTGTGCCTCAGTTTACTCATCTGTGTAACGGGGATTCAATACCTGTTCTCCCCTCTCAAACTGTAATTCCCACGAGGGACAGGGACTGTGTCTGAGGCAATTATCTTGGATCTTTCCCAGCATTTAGCACAGTGCTTGACACAACCCGCAGATATTGTAATTATTGTTTTCGCTCCTCTTTCTGCTGACTTGGCTCCATCCAACTAGAAAGAGAGGAGCAAAATCAAGAAGAGAGGACAGGTAAGAAGAGAAACTACTGCTGCCACCAGCACCATATTCATCAAGCAAAAAGAGATGCTTAATATAGTGTTCTGGATACAGTAAGTGTTTAATAAGTATGACAATGAAAAGAGAAATTGTTGCTGCCACAATGTACCGAGTGTTTACTGTGTGCAGAGAATTGTACTAAGAGCTTGGGAGAGTACACTATAAAAATAAGCAGAAACATTCCCTGCCCTCAATGAGCTTACAATCTAGAGAGGGAGTTGGACATTAAAATATACGCATATTTACAGTCAACATGATGGCTGTGGTCAACAGCTCCAGATGCGGCTTTTAGGTGAAAAAATGTGAGCAATAGAGAGATGAGTAGAGCAGCCACTTCTATTTGTATCTGCTTATGCTGTTGTTTCTCTCACTGTGAAGGAATCATCAGATGTGTTGCTTTCTCTATTGTGTCTAGCTGTTTATCATTGCCTTATGTCTATTCCTAGCCCCCGTTTCTGTCTTTGTTCTCAACATGTTTAGCTCGGTCTTCAAATGCCTTTCCTTAGCCTCTTGCATCTACCCTGTTCCTACCTCCCTAATCCGTGGAGGAGCTAGGTAATACTGATTTATCTTCATTGAGCAAGTATTATTTTTTATAAAAGAAAACAGAATTTGGTTTCTTTCAGCCTAAAATATTTTTGGAAGAAGTATCAACATGAAGGGAATTTGGGGTTTGCATTAATCAGCCATGTTTCAGTTAGTTCAGTTATGTGGATTATTATTAAGTCTGAATGGGAAAGCCAGTAATCAACAAAGATGGGCAGAGCACCATAATAAAGTGCGCTAGGGATAACAGATCTTATAATCTCCTAGTTGAGATATATTCCTCCTCAGACACAAATCATACCTACACATACACACACAGATGTTGTTTAAATCACCATCTCTGAGCCCAATGGCTACTATAGAGCCATAGAGGTGAGATTGGCTAGAAAGAGTAGGGACATGGGATGTGTCCACATGATATGCCCCTGGAACCTCTGTGAACTCTCTTCTGATGACCAGAGGACTGTAACAGCTGAAAACAGCCACAGAAATATTCCAATCCCAGTTTACTCACTCCTTCCACCCATTAGACAGTTGTCCCACAGAGCCCAAACCCTGGGGGTTGATGGATCTGAATCTTAAAGTGAAGAGTTGGGTCACAAGTACCTTTCTCCTACCAATCCATTAGGGAGCCAGCAGCACCACACAGATACACACTCAACCCATCAATTTTATTTATCGAGCTCTGACTGTATGCAGAGCACTGTACAAAGCACTTGAGAGTACAACATAAACTTGATAGACATATTTTGTGCCCACAATAAGCTTACACTTTCACATACCTACTGAAGTACTAAGACTTTGGTGTGGAGCAGAGCAGCAGCAGCAGAAGAGATAAGATTAATTTAAGTTCAACTTCCACTGACGTCATAGCTGCTTTGTCGACTGTTCCGACTTCCTGCGGCAGAGTCAGTCTGTCATATTTATTGAGCACTTACTGTACACTATAACAATTAGAAGACAAGTTCCCTGTCCAAAATGATCTAATAGTCTAGAAGGGAGAGTTCTAAAAATCAAATGTACACTAACTCTGCAGAGCTGGTGTGGGCAACTGGGCTTCAGAGCAACAGGAACACCTTAAAATTGGAAAGGGAAGTAGTAGAATTCAGCACAATGTCATTATGACCACTCCCATCACTGATCCAGGCCAAGAAGTTTGGGAACTTGCAAAGTAGGGGCCACCGTGCCAGAATTGGAAGCTGCAAAAATCAGCTGAAATTTTCTGCCTCTGTGGCTGTGCTACACTACCCTAAGAATGTCTGTCCTGGTTACTATGTTTGTCTCTGCAGGTGAGTGTACAGATATGTTTTGTGTGTGTGTGTGTGTGTGTGTGTGTGTGTGTTAGTTAATCTAGGATTCACTAAACATCTTCAGGATGTTTCTCTGAAGACAGTGTATTTTATAGAGCTTTTCCATCTTCAAACCTGATGGCAAATTCCATTTCTACACGTAGGAATGGATGGAAAAACCTTTCAGGGACTGATCATTCTGATGCGCGTATGTAAAATTCACACATTCACGTGACTGTGTTCACGTGTGTGTGCGTATTTATGTAATATAGACATACTGACGATATCGGCAAAATATTTTCAGGTAGTAAAAGATATAGAGGGAAGCCAATTCTAGTAAGGACTCTAATAGTAATAATAACCGTGGTATTTTATTTCTTAAGTGCTTATTTTGTGTCAGGCACTGTACTAAGTGCTGGGGTGGATACAAGCAAATCAGGTTGGACACAGTCCCTGTCCCTCATCAGGCCTCCAGTCTTGATCCCCATTTACCAGATTAGGTAACAGGCACAGATAAGTGAAGTGGCTTGCCCAAGGCCACAGCATGAACAAATGGCAGAATATGGATTAGAACCCAGATCCTTCTGACTCAATCCACTATTCCATGCTGCTTCTCTGTGTTAATTCACTTTAGCTGATTCTCTGTCCACATTTCGGTAGGGTTTTTCCAATACTGTCTTCCAATTTCTCTCCTTTTCCATCTTCCCTCCTCCATTAAGGTCTTTCCATTGTCAATAACGGAGCACCAGGCCTGTCTAGGTTGGATAGAAGGCACAGTAAAGAGAGCTTCTCCCAATATAAACCAGGTCAGATCTCATGCAGGGGCTTCACAGTTGCTGAACTAATAATCCTTCTGTATTGGGACAACAGCCACCAGCTATTTGGCCTGAAAAAGCATTGAAAAATTTTTGAGAAGCTGTAACTTGTATCTATCATTTCAATCTGCACATTCAATAACCCACCTCTTTGCAATGTATAGGAAGTTAATGCAAATGAAGAAAAGCCCAATCTTCAGAGGGCATACTCTTCTGATTTCTACCTTCTCTTCCATTACTAAGTTATTTCCTATCATTAATAGAATATTTTGAGCTCTTTTTCAAACATTTTATATTAAAGGATGCATGGATAAAATGTTGCACTGAGGGAAAAAAAAACCCTGCAACTTTCACTCTTTCCTTTTTCTCTTCAATTTCAAAGATGACAAATGATCTGGATGACATTTTAGATTGCATCATTGTCCTTGGCCCCTGACTTTACCCTAGAAATCGGCACCATTAATAAGTTTGATATATACCAGTTAATCACCTTCTCTCCAATCTGTCTTGGTGCTTGTAACTTTAAGTAACTTTTCATTTTCCTACTGCTCGCACATTCTGTGTGCATTGTAATGGACAAGCCATTAGTTGAAGAGCACAATAAAAGAGAGACACAAACTCTGCCTTTAAATGTCTTTACCAGAAAAGAGTCATGAAAAGGTGCTAATATCACATTTTCCCCTACTATCTTCCATTTGCTCCCAACAGAAATGAAACTCATACATAAATTAATATGCAGTATTCATTCTTTATATCATTTATAATTATTTGGTATCAAATGTTAGAGACGTAGAAGGACCTGGGTTCTAATTCCACCTCTGTCACCTCATCTGTAAAATGAGAATTAAGACTGTGAGCCCTATGTGGGACATGGACTGTCTCCAACCTGGTTAGCTTATATCTCCTCCAGTGCTTAGTACAGTGCCTAGCACATAGTAAGTACTTAACAAATACCATAATAAAAATAGAATTATTATTAATAATGATAGTGTAGTATTTACTGAGATTTAGTACATATCAAGCACTGGGTTATATATAAAATAATCAGATTGGACCCAATCTCTGTCCCATATGGAGCACAGTTTTAAAATGATGATGATGATGATGGCATTTATTAAGCGCTTACTATGTGCAAAGCACTGTTCTAAGTGCTGAGGAGGTTACAAGTTAATCAGGTTGTCCCACAGGGGGCTCACAGTCTTAATCCCCATTTTACAGTTGAGGTAACTGAGGCACAGAGAAGTTAAGTGACTTGGCCAAAGTCACACAGCTGACAATTGGCGGAGCTGAGATTTGAACCCATGACCTCTGACTCCAAAGCCCAGGCTCTTTCCACTGAGCCACACTGCTTCTAAGTGTTGGTAAATATGATACCTGTCCATAAGGAGCTTACAATCTCTTCATGTTTGAGTTCTGTTTTCCCTGTCTTTTTCTCTTTCTGAGTGTCATCATTGTCATCAGTATTTATTAAGCACTTATTAGGCACTTCAGAGCACCATCATCAATCATATTTATTGAGCACTTACTGTGTGCAGAGCACTGTACTAAGCACTTGAAAAGGGTATACTAGCATATACTAGAAGCAGAAGACACAGTCATTGACCTTGAGGAGTTCACAATCTATCTTCAATGCCTATCTTCCTACTTTATTTATCTCTCCACTTCAACTCCTTACTTCAATCCCACCTGAGTAAAAATTAGAGATGGCCACTATTTGCATATTTTAATTTTAAAAGATTTGCCAATGGTGCAACAATTTTCATTACATCTTCTAAACCAAGAAAGAATTGGAAGTAAATACTCTTGAAGTCGTAGGATGAATTTGAAGTTTCATCATCCACTTAGTGTTTTAATTTGTAACTTACAATTAACAGCAGATGTCTCAGTCCATTTGGTGTTTATGTAAAATATTTGTTGAAAGCTTAATCATTGGCTAATAAGTGTGCGTGCAAATGTACTAATTGGGAAAAAGTTAGTATAACACATTTAAACAAATGTAAATATGTAAAAACAGTGATGTTCAAAATATTTGTCATTCTTTACTAAAATATTCATTTAGGTCTGTGAATTCTTTCTAGTATTTAAACTTGATACTCTGATTCAGAGGAGCAAAATGGCCTAATGGATAGAGCACAGGCCTGAGTGGGAGTCAGGGGGACTAATTCTATGTGCCAAGCATTGTTTTAAGCACCAGAGTAGATACAAGCTAATCAGGTTGGACACAGTCGCTGTCACACATGGGACTCAGTCTTAATCCCCATTTTCATATGGAGGTAACTGAGGCACAGAGAAGTGACGTGACTGGCCCAGCATCACACAGCAGGCAAATAGTGGGGGAGGGATTAGAACCCAGGCCCTTGCTCTATCCAACAAGCTATTCTGCTTCTCTCCCAAGCCCTTAATGCAGTGCTCAGCCATAGGAAGGGCTCAATTAATACCACGGATTAATGGACTGATTAAGCAGCTACACAAGTTCTCAACATATGAAACACCAAGAAAGTGTCACAGTATCTCAACGAAATTACCATTATCACTATCGTCAAGAAAGTAGGGACTGTGGCGATTGTTGAGCCTTCTAAAACATATAAGCCAAATGCTCCTGGACTCACAGTGTGGCTTCAAATCACAGTGTGGCACAGAGGACATGATAAAATGAGGGAAAAAATGCAGGGAACATCACCAATAATTCCAAACAATTTCCATTTACCTTACCAAAGCATTAGGTGTACTCAGTAGCCCCAGGTTCTGGAAATCACCACCCCTATCCCTTACGGTGGCTCAGTGGAAAGAGAACGGACTTTGGAGTCAGAGGTCACGGGTTCAAATTCCGGCTCTGCCAATTCTCAGCTGTGTGACTGGCAAGTCACTCAACTTCTCTGTGCCTCAGTTACCTCATCTGGAAAATGGGGATTAAGACCGTGAGCCCCCTGTGGGACAACCTGATCACCTTGTAACCTCTTCAGCACTTAGAACAGCGCTCTGCACAAAGTAAGTGCTTAACAAATGCCATCATTATTATTTTATTATTATTATTATCCTCAGCACATTCAGCAGCAGTAAAAAGTTCACCAAGGTTTCTGGACAATTCAATAATAGACTGTACTCCTCTGGACTGTAAGCTCATTGTGGGCAGGGAATGTGTCTGTTATCATGTACTCTCAAGCACTTAGTACAGTGCTCTGCATAAGTAAGCGCTCAATAAATACCACATTGATTTGCTCGGTCAACACCAGGATTCCCTATTCTCCATCATCAATGGGATAAAGCAGAGACGTATAGTTTGCCAGATCCTTTTCAATTTATTCTATGCAGCTATGCTGGAAGATGCAACAAGGGACCGGGATGCAGGTGTTAGAATATGCTTCTGTACCTCTGAGAAACTCTTCCAACTCAGATTCTAGTCAATTTACGAATACTTCTAGACAGTCACTCAGGAACTGCTGCATGCAGATGATTGTATCATAGAAGCACATACTTAAGACATACAGATGATTAGAATCTGTTTCATGAATTCAGTCATTATAGTCTGATGATAGTATAAAAAGGAAATTGAGGAGATCTACCACTCTTGGACCACCAACTAAGCAAAAATTCTACTGGCAAGAAGAAAAAAAAAGGACTGTCATGGAATTCTGTGAATTTCTAGGCAGCACACTGACTAGTGATGCAATGATAGACAAGAAGAAAACCAAATCAAGAAAGCTAGCCTATCCTTTGGGAGACCATCAAACACAGTGTAGCGGCACCACGGTATTAGATTACAGACCAAACAAGCTTTTTGGAGTTATAGTTCTGCCTGAACTTCTTTAACCTCACTCCCATAAATATTTATTGATGATGAAGTTCACCTGTGAGCACCTATGTGTTTGAAAAGACCACCAACCCCAGCCATGTTACGCCAACAAAAAGATGGACACTTGTAATGTTGTCGTGCTTAGTGTTGGCAGCGCCGAAAACTTTCTTCACTTTTGTCTCCTTTTCTCTAGCATTTGAGGTCTTTGTTTGAAAAGAGCCACTTCTTTCTTTATAGCAGTATGTTCTGCTGGTCTCTGACAATGCTGCATCCCATGTCCTGTAAATGCTGCTTCTGTCCTTGATGACTTTTGGTTTCCCAATTTCAACTCTCCTAGCAACAGATGTTTGGGAACCTGCCTGAATTGGTTCTCATCATGTGTTCCACCCAACACAACTATTTTAGCTTTGAATTAGGAACCTGAGTATGTCCCCAAACCTCAATATGTGTGATCTTGTCTTGGAGCCAGATATGCCATGTGTGTGGGATACTGGCCTCACACCAAACATAAATAATAATAATAATAATGGTATTTTTTAAGCGCTTATTATGTGCAAAGCACTGTTCTAAGCGCTGGGGAGGTTACAAGGTGATCAGGTTGTCCCATGGGGAGCTCACAGTCTTAATCCCCATTTTACAGATGAGGTAACTGAGGCACAGAGAAGTGAAGTGACTTGTCCAAAGTCACACAGCTGACAATTGGCAGAGCCGGGATTTGAACCCATGACCTCTGACCCCAAAGCCCATGCTCTTTCCACTGAGCCACGCTGCTTCTCTGGTCAAACACCCCTTTGACCATCTCCTTCAGCATCAGTTATAAGGTACATTCAGCTTCAAAGGGGAAGGCAAAATCACAAACAATGAAATACTGAAAAAAAGTCAGCCTCCTAGCAATTGAAACTGCGCTCACCTCAACGTGTTGCTTGGAACAAAGATTTTGAACTACCACAGGACAAACAAACAACTATCATACGATGATCTGAAAGCTGAAATTAGAAAACCAAGAGCAAAAAGGACAGAGAAAAAAATTTTTTAAGGTCATAGTGTAGTGGGGCTGAGTAAAAAGAGAACAGGCCTGGGAGACAGAGGACCTGGGTTCTAATCCCAGCTCCAAAACATCTCTGCTGTGTGACTTTGGGCAAGTCACTTAACTTACCTGGGCCTCAGTTTCCTCATTTTAAAATGGAAATTAAGAGAGTAAGCCCTATGTGGGACAGGGACTGTGTCCAACGTGATTATCTTGTGTCTACCCTAGTGCTTAGTACAGTGCCTGGTAAATAGTAAGTGCTTAAGAGATACTGCACATATTATTATTATTATTATTATTTATTATTATTTATTATCATTATCATTATTATCATTATTATCATTATTATTATTATTACAGAAGGCATGCATAATATCCATCCCCCTTGCTTTTATCCTCTTAGTTAATTGTTCCTCGAGCTTGTCCCAAGCCAAGCAGACTATTCAGCTACAGTGAACCATTGGATGAGGATTTTAAATTTATATATTTTTAAATTGCAACATTTTATGTGTTCAAGGAATGTTCATGGTCCATAGCGAGAAACGCTATTATAGAAATACTGATTAAAAAAATTTGGTAAAATACAAACGTTTACAATGGAGACTCATTAGAAGGCAATTTTTCCTATCATGATCTTTGTGGCCTTTGATAAGCTCTTACTCTATGCCAAGTATTGCACTAAGCACTAGGGTAAATACAAGAAAATCAGATTATACAGTTGCTGTTTCACACAGGACTCAGAGTCAAAGGGGAAAGGAGAACTGACAGTGAATCCCCATTTTACTGATAAGGAAACAAGTCCAAAGAAGTTAAACAACTTGTCTAAGATCTCACAGAGGACAAGTGGTAGATTGGGACTAGAAACCAGGTTCTCTGTCTCCCAGGCCTCTGCTGATTACATTAAGCCACACTGCTTCTCTCATTCATCAGGTAAGGTGGTCCACTTTATTGAAATAGTGGCACATAATATTAGTACATTTCTGTGTATTCCAGGCAACCTGTGAGTAGGTTTATACAATGTGCTGTATCATTACAGGGCAAATTCTCTACCACGTAAATGTTCTGAGCAGGGACATTATGGTGGTGTTTTACTGCAGGGTATATATTGAAGTTATTTTCCCTACAGCTATTTATAATAATAATAATGGTATTTGTTAAGCACTTACAATGTCCCAAGCACTGTTCTAAGCACTGGGGGAGATACAAGGTGATCAGGTTATCCCACGTGGGGCTCACAGTCTAAATCCCCATTTTACATATAACAGGCACAGAGAAGTTAAGTGGCATGCCTAAGGTCACACAGCTGACAAGTAGCAGAGCAGGGATTAGAACCCATGACCTCTGGGTTCTAATTTATAACTTAATTATTACTAATTTATTACTGGGTTCTAATTTATTACTTGGATGGTAATTTTTTACCGTCAGAAATTTGTCACTCAGACCTTTCCACACCCGTTCAGTTAAATGTTTCTGCCATAATCAGGTTTATATTTTAAACATAGTTCACTGTTGTGGAAGAATTTATAGGGATTAAAGGAGCACCCAAAGGCAACACATATCTAGGGTTACTGAAATGGTACAACCCAAAGTGGGATTTTCTCTTGGTTCATTCTTGTCCTCCTCTCACTTTGCCTTATTCCTTCCTAGTACCGCATATGACAACTCCATTGTCCACTCTCTTTTCTGAGACACCAATTGTTAGATAACCATTAAGAATAGGTCTGTTAATTATTCATCAGTGAACTAGGAGTCAAGATGGATTGGAAAGATTAGGAGGGGCAGATAGAGAGGAGTAAGGGAGACCAGCCTGTTTCAGAAAAAGATGAGTGATTTCACGTGTCTGATAAGGGCTAGGAACAAGAGAAATTTCAGGATCTCTCCAATACTTGAACAGATATTGACAATAGTAAGAATGCAGAGGAGTAGTGGGTTTTTTCCATCTAACTGACTTTTATTTTGTTTTTCTGTTCCATCCATGTCAAATTCATGGTGGTAGTGAAGCTCACCTGAAGCATTTTTTCAGAGCCATCATTACAGCCTTTGCCAAAAATCAGTAGCAAGACAGCTCAGGCCTCTTCCCTTGGGCAAGTCATTTAACTACTCTGTGACTCAGTTACATTATCTATATCAGTTATATCATCTATATCAGTTATATCATCATGGAGAAGCAGCATGGCTCAGTGGAAAGAGCACGGGCTTTGGAGTCGGAGGTTGTGGATTCAAATCCTGGCTCTGCCAACTGTCAGCTGTGTGACTTTGGGCAAGTCACTTAACTTCTCTGGGCCTCAGTTACCTCATCTGTAAAATGTGGATGAAGACTGTGAGCCCCCCGTGGGACAACCTGATGAACTTGTAACCTCCTCAGAGCTTAGAACAGTGCTTTGCACATAGTTAAGCACTTAACAAATACCATTATTATTATTATTATTATTATCTATAGAATGGGGATTAATACTGTGAGTCCCATGCGGGACATATACTGTGCCAACATGATTAGCTTATACCTACGTCAGCACTTGAAACAGTGCTAGACACATAGTAAGCATTTAACAAGTACCAAAAAAAATAGGATGGTGTCTCATGGAAATACAGTTTTTCATCCCTTCAATAGATTCACCTAACACTTCCTAAATGGATGGCTCCCAAATCTACTTCACTAGCCCCAGCCTCTCTGTTTATCTGCAATCTTGTATCTACTCCTTCTTCTTGGTCATTTTTTCCATCAATGTCCCACTGGTACTTCAAACTCGACATGTCCTAAACTGAAGTCATCTTCCTTCCCAAATCCTCTCCTTCACCTTACCTTTCCAACAGAGTTAACAACACTGCCAGCACTTATACCAGTGTTTTACTCATAGTAAGTGCTTAAATGCCATAATCATCATCCTATCCATCTCTGATTAGAAGGAGACCCTGTGCCACATAGGGCTCAGTCAATCCCCAGTTTATGGATGAACTAACAAGCACAGAGAAATTAAGTGACTTGTCCTAGGTCACCCAGCAGACATTTGGCAGAGCCAGGATTTTGCTTCCTCTCCACCCAGAGTGCCACCATGCTTGTTCATACCCTTGTAATACCCTGACTTAACTAGCGATTCAGCCTCCAGTCTCCCTCCTCACGAGGTCACATTTCCCTCTGCTACCCGGATCAATTTCCTAAAACATAGTTCTCTCTACATGTCTCCATGTTCTTCAGAAACCTACAATGGTTGTCTATCCCTCTCCATGTCAAGTAGAAACTCTTAACCAACCCATTCATTCAATCACATTTATTGAGCACTTACTGTGTGCAGAGCACTGTACTAAGCACTTGGGAAGTACAAGTCGGCAACAACTGTGAGCCTGTTGTTGGGTAGGGACCATCTCTATATGTTACCAACTTGTACTTCCCAAGCATTTAGTACAGTGGTCTGCACACAGTAAGTGCTCAATAAATACAATTGAATGAATATAGAGACGGTCCCTACCCAACAATGGGCTCACAGTCTAGAATGACTTTAAGGCACTTAATCGAGGTGGGCACACACTTATTGCTCCTCTCCTACTGTACGCCCACTCTTGTTTCACTCCTCCCAAGCCAGCGTACTAAGCGTGCTCTGTTTTCATCTTCCCCCTCTCCATTTCGCTCACTTTCTACCTTTAGCCTGGAGCTCCCTTCCCCTTTGTATCCAGTCAATCAATCAATCAATCATATTTGTTGAGCACTTACTCTATGCAGATCACTATTCTAAGCATTTGGTAAAGTACAATACAATAGAGTTGGCAGTGATATTCCCTACCCTGAGGAGCTTACAGTTTAGAGGGGGAGACAGGTATTAAAATGAATAAATTATGGATATATATGTCAGTGCTGTGGGATGAGGGTGGGGTGAATACAGGGTACAAATCTAAATGTAGAGGAAATAAGGGTTTAGGTGGGGAAGGTCTCTGGGAGGAGATATGATTTTTATTCAGGATTTAGGTTTGGGAGAGTGAATGTCAGATATAAAGGGGAAAGAGTTCCAGGCCAGAGGCAGGACATAGGCAAGATATCAGCAGTTAGTACAGTGCTCAGCACACAGTAAGCGCCCAATAAATATGATTGAATGAATATCAGCGGCAAACTATATGAGATCGAGGTACAATGAGTAGGTCGACAGAGAAGCAAAGTGATCAGGGCGTCAGTAAAGCAAATCTATACATTTGATTGAAAACCATTATCACTAAAATAAATCCTTGTATGTCACTCATTCATTGTTATTACCTGGAGACTCTTATCACAGTGAATCATCATTCTGTTTGTTAATTGTATTTGTTAAGCATTTACTATGTGCCAGGCACTGTACTAAGTGCCAGGGTATAAACAAGCTAATCAGGTTGGACACAGTTTATGTCCTACGTGAAGCTCACAGCCTTAATTGAAGCAGTGTGGCTCAGTGGAAAGAACATGGGCTTGGGAGTCAGAGGTCATGAGTTCTAATCCCGGCTCCCCCACGTCAGCTGTGTGACCTTGGGCAAGTCACAACTTCTCTGAGCCTCAGTTACCTCATCTGCAAAATGGGGATTAAGACTGTGAGACCCACGTGGGACAATGTGATCACCTTATATCCCCCCTAGTGCTTAGGACAGTGCTTTGCACATAGTAAGCACTTAAATGCCAGTATTATTATTATTATTATTAATCTCCATTTTATAGCTGAGGTAATTGAGGCACAAAGAAGTTAAGTGACTTCCCCAAGGTCACACATAATAATACTATTTATGGTATTAGGTAAGCACTTACTATGTGCCAAGGACTATTCTAAGCGCTGGTAAATCAGGTTGGACACAATCCCTGCCCCACATGGGCTCACAATCTAAGACACACAACAGACAAGTGGCATTCTGTTGTGATGGAGAAAGGATCAGGTATAGTCCATATCATCTAGAAATAATCTTTAAAATTGCCAGATCCCAGATCTTAGAAAACACTGTAGATTTTGATACTTCTCTTCTAACTCGAACACCACGTACAATGCCTGTGCCACATGTGTTTTGGGATTACAAAGTGATATGAATGAGGACAGGGCTACCAATGTCATTCAGTCGTATTTATTGACTGTTAACTGTGTGCAGAGCACTGTACTGAGCGCTTGGTCTTCACTAGGCTTTCTGGGAGGAAACGCTATACGTTGGGTTTTTCAAGAAAATAGGTGAGTATGCTGACAGTGAAGAGTTTCAAAGTATCTCACATCTCTCTCTAGCTGGCAAGTTTTTAGAAAGATAATAGGAGGAGAAGATTGAGTCTTGCCTTTTTTGCCAATTACCTTGTTTAGTTGACTGTCCTTTCATACGTGCTTTTATGTCCAGATCTTCTCCTGTCATCTTAGAGCAAATGCTTAAAAAGTACTCATTCACTGTGAAAGTGGAATATTTTTCACTTGGAAACAGAGATTCCTACATCCATTTGATTAATTAGCTTCAGCTTATGAGTTTTTAGAATCCTGGGGATTTATAGATTAATTATGCAACTAATAGTCCAAAAAGTTTAAAGCCCTTTGAAAATGAATTAAATAGTAATTATCATTGTTAGTAAGAATGAGCAATCATTATCCATAACCAGTGGTAGAATATCATTTGATGCTTCCATTACTGATAAACATTAATAAGGAGAAATAGCACGCCTAATAAATAGAACACAGATCTGGAAGTCAGAAGGATCTGGGTTCTAACCCCTGCCCTGCCACTTCTCTGCTGCGTGACTTTGGGCAAGTCACTTAACTTCTCTGTGCCTCAGTTCCCTCGTCTGTAAAATGGGGATGAAAACTGTGAGCCCCACGTGGTAGGTGGACTGTGTCCAACCTGATTAGTTTGTATCTACCCCAGCACTTACTACAGTGCCTGGCACATAGTAAGTGCTTTAACAAATACAATTAAATAATAATAATATCAATAATTACAATGGTACTTTTTAGGCACCGCCTATGTGCCAAGCACTACAAACCTCACCGTTTAAAATGAGAAAAATAAGGTAAACTCATATACAATTTATCTAGATTACAAAAATTAACCTGAAAAAATCAACTGAATAACAATTTAGAAATGAAAACTGAGGAAATAATATCTGCATTAGAGAAAGGAAAAGCATCAACATCCATTTGTTGTTCAGAATCTGTGTTCTTGGGTGTGTATATTCACTGTGACAGTACCAGCTTCTAACTGGAAAAATATTGCTCAATTTCAAATATATCAAAGTGAGTGTGAGTGAAGATGTAGAGGGTATTTGTGAAACACTATATCCACTAAAGTGATCTAGTTAACATTTATACATTGATAAATGTTCATCATTTGTCAGTCTAATGGCAGAGTTGCTATTTCATCCCAAGGGCCGTGTGATTTAAGGCTTCCTGAAAGTGTACAAACCTTGCTCAGAACTATTGGGAGCTCATAGATAATGCTGGATATATGCTGTACAAATATATTTTTTTAATAGCTGAGCTGTGCTTTCCATTTTTCTAATTAAGCATTTTATATATAGTCCTCTTTTTCAAAGATATCATTTGGTTTGCTATTGATGTAATAAGTGATAGTAAACATTATAAGCAATATATATATTGCAATAAAAAAAGTAACCAACATCCTGTTTTCAAGCGATTTTTTCTTTAAATGAGCTCAGGATTTGAATAGTAGAAGCTTATCACGGTAAAGAGGGAAAGCAATCTGCTTTGCCAAATGTGGTGTGACACAGGTTTTTCTTTAAGGTCATTCTGAGTGGATTATGAGATTTCTGTAAAATAATACTTCTCTGACTGACGTTTCCGCTATCTGTGGATTGCCTTCTTTCCTTAACCCGTAGTTTTGCTTGCATTTATAAGCTTTTTGTCCAGAGATAGAGAAGCAAGCTGTCATAGTGGATAGTCTTTAGTAACATGGTTAATTACCTTCTATTGATAATGTGCAGAGATTTTGTGCTTGTGTTAAAAGACATTCTCTTGATAAATGCTACCCTAATTACATTGTCAAAAAGAACAATAGAAAAAGATAAGATAGAATGATGGATTTCTTTTCCAAGGGATTGAATGGAAAATTGCTTCATATGTTCTAAGTTTCCTTCCCCCTCCCCGCCAAATACTCAGTTTTTCAGTTATAAGAGTCAAGAAAGAAATCAGAAACTTTACAGTATATATCACTTTCTGGTTTGCCTGTTTCAAATCTGGAACTTCCAAAGGAAAGTTACAGAAATTAACTATGCGCCCCCTCCTTTTTTTTTTTTTTGCTCTTGAAATTTGAACTCCAAACAGTTTTTGTACTCTGAAATACAGAGTATAACAAAAATATAACCCAATAAAAGAATTATGGTTTTATATGCTGGGTATGTGTTTCAGTTTGGTTGATTTAAAAAACAACATCCTGCATTCCCTCATTTTAGCACACCCATTTTAAGATGTAGGTTAGTAGTTTCTCTCCCTCTCTCCTCTAAAAATGAATTTGTAAAATCCTGATCATTGACATGCTAGAATCCCAACCTCATCTAATATTGAAGGACACAAATGTATGAATTGTTTCCTTTTTAAGTGGCAAGCAAACTGCCCATAGTGTTTTATAACACATTTCTATAGGGTATCTTGGGGAAATCACTTAACTATAATGCTGCCAATAGACTTAGTTTTCTATAGACCAATATACTTTCCAGATGCAATGGGCAATTAAAAAAAACAACAACTAGTTTTCCTTAAGCTCGCAATTAATGTCTGATAATCAAATTGGCAACAGAGACAGAGCAAATACTAATGTTACAGTTATAAGAAAACAGGGTGTTAGTGAATCATAAATATCTCAGAGCAATGAAAAGGATTTTGCCAAGAAAAAGTGTTTTATGAAACCTAGGTTCAAAACTTAGGTTTTGAGACTAAGAGCTTTTTTCTATTGATTAGCATGCTAATTGAACTGCACTTTTTTTTTTCCATTTTCATTCTGACCTGCTTAAATTCTAGTACAATAAAATAATGAACTCCATTCCATGACAAGTCCCCTATGTACGAGTATTGAGTTTTCAAGTTCAATCTTTCCTTTAGAGCTTTCAAGCTTAATCTTTAAATAAATGGCAATGTTAAAGAAGTGAAAGACAAAAAGGACCTTTTTGAATAGAAGTGCTTTCTAGGTACTTGGGAGAGTAATTGTCTGAAGCCCAAGATGGGTATGAACTATGCAAACTAGTCAATAAACAATGCATTCTAGCCTTTTTCTCATTTTTAGAAAAGTTTTAACAAAATCATTTGTGTATCCCAATGCTAAGCTAGAGAGAATTGACTAAAGACAGCTGTATGAATTAAAATTTAAGAGAAAATACTAAAAAGAAACATTTCAACTTGCCATTTGGCAGAATCTAGTGATGTCTAGCCTAATTCATAGGAACTTAGAGACATTGAATTCTCTACAATGGTGTAAGGAATTGAAAAATGAATTGCAAAATAGTTTCCTCTTCATAAAAGGGTATATAATGTACTAAGAGAGCCATCTTCCAGAAACGATGGCAAAGCAGTGAATGTGGGAGGATCTTTCAGATTCCCCTTTTATCCTTTCCATATTTATGATCCTTTCACTTTATCCCTTAAATTTCACAGCACTGGCATTAGGGATAGATAATGAGCATGCGAATTAAATAGCCTTTAGAAATAAAAATGTAGGACCAACACAAAAAAATGACATTTCTGGGTCACACCTCCTATTTCTCTTATACAACATTCGGAATTCCAACAGGGGAAACAGACTGTCAGAGGCACAGTATGATGGTTGCCCTCTTTGACATCCATCAATGCAGCACAAAAACAGTTTTCATTTCTTAGGGATGAAAACTAGCTTCTGAGAATGAGGGTCCTACTGTCAATTGTCTAGGGCCTACAAAGGAAAGTAACTTGAACCAATCAATAGTATTTAGTGCTTACTTTGAGCAGAGCAATATATTAAGTGATTTGGGAATATAATACAAAATGATAGATAAGATCGCTGCCCTTAAGGAGTTTACAGCTAAGAGACAGGCATTAAAATGTTATAGAAGGGAAAGCAACTGATTATAAAGATATATACATGAGTGCTGTTGGTTTTGGGGACATGGTGAATACCTAAATTGTTAGGGTGTGGGACCAAAGCCATGGAAATTGTGATAGGGAAGGAAAATAGGGTGGTGAGGTGAGAGCTTCATCTGGGAAGACTTCCTGGAGAAGATATGGTTTTAGTAGAGCCTTGAAGATGGGAAGAGTGCTGATCTCTCAGATATGTAGGGGGAAGGATTTCCAGTCAGGAAGAAGGCATGAGCAGGAGACGTATCATTATTTAGGAGACACAGCAAGTAGGTTAGTATAAGTGTTCAGGCTGGGTTGTAGTACAAGAAAAGTGAGGATATAGGAGAAAGAGTTGACTGAGTGCTTGGAATCTGATTGTGAAAAATGTCTTCCTGATCTGGAGGTTGGAAAGATGTGTGTTGAACAAGATTTTGGAAAAATGATCCAGGCAGCAAAGTATAGCACTGAGTTGAGGGGGAGATAGAGGCTTGGGGCAGGCAAGTCAGTGAGGAGGTTATTATGGTAATGAAGATTAGATCTCATTTCTCTGACAACCTCTTCTAGTTTTCTTTGTTTAAATGGTAATAAAGGCTTTCACTTCTCACTGCTTCTGTTCCCTCCCTAAGTGGTCACACTCATTGTGGAAAAGATAGAGTAAACAAATAAGCCTGTAGAGCTAATACTTTCAGGGAGATAATACAACCAGGTGTCCTGCTTTGTTTCTAGGCTTGAAGATAATTAAGATGAAATCGAAACTCAGCTGTTCACAGGATCTTTGAATCCTAAAAGATTGCCTATATGAATTATCTTTCATGGAAGTAATTTTAAGGCTCTTGGAACTTCAGATGACCTATTTCCTCTAAATCTAGACTGGCGCCTTCAAAGTATACCCTCTTCTCCCTCTTCCTGGGGTTTTTAACATTCTTGACCTCTCACTATCTGCCCAGTGTTCCATGCCTAGCCCTCTTTCTTTATATCATAATGTATTTTTTTTCCACTGTTCTAAAGCTGCTGGGTCCTAATGGACACTCTGGGCTGCTGCCAATTCTGCCATTGCATCCCTTTCTGATGTAATAATAATAATAATAATAATAATAGTGGTATTTGTTAAGCACTTACTATGTGCCAGACACTATACTAAGCACTGGAGTGGATACAAGCATAGCAGGTTGGACAGTCCCTGTCCCATGTGGAGCTCACAGTCTCAAATCCCATTTTACAGATGGGGTAACAGGCCCAGAAAATTGAAAGTGACATGCCCAAGGCCACACAGCAGTCAAGTGGTGGAGCTGGGATTAGAGCCTTCTGATTCTCAGGTATGTGTTCTATCCACTATGCCATGCTGCTTCTGAGTTTTCCCTCCCTTACTTGGACTGCAAAGGTAAGGGCCTTTTGGCAGAGTGGCAACCGAACCAATCTTGCTCACCCAAAAAGCAATCCAAAACATTTGGTGAATGGCTGCCTTGGGAATTCTAGGTAAGGAAAGGGGAAAACTATACTTTTCAGGAAGCAGAGGGGCTGGATGCCTGACCTCTTTGCACCCCTAAGCCAACCCTGACTTGTCTTTGATAAAAGCAAGTAATTCCTCACTTTTCTTCTCATGCTGGAATTGGAGTACATTCCCCACACAGGTAGTTCCCTGTTCCTTAAGCTGTCGAAACAATAGGCCAGGGACGAGTGGGTTGATTATCTATTTTGTAGTTTTCCTGGTGTAAATCTTAGTTTGTGGTATCAAATCTTTGAATTAAGTTTCTTACATCTTTTTCAATTAAGTCTTTGATTAGAAGATGATTGGCAAAGAGGCAACGCTAATCAGACTTTTACAGTCCTAAGTATATTCATGTTCCGAGTTGTGGAAAGCTATGCAATGAAACTACCATACCTGAGCAAAGTAACACCTTTTGGGAATTCCAAGAGAACTTTTAAAATGTTAATACGAAAAATTGATTAAGTTTCCTGCGGTTTAGAGAATCCTTTGTAGTGGCTGAATTTTACTGTTGACCATTGAGAGTGTCAAGAAGCCCTGGCGCCTAAAATAACCCTATCTCAGAATCAAGAGAAGCAGTGTGGCTCAGTGTAAAGAGCACGGGTTTCAGAGTCAGAGGTCATGGGTTCAAATCCCGGCTCTGCCAATTGTCAGCTGTGTGACTTTGGGCAAGTCGCTTCCTTCTCTGTGCCTCAGTTACCTCATATGTAAAATGGGGATTAAGCCTGCGAGCCCCCCATGGGACAACCTAATCATCTTGTAACTTCCCCAGTGCTTAGCACATAATAAGCACTTAATAAATGCCATAAAAAGATGCCTATGTCAGTGATTGAAATATGCATACTGGGCAGGGTTGGGGGGGGGGGGGGGAAATGATGGAAAGAGGGGCTATTGCTTGAGTGTAAATGTAACCTAAAAAGTGTACCAGGGTCACCACCACCTCATCACCTCCCTAGGTGTGGTGTTTGACCATTCTGCAGAATAATATCTGAAGACCATCTGAAACATGTGTGCATCTTATTGACCATGCAGAGCAATGAACAACAGAGTTCCCTTTCAGAGGCTACTTGTATTTTATTCCTTTTGAGTACTTGTTTGAAGAAGGGCTATTGATTCTCAGTGAAGCCGTCTTAGCAAGTTGTCCTCTCTGAGAGAGTGAGGTAGAAATATAGTGATGTGGAGGGAGAGGGAGAGAGATAGAGAAAGAAGGGTGGGGAGAGAGAGAGAAAAAATGAAAGAGAGAGAGAGAAGGGATGTGGTAGGGAAAGAAGTGTCGGGATCCAGTGAGCAAGTCTGGAAGATGGCTCAGATCTCCTCTATGCATAGTAAATACTCAATAAATACTATTAACTGTCTGATGTATTAATCATTGTCCTTTGGTTGGGAGAGAATGTGTGCCAGAAAGGGCAATTAGTGTTACATGAAGATTAAATACGTCTATAGATTTAGGTAAAAAAGAAGCTAAGTTGGCCTTTTTACTGCCAAGACTACACTTTTCTTCTTTTTGTTTCAAAACAGAAAACATTTTTAGGGAATAGTTAAAGTGAGTTTTAATAGCAGTTCTCCTGACAGTAATTGCTGTGATATCTCATGTCTTGTTCAGTTAGTATGTGAAGAGACAGAATTAAAACTGTCACCTCACGTTAAGGATTCTTGTGAAGATGATTCAAAGAGATAAGAGTAAGGAAACTGTGTTTAATGTTATTTTATTTCAGAAGTTTTAAAAGAACATTTTATATTCCATAGTTTCTTAAGTTTCTCAACTATCACTGAGATAGATTAGGCAATTGTAAAAATGAGTATTAAAAATTTTTAATTGGTTAAAATGAATGTACCATTTGGGACCCAGTTCTCCCCTACAGGTTCCAGAGGGAGTTATAGGGTGTCCAAAATCATCTGAGGAAACGGCCTACTTGCTTCCAGATCATTTCTGGGCCTCTACAATTTTCACAGATGACAATATT
Source organism: Tachyglossus aculeatus (assembly GCF_015852505.1). Lineage (NCBI taxonomy): Eukaryota > Metazoa > Chordata > Mammalia > Monotremata > Tachyglossidae > Tachyglossus > Tachyglossus aculeatus. The sequence continues at coordinate 33,585,086 of NC_052079.1, read as the reverse complement.
GGAACAAAATCAGTCTCCTAACAAAGCAGCTGAGCTCAACTTTTTTTTAATGGCATTGTTAAGCACTTACTGTGTGTCATACACTGTACCAAGGTTGGGATTAGATACAAGATAATCAGGTTGGACACAGTCCATGTCCCAGATAGGCCTCACAGTCTTAATCCCCATTTTACAGATGAGGTAACTGAGGCACAGAGAATTTATCCACCCCAGCGTTTAGTACAGTGCCTGTCACATAGTAAGTGCTTAAATGCCACAGTTATTATTATCATATCTGTTTCCCCCTCTAGTCAGAGGCTCCCTGTGGGCATTGATTGTATCTATCTATTGTATTGTGCTCTCCCAAGTGTTTTGCACACAATAAGGGCTCAGTAAATGTCATTGATTGATTGTAGAGCACTGTACTAGTGCTTAGGAGAGTCCAATACCAGAGAATAGGCCCACAGCCTTGATTCAGTAACTGTAACATTGCATTTAACTTCAATGCTATTTACTTAGCTTTTTTCAATAAAGACATTGCACAGATTCCTTGGTTTTTTTCCAAGTAAACTGAATATGTAACACTCAATAATAGTTCTTAATTACATTTGGATGGAAAGTTTGAATACTGACAACCTCTGTGATATATATTGGGTGCAGAGCACACAGCACTGTACTTAGCTTGAGAGTAGTAAGATATAGCAGAGTTTATATTCATGTTCCTTTCCCAAAACAACGTACGGTCTAGAGAGGAAGACATTAATATAAAGTACAGATATGTACCTGAGTGCTGTGGACCTTACTGAGGGGTGAATAAAGGATGCAAATCCAAGTGCAAAGGTGAGGCAGAAGAGAGTCAGAGGAGAGGAAATGAGCGCTTAATTGGGCTCTTGGAGATGTGCTTTTAAATAAGGTTTTGAAAGTGAGGAAAGTGATGATCTGTCAGATATGAAGATGGAGGATGTTCTAGGCTGGATAACAGGACCATGTTGAAGAGGTCACTGGACAGATGGATGAGTTCAAGGTACAGTGACTAGGTTGGCATTAGAGGAGCAAAGTGAGTGGGCTGGCAAGCAGTGAGGTAAGAGGAGGGTGCAAAGTGATTGAGGGCTTAAAATCCTATGGTAAGGAGTTTCTGCTTGACATGGCAGTGGATGGGAAACCACTGGAGATTCTTGAGGAGTGGGGAAATGTACTGGTTTTGTAACAAATGATCTGGGTAACAGAGGGAAGTGTGCACCAGAGTGGGGAGACACAGGAGACAGGGAGGTCAGCAAGGAGGCTGATGCAGTAATTAAGGAAGGATGATGATGGCATTTATTAAGTGCTTACTATGTGCAAAACACTGTTCTAAGCACTGGGGAGGTTACAAGCTGATCAGGTTGTCCCACGGGGGGCTCACAGTCTTAATCCTCATTTTACAGATGAGGTAACTGAGGCACAGAGAAGTTAAGTGACTTGCCCAAAGTCACACAGCTGACAAGTGGTGGAGCCGGGATTTGAACCCCTGACCTCTGACTCCAAAGCCCGGGCTCTTTCCACTGAGCCACGTAAGTGCTTGGATTAAAATGGTAGCAGTTTGGGTGGAAAGGAAAGCGTAAGTTTTAGCGATGTTGGTGACAGACTGAATATGTGGGTTGAATGAGAGAGATGAGTTGAGGATGACACCGATGTTTATGGTCTTGTGAAACAGGGAGGATGATGGTACTGCCTGTAGTGATGGGAAAGTCAAAGGGAGGACAGGGTTTGGGTTGGAAGAGAAGGAGTTCGGTTTTGACATGTTAAATTTGAGGTGCCAGCAGACATAAAAGCAGAGATGTCCTGAAGGCAGGAAGACATGTGAGGCTAAAGAAGGGAGAGATCAGGGCGGCGATGTGCATTTGGGCGTCATCTGCATTGAAATGGTAGTTAAAATCATGGACCCGAATGAGTTTCCCAAGGGAGTGGGTGTATGGAGAATAGAGTCCCAAAACTGAGCCTTGAGAGATAACTCATAAAGTATAACTAATGTACATGTGAACAGCACATAATCAGCTCTTGTATAGAGGATACTAAATGGCACAGGCACCATACATGTCAATTACGGCAAGGCTCATTATAAGTTGATCTCTTGGTCCCAAACCTGCAGTTCCCATGAAAGTATTTAACAGATCCTCTTGTGATGCATGATGAGTCCAAAGCAGTAAGAAGCTTTTATTGACCTATTCCTTTTAAGTCAAGGAAAATTTTTTTACTGGGATTTATGTTGAAAGGTTTTGCCATTATTCAAGCTAAATAAGAATCGCAGATAACGTGTCATTGATGATATACATTTTCGAGACCCCTAAGCCACTACAGGGGATAGAAGATCATAATTTACTTGAAAACAGCATTTTAAATGTATGCCACTCAATTTCAGTCTCTTAAAAATTTAGAAGTACGGTGTTCAGGGTAATTTTTTAAATTCAGATGTTCCACTGCAGCAGTCCTAGTGCCACTAACATGGTATTTCAATATTTATATTGTACTCAACATACATTTAAAGGAGTATCTCTAATTGGGACATATTCATAATACCCTATCGTTTTACCAATAGAGCTTCTGTAATTTAAGGTTGAGTTGCTGTCCCTAGCAGAATGGCTTTAGTAGGGTATTAAATGAAAGAAAACTCTCATTTACTTATGAGTATCAGATGAAGTGTTCTCATCTACCTATTGACTTTGTATTAGCGTTTGGATTTTCATAAAGATTGTTTGCTGCATTTTTGGAACTCCTCCCTAATTGCTACCTTTCCCTGCATTTTCAAGCAACCTAGTTTTGGAAGGACAAATATACTTTCAAGGAACACCTTTCGAAAGCAAATGCTGTTTTGGAAATAGATGCTTAAGTTTGGAACTCCAGTCGCATAACTTAATTAAGAACTGTGGCTCTGCCACAGTCATTTAGCAAACGTTGACTTTTTCAATTTTCCAGATTGATGATGCACCACACTAAGAGAAGTCTGGCAAACCCTAATTCTATTATCTTTGAAATATTCGGATTTGCAATATTCACCAATGTTGGAAGGTTTTTTAAAGAATACCTTTCCAACACACATGCATATTCAACACACTCTGAACCCTGGAGCACATATAGATGGGTATGAACTGTAAAGGTTTTAGCAGCTTGGTCTAGGTGTCCCTGGGCACCACCAGATTGTTCAGATGATCTGACTACATGATTTTTCTTCCAGTACTAGTTTGGCCCCCCTCCTGTCGGGACCATAGCGTGGCTTAGTGGATAGATCATGGGCTTGGGAGTAAGAAGGACCTGAGTTCTAATCCTGGCTCCACCACATTCCAGCTGTGTGACCTTGGGAAAAAAATCACAACTTCTCTGGGCCTGTAAAGTGTTGTAAAAGGGGGACTCAGTACCTGTTCTCCTTCCTACTTGGATTGTGGGCCCCAAGTGGGACAGATGCTGTGTCTGACCTGGTTATCTTGTATCCACCCCAGTGCTTAGTTCAGTGCTTGACACATAGTAAGCACGAAAATACCACATTATGACTGCATGGGATACCATGCCATTGCGCTCTGCACATAATGTGACACGACTTCATATGTCACCTTGGATGGTGGCAATTTTAATTCTTGCCTTGGGGGAGTCAATTCTCTGGATCCACTACTGAAGGTCCCACAATTCATGACAGCCCTGGGAGCCACACAAATACATTCTGGGTGTGTTAAGCCTTACCAGTCACCCTGAGCAGTCACTGCAAACAAACACACACAGTTGCTGCTCAAATAAATGAAGTAGAAGTTGTGAACCCCATGTGGTGCAGGGACTGCATCCAACATGATTACCTTGTATCTATCCCAATGATTAGAAGAGTGCTTGACAGAGAAACTCTTACAGACCACGATTACCGTTAGATAAAGTTCATCAGGACCTTAAAGAGAATGCCAATCACTACAACATATTTACAATCTGCTGGGAAGCAACAGGTATATATTGCCTTAAATGCACCAGAAAGGGGGTCTTGGAGTAGAGACAAATGCTGCAAATAGTGTGAGAGTTTATGCCTGCAAGTTCAATTGGATGTGCTGAAGTATCTGAATTGAGGAGCATCAAATCAATATTTGCAAAGCTTTCAGTGGGGATAATTGTGAGCTTTCAGTGTACATATGTTAGCATTTACTTAATTTAAAATCCTTTATTATTGACACAGTTACATAATCATGTAAATTAATAAACCATATTCACTGAGTGTACTCATATTCATGCAATCATATTTATTGAGTTCTTACTGCATGCAGAACACTGTAAGTGCTTGGGAGAGTACAATTCAACAATAAATTGAGAAGCAGCATGGCCCAGTGGAAAGAATATGGGCTTGGGAGTCAGAGGTCATGGGTTCTAATCCTGACTCTGCCACTTGTCTGCTGTGTGACTTTGGGCAAGCTACTTAACTTCTCTTTGCTTCAGTTCCCTCATCTGAAAAATGAGGATGAAGACTGTGAGCCCCACGTGGCACAACCTAATCACCTTGCATCCCCTCCAGCGCTTAGAACAGTGCTTCATATATTGTAAATGCTTAACAAATACCATCATCATTATTAATTATTATTATTATTATTATGAAATAGACACATTCACTGCCCACAATGAACTTACAGTCTGGGAGTGGGGAGAAAGAGACAGACATCAGTACCAATAAAAATTATAGATATGTACATAAGTGCTGTGGGGCTGGAAGGTGGCAGAGGAAGAGAAAAGAGAGCAAGTCAGAGTGTTACAAAAGGGAGTGGGAGATGAGGAAAAGTGGGGCTTAGTCTGGAAAGGCCTCTTGGAGGAGACATGCCTTCAACAAGGCTTTGAAGGTGGATGGGGGAGTGTCAGATTTGAGGGATGGAGGGTGTTCCAGGCCAGAAGAAGGATGTGGGCTAGGGGGTCAATGGTGAGACAGGTGTGACTGAGGCACAGTGAAAAGGTTAGCACTTGAGGGCTGGGCTGGGTTATAGAGGGAGAGAAGCAAAGTGAGGGAGGAGAGGGCAAGGTGGTGGAGTGGTTTAAAGCCAATGGTAAGGAGTTTTTGTTTGATAAGGAGGTGCATGGACAACCATGGGAGGGTTTTGAGGAGTGGGGATTTGTCTCCCAAAAACTTTCAAAACATGTCAATGTTTTGAAAGTTTTTGGGAGACAAATGATTGGCCAGCTGAGTCAAGTATGGACTGCAGTGGGGAGAGACAGGAGGCTGGGAGGTCAGCAGGGAGGCTGATATGGTAATCCAGGTGGGATAGGATGAGTGACTGTATGAATGTGGTAGCACTTTGTATGGAAAGGAAAGGGCAGATTTAAAGATCTGTGAAGGTGGGATCAATAGGCTTTAGTGATGGATTGAATAGGTGGGTTGAATAACAGAGAGGAGTCAAGGATAAGGCCAAGGTTTCAGGCTTGTGAGACAGGAAGAATGCTGGTGTTGCCTAAAGTGATAGGAAAGTCAGAGGGAGGACTGGGTTTGGGTGGGTAGATAAGGAGTTCTGTTTTGGACATGTTAATTTTGAGGTGATGGGAGGATATCCAAGTAGAGATGTCTTGAAGGCAGAAGGAGATGCGAGACTGGAGAGGGAGAGAGATCAGGGCTGGATATGTAGATTTGGGTATCATCCAATTAGAGATAGTATATGCACTATATAATTGTCCAAAAATGCATAGATTATACGTAAATGTTCTTCATACAAACATTGGTGGGGGGTGCTTTTTTGATCTTGGGAGCACAACAGTTTCTTTATATTATTTCCAATGTGAAGTCATGCTTGATAAGTAATCTTTTGCTTAATACTATTTTCATAGATCCAATTAAGAGCACAAACCGGGATTGTTAAACCTAAGGAATCAATTTTTATTGAGTGTTCATTGGGTGAGATGATGGACTATGTACTTTGTGTTATGGGGGATTTATGTGATATTTATTTAGTAGAAATTCCCCCATTCCACCCCATGTAACACATGAAGCAATCATGTCGCATTGTGCAGAGTGCAGTGTGAACATATCCCATGTAATAATGATAATTATGGTATTTATTAAGGACTTACTATGTGAGTTAGGATTGTCAAGTATGAAGAGTTTGAAGATACATAGCTGTGAAACTGAATTCATGTATTTAAAACCTTTTGAAAACAGCTGAAATCACATTTTATCCTGCAGTATAACTAGGAAAGATGCTTAAGGAGAGTTCCTCACATATTTTTTCCATCTAATTAAGGTTTAGAGCATTGACATTTTTACTGCACCCTGGAGGTAAAAAAAAAAAAAATGAGATTGATTTGTACCACTGCTCTAATGATGGGTGTATGAAAGAATCACTGTTAAATTCTCTTGCTATTAGTACCAACAATGTGCCACCAACTTATGAAGTGTCAAATATTCTGAGGGAATCAAAGTTAAGTATTCCTACTGGCCTGAAATGGAAATTCTGATTCCCTTCATCGATATTCAAACCATCTATGCTATTAGAAAAACCTGGAAAAAAAGATAACAGAAAGAGGGTGCTTCCCTAGTTTAGAAGAAACTATTATTTTGGAGACTTTGGTTGCCTGTCATAAATGTAATAGTATAATGAAAAAAAGGAGAAAAAATATACATGGATTAATTTTCTCTAGACTGTAGTTAGATCGCTTCTTTTTCCTCCCTCCAAACCCTCCCCAAAAGAATGAGTATCTTCAAAATACTTCATTCAACTATTTGAGCAGCATTGTTGTTAGAAATATTAATCATTTTTCAACTTGAATTCAGCAAAAAGAGATGCACACTGAATATACATTACACTTATTAGAGAGTTTTTGATTGTGGTTATAGAAGAGTGAAATGAATGCTGATGGGTTGTCATATAGCTATGCATTTTCAATTTGTAAATAGGGAAAGCACAGATTTCCTGAAATCTAAAGTCTAATCAGCAATGTTTGTAAAATAATAAAAAAAATCCTGTCAGATTCAGGCAGTCGATCATTAAAGTGCCCAATTTATAATAGCAGGAGGTATGGAGATACAATAAGATTTAGGTTCACCAAATTAAAATTGGGGTTGCATTAGAATTTTCAAGTACATGGTACAGTGTTCTGCCCACAATAAACAGTCAGAAAATACCACTGTTTGATTAGGGTTTTCAATATGATTACATATGAGTTAGGGCTTGAGACCAGTGATAAGATTTTGGGAATTGTGGGCTAGCTCTAAAGCATGAGAGCATTATGTTATCTTGAGCAATTCAATTTCCCTTTGCCTCAGTTTCCTCTTTTGAAGATTCAGAACCCCATGTGGGACAGTGATTATCTTGTCCTTCCTCTAACTATAAGTTCACTGTGGGCTGGAAACATGTCTACCAAGTCTGTTGTATTGTACTCTCCCAAGCACTTAGAACATTGATTGATTGTGTATTTCCCACAGTGTTTAGAATAGAGAGCTTAAAAAATAGCACTGTCAATATTATTATTAGGCACTTCATGTCCATGCTTTTTTTATGCCAGGAAAGTCAACTATGGAGTTTGTTAAGGAAGCATGATACATATTTCATGAGCCATGAAGACATTTTGAATAAAAGATGTGTCTATTTTATGTTCAAAAAAGGAGTCTGAAAAAATAACTACATTTTCTCAGGTAAACAATAGATTATAACAGTAACTTTTCATTATAAACAATCCTGATCTATAAAAAATGAGAATTTTGAATATTCAATTTGGAATGGGGCAAAATCAGAAAGGGGTTAGGGAATGTAAATAGAAGAAAGGATGATACAGAGGAAAGGTAGAAGTAATAGGAAGGGAAAGACAAAGAGAAAAGAGAGATGGGGAAAGGAAAGGAGATAGAAGGGATAGGAAAGGGGAAAGAAGGCGAGTCAAAGAAAAAGGGTAGAAGGCAGGAGAGGAATATTTACTTTTTCTTCTTCATCTGTTCTCACTATCCAGCATTAGTGGGCAGTGATGACGAGTGAATCGTGTCAGAGGTGGGGGAAGGGAAGCAGTGACTCTTGGGTACATCTATCAAAACATTTGCTGACAAAAGGAGGTACTTGTATCAAAATGCTTTCCAGGACCTTTAAAATTCAAATGAAGACTTTGAGATCCTACATCTTTTTTTAAGTAAAAGAGATTTTACTCTATCTTCCTTGACCTCAGCTGCCTTTGACACTGTCAGTCACCCCCTTCTCTGGGAAACACTGTTCAACCTTGGCTTCCCTGACAATGTCCTCTCCTGGTTCTCCTCCTATCTCTCTGGTCACTCAATTTCAATATCTTTCATGGACTCCTCCTCTGCCTCCCTTCCTCTGACTGTGGATGTACCTCAAGGTTCAGTTCTGGGAACTTTTCTGTTTTCCATCTACACCCACTCCCTTGGAGAACTCATTCACTCCCATGGCAGATGATTCCCAGATCTACATTTCCAGCCCTGATGTCTCTCCCTCTCTGCTATCTAGCATTTCCTCCTTCCTTTAGAACATCTCTACTTGGGTGTCCCACCGACTCCTCAAACTTAATATGTCCAAAATAGAACTCATCTTCCCACCCAAACCCTGTCACCCCCCCATTTGCCCATCACTATAGACTGTACCACCACCCTTCCTGCCTCAAGGACATAATGTTAACGTTACCCTCGATTCATTTTTGTCATTCAACCCATTTATTCAATCTGTCGCTAAATCCTGGTGGTTCAACCTTCAGAATATTGCTAAAATCCACCCTTTTCTTTCCATCCATATGGCTATCACATTAATCCAAGCACTTACCCCATCCCTACTGTATCAGCCTCCTTGCTGAACTCTCCCAACATCCCCCCACTCCATTTCATACTTCACTCTGCTGCCCAGATCATTTTTCTACAAAAACATTCAGTGCACGTTGCCCCACTCAAGAACTTCCAGTGGTTGCCCGCCCACCTCTGTATCAAAAGCTCCTTACGATTAGCTTTAAAGCACTCCATCACCTTGACCCCTCCTACTCTTCCTCACTACTCTATTACAACCCAGGCTGCACATTTTGATCATCGGATGCCAATCAACTCACTGTACCTCAATCTCACCCATCTCGCTGCTGACCTCTCACCCGCGTCCTGCCTCCAGCCTGGAATGCCCTCCCTCTTCATATCCTACATGCAATTACTCTCTCCATCTTCAAAGCCTTAACAATAGCATATCTCTTTTAAGAGGCCTTCCCTAAGTCCTCCTTTCTTTTCTCCCACTCTCTTTTGCGTTGTCCTGATTTGCTCCCATTATCCTCCACCCTCTCAGCACTTATATACAGATCCATAAATTATTTAAATGAATGTCTGTCTCCCCATCTAGATTGTAAGTTCATTCTTAGCAGGGAATGTGTCAATTATATTGTACTCACAAGCACTTAGTACAGTGCTCTGCACACAGTAAGCCCAATTGATTTGTTTTCTCAAGTACTTAGTGCAGTGTAGTGCAAGTAGTAAGTCCTCAATAAATACCTTTAATTTTTCGGAGAGCACATTACCCCATCGATTTACCTTCTTTACATCACATGACCTTTACTTCTGTAGCACCTTCTCATTGATCCTGCTACTGATTTGATTTAGTGTTTTGATCTTGGTTTATGTAATATTATGGTGTGGAATTTAGAAGAGGGGACACCATGACATTTAAGTGCATTGAAAAAAAGTGTCATGGTCAACTAATCTCACTGAAGTAAATGTTTCCTTTCCCTTGTTAACACTGCAGTATAGTTTGTTGGCTTTACCAGGGAATGGGACCTTCCTTGTCACTGTTTCAAGCTCATAGTTATCAGTCAACCTATGAACAAACATTTAAGCAGTCACAATAAGTTTCCCATGTAGTACTATCCTTGCTTTTACATCCAAAGATGACACTGTCAAAGTGAGACTTTACCCATAACAATGACTGTTTTTGAGAGAGAATCCCTTGAACATTTGTAACAGTAATGGATTACTAATATATTTCCAGAGAAGCGCAATATAATCTCAAATGCAACTGGTTTGAAATGACAAGCCATCATCAGTGGCCAGAGAAAATTCAAGTTTCTTAATCTGCATACTATGGTAGCCCAAATAGGGTACAGAAAATTAAGGGGATGGTTGCCAAACTATGGTTAACAAGGGAAACCTGTACTACCATGGAGTAAATGCGGGGTTATTTGAAAAAATAACAAAGCAATAAAAAGACTATAATTCTTTTCTTTGTTTTCCTTATAGAAGACTGATAATTTAGTCAGGCAAACTACCTTATGTTCATATCTTATGATGTTCATTGGATTTACATACAGCAAGTTGAGTCCCTTTTTGAAGTAAAAATCAATCTAAACATTGTTAATTGATATTTTTAGTCAGGGACCAATAATTGGATTTTTTAATTCAGAGGAGACATATTTTGAGTCATTTCCCCTTGTGAGAATGGGGGTACCACACTGTTGAAGTATTTGAGAGAAAAATCATTCCCAAGTTATTCCCTCATACGGGGGTCTGAGCCTAAGGGATCCCTTAGTCATTTAAGAAAAAAAAAGAGTCTTTGTGTTTTCATTTTACTTGCTACAAAGTTCATTTATTTTTATCAATCTGTCTCCCCCCGCTAGACCATAAGCTCCATGTAAGCAGGGAATGTGCCCAAGAAATCTATTTTATTGTATGCTCCCAGGTGCATAGTACAGTACTCTGCACATAGTAAGCACTCAATGAATGATTGATTGTTTTCATTATAATTCGTAAAAATGATGAATAATGAGGGAGGCATAGTGAAATTGGGAACCAGTGTTTGGGTTCAATTTTTCATTAGCTTCTCGATACCAAAATTCACGCTTTGTTTGTGAAGCAGTAGTATTTCAGGGTATTCTTCTTCAGGTCCTTTGGGATAGGAATCAAAATGTCAGGCATTTGAGAACAATGTTGTACTAGTTGCTTAGTACAGTGCTCTGCACACAGTAAGTGTTCAATAAATACGACAATGAATGGTCTTAATTTGCACAAATATGCATAGATAAAAACTTGTAATTTTCCATAGTAGGCTAGAAAACATTAGGGGCAGGGGTAGAGTTTAAAAGTGAGCTCATTAACTGTATGTAAATTATGTAAAAAGATTAACTTATTCTTTCAATTAATGTAAACTTTATATGCAAATCAGCTGGGTAATGATATCATATGAGAAATAGAAATGTCATAATCTTGTTTCCTCTTCCATTTAATCAGCTCTATAATTAGGAGATGAGGGCATTAATTTGCGGCAGTTCTTGTAATTATATGATAGTTGTAGAGCTACATTACAATAAAAGAGTAATTTTGGAACAGAATTTTATGATTAAGCTTTACATCTTGAAAAATCAAGCTGGATTTGGAGTACGTTCAACAGTTAAGTCACTCTTTTTTTTTTTTTCCAAAGTGAATCACTGAAATGCTATAATTGTTTATGGAAGCAACTCTTTAGTATGAAGTTGATTGTGTGTGTGTGTGTGTGTGTGTGTGTGTGTGTGTGTGTTTGTGAGCACAGATTGTAATTTATGCCTTTGAAGAACAAATATGTGTAAATAAGGTTGTAGTTTCTGGCATGGAAACCCTGCTACTCCCTAGGTAAATGCCTAGGTGCTGTTGGGATAGAAGAGGGAAGTCTTTTCCTGAGAAGCCAATAGGACTATCCAGAGATTACTGAAACAATAATGTGAGACATTCTCTAATAAGATAGCTCATAAAACCACCTTATTGAAACACTGAGTTCAAGATTAGTGAATATGAAATATAAACAGAAGTAAATTGCTCTCCAAATTTTTTTCCCCATTGGCTCTGAGTCACAATCAGTACAATTATTTTTGCCTTCAGAATGGATTGCGTGTCTTCATTTATTCCACCTTATGATGTTTTTGCCCAGAAATATGATAACTTGGGAAATTTGCCATTATTTGCCATCTCAAGAACTAATCTGTAAACGAGTCCTGAAAGAATGTTTAAAAGGGGAAAGCTATGGGGGGAAAAAAGGGCAAGAGAAAAGCAGAGCCTTAGGTTGATTTTTATTTTATGAAATTAGACCTGAGACCTGTATTTTGCTCCTTCTCCTATCTCCCTTTCTGTGCATATTCATATATGCACAAATTACCATGTACCATTCATAATCGAACCAACTCTCCTGGAGGGTGGAGGAGGCTGAAATCACACAGATCTTACACAAAGATAAAGCTTACCAAAGCTGAATGCAGCATCCACCTTTGAGAGTCTCCTTGATTAGGCTTCTAACATGAAGCTAATCTTTTAGACAATGATCATCATTATTTGTTGTATTCCTCCAGGTGTCTTTACACAGCTATTATTCCTTTCCCTAGTGTACTACAGCTCAGCTTCAGCCCCGCTAGCCAAGAGTGTGCAGGTTAGAAGAGGAAACTGGATAGACCTCACTTTCTCTCCCACTTGTTTGAAGTTTGTTATCTGTTAATAGAAACAATCAGGTGTAATATCCCAGGATATATCAAGACAAATTGACACATGGAGGCCGCGAAACATGTCTACCCACTCTATTGTACTGTACTCTTCCAAGCGCTTAGTACACTGCTCTGCAAACAGTGAGCTCTCAGGAAATTGATAGATCGATTGATTTCCCTCCTGCCATCTCCCATCCACCTTTGTCCCAACACAAAAAAAGTGCCATGGGTTTTTACATGAAAAAGCAGGATAACTTGCTATTTTTTTTTTTCCCTCCTACTTGTTTGTAGTTTATTGTTGGACTTCAAAGGGAATTTGAATTCCGACAAGCTTGTAAGGGAAGGAAAACACTTCTCACCCTAAATTCCAGTGATGGCATCCCGGTAGTCAGGAGACCTAGGGAAAACAATGTCTGCTGCCCTAAGTAAGAAACAGTGGGAAGTGAGTGTGTACCTTCCCTCCTGGGTTCAAAGGTGATCATGTCTTAGTTTAGACAGCAGCTATCGCATCCAGATTGCCTTCCCCTGCTCTCTACCCTCTCCACTCTTCCTCCTGCTACAGAAAGAGCACAGGACTGGTTGTTAGGAGCTCTGAGAAACAGAGTGTCCACATTCAAAACCATTGGAGATAGGGATCACTGGTACAAGGGATCCAATAGACAGAGTTGCCCACCAATAGACGAGGAGATGGTAGGAAAAAAAAAAAATCAGATGGCACTGTTTTAATTGGAAGAATTGAAACAAGGAAGGTTTCACAGAAGACTTTCAATTGTCATGGAAGCTGAGCTGTGTTGTATTATTTTCTCCCAAGCGCTTCGTACAGTTACATATCTATTCTATTTATTTTATTTTGTTAGTATGTTTGGTTTTGTTTTCTGTCTCCCCCTTATGGGTCTCAGACTGAAACTTAAGAAACTGTTCTACTAGGGGAAATGTCATCTCAGATTTTTCACTATTTACACTAATTAATAATAATACTTGTGATACTAAGCACTTTCTTTTTCCCGATTTATAGGTCTCAGACAAACCTAAGAAACTGTTCTACTAGGGGAAATGTCGTCTCAGACTTTTCACTATTTACACTAATTAATAATAATACTTGTGATACTAAGCACTTACTAAGCGCCATCCCCATTTTACAGAAGAGGGAACTGAGGCACAGAGAAGTTGTGACTTGTCCAAGGACACACAGCAGACAAGTGGTGAAGCTGATCCTTCTGACTCCTAGGCCTGTGCTCTATGATGCATGGAGTATAATAATAATACTACTAATAATAGCATTTATTAAGTGCTTACGATGTGTAAAGCACTGTTCTAAGTGCTTTACTAAGTGCTAAGGACTGTGAGCCCCCTGTTGGGTAGGGACTGTCTCTTGCCAACTTGTACATCCCAAGCGCTTAGTACAGTGCTGTGCACACAGTAAGCGCTCAATAAATACGATTCATTGATTGATTGCTCTGCACACAGTAAGTGTTCTATAAATGATTGACTGTCAAGTGGTAGTCACCTCAAAACCAGCCAGCCCACAGGCTTCAAGCTAAAGAGGCTTATGGCTCTTTAATCAATCAATCAATCGTATTTATTGAGCGCTTACTATGTGCAGAGCACTGTACTAAGCACTTGGGAAGTACAAATTGGCAACACATAGAGACAGTCCCTACCCAACAGTGGGCTCACAGTCTAAAAGGGGGAGACAGAGAACAGAACCAAACATACCAACAAAATAGGATAGAAATGTACAAGTAAAATAAATAAATAAATAAATAAATAGAGTAATAATTAATTTCTGTGTGCCTCAGTTATCTCATCTGTAAAATGGGGATTAAGACTGTAAGCCCCAAGTGGGGCAACCTGATCACCTTGTATCCCCCCCAGTGCTAGAACAGTGCTTTGCACATAGTAAGTGCTTAACAAATACCACCATTATTATTATTATTATTATTATTATCAGTGTGGCTCAGTAGAAAGAGCCCGGGATTGGGAGTCAGAGGTCATGGGTTTGAATTCCAGCTCCCCTACTTGTCAGCTGTGTGACTTTGGGCAAGTCACTTAACTCCTCTGTTCCTCAGTGACCTCATCTGTAAAATGGGGATTGACAGTGAGCCCTACATGGGACAACATGATCACCTTGTAACTTCCCCAGCACTTAGAACAGTGCTTTGCACATAGTAAGCACTTAATAAATGCCATTATTATTATTATTACACTCCATGCATCATAGAGCACAGGCCTAGGAGTCAGAAGGATCCGCTTCACCACTTGTCTGCTGTGTGTCCTTGGACAAGTCACAACTTATCTGTGCCTCAGTTCCCTCCTCTGTAAAATGGGGATGAAGACTGTATGGAACAGGGACTTTGTACAGCCTGATTATCTTGTATCTTCCTCAGGGCTTAAAACAGTACCTGGCGCTTAGTAAGTGCTTAATATCACAAGTATTATTATTAATTAGTGTAAATAGTGAAAAATCTGAGATGACATTTCCCCTAGTAGAACAATTTCTTAAGTTTCAGGCTGAGACCCATAAAGCAAAATAATTTAAGTCTTTCATCAATAAAAAGAAAATGAAACAATGCAGTAAAATAATATTTTTAGCATAATTATTCAGCGAAACTGTGACCACAAAGTTATGAATGTATTTAGTCTTTAAACTTGGTAGAAATGTAACATATTGGAAAATAAGGGGTTTTCCAAGCAACTTTACATTTAAATATAGTAGGAAGAGCCATGGAATTGGAATAACCTGAGTGGTGATTACCTGGTGATTTAGGAATCTACACAAAAAACTCCCCATTTTGTAATGTCTTCTTTTCTCTTTATCCCAGTACTTACTGTTTTATGGATTTATCCCATAGTGTTGAATCACAATAAGAAAAGTGTCAGTTAAAAAAAATCCATCTTTTTGAAGTGTCCTTTCACTGGTGACATACCCAGATGGATTTTCTGAGGGAATAAAATGGGGCTAGTGGTACTAAATTTTCAACAGCAGCAGCAAGCTACTCAGTTTGAATTCTAGTAGGAGAGTGACAAATAAACTGAGCTTTAAAC
This sequence comes from Tachyglossus aculeatus, assembly GCF_015852505.1. Taxonomy (NCBI): domain Eukaryota; kingdom Metazoa; phylum Chordata; class Mammalia; order Monotremata; family Tachyglossidae; genus Tachyglossus; species Tachyglossus aculeatus. Next base: position 33,569,672 of record NC_052079.1, on the reverse strand, counting down.
TAGCTGATATTTTATAACATTTATTATTTATCACAAAGATGGAATAGTGTTGGGAAGAATTGAATTGATTATTCAGATCACTTGGGATATGAGTTTTATAGATAAAAAACAGTTGTGTAAGAAGCTAAGCATGAATTTAAAAAGTAGATTTCCTGGGCGAACATTTGATACCTTAACCATTTCTGATTATATTAGATATAAATAAATGAAGTATAACAAGATACCTGGCCTATAATAGTTGGGAATACTAGAATTATCAACCTCTGCGATCTAAAAAGCAGAAGGAAATTCAAATAGCTTTTTACTCTTGGATTATTGGCTATTCTCAAATTCTGAAAGTGCTATTACCTATTATATCTGTGAAAGAAAGATTATCTAACAAAATGCTAAAGTACCCTGTATTGTAGGTAGGTTTCTAAATGCTTTAACTGAATGCATAAAGAAGTAGATTTGTACTGAAAAATATGAATCAATCAATCAATCAATCAATCAATCAATCGTATTTATTGAGCGCTTACTATGTGCAGAGCACTGTACTAAGCGCTTGGGAAGTACAAATTGGCATCACATAGAGACAGTCCCTACCCGATAGTGGGCTCACAGTCTAAAAGGGGGAGACAGAGAACAGAACCAAACATACCAACAGAATAAAATAAGTAGGATAGAAATGTACAAGTAAAATAAATAAATAAATAAATGAACAGAGTAATAAATATGTACAACCATATATACATATATACAGGTGCTGTGGGGAAGGGAAGGAGGTAAGACGGGGATGGAGAGGGGGACGAGGGGGAGAGGAAAGAAGGGGCTCAGTCTGGGAAGGCCTCCTGGAGGAGGTGAGCTCTCAGCAGGGCCTTGAAGGGAGGAAGAGAGCTAGCTTGGCGGATGGGCAGAGGGAGGGCATTCCAGGCCCGGGGGATGACGTGGGCCGGGGGTCGATGGCGGGACAGGCGAGAGCGAGGTACAGTGAGGAGATTAGTGGTGGAGGAGCGGAGGGTGCGGGCTGGGCAGTAGAAGGAGAGAAGGGAGGTGAGGTAGGAGGGGGCGAGGTGATGGACAGCCTTGAAGCCCAGGGTGAGGAGTTTCTGCCTGATGCGCAGATTGATCGGTAGCCATTGGAGGTTTTTGAGGAGGGGAGTGATATGTCCAGAGCGTTTCTGGACAAAGATAATCCGGGCAGCAGCATGAAGTATGGATTGAAGTGGAGAGAGACACGAGGATGGGAGATCAGAGAGAAGGCTAGTGCAGTAGTCCAGACGGGATAGGATGAGAGCTTGAATTAGCAGGGTAGCGGTTTGGATGGAGAGGAAAGGGCGGATCTTGGCAATGTTGCGGAGCTGAGACCGGCAGGTTTTGGTGACGGCTTGGATGTGAGGGGTGAATGAGAGAGCGGAGTCGAGGATGACACCAAGGTTGCGGGCTTGTGAGACGGGAAGGATGGTAGTGCCGTCAACAGAGATGGGAAAGTCAGGGAGAGGACAAGGTTTGGGAGGGAAGACAAGGAGCTCAGTCTTTGACATGTTGAGCTTTAGTTGGCGGGCGGACATCCAGATGGAGATGTCCTGAAGGCAGGAGGAGATGCGAGCCTGGAGGGAGGGGGAGAGAGCAGGGGCAGAGATGTAGATCTGGGTGTCATCAGCGTAGAGATGATAGTTGAAGCCATGGGAGCGAATGAGGTCACCAAGGGAGTGAGTGTAGATTGAGAACAGAAGGGGACCAAGCACTGAACCTTGGGGAACCCCCACAGTAAGAGGATGGGAGGGGGAGGAGGAGCCTGCAAAAGAGACTGAGAAAGAACGACCAGAGAGATAAGAGGAGAACCAGGAGAGGACGGAGTCTGTGAAGCCAAGGTCAGATAACGTGTTGAGGAGAAGGGGGTGGTCCACAGTGTCAAAGGCAGCTGAGAGGTCGAGGAGGATTAGGACAGAGTATGAGCCGTTGGATTTGGAAAGCAGGAGGTCATTGGTGACCTTTGAGAGCGCAGTTTCCGTGGAATGAAGGGGACGGAAGCCAGACTGGAGGGGGTCGAGGAGAGAGTTGTTATATAGATATGAATCTATATAAAGACTCTGCATGTACTACCCACTACTTAGTTTCTTTTATAATGAGAAAATATATAACCAACCGAACACTCCAAATCACATCAACCCAACCAATATTTAGAATCATATTCGAGTCTACTCATATGTATACGTGTATATTCAATTGTCCGTTCAGGGATTTATTCGAATACAACGTCCTGACATATTTCCTCTGATCTGTTCATTTTTCTTCCTACTATTCCCAGCATTTATAATGTGTAAGTATGTCTCCCCTCTTAGATGCTAAGCTCCTTGTGGACGGAAAAACACGCCTTTAGCTTCCACTGTACTTTCCCCAAATGCTTTGCATGGGCCCTGGGACCAAAAACTGCAGTCACTCAGGACTGAGGCACAGAGAGGCTGCCATCATTGAGGAACCTGGACTTTACAAGGTACTCCCTGACTCCACCCTCTATTCATCAAATTTCTGTCCTCCTAACTTCCTGCTGCAAGCCACCCATTACCAACAATGCATCCTTTCAGCCAACTCCCGTTTATCTCATCCGCCTACTTCTTTCCATTCCCGATCAATCATATTTATTGAGCATTTACTGTGTGCAGAGCACTGTACTAAGCACTTGGGAAGTCCAAGTTGGCAGCATATAGACAGTCCCTACCCAACAGTGGGCTCACAGTCTAGAAGGAGACAGAGAACCAAACCAAACATATTAACAAAATAAAATAGAATAGATATGTACAAGTAAAATAAATAGAGTAATCCCATTCCCCTGCATCGTTTTCCCATGAAAATAGAACCTGTGGGATCCCTTCTCTATCATGGGGAGATTCCCTTAATTCTCAAATTCTTCCTAATCCAGTCTCTGCTCCTCACCATCACTGGGACCCGACTCTTTCCAGGAAATACTGTCTCCTAAGAGGGCCTCGATGTAGCGGGCTAGACTGTGAGCCCACTCTTCTAGACTGTGAGCCCACTCTTCTAGACTGTGAGCCCACTGTTGGGTAGGGACCATCTCTGTACGTTACCAACTTGTACTTCCCAAGCGCTTAGTACAGTGCTCTGCACACAGTAAGTGCTCAATAAATACGACAATGAATGGGCAGATCATGGCTGGGGAGTCGGAAGATCATGGGTTTGAATCCCAGCTCCCTCACCTGTCTGCTGTGAGGCCTTGGGCAAGTCACTTAACTTCTCTGGACCTCAATTATCTCATCTGTAAAATGCGGATGAAGACTGGGAAACCTATGGGGGACAGGAACTGTGTCCAACCCAATTTGTTTGTATCCACCCCGGTGTTTAGAACAGTGCCTGACACATGCTAAGCACCTACGCAGCGTGGCTCAGCGGAAAGAGCACGGGCTTGGGAGTCAGAGGTCATGGGTTCTAATCCCAACTCTGCCACTTGTCTGCTGTGAGACTTCGGGCAAGTCACTCAACTTCTCTGGGCCTCAGTTACCTCATCTGTAAAATGGGGATTAAGACTGTGAGCCCCACGTGGGACAACCTGATCACCTTGTATCCACCCCCCCCCCCGCCCCGCCACCCAGTGCTTAGAACAGTGCTTGGCACATAGTAAGTGCTTAACAAATGCCATCATTATTATTAAATATAATTATAAAATAATTATTATTTGACATTATTATTAACGACAACTCATGGGAAAAGGGAGCGAAGTCAGCCTCTGACCTGCTTCCAGTGCTACCTTTTCACCGGACCACACCCTCTCTGTCCCGCAATTTTTTTATGGTACTTGTTAAGTGCTTACTATGTGTCAAACACCACTCTAAGTGCTGTGGTACCTCCAAGTTAATTCAGTTAGACACAGTTCTTCTCCCACATAGGATTCTCAGTTTAGTCTTCCATTGAATACCACAGTTACCTCAGTTACCTCATCTGTAAAATGAGTATTGAGACTGTGAGCCCCACACGGGACAGGGACTGTCCAACTGTATTTACTTTTATCCACTCCAGTGCTTAATATAGTGCCTGGCACGTAATGAAGTGCCTAACAAATACCATAATTATTATTATCATTAGCTTGTAAACTTCTTGAGGTACAGAACTGTGTCCGTTAACTTTATTGAACTCTCCCAAGCAGTTAATACAGTGCTCTGCTTAGAGTAAATGCTCAATGCTATTAATAACAACTATGACACTTGTTAAGTGCTTACTATGTGCCAAATTCTGTGCTAAGCACTGGGATAGATATGATATAAAGCAACTCAGTCACAGTTCTCATCCCATATGGAGCTCTCAATCTAATAAGGATGGAAAAAACGTATTTATCCCTATTTTATAGATGAGGAAATGGAGGCACAGAGAAGTTAAGTGTCTTTGCCCAACATCACACAGCAGACAATAGCAGAACTGGAGTTAGAACCCCATTTCATACTGTATAGAGTCCAGGTCTGGGATTCAGAAGGTCGTGGGTTCTAATCCTGACTCTGCAACGTGTCTGCTGTGTGAATTTGGGTACGTCACTTAGCTGTGCCTCAGTTCCCTCATCTGTAAAATGGGAAGCATAACTGAGCCCAATACGGGACAGGAACTGTGTCCAAACCAATTTTCTTGTATCTTAGTACAGTGCCTGGCATTTAGTGAATGCTTAACAAATACTATAAAAAACCCTCCTTCTACACATAGGTCGATGCTCTCTCTACTAGGCCACATTCTTTCCAGTGATCCTCTCGCTCAATTTGGCAAACCTCCTTATTCACCCCACACTACTCACTCACAAACTCATTGTGGATCTTACCACTTGTGACTATCATTTTTCACTTCATCAGCTCTTAAATGACCCTATTATCCCAGTCTCTTACTCCACCTCTCCTCTGAACACACAAATCAACTCCCTCAACTTTACCCTCTTTGCTGAATTTAATGACAGCTACAAGGTGTGTTTTTTTCTTTCTGCTGAAATCTCTTGAGGAGGAAATCAAGGCACTTTGGCTATTTCAAATTCATCCATACTTGCTACAACTCTACTCTCTGTCCTGTTCAGCAACTTTACTTCTCTCTACCTTCCATTCCCATTACTCCCACAAATTTTTTGAGACCTCCAAATCCTCCCTGAAGATTAGTGCCATGATTTCTCTTGACCCTGTTGACTTTACTATCTACATCATTGATAAAACTGAGACTGTCAGATGTTTTTCAAAGCCTCTTCCTCAGCTGCCTTTATCTTTCCCATTCCCACAGCCTTCTCAGTCAGCTCAGATGAGATGTCCCTCCTACTTACAAAATCTACCACTAACTGTGCCTCTGACCCTATCCCCTCTCACTTCAAGACATTTCTAAAAAAATCCCTCTAAAAACAACCTTCCTCCTTTAGACCAGTGTCATCAAGCACCCATTCACCTAATGTCTATTAATAATTAATAACATTAATTAATGTCTGTTAAGCCCTTACTATGTGCCAAGCACTGTTCTAAGTGCTGGAGTAGATATAAAATTGTCCCACAAAGGGCTCACAGTCTTAATCCTCATTTTACAGATGAAGAAGAGGCACAGATAATTTAAGTGTCTTGCCCAAGGTCACACAGCAGACAAGTGGCAGAGTTGGGATCAAAACCCAAGTCTTCTGACCCCTAAGCCTGTGCTCTTTCCACTATGCCACACTGCTTCTCTGTTCCTTTTGCTCTAACAGCAGACTCACATCTCCACTATCTTGGGGGGAAAAAGGAATAAACCGTCCAAGCTCACTTGGCCCATTCAACTTATCTTCCCATTCCTGTTCAAAATCATCAGCCTGTCTGTATGTACTCATTGCCTCCACTTTCTCCTAACTCCTTTTATAACCCTATATAAACCAGTGTCTTTCCACTTTGGTCCACAGACAACTGAAAGTCATGGATGACATCTTCCACTGCCAAGGTTAATGAACTCGCTCCTATCCCTTTGTCAACACTGTATTCCTTTCTCCTGGCAATAGTATCTGCCAGTGATGATGATGGTTTTTGTTAAGTGCTTATTATGTGCCAAGCACTGTTGTAAGTGCTGGAATAGATACAAAGTAATCAGTTTGTCCCACATGGGGCTCACGGTCTTGATCCCCATTTTACAGATGAGGTAACTGAGGCACAAAAGTGACTTGCCCAAAGTCACATCGCTGATAAGTGGCAGAGCCAGGATTAGAGCCCACAACTTCCAAGCCCAGACTCTTTCTACTAAGCCAAGCTGCTTCTATAGTGGTTTTACTATAACGATTGATTTGGGAAGGCTTACATTCCCTATTACTTAAGTATCAACTCAAATGTGGGTGATAACCTTGCCCAAACATACAGTTGACTTCCAAACCTTTTTTTAATTATTACTATTCCTCTGATTATTTTCCATAGTTTAAATTATTCATGGAAAATACCATTTTCCTGGATTGTATCATGGTTAATCTGGAAAAGATAAGCCGCTAATTTAGTCTTCGCTTTTGCAAGAACAAAATAACTTTCATAATTGGGTAGCTCTTGTTTCATGTCAATATATATCTGAGATATTAAATAGTATCTTGATTTCCCAGTGTGTGTCTCCAGATTGTCTTACAATATCCTTTTAACTGGCGCAAAATGAATAACTAAACACCATCAAGGGAATAGATGTAAGACACTTCTGATCTGATGATATTCTATTTTCCTTTCCTACCACTGAGAAAGTCTTCTTGAGGGAAATCATGAGGAAACATATTTACTATATGAGGACCTGTATTAAAACAGAATCACATTCGCACCATAATCAACATCAAATAGTGAGACAGGCCCAACAGCTATGAGATCTCCAAAGTCAAGTATTTCACTAGTTGTAAAGAAATGTTTTGGCAAAATTTCTCTGGGTAGCAGCATATGAGAGGAGAATGAATGGTATCAGAACACCCAAGCAACTTCTATTCTGTGAACTGAAATAGGACTTACTAGAAATGCAGAAGATTCTTGGAAGATAGCTGAACCCAGGCAGAGGCCAAATCAAGAGACAACGCTCTCATTGAGCAAAATCTTTGGGAAGACTGGAGGTCAAATGCATTAGCATGGAAAGGGCAAACTCTACATGCAAACAGTGTGGACTGTTCTGTCTATCATGCATAGAACCATTCAGTTCTAGAACCATTCAGTTCAGTGCTAGAATACATGGATTAGTTCACTAACATCTGTAGTGTTTCTATGATGTTCCCATAAGAATGACAGATAAGGCTCATTCCTAATAATTCAGAACTGGGAATGTGTTTCAAAGGAATTATAGTGATTAGAAAACTCCTAACTTTAAGCATGGAGGGGAAACTTAGGGGTGGGACATGGGGGGCAGGATTTTAAGGGGACAGCAGAGGGAAAGAGCAGAGAAAAGGGAATGAAAGGAAAGGAAAAAGGGGAGGCAAAGAGGACACAGATGCAGAAGGTGGAACAGCTTCCTCACAGTCACATATCTGGTCTTCACTGGACCACGTGCTAGACCTGAGAGACTTCCCTTGCCCCAACTCCCACCCCAGGGCCACAATCCATTCCACAGGAAAACAGAAGCCATAATGTTCCCGGAGTTCCGATTCCTACTCATTCATTCATTCGATCGTATTTATTGAGTGCTTACTGTGTGCAGAGCACTGTACTAAGCACATGGGAAGTACAAGTTGGCAACAGATAGAGATGGTCCCTACACAACCACAGGCTCGCAGTCTAGAAGGGGGAGACATAACAAAACAAAACATGTGGACAGGTGTCAAGTCGTCAGAACAAAAAGAATTAAAACTAGATGCACATCATTAACAAAATAAATAGAATAGTAAATATGTACAAGTAAAATAGAGTAATAAGTCTGTACAAACATATATACAGGTGCTGTGGTGGGGAGGAGGAGAGGAAAAGGAGGCTCAGTCTGGGTTTCCTGCTCCATCCTAGCCTACATTCAGGGCTAGTCCCCCCATCTCACTGTAAATAGCCCAGCCTCTGCTGATGCTGCAAAGACACAGCCCATGTTGATCTCTAGCTTGACCAGGAACGTCTGCCCCTGCCTCACACTAAATGAAATATAACCCTGTTCAGGATGAAAGGATCCAGTTATTCATCATTCCACAAATATCCTTTATGCCAGGCCCATTTCACATCACAGGGACCCCAGCTTGGACTCAGCCCTCACCTAGTTCTGGTGGCACCCTGAGGATTGAGGCCACGGCTGGCAGGGCACAATAGGTTCAGCTTCCATTTGGGATTTTACTCTGACCTTTTTTTTTGCAGTATCTGTTTAGAACAGTGTTTGACACATAGTACGTGCTTAACACTGGGGCAGGAGCAAGTTAATTAAATCAGACACAATCCCTGTCCCACAGTCTAAGTAGAAGGGAGAACGGGTGTATAATCCTCATTTTACAGTTGCAGAAACTGAGGCACAGATATGAGGGACTTGCCCAAGGTAACACAGCAATTGGCAGAACTGGGATTGTTCATTCAATCGCAACTGTTGATGATGATGGCATTTATTAAGCGCTTACTATGTGCAAAGCACTGTTTTAAGTGCTGGGGAGTTTAGAAGGTGATCAGGTTGTCCCACGGGGGGCTCACGGTCTTAATCCCCATTTTACAGATGAGGTAACTTGAGGCCCAGAGAAGAGAAGTGACTTGCCCAAAGTCACACAGCTGACAAGTGGTGCAATTGGGATTTGAACCCATAACCTCTGACTCCAAAGCCCGGGCTCTTTCCACTGAGCCACACTACTTCTCATGTGTGCAAAGCACTACGCCAATAGCTTCTGGGAGTTGCAAATGAAGAGCTCTTTGTTCTTAAATCCTTCACTTTTTTCTTGTCTTTTCCTTCCATTAATTTGTCATGCCAGTTTTTTTTTTTTTTTTTTACCACGACTGAAAGGTTTTCAAAAGCACACCACTTTGGTTGTGACCTTTTATTTAACCTCCAACCCGTATTTAATAAAAGCTTACGGAACTAAAATTCTATTTCTAACCCTGGATGCTATTATCTGAAAGCCTTCTACATTTTGAATTCAATACTATAAATTAGTCCAGACTTAAAAATTCATCACTTTTGAAAGGAAGTTAAATCCCTAATAAAATTAATTTTGGGTATGAAAATACCTTCTTGTTCTTGTTTGATAGAATTAAACATAGCTACTAATAAATCACTGACATCTATATTCATGTACTGTTGCATACTCAAAAGAAAGACTTACACAAAGTGAAATTGTGCAACATATTTTGCTTGATTGGCTATAAACTGTGATGCATTTCCAGGTGATGAAAGTAGGCTTTCTTTATGCATTTCAGGAATAAATCCTTTATATCTGATTAAAATGCAGATGAGTATCATAAACTACTGTAATTTGAAAGGGCTGATCTCCTGATGCAATCTGCCTCCATCTGCTTTCAGGTGTAAAGCTGGAGGGAGTTAGCTAAAATACAACAGAATTTAATTTAGGTTTAAATTCAGTAAACATGTCATAACGAACCCCAACTTTTTTCCCCTTCTCTCCTTTTTGGTTATTTGGATATATGCCAATGAGCTTTTTGGCCATCTGCACACTCACATTACTGTTAATTATACAAAAGTATGCTTTTCTCTTCTTAATTAGTAAAATACCTGAAACAAAATAATGCGTACCATATAAAGCACCTGGAACCCAAGAATAAGTCATAAATACCCTGCAATTCAACAGACTGCTTTAGGCTCCTAACACTGACAATTCACTTCTCTAAATTTGTTTCATAGCATCAGTTGAAAACACCGAATTCATTTTTGTACTCAAATTTGCCAACTTTATTCCTAATTCAGCCATCATTTGTGATCACTAATAACTAGTACTGAAAGCAACTAGCAACTGAGGCAATGATAATGGGAGCATATTTTTTCCAGAACAAATTCATTAAGACATCAATCGGCCATTTGTCTTCATAGTTTATATGCCGTGTGTAAACACTGTACTCAGCATTTGGTAGAATTACAATGGAGGAATAAAAGTCTCCCTGACCTTCAAAACTCAGTTCAGATGCCATACACCTGAGCACTATTTAGGAATATGCTGCTCACTAGAGATGAGACTAGAAAAAGTATTCTAAAACATAGCCCGCATCCCATGCCTCTAAACAAACCTGTATTTCTAAATAAAGTATGTAATGGCATTGCTCAATCTTCAAACAGAAATTTTACCTTTGGATTTCTATATTACTTTCTATAGTGAGAAAAATGAATAGAATATTGGTATGATAATAATGATGATAGCATTTATTAAGCGCTTACTATATGCAAAGCACTGTTCTAAACACTGGGGAGGTTACAAGGTGATCAGGTTGTCCCATGGAGGGCTCACAGTCTTAATCCCCATTTTACAGATGAGGTAACTGAGGCCCAGAGAAGTGAAGTGACTTGCCTAAAGTCACACAGCTGACAATTGGTGGAGCCGGGATTTGAACCCATAACCTCTGATTCCAAAGCCCGGGCTCTTTCCACTGAGCCACGCTGCTTCTCTGTCCATTCTCTCTTCAGCTGATGTAAGCTTCAATGTTACTGAGTGGGGAATTAATTTCCTCAGCATTATTTTAAAATGAAATCCAAGATGTTCATCTTGTTCCTCATTTCCAAATTGCTTAGTATTTTAATAAACGTATTATGAAAGAAGGAGAGCAACTCCTTGAATATATCGGAGAAGAAATCCCGTTTGAATGGATTTCCAGCTGCTAGGTGCAAAATATTGGTTTTCAGGAATTTGTTCCTTGGTACCTAGGTAAAACATTCGATTGTCTCTCTCTCTCTCCTGCCTTAAATTACTGATTTTCTACTACAACCCAGAACACTCATTTGGCCCTTCTAACACCAACCTACTCAGTGTTCCTTGCCCTTATCAGTGTCAGCGCTGACCCCTGGCCGAAGTCCTTCCTCTGGTCTGGAACTCCTGCCCTCTTCACATATGACAGAATACAACTCTCCCCACCTTCAAAGCCTTATTAAAAGTAACATCTCCTCCAAGACGCCTTCCCCAAATAACCCCCCTTTATTTTCCCTACTCTCTCTCCCTTCTGCTGCCACCTAAACACTTGGTTGTTGTAACTTTTAAGTACCTCATAGTCACTCCACAGCCATAATTTATCTTAATATTTATCTTCCTCCTGGAATGCAAGCTCCTTGTGGGCAGGAATATAACTATTGTATTGTACTTTCCAAAGCGCTTTGAACAGTTGTCTGCTAACAATAACCACTCAAATACCACTGATTGATTTTCTCAGGGATTGGTTCATTTCCCCCCAAACCTAACCATTCGGAATAAATGAACACCACCATCTGGCTATGAGGAGAAAACAGAATTTTAAAACTTTTAGATCTCCTAGTTGAACTTTGGCTAATTAAAAATAAACTGGGTAAGTCAGTAAATTGTCTATGCTATTGACAAAGCCAGGTTCTATGCACAATGTAAACTGCTTCATGGACAACTCCATCTTCTCTAGACAATGAATATAGGTCAAGAAAGTGATGGTTTGGGTCGATATTGTGATGTACACTCTTATGTAAATATCACCTTACTAGAAACAGAGTAACATCAATTCAATGCATGAGACTGCTAAGGGGACCAAAATATAGCCACTTCAAGAAAAATACAATTCTACTCAAACTGAAATAAAATTCTAAATGGTTTTTAAATACATTAGTTCCTTCGAGAATGCGTTGCCAACATATGTGATTAGGCCCCATGCCTATTCAGTGCAATCAGGATTTTTTAAATAGACATTTATGGAAGTATTTCATTTGGAGTTGTCAATAATAGCACCGCATTCTATCAGCACAGGAAGTTTAAATCTAGCCCTGCTTGCGTTAGAGGAATGGACAACTCTTTAGGCATGTTTAACTGCTTTTACTTTTAATAGATCCTTTAGACATGAAAACTTCACATTCATATCAGTCAAAACCATTTTGAGTATTTGAATTCTCGAAATGCGTCTCTGTCAGTGTGACCAATTTGGTCAGCTATCATCTCTCTTCATAAGTTCAACAGATAATCCCCTCTCTGAGGTGAGTTCTCCCTACCTGATTTCTCCCATTCCCACCCCAAAAATTTTCTCTTAATTCTACCTACATCCCCTGATTTATACCCCTCACCTAAAACCCTCTATTGACCTTCCATTTTCTCCATTCCACCTTCTGCCCTGATCATTTCCTCCACTTCTCACTGACTCCCATGATTTCTGAAAATCCCTCTACTGCTTATTTCATTAGCAACAAGTATTAAGCTCCTCTTTTGTGCTTAATAAATGGGTGAAATGCTTAGGAAGATAGGACAGTTCCTGTTTACACCCAGCACTAAGGGCAAGATGGAGACTGGGGATTCCCCAGTAGGTCATGGAGAGCTGCCACTTCTTCTACTACACCTGGGGCTGTGGGAAAGGGGTGGGAGCCATGGCTCTCCTGGCAATCAATCAATCGTATTTATTAAGCGCTTACTGTGTGCAGAGCACTGTACTAAGCGCTTGGGAGAGCTGCCTCTGCTGCTATACTCAGAAATTTCAGGGGGCTATCTGGGCTTCTATAGTCATCACAAACACTCTGCCAGGAATGCTCATAAATGATGGGCCCCAGGGCCAGCGACGGATTACATCCTATGACTTGCAGATGTCAATTAGGGGAGGCAACATCCCATTTTGTCATAGTTCAACTTCATCTTGAAACTGGTAGAACAGATAGGATGTGGAAACAAATTCATAAGACGACCAAATTCCTCCTGTGCAAATTGTACTCACATCACAGACCCTATGCCCTCTGTCAATCTTCTCTCCTTTTTCTTTCTCTACATTTTTGGCTGGATCTTAATTCTGATTCTCTCTTTACCACCTTAGTGTTACCCCCAAAAGCCTCCGCAAACCATGAGGTGTCTCCCATTCAAGGTGAAAAATAGGCATTTATGAGAGTCAGTGTATTTGAAACAACTGACATTTTAAAATGATATTAAGTACTTATTTGGCAGGTACTGTACTGAGCTCTGGGGTAAGATACAAGCCAATTAGGTTGGATACAGTCCATGTCCCACTTGGGGCTCACAGTCTTAATCCCCATTTTACATACAAGCCAATCAGGTTGGATACAGTCCGTGTCCCACATGGGGCTCACAGTCTTAATCCCCATTTTACAGATGAGTTAACTGAGGAACAGAGAAGTTAAGTGATTTGTCCAAGGTCACACAGCAGACAAGGTGGTCTGCTGTGGCAGAGGAGAGATTAGAACCCAGTTTCTAGGCCCATGCTTTTTCCACTAGGCCATGCTGCTTCTCCGATAGACTTGCCATAAGCCAAGTCCTTTGCTGTGCTTTTTTGTGTTATTTGGGATGCTTGATGTCTTTCCTTCTGCTTTTTGGAATCACAATCTTCTTAAATCAATCAATCATATTTATTGAGCGCTTACTATGTGCAGAGCACTGTACTAAGCGCTTGGGAAGTACAAATTGACAACATATAGAGACAGTCCCTACCCAACAGTGGGCTCACAGTCTAAAAGGGGGAGACAGAGAACAGAACCAAACATACCAACAAAATAAAATAGGATAGAAATGTACAAGTAAAATAAATAGAGTAATAAATATGTACAACCATATATACATATATACAGGTGCATATAGCCTTAAAGCCTCTAGCCTAAGATTATCTACTCTGACTGCCACCCAAATTCAAGTCAGCCACCCTCTCCACTCTCCTACTGCTCCTCAGCTAAACCATATTACCATATTTAACTAATTGATTCTGTCCCTTTTCATATGACATTATCCATCCACTTCTTGCTTTGTGGATTTCAGGTCAACAAAAGAAATTGAAAGTTTTGTTGGGATTGGCATAGCTTTGTTACTAGGCCATCTGGTTTTTTTAGATCTTAGAAATTATATTGTGTTCATTTACACATTAAAGATACCTACTATTTTTACTGGCCATTTGAGCATTCTTAAAAGAAATTACCCAACTGCAGTTGTAGAACATTGAATCACACTTTCATTATGTTGGTAACAATTAGAATTAATAGGATTTTTCCAAGAGCAATAAAGGTTACACAAAGGTTTTGCTGACTGGGGTGCATATTTACTGTTATAAATTAGCTAGAAAGATGACCTATACTATTTATCCTGATAATTACTTGCTTATTCATGAGCTTTCACTTAGAACTGCAGAGATGCCTAGATAGTATGGTGGCAGCTAAAAATTCTTGTCATTTGATATCTTCACAATCCAGGAAAAAACATTTGATATTTCAGTATCCTATGGGTAGTAGAGTTATATTTGATCCACCCTATTGTAATAAAAATGTAAGACATGCTTTTCTTGCTTAGTAATTCCAGAAAAATCAGCAACTTATTTTACAATTGCTTGTAAATTGCCTTTATTTTACAGTTGTATCGATTTGTAACTCTTTCATATTTGTTCATTTACTTTACCTACTTTATACCAGTTAGAATTTCCCATTCATTACCTTGTTTTATAACCATAAGCAATGTTGAAAGTTTTGTATGAGGAAAAAATTATTCTTTTCAGGAGGAAAGATTACTCAGCCTGATTATTGTAGTACAGATGAATGTCTTTAAATGTTAAATGTTACATTAATGATCTGGATCTGTATTCTGTTACTTTGAATAAAAATGAACTAATACTTAAGCCGTTGGATGATCAGAAGGGAAACTGTGGAAAATCTCCAGGCCCCACAGTTTCTCTAAGTATATAAAATTGACTTAATGCAAAATATTTTTAAAATATTAGACATTTTCCAAAGTGAAACTGAACATAGCCCAGTGTTATTACCAAAGTCAGAATTTGATAATTGGGAAGTGAAAAATCTATGGTCTTATTCTTGACTTTCTATATATCTTTTAAGTGCAGATTCTAGATCGACTTGTCAATATGAGCATTTGCGAATATCAGTAACGAATTAATATTCTCCATAAACCATCCAACTTGCTATTTTCTCTACTTTTGCCCATGTAAACACTTCTTTCTTGTTCTGTTCTTGAACTATTGGCAAGTCAAGAGCCCCTTATTCAACATGTTGCTTTTCTGGTTCTTTTCCTTTGACTACTTGCATGTTCATCGCTCCTGGTTTAACTTAGTTCCTCATTCTAACAGTCTGCGACACCTTCAGTCCATTTCTCATCATTATCTCTCCCTCCCATGTTGACTTGATCGTTTCTTCCTTTCACTGCAATATTGGTATCCACCATCCCTGGAACCAGAGAGGTGACCATATTCTGAGTGGGTTCCAGGTCACACAAATGATATTACGACAACGGGTCCTGCTACTGACAAGCCATTTTGCTTCATCTATGTCACCTTGTGGGAGGAGGAGGACGTTGGATTGAATCTCCTAGCCAGATCATCACACAGGACTGGTGATAAGAGTTGATAGCTGCATCTCTCTGGGCAGAAAATATAGTCCATTCCAGGTAAAGGTTTCCTTCAGTGCTACCACCTTTCTGAATCCCCAAACAAATGCTACTTTGTTGGTCAGGGAGGTGGAGAAGTAGCTTAGAGCAGTTACCCCTTTACTAGGACTAGTGATCTCACCACATCTTCAACTTTTCTTCTTCCTTGCCCAATTGGCACCCTCTTATTTCTTAAATTAAAATAATTTTATAGGTCATTTGCATATGCACTTGTCTGTTCAATAATTTATTCTGCAACTTTATCCTAATAATAATAATAATAATAATAATAATGACATGTTAAGCACTTACTATGTGCAAAGCACTGTTCTAAGCACTGGGGAGGATACAAGGCGATCAGGTTGTCCTGTGTGGGGCTCACAGTCTTAATCCCCATTTTACAGATGAGGGAACTGAGGCACAGAGAAGTGACTTGCCCAAAGTCACACAGCTGACAAGTGGGGGAGCTGTGATTTGAACCCATGACCTCTGACTCCCAAGCCCGTGCTCTTTCCATCGAGCCACGCTGCTTCTCTTTGTGTATTACTTCTTCCTGCTCTCACTATTGGTAAAAATCATTTTGTCTGTTCTAACTTCCCCATTAGATTTTAAGTACCTTGAGGGCACAGAATATATGTTCCATTATACTCTCTCTAGTGCTCAGTAAAGTTCATGCTGATTTCCATTGATTTCCAATTCAATTTTCATTGTAAGACCTGTATGGATTTACTATTTTAATTTTTTTTAATTAATATTAACAATTAATTATGTTAGCAAGAGTTTTGGCAGCCGACTTTTAGCTGATTCCCAGACCCATAAGACATCATACCAACTGTATGTCCAGAAAAAAGATCTATTTCATTCACCCCTCACCTATCCTTAGTACCCATTAATTGGATTTAGCCTGACATTTCCCAAGCAACTTTGTGAATTCTGATGCCTTTAGAATGGGAGTCGTGATGAAAAAGACGAAATGGAAAAAGACGAAAAGATGAAATGGAAAAGACCATTATTAATAACAATAATAATAATAATTACATTTCTCAAGTGCTTACTATGTGCCAGGCACTGTATTAAACACTGATACAAATTTTTCAGATTGGAGTCCCTGTCCCATGTGGGGTTCACAGTCATAATGGCCATTTTACAGATGAGGAAACAGGCCCAGAAAAGTGAAGTGACTTGTCCTAGGTCACACAGCAGACTAGTGGCAGAGCTGGGATTAGAACCCAGGTCCTTCAGACTCCCAGTTTCGTGCTCTATCCACCAAGCCATGCTGCTTTTCTAAGGCCATTCAGTCCCTGGGTCTAGTCTTACTTCCAGAAAACTGTCAGTGCTTCTGATAAAGGTAACTCCTTAACTCCCATCTAGTGAGAGAGTTTATTTGTTTAAGTCTACTGAGCCTATTAAGTCAGAGCATCATCATGGCTTAGTGGAAAGAGCCCGAGCTTGGGAGTCAGAGGTCATGGGTTCTAATCCTGGCTCTGCCACTTATCAGCTGTGTGACTTTGGCCAAGTCACAACTTCTCTGTGCCTCAGTTACCTCATCTGAAAAATGGGGATGAAGACTGTGAGCCCCACATTCACCATGTATCTATCCCAGCATTTAAAACAGTGTTTGGCACAATTCTGTTGCTGATTTGTACTTTCCAAGTGCTTAGTACAGTGCTCTGCACACAGTAAGCACTCAATAAATATGATTGAATGAATGAACATAAGCACTTAACAAATATCAGCATTATTATTATTTGCCATCTTTGCTGGGATATTTTTCCCAGAAAATTTTCTTTTCTTATTCACCCCCAACCATTAGACTAGTTAGAGTAAAGATTATTTCCAATTACTATTAACTAGAGTTTAACCATCATCAGGAACTTCATTCTTCTACAGTAAAGTTCTTCTAATACATTCTTCAGAATACATTCCTCTGGATAAGCCAAAAAACAATTAAACTGTTAAATAGGTTTACAAGAGTTTTGTAACCAAAAGGTGTTCTTTATACATTTTCTCATTATAAGTAATATTGTGTTGATGCTTCAGTTGTTACTTTGTTTCCATGTAATTTCCAATTCCAGGTGCTAGGAGCAAAATTCAGAATCATTTCTGTTTCCTTGTGTGTGACTTTCTGGAACATATGTAAATTGGGAACTTGCCAACGGTTAACATTTCTCATATTTGGGGAATGGTCCCTCAGCTGTGATCAGTAGATGATTAATTTCCATATCACAGATGAACAGTGAGCTGCCTGTCAGTCTGGGCCACTGCCAACGTAGGATCTCTCAGGGTCTTAGTCCAATTAGTTGAATTTCATTCCTTGCTTAACTTCCTGTTTTGCATTTGTTTTGGGCAGAAGCTTTCCCTATACTTGACATGAATTCCTGGACATCTGCTTAATACCAACCCACCTCTCTGCTCAGAAGCTCGGTTTGGAGCCCTTCAGACCACTCTTAGCTTAATCTCCCTCACTATCTCTCCTATTTATTAATTTCTCCTAATTTAGAAAAGTTTGAATTATCACTCTTCTTTCCCTCCTCACTGACCATGGTCATTAAATTTACTCACATCACTGTTTCCCAATGATCATCTTCAACAACTCACTCTCCAGTGGTTTCTTCACCTTTGCTTTCAGACACACCTATATCGCCCCTACCACAGAAAAACCTTTCTCAACTCCCCTGCATTCTCCAGATATCACCCCACCTCCATCCAGCGTGGCTCAGTGGAAAGAGCAAGAGCCTGGGACTCAGAGGTCGTGGGTTCTAATCCCACCTTTGTCACTTGCCAGCTCTGTGACTTTGGGCAAGTCACTTAACTTCTCTGTACCTCAGTGACCTCATCTGTAAAATGAGGATTAAGACTGTGAGCCACACATGGGACAACCTGATTACCTTGTATCTCCCCCAGCGCTTAGAACAGTGCTTGGCACATAGTAAGCACTTACAAAATGCCATCATCATTATTTCTGTCCAAACACCTTCAAGGAGTGTTTACACATGCCATTTCTACTTCTCCTCTTCCAATTCTCTCCTCAATCTCCTGTAATCTGGCTTCTGCATCTTCTACTCCACTGATACTGCTCCCTCCAAGTACACCAAGAACATCCTCCTTTCCGAAACCAATAGATTTTACTGCATTCTATTCATCTTAGACCTCTCAGGAACCTTTGACATGGTAGACCTTTCTCCATCTCTCCATCTGCATCCTCCATCCTTCAGAACATACCCATGAGGAGAGTGAGGTGGGGGGGAGGGAGAAGTGTGATGAAGAAAAGATAATAGGAGTGTGAAGGAGCTGGGTAGAGAGAAGACAAGAGAAGATAAGAAGAAAGAGGTTAGAAAGCAGGAGCAGTAGGCTATTTTTAAAAAAATGGTATTTGTTAAGTGTTTACCATGTGCCAGGCACTTTTCTAAGCACTGGGACAGATAAAGGTTGCAGTGTGTTATGAAATCAATGACCCTTCCAAGTGATGTAATAGGAGTGCTCAACAAATACGGTTGAATGAATGGATAACATATGCCCAAAGAGTAGCTTAGGCATTGTGGCAATGAGCATTTTAATCCTAGGAGTACATGTAAAAAAAAAAAAAAAAGGAGAAATTATGGGTACTCTATCAAAATGGAACTCCACTGTCAACCAGGGAGGTACTGACCAGTGACAGAAAGTTCATAATTCCCACCTTTGTTATATGCAAAAAAGTAATGTAACAGATCTCTTAATATTTAGTATATGTACTTTTTCAATTTCAAGATACTGGAATGAGCATAATACAAGGATAGACAACATTTTCAAGATAAGTCCTCAAGATGCGAAAGATACAATATCTCTGATTGGTCAAAGTAATGGTTATCTTCACTTTACTCCAATGAGGACACTACTCTACTTCCTTGGTTTTATGCAGGAGGCAAGAAATAGTCATTTCTTATTTTGATCATAATATTTTCTTGCATTTTCATCCATCATGCTTCTTGCATAAGCATACTATTTGTTACACTTTACTGTGTACCAAGCACTATGCTAAGACCTGGGGTAGATAAATAATCAGATCAGATGTAGTGTGAAGAAAAATTTTACATATTAGGAAAATGAGGCATAGAAAGGTTCAGTGACTTGGAAAAGACAGTATCCTAGCTGGAAAGCTGGTATTAGAACTCAGCTTCCTGGTCAATTAGCGGTCTTTGAGTGCTTACTGTGGGAAGAGCACTGAACAAAGTGCTTGAGAGAGTATAGTGCAACAGACTTGGTTGGCATTCACAACCCACTAGCAGCTTACAGTCGATTCCCACTAGGACACTTTCCTCCTCAACATGGTATTAGTTGTATTTATTGAGCACTTATGTTGTGCAGAGCACTGTACTAAGCTCTTGGGTGAATACAGTAGAACTGTATAACAGACACATTCCCTGCCTGCCACGAGCTTACAGTCTAGAGGGATATACAGATGTTAACAGTGACAGTACCAACTCGGTGCATACTGTGTGCCAAGCATTATGCTGAGCCCTCGTGTTTAGACAGGCCATCAGAGCAGACCTCGCTCATAAAGGCCCAGGGTCTTTCCTTAATACATCACCCATGTACTGGAGTGCTCACTTAGCTACTTATCCTACCCCCACTCCCACAGCCCCTGTGTACATATCTTCATCAATCAGGAGTTTTTATTGAGCACTTACTGTTCTCAAAACACTGTACTAAGCTCTTGGTTGAGACATAATCTCTGCCCACAAGAATTTACACAGACTACTTGGACTGTGGGCCTCCTGCGAGACAGGGAATGTGTCCAACTTAATAAACTCGTATCTATCCCAGTCTTAGAACAGTGTTGGACACACAGCAAGTGCTCAACAATACTATAAAAAAGGGAGTTTACAGTCTACAGGGGGAGACAGATTGAAATAGACAAGCGATAGGGGAAATAGTACATGGAAAGTATATAAAGATTGTGCAATTAGTTTCTAACTATAACCCACTCTTACTTCTTATTGTGCCAGTTTCTTCACTCTTCTGATACTGAATCTGGCTAATACGCTTCCATCTGTCAAGAGCTCTCTCCCTTTTTAAATCCACCAGACCACCCTTCCATCATCAAAATCCCTCTGAAATCCCACCTAATCCAGGGGGCTTCCTTGGTTATTTGCTTTCACAGGGGCACATTGCTGCTCTCATCTCAGCACTTTAGCATTTACTACTTCTAGATGCAGTTCTGGACATATTGTTTTACAAGGTCTACAATTTGAGCACTTCTTACTCCTACTGGTAAATTATTTTATGCTTACTAGATTGTAAACTTCTTGTCGACGACCATGAGGTATTGTAATATATTTCCCCAAATTTTGCATGGTAGTTGTTCATTAAATCCCTTTACGTTGACAGGATTATTTAAAATGCCATTTGTTTTTTGGGGAAAAAAAGCCTATTCCACTTTTGCATAAAAACTTAAGAATTCTAAACAT
Organism: Tachyglossus aculeatus; assembly: GCF_015852505.1. NCBI lineage: Eukaryota > Metazoa > Chordata > Mammalia > Monotremata > Tachyglossidae > Tachyglossus > Tachyglossus aculeatus. The sequence continues at coordinate 33,548,816 of NC_052079.1, read as the reverse complement.
ACTTTGAGCAAATGTTCTAATGAACCTAAAGTTTATAATATAGATTTATATTTTAATTGGTACATCAACTTAAAATTCAGTTGCTTTATTTAAATGCAAGTGGCAAATTTGGAAGTGTTTACAGATGAATTGCAGCAGGTTAAATCAATAAGTGTAAAAATCCATACTTTTTTAGGAAAGCATTTTGATTTTTTAATCAGTCTTTAGGAATTCTTACACTAATCCACTATCTGAAGTTAAAGCATTCATCGATCTATTCAATAAGCCGGGCAAATTAACTAATGTCCAGACCTACAGTTGACTTTGATAGATGTACTCTAATTTTCAGGGAAATAGTTTTTGCTGCTACAAATCTGCTTAGAATATAAACATAAGTGTACATTCACATAGATTTTAATGGATCTTGCTCTATTTTTAAAGACATATTTTAATTACATTTGGGTCACTTCCACCCTCTTACAAGATGAAGTGTATGCAACTACTGACTAGCATAATATTAGTTAATGGTTATGTGAGTACGCCCCAGGAGCTAAGGAGAGAATTATACTTTCCGAAAGCAGGAGAAGACCATCTTTTGTGAGTGGTACTGTGCCTTGACTAGCCCCAGTTCCTCTTCAAATGGGAGTATGGCAAGGAAGCAAGCAGAAAAGCACTTGTGGGTGATTTGGGCCAACCGCATCCACTCAAACAAAATAAGAACTCAGCATCTGTTTGGCAAAAAGTCATCTGTTTCAATCCTGGGTACTGTGATTCTCAACTGGTGTTTTCTGTCCAGGACAGAGAAAGCACGAGACACCTTCATGAAATATATATTTAGTCTAAAGCCCCTAGTTTCCCCTCCCCTTTGGGCAAGTCACAACTTCTCTGTGCCTCAGTTCTCTCATCTGTAAAATGGAGATGAAGACTGTGAGCCCCCAGTGGGACAACCTGATCAGCTTGTATTTTCCCCAGTGCTTAGTAAGCACTTAAATGCCATTATTATTAGTAGTAGTAGTAAAAAGAATTATCTCTCCATAATGCTCCTGCAAAGGGTGGGACTCTTCCTGTGTTGTTGGGAAAAAGAAGGCAAGAGGGTGGTCACTCCAGAGATCCAGTTATTTAGAGGTTCCAGGCCAAATGGGTCCTGATAAATGCCATCAAGCCACACTGAGGAGAGGGGCTCCCATTATGGGTTGAGGGATACTACCTCAGACATAGTATCCTCCACTGTGGATTCCAGAATTTCAGGAGCATGGTCCTACTGGTCACAAGTGTCTCAGCTTGTTTCCTTCACTAAATGAGTAATTCCAATTATTTGTCTTCTTACAAACCCACACATATTTTTCTTTTTTTAAGAAAGGTATTTGTTAAGCACTTACTATGTGACAACCACCATACTAAGTGCTGAGGAAGATGAAAACTAATCAGGTTGGAAACAGTCTGACTAGTATAGTACTCACAACCTTAATCCCCATTCTACAGATGAGGTAACAAGCACAGGGATGTTAAGTGACTTGCCCAATGTCACACAGCAGATACGTGGCAGAGCTAGAATTAGAACTCATGTCCTTCTGATTCAGGCCTAGGCTCTATCCACTAGGCCGTGCTGCTTCCCATATATAATAAATAATAAATGTCTTCCTTTATATGCTCGTTTTTACCCAAAATGAAGTCCACACTGTCTGCACTTAAAGGGTTAATTGAATAGCTTAAAAATGTCCTTTTTATTCCCCCCTGAACTCTTTTGTCAGATCAAATGGGAACATCTTGAACTGCAACTTAAAAAGGAAGGGCTGGGTGGGTAGTGGAATCATTTTTCCCCAGTGTAAACAGTACAGGCTTTGGGGAAAAATTCAAAAGGATGGTTAAGATGCTGTGCTTTTGAAAATGGCCAGTAGGCCCTTTAGATAGGATTTTAAAGTTTCAAAAGGTAAAAAGGTTTAAAAAGAAATTTAAAACTGAGCAACTCATAGATCCACCCTTAGACCAGTTTTAAGAAGTACATCAAGCTTTGATGAGATTTTCCTAAAGAACTAAGGTAGAATGAAGAGATTTTTCTCTTAGGAATTGGTTTCTTTTACTAGGTAGTTTTTCCTGGGATTGAGCACTTCTACATCTATTTTCATTATTTCTATAAATATTTAATGTCTTGCATTTTTAACTGCAGTGAACCAATCTGGTCTGCATGAAATTTAAAACCTGAAGATATAATCCACATATATTACCATACAGAAATCTTCTCTGCTGGACTTCTGGGACAGAAGTTACACCCCAAGCCCTATTCCTAGCCAACAGCAAACTAAAATATGAACTACCTCTGTTTGGTCCTCACTAGAACAGAATTCAACCGCAGGGAAATGGAGCTTTTTAATCCCACTGGCCAAAAGCCAGTTTCCTCTAAGAGTATTACAAACAAATCTGAAGGGGGCAGAGAGATCTGTCCTGAACCAATTGGTGAGCTCGCTAAAATTAGCAGGTTATTAAGCATTGTCCTGGAAGTAATAGGAACTCTACAAGGTACCAGGACAGAAAATTGAAATTGTTAGATTGGCAGTTTCAATACATTGGTGGCATATTTCATTAGTTTTTTTAATTGTATTTAAGTACCTACTATGTGCCAGGCTCTATACTAAGTGCTGGGGTAGATACTAGCTGATAGGGTGGACATGGTCTCTTTCCCACATGGGGCTCACAGTCCTTGTCTCTATTTAATAACTGCGGTAACAAGCACAGAAACGTTGACTTGCCCAAGGTCACACAGCAGACAAGTGGTAGAGCCGGGATTAGAACCCAATCTTTTTTTAAAGAAGATCTAAGGCTCTTGGAGGCATCATTAATGTTTGCCCCAAAACCGTATCATTATAAACTTTGATATTAGCAATTGTTACCATTTAGATTGGTTAAACACACATCATTTCGTTTTCATTGATAAGGAAAGGTAAGTTTACTCTGGTTGCCGATTGATGGATTACTTTGCAAAATGTGGTTAAATGATCACTTTTCAAATAATCAAAGTCATATGTGTGTGATATGGTTTGCATTTGTAACAGTCTGTAGCTAAACATGTGCTATCATCTAAATACATATGAGAATATTAGAGCTGTTGATATCTTGTGATCCTGGTAAGGGCAGATAACAGAAGTTATAGAAATTTGATTAGACACCTGCTAATGGAGACTTGCAATGCTTCAAAATCTTGAATTGATATGATCCCATTTCTTACTCTGCCATTTTATCAGGTATGACATAATATATTTTATGGGAAAATGTGAAAAGTAACATTCAATAAAAGCTATAAGGACTCATGATATTTAACTGCTTTGGTACAAGACAATTGTTTGTGCTCCCATCTTACCACTCTTTCAAATTTTATTGAAATTTATATTTCACAGAAAACAGTTTTGTAAACTAGACATTTGTACTGATAATTGGTGTCCCTGGGTAAATTACACATAAGGTATTTTTCCCTAAGTCCTTCCTCTTGTTTTACAACTTACATTGAATTTATCAATAAAAGATCTCTCAAGCCACTCTGGTTTTCATGTAGTGGGAAAAAAGAGTTTGGAGATGATATACCACATCTATTTTTGGTTAAAAATGTTATTTTAAGTTCATAGAAGTTCCTTTTGAAGAGAAAAAAAAACCTGACAGAATAAACTAAGCTTTCACAACTCAGTCACTCCATTCATGATGTTCAATGCAGGTCCTGTAGTCAAAAGTTTTAATATACTTTACATCAAGTCCTATCAAATGTGATAGGACGATATCAACATGATATCCAACCTTGGCTTCACAGACTCCATCTTCTCCTGGTTCTCCTCATCTCTCCGGTCGTTCATTCTCAGTCGCTTTTGCAGGCTCCTCCTCCCCCTCCCATCCCCTTACTGTGGGGGTTCCTTAAGGTTCAGTTCTTGGTCCCCTTCTGTTCTCGATTTACACTCACTCCCTTGATGACCTCATTCGCTCCCACAGGTTCAACTATCATCTCTACGCTGATGACACTCAGATCTACATCTCTGCCCCTGCTCTCTCTCCCTCCAGGCTCACATCTCCTCCTGCCTTCAGGACATCTCCATCTGGATGTCTGCCCACCACCTAAAACTCAACATGTCCAAGACTGAACTCCTTGTCTTCCCTCCCAAACCCCGCCCTCTCCCTGACTTTCCCATCACTGTTGACAGCACTACCATCCTTCCCGTCTCACAAGCCCGCAACCTTGGTGTCATCATCGACTCCGCTCTCTTGTTCACCCCTCACATCCAAGCCGTCACCAAAACCTGCTGGTCTCACCTCCGCAACATTGCCAATATCCACCCTTTCCTCTCCATCCAAACTGCTACCCTGCTTGTTCAAGCTCTCATCCTATCCCGTCTGGACTACTGTATTAGCCTCCTCTCCAATCTCCCATCCTCCTATCTCTCCCCACTTCAATCCATACTTCACGCCGCTGCCCGGATTGTCTTTGTCCAGAAGCGCTCTGGGCATGTTACTCCCCTCCTCAAAAATCTCCATTGGCTACCAATCAACCTACACATCAGGCAGAAACTCCTCACCCTGGGCTTCAAGGCTGTCCATCACCTCGCCCCCTCCTACCTCACCTCCCTTCTCTCCTTCTACAGCCCAGCCCGCACCCTCCGCTCCTCCGCCGCTAATCGCCTCACCGTACCTCGTTCTCGCCTGTCCCGCCATCGACCCCCGGCCCACGTCATCCCCCTGACCTGGAATGCCCTCCCTCTGCCCATCCACCAAGCTAGCTCTCTTCCTCCCTTCAAGGCCCTACTGAGAGTTCACCTCCTCCAGGAGGCCTTCCCAAACTGAGCCCCCTCCTTCCTCTCCCCCTCCTCCCCTTCTCCATCCCCCCACTTACCTCCTTCCCTTCCCCACAGCACCTGTATATGTTTGTACATACTTATTACTCTATTTATTTATTTGTCCATATTTATTCTATTTAGTTAATATGTTTTGTTTCATTCTCTGTCTCCCCCTTCTAGACTGTGAGCCCACTGTTGAGTAGGGACCGTCTCTATATGTTGCCAACTTGTACTTCCCAAGCACTTAGTACAGTGCTCTGCACACAGTAAGTGCTCAATAAATACGATTGAATGAATGAAATTTACCGTATTATCCTTTCCTCACACTCTTTCATAAGCAGAGTGACTTATACCATTCTATAAACAGGTTTGCAATCAAAACCCTGCCCCAGTTACAAGTCATTGAAATAAAATCTAGTACATAGCATCAGTGTTGTATTTTAGGCTGATAACGATGAATATTAGCTGCCATATATTCTGATAGTCTCTTTGACTAATACCAGTTTCCATAACGAAGAAAATGCAACTTATCCAATCAGTAAATAGTAAACCAGATTTCGCTGGGCCAGTACATCTTTGTTAGAAATTTCATTTTTCAATAGGTAGAATTGTAACTTTTGTCTCTAGGGTAATTCCAATAGCACAACATTATCCTAATCACTAAACCACAAAGCAATTAGAAAATATTGCAATAAAGATAAAAAGTATTATCCTAATGATTCAACCCAATTGGGGAAGTCAGGTTATAAAGCTGAGCCTTTCACCATGTCCTGAAGATCAGATGATTAGAACTACACTGAAGTTCAGATGAAAGGGAATTGCAGAGAAAGATATAAATCATTGGAAAATTCCCCGCCTCCAGGTTTGTGTAATTCAAGTTGGGAAAATGTACTGGCTGATCTCAATTATCTTAACCTCATAGAGAGGAAAAAGCAATTTCTAAGGAACCCAGATCCCAAACCAATTAAGACTTTATAAAGCAAAGTGTACACCTTGCAGCATTCTAAGTAGCATATTGGTACATAAGAACATAGGGAATAGTTCACTGATTTTGACCATTGGACTATTATTCTACTTGAGATAATAAACACTGTTAATTACCCTTCCTGATAATCACTCTCATACTTGTGGAAAAATTCTTTAACACCTTTGACTTTTCCTTTCTTAAACTCACATAGCTTGAATGACAGGGAGCACTATACTAAAATACTTAGAATGTGAACTAAAAGGAGTCCAGTAGAGCCATTCCCAATCCAGACATTCAGAAGAAATAAAGGAGATGTAAAAAACTGCCAAAATACCAAAAGGGAACTCTGCTTATGTCTTCTGAATAATTTTAAGTTTTTAATTACACACCTGCTACAAAATACCATTTTTACTGGAAACGGTATTGCAAAGAATGCAAAAAGGAAATTCAAATAGAGATTTAAGACCACAACCTTGAAATTCAAACCAGACAACCCCAAAATAGATTTTTGGTCTACCTTACCACCAGTATTAAGTGAGATAATTTTTTTTTTACCTTTTAAATGCTGTTTTTCAGAAGCGTAGAGACAATACTTCACTCAACCAGAGCCAAGAAAAAAATGCACGTATTCTTCCCCCTTACCCTTTGCTTTCTGGGAAAATTCTTTTCACCTTTCCTTTCCTGCCATTCCCTTCCTAAACACCCACAAGCCTTCTGATTGGGTATTTGAAAGCTTGCAGCTGTTACCACAATCACTGTAGCTCAGCAGTATCACATCCATCTAATAATATGGTCCACTCATCTCTTGGACCTGTTGATTTTTCTGCTTAGACCAGTTCTTGTCTTAACACATTGCTTAAGCACGTGGTTCTTCTGTGAAGTGTGTTTTCACTTTGCATTTTTGGGTCATATACAGTGGTGGAATTAGGGGATGTTCTTCCAACAGTCTATATGTCTTTTTCGATGCTAGAAGAATAATTTGGCTCAGGTGTGCAACATTGGTCAAGGAATGCATATTTAGGTCAATCAGTTCTGTAGTAAGGGTGGGGAAGATGGGAGGGAGAGTTTTTTAACTGTCGACTAATCACCCTCATTCCTTTTGAGTACCACTAGCACAGAAGAGTTAACATACTCATTCTTTATTCAGTGTGTGTCTGCACAGATCTCACAAATCATGGGAGTTTAACACTCAACATTTTTATTATCCTTTCTTTACTCGTTTTGCTGCATTTACCATTTCTGGGTCTGTTTCCATAGCTACTTTCCTCCCTCCAACCTTCTACATTGAATCCTTTGGGGACCAACGACCCAAGCTGAATTTTCATCCTTGTGAAAACCTGAATGCAATAGTTTAGTATAAGAACAAGTAGAAAGGAAATGAAGGGAGCATGCAAGGAGGTTGAATAGCAGAATGGCGAGATCCTTGCTTGCTCCAAACTCCAAGAAGGCGAGGAAGTGCTCAGAGCTAGGTGTCTCTGCACAGTGGCCCAGAAATTCATCACCTAGCAGAGAAGCAGTGTAGCCTAGTGGAAACAGTGTAAGTCTAGGTATCAGAGTTTGGGTTCTAATCCCACATCTGCCACTTGTCTGTTGTGTGGCCTTGGGTAAGTCATTTAATTTCTCTGTACCTCAGTTCCTTCATTTGCAAAATGGGGATTCAATACCAGTTTGCCCTACTCCTCCTATATAGGACCTAGTATCTCCTCTACAGCTTAGTACAGTACTTGACATATAATGAGAATTTAACACCACCTAGCTAAGACTTGTTTTGTATTCCTTGGCCACTTTGGCCTGGAGCACCGTTCTCTAGAGGAGTTACTATTTATATGTCCTATTTGCTAGTTATCAGTGCCAGAAGTCAACCAGATGAGCCCATAAGACAGGTTTTCTTTAAATTGCACCACCTTCCCTTCATCTTCTTTTTCTCTTCCTATTCCCGAGTCACAGTCTCTTTGAAACTTGTATACAAATGTTAATTTCCATGTATAAGAACAAACAGTTAATAATAATAATAATAATAATAATGACATTTATTAAGTGCTTACTATGAGCAAAGCATTGTTCTAAGTGCTGGGGAGGTTACAAGGTGATCAGGTTGTCCCTCGGGGGGCTCACAGTCTAAATCCCCATTTTACAGATGAGGTAACAGAGGCACAGAGAAGTGAAGTGACTTGCCCAAAGTCACACAGCTGATAATTGGCAGATCTGGGATTTGAACCCATGACTTCTGACGCCAAAGCCCAGTGCTCTTTCCACTGAGCCACACTGCTTCTCCTTAGAGTTGTAATAGGACCAAAAATTGAGGAAGAAGTCCTGAAAGTAGTAATTGCTAGTTCAGGACAAATATCTGATTATTTTAATGAAAGTTTGTGTGATTTAGGATGTCAACTTTGTGTTTCTAACTCAGGCTTTTAAATAATCTCTTTGAGCTCAGGTAATCATACATAACAAAAATGTACAAGTGGATAAATAACCTCAAATTTGTGTTTTTAAACAACATACAGTACAGGGAATCTCTTCATATATCCAATTCACATCCATTTCCCTCAAGGAGCAGCATGAGACTTTTGCACAGGCAAAACTAACAAAGCTGTCAATACTAGTTTGAAGATGAGAATGTGTTTGACAGTTTTGGTTTATTTTTACCAAGTCATATTTTTTCTGCAGTTCAAAGGGAAAAAAAAACTATCACCTGATCCCAAGCCTACATTCTCGCTCCAAAAAAGCAGTTATATTAACAATATCCTTACTGTAGGGTATCATGAAAATATTTTGATAGAAATTATCTGTTCTTTATTTCCGTTTGCTTCATATGTTTAAACAGTTGCATAAATGAGTAAAACAATTATTGAGATTAATTATCTTCAATATTTGGAGCTTCAAATTTTTATCAAGAATTGGGTAACCATTCTTAAATTTGAAATTTCTGGAAACAGTATTAGCACATTCAGATTTACACTAACAGTGGATATTTGGGGATGGCGTATATGTTAGTATTTTATTCCCTGAATACGAGGAAAAAGAGTGGGAATAAGGTTAATTAGGATTTATACTTGCTCTTTTCCTAAATCCTCTGTGAGTCTCACAGATGCTATCACATCTAATATAATAAGTCAAATAGTTGATTTCAGAATCACACATTAGGGAGATCTAAAAGACAGGAAAATGGGAAATAAATGGCCTGGAACAATGAAAGTAGAATATAAAGAAACAAAAGATTAAAGCTTTGAAAATTCTCTGCTGGGAGCAGTGGAAGAAGATTGAGAATAAGGGTCATATATGTGATGGCAATTTCCCATTTCCATTGTAATGCTTAATCATTTAATTTTGGAATACACTCATGATGTTGATGTGGATCATAACAGAACAGTCATCACCAAAATGAAAAACAGATACCAACAGAATGCACCATAAATTATTAGATTTAAAGTAGATGTACAATGGACTGTGATAGGCATTTCACTTTAATGTATTACTGCTGAACAGATACACGTTGTGATAACTGAATATTTAATAACATTTCCAGAATATTCATAATTTCATGAAAGCACAGATTACATGTTCTGATTATTGAAAACACATCAAATGACAAAACTTCTCAAAATCCTTCAAAAATAGAACAAAATCTAAATACCATTGAAATGGGGGTGCCAAACTTTCATTTTGAAGTTGGAGTCCATTTCGGGAGCTGGTAGTAAAGGAGGAAAGGAGGAAAGTGAGAAGAGAAGAGGGAGGCAGAAAAGAAGAGGGGAGAAGGAAAAGGAGAGAAAGAAAGTAAGGGAAGTGTCTCCTGTTTCAGCCCATTAAAGTCCATATTTAACTCTGATCCCTGGTCACTTTTCTAAAAAAGCAGTCAGTCCATATTTCCCCATTCTTCAAGAACCTCCAGCCCATCCCATCTCTTCAAACAGAAACTTCTTACCATTGCCTTTAAAACATTCAATCACCTTGCCCGTTCCTGTAGTAGCTCCTGTTTTTCTTACTACAACCCAGCACTCTCACGTCTCTTCTCTAGCACCAACTTACTCACTGTATCTCAGTTTCATCTATTTCGCTGCTAATCTATTTTCCGCATTTTCCCTCTGGCCTGGAACCCTCTCCCCCTTAAAATATCACAGACCACCACTCTCCCCCCTTCAAAGCCTTATTAAAATAATATTTCCTCCAAGAGGCCTTCCCCGACTAGGCTCTCATTTCTCCTATCCCCTCTCCTTCCTCTATTGCCCTTGGACTTGGGTTTGTACCTTTTATTCACCCCTACCTCAGCTCCAGAGCATTCATGTACATATTTATTTCAATACCTGTCTTGTCTCCCCGCTCTGGACCATAAATTCAATGTGGTCAGGGAATATATCTACCGTTCTACTGTACTCTTTCAAGCACTTAGTATAGTAAGCACTCTATAAATACCATTGATTGATTGATTGAGGAAGGACACCTTGCTCCGATGTAATGGCACAGAGGATGGCACAACCCCACAGATTCCTGGGCTAAGATCCACATTCTGTGGGCACAGGGCACAGAGTAGAGCTGCCATGGTGCTTCCATTCATTAATTCATTCATTCAATCATATTTATTGAGCACCTACTGTGTGCAGAGCACTGTACTAAGCGCTTGGGACGTACAAGTCGGCAACATATGAAGATGGTCCCTGCCCAACAACGGGCTCACACTCTAGAAGGGGGAGACAGACAACAAAACAAAACATGTAGACAGGTGTCAAAATCATGAGAATAAATAGAATTAAAGCTATATGCACATCATTAACAAAATAAATGGAATAGTAAATGTGTACAAGTAAAATAAATAGAGTAATAAATCTGTACAAAGTGCTGTAGGGAGGGGTAGGAGGTAGGGTGGGAGGAGGAGAGGAAAAAGGGGGCTCAGTCTGGGAAGGCCTTCTGGAGGAGGTGAGCTCTCAGTAGGGCTTTGAAAGGAGGAAGTGAGTTAGCTTGGCGGATGTGTGGAGGGAGGGCATTCCAGGCCTGGGGAAGGACACAGGCCGGGGGTCCCCATCCAGCCCCTTTCCAGATCCAAAGTGAGGGACAAGCTGGCTTGAAATAATAATAATAATAATAATAATAATGATAATAATAATATTTATTAAGCACTTACTATGTGTTATGCACTGTACTGCTGGAGTGGTTTCAAGCAAATTGCATTGGACAAAGTCCCTGCCCTGCATAGGGCTCACAGTCTTAATCCCTGTTTTATAGGTGAGGTAACTGAGGCCCAGAGAAGTAAAGTGACCTCCCCAAAGCCACCCAGCAGACAAGTGGGGGAGCCGAGATTAGAACCCATGACCTCCTGTCTCCCAGGCCCATGGTCTATCCACTATGCCATTAGTTCAACTCCCATGACCCCCATGGACTAGATGGTTATGCTTGAGCCACCTCTTGGATTAAAGATTCTTTCATCGTATGGCAGATCATTCCCTATGAGCCTCTCAAACCCTTTTAATCTAATAATATTGCTATTTTTAATTGTTTTAAATCCAAAGATGCTTGGTTTTTAAATATGTTCCCTTTAGATATATTCATTTTTTTATTTGTTTTCTCAACAAAAGAAATAATAATAATAATTAATAATTATGGTTTTTGTTAAGTGTTGACTATATGCCAAGCACTGTTCTAAACACTGGGGTAGATACAAAATAATGGGGTTGTCCCACATGGGGCTCACAGTCTTAATCCCCATTTTATAGATGAGGTAACTGAGGCACAGAGAAGTTAAGTGGCTTGCCCAAGGTCACATAGCAGAGAAGAGGCGGAGAGGGATTAGAACCCATGTCCTCTGACTCCCAAGTCCTTGCTCTTTCCACTAAGCCTCGTTGCTTCTTTAATGCTCTACACTATTCTCTCAATTGTCCTTTTTTGACTTGAGTCAAAAATTGTTATTGATTCCAGTAAAAGGCAAGATTATTCAATAAGAAACTACTGATAACTTCATTGATGTTGAAGAAATTTTGAATAGTGGTCTTATTAATTGATAACCTACGTGCTTCAAAATTGGTCTATAGCTAACTGGGGAAAAGCCAGTTCTATTCCACTCCTACCATCTTCTCACCCACCAAAAGCACTTAAGCATTCATCAGTTTGTTATTGATTTATTTGTTTTTGTTATTCATAGCTACACACTTATGTTAACTTCAGCAAAAACATCAGTTTATGGGTCCTTATCTTCCCTGTTCATTGCAAATTATTTTACTGTAAGATCACATGTTTTACACACTCCCCAAACACCAAGTATGGAGCTCTGATACAGTCGGTACTTCAAAAACATTGATGAGGATGACTGTAGTATTCCCGAAAAACAGTAGAAATTGTATGTACGTAATCAATAAACACCACTGAATTGATGTTTGTCAAATGTTCCAGTTTCTACAGCCCATGAACGATGGCTGAGAATATAAGAAACTCTTGATCGTTTAACTCTTTTTGTCCTACCCTTGATTATTAGCCTGTACTGTATTGGCCTCCTTTGCTGACCTTCCTGCCTTCTATGTCTCCCCACTCCAGTCTATACTTCACTCTGCTGCCCGGATCATTTTTCTACAAAAAACGTACAGCCCATGTTTCTCCACTCCTCAAGAACCTACAGTCATTGCCCATTCCCCTTCACATCAAACAGAAGCTCCAACGTACAGTTCATGTTTCTCCACTCCTCAAGAACCTACAGTCATTGCCCATTCGCCTTCACATCAAACAGAAGCTCCTTACCATCTTCCAGACTGTGAGCCTGTTGCTGGGTAGGGACTGTCTCTATATGTTGCTGACTTGTACTTCTCAGGCGCTTAGTATAGTGCTCTGCACACAGTAATCGCTCAATAAATACAATTGAATGAATGAATGAATGAATCGACATTAAACCACTAAATCACCTTTCCCCCTCCTACCTCACCTTGCTAGTCTCCTACTTCAACCCATCCTGCACACTTTGCTAATCTAATGCCAACTTTCTCACTGTACCTCAATCTCACCTCTGACCTCTTGCCCACATCCTGCCTCTGTCCTGGAACATCCACCCTCTTCATATCTGACAGGCAATTACTCTCCCCCACTTCAAAGCATTATTGGAGGAACAACTCCTCCAAGAAGTCATCCCTAAGTCCTCCTTTTCTCTTCTCCCACACCCTTCTACCTCACCTTGACTTGCTCCCTTTATTCATCTCCCCTGGAGAGAGACAGGTTTGGGAGTCAGAGGTCGTGGGTTCTAATCCCCGATCCGCCACTTATCAGCTGTGTGAATTTGGGCAAGTCACTTCACTTCTCTGTGCCTCAGTTCCCTCATCTGTAAAATGGGGATTAAGACTGTGAGCTCCACATGGGACAACCTGATTACCTTGTAACTACCCAGCACCTGGAACAGTGCTCGGCACATAGTAAGCGCTGTACAAATGCCATCATCGTTATCATTATGTACATATCTGTAATTTCTTATATTTATATCAATGTCTGTCTCCCCGTTTAGGCTGTAAACTCAGTATGGGCAGGGAATTGGTCTGTTATATTGTTATATTGTACTCTCCCAATCACTTAGTACAGTGTTCTGCACACAGTATTTGCTCAAGAAGTATGATTGACTGACTGGCTGAGGCAGTGTCAGTTGTTTGGCAAAGTAGGCCATGACAGGTTATCCACATCTCATTCTTGACCTCTACAAGATGGGTAACAGAGGAATAAAGACTAGAGCCAGGGACTGGCAATCCAGATCCATATCAAGACTGACTGTGTTCCCTCCCTTTCCAGGGCACATAAGAAGTTGAAATGGAATAAGGACCATGTTTCTAGAAGGATCAGTACTTTCCCTCGTTACTCCCTGTGGAAGGATAGCTTAAACGCAACAGGGTCTTTCTATAATCAGGGCTTCTTGGGGCCTTTCCGTTCTGGCCAGTTTGACACCCACTATTCTCTGCAGGAGAGAGAGCTGGGCAGACTGGGGTGAAGAATAGGGCAGTTACACTGGAGATGGCTGTCCTTACAATGACCAGGCAGGATCAGTCAATCCATCAGTTAATCAATTAATCATATTTATTGAGCTCTTACTGTGTGCAGAGCATTAAGCACTTGGGAGAGAACAATATATCAATAGAACAGATTTGGTAGACACATTCCTGGCCCGCAACAAGATTACGGTCTAGACATTGGACTGACATTATTAGGAATATAATAATTTATAAATTCATTATAAATACATGAACTGTGGATACGTCCATAAATGCTGTGGGACTGTGGAGCTGAGGGAGGGGTTAATAAAGGGAACAAATCCAAGTGAAAGGGCAGTGCAGAAGGAAGTGGGAGAAGAGAAAATGAGGATGTTTGGCCTGGTAGTGAAGGGAAATGAGGTGTAATGAGAAGAGAGAGAGGAAGGGGAAGGAACAGAAAGGAGGCAGGAATATGTCTGCCCCATCTTGTATCTCACCCTGGAGCATAAGGCACAGAAAATCTTAACCTAGAAATTAAAATTTAAAGTCCTGTCATTGTTTTCTGTCTCTCACATGGACCAACCAATCTCTCCTTGAGTTTTAAGGCCCTGCTGACATTTTCTGGAAATGCTGGATATTGGGTGGACACCTGCTGTTAAGGAACTAAAATATGGAGGAATCAGTAGCAGCACGGCAGTGGGAATAGTTGCTTTTTAGCAGTGGCTGCCACCTTGACTGATATTCTAAAGTGTTACTTTATTACTTCTTCTTTCAGCTTCTCTGCTTGCTATTTGCACAGTGTGGCAATCTCACTTACTGAATCTTACTAAATAAAAACTTGAAACAGTTAATCTAAGAAAGGTAAGAAAACATCAGGTTGTTATAGGATAGCCAAAAACGTTCAGTTTGAAATAACATTCTTGTCTAAATGTATGTATTTAAAATGCTCTCTATGGATACTTAATTCTTTGGATTATATTTCTTGATCAGAACCCTGGTTTCATTAATTGCATATAAATAATATAGGAGATGAAGTGATTTAAAAGCAATTACAACCAAGTGTGCATTTAGAATCCAGAATAACAGTAATTAATAATACTTAGCAGTAAGACCATCCTGGATTTCATTTCTAAACTGTTGGAATTTTTTTCTTCAAATGTATAATATGCTGTGGTGTGTGTATGTGTATGACTTTTAATATATTTTATATTAAAAATTGGGTATGTGAAGATTCAAGATATGATGAGAATTTTATCCTTTTCAGTGAAAGAAAACTGATGCTTTTACCCAAAATACAGATTTGTTGTGCTCATTTTAAGAGCTTCATCAACACGGTTTTATGAAAGACCCATATGGTCGAAGGTACAATTTCAAACATTAACTTCAGGACTCATGAAAATATTCCAAACAATTACATGAGTCATAAAATATTAAAAAAGCATTTAGTGTTGAAGATCTTACAAATGGTTGAATGGTGACCTCAATTACCAATTAGCTAAAAAGTGTTTTCTCTTATTGAACTCACATATTCAATCTGTTGCCAAATCACAATATCTCTAGAATCTGCTCTGTCCTCTCCCTCCACACCTCTACCACTCTGGCCCAGGCACTTGTCATATCATGCCCCGACTATTTAATCAGTTTCTTCCCCAACCTCCATGCCTTCAGCCTCTCCTCCCCTGCCTGAATTATTTTTCTAAAAACTCATTCTGAGCGCACCTCCACACTCCTCAAAAACTTGAATCTAAAAAACCAAAATCTAACCCTTAAACTTCTCCTCTAACTAAATCTAACTTCTCCAACCCAATTTTGCTTGGTCTTTCTGCTGCTTTACACAGGATGACCATTCTGTCCACCTAGGATCTCTCTCAACTTCTTTTTCTACACATTTATCTCTGATCACTCCTCATATTTCTTTGTTACTCTTTTTCCATTCCTCAGATTTGGTAATAGATGTGATAGGTGTTTGGGGGAAGCAGGTAGACCTAGTGAAAAGAATACAGCCTAGGAAGTCAGAGGACATAGGTTCTCATCCCTGTTCTTCCACTTGCTTGCTGTGTGGCCTTGAGCAAGTCACAACTTCTCTGTCCTCGGTTTTCTTATCTTCTAAAAAAGGGATTTAGTGTCTATTTTCCCTCATATTTTGACTGTGAGTCTCATTTAATACAGAGACTGTATTCCTATTTGACTGTGAGCCCATTGTTGGGTAGGGACTGTCTCTTTATGTTGCCAAACTGTACTGTCCAGGTGGCTTAGTACAGTGCTTTGCACACAGTAAGCGCTCAATAAATATAATTGAGTGAATGAATGTATGATAATCCTGCATATTTCCCAGTGGTTAGTATAGTGCTGGGCACATAGTAAGCACCTACCACATAGTACAGTAATAGTAGTAGTATCAAGTTCTGAGTCCTCTAATTTCAGTTAACACTCACTTTCTATGGGAATATATCTGCTCACATTATTTTAATTACCACAACTCTACAGACAACTCCCAAATTTATGGTTCCGATCTTGACCTCTCCTGCACTTAGAATGTGGCATACCTGGATGACTGGCCAGGAAAAACTGTATAGACAAAAGTGAACTTCTGATCATCCCTGTCAGAATCTTCCTTTTCTGACTTCCTCCTATCAAGAAACTCATTGATAAATACCACAAGCTCCTTCCCCTGGAGTCAACTTTGACTCCTCTTTCTCTCTAATTTTTCCCACTCTCTCTCTCTCTCACTCTGCAATTTCTCTCTCTGTAATTTATCCCTCTATATAACCTCTCTCTCTTTCTCTTTCTCTCTAACACCCATATTCTTTCCTTCTAAGTGGTACCAAAGCTAATGTTTAAGGATTTTTCATATATGTCAAAACCAAAGAATCCCAACTAGGGAATCAGTGGAGCTACAAAAAGTTACAAGATGAAAAGTAGGTAATCCCAAAGCTCAGTGAATTATTTAATCTTTCCTGAGGATAATGTGAGAAATCTACCCTCCCAGTGTGTTTTTGCTTGCAGCCAGGTCATAGGGACTGTATCAAATTGTGATGACTACAAAATATTTGAAAGTAAATTGCTCTTCTAGTTGTAAGCAAATCGCTAGGACTGAGCAGAATCTACCTGATTTATGAAGGAATTCAGGAGGAAAGTTGTGAAAGTCCTGCCAAGAGTGCGTAACCTATCATTTGAATTGGGTTGTGTCGGAGGAACTGGCAGATGGCCAATGTAGCTTCAATATACAAGAACAGCTCCAGAAGTGATCCTGGGAATTATAGACAGTTGAGTCTCACTGTCTCACTTGCCAAATTAGTAGAATCTATAATTAAGTTTGGGATCAGTGAGTATTTAGAAAAACACAACCTGTTGGAGGAAGGTAACAGTTTTTATAAAGGGAAATCAAGCCTCGCTAATCTGCTAGAGGTCTTTGAAGGGGTCAATGAGGAGAGCCAGGTGATAGAATTTGTTTTGATATTCAAAATATTTTGACAAGGTTTTGCACTGAAGGCCGTTTAAGAATAAATGAGAGATTGAGTAATTGGAGGGAAAATTTTATTTTGCATAGGAAACTGACCCGAGGGTAGGACAAAAAAGCCTCCTCAAAAATCTCCAGTGGCTGCCAATCAACCTACGCAAACTCCTCACTCTCGGCTTCAAGGCTGTCCATCACCTCGCCCCCTCCTACCTCACCTCCCTTCTTTCCTTCTACAGCCCAGCTCGCACCCTCTGCTCCTCTGCCGCTAACCTCCTCACTGTGCCTCATTCTCTCCTGTCCCTCCATCGACCCTGGGCCCACGTCCTCCCCCTGGCCTGGAATGCCCTCCCTCCACATATCCGCCAAGGCAGCTTTCTTCCTCCCTTCAAAGCCCTACTGAGAGCTCACCTCCTCCAAGAGGCCTTCCCAGACTGAGCCCTCTTCTTCCTCTCTCCTCCTCCCCTCCCCATCCCCCCCCACCTTATTTCCTTCCCCTCCCCACAGCACCTGTATATATGTTTGTACAGATTTATTATTATATTTATTTTAGTTGTAAATATATACTATTCTATTTATTTTATTTTGTTAATATGTTTTGTTTTGTTGTCTGTCTCCCCCTTCTAGACTGTGAGCCCGCCGTTGGGTAGGGACCATCTCTATATGTTGCCAACTTGTACTTCCCCAGCGCTTAGTGCAGTGCTCTGCACACAGGTAGTGCTCAAAAAATATGATTGAATGAATGAATGAATGACAGTGAAGCAGGCACAGGGACTGCACACGCATTTACCTCTTATCTCTTTCTCTCTCTCTCCCCCTCTCCCCTAGGCCTGCAAGGACTCAAGTATGAACCAGGTGGTGAGGGGGAGTCAGTCCAACCACCATTTGCAAACCCTTGTGAAGAGCCCCCAAACTGCTCAATTGCCATTTGTCTCCCCTTCCCTCAACCCCTTCCCATCTCCCCAGACTGCGAAGTCCTCGAGGGTACAGACCATGTATTCTAACTTTATTGGACATTAGACTGTAAGCTCCTTGAGGGCAGGGACTGTGTCTATCAAATCTTAAGCTTGGTACAATGCTCTGCACACAATAAGCACTCAATAAATACCATAGATTGATTGAAAATCAACATAGACTAAATAATCATTTTGGAGGCCTGAGGAGTGTATAATAATGATGGCATTTGTTAAGCACTTACTATGTGCTAAGCACTGTTTTAATACTGGATGTCCCAGGGATTTATGCTAGAGTCTTTGTAAAGGATCTGTTAAGAAGTGTTTAGGGAAATCTCTACATTTACAATAACACAAGCTAGGAGGTTCTCTGCTCTGAGTATTGAACTGGAAGCAAACCTCATAAAGCTAAGTGAAAGAACAGAAAAGGGTATATGAGCTTCATTAAGAGCAAGTACAAAGAAGTATGCCTGGGGGAAATGAATCCTGAGCGCTACAAGTGGGATTTGAGCATCAGTCACAGTTCAAGAAAGAAATAGGCAACTCTGAAATGTTGTGGGTTACCCTTCTGTTTCCTTCAGGTAGAAAGATCCCCAAGCCCAGAGTTACAAACTAATCAGGAATAAGACAGCCTGGGGGACTTCTCCTAAAAGGATCCCCTCAGGTTTAGCCTTCCTACTCCTCCATATAGACACCACCATGGATGTAAAGTGGATCAAGAAAGGTGAATCATGCTTCTCATTCACAGGGCTCCCTAAATGTCCCTTAAGAAGTCCAAATGTTAGTGAGCTTGAGGTCGACCCGTCAGTCTACCTTCAGTTTGTCACTTTCTGTGTCCTGTAGCTGCTATCAGTCATACTCCCCCTTCTATTCATTCATTCATTCAGTTGTATTTATTGAGTGCTTACTGTGTGCAGAGCACTGTACTAAGCGCTTGGGAAGTACAATTTGGCAACATATAGAGACGGTCCCTACCCAACAGTGGGCTTACAGTCTAGAAGGGGGAGACAGAGAAAAAAACAAAACATATTAACAGAATAAAATAGATAGAATAAATATGTACAAGTAAAATAAATATATAGAGTAATAAATATGTACAAACATATATACATACATACAGCAGGTGCTGTGGGGAAGGGAAGGAGGTAAGGTGAGGGGGATGGAGAAGGGGAGGAGGGGGAGAGGAAGGAGGGGGCTCAGTCTGGGAAGGCCTTCTGGAGGAGGTGAGCTCTCAGCAGACTAGACTGTGAGCCCACTGTTGGGTAGGGACCGTCTCTATATGTTGCCAACCTGTACTTCCCAAGTGCTTAGTACAGTGCTCTGCACACAGGAAGTGCTCAATAAATACGATTGAATGAATGAGTGAATACTTTTTAATTGTTGTGTTTTTTTGTTGTTGTTTTTATGGTATTTTTTAAGCATTTACTCTGTGCCAGTCACTGTTTAAGTGCTGGGGTAGATTCAAGCTAATCAGATTGGACATAGTCCATGTCACACGTGGAGCTCACAGTCTTAATCCCCATTATACAGAGGGAATAATTGAGGCAGAGAAAAGTTAAGTGAGTTTCCCAAGGTCACACGGCAGACAAATGGTAGAGCTGACATTAGAACGCAGGTCATCTGACTGCCAAGCTAGTGCTTTATCCACTATACTGCACTGGTTCTCTTTTTTATGGTATTTGTTTAGCACTAACTAGAGAAGCAGTGTGACTCAGTGGAAAGAGCACAGGCTTTGGAGTCGGAGGTCATGAGTTCACATCCCGGCTCTGGCAATTGTTAGCTGTGTGACTTTGGGCAAGTCACCTAACTTCTCTGTGCTTCAGTTACCTCATCTGTAAAATGACTCTGAGCCCCCCGGGGGACAATCTGATCACCTTGTAACCTCCCCAGCACTTAGAACAGTGCTTTGCATATAGTAAGCACTTAATAAGTACCATTTGTATTATTATTATTACTATGTACCAGGCACTGGGGTACATAAAACTTAACCTGCTTTAACACAGGGGGCTCACAGTGTTAATCAACATTCAGATGAGTAACGGAGACGTAGAGAAGATAAGTGACTTGCTCAAGGTCACACAGAAGACAAGTGACAGAGCCAGGGTTAGAACCCAGACCCTTCTGACTTGCAAATCTGTATTCTTACACGTTTAAACTCCTGGTGGTCAGGGAACATGTACACCAACTCTGTTATATCGTACTCTCTAAAGCCCTTAGTGTAGTGCTCTGCACACAATAAGTGTTCAATATTGATCATTGATTGATATGTCAGATGCAGTACTAAGCACTGTGCTAGATACAAGGTAATCAGGTTGGACACATTCTCTATCCAACATGGGGCTAGCAGTCTAAGAAGTAAGTGTAGGTCTCTCAGACAACATCTTAAGGGGAACTGCTATCTGTTCTGAAAATGTCATTTTACTGCTTCTATTTTTATACCACTTTCCATTTGCCTCACTGGCTAACTCATGCTCCTTTTCCCAAAAAAGTTCCACTTGATTGTATAGGAAGGATTCTAGAACAGTGCCCAATGCTTAGAACAGTGCTTGGCACATAGTAAGCCCTTAACAAACATGCTTATTATTATTATTATTCAAAACATAGGGAATTATTACCTAAATAATAATAATTATAATAATAATAATAATAATAATAATAATGGCATTTGTTAAGCGCTTACTATGTGCAGAGCACTGTTCTAAGCGCTGGGGGGGATACAAGGTGATCAAGTTGTCCTACGTGGGGCTCACAGTCTTAATCCCCATTTTACAGATGAGGTAACTGAGGCTCAGAGAAGTGAAGTGACTTGCCCAAGATCACACAGCAGACATGTGGCGGAGTCGGGATTCGAACCCATGACCTCTGACTCCAAAGCCCGGGCTCTTTCCACTGAGCCACGCTGCTTCTCTAAAGTAGTGTAACATTTATGAATTCACTTTCTTCCTTTTCCTCTTTTACATAAATAACGTCTACCTTTAGAAGATAATTCCCAGGATTTTTCTGTGTATTAAATGAGATGTTTAGATAATCTTGCTTCTTCCAATGAATCTCTTCGTTGCTGTAGGAATTTTGTTTTGAACATCATCCTAACTTTCCCAAACTTGTAAGTTCCATTTTTTTCCACCCCCACTCCAGTTATAATCTCAGGTCACTAAGATGCCTTGATGATTGCTTTTTTAAATATAAGTGTTATGTAAGCCTATAGGACCACCAAATCTAGGGTAATATTGCCAGTCTGCTTGGTAGAGTGACTCTATGAAGAAAAAGCTGTGCAAGTAGTCTAGTAGAGCTAAGTGACTTTATTTAAACATTCTGATGCACTGGAAAATTGTCATGCAACTACAATCCATATTTGTACTTTCACTTTTATACTCTTTCATTATTCCACCTAATGACATATAAATCACATCCTTGTTTTCCCCTTATTAAGCAAGATCCCAAACATTTTCCCATGTTCTACCTCCTCTAACTGGTTAGCAAAAGGTCTCTTACTTGAATTTGAAGTAGATGCCAATTTGCATTACAAAGTTCATCTGATCTGTTTGGGATTATCAATTGCTTAAATAGCAGCTCCTTTTGGAGCTTTTGATTGAAGTCATTGCACCTGGAATCACTAATTTGAAGTAGATGCCAATTTGCATTACAAAGTTCATCTGATCAGTTTGGGATTATCAATTGCTTAAATAGCAGCTCCTTTTGGAGCTATTGATTGAAGTCATTGCACCTGGAATCACTCTTTGGCCTTCTTTCAGCGGTTGCTGCACTACATACAACTATGATATAGTCACATGTAAAATAGTGATCAAAGATTTTAGAAAAGCTGTAATGAGCTGGACATCAAAAGAAGAAGGGTGACTGATATCTATATAGTGTGGGGGAGGCTTCATGTGAGATTAGGCAGAAAAGGTTGTGAAATTTCAGTATAGAAAGATGAGACATAAAGGTACTCAATGAAACTTGAAGGAAGCATTTTCAAAGCAAACAAGAAAATAATTCTTCATACAGTAGATGGTGAACATATGATGATGATGGCATTTATTAAATGCTTACTATGTGCCAAGCACTGTTCTAAGTGCTGGGGAGGTTACAAGGTGATCAGGTTATCCCTTCGGGGGCTCACAGTCTTAATCCCCATTTTACAGATGAGGGAACTGAGGCACAGAGAAGTGAAGTGACTTGCCCAAAGTCACACAGCTGACAATTGGTGGAGCAGGGATTTGAACCCATGATCTCTGACTCCAAAGCTCGTGCTCTTTCCACTGAGCCATGGAATCCAATGCCACATGATTTTTTTTGTATTTCTTGAATGCTTACTATGTGCAGAGCACTGTACTTAGTGCTTGTGAAGTACAAGTTGGCAACATATAATGGACAGCGAAAAATATTGGAGATTCAAGAGAGGTTTGAACAAATTAGAGAAGAAGAATTCCATTATGAATTAAGGAAAGTTAGGGATTTGTTTGAAAGCTGGGTCACAACCAAAGCAGGTGTGTTTCATAAACCTGCCAACAGATGTAATTGAGAACGGCCGCTAAATAAAGGGCAAAAACTACATTACCCTCAGAACAAAGCAGCTGGTTGCCCCCATTTCCCAGAAGTGATTGTGGTATTCTGGGAGGAATTTCCCTTCTCCTCTTTAGAGGGAGGCTTAGATTCATTGAGGGAACTTGGAGGCAGAGGAAAGCTTTCTCACTAAATGCTGCTTTCATTCTGTTGACTGCCTCACATCCTTCCAGTAAAAGAGTGCTTATGTAAGGTGAGTTGCTCTTGCTGTTTAAATAATACTTATGGTAAAAGAGGGTAGGGTGGCTAAATGTGAGACTACTTTTGTTTTAAATCTTCTGTCCCCTTCCACAACTAGCAAGAAGGGTGACAACTTGCTTTAGCATGTTAGTCTCCAACATGTGTAAGCCTGTTTCTTTTTGTTAATTTCAGGGTCTCTGATGGTAAATTTTTGGTTTTTTAATCTCTTAGGGTTCTTTCAAATGTAATATTTCTTAAAAAGTGATAGAGGCATTGTTCCAATTGGGAACCTAGTTCATGGTGCTTAAGGGCTTTGTAGAGCCATCCCTTATCTCAGCCTGCATTCCATCCCCTCTCACAACCCCAGTCCAGTACATGTTCTCATCTCCCTTGGAAAGGCCTCCTCTTATGAGCTTTGTTGTTCTCTACCTGCTTGAAGACTTCATTCTTTCATAGTTGTACCTGACCTGTAGATTTGCTGCTACAATTTTATCTTCCCATTATGTTATATGAAACTTTCAACTACTGTCTTACTCATAATCCAGAAGTCATTGGTATACTATGTGAGAATATGGTAAACTTCTAAATGTCCTCTAGACTGTAAGTTTGTTATGGGTAGGGAATGTCAGCTAATTCTTGTTCATTCATTCAATCTTACTGAGTGCTTACTGTGTGCAGAGCACTATGTTAAGCACTTGGGATTGATTACAACATTCTCTGCCACTTTTATACTGTTAGGTATTAGTGGGTTAATATTTAAAAGTATTTTAGCAACTTCACAATCTTGATTTAATTCCTGATGCACACACATTTCACTGAGAAGTAAACAACTCCATGAGCCACAAATTACTTGTTTATGGTAATTCTCTAAAGAGTACATCTTTTCTCCTGCCCTGCTTATCTTCTCCCAGCCTCTTCTGGACTCTGTCAGCTTGTACTTGACTATATGCCACCAAATGTTAGAGATTACCCTTCATTTTTTTTTTTTAATTTTGTGCCGTCATCCCTTGTGTTGCTTCAGCTCAGTTTACCAAACTCAAAACACCTACAATCATTCACTTTTCTCCATAAACTCCCTCCAGCAAAGTTGTGTCAACAATTGTCACTGCAAGCCACCTACCTTTTGAATACCCTTGAGTTGCTTGAAAAACTCTTAACAGGGGCAAAATGTGAATGCTTAGACTTAAAATGTTTTGAGACTACTTTTTTTGTGATTGCCCCTTTTTAATATTGCTCCAGAAACTGCTTTACTGTTTTGAGACTACTTTTTCTGTGATTGCCCCTTTTTAATAATACTCCAGAAACTGCTTTAGAAAAAGTGGAGTACATCACTGTTCATCTAAATCTCAGGAGTAAACTATAGTGTGACTCTAAGCTCCTTGTAGTTGAGTTATGTATACCAACTCTGTACTCTTCCCCAGCACTTAATGCAGTGCTCTGCATTCATTCATTCAATTGTATTTATTGAGAGCTTACTGTGTGCAGAGCACTGTACTAAGCACTCTTCACACAGGCCCTCAGTGCCACTGTTTGGAAACTACCTTAGTATTTTTGCAAATCATTTATCTCCAAGAAACTTTTGAAAATTATTTTTTTTGTTCTCAGAATTTTTGAGAATGACCCTTGAGTGTTGGGACAGTCAACATTTTTGTGAACTGAGTCACTTCATAGAACCAGAAGAAATTTAATAGCAATTTATGAGGAAATAGAATATCTGTAGATTGTAGGCAATTTTCACACTGTATAAAAATGCCTTGGTTTCTAAATATCTAGAGTGGATTTTCCCAGCAAGAGTTTATATTTGAAGTTTTTAGGTAAATCACTTTTTTCTCCAATCTTATCAAATGTCAACATTATAATGGAGGAGATTGAAAAATGTCCCCAAAAATAGTTATTAGTCAAAGACCTACAGTTGCACACCTTGAATTCTGATTTGAGCATGTTCACTTGAATTAACATGGATTATTTCAATCAATCATGTACTACTATGGGTGCAGGACTCCATACTGTTTGCTAGAGATTTCACTCTTCCATTACAGACCCTATCTACAACTGTTCCTGCTTCATGTAAAGGTTTAATGGAAATGCCCAAGGTGAGGAAGAAAGTCCAGATAGAATTCCTAGGCACTAGTTCATCCAGCAAACTTCCAGTATAATGGCAGGCACAAAAATGCACCTTTAGGGAAAACATTTCATATGGAATACCAGGATTAAAACTCAGATTTTCATTCCCCGTCCCCTGCTCTTTCCGTTAGTCCACACGTTCTCACTGTGGCCTAGTGGAAAAAATAGTGTGATGACATATGTGGGCTTCTAGCAAACAGTAGTTTGAAAGGACCCACAGTGTATAGAAATTATGTGTAGATTTTAGTACGTTTCAGAGGGAAATAATTATTGGCTGACAGTGTGGCAGCTAGTGCCAGTGAGCACTAGAAATAGATGACAATATTTACCCCAAGTCATCTTATTAGTTCTAAACCAGCACTGTATGCATATGAGTCATTGACTGAAGACTGACATAGACCCTTCCATATATTTAAATATACTTAAATAGATTCTTAACATACATGTGAAGCACTGAAAACTTATATTTAAAAAAGATTGCATAGATTTGTTTAGATAACTGAAGTTAATGCATGCTGTGCCCACCTGTTCTCACCTGTTTAGTCTTTCCCAACAGTCAGTACAGTTCTCTGTGCACAATGAATGCTTCATAAATAATACTACTAAAAGTTTTTAAGCCACTCAAACATACAATGTGGGAATATTTTTGAAAGCATCAACTATACACTAGTATGGAGCACCTGAAGAGTTTGAAGGTGGGTGGTTTAAAAAAAAAAAAAAGCTACTTAGGCCATTAGTGGCTCGCTTCCACACTGAGTCAGCCAATCATTATTTTTCTCTGAAATTTGTACTAAACTCTACACATAATTTCTATACACTGTGGGTCCTCTCAAACTATTATTTGCTAAAAGCCCACGTATGTCATCACACTATTTTTTCCACTAGGCCACGGTGAGAACATGTGGACTAGTGGAAAGAGCAGGGGACTGGGGATGAAAATCTGAGTTTTAATCCTGGTTCTGCAGCAGGTGACTTCACTTCTCTGTGCCTCAGTTCTGTCATCTCAAAATGAGGATTGAAAACCTGTACTCTCTCCTACTTTGAGCCTCATAATAATAATTTTTAAATTTAAGTACTTACTATGTGCCAAGCACTGTTCTAGGCAAAAGGAAAGATACAAGGTTGTCCCATGTGGGCCTGTCTTTAATCACCATTTTCCAGATGAGGTAACTGAAGCACAGAGAAGTGACTTTCCCAAAGTCACACAGCTGATGTGGTGGAGCTGGGATTAGAACCCATGACCTCTGACTCCCAATCCCATGCTCTTTCCACTGTGCCACACTGCTTCTTATCTGTGATTTGATTATTTTGAATCTTTCCCAGTGCTTAGTATGATGTTTGACACACACATACTTAAATACCACAATCATTATGATCACTATTAGATGTTGTGCTTCATTGCCTTGATCATCCTGCATACATCTAGTCCTTTCAGTTGATCATTAAAGTCACATGAGTATGCTCTCGTCTGCCCTCCTAATGGATTACCCATAACATAGCTGTTTTGTACAAGCATAGTTTCCATGCTGGTAAACTGGCAATTTGTATCAGAATGGTTTGTATTTCCTGAGTACTTCCTTTATACATCACCTGCACTAGGCACTTAATATGCATGGACCAGAAATAAAAGATATGACCCCAACTTTTAAGGAGTTCACAATCTAATGGGCAAGGCCGTAGGCGGAAAGGAAGTTACCAAGGTAACCACGTGAAGATATTCAAGCAAATCCTTTCAAAATAAAACCTACTCATTTGGTCTGGTTTGATAAAATCCTTCCTCTGAAAGCCAAATTCAGCCCACTTTAGTCCCATCCCTGCTGTTCTGACTTCATTATTACTTTATAGGAACTGCTTTGTCAAAGTCCTCCAATGAAAGGCAGGGATTTTAAAACGTCTGTGGAAAGTCCATTCAGGTATAGTTGGGGTTCTGCCATGCCTCACCCCTTTCTTCGCATTTAGTGGTGGTTCCCCTATTGATGAGTCTTGCTGTTAATTCAGTTGCATTTGAGTGCTTACTGTGGGCAAAGCACTGTACTAAGCATTTGGGAGAGTACAATATAGCAGACAATTTGCCTTCTCATAAGAAGCTCACAGTCTAGCGAGGGAGACAGACAACTGTGAAATAAGCATTTACAGGTAAATAGGGAAAAGGTGAGTCTTCAGGAAGGTCAAGCTTCCTTTCCCTCAAACCCACTTTTCCCTATATTTCACAAAGGGGAGGGAGTAAATTGAAAAGGTTTGGAGGCATAAAATAGGTTAACTATAGTGAGAATTCCACACCTGCTTTACATAAATGTTGTTGGGAGAAAGGGTTAAGTGTTAGCATTTAAAGATTTGTTATGGAAAGCTTGATGAAATATGACAGAGGAATTGTCAGTTTTCAAAATCTTTGTTTTACCACTTATATAGATCCTTTAAAGTGTTTGAAGTGCTTTGTTTTTGACTTATGGTACCCAATGTGTTCCTTCATTTGAATCCTAATGTTGTTCCAGTGAGTTAGTAGTCTATTATATTTTCCAAACGACCTCACCTGCCATGAAATGTTTCAAAAAAGCTTGAAGCAAAGCAGCTTTGATTTAGAAGTCCAAATATTTCAACAAAGAAAAAATTATCTGAGGTTCCAGGATGTGAATTAGTGACCTTTTTTCTTTTCACCCAGGAATCACGAAGTGCATTAAGAATCAATCCTCACAGATTTAATTGAAATGTAATAACCACCTTTTATCATGGCCTGGAATTTTTCTTTTGTGAAAATGGGCTTTTCAAGATTGACTTGGAGAGCATGAAAATGTTCCAGTCATTCATTCAATAGTATTTATTGAGTGCTTACTGTGTGCAGAGCACTGTATTAAGTGCTTGGAAAGTACAATTCAGCAATAGAGACAAACCCTGCCCACAATCTAGAAGGGGGGGATTCAGACATCAAAAAAAGTAAACAGGCATCAATATAAATAAATAAATAAGTATATACACATTAAAACAAGTAAACATGCATCAACATAAATAGAATTGGATATATACATCGATACATAAGTGTTGTGGGGTGGTGAGGGTGGGAGGAGCAATGAGAGCAAATCAAGAGGAGGAGCTGAGGAAAAGTGGGGCTTAGTCTGGGAAGGCTTCCTGGAGGAGTTGATTCGTTAGTTGGACTTTGAAGGGGGGAAGTGTGACTGGTGGATTTGAGGAGGGAGAGCATTACAGGTCAGAGGTAGGATGTAGGCCAAGGATAGTTGGCAGGACAGGCGAGAACAAGGCACAGTGAGAAGGTTAGCACCAGAAGAGCAGAGCAAATGGGCTGTGATGTGGAAGGAGAGGTCGAGGTGATGAAGAGCTTTGAAGCCCATAGTGAGGAGTTCTTGTTTGATATGGAGGTTTACAGGCAACCCCTGGAGACTTTTTAGGAGGGGGTGACGTGCCCAGAATGTTTCTTTAGAAAGATAATCCAGGCAGCAGGGTGAATTATGGAGGTTGGGAGGTCAGAGGATGCTGATGCAGTAATCCAGTTGGGCTAGGATGAGTGATAATACTAACATGGTAGCGGTTTGGATGGAGAGGAAAGGGCGGATCTTGGTGATGTTGTGAAGGTAAAACCAGCAAGCTTTGGTGACAGATTGGGTATTTGGGGTGAATGAGAGAATGGAGTCAACGATGATACCAAGGTTGTGGGCTTGTGTGATGGGAAGGATGGTTGTGTTGTCCACGGGGATGGGAAAGTTAGGAAGAGGATAGTGTTTGGGAGGTTAAATAAGGTGCTCTGGCTTGGACATGTTGAGTTTTATGTGGTTGGGAGGGCATCCAAATAATGTCCTGAAGGCAGGAGGATTTGAGAGCCTGAAGGGAGGGAGAGAGAACTGGGGATGATATATAGATTTGGGTGTCATCTGCATAGAGATGATAGTTGAAGCTGTGGGAGTGAATGAGTTCTCCGAGGGAGTGAGTGTAGATGGAGAATAGAAGGGGACCAAGAACTGAATCTTGAGGGAACCTTACAGTTAGGGGATGGAAGGGGGAGGAGAAGCCTGTGAAGGAGACTGAGAATGAATGGCCAGAGAGATGAGAGAACCAGGAGAGGACAGAGTTAGTAAAGCCAAGGTTGGATAATGTGCTGAGGAGACAGTACCCTTGAGACAATTAGGATTTTAACTATTTACCGCATTCAATCTAAACTTGTGGCTGTAAGTGTTTCAAAGTGGGGAATCATGCCTGAGAGTATATTTCATTTTTTAAAACCCTTTTTAATCTTTATTGGGGATAAGGGAAAGCAAATAACAGAAATGAGCCCTAAATAGTTTGGGATGGTCACCTAAAGTGGCCTTTTCCTCAAATCTAAAGCATCAGTGTTGACAGCAGTATCGAGAGGCAGTGATAAACATTTGAACTACTGCTCCTTGCAGTCTGATCTCTTTTTAGCACCAGCTTAGCTTTCACCTGCCTGTCTGCATCCTGGATGAAACGTTCCAACCTGCTTGGATGACTTGTCATGCAGTTCTGGGCTCCATCTATGGAATCTCTTGCAGCTTCTCTGACTGGGGCCTTACATCACCCCAGTGATCCCCACAGCGTCCTCCCAAATTGTGCTATTCCTTGCTGCTGCCCAGTGTTTTCTCTGAGGCAAATTCTTCTGCTTCCATCTTCCTCTCCTATCCTGGGCTACACTGAGATGAGCAATTCATGAATCATCCAAAGTTACACAATGAATCAGAATTATAGCAATTGAATTGATGAGTGTTGACTTCCATTTCATGCTTTAATCACTTATGTTCTTTTCCTGAATGAATATTTGATTATGTATTAAGCAATCATCATTAAATGCATTCAATCCAGATATTTTTGCTGGTATTCTCAAACAAAAGCCAAACCAGACTAGTGTCTAATTTTTAAGGTTGATTTTCCCTTGACTTCACGCTAACCTTTCTCTTTTCCTGCAAGTCTCTACTATTATTATTATTTTGTGCATGCCACTGTCATTAATGTCAGGACAGTTTTTGAACAGTATTGATTATAAAGTGTGTAGATAGGCTCTTCAATATTAGGGATTTACCCTTTGTAATACAATGAATTAACATACTTGCAATCATATGCTTAAACATAGCATAATGATCCAGTGGAGATAAAATTGTGTTGAATGTTTGGGGCTCTTTGGAAATACATGCTTTCTCAATTATTTTAAGTGATTACTATGTGCCAAGGACTGTACTAAATGCTGGAATATATATAAGATAATCATGCTGAACACCGTCCTTGTCCTGTCCCATAGGGGACTAATGATCTATTGTAGGAGGGAGTCTGAAAGTATTATGTGACTGCCAATTGCACAATTTTAGGATAATTTCCTTTACATTGAAAGCATAAAAAATTCTACATCCTCTATAGTTCCAAATAGATCAAATTTTAAAATCACTTGGAAAAACTAAATTTTTTAAAGGGTGGGATGTGGAGGGCTCCCAGGCCTCCTATCAATCCACCAGGCCATGCTGCTACTTTCCTGAATGTGTCACTCCTGTAGTTAGTACTTTAATAGTTCTTAAATGGGATTTTCTATGGTTCTCCAGAATGAACATGTCTATAGAAGCAGCTAACTTCTACTGCAGTGTGTGTAGGTATTCACAATTTAAGGCCACAATCTAGGTCTGAAATCATCTTTTTTTTTGACCTCCTTACTATGTTCTCTCATTCAGTTTGCTATTCAGTAGACTCTAGCACAGTTGCAGTATTTACTTTATCATTGTAGATGATGTGAATTCATAGTTCATGTAAATGATAAATATTGAAAATATGATTGAAAGAGCATAGTCACCCAAGCTGTCCAATCATGCCTGCTCCCAGACCTGACAATGATGACCTTGGAGAGGATGTCTAGGCAAGCGCATTCATTCTAGCCATCTTAGTACAGTATTATTGACACTTGTTTTCATTCCTTCATTCAATTGTATTTATTGAACGCTTACTGTGTGCAGAACACTGTACTAAGCGCTTGAAGTACAAATCAGCAACATATAGAGACGGTTCCTACCAATAGCGGGCTCACTGTTTTAGGAATGTTCAGAATAGGCATCTGTCATAAAGAATATAGCCCCTGAAATCGCTAAGGGTCATCTATTTTTAGGTAATAACCAAATCTTGGAAATGAATCAGTAACTAGTGCAAATCATGGAATAATGCATTTCTTTATGATCTTGTTAACACATCTAACTTAATGGGTTAAGGGACCCAGTTTTCCATAGGGGAATATAAATGCCTTCATTAATACCAATCTGCCAGTTTTGCTTTCAGAATCACCCTGAGGGTGGTACTAGAATCCATAAGGACTCTGGTTTTAGCATCAAACACCTGATGGTGAATGAAGATTTGTAGGAGTGAAAGGAATCTAAAATAGCCTGTGGGCTCAAGGAGTAAACAGAACCTAAAAAGGAAAGTAATGGCAAAGGATACAGGCATAACCCAGTCTTTATCCACCCCACAATAAAGCCAACCCTGGAATACAGTCTATATTTTTTTTGAGGACTTATCCCAGGCATGTGTGCAACTGGCTTACATAAATTATGCCCGCTTCCTCCCCTACCTTTGGGTGATACTAAGTAATCTACAACTGGGTCTCAGAAGAGTCTGCCTACATTTTCAAGGTGAAGAGAAGCCTTTAGTAGAGCTAGAAAATGGATTTTAGCCAGCCCAATTTCCTGGTTATCAGGGGTGTGCTGAATATCAGTGATTGCATGATATACATTTTAATCCTCCTTCATGTTAATCAGCCGAACAGCTTCACCAATCTCACTAACCTTGTGCCCCTGAATCTTATAAGACTTCATGATTCAGGCAAATTTTCAGCTGTATTACAGGTTATGTCTATATTAATGATTCTAAGTATTTTGGGTGCATTTATTAGAGCTTAAAGCAACATTTCCTATTTTCTCTGCCCAGGGTGTTTGCTTATTCAGAGGCAATTGATTAATAAACTACTTTTTCATTGGGTGGGGGCAGGACCTGAGAGTGACTTAATAATAATAATAATGGCATTTATTAAGCACTTACTAAGTGCAAAGCACTGTTCTAAGCACTGGGGAGATTACAAGGTGATCTGGTTGTCCCATGGGGGGGCTCACAGTCTTAATCCCCATTTTACAGATGAGGTAACTGAGGCACAGAGAAGTGAAGTGACTTGCCCAAAGTCACACAGCTGACAAATGACAGAGCAGGGATTTGAACCCATGACCTCTGACTCCAAAGCCCGGGCTCTTTCCACTGAGCCTCACTGCTTCTCCAAGAAAACATGGACTTAAGGAAACGTAACTTCATTAAAATGTGTTATTGAATCCTGTCTTGAGCAAAGACCCATTTTAGTACCTTTAATCTGCGGGACACTTGTTTTTTGCCACTGTGTTTTCCCAAGGCCTGTTGCGTTTTGCCTCACAACACCCCTGTGAAGAAGGGAGACATAGGTAATGGTGCAAAGTTCTACTGCACTGCACCAGTGAAAGCATAACTCTGTTAGCAAAGCTACCACACAGTCTACTTCAGGACAATCCTGGGCCTTCTAGGGTGTTGATGCAAACATGCCATTCTGGATGCATCAGAAACCCCAATTTTCAGCTTGGAAGAAACCCCCATTCAATTATTCCTACCATATCATTTCCTTGAAACTCAATGCTGTAAAGCTTTATACTGACTGTGGATTTCATTTGGATGAGCTTTAATCTTGCCGAGCAATTCAGGTAGATGTTGACATTTTTCAAATGACAAGGTACTAATATTGCCATGTTATGGAGTCATTTTACTGTCCAAGAGCTATTGCAGTGTGATTGCAAGAAACAGGTGGTACGTGTATTTCATATTACTTTTCTTCTTTGCAAAACTTTTATTTTATCTTTAAAGTCAGTCTATCTGGGTTGATTTGCCATAACTCAAGAATTGTCAAGTAAACAAGGCTAAGATTGGTGTAATCTGATATCTATCATGCTGTGAGTAAAGCAAAGGAATAAATGGGGTACCCTAATTTGTCATGACAATAGGGCTTTTCTACTATTGTTTGTTTTAGACCCAAAGTAGAAAGCACAAAAGAGAGGACCTGCTTCCAAAAATCTCTGTCACGATTTTTTTAAATATATAAAAGCACTTAATATGTTTTAGGGACTGTACAAAGCTCTGGGGTAGATGGAAGTTGAGGTTGACACAGTCCTTGTCCAACTGAGCTCACAGTCTTAATCCCCACTTTATATATGTTAACTGAAGCACTGAGAAGGAAAGGGACTTGCCCAAGATCACAGCAAAAAAATGGCAGAACTGTTATTAGAACCCAGGCCTGTGCTCTATCCGCTAAGCAATGCTGCTTCACTAGGGCATTCTACTTCTCTGATTTATGGCATTTCCATTCCCTTCCTTTCCTGCCCAGTTTTCCCTTTCTCTTTCCTTCCCTTCTCCTGCTATCACCTCTTCTTCCTCCCTCCCCCAACTGACATTAACTCCAGTAACTGAGACACTCCCGTAGTGTAATAAATTCATCCCACTCTGCTTTTTCTTGGCATAAAGTAATGAAATCACCCAGGAGGCTCATAAAATGGGGTAGTTCTGGACCCAAAGGGATGGAGGGGGATTAATCCAGACCACTGCCAACTAGGATAGACTTCTAGGCCAACTAACATAGTAAACAAGAGATGTGAAATTGCCACTGTGGTGCTGGGTGGGAGACAAGCCAGTTGAAACCATTAAATTCCAAATGACTTAAGCTATGCTCATATGCGTTAATTTTATGATTGGCTCTTGGCACACCAACTTCTTGTTTTGTTTGACTTTTTGATGCAAATAATACGCATATCTCTGAATTTAAAGGAATCATTTTATCATTTTGATAGGGAAGGTATGGAGTGATCTGGGAAAGGAAGGGTTAAATCTCCTCTGACATTTCTCAAAAGGCTTTCAGAGAAACTTAGTTTGGATTTGACCAGTCTTGATATAGTATGTAGTGCCACCCCACAGGGAATGTTATAGTCTGCACATAGTAAATGCTCAATAAATATCATTGATTACATTTTCGATCCCAAGACATGAAAATATTTTGTCAGAAGAGAAGCTCAGTACTTTAAATTGCCTGCCTGCTAATGTTTTCCAAGAAACACTTGTATGTTAAAACAGTGGTTTTAAAAGTGAAAGAATAAGAATGGGAAAAAATGTTACATTAATACTTCAATAAATGATCTTATGACCCAATGTGGTTCAATGTATGGTGTTTGAAAGACTTAACAGCAAACAATCTGCAACAATCCCTTCACTGTTTAAACAGTATCATGGTTACCCAAATACAATACAAATAATAAAACTGAACAGCTTGGTCTTTGTCAAACTCTGTGAGGCAATTAAAAATAGAAACTATTTTGTAAATGTGTAATTTTCCCTGCCAAAAATGCCTTGTTCCATATTATTGTACTTTGCACATAGTAAGCCCCCAATGAGTACTATTGATTTTTTTTTTTCCTTGTTACTTTTCATGTGGGTATGTGATATTTAATGGCAAGTGACTGTTGGTATTCATAATGAAATCGCTTTGAGAGATGCATGACAAGTCATAAATTGAACCTAAAGTACTTATAATATTTTAGTTGTAATTTTTTTTATGGTACTAAGCACTTACTATGTGATTGGCACTGTGCCAAGGCTGGCCTGGAATGCCCTCACTCTGCACATCCGCTATGCTAGCTCTCTTCCTCCCTTTAAAGCCCTACTGAGAGCTCACCTCCTCCCTCTCCCCATCCCCCTCCTTACCTCCTTCCCCTCCCCACAGCACCTCTATATATGTATATATGTTTGTACATATTCATTACTCTATTTTACTTGTACACATGTATTCTATTTATTTTG
Source organism: Tachyglossus aculeatus (assembly GCF_015852505.1). Lineage (NCBI taxonomy): Eukaryota > Metazoa > Chordata > Mammalia > Monotremata > Tachyglossidae > Tachyglossus > Tachyglossus aculeatus. The sequence continues at coordinate 33,514,008 of NC_052079.1, read as the reverse complement.
TTACTATGTTTTGTCTGTCTCCCCCTTCTAGACTGTGAGCCCACTGCTGGGCAGGGACCATCTCTATATGTTGCCAACTTGTACTTCCCAAGTGCTTAGTACAGTGCTCTGCACACAGTAAGTGCTCAAATATGATTGAACAAATGAATGGGGTAGATGTATTGGTTTACCATTGCCTTCTTGAGTCTCTGCCCTTGACTCTCTTCCATGCGGTTGCTTCCCAGCACAGATGAGTTTCGACTAGTAGCCTTCCACTAGTTAGCCACTGCCCAAGCTAGGGCTGGAATGGGTATACCTCTGTTGGACACTGCCTCCCATAGCCCAAACTGGTAGAGGACTGGAAACTCTGCAGGTGTTATCCTGAGAGGTTCATACACCTCTTAGGAGTAAAAATTCTTAATGATAAGCATATCACTGTGATCTTCAACTTTGACAACCCACATTTCTCAACTTGAAATGTATGGTCGGGCACAGTTAGTCCATGTGTACGGGGCCTGAGATGCATTTTGTGTTTCTGTAAATCAATCAATAGTATCTATTTCCTTGGGGGGGTACAATAATATTAGGAGAAGTGATCCCTGCCTTCAAGGAGGTTGCAATCTAGCCAGAGGAAGTAATGAGAATATGGATTGTTTTTCACCAACATCCTGGTGTTTAGGCCCCAGGATCATCCTAATATCTTGCATTTGATGTTTGGACACAAATCAATCAATCATATTTATTGAGTGCTTACTGTGTGCACAGCACTGTACTAAGTGCTTGGGAAGTACAAGTTGGCAACATCTAGAGACAGTCCCTACCCAACAAATGTTCCATTCTGCCACCCCAAAACTGTCAGAGCCCACGAAGGCCCTATTTTTGGTTTTTATAGTGGCAAAGATACAATATCCATAAATACAGCAGCAAGTGGAGTTGTAGAGAAGTTCTATTGCCACCTCCTTGTCATCTTTCTTTTTCTCCTCATTTTCCTCCTCCTCCTCCCTCTCAAGAACATGCCTTGCCAGAATTTAAGGATAATTTCCCAGACTGTTTTCTGGGATGACTACATTGAAAGTCCCCTTCTAATCTGTGAGCCTGTTGTTGGGTAGGGATTGTGTCTATTTGTTGCTGAATTGTACTTTCCAAGTGCTTAGTACACAGTAAGCAGTAAGAGTGAATGAATGAAATAGTTCCGGTCAACCTTTGGGCTGGAAATGTAGTGAGCCATAATTTGGGGGTGGCTGGGGGTTATTTTGTTAATGATGTGCATTTAGCTTTAATTCTATTTATTCTGATTACTTGACACCTGTCCACATGTTTTGTTTTGTTGTCTGTCTCCCTTCTAGACTGTGAACCTGTTGTTGGGTAGGGACCATCTCCATATGTTGTCAACTTATACTTTCCAAGCACTTAGTACAGTGTTCTGCACACAGTACGCGCTCATACGATTGAATGAATGAATGGGGGTGGAAGAAAGAGAGAGAGAGCCCCTGTTCTCCATCTTCCTCTCACTAATTCTCCCTCCTGCGCTCTCATCTATTTTGGTCTGTTTTCACCTCAAATTTATTTCCTGTCTGATTTGTCCTTCTGTTTTCTGTCTTTCTCTAGCTCCTCTCCAGGGTGTATATGTAATATGAATATTTCATAAAAATGATAATCAAGGCAGTAACACAAATGTAAACTTATACATTAAAGATAAAATTAAATATGTAGTGGTTAATACAGCGAGTATTATAACAAATATATTTACATTGAGCTACATCTCTCAATATAAATATATTGATATATATATCTTCCAACATAAATTGTGTGTGTGTGTATATATATATATATATATATATATATTTATATCAGGAAAGACAAAGAAATATGGAAACTTATAGCTACTTCTATGTATTGTGTTCTTTTCTTTGCATCTTGACCCCAAAACCTTGAGGCCCAACTCTGGTCTGACTTTGAGCACTAAAACACCCTAGTGTCTCCATCTCCTGGGTTGTCAAATCCACTGAAAACTTCCCAAAATACTAAGCTAATGGGATGTGAACACTAACCCATCAGCCTTCAGGCAAGAGGCATTAGAACTGCCAGAATACCACATTCCATTTGCTAAGATGGAGGACCTTTGTCTTGTGTGTGATTTAGAAATCAATTTAATCTCCCTAGACAAATGGTGTGTATCTTTAACTCAGGTACTTAATTACTTCTAACCAAGAGGGACACAGACACATTCTGTCCTTTTGCTTTCTGTGTGCTAAAGTGTAAGATTTCATTATTGTGCCCTATTCTGGGGAGAATCAGAGTCTGCTGAATAGAATAGGACAGTTCCAAGTAGTACAAAGAAAACTGAGGTGATCTTGTTTTCCACTGATCCAAGGAAATCAAGTGTTTCTAGTTTGCTTGCATAAAGTATGAGGTATATGTGGCCCATTAGCACTGTCAAAAGTGTTGTCTAATATATCTGCATATTACTTGAATCCACCTCCAACTCCTGACGCTTCAGACTTCTGACCCAAGCAGTAGGAAACCAAGAGACAGCAGAGGCTGGAAGGGAGGCCAGGAACCATAGCCCCCTCCCTGTCCCAGACTCATCTGCATGGGGGCTTCAATTCCTCACTGTTCTAAATAGCTGCTGTTATTGCATCAACAGAACAATTTTCATACGAGGAGGCTGTTCCAGGGTGTTTAAAGAGTAATACATGTGGTATTTATTGTATTTAAGCTCTGTGTTCCGGGCAGTATACTAAACACTGGGGTGAATACAAAGTAATACGGTTGGACACAGTCCCTGTGGCACATGGGACTCCCCCTTAATCCCCATTTGACAGATGAGGTAACTGAGGCACAGAGAACTGAAGTGACTTGTCCAAGGTCACACAGCAGACAAGTGGGAGAGCCAGGATTAGAGACCAGGTCCTTCTGGCTCCCAGTTTGTGCTCTATCCACTAGACCACACTGCTTTCCTACCAGAGCTGAGTTCTACCCATTCAGGTTTGTTCCTGGCACTGTTTCCAAGCCTCAGGACTGCAGTTGCCTCCAATTTGGCATTGAATGAAAGCTGGCCAGCAAAGCTTAGGAGTGGAAAATCCAGAGAGAATTTCATGGTCTATCTGAATATATTTCACTCACAACTTGGATTAAACTCAAGTTTTCCCATGACATGCGATTTTATAACTTAACCTTAGCGTTATTTCTGGTATCATTTCTCTCATTCCACCAGGATATTCACTGTCAGCAAATCTCATCAATTCCACCTTCACATGTCTAGAATCTGCCCTTTACTGTCCGCCCAAGCTGCCACCACACTGGTCCAAACACCTATTGTATCTTGACAGTATCAACCTCCTTTCTGACCTCCCTGCCTCCAGTCTCCCCTCTGTTCTGTCCATACTTCACTCTGCTGCCTGGATTATTTTTCTAAATAAAAACTGTTCTGTCCATTGCTCCTTACTCCTTACAATGGTGCTCATCAATCTCTGCATCGAGTAGAAACTCCTCACCATTAGTTTTAAGTGTTCTCTTACTCTTATCCTTGTTTCTCTCCCATTACAACCCAGTTGGCACACTTCAGACCTCTAATGTAGCTACAACACTGATTTTTTTTTCCCTTTGCCTTTCCTCCTTAAACTCATTTCCAACAAAGGCAAGAACATGTTTGCAAGCATACTCTACCAACAACAAGAAACTCTATGCAATTGTCATGTGTGTTTGCATTAGTATACATGGAAAGCATTTCACCACCACTAGTGTCATAGAAAATGAGTGAATCATTCTAGCATACCTTCTCTTCCTTTGTACACAGCATGGTTTTTATTAATGTTCTGTAGCATCATGTTTTCATTTATTAAGTCTCACAATATTGGCTACGAAACAAAATTCTTAGTCACAATTAAATTAATCCTGAAGTAAAATGTTGATGTTCAATTCTCTAATGAATTTCAGATATGGTAAACTAAAATCTAACGGAAATTAAAAATCCCATTTAGAATACACATTCTGTAAATGTTTCAATAGACAAAGGATTTTGGACTCTTACAAGGCACTAAATTGTCATTACTGAACCAATCAGTATGGTTAATTTGTTGCATAATCTTAAAATATAGACCTTAATGTTTCAAATCCACTTGGCTTACACCTGAATTATCTTTGAATAAAACCTTCCCTGAAATTATGCAATTCCTAAATACATAGGCCTTTTAATATATTCTAGAATGACACAAACCTGCTTTATAGTGAGCCAAGCTTCTGCTACACAAAGGAATGTAGACAATATAGTTTGTTAATGACCATGTTAGTTTAAACTAAGCCTTTCACCATCTGTTTCAGCTCCTAATTATGAAATTAACATAACTATTTCTGTATTTGTAAAATATAATATAGAAATCATTTAAACATAGCTGTATGATCCTGGTATAATGTTGAATGTAGCTGGCCATGTCATGCGGTGCATATACAAATCAAAGCTGCTCATTCTTGAATCAATGAGTTGCTTGCTATATGACTCTTTATGGCATTTGAACACTTCATATGTGCCAGGCACTGTACTAAACACTGTGGTAGATGTAAGGATTATCGGGTTGGATACAGTTCCTTTCCCACATGGGGCTCACCGTCTTAATCCTCATTTTACAGATGAGATAACTGAGGCACAGAGAAGTTCAGTGACTTGTTCAGGTCACACAGCAGGCAAGTAGAAGAGCTAGGATTTGAACCCAGGTCCTCTGACTCCCTTTTGTTTCCTAACAGCAATTGGAGGCCAAAACCTAACTTCCACTAAGTAGTCTTGCATACCCTAATGATAATCAAAAACATGAAACAATATACCAATGTTTTGGGTGCTTACTGTGTGCAGAGCACTGTACTAAGCACTTGGGAGAGTACAATACAACATTATATGGGAAATTATACAATTAAGTGAATCGATGCACTCTCCAAATTTAAAAAAAAACAAATCAATATAATTTGTAATTAAATGATAAAATGTTAAATTTAAATGATCAAATGTTGTGTGTATGTAAAAATGAAAAACTGAATTCTGTTTTTGAGTGTGTATTCATACTTAATTTTCAGTAACATCTTTCATACCTTTGTCAGCTAAAAGGTACTTTGAATACTCTCCTAGAGATCTGTCACTTCCTGTGCCAAATTAAAGTGGGCTTAAATAAATTCAAATCTGTCAAAGTACACCAAATGTTGAAGAAGAAATAAAGGGAAGTTTGAAGGCATTAAACCTTGCAGCATTATCTTGATTTGAAAAAGAACTGTAAGAGCTACAGGCATTAAAATTCAACAACACTGCAATAAAGCACTAGAAAATGAGTGTGATAATAGGACATGTCTCTCTAATCTTTCTTCAGTTTTAATGACCTTTCTTTTTAGCCCTTCTATACATATTGAATAAACTATATGAATTTTGCATTAACAAATGCCCATGAATTTATAGTCGGTATCACTTTTCAGTTATATTTCAAAGTCAAATTGAATTGTAGTATTTTTCAAATGTACATATGTGAGCTTTTCCTCGATCATAGAAAGGCACTCATCCTATTACCTTCTCTAGTTTCATACTACAGTTGAGCCCTCAAACTTGGCTCCTCTACCACCAATGTATGGAGACTTCTTCCATCTCATCTGTCTTGCTGCCAATCCCCTGCCCACGTCCTCCCTCTGACTTGGAACTCTCTCCCTTTCATCTCCCAACCTTCAAAGTCCTACTAAAATCCCATTTCCCCTAATAAACTTGCCCTGATGAACCTCTCATTTCCCCATCAAATTTGCCCTCCCTTCTGTGCTGTCTCTTTACTTAAGTCTGTATTCCTTTAGCATTTTGCTATCCCCCCTACTGCTAGTTCCACAGAACTAATTTACATAGCCTTATACTCTGCAGCTTCTCCTCTCTGTAAATTTAAAGTCTTTCCTCACTCACTAGGTTGTAAATGGCTTGAGGAAGGGATTCTGTCAATAATAATAACTGTGATAAGCACTTATTATATGCCAAACACTGTACTAAGTACTGGGATAGATACAAGTTTTTCAGATCACCCAAGATAATCAAACTCAGTTTAAATAGAAGGGAGAAAAGGTTTTGAATTCCTGTTTTGCAGATGAGAAAAGTGAAGTATAGAGAATTTAAGTGGCATGCCCAATATCACACAGCAGGTAAGTGGCAGAAGCTACACTGCTCTTGCAGATCTATTGTATTTGTACTCTCCCAAGCGCTTAGTACAGTGCTCTGCACACATTAAGCACTCAAATGCCATCGATTGATTAACCAGTTGTCTTTCAGCACGTTGTGTGAAAAGCACAATGGCCTAGTGGAAAGAGCATTGTGAGTCAAAAGATCTGGGTTCTATCCCTGAGTCGGTCACCTGCCACTTTTTTGGGCATCACAACTTTTGAGTGCCTCAATTTCCCTTTGTCTCAAATGGGGATTAAATGCCACTCCCTCCAACTTAGACTTTGAACCCCATGTGGGATAGGGACTGTGTCCAACCTGATTATCTTGTATCTATCCCATTGCTTATAACAGAGCTTGGCACACCATAAGAGCTTTAAGTATTATGTATAATATGTCAGCAGAAGAAGACTTTAGGTGAGACTAATTTGTGCCTGACTTATGAAATTCTCTTCTCTTTCCTAAAAGGACTGACAATCACTTTTTAGCTTTAATTTTTCATTCTTTTGAAAGCCTTGTGGCGTAATATATATTCAGATGAATAACTGCACACATGCAAATGAAAGGATGGGGAAGGAAAAAAAGCATGAAATCTTTGTTTTCGCAAGATTCTGCTGCAGCAATATGTTTTGATTTTACAAGAGAAATCATCCCATCTTTAGGGGTGGGAAACTAGCAATTTTTGACAGCTACATCTCCATCCAGAGCCTCTGGAGTCTACAAACTGTGTCCCTAAGTCTCTGATGCAGCATAAATTAACATTCTATTTTCTCTTCTTCTGAAGACAGCATTTTAGCTAAACTTGATCGACTAGACCTTAACACGCACAAAATGCAAAAATCTATATTCTCGTGAGGATGAACTAAAAGTGAGTGGACAGCAATTAGCCAGGAATATTACTGCCTTCCTGTCCAAGTTTTCTTCTTGCTTACTTTAAATAAATCAGTACATAACTAGGTTTCAGCATATCCATATTTAGCATGAAAGGAAATTCATTTTAGTGCATATTCTCACACACACACACACACACACACACACACACACACAATGTCATTTACATTTTTACTTTTCCATTTCTAGTCAGAACATCTCGAGTTGATTGAATTAAATTCAAAAGATTATTTTGCAGAAGACCAAGTTTATGCATTTAGGAATGGAATAGAAGCTGGATATTGTATATGAATGACCTTTTCTGGGAAAAATCAGACTTCACAGCCACATCACTTAGGAAACTGTTCTACGTGCGGTAGATAAAACAAAATAAAGAAAAAAAAACTAAACAGGCAGATTTAGTCTTTAAGTTTTGTAGTGGCATGGGATTCACTGAACAGGACCAGACTCCAACAAAACTCTGTTTCTCTGATCATGAAGGAAAGTAGGCTAGGTGGGGCACCTTTAATTCTGATTTACCAACCATGACTCTGTAGAATAAAGATCTTGATTAGTTTCTCATGACATCTGAAAGATTACTGCATTGTTGTTATTATCTCTGCAAGGTCTATCAATGACACAGAGTTCATCTGTATTCTTTGCTGGGGCTGTCCAGATTTTAGCTCCCGTAATGATGAAGGGAAAGTCCTTAATTTGATGGTTTTGAGCATCACCTGGAATCTTGGTATCCTACTGTTTCATACCTGGCTAAAAGCAGAATAGGTAAGGAGCTTTGGTCTGATGAGTTTAAATGGGGTGACTGAAGGAAGGGGGAGGCGAGAAAAAATACTTCTAACAAGGAAGCCTTACCACTAGGCAGTATCTTGGTCATTTTTCTTAGAGCTAACTCTTTCAGTAATCAAACTGGAATTCAGCTACTGCCCTGAATGGTGAAGTTGTATTCATTGCATTCGCCTGTGGTTCTCTTGAGGTATAAGCTACTTATGTTCTTAGTTTGAATCAATTTTACTACTTTTATGAATGAGACATTGTCTGACTCAAAACTAAAATTTGAAAATTGCCACTAGGCAAACCCCTGAATGCTAAAAGGTAGCATATGTTGTAGATTGTGGAAATGGAACAAGAGGACACCACACCATTTCAGTTCTTGAAACTACTTAATTTTTGATAAACTTCCTCAATAACTTTTGGAAATTCAAATGACAAATAAAATTTAGCATAACATCTCCCTCTCCTTTTAATGAATGTGTGAATGGAAAAGATAGAAGTGAGTTCCAAGGATAATGGCACTTCATTCAATCATATTGAGCGCTTACTGTGCGCAAAACACTGTACTAAGCGCTTGGGAGGTATAAGTCGGCAACATAGAGATGGTCCCTACCCAACAATGGGCTTTAATTCTTTTCAAATGGTCAAGTGTTTGTAGAAAGTGAGAAAGGATGGGGTTAGAAGCACAGGTGGAGTGGGGCAATCTTGGAAATGATAGTTTCATGGAATAACAGTTGGGGTAAAAGGAGGCTTAGATACCTCAGCGTGTGAGCCTCAAGTAGGACAAACAGGTGGTTATGATTATCTTTACTCTAGGGCTTCACACCTATTAAGCAATCAATTAATGGCATTTATTGAGCTCTTACTGAGTGCAGAGCACTGTCCTGAATGGTGTGGCTCAGTGGAAAGAGCCCGGGCTTTGGAATCAGAGGTCATGGGTTTGAATCCTGGCTCCTCACATGTCTGCTGTGTGATCTTGAGCAAGTCACTTCACTCCTTGGAGCCTCAGTTACCTCATCTGGAAAATGGGGATTAAGACTGTGAGCCCCAAGTGGGGCAACTTGATCACCTTGCATCTCCCCCCCAGTGCTTAAAACAGTGCTTTGCACATAGTAAATGCTTAACAAATGCCATCATTATTATTAGAATACAACAGAGTGGATAGACCTATTCCCTGCTTGCACTAGCTTACAGTCTAGAAGGGGAGGGAGTCAAAAGTAAATTTTACAGATGTGCACATAATTCCTGTGGGACAAAGGATGGGGTAAATACCAAGTGTCCAAAAGGTAGGGATCCAAGTGAATAGGTGATTCAGAAGGGAGGGGGACTTGGGGAAAAGGGGACTTTAATCAGGGAAGGCCTCTTGGAGGACATGTGACCTTAAGACTTTGAAGGTGGGGGAAGTGGTGGTCTGGCATATATGAACAGGGAGGGACTTCCAGGTCAGAGGGAGGATGAGAAAGGTGTGAGCTAGATCTGATCAGGGCATACCGAGCAAGCTGGCACAGGAGAAGGGAAGTGTAGGTTGGCCTGTAGTAGGAAATCAGTGAGGCGTAAGGTAGGATGGGGAAATCTGAGAACTTTAAAGCCAATGGAAAGGCTTTGTTTGATCGGGAGATGGATGGGCAACTACTGGAGGTTCTTGAGGAGTGGGGAGATGTGGATTGACCTTTTTTGTTTGCTTAAATGATCCTGCAGCAGAGTGAATTATGGAATGGAGTGGGGAGTGACAGAAGGCAGGGAAGTCACTCAATAATAATAATAATGATGGCATTTATTAAGTGCTTACTATGTTCAAGGTACTGTTCTAAGCACGGGGGAAGTTACAAGGTGATCAGGTTGTCCCACGGGGGTTCACAGTCTTCATCCCCATTTTACAAATGAGGTAACTGAGGCACAGAGAAGTTGACTTGCCCAAAGTCACACAGCTGACAATGGGCAGACCTGGGATTTGAACCCATGACCTCTGACTCCAAAGCCTGGGCTCTTTCCACTGAGCCACACTGCTTCTCTGCTCACAGATGCAGTAGTCAAGGTGGGACAGGAGAGGTGCTTACATCAGCAGAGTAGCAGTTTGGGCAGAGAGGAAAGGGCAGATTAATAAACACTGAGAAAACACCTAACTAATTAGGTATTAACAATATCTGCTATACCATTGCTGATCTTTCTCTTTTCCTCTGTCTAACCTTCCCATTATAGCTGACTCCAACATCTTCCCCATCTTTAAATGCTGCAAACTGGCAGTATCTGGATGGTCCCCTTCCTCTCCGTCACCTTCCAGATTCAGTCTTTCACAAACTCCTGCCTTGACATCATTCTCAAGCTCTGTCCTCTCCCTCCCATCCAAATGGCCACCACATTGGTTCTGTCATTTGTCATATAGTAGCTTGACTACTTCACCACCCTACTCCTTGGTCTTCCTTCCTTCCAAGTTCCACTCTTTCAATGCTTTCACATTTTCCCACTCCAGCAAAAGCTTCTATGATTGCCTACTCCTTTCCGCATCAAACAGAAACTCCCAACTATAAGCTACAAAGAATATCAGCTCTCTCCCTCCCACTTTCATTCCTCAAACTACCCTACTCACTGCCTCTCTCCTATCACCTACTAGCTCTTCTAAAGTCACATCTCCTCCAGGAAGTCTTCCCCCATTAACTGCTAATCTCTCCAGATTTTATCCCCTTCACATTTGTGAAACCTGCGCATTTCTCTCTGTGTTTTATTTTGTTGTCTGTGTCCCCCTTCTAGACTGTGAGCCCATTGTTGGGTAGGGACCGTCTCTATGTTGCCAACTTGTACTTCCCAATCGCTTAGTAAAGTGCTCTGCGCACAGTATGTGCTCAATAAATACGATTGAATGAATAAATTTCTGTACTCACAACCTGTTTATAGCACTTACATACATCTAGTATTTCCATATTGTAAAACGGGGATTCAGTACCTGTTTCTCCTATTTAAACTGCGGTTCTCATGTGGGATGGGAACTGTTGGGACTGATTAGAGAAGCAGCGTGGCTTTGGAGTCAGAGGTTGTGGGTTCGAATCCCAGCTCTGCCAATTGTCAGCTGTGTGACTTTGGGCAAGTCACTTCACTTCTCTGTGCCTCAGTTACCTCATCTGTAAAATGGGGATTAAATTAGTGAGCCCCCCATGGGACAACCTGATCACCTTGTAACCTCCCCAGCACTTAGAACAGTGCTTTGCACATAGTAAGTGCTTAATAAATGCCATTATAATAATAATAGTATTTAAGAATTAATTTTCATATTCGCTTTTTCTTTCTCCTTCCATCTGCAGTTATTTTAAGTCCCCTGTTCCCTGTTAGATTCTAATCTTCACAATGTCTGGGATAGTATCTACTAACTCCATTGTACTCAGGCAAGCATTTAGTACAGTGAGCTCCAATAAGAGTGAGGCCAGGAGGTAAGGGCAAGTTTTGGGAGCCTGGGTTGTAATCCAGAAGATTCTAACCCAGGGGAAGCAGCATGGCCTAGTGGGAAGAGCCCAAGTCTAGAAGTCAGAGGACCTGAGTTCTAATCCCAGCATCACCATTTCTGTGCTGTGACCTTGGGCAAGTCATTTACCTTCTCTGTGCCTCATTTCCTTTATCTACAAAATGAGGATTCAGTATCTGTTCTCCCTCCTATTCAGACTGTGAATCCCATATGGGACCTGATCATCTTGTATTACCCCGGGGCCTAATGCAACATTTAACATCGAGTTAGTGCTTAACAAATCCCATGCTTCTTATCATCATCTGTCTATTATTATTAGTAGTAATAATAATCATCACAGCTCTTCCACTTGCCTGCTTTGTGATGTTGGACAAGTCACTTAACTTCTCTGTGCCTTAGTTTCCATATTTAAAATGGGGATTCAGTACCTGTTTCTCCTATTTAAACTGTGGTTCTCATGTGGGACGGGAACTGTTGGGACTGATTAATTTGTATCTACCAAGCACTTGATCACCCTGCCCCCTCCTACCTCACTTTACTACTCTCCTACTACAACCCAGCCGACCCACATATCTCCTCTATACCAACCTTCTCACTGTACCTCAGTCTCATCTATCTCACTGTCAGCCTCTCACGCACATTCTGCCTCTGGCCTGGAGTGCCCTCCCTCTTATCAGACAGACGATTACTCTCCCGACCTACAAAACCTTATTGAAGGCCCATCTCCAAGAGGCCTTCCCTGACTCTGCCCTCCCTTCCTCTTCTCCCACTCCCCTCTGCCTCTCCTTGAATTGCTCCTTTTATTCATCCCCCTTCTCAACTCCATAGCACTTAAGTACATACATATCTGTGATTTTATTTATATTAATGTCTGTCTCCCCTTCTGCATTCTGAAACTCCTTTTGTATACTGTAATATATTGATTCCTAATAACATGAGGCTTACCAACACACTGCAGATAAAAGGGGAGATTCACAAGTTCATTATGGGCAGGGAAAGTCTGTTAATAATAATAATGATGGTATTTGTTAAGCACTTACTATGTGCAAAGCACTGTTCTAAGCACTGGATTTGTTATATTGTACTCTCCCAATTGCTTAGTAAAGTGCTCTACACAAAGTAAGCACTCAAATACAATTGACTGACTACCCTGCTCTTAGTAAATTGGCACATAGTGGGCACTTTGTAAGTATCACTTCTTATTATATGATCAATTTAAATGATTGAGGTAAAAGCCATTGTTATCATCCAGGTTATTGTTAATCAGATACAACACTTGTGCAACACTGAAGTAACTTCTGTAGATACTCTGATAAAATAAGGTATGAAGTTGGGGAGAATGAAGCTCAGTTTATGAATTTTTCTATTGCAAATTTAAATTCTTCCAGAAATCCACAGCATAGATAGTGTGAATGGAATAAAAACTATTACAGTTTGGGTTTCAATGTTAGGCTAATGCACATTTAAATACATTTATCCACCTTGACAGAGTCCATTAGAGCTGTTTGCAGGCAAAAAGTAATTATTCAAATTACTTTTTTCCTACTTGTCAGTATACTCTTATCTACATGGCAGGATTTTATTATTAGAACCAAATGGAATATTTATTTAATATTGTATTCATGGTTTGGAAATTAAAATTTTTAGCATGGGGAAAAAACCCCAAGGTTATATATCCTGGATCTTATTGTACTTTCCCTTAGCATTATTCTTGAAATTACTCATCCTTAGATCAATTTTTCTAGGTTTGCTTCAAGATTAAATAACTTATTTTTGAGGCTAGTGGGAAACAGAACTTACTTTTTTTAGGGCTTCCCTGTTTTATTTTTCTATGCCCATTAATCATAAAATGAACCTGTTCCACTGGAATTCTAAAACTACATAATACAACCTTAATGTTATGTTATAGCTTTAAAGTGAGCCCACATTCAATCTTTTTATCTTTTTGCATAGTGTATATCCTTTAAAAATCATTGAAGATTTAAATAGTTAAATGGAGGCCAGTGGATGAGATTCATTCATTGTCATATTTATTGAGCGCTTACTGTGTGCAGAGCACTGTACTAAGCACTTGGGAAGTACAAGTTGGTAACATATAGTGCCGGTCGATCAATCAATCAATCGTATTTATTGAGCGCTTACTGTGTGCAGAGCACTGTACTAAGCACTTGGGAAGTACAAGATGGCAACATATAGAGACAGTCCCTACCCAACAGTGGGCACCAAACATACTAACAAAATAAAATATATAGAATAGATATGTACAAGTAAAATAGAGTAATAAATATGTACAGGCATATATACATATATACAGGTGCTGTGGGTAAGGGAAGGAGGTAAGATGGGGGGATGGAGAGGAAGGAAGGGGCTCAGTCTGGGAAGGTCTCCTGGAGGAGGTGAGCACTCAGTAGGGCTTTGAAGGGAGGAAGAGAGCTAGCTTGGAGGATGTGCAGAGGGAAGGCATTCCAGGCCAGGGGGAGGACGTGGGCCCGGGATCGACGGCGGGACAGGCGAGAACGAGGCATGGTGAGGAGATTACCAGCAGAGGAGCAGAGGGTGCGTGCTGGCTGTAGAAGGAAAGATGGGAGGTGAGGTAGGAGGGGGCGAGGGGATGGACAGCCTTGAAGCCGAGGGTGAGGAGTTTCTGCCTGATGCGCAGATTGATTGGTAGCCACTGGAGATTTGACAAGCTCAGGGTCATACAGAGAAGCCAGAATAAGAACAGATGATTGTCCATCCACCTCCATATTCATTCAATCATATTTATTGAGCGCTTACTGTGTGCAGAGCACTGTACCTCCATATCAAACTCCTTACCAGTGATCTTAAAACACTCAATCACCTTATCCCCTCCTACCTCACCACTCTCCTACTACAACCCAACCTGTACACTTTGCTTCTCTAATATTAACCTTCTCACTGTAACTTGATCTTCCCTATCTTGCTGCTGACCTCTCACCCATGCCCTGCCTGGAATGCTCTCCCTCTTCAAATCTGACAGTTACTCTCCCTACCTTCAAAGCCTTTTTGAGGGCACACCTCCTCCAAGAGGCCTTCCCTCCTTTCCTTTTCCCCCCTTTCACAGCCCCACAGCACTTAAATTTGCACCTGTAATTTTATTCATATTAAGTCTGTCTCCCTCCCTAGACTGTAAGCTCACCGTGGGCAGAGAATGTGTCTGTTATACTCACAAGTTCTTAGTACAGTGATCTGTAAAATGTAAGTGCTCAGCAAATACGATTGAATAAAACTCAATTTATCATACTTGCCTAACTGGAAAACAAATTTTTCAGACAGATTTTTTGCACAGATCACCAACCTAAACAGGTCTTAAAACACAAGGAGGAAAGAGACAATGTTGAATGTAAAATTTACAGCACTTTTTAAAAACAAACTGGTCTATTTAGTACAGTGCTCTGCACACAGTAAAGCGCTCAATATGATTGAATGAATGAAATACTGAAATAGAATGCCAAAATGGCCTCAGACTTTAGGGAATCTACAGACAATACTGGTAGTCCATCTGAACAAAGTAACTTGGAACATGTACTTTTTGGAAAATGAATAATTATTCTAACACATCAGTATGAGCTTGTATATTTTTCCATCTTTAAAAGACTAAATAGCTATAATTGTTCTTTACATCACATTTTCTGTTCTGAGGTTACTGTATGTTTAAAACCTAGCCCTGAACTTCAATGACAGAATGAAAGCTCTTGACATTTTAGGTCAGCAGGAACCAAAGGCTTTAATGTTTCTTTTTCGATATTAATCCAAGCATCTGAATTGAAAGAACCTACCAGAAAGTGCTGAAATAAGTGTAACTGACATATTCGGGGAAAACTCGACAGGGAAGCAGGGACTTGCTTGAACATGCAAGTGTCATAGTGATGAATGTTTACAACACTTTTTGAGAGCCAATTATACTGCTTTTGTGAGAGACCTGGAGATCAGCCAGATCAATTACATGCACAAGGCATCCCTGGATCTGTCTCACTTAAACAGGAGCTGCAGAAAATAAAATGGCAATGTTAAATCCGCTATAGTAAGAGGAATATCCTTTTTCTTTGCTATGTGGAGAGTTTTATGACAAACTATTTACAGCAATAACGTGGGTAGTGAGAGCAGGAACTGAAGTGGGCTCTCAAATATTTCTTGCCAATTTTTTTGTTTTGCCCAGAGTGGCAGGGCATTTTGGACCTGTTCAGTGTGAATCTGGAGGTAAGGGAGAAGTCAATTCCTCTCTGGCAGAATGCAAATTATTGAGTTTAGTGGAAAAAGAGGGAAAAAAATCAGAATAATTGTTTCATTTGTATATGTTTTTCTCTCACCAGCTGTTTGAAAGTTTACCTTTTTCAATCTCTAGTAAAAAAAAATATAGTCATTGACCTTTTAGATGTGCTTGTGTAAATATCTTGGCATTGAACCACTCATGTACCGAATAAGCAAAAACTGTGAATGTGATTTTGGCATAATTTTGCTTATCTGGCATTGTGTGGGCTCCTCTGTTTTTTGCTATATTAGTGAGATGAATGACACCCCGGAGTGTTTTTCACACATATATTTCCATAGATTCCAATGTTCCTCAAGTGAGAAGAATTCAGTCACACATGGGCCAAACTTGTGCTGTATCGGTAAATCATCTTCAAATGTCAAGGACTTATGTGTATGTGTGTATCAAATACATAAATTGTATTAAGCATTTACTGTATGTAGATCACTGTAGGCGATTGGGAGAAAAAATATAGTAGAGTTCCCTGCCCTCAATGAGCTTACTGTCTAGAAGACTGTAAGGAATGTAAATGTGAAATAACCACCAACTGTTGTAAACTAATTTTCAATTCATTCATGAATAATAAACCTAAATATATATGTACACTCACTCATAGCTGTTCCATTTTCATCCTTTTAGGCGTGGGAAGCAGCATGGCCTAATGGAAAGAGTCCGGGGAATCAGTCAATCATATTTATTAAGCACTTACGGTGTGCAGAGCATTGTACTAAACACTTGGGAGAGTACAGTCCACAATAAACAGACACATTTCCTGCCCACAACGAGTTTACAGTCTATGGAGGCCCTGGGTTCCAATCCGGGTTCTGCCTCTTATCTGTTGTGTGAACTTTGGGCAATTCAATCCACTTCTTTGTGTCTCAGTTTCTTCATCTGTAAAATGGGGATTAAATCCTACCCTCTCCTACCTAAAGCAAGTCCTTAAGAAATCTGATGCTAATGCAAGATGGTGAGCCCCATGAGGGACAGACAGTGTGCTAGAACTGATCATCTTGTGTCTACCCCAGTACTTAGTACGGTGTTTAGCACCTGGTAAATGCTTAACAAATCCCATAATAATCCTGGTTTACAGTTAGTTGGAACATTTTCTCACCCTCATCCGTAATATGATTCTTCATATCATGCGGCGTTTAAATGAAAACATGTAAAAGCCCATGGGAAAGCCTGAAGGAATCCTTGAAGTTCACAAGTAAATAAGCAGTAAGTACCTACCATTTGAAAATGAGTTTCCTCTCCCTAGGCTCACTGCAGGTGGGTTTCATTCTTCACCAGTATTTAAAATGAGCCAAAAGGAAACCGAATCTTAAGGGATCCTAACAGTTTTTCTAAAGTACTGCGCAAGAGGTATGGTTTGCTGTCTACCAATAGAGAAAATGATTCAAAGAACAAGCAAATCTCATGACAAATGAATGGCATCTCTTGAAAGCAAAGTACTCAAACTCATGTTGTAGACCATACTACTGTGGGAGTTTTTGTAGTTGTAGCATTCTCCAGGAAGGCTTAATGTGTACGACAATAACTTCAGTAGTTTGGGGTACTTAGATGCTTTCCCAGATTTCTCCCATTAATTTTAAATACATTTTTGCATGAGCACAAAATGCCCTTATTACTAGGCAGCAGGGATGTGCAAAGAGCATTAAGGCTTGGCTGGCAATTTATATAGAAGGCCCAAGGGTTCTCTCCATTTTGTATTCACACTTTAATTATACATCTGTGGGCATAGGTGGAGTAAATGCATTTCTCGTTTTTAACAGTGCCATTTAAATCTCACCCCATTCTCACTGGTTTTCCCAGAAACAGATTCTCCCAGTCAGCTCTCCGTCGTCATCTTTTCTCTAAAGGGGGCCTGTCTATCTTTTAATTTGTAAATAATCTCATCATCACTGGCCTTGACTCTATTTTGGCCACAAAAGAGGAGGAATAAGAAGCTGTCTAGTGGTACATCTGAATAGTCAAAGCACTGTATATTAAACTCCTGGTGGTTGAGGATATCAACAAATAGTCTGCAACACTGTAAGTCCTTTTGTAGAAAAAACTCTCTGTAAATACCTCTTCCCCTATCTTATTTCTCCTTGCCTAGTCCACTTCCTCTCTCTTCATAGCTACCCTTCTTTTCTCCATCTCCCCATCTTTCACGCTCTTCCTATATTTAATGTGTGCTCCCTCCTTTATTGCTGTATCCTTCTTTACCTTTATTTATCTCGACCTGCCTTTCTTTGCTTCTATCTTTTCTCTCTCTCACTGGTCTTTTGAATCTTTTTTTTCTCTCTTCCTATGGCCTGTAAATAATACTTTCAATAATACTTTAAATTGGTATTTAGTGATTTTTTTTTTTAAATCTGCACAGTACTAAGCACTTGAGAGAGTACAATTCATCGGAGTTGGTAGGCATGTTCTCCACTCACAAGGATCTTACAGTCTGGAGAAGGAGCTTACTGTCTGGAGTAGTTTACATTCTACTTTTCACCCATTTGCTGTAACCTCAGATAAGCCCCAGACCTACTTGCAATATTAGAATGCTGGAACCTTCCCTTCATTGCTCTGCAGGGTACTCCGTAATATTATACTCTCCAAAACACGTAGAGTTCTGCACCTAATAAGCATTCAACAGATATGATTGATTCAAACCTTTTAAAATGGCATTTACTGTGTACATACTGTATGCCAAGCACTGTACTAAGTGCTGGGCTGGTTACAAGATAATAAGGTTGGACACAGTCCCTGTCCCATGTGCCACTTGCAGTCAAAGGTGGGGGAAGGGAGACCAGTCAAAATAGGAAGTCACTTTTGCCTTGCCACTTGTCTGCTGTGTGACCATGGACAAGTCACTTAATGTCTCTGTGCCTGTTACTGCAATGCCCCATTTGGGATATGAACTGTGCCCTCCCTGATTAGCTTGTATCTACCCAGTGCTTAGAATAGGGCCTGGCACCTAGTAAGCATGCAGAGTGGCTCAGTGGAAAGAGCACAGGCTTGGGAGTCAGAGGTCATGGGTTCAAATCCCCGCTCCGCCATTTGTCAGCTATGTGACTTTGGGCAAGTCACTTAACTTCTCTGTGCCTGTTACCTTATCTGTAAAATGGGGATTGACTGTGAGCCCCACATGGGACAACCTGCTCACCTTGTATCCTCCCCAGCGCTTAGAACTGTGCTTTGTACATAGAATGCGCTTAAAATGATGCTATCATCATCATCAAAAAATGAGATCCACCTTCCTGTCTGCCCCATAGTGGCTTTGGTACCTAGAACCAATCGGCTCCTAGGTGAGAGGGTTTCAAGAGCAATTGGCACAATTCGCTCAGACTAAATCCTTCAAGATAATATGATAAAAGAGCAACTTGTGATGGCTATGGATTGATCATTATAACAAATTTCTAAATGGCCCGATCTGAGTAGGGGGAGGCACCAGGCAAGACAGAGGTAGCATTTTTGTGAAGATTTTTAGGAGGAAGGTGTACTTGTATGCAGGGAGCAGACTAGGGATGCGAGCACGCCTGGGTTCTTCCAGAACCCCAAAGTGTTGGGTGACTCGAGCTGACCTCAACATCTGAGCTGCAGCAGCTGGGACTATTTCAGCTGAATGCAGAGAGCTTATATTCATAACCCTATACTCTGTTGCCCCACTTTTCTGTAATTCATTTTCTTATCCATCTTTTCTACTAGAGTATAAGCTCTTTATACTCTAAAGGTAGGGATAGTGCCTATAAACTAAACTGGATACTCCCCAGATATCAGTGGGAAGAGCCTGGGCTTGGGAGTCAGAGGTCATGGGTTCAAATCCCACTGTGCCACTTAGCTGTGTGACTTTGGGCAAGTCACTTCTCTGGGCCTCAGTTACCGCACCTATAAAATGGGGATTAAGACTGTGAGCCCCATCTGGGACAACCTGATCACCTTATATCCTCCCCAGCACTTAGAACAGTGCTTTGCACATAGTAAGCGCTTAACAAATGCCATTAAAAAATACTGTGCTCTGCACACAAGTGCTGAGTGTTCTGTTGATTTTTTTTTTGATCCCTGTTTCTGTGTACTGTCATCTTGAGAGCCAGAGCCTCTGGACATACAACTTTTTATTAATCTGTGTCTTCCTGCCACTGATGGGATATTGCAATGTCTCTATTGAAATACCATCAGGATCAAATTGCTTGACATGGCAGATGGGCAACTGTGTCTACCTTCTTCCCCTCCCCACAGCATTTGTTTATATTTATACAGAATTATTACTCTATTTTACTTATATTTACTATTCTATTCATTTTGTTAATGATGTGCATATAGCTTTCATTCTATTTGTTCTGACGATTTTGACAGCTGTCTACATGTTTAGTTTTGTTGTCCGTCTCCCCCTTCTAGACTGTGAGCCCATTGTTGTATAGGGGCCGTCTCTATATGTTGCCAACTTGTGCTTCCCAGGTGCTTAGTACAGTGCTCTGCACACAGTAAGCACTCAATAAATATGATTAAATGAATGAATGTGGCTGTGTAAAGAAAGATTTAAGCAATACCCAGTGCATCCTAAGCAGTAACCTTTTCACATTATTTCTTGAACCCTCCAGTTATAAATTATACCAATGAACTTTTATTTTTAAAAAATGTAAATACTATGTTCTAGCTTTATTGCCCTGCCTTTATCTTCTTTTTTACACTACAGGGTATGTTGTTTTCTAAGAAAAAATTGAAACCAGCATTGGGTCTTTATTTTTTTTTCCTATAACTTTAAAACTTTTACAATTTTCCTCATCTTTTTCAGCATCCTTTGTGAATCATGGACCAATAGCTAACTCCATTTGGTTTCCATTATGAATCCTGAAAGGCATAAATAACATTTTTTACTACTAGTTTGTAGTCCTTATCATCACTACTATTATTATTTTTATTATTGTGAACCAAGGAAACAAGACTCCAGTAAAGTCTCCTAATAAAAATAAAATAACAAACATTAATTAAAGAATAATACAAATCCCAGAAAATACCACCATGAAATATGTCTGATATAAACAACTGAAGCATATTTTCATTTGGGCTTTTATTTAATAGTAGCCCTCCTTATGTGGCCTAGTGGAATTTAGCTTCATGAAATAAATACAGATTAAAGCTTCTGGGGAGCTGAATTACATCCTCACTGTACCATAGAATTGCCTTTGGCCGCACTGAGATGAAGTGTTGTGAGAGAATTCCCAGTGCTTTAATGTAGAAACCGTTAGCTGCTCCTTAAAGAAAACATAGTTGAACCTTATTTATAAACATTGTTGTGGGATTAAGGAAACCAGAGGTCCCATGTTAGGTGGAACAGTCCCAAAACTCTTTCCAATATCTTGCCACTGAAATTAGCTATGTAAAACTCATTAAAATCCCAATCTGGCCCAGGTGGCAGTGATGGTAGTGATAGCAGTCCATCAGTTGATGGTATTTATGGTTACTATATTGAGCACCTGAGAGAATACAGCAGAGTTGGTAGTCACATTCCCTGCCCACAGTGAGTTTACAGTCTAGAGGTGGAAAGGAGCATTAATAAAAATAAATTATGGCTATGTACATAAATGATGTGTGTCTGAGGCAATTTGTCAAGTGCTTAAAGGGTACAGATTCACACCAATAGGTGACACATGGGAGAGGGAGTAGGGGGAAAGAAAGAATCAAAGTAATTCTCTTGGAGAAGGTGTGCTTTTAGTAGGCTTTGAAAGTGGGGATAGGGACCATCTCTATATGTTGCCAACTTGTACTTCCCAAGCGCTTAGTATAGTGCTCTGCACACAGTAAGCGCTCAATAAATACGATTGAACGAATAAAGGAAGTTCCAGATCAGAGGAAGGATAATCATATTTGAGCACTTACTGTGTGCAGAGCACTGTTCAAAGTGTTTGGGTACTTATGAAGCGCTTACTATATGCCAGGCACTTTACTAAGCACTGGGGTAGATAGAAGCAAATCAGGTTGGTAACAGTCCATGTCCCACGTGGCGTTCAGTTTTAATCCCCATTTTACAGATGAGGGAACTGAGGTCCAGAGATGTGAAGTGACTTGCTGAAGGTCACACAGCAGAAAAGTGGGAGATCCAGGATTAGAACCCATGACCTTCCAAATCCCAGGCCCATGCTCTATCCACTATGCCATGCTGCTTCTTGATCCAGACAGCAGGGTGAAGTATGGACTGGAGTGGAGAGACATATTTTCTGTTCACAAAGTTCTTACAATCTAAAGGGGGAGACCAACATGAGCAACTAGAGAGGTCAAAAAATACAAAACAGAATTTTTGTTTGAGCATGGTGACTTTTAGCAATTGTGACTATGACTGTAGCAAGGAGCCAGAGACCTTCTGAAGCTATGGCAGCAGATGCAACACGAAGGAAAGCTAAACCTGAGTCTTCCCTTTCTTCCCCTCTTCTCACCACTTCTACTGCATTCACAGGGGCAGCCCTCGGTTCTGAAGTCGCATTCAAAATCTATTCCATTTGTGCTTCCAACTGAATCATTCATTCAATCATATTTAGTGAGTGCTTACTGTGTGCAGAGCACTGTACTAAACTCTTGGGAAGTAGGAGTTGGTAACATATAGAGATGGTCCCTATCCAACAACGGGCTCACAGTCTAGAAGGGGGAGACAGATAACAAAACCAGACAAGTGGGCAGGTGTCAAGTTGTCGGAACAAATAGAATTAAAGCTAAATGCACATCATTAACAAAATAAAAAGAATAGTAAATATGTACAAGTAAAATAGAGTAATAAATCTGTGCAAACATATATACAGGGGCTGTGGGGAGGGGAAGGAGATAGGGCGGGTGGCGATGGGGGAGGAGGAGAGTTAAAAGGGGGCTCAGTCTGGGAAGACCTCTTGGAGGAGGTGAGCTCTCAGTAGGGCTTTGAAGGGAGGAAGAGAGCTAGCTTGGCAGATGTGTAGAGGGAGGGCATTCCAGGCCAGGGGGAGATGAGGGCTGGGGGTTGACCGCGGAACAGGCGAGATTCTCACCTTCTATCTTTATATTTGTTAAGGTCTGTTTCTCCCCTTCTATTGTATTATGGGGTAGGGAACTTCTCTACCAACTCGGTTGTATTGTACTCTCCCAAGTACGTAGTACAGTGCTCTGCACACAGTAAGTGTTCAAATGATGACTATTCTGCTTATTCTGTTCCCCTGCTATATATTGAGACAGTGCAATGGGGATTCACAGCCTTTCAGGGTTCATGTGTACTGGGAGATCAATAAATTGTATTAATTAAGGGCTTACTTTGTGCAGAAATTACATCTTACTCAGTCGTATTTATTAAGCACCTGTGTGCAGAGAACTACACTAATCATTTGGAAGAGAACCGGAGACACTGCCCCTGGTATCAAGGATCTTGTCATTTTAAGGGGGAGACAGACATTAAAATAATTTACAGAGGAGGAAAAATAAAATTGGGCTATGAACACAAGTGCACTAAGCATTGGAGAAAGTACAAAAGACTTGTTAGGCTTGATCTCTACTCTCAAGGAACTTGCTACTTAGGGGATTCAATGCTTTCTTCAATTTTTATTGTCTTCAGATTAATCCCTTCCCAACTGCCTCTTTGTGGATTAGTGGAAAGAACATAGGGTTGGGAGTCAGAGTACATGGGCTCTATTACTGCCTCCGCCACTTGTCTGCTGTGTGACCTTAGGCAAGCCACTTCACTTCTCTGTGCCTCAGTTATCGCTTCTGTAAAATGGGAATTAAAACTGTGAGCCCTGTGTGGGACAAACTGATTACCTTCTATCTACCCCAGTGCTTAGAACAGTACTTGGGACATAGTAAGTGCTTAACAAATACCATTATATACAATCAGCGCTCCTGCACCACCTGATCATTTGTGTATATAGCGCTTGTGTACAAGCATACATATATCATTTCAGCAAAGGCTTGTGTTCATAGCCCAATTTTATTTTTCCTCCTCTGTAAATTATTTTAATGTCTGTCTCCCCCTTAGAATGACAAGATCCTTGATACCAGGGGCAGTGTCTCCTGTTCTCTTCCAAATGATTAGTGTAGTTCTCTGCACACAGATGCTTAATAAATACTACTGAGTAAAATGTAATTTCTCCCACCACGCACAAACAACAATGGAAAGAAAAGTAAGACTGCCTCACATACACACAGGTAACGCTGCTATTTTTTTCTTTTATAAACTGGTTAGAGGAGCTTTACATTTACACAAAGCACTTTGCAGTGTCTTGCCTAATGAGAAGTATTTATTATATTATCTCTAACTTTGCCTTTAATATAGATAACCTTCCCCCAGATCATCAAATCGGTCAGTAATAGCCTGGGATGGAGGGCTGAAATTTCTAACATGCATTTCTAGTTAACTCTATTCTATTTCCAGTTTACTGGCTAAAGCATCCATTATAATTTAACTGTGTACAATTATAATACCTCATCCAAAGACATTGAAATAATGTCTATTAAATGTTACATATATCACCCTTAATTTTTCAGTAGCATGTACATTCAGCTAATTAGGTAAGCTTTGTGGTACAGACAATACATTTCTCTAAACATGATGATAATATTGCAATCCTCTTAAAGCATATCTGTCATTCTGGCATCTATTAGTCCATTAACAATTCAGAACAACTCTATGGTGAGCTAGAATATGCTTTATTTATCTTTATTTATGCTTTATTTATCCCATAAGAGGTCATTTCACAAAACATTTTGCATTCTATTTCGTTCACTGTACTTGAAGGATAGATGTTGGCGTACAGTGCTCTGCACACGGTAAGCGCTCAATAAATACGATTGAATGAATATAATTTAATGTGCACTCACCAGAGAGGTCTACAAAAACAATGTGAAGTGAACGTTTGAATGCATGCAGGTAATCTAGATGATTCAGACAAAAGAATTCTTCTTGGGATGTGAATGATCTGGTTCAACTACCTTCATAATTATTGAGCGCTCAATTGGGGCTGAGCACTGTAATAAGGGCTTGGGAGAATACAGTGTAACAAGAGTTGATAGACACATTCCTTGCTCACAACAAACTTAAAGTGATTTTTTTTTTTCCTCAACCCGTCTGCACTTTAGGCTATGGAAATCCAACAACAGCAAAATTTTAGGTCGTTGCTACATATAACAATATTTCTACCATTGAAATTACTCAAACGTTCAGCTTCAATTTTGTAGTTTTCAATCATAGTGGTGGAGTGGACATAGGGGAAAGGTTTAGTGTACGCTACCTGGTAATTGAGGCCAAAGGGAGTTTTTAGGTTAGAACAAATCACGGGGGCAGGATATATGAGCCTTCTGAAGTAGCCTAGAGGAAAAAATTTCAGAATCCTTGACAAGTGGGTCATTGGAAGCAGTCTCTATGCACGTGTCTAGTAAATCACTATTTTAGTGCTCATCTGTAGGCCCCGTGAGTCTCCTCCCATCCCTGACCAGTCATTCAGTGGTATTTACTGCTTACTGCATGCAGAGTACTGTATTGAGGACTTTGGAGGGTATGATATAGAGTTGGGAGATGTTATCCCTGCCCTCAGGAAGTTTACAATCTAGTGGAACATCCAGACATTAAAATATATTTCAGATAGGTGAAGCAGCAGAGTATAAGGGTACGTGCAAGCGCTGTGGGGAGTGGGGTGAATATGTGAATATTAAAGTGCTAAAGGGGTACAGATCCAAGGACATGGATGATACAGAAGTGAGAGGGAATGTAATGGGAAGATAAGAGGATAATGAGAGAAGACTTCAATTAGTCAGTGGCCTTGGCTGCTTGCTGTGTGCAGAACACTGTATGAAGTACTTGGGAAAGTGAAATATAATAGAGTTGGTATACACACGGTAGGTAGGGCTTAAAGGAGAGATGTAATTCTTCCAGGGATGATGTGAATTTTTTTTTAAGCACTTAACTATATTAAGTGCTAGGGTAGACCACCCCTATCCCAAACAGGGTTTAAGTCTTAATCCCCAGTTCACAGATAAGGGAACTGAAGCACAGAGAAAAGTGACTTGCCCAGATCACACAGCAGACAAGTGGCAGACCGGGAATTAGAACCCAGATCCTCTGACACTCAGGCTCATGCTTTTTCCCCTAAACCACACTACTTCTTGAAAGGGTTTTTAGGCTTGGAAGATGGATTTTATGGTGGTCTATTGAATCTAAGAACAAGGAGTTGGCAGTGAGAGATGAGATCAAGGCCCAATAAGTAGCGTAAATTCAGTGAAAATGTAAAGCATCAGAACCTACTAGAGGAGAAAGCGTGATATTTGGAGGAAAAAACTTTTATATTTTGAGAAGCATACCTACTGATGAAACTCTTTGGGTGAATTAATACATGGATAGAAGGCAACCAATGAACGATGAAATGTTTAGATTTTCAAGAGGCTTTCACAAGATTACACAGCGGAGTCTTAATAAAAAACCTTAGGATTGGAGATGAAGTGTGACTGTGGTTAGAAAACTACCTAAAAGATAATCAGGGATAGGAATAAAATGCCGCTTCTCTTGATAGAAAACGTAAATGATAGGGTCTCCCAAGGACTGGTGCTAAAGTCAGTTTCATTTAACATATAAGTGATCTGGACAGGGATGTTGACTATGAATCATTTAGAGCCTGGGAAAAGAGAAAATGATGTTCAACTGTTCTTGAATTATTTTAGTCAGGTATTCAACACTTAACCTTTAACCAACCCCTTCTTGTGGGACAAAAAATAACTGTTTATAGATGCTATTTTAATTATGAACAAGAGATCAATCTCTCTCTATATTATTATTCAAGAAAGCTACCATATATTTTAATTGTTCCATTTGTGAGCACATCATGTACAGCTATTAAGAATAACCAGGAAAGTCTATCAACACAGCTATTCCTATTCCCATAAGAATGATTTCAAACCTGGAAATTGCCATTGAAAACTGCACAGTAACTATTCTTCTATTGATTTAAACAACATATGAGATGTCAGAACAATCTCATTTCTAAAAGCCATAACAAGATTTCTTCAGCTGTGGATGCATTAGGATAATCATTAGTTACTGTTTTTGAGCTAAAATAAATTTGGTTCATATTGAGGATCTATAATCCTAATCAAGTTGTCTTCTCTTGTGTTTCTTCTGAAGTGTGCATTATGGCTAAACTGATCAATATGAGATTAGATCCATTCCTGAACACTTTCCTGTTACAAGATTATACCAACTTTATGATAACTTGTGCAAATCATTTATTCATTCTAGTCAATTTCCCCAAACTGGCTGTTTCCAAACTCTAGCAGTGAAAGTCACGTCTATTTTAGACAATTCCTACTCCTGATTCCTTACCTCCACACTCCCTCCACCTCCTTGGAGATGCAAAATAACTATTTTCCAAGATGGAAATATAATCTAAATGATTTTCTTTCGGTAGAAAAGGAAGGTCAACCCACGCTTTGTTGCCCGAGTCTCTCTCTAGAACTGGTTTTGCCACCCGGTGTAATAGGCCTTGGCTGGATTGGCCTCGTTTTAGAATTGGTTTGGGTTAAAAACAAAATGGGTTTTCCAAACATATGACAGATGGTATGTGTATTGACCATAGCACAACTGAAACAAGCAGGCATCTTTACAAAGAGATGGGTCATGCGGGGGGCATAAATTTCAGCAAGTAACCAGATATTCACGGTGCTGTGGCCTCTTCTAATGTAAACTGTGCCTGGGATATGAAAAGACCTCTGGGTGTGCAGGGACGAGTGACTGATTGGTTGTGCAACAACTACTTTCACTGCAATCGATTTTTCCACTCAGATCCTTGGTCCGAGGCTCATCCATCACTGTCGATGTGTGATTCTGTGATCATAACTTGAACTCATGATACTTTTGTGGTAAATGGCGCTTTTATGAGTAGCTCTGAAAGCTGTAAACAGGGAAACTATGGGAGCCGTGGGAAACACAACAAACTCACTAAGGCCCCTACCATATTTAAAGCAGGATAATACTTCAAATGAAATTGCTGACTAGCCTTTGGCATCTTGATGTACAGGTGGGGTTTTACTGCAGCTCAGAGCATAAAACTCTGGCCGCTATCTAATTTCCAAAGCATTCCCATAAATAACATAACCTCTCTTTGCAAGTTTATCTTGCGCTAGGATGTTTCCATCCTTTTGTGGGCATTCTCCCCAAATCCTCCTACCATTTCTCTCCAGATTCCTAGAACTCATTGTTAACATTAGCTGTCTCAGGTTCCTGTCTTCCAATTCTCTCCAATAATAACAATAAAGTAATTATGGTATTTAAGCGCCTACTATGTGCCAAGCACTGTTCGAAGCACTGTGATAGATACAAGGTAATCAAGTTGTCCCACGTGGGGCTCAGTCTTCATCCCCATTTCCCAGATGAGGAAACTGAGGCACAGAGAAGTTGTGGCTTGCCCAGTCACCCAGCAGATAAGGGCAGAGGTGGAATTAGAGCCCATTACCTCTGACTCCTGAGCCCGTGTTCTGTTTCCGTCCCCATCACTCCTCAGAAAACGCCTTCTCAAAGGTCACAGGTGATCTCCTCCTTGACAAATCCAGTGGCCTCTAATTGTCTTTGAAATCTCGGCTGCCTTTGATGCTGTCGATCAACCCCTTGTCTTGGAAACATCCAACCTCAGCTTCACTGACACTGTCCTCCTGGTTCTTCTCCTGTCACTCTGGCTGCTCATTCTCAGTCTCTTGTGAGCTGTTCCTCTGCTTCCCACCCTCTTTATGTGGAAATTCGTCAAGGTTCAGTTCTGGGCCCCCTGTCTCAAGGATAGGCTCAAAGATTGGCAATGGAGATGAACAGGCTGACCTTAAATCATCTATTTCCATGGGTAAAGCTTTAGATGGAAAGTAAAGTTATTTTCATAACTATTAGGATGCATGATGAGGCCCTAACTAGACACATTCCCAGCCCACAGTGAGCTTACAGTCGACTGCCCAAACTAAAAAAATTCAGGGGAATTCATGATCTGACCTAGTCTTTGATATTTTATGCAGCCGTGGTTCTCTGAGTAAGGTTTTACATTTTTATAGGGATACACTTCCTTTTGGGGGAGCTTATTTTATCAGTGTTAGATGCAACATCTGTATGACATCAATAATCCAGAGTTCCAAAAGCAGGAGAAAGAAGTAGGGAAATTTGAGACAACTAGACTTTGGGAGGTGGGGGAGATATTAATGCTGAAATAGTTGATACAGCATAGCAATATACATGGAAACTCTTTGAAAAAAAGTAATGAAAAGAAAAAAAATCAAGTATGCACTACATTGATGCTAAATAGCACCTGTACTGTTTTTCACTCCATGCATTTAAACTGAATGAAAAATAATTTAAAAAAAATTTCAACTAGTTGCAGATGATTGGCAGTGCATCAAGAAAATTACCCCAAATAGTAGTATAAATCCCAAAGAAAGCACACTTCCTCCAGAAAAATGAACAGTTTCACTTGTAAAATGTATTCTGAGTGATTGGCTATGATCTCAGACCACATTTTGTATTAAAGGTCTGTAGACTGAGGATTCTTTGTTCACAAACAAAATTTTAGTTTTTATGTTACCCAAGCCGAATACACAGAAGTGTTTTTTGATTGTTTTTTTTTTCTGGCCAAGCTATAAAAAATATGTAGGAAAGTCCAAAGCTCTAAACAGTTTTTGTGCATTGATACCGTCAAACCACAGGAAGTGTATGTTTTAACTTTCTAGTGGGGGTTGCTTGGCAACCACATCAATGTCAATTTCTCTTCAGGGTGCAATATATGGCCATGTTTAGAATGCCATTCATCTTCATTATAACTAAGTAATTTAAGTTGTCAACTCTCTTGTGACTACTGGGTATCTGTTAACTATACATTTAATGCTTGACTAGATTGTGCTTCGATGAAGAGAGAGCAGCTATAAATTTCCATGTGGGGTTCAGAGCTTATGGCAGCATTTGCACTGACATGGGTCTCCTCATTCTGAACTCATGCTGCTGAGATAGCAAATGGATCACACTAATACGGAGTGGTAAGAGACGCCACTTACTCACTAAATTCATTCAAGGAGAACAGTTTTAGGCTGGAAGTTAAATTACTTCTAGAGGGGATGTAGAAAAAACACAAGGCACGTAACTTGGGCTAAGGAAACGAAGCTCCATCTCTAGCTGACTCCCATTTAAAAATTAAATGGGTTCCACTTATTTCTAATGTTAAGTGCTTACTATATGCCAGGCACTGTACTAAGCGCTGTGGTAGATAAACGCTAATCAGGTTGGAAGGAGTCTATGTCCCCCATGGACAATTGAGGTAACTGAGGCACAAAGAAGTGAAGCGACTTGCCCAAGTTCCCACAGCAGACAAGTGAAGGAGACAGGATTAGAACCCAAGTCTTTGTGTCCCAGGCCCGTGCTCTAACCATTAGACAACAGTGCTTCCCTAACGGCAGTGAGGCCTGGGAAAGTTAAGCAGTCTGTTGAAATCAACACCTCATCAGTGACCCAGACCTCTTCATTCAAGTATCAATTACGATTTTAATTCCAGTCAGTTGTCTTGAGATACTTACTTTCCCTCAAGAATATTCATTTGGAGCAATTCAAAACTGCCTTTTAAGTTTTGCTTTCAGAGTCTCCTTGTAATTAGGTTCAGGCAATTAATGTATTCTGAACACACAATATCTGAGATTTGGATTAATGAAAATTTTCCAAGATTTCACCCCATGTATTATAACACTTGCTAGTACCAGGGTTGACCATACAGCCTGATTTAGCTTAGAGAGTTCTAGGCTGTACTGGAAATTTTAGTAAAATATACAAATATCTGGAAGACTGAAATCTTGGCATTATCCTCAACTCATCTCTCTCATTCAACCCACATTCGCAATCTGTCACCAAATCATGATGGTTCTACTTATGCAACATCTCTAAAATCTGCCTTTTCCTTTTTTAACCAAACTTCTACTAGGCTGATCCAAGCTCTTGTATCCCACCTTGACTAAAGTATCAGCCTCCTCACTGCCTATTCTTCTGTCTTTCCCTTCACACATCCATTCTTCACTCTGCTGCTGGATCATTTTCCAAAAAAAAGTCTAGTCCATTCACTCAATCATATTCATTGAGCGCTTACTGTGTGCTAATAAGCGTTTGGGAGAGTACACTCTAACAGACACGTTCTTCCCACCCTTGAAAAATCCCTAATGGTTACTTATCCAACTGCTGCAACAAATAGAGGCTCCTTACCTTTAAGCCAGTTAGCGCTCCCCCAATTCTACCTTACCTCACTGATCTCCCTTCACAACCTACGCCGACACATTGCTCTGCTAATGCCAACTTTTTCACTGTACTTCAGTTCATCCCATAATCTTGCCATCATCCTTGACTCCACTCTCTCAATTCCAGCCACATGTTTAATCCATCACTAAATCCTGTCAGTTCACCTTTTACAATATTGCTAAAATCTACCCTTTCCCATCCACCCTAATTGGTACCGCATTAATCCAATCACCCTGTCTCTCCTTGATTACCGTATCAACCTCCTTGCTGACCTCCCTGACTCCTGTTTCTCCCCACTCCAATCCGTATTTCACTCTGCTGCCTATATCATTTTTCTACAGAAACATTCAGGCCATGTTTCCTCTCTCCTCATTAACCACTGGTGGTTGCCCATCCAATTTTGTACCAAACAGAAACACCTCATCATTGGCTTTAAAGCGATCAATACCTTGTTCCTTCCTACCTCATCTCACTGCTCTCGTACAACCCAACCTGCACACTTGGCTCCTCTATTGCTAAACTTCTCACTGTACCTCAATATCGCCTATCTTACCACCAACCTCTCATCCACCTTCCCTCCTTAAATCTGACAGAAAATTGATCTCCCCCACTTCTAAGCCTTATTAAAGGCACATCTCTTCACAGGGGCATTCCTTTTCTTTCTGTCGCCTACTTGCTCCCTTTATTCATCCCCCCTCCAAGCCCCAGAACACTTATGTACATACCTGTAATGTATTTATTTATATTAATGTCTGTCTCCTCCTCTAGACTGTAAACTCTGACCCTTACCGGTGGGCAGGGAATGTGTCTGTTATACTGAAATATGGTATTTTCCTAAGCACTTAGTACGTATGTGCTCTGCACATAGTAAACACTCAATAAATATGACTAACTGACTGACTGCCAGACATTGTACTAAGCACTGGGGTCGATACCAGCAAATCGAGTTTTACGCAGTCTGTGTCCCACATGAGGTTCACAACTTTAATCCCCCATCCCCACAGCGCTTGTATATATTTGTACAGATTTATTACTCTATTGATTTTAATAGTACATATTTATTCTATTTTGTTAATGATGTGCATATAGCTATAATTCTATTTGTTCTGATTTTGACACCTGTCTGTAGTACATATTTACTAGTCTATTTTGTTAATGATGTGCATATAGCTATAATTCTATTTGTTCTGGTGATTTTGACACGTGTCTACATGTTTTGTTTTGTTTTGTTGTCTGTCTCCCCCTTCTAGACTGTAAGCCTGTTGTTGGGTAGGGACTGTCTCTATATGTTGCCGACTTGCACTTCCCAAGTGCTTAGTACAGTGCTCTGCACACAGTAAGTGCTCAATAAATATGATTGAATGAATGAATCCGTTTTGTTGCTGATCACTTGTGCACAGCATCCTTGTGGCCTAGACCTCCCTACCCCTTCATATCTGACGGTCATCCACCTTCCACATTTTCAAAGCTCTCCTAAAATCTAATCTCCTCCAAAAGGCCTTCCCTGACTCAGCCCTTATTTCCTTACTAATCCTCATTCATTCAATCGTATTTGTGTGCTTTCTGTGTGCAGGGTACTGTACTAAGTGCTTATAATAATGATGATGGTATTTAAATGCTTACTATGTACAAAGCACTGTTCTAAGCGCTGGGGGGGGATACAAGGTGATCAGTTTGTCCAATGTCGGGCTCACAGTCTTAATCCCCATTTTACAGATGAGGTAACTGAGGCACAGAGAAGTTAAGTGACTTGCTCAAGTCACACAGCTGACAAGTGGCGGGCTCTGACTCCCAACCCGGGCTGTTTTCACTGAGCCACACTGCTGCCTAGGATAGCCAGGATGGTCCTTCTTTCTGCATCACCTGTGCATTTGGATCTCTATCCAAGAAGCTCTTGATTTTTACTCCACTCATTAAGCCCTTGACTTTTATTCCACCCTCAAGCCCACAGCACTTACCCCCGGAAGCTACTGGGACATTCTGCTTGGAATTCCCCACTCCCAATAAAAATCTATCAAACCACAACCTTCACCATCTTAAAATCCCTTCTCAAAAACCACTTCCTATAGGACACATTTCCTAACTAAATTATATTACCTCGAGTCATGTCAGCTGAACAGCCACTTTTAGGACTTGTGCATATGAAGCCAGGCTTAGCACTTATGAAGACATCAAAATCAGTGTTTCTTTATTCACGTTATATGCTTGCTGTTGCCCCCTGCTACTAGAATTTTCTTCAGCTCCTACTAAATGTTTAACACATATTCCATCTCCCTTATTAGCTTGTAAACTCCTTGTCAACAAGGAATGTGTTTCTTGGTTCGATTGTCCTCTCCCAAATGTCCAGAAAATTCATTTTCACCCAGTAGGCATGGAAAAATACTAGAAAAACACATATTAAAAAGGGCCATGTAAATGACTAAAACTAGTTATAACACTCATTTTGTGGAAGATTGTCAAGCCCTGAGTTGAAAGTGAAATTTTAAAATTTAGTTGCTTGGCAGGCTTTTCGTGTAGGCTTTGCTTTTGGTGTATTTTTGAGTTAGATCAATACCCTCATAGCCACGTACCCTGAGCCGTCTCACAGTGGGGAGGACATGAGACCAAACGAAACTGGTGCAAGCAGAAAACCACAGATACTGTTTAAAGGAAATGCCCAAATGGCAAAAATCAATATTTTCTCTATCCCTTCTTTCATCTTTATTTTGTTTTTATCACAAGAAAGGAAACAAGTGGATTTGTTTGGTATTTTAACATTAAGGAAAATGGGGAAGCAGATTCTGTTTTATTGTAATGAGAACAAAGACACAATGTAAAAATAAAAGCTAAGGTATGAAAATTAAGCATTAGTTCTAGCTGCCTATCAAGGTAGCTGAATGTAGCTTTAAAAATTAAAAAGAAAAGGCTTATGTGCCATATTCATACAAGAAGTGCGGTTGATAATCTTTTACTTCTGTTGTCAGGAAACCCCTGGCAAAGACTACTCATTGAAAATGTGGTAACATTGTTTTACAAAAATACTACTAACCCTTTACTTGTTTCTTGATTGAACGACTTCCTAGAGAAATATACCCACAGTGGTCTCTTCAATTTTCATTCTATGTGGGCTCTTTTTGTTTTGTTTTGTTTTTTGTTTTTTCTTTTACCTTCCAAGCACTTAGTATAGTGCAATGCGTCCTGAGGGCACTCAGTAAACGTTAGTACTATTATTACAGTAAAACGTCTGTTTAATGGACATCAGAGAGCACTAGATTTGTTTTTGTTATGGAAATGAGTTATACTGAAACACTCAAATTAGAAAGTATTCACATGGACACTTTTTTTTAGTTACTGCATGCATTTTTTTGAAGTTAACTATATAATTTTGTGACTTAATTCTTAAACCTGCCATTATCCCAAAGAGAATGGCCAATGAAGTAGTGTAAGTAGTAGTAATAATAGTATTTACTAAGTGCTTATTATATGTACAGCACTGCATGGAATTTTGTAAGAATACACAAGTGGATGAGTGACACTCCTCCTTACAATCAAAGAATAGAAGTAGAGAGAGAGATGTGGAGACAATCCCATAAGAGGTAATAAAACAATAAAGCACTAAAACAACAATCAAGCTAAGAAGGTGAATGCTGACCACCTTTATTTCAAATAGACTAAAAGTTCTAAGTAAGACGCCTACAAACTCTCTTACTCATTATTATAATTACATTGAACTATATATCCTTTAGTATTATTGGATAATGGGATGTGTTCCATTAGCTAATAATTCTTATTACGAATCTCTTCATTCTGTTTAACCAACTTTGTTTTACTGCATTTTAATGTCTTTCTCTTATCTTGAGTAGAAGTATGAAATTCCTTTTACCTTATCACTTAATATGCTTAATTTTTTAATCCTGCTTTTATATTGAGAAGCAGCACGGCTCAGTGGAAACAGCACAGGCCTGAGAGTTGGAGCTCATAGGTTCTAATCCGGACTCTGCCACTAGTCAGCTGTGCGACTTTGGGCAAATCACTTAACTCCTCTGTGCCTCAGTTCCCTCGTCTGCAAAATGGGGATTAAGACTGAGCTCCACATGGGACAACCTGATTACCTTGCATCTACCCCAGTGCTTAGAACAGTGCTTGGCACATAGTAAGCACTTAACAAATACCATTA
This sequence comes from Tachyglossus aculeatus, assembly GCF_015852505.1. Lineage (NCBI taxonomy): Eukaryota > Metazoa > Chordata > Mammalia > Monotremata > Tachyglossidae > Tachyglossus > Tachyglossus aculeatus. Next base: position 33,479,098 of record NC_052079.1, on the reverse strand, counting down.
TTAATACTATTATTGTTATTTTAATCACATATAAGCCTTTAATTGCTTAAAGCTTTTAGTCACTAAGTTGAAAACTTTGTGTTAAAAACTATACAAATATTTTTCTCTCCAAGGTAGTTACAAAGATGACCCAAGTGTAAGAAGTATCATTTCTTCACTTGCACTCATTCTATTGAAAGGACTAAAATGCTTGCACATATTTGGGGAGACATTCTGTTATTTAAGTCATTTCCATTTTTTTCTTTGAAAGGCTTGTGGATTTTTTTAAGACTTTGAAATGACGGTATTAGAGGTGCATCTTCTCTAGCTGTACCTCTAACTTCATTGTTAATAGAGAATCAACATTGCTCTAGAACTGATATAAATATGACTATTCCTGAACACTTATTGCAGAATAAATGGGATGAAGAATGGTAATTCAATTTCCTGTTAGAGTTTAAGGTAGTGTTCAACAAGTTTTAATATAGAACAGAAGTTAAAGTGATTTTCATTTTTCAAAAGAAATAGATGAAAGTTTCACTGACTTATATTAGTTCATTAGGAACATAATGCTAAACATTTAAATAATTTAATTTCCAATTGACTTTGAACTTTTGGTTTCAAAATTATGATCATCTCTAACAGCCGAGAAAATGATCATTGGTCCATCTCTTCTTTCATTACATTCTACTTTTCTAACCAATGGTACAGATTCACAATCTCAATTTACTCTGAGATCTGTTGAATTTGGGGGATTTGATTTTTCTTTGTTTTCTTTGAGCATATTTTCAAGAAGACTAATACACAGAATTAGTGCAACACGTGGTTTCTTCATTGAAGGAGTTTACGGGCCAATATGAAAAGCAGGCAAACAGAGGACAAATGTGCTATAATCTACCAATCAGTAGTATTTATCTAATAGGTGCAGAGCACTCTACTAGGCAATTGAGAGAATACTTTAGGATTGGAAAACATGATTACTACTCAATGTTACACTTCAGTAGGGGAGACAAAATAAGAATGTCACTATAGATAAATAGGGAAAAAGCTGAAATGGAACTTATTTTACATGATAGTTGAATTGATACAAAAGTGTTGAAGGAGCTAGTATGAGCAGGAGAGTGTCAGGTTTAATGGACTTAATGGAGGGTAGGAAAAAGGACCCCTTCAGGATCCCACCTGGAGAGTTTCCAGTTGTCTACCAGTTTCTGCTAAGGGAGAGAGAGTCAAGCAGAGGTATAACCATCCCATTCCTATCTTGGGCAGTGGCAGGCAATCTGGTACAAGTCAAAACACACCTGTGCTGGGCAGCAGCAGCAGCATGGGTGAGAGTTGGGCAGAGAATCAAGTTTACTGCGCAAAAGAAGGCAATGGCAAACGAGTTCTGCATTTTTACCTAGAATGATTGCAGATGGAGGTGGGGCATTCTGGAAGAGATGTGTCCATGGAGTCACTCTGGGTCGGAAATGACTCGACAAGCAAAAAGAAGGATGTTGTGAGTTGGAAGGTAGTGTGAATAATTGGCCCAAAATCAGGGGAGTCTAGAATGAAAGATGGTTGGATTTGCTTTGGAAAGGTGAGGATTGTAGATAGGCATGTCTGGAAAGAGAAGATAGCTGTTAGTCAACTGATGGTAAATCTTGAAATCAATGGTCAAGGTCTTCTGTTTTATAACAGTAATGATAATAGTAATTGTTAAGCACTTACTATTTAACAAGCCCTCTCCTAAATGCTAGGGTAAGTACAAATTAATCAGGTTTGTCACACTCATCACACATGGGGTACTTGCCAAGGTCACAGAGCTGACATGTAGTAGAACCAGGATTCTGACGAATCCCAGACCCATGATTTTTCCAGTAGACCAAATATGACATTGCAAGTATTAGAGAAGAAGAATGTGATGGCATTTCAAAAAGATGAATCTGATTATGTAAAATTTAGAGGAATGAGAGGAAAGAGCATTGTATACATTATTTCAATAACCCAGGAAATAGGTTATTAAAATTCACACTATGGTAGTAATTGGAGAATGGAGAGGAAGAAGCAGCTCTGGGAAATATTACTTAAAAAGTCACAGAATTCAAGGCAGGTTGATGTGGAAGATTGAGAGAGCGGAGACAAAGATGATACTAAAATTGGGGGCTTGGGAGGCAGGAAGAAAGGTGGTGATGTGGACAATAATTGGAGAGGTACGAAGGAGAGGATTTAGGAAGAAAGATGAGAGTTATAATTGTAGCCAAATGAAATCAACTTACTTGTCAGTCACCCCGGAGAAAATGAACTGTAGAAGAGGTAAATGGCCTGAACTGAAGATCTTGTAGATATGGGAATTGTTTGTATATTGGTGGTAACTAATACCATATGAGCTGATAAGCTCCCTGAGGAGGAGAGCAAAATGTCAAGACAGAAGAACATGAGAACTAAAGGGTGAGAAAAGGCTGAGGAGCCAGAAAAGGACGTGGAGTAGTTGTCAGTGATAGGATGAAAATGCTCTGTTTCAGGGAGCCTAAGACCAGAGAATATCTAGGAGGGACTATCTGTTGAAAGTGGCAGAAAAGTCAAGGAACGATTGGGTCAGAAAGAGAGTCTATTCAAGTTTACCAGTAGATGGACATTTAAAATGTTCATTAGAGCGCCTCAGTAGAATGGAGAAAGTGAAATCCAGATGGTAGGGGTGATAATAATAATAATGATGGCATTTGTTAAGCGCTTACTATGTGCAAAGCACTATCCTAAGCGCTGGGGAGGTTACAAGGTGATCAGGTTGTCCCATGGGGGGTCACAGTTTTAATCCCCACTTTACAGATGAGGTAACAGAGGCACAGAGAAGTTAAGTGACTTGCCCAAAGTCACACAGCTGACAGTTGGCGGAGCCAGGATTTGAACCCCTGACCTCTGACTCCAAAGCCCGGGCTCTTTCCACTGAGCCACGCTGCTTCTCAGTGATCTAAGTGAGAGTTGGAAGAGAGGAACTGGAGGCCTGAAACTTGTACTTCCCAAGAGCTTAGTAGAGTGCTCTGCACACAGTAAGCGCTCAATAAATACGATTGAATGAATGAAACCTATTTTTCTGGGTAATATATAGGGCCAGTTTGAGATTCTGGTAGACCCAGGCGTCTAGAGGGGCTGGAGATTGTTTTATCTCTGCCCGTCATGGAACATGCATATGCTCCTTTTACTGGAAGTGTTCTAACTTCTCCAGCCCTCCTGTTTTTAGCCTAAACCAGTGACCGTTATCGGCTGAGAAGTGTTGGGTTGGACCCAGTCAGTCCTTGATGCCTGTCATGGTCTAGTGGCATGAGCACAGCTTGGAGGTCAGAGACCATGGGTTCTAATCTCGGTTCTGCCATTTATCTGCTGTATGACCTGGGGCAAGTCACTTAACTTCTCTGTGCCTCAGTTACCTCATCTCTAAAATAGGGATTGAGACCGCGAGCCCCACGGAGGACAACCTGATTACCTCGTATTTACCCCAGTGCTTAGACCAGTGCCTGGCACATAGTAAGCACTTAACAAATACTATAATCATTATTACTACATGGACTCCCCACCCAGAACAATGGATCCCTGACATTTGCCACCCACATTCAATTTTTAGTAACCTTCAAAATGCACAGTCAGTAGTCAGAAAATTAACCTTTCCACTAGTTATTTAATTGAATTCCTGATCTCAGATAGAATTTGTCATTCTAATCCAATTCACTGCTTTACTGATCATCTAAAGTAGGTTCCTTATTGCGTACCATTTTCTTTTTTACATTACGCTGTAATGCCGTAAATTCAAAAGAACTCTTCAATTTTCTTAAAGCTGTTTTCACAATAGATCGAGGTGTTAATGCATTCAAAGATTCTCTTGCAGTAAATATTTTCTTGACAGAGTTCTTTCTACAGAAGGTTTCAAATTATGAGACTTGAGGAATCTGCCTTATTCTGTAAGAATCCCAATAGTTTTGGCTGCCAAGTGTCAAATCCATAAATGCCCTGCATTTCCATCATTTTATGTGTTGATGTTGCCTTGGTTTAATATTAGATCAGACTTCTTTTCCTTGCTTTTAAGAAGTTTCGTGCTTTTTCTTCAGTTTAATTTGGTGAATACGGCTATTATCCCCTAATACTAATTATCCCCTAATACTAACTACTACATAGGCAGAGAAACATAGTAAGTGCTTAACAAATACCATAAATAATGCCAAGAATAGTCTTCTGGACATTTGTATTTATTTCTAAAATTTCCAGCCCAGTCTATAAAATGGCCTATCTCAGCTAAATCAGGCTGTGGTCAATCCCATTACGCACGAATGTTATAATATCTGGGGAGAAATCTTTGAAATTTTCATTAATCCACAGTTGAAACAGATATTGCATGTACAGAATACATTAATTACCTGAACCTAATTATAACCGATCAAGAAACAAAGCCTAAATGGCAGTTATGAATTACTCCAAATTAGAGTTCTTGAGAGAAAAATAAGTGTCTCAAAACTGACAGGAAACAGAATCATCCATTAAAACGTGAATGAAAGAGAGAACCAGGTCACTGATGAGGTGAGTTCAACAGGGATTGCTTAACTTTCCCTCGCTTCATTGCCAATAGGGAAGTAACATAGCCTAGTGGATAAAGCACAGGTTTGGTGCTCAAAAGGAACTGGGTTCTAATCCTGGCTCTGCCTGCTGCGGAAACTTGGGTAACTCGACTTCTCTGTGCCTCAGTTCCTTGATCTGTAAAATGGGGATTGAGACCGTGAGGCCTCAGCCCAAACTGTTTATCCTGTATCTTTGTATCTACCTCAGCACTTAAAACAGTGCTTGGCACATAGTAAGTGCTTAGCATACCATTATTATTACTATTATTATCATTACTGCCATGCTTAAAACTGTGCCTGGCAGATAAGCACTTAACAAATATCATTAAAAAAAATCTGTGCTAGACAATATGAAATTGTGATTACCTATGATACCAAAATGTACTATCCATTAAAAAAATGATTTCCCAAGCTATTAATCTCTTGATACGAGTTTTGTTAAACTCTAATATTCTGGCATTGGATTGTCAGTCAGTATATTTGAGCACTGTATTGAGAGCTTGGAAGAATACAACAGAATTAGCAGAAATGCTCTCTGCCCATAATGAGCCTACATTCTAGAGGAGGAGATAGACATTAATATGAATAAATAAGTAATATCAATAAATATCTAAATATCTTGCATTAGTGCATAGCAAGACGATGAACTATATCACAAGTATAGACACTAGCTTGTTTTTGAGGAAACGAATGTAAGACATTTTAGAATATTTGTGGGGGAGGAAAAATGGGTGATTGATCATGGTGTTGCAGTTTCCGTGCATTGAATTGTTAAGCAAAAAGGCCACTGCACTTTCAAAATGTTAAAAGCTGTGTCACATTAAAATTCTGTGCCGAATGACTATGGATTTTCACTAGGTGAGTTTCAGTTTTATATAAAGGTTTGAACTGTTTGACTAAGTGAAGTTATTTTGACAAAAACCAAGATCTTTAAGGAGAAAAGACCAAATATTTTTATCAGTTTGTAGTTGGTTGACGAAAAGTAAGGCACCCTGACCTGATAGGTGGCTTGACCAAATGGCCTGTCCAAAATGCACAAAACTTGAGCAATTTATTTCTGTCAACTTACAACCTCATTGGTAAAACCAAGTATTTTAGGACAAATGAGTCTTGCTTTTTGTCCCACAGGCCAACTGATAATAGTGCTGGGTGCCTCTTAATTCTGTTGTATTGCATTCTCCTAAGGGCTTAGTTGCTTCTTTGCACATAGTAAGTGCTCAGTACATCCCATGGACCAATTTATAATTAGGTCAGACACAGTCCCTGTTTTTTCACAGGATTCAGAGTAAGGGGGAGGGAAAACAGGTATTTAATCCACATTTTTCAGATGAGGAAACTGAGGTAGGGAAAAATTAAGTGACTTGCCCAAGGTCACACAGGCAACTGGTGAAGCAGGGAGTAGTAGGGGAAGCAGTGTGGTGTAGTAGAAAGAGCATAGGCTTGGGAGTCAGAAGGTCATGGGTTCTAATCCTGGCTCTATCACTTGTCTTCTGTGAAGCCTTGAGCTAGTCACTTCACTTATCTGTGCCTCAGTTAGCTCATCTGTAAAATGGGGATTAAGACTGAGCCCCATACGGGGCAGGGACTACATCCATACCCAATTTGCTTGTATCCACTCCAGTGCTTAGTACAGTGCCTGGCACATAGTAAGCGCTTAACAAATGACACAATTGTTACTATTAACTCAGGTCTCCTGATTCCTGGTCCTCTTTCCATTAGGTCATGTTGTGCTCCATTTGTTTTAAATATTTATTTGAAATCAAACTATTTGTGATTAAAGCACCAGGTAATATTGGTTATATTTTAAGTAGTTTGCCTCTTCAGCTGGTGTTCAGTGCTGGTCTCCTACTGGCTGGGTACACAAAAGTTATTGGGAAATTGTACTTGGGTTCCTCACTGGAATAGTACACAACCATAGATATATGGCTGTTGGAAAGTTGGACTCATCATTAATGAATCCGTTAATACCTAGGAAAGTTCACTTAAAAATTACCCTGAATGAAGTTTGAAGTTTGGCCCTGGGCAAGTCACTTAACTTCTCTGTGCCTCAGTTATTTCTCCTCCCACCCTTCCCCGCTTTCTGTAAAATGGGAATTAGACCATGAATCCCACATGGGGCTAGGATTATGTCCAACCTCATTATCTTGTATCTATATGTCTGGCACATAGTAATGAGAAGCAGCATGGCTTAGTGGAAAGAACATGGGCTTGGGAGCCAGAGGTCATGGGTTCTAATCCTGCTCCACTACTTATCAGCTGTGTCACTTTGGGCAAGTCACTACACTTCTCTGTGCCTGTTACCTCATCTGTAAAATTGGGATTAAGACTGAGCCCCATATGGGACAATCAGGTTACTTTGTATCTACCCCAGTGTTTAGAACAATGTTTGGCACATAGTAAGCATTATTGCTAGTATTATTAATAATAATGGTAATATTAGTCTTACTATTGTTTAACAAATACCATTTTAAAATAAAATAAGTATCCATTTTCTGAGGCAGAAATAATACATATTTATAGAAAATTATTTTTAGAAGCAGGAGGCTTATGTACCCAATGGACTTTGAAATATGAGATCAATCAATCAATCAATCGTATTTATTGAGCGCTTACTATGTGCAGAGCACTGTACTAAGCGCTTGGGAAGTACAAATTGGCAACACATAGAGACAGTCCCTACCCAACAGTGGGCTCACAGTCTAAAAGGGGGAGACAGAGAACAGAACCAAACATACCAACAAAATAAAATAAATAGGATAGAAATGTACAAGTAAAATAAATAAATAAATAAATAAACAGAGTAATAAATATGTACAACCATATATACATATATACAGGTGCTGTGGGGAAGGAAGGGAGGTAAGATGGGTGGATGGAGGGGGGACGAGGGGTAGAGGAGGGAAGCGGCTCAGTCTGGGAAGGCCTCCTGGAGGAGGTGAGCTCTCAGCAGGGCCTTGAAGGGAGGAAGAGAGCTAGCTTGGCGGAGGGGCAGAGGGAGGGCATTCCAGGCCCGGGGGATGACGTGGGCCGGGGGTCGACGGCGGGACAGGCGAGAACGAGGTACGGTGAGGAGATTAGTGGCGGAGGAGCGGAGGTTGCGGGCTGGGCAGTAGAAGGAGAGAAGGGAGGTGAGGTAGGAGGGGGCGAGGTGATGGACAGCCTTGAAGCCCAGGGTGAGGAGTTTCTGCCTGATGCGCAGATTGATTGGTAGCCACTGGAGATTTTTGAGGAGGGGAGTAATATGCCCAGAGCGTTTCTGGACAAAGATAATCCGGGCAGCAGCATGAAGTATGGATTGAAGTGGAGAGAGACACGAGGATGGGAGATCAGAGAGAAGGCTGGTGCAGTAGTCCAGACGGGATAGGATGACAGCTTGAATGAGCAGGGTAGCAGTTTGGATGGAGAGGAAAGGGCGGATCTTGGCAATGTTGTGGAGCTGAGACCGGCAGGTTTTGGTGACGGAGATGAGATGAGATGAGATGACCACTTTATGACCTTCTACCCGATATGCAAGCATCTGACCTCACCAAGCCCCTATTAAGCACAGTCCTCTAAGCTGAACCTAAGAGAATGAGCTCTAATAAGCTAGTGGAAGGATATTATCTGTGTTCACCTGAGATGGGGGATTGAGGGGGGGAAAAAAGTATGTTCCGTCTTTATCAACTACCCCTCTCTCTGATCTCTGTCTCTCTCTCTTCCTATTTCATAATACCGCTCTCTGTCTCTCTCCTTGTCTCTGTCTCTCATCCTTGTCTTTGTCTCCTTCTCACTCTGTCTCCCCACAACCATCCTTCCCTACTCTGTGTGGGTCTCTAGTGCACCAAAATGCTAAATAACGGGCCTGCCTGTGATTTCAAACCCCTGTGAGTATCCTGTCTGGAGAAAACGGTGATGGGATTTCATTCATTCATTCAATCGTATTTATTGAGCACTTACTATGAGCAGAGCACTGTACTAAGCACTTGGGAAGTACAAATTGGCAACATACAGAGAGGGTCCCTACCCAATAACAGGCTCACAGTCTAGAAGGGGGAGACAGACAACAAAACTAAACAAGTAGACAGGTGTCAATACCATCAAAATAAATAGAATTATAGCTATATACACATCATTAATAAAATAGAGTAATACATATATACAAATATACACAAGTGCTGTGGGAAGGGGGTAGGGCGGGGGGGTGATGGGGAGATGAGGAGGAGGAAAGGAAAAGGGGGGCTCTGTCTAGGAAGTCCTCCTGGAGGAGGTGAGCTTTCAGTAGGACTTTGAAGGGAGGAGGAGAGCTAATTTGGATGAGAGGAGGGAGGACATTCGAGGCCAGAGGTAGGACATGGGCCAGGGGTTGATGGCAGGACTGGTGAGAATGAGGCACAGTGAGGAGGTTAGCGGCAGAGGAGTGGGGTGAGTGGGTTGGGCTGTAGACGGAGAGAAGGAGGTGCGGTAGGAGGGGGTAAGGTGATGGAGAGCTTTGAAGCAGAGTGTGAGGAGTTTTTGCTTGATTTTAAGGTTGATAGGCAACCACTGGAGATTTTTGAGGAGGGGAGTGACATGCCCAGAGCGTTTCTGGACAAAGATAATCTGGGCAGCAGAGTGAAGTATAGACTGAAGTGGGGAGAGACAGGAGGATGAGAGATCAGAAAGGAGGCTGATGCAGTAATCCAGTTGCGATAGGATGAGAGATTGAACCAGCAAGGTAGCGGTTCAGATGGAGAGGAAAAGGTGGATCTTGGTGATGCTGTGGAGGTGAGATCGGCAGGTTTTGGCGATGGATTGGATTTGTGGGGTGAATGAGAGGGCAGAGTCAAGGATGACACCAAGGTTGCAGGCTTGTGTGACAGATGGTAATGCCATCCACAGTGACGGGAAAGTCAGGGAGAGGGCAGGGTTTGGGAGGGAAGATAAGGAGCTCAGCCATGGACATGTTGAGTTTTTGATGGCAGGCAGACATCCAGATGGAGATGTCCTGAAGGCAGGAGGAGATACGAGCCTGGAGGGAGGGAGAAAGAACAGGGGTGGAGATGTAGATTTGGGTGTCATCAGCGTAGAGATGATAGTTGAAGCCATGGGAGTGAAATGAGTTCACCAAGAGAGTAAGTATAGATGGAGAACAGGAGGAGACCAAAAACTGACCCTTGACCCTTACTCTAAGAGGATGGAAGAGAGACGAGGCGCCTGCGAAGGAGACTGAGAATGAATTTAACCATTTACTTTCAGTGATTCATGATAGCTGATCCACTCCATTTGACAACTTCCTCAAATATCTGGGCTCCCAGGGAGTGCTTCTGTATTTGAACAAGACACAAAAATATAGGGAGTGGAAGTAGGGATGGAAAAATATTACTCCATTTGCAGTTCTGGAGGAGACATTATTGTGCTCTGTAGAGTTGTAATTAGAGCAGATGGCGCATGAAAATTTATTTAATCAATTATTATTAAAATTTTAAGTGCTAAATGTTTCTCAGTTTAGCAATTGAAAATATCTTACTCTATAAATGCCTTGATGATTATGGTAAGAAAAAAGGATATGGTTTTCCATTAGCATTAAAAGAGCTGAACCTATAGTAATTTTTCAGAGGTATGAGAAACAGGCTGATTAGAAAAGCAAAAACAATTTTAGTAGAGAAAATTGGTTTTCAGCGATTTGAGAAAATGCCATATTTTGTGTATGTGTGCGTGTGAGTGAAATGAGTACACAGACCTAGGAGATCCTTTCTGCCTCCCTAGCTAGTTGAACAGCTTGTCTACATCCATGAGATGTACTCACAGATTTGCAACCTTTTTAAAATAACATTTTTTCATTCTCATACCTTTAGACAAAGACTGTGTGTTCACATTTTACTAAAATGGTGATTTTTCCATATTTAGAATACACAAAGAACACTTTTTTAAAAAGATACATAAGTAGTTCCCAAGAGATAAGTTGAGTAGTTGAGTTAATTAAAAGATTTTTCTTTCTCTGTTTAACACACAGGAATGCTTTCTGCCCACCCGTATCTGAAATTCAGTTAAGGTCTACGAGAAATCAAAATATTCAAAATGAACTAATAACCCAACCTTACATTCGATTACAAAATGAAAATCCCCTGCTTAGAATAAAAAGCCTAGGGGAAGATTAAGATAAAGTTATGAATCAGTCACTCTGGTAACTACTAATGCTAATGAAGATGTTCCATGAGATTTTCACTGTGAATGGTTGTTATCAGTTAGAACTGTTAAAGTTTCGGTTGGCATGTATACTAGCAATGGAAGAAAAAGGTGCAGAGAAAAAGCAGAATTGCTCAATGGTTAGGGCACAGGCCTGGGAATCAGAAGGACTTGGGTTCTAATACTAATTCTGTGGAAATTTGGGCAAGTCATTTCACTTTTCTGTGCTTCACTTACCTGCAAAATTGGGATTAAGACTGTAAGTTCCATGTGGGGCATGGATTGTGTCCAACCTGATTATCTTCTATCTACCCCAGTGTACGGTATGTTGCCTGGCACATAGTAAGTGCTTTACAAATACCATTAAAAAAATTACGAACAAGACATAAGACTTGATCATTTAGATAAGCTGCCTGACAGCCTTGGATTCCAGGACAGTGCTGACTCATGTGAGCCTGCTGTTGGGTAGGGGCCGCCTCTATATGTTGCCAACTTGTACTTCCCAAGCGCTTAGTACAGTGCTCTGCACACAGTAAGTGCTCAATAAATACGATTGAATGAATGAATGTTCGGCAACTCACTGTGCTCCTTCCTTTTATCTTTCTCCATTCTCTGCCTGCCACAAAATATTTCTTCCATGTCCCACCCCCCATTCTGAGAGGAAATAAATTGGATTCACAACTGATTCTTTCCAAGAAACAGGGATATTTGTTTAGTCACAAAAAACTCCCTCCTTAAGAAGTTTCATTAAAAATAATAATAATAATGACATTTATTAAGCACTTACTATGTGCAAAGCACTGTTCTAAGCACTGGGGAGGTTACAAGGTGATCAGGTTGTCCCACGAGGGGCTCACAGTCTTAATCCCCGTTTTACAGATGAGGTAACTGAGACACAGAGAAGTTAAGTGACTTGCCCAAAGTCACACAGCTGACAATTGGTGGAGCTGGGATTTGAATCCATGACTTCTGACTCCCAAGCCCATGCTCTTTCCACTAAGCCACACGTTGGTTTATTCATCTTTGAGTCACTCAACCCCTTCTGGGGGGCACAGTACCTCTAAGAACAACCCAAGGCCATAGTCTTTTCACTCAAATTTTAGTAATTTTTTTTTGGTGATGGCATTTGAGTACTTTACTATAAGCCAATCACTGGGCTAAATACTAGGGCAGACACAAGGTGATCAGATCAGAATCCCTATTTCATGTGGGGCTTGCAGTCTAAGAAGAAAGGAGAGTAGGTATTTTAACCCCATTTTACAGATGAAGAAACTGAGGCTTAGATAATTTAAGTGACTTGCCCAAGGTCACACAATGGGCCCGTGGAAGAGCCAGAACTGGAACCCAGAACTCCTGACTTCATCTGATTCCCTCTCCACTGGACTGCATCACCTCCTCAGACTGCTACTGCTATCTCAAATTATTTTATATAACAATTGACCTATACTGAAAGGCTGTGCCCATCCAGTTTGTCAGAGAAGGAAATCATGATGAATCAGATGAAACCTAAATATTTCTGTCATTGCTCACTAATCACTTAGAGACATTTACTCACCTTTCAACAGAAATACTAAAGCACCAGAAAAGTCCTAGGAAAAAACTAAGAAATCTTGAGTTTCAGCTCACCCTTTATCTCTGCACGATATTTTAAAGACTTTTACTGATTCTTTTTTTCTTTTTTCTTTTTTGGCTGACTATTCAGACAACACTATCCTTGGAGACTTTAAAAGCTTTTTGTTGCCAGTACTTCAATTCTTGAAATTCAAAATGATTCAGCACTAGTCACTATCCACTAACTTGAAATACTCTAAATGGACTTCTGGAATTAATAGCTTCATTTTCGTTTGACTTGTTACTTGTCAAGCATTCCAAAGCACAAAGCAAAAAACAAAGAGATTCATCCTTAAGCTGTAAACCCAAGGTGTTTATCAGCAACTGACTTTTATCTTTAAAATATTGGCTTGATGACCACCTAAGCGTCCCTTAAAGGTGAACATGGCTTTAAAAAACGCTTTTGATTTTAAATCATTAAGTGAATGCATTTGAAGATGTGATGATTCTCACTTTAAGACTTCTGGGCATTGCCTTCCTTTGGGAGCTGAGCAAATAGAAGAGCAATAAAAAGGACTTTTTTAATCTTAATGCTAGGCTCTTCTCACAGCTTGTAACTTCAATAGCCCAGATTTTCCATCCTGATGAAAATTCCTTTAGGCAACTTCCCAAGAAGCCCTATAAAAGCTGTGAGGGTGAATCAAAAAAATAAGCATTTTCAGAGGTAACATTAATTAAGAGGCCCAGGCAGTGCCAGCACTGGAGAGTCTGATGCCTGGTGATAGACATTTTGGCATTGTCTGAACACGGAAACTGTGGGAACAGGAGATAATTGTTTGTACTGAGAATTCTGGACCCTCCAGGCCTCAGAACTCTTTACATATCCTGCAAAATCAGAATGCTTAGCTTTCCTAGAGAGCTACAGTGTCCCAACACAGCATGGTCTAAGAGAAGCATCATGGGCTAGTGGATAGAGCACAGGCCTGGGAATCAGAAGGAACTGGGTTCTAACCCTGGCTCTGCCACTTCCCTGCTGTGAGACCTTGGGTGAATCACTTCACATCTCTGTGCTTCAGTTTCCGCATCAGCAAAATGGGGATTCAATACCTGTTCTCCTTGCTATTTAAATTGTGAACCCCATGTGGTACAAGGATGTTATCCAGCCTGATTAACTTGCACGCATCCAGGTACTTAGTGTTTGACATAAAATAGGTGCTTAAAAAAATCAGAAAAAGCCCAGAGGGTGAGGGGCAGGAATTCCCGGAGAGGGGGAGGATGTGGCCAAGGGTTTGGTGGTAGCAGAGATGAAATTGAGATACCATGATTAGAATAGCATTAAATGAATGAACTGTGCAGATTGGATTGTAGTAGGAAATCGGCTAGAAAAGATTGCAGGGAGACCTGATTGAATGCTTTAAAAGTGACAGTAAGGAGTTTTTGTTTGGGCAATGACCGGAGGTTCTTGAGGAGTTGGGAGATGAGGGCTGAATGTGATTTTTTTTTTTAATTTTAAGGAAGATGACTTAGGAGAGTGAAGTAAGGATTAGAGTGGAGAGAGAAAGGAGGCAAAGCGGTCAGCAAGGAGGGTGATTCACAGTAGTCAAGATAGGATAGGATTTGAGAAGTATGACAAGGGTTTTAGTCAGTGAAGTAGTACTTTGGATTCAGAGGAAAGGGTGGATTTTTAAGATATGTTGTGAATGTATTACTGACTGTATTTGGTGATTGATTGAAGCTATGCGTTGTGATAGAGATAAGTGATGAATAATGCCAAATTTACAGGCTTGTGATACAAGGAGGATTGATGATGATGTTCCCCCATTAGCCCATCACCTATTTTTGTGCTCTACATACCTCCAATGTGACCTAAGCAATCCAGACACTGCTTTATTTGTTTTCCTAGTAAGAATGAAGAAAAGGAAATGGTACATTTATAATGTAAACTCATGTGACAAGTTCCTTGAGAGTGAGGACTACAGCTTTGTCCTTATCAACTCTAGCTCCTATACATAGAATAGGAATTTAATTTGGATAGGTTAAAAAATTCCTATTATAGGATCCATTCATTCAAATATCCTGAAATTGATCTTAAATACCTCACTTTTCTATTTCATTTCAACTGTTCTGTATCATTTTTTTTTTTTTGAAACCTGGTTCTACAGACTGTGATTCACTTCTGATCATCACAAACTTTAGTATCTCACAGATACTTTGTAGAAACTGGAGCCATTTAAAATGGATGGTTTAGAATATTTTATTGTGTAAATTAGGATTCCATTTTCAATCTTTTAATCTTTTCGGCTTTAACAATCAGGTTTGAATGGCCATATCCTGAAGCTAAAGGGGGGTTATACCTTATAGTGTTCACTCCTATTGCTACTTCTTAAATCAGTGGGCATTTTATCAGATTACTTTTAATGCATACATTTTATGATGTATAAAGTACTCCTATGATTACCTAAGTCAAGTTTCTAACTGAAAATAATGCTAACAATTATTGAAGTAATAAAATGTTAATTAAACTGCTTTGAATAATGGATGATCTACTTCATTTCTCAGCTACTCAATATGCCCTTCAAATCCACTGCTTATCTGATAAAAAAAGGTTTAAGTTTGTTTTCTCTAATTTATTGCACAACCTAGATAAAATAAGCAATTTTCCAATTTAAATAAAAATAATGCCTTTGGAGGATTAATTCAAATTTCATTCTGCTTCAAAACAATGATCTTTTTTCTGACATTAATAGAGCAAGTTTTATTTCCAAATAATTTCAAAATGTAAAATGCAAATTGAATGTGGTTATTCCAAGGTTTTTAATCCACATGAACTTTAGGATTCCAAAGCCATGATCATCAAATGCACTTTTAGATGAATATGTATTTCCAGCTAAACCCTAAAAGTAGGAAGGAGTCAGATTTTCAGACGGGAGAAGGTACCTTTGAGGGACATTTGATCTTTGAGTAGGCCTGCTATAACTTGGCAAATTTAAAGCATAGTTGTACTATTCAAATATTGAGGCAGATTGGTAAATTTGCATTGTCGCCAGGTTTATATTTTTGTGTATCTCCAAGTGATCCAGAAGAAGTAACCCAGAGGAATATTTACAGTTTTCATTTGAAAACAGGGCTTTGGGAGTGACAAGAACTAATTACATTCTCCATGGTGTTGACATTTGATATGCATTATTCATAAATCCCACCAATAGTTAAGCCAATGTATTCAAAGTGAGTAATATAAATAGCAACTGATGTTCTTATTATTTACCTAATACTAGATTCATTGTGTGGCTTAAGACTTTTCAAGGAAAAGGAATTACATATGTTTTAATTAATGTCTCACGTACACTTACATATAAAAAACACTTTAAAAAAATAATACTACTTGTTAGGTGCTTACTATGTTCCAGGCACTGTTATATGTGCTGGGTAGCTAATCAGGTTAGACATAGGCCCTGTCCCACAGGGGTCTTACAGTCCTAATCCCCATTTTATAGATGAGATAACTGAAGCACAGAGAAGTGAAATGACTTGCCCAAGGTCCCACAGCAGGCAAATGGTGGAGCCAGTGTTAGATCCCAGGTCCTTCTGACAGCCAGGCCCGTGCTCTATACATTATATCACACTGCTTGTCAAGTGTTATTTTCCATTTATTCTTCAAATTTTTTATTTAAATTTATTTTTGGTTTTACAGCAAACTTGCAATCCAGGAAGCACAATCTGGAGATTTGAAGGCTGATCATCCCTTGTCCCCTCACCTCTTTCTACTCAGTGGGTCCTCTTTCCCCATTGGCCTTTTGAAGTTGGCATCATGATCACTGAACAGAGAGCTGGAGGGAACCACAGATGATTTGTCCACCTTTAGAAAGTCGATTCCCAAGCGTCCAGGCTGTGCGATTAAGCTACACTTCGGGGGGGGAAAATATCTCTTTCTATGGGTCATTGTCTATCATATTCATTCAATTCAATCATATTTATTGAGTGCTTACTGTGTTCAGAGCTCTGTACTAAGCGCTTGGGAACTACAAGTTGGCAACATATAGAGACGGTCCCTACCCAACAGCGGGCTCACAGTCTATCGTGAGACTCACATACTATCGTAAGTCTGAGGAAAACATGAAGAGAATGTCCACTCCTAGAATATTTTCTCTTGCCCTAAAATCTTATGGTTACCATAGTGATCAACCAATCACACTGTCTCTCACTCATTCATTCATTCAGTCGTATTTATTGAGCGCTTACTGTGTGCAGAGCACTGTACTAAGCACTTGGGAAGTACAAGTTGGCAACATATAGAGATGGTCCCTACCCAACAGTGGGATCACAGTCCCACTTTTCTCCAGCCTCCTTTCAAGTCTCTCCTCCTCATCTGCTCTTCCACCACTCAATGTCTTGGTAACTAGAATTGAAGCGGGGGATCCATGTTAGTGTCAGCCCAAGCACTTTCTGTGTACAAACTGCATCATCAGGACATTGGAACATATAAAAATATGAACCTTGCTTTAGAGTAGCTTACAATCAAATGGGGCATATAGTAAGCTCACACTGATGTTTAACACCAGAGTTTAAAATAAAAGCATTATATATCTTATAACAATATTGAATAAAGAAATAAAGTATGTGAGCAGATGAAAGGTGACTGCTTGGTTGGTGTGACCAGGCACGTGGTGGTAATTAGGCCAGAAAGGTGGGGGTATTAAATCAGAGATTTTATCCTGGAAGAGGTGGAATTTTAGGAGGCAAAAGGAGGAGGGGATTCCATGTAGGAGGGAGAGAAAGAAATGAGTCAGAGGTGAGAGAGCCAGGAGAGTCAAAGTTAGGTTGGAAGGGTAAAGAACATTGCCTAGGCTGTAACAGATGGAGAGCAGATGCATGAAAGAGCTATTTGAGGGACTGCAAACTCTTTGAAGGCAGGAGCCATGTCTTTACTTTATATTCACTCTCAAGGACTTTGGTACAGTGCTCTCCAAACTATAGGAAAATGCTACTGATTGAAATGTTCAGTTTATATGAAAAAGACAATGGGAACACACTAAATATTTGAGGAGGAAAGTGATGTTGATGTGTTTTGAGGTGTTTTAAACAAGAATTTATGCACCGTTTGAGTTCTGAATCCAGGGGTTCCAGTCATAGAGGTTCCTAGGTGCAAATGGACAGTGACAGAGGCTAGAAATTGGATAGAAATTGGATACTAGCCACAGACCATAAGGCTTTATTAACAAATCATTTTTTGAATGCTTACTGTATACAGAGCACTGTACTAAATGCTAGGGAGAGTACAAGATAGACTTGGCAGACACATTCTGTGCCCACAGTGAGCTTACAGTCTAGAGGGTGATAGAGATATTAAAATGAATGAGTATGTATGTAACTGTTGTGCATTTGAGGGAAGGGAGAATAAAGGGGGCAGATCTTAGTGGCAGGGTGACATAGAAGAGAGTGGGAGAAGAAGAAATGAGGGCTTAGTTGGGGAAGGCCTGTTGAGGTTATATGCTTTTAGTAAGGTTTTAAAGGTGGGACAAGTGATCTGTAGGTTATAAATAGGGAGGGCATGTCAGATCTGAGGCAGGACATGGGTGAGGGTCAGTGGTGAAGTAGATGAGATTGAGGTACAGTGAGCAGGTTGGCAGTAGTGAAGTGAATGGGCTTGGAAGTAGCAGGAAATCAGAGAGGTAAGGTAGGTGGGGACAAGGTGATTGAGTGCTCTAAAGCTGTAGGAAAAGTTTCTGTCTGATGTGGAAGTGAATGGGAAACCACTGGAGGTTCTTGGGGAAATTTGGACTGAACGATTTTGTAGAAAATTATTGAGGCAGCCGACTGAAGTATGGATTAGAAGCAGCGTGGCTCAGTGGAAAGAGCACGGGTTTTGGAGTCAGAGGTCATGGGTTCAAACCCCGTCTCTGTCAATTGTCAGCTGTGTGACTTTGGACAAGTCACTTAACTTCTCTGTTCCTGTTACCTCATCTGTAAAATGGGGATGAAGACTGTGAGCCCCCTGTAGGACAACCTGATCACCTTGTAACCTCCCTAGCCCTTAGAACAATGCTTTACACATGGTAAGCACTTAATAAATGCCATCATCATTATTATTATTATTAAGTGGGAGAATAAAGAGGCAGAGAGGTCAGCAAAGAGACATGCAGTCATCAAGGCAGGGTATGATAAGTGCCTGGATCAACATGATAGCAGTTTGGAGAGGAGGGCAGACTTCAGTGATGTTGTGCTGTGAAAGTTGAACAGACCTTAGTGTCAAATTGAATATATGGATTGAAAGAGAGAGATGAATCAAAGATAGTGCCAGGGATTATGGGCTTGTGAGATAGGAAGGATGGAGGTGCTGTCTACACTAATGGGAAAGTAGAGGGGAGGGCAGAGTTTGGATGGCAATATGAGGAGTTCTGTTTTGGACATGTTAGTTTGAGAAGCAATGTGGCCTAGTGGATAGAGCATGAGCCCAGGAGTCGGAAGGACCTGGGTTCTAATCCTAGCTCTGCCACTTGCCTGCTGTGTGATCTTGGTCAAGTCACTTAACTTCTCGTTGCCTCAGTTACCCCATTTATAAAATGGGAATTAAGGCTGAGTCCCATGTGGGACAAAGATTGGGTCCAACCTGATTAGCGTCTATCTACCCCAGTGCTTTCTACAGGGCCTGCCACATAGTAAATGTTTAACAAATACTGTAAAAAAATGACATGCCTGTAGAAATATTCAAGTAGAGAGATTCTTAAGACAAGAAGAAATTCCAGACTGCAGAGGAGGAGAGAGATCAGGGGTGGAGATGTAGATTGGGAATCATTTGCATAGAAACGTCATCTGTAGCCATGGGAGTGAATTAGTTCTTCAAATGAATGGAGTTAGATGGAGAATAGAAAGGGATCCAGAAATGAGTTTTGTGGGATTTCTACAGTTTTGGGATGGGAAGCAGAGGAGGAATCTGAGAAGTAGAATGAGTGGTCAGGGAAATAGGAGAAGAAACAGGAGAGGACAGTGTCAGTGAAGCCAACGTTGAATTAAGTTTTCCTGAGGGTGGTTAGTCAACAGCATCAGAGGCATCTTAAGAGGTAGAGAAGGATTAGGATGGAATACTAGTCACTTGGTTTGGCAAGAAGAAGATAATCGGTGACCTTTGAGGGGGCAGTTTTGGTGGAGTGAAGAGGGTAGGAGTCAGTTTGGAGAGGGTCAAAGAGAGAGTTGGAGGAGAGCAAGTGGTGACAACAGATGTAGATTTGTGAAATGAAACAACTGATCAGGGACACATAGACTAATTTCAATATGGACAGGGAGGGAACGTGCCTTCCAATTCTATACTGTACTGTACTTTACCAAGTGCTTATTACAGTGCTCTGCACACTCAATGAATACCACTGATTAGTTGATAGACAACTCACTCAAGGCATTTGGAGAACAATGGTAGTAGAGATGGAGTAACATTGTAACATTTGAAAGGAGCCATGGGGCAAAGGAGAGTTTTTTTAGGATAGGGGAGCATAAGCATGTTGAAAACAATGTCCCCATTGGAACGTGGGACAAGCTAAACCTGAAGGTTTCACCTTATAAAAGGCAGCCTGAATGCAGGAGCACAGAACCAGCGGTGAATCTAGAACCAGAACATTGAGGTTCACTTTTTTTAATGATATTTTAGCACTTACTCTGTACCATGCATGTTTCAAGCACTGGGGTAAGAACAAGTTTATCGGGTTGACCACAGTCCCTGTCCCACAAGGGGCTTACAGTCTGAAAGTTGGAGGAAGGAGGATTTAATCCTTATTTTACAGATGAAGGCCCAGGGAAGTTAAGTGACTTTCCCAAGGTCACACAGCATGCAATTGGCAGAGCTGGGATTAGGAAGGCCCATGCTCTTTCCACTAGGTATGAAGCGTATCTCACTTTGTGCCTCCAGACTGTAAAGTCATTGTGGGAAGGGATTGTGTTTACCAGCTCTTATATTTTACATTCCCCAGTGCTTATCTCACTGGTCTTCACACAGAAAGTACTCAGTAAATAACACGGATTGATTGCCAAGTTGTCTAGGTAGTTTGGGGTCCAAACCTGGGACTCTGAAGCTAATCTAGGGTTTGAGCATATTGGTTGAACTCGGGTCCTTGGTGTGAATTTAGGGAAAAGAATTTAGAGAATTCAGGGAAAAGGAATTTAGGGAAAAGAATCCATAACAACTATCATACTAACTGTCCTGGGTTGATTCTGTACTGAATGTCGGGACATACTAATAGTCATATGGTTTGATCATCATTCTATTACTAACTTGAAAGACATACTGCTAATCTGTTATGTTGTAATTCTGCTGCAAACTGGAAAGACATACTACTAGCTTCCAAGGATTTTCTTGAAAATGATCCCTAACCCTAAATTTCTAGGGTCCATCCTCATATTGAGTCACAGCTTGCTTAGAGCTTTTCTTTCTTTCCTGTCCCTGATTGTGCCAAATGCAATCTGTAAAAGTCTGATAATTTGGCTCTAGCAGAATAAGGAATTCTTAATAAAAAGAGCAATTTGGTGGCAAGAAGTAGATTTAGAGTTTTTTCTAAAAATGTAGCAGACTGGATGAGTTGCAAAATAATTGACATCACATCCCAGACAGAGGTAAGCTTAACTGAAAGGTTAGGTAATCACACAAGATGCTAATGAACAGTTGCACAGATCTAGGTCATTGACATGGTTTCTAAACAAAGCTACTTGACTTGATTTAAAAGTGTGTGACTGGCATTTGAAAATACATTTATTTTCACACTAGATGTATGGAAATATAGCAGACTTAATCAATTCTGAACAAATTGAGTTAGGTTGTCATCCAAACTGGCTCAGAGATCTGTATTAAGTGACTTTTTTTAACAATAAGGAAGATTTCTTTAAAAAAAAATCCCTAAGGCATTTCCATTTTCTACTCTGTGACATGTTTGCACAGGCACTTTGCAAAATGAGGAAGGTGTATAAATTGCATTTCCAGTAGATTCCATTTTGAATTTCAATTTGTGTCAGAATTCTTACATGAAAGAAAGATCTGGCACAAAAATGTTTGAGATCATATAACTTTGATTTTTAAAAAAGATGTTTCTACTGACAGTCAAATGTGTTTTGTCTTTCTCCATTCAAAAGTTCCACATGCCAGGCTATATTTTTGTATCGGCACAGATCAGGGGTAGGTGCAGCCCAAGAGATCATCTCATACTTGCTTTGGGTGTGTAATCTGAGTAAATAAGATCCATTTAATTAAATATTGGATTACAAAAGTTAAAATCTAGCTTCCTAAATCCTATTTCACATATTTCCATAGGAGTACCTATCACTACATTTCAACTCCAGTGACCTCTTCACACACCAGCTTTGTCTGCTTGGATGAAAAACAGATTGTTCCAGGCTTTAGTGGAACAGTCAGTTCCATCTGAATTCATTCCATGGTTCACTGTCACTGAAAAGTTCTTGAACAATTTCCCAAAATTAAGGCGCACTCAGTAGTACACTTCGATAGAGAGCCTAACTAAATCATTTCATTTGTTTTCAATAGAAGTCGATGTATTAAAACATTGAAAAGTTTGGATAACTTTGAGAAAGTGTTCATGTTAAATACAAATTTACAGCAGTACACAGAGGGGTTTATGGAAGTCGTTCAGCTGAGAGAACCATTAGTAACTGTGGTTAAAGAGGTGTTGGAGACTTTAAATCCAGGCAAAAGAAGTCAAGTCTGTTCTAACGAAAAATCCAAAGCTGAAGATTAGCCAAGTTCCTGACATATAGTGCACTTCCCCATCTGGTTTCATCAGTTACTATACCAATCGCTGGACAGCTGGGGGAGATTTTCAGCTGTTATGTCCATACTTGGTGTCTACAAAGAAATGGTAGCAATCAGGTTGGAGAGACTTTGAAAATGATGACGACTGCATCTTCAGTCAGTCAATCACATTTGAGTGCTTCCTGTGTACAGAGCACTGTACTAAGTGCTAGGGAGTGTACAATGTAACAAAAAGACACATTCCCTGCGCACCTGCAGTGTTCATTAAAAAAACAAGTTTTGAAACTGCCTTATTTTCAGTAAATCAAAGTGGGTATTCACCCATCTAGATGTTGGGAATTATAATTAAGGTATGAAGTGCTTTAAAAAGTCCACTGGACACATTTTGAACATTACCAAAGATTATCATTGGCCTGCTTTGAAGTCGGTTGCTCGGTGTATGCTTTTACCAGAATCTTTTAATGTCTTTGAAAGAGAAATGGTGTTATGACATAAAGAGAATGAGCCCACATCCAAAGATCTTCATCTAGCAAATCAAGCTATCTATTGTTTCCATTTGCAAGTCCTCCCCTGACTAGAGATGCTTGAAGCTTATTCAAGTGCATGTTGTGAAATACAGAACACATTCAACAAATAGAGGGGTCACTGATAATGAAGAGACCCAAGGGTAAGCAGATGTAAACCAAACCCAAGAGCTCTCCATGTACCACTGGAAACTGTATAAGAACTCCAAGTCACTTTCAATTTATTCTTTTCAGTCATGCAGAAGGGTTTCAAGATGAAACAAAACGAAAAACCTGGATACTGGCATTGACATGCTTCTGAGAAACTCCACTTAACAGGTTGTGAACATCATCTACAATCCTGGAAACAGTCATTTAGGAATTGCCGTGTACAGATGGCTGTTCTAAAAGCATACAACCACAGAGGAATGCAGAGGGTTATGAACTGGTTTGCAGATTCAGCCTGGCCCTTATAGAGTGTCAATAAGTGTAAAGAAAGGCAGCATAATGCTTTGCAGCATGCACTGGAAATATCCACACACAGCCGAAAATCTTATTAGCATCAAGGAAAACCATGGCCATCCTGGAACATTTTTACCAACCAGAACATAGTCCTGTGATGCAGCCATAGACAAAGTAGAAAATCAAATAAAAAATAGTACATAGCTATGAGAGCTTTAGCAATGTGTTAGCAGGTTTTATGCCAACCG
This sequence comes from Tachyglossus aculeatus, assembly GCF_015852505.1. Taxonomy (NCBI): domain Eukaryota; kingdom Metazoa; phylum Chordata; class Mammalia; order Monotremata; family Tachyglossidae; genus Tachyglossus; species Tachyglossus aculeatus. The sequence goes on along the minus strand of NC_052079.1, from coordinate 33,455,883 downwards.
AAGCTCTATCATGAGGTCCAAAGCATACCCACTAAAAAGTCCCATGTCTAGCTCCTTGAGCTGTTCTGTTGGAAATCAACATCAGCTGTCAAGCAAATCGCAAACTCTGACATCCTGGAATGAAATTGCTCTGCTAGTGCTGAAACTATGATTACCTCAGTATAACTTGGTTGGGTGAGATGTGAGAGAAGAAAGGCTGACAGTAGGATACACAGAGCTATTATATGGTGAGGTAAAATGAGATGAAAGCAAGAGAGACCAGCCTAAAATACTACAATCAAGAAAAAAGTGAAGCTATGAAAAGATGACAGATTTCCAAGGATCACAAACAAAAAGTCCTTCAACATAACAAGGGAGAGCATTTATGTGTACATGGTGTAGTGGGACTATTAACTCTGTATAAAATGTGAACCTACACTTTCATACCTAGGTAAACTTCACAGTCTTTGAATATGAAGAAACAGCAATAGGCTTCATGCCACATCTACAGTCCCAAAGTGTCTACCGCTAGAGCTTTTCCTACGTGGAAATTATGCAATATTCTTCCAGTAGATTCACTAGGTTGATGTAAGGTCAAATAATCTCAATGATGACATATCAAACACTCTCATATAAAGAGACATTAATGACTTTCCCATTTTACTTTTAATTTTTCCTATCCATTCTTTTAAAAATATGCAATAATACATTTTTAAAAGATTATAAAGTTTCTCTCTGGATTAATTCTTTTTTTTAAGCTGCTCTTTTATAGGATTAGGGTACTCCGGGGTGTGTTTTATTGATCTACTAATACACGACTTGGGTGGTTTAAAGCACTTAGCCCTCAGGTTTACAGTTAATACGGCACCCAAGACATACATAAATATGAGAATAAAATGTACCCTGGAGTTCTCAAAGCTATATTAGAAATGTTAAACGCATGACATGGTGGATCTTAAATTCAAATCATGAAAACGTTAGTTATGCAAACAGTCAGCACACTGAATTGAAGTAGATAATATGCCATAAACCTCTCTTGAAATGCAAAAGTTAAGATGGCAGTATATATGGATTTCTTACAAACTATGCCATTAAAGAGCTTGACAACAGATTTTTCTGCCAAATGAGATTGCATCTCTGAATTATACCTGTAATGTCCTGAAATTCATTCTGTTTGTATCTGGAGGGTTCTATCAGTGCACCTTTTCTCCCTCCAGATATTATAATTCCTGATCCTTTAGTTCAGTTGAGTTTTCACTTTATCAGATTATCTGGCTCCAAATTGAAGTAGCACTCTGGCTTCATGGTGGCAGTTGGCTGAAAAGCCACATACACACATTTTTCAGAGGGAGGAGTATAGGAAATGTTTAAAAGTGACAGGGCAGGTATTAAGGCCTCTTGGCATGACCTTGATATAGTCCTATGCTCTGGTCTCTTCTGGTTTCCCCTAGTCACTTGGGAGACTTGGACCTATGCTTATTCTCAGGCAAGATGCCTATTGGATTCATTATTACTCATTAAGGCTACCAATGTTATAATTCCTCTATTCCACCACTCCATCTCTCCCATTTCTCTTGAACAATGCCTTTGGGTTGTTGGATGCACCTTTCCTAATAGCAATGAGATTGGGAAAGGGAAAGCAAGTGTCCACTATTAAAGAAATTCTCAAGCCATTTAGGTATGGGGGTTGCATTTAGGAAAAATATCTTTGTTGGTCAATAAATAAAAGATAATTTTGTTGGTAAATAAATAAGATTCAAAAGATGCATGCATAAAAATCAATTCATATGGGGAAAATGTATTTTTAGGGGATTGACCAAGCCCTGAGTTGGTTCCAAAAGAGTTTTGTGATCTTCACTTCCCAGTGAAACACTTAAGCGAGGTCTCACGTGTTCCACTATTAGCCTATGAGCCTGTATAAAGATTTTAGCCTTTCTTCTCCAACCCCTTCCTTGTCACTCCTCACTCTAATTCATTCACTTTTGGGAAACTCATGAAAGTACGTGAAGAACTTAGGTAAAGATTCTCAATGATGATGATAATGATTGTGGTATATTTTAGGTGCTTACTATGGGTCAAGCATTGTACTAAGTGTGGAGGTAGATACACTGTGAGTCCTGTGTGGGACCTGCTTATATCATAAGTAGGAAAGAGAACAAGTATCGAATCCCCATTTTGCAGATGAAGAAAACCGAGAAACAGAGTATTTAAGTGAATTCCCAAGGACACATAGAAGTGATGTGGCATAGCTGGGATTGCTCACCCAAGCACTTAATACAGTTGCATTAAATGCCCCCCCCACCACCCGCCTTACCTCCTTCTCCTCCCCACAGCACCTGCATATATGTACGGATTTATTACTCTATATAATTTGTACATATTTATTCTATTTATTTTATTTTGTTAATATGTTCTGTCTTGTTGTCTGTCTTCCCCTTCTAGACTGTGAGCCCGCTGCTGGGTAGGGACCATCTCGCCATGTTGCCAATTTGTACTTCCCAAGCGCTTAGTACAGTGCTCTGCACACAGTAAGTGCTCAATAAATATGATTGAATGAATGAATGAATTAGAACGCAGGTCCTCTGGCTCCCAGGCCTGAGCTCTTTCCATCCGACCAAAATACCTCCCCAATCATTCCAGTTCCCGATCGGTTAGGACTCTTAAGTTATGGTGGCCTTGGTGATGGCTGGAGTAGCTACTTATGCCATATCAGCAAATTGTAGGGTGTGGACTTATCGAGAATGGCAGCTACTATCCCTAGTGCTATCAAAAATAGAATCATAGTCTTCTGAGCGAGAGAAAATCTATTATCCGGAAGCTTCAATTCATGCCAGTTTTGGCATGAACTGGTGGATGTCACCAGTCCGTGGAAACCTGCTATTTTCACTCCCGCCTAAGCCAGACAGAAGTCACCAAAAGTTGGTTATCTTGAAGAAGTGAATTTGAAGTGAGAGTTTCAACGTATTAAATGTCAGAATCCAGTTTAAGTTGGTTGTATACAGTTTCACGGAAAAAAAGAAATGAATCAATTTCATTAAAGTGCTTCATTGTAGTAAATAATGTCCTTGTGGCCTGAGGGAATGAATGGAGCTTTTAAATAAATGAGCTTATTACCATAAAGTATCTTCCATACTCAAACCTTCCAGCTCATTAAATACCATGTGTGCATGGAAGTATGTATTCTGGGCATTCTAACAAAAAAACAGACATAGTTCTATCTTGGAGATTAATTCTAAATTAGGATCATATTTCTCACTGAACATTGATGGAAGAACTCACCAAACGATTTAAGAATTTCCACACAACTTACTACTTCCCATGAGGAGCAGTGTGCTTAGTGGATAGAACACGAGCTTGGGAGTCTGAACGACCTGGGTTCTAATCATGACTCTGCCACATGTCTGCTGGGTGACCCTGGGCAAGTCACTTAAATTCTCTGTGCCTCAGTTCTCTCATCTGTAAAATGGGGATTAAGAGTGTGAGCCCCGTGTGGGACAGGGACTGTGTCCAACCTGATTAGCTTATATCTACCTCAGTGCTGAGAATAGTGCTTGGCACAAGCATTTAACAAGTACCATAATTATTATAAGATGTGACCCACCAGGTAGCCCTAAACCACGAACAATTCACAGATAATGTGAGGAGGTTCTGTTTCTGGAAAACCTCAGGTTAAGGAAAATTTGCATTCTAAAATGCTTACCATGAGTGTTACTGCAGATACGTGAGCTACTACTTTTTCTGATATTCCATAATATTCTATCCAGGCAGACCTGTTATTGCTGGAACAATATTCTGTAATTACCTGACAGTGTACTCCTCAAAACACAGAGTAGAAACACCCACTCTGGGAAAACTGACCATATTTTGATACCAGTAATGAAACCTGGCTGAAAATTGATAGTATTTCGAAAGGATATACAAGTCGCATAGAAAACCCTGAGGAATGTGCACAAACACGCCTGGAGTAGATATTGCTTTTGTCAGCTTGTTTCAAATCCAGATGGCCAAGTTCAGGTTGAATCAAATGTACAGAAAGCATAGATTACCACAGCCATGATTCAGGAGAAATAATTTATTATTGTGAATTCACAGTGATGAGATGGAAAATGAGAGGGCAAAATATGTGCCATCACAACCAGACTACAGACTACAGATCCTCTGTATCTGAAGTATAAGCCCTGACTGGATAAAAATGAACAAAATGAAAGCTAGTTTTAAAATTACAATTATTTTCTTTGAATGTACTTATAATAATTTTTCTTTTAGCTGTTATTTCATTTTGAGAAAAATCATATTTCTCTTTTATGGTTAAGCCTTAATCACTGTTCTAAGCACTAAGGGTAGTTACAGGATAATTGTTAGACACAGTTCCTTACCCACATGGGGCTAAAGTCTAAATTAGAGGGAGGAGGAATAATCCCCAGTATACAGATGAGATAACTGAGGCTCAGAGAAGTGTTACTTGGCCAGGGTTTAGTACAGTGCCTGCACATAGTAAGTGCCATTATTTCTTTGCCAAGGTCACACTGCAAAGTGGTAAAGTGATCATTGCTGAGTCATGGTGCTCCGTGATGTAATCATTTTAAAACCAAAAATTATCCGACTTTGTACTGGGCTCACTATTTAAAAAATAGAAACATTACTTAAATATAAAATCATGAATCTTTTTTGTCATTTAAAATAGATTTGATTCCTTTGCTATGGTTATTTAAAGTTTATATTTGACACGTCTTGGTTCCTTTATTATTTTTTTCTATTAAACTCAATCAAAAAGTTTGATAGAGAGTCAGGGTGACCTAGTTTAAAAACTTGCCACAGGGAGTCAGGAGACAACCTATTCTGTGGTGAGATCCTTAACCTATTTGTGCCTATAGGTCCTCCTCTGTAAAATGGAGATAAGGTACTTGCTTGATTAATTTTTTTTTTATTGAGTGCTGTGTTAAGATTACTAGAGTAAGAGCTTAGTATAATATAACAATATAACAGATTCCCCGCCCACAACGAGTTTACAGTCTAGAGCTCGCTTTATCGTCTTGTGTCTGCTTAGTTTGCATTTACCCTATTCCTTGGAATCAATCATTCAGAGGTTACTTTCTGTGTCAGAGCTCTACACTACAACAGAGTTGGTAGACACGTGTCCTGCCCACAAATAGCTTGCAGTCTAGAGGGGCGTAGTAATTAATAAATATGGATGTCCTAATCATTAACCCTGTTGCAATTGCAGAATTAATTTGAAAATGGGGGTGTGCAGGGAGATTGGGAAATGTGTAAAAAAAAAAAAAAAAAGTTAAACAAAAAACCTATATTGAAAAGACAAATTGACAAACCAGAATTTACCTATTCTACTTATTCTTGAATCAAACCTGTGTTTGTTTAGATGATTGCTAAGAAGCTGCTAGCATGAGAAATGAGGTTTTTTATTGTTTGATTTTACAGATTCTCATATAGGAAATTCAACTCAACTGCTCCAGAAAGAACACCACAGCAAGACCTGAAAGGTAACCATTCATTTTGCCTTTATTGATGCAAATCTTTTTTATGGATCAAAATGTCTTTTAGAAGAGTTTTGGTTGCTTTTCACACAATGAGGAAACCAAAGAAATCATGTTTTCCACTCATGTAATTTAGTACTAATTTTTCAGGTTTATGGTATTACTTTTAAGGATCTGAAGTCCTGAGGAAAATACGTGAGTGGGTTTGTGTTATGTCTGGAGTTTATAATTTTAACACAACTGTAATAACTGTATCTGGCTCAGATACATTGCATTATGTGGTCAATAAAAAAAGATATTTTCTCAATTATTCTACAGTCATTACATTTATCATGTTTAGCTAGCTAAATTGAATCAGTATGTTAGAATATTTTTTCTTGGGATTTTCTTCAAAAATGCAGTCAATCATATTGACTGTATTAAGCACTTGGGAGAGTACCCATATTGAGGTTTCTGATAAAAGAAAGAAATATTGAAACATTGACTTATTTTCCCCATCAGATTTATGAATCATTTCTTTGTGGTGTCTCTTCATTGATCTGCTGTTATAATTAAAATAATGGCATTTATTAAGTGCTTGCTATGTATAAAGCACTGTTCTAAGTGCTGGGGAGGTTACAAGGTGATCAGGTTGTCCCACGGGGGCTCACAGTCTTCATCCCCATTTTACAGATGCGGTCACTGAGGCCCAGAGAAGTGAAGTGACTTGTCCAAAGTCACACAGCTAAGTGGTGGAGTCGGAATTTGAACCCATGACCTCTGACTCTAAAGCCTGGGCTCTTTCCACTGAGCCACGCTGCTTCTCCTAGTTATATTCAAAAGTCAAAAGTTATACTTTGAATTTTGTCAAGCCTGCAGCTTTAAAACATCAGAATTGTAAAAAAATAAAATAAAATAAAAGCAGAAGCATTGAGACCTAGTAGAATGAGTGGGGTCCCGGAAGTCAGAGAATCTGGGTTCTAATTCTGACTTTGCCACTTTGCTGTGCAATACTGAGCAAGTTATTTACTTTCTCTGGACCTCAGTTTCCTCATCTCTAAAATGGGGGTTAAATCCTACTTTGTTCTACTTAGGGTGTGAGGCCCCTGTGGGACAGGGACTGTCCAGTTTGAGTATCTTTTATAATAATAATAATGATGGCACTTAAGTGCTTACTATGTGCAAAACACTGTCCTAAGCACTGGGGAGGTTACAAGGTGATCGGGTTGTCCCTCCTGGGGCTCACAGTCTTAATCCCCATTTTACAGATGAGGTAACTGAGGCACAGAGAAGTTGTGACTTGCCCAATCTACCCCAGCACCTTAATACAGTGTTTTGCAAATGTATGCATACAATAAAAGGAAAAAAAAATAAAAGGTTATCAAAGCTGTGAATATTCATTCATTCATATTTATTGAGCACTTACTGTGTGCAGAGCACTGTACTAAGTGCTTGGGAAGTACAAGGTTGTTCTACATGGGGCTCACAGTCTTAATCCTTGAACGAGTCGTCTACACGCGCTGCCTCGAATTCCTCAACACCAACTCTCTCCTCGACCCCCTCCAGTCTGGGTTCCGTCCCCTACATTCCATGGAAACTACCCTCTCAAAGGTCACCAGTGACCTCCTGCTTGCCAAATCCAACGGCTCCTACTCCATCCTAATCCTCCTCGACCTCTCAGCTGCCTTTGACACTGTGGACCACCCCCTTCTCCTCAACACGCTATCCAACCTTGGCTTCACAGACTCCGTCCTCTCCTGGTTCTCCTCTTATCTCTCCGGTCATTCATTCTCAGTCTCTTTTGCAGGCTCCTCCTCCCCTCCCATCCCCTTACTGTGGGGGTTCCTCAAGGTTCAGTTCTCGGTCTACACTCACTCCCTTGGTGACCTCATTCGCTCCCACAGGTTCAACTATCATCTCTACGCGGATGACACACAGATCTACATCTCTGCCCCTGCTCTCACCCCCTCCCTCCAGGCTCGCATCTCCTCCTGCCTTCAGGACATCTCCATCTGGATGTCTGCCCGCCACCTAAAACTCAACATGTCCAAGACTGAACTCCTTGTCTTCCCTCCCAAACCCTGCCCTCTCCCTGACTTTCCCATCACTGTTGATGGCACTACCTTCTGTCCTGTCTCATAAGCCCGCAAACTTGGTGTCATCCTTGACTCCGCTTTCTTGTTCACCCCTCACATCCAAGCCGTCACCAAAACATGCCAGTCTCAGCTCCGCAACATTGCCAAGATCCACCCTTTCCTCTCCATCCAAACTGCTACCCTGCTCGTTCAAGCTCTCATCCTATCCCATCTGGACTACTGCATCAGCCTTCTCTCTGATCTCCCATCCTCGTGTCTCTCCCCACTTCAATCCATACTTCATGCCGCTGCCCGGATTGTCTTTGTCCAGAAACGCTCTGGACATGTCACTCCCCTCCTCAAAAATCTCCAGTGGCTACCAATCAATCTGCGCATCAGGCAGAAACTCCTCACCCTGGGCTTCAAGGCTGTCCATCCCCTCGCCCCCTCCTACCTCACCTCCCTTCTCTCCTTCTCCAGCCCAGCCCGCACCCTCCGCTCCTCTGCCGCTGATCTCCTCACCGTGCCTCGTTCTTGCCTGTCCCGCCGTCGACCCCCAGCCCACGTCATCCCCCTGGCCTGGAATGCCCTCCCTCCCAACATCCGCCAAGCTAGCTCTCTTCCTCCCTTCAAGGCCCTACTGAGAGCTCACCTCCTCCAGGAGGCCTTCCCAGACTGAGCCCCCTCCTTCCTCTCCCCCTCATCCCAGTCTCCATCCCCCCCGTCTTACCTCCTTCCCTTCCCCACAACACCTGTATATTTGTATATATGTTTGTACATATTTATTACTCTATTTTACTTGTAAATATCTATTCTATTTATTTCATTTTGTTAATATGTTTGGTTTTGTTCTCTGTCTCCCCCTTCTAGACTGTGAGCCCACTGTTGCGTAGGGACTGTCTCTATATGTTGCCAACTTGTACTTCCCAAGCACTTAGTACAGTCCTCTGCACACAGTAAGCACTCAGTAAATACGATTGATTAATCCCCATTTTACAGATGAGGGAACTGAGGCACAGAGAAGTTAAGTGACTTGCTCAATCTACTCCAGCACCTTAATACAGTGTTTTGCATATAGTATGCATACAATAAAAGGGAAAAAAAAGGTTATCAAAGCTGTGAATATGGGAGGGGATAGAAGACTTGGTAATATGCCAATCAATTTCCAATCCATGGATAGTTTTAACATTGCCATCTTGTTGCCTAGAATAATTCAAAGACTTTCGCAGGAATGGAGAAGTTGTGGTGGCAGCTTGCCATGTGCCTTTATCTTTTAAACTGAGGTGAAACAAGCTCCCGTGGTTTCAGATAAGCAGTTTAGAAGCAGTCCTATTCATATGTACCTGTCCCTAATTTATCTGGGGGTTTTGTGATTCATATATACTGTTCTCTGTGTGCAGTGAAGTATTAAATTGCTTTCCACTGGGAGCAAGTCACATTCAGGGGTCGGGGGAACCATGCTACTGGATGGTGCAAAACTTGATTCATGCAGGCTGTTTCTATCAAGATCTTGGCAGCAGAATTCTCTATCTAATTAGATACTGTGCACTACTACTTCATTGGAAACCCTGATAAAAGGGTGATAATCTCTAAGTACATTTTCCCCTCAAAGAGAATGCCAGAACCTTAGGTGGTTGGTTGTGCTTTAAAGAAAATTAATCAAATCCAGTTTTCCTTAACGACACTCTTCTGTTTGGGAAATTGAGTTGTATTACACATTTTTTTTTCTCTACTTCGATTTTGGTAAGCAGATTTCCACGTTGACTTTTTACCAGTTCATCCAAGGGGACCTGTACTTGTGTGTTTATGACTTTACATTTAGCTACCGACCTGTTCCAAACTGCATTGGAGTTCTGTAATGAGGGAACGAACTTTGGGAAAAAGACGTCTTCATCTATAATACTTTGTATACTTGAGATAGCCTGTTTTACTGCTCCGATGATCCGAACTTAGATCAATGCAGCAGGTGTTGATGTGGATTTGTGAAGGGCACAAAAGAAAACATTCACTAGGTTAAGGGATTCTTAACAGTTTTAGTACAAATCTATTTCAGTTTGTGGATGTAGTTCTTAGCAATTATAAAGAAAGGAGGGAAAATGTGAAACTAAAGGCTTATATATATCTTTGCGTGAATTTTCAGGTTCCATTCATTGGTGCAAAATTAAGCAATAAATGGCAAAGTGGTTGTTAAATGAAAGCAATCAGTGAGATCTTTTCCAATGCATTTTTGGTTCATTGTGACAGCAGTTTTTATAGTTGTAAATGAGCTATATAAACCAATATGCTTCCCCTTCGTTTCTCATTGGAATGTATACATTCTTTTATGAATTGTAATTCAAAACAACTTTGTAATTTCATAAACTGGAAAAAGGATGTTATTTCCAAGAAGATCATAAAGGGACTGCTTACTATATTAAAAGAGAATAATTCTGTTTGTTCTCTGTGCATTTTGGAGGAATGTAATGTGAAGAAAAAATAAGATTTTTAAAAATCAGTTTTCATGCATAACTTACAACATTTGACTGAGCTATTCTTCGCATCTTCCGATCTGTATACTTGACCGTAATCTTAATACCTCCTAGGAATGACCAATAATTCACCAAATATGTTTAATAACACTCAAGGAATAATACTTTCTAAAAAAAAGTCCTTGAAAAACTTAGAATTTTCCATCCAGAATGAATGTATGCTCATTTAAACATGTTGTAGAAACATAGGGAATATGCTATAGAAAAATAGAACCATTATGAAATGTTAGTATAGAGCTAAGTGCCTAGTACAGTGCTTTGCACACTGGAAGTGCTCAATAAATACAATTGAATGAATGAATATTGACCAGTCATATTTTTCCCCTCAATGTAGATGTCCTGTTGATTTAACCTCAACCAATAGAATTGAAGAATGTCTACTTTTCATCTAATTTACCAATGTCTGTAAAGCCTTTTATGCCCTCCTTAAGATGCTCTTTCACATAAAGCCTTTTTATGCCCACAGTATTTCATCTGTGTTTTATGACAGCCTCACCATGTAGTTTCAGCCTGTAGCTTGTCAATTGGAAACCATTAGAAATACCCATCCTGTTAATTTTTTAAGTGAAATGAAATGGTTGCTTTTGGATTCCCAACAGACATATTGAGTGAAACAGTGTATTCTACTGCTATGTTTTGGAATTAGGGGTGACAACTGGGAAAACGTTTATTCAGTTCTCTTTACCATTTTCAGTATTTAAAAAAAAAAATTACACAGAGGTCACAGTGTTTCAGGTGAAACAAATGATTAGATTCAACAGTATGAGGGATGGATAATTTGAATTCCCCACTTTCCTGCATGGATTTACTTATTTATTTTTATGCCTAGCATTTCTTCCATCTTTATGTACTACGGTGGCTTTTATAGTTTCTGATAGTATGACGGTCAGTTTATGCCTACTGTCTCCTCCATCCTATTATAAGCTAATTGAGGGCAGGGATCACATTTTTTCCACTTTCTCCAAGTATCTATCACCGAACAAGCAATAATTGTTCAAAAACTAATGGCATTTCAGATATTGAAAACAGTCTTCAGTTGAAAACATGGCTGCTAGCTTGGCCTGTCTAAACTGGTCAGTTTCATCAGCAAAATCTACCCTTCATTTCTCTGCGTTAGTGGACGCGCGAAGCCCTTGTCATTCATTATCGTGGCCTTGTCATTTAATAGTATAAATGGCTCGTATGTGATTGATGAAACAATGATGGTTATAATTTGGCTTCTGAGCCAAGTCGGGCTCTCTAAGAAGGTTGGACCATATCCACTGTTCTCTAGACCTTGAATTTGATTAGGCACTGGAATCTGTGTTAATGCCTTAAACAGATCTGTGAATTTGCATCTCTGGAATGTATTTAAGAAAGGGATCAATAATAGAATATCCAGTAATATCTCTGTGCTGAGCTGAAATGTGTAGCTGGGGGGAAAAAAGGGTGATAAGAGAGTAATACCAGAAATCTATGCTGCTCTGAAGTTGTACCAAAAGGAGAAAACTGAACTGATGTAACAGCTGCTTTGTGTGTGGCTGGTACTTAGCATCCCATAAATGTATGGTCAAATTATACCTGTTTGCAACCATTATCACAAATAAAAACACTCCCTGAAAATCAGAGCTTGTACAGAAATAAACCAGAGTGAGGCAACCTCTGGGACTGGAAATTTATTTTTTAAAATATATACTTCTAATGCTATCAAGTATAGTGGGTAATTATACTCTAAAAATGGCCTTCGGACCATTGGCAGAATAAAAGGGTTCAGTGGGTTATATGTATCACCATATCACATAAAAAGTTCATTTTTTGTTTTTAATTTATTCTTAATTTTAATTTTTAAAAAAAGCCCTACGAGTATGCTGGAATCATACATACATATTCTCATAAAAGCAATGTGATGTAAAATAGAACTTAGGGTTAAATGATATATACCCCACAGTCTCCAGTTATCCTTGAAAAATATTTGGGAGTGACTGTGGATTAACTATATTTAAAATAAATGAATTGGGAACATTTTTAATGCATTGTTAAAACAGATTAACCCACTCATTTATATACCCCATTTTCTAATTTTGCTCCCCCAAAAGAGATGGGCAGCAGGGCATAATGATTTGAGACAAGGTGGCTCTGAATCTTTCTTGGCTTTGATATACTATTTATACTCTCTGCAAAAGTGTATACAATGATATTTCAGCCTGCATTAGAGAAAGTTGACCAAAGAAATAAATTGCTAAGGTAGAGTTAAATGACACTACATAATTACGCTGCCTAATCAGCATCCTGGTCAATGATGCAATGCTTAGCGGGGAAGCAGAAAATGGAATTTAGAAGGCCAGCACATTCAATCTATCATTGCTATTTATTGAATATTTATTGTGTGCAAAGCACTATACTCAAAGCTTCCTACATCTTAGTACATTTTTGGGAGATTCAGAGTGGGGCAGTACTACTGAATTAGGCTTCAGATCAAAATAAAACCCTTTAGAAAAGCTCTGCTTTCTAAACTGCTTTGCAGTAATGAGAACTGGACCCTTTTCACAGACATCACATCTGACTCCTTAAGTAGGTCCACTTTCAGCATGTACTAAGGATAAAATGACAAGAATGAATCACTAAATGAAGCCCTAAAACTAAATCAGACCAGTAAGCTCACTGTGGGCAGGGAATGTATATGGTACATTGTTGTATTGTACTATCCCAAGCATTATATGATTGACTGAAGCTTTGCTACCAACACAATGTCACTTGATGATATGTGAAGAGAATGGATGCCAGTAAGTACCCAAACAATCTGGATAAAGTGAGTTGCGGTTGGGCAAGTGAAAATGGACACAGAGGAAATATTTTAAGGATTCAGTGAAGAAAAACCTCATAAAATACTGTATCAGCTAAAAACTGGGAGGCAGTTGCGTAAATAGACCAGCATGGTGCAGTGCAATTACAAACAAAATAAAGGATTGGCTCTTTTTCAACAGCAGCTTGGAGAGAATCCTCAAACAAAAAGACTGAAACAAAAACAGAACCAGCATTTGCATACCACAAACATAGTAGCACAACAAAGAACAGTCCTTGTGTGTAATGTGTGGTTGAATTGTGGGTTCCACATTGGTTTTTTCAGCCATGTGCTCACCACAGGTGACTACTCAATAATCCTTCAAGGACAAAAACATCTTAGTCAAATCAAAGGGCATCTAGAACTAGAAAGCAAAGAATAATAAATAGAATGAAAAGAAAAATGATCAACAAAGAAAAGGTAAAGCAGAGATCAAGCTTGAATGAGCATAAGAAAGTATTTCTTTTTGAGTTTTCTGGGAATAAATTACTAATTATATGGAATAATTTAGATTAACATTTATTTTTATTCACAATTTTAACCAGAATAATACTTTGCTGTCCTCATAGGAGTGATTAACAGAATAGTTCTTGTACATTTCTAAGACACAAAGACTAGAAATGTTTGTCACCTATAATCATACTCTTGAGATTAACAGGCTAGGCCTTGTAAATTTCTGACACTTTTAAAAATTAGAAGTGTTTGTCACCTATAATCATACTTTTGAGATTAACAGGCTGTCTTGTAAATTTCTAAGACATTTACGAAAATTAGAAAAGTTGTTTGTCACCTATAATCATGCTTTTGAGGATACAAAGTGTTATCAGAATCAACACATTTGGTATCATACTAATGAACAAATAATATAAGAGGTTAATGCATGCTAATCTCTGAATTAATTGCTTTGAAAATGAGAATTGGTTTATAATGCAGTTAAGAAAATCCTTAATTTGTTACTTGGCAAAGAAGTGCTATAGCAAGTGGAATCGTAAGCAAGATATAAACAAAGCAAAAGTAAACATTCTGCCTTTGTATCCTTTTTTAAAAAATAAAGGCTAAAATATTTTCCATTAACTGTGTGAAGCCCACATAAAGGCAATTGTCATCTTTAGAAGTGGGAACATGGATGTTTTTAAAGATTAAAAATTAAACAGCTAGATTAATATTTCATTCCACCCTCTGCCTTTCACTGAAAAACTTTACTCTGTAAATGTCAGTTAAAATGTATTTTGACTTAAGTAGCGAGGACCGGAGATCTTTGGTGAGGGCTTAATAGAAAATTTCATGAACTATTTTATGACATTTTATAATATTAATTGCTTATTCCACTGCTATGGACATGGTTACATGGACATTTAGCTTGAGATTGAAAAATTGGAAGAACAGAATCAGGAAATAGTACTTATACGAGTCGTTGGCCAAGGTTCATACAGCAAACTCTACGGATGCATATTGTTGAGGTGTTCGAGAGTGAAAATAGTTGCCCTGGGGGCTGAGAGACTGAAATATAAACTTCAAGAGGTCCACATTGAAAATGGGGTAGGAGGGGCATTTCTGAGGAGTTTTAGGGGTTGAAGAGGAGTGTGTGAGAGGAACCTGAAAATTTGCAAAGCAATATCGATCATGAAAAATGAGGAAAAATGAAGGGTATGGAAAATGTTCTCAAAGCCCGAGCATTTTTCACATGAACTCTGTATAATGATGATCTTGATCATTAGATTTGTTTTTTTCCCCTCCCCTCCTGTTTTTTTAATATCCTCCATTGCTGAATCCATATATTGGGAGTGTTTCACAGGGGGAAGGGAGTCATTTGCAAATCTAATGACTTTAAGAATCAAGTCATTTCTGCCTCAAAACATGTGTTTTTCACAAATTCAATAAAACCTGCTGAAAGTATTAGAAATGTTCTTAAAGTTTTCTGTAACACAGTCCAAAAATGGACACATACAGATTTGGATATGAAATAAGAATTGTACTATGCAAGTGGCAGTAAAGTGTGGAGTTGTACATTTTCCCAGCTTCTGCCTCAGGGTTTGTCCATTTTGATCATTGGATTTGATTTTTTCCTCTCCTGTTTTTTTAATATCTTCAATATCAGTTTGCTGAATCCATATATTGGGAGTGTTTCACAGAGGGAAGGGAGACATTTGCAAATCTAATGACTTTAAGAATCAAGTCATTTCTGCTTCAAAACATGTGTTTTTCAGAAATTCAATAAAGCCTGCTGAAAGTATTAGAAATGTTCTTAAAGTTTTCTGTAACAGAGTCCAAAAATTGACACATATAGATTTGGATATGAAATAAGGATTGTACTATGCAAGTGGCAGTAAAGTGTGGAGTTCTACATTTTCCCAGCTTCTGCCTCCGGTTTTGTCTATTTTCCTGTACAACACTTTATTATTATTATTATTATTATTATTATTATTATTATTATTATTATTATTATTATGGCTTTAAAAGCTTACTATGTATGAAGCAACGTCCCACATGGGGCTCTCAAGAGGATATAGATGAATTGCCCAAGGTCACGCAGCAGACAATAATTTATGCTTTTGCAACTTTACCATGTTTAATGTAAGGAAATAAATGAATGGCAAGGCTATAATCCTATAAAACATATAGAAATTTACATTAAAGTTAGTCATTGTGGTATCTCCAAATCATCTATCAGGAAATCAATCATTGGTATATACTGAGTGCTTAGTGTATGCAGAACACTGTATTAAACAGTTGAAATGGTACAACAAATTTGGTAGACACTTTCCCTGCCAAGAAACACAGATTACAGTTTAGAGGGGACAGACAAACATTAAAATAAATTACTTATATTTACTGTGGGGTTGAGGGTAGGGTGAATATCAAGTCTTAAAGGATTTCTACTGAATCATTCATTACTATAATAATAATAATGATGGTGTTTGTTAAGTGCTTACTATGTGCCAAGCACATAGTTCTAAGTGCTGGGGTAGATAGGTAATCAGGTTGTCCCACGTGGGGCTCACAGTCTTAATGCCCATTTTACAGATGAGGTAACTGTGGCACAGAAAAGTTAAGTGACTTGCCCAAAGTCACACAACTGATAAGTGGCAGAGCCGGGATAAGAATTCCCAATCTCTGACTCCCAAGCTCTTTCCACGAAGCCACGCTGCTTCTCTAATGATGTGATTTTTCCATAGCAAGAAGCTCGTCAACAGTGCAACTGTTATAAAAGAAATGAACGTGTTAAATGACAAAATCTCAATTGTCCTTTCCAGCTTTCCCCATCCCAACTTATCTATTTTGCCACTCTTGCCCTGGCAAGCTATTTTCATGTTCTTTTCTAGTTCTCTGGCTAAGCATCAGCTTCTGCTTGCAGCAAATAAATTGATTTTTTTTCCCTACAAATACAAATTACCATGCCAAAATATAAAAAATAAATTGAAAGGTGAGGAGGAAGATATGCAATTTATTTTAGGCCCACAGTCTGATTTCCATTTAAGCCTACATTGATTTCTTACAGGTCCTGGTTATGTTGTCTTCAGCTTTATTTTTATGCCTGATAAAGAAAGAGTCTTTTGGAAATACTAAATGTAATCCTTTTAATTGCTTACATTCCACCTCTGTTCCAAGATACTTCATTCCATGGTTTTGTGTGGTTGTTTAGCTAGCTACATTAGTTACCATAAAAAATTTTGTGGAACAGCAATTTTGAGACTGCAGGTGATGAAGCGGAAATAGCTACTCTAGAATGGTATGTGCATATGCTGATACTGGAATTTTAGGCCAAGTGATGACTCACTATTTGGAAAGAGCCACCTTCATCAAAAAATCTGACTCCAGTTTTGTCAGTATTAGGTTTAATAAACTTGGCCTGAATTTTCCAAGATTTGTAAAGGTTCTAATTACATTAATCTCTTCCTCCACCCATCCGTAAACTGCGGCTGTTCTACAAAACTGCATTTTGGGTCCCTGTCTCTTCTTCCCACTAGCTCTTGGAACTTATCTCCTCACATGGCTTCAGCTAGTAATATGATTTTTTTGTCTACACACATATAATAAATATATATGGCTTAATGGAAAGAGCACAGACTTGGGAGTCAGATGACATGGGTTCTAATCCCAGCTCTACCACTTGTCTGCTGTGCCACTTTAGGCAAGCTACCTAACTTCTCTGTTGCCAACTTGTACTTCCCAAGCGCTTAGTACAGTGCTCTGCACACCGTAAGCGCTCAATAAATATGATTGATTCTCTGCGCCTCAATTACCTCATCTATAAAATGGAGATTGTCTGTGAGCCCCACATGAGACAACCTGCATACCTTGTACCTACCCCAGCACTTATAACTGTGCTTAGTACTTAACACTTAGCAGTACTTAGCACTTGTAGGCACTTAACAAATACCATAATAATAATTATTATTATATATGTGTATATTCATTAAAAATATATTATATTTTATGCCCTGACATACCTCAATTTATGAATGTATCAAGAATGGCTTTAAAAGAAAGTCACACCTACTGTTCCTTCATGCTCATCCCCAAACTAGTTTTTAAAGAGGAAGAAAGGCAATTTTATTTTAATTTTAAAATAGATATTTTGGGTGCTATATTATAATGTATATGGATAAACTCATCTGCTCCTGTATAGCTGAAGGTATGTGAGCAGATGAGTTTAAACACATGCGCCTACACATAAAAAGTCCAGTTTTGAAGACAAAGTTGATAAAGTTGAGCTATTAATGCAAATCTAGCAGAAAAGGCTAATCCGGGATCCGCAGCCCCATTCATTCATTTTCATTCAATCATATTTACTGAGCGCTTACTGTGTGCAGAGCACTGTACTTAGCGCTTGGGAAGTACAAGTTGGCAACAGAGACAGTCCCTACCCAACAGCGGGCTCACAGTTATGAGCCAAACCAAGCCCCAGCCATATTGGGCACAAAATAAGATTTTCCCTTGTGTGGTTATATTTAATATTTGCAGCACCTGATGCTGTTTTCTCTTTTACTTACTTGACTCTCCCAAACCCACCTCTATGGGCCTGACAATTTATTTAAACTGCAATACCACATCTCCTTGAACCACCATAACACTTCCACTGGGATGTCCTGATGGCTCCTCAAGTTTCATTCCTAAATGAAACTCCCTTTCCTTGAAGTCTGCCAACTCAGCTATATTCTTAACTCATAGATCACCTTCAACTTTCCCATTTAATCTACTGCCATCTCCCCTTACACAGGAACTCCCAGATCTCCCTTCTTCTCTCCCTAAAAAGCTATCATTTGGGTTCAGCAGCTGTTCATATCATGGCTAGACTAGTGTATAAGGCCTTCTGCAGGTCTCCTTGCATCCAAATAAACACTTCATTTCCAATACATACTAAACACTACTGTACAGACTACCAACCTGAAGAATCACTCAGAACACATCTCTGCTCCCCAAAATCATCCCCACTAGATCTTCATGTCCCTGTGAATGAAGCAAAAACTTCTCACAGTTGACTTCAAGGTTCTCCAACAATACTCACCTTACTTATCTGCTCTCTTTACCTACTATTCTCCAACCCTCTCTATGTGTTCCTATTTAGCTACCCTTTCAACTGCAGTTTGCTCCTGACTTTCCTTCCCTGGTCTCCATGCTTTCTGTTCCCTTGGGTTTGCAATGCCTTTCTTCCACAAATCTGCTAGTCCTCCCATATTTAAATCCCTATCTAATTTATCTCTTAAGCCAAGTCACATAAATCCATAAGCCATCTTGGGAACATATATTCTTAGTCATACCTATTATCAGCAGTTCTGTTTATATGTTTATTCAAATATTTATTTTGACTACTGTTTTTAAATACTTTTTTGGTCTTTCTCCTCAAATAGAGTATAAGGCCCTTGGGCCAGGGAATGTGTCTCATGCTTGTTTTCTTATTTCTCAAGTAAGGATTCAATAAATGTTGTTCACTATTACTACTAATAATAATGATAATAATAATAATTCCCTTCCCCACAGCACCTGTATATATGTATATATGCTTGTACATATTTATTACTTTATTTATTTATTTATTTTACTTGTACATATCTATTTTTATTTTATTTTGTTAGTATGTTTGGTTTTGTTCTCTGTTTCCCCCTTTTAGACTGTGAGCCCACTGTTGGGTAGGGACTGTCTCTATATGTTGCCAATTTGTACTTCCCAAGCGCTTAGTACAGTGCTCTGCACATAGTAAGCGCTCAATAAATATGATTGATGATGATGATGAATAATGACATTTATTAAGTGCTTACTATGTGCCGAGCACTGTTCTAAGCGCTGGGGAGGTTACAAGGTGATCAGGTTATCCCACGTGGGGCTCGCAGTCTTAATCCCCATTTTACAGATGAAGTAACTGAGGTCCAGAGAAGTGAAGTGACTTGTCCAAAGTCACACAGCTGACAAGTGGCGGAGCAGGGATTTGAACCCATGACCTCTGATTCCAAAGCCTGTGCTCTTTCCACTGAGCCACGGTCCTTCTACGGCTACTACTATATAGTACTAGGAATATTGCAACTACTAATTTATTTCATTGTGGGGAAAGCCTTGCTATAAAGGCCATTCCACACCCTCACTACTTTTGTTTTCCAATGTCAATTAGATTTTATTGTCAGGATCAAGTAACCATCAATATTGGCTGTGAAAGAATAGACCCAGATATTTTTCCCTTTTGAATTTCCATCCATGGCCCTAATTTATAGCCTACTTTAATTTAGTTGACTGGAATGCATCTATATTTCATATGATTTGGGCTTGCCACTTTTGCAGTGTACTCACATCTTGAAGGATTTTGAATTGAAAACATTACAAAGGTTGATTAAAAGAAATAATAGTTGCCTATTATCTCACCTCCTAATCATATTTCTTGCTTTGCTAGGCAGGTGCACTGATTGAGGAATAAGTCCATTATTGTTTTGCATGCAATGGAAAAGGGACTGAATTATCAGACAAGAGGACAGTGGGCTATGGCCTAGTGGATAGAGCACAGGCTGGAGAGTCAGGAGGGCCTGGGTTCCAATCCCAGCCCTGCCACGTGTCTGCTCTGTCACCTTGAGCAAATCACTTAACTTCTCTGTGCTTGTTATCTCATCTTTAAATTGGGGATTAAGACGTTGAACCCCATGTGGGAGAGGAACTGTGTCCAGCCTTGTTAGTTTGTATTTACCCCAGCACTTAGTACAGTGCCTGGCACTTAGTAAGCACTTAATAATAATAATGATAATGATGATGGCATTTTTAAGCTCTATGTGCCAAGCACTGTTCTAAGCACTGAGGAAGATACAAGTTGATAAGGTTGTCCTACGTGGGGCTCACAGTCTTCATCCTCATTTGACGGATGAGAGAACTGAGGCCTGGAGAAGTGAAGTGACTTGCCCAAAGTCACACAGCTGACAATTGACAGAGCTGGGATTTGAATCCATGACCTCTGACTCCAAAGCCCAGGCTCTTTCAGTTGAACCATGCTGCTTCCCATAACCATTAAAATAAACCTACAGTTTGCCCATTTTCTATTTTGGAGTGATTTTTTAAAAAATCAGAAAATAGCCTTTGTGGTACACTTTTCCAATTATCTCAAAGGAAAAAACCATAGGCTTGTGGTGGTATTAAGGCTGTAAGAAATATCCAGAGGTCACCTACTTCTTGCCCTCCAAGATATGTTACACTTAAACTTAGTTAAAGAGATTTCTTGAAGAAAATCTTAAAAAAAAATAGCATACATTTTTCCAGAAAAAGTCCTCTCAAAATCCTGGTGGCCTCCTGTATGTGCTTTCAGAACAGAAAGCAGCATGGCTTAGTGGAAAGAGCAAGGGCTTGGGAGTCAGAGGACGTGGGTTCTAATCCCGGCTCCATGGCTTGTCTGCTGTGTGACCTTGGGCAAACCACTTAACTTCTCTGTGCCTCAGTAACCTCATCTGTAAAATGGGGATTAAAACTGTGAGCCCCATGGGACAACCTGATTATCCTTGTGTCTTTCCCAGCATTTAGAACAGTGCTTGGCAGTACAGTGCTCTGTACACAATAAGCAATCAATAAATGTGATTGAATGAATGGCATATAGTAAGTGCTTGGCGTCAGAGGTCATGGGTTCAAATCCTGGCTCCGCCACTTGTCAGCTGTGTGACTTTGGACAAGTCACTTAACTTCTCTGTGCCTCATTTAACTCATCTGTAAAATGGGGATTAAGACTATGAGCCCCACATGGTACAATCTGATCACCTTGTAACCTCCACAGTGCTTAGAATGGTGCTTTGCACATAGTAAGTGCTTAATAAACACCATTATTATTATTAGAAATATGATTTTCTATCTCAGTGTGGTACAATGGAATACCCAGTGGTATCATATGCTTTGGTTATGGCAGTAAAGCTGATCAAGGTGACTTTGGTTCTAGAGAAGCAGCATGGCTCAGTGGAAAGAGCCCGGGCTCTGGAGTCAGAGGTCATGGGTTCAAACCCCGGCTCCACCAATTGTCAGCTGTGTGACTTTGGGCAAGTCACTTCACTTCTCTGGGCCTCAGTTCCCTCATCTGTAAAATGGGGATGAAGACTGTGAGCCCCCTATGGGATGACGTGATCACCTTGTTCCCAGCGCTTAAAACAGTGCTTTGCACATAGTAAGTGCTTAATAAATGCCATTATTATTATTATTATTATTAATCCCAGCTCTGCCACCTACCTCCAGTATGATGTTGGGCAAGTCATTTAACTTTCCCATGCCTCAGTTCTCTCATATAAAATGGGGATGTCATTTCTATTCTCCCTCCTACATAGACTGTGAGACCTGTGTAGGACCTAATTATCTCGTATCTACTCCTGTGCTTAATATAGAAGTATAATATTAATACTCCTGGCACAAAAACAGATACCACAATTATTTGTTATTATTGTTTGGTCTTGTAGCATCTTAGCTTTATATGGGAAGAGCAGAAGTCAGAAGACCTGGGTTCTAATCCCAGTTCTGCCACTTGCCTTTTGTGTAAACAATTATCTGAGACTGTTTATCTGTAAAACTGAGAGTAAATCCTTCCTACTGAAACTGTGAGCGCCTTGTTGGGCAGGGGCTCTGTCCAACCTGATTACATTCTATCTATTCATCCCAGTACTTAGTGCTTAGCACAAAGTAAGTGCTTAACGCAGATTATTATTATTATGCTAAAATTCCGATTATATGAACTTCAGAGTGTCACTTGGAATACCGATTCTTTATTGTATTATTTTTTAAAGAGTTGCTTATTAGGATATGTCCATTTCAGTGACTGCTATGATGAATTTTGGAACTTGATAATGAGAAGGGCAAAAAGGTTAATCTAATTTAGTGCCTTGACGGTGTCTGGGTGGTCAAATTTATGAGACAACTTCTTGGCAAGGCCATTAAGCACTCCCAACCTTTCTAACACATAATAGAGAAAATGTTAATGTTAGTTACAGTTTCTTGCATTAGGAATTTGTGGACTTAATCATCTAGGTTACTATCTATGCATATGGATACCAAACACCTAGTACTTTGTTTCAGATATTTTTGTTTTCCTGGTGACAAATGGAGCATTCTTTTGGAATTGGAAAATTCTCAGGCTTAATATCTACTCACTACAGCAGGGGTGCCCTGTGGAGCGAAAGTTCATGTTTATTAGTTAGATTAGGGAGATTTGTCATGGTCTTAATAGCAGCGCCTTAATGGGAGTCAGAGATCAGCTTGTGTTACTGGTGATTATTTCCAGCCAAAATAAATGTGTTCTGGAATCAGTCCAACAGAAAGTGAACTAGAATTTAATTCTGCTTTCTGCATTTCCAAACTGTTGCTTCAATCTGAGTTTGTGCTTTGGGTAAATAAATAGGGAAATAGTATTTCAGAATGCTGATATGAGGGGTTCCAACCCTTTAATTTTGCTAGAATTAATGTATCAGTGTAATGAATGCCTGTATATCTATCTGTTCTTGCTACAAATAAACATACATAGTATTGATTTAGAGGTTTCATAATATTATTCATCTTGTATGAAACAGTACAAAAGGCACATTTTTCATTAAAAATATTGATCTTGCTTTTAAATATCTAATGTAGGCCACAAAAGTGGACATTTATTTTAGAATGGATTCTAGAATAGATGAAATAATAAAAATACAGGAATTCATTGCCAAATTAGAATCTTTGAGACTCTAAACACAAATCTATTGAATAATGTTAATTAACAAGTGACTCTTTAGGGGAATTAAACAATAGTCATTTCATTTCCAAGATTTTCTTCCAAGGGACAGTAATAAGGGCCCTTATTTTCTGAGAATTGGAACACAGCAAGAAGTAATTACATTAATCTAGGCCAAGGAGCAAATGTTACTCAGAGCCATTTTAAAATCATTTTGCAAAACTGAAAAATTAAAAATAAATCTCTGGATTTGGTATGCTGTTTTGCATTTCAACTGTCAAATAATATGAATTAAGTTCAATATGGAAGAAATTTTTCTGTATTGTAATAACACTGTATTGATTTTACTTTCATAAAGGTCCTTTCTAAGTTTAATAAAAAGATTTGGTTTTGGAGCTCATCTGAGCTGGAAACTCAATCCAAATTTAGATCAGAAAGTAATCATCAAGAACAAACAACCGATCATCTGTTCCTTATTGTATGCATTATAAGGATTGGCTTTTGCTGTAGGATCGTATTTGCTGCCAATGGTTCCTGTCAATATTAGCTTCTTGGTTCATTCATTAAATCATTTATTGAGCACTTACTGTATGCAGAGCACTGTACTGAGCCCTTAGGAGACAATAGACAAAACAACAAGCTTCTTGATGTCACAGTTTTCCTAAACCCTTGGGTTCAGAGTAACTCTCCTTTATATAAGCATTAGATTCATTTATCATCTACTGCGTTAGTGGAGGTGAGTTATGAAGAGTCACAACGCTCTCTCAAAAAAAAAAAAGCCCTACAAACCTACCCCTCACTAAGCAAAAACTCCTGATCATTAGCTTCAAGGCATCCTCCAGCTCTCTCCTTTTAATGTATCGTCACATACAGTCCTCTCTTTATACTCCTCCCAAGCTATCCTTCTCGCTCTGGCTCTGGTCCCTTACTTCCTGTCTGGAACTCTTTCCCATTAAATATACCTAGTACCAACTCTCCTCAGCTTCAAAGCCCTCCTGAAATCCGGTCTTATCCAATAGGCATGCACTGATTCATTTCATCCAATGCATGTACATACTTCTGATCCCTCTTGGTACTTCAGTACGTATTTATTTTCAGATTCTACTAACTGATGATATGCATTCACTTATCCATCTTCCCATATTCCATGAGAGAACTGGTCAGTCTAAATTAGATTAGCTGATGCCTTCATTCATTGTCATATTTATTGAGCACTTACTATGTAAAAAGCTTTGTACTAAACACTTGGGAAAGTATAATACAATAAACACAACAAGCTTATGGTCTAGAGGCGGAGAGATGACATCAGTACAAATAAAGTTACACATATTTACATTAGTGCTTTGGGCCTGGGAGGAAGGAAGAGCAAAGGGAGCAAGTCAGAATGATCTAGAAGGGAATGGGAGATGAGGAAAAGTGGGGCTTAGGCTAGGAAGATCTCTTGAAGGAGGTCTTTCTGTCTTCCAGAAGAAGAAAAGGGATCAAAGAAGATAAGGGCAGAATAGATTTGGCAAAAAAAAGAGGTCAGTGGTGACCTTGGAAGGGGCAGTCTCAGTGGAGTAAAAGGGGTAGAAACCAGATTCTAGTGGGTCAGAAAGGAATTGGAGTAGACAAGGTGGAGGCAGAGGATGCATATAATATGTTTGAGGAGTTTGGACAGGAATGGGAGGAGAGAGATGGGGTCATAGCAGGATGATTAAGTGGGATCCAGCAGACATTTTTTTTTAAATAGAAGAGGCGCAGGTGAGTTTGAAGGCCGAAGAAGTGGTGATATTTAGACAGTGAGTGGCTTCACATGGTGGTCAGGGATTGAAGAAAGATGGCTGTCTTACTCTTCAAGCACTTTGATACTTATCCAAAGGCCCATAACACTATGTAAATATCATTTTCCAGTACTATGTCCCTTATCTATAATTAGTTTGTCTTCCCCTGTAGATGTAAGCTTCTTGTCTACAAACTCTTACATTATACTTTCCAAGTGCTTAGTACAGTACTTGGCACACAAGTGCTCAATAAATGCCTTTGATTGATCAATGTGGTTTTAGATAGTGGGAAGGGATAGGGTGATGGCTTCAATTTTGTCAAAACAGTTGGTAAGGTCATCGGAAGCATGCAAGGGGGCAAGCAGGAGAGTGGGAGAAAATAGCAGGCAGTGGTGGTCAGTAGGAATGGGACCCGATGAAGGGGAAGGCAAAACAATGTATGTGTGCAGGAAGATTTTTTTTAGAAAAATGATCTGGGCAACAGAGTGAAGTAATGATATATGGACTATCAGACAGTTGTTCTTATAGAATATTTGAAAGCCCACAAGCAGCCATCCATCCAACATACACCACTGAAGTATGTACAGTGGTATGCGGTGTACATTTCTGACCAAACTAGTTAGCTGATTGAAGTTCACTAATGAAAATATTTAGTTTCTATTCTATTTAAGCTGCTTTATAGGTATCTGACATTTTAGTTCCTGAACAATTAAGAATATTTTAAATATGGGAAAGGAGAAGGAAAGAGGATGAAAGAGGGAAAGATGTATTTCCTTATATAGTTCAGAATTGTACAGCATACTCATTCTCCCTGCAATGTAAGCCTTTCTCTCCTTTCATCCCTGCTTCCTGGAAATAAAATGAGGTGTTTCTTCTGGGAAACTACTAAAAGCAGAGAGCTGAAGGAAGACTTGAAGTCAATGATCAGGAGTTTTTCTATGTAACAGAAAAATGAAAAGCCTACTTATCCTAGGGGAAAAACAGACCTATTAAAATTTCCTGGAACAGTTTGTGAAAATATGCCTCCTATATTTTAGCATGAAGCCTTTTTGGTATTCAGAATATTCTTTCTGAATATTCATAATTAAGAGGGCATTCACTATTTTAAGGATTTCAATTTATATAAATATTTTTACTCTAGTTTTAGTAATGAAGTGTGTAACATTTAGCATTTCATATTTCCCTTTAATCATCAGTAAGTAGAAAGGCAAACTCAAAGTGTATTTACTAACAGGCAAAGTAGATTCAGAGAAAGAAAAAATTGGGTCATTTATAGTTTATACCTTAGTTTTCCCATGCACTAATCAAAAAGCAACATAAAGATCCTGAAAGCTACATCCATGTGATTTATAACAACTCCTCAAACAGTCCAATTGAAACTAATACTATTGGAATTGAATGAATTAGTGCACCTTTTTGAAATGCCTTCATTTTAGTGGGCTACTCTTTCGAAAACATTTAAGTTTCATGTCAACTCCTTATAGCTATTGAATTGAAATACTGTCACTATTAGTTAACAAGGCTCCTAATGTTTTTTATGACCTGAATAAGACATGCTGTTGACGTGTATTCTTTGATTCAACAGTATACAGCATCTGCAGAGAAATATGAATAAATTTATCACAATTAAAGACCCGGTTCTTTTTAGAAGATCAGGATTTACTATAACAAAGATTAGAAATCTGTACGAACCAACACCTGTCCCTATGTTGATTGCATACCTAATGCCTGAACATTTTAATTAAGCTCTCTATAGTTGGCAGGCCTTTAAAGATAATTAAATTGTGATAGTGACTGATCCAGACCAAACCTCCAGGATGCTATACAAACCTGATAAAATATTTGTTATTTGCTTCAAGGTACTGGAATCTTTTCCTTCTTGTTTCCCCCATCTTCCCATTTTCCCCCTTTTTTTCCTCTTCTTCTTTTTCTACTCCCCTTTCTCCTTTCTGTGAAGGCAGGCTAGCAGCGCATTGTCTAACTTGAAATCATAAATGAGAAGGAGGGAAGGATACTGGTAAAAAGGAAACAGCATTTCCTATCTTTGAGATCATTTTGACTTGGGAAATTAAATTTTTCCTAGGTATTTTCATTCTACCTCTGCACATGATGTGACTGTATTTGATTTGAAAATCATTAAGAAAGTGGAAATGATTTACTCTGCAGTATGGCTTTGGAAGTGGAGTTGAACTGAGAATCTTGAGGTGGAAGAGATCTTCAGGGAAAATGGCCACAAATGCATGAGTTTATCAAGAAAAAGTCATGAATCAAATCAGCTGAAGTAGTGGAGACTTGGAATCAGGACACCAGGTTGCTAATCCTGGCTCTGTCACCTGATGTATGAATTTGGGCATATCACTTGACTGCTCTGTGCCTCAGATGCCTCATTCTGGAAACGAGAATGACTCACAGACTGCAAAAGAGAGGAACTGGAGGCATGGAGAACAATTGGAGGGTGATGCAAACTGGGATTTGGCAAGTTGTTGGACCAATATGGTGGCAATATGGTTGCAGTGATCCTCAAAATGTTGTGAAGGAAAAACCAACAAGATTTAGCAACAAACTGAATGTAGAAGTTGAGAGAGATGGAGTCACCGGTAATTCTGGCACTGCAGGCTTCAGAGATGGGAAAGATGATAGTACTATCCTCTGTGATAGAAATATCAGAGGTAGTAGTTGGAATGAATGAGCTTCCCAAGTGAGTGAATGCAATAATAATAATAATAATGGAATTTAAGCACTTACTATGTGCAAAGCACTGTTCTAAGCACTGGGGGGCTACAAAGTAATCAGTTTGTCTTGCATGGGGCTCACAGGGGCTTAATCCCCATTATACAGATGAGGTAACTGAGGCACAGAGAAGTTAAGTGACTTGCCCAAAGTCACACAGCGGACAAATGGCAGAACCGGACTAGAACCCAAGCTCTTTCCACTGAGTCACACTGTTTCTCTAATTATGGTATTTCCTAAGTTGTTACTATTTGGCAGACACTGTACTATGAGGTGAAGTGGATACAAGCAAATTGGGTTGGATACAGTCCCTGTCCCACATGGGTCTCAGTCTCAATCTCTATTTTACATATGAGGTAATTGAGGCACAGAGAATTGAAGTGACTTGCTTAAGGTCACACAGCAGACAGGTGGTGGAGCTAGGATTAGAATTCATGACCTAACTCCCAGGCCTGAGCTCTATTCACTATGCCATGCTTTGGAGACTCAGATCTGAACTTCGAGTGAATCTTTAGTTGTTGGTTGAGAGGCAGAGACTGAGAAGCAGCAGAAGAATCAAAATGGGTGAGTAGAAAGAGTGTGGGCCTGGGACTCAGAGGACTTGGGTTCTAATCCTGGGACTGCCACTTATCTGCTATGTGAACTTGAGCAACTCACTTAACTGTTCTGTGCCTCAGTTGCCTCATCTGTAAAATGGGAATTAAATCCTACTTCCTCTTACTGAGACTGAAATCCCCATATGGGACAAGGATGGTGTGCCAACCTAATTACCTTGTATCTACCCAAGATCTTCGTGCAGTGCATGGCACTGTATTATTATTAGAAAGTGCACCCTAAGAGGTAAGAGAACCATGAGAGAAGTGTGTTAGTAAAACTAAGGTTTTACTAGTCTAACTAAAGCTAACTAAAACTAACTAGTCTTTCCAGGAGAAGGGAATGGTCCTGTATCCAAGGCAGTTGAGAGGTACAAGAGCATTTGAATGGGGTCCTATAAATTTGGCAAGGAGGAGATCATCGGTGAGCCTGGAGAAAACGGCCTCAATGAGTGAAGAGACACTAGGAGAAGGATGTGCAGCACAAATCTAAGAAGTTTGTCCAGAAATGGGACCAGGGAGATGGGATGATAGCGATGGAATTCAGATCTGGATTCTTACTTTAGAAAAAAGATGTGAACATGTTTAAAAGCAGGAGTCACGGAGGGTAAGAAAATGGTGGTCAAGAAATGAAGAAGTGTGCGAATAGCATTTGTAAGGTGAAAGGGGATGTGCTCTGAGGCACAGGTAGAAGGAGCAGAGTTAGAAAGCAGTTGGGAAATGTTTTCTTGGGGTGTGGCTGAAAAAGATGAAAGAGAAGATTTAGGGGAGGGAGGAAATTGGGGAGTTGAAGGAAAGAAAGACTGTGGAAGTCATAACTGATGATTTTGATTTTAACAAACACATATTTGCCTGGATCATCAGGGCAAGATGGGGAAGGTTGGGAATTAGTTGTTTCAGGAGGGAGTTAAAGGTTTGGAATTGTTGGTGGATGCAGTAGGCTTGGAAGTGGATGTGGGAAAAGAAGCAGAGATGCTGAGCACACCAGAGGGTAGAGTTAGGGTAAGTAATGATGGACTTGAAGTGGCAGAAATTGGCATGTTGCTTGGATTTCCAACAACATCTCTGTGCAGCTTGCTTCCTCCACTCCTGTACCTGTGTTCTACAGAGGTGCTGGCTAAACGCTAAGCACCAGGTATCAATCCTTTCAAATCTATTGTTACTTATTATCTTACAATTACCAAGGCAAGACCAGGGCAGGGGGCAGGGAGAAGGGCTTGGCAAGAGGGAGCTGTTGAGTGTGTGGATTTGTGCAATGAAAGATGGTAGGGGTAGAGAGTTTTGAGATTTTTTTATAAACACTGAAATTAACAATTTGATCACAGTATAATCATTTGGAAACATTTACTCTTATCCAATTATGGTGAATGAGCATGTTGCCTTTAATAGACCTTGTATGTACAGTACTGATTGTTTGCAAACCACCTAATCATATCCAGAATCAGATCATGAACAAATCTAGGACATATTGGTTTGGCAGGAAAAGCTGGTTAGATCCAATCTCAGGTCTCAAGGTTTAAATCATTCTCATTATCCATTTTTCCATTTAAAAAATCCATTTATCCATTTTTTTGTCAATTTTTCATTTGCCATTTTTATGATTCTCTTTATTCAAGTATAAATCTAGAGGTTTGGGTCAACAAGCTATATTAATATAGCTACATGAGAGATTGTTAATATCAGTCTTATCCTACCCTTCACTTTTTCCTCCATCACTTTCTCTAAATTCAGTCCAAACACATTGGAAAGCAGAGTTGGTAGCCTCAGTCTCCCCTCCACTTCAACGTTTCCTCATTCTTTTCTGTTGAAAGAATGAAGATATGTAATCAAGGGGACTTAGGACCTCTTAAAAATCTATACTTTTAATAAATGTTGATAGAGGGTTTGGATACAATATTTCAGCTTTGGAAATACATTATATTTACCAGAGTTTGCTTCCATGATTTTGTTTGGCTCCATTGCCTATGATGGAGAAGCCCATTACAATAGAATTAACCTGGGGTTTCTTTCATTTAAATAGCAGTGAAATGTTTACATCTCTGCATTCCATTTCCACAAGCTTTTTTTCTTTTTTTAAACAGTCTATTCTGTTTAAAGGGGGAAGAAAAACGCATCACATAGTTATATCTTAAAATGAAACTTCTACATGAAAATCTCGAAACCTGTCAACTTCATTTATACATTTTAAATCCTTCTGAAATTAGACTGCCCATCGAATCTCATGCATTTCTGATCCATGTACCAAAATCTAAGCTGGAATGTGATGCCCTGAAGAATGAAAAATATGTATGAAAAGTTTATGATCTTCATAATTACCTGAATTTTCAGTAAAATAATTTTGAATTACTATTTGGTTACTATGTACTAGCAGTAAATCACTGATGATGCAGATGGAAATTAGGGTTGCAAATAGCAACTGAGTGGAATAATTACCAATTGAAGTAATATTGTCTCTGCTCACTCCAACAATGTGGATGTACATGCATATGTGTGTACTATAGTTATGCCTGTAAATACACTAAGGTAATCAGAGAAAGAAAGTAAAAGAGGGAGAAGAAGAGAATATCTTATTTGAAGATGATCCTGCTTACAGTTATATTTCATTTCTTTGTGAAAAAGTTAAAAAGAGCAATGTGTAACTGACAATTTCTTCCACAACATGGACACATAAAGATTGCCCCGTGCTGCTTGGCAGTGGCAGACACCATTTTCACTTATCTTCTTGGTGTCACAATCTTCCCAAATAATCTGTTCCAAAGATTGCATCTCTTTGTTGTTGTTTTTTAATACCCAGATTTATCTGTCTTCCAAATCTTTTGTCACATTACTTAAAGTTTTACTTTAATGTGTTTTTAAAGGATTTCTTTTGTCAGCCTTTTTCGTGGTTCTCTGTTTTAGCCATTATTTGGATATTTTGCTGCCATCCATTCTTTTCACTTGTCTCACACTGAGGTGGCTTGATATTGCATCAGTGTAAGTGGTCTGACTTCCAGAATTCCACTGATGAATAATTAACAGTTTAAGTGCTTTATATTCATTCAATCATATTTATTGAGTGCTTACTGTGTGCAGAGCACTGTACTAAGTGCTTGGGAAGTACAAGCGAGCAACATATAGAGACAGTCCCTACCCAACAACGGGCTATATGTCAAGCACTGTACCAAACTCTGGGGTAGATGTAATGTGACAAGATTAGACAGTCTCTGTCCCATATGGGACTCACAGTCTAATCAGTAAATCAATCAATCATATATATGGAGTGCTTACTGCATGCAGAGCGCTTGGAAGAGTGTAGCACAATCTAATGGACACCATCCACTAGTGTGGAGGGCCTATAGGTATTTAATCTCCATTTTACAGTTTGGAAAACTGAGGGACAGAGGAGTTGAGTGCCTTGCCCAAGATCACACAGAGAGCAAATGGTGGAGCAGATTAGAGCCTGGGTCTCCTGACACCCAAGCCTTTGCTTTTTCCATTAGGCCATAATGCTTCTTGTCTTAGGACTTGATAGCTGTTGCACGTAGCTTACAAAGCTATTCCACCCAACTCTTTTTCCCCTCTAGACTATAAAATACTTGTGGGTAGTGAGCCTGTTATATTGTATTCCTCCAGGAGCTCAGTGCAGTGTCCTGCACACAGTAAGTGCTCGGTAGATACAATTAATTCCCTGGCCTGGAATGCCCTCCCTCCGCACATCCGCCAAGCTAGCTCTCTTCCTCCCTTCAAGGCCCTATTGAGAGCTCACTTCCTCCAGGAGGCCTTCCCAGACTGAGACCCCTCCTTCCTCTCCCCCTTATCTCCCTCCCCATCCCCCCCGCCTTACCTCCTTCCCCTCCCCACAGCACCTGTATATATGTATATATGTTCGTATGTATTTATTACTCTATTTATTTAATTTGTACATATTTATTCTATTTATTTTATTTTGTTAATATGTTTTGTTTTGTTCTCTGTCTCCCCCTTGTAGACTGTGAGCCCACTGTTGGGTAGGGACCGTCTCTATATGTTGCCAACTTGTACTTCCCAAGTGCTTAGTACAGGTCTCTGCACACAGTAAGCACTCAATAAATACGATTGAGTGAACTAATTGGAGTGATCCCATCACTGCCTAGAAGAGTAATTGGTAACTCCCATCTCCCCATCTTCCTTCAAGAGTCCTCTTTTTTATGATATTATTAAGCACTTACTATGTGCTGGACACTGTTCTAATTAGTGCTGGGGCTGATACAGGTTAATCAGGTGGACACAGTTGTGCCCTGCATGAGACTCACAGTCTTAATCCCTATTTTTCAGAAGGGGTAACTGAGGCACAGAGAAGAGAAGTGGCTCGCTAAAAGTTGCACAGCAAGTGGCAGAGCCAGGATTAAAACCCAGTTTCTTCTGACTCTCAGGCTGTGTCTACCCACTAAACAACGCCACATTTTCCCGCTCCATAATGTTCTACTTCGCACAGGAAACTATACTAAGCACCTGGTAGCGTACAAAGTAGAAGAAACAATCACTGTTTTCAAGAAGCTTGTAGTCTAGCATGGAAGACAGACAAATAAATTACAGATAGGGGATTAATCATTTATTTGAATACAGTGAGGTTTTATGTCTAAGGTCAAAATTGGGGTCACTTTCCTGTTTAAACTTAAACCAGAAAAAAACAATGTCAGCCATCCTGTATTGAGATCTACTAAAGAAAGGTGTTGAATTAGGAACTCTATCCAGGACCTAGTGAATAGTGCTCTATCAACCCCACAACAGTGACTAAATCGGACTGTCAGGCCCGAGTGAAGGTCTGATAACTGGCCCATGTGGTTAAAAACCTTTGGTGCCGCCTGACTTAAGGAGAAGAAAGAAGGTATAGGTTCAAACCGAGAGATAAATCTAATGCTATATTTATTTGGGTAATTAATCCAGCTTTTCCCCCCATTTTCCTAAACGAAAACATGGGTCAGGTAGTTACACAATTTATATGAGTGAAGTTAAGGGAAGGAAAAGAAAGAGTAAGAGGAAAGGTGGGGTAACTGTATTCAGTTGATTCTTTTGCCGTCTCTCAAATGCTGCCGTTTACAGCATGCACATGGAAAAGCAATTTGCCCTCACTGCTGTGTTGTAGACATTTCAGCTTCTTCCTCCTCCTCTCCCCTGGTGCTACCATCCCTTCTTATTTCAGCCTTACCTGACTGCAAGACTAAGCCAGAATTTAGGCCAGATGGCATTTTCTCCCTGTTTCCCAGTGAGGATGAGCTTCCTAAGAGCTTTGGCGCCCCATCCCTGCCGCTTCCGACGTTTGAACCGTGGTGAAATGTGAGCAGCAGTAGCTCCGACTCTGTTGCCTCTGTGGTGGCCACTGCTGTGGCTGTTTACCAATGAAAGTAGTGGCAGGATTAACAGCAGAATCATGCAGAAAACTAGCACAGGATCTGCTTATTACCGAATAGAGAATTTTCAACACTCCAAAGATCATAATGTGTCATGCAGGAGGTGCTTTTTAATTGGCAGGACACTGGTTTCTCTGTAAAAGTACATAACTAATTTATTAGGTTTCTTGAAAAGGAGGACAAATGGAAGAGATGCTGAAGGTAAAAAAAAAATACAAAGGTAAATAAATGATATCGATGTCTGTTATAGCCAACATGAGGAAATAGAAAGTTGAGCAAAAGCAATTTTTTGCCTGGAATCAGTCAGTAAAAAGTATTTCAGGTTGAGAGTATGGAAGCAAAAGAGGGACTGTGGTTTTAAGTGATAAGCATTGTGTGAAAGTAAAGAAGGGAAATTATTTGGTACAAAAATAAATCTTTCATTTCCTCCTTAAGTCAATTATGAGTTCTGTTTTGAACATATGAAAGTTGAGATACTGGCATTATGTATCAGAAGATGTAGAGGTTTGTTCTTTATCCTTTGAAGGATTCTTACTGCTCAGTTAAGCAAGATCTCATCTTAGAAATCAGTTTGGGCTCTGATGCCTCTAAATTAAGGCCTTAGAAATCTGCTTTCTCACTCAAACCTAGGGTGCAAAACTCACTGTATTAAAAAAGGCAAATTAAAAGATACATTAATTCTTTTAGGACTTGAAAGAATGAAAGAATGAACAGGAACCCAGGAGCAGTTATTTATCAGATTGTTCCCTGGTAGCCTCAAAAAATATACCCTATTATGTGTCTAGTTCAAAGGAACTAGATTTTTCATCATGATTTTGCCTATTGCATCACTGGAAGAGTTTGAATCCCTTATTGATCCTGGAAGACACAAACCCAAAAGCAACTAAAGTTAAAATATTCCAAATTCCAGAGTTCTCATTTTCCATTTTATATAAGTGCCTGTGCCAATTTTTTTCTTTCTAACTTCCTGTTTTTGCAGCCTTTGGAAAATGCCTTTTAGACACATAAATTTCTCCTTTGTTCCTATCCTCATCAGTATTATTTCTTGCATGATAGAATTTTAATACTTTCAGCTTAATAGCCTTTTCATCTGGTTTCTTTGTTAGTATCAAATTTAGATAACATCTTCACATGAAGCAGTTCACTAACTTGTGGTTAAAAGGGCATATTTCAGAATAAACCCTTTCCTATGAACTGCATTGTTTTCTAAGTTCATTTAAGAGTGATTATAGTCCTTATTTCTACCTTTCCATTAGTAACCTGATACCTTTCTTAACTGCCTTGGAGGTCTTTCACAGTAACCTCCCAATCATTGCTTGCTTAGTGTCTTCTAGCATAGCATGGCCTAGAGTCTTTCATTAGGGGCATCATTTCCTAGTGGAAAGAGGATGAACCTGGGAGTGAGAGGACCTGGGTTGTAATTCTAGCTCTGCCAGTACCTGCTGTGTGATGAGATCAATGATTTAACTTCTGTCTTCCTTAATTTGCTCATATCTAAAATGGGGATTCAATGTCTGTTATCCTTCCTACTTAGACTGTGAGCCCCATGTGGGACAGGGACGGTGCCTGACCTGATTATATTGTATCTACCCCAGTATATAGAACAGTACTTGATACAAAGTAAGCACTTAAATATAATAATAATAATTACATAGTTGCCTTGCCTTTCTGCATCAAAGTGTAAAAGTAGGATGCTGGAATGCTGCTCTTTAGGCTAAACAAAGTAACCTTAGGACTACTAGCATTTGGGCATAGATATTGAGGTGAGTACACAATAGGGGTGCAGTTTGCTAATCTATGCCTTAACAATGGCTTTTAGGTAATTTCTGTTACTTGGATTCCTCCATTTAAAACATTGTTTTGTGATCTGCCCCTTCCCACGCCTCCTTGGATTGGTTCCTCTAGGTAGAATCTGGTGGGAAAAACTGCCTTGTATTTGTCAAGCCTAGGCAGGATCAAATTTGTGGGAAAAATCTGCCTGTTGAGTCCCACTGTTGCACTTGCTGTTTGTTGAGTGGCAGAGGAGGTGTGGGGTGGACACAGCTGTTTGTTCTGGACCCCCAGAAGCTCCTATCTGTCCAATATCATAGTATGTCTTCCCAAAATACCAGACAAGTTCCCTCCCTCAAACACACACAGGCCAGGACCTTCCTCCATTGTATCCTGTTTAATAATAGTATTCAATCATATTCATTAAGCACTTACAGGGTGAAGAGCACTATACTAAGTGCCTGGAAAGTACAATACAGCAATAAAGGTTAAGCGCTTACAATGTGCCAAGCACTGGGGTAGATACAAGGTAATCAGGTTAGATATATTCTCTGTCCTACATGGGTCTCACAGTCTTATTCCCCATTTTACAGATGAGGTAACTGAGGCACAGAGAAGCTAAATGACTTGCCCAAGGTCACACAGCAGACAAATGGGAGAGCTGGGATTAAAATCCACTTCCTCTGACTCCCAAGCCCTTGCCCTGCTGCTAGGCCTCCCATGGCAGCAGGCACTCTGAGTTTCCCAGGTCTCCTGACTTCAAATCCTGTGCTCTTTATGAGGAGAATTTCTGAAAGCAGAATCTCTGGGAAAAGAGATATCAGAAACTGTGGTAGATGTGGGTAGGAGAACAATCTGGATGTGATCATTGGTTTCTGGGTGGTGGCGGGGGGGCTTGGGAGGAAAAAGGGCAGGAAATAGAATGAGGAAAGGATATGATTTTAGTAGATGCTACTGGAAACATGAAGTAGCTGAAAAAGAGGGAGGTGTTTTCCTCACTTTACAAGTCCGGAGGAATTTCACTACTTTCTGTAGAGCAGACAAGAATCACATCCTACATTAATTTCAAACAATCAGGAGGAGGGAAAAACAGAAAATGTTCTCCAGCCCCTGCCCAATAATTGGAGTCCTGTGTTAGGCAAAGGTGACTGGGGGATGAGTCGGAGCTGAGTTGCTAGCTCAGGACCCAGACTTCTGTCTTCCAGCTTCAGGAACACGAGGGTAAATGGTTGGCCACCAGGAAGGAACGTGGGCTGATCCCTAGGTGAATAATAATAATAATTTTGGTATTATGTGCCAGGCACTGTTCTAAGTGCTGGGGTAGATACAAGATAATCGGGTTGGATGCAGTCCCTGTCTCTCATAGGATTCACAGATTTAATCTCCAATTTACAGATGACATAACTGAGGCACAGAGAAGTGAAATGACTTCACAACAGACAAGTGGCAGGAGCTGGGATTAGAACTCAGGTCCTTCTAACTCCCAGGCCTGTACTGTATCCCCTAGGCTGTGCTGATTCTCAAGGGAGCAGGAATCTGCCCCACATTTCCTCCAGCCCCGGCCTCTCCCCACTTCACGAGCAATGCCAAAATTGAACCTTAGTAAAGCTGAAAGGGAATGATCACATGAAGTCATATTAGCGTCACAGGACCACTGAAGCCCTTGCTATCAACTGCCCTTTCTTATCATCTAAACCACATGCTTTTATTAGTTCTGTATGTCATATCTGTATTTAAACTATCGCAAGTGCCTATAGTTTGAAAAAAAAAAAGTAAAGTTCCTTAATGGTGGTTTAAGTACATAATTACTTATTTGAAAGAAATCTGAATACGCATAACTAGCTTAATCCAGGGAAATGTTTCTCAAATTATGACCATGATTTCACTGGTGTATCAGAGCTATTTCATCAAAGGGATATGTAATTATAAGGAAAATTAGCCATATAAATAAATATAATGTAAGGGTTTTTACTCTTTATTGTGTCCATATGCACATGCATTTTAAAAACAAGTTCTTGAATATCTAGAGCATTTTTCTTTCAGAGTACTTTCTAAAGAACTTCCAAAGCTCTTTTGACTTTATCAATTTTTTTTTTTAATTGAAAAAAAAATAAACTTTTCGCCCTACCCACAAGGAGTTTACTCTAACTGGGGAGACCTGTAATATGAAGTCAGAGATTCAGAAATTTTTCCCATTTTTCCACCACGTGATTTAATTACAACTTAAGACCTTCCATCTTTCTGTATTTTGAGTAGTAACAGTTTTTATTGAGTGCCTATTGGGTAAAACAATTCTTCTAATGGAAATACCATGAAAATCATCAAAGAGTATTTTGATTTCATTAGTTTTCAGCTAAAGATATTTTGCCCTACGTGAATGGTGAAATTCTTTTAGGAAAGGAAATTAAGGAAACACCAATTCTTACACAATTACAGTTGTCAATGAGTTGATTACTCTCATATCTTTAATGCCATCATTCAGAATATTGGATTATAAGAAAAGCAACTTATTTCAATTATATTTAAAGGAATAACTGAAACGTCTAGAAGGAGAACATTCCTCTTCATATCCACCAAAGCTTCATTTCCTTAGCAGTTAATTTTATCCGTTTCAAATGTCCCAACCCTATTGCCCTGCAGTTTTCAAAACTACATACTAACAAATTCAATGACTTCCCGTCAAGAACCTAAATGTGCTGTGACTTATTCTTCTTCACATCTTTCTTACACTAATTGCTATTTCCAGCAACTAGCTCTCTTGAAAGCATTCCTTTTAGAATTGCAATTTAACTGTTGAAAATCATGCCTGCTGTGCTGGAAAAATGTTCCTGAAGCCCAAGAGAATTAGTTGAACATATAGAGAAGGAATCAGACCCAGTGAGAATTAATCTTGGGAAGGTTAAAGGTTTTAACTATATATTATGGCCTGAATGTGGTTGGGAAAGAAATTATTCCATTTGTAAACCTGTCAAATTTCTGGTTGTTAATTTTTACATATTAAAGTCAAAGGCAGAAGCCTAAATTCATTTTTTTATAAGACCTAAACCACTGGATGCTGTACTTCTTTTCAATTATGTTGCTAGGACGTGTAGAGTAAAAAAATCTAAAAAGTCATATTGGAACATTATTTTCCCATTTATGAAATTTTAATGGTAAAATTTGTGGAGGAGTTTCAAAGTCAACTTCGAGCCTTGGTAATTAATTCTTGCTAGCTTGGACTTTTTAGTAAGAGCATCACTTATTTTTCTGGGTACCAAAAAGTGTTAGGTAAAACCAAGGCAGCAATCAATTCAAGCAGTTATAAATTTATTTACAAGCTCCGTAGCAGTTATAGAGATGTGTGCTTTATTTCCTTACTTTCGACCTCTTCCAAATATAAATATTTTCTAATGTTTGTCTTCCACATTATATCATCATCATCAATGGTATTTGAGTGCTTACGTTTTGCAGCACATTCATTCAGTCATATCTATTGAGCACTTACTTTGTGTGGAGTACTATTCTCAGAGCCTGGGTTGGCAGACACGTTCTTATAGTATATGTTCATAGTCTCCATGTTACTGTGATTCAGAGAACACATTGGGTCCAAAAATAGCTGATAAGTCAGTGTATTGATAACTGCAGTCAATTCTCCTGTGATGTAGTTGTGCTTTTGTAAGATGCTATGTCAAAGACAATTTATGTTGTAGAACTAGTCAAGTCCAATCCCATGTGCATGTCATGTGCCCGTATATACTTGCCCACAAACCTTCTTTTCCCAACCCCAGGTTGGGCTGTATCAATCAATCAATCAATCAATCGTATTTATTAAGTGCTTACTGTGTGCAGAGCACTGTACTAAGCTCTTGGGAAGTACAAGTTGGCAACATATAGAGATGGTCCCTTCCCAACAGTGGGCTCACAGTCTAGAAGACAATCTGTATCCCATCGGGCTCAGATTGTTGGACAGATATTCCTTAATTCCCTAAAAGTTGCCCTAGCCAAATTTTATTCTGAAAACCCAAGCTAAAGTAGAACTCGGAATATATACTAAATTTCATGAAGGACACTGATAGCAGGGCTGATTTTAGGTAGCAACACTGGGGACCCATTTTGTAATTGTGCACTTTGCGTGTTCTTTATGATCTGACCATGACGTAAAATTTCAGACATTTGAAAGTTGTACATATTAATATAGCAGATAAAATGCCTTGTTAAGTGTGGTAATCCCTTCAAGGTCCAGGAATATTTGGCAAGATAATTTCTGCAGTTTAATTTCCTTGTCAAATTATAAGTTGCAAAATAGAATTTGCCTATGTAACATTAGTCTAGTTTAAGGTGTTTATAGCATCTTCCCTATTTTTCCAAGCTAAATATGTTCACTAAATGAATAATAATAACAATGATGATAGCATTTATTAAGCGCTTACTATGTGCAAAGCACTGTTCTAAGCACTGGGGAGGTTACAAAATGATCAGGTTGTCCCACAGGAGGCTCACAGTCGTAGTCCTCATTTTACAGATGAGGGCACTGAGGCACAGTGATTTGCCCAAAGTCACAAGCTGACAAATGATGGAGCCCGGATTTGAACCCATGACCTCTGACTCCAAAGCCCGTGCTCTTTCCACTGGACCACACTGCTCCTCAAATGTGATGTTTACTGGCAGGTTGATTTTTGTGAATAAGGTGATTTCTCCCCAACTTCCGTAAAAGTAGAGGAGATGGAGTTACATAAAAAATATAGTTATTATTACTGCATTTGCAATGCCAGCATGTGGAACCTAGCAAATGTTTTTTTTTTTTTTTTCTAAACAGGAAGGTTCAAAAGAAATAGACAAAACAAATGGTACACCTGTATTTTTCATTTTTGTTGAAATCGTGGAATTAGGCAGTGCAAAAGTGCTATCAGCCAGATAACAACTCAATCATGAAGAAAGCTCAAATTTTCCAATATTTCCATTCCTACTGGCAGGAAAATATATGCCAAACAGTTCCAGTATCATCCAATCTAAATTATACAATCCCATTTGAATACGCAGGATAGGATGTGGATATTGTATTGCTCTGTAGTTTCAGGCCTTCGGGGAACTATTTGCCTGTCATTAGATTGTGAGATCTACGAAAGCCTTTCAAATAGTCAGAAATTGTATCATACTAAATGGTTTCCTATTCCAGGAGATATCAAGATAGTGATTTTTTTGCATAATCAGAAAATCTTTTCTTATTGGTAATCAACTTATAGAAGAGTAACAGTGTTATCTCCATAGCCAGACATATTTATTTAAAGCATTATATAAGTTTTGAGAGAGATGAGGTGAGAAAGAGAAAACACTGTCTTCGGGTAAAGACAATGTTAATAGTGATAAGATGTTAGACTCATGTATTTTGTGAGACAGAGGTAATTTTTACTAAATTAACTAGAATGACAATAGTACTTGTTAATGCTTACTATGTGTTTAGCACTGTACTAGACACTGGGGCAGATACAAAATAATCTGGTCCCACACAGGGCTCACAGTCTAAGTAGGGGGGGAGAAGTAGCATGGCTCAGTGAAAATAGCACGGGCTTTGGAGTCAGAGGTCATGGATTCAAATCCCGGCTCTGCCAATTGTCAGCTGTGTGACTTTGGGCAAGTCACTTCACTTCTCTGTGCCTCAGTTACCTCATCTGTAAAATGGGGATGAAGACCGTGAGCCCCCCGTGGGCCAACCTGATCACCTTGTAACCTCCCCAGAGTTTAGAACAGTGCTTTGCACATAGTAAGTGCTTAATAAATGCCATCATTAAAATTAACGAGTATTGAAACACCGTTATGCATTAGAATTGAAGAACAGAAAAGGGAAGTGACTTGCCTAAAGTCACACAGCAGATCCTCTGCCTCCCAGGCTGACCCTCTTTCTGCAAAAAGAGCCCTTCACTAGGCTCCCAGACCTTTAAATGGAATAAAGTGTACACTCTAGCCATAATCCAAAAGGGTACTCTACCACAGTCCTTTGAAAAATTGTACAACTCTGATTACACATTTGAGTCAACAAATGTTCCCACCTCCTCTCTCCTGTTCCTTCTCTCTCCAGTCCCACCTATCTCTCTTTCAATGACCTTTTTCCATTCTCCCCTCCTCTAGTATTTTAGATAATGAAAACCATCACATCACAGCCTATGGTTTAAAAAGAGTTAGTGCTGCTTTCCCTGCTGAAAGCGGGAGAACTGGAACCGTTTAACAGTGTCATTTGCAGCAGCTTCACAGGTTTGTTCTAAAATGCCTTCCTGATATTTCAGTTCAAATAAGGGTGAAAAGCTCAAATTAAAAATATAGTAAATACAGCAAAGCAGCATAGCAACTCATTATTTAAGACCTTGAAAAACATAAAATATTCAAATTGAGTCTTAATTACCTTATTTTTTTTTGAGATGTATTTTGAAGTTCAAGACACTGAATGTCCCCTGTTCTCAAGAGTGAAATGTAATATTAATCCTTCATGCCCAAGAACAACTTTTAGAATATAGTCCAAATTAAAAAAATAAAGGGACTCTTTTGCCATGATATTGCTGAATTCTCCCTGACATTTAAATATAATGCTATATATTTCCTTATGTTTGAAATACAATGTATGTCCTCTTTTTCCTCTACCACCTTCTCACTTCC
Source organism: Tachyglossus aculeatus (assembly GCF_015852505.1). NCBI lineage: Eukaryota > Metazoa > Chordata > Mammalia > Monotremata > Tachyglossidae > Tachyglossus > Tachyglossus aculeatus. Next base: position 33,414,007 of record NC_052079.1, on the reverse strand, counting down.
ATAACTTTGTTTTCAGGGAACACAATTTTAGCAGATAATTTGGCAAGGGATAAGTTTGGGATGGAAAGAAAACTTGGCAACCAGAGATTCTGTAAGAATCTGACAGCATGAGTCCCCATGAGAGCACTGTCACTGCTTTCCCTACACCCCCTGTGGCTCTTCCCACCGGTTGACTGTGATGCTCATACTAATTCAGAAACCCAGAGAAGCAAAAATTATTGACCAAGAAATCACATTGTAAGAAGAAGAAAAGAACAAGCCGTACCCTGGCTGTCATATAAAGCTAAGAAACATACCTTTTTTTCTTTCTAGCATTTATATTAATACATGTATTATATCCTTTTGTGTATTTGTAAATATGCCATTATACAGTCATGTGTTTGTGTAGATGATCAAACATGAACATGAGTAACGGCATTTTATATAAAATATCTAAGGCATGTTTGGCACATAGTAAGCACAAATACCATTATTATTGTTATATGTTCTGAGAACTAAAAGTTAACAACTGAATGATAGGAATTGGATTATATGGCAAAATCATAGAAAATGTTCAAAGGAGCAATTAGGAAATTAAGAAGTGAAAATTGTAGAGCATGAGAACAAATCTACACCCTTACTTTTAGGTACCACCCTCCTTCATCTCTATGCATGTCAGAACCCCCTAGGCACTTAGTTGTTGCACTCACACTACTCCAAAGCACTTATGTACATAAATTTGTACTGCCTCTAATTTAGTTTGATGTCTTGTAGCCCCAGCTAGATTGTAAACTCCTTGAGGGCAGGATCCTGTCACCTATTTTATTGTACTCTCTCAAGCATTTGCTAAGGTGTTTAATTCTCAGTATGTGCTCAGTAAATGCCCTTGACTGACTTACAGGTGAGACTTTCCCTTGTTTTATGGTACTATCTTACTGATTCAATTTTTTTGCCCAGGATTTGGTTATGTCGATTAAGGATATTTGAGTGTTTACTAAGTGCTTGGGAGAGTACAGTACAACAGTCAGCCAGTCAATTGTATTTACTGAGCACTGTACAAAGAGCTTGGGAGAGTACAATATATAACAGACACATTCCCTGCCCAGTAGAAAGCTTGCCCATATTAAGCTTACAGTCTACTGCATCCTTCTATCTCCTTGACACCCGGGTTTTTAACCTTTACTATCCCATCCAAAATATAAGCAAATAGTCTCTCCTAGGCTAGTGTCATTCAGAAGATGCATCACAGATGAGGTCACACATTTTAAAATGATGGGAAGATTAGTGCCTTCCTTTACCATCCTTGGTGATTGATAAGAGATGCTGCATTAAATACACATTGCTTCCTTCCATAAAAATGATTGAAAGCATGAACACTTTGTCTAAAATATTTTTCACTGTATATAAAAGGAATATGCTATTCAGTTTTTGTGCTTCAGTCATTAGAATAATGATGTAACAGCTAAATTTAAATTAGTTTTCAAGAGGAATACCTAAGTAAAAATGAAAAGAAAATCAATGGGTGTCTGTTTTCATATAATTATTATTAATGATAATATTGGTCTTTGCTTGACACATAGTAAGTGATTAACACTGACACATAGTTCAGACACAGTCCGTGCCCCACATGGGACTCACAGCCTAAGTAGGAGGGAGAACAGGAATTGAATTCCCATTTTACAGTTGAAGAAACTGAGGCATGGAGAAGTTAAGTGACTTGCCCAAGGTCACACAGCAGGCAAGTGGAAGAGCGAGATTAAGAATCCAGATATTCTGACTCCAACTCAGGCTCTTTCAACCAGGCCACGCTACTTTCTCTCATTGGAATTGATTTTGTTAAAATTTTGTTGTGAGTAAATAACAAGGATTGCAAAGGCACTGATAACAAATGCTTGAGTAGATTTTTTGCTGAGAAGCCCAAAGTCAGTCCCAGATGAATAAGAGAGAATGAGCTGTTAAGAAAATTCATAAAACCAGCTGAGGCATCTCAACACTATGTGAATTTAGTCAGAGAAATTGGTTTAGCACTGGATCTTGGAAGTGCTGTGGAGAGGTAGATTCCACTGCTTTCCTGACATGAAGTGACATCATTATGTAAGGAGATGTGTTAAGGAAAAACTGGTTCCTTCAGGAGAGCGGAAGCCAGTAATATAAAAATAAAGATAAACTCCAAGGTTTTAGATTCAAGTTTGCTGAGAGGGACATAAGCTCATTGTGGGCAGTCTACCAACTCTGTATTGCATTCTCCCAAGTGTTTAGGTACAGTGTCCTGCACAGAGTAAGTGCTCAGTAAGTACCACTGATGATAATAACGGTTGATGATGGGCTAGGTTCCATGACAAGGTGGTTCATTTTTTGCTGTGGACTGTTATTCAGGCAAAATCCTTCTAGACCTTATATCGAGTGGCATTCTTAAATGCCTGTGGGGCTATATAATAATGATGGCATTTATTAAGCGCTTACTATGTGCAAAGCACTGTTCTAAGTGCTGGGGAGGTTACAGGGTGATCAGGTTCTCCCACGGGGGGCTCACAGTCTTAATCCCCATTTTATAGATGAGGTAACTGAGGCACAGAGAAGTTAAGTGACTTGCCCAAAGTCACACAGCTGACAATTGGCAGAGCTGGGATTTGAACCCAGGAACTCTGACTCCAAAGCCTGTGCTCTTTCCACTGTGCCACACTGCTTCTCAGTATTTACTGTGTGCAGAGCACTGTACTGAGTGCTTGGGAAGTACAATTCGGCAATAAAGAGAGACAATCCCTGCCCACATCGGGCTCACAGTCTTTAAATCCCATTTCTTCCTTCTGCTGATAAGGTATTTTAGTGTCTATTTTAGTGTCTATCTGTCTCATGGCAAGCAAGGGGAAGGATCTGGAGAAGAGGAAGGTGGTATTTTCCACAGAGCTGGGAGGAAGGAACCCAGGATGATGGTGGAAGCACATGTGGCATCCTCCAAAGCCAAATTACCAGCTCTTGTCCTTTAGAGTAGTTATACCTGAAGCCTAAGTAATGGACTAGGGGGTCTTCACGTCTGAATGGTTTCTGGCTCTTTTTACATCCTTTCACCCCAAACATATACTGAATCTTAACATTAGTAAAGTCTCAGCAACTCAGCCCACCTTAGGCTATCACTCTACACACTTGCCCTATCTGTGTTAGATGAGGAATAGGAGGAAGAAAGGAATGGGGGCACTTTTGCCCTTTAGAAACATACTTTTAATATGACTTGGCAGTGGTTAAATTCCAATAAAAGAACCAATACTTCATTAAACAATTTGGAGCTAGGGGAAGCAAAACAGGAAGAGACTAATTTAGTAAATTATTTAAATTTAGGAATATAATGAAGAATTATTTTGGTAATGTAAATCCACCAATCAGAGCGTGCTTTTCTACCTTTTATTAAGAGCAACAGGTATCATTTTGTTTCAGTTTCTCTTAAAGAAAAAAGTCTCCCCTTAATTTGACCAACCAATTCATGCAATACAAATTGTTTCTTTCCTTGTAGGATGAAACGCAAACATTTAGGATGGGGAAAATATATTTACCATAGTTTTACCTAACTCCTTGGGAAGTTAGAAAAGATTTTAAAATAGAAAAACTAAGTCTCTGCACTATAGTGACAGAATTGATGATACATAATTCTGGTATGGTCTCCTCAACAGATCAATAGGACAATAGCTCCTCAGATAGGCCTTCCTTTCATTTTGTTATATATCACAAAAAAAGAACTTAAAATTGGGTATATAATGCATGTTTCATTGGGTTTGATCATGTTATGGCCAACTGGCTTGAGTTGCCCATTTGAGGTCAACAATATTTATGAAAGTGGCAATACGGGATTTAAAAAAATGACCTTGTAAAGGCTATGAAGAGAGATCCAGGTTCCACTATAATTTACTTTTTAGTGGAAGAAACTGTATTTTTCCTTGGTGATAGGTATTGTTGATGACTTACAACTCAGTGTGAAGTTTCTATCAATTTCTAACTAACAACAAAGGAAAAGAAAAGAGAAAACTGAAATGCATGGGGAGTAAAATGTCATTTCACACTAGGTGCTGTGTAAATGTGAGCCAACTCTCACAAATCCTTTAAGCGTCAGTAGAGATGGGGTTGATCCAGAAAGGAAGAAAACATTTCCAAATTGAGAAAGTTTGTTCAGCAAATTGAAATTCAAGCTTGAAATTGAAAAGTGTGCATTTGCTCTCTCACAAAGGGTACGTTTTATCCTTGTCTCCTGTTCCATGGAGGCTAAGTTTAGTAAATGTACCTGAATTACAGATTCTTTGCATATTTTCTGAATTTTGTTCCATTTAATCTTCCATTTAATCTTCTATTGAAATGATCACTCGTAGATTAGAATGAAATGGAGAGCTAAATATTTGAATCCTCTCATTCATGTTTACACTCAGGAGGAAAAAATGTGCTCCTCTGAGTAAATTAAAACTTCCAAAAAAGCATTATATTTTATTTAATTTCCAAAAAAATGCCTTCTATCCATTATATAACTGTGGAAAGCAAGACGATTCATGCTTGAAATTTTCTGGACTACTTAAAGTGCTTCATAATGTGTTTATATAATAATGGCATTTTTTAAGAGCTTACTATGTGCAAAGCACTGTTCTAAGTGCTGGGGAGGTTACAAACTACATGGAGGAAAATATTGTCCCTATTCAACAGATTACAATCATAATCCTGTCTTACATAATGTGAATTTGATTCCTTGTAAAACAAAAAATGCATAGGATTAAGTCAAAAAAGAAAGAATAAGTTATCTGTGGATTTTAATGCCATTTTTACTCCATTGCTTTTTACACAAGACAACAAATATATGCACTTATTTTTAATATTTTATTTTGTGGAGTTTCAGATTATTTTATGAGCATTGATTAAATAAAAGAAAGATTGGTTCCATCTCCTTTCTCCTTTTTTATTGTTTTCAATTTTGGTGCACTGAGAGGTGGATTAATTACTTGAAAATTAAGAAATACTCCTGGCCCATAAGAGGTCCACGGTATAAGTTGGCAGAGAACTGACCTTTAGAAAAATAAGAATCTAATTGCAAGAGAAATAAAACCAGTTAATATTTGATAATCAAAAATATCACTAGTAAAATATGCAGGATAAGGAGTTCTTGGACAAGGTGATGTTTGGGTACCTCACTAGGTTCTACCAATAATCCTGCAGAAGCTTCCTAAATTCCTAAGATTGGATAGGTATGTTTTGGAGTCTTAAGGATGAGGTAAGTAGCTAAATGATAACGGGATGTGGGTTAGGTGTCCAGCTAGATAGATGAGATAGAGGCACAATGAGAAAATTAGCTTAAGAGGAGGGAAGTATCCATTATTTACAGGGTGAACTGCCTCACAGATTTTCATACAAGAAAAACGGAAAGGTTTTACAATTTCTTGCCATCATAAACCTTTAGTATTCACAGGACCAGCTCCTGTTTTATCAATAGCTAAGCACTTTTTGTTTACTTCACAAGCTCTGACCAACTTGTCAGGTGTTCAAAATTACATCATTTATGGACTCCTGTTGGTGCCTTTTTTTTTGCATTTGGCTAGTATTCCTTTTGGAATACAGGTAGCTCTCTGTATCTTTAATCCAAAAGATGTGGTTTGGATAGCCTCCAATTTCACCCCCCAAAAATGTTCTTAAAAATCGTAAAGTAAATATTTCTAATTTTAATCCGTTGTAATTGCCAGCTGATCTGGGATTTTTTTTTTTCTTTTTAGTGACAACCAAAATCCCCTCTCCCTCCCCCCAAAGCTGGTGAAATACTAGATTTGGGGCATTCTTCTTACCACTTCAACACATTTTTTTGGTCCCTATTAAAAAAAAGATATATGACAACAGTAGTGAAAAATCAGTATTGTTTCTCTTCTTTGTCATCTTCCTCCTCCTCCTCCTCCTCTTCCTCCTTCTCCACTTTATTTTCACCTTCATCCATCTATTCCTTTGTGACCTTCATTGCTGAGATTGCCCTTCCCTGAGACCAAAAATTGCCAGCACGGGAGAACTCCATGCCGCATGAACTGTCAGTAATATGCATGAAATAATCATTTCCCATATAGCTTTGGAAGGAGCAGCAGCAATAATGAAAGGGGTTGTGGAGGAAGGCCACAGTGTAAACTATTCCATAGGTAGTATTTACTGTCTGTGTGCACAAAAACTGAACTAGGCAATTGGGAGAGTATAGTAGAGTTAGTAGACATGATCCCTGGTCTCAAGGATTTTGAGGACCACCTTGGCCTACTGCTAAGAGCAGGAGTCTAGGAGTCAGAGGACCTTGGTTCTGATCTTGGGTAACTTCTCTGTGTCTCAGTTTCATCATCTGTAAAATGGGGATTCAAAGACTGTTTTCCTGCCTACGTAAACTCTGAGCCAAGGACTCTTTCCAGTCAATCGGACTGCAGTTCATTCAAGCGTATTTATTGAGCACTTACTGTATGCAGAGCACTGCACTAAGTGATTGGAAAGTACAATTCGGCAACAGACATAATCCCTAGCCAACAATGATCAGACTGCCTCTACAGCAGTAAGGGCTAAACAAATACAAACCTAATAATAATAATACAATGTAACAGAAAAGACAGAGACTAAAATCACTTACAATGGAAAGAAGAGGAGGAGATATGTATAAGGATTGGTGTTTAATAATGTGAATAACATGAAATCTACATATAAAGGCTATGGGGACGATGTGAATACTCAAGTGCTACAGAAATGCATATGTGGCAGTTGGGTGTGAGAAATTTAATCTGGGTAAATTCAAAATGAATCAGGGAAGACCTCCTGGAGGAAATCTGATTTCAGAAGAGCTTTGAAGATGGAGAGAACTGGTCCATTTGGTTTGTAGAGGGAAGGAATTCTAGGCAACAACATGCTGTAGATGACAACAAGTAATTGAAGGGGGTGGTAAAAGCAGATGAGGTAGGCTTCAGAGCAAGAGAAGGTGAGGGATAGAGGAAGGGTTGGTTGCAAAGAAGCACTGAGGGAAAAAGGGTAAAATGGAATCAGCAGTCGAAGGAGAGGCAGGATGAGTGTTTCCACCTACATTTGTGTGGTCATATATTTGTGTGTGTTGTGATGTGTGAGTGTTATGACCTCTCTCTATCTCTCTAATTATCTGTCTTCTATTCTTTTGCCTTCCCCCTCTCTTTTATCTTTTCCCCTCCTTGTTAATAAGGATTGATTATTAATTGCTTCTCTCCTCTCATCTTTTTATTTTAGAATTCCCATTCAGAATGTTTCTATATCCTCCGCTACTATAGGGGACAATTCCCAGAAATCCTTGTTGAAGCCATCCTTCCCTCCTGATGCTCTCTCTAGTGAATTGGCAGCACTAGAATTTGCCTGGTTGGCTGGGCCAACTCTTTTGATTGATGAAGGAAGGCATTTAATTGAAAAGGTCGGTGGGATTTATTCATAAGTCGTGGACTGGAACAAGAGAGCCGTGGATTGAATTTTCTCTTCAAACTCATCCACGTAGAACAGAATACATTTATAGGTTTCAGCCTGTAACTTACAAATTAAATACATTAAGCCTTTATTTCATGTGGAAAGTATAAGCATAAGCAAGAGTTCAAGAAGTATTTGCAATTTTTCAGTGCTATCACCTTCACGGAAAGGACTACGACGCTATAGCTTCATGCAAATACCAGTCTTCATTGCCTTTATTTTGCCCACTTTTGTTTGGGATTCTCCAAAAATAGTGTGCAGGCTCTCCTCTAAACTAAAGGCATATCAGTATTTTTTCTATGTGATAAGAAAAAGAATGTCTACCTTCTTAGTCATGCACTGTTTGTAACCTTTCCAAAAATTTGACCAAAACCAAAATACTCCCCAACTATAGTAACTTAACGTTTAAATTCCCTACCCAATTCAGAAGCAGCATGGCCTAGTGGAAGGAGTACAGGCCTGGAGTCAGAGGGCCTAAATTTATAATCCTGGCTTTGCCATTTTTCTGCTTTGTGACCTTGGGCAAGTCACGTTTCGATGCTTCAGTTTCTTCAACTATAAAATGAGATGCTCTACCCTTTAGATTGCAAACCCTATGTTGGACAGGGACTGCGTCCAACCTGATTATCTTTTACTTACCCCAGTGCTTAGTACAGTGCTTGGCAATAGTAAGTTTCTAACCAATACCACAATTATTGCCATTATGATTGCAACCATTTCTTCCCCACCTTGTCTCATATCCAGTATCACTTTTTAAATGAACCTTCCCTAATTCCCTTCAACAAACTAGCCAAAATATAGAGTTAAAATACATATTAAGACCTATTTGATTCCAGTCAAATTTAGCAGGCACACCTGTGGCATAGATACATTAAGGACTATTCATTAGTTACATAATTACCTGCTGTATATTCTGAATTTGTCTGGAGGGAAAAAAAACACCTCTTTTTCATACCCCTGAAGAGTATGTCTAATTGTTATTATTTTGAAAATGGGAGGAAAATGCCCAAATGGTGATATAAAAACACAGAAATGCATATATAAAAAACGCACTGATACAATTTTTCTGAGTTTTTCTCTTACTGTATCTATTGAAAGAAAAATGTTTAAATTGAAAATATAACCAATTAAAAGATATCGTTTAATCGATATTTTCTTAAGGAAAGTTAAAAAGGTGCTCAAAATTATAATAATAATGACAACTGTAGCAGCAATTTGAAAATCAGAACTTAGTGAATGTATAAAAATAATAAATTAGCTCTTTTCTTAATTAGTGTAAAAGTCAAATGCCAAAACCAAATCTCCAAATATATTTTTTCATCTTGACAGTATTTCTGAGCTTGATAACATTGTAGAATAAGAATTGGGATACAGAAAACAATAATTAAAGCAGCTCCTTTTGGGTTCCATTGTAAATTTCCCTACTCACAAATTCAGTAAATTAATGTTATCTGCTCTTTACCTTATGCTACTGATAATGCCAATTTTTCTTCATTAGATCCCAGGAGGTCTGTAGATGCTTCTTTAAAATACATTAGCCATATTCTACTAATTGCATTCTCAGAAAAAAGAATAATTTTTATTTTTGCTTTTTTCATATGTCACTATTAATAGATTCCCCACCCCCAGCTGCTATTTGATTTTCTTCTGTCAGGAAAGCTCCAACTACATGATTAAAGTGGCACAAAGCTCTAAAGCTATTATCAATTACACTAATTAAGGTCAAATAAAATGGGACAGCAGACTTTGTGGAAAACAATGCCGACAATGTAAACTGCTATTAATTTAAGGGCATCATATGTGCTTTGACAGCCTCTGAGGACCTTATTATTAATTATTTCCTGACACTCTGTTACACTCACATCTGCAAGACTTCATCCGCCCCTCGTTAGAGCCATGTGGAGTGAGGCGGGCAGGGCATGATGTATCACTGACTGGTTGCATGGCCCAGTGGAAAGGGTACGGGCTTTGGAGTCAGAGTTCATGGGTTCAAATCCCGGCTCTGCCACTTGTCAGCTGTGTGACTTTGGTCAAGTCACTTAACTTCTCTGTGCCTCAGTTCCCTCATCTGTAAAATGGGGATTAAGACTGTGAGCCCCACATGGGACAACCTGATCACCTTGTATCCCCCCAGTGCTTAGAACAGTGCTTTGCATGTAGTAAGCACTTAACAAATACCATTATTTTTTTATTTTCTTTTTCATATAATATTTCTGTCCAGAGGACTGTGAGGGGGGGAAAAAGGCAGTGGTGGTGATTTTCACTTTCCAAATAATTTTTGGTTTGCTTTTGGCTTTGTATTGTGTTGGAGAGATTCTGTAAATGTTATAGTAAGTAAAACTTAAAAAAGTCAGTAAGTCTTTTTTACAGAGTAATTTGAGATGGCCAGAGAGTGACGATGCTGCTATTCTCATCAGCCATTTATTAAATTGTAGAATGGATATGTGTGGGAATTGTGTAGGCTTATGCTCCCATTACCTGATGATGGAAGGATCAACCCCCACCCCCACCCCCAACCCAACAAGCATCTTTAATTTTTATATTTTAATACATATCATTTCTAAATTTCTTGGCATCAGATTCTGATGGAGTCTTCCATTTAAAACAACAGACAAGTCTTGGTTTTGTGATTTGAGAATGAAGATCCTGAGCAGAGTAATTGATTCTAGTGCTAGCGATTTACACAGCACACTCCTTCATCCTCACTGATACAGGGAATGCAAAAAGCAAGTAGGTGAGCCAGGAGTGCAGCTCACTGAGAAGTGCATGCAGAGACTAATTTTTATGTGTAGAAGTCACGGTCAAAGTGACCATATCACAATGTCACTGCTGTGCCCGGGCACCATAATCCAGCAGATAGTTGTCTTGTGTTTTTTTTTTTTTAATATGGGTTTTTTTTAAGCACTTATTGTGTTCCAGATGCTGTACTAGGCAATGAGGTATACATGTTGGACACAGTCCAGGTTCTACATGTGATTCACATTGTTAATCCCCATTTTACAGATGAGGTAACTGAGACTCAGAGAAATGCAGTGACTTGCCCAAGGTCACACAGCAGGCAAGAGACAGAGTTGGAATTTGAACCCTGGTCCTTCTAACTCCCAGGCCTGTGTTCTATCCACTAAGCCACACTGCTTTTCATTATCTGCTTCATTTATGTTGTCCACATTAACCAATTATTCTTCTGGATTCCTGCTGGATCCTTCCCCATGCCCAAATGCCATAGGTGATTTTTCAATCAGAAAAGTTCAGCATTGTAGGTACCAGCTCAGAAGGAAGAACCAGGACTAGAACTCAGGCTTCAAAAGGACTAGATGCTTTTCAAAAATGTGTTCTTAATGTTATGCCTAATAGCTTTCCTGAATAGACTTCACAATATAGATGCTCAGTAAATACATTTGCTGCTGCTTCTATTAATACTACTATTACTGCTACAGTTCCATGAAGGAATGGGACCTTTATGGATGGCAGTACTGCTATTAAGGATTGGTAGCCACGAGGCCAGTGCTAATGGGCTGAGACACTTTCACAAATTGTTTAAGCATAGCTATCTGTGCTAACAGAAAGTGGGCAGAGCAGGAGAAGCTAGCAGGAGCGAACCTTCCTCATTCTTAGGAGCACATTGACCTAGAGCTGTGGCAAATGGTAGCCCACTTGGAGTGAGCTTTGAGCCTCAACTGTGCTTCAGAGTCCTCCGCCATTCCCTGTATACCAATCAATGGTATTTATTGAGCACATAATGTGTGCAGAGCACTTAGAAGACTACAATTCAGTAGAATTGGTAGAAACAACCTCAGCCCCCAAGAAACTAATGGGAAGGGAGATATTAAAATAAATTACAGATGGATACAAGTTTTGAGGAGGTGCGATGAAAAACAACTGGCTTAAGGGTAATAGGAACGCCTGCATATGTGATGCAGAAAGGAGGGCAAATAGAGGAAATAATGCTGAAGGGAGATCAAATAGAAGTAAGGGTTTAGTCAGCAAAGGCCTCTTGGAAAATATATGATTTTAGTAGGGCTTTGTAGGTGAGTAAAGTTGTGGGGCATTCCAGGACTGAGCAATGATTTGGACCTAGGTCAGTGACAAAAAAGATGAGATCAGGATACAATAAGAAGTTCTGTGTTAGAGGAGTGAAGCATATGTGTTGGGTCGTATTAGGAGGTCAGTGACAAAATAAGGTGAGATCAAGATAAAATAAGTTCAGTGTTAGAGGAGTGAAGTATATGTGTTGGGTTGTAATAGGTCATTGAGTAAAGTAGGAGGAGGCGGGTAGCTGGTTGAGTTCCTTTAAGCCAATGGTAAGGAATTTCTGCTTGATGGATGGGCAACCAATGGAGTTACTTGAGGAAGGAGAGATGTGGACTAGGTGGTCTTATAGAAAGCTGATCTGAGCAGCGATGAGGGGAGACAGGAGGCAAGGAAGTCAACAAGGAGGCTGATGCCAAAATCAAGGGGGGAATATAAAATTTTGGATCAGCAAAGTAGCATTTTGAATGAGTTGGAAGGGGCAGAATCTAGAGATGTTGTGAAGGCATAACTGACAGGCCTTGTTAACAGACAAATCTGTGGGTTGAATAAGAGTGAAGGTTTGAGGATGATACCAAGCTTACAACTTTGTGAGACAGGAAGGTACAACTTTGCCGTATACCCACTACTATTTCTGCTTCTCTGTGTCTTAACTGGTTTATCTCACAATAGTGAGTGCAAATGTCCCCAGATTTCCAAAATGTTATACCATGGAAATACCGGTATTCTTTGTGATTTTCCCAAGAATATGTATATATACTAATTAGCCATTTTTTGCTGGATGACGGCCCTAGGGCACAGCAGTGACATTATGCTATGGTCACTTTGGCCTTAAATGAGTTCTACACATAGAAAATAGCCTCTGCATGCACTTCATTCATTCATTCAATCATATTTATTGAGCACTTACTGTGTGCAGAGCAACTTCAGTGAGCTGAACTCCTGCCCACCTACTTGCTTAGTGCATTCCCAGCATCACTGAAGATGAGGGAGTGTGAGTGGTGCTGTATAAATAGCTAGCACTAGAATCAATTTCTCTGCTCGGGATCTTTGTTCCCAAATCACAAAACCAAGGCTTGGCTGTTGGTCTCAATGAATCCGTCAGAATGTGATCCCAAGGAATTTAGAAATTATATGAATTAAAATATAAAAATTAAAGATGCTTGTTGGGGTGGGGGGATTAAGCCTTCCATCATCAGGTAATGTGAGCAGAAGCCTACACAATTCCTATACATATCCATTCTACTATTTGATAAATGATTGTCCAATCTATGATGAGAATAACAGTATCATCCCTCTCTGGCCATCTCAAATTGCACTGTTAAAAAAATTTACTATTTTTTTAAGTATTATTTACTATAACATTTACAGAACCCCTCCCACAGACAAAGCTTTACTGAAGGCACATCTCCTCCAAGAGGCCTTCCCAGAATAAGCCCCACTTTTCCTCATCTCCCATTCCCTTCTACATCATCCTGACTTGTTCCCTATGCTCTTCCCCCCCACCCCAGTCCACAGCACTTATGTATATAGCTTCAATTTTATTTATTTATATTGATGTCTGTTTATTTGTATTGATGTCTGTCTCTCATTTGTATTTATGTCTCTGTTTCAATTACTAATAATTGAAGTTATTTAATCTCCATAAATCTGGAGAACATTACCTGAGAAGTTGCCCTTTTCCACACTGACATTGTAGAGAAAGAAGAGCACTCCAGTGGTCTTAATAGTAAACAGACTCTTAGAAATACTTGCTATACCTTCTCTATTGATAATGTCTGTCATCTATTTTATGTCCCTTTTAAGCTTATTCAATGTTCAGTGTTACAGTGTCAGAAAAAATCAGCATGGTTGCTATCTTATGGTAATATAATGGAAAAAATAACCTTTGAAAAGGGTAATGTGACTTTTACATATGAATAGTAGAATGATTCCCCTTTTATTTTGAAAGGAGGGAAACTATATTAACAGGGCAAGAATGCTAGAAATATTGTCAAAGATGCCTTGTTAACTTCTGTCTGTTAGACTAGGTTGGTGATTATGTGACAATGCTTAGCATATTCACTGAAGAGAAATAGGTCATACTCTAGTGTTCAGTTCAGAAGGACCAATGACTTGTTTTCCTGTTTCAGCACCATTTCCCATCCATGCATTGACATCTCCCGTAAAGCAGCTTGTCTGATTTTGGAGTAGATCTGATGCATCTATCCATGTCCTTAGAGAAATTTTGTTTCTCTTCTTTCTCTTTGTCATTGCTGGTGCACATGTACTGGTCATGATAGCGAAGACCTTTTGTTTTAGAGGCAGTCTTAGTGAACTCTGACAATCATTTACACCTTTTAGCGAATTTGAGAGGCCGGATGTTACGGACTGTCTACAAATCCACCCTCCTAGTGCAACTGCATTCTGAAATAAAGAGGCTTCTCGAGATGAAGGGCAACCAGTCATTTATTGAGGGTTTACTAAATGCAGAGCACTGTACTAAGCACTTGGAAGAGTACAGTACAACAGAGTTGGTTACCATGTTGCCTGCCCACAATGAGTTTATAATCTCAAGGGAGTAACCAGCGCTGAAATCTGTGACCTGCCACTCATCAGATAGTTTAGTTTGAAAAAGCCACAACATACATTCATTCAATCGTATTTATTGAGCACTTACTGTGTGCAGAGCACTGTACTAAGCACTTGGAAAGTACTATTTCCAGACTGAGGCCCTTTTTCCTCTCCCCCTCCCCATCCCCCCCACCCTACCTCCTTCCCCTCCCCACAGCACCTGTATATATATGTACAGATGTATTACTCTATCTTATTTGTACATATTTACTATTTATTTTGTTAATGATGTGCATATAGCTTTAATTCTATTTGTTCTGATTTTGACATCTGTTTACATGTTTTGTTCTGTTTTCTGTCTCCCCCTTTTAGACTGTGAGCCCACTGTTGGGTAGGGACCGTCTTTATATGTTGTCGACTTGAACTTCCCAAGCACTTAGTATAGTCCTCTGCACATGGTAACAGCTCAATAAATATAATTGAACGAATGAATTTGGCAGCAGATAGAGACAATCCCTAACCAACAATGGGCTCACAGTCTAGAAGGGGGAGACAGACCACAGATTTGAACCCCTGACCTCCGACTCCAAAGCCCATGCTCTTTCCACTGAGCAACACTGCTCATGGTATTTGTTAAGCATTTACTATGTGCCAAGCACTGTTCTAAGCGCTGGGGTAGTTAGAAGGTGATCAGGTTGTCCCACGGGGGGCTCGGGCTTAAGCAGCGTGCTTCAGTGGAAAGAGGCAGGGTTTGGGAGTCAGACGTTGTGGGTTCTAATCCCTGCTCCACCACTTGTCAGCTGTGTGACTTTAGGCAAGTCACTTAACTTCTCTGTGCCTGTTACCTCATCTGTAAAATGGGGATTAAGACTGTGAGCCCCACGTGAACAACTTGATAACGCTGGACCTACCCCAGCGCTTAGAACAGTGCTTGGCACATAGCGCTTAACAAATACCACCATCATCATTCATCTCCATTTAAAGAAGTAACTGAGGCACAGAGAAGTGAAGTGACTTGCCCAAGGTCACACAGCAAACAAGTGGCGGAGCTGGGATTAGAACCCACGTTCTCTGACTCCCAAACCGTCGCTCTTTCCACTAAACCACGCTGGATAGCAGGGAGCAGCAACAGCAGGCATTTTCCCGGGCCTTTTATACTCTTCCTGTTGATTTTTACATAGAGCTTCTTCTGCCTAATTATCTTAATCTAACAATTTTGTGTTCCTCTCTTAGAAGGCATCTCATCAGGGACTCCTGCAGGATGTGTCAATATTTGGTCTTTGCATGGAGCCTATCTGGCTGGTTGGGATCAAAGGAAGTGATAAGACAAAGGGCATTAAGTTTAACAAGTTGTAAACACAAGGCACCAACTCTTCACAAGCATTTTGTAGAGGGCTCCGCACATAATAAACACTCCATAAATACCACTGATGGGGTTGGCTGCAGTTGGAGAAGCAGCTGGCTCAGTGGAAAGAGCCCGGGCTTTGGAATCAGAGGTCATGAGTTCAAATCCCGGGTCTGCCACTTCTCTGCAGTGTGACCTTGGGCAAGTCTTTTAACTTTTCTGGGCCTCAGTTCCCTCATCTGTAAAATGGGGATGAAGACTGTGAGTCCCACATGGGACAACGTGGTGACCTTGTATCTCCCTCAGTGCCTAGTGCCTGGCACATAGTAAGGTCTTAACAGATACCAGAATTATTATTATTATAGGAAATTCTGGAAGGATAGGGTTTGGGTCACAATCAAGAAATCTGTTGTATTTATTGAGCACTTACTATGTGCAGAGCACTGTACTAAGGAAGATGAGGAGTTCTGTTTTGGATATGTTAAGTTTGAGGCGTTTAGCAGGGCATCCCAGTAGAGATGACCTGAAGACAAGAGGAACTGCTAGACTGAAGACGAAGAGGAGAGGTTAGGGCTGGAGAAATAGATTTGGGAGTCGTCCGCAGAGATATGATAGTTGAATATTTAGATTGTGAGTTCTTGCAGACTGGGGAATTACAGTGATTCCTACCTAGTTTGCTCTTTCTTAGTACTTAGTACAGGGCTTTGCACTAAATTCAATAAATGCTATTATTAATTCACTCATTCAATTGTATTGAGCGCTTACTATGTGCAGAGAGTACTGTACTAAGCGCTTGGAAGTTACAAGTCAGAAATAGAGAGAGACAATCCCTGCCCACACTGGGTTTACAGGCTAGGAGGAGACAGACATCAAAACAAGTAACAGGCATCAATATAAATAAATAGAATTATGGATGTATTCACATCAAAACAAGAGGCATCAGTAGAAATAAAGAGAATTATAGATGCTGTGGGGAGGGGAGAGGGAGGTAGAGCAAATGGAGAGAGTCATGGGGATGGGGGAGCAGAGGAAAAGGGCGCTTATTTTGGGAAGGCCTCCTGGAGGGGGTGAGCCTTCAGTAGGACTTTGAAGGGGGGGAAGTATGATTGGAGGATTTGATGAGGAAGGGTGTTTCAGGCCAGAGATATGATGTGGACCAGGGGTCCATGGATGGACAGGGAAGAACAAGGCCCAGTGAGGAGGTTAGCTGCAGAGGAACAAAGTGTGCGGGCAGTGCTGTAGAAGGAGAGAAGGGAGGTGAGGTAGGAGGGGGTGAGGGGATGGAGAGTTTTGAAGCCACTAGGGAGAAATTTTTGTTTGATTAAGAGGCTGACGGGCAACTGCTGGAGATTTTTGAGGAGGAGGGGTGACATGCCCAGAGTGTTTCTGTAGAAAGATAATCCGGGCAGCAGAGTGAAGTATGGACTGAAGTATTACTACTACTGTTATTGGACAGCAAAATCAAGTTTACCAGAGTAGCTAGTTTTGAGTTTGATCAAGCAGGAAAGATTTCTATCCCCTTCTTCATTTGGAGTGAACAGTGAGTTCCCGAATACATAGGGCTACTCAAATACCCAGGAGGATGCTGTGCCTCAGTTATCTCATCTGTAAAATGGGGATTTAATACCTGTTCTCCCTTCTACTTAGATTGTGAACCCCTTGTGGGACAGGGACTGTGTCTGACCTGATTATCTTGTATCTTCCCCAGCTCTCAGGGCAATACTCAAAAATTTGGATTTCTGCTTACTATGTAGCAAGCACTGTACTAAGGGCTGTGGTAGAGACAAGATAACCAGGCCCCAAATAGAGCTCACAGTCTAAATCCAAGGTATTGAATCCCCACTTTGCAAATGAGGGAATGGAGGCAAAGAGAAGGTAAGTGATTTGCCCAAGGTCAAATAGCAGGTATGTGGTGGAGCAGGATTTGAACCCAGGTCCTCTGACTCTACTAGGCCAAGCTGCTTCTCTACATTGTGCCTAATCCCTCTGTGACCTGCAGTAAGCATTATAAATGGTTGATTGGGGTTGGGTTTGCAGTTCGTGGGTGTGGGCTAGAGAAGCAGCGTGGCTCAGTGGAAAGAGCACGGGCTTTGGAGTCAGAGGTCATGGGTTCTAATTCCAACTCCGCCAATTGTCAGCTGTGTGACTTTGGGCAAGTCACTTGACTTCTCTGGGCCTCAGTTGCCTCATCTGTAAAATGGGGATGAAGACTGTGAGCCCCCTGTGGGACAACCTGATCACCTTGTATCCCCCCAGCGCTTAGAACAGTGGTTTGCACATAGTAAGCACTTAATAAATGCCATCATTATTATTATTACTGCAAGCCCTCTACAGCAGCAGACACAGCCATGCTTTCATCCGCTTTTTATGAGTGATATTCACATTGTCTGTGCAAAATGAAAATTCCACCGGAGTGGCTTGTGGAGTCATAATTGAAGGAACATTGTCTGACTCTTTCCCAATTACTGTCTGAGAGAGGAGTAGGTTTGTATGTTAGATCGGTCCCTAATAGTTCTATTCCCGCTTGTATGATGAGCACGCCATTGGAGATCTGCAATCTGGGGAAGGCTTTAAGTGCCATCAGTACACTTTGAGTCACTTTGCTATATACAGGTGACTTTGTTCTAGAGACACATATACAAGGAGACGTAAATGATTATGAATCAATTGGCTGATTCAACCCAGCATAATGAACTGACAATAAATCTGAAGATAATGGATGTACCAGTCGACATCTGGGAAATGTTCCACACCACCATGTGATTTCATCAGCAGTCCAGAACTGCTCTCTAAGCAGTAGCATATCTTAGAATGCACAAAAAGCCTGCACTCACAATGGCCACCGTGGTCTTCTGAAAGCTTCAGGACAGATTTGTGACTATGTGTCTCCAGTGATGTCAGCCTTCTATATAGCTAGGAGACCTGAACAATTTACAGAACCTGCAAGCCAAACTTGAGAAGTCTCAGCAGCACTCTCCAGTAGCCATCCTCAACAGCAAGTGACAGGGCAGAATCACCTCTAGAAAGGTCCTGAAACACCCCCAGTGACACTGAAGCAATGCTTGCAGCAACAGAGCTCTGCAGGGCAGGACCTGTGAGAAAAATACGTGAAAAAAACCGTGAGAAGCAGCTTGGCCTAACGGATAGGACACAGGCCTGAGAATCAGAAGGACCTGGGTTCTAATCCCTGCTCCTCCCATTTGTCTGCTGTTACTACTTTTCTGTGCCTGTTATCTGGAAAGTGGGGATTAAGAAAGACTATGATCCCTCTGTGGAACATGGACTATGTACAACCTGATTAGCTTGTATCTAACCCAGAGCTTAGAACAGTGCCTGGAACATAGTAAGTGCTTAACCATTAAAAAAAAAATAGATGACAGCGGGATTCTCAAGTAACTGCTGTTTAGGGAATTGAAAGGTAACACCGAGAATACATCAAAGTGTGAAGTTGGAAGGTAAGCATGAGACTACAGCCAATCTATAATAATAACAATAATGGCATTTATTAAGCGCTTACTAGGTACAAAGCACTGTTCTAAGCACTGGGGAGGTTACAAGGTGATCAAGTTGTCCCACAGGGGGCTCACAGTCTTAATCCCCATTTAACAGGTGAGATAACTGAGGCACAGAGAAGTTAAGTGACTTGTCCAAAGTCACACAGCTGACAATTGACAGAGCTAGGATTCGAACCCGTGACCCCTGACTCCAAAGAGACTGACTGCCCCTCTAGATTCTAAACTCATTGTGGGCAGAGACTCTGTTATATTGTTATATTTTACTCTCCCAAGCTCTAATCACAGTGCTCTGCACACATTGTATTTATTGAGCGCTTACTGTGTGCAAAGCACTGTACTAAGCACTTGTGTTTAGTAAATATGCTTGACTGACTGACAATCCCCTTACCGTTAGAGTGTCAAGGCCTACAGTCTGGGAGAGAGACTGCTTAAACCCTCTTGCATCCAGAGCTGCCCTCATCCAGCAGGGAAGGGATGAAGACTAAAGCAGACCTTGGGAAGAGCTTGGGAAGCAGTGGCTATAGTTGTGGCTGTTGTGATGGTGAAGAACCCTAAAACAGCAAGGAACCTGAAACAGCTGCAATGTTGTACTGTTATTGAGTTGATTGTTTTCCTTATATTCTTCTGCTGTTTGTCTCATCTCTCCTTTTGTGGCTGTCACTATCCCCCTTGCTCATTGTAAACCCCTGGGGGTCAGGGACTGGGGCTAATTTTTATCCTCCTGTGCGTCACATTGAGAACAGTAAGAGCCTAATGGTATTTATTAATTCATTCAGTCACCCCAGCTGGGAAGGCAGAATAAACAATTTAAAGATATAGACTCAAACCGTGTGAAGTATCAGTGAATTGTTGAAAGACCACTGCAGCAGAAAGGCCAGCCTGATGGACAGCAATTGGGAGAGGAGCTGTCCTCTTTGCCCCCCACCCCAAGAAAAGGCTTTATATAGGTTGGAATTTCAAAAGGCAGACTTGAAAACAGAGACAGGCCCAATCTGGGGCAAACCTACTGTTATGTAGCTAGAGACTATCTTATGAAAAATATAGAGGGGAATTTTCATCTCATTTGGATGTTTTCAGTGACACTCAAACATGGGATTCTTACTGTCTCTAATGTCATCTTTAAAAAGGAAGGTCACAGTGTGTGTCTGTATTGATGAACAGTTCGCTAAAGATTTATCTTGTATATCATATTTTGAAAATGTGCAATGATGTGGGCTTGGAAAATTGATATATTAATGACACTGGCTTGTAAAATAATGGCCTTCTAAAAATATCTAACTGAAAGGATGCTAATCATACCAGAAAGGTTTTTATTTTGTGATGGACAAATTAGATTGAAGATAAGACTATCGTAATTATTTTTCTTGTGACTGAAGAATGATTTTAATCCAAGTCTTCATAGTATGACAGATGAAAGTACTAAATCATTTTTCCAAGCACTTACTGTGATAGTGAAATTTTCATGCCCAAGCATATTCAGAATGCAGTTGGACAGTTGTAACTGGTCATGAAAATGAAGCGATCGATTACTGACATCTCAAATGTAATACTTTCAGATAAGCTTCTAAAAGTTTAATTTTCTAGATAATTTTTTAAGAAACTATCAGATACCTCTGGGTCTAGACTTAGAATGACAGAGGTGGTTAGTGTGGTATCTGAGTGTTGGAAGAACTCCTTAGCATGTTTCATTTTGTGGTTCAGGCTGCATCACAGCTGGACCCTAGCTAAGTCTCTGCTGGTTTTAAGAGAATAATGTCATTCCTGCTGAACAGCCAGGGAAGTGAGGTGCCATCCTGACAAGCTTCTGAAATGTATCACTTAAGAGGGAGGAAGGCACAGGGAGTTTTACAGATGGAAAGCAAGTGACAAACTAGAGACTCAGCTAGGATTCACTCTTTGTTCTTCCATATGGGAAGCAGAGTGAAAACCTTCTGGCTTGCATTCCTGTCCAAACTTCTCCAGTTTGTTTTTTACACCTAACTCCACTTCCTCTCCTCCAACTCCAACTTAACGCTCTAGAATCTTGTCCCTCTTCACTCCCCTAAAAACTGTTCTCTCCGTGGTTATTTTAGAGACCTCTTTTTAGCTCCCATTCAGATTTCATATTCACTTCATCACTAATCCCATCAATTGTTTTCCACAACATTTTCTGGATCTATCCCTTACTCTCCAACCATATGCCATTATTCTACTTCAGTTTCATGTCATATCATAGCATGACTACTCTATGAGCCTCCTCCCTGGTTGCCTTGCCTACAAACCTTCCCCCTCAGTCCATACTTGGCAGCCTAGATCATTCTTTTTTATGTTCTTCCCTTTCATAAACCTTCAATAGTTCCCATTTCTCTCCTAAATAGACTGGGACTCCTGACCATTGGCTTTAAAGCATCTTATTACTTCTCTACCTCTTATTGTAATTGTATTCGTTAAGTACTTACTATGGGACAAGTGCTGTTCTATACCCTGGGATAGATATGCTTTAATTAGATTGGACAAAGTCCCTGTCACAATCCTAGATGGAGGGAGTACAGACATTGGGGTCCACATAGGGCTCACAGTCATAATCCCTATTTTACAGATGAGGTAACTGAGGCCTAGAGAAGTTAAGTTACTTGCCCAAGGTCACAGTAGGGATTAGGACCCATGACCTTCTGACTACTGGTAGAGCCTGTGCTCTATCCACTATACCATGCTGCTGTTGTTGTGAAGGTACAAAAGTGGTTTTCAGGAGTGTCTGATGGTATCAGATGGAAACTTGTTTATCTTGCCTAAGTAGTAGCTTCTTCATCTAGTGGAATCTGAATCTAATTGCTTTTTGTCAGTAAATACTATACCAGTGCTGAGACAATCTGACCTGAAATATTAATATTTATTTTCTTCCCTGCTACTTCCACTCCAAAGCAAAACGAAACAACAAATAATATTAGTCAATCAATCAGTGGTATTTATTGAACACTTACAGTATGCAGGGAACTGTTCTAAATGCCTGGAAGGCAATAGAGTTGATAGGATTACTGTAATCCCTGATTACTGTCAGGGAGCAGTGAAGTGTCCCTTCACTTAGGATGGAACAAGCAAGACCCAGTTGCCTTCAGCTCTGAACTCGCTCTATCTTTCAATCACCTGAAGAAAAACGATGAACAAAGAGAATATAAAACATAATATGCTGTTACTATCAAATATGGACTTGTATTTTATAGGTCATTATAATAATAATAATACTAATTGTGGTATTTAGTGCTTATGAAGTACCGAGCACTGATCTAAGCACTGGCGTAGATACAACCTAATCAGGCTGGACACAGTCCTTGTCCGACATGGGGCTCAGTCTTGATCCCCACTTTACAGATGAGGTAACTGAGGCACAGAGAAGCTAAGTGTCTTGCCTGAGGTGTTAGAGCAGACGTGGCAGAGTCAGGATTAGAACCCATGTCCTCTGACTCCCAAGCCTGTGCCTTGCCACTAGGCCATGCTGGGTTATTCCAAAGGAAGATTTTTTTTTTTTTTTGGTCAGGAAATTTTTAACACAAGGCTCAGAGAAAGTAATGCCAGTCCATTGTCCCCTGAAAGGACCAAAGCAGCACTTCTGAAGAAACTGCCTGAAGCAATGTACCATTTAAAACCACAGTCGAGGAACTACTGTAGCTGACAGACTGTGTTTGTCATGGAACAAAGACAAGGTGACTCAATTGAAGCAAAATAATTGTGCTAGCTAGAAAAAATGAAAACGACAGAAAAGGACTCGCTACTCCGAGGCAATACATATCAACCTTAGGGCAGTCTTTACATTCAAGCAATGGTTATATATGCTAGGCTGGCCTTGTATATGTTATCTCCACACATCCATTAAAACCATCAAACTCCTCATTTTCATTTTGCCAGAGGACAGTGATGCACATATGAACACTGAGTGGATTGATTGATGCAATTTGTACTACAAATTCTGGCACAGATTTGAATGAATGAGAATATGGTTTGATTTCCAGTCTATGCTCTTGTAATCGAAGAACAGAGTCATAGGCCAAAATAAGATGAATGTTCAGATGAAAACCCACCTGGGACTTGATCCTGACACTATACAGAGAAGCAGCGTGGCTCAGTGGAAAGAGCCTGGGCTTTGGAGTCAGAGGTCATGGGTTCAACTCCCGACTCCCCCACTTGTCAGTTGTGTGACTTTGGGCAAGTCACTTAACTTCTCTGTGCCTCTGTTACCTCATCTGTAAAATGGGGATTAAGACTGTGAGCCCCACATGGGACAACCTGATCACCTTGTAACCTCCCCAGCGCTTATAACAGTGCTTTGCACATAGTAAGTGCTTAATAAATGCCATTATTATTATTATACACTCAAATATACTTGTGTTTTCTTCACCTTCGAAATTCTTGTAATGCATTCGTATACTTTAACACTTTCAGTCTTCTAGAATATTGATTTAGGTACCTGAGTAGCCTGAGAAAAGGTAAATGCATTCTAAACACCCAATTTTTGTGAAAGGATCATTTACTCAGCAGGACCAGATGCGCTAGTGAGAACTGAGAGTCGCTTCTATTTCATCTGTCTAATGGATCACAGTGGTGAGCAGATTTTAAAGTTGGCTCAGTAAAGGCAAACTGATGGTGGATGAGTGTTAACGATTTTAATTGTATATTTAAAACAGAGCGTTTCTGTAGGACAGCAATGAAATGCAATCTCATTATCTATGTATATTTTTCATAGTGCAACCTATATAGTCTGCCCAAATCTAAAACCACTCAACATGAGTATGAAGAAATCATATGAGGGGAAAGTTATGCCAATTCACTTAATCCTTTAAACGTCAGTCCTTCAACTCAATTCCAATTGCTTTCCCAAGAAAAACAATTATTGTCATCAAAAATTAAGGCCCCCAGTGTAATGCTATACCATGTTAAAGTTGTGGTGCAAACAGGAAGCTACAAAAGCCAGATTTGGGTTTCTGTCCCAAATCCAAGGCAATATTCCCTTTTGTTTTTTTCATTATTCTTTTCTTAACTGTACTACATAATTAATGTCATCACCCAGCTATGCTTGTGGAGAACCAATATATGTTTGTACAGCTAAATAGCAAAGGAAGGTAGTAGATTCAAAAGCTGTCTTTTGGGGGTCGGGGTTTCAATTCATTAGGAACTAATATTTTCAGTCAGTGTGTTTCATGGATTTAGTACTTTTATATTACTCTTTAAAGAGCAAAAATTCAACTGCAGACTGTAAGGATTTAATAAAAATGTCCAATGATTTTATGAGATTACTGATCTGTTCCAAAAATCTATTTTAGCAGGCAATTATTGTTAAAAAGGCATTCATTTTAATAAAAATTGCAATGGCATCCATAGGATTTGGCTAGATGGTTGTTGTTACCTCCTTGTTTGAGAGAGTGTCTGGTGTAAACAATGGATCAGCCTTGGTCTGGTCAAGAACAGAAGAAATAAATTGATTATACTGCTAATGGTTTGTGCGTCCAACTCTCACAACTCTCTCATTCTTGCTGATCAAGTTCCCATTTGGGCACAGAGTACAAGAAGTCAGTTGGCAGGTAGAGTTGCGCCATTGAATGTAGGAAACCTACTTATAGCCAACAGGATTGTAGTATTGTGCCAATGCTTTCCCATAACTCCATAGACTAATAGGAGATTGTCAGGGTAGTCACTTTGGTAACGATGGTGGTCTTTAATTCCCATGTTGACTAGCTATTTTCAGAATTCTTTCTGATTTTCTCCAGCACGTGAGATGCCCAATTTGGAGTTTTGTCAGAAACCTTCACCACGGATGACATAGCCTCACATAAAACACCTCTGTGTCTGACTGTTTCGCCCTCCCTGCAGGTATTTTGAATAACTCAGTGGAGGGAAGAGAAAATAATCAGCATTGCATTATGCAGAACAAATCTTGTCAGAACCTTTGAAATCCCTCCTTTATGAGGGTGGATTGGCTCCCATTTTCAGAGTGGCATTGATTTACAAAATAAATTAATTAGAAAATAATGATTTATGATACTTGTCTATATTTGTATAGCAACTTGCACCTTAGGGACTGTCTGAGCACAGTGCAAACACAGATACGTTGTACGAATTCCTTGTATGGAGAAGCAGCGTAGCTTAGTGGGGCTTCAGAGTCAGAGGATGTGGGTTCTAATCCCAGCTCCACCACTTGTCTGCTGTGTGATCTTGGGCAAGTCACTTAACTTCTCTGTGCCTCATTTACCTTGTCTGTAAAATGAGTATTAAGACTTTAAGCCCCATTTGGGACAACCTGATTACCTTGTGTCTAACCCAGTGCTTTGAACAATGTTTGGCACATAGTAAGTGCTAACAAATACCATCATCATCATCAGCACATCAGGTAGTTGGCAAGCCCTTTTGCTGTGGGGGAGGATTTTTTTTTTTAAATAAGGCACAACAATAAGGTTAGTCACACTATGCTTAGAGAGATATTTGTGACCATAGACAGCACAATGGTACCTCCTTTCTGATGGGAAAGAAATAGATGTAGCATATTTGACCATCAGAAAGGTTTTTGGGTTGCTTGAATACATGGAATTTTTCAGGTTTTTTAATTCTTCCTTCCTTCCACCCATGTTCTGCCTAATGGAAAACAGGGCTTAATTGCCAGAATTCCTAAATGGTTATCTGCACAGGATATGAAAGATTCCCCTACAAAATGAGAAATGAATTTGAATAGATTATTGCAGGAGTTAGAACTTGGTAAACAGAACTGCCACCTTGTGGATACAAGGAAATGAGCTAGATGTTTCTGCTGCCACAAAACTAAAACTTGTGCCATCATAATCAAAGGTTGCTAAATTCCCTTCCAGAATTTATCCTTTGTTGTTCTTTTTTGAATCCCTACATTTTACTTGTATAATGTTCTTAGTTTAGACGGTGGAATAAAGCCTGTACGTTTGCCCCAAATCTTGAGTTTTAATTTAAATTTCACCAACTATAAATTACAAAGTGCTGATAGGCGATTCCCTGACTTAATTAGACTTTACTGCTGATCTGTTTTCCTAATGTAAATAACTGGTTTTACTATCATATTTACATAATCAATCAATCAATCAATCAATCGTATTTATTGAGCGCTTACTATGTGCAGAGCACTGTACTAAGCGCTTGGGAAGTACAAATTGGCAACACATAGAGACAGTCCCTACCCAACAGTGGGCTCACAGTCTAAAAGGGGGAGACAGAGAACAAAACCAAACATACCAACAAAATAGAATAAATAGGATAGAAATGTACAAGTAAAGTAAATAAATAAATAAATAGAGTAATAAATATGTGCAACCATATATACAAATATACAGGTGCTGTGGGGAAGGGAAGGAGGTAAGATGGGGCGATGGAGAGGGGGACGAGGGGGAGAGGAAGGAAGGGGCTCAGTCTGGGAGGAAGGGGCTCAGTCTTATATATTTTCATTATATAATGAAAATATAATACTTTTTAAGCAATTGAATGCAGCTTTATTTGACTCGAGGGCAATATTTAGTTAAGTAAATATTTTAACAAACTGAAACATGCTTTTCCTGAGTTCCACAGTTTCTTTTGCTGATTTGTCAAAAAATATTTTTAAACCACCCGTGATTACCAAATACAAGAAAAAAGTTTTGGGACATGCATTTTCACAGGATAAAGAAAAAACGGAGTTTCTTTCCTTTTGTGAGCATAGCATATGTTCTGTTATGTGCATATCATTCCTGATCTCTGGGTGATGAGATTCTATTTTAGTTTGGGGATATATATATACATATATATATGCAATTGTAAAATTTAGAAAATGCTGAATGACAATCCAGTTAGAAAAGTGTAATTTAAGTAATGTAGTTGAAAAGCTGTTTACAGAAGTAAATGATTTTAATTTAAGCTAATAACTGTTGAATACAGGGATGATGTGGGTAAAACCCTACTGTGCACTGTGTAATATGTGGGATTTCCTTGTAAATCACACTTCTGGGGGGGGGGGGGGGGGGGAAACAGTTTAATACCAAATGGCAGCATTAACGATTCACTTACTAATGAAGAAAGAGTAAAAAAGCAAGAAAAACCTTTTGCAGCCATGTATTCTTTTTTCTATGTCTTGATGATACTGAATGGGGGCTGAATTGCTTTATGTATTAAAAGCAATATTGCTAATGAGTGTTCATTTTTATGGTGGTAGGATATCATTTTTTGCCAATGAAAATTAATAGCACATTCAAACTGTCAATTAGTTTTAATCCTAAATAAAAATATGTATATGTGCATATTGATGGATAGATATCACATTTTTAAACAGGATTCATGGTAAATTAAGGCATTGTCTGCTAACTGTACTTGGAACCAAAGCTCTGGCAAATGAATATTCTCATTATTTAGTGTAAAATTAACAATAATTTAAAGTTTCTGTAATAATCACAAATACAGTATAAAGACCCATTTGTTTCATGAAATAAATATCTTTACTTTCAGCCATGAGAAGCAGCATGGTTTACTGGAAAGAGCACAGGTTTGGAAGTCAGAGGACCTGGGTTCTAGTCCTGGCTCTGCCACATGTCTGCTCTTTTAAAATTCATCTTTACGATTCTACGTCAGTGGCAACTCAACTTTTCAAAGGAATATTTCAATTTGAATTTCATATTTTCAAGGAAGATAGAGTTGGATAATAGTAATAATAATTTTGGTATTTGTTAAGTGCTTACTATGTGCAAAGCACTGTTCTAAGCGCTGGGGAGGATACAAGGTGATCAGGTTGTTCCTTGTGGGGCTCACAATCTTAATCCCCATTTTACAGATGAGTTAACTGAGGCACAGAGAAGTTAGGTGACTTGCCCAAAGTCACACAGGTGACAATTGGTGGAGCTGGGATTTGAACCCATGACCTCTGATTCCCAAGCTCATGCTCTTTCCACTGAGCCATGCTGCTTCTCCAGTACTCTTAAGATACAGTTCTATACCCACAAATGCTGATAATTTAGTTCTGCTCATTTTGATATCTGGAAACTGTGGAATTTGGAAAGGGACTGTACGGTGGTGGTAAAACAGTATCCTATGTATGCTTTTTGCAGACAGGGAATGGATCTAACAACTCTTGTGTCGAGCTCTCCTAATCAGTTAGTAATGGCTCAATAAATGATTGATTTTGTCATTGATGTGTTTGATGTGTAAATGGAAAGGTGTGGGTCAGGTTTATTTCTTACCTAAGATGGGAGTTTACATATAAACTCCTTGGAGACTGAAAATTTCTGATAGAAATCTTTTTTTAGGAAAATTGGGTTTTCGTTTGTAAAAAAAATTGCATGTTAAAATTAACTTGACAGTTTCTAAAAGTACCGAATATTGAAACCGTCAGGATTGAAAATGGGATTCATCATCAATCGTATTTATTCAGCGCTTACTGTGTGCAGAGCACTGTACGAAGCGCTTGGGAAGTACAAGTTGGCAACATATAGAGACAGTCCCTACCCAACAGTGGGCTCACTCAGTTAAGACCCTAATGTTTAGGTATAGAATCTACATTCTATACCTAGAATATATGTCTTTTGCTCCTTGTGGGCAGGGATAATGTCTAGCAGTTGTATCGTATCACAAGCCCTTAGTTCAGTGCTTTGCACACAGTAATAATTCAAAGAATGCTATTGATTGATATTGCTGTGATTATGTGATTGGATATAGGGTCACAAGAAACTAGGAGTAAAACGTTATTGTTTATTTGGTCTGATGTTTCCCAGCAGATTCTCCCCTGGGTCAGGAAGAGGAACAATTAGAAAGGCTTGTGAATGCTTTCTTTATTTTCCCAGTGCAGAGGATTGGAGGAATGAGACTTCACTGGTAGGTGACAGGTCTGCATGAGATGCACAACTGAACTTTCTAGTCTTCAGTGGAGCTTTGACCCAAGTAATAATAAATGAGGTTAGTTGTGGCATAGCCACGATGATCTCCCTTGAACCGCCTATCTCTGGACAGCTTCTCTGAGAGGAAAATCCTTTCTAAAGTTCAAGGTAAACCCAGGCTTTTCCTTGATGTGGTAGAATGCTTTCATTGATATAGCACCTTACCCTCCAGGCAGGGACATGCTGGATGGAAGAGGTGCTTGCTCCTCTCAATACTTAAAACAAAGCCTACTTAATGCCTGGTTGTTTTTGAGGTGACTTGCAGACTGTGTCTGAAGAAAAATAGATTTCAAACAAGCAAATGAGGGCTGTGTAGAATTTACATGGGATACATTTACATTGTATAGAATGCAATGTAAATGCAAAGCACTGAACTAAGGGCTTGTGATAAGATAGAACTGCTAGACATTAAACCTGCCCACAAGAAGCAAAAGACATATATTCTAGGTATAGAATGTAGATTCTATACCTAAACATTAGGGTCTTGAATGTGAATCCCATTTTCGATCCCGCCGGTTTCAATATTTGGTACTTTTAGAAACTGTCCAGTTAATTTTAACATGCAATTTTTTTTTACAAAAACCCAATTTTCCTAAAAAAAGATTTCTATCAGAAATATTTAAACTCCCACCTTAGGTAAGAAATAAACCTGACCCATACCTTTCCATTTACACATCAAACACATCAATGACAAAATCAATCATTTATTGAGCCATTACTAACTGATTAGGAGAGCTCAACACAAAGTTGTTAGATAGAATTTACATTGGGATAAGACCAGTAGTTTAAAAAAGAAAGTACCATCATCACTTGAGAGCTTACTTTTAAAATGGTATTTCAAGTCTCATGTTCACAAAGAATGTGTTGGGATCCTACTTACCAATCAGATATTCAAGCCCCAGTAACGTTTCTATATCTCTTTTAATTTTGTTGTAGTTTTGGAATAATTAAAATCCTGACGTCCACTATTTCCATACTGATTAAAGTTATTAGAAGATGACTTCCCAGTTCTCGGGCTGGGCTTATTTTAAAATCTCACAGGCTAAAAGAAGATTTAAAAAAAAAAAATCAGTAAAATCAAAACTCCAGATGCTATAATGCATTAACCTTTCTTTAATATCCACTCTGAACAATATTTTGATGATTACTGCCATTTAGTAAACAGATTATGAACATGCAGTTCCCTGGGGGCTCTTATTTAATTAATTAGGCAAATTGGCTGTGTGTGTGTTTGGGAGAGGGAGAGAGAGAGAGAATTCTGCAGCTCAAACTGCTTTCCTTTCTCTCCCCAAGCCATGCTGACAGAGATCAGGATTGCAATTTGCAGCTGACAGTTTAGGGTTAAGATATGATTCCAGGTAACAGAAGCCAATGAGAGTACACTCCGTTGATGTTTGTGACATCATCTTCCAGCCGGAGTACATAGAACAGCTGAGGTAGCTTTCAGCTTCAGCACCAGTGCCATTATGATGGATGTTTACATTTCTTCATTGAGAGCCAATTATCTCGCTTTTGCGTGAGGCCCAAGGATCACTTATGCTGCCTGCCTGCCCAGAGCCCTGCTGGAGCTATCTCAACGAATTGTTTTCTCTGTGCCTGGTAAGCTCCTCTTCTCTTTCACCTTCTCTTTCAAAATAAAGGGGATCTGTCTGACATAGGAACTGCATAGGAAACTGCTTTCTCAGGACGATAGGATGATAGTACGGCTGGATTAAAAGTACAGCGATGCTCAGCATCTATTAGACAAAGAATAGGCTTAAAGAAAAGAAGAAACTGCTAGCGTACCCTTAGAAATCTCTGTTTAAGTGGAATTTAAACAGAGGCTTTTCTTTAGCTATGCAAAAGTTCTTTCGATGACCATTATGCCAAATTAATTTGAATTCAGATCATTTTATTTGGCTTTTGCTGGTAGTAGCCAATAGTAAGGAGGATTGTTCTTAACTAATCTAATAATTTCTAAAAACAATCAAACTTTTCTAATTGTTTAATAGTTTTCTGGAACTCCCTTGCAGAGTTGTGTTTGATAGAATATGATTAACCTAGTGAGAAAGCTTTTAGCAATGGAAATGAATGGCCGTGCTTAATTTTCAGTTAACACAATTGAAGAACAAGGCAATGTAAATAATATAGCACAAGAAAAAAATCTCTGACTCTGAAGCCAGAAGCGTAACTGGAATCTGTTATGCCTTTAATTGTCTCATATTTTCCTTTTGAATCCTTATCAAAACAGCTCTCTCTGTAGTTAGGCATCCAGAAGAGTTAGCTCTAAGGAGTGTGATTTCCAAATTTGAATTATTTACCATGCATTTATTTAGATCAGAAGATTTTACTTATTTAGTTTTGGGATTAGGTAGCAAAACAAGCACATTTTCAGCTACCAGACTCTTTTGTGTACAGGGGAAATTAGCACTGACAGTGACACTGAGAAATCAGATACAATGAAGGGTTTAATTGATTAAAAGAGTACAACTGCCACCTTATAAAGAATCCAATAACAAGTTTAACTACTTAAGGATGATCCCTGATAGCTCATAAGAAACAAAAGTCTATAGTTAATTTCAGAATTTATGGCAGTTATCATGCAGTGAAATGAAATTCATTTACATTGTTACTACTGAAATATATCTTTTCTTACAGTAATTTCAGAGTGGAATGAAACTTTTGAATAATTTACTTCAAGTTTTTTTCTAAGTTTGTGATTTTTAGATTTATTTTCACTCATCCTAGTCATGAAGTTCTTTCCTTGATTTTTTTTGTTGTCGTTTGTTTTGAGGGGTATTGTATTTATGATAATTAAACCAGTATTTATGATAATTATAAATTATTGTGTGTAAGTGTTTTAATTGTACTTATATACAGCAGGGGTTCTCTTCTATGAGCTACTTTGAAAACCTGCAACTAAACCAGTCCAGCTAGCCATTTCCTAATTGGGTTTTATTTCTTAGGCCTCTTTATGCCAATAAGAGTCCCAACAACACTGAATATTTATCAATTGCATTTGTATTAATGGATAATTGAGATCAGTTTATCAGCAGAAACGACATGTAGCCATCAAAGTAATGAAGATTTGGCAATTAACAAAATCATGCAATTTTTTCATAATTTCATAGAAGAGGCTGTTTATGTTTTTACAATATGAAGGTGAATTTCTAAAGTTAATTTCATCTTTGTCATTATTTTTGACTTTAAAAGAAGTGGTCTATTATACTTAAAATATTTTTACCAACACTAGAGACATGTGGTATTACGTCTGAGCTTCATAGGAAGAATCTGTTGGAGACTTTTTGTGTGGAAACAGCCATTTGTGACCCAAATCAGCCTTGAGAAAAGGTCATTATCCCCAAATCAACATCTGTGGAAATAGCTTCATAGAAAAAGTTGTAACACACCTGAGTTCAATTTGACTATTCTAACTAGTCCTCTCGCAAAGTGATGAAAAACATTTTGGATATTTCTAAGACCCTGGGTATTCCTTATCTCACTCCCTCAGGCAATATGGGGGCAAAGTGAATGAATATGTTCAAGTTCCCAACACTTGTGGTTGGTGATTTTGGACTGGATGAGCTCCCCTTTCAATACAGAAGCATAGAGCACAGATCTAGGAGTCAAAAGGCCCTGGGTTCTAATCCCAGCTCTCCACTTGTTTGCTGTGTGACCTTGGACAAGTCACTTGACTTCTCTATGCCTGTTACCTCATCTGCAAAATGGGGATTAAGACTGTGAGCCCCCTGTGGGAAAGGGACTGTGTCCAACCTCATAATCTTGTGTCTACCCCAGCACTTAGAATAGTGCATGACACATAGTAAGTGCTTAACAAATACCATCATCATCATTATTGATATTACACATTAGGGCCCAATCAAAATTGGCCCAATTGATGTTAAGAACTGGCCTTTGTAGCTGTGCAGGGTCACACCATCACCTTCACTCTGCACTCGAGACGGAGAATCAAAAGGTCTCTGTGTACATCTACAACCATGGCTGCCTACTGCCTAAAGAGATGGAGACAATGTGTCAATCAATCAATCAATCATATTTATTGAGTGCTTACTGTGTGCAGAGCACTGTATTAAGCGCTTGGGAAGTACAAGTTGGCAACATATAGAGATGGTCCTTACCCAACAGTGGGCTCACAGTCTAGAAGGGGGAGACAGAGAACAAAACCAAACATACTAACAAAATAAAATAAATAGAATAGATATGTACAAGTAAAATAAATAGAGTAATAAATATGTACAATCATATATACACATATACAGGTGCTGTGGAGAAGGGAAGGAGGCAAGACGGGGGGATGGAGAGGTGGATGAGGGGGAAAGGGAAGGGGCTCCGCCCTCCCCTCCAGGGCTCAGACTGGGAAGGCCTCCTGGAGGAAGTGAGCTCTCAGTAGGGCCTTGAAGGGAGGAAGAGATCTAGCTTGGCGGATGGGCAGAGGGAGGGCATTCCAGGCCAGGGGGAGGACGTGGGCTGGGGGTCGATGGCAGGACAGGCGAGAACAAGGCACAGTGAGGAGGTTAGTGGCAGAGGAGTGGAGGGTGCAGGCTGGGCTGTAGATGGAGAGAAGGGAGGTGAGGTAGGAGGGGGCGAGGTGATGGACAGCCTTGAAGCCCAGGGTGAGGAGTTTCTGCCTGATACGCAGATTGATTAGTAGCCACTGGAGATTTTGGAGGAGGGGAGTAACATGCCCAGAGCGTTTCTGGACAAAGACAATCCAGGCAGCGGCATGAAGTATGGATTGAAGTGGGGAGAGACACGAGGATGGGAGATCAGAGAGAAGGCTGATGCAGTAGTCCAGACGGGATAGGATGAGAGCTTGAACAAGCAGGGTAGTGGTTTGGATGGAGAGGAAAGGGTGGATCTTGGCAATGTTGCAGAGCTGAGACCGGCAGGTTTTGGTGACAGCTTGGATGTGAGGGGTGAACGAGAGAGCGGAGTCGAGGATGACACCAGGTTTGCGGGCCTGTGAGATGGGAAGGATGGTAATGCTGTCAACAGTGATGGGAAAGTCAGGGAGAGGGCAGGGTTTGGGAGGGAAGACAAGGAGTTCAGTCTTGGACATGTTGAGTTTTAGGTGGTGGGCAGACATCCAGATGGAGATGTCCTGAAGGCAGGAGGAGATGCGACCCCGGAGGGAGGGGGAGAGACCAGGGGCAGAGATGTAGATCTGGGTGTCATCAGCGTAGAGATGATAGTTGAAGCCGTGGGAGCAAATGAGGTCACCAAGGGAGTGAGTGTAGATCGAGAACAGAAGGGGACCAAGAACTGAGCCTTGAGGAACCCCCACAGTAAGGGGATGGGAGGGGGAGGAGGAGCCTGCAAAAGAGACTGAGAATGAACGACCGGAGAGATAAGAGGAGAACCAGGAGAGGATGGAGTCTGTGAAGCCAAGGTTGGATAGCGTGTTGAGGAGAAGAATATCTCTTGAACCTGAATATTAGACCCAGTCTTTTCTTCCTAATATCATAAATCAAATAGAATATCAAATATCATACAGCCCTTGCTCTAAATTCTCCCACATCTAATGCATTGGTCATTCCATTTCCCCAATGAAAAAGCATATTCCACACTCAACTTCATCAAAAAAACTCTCCTCCTTCCCTAAAAAAAATCAATTGCTCATGACTCATTCAATTAGTCCTTATCATCTTTATTGTGTCAATCCATCAGGTGCTTCTATGCTCATATGTCACCTTCATGTATCTGCTTGCTTGTTTATCCACCTGTGTTTATTCTCACATTAGTATAACTATTATATATTCATCTATTTACACACACCCATTTTTCCATTAAGCAGTAAGTTTATTTTAAGCAGAGGCCACATTTTCTACCTCTTCTATGCATTTTCCAACACACCAAAATGTTTTACATTTGGAAGACAATATATATTGTGGTGTTGATTCTACTGGCAAATATGTTTGTCTTTCTCCTCCATTAGAGTATGAGCTTATTGTAGGCAGGGGATAACTGCCCCTGTTGTACTTTCCCTAGCACTAAATAGAAAAGTAGCATGACTAGTGGAAAAAACACAAACCTGGGAATCAGAGGACAGAGACCTATTTTTTTGTTGTTTGTTTTTTTTTTTTTTTTTATATTTAAGCACTTACTATGTTCCAGGCACTGCACTAAGCACTGGAGTATATTCAAAATATTCAGGCTCCCAGTATTAATCCCCATTTTACAGATAAAGTAACTGAGGCACAGAGAAGTTAATTGACTTGCCTAAGGACACACAGCAGACAATTCTGCCTCTGCTGCATGGTCTTAGACAAGTCACTTAATTTCTCCGTTCCTCATCTGCAAAATGGGGATTCAATACCTGCTTTCCCTCCTACTTAGATTGTGAACCCCATGTGACCTCATTATCTTGTATCTACCTCCATGCTTAGAATACGGCTTAGAATGTAGTAAGTACTTAATACCACAATTATTATTTTATTACTATTAATGAGTTCAGCACAGCATTTGCAGTTGATAATCAATCAGTATTCATTCATTAAATCATATTTGAGTATTTACTCAAATACTGTTCTAAGCACTTGGGAGAGTACAATATAAAAATAAAAAGATACATTCCTCACCCACAATGAGCTAGCAGTCTAGAGGGGGAGACAGAGGTTAATATAAATAAATATTTATTGAGTACCTATTGTGTACAGAACACTGTATGGAGTGATGCAGTGAGCCTTCAGACCATACCATCTAGTGTTGTGGAAACAGACATAAACTCTAGAGAAAGGAAATAGAAGAAAAGAAGGATATGAGTCCCTCTTATAAATACATAATATTTAAGCATTAGAATATGCAGAAAAGGCTCAGGTTTTCTCACATTGTTAGTACATATGTCCAGAGTTGATACAGAAGTGCTGAATTGGCATTTGGGTGATTATAACCTGGGGAAAACATAAAATAATCAAAAAAGTTTTGAGCCCGTTGTTGGATAGGGATCGTCTCTATATGTTGCTGACTTGTACTTCCAAGCGCTTAGTACAGTGCTCTGCACACAGTAAGCACTCAATAAATACGACCGAATGAATGAATAATAATATAAATTGCCCATATGTGCATAAGTGTTATGGGGCCAGGAGGAAACATGAATAAAGGGAGCGAGACAGGGATATGTAGAAGGAGTGGGAGAAGAGAAAAGAGGGAGCTTAGTCAGGGAAGACCTCTTGGAGGGGGATGTGCCTTCAGTAAGGCTTTGAAAGTGGGAAGAGTAATTGTCAGATTTAAGGAGGGAAGACATTCTAGGACGGGGGAGGACATGGGCAAGGGGTCATCGATGCGATAGATGATATTGAGGTACAGTGAGAAGGTTATCATTAGAGGAGCGAGGTGTACAGATTGGGTTGTAGTAGGAGAGTAGTGAGGTGAGATAGGAGGGGGCAAGGGGATTGGACAAGCTTGCCCAAGCTCCAGCCTGGACAAGGCCAAACAATGGATATCTCAGGTCTCTACAGAACAAGATCCGTAGGAGGGCTGGGGGACCCTGTTTCCCCATCCCCTCTCCCTCAGAAATCCCATGTCAGTCAGAAGAGTCATGGAATGCTTAATGCTAATAGGATTTTCAGCTAAATGAATAGAGGAATGGCTAAACATTGGAAGTTTCTGAGGAATGAATAGATGCGCAGTGACACGTAGGATAAAGAGGAAGAAGTCAGAAGAGTCGCTCCATAGCAGCTGTCCCTAAAAGAAGTGTAAAGACTCAAACACCCAATCAGAGAGAAGGATTGGGGAGGAAGAAGGGGGCCAGAGAATTGGAGAGGACCCCTGGGCATCTTGAAGATAGAGAGCTAAGATCAGAGAGGACCCAAATTAGGCTGGGATACCTGGAGATTCAAGGCCCAGAGTTAAGACTGTAGAGGAGCAAGGCTCCTGCACCTGAACAACCCAGAGATGGTGGGAATGGAACTCAGAACACCCTGGTCTCTTTCGTGGGTTCCTTCTCTGCCTCTCATCCCCTAACTGTGTGAATCCCACAAGTTCAGTTCTAGATCCCCTTATATTCTCCATCTACACCCACTCCAGTGAGAAATCATTCATTCCCATGGCTTCAACTACCATATATAATGCAGATCATTCCAAATCTGCATCTCCAGCCTAAATGTCTCCTTCTTTGCAGTCTCACATTTCCTCATGCTTTCAATATATCTGCTTGGATCTCCCGCCAACATCTCAAATTTAACATGTCCAGAAGAGAACTCCTTATCTTCCCACCCAAATCCTGTCCTCTCCATGACTTTCCCATCACTATAGACACCACCACCATCCTTTCTGACTTACAAACTCATAAGCTTAGTGTTATCCTTGACTCATTTCTCTCATTCAACCCACTAAATCCTATCAGTTCAACCTTCTTATCTTCACTAAAATCCACCCTTTTGTCCCCATCCAAACTGCTGCCATGTTAATGCAAGCATTTATCCTAGCCCTCCTGGATTACTGTATCAGCCTCCCTGCTGACCTCCCTGCCTCCCATCTCTCCCCACTCCAGTCCATACTTCACTCTGCTGCTTGGATCATTTTTCTACACAAACATGCTGTGTATGTTTCCCCACTCCTCAGAAAGCACCAATGGTTGCCCATCTACCCCCATATCCAATGGAAACTCCTTACCACTTTCTTTAAAACATTCAATCACCTTGCCCCCCTCCTGGATTTTCTACTACAATCCAGCTTGCACACCTTTCTCTTCTAATGCCAACCTTCTCCCTGTACCTCAGTCTCATCTATCTCAGCACTGACCTCTCACCCATGTCCTGTCTGGCCTGAAACTCCATCCTTCTTCATATCTGACAGACGATCACTCTCCCCCCACCTCATCAAAGCCTCATTGAAACCATATCTCTTCCAAAAGGCCTTTCCTGACTAACTCCTCATTTCGTCTTCTTCCACTCCCTTCAGCATCACCTTTGTGCTTGAATTTGCACTGTTTATTCACCCCTCCCTCAGCCCCGCAGCCCATATCTACATATATGTAATCTACTTATACTAATGTCTATCTCCTCCTCTGGACTGCAAGCTCGTTGAGGTAAGGGAACATATCTACCAACTCCGTTATCTTGTACTCTCCCAAGTATATAGTACAGTGCTGTTGAGTAAGTGCTCAACAAATACCATTGATTGATTGATGGCTCTAGAAGCCTTGGCAGGGCATCCCCCATAGAGTTGTGGCAGCAAAAGTGGTGCAGAGACTTGGGGAAGCCCAGAACATAATGCCTCCAAAACCTGCCCTAGAAGAACGGAGAACTGAAAGGCTATATAGGATGAGCACAGGCTTACCAGTGACTCTTGGAAGCTCTTTCAACCGGTATTTAGGACTGAGGACTTCTGATTGAGAAGGATAGTACTGATCGTGAAATTACTAAGGTATACTATACAGTATATTTGCAAATAATTGTATAGCCATTGTGCATTGTTTCTCCAACACAATCCTGCAAAATAGATACTGAGAGGAGGATTTTGCACTGGAGAAAAGATGGAGAGAAACTAAAATACTTTCCTGATTATTCACTGAAACAGAAGAGCACTCAGTGAAACTTGAAATATGTGCCACCTCTTCAGTGAGATGAAAGCATATCATATCTCAGAAATGTCCTGCAAGGCCAAAGCCCTAGTAACTGCAATAAGGGTTGGGAAAATTCAGGAAAAAGACACCCATAATGTGTGATTAGTGAGGAAGTTAAAAATAGTTGTCTGTTTCCTCACCAGTCCTTTAAACATTTTTGTTGTGGTTCTTTTGCAGTCTCTGAATAGTCAGCTATCTATTAAAGATGTTTATCCCCCCTGCCACCCCTTCCTTCTCACTTTAAATTCCTCCTTGATTACAGGAAAAGAGCAGACAGAAGATTAAATGAGCTGGATATAGTGCTTTGGAGAGTGTCAAAGGTCACTAATGTATCTTCCAAATCTGCGGAACATGCACAAAAATAGAACTGGCAAATCTCTTTGCTAGAATTGTAAACTCACTGGGGGCAGGGATCTTGTCCATATATTCTACTGAACCTCCCTAAGTGTCTAGTACCTACAGTTCTCTGAACACTATGTGCTCGGTAAAAGTCATTGATATACTGATATTTTACCAATAGTGACCCTACCAATCAGACTAGGGATGGAGGGAAATACCCTTCTTTCTTTCTTCTTTCCCTACATCTATAACTATCTAGACTTTGGAAACATTTCTCAGGTACCAGTTCTAGGTTTACTCTTAAAAACAAACTGCAAGACTGAGCAGCTCAATTTCTGTCTCTTCTTAAAAGACAGAACTTTCTTGAATGGTAACATTTATTCTGACATTTCTCGATATGTAAAAAATCTGGCCATTTATTTTCTCTTAGTTTGGGTTGTTTGCCTTATGTTCATTTGGACTCAGTTTGGATTTATAATAGATTCTTTAAGGAAAATTTAAAATGAGCTCTGATGGGTAAATGGTTTTTGCTGTTAGGTACAGGGACACGTACCACGACTGAGTTGTAACTTAGCAACAGAGACCAATTTTCTGTATCCTATTACTATTTTCCACCACTAAGTAGGACTGTCTGTCTTCAAGTATATATTAAATGGTCACTCTGTCAAAGGTGCTCTTCTGGGACCTGAAGTATGAATGAAGGAGACATAACTGCTGTCCCCTAGAGAAGCAGTGTGGTCAAGTGGAAAGAGTACAGGACTGGAAGCCGGAGGACCTAGGTTCTAATCCTAGCTTTGCCACTTGTCTACTGTGTGTCTGTCTGCCTCAGTTACCTCATCTGTAAAATGGGGATTAAGGATGTGAGCCCTATGCGGGATAGAGACTGTTTCCGACCTGATTATCTTGTATGTAACACAGCGCTTAGTTCAATTCCTGGCACATAATAAGCACTTAAATACCATTAAAAGAAAAAAAAAACCCTCATAATCTGAAGTGATGGTATGATACCTGCAGAGCTGTTTCATCCAATTTGCAGGTACTTCTGATCTTGGTAGATGGCTCTAAGCCCTCAGAGATCCAAAGTCGACATTTTGAGAGCTTTCTTCTTCTCTTTCAGCTGCACATACTAAAAAAGATCTTAATGATGATGCTATTTAAGTGCTTACTATGTGTCAAGCACTGTTCTAAGTGCTTGGGTAATTACAAGATAATCAGGTCAGACACAGTCCCTGTCCAGATGGGGCTCACAGTCTTAATCCCCAGATGAGGTAATTGAAGCCCAAAGAAGTCAAGTGACTTACCCAAGGTCACACAGCAGACAAGTGACCAAGCTGGTGTCTCGTCTGGTCCTTCTGACTCCCGTGCTCTATCCACTAGGCCAAATTGCTTCTTGTCTAGTTCTGTTATCCCATTTCTCCTCCTGAAGAATCTTCCAACTAAGGGGGTAAGGGAAGGTATTTACAGAGCTTCCTCTCTGTGCCCTGAACAGAATCACTCAAAAAATGCACTTTATACCACTCCCTTCTCCCCACCTTGAACTACTTTCTCTTTTCTATCCCAAGGCCCTGTGCTTCTTTTTGCACCTAGAAGCAGTAGGGTGGAGATAAAAGTCATTAGATGTTATCTTTTAATTAGTCCCTGAAAAGTATGGTGCCACATACATATAAATCTTGTAACAATTAATAGTTGCTTTTACCTGCACTAGATTTTCCACAGATTATTTATTGCTGGGCTTGCCATGAAAAATGTCACTTCCTCGAGCTCTCGATTTCTTTCTCAATACCTCTTTTGAGTGATATATTTGCAGAGGTTGGGAATTTACTGCTTCTGAATGGACTCTATCCCCTGAATAGGCTCAGTAATGCCAATACCGATATCTTTTTTTCACCTCGGCCTCAACAGCTAGAATCCATAGGGAGCTGCCCCTCAGAGGTAAGGAAGTCGTAAAATTCCTCTCATCTATTCAGAATCAATGACTGGTGAGATAGGCAACATTAGAATGGCACGGATTGAATTCAGAAACTCAACCAAGCAAGCAATCAATCAGTAGTATTTATTGAACACTTACCGGATGAAGAGCTCTGTATTCAACGCTTGGGTGAGTTTGCTACAATAAATTCCAATTGGCTTTATAGCACCAAGTTGAGGCTGGAAGATAGGAAACATAAAAATATCACTCTTCTACTGCCCTGCTGTGTGACCATGGGCAAGTCACTTATCTTCTCTGTGCCTCACTTTCTTCATCTGTAAAATGGGGATAAAATATAACTGTTCTTATTTCTGAATAGGACAGGGTCTAATGTCTGCCTCATGTTGTTTCAACTCCAGGGATGAAAGGTGCTTGGCACATAGGAAGAGCTTAATAAGTACTAAAATTATTATCGTTAGTATTATTGAGTTTTTTCTCAAGGACGGAGTCAATGCTTTATCTCTGCTCCTCTGCTGTTTCCCTGTTGCTTCTCCACTTCAGAAGACCTGGGTACTCACTCCAGCTCCACCACCTGCGTACTGTGTGATCATAGGCAAGTCACTTAACTTCTCTGTGCCTGTTTCCTCAGCTGCAAAATGGTGGTTCAATCCCTATTGTCTTCCTTGCTTGGAATGTGATCTGATCTAACTGGTATCTACACCAGCACTTGGAACCATAAGTACTTGACTCATAGTAAGGTCTTAATGAATACCATAAAAACACAATCAATCAATCGATCAATCGTATTTATTGAGCGCTTACTATGTGCAGAGCACTGTACTAAGCGCTTGGGAAGTACAAATTGGCAACACATAGAGACAGTCCCTACCCAACAGTGGGCTCACAGTCTAAAAGGGGCGAGCAGAGTTGAAAGGGGTTATCCTCTCAGGTTTTTCAGGCATTAGGCACACCTGTGTAGAGAAGCAGTGTGGCTCAGTGGAAAGAGCAGGGGCTTTGGAGTCAAAGGGCATGGATTCAAATCCTGACTCCACCAGTTGTCAGCTGTGTGACTTTGGGTGAGTCACTTAACTTCTCTGACCCTCAGTTCCCTCGTCAGTAAAATAGGGATTAAGATTGTGAGCCCCACGTGGGACAACCTGGTCACCTTGTATCCCCCCAGCGCTTAGAACAGTGCTTTGCACATAGTAAGCGCTTAACAAACACCATTATTATTACTTCTGAAGGAAGTGGAGTAGAGTGAGTGTCACAGTGAGTCTGGCAGGCAGGTGGAGAAGCTAGATGTTACTGGCTCTCCCCCAGGACCATTCATGGAAGAGTCCTGCTCCTCCAGGGAACAATGGATGTAGCAGCGAGGAGGATGATACCATGGGATGTGGATGATGGGTGCTACTTATGCACTTCTCTGTCCCATCTTTGAAAATATCTTGTCTGGTTGTCATCTTGGATTAATCACTCATATTTATTGAATGCTCCTTTATGCAGGGCACTGTAGTAAGTGCTTGGGAGAGTACAGTGTAACTGATTTAGTAGACATTATTTCCTCCTCACATGGAGTTTAGAAATTAGCATGCCTTCAGGCAGTGATCCATGTGATAAGATTATTTCATTTCAGGTTATAAAAAGGCTTTGTTTCTATCCTAATTGTTGTTTCCATACAGGAGCCTTGAGTATATCAATAAGATTGCCAAAAATTCAGATAGCATTAAACACTGCTATCCTTGTGGAAGCACCAAGGGTCTATGGGTTTGGGGACCTGTGTTCTACTCCCATCTTTGCTAGTTTGCTGTGTGACCTTGGGCATGTGGTTCATTTCTCTGGGCCTCAGTTATCACAGTAACTGCTCTTAGAGTGGATGCCCCATATTAGACAGAGACTGTTTCCAATATGATTGTATTGTATCTACCCTAGTGTTTAGTGCAGTGTGGCTCAGTGGAAAGAGCTCGGGCTTGGGAGCCAGAGGTCGTGGGTTCTAATCCCAGCTCCGCCACTTGTCAGCTGTGTGACCTTGGGAAAATCACTTAACTTCTCTGGGCCTCAGTTACCTCATCTGTAAAATGGGGATTAAGACTGTGAGCCCCCCATGGGACAACATGATTACCTTGTATCTCCCCCAGTGCTTAGAACCGTGCTTGGCATATAGTAAGCGCTTAACAAATACTATCATTATTATTATTATTTAGTAAAGGCTTAACAAATACCATCATCATCATTATCAGTTTACCTGAAGAAATCATCTCATCTTATTTTGACTATAATTGCCTCATTTTATTCTGTAATTTACTACACCTGATTTGAGGCAAATTGTATTTTTATACACATTGGACTTTCCATTTTAAAATAAATTCAAAATAGTCTTGTTCAATTCTGGAAACGTGAAAAAAAGGGATCAAATTGGAATATGAAGTGCTATTTTTTAATAATGGCAATTTTTGGTTTAGGTCCATTGCCTATATGAATTGACATTTTTCTCTACAAAGAAATCCCAAATCTCCCAGTTTTCAAGCCCAAGAATATCTGAGCAGTGAAAGAGTGAACTTTAAAGATTCCTTAATAATGTAGGTACCAAAAATCAGAGTGTACTTCACTCAAAACCAGTCGTGATTGAGAAACAGTGCATGTTATTATCATGATTCAATGTGAGGTCTGCATCAGGCTAAGACTGCTGGGACCTTGCATATCCCATAGCAGTGAGGATTTTAGACTGTGTGATTAACCCCTCTACTATGCTTCCTGTTTGCAGAAACTCTTCATTTCAAGTCTGCTCAGGGCAGGCTGAATTTCTTGGGAGCAGAGGAGAAAATGGCAGGAAAAAAAATGAGTGCCAGGGACCAAGTAAAATAGTTATAAATCCAGATATAGAGTAACACTCTGAAGAGGAAGAGAAATGGAGAGACATACAGAGCCATGCTGAAAGAAAAAAGAAAAAAAAATTCAAGTGGACTGTTGGCAGCCCTCTCATCATGTCCCATTGTTAAGGGAGGTGGCCATGGTGAGCATGGAGTGGGCTTTTAGGGTAAGGAATGGCCTGGCAGCCATTGAAGACTGGAGGAGCTGGGGAGGAGCGAGGTGGCTCAGTATCTTCCCAACCTCCTTCCATAGGGGCTTCACCCCCACAACTCCCTCCCACCCACTCCCGACACTTTTCCAACAGCTCCCACTGTCCCACTACCCTGGATAATCTATTCAAGTTTCTTATTCCAGTTCTGACTTCCAGCACTAACCTAGAGATCAGTCAATCAGCCAGTCATATTTATTGAGCACTTTTTGTGTCCAGAGCACTGATCTAAGTGCTTGGGAGAGAACACTATAACAGACACATTCCCTGTCCATAGTGAGAGTACAGGCTAGAAGGGAAGACAGACAGTAATATCAATAAATAAGTTACAGATATGAACATAAGTGCTGTGGGGCTGGGAGTGGGGATGAATAAAGGGAGCAAGTCAGGATGACACAAAAGGGAGTGGAAGAAGAGGAAAAGGGGGCTTAGGGAAGGCTTATTGGTGGGGATGTGCTTTCA
Source organism: Tachyglossus aculeatus (assembly GCF_015852505.1). Taxonomy (NCBI): domain Eukaryota; kingdom Metazoa; phylum Chordata; class Mammalia; order Monotremata; family Tachyglossidae; genus Tachyglossus; species Tachyglossus aculeatus. Next base: position 33,369,887 of record NC_052079.1, on the reverse strand, counting down.
ATAAGGCTTTGAGATGCATAGAGACAGTCTGAGATCCAGAGATATTGGGAGATATTGCTTAGAACAGTGCCTTGCATATAGTAAGCACTTAACAAATACCATTATTATGATTATTATGATTATTATTATTATTATATCCTCTGAAGGGCACATCAAGAGCTAGGGTGAGATGCCCAGAGAGACAGAGACATTCAGATTCCCCCTGAGAGCAAAAAATAGATATGCTGGGAGAGACAGTCAGAACCCTATGTGTATGGAGAGGAGGTCACAGCTTCAGAGAACTATAAAGACAGAACCCTAGAGAAGCAAAGAGAAGAGAGTGTCCTCAGAAACTCTCAGAAAGGGACACAAGGAGAAGAGCTGAGACGGATACGCCTGAGGTGAACAAACCTGGATGAACTCTTGCTCTTCAGAATGTCACTCCATATCTCTGGATTTGCAGCTATTTTACTTGGTCCCTGGCTCTGTCTATCCTGCCATTTTCACATCTACTCCCCAGAAATCCAGCTTGCCCTGAGGAGACTCAAAATGAAGCATTTCTGCAAGCAGGTAGCAGAGTAGATGTGCTAAACTCAGGAACAAGAGGTGCAGAATGAGAATGAAAAACAGTAAGTAGGTTAGCCGGAGAGGAATGAATATTGCAAACTGGAGTAGTGTAGGGAAAGAAAGTGGATAATTAAAAGGGAGAGAGCTGATGGAGTGCTTCAAGCTAAATATCAAGATTTTCAGCTAAATAGTGAGTTGAATGGGACATCAGTGAATGACTTGGGGATCATGAAGACATGGTAAAATTATTTGTGCATTGAGAGGCTAGAGTTGGGTGGAACACTTGGGGGGCCATGATGAGTTGATTAAGTACAGAGTCTAGAGGTTGGGGGATACTGTAGGGGACAGAACAATTTAGAAGGGAGATGTGGGTGAGGACGTCGAGATCCGAGAGTGTAGTATTTCAAGGCTGATTGTTTGACATCATGCTGCAATTTGGGATGATAATAATAATAATGATGGCATTTATTAAGCACTTACTATGTGCAAAGCACTGTTCTAAGCGCTAAGGGGAGGTTACAAGGTGATCAGGCTGTCCCACAGAGGACTCACAATCTTAATCCCCATTTTCCAGATGAGGTAACTGAGGCCCAGAGAAGTTAATGACTTACCCAAAGTCACACAGCAGACAATTGGTGGAGCTGGGATTTGAACCCATGACCTCTGACTACAAAGCCCGGGCTCTTTCCACTGAGCCACACTGAGCTGAGAAAAAGATACCAGTGTAGTGTGACATGCATTATGTTGGACACCAAACAGGATGTAATGATGTTATTTCATGTTAGGGCCCCCATGGCCACCAGAACCTAGAACATTTTTCCACCTTAGCCTCCATGCTGCTCCAGAATCTTTGTGCTCCTCTCCCAGGTTCCCACAAACAAGCATATTGTATGCTAGGACTTTTCAAAACTGCTCCTGTCAACATGTGGCCTTTGACAACTACAAAGCACTCAATCACTTTCCACCCTTCATTCTTACATCTGATTTCCTACCTAACCCACACATTTTTGCTCCAAGCACTCCATCTCCTTGCTCTCTTCTTTCTTACCTACGATTTCCTACGTAGCCCACACATTTTGCTCCTCTAATGCCAAACTACTCCCTTTACTTCAAATGTACCTATCTTGCCACCTCCCCCTTGTCCACATAGTAGTAATAATAATAATAATGGCATTTGTTAGTGCTTACTATGTGCAAAGCACTGTTCTAAGCGCTGGGGAGGTTACAAGGTGATCAGGTTGTCCCATAGGGGGGCTCACAGTCTTCATCCCCATTTTACAGATGAGGTAACTGAGGCCCAGAGAAGTTAAGTGACTTGCCCAAAGTCACACAGCTGACAATTGGCGGAGATGGTATTTGAACCCACGACCTCTGACTCCAAACTTCGTGCTCTTTCCACTGAGCCAGGCTGTGTCTCTGCCTACATTCCCTTCCCCTTCATCCCCTACAGACAGTGACTTTCCCTAGCTTTAAAGCCTTTTGAAAACCATTTCTCCTTCAGGAGGCCTTCCCTAAATAAGCCCTCATTTCCTCCTCTCCCACTCCTTTCTGTATCACCCTTGCACTTGGATTTGTACCCTTTATTCACCCCACCCTCACCCCCACAGCACTTATGTACATATCTGTTATATTAATGTTTGACTCCCTCCTCTAGACTGGGCAGAGAACATCTCTGTTATATTGTACTCTCCTAAATTCTTAGTGCAGTGCTCTGCAAACAGCAAGCATTCGACAAGTATGATTGAAATATGATTAATTGAAATATAATCGATTGAATAATAATGATAATTATGTATTTAAATGATTTTAGTATTTGACAATCAGTCTGCTAAACTCCGGGGCAGGTCAGACACAGGCCCTGTCCCATATGGGGCTCCCAGTACAGATGAGGACAGTAAGGCCGAGTAAGTTAAGTGGTTTGCCCAAGATCACACAGCAAAAAAGTGACTAAACTGGCATTAAAACCAAGGTTTCCAAATTCCTAGTCCTATGCTCTATGTAAAAACGGAAGGATCCTTTGTCTGACCCTTTACCCGTAACCATTGGAGTGAATCAGTTATGTAGCAGGACTGATTTTGTTCAAGCTACTCTTGGCAATTACATTTGAGGATACACCAACCACAGTGGATACTGGTGTTAGACACTGGTTCCAAGAGCAGAAAGTTAGCAGATAATGGCATCCCTGTGCCCCATGTCTCATCACAGCAACCAACATGAGGTACTGTGGAAGTGATAGTTCCCAGCACTCAAACTAGGCTTACCTCTCTCCCTGGCCTGGAGGGGATAATGGGAAGCCTGCACTCTCTCCCCTCAGAACATTGGAAAGGGTGTAGTAGTTTGAAAGCAAGATCTGTTGGTTTGGAGACTGCACCTTCCAAAAACTGTTTAACTACTTACTTTGATGTGTGAACATTTAAATCCACTTCCCGCATCTATTCCATGCAGGGAATAAGGGGAAGATTGTTCCCTCTCGTCAGGGTTTCCTGTGGACTGGTTCTCTATTGCCTCAGAAGGGATGTCCCCAAAGCTCTACCTTACAAAATGATTCAGATAATTACTAAAATCATTACAGAAGATTAAGAATTAAAGAAGCGTTTGAGCCAAACATAAATATCAGGACAACAAAAGGCTTCATGACAGTTTTGAGACAAGTTTTTTTTTTTTTCCAAATAGCCTAAGCCACCCATCAGGAAAAAAATAAGCTATTTACTCCATATTTCCCTCAGATTAGTTTTTCAGGCTCTATCCAGGATCCCCATAGCAGATGTATTATGCTTGCTTCTCCAGCAGGCTCTTAGAATGATGTAATATGGTGCTTTCAAATCTCCACGGTACCAAAATGTAGAAATATCGAGATATCAACATTGCAGCTTTAGTCCTGTCACCCTGCAGCATTTCTCTGAGGTTTTTTCAAAGTCTGCTTATGCTTTATTTCATCGTTGTTGCTGTTGTAACAGGCCCAGTTAAATTGTGCAGTCTAATGGTCCATCCTGTACACAAAAACATAAAAAAAACCCAGAAATTTACTTGCAGGTGAATAAAGTAAAAATGATTTTTTTCAGAGTACTGACAGTTAAGCTATAAATATCAAAAACATTAGAATTCATGTTTAAAGTCAAATTTGGGGCTCAGTACTTCTCAATTGGACAAACTATTACAGATATCATGGAGTATCTTCAGGTGATTTTGCCAACTTGACACCCTGGAAATGAATTTTATTGAATTACACTTTCTTTTAGTAATTTCAGAATCATCTGAGTCATAAGTATATTATTTTCATCAGAATTTTGAATTTTATTATGATGATTTATATCATAAAAGATGCTGCACATTATGAATTTACACCTTGGTAACACATTTTTAAAAAATTGTTAAGTATAATATTGGACTAGATCCTGACCATTATTTTTAAAACACTTGTAGTCCTACTGCAGTAAAGTCAATTACATTGAATCCATTCCATGTAAATGTGGCATACAGACGGACCCTGGTTTATAACAATCCTGCCCACATCACTAATGCCCATATAGAGAAGCAGCATGGCTCAGTGGAAAGAGAATGGGCTTTGGAGTCAAAGGCCATGGGTTCAAGTCCTGACTGCCAATTGTCAGCTGTGTGACTTTGGGCAAGTCACTTAACTTCTCTGTGGCTCAGTTACCTTACCTGTAAAATGGGAATTAAGACTGTGAGCCCCCATGGGACAACCTGATCACCTTTTAACCTCCCCAGTGCTTAGAACAGTGTTTTGCACATAGTAAACGCTCAAGAAAATGCCATTGTTATCATTATTTGGGATGTATCTGTTTATCTTAATGTCTGTCTCCCACTCTAGGCTGTAAGTTTGTGGACAGGGAATGTGTCTATCAACTCTGTCATATTGTATGTCCCTCACTTAGTAAAGTGCCCTGCAAGCAGTAAGCACTTAACACATACTATTTAAAAAAAGTAAGCACTAAATAAATACGATTGCTATAACCTGGAGATTCAACCTGCTTTGTTTGATGCCGTGACCCTTCCATGTCCCTAAGTAGCACTGAAGTTCTAGTCAAGTGCTATAGCTAAGTAAATCCTCTCTCCAACCCCTCCTACAATGAACTGAGATTAACCAGTCAGAACAAATAGCTCCTGCGGGACACACTTCCCAAAGTTATCCAAGCATTGAAGAGCCCCTTGAGCTGATAAGCAAGTACGTTCTTGAACTGGGGAGGCAACTTCATTCAGGAATAGATGATGCAAATATTGGTGAGTTAATTGCATCCTATTCTAGGGAATTACCCAGAGGCCATTAGATGCCAAAAAAAAGATCAAGGAGAAAGTAAGGTTTTTCCACCACCAGCTAAAATCTTAGGACTTCAAGAGTGTGCAGAGGTGCTTAGGAGTTAGTTGCTTCAAGGTCCTTTAAGAGGGAAAGAATGCTCCCTCTCAAGAGTAGCAAGAGAAGCAGCGTGGCTCAGTGGAAAGAGCATGGGCTTTGGAGTCAGAGGTCATGGGTTCTAATCCCTGCTCTGCCAATTGTCAGCTGTGTGACTTTGGGCAAGTCACTTCAATGACAACAACAATGTTGGTATTTGTTAAGCGCTTACTATGTTCAAAGCACTGTTCTAAGCGCTGGGGGGGGTACAAAGTGATCAGGTTGTCCCATGTGGTGTTCACAGTCTTAATCCCTATTTAACAGATGAGGTAACTGAGGCTCAGAGAAGTTAAGTGACTTGCCCAAGGTCACACAGCAGACATGTGGCGGAGTCGGGGTTCGAACCCATGACCTCTGACTCCAAAGCCCGGGCTCTTTCCACTGAGCCACGCTGCTTCTCACTGAGCCATGCTGCTTCTCTTCTCTTCACTTCACTGCACCTCAGTTACCTCATCTGTAAAATGGGGATTAAGACTGTGAGCCCCCCTTGGGACAACCTGATCACCTTGTAACCTCCCCAGTGCTTAGAACAGTGCTTTGCACATAGTAAGCGCTTACTAAATGCCATTCTTATTTTTATTATTATTATGTGATTGCTGGTCAACCTTCATGACTCAAAGTCTTTATCAGTTGAATACACTGAATTGAATATATTGAATACTTAACAGTGTGCAGATCACTGTATTAAGTGTTTGGGAGAGTACAATGTAACAGAGTTGGTAGACATGTTCTCCGTCCACAGGGAGCTTTCAGGCTGGACAGAAAAATCACTGCCACCGTCAGCAGAGCAAAGTTTAAATTCTGCATCTTCCTGCAATGAATTACAATTATATTACACATCTCCTCATTTATTCAATATTGTGAGGTTGTGCTTTAGAATTAAGATAAGTAGATAATAGCTTAGTGGCATTTCTCAGGCATTTAGAGAAGCAGCGTGGCTCAGTGGAAAGAGCCCAGGCTTGGGAGTCAGAGGTCATGGGTTCTAATTCTGGCTCTGCCATTTGTCAGCTGTGTGTCATTTGACTCCCACGTTCTAGTGAGTGGAAAAATAAATTTCCAGGCTTCACATCATTTCCCCATTCTCTTCCACTCTCGGGAAGGGAGTCAACAATTTATAAATGAGTAAATAACTGGGGCTTGGAATGAAGTCATTTTGCCAATAAAGAAGTCAGCCTCAGAGGCCTCCTAACATATTGCATGATAACTGGACTCCCAGAAAGCAAGGCATGGCAACAGCAGGCAGATTATGGCAGGTGATTCTTGAGGCATGAAAAATATCTTTTCCATTTCAGGGAATAATAATAATAATGGCATTTGTTAAGTGCTTACTATATGCGAAGCACTGTTATAAGTGCTGGGGATAGGATACAAGGTGATCAGGTGGGGCTCACAGCCTTAATCCCCATTTTACAGATGAGGTAACTGAGGCACAGAGAAGTGAAGTGACTTGCCCAGAGTCACACAGCTGACAAGTGGTGGAGCTGGGGTTTGAACCCATGACCTCTGACTCCCAAGCCCAGGCTCTTTCCACTGAGCCACGCTGCTTCTCAATCAGAAATTTCAAAGGTGCTCAGAAAATGCTACATAATGGAAAAGCAAGAAGAAGAAGATAGCAGAATTTAAGCACAACCCCACAGATTCTGAGGTGAAGTAATGTATAGTAATAATAATAATAATGATGGTATTTGTTAAGCACTTACTATGTGCAAAGCACTGTTCTAAGCACTGGGAGGATACAAGGTGATCAAGTTGTCCCATGTGGGGCTCACAGTCTTAATCGCCATTTTCCAAATGAGGTAACTGTGGCCCAGAGAAGTTAAGTGACTTGCCCAAAGTCACACAGCTGACAATTGGCAGAGCCGGGATTTGAACCCCTGACCTCTGACTCCAAAGCCCAGGCTCTTTCCACTGAGCCACACTGCTAGGTTCTGCAAATAACTAACATGTCTTCTAAGAACATTTAAGAAAAAGAAACTTTATGGAAAAGGTTGTGACAAGAATTAAATTGAAATAGGTTAGCAATGCCATATGTGAACACAATAACCTGCAGATGTTGTACAGCTGAAAGTTGGGACACAACCTCATATTTCAGCGGCAATAATGTATTTTCAGTGTCTTAGATAAATACATCAAAGACAAAATTGTTTTCTGGATATCCAGTAATGGATCGAGGCAATGTCAGGGTTTCAGGTTAGTTGTTAAAAATATAAGAATGTGTGTTTCTGCTTTAGTCCAATAATCTACCAATCCCAGGGAAATCTTGTGGTAATTTCTTATCTTGACATCATTCCTAATGGTGTGATTGTGCCATTAACATTTCACTCAACACCCATAACTTTCCCTTAAGTAACCAACCATTACAGAATGCGCATCATCCATTGACCCAAGCTTTCTTCAATTTACTGATACTTTCATCATGAGAAGCAGCATGGCTCAGTGGAAAGAGCACGGGCTTTGGAGTCAGAGGTCATGGGTTCAAATCCTGACTCTGTCAATTGTCAACTGTGTGACTTTGGGCAAGTCACTTAACTTCTCTGGGCCTCAGTTACCTCATCTGTAAAATGGGGATGAAGACTGTGAGCCCCCTGTGGGACAACCTGATCACCGTGTAACCTCCCCAGTGCTTTGAGCAGTGCTTTGCACATAGTAAATGCTTAATAAATGCCATTATTATTATTATTATCATCATCTTCTATCAAGTTGGCGGTGGGGAGGAATGGGTAAAGATAGCCAGTGTGTAAGTCAGTCAATCATATTTATTGAGCACTTAACTGTGTGCAGGCCACTGTACTAAGCACTTGGGAGAGAACAATAGAACAACATAACAGACATAGTCCCTGCCCACAACGAGCTTATAGTTGGAGAGAGCTGTGGGAAAAACAAGGAAGACAGTGATAGAGTTTTCTTTTGATGTGGAGGGAGATGGGTAGCCATTTGAGGAGGAAGCATGGTCTAGTGGATAGATCCGGGTCTAGGTGTCAGAAGGACCTGTGTTCTAATCTTAGTTCTCCTACCTTAACTGTCTGCTGTGTGACCTTGGGCAAGTCAGTTCTCTGTGCCTCAGTTTCCTCATCTGGGGATTAAGACTGTGAGTCCCATGTGTGACAGGGACTGTGTCCAACCTGACTAGCTTGTCTTTCCTCCAGTGCTTAGTACAGTGCCTTCTGAACTGTAAGCAGCTAACAAATGCCATTAAAAAAGAAGGTGAGGACTTTGGTTGATGAAACCAGGGTGTGAAAGTGTATCAAGAAGGAGGGAATGGTCCACTGTGAAAAAGGCAACAGAGAAGTCACGGAGAATTAGGACAGAATGGAGCCCACTGCAATCATCAGTGAGGAGATGACCCCCTCAAGCTCCATGCATTTATTCATTCGATAGTGTTTATTGAGCACTTACTATGTGCAGAGCAATGTACTAAGTGCTTGGAAAGTACAATTCAGACCATACAGTTCAAGCTCTCCTTCCACCAGGCATAGCCTGTTGGATGGGGCAACTCTCCAACTCTATTGTATTCTAGCAATTCTCTTATAGTGTACCCTCCCAAATTCTTAGTATAATGTTCTGAATCAGTGGATTTCCAAAGACGGCCCCTTCTGCTTAGCATTTATGTACAGCTGGTATTTTTGAACTGTTGAATTTTAGCCCTTTTCTGTAGTATATCAATTTTGACTGCCTGCCCGATTTGGATTGAAGTGGTTCTCCTCCCCCACTTGAGACAGCAAGCCCCACATGGACATGAGCAATGGTTGAACTTGAATTTCATATAATTATTCTTAGGATCAGTACAGTGCTTGATACAGGGTGAGTGTTTAATAAGTGTTAGAAAAACCTAGGTGAAAAATAAATTATTTTGCATTTGCATAGCCTAGGATCCCATGTCATAGGCAGTTTCGTCAGAGCATTACTGTAACAAATACAGTAATCCCTTTTTCTAACCATTTTTAATAATATGAGAAGACCGATATGGTTGGCGGTGCATTTCTTTGCAGGGAGAGAGATGGAAAGAAAGATGAGTCTGATTTATGTAGACGATTCTTTCTTCTCTGCCCTTTGGCACACTTCTTTACCCTTTCTCCGTACCGTATTTCTCTTCAGCTTGTCATTTTTGAAAAATAGCCCCCTTTTTCTCTCTCTCACTTTTCTCCTTCTATTATCCACCCCCATGGGTCTTTGCAAGTAGAAAGTAGCAACTCTTCACTCAGGTTTGTTGTTTACATGAAAGTAATGGATCTGCAGGACCCCTTAGCTCACTAGCATAGAGGAAACCAGTACAGAATGTTTCCCTGATACCTTCTCCCTGGACGGAGAGTTTTGTTGCTCAGAAAACATCACTGTGTCTTCATGAACAAGTCTGTGCCTGCTCCCTGCAATCGTTCTTGCAGACACGAACAAGGCCATTTCTAATTCCCAGCCACAGAGTGCACCTTTTTAAATGGATCTTATTTGAAGTGGAAGGAACAGTGTTCTTGTCTTTTCAGTGATCTTTGATGACTCATGCAATTATGCATCATAAAATCATGCTGGGTCTGGAGTGTAGAATTCTTAAACAAGCACACATTTATTATGAAGTGGGCTGGTTGCTGAGATTTATTTTTTAATTAAGAGATTAGAACTAAAATACTGGGCATACGTGTGTTTTTCATATTCTAATGGCAAAAATGACCTGAGAGTCAGAGGACCTGGGTTCTAATGCCACCTCCGCCACTTGACTGCTGCGTGACTTTTTGGGCAGGTCACTTAACTTCTCTGTGCCTCAGTTACCTCATCTGTAAAATTCATTCATTCAATCAAATTTATTGAGTGCTCACTGTGTGCAGAGCACTGTACTAAGCGCTTGGGAGGTACAAGTCGGCAACATATAGAGACGGTCCCTACCCAACAAGAAGAGGGAGACAGACAACAAAACAAAACAAATAGACAGGTGTCAATAAAATGGGGAATAAGACTGGGGGTCCTGTGTGGGACAGGGACTGTTTCCAACCTGATTGTGTTGTATCTACCCCAGTGCTTAGTAATAATAATAATAATAATGGCATTTATTAAGTGCTTACTATGTGCAAAACACTGTTCTAAGCACTGGAGAGGTTACAAGGTGATCAGGGTGTCCCACAGGGGGCTCACAGTCTTAATCCCCATTTTACAGATGAGGGAACTGAGGCACAGAGAAGTTAAGTGAGTTGCCCAAAGTCACACAGCTGACAATTGGCAGAGCTGGGATTTGAACCCATGACCTCTGACTCCAAAGCCCGGGCTCCTTCCACTGAACCATGCTGCTTCTCCTAAAATAGAGGAGAGGATTTAACTAAAATATATTTATTTTGTAAGCACTTAAATACCACTAAAAAAAGATGGTTGAGCTGCCCAACTTACTGCATGGAAGCAGGTGTACTAAATTTGTGGAATATGAGCAATAGAAAGATTAGGAAGGGGAGATGAAATGAGTTGCTTGGGTTGCAGTACAAAAGAACTTTCCCAAGCATTTAGTACAGTGCTCTGCACACAGTAAGTGCTTAATAAATGAACAAATGAAAAAGGAAACTGAGAGGTTTGTAGGGTTTCTTCGGCCCACTGTTGGTCTCAGTGCAAATCCTCCACACCCAAGACATTCAAGTAGTGCTCAAATCGTCTGCCCCTTGACAGGAAACTGGAAACACTCCTCTTTCTCACTTGCCCATCTTCCATCATAATGAATTTGGACAGGAAGAGAGGTTGTGCCACCAGTGAATCAATATGCCCTTCCCCAAGGAAGGTAGGAGTGACAAAGGGACACAGGGACAGAGGGACACAGGCTGGCATTCTTGTGTACAGTTTTCATAATAAAAATAATAATCCCTGGGGTACTGGTTAAGCACTTACTACATCAAACACTCTACTGATCCCTTGGAAGAGAGAGAAGATAATCCAGCCCCATAGGGACTCACAGGCTAAGAAGGAAGGAGAACAAGTTTTGAATGCTCATTTTACAGATTAGGAAACTAAGGCCCTGAAAAGGTAAGTGACTTACCTAAGGTTAGATAGCAAACAAGTGCTAGAACTGGAATTAGAACCCAGGACCTCTGATTCATGGTCTCTGCTCTTTCCAATATTGAACTTGAACTTAAAATCTGAGGTTATTTTGCAAATAAACATAGTCATATGAGTGAAATGGTTTGCCCTAAAGGTGCTTACTGAGGTGATATAGAGTTTAACAACTACCATTAAAAAAAACAAAACCTGACTTGTTATATGATAAGAATTCTCATGGGATTTCACTACATGTCTGTGCTTCAGTTACCTCATCTGTAAAATGGAGATTTACTGTGAACCCCATGTGGGTAGTAGGCTGTGTCCAACCTGATTAGCTTGTATCTACCCCAGTGCTTAGTACAGTGCCTGGCACATACTAAGTGCTCAACAAATGTCATTTAAAAAGTGGATTTAAAACCCTTTAAATGAGCTATCAAACCATTCAAGGAAGCCAAATATACAGGTTCTGACCTTTTCAGTTTTATCCATCCTCTAATAGTACTCCAATGATATTAGCATTTGAGTGATGTTTCTGGTGTAATTGAATTCCAATCCTAGATTCCTTTTGTTTAATTTAAAAGATATTTATGTCTCTAAATTTGGCATTTTTCTCTTTAATCTTTTTTTTTTTTTTCAGAAAGGAAGGTGTAACTATTAGGCTGAGATTTATAAGCAGTAACCCTACTATTTAAACACAGGCTCATATTATACATGTTCACTTCCATCTTGATAGACACTATTTCAGTGTCAGTTTTCCTTGCTGTACTGTAAAATCCTTGAGGACAAGGATAATTTGTTATTAACTCTTTCATACTTTTCCAATTAATACAGGGCTCCTCAACACAGTAAGTGATCAATAATTTTAATTGATTTCAAATAATTTCCGCCATTAACACCGTAAAAGAAAGTCTCTAATAGACCATATGAACTTTATCTGAGACAAGTCTAAATTTCTGACTTGAATGAGAACAATTTCCACAAAATAATCAGACTACTTTGTGACACTCTAAGCTTGCTTTTATTACTTTACTTTTCTGCCTGGAATTGAACTTGCTGAAAACATTGTCAGTTTGTCACACTGCAATGTGGGATTTTTGGTACAAGTGTCCCTGAGCGCTCTCTCTTTTCTCATTCATGGTGACCAGGAGGGAAGAAGAAAAGACACAAAATGGAATGGCAACTTGATTCCCTAGCTTTTTACAAAAATGATATATTCAGGCAAGTTGTAAACATTTTCATGTTTCTTATTTTAAACTTCTAACCTTCAAATCCTCTGTTTCCTTTTGCTTAAACAATCTTATCCATACGTAGCCTCCTTCTGTTTCTTGAACAAATTGCTGAAGGAATGGTTTAAAATGTTTCTAGTGTGGGAGGGAGGAGAAAGTCAGGTTTATAAGCTGCTAACATATTACACTTGATTAATACAGCTATCTTCCGGCCTGAAAACTTTAGGCTACGATACTTGGCAGACTTTTGTTTCATTTCCATCAGGTCATTCTAACACCTCAACTGTAGGAGTTATCCATTACCAGCTGAGATTGTGTTGACCCTGAGAAAATGTGCTGCTGACATCCGGGGAGAATATGACCTGTTCATAATCTAATGAAAATGGCTTTCTCCCATTTGACACATAAATTAGGAAGTTAAAAAAAAAAAAAACCTCGTTCAAGCAGGTAGTCATCTGATAAAGGTCAAACTTTCAGAGGTGTCTTTTCTACAAATGTGGCGAAAAGCAATTACTATGTATCTTTTCACTTCAATTCCTCCGAGCCGGAACCCATGGGGAAACTTTATAGGTGTTCCCATGTTTTAAAGTGTGTCATGGAGAGGAATAATAGGAAAGATAAAGCTGCAGCTCATGGAGGTAAGGTTTTCATATTCATTTCAGGTTAGGTTATTAATGAGCCGGCTTCTTCGGGAACCTATTGAATTTCTATGGTGTGGCTAGGTGATCTACTATTGAAACTTTCATTATTTCCTGTAAGGTCTTTACTATCTGAAAATGTTTAGATCTTTTGCAACCATGCACCCTGGAAGGGGCACACACTTACATTGGAGTATCAATTAATGGTATCTAATCAGCATTTACTGTGTGTAGAGTGCTTATGTGGACTCCAGGGTCTTTCAAATCTGGCAAAGCATCCCATGGATTTAAAAAGGGCCACAGAAGCATGCTCATTAGTAACTTCTCAATTAATTCCATTGATCGATTGATAACAGAACCCCTGTCGGTGAGTGGCAGTTGCCCCACCCACAAACACTTTTGTGAAATACAACTGTGCAAGGACGTCTGTCAATCAGTCGTATTTATTGAGTGCTTACTGTGTGCAGAGCACTGTTCTAAGTGCTTGGGAGAGTACAATACAACAAAATTGGCAGACAGGTTCCCTTCCAGGCATAAGATCCTCACTATAGCAGAGAGGATGGTTCAAATTTTGATCTGGGTAAAGCCACAGAGGGACTATTTTCTAGCTCACTGCCCTGAATCCAAGAGTCAATCAGTACATAATATATTGATAATGATAATTTACCTTGTCCTTATTCTTCTTCTATCGAGAGAAAAGGATTTTGCATTTAAAAATTCATCTGGTGTCATTTGACATGATTTGGTACCACCTGAATTTGCACTCTTGATTGACTCAAGAAGTCTCTGGAGAGAAATACTGAATGTAGTCAGGCATCAAATCGAGTCATAGGGACAAGAGTACTTGGATTTTGTTTATTTGATATATTCTCTCTTTCATAAAAAAATGTTTCAAATCATCGATATTGTAAATTACAAATAATATTTTGGGTGATCAGTATTGGCCAGTGATGCAGATTTGGCTGTAATCATTCATCATCATCATTATCAATATTTATTAACTCGAGTGTACCTCACTGTATAAAGTGCTTGGGAGACTAGAAGAGAAGCAAGACATGCAATCAGATGCAACCACTGGGATCCTGAAATAAAAATAAGTAGACACACAGAGAAAAAATTGTTCATAAATGGTGGGACAGGATGAAGAACAAGGGTATTAAAGGTAGTAGCACAAATATATCAGGATACAATAGCTGGAAAAACTAATTGTGTGGACAATTAAATATACAGATATGAGTATACATAGCTGCATAATTGCTTAGGAGTAGAATGTTGAAATGCTAGAGGAAAGGTTGGATTGTTCCAACCTTTCCTCTTCATATACATTTGCAGCTATGTATATTCATATTCCAATACATGTAGATTGTGTTTATTCAAGGAAGTCTTCCTGGAGGAGTTGGTATTTTTAAGAAACAGTTGTAAACTGTTGGAATCTGTGATAGAGTTTCAGGCTAGGAAGAAAGCAGGAGAAGGGGGCCAGAGACCAGAGAATCAAGAATGAGGTTAGAAGGTAAGGAAACTTGGGAAGAGCAAGAGTACAATTTGGGAAATCTGAGAGTGAGAAAAGTCAATATGAGAAAAGTCAATATGTAAGAATTCTAGACTGTGAGCCCACTGTTGGGTAGGGACCGTCTCTACATGTTGCCAACTTGTACTTCCCAAGTGCTTAGTACAGTGCTCTGCACATAGTAAGTGCTCAATAAATACGATTGAATGAATGAATAAGAAAAAATAGTGGTAAGAGTGTTTATTAAGAATTTACTGTAGCAATACTAAAGACTGGGAAAGAATGTATCCAAATCTAAGTTGTAAGACAGAGTCAGATGGAAAACCTTGATGTCAACGATATGGAGTTCTTACTTGTTTTGGAGGGAAACATTTAGACTTTGGAAACGTTGGGAGAGTGGAAAAAATGGATGTAGAGTGATGCAGTCAGATAATTTGTTCAGTAGTGTGTAGTAAAGATTTAAGTAGGAAGAGGCTGGAGGTTGGGAAACTAGTTAGCAAGCTGCTAAAATAAACTAACCTTGGCAAGACAAAAGCTTATCATACAAAGAATGATAATGTGTGGGGGAGAAAAAGGGGCAGATCCAGGAAATGTGGAGGAAGAGTGGGCAGGTCATGCCAGTTTAACAAATGTAATGGCTGAAAGGCTGTGAGGACATAAGCGCGACTCCTTTCCAGAGTTCCTTCCTGCTTTTTCAAGCCGCCAGTTTTCTGCACCCCACACTTGCTCTCTCCATTTGCCCCCATCCTAGTTCTTTCCTGTGCCCTTCCTTTACTGCCTTTCATAGCTCCAAAGACATGGAAACTGTTACACTGCCAAAGCCACCAAAACCCTACAGCCACAAAATCAGAGGGGCTGATGTGGGAAGAACAGGTGGTTGCCCCAACCCCTCATCCTTCTCCTTTGGGGAGGGTCCTGGAAACTTCTAGAAGTCACAACAGCTGGAATAGGAAGGATGCAACAGGGCTACTACCCAGTCAAATTTGATAGAGATTTAATCTGCTGTGACTTTTTTAAAAGGTGAATTTTTGCTCCTCTGATGTGGAATCATTGAAGATGATGTCATGAGATAAAAACAAGTAGAAGTATTCATTCAGTCGCATTTGAGCACTTACTATGTGCAGAACACTGTACTAAGCACCTGAAAAGTGCAATTTGGCAACAGATAGAGACAATCTTTGCCCAACAATGGGCTCACAGTCTAGAATGTATATTTAAGATGGGACGGGGAGGTGTATTTTAAGACTAGTCATGGCATATTATTTAGGGATACAGCTAGGATGCAGGTGGATGTGGAAGCAGATTTGACATTATCTGTCTTGCCAACAAACTACTCCACGAGATAAACAGGATTAATTAATTAATGTTGGTATTTGTTAAGTGCTTACTATGTGCCAAGCACTGTTCTAAGCACTGGGGTAGATACAAGGTCATCAGGTCATTCCACGTGGGGCTCACAGTCTTCATCCCCATTTTACAGATGAGGTAACTGAAGCGCAGAGAAGTTAAGTGACTTGCCCAAAGTCACACAGGTGACAAGTGGCAGAGCTGGGATTAGAACCCATGATTAGAAAGAATTAGAAAGGAAGGACATGGGGTAGTGGAGGCTTAAGGAGCATTTTGAAGATCTGATATAGTCAGTGGGCTGAGAGGGTCACTAAGCAAATTATATTAATGTTATGGGCAGATGCATGGTTAAAGAGCGAAGAGAAGCTAAATAAGGTTAATTTACAATTCAGAGGTCAGGCTGGCTTTAGGATTTCCACAGTACTCATGTGCATGAACGCAGGAATAGTGAAATGGGCTGTGAGGGTGATTCAAGGCTGGCTTTGGTAACTATCACAAGAGCAAAATTGTGCTATGTCAAAATTGATCCGTGTGGCCTGTCCCAGCCTATCTAACCTTCCTGGCCGGTCTATAGGTGCCACCGGACCTTCTGACCTTGTTAAACGTCTCATGTTTTTGTTCCTTTCTTGTCTGGAAATGACCTCTGCCAATCCTCTTCCATCGAGGCTTACATATTAAAATACTTCCAAGCCTACAGATTCTCTTATCTGAGGATTTGAGCCTTCAGGTTTGAAATGTGGGGATCCCCAAGTGTACATTTGGTTTATGAATTTGGCTAGGAGAGTCTAGTTGAATACTGATTTCTGTAAAGAATTGTCTATACAACTTTGCCTCATCAAACACTTGAGTTAGGTTCCTTGTGGTTGGCAGAATTTTGGTTGGTGAGGTCCAGGGGTTTATAGGACAAATTAAGTTAAAAGGAATGTGTGCAAACAGTGTTTATGGGATTATCTGCCTGTCAATGGTGTTTTTACCTGCAGTACTGTGGAGCCGAGGAGGGATGAAGAAAGGATAGAAATCCAATTGCCAGGGCAGTGAACTCATTGTGGGCCAGGAATGTGTCTGTTTATTGTTATATTGCATTCTCCGAAGTGCTTAGTACAATGCTCTGTGCACAATAAGTGCTCAATAAATATTCATTCAGTTGTATTTACTGAGCACTTACTGTGTGCAGATCACTGTACTAAAATGAATGAATGTAGAAGGGATAAGTAGGATGAGGAAATGAAGGAATTGTTTAGCCCTAATGGCTAAACATAAAGGAGTTTCATAGTATTATTCCAGGGGCTTCGCAATGAGTCCTATCTATAAAGTGTGAGCACAGTGGGGGAAAAGGAACCTCATGACAGAGGTGTTCATGATAGAAATAAATTTTCACAGAATGTAGCCTGGTTATAATAAATGTTTTTAGTACTGTATAGGTGATACAATCATTTTCTTTACTAAGTCATAAAATTACAGGTCCCATGTATTTCTCAAATTCAGTGTTTTATTAGTATTTTGAAAAAAAATCCGAGGAATTTCATTGATCCAAGATTCATAAATTGCTGACTATATACAGCAAAGTTGGATTGCTGCTTTACTGTTCCAAATCATTGACTCACTGTTAATGCTTCTAAGTCGTCTGCCATTTAGTAGATTACTAAAGTAGAACCTTAAAGCTGTCCAAGAGGTAATTGTCATATTAGTGTACTGTTTATTGCTAAATGATTTACCTACAATGACCAAAAATATTAAGTGGCACATAAGCCCATTTCATTAAGTAATATTTGCTGAGTTGTTTTTTATTCCTAGAACTCTACAGGACCTCATGTGTGCACACACACAAACACCACACGCTGATTATTACATCCTCCCTGTCTCATTTTATATAGAATTCCTTAAATGGATATGGGATTTGGGATTTCTCCAGGAACCAGTGTATTTTATTTATCTTTTTCTTTAAGCATCTACTTCACTCTTACTTACCAGCCTGAACCTGTTTGCTTACTTTTATTTGCCACAGTGAGCTTACAGTCTAGAGGGAGAGACAGACATTGATGTAAGTAAATAAACTACAGATATGTACATAAATACTGTGGTGCTTTGAAGGAGAATGAATAAAGGGAGCAAGTCAAGTTGACACAAAGGGGCGTGGGAGAAGAGGAAAGGAGGATTTAATAATAGTGATGATATTTATTAAGCACTTACTCTGTTCAAAGCACTGTTCTAAGCGCTGGGGAGGTTACAAGGTGATCAGGTTGTCCCACAGGGGGCTCACAGTCAATCCCCATTTTGCAGATGAGGGAACTGAGGCAGAGAGAAGTGAAGTGACTTGCCCAAAGTCACACAGCTGACAATTGGCGGAGCTGGGATTTGAACCCACGACCACCGACTCCAAATCCCATGCTCTTTCCACTGAGCCATGCTGCTTCTCTAATGATGGCTTCTGTTAAGCGCTTACTATGTGCAAAGCACTGTTCTAAAGCGCTGGGGAGGATTCAAGGTGATCAGTCAGGGAAGGCCTCTTAGATGAGGCTTTAAATGCAGGGAGAGTCATTGTAATAATAATAATAATAATAATAGTATTTGTTAAGCACTTATTATATGCCAAGCACTGTTCTAAGTGCTGGGGTAGATACAAGGTATTCAGGTTGTCCCACGTGGGGCTCACAGTCTTAATCCCTGTTCTACAGGTGAGGTAACTGAGGCACAGACAAGTTAAGTGGTCACACAGCAGACAAGTGGCAGGGGTGGGATTTGAACACATGTCCTCTGACGCCCAAGCCTGTGCTCTTGCCACTAAGCCACACTGCTTCTCTAGGATATGAGGAGAGAGGGTATTCCAGCCCAGAGGCAGGAAATGGGCAAGAAGTCAGCAATGAGATCGATGGGGTCCCACTGTTGGGTAGGGACTGTCTCTATATGTTGCCAGCTTGTACTTCCCAAGCGCTTAGTACAGTGCTCTGCACACAGTAAGTGCTCAATAAATACGATTGATTGATTGATGAGTTGAAAGTCCATTGGTAGAGCTGATTGAGTGCCTTAAAGTTCTTCGTAAGCAATTACTGTTTGATACCGATAGGGATGGGCAGCTATGATAAGAGTCCCAGCCTTCTGATCAAGAAGATTATCCCCTGGCTGGAATTTCTGTTTGGGATAGTCGTTCCCCCCAAATGAATTTGGGTTGCCTCCCCTCTTCCCAATGAAAAGCACTGCATAGCATGGACTATTATGTTTTGTGTTCCTTCATTATCTTTAGTTTGGCCTTTCATTGTATTTGTTGGGTCCTTTGTCCCATGGCTGCGTAGAAGAGCACAGTAATTTATACATGAAAAAATGTTATGAAACGAAGCATGATTAGGAAAGCATTGAACTAATTATTCGTCTTTTCAAATCTGCATGCATCTCATAATCCCTCCAGACATTAGAAGCCAGAGGTTCACATTTTTTGACAGTGGCTTTGATAATCTCTGATAACATTCACGAGCTATCTGGTGTTAGTTCCTAAAAGATTCAGTCCACTAGCAGTCTCTGTTTGCCTTCTTTAAATCTGCTTCTAATGAGAATTAATTCCCTAGTACTGGTGACTATATAAATAATATGTATCTAATTAAGGGCTGTATAGAAATAAATCTCTCTCTTTTTTTACAGTGTCTCTGAGTTTCAGCCTCTCTCGTTCTTCCAATGCTTCTGTTTCTTAAAAATAATTTATTATTGTATTATTGATATGCATTTTAAAAATATCAATGCTTTTTTTCAAGAACATATTCTTAATGTAGCTCGACTTGTACTTCCCAAGCGCTCTACTTGTACTTCCCAAGCGCTTAGTACAGTGCTCTGCACACAGTAAGCACTCAATACGATTGATTGATTGATTAACCCTAAACTTTGTTGTAGTAAATCCACTTCAAATGAGAATTACTACCTACCTTTCCATCACTTATTTTTTTTAGTACATGTCCTGTTGGATTTTTGTTAGAGAAACTTAAAACTGTTCTGACATTCCGGGGTTTCTCAGTAACCTTTAAAATCAAATAGAATGGAAGACATTGCTGTCCGTTTACAGATATGGATACCAATATTATACAAAAATATTGCTCTTTAATTAAAAAGAGTTTGTACCTGCTAATGTAATTACATTACATTATGTTTTGTAATTACAAAGCAGTTCATTTAATCAGATGGTTTACAGATAAAAGTTTGAGGTTCATGTACAGACTTGTATATAGGTGTATCTGTGAACATGTCATGGCAACATATGTGTATACACACACCACCAATCGTATTCAACTGAATGCTTACGGTGTGCAGAGCATTGTATTATCAGAGAGTACAGCGTAACAGAGTTGGTGGACGCACACACACATTAATGCCCTAACACATCTTTTCATCACACATTTTGACAAGAACTTTTCTAGGGATTTAGGGAAAATTTCTTGACCATGTGAACCTGTTGGCCTAGGTAAGCCTCTTTAATGGGGAAAAAAAAGTTTGTCCACATATGCTTATGTGGAACATTCTACCTTATGTGCACTTATGATACTAATTTACCCCACTGATGTGGCTGCTATTCAGTGATTTATGGAAGCATTGTACTCTAGATTAATTTAAACCATGAATTAAATGCTGTGCCATTGGAGCAGTTTGCCTACACTGACTACTTAATAGGACAAGCATGTTTTCTTCCTTCACAAAGAGATTGACGATCTAAACAATATACCCTAAAGGTTGTTGAAAATGCTTTTCCATTTTAAAGTGTTTCTTAGAATTTGACACTCTGCCTTGAATGCTGTAGTATTTATATCCTGGGAATTGTAATGCTAACCCTGAAAATTGCATATAGCTTAGAGGCAAAGTAGCACATCCCATAAAGTTCTCTTCATACAAATTCATATTTTTAAGGAAAAATGAGGTCTTTCCTTTGTGACAGAAAGATTTATGTTCTTTTGATTGCAATTAATTGTGGATCTTTAATAAACTAGAAGCAGTATGGCCTAGGGGAATGAGCACGGACCTGGGTTCTAATCCCTCCTCTGCTAGTTGCTTGCCATGTGATCCTGGATAAGTCACTTAACCTTTTCTGTGCCTCAGTTGAACTGTTCTCCCTCCTACTTATCCTGTGAGCCCCATATGGGACAGGGACTTTGTGCAACCTAATCAACTTGTACATATTCCAGTGCTTAGAAAAGTGTCTGACCCTAGTAAGAACTTAAATACCATAAAAAACCAAGAAAGCTCTGATGATTTTGACACCTCTACATGTTTTGTTTTGTTGTCTGTCTCCCCCTTCTAGACCGTGAGCCCGTTGTTGGGTAGGGACTGTCTCTATATGTTGCCAACTTGTACTTCCCAAGTTCTTAGTACAGTGTTCTGCACACAGTAAGCACTCAATAAATATGATTGAATGAATGAATGATAATTGAGAAATAAATATAATAGATAAAACATCTGTTTGTTTTAAAAATTATAAAATCAGGATTAAGGCCACTGTGTTGGTTATATGTATGTGTGTGGAAAACCAAATGCAGAGATCTAGGAATATATGCAAATAAACTCACATATGTAAGGCATTGGGAAAATCATCATAACCTAAAACTCACATAGGCCATTTTGGAATTTTTGATTTATTTTTGTGGAATTTTTAAAACATATTTAAGAAATGAATTATAGGTTAAAACTGTTTTAAGACAAAGAATGAATAGTGCACACAAGTCTATTAATACTGTGGCTCAGTAGATTAGTATCGTCCACTTCTATTTACTGCATTGCTTTTTAATACTCTCTGACTTGATACAGGCAGATATTTATTTCATACGATTCTAAACCAAAAAGCTTAGCTTGAATTTTTTCCTTAATGGATTCATCTACAGCAATCATTTTGCCCCAGCGCAAAAACCAGTCAATCTATTGGGCTGATTTTCCACAGGGGTGACCTTAGATAAGGAGAGACTCTCAGATTCCATGGAAGCAAAGCCGATATTAGCCTCACTTCTGGTCAGACCTGCACACATTCAAGTCTCTGCAACCTGATTGATCTGTCAATTTAGATCAGTGATTCCAGATACCAGAAAGGCAAGGCTATCAGCAAATCTCAAGTAAATTAGAAAGATATCCTCAAGCCACAAATTTATCTTACTCTCCAGCACACAAAGCTAATGTCCTGGTAGTTGAGCTATTGAGAGGAAAAAGAGATGGTATACACCATCGTCCACGGGGAGTCATTTCCAACTGATTCTTTAAAATGAAAGCAGCAATTTTTTTTTAACTTTTAAGACAAAGGTTGTAATTTTCCTTAAAAATATCTCTCATTACAACCTGCAACAATGATTGATTTCCCGACTCACAGTAAATGCCTTTGGCTTGAATGTATTAATTCCCTGATACAACATTTTTTCTGTGTCATTAGTGATGGGAACTTTTGAGACAAAATTAGGTCCATTTCCACTGAGATATCATCTCAGAAAGGCACATTAAGAAACTGTCGAATGGGTAACAGTGAGGTGGCTGCTGTTATACAGAGTGAAATGCCACGAGGAAAAATAGAAGGCGACAGCAACTTCATCAATGGCCAAAGATGACATCAGATGACAGAAGCCAACTGGAAGTCAGGGATAATATTTAAAGTGACCCTGACAATTTGAGAAAAAAGTGTTCTTCATAATCAGAATAAAATCCAAGAGGGCTGAATGATAATAATAATAATAATTTTGGCATTTGTTAAGCGCTTACTGTGTGCCAGGCACTGTGCTAAGTGCTGGGGTGGATGCCAGCAAATCAGGTTGGACACAGTCCCAGGCCCACATGGGGCTCCCAGTCTCATTCTCCATTTTTACAGGTGATGTAACTGAGACTCAGAGAAACAAAGTCAAGGTCACGTAGCAGACAAATGGCAGAGCCAGGATTAGAACCCATGACTCTTCTGAGAGGTTAACCAACCAAAACCCAGGAGAGGAAAAGATGGATATTGCACAAATCCAGCAGATGATGAACTGAATTGTTGGTAATAATGAGAAACTGAGGAGGAATAATAATGAAGTTAACATAAAATAATAACTTGAAACAATCAGGAGCCTTAAAAGAGAAGGGTTGTATTTTGGCAAATCCCCCTTTAGTCTGTAAGTTTCTGCTGGGCAGGGGAGCACATACACCAACTCTATTGTATTTTACTCTCCCAAGTGCTTAGTAGAGTGCTTTGCACACAATAAGCACTTATAAATGCCATTGATTAATCGGCTGATCTTGTGTTATAGAAAACTTGGGTTGCAGTAATCCTATCTTGACATACTTCATGCCCTTGTGCAAAATTGTTTCTTCCAAAACCGCACTGCAGTGATGGATACCCACTGTGGGAAGATTACAGAGCAGTGTTATATTCAAAACACTGAATGCAAACATGTATTATAGTAGAACTAACTGAAGAGATCAGTTATATATATTATAGGCTTCGAAGTGCTTAGTATAGTGCTGTGCTCACAACAAGCACTCAAAAATGCAATTGACTGATCTGGAATTAAATGTGCTTATATCACTTTGGGGTTTAAAGGTGATACTTTTGAGAGTGAGCTTTTTATTTGTTCACATATCTGACGGATAAAATTAAGTGTGACCTCGATCCCTTCTGGATTGTAAAGTACTTGAAGGCAGCATCATGTCCACTTTATTGCACTTTCCCAATCACTTAGTACAGTACATAGGAAGCACACACCCACAAACAAAAAAATTGATGGATTGTACACATGCAGTTGCTCACTGCACCTTTGCATTTGTTATCCATATTGACACTATTTCTATTTGTCCTTCTTAGTGTGAAATCATCCCAAAGCTCACGTTCTAAAATTTTGGGATCATTTTCACCAAATTTGTCATGATATTTTCTTTTGTAGCATCCACTGTCTTAAAAGCTGCCTAAGAGAGAATACTCTAAATTCCCAATCATTTGTAGGAGCAGATTTTTTTTGTCAACTTAAGAAGTCTGCTTCAGTATTGCCACTTTTCTTGCATGTGTCTTCATTCATTCATTCAATCGTATTTATTGAGCACTTACTGTGTGCAGAGCACTGTACTAAGCACTTGGGAAGTACAAGTTGGATACAAGCAAATCAGGTTGGACACAGTCCCTATCCCACACGCGGTTCACAGTCTCAATCCCCATTTTACAGATGTGGTAACTGAGGCCCAGAGATGTGAAGTGACTTGCCCAAGGCCACCCAGCAGATAAGTGGTGGAGCCGGGATTAGAACCCACGACCTTTTGACGCCCAGGCTCTAGCCACTAGGCCAGGTGGGACAAGGACTGTATCCAAATGGTTTACCCCAGAACTTAGTACCATGCCTGGCACATAGTAAACACTTAACAAATATCATAAAAAAGAAGGAAAAAAAATAAGGCAGCGGGCAGCTTATTAGCTATGATGAATAAAATGGCACAGTCAGGTCACTGTAAGCTTGTAGAGGACAGCAATGTATCCATTTAATTGTTTGTTGTCTTCTCCCAATTGCTTAGTACGGTGTTCTGCACACAGTAAGCGCTCAATAAAATATGAATGAATGAATGACTGGAGTGGGACACATTTAGTTCTGGGTGCAGTTGGTATCTTAGCTGCCAGGGCACCTTAGAGTCACAGCAGCTACGCAAGACCGGGCAGAGAGTCCAGCTCCATGCCACACCGGGCCTTCCGGGTACGCAAACCATTCATTCAACTCATTCAATCACATTTATTAGCTGCTTACTGTGTGCAGAGCACTCTACTAAGTGCCTGGGTGAGTACAATTCAAGAATAAACAGATACTCCCTGCCCACAGCAAGCTTAGAATCTAGAGGGGGAGAAGGACATTAATATTCATTCATTCATTCAACCGTATTTATTGAGCGCTTGCTGTGTGCAGAGCACTGTACTAAGTGCTTGGGAAGTACAAGTTGGCAACATATAGAGATGGTCCCTACCCAACAGCGGACTCACAGTCTAGAAGGGGGAGACAGACAACAAAACAAAACATATGAACAAAATAAAATAAATAGAATAGTAAATATGTACAAGTAAAATAGAGTAATAAATCTGTACAAACATATATACAGATGCTGTGGGGAGGGGAAGGAGGTAAGGCAGGGGGTTGGGGAGAGGGCGAGGAAGGAGGGGGCTCAGTCTGGGAAGGCCTCTTGGAGGAGATGAGCTCTCAGTAGGGCTTTGAAGGGAGGAAGAGAGCTAGCTTGGCGGATGTGCGGAGGGAAGACATTCCAGGCCAGGGGGAGGACGTGGGCCAGGGGTCGACGGCAGGGCAGGCGAGAATGAGGCAAAGTGAGGAGGTTAGCGGTGGCAGAGGAGTGGAGGGTGCAGGCTGGGCTATAAATAAATTACAGATATGTATGTTAGTGGAGAGGCAAATCAGGATGATGCAGAATGGAGTGAGAGAAGAAGAAAGGAGGGCTTAGTCAGGGAAGGCCTCTTGGAGGAGATGGGCCTTCAATAAGGCTTTGAAGGAGGGGAGAGTTATTGTCTGTTGGATTTGAGGAAGGAAGGCGTTCGTTCCTGGCCAGAGAAACCTGGGAGAGATGTCAGCGAGAGACTGACTAGATGGAGGTACAGCGAAAAGGTTAGCACCAGGAGAGAGGAGTGTGCGGGCAGGGTTGGATTAGGAGAGTAGCGAGGTGAGGTAGGAGAGGGCAAGGTGATGGTGGACATGGGGCTGTGCATTTAATTTGCTGAATTGCGTGAACTAAAAAATAACTAAGGTTTCAAGAATCATCTCCAAACCAAGATCCACCTCTTCTGGCTCCATGGTAAGATCACCTATCAGATGCTGGGTGTGGTTGATAATCAATAATCCTGATTTTGGAGGAGGGGGGACTATGGTAAGAACTTACTATAATAATAATTACATTTGTTCATTCATTCATTCAATCATATTTATTGAGCGCTTACTGTGTGCAGAGCACTGTACTAAGCGCTTGGGAAGTACAGGTTGGCAACATATAGAGACAGTCCCTAACCAACAGCGGGCTCACAGTCTAGAAGGGGGAGAGAGACAACAAAACAAAACATATTAACAAAATAAAATATATAGAATAGTAAATATGTACAAGTAAAATAAATAGAGCAATAAATCTGTACAAACATATATACAGGTGCTGTGGGGAGGGGGAGGAAATGGAGAGGAAGGAGGGGGCTCAGTCTGGGAAGGCCTCCTGGAGGAAGTGAGCTCTCAGTAGGGCTTTGAAGGGAGGAAGAGAGCTAGCTTGGTGGATGTGCGGAGGGAGGGCATTGCAGGCCAGGGGGAGGATATGGGCCGGGGGTCAATGGTGGGACAGGCGAGAACGAGGCACAGTGAGGAGGTTAACGGCAGAGGAGCGGAGGGTGCAGGCTGGGCTGGAGAAGGAGACAAGGAAGGTGAGGTAGGAGGGGGCGAGGTGATGGACAGCCTTGAAGCTGAGAGTGAGGAGTTTTTGCCTGAAGTTTTTGTTAAGCACTTATGTGCCAAGCACTGTTCCAAGTGCTGGGGGGATACAAGGCAATCAGGTTGTCCCATATAGGGCTCACAGTCTTAATCCCCATTTTACAGACGAGGTAACTAAGGCACAGAGAAGTGAAGTGACTTGCCCAAAGTCACACAGCTGACAAGTGGCAGAGCCAAGATTAGAACCCATGACCTCTGACTCCCGAGCCCGGGCTCTTTACACTTAGCCACACTGCTTCTCTATAAAGCCACCATTCATTCATGTCGACTATCATATACTTGGCATGTGCCTCTGGAGGTTCCATATTATAGGATTATAATTGTAGTCCATTCAGCATATTGTGAAAGCCGATTGACAAGGGAGAACAGACCAGGGAAAGGACCAGGGAGAAATCCATGGTTACTCCAGTCATTCTCAAACCACCACAGAACTCCTAGATATAATAATTTACCTTTTTTTAATGGTATTTGTTAAGCATTTACTATGTGCCAGGCTCTGTACTAAATGCTGGTGTAGAGACAAGTTAATCAGATTGGACACAGTCCAGGTCCCACATGGGGCTTAAAGTCACAATCTCCATTTTACAGATCAAGGCTGAGACACAGAGCTCAGTGGCTTGTCCAAGTTCACACATCATTAGAATCAATCAATCAATCATATTTATTGAGCGCTTACTGTGTGCAGAGCACTGTACTAAGCGCTTGGGAAGTACAAGTTGGCAACATATAGAGACGGTCCCTACCCAACAGTGGGCTCACAGTCTAGAAGGGGGAGACAGAGAACAAAATCAAACATATTAACAAAATAAAATAAAACCTTCTGGCTCCCAGGCCCAAGATTTATCCAGTAGGCCACATTCTTCTCAAAAAGGTTTTTAGCAAATAAAGTTTCACTAGTTCTCCAAGCTTAAATAAAAACACACAAGCAAACTTCCATTAGCTTCTCAAAACAAACGTTTTTATGGGTCTGTTTTGAGGTGGAAAGGAAGCCAAAGACCATTCTATCATTTTCTTCTTCTCTTCTTAGCTTGCTAATTGGATCTCATCATCATCCCCCCAGGACATTAAAATCTCCCAAATGATTCTTGGGGGTGAAATTCTCTTGGACCTGGAAAGTATATTTTCCCAGGAAAAATAAAAGGTATCAGGATGTGAATCCTAATCTTCCTTCCATCCTTTTTAACCACAATTATAACAAAAGAGCTCCTAAAGACAGTGCTGGAAAGATGACACAACTTCACCTGAGATCTTTAGAGAATACAAAGGCAGAGATAAGACTATAGAGAATCAATAAGGGAGTTGAAGGAGGGGAGGTTCAGATAGCAAGTGTATACAATCC
Organism: Tachyglossus aculeatus; assembly: GCF_015852505.1. NCBI lineage: Eukaryota > Metazoa > Chordata > Mammalia > Monotremata > Tachyglossidae > Tachyglossus > Tachyglossus aculeatus. The sequence continues at coordinate 33,342,434 of NC_052079.1, read as the reverse complement.
ATTTGATGAATTAGGACAGCAATGGGTTGAAAGAGATGGGATGATAACTGGATGGTGCAGAGGGGAAGACTTGAAGGCAGAGGGGACGGAACCAACAGAGAAAAGAATCGTGGGTGCAAGCATTTTTGAAGAGTGAGGTGGGATGACAAAGACACCAAGTTTAGCCATGAAAAATGAAAATAGGTACCTCAAATGTTATGAATCCACCAATCATGATTTTCTTTAAAGAAAAAATCCTTAGGCGTAGAGTTATTACTAACAGGAAAGCTGAGTTTCAAATTACCCTTTTTCTTTCTCTTTGCAGAATTTTTTTCCCCAAACTGTGATATCTGGCTTTTATGTTTTGTAATGCTCCATTTCCATTCTCAAATATGACTGTTCAATGTCCTTAGAAGCTAAATATATTGCTGTTGAAGCTATTGATTTTTGCACAATATAGACAGTATCGAATATGAACTGTCTCAAGCATAGTATGCAGTAATAACATTTCGCTTTTACAAGCATATTTCCTGTAGTTCTAGAAAGTGACTGAAGTGACTTTTAAATGCATTTTCTTGCATTTTGAATAGGGTCTGCTATCAATGAGCTTACAAGAAAGGTGGGAAATCATCCTTCCCAACCTGAAATGAGCACAACTAGTGAGTACTAGTGCACAACTCACTTCCCTTCACTCCTAAAGCTTTGCAACTTTACAACCCCAATAAGGGGTGGGACTGACCATCAGTAATTCTACTGCCTGTATGGACAGGTCCCTCCATGTGTGCCTTTGGGTGACATTAATTCTGAGGAACCATTTCGGGATTCATTCCCCAAAGAGCGCACCAGCCATGCCATCTTCGATTCCCCCTGGAGGCATGGCTAAGCAGAACATAATGTCATGAAGAATGTTGACAAGGTCCGTGAAGGACAAAATGATCAGGTTAGATCAGCCTCTATTGAACGTGGGGCTCACAGTCTAAGGAGGAGAAAAAACAGGTTTTTAATCCCCATTTTACAGGTGAGGAAACTGAGGGACGGAGAAGTTAAATGACTTGCCCAAGGTCACACAGCAGGGAAATGACAGAACTGGGATTAGAACCCAAGTCTCCCAATTCCTAAACCCATGTTCTTTGCAGTAGGGCACTCTGCTTCTCATCTAGCATGTAAATGAAGAAATCCTTATTTAAAACACATAAAAATCTGTTGGAAACTCTACCCCAAAATAGATCCATTCATGATACAATTTTCAAGGAACGTAATCCTGTTGTTTTGTAGTTTATGGCAATATGTTATTGTTTTTCTTTCACAATCAATAGGAATATATATATATAGAGAGAGAGAGAGATAGGATATCTATTTCAATTCTTATTCTGTATGCTGGATTGTCCTTTTTCAAAGAATTCAAAGCATGTGTTCACATATTACCCTCTTTATTATCTGTAGGGCAAGAAGGGTGATCTGATGGAAAGAACATTTGCATGGGAGCAAATAAGAGGAGTAGGGTTCCCATGTGATGCTCCCTGTATAAAGGAGTTCCGTATTCTGCTATTGAGAAAACTGAGGCAGAGTGAAGCTAGATGACTTATCCAAGGTCACACAGCAGCCTAGTGGCATATTAGCATTGGAACTCAGATCCTCAGATTTCCAGACCTGTGCCCCTCCATTAGGCCATGCTGCATCTCTTATGCACGTATCAATTTATATGTTCTACTATTTAAGGATTCATTTGAATGAATGAATTTACCTGTATATTTTTCTTTTTTATCCTGCTCTCCATAAATCATTTTGCGACTCTCACCCCTGTTAGATTGTAATATTGAAGGCAGTGATTGTGTTTTTATACTCCTCAAACCACTTAATACAGTGCCCTAATCACATCAAGCATACAGTAAATATTGAGTTACTGATTGATTGAAGTAAGTGAAGTGTATTTATTAACCCTCACTTGCAATAAGAGAAACTGGATCTTTCAATATGCTGTTGCAAATACAAATTTACACTAATTGTCAGGGCTAAAATTCTCCGTTTCTGATTTCTCATCCAATCACTTCTATGAAATTGTCCAAAAGATATTGCCTAACATTAATAGTAGCAGTAGGAACAGTATTTATTAAGCACTTACTAAGTAAGCAAATCATTGTTCAAACTGCTGGGAAAGAAGTGTATGGATGAGATACAGAAATAGTCTCTGGCCCCCAAGATGGAGGGAGGGGACTCATGACAGACATAAAATGTCTATTCTCCCTCTCTTTTAGGCTGTGAGCCTATTGTGGGACTGGGTCTGCAATCAAAATGGTTAATCGGATTAAGCCCAGTATTTTGGGCGATGCTTGGAACATCCTATTTAGCAAGTACCACGATTGTCATGGCATTCTTATATAATGATAATAATAATAGGAAAGATGAAGCACAGGTGGGCCCCAGAAATTGGGTAAAAGGGGAATTTTGGATGACTTGTGTTGCTGCCATTGAGAAAACAAAACAATGAGACTATAGTATGTATGGACCAGAAAAAAAATCAGTTTTAAAGAAAAGGGAGAAAGAGGAATTTATACCTAAATTCCATTAAATATTTTTTCTCTACTCAGCCCAAGAAGAAAACATGAATTGTTAGAGAAGGAAATATGATGAAAAAGAGTAGATGTCAGGAAATAGGACACTATTATTGTTGTAAGAATACAAACTAGATCATGGGGAACAAATGAAAATGCATTTTCCATTATTTGAGTTTTATTATTCAGTGTTATTGATGTACTGTGGAAAAACATAATATGTTGTCATTAATGTTCCAGTGACTAAAGGAAATAGCATCTCCTTTTCCAAGATTGGAAATGGGCTGCAGATTTCTATGCATCCTCTTTGTGTACTAATAAATGCTTGATAGGTGGTCTCAAGAACAGTACAATGACACCTGCATTTTGTAATTTCATGTTTTCAGCAAATTCAGTGAATCCAAGGGCATTAGTCAATGTTTCTGATATGCATCTTTCTGAATAAAGATTTCCATAACACCATGATTCCATTCCAATGAATTGCATAGCCACATTTTGTGACCTTTTCAATATCCAATTACAGAGCTGTCCCATTCCTGCAGTGTTTTCATTTACTTTTTTTAGTCTCGGCTTCTGTTCATTTGTCAATCAATTAAAAAGACCATTGTTTCAGGCAATAAATTAACTCTAATGTTTAGCATATTTCATTCTTCCTTGGCACAGGCTGTGTTGTTGAAGGGAGATTATGCTAAAATGAAAGAGGCAGGTGAGCCTGCTGTGCCTACAGTGGGATTATTAAGTAGTAAGGATCCACTTTCTTCTTTCTGCAGTTAAAACAAATAAAAATAAACAGCTACATTTAGAAACTTAGTACTGAATTTGAGTCATGCCACTATTTCAAGGAATTAGGCAAAGTAAAATACTTTGGATCTACTTTGAATAATCTCCTGATGAACTTTATGAAAGGAAAATGCTGATAGATCCATCATTAACATTTAAAATAGTGGTATATTTTCTGAACTGTGAATAATATGGAAATGAAAAGCATAAATGGAAAACATAAAGCATAAATGCTTTCCATTTTCTAGCATACGCTTGTACATATATTAGACTATACATATAAAACCTTTTTTTTCCTGACCCAATTAACTTTTTAGTAATAACTAGCACTATAGTGTGGGTCAATAAGGCTGCATTTCAAAAATGATTGAATAAAAGAAATCAATATAACTGTTCTGCTGATAGGGGGATAGTATTACTTTAAGCTTGTAAATGAAAATTGCGTATTAGTAAAAAAATGAAAATAAAGCCTACCCTCAAACTGGCATGCTCTAAATATGCTCTAAAGTGAGTCTCAACCAAAAGCATTTATGTGACAGTCTGGAATAAATCCACTTATCCAGGGTAACATGTCCATCAGGTGAGAATGTGGCCTAGTGGTTAGAACATGGGCTTAGTGGGCAAAAGATCTGGGTTATGATCCTGGCTTTGGCCCTTGTCTACTGTGTGACCTTGGGCAAGTCACATAACTTATTTCTGCCTCAGTTTCCTCATCTGTTAAATGGGGAGTCAATACCTGTTCTTCTTCCTATTTAGACTCTGAGCCCCATGTGCACAGGGAATGTGTCCAACCTGATTACTTTGTATTTACTCTAACATTTAGCTCAGTGCTTGACGCATAGTAAGCACTGAACAAATACCACAATTACTAGTATTAAGTATTTGCTTTCTGTCCAGTCACTTATTTCCTACAAACGACTTGTGGGAAGGCAATGTGATTGTTTACTGTCATATTGTACTCTCCCAAGTGCTTAATACAGTGCTCCACACACAGTAAGCACTCAATAAATAAATGAATGAATGAGCGATTGAATGAAATATGGCAAGGGAAGAATTGTCTGGCAAAGTAAATTTTAGGTTTCAAATTTTTAGTCTTGTTTGTGCAACTTGGAACCCACTGAACTAGAGGTTTACATATGAAAAATGCCAGAGAAAGAGAAAGATATCTATCCTTGGGAACATCAGTGATAGAATGACCTAGTGAATGGATGCATTTCTTCAGCAATCCTAAATTTCTGTGGTCATCACAAAAAGGGTAGGCATCAGTAGTATCTTTCTCTCTGATTCTATTAATCTTTCCCCAGAAGAAACCAAATATTTCAATCCCCCTACTTCCTAGTTGATATAAAATATGGACATGAGATGGTTGAGGAATCCTTTAGAAGAGCTTAGTGGTACTGCTAATAATTATTATGGTAATTAAGTGCATACTATGTACCAAAAACAGTAATTAGCAATGGGGAGAAATTATATAACTATTTTTGACATAGTACCTGTCCAGTATGAGGCTCACAGTCAAAAAGGGAGGGGAATGTGACTCCTTGAAATAACAAATCAATAATCCATCTAGATTTACCAGTGAAATGTTATCTTTTTGCCCCAGAATGTTGGTATTGGAGCTTCTTACCTTTGGAAGTGAACTGCTTTACCTCCAATTCTTTAGATTTTTAAGTTTAGAATTTATTGCCTCAATCAGCTAGGTTTTTCCTGCAGGAAACACTCTATTCCCTTTGAGAAGTCCTTCAGGTCATTGCAGAGAACTACTTTTTTAATCCATGTGGCTTCCAATCAAAGTTGGAAAGAAAAGCAAGTGTTCAATTAGGTGGCTGATCATTTTATCATTTAAAAAATCATGAATTGCAAATCAGAGTCATTTTTAATTTATAGTTCACTATCCCATAGTTTTAAAGAAAATGGAGCTTGAAAATTTAGATTTGGTGAATAATTTGGATTGAAGCAGTCTAGTATTAGTATTATTATTATGGTATTTGTTACAGTGTGTTAAGCATTGTTCTAAGTGCTATGGTAAATAAAATTTAATCAGGCTACACTGTGTTCTCAAGACTTGTCAACATAGAATTATGTCTTTTTAAATATTACACATGCCAGGCACTAGTATTTTTGTTTAAATTTGCAATATCAAATGTGTACATGTTTCAATTACTGTGCTTTCAGAATACAAAGGGGAAAAAAAATCAAGAAATTGAGATTTTTCCAGGGACTAAGATAGAAGTAACAGGTCAGTAGAAAGAGCACAGGCCTGGGGATGAGGATACTTGGGTTTTAACCACAACTCTGTCACTTTCCTGCTGGGTGAACTTGGGCAAATCACTTGACTGCTCTGTGCCTCAGGTTCCTCATCCATAAACTGGGGACTAAATACCTGTTGGCCCTTCTCATTAGACTGTGATCCTTTTGGGGACAGAGACAGTTTCTGACCTGTTACTGAATCTACCTCAGAACTTGGCACATAGGAAGCACCTAAAAAATGCCCCAGTTATTATTGTTATTTGGAAGAGCTCTGAATATAATTTTTAGGTAAGTTTCAAATCAATGATTTCTATTGTCAAATAGAATAAATCCTATTTTTATTATTGTCAGTCATTTGTTGAGCACTTGCCATGTGCAGAGCACTATACTAAGTGCTTGTGAGAGTAAAATATGAGTTGATAGACATATTACCTGTCCACAGGGAGCATAAGTCTAGAGGGAGGCTATATTCAAAATACTAGAATAGTTTGAATAGGAAAAAAAAACACTACAGAGACAAACAGTGAAGCACTAAATCCTTTGTATCTGTGCCATTTTTAAAATCTGTGATTTTATATTTTCCATCTCAGAGCCAACCTTCTTCACATGCATCTTTGCTTTGCTGATTTTGACACTTCTTCACAAGTGGGCAGCCACTGAAAACTTGTTATTACTGCAGTCATGAAGTGTTGTCTAGCAGCTTTGAAATGAATATATTATACCTTTAGGAATCATCAGGTATCTTGCAGGTCCATTCAGTCTATTTTAAATATTTTGTGAGATTTCAACACAAGAGCAGTAAAAAAGAATCTTTCTGTGAAAATAGTTTTACTGAGTTTGGAATATTTTGACAACTGAAATCACCATTCTTCAGTGTGATAAGAAGTTAAAGACATGTAAAACCAAATTTTCTTTCTATAAGGGTTATGCATGACTCTGGAAACAGAACAAATCCAGTCTCAGCCTCCAGGATCAATGACTCAAGCCAATGTTAACCATAGGAAGAGAGCAATTGCTTGGCATTAAGGGATGAAAGAAACAAAATGAAAAACAAAAACCTGTTTCAAGCCCAATTTTAAAACAAAAATACTAGTATGTTATAAACTTTATAAAAATGTATTTTAATATTTGGGCTCATCTTGAGATCACTCGTAATAGTAGTGCCCCCAGCAATCACAACACATGATTTTTCAGTACTATTTTTCCCCTTGGAAAGCTATCAATTATACTGTACTCTTCCAAGTTGTATTAAGATACAGGGCTTGGGAGTCAGAGGTCATGGGTTCGAATCCTGACTCCACCACTTGTTAGCTGTCTGACCTTGGGCAAGCCACTCAACTTCTCTGTGCCTTGGTTACCTCATCTGCAAAATGGGGATGAAGACTGTGAGCCCCATGTGGGACAACCTGAACACCTTGTATCCCCCCAGGACTTAGAACAGTGCTTTGCACATAGTAAGCGCTTAACAAATGCCATCATCATTATTATTACAGTGTTCTGCATGCAGTAAGTTCTCAGTAAATATAATAGATTGACATGTGTGGATGCCATGCTCTATATTGCACAGAAACCTCTGGAATTTGCAATTACTTCTAGTCATACTGAATGGATTAATGGGGAAAACACCACCTTGACCCTTCTACCTCATCTCACTACTCTCCTACTACACCCTAGCCCACCCACTTTGCTCCTCTACTGCCAACCTTCTCACTGTACCTCGAACTAATCTCTCTCTCCTACGACCACTGGTCCGTGTCCTCCCTCTGACCTGGAATGCACTCCCTCCTCAAATCCAACAGATCAATCAATCAATCAATCAATCGTATTTATTGAGCGCTTACTGTGTGCAGAGCACTGTACTAAGCGCTTGGGAAGTACAAGTTGGCAACATATAGAGACAGTCCCTACCCAACAGTGGGCTCACAGTCTAAAAGGGGGAGACAGAGAACAAAACCAAACATACTAACAAAATAAAATAAAATAACAGATGATTACTCTCCCCCACTTCAAAGCCTTATTAAAGGCACATCTCCTCCAAGAGTCTTCCCTGACTAAACTCCCCTTTCCTCTTCCCCGACTCCCTTCTGCATCACCGTGACTTCCTCCCTTTATTCAACCCCACTTCTAGCCCCACAGCACTTATATACATATCTGTAATTTATTTATATTAATGTCTACCTTCCCCTCTAGATGGTAAACTCATTATGGGCAGGGAATGAATCTGTTTATTGTTATATTGTATTCTCCCAAGCACTTAGGACAGTGCTCTGCACACAGTAAGCACTCAATAAATACAATTGAATGAATTAATGCATGAAAGAAAAGCTGTGAAGCTGTATCCCTTGTTCTAGGAAATCAATCGAGTACTAAGCCTGATCCGTGAAAACTTAGAAACTCTTTAGGCTACAGAAACTGGATCACTCTGCATCAAGGGTGAGATATGCCATATTCTCTTTTCTTGTAATTTGGAAAAACGATTCATAATTATGGTATTTGTTGAGCACTTACTCTGTGCCGAACACTGTACTAAGTGGTGGGGTAGTTAAAGAGGTCTTCCCTGACTAAGCCCCCTTTTCCTCAGCTTCCCCTCCCTTCCGTGTCACCTCGACTCGCTCCCTTTACTCTCCCTGCCTCCCCACAGAATTTTTGTATATATGTATGTATCTACAATTCTATTTATATTGATTCCTGTTTACTTGTTTTGATGTCTGTTTCCCCCACTCTGGACTATAAGCCCATTATGGGCAGAGACTATCTCTCTTTATTGCTGAGTTGTACTTTCCAAACATTTAGTACAGTGCTTTGCATACAATAAACACTCAATAAATACGATTGAATGAATGAATAATCATGTTGCACACAGTCCCTGAACCACAAAGGGCTCAAAGAATAAGTATTATAAAGTATAAATTGTATTATAAAATATAAATTAGGAATGCTTCTAATGTTTGACAGAAAAAAAAAAATCAACCTAACCACCTTGTATTAGAAAGGGAAACTGATCATAGTCTGGTAGTTCTTTATCGATACTATTTCATTAGTCTGGGTGGTGAGAGGCAGTTTCCCTTAGTGGGAAGAGCACACGACTAGGAATTGGCATGCCTGGGTTCTAGTCCCAGTTCTTCCACTTGCCTGCCGTGTGAATCTGGGAAAGTTACTTAACTTCTCTGCAACTCAGTTTCCTCAGCTGTAAAGTGGAGATAAAATATCAATTCACTCATTCATTCCATTGTATTTATTGAGCACTTACTGTGTGCAGAGCACTGTAATAAGCGCTTGGGAAGTACAAGTTGACAACATACAGAGACAGTCCCTACCCAACAGCGGGTTCACAGTCTAGAAGCAGCATGGCTCAGTGGCAAGAGCCCGGGCTTTGGAGTCAGAAGTCATGGGTTCAAATTTCGGCTCCGCCAATTGTCAGCTGTGTGACTTTGGGCAAGTCACTTCACTTCTCTGTGCCTCAGTTACCTCATCTGTAAAATGGGGATAAATACTGTGAGCCCCCCTTGGGACAACCTAATCACGTTGTAACCTCCCCAGCGCTTAGAACAGTGCTTTGCATGTAGTAAGCGCTTAACAAATACCATCATTATTATTATTACTATTAGAAGGGGGAGACAGACAACAAAACAAGACATATTAGCAAAATAAAATAAATAGAATAAATATGTACAAGTAAAATAAATGGAGTAATAAATATGTACAAACATATATACATATATACAGGCACTGTGGGGATGGGAAGGAGGTAAGGCGGGAGGAGGGGGAGAGGAAGGAGGGGGCTCGGTGTGGGAAGGCCTCCTGGAGGAGGTGAGCTCTCCGTAGGGCTTTGAAGGGAGGAAGAGAACTACCTTGGTGGATGTGTGGAGGGAGGGCATTCCAGGCCAGGGGGAGGACGTGGATATATAATATAATATAATATAATAAGTATTATTATTATTATTATTATCAATTCTTCATTCCTCTTAGATTGAGAACTCCATGTGGGGTAGGGAGTACACCTAATCTGATTGTCTTCTGTCTTTCCCTGTGCTCAGCACAATTCATGGCACATAGGAAGCTTTTAATAAATTGTATTATTATTGGGACTTTACTCATTTGTGGACATCAACTCAGGTCTAGCCCTTATCAACCTGCCTACTAAAATTATTTAACAAATTCATTACCGATTTCTCTGTCTCAAGCTTCTGGTAACTGGTATATATGTATATATGGTTGTACATATTTATTACTCTATTTATTTATTTATTTTACGTGTACATTTCTATCCTATTTATTTTATTTTGTTGGTATGTTTGGTTCTGTTCTCTGTCTCCCCCTTTTAGACTATGAGCCCACTGTTGGGTAGGGACTGTCTCTATGTGTTGCCAATTTGTACTTCCCAAGCGCTTAGTACAGTGCTCTGCACATAGTAAGCGCTCAATAAATACGATTGATTGATTGATTGATTGATTGGAATCTATTTTGTTTACTATTTGAAACTATTATCTTCCTCTTCAAAAAGCTCCATTTCTTTTCACATAAAACCTCCGAACAGTGCTCTCCATCTGCTGTCTCCTTCGCACAGCTCCAGTTTTTTTTTCCAATAGACCCCTGATGAGTCTTTTTGCTTCTCCCAAACTAACCTTCCAGTTGTATCTTGATTGTCACACTTCGATCAACTGCCCCCATTTCTTTGATCTTCATCGTCTCTGGAGATTTTCCCTATTTTTCATTTCTGAAGCCGTGTTAAATGACCTTCTAATCCTGTAGTTATTATGAGGTTGATTTTCCCCCGTTTTGCCAAACTTGATCGGGTCAGACCTGATGCAGTCTTATAGGGTCTTCCTTCTGAAACTGGCCTAAAAGGAAATCATTCAAGCCCAAACCCCTTTCAAGTGACATTTTCTACAGGATGGCAAAGCTCCTCACTCTTACTGCTGTGTAGATGACTTTACAAGGATTCTTCTACTTGGGGCTTTGTGGGGCTTGAAGACTTGATGAGACTCCCAGGTAAGTGCTTAAGTGATGATGAAATTGTAAGGTACAGGAGAACGTGGTCTATTTCTTCTACGTCTGCTATATGTTTCCAAGCTTGCTGGTCTTTAGTGCATGATCAGTAAATCAATCATATTTATTGAGTACTTTCTGTGTGCCTGGCACTGTACTAAGCGCTTGGGAGAGTACAATTCAATAATAAACTGACACAGTCCCTGCCCACAATGAACTTACAGTCTAGAAGGGGAGACAGACATTAATATAAATACATTTCAGATAAGTATATCAATTCTGTGGGGGTCGGGCAATATACTGTGGTCACTTTGGCCACAAAAAGTCTTTGTGTGTAAACGTTTTGAACACAATTAGCAATGTGCTGCATGCTGCATCTATATATCTCTTCATTCTTTAGATCACAGAAATCATCCCCTAATGATTTATTTTTCAGGAAAATTGTGTAAGTTGATTCATACGTACTGAAAAATATGACATCAGAGTGAAGAAATAGCCTTTTTTCATGAACAGGTGCACAATAATGCACAATATTGCAGTTAAGTCTCACAGACTAGGAATATTAGACACTTCGTAAGTCCATGAGGAAATTGAAAAGCTCTATTTGAAAAAGAACTCAAATTACTCTTACAAGTATTTCTCCCACAAGCTGTCTCCCTGTAAATTGTAACTCAGAGAAGCCTAGTCTAGTGACATTTTCTGCAAATAATTTTACTGAGATTTATCTTGGTACTATTCTGCAGTTATATCAAGTATGGAAAACTTTAATCTTCACACAGAGATTTTTCTTTTCCACTAATGTTGTCTCCTCTCTATGCCTGGAGAACCATCCATGGAAAGGGAAACAGACTCTAGTAAGCCAGTCCAACATAATATGAGAAGAAAATGCAGCATAATTCTTCCTTTTGTTTCTCCTGACATTGACAGTGTTCCAAAAATGTGAAGTAGTAGGAAAAAAATGGTGTTTTAGAAGTTTGAAATAGAGGGCTTACTTCCCCCCAAAATATGTAGGTATTAAAAATAGGAGAAAGAAGATTAAAAAGGAAAAGTCGAGAGATAATCAAGAAGCTTGAGTTTCAGTTCTGTCTCCATCACCTTCCTGTCGTTTGACCTTGGGCAAGTCACTTAACCTCTCAAGGTCTCAGTTTTTTCTCCACTGCAAAATTGCATAAAATGCCCGCTCTCCCTTATTCTTGGATAGTGAGTCCTAGGTGGGATAGGATATATCTCCTGGTTATCCTGTTTTCTACCCCAGCTTCTAGCACAGTGCTTTGTATGCAGTAAATTAAGCTCTTAATGCATATCATCACCATTTTTATGATTGTAACAAAAATGTACTTCAGAAATACAAAATTAATTCACATTATAGCAGGAAAAGGATCTATGGCTCAAAAAAGTAAACTAAATCAAATCTAAAAGAAATAATAGATAATAATGGTACTCATTAAGTGCTTACTATGTGCCCAGCACTGAAGTAGATTCAAGATAATCAGGGAATCATCAATCGTATTTATTGATACGATTTAGGGAAGACACGTTTGCTGTACCAAGTGAGACTTACAGTCTAAGTAGGAAGCAGAACAGGCATTGAATCCCCATTTTACAGATGAAGAAACTGAGAAACAGAGAAGTGATCCGTCTTGACTTTGGCAAGTGGCAGATAATTAGAATCCAGGGCCTCTGACCCCCAGACCCAAACTCCCTCCACTTTCATTGTTGTATATAAGGCCCCAGCATATTTGAAACCTACTGACAAGTTAACTGGAACAGGTTCTTGTGAAGGTTCTTCTGGAGAGATCTTTCGTGAGTTTGTAGTAACTAATTTGTAGGAATGACAACTCTGGAGGCAAACAGTTAACCAAGATGTTGATATGCATTCCGTTACCAAAAAAAAACAACATAATTGGGACTAAAACACTGTTTGAGGAATTCATAAAAAAAAGTCAGAGAAAGAACTGTCAGTTTCAATCTTCTGAAAATGGCATGAGCAAAATGAAGAAAAAGTCTATACCCTTGCTTTTAATTAAATGCTCCACATGGCTGTGAGAGGGACTTTTCAAACCCAGATGTGCTAATATTCTATCCCTGAATTCTCAAGTTCCCCTGCTTAGAGTCAAGGAGTATCCTTCATTTAAAATGTATTTTCCTCATCATGAATCTTAACCACTCTTCTTCTATTCAGTGATAAGAACACACATTCATTCCTACAATATTAGCACACACTGAAAATATAATAGATAACTATTTCCTAACCTCAGAAAGCTGCAACGTAGAATATAAATTGTTAAATATCCATCCACTGGGCTAATCACAGTGCATTAAGCATCTTTAATCATAAGCAAGAAAATGCAGTGTGCGATGCAGATTGATGCGATTAATAGAATTTAGACAAACCAAAAAATGGATTTTCAAAGACGCTGTAATCATAGGGCATTTTTAAAGCCTCTTTGCAACAGCTTAATTGCTTTATGAAGAACACTTCCTTATAAATCATAATCATTTCTTACATGTTTGTTTTGCTATTATATGAAATAGCTGGATGCCAAAGCCCTCAGAAAGGAAAGTTTGATAGCAGACCTTTTTATATTGAACTCCTGTTAATTTTAATTGAATAGAAAAGTTTATCAAAATTATTACTAATTGTAATTGAGTATTTTCCTCTGGAAGTTTCAGGGCTACTTTAGAACTTTCTCAAAATATTCTAATTTTATGCCAATTTCTTCTGAATTTTTCCCTTGTTACCAATTTGTATGGAACCTTAATTTTTCTCACTAAATTAAATTGAATGACTAACCATTGAAATAAACATTCTTAAAGATTATTTCTCCTTCAGCGCATGCCTAGAGGGGATTTTAGGAAATGGTAACCATGCTTCAGTGATCTCTAATTCCTACAATTCCTTTTCCATGGGGATGTAGTACAGTCCATGATGGCAGTAACAAAATAATGTGGAGGGAGAAGCTTATTGATGTCTTTTCCTGTCCTCTATAGATATTTGACCAGGTTTGGCATCTAAAGAAGGTAGAGCTATAGTGGTTTTGGCATAAAGAGAGTCAGTATATACATATTTTGGGAAGGCGTAGAGGACATGTACATTCCAGCACATGTCTCATTAATCATTCAATGGTATTTCAGTGGTTACTGTGTGCAGACCACTTTATTAAGTGCTTGGGAGATACAATACAATAGCGTTGGTGTACGTGATCCCTGCCCAAAAGAGCTCACAGTATACAGGAGTGACAGGCATTAATATAAATTACAGGAGAAATTGTAGTATAAGGATATGTATTAAGTGTTTTGGGGCTGGAGATATCTTGTTATTCATTCATTCAATTGCATTTATTGAGCACTTACTATGTGCAAAGCACTGTTATGAAAAAGTTGTATTGTCATCTATGGTTTCATTGGGAAATAACAGTTAAAGGGGAAAAGAATGGAATGAAAACAAACTTCTGTGGCACCAGGTGAAATTTATGATTGCGCTTCAAGGAATACCATTGTCTGACACTTTCTCTAATTTCTCAGTCTAGCTCTTTCTCTCCCTCTAGACTGTAACCTCACTGTGGTTAGGGAATATGTCTTTCATATTGTTATGTTATACTCTCCCAAGCACTTAGTACAGTGCTCTGCATGCAGTAAATACTGTAAAAGGTGCTCAGTAAATATGATTGATTAACTGACTGATACTTTATCTGAAGTTCAGTAACAGTGCTCAGCACTTAGAACAGTACTTAGCACATAGTAAGCACTTAACAAGTACTATTATTATTATTATTGTTATTAACACCACACAAGAAAGAATTGAACCAATGCTTAATGTTTGTTCTCTCCTGTAAAAAAATAAATGAACTTTTAAGCACTTTCAAGTTGTCTCCTATAATATAAACTTTTAAACACTTTCAAGCTGTCTCCTATAATATGCTAATGAACAATTGATTCAGTGTGGCTTCACCAACACTAAAATCCTGATTACAACCAACTTGCAAAAGACTTCCTGCGCAGAGACCAATCACACTGGAATGAATTCACAACAGTATTATGGCAACTATGTTCCCCTGCGCCCTTGTGATGTCCTATCCAAATCTCATTAATAATTATTGCAATCTGGCAAGAATGATTGGAAGCCTATTCCTGTATTTGATATTATCATTTAAGAAAGATTCAAAACAGTAATTTTTCTTCTCCCACCATCTTTTATAAGTGGTTGTGCAATCTATTTGGTGAAAATAAAAAACAATCTTTCCCAATCTGTAAGCTTCTTGGGGGCTGGAATTATGCCCACCATTTGCATTGTAGAGAGTTCAGTACAGTTCACAGAATAAGGTAAGTGCTTAATAAATAGTATTACTTGATTCATCAACTCTAGCTTTAACAGTTCATGTGTTAAACAGATTTACATTAGCATCTAAGGCAAAGTTTGTTTTCTGTAGGAATCTATGAGTTGAATTCACTGGGAAGGTAAAAAAAAAATAACAATCACATTTGGTTAATATCAGCAGTCATACAGGAGAGCAATCACTTAGACCAAGAAAATTTAAATGGGATAATTTTGTTTAGTCTTAAGTACTCTACCCATGCTACCTCCATACCATTAAGTAAACCCAAAACTCCTGTTTTTCGGGCCACTGCATCTTTCCCTCAACACTTCCCAAAAGTCAGTAGTTCCAGTGCTCCCCTCTGCAACACAGGTTCTTTTGCAGAAAAATTCCTTGTATGCAGAAAGAAATAACTTTTCCTGAGAAATGCAGACTTTACCAAAAACCAGTCCTATTTTCAAAGTATGCAATTTTTTAAAAATAATGTGTTTATGTTGTCAAAATCCCAAATATCAATATTAGTTTTCTTAAAGCTGTTGAGCTAATCTGATTTCTGAGTTCATTCATACCACAGAAAACAAAAGTAGAAATTGCAATTTGAGCAACTTTTCATTTGAAAGTAATACATCTTTTCCAGGATTTCTTACCCACATGAATAATGAGAGTACGTCGTTCCTCAGGGTAAATTTCCATCAAATTATTCCTTAAATTATTTCCCCAGAAGTTATTGGGCTGAAAGATTTGGAGGATTTCCTAGGCTTTTACAAGACATGACTATTCAAAGAGAAACGTATATCTTCCTCAAGTCATAGAAACACAAAGCTGGAGGAACTATTAGCATTTACTCCATAATAGCATTCAGGGGTGAATTTGTTCCCCGTACTTTCTGCAAAAGCAAATGTCTATTTAAAAGAGCATTTTTCTTCTAATTTTGAAACTACTAAAGCTGTATTGACAGAATATGTACAATTCGTATAAAGGGCATGATTTCCAAATAATTACACAGTATTTGAGCCGTTTCCCAACAGGACTGTATTATTTGACACAAAACTTTTTTTTTAATCCTTGTTACGTGTCTACACAGCTGGTAAGAAAATGAAATAAGAAACATTTTGGATGGAAAACAATATAGTTCTGAGATGCCCAAAGAAGGCTTTTAAAAACTCATTCCCAAAGATATCCTAGAAAAACACTGAGAGTCTTGGGAATACTAGTTCTCATCCCAGGAAATTTTGGAGGAGACTCAGGAGAATTGTGAGCCTCAACTAACTGCTTTGAAACTTTCTCCTGGTAGTTAAAGAAATGCCTGCGATAGAAACCCCATTCATCCAAAATTATTTGAGGGATTTCATACCCTTTGACAGGTGTAGGCAAATGGGAATTATTCCTTTCCCTTCCAGCTGTGCATGGACAGAGTATAGAGATGTGAAATCAGGCAACTTCAAATCATTTAGTAAGGCTGGATCTTTCAGAAATCTTAGGAGGTGGCAATAAGATTCCACAATAAAACGTCTTTTCTCATTGTAATATAGTGGCTTAGTGGAAGGAACATGGGCTTTGGAGTCAAAGGTCAAGGGTTCGAATTCCAGCTCCTCCACTTGTCAGCTGTGTGACTTTGGGCAAGTCACTTAACTTCTCTGTGCCTATTACCTCATCTGTAAAATGGGAACTAAGACTGTGAGCCCCATGTGGGACAACCTGATAACCCTGTATCTACCCCTGCGCTTAGAACAGTGCTTTGCACATAGTAAGTGCTTAACAAATGCTATTATTATTATTATTATTATTATTATATGTTCACTGTTTGCCTTCTTTGAGTGAAAGAAGTCTACATATGCCACCTAATGTTTTGTCATTGTATAAAAGACTAGAATCATTTCTGATTCTTCTGATAGTTTCTTGTAAGACACCAAGACACACAAATTCAGCTCATGTCCTCCTGTACAAGAAAAGCCTCATTTTTGTCATTAAATTTTTTTAAGTGGACGGGATCATTGGACAAGGAGTGGAGTTAATAGATTCCCATGGTTGGAGGCATTCTCATGTCTGCTCAAGAGCCACCAACGAAGGGGAGAAGAGACTTCTTGTTCTTGGCAGGTAGAAGGTATTTCATGGCTTGACATGGAGCATGACACTTTAAATCTAATCCAGTGATTAAGTGCAGAGTTATAGTACTACTAGCAACAAATTAATTAGTCAAACAATTAATGGCATTTATTGAGCACCTACTACATGGAACAGTTCAATCAATGGAATTTATGGAGTCTATACTGTGTATAAAACACTGTGACAAGCAATTTGATAAGCACACTAGAGAGGCATGATTTATGCTCTACTACAGAAGCAGAAGACGTGGAGTCCATCATGGGACTGGTTCCAGAGCTTAAAGTCCCACCTCTTTTCCAACATCTCCACCCGGTCTCACGGTTGAGCGACCTCAGAATTTAAACTATGAAGATAATTTCTCAGGAGCCCATATATACCTCTCCTTTAGTGGATCATCTTGAAGGGTTTTGCTAGATTAACATGCCATATCGACCCTGCTCTCTCTCCCTCCCTTCAGGCTAATGTCTCCTCCTGCCTTCGAGACATCTCCATCTGGATGTCTGCCCGCCACCTAAAACTCAGTATGTCCAAGACTGAACTCCTTATCCTCTCTCCCAAACCCTGCCCTCTCCCTGACTTTCCCATCACTTTTGACGGCACTACCATCCTTCCCATCTCACAAGCCCGCAACCTTGGTGTCATCCTTGACTCTGCTCTCTTATTCACCCCTCACATCCAATCCGTCACCAAAAACTGCTGCTCTCACCTTCTCAACATCGCCAAGATCTGCCCATTCCTCTCCATCCAAACTGCTACCCTGCTGGTTCAATCTCTCATCCAACCCGACTGGATTAGTGCATCAGCCTCCTCTCTGATCTCCCATCCTCCTGTCTCTCCCCACTTCAATCTATACTTCATGCTGCTGCCTGGATCATCTTTGTGCAGAAACGCTCGGGGCATGTTACTCCCCTCCTCAAAAATCTCCAGTGGCTACCAATCAACTTATGCGTCAGGCAAAAACTCCTCACTCTTGGCTTCAAGGCTGTCCATCACCTCACCCCCACCTACCTCACCTCCCTTCTCTCCTTCTACAACCCAGCCCACACCCTCCCCTCCTCTGCCACTAGCCTCCTCACTGTGCCTCGTTCTCTCCAGTCCCGCTGTCGAACCCCGGCTCACATCATCCCCCTGGCCTGGAATGCCCTCCCTCTGCACATCTGCCAAGTTGGCTCTCTTCCTCCCTTCGAAGCCCTACTGAGAGCTCACCTCCTCCAGGAGGCCTTCCCAGACTGAGCCCCCTCCTTCCTCTCTCCCTCCCCATTCCCCCCGCCCTACCTCCTTCCCCTCCCCACAGCACCTGTATATATGTTTGTACAGATTTATTACTCTATTTTACTTGTACATATTTACTATTCTATTTTATTTTGTTAATACATTTTTTTTTGTTGTCTGTCCCCCTCTTCTACACTGTGAACCCGCTGTTGGGCAGGGACCATCTCTATATGTTGCCAACTTGTACTTCCCAAGCACTTAGTACAGTGCTCTGCACATAGTAAGTGCTCAATAAATATGATTAAATAGAATGAATGAATGAATGAATATCACAAAATGTGCCAATCTGTCACTGAACCAACTTCAGTCTTTAGCTGGCATTTTTCTCTGTAATAATTGCTATGGGTGCAAGTAAGCACTTAGTATAGTGCTTTGCACACAATAAGTGCTCAATAAATACGATTGAATGAATGAATGAATGAATGAAGTAGTCCTAAATTCTCTTGTACCTCTGTTATTTGGTTTTATTTTTAAAAGTACCGTAATAGAGTTTTTTTAAATCTCAGCAATGTCCTAACATTATTTAATCCTGGATTTATTGATTTGTGTTAGAGAAACAACAGATCCTAGGGGATTAGCTCTAGTTGGGAAGCAGATTACTTACCTCAGTTCTGACCCAGTTCCAATAAAGCTATCAAAGTAAAACTGAAAACTCAGGAAGTGATCTAGATAATTAAATAAAAAAGCTGTCACCAATAATATCCAAATGATTGAAGACAAAATATGTATTTTACTTTTAGACAATGGTTTCAATTTTCCACCTTTCTAATACGTGTGCTACATTACATTACTTAACCTCTCTATATCTGCCCTTCCACCAGTAAAATAGGTGAAATTATCCCTGCGCTACCTTAAATGTTGATAGAACAAATTGGACACCAAATTTAAATATATTTTGAGAGCTTTGTAGTAA
Source organism: Tachyglossus aculeatus (assembly GCF_015852505.1). Lineage (NCBI taxonomy): Eukaryota > Metazoa > Chordata > Mammalia > Monotremata > Tachyglossidae > Tachyglossus > Tachyglossus aculeatus. The sequence goes on along the minus strand of NC_052079.1, from coordinate 33,323,277 downwards.
AGGTAATGTATAAACATCCTAGTGACCTAATCTGGAAAATAGACATAATAACAGTAACCATATGTGTTAAGCACTAGGGTGATGCAGATTAATCAGGTCAGACACAATTCCTGTTCCACATAAGGATCATAGTCTGAGTAGACATCTGGAGAAACCCGTGCTTCATGACACCCTGGTGTATAATGTTTGTTAACCTCATATTTTTAATTTTTTCTATTCCTATTCTTCTCCTATCTACAAATGTCAGGTATGACATATTGGGCTTCCCTTAGGCCTCTCCCTGTTCTTCCCTATTGATATGGAGGTCTTGGAGTTTTTCCCTTCTTTGGTCTCCCTGAAATTGATTCCAAAGTGTGCTCTCCCCTCCTCCCTCACCCACCCAAATATTCAGTGCCACCACCACACCTTTGACTTTACTATTAAGTTCCCCTAAGACAATGGGGTATTACTTATCAATTAATTTGATCAACCAAAACATCCCAATTTCTAAAGGACAGCCGCTCCTAGGTTCCCCTGCTTGTAATCCTGGGTCCATTTCCTCCTTTAAATACCAACACTCTGGCTATAGTATTTCTCTCTAATTGTCTTTAGTAATTCAATGCTCAATATAAAAAATAGTCTCTGGGCAGTATTCACACTTACCCAGCAGAAGGAAGAAGGAACTAGACTCACTGTCTAAAAACCTAAATAATAATGATAATGATGGCATTTATTAAGCACCTACGATGTGCAAAGCACTGTTCTAAGTGCTGGGGAGGTTACAAAGTGATCAGGTTGTCCCACGGGGGGCTCACAGTCTTCATCCCTATTTTACAGATGAGGTAACTGAGGCCCAGAGAGGTTAACTGACTTGCCCAAAGTCACACAGCTGACAGTTGGCGGAGTGGGATTTGAACCCATGACCTCTGACTCCAAAGCCCATGGTCTTTCCACTAAGGCACGCTGCTAAAGATTCCATTAATAATAATAATAATGATGGCATTTATTAAGCACTTACTATGTGCAAAGCACTGTTCTAAGCACTGGGAGGGTTACAAGGTGATCAGGGTGTCCCACAGGGGGCTCACAGTCTTAATCCCCATTTTACAGATGAAGTAACTGAGGCACAGAGAAGTGAAGTGACTTGCCCAAAGTCACACAGCTAACAATTGCCAGAGCCGGGATTTGAACCCATGACCTCTGACTCCAAAGCCCATGCTCTTTCCACTGAGCCACGCTGCCATTCTTTTGCCTCTATTTTAAAATGACCTTTTCCTGCTGGCTAGCTCAGTCCCCTTTCCTCTGATTTATTCTCTTTCTTGATTATCCAGGAGAAGATATTTAATATCTAATGCAAATTATTCTTTGTGGATTTTGTGTTACTCCATCTCCTCTTTGGCCTGTTGGCTGTCTGGCCTTGTAAATGAGCTTTGCTTTGGAACAGGATTTTTTGTACTGCCCTCTATACAACTAGGATGAACCCCTTCACATTTCCACAGTCCTTTTGGGAAAAGACTTCACGTCTCATAAATCACTTCGATGTCTTCCTTTTCTTGAGACTTGAATAAATATCCTTTAACAGAGTTTCCCTAAAACAATCTAGTCCCACAGTTTTACCTGTCTTCCCACACTTGGGGTCAAATCAAATTTGGGGGGAGTTGTCACATCACTTCCATACTATATCACTTTTAATCAGGGCCCTGGGTGGTGATGAGAGCTTATCTATTCCACAGCAGCCTGGAGTGAATTACTTCTCAGCAATAACATTTTTAAAGCATCCACTGTGTACAAAGTCTTTGGGAGAATTAGTAGACCCGATCCTACTCTCAAGGAGTTTATGATCTAGGGTCATGAGTACTCAAATACTTAGGTGGTATGGATGTGCTGAAGTGTCAGTTGAGTTGATTTAGGATGATGTGGGATTAATCAGGAAAGGCCCCTTGATGGAGTTGTGATTTCAGAATGGGGATTCAGTATCCATTCTCCTTCCTGCTTATAATGGGAGTCCCATGTGGGACGGGGACTCTGTTTGACCAGATTACTTGTATCTACCCCAGTGCTTAGAACAGTACTTGACAAGAGTAAGCACTTATGAGAAGCAGCATGGCTTAGTGGAAGAGCACAGGCTTGGGAGTCAGAGGATGTGGATTCTAATCCTGGCTCCAAAATTTGTCTGCTCTGTGACCTAAGGCGAGCTACTTAACTTCTCTGTGCCTCAATTACCTCATCTGTAAAATAGGGATTAAGACTGTGAGCCCCATGTGGACAAGCTGATTACCTTGTATCTACTCCAGCACTTAGAACAGTGCTTGGCACATAGGAAGAGCTAAACAAATACCATTATTATTATTACTTAACAAGTACCATAATTAATAAATTAATTATTCAGAAGGGCTTTGACGATGGGAAGGGCAGGAGCCCACTGGGTGTGATTGTTTTTAGGGAGTGGTAGGGAAGTAGAAGAGCGGGAGCAAGAGATCAGCAGAGAGAGCAAAGAGAATTCATTCATTCATTCAATCGTATTTATTGAGTGCTTACTGTATGCAGAGCACTGTACTAAGTGCTTGGGAAGAACAAGTCAGCAACATATAGGGACAGTCCTTACCCAACAACAGGCTCACAGTCTAGAAGGGGGAGACAGACAACAAAACAAAACATGTAGACAGGTGTCAAAATCATCAGAACAAATAGAATTATGGTTAGCTTGAAAGATTGCCATGCAATGGGAGAACAAGTACTGGGAAGAGAGCTGATGGAATGTTTCGGGATTGATGGACAGGACTTTCTGCTGGATGCATCAAGGAATGGACAACTATTGGAGGTTTTTGAGGGGAAGGGAGAAGTGCTAATAACTCAGGTGCTTAAGAGGCATGAAAATGCTGACATAGGAGTAGGGGGATATACAATAGGGAGATTAGTAAGTAAACAGGGAAGGCTTGATGGAAAGGTGAGATTTCAGAGCCCCTTTGAAGTTAGGGATACTCTGGTCTGTCGCATATGAGGAAGGATGATGTTCTAGAGAGGGAAAAGGGAGTGAGCAAAAGGTTAATCAGACAAGGAAAGGGACAGTGAGTCGATTCATTTGAGAGGAATGAAAAGTGTGAGTTAGGGGGTGTATTGGGAAAAGGGAGTGAATAAGTAGGAAGGAGAGAGCTGATTGAATGCCTTGAAGCCAATGGTTAAGAATTTCTGTTTGTGGAGAGGAATGGTGACTATCTGAGGTTTTTAAAAAGTGGGGAGACTTGTGTGGTATGATATTTTAGAATAATGATCCAAGCGGGAGAGTGAAGTAGATTGGTGGAAGACTGTATGCATAGACATCAGCAAGGAGACTGATACAGTAGCCAAGCACTGGATATTCATTCAATCGTATTTACAGAGCACTTTGTGCAGAGCACTATACTAAGCACTTGGAGAGTACAGTATAACAATAAGCAGACACATTCCCTGCCCACAGTGAGCTTATGACAAGTGGCAACAAATGCCTGGGCCAGCATGGTGGCCATATGGGTGGATGGGGTGGATCTTCATAGTCTAGAAGAGCAAACTGTGCAGTCTGTGCTTGTGGTAGGATATCAGTGAGGTAAGATAGGAGGAAGCGTGCTGAATGAATGCTTTACAGCCAAGGGAAAGGAGTTTGTATTTGATGTCATAGTGGATGGGCAACCTCTGGAGGTTCTTGAGCAGTGGGGAGACTTGGACTGAATGTATTTTTAGACAAATGGTCAGTGTAGCAAAGGGAAATATGGACTGGAGTAGGGAAAGACAGGAGACAGAGTGGTCAGAGAGGAGGCAGGTAAGTGCTTCGATCAGCATAGGAGTATTTTAGCTGTAAGAAAAAAGGGTGGGTTTTAGGTGTTGTGTAGGCAGAACCAACAGGATTTTGTGACAGATTTAATATATGGGATGAATGAGAAAAATGAGTTGAGGATAATACCAAGGTTACAGGCTAGTGTGAGATAGGGACAATAGTGGTATTGTCTAAAGTGATGGGAAAGGCAGTTTGGATGGGAAGATAAGGGGTTCTAATCTAAGCATGGTTAGAAGCAGCATAAATTCTGATTACAGGAAAAGGGAATTATCCCTTCCAACTCTGGACTCTAGGACTCCTCACATGACCCTTGATCAGTGCCTGTATTTGGAACATAACCATTTTCTTATTTCAAAATAAGTAAGCCTGTTATAAAAGAAAAGTCCATCCTTCAGTAAAACCAGATATTCATTAGAATAGTTGTTCTGTAAGGAAGTAGGTTCTACATTTTTTAGCATGGAATGTTTTTGGGGCACAATAAATGATTATTCTTATTGATAGTTTTAAAAGCAACATTTCACCATTCCCAGCGTGTTGTTGGCAGGGATTGTCCCTCTCTCTATTGCTGCATTTCATTCATTCATTCATTCAATCGTATTTATTGAGCGCTTACTGTGTGCTGCATTGTACTTTCCAAGCGTTAGTACAGTGCTTTGCACAGAGTAAGTGCTCAGTAAATGTGATTTAATGAATAAATGGTATTGAATTGCTATAGGGACTTTTAATTCAAAACTTTGCTCCTATATAATAAAGAAGGTTTAAAAATTCCCAAATCACTTTCTTTATCTGTTTCCCAGTGAAATAGTGTGTTGCTGTTTCAATTACAGATAATTGATGCACTTCTCAATTTCACTTTTCCAGTTTAAATTCAGTTTTAAAATGCAGCAAAGCAATACACTTTTGATCTTGAACAAGAGCAAAGTGCAGAAACATTCTCAATTATGATTGGTTTGTCTTTATTGGCACACCTTTGATTCAACTGTTCTTTAATGCATATTTGCCTTAGAAAGAATATTCTTAAGAACAAAGATTTCTCTGGAAACAAACTAGAGTGTTTGGAGGAAGATAGCAGATGGATTAAAAAGCCACTTAAGTGTATTTTGGGGGGCATTTTCTGTGTCAAGAGGGAGATAAAAGAGATTCATTTAATTAAATTCCTTGTGAGTAGCAAACCATATGATACACCTTATGGACCATTGAACTGCTGATGAAATATTCATGAAAAAGGTGTTTATTATAATTCTACTGCTTATCATTGCCATGAGGTATAAAACTGTTTCAATGTGAAAGCACCAATACCTTTTTTTCTCTAATGGGTTTATTTTTGCACATGTATTTGTACTGAATTTTATATTGCATTGCAGTTCTGTTTTATTGTGCATTTTGTCATTTGATCCAATACATTTGTCTGATGAGAAAAGATTAGATCATGTTTAGTTATTTTATAATGTTATTTATGGAGGTGCCTTTATCAGAGTGAATTCATATCCCCTCTGCCACTTCAGCACTTCTGAGCCAGCTAAGCACTCAAGTACTCACAACATCCGTAGCACCTATGTATCTTTCTTTAATTTATATCAGTGTCTGTCTTCCCTCCTAGATTATATACTCTTTGGGGTAGGGATCATGTCTATTAATTCTATTATACCATCCCGAGCATTTAGAACAGAGCTCTGCAAAAAATAGGTGCTCAAAAAATACCAAAGATTGATTTTATTATTTCATGTTTTAGATTAAGCAAAACTCAGTTAATTGGCTAGGTGATCTCTCTAAAATCTTGGGTAGTAATTTGTGAAAATCTGACAGAGACCCAGGGAGCAGAGGAAGTTCAGGTTTTTCTCATATCCTCTTCTCCTGAGAATGTAAAGGTGCCCAATTTTATAGATAAATAATGCATTTAAATATGGAAAATTTGCAGAGTCGCTATTTATATTTGTTCAAAATAAACATAGGAATGTTATAATACTATCGTAAGATTTATATCAATTATCTTTGAATGGGATGGGAAATGATAGTAAATCAGTGCAAGTACACCCACTGACCTGTCATCTCCTAGGTAATAGAAAGAATTTATCTATCATTCTCTATATCTGTCTATGTAATGTTTAAATTACATTATAAAAGTGAAAGTATTCCACTGAAATTAGCATGAAAATAATGATAATCAAATGTTGCAACTGTCTAGGTAACCTCAATACAAAAGATTACAATTCACACGTATGGAAGTGACAGTGTTCTTTAGTAAATTAAATAGAAAATTTGGATTTTTTTCTGTATAAGTAAATACAGCTACAAGATTGCTAACAATAATACAGTCTGTGAAAATGCAACATTTTTATTCTACTTAGCCTATGTAAAATATTTACACAGGGTAGAATACAGGTAGAATCTCAAAATAGATAGATCAGAAAGTACATAGGATTTATGAATGTGTGAATGTATATGGTAGATATAGGTGCCATTCATTTTTGAAAACAATACTGTTGTGTGGTGATGTGGCTGAAAGTATGTATGTACAACCACTAATCCATCCTAAGCATAGAAACAAAGTTCCTAGCTGTGATGCATTTTAATGATCTGTTGCCTGCTTAGATTTTCATTAAGATTAAGAACAAGAACCCCATGTGTTAATTGAAAGTTAGCATTAATGCTGCCCATTCCCTGTGACGTTCTGGGTTTGAAGCCTTTTCTGAGGTAAAATTTAATAAAACAAAAGAGCCTTTTAAGGACTGAAAAGGAAACTATAGGTATTGTTTTGAATGGAATCTTTTAAATGACTAAATGTTTCTAAATACAAACTTGAGGGTCATCTGTATACACTTTTGTGGGGGTTTTTTTAATGAAAAAGCACCTGGAAAAGCTAGGGAGGAGGAAAGGATATGATGAGGGTATGTTCATTCAGTAATATTGGTCCTAAATGTCAGAGACAGAATCAGTGTGTACACTGCAGATTTTTTAAAAATAATTTTCTCTCCTCTTTTCTCTTTGTGTTAGGCTATTGCTTGACTACTGTAGACTGCTTATGGATCAGTAAGAAGCAGTGTGGCCTTGAAGAATACATTCCTGGAAGTCAGAGGATCTGGGTTCTAAACAAGGCTCCACCACTTACCTGCTGTGTGACCTCAGGCAAGTCACTTCTCTTCTCTGTGCCTTGGTTTCCTTATCTGTAAAATGGGGACTCAATGCTTGTTCTCCCTCCCTCTTAGACAGTGAGCCCCATGTGGGACAGGGACTGTGTCCAATATAACCTAATATTTACCCTAGTGATTAGTACAGTGCTTGTCACATAGTAAGTACTGAACAAATACCACAATTATTATGATCACATAAGTGTATTTTTCACCTCACCTTTAAAAAGGCACAGGGCACTAGAAGTATTTCTGAAATGAATCTTACTACAGAAAAAACTAATAATCAACAGAGTTTACTGAGCACTTATCATGTGCAGAGCAATGTACTAAGCACTTGGGAGAGTACAATACAACAGAGCTGGTAATTATAAGTAAATGTCCTAGTAAAGAGCAAATCTCTGATCACACGAAAGGCCGAAGTGGATTATAAAATGAGCATGTGCCATTTCAATTCTAGAGCGAAAGTGGAAATGAGGGAGTTAAATTTTGAACCATTTCAGTTTGATTGAAATTGTGTTTACATAACTAGTTTCTTCCAGTTACACTTCAAAAACATTTATTCTTACATAATCAGTGAGCATTTCAGAGGAACAAGCCATTATTTTTTGAGGACAAAAGACTCAGGACAGAAAAGGAAAAAGTTTTACACACTTTTTAAAATGTGAAAATGTCTAACTCTGGTAGTTACTGTCTGTTTCCTTAAAGTTGAGGCTTGAACCAATCATAAGCCCGGGTTTGGGAGTCAGAGGTCGTGGGTTCTAATCCCGACTCTGCCACTTGTCAGCTGTGTGACTTTGGGCAAGTCTCTTAGCTTCTCTGTGCCTCAGTTAACTCATCTGTAAAATGGGGATTAAGACTGTAAGCCCCATGTGGGACAACTTGATTACCCTGTATCTATCCCAGTGCTTAAAACAGTGCTTGGCACATAGTAAGCACTTCACAAATACCATCATCATCATTATTATTATGTGCAACAATCAAGAAGAATATAAAGTACTTGGAATCAATCAGCCCAATTTTGTGAAGAGCAAAACTTTTTTCTTCTAAAGTAGACAACAGATCTTTCAATCAAAAAGCAGCAGATATCACCTACCTAGATTTTAAACATTAAATTCTGTACCTTATTGATAACTAAGGCCTGAGCCCAAAGTTTGATCCCCAGTGGTTTTTAAGGGGGCCATATTGAGTGGTGCATTCAAGAGTCAAGCCCGATTCTCTGCAAAACCTTCATCGATGAACTGCCCTGAAGAACGTGCCAACTTGTACTTCCCAAGTGCTTAGTACAGTGCTCTGCACACAGTAAGCGCTCAATAAATACGATTTAATTAATGAATGAACTGAGAACATGCTCATCATGACAATAAATTGGGTGATTCTACTGACATTTTGGAAAGCAGGAGAATAAATTGAAGTAACCTAGGCAAGTTAAGGAAATATGGTTCTTTCCAAATATGAGCGCAGTCATTAGGGACAAATGCAAAATATTAGAAACATAGGATAGGAGAGGTGTTTCAAGGCATGGGATTGGTGGTGAGAGATTAGTGAAATCTATAGAGAGCAAGGGTCTTGAGTCTGGCTTCAAGAGTAGAGTTAAGGGTATGGATTTGTGCATCACTTTAGGGATTGGAGAATACAAAGGGCCAAGGAAATCAGAGATCTATGTGGAGGGAGAGAGCAATTTCATTAGGAGTGGAGATGTAGGAGGTAAGACAGGTTAAGGAAAGGTTGTGGTTGGAGATGGGATTTCAGACTCAATGAGGTTACAGATTTTTGGAGAAGCATAATGGCAACAGCATAGGCCTGGGAATCAGAAGGTGGTGGGTTCTAATCTCAGCTCTGCCACTTGTCTACTGTGGGACCTTGAGCAAGTCACTTCACTTCTCTGTGCCTCAGTTACCTCATCTGTAAAAGAAAGATTGAGACTATGAATCTGATGTGGGACAGGGACTGTGTCCAACCCAGTCGGCCAGTGCATAGTACAGTGCCTGACACAGAGTAAGTGCCTAAGTACTGCAGTAATTATTATTAATAACTGGTGATGTTAAGAGCAGGGACGGGTTAGGTGGGAGGGAGCAGGGTACCAGAAGACTTGAGGAATGAGAGGAAGGAGGTGGCTGGGATCATCAGGAACATCCAAATGGAGGCTGAAATCCACAAAATCAATGGAGGGAAAAGAAGGAAAACGAGAAAGACACTGTCGTCACGCAGGAAATTGGTGGTGTGCCAGTGGGGTGGATAGATGATGGCAACTAGTAATTGTAGTGGAAGGTAGAAGTGAATGATGTGTACTTCCAAGTGAAAGAAGATGGAGGTAGGGCGGGCTGAATTCTTTCCTTTATTCAGTAAATCAAAGGCAGTGGGAAAATTGGAGACCCTCTCAAATGAAAGAGGCAGGGGAGATGGTATCATTCTGAGGGAGCCAAGTCTCAAAGCCAGGAAGGTGAAGCATTGATTGGGTCATTGGGTCAAACAGGATTGAGAATGTGCCCACAATGGAGCAGGGACTTGACATGCTGCCTGTAGTCAGGGTTGGGTGACAGGAGGAGAAGCGAGGGGATGGTGTAGTGGGGGTTGACTAGTTGGTTGGAAGTGATGGGGTTTGATGTGGAAAATGGGAGATTTGGGGTGCTGTGAGCAAGGGGAACAGGGAACTGGTAAGCAGAGGATGGGATCAGGGAGTTCATGTTGAAGTCCTTGAACCTCAAAGATGGTATCTTCCAGTCCCTGGTCCTAAGTGATCGCAGCTAGAATGTAAAATAAGATCATCCTACCAAACTTATGAAATAGGTACATTTTAAATTACATTACATTATATTGCAAATTTTCTAAATTTTATTAAATTTGCCTCAGTGGCTTACATAAGCAAATGCCAATTTGTCAGATGTGAGATACAGGATAACCTTTTCATTCTCATGTTTGGATTTAAAAGGCCCTCCCATGGATCAGTCATCTCGTAGCTAACCTCAATGCTATTACTATTACTACTACCTCTATTACCTCTACCACTACTACTTTAACAATTATGAAGTTTTTTTTTAAATCAAGGCTTCTTTTGGCGGGAGGCATACAAATTCAATCATTAATGATATTCAGATTTGTATTTGATTTGTATGCAATTTTATCAGACTCCAAGATTATTTCATTATAATCTCGTCAGCGAGCTTGTCAAACTTTTACAGATGTCATTAAATTTAACAGTATAACCGCCTGTATTGTCGGAAAAATATTGGACAGTTTCAGGATTTTTCTGTAATTATGAAGTGTTTGTGATTATTTGTCCTATTATTCTCTAGTGCTGTGCTTCTTAATGCTAATAGCGGATTAATTGTTGGCACTGTCATGTTTTCCTTGTGTAAAGATTATTCTTTTCTCCTCTTTTTCCTATAAAATGATGTTAGGCACATAATGGAGTTTTCAGAGGAACACTTTTTTTTCCCTGCAATTATTTTCTTGAGCCAATTTTTGTGTCCCCCCCACCCCCAAATAAAATGCCATGGGTACATACAAGGCATTGAGGGACCAATTAGCCACTTGCCCTACATTTTGAGAATGCAGCTGGTCACTTGTGCTGCTAATTAGCCAATTGCAATAGCAATTATGTGTGTGTGAGTCCAAAATTCACATGTCAAAAGGAAAGATTGCTAGAAACTCCTGGAAAATGAATCTCTGAATAAACTGTTTTCCATAAAAGAGAATTAATATTATTTTTAAAATGTATCCCTCAACATGTCTTCTCTTTGGCAAAGCCCTTTAGAGGTAGTGGTCACACATTAGGATTGGTTTACCATCTGACTTGTAAAACAGTTTAGTTCGGATTCTCCAGGTGTAGCTGGTCAAATCATCCCATTCTCTTTACAAATGGCCAACTATTCCCCTGCTATTGCACCCACTTTTATCCCCTTTCTCTCCTCCAGTTCTTTCCTTGATTCCTTCTATTATGGCTTCTGCTCCTTCATTCCTCAGAAAAAACCTTCTCTAAATTTACCAACAACTTCTTCTTGCATAAACTGATGGCCTCTACTGTGTCCTAGTCCTCCTAGACCTCTCAACTGCCTTTGACACTGTAGTCCATCCCCTTCTGAAGACCACCCCCAAATGAATTTTTGGTCATTTGTATGGTTTCCGAAGCAGCACATCCTAGTGGAAAGAGCACGGACTAGGAAGACAGATAATGTGCGTTCTAATCCGGGCCCTGCCACATGTCTGCTATGTGATCTTGGGGAAGTCACTTAACTTCTCTGGGCATCAGTTACATCATCTGTAAAATGGAGACTAAGACTGTCTTTTTCTTAGCCCCATGAGGGACGGGGACTCTGTCTGACTCCGGCCCACGTCATCCCCTGGGCCTGGAATGCCCTCCCTCTACCCATCCGCCAAGCTAGCTCTCTTCCTCCCTTCAAGGCCCTACTGAGAGCTCACCTCCTCCAGGAGGCCTTCCCAGACTGAGCCCCTTCCTTCTTCCCCCCCTCATCCCCCTCTCCATCCCCCCCATCTTACCTCCTTCCCTTCCCCACAGCACCTGTATATATGTATATATGTTTGTACATATTTATTACTCTATTTATTTATTTATTTTACCTGTACATATCTATTCTATTTATTTTATTTTGTTAGTATGTTTGGTTTTGTTTCCCCATTTTAGACTGTGAGCCCACTGTTGGGTAGGGACTGTCTCTATATGTTGCCAATTTGTACTTTCCAAGCGCTTAGTACAGTGCTCTGCACACAGTAAGCGCTCAATAAATACGATTGATGATGATGATTAGCTTGTATCTACCCCTCCGCTTGGTACTGTGCTTGGCACACAGTATGCGCTTAACAAATACCACAATTATTATTGGTATCCATCATGATTTTAGATTTAATGATTTAGATTTTCTTTAGATTTAATATGTTATTGCATCCACTATATTCACCCTAATGATTAGAGATGCACCATATCTAACATCTCTAGCTTTCCTTATTTTGGACCTCTCTAATTTTGGCCCTTTAGGACCTCTTTTTTTAATGGCATTTATTAAGCGCTTACTATGTGTAAAGCACTGTTCTAAATGCTGGGGAGGTTACAAGGTGAACAGGTTGATCCACGGGGGGCTCGCAGTCTTCATCCCCATTTTACAGATGAGGTAACAGAGGGACAGAGAAGTTAAGTGACTTGCCCAAAGTCACACAGCTGATAATTGGCAGAGCTAGGATTTGAACCCATGACCTCTGACTCCAAAGCCCGGGCTCTTTCCACTGAGCCATGCTGCTTCTCTATCCCTTCTGAATGTAAATCTACATTTGATCTTATTTTATTGACTTCAGAAAGTCTGAACCTTTGCTACTTTTTCCCTACATATAGATTTTTTTTTAATTTTCACAGGTCTGAAACATCATTTTTGTTTTTTTATGTAGAAATTGAGTGTAGGGCCTAAGTAATAAATGGTAGTAGGCAAACATGCTAAAATGTGAGTGAGCTCATTGTGAGCATGGAATGTGTCAGTTATATTGTTACTCTCCCAATTGCTTAGTACAGTGCTCTGCACACAGTAAGCTCTTAATAAATACAATTGGTTCAGATTAGGTGTCAAACAGTTGACTTGTATTTGTTATTTTCAACTCATTCTGTTTTACAAATGAAAATCGATTTTATCCCTAGAATTTCAGTCAGCACAGTGGCAAAATTCTGCAATAAGCCTCTACAGAAAAGAGAACGTATTGATTTGTGTCAGAATTGTAGATGTATTCCCAACCTTTAAACATAATTATGCCTATTTTTGTCTGTTATCAGAGGAAAGGGAAGTGTTTCAATATCCATTCTACTTAGTGATTAATGCCTACCTGTTGGTAATTATGTTGTTTAGTTATGTACACATTCCAATTTATTCTTGGCATTAGGGCCCATGCTAATTAAACCAAGGCCAAAGCCATTAAGGCTATTCACAAATTATCTACTGGTTGCCAGTTTTGCTCTTATAATTCTGTGTACTACACATTTCAGAAAAGCACCTGACCTCCAGAGCCACAACTGGAAACTGTCATTTTGTTTCCCCAGTTATTTACCATTAAGGTCTACTTAAAAGTTAGTAGTACATAATTCTGTTTACAATTTTTAGTCTCTAAACATTTGTAGGTTGTTGTTAATTTTTTTAAAAAAACTGAATATAATTAAATTTAGAACCAGGAATTCAACGGGAATCTTTCTGGGCATTTAAACTCTAATGATAATATAAATAGGAATGAAATGTGAAATTTGTCAGTGTGTTTGTGTGCATACATATGGATACAGTTGTTCCTCGGATTAACAGAAAGTATGATTGATAGTAAAATTTTATTTGGTATATAACAATGGCAGGTAAGTCCAATTCTTGATTACCAATCCCTTCCACATTGCATCAATGTAAAGATTTCCCTTCGCAGCACGTCCCATGTCATGAGGACATTGTTTTCATTTCTCCCTGTTTGTTTCACAATCTCCCTGAAGGCTGTATTCTGAGACCCCTTTTTCTGATAACTCTAGGACAGGCTGAGCTGTCTTCTGCTTGTCACCTAGTTGTTCACTTTTATGCTGTAGGAAACACACCACTGTAATAATGATGATTACGAAGATGATGACATTTATAACTGGTATTCATTAAGGGCTTTCTATGTATGAAGCTCGGTACTAAGCAGTAGGGTTAAATGTAAGATAATCAAGTTGGACACAGATCCTATCCTACCTGGGGCACACAGTCTAAGTAAGGAGGAGAACAGGTATTTAATCCCCATTTTACAGATGAGGAAATTGATGCACAGAGAAGTGAGTGACTTGCTCAAAGTCCCACAGCATTCAAGTGGCAGAGCCAGGATTAGAATCCAGGTCCTTTGACTCCGAGGCCTGTGCTCTTTTAATTAGACCATGGAGCCTTATCCTAATTCTTCCTGACCTCTTGACTGCCTTTGACTCTGTTGATTTCTCCACCCTCCTAGAAACTCTTTTCAGGCTTGGTTTTATTGAAAGCACACTCTCTTAAATCTCTTCTTATATCTGGAAGGCTTCTCTTCAGTTTCCATTGCTGCTGCTTTTCCCTCTCCTCATCTTTTAAATGAGGTTTGCACACACAGCTCAGTTCTGGGACCTCTCCTGATGTCTGAACTCATTCACTCGAGGTCTTCAACAGCTGGCATGATTTTAGTTACCACCGCTATAAAGATGACTCCCAAATTTATGTTTCTGGGCCTGTCATCTCACTTGCTTTACATTCTCATATCACTTCTCCCTGCACAACTCCATAAAAATAATAATAATGACATTTATTAAGCACTTAGTATGTGCAAAGCACTGTTCTAAGTGCTGGAGAAGTTACAAGGTGATCAGGTTGTCCCATGGGGGGCTCACAGTCTTAATCCCCATTTTACAGATGAGGTAACTGAGGCACAGAGAAGTTAAGTGACTTGCCCAAAGTCACACAGCTGACAATTGGCAGAGCTGGGCTTTGAACCTATGACCTCTGACTCCAAAGCCTGAGCTCGATGATTCTCCTATACTTTTTTCAGTAGACAAAATGCTGAACTCCCCATTTCTGTCATATTTTCCCCTAATTCTCATTTATTAATGTCATTGCCTCTTAACCCGTAAAGTCTTGCCATATCTTCCTTTTGAACCAAACAAAGAATCAAGATATTCAGCACATTTGTGGATGATATTAAATGTGGTGGGGATGCTAACAGTTTAGGAGGCCAGAAAAAAATTCACTTATCAGACAAATTAGAAGAAAGATACTCTATAAGCACAGTGAAATTATTCAGGGTTAAGTGTGATGTAGTACACTTAAGAAGAAAAATAAACTTAAAAGGCTGAGGAAACCAAGATAAAGACCAGAGAGTAATATTTGAACAGAAGCTAAACAAGATAGCTGTTACTCAAAAAGCCAACATAAACCAGAGGTATTTGGAGAAAAAGAATGCATTACTAAAGTTTCCACTGGTTAGACTCTTTAAAGAATATTCTATTCCTATATCTTTAAATATTTGGAAAGAAATTGGGAAAAATTCAGAAAATATTGCAAAGTTAAGTGAAAGATTAAAAAATGCAAGTCTTAACTGCTGTCTTCAAGTTAATAAAAGGTTAGTATAGGGATGATGGTATTTGTTATTAACTGTTTACTGTGTGTCAAACCCTGCAGTAGCTACAACTGTAAAATGAAAATTAAATGAACAGAGAGCCCGGAAATGACCACCCAAGGGAGAGGAGAGAAAGGGGAACCTGCAAATAAAAGAATAGTTGAAATAAAAGAATAGTTGCTATATGGCTAAAATCGATCTCATAGAAAGAGAGCATTTCTAGGATGAGAGTGTTCTGCCACCTTGAAAGGACATAGAATAAATTGTTATATCTGTCAAAAAGCAAACCCTTGAAGATTTTGTTCTGCATGGCCTCAGTAAATGAAAAGGATAAACTCCGTATTTGAAGCAAAAACCTCCCCAGATTTTTTTCTCTTCATTCTGCCACCATATTGCTCATATGAGCAACTGACTTCAGACCATCAGACCCTTTTGAACCTGGCATGTGAGTCACTACACAATTATAATAGATGCCTGTTTACTTGTTTTGATGTCTGTCTCCCCCCTTCTGGACTGTGAGCCCACTGTTGGGTAGGGGCCATCTCTATATGTTGCCAGCTTGTACTTCCCAAGCAGTTAGTACAGTGCTCTGCACACAGTAAGCGCTCAATAAATACAATTGAATGAATGAATGAATGAATTGTACTTTCCAAGAGCTTAGTACAGTGCTCTGCACACAGTAAGCGCTTAATAAATATGATTGAATGAATGAATAATAATGTTATTTATTGAGCAGTTAATATGTGCCTGCTATATGATTGATTGCCAAAGCATGTGCTAAAAGCCAGTGTAGCTACACAATAATCAGATTGGAAACAGTCCCTATCTCACAAATGTTCATTATCTACTAGGCTAGGGAAAGCAGATCTCTCATCCTGATGAGGTGAGACATAGAGAGATTATATTCATTCATTCAATTGTATTTACTGAGTGCTTACTGTGTACAAAACACTGTACTAAGTGCTTGGGAGAGTACAGTACAACAACAAAAACAGATGCATTCCCTGCTCATAATGAGCTTATAGTCTAGAGGGGGATTCACATTAATATACATAAATAAATAAACACATTACAGACATATATGCACTGTGGGGATGGGAGGAAAGATGAACGAAGGGAGCAGTGAGGGTGAAGCAGAAGGGAGTGGGAGAAGAAGAGAGAAGAGGTAAGTCAAGGGAGGCTTCTTGGAGGAGATGTGCCTTCAATAAGGCTTTGAAGTGAAGGAGAGCAATTATCTCCCTTATATGAGGAGGGAGGATCTTTCTCGACAAAGGCAGGATGTGGATGAGAGATTGGCAGTGAGATAGATGAGACTGAGGTACAGTGAGAAGAACAAAGTGTGTGGGCTGGGTAGTAGAAGGAGAGTAGTTGTAGAAGGAGAATGGTGAGGTAGGTGGGAGTCAAGTGTTTGAGTGCTTTAAAGCCAATGGTGAGTTCCTGGAGAAGTGGGGAAACATGGTCTGAACATTTTTCAAGGAAAATGATCTAAGCAGCAGAATGGAGTGTGTACTGGAATGGGGAGAGACAGGAGGCAGGGAGGTCAGCAAGGAGGCTGATACAATAATAGAGATGGGATAGGATAAGTGCTTATATTAATGTGGTAGCAGTTTGGATGGAAAGCAAGGGGAAGATTTTAGCAATGTTGTGAAAGTAGGACTGACAGGATTTTGTGATGGCTTGAATATGTGGGTTCAATGAGAGAGAGCAGTCAAGGATAATAATGATGGTATTTGTTAAGCGCTTACTAAGAAGCAGCATGGCTCAGCCACAAGAGCATGGGCTTGGGAGTCAGAGGTCATGGGTTCTAATCCTGGCTCCGCCACACATCCACTGTGTGACCTTGGGCAATCACTTAACTTCTCTGCACTTAAAACAGTGCTTTGCACATAGTAAGCGCTTAATAAATGCCATCATTATTATTATTATTCTCTGAGCCTCAAATACCTCACCTGTAAAATGGGGATTAAGGCTGTGAGCCTTATGTGGGAAAACCTGATCACCTTGTGTCTCCCCAGTGCTTAGAACAGTGCTTCACACATAGTAAGTGCTTAACAAATGCCATCATTATTATTATTATTACTATGTGCCAAGCACTGTTCTAAGTACGGGGGAGATACAAGGTCATCAGGTTGTCCCACGTGGGGCTCATAGTCTTAATCCCCATTTTACAGATGAGGTAACTGAGGCACAGAGAAGTCAAGTGACTTGCCCAAAGTCACACAGCTAAATGGCAGAGTGGGATTAGAAACCATGACCTCTGACATCAAGACTATGTGGTTGTGAGAAAGGAAGCGTGGTGGTGCCTTCAAGAGTGATGGGAAAGTGAGCAGAAGGATAGGGTTTGGGTGGGAAGATAAGTTCAGTTTTAGCCATATATAAGTTTGAGGTGATGGGAGGACATCTAAGTAGAGATGTCTTGAAGGCAGAGGAAATGTGAGACTGCAGAGAGGGAGAGAAATCAGGGCTGGAGGTGTAGATTTGGGAATCACCCATATAGAGATGGTAGTTGAAGCCGTGGGAGTGAATGAGTTCTGCAAGGGAGTGGGTGAAGATGGAGAATAAGGGGAGCCAGAACTGAACCCCAGTTAGGGGATGGGAGGCAGAGGAGGAGCCCGTGAAAATGACTGAGAATGAGCGGCCGGAGAGAGAGAGCTTGTCAAAGGTCAAACTAAAGACCGGGGTAAAATCATATGATTAGAACTGGGTCTTCTAACTTTCTAGTCACGTGATTAACTGGTGGGAATCTTGATTGCTGGTTTCAGAAGCTAGCTGCTTTGGTTGCTAAACCAGAGGAATTAAAAGGAAGATCTAGAGTAAGACAGATGATGTAATAGTGTCTAAACAATGCTATAAAGATATGCCATAGAGACTATATTGCATATTACTCTTCTGATGTTCTACTTCAGTGAGATTCCTGTTAAATGTATCCTTGAAGTTGGATGAATTCTGAGTTATAATTCATTGGGACAATAGCTTTTAGTGCTATTCAGTAGCACTGAATACTGAGTGACAGTTTGAAGATGATAATAATAATAATGATGTTGGCATTTAAGTGCTTACTATGTGCAAAGCACTGTTCTAAGCGCTGGGGGGATACATGGTGATCAGGTTGTCCCACATGGGGCTCACAGTCTTAATCCCCAGTTTACAGATGAGGTAACTGAGGCTCAGAGAAGTGAAGTGACTTGCCCAAGGTCACATAGCAGACATGTGGTGAAGCAGGGATTTGAACCCATGATCTCTGACTCCAAAGCCCATGCTCTTTCCACTGAGCCAAGCTTTTGTCACGAACATCCAATCTTTTTTTTTAACCTGGGTACTATTCTGTCTCTAATAACAGTGCTAGGTTCGTAGCATCTTATATTAAGTACCTAAAAGACCTGTTGTTGAGGCTTTAACTAGTAATAGAGTTACAATTAAGAACTGGTAAACATTACAACACAGAAAAACTTCTCCAGAAAGAAAAAGAAAAAAATAACTCATGAAAATCTAGAAATATTGATTAACCTGACCTGTAGGCCTAAGCAGCTAAAGTGAAGTCAAAAATATGACTCATTCTCATAACCAGATTTGCACACATATGAAAATTTCATTATGCAGTGAATAGGAAACAGTCTTACAGAAGAGCCTGATATCTCAAAATATAATAATGGATTTCAGTCCTATTTGGACCCTCAAATAATGCATTTCAAAAGGCTTTGCTTTATTTCTTTAGAAAGAAAACCTGCTTTCTCTTTCAGCAATGATAAATGAAGTCTTCCCCAGATCATTTTTACCTCCATACTAACATTTTTCATAAAGCAAAATTCAATTCACTAGGGAACCATTTATTCCATCTGCAATTATAAAAATGTAGTTGGATAAACAGAAAGGAAACTCAGTAGCTGAATACATTTGGGCTTTTGTGCATTTGTTCCACATGATGCCTGGTTCCATTTTTGTTTCTCCCTCAAGGTGTTACACTGCCATGCAACCCACTGTTAGTAATAGCATCTTCATAATATCACATAGCTCCTCACAGCCCTGATAAAGAGATACTTATTGAATCTATATCGTGGAATGCGAAACAAGCTGTAAAACATATGAATAGTGAGATGTCAAGGGTAAAGCCAAACTAAGGACTTCTGCATATGTCTGAATAACAAACACACACCTCAAACACACACACACACAAACACCCCCACACACACTGAAAAATAGAGGTTTGTTTTTGTTTTTTATTTCAAATGGTATTTGCTAAGTGCTTACTCTGTTCCAGGCACAGTGCTAAGCCCTGGAGTAGATACAAGCTAATTAGGATGGACACAGTCCATGTTCCACATGGGGTTCACACTCAATCCCCATTTTATAGATGAGGGAAAAGGCATAGAGAAGTTAAGCGATTTGCCCAAGGATACACAGACATGTGGCAGAGTCAGGATTACAATCTAGGTCCTTCAGACTAACAGGCCGGTGCTCTATCCAGTAGGCCATACTCAGTCCACACCACTTCACATCACCCACTCCCTACAACTACCACCTCTCTGTGGATAATTCCCAAATCTACATCTCCAGCCCTGGTCTCTTTGCAGTCTGGCATTTCCTCCTGCCTTCAAGACATCTCTATTTGGAGATGTCCCACTGACACCTCAAATTTAACGTCTAGAACAGAACCCTATCTTCCCACCCAAACCCTAACCTTCCCCTGAATTTCCCATCTCTGTAGGAGGCACTACAATCCTTGCTGATTCACTATTCCATAATCTTGGCATTATCCTTGACTCCTCTCTTGCATTCAACCCAAATATTCAATCCATGACTTAATCCTTTCAGTTCAACCTTCTCAACATCACTAAAGTTCCCTCTTTCCTCTCCATCCAAACTGCTACCACATTAATACAAGTACTTAACCTATCCTGGCTTGATTACTATATCTGCCTCCTTGCTGACCTCCATGCCTGCTGTCTCTCCCCACTCCAGTCCATACTTCAATCTGCTGCCCAGATCATTTTTTATACAAAAATGTTCAGGCCATGCTTACCCACTCCTCAAAAACCTCCAGTGGTTGCCCAGCCATATCCTCATTCAACAGAAACTCCTTCCAGTCAGCTATAAATCACTCAATCACCCGGCCCCCTCCTAATTTACCTCACTACCCTCCTGCTACAACCCAGCCCACACACTTTGCCCTTCAAATGCTGATCTTCTCACTGTATCACAATCTCATCTATCTCGCCGCCCACCTCTCACCCATCCTGCCTCTGGCCTGGAGTGCCCTTCCTCTTCATATCCAACAATTACTCTCCTCTTCTTCAAAGCTTTATTGAAGGAACATCTCCTCCAAGAAGCCTTCCCTGACTAAGCCCTGTTTTCCTCAGCTTCCACTCTCTTCTGCATACATAGCTGTAATTTCATTTATTTGTATGAATATATTGCTCCCCCTCTAGACTGTAAGCTCATTGTGGGCAGAGAATGTGTCTGTTATTGCTATATGTAGGCTCCAAAGA
Source organism: Tachyglossus aculeatus (assembly GCF_015852505.1). NCBI lineage: Eukaryota > Metazoa > Chordata > Mammalia > Monotremata > Tachyglossidae > Tachyglossus > Tachyglossus aculeatus. The sequence goes on along the minus strand of NC_052079.1, from coordinate 33,302,785 downwards.
GCTTAATACAGTGCTCTGCACACAGTAGGTGCTCACTAAATATGAATGACTGATTACACACATCTGGGAGTTTTAAGGTGATGGCCATAACATTTCAATGCATCTTCTCTTTTAAGGATAGTATCTTTGAAGACTAGTTTGCCTGCCCCCATGTAAATAAATGGATTTTGCAGCAAGAATGGCAACAGTGAACTCTAAAATTAAGATTTTCTGTCCAATCCCCTACATGGGTTCTTCCCAAGCAGGTGGTGCACCAAGGAAATGCCAATTAATTTCCTAGTTGCAATCATTATCCCATCTTCATGCACAAAAGGGAGTAAAGCTGACATAAAAACTTCTGTAGCACCTCACTGCCCTCTGAGGCTGAAGATAGCTATTTGCAACATACTTCTCATTATAGCCAGGGGTGCCATGAAGCCAGTCCACCTGCCTTGGTAGAGATTCCCATATTTTGACAGTGTTTTCCTGTTTTTGAGGGGGCTTTTAAAAGTCCCCATTATTCCCTGTCTCAAGTCTATTAAGTTTTGATTTTGTCATTGCTAGCAAAAATAAGGTGGAAGTGCGTGTACGCATGCCTGCTGCGTGCGTGCTAGGGGTTAGTTGGGGCTGGGGGTAGTGAGGAGGCATGGTGGATAAGGACCCTGGCTGGAGTTTTCATAAAGATTCACAGGGAAGCCGGAAAAAACAAATTCTGCCTTCCTTCCCTCTTGTTTGCAGTTTATTATTGGCTCTCCTTCTCCTGTCTTCCCCCACACTGCTTTGCCACAAAAAGAACAAAAACAAAAACTTGGTTTTTTTCCCCGGTTTTACAGAGAAAATCATATTTTCTGATTTCCATCCCACTCGTTTGCACTTTATTATTATCTGATTTCAGAAAGTAATGATCTTCTTCCCACGTCAAACTTAAGGGATCGCATTCTGGTAGCTGGGAGACCTGGGAAACAATCATATTCACTCTACCATGTTCAGTGAGTATATCTCGGCTTGGATGTCTCCCTAGTCATATCAAGACAATCGCCTCCTCCCCTCTCCACTGCTGACCCCCCATCTTCCTTACTTTCTACTTTTGCTACAAAAGAGCTTAGGACCAAAGAAAATAACTGAATACTGAATGCCCATCGTACAACATACCCACCCACCCATGTTCAAAACCATAGGGAATCCCATCACTGGCCTGGGGAGTCATCATTCATTCATTGTCATATTTATTGAGTGCTTACTGTGTACAGAGCACTGTACTAAGTGCTTGGAAAGTACAATTCAGCAACAAATAAAGACAATCCCTACTAAAGAACGGCCTCACAGTCTAGAAGCGGGGGAATAATATTTGTTAAGCACTTATGCATGAAGCATTGTTCTAAGTGCTGGGGAGTTTCCCTACCTATCAGATTATGGCAAACACTCAACACATAGATTTGCCCACTATTCAGATCCTACCTGGGAGAACCGATTAGAGGAGGGGGACAGATTTGTAGATTGTAAACCAATATTGTTTTTGGAAGAATACAAATAAAAGTTGTTTGTTTTGTGAGTCATAAGCTAGCAAGGATCACACCGTCCATGTATCTTCCATTTTACCTAGAGGTTGTTACAATCAGTATCTGGCAAACCCCATGCCCTACCAAAGATCTCCATGTTGATAGAGCTGAAGTCTACGACTGAATTCTGTAAGCCTGCTGGACAGTCGATCACAGGAAGATATGATGTAGAAAACCAATTATTTATTTTAAAAATACTAAAGTACAAAGCATGCTTCAAAAATAAATGAGCTTTACAAATGATTTTTAGGTGTTTAAATGAACGTCTTCGTTCACCTTTCTGCTTTTCTGACATTGTTTAGTATAATTTCTCTAATTTAATTGGAAAATAATATGATCATATTTTAACATAGAGAATCTGCAGTTTACTCAGGTTAATTTTTGAAATTTGGTCCGTATACTGGTAATACTTATCTTGGGCCATTTTATATCCCTAAAGAATCAAGATTTGGCTATTACAAGATCATTCCATATCATTATTCCTTATTTTATTATCTTGCTACGTTTTCCTAAATGGTCTGTGTCAATTAACACTTGAAGAAATTTGAAACCTGATTCTCTTGTTTAAGAGCAGCGCCACTAAAGCTTCAGTGAAAAAGCCCATAGGCACCTTATCACTATCTCTCATCCTAACCTCACCTGTTCAACTACAAACTCCTTGAGGAAAGGACTCATGTCCTTTGCCTCTATTGTACTGTTTCCAGTTGTTGTTGTACATATGGAAGGACTACTGCTCTTTCTGCTCAATCAGATATGCTCTCAATGGGGAGCAGGAGATGTGTAATCATTTGATTAGCCTTGTAGCTGGTTAATCTGGTTTTCAAATATAAATTTCTTAATAAGCTGCACTATGTGTGTACTTGCGTTTTACACTCTGCGTTCCATTGGGAACATGATTGGGTGGGAGTAGAGAGAAACAGTGGCACTGTGCGACCTGCTAACATATAAACTTCTGCCCAGGTTCTCAGAACTGATATCTTGGTACCAAGGCTCATTCACTGGACATTTATATATGGGTAAGTGGAACTTCTGCTAATAAACTTGCTTTATATTGTAACAGATCCAATAAAAACGTTACACTGAAGTCATCAGTGCACACAAATATTGCTGGTAATTCATTTAATAATTTTTTTTAATGATAAATTTCCTCTTCAAAAAATTGAATCAGAAAAGCAATGATAGCCTAGATTTTTATCTTACACTGTGCATTTAGGAATGTAAGCTTCATGAGGGTAGATAATATGTCTCTGTTATATTCCATTTTTCCTCTTTCACAGATGATATTTATATAAGTTAAAATGTCAATATTAACTGAAAAAGGGGGAATTCCTTAAATTAGGCTGTTGGTTCATTATTCTACAGGGAAGTGTTGTGATCATCCTCTGAATAAACACAAGGAGAAAACTCTCAGTAAAACTATATTATTACTAATAGATTCACATTTTTTATATATTATCTTGCAGCTTTGCCCTTCGAAGTTTCCTTCAACTTGAATGTTATTCTTCACAAGTAAGAATGCTTTTTGCTTCATTTGAAATCTTTCATCTCATATAGACTGCTCTTAGGGGCTCATGTATGACAAACTGCTTTCTCTTTTCAGCACTCTTCCTTTTTTGCTACCCATCATCACATCCTTGGAGATCTGCACTCTTCTCTGAATGCATTAGTCATACATGAATAATGACATAAAAGCTTTAGAAAAGGAGCTTTCATTATGCTTTCCTAATAACCATGAATATCTATAGCATTCAGTAGTTTTCTAATTTTCTTTTGTAAAAGGACAAGTTGTAACTACATGACAAAATGGCATGCGGTCCAAAATCATTACCGGTTTTATTAGTGTAGGGAAAAAGATGAAACTAGAAGCTTCTGGTTTTCAAAAAGATTCAAAAAAACTATCTATGTTTGGATTTACAAGTCCTGATTACAAGAAAAATCCAATGAAACAGAAAATCATTCTTTTCTACAATTCATATTCTTTGGAAACTTGTGCAAAAGCAATAAAACTAAAACCTTTGTGAGCCAGAGTTTCAAATTAAATAGATATGTATTGTGACACCTATTTATGTGTGAAACTAATGAGCATACCAATTTAATTTCTAACCATTTTTATTGCAAGTCATGACCAATATATTTTGGTTCTAGGGTATTACTTACAGAAAATAAAATAAATCTCCAAATGCAATCTATGTTTACCAGTTTAGTTTTATGCAGTTTTTCTTATTGTTTTGAAATAAGACCTCAGGCTGCTGTTAGGTTGAAGCGGGTAAGTTCAGCGAAGTGGGGTTCCTGTTGCAGTGTTGGGGAACATGCATTCCAAGTTTAAAACCCGTGGTAGATTCACTGCACTAACCCTTAGGTTAGTGTAGTGAGTAGCAATGTCTATTAAGTTTACCAACTCTACTGTATTCTTCTCTCCCAACAGCCTATTTCAGGGCTCAGCACACAGTAAACACTCAATAAATACCATTGTTTGATTGACAAACTACCATGGACAAATCCAACTTTCCACTTTCAACGGACATACTTGAAATAAAACCATCCGCATTTTAATTGTTAACAAAGCAATTGTATTTATTGAATGCTTACAGTGTACAGGGCACTGCACTAAGCTCTTGGGAGGCTACAGCATAAAAGAGTTTGTAGATAAGTTCTCTGCCCAGAACCAGCTTACAGTTTAGAAGAGGAATACTGATATTAATAAAAAATAAATAAATTGCTGATATGGAAATAAGTACTGTGGGGTGAATAAAGGGTGCAAGTCCAAGTAGAAGGAGATGCAGAAGGGTGTGGTAGAAAAAGAAATTTGGGTGTAGTTGTAGAAGGCCCATTATAGATGTATTTTTAATAAGCCTTTGGAGGTGGGGAGAATGATAATCCATCGATTATGAAGAGGGAGAGTGTTCCTGGCCAGAGGCAGAATGTGAGTGGGAGTTTAGCGGCGAGATAGATGACATTGAGTAAGTTGACATTCAAAGAACCAAGTATGCAGGCTGTGTTGTAGTAGAAAATCAGGGAGGTAAGGTAGGAGGGAGCGAAGTGTTTCAGTGCTTTGTTAAGGAGTTTATGTTTGTTGTGGAGGTGGGTGAGCAACCCTTGGAGGTTCTGGAGGAGTGGGGAAACATGGACTAAATGTTCTTTAGAAAAATGATCCAAGCAGCAGAGTGAAGTGCGGACTGGAGTAGGGAGAGAAAGGAGAAAGGGAGGTCAGCAAAGAGGTTGATGCAATAATCAAGGCAGGATAGGTTAAGTGCTAGGATTAACACGGTAGTAGTTTATATGGAGAGAAAAGGGAAGATTTTAATGATGTTGTGAAGGTTGGAACTACAGGACTGAATAGATTGAATATATGCATGGAAAGAGAGAAACTTGAGGATAACAAATTGAGGATAACACCAAGATTATGGGCTTGACAGGGAAGGTGGTGGTGCTGTCTACAGTGATGGGAAAATCAAGGGGTGGACAGGGTTTGGGTGGCAAGATAAGGAGTTCTGTTTTGGACATGTTAAGATTGAGGTGCCAGTGTGACATTCAAGTAAAGATGTCCCAAAGGCAGGAGAAATTGTGAGACTGCAGGGGAGGAGAGATCAGGGTTGGAGATTTGGGAGTCATTCACATAAAGATAGTAGTTGAAGCCTTAGGAGTGAATGAGTTTTCCAAGGGAGTGAGTGTAAATAGAGAATAGAAGGGTTCTCAGAACTGAGCCTTGAGGGACTCCCACATGTAGTTAGAGGAGAGGTCTCTGAAAAAGAAGGATAATGAGTGGCCAGAGAGAAAGGAAGAGACCCAGGAGAGGACAGTGTCAGTGTAGCCAAGGTTACTTTCCTTTTCTCCCACTCCCTTCTGCATCTCCCTGACTTGCCCCTTTTATCACCATCACTCCCAGCCCCACAGCACTTTGCACATATCTGTAATCTATTTACATTAATGCCTATCTTCCCCTCTAGACTGAAAGCTCGTTGTGGGAGGAGAATGTGTCTGCTTATTAATAATAATAATAATAATGATGGCATTTATTAAGTGCTTACTACATGCAAAGCACTGTTCTAAGCACTGGAGAGGTTACCAGGTGATCAGGTTGTCCTATGGGGGACTCACAGTCTTAAATCCCCATTTTGCAAATGAGGTAACTGAGGCACAAAGAAGTTAAATGACTTGCCCAAAGTCACACAGCTGACAATTGGCAGAGCCGGGATTTGAACACATGACCTCTGACTCCAAAGCCCGTGCTCATTCCACTGAGCCATGCTGTTTCTTATTATTATATTGTACTCTCCCAAGTGCTTAGTAAAGTGCTCTGCACAGTAAGCACTCAATAAATACAAGTGACTGACTGACTGACTCCTCATCATCACCCTTTCTCACTATTGTAGGCAATGGTAAGGTCTAGGAAGGAGGTGACAGAAGAGTGCCATGAATCTTTTTGACAATTCTACACACTTCAAAATGCCACCATCATTACTTTCTTCAAGATAACTTCGAAAGATTACACTGATGTAGTAGTATTAAACACTGTGCAGTGTACTGTACTACGTACTGGCAAAGAATACACAGTCGGGAATTAAATATGGTCTCCGTCACTTGTGGGGGCTAACAAGCATCTCTGTGGGCAAAATCTTAGCCAGAGTGTTTAGCTAGAGTCTTTTTGGGCCGCATCAGAGCACAAGATCTTGGTAGCTTAAAGATTCAGATCTTATGGAAGCATTTAATAGCAGACTACAGGCTCTGGGAACTATAATGCAAATTTGGCTTGTCTGAATTATCCTTTGGTATGTTAAAATAACTCCAGAATTCCATAACCCGTCATGATAGAGTTGAGGAAGCTGCATTCTGTCTCTGAATAGATGAAACAGCTGTTCAATTCACCACCAGAAGTGTCCTCTTTAGAAAAAGAGAAAACGTAACCTAAAGCCATGTTCTGAGAGTAAAGAGCCCAGGAAGGAAACTTTTGGTGGCTACCAAATATCAGCCTAGCCTAGTCCTAAGAGCCCTTTTCTACATTTGAACTCATCCAGTCACATATGACATTTTTTTTCAGCATACAGTTTTGGGTAAAAATTGAATGTGTAATTACCTTAAAGAACAGATCGAGCTACTGGAATAGCATCCAATTCAGAAGATACTCGATGAAATATGATGCCTGTATGACCGCTACCTAAAGAAATACAATTTTGTTTGAAATGTGGAGAGTTATTTGTGAAAATGAGATGTCTTGGTGGTTCCATGAGGGGTTTGTGTCATTTTGTTTGTAAGGCAAAGTCCTTCAAGATATCCTAAATGCCACCTTATTGTGACTCCTCATTAGTTGTCGATGTGCTTTAAACTATATAGGTGCCAACCTAGTGGGCAGAGGTGGGGAAGAGGGACTGAGCCCATGCCATTCCTACTCCTTCCACAACTGCCCAGCCCCTCCACCCCACCTCCCACCCCATCCCCCCTGCCCAGACCTCTCCTCTGTCCACCTTTTTCTTAGCAGTAGGAAAAAATAGCTATTTCAGTGGGATATTCATTTCACTTAGGATGAAGGTCGAATCAACCCTGTCTTCTCTTGGACTTACCTTTTTAAAGTAAAGTAAGCATATAAATTGAGTATTTTCTCAAAGGGCTATTATAGCAGTAGGAAACCCAGCACAAACCTCTGTTCTACACCTAAACATAAGGGGAATGGGGAAAACTTGATTTTCCATTTTAGCGTAGGTGAGCTATTTCCTACTGACATTAGTACTAGCTGGTTTGCTGGAAGTGCCTTTAAAATATCATTTATTGGTTCCTTCTGCAGACAGTACTATATCTTTGAGTTTTTTCAGATAAATTTCTGCCCACTATACTTAGACCCAATGTTGAGGATATGAATTAACTTACTGGAGAATTGCATGAAAGCTTGATAGTTGAATAGAGGATGGGAATGAAAAAGGTTAGCGTTCAGAAAGCAATGGTGGTGTGCTTCATTCATTGTCAGTCATTTATTGAGCACTTACTGTGTGCAAAGCACTGTACTAAGCACTTGGGAGAGTACAATACAACAAGCTGATATTTCCTGCCCACAATGAGCTCACAGTCCAGAGGGAGGCAGACAGTAATATACATAAATGAATGAATACACAATTTTCTTGCACGATAAAAGTAAAACTCTACTAGGTATTGCTACTTGTTTTCTTCTAACTAACTTTGAAAATGAGTAGCCATGTTTGTCAAACCAGTATATTTCAAAGGTTATGATAATTATGTCAGCACCCATGATTAAATGAGAAAATGATAGCATTCGTGCCAATTTCAGTTACTGAACATTTGGTGGTGTGATTTTATGAAGCTTCCTAACTGTACATTCTTCTGTTAAAAAGCATATGTATAGTGATGTTGAAAAATAATGATTACAATATTTTGTGAACTCTGCATTCCACTTTTCCAATGTGTATGTTTTAGAATTGTAACATGTTTATAGCTCCAATATGAAGATACTATTTGATCAAAATTGGTATGCTCAGTGAATTTGTGTCAATCTGAAAAACAGTATTTGTGAGATGTTTATGTGATTCAGTATTCATAAATATGTAGTACATTGATATAATTTCATTACTTAACATGGTTTTGAAGATATATGCTTACCTAAAATATACTACACAGTGCATAAAAAGTTCTACTTAATTAAGATAACTCATTTGAGAGTGAAACATTTCAGATAGCATCTACAAAAATAATGTCTAAATTAAAATCTGAATCAATGTGGTTTTTCATCAAAAAATGATTATATGTATGTAGAAACTTGTTTGGGGTTTTACATAAATATATAAAGATATATAGATATAAATAGATGTGTATAGCTAGATAGATAACTATATATTCATCAAGCCCAATAGTAGAAATACAGTTTTCTTAATGAAAGTCAATACTTTTATGTATTATCAGCAGACTTCCCCTATCACATGTGATATATTTTATTTTCTGGCAATCTCTATCTATGTTAACTGCATAGTTTTTACCTGCGTAGGTGATATAAATCCAATTTAGACTGTGCTCTCCATGTGGGAGGGGATTGTGTCCAACCTGATTTTCTTTAATCTACTCCAGCACTAAGTGCTTGGCATATAGTAAATGCTTAGAAACTACCTTTTAAAAATATGATTTTCCCAGTCACGCGTTCTTTTAGTGATACAATTAGGGCATTTGGAATCTCAGTTGAGAATAGTTTTCTTGAAATTATAGGATTCCTAGGAAAAAGTGATTACATAGAATGTGTGTTTTACATTCATTTGGTAGAAGTGTTCATCTATCCTGAATCTATAATAATCGAAATTTATATAGAAAATATAGACAGCAGATGTTTGAAGTCAGTATCCAGGGGTCAAATTCAGTTCATGGTTTAAAAGTAAAGCAAAGCTACATGCTAGTGGATTTGGAGGCTCCTTTTCATGTATTAGTTATTGTTGATCATAATTTATGTTCTACGTACGCTAGAGCATTTCTTATAGATACATTGCTAGTGGATGGAGATATTTGATAGAGACAGGGACAGCAGAAGAGATCGACTGACTAAAAAGAGAAGAGAGTGAGAGAGAAAGAGATCTAACCCTCACTCATAAACCCCCACATACATCCTTAAACTCAAGCACATATACCTTGGAGCTCTTCAATGGTACACATCCCTCAGAATTATTCAGGGTTACCATAACTTCAAAGATGTTTACTGTAACTTGTTTCACAGAAATAATAAGATTTCAGGGTAGAATCAATTTTGACATTAAAAAATAGTGATTAGTAGTGGGTTCCTAGGACACTTAAAGAAATCATTTTTAGTGTCATAGATTTCCTATCATTGCTATATCTGAGTGCCAGTTAAGTACAGATTAAGTTTTCTTTAAGCATCAGCATGGATACCGAACATGAGGTTCTTGCTATCTCAAACTGTTTTCAGATAGGAAGATAGGAATGATAAAGGTCGAGAAGTATAGCCCAAGAATTTGTTGAGGTGAAGAGGTTTGTTTATTTTAGAAAAAGATGGTTCATAATTTAAAATAATTGTCTCATTCATGAAAGCTACCCCTTTCATCTTTGTGCATAAATTGCTGTCCTGCTTGACTGGTTGTTGTTTTTTTAAACAAGATTCTCAGTGATGTAGTTAGCAAATTACAGAGGGTTCCTTAAGACTTTAGTAAATATTTTTTTTCCACTTGAAATGAATGTAAGAAATGAAGATGCTGGAAAAAGGAAGACTTAGGGATTTATTGAATTCATGAAAGTTCTGGTAGTTCTTCCCTATTCTTTACAACAGGGTAGGTCTTTGTATTAGCTCTGTAACAAAGCTTAGCCAAAGTATTTTACCTGGAACAGTTGAACTGGCCTGTATTTAGTATAGTTAGTTTTCCGGACAAAGAAAATCTTTCATTCCTAAATCCGGAGATGGTACATAGTCCTTGGGTTACTGTCTCAAAGAAATCTGTGGCCATTTTACTACCAGTTTCCTTTTTTGTGGTATTCTTTATGAAGTCTCTAAACCCAAATAAATGTGGAAATGTGGGCAGGAGATCCACTTAAATATATTGTGAGGAAAGTATGATGAAGATTTGTATCCATCTTCAGTTATTAGTTTCTGTATTATGGTTGGCCTGGTCCATTCCGTACTATTAATTTATGAGACTTGATTTGAATCATCTCTCAGTGACTGACCCAGAATAATCTTTAGCTGTTATAGTTTAATGAAAAAATACATACACCTAAAACACAATATCCATGATTAATATGATTCTCCTGATAAATACATTTGATTACTGAATGATTTTATTCAATTCCAATTTGTGTGGAATGAAATGTATTCTATGACCTTTTCATGGCATAATGCTTACAAACAATTGCAAAATAAGTAGATCCCTATTTAAACATGTATAACTCAAAACAAGTGTGCATGACTAGTGAAGAGGCTATGTTTTGATTATCAGTGCATTTCTTAATTTATGCACAAACTCAAGTATCTTTTAGAAATATTAGGGAGTGATTTATAATTACTCACAATTATTTCAAATGAGATAAACTTTTCAAGTCTCATTATTATTAGAACTCACTTCTTTTCCTTGCCTACTTAAAACAATATGGGGAAAATGTGGGTGGTAGCAGCACACTATCTATCCTGTAGAATGTAATAGAAAGATAAAGGAATGCAATTATTAACTAACATAAACTTAATATACAGTACAGGAAAGCATTCCCAGTTTTCTCTTTCTATCTCCGTGAATAGGAAACTGTGTGGTGTTTCTTAAAAAAGTCACATAATCTTTAAAAAATTAATGCATTTAATTAGGTCTTCATAATATAGTAATTTAACAACCAGAATCTTTACTTTTCAGATTACTACAACTGGCAAAATACCTTTGGGGAAAAATTATATAGGGTTTTTGTTTTTTTTAGTAATTAGGTATCATTGACTTCTTAATGCTTATGAATAATTGAACCTCACAAGTATACAATTTAAACAGCATCCATAGATTGGGAGTTACAGTTACTTTGCAAAACTTTTAATTATTTTCAGACAGTTTAGAAAGCCTGCAAAGAATTAAAATAAAATGCATTGGCAATTTATGATAGCATTTTGCATGCCCCAGTGCATTATTCATATTTTGAGTAGAGCATTCATAGCCACAGCTGTAAAATGCTAATAAAGACATTAATTTCTGTAGGCTTTGGGGAAAAATCTTGCCTAAAACATGCATAAAACTGCTTCATTGGTTAAATGGAAGCCATTGGTTCTTTGTGAATCTGACGCTAGAATTTGACCTACTTTTATTTACCCTATCTTTCCTTAGGTGTGTCACTGTCCCAAATGGACCTCACAGTACAAAGAGGGGGATGAATTGTATAGTTGAGTCTGTGTGTGTTTGTATGTGTGTGTGTGTGTGCTATGTATGTATATAATATATACATATATATATAATATGAACTATATAAATGTAGTATACTCATATAAACTGAATGACACATAATATGAACCATATAAATGTAATATACTCATATAAACTGAATGACACATATTGTGTATTATGCATATATACTATAGCATTCACTTGATACATTTTATAATATGATGTATTAATATATAATATAATTTAAAGATCTCTGCTTTTTCAATTATTTTAGAGGCCCATCAAAGGTAATCATCATTTGCCTTATGGCAGAAAAAAATAGCTTGGAATATATGCAACACATTTCTTTTGCAGGGATGTGAACTGAATAAAATATATATATATGTATATATATATATATAATTATTTATATCTTATTGTTATTCAGCATAAAATATATGATAATTGAAATAATCTAATAACTCAAAAGACATATATAGAATCCAAGAAATTCCAATGTAATAAATGTAAGTTTTCATTTCCCTTGCCTTCTCACTTAGAACAAGGCTAAGGATTAGGGGCTAGGTTGAGGAAAGTTACACCATAGAAGGTAGATCACTGGGGAAGAAGTCACCTAGAGCACAACAGTAGCTCCTTAGGAATCTGAAGAAACAAATTCAGTAGAAAGAAGCTCCATTGAATGTTTAAATAGAATTTTGAGACATTGTAGCAAGAGCCCACTGAAAGGTAGTTAACCACTGTTTCTAAGTTCACTGTAAATTGAAAAGCTTGGTCAATCAAGTAATCATATTTATTGCACACTTACTGTGTGCAGAACACTGTACTGAGCGCTCGGGAGAGTTGAACACAATAAAACAGATAACAGAGACAATCACACTTAATCAATATATGTATTGAACACTGAATGTGTCCAATTAATCAGTCGATGGTATTCATTGAACATTTACTTTGTTCAGAGCTCTGTACTAACCATTTGGAAAATTATGATACAATAGAGTTGGTAGACGTGATCCCTGACCATAGTCTACAGTGGAGGCAGATATTAAAATAAATTAAAGAGTGTGAAAATAGAGTATGAGGCTATGTGAATGAATGCTTTGGGGCTGAAGTGAGTAGCAAACTGCTTAAGGGCTACACAGCAAAGTTGTATGGGTGATAGTCATGGAATAATACCGAAAGGTCATAAGCCTAGAAACAAAGTACCATGCATGATTTTTCTTTTTGCCATTCTCAGTATAGTAAAACTTAAGCAGTTTATCTTCTCATCTAGGAGGACTTAGTCAAAGAGGTTTTAGTATAAAATAATAATCATTTGTGGAATCGCAGGTCCAGGACAAAAGCATCTAGCCACCAGCATGCCAGCTGGAAAAGGTTAACGTTCAGCTTCCTCCGGTTAGTGGTGGCAGGGCTTGGTTTAAGCAAAGTCCCCGCTTTATCTGGTAGAGGGTTTTGTGGTGCTGAGTTGATGCTTAACCGAATAAGAAGATGTATTCTTGCAGTAAAATGTGAGTTGATTTGGGACAATCACTGAGTTTCCTCTGGATAATTGCTAGACATTGCTGAGCTCAACTGATGGGACAATCTGACAGTCACCGGCAGGCCAACCTCAATTGGCAATAATTGTGGTATTCATTAAGTGCTTACTATGTGCCAGGCACTGTACTAAGTGCTGGGGTGGATACGAGCAAATCAGTTTGGACACAGTCCTTGTCCCACGTGGGGATCTCTGTCTCAATCCCCATTTTACAGATGGGGTAACAGAGGCCCAGAGAAGTGAAGTGACTTGCCCAAGGTCACCCAGCAGACAAGTGGCAGAGCCGGGATTAGAAACCATGACCTTCTGACTCACAAGCCCGTGCTGTATACACTACACAGTGATACCACATAGTGCTTAGTACAGTGCTCTGCACACAGTAAGCACTCAAATACCATTGATTGATTGATTGATTGCTTTCTTTGCCATTTCTGCGCCTTCTCCCTGGCATTCCCCTCCTCTCTGGCATGATGTCATTCCCCTAGTTCCTCTGTACTGAGAATATGTACTTAGAATATGTACTGAGAATGTACTGAGAATATGTACAGAAAAGCAGTGTGGCTCAGTGGAAAGAGCACAGGCTTTGGAGTCAGAGGTCATGGGTTCAAATCCCGGTTCCACCAACTGTCAGTTGTGTGACTTTGGGCAAGTCACTTAACTTGTCTGTGCCTCAGTTACCTCATCTGTAAAATGGGGTTAAAACTGTGAGCCCCCCGTGGGACAACCTGAACACCTTGTAACCTCCCCAGCGCTTAGAACAGTGCTTTGCATATAGTTAACAAATACCATTATTATCATTATTATTACTTAAAGAATATTAAAGAATTGTTAGACCTATGGACTCTTCTGTCACTTTATCAGTTCATCAAAGTTTGAGCTTTATCTTCTGCTATTTCAGTTTCTAGTTCAGTACCGTGCGCAAAGTGGGGCTCAATTATTATTATTATTAGTAATAATAATAATAATAACTTTAATTCAAAGCACTTGCTATTTACCAAGTGCTGTGTGGCTGTAATAACCATGAGGGTAGATACAATGCAGTCAGACACAGAACTCCTGTTCCCCAATTCACAGTTTCAGTAGGAGAAATGATGAGGAAACTGAGGCATGGAAAAGATAAGTGATTGCCCAAAGTCACACAACAACAAGAGGCAAAGCCAAAATTAGAACCTCAGTCTCAGACTCCCAAGCCCGTGTTTTCTCTAAGAATAATAATGATATTGATTAAATGAGATAGATATCTGATTTTACTACCAGACTACCTCCATGGAGGAAAGCAGGCTAATAAAATGTATGCAGGCTGGTCTTTGTTTTTCTATTCTTTTTAAAGCTGAGTCATAGCTCAAAACGGAGTACTTCATCAATTATTTATATAAATTCAAGTATGGAATAACAATAAGTTTAAAGACTTTAATAAAGTATGAATCTATAATCTGAACACTTCTACAGGGATAATGGTTTGATATTTGGATTTAGAGAGGCTTGTTATTCAAACCCTTTCAGAATAGTTTAGTTCACATTCATAAAGGTAATGTAAGATATGGAGTTAAAATGTGAAGTAGATCATCACCTAAAACAGTGTAAATGCATTCTGTGAGCATTCAGTAAAATAAATTGATGTTGGTGATATTTGCTGAAGGGAAGATAGCCACAGGAATAATGGAAAGGAAAACTGGGATTTTATTGTTTAAGTGACTCATGGGCAGAATGACCCAAATGGTTTACTCACTGATTTGACATGCAGAGAGGAGATAAATGAAAACCAAGTAGCATAATTCTTTCTCATTTGAGATCCCAGACAGAATGTGTTATTTGTTTTCTTCAAAAGTCTTTGGTAAAGAGTTGAAACACATTTGACATTTATTGTAGAAAAGATGGGAAAGAACCGGGAAATGGAAATTGTAAGCAGACAGCAGGTCATACTCTGTATCAATGGTCTAGGTTAGAAGATGTGAAACACAAGGTAATGTATTAGTAGTAAAAAAGAAGTACTCATCAAGTTCTTATTGTGTGCAAAACACTGTATTTACCATTGAGAAAAACACTGTTGAACTGAAAGGTGGGGGAAGAATCAATATGGACACATAAGGAAGAGTGAAATCACTTAAAAAAAAACAAAACCAGAAGAAGCAGTGTCAGAAAGGAAGGACAGTATCAATACCTTAGGAATTACACAGATTACCATTGCTGAAAGAACAGTTCCTTGTTCTTCACTTTCCAGGCAAGGATGTTCACTGTCAGGCAACAAGCAGCCTGACACTGGCAACATATGGCATTAAATGCTCTTCCATGGACATACTGTGTCCATAAAGCAGCCACTCTTACATATGGTTTTCTAGAGTGATCCCAGAGCTAAAGCTTGTAGTTTGTGGGCCACAATGATTAATCTGTCCCACATGAAGCAACCACTTTCAACATTGTTGCTGCTGATGTTTGTTTGACCAAAGAAGATTTTGGCAAATTTAGAACTCATTTTGATTTATCCATCTTATTCACCAACTACTCTCTAACCCACACTTTAATACTCTTCCTATAGAAATTCCTCACTCTCCTTTACTTTCACCTATTCCATCTCCAGCCCCTTGTTCATGACTGCCCTAACCCCATACTTCAACTCCCTTCTTTTTTTAAAATCCATTAGGTCATAACTTTCCCTGCCTTCAATTCCCAATAGTTTCAGGAGGATTTCCTCATTAATTTCCTTCTCCCCAGGTCATACCTTCCTAAATACTGCTTCAACACTTCTGCATTAGTAGCCTCCCATAGCACATTTGCACCTCATGGTTTATGTACTTTTCTATTTAATCACATATTTGCTCATTTATTCATCTTTAAATTCCCTTGTAATAACCATACGTTACCACTACCTATAAATAATGTATCTCCCTGACGCCCTTGTTAGATTGAAATCCTTGGGAGCCAGGTACCCTGTGTGAATGGAAGTGATTGACATATGCCTGTATCGCAGAAAATCTCACCATCAGTATCGTCATCTTTGAACCTAAAGGACAACTGTACATAAAGGTACCGATTTCATAGAGGTAATGGCTTACAACTTTCTGGACTAGGTGGACAGTTATCACTAGCTTCTTGTACCGTGAAGCTAAAACCAAGCATTTATTGAGCGCATACCTTATGCAGAGCACTGTACTAAGCCCTTGGGAGAGAACACTATAACAGAGTTGATAGACACATTCCCTGCCCACAATGAATTTATAGTCTAGATGGGGAGACAGACATTAACATAAATGAATTAATCATGGCTGTATACATACATGCTGTGGGGGTAGAGGGGTGGTGAATTAAGGCAGTGAATTAGGACATCACAGGAGGGAATGGGAGAGGAGGAAATGAAGGCTTAGTCAGGGAAGTCATCTTCTTGGAGGAGATGTGCCTTCAGTAAAGCTTTGAAGGTGGAGAGATAAATTGTCTGTTGGGTATGAAGAGGGAGGGAGTTCCAGGCCAAAGGCAAGATATAAGTGATAGGTCAGCAGTGAGGTAGACGCGATTGAAGGAGCGAAGTGTGCAGGCTGGTGGTAGTAGGAGAGCAGCGAGGTGAAGTAGAAGGGGGCAAGGTGATCGAGTGCTTTAAAGCTGATGGTAAGAAGCTTCTGTTGGATGTGGAGGTGGATCAGGTGGACTAGAGTGAGACCGGAGGTGCAGATAGTTGTTGGTTCCACATCCTGCTTTTGCCATCTGGATGAGCACCTGCTGTATCAGAGCATTTCAGTAAGATCCTGGGGCGAACCGTAAACAAGTAGAATACCTGGTCTTACTCTCGAAGAGTTTTACAGCGTGCTGTTGGTGTGTTTGTGGTTTTCTGTGTGTCCCTGTGGGGCATGGGTGTAGGTGTGTGTGTGTGTGTCTGTGTATGCATGTGCACAGAGATGCTTAGAGATGGTTGCAGTCTCTGGGTGAAGATGGGAATAGGTCTGTGGCTATTCAAGGGGCTGGCTGGTGGGCACAGTCCCCAAAGAATGGGACAATTCTGCCTTACCCTCTGACCTTCAGGATCATCTCCCTTCTAGACTGTGAACTTGTACTTCCCAAGCGCTTAGTACAGTGCTCTGCACACACTAAGCGCTCAATAAATATGATTGAATGAACGAATGAATCTCCCCAGCAAGGGACATCTCTGTTGTGATGTGGGGTAGATCTCAGCTCCCCAGCCTGAGAGACCATAAGGTCCTTTTTTTTAAAAAAAAAAATAGTATTTGTTAAAGTATTTAGTTTGTGCCAGGGACTGTTCAATCGTATTTATTGAGTGCTTACTGTGTGCAGAGCACTGTACTAAGCGCTTGGGAAGTACAAGTTGGCAACCTATAAAGACGGTCCCTACCCAACAATGGGCTCACAGTCTAGAAGGGGGAGACAGACAACAAAAACAAAACATGTAGACAGGTGTCAAAATTATCAAAACAAATAGAATTATGGCTATATGCACATCATTAACAAAATTAATAGAATAGTAAATATGTACAAGTAAAATAGAGTAATAAATCTTTACAAATATATACAAGTGCTGTGGGGAGGGGAAGGAGGTAGGGCAGGGGGGATGGGGAGGAGGAGAGGAAAAAGGGGGCTCAGTCTGGGAAGGCATCCTGGAGGAGGTGAGCTCTCAGTAGGGCTTTGAAGAGAGGAAGAGAGCTAGTTTGGAAAATATGTGGAGGGAGGGCATTCCAGGCCAAGGGAAGGACGTGGGCCGGGGGTCGACGACAGGACAGGTGAGAATGAGGCACAGGGAGGAGGTTAGCAGTCTCCTCCCCCCGACCATTGCCACCCTCTCTCCCTTCTCCTTCTTGCCCCTCAAAGCCCAGTTCATCAAGCCTATGATGAAATATCCATCCACCCCTTACATAATCTGCCCCACACCTGCTCCATGTTCATTCTTCATTCCTAGACTCAAAATGGAGTGGCATCTTAGCTATGTACATGTACTGTAGGTAGATTTAGAATGTGTACATATAGATCGTTACATAAGCACATTCCAAAAATTATACGTATACTGTATAGGTGTGTATATGTGTTAGGAGGGTAGAAAATGTAGAAAGGGAAACAAGGGTGAAAGGGAAAACGATAATAACTAAAATATTTCCTGAGCAGCTTTTATGAAGTAAGCATTGGGATATATCAAAAGTCATCAGAGAAGTAGCGTGGCTCAGTGGAAAGAGCAAGGGCTTTGGAGTCAGAGGTCATGGGTTCAAATTCTGGCTCCGCCGATTGTCAGCTTGTGTGACTTTGGGCAAGTCATTAAACTTAACTGTGCCCCAGTTACCTCATCTGTAAAATGAGGATTAAGACTGTGAGCCCCCCGTGGGTCAACCTGATTGCCTTGTAACCTCCCCAGAGCTTAGAACAGTTCTTTGCGCATAGTAAGTGCTTAATAAATGCCAACATTGTTATTATTATTATTATGAGATCAGACACTGTCCCCTGGTCCACAGGGGATTCATATTCTATCCTACTCATATTTTACAGATGAAGAAACTAATTTATTTTTTGCTGTCCAGAGAAAAGCACTGATTCCCTCCTAGGAGATCACAGGAAGATTCAAGGTATAATACTCTCAAAAAACTAACGGTGTTGTTTTAAAATAGAGAATATACTTTATCTTTGACCATCCCAAAAATCTGAGCCACATAGTTCAAATTTTACCAGCAAACATTTTTTGACAGAAAAGATCGGAAATATGTCCAACGTACATATAGACCCATATGTGTATTTCTTTAACAAAATGGCAACAAAAGAAAAAAGTTTCATAATGGAAACCATTTTTCAACTTCAGCCACAGCATTAGCTTCCATGAACACTATAACGTAGAATAATAGTGTGATATAAATAATGAAGAATGCACTTCTCTTCTTGCAATCTCGTTTTTGTTTCCTTGCAGTGTTTCCAGTAACAAGTCTACAACAGATTTATCGAATTTTGAGTCTAATTCTTCAGAGTTAGACCAACTTAATGTACTGTGAATCATGTTATTTTGTTGGTTTTTTTTCTGAGAAAACTACAAAATACTCTTTTGAGGTCACTACTCATGTGAGTGCAGGTAAATAGAAAAGGACACTTTTGTTTGTGCTTCTATTCATAAATACTTGATTATTATCTATATTCTGGAAGATAAGTGCCAAAATCCATTTTAAGCACTGGGGCAAACTTGGGGCAAGGCTTAGAGAGGATGGGAGTTCATGACTTCTGTGGCTTTGGGGCTGAAGCCCTGCTCACTACTCCATGTATAACACAAAATCCTCTGCACTGGGTCCCACATCTTAACAGAAACACATAGTTCCCCATAGTAGCCCCCTACCCCTGAACCCTACAACAAGGGAACTGGGCAAGCCCCCCAACTCAAAGACCCTTAGAAAATGAGACCTGGTTTTGATCCAGCCAGAAACTTAATTTTTTAAAAAAATTAAAGCATCAGGTGTGATCTCCCTAAAATCTCCCCTGCTCCTCTCCAGTCTCTCTCTCTTCCTGCCCTTTCTTCAACTCTCCCATTTTTCCCAGCAGTATCACAAGAGGAATTCTCCTACCTCCTCTCAAAATCCACCCCCCCAACCTGTGCCTCTTATCCCATCCCTTCCCACTTATCAAAGCACTCATCCCTTCCCTTCTTCCCTCCCTGACCACCATCTTCAACTATGCACTCTCCAGTGGCTTCTTCCCCACTGCTTTCAAGCATTTTCAGTCTTCTGTATCCAAAAAAAACCCTTCTCTCAACCTCCACAGTCCCCTCCAGTTATCACCCCATCTCCCTTCTGCCCTCTCAAAGGTCACCACCAGTGCTCTCCTTCTTGCCAAATCCAATGGGCTCTACTCCATCCTAATCCTCCTCAACCTCTCAGCTGCTTTTGATACTGCCGACCACCCTTTTCTCCTGGAAATGTTATCCAATTTTGGTTTCTCTGATACTATCCTCTCCCGGTTCTCCTCCTATTTCTCTTGCTGCTCATTCTCATGCTGTCTTTTTCATGTGATTCTCCTCTGCTTCCCATGCTCTGTGTGAGTCCCTCAAGGTTCAGTTCTGGGTCCCCTTCTGTTCTCCATCTACACCCACTCCCTTGAAGACCTCATTTGCTCCCATGGCTTCAACTACAACCTCTATGTGGATGATAACCAGATCTATGTCTCCAGTCCTGATCTCTCTCCCTCCCTGCAGTCTTCTATTTCCTCCTGTCTTCAAGACATCTATACTTGTCCAAAAGAGAACTCCTTATCTTCCAACCCAAATTCTGTCCTCCCCTTGACTTTCCCATCACTGTAGACAGCACTACCATCCTCCTTGTCTCATAAGCCATAAACTTGGCATTATCCTCAACTAATCTCTCTCATTCAACCCACACATTTGATGTCACCAACTCCTGTAGGTTCAACCTTCACAACGACGCTAAATTCTGTCCTTTCTTCTCCATCCAAATGGCTACCACAGCTACTATGTTAATCCAAGGTCTTATCCTATCCAGTCTTGATGACAGGATCAGCCTCTTTGTTGACCTCCTTGTTTCCTTTCTCTCCCCACCACAGTCTGTACTTCACTCTGCTGCCCTAATAATTTTTCTACAAAAATGTTTGTTTCCCACTCCTCAAGAACCTAAAGTGGTTGCCCATCCACCTCCCATCAAACAGAAACTCCTTACCATTGGCTTTAAAGCACTCAATCACCTTGCCCCCTCCTAATGTATCTTACTCCTCTACTACTACAACCCAGCCCACATACTTCACTCCTTTGATGGCAACCAACTTACTGTACCTTGATCTCATCTATCTTACCAACCTCTCACCTGTGTCCTGACTATCGTTTGGAACGTCCTTCCTCTTCATATCCAACAGATGATTACAGATGATCCAAGCCTTATTAAAAGCACATCTCCTCCAAGAAACCTTCCCTGACTAAACCCTCATTTCCTCTTCTCCCACTCCCTTATGTGTCCCCTTGACACTTGGATTTGCACTCATTATTCACTCTTCCTTCATACCCATGGCATTTATTCATATTCTGCATCCCTCTCTGGATTGTAAGCTCACCGTGGGCAAGGAATGTGTCTACCAACTATTATATTGTAATCTCCCAAGCACTTAGTACATGGTCTGTACATGCTTGGTGCTCAATAAACATGATTGATTGACTTCTTTGACTTCAGAAACAAGACAGGGTCCGTTCTGGCCCTAGAGTTCAGAGGGAGGCCAAATGCTCTCTTTTTAGTCCTAGTGTCCATGACAGGAGAGACAGTCATAGCTTGGCCCTGGAGTCTGGTTTATGTGCCCGGCATGGCTCTGGCATAGCCAGGTTAAACTCTCTTCCCAGCCCAGCAGTGAACCACTTTTCATAATAATTTCTGGATGGATCCCCCAGCCTTAAAGGAGTGCGGAGTTGTGTTAGTGGGGAATTGTATTTTTTAAGCTCCGACATACCCAGAAACCCATGATCCCATCTCCCCCTTCTCTAGCCTTTCAGTGTTTCCCTAGTCTGTGGAAGGATTGAGATTGAACTGGTTTTAGTTTGTTCTTTCTCTTTTTCCTGGTCATTTAATTATTTACTGGGTTCTTTTTCTAATGGCTTATTTTCTACTGCTTCAGAGAAAACTTTTCATTTTAACTAATAATTAAACTTCCAATCCTAATGCTGAAATAGATTACATACAATCCCTCTCCTTTCTAGTTTTTCATCTTACTCCATTTCTGATTAACCACAACATTAATCAGGATCAGAAACTACTGTCTTTGAAAAAAGTGTAGCTGTTTCATCAGGCACCAGCCTTAACAGTCTTCTCGTGAAGTTGGAAACATTTTTTCTTTTCTTGCCTACAGGCATCTCAGAATAAAAACTCTCTGCATTGTAAGCTCATTGTATGCAGGGAACATGACTACCAACTCTGTTGTTGTTGTACTCTGCCAAGCACTTAGTACAGTGCTCTACACACATTAAGCACTCAATCATATTTATGATTGATAAATCATATAATTATTCTTAAATTCAGTAATTAAAAGCACTGTACTAAGTGCTTGAGAGAGTACAATATAGCAGAGTTGGTAGGCACATTCTACCATTAATTGATTGTAAGTTGCTAGGGTTAACATGGACGGAATGATCTTCCACTCAAAACAGATATGTTTCTCTGAATTCTGGAGACTTGCACAGGTTCTGAGTTCCACTCTTCAAGCTAAAACATGACTCCAGTAGCTTTGATATGTGAAGCTGACAAACATTTGACTGATATACAGCTAGTAGGAGCAACCTGCTTCCCATCTGGGAGGTATTAATAGGTCCAATATTTTTTCCATAGACCCACATCTTTTGATGCTTTCCACCATGTCCTGGTCATTTATGATCACCTTTCTTCAGAAACGTTCAGAACATGTCACCCCCCCTTAAAAATATTGAGTGGTTGTTATCCACCTTCTCATCAAACAAAAATTCCTCACCATTGGCTTTAAAGCACTCCATCACCTCACCCCCTCTTACCTCACCTCACTTTTCTCCTTCTACAACCCAGCCTGTACACTTCACTCCTCTGGTACTAACCTTCTCACTGTGCCTCTATCTCACCTGTCTTACCTCTGACCCCTGGCCCACATCCTCCTCTGGCCTGGAATGCCCTCCCTCCTCATATCTGGCCATCACTCTCCCCCTTCCTGAAGGCAAATCTCCTCCAAGAGGTCTTCCCAGAATAAGCTCCACTTATCATCTCACACACCCTTCTTCATCATTCTGACTTGCTCCCTTTGTTGTTTCCCCCTCTCCCCACCCCACAGCACCTATGTATATATCTGTAATGTAATCTATCTATATTGGTGTCTGTTTATTTGTACTGATGTCTTTACCCCCCCTCAGACTGTGAGCTCATTGTGGGCAGGGATTGTAACTCCTTATTGCTATATTGTACTTTCCCAAGCACTTAGTAGCAGTGCTCTGCACACAGTAAGCACTTAATAAAATGATTGAATGAATGAATGAATCTATCTTAGAGGTACCCTAGTATCATGATGTCAATAACAATGATTTCCAAATCATATATGCTCCCTTTTACTTAAATATCCAAGTATGTGGAACATTTAGTTATTTAATTTGTATTTCTGGGTCACTTTTTGGAAATAAATGAGAATACAAAAATATTAATACAGGAAAGTTGATTTGGGAATAAAGTAGGAAATTAAAGGAGGAATATGTTTTTTTACATATTTTGCATGTATTACTTTTGATACGTACTGAATCAGTCAAACCTGAGATTGTCTGGTAGGGTAGTTAAGAGTTGGCTTTGAAGGCAGATGAGGTGGAGAAACATATGCTCTAGTGCTCATTCAGTCTTACTGAACTGGTAGACCTTGAATAGAAATAGTCATTGAAATGCATAAATAGAATGTGAGTCTTATAGCTTAAGGGTTCACATCTTCTTCCAGATATAATAGCCTATTGATTTGATTAAATTCACTTGAGCCCCTTTCAGTTTGGCAAAATCATATCGAAACTTATTATTTTCTGACACACTAATCTTTTGAGATTGTGGTTGTCATGTGGGTTGCCAACTCTAGTTTTTTGATTGGTTGGCTCAGTCCCCATATGGCTTCCAGGAGCATCCGATAGCTATAATCTGAAAGAAGAAATATTGCAAGATTTGATTAGTTCTGCGGCTTTCTGGCTGCTATGCTCTGAGAAAGTGAGCATCTGTCTAGCCAAACATGGAGCAAAGCTGTGATCCATATCCTTTTTTTCCTCAAAAAATGAATTAAACCAAGTCATAGCTGTTCCTCTATACTGTGAGCTCATCGAGGGAAGGGAATATGGCTGTTATATCGTTGTGTTGTACTCTTCCAAACGTTTAGTAGTCAGGCAAGCATAGAACTGTGTGCTTACTGTGGGCAGAGCACTGTATTAAGCACTCGGGAGAGTACAATATAATAGATACATTGCTTGCCCACAATGAGCTTACAGTCTAGTACAGTACTCTACACACAGTAAGAGCACAATAAATACGGTTGATTGACAGGCAGCCGAGTGATATGGTTACAGTTCTGTGATTGCCATGAGCAGCTCGTGGGAGGGACAGAAGCCTTTCCTCTCCTCTCCTCTCCTCTCCTGTAGAGCCTCTGACCACAACATCTTTGTTCAAAACACCAGTTTAACTGCAGCTAAGCATTTGTGCCAGCACTAGAGACCTACTCTGCTTGTAGGATTGTTATATTCTACAGTGCCAGGACCGTGTCTTCTCCTTTTATTCATTGTTCTGTACCAACTGGGTACTACGCTTATGGATGACGAAAATGATAATGAGATGGTGGAGGGAGATGACGATGATGATGGCCTTCTCTGCCCAGTCATAGCTCCAAGTTAAGGATGCTTGGCTATCATGCCATCATGAGAAGCAGAGTGGCTCAGCTGCGGGAACCCAGGCTTGGGAATCAGAGGTCATGGTTTCTAATCCCGGCTCCGCCACATGTCTGCTGTGTGACCTTGGGCAAGTCACTTAACTTCTCTGAGCCTCAGTTACATCATCTGTAAAATGGGGATCAAGACTGTGAGCCTCATGTGGGACAACCTGATCACCTTGTATCCCCCCACAACGTAGAACAGTGCTTAGCACATAGTAAGCGCTTAAAAATGCCATTATTATTATTATTATTATTATCAGGCATTCTCTTCATATGTTCCAAACTCACTGCTCAGCACAGTTCTCAGTGTATTATATTACATGTCCCACTGAGCAAAACTATCACTGTGAGGATTGCTTAAATTTTGTAAGGTAGACGTGTCTATATGGCCAATGAAAATATCACAAATTCAAGAATTGGTCCTTCCAGTCCAATATTCTGTTTTTCACAATGTCAACATGATCATAATAATATTGATAATAATAATAATAATGGTATTTGTTAAGTACTTACTGTGTGTGGGCAGGGATGGTCTCTCTTTATTGCTAAGTTGTACTTTCCAAGCACTTAGCTCAGTGCTCTGCACACAGTAAGTGCTCAATAAAAGTGATTGAATGAATGCCAGGCACTGTAATAAGCACTGGAGTATATTAAGGTAATTAGGTTGGACACAGTTCCTGTCCTATGTGGGGCTCACAGTCTCGATCCCCATTTTACAGATGAGGTAACTAAAGCACAGAGAAGTTGAGTGACTTGCCCAAAGTCATACAGCTGACAAGTGGCGGGGCCGGGATTAGAACCCACAACCTCTGACTCCCAAGTCCATGCTCTATCCACTACGCCATGCTGCTTCTAAACCCACGTTATGTTACGTCTTCATTTTAAACTCATCAAGAATCTGGGGTTAAAGGATTTTGTGGGGCCCTGGCATGAAGCATGAAATCATTTTGTCATGTTGCATAATGACAACATTGAAGTTCCCTCCCTGGCATCGCTTGAATCGCACCCAACTAAGAGCCTCCTCTAGCCCCTCACTGGCTACCTCACATCACCCTCCCAGCCCAATACAGTCATCATCATCATCAATCGTATTTATTGAGCGCTTACTGTGTGCAGAGCACTGTACTAAGCGCTTGGGAAGTACAAGTTTGCAACATATGATCAGTCTGATCTACTCCAACAATTCTGTGTGCCTGAAGTAGCACCTCTCCCATAATCAACATTCAATAGTCCCCTGGTATCTGCACTATTAATATTAAAGAATTTGCACTAGAGTTTGGGGCTTTTAACCAGCGGTAATTGATTGGGATATTTGCTGACACTAACCTGACTTGACTAATGCATCTCCTTGCAAACCTCTACTATCACTCTCTCCCAATCTCCAGTCCATAATTCACTCAGCTGTGTGGATCTCTCCTTGGGGTCTCCTATCCCTGTAGTACTTATCTATATATTTTTAAACTCTGTTACTTTGCCCAATTTGAATTTATTGTACTCATTCATTCATTCAATCGTAGTTATTGAGCGCTTACTGTGTGCAGAGCAGTGTGCTAAGTGCTTGGGAAATACAAGTTGGCAACATATAGAGACGATCCCTACCCAACAACGGGCTCGCAGTCAAGAAGGGGGAGACAGACAGCAAAACAAAATGTCGACAGGTGTCAAGTCGTCAGAACAAATAGAATTAAAGCTAAATGCACATCATTAACAAAATAGAATAGTAAATATGTACAAGTAAAATAGAGTAATAAATCTGTACAAACGTATACTCGTGCTGTGGGCAGGGGAAGGAGGTAGGGCGGGGGGGATACACTGCTAGGTTGTAAGCTACTTGATGACAGGGATTGTGACTATTCTCCTAAATGCTTGGTAGAGTGCTATTGACAGGGTAAGTACTCAATAAATTCCATTCATTGAGTGGCTGAGCATGGCTTATTGGATAGAGCATTTGCCTAGGAGTCAGAAGGACCTGGGTTCTAATCCCGGCTCTTCCACGTTTCTGCTGTGCAACCTTCTGCAAGTCACTTAACTTCTCTGGGCCTCAGTTAACTCATCTGTAAAATGGGGATTAAGAGTATGATCCCAATGTGGGACAGGGACTGTTTCCAATCTGATTGAGTTGTATCTACCCCAGTGCTTAGAACATTGCTTGGAACATAGTAAGCAGTTAATAAGTACCCTAATTATTAATTTCGCTCCATGACCACAAGACTTCACCTGGTATGGTTCAGACCAGATCAGCTCTCTCCCAGCCAAGGATTCATGGGGTTTAATAAGGGGTGAAGAGGACCAGATTAGGGTAATGATGTCCCACCCCTGCTTCTTTCCCTAAAGGTCTGGGAGGGCACGCTCCCCTTTCCAATTTAGCAAAACTGAGTTTAGGGTCTTCTTAGCCAGGCTAGGACTCTAGCTCCTGCGTGTCTGGGGCCTGGGTCTACTATATGGCCAGTGTCTGCAGTTTACACAGCTCTGCTGTATGCTCTTCTTAGAATTATAATAATTGTGGTATCTGTTGAGCACTGTGTGCCGAGCACTGTACGCCGAGCACTGTACGCCGAGCACTGTACTGAGCATTGGAGTGTATAGAAGATAGTTTAGAGACAAACCCTGTCCCACATGGGGCTCACAGTCTGAGTAGGAGAGAGAATAGGTATTGAATCACCATTCTGCAAATGAAAAACCTGAGGCAAAGAGCAGTTAAGTGATTTACCCAAGGTCATACAGCAGGCGTGTGGCAGAAGTGGGATTAGAACCCAGTTCCTTTGACTCTCAGGCCCCTATTCTTTCCTCTAGATAATGCTGCTCTCAACAGAGCTGGAGGGATGGGAGTGCTCCCTGTGGGCAGGGAACATGTCTACCAGCGTGGCTCAGTGGAAAGAGCATGGGCTTTGGAGTCAGAGGTCATGGGTTCAACTCCCAGCCCCTCCAATTGTCTGCTGTGTGACTTTGGACAAGTCACTTAACTTCTCTGTGCCTCCGTTACCTCATCTGTAAAATGGGGGTGAAGACTGTGATCACCTTGTAACCTCCCCAGCGCTTAGAACAGTGCTTTGCACATAGTAAGCGCTTAATAAATGCCATCATCATCATTATTATTATTACCACTCTGTTATACTGTCCTCCCCAAAGGCTTAATACTAATAATTATTGTCATAGTACTTGTGAAGCACATACTGGTTTCTAAGCACTGTTCCAGGTACCGAGGTGGATACAAATTAATCAGGTTGGACACAGTCCCTGTACTACATAAGTAGAGTGTTCCGCAGTAAGTGCTCAATAAATAAGATCGATTGATGGGAGAAGGAATGGTGGGGGTGGGAGAACACTCCACCCCACATGGTCAGCTCTGCTACTGCTGGGGACGGGTCAGCAGACACAGCTCATGTGGCTGGGGGGGGGTCCCATTGGGTGGGGGGCATTCAGGTGCCTCCCGTAAACCCAGAGTTCGTAGGCTTCAGCCTCATGAACCCCTACTTTATTCCAACCCTGGCCAGCCAGATGTTTGGGTACCAGTTTGAAGGCTGTCCTGTTTGACGCACATTTGGTATTTAGATGAATGAAAGAATTAATTAAAGCACAGTGACATAATGATCCTGAAATGCTTTCCTGTAAATGAACAGATGGGTATTTAGAATTATTGCTATTCAAAAATGGAAAATAATCTTTTCATACTGTTATTCAAAAATTGAAAATAATCTTGTTTATGTTCTAAAGTTCTGTGGAATTACAGCACGCTATTTTATGCCCATTTGCGCGGTAATTTGTCTGGGGGCAACTTTTGTTTTATTCGCCATATATATGGCTTTCCTTGTAGTAAAGAGTAAATCTGGAGAAGATACTGAACATTTGGGGTAATATTCTTTGACACTATGGAGGAAATTATCCAGTGTGACTATTCTGTTGATGTTGGTGATAATACAGCCCTAATAAGAAATACGTATGAAAATCATTTATCATCTCTTCATATATGTTTGGTAGTCAGCTTTAGATTTCTGCTTTCAGTATCAGTCCAAACGTTTTTTCCCAGTAGTTGGTTATTCTGCTCAGAAACAGTATTTTATTTTAAGTGAGGGATTGCAGGAACAAATTACTTCTGAAGAAATAATTACTTTAGTTTTATGTGTAGGTCCTTAGAATTGCAGTTGAACTATAGAAAAACAAAACAACACCACCAAAAACAAACAAATAAAAAGTCTTGTAAAATATGTCGTTGGGGAAAATCACCCAACTCTCGACTCTTGTCTTTTAGTATATTGCAAGTTAATATATATTTGTGATATAGTTTGACATACACACAGTCAGTGATGTTTGTAGTCCTATGAACACAAAGTCATTCTAGGGTAGGTGTGGGGAATCTAACAGCTGATATTAATTGCAGTTCAAGCAGGTGTTTCTTCCATTAGGATATATGGTTAATGGCAGGTTACTGCCCTCCATTTTACTGAAATTCTAATTATAATTAGTTTAGTAATAAGACCTTAGCTGCTTGAAAAGCTTCTGGGTTCTTTCCCGTCTGTGAAAGATGCAGTAATAGAATATTATATCCGTAGTTCGGTATCCAGAATGAATGCCTTAGGTTTTTCGTTTGGTAGTGGAACTATTTAGAGTTGGATATTTCCACTGACTTATTTTTAACGAAAGAGAGAAATAAAAGATTTACTTTTAGAGAAAGCAAAATGCACTTAAGCCTACGTATTTCCCTTTTTTCATGTAAGTCCAAATATTCCCTGGATAAAGTCCATTTAGTGTTCAACTGGGATTACATCTCTGGGTTTATTGTGATTTCATAAAGCTTATGAAGCTATAGTCTCTGTAGTTACATCATGTGTACTAAGAACCAACTTTATTGCCTCTAGGCTGAGATGAAAGAGTGGGGGAGGAGGAAAGTTTCCTTCCATAGAGGTAAAGATGTAAGGTAGATGTATAGACCAAATCATTAAAATTCTAAGAACGAGCTAAAGAATAAAGTAGTTAGTCTAAGAAAATCCCAATAGGTAAAGGAAAGGATACCAGTGACTGGCCGTTAGATAATGGGTAAATATGTTGCTGTGGCAATTTATTTTTTATGTGTTCCCCAGGGTACTGTGAGCTACAAGAAAGGGAAAGTCAGATCCAAAACCCATCTCTCTTGGCGAACTAGGAAACCAAGATTTCGGTGCAGTCAGAGTAAGGGATTGGCCGGTGGTAGGGAAGCAGCATGGCCTAGTGGATTGAGCATGAGTACCTGGGTTCTAATCCCGACTCCGCCACTTGTCTGCTGTGTGACCTTGGGCAAGACACTTCTCTTTTCTGTGCCTCAGTTGCCTCACCTGGAAAATGGGGATTAAGACTGTGAGCCCATTGTGGGATAGAGACTATCTTAATAGGGGAAATAAATTTACTCTATGAAGAAGTGTTCGGGCTGGATGGTTCAGATTGTCTCGCCTGTCTGTCTCAGCCACTCTTGGTCCTTCTACCATTTTGGCAAAGGGACCGGCTTGCTCCCAGAATGATCCACGTTTTCTGCGGGGAATTCATCCTTCTTCCAGGTGTTCAGTACCACATGGTAGATTCCAAAGGCTGTACCTCTTTTTAACCTGCTAGGTCACCTTATTTTCATCTTGATTTATAGATTTTATCCTGGCTCCAGTGGACAAATATCCAGAAAAGCGAGGTTTTGGAAACTGTGAGTTTCAGTCTATCTCAACAGAATTCTGTCGTATTTTCCCAGATACATGGAAAGATTTACACACCAGATTAGAGGGGATGATATTTTGTATAGTTTTAGTACCATAATTTGCATCTCATCTGAGTGTCTGCTTTAGTCTATAGTCTATGCTCTTTTATGTGATTATTAATATCGAAATTCATAAATGCTTTATTGCTAAGGGAACATTTTCTGAAATTCTTATCCTAATGTTAATACCTAAACCTCTTGAAGAGAAAATGGTTAACAGTGCATCACAATGTTCAATAAATTTAGAAAATTGAGGTTTGTGTTCTAGCTCATTTGCTCAAGTTTTCTGACAGTCAGTTTCTGTAGAATGCTTTTTTCTTCCTTTCCTTTTGCTAAAATTCTCTGTGAGGAACATTTGAGACTGCGTTTTTTCCCATAAAACATTAAAATGGAAAGCATTGAGAATTTGAATGGTCCCTAAACTGCAGGGTTTTTTTTTTTTAGCTTGCCTTTAGTCTCTTCCTTTTGTGTGCTGCTTATGACCTTTATGAAAAATATTACTGACTTTTAAAAAAGACTGTGTTACTACAAAAGAATACACTTGGATGGATTCCTTTGACAAAATTCATCCACTTGCCTATTAACTGTTCTTTGTCCAAAGATAAGAATTGAGTTGCATCAAAATCAACACTTTGCACTTCTATCATTTTCCATAGTGTATTACGAGGTGTAAGATGAAAATCTTTGTAATCATTATTGACAAATTCCCTCCAAATCTTTTAACATTAGGTGAAAAGTGTTCTCGTTTAAGTGCCAAAGGTAAAGGAAAAAAAGCTTTCCAACAAAATTCCGGGGCACAGGAAAGAATAGAATGCAAGGTTTCAGGGAACAAATTTTTGCCTGGCAATGAAGTCAAAATGTGATTCTAGCAAAATATGGCCTGAGATGCAATCAGTCGTATTTATTGAACACTTATTGGGTGCAGAACACTGTATTAAGTGCTTGGGAGAGTACAATACAATAATATAACTGACACATTCCTTGCTCACAAGGAGCTTGCAGTCTAGAGGATGAGCTTACAGCCTGAGACTTTCGTCAGTTGTCCTTTTCGGTGGACAATGGCATTTCATTTCTACCACGTTGGTATCACTTGTTTAATCCCTAATGTGGACTCTGAAGACTGTCTTTCACATGCAGTTCTAGCTGTCTAGCATGTCTAGCTTGGACAATGCTTATCAAATAACCAAAATCAGTGATGGCATTTAACTCTTCGTCTCTGATGCTGCCTTGCTGATTCCTTGTTGTTCTTTGGCTTTGACAAGCACATTGGGTAACCTCAATGAAGCCAGCCAAGAAAAATGGAACATATTAGTTTTACCGATAGATAGAAGGGTGCACTCCACTACAGCTTTTTAGACCATGAATTTAATAATAATAATAATGATGGCATTTGTTAAGTGCTTACTATGTGCTGAACACTGTTCTAAGTGCTGGGGGGAATAAAAGGTGATCAGGTTGTCCCACATGGGGCTCACAGTCTTAATCCCCCCTTTACAGATGAGGTAACTGAGTCACAGAGAAGTGAAGTTACTTACCCAAGGTCACACAGCTGACAAGTGGTTGAGGCGGAGTTAGAACCCATGACCTCTGACTCCCAAGCCCGTGCTCTTTCCACTGAGCCACGCTGCTTCTCCACTGAACCACGCTGCTTCTTTAAGCTTTAATTATCTTCTGTTTCCCATACTTTGTCAACCTGCCAAAAGTCATGCTAGGTTTTTTGTTTTCTGTTTGCTACTTATTTATCTATTGGCATATTATTGGACAGTATCTATTTCTGTAAAATAATTTGGTTAGGTATTAAGTTCTCTGTTGCTGATTAATATCTTTGCTTGTGTAGGGGTTTGTACCAGATGAAGACAGGTGAATAACCTTGATTTTCTTCAGGATTTTTATCAATCTACAGCACTGAGCTTAGTCTGTAGTCTGTAAACTCCTCTCAGAATGTAAACTCCTGGTGGGCAGAGACCATCTCTACCAACTAGATTGTATTGTACTCTCTCAAGTGCTTAATGCAGTGCTTGGAACATAGTACACACTCATAAATACCACTGATTGATTGTCTGAAGTCTCAAATAATTCATGATCCTCTGTGTATGCTTCAAGAGGTCAGTCATCAGCATACAGTGGTATTGGGATGATTGTCTCAGTGACTTTTGATGATGCTTGTAGTCTCTTGAGTTGGAAGAGTTTCCTGATTGATTAGAAGTGTACCCCAACTCACGCTGCAAAGGCCCTAGTTGAATTTTAAGTGTGGCAGCCTAGATAGGTTAGGCAGGAGTAAACCTACCACAAAGCCCTGTGTCATTCTGACAATGATGGAGAAAGGGACAGACATGGCCCCTTTTCCTTAGATTTGATTATAGCATCATAGAAAAACATATAGTCATTATATAGGACAGATTGATTCCCACCACCTCTTATTAGAATTTAATAAACGTATATCTACCTATCTATTCTATTTATTTATTTTAATTTATTCTATTTATTTTATTTTGTTATCTACCTATCTATTCTATTTATTTATTTTAATTTATTTATTCTATTTATTTTATTTTGTTAGTATGTTTGGTTTTGTTCTCTGTCTCCCCCTTCTAGACTGTGAGCCCACTGTCGGGTAGGGACTGTCTCTATATGTTGCCAGCTTGTACTTCCCAAGTGCTTAGTACAGTGCTCTGCACACAGTAAGTGCTCAATAAATACGAATGATTGATTGATAAAAGTTAACTTCTCATTTGGTCGGTATGAATAACTGGTTAATTAAATTTTGCCAAGTGATTGAATTTGGAGGTTTATTAAAATTTAAGGTTACAAGTTTGCCTGATCCTTTTTTCCCCTTAATTTTTCTATAATGAAAAATTGTAAAAAAAAAAATACATATTTTAAGGACCAGTACATGCATGTTTATTCCTTGCAAAATTGGAAAAGCCCAGAGGATTTTCAACATTTTGCTGGACATGGTAAAAATGATTTTGGGTTTCTCTATTTAATACATCCCTTAATCACAAATTCTCTGTTCCTTGAGTTGGAGGAGGATAATTGTGGAAGGCTGGGATGTAGATTTGAAGATTGACAAATGTGACTCTGTTTTCTGATGAGTGACAGTTATGTGGGATCAGATAAGATGAGAATTCAAGAATTTCAGGCCCAGATTCCAGGCTGTTCTGCTGAAAGTAACTGTGTGATGTGTTTTCATGCCTGCAATAGGCCTGCAAGGCTTAATTAATGGCTGTAAATCCCTCAGAGAAATTGGATCAAAATATATATGAAATATGATGGTGATAACATTTTGTCCATACTTTTACTTGTAATACAGCGAATTGATTTATATGGGCCATTTCAAACAAGAACATTTTGTAATGCTGCCAAGCTCTACAAAGTAAAGATGGAATTTTGAGACTCAAAAGAAAATTAAAAACAATGGTTCCTATAAAAATGTACATATTAAAAGTGATTACCATGTTTTCTCATTAAAAATATTAGACCATTAGATCTTATTTTCCACAGTTTCCCAGGGTATTTGCGATCAAAATACAAGCCATTTTTTCTTAACATTATTTATAGTATATGAAAAATTATATGAAAGAAGCAATATTTGATAGTTTCACCAAAGCAAATATGAATTATTTAGAATTGTGTTCAGTTGTCTACCTCAAAGTCTTTTGGATTGAGAATTGGTTCATAATACAATTCCATTTTTACTGATCAGGAAACCAAACAATAACATTAAAAGAATTCTTTCCAAGCATTCCAATTAAATTGATCACCTACCTTAGAAAACCATATAGATGTGATGCTCAAATGTTACCAAAATTGTTTCTGTGAAAGTCAGAACAAGGTTTATGGCAAATAAATGCCTACCCTGTCTTTAAATGTAAAATACCTTTAATTTGTAGGGTACGTCTGTTTCAAAAGTGGTTTCCTATCCATCATCTCATTTATTCTCACAGCATCTCGGCAAGGTGATATTTATTATTATCCCATTTTCAGGTGAAGAAACTGAGGCACAGAGAGATTAAACATACCAGTGTCAGAGCTGGGTTCATAATTTGGGGGTCTGTGTTTTCAGACTCATATACCCAGGTTGCTTCCAACAATCCTACAGTACTTCAATGAACCAATCTTGTTCTCATTTCTCTTACCACTCATGCCCTCCCTCATAGTTCAATCAGTCGATCATGCTTGGAACTCTTTCCTACTTCCAATCCATCAGACTACTGCTTTCCCCATCTTTGAAGCCCTTCTGAAACCACATCTCCTCCCCAATTAATATCCCAACTTGCCACCGTATTTCACTCCTATTGCTTCTTCAGTACTTCCTATGCACCCAGTAAATGTTAAATAAATGATTGATTGATTGACTGATTCCTCATTACCTGAACACTGGGTACTCCTCTCCCTCCCCCGCATCACTCCCTACCTCTATTCGATCATGAAAAATCTTTAAACTCTTTCTTTTCCCTCCCTGTAATTCATTTTAGTATGTCTCCCCTGCTAAATTATAAGGTCCTTTGGGTTGGGAATCATGTATACCAATTCCGCTTTACGTTCTCAAGTATTTTGTAAAGTGCTCCGCGCAGAGTCAGTGCTCAATGAATAGTATTGATTGAGGGAAATAGCAGCCATGTAAAATTGGGAAATTCACATCAATCATATTTACTGAGCATTTACTTTGTGCAAAGCACTATACTAGGCATTGGGGTAAGTATAATATAACGATATACTAGAGTTGCTAGACACATTCCCTGCCCAAACAAGCTTACAGTCTAGATGGTAGACTGGAAGATTCAAGATTTCAGGGGGCATCCTGTGGCTGCCAAGTTATCCATATATTTTAAATATGACTACTAACAGGGAGGAAAGAATGCCTAATGGAAAGAGCATAGGGCTGAGAGTCAAAAGATGAGGGTTCTAGTGTCACTTTTCTCCCTGGTCAGTTTTGGGCATCAGTATCCTCATTTGTAAACTGGAGGTGAGAAACACGTTCTTCCTCACTCAGAGGGTATGAGCTCCATGTTGGTTGGAGACTGTATCCAATCTGCCTATCTGGTTTTTACTCCAGCACTTAGCAGAGTGCTTGCCACCCAATATATGGTACTATATGAACCATATCTTTTTTGTAAAGTGGTTAGGTTCGAGCAGAAAATTAGAGACGGGACTAAAGGAACCACATAGCTTAGCGGAGCACGGGCCTGGGAATCACAAGACCTGGGTTCTAATCCCAGCACTTGTCTGCTGTGTGACCTTGAGAAATCGTATAACTTCTTTGTGCTTCAATTATCTCATCTGTAAAATGGGCATCAAGACAAGAAGTCCTAGGTGGGAAAGGAACTGTGTCCAATCCAATTATCTAGCGCTCAGCCTAGTGCTTGGCACATAGTAAGTGTTTCAAAAATACAATAAAATAGGAATTCCACATTAATCCATGACTTAAACCGAACATGATCTTGTGAAAATCTGCCAGATCACGGGTATTTTTACCTTTGAAGTCCTCCTAAAATGGAACTGTGTCCAACCTGATTATCTCTATCCCAGTGCTTAGTACACTGCCTGGCACCTAGTAAGTACTTAAAACAGTACCATTATAAATATAATAACATGCAGCTAGCTAGATTTAGGAAACATGCTCCTCTAAATTCTCTCCAGCCAAGGCTCACTCCTATGAATGTTAAATTCCAAATTGAAAGGAAGAATTAAGATGTTGAATTTTCAACTCATCTTCTATATTCCCTTTAACAAAGAGAAACTTATTTAACTCTCTTATCTTTTATGCTCTCTCTGTAATAAACTTCTCTTTTCTTCTTTGAGCTCAGGTGAAACTTTATCCTTATCGCCCTAGGCTTCAAAATATTGGAAAATGAATTCCACGGGGTAAAAAATCTTATTATACTGATTTAAAAGTATTTATATCAGTATTAGGCCAAGGAATGAAATGTTTAACTTTAAACCAACAATGCTAATTTTACACCTTCTACTAGCATTTGGTCTCATCCTATTGTAAGTAAACCTTTCTTTGGATAAATCTATGGTAGGCAAAATTCCCTCTGGAATTGATCTGTTAACCCATATGTGGTGAATTAAGTCTTCCAATGACATCAGAATATCACTTATTCATAGAGTTTTGATTCATTTCAGATGAGTGAGAAATTTACTTCAACAAAACATATACTGACTGTATAGAAAAGAGCATCATTTTAATAAATGTTACAATGCATGAACCAACCTATATCTATTCAACATGTCTAAACCTGTAAAATGTTTGTGGAAATCTGTTATGCATATAAAGATTCCATATATTATCTGTGGGCACTAGGAAAATGTGGAAAAAAAGCATAAGCATAAAAAAGGATGTCTGCTTTATTTGCTTGCTTTCTGTCTCATACATTATCCTTAACCTTCTCTGGCCAGTTTCTCTGTCAATACTATATGGCTGGTAATACTTGCTAAACAGTGTTTTTGGGTTTTTGTTTTATTTAAGCAAAAATCTGAATTAAAAAAAAATAACTTATTCATTTTAAGAAATGAAAACCAATTTAGCATAATGAATGATGCAATGGGAATTTCTATGCATTTACCCTTCTCTCTTGATCATGAAATAAATTTAGACATTTTCACTGAATGATTCATATCGCTTAGAGATTCCAATTCCTTTGCATAAAATCCAAATTGATTTAGTGTCCTGCTAAAATACTGGTCTTAATTCAAACCTTGAAGTTCCCAGGGGAAAAACAAAGAGTCTTTGGAAACTGCCAGAGGGAGAAACCACCACTGCCCTTCCCATTTTCTTTCCTGCAACCCTCAGCTTTTTGCTCTCTAGTTACCTCCATCTTTTTCCCAAGTGACACATATGTCTGGTGCACGTAATCGTTTTCTGTTCTGATAAATATTTTGTACTGGTTTATAAACTCTGGAGCAAAATACAAGCATCAAAAGAAGTTAAAGCTAATTAAATTCCAGTTTTTCCAAGACTTGCTTTTCCCTCTCTTGGGAAATGTCCTAACTATGTTAAAGGACAAAATAAGATATGAAGTGAAAGAATAGCTTCGAGTTAAAACATGAAAGTATTGGTGGAGAGGATCTATTCCTTGTGCCTTAGAAACTGTGGTTAAAAATGAAATATAAATTGCAAATACCTTATTGTGAACAACATTTCCTCAGGCAGCTTCAGAAGAGCTCTGGGAAATGGCTTGCTTTGTGACCTAAAAATAAAGATAAATTTTTGGAATGGTGGAAACAATGTGAATTTTGCTGTTTTCAAGGTTGTGCTTTGATGTTTTTGTGGTATGTTTTGAAAACCATGGCAACATTCTTTAGAAATGTGTTTAGCCAGCGAAAGAGTTATGCAGAGGCCCCTCTGTGCTTGGGCCTAGGGAGAAAGATTACCTTCTCCCCACTTTAATTCATTCATTCATTCATTCAATTGTATCGATTTGAGCACTTACTGTGTGCAGAGCACTGTAATTAGTGCTTGGGAGAGTACTATACAATAAGCAGAAACATTCCCTGCCCACAGCGAGTTTACAGTCTAGAGGGAG
This sequence comes from Tachyglossus aculeatus, assembly GCF_015852505.1. Lineage (NCBI taxonomy): Eukaryota > Metazoa > Chordata > Mammalia > Monotremata > Tachyglossidae > Tachyglossus > Tachyglossus aculeatus. Next base: position 33,265,247 of record NC_052079.1, on the reverse strand, counting down.
AGACAGACATTAATGTAAATAAATTACAGATATGTTCGTAACTGGTGTGGGGCTGGGCTGGGGGGATTGATAAAGAGAGCAAGTCAGGGTGAGACTTTCCTGCCCACAGAGCTACAACAAGACTCCAGCTTCCAGAAGAACTAGTTACACTTCCATCTCACCCACACTTTCTACTTTAAAATTCACCTCCACCAGGCCGGCATAGCTAGGGATCCTCCTGGGTCCGTGCTGACAATACCTTGATTGAGACTGCAGAGACTTCTGGCTGCTATAGCATCTACACTGTCTCCCTATGAGCACCGCAGCCAGTCATTCAGTCATATTTCTTGAGTGCTTACTGTGTGCAGAGCACTGTACTAAGTGCTTGGGAAGTACAAGTCAGCAACATATGGAGACGGTTCCTACCCAGCAACGGGATCACAGTCTAGAAAGGGGAGACGGACAACAAAACGAAACAAGTAGACAGGTGTCAAAACCATCAGAATAAATAGAATTATAGCTAGATGCACATCATTAATAAAATAGAGTAGTAAATATGTACAAGTAAATTAAATAATGAATATGTACAAATATATACAAGTGCTGTGGGGAGGGGAAGGGGGTAGGGCAGAGGGAGGGGGATGATGTGGAGGGGAGGAGGAGAGGAAAAAGTGGGTTCAGTCTGGGAAGTCCTCCTGGAGGAGGTGAGCTCTCAATAGGGCTTTGAAGGGAGGAAGAGAGCTAGCTTGGCAGATGTGTGGAGGGAGGGCATTCCAGGACAGGGGAAGGACATGGGCCAGAGGTCAATGGTGGGACAGGTGAGAACAAGGCACAGTGAAGACGTCAGTGGCAGAGGAGTGGAGGGTGCAGGCTGGGCTGTAGAAGGAGAGAAGGGAGGTGAGGTGGGGGGGCGAGCGAGGTGATGGGGAGCCTTGAAGCCGAGAGTGAGGAGTTTTTGCTTGATTCAATTTGCCACCAAATCAACCAACGGTATTTGTTGAGCACTTGCAACGTGCAGAGAAGTGTTCTGATCACTTGGGAGAGTGCAATACAATAGAATTAGCACTTCATTTGAAAGCTGAAGGAAAACACTCTCAGTAGGAATGTTTTCTGTCAGCTTTCAAGTCTTACAGTCCCGTCTCTCATCACAATACTGCTCTAAGCCCTTTCTGTTCTACCCATTCACTTTCCATTCACCTTCCATTATCTAGCCTAAGAAACAGTCCTCTTCTCTCATTACTTTTCACCCACACAGTAAGCGCTCAATAAATATGATTGAATGAATGAATGAATAATAGGTATTACTGCATCAGACTCCTTGCTGATTTCCCCGACTCTTGTCTCTCCCCATTTCATTCCGTACTTCATTCTGCTTCCTGGATCATTTTTTTGTATAAAACTGTTCAGTCAAGAACCTCCAGTGGAGGCCCATCCATCTCTGCATCAAACAGAAACTCCTTACCATTAGCTTTAAAGCATTTCGTCACCTTGCTCCCTCCTACCTCACCTCACTTGTGTCATACTATAAGCCAGCTCATGAACTTCACTCCTCTAATACCAGCCTACTGACTGTACCTTAATCTCATCTATCTCACCACCGACCTCACTCCCACATGCTTCCTCTGGTCTGGAAATCCCTCCCTCTTCATATCTGACAGACAATGATTCTCCCCACCTTCAAAGCTTAATTGAAGGCACATGTCCTTTAAGAGGCCATCCCTGACTAAGCCCTCATTTCCTCTTTTCTCACTCCCTTCTGTGTCACTCTGACTTGCTCCCTTTATTCACCATGCACACCAGTCCCACAGCACTTATGTATATGTAATGTCTGTCTCCCTCTCTGTAAATTCACTGTAGGCAGGGAATGCGTCTGTTATATTGTTGTGATGTAATCTCCCAAGTGCTTAGTACAGTGTCTGCACACAGTGTGTGTTGAATAAATGAAATCGATTGGTTGTATGACTCTTGGTCTCTCTGTGGTCAGATATATCATGTATGATTTAAGATTCAAGCTGCACCTCACTGTTTCAGACTCTGTATGGGTAAAGTCATAGACTGTGATTTGTTCTGTGGTATTTTACTCACCTAGATTGTTGTTTTTGTTAACCGTGGTGTAATCCTCTTCACTTCTGAGATCCTTACTGCTAGGGAATTTTTTAATCAATTGCTTGATCATTTTGGCTCATGATGTACTGTAAAATACAAGTGGAGCTAGAACACATAGCCTGTCCCATGTGAAAGAATGAGCAGTGAATGAAAAGTCCTCAAGAGTTCAGCTAATTGTGGGCAGGAATCATGTGATCTCATAAGCACTTAGGACAGTACTCTGAACACACTAAGAACTCAGTAAGTACCATTGATGGATTGATTGATTAACGTATGAGAAGTGATTCACTTACAGTTTTCCACTAATCCTTCCCTTCCCCTAGAGAACAACCAATCTCAAATCATCAGGGGAGTGAAAACTTTGCTTGATGACATTCCCACAGTAGTGTGCAATTCACTTCCCTTCTTAATTAGCTGAAATCCATCACTGATCATTGCTTGCTTAAATGAAATATAACATTTTATTCCAGATCAGCAGGATTCATAAAATATTCATGATGAAAGCTTTGGGAATTAGAAGTATCCCTGACCATAGGTTTCTCTTGTCAGTGGGGCTTCATCAGTCTCACCTATTTCTTTTGTATGATCCCCATCAAGAATGTTAGAAGGACGCTATAATGCATTACACCAGAATAAATGGATGTAGAGTTTTCAAGGAAGGTAAAAGTTCATTTATATTCATGTTTTAGGTTTCTCAACTATCTAAAATATTTTATTCAGGTGTAATAGAATTAATTCCAAAAAATGCTAATATGAGAGGTGACACGTAATTTAGCAGGAAGGCATATGTCAATATGCAACCTAGAGAAAAACATGGATGACTTTATGTCCAGTATTTTTAATGAGAGTGGCCAAGATCCCTTTGCCTTGATCCTTGCTCCTGAGCTCTGTGGTTCTGAATAAGTGCCTCTGTTCACAGGATCCAGGGAGGGAGATGGAATGATTCTGGACTGTTAGCTCCTTGAGTACAGGGACTGTTTCTTCCAATTTTATTGCATTGTACTCTCCCAAATGCTTAGTACAGTGTGATTGATTGATGGGTTCCACTGGAGAAATGGGTCCCCCCATCTGTGTTTGGGCAGACTTCCACAAAACAATCCATATGATCATATGGCTTTGCACATAGCGCTTAACAAGTACCATCATTATTTATTTATTATTTATTGTAACCTCCCCAGCGCTTAGAACAGTGCTGGGCACATAGTAAGCGCTTAACAAGTACCACCATTACTTATTTATTATTTAGTGTAACCTCCCCAGCGCTTAGAACAGTGCTTTGCACATAGTAAGCGCTTAACAAGTACCATCATTATTTATTTATTATTTATTGTAACCTCCCCAGCGCTTAGAACAGTGATTTGCACATAGTAAGCACTTAACAAGTACCATCATTACTTATTTATTATTTATTGTAACCTCCCCAGCACTTAGAACAGTGCTTTGCACATAGTAAGCACTTAACAAGTACCATCGTTATTTATTTATTATTTATTGTAACCTCCCCAGCACTTAGTGCTTTGCACATAGTAAGCACTTAATAAATGCCATTATTATTAGTATTATTATTATCCAGGTATCACAGACACTGATAACTAATCCATACACCTCATCTCCTGGAGGAAAACTACTGTCCTTTTACAGAACAGCAATCAACATACTCAGAACTATAATAGTCTCAAGACAGTGTCCCTCATCTCTCTTGCTCTCTCTCTCTCTCTCTTACTCTCTCTCTCTGTCTCTTTCCCCCTCTCTCTCCCTCTCTGTTCTTTCACTTTCTCTTTGTCTTGGTCTCATTGATGAATTGGAGTGTGGACTCCAGCTGTGCTGGGCAGCAACAGCATGGGAGAGAGTTGAGGATGGAGACTCAAGTAGATTATGCAGAAGGCGGCAATGATAAACCACTTATGTATTTTTTACCAAGAAAATTCTATGGATACATAACCAGAATGATTGCAGATGGATATGGGGCGTTCTGAGAGAGGTGTGTCCATGGAGTCACCAAGGGTCGAATATGACTCAACAGCATGAAGCAAGACAAGACTGTTTGGATCATTTCGAGATCAAATAAATCTAATAAATAATTATTTCACACCTCTGAATAGTCTAATCTAAGAGCTCCCAGCATCATCGTATCAATGGTATTAATTGAGTGCTTACAGTGTGCAGAGCACTGAACTAATTGCTCGGGAGGGTACAATATAACAGAGTTCGTAGATATGTTCCCTGCCCACAGTCTTGAAGGCTGATCAATTTCTAGGTTTCTAGCTGGAGAGTAAACCCGTGTAATAAAAGCCTCCCATGGGATGGGAGATTTAGCCTTCCTGCTAGAAAAGATGTCATAATAAGATTATCCTGTTGAGAAGAAAATGCATCTATTCCTCAGTTTTACTCAGTTTCTTAGCTGGGGAGCTAAAAAGAAAACCAAAGAACTGGAAGTCTGTTTTCCATTTCTGTATTACTCTACTGTCCTTTTGAACTTCTAAGCCGTGGAGTATTATTATTTGACTGCAAATCCTATAAAATAATTCTTATTGTGATTCTTGTTATTTCGCATAACGTTTGGCTAAGTCTGCGATATATGAAATCTCTGTTTTATTGGATTGGCTCACAGTCCAGATGCTTGCAGTCATAAAACATAAAAATCTCAGTGAAAAAACTGAAAGGAAATATAATAGGCACGTAGTCTATCCATCTAAATGAAACATAAATAAGTAAAACAGCTGGTGTTGGGAAACCTGGCATTACCATTTGCAAAAGCTCTATTTGCTAATGGTCTGCAGCTGGTACTTCTACACTGGTTTGACTCAATGCAGAGGCCTTGTTGATGATATTATAAAATTCATTTTACTCAAATGTAATTTTCTCTCTATGAAAACAGTGACATTTCATCAGTTCTGAATACTTTGTAACCTTGTCATCTTTGGGATCCTTCATGCATTGACTTGAATCCATCAGTGGCATGTTCATTTTCACCGAGTTTTCACAGGCATTTCCCTTTTGCATGCCTAATCTTAGGTTTAAGGACTCACAGCATCATATCCCTCTACCTAAAGAACCAATAAAATAAAGCTTTATTGTTCCCTTTTGATGGGATTGTGAAATAACTTTTCTGATGTTGCCTGCCAAGGTTCTAGTAGAAGCATCCGGTGGTTTGCTGCCACCATCCATGGCTCTTAATCTCGTAATTCTTGAGAGACATCGGAAGCAACCAGATTCAGGCAGTCAGCCCTGCGTGTTAGGACAGGCTGCTAGACCCCTTGAGGGCAGGAACCATTTCAACTGGGAAGCAGCATGGCTAGTGGATAGACCACGGGCCTGGGAGCCAGAAGGATGTGGGTTTTAATGCTGACTCTGCCGCTTGTCTGCTGTGTGACCTTGGGGAAGTCACTTGACTTCTCTGTGCTTCAGTTCCCTCATCTGTAAAATAGGGATTAAGACTGTGAGCCTCATGTGGGAGGCCTTCCCAGACTGAGCCCCTTTCTTCCTCTCCCCCTAGTCCGCCTCTCCATCCCCCTCATCTTACCTCCTTCCCTTCCCCACAGCACCTGTATGTATGTGTATATGTTTGTACATATTTATTACTCTATTTATTTTACTTGTACATATCTATTCTATTTTATTTTGTTAGTATGTTTGGTTTTGTTCTCTGTCTCCCCCTTTTAGACTGTGAGCCCACTGTTGGGTAGGGACTGTCTCTATATGTTGCCAACTTGTACTTCCCAAGTGCTTAGTACAGTGCTCTGCACACAGTAAGCGCTCAATAAATATGATTGATTGATTGATAGGGATTGTGTCCAACCACATTGGCTCATATCTACCCCAGAGCTTAGTAATACCGGCACACAGTAAGTGCTTAAAAATACCGCAATCATTATTACTATTATTATCATTATTGTTTCCCAAGTGCTTAGTATCGTGTGATGCTAAATGCAGAGAACTCAGCAGGTAGTATTGATTGAGGTTTCGGGAAATGGAAAACTCCAACATCCCACTATGATAGTGATCTCACTGATATTGCAGGTTCTGGGCAAATGTATCATATAGGGACTACTTTTTCATTTTAAACATAAAACCTGGGCTAGGTTAATGCAGCAGCTTTAAGGCAAGGGCTGTAGTCCAAGGATTATTATAGAAATAATCCATAATTATATAAAATACATATGTCCATGTAGGTAATTATGGATTAATATACACACTACGTGTTATAAGATTGCAATGTAACAACAGAACACCTTTCTGCTAATTGAAATTAACACAAAATTAGTTGGCTCAAACAGTTGTGATCACTTTGTTTCAATTCAGAAAGACTTGCAAAGAGAAGCCCACAAAATCTGAAGCTCCAGACTCTCAAGAGAGTTAACACAATCTTAAACCAGGTCCAGAAATATCTTACCTCATCTGGTATTTACTCTTAATATCCTTACAGGAGTGACTTCTCCCTTGAATAAGCTCATTAGGGGCAGAGTATGTCTCTTCCAATTCTGTTGTACTCTCCCAAGCATTGCAATCAATCAATCAATCATATTTATTTAGCGCTTACTGTGTGCAGAACACTGTACTAAGTGCTTGGGAAGTACAAGTTGGCAACATATAGAGACAGTCCCTACCCAACAGTGAGCTCACAGTCTAGAAGGGGGAGACAGAGAACAAAACCAAACATACTAACAAAATAAAATAAATAGAATAGATTGATACTTCCCTACCATCCCTTCAGAGGGTCCTGCAGTCCTTGTGCTTTCCTGACAGTTCACCATGCTCAGCCTCAGCCTTTCTGACAGCACCTAACATTAATGCCTTATAGATAACTATCTTGGGCTGATTTTTCCTCATAGCTGTGGGGATAGACCCCATTTTCCTAGCCCCTTCCCCTTGCACAAATCTTTCCCTCCAGCTGATGTCATTAGGTGTATGATTGACTTCCCAGGCCAACAGCTTTTCCTCTGGGAGGAGTCTGAGCAAGCAGATTCTATGATCTAGAGACCTCTGGATTTTGCCTCCTTATCTATGTGTGCATCTTGCTTAGATTGGTGCACCCCAGGGCTATTTTGCAGTGTTGTACCTTTTTTTGAACTATGGGAAAATATGGTCATCATATCCCAAACTGATTTCCCACAGTCATTTTATAAACTTGACTGGGAAGAAATTCTGCCTCCCTATCCATGCTAGCCCAGAAATACCCATTCCTGGAAGTTTTCTGGAGCCTCTCTGAAGGGGGGAGCATGGAAGAAGAGGACTCCCCCCCCCCCACACACACACACTTTCCTCCTTTGCTATCAGCTATATCCTTCTATCTTATTCTGACTCCCCAGCTTTTCAGCCTTGAGAAAGAAGGCAGGTGGACTGGGTAGTGAACATTTGAACCAGTATCTTTTGTGCTAGAGAGGGGACAAGAGGGGCAGCTGTGGGGACAAGTTGGACTATGGAGGCACAAGCCCTATTTGATTGCAAACACACTGAGGGCAGAGATCATTTCTACCAACTCTATGATATTGTACTCTCCCAAATGCCTAATACTTGCTCTGCACAAGTGATCAATAAATACCACTGGCTAATTGATTGATGGGGGATTCAGAGGAAAAGATGGCTAAAGGAAAAAGAGGTCTCTATGCACCTCTCTTTTTCTGCCACTATTGCTGCTGCCTGTTTGTCTCTGCCTGTCTGCCCAAGTACGCTCTGTCACATTTCTGTTTGGTTTATGTATTCATCTGTTTGAGCAATTACCCATCCATGTACGTAGGCAGTTTTCCATTCTCTTTTTCCTCCTACCTGTAATTTATTTTGTGTCTTTCTACTCTGCTTGACTTCAACCTTCTTGATGGCAGGATTTGAGTTCAAACTCCATTGTATTTTCCAAAGCACCTAATTCAGTCCTCTGGACACAGTAGAAGATGAAATAATACTGAAGGTTTAATTGATCCAAGAATATACGGCTCTTATAATCTACTGTATTTCTATTTCCACTAAGTCATATACACCTGCTTCTTACCATGGTTGTTGTGAAGGAGAGAAATGAGAAGTTGCGTAAATTTTCTCTATGTAGAGGCAGTGTTCCAGAAAGTGTTTAGAGAGAGTGGTTTATGAGAGTCCAAACGCTGAAGTTGTCTCTCCTAGGGACTTTCTTCCTTGAAAAAGATTAGTATCTTTTGAGCTTTAAAATGCATAAAACATAGAAAAGTGTCAAAACGAAACAAAAATTGAGTATGTAGGCATGTTGCTCATACTGTACTGTAATTTAGTGAAATATTTGAATTAACTCCCATTGTCTCAACCAAGTCTAATTTGTAGCCTTCTGCAGTTCTAATTAAAAGTCCTTGAATGATAGTAATAAAGACTTAAATGTATCTTTCCAGATTGCATTCTATCCCATAACCAATCTAAAATGAAATTACAATTTTGATGAATTAGACTTCTTCTCTAATGTTCTAAACATTGATATTATTAGTTAGAATTGTGCATTTCATTTCCTGCTTGAAAGGCCTAAAACACCGTAATCCTACCTTACAGAATTAAATATTTTTTGGATTTTGTTTGGCTCAGCAATCACTCATAGATAATTCTCCAAATAAAGCCATGGTTGTGGGGGACGTGGGATGGATGATGTGTTCCTCTCCTTCCCATATGCTGTGAATGGGTTATCCGTGGTCAATGAATGGTTTCTATTGCAAGCTTAATGTGGGCAGAGCACAGTACTAAGGACTTGGGAGAGCACAATATGATAAATCTAGAGAAGCAGCATGGCTTAGCGGCAAGAGCCCGGACTTGTGAGTCAGAGGATGTGGGTTCTAATCCCAGCTCTGCCACTTGTCTGCTGTATGACCTTGGGCAAGCCACTTAACTTCTCTGTGCCTCAATTACCTCATCTATAAAAAGGGGATTAAGACTGTGAACCCCAGGTGGGAGAACCTGATTACCTTGTATCTACCCCAACTCTTAGAACAGTGCTTGACACATAGTAAGCACATAACAAATAGCATTATTAGCATTATAAAGTTGGTAGGCATGATCCCTAATCACAAGGAATTTACATTCTACAGCTAATCATCTAGTGATGTTATTCTAGATGTCAGAAACAGATACAGGTCTTCCTGACACTATCTCACTACATGGGTTTCAGTAACAGGCTCTCAAAAAGACTTTCCAACACTATCTCAGTGTGACTAAAGTCATTCCCCAAACACTCTCTATTCTCTAATCATTACACTTGCTCTGATCTCATTAGCTTTAATGAGCATTATATACATGCATCAATGAGGGAAAGGAGACCCCTGGGTTGGAATCTAATTGCAATCTGGCTGTCCTGTAAAGTTTCACATGAAGTGTAAATAGTTTTGTGTTCCATCAATAATTGTACTGGAAAATAGCTTTAAATCGATTCAATTTTCTCTTATAAAGAAGAAAAGCCATTTCAAGTTCATAATCATTATGCCTTATTACATTTTAACTGCCCTTTGGACTTCAGTCAATCAGTGATATTTATTGAACACTTAGTTTGTGCAGGGCACTGTAATAAGGGACTGAAAATGTCTCCACTGATTGTGAGCTGGGGAGTCAGTGTAGTTCAGGAAAAAGAGCCCTGAAGGACCTGGAGTCCTAGCCCACAGCTCTGCTATCCACCATTCATTCATTCATTCATTCATTCAACTGTATTTATTGAGTGCTTACTGTGTGCAGAGCACTGTACTAAGCGCTTGGGAAGTACAAGTCAGCAACATATGAAGTCCCTACCCGACAATGGGCTCACAGCCTAGAGGGGTTGTCTTTGTATTTCATTTTTCCCAAATGTAAAAATGGGGATTAAAATGTTACCTTTCCTTACCTGCCAGAGTTGTGGGTGAAAACACAAATGATAAAGTGAACGTGAAAGAGCTTCGCAACAAAATCAAGGTATTATTATCCACATATGCAGATGTGGCTGCGAAGACTGCTACACTAATGTCCCAGTACAGATCAATTAATCAATCAGCATTTATTGAGAACCTATTGGATTCAGGGGTAGAATAAGCTTGAAAGAGTTCAAAAGAACAAGTATAGATGAGCCCTGCCCCCAATGCCTTTAACTTAGACTGTGAGCACCATGTGGGAGAGGGATGGCATCCAACCTGAGGTATTCACCCCAGCACTTAGAACATAGTAAGCACTGAACCAGTACCTTAATTATCATTATTACAGTTGCAATCTATCAAGGATCATGGACAAATAAATTACAAATGGAAAGAGTATAGAGTATGTAAGATATGTACATAAGTGCCAGGGGATTTGGGAGCACTTCTTGACTGCTTAAGCGATGCAGGTGGACTGATACGTAGATATAGAGATTAGAGATTAATCAGGGAAGTGACCTCAGAAAGACTCAAAATATAGGAGAGCTGGATTCTGTGAGAAATAAAAGTGGAGGGACTTCCAGGCAGAGGGAGTTTGTGATTGAGGGTTTGATAACAAGAGACATGATGATGATGATGATGAAGCACAGTCAGTAGGTTTGTTTAAAAAGACTAAAGAGTTTGAGCTGGCATGTAGTGGGAGAAGAGAGTGGATGAGTAGAAGAGAGTTTGAGTCACTGTCTTATAGCCAATGATCAGGAAGCTTTACTTGATGTAGGGAAGAAAGGGCAACCAATGAAGATTTTGGAGGAGTGGAATGAGATTTTCAGAATGATATTCCAGGAAAATGATCCAAGTAGCAGTGTGAAGCATCAACTGGTGAGGGTACAGAATGGAGGCAGGGAGATTAGAAAAGACTGATAGAATAATGAAGATGGCCCAGTGTTGTAACTATTTTGAGGGGTTTGCAAAGGTCAGATCCTGGAAATGCAATGGGTGAACAATCAAAATTGTTTGCTGAAAAGCTGAATATGAAGATTGAAAGAGAGGGTGGAGCCAAGGAAAATATGAGTTTAATAAACCTCTGAAACAAACAAAATTTCCTTACTAATAATAATGATAGCATTTATTAAGCGCTTACTATGTGCAAAGCACTGTTCTAAGCACTGGGGTGCTTGCAAGGTGATGAGGTTGTCCTACGGGGGACTCACAGTCTTAATCCCCATTTTGCAAATGAGGGAACTGAGGCGCAGAGAATTTAAGTGACTTGTCCAGAGTCACACAGCTGACAAGTAGCGGAGGCGGAATTCGAACCCATGACCTCTGACTCCAAAGCCCGGGCTCTTTCCACTGAGCCACACTGCTTCCCTGAAAGACTCAAAATATAGGAGAGCTGGATTCTGTGAGAAATAAAAGTGGAGGGACTTCCAGGCAGAGGGAGTTTGTGATTGAGGGTTTGATAATGAGACATGATGATGATGATGAAGCAGTCAGTAGGTTTGTTTAAAAAGACTAAAGAGTTTGAGCTGGCATGTAGTGGGAGAAGAGAGTGGATGAGTAGAAGAGAGTTTGAGTCACTGCCTTATAGCCAATGATCAGGAAGCTTTACTTGATGTAGGGAAGAAAGGGCAACCAATGAAGATTTTGGAGGAGTGGAATGAGATTTGCAGAATGATATTCCAGGAAAACGATCCAAGAAGCAGTGTGAAGCATTAACTGGAGAGGGTACAGAATGGAGGCAGGGAGATTAGAAAAGAGACTGATAGAATAATGAAGATGACCCAGTGTTGTAACTATTTTGAGGGGTTTGCAAAGGTCAGATCCTGGAAATGCAGTGGGTGAACAATCCAAATTGTTTGCTGAAAAGCTGAATATGAAGATTGAAAGAGAGGGAGGAGTCAAAGAAAATATGAGTTTAATAAACCTCTGAATCAAACAAAAATTCCTTACTAGTGTTTTCAAAGCTCTCCATCACCTTGCCCCTATTTACCTTAACTCCCTTCTCTCCTTCTACATCCCAGCCTGCACACTCCGCTCCTCTGGTGCTAACCTTCTCACTGCGCCTCGATCTCGCCTGTCCCGCTGTTGAACCCCGGCCCACATCCTACCTCTGGATTGGAATGCCCTCCCTCCTCAAATCTGCCAAACAATCACACTTCCCCACTTCAAAGCTCTACTGAAGGCTCACCTCCTCCAAGAGGCCTTCCCAGACTAAGCCCCCCTTTTCCTCAACTCCCTGTCCCTTCTGCATCACCTTGACTTGTTCCCTTTACCCTCGCCCCGCCCCACAGCACTTATAGATATGTATATATCTATAATTCTATTTATTTATATTGATGCCTGTTTACTTGATTTGATGTCTGTCTCCCCCCTTGTAGACTGTTGTATGTTGCCGATTTGTACTTCCCAAATGCTGAGTACAGTGCTCTGCGCACAGTAAGCACTCAATAAATATGATTGAATGAATGCTGTGGGCAGCAATTGTCTCTCTTTATTGCTGAATTTAACTTTCCAGCACTTAGTATAGTGCTCTGCACACAGTAAGCACTCAATAAATATGATTGAATGAATGAATATGTATTAGAGAAGCAGCGTGGTTCAGTGGAAAGAGCACGGGCTTTGGAGTCATTGGTCATGGGTTCAAATCCCGGGTCCACCAATAGTCAGCTGTGTGACTTTGGGCAAGTCACCTAACTTCTCTGGGCCTCAGTTACCTCATCTGTAAAATGGGGATTAAGACTGTGAGTCCCCGTGGGACAATCTGATCACCTTGTAACCTCCCCGGTGATTAGAACAGTGCTTTGCCCATAGTAAGCACTTACTAAATGCTGTCATTATTATTATTACTATTGGGTTCCCCCAAACTGAACTGAGAACGGTGAGGACACTCAGTACTCTCTGCATGTTGCTTGTCACAGCAGCAGACACAGCAGCAGCGGTCAGAGGTCATGGGTGCTAATCCTAGTTCCACCACTTGTCAGCTGTGTGACTTTGGGCAAGCCACTTAACTTCTCTGTGCCTCTTACCTCATCTGTAAAATAGGGATTAAGACTGTGAGCCCCATGTGGGACAACCTTATTTCCTTGTATCTATCTCAGTGCTTAGAACAGTGCCTGGCATATAGTAAGCACTTAACAAATACCATAATTATTATTAGTTGCTTTCCAGGTCTCCGGACTACAAGCCCCATATTCTTTCCATAGTATAATTATAGCAAAAACTCTGTAAAATTAGCATCTTAAATTGTGGGAGGTGAGGATGTGGGGTTAGTCTGGAGGCAAATGCTGGAGTTTAGAATGAAAGGGAAAAGAGGTATTTTTTCTACCCTTACAATCTTGGCAGAGTTTCAGCACTTTTTGAAGTTTGAAACTGCAAAAGAGTGGGAGTAAAAGCAGACATATTCTCTACCAAGAGGAATTTGCTTCTCTGTGAATCCTTACCAATCAGCTGTATTTATTGAGTGCCTAAAGTATGCACAAAACTCTACTAAGCACCTGGAAGAGTACAATAAAACAATGCAACAGAGTTGGTAGACGCTTTCCCTGCCCACAGTGATCTTACAGTGTAGAGGTGGAGATAGACATAATAATAATAATAATAATGGCATTTGTTAAGTGCTTAGTATGTGCACTGTTCTAAGCACTGGGAGGGATACAAGGTGATCCCATGTGGGGCTCATAGTCCTAATCCCCATTTTACAGGTGAGGTAACTGAGGCTCAGAGAAGTTAAGTGACTTGCCCAAGGTCACACAGCAGACACGTGGTGGAGCCGGAATTCGAACCCATGACCTCTGACTCCAAAGCCCGTGCTCTTTCCACTGAGCCACACTGCTTCACTAATATAAATAAATAAATAATGGATAGGTACATTCATGCTCTGGGTTTGAGGGAGATGGTGAGTAAAGGAAACAAATCCAAGTGTAAGGGCGATGCGGAATGGAGTGGGAGAAGAGGAAATGAAGGCTTAGTCAGGGAAGGCCTCTTGGAGTAGATGTGCCTTCAATAAGGTTTTTGAGAGTGGGAGAGAGTGATCATCTGTTGTACATGAAAAGGGAAGGCATTCAAGACCAGAGGCAGGACATGGATGAGAGGTTGGTGGTGAAATAGGTGAGATCAAGGTACTCGGAGTATGTTGGCATTAGAGGGGTGAAGTGTGTGGGCTGGATTATAGTAAGAGAAAAGAGAGGTGAGGTAGGAAGGGGCAAGGTGACTGAGTGCTTTAAAGCCAATGGTAAGGAGTTTCTGCTTGATGCAGAGGTGAATGGGCAACCACTGGAGGTTCTTAAGGAGTGGGGAGACATGGACTGAACAGTTTTGTGTAAAAATAATCTGGGCAGCAGAATGAAGTATGGACTGAAGTAGGGAGAGGCAGGAGGCAGGGAGGTCAGCAAGGAGCCTGATACAGTAATCAAGGTGGGATAAGATAAGTGCTTGGATTAACGTGGTAGCAGTTTGAATGGAGATCAAAGGGCAGTTTTTGGCATTGTTTTGAAGGTTGAGCTAACAGGATAGTTCAAATCCATGGACTGTCACATCTCATCTTTTAGACTGTGAGCCCACTGTTGGGTAGGGACTGTCTCTATATGTTGCCAACTTCCCAAGCGCTTAGTACAGTGCTCTGCACACAGTAAGCACTCAATAAATACGATTGATTGATTGATCTCATGACTCAGCTTGAAGTTAAGTTTTGGAGTGAAATCCATGCCCTCATATGACAGCAAGTGAACTCTCTTTCCTGAAACATTAACCACATTAACTACATTATTGAAGTGGTATTTCTATCTCTAAGATTACTTCCTTTTTTTGGTGAAAAGGATGCAGTCTACTTTTTAGTAGTGCTGCTGGGTCCTTATGCGTTCTTCAGGATTTTTAGAAGTCTTTGTCCAGGTTTAATCTGTACATTATTTAATTTCTCCAGTTTAGTATCCCACCAATTGGCTAGTTTCTTACATCATTCTGTATTCCACAATGCAGGCTTCAGTAAGTGTCCCTTTTGTCAGGGATGCAAGTTATAGCAAGGTACTGTTGACAAATTGTTTGTTTCCCAAAAATTAGCTCTGTGGTCTCTGAGTCTTTTTCATCAAATCGGTTCAGATGTTTTCTTTTGGCAACCCAACATTCTTCACAGCTGCCTGGTAGAGATTATCCTGTAGAGACATCCAATCAGTAAATTCAAGATAGAAACAGATGTACTTTCTTGCACTAAAAGAATTGTTTTGAAGTTGTCACAAATTTCCTTAGATGTGTCTTTATTCCTTAAGTTTTTACATTCAGGTTTTGATTAATTGATTGCCCTCATTTTCTTTTTCTCCATTGTTTGGTGTAATCTACACTTTTGCATTATATGCATAGTGGTTTTATTTGAAACTTTCAAAGTTGGACTGTCTCTGGAGAGTTTAATGATGGTGAACTGAGGAATTTAGAATATTGTTAGTAAGAAAATTGAAAAGTCCGCTTGTGCAGAAATCACTCTTTCTCTTCTTTTTAATGGAATTATGATGAGCCGGCCACTGTACTAAGCACTGGGGTAGATACAAGATAATCAGGTTGGCATTAATATTCTCAAGCAGGCACCCAATACCAACACAAGTCACAGGACAGTTTGACACATTATATTCTCATTAGTATTATCTATTACAGTACATAATATGCATGGTCTCTGATCCAGAACAATGGGACATCTGAAATATTTGAAAAGTCTCTACATAAATTTATTATACAGAATGGACACAACTAACTGCATTCTTGGAGTTTTATTTTAAGATTTTATTGAAACTTTAAGCCTCCTTGAATATACAATTTATAATTAATAATCCATACAGTTTATGAAGAAAATAAACCGTGAAAATAATAGCCTGTGTATATAGGAGGAATATGCTTTCAGGACTCTTCGCATCTACAGCTATTCTTTATGTAAGTGCTTTTGTAGAGGAAAAAAATCTATTTAGAAAGCTAGAAGTTTGACATGGAGAAACAACTAATTTCACGTGGTTCTTTTCCACTGTAATTGATTATCTGCTGAGGCCTTGTATTAGGGAAGGCCCAGGTACCCGTGGGAAATAATGCAAAATAGATAAGGAGATTAAATGTGAGAAAATTGGTTTTCACTGGTGATATTATTAATCTCTTTCTAAAATGAGTTTTTCATTAAAGCTTCTCATGGAGTTTTCAGGCTTTAGTTTCCTGATCAATAAAGGAATTAGTTCCAAGCAAAAATAGAATAAAATAAAATAAAATGAAAGGGAGGTTGGTCGGAACTGCATTCAAGTGTATAAGTATATGTTTAAAAATACAACTATTACTGCTCTCTTTAAATCCAGATGGCAACCTATTTTGCCACGTCCAAAACCAGGAAATTTCAGAAAAATCCATTCTTGTTGGAGGATAGGGAAACTTATATGTAAAGACTCAGAAATCATTAACACAAACTGACTCTCCCCATGGGCTCAAAATTCAAAATAATTTAGTAAAGACCTGAAGTAAGTTTCGGTCATTGCGATAACCAAATGGTGGGTGAGAATTTTAATACTGACGTACATCACAGATTGGTTGATACATTATCTAGGTGTTTCTTTGTTATCTTAAGGATGTGCTCTTCATCTATCTGGCAGTTTCAAAGAACCATATTATATAATTATCTGGCCTCCAAAACATTTGACATTTGTCTAACACCATGAAACTCACTTGGTCCAAACCACTGGAGTTGTTTGGGAATCAAAAGGATGTTCCCAGTGAATATGGGGCTCTATTCCAAGAAATCTAGTGGGACTTAAGCCACACAGTCATTACCTGTTTTGCGGGCAGCGAATGTGTCTGTTATTGTAATATTGAACTCTCCGAAGCTCTGAATACTGTGCTCTGCACACAGTAAGTGGTCAATAAATATGATTGATTGATTTCCTTTCACCTTGAGAGGTTTGGGAGGAAAAGGTTAACTGTAGGCCAGCTTCCTCTAGAATGCTTAGTTGGTGGGAGAAGCAAGGTGCCCCCAACCAAAAAGATCTCCCAAATGAAGAAGTCAGAATTGGGAACCCAATTTCCCCTGGCTCCTCATCATCAATCGTATTTATTGAGTGCTTACTATGTGCAGAGCACTGTACTAAGAGCTCTTCCTGATATTCTTTTTGGTTGTAGCAGTGCAGGTTTACTCCTGGCTCTCTGATCTTAGGCTAGTTTCAAGAGAATTTCACTTCAGGAATTGTACTGGAACTCAGGAATCCTTTAGCTCCCCTGAAATCTGGAAAGAGCCCAGTGCCCCCGAAGTCCCTCTCTGTCCTATACTACTCAATCAGTGGTATTTGTTGAGCATCTACTATGTGCAGAGTACTGTATTAGGTGCTAGTATAGTAGTAGTAGTAGTAGTAGTAATAGTAGTAGTAGTAGCAATGGTATTTATTAAGGATTTACCATGTTCAGAGCACTATGGTAAGCAACAGGGAAGAATATACAGGTAGAAATTAGACATGGTCCCTATCTCTCAGGGGGCTCACAAGATAAGAGTATTTGGGAAAGTCCACCCAAAGCAAACAGCATGGACGTTTTCTTCAAGAGTCATACATCATGGGAGAGAGAGGCAGACATAATTTATTAAAAAATACAGGGTACAGTATGAAGAATGAGGATACAACAGATAGTAGCACGAATGTGGCAGGGTGAAATACATGAATAAATTATACATAATACATGTAGTATCTGTAAATGGAAATAATTGAAAAGGGATTTATTCTTGGAGGACTTGGAACCTTAGAAGGACTCAAAAGATGGGGAGAGGTGTGATCTAGCAGATTTTCACAAGATCGTGTTGGGCTGAAGTTACAATTGAATGTGGACTTACTGGTTTTTGTGGAATTTGTCAAGCACTACATTCCATGTACTGTTCTAAGCTCTGGGGTAGATACGAGATAATTGGGTTGGACACAGTTTCTGTTCCACATAGGGTTTGCAGAATTGATACCCATTTTACAGATAAGTTAACTGAGTCACAAAGAAAATTTTTTTTTATGGTATTAAAGTGCTTTCTGTGTTCCAGGCACTGTACTAAGTCCTGAGATAAATATAAGATAATAGGGCCTGTTCCACATAAAGCACACCATCTTGATCCCCATTTTATAAATGAGGTAACTGAGGCACAGAGAAGTTAAGTGATTTGCCCAAGTTCACGAAGCAGACAAGTGGTGTGCCCAGGATTAGAACCCAGGCCCTCTGACTTCCAGTCCTGGGCTCTTTCCATTAGGCCACACTGCTGCTTCTTCAGAAGAAAACATCACAGGAATAAAATAAATGTAAAATAAAATAAAAGTTATCTAACCCACTCAGATCAAATGCTCTGTTATTGCCCAGTCAGTGGTCAAGCAGTTTAAGGGCTTGGGTAGAAATTCTGGAGACTTAACAACATACCAAAACTAGGAAGAATTTCCATGACTAACACCTTAAAAAAAGGATTCAGCTTCTCCTGCCATAAAAAAGGGAGCACAAGAAAAGTAAGGGAAAATACAAGACCACTGTAATAAACAAAAAAATGAGAGATCACTATAATAAAGACAAAAAGGGAAGAAAAAAGGACAGAGATAGAGATGGAAGAGAACATCAAATATACATGTATGTGTGCCATATGGGTAAAGAACTCATCCAAGATACAGTTAGTTATTTTAGTCCGTTTGGAAAAAAACAAGACAGTCTTCTTTTCCATCCCCCAACTCAATTTTTACTTTTTTACTACCGGTGACAGTAAACCTCCAGCCTGTCAGCATTAAGCATTTTAAATGTACTTTCAAGCTTTCAGCAAGACAGAAAGTAAATCTTGTTGAGAGACTATGTGAGCCCCATGGAATAGTCGATCCATTATAATTTTCCAGTTCACTACCAGCCAGAGTTATAAAAGTACAAAATGAGTTTTCCCTTGTGTGGGACAGGTATGGTAATGCCCACACAAATATCAGAGGTACTTGAGCAAAATATAGTAATAATTATGACCATGTAAAATAGTCTTTTACCATTTTCATGCCACTATGAAGCTTTAGCTTTGTCTAGATTTCTTTTTTACTTTACAAAAATAGATGCCCTTAGGGCATCCTGTCCAGCCTTCCCAAAAAGAAAAGCAGAAAAACAAATTGGACAAACATTAAGAAATGCAAGCAGAGCAAGTCAGACACACTGCAGTGTTATAACATGCCACAAGGCAGAGTTCACTGCAGAGATTCTTAATGTCATTTCTCATTTGACTACCAGACTAGTGAACAGAATGTTTCAAAGCGTTCAATACAACCACTGCATTTAGCAAAGTGATTAAGTTTATTGACAACTGCTATGTGTTATATTCCCAGTATCCTATGGGTACTAAGGCAAATAATCTTGCAGAATAATAATGCAATAATCACTTCAGGTTATTATCACACATTTGATAAAGAAATATTAATTTAAAAGATAGCTTATGCAGAGTCATCTCAAAGAATAGTGTCATTTCTGGATATTCATTTATGGGAGAGCAGCAAGGCTAACTACATCTCCATGAAAGAATCTGTCCTTTTTAAAAGTTGTATATAGTGATTCTTGCATTGAGGACGGTGGTTTTGAGAGTGTGCTAGGGAATGGCTGTTGGATGAAATCAATCCATCAATAGCATTTATTTATGACCTATTGTATACCAAGTAATGTACTAAGCGCTTGGGATGAAGACATCAGTTAGAAGACATGATTCCTACTCCCGAGGCATTTATGGTGAATCCAGGAAGACACATGGGAATTGGAAAGAAGAAGGAAAAGTGGATTTATACATATGTAAGTGTTTGAAACGGAGGGTGTTTGTCAGTATTAACAGTGTTAAGAATGGGTGTGAATACATAAATGTTAGTCAAAAAGTGGTAGTTAGGGCAATAAAGCTTGCATCCAGTAATCCCTTACACAGCATGTACCCATGAAGACTGTCCTTTACTGAACAACTGGAGTAGTTTGCTGCCCATGTTGGTGTCATTTTGGTTTTCTCTTCTTGGTGAAGTTATGTTCCTGGAACCCCTGCTCTAATGTAATCGCCTCATTTCTGATTGCAGTAAGTAGGCTGACTTGTCCTTCCAGTAATCTGAAAGTGTGCCGTATCACCTGAGATTTCACCATATCTTTGAAGTCAATGATGATGATAATTTCCGTATTTGTCAAGTGCTTACTGTATGCCAAGGGCTGGAGTAGAAGCAATATAAGCAGATAGGACACTGTCCCTGCCCCTAAAAGGACCTCACAGTCTAATAAGGAGGAAGAACAATTAAAATGAGGATTTTACAGATGAGAAAACTGAGGCCCAGAGAAGTTAAGTGGCTTCCTCAAGGTCACACTGGAGGCAGAGTGACCGAGCTGGACATGGAACACAGGTCTCCTGACATCTAGGCTTGTCTTCTTTTCAGTTGGCCATGTTGCTTCTCCCAAAGTGTTTCCCCAACCCATCTTGTTTACAATTAATCCAGAGAACACCTTTGTCAGTCCACCCTCTGGGCAGCTTACATGTGAACTGTTGGGGGATTCATTCATTCATTCAATCATATTTATTGAGTGCTTACTGTGTGCAGAGCACTGTACTAAGCACTGGGGATAAAATGTGAGCTGAGTGTGGGACATATTGGAGAAGGTTCTTGTTCCCTGGTGGGCTCTCCCACTCACACATCTACTGGGGCTCTTGTGCTCCTGGGCCCTGGATCTCTCATTCTTTCCACCTTCTGTCAGAGAGAGAAGCAGCATGGCCTAGTGGATAGAGCTTGGCCCTGGGAGTCATAAGGACTTGGGTTCTAATTCCAGCTCCACCACTTGTCTGCTGTATAACCTTGGTTAAGTCACTTAACTCTCTGTTCATAGTTTCCTCATCTGTAAAATGAGGATTAAGACTGTGAGCCTCATGTGGGACATGGACGTGTCCCACCTGATTACCTTATATCTATCCCAGCACTTATTATGGTGCCTGGCACATAGTAAGCACTTAACAAATTCCTTAAAAGAGAGAGAGAGCCACTCAGTGGGCAGGGTCTGTGGAGATTCAAACAATACAATAACCCCATATCTATTCACAATGGGTGCCACTTGTTACCAGGATTACTTGTAGATGGGGAGCAGGAGTTGTCACTGTGTGGGGTTGGCTAAAAGTCTCATTTTCACCCCTGATAATTCAAAATTTAAGTTGTACCCTACATTCTTTGCCCATATCATGGGGTAATAATTTTGGATTTAACCATAATGAGAATTACAGAGAAAAGATACATTTTTTTCTATCTGTACCTATTCAAATCAGCTTTAGGATTGGCTTCTGGTTCCACTTTTAAATACTGGAGAAGGAGGATATTCTTGAATTATTAGGACGATGGCTTACAAGGAGTGAAATCCTCGGATAGGTTATCAGGAGATCTTCAGTTGGCCCTGAGAATGGGGGTTGCATATTATGAACAGAAACTGACAGGTTAGAAGGAACTGAAGTCCTCAGGGGTAATGTTAAATTGACTATTTACTTCAGAATCTGGTCACTTAACTTGCTAGTTATTTCATTTATATTAAATGAACAGAGGGCATCTCTTTCACTTTGGCAGAAAATGTGATTGTCAGGAAATTGGAATCTGAGAAGATGCGCTATCAAATAAAGCTGGCTAAGCTTCCATCTATATTTAACCTAGATTTTGAGTCAGGTACTTGAATTCTGACAATGCAACTATGGACAATTGTTTCAAAAATAACCCACCATAAAGGTGCATTGGTGGATATGAACAATCCTACTGTCAGAGCACCAGAGATAATACCCTGAATATGCATGTTGGCAAATATACCATGTTATATGCAGTATATTTTCAAACAGAATATGTAGTATCACAAAAAATTATTGAAAGTTGGCATATCATTTTCCTAAAGGAACTTAAACTGCTTTCATTAAAGTCCAAGTTGTCAAAAAAACTTTTTTTTAACCTGCCCTTGTCTGAGACAACAACAAATCAAATCAACAAATCAAACATATCAAAAATGGCCTTGGCCATGAAAAAGAAACACAACACATGCAAGCAACACTAGTATTTTTATTGTTTTGCTCTTAATATGAGTTAGCTGAAGTGTGTTGCTGGGCAAAAAACTGTTTGCTGGCAATAATATGTATGCTGGTAGTAGATGGCAGTTGAAGTGACCTGAAATCTGATCTGATAATGTTCACAGATCTGCTATCCAAAATAGCTGAGTTTCTGGATGACCCTATGCCTCATTTACAGTACATCAATACATGACTGTGCAGTGCTAAGGAACCTCTCAATTCTGAAAAACTCAGTGGTCTCTTTTGAAGACAACATTTTGGAGACATAGTCTTAATAATAATTGTAGAAATGTAGAAACTATGCAACTGTAAATGATCAGTGGTATTTATTGAGTGCAGAACACTATTCTAATTGCTAGGGAGAGTATAATAAATTATTCATTTATTCATTTATTTCATTTATTAACTCATTAATTCATTTATTAAGCACTTACTATGGGCAGATCACTGTACTAAGTGCTAGGGAGAATAAAATACAACAATAAAAAGACACATTCCCTGCTCACAATGAGCTTACAGTCTGGGGGCAGGGGGGGCAGACAATTAATATAAATTAAAAAAATTCATATTTGTACATAAGTGCTGTGGGGATGGGAGGGGTGGAAGAACAAAGGGAGCAAGTCATGGTGATGCAGAAGTAGCAGATACATTTCCTGCCACAAAATGAGTTTGCACTCTAAAGGACCATAAAGTAATAAATAGGTAAAAATAAAAAGATCAATGTGATGTCTCACTGTTTTAAATAGAAAAAAAATGAATTATTGTTGATCCCATATGAACAGTATTGTTATCCTATGTACCAAAATGGAAGAAGAGCACCCCTCTAGACTGTGAGACCCTTATGAGAAGAAACTACAAACTCTGTTCTATTATAATCCAGGCTGGCAATAGGAGTTCCAGTTGAAGGCACTTGACACTTTTCAACTGCCCTTGTAGACCTAGAAAGACCAATTGAAATTAACACAGCAGTTATGAAATTTGTTATTGATTTATTTATGGCTATTAATGTCTGTCTACCCTCTAGACTGTGAACTCATTGTGAGCAGGAAATATGTCTGTTGTTGTACTCTCCCGAGGGCTCAGTGCAAAGCACACAGTAAGTGCACAACAGATATGATTGAATGAATGAATAAATGAATGAACACAGCAGCAGTAGCAGCAATGCGGACTCCTCTTTTTAGCCACTGAAAAAGAGGAAACTCCTCTTACTCTATCTTAGACAACATTGGAAATGTCAATGGGTCTTGCATTAAGGTTTTTTAAATGGTGACTCAAACTCCAAAATGTATGATAGTCCTGACTATACTGGAACATACGGCCAACTTAATTCAATGATATGTGCTCATGCTTATTCAGTGTGTCTATCAAAGGTGAAATATGTGCCAACTAAAAAAAAAAACAACCTAATGCCTCCCACCTGAAGCCAATGGTGCATGCTCTGCAATCAGTAAGTGCTCAATAAATATGATTGAATGAATCAGACAGCTTCATTTCTATGATAACTTTAGGGGCTGGGAAGCTTGGTGACATTAGAAGAAATTAAATTGGCCTTGTGGAAGTGAGTTTTGATCATGGATTACTGTCTTGTTCATGTCTCCTGATGAAAGAGGCGTGTGCATCATTGATATAGCCATTCCCCAGAGGGGCATCACAACTGCACTCTTTTCTTTGAGATTAGTTGGGGTCAGGCTGTAAGGAGGTAAGGGGACTGAGTTGAGGGGATATACTCAGTCAGTCAATCATATTTATTGACTGCTTCCTGTGTGCAGAGCATTGTACTAAGTGCTTGGGAGGGTGCAATATAACAATATGACAGACATATTCCCTGCCCACAATAAGCTTACAGTCTAGAGAGGGAGACAGACATTAATATAAATAAATGAATTACAAGGTAAGTGCATGGGTGCTGTGGGGCTGGGAGGGAGAATGAATAAAGGGAGCAAATCAAGGCAATGCACAAGGGAGTTGAAAAAAGGGAAAAGAAAGTATGCTTCCTGCAGTTATGTTCATTTAAGCTTTCCTTGTGAACGCATATGGTCAAAGAAAATGTTCTTGATCAAAAATAAGGCTGCTTCTTGGGAAGCAGGAAGGCCTAGTGGAAAGAACTAAAACTGTCCTTCCCACCTACTCCTAGCCCCACAGCACTTAAGAATATGTCTGTAATTTTATTTATTTATATTGATGTCTGTCTTCCCCCGCTCTAGACTGTGAGCTCATTGTGGTCAGGCAATGTCATTGTTTATAGTATATTGTACAGTGCTCTGCACACAGTCAGTGCTTAATAAATATGATCGAATGAATGAATGAAGAACATGGATGTGGTTGTCCGAAGACCTTGATTCTAATCCTGGCTTCTCCACTTGTCTGCTGTGAGACCTTGAGCAAGTCACTTACATTTCCTGTTTCTCAGTTTCCGCATCTGTAAAATGGAGATTAAAATGAAACAACAACACACTTCTACAAACCTCTTGGTTCTTTGATTTTGCTTAATTTGCACCAAAATAGAGGCCTTCCCCAACAAGTCCTAGCATCCTCTTCTTCCACTCCCTTCTATGTTGCCCCTGCACTTGTATTTGCACCCTTTACTCACTCCTCCAGCACCACCACAGCACTTAGGTACATATCCATAATTTATTTTTACAGGGAACAGGTCTATCAACTCTGTTATAGTGTACTTTAACACTATAATATACTCTCCCAAATGCTTAGTACAATTCTCTGCACACAGTAAGTGCTAAATAAATACTACTGATTGATTGATACTTCATGCATTTCCATTCTAATGCTCACTAGCTACGAGAACCATTGCTTGAAGTGAAATCAATCTATCAGTGGTATTTATTGAGCACTTACTGTGCAGAGCACTATACTAAGCATCTGAGGGAGTACAATAGAGTAAATAAGCCTGGTCCTGCCCTCAAAGACTTTACAATCTAGCAGCCAATGATTGCAATGAATAGCTTGTGTGGTTTTTAGTCATTTGTTTTTCGATTAATAAAAATCACAGTAATTAGTACAGATTGCTATTTTGGAAATTATTGTGGTGTTTGTTACTAAATCTTTTATCTCGTACCAGGTTTTTAGGCCTGGGAGAAATTTTATGAGGTCATTCAGACTGTCTTTATGCATCTGGGTAGGAAAGCAGCTAATTAACCCAGAAAAATAATTTTATATTATTTTATTCCTATCGGATTAATTCCATAAAACATTCGGAGTAGTTTATTTGTCAGGAAAGTTATCGGTTCTCACTTAGAATGTTAAATACTTTAGAACTATAGATTTTGGCATATTCAACTCATCTTTCAGTGCTTTCACTGAAAGGGAAAAAAAGCTTTATTGAGCAAGTGTTTGCACAAAAAGAACCTTAAAATATGTTCATTATTTGTAATTAGCCATTAAGATAAACTCTAAAGTTGTGTTCCTCCAGATAATCTGGAATCCAGAAAAAAAAATTAAAAAACTTATCAATTAGTGATTTTAATTGCTTGGGTAGTTACTAATATTTAAATTTTCGATTAAAATTAATGACAAGTAATAGAGGCTGTTTTTCTCTCATAGGAGGCAGTACATTTATTTCTTCAAATGAGATTTATTTTGATATTCTGGATACAATGAGATGCCTGCGGAAGAGATCAGCAGTGTCATTTTTAGGAGTTCTTGTTGTTTGCCTGCTCTTCATGAACTTGTACATTGAAGATGGATATGTCCTGGTAAGTTACCTAGGTAAATTAAAATACTTCTTAAAATAGAATTAGACAGCCTTTCGGGTAATTGGTACTTGACTCAAAACCAAGCTTAGGAATGTATTGAGTAAGGAAGTAGCGTGGACTATTGGAATGGTTATAGACTTGGGAGTCTCAGGATCATGGTTCTAATCCCAGCTCCACTACTTGTCTGCTGTGAAATCTTGGACAACTCCTTTAACTTCTCTCTGCCTCAGTTACCTCATCTGCAAAATGGGAATAAAGACTGCAAGCCCTATGTGGAACATGGACTACCTCATTAGTTTGCATCTACCCCAGTGCTTTGTACATGCTTGGCACATAGTAAGTGCTTAACAAATGCCCTTAAAAAATTACAAGGCCATCTGTAAGTCTGTGGCCTCTCATCTGATTTAATCAAGGGACCAATGTAATTTTGAAAATTGAAGATAAGGTCCAAAAAGACTACAATATGACCAAGTAGTCAAAAATATGAATATCTGCATTTAAAGATGATGATTCACAAAACCACCATGTGTGCACATATACATACAGGATACATACAGTCTTTTATTTTTGAAGATGAAGTTAATGAAGTCACTACCAATTCCCACTATGGTTGTAAAGACTAATATGGAGCAGCCATTTATTCTCCCCAGCCTCTAACCTCTAAGAACCTATAAGCCTCATATGGGGAAGCAGCATGGCTCAGTGGAAAGAGCACTTGCTTTGGAGTCAGAGGTCATGGGTTCAAATACCGCTCTGCCAATTGTTGGCTGTGTGACTTTGGGCAAGTCACTTAACTTCTCTGTGCCTCAGTTACCTCATCTGTAAAAATGGGGATTAAGTCTGTGAGCCCCACCGTGGGACAACCTGATCACCTTGTAACCTCCCCAGTGCTTAGAACAGTGCTTTGCACATAGTAAGTGCTTAATAAATGCCATCATTATTATTATATGGGACATGGGCTGTGTCCAACCTCATTAGCTTCTTTCTACTTCAGTGCTTAGTACAGTGCCTGGTACCTAGTAGGTGCTTAGAAAAACCAAAAAAAACCCCAAACAACCCTTACTTATAGCCCTACATCCCATAGACCCCATATCCTCTTCTCCAGATCCACCTTTCTAATCCTCTGATATCTGAATTCTCCCCAACTCCTCATGTCTCTTGAATTTCAACTTCAGTTTTGTTCTTATAATAATAATAATAATAATAATAATAATAATAATGGCATTTATTAAGCGCTTACTATGTGCAAAGCACTGTTCTAACTGTTTCTGTTCTAAGCGCTGGTACCATTCATCACCAATGAAACAGGACTATGATTGGGTATCAGGCCAGCTTTAACTGGTAATTTACAAAAGTTGGAACGTGCACCATTTCAACTAGATGCCTTTTCTGAAATAGAGTTGAAGTTCCAAAATACATTAGGTTTATTAAAAATGATCAATAAAATCAAATAGTAAACATTAAGTTCTTTAAATCATATAATCTTATTTTGATATTTTAGACAATGAAATTTCCTTCCTTATCTGTTTAACTTTTTATATCTGGTTTCAAGTTATACCTCTCAATGACCTAAGAATGGCACATTCTGTAGGGTTATATTCTTGTGTATAACAGAAGTTCCCTTTTTTCCCTGGAATAACTGTGGCAGCTGAGATCAGCAGGAACATTTGGATGACAATTAGTTTATTTATGCTATGACAAACAAGAGACACTAGTTATGGGAAATTTGTGTTTCCTCTCCTTTTTTAGTCTGTTCAATTTGGAATCCATTCAAAATAAAAGCATGGGACAATGCCCATCTGCCCCACCTATTTTTACCTTCCTACAATCAAAGAAGACTAACAAGAGGAGGACCTTAATGATGATTCATTTTCAAATATTGCATATACAGTCAGAGTCTTGAAAAGCTTAACAGTCTTATGATAATTCTATAATTCTTCCAAAGCCATATTCAGCATTGCAAAAGGCATTCACACTATAAATCAAGTAATTAATTCATGGAATAGACAGGATCATACTTATGAAATTTTTTTTTGAATGAACAATTGTATCTGGTAAGAAATCTTTAAGAGGGATTTGATTTCTTATCATTTATCACCCTCAACAAACAAAAAAAGCCATTGTTTATGTATATACTCCTACATATCCTTTTTGAATTATTTGTCTTTGAAGTTATTATGAGATTGGTTTACATGAAACATTTGAAACTTAGTTTGAAATGCTTTTGGGGTCTATTTTCGAGACCCATTAAATCAATACAGCAGTGGCATTCTTTACCCTTAGAAAAATGTTTTCCATGAACTTAATTATTCATCTCAGTAATAATAATGATGATATTCGTTAAGTGCTTACTACGTTCCAAGCACTGTTCTAAGCACTGAAGCACTATTCTAAGCACTAAAACACCATTCTAAGTGCTGAAACACTGTTCTAAACACTAAAGCACTGTTCTGAGTGCTGGTGACTTTCAACAAGGGTGAAGGAATGAACATATATGTCCACAAAAGTGAAATCAAAGACTTCAATTCACCTGCACAGACCAGAGCCATCTCCAGTATTCAGAGGAGAGAGAATAGAGATGGCAAATGTGCTTCACATTCTACTACTCAGCTGAAGTGCTCTGAAGATGGTAAACTTCCCAACGTTTGAATTTAGGGCTTAATTCCAATATTTAATGAAGTTACTTCCACTATTAGTCATGAAGATTGGCAAAGCTCCCAGATCTGATGGAATACCTACCAAGAATGAAAAATAAGGAGGTTTCATTCTGCTCAGTCTCCTTTACCGTTGTTGTTTTTTTTTGTTTCCCTCAGCAAGTGAAATCCTGAGGATTGGCTACAGAATTTCAAGGATACTACTATTATTTAACATTTGTAATAATGATAATCAAGGGGCTATTAAGCATTTACTACTTGCCAAGTACTAGGATTAGGTACTAGATAATCGAACGCAGTCCTCCTCCACAAGAAACCAGAATCTTAGCGGAGGGAGAACAGGTATTTAACCCCCATTTTACAGATGGAAACTGAGGTACAATTAAGTGATTTGCCCCGGGTCACACAACAGGCACGTGCTGAAACCAGGATTAGAACCCAGGTCCTTGAAGAAGACATATGAGAGAACTTCCTAACAAATACCATGGAATCTCACATCTCTCCATTGTTGATAATTCTAGCTAGAGTCCTCCTGGATTCTTTTTCTATGGTAGTGCATGTCAGAAGCTATAAGAATCATGATATACTTTCAGGACCACAGCAAAACAAAGCAGACATGAGTTTTATTGTATATCAGATGCTGGAGAAATTCCACATACAACATCAGGACTACCACACAGCATTCACAGATTTTTCAAAAACATTTAATACCATCAATTCGTAGAAACGGATTCTAGGAACAGTAAAAAAAATGTTTGGCTGCTCTTAAAAGATTACCAATATCTCAAGATGGCTCCAAATATACATCTCAACGTGGAGTCATCTAGGGATGTATTGAGTAATTTTGATATATTGAGGCAGAAAGAGAGAGAGGGAGAGAGGGAGAAATCAGAAAGTGCAAGAGCAAGGCACTGACCTTGACAGGACTGTTCCTTGTTCAATACTAAAATTGCTTCCAGACCAAAGGAATTCAGAAAAAAAAATAAAGTAAAGGATTTAAGGGATTTCACTAAGGCTCAGGGGAAAAGTATGAATAAGTCTTTTGAAAAACTGCAAATCTCTTATTGACCACCTCAGAGAATTCCCAAATGTGGTTATTGCCTGCGAGCAATGCTATTCAAAGAGGACTCACATGGAGACGCGATGCAAAGAGAAACTAAGATTTAAATCAGACAACCCAGAAATAAAGGACAAGTCCAAATTTATCTAGCCTACTTTCCCTGGGTACTACTGGTTAAGTGATAAAGAACCTTCATTGTCCAAAGCAGGGACTGCAGAAGTAATCCACCCGAGAATGGGAGGCTAAAGAGATAGTGTAGCACCTAATAGAGGCATGGCTCCAATCAATCAATTAATAAATCACATTTATTAAGCACTTACCATGCAGAGCATTGTACCAGGAGCTTGAAAGACAATAACAGAGGTAGCTGATATTTTCCCTGACCACAAGAAACTGACAATCCTGGTAGTAGAAGTAAACTTCTCCCAGGTAACTACAAATGTTCCTGGAAAATTTAATCATTCAGCCCCTTCACCGGTTGGGCAATTTAATTTTCCCTTTTCTTTCTCTGAAATTTCCTGGCCAACCACCAAACAAAATATCTGATTGGATGTTTTGAAATCACACATCTCGTCACCAAAAATTGATTGACTCTACTCCAGTAGGGCACAGTTTTGTGTGATACTACTCTTGGTGAGAGTCTCCATGCACATGACCATGGTCAGAAAGAGGATTTCTATTTGTTATAGTATCAGGAGGTTATACTCAGCAGGTACAGTAGTCTGGTAAATGTGTTTTCTGCTTTTTACATTAGGACATGTTTAGGATGCTTTTTCTCATCTGTTTCCCATTCAAGGTAAGTATTATGTTCCTAAATAGGACTACTCAGACACCTAGGTTGTAGTCAAATACCAATGACACCTCATTGGTGATAAAACAATATTCCGGGTAGCCTATTTACCTAGGAATTTTATTTAGGAACTGGAAGAGCATAATCCGCTGCCAGTAGGGCATAAAGGAGAATGTATACACTGATGGCTGTTGTAGAACCACATATAAAAGAAGGGAGTCAGGCAGAATTATTAACAATTTTGCAAAATCAGCAAAGTGCTAGGAACCAACAGGTAATCTGAAACTGAGCTTCTATACCAGGTAGGACTTAGGAAACACTATCTGTAACTCAGGCTCTCTATTGGAGGCACGGCAGGAAATGTTATCTTTCAGTTCTGCTGCCTAGGCATTATATTCTGTAATGATGCAACATGGAAAAGAAGATAGAAATCTTAGAAAGGCTAGACTACCCTTTAGGAAGCCCTCAATAAATATCAATAAATGGATTGAGCTTGATAAGTAGAATGCAGTCCCAACATGGCATTAGGTTTCAGACCATTCATTAGGTCTTTAGAGCAATTGTAATATCAAATCTTCTTTATAATTGGGATACCTGGACCTAGTATATACGACTTACAGAGTAGTTTCACCAGTACCAGTTGTCAGTGATTACTACATGATATGTTAAGAAAGAATTCCAAACCAGGAAGTCCTGGGATAGTTAATGATGATTGTTAAAAGGAATTGAGCAGTGCTGGCCCCATAACCATAAAAATCACCAGTAACATTCCTGCCCAGTTCCCAACAATGTGGTTTTGAATGGCGCTGTGCTATGTCGGGATGCCCACATGGATATGGTCTGATATAACATTCAGTAGCCCTCAAATGCATTCCAGAGTGGTCTCTTCTTGGATTTAAGGTACGTGTTTTCTTTCCTTCAGAGGGAAGGATTGGGTTCAATAATTCTGTCAATAACATGCCTATTATTGTCATCATAAACAACATTATGGCATATTGTGTAACATATGAGGCTACCAGACTTCATGGCATCAGCCCTCTAGTCTCTCTCAAAATTTTATAGTTTATGTAAAAGTGACAAAAATAATATCACAAGAAAATGGCCTAGAAGTGACCTAGTGTCTAGCGAGCTGATCTACTCATTTGAATGAATGTCTGGAAAAGATCACTAGTCTCCGGCAAGGTTACTGACTTCCCTTCTTATCTAGCATGAGATTAAGTTTTGCTTCAATATTTATGCCCAAATACATCATTGAAGTCACTGGACAATTCTGCACTTCCAGGTCTCCAATTCCAGGGAGACCAAAACAGTGCAGGCAAAGCTGCTTGGAATGTATCCAAGCCTTGGATGATTTATTTATTCTGAAAAAATATACCAAACACCTTACTGGGGTACATTTTGAAGAATATTTTATTTCAGTGGTCTATATGTTTCTATTTGGAAAGTAAAATTGCAAAACTCTTTTTGTGTTTCATTTCAAAATATTTAATTTTAAAAATGTACAAGTCTTACCCTGCATTTTAATCAAAAATAGCTATTACACATTATTCTAAGTGTCCTTTATTGCCAGTATTGAAGACAGGATATTGCTCTGGATTAACCATTTGTATGGTCCAGTAATGGCATCTCTTAGGTTCCTTCATTTTAAATTTGTTCTTTTATTAAAAAATGTTTATTCATACTTGATAGAATGCTGTAAAATATTTAGCTTATCTCCTCCACAAATCTCCCAGACCAGCTCTTACCATTTTCAAGGCTCTCCTAAAATACTACTGACACAGGAAGCTTTCCTCAATTAATTCACAACACCTCAGTTGCAATGAGACCGACACCCATTCTCTACACTTATTTATTTTAGTTGAATCCTCAGCACTGATATTTAAAGTGCCTTTTTATTTGTTCACATATTATTTGTGAAATTCATCTGTACATTCAATTCTTTCCTCAGCTGTTTCTTCCTGGTGTATTTGCACTGTTTCTTATGCTTTTCTTCCAGCTTTCACAACCTCTAAATAATTTCTATTTGACTCCCATGAGACTGTAAACTTGAAGGAAAGGAATGTGTATTTTGCAACTGCTATGCCCTCTCAGCCACTTAGTTTGGTGGCTAGGAAGCAGTAGGTGCACCATAAATCTAATTGATTGGATGGCTAGCTTTCTCTTTTTCTTTTTTTTCATTTATGGCAACTGATACATAACCATAAAACCAATTAAGAATATCAGCCAAGTGACATAATGAATTGACTTGAGTTTTTACGTAGGTTTGTGAGGAATGATTTTAACCTTATATGGAGTGTAGAGAAGGCTACATTGGATTTTCAGTTTTGAGCACAATTTGAATATATAGAACACTTCTGTGCTCTAATGAACAGAGCAATTAAAAACTTCCAAAAGGCACTCTGCTTTTATAGAAAGAGGCACATATGTACAACATGGAGTTTTGGAAAATCAAGAAGAAAATATCTAGGGAGATAGATACAATGAACAGTTATCTAGTAATTATTCATTTAATTTGACAGGTGGCTCAACTGGAAAATTTAGACCCCAAACTGAATATTTTTTTCTTAATTATATGGTTTGGCTGTTTGCAAGATAGCAACCCAACAAATATCCCCACCACTATCTATAGTGAAAATACCTACATTTGCGTTTCAAATATCCTTTGACAACATTTCCTAAATATTAAATCTGCAGACTGCCACTGTAAAATACATTTAAAATTACTTTTACAAACACTGAAAATATTACTATTTTAAAGTTGATTAAAAAGGCATAGAACTTACAAAAACATCAACATAATGTATATGCTTCAATTGCTAAATGAGCCAAATATGTCATGGAAATATTCAATTGGTATTGAGGTGTACTATAAAATTTAGAGATGATTTAAGTGAAACTTGACTCTGGCCCTTCTTGCAATCTATTAAGGATGAATAGAAGAGAGACTAAGTAAAATAAATTAAACCAATCAAATCGACCTTGCATTATGCCCAAACATTAAACCTTCATAAGGATGTCTGGAAACAGATTTGCAACTCTCCTACTTTTTCATATATCATGTCCTAACTTATCCCTGCTTTTTGCAAAAGTGGACAATATTGATCACTGTTTAACCATTCCCTCACTTATTTTTATTCCAACAGGAAGGAGACAAGCAATTCCTCAGAGAAACAGCCACCCATCAACTGAACTCAGAACGCTATGTTCATTCTTTTAAAGATATGTCCAATTTCTCGGGATCAATAAATGTATCTTATCGTTATTTGGCTGGCACACCTTTACCAAGAAAGAGTGAGTAGCTGGAATTCCTATTTTATACAATGAAATGTATTGTGTATCATTAGTTTTACCCTAATCAATCAGTAAATCAATCATTCACATTCACTGAGTGGTCACTGTATACAAAGTACTGTACTAACTGCTTGGGAGAGTACAATATAACAGAATTGAGAGAAACATTCCCTGCCCACAAGGAGCTTACAGTAAAGAGGGGGAGACATACATTAACATAAATAAATTATGGATATTTGCATAATCTTCTAATAAGCATTAGAAGCGGCATGGCTCAGTGGAAAGAGCATGAGCTTTGGAGTCAGAGGTCATGGGTTCAAATCCCAGCTCCGCCAATTGTCCGCTGTGTGACTTTGGGCAAGTCACTTCACTTCTCTGTGCCTCAGTTACCTCATCTGTAAAATGGGGATGAAGACTGTGAGCCCCCGTGGGACAACCTGATCACCTTATAACCTCCCCAGCGCTTAGAACAGTGCTTTGCACATAGTATGTGCTTAATAAATGCCATCATTATTAAGCACTTAGTACAGTGCTGTGCACACAGTAAGCACTCAATAAATATGATTGAATGAATGAATAAGTACTGTGGGGCTGCAGGAGGGGTAAAAAGGGTGCTAATCAAGTGGAAGCATGATGCAGAAGGAAGTGGGAGGAGAAGAAAAGGCCTCTTGGAGAATATGTGTTCTTAATAATAAATAGCACTGACATTTTAAAATAATACTTCTATTCAAACTGAAACAGCATGGTCTAGTGGAAAAAGCACAGGCTTGGGAGTCAGAGGGTGTGGGTTCAATCCCGGCTCTGCTATAGGTCTGCTGTGTGACCTTGGGCAAGTCACTTCACTTCTCTGTGCCACAGTTACCTCATCTGTAAAATGGGGGTTAAGACTATGCACTCCTTGTGGGACAGAGACTGATTCCAACCTGATTACCTTCAATTTTATTATCTTCAGTGTCTACTTGTTCTATTGAATTTATTTATATCAATGTCTGTCTTCCCCTCTAGACTGTAAGCTCATTGTGGGCAGGGAGTATGTCAACTGTTATATTGTACTCTCCAAGTGCTTAGTACAGTGCTCTGCACACAGCAAGCCCTCAATGAATAAGATTGAATGTATTGTACTCGCCCAAGAGCTTAGTACAGTGTTCTTCACACTGTAAGCAGTCAAATAATATTGATTGACATATTCAATTATCATAAGTGTCATAGTCCTTGTACCAGGACTAGTGGGTTAGCTCAAGATCTAAAGAGCCGTGAATACTCTAGACTATTAGCCCTATGTTGGGTAGGGTTTGTCTGAAGCAGCATGGCTTAGTGGAAAGAGCATGAGCTTGGAAGTCAGAGGTTGTGGGTTCTACTCCCAACTCCACCACTTATCAGATATGTGACTTTGGGCAAGTCACTTAACTTCTCTATGCCTCAGTTACATCATCTGTAAATTGGGGATAAAGACTGTGAGTCCCCTTGTGGGACAACCTGATTACCTTCTATCTACCCCCAGCGCCTAGAACAGTGCTCGGCACTTAGTAAGTGCTTAACACATACCATCATTATCATTATTATTATTATTTGTTGCTGAATTGCACTTTCCAAATGCTTAGTACAGTTCTCTGTACACAATAAAGCGCTCCATAAATATGATTGAGTGAATGAATGGACTTAGAACAAGACTGGAGACACAAGCCAGGAAATCCCTTAATGAAGGCTTTATTTATTGAAACACAGGTGTTCTGAGGTTTTAACTCCCCAGTGCTAGCTAGCAGTTAGTTACTGTCGTGAACAGGGATTGGGCATCTTATGCCTATGAATGTCGATCCTGGTTCCCTCACCGCCCTGCCGCTCAAGCTCCACTAGGTATCACGGTGTGGGCATCCCCGTCACACCGGGCAGATGTGCAGATCTGGGCCAGCAGGACAGTGGGCATTGCAGCTGCCCTGAGCCTGCAGCAGGCCATCCCACTTAAGCCGGTAAAAATTGCAGAAGGGCACCGTGTTGCCATTTAAATTGGTATACATCAGCTCACCCAGAATCGGTTGGCAATTCCTGATTGGGCTCTATAAGAGAGAGTCTCATGCGGCAGCTTCCAAATGAGACAGGTTCTCTCCACATGTGCCCTGGGCAGCACTCTGTGAGGATGTCACGAGTCCTGGGGCCATGAGAGAGAATTGCTCATGTTCAATCTTGTGTGGGAATTTTTCCCTGGATTGGGATTGCCCATCTCGGGGACCTCCTTCCATGTGGTCTGACCTTAGTGCCCCCCAATTCTAGGGGTGAGACAGAGGCTCATATAGCCAGCCATAATTGGGAAAAGCATCAGTATACTGTAACATATCAAATAAAAGATCATCAACTTGTCCCTACTAAAGTTTTACACCTTTAAAAAATAGTTTTTTTCAGGAAGTTTCATGTCAATTGAGTTTCTAGTTTCAGTCCTCTGATATATTAATTTCATTAAAAATTTCCATTTCAAATTTCAGACATAAAATTGGGAACAAGCATCAGTGTACTGTAACATATCAAATAAAAGATCATCAACTTGCCCTACTACAGTTTTACACCTTTAGAAAATAGTTTTTTTCGGAAGTTTCATGTCAATTGGATTTCTAGTTTCGGTCCTCTGATTAAAGCACTTTAATGCACTTAGAGTGCATTAAAACACTTAGAACAGTGCTTTGCACATAGTAAGTGCTTAATAAATGTCATTATTGTTATTATTATTAAAAATTTCAGTTTCAAATTTTAGACATAAGAAGTATTAACGAAAAATCTTAGAAAAATGGTAAGGACAGATTTTTCAAAATGCACTGCACAAAATACACTGCACAGATCCCAGAATCATATGCCAAAATTTTTGGCAATAATAAACCTGCCTAATAATAGATAACAGTATTTTTCAGTGTTTGCCTCAAGGGAAAAAAAAAGCTGTTAAGAGTGCAAATCTATTGGTACAAAAAGAATATTTAAAGCAAATGAAAATGTGGGCAGTCTAAAAGTGCAAGCTATTTCAACATCACTTAATAGCAAAATGACCAAAAAGTTGAGTTTTCACTTGTGTGAAATAAAGATGATTTGTCAACTATCCAAAATATTGTGTGCTTTTATTTTTCAATTATTTTATGGTTTAAATATTCTCAACACATTTGCCTATTTTACAAGCAATTGTTCAAAGCAACAATTCTCACATGTCAGGTGCTTTAGATGCAATTTATCTTCCATGGAAAATTACTTACAGAGTAATTTCATCATAAATTACACATAAAACATAATAGCTTTATTACATATGGCTTAATAATTTAATCATGAAATGTTTTTATATTTCATCATTCATAAGGCTTCCTAGGAGCTATGCACTTTTAAAGCCTGGATCAAATTTAATTAATCTTCTTTTGTCTAGGATTTCTTACAATTGGACTGTCGTCAGTGAAAAGAAAGAAAGGAAATTATTTGTTGGAGACGATCAAGTCTATATTTGAGCAGTCCAGTTACGAGGAACTGAAGGAGATTTCAGTAGTTGTGCATCTGGCAGATTTCGACTCTTTCTGGTGTGAAGGCATGGTGCAGGATATTTCCCAGAAGTTCGCCCATCATATCATTGCTGGCCGGTTAATGGTGATCCACGCTCCTGAGGAATATTACCCAATCCTGGATGGCCTTAAAAGAAATTACAACGATCCAGAAGACAGGGTCAGGTTCCGTTCTAAGCAAAATGTAGATTATGCTTTTCTACTCAATTTTTGTGCCAACATTTCCGATTATTACGTCATGCTGGAAGATGATGTCCGATGCTCGAAAAATTTCTTGACTGCTATTAAGAAAGTGGTTGCCTCACGAGAAGGATCTTACTGGGTAACCCTTGAATTTTCCAAGCTTGGCTACATTGGAAAATTATATCATTCCCATGATCTCCCACGCTTGGCACATTTTTTGCTGATGTTTTACCAGGAAATGCCTTGTGATTGGCTGCTGATTCATTTCCGTGGTTTGTTAGCCCAAAAAGATGTCATACGCTTTAGGCCATCTCTATTTCAACACATGGGATATTACTCATCTTATAAAGGAGCTGAGAACAAGCTAAAGGACGATGACTTTGAAGAAGATTCTTTTGATATCCCCGATAACCCACCGGCAAGTTTATACACCAACATGAATGTATTTGAAAATTATGAGGCAAGCAAGGCCTATAGCAGCATTGATGAATACTTTTGGGGTAAAGCACCTTCAACAGGAGATTTTTTCTTGATTGTGTTTGAAAAGCCCATCAAGATCACAAAAATCAAAGTGAACACTGGAACAGAAGATCGACAAAATGATATCTTGCACCAGGGCGCCCTGGATGTTGGAGAGCAGGTCATTGGGAGCAGGAAAGGAAAACAGTGTACAACTTATTTAAGACTAGGGGAATTCAGAGATGGAAACTTCGAAGTTTCAGAAGTGGAGCACAAAGTTCTATTTGATATTAATTGCATGAGAATACTTGTTACCAAAACACAGAAGGAATGGCTGATCATTCGAAGTATTAGTATTTGGACTTCTCAGCCACCAAATCAATAATTCGAAACAACTGAAGTCAGTCTTCCTTCCTGATAGGAAAGTAATTACCGTCAGTTGGTTCCTCAACAGGTGTTCTTCCCTACGGGATGACTTAACTTTGCCTAACATGGAAATTGGGGGAATTGTAAAACAAGCAAAAGCAATTTATTTTTTACTAGTTCAACCAGGCAATCTATGAACACTAGGTGATTGGTATATTTTTAATTTTATAGTAAATACTGGTTTCCATCCATCCCCCTAGGATTTCAAATTATTTTGACCTTGGGAGGCAAAGTGATGTTTTAGATGTTAAAGAATGATAATACTTTAAAAAGTTGTAAAACATGGTTTATGCTTTGGCCATTGAACTGTTGAAATAATTTGACTTGGAATTTCTGTGCATTATTTAAAATGAAATGAAAGTTCACTTTTATGCCATAGTGGAGGTTGCTTTCATTTTTGACAGCTATAATAATGTGATTTTATCAGGTTTGACTCAAATGGTAAAGAAAATAATGTGGTTTAATATGACATGAAAATTGAAATAAGAATACCCATATGTTTATTCATTTTCATAGAGTGAAATTTGAGAAATATGTACCATTCCACTATTTCACATCTCTTCCTGAACAAAAGATCTAGTGTCTTCATAATCAATCAGTGGAAGCACTGAGCACTTACTGTGTGCAAAATACTGTACTAAGTGCTTCATCAGCTGTGATTTCTTCATTAAGTATATGATCCAATAATCAGCTGGTTCCCCTATTGGAATAATTCAACTATTGAGCCAACTATTGACTGATATGAAATTCAGCAGTAACTTAGACACCTAACCAGAGCCATTCATAGGTGTGAGGTCTGAAATACAGTTGCGCTGAAGCCAATGTTAATTTCTTGTGTAAATAAATCTATTTTAATTGCATTTTGTGGGAAAAAATTACTTGGTTGAACTTACAATGTAAATAGATGCATCTTTCTCTGGCAGAAAGAGCTTCTTTTTTAAATCCCATTTGAAAAGAAGGAAAGCAGATGTGTGGAGAAGGTTATAAAAATGATAACAAGGCTTCATGCCAAGTTATCTTTTTTGAGCTATTGTTCCAGAATTTCCTTTCTCTGTTATTTTGTACTCAGCAATGAAAAATGTTTGTTAAATATTTTGTCACTTAAAATAATTTATTTTATACAATTTTTCCAAGATATTTATTTGCTTTTTCATTAACTGCGTATCCCGTTTGTGGAGAACCTAAATCTAACTCTCATTATGTGCTTTTGCCAGGATTCATGGGAAGCAAAATGTATGATTTTTTTGGTCAGCTTTGAAGTTAAATCATCAAAATGGGATACACTTCTCACTAAATTGTGAGTTTTTTAAAATAAGCAACTGCAATTCCAAATCTTTCCCCATGTAAACAAGCAACTATACATGTGGGAGAGTGCACAGTGAAGGGATTCTCTGCATTTTAGCAAAAATAGGACATGTTATCTCTGCTTCTCTCCTAGGAATGTCTAGCAAATTACACCATACATCAAAAATGATACTCTATGGGAGTCTTTCATGGTAGTTGACTGGGGCAGAGTGAAAACTAGGATACTACTGCATATAGACACACACCCTGTGACTCAAAAGAAGGCAAATGAAACCTGAGTTGCAACTGATCATTTTTATTCATCATTGTAATGGAGCAATCTTGAGCTACAGGGGGACTTTCTGTATTGAGTGTGAACTTCATTGATATTAGATATTGATATTCTTAAGTCCTCTTGCTCCTAACCAAACTCAATTTTATTATTTTAATGAGGTCCTTATGTGGCAATAAATGGCAGGTAAGCCCAATCTTATATCCTCTATTGCCATCTATTTGTAATTGAAGTGTCTGTCTCTTCTGATAGATTATACCCACTCAAGACTTGCAAAGATTTTATTCAAAAGAACTATCTCAACTATGATCACTTCTAGTCCCCTTCTGCTCTAGTTTTCAAAACTCTATCACTAGACCACTTAATTTAAAATTGTGTTTCTGTGTAACCCAGTCCATGAGCCCTAGCCTCCTTCTGATAGCCACATTTCATGTACTTAGATAGCCTACTAAAATCCATCCCCTGCATATATCTCTTCCAGAAAAGCAGTGCAGCATAATTTAAAATGGGTTGACTGGTTACATTTAATAATTTTATCTTCCGTTAAATTTTAAATATGGTCTATAGGAGTATGAATAAAATGTTCAATAACAGTAATAATAATACCAAAAATAATGGCATTTGAGTCCTTACCATGTGCCACGTATTGTATAAAGCCCTGGGGTAGATACAAGAAATGACATCTGTATCTATCTGTAGAAGCAGCATGGCTTAGTGGGTGGAACATGGGGCTGCGAGTCAGAAGGACCTGGGATTTAATTCTAGCTCCACCATATGTCTGTTGTTTGACCTTGGACAAGTCACTTAGTTTCTCTGTGCCTCAGTTACCTCATCTCTCAAATGGGGATAAGAGTATGAGCCCCATGTTGGACAGGGACTCTGTCCAACCTGATTAACTTTTATCTACCTCAGCACTTAGAACACTGCTTTGCATATAGTAAAGGCTTAACAAGTATCATTTTTATTATTATAATTAATATCAGTACAAAAGACCCACATTTCAAATGCATATTGAACACCACTGGCTTCTGATGCTCTACTGGCCTTTACCTTTGTGTCTAGTACTTGATTCACTTTTCATCTGCCTGACTGGAAGACAGCTGGTTTACTTCATTTGGGATTTAATTGGTTTTTCAGGAATTGTCAGGTCAGTGTATTGCCTAAGTGGCCCTCATTGCCAAGAACTGCCTTTGGTTCCATTTTACTGATAAGCATTGTGCCTACTGAGGGTTTCTCTTAAGCATTTTGCAAAGGTTGCTAGTCTCCCGTCCCAAAGGGCTGAAAGAAACTGTGATCTATATGTGAATTCACATCCATAGGACCATCACTGGAATTAAGCGGTACCTGATTATTGGGTTTAGAACATTTAATTGCATTCATAGAAGCCATAGAATGCCCTGCCAAGCCATCCCATCTGACAAGCTAATCTTTGGCACTAAGTAAATTCCCCAAGCAGAAATCTTTGCTTATAGAGGTCTCTCCACTTATTGAAGGCACTTTTATTTCAGAACAAATTTGTTTCAGGACAACTTTCAACTGGTGAGATCTTACTAAGTAAAAAACCCAGAAGAGCATGTCTTTACGGCCAAAATTCATATTTCTAAGGAGTGGAAATCTTATACTCAATGCAAGAGATACTTGATTATATTCTAATTAAAATAACTAGAACGAACAATGCCATTCAGATAAGTTCATTTCTCAAGTCCTGCTTTAGGTTATGGTTTGTAGTTGGTGTTCATGCAAAAATCCTATACATGGAAATACATTTTAGTTTTGTTTTTCTATTGATTTTTAATGGAAGAAAAAATACTTCTTTTCCCTTACTAGCAATAAATATTCTGTTACATTTGATCCTGTACTTGCTTTTACAGTGTGTTTTATACTTCTGTAAATAGGTGAACAAATCTCTTCCTTCGACCTGACTTCTTCTTTTTGACGTCAGTGGAATCATAGTCCAAGATTCTTAAACACACAAAGAACATTCACTTTTGAAGTTGAAATGAACTCAAAATATGTAGAGATGCTAACATTTAGAGTTCTCCTGGAACTAAAAACAATTTACGGACAATTAAGCTCAAATGCTAAATGAGAATTTATAGGAATCAAATTATTAACTAAGCCTTGCTTAAATAACTTTGTAAAATACAGTTGTTAGAATGCCATCAATTTGCATTAATGAATGAAATCCACAGACAATCCCAAAAAGTTGTTTTATCTAATCATTTTCAAACATATCCTACCAAGTATTTTACCAGGGAGGATAAAATGAAATCAGATGTATCTCTTGCCTACTTACCTAGAGCATAATGATCATGAATTTGCTATGCAGCAGACATGAGAAAGACAAAGAAAATGTTTGTTAATTCCAAATTGAATAACCTTAGAATAACTGAAAGGTGATGTTAAAGTGCTATATCTTTTCTCCATACCCTCTAGGGAAGAACAACAACTTTGTTCAATAACTCATATAATATTTCTTATCCAATATCAAACAATTTTGCTTTTTGGTAATTTAGGATAAATCCCATTTTCCCTTCATTAAATCTATAGATCTGTTCTTCACCACACACTATATAGTCATCTTAAAATATATAAACAGAATGATTAGGATGCCTTTCCTTTTTCTCTTTACAGCGTTAGTTAATTTCAGTTTTTTTATTCCTTCACATCCTGTTTTCCAACCAATGGTCATCTTGGGTGTTTTTTTTTTTTTTTAGCATACCTGCTCTTTCTCCAAATTCCCTTGATAATAATAATAATAATAATGGCATTTGTTAGGCACTTACTATGTGCAAAGCACTATTCTAAGCACTGGGGAGGTTACAAGGTGATCAGGTTGTCCCACGGGGGGCTCACAGTCTTAATCCCCATTTTACAGATGAGGTAACAGGCCCAGAGAAGTTGAGTGACTTGCCCAAAGTCACACAGCTGACAACTGGCAGAGGTGGGGTTTGAACCCACGACCTCTGACTCCAAAGCCTGTGCTCTTTCCATTGAGCCACGCTGCTTCTCTTCTTGATGTTGTGGATCTTATTACTGAATATG
Source organism: Tachyglossus aculeatus (assembly GCF_015852505.1). NCBI lineage: Eukaryota > Metazoa > Chordata > Mammalia > Monotremata > Tachyglossidae > Tachyglossus > Tachyglossus aculeatus. The sequence continues at coordinate 33,222,578 of NC_052079.1, read as the reverse complement.
TTGTGGATCTTATTACTGAATATGTTGAAAGACTTTGTTGTTTTTTTTAAGAACTTTAAGCTTATTCATCTTAGGTCTTCCATTCCCAGAGATACATTGGTGACATGTACAATCTAAATCATGGTCCCATTTTTGATGTATTTACCCCAAACCAATATTTCTTATGTTGTGCTCTTGCCTTTTGGTTTTACTTCCCAAATGTATTACGTATGCTTTCCTATTTAATAGAATTTAGAAGTTTCAGGATTGATTACTATCCCTCCAGATCTATATCATCAACCTTTGAAGTCCATATATCTCTTTGCATAAATCATTCCTACATGATTGGAACAAGATTAGAGTCATATTATGAATATTGTACTAATAATTAACATGTGCTTCTAATACGAGAAACATACGAAACTGAAAAAGACTGGAATTTCCAAAATAGCTAACTAAATGTATTTAGCAGTGCTTTTATTAATAATAACAATAATAATAATAATAACAGTATTTGTTAAGCACTTAGTATGCTCCAAGCACTGTTCTAAACACTGGGGTAGATACAAGCTAATCAGATTGTCCCACATGGTGCTCAGAGTTTTAATCCGCATTTTACAGATGAGGAAACTGAGGCATAGAGAAGTGAAGTGACTTGCCCAGGGTCACACAGCTGACAAATGGCAGAGCCAGGATTAGAACCCAGGTTCTTTCACTCCCAAGTCCGTGCTCTTGCCACATTTAGTTACTAGCCTATCTAGTTCAGCCAATTTCCGTAGACCAAGGTATTTACGGAAGAACAAGAGAAATAAAGCAGTATTTTCTTCAAGTTCATGAACTTTGCCAAATGGAAATGAGAATTATAGCTTTCTTAAATCTCTACTCTCAGCAGAAGTAAAAGCTTCCTAGCTGAATAATTCTTTGAGAAAGGAAAGGTGTTCTAAGTTCTGTAAACTCCAAATTTTAATTTCAGCTCTCCTGGCTATTCAAACCCCAATTTGCCAGATCTTAATAATGTTGTAAAGTCTGTAATCCAATAGGTTTATAACAAGATTTGATTTACGATGTTATTTAGCATCTAGGAACCTAATTTTCTAGTCAGTTATAAAGTGTGCATTATACAAATACACACATGCGCGCACACACACACACACACAACATAAGTTATTTTTTAATATATTGGCCATCATCATTGATTTTAAGGGACACTATGGGCCTGGGTATTAGAGAACCTGGGTTTGAATCCTGGCTCTGCCGTTTGTCTGCTGTTTGACCTTGGACAAGTCACTCAGCTTCTCTGTGCTTCAGTTACCTCTTTTGTAAAAATGGGTATTAAGGTGGTAAGCCCAGTGTAGGACATAGATTGTGTCTAGCATGGTTATCTTGTGTCTACCCCAGCCGGACACAGAGTGAGTGCTTAATAAATACAACAAAAAAATAAATCTGGCATTTTATAGTTCAAAAGATGACCAAAATTGAATTGAACAAAATATTGTCACAAAGGAATTGAATAAATTCTGTTTTCATTCTAAGTCTGAAATCACATGTGGTCATGTTAATTATATAATCATGCGGTTGGGTGTTATTTAGTCCAAAACTCTTCCTTCAGGTAATATCAGAACTATTCAGAAAGAGGCCTATTTATTACTTTCGCATTTAAAGAGCTCCAGGAAAACCTTATGTAATTGGACTTGCTCAACCCACTGCATTGTCTCACAACTATCTAAATTCCTCTTGCAGAATGTTTCATCTACTTCTTCATGTTTATTGTTTAAAAAAGTTTAAAATGCTGCCTGTGAATGTGTGTGTAAGTACTACTATTGGTTCTCCAATGGGCAAGCCACTTAACTTCTATGTGCCTCAGTTACCTCATCTGTAAAATGGGGATGAAGACTGGATGGGACAACCTGATGACCTTGTATTTACCCCAGCACTTTGAACAGTGCTTGGCAGATAGTAAGTTCTCAACAAATATAATAATAATAATAATAACAATAAAAAGTTGCTTAGTTGCTTAGACTAATTTTTCAATTTCCAATGAAATGGCAATTATCATTTGTATTTGTACTCTGACTATTCAGTAGCCAACAAAAATGGAATGCTATTATATTTCTAGATTTTTACCAATGAAAATGGAATATATTGAGACTATCAACAAAATTAGACATAATTGAAATTTTACACAAGTCTATGCGTGAGCCAATTCTGGTCTAAAGCATTTTTTTCACTTTTTTTTTTCAAATTTAAATACTTGATATTAATGAACTACATTTACGAAAGTACAGTTTAAACTTCAGACCACAATCTGTATTGAAAAAGGTTATTTTCTTGCCATTAATATGAATGTTAATGAATACTCCTGGTGTATTCCCTGATTTTTTTTTTAATACAATATGCTTTATAACTAAGTCCTTAAAATGATTTCCTCAATGAGCTAGATTTTCACTCTTCCTTAGTCACTTTCTAGTACAGTAAGTCAGGCACTTAAGGAAGAGGATTAACCATTTCAGTGCACTAGGGTGTCATTTAGGTGCGTTGGAAATAAATGGAGTAGATATAAATAGTTCTTTAGTTGCCTGGAAGGGGTAATAAGTTTACCTAAGTGCTTAATTTGCTACAGTACCAGGGACTAACTTCAGGACTGGAGAGGCCAATATAAAATGTCTATGTTTTGACCTTCAAGCCTGCATTGGGGTAATTGGCTGTCTATACATTATATCTATTTGTATTCTTTATACTGCGTATACTGTGAAAAGTATTCTTCAGTATGGTGCTAACTGAATGTGTTGTTTTTAAATCCATAAAAATGGAAAACGCTGTTATTATTCACCAGTATTATCCTGTCTTAGAATCAAATTAATGATTTTAAAGGTACCTTATTTTTCATACTGGAAAAATATGAAAATGAACATACTGTAATTAAAGCAAGAAGCATACTTTGTGACTTCCATTTCGCTTAATGGATAACTAGTCTTGTAATACCAATTTTGAAAACAAAACTCAGATGATTAACAAGCTAGGAAATATGACAAGAGTTTTTGTCTGAATTACAGGAAAATGCCACATTGATAATCATGCAAACTCTTAAGTGAACTCAATAGATAACAATGACAATTAATTACACCCAAATGAAGTCTCACAAAATGAGTGAATCACCTGTTACTGTTGGTTCCATTAGGTGAAACTTTGTTCTGTGTGTTCTTTGGGAGGTAATTTAAAATTTTCTGTTTTCAACTTTAAAACTGAATTTCTCATCAGTACATTTTGTCATATACTCACTGGTGATAGTATAGAAAAGAAAAGCAAGTACCAGTACAAAAACACTGAGGCATTGCTTTTGAGATTAACGCTTTCAGGAAAGTACCATGGCTAGTTGATTTTCAATTATCTCAACACTTGCATCTTTGCAAATACCACTTTAGAGGTGGCAATTTCAAAATGATACCCAGGATTGTCATGCCACCTTTGCAGAATTTTGAGAGTCCATCATATTAAGTAGCACAGAATTCAATACTGGAAATTATGCTCTTCTGAAGTGATGCCAAAACAATGAGAAAGCAGAAGCAACATAATTAGAAAACATATTTTTAATGGTGAAACATATTTGGAAATAATGTGCTAAAAGTTTGTGTAAATAAAGCTGTTTCAACATCTCTCTCTTCTCTACGAGTAAATCATACCTTTGGGTAGGTACAGTGTATTTCTTTCCGGTGTATTCTGTAATTGGAACTCCTGAAATGTTTCCATGTTAACAATATATGGTAGATATATAGTTAATGCTAATTTCATGCAGGAGTTACGAATCTACTTGAAATAGTTTGTTGTGGGCTATGCCCTTTAGGATATTTTGTTGTTGTTTTCAACTAGCATGTGCTGTTGCATAGCACAACTGTCCCTCAAAGAAGAATTTTTGATTTTTCTCAAAAAAATACTTTTTGATATACCGTACCTTTTGGGTGACAAAAATAAAATTGATTTGTGAAATGAGTAACATAATGCATACTTCTCAAAATCTATAAAAAAATTCCTACCAATAGTCTATCGATCCATCACAATCTTATCATTCAAAACCATCATACTTATTTGAGTTTAGCAACCACATCCTGAAGCAAAGTTACTCTCCTAGCACTGAAGCTACGATCAACTCAGTGCAACAGTGCTGGGTGGCGGTTTTGAAGAGAATGGCTGACAGTAGGATAATGCAAGCAGCGGCTGAACAGTGAGTTAATGGGGCAAAATGATTCACGTACACAATATGACATCCCAGCTGAAAGATGGGAGACAACTGTGATAGATAGACAAGTGCGGCACCCTGAAATCGAAAGGTATGACAGAAAGAGATGAGAAGAAGCTTCAAAAGGATCATGAGGAAAAGAAACAAATGCAAATGTCGCCCTAAGCTGTGGGTTCATAGAGCATAGTGTGATAATGGCTCTTCATTAAACACTGTCCTTTACAACCAAATATGCTCTCACATCCAAAATGATGACCGCTGTATCCACGCAGATGTGCTCTATCAGAAAAAGTTTGCCTAATTCTTCAATAATGTTCTATTTAAACCAGTGAATGGAAACATATTAAATAACTGCCTTTTCTTTGCTATTTCACTAGATTGTAAGCTCCCGGAGGGGAGAGATCATGTCTATCAACTCTATTATACTTGACCTATACTCTGTAAGTGCTCAATGAATACAAATGATTAATTATTCCCTCATGCTGTTATGCAAAACAAGCCTCTCTTAGAGTTTACTTAGTATTGGAACTGAGACCAAGCAGGTGCTTGACATCTTTGACAGTTGTTTCTGAACTGTATTTTGTGACTGCGAGCCTGTTGTTGGGTAGGGACTGTCTCTGTCTGTTGCCGAATTGTACTTTCCAAGCATTTAGTACAGTGCTCTGCACATAGTAAGCGCTCAATTAATACGACTGAATGAATGGTATACTTTTCTGGACACAGAAGAGATGCTATTATACATAAAATATAAAGCATGTCTTATAAACTAAAGAAAGCAACTTTAATTTGTCCAATTAATTAAATTTGTCTTCTCATCACCTGGATCATTTTAAAAGCCATGTATTTTATACTGTCTGTTTTCACCCACCTACTATTTAAAGGAGTCTGTCTCCCCCTCTAAACTGTAAGCTTGTTGCAGGCGGGGAACGTGCCTGTTTATTGTTATATTATACTCTCCCACGTGCTTAGTACAGTGCTCTGCACACAGTAAGCGCCAATAAATACAACTGGCCGGCTGACTGACATGTTCTTGAAGGTAAAAGCATTTGCATATATTTTATAAAGTCTGTGGTTTATAAACCTCCAGGAGGACCCTAAAGTAGACCAGCTCTGTGCAGAGATGGGCATCCTTCACATACTCTCAAATCCTCTGGGAAAAGCAATCTAATTAATGCCCTCTTCTCACTGGATATATGTATATATATATATGTATATATCTGTATATATGTATATATGGTTGTACATATTTATTACTCTATTTATTTATTTATTTATTTTACTTGTACATTTCTATCCTATTTATTTTATTTTGTTGGTATGTGTGGTTCTGTTCTCTGTCTCCCCCTTTTAGACTGTGAGCCCACTGTTGGGTAGGGACTGTCTCTATGTTTTGCCAATTTGTACTTCCCAAGCGCTTAGTACAGTGCTCTGCACATAGTAAGTGCTCAATAAATACGATTGATTGATTGATTGATTGGAGGATTGCTATTCCTGCAGTTCCAGCAGAAATGCTTGTCCCTCCTCCGTTATATTGTTGGCCACCCAAGAACCCTGCCAGACTCCCTATTGTGGCTTGGCATTCCCAAGCCAGTCGAGACCTTAATAGGACCCTAGATGTCCCACAAACATGCTGGAGTGTTTTGTTATTTTTTGGAGAAACTTTATTGAGGGTCAGGGGTATCTTCAGAATTTTCCAGCTGTACTTAATCAAAGAACTGGATTGGATTCCAGAAGCAAGCATGTGAGACGATACAAACCTGAACCACGCCAAACCTGGGGTATTCCCCATGGCCTCTGCTCTTGAGATTTCTAGGTCCAGAGATGGAAGAAGCATGCATCTTTGGAATTGTAGTCTAAAGAAATGTTGAGTTAGGCAGTTTAAAGGCATTCCTATACAAGCCTGCACACATCAGCTACTCTCTTCTCGTCCCCTCCCTGGCTTCTTCCATTCAATCGTATTTATTGAGCACTTACTGTATGCAGAGCACTGTACTAAGCGCTTGGAAAGTACAATTCAGCAACAAAGAAAGACAACCCCTACCCGCAACAGGCTCACAGTCTAGAAAGAGTCATAATCATGGTAAGATTATTGATAATAATGATAATGACCTTTGTAAAGAGTTTACCATGGAACAAGAACTTACTACATGTTAAGAGAAACAGCATGGCCTAATGGCTAGAGCATGGATGTGAGAGTCAGAAGGACCTGGGTTCTATAATAATAATAATAATGACATTTATGAAGCGCTTACTATGTGCAAAGCACTGTTCTAAGCCCTGGGGGGGTACAAGGTAATCAGGTTATCCCATGGGGGGCTCACAGGCTTCATCCCCATTTTACAGATTAGGGAACTGAGGCCAATAGAAGTGAAGTGACTTGCTCAAAGTCACACAGCTGACAATTGGCAGAGCCGGGATTTGAACCCCTGACTCCAAAGCCCGGGCTATTTCCACTGAGCCATGCTGCTAATCCTGGCCTTGCTATTTGCCTGCTGAGTGCCCTTGGGCCCGTTGTTGGGTAGAGACCATTGCTCTGTGTTGCCAACTTGTGCTTCCCAAGCGCTTAGTACAGTGCCCTGCACACAGTAAGTACTCAATAAACACGATTGAATGAATGAATGAATGAAAAAGAGGATAAGATATCTGTGCTCTCTTATCCTTAAACTCTCAGTCCCAGGTGCGAAAGGGACTGTACCTGATTTGAGACTGTGACCCCCATGTGGGACCGGGACTGGGTCCAACCAGATTTGCTTGTGTCCACCCCAGTGCTTAGTACAGTGCCTGGCACATAGTAAATGCTTAATAATAATCAATGTCATTATCATTACTAATATTATCTGTTCTAAGGGCAGGATACAGAGTACTCAGGTCAGACACAGTCCCTGACTCACTCAGGCCCCACAGTCTAAGGAGGAGGGAAAACGGGTATTGAATCCCAATTTTAGAGATGAGGAAACTCAGGCACAATTAAGTGACTTGCCTAAGGTCACCCAGAAGACAATCCTACTCACCATCGTAAGAGTGATTGAGGTGTGCACTGTGCATGGAGAACCCACACGGGGATGTAGTAGATAATGGTTGAATTCAGCCGAGTAAACTGTGAAGTATCGTCAAAGAAAATGATATCAACAATGAAATCCTATCTGTGTGTGAGGACTGGTTTGAAATTCTTCTGCTTGACCTACACTAAATTGTGGTACTTCATAATGACAGCTGTGTTCTTTTTTAAGCACTTATTATGTACCACCTGTTGGGGCAGATAAACACAATCAAATAATAATGATAATTACAGTATTTGTTCAGCACTTAACTAGGTGCCAGGCACTGTACTCAATGCTGGGGTGGACACAAGCAAATTGGGTTGGAAGCAGTTCCAAATCAGTCTCAAATCAGGCACATTCCCTTTCCCACCTGGGGCTTAAAGTTTAAGGAAGAGAGAGCACAGATATCTTACATCCCCACACCCCATCCCCCTTTTCTTTAATAGATGAGAAAAAACTGTGGCCCAGAGAAATTAAGCCAGAGTAGCAGCACGGCTCAGTGGAAAGAGTGTGGGCTTGGGAGTTAGAGGTCATGGGTTCTAATCCCGGCTCTGCCGCTTATCAGCTATGTGACTTTGGGCAAGTCACTTCACTTCTCTGGGCTTCAGTTACCTCATCTGTAAAATGGGGATTAAGATTGTGAGCCCCATGTGGGACAACCTGATTATCTTGTATCTTCCCCAGTGCTTAGAACAGTGCTTGGCACATAGTAAGCACTTAACAAATACCAAAATTATTATTATTAAGAGATTTTTCCACGAGTCACATAGCAGACAAGACACGGAGCTGGGATTCAAAAGCATATTGCTTGACTCCCAGTCCTTGCCATTTCCACTGAGCAATTTCCCCATGTTTTCTAACTTTACTGAAGCCTCTGAAGTGCTTATTGCAGTGCTATGTACACAAAATAAGTGCTCAATAAGTACTACTATAAAGTAGTATTTTTTAATATTTATTTTTAGCTTTAGAGAAGCAGCATGGCTTAGTGGAAAGAGCACAGGCCTGGAGTTAGAGGACCTGAGTTTTAGCCCTTGCTCTACCATGTGTCTGCTGTGTGACTTTGGGCAAGTCACTTAACTTCTCTGTGACTCAGTTCCTTCATCTGCAAAATGGGAATTCAATACCTAGTCTCCTTCCTACTTGAACTGTGAGGCTCACGTATCTACTCTAGCACTTACTATAGTGCTTGGCACATAATATGAGCATAACAAATACCACAATTATTATTATCATTATTATTATTATTATTACTACTCATCGATCCATTCCTTTTTACTCCCCCAAGCACTTGATAAAGTGCTCGGCACACAGTGGACCCTCAAGTACTAATGAATAAATGAAAGAACATAAAGGTTATACTTTTCTGCACAGTCTCATTTGTCACTTAATAGCATATTTTACTATCTTCAAGTGTGCCTCTTCTCCTGATCTTCTAGACCTGTTCCCTCTTGGAGATCAATCAGGCTGGTCTGCTTACTGCCACTTTCTATCTCTAAACTGCTAATGTCACATTCTACCAACTCTATTGTACTGTACTCTCCTAAACACTGGGTGCAGTGCTCCACAAAAGTAAGTGCTCAGTAAATAGCATTGATTGATCAATTAATCAACAAAGTAATAGTATTTATTGAGTATTTATTGTGTGCAGAGCCCTGGGAGAGTACAGTAGTAGAGTGGGGACGTGTTCCCTCCCCACATTCATTCGTTCATTCATTCATTCTATCATATTTATTGAGCACTTACTGTGTGCAGAGTACTGTACTAAGCGCTTGGGAAGTGCAAGTTGGCAACATATAGAGATGGTCCCTACCCAAAGGTGGGCTCACAGTCTAGAATGGGCTAACAATCTAGAGGAAGCTATGTACTTTTAATAAGCCTTTGAAAGAGTGAAGAGTGATTGTCTATCAGATAATGAAGAGTCAGAATGGGGGCAAAGGGGGTGGCGGAATTGATTGACTGATTATTGGAGATTTGTGCTTCACCATATTTTAAAACTGTTTTTCTGGTTCTCTCTCCTATCACTGTCCAACTTCAGCTCACAATGCAACTACTTAATTCTGCTGTATGATTCAGTCTTTTCCTATGTTCCACCCAGCAAAACTGTGTGGAAATGAAAACTGCTTCAGTGCTAATCACTCACTGTTGATGATCCTCTCCTGACCTTTGATATGAATGACCTGTCTTTGAAAGGGGATTTTTTTTCTTTTTAAAACTATATTTTAAAATAATTCAATTCCTTCCTTTTTTTAGGTATGCAGCACTTTAACTTATTACTTGTTACAGGTTTGGGAAAACTGATGAAGAGAACATTGGTATTTTGAGAATTTATGGTAGGACTTCAACTATTTTCACATTCAGGAATTTAAAGTACTTGTTTGGGTATTAAAGATTCTTAAGAGATCATGATGTTTGTAAAAGCAGAAGCAATGACATCCCACACTTCCCAAACTTTTTATTCACTCTCTCTAGCCAGTAGGAAAGTCTGATCCCTTTGCACTTAAAATATAAAAAATAAGTTGAAAATAATTTCATTATTTTGTCATTTAGTTTCATAGGAATGAATATAGTCATTTAGGTAATAAACTTCACCAGGGTGGGATACTTTTCTTTTGTAAGTGGACATTTCCAATTAATATCAATAAATTTTGAATTAATTTCTTCATATATCAAATTCTATAGAAATTATGAGAATTTATCAAATATCCATAGTCAGTAAGAACAAGAGAAGCTAAGCTTGACTATATGGTTTTGATATTTAACACAAGTTTTCCAAGACTTTTGGTATTTTAAAATAGATTTATTACAACTTTGACCACGTTTTTCCTGTGATGAATACTTGTTAATTGAAAAAACTCTAAACTTAGCAAAAAAATTGCATTTTCCTAGAAAAAAACCTTTTTTTAGTATAATAAATGGCATGAATATGATTTTTCTAGCTCTTGTAAGGAAACAACATTTTGAGAGTTCGGGGTCCTACTTTAAATTCAGCTTTAACATTTAGTCGGAATTCATTAAACATTTAAATGACACTGTAAGTCTCATTCTCAATGCATACTTGCTTTGGGTGTTAATGTGTGTCACTTTCTATATGTTCTGTAAATTTCTAGCCTCCACTTTCCTCTCCTTTTGAAGTATCATCTGTTTTCATAATTAATCAAATAATAGTATTATTTGTATTACTGTAGGCAGAGCACTGTATTAAGAATTTGGGTTGGTCCAATAGAATTAGTGGATGCGATTCTGCACTCAAGAAATTGATAATCTAACAGGCAAAAGGAAGTATTATTTCTTTGGAAATGTGACTAAATCCAGCTAAATTAGCCTAAATAAACTTCTACCTTCAAGTATTGTCACTGTCAGGTTGTTTAACAGGAATGAGAAAAGTGTTAGTTTTGACACTCTACAGCATCACGGACAATATTGCATATTGCCAACATGATTAGCATGGAAATGCCATTAAATAATAGTTTCTATTGTGTCCTAAAGAACACCAGGTGGGAGGTAATTCACTATCGTTATTAGAATTCTCTGCAGAGACAGTGCACAAAAAAATGTGTTTTACAAATAGTCAAGATGGGTCTATTTGTGAGAGATACAATTGTTCCAGGAATTCTGAATACTTACTTTTCACAAATTATCTTTGAAGGACATTATTCTCTACACAAAGATGTTATTTTGTAAGACAATGTCCCTCAGAAGTATAAAAAAATCTAAAATATGAACACTGCTTTTCTTAGTTCAACTTTACCAAACTAAGGTCGAGTGATAATGTGTCTCTAAGTTGTTTAAATCTTACAAGGAAGACACAGCATGATTTGGACAATAACAAGAAAGACTAAGTTATATGAGCTTAACACTTCCTCACTGAGATCTCTAGAAGGACTTGATCATGTCCCTCCACACATTATATGAATGAGAAAATGATCCCTTAACCACTTGTCTGTAAATTTCTCTCTAGTGTGTAAGCTTTCTGTGAGCAGAGATCATGTCTACCAGCTCTATTGTACTGTACTCCCCCAAGCATGTTCTGTACAGTAAGTCCTTAATAAATTCCATCCATTGTGTACAGTGTAAATTGTTCCCTGGATTGTTCAAAATGTGGTGCATATCCAGTGTTGAAAGTAAAAGCACTTTCTAATTAGAATCAATCAATCAATCAATCAATCATATTTATTGAGCACTTACTATGTGCAGAGCACTGTATTAAGCGCTTGGGAAGTACAAATTGGCAATATATAGAGACAGTCCCTACCCAACATTGGGCTCACAGTCTAAAAGGGGGAGACAGAGAACAAAACCAAACATACCAACAAAATAAAATAAATATATAAAAAAATCTAAAATATGAACACTGCTTTTCTTAGTTCAACTTTACCAAACTAAGGTTGAGTGATAATGTGTCTCTAAGTTGTTTAAATCTTACAGGGAAGACATAACATGATTTGGACAATAACAAGAAAGACTAAGTTATATGAGATTAACACTTCCTGGCTTCCGCTATCCTCACCATCCTGCAGATGAGTGAACTTTCAGAATTGGTGTAAGGGGAGAGTAGGGGGTTCAGTGAAGAGCATTATTTCATTGGGGCTGTAGCAGACTGGTTGGCCAGTTATCCATTGAAAAAGACTCCAAATGCATATTCCAGAGCCTTGGATAGAGTGAAATGAGAGGGATAGGGCTGTGGCTGGAACCATCAATCATTTGGGGACTTCTTATATTCAAGTTCTGGCTGCCTCTAGCTGACTTTTAGACTGTGAGCCCCCTGTTGGGTAGGGACTGTCTCTATATGTTGCCAACTTGTACTTCCCAAGCGCTTAGTACAGTGCTCTGCACACAGTAAGGGCTCAATAAATACGATTGATTGATTGATTGACTTCCAGCACTGGGTATATCAACCATGTGTCCTATGTGGATGATTGAGACATTGCAATTTTAATTCTGCAGAGGATGCTCTGATTCATCATTTGATCACCTTGAATTTACTGAGGGCTGACTGTGAGCACTTAGGAGAATACAATACAACAGAGTTAGCAGGAAGGTTTCCTGCCCACAAGGAGTTGTTTGTTTGTTTTTACTTTCTGGAGACTCATTTTGTTCTCCATAGTTGCCAGGAAATAATTCAACTCCATCAAGTACAAATTTTATGAAAAGTATGTTCCAAATAGAAATAAGTTCTCCACTTAGAGCCACCATTCAGCACCAAGATTATTTTGTTCACCCCTCATTACAGTAGCTATTCTCAGTAGGGATATGTGCCTGGAACTTTCCAAGAGCACAGTAAGAGACTATATCTGATTGATGATGTGTCTAGTATTTCTGTACTCGCCACTAATAGCATAGTAGTGGATAAGAATGATAAAATAAGAATGTGAGAGAAAAAAAGCATAGAATATTTCCTGGTGACCTCAAGAAAAAATTAATGCAAACTTTTGAGTCTTTGCATTGTTTATTTTTTTTCAGAAGTTTGGATATAAAACTCCACTTTATTCTGTAAAATTTAATAGATTCATAAAGTGTTTATCATAAAATGAGTATGGACCCTCCCTTTCAAGGCAGAGAAAGCAGTTTGGACAAGAAAGAAAATCCTTCCAGAGAAGATTCCAGAATCTCAAGGTCAGAAACTATTCTACTGCAGTTTAAGACTTTTTTTTCATCATTGAAACATATATGATGATTATTTACCATGTTATATGGTCTATTGTATCTATGCCTAGAACGTTATTTTCCCTCTTCCATTAATTCATTTCTTCCCCAAAATATTATTCTGAATTTGTCTTAATTTAACTACATTGCATTTATTTCTGGCCTGGTAAACCACTAATTTGAGATAATTTCATCCCCAAGGTAGGATTTGGGACTTAATTATTGAGTTTGGAGGCATATCAATCAAATTAATTGGATGATTGCAAAAATGTCAATGCAGTATGTTCTCTGGAGATGCAACCCTTTATCACTAGAGCAGATTAGATTAATTTGACAGAACTTGTCTTTATTAAGTCATGCTGGTTGTCAACTCTTCTAGGCAGTGGCAAAGTAATTTTGTAATTTTTTCTGTGTTTTTATGAGCATATAAGTTTAGAGAGCAAGAGTACTAGTTTTATAGAAAACTGAAACTGTTATATTCAAAAAGAATAGTGAATTTTGGAGGATGTAAATCCAGTCAGTGTAACCTTGAAATACAAAAAAAACAATCAAAGAACCCAATATGGTTTCTAGATCTTGTTTAACAGAGAGCAAACAGCATAAAATTCTGGAGCTAACCTTCTTTCTTCAAAAATAAATATCATTCCAAGTAAATTCAGACTTGCAATGATTTTTTTAAATGCTCTGGTTTGTTTTGAAAGTAGAATACACATTTAAAATGACCTAATAGCTACAGTTCTCAAGAATGAAAATAACATTAGCTTAACATTGAGATTCAATTCAGTAAGAGTTTAAGAAAATTTGAACACAAAAAACAATGATATTAGCAAAGCTGCTTTGCCCTAAGGTATTGTAAATTTTCATTATTTTTCATGGAACACAAGACTGTTGTTCCATATGGCACCTTGGAACACTGCTTTGGTGAATGTTCTGTTTGCAACAATTTCCTATCACATTATATTTGTTACAGCCTCTTTCCTGTTCTGTGTTTCTGTTGTTCTTATTTTATTCCAACACCTTATTGTCATTGTTGATGTGTTAGTGGCAAATCATCATTAAAAACCAACTAAAATCCAACCATCTTCAAATCCTGAAATGCTTAATTGTCCAGCTTTCCTATAACAAAAAATTGCAAAAAGTTAAACTAGAATTCTCTGTTCCCTTTGTGACTTTTTGACTACTTTTGCTTCCATTTGGGCTCAAGCATATCTGTTTCTAAATGACTGAACCTTGTTGCTTTGATTTAAGCCATTTGTCATCGCATCACATTGCTAAGTGTGAATTCGCACTAATTGTTGAATTCACGAAGTTGCTTAAGATCTCTTTTATATCCTCTGGTGGGTGGACATTCAGCAGTTGGGAATCAGTATTAAACAGCTCTTAAAAGCCAGCACCTAGGATTTATGATGGCATTTGCAGAGTATTGAACTGGAAAACTTTTCCAGAGGACAGAAAGCATATTCTAACACTGCTATCCTCAAGGAAAGATGCATAAAATAGATTGCCTGACTCTTTCAGTGATAGAAATGTTTTACAAAATACATTATGTCTAAGCTCTCCATCCATAGTACTATAAAGTAACCTTACATTTTAGTGTACTTCATAGTCATCATCAGTGTCATCAACACAATTTATTGGATGCTTACTCTGTTCAGGACAGTGTACTAGGTACTTGGAAACATGCAATGGAAGGAAGAGATGTGGTTTCTCCCCTAAAATAAAGTGAAATGGAGGAGATGAAAAAGCACAAGTTGCCCAACATATGATAAGTACAAGAATAACAGCATGCTATTTTTAAAAAATGGTATTTAAGTGTTTACTATGTGTCAGGCACTGTACTAAGTGCTGGAGTATATGCAAGATAATCAGGTTGGACGTAGTCCATGTCCCACAGTGGGAATCACCATTTTAATCCCCATTTTACAGATCAGAGAACTGGGGCACAGAGAAGTTAAGTGACTTGCCCAAGGTTAAACAGCAGACAAGTAGAAGAGCCAAGTTTAGAACTCCAGTCTTCTGTCTACCAAGCCCATGCTTTCTCTACTAGGCCATGCTGCTTCAATTGAATCATGCTAAAACAAATAATTATTAAATGAAAATAGGCAATAAATTAATAGATAACGTAACAATGATCATAGTGCTTGTTAAGTGCATATTATGTGGCAAGCACTGTTCCAAGCGCTGGGATAGATTTAAGTGAAACACAGTTCCTGCCCTATATTGAGCCAAACAAATGAAAAAGATTATAACAAAGGCAGCTATTGGAAATTGCAGAAGAATCTTTCATGGAAGAAATGAATTTTAGGAGGTCTTAGAAGGTAAGAAGCGACATAGTTGGAAAATTGGGACGTAGTTGGAAAATTTGAGTATTGTAGATGCGAGCAAGTTCCTGATTGATATTAACTTGGAACAAGTGGAATGCATGAGCTGATTAATAAATACTATTTATTTATTTATTTAGAGCTCAATAAATCCAATTAAATGAATAAATGAGCTGGAGAAAATCAGACAAGATAATGGATAGGTAAAATGGAGACAGTGGATTCATTCATTCATTCAATCGTATTTATTGAGTGCTTACTGTGTGCATGAAGATCTTGTGAATGAATAGTTCGGGGCTTTAGTTTCATGAAAGAGGACATGTTGTGACTGAGGGTTTTGAGGAGGGAGAATTGTGCTCTGAACATTTAAAAAGATGATACATGCAGCTGTATTTAGGATAGATTGGAAAAGAAAGGTACTTAAACCCAAAAGTGCTCCATTTGGAAGTAATGTCAGCTTGAACCAGAGCAGTGATAGTAAGTAAAGGTAATAAGATGTGAGTGGTAGGTAATAAAGGGAAACTCAATGAAATATTACAGAAAAACTGGCAGGATTTAGTTATAGAAAGCTTCTGGGATGGGAAAGTGGGGAAAAAGGTGGGGAGAGCCATGTTGTTGATGAGGAATAGGGTTGCATTCCCTTAAGAGCAAATATGAGGTGTGCAATTTTGACTGCATTTAAGGTTACCCAGGAGACGTCCTGGAAGTAGGAGGAGATAATACATTTGTAAAACAGGTAGAAAGACAGAGCTGTAGATGGATTTGTGATGACAGTTGAAAGCATCTGAGCAGTTGAGTTTCCTGAGAAATGAGTGAAGAGGACTCAGAACTGGCTCTGTAGCACTGTTTGTTAAAAGGTAAGAAACAGAAGAAAATCCAGCAAAATAACTTAGAAAAGGCAGTCAGTCAAAGGTACTGAAAAATACACAGGGAAATACTACTACGGATGAAACTGGGTGTCTAGGAAGAAGTACGGGTCAAGAGTGCTGAAAGCAGAACAGAGGGTCACAGAGCAGAGACCAGAAATTTGTCAGAATGAGGTCTTTGGCAGATTGGAGAGTAGGGTCTCAGTAAAGAGTGAAATCTAGATTACAGGGAATTGAGAAACATGGAAGAGAGGAAATGGAAGCAGCAAGTATATACTGCTGTTAACATCAAAAATTGCTGGAGAATACAAAAGTCTTGCCCTTATGACGGCATCCTTTTAAGATGGATGAATTCTGTCTTGATGTTAATTATAATATACAATGGAATGGGTGTCAGATGAATTCTCATGAGAGGGAAGTCATGCCAGCAATAGAGTCGTGTGGCCATGCATAAGGGAGATAAATAGAACCAAGCTTCAATTTATTAGGTTTGTTTTACTGTTGCTGAATATTCTTCTACCAGTAGCAGCAAAGCAATGTAGAGCCTACTCAAAGTAGCGGAAAATGGAAATATCTAGATGATTAAGTAGAGTGTCAACCAGAGATTCTGAGGCACTAGACCAAAAACTATATAGCGAGACTGAATAGAATTAGGAAATTTCTTGCTCTATGTTTTGTGATGTTCTCTGTGAGAGAATCGCATTCCTCCTTATAACATATTTATTTTTCTCTCTAGTGCTAGGGCAGGAAAAGTTAGCATTTCATTTCTTCACTTTTTTTTTTACTCTCCCACATTAAAAGAAAATCAAGCACAAAATGTAAAGGATATTAAAAATTAACCTTTAAAATGATCATTTGAGTATTTTGAGCTAAAACCATAAATACTTATTTTCTGTTTCCTGGGACTAAGCTTAGATCTAGGTCTAGCTTAATATTTTCAGGCTGCATAAAGTAATAGTTCATGTTCTTCATAAATGATATATAAAGCAAAGAGCTAAACCTAAGCACTTTGACAGATTAGCATGTTAAGTTTTTTACAATGCATATAATGAATATACCTAAAAAGCTTGGCTGAACATAGCTAATGGTCATGTGCTGAACACCTAAGACCACAATAAGTTGAACTAGTGGGAGCAGGAAAAGTCCTCAGCTTTTCCAGTTTAGGAACAGCTAGGACAAGGACTTAAGCAGATCTGAAATGTAATTAAGGAACACTAGCAAAATGGCCCCAGTACCTACACAGGTCTAAAGATAGTTTTTTTATTGCAAGAGAAGCTTTTTCAAGTCCTCTGGCATTTTGTTCTTGAAACACTAAGAGATTGTTTCTTGGGATAAAAGATAAAGGATGTTTTATGAACTTGAAATAGCTTGAAGACTTTCAGTCCCAAATGAAAATGGCTTCAATTATAAGAAAAGCGTTTGGTGTGAAACTAAGTCATGAAGCAAGTTGACTTGCAAACTAAAGGTGAAAACAAAGGTGACATAAAAACAAACATTTTCTTGTGCACTGATACGACATAGTGTCATTATCTAAGGGAAATATAAAACTAGTTTTATCCTTACTTTCAATGAAAATAAAGATTAAACATTAAGTTGTCATGGTCCCTTCCCTGTTTTGACTTTTAAAGATAAAGAGATGCACACAAAACCTAAATAATGGCATACATTGCTATATCATATTATGGCTCAAAGATCTGAAAGACAGATCGGTCATTCAATTACACTGAACACTGAGTGTATAAACTGAACTGAAACATTCTAAATACTCATTTACAAATGAATCAAGGGATCACAAAATGACTTCTTGGCCACAGCTTGATGCTAACCTTCAGAAAAGTGAAGATACACTTATTGAGAGTTACAGAACAACTTCACAACAGAAAATGGAAATCTATCTTAACAAGCATATTCAAAGATTGACCCAACTATAGACTTTACCATTGTGTATAGTGCAGTTGAAAATATTGATGAATTATAAATAATCTTTATACCACCAGGCACACTCAAGCCTGTCCCCTCTGGTGCTTATGGGCTTGCTGTTGGCACAACCTGGTGCTGATTTGGAGTAGACTTCATTAACAGAGCACTTATCAAATGACATTATAATAATAATAATGGTAATTATAGCAATTATAATCAAATTTAAATGCTTATTATGTGCCAAGCACTGTGCTGCAAGGTACATACAAGATAATCCCATCAGATGCAGTCCCTATCCCACAGTATAAATAAAAGGGAAAACAGGTACTGAATCCCCACTTTACAGGAATCAGGCACTGAGAGGTTAAGTGACTTGCCCAAGGATACAAGGCCCACAGGTGGTGGAACAGGGATTAATAATAATAATGGCATTTATTAAGCACTTACTATGTGCAAAGCACTGTTCTAAGTGCTGGGGAGGATACAAGGTGATCAGGTTGTCCCAAAAGGGGCTCACAGTCAATCCTCATTTTACAGATGAGGGAACTGAGGCCCAGAGAAGTTAAGTGACTTGCCTAAAGTCACACAGCTGACCACTGGTGGAGCCGGGATTTGAACCAGTGACCTCTGGCTCCAAAGCCCCGGCTCTTTCCACTGAGCCACGCTGCTTAGGTCCTCTGATGCTCAGGCCTGTGATCTTTCCACTAGGCCATCTTGCTTCTCATCTTCACACCCACTCTCCTCTCAAAATTAGCCTGATTTAAGTTAGCCGCTTCTCAAGTGCAACATACCAGGATGGTCAATCTCCCTCTCCCGTTTAATATTCAGTGCTCATTGTCAGAGAATAAGCTTCACTGAGCCCTTCGAGGTATCCCCCTTCCCCCCTTTCCTGTTTAGGTCACATTTTTTGCCCATCTTTTAAAAAGCAGCTGCCATCTATGGTCATTCTCATTCATTCATTCATTCAATTGGATTTATTGAGCGCTTACTGTGTGCAGAGCACTGTACACATCTCGCACCTGGTACAGGTTAACAGGAACGTACCTTCAGTGCCAAAAGACTGACCTCTTCCAAGGACCTCCTGTGTATGATTCTGACTTGTCAGTTGGTGTTGAGTAAGTCACATAGGTGATTGAACAACTTACACTATATTATCAGTCAAGGGCACTACTCACTGAGCAACTATTACGTGCAGATTATTTTCCTAAGATCTTTGGAGCCTACAAAATAAGGAGAAGATAGAACAGCTGCCATCTGGCAAAGTGAAACTGTACATATGCAAGCAAGGAGAGCAAAACAAACATTGTTAAATTCAGTGTTAAGCAGTATGTCACAGCAGCAGACCAATAGGAGAAGATTACCCTTGTCAGGTCAGCAAGCAGCCATATCAGTAATTTATTTTTGTAACTGTTGGCATGGCTAGATGGCAAACTCTTTGAGGGCAGGGATAAGATCTTCTGTTTCTATTACACTTTCCCAAGGTGTTAGCACAGTGTTCTGCACACTATTGATACTCCAAAAATGTTGTGTTGTAGCACTCAAGAAAGGATTGCTGCAAAAATCCTCCTCAAATAGAGGCTTCAAGACTTCTGAATACAAAGAGACTGATTCATCAAAGCAATGAGCTCTTCTTCCATTGACAAACACATCATCAGCAGACCCTTCACATGCACAAAATGTGAAATAATTTGTCTGCTGTGCATCTCTTTTCAGCCACACTTATCCAGAGTGATAGAATCTTTCCGTTTTTAGCATGTTTTAAATTTGAAATCCATGAAACAAATAGCTGAAAAAACTGAGCCTGGTTCATGCTTCCAGATTTCCAACCATCCTAGAGAAACAGCTAGCGATCCTTTTCTTTATAATCTCCAAACAAGAACTTTCACAACCATCCTAACTAGCATGTTCTTGTGTCTTATTTATATACCCTGGCCCAATATTACGCACATTAGAGTCTTTTTGGTTATACCATCTGCCTCTTCATTTTATGTGGCACATTTCCACCTAACACACTCTTTGACACATGATGATCCAGTATTTATGAAGAATAAAGATTCAGCCTGCTCTTTATTTCAGTGCTATATTTTAACTTTTTAAAAGATAGTGCATAATGTAACCAAATTTAGCACTGAATCCCTGAACAACACTGCCGTTTTTGGCACCCTGAAAGTAGTGACTCAAAGGGGAAGCTATTTCACTCTCATGCTTTTTTAACAACAGATCTGGCTCTACTTGCTTCTAGACTGTGAGCCATTTCACTCTCATGCTTTTTTAATAACAGATCTTGCTCTTCTTGCTTCTAGACTGTGAGCCCATTGTTGGGTAGGAACCATCTCTATGTGTTGCCGATTTGTACTTCCCAAGTGCTTAGTACAGTACTCTGAGCACAGTAAGCACTCAATAAATATGACTGCATGAATTGAATGAATGAAATGCTGGTAGAATGTTTCATTAAGAAATAGCAACTTGATCTACTTCTTCAGAGCAGATAGGAGAATGACAGAAAAATGTTCAGTTTTCTGACCTCTTCAACATGCTACCATTCTACATACTAGCAAATTACCCCAAATTTCATATTGCACTTGAGTGTTGAAAACCAGATTGCTACAAGAAAAATAGTGATCTCATTATCTTTGTGACCTATAGAAAATATTTACCTGGCTTATCAAAAATTGACCTCATGTTCATGTCAGATATTTTGTCCCAAGATACTGACATGCTTAAAAAAAAAAAATCTGAGCTGTCAAAGAGTGTCCTGAAGAATCATGGCAGAAAGTCAAATGGAATAGCAAAAATTCTTATGGATTTTCTATTAAAGATCTTTCTTTTCCCAGTAATCCTTTAGTATACCAGAAAAGTATACCAGGTTTTATAAGGCTGTTTTAATCCAAATTTCCTTCCAAGTCTTTTTGAACCCCTTAGTACATATCATTTATTTTACAAAATAACCTAGTTTTTTGGAAGTTTATTCAATGCGCTGATAAATCCTAGTCCTACTTTTGCAAATTCGATCAATTGAATTCTTCCTAGCTAGGGTCAACCAGGACTGAGAGATATTAGATGGAGGGTTCTAACAAAACATAATAATCAGAAAGTCCACAAAATATTACAATCCTACTCTCCAGAAATGATCTTGATAGAATATTCAAAATATGTCTGGATGGTCAGAGCAATTATCTAAATTTAATTAATGCACGATACACTCCTTTCTGTTCTCCACTGTTTCTACACTTAGGAAATGGTCAGAAATTGTGCAGCTTGGAAAATTATTTTCCTACAACCCAGTATGTTAACTCTGTCTCGTTCTGTTTCTCGGAGAAGGAGCAGGGTCAGAGATACAAGGAGATATCACCCCCGCTACTCACTTGAGAAGATGGGCTAACCTGCCATTGGCCTGATTAACCTTTCATGGAGGTTGCTCAGGTTATTCTATTTCTCTTTCAATATTTGCCATTTTAAAGGCAATTCATCACAGATATTTAAGGAAAGTCATCAGAAAAAGTGTCTATTTCAGTTCTCTGTATTAATTCCCTTATAAAAACACATTCAAGCTTGAATTTTCAAACAGAGTAGGAATTGTTATGATAAGAATTGTGTATTTTTCAGTAAGTACTGACAAGATGCAGAATGCTATGCAGGAAGTAGATACAAGATAATCAGCTAAAACATATCCCTGTCCCACCATCTAAGAGGAAGAAAGAGCAGGAAGATTATTTGATTTTTAAAGATGAAGAAACTGGGGTAGATAGAGTTAAATAACTTTCCCAAGGGCAAACAGGAGACCCCTGAGAGAACTTGAGGGCTAGAACTTGTTAGTATCTGAATATATGCTCCAATTTCATGTTGTTTTCATTTGTAATTGGTTATGTTTTTTCTACTCACCAATTTTCCATTTTATTATCTGTTTTAAATGGCAGTAACATTTCCTTTTCCATTCATTTCTTTTTCTTAATTTTCTATTAATTAGCCTTCTTAAGCTATCTTAGAAACAGTAGCCCAGATTTTTACAAAATTATAAAGCTATTTTTCAAACTGGGGACACAGTGGTCAATCTATCCCTATGTATATATATTATTATTATAGGATTATATATAGGATATGTAATATATACATATAAGATTTGTTAAGCATTTATTATGGACCAGCCATTGTACTAAGCAATGGGATAGATACAAGATGATCAGGTTAGACATAGTCCATGCCCCATGTAGTGCCTACAGTCATAATCTCCATTTTACAGATGAGAAAACAGAGGCACAGAGAAATTAAGTGACTTGTCCAAGGTCACACAGCAGGCAAATGGTGGGACTGGGATTAAAACCCTCGTTCTTCTGACTTTCCTGTGCTTTAATCCAAAAAAGATGTGTAATGCAAAGTGGGAATTAAATACCTGTTCTCTCTCCCCCATCTAATTTAAGCCCTGAAGACAGGGACTGTTTCTTCTCTGAGTGTATTTTATCTACTCTACTGCTTGGAACATATTACTATTATTGTGAATATATGTGTTATGGTATATTTGTAAGTACAAAAGTAAATAATATGTCTGTTATTGGTCTTCCAGGAATATCATCATCATCATCATCAATCGTATTTATTGAGCGCTTACTATGTGCAGAGTACTGTACTAAGCGCTTGGGAAGTACAAATTGGCAACATATAGAGACAGTCCATACCCAACAGTGGGCTCACAGTCTAAAAGTGGGCTCACAGTCTAAAAGTTTTATAGCAATTAATAAATATGAAAACAATGTGGCTGTCTATATGTTGATAGAAGAGACATGAAAGCAAAACAATCTTCCAGTCTGGAAATGCTGAAATACAGATAGCTTTCCCAGTATGTGAAAATAATTTAGCATCACTCAAATGTTTAACAGTAATTAATCAGGCTTCCATGATTAATATAATTTCTTCATCTATCTCTGGCCTATCTACAAGGTAGAAACCTCAATTCAGATTTTAAGCAATCAGTTTTTTATTACTAATCACAATAATCCTAGTACTGATGTGTTGGCTGTTTTTGTTGAAGAGTCCATTTTTCTCATTATCTAAGTTTGAAATTGGCTGATCTTTAATAGCTCAACCTTAAAAGTGGTGCTGTTTTGCTCTAAGAACTAATGGATTTCCTTCTAACATATTAGAACCACTTGCTATAGCCATTGTGTGGATCAGTATCAGAGTTTAATTTTTAATATGTACAGTATATATGCATGTGTAAATGCTACTTATGAAATTCATAATTTGATTTGATTTTTTCTGTATTCTGTTTCACATATGTTTGTAAAAGCAAAGTCTTGCATCTGCAAAGCTCTCCAAAATCCTGTGGAAATGTATTTATTATTTTGCTATACTTGTTTGTAATCTGTTTTCTATTAGGGTCAAAAGTCAGGTGCTGAGGAATTTTGTGACTATTTAACAGTACTGACAGTGGATGTAAATGTTGTGTATAATTTTTATAGATTGTTTGGTGCTCTGATACTTGTAATTGTCTAAACAGGAGAAACTCTAGTATTTAAGGTGTTTTTGAATGAGTTCAGTGGAAAATTCTTAAGAATTAAATTGCGATGAAAGTATCTCCCAAGGTAATGCTGTCCTTACATTTTTAAACATATGCACAAAACATGCAACACTTGAACATTTAAACTTTTCTGAAATAGTCCCTATTTGAAATGAGATTCAAAGGAAGCATTGACGGTTGAAACCACCAACAAAATGGATTAAATGCTATGAAACAGAAAAAAATATACTTCTATTGGAAAAGAACCAATTACAGCAACAAAAGAAATTAGGTCCTGAAAATATCCTCAGATATTTGTGATGTTTTTCTATGGTGATATCTGGATGAGGAGCAGCATCTACTGGCCAAAAATATTTCTTTGACTATTTGTGAAATCTAATAAAGGTGGCTCCTATTGTTTTCCTAACCTTTATTAGCTCATGTTTCACTAGATTACCCATCTTTTTATTGAACATTTAGAGTTATTAGGAAAAAAATATTGAAAAAAGCTGAGCAGCATATTTTTGCAAAGGAAACTTATTCTCTATACTGTAAACTCACTATGGGCAGGGAACGTCTCTGCTAATTCTGTTGTATTGTACTCTCCTAAGCGCTTAGAACAGTGGTCTGCTCATAGGAAGTACTCAATAAATACTACTGATTGAATGATTGACTATAAAGAATCAGCAAACTTGTGGTACAATGGAAATATGTTTGATAACTTCACTGAATTCAAATTGGTACTCTCTGACCATAATTGTGGCATTTGTTAAGCAGTTACTGTGTGCCAAGCACTGTACCAAGTGATTGAATAAAGAGAAGATAATTAGTTTGGACTAGTTTCTGTCCCACATAGGACCCAGAGATTAAAGAGGAAGCAGAAGAAGTGTTTAATGCCCATTTTACAAATGAGGAAATTGAGGTGTAGAAAAGTTAAGTGACTTGCCCATAGTCACACAATATGTAAGTGGCAGAATTGAGATTAGAACTCAGGTCTCCTCACTCTCAGGCCAGTGCTCTTTCCACTAAGCAATATGGCCTCTGTTTCCAATGAAGTTTAAAGCCTAATTCCAACCCCGACAAAATTTGAAGATTAGAGGATGATGGAGAGCCAGCAAAGGACACAGTGAGAAGTAATCAGAAAGGTAGGATGCAAATCAGGAAAATACCATGTAGGTTAAATCAGGTTTTTAGAAGAAAATGTTGGTGAAAAATATCAGTGGAAGTGGTCAAGGAGAGTTGAACATAGTAGAGCCTATTAGACATATGCTAAAAGAGACTCGGTAAAGATAATAAATCCAGATTACAGGGCATTAAGAAGTGAGGTTTTAAAGGGGAAGGTAGTGGACAGATAAGTATGGATCGAGGAATTTGAAGAGGAGTATCCAGTCAATAATTAAAGCTTTTTAAAGGCAGAAGGGAAGTCAAAAAAGAAGCAGAAATTGAAGATTGCATTAAGTAAGAATAGTAGGATATGAGCAAATATTTCAAAACATAAGGAAGCCTCAATGGAGGGGTTAGATTTAAAAGTAGGTGGGAGACATTCTCTGCAGAGGCATTTGGGAAGAGCAAGGAAATCATTGGAGACATGACTGCCAAGGGAGATAGTTTCTCATTTAGAAAAGGAGAGAGACCTTGGAGCAAAGAGCTCCCAGGACCAGGGCTAGGAAAATAAAGAGAAATTCAGACATAGTTGAGTCCAAGATGATGTACACCCTGGCACAAACAGACACAGACAAACCCACAGCCAAATGCTTAGACATTTGTATTTATTTCATTTTGTTAATATGTTTGGTTTTGTTCTCTGTCTCCCCCTTCTAGACTGTGAGCCCACTGTTGGGTAGGGACCGTCTCTATATGTTGCCAACTTGTACTTCCCAAGCTCTTAATACAGTGCTCTGCACACAGTAAGCCCTCAATAAATACGATTGATTGATTGATTTGTAGCCAAAGATGGATGTGTAGACATGCATAAACACACATAGACATATGTATATGAGTGTTTGTGTAGTTCAGGAGTTGAGAACCAAGGCTTACAGGCTTGATCTGGCTTCTCAAGATAACACATTTGTCCTATATAAAAACCTACTCTCTAGTTGAACTGGCTGAACCATGAGAGCAGCACTATGAATCATTACTGAAATTTTGGGGGGCAAAAAATAATTTGTTCACCTGCCCTGGTGAATCAGAAAGGGACCAATCTATCAGCCAATTAAACAATCAAGTAGTTGTATTTACTGGAAGTTTATGTGCTTGAGAAAGTTAAATGCAACAGAGTTGGTAGGCCTGATCCCTGCACATAAAAAGATTACAATCTAAAGAGGGGCATAGACTTTGAAATAGTTTGAGATTGGTGAAATAGAGTATAAGAATACTTACATAAGTGCAATGGGCTGGGGTGAGTATCAAAGAACTTAAGGGGTAAACAGCCAAGTTCATAGTCAATGCGAGAAGAAGGTAGCCAGGGGAAATAAAAGGCTTAGTCTGGAAAGACCTCTTGGAGAAGATGTCATTTTAAGATGGTTTAGAAGGTAAGGAGAGTAGTGGTCTTTCAGAGCTGAAGGGGCAGGCTGTTCCAAGCTCAAGGAAGACATGAGCAAGGGTTTGTGGTGGGATAGATGAGATAGTACTAAGACTCATGGTGATGATGGTATTTGTTAAGTGCTTACTATGTGCCAAGCTCTGTTCTAAGAGCTGGGGTAGATACACAGTAGGTTGTCCTACGTGGGGCTCACAGTCTTAATCCAGATTTTACAGATGAGGTACCTGAGGCACAGAGAAGTTAAGTGACTTGCCCAAAGTCACACAGCTGACAAGTGGCAGAGCCAGGATTAGAACTCACGACTGCTGACTCCCAAGCCCGTGCTCTTTCCATTAAGCCATAGTATTAGCTTACAGTGTTAAGCGCTTAGTACAGTGGTATGCACTTAGTACAGTGCTAAGCGCTTAGTACAGTGCTCTGCACACAGTAAGTGCTCAATAAATACGATCGAATGAATGAATGAATGAAGAGCAGAGTCTGTGCGTTGGGCTTAGTAGAAAATCAGGGAGGTTAGTTAAGTGAGAGAGAGCTAATTGAGGTTCTTAAAGTCAAAGATAAGGAGTTTCTCTTTAATGCAGAGGTATGTGGGCAGCGATTGGAGGTTTTTGAGGAGTGAGAAGATAGGGACCGAACAATTTTTCAGGAAAATGACCCAAGCAACAGAGTGAAATATGGACTGGATAGGGGAATAGAGAGGATGCAGGGAAGTCAGTGAGTAGACTGATGCAGTAGTCAAGGATGGAAATGATGATGCTTGGATCAGCATGACAGCAGTTTGGATGGACAGGAAAGAGTAAATTCCATAGATGTTGTGAAGGTGAACTGAGAAGATTTGGTGACATATTGGATATATAGGTTGAATGAGAAGGATGAGTTAAGTATAATGCCAAGGTTACAGACTTGTGAGACAGAAAGACTAAGGGTATTATGAAAGACATAGGGAGGACAGGGTTTGGGTGGGAGAATTAGATCTGTTTGGACATGTTAAGTTCAAGGTGTCAGTGGAAAATCATGGTAGAGATGTTCTGAAGGCAGGAGGAAACATGAGGCTGCAGAGAAGGAGATCGGGACTGGAGATGTAGATTTGGGAATCATCCATGCAGAGACAGTAGTTGAAGTCACGGGAGCAAATTAATTCTCCAAGGGAGTGTGTATAGGTGGAGAACAGAAGGGAATCCAGAACTGAGCCTTGAGGAATCCCCATAGAAAGAGGGTGGAAGGCAGAGGAGGAGCCTGCAAAAAAATACCCAGCATGATCTAGTAAGAACCTGGGAATCCGAGCACCTGGGTTCTAATTTCAATTACTTGCTTTGTGACACAGAGAAGCTAAGTGACTTGCCCAAAGTCACAAAGCCGACAGTTGGCAGAGTCTGGAATTGAACCCATAACTCTAACTCCAAAGCTCGTGCCCTTTCCACTGAGCCACAGAGTCTTGGAGTCAGAAGGTCATGGGTTCCAATACCGGCTCCACCACTTATCTGCTCTGTGACCTTGGGCAAGTCATTTCACTTCTCTGAGTCTCAGTTGCTTCATCTGGAAAATGGGGATGAAGACTGTGAGCCCACATTGGACAGGGGCTGTAATCAACCCATTTTACTTGTATCCACCCTAGTGTGTAGTACAGTGTCTGGCACATAGTGAGAGCTTAAAAAATGTCACAATAATTAATCAAGCAGAGTGGCCTAGTGGATAGAAATAGGCTTGGGAGTCAGAAAGACTTGAGCTCTAATCCCAGCTCTGACACCTGTCTGCTGTGTGTCCTTAGGCAAGTCACCTAACTTCTCTGTGTCTCAGTTACTTCGTCTGTAAAATGGGAATTAAGAGAGTAAACCCCATGTAAGACAGGGACTGCGTCCAATCTGATTTGCTTGTAATAATAATGATGGCATTTATTAAGTGCTTACTATGTGCAAAGCACTGTTCTAAGCGCTGGGGAATTTACAAGGTAATCAGGTTGTCCCACGTGGGGCTCACAGCCTTAATCCCCATTTTACAGAGGAGGTAACTGAGGCCCAGAGAAGTGAAGTGACTTGCCTAAAGTCACACAGCTGACAAGTGGCAGAGCTGGGATTTGAACCGATGACCTCTGACTTCAAAGCCTGGGATCTTTCCTCTGAGCCACTCTGCTTGTACCCATCCCAGGGCTTAGTAAAGTGTCTGGCACTTAGCAAGTCCTTAAGAAATGCCCAGTTAATATTATTATGTGCAAAGCTCTGTACTAAGCACATGCAAATGTACAATACAATAGAATTAGCAGTCAAGTTGACTGCTCATAACAAGTTTACCATCTAGAGTTTACATCATCACTTTTTCCCATTATCCACCAAATCCCTGTTCCCTCATCCAGTGCTTAGAACAATCCAGTGCTTAGAACAGTGCTTGACACATAGTAAGTGCTTAACAAATACCATAATTATTATTATTATCTACCCAAGCTGCCATGAGCCTGTACCTCTCCTCCTCTAGCCACTAACTCCTACTACTTTTTTTTGTTTTGTTCTGTAAGTAGCGAGGCTTAGTGGAAAGAGCACTGGCTTGGGAGTCAGAGGTTGTGGGTTCTAATCTCAACTCTGCTACATCAGCTGTGTGACTTTGGGCAAATCACTTAACTTCTCTGTGCTCGGTTACCTCATCTATAAAATGGAGATTAAGACTGTAAACCCCACGTAGGGCAACCTGATTACCTAGTATCTACCCCAGCGCTTAGAACAGTACTTGGCACATGGTAAGCACTTAACAAATGCCATCATTATGATTATTACTTTGGGAGCATCTGTCCTCCTCTCATTTATTTTACTGTTTTCCTGTAAATCTCTCCTTTTGTGACTGTCCCTCCCTACACTTTTATTTTCAGACTGCGAGAACCTTGAGGCAGGGATTAGAAGGCGTTGTTGAAAGTCTAAAATAGTCAATAGTAGTTGCCCTTGAAGAAGTTAACGAGGGAGGAATAATAGTATTAGAAAGGCCAGGCTTACTGCACGATAAGGTAAATTTTCAATGGCAAAGGACATTCACAAATTTGGAATTCCAACAGGAATCCTCAGTCTGGATTTTGGATTTCCACCAGGATACCCCAGCTGCACAAGGGTATAAAGCAGAGTGTGGAATATTCCAGCCCTGGGATTTCACAGGTGGAGAGCAATGAAGAGGCAAGGGGGAAAGGCTTAATGAAGTATTAAAGGTGTGACCCTTTATTGTTAAATAGAGAAAAAGCCCAGATGCAGGACAGAGCTAAAGTTAGCAGAGATTGGTAGCCCAGGAGTCAACGGGTTCATCGACGTGATTGTTGTTTCTTCAAGGTGATGGATATTTCAAAACATTTGCTTTAATTACTAATTGCTTTTCTAGATGGCTTTCAGTATATTGTTCCTAGTGATTACTCCAGAAAAATGCTACAAAAATTTAGAGTGGCCAATAGTACTGATTGCGAAATTAAAGGCTAAATTCTTCAGTTCTATATTCCACATTTAGCCACCAGATGATGCTGTAACTCAAAAAATAAAACTTTCTATAACGATAAAAAATTAGCTTTGTCATTTGACATTTGATGATGCTGTAACTCAAAAAATAAAACTTTCTGTAGCTGAAATGATAAAAAAGATTACCTTTGACATTTGAAGTCTATGAAAATAATTAATGGAAATATTAATTAATTACTAGCATGAATACACCAACCTTCCATTCTTTACATGTTACACACTTCAAAGAAATGAGAAAAAAATGTGTAGTCTATTTGATCAGAATGTAGAATATTTTTAAGAAAACTGCAGGAAATATTATGCAATACAAATATTAAGTTTTTATCACCTGTTGAACTCCCCTCTTAGGATCGCATCTGGAGAGTTTCCAGTACCCTACCAGTCTGGGCTATAGGAGGAAGAGTCAAGCAGAGGCATACCCATTCCAATCCTAGCTTGGGCAGTGTGGAAGACAATCTACTACAAGTCAAAACTCATCTGTGCTGGGCAGCAACAGCATAGAAAAGAGTCAAGGGAAGAGACTCAAGTTTACTGCGCAGAAGAAGGTAATGGAAAATGACCTCTGTATTTTCACCAAGAAAACTCTATGGATACACTTCCAGAACAATTGCAGATTGAGGTGGGGTGGTCTGGGAGAGATGGAGTTGTGATGGAGTTGTGATGGGTCAGAGATGACTTGACAGGATAAGACAAGATCTATTGAACATTTGATTTTTTAAATTACTGGGATATTTGCTACATGTGGGAATGTCAATTGCAATCAATGTATTGTAGGATTCTTTACATTTCCAGACTGTGAGCCCGTTGTTGGGTAGGGACCATCTCTATATGTTGCCAACTTGTACTTCCCAAGTGCTTAGTACAGTGCTCTGCACACAGTAAGCACTCATTAAATACAATTGAATGACTATCCATTTTAAAGACATTAAGTCTATAATTCTTAGAATGTATTTGTCCGTGACATCAAGCAAAAATCTTCAGAGAGGACCACATGAAGCAGAATAGGCCATCAAACTCTAATGCCACATCATAATTGATGTTGAATGGTTTGTCCATCATATAGCTTGGGATCTGTGTAAGAGCAGTGTGTATGGAGAAGAAAGGGTGGATTCCAGAGATGCTATAGAGGCAGAAATGACAGGATTTTGTGACAGGCTGAATCTGTGAATTGAGTGAGAGATATGAGTCAAGGATAATGCCAAGGTTACATGCTGGTGAAACAAGGAAGATGGTGATGTTTATAATGACAGGGAAATTATTGGGAAAAGACAATTTGTGTGGGAAGATGAAGAGTTCTGTTTGGAACATGTTTAACTTTGAGGAGTTGCAGGATAACCAAGTAGAGGTGTTTTGAAGGCAGAAGGAAGAAATATGAGTCTGCAGAGAAGGACATAGGGGCTAGAGAGGTAGATTTGGAAATCATCCACGTAGAGATTGTAATTGAAGCCATGGGAGTAAATGAGTGCTCCAAGAGAGTGGGTGTAGGTGAAGACTAGAAAGGGAAGAGCTGAGTCTTGAGGGATTTGCCCAGTTGGGTGGCAGGAGCAGAGAGAGGCTTCCCTGGAGGCCACTCGTTTTGCCTCAATTTTCCTGGATCTGGAAGCCTGGAGCTTGCCTTCTCCTCCCCAGCTTTGCCCCCAGAAAGGAAGAAATCTGCAGCCAGCAAGGAATCTGCTTGATATTTCCCAAGGGATTGTTTGTAAGCAATG
Source organism: Tachyglossus aculeatus (assembly GCF_015852505.1). Lineage (NCBI taxonomy): Eukaryota > Metazoa > Chordata > Mammalia > Monotremata > Tachyglossidae > Tachyglossus > Tachyglossus aculeatus. The sequence continues at coordinate 33,191,350 of NC_052079.1, read as the reverse complement.
CAAGATCTCAAGTAGGCTCCCCTAAATTCTTCACATCCCTTGAAGGGAACACATTCCAACAACTCTCATCCAACCCTTGTCCCTCCAGAAACTACCCATTTAAGTCCGATTTTTATGGAGCTAGATGTTTGATCCTAAGTAAATATGACTCAGCTCAAATTCACCCCCCCCCCCCCCCGCCCCCACCACGGTTGTTTTCCCTAACAAAATGTTCCAATCTTTTCCTGCTTTCCTTCCCACTTTTTTCAGTTTAGATCGGACTTTGTTCTTATCTGCTTCAACAAAAGGTATTGAAATTCTGCCAGGTTCATAAGGGAAGAAAACACCTCCCTCCTCCTCCAAACCTCCATGCCTCCAGTAGCATCTCCTGAAACTGATCTTTTCCTCCTGACTCCATGCCCTGCCCTCTCTCCTCCCGGGAGGCCCGGCCAACCCCAGCGATCATAATCCAGACTGCTTACCTTCCCCCGACCTCCTACAGTTTCTGATGTTCCTTTTCCCAGAGTTTTGGCTTTTGAAAGTTCAACGGGAAAGAGCAAAGGATTGGTAGTCAGAAGACCTTGAAGACTGAGCAAGCCTGCTGCCATGAGAAGCAGTAGTATGATACTACTTCTAGAAATAAACCTTGTTTTTCTATAGTGCTTTCATTCCAAAGCACTCTTATATATATGTTGCCAACTTGTACTTCCCAAGGGCTTAGTACAGTGCTCTGCACACATTAAGTGCTCAATAAATACAATTGAATGAATTAATTAATTAACTCATTTTTTCCACCACAACAACCCTCCAAATTAGGTAGGAATAACACACATTATTATTGTCATTTTGCAGAAGAGGAAACTGCGGTACAGAGAAGTCAAGTGACTTGCCCACACTCACACAGCAGGGGCTGGCATAATTTGGAAGCAGTGTGGCTCAGTGGAAAGAGCACGGGCTTTGGAGTCAGTGGTCGTGGGTTCAAATCCCGGCTCTGCCAATTGTCAGCTGTGTGACCTTGGGCAAGTCACTTCACTTCTCTGGGCCTCAGTTCCCTCATCTGTAAAATGGGGGTTGAATGTGAGCCCCCCGCGGGACAACCTGATCACCTTGTAACTCCCCAGCGCTTAGAACAGTGCTCCGCACATAGTAAGTGCTTAATAAATGCCATCATCATTATTATTATTATTCAACTTCCAGACTGGCTCTCTGCCACTCCATCATGCTTTTTCCCCTTCTGGTTGAGCTCCCCTAAGTCTCTGCCAACTGCTCAAATTCCTTCTGGGTCCTATGTTCACTCTTTCATCCTTCCCAGGCTTCTCCAAAGAGGAATTTTCTTATTTTCTTTCAAAAACTAATCCCTGTAATGGTGCCTCTGACTCCTTTTCCTCTCGCCTTCCCAAAACCACTTACTCCAACCCTTCTTCTTATCTAACACCAACTTCAGCTGTACACTCCAGAGACATTGCTTTCTCTCTTTCAACCCCTATTTTTGGTCTGTCACAAAACTTGATGTTTCTTTCTCCACAAGATTTCCAGCAACCCTCTTCTCCACCTAATCTGCCACCATGACATTCCAGCTACTTTGCACTGACCTCGCTGCTTCCAATATGTTCTCTTTCCAGTCCATACTTCACTCTGCTGCCTGGATCACTTTTCTATAATAATGTTTTACAGAGAAGCAGCGTGGCTCAGTGGAAAGAGCATGGGCTTTGGAGTCAGAGGTCATGGGTTCAAATCCTGGCTCCACCAATTGTCAGCTGTGTGATTTTGGGCAAGTCACCTAACTTCTCTGGACCTCAGTTACCTCATCTGTAAAATGGGAATTAAGACTGTGAGCCCCCCCGTGGGACAACCTGATCACCTTGTAACCTCCCCAGCGCTTAGAACAGTGCTTTGCACAGAGTAAGCGCTTAATAAATGCCATTATTATTATTATTATTATTATTATTATTAAGTGACTTCCAAAGTCACACAGCTTACAAGTAGCAGAGTCTTGTACCTTTTCTAGTCCTTAGTTTAGGTTTTGACATATAGTAAGCACTTAACATTTAGTACTTGAGTACTTATTTGTTCCAAGGAAACATTAAATATTTCTGTGCCTTGACGATTGACTCATTTATTTGAAATGCTATTTTGTTGAATTTTTTATTTTTTAAGAGGATTGTTTTAAGGGTAAGTTCTGTTAGTCTGTTTTTTTTTCTTATTTTTAACACCTTTAAGCAGCTGTATTTCCAAAAATTAACGTATTAATTACTTTAAAATCTATGGCACAAGATCTCATTCATCTGCTGCAGTGATTTATTTTCAGTTTTATGGGTATTGAGGAGAAAAACTTGCATTGTAGCTTTGGAAATGTGAGACTTTATTATTGTGGCTGTGTGTGATCCCCCATGAGAAAGTCTGGGAAATGTTGCCTGCCTATTGGACATTATTAGGATTTTATGAGCCAGAAAAGTCTCTCTCTTTCTCTCTCTCTCCCTCTCAATTCCCTACTCCCTTTCCTGTTCTCAGCTCCTCCCCTAGTCTCTTACCCCTCAGCAATGATCCCGTGTAAGATTAGAATAATCTACAAGGATTTAGTTTTACTCCTACAACCTCTTTTCATCAAGGAAGTGCAAAGAATACATGACAGTGTATGAGGACCAAATTTAAAGAATGTCCAGAAAAAGAAATCCCAAGTCCACTGTTCCATAATGGCACAAAATGGGGAAAAATACTTCCAAACAATTGAAATGTGGATTTAAATTAGGTCTTTTTAATGCTGTTTATGCTGTGTGTGCTGAATATGATTCACTGAGACAGTACAGAAGGATTTATTAACTTGCTGATAGTCTTCTCCCACACACTGCTAGTGGGCCAAAGCCTGCCCTCAGGAAGGCTATTGACCCTAATTCCATCACCAAACACTTAGTGTTCTCCCAAACACTTAGTACAGTGTTTTGCATACAGTAAACAATAAATGCAATAGAATGAACAAATGGATGAACACGACAGTCAAATTAGAATTCATTTTGCTTGTACCTTTGCTTGTATATATGTCCTGTATATATGTATATATGTTTGTACATATTTATTACTCTATTTATTTATTTTACTTGTACATATCTATTCTATTTTATTTTGTTAGTATGTTTGGTTTTGTTCTCTGTCTCCCCCTTTTTAGACTGTGAGCCCACTGCTGGGTAGGGACTGTCTCTATATGTTGCCAACTTGTACTTCCCAAGCACTTAGTACAGTGCTCTGCACACAGTAAGTGCTCAATAAATACGATTGATTGATTGATTGATTGATTGTACCTCTGATTACCCTTTCAATCTCCAAGAACTTAACAAACTTATAAAATGGCTTAATCTTTCTTTTTCATCTTTCTTATGTTTCGTTTTCTCATTCTTCACCGTCTTCTGCGCCCTTTGTAATTTGGCCTCCATGGGTTGCTAGCTTGTAAATCAGAAATGTGGATATGAAGAATATAGTTTTTCCCTGATGTTGAACAACTTACCATATGCGTTATTCTAGCCACCTACCAAGAACAGGGGGACATGAGAGATTTATTTGAAACACAAAAATTGAAAAATAATGAACATGCCCTAAAATCCCCAAAGAACTATGTTCCCACAAAGTCAATGTATCCCTTACTTTGTTTTGGGTAGAGCCGTTATTTTTTTTTCCTACTGTTTTTCCGAAAATATTTTTCAGTCCTTTGACAGCCATATTATTCAAATTTCAGGTAATATGAAGAAATTCACAGCAGAACAAAATTGAATGTCTCTAAAATGTTCTGCTACAGGCAACTTTCCCTTGATAAAAATTAGTGAAGAGCAATATGTGAGTCACAGTCTGCTGTATAGCCAGTAAATGGCAGGCGTGTTTCTACTGGAGAGAAGTGTTAAAGCTCCTTAAATGAACAGGAATCGGTTTTACAAGTACCACACTGTGGGTGTTTTAACACTCATTGAATTTAAATCTATTGCACATGAAGCATTTCTCTTGTAAATGTCAGATGGCTTGTTTTTCATTAGATTGTGTCATGGTAAATGCAGCGATATATTATGTTGCTTCACACCCCACTAGAAATTGCCAATGATAAGAGATTTAAAAAATATTTTTCATTCAAATACTTTACTGTTCCTAAGAACATGTTGAGAATTCAGAAGTCTTGTTTATGATCAGTTGCACACAACTCACATTAATGGATATTATCTCATGCACTGCAAAGGCTTAAAGTATTTCAGATTAAATTAGCCCAAAATTTGACATTCAATGGTTTTTCAAGGCCCTTGGAAGAGTGTTAAGATTTCCATCCCCTTATTTTAAGAAAATGAAAAAGTTGCTATTTTGCATTTTCAGAAATAGGTTTTCAGTACTTTCCAACAAATGAATGCCAAATCCAAATAATTTTGCCTTTGGATTAGGTGTTTATGGTATTAGCCCTTATACATAGGAAGTGACAAAATGTACAACAGTGTGTGTCATCAATTGTGGACGTCTGATTCTGGATCAGAAGATTGAGGGTTCATGTCCCTTCGCGGTGGCAATTTTCTTTTAGACTGTGAGCCCACTGTTGGGTAGGGACTGTCTCTATATGTTGCCAACTTGTACTTCCCAAGCACTTAGTACAGTGCTCTGCACACAGTAAGCGCTCAATAAATACGATTGATGATGATGATTGTTGTTATAGGCTGATGACTACAATTTTCTCCATAGGCTTCTCACCCTGGCCAAGTGTTTAAGCCTCCAGGCCAAGACGCTTCTTTTTAAAGTGGGTCAATTTTCTCTGAATACTACTGGAAAGTTTTGTCTGCACCTAACCTCCCCAGTGCTTAGAACAGTGCTTTGCACATAGTAAGCGCTTAATAAATGCCAGTATTATTATTATTATTATTGCCTAGATATTGGAGATTAGCATAATGGATTAGAGGTAATTTCTGTTTGAGGTGCTGTGTTTTACAATCAACAAAAAATACACATTTTACAAAAACTTGAATTTAAAAAGTGGAAATATAAAATGAAAAGATAATCAGAAAACTGGGAAGCAGGATTTGGTAATAGAACATAGCCTATCAATCAATTAATGGAATTTATTGAGTGCTCACTATGTGCAGTCCACTCTACTAAGCACTTCAGAGAGTACAATACAACAATTAGCAGGCACAATCCCTGCCCATAACAAACTTAGTCTAGAGGGGGAGGTGGTAATTTATAAGTATTGTAAGTAAGTAATTTATAATACATAATTTAAAAATATATACATAAATTCTATGGGGCTGAGGGTGGGGGTGATAATCAAGCTGAGAAGCAGTGTCGCTCAGTGGAAAGAGCCCGGGCTTTGGAGTCAGAGGTCATGGGTTCAAATCCCGGCTCCGCCACTTGTTAGCCGTGTGACTTTGGGCAGGTCACTTAATTTCTCTGTGCCTCAATTCCCTCATCTGTAAAGTGGGGATTAAGACTCTGAGCCCACCATGGGACAACCTGATCACCTTGTAACCTCCCCAGTGCTTAGAACAGTGCTTTGCACATAGTAAGCGCTTAATAAATGCCATTATTATTAAGTGTCCAAATGTCACAGATTCAAGTCCAAACCATACTAACAAATGTATATATTTATATATATACATATATGTGTGTGTGTGTATATATATGTGCATATATATATAGAAAGAGATACCAACCAACCTATACTAATGAAAATACTAAACTCAAAATACTTTTCATATGGTGATTTGTAGACATACTATGATAACTAAGTCTAGATGTCTCATACCCCCTCAAAAAAAAAAAGGAACACAAAAAAACCCAATTATAAAAGCAAACTTCTGAACCAAATGGGAGCCATCTGCTCCTGTGTTTTAGCCTTGAGTAGGTTACCCATCTCCTCAGCACGTCCACAAGATTGAAAGGTAGCTCTTAGGTCTTTTTCCCAGCACTTTTTTTTTATGATATTTGTGAAGCCCTTACTATATGACAGGCACTTTGCTAAGCACTGAAGTAGGCACAAGATAATCAATTTGGATGCAGTTCCTGTCTCACCTAGGGCTCACAGTCCTAATGCCATTTTACCTCTTACAGATGAGGTAACCGAGACATAGATAAATTAAATGATTTGCAGAAAGTCACACAGCAGACAAGTAGCTGAACTTGGATTAGCTCCTCTGTCTTCTAGGACCACGCTCTTTAGTAGGCACAAGATAATCAATTTGGATACGGTTCCTGTCTCACATAGGGCTCACAGTCCTAATGCCATTTTAACTCTTACAGATGAGGTAACTGATATAGAGAAATTAAATGATTTGCACAAGGTCACACAGCAGACAAGTAGCTGAACTTGGATTAGCTCCTCTGTCTTCTAGGACCATGCTCTTTAGTATTGTGTGTTTGTTTGTTTTGCTTTTATGGCATTTGTTAAGCACTTACCATGTGTCAGGCACCATTCTAAGTGCTAGAGTAGATACAAGCTAATCATGTTGGACACAGCCCAAATCCCACATGGGGCTCACAGCCTTAATATCTATTTACAGATGAGGTAACCAAGGCACAGAGAAATGAGGTGACTAATCCTGCCTCCACCACTTGTCAGCTGTGGGACTGTGGGCAAGTCATTTAGCTTCTCTGCGCCTCAGTGACCTTATCTGTAATATGGGGATTAATCAATCAATCAATCAGTTGTATTTATTGAGCGCTTACTGCGTGCAGAGCACTGTACTAAGCACTTGGGAAGTACAAGTTGGCAACATATAGAGACAGTCCCTACCCAACAGTGGGCTCACAGTCTAGAAGGGGGAGACAGAAAACAAAACCAAACATACTAACAAAATAAAATAAATAGAATAGATACGTACAAGTAAAATAAATAAATAGAGTAATAAATATGTACAAACATATATACATATATACAGGTGCTGTGGGGAAGGGAAGGAGGTAAGATGGGGGAATGAAGAGGGGGACGAGGTGGAGAGGAAGGAAGGGGCTCAGTCTGGGAAGGCCTCCTGGAGGAGGTGAGCTCTCAGTAGGGCCTTGAAGGGAGGAAGAGAGCTAGCTTGGCGGATGGGCAGAGGGAGGGTATTCCAGGCCCAGGAGATGACGTTGGCTGGGGGCCAATGGCGGGACAGGCAAGAATGAGGCACAGTGAGGAGATTAGTGGCAGAGGAGCGGAGGGTGAGGGCTGGACTGTCGAAGGAGAGAAGAAAGGTGAGGTAGGAAGGGGCGAGGTGATGGACAGCCTTGAAGCCGATTAAGACTGTGAGCCCCACATGGGACAACCTGATCAACCTGTATCTACCCCAGCACTTAGAACAGTGCTCCCCCTTCTTGACTGTGAGCCCACTATTGGGTAGGGACTGTGCTTTGTACAGTGCTCTGCACACAGTAAGTGCTCAATAAATATGATTGAATGAATTGAATGAATGCTTGGCACATAGTAAGTGCTTAACAAATACCATCATTATTATCATTATTATTATTATTGCCCACGGTCACAGAGTAGACAAGTGGTAGAGGTAGGATTAGAACCCAGGTTCTTCTGACTGCCAAGTCCATACTCTATCCACCATCCTGCAGTCACCATGAGGAAGGAAGTCCAAGAAATGTCTCCAGAGCTCAAGCCAACCAAGGGTCAGCTTCACAGAGCCATTTTTAGGAACAGCTGTCATCAGTCATTTAGTGGGTATGTAGACCAATCTAGAGGGAGGCAAGACATAATAAGCTTAGAATAAACACACTCTCATCTTTACTGACCTGTTATTGTTTTTACAGATCTTCCGTTTGCTGCATCTTAAAAGCCAGACTGAAAATATTTTTGCCTTTAATAAATGTGTAGGTGTTCATTTCATCTTTTTTTTTAAATAGTCGCTGGTTTTCTCTCCTGAAGACTCAGACAGAGATGAACGTGAGTTCCTATGTGAGAGGAACTGACATCTAGTGGAAAGGCTGCTGGCAAATTAGCTTGCTCTTCTGAACCCAGGGAGAAAATGGGCGAATAACAGGAAGATTTTTCAAGATGACTGCTCATCCCTGACTCATTGTTTTCTCCAGTTCTCGTGTTTGTTATGAAACTACTCAACACAAGCCTGGTAATAAGAGCCCTTCTGAACGATTCACCTACTCCTCATTGTTGTTACTAGTAGGTATCTGGTCAAAGTTAGCCCATCAGTTAATTGATCAATAATATTTACTGAGCCTTCACTCTGTGAAGAGCACTATACTAAGCTCTTGAAAGTATTCAATAGTGTTAGGTAGACATGATCTCTGCCCTAAAGAAGCTTACAATTTGGAAACCTAGCAACATTTAATTTCAACCTGCCAATCGAAGAATCATCTAATTTCATATGTATATGCGCATGTACATATGTAGCCTGAGGTGTACTCTAAACCACCCAATTATGCAATGATAGAATTTATGAAAATTGTGTTGACAGCAAAATCAGATCATTCAGGCCAAAAAAAATCCACTTTGGCTTAAATTGCCCTGACATGCTCTCTTTGTTGTTAAAATTAAGGAGATATTTGCCCAGGATCTCCTATACAATGTGTAGAATATTGATGTGCTTGCCTTATTTAGCTTATGAAGCAGCGTGGCTCAGTGGGAAAGAGCCCGGGCGTTGGAGCCAGAGGTCATGGGTTCGAATCCCGGCTCCGCCACGTCTGCTGTGTGACCTTGGGCAAGTCACTTCACTTCTCTGGGCCTCAGTTCCCCCATCTGTAAAATGGGGATTACGACTGTGAGCCCCACGTGGGACAACTTGATCACCTTGTATCTCCCCCCAGCGCTTAGAACAGTGCTCTGCACATAGTAAGCACTTAACAAATGCCATCATCATTATTATTATTATTATTATGAGAAGCAGAGTGGCTTAGTAGAAAGAGCATGGGCTTGGGAGTCAGAGGTCGTGGGTTCTAATCCCGGCTCCGCCACTCACCAGCTGTGTGACTTTGGGCAGGTCACTTAACCTCTCTGTGCCTCAGTTACTTCATCTGTAAAATGGGGATTAAGACTGTGAGCCCCACGCAGGACAACCTGATTATCTTGTATCCCCCCAAGGTCTTAGAACAGTCCTTGGCACATAGTAAGTGCTTAACAGATACCATTATTATTATTATTATTATTGAACATTATTGTGATATTTTCCAATGCTTATTCTGAACCAAGCACTGTAATATGCATTGAGGTAGATACAATATAAGCAGATGGGACAGAACAGGTATCTTATCCCTATTTTTACAGATGAATCTGAGGCACAGGGAAGATAAGTGACTTAACAAAGGTCACAAAGCGGGTGGGTGGCAGAACCAAAATTAGAACACAAGTCTCTTGACCTTCAGGTCCTTGCTCTTTCCTTGAGGCTATGCTGCTTCAGAAGAAAAGTGGATAAGGTGGTTAAGGTGGTTTTCTAGACTGTGAGCCCACTGTTGGGTAGGGACTGTGAGCCAACTTGTACTTCCCAAGCGCTTAGTACAGTGCTCTTCACACAGTAAGCGCTCGATAAATACGATTGATTGATTGATTGATTTTGATACTCAACAGCTTACTCAAATCTTGACTCTATAAGGAGTGAAGAGCAAAGTAAAAAATAACACGTATTTTCCAGTCTACAGTTGGCATTGGTATACGTACCATATGTGATGCTTTCTAGAACAGGCTTTTTGCTTTGGTACTAATGTGTTTTCTAGTCAGGGAATGAATTGCCGCGGTTGGATTGCCAAGCATTAGACCCAGGACTGTTCCTACCATTCCCCTAGGAAATCCCGAGGCTCAGTTCGTGGTCTGCTTTGACTGAGCAGCGGGGTTAAGGGGGCTGCCAGGAGGTGGGAAGGAGTGGAGTAATACATCTTGCAGCAGTACGACTCACGAATTATTAAATATCGAGAAAAGTTTGTTTTGTGGATGCTAAGATTGTTAGACGCTGTATAACTCTGAGTGATAAAGGAGATGAAAATGACTCCCTCAATCGCTGTTTTGGTTATTCTTATTATGTTTATCTTCCTTGGGCCATATGATCATAGCTTTCTGTATTCAATCTTTCTTCTTGGGCCCATTAGCACCTTCCCACTCCCCCTTTTAGATTGTGAGTTCCCTGAGAGCCAGACATGAAATCTTCTTCATTCTTTACTGTGTTCAACCCCAGCACTTTGTACAGTGCATTGCACACAATAGACAACAAAATAATTGCCATACAAGTCCTTATAAGATTTTAAAGACCTCTATGGATAAATTAAACATACTCTCTAAAGCCTAATATCTAGGGAGAAATGAACATGTTTACACTTTAGATCTAGATGGGAGAAAATAAATGCAGGTTTAGAAAAATAAGATTGTGAAACCATTTTGAAGTATTATTAGCACTGCATGAGTAGAAGTGCTTTTCAACACTACTTATTTTTTCTATTTTTGAAATAAATAATTGGTTTGATTAACAAGTGTAAGGTTAGGAGTCTTTGTGTGTATTTTAACTTGGTGCTGAAAGGAAGGAATAGTGCATCAGTGTGATCTCCACTTTTACAATGTGGTTAATATTTTCTTTAGTAAAGTAAATTTTCTTTCAAAGGCACTTTTGTCATTAAATACAATGCACCATACATGTGTTATGTTTGTTATGCAAATAAATGAAATGAATAGAATTTAATATTGTTGCATGCATCATTTGCAGATTTAAAAAAGGAGAGCTGAAATTTTACTAACTTCAATATGATAATTGTAAGAATAAATTTTGAATCTGAATGTTAAGGAATAATGTGCAAATTCATAAATTCATACAGACACAATGCAAGGCAATTAAAAGTAGATATACCTGTGAAATAATAGAGCAAACACATTTCTGTGTGATCTATTGAAGTCATCAGCTCTTTTTTTCCGGTCAATTACATGCAAAGGAAATGGGAAAAGCACCATGTAATACTGTCTTCCCTCCTGACACTCTACGTAATAATAATAATAATAATAATAATAACAACAATAAGAATAATAATGATAACATTTGTTAAGTGCTTACTATGTGCAAAGCACTGTTCTAAGTGCTGGGAGTATACAAGGTGATCAGGTTGTCTCACATGGGGCTCACAATCTTAATCCCCATTTTACAGATGAGGCTCAGAGAAGTTAAGTGACTTGCCCAAGGTCACACAGTAGATATGTGGCAGAGTGGGATTCGAACCCATGACCTCTGACTCCCAAGTCTGGGCTCTTTCCACTGAGCCATGATGCTTCTCTACATACCATGCTGGGAATAAAAGCTGCTCACATAAGCTCTCAGGCCATGAGCTGGTCTCTAGACTATAAAATCAATGTGGGCAGGGAATGTATCTACTTTGTTGTACTCTTCCAAGCACTTAGTAAAGTGCTCTGCACACAATAACTGCTTAATTCATTCATTCATTCAATCGTATTTACTGAGCGCTTCCTGTGTGCAGAGTACTGTACTAAGTGCTTGGGAAGTACAAGTTGGCAACCTATAGAGACGGTCCCTACCCAACAGGGGGCTCACAGTCTAGAAATAAATTAATTAATTAATTAATACCATTGATTGATTTTGATTCCACAGCTTCCAAGAAAAGCACGGTGATAACCTTTCCTCCCGCCACCAAAAGTCCCAGATCTCGGCATGCTCTCTGCACTCCAGGATGGGGATAAAAACTACTCCCACACAATCTCAGACCTCTCCACCCCTGCCAGAGAAAGCACCGCTTAAGTCCGCCTTCCTTCCCGCCATCGAGGATTCCTGCTCCTGGCTTTCTCTAACGTGCTCACAGATTCCTCCATCTCTGCTTAGTCTTGGAGGCTGTTCTGTCAGTTTTGCTTTTGTTGTTTGCTTTTTAAAGTCTCATCACTCCTGTTGTAACTATCTCCAGTCCCTTCTTCCCACTCAACCTTTTAATCTGTGAGTCCCAGGAGGGCCTGGGACCAAGTTCAATTCTCCCAGGGCTTAGTTCAGTGCACTTAATAAATACTATTCCTACTACTACTATAGATCTAAGTGCATAGGCAACCTACAAGTCAGAGGGAGTAGGGGAAATGAAAATTCAGTAGAGGAAAGCCTCTTGGAGGAGATGTGATTTGAAAAGTGTTTTGAAGGTGGGGAAAGAAGTGGTCTCTTGGATATGAAAGAGGTGGGAGTTTCACAGGGAGGACACGGGCAAGGAGTCAGCAGCAAAGAATAATAATAATAATATTGGTATTTGTTAAGCGCTTTCTATGTGCCAAGCACTGTTCTAAGCACTGGAGGGGGGGAATGCAAGGTAATCAAGTTTGTCCTACGTGGGGCTCACAGCCTTAATCCCCATTTTAACAGATGAGAGAACTGAGGCACAGAGAAGTGAAGTGATCTTGCCCAAAGTCACACAGCTGACAAGTGGCAGAGCTGGGATTGGAACCCATGACCTCTGACTCCCAAGCCTGGGCTCTTACCACTGAGCCATGCTGCAAAGACAAAATTGAGGTTGGCGATAGAGGAGTGAAGCATGTGGACTTGGTTGTAGTTGAAAATCATGGAGGTAGGATAAGAGGGGGTGAGCAAATTGAGTGCTTTAAAGTCGATGGTAAGGAGTTTCTGTTTGATGTAGATGTGGATTAGAAGCTCCTGAGGAATGGAGACATTTGGACTAGACAATTTTTAGAAAATGATCTGGGTAGCAGAGTGAAGTAATACCTGCAATGGGGAGAAACAAAAGTCAGGGAGGTCAGCAGGGAAGCTGATGCCATAGTTAAGGCAGGATATGATAAGTTCTTGGATCAGTGTAGTAGCAGTTTGCATGAAGAAGAAAGGGAGGAATTTTGTGATGTGAAGGTAGAGTCCATAGGATTTGGTGACAGATAGAATATGAAGGTTAAATAAGAGAGATGAGTTGAAGATAATGCCAAGGTTACAGGCTGGTGGGACAGAGAACCTAGTGGTGTTGTCTGCAGTAGTGAGAAGATGATGAGTTAACGTTTGGATATGTTGTTTGAGATGTTGGAGGGACATCCAGGTAGAGTTGTCCTGGAGTCAGGAGGAAATATGAGACTGGGGAGAAGGAGAGAAGTCAGGGCTAGAGAGATAGAATTGGGAATCATCTTCCAGAAATTGTAGTTGAAGCCATGGGAGTGAATGAGTTCTCCTACCACTCAAATCTGGCCTAGGCATGGTGAATATTCAGCAGGCAGATTTGCCCAGCATGGCTCAGTGGAAAAAGCATGGGCTTTGGAGTCAGAAGTCATGGGTTCAAATCCCGGCTCCCCCACTTGTCAGCTGTGTGACTTTGGGCAAGTCACTTCACTTCTCTGTGTTTCATTTCCCTCATCTGTAAAATGAGGATTAAGACTATGAGCCTCCCGTGGGACAACCTGATCACTTTGTAACCTCCCCAGTTCTTAGAACAGTGCTTTGCACATAGTAAGTGCTTAATAAATGCCATTATTATTGTTATTATTATCATTATTATTATTATTATCCTGCCAGGGGAATAATAAGGGGAAGGGATGAGGGAATATATTGTAAACCCGCATTTTAATTGGAATAATCCAAAAACACAAAAGTTATCTGGAATCCATTCATTATTAAGCGGGATGTAGATTAGCAAACTGTGATTCCCATGTGAACATTTATGGGGTGTGGATTGTGTTCAATCTGCTTATGCTGTGTCAACCCCTTGTTTTGTCTTATGCTGTTATCATCTTTGACCCATAGCGACTCCATGGACACATTTCTCCCAGAACGCCCCACCTCCATCTGCAATCGTTCTGGTAGTGTATCCATAGAGTTTTCTTGGTAAAAATATGGAAGCAGTTGACCATTGCCTTCTTCCGTGCAATAAACTTGAGTCTCCAGCCTCGACTCTCATTATGGGCAGGGACTGTACCTATTTGTTGTTGCACTGTACTCTCCCAAGTGCTTAGTACAGTGCTTCACAGAAAGTAAGCGCTAAATAAATACGATTGAATGAATGAATGCCGCTGCTGCCAGCATAGATGAGCATTTAGTGAATTGTTCCCAAGTGCTTAGTACAGTGTTCTGCACATAGTAAGCGCTCAATAAATACTATTGATTGATTGTTGAGCTCATGTTAAATGCATAACAAAAATCATAGTTATTATTACCCTGAGGTCCCTCATGCTGATAGTAGTCTATGGAATTAGTGTTTGATAACTTGAAAGTCTAAAGTGGTATGAGTTAATGAATTCATTCATTCAATAATATTTATTGAGCGCTCACTGTGTGCAGAGTACTGAACTAAACGCTTGGTCTTGACATTAGAGTTCCAGAAGTGGCACCTTAGTGAGACTAGTGGGAAGAAAGCTTCATTCATTCAATATTTATTGAGCACTTACTGTGTGCAAAGCACTTGGAAGAGTACAATATAACAATAAGCAGATCTAAAACCCTTTGTTCCTTTAGTGTGGTATCTGTAACTGAGTGTCCCATGAATTTCAGAGTCAAATAAGGAAACTTCTGTCAGATTTCCTTTCAAAAATACAAGTGGGGAATCATGGCCTACAACCAAATCAAGTGCTCAATTTAGGTATTACTATTCATCTTTTATAATGTGAACCCTCCACATCCAACTGAGCCACTCAGAGGAAAGTAGCACAAGGCAGATTCAAATCTCCAAAGCATTAATCATACAAAAGAGTAAAGAGCTATATGTCAAACAATGTTTAAATGACAGTCTATCCTTTGCTATCTATGGTTCTGGAAGTACATTTTCTCTCCTTGACTACTGGCTATGTTTTTTTCAGAATGTAGAAGGAACAGCTCTTTCCTAAAAAATGAACAAGAATTAACACATTTGTCAGTAACCTTCAAATTCTCATTCCCACCTCATATCCTGATAGCTATTGCTGCTATTACTAATGTTAATAATAATTACAATAATATTTGGCACGTGCATATTATGTGCCAAGCACTGTTCTAAATACAAGATAATCACGTTGGACACAGTCCCTGTCCCACAGTAGGCTCAGAGTCCTAGTGTGAGGGAGGACTCTTGGAAATACACACATTTGATATATAAATATATCAGGCAGGGTTGAAACACTCCTTTTCAAGGCCATTCAAAAATGATGTGCTTCACTTATTAACTTATTCACTCAATGCTCTACCTGAGGAAGAAATAGATGGGGCTTCAGAATGACACTTGGTGAAATTTACTGTATCATATGAGCTTCTTGTGAGTGGGGAACATACCTACCAACTCTGTTGTATTCTAGCCAGTTTTTGGGTAGGGATTGTCTCTGCTGCTGAAATGTATTTTCCAAGCACTTAGTACATTGCCCTGCACACAGTAAGCTCTCAGTAAATATGATTGAATGAATGAATACTCTCCCAACCATTTAGTATAGTGCTCTGCACACAGTAATCTCTCAGTAAATGTCATTGATTAATTGATGTAAAATATGTTTGATTTAGATAATCCAAAGTGTTTGGCAAAAATCATAAAGCACAAACTAATGCTATCATTTTGTAAACCCCAGTTTGGCACACAAGACATCATGCTTGGAAATTAGATTTATTATAATTTTTAGACCAATATCTTTGATTTGGAAAATGACATTCAAAAAAACCACATTTGCAGTAAAAGACAAAATTAGGTAGTCCTGTTCATGACCTGCTATATATTTCTCACATAAACCAGATTTTATATTTAATCAAAAGAACCATTAAGCACAATTACTAATAAACTAAAATATGCCTTTTGCTTGCTCAGTCAGTAATAAGAGCTTCTTTTAAGTATGTAAGGTCTTCTGGCTTTATTTGAATGTAGTTGTCGTTTCAGAATGTAAGGAGATTTTCTCTTCACAATGTCCTCTTTCTCGTGGTTTGAATTTCTAGGATCCAGTACATCCTCCTGCAGTAACTGAAAGAAACAGATGGAGTGTTAGTGGGATTTTTGTTTCCTTCAACTGAAATTTTCAATGTGCCAAAGCATATTTAATGATGACCCACATTACACATGTTTCAGAAAACTTTGAATAGGTTAATTGAAATAATCATCTAAAGCAGTACTATATTCATGAGAGACCAGAGTAGTACCATGTTTATCTCCCAACTCTATTGCACTGCACTCTCTCAGGTTCTTAGTTCACTGCTCTGCACACATGAAGTGTTCAATAAATACCACTTATTGATTGATTGATGGGGAGGTTCTGGCTCTAGGTCGTCATCATTTTGAAGTATTCCAGTTTGAAACATGCTGTAGGGCAAAGTCCAGGCTGTCCAACTCTGTTGTACTGTCCTCCACTAAGTACTTAGCACGGTGCACTGCACACAGTAAGCATACAATAAATATACAAAATAGACTCCACTTTTCTTGGAAGGAGTCTGGGAACGAACTAATTTCTAGAAGGTAACGGCTGATTACAATTCATTGCTTTTATCCCATTTAGAATCCATCAAACAATGGTATTTAGTAAGCACTTATTATGTGCATAACACTATACTATGCACTTGGGAGAGGACTAGCAGAAACAAGCTTAAACTTAAAGTGGCTGCAGACATTATCCAGCAAACCAGAGATAGTTATGGGATGTGTATCATTGGGAGGATATTCCCAGGGTGAAGTTAATAAAAATTGGTGGCATGGCCCTAGAAGAAGAGGCAATAGTGTAATAATACAGAGAGT
The DNA here is from genome assembly GCF_015852505.1 of Tachyglossus aculeatus. Classification (NCBI taxonomy): domain Eukaryota; kingdom Metazoa; phylum Chordata; class Mammalia; order Monotremata; family Tachyglossidae; genus Tachyglossus; species Tachyglossus aculeatus. The sequence goes on along the minus strand of NC_052079.1, from coordinate 33,174,787 downwards.
GCGGTGCAATAGAGTTGGGAGATAAACATGGTACTACTCTGGTCTCTCATGAATGTAGTACTGCTTTAGATTATTGTCTCAATTAACCGATTCCAAGTTTTCTGAAACATGTGTAATGTGGGTCATCATGAAATATGTTTTGGCACATTGGCCAAGTGATCCAGAGCCTGAATATTTTCTGGTTGGTCCAATCCTGTCTGTGGAACATTCATTTGATTCACTGTTTCCTGGCCCAATTAGCCAGGATTACATACCAGTGAGCTCAAAGAGTGCTCTGTAATTCTGTGGAAAAACTCATGAAATTTAACACCTTTTCTGTGAATTCAGGATGGTGGAATATCCCTGCAGAATAAATATAATTCAAACCCCTGAATCTTCAGCAATTACTCTATTGGATGGATTCATTCAGATCCTTCTGTTATCCAGGAATGGTTCCCTTATGTGGATTGGACATCTTATGAATTGGCTGGAAATATATATTTACTACAATACCCATCTAGTTATAAAATATACAAAATCAGATTAGACTATTAATATCCAACTTTTTCCTAATATATTGCATTTAGATTTCTAAGTGAAATGCTTTCTGCTGAAACTGAGGAGCCCAAACTACTGAAGCTAATAAGGTCCAAAATATTTTCCAAACTCCAGAATCCCTGGACTGGCTTCAACATCTTTTCATGTAAGTAAAAACAGTGGGATTTTAAAACTCTATCTCACAGTGGCTACTTAGATGAGACATATATTGGCAGAAATGTTGCCAGTTCACACATATCTAAAGGGCCTTTGAAGTAGGTGTCAGCTCTCAGGCATTAGTTCTGTAATGGCCTTCGATGTTAAATAAAATGTGCTCAGATTGCAATGTATAAGAAAATGAAAGAAATTAAATGATTAGCCTTTTAAGATAAAGCACAAAGATCAAATAAAATATAAAAGAATTAAGGTTCAGATGAAGTTCCGCAGGAGTTGTGGTTCATGACAACAGTATTGCAGGATGAAATATGATGGGATTAATATTATTTAAAATGTGCTATCGACTTTCCCTAATGTAAAAGACATTTTTTGAAGTCAGCTCTTTCCGGGGCATGAGACATACCCATTTAATGGCGATTTCCTTTCTACAGAATTTAATGTTCTTGGTAGTCTTATGGGATGAGAGTTCATTGCTTTATAATTGCACAGAAAGTTTAAGTTTTTCATTGATTATATTTTTAATTTGGGGGAATTAGCAAATTGATATGCAGTCATAATTCATTTAAAAAGTGAATAAATATCAGTGATGATGGGACAGAGAAATATGATGAGAAGCAGCATGGTGTAGTAAATACAGCACGGGCCTCAGAGTCAAGGTCATGGGTTCGAAACCCGGCTCCACCACCTGTCTAGTGTGTGACCTTGGGCAAGTCACTTCACTTCTTAGCGCTATATGTTTGAGTGGAAAAAAATGTCCTTTAAAAAGTGTTCTGATGATATTCAATTGCAACATCAATAAGGGAAACAGCTGAATTTTCTGCTTCTATAGTACCTTCCATAAGGTAGGTCTAAAATCGTCCTCTGGTCATAATGGATCTTCAAATATCAGTGAGTATTACATGTTTGATTCAAGAATATAGTTAAGAAACTATTATCATTTAAAATTTCATATAATAAGGCTATTGAAAGTTTGCAGTAACTTTTGGTTACCTATTGTCATTATGCATGGAGCAATGAACTTAATGTAAATTATCATCCATGTTGAGAAATGATCTTTCATTAAATCCTATCACTAAGGAATTTGTTTCAACCTGCAGCTTTTCATTTGAAAATAGAAAAAGGAGTTACTTTCAGAAAATCTGGTTCCCTAATCTTTAGTTTCTGGGTGTAAGGTCTATAATTACTAGTGCCATAATTTGAATGTCATCATCATTTTATTTTAAAATTTCAATAACAGTTAAATGTCAAGAGCTTTCATCTTTTGAGCATTTGTTTGCTCCTGTTTCTTTTACGTTCTTCTTCATCTTTTTGGCATTTCTCAGAAAAAAAGCATGCAGGGTTTTTTTTCCCATATCTCAATATTTTGCAATATCAAGCATATGAATTTTATTTCTAGTGAAATTCACTAGAAGTTTGGATTTTTTTTAAAAAGTTTCTAGAACCAGTTCACTTAGGTTAAAATAGTTTGATGGCTTTTCTTACAAGTGAAATGAACATCGGGCAATTCAACTTTTCTCCTTGGAAGTTTCATTGTATTATGTGTTAATGTAAAAATCAGAAGCCTTATTTTGCCCGTCCTAAGTACTCCCAAGTATTGAGGAGCAGCGTGTCTCAGTGGAGAAGAGCACGCGCTTTGGAGTCAGAGGTCATGGGTTCGAATCCCGGCTCTGCCACATGTCTGCTGTGTGACCTTGGGCAAGTCACTTAACTTCTCTGAGCCTCAGTTCCCTCATCTGTAAAATGGGGATTAAGACTGTGAGCCCCACGTGGGACAACCTGATCACCTTGTATCCCCCCAGCGCTTAGAACAGTGCTCTGCACATAGTAAGTGCTTAACAAATGCCATTATTATTATTATTATTATTTTTATTATTATTATTATTACTCTGGACAGTAGTTAATAGGAAATGCTAATTAACAACAGCACATCCAGAGCAATTCATTCATTCATTCATTCAATCGTATTTATTGAGCGCTTTCTGTGTGCAGAGCACTGTACTAAGCGCTTGCACTGTACTAAGCAATATGAGCTAGTCAGTCAACAAGAACACAAAACATTTCCAAAAAATGTTGATTTAAAAATTAATTTTTCCCTGATAGAACTTTCAAGGAAATGGACTCCTTTATTTGAAATATCACCCTCTAGTACTTATATTAGTACAATAGTACTAATTGATATTAGTTTTTCAATATTTCAATACAATAGTACTACATAGCAGCAAACGGACATGAAGTTGGCCCGTAAGCGGCGGGGAGCCAGGAGGAGCAGAAGTCCTTTGTTGCAGCTTTCGCACCCAGGACCCCAGCGCGTAGCCCGGTGAGTGGGCCTGGGATGGGAGGGAGGTCTCGGGGAAGGATGGGTGCTCAATAAATGGAGAAGTACCGTGGCTCAGTGGAAAGAGCCCGGGCTGGAGAGTCAGAGGTTGTGGGTTCTAATCCCGGCTCTGCCCCTTATCAGCTGTGTCTCCTTGGGCAAGTCACTTAGCTGCTCTGGGCCCTAGTACAGTGAAAGCGCTTAGTACAGTGCTGTGCATACAGTGAGCGCTCAATAAATAGCAAAGCAGAGTGGGTCAGTGGAAAGAGCCCGAGCTGCGGAGTCAGAGGTCGTGGGTTCTAATCCTGGCTCTGCCCCTTATCAGCTCTGTGTCCTTGGGCAAGTCACTTAGCTGCTCTGGCCTTCAGTACAGTATAAGCGCTTAGTACAGTGCTCTGCTCATAGTAAGCGCTGGCTTAGTGGCGAGAGCCTGGGCTGAAGAGTCAGAGGTCATGGGTTCTAATCCTGGCTCTGCCCTTATCAGATGTGTATCCTTGGGCCAGTCACTTAGCTGCTCTGGGCCTTAGTACAGTGCAAGCACTTAGTACAGTGCTCTGCACACAGTAGGCACTCAATAAATAGAGAAGCAGCATGGCTCAGTGGAAAGAGCCTGAGCTGCAGAGTCAGAGATCGTGGGTTCTAATCCTGCCTCTGCCCCCTATTAGCTGTGTGTCCTTGGGCAAGTCACTTAGCTGCTCTGGGCCTTAGTACAGTGCAAGCGCATAGCACAGTGCTGTGCACACAGTGAGTGCTCAGTAAATAGCAAAGTAGAGTGGGTCAGTGGAAAGAGCTCGGGCTGGAGAGTCAGAGGTCATGGGTTCTAATCCCAGCTCTGCCCCTTATCAGCTGTGTCTCCTTGGGCCAGTCACTTAGCTGCTCTGGGCCTTAGTACAGTGCAAGTGTTTAGTACAGTGCTCTGCACACAGTAAGCACTCAATAAATAGAGAAGCAGCATGGCTCAGTGGAAAGAGCCTGAGCTGGGGAGTCAGAGGTCTTGGGTTCTAATCCTGGCTCTGCCCCTTATTAGCTGTGTGTCCTTGGGCCAGTCACTTAGCTGCTCTGGGCCTTAGTACAGTGCAAGCGCTCAGTACAGTGCTCTGCACACAGTGATCGCTCAATAAATAGGGAAGCAGCGTGGCTCAGTGACGAGAGCCCGGGCTGAGGAGTCAGAGGTCACGGGTTCTAATCCCGGCTCTGCTGCTTAGCGGCTGTGTCTCCTTGGGCCAGTCACTTAGCTGCTCTGGGCCTTAGTACAGTGCAAGCGCTCAGTATAGTACTCTGCACACAGTGATGGCTCAATAAATAGAGAAGCAGCGGGGCCCAGTGGCGAGAGCCCGGGATGAGGAGTCAGAGGTTGTGGGTTCTAATCTCACCCCTGCCCCTTAGCAGCTGTATGTCAGCCAGTCACTTAGCTGCTCTGAGGCTTAGTACAGTGCAAGCGCTTAGTACAGTGCTCTGCACACAGTAAGCGCTGACTTAGTGGCAAGAGCCCAGGTTGAGGAGTCAGAGGTCGTGGGTTCTAATCCCAGCTCTGCTCCTTAGCGGCTGTGTGTCCTTGGGCCAGTCACTTAGCTGCTCTGGGCTTTAGTACAGTGCAAGCGCTTAGTACAGTGCTCAGCACACAGTGAGCGCTCAATAAATAGAGAAGCAGAGTGGCTCAGTGGAAAGAGCCCAGGCTGGGGAGTCAGAGGTCGTGGGTTCTAATCCCGCCTCTGCCCCTTATTAGCTGTGTCTCCTTGGGCCAGTCACTTAGCTGCTCTGGCCTTTAGTACAGCTTAAGCGTTTAGTACAGTGCTCTGCTCATAGTAAGTGCTGGCTTAGTGGCGACAGCCTGGGCTGAGGAGTCAGAGGTCGTGGGTTCTAATCCCAGGTCTGCCCCTAAGCGGCTGTGTGTCATTGGGCCAGTCACTTAGCTGCTCTGGGCCTTAGTAGAGTGCAAGCGCTTAGTACAGTGCTCAGCACACAGTGAGCGCTCAATAAATAGAGAAGCAGAGTAGCTCAGTGGAAAGAGCCTGGGCTGAGGAGTCAGAGTTCGTGGTTTCTAATCCCGCCTCTACCCCTTATCAGCTGTGTGTTCTTGGGCAAGTCACTTAGCTGCTGTGGCCTTCAGTATAGTACAAGTGCTTAGCGCAGTGCTCTGCTCATAGTAAGCGCTGCCTTAGTGGCAACAGCCTGGGATGGGGAGTCAGAAGTTGTGGGTTCTAATCCCGCCTCTGCCCCTTATCAGCTGTGTGTCCTTGGGCCAGTCACTTAGCTGCTCTGGGCCTTAGTAGTACAGTGCAAGCGCTTAGTACAGTGCTCTGCACACAGTGATCGCTCAATAAATAGAGAAGTAGCATGGCTCAATGGAAAGAGCCCAGAATGGAGAGTCAGAGGTCGTGGGTTCTAATCCCGCCTCTGCCCCTTATTGGCTGTGTGTCCTTGGGCCAGTCACTTAGCTGCTCTGGACCTTAGTACAGTGCAAGTGCTTAGTACAGTGCTGTGCACACAATGAGCACTCAATAACTGTCTCTATATGTTGCCAATTTGTACTTCCCAAGTGCTTAGTACAGTGCTCTGCACATAGTAAGCGCTCAATAAATACGATTGATGATGATGATGATGAATAAATAGAGAAGCAGTGTTGCTCCGTGGTGAGAGCCGGGGCTGAGAAGTCAGAGGTCGTGTGTTCTAATCCTGCCTCTGCCCCTTATCGGCTGTGTGTCCTTGGAACAGTCACTTAACTGCTCTGGGCTTTAGTACAGTACAAGCGCTTACTACAGTGCTCTGCTCTTAGTAAGCCCTGGCTTTTAGTGGCGAGAGCCCGAGCTGGGGAGTCAGAAGCTGTGGGTTCTAATTCCGCCTCTGCCCCTTATCAGCTGTGTGTCCTTGGGCCAGTCACTTAGCTGCTCTGGGCCTTGGTATAGTGCAAGCGCTTAGTACAGTGCTCTGCACACGGTAAGCACTCAACAAATAGAGAAGCAGTGGGGCTCAGTGGCAAGAGCCCAAGCTGGGGAGTCAGAGGTTGTGGGTTCTAATCCCAGCTCTGCCCCTTATCGGCTGTGTGTCCTTGGGCCAGTCACTTAGCTGCTCTGAGCCTTAGTACAGTGCAAGCGCTTAGTACAGTGTTCTGCACACAGTAAGCGCTGGCTTAGTGGCAAGAGCCAGGGCTGGGGAGTCAGAGGTCGTGGGTTCTAATCCTGGCACTGCCTCTTATTAGCTGTGTGTCCTCAGGCAAGTCAGTTAGCTGCTCTGGGCCTTAGTACAGTGCAAGCGCTTAGTCCACTGCTCTGCACACAGTAAACGCTCAATAAATACGATTGAATGAATGAATGAATACTAACGATGGCTTTTATTAAGCGCTTACTATATGCAAACCACTGGTCTAAGTGTGGAGGAGTTACAAGGTGATCAGGTTGTCCCCCGGGGGGGCTCACAGTCTTCATCCCCGTTTTACAGATGAGGGAACTGAGGCACAGGGAAGTGAAGTGACTTGCCCAGAGTCACACAGCTGACAGATGGCAGAGCCGGGATTTGAACCCATGACCTCTGACTCCAAAGCCCGGGCTCTTTCCACTGAGCCACGCTGCTTCAGATGAAAGGGCCTCATGGCCTCATCTGTAAAATGGGGATGAAGACTGGGAGCCCCACGTGGAACAGCCTGATCACCTTGTATCCCAGCGCTTTGAACAGTACTTTGAACATAGTAAGCGCTTAACAAATGCCATCATTATTATTATTATCCACCCCCCAGCCCCCCCATCAATCAGTCCTATCTACTGAGCACTTCCCAGGTGTGGAGCACTGGACTGAGCGCTGGGAAAGCTCGCCCTGCCACATCTCTCCCGCCGCAAAACTGAAAGAAGAAAATCAATCTTCTTCAAAGGTGGGCGGAGGAAGGGAAACATTAGATGGGCACTTCACCTTGTAACCTCCCCAGCACTTAGAACAGTGCTTTGCACATAGTAAGCGCTTAATAAAGGCCATCATTATTATTATTATTTAGCAGTGTCAGGGTGTTGGCTTGTTAGCCCGTTGTTGGGTGGGGACTGTCTCTATATGTTGACAATTTGTACTTCCCAAGCGCTTAGTACAGTGCTCTGCACACAGTAAGCACTCAACCTCCTCCAGGAGGCCTTCCCAGACTGAGCCCCCTTTTTCTTCTTCTCCCCCCCCGCCCTACCTACTTCCCCTCCCCACAGCACTTGCATATATTTATACAGATTTATTACTCTTTATTTTACTTGTACATATTGACTATTCTCTAGCTAGCTATAATTCTATTTGTTCTGACGATGTTGACACCTGTCTAAATGTTTTGTTTTGTTGTCTGTCTCCCCCTTCTATTTTGTGAGCCCGTTGTTGGGTAGGGACCGTCTCTATATGTTGCCAAGTTGTACTTCCCAAGCGCTTAGTACAGTGCTCTGCACACAGTAAGGGCTCCATAAATATGATGGAATGAATGAATGAATGAATGCAAGATCAATCTTCTTGGAATGATACGAATTTAGAGCTTTTTTTTTTACAATTCTCATGAAAATACAAATGCCCAGTGAATAAACTGACCCTAGATTCCATTAATCAGCATAGTTCCGAATTTTGAGGGCCAAACCATAACATTTCCCAAGACTTTCTGTACAGATGCTGCGGAATTGAAACTTCGTAACAGCCGCTCTTGCTCACTTTAAGGCTTTAGTTTTCTCACATAGGTTGTAGCGTGCCCGGCTCTTGCTAGAGAAGCAGCGTGGCTCAGTGGAAAGAGCACGGGCTTTGGAGTCAGAGGTCATGGGTTCGAATTCCGACTCCACCACATGACTGCTGTGTGACCTTGGGCGAGTCACTTAACTTCTCTGAGACTCAATTACCTCATCTGTAAAATGGGGATTAAGATTGTGAGCCCCATGTGGGGCAACTTGATCACCTTGTATCAATCAATCAATCGTATTTATTGAGCGCTTACTGTGTGCAGAGCACTGTACTAAGCGCTTAAATATACAGAACAGTGCTCTGCACATAATAAGCGCTTAACAAATGCCATCATTATTAGCATTATTATTCCACACCATTCTGGAATATATAGTATGAATGTCCTACAAATACAGAAGACTTCCTGCATTTATCTAGACTGTGAGCCCACTGTTGGGTAGGGACTGTCTCTATATGTTGCAACTTGTACTTACCAAGCACTTAGTACAGTGCTCTGCACACAGTAAGTGCTCAATAAATATGATTGATTGATTATCAAAACTCTGGAATCCTCAATAAAGGGTGAATAGGGAAGCCTATTGTTGGGTAGGGATTGTCTCCATTTAATAATAATAATAATAATAATAATGGCATTTATTAAGCGCTTACTATGTGCAAGGCACTGTTCTAAGCGCTGGGGAGGTTACAAGGTGACCAAGTGGTCCCAAGGGGGCTCCCAGTCTTCATCCCCATTTTACAGATGAGGTAACTGAGGCCCAGAGCAGTGAAGTGACTTGCCCAAAGTCACACAGCTGACAAGTGGCAGAGGAGGGATTTGAACCCGTGACCTCTGACTTCAAAGCCCGGGCTCTTTCCACTGAGCCACGCTGGTTCCCCATTTGTTGCTGAATTGTACTTTCCGAGCACTTAGTACAATGTTCTGCACACAGTAAGTGATCAATAAATACAATTCAGTGAATGAATGAAAGAAGCAGAAATTGGGCATGCCCTGGTTTTCAACAGAAAATAACATGGCCAGCCAGGCAATGAAAAAATAAAGCTATTAAAAGTTTGAAAGCTACAAAGTGGTCTAAATACTGACCATACTTAAAACATTTAAAACTTACTCAACTGATTATTAAAAGATATTCAATTCTTTATATTCAACAAGGAGTCTACTATAAGAAGAATGATTATTATTTCTATTTGTATCGAAAACATTAAGTAACTCTGTAAATATGTCTTATTTCGATTCTGAACAATTTGGTTCCTAGAAATTAAAACACAAAATGAAATATATGAACTGATATGATCATTAAAATGACACGAATTATCAGACATTTGCAAAATAATTAAGACGAAAATTACATATAAAATGGCATATTTAAAAGCATATCTTCATATGTTATGATGTGTTATAGGAAAATGTTTTAAATACATTTATTAAATTGAAATAATTATTCATTCAACGTTGGTTCATACTTCCTAGGCTCCAGGGAACGGTTTAGACTATTGAGTGTCACTGGGATTCTGAGTCACGTATGATCATCAATAAATCCTGGCTAAATTCTTACGGTGCGTTAAAGAAGTCAGCTGGTTTGATTTGGTTTGACACTCAAATTCTCTACTCCCCGAGAGCGATATCAGATTGATAAACTAACTAATAAGCCAAATTTAGTTTTTATTGGTAGTTGAGATCCACAATCACTTGAAATACATTTTGCAGAGTTTAGATGTGATTGACGTTTTTATGTGTCTGATTTTTCCAAATCTAATTGGTCTTTCTGTTTTTAATTTGTTCATTTCTAGTTTACCAAACATTACTTTATGGTTCTAAGGAAAAAAATACGAGTCCTAAGTGCATAGGATCTCTTGAACATCAAAAAACAACAACACTCTTCTTAAACATTTCTATGAGTGAGTTTAAAAGCATATGGATTAAATTTATCTTCTATACATGCTGTTTTAAAATTTTTGAGGAAAACCCTTCTGGTAAACTCCAAATATTTGAAAAACTGACTTAGAATGTCACAGATTTCCCGATCTCAACACATTTCTCAGCATGGTGGTTCAGTCATTTGCAATATTTGTAATTTTTCCCATAAATCTAATTATCAGGAAAAAAAACACAATACGGCTAAGAACAACATAACAATAAATTATATTTTTTGCTTTACCTCCCAGTGCTGAAAGGCTCTGCTGTGGCAGATTTTTTGCAGCTGATATACGGTTAACATTGCTTCCAAGCTAAATCCATCTAAAGCAGTGGGAAATTGCCTTCTTGTAATAAGTTCTTCTTCACCGGTCTCTCCTGTTTCTTCGGCTTGGCTGTTTAAGTTATTGATAAGACTGCAAACATTTAGCAGGGTCATTTTCCAGTAAGGAAGCCTTGCTTTGCTAATCTGAAAGATATAAAAGAATGCACAAAACTGAAGATTTGTTTTGGAAGATATATTTTGGCAATAGACATATGTCTAAACACTAAAATTGGTTGATCAATGTCTATTAATCATATCTGATTCAATTTTTTTTAAGCATTGATGCCACTTAGTTACTCAAATGCCAAATTGCCATATACAAGCAAGCCTCTCCGCTGTTATTTAACTAGGGAAGCAAATGAAACCCTGGGAGGTATTAAGAATCAAAAATTAAAAAAAAATGATTAAGAAAGAACAGCGATCTTAAATTTGTAATCATCCTAGAAGTGAGAATAAGTGCATAATAGTATGCCCACAAATCAGTTGTGACCATTAAATGAAAAGAAATTAAGCAATTTTAGTATTCCCCCATTAAGGTTTCGTGCCAAAAAGATTAAATTTGGCAGCTTTAGCTGTCTGTTTCTTTTAGCAGATGATGAAGTGGTATAACTAGAAAAGAAAATGACTGAATGGAAATAACATAAGAAATTCAAATATGGGGAAAACTATAAAGAAATTCAAAATTTGGAATACTTGTTCCTTCCATTAGAACATTCAAGCTCAACTACAAAAGGATCAAGCTGAAACTGATGAAGGGAAGGACTTCGTGGCCATGACTAGTTTGGGAAATTAAAGAAACATTTCCACGCAGGTCATTTAGGGCTGCCAAATTCTACCCTTGAGAAGGAAAGATCCCATCAGCTATACTGCATTGTACAGAGGTGGGAATTTTATCATTCAAATTTAAGGTAATTATTTAACATATAATGGTAGAATCTATAAAACCAGCTCATTATGGGCAGGGAATGTGCCTGCTAATTCTGTTGTATTGTACTCTCCCAAGTGCTTAGTATGGTGCTCTGCACATCGTGAACACTCATTTATTGATTGATTGGGGTAGAACAACCTTACGTCCTTATTGATTTTGTTTAACCAAATAACCCATGCACTGAGGAAATCATCTGACTCCTCTGATTTACTTTTTGGTAGTCCAGGGCTATCTCTACTCACTCTATTGGACTTTCCTGAATGCATAGTACAGAGCTGTGCAGAAAATAGGTGCTCAATAAATAATATTGTTTGATTGATTTAAAACAATCCTGTTGTTAGTGTCTCCTTCAACAAAGAATGCGGAATAACTATTCGATAGATCTATTTTCACTTCTACTGTCCAAAGAAATTCTGTTTTCTAACAACATGCCCTTTATTAGGAGGAATTTTTAGTAAGTTTGTGTTTTTTGAATCTTGGTGATTATTTCAGATGACAGTAATAATAATTATGGTATTTGTTAAGCGTTTACTATGTGCCAAGCACAGTTCTAAGTGCTGGGGTAAGTACATGGTAAACAGGTTGTCCCACGTGGGGCTCACAGTCTTAATCCTCAATTTACACATGAGGTAACTGAGGCACAGAGAAGTTAAGTAACTTGCCCAAAGTCACACAGCTGATAAATGGTAGAACCGGAATTAGAACCCATGACCTCTAACTCCCAAACCCATGCTCTTTTCACTAAGCCACGCTGATTCCATATACAATTGGAGGTAAATAAAAAACGTGTACCACCCTAACAAAGTAGATTTAATTTCTTCCCTTCCACCTGAAACAAGAAGAAAAGGCTCATCTGGTGTTTTATTCATATGATATTAGTAGGCTGTCCTCATATTTGAAAGATGGGAGTTATTCACAAGGAATTTAATCTTTTTGAGGAATGTCTAAATTAATTACTAACAGCTGCACCAAAAGAAACAAAAAATAGACTTTAATTTTGGTCTAATTTGGCATAATTTAAAAATATTTTGGACTGTTACAGTCATCTGCCTAAAATCATGTGATAATTCTATCATTCTAAAATATAAATATAATTTTACCCAAACATAAATTAAGAACGTTTAGTGTATTTTCTGATGGAATGTTGCCAAACGGAAATATTTTACTGCTTCAAAGCAAATGGGAGGATACCATCTGTCACTATTAGTAAAGATTACACTGCTCATGAGTGATGAGCTCAATTCTCCCTTGCAAGGCCCTCAAGGGTGCAGGGTTGTAACACTATATTGCACCAATGCAATCGCAAGAGCTATTAAGGATGAGAAAGCACCTTCCACTTTTTTTTTCCTCATTTAAAAGTGGGTATACACTTGATTCAATTTTTTTATTGTATTTGTTAAGCACTTAGTATGTGCCAAGCACTGTACTAAACACTGGGGTAGATACAAAACAGTTTTTGGGAAAGGCAGTCTGCCCTGTGCCCTATAACTCTTTTCTCCTCTTCACTCTCTACCAACTTGGCCTTTGAATCCCATTAGATAGGTAAGCTGCACATGATGGAAGTCAGTCAGTTGTATTTATTGAGTGCTCACTGTTTGCAGAACACTGTACTAAGCACTTGGAAAAATACAATATAACAATAAATGGACACATTCCCTGCTCACAATGAGCTTACAGTCTAGAGGGGAAGGCAGGCATTAATATTAATAAAATACAGATATGTACATAAGTGCTGTGGGGCTGGAAGTGAGGATGAATGAAAGAAGCATGCCACGGAGACGCAGAAGGAAGTGGGGAAAGAAGAAGGGAGGACTTAGGAAAGGCCTCTTGAAGGAGATGTGCCTTCAATAAGGCTTTGAAGTGGGGGAGCGTAATTGTAGGTTATAAGTAGCATGGCTCAGTGATTGAGGCACGGGATTGGGAATCAGAGGGACCTGGGTTCTAACACCACCTCTACCACGTTTTTGCTATGTGACCTTGGGCAGATAAGTCACTTAACTTCTCTGGGCCTCTCTAAAATGGGAATTAAGAGTGTGAGCCCCATAAGGGACAGGGAATGTGTCCAACCTGTTTAACCTGTGTCCTCTCCACTGCTTAGAGCAGTGCTTGGCGTTCATTCAGCCATATTCATTGAGCACTTTCTGTATGCAGAGCACTGTACTAAACACTTGGAAGAGTACAATACAACAATACAACAATAAACAGACACATCCCCTGATCAAGTACACCATGATCCCAGCTGCACAACCTACGTGGGCCCCTGCCCCAAGTGTGGTCTGCAGACTAATGGAGTGTGGATGTGCAGTAAGAATTGTGTCATGTTATAGCAAGCACCCCAAATAAGCTTTAAATAACAAATAATGCCTAGACCATAGGTTTCCAAACTTAGATGGAAAATCCATTAATAGATAATTGAAAATGGAACTTCAATAATAATGGCATCCATCTTGGTTGCTGGTTTGAAGGCAATGTGTATTGATGCTGATATGCACAGATGTTTCTTCTGACACTGCATCGTACTTTATGAATATATATGTGAAGAACATTCTCTAAGCAAAATGAATAATGAAAATTCTTGTTTTGAAAGACCTGAGTGTAAATACTGAAGTTCATCCTCTAGAACTTCATCCCTGTTGTGGACAGGGAATGTCTGTTATATTGTTGTGTTTTACCTCCCAAGCGTTTAGTATAGTGCCATGCACTAAATACTCAATAAACATGACTGATTAATTGACTTTGGTGTTAATCTTTCCTGGATCCTTTCAATTACCCTTTCATCACTGTCATTATAATCTCAGAAAGAGGCAATGTTCTCTGATTGTTTCAACCATAGGACAAAAATATTGATGCACTGTAGGAGCAGAACTCATTTAATAGTAGGTCAGCCCTGGCTCTAAAAATTTGCCTTTAATGCCAAAAATGAAACCTGAAGCCTTTTTTCTCAAATGTCATAGTTTCTGTATAGTCATGACCTGAAAAGTAGGTCAAGAATGTCAATTACTGAAGTTACTCAGAATGTTTGAAAGAAAAAAAGCCTTTAAAATTAAACATCAGTCACTGTGAAGAACTGTGCATAAAAAAACACATCAAATGAATCAATCTATTTCTGTAAATCAGTCCTAATCCAGAGATACACATTCACCAGCCACTTGTGATGAAATTCAATTTAATTTCTTGTAGATAAGAAGTTGAAACATGAATATGATTGTGTGAGTCGGATCCATAGCATCTTGATTTAAAGAAGTAACGAATGTACCATCTCTGGATATTGAAAATAAATCATGCAGATGAGTTCTCAAAGATCATCACATGAACCTGATTAATTGTTCATGATCATAGCTTTCTGAGTTAAATTTTGACCTGAATATTTGGAATTTAAATATGTAAATCTGGAATAACATTTCTAGGAAGTGGCCATGGCCCTGAATATTTGGAACTTTGAGTACGTATGGAATGGTGGGCATATGTAGAAAGAAATATTTTGAGGAGCATGAATTAGAGTGCAACAATTAGATTCATTGTGGCCATGATAAGTCTCCCGTTCAGTAGACAAAAATGCATTTTCTCTATTAAATCTCAAAACCAGATTTTCTAATATATTACAATCCATCTGGATTTCATACAAATCACCATTTGAGGGGGGATGAGCATAATGCAAATCTGCTTTCCCTATCATAGTCATAAATTCTTCCACTCCCGTCACTTATTTAATTTGATTCTCTTTTCAAAGTTGGAGTGGTTGATAAACTGGCCCTGGGCATCATTCTTTCTTGCTAATATCCCTGTTACAGGGATAGTTGCTTAGGGAGATGGGGGAGTTGGATCATCTCTAGTCCAAGGGTAGCGTAGCAATTAGTTCAAGATACCCTTCAGGTTTGGAATTGTTGCCAATCCGTGGTAACCTGGAATTGGAGGGGATCTCTCCCTACATCCTACCAATCCATCCTAATCAGATCAGGATTTCCATGTGGAAAGCCTGCCTCCCCTACATGCAAAGATTGGGAACCACCTCAGGGGTCTGCTGGGATGGGGGACAATGTGGGACAACTAGTAATGCTTGAAGCCTGGAGCAAATCTCCTGTTCCCTGTCTCCTTGGCCAATACAGGGCTTAATCTAGTGGGAAGCCTGGGGTCATTGGCCCCATCGACTCTTCGCTCACCACCACCCTGCCTAGGTCAGATTGAGTCCATAATCATGATAGTTTGACTCCAACTTCCTTCTTATTACTCATTTTGTTTGATGTACCCACTAGGAAAAATCCAAAGCAGGGTACATTTCATCAGCCTGTGGTTGACACAGCATTTCAAAACCTTTGTTATATGAAATATGTATTTTTCAGGAACCTTCTTGATCAATTCTTTGCTCTTTTCTAGAGCACCTGTCAACTTCATCCAAACTCTTCCACTTCCTAAAAATTCCCTCTCCCAGGAGTCATTCCTAAATAAAATTTTACCTTTCTGCTTATGGCATTTCATTGATCTCTGTAGCACTTAGGAATATATCTGTTTACTTGGTCCATTGAATTAATCTTCTCTCTCATTCTTTGGTCTATTATATAACACACTGATCCAAGTACTTATTAATCCCATCTTAACTACTGCATCGGCCTCCTCACTGACCCCATTGCCTACTCTCTCTCCCCACTCCAGTCCATACGTCACTCCATTGCCTGGATAGTTTTTCTAAAATAAGTTCAGTCCCTGTTTCCCTTCTGCTCCTTGTGGGCGGGGATTGTGTCTAGCTTTTCTTGATTGTATTCTCTTCTTCCAAGAGTTTAGTACAGTGTTCTGCATACAGTAAGCACTCAATCACTACTATTGATTGATTGATTGATTATACTGAGTAGCTTCCACTTCATGTCTGTTTGCCCTTCAAGAATGGGACTGTGTCTTTTGCTACAGGGTTCCAAGTGGGCCTTCATTAAATGCCATTGATAATGATATCCCCCAATTGTAAATCAGCTAAAATTGTAAAAACAATGGTGACTAAAATATGTTTGTTCATGAAAAAAAACTTCTCTTGACATTACTGAGAAGTAAAATCAAATTATAAATATTGGTGTAGCTGTACGTATTCCTTGAAACATATTTGCCTACTAAATAAGTATCTTTCACAGCCCACTAGACTGTGAGCTCATTGTTGGCAGGGATTGTCACTCTTTATTGCTGTATTGAACTTTCCCAAGCACTTAGTAGAGTGCTCTACACACAGTTAGCACTCAATAAATGCGATTGATTTAATGAATAAATTTAAAAAACTTCATTGGTGCTGTTCAATTCTAAATTGGTTTGCACTTTTCTTGCAAATTGAAATAGTTTATTTTAAGGAGGTAAATCAAAGAAATTGCTGTTCCTGTCTTATAAAAGCCTCCCATCATCTGATTCACACTAGAATCCAAATGCCTCTCAATAACTTTGCTTAAGCAAATGTTGATATGGATTTAACCCAATAACCTAGAAAACTATTTGAAAAATTTTGACATAGAACTATGGCAATAATTGTAGTATTTGTTAAGTGCATACTACGTCAGTAACACTTTTCTAAGCTCAGGGGTAGATACGAGACAATTAGGTCAAGCACAGTACCTGTTCTCTATGGGGTTTGTAGACTAAGTAGATGGGAAGACAGGTATTTAATTCCCATTTCACAGATGAAGTAACCGAGGCCCAGATAATTAAGTGACTTGTCCAAAGACACATAGCAGGCATATGTTGGAGAAAGTTTAGAACCCAGGTTCCTTTTTTTATAGCATTTGTTAAGTGCTTACTATGTGCCAGGCATTGTACTAATCTTGTGCTGGGGTAAATACAAGATAATCAGGTTGGACACAGTCCGTGTCCCAAACGCGGTTTACAGTATTAATCCCTATTTTACAGATGAAGTAATTGAGGCCCAGAGAAGTTACATGACTTGCCCAAGGTCACACAGCAGAAAGGTGGCAGAGCTGGGATTGGAAACCAAGTCCTTTTGACTCTTCAGCCCATGTTCTTTCCACTAGGCCATGCTGTTTTTCCATAATATCTTACAGTTCTCCCTACCATCTGGAAATTGCTATGCAAGGCCAGTTTTTTCACATTAGTCTGTTTTGGAAAAAGTGTCCTTAGAAAGCTGGATTTCAAAACTCCTAGTCCTAGAGAGACAGTGTATTGAAAGAGTCATGTGATTACGCCAGGTGAAATTTTCATGGATGCCTTGCAAAAAGGCCTAGTTAAAATTGTAATATTGATGAAAAATTCCACTTAAAAAACTTCCTCTTTTTGTCCTCGATTAACTGTTTCATCAAATTTCTTGTTTGTTGATGTTGATGCATTTTAGCATCCAGTCTCCCCACCATTGTGCTCCATGGCTTGGATGAAGTTTCTGTGTTTCTAGGACCTGGAGGGGAATGTAAGAGCTCTGTTGCAAGTAGGGGATATCAAGGACCCCCAGGAGAAGTATGTTAGGGCAAACTCAGCACAGATCCACTAAATGGCACCTATGACATCATCACATTGTGTTTTCCCTTCCCCACCCTGTGTGACATCACACGCATCAAAAATATCTGGTGTTCCCGATTGCTAGCAATGGTCACCCCAGGACTTGGGTTTTGCAGATATTACCTCCAGACTGAATAGAATTGGTAGACCTTGCAATTTGGCTAGAACAGATATGTTGTGGTTCCCTAGTTTGCAAAATAGGAATCCTTAAAATCATAACCTGTCAGTGGACCATGAGAGGATTCTCTCCTTTCATTTTGGTTCAAGAGAGCACTATCTCTGTGATCTTAGTCATAGAGTTCCCCTTGCCTCCCTCTCTTTTCCTTGGAATTCTCCCCTCCCATCAGGATTATAGCTAGAAGAAGATTAGAGCAGCCAGCAGGAGCTGTTGCAAATCGTGCAAAGTGCACTCTCCTGGCCTCAAGGCAGTTGACCACTGTTTTTTCTCTGTTGTTAAAATTTCTTTTCAGGGACTTTCCTCCCAGAAACTTTTAACTCAAAAAATAAGACTGAAAATAACTAGGGCAGTTCACGGCTGCCCAGAAGCAATTAAGTGAAGTTTAATTGATTCTCAGTTGATGATTTTCCAGGGTTCTGCTGGAGGAAGAGACTACTTTTCTCTGTGAATCTTACAGAAGGAGAGCAGAAGAAAGGAGGGAAAGAGAAGGACAAAGGCAGAAAGACAGAAACAAAAATGGAGGCAGAGAGGTGTGGGGGGAAAAGGGCTAGAAGGCATGGTGCTTTGAGGACAGCTAAATTAGCTTTTCTTCCAATGATCAGGGACAGATGAGGCCTAGTGGATAAAACGTGGGCCTGGAAATCAGGAGGACCTGGGTTCTAATCTCCGCTCCATCACTTATTTGCTGTGTGACCTTGGGAAAGTCACTTCACTTCTCTGTGTCTCAGTTGAGTCTCTTTCTTTCATCTGTAAAATGGGGATTAAGACTGTGAACCCTAAGTGGAACAGGGACCAAGTCCAGCCTGATTAACTTGTATCTTCCCCAGTATTTAGTACAGTGTCAAGCACTTTCTATGTACACTTAGAAAGTGTGTAACAAAAACCATTAAAAAAATAGCTGGATATGAATGACTGCTGAAAGGAACAAACAGAAGTATTTACTATCACTATTACTCCTACTACTACCTGTGCTTTTTGTTAAGCATATACTCTGCAAGCACTGGGGTAGAGATCAGTTAATCAGATTGGACATAGTCCCTGTCCTACTTAAGGCTCACAGTTTAAGTAGGAGTGAAAGCAGGCATTGACTCCCCATTTTACCAATGAAGAAACTGAGGCAAGTAGAAATTGTCATGTGCGCAAGGTCACACAGCAGGAAGTGGTAGATTCAGAATTAGAACTCAGGTCCTAACTCCCAGGCCTGTGCTCTTTTCACTGAGCATGCTACTTCCCAAGTATTAAATATATTATATTCTTCCGAAGGTGTTTTCTAAAACAAGAGGCAACTTGGAACTCAGAAGTAAAGCTGTTCCTGGCTTCATAAACACAAAGAACATACATCTGTATATATGTAAGTCAAATAGACTTTCTCTTTGTTATATCAAAGAAGTTTTGACATCATTATTTTAGTGATGTGCCACAGCAGGAGACTGTGGACTGTTTAGGTGAATCAGTGATATTATCCTGTACCAGATAGAGTGGATGTGAGCTTCACATACCTGAAGGCCAGAAGGGTTCTCCAGAACAGGGACAGGCTGTAGCCATTGGCCATATTAATCAATCGATCAGTGATATTTTTTGAACGCTTGCTATATGTAGAGCACTGTACTAAGTGCTTGAGAAAACGCAATACAACAGAGTTGGCAGAGACGGCCCCACCCGGCATCTCCAAACAGGGAATATTCTAGGATATTCTCAGATTTCATGAAAAGAACCAAAATGCTACAGAATGATTGTCACTAATTATATTAGTTAACTTGCATAGTTAATATCAAGTTTCATATCAAAATCACATAAAGCAATATATTCTCCTTCCCTTACAGGTCCGTTAGCTTTTCCTTCTAAATTAATTTGAGGTCCATATAGCTTTCATCAGACACAAGATGATTAGGAATGTATTCTCCTTAAATATGCATACACCTCATAAAATAGAAAGTTATATTTAATTAAAATAGTCACAATTATGAGTGATAGGCACTTTACTTCTTCTGTAAAAAAAAAAAATGACCTTGAATGAGTCATTTAACTTATCTGTGCCTCAGTTCTCTCATCTGCAAAATGGGATTCAACACATATTCTCCCTCTTACATAGACTGTGAGCCTCATGTAGGACCTGATTATCTTGTATCTACTCAAGGGCTCAGTACAGTGTTAGCCACATAATACATGCCCAGCAAGTGCCACAACAAATATAATTATTATATGATGACTTCAAATGCTCTACAACAGTTGACTGAAAAAGAGAGAAAAATACCTTCGATGTATACATATTGGTCAATAAATCTGCTTCTAACGCTTTCATTTCCTCTTCGGAATCTACGTGAAAATAAAAACATATGTTTGGCATATCATCACATAGAAAGCCATTACATTTTAGTATATAGCTTTTAGATTCATTGTGAAAAGAATATTTTGATATAATGGTCTTATAAGATGTAAGACATACCAAGTTACCTGTATGGGAAAAGAAATTATAGGTTTCTTTTCTGATAATAGCCATATTGTCCGATAAAACTGCTGATCAATATGTGGTGATTCAACAAATTGATTACAGCTTGATTTGTAACTGTTTCACTAAATGATTTCACTAATCTATGAATTTCCAGACCGTTTTCCAATATTTCTGAAAAGTAAGGGAGCTTTTCTGCAATCCTGGCAGTGTTTAATCATTACCCAGCATGCTATTAGCAACACTGTAATAGCTTCTTTAAAATTAGTTTTTCATGTAGAATGAGATGCTAAGAGTTGTTTCAGGGAAAAAAAAAGAACCATAAGGTGGATATTTATCTGGGAATTTGAACACATTTAAAGAATAGTGTAAAAAAATACATGAAATATTATAACACCCTCTGAAGTAATGTGATCCAACATTGAACAAAATAAAATGTTAAAAATGTGCACATTTAAAATTGAAATTATAATTAGAGTATGATCATTCAAGTGACATAATAAAGACCATTCAAACTAACAAGTAATACATTTGAAATTAATTTCTACATTAAGATATCGGCTCCTGCTTTTCACTAATGACTATATAAAAGAAAGAAAACATAAATGTACCTATATTGCTCATTTGAATAAATAAATGTGATCTATAACAGAAACATAGAAATAACTTGTTTCTCACAAATTACAATCTAATTGAACAGAATAGAACTTAGCTGTAAACCTTTTATTAACACAATTTACTACTAGTAGGACTGAGATTTTGCTAGAAAACCTGTACTACTAGTCCTTAAGGAATTATTTATTTTTCTAAAGAAAGGAAAGCGTTAAAGTGTCTAAGAGACTTGAATGATTGAAGTTAATAGATGAAACTTCAGCTGATAGCATGGCTTAAGACTCAGTAGTGAAGTGTTGAATTAATAAACAGGCTTTTAAAAATATGGATTAAAGGAGCCCTCATTGTGTATGTATATATGAAAGAATATCATGTTTTAATATTACATCCAAGATGTTTTGAATTATCCCTTTAAAAACCTTACTGGTTTACACTTAAAGGTTTCATTTATTAAATTTTCTAAATATTCCAGGAATTCAGTGCCTAAATATTAGCACTGCACATAGTAAGCGCTCAATAAATACGATTGATTGATATTAGCCTTATTTTAATAATTGCCTTACATGGTCAAAAACATTGATGAGTAGTATACTCAGGAAAATATTTCTTTGCTTTTCTTTCAACATTGCTTACACTTTTAAAATTCTATCTTTATCTAAAAACAAAAATAGAACTTATTACTCTATTGAATTCTGAGGGCAATCCATGTGGAGACATAGAGAGAGGTATTTGCATTTCTTTTTCTAATAGACTGGTCTGATGTTTTAGCCATACAATCTCTCTTCTGAGAGGAATGACTTTTCTTTAAATTAAAATTCACAAACTGGAGATATTTTCAATTTTATATATGAATCAACCTTTCTATGCTTCTAAATTTTAAATAACATTTCATAATACCGTAAGTTTCACTCTTTCCCTCATGTTTGCAGAAACATGTTTTTTTTTTTTCCTTATATGATGATTGGTACTTATTTGAAAATATTTCTAGCTGGGAATAAGGATGGCAGCTAGTGAAAGCAATCAGCTGAGTGTATAAAAGGAAGATTCTGAAATGAAACAGTCTAATGATGGGTCCCTGTTTCATGAGCTCTCTATTTCAGAAGCTATGCTCTAATCTTATTTTCTTAGTTCTAATCCTAAAGGAGGATGTGCTGTATTTCATTTGCACAGCCTCTTTCAGACTTTGCAAATTTACAATTACGAAATCTCTCCATTTGAGATTCCACATAGATGGAGAAAAAAATCACCACACTGCATTAAAAATCTCACTAGAACGAGTTAACAAGAAAACCACCCTGGATATTTCTCTCTGCAAATGTAAATAATAAAGATAGAAATATTGCTGGCAAGGACAAAATATCTCTCCTCCCTTAAAGGAGTTATAAAGAGCTGCTGAGTTTACCTGAGCACAGACTCCAAGAGGTGAAAGCCAGAAGCATCATGCATGCCAGTTGAATTTTCATTGTGGTCATCTTTTTTCTGCCTCCTAGAGAGTAAAGTCCATATATTTTTGAAAGAAGAGCCGAGTGTTTCTATCTCTTCCTGTTGCCTTCCACTGACTTCGTGAGTGACTGAACCATGAATGGAGCTCTGGACCATTCCCTAACTATATAAGCAGTTGGATGATGTCACAAGTGTACAGTGATTATCTGTCGTGAAATACCCTCCCTCGATTCCTCCTTCTCTTCACACTTCCCCCACCCCTTCACATAGTCCCCCGTCCTCCTCTTCTCCCTCCTCCTCCTCTACATCTGAACCTCAAGTGAAAGTGACGCTATTCACTAATTGTGTTCCGCACTACTCCAGATTTCTGACGCACACAGAGAGCCATTCAGAAATATTTCCATGCTAAGGGAATTTGGGATTGGGGGCTGATTTATTCATCCTGCATTTTCCTCTGTAATTGTCCCTTCTAAAAAGTTTTCAGTTCTATCCATATGTGGGATAACTCTCTCAACTTCTGATCCGAAGACTCTGGTTTTGGAGGAGACTGGGCTACAATGTGAAGTATTTTTCATGTCAGTGAATTTTTCTTGGGAAAAATCTAGTCGTAGGGATGGGCAATCATACCTGATGCTCCAGTGCTCTCGGTGTATAAAGATTTCCCATTGACAAATTTTAGCAGCAGGCTTGGGGAAGCAGGAGGAAGGTGAGAAATGGACAGATTCAGAGATGGAACAAAATAGGCAGGAGGCAGAGGAAGTAGGAGGGAAGGAGAGGGAGAAATGTCAGTCAGTCTGTCAGTCATATTTATTGAGGGCTTACTGTGTGCAAAGCACTGTACTAAGCATTTGGGAGAGTATAATGTAGGAGACTCATTTCCTGCCCACAACAAGCTTACAGTCTAGAAGGAAATAAGGAAAATGAATCTGTACTAAACAGGTATTTTGTGTCTTCAAATGGGTGGATTTCTGTTTTTCAGGTTCTTATTCCTTCTATGGGCCACTAAAATAGAGGCCATATTCACAGCTTTTTCCTGAGAAATACTTTTTTGCAAGATAGAAATATCTTCATTAGGTGTATCTGAGGGGGAGCTAGAATACTAATGGTTTTACTTGTATCTTAACGGCACTGGCATAATCAGACTCCCAGAGAAGCTACTGAGAAGGTACAGTTTCTTGCAATTGATACTAGAATGGGCTGGAACAGACAAAACCAATTTATACTGGGTTTAATTCTTCCGTGTGCTGCTGGGTTGGCTTGGATTCTTTGTAATTACCTGCTGCCCCTTGTCTGAAGCCATATACCTGAATTTGGGAGACTATCTGATTGCCTTCAGGTGGCAAAAAGTGGTAAAGGAAAAATATAGAAATTCTCTTTTAACTTGGGGAGATCAAGGATGCTGGAGGTAGCTTGGATGTGGACTAATGGTTTGTGCATCTGCCAATGTTGATTTTGTTTGCACAGCTCCATCTTTAATAATAATAATGATGATGGCATTTCTTAAGCACTTACTATGTGCCAAACACTGTTCTAAGAACTAATGCTAGTTGTATGTTAAGAGGCTTTTCCTATTGCAACTGGGGGCAAAATTAATATTTTCTATTGAATCTTCTTTCCCCAAATAGGGTCTTTAATAATAATAATAATAATAATGGTATTTGTTAAGCACTTACTATGTGCAAAGCACCGTTCTAAGCACTGGGGGCATAGAAGGTGATCGAGTTGTCTCACGTGGAGCTCACAATCTTAATCCCCATTTTACAGATGAGGTAACTGAGGCACAGAGAAGTTAAGTGACTTGTCCAAAGTCATACAGCTGACAAATGGCAGAGCCGGGATTTGAACCCATGACCTCTGACTCCAAAGCCCATGCTCTTTCCACTGAGCAATGCTGCTTCTCTTTACTGGCCAGACCTGCTCATTGGATGGCACATATCATGGTACTTATGGAACATTATATCTTTGGGGTAAACTAATAGTAACTTCATTCATTCACTTGCATTTATTGAGAGCTTACTATATGCAGAGCACTGTACTAAGCACTTGGGAGAGTACACTATAACAATAAACGGACATTTTCTCTTGTCCACAATGAGCTTTCAGTATAGAGTGGGAGACAGACATTGCTATAAATAAATACATTACGGATATGCACATAATAATAATAATAATAATAATGGCATTTATTAAGTGCTTAGCATGTGCAAAGCACTGTTCTAAGCACTGGAGAGGTTACAAGGTGATCAGGTTGCCCCATGTAGGGCTCACAGTCTTAATCCCCATTTTACAGATGAGGTAATTGAGGCACACAGAAGTTAAGTGACTTGCCCGAAGTCACACAGCTGACAATTGGCAGAGCCTGGATTTGAACCCATGACCTCTGACTCTAAAGCCCATGCTCTTTCCACTGAGCCTGGGGCTTGGAGGGGGAATGAAGAAAGGGTGCAAGTCAGGTCAGTAAAAACAATAATACTTGTGCGTTATGTTAAGTGCTTTACTCTGTGTCAAGCACTGTTCTAAGCACTGGGGTAGATACCAGGTAATCAGCTTTGACATAGTCCCTGTCCTACAGGAGGTTCCCAATCTAAGTAGGCAGAAGAACAGGTATTGCATCCCCATTTTACAGAGGAGGATACTGAGACACAGATAAATTTAGTGACTTGTCCAAGGTCACACAGCAGACAAGTGACAGTGCTAGAATTAAAACTCAGATCCTCTGACTCCCAGTGCTTTGCACATAGTAAGCGCTTAACAAATGCCATTATTATTATTATTATTATTATTTTACTTTAGGCCATACTGCTTCTCAATTGTACTTCTGTTCAGTTGTATCATTCTTTCATTCAGTTGTATTTATCGAGTGCTTACTGCATGCAGAGCACTGTACTAAGTGCTTGGAAAGTATAATTCGGCAACAGAGACAATCACTACCCAGCAACGGGCTCGCAGTCTCAGCATGTATCCCAAATCCTTCCTTGACTCCTCTTTTGCCTTATAATAATAATAATGGCATTTGTTAAACGCTTACTATGTGCAAAGCACTGTTCTAAGAGCTGGGGGGAATACAAGGTGATCAGGTTGTCCCACGCGGGGCTCACAGTCTTCATCTCCATTTTACAGATGAAGGAACTGAGGCCCAGAGAAGTGAAGTGACTTGTCCAAAGTTACACAGCTGACAATTGGCAGAGCCGGGACTTGAACCCATGACCTCTGACTCCCAACCCCGGGCTCTTTCCACTGAGCCACGCTGCTTCTCCTTTGTAGGTTCATCCTTTGGGTTGGTCCTAGACATTCCTGCTAATCCTCCTTCTTTCCTCAATTCTTGAATTCCTTCCTTTCCTATTCACATTATGAAATTGGAAATGAACTTCTCTTAAGGTGACATCCAATATGCACAACTTCTACCAAGATTTCTTCTAAATGAGAGGTATTTCTGAGTTCTAATGGCAAACTTTCACTGTCTGAATTCCTAGAAAAAAAATCGGCATGTGATTGGAAGTGAACTTGCCTCCTCCCGTAGTCAAAGGCTGTCATTTGTGGGTTGCGTAGCAAAGAAGAAATATGTATTTTAAAGTTATAATAATAATAATAATAATAATGGCATTTGTTAAGCGCTTACTATGTGCAGAGCACTGTTCTAAGCGCTGGGGGTGGATACAAGGTGATCAAGTTGTCCCACATGGGGCTCACGGTCTTAATCCCCATTCTACAGATGAGGTAACTGAGGCTAAGAGAAGTTAAGTGACTTGCCCAAGGTCACACAGCAGACATGTGGCAGAGCGGAGATTCGAACCCATGACCTCTGACTCCAAAGCCCGTGCTCTTCTCCCCTGAGCCACGCTGCTCCAGCTTGGGACTTGGGACTTTCTTGTAGCCAAAAAATATTTGGGGATTTCATTGATATAGTAATATTTGGGACCAGTTAAAGAAGAAGTAATTTTACTTGTCTAAAAAATATTTATTTTTAAAACATGAAGTTTGATTCTAAAATACAGCACAGACATTTCTCTTCCTCTTTTTGACGAAAAATACTTCATGTCTAAAATTTAACACATTTGCTTTAATGAGCAGTGAAAATGCATTTATTACATAAAGGAAAGGACCTCAACATCAAAATATTTTATTGATTACCACTTTCTCCTGGGAACAGATAAGGAATAAAATATGAAAAGTAATGCAGCAGATTATATTTAAAGCCGGCATGGGTTTAGTCTACGAAGATCTCTAATCTAAGCACTTCTGCAATATTATCTTTGCTTCCATTAGAGGGCAGGATGGAAGTTTCAAAAATATTCTCTCTTCCTGTAACTAATACAGAGGTTGGATGCATTTTGATACTCATGTGTTGTGAAGTAATCGTATTTGAGTATTTTGCAAAACAAAAAAAAGGGTATGTAGTTGCTAACACAGTTTAAATTCATACATTTATCTATCCCTGGGTTTTTTTACGTTTCCAAAAATGCAAATATGTTTCCCATTATCTTCTCTTGAATGTATTTTTTCCACTGTGGAAAGCATACCATATGCTTTGTGTACAAAATGCCACTACGAGTTCTAATGTACTGCAGGGGTGTATTTATGATTTCTCATTGCTTAAGGAAGGAAAGAAATAAAAGAAAATAGGATGGTGAAACTAAGCATTCTGTTCTGACAGGAAAGTATTTTAAATTGCTAATGAAGCTTTACTCAGTTTTACTAGCTACACTAGCAGTTAGCAGTTTAGCGATTTGCAATATGATTCTACCCATATACAGAATGATAATATAGGAAAGAACCACAAATAGATTCATTAGATGTTGTTGAAAAGAAAAGAAAAAGGGCACAATCCTGTTTATACATCCAACATGAAGCTGATACATATATCAGCTACTATGCTATTATTTAGGTTTATATATATAAATATATACATATATTTATATATATATATAATCTAAATCTAAATCTAAATATATACATATATATATACATATATATATATATATATATATATAAATCTAAATAGTAGCACAGTATGCAGAAACTGCAATATTCCTGTCTTGCTATATAGCATCAGCATGTCTCTATTGGGAATTGGGGTCCAATTTCAAGTTTTCCCATGTAAGCAAAATGTGGATAATTGTACGAGACATACAAAGAAACAACAGAAATGGTTTAGGCTGAATAGCATAACCTATGAGGAATACCAAAAGTAACTGGGATTAATCCACTATAGAGGGAAAGTTGAAGAAGATTTTCAAAGCATCTTCGATGATATAAAGGGATTTTGTGGTGGTGACTGACATGTAATGTTCCACTCAAATTCTATAGTTTCACTGCTTTAGTAGAAACAGAATAGAACTGGGTTAGCAGGAGGGATATAGATGGAATACTAGAAGGAATTCTTTTTCTTAACTAATAAGGATTGTAAACTTCTAAAATACTCGGGAAGTTGTTTTAAAACAACAGATGCTAATTATATACAATACAATCTTTTTAAAAAATTATTTTATAATGAAGATGTTTTTGCTATAGGTAAGCTTATTTTATAGGGTTGGGTGGGGGTTGGTGGAGGGTGGGGCGGTGGTGTGTTACCAGTCCTGGCAGGTAGAAGGTCAATTTCACCCTACAATTATCTGTTCTTTCGGATGCCATCTGGAAGTCAGAGCAATAAAATGCTTTCAGAGCCTCCTGAACAAATATCTGTTTGCTCAACTGGAATCCCTTCTCTTCCACTTGATAAGACAGCATGCAATATTTACACCCTAAGCTGTCCTGAGTATAATAGCGATAATGAAAATTATATTGGGGAAATTTAATTGGAAAGTTGGTGTTTTGTCTTTGAAATTGAATTTTGGGGGCATTTATGTAATTAAGAATCACATTTTAATAATGATGGCATTTGTTAAGCACTTACTATGTGAGAGAATTATCTCTTACTTTCATACCAGAACAGTAGCGTGAGAATGTTCAATTTTATCTGTTCACAATGAATAGTGACTATCAAATTGCCAATGAAAATGGTAATAAAAGTTTTGTTAGGATTGGATGATTTGGAGTTAAGAAAAGTATTTTGTGCCTCATTTTTATTTTTTCAGGCTTTTAAGATTCCTGTAATCCAGCTTCTCTCTCTTTAAAAAAAAATATGGTACTTATTAAGAGCTTACTATGTGCCTGACACGGTACCAAGAGCTGGGTAAATAACAAGATAATCAGGTAGGTTACAATCCATATCCCATATGAGAATGTCTTAATTACCATTTTACAGATGAGGTAACAGAAGCACAGAGAAGCTAAGTGACTTGCCCAGGGTCACACAGCAGACAAGTGGCGGAGGCGGGATTAGAACTCATGTTGTTCTGGCTCCCAGGCTTTATCTATTAGGCCATGAAATTTCTCCTACTGGAATCTGCTAAAGGACAATGCCGGAGGGAAGGGATGCTGAGGCCTCCTGCTCCTCACCCACACAACAGAGGCCTAGGATAGCATGAGAAGGAAGGATCTCTGACCACCCCAAGCCCCCTCTGCAAGTCAGGGACTAAGGCCAAACCAAGGGGGGGACCAAGCCCACTCTCAGTCCCCCCCTTCAAGCCAGAGACTTATGACGGAGCAAAGGAAAGGGTCACCCTCCTCCCTTCCCCACCCACTAGAGCCCTGGGACTGTCCCGGATGCAATCAATCAATTGATCGTATTTATTGTGTCCTTAGTAATACTAATAATAATTGTGGTATTTTTTAAGCATTTACTATGTGCCAAGCTCTGTACTAAGCGCTGGGGTAGATAGGAGATAAGCAGATTGGACACAGTCCTGTCCCACATAGGGCTCCCAGTCTCAACCCCCATTTTACAGATGAGGTGACTGGAGCACAGAGAAGTGACTTGCCCAAGGTAGCACAGCAGATCAATCAATCAATCAATCATATTTATTGAGCGCTTATTGTGTGCAGAGCACTGTACTAAGCTCTTGGGAAGTACAAGTTGGCAACATACAGAGACAGTCCCTACCCAACAGTGGGCTCACGGTCTAGAAGGGGGAGACAGAGAACAAAACCAAACATATTAACAAAATAAAATAAATAGAATAGATATGTACAAGTAAAATAAACAAAAGGAGTAATAAATATGTACAAACATATATACATATATACAGGTGCTGTGGGAGGGGAAGGAGGTAAGACGGGGGGGATGGAGAGGGGAACGAGGGGGAGAGGAAGGAGGGGGCTCAGTCTGGGAAGGCCTCCTGGAGGAGGTGAGCAGATAAGTGGCAGGGCGGGGATTAGGTCCTTCTGACTTCCAGCCCTGTGGTCTCTCCACTAGGCCACGCAGAGCACTGTGCTAAGCGCTTGGAAGAGTACAGTATAATAATATTACAGACATATTCCCTGCCCCTAGCAGGCTCACAGTCTAGAGAAAGAGATCCTGGCCCCCTGCCACACCCCCTCAGTGAACTGGGGGCCTAGCGCTGCATCAGGGGAGGGGACCACCCTGGCCCCCGGAGTGCACTGAGCAGAAAACAGCATGTTAACATTAGCTGCTGATTCACAACTAAGGACTTGTTAGGGCTCGTAAATTCACTCTGGATAGCTACTACACTGACAGGCTAATATTTCCCCATTAGCAGCTAATGACGTGTTAACATGTGCCCATTCACCCTGGGGATTTCCCTAGCCTGGGAGCTGCTGGGAGAGTCCCCATCTACTAGAGGAATTAGAGGTCCCTGGGCTCTCTGGATCAGCCCCTATCCCATGTCTCCCAGTCCCTTCATTCTGGTCTTCCCACCCCACTCATTCCCCTCCCTACTCCTTATCCCACTCCATCCCTGTTATCCTATCCCAGGGCCTTCCCTCATCCCCCTCCCCCAACACCAGCCCCTGCTGGCTCCCTCCCAATCGGATCTTTCCTTTCCCTCTCTGTCTCTACACCCAGCACGGTTACCCCACAGCCTCAACCGTGTGTGGCCTTTGGGACCGCTGCTACATCGTGGGAAAGCTTCCCTTTATCCTTGACCTATTCATGACATAGTCACCGCTCTGCCTCTCCATGACTGAGACCTGACTTACCCCAGATGACACTGTCTTCCCTGCTGCTGTTGCAGTGGGATGATAAATGATGATGATGGTATTTGTTAAGTGCTTGCTATTTTACTATTTGCCAAGCACTGTTCTAAAGCACTGGGGTAGATACAGGTAATCAGGTTGCCCCACATGAGGCTCACAGTCTCAATCCTCATTTTACAGATGAGGTTATTGAGGCACAGAGAAGTTAAATGGCTTGCCCAAGGTCACACAGTAGACAAGTGGCAGAGCTGGGATTAGAACCTACGTCATCTGACTCCTAAACCCATGCTCTTTCCACTAAGCCATGCTGCTTCTCCAAGTGGGAGATGGGAAGGAATCAACTTCTCCCACTCCCCAAAACTCACTGGGAAAAGTAAAAGGGTGAGCTTCTTTCTCACTCCCTAATGCCACTTTCACACCATTCGTTCATTCAGCTGTATTTATTGAGCGTTTTTTTGTGTGCAGGGCACAAGAGAAGAGGAAAGGAGGGCTTATTCAGGGAAGGCCTCCTGGTGAAGAGTTGCCTTCAATAAGATGTTGAAGATGGGGAGAATAATTGCAGGTCAGATATAAGGAGGGAGGGCATCCCAGGCCAGAGGCAGGATGTGGGGGTAGGTCGGTTGTGAGATAGACGAGATCGAGGTACAGTGAGAAGGTTAGCATTAGAGGAGTTAAGTGTGCTGGCTGGGTTGTAGTAGGAGAGTAATAATAGTAATAATTATGATATTTGTTAAGCGCTTACTATGTGCTAGGCATTGTACATGAGAAGCAGTGTGGCTCAGTGGAAAGAGCCCGGGTTTGGGAGTCAGAGGTTGTGGGTTCTAATCCCAACTCCACCACTTGTCAGCTGTGTGACTTTGGGCAAGTCACTTCACTTCTCAGGGCCTCAGTTCCCTCATCTGGAAAATGGGGATTGAGACTGTGAGCCCCACGTGTGACAACCTGATTACCCTGTCCCTACTCCAGCGCTTAGAACAGTGCTCGGCACATAGTAAGAGCTTAACAAATACCATCATTATTATTATTATTATTACTAAGAACAGTGAGGTGAGGTAAGAGGGGTCAAGGTGACCAAGTGCTTTAAAGACAATGGAGGGAAGTTTCTGCTTGATGTAGAGGGGGATAGGGAACCACTGGGGTTTCTTGAGGAGTGGGGAAACATGGTCTGAACATTTTTGTAGAAAACTGATCCGGGCAGCAGAGTGATGTCAGGACTGGAATGGGGAGAGACAGGAGGCAGGGAGGTCAGCAAGGAAGCTAATACAGTAATCAAGGTGGGCTAGGATTCCCAATGCTCTTTCCAGCTGTTACAGATGTTTAACTCCCTCCGCAAGCCTCCTGTCGCCACATCCTTCAGTGACCTGGCCACATACTTTATTGACAAAATTGAAATCATCAGAGGTGATCTCCCTAACATTTTCCCTGTTCCACTCCAGTTCCTCCCTCTCCTGCACTCTCTTTGATTCTCCCAATATTCCCAGCAATATCTCAAGGATATATCTCTTGCCTCCTCTCAAAATCTACCCTCTCTGCCTGTGCCTCTCACCCCATCCCTTTGTACATTTCCATCTTCTTCCCTCCCTGACTGGCATCTTCAACTTTTAATTTTTCCAATGCCATCTGTTCAAACACATTCATGTATCCACTAACCAAAAGAAAAAAAAAATCCTCCCCTAATCCCTGAGCTCCTCACAGTTATCACCCCATCTTCCTTCTACAAATCCTCTCCAAACTCCTGAGTTGTTTACACCCTCAGTCTCCTTTTTCTTTCATCCAATTCTCTCCTTGATCCCTTCCAAACTGATTTCCACCCCCCTTCACTTGTAAGGAACAGCCATCTCGAAGATCACCAATGACCTTCTTCTTGCCAAATTTAATGGCCTCTATCATCTAATCCTCTTAGACCTCTCAGCTGCCTTCAACACTGTGTACTACCCACTTCTTGAAATGTTATCCAACCTCGGCTTCACTGACACTCTCCTACCCTGGTTCTCCTTCTTTCTCTTGGACTGGTCCTTCTCAGTTTCTTTTGCAGGCTCTTCCCT
This sequence comes from Tachyglossus aculeatus, assembly GCF_015852505.1. Taxonomy (NCBI): domain Eukaryota; kingdom Metazoa; phylum Chordata; class Mammalia; order Monotremata; family Tachyglossidae; genus Tachyglossus; species Tachyglossus aculeatus. The sequence continues at coordinate 33,142,691 of NC_052079.1, read as the reverse complement.
CTGCCTCTCACCCTCTGAGAGTGGGGGTCCCTCAAGGCTTGATTCTGGGTCCCATTCTATCCTCCATCTACACCCATTCCCTGAGAACTCATGAGCTCTCACGGCTTTAACTATCACATTTACACAGATGAAGATCCGCCCTTCCCTCTCCATCCAAACCGCTACCTTACTGGTTCAATCTCTCATCCTATCCCGACTGGATTACTGCATCAGCCTCCTTTCTGATCTCCCATCCTCCTGTCTCTCTTTGCTTCAGTCTATACTTCACTCTGCTGCCTGGATTATTTTTGTACAGAAATGCTCTGGGAATATCACTCCCCTCCTCAAAAATCTCCAGTGGTTGCCTGTCAACCTATGAATCAGGCAAAAACTCCTCACTCTCAGCTTCAAGGCTCTCCATCATATCACCCCCTCCTACCTCACCTCCCTTCTCTCCTTCTACAGCCCAGCCCGCAGCCCGGCCCACATCCTTTCCCTGGCCTGGAATGCTCTCCCTCCACACATCTGCCAAACTAGCTTTCTTTCTCCCTTCAAAGCCCTACTGAGAGCTCACCTCCTCCAAGAGGCCTTCCCTCACTGAGCCCCCCTTTTCCTCTCCTCCTCCCCTCCCCATCGCCCTCCCACCCCTTCCCCCTCCCCAAAGCACTTGTATATATTTGTACATATTTATTAATTTATTTATTTTACTTGTACATATTTACTACTCTATTTTATTAATGATGTGCATATAGATATAATTCCATTTATTCTGATGGGTTTGACACCTGTCTACTTGTTTTATTTTGTTGTCAGTCTCCCCCTTCTAGACTTTGAGCCCATTTTTGGGTAGGGACCGTCTCTCTATGTTGCTGACTTCCCAAACACTTAGTACAGTGCTCTCCACACAGTAAGCACTCAATAAATACAACTGAATGAATGATTCCCCAATTTATTTCTCCAGCCCTGACATCTCTCCTTCTCTGCAGTTAACATTCTCTGTTGCTTTCACAACACCTCTTAACATGTCCAAAACAGAACTTATTTTGTCATCTAAACTCTATCCTCCCCTGACTTTCCCTTCAATGTAGACAATATCACTGGCCTCCCTATTTCACAAGTCCAAACCTTGATGTTATCCTCAACCCATCTCTCTCATACAAGCCACATATAGAATCTGTCACCAAATCCTGTCACTTCAACCCCCTTAGCTATTTGCTTACTATGTGGAATGATGTTTGGTTTCACATTTTCTTTGTACACTAGGTAAGTAATAAGTAATAGGTAATAGATTAGTAATAGTGATGTGGGATTCAGTGTTGTGTAGACATACTATTAAACTTCACTTTAGTTATGTAAATTGATAGAAAAAGTTTAATACAGATGAATATGGCAAATAAAGAAAATTGATCATAAAATAATACAAGCAAGGATCAAAATGCATTTTCAAAATAGGGATTTAAATGCAGTGAAACATTTTGTTCAAACAAAAGCTAAGAGCAAATCATGTGAGTGAAACATACATGGGGGTTATCTTGCAAGGCATCGGTCCTCTCCAAAATCGTCCAACTCTTCTGAAGTGACACCTCCACTAAGAAAACTTCTCCGATTTAATCTATCATCTTCCTCCTAGTCGGTAGGGAATGAATGCCTTTACTAAGTCTGTGGTATTGTACTCACCCAGCACTTACTACAGAGCTATGTACTCAGTAAGCACTCAATAAAAAATTATGATTGATTGATTCGCATCTTCTATCCCCAATTTGGCACTTCTTCATCATCTAAACACTTGGATCCTCTTTTTCTCCCTGGCTCTCCATAACACTTACATAGATTTCTTCACATTCAATTGCTCTTTCCTACCTGTAATTAATCTGTCTTTCCCGTTCTCAAGCACTTAGTATATACACCCTATAATAATAATAATAATGGTATTTGTTCAGTGCTTACTATGTGCAAAACACTGTTCTAAGCGGTGGGGAGGTTACAAAGTGATCGGGTTGTCCCACGGGGGGCTCACAGTTTTAATCCCCATTTTGCAGATGAGGGAACTGAGGCTCAGAGAAGTTAAGTGACTTGCCCAAAGTCACACAGCTGACAGTTGGCGGAGCTGGGATTTGAACGCATTACCTCTGATTCCAAAGCCCGTGCTGTTTCCACTGAGCCACACTGCTTCTCTAATCAATTTTCTTGATTTGCCATATTGCTCTGTATTAATTTTTTTTCTGTCATCACTAGATACCAATAACTACTACTGATGGATTGATTGAATTTCTGGCATCTTTCATATTATTCACATTATTTCTGACTTGCCACGTGATTGTCATGGAGTTTATAAAATGATTAATTGATGTTTTATATTTTTCATGATATACTCAAGTTTTATAATTTCAGCATTATGTTTTTCTCCCTATTAGCTTTGAAAACTAAATATTGCATTTGTCCCTTTATAACATTAGAGTTCTGTTTCACTTTTCCATGTATTCTCCGAGGGGGCTGGTAATGGTCTTGTGATAATTTATGCAAAAACAATATCCTCAAATATCCCAGGGCCCATTGAAACCTTCAGATTTAAGGGAAAAAAAATTACTTGAATCATTTAATAGAATTCTAAAAGAATTATTTTATGTAACAAGACAGATGTTCCTGTATGCACCGGATGGATTGATTTGTGAACTATATATATATATATAATTTATATTCTATTATAAATTTAATAGAACTGCCCATGAGTTTATTCATTTTGAAGCTGCACTGTTTATACCAAAATTCTTATTTAGTTGCCTCACCTCTTCCTAATTTACACATAATAACATCCACAGCAACTAAACAAAAAGCTCTGGAATTACATTTAGAACAATTATCTTTCAGCCAGCTCTTTGAATAATACCTTCTACGCAGCTATAAACCTCAAACACCTATTACGGCTTGAGGTCTGGTGCACCCACTGAAACTGATTATATCAGTTTCCAAAGGCTAGTCATATAATCACTTAAGAATACTCAGGGGGTAAGAATATGGAATTTTTTACCACCTAAATTTGTACAAGCATTAAATATCAGCAGGTTCTACAGGGGTTTGGGTAAATATTTGGAGAGGAGTTCATAATAGGTTACTAGAGAGGAAATTGAGATATGTAGAGCAAAATGGTTAGGGATCTAAGATTAATACATCCCTAAACATTTGAATGGATTTTAGGAATCAACCATGAATTGTATGTTTCCTCCCAGCATCTCATTCATTCATTCAGTTGTATTTATTGAGCACTTACTGTGTGCAGAGCACTGTACTAAGTGCTTGGGAAGTACAAGCTGGCAACATATAGAGACGGTCCCAACAATGGGCTCACAGTCTGTCAAAGACAGAGTAGTGGACTGAATGGACCACAAAAGTTTCAACGGCGATATTTATGTACTTACCACCTCAGAAGAGCATCCAGCTGTTCTTTCTTAGGGAGTCTTGGATGCTGAAGTGAAATTGGAGCAAGGAAATGTTAACAGACATGACCATCACAACTAAAGGCAGTCTTTGTGAGGGTGTAGTGTGTTGGGACTATGGCTGCCACTGGGACCTTTTCAGCCACACATTTGAGGGAGGATTTCACTGTCCGTGCAATCTTCGAGTAAGTGCAGTTCATATGGTCAGAAATTCTGTAATGCAGAGGTTGTGTTAATAAAAAACCTCCAGTTAAGGAGATTTTTCTGGGATAGTTTGATGAGTCACCTCCTCCAGGAGGCCTTCCCAGACTGAGCCCCTTCCTTCCTCTCCCCCTCGTCCCCCTCTCCATCCCCCCTTCTTACCTCCTTCCCTTCCCCTCAGCACCTGTATATATGTATATATGTTTGTACATATTTATTACTCTATTTATTTATTTTACCTGTACATATCTATTCTATTTATTTTATTTTGTTAGTATGTTTGGTTTTGTTCTCTGTCTTCCCCTTTTAGACTGTGAGCCCACTGTTGGGTAGGGACTGTCTCTATATGTTGCCAGTTTGTACTTCCCAAGCGCTTAGTACAGTGCTCTGCACATAGTAAGCGCTCAATAAATATGATTGATGATGATGATGATGAGTCCTCCCATTAGAAATGACTAATGAGCCTCTACCATAAGACTTCACTCAAAGCTCTGCATGATTCTTAAGCCGTTGGATACTCACTCCAGCCCCACAGCACTTAGGTAATAATAACAATAATAATGGCATTTATTAAGCGCTTACTATGTGCAATGCACTGTTCTAAGCGCTGGGGAGGTTACAAGGTGATCAGGTTGTCCCACGCGGGGCTCACAGTCTTCATCCCCATTTTACAGATGAGGTAACTGAGGCACAGAGAAGTTCAATGACTTGCCCAAAGTCACACAGCTGACAATTGGCAGAGCAGGGATTTGAACCCATGACCTCTGACTCCAAAGCCTGTGCTCTTTCCAATGAGCTACACTGCTTCTCTGAGCAGTGGACGTACACAACCTCTACTATTTACCTTAACTCTAACTTATTTTAATTTCTGTCTTCCCCTGTAGACTGTGAGCTCCTAGTGGTCAAAGAGCATGGGCCAGTTAGACAGAGGACCTGGATTCTAAACCCAACTCTGTTCATGGCTGCGTGACCAAGGGCAAGTCATTCATTCATTCAATTGTATTTATTGAGCACTTACTGTGTGCAGAGCATTCTACTGAGCACTTGGGAGAGTACATTATGACAATGAACAGATACATTCCTAGCCCACAATGAGCTTACAGTCTAGAGGGACCTCTCTGTGCCTCAGTTATCTCATCTGTAAAGTAGGAATTAAATCCTACTCCCTCCTACTTAGACTATGAGCCCCAATGGGACAGGGACTGTATCTAGCCTGATTAACCTGTATCTACCCCAGCGCTTAGAACAGGACTTGACACATAGTAAATTCTTATCAAATGCCATCACAATACTACTTGGATTGTGAGCCAGCCCTAAGTGGGGCAGAGACTCTCTTCAACCTGATTAACTTGTATTGTATCAACCCAATGCTTACAGCAATACGTGACACTAAGTGCTTAAGAAATGCCACAATAACAATGATGAGCCCCAGTAGAAATTAAAAACAGATTCTTAGTTTTCCTTATATGCTGGAAGCTGCTAAACCTGGTCATCCACCGTACAGCTAAAAAGTCCACATAAGGTGCCATCTTAGAGCAACTCATCTCCTGTTCCATATTCTTGACATTTAATTTATGGCTAAAACAATGTATCTGTGATTCATATGGGTGAGTTCTGTGCTGAAGCTCCGCCCTCCTGACCCATTTAATACACACTGGTTCTTCTGAAACTTGTAGTATCAGGGCTTAGAGCTTTGTGAGATATTAACCTTATTCTGAAAAGTTAACATATGCCCCACCTGCAGTACAACCTTAACATTCACAGGGTCAGAAATCACACATACTAGACACACAATTTGAAAGACATTTACTTAGCTTGTGCATATTGAGCAAATACTACTGCAACAAATGGAATTAGTTATAATAATAATAATAATGGCATTTATTAAGTGCTTACTATGTGCAAAGCACTGTTCTAAGTGCTGGGGAGGTTACAAGGTGATCAGGTTGTCCCATGGTGGGGCTCACAGTCTTAATCCCCGTTTTCCAGATGAGGCAACTGAGGCACAGAGAAGCAAAGTGACTTGCCCAAAGTCACACAGCTGACAAGTGGTGGAGCTGGGATTTGAACCTGTGAGTTCTGACTCCAAAGCCCATGCCCTTTCCACTGAGTCACACTGCTGGAAATCTGTACCAAGTCTTCCACGTTGTGATTTGGATAATGCTGACCACATACTAGTTAGAACCTCAAAAATATCTATTAAGTAAGTTTGGGGCATGCTTTCTGTGTCAGTAAATGAATCTAGAGAAAAGTCAGAATTATTGAATATATTATTATACCAAAAATGAATTACTGGTTTGGACAATTGAAATAACGATTTTAATTTTAAGATTGTATCACAGGCCATTAGGGTTTCCTGATCTAGGCTTATATTAAATAAACATGATTTCCTGACAACTAGATTTATAGCTGGTGATGCCTATCTCAAATCTTCTACTTTTCTTAATATGCATCTATGTGATTTGCATGTACCTACATAGCATATCCTCATCACAAACCCCTAGCCTCCTACATTTCTCTGGGTGAAACCGCTGTGGCTGCCTTTCTCTTTTTTTGTCTCTCTTTCTCTCCTTTTTTTGGAGCATGAAACATTTGTGCTTATGTATGTACAGTTATAGAGTTGGCTAGATACGATGAGGACATTTCACTCTTTCAGTGCTGACAAGATTCTAGACAGAATTTTTCGGGTCAAACCTTAGCTACCTTAATACTACTGTGGACTCAGACCAAAACACAGCATAGCATATATATTTTCAGCGTGACTGCAGAAGCTTTGAGAGATTAACAGACTTCATTTGGTGATGATGGGAAATTAAGGTACATACCAACCTTCTAAATGACTTGTGAAGCCTGTACCTATTAAAGAAGACACATGCAGCTTCTTGAGAAGTTTTACTAGTTCTCTCATAAACCATTCTTAACATCAAATGCAGGATAGGGTTACTAATAACGACACTTTAGATTGCAGTTAGCTCCACAAATTAAGGCAACACTCACAGCAACCCAGTTTTCCTAGACAGTGCATGAGAATGGCTCAAAAAGATGTTTATATGGTGAATTGTAAAGGTGGTCACAGGCATGGAGAAGGCAGGATAAGTGAGTTAGCTCCTCACTCCTACTTACAGTCTCTGCAATGGCCTCAGGTTCCCCAAGGCTGGAGGTGGATTTCCCCTTGCAGAAATCCAGTAGGAATGGTGTGATTGCAGTATGGAAGACAAAGGGAATGCACTGGGAAAAAACAAGGGGAAAAGTAGAATGTGTGGGGCACACAAACACAGTGGGAAAATACTGTAGCAAATGATGGGGACCAAAGTGCAGAGACAAATCCCTCCTATTTATTTCTGGCCAAGTAGAGGAACAGAGAAGCATAGTGGCCTAATGGATAGAGCTTGGGAGGTAGAAAAGCCAGGGTACAGATCCTGGCTCTGCCTCTTCTCTGCTATGTGACCTTGGGAAAGTCACTTCACTTCTCAGTTTCTCTGTTACCGCTTCTAGACTGTGAGCCCGCTGTTGGGTAGGGACCGTCTCTATATGTTGCCAACTTGTACTTCCCAAGAGCTTAGTACAGTGCTCTGCACACAGTAAGCGCTCAATAAATATGACTGAATGAATGAATAAATGAATGAATGTCAAGGACTGTGTCCAAGCTGGGAAAGCCCCGTGTGGGCAGGGATTGTCTCGCTTTATTGCTGAATTATACTTTCCAAGCACTTATTCAGTACTCTGCACACAGTAAGCACTGAATAAATATGATTTATTGAATGAATGAATGTAACTCCCCAGGTGTTTAGTACAGTGCCTGGCACATAGTCAATCATATTTATTGAGTGCTTACTATGGGCAGAGCACTGTACTAAGTTCCTGGGGGAGTACAATATAACAATATAACAGATACATTACCTGACCACAATGAGCTTACAGTCTAGACAGGGAGACAGAAATGGATACAGAGAAGCAGCATGGCTCAGTGGCTTTGGAGTCGGAGGTTATGGGTTCAAATCCTGACTCCGCCAATTGTCAGCTGTGTGACTTTAGGCAAGTCACTTAACTTCTCTAGGCCTCTGTTCCCTCTTCTGTAAAATGGGGATTAAGACTGTGAGCCCCACGTTGGACAACCTGATCACCTTTATCCCCCCAGCCCTTAGAACAGTGCTTTGCACATAGTAAGTGCTTAACAAATACCATTATTATTATTATTATTATATAAGCAAATGAATCACAGATAATATGTAAGTTCTGTGAGGCTGGGAAGGGACATGAATAAAGGAAGCATGTCATGGTGACAGAGAAGAGAGTGGGACGAGGGGAAATGAAGGCTTAGTCATGGAAGGCCTCTTGGAGGAGATGTGCCATCAATAAGGCTTTAAAGGTCGAAGAGAGTACTTGTCGGTCAGATATGAGGAGGGAGGGCATCCTGGGCCAGAAACAGGTCGTGGACCAGAGGTCAGCAGCGAGATAGATGAAATCGAGGTACATTAAGAAGGTTAGCATTAGAGAAGCCAAATGTCTAGGCTGGCTTGTAGTAGGAAAGTGGAGAAGTGAGGTAGGAGGGGGCAGTGAATGAGTGCTTTCAATCCAATGGTGAAGAGTTTCTGTTTGACGTGGAGGTGGAGGGAGGTTCTTGAGGAGTGGAGAAATGTTAACTGAATGTTTTTGTAGAAAAATGATCTGGTCAGCAGTGTGAAGTATGTACTGGTGTGGGGCGAGGCAGGAGGCTGGAAGGTAAGCAGGGAGGCTGATACAGTAATCAAGGTGGGATAGAGTGATTAGATTAAAATGGTAGCAGTTTAGATGGAGAGGATAGGGTGGATTTTAGTGATGTTCTGAAGGTCAAACAGACGGGATTTAGTTATGGATGGAATATGTGGATTTAATGAGAAAGATGAGTTCATTCATTCATTCAGTCGTATTTATTGAGCGCTTACTGTGTGCAGAGCACTGTACCAAGTGCTTGGGAAGTACAAGTTGGCAACATAAGGATAGCACCAAGATTATGGGCTTGTGAGAAAGGAAGGAAGGAAGGTGGTGCCATCTACTATGATAGGAATTCAGGGGAAGGAGAAGACAACACCCTGAGTCACCTACTGATCCCCTTTACTGCTGTCTGACTTGTTGGACTCTGACGCTTGTCTTCTCAATGCAGAAGCAGCGTGGCACAGTGGCTAGAGCACATGCTTGGGAGTCAGAAGGTCATGGGTTCTAATCCTGGTTCTGCCACTTGTCTGCTGTGTGACCTTGGGCAAGTTCCTTTTCTTCTCCATGCCTTATTTACCTCATTTGAAAAATGAGGATTAAGACAGTGAGCCCCACCTGGGACGGGGACTGTGTCCAACTCAATTTGATTGTACCAACCCCGGCGCTTAGATCAGTGCCTGGTACAGAGTAAATGATTAACAAATATCATAATTGAGGAACAGCATACAATAGTGGAGAGAACACAGACTTGGGAGTCGTGGGTTCAAATCTCAGATCTGCCACTTTTCTGCTGTGTGACCTTGGGCAAATCACTTCACTTCTACGGGCCTCAGTTACGTCATCTGTAAAATGGGGATTGAGACCGTGAGCCCCTCCTGGGACAGGGACTGTGTCCAACTTGATTTGCTTGTGTCCATCCCAACACTTAGTACAGTCTCTGACACATAGTAAGAGTTTAACAAATACCATAATTATTATCATTATTACTAGTGCTAGTACTAAGTCATTATCTACTGTTGAATTGAAGGGCTTTAATTCCTCAATTAAAGTCAATTAGGGATGCTTCAAAGGGAAGGAGAGGGAAATGCACAAGTCAGTGTAAACTTTGCAGAATTATCTCACTGGAAAAGAGTGCCACAAAACCGGTATTGAAAGTCAATGGTGTTTTCATGAAAATGGGCTAAAACAGCATTGTATTAAATAGGGGATGACTGCATATGCATTCATATAGGATCTTCATGAATTCGTAGAAGCTATTACTTTGCTGTGGCACTAAATTATTCAACTTTGTATTTTGCTAGTCGTTGCTCTCTAAAAAAATCAATCAATCAATGGTATTTATTGAGCACTTGCTTGGGACAGTACAATACAACAGAATTGGTATAAGCATATGAGGTGGGAGGATGGGAAGACTTGATTGAACCAAGGTTAAACAGTTTTAGTTAATATTCTACAACTATTATAATGAATATCTACAACAAAATATGAATATACAAAGACTGGTTTTTTAAGAAGTTTCTATTAGAATGATTCATGCATTTCCCTGACACCCATTCAGAATGTATTCAAATCTTACTTTTTTAAATGAAATTTAAACTAGATGAAATACCAGTCCATATAACTAAACCAGAGATAAAAATAATAATAAAAAAGAACAGCTTGACTACTTCAGATTCAGAATTGTAATAGTTGCACCATTTGTCATTAGAATGGATTCATTTGCAAACAACTGATTAATTTGATGGTTAAGTAAGTGTGCAAACCCTTTTTCTTCATATGAAAAATGAAGGAAAGAAACTGAACAGTATTACAGGGGTGTCTATTGTAATGTGCTGCATGCATTCGCCTTATCTAAGTAAAAGAGGCGGAAAAAGCCAATTTATTTAATTTCCCTTTGAGTGAGAACAGGTCTCACTGGCTGAAAGAAATGTTCTTTTCAAAAATTTCCCTTAGAAATTGGTTATTCCTCAGGAGACTGGAGAATTCTTCCCGTTCATAATATAGAAAAAGTACTAAATTAGTGTTAAGAGCTTCTAGGGGGCATGAGATACTGAGAATAGAGTGGATTAATGGCATCACTGAGCAGCATTAGGGAATGTGAGATTTGTGCCACATTTTTTCCTTTTTTTTCCTTTTCTGTTTTTCAAATTCCCAGAGAAGGTGTGAGTAACTCTGCCTGGGATCTGGGATGTAGCTGAATTAACAATCAATCAATCAATCAATTGATTAATTGAGAGAAGCAGCCTGGCTCACTGGGAAGAGAGTCTTTGGAGTCAGAGGTCAGGGGTTCTAATCTCGGCTCTGCCAGTTGTCAGCTGTGTGACTTTGGGCAAGTCACTTGACTTCTCTGTGCCTCAGTTACCTCATCTGTAAAATGGGGATTAAGACTGTGAGCCCCCCTGTGGGACAACTTGATCACCTTGTAACCTATCTAGTGCTTAGAACAGTGCTTTGTACATAGTAAGCACTTAATAAATGCCATTATTATTAATTAATAGTACAGATTAAGTACTTAGTGTGCACAGCCCTATACTAAGTTTTCCGGAGAATACAATGGAGTTGTTAACAATGAGCTGTTTAACAACAACAATAATAATTCTAACAACAATAACAATTGTATCCATTAAGTGTTCACTATGTGTACTAAGTACTGGGGTAGATATCAGATAATCAAGTCCCACAAGGAGCTCACAGTCTAAGTAGAAGGGAAAACAGGTATTGGATCCCCATTTTATAGATAAAGAATCTCAGGCACAGAGAAGTTAAGGACTTGCTCAAAATTGCCATCAATTGGCAGAGCCAGTATTAGAACCCATGTTTTCTAACTCCTAGGCCTGTGTTCTCTCCTCTAAGCCACATTCCTTTTCAGCACCCTTAGAGTTTATTAGGGGTGCAAAATTAAGGTGGAAGTTCTTGGCTGGGGGCGGCTGGAACACAGATAGGAGAGGTTCGGTTGAAACATTTCCAGGCTCTAGGCTCTCCCTTCCTCCTTTCTCTGGCAGTTGGGGGATAAATCTTTCCAGCACGGCTAGTGCGTTCGCAAAAAAATCAGGAAACAGGATTGGACTGATATCTTTTTCACCCCTTCCCCATCTCTGCCTTAGAGGTGCCTCAGGTAGCTCAGATGATGGATAATGTGATCCAAAATTGTCTTTCCTCTCAAACCCTTCATGTTGCCCATCAGTCTCTCCAGACTGGGCAGAAATGGGAATGGATTGACCCTTTCAAGGTCCCTGAGAGAAAGGAAGTTTTTAAAGGCTTTACAGGCAAAGCCTGTTGTGAGAGAGGACGTGCCAATTCTAAATCCAATCCTCAACCCCTCTTCTCTGGCTTGATCCCAAGCTGGGCCTGAGCTGGTCAGGTTGGCATCCACCTGGGTTTTGAGCAAATGGCTTCACTGAAAGGGAAACAGCTGGCCTATCCATCAATAGCAAGTCCTGCCACCACCTTTGGTCTAGCATCTCATAAAGAGGGAAAATTTAAGATGGTTTCCCCTTCCTTGGCAACTAGGTGTCAGAAACCCAGTAGCAACAGCTACTTTCCCATCCCACCCTTGGGCTATGATGATCAGCTTGTTTAACCAACCAAGGGTGATGTTGAAGGGGGAGAAGGGGGTTCTTGGCTTTAATTCTTTAATCCTTCATTTTTAATACTTTAATGGGTGTTCCCCTTGTAGAGCAGGAGGAAAGCATTTCCAACCTAAATAAAATCCCCTTTCCATGGTGTATTACCATGCCCCTGGGGTTGGCAGGTCTTAAAGTTTAGTAAGTCTGTAAATAACTTCAAAACACAATAGATGTGTGCTCTCTCTCTCTCTCTCTCTCTCTCTCTCTCTCTCTCTCTCTCTCTCTCTCTCTCTCTTTTCTTTTCCTGCTCATAAACTCCTTCTTTGAGACTGAAGCTGGGCAGGACTCCAGAGCGGCAGTAGCAGCAACAACAAGCCAGGAGTTCAAAGTTAGCAGCAGTTACTCAACTTCCAGCAGCTCATTTCATCCAGACCCATTAGTGAGCCTGAAACTAAGAGGAGCTAAGCAGAGAGAAGGAGCAGCAACTTTGACGACATCCACCTCCCACCACTCACCAAAACAGATTGTTTGAGGATTGTTCATGGGGTAACCTTCCTAAGTGACCATGGCACCTTTTGGAAGAAACCTGTTAAAGGCTCGGAATAAAAACAGGTGGGAGAGAGAGAGAAAGAGAGAGACAGAGAGAGAGAGAGAGAGAGTTTGTGTGTGTATGTGTGTGCGTGTGTGTAAGTTTTCTGTTTTGTTTTGCAGTTTGACTTTTCAAAGAAAAATGTTGCAGGAGAATGTGAAGCTTCAGGCACCCGTGATTTGAAAAATCGCAAGCACCTCCATCCAGGGTTTATTATTCATTCAGTTATGGTAGAGGTGATCAAAAGTGACCTGAACAAAATAATTAAAAGGAAGGGAGTGATTATGTTTTCTTCCTTTTGTGTTTTTTCTGTCTACCCTGGTTGTCCTTTAGCTGTCCCCCTTTTCTAGTGCATTCCAGAGCAGCATTTGCAATAGAAAGTAAATCTTGAAGCTGCCCAGGCAGGAAGTAAATATAGTTCAGGAGCTCAGAGGAGAGAGTGAGATTCAAATGCAAATGTACCAGGACTCAGAATTGTTAATTAGAGCAAAAACTGCACCACCCCTATGCAGTCTGCAAACAAAGAACATTTGGATCTCCAATAGCAGAGCCCCTCCTTCTCTCCCATAATGAAAAAGTTCTATCTGAAACCGGTGTATTCCTAAAGTAGATTTCATTCTGCATGTAAACTGATTCTTCAACTTTTCAGAGGTTTAAATGTCTGTATGAGCAGGGTCTTGAAGCTTATAGAGGCATCATCTGGATTTCCTGGTCATTTTATATTCCACGATTGCAAATTCACTTCAGTAATTCAGGGCTTCTTATTTTAAGGTAGAAATAGTTGGCAGAACTTGGAACACAAAGTTATGTTTCAGTGTCTACTAAAGTGTATTTCTTAGTTCGCTTCTAAGTTTTCAACTCTATAGTTTTGAATGCTCACGGGTTTTACTCTTGTGGCATGCGGGATATATTTAGTCATGCTTGTTTGTACATGCTAGACTTAGTATAAGTTATAAGCTCACAATTACATGAGATGATAGTGTGATTATTTTTAAAGACTAGAATATTACAGACGTTGAAATTTTTAATGTAAAATGTCATCCATGTATATCTCATGTACATACCCTGATGCTCTCACTATCTCATTATTGGAATTCCCTTTTAAATCTCAAAGCCAAAAGCTTTGTTATTTTCCAGTCTCCTGGTATTGTACGCATAGACTTCCCAATAATGAAATGAAGTACTATCTGAACTTCAACAAATACAATAATGTGGTTTGGACATTGTTTAATCATGATAATGTTGTCATTATTATTAATTTAGTACATTGCTTTACTCATGGTAATTTGTATGAATCAATGGAGAGACATCTTCCTTAATGAAAAAGCAGAACACATGTGCTATCATAAAATATCAGAATTATAAAGAGTATATTGACAAATAATAGCCTGCTCAGAATTTCAGTAAGGTAGATAGTGTTTTGAACTTCCCAGAATTTTTTTTCTTATGCTTGATGTACTAGGAATTTTTCACTATTTCAATATTTTTATGTTAGGAACCAAACAGCAATCAAATAAACCTACCTATTTGTAGCTCAATGATCCTTGTTCACAAGAGAATATTTTTCACCCAAATTACATCAGCCAACTAATTGTTTCATCAACTAATGGTGAAAGTCTGTTAATTCACGTCAATTGCAAAAAACTGGTGAGTAGAGTAGTCTAAGTGTTTTTAGGGGAGAATCTGCATCAATCAAGCAATCACTAAAACAATGAATAAGAAATGAATCATTTAAAAGATTCAGAGCTTCCTTGCTTCTCTTTGTTAGTCTTTAATATGCTGGAGTTTCATTTTGAACACAGTACTGGCAGAGATGAAATTTAATGGCGGTGACAGGGAGGGCATACGGAAACTGCTGAACTGGTAAAAAAAAGACAAGTGATTCCCTTTAAGATTTTTTTACATTACTTTTGAATAGATAACCACAGCATGTTTGTGCCATAAATTTTTTTTAGTAAAATAAAAATATAAAAATTCATATATTTTTAACTGAGATGGCAAATAATCCATATGTGGCACAGGGATTTAGCTATAAAGACAATTTAGTTTTCTCCAGGAGTCTTTGAGAAGTCCCTTCATATCTTTGATTACAGGTGATTATAGGTCAAGTGAATTAGGTTAGTTGAACATGTTTTCGTGGTTGTAGAAACTAATATTCAAAGCCACATCAAAGTACTCAAGGGTAAATTTATTCATGGTACACATCAAGGGTAAATTACATTCCATTTACATGAAATATAAGTTCTGTTAGAAATGTGATTTGTCTTCACAAAATTAATATAATGAGTGTAGTGGCCCTGATTAGAGAATATATACTTCAGTTTGTTTTAGACAGAACACTGGGTTCTTTCAAACACATTTTAAAAAGACGAATTTAAGCACATATTTACTTAGTTTCACATTTATCTCAATGTCAAAATATAGTTAAACCAAACTTTATCATAACCGGCAACTAGAAAGCTAATAGGCTCTTTGTAGATACATTGTATCTACATAGGCCACATCATTTATCATTAATCTATTCATTGAAATCTTTCTATTTTCTCAACTTTCCTACGTAACCAACTTAGTTTCTCTCAAGAAGCTATTTATTACTAGAGAAGGCCAACATTAAAATGAGAAAATACCTGATCTGGTTGGGAAACTTAGAAGGGTAAAAGCAACACGAAGATAAGGAAAAGGAGGATATGCTGAGAAAGTACCACGTCTTATTTATTCATTATTATCAAAAAAACTTGTACTTGATCAAACATAATAACGTGACAACTATTTGAAGAATCTTGTGGGGTATCATTTAAGTCTGTCATTAATGAATAGAGCTACTGTTCTACAAAGCACCAGTTAAACTGATACTTAAAGTACTAAACATTTGAGAGAAATTGAATTACTCTCATTCTGCCAGGTAGGTAATCTTTCCTCTGGTTGAAACACCTTAGAAAAGCAGGTTGAAAAAAACATTCTTGGCAAAGTATAAATATTGCCACATCTCATGACATGATGCAGTTGATAGAGCAGTTTAGTTTAGATAGTCATAAGGTTCATGTGCTTTTAAACAAAAGGAGTGAGGTATTTTTACACTGTTTTAATAATTCACACTATTGAATTATTTAATGAATTTGAATCAAAAGATTGCAAGATAATTGAACAATGACAGTTTAACTGGATGCTGTTTGCTAAAGTTGAACCAGTTCAGTATGCCAACCGAAATAATTTGCAGCAACTCAGCTCTATCCATGTTTCTACATCTAAATTTTATCTTTCAACCAGATTCTTGAAATTTAGAAGACTGCAGTAAAAACATTTTTACTTTGGCTATAGTAAATTAAATTTTCACTGCCAAGACCCTGAACTGGTATTCATCTCACTAATGGAAATACTTTGGAAGAGATGAAGGCTGTGAGAAGGAGCATGGCCTAATGGATCTCTATCCATGGCCCTGGGAGTCAGAAGGTCATGGGTTCTAATCCAGGCTCTGCCACTTATCTGCTGTGTGATCGTGGGCAAGTCACTTCACTTCTCTGGGCCTCAGTTACCTCATTTGTAATATGGGACTGAGGCTGTGAGCCCCACATGGAGCAGGGACTGAGTCCAACTTGATTTGCTTGTATCCATCCCAGCGCTTAGAGAAGTGCCTGGCACAAAGTAAGTGCTTAACAAATGCCATGATTATTAGGATAGTTTTAATTTCTGACCAACCCAGTAGCAGGAAAATACAATTACTTCCTTCAGAGGGAACATTCTAACCAACTTTTCTTCCTACCTGTTTCCTGTTCTACGAAAAACACTGAGAAAATAACTGTTATAGAACTTTCTTAGCATTTATATCACTCTTGTTCTGGGAAGTGAATCTGCAGTTTAAATCGGTTTTAATAATAATTGAAATGCAGATGTTGGAAAACCAGTCCTCCGATATTTCCGCTTAAATGCAACACGGGAATGTACCAGTGTCTTCAATTAATTACCCCAATCCTACGGAGCTGTTGAATCCTGAAACCAGATTCATTATTGAAATGCTACAGAGCTGCCTTGGGTTGAAACTAGAGTCATTTTAGGTAATCGTCACCACTCAGAAGCTCCTGATTTGGCTCTTCTGTGTTCCTTCCACTGGGATTTCAGGTGACTCAGAAGAGTCATGAGATCGGTTTGATAGGAAGACAGTTTATTCCAAATCACCAGCTGTGCTCAACCTTCTTAGGACCTCACCAGATGCACACTGGACACCCATCCCGAGAAGTCATCCTGCAAGGTTTCAGGTGAACAAGGCCCGAACTTCCAATGTGTGGAAGTGTTGCCACAATCAGCAGCATCTCTGGGCAGAAGATACAGAAAATCTACCCCAACTTTTATCTTTTTCAATTTAGGTTGATAGTTCTGGCAATTATACAGATTAGTACAGTGCTCTGCACACAGTAAGTGCTCAGTAAATAAGACTGAGTGAATGAATTAGAATTTCACTGTAAAATTTTATTTAAAAATTAGTTTTGCATGTTGACGGTGTTTTAAAATCAATAAGAAATCAAAGCATAAAGAATGGAATCTTAGCACGATGAAATGGTGCTCTCTTTTAATGAATGGCATTTCTGAACCCAGTGAAAAAATGGGAAGCATGACAATATGATGCACAACTCTCCAACTGAGAATCGGAGAGCAAAATGGCAACTGTCCATGACGGCTGCCCCTGCATGTTTTCAGTGAGGTTTTTCACTGTTATGCTCTGTTCTTGGACCCTTCTTTTCACTTCTTAGGTTCTTGCCTTTTCAACATATCAAGAGGAGGAATTCAAGCAAAATATTTTTGCAATTTAAAGTTACCTCCTGAGTTCAGATCCCAAAATGGGAAAAATCCAATATTCTGTCTCATATTCTTAAGGATATGTCGTGTTAACAACCACCTGAGTATTTTTTTTGTCTTCAATTACCTATTAACTACAAAGAACTTTCTTAATATCATTATTTTGCACTTTTTCTAGAAAAATAATCCTGGAAAAACAAAAGGGTTTTTTTAATCTTGTTTTGGTTTGGGTTTTTTGTAGTTGTTTGGGTTTGTTTGCTCTGTTGTTGTTAGGTTTGGTTTGGTTTTCCGGTTTGGTTTGGTTTTCTGAAGAGTTAATTAGTGTCTTTGGAGTAGGTAGTAATTTCACTGCTGAAGAGAACACAGAGGACTGATAGCCAGAAGACAAAGTTTTCATATTGGTTATTAAAACTTGCAATACATACCTAAGCAATAGGTAGTTTTGTGATTACTCTGTGTAAGGAAATAGAGTATTAAGTGATGGTGATTTAATTCTGTTTTGAAATCCAAGTATGTGGGTGGCAAATGTCAGCATTTTCAGGAGTTATCTGTATTTATTCATATTAGAATTAACTCCATTTCTAAACACAGCGCTTCATGTGGACTATTTCAAGTGTGGGCACATAATTTTTATGACTTCATATTTATCACAATCTATACTGTAAGCAGTATAGTAGATTTTCCCAAATTCATAAGCACAGCACACATGTTGGACTAATTAAAGCCTACCTTGATGTTTGGAGAGACACATCTTTAATAGCTATTCAAATAAACTGTAGGGCAGAACCTGTAGTTTTCAAGATTTTTACATTTGTTTCTGAAAATAGGTACATAGCTTCAATATCCCAAATTTTGATGATCCTTTGAAATTTTGGCCTTTTTTTTTATCCCCAAGAAGCAGAGCAACCATAACGTGAAGCGCAAGGCAAGACACCTAATGCAAAGGTGTGTGGAGAATAGCCATTAAAAAGTGAAAGTTCTTGCCGATTTAGTTTTTCGCCCAGTCATTCCTGCAATTACTCAGGCTAAGTGGCTGAAAGCTTTAGTTTTGGGCCACAATAGTCCTGCAGAGTCCCTGTTTGTTGGGACATCGGGTACTGCACATTTGAACTGATCAACTCTAACTTTGTGGCATCCTAGACTAAGGCAAATGCTTCATTTCGTGAAAAATCAAATTTGATCAGAAATGCACCCTTTTCATTCTGAGGATATGGATGAATGGAGTTTTTTTGTGGGTTTGCGGTGTGCAATCTATCAGTGGTATTTGCAGAGGCATCACTTTCAGAGAGTAATGAAAGTTCCCCTCCTGGCTTCCAAAGGGAATGTTTCCTAAGCCCAGAAACCACGTGGAGCAAAGACTTGTTCTGATGATTTTGACACCTGTCTACATGTTTTGTTTCGTTGTCTGTCTCCCCCTTCTAAACTGTGAGTCCGTTGTTGGGTAGGAACCGTCTCTATATGTTGCCGACTTTTACTTCCCAAGTGCTTAGTACAGTGCTCTGCACACAGTAAGCGCTCAATAAATACGACTGAATGAATGTATGAATCTGGGTCCAGAACCTACCAGAAGTCAATCAGTCAATGGTATTTATTAAGCGCTTAATGTATGCAGAGCACTGAACTAAGAGCTTGGAAGAGGACAACACAATACTATAACAGATGCATTTCCTGCCCACAACGAGCTTACAGTCTAGAAGATTGAATGCCACACTGATGCCCAGCCCCAGACCCCTACGCACTGACAGAACTGAGCCAGATGGTTGGAATACAGTTCATTTAGGTCATGGATGGACTGGCGCCATCCCGTCTCATCCTTCCCATGACCCTCCTGCCCCTGCCCATCTCTTGGATGCCCTCTCACCCCTTGGCCGACAGGCAGTCCCATTCCAGCTCCTTCCCCCAGCTGGTGAAGGAGCCCCCCAGCCACACAACCCCCCACCCATGATGACCTGGAAGGGCCCACCATCCCCAGGCATCATAACGTTGACCTCCACTGACTCTGCTCCTGCACCCAGGGTCTTTGCTTGGCTCCTGTTAGTCATTCATTCATTCACTCATATTTGCAGCATGGCTCAGTTGGAAAGAGCATGGGCTTTGGAGTCAGAAGTCATGGGTTCAAATCCCGGCTCCACCAATTGTCAGCTGTGTGACTTTGGGCAAGTCTCTGTGCCTCAGTTACCTCATCTGTAAAATGGGGATGATTTGAGCACCACTGTGAACCTCCCATGGGACAGCCTGATCACCTTGTAACCTCCCCAGCGCTTAGAACAGTGCTTTGCACATAGTAAGTGCTTAATAAATGCCATTATTATTATTATTATTAGGTACTTACTGTGTGCAGAGCACTGTACAGTCATCCCCAGTCACTGCCCAGTTACCACAGGAGAACTCTGCCTAGGATGATCAGTTGCCCTGTTTCATACTGGATGGTTTGGTTTTCAGCTGGTCTGTGCCCTCTATGGAATGGGTAAAAAAAAAAAATAGTGGTATTTGTTAAGTTCTGTGTGCAAGGTATTGTCCAAAGATCATGGGTGGATAGAAGCAAGTAGAGTGTCAGTCACGTATGTGTCTGGAATTTTAACTTAGACCATGGCTCAGGATCCACCAGTGAGTTTGGGACCTGGGAGAGGAGCATGAAGGCTCTGAGGCAAGGTTGGGGGTGGGTCGGTCAGGGGTTCCCCCAACTGCAAGAAGTAGTGTGGTCTAATGGATAAAGTATGGGCCTGGGAGTTAGAAGGACCTAGGGTCCAATTCCTCCTCCGCCCCTTGTTTACTATGTGACCTTGAATAAGTAACTTCACTTCTCTGAGAAGAACGTGGAAAATGGAGATGAAAACTGTGAGTCCCACGTGGGACATGGATTATGTCCAACCTAAGTATCTTGTATCTGCTGCAGGACTTCGTACAATGCCTGGCACACAGTAAGTGCTTAAAAATAATTAAAAAAACACTGAGAAGTACTCTACATTGAGGAGGTATTTATGTAGTTTCATAACTTGATGTGTTTGATGTAATCACGGTACACGGCTTGCCTGTCATAAGCACGTGACAGACATCCTTTGGTATTTACGAAACCCATCAATGCCACTCTACTCCAGGCCCTTGACAAAATGGACACCCTGCTTGGTCTCAGACTTATTTCTGGGCTCCAGTGCCAAGTCCAGAATTCCAGAGCCAGGGAGGGGAATAGTGGTCTATTGGGAAGAGCATGACTAAGTGGAAATGAATTTAGGAGGCCTTTCCAGACTGAGCCCCCTCCTTCCTCTCCCTCTTCTCCCCGTCTCCATCCCCCTACCTTACCTCCCTCCCTTCCCCACAGCACCTGTATATATGTATATATGTTTGTACGTATTTATTACTCTATTTATTTATTTTACTTGTACATATCTATTCTGTTTATTTTATTTTGTTAATATGTTTTGTTTTGTTCCCTGTCTCCCCCTTCTAGACTGTGAGCCCACTGTTGGGTATGGACCGTCTCTATATGTTGCCAACTTGTAATTCCCAAGTCCTTAGTACAATGCTCTGCACACAGTAAGCGCACAATAAATACAATAGATTGATTGACTGATTGGAAAGATCACAGGTCTAGGAGTCAGAAGACCTGCATCTGCCACTTACTTGCTGTATAACAAGGTGTTCACTTTCATGTGCCTTGGTTTCCTCATCTGTAAAATGAAAATAAGGTACCTGTTCTCCTCTCTATACTGAGAGCTCCACGTAGGACCAGGATTGTGAATGACCTGATTACCTTGTATCTTCCCCAGTGCTTGATATAATGTTTGGCACATATTAAGTACTCAATAAATACCACCATAATTGTTCATATTATTATGAATGTATTAATAATTATTAACGGCACTGAGTTCCACAAGACTTGGGTAGTTACAGCCAAATGGCATGTATAATGACTGTTGCCATAATCCTGACTCTATTTCTGTCCACATCCAGGTTCAAGGGACGGGGCATATTAACTATTGCTGATTGTCATTATTATTATTATTGTTATTATTATTATCTTACCCCCAAAGTTGGGGGACTAAAGCTAATGGTTCCTATAAACTGTAAGCTTGTTGTGGGAAGGGAATGTGTCTACCAATTCTGTTATTTTGTGCTTTCCAAATCGTTTAGTATAGTGCTCAGCACACAGTAAGCAACTCAGTGCATATGATGGATGGATGAATTGATTGATTTTGCCTCCATGGTGCCAGTGCTGTGGGGCAATGGAGCTGATTAGGTTGTGTTTTAGTAACATATATTTAGATATAAAAATAATTATATTTTTCACTTCAATCATTTTGGGAGGACTTTTTATTTGGTATCTTATCAAACATACATAGGCATAACCTCATTTCAATAGTAAGAACAGTACTGTGGTTAAATCTCCCATGCATGATGTTCTCCATTTTAATAGTCTTTTAAACCTGTCTTTATAGAGTGCTTATTGAGGGAGTGGGTAAAAATCCAACCCTAATAAGGCACTTGGAAGTCAAAAGGCAAGGGAGGGCCTGTTCTAAGCATGGGAAGAAGCACGAAAGAAGAGTAGGTGCAGGAAACAAAGGAAACATCATCATCAAATAAAGTTTATTAAGCAGCCACAGATGACAGGCTTAGACAAGACAAGGGAATATGACAAACTGTAGAAAAGAGATATAGAAGTGGGCAGGGTGATGTGAGTCCCAATTGTCTCTGACGTGGGAGTATTGTGGAACAGAAATCTGAAAAACAAGGAACAGTGCAGTGTGAACATTCTGAGTAGATTGATTAATCGAACCATTCTGAATTATGGTTAAAGAATAGGGATCAGAAATGGGGAATGATATTCTCTTTCCAAGTGTTTCTTCATTTTTAACACTGAATCAAATGCTAACTTCCACATGTCTATTTTATAATCTATCTATAGAGAGATGTATAGATGTTTCTCCTTCTAGACTGTAAGCCCACTGTTGGGTAGGGATTGTCTCTGTTGCCAAATCGTACTTTCCAAGCATTTAGTACAGTGCTCTGCACACAGTGAACACTCAATAAATATAAATGAATGAATATAAAATCAAATTGTAAAACTTTTTTGGATTAATTTTTTAAACAAATTGGCTGCTATCTATTTGACTCGATGGCTAATTACTACATATTTTCAGTTTTGTTTCAGATATATGTATGCATATCTATCCTTCATACTCAAGGACATCACTGATGGTGAAATTCACTTGTGAATGCAAGTGTGACTGAAAAGGACAGCTAGTGCAGAACTTATGTCAACTGCAGGCTCTAGTCTGTAAGCTCATTGTAGTCAGGGAATGTCTCCGTTTTTTGTTATATTGTGCTCTCCCAAGTGCTTAGTATGGTGCTTTGCACACAGTAAGTGCTCAATAAATACGACTGAATGAATAAATGCTGCACACAGAAAGGCTGTCTACCTCCACATTGTCATATTTGTTGTTTGCAACACCTTAAACTAAACAGTTTTAGTTTTACTTTTTGCCTTGTCTCATGATCTTTAGGAATTTGGGGATTTTCTGCTCTAAAAGAACCACCTCTTTCTTGGTTGCTGTGTGCACTTGTGGTTGTTTTGGGGTAGATATAGTTTCTGACATGACATTTGTCTCTCTGGAATAAACATCCTTAAAGACAGTACTAAATGATGGAATAATTGTGGAGAGTAGGCCAAAGGGTATATAAATATAGTGCACTCACAGAGAGAACATCACCGCTTGAGTAGTACTACCTATTAGAGATCAGATTCTGTAGGAAGGTAAGGATCTTGCAATCTTCAATGCCACAGTGGATAAAGGTATCTGAAAAGTTAGTGCTTTGTAATACCAAAAGTAGACTGTAACGGCATATATATGTTAGCGATTGACAAGTGAAACAAACATTTGGAAAAATGAGTTTAAAATATGATTTTAAGTGGAAAAGATTTTTTTTTATTATACAGTGAGAAATGCTTTCCCAGGAAGTACTTACAAGATATTTACATTAAAATATATGCGGGACCTTTGTTGCATGACAGAGTTCTAAGAATACCTAAGTTTAAGTTTATGGATATATCTTAAATCTATATTTCATAATTATATAAGCAGAATTTTATATTCACATATGTATTTTGAGAATGTAATTAGGTGAGGATAATGGAATTGAATGTTGTTCCAATGAAACAGCTATAAAATATAACCATGTTAATTGCAACTCAGGTTTTATTTATAAAGATGGACTTGTTTAAAAAAATAAAACCAATACTCACTTACACTATATAATCATCATTCTAGAATCCTTCAGAATCCTTGATCTTTAACCAAGACACCCACTGAAAATTGGCAGAACAGTTCAAGAAAGTAAAATTGCAGTCATAATTTTACATGCCATTTTTCACAGATTTGAAACATTTAGGATATAATGAAAATCATTCAGGTCAATTGAATTCTTTTGTTAATATAGCCAGAATACAGATAGAAATAATTTAATGTTACATTACAAAAAAAGTACTTGTTTTATATCAAAGCACAATAGAATAATGAATACATCAGTGTTATTTATTGAATGCCTACTCTTTGCAGAGTACTCTATTAAGCGCTTGGGACAGTGCAATAGTTAAAAGACACAAGGAGCTTGCAGTCTAGTAGGGAAGTCAGACACAATGTAATTTGAAGATAAGGGGAATATGAAATGTATATGTGGATGAGTATGTGCTTAAATAATAGGGCATGTAAAACAGTGTATAAAGGAGTGCTACAGTTGGTTGAAGTGTACAAATGCGTAGGCTTTGTAGTAGTAGTAGTATTTATTGAGTGAATAATATGTGCAAAGCACAGTTCTAAGCACTGGGGCAGAAATACGCAGGTGAAATATACACAAGCTAATGGTAAGGGAGGGGAAAGGGGGCTAAAGGGGAGGTAGAAATTTGGGGGAATTTGACCTGGAGAGAAGAAAAATTAATCTCCTGCAGAAGATGTGCTATCCAAAGGGCTTTGAAAATGGGAAAGCTGTCATCTGTTTGATTTGAGAGGAAGGGGGGTCCAGGCTGGAGGAAGAATGTGAGCAAGAGTTGTAGGAAGGAGATCCCAGGAAGAGCTACAGTGAGTAGATTAGCTTTGGAAGAACAGAAAGTGCAAACTTGAGTATGGTGGAGAAGTAAGAAAGGGAGAGCTTGTGGAGTACTTTGAGTGCATGGTCAAAAGTTTGTGCCAGATACAGAGGACTGGGTAACCACTTGAGGGTCGAAGACATGTGCAGATGCATTTAGAAAAATGAACCCAGCATCCAAGTATAATGTGGACTGGAGAAAGGGGGGAACTAGGGACATGCTTGAGGACATTGGTTTAGTGGTCAAACTGAGGTATAAATGCCTGAGTCAGGGAGGTGGCCATTTGATGAAACAGGAAGAGGACGATCAGGGAAATGTGTGAAGAAAAAATCACACAGAATTTAAACAGAGTGAGAAGTAAGGGATAATGCCAAGGTTGTAGGCTTCAGCAACAGGTAATAGGTTTTGCTGGGAAATGTGATGGAAATGTTAGGTGAAAGAGAACACTTGGAAGAAAGATGAAAAATTTAGTTTAAAGCATATTAATCCCAAAGTTTCCGCAGGAGATGTCCTGGAGGCAAGAGCAAATGTGAGATTTCAGATGAAGTGTGAAGTCTGAGTTAAAGAGATAGATGTGGGTGTCGTCCACATAGATGTGCTTCACTCTCAGCTTTAAGGCTGTCCATCACCTCACCCCCTCCTACCTCACCTCCCTTCTCTCCTTCTACAGCCCATCCTGCACCCTCCACTTCTCTGTGCTAACCTTCTCACTGTGCCTTGTTCTTGCCTGTCCTGCTGTCGACCCCCGGCCCACGTCCTCTCCCTGACCTGGAATGCCCTCCCTCTGCACATCCACCAAGCTAGCTCTCTTCCTCCCTTCAAAGCCCACTGAGAGCTCACCTCCTCCAGGAGGCCTTCCCAGACTGAGCCCCTTTTTCCTCTCCTCCTCCCCAACACCCCCGCCCTTCCTCCTTCCCCTCCCCACAGCACTTGTATATATTTGTACAGATTTATTACTGTATTTACCTGTACATATTTACTATTCTATCTATTTTGTTAATGATGCGCATATAGCTATAATCCTATTTATTCTGACGATTTTGACAACTATCTACATGTTTTGTTTTGTTGTCTGCTTCCCCCTCTAGACTGTGAGCCTGTTGTTGGGTAAGGACCATCTCTATATGTTAACGACTTGTACTTCCCAAGTGCTTAGTTCAGTGCTCTGCACACAGTAAGCACTCAATAAAGACGATTGAATGAATGCATGAATGAATGAATGTGGGTAGCTGAAGCCATAGGAGTGGATAAGCTCCTTTGAGGAATAAGTGTAACATCTTGAAGGACACCCTTAGTGAAGAGCCACCAAAAATCACTGAGAACCGTCAACTGGAGAGGTAGGAAGAATGATACACCAGATGATCTGAAACCAGATTTCAGAAGATAAAGAAGTGTCTTGGTGTAAGGGAAATGGAGGCTGCAGGGTCATATAAGAGAAGCAGCATGGCTCAGTGGAAAGACCACAAGCTTGGGAGTCAGAGGTCAGGGGTTCTAATTCCGACTCCACCACTTGTCTGCTCTGTGACTTTAGGCAAGTCGCTTAATTTATCTGTGCCTCATTTCCCTCATCTGTAGAATGGGGATTAAGACTGTGAGCCCCATGTGGGACAACCTGATTACCTTGTATCCCCCCCAGCGCTTAGAACAGTGCTTGTCACATAGTAAGTGCTTAACAAACGCCACCATTATTATTATTATTTTGAGGAGTTTGGAGTAGAATAGGATTAGGGAGGTTGGATGAAGGTGTGTGAGCCTGCAGTGGACTCTGGAATTTTTTGTTTAATGAAGCATGGGAGAGATATGATCAGGTTTGAAAGCAGAGAGAAAGGAGTCATCAGAAAGTGAGTGGTTGAAGATGGAAGTCAGGGAAGGTAGATTATGTGCAGTTGTTTTTAGGAAATGAGGTCATATAGGGTAGAAGGCCCTTGTTGAGGATGTGGATTTTGAAAGCTAGTGGACGATCTCTTGAGGCTGCTGGGAAGGATAAAAGAGGAATTATGGTGGGAAGGAATTGCAGAAGTGAGGGACTGGGCATTAGGAAGCTCTCATCTTTTGGTTTCAGTCTTGCTGAAAAATGGTGGACAACTTCATCAGGGTCAAGAGAAAAGGAGCTAGGGACACCAGACAGGCAGGAAAGTCAGATAATTAAATCCCATGGTATTGGCACAGCTCTTACTAGTTGGATAATTGTGAAATCGGATAATACTTGGGGATTAGAAATGCCGTTTAAACGTTACCACCTAGCAGTTAAGAACATTAGGATACTCATTTTCCATGGTATGGAAATTAGAGTGCTAGGTCATCCTAGTTAATTCTGGCATTTGGCCAGGTGCCTAGAGCAAGGTCGAAGAAAAATTGAGGTACAAAGATTGTCGTCTATACATACATGGATAGAGTGGCTTCCCTTGTCTTGAAAACTGATTTCTAAGTCTAAATACGCATAAACATTGAAGTCATATTTTGATGTTTACAGCTGATCACAAGTATATTGAAAAAACAATTTCATGGACATTTTATGAGAAAAACATGGTTTTATTTATGGTCCTATTGGCTTTGTTCAAGAAACTTTCTTAAGAGTAATGTAATGATGAATGTGTTTCATTTCTTTTCCCCTATATCTGAAGAGCCGGGAGGAATAAAACCAATTGATGGAATATGGACCTCCTCATGACTACATTCCATAAAAGTAGCAGAAGCACAATTATTTTAGAAAAGATATACATTTTTCTTCATGATCACTGCTTAACTTTCACCTTTTACTTTTAGCATGAATATACTGACTTTGAAACCTGGAATCTATATAATATTCACATAAATACAAACTGTATCTTTCTTTTAGAATTAAACTTCTAGGCTTTAGCACCCGGGCTAATAATTTGAAAATCGATCTTTTACAAAAACGTAGTACATCTATTATAAATGCTCAGTGCTTCTTTAGGGACATGAAATTAGGGTATCAGCCTAGGAGTCAGAGGACTGGGTTTTAATCCAAGCTCTGCCATTTTCCTGCTGTGTGGCCTAGAACAACTCACTTAACTTCTCTGTGCCTCACTTTCCTCTTCTGTAAAATGAGGATTCAATTCCCATTCCTACTTAGACTGTGAGCCCTCTGTGAGACAGTGACTGGGATTATATCTGACTTAATTATTTTGTTTGTACCCCAGTGCTTAGAACAGGACTTGACACATAGTAAGCACTTAACAAATACCACAGTCATTAGCCGAAGACTTGGATTGCTATATTATAAACTGTTTCCAATAACCTTTCTTTGTATTATTTATAATAAACTGTGTAATTTCAAATGTAAGATAAAAAATGTCATTGCTTAAGTGCTCTGCACACAGTAAGCGCTCAATAAATACAATTGAATGAATGAATCAATGATGTGCTAATTGGAATAACAGATGAGAAAAGCTAAACTAGAGTCAGTAGATATGTTTAGGCAGGAAGATCTGAATTATCTTTAGGAGTCTTGGAAAATCTACTGAATTTTTGAAAAATCTAAACAATATAGAATACTAGATAAAAGGCTTAGAAAATCAAAATCATATTATTAAATAAAGATTGATCATTTTGTATAGTTTGGAGATTATACAATATATGTGATCAGACAATAATAGACAGTAGACTTAATATGTGATCAAATGCATTTCAGGTTGTGTAAAATTTACTGTCTACATTTAATAATGCATGGTCATAATTTTTAACTTAATTAGGCATGTGGAATGATTTCTCAAATGTGCTAAACAGGGAAATGTGTTGAAAAAAACAACTAACAATATTTTTCTAAAATGACCTGAGAACATAAGAGAGTGTGGATTTTTTTTTGAAAAAAGGTTCACTTAAAAAAACTCCATGTTTCAGTTTTAGATGGGAAGGAGCGTGGCTTAGTGGAAAGAACATGGGCTTCGGAGTCAGAGGACGTGGGTTCTAATCCCGCCTCTGTCACTTGTCTGCTGTGTGACCTTGGGCAAGCCGCTTAACTTTTCTGTGCCTCAATAACCTTATCTGTAAAATGGGGATTAAAACTGTGAGCCCCAAATGGGACAACCTGATTACACTGTATCTACCCAAGCCCTTAGAACAGTGCTTGGCACATAGTAAGTGCCTAATAAATACCATTATTATTATTAACACTTTTATCTATGGATTGCGTTGACATGCAGTATATTTTTTTCAAATTAATATCTGAGGGAAAAAGTTGTTAGAGAAATTGTAGTATCCCTAGTCTTCTGATTCAGTTCACTCAACCCCAATGTTCAGTTTCCATTCCGGACCACAGCTCCACCATATTCCTAATCTCACTCCACCTTGAATCTAGTATGCACACTTCTTCAGTCAAATCCCTTAAATCTACTAGTAAAGGGTCTGAGTGAGTTAATAATAGACTTCTTTGTGTATTTTTTAACTGCATATACACCTACAAGTATCCATAAACCTGGTTTATCCTGGATAAGCCTGGCAATGCAGGCAATTTAATAATGATCCAGAATTGGGACTTTCCTACATATACTATTCACCTTGCCCCCTTCAACTGCTTGCTGCTCTTGCCCTTAACTTTGTTTTTTGTTGCTGTCGCGGTTATTGTTTTAATGGTATTTGTTATGTGCTTACTATGTGCCAAACACAATTCTAAGCACTGGGGTAGATGCAAGTTAAATTGGCTTGACACAGTCCTTGTCCCATATGGAGCTCACAGTCTAGGAGGGAGAACAGAAGGACTGAGGCACAGAGAAGTTAAGTGGTTTGTCCAGGGTCAAACAGCAAGCAATTGGCAGAGCTAGGATTAGGTCCTCTGGCTCCCAGGCCCATTATCTTTCTAGTAGGTCATGCTGCGTGGCTCAGTGGAAAATGCACGGGCTTGGAAGTAAGAGGGCGTGAGTTCTAATCCTGGCTCTGCCGCTTGTCAGCTGTGTGACTTTGGGTAAGTCACTTAACTTTTCTGGGCCTCAATTCCCTCATCCATAAAATGGGGATTAAGACTGTGAGCCTCACGTGGGACAACCTGATCTCTCCATCCCCCCATCTCATCATCATCATCAATCGTATTTATTGAGGGCTTACTATGTGCAGAGCACTGTACTAAGCGCTTGGGAAGTACAAATTGGCAACATATAGAGACAGTCCCTACCCAACAGTGGGCTCACAGTCTCACCTCCTTCCCTTCCCCACAGCACCTGTATATATGTATATATGTTTGTACATATTTATTACTCTATTTATTTATTTATTTATTTTACTTGTACATATCTATTCTATTTATTTTATTTTGTTAGTATGTTTGATTTTGTTCTCTGTCTCCCCCTTTTAGACTGTGAGCCCACTGCTGGGTAGGGACGTCTCTATATGTTACCAACTTGTACTTCCCAAGCGCTTAGTACAGTGCTCTGCACACAGTAAGTGCTCAATAAATACGATTGATGATGATGATGATGATGATGATGATTACCTTGTCTCTACCCCAGTGCTTTGAACAGTGCTTGGCACATAGTAAGAGCTTTACAAATGCAATCATTATTATTCAACTTCCACATCTGGGCTGGAATAGGTCCTATAGCATTTTGGGACTTATAGCTTTAGATTCTGTTTTAGATTCTGAAAATAATTCAAGTCCAAGTTCCATAGCACTGGCTTGCTAATATAAACCTGTGACATTCGTGAAGCTGTTCAACTACTGTGAATTGAGAGATCAATTAATCAATCAATCAATCATATTTATTGAACACTCACTATGTGCAGAGCACTGTACTAAGTTCTTGGCACAATACAATACAACAGAACTGGCAGACTTGTTCCCTAAAAAGTTGTGCACATAAATTTGCAAAGGAGATAATTGTTATTGTTCAATGCATTCTTGAAACGCCACTCAAATCTTAGGAGCAGAAATTTCATTTTAATACCAATAGAGAGAAAGAGAGAGGAAAAATGGACCCAATAGTTTCTTAGTGATAGATGCTTCATTAAATGCCCAAACATATTAAAACATTCAGTGAACACACAAACATTTGGGGGACCATGATATTGTACATTCAAGAGAGAAATGCAAATACCATTAAAAAAACAAAAAAAGAAAAGAATGAGAGTGAAAGCTATATTCAGCCAAACCTTTCAGAATTTGATCGTTCTACAGAGATTATTGATTGGTCATTTCAGCATTATCTGAAGGCTCAAATCACTCAGAGGATTCTGGGAAATATCCTCTTTTTTATCCTGGAAAATATAATCGCTGAAATAATGTTTTCTCAGTATCCTTGGCTCCATTTCACTTCAGTCTCAATTTCAATGGGAGCCAGACCAAATTTTCAAAACCAGACCATGAAATGCTTGTGGACTTGAATTTTTTTTTGACTGTTATTTGTGTCAGGCATGGCACTAAGCACTGGTGTAGATACGGGTTGGGCCCAGTCCACGTGCTACATGAGGTTCACAGTTTAAAGTAATCCATTTTACAGATGAGGTAATTGAGGCACAGAGAAGTTAAATGACTCGCCCAATGTCTTACAGCAGACAAGTGTCAGTGCCGGTATCTAATATCTAGTATCTAATCTAAAACCCAGGCTTTCCGACTCCCAGGCATGAATTCTATCCATTAAGCTATACTGCCTCTCCTGCATTGCTTAAATCTACATATCTGCTCCACCTTTCATGGATGCCAAAGGGGAGGTGAAGTTACGCAAGTTTACAATCATGTCCCAATGTCCTTGTTTTCAACAAAAATAATAATTCGCTAAATAATAATTAGCGAAACCTTAAAACATAACGACACTGAAAACTTCGAGTATGTGTTTATCTATGCAGGATGGGTAAGTTATTTAGTCAAATTGACTGTTAACTAATTCAATGCTGAAATAAATATAATTTGGGTAGACCTAGTTGAGAATTTTATTCTAAAAAGTCATACTTTAACAATTCCTTGATCAGAACAATTTAAATGTTTTCAGTTTGAATTGGCGTGAAGATTTAGTATTGCCAATTGCAGAGTAACAAACAGTTTTCTTTGAACTAAAGAAGATATAGCGGCCAATATGGTCCTTTGAAATTGAAAAACAGAGTTAAAGCCTGGTAAAAGGATAATGATAACAGATAATGATTATGGTATTTGTTAAGCACTTACTATGTGCCACACACTGTTCTAAGCTGCAAGGTAATCAGGTTGGACACAGTCTCTGTCCCACATGGGGTTCACAGTCTTAATCCTCATTTTACAGATGAGGTAACCGAGGCCCTGAGAAGTTAGGTGACTTGTCCAGGGTCACACAGCAGACAAGTGAGCCCACTGTTGGGTAGGGACCGTCTCTATATGTTGCCAACTTGTACTTCCCAAGCGCTTAGTACAGTGCTCTGCACACAGTAAGCGCTCAATAAATGCGATTGAATGAATGAATGAATGAAGTGGCGAAGTCAGGATTAGAGTCCTCTGACTCCCAAGCTCTTGTTCTTGCCACTAGGCCGTTCTGTTTCTCTGTCACAAAATCAATTAGTAAACACTCTGTGAAGAATAAGATATTCCATCAGGGGTTATGAACCCATGGTCCAGGAGATGGATACGGCTCTTCTTGAGGTCAGATATGGATCTCAAGTAGAGGTGTCCACTCTGTGGGAGTTATCACTCTCATGAGCGTGATACAGTTCTCTTGTCCTAAAGCACTTTAGCAAGAAGTAGTCAGCCTGCCTCTCCTCTTTAAGTTGGAAAATGCTGAGGGGAAATCAAGATGGCGGGTTTACTACTTGTTCTCTTTATGCAAGACATGGCCCTTGCCCACTTAAGTCACTGATGTTTCTATCATCCTCAATAGACATCAGGGAAAAGCTGGAGCTGATCTTCTCATTCCCCCGAGGGCAGCCCTCTCCCCTTCTTGATGGAAACCTGCCACCAAGCCTACTAGTTGTCCATCTGGTTCCACCAACAGTCAATCAGTGGTATTGAGCACTTACTGTGTGCAGAGCACTGAACTAAGAGCTTGGGAGAGTAAATGCAACAGAGTTGGTAGACACATTCCCTGCCCACAAGGAATTTACAGTCTAGAGCAAACGTTACTAGCACGGAGATGGCCCAACCAAGCCAGGCAGAGGAGAGGACAACTCACCCACTGCTCACCCCCATGGGAGGAGGTGCAAGGGGTAAAAGCACTCACCATAGTCACCACACTCACTGATCCTGTAGATGGGGAAGTCTACATATCTGTAATTTATTTATTTATTTGTATCAATGTCTGTCTCCCCTCGTAGGCTGTAAGCTCATTGTGGGCAGGGAATGTGTCGGTTTATTGCTATATTTTACTCTCCCAAGCCCTTAGTGCAGTGCTTTGCCCACAGTAAGTGCTCAATAAATAATAATGATAATAATAATGGCATTTATTAAGCACTTACTATGTGCAAAGCACTGTTCTAAGCGCTGGGGGAGGCACAAGGTGATCAGGTTGTCCCACGGGGGGCTCACAGGCTTCATCCCCATATTACAGATGAGGGAACTGAGGCCCCGGAGAAGTGAAGTGATTTGCTCAAAGTCACACAGCTGACAATTGGCAGAGCCGGGATTTGAAGCCATGACCTTTGACTCCAAAGCCCGGGCTCTTTCCACTGAGCCACGCTGCTTCTCCAATAAATACCACCGAGTGGACTCACACATGCACTAAGTCCAGAGAAGGACAGTTAAGCTCTGTCTGTCTCCCTCTCTAGACCGTAAGCTCATTAGAGGCAGGGAACATGTCTGCTAATTCTATTATATTGTATTCTCCCAAGCTCTCAGTACAGTGCTCTGCACATAGTAAGTGCTCAATAAATGTCATTGATTGATTGATTGAGGAAAATAAGTGAAAATGTAATTTGCTTAATTCCACTCCTTCTGCTGCTGGCCTCCCACATACCTGCTAAGGTAGAGACTGTTGATCTGAGGTACAGGTAGTGTCAGTGAGAATTATGTGGTCCCTTTCTCTTCCCTGTTGAGGGGATGGAGGCATTCAATTCCAAGCGGTTGCTTCACTGGCTCCCTAAGCCTACAAACAAATCTGCTGTGATATGTTTTCACACTGCGGCTTCTTTTCTTCCCATTAAACTTACTCCACTTTGTTCGTGCACCTCCATGTCCCACTAAAACCCCACGCTACCTGCTCTTCCCCTCCAGCTGAGTGCCAGCAAAGGTGTTTCCTCTACAATTTGGATGAAGGCTAACACTTAAACAAGTCAGTTTTATGTGTAAATATGGTGCTTTGCAACAGTGACATCCTCCCACCCTAACAAAAGAAGAGAAGAGAAAACAAGAAGTGGTTGTTTTTCCTTTCCCTCAGTTATTTCCTCCCTCTCTTTTCCTTGGCCTCTCCTCTTCTCTCACCCCCCTTTATTATTTCATAACTATATCCTGATGAGGACATAAACTAAGGTAAAGTTAACATGTCTTTAATTTCTATGAGTGATTCTTTGTGCTCCAATTGCTCAAATTTAAAT
Organism: Tachyglossus aculeatus; assembly: GCF_015852505.1. Taxonomy (NCBI): domain Eukaryota; kingdom Metazoa; phylum Chordata; class Mammalia; order Monotremata; family Tachyglossidae; genus Tachyglossus; species Tachyglossus aculeatus. The sequence continues at coordinate 33,108,911 of NC_052079.1, read as the reverse complement.
TTTGGGAGGGGATATTCTGCACAAAACTGTTGCAGGTCCTGTATTAGATTCATTCATTCATTCAATCGTATTTATTGAATGCTTACTGTGTGCAGAGCACTGTACTAAGCTCTAGATATTACTAGATAATAATGAACCTAGCTTTGTAAGAAAAGAGTATTCTTAGAATAAGCAAATGCAGTTCTATGTGACTATTATAAGCAGTAGGTATCACTTACCCGTAACTTGGCATTAATGCATATAGAGATTAATACATAGCTTACCTTCATAACCAAGGACAACACCATTGACAGTAGCTTACATCTGCTTAATAATAATAATAATGATGGTATTTGTTAAGCACTTACTATGTGCAAAGCACTGTTCTAAGCGCTGGGGAGGTAACAAGGTGATCAGGTTGTCCCACAGGGGACTCACAGTCTTAATTCCCATTTTACAGATTAGGTAACTGAGGCACAGAGAAGTTAAGTGACTTGTCCAAAGTCGCACAGTTGACAATTGGCGGAGCCGGGATTTGAACCCATGACCTCTGACTCCAAAGCCCGTGCTCTTTCCACTGAGCCACGCTGCTACAAGTGTGTCCGAGGAGAACAACTGGTGATAGTTATTAGACCCTTACTGGGTGCAGGGCACTGTTCAAAGTACAATACAATAATAATGATAATAATTATTATGGTAGTTGTTAAGAAGTTACGATGCGCCAAGCACTGTTCTAAGGTTGATTAGGTTGGACACATCCCTGTCCCACATGAGACTCCCACTCTTTATCCCCATTTACAGATGAGGGAACTGAGGTAAAAAGAAGTGAAGTGACTGGCCCAAGGTCACACAGCCGACATGTGGAGGAGGTAGTATCAGAACCTAGGTCCCTCTGGCTTCCAGCCCCATGCCCTATCCATTAAACCATGCTGCTTAGAAGCAGCAGTAGAATTGGTAAATATGATCCCTGCCTAAAAGGATCTTGTAGTCTAGAGGGGGAGAACAATGTGGGACACATAAGCACAAAAACCCCAAAATAAGACTTGCTGATTCATATTATGAGAAGTCCACTTCTGTTTATGCCGTGTCTCTGATCCAGAATTCTCATGAAGCTGCAGTTTGGGAGAAAGGACCAGTCGTCTCTAATTTGCAATGCCCCATGCTGGTCTGTTTCCATAGTTATTACCCAATATATAGTTGTGATGCCATATGGCTGAGTCGGCGATTTACTGTCGCCTTAAAATGTCTCTTCTATCCTACATGCTTTTGATTACCACACTGCAGCCCTCCACATTAGCCGTCTGGGTATTCTCCTCACGTGTCCCACCCATCATAGTGGTGTTGTAAAGGATGGACCAGCTTCAAATCATTCACAGAGACTTCAGAGCTGAGAGCCTGCATGAAGAATTGATTGTAATGCTAGTGGTTTTCATAACATCACTCGCCCTCTCCCTTTGTGTTTTCACTGTCACAGAGGGTGCAACAAGGAAGTAAGTGTGCAGAGATGTGAAATGCATACAATAATTCAGAGATGCAGCATGGTCTAGTAGATAGAGCATGGGCCTGGGAATCAGAAGGACCTGAGTTCTAATTCCAGTGTGGCTTATTCATTCATTCATTCAATCGTATTTATTGAGCGCTTACTGTGTGCGGAGCACTGTACTAAGCTCTTGGGAAGTACAAGTCGGCAACATATAGAGACGGTCCCTACCCAACAGCGAGCTCACAGTCTAGAAGAGCGGGCTCACAGTCTAGAAGAAATAATGAAATTATTGAATAATGAAATACAATTGAATGAAATTATGAAATAATCACAACAATAATGATGGTATTTGTTAAGCACTTACTATGTGCACTGTTCTAAGTGCTGGGGGGCATACAAGGTGATCAGGTTGTCCCACATGGGACTCACAGTCTTAATCCCCATTTTACAGATGAGGTAACTGAGGCCCGGAGAAGTTAAGTGACTTTCCCAAAGTCACACAGCTGACAAGTGGCGGAGTGGGGATTAGAACCCATGACCTCTGACTCTCAAGCCCATGCTCTTTCCACTGTGCCACACTGCTATGAAAGAGCATGGGCTTGTGAGTCAGAGGTCGTGTGTTCTAATCCTGACTGCCACTTAGCTGTGTGACTTTGGGCAAGTCACTTCACTTCTCTGTGCCTCAATTCCCTCATCTGTAAAATGGGGATTAAGACCGTGAGCCCACATAGGGACAACCTGATTACCTTGTATCAATCCCAGCACTTGGATGTCTGCCTTTTGGTCAGTCCTGTATATATATTTCTTGAATGACTATCTCAGACCTCAGGTGGTGCTCAAGAATCTTGTCCGGAAGGATCATAAAGTCATTCTAAAGCCAGAAGCCGAGTCCCTCCAGCATGACTGAAAAATAAGGACTGAACTATTCCCTGCTTTACCGTATTGGCAATGGGGAATGGATGGGACAGGGAATCTCCAGTTTGGACAAGACCAACTAAAGCTGCCAAGTGGCACTGCCATATTTTAGATGAGCTTTTCAGTCAGTCAAATTTGCTAAGCAAGTTCCCAGATCCCAAATCTTAAAGTCATTTGTAAGGTTAATGCAGACTAATCTGGGATTCAAGAAAGAACATTTTCATTGTGTCTTGCTGTGGCCTGAAACCAATTTTGGGAGCAGGTGATCAATGATCACTCAAATAATTGGAACAAGTGAATCTGGCTCATATTCATTCCCTTGTATTTGAAGAAAAAAACCCTTGAAGATGAAGTTCACCCAAGAGTAGTATGTGGTTGTAAAGGCTAATGTGTTATCTACAGTGCTGGGTACATGAGGCAGACACAAAAGTTGTTCTTTGTTGTGCTGTCTTTCTTAATGTTTCAGCTCCTGGTGATGGTGTCTTGGTTGCCTCCTTGTCTCTCTTTCCTTGTGAAGTTTTTGCTCCAAGAGAGTCACTCCCTTCTAGATGGCAGTTTGCCAGGCAGGTCTGTCTTCAGCAGCTGACTTCCAGTTTTCAGCTGCGATGCAGCACTGTCTGATGATTTGCTGGGGTTTTTTTTTTTTGCCTTTTCTGTAAAATGCTTCCTCTACCCTCCTTGCTTTCAGTTTCCCAATTTCAGCCCTCCATATGGCACCTGTTTGGGTATTCTTCCACCCCTCATTTCCTCACAGGTAATAATAATTATGGTACTTGCTAAGTGCCAAGCATTTTTCTAAGTGCTGGGATAGATACTAATTGATTAAGTGACATGTCTTTACATATTTGTAAGTTTGCAATGTTTTGCAGGGCCTCATCTTCAGTAATGTTGGGGTATTTAGTCAATTGTATTTATTGAGTAGTTACTCCATGCAGAGCACTGTACCAAGCACTTGTGAGAGAACAATATAACAGACATTCCCTTCCCACAAAGAGTTTATAGTGTAGAGGGGGAGATAGACATTAATACAAATAAATAAAATTTCAGATATGTTCATGAGTACTGTGAACCTGGAAGGGGAGGATGAATAAAGGGAACAAGTCAAGGAAATGGAAGAAAAGGAAAAGAGGGCTTAATCAGGGAAGGTCTCTTGGAGGAGTTGTGGCTTCAATAAGTGGGGGAGAATAATCGTCTTTTGGATATGAAGAGGGACAGTATTCCAGGCCAGAGGTAGAATGTTGGCCAGAGGTTGGCAGCAAGATAGATTGAGGTACAGTTGATGATGATGATGGCATTTGTTAAGCGCTTACTATGTGCAAAGCACTGTTCTAAGCGCTGGGGAGGTTACAAGGTGATCAGGTTGTCCCACAGGAGGCTCACAGTCTTCATCCCCATTTTCCAGATGAGGTAACTGAGGCCCAGAGAAGTTAAGTGACTCGCCAAAGTCACACGGCTGACAATTGGCAGAGCCGGGATTTGAACCCATGACCTCTGACTCCAAAGCCCGGCCTCTTTCCACTGAGGCACGCTGCTTCTACAGTTGAGAAGGTTAGCATTAGATGAGCTAACTTGTACTTCCCAAGCGCTTAGTACAGTGCTCTGCACACAGTAAGTGCTCAATAAATACAATTGAATGAATGAATGAATGAGCTAAGTGTGTGGGTTGGTTTGTAGTAGCAGATTAGCGAGGTGAGGCAGGAGGGGGCAAGGTGATTGGCACTTGGGAGAGTACTAAAGTGTTGCTATCTCTGCAGGATTAGCAGCGTGCCTTCATAGAAAGAACACAGATTTGGGAGTCAGAAGTCATGGGTTCTAATCATGGCTCTGCCTCTTGTCAGCTGTGTGACTTTGGGCAAGTCACTTAACTTCTCTGTGCCTCAGTTACCTTATCTGTAAAACGGGGATTAAGACTGTGAGTTCCACGTGAGACAACCTGACCACCTTGTATCTACCCCAGCGCTTAGAGCAGTGCTTGGCACATAATAACTGCTTAATAAATGCCATCATTGTTATTCCCTTCTCCTCTGGAGTAAAGCTGGAATCATGCTTTCTTTTCCAAGAAATTTTCACAGGGTGAATTAGGCTGTATAACTACACTGTGATATGTTGAAAGTCCTGGTTTGGTGATGGTCTGCAAAGCCTAAGACCTATTCCTCTTTTGAATCCACCACTTGGCATGTATCCCTTACTTATGTTATGTGACAAGTTTCAGTGAGCTTCTCTTTTGTCAGGATCCTGAAGTGCTGCTATAGGTACTTGACATATATGCCTCGTTTTGCAGTTAGCAGTCTCTTGCTCTTTGAATTATTTGGATTAAAGCAGTCCTGGTGGCTATGACTGGCTGTGCCCGGTTTTTTGAGGGTTGCTTGGTAGACAGTATCTTGCAGAAGTTTCCGTTCACTGTTACTTTGGAGATTGTGGTTGATTTCTTCTAGAACGACAGGCATCCACTAGGAAAATCAGATCTTGATCATCTATTTGGTGGATGTGCAGTTGACTGGGAAATGTCATGTAAGGGACATAGAGGTTGATCCTTGGTATTAGTTTCACTGAATATTCTCAACAGTGATGCTGGAAGAGAGGGCATGAACATTGACTGTGCAGACAGCAAATAAATGGGTGTGTGGCTGCCAGTATTTGAATAGATGCTTTGAAATATAGAATTAAAATTGAAAATACCTTTGATAAATTGAAAAAGTGATCAAAATGTTGTTTTGTAAAACAAATGAGTAGCAGTGGGAGGGCAGAAAATATCTCTAGGTCATTGTGGCTAATGAATGAGGCTGCAATAGATTATTGAAGTTTAGAAAGCATGCATGATAATACGTGTAGTAACATGGAACGCTGTTAAGAGAGCCACATGTGAAACACAGCATCCATCCGTTACGCTAAAGAAGGATGTGGAAACTCAGAAAGAGTTCAGAGGAGTAGAAGCAGAGATGATTAAGGGATTAGAAATTAAATTTTGTGAAGATCAATGGGATTATTCATCCTAGAGAAGAAATGATTGAAGTGTGCAGCTGTTCTCAATCTCTACTGGGGACAGAATAAGAGGAAATGGATTTAAACTGAAGAACTAAACATTTAGATTTCATGTGAGGAAAATTTTTTCTCATAATTGAGGGTTGTTGAACATTTAAATGGTCTCTTAAGGTTTCATGTTTCCTTTTCTGTAGGTCTTTAAAAATATGATAGATTTTCATCTGCCTGAAATTGTTTAGGGACATGAAGGAAAAGGAATAACTAGTTGCTTTCTTCCCTCTGTCTTTAGATAATAAGAATCAAACAAGCATTAAAGGGAGAAGAGAATATGGTCTCCCTTCTCTGACACTGCTAAGGAAATGCGGGTATTTTCCCTTCAGCCTTCCCATCAGGCCTTTTCCAAGGCTAATTCCTTGCCTTTCACTTTGGCTCTGAGATCCATATTTCTGATGGTGGCTAGCAACCCAGGAAGAAGTAAAACAATAATAATAATAATAATAATCATAATAATGATGATGGTATTTGTTAAGTGCTTACTATGTGCAAAGCACTGTTCTAAGCACTGGGGGAATACAAGGTGATCAGTTTGTCCCACATGGGGCTCACAGTCTTAATCCCCATTTTACAGATGAGGTAACTGAGGCACAGAGAAGTTAAGTGACTTGCCCATGTCACTGACTGTGTGCCCAAAGTCACACAGCTGACAAGTGGTGGAGCTGGGATTAGAACCCATGACCTCTGACTCCCAAGCCCGGGCTTTTTTCATTGAGCCACTCTGCTGCCTAGGATCTTTACCTTCACAGGATTGTCAGTCAGGCAATTAAGCCAGTAACTCTGGAAAGCTGGCAGAGAAACTTGAATAGGAATTTTGATTGTTTTCCTGTTACTTAAAACAAGTTTTAGATCTATTTTCACAACCTGTACTGCTTTCTGTAGTCCTCGTTTTAAATATGTCATTAAATTTTTTCCTAAAGCATTTTTTCTACTTTAAAACACGTACTCTCCTTGTTTTTTACCCTTGTTGGCATCAACAGTCAATAAACTATATATTTGGTGATGGTCTGCTTAGCCTGGGATCTTTTCTACTTTTGAATCCACCACATATCACATGTCTATAAAATTGCATCTTGTGACTTAGGTTTCTGTAAGCTTCTCTTTTGTCAGGATCCTGAGGTGCTTCAAGGAGTTCATCATGTACCAAGAAGCAGTTTGGCTTAGAGGAAAGAGCACGGGCTTGGGAGTCAGAGGTCATGGGTTCTAATCCTGGCTCCGCCACTTGTCAGCTGTGTGACTTTGTGCAAGTCACTTAACTTCTCTATGCCTCAGTTCCCTCATCTGTAAAAAGGGAATGAAGACTGTGACTCCCACGGGGGACAACCTTGTATCTACCCCAGCGCTTAAAATAGTGTTTGGCACATAGTAAGCACTTAACAAATACCATAATTAGTATTCTATGGTAACTTTAAGTTATCAATGAGCATGATAAAATGCTTTGGAATACTTAATGTAAAGTAGTTTTAAAAATATAATTTGAGATACTTTTTCTCCACACTCAAAAACAGTCCAGGGAAAAAAATCTGAATTCTTATGCCTCTCCAAATATATTTTTGTATTATTCATGTTTTGAATAGGATTCTTTCAGTTGGCTTGGCAAATCACAGTAATTGTTGCCTAAAATTAAAATGGAAATTTTAATAGTTAGCAAACAGACTTTCAACAGATTCCATTTCACTTTCTACTTCCTTTTAATATACAGTCCATTGAAATTGTGCTTCCACATAGTTGGAAGGAAAGAAATAAGGGATTAAGCATTCAGATACTCTTTCAGACTTTGAACAGGTGGAATATTAAATATTATATGGTAATCAATTAATGGCACTTTCCCATATGATTCTAAATGTACTAGTCCACTCACACTAGAAACTTGTGGCATTTTATTTCTACTTCTAAAATAGGGTGCTTAATTTAAAAGAAAAGTATGATTCATAAAAAAGAAAACTCAATTGTTTTCAACTGAAAAGATTGGTGATCATTTTTGAGACTGGGCAGTTAATTGTTTTTTTTTTTCTGCTATAAACCATTGTTATTTGCATATACATTGGGAATTGATAATTAGCCTGTATTTGTGATTTACAATGGCTGATCGTAATGAACACATGCTATTTTTTCCATTGTTTTTCTCACAGATCTCCAACCAGGGACGTGGATTCAGAAGAGAAGGAAATTGTAGTTTGGGTTTGTCAAGAAGAAAAGATTGTCTGTGGGCTAACCAAGCGAACTACTTCTGCGGAAGTGATCCAGGCTCTGCTTGAGGAGCATGAGACTGCATTTGGAGAGAAACGACTTTTATTTGGACAGCCTAATGAATACTGTATCATTGAAAAGTGGAGGGGTTCAGAAAGGGTTCTTCCTCCACTAACTAAAATATTGAGACTTTGGAAGGCTTGGGGAGAAGAGCAGCCCAATATGCACTTTGTTTTGGTCAAAGCAGATGCTTTTTTTCCCGTTCCATTATGGCGATCAGCTGAAGTTAAATTAGCAGAAAGCACAGAAAGACAGTGGGAACTCAGCCCAGCTAACTACATGAAGACTCTGCCTCCGGAGAAGCAAAAGAGAATTGTACGAAAGACTTTCAGGAAGCTAGCTAAAATTAAGCAAGGCACCGCCTCCCAAGACCGAGATACCATGGAAACATTAGTTCATCTGATCATTTCTCAGGACCATACGATTCATCAGCAAGTGAAGAGGATGAAGGAACTAGACTTAGAAATAGAAAAATGTGAAGCTAAATTCCATTCGGATCAGGGAAGAAATGATGGAGAAAATTGTGGTCAGGATTCTGATTTCAATGAAGCTGATGAGCAGATAGACTTCCAACAAGATCAAAATCAGGAGCTTGAATGCTCAAGTGATAATGATGGAATTTTACATATGGAAGAACGACTGAAATATTACCGACTACTTATTGAAAAGCTCTCTGCTGAAATAGAAAATGAAGTCAAAAGTGTTTGTGTAGACGTAAATGAAGATGCAGAGGGCTTATCCAAGGATGAACCTGAAAATTCAAATTTAGAAAGTGTCAAGTATGATTTGGAAAAGAGTATGAAAGCTGGATTAAAAATCCATTCTCATCTGAGTGGCATTCAGAAAGAGATTAAATATAATGACTCATTGCTTCAAAGGAAAGCAAAGGAATATGAACTCCTTTCAGAGGAATTTAATTCACTTCATTTAACAAACAAAGATGGCTGTCCACCTAATGAAGATAGAAGAAAATTTGCTGAGGGCCCTAAAAGCAGCACCATAGCATTTCATTCTACTCAGAGGGGTTTTAATTCATATATCAATGACACTGACTCTGACACTGGTATCAGCTCCACACATAGTCAAGACTCTGAAACTACTTTAGGGGATGTTGTGCTGTTATCTACATAGTTTAAATGGTTAAATTTACAACTGGGTTATAATCATTTCTATGACTCTGTTTAATGATAAAGGAAAAACTTACCAAAATCACATTCTGATATTTTAACACATCCATAAGGAAGAACTGAGTTGTTTGTTTGACCTAATAACAGATGAAAAGGAAAAAATAGTTTGTCAAGTTGACTTAATCACAAAAATAAGTCCTAATTGAACATCCATTACTCCTTGAAAAGTGTGTATTATGTACAGTAGACACGTGTGGATGGAATAATTCATGTGTAGGTGGAGAAATGTTAATCAATTTGATTTTAGTGCAGTTTGTATTTTAAGTGACTCTTTCAAAAAGTAAGATGTTCATCTTTGATAGTTCGAAAGTTTAAATGAGCATTTGACTATGACACGGGAAAACTTTCGAGCGTCAGAAGATATTTGGAATTTTAGTCTGAAATGCATGCAGAGACAGGTTATCTTATTTGCTAACTGCCTCTATCCGATTCTTTGTTCTGTTAATAATTGAACCTTGGATATTTCCATGGGGCTTCAGTCTTTAGATCTAAAGTGAAAGCTTATATTTGGAAGAGGTGAGAATCGGTGGTAATAGGGCAGGCATGAAGACCAAAGTGCATATATTTAGGGATGACTGAGGAAAGGGCAGGGAAAGAGCTGCCAGCTACATCAATGATTCCACAGACTTGTGCACTCAAGGCAAAGAGGGAAAAAAAAATCAAGGCTTTCTTATTCAACTTGCCTTGGCCCTGGCCTGCAGGGGTATTTCCCCTTAATCAAATGCAGGTCCACACCAAATTAAAGGAGAGAAATGCAGGGTGTGGGATTCTCTCCCTAATCTCTTGTCTAATCTCTGTAGGTCAATAGAAAGTGGACCAGAATTTATGGCACCAGGAAAGTTGGCTTAAACTTGTGATATTTCAGTAATTTTAATCTACAGGGTTTTTTTTTCTATCTCATAGATATCATGAGTTAAAAACAATTAAGTTCACAATTTGTTTAGTTAATAAAATATTTCAGGAATTAGAATGGCTGTTAGCTACTGTCCCTTGATATCACCATTCATTGCATTTACTAGAATGGTGCCTTTAATGCAGAAATTGGTCTAAAAAACAAAAGCTTAATGAATTTACAGTTCCATCCACATCTCCCTTTTCAAAATCTCGGATAATTCATCACCTCTGTTTCTTCCATCCATCTATTCACTCTACCCTCAGAGAAAACTCTTTTTTGTTAGGATTCCTTCCCATTTGGAGACTGCCTGAGTTTTTCTGAGGTGGCTTTTCAAAACAACTAAGACATTGCAAGGTCTTCAAGAACTATGACATTGTCAAGTTTTGTTGAAACCCTAAGGAAGTCATTTTAAGCAAGGTAGAAATGGGTAAGAATTACTTAAAATTGTCATTTGGAATGGTGAAAAAATTACTTTCTCTTTCAAACTGATAAATATGCAATTAAAGCTTTCCTTTAGGGAGTAATTAAAGTAATTATTCAATTGTTTACATTATTTAAATAGCCTTGGCATTCAGTACCGGGAACAAATCTATGACAAAATACACTAATCTGCTACTGTTTACTTTGTAGCATTTTGTATCAACTTCTGTATTTATATATATATCCTGAAATCATAAATGAGGCAATACACCTGTTCTTTACCATATGGAGCACCTTAATTTGTAAATAATTTTATAATTGCATTATACAGACTAGTAAATAATTTTTGAGCATACTCTAGTTAAATGGTTATGGTAAGCACCTAGTTTAGAAAAAATAAATGATTTGAGATGTTTATAAAAGGTCATCCTTTTGCTATAACACTATACCATTGTTTTTACATAGGAAGAATTGTGCTTATGTTTAACGTTCATAGAGCTATAGGCAAAAATAAAGTATAGTTTGTACTTTATAGTGGGTAGTTTTATCTTCTCTGTAGTAGTATGACAGCTTGAATTTGCTATTGTAAAACTGATAAACTATATTAGAGTCAGAAAAATAGAAAAGCATGGCTATAGTTTATATTTCAGAAGCTTGTATTTTTCCTCTAAATTATAGTATGGTAGAATTATGACTATGACACATATATTGTATACTAAATTAAACTCTCCTTGAAGTAACCAAATGAAATGGAGCTTTATAACGATTGACCACATCATTTATATCAATTTAAATTATTTTGTTTACCTTAGAGTTAGGGTGGGAGAGAGATAGATTGAGGAGTTAAAGTCTTCCAGTGTCTGAGATATTCCTCTTTCAAATCCCAAAATGCTGTCAGGTCTTACCTGAGCATGAACTCTGTTGACTCCAGCTTGAATGGTCAAGCTAGTCAATTCTCAAGCACTGAAGATATGAGTAAGTAGTCAACGATTGGTGCAGAAGTTGATGTTTCCAGTACCTGAACGTGTGCATTTGTCTTAGAATTTTTCAGAAGCAGATCAACAAAATTCCAGGACTATCCTGATTAAACTGGGACCTGTATACCTAACAGATATAAACAATACACTTAAACTTTATGGAGTATATTGTTTAGATTACAAAACTAGTGTCAGGGAAACTTTTTCATTGTATTGTTACTTTCTAAAAATGTAAAAAGCTCTCTTTTTTCTGTTTGCAGACCTAATATATTTCTACATTCAAGTATGCATCCTATCCTTGGATTCTAATCTTTTGCAATTATTTAAGTATCTTGCATCCTAAACATGTGGCTGAATTTCATGTGACTTAGAGGTGTAACTGAATTCATTTATATTTAAAATGCTTTTTCCTCCTATTCCTAAAGGCACATTTCTTGTTGATAAACCATACCCTTCTCCTTGTCTTGTTGACCCAGAAAATTTAGTGACAGATGAAAATTGTTATGATTTATTGAAATTGTAGAAGATACAGAATCATTAAAGGAATAATTCATTTTTATCTTTGTGTTGCTTTTCTTTCTGGGTTAAATCTCTAATGTGTAAAGAGGCATTTACATTGTTGGCATTTTATGACTTTCTTTAGAAATGTGAACTAATATAGGTTAATGTATTCCTCACTCTTTTGATGCTTCAGATAATGATCTTGGTGAGTAGTTCACTGAAATCATGTGTCTCTAGCTGTTTAATGCCACTGTTGATATTTGGTTCCCAGCCTTTATATTTTTTTTTTTTGACCAGGTGGAGGGGAAAGTGAATGTAAACGTGACCAGCAGAAACTTTGCCCACCCTCATCCCTGATTCCTGCCCTCAGCTAAAGGTGACATGGGATGATAGTGACATGGGATGATAGTTTGGAGAAACACCATCACCACCACTGCAACCAGTTAACACCACAGTTGGATTTTCCAAAGCATTTTCATGCAAATAATCTTATTTTAATCTCACAACACCCCTATTTTACTGTTAAATAATAATAATTATAATGGCATTTATTAAGCACTTACTATGTGCAAAGCACTGTTCTAAGCACTGAGGAAGTTACAACATGATCAGGTTGTCCCCCGGGGGGCTCACAGTTTTAATCCCCATTTTACTGATGAGGTAACTGAGGCTCAGAGAACTTAAGTGCCTTGCCCAAAGTCACACAGCTGACAATTGGCAGAGCTGGGATTTGAATCCATGACCTCTGATTCCAAAGCCTGGGCTCTTTCCACTGAGCCACGCTGCTTCTCATTAAATAAATTCAAGGATGAAATGTGAGAGCAGCAGATTCCAGAATCTTCTTATCTTTCTTGTTTATGCAAGGACAGTAAGACTAGCGTAAATCCCAAGCGCTTAGTAATAATAATAATAATAATAATGGCATTTATTAAGCGCTTACTATGTGCAAAGCACTGTTCTAAGCGCTGGGGAGTTTACAAAGTGATCAGGTTGTCCCACAGGAGGCTCACAGTCTTAATCCCCATTTTACAGATGAGGTAACTGAGGCCCGGAGAAGTTAAGTGACTTGCCCAAAGTCACACAGTACAGTGCTCTGCACACAGTAAACGCTCAATAAATACAATTGATTGAAATCCAAGCAGTTGACTATGGCCTTAAATTCTAGTGGACATGCTCCTTCTCTTGATGTGTGGTGAAGCTGCTTGGTTCAAGAGAATTGTCTCAGTTGTGGGACAATGGGAACCAATACCTCTTGGCTCAGAGAAAGTGTTTTTCAAAGAATAGAAATAGTGTATTAGGAGGAGTTCCATCCCATAACTCTCCTCTTATTCCTTCCCAGTCCCCTACTTATTCACCCTGCCTGAACCAAGATACAGCAATTGATAGCCCTGGATGATTATTATAGCAGCATGGGGGGAGTAAAGAGAAGAGTAAATTGTAGCAGAGCACTGTAAAATGGGTACTGACTATGAGCCCCATGTAAGACATGGACTGTGGTCACCCTGATTAGCTTGTATATATGCCAGTACTTAATACAGTTCCTGGCACATAGTAAGTGCTTGACAAAAATTGCCGGGGGATGCAAATTACAGCAGACAATTTCCTCTCCAGATCAGTCTCCCCCTTCTAGACTGTGAGCCCATTGTTCGGTAGGGACTGTCTCTATATGTTGCCAACTTGTACTTCCCAAGTGCTTAGTACAATTCCCTGCACACAGTAAGTGCTCAATACATATGATTGAATGAATGAATGAATGAACATCAAGGAAAAACTCTCATCCAGGTCATAAGTGACCAGTTATCAGTATAAATACCAATGATCGAATGAAGGAAGGAGGAAACACAAGCAATCATTATTGTCCAGATTCAAATGAGCAAGACTGCATTTACTTTTGCCCCAAACAGGTGTGTAGATCTGGAATCCATATTTATGAAAGTGTAGATATTTTGATCCTGGAACATGGGACCCATCTTTCTTCACATTTTCACAATGGAGGAGGACAAGCTTCTTAATGTTGACCCTTTAGGAAACATGCCCAACCTGATTACTTTGTACCTACCCAGTGTTTAGTACAGTGCCTGATACATAGTAAGGGCTTAACAAATACAATAAAATAGTGGGTATTTTGGAAGATCCTGTAAATCCAGAATTAGTATATTCTCCAGTGACTTATACAAGCACAATTTCAATTATACTGTAGTCTCAAGTATTTGTAGGAAGATTGACTTCTGGAAATAATACAAAAAACTGTGTTTAAGGTTCAGCAGAATTGTAAATATGGTTTCTTGTCCTTTATCACTTGTCTCTCCCCAGTGGGAGGTGGTAGCTTTGGGAATCCCAGGGAGGGAGAGGTAGAGACTGCTCATGCCTGCCCTTGATGCCCATAGTCTTCCTCCCCAACAACTCCAATGGGTCTCTCCCATGGGGTGACCGGACAATAAAGAAATAACCAGAGCCCCAGTCCAGCTTAGAAGCTTCTTCCCACCTTCAGCAGACCCTCAGGGAAATGGACGGATTGGCAGCTTTGTTGATTTGGCCAAGGACTGGTCAAAGGGGGTCTTCTCCACAGGTGGGGTCAAGGGGAAGTTTCCCTAGGTGCAATGCATTGCTAAAGGTTCTACTGATCAGTGAGAAATTGGTAACTTTCAATTATTTCTTGACTTTTTTCAACTGTCACTTTGTGACATGCTTATGACAGCTAACCAATTGAAAACTGACGTATTCTTGAAAGGAAGGAACTGATTTCCAGGTGATGTGGAATTTCAAATGATACAGCAGAGAAAAATCATGCTTTGAAGGAGCCAGCAAAATAAGTAAATAAATGAATAAATAAAAATATCAGATTGTGTGGGGAATAATCGGTTTTGATACTCATTATAGCATTTATTAAGCTAAGTTCTGGAGTACTGTGGACCCTAGACTGTAATTTTGTTGTGAGTTAGGGTAAATGTCTACCAACTCTGCATCGTACTACCCCCAAGAGCTTAGTACAGTACTCTGCACTCAGTAAGCATTCAATAAATACCATTGATGATTATGGTGATTATATATAGGATGAAAAATAATTCCAATGCTAGTTAATCAGAGCCATGTCAAGTGGAGTTATAGAAGAAGCACAGACTCTAGTTGTCATTCACATATTTTTTTTCTGAATACTACAAGAAAAGGGAGAAAGAAAAAAAGAACTTGATACAGTAGCCTTTCCCAAGTTTAATGATGTTATTATTTAGGCTGGGTGTCAATAAATAGCTAATTATCAAGCATTTACATACATTTTCTCTTATATGAATTAAAGAAAAGGAAACACTGATAATTTATGTTCCCTCTTTTCCCCCTCCTTTTATCAGAAAATGCTAAAATGCAAATGAGAATTTCAAATTCTTCTATTCAACCTTAAACTTGGAGACTGCAGAAATCAGGCCTTCCTTTACTAGCTGCACCTCTTTCAATGAACCACTAAGGAAGGTCACCTCCATTCACTTCATTTCATGCGGGTTTAAATTAAGAAGCTCTAGAAGGCGTGAAACTTTGGAGTCTTCTTGGAACTCTTAGCTGGAATCTTTTTATTTTATTGGAGGTAGCCAATTCAATTTGCCATGAAAAGATTTTGCTTCTAAGCCTCTTCTGTCTACATATGTTTCACAATATTTTATGTGAATACGGGAGGACCTTCTTGACCAATTTCTCTCAGAAATGGTGCATTTGTTCATTTTGTATTGAGGTATTTATAAGAGCTCATGACCTACATAAATTGGGGGACTTCCATATCATTAAAAGAGAAGCAGCATGGCTCAATGGAAAGAGCATTGGCTTGGGAGTCAGATGTCATGGGTTCTAATCCCAGCTTCCCCACATGTCTGCTGTGTGACCTTGGACAAGTCACTTCTCTGAGCCTCAATTACCTCATCTGTAAAATGGGGATTAAGACTGTGAGCCCCACGTGGGACAACGTGATCATAGTTTAGAACAGTGCTTTGCACATTGTAAGTGCTTAATAAATGCCATCATTACTATTATTATTATTAAAAAGAAATCCTGCTTAGCTAAAAGAAGAAAATACCTAAGAGAAAGAATTAGATCAAATATAATCCCACTATGGAGAAGAAAACTGTTCAGAAATGCATTATAGCACAATGCAGCATACTGGTGAGAGTATGCTAACAATATCATAAATATAATAGAACCAGCGAAACAATGGTAAGGAGGAAATATATCTATGAAATCACATAGGCAGAGATAAAAAGGATGGCTCTGGATGTTGAAAGAATGTTAGAAACAGATCAAGAAATGCAGGATCCTTGGTCAAAGGGACGTTTGGTGAAGAAAACCAAAAGGACTTAAATGTTTAGGTAACATTTAGCACAAATAAGTAGAGAGAAAAATAATATTCAAAGAGATGACATTCTGAAGAAAGGAAAAATATGGAAGAGTGAGGAACGAATAGGGTACAGAAAAAGGATATGGAAAAGAGGAGAAAAAGTGGCAGAGTCGGGATTTGAAACCATAACCTCTGACTCCAAAGCCAGTGCTCTTTCCACTGAGCCATGCTGCTTTCATAAACTGGAATGAAAGTCATATTAATGGGGAAGAGTATACCATTAAGAATATGGAAAAGAGGAGAAAAAGAGGAGGGAGAGATCCATAAAAAAGCCTTATTGGTCTTGTCAGAGCTTAGTGGTTTGTAAAGAATGTCTGTCTTAGTAAGAAATGTCTCATTAATATAAAATAGAAAAGAAGGAATTTCTGCAATGTGTTTTTGAAGAATTTACCTCGATGCTACATGATGCTCTTAAGGAAGTACATTATATTGTAATCAAGGCGGTGGGGGGTGGGAGAGATTCAGAGTTCCATCAATTTATCTGAGTTGCATAGTTTTATTCTAACACTATGAGGAATAAATAGAAGGTGACAATACCTAAAATAATGCAGCACAATGATGTAGTATCAACACCATGAAGGAAATACATAAAATGACTGTTTCAGATACATGTGCCATATTGGAAGATAAAATCTGGTGGCTCTAAAAACTTAATGAACTAATACCTAATACCTCATCTTATATATTTCCCCTTTTCTTTCAGGTATAGGTTTTATGGAAAATAAACTCTTTAAGCAAATATATCATGTGATTACTCTCTGAATGAAAATTCTACTTAATTGAAAGTAAATTTTTTTAGTGAATGGGATATTTAAGTTGAGAACAGACTATTAATAATTGTGGTATTTGGGAAATACTATATGCAAAGCATATAATATATAGAATGCTGGGCTATCCCTCGTAAGCCTCCTAGCCTAAGGAGAAGGGAAAACAAATCATGTATCCCATTTTTTAGATCAGTAAACTGAGGCAAAGAGAAGTTAAGTGACTTTTGCATTGTCACAAAGTAGGTAAGTGTTGGATTTGATCCCGACTTTCTTTCCTATGCCCGTGTTCTTTCCACTAGACCACCCTGCTTCTCCTAAAATAACTTTTTGTGATCTCCCATAAGTTTTCTAGTTTGTGAATTGCAACTTTTGCACCTAAAATGCCTTTGTACTTGAATGGCTATGTGGTTTAATATTTGGATAAATAAGCACATTTTTTGTAAGTCCTCTGTTGGTCTAGTGGAAAGTCTTCTACTCTGAATTCTGCCTTCAGGGACTATGCCATCATTGCTCATGGTTTATGACCAGAGAACAAATTAAGATGTTCTGTCAGAGGGACAGGCCTAGCAAGAATCCTAAAAGTCACTGGTTAACATAGGTGGAAAAACTCTTAAAGTAGGTTTTGGCCCCAGGGGATGTGGTCATTTCAGGAATAAATGAGTCCTGCATGCAAAAATACCTTTGTGTGACCTTTTCTAAGTGCTGCATCTCTCTCTGCATATGTGCTCCCACTAGGAACATGACTGCTAAGCAATATAAGAAGCACCATGGCCTAGTGAAAAAAGGATGGACTAGGGAGTGGGAAGAGCACAAATCTGATGGGAATCAGGAGACCTGGGTTCTAATCCCAGCTTTGTTACTTTCCTGCTGTGTGACCTCGGGCAACTCACTTGACCTCTCTGTACTTCAATTTCCTCATCTATAAAATCAGGACAAGTTACCTATTCCCTCTACCCCTTAGACTGTGAGTCTCATGTGGGACAGAGACTGGGACTGACCTGTTTATATTGCATCTACCCCAAGGCTTAACATATAGTAAATGCTAACAAAAACTATTATAGTTATGATTAGTAGTAGTAATAATAATAAATTCCCGTATTGATATTTAAAATGGTAACACGGTTCAGTTGAGAATGAGCATTTTTCTTCAAATAGATCTCGCTTGCATTCTTGGATACATCTGCAAGGTTTAGGCTGCCAAAGAAGTCTGGGTGATGTAAAAGTAGAAAGTGGACCTTAGGTAAAGCCATGCATCCTTATAGATAAAATTGTGGGTGACATCCTTGGTGCAATTGGATATACAAAAACCTTTCATAATAATAATAATGGCATTTATTAAGTGCTTACTATGTGCAAAGCACTGTTCTAAGCACTGGGGAGGTTACAAGGCGATGAGGTTGTCCCACGTGGGGCTCACAGTCTTCATCCCCATTTTACAGATGAGATAACTGAGGCAAAGAGAAGTTAAGTGACTTGCCCAAAGTCACACAGCTGACAAGTGGCGGAGTCGGGCTTTGAACCCATAACCTCTGACTCCAAAGCCCGTGCTCTTTCCACTGAGCCACACTGCTTTCATAAACTGGAATGAAAGTCATATTAATGGGGAAGATTATACCATTAAGGAGCTTGCTTTAAAAGAACACTGGGAAATAATTTAACTCAATTAGCAACTAGAACAGTAATTACTACATGGTACTGCCTTGAACTAAAGGACTTCATATACTGAAAAAAAGCTTGGAATTTAAATATAGACAGAAATGGGTACACCTGGAGGATTAGTCAACTGGAGATTGTAAAATGAAAACCTGAGAATTCAGGTTTTAATTACAACCTATCTTAATTATAACCAGTATAAAACAACAAATTGTTTTCCCTTCTAGGTTTATGTTCAGTTCAAGAAAGAAGGTTGTCTATCCATTATGCTTGCATTGAAACTGGTCATTCAACCCTAATTTTAATAAGAATTTCACTGGGAACACAGGTAATAAAACGTTTTATTGTTTCATCGTTTTTAAATGTTATTTGCACTGAAGCGACTGCAATTAATTGTGACTCATTATAACATTTTTGTTATTAGTTCCATCTGAAAATGACAGCAGTGAGATGAAATAGCTTATTTAAAGGGTGACCAAACTAAGTAGAAATGTTACAGTCCATTTTTCAGCTTCACTTTTCAGGGGAAAAAAAAAAAACCTAATGAATTCAGACAGCCCACATGAGACCTTTTTCGATTGCTGCTCTCCATCTGTTTCCGTGAAAATTATGAAACAACGCTCATCTGAATGGATGGGCTGTGTTAAGATTTCAGTTTTTTGACTGGAAAGTCACATTTCAAAGTTTCTTTATATAAAATGACTTGGTGGAAGAGAACAGTGTAAACACTGAAAGGCAAGCATGCTTCTGCATAGCAAATCATTTTTTGTTGTGTAAAACATTTAGAATTTGAGGATTAATTAGCTCTTTGAGTGTTGATAATTAGCTACCCCACACTATGCTTCAGAACTTTTCCTGAGTGAGTTACGTGTGTCTTTGAGTCAGTTAAAACTGATATGCAGTTCTAGGAGAGAGAACAAGTATTTATGCAGATATGAATTTGGGGGTGAATCCATCAGTCTAGATTTGCCTTTGTCTGTGACTATATATTATGATAAGTGAGCCCACTGTTGGGTAGGGACTGTCTCTATATGTTGCCAACTTGTACTTCCCAAGCGCTTAGTACAGTGCTCTGCACACAGTAAGCGCTCAATAAATACGATTGATGATGATGATGATGATAAGGAATGGTTTAAGCAGATATCCACCATCCTCGCTACCAGATCTGGCTGGAGCTTAGTGAGGGGCTTGGGCCATCAACTTGGTGAAAGTAGGATGTTGTGATAGCGTGAAATCATAAATACTATGGAACAGATTGAGTGCAGACATTGCGAAGCAGCATGGCTTAGTGGTAAGAGCACACGTTTAGGTGTCATTGGTCATGGGTTCTAATCCCACGTGGGGCTCATAGTCTTAGTCCCCATTTGACAGAAGAGGTAACTGAGGCACAGAGAAGTTAAGTGATTTGCCCAAAGTCAAACAGCTAAGTGGCAGAGCCGGGATTAGAACCCACAACTTCTTACTCCCAAGCCAGTGCTTTTTCCACTAAGCCATGCTGCTTAGGGAAGCTTTGCACGGGCAGAGGGGAGCCTTTCCCGGAGAGCAATGGACTGGGGAACTCTCTGACTTTTCTCCTACTCTCACCTAGCCACCCACCCCCCACCTCGGGCTATGCGTCGGACAAGATACACCTAGCATTTTAGAAGGGCAAATCTTCCTTCTACAGCCCAGCCCTCACCCTCCGCTTCTCTGCCGCTAACCTCTTCACTGTACCTCGATCTCGCCTGTCCCACCGGCGACCCCCGGCCCACGTCCTCCCCCTGGCCTGGAATGCCCTCCCTCCACACATCCGCCAAACTAGCTCTCTTCCTCCCTTCAAGGCCCAACTGAGAGCTCACCTCCTCCAAGAGACCTTCCCAGACTGAGCCCCCTTTTTCCTTTCCTCCTTCGCATCCCCCCCGCCCTAACTCCTTCCCCTCCTCACAGCACCTATATATATGTTTGTACAGATTTATTACTCTATTTTACTTGTACATATTTACTATTCTATTTATTTTGTTAATGATGTGCATTTAGCTTTAATTCTATTTGTTCTGATGACTTGACATCTGTCCACATGTTTTGTTTTGTTGTCTGTCTTCCCCTTTCTATTGTTGGTTAGGGACTGTCTCTATAAGTTCCCAACTTGTACTTCCCAAGAGCTTAGTACAGTGCTCCGCACACAGTAAGTGCTCAATAAATACAATTGAATGAATGAATGAATGAATGGGTCCTTGCTCCCTTTCTTAATCCTTTCCCAAGCACCCCCAACCCCTGTAGATTGAGAACTATTACTATTGTACTTATTATTATTATCATTATTGTACTTGTTAAGCCTTAGCATGTGGCAATCACTTTATTAAGTCCTGAGCTACGAGATAATCATGTTGGACACAGTCGCTGTCCAACACGAGGCTCACAGTATAAGTCTGAGGGAGGAGGGTTTAACCCTTGTTTTACAGATAATAATAATAATAATAATAATAATAATAATAATAATAGCATTTATTAAGCACTTACTATGTGCAAAGCTCTGTTCTAAGTGCTGGGGGGGATACAAGGTGAGCGGGTTGTCCCACGTCGGGCTCACAGTCTTAATCCCCATTTTACAGATGAGGTAACTGAGGCCCAGAGAAGCAAATTGATTTGTCCAGGCAAGTGGCTGAGCCAGGGATCACAGGCCTGAGCTCTTTCCACTAGACAACACTGCTTCTGTACCAGGATTTACTTAGTGCTCCCTCTGTGTAGAGCACAATACTAAGCACTTGAGAAGATACATTACCACAGAGGTTTTTTATGGTATTTATTAAGTGCTTACTGTGCTCCAAACACTGCTATAAGTGCTGAGGTAGGTGGCTCAATGGAAAGAGCACAGACTTTGGAGTCAGAGGTCATGGGTTCAAATCCCAGCTCTGCCAATTGTCAGCTGTGTGACTTTGGGCAAGTCAGTTCACTTCCCTGTGCCTCAGTTACCTCATCTGTAAAATGGGGATTAAGACTGTGAGCCCCCTGTGGGACAACCTGATCACCTTGTAACCTCCCCAATGCTTAGAACAGTGCTTTGCACATAGTAAGTGCTTAAAAAATGCCATTATTATTATTATTATTTCCTTAGTGCTTCCTCTGTGTAAAGCACAATACTAAGCACATGAAAAGATACATTACCACAGAGTTTTTTTTATGGTATTTATTAAGTGCTTACTGTGTGTCAAACTTGTAGCAGTCTCTAAGTGCTGAAGTAGGTAAAAATTAATTATGTAGAACACAGCCCCTGTACATCATCTCCATTTTATACTTGAGTCAATGGAGGCAAAGAGAAGTTAAGTGACTTGTCCAAGGTCACACAGAAAGCATTTGGCAAAATCAGGATTAGAAGGTCATTCTGACTTTCCAGGCCCATGCTCTCTCCACTAGGTCACTCTGCTTCTTCCAACAGAGTTGGTAGTCACATTCCCTGCCTACTATGAGCTTACAGTACAGAGACGTTTGAAGTTTATCTAGGGTAAGACATAATTTATCTAGGGTTTAAAGTGGTCTTGATTCCAGAAATATGTTCTTCCTGTTCTTGGAAATATCCCAGTTAAATTTAAATAACAAACTTTATTGTGTAATTCTTATTATTCCTTCCAAGATCCTTGTATTTTCACTCTAGGTCTAATTTGTATTCCACAATCTTTCTAGACTCCTTCCCCCTCTCACATCATGGCCCCTTTTATTTTTGGCTCCACAAAATTAGTTTTACTAAAATGTCAATTTTTAAGCTTTTGATCTTGTCCATCCTTATATTTTGCACATGTGTTTTAATGATTGTGGTTGTGGTAGTTTCGATCATGGAGGAAGTAAAAGAACATCATAGAACATCAGTACTTTTCAAAACTATAGAAAAGTGATAGGAAGTTGTGTATTCACAAATGGAAGCGTCAACTGATAAAAGCAAAAATAATGGATAGAAACAAGAAAGAAAAGGGAATTAAAGAGGAGAGGACAATGATAAAGGAAATGAAAGTGGTAGAAAATAATCTCAGACTCCTCACCCGCCATGAAGTGCACTCTATAGTGAACTGGCAGAGAGCTGAAGGTGAAAATTTCTGAATTTTGAAATATAGCTTATTTTAAGATGAGTCCTCTTAAGAACAAAAAGGGAATCTACTGAAATATTTAACTTCAGGGTAATATAACTTCTTGCTGCTGATTCTGCAATGTCTTGTTTTTAAATAATGAATTTAATTTAAAATATTATTGCTTTTCTATATAAAGGGCCTGAAAGAATGGGGGGCATGGGTCAGCATTCCTGCTCAGCGATCACTGTGCTTAGTGAGACTAAATAAAGCAGCAACAATCTACCTTTGTTTTCAGCTCTATTGTCCTTAGCAGGTAGCTTCTCTAGTCAAAATATTGTATTAAGATGTATCTTATGCATTGAACTTTATGTGCTCAATTGTCTGCACCTCAAAATGTTCATTTTAGGACAGATGTTGAGTGGGCATGACAGGGATAAAAAGTTGCACTTGTTCCTTGGAGGCGAGCAGAAACCTGAAAGCAATGACTATGTGGCATTAACTTTTGTATTGTGTCTCAAGCAACTAGTGTGGGGCTTTGGGCCCACTAAGATTCGATGAATTCTGCTTCTCTTTCTGCTTCTGTTGCTGCTGCTCGTGATATCAATGGCAGTTTCAGATATGTCAAGCATTGTACCACTCAGCCTGTTCTGAATCTGACAGTGCTTGGTGAGTGTTGGGCGGTGCATAGCTCTCTGATTCCCACTCAGAATAAAGCTGACAGTTTAAAGAAGGAATTGACGGTTCCCCTTTCCAACCCACCACCAAACAGAAATGTGGCAATTGTGGCATGCACAAGCTCATTGTGTCCTGCCTTGGAGAGAAGTTGTCAGAAATCACTGAGTAACAGAGGCAGTTTTAAAACCTCCTGCCAATTGCTGACAGTTGCTTTCATGAAGTAAAAACTACCATCCCTAAATGAGAGGCAAAGTCTCCTGATGGCTTCATTCCGCAGCTACGTCTATGCTAATGCTATATTTGAGAAACCATTAATACTGATTTCCTTCTTCAGAATGGATCATTTAACCAGGTTTCCTGTTAAGTTGGTATTTAGAGTTGTCTTTTAGCTCGAAAATGCTGCTGCTGATGGGGAGACTGTATTCATGAGTGTGAATATCAGTTTACTATGGGTTTCAGAAGACAGGATTCTTCCCCTTCTGTGGCATATTCACAGAATGATGCTTGGTAAACAAGAAGAAATGCCAAATATTCTTTCACTCCATCTCATCCAAGCAGAAGAAAGTGAAAACGAATGCCATGATCTGGAAAGTCATTAGCAGTTAGGTAATTAGCAATGATTTAGTTTTGCTCAGGGAGTATGACAAATAATTTATTTGTGCTTATTGTACTAGCTTCCACCAATCCAACAAAGATATAAAAGAGGACAACTTATTGAACGAATAGCTTGGTAAGGGGTTCATTCATTCATTCATTCAATCGTGTATGTTGAGTGCTTACTGTGTGCAAAGCACTGTACTGAGCACTTCGGAGAGTACAGTATAAAAAGACACATTCCTGCCCACAACGCACTCAGAATCCAGAGGGATGAAACAATATCCTGTTTGTTAACTGAAGTACTGAAGCACCATTTTCGTGTTGGACTGATGATTGGGTTAGATGGTGAACTCTATTTTTTAATCCTCCAGATTGTAAACTCATTAGGGGCAGGTCTACTAATTCTGTTGTGCTCTCCCAGGTGCTTAGTACAAAGCTCTGCACATCATAACAGTCAATAAATACCACCGTTAGGTTGACAGAATCAATTAATTCAGTCACCAGTTGGCCCCAAATCATTTAGAAGATTGAATCTTAGAAGATGAATCATAAGTATTAAGGTTTCCATGTCACTATCACAACAGTTCTAAGGAAGCAAATACCATAGTGGATTGTAAATCTCTAAATTATTGTCTGACAGTCATCCCAATTCGGACCACAATGATTCCCGTGCCACCAAGGGATTCTCTGTTTCTCTGGGATATTAAAGAGTTACTTGCAACAGGGAATTTTTTTCTCTTTTTTTTTTTCTTTTGTGATGGTAGTAATCACTGCTACTGAGTTGACCCTTCTTGGGCTAATTCATGAAGTTTCTTATATTGCCTAAATGTTATTCAATGGCCAGATCAGGGCCAATGCAACCATGTCAGCAGGAGCTTTCCCTATTTTGAAGATCATTACTAAGCATTTCCGCCTTCACTTGGGCTACAGTATGTCAGAGGGGTCATGTGGTGGTCCTCGCTGCTATAGACAATAAAGCAGCCAACGGGACATTAGTCCTGTTTCTTTTCCTCTGTCACTCTCTCCTTTCAACCTTCTCTACTTTTGCCCCATAGACTATAAGCTTCTTGTGGACATTCATTCATTAATTCATTTAATCGCATTTATTGAGCGCTTACAGTTTGCAGAGCACTGTACTAAGCAGCTGGGAAGTACAAGTTGGCAACATATAAAGATGGTCCTTACCCAACAATGGGCTCACAGTCTAGAATGGGGAAACAGACAACAAAACAAAACATTTAGACAGGTGTCAAAGTCGTCAGAACAAAAAGAATTAAAGCTAAATGTACATCATTTACAAAATAAATAGAATAGTAAACATGGGCAGGGAATATGTCACTTGTTTACTTTAAACTTCTAAGTGCCCCGTAAAGTGCACTGCACCAAGTGGGTGCTCAATAAATGGTATTGCTACAATTACTATTACTAATATTAAGACTTTTCATTCTAGAGCCATGGACCATGTCACCTGTCTACATATTTTGTTTTGTTGTCTGTCTCCCCCTTCTAGACTGTGAGCCTGTTTTTGGGTAGGGACCATCTCTATATGTTGCTAACTTGTACTTCCCAAGCACTTAGTACAGTGCTCTGCACACAGTAAGCGCTCAATAAATGCGATTGAATGAATGAATGAATGTCGAATACCTTTCGTGTATTTTTCTTCAGAGTTTAGTAGGTGTTTTGCACATGGGTGTTCAGTAAATAGTATTGCTACTATGGTGACTCTCTGTTGATTTCCACTTAGATTGTAAGCTTATCAAGGGAGGGTAGTGTCTATCAATTTTTTTGTACTATTCCGAACACTTGATACAATGCTTTAAGTGCTCAATAAAGGCTATTTACTGTTTTCCTTTCCCCCATGTCTTCTTTTTCCTTTCCTCACAGAATTTAAATAATTCTAAAAAGAATGATAATAGTAGTAGTAATAGTAGTTTTAATAATTTATTAAGCATCTACTCTATGCATAGCACCATATTAGGACCTGGGGAAAAATGTATGGGTGAATATAAGTGCAGTATTTGGTCTGGAAGGGTGTCACAATATAAGAACAACTGTGGAAAGAGGACTGCCGACAGACTCTTAAGGAAAGGTGAAACAAGAACATGAAAAAATAATATTTATTGAAAGAATAGATCTGAGATAAATGCTTCCTGCTTCTTGGAACTTTAAGATGGATGGAAGGGCTGTGGGATAGGGGGGGAGTGGGCATGACACGATTATGCTACCACTGCTTCAGTGACTGTTGCTTTCCAAATATTCTCTCACCCTTCCCCAACCCTGCCATCATCTTCATTTAACACGATCCCCAGACTGGTAATTAGAGAGAAGTATATTAGTGATTAAGATCTGATTGCCTTGCATTTAGTTTGGCCGTATACACTGCCAAAGATTCTGCATGTGTTAAGTCTTTGATTATATTTAGAATGTCTACCTCACAAGGAAACATGCTTGTGTTTATCCCCATACAAAATGAAGGAGTTTAACAAGGGCAAAAGTGTTTATGTTGTGAGAATGGTTTAATCAATGATGGGAGACTGTTATCATTGGTACTTTAATACGGTATCTTAGTGAGCAATTTGCCTTGAGGATACCACAAAACTTTCACATATTCAAAGCACTAACAAATGCATTTCTTCATTATTTTTAATATGCTTTGTTGTCTGAAGAATATGTGACTTGATGCATCTGTCAAGACTATCTTGCAAAACAAAGTAATGTGGAGGCTGTTAAACAATGCAACTTTTCTTTGTATGATAAGAGTGACACAGGTTTGCTATTCCCTCTGTAGGTTGACTCATTTGTAGCTTTACTTTTTCCTATATGCAATGTGTTTTTATGTTCTCAGGGATGATCTCAGTAACACATTGTCTGCCTCCAGTAGAACAATTATTTATTGTGTTAATCATTTACAGACCTATTAAAACCCTCATGGGCTTTGTTTCCCTGTTCTCTGTCCTGCCTCCTCCCATCTTTCCACCTCCTGCCTATTCTTGTTCTCCGGGTTGGGAGGCAGAGGGGAATAAGGCCACAGATAACCTCATTCCTGTTTCCTAGTTGACATTACAGGAGTGAAATCCCTCTTACCAGAGGAACGATGGGTGGATTGAGATCAGTCTCAGGTCTCCCCTGGGTTGTTTTCATTTGAGAGGGAGAACTGGTTGGACAAACCTGTTGCCGGACTCCCTGATGTGCTTATCCAGACAGTGACCCTCAGCTTCCTACTCTCGTTCAAAGAGCATGTACTCAAGGACAGTGACCTCTCCTCCCTAAACATGACTACTTGGCTCTGTCTACTTTCAGAAGTCTAGATGAGAAGCTATCCTCCAACTTGAAGGTGAAGCCACTGATGGTAAAGTTCCCCAATGGCGGGGGGGGTAACTCATTTTGTGAAGGGATTGAGAAGAGAGTGGGGCTTTTAAGAGGAGAGAGAAGTGTGGGTTCAGGAGAAAAGGCAGACTGCAGAAGACTAAGTGGGTCAGAAAGACCTAATCTGGGGTCTCACTGGCCCTGCTTAGAAAATCTCAGGGCTTGTCAAAAACCTAGGGAGAGGAAGACTGGGAATTTAAGTTCAACAATTATGAGGGAAGCCATAATGGCTTCAATCTAGAGATGGAAATCCATGGAGGAATCAACACCTATCAGCCTCATGGATTTGGTGACTCTGACCACATGGGTATATCTGAAAAGGCCACTGAGAGCCACAGTACTGACCATGCCACACAGAGGTGTTAGTGGCAGTATGGTGTAGTGAATAGAGCACAGGTCTGGGAGCCAAAAGGTCAAGAGCTCTAATCCTGGGCCCACCACTTGTCTGCTGTGTGACCTTGGGCAAGTCCCTTCACTTCTTTGTGTTTGAGTTAACTTATCTGTAAAATGGGGATCGAGACTGTAAACCCTGCGTGGAACAGGGACGGTGTCCAATCCAATTTGCTTGGATCCACCCCAGGGCTTAGTACAATGCCTGGCACACAGTAAGTGCTTAAGAAACGGCACAATTATTATTATAAGCAAGACTGTGGTGCAGTCACGGTTGTTGTTTGCAGCTCCTGCCACTGTTTTTGCTCTTGTCACTTCTCTTCACAATCTTCCCATCATTTTTCTTCATAAAGGGCTATTAGGATTGCAATGTGTCCATGCTTATACTCCCTGTAGCAGATATTAAGCTGTGATGCCATGTGGTTTTAGATATTTCTTGTTCCCTCTTTCCCTTATTTCTGACACCCTTTTCCAAATCCTCATATGGTATAAATGATGTTAATGTTGGCATTTGTTAAGCACTTACTCTGTGCAAAGCACTGTTCTAAATGCTGCGGAGATTACAAGGTGATCAGGTTGTCCCACGGGAGGCTCACGGTCTTAATCCCCATTTTACAGATGAGGGAACTGAGGAACAGGGAAGTTAAGTGACTTGCCCAAAGTCACACAGCTGACAATTGGTGCTACCAGGATTTGAACCCATGAGCTCTGACTTCAAAGCCCATGCTCTTTCCACTGAGCCATGCTGCTTCTCTGAATCTGTTTGAATATCTATCTGAATATCTTCCTGCCCATACATTCTCTATGTCCCAAAAAGTGAAACACTGCTGAGGAACATAGCCTTGGTTCCAGGAGACTGACTTCCTGTTTTCTGTACTTTTTTTATTGTGCAGGACCTAATCTCCCCAAATAATAGCTGTGTTCAGGATAATAATGGAGCACTGTGGCCATCCCCACAGATTCTCCTAGGTACTTACATAACCCAAAATGACACGCTATGACCTCCTGGTAGCTGTATAGATATATGTGTCAGGCCAGATAGTAGAGTTTCACAGGGGTTCAGGATGAGCAGTTGGCTTATGATTGTGATTCAGGAATCGGGGCTAAATATAAAATATCCATACAGGTGCTTTATGATTCCCTACTTGTCTATATTGAAGCTAAAGCCACTCACTTTTCAGACGTGCTCAAGGTGGAGTATTCAAGATATATCGTAACTTCCATCCCGATGGGTTTGGTGCTGGCCTGGAAAGCCTTGATTCTCTTATGCTTCAGTGGCCCATGTTTATACCCAACCCGCTAAACTTGAATTAGGTGTCACAACACAAGTCTCTATACACCTCTATTTTGTCATGATTGTGAGGTGTTTGCCAGGTGTGATCAGTGTTCTTGCTTTTGCAGTAAATAGTCTTTTCATCTCTGAGTCATTTTCATTGAACAGTCTCAGTGGCTCAAGATGGCCAAGCCCAGTATCTCGACAGCTTCCAGGTAAACAACACGGCAGAGAATGCCAGTTTGTTGTTTATGTTTGAGATTGCAGCTTTGCGTTCTTTGCTTTAACAGGTTTGAAGATGATGGCTGGTCTCTTTGCAGGTGTCTTTAGTCTCCTGGAGCCAAACATTGAGCTTCTTGGAAGATATCTGTGGTCAGTCATGTATTCCTTTTTTTGTTGGCTGGGACCCAAGTATTCTTCAGGTTTCTCTACCACATCAGAACATAGTCAATGAGATAATATCACTTAGATTATGGGAGAATCTAGAATGTTTTCCTTTTGTTTTATTAGTGATCACAACAAGGTGTTTGGGAAATTTGCTGTTATTGAGTTTTCTAATCCCATGTGATATGATTAATTATTTTCTATGTTTGGGCAGTGCTACCACCCTGAGTCCTGATATATTCCACTATAATCAGTTTGCTAGATATCATACCCTTAAAGTGAGTCTATTGGTTTCCCTGCCACAAATCTGTCTAAATCATTGTAGAAGCTTCTCTGTTTTTTGATCATAGTTCATCATTGTCAGTAAAGTTAACAGCAAAGCAATGCTCTTTTCTGGATCAGTTCACTGAAATAAAAAAGGCGAGACTAAAGGAGCACCAAGCACTAACTACAATAGTTTACTATCTGTTGTAAACCAAATCCAGAATAGGCCTATTCTTGAATAAGAGGGATTTACTGCAAGAAGTCCTCTAGACTGTTAGCTTACTGTGGGCAAGAAACACGTCTACCAACTCCGTTGCATTGTACTCTTCGAAGCACTTGGTACAGTGCTCTGCACAACATAAGTGCTCAAAAATACTACTGATGATGATACATCCTCATTCAATGCCGAGGGACAAGAAACTAAGAAAATAAGAAATGATAACACTAAGAAAATCATCTCCATTCTTCCTTCTGAATGTAGAAAGGAAAATATTACTACCAACCAGCATTCTAAAGGAAGAATTTTTTAGTGAGTGGGACTTTAATAGATGATGGCAAAGGTAAAAAAGAAATATTTTTTTTGTTTGCTCTTAGTTGCAGAATAGGATGTTTTCAATGAAATAGATTGGAAGAGGAGAAATTACACTGGAATTATAGTAGTAATAATAGGTTTATTATGAATTATTATTATTAATAATAAGCAGGTAATAACTAGCCTAGTTATTACTTGACTCATTTTCACACTTTATGATGACCTAAAAATAAGCAAAGAAGAAGTATTACCACTATTGTTGTAACTAACATTTGTCAAAGGTTGACAGTAGGTATAGTTCCAACCTAGGGATCATGGAATCTTCAAAAAATGGTATAAATTGAAGACAGATTTGCCCATGAGAAGGTCACAGTTTATTTAGGGTTATAAACACACAAACATCAAAGAAATAAATAGCAAGAATAACCTACTGACAACTGATTAAATGCTGTCATAAAAACAAGCATGATGCTTCTCTTCCTTTTCCTTCACAAGAATCTGACAATTATATTTTTATAAAGGCATTCTGTTTTTATTTAAGTCTCCTTTCTAAATCTATCCTCCTTCATATTCTTTGTTATTTTCATGGCATTTACTGAGCAAGTTTGCCAGGAGACAAGACCTGGGGTAGATAGAAGGTAAACATTTGTGACATAGTTCCTGTCCCACAAGTGCTCATGATTGAAGTGGGGTAGGATAGAGACATTGAAAATAGAAATATATTTATTGCAAATAGTAAGGGCAAGTTAGAGCTTGAATAATCTACATTACTAACATTAAAGTCAGTGGATGAAACAGTACTAAAAGACAGTCTTCAGGAGGAGTAATAGTATTTATTGATCAGTCAATGTTATATTTATCGAACACTTACTGTGTGCAGAGTGCCACACACTAAGACTTGGGAGAGTAAAAATAATAATAATTGTGGTATTGTTAGGCACTTAATATGTGTTCTGCACTGTTCTACGTTCTAACCAGCTTGGACACAGTCCCAGTCCCACAGGGCTAAAAGCCTAAGTAGGAGAGAGAAAAGTCATTTAATTCCCATATTACAGTTGAGGAAACTGAGGCAAAGAGAAGTTAAGTGGTTTGCCCAAGGTCAAACAGCAGGCAAGTGGTGGAGGCAGGATTAGAACACAGGTCCTCTGACTCTCAGTCCCATGCTCTGTCCACTAGACCACACTGCTTTCCAATATAGAGTATAATAAATAGAACTGGTAGGAGTGTTTCCTGTCCTACAAAGAGCTTAGAGTCTAGAGGGGGAGACAGGAATTAAAATAAATTATTATGTACACAAGTGCTGTGGGGCTGAGAGTTGGGTGAACAAAGGGTGTAGATCCAAGCTCAATGTAGAAGGGAGAGGGAATAGGGGAAATATGCTTACTGTGTGCACAGCTCTTTATGAAAGTCTGGAAGAGAAGACACAAATGGGAATTAGACATGGGCCCTGTCCCTTAGGGGGCTCAAATAATAATAATAATAATAATAATAATAGTAGCAATTATTAAGCACTTATTATATGCAAACCACTGTTCTAAGCACTGAGGAGGTTACAAGGTGAACAGGTTGTCCCACGGGGGGCTCACAGTCTTAATCCCCATTTTACAGATGAGGTAACTGAAGCACAGAGAAGTTAAGTGACTTGCCCAAAGTCACACAGCTGACATTTGGCAGAGCCAGGATTTGAACGCATGACCTCTGACTCCAAAGCCCGTGCTTTTTCCACTGAGCCATGCTGCTTCTCCCAGTATCTACTCATAGATACTATCCTCCACATTGGGTCAGGTGACAGTCCCTGGTAAGAAAGTTCTAGTAATAATACGATGATTGTGGTATTCCTTAAGTGCTTACTATGTACCGAGCACCGTTCTAAGCTCTAAGCAATGTTCTAAGCGCTGAAAGCCAAGCTTCATTCCTGAGATATTGGGCCTGGGTGGGAAAGCTGCCTTGGCCACCTTATAATTTCCCTTCTGACCCCAGTCCACCATGGCATGGAGACTTGGATCCCAGCTTCATGTGGCTAAGGAGAATGAGAAACACTTCCCCAGGATATACGGGGAAATTATTCCATACCTGCTAACCCGCTTCCTCTTCAGTCACCACAGTTTGTATAGTTATTTACTCCAGGGGACAAAAAGTCTGATTATTTTAAACATTCCTCAAGGGACCTATTTTCAGGCCTTCTAAGTATTTTTGTGCATTTATTTTGATCCTCTTCTCTTCGGATGGGGCATCCCAAACTAAAGACAATATTTTAACAAGGTCTGCACAACATAGAGAACAGTGGACAAATCATTTCCTAGCCCTTACATGTTCAAGATGTAGGTTTATAAAAAGTTGTCTTACAATTTCCTGAGAATGCAAACTGCAGTAATCATTTTCAATTGTAAACTAAAATTTAAGGGATGAATTAAGGAAGTATGGCCCCCAAGAGGGAATTGAAAATAGGTAGGGTGGTTGAGTGATAGCAAAAAGGTTCCGGGCATCGATTGGTAGTAAAAGAGGGCACAAAGGCAACCATAGAAGGAAAGAATATGAAAGGAGTGGTTAGACTACGGGTTTGGACAGGTGCAAGACAAAAACATGAGAAGTGGGAGGATATGATGGCAGAAATATAGGTCTCGGTGGAGTAATATAGTATCATTCAAGTGAGTAACTACTTAACAATTCTACCGGCAAATGTGTGAAATGTGTAGGCTGAATTCACAATATCATTTCCATTTATTGATAATACAATTAGAATAGAACCTCAAACCACTGCCCATCGTGGTGTGCTTTTGCAGCCTCCTCCTACTGTCTCTCCCCACTCCAGCCCATACCTCACTCTGTTACGCAGAAACTTTTTCTACAAAAACCTTTATAAGGTCACCCCGATCCTCGAAAAACTCCAGTGGTTGCCCATCCACCTCCTCATCAAACAAAAACTACCTACCATTGGCTCCACCATCTTACTCTCTCCTTCCTCGCCTCACTACTCCCTTTCTACAACCCAGCCTGCACACCCAGCTCCTCTAGTGCTAACCTACTCATTCTGCCTCAGTCTGCCCTGTCTCACCTGTCTCACCACTGACCCCCGGCCCACGTCCTGCCTCTGGCCTGGAACCTCCTCCCTCCTCAAAACCGACAAACAATTACTCACCCCTATTTCAAAGCCTCATTGAAAGCATATCTCCTCCAAGAGACTTTCCCAGACTAGGCTCCCCCTTTCCTCTTCTCCCACTCCCTTCTGCGTTGCCCTGACTTGCGTTCTTTGTTCTTCTCCCCTCCCAGCCCAACAGCACTTCTGTATTTTTCTGTAATTTATTTATATTTAATGTCTGTCTCCCCGGCATCTAGACCATGAACTTATTGTGGGTAGGAAATGTGTCTTGTTTATTGTTGTACTGTAATAATAATAATAATAATAACGGCATTTGTTAAACACATACTATATGCCAAGCACTGTTCTAAGCACTGGGGTAGATACAAGATAACCAGGTTGTCCCACGTGGGCTCACCGACTTCACCCCCATTTTACAGATAAGGTAACTGAGGCACAGAGAAGTTAACCGACTTGCCCAAAGTCACCCAGCTGACAAGTGGCAGGAGTGGGATTAGAATCTATGACCTCTGACTCCCGAGCCCGTACTCTTTCCATTAAGCCACGTACTTTCCCAAGTGCTTAGTACAGTGCTCTGCATATAGTAAGTGCTCAATAAATATGATTGAATCATTAATTGATTCATTCAATTAATTCATTCAATCGCATTTTTTGAGTACTTACTGTGTGCAGAGGACTGTACTAAACACTTGGGAGAGTACAACACAACAATACACACATTCCCTGCTCACAACGAGAATCGCTCCTACAGAAGTCCCTAAATATTGATAGCACCACTTTGGAGGTATGACATACTGACAATTATGAACCTTTTCTCAGAATTAAGCTAACAATATGTGAATCACACTGAAGAAGCTCAAGGTCATTGACCAACCTATATATATATATATATCTTGACACTGCAGAGAAGTAATGATAAATAGGGAATATTTCATTTCCCCAATATGAAGCATAGTTTTCCTCTACTTTTACCTGTAACTAGAGAATTTTCAAGGTATTTGATCATTGTACTCTATATCCCAAAACATTTTGAAAGTTGAAAAGCTTTCCTTACTTGAAATTTCTTTTAATTTAAAAGGGAAATTTTTCATAAAGCAGGGTGGATACACAGGTGGTTGGTTGATTTCTCATGTTCTTACAAAATGTTCCCAAGAGCAAAGTATGTTATTTCTAATTTTGAAAATGTAATTAAGACGTGTTTACAAAATCAATCAGAGAAAAAATGATTATCTTGTGAGAGTTCTGTGCTCTTCTTGACAGTATCATCAAACATGAAAAATAGTCCAACTTAAGAAAAGTAGGTTTCCAAGATCTAGATCTCTATAAGCTATTATAAAATGAGTTCAGTTCTCCTTCTGTATTTACAAGAGTGGAAGTAAAACTTAGATCAATCATTTCATACAGTGTGTTCATGACGAGCTGCAGCATAAATGAATTACAAGTCTTTTATCTGCCTGGAAATTAGGTTGTTATTCATTTTCATTGATAAATTTAAATTGTATAAATTATCATCTGGAATAGTTCATGCTTTCCAAATAAATAATAAAATTAAATTGACTTCACTCAAAGGTAGCAATCAGTTACTAGAGAAGATAAGTACACTAACTTCTCATTATATATTTATCATATAACTTCTCATTCTGTAACTTCTCATTATATATTTATATATATAAATTTCAAGGCCTTCCTGTCTAATTAGAAATGAGTGAATGGATGCATATATTTTAAAAATTAGTGGATAATCTATCTGTAATTACTTCTGATAAATGGAGATTACGTATTTACACTGTGAGCCCGTTGTGGGCAGGGATTGTCTCTATCTGTTGAGGAACTGTACTTTCCAAGTGCTTAGTATATTGCTCTGCACACAGTAAGTGCTCAATAAATACGATTGAATGAATGAATGAGGAACCTACCAATCAGGACTGTCTCATAGGTGTACTTTAAAGTAAATGTTTTAATTGAACTCTATCTTGACTCTCTGGATAATAAGTACTCCCCAAGCGCTTAGTACAGTGCTCTGCACACTGTAAGCACTCAATAGAGATGATTGAATGAATGAAAGAATAGTAATAATAATTATGGTATCAAGCATTTACTAAGTTCCGGGCACTGTACTAAGTGCTGGATAAATGTGAGCTATAAGATTTTGCCTTTCAGTTTATACACACTTATGAATCTTGCACGATCTCTTAGCTTGACCAGCACATCCATTTATGGCTAGACATGTCACCTAAATCTTTACAAGCCCTAGAGGATAGATGAATTAAGCCCTGGAAGTCTTGAGTTATATTTCTGTATACAGATTCTTTATTGGACATTTATGCTTGAATCTATACTCTAAAAATGCTTTAAATGTTACTGAAGGTGAGACACAAACCATTTGTGTGGAGAGAAGCAGCGTGGCTCAGTGGAAAGAGCACGGGCTTTGGAGTCAGAGGTCATGGGTTCAAACCCCGGCTCCACCAGTTGTCAGCTGTGTGACTTTGGGCAAGTCACTTCACCTCTCTGGGCCTCAGTTACCTCATCTGTAAAATGGGGATTAAGACTGTGAGCCTCCCTAGGGACAATCTGATCACCTTGTAACCTCCCCAGCGCTTAGAACAGTGCTTTGCACATAGTAAGCGCTTAATAAATGCCATCATTATTATTATTTTTACTTATAGGACCAGTCGCTAGTTTGAGATTGTCATTTCCTACCCTGATCTTTCAAAGCCCTAAGGAGAGAAACCTTCCTCCTGATGGCCACCTGGCAGGCTGGTAGGCTAAATTCATGCTCCAGATTAAACTGGGTTGCTATAACGGAGATGCGGTGAGTTTGTTTAAGTGAGTGGAACATTAAAAGAGCTAATAATAATAATAATAATTGCCATATTTGCTAAGTGCTTATTATGAGTCTAAACGCTGGGGTAGCTTCAGGTTAATCAGGTTGGACACAGTTCCTGTCCCACATAAGGCTTCCCCTCTTAATCCCCATTTTACAGATGAGGGAACTGAGGTTTAGAGAAGTGAAGTGACTTGCCCAAGATCACACGACAGACAAGTGGCTGAGATGGGATTAGAACCCAGGTCCTTCTGGTTCCCAGGCCCATGATCTATCCACTAGACCATACTGCTTTTCTAGAAGTGATTCACTAGTCATCATCATTATCATCATCAAGCATTAAGCTTCTTTTTGATGTTACCCCGGCAGATTTGTCTACTGGATAGTCATCGCTGCTCCTTCTCCTTGTGTTTATTTCACCAGTCAACTCCATCTGGTTATTTCAGTCCCCCACTGCAGTGACCTGTGAGTCAGATTTTGAAGGTGACCCTGAACTAAATTCACGAGATGTCCATGTTCTTCCAGATATGACATCAAAATAAAATCCTCTGTAATAAAAAAAGCACAGACCATCCTGGGACACAAATTATAGGAATCATCCATTCATTTTTAGGGGCATAATTCCAAGCACGTCAAAATTCTGAAACCTGGAACTGTTTTTACTATCCTTATCTTAACATTTATAATAAAGAACATAATAATGAAGTTAATATTTCTTAAGCACATACTATGCACCAAACATTCTATAAATGCTGGGGTAGAGACAAGATAATCAAATGAAACACAATTCCTGTCCCACAGAATATACTGTATTTCACTTGATTAGATAGACAGCGTGTTCTTACTCATTTTTTCTCCTTTCTAGTTTTCTTTCAGCTCCTTTAGTTTTTCTCCCACTGTTCTTTCTTTGCTACTTATCTACCCTCTGGGAATGAGTCTGTGAATGTGATCTTTATATGTCCCACTATTTGTACTATTGTGCCAGGTATGTTGTGTGATTAAACAATATTCCTGTGAATCAGATCCTACCTGTAGGAACCAGTCAGAGAGTGTGGTTCATTGAAGGGCTGTAAATTAAGCCCTTCAACTGGGTTAATTAGAAAGGTGCTCTTGGGCATCTAATCAAATGAACCTTAGGCAATTTACACTCCCATTGTGTACCCAGAGTTCAACTTCACATTTAGTCCATGGTGGTGAGAAAGTCACATAGATAATGGTAGTGAGAAAGTCATGATTATGGTACTTGTTAAATGCTTACAATGTACCAAGCACTGTTAATAATAATAATGGTATTTATTAAGCACTTACTATATGCAAGGCACTGTTCTAAGCGCTGTTCTAAGCACTGGGGTAGGTAGATAAAGGGTTATTAGGATGGGCACAGTCCCTGTCCATTGTAGGACTCACAATCTAAATAGGAGAGAGATCATAGTAAAATGAAACTCTAACACCCTTTAAGTGTTTTTTTGTGTGTGTTTTTGTTTTGTTGTATTTTGTTCATTTGCTTGAAAAGCAGCATAGCTTAGTGGCAAGAACCTGGGCTTGGGAGTCAGAGGATGTGGGTTCTAATCCTAACTCTGCCACTTGTCTGCCATGTGACTTTGGGCAAGCCACTTAACTTCTCTGTGCCTCAGTTCCCTCATCTGTAAAATGGAGATTAAGACTGAGCCCCACATGGGACAACCTATTACCTTGTGTCTACTTCACTGCTTAGAACAGTGCTTGGCACATAGTAAGCACTTAACAAATACCATTATTATTATTATTATTACTATTATTAAATTGGTATTTGTTAAGTGCTTATTGTGTGTCAAGCACAGTACTAAGTGCTGGGGTAGATACAAGCTAATCAGGTTGGACATAGTCCATGACCCGAATGGGGCTCACAGTCTTAGTCCCCATTTTACAGATGAGGTAACTGAGGCACCAACAAGTTCAGTGACTTGCCCTAGGTCACCCAGCAGTCAAGTGGCAAAGCTGAGATTAGAACCCAGGTCCTTCTAACTCTCAGGGCCATGCTCTATCCACTAGGCAATGCTGCTTCAGTCCAAACTTGTTTGGGCTGGTGTAAATTTATTTTACAACTTGTGTAATAAAAATATTAATTCCTTGCATTTTTCAAAGAAATGAATAGAAATATTTTCTTTAATATTATTATTATTGTATTTGTTAAATGATTGCTATGTGCCAGGCACTGTACTAAGCTCTGGGGTGGATAGTGGATACGAGCAAATTGGGTTGGACACGTTCCCTGTCCCACCTGGGGCTCATAGTCTCAATCCACATTTTAGAGATGAGGGAACTGAGGCCCAGAGAAGTGAAATGACTTGCCTAAGGTCACACAGTAGATCCATGAACTTCTGACACTCAGGCCCATGCTCTATCTACTACGTCATTTAGAAGGAGCTGAATTCAGCTGTTTCTAATGTTATCAAAATAGTCAGGAGAAAATTTGTTTCAAAGTACATGATGCAAATCAACTTCCCTAGATTTTACTGAGGAATTGTATTTGGTAAGCTCTTACTATGTGCCCAGTACTGTATACTAAGTACTGTACTAATGTAGGATAATCAGGGCAGATCTAGTCCCAATCCCACACTGGGCTCACCAGCTAAGTAGGAGACATTGATCCCCGTTTTACAGATGAGTTGTTTGACTCATTGGGCGGCATGACCTGGAATGAGGGGGTTGATAAGGTAATGACTCTTGCATCTAATGATATTTTGTAGGATTTTGAAGGTTCAGAGGGAAATGGTTTAGCAACTGTTATAGGGGAGGGAGTTACATTCTAGCAATTGGTGGGCGAAGTGGGAGAAGTACAATCAGGAGGTTACTTTGGGAGGGATGAAGTGTGATCTGAGGTTTAGCAGGAGAATAAGGTTCCTCAGTGCTCTTTCAATCAATAAAAATACTTGATCATAGTTCCAAGGTTCTCCATCCTCTGGCTCTCCATTATGTATGTTGTCTTGTTACCCTCTTTCCCTGAGTCTCTCTTCCTATCCTAATAATAATAATAATAATAATAACTGTGTATTTGTTAAGCACTTACTATATGTGAGGCACTGTTCTAAGCACTGGAGTGGTTACAAGCAAATCGGGATGGAACCAGTCCCTGTTCCACATGGGGCTCACATCTGAACCAGATGAGGTAAATGTAGTACAGAGAAGTTAAGTGACTTGCCTAAAGTCACACAGCAGATATGTGGTGGAGTAGGGATTAGAACACAGATCCTTCCGATGTCCAGGTCCATGCTCTAGCCACTAAACTGCATTATTTCACAGAGAAAGGAGTGGGCATAAGCCTGCAGCAGGCTTTGAAGGCTTTCAGGTCTGTGGGGGTAAGACCTGCGCCAACCCTTTCTCTCCTCTCATCCCTGAGAACAAACTCCACCCTGCAGAAGTGGGGAGAACTAGTCCCACCCAACTGCCACAGCATACTTTGAATCTGCATTTAGTATCTTGTGTTCTATGGATTTACTGTTTTAATATTCTTCCTAACGCTTTTACTGTTTTACTAATCTCGTGGTAGAAGAAAAATGAATATCAAGTGAAGTTGAATAGGCAACTCTGGAATTCTAGTGTAGAACGTAAGCTTTAATGTATGCGGGCATATATTCTCTTATAAGCAGATGTTGGCATTAGAAAATAGCAAGTAATTGGACACAGATGGTAAGCTTGGCAGAGTATAAAGGCTCTAAGGGGAATTAGCACTTAGCACAGAAACCAGATTACCTTTTAAGTTGGTTTCTTGCTGTTAGACCAGATTTCATTTTCACTTAGTTCCTCTGTGAGAGGGGAGTGTGTACTGATACTTCATCAAAATTAGAATATGCAAAGTGAAGCGGGATCTGAAGAAAATATTCCCTGGGCAAATATTCCTTTCCGTAATTGTCCCAAAGGGAACACAGTCTATAAGGCTCATATGCATGCAAACTACTCTTCTTGTTTCTCTTTCTAAATTTCAGGTATTGAGCATGCTTAGGTGATAGTAATACAATTGCAGTGCGTTGTTTTTCCTCGCAAATTGTTTTGATTCTCTAGGTACTTGCTTCCTATTCAGTACTTACGTTGAAATGCAAATAGCTGCTAACAACATTCAGTCATTAATATACAGGCAATATAATTCTTAAGCCAAGTTTAATGTATTATGGTTAAAAATGCCAAAAAAACCTCATAAAAACTTTCAGTGGTCATGAAGACTCTTTTTTTATATAAGCTACTATCAGAAAATGAAAAGCCCCTACTCAATGCCTATTTTTCAATATGACCAGCCACCTCAGAGGCATGTGACTTTTTAAGGCATTTCATAGAAACTGGAGCATTTAACCTAAATGTTAAATTTCTTAAATCTTGGTATTACTAAGTCAGAAGTATGGGATTATTTCTGGCTTTATAGTCTGGGTTCAATCTTATGTGATTAATTTAGAAAGACACCCAATTGCTTTATTCTTTTAAGGGCAGCTTTTCCACATAGAGTTTCTCTTTGACTTCAAAGACAACTGTAAGAAGGCAGAATACCATTGGGACAGATGAAAGATTTAAATTGTTGACTGAGTGCAGCAAATTGAAAGGCAGCTTGTAGAATATAATTGACAGATTAAGTAGACCGTACAAGTTAAATAGCTCTCAGAGAAATAACCAGCATAGAACATGATCGCCACTTTGCTAGGCATTTAGAATATCATCAGAGGATGTGAGTGATAGGATGTGCTCATTGATAAATTTGAGTTGATGCTTGTTCTTCCTTAAATACTCTTGTTGGGAAAAAAATAATGAACAACACGTTCATGGCCTTACATGAAAAAGAGGAGGTATTTTTCCATGTGAGTCTTTTTTTAAATAGAATTCAGCATTGTTCCTTGCTGAGAGAAAGGAATAAAATTGTGGCTTTGGAGTAGTTTAATACTTTTACTTCTTTTATTCTCTTGCCTAAAAAAAAAGAACCATTTTTAATTCAGAGCTTATTCAATTCTGAACTGAATGAAATATGCATTACTCTGTTTTAGGGTTTTTTGGAAAGGGTAAAATTGATCAATAATTCTATTTATGAGAAGATTTTTTTTCATCAGAAGCATTAAGCTGGCCATATGGCTGAAATTGTTATCCTCTATTCTCTAGAGCAACTATCCATTCGGTCTATATAATATTCATCGCTGCTGATAAAATGAATGAATTTAGAAGAGATGCATTTATTGCCATGAAAGCTAATGTTGTCCGAAAGATATTTCCTAATTCTCTCACGGCACTCTAGCCAAAAAGAAGAATTGAAACAAATGTTTTGAAAGAACTGAGTGTATCTAACTTGACAAAACATTCCAAGATAAGACTTCAGTTCTTAACTCTCAGACCCTTCCCTTCCCTCCCAGGGCCACATTAACAGAAGTTGGGGCCCTGGGGTGGGTCAGCTAATGGGGTACCCCCACTCATGTGACCCTCAGTGATGTCATTACAGCATCACCAACTAAGATGATAGCAGAGATGTAGGGGAATTGTAGACAGCCAAGACAGCCCTTTCGTATTGTGGGTGGAGAGGAGAGGGAGGGGGAAGGGGAAGAGAGGATAATAATAATGTTGGTATTCGTTAAGCACTTCCTTTGTGCCAAGCACTGTTCTAAGCACTAGGGGAGATACAAGGTTATCAGGTTGTCCCAGGTGTGGCTCACAGTCTTAATCCCCATTTTACAGATGAAGTAACTGAGGCACAGAGAAGTTAAGTGACTTGCCCAAAGTCACACAGTTGACAAGTGGCAGTGTTGGGATTAGAACCCATGACCTCTGACTCCCAAGCCTGTGCTCTTTCCACTAAGCCAGGCTACTTCCAGCTAATCAGAGCAGGTGTCAGGATTCGTGAGCCCCACTGCTGAAACCGATTGGCATTTCCTGTACTGTGTTTGCTCCCCACTGCCTCTCCCTACTTCTTTCTGTGGCTTGTTCTTTCTCCCCAGGCAAACCGACCATCCCACCACAGGCAGCCCACCGACACACAGGTCCTGCATAAAAGTTCTACCTCTATGCAATCAACATCAAATGCACCTCCCTATTTCTATTTTCTATCAGTTCATGACCTCATCCAACCTCAGAATTGACAAAATTCCATCCTGAGAACAGGAAGAGTCAAGAGTACTGTCAAGGATGTCAGTGATGGTCAGAAGTAGAGACACAGTGTGGGCTCTTCAAACAGCAACAAATGGCATTAACCCCCTCCAATTTGTCTTTTTCTCCCTTCACTTCTCAAAACCTGCCCTCCTGAAAGTCACCAATGACCTTATTCTTGCCCAACCTGATGATTTTAGCTTAGTAGTAGTAGTAGTAATAATAATAATGGTAATGATATTTGTTAAGCGCTATGTGCCAAGCACTGTTCTAAGTGCTGGGGTAGATACAAGGTCATCAAGTTGTTCCACAGAGGTTCATCTCCATTTTACAGATGAGGTCACTGAAGCCCAGAGAAGCTGACATGCCCAAAGTCACACAGCTGTCTCCCCCTCTGTCTCCCCCTTCTAGACTGTGAGCCCACTGTTGGGTAGGGACTGTCTCTATATGTTGCCAGCTTGTACTTCCCAAGCGCTTAGTACAGTGCTCTGCACACAGTAAGCGCTCAATAAATATGATTGATGATGATGATGATGATTTTCCCATCATTGTGGGCAGCACCACTACATCCCTGTGTCACAAGCCCATAACTTTAGCTTTATCTTTGACTTAATTCTCTCATTCAACCCACATAATCAATCCATTACCAGATCCTGACAGTTCTACCTTCACAGCGTCACTAAAATCTACTCTTTTCTCTCCATTCAAACTGCTACTCTGCTGATCCAAACACTTTTCATATCCCACCCTCCTCACTGACCTCGCTGCCTCCTGTCTCCCTCCACCCCTGGCCATACTTCACTCTACTCCCTGGATTATTTTTCTAAAAAAAGTTCAGCCTATGTCTCCCCACTCCTCAGGAGCCTCCTTGGGTTGCCCATCCACCTCCGCATCAAACAGAAACCACTTACCATCAGCCTTAAAGTACTCAATCAGATTGCCCAATCCTTTCTTTCCTTGCTGATTTCTTACTACAACTCAACTCTACTCATGTCACACCTCCTCACTGTCCTCCATCTCATCTATCCCGCTGCCGCCAACCCCTTGCCCACATCTTCCTTCTGGCCTGGAACTCTTCTCCATTTCATACAGAACAGACAACCACCCTCCCCACCTTCATTAAAATCACATATCCTCCAAGAAGCATTCCCTGGCAAAGTTCTCATCTCCCCTCTTCCCTCTCCCTTCTGAAACACCCTTGAATTTGGATTTGCACCCTTTTAGCACTTGATATTCACCACAACATCAGCACTACAGCATTTAGGTACATATCCATAATTAATTTTAATATCTATCTTCCCCTCTAAACTGTAAGCTTCTTGTACGCAGGGAATGTGTCAACCAACTCTTTCATATTGTACTTGCCCAACTACTTCACACGTATGTGTTCAATAAAAACCATTGATTGAATGATGGGTTTATTGACTCAGACTTTAAAAAGGTGAAAAAATGTAATTGTGACAAGCATATGTTAATTTATCCAGGAACGTTTTTCTTTACTTTAGAATCACATTGGGTGCCATTTCACTGCTAGCTAGGCTCTTTTAAACTAACATGGAAATGATTTGAAAATTGAACTCCAGGTTACTCCAGCTTGTTATAATTTTGATGTAAAATGTAAATATTTAAATGTAAATGTTCAATTTCTTAAATTGAGGTGACATATAAACACAACCATGAAAAACAATCCACCAAAGCAAAATTCATTACTTTTAAGACTTTATCATTTAGTAGCAGCCGATCAGTATCCAAATGCTGAAATACATCTTCATTACTTGCACAAACATTTTACACTGTTATATTCCTAACAATCTCAGACTGGCATCACTTGTCATTTTCTAAGTCAATATAAACAAATTCTCAATGTTTTCTGACTTCTTATATATTAAGACACTTTATAAGGTGACACTTTACAAGTCTAGGATA
Organism: Tachyglossus aculeatus; assembly: GCF_015852505.1. NCBI lineage: Eukaryota > Metazoa > Chordata > Mammalia > Monotremata > Tachyglossidae > Tachyglossus > Tachyglossus aculeatus. The sequence continues at coordinate 33,065,006 of NC_052079.1, read as the reverse complement.
TTCAAAACAACCCACTCATTTTTTGATGTTCTTTGATTTGTTTCCAATCTTCTTTGAAATGATCTTACTACATTGGTAATAGTGTACAATCTTTAGATCCCCTAGCAATGGGGACCAGTGTTTACACTTGAAATCCTGTCTATTATTACCTGCTCATTTACACGCTGTTGAATGGTTTGCACAGTTGTAGGACTTTAAATTCCAGTCTTTAGATCCCCTAGCAATGGGGACCAGTGTTTACACTTGAAATCCTGTCTATTATTACCTGCTCATTTACACACTGTTGAATGATTTGCACAGTTGTAGGACTTTAAATTCCAGGTACTGCATTCCCCTCATTTAGGAAACTATAGCTGGCTGATAGGTCTTTATGAAGTCACCTACAAGAAAGGGTAAATTATCTTCTTGAATTTCATCAATCTTTTTAATAGTTCTTTGACCCCTTTGCTCCAAGTTGACCACCCTCTCCAAGGTCACCAGTTACTTCCTCTTAGCCATGTCCAAGATGTTCTACCCTGTTCTAATACTCCTTTATCTCTGTCACCTTTGGAAATGTTGATATCCTTCCATAAAGTACTATCAGAACTCTGTTTTGTCAATCAATCAGTGGTATCTGTTGAGCACCTACTGTCTGCAGAGTATGCTTAGGAGAGTATGCTTAGGAGAGTATAATATAACAGAGTTAGTAGACATATTCCCTGCCCACAAGAAACCTGCAGTCTGGAAGAGACAAACATTAATATAAATAAGTAAATTACCCATATGTACATAGAAGCAGTGTGGCCTAGAGGAACAGCATGGGTCTAGGAATCATAGGACAAGGGTTCTAATCCCTGTTCCACCACTTGTCTGTTCTGTGACCTTGGGCAAATCATTGAATTATCTGTGCCTCAGTTATCTTATTTTCAAAATGGGAGATTTTGAGACTGTGACCTCTAAGTGGGATAGGGACTCTGTCCAACTCATTATCCTAGAGTTTAGTACAGTGTCTGGCACACAAAAAGCACTTAACAAATACCATAAAAAATGCTGTGGGGCTGAGGGTAGGCTAACATGCCAGCATGTTATGTATGTGTAAAACCTCCCATTTCACAAGCCCCTCCTTCTCAATCCCATTCCCTGAATCTTCTTTCACCTCTCATCCCCTTACAATGCATGTTCTGAAAAGTTATCTTCTGGATTCTCATCTTTTCTCATTCGACACTCAATCACTTGAGAAGTTTATCTATTTATATGGCTTTAGCTTTCACCATTATGCAGATAACTCCCAAACCTACCCTTTTAGTCTTACCCCCTTTTCAGTTACTCAGTCTCATATTTCCTCTTGTCTCTAAAACATTTCCACCTGTATGTCCTGCCAGTTCCTCAAACTCACAATGTCCAAAGGTAAACGTTTTCATGGTATTTATTAAGCACTTAATACGCACTAAGTACTGTACTAAGCACTGGGGTAGATACAAGATAAGGAGGTTGGATGCAGTCTGTGTCCCACATGGGCCTCATAATCTACTTCACAGATGAGGCTCAGAGAAGTCAAGTTTTCTGGCCCAAGGTCTTACAGAATACAAGTGGCAGAGCCAGGATTGAAATGCTATCCTCTGTTTCCCAGGCCCATGATCTTTCCATTAGACCTTATTATATTTCTAAATGTTCTCCTTTTCTTCAATTTCTCATCTATGTCAATAACACCATCATACTCTCTGGTGTCATCTTTGCATAATGTCTTTCACCTCATTCAATCACCTGCTAAATCCTTCCAGTTCTTCCTCTACATTTCTTTCATCTGCACCTTTCTCTCAGCTCAGCCTTCCCCCAACCCTGTTTCTAGATGTCATCGTACTTTGGTTAGGAGTCCGTATTGACATTAATCCCGTCTACCTACTCTAATAAACTGAACTCTTCCAAGTGCTTAATGCAGTGCTCTGCACACAGTAAGCACTCACTAAATGTCATTGATTAATTAACCCAACATTACCTTAGCAAATGTGTATTTGCACCTTTCTTCAAAGGTTATGTATTGATGTACAGTGATGTCTAATCAATTGTTCTCACTTCTTTTCCTTCAACACTATCCAAGATTGCCTGGCTAGTGGTGGGTAGAAGGGTCGGTGTCTACGTTGTAATCTCTCAGGAACCAGAATCTTCATGCTGCAGAAATCTGAAACTGCACCCCTGCATCTATAATCATTCAATCAATCAATCAATCATATTTATTGAGCACTTACTGTGTGCAGAGCACTGTACTAAGCACTTGGGAAGTACAAGTTGGCAACATATACAGTCATCATCATCATCATCAATCGTATTTATTGAGCCCTTACTGTGTGCAGAGCACTGTACTAAGCGCTTGGGAAGTACAAGTTGGCAACACATAGAGACAGTCCCTACCCAACAGTGGGCTCACAGTCTAGAAGGGGGAGACAGAGAACAAAACAAAACATATTAACAAAATAAAATAAATAGAATAGATATGTACAAGTAAAATCAATAAATAAATAGAGTAATAAATATGTACAAACATATATACATATATGCAGGTGCTGTGGGGAAGGGAAGGAGGATCTATAAAGATAAATACACCTTCTAGATGGTAGCAATAGGGAGTTTTTAGGTGATGCTGATTGTGGTATTTGTTAGGCATGTGCCAGGCACTGTAGTAAGTGCTGGAGTGGAGAATAATAATAATAATGATGGCATTTGTGGATACAAGCAAATTGGGCTGGACACAGTCCCTGTCCCACGTGGGGCTTGCAGTCTCAATCTCCATTTTACAGATGAGGTAACTGAGGCACAGAGAAGTGATGTGACTTGCCCGATGTCATACAGCGGACAAGTGGAGGAGTCAGAATTAGGACTCAAGACCTTCTTACTCCCAGGCCTGTGGTCTATCCAGTATGCCATGCTGCTTGGCAGAACTGAGTCACAGGTTTCCTCTCCCTCTTCCCTAGCCCAGACATATTTTGGTCCAGAGACCTAGACCACATTGCTAGTTGCTAGGATGAGCTTCAGATATTAAGCTAGAGCAGTAACCATCTCAAGGTGCATCAGAAAGGACAGCAGGAGTCTTAACAAATACCACAATCATCATTACTATGAATGTAGGAGATGAAGCAATTCTTGCCTTGGGGTTCTTTTTGTGCATCTTTCACTATAACTTCCCAAGGTTAATTTTCAAATTGACTTTGAGAAATCATATGAGGAGATTCTATTTTAAAGTAGATTTTGATACCCAATTTATCTATAAAAGACGCGCTAATGCCAATTTTTGACCCTGTGACATTTAATAATAGAAGGCGGTGCTTAGCTTTGCTCTTTGAAATTAAAGGGGGATATGGAAACATAGAAGAATCAGAGAAATGCAAATTATTAGGGTATGGAAAATAGGAATGATGAAGAGAAATTGATGTAATTAGAATAATTTAGTGTAGAAAAGAGAAATCTAAGGAGAGACTCAGTAATGATGTTCAAGTACATGAGGGATAATCACAAGGGGAAAGGTGACCGGACCAGATGTTCTCAATCTCCACTGCATATTAAGCAGGAGAAAATTGGCTAAAATTACACTGAAAGATTAAGTTATGCATAAAGAAAAAGTCCCTGATTATAATACGGGTTAGACATTGGGGTAAGTGAATTGCATCCTGATCAGAGGTAGGAAAAGGATCAGCCATCTCATTTTCTTTCTTTTTTTTTTTTCCATTTCATATATGTGGTGAACAAGTTTTAGTTATGCTAGCGTGCTTCAAATTTATAATTAATTAAATAGAATAAGTTTTGTGTTTCCTTTAAATTCTGGCTACATTCATTCCAATGGCAGGACAATTTTTGATGATTCTCGGTCATTGAATATAATTTATAGAGACATGACTGTCTAAACTGGAGATCAGGTAGTAGTAATAGCATTTATTAGTAGTAATAGTATATACTAAATATCTACTGCATGCAGAGCACTGCACTAAGCCCTGGGAAAATTTAGTCAGTTGGGAATTGGACATGGTCCCTGGTTTCAGAGGCACTCACAATCTTAAGACTATGAGGGGAAAAGAAGAACTGGAGATAGACACATAAGGAATGATGAGGTAACAAAACACTGTAACAATGCAAAAGACAAGGAGAAATACACAAAAATAAAAATAAACTGAAGCTTGTGGAGCAGAATCTCAAGCTCCTCATGATTCAGAGTCCAAGACATGCTTTGCCGGATTGTAAATTACTTAAAGGCAGAAATCATTTTTTGTAACTAATGTACTCTCTTGAGTACTTCATATAGTTAGTGCTCTGTACAAAGTAAGTAGGTAAGTAATGATTGATCACTGTCTTTGAGGTTAGGGTATTTGTAAGAGAAGGGTATGTGTGGTCTTGGATGATTTGAATGGAGGGTAGAACTAAATTCAGGGCAGAGATGGAAATTAGTCAGCAGAAACCATGCTACCAAAACAGCTGAGATAAAGTTTTTAAGTGAGGAAAAGTAGGAATTCTGACACAACACTCGGAGGAGGGTGCCTCAAAAATAGGGAGCGCTTAGTATAGTGGTCTGCACATAGTAAGGGCTCAATAAATACCACGGAATGATAGCTGGAGCAACAGGAAGGAACCCCATGCAACAGCTGGGGTAAAGAGGGCAGTTAGAGAGCAATTAGACCATCCATCACATGAGGAAATAGGAAAATTCAGGAATTGTCCAAAAAAATCAAAAACACACAGATCCCTTATAATGACCCTGTAAATCTACAAATTATAATACAATTGGAGTCCTTGGGAGAGCATAGGAGTCTTGATATAGCTGATTTCCTGTTAAAGATGGCTCAGTGGAAAGAGCCCAGGCTTTGGAGTCAGAGGTCATGGGTTCAAATTCCGGCTCTGCCAATTCTCAGCTGTGTGACTTTGGGCAAGTCACTTAACTTCTCTGTGCCTCAGTTACCTCATCTGTAAAATGGGGATTATGACTGTGAGCCCCCCGTGGGACAACCTGATCACCTTGTAATCTCCCCAGTGCTCAGAACAGTGCTTGGCACATAGTAAGCGCTTAATAAATGCCATCATTATTATTATTATTATGTAGACGCATCACCAGAGTCATATACACACATATAGTCACATATATACACATATACATATACATACATATATATACATATATATCTGAGATCATATGGAAGAATATTCACACTCCATTTATTAATTTAATATATTCATTTTACATATTTATATAGTCATCCTTGGATTTGAAGGTGATGTTACTGATGGAAAAATTCACTTATGTGGGACTGATAAGAACAGTGCAGGACCCTCCATCTCAACTTTATAGTACACACAAAGAGATTGTCCTTTATGCTGTCCTGTTTGATGTTTAGCACTTGGTGCTTGTTTTCGCTTCTGTCTCTGTGTTGCTTGATCCTGACTAATCTTTTGTTCAAACAGACTTTACTGATTGCAGTACATTATGCTGATTTATCCAGTAATGAGATGGGATGCAGCATTGTTTCAGAGTTTGTTTTCCTGAATCCTTAGAATGTCTTCACCATCCTCCTTGCTTTAGGTAACCCAATTTCAGTTCTTCATAGAGCAGCTGTTTTGTCTCCTGCTTTTTCGATTTTTGACCTGTCCCACCCATGTAGTGCCTCTCTGTTAAGGTGAACATGGCTTTAACGCCATGAGACTGACTTCCCGTCTTGCTGTTAGATATTAAGAATGACACTGTAAATGGCAGGTGGACCCGCTCACAGATTTGGATGCGGCATTTGTGAAAACCAGAATTTGCAACTACAGAGAAGGTAGGGAAGTACTGCAGCTCTGTAGATCTTTGGTTCTGTTTGACAGCCTTCCAAATTATGTGTTTGAAGTCTTGATCTTCTTGATTTGGTTTTCCGTTTCCTTGCTAATCATTAATGCAGCTTAGCCTAGTGGAAAAAGTCACAGGCTTGCGAGTCAGAGAATCTGGGCTCTAACCTTGATTCTGGCATTTGTCTGCTGTGTGACCTTAGGGAAGTCACTTAACTTTTCTGTGCCTCAATTTCCTTATCTTTAAAATGGAGATTCAATATCTGTTTTCCCTCCTAGCCAGACTGTTACGGACATGGATTATGTTCAACCTGATTATCTTGTGTCCACCCTAGTGCTTAATTGAGTGCTTTAGTAAGCACTCAACAAATGCAAGAGGTACTATTATCACTGGCTCATTCATTGGCCAATGTGCTGCCTAGGTAATAGAAATCTGTAACTGAGGTAAGCTCTGAGTTTCCAATATAAATATTCGATTGGGGTGGTGACAATGACTTCCCTGGAACAAGAAAAGAAATCACCTCAGTTTTCTTTAGATTTATCATTAGCCCATAATGACTGCAGGATTCAGGGAAGACATGCACAATCATTTGCATGTCTTATTGGGTATATAATGCTAAAGTGCAATCATCTGCGTGTGACAAATCTTGAATGATTGGTTCCAGAATTTTGGATGATGCTAAAAGTCTGTTGAGTTGAAAGGATTTCTCAGAGTTGGGGAAGTGTATTCTTACATCTGTATCCGGGCCTCTCCTTGCATCACCTAGCTGAGGAGAATAATTTGAACAGGCTTGCATCCATTACACATCCCTGGATACCTTGGGTTTGACCCAGCTAGCCAAGCCAACATCAAGTACTTTGGGCCTGTGGTGAACTTTACAGGCTGACCAAATGGCCAATTGATGTCCAGAGTACAAATCTACTGAAGAGCAGCATATCCTGGGGGTTAGAACCACTGGCCTGGAAATCAGAAGAACCAAGTTCTAATCCTGGCTCTACTACTTGTCTGCTGTGTGACCTTGAACAAGTCACTTACCTTCTCTGTGTCTCAGTGACCTCACCTGTAAAATGGGGTGGAAGACTGTGAGCCCCACGATTAGCTTGTATCTACCCCAGTGCTTAGTACACTGCCTGGCATCATAGTAAGTGCTTAACAAATACCATAAGAAAAATCATGTCAAACGTAAAGGTGTTGATACTGTTCCCTGTCCTTTTTTCAAAAACTCTGATGCACTGCAAAGATTGTGTTGGCTGTGCCACACTGTGATCTGAAGTCATGTTGAGATTATGGGAGCTTTGGGTGACCTTGATAGCTAATTCTGGCATCCTCTGACTAGGACCTTTCCGGCGATGGGATGCCTTGAGGATTGTCACAATCTGATCTTTCTCCTTTAACAATAATAATGGTATTTGTTAAGCACTTACTGTGTGCCAAGCACTCTTCTAAGTGCTTCCTGATGGTGACATCTTTGCAGCCCCATAGAATTTCCTCAGTGTTAGGTATGTTGAGAAAGAGTTTGTGTAAGTGCTTAAACTGGGGATCCACTCTTGTGGATCTCAGCAGATATGCCAACAGGTCCAGGTGTTTTCCCATTTTTTTGTGCCACTGACTGCTTGTGATGACTTACTTTTTAAATGCTATTTCTTAAGTGCTTACTATGTACCAAACACTGTACTAATCAGGTTGGACACACTCTATGTCCTACATAGGCCTCACTGTCTTAATCCTCATTTTACAGATGAGGTAACTGAGGTATAGATAGATAAGCGAATGTCTTGCCTAAAGTTAAAAAATAGACAAGTGGCAGCGTTGGATTAAAGTATAGGTCCTTTTGACTCCCAGGCTCTTGTTCTATCCAGTAGGCCATGCTGCCCTTCTGACTTCTCCAATATTTGGAATAAGTGTCATGACTTTGCCTGTGGCGAGGCTTTGCGTGTTTAGTGTTTTCACTAGGAAGTATATTGAGGAGAAACTGACATGTTCTTGCCAGCCTTCAGGATTCACTCCTTGTCTGTACTTGAACAGGACTTTAGGCCTATTACCCTTTTTTCAGATGGCAGAAACAAAATTCACTTTGTTTTGATATACACTGGATAAACAGAGAGTGATCGTATGAAATGAACGAAGAACAAAGTCTTTTGAAATTTAAAATGTTCCAAGATACCTATGTTCGACCTTATTAACTTGTATCTACACCAGCACTTAGAATCAATCAATCAATCAATCAATCGTATTTATTGAGCACTTACTGTGTGCAGAGCACTGTACTAAGCGCTTGGGAAGTACAAGCTGGCAACATATAGAGACTGTCCCTACCCAACAGTGGGCTCACAGTCTAGAAGGGGGAGACAGAGAACAAAACCAAACATACTAACAAAATAAAATAAATAGAATAGATAGGTACAAGTAAAATAAATAAATAAATAGAGTAATAAATATGTACAAACATCTATACATATATACGGGTGCTGTGGAGAAGGGAAGGTGGTAAGATGCAGGGGAATGGAGAGGGGGACGAGGGGGAGAGGGAGGAAGGGGCTCAGTCTGGGAAGGCCTCCTGGAGGAGATGAGCTCTCAGTAGGGCCTTGAAGGGAGGACAGCATTTGACACACATAGTAAGTGTTTAACAAATGCCAGTGATGGTGAATTGCTATACCGAGAATTAGCCTGGGAGAGGACGATTAATGCCGGCATATTCATAGTTGATATTTGTCTACAGTGATTGAACATGGTCTGAAGATTTGTACCATTATAATTCACATAATAACTCTTCTATCTTTTTTCATAATTCTCTGACCTTCATCTCACAGTATGGCCAAATCTGAGTATGCCACTCACACAATTCCCCTTCTAAACATGCTAAAACAGGTGTGATGCCACACATTGATGTAGTTTTTTTTAAGACATTTGATTGTAAGTATGACAAGTAGGTCACCCCAAGGTACAACTCATACCTCCACCATGGAGTAGATGTTGAAATGGATAAAATTAGAGCAGTGCCTCCTGCAGCTATGCCATCTGTGTGGCATGTTTCTGAGCAAAGGGAAGGTTTCTGACTAAAGAACCACTGGAGACTTCTAACTTGATGAACAGGATCAACAGGAATCCTAAAAATGGCTGACTCTATGGGTTAAAAAGATTACAATGGCTACCTAGGCTGCTACCTTGGCCACCGACTGCTCATTTTTAGTTCCTTGGCCAATATTGTGAAAATACTGTAGTCATTTTGTCCATAATTGGGTCCTGTACATAAAATTCTAGCATATGCTGGGAAATGTACAACATGTCTGTCCACCTACTTATGTCACCCATTGTACACATTGCACCACAAGGAACATGATCTTCAAAGATGAAGTAAAGGCTATTCAAGCCACTTAATATTGACAACTGTGGTATCTGTTAAGCATTCACTATGTACAAAGCACTGTACTAAGAGCCGGGTTAGATACGAAATAATTAGGCTGGACCTAATCCCAGATCTGGCATGTGGCTCATAATGTAAGGAGGAGGGAGAACAGATATCGAATCCTCATTTTCCAGGTGAGGAATTGGAGACAATGAGCGGGTAAGTCACTTGTCAAAGGTCACATATCAGAAGAGAGACAGACCCAAGATTAGAACTCAGATCTTCTGACTCCCAGCCAGTGGTTTTTCATTCATTCATTCAATCGTATTTATTGAGTACTTACACTGTGCAGAACACTGTACTAAGCACTTGGGAGAGTACAGTATAACAATAGACAGATGCATTCCCTGTCCACAACAAGCTTCCAGTAGGCCATGCCCCATTCATTCATTAATATCTTCATGCAGGCCTTTCTTCATGAAGTCTTCATGACTGGACTGAGGTTCACTCATCATTTACTAAGACTTCATAATGTCACCTTAAGGCCCCTGAAGAACTGTTTAAAACTGCAGATGGCATATCTGTGATTAATTGATTTCTATCAGCCATTCATAAAGCTGGGCACTATAAATTCCCATAATAAATTAAATTTGGTTTGAAGACTGATCTACGTTGGGACTTCACTCTGACTGTCGGTCCTTATGTCCTTTTCTACTGTCCTGTGTTTAGACAGGTAAGAACTTCAGTAACCAATTCAATTTCCTATTGTCGATAGAGATCCTTGGTTTTCATTAGGACTTGCAATTTCTGTCTTCCTCAAGCTAATTATCAGCCCACAGTGTCAGCTCATTCTGTAACATGGTTCATAATCATCTACATATCTTTTGTGTGTGTGTGCTTTTAGAGAACTGTCATTAGGGTCTAACGGTTCCTGAATGTTTGATTCAAGTACTTTGGATGATGCTCCAAATGTGTTGAATTAAATCAGGAGGATGTGAATTGCTTTCTAATACCACCTACAGACCTCTTGTTAGTTCTTCAAGCTTAGCTGCTTACAATAGGCTTAACAAACCTATTAAAAGCCTACTTCATTGATGATGAAGGTTTTGTCAGATAAGAGCTTTCAATTCTGACACAGTTGGCCATTTTGTCATAGAGTAGCCTCAGAGTCTTGTTATGTGCCATCCAATGTGATAGTTTTGCTACTGTTAGGAATACCCTCCCTCTTCTAATCCATCCGACAATTTCTTTCCCCACCTTCAAAGTCTTATTGAAGGCCCGTCTTCTCCAAGAGGCCTTCCCTGACTAAGCCCTCCTTTCCTCTGCTCCCACTCCCAACTGCGTCAACCTGACTTGCTCCCTTTAGTCTTCCCCCTCCCAGTCCCACAGCACTTGTGTACATATCTGTAATGTATTTATTTATGTTGTCTGTCTCCCCCACTCCAGACAGAAAACTCACTGTGGTCAGGAAATGTGCCTGTTTATTGTTATGTTGTACTCTCCCAAGTGCTTAGTACAGTGCTCTGCACACAGTAAGCACTCAATAAATATGACTGACTGAAAGAATAAATGAATGAATAAACCGTCAAGTGCTTTTGCAAGATCATATCAAAGTTTTCATTTTCTTTCCTTGTATTTTTCCTGTCCGCCTTCATGCAGCACAAATCACTTTTGCTTTGACCCACTCTGGTCCTGTTTTGGTTTTCAGTTTATTCCTGGTTCCCTTGATTAATAATGTCCTGGGGTAGCAAATCCAGGATAACCAGGGACGTGGTCATAGCCAACAATGGAGAGTGGTAATAGTTTCAATAAACAGCTTTCTTGCCTGCATATTTGAAGGAAGTAATAATGGTGCATTTCCCCACTATGCCATTGTTGAGAAAGAAATTGGGCAGGAGGATGAATTCTCCCATTGCCTTGTAGACCTTGGTGGAAGTATTGTGATCCAGTGGAAAAAAACCCAGCTCTGCTTACTGTGTGATCTTAGGCAAGTCACTTATCTTCTCCATGCCTCAGTTTCCTTATCTGTAAAATACGGATTCAATATCTGTTGCCAGTCCCTTTCAGGCTGTGATGCTTATGTGATACTAGTGGACCTGATTGTCTTGTATCTACCCTAGCACTTAGTACGGTACAGGGCACATAATAAGTATTTAATGAATGCTACATTATTATGATTATCATTGTCATCATTATTATTGTCATTGTTATCAGATCTAAAGGCTTAATGATGATCTTTTCTGCATTGTTCAACAGTGATCTAAATCATAGGTCCATGGTGCTTAGAACTTAGGTGTATCCAAGACAGTTTTATCTTGTTCAATACACAGTGGTGATAATTTGGTAAGCAGAACTTTATTTTCTATAAACTTTAGTGGGATGACAGGAGTTTAGACTCCACATTTACCAGGATATTTAATAAAATGACCCCAAAACTTTGTTTGCAATGCCATTTCATTTCATAAATGACGGGCACCAAAGCAACTCCTTTGTTATTTGTGTTGTGGAAAATGAGTTCCCTAAGGGAATATTTTCACAAAAATGATGAAATATGGATAACTTTTCCCCAATACGAATATGAAGACTTGTGTCTCGTAATGAAAAAAAATTCAAGTCAATAAACCTATTGAAAGGAATAATGCACATGTCTCTGTATTTACATTTTTCTTACTACTCTACTGAGTCATCCTAAAACCTTATTAGACAAAGTGTCTCAATGAGTGCTGCAGTCCATGAATCACAGATGTAGAAGTTACACTGAAATTCAATGTTCCTGCAGCAACCCTATATTCCACTGAGATCAATTAGAAACCTGAAATTTAAATACTGAGATGAAATCAACCTTAAAGAAAGAAAAATAAATCATAGAGCATTCATTTGTGTGCTTAAAAAAAAGTCAACAGAAGATGTGAATGCTCACTTGGATGTCTAAACGTGTGTCCTGAAACAATTGTTTTCAAGTGTTCCTTTGGTGTATTGTTTTGAGTCTGTAAATAAAAACTTAATAAATAAGCCTGAATAGAAAGTTCTCCCCCTTCTAGACTGTGAGCCCGTTGTTGGGTAGGAACTGTTTCTATATTTTGCCAACTTGTACTTCCCAAGCGCTTAGTACAGTGCTCTGCACACAGTAGGAGCTCAATAAATATGATTGAATGAATGAATGAATAAATGATAATCAATAAGGGCAAAGGTGTTTTTTTCAAGACCATCACCTCCTCAGTCAGCGTTCACATTTTTCAGGGCTTTATCACTTTCCAGGTAGATTATTCATTCAATTGTATTTATTGAACACTTACTGCATGCAGAGCACTGTACTAAGCTCTTGAAAAGTACAATATAGCAATAAACATTCCCTTCCCACAGATTTAGTAGTAGTGTAGTAGTTGCATTTATTAACCACTGCACACAATTCTCTATATTAAGTGCTTAGGAAGTACAAAATAAGGAACATATTTCTTGACTACTAATACCTTACACCTCTAACTGGGAAAGGCAGATATAAAAAATATTCACAGTATAGTAGTCAAAATAATTAATAGAAAGTAGAATTGAATAAATAAGGTATGAGGACCCCACGGATGGGTATAAATAAGTTAATAAGTGCAGAAATTGTTGATGAACTTATACATTGTTGGTTACTGGAAACTAATCAGAGAAGGCCTTTTGGAAGAAATGGGATTTAAGCGGGCCTTTCAATGTGGGGAGATTACTGTTTTGTCAGATTTGGGGAGGTTTCAGACCAGGGAACTTTTAATTGAGAGTAGTGACCTCTATGCTGCACGTAATGTAGTAGCTTGTGAATTTCAAATTAGTAAACACAAAAACATCTAATTCAAATGATCAGATATTCCATTTTAGCTACCGAAAGTAGTGCCCCTTCTGGTCTGCTTATTACACCGCAAAACATGTGAATGACTTTGATTACCATTATTAGAGAGGAGAGCATTGAAAGACATAACAAATTTTACCCACTTTCCTCAAATATAAAAGCACAGATAATTGAAGAAAATTGGGTAAGCACCTGTCTGATGATATAGCCAATGCAATTTTGTCTGTCCATCTATCTAAACTTTTGAAAGCTGAATTAGCCTGATCCAGCATAGGACCCAGTTTGTTTGGAGAACTGACAATCTATCATAAACAAATTCCTTTAAGTTCATATTCATGTTTATTTGAAGCACAAAGGAAAATTATATTGAATCGAAAAGTACCTACCTGGCATTTCGAAAAACAAAGCTATTTAATGCTCAACTGGGGAATATCGGTGTCTTAGATATCTGTAACATTAAGATCTGCCATAGTGTAAATATATGAGCACAAACACAAATATATGTATACTATATGCTTTTATATGTATCTGTAAGAGTGCTTGTTTGTGCATTATGTGTGTGTAATGTTATGTGTGTCTATAATGAGATCAATCAATCAATGGTATTTATTGATTCATTCAATCATATTTATTGAGTGCTTACTGTGTGCAGAGCACTATACTAAGCACTGAGGAGAATACAGTAGCACCGTGTTGGTAGTCATGCTCCTTGCCCATAATAAGCTTGCAGTCTAAAGGGTTACACAGACATTAATATAAATGAATAATTTGTTGATATAAACTTAAGGTCCTTGAAGAATGGAAAAACATGGACTGAATTTGTTCTTAAAAAAAGGATCTGGGTAGCAGAGTGAAGTATGGATTGGAGTGGGAAAAGATAAGATTCAGGGACATCAGCAAGAATGTTGATACAGTAGTTAAGGCAGGATAGGATAATTAGTTGGATCAGTGTAATGGGAGTTTGAACGTAGAGGAAAGGGTTGATTTCAGCAATGTTGTGAAGGTAGAACCAATGGGTTTGGTGACAGATTGAATATTCATGTGAATGAGAGAGATGAGATCATATGGAAAAAGACTGGGGATGGGGAGAACTTTTTCCCCAACTCAGGGTGGCCAGTTGTCTGACACAGTCAATTTTAGGCACACTGGAAAACATGAAAACACACATACACACACACAAACACAGTGGAAATCTGACTAAAAGGAGAAAGTGTAGTGAAGATAAGTGGATTGAAGCTTTACACTCTTATTTTGAAAGGTGCCATTTCATTTTTACACTGCATTTGCAAAAGGAATTCCCCCAAATTTTGAAGAAGTAATAGTCTATCCCATTGTGTAGGATCAGAGATGAGCATCTCTCAGTGTTTTAGTAGCTGAGTTGACTACCAGAAACACCTAGCCCAGCTGGAAAGTAAAAAAAAAATTCCCTACTGTCATACCAGCTATGGGCAGTGGGAGTAATAATAATAATAATAATAATAATAATAATAGTATTTGTTAAACACTTACTATGCGCCAAGAACTGCCCTAAGCGCTGGGGTAGATACAAGGTAATCAATTTGTCCCACATGGGCCTCACAGTCTTAATCTTCATTTTACAGATGAGGTAACTGAGGCACAGAGAAGTTAAGTGACTTGCCCAAAGTCACAGAGCTGATAAGGGATGGAGCCAGGATTAGAACCCATGACCTCTAACTCCCAAGCCCATGCTCTTTCCGCTAAGCCACACTGCTGAATCCACTGGCAAGTAACAATATGGCAGAAAGCCAGATCAATCAATCATATTTATTGAATGTTAATTGAAAGCGCTTAACAAATACCATAATTATAATTATTACAGTTATTAAGGAAGGGAACAGCCGGTACAACCTGTTGATGTTGGTAAAGTGGTGGCCATTTGGACCAAGTCTGGCCCAGACTGGAGAAGTGAGGAACCTGAAAACATGTCCACTAGCAAAGATAAATGCTACTTTTCTCATTCTTGTTGAATTGCTTTCCTCAAATTCACCTTGTCATTCTTTCCCTGACTACAGTGCCCTTATACATTATAAGGGCTTAATACATGCTAAAGCAAATTCACCCCTTCCCCTGGGGCCAAACTAGTGAAAGGAGGGACCTCCATCTCTATTCTTGTTCTGTCCCTGTTCTCTCAACCCAAACAGGTTGTGCCAGCCTGAATCAAGCCATTATATTCTAACAATTCCCGCGTTTCACTGCAGCAGCGTGTGTTGGGGGTGGTGATGTGAAAAGTGCAGCTGTAGTTGCAAGTTAGTTTTGCAGACCGCCTTCAGCATCTCAGCTTTATAAATGAGCCGCAGTGTTATGGACAAAACGGATCCTGAGGCTAAGGAGGAGAAGCAGAGAAAATTGATCCACATTAGCATATCATATAACCGAAATGGAAGTTAAGAAATAATTTACACATTATTATAATTGTGTCATTTGTTACGAACTTATTGTCCACAGCACTGTACAAAGCACTGAAGTAGATGATACTCAGGTCAGACACAGTCCCTGTACCACCTGGGCCTCACAATCTAAGCAGGTATTGAATTTCTATTTTGCAGATGAGGAAATGGAGGTACAGAGAAGTTAACTGACTTACCCTAGGTCAAAAAGCAGGTGAGCGGCAGAGCCGGGATTAGAACCCAGGTCCTCTGATTCCCAGGCCTGTATTCCCTCCATTAAATCTCACTGCTTCTTACTTAGAGCTTTCTTTTAACACTTCCATATGTTGTGAAGCAATATATCCCATCCGGCCTACCAGCTGAACATCCTGATGTTTTGAATGTCAGCATATCTTCCTGTTACATGGTTTCTTTTCCTAAATGTTGCAGTGCCACATCTCATCATGAAACTTGCCAACGTGATGCAGCAGTCTGAGCGAGGTTGAAGAAAACCACAGTAATTTACAGCTCTCGGCTTTGGCTCACTTACTTTTAGCAGCCGCAGTGTTGTTGCTTTGGTTTGCAGAAATTCATATAAGGAATGTCAAACATGGTAGTGGCAAAGGACATTTTCCTAAGGAAAAATAAAAAAATACTGTGGAAAGAGAGATGTAACAAATGTGAAGGCTTCATATCATCAAGATGCCATGCTTTCAGTTTCAGCCTCACAGGAGGCCTCTGAAGGTACCTCATCAATCAATCAATCGATTGATCGTGGTATTTATTGAGTGCTTACTGTGTTAAGAATACTGTACTGAGTAAGAGTACAGCAGAGCTGGGAGACACGTTCCCTACCTAGATTTTATGGATCCTCTAACTTGGAAGGCTGAGTGATGTTTACATATTCAATGGTTATTAGAGTTCCTTTGTATTGTTATTCCTAAGAGGATGACTTGTGCAGTCAAGGAAAGGACCAGAAATAAAATTTCATTTAGTGACCCCCAACAGTCACCTCACCTTATCTGAGAAGAGGAGCAACTGTGGCTTGAGTGCTCACTGCTGAGTGGTGGAATTTTTGTCGGGTACTGTAGAGTTGGAGCAGGCTGAATCTGTCAGCTTCCCTCTGTATTGGGGTTGTTAAGCCCTGAGCAGAATGGGAGCTGAAAAACTAGCCTGTCTTTGGAGTCCTTGACATAGCAAGGCAAGCCCAGTGAATCATTCAACCTCTTGTCCAGAACTATTTTTAAGCAGTTGGTTACTGGCTATTGTCTAGTTTGCTTTACACAATGTCCTTCCTTTCCCTCTACCTGCCCTGATCCATTCTCCAGCTTTCACACAGTTCCTAGGCTACAAAGAAAATTCCAATTCTGTCCCAGACATAGGCCTGAGTTTACTTGTTAATGAAGTCTATAATCACTTTCTCCTTCCTCTAACTCCCTGTCACTGGAGATGATGCCTAAGATTTCAGTATAATGGCATCTTCATATGAAACACAACATTGAGAACATAACAAAAATCAAATCCAAGCCTTGGAGAGGGCTTTGATTCATCCACAAGACCTGAACAATTTTGAACTTTTTGTGGCTTGAACATATTTGAACTTCTTTTCTTTATTAACTTCATCATTCTCATGATTTTATGTGGTTCAGAAGTAGGATTTTTCTCCGGGTGTGGTATATCCTTCTCAATTGTAAACTTTGGTAAAGGCCATATTTTCTCTAGTGTCATTTAAATCTCCCCAGTGCCTTTCATTCTATCTTACAAATTATTTAATAGTTGAAGCTCCCCTCCCATTAATTTCTCCATGAATAGAGTGAGACTTCTACGCATTGGCCCTTATCTTTCCCATCAGTGATCACCTCCATTTTATTCAAAAACTGGCTTTGTTCAAGGTGTGATTGATGAAAGTCTGCATGGGAAGCAGTGTGGCCATGTGGAAAGACCATTGTCCTAATAGTCAGAGGACCTGGGTTCTAATTCCAGCTCTGCTAGCTTCTTTCCGTGTGACCTCGGTCAAGTCCCTTAACTTCTCTATTCCTCAGTTTCCTCAACTGTAAAACAGGGATTAAATACCTGCTCTCCCTCCTACTTAGATGTAAATAGTGGGGCTTACAGTCTCAATCCCTATTTTACAGATGAGTTAACTGAGGCACAGAGAAATTCAGTGATTTGCCAGACTCAGGATTAGACCCCATGACCTTCTGATTCCTCGGCCCATGATCTATCCACTAGAGCATACTGCCTGGTTCCAGTGGATGAGGAGATTATGCCCCAGGTTTATGGTCCCAATCAAAGGTTCGGGAGGAAGTGACCATCCTTAGCTCTGTTCATTTACCTCAATGGCTTAATTAATCCATGGTTCCAGGAAGTCTATGCTTTTCAAAAGTTCTCTGAAGCAGTACTCAATCAGCCATCCTGTAGTTCCTGTGTGGAATTAGAGACTAGTTACTACCAAATAAAATCAATCAGATTTAGAACAGATTAACATTAATGGATTCCTTATTTGGCTTGGTTTATTACCGTGGGAGATTTGAAGTTAAGAATTTAAACCAACCCAATGATATGGAGTTGGTTTGTCTGACTTGGCTTTTACAAATGTTTTTGAATGAATGTAAACTACAGAGCAATAATTTCTGCCTTTCCACTTCTCCATCTCCTCCAACAGCTAGCTCTGCATCAAGCAAAAACCCATCATCATTTGCCATCGTAGTTTTCCTCTGGCCGCCACCATCTTACAGATCAGTTTTCCTCACCTACTACCCCCCATCTTGTATTCTTTGCTCCTCCAAAGCTCACTGTTTAATTTTACCTCATGCTCAAATTTTCCATCTCCAACCATTCACTCATACTGTTCCCCAGGCCTGGACCTCTCTTCCCTCCTCCATTTCAAAGCTTTCCTTAAGTTCCACCTCTTCCAGGAAGTGGGAAGCAGTGTGGCCTAGTGGAAAGAGTCAGCAGATTGGGTTCTAACACTTCTGGTAAATCGTTTAACTTCTCCCTGCCTAAATGTTCTCATTTATAAAACAGGGATTAATCACCTGTATTCTCTCTCTCTCACTGTGAGTCCCAGAGCTTGTGACACAATAACTACTTAAATTGTTATCGTAAATATTGCTGCTATAGTCTTTATTCTCTCCCATGAATCGCCATCTAATTACGACAGCAGAGTTTCCATACTCTGATGAAGTTTAGGACTATGCCATATGGGGCTACCCATAATGGAAAGATCTAAGCCGAAGTGTCAGACAAATTTGATTCACCTGTGCTGGGCAGTGATAGCATGGGAAAGAGTCAAAGGAGGATGATCAAGTGATCAAGATGTTTGATGTTGATCAACATCTTGATCAAAGACAATGGCAGAGATTCAAAATTTTTCCTGTGTGCAAGAAGGCAATGGTAAACCACTTCCCTACCTTTACCAAGAAAACCCTATGGATACATATACCAGAACAACTTTATGGCACAAGATGGGACACACCCCATGGAGTGTGTCCATGGAGTCGCTATGGATCGTAAATGATTTGACAGCATTTGAAGAAGATTGTTATTATCATTATTATTATTCCTTCCCAGATTAATTCACATCACTTAGTCACAGAATCCTAATACTACCATCAAAACACACAAACACATCATTTTAATCAATACTTATATACATTCATTCACTCAATCATATTTATTGAACACTTACTGTGTGGAGAGCACTGTAGTAAGTGCTTGGAAAATACAATTCAGCAACAGATAGAGACAATCCCTACCCAACAATGGGCTCACAGTCTAGAAGGATAAATATCAATCAGTGGTACTTGTTGAATGAATATTATAAGCAAAGCACAGTACTAAGTGCTTGGAAGACTACAATACAACCGAGATGGTAGAAATGTTTCCTGCCCACAATGAGCTTACAGCCGAGTCTAGAATAAATACACGTTTATTCATATATTATTTACATATTCAATTATTTGTTCAGCGATGTAATCCCAAATGCACTTCAAATATACAGTTTTACATCTTTAGTCAGCCTTCTGCTCTTATTATTTGTAAATCATTTTTGTCTGTATGCCTATTCCCTTAAATTGTGTGCTCCTGGAGAGCAGTGATTGTGTTATTGCTTGTGTTATAACTTCTCAAGCAGTTGGTACTCACAGTGCTTCACACTCAGGAGACACTCGATGGATGTTGATGTTGTTGGTGATGATGATGCTTTTCCCTCCGCATTTGGTTCTCAGATTACTTAAGATTAATTTTCCTTTAAACAATGACCACCATGAATATATAAATCAATCATATTTATTGACGGTTTACTAGGTGCAGAGCACTGTACTAAGCGCTTGGGAGAGTACAGAAGGAGTGGGTGTGGATGGGAAAGACCAATACAGACAGTCCTTGCTATACCAGGAGCACTCAAAAATACTTCTTTCATTTATACAGATGTGTTTGCTGTTTGCTTCACCTGTGCTATATTCAGTATTGCCTTTTGCTCTCCCCAAATTCTCTGAGCTTTTCTTTGTAAAGAGCCACTCATTTCTGGATTGCAGCCCTATCAGGCTGGTTCGCATACTCATCTGATATTTTTCATGGTCTGAAGCTGAACTCCACCACATCCCAAGAGGATTTTCATTCCCTCTCTGATGCTTTAATTGCAGTATTTCAGCTCACCAACCTGAGTATCCTAAGGTTATTCGTTCTACCTGAAAAAGTTGAGTTGGGTGAGCATGGCTTTTATGATGGTCAACTGACCCTAAGTGTTTTGTTGTCTCTCGATACAATCTGGCCACTGAGACTTGAAGAGTTAAAACTAGAAAAGTGTCAATAAGTGAGAAATAGAAAATAAGAAATAGAAACAAAGCTCATCTGAGATCAGTGAGTAATATTGTTCAGAAGTTAATTTTGCTAATTTCCATGGGGAACACAGGTAAAGAAAGAGTAATGAGATCCAGTTTGGATCATTATATTTGTGTTACTAATTGAATTTCATGAATTTCTACTGAGATCTGATAAAGTTGAATGATTCATTTACCATTATTACTTTAGATATGGATAATATTTCATTAATAATGATAGTAATAATAAGAATGAGGAACTTCAGAAAATCATAGAAGCATTGAATTGGAAATATCTATTCTTTGTCTGATTTTGCTTATAATTGTTTTAGAAATGCTATTGAATAAATGGAAAAAATATATGCAATTTCTTAAGAAGTGGAGTTCCTTTCAACTTCACTTCTAAAAGCTACCAGTGTATTCAGAACACCACACCCCTGGAGAGATTGATAGCGTGCTGCCCATGTGACACTAAGCTTCAGGCCAAGCCGACTACCTAAAAATTACCCATAGTTTGACCCTGTTGAATGAATATGAAATCTTACCTTGCCACAGTCACTGTAACCTAATTTACTGAGATTATTCATAAGCACCATTTATGGGGCATACTCACATGAGAAGCATCATGGTCTAGTGGAAAAAGCACAGACCTTGGATGCAGAGGACCTGGGTTCAAATCCCAGCTCTGCCACATGTCTGCTGTGTGACCTTGGGCAAATACCTTATTTGTGCCTCAGTTACCTCCTTTGTAAAATGGGGATTAAATCCTTCTCCCTCCTATTTAGACTGTGAGCTCCACATGGGCCAGGGACTGTGTCCAACCTGATTGATTAACTGGTAACTACTGCAGTACTTAGAACAGTGCTTGGTGCATAGTAAGGGTTTAACAAGAATACTACTACTATACTACTACTACTACTACTACTACTACTACCACTACTACTACTACATATAAAAATAATAAAATGGCTGGACTGGATCACACCAAAGAAGTACCACGACTCAGTCTCTCGATAGTGATTGAAACAGTAGTCATCAGAACACAATGTTTCTGATAAGATCTGTGAGGAAAATAAATGACAGGAAGATTTTCCATCAAACAATTATGGCCTGGAGCACTGAAATACCATTTGGTAACAGTTAAAGATTAGTCCTAATCCCAGCTCCACCACTTATTAGCTGTGTGACTTTGGGCAAGTCACTTGACTTCTCTGTGCCTCAGTTACCTCATCTGGAAGATGGAGAATAAAACTGCGAGCCCCATGTGGGACAACCTGATTACCTTGTATTTACCCCAGCGCTTAGAACAGTGCTTGGCACATAGTAAATGCTTAACAAATACCAAAAAAAAAATCATGTCTTGTGTAACACTGTAGTTGCCTTGAGACAGTCCTGATCGCCGAACATTGGCTTAAAAGAATTGTCTGGCCAACAGTTGAGATATTGCAACAATTTGATAAAAGATATTCTTGATCTGTATCATTATTGAAGTTCATGATGATTACTTTGATCTTTTCAGGAATATCCACACAGTTGAGATTTCATCCATATTCTGAAATGTGAAACATTCACAAATAATTTAAATATATTGATAAACAAGTACCTTAATGGGGCAAACTCCATATGTAGCCATTCTGAGTCACAGAGAACTGAAGTGACTTGCCCAAAGTCACAAAGCAGACAAGTGGCAGAGCCAGGATTAGAACTCACATCCTTCTGACACCCAGGCCCGTGGTCTATCCACTAGGCCTCTTTGACCAGCATGATCCTGCATAAAGATAGAAAGAATTTTGAGAACCCTCTTATTCCCAGTTATTCTAAATCCACTGTGTTCTCGAACGTGTTGCAACTGCATCAATGTACCATACTTATTACGTATTTTTTTCCGAGATGAAATTTTCAGTGGTATCAAAAGGTTTTTCCTTTAACAGTTAATGAATGCCAGAACTTTTGAAATCAGACAATGCATGAAATTTAGTAACTAGTTTTCACTTCTATTTAGTATTTTATGAGGCATTCATTTGTAGAACCTTTATTTTTGAGAAATGTGCAGTAATAAAGCAATTAACCTTTCCTAATTATATACACAGAATCTTCCATATTGTCTCCATTTAAGTCTTCTCAACAAGATAGACAAGATAGACTCATTTCTATTTAAAGATGGTGGAATGTACTAGACTTTCTTTGATATTTTGGTTTTTACTTTTATAAGTGGAAGCTGAGCAAAATAGCTGAGCAAAATATTTTTACTGGGGTATTTTTATTAAAATCTGTCATTTTCATTCAACCACTATGTTTGTTTTCATTAATTAACCTAGCGGATAGCATTATTATTTTTCTGACATTTAAAAATGTTGAAATAAACTATTAAACCTAATAGATTAGGCAATGTAAGTACCTCACTTCTTATTTTGCAGCTGCTTGTCTGATTTTCCCCCTACTCAAAGGTCTTGGAAATGAAACTTTATTCAGAGGCAGCACATAATGCAACAGACTAATACAATAGTGACAGTAATAAAAATAATATTTTTTTCAACCATGCTCTATGCTGGGGTAGTTTCAATTCAGACAGACACAGTTCCTATACTATTTGAGGATTACAACGTAAGTGGGAAAGAGAACAGGCATTTCATCTCCACTTTGCAGATGAGGAAACTGAGATGGGGAAACTTAGACCTGGGTTCTAATCCTGGCTCTGCTACTTGCCTCCTGGATTACCTTGGGCAAATCACTTTACTTCTCTGTGACTCAGATATAAAATGTGGATTCGATACCTATTCTTCCGCCTCTTAGACTGTGAGCCCCTTGTCAGGACAGAGTCTGAGTCCATTTGGATTAATTTCCATCTGTCCAGTGCCTAGAACAGTGCTTGACAGCTGTAGAACAGCATCTGCAACATCTAAGCACTTAACAGATATTATTATTATTACTATTATTATCGTTATTATTGCTGTTATTGTTGTTATGGGATTCAGCTGCAATTTCCCACATTAAAATGCCAAATCCTTTTGTGCATATTCCAGTTTGTAGAATTCCTGTGATAGGAGGTGTTATTTGTTAATAGCGGGAATGCAGTATTTGTTTAAGCGTGCATGAATAATAATAATAATAATGATGGCATTTGTTAAGTGCTTACTATGTGCAAAGCACTGTTCTAAGTGCTGGGGAGGGTACAAGGTAAGCGGAGCTCACAGTCTTCATCCCCATTTTACAGATGAGGTAACTGAGGCTCAGAGAAGTTAAGTGACTTGCCCAAGGTCACACAGCAGACATGTGGCAGAGTCAAGATTTGAACCCACGACCTCTGACTCCAACGCCCCTGCTCTTTCCCCTGAGCCACGATGCAAGATGAAGGACTTTAGAAATGTTACAGAGTCCTCTTTTTAGGTTAATTAATCAATCGAATTCATTATGCAACTACTGTGTGCAGAATAGTCAATTAAGCCATTGGGAGAGTAAACAATCCCTGACCTCAAGGATCTTGCAATCAAGAGAAGTGATATATTAACATGATTTCCTGCTAGAAGGAAGAAGGAAAAGTGTAGTTACTGCTGAAATATTTTAAGTATGTAAAATCAGTGCAGAACTGGTATGGGTGGTTGAGAATACACAAAGAGAGCAATAGTTGGCACAAAAACGTTGAAGTGGTTAGGATGGGCATTTAATCTGAAGAGAAGAGACATTAATTGGGATAAGACTTCGGAAAGACATGTAATTTTAGAGGCACTTTGAAGATGACAAAAGCCGCCGTGTAGTGGTTTTGAGGTGGGAGGGAGTTTCAGGCAGAGGGAAGGACATGAGTAATAGATATTCCTCATATCAAGACTACATATGTTCCACTTAAGAAATACACCAGGTTATCTGAGAATTCTGTGAATGAACACTGTAAACAGGAAGATGAGCTGTCATTCTGCATCATGTGGAAATAGAGTACTATCTCTTTTCGAGACTAGGCCCAGCTTGTATTAGTCTTGATCAATCAATCAATCAATCGTATTTATTGAGAGCTTACTGTGTGCAGAGCACTGTACTAAGCGCTTGGGAAGTACAAGTTGGCAACATACTTGGGAAGTACAAGTCTTGATAGGAGGAGACACCATTCTGAACAATTGTTTGAGGTGTTTGGCTTCTAATTTAATAATTAGATCGCACATTGGAAATATAACTTTTAATATAACCTTTCATTATTTATTTGGACCTTTGGTAAAACATGTCCTTTGGGTTCAAGATATGAGTGTCATTTTCAAAAACATTCCAGTTGCTCTATTAACTAGTTAAATAACTTTTAATGCTTGAATTCCCTTTATATTTCAGTGACTTTGATAAATATCCTGTGTCATAAATGGCTACTATTAATTGCTGAGTTTGAAAAAAAGATGCTCGGCTTGTGTGAATGTGTGTGAGGGTGTATGCGTCTAAGTGTATGTTTTATTATGACTGGCATACTGCCAGCAATACTAAAGGCCTAGGGGAGATTTATAACCCATTAAAAAAGTGAAATTTCTACCAGAGCATTAAAATGCATGCTGCCGTTCCTTCATCTCAAATTGTTAAAGAGGAACATGAGCACTCTATTAGTTGTTCAACACTATCCATTCACTATCTGTTCTGAGGAATAATAACTGAAACAAAAATCTCTAAAATGGAAACACTATGGATATGTCCTTAGGTCCTTTTGTGCAAAAACTCCATGGATACACTACAGGAATGATTGCAGATGGAGGTGGGGCGTTCCGGGAGAGATGTATCCGTGGAATCTCTATGGGTCTGAGATGACTCGACAGCATAAGCCAAGTGCATGTGTATAGCTGTTCCCGATATCCCTCTCTGTGCATTATATTTATGATCCTGTAAATGACTCGATTGGCTGTCACAGTTGGCACTGAGAATGATTACCAAAGCATTGAAGTTGTAGAACGTCCCCATGATCTCACACTTCAAAGTGTCACTTGCTGTAGCCCTGTCTGTAGGCGATGTGAAAATACTTGCAAATATAATCTAAAAAGGAGGAGTGGTTTGTCTCTGTATTCCAGGAACCCGTCAATCCACTGAGGGTGGCAAGAGAAGGCGCCAAAATGGGTTCGATGCAAATGATTCGGAGCAAAAAAGGCCTACTTGCTGTGAAATATAAATTTCACTGGTAGCATTTGCCCGGACTCTGAGAATCAGAGAAAAATGAAGCTTTCAAGGAAATATGGACCTCAGAGATCTCAGAGATGCCACATATCTCATTGCTCCCTTTTATCAAGGTACTAGCCAGAGCCCTCCTGGATCAGCCACAAAATAATATTTTCAGCTAAATGCTTTTAAAATCACATCGTGGCACAGTGGCACAGTGGACATGATCTTTGCTGCCTGTCAGAATCATGAAAATTTCGAAGACTTCTGCACAGTTTTCTTAGACTTAACCAGAGAATTTGATGCCTTCAGTGAACATGGACTATGGAAAGTGTCCATAGTCTATACATCTATATCTATACACTTGGCTCTGTGACCTTTGGGAATTTAATATCCATCCCACCCTCAGCCCTACAGTATTTTTGTAATATCATTTATTATGTACATTATTAATTTTCATGTAGGTCTTCCCCTGTAGACTGTAAGCTTGTTGTGGGCAGAGAATGCATCTGCCAGCTCTCCCAAGCACTTAGTACAATGCTCTACATGTAGTAATAATAATGATAGTATTTGTTAAGCACTTACTATGTGCCAGACACTGTATTAAGCGCTGGGGCAGAAACAAGCAAATCAGGTTGGACACAGTCCCTGTCCCACATGGAGTTTACAGTCTTAATCCTCATTTTCCAGATGAGGTAACTGAGGCACAGAGAAAGCCCATGGTCACACAGCAGACAAATGGCAGTGGCAGGATCATTCCGACTCCCAAGCCCGGGCTCTATCCACTAGGCCACGCTACTTCTCTAGGCCATACTGCTTCTCTTAGGCACCCAGTAAGTAATATTGAATGATGGACTTTGTTTATTCCTTAATTCATTCAATTGTATTTATTGAATGCTTACTGTGTATAGAGCGCTATACTGAGTGCTGGGGAGAGTACAATATAACAGTAAACAGCCACATTCTTTGTCCACAACAAGCTTACAGTCTAGAGATTTGAGTACCACACTGATGAGCGGCTCAGTGGAAAAGAGCATGGGCTTTGGAGTCAGAGGTCATAGGTTCAAATCCCGGCTCCATCACTTGTCAGCTGTGTGACTTTGGGTAAGTCACTTAACTTCTCTGTGCCTCAGTTACCTCATCTGTAAAATGGAAGGATTAAGACTGTGAGCCCCTTGGAACAACCTGATCACCCTGTAACCTCCCCAGTGCTTAGAACAGTGCTTTGCACATAGTAAGTGCTTAATAAATGCCATTATTATTATTATTAATATTATTATTATTATTATTATAGAAGGTTAGACAAGAAGACTGAAGTCCAAATTAAGATGGCTGTGTATTCTCAGAAAGACTTTTAGAAACAAAACAAAGAAGGAGTGTGGCTTAGTGGAGAGAGTACAGGCTTGGGAGTCAGAGGTCACGGGTTTTAATCCCTATGCTGCCACTTAGCTGTGTGACTTTGGGCAAATCACTTCACTTCTCTGTGCCTCAGTTACCTCATCTGGAAAATGGAGATTAAGACTGTGAGCCCCACCTGGGACAACCTTGTATCTCCCCAGTGCTTAGAACACTGCTTGGCACATAGTAAATGCTTAACAAATACCATCATTAATAATAATAATAATAATAATAATAATAATAATAATGGTTTTTGTTAAGCACTTACTATGTGCAAAGCACTGTTCTAAGCACTGGGGGGGATACAAGGTCATCAGATTGTCCCACCTGGGGCTCACAGTCTTAATCCCATTTTACAGATGAGGGAACTGAGGCACAGAGAAGCTAAGTGACTTGCCCTAAGTCACACAGCCAACAAGTGGCGGAGCCGGAATTAGAACCCATGACCTCTGACTCCCAAGCCCAGCTCTTTTCTGACTCCCAAGCCCAGGCTCTTTCCACTAAGCCATGCTGCTAAAATGGTTTTAGGATTCAGTCCAAGCTGAATGTCTACTTCTAATATCCAATCTTCTTTGTATAGCTGGGAGTCCCAGACTTATCAGTACTCTCCTTCCACACTGTAAGCTCACTGTGAGCAGGGAACTTGTCTACCAACTTTGCAGTATTGTACATTCCCGGATACTTAGTACAGTGTTTTTCACATAGTAAGCGTTCAATAAATACCACTGAGTAATTGATTACCAGATGCCACATCTGATATGCATGCCGTTCCAACAAAAATGCCTTTAACATTAAGTGGCAAGGCAAGATCACACACAGTCAGGTCCTGGAAAATATCCTGACAGCCAGAATTAAGGTATTGTTCTTTTCATGATAGTTTTACTGGCTGGATCATGTAAGGAGAATGGAGGATGGTTGGGCATCCTACTATCATGCTGTCTATGATGAGCTCAAGTTGGACAACCCCTAACATAGGGAAATTGAAAGACAACAACAGAAAACTGTCTTGGAGCTGTAGCTTTGGAATACTTTGTGAAGGAAATGGCACAGCAAAGGCCAATCTTAAGCTACCTATGCCGAAGTCAGTCACACACTGATTTTATCATCTATATCCACATTCACTCATAAGACATCAAAATCAATAATGTCATCTTTGAACTAGAAGAACATCATGTCTATCCTGGAATCAGGGTCCCAGATGGCTTTCAGAAAATATCAATATTATAATCCTTGAAACTGTAATGATCAACTAAAGAGGGTCCTTAATTTCACTAACCTAGAAATCTTTAAGGACAGAGAGAATTGCTTAACTATCTGATTTAGGCGCCATTCTACCTGCAGAACATTAGGCTAAAAGAGCATTTTATTGTTTACCAAAGCCATTACCCCATCTATAGTCCGTCTATAATGGTGTTTGCCTTCTTACTCTAAACAGAACTATTCCATACCTCTTCTCATGATTGTACTTCTAAGCAATGAACAAACATGTGGTAGGGCCCATTTTCCTTATCTGATGTTCTCTTAATCTTTAGCTCTATCTTTGATGAATCATTGCGGCTTTGTTTAATGTTTCTCCAACTCTGAAATTCAACCAGGATGTGTTTTTGACTGTTAATGGTATTTGTTAAGCTCTTACTACGTGCCAGGCACTGTACTAAGTGCTGTGTTGGAAACAAGGTAATCAGGTTGAACAGTCCGCTATCCACTGAACCACACTGCTTCACTGGTCTTTCGGTTATTGACAGGCAAAATGTAGCACCAATCTGGCATCTAGCTTCCAACAAACAAAGGGCCTTAATTTGTAGAGCCCCAAATCTTAAATGGCTGTGATCTCTGGATTTACTACAGACTTCAGGTCTCTTCAATTCCAATTATGTTTCATCAGGTCCAGCTATGCTGCATGTTTACTAAGTTACGTGACAACAACGCAGAGATCTACCGATATTTTACACGGAAGACAGCATGGCCCATAGGAAGAGCACAAACTGGGAGTGAGAGGACCTGGATTCTAATCCCAGCTCTGATTCTTTCCTGCTACATGATCTCAGGGAAGTCACTTCATTTCTCTGGGACGTAGATTCCTCATCTATAAAATTGGGATTCAATGTCTGTTCTCCCTTCTCCTTAGACTATGAACCATGTGGGACAGAGACTGTGTCCCACCTGATAATCTTTAATCTAACCCAGAGCTTAATATAGTGCTTGGCACATAGTAGACTGTAAACTCCTCTGGACTGTAAGCTCCTTGTGGGTAGGAAACGTGTCTACCAACTCTTTTGTATTTTACTCTCCTAAGCACTTAGCACAATGCTCTGCACACAGTAAGTGCTGAATAAATACAGTTGATTGATAGAAAATGCTTAATAAAGGCCACAGTTATTATCAATACTATGAGCAGTTTGTTATATGAACTCTTTCACTTCAAATGACATATCTAAGGTTACCTGAAACATAAAGACTGAAAAATTGAAGATAAAAGAAATGTTTAAAGACACAGTGAGAAAATGGCATAGTGGATAGATCACGAGCTTGGGAGTCGAAGGTCATGGGCTCTAATACTGGCTCTGCCTCTTTTCTTCTGTGTGACCTTGGGCAAGTCACTTCGCTTCTCCGGGCCTCAGTTACCTCATCTGTAAAATGGGGATTGAGACAGCGGAACAGGGACTGTGTCCAACATGAGCTTAATCAGAGAAGGCCTCTGGGAGGAGATTTGCCTTCAACTAGGCTTTGAAGGTGGGAGAGTAATTGTCTGTCAGATATGAAGAGAGAGGACTTTCCAGAATGGAGGCAGGACGTGGGCAAGAGTTTGGCTGTGAGATAGATGAGACTGAGGTACACTGAGGAGGGTAGCATTAGAAGACTGAAGTGGCATGTAGTAGGAGATGAGGCTGGGATGTAGTAGGAGAACAGTGAGGTAAGGTAGGAGGGTGCAAAGTGATTGAGTGCTTTAAAGCCGATGGTAAGGAATTCCTGCTTGGGAAAAGAAAATTATTTCAGACCACTAAAGAATGAAAAAATAGTTAATTTGGAGCCTGTGTCCACTTTTCATTTGAAGCATTAGAGAGAACCTAGAAGGGAGCACAGTCTAAGGGATAGAAGATGGGGCTGGGAGTCAGAAGGTCATGGGTTCTAGTCCCAGCTCCACTACTTCTCTGCTATGTGACCTCGGGTAAGTCACTTCACTTCTCTATGCCTCAGTTACATCATCTGCAAAATGGAGATTAAGACTATAAGACCCACGTGGGACAGAAACTGTGTCCAACCTGATTTGCTTGTATCTACGCCAGCACTTAGTACAGCGCCTGGCACATAGTAAATGCTTAACACCTGCTATAATTATTATCATTATTATTATTATGGTGCCTGGCAGATAGTAAATGCTTAACAAATATCATTTTCCCTCTAAGCTGTAAGCTCACTGTGCTCAGGGAACGTATCTGTTCATTGTTGTGTTGTACTCTGCCAAGTGCTTAGTACACTGCTCTGCACAGAGTAAGTGCTCAATAAATATGATTGAATGAATGAATGAAACACTGAATGGGTGGGGTACTGGAACTTTGGGATATTTGTAAGCTTCCCCCTATAGAATGTAAGCTTGCTGTGGCCAGGACATATGTCTGTTATACTGGGAGAACTAAGTGCTTAGTACAGTGCTCTGCACATAGGAGGTGCTCAATTGTCTCCCCCTTCTAGACTGTGAGCCCGCTGTTGGGTAGGGACCATCTCTATATGTTGCCAACTTGTACTTCCCAAGTGCTTAGTACAGTGCTCTGCACACAGTAAGCGGTCAATAACTATGATTGAATGAATGAATGAATATATATATATATATATTCATATATATACAATCAATCATATATATATATATATGATTGATTGATTGTTGCCTGGGGCAGGACATGGGTGGAGGAAAAGAAGCGAGGTAAGAGAAGAGAAAGAGAGATAAGAGAGAAAAAGATGGACTGTTGAGAGACGGGTAATAGGAGAAAAATCACTGGTGTTCCTCTTCTTGTTCTATTGCAGGGTCTTTGCCACATGGCTAGGGCTATGTGTGGGTGTCTCGGGACAGAAAAGACAGAAGACAGTACATTGGGAATGCCACATCTCTCAGGTGTTCTTTAGGGCCACAAAGGCACAGCCCTCCAAAAGCAGATGTTTCTCTCATAGCAAATTTCATGGGGAGGGAATATCTTCCCTACCAGGGAAACTATGGGAACAGTGTACACATTAACTAGACCCACATTGTGGGAAGAACATTCCTTAATTCCCTAACAGCGTTCTACCCAAAATGCATAATGAAAACAGGCATTTCAGGTGAAGTGGCTGTGTTAGGTATTCAGTCAGGCTTTCCAGATATGTAGATAAAATAAAGGAAGGTGTACCTGGGGTGGGGATGGGGACAAAGGAAGTTGAAACTGAAAGTCTGTTAAAAATCTTCAATATTTCTACTAACGATTATTCCCTCCTCACTGCCCCAAATAACAATGTTCCACACTTTTATCTTTCCTGAGATATTTCTGTCTCTTTGTTGCACTTCTCTCTCCTTGTAAGAGAATTTCAATAGTCTCAAGAATACAGCAAAGATATGTTTCTGGGGCACAGTTGGAAAGACAACTGGAGTAATATTTCCTCACCCTACTATAATAACCCACCATGCGATAAATGTGGAAAAGGTCATTCATGGGGAGGAGAGATGGCAAGATTCTGTTATGCCCAATAACTCAACCCAGCAGATAACATATTCCAGCTAGGCCGTGGTGATAAAAAAACAACAGAAAAAGAATAAGGTCATGACCTAGGCCCCAGAGGCAAGCCTATTCTTGCCATACACAGGCTTATGAATAACATCTAGCTAGTCAGTACGCAGCGTAGGTGCAGACTTCTCAACAGGACCTCACCTGTTTGAGAATAAAGGTGGAGTCTTCTACGTTTCACAGTGCCTCTCCTCTCTCTCTCTATCACTTTCCCTCTTTTCCATTACCAATTTTATTCCTTGATTGAACCCTTGTTTTTACAATCTGTGGCCTCTTCCCTCCTTAATCTACTCAAGGGCAAACCAAAGAAATGGCTATTTGTGAATTCTGTTTCAAACCAGTGGATCTGTGCTTGCTCAATTACAAGATTCATTCATTCAGTCAGTCAGTCATATTTATTGAGCCCTTACGGTGTGCAGAACACTGTATTAAGTGTTCAGGAGAGTACAGTGCAACAATAAACAGACACATTCCTTGTCCACAGCGAGCTTAAGCTTGCTAGTATACAGAAGCTTCTGCGTTGTTCGCACATTTTACAAGGGTCCTTTTACTGTCTCCCGCTTGAGTTAGTGTCCTCTAAACCATCAACTGGGCAGTGAGGAAGAAATCCCAGCTGAACAGAGACCTACTGCACCTGAGTTAGGAGATATGAAAGTTCTGACGTGTCCAAAATAGAAGTCGTCCAAAGAACTAGGCCATTAGTCAGCTTCCTCTCAGAGACTCGGTTACTCGAATTTCCAAATTAAAAAATAGAACAAAAGTGCAGACAATCGAGACTGGGCTATAGACTGATATTTCTCTAGAGGGTAGCACTACAGGCTAATCTTTTTTTGGGGGAGGAATATGAAAATTAATTAAAATTGGATCATTTTTAATAAAGTAGATCTTTAACCGGTTTAAATTACCATTTCAAGGTGTGTAGTTGAGTACTGATAATATATCTCCATTTGTTTTATGATAGATGTCTTCTCCGGCTCAGATATTCTTGTTTAAACTTCACTTATATTAGGCTTTTGGTACTATGCCTACATTACACCTCATGGGAACCTCACATACAATAAAGGAAGCCGATAGTTTATTAAGATGAATGTTACTTAACTGCGTTACAACACTCTAAGAATTAATGCATGAGTAAATTAAGGTAGATCATTATTTTAGTTGCCTTAGGGGAAGATTTCTTGCCAGCACTCCAAGTCACTAGGTCTAGATCAGTTGCTGTTCTTTGGAAAAATGAATAGCTTACTGTTTCATTATAGGAACAGGGGTTACTTTGCTCAGGGATCACAGTCTTTTAGTTCTTGCTTTGAATTCTTTATCTAAGCGGACAACACAAGCGAAATGAACAAAGGCAGCATTGTATCTGGCATGGATTTGACTAGATTTTAAAAAAACCTCCTGCATAAAGGACCCAAAATAGCTTGGTCCTTGGCCTTGAATTCCCTTCACATTGCTGGCACTGAGTAAAATTTGGATACCTCTGGAAGGTAGATAGTAGGTGTGATCAAATTATTCAGAATTTAGCCAATTACGGTAATGATAGAGGGCTGCTTGTTTCTACGCTAAGTTTTCCTTAAGGGTTGCTACTTTGTCACTTAATATTTCAGTGTTCTAACTTTTGAAACTCTACTATATTGCACTGCTTTTTCTATTTCACTCATAAGAAGGGCAAGAGCTTAAAAATATGCCATGTGTTTCTAAAGTAATGGAATTTTGGTATTTGTTAAGCATGTAATACGTCTCAAGCAGTGGGGCAGATGAAAGAAAATTAGGTCAAAACGGTTCCTATCTCATATTGGATTCAGGGTCTAAACAAGAGGGAGAAGAGGCATTGAATTTCATTTTACAAATGTGGAAACTGTCACAAAGAACTTAAGTGTCTCGCCCAAGGTCACGTAACAGGCAAGAGGTAGAACCAGGATTAAAACCCAGGTCCTTCGCCTCTTAGGTCTGTGCTCTTTCCCCTAGGCCACACTGCTCCCTGAAGGATATTACAGATGAGGGAACTGAGGCACAGAGAAGTTAAGTGACTTGCCCAAGGTCACACAGCTACCATTATTATTATCAGTATTCTTATTCAATCAATCAATCAATGTTATTTACTGAGGGCTTACTTTGTGCAGAGCATTGGGCTAATTACTTGACAGAATGCAACAGAATCCTGCACACAAAGACCTTATAGTTTAGTCGTTCTTATTATTATCACTGCTGTTCTTTGTTATTTTTGTTTTTGTTTATCATTGTTGCTGTTTTTGTTGTTATTATTATTAAATAATGTTTGAGAAGGAATTACCTTCACTAGAAAACCCACACAATTATCTCTTTTTGAGAGGATTTACTACATTCTGGCAAATGCTTTTTCAAAAGGATCCATCTTCCAAATTTAAATTAGTGCCACCCATCTTCTTTAATGCTACTGCTTCTTAGTGGTATTCTTCCCTCTATATCCAAAGTCAAAAAATGTTTTTATTATCTCTGAATAGTTAGCTTCTTATCCCCTGAGAATTCACTACTTGATCTCTTCTACACTACTGAGATATCCATTTAATGTAAAAAAACATGTACCTCCAGCCTCAAAAAAGTGTATGCTTACTCTGAGGTTTATAATTCCCCTCATTGTACAAGCCTGCACCTGCTTATTTTGTGAGAGTATCCCACCAACCTATTATATTGATGTTATTCCATGTCCTTGTTCGGTATTTTTATGGGCGGGGAATGTGACGGCTAATTAAATCGTATGGTGCTCTCTCAAGTGCTTAGTACAGTCTACTGCATATAGTAAACACTCAATAAATGCCACTGATTAATTGATCACAGGTAAGGGTATATCTAAATTTGAGTTAAACCAATAAGGCAGTTTCAGTTGGACTACAACCATACATGCTGTTTGCTGATCCGATGCATTGCGGCTGTGTTGGATAGTCCCATTAACTCAAATGTAAAGTTTGTTCACACTGTAAAACACCAAAGGCATACACTGCACTCTGCTTAGGATTTGAAATAAAAGGCAGAACACTTTTGAGAAGTTGCATCTTGAAATGTAAAAGGGAGCTATACATCAGTCTTTTGGTTGACATGAAAAGGATTTACTTTACTGCAGAAAAATCCCTTAATTTTGTAGTTCTTGGAATTAAGGCCTTTACCATTGATGCTGGACAGTGTGTTACAATTTTGCTAGCATGAAGCTTGGAAACATTATTTACTCTGATGACATTCATTATGCCAATAAAATTGTAGGGTTTAGCTGTAAATACGGTAAAATGGGGAAATATATATGTTAAATGTACAACTATTGGGAGCAATGTCTTGAAGTGTTCTATCAGTCAAGTGTATCTTTTGAGCACTTGCTGTGTGCAGAGTAATTAATTAATGATGGTATTTGTTAAGCGCTTACTATGTGCAAAGCACTGTTCATTCATTCATTCAATCATATTTATTGAGCGTTTATTGTGTGCAGAGCACTGTACTAAGTGCTTGGGAAGTACAAGTTAGCAACATATAGAGACGGTCCCAACCCAACAGCGGGAACTGCTCTAAGCGCTGGGGGGATGCAAGGTGATCAGGTTGCCCCACGTGGGGCTCACAGTCTTAACCCCCATTTTACAGATGAGGGAACTGAGGCACAGAGAAGTGAAGTGACTTGCCCAAAGTCACACAGCTGACAAGTGGAGGAGCCGGAATTTGAACCCATGACCTCTGACTTCAAAGCCCGTGCTCTTTCCACTGAGCCATGCTGCTTCTCTAGAGTACTGTACTAAGCTCTTGGGAGAGTACAATGTAACAGAGTTGGTTGACATGTTCCCTGTCCACAAGGGGCTTACAGTCCAGATGTAACAAGCTATCATCAGCTCATTTTCTAGTAGTTGATTCCTATGCCAGATATAATCAATCAATTAATCAATCAATCGTATTTATTGAGCACTTACTGTGTGCAGAGTACTGTACTAGGTGCTTGGGAAGTACAAGTTGGCAACATATAGAGACAGTCCCTACCCAACAGTGGGCTCTAATCTACCAGTCCTGCAGAGAAAATGGGGCAAGATATAGCAGGGTAAAATTGCACTTTTAAAAACAATTATTCAGCATGAATTCATTTTGGTATAATTCCCTAGTGGTCTTAATCACTAGTAAGCAATTAACTCACAAGACAATGCCCTTGATATTTGAGCTTATTAACTTTCAAGGTGCGTGATTTTTGCAAACTTTTCCCACAGTAATGTTTTCTTCATCTTGAATACAGGAAGTTGCTCTATAGCATTTTTGTTTGTTTATTTTTTTTTTAATGTTGTAAATTCAGCAATGGAAGCAGTTTTCATAAGTAAGCACTTGGCCAGTAGCCAGCCCGAGGACTATCATGTTGAGACTTGCTTCCTCATTCGCTACAGCTTTGTATTTACTTGTTTTTGAATCTAACAATGGACTTGGGAGAATTGGGCCCCGAGTTTGCCTGAAGGGGACTGGTTTCTGTTGTTGATGAGCATTCTGAATTATGATTTGTATTCCAATCAAATGGCATTGACCAAATTTGGTGACTAAAGTTTCAAAAAGGAATGACTTGGTGTGCTGAAGTAATGGTGAAAGTAGATTAATTTAGTGATGTGTTTCCCTTAAACTTTTGCTTTAAAATAGTTTGATCTGTGGTACTTAGTGAGTGCTTACTGTGTGTAGAGCACTGTATGGCTCAGTGGAAAGAGCATGGGCTTGGGAATCAGAGGTCATTGGTTCAAATCCCGGCTTCGCCAGTTGTCAGCTGTGTGACTTTGGGCAAGTCACAACTTCTCTAAGCCTCAGTTACCTCATCTGTAAAATGGGGATTAAGACTGTGAGCCCCACGTGGGACGTGATCACCTTGCACCCCCCCCAGTGCTTAGAATAGTTCTTTGCACATGGTAAGCGCTGAACAAATGCCATCATCATTATTACTATTATTACTGGAAGAGGATGACAGATTTGGTGGACATAATAATAATAAGTTGTGCATTTGTGCATTTGTTAAGCACTTACCATGTGTCAGACACTGTACTAAGTGCTGGAGTGGATACAAACAAATTGGGTTGGACACATTCCCTGTCCCTCATGGGGTTCACAGTCTTAATCCCCATTTTATAGATGTGGGAACTGAGGCCCAGAGAAGTGAAGTGTCTTGCCCAAGGCTACACAGCAGACAAGTAGTGGAACCGGAATTAGAACCCATGACCTGCTCTTTGCCCTCAGGAGACTTGTTTGTTAGGTTGCAATAAAAGAGATTCACGGCAGTACAATTTTAATAAAATTAAGACCAAACAACATAAAAAATGTCTTTCTTAAAAATAGTATTTGTTAAGCACTTAGCCCGTGCCAAGCTCTGTACTAAGTGCTGGAGTAAATACAAGTTAATGAGGTTGGTGACAGTTCACATCCCACATGGGGCTCCCAGTCTTAATCTCCATTTCACAGATGAGGTAATTGAAGCACAGAGAAGTTAAGGGACTTGCCCAGGGTCATACAGCAGACAATTGGCAGAGCTAAAGTCTAAGTACAGATGAGGAAACTGAGGGACAGAGAAGTTAAGTGACTTGCCCAGGTTCATAGAGCAGACAATTGGCAGAGCTAAAGTCCAAGTACAGATGAGGAAACTGGGGGACTGAGAAGTTAAGTGACTTGCCCCGTTCACACAGCAGGTAGGTGGCAAAGCTGGGATTAGAATTTAGGTCCTTTGATTCCCTGGCCTGTACCCTTTCTCAAAAAATAAAGAATTATATCCTAAAATCATTAGAATTCTAGAGCAATCTCATCACTAGAAAGTCACTGTAAGCTTGTTGTGGGAAGGAAATGCGTCTGCATATTGTTATTTTGTACATTCCCCAAGTGCTTAATGCAGGGCTCTGCACACAGTAATTGCCCAAGAAATATCGTTGAATGAATGAATGAATAGAAAATTATTTAACGAGATATGGAGCCAATCTCACAACAGGTTCCTTGAAAATTGCATTCATGTCCAATTTGTTTTTTTTGTAATAGAGACTGATAATGGGACGTTCAAATAATTTTTCAGCCTAGAAAGCCTGTTTTATAGACTTCAGAGATCTATGAAGCAGTTCATTAGAATGCCACAGAGAGAGAACAGTTTCTTTTCTAATGAAGATCCTGATGGTCAGAGGGTGAGCAAAATTGGACATTCTTCCATTTGTTCTGGAGACCTCAAATATTCGGTTCCAAGTGTGGTTCACATTTAAAACCGTAGTCTATCATGTAATTATAAAAGACTTCCTTGTGCTGTACATTGTATCTCAGATATGTTAGCAAACCTGTACAAGACATGCAATGATAATTAAATAACCATCAAAGGGCCACCCAAAGAAAAACCGTGAACATCTCTGGAATTATTTTAATTTGTGTTTATGCCTACAAGCGGGTATAATCAACTCATTACTGGATGATAGATTGGTGAAAAATGAACTCTGGTTATAGAAAGCAATTATTATTTGAAGTACTTCAAAAAGATATGAATAAGTGAGGTGAAATAAATTAGTTGTTTTCAATTCCAGTTCCAAGCAGACAATGTGATTGAGAAGGTTTGTGACCTTAGTTCTATAGACTTTTCTCTCAGCTCACAATAGGTACTCATCTCACATTGGCCCTTAGAACGTAAAAGAGTTAGAGAATGGACCCTCTCCTTCTGTGCATTATTAAAATAAAATATCTCAAAATAAATACATTTAAAAAACCACAAAATCTGAATATCTGAATTTCCTCTGGACAGTAAGCTCTCTCAACTGTTAAAGTCTTTTTGCTCCTGGAAGGTGTTTACCAACTCTGCTGTGGGTTTTTTTTTAACTCTCCCAAACACTTAGTACGGTGCTCTGTACCTAGCCTTCAATAAATGTCACTGATTGATCATAACCTAGATTATCTCAACCAACATTCCTGTTTTCACTTATTTAACCCCCTACACTAGTAATAAGTAGTCTTTGAAAGTTGCTACAATACACCCAATAAGTGTTATTGTACAACACTACAATAAGTGTTGTAGTAGTCTTTGAAAGTTACCCCAAATTATCCCAATATTGTATTCTGTTTTTTGACAAACAGCATTTTTGATATACACATGGAATTGCCAATTTGGGGGTTGATGATGATGTCATTAATTTAGGGTCAATCTGTATTAAAGGAAGGGAAGACAAAAGTGAGAACAGGGAAGGGAGGGAAGAGAAAGGGAGGAGATGGAAGAGATAAGGAAGGAGGGAAATGGAAGGGAAGGAAAGAGAAAGAGGCTGGCACTGGCAGGGATAATTGTCTTTCTTTTTCCTCCTCCCCTCATCATCAATCATATTTATTGAGCGCTTACTACGTGCAGAGCACTGTACTAAGCGCTCATCATTTCCCTCTCCTCATACCAGGGAGGGGAGAGGGCAGTTTCACACTGCTCAATTCAGGCAGCAGTGTTGTGGCCCTTCTGATGCTGCTCAGAATCACCAGAGGAGTACAGATACCCTCGTCCTTCCCCAAAGGGGACTCCAAGAAAGCCTCTGGGGACTGGAGAGTCCGGCTCTCCTCGGCTCGGAGAAGGACTCCGTCTTAGCCCCATAACCAGGTTTTGGTGGGGCTGTTTGGGTGTGAGTGTGGAGATGAGGGAAAGGTCGATTGGGACTGTGTATGGTGAGGGTCTTACACCAGTTACTGCTCTGCTCTTTCCTCTGCTTCTGCCTTTTCCCCTGCTGCTCTCCCCTCCTGCTCTTTCCCGTAGTCTGCAATTTCCTCCTTCCTTCTGGGTTTCCAAGAGCTTCCCACAGGAGCCTCTGAGGAGGGGCCTTTCCCTGCCCTCTGGGGGCCCTTAAAATGGGGGACCAGGTCTATGGTCTTGAGTTGGCCTCAGTCAGTCAGTCAATCATATTTATTGAGCACTTACTGTGTGCAGAGCTCTGTACTAAGTGCAGGGGAGAGTACAATATGATCATATGGCAGGCACATTCCTTGCCCAGAACAAACTTGCAGTCTAGAGGGATCCATCCAGTCCACTTCTTGTGCTGAATCACCTCACCTTCCCTCCCCTACGTCCAGCAATAGTGGACTATATGGAGTTTACTGCGGCTTTAACATAGATTGGAGAAGCCATATTGTGAATGGGAGCCGCAGCACACATTGTGGAGTATTTCCGGGGCTGAACAATTTGGTAAGGATTCCCTCCCACAATATCTCGGGTCTTGGGGAATAGTTTCAAATGTCTCACCCGCTCCCCATCTAGAGAGCTACATTTGCTAACAAGAAAAGCCCAGTATTGCTTCCAATCTGGCTCTAGAAGAATGAACTAGCAAAATTTATTTGCTTGAGAGGAATCAGTTACCCTAAAGGGCAGGTTTATTTCCTGCCTACTTATATATTAAAACTCAGTGATCCAGTCACTAGGTTAGAAGGAAAAAAAACCTGAAAATTATCTTCCAATGCACCATGAGACACAATTTTTGTTCTCGGTAGAGACTCACACAAAAATATCTCAAGTCTGAATGATACATGACATTATAATTTAGAAAAGAAGCAGCGTGATATAATGGAAAGAGCACAAGCCTTTCTAATAAACAGATCCAGAGACTCAGTAGCATGCTCCACTGTTCTTTCTCCTAATAAGTAATTAGATGAAGTTGTGAGAGGGTGAAAACAGGGTATAAGGGTTGGTTTCATTTTAGAGGACCCCTGTTCTAATTAGTAAAGTTTGCTTTTTTAGAATGAAGAATATCAGAAGGATGACCATAGCTATTATATTATAAACACTTTCTCTGTGTCCATACCTCTCTGCCTTTTTCTCAATCTCTCTGCCCCTGCTTTTTGAATTTGTTCTATTGACATTTTTAGCTTGTTTTGAAATTTTGTTGCTAACTTGTTTCCGCACTCTGTCAATCTCCCAGAAGATTTTGATCTTCTTTACCACT
Source organism: Tachyglossus aculeatus (assembly GCF_015852505.1). NCBI lineage: Eukaryota > Metazoa > Chordata > Mammalia > Monotremata > Tachyglossidae > Tachyglossus > Tachyglossus aculeatus. The sequence continues at coordinate 33,024,666 of NC_052079.1, read as the reverse complement.
TTTCTATTTTTTATCTATCCGTGCTTCATTAGAGCCTGTACCAACATTAATGCCAGGCAAAAGCAAACTTCTCAATGCTAAATATGACAAAATTAAAAATATATTTAAGGTAATTCCAAGTATAGCAAACAATAAATTAATATGATTCTGGGTGGTTAAATAGATAGGATTTTTTTCCCCCAGAAACAAGAACTACGTATATTAGGCATTAATTAAAAAAGCTTGATACCAATATGAATAATTAGCTTCAAGTAATCATATTCATTCAATTGTATTTATTGAGCACTTACTGTGTGAAGAGCACTGTACTAAGTGCTTGGGAAGTACAAGCTGGGTGATAACAAGGAGTAATAGCTAATAAGCTGTCTTCTAAGGGAAATCTAAAAAGTAAGGAACCTCCTTTCTACAGCCACTCAATATTTTTCTGGAGCACATTCTACATGTTGTTTACCATACATTGCAGTACCTACAGGAGAAGCTAACAAACAACAATGATAAAGAAATTTTTGTTATAGGGTCATTCTAAGTATTTCAAAAGCTGTGGACTAGTACTAGTTATATTATTAGTAGTAGAAACCACTAGATTATAAACCCCTTGGAGGCAGGGATCCTGTCTGTCAACTCTATTGTAATGTACTTACCCAAATGCTTAGTAAAGTGCTCTGCAGGCAGTAAGCACTAATAAATACTATTGATTGATAATAAGAATGGTATTTATTGAACACCTATTGACCGTAATGAGCTCTGTTAAGTGCTTGTTAAGTGTAAGTTAAGGGTACAAGAGTACAAGACATATTCCTTATTCACAGGGCACTTACACTCTTTTGAGGGATACAGACAGATAATTTTGAACATGTATAATTTTGAACATGTATATATATATGCAAGTGCTGCGGATGGCCATAAATAGATCAATAAATATCTAAGTGCAGGTGACTGCTGAAGAGTTGATAAGAATCATGACACTGATAATTAGCTGCAGAAGACTGGAGGGAAGGTTCGTGGGATTTCAGGAGGACTTTTGAATGTGGAAAGCGCTGAGACCTGGAGAATATGAGGGAAGGGGGTTTTAGGTCCTGGAAAACCACCTGAGCAAGGGATTGGAAGTGATAAGATGAGAGCATACCAGATAGACTCTATTCATAGCATTGATATTCATGTCAAAGAGAGTTCCTCTTTTAAAAATCTGTATCTTTAGCAGGTATTTACTCATGAATTTTCTGTCAAATGTTCCTTTAGAGACTTATAATAAAGACATGTAGATATCCTTTGGGAAATTTTCTGCTATGGAAAAATACCTCTGCTGGTAATAAAAAGCTAATGTTTTTTAAAAAAAATTCAAAAAATAGTGCTTTTAAGATTTTAATATGAATCATTGCCTTTTGAAATGTATTTTCCTTAGTACATTTAATGGACACTTCGTCCTGGCAAACAGGTTCATTCACTTGAAAGAAAGATAAGTGCTGACATCTGCTAATGTGTTCTAGCCAGTCTGGCGCTATACTGAGAAATAGGATCTTTACTCCAATTTACTCAGGCCAAAAGCTGATGCTGTGAGTAGAGGAAGACTGGCAATTGGGAGTACATATATAAACCTAACAAACAACCCTGACTCTAGGGTTCTATTAAACTTCCTAATAAAGAAAATATCTAGCTAGATGGAAAGAATTCCTAAACAAGCTTCCCATTATTGCTGTTGTGCCTTGGGACAGAATTCTGAATATCTTGGTTCATCAAAATTTATGAGAAACTCAGAACACCTCCAAGAATTTTTAAAATAGAAATGAAATACCACCTATTCTCCTGAGAAAAAAGATAATAAATTTAGTTCTACTTCTGGGCCTCTGGGTAGGGCTTCTAGCATAGAAATCAAGAAAGAATAAGCAAGGCCATTTTTCTTCTGGTTTCTAATGGTATAAAGGGAAATTTAAAAGAGAAAGTGTAAAATTCTGAAGTGTCAGAAAAGTCCACAGGTAATTATAGTTTAATGGCAGTCTCTCCTAATGGTTCCTAAATGTCAATTACTTTCAAGAAATTGAAGATCTTAGATCACTATCACACTAATTATCTCACTTGTGAGATATACAGGCTTATTAGAATTTCCAAAGCATGTCCACAAAAACAAGAAAATAATTTTACTTAGTAAAGTAAGTCAGAAAAAAACCCTCCAGATGTGAAGATAATACCAAATAGATTATCAGTAGGAGAAACGGCAACACTCAAACTGCTGTCATTGGGGTGATTTTGAAGAGAACCTTTCCATCCACCATGCATTTTCCCCAAAGCCCTCTGGTAAAGTGTGACATTTTTCAGACTCCAGAATAATCCACAGCATTTCATGATAATGACCTTAACTCTCTCAACTTTCAAGAGGGTATTTGTTTTAAAAACAGGTGAAATCATTGTCAGAATAGAATCTTTCTGCTTTTTATAATTCTGTTTCCTATGAAGATAGCCTTGCGATTCTAAAGACTTAGAGAATGTCCATTATACATTACCATTGCATAGTCAACAACATTTTATGTTCTCCCATTACATTCTGCTTTCCACCCAAGTCTCCAGTCCCGCTGTTGGGTAGGGACTTTCTCTATATGTTGCCAACTTGTACTTCCCAAGCGCTTAGTACAGTGCTCTGCACACAGTAAGCGCTCAATAAATATGATCAAGTAAATGAATGAATGAACATTTGGCAGCAAACTCTAGCCAGAGAGGTCTATTAAATGCTAATGGTTGTGGCAGCAGGGCTAGGTTTGAAGTAGGAAGCAGGGGCATTGGGTGGAAAGCAGAATGCAATGGGAGAACATAAAATGGTACTGATCATGCAATGGTAATATATAATAAACATTTTCTAAGACATTAAAATCTTAAGGCGATCTTTATAGCCTTCCTCCTCTAGAGTGTAAGCTCGTTGTGGGCAGAGACTGTATCTGTTTATTTTTATATTGTACTCTCCCAAGAACTTAGTATGGTGATCTGCACACAGTAAGCGCTCAATAAATATGACTGACTGACTTAGCCAATGGTCCAGTCTGGTGTTGGCAGCCTGTGGACAGCCATAGTCAGTGGTCAGTCTTTCCTTGCACCACGTTTCCTCCTTCTTGTTTTGATTCTCGATGCCGGCTGCAGCCATGAACTTCGGGTAGTGTTCTAAACTTTGGCCTAAGTGACCTCAGAATTTGTGATCGGTCACCATGGAATATAACTGTGTGAGCAGAGCAGGAGGAAATGGTGTTCTCCATTAGCCTCACTTCCTCTTAAGACAGCACCCAGAGCCTGACAGGAGGGCAGGGGGAAATAAGAGAGAGACAGTAAACCTGCCCCTCTGCTGCTCCTACAGCTTCCCTACTGTGGACAAAACCTCTGGCCCCAACCCCGTTTCTGGTGTTGCTAGGGATTCTGGCTCAGAGGAATCTTCCAGTTACTAAGACTGCCCTGAGGAGCATATTTTGGCAATAACAAAAACAAAAACATCCCTTCCTCAGAGACTCCCCGTTCTGCCGCTGAAACACAGGAGCAGCAAAAGGGGAGGGGTGACACAGTTCCTCTCTAGGAATGCTCAACTGTCTTGAGAACAAGAATTATATGATGAATACCAGTTTGATCTCCGCAAGTGGATGTGTTTATGTGATATGTGTGTCTGGTGCTTCTACTTCTCTCTGCTTCTCTGCCTTTGTCTCTTTCTCAATCGGTCTCACTCTCTTATATGTCTTTTTCTCTGCATGATGGTTTTACCTTCTCTTCCTCTCCATCCATCTTTCTTCCTCTGTCTCCCTCTCCTTGCTTGTCTTTCTCCAGGAGGCCTTCCCAGACTGAGCCCCTTCCTTCCTCTCCCCTCGTCCCCCTCTCCATCCCCCCATCTTACCTCCTTCCCTTCGCCACAGCACCTGTATATATGTATATATGTTTGTACATATTTATTACTCTATTTATTTATTTATTTATTTTACCTGTACATATCTATTCTATTTATTTTATTTTGTTGTATGTTTGGTTTTGTTCTCTGTCTCACCCTTTTAGACTGTGAGCCCACTGTTGGGTAGGGACTGTCTCTATATGTTGCCAACTTGTACTTCCCAAGCGCTTAGTACAGTGCTCTGCACACAGTAAGCACTCGATAAATACGATTGATTGATTGATTGATTATCTGTATTTCTCTCTTTGAACTCTTTTCTGTCTTTTACCCCCTAGTCTTGGACCACTGCCTCTGGTCTACCAAGCATACCCTTATCCACATTCCACTTTGCAATTATTGAGTCCTCCATTAAGCAGTGTGGCTCAGTGGAAAGATCACGGGCTTTGGAGTCAGAGGTCATGGGTTCAGATCCCGGCCCTGCCAATTGTCAGCTGTGTGACTTTGGGCAAGTCACTTAATCAATCAATCAATCAATCAATCAATCGTATTTATTGAGCGCTTACTATGTGCAGAGCACTGTACTAAGCGCTTGGGAAGTACAAATTGGCATCACATAGAGACAGTCCCTACCCAACAGTGGGCTCACATTCTAAAAGGGGGAGACAGAGAACAGAACCAAACATACCAACAAAATAAAATAAGTAGGATAGAAATGTACAAGAAAAATAAATAAATAAATAAATAAATAGAGTAATAAATATGTACAACCATATATACATATATACAGGTGCTGTGGGGAAGGGAAGGAGGTAAGACGGGGGGATGGAGAGGGGGAGTCTTAACTTCTCTGTGTCTCAGTTACCTCATCTGTAAAATGGGGATTAAGACTGTGAGTCCCCCATAGGACAACCTGATCACCTTGTAACCTCCCCAGTACTTAGAACAGTGCTTTGCACATAGTAAATGCTTAATAAATGCCATTATTATTATTATTATAAAGTGGGAGACAAATTACCCCTAGAACCACGTTAAATAAGTGTCGAGATCAATCAATCAATCCATCAATGGTATTTATTGAGCACACACTGTAAGCAAAGCACTATCCTACGCACTTGGGAGAGTACAATACGGTAGAGTTGGTCAACATTTTCCTGCCCACAAGGAGATTACAGTCTAGAGAGGGAGGCTGGCAATAAAATAAATTGTGGATATATACTTGACTCCTGTGGGACTGAGGGTGCAGTAAATATCAAGTACTTTAAAGGTGTAGAGAAGCAGCATGGCTCAGTGGAAAAAGTCCGGGCTTGAGAGTCGTGGGTTCTAATCCTGGCTCCACCACTTATCAGCTGTGTGACTTTGGGCAAGTCACTTAACTTCTCTGTGCCTCAGTTACCTCATCTGTAAAATGGGGATTAAGACTGTGAGCCCCACGTGGGGTAACCTGATTACCTTGTATCAACCCAGCACTTAAAACAGTGCTTTGCACATAGTAAGTGCTTAACAAATACCATTATTATCCAAGTGCATAGGTGACACAGAAGGGAGAGCGGGTATGGAAAATGACAGCTTAGTTGGGGAAGTCCTCTTGGAAGAGAAGTGATTTTTTTTGAAGGTGGGAAAAGAAGTGGTCTGTCATGTATGAAAGGGAGGTGTTCCAGGTCAGACAGATGATTAGGGCAAGGGGTGTGTAGCAAGATAGACAAGATTGAGGTACAGTGAAAAGTTTGCCATTAGGAGAGTGAAGTGTGAGGACTGAGCTGTAGGAGGAAATCAGCGAGATAAGGTAGAAAGGGGGTAAACTGATTGAATGCTTTAAAGTTACCATTGGAGAAATAATTTTATTTGGATTAATTAATATTCTCCCCAAAGTGCAGAATGTTGTGCACTCTGGTTTCCCATTTTCTCTGCTCATCTGAAAAGTAAATCCTTTCTCCCTTCATTTTTTGTTAAAGTGAACATATCTATTTTGCTCTAACAAGCTTTCTCTTTTCTCACTTCCTGTACTCTAAACCCTTTGAACTCATTTTCTTCTTGCTCATCTCAATCAATTCCCTGTTCCAGTTTCCATCTCTGGGACATTCCCTTGGTCAAAGCACATTTCCAATGGCCTCCTTGTTGAATTTCCCCTTTGTAATTCTATGTAGCACAAAAGAAGAAAAAAATCAAATTGCATCTTACCTCAGAAACCTGTTCTTCCCTTTACTTGCTGTCTGGTTGAATCAAACTTTCAAGGTGAACCCACTAGATAGTAACTCCCTTTAGCTGGTTTCCTGCAATTATTTAAAATGCTAATTACTCTTTCAGGGTTAAACTGATTACAAATAACGAATAACTGGGCCACCAAGGATTCTTATCAAAACAATATAACCTTAAAGGAAAATGAATGTGCCAATGATGAAGGAATAATGTTGGAGTGGAATGGAATAAATCAATCAGCTTATGTTCACAAGATGCCTTTGGCATGCATATTTTGCACAGGGCACAATACATCTGATAGCATGAGAAAGAAGGACCTTCATTTCCAATTCAATTGATTTTTCTCCTTCTATTTAGGGGCTTGGCTGCCTTTTATTTTATTTTTTTCTTTCTCCTCTATTGAAAATTCCTCAACCAACCCCTACACGCCCAACTTAGATATACAGTGATTGTTATTGAGATCTTCCTGGCTGATTTTGATTTAGCTACTTTTTTATTGCCTGCAGTGTGCTCTAATAATGGTAACCACTCCTAACCATCTGCTATTTCAGTTTGTACTGTTCCCAGAGAACGCTGCTAATAGCCGGTTAAAGAATTTGGGGCTGCTACTATCCTACAAAAATGGAAACCCATTGAATACCCTCCAAAAATTAGCTTTCTTTGGAATATTTGGCTTATTTTTATTTTGAGAGATGAAACTGAAACTTTAAAATGATAGGAAAATAGACAATAATCTTCCCTAGACTCCACCTACACCTAATTGACACAGAAATCAAAGGGAAAATTATTACTGTACTGTTTAAACAGAATCTTGGGCTGTCTTATGATGGAAAGCATTGTATGACTAGAAAACTGAGCTGGAGCCCAGATCCTGGACCCAAGTTCTAATCCCCACTCTGCTACTTGTCTGCTATGTGACCTTGAGCAAGTCATTTCACTTCTCTGCCTCAGTTACCTCAATTGTAAAATGGAGATTAAGACCGTGAGGATTAAGATTGGGAGCCTCATGTGGGACAGGGAGTGTGTCCAAACTGATTAGCTTGTACCTACTCTTGCCCTAAGAACAATGCCTGGCACATAATAAGTGCTTGAGAAATACCATATTAAAAAAAAAAAACACAATTTTAGTCTATATACAGGATCAGGTAGTACCTTTTTTAATTTCAGGAATTTGGCTTCTCCTTATTCCTTCCTTATGCTATCTGCCTAAAATGATAAGCTACCTGCGAAGTAAAAAGCAATTATCATTCTTTATCTACTAGGAATGTATGACTCACATAGTCATAGGGAATTGTGAAATGCCTGGATGGAAGATCTAGTCTCCCCAAGATGCACTATCCCACTAAAAGCAGGTGTAATGGTTTGCCTATAAATCTATTTATTTATATTGACATCTGTTTATTTGTTTTGATGTCTATCTTCCCCTTTATAGTCTGAAAGCCTAGAGTAGGCAGCGACTGGCTCTATTGCTGAACTGTAGTTTCCAAGTGCTTAGTACAGTGCTCTGCACACAGCAAGTGCTCAATAAATGTGATTGAATGAATGAATGAATTTTCTTTTGATAGGATGGTTAAATTAAAAGTGGTCTTTGGGTAGAAAACATAATCATTATGTGTCAAGATTTGGACAGTGCATTTTCCACCAATGATTCAATCAGTTGTCAATCAATCATATTTGTAGGGCACTTACTGTGTGCAGAGCACCAGTACTGAGCACTTGGGAGAGAACAGTAGACCATTCATTAATTCAATTGTATTTATTGAGCACTTGCTGTGTTGCAGAGCACTGTACTAAGCATTTCCACAGCAAATAGAGACAATCCTTACTTAACGGGCTCACAGTCTACAGAACATATTCCCTTCCCAAAATGAGCTTACAGTCTAGAAGGGCGGACAGACATTTAAATTAATAAATAAAATCACATATATGTACATAAGTGCTGTGGGGCTGCGGGGGGGGAATGAATAAGCAGAACCATTTTGTAGTTGCATCCTATTGACAAAATTTATATACTTTCATCTAGTACTTTTATACATAAACTTGGACATATGAACCAATATCCTGCATGGTGACTTTCTTGAAAAATTATTTATCATTTCCTTTAAACTCAAGTTTCCTTGTGAGGCAGAAAGGGGTAAGGCATGAAAAACACATAAAGAAATTGAGGTACATTAGTGATTTGCCCAAGGTCAAATAGCAAGTCAGGGCTAGAACTTTGGTCTTGTGATGCTAATTCTAGCACTTTATGCACTAGACTACACTGCCTCTAGGGTTTTTCAGTTCAGCATTCACATCACAGGAAGATCCCATGACAAGAGATCATGTTAAAAGGGTAGAGTATTATTATTTCCATTAATTTGTGGAATGCATGCATATTTTATTAATAAACATTTACATTTTCATGGTGATTGCCATCGTTAAGTATTCATTTCACAATTATCTTCATTTTGAAGAATGTTAATTTCTTAGTTTAGGAAACCTGTTCAGACATATTCATTGAGAGATCAAAAACAGACACTCCTTACCAACAGCTTTAAGGCACTCAATCAGCTCTCACCCTCCTACCTTACCTCAGTGATTTCCTACTAAAAACCAGCCCGCACACTTAGCTCCTCTAATAGCAACCTACTCGCTGCACTTCAATCTCCTCTATCTCGCCATCAGCTCCTTGCCCTTGTCCTGCCTCTGGCCTGGCACTCCCTCTCACTACATATATGCCACTCCACTTCTCCCCACCTTCAAAGCTTTCCTAAAATGTCATGTCTTCCAAGAGGTCTTCCCTAAGACCTCATTTTCCCTTTTCACCCTCCCTTATGCATTTCCTATTCACTTGGATCTGTATTCCTTAAGCACTTGCTATTCACCCCTGTATCATGGCACACATGTATATTTCCTTATACAGTGTCAGCTACCTGTTGCTTGTGTGACCTCGGGCAAGTCACTTAACTTCTCTGTGCCTCAGTTCCCTCATCTGTAAAATGGGGATTAAGACTATGAGCCTCTCGTGGGACAGGGACAGTGCCCAACCCAATTATCTTGTACCTACCCCATTCATTCATTCAATTGTATTTATTGAGCACTTACTGTGTGCAGAGCACTGTACTAAGCCCTTGGGAAGTACAAGTTGGCAACATATAGAGATGGTCCCTACCCAACAATGGGCTCACCATCTAGAAGGGGGAGACAGACAACAAAACAAAATATGTAGACAGGTGTCAAGTCGTCAGAACACCTTTCAAACACTTACTAAAGGTAAACTACAACTCCCAAGGTGTGCATAAACAATGTTGAAGATACACTGACCATTTCAAGCTCGCAGAATGCGACATTAATGATAGTGTTACCCTTGCTCTCCTCAGATTTGGGCTCCTGGGCAGAGAGGTAAGCCCTGGATGGTCTCTAACACAGAGCCCTGGGCATAGAGCCTTTATTGCCGCTTGACATCTCTGGGCTGCTTCTAACAAGGAGGCCTTCACAAGAACCTCTGCTGCCATTGTTTTCCCCTCCCTGTTCCATTTCCTCCCTGGCTCCAAACTGCAGTCTGGGTTGAGCTCTGCAGTGTGAGGAGGGAGATTCAAACTGTATCATTGCCCCATGGTCCAAGGAGGCCTGCAGAGCAGAGAGGGGGTTGCTAACAATGACCTGCTGACATTGCCCCTCCCCTTCCCTGTCCTCTCTTGCCTTTGGTGCCCCTCCAGGGCGTAAGCCTCTGCCTATTTGGAGCCCCTCTGTCGATCTGTGGGGAGGGGAGGAGAAGAAGAAAAAGGGTGATCAGTATGGGAAGGCCTCCTGGAGGAGGTGAGCTCTCAGTAGGGCTTTGAAGGGAGGAAGAGAGCCAGTTTGGCAGATGTGTCCTAACACTTTCTGAACCCTTTAGGCCATATGCCATAGTTCAAAGATTTGTATTTCATGAGAAAGCAATGTTCAGTTGAAGAAGGTGAAACCACCACAGTTCTTTCACATGCTTATAGCTCCGGTAACTTCTGTAGAGCCTTCAGCATCACTGAAACAATCGGGGAAAATAAAAGGTGAGAATAAAATAGCTGAAGGTGTCCCAACATTTTCCCATCTGGAAAATGAAAAGGAACTAACCTATAATAGCAAGATTCCATGGAAACAATCTACTAGTTCCCTTATCAGAATTACTTTTCTCTGAAGATGTGACCTAGTTTAGTTGTTCTATGATGCTCCTTGGCTCCCATTTACTTGGTAGTAACCAAATGGCTGAAACAATTTCTTAAGCTTTTTTTTTTTTTTTTTGCTTTCAGAGTATACTATTCTTTGTGGGGGATAGAGGGGGAAATAATGAGTGCTTATTAGAGATAATGTGTAATACAGACACAGCATGGTGTAGTGGCAAAAGCACGGGCTTCGGAGTCAGAGGACATGGGTTCTAATCCCAGCTCCACCACTTGTCTGCTATGTGACTTTGGGCAAGTCACTTCACTTCTCTGTGCCCCAGTTACCTCATCTGTAAAATGGGAATTAAGATTGTACACCTCACGTGGGACAACAAGATAATCTAGCATCTATCCCAGTGCTTAGAACTGTGCTTGACACATAGTAAGCACTTAACGGATACTATTATTATTATTATTAAATAGCAATGCAATAACAATTGCAGAATGACAGATTCAATGATCAAAACTTAAAATCTTTCATTTAGTTAAAAACAGTCTCATTCATGGAAACATATCACCTGAAAACTAATTTTGCAAATATGATGATTTTAACTTTAATTTTCACCCCCATGTGAGAGCTGCTTATAAACGTAACTACGCAATAAACTACTTAATTCCAATAGTGTTTATAGAGTGAGTTTATAAAGAGAAAAAGTGAACCCTATGGTGAATATTTTCATATGAGCAATCACTGTGAGTTGTGTGAACATGTTCAATTTGGCACAGATTTTAAACATTTCATGATTATTCTCTAAAGATAGAAAATAGCTCCAACTTTCTATTTGGAAAGCTTCTGTGTGCTTAATGATTTGTGGGTAGTTTCATAGATAGCACGTAAGCACTCTCATCCCCTTAGAGAGAAACTATTCAAGCTGGAACACATAAAAGGGAAATTTCTCATCTAGTTTAGTTGAATAAATATCATGAAATGACACATTCTCAATTCATTAGGCGAGGTATTTTTCATTCATAAGGGAATTCACGCCTAGCTTGTTTCCTTAATACTGAGGTGGTAAATTGATTGTGTCATTCAGACTTGAGTTCTCCAACTTTTAAATGTGATTTCAGGAATGGGGGTTAGAGAAGAAAGGGGCAAACCAGGTAGAAACATAAATTGCAAAGCAACTTGTTTCTATTTTCCATTGCTTTTGTATTTTATTATTCTTTTGATTCCTTACAGTATGCTGTTGTATTTTGATGTTGGGTCTTCAAATTTTGAAAGTCATTTAACTTTAGCTTCCAAGATAGATGGGGAGAGACAAGGGTTGGAAACCCTGGATATTTGCCATTTAATTCTAGTTTATAACATTTCTCTGCAAAGCACTCATCATCTCTATTTGTGAATACTTCGAAAGGGCCACAACTTAAGAGGATGCATTTTGCATCAGTGGTATTTATTTGGATTATGAATGTGTCTAGGCCTCAATCAATTAATCAATTGAATATATTGAGTGCTTACTGTGTGCAGAGTATTGAACTAAGTGCTTGGGAGAATGCACTATAACAGAGTTGGTAGCCACGTTCCATGCCCACAAGTTTGCAGACTAGAGGACTAACAAGTCTAACAATCCCTCATAGAGGACGTTGAACTACGACCCAACATGGAGCCACCTCCGTTATGATTGATATCTGCTAGTCATAGGATGCAATCCATAAGACAATCCACTCCCCAAGAGAGCCAGAGACACTATCCTTTCCCTGCCGAAACAGCTTCTCTGTCCTCTGGAGACACGGCAGCCACAGTCAGTCAGTCGATTAATTGTATCTATTGAGAGCTTACTGCTTGCAGAGCACTGTAATAAGCGCTTGGAAGAATTCATCATAACAATGCAACAGGCGCATTGGCTCCCAAAAGGAGCATACAGTCTAGAGGGGGGGGACAGATATTTATATAAATAAATAAATTACAGATATGTACATAAGTGCTGGGGAAGATACAAGGTAATCGGGTTGTCTCACGTGGGGCTCACAATCTTAATCCCTGTTTTACAGATGAAGGAACTGAGGCCCAGAGAAGTTCAGTGGCTGCCCAAGTTGCACAGCAGACAGGTGGTGGAGCCAGGATTAGAACCCACTTCCTCTGATTCCCAAACCCGTGCTCTTGCCACTAAGCCATGTTGCTTCTCTATGTCCACATCCCTTCTATACAACCTGCTCCTCGCCTGAGACAATTACTCTCCCCACCTTCAAAGTCTTATTAAAGTCCCACCTCCTCCAAGAGCCCTTTCCTCACTAAGCCCTCCTTTCCTCTTCTCCCACTCCCTTCTGCATCACCCTGACTTGCTCTCTTTATCATCCCCACTTCCAACCCCACAGCACATACATATATATCTGTAATTTATTTATTTATAGTAATGTCTGTCTTTCTCTCTAGACTTTAAGCTCATTGTGGGCTGAATTTGTCTGTTTATTGCTGCATTGTACTCTACCCAGCACTTAATATAGTACAGTGCACCCACTAAGTGCTCAATAAATGTGATCGAATGTTTGACTGACTGATCCCTGGACTTCAACACCATGAGTTCCTGCCTGAATTGTGCCTTGCCCATAGTCACCTGGTAAAGTTATTCATCCTCCCACGGAGCCTAAAGTATGGGAAAATTGGTCTGAACAATTAGACTGAGGTATTTGGTACCTGATGTCCTCTCCATTAAAAACAACTATCAGTTTACAATGTTTTGTGAAATGCTGTTATTAGCCAAACCATGAATATTTTTTTTAAATGAGCATACCCAAACTAGGCTACGTTACAACTTTATTTTTCAATTTTAAACATAGTTTGGAGACATTCTTTCTAAGAGTACAAAATATGTTTTTAAATATAATTAAAGCTTTTTTAGTGATCTAAATAAGGAGTTTGACTGAAACTTTCAAAGAATGATTCAGTCTCGAGTTCACTTAAAATTGCAAACTTTCCATTTTTTGGATTGTTCGTACTAAAAATCCATTGAGCGATCATATTTTCCCCAGTGGATACCTTGATGGACTAAAAAATCATCAATACAGGAAAGGATAAGGTCCATTTATCATTTGTTATTTACTTTATCTGAAAATACATAGCATGCGCCTGTCAACATGGCCTTAGTGGGTAATTGTAGAAATCAATCACTATCTCTGAAATGAAGACTAAATCAGACTTATCAACTATTACCATAGATCATATAATCCAGAACTGTTTTACTCAAAACACATGTAAACATGGAGATTAAACAGCTTTATATTGAAATAGGTTTGGAAGTTTAGTTAATTCTATTTTACAAATTCTCCAAACAATTACTTTCTTTAACAGATCTTAAGAAAATACCCTGATAAAAAGATTTGCACCTGAGTTGTCTTTGATCCTTCCAATTAACCATCCAATTCAAGGGTAAAGGGAATTTCTTAAAATGAGTTGCTATTGGGTTATATCACATAGCTTTAGTGAAACTAGATCATAAGCTTGCTGTGGGCAGGGATTGTGTCAAGTAATTCTGTAGCATTGTACTCTTCCTAACGCTTAGTACTGTTCTCTGCATAAAGTAAGTACTCAGTAAAAACCATTCATGGATAGCTTGAAAAGATATCTGCCTCAGAAATGATTGAACATTTCCTGAGGCCTAAAACTATTCACTGTGGCTCTCCTAAATACACTTCTATCAAGATCATCTGTCTCTTCTGGCTCCTCCTCATCCCATTCCTCCTTCACCTTCTCTTTCTCTTCCTATTTTACTCTGTACTAAGTTCAGAGAAAGATACAAGGTAATCAGGTTGGGCACAGTTCCTGTCCCATATAGGGCTCACAGTCCTAATCTTCATTTCACAGATGAGGTAAATGAGGCACAAGGAAGTTAAGTGACTTGCCCAAGGTCACACAGCAGACAAATGGCAGAACGGGGATTAGAGCCCAGGACCAGGGCTCTTTCCACTGGGCCACATTGATATTCTAGAAAATGAAGTATCATGGCATATTCAGTGGTTGCCCATCTATCTCCATATCAAACAAAAACTCCTCACCATTGGCTTTAAAACACTTTGTCACCTTTCCTGCTACTTCCTCACCTCACTTCTCTCCTTCTTCAACCCAGCCTTCATACTTCATCACTCTTCTGGTGCTAACATTGTCACTGCCTCGGTCTCGCCTGTCTCGCCACTGACCGCTGGCCCATGTCCTACCTCTGGCCTGGAATGCCCTCCCTCCTCAAATCCACCAGACAATTACTCTCCCCACTTCAAAGCCTTACTGAAGGCACATCTCCTCTAAGAGGACTTCGCAGACTAAGCCCCACTTTTCCTCTTCCACTCCCTTCTTCATCATCAATCGTATTTATTGAGCGCTTACTATGTGCACAGCACTGACTTGCTCTCTTTGCTCTTCCCCCATCTCGCCCCTCAGCAATTACGTATATATCTGTAATTTTATCTGTGTTGATGTATGCTTACTTCGATTGATGTCTGTCACCCCCCATGTAGACTGTGAGCTCGTTGTGGGCAGGGATTGTCACTCTTTATTGTAGTATTGTACTTTCCCAAGCACTTAGTGCAGTGCTCTGCACACAGTAGGCACTTAATAAATATGATTGAATGAATGAATATTCACAGCAAATGGATCATCCTAATATGTGAATGGTGTAATGGGTTTATAAAATTCTATTCCTCACTTTTGAAATGTGGGATTTCAGTTTGTAATATATGCAAATTTATACCAACTTTTAATAAGATCTTACTCCTGGTCAATTAGCACCATTGATTCATTTTAATCTAGTCAACTACAAATGCCTTGATCAATAAGATTATTATTCTTATTTACATATATTTATGAAACAAAACAGGGTTGGTAATTTTCTAATGGAATTTCAAGTGATCTGTAAAATGTATTTAGAGAAGCAGCATGGCTCACTGGAAAGAGTATGGGCTTTGGAGTCAGAGGTCATGGGTTCAAATCCTGGCTCTGCCAATTGTCAGCTGTGTAACTTTGGGCAAGTCATTTAACTTCTCTGTGCCTCAGTTACCTCATCTGTAAAATGGGGATTAAGACTGTGAGCCCCACGTGGGACAACCTGATCACCTTGTAACCTCCCCAGCATTTAGAACAGTGCTTTGCACATAGTAAGTGCTTAATAAATGCCACTATTATTATTATTATCATTGATATTATTTTTTATCTTGAAAGATTACTGTTGCAGCTGAAAACACACTTTCAGGAGTGTATGGGAATTTAATTATGTGCACATGTATGCAAACAATTTCTCATGACTAAAAGGAAAGAGACAATTAGTTTTACTTTAATCTTACTTTAATATTTGATTTGTGAGTGTGACTCAGATTCAATTTGGCAACATTTTAAACTTTCAAACTAAGAGTTTGAAACTGAGAATTTATGATTTCTTTCAAAGCTTCACAAGAAACAGAGTGTAACAATGATGAAGCCCTTGCAAAGGTCTACTAGTTATTTGATCCTTTAATAACTAAAGTTTTGCCATTAATTTTGCACTCAAGAAAATGTTGGATTGATTTAATCAAAGGGTTATTATAGTACTTGTCATAGCAATATAATTTTCTTTTACTAATATGATGTTATCATATATTTAAATTCAAAATGAGGTTTTATGATCACTTGTATCATTTCTGTCATGGGCAGTTTATGTTCCCTTTTGTCTCTCTAACCCTTTTTCCCATTTATATCTTCTACTCTACTATCAAACAAAACAACCTTCTGTCCCATTTTTCCCTCCTTTCCTCACTGTTTCCTCTCCCTTGCCTATCTAAACAACTCCGCCTTTGTTTTTGACAGCAAATATGTCATCTTTTAAAATTCTCATTTCTGGGTGTTTTCCTGCTGCGGAAAATACCTTCCCGGAGCTTTGAAGAATTTGTTCTCATTTTGAGCATATTAAATGAGTGATGTCCTGAGTCTCTGTTTAAGTCACTAGCAACTGTATAATCCTGTTGCTTGGTTTCTCATCTTATCGATGTTGAAACAGATGTTTAAGTAGCGGTTGATTGCTACTATTTCAGAAGACAAATCACAGAGAATAAAGCCTTTCCATGGCAACCTAAATATACAGAGATAGATGCCTAATACTTTTAGAAGCACCTGAAAAGCAATGAAACAGAGTAAAGCCAAACAGAGTAAAGATTACTATGAGTTTCCGAGATTGGGTATCATTTAGCCAGCTTGGGAAGAAATAATTGAATCTGAGGCTCTGGATGTGATTCCTATTACAACCCCGCACACTCATGCCCCTCTGTAATGCCGACCTACTCACTATATCTTCATCTCATATATCTCACCGCAAATCCCCACCCCAAATCCTGCTACTGGCTTAGAACTCCCTCCCATTTCTTATCTGATATATCACCACTCTTCCCACCTTCAAAGCCTTACTAAAATTGCATCTCCTCCAAATGGCCTTCCCTGACTAAGCCCCCATTTTGCCCTACTCCCTCTCCCTTCTGTGTCACCCTTGCACTTGGATTTGTACCCTATTTTCACCATCCCCAGAGCACTTATGTACATATTCATAATGTATTTTAAATCTGTCTTCCCCTCTAGACTATAAACTTCTTGTGGCCAGCGTAGCTCAGTGGAAAGAGCCCGGGCTTTGGAGTCAGAGGTCACAGGTTCAAATCCCAGCTCCACCAATTGTCAGCTGTGTAACTTTAGGCAAGTCACTTAACTTCTCTGGGCCTCAGTTACCTCATCTGTAAAATGGGGATTAAGACTGTGAGCCCCCCATGGGACAACCTGATCACCTTGTAACCTCCCCAGTGCTTAGAACAGTGCTTTGAACATAGTAAGCACTTAATAAATGCCATCATTTACTAAGCACTTAGTACAGTGCTCTGCACACAGTAAGCGCTCAATAAATACGATTGATTGATTATCATCATCATCGTGTCTACCGACTCATTTGTATTGTAATAATAACTGTGGTATTTGTTAAGCACTTGTTTTGTGCCAGGCACTGTGCTAAGCTCTGTGGTAGGTAAAAGCTAATCGGGTTAGAGACAGTCCCTGTCCCACATAGGGCTCACAATCTTAATCCCCTTTTTACAGATGAGGGAACTGAGCCACACTTCTTCTCATTTCCTTCTTATTTCCTTCTAAACCATAAATACTAGAATCAGTAATGCTAGAATCAGTACGTTGCAAATCCTATACTCATTTATTTGAAGATTAAGAATTGCTATGAGTGAAACAGATTATATTTTCTAATTTAAAAAAAACCACAAGAATATTAGTACTAGTGGTGTTAAGTGCTAATCATGTGCCAAGCACTGAAGTAGATTCAAGATAATCAGGCAAGACACAATTACTCTCCCCCTCTTCCCCCTCTCCATCCCCCCCGCCCCATCTTACCTCCTTCCCTTCCCCACAGCACCTGTATATATGTATATATGTTTGTACATATTTATTACTCTATTTATTTATTTTACTTGTATATATCTATTCTATTTATTTTATTTTGTTAATATGTTTGGTTTTGTTCTCTGTCTCCCCCTTTTAGACTGTGAGCCCACTGTTGGGTAGGGACTGTCTCTATATGTTGCCAACTTGCATTTCCCAAGCGCTTAGTACAGTGCTCTGCACACAGTAAGCGCTCAATAAATTCAATTGATTGATTGATTGATACACAGTCTAAGGAAAGGAGAATGAGAAAAGCAGCATGGCCTAATGGAAAGAGCACAGGACTGGCAGTCAGAAGAACCTAGGTTCTAATCCTGGCTCTGCCACATGTCTGCTGTGTGACCTTGGGCCAGTCATTTAACTTCTCTGGGCTTCAGTTACCTCATTTATAAAATTGGGATTACAGCTGACAGAGCCCCCAGACTGAGCCCCCTCCTCCCAAACTGAGCCCCCTCCTTCCTCTCCCCCTCCTTCCCCTCTCCATCCCCTCCGCCTTACCTCCTTCCCTTCCCCACAGCACCTGTATATATGTATATATGTTTTTACGTATTTATTACTCTATTTATTTATTTATTTTACTTGTACATATTCTATTTATTTTATTTTGTTAATATGTTTTGTTTTGTTTTCTGTCTCTCCCTTCTAGACTGTGAGCCCACTGTTGGGTAGGGACCGTCTCTATATGTTGCCAACTTGTACTTCCCAAGCGCCTAGTACAGTGCTCTGCACACAGTAAGCACTCAATATATATGATTGAATGAATGAATGAATGAACTGTGAGCCCCATATGGCACACGGATTGTGTACACCCTGATTAGCTTGCATCTATCCTAGCACTTAGTTCAGTGTTTGGCACACAGTAAGCACTTTCATTCACTATTCGATTGTATTTATTTAACACTTACTGTGTGCATAGCACTGTACTAAGCACTTGAGAGAATACAATATAATGAATACCATGAAAAATAAAATTTAGCTTACCATTAATAATCAAGTTTTCCAAGAACCTAAGTGATGCATCTTTTAAATTCTTTAAGTAGAGCTGCAAAACTAAGTGGTTTTGAAATGAAAGAATATTTCACTTCTGTGTAAAATTATGATCAAATTTTAAGGACTAGGTTTTCAACAAGCTGGTCACCTGGTTTTCAGCTGGCATATGCATGTCTCATTTAGGAATAGTCGGCTCCATTTTTTAGATTGTCTAAATATATCATCCCATACGTGGTACTGTGGATTTGGACAGGGCTACAAATTCTGGATATAGCCCCGTTGCAAAGTTTCAAAAGAAGCTGTTTATAGACAAAGATAGCCAATATTTTCATCCAGAATTTTCTCGATACTCTCTCCATCCAAAGAAAATTGAATATAAATTAATTCCCATTTTCAAAGCCACAAGGATGCAGTCAATCAATCAGTGGTATTTATTGAGTGCTTACTGTGTGCAGAGCACTGTACTAAGCCCTTGAGAGAGCGCAGTCCAACAGAGTTGGTAGACACAGTCCCTGTTCACAAGGAGCTTACAATTTAGAGGAGTTTACAGTCTAGAGGGTACAACTAATTCATCTAAAGCACAGCTACAGCAGCAAAGAGGGAGGAAATGGTTTTTCTTTGTTTAATATAAATGTTCATCTGTGTAAGACATACATTATAGTGAAAAGAGTTGTCTAGTTTTAAGAATACTATAGGAAGTATCTAATCTTGGATTATCTGATTGGACAAAACATTCAAATCATTTAATAAATAATTTAACTTTATGTGATTTATAAACTATTTTCTGATTTTATATGAGGAATTTGTAGAGTGAGGTTTATTGAAAAAATAAATCCTAGACACTGGGCAAACTTTCTTTCGTATCTAGAGAAAGCAGTCAGCGAATCCATTTTGACCAACTACAGTTTACCTTTCAAAGTGATTACATCTTAATGAAGGCACAAAAGATAACACAGATCACATCTCCTTTTAAAATCCTAGTCAAGCATTTAGTTTTCTGGGAATTATTCATTGTAATCTGTATTTCTACCTTGAATTAATCACAAAATGATAGAAACATCTATCTCTTTTTTGCTGTTATTCTGCCAGAATGAACTAAATTGAACATGTTAAAACACATTTAACAACTCTGTTTCTTCTATAACTGAACTTTTTTGTAGTGTTATTCCTGTGTTTTGAAGAGGGTATTTGAAGAATAATTGATGAGTTTTGCACAGGCAATCTCAATGCTTGGTGTACTGATTGCATTGCTTTTCTAATCAACAGCCTGCGTTGGCAGAGATTTTATGCTCATTAATAATCATACACACATGCTTGAAAAACAAAATTACTCATTGTATTTTGCAGGTGTAAGAACCCTTGTGAAATTAACATACAGTTACGTATCTACTTTGCTAATATTGCTAACACAAAAGGCTTTTACATGTCAAGTAAACAGCACAAAATTGCAATAATTTATGCCTCAGAAATGATAGTCCTTCAGAGTAAAGAAAAAACATTCTTAACCATTTCCTGATATGCTCTAGGTCTCGTCTATAAGGGCACCTTGGAAAACAAATAAATAACTTCTAATTTGTAGCTGTTCATATTTTAGTGGAAAAAATACTGGCTTGGATCCATCCTTGAGGTTATATTTAAATCAGGTAAATAAGACCTCACCATCAGTCACCCAGAAGAGTTGGGAAATGTGAAAAGAAAATATAAAGCTGAGAGTAATGAAAAGTTGCCTAACTGCAGAGAGAAAATTGGCTGTGGATTGAGTGATTGAAAACCCGAATGAGGATTCTAGAGCAGATGGGTACAAAATGAAGTTTTTAAGAAAAGTGACTTGGGCAGTAGACTGGAGAGGGGAGAAATGGACACAGGGAGAACAGTGAAGAACCTGATTTAGTCATCAAACAGGGAGAAAGTGGTTCAACATAACATTGAGCCCACTGTTGGGTAGGGACTGTCTCTATATGTTGCCAACTTGTACTTCCCAAGCGCTTAGTACAGTGCTCTGCACACAGTAAGCGCTCAATAAATACGATTGATGATGATGATGATGATTGTGTCTAGTGTACTTTAATCTTTGAAGCTCTCATAAATCAGGCACACTAGCAAGAACAGATAGGATCTTGCCATCAGGAGCCCTGTTTCTCACTCAAAGATCCCTTCCTCAATGCTGGAAGGCATGCTAAAGGAGTTCATTAAATTGTTATTATTATTAATCATATTTATTGAGTGCTTACTCTGTGCAAAGCACTGCACTAAGAGCTTAGAAGAGTATCTGTGCAAGATTCCCTCTTTAACTGGGATGAAGGTGGTTCTATCTGGTCATTTCAGTAGCAACAAGGTAGTGCAGATCATTGGCACGACTACATGAGAAGCAGT
This sequence comes from Tachyglossus aculeatus, assembly GCF_015852505.1. Classification (NCBI taxonomy): domain Eukaryota; kingdom Metazoa; phylum Chordata; class Mammalia; order Monotremata; family Tachyglossidae; genus Tachyglossus; species Tachyglossus aculeatus. Next base: position 33,003,686 of record NC_052079.1, on the reverse strand, counting down.
ACGGTGTAGTGTATATATGTATATATGTTTGTACATATTTGTTACTCTATTTATTTATTTATTTATTTTACTTGTACATATCTATTCTATTTATTTTATTTTGTTAGTATGTTTGGTTTTGTTCTCTGTCTCCCCCTTTTAGACTGTGAGCCCACTGTTGGCTAGGAACTGTCTCTATATGTTGCCAACTTGTACTTCCCAAGCGCTTAGTACAGTGCTCTGCACACAGTAAGCGCTCAATAAATACGATTGATGATGATGATTGATGATAGTGGATAGAGCATGGACTCGGAGGTCAGAAGGTCATCCTGGCTCCACCAGTTGGCTGCTGTGTGACCGTGGGTAAGCCTCTTCACTTCTCTGTGCCTCAGTTATCTCATCTATAAAATGGGGATTGAGACCGTGAGGCCCTCTTGGAACAGGGACTGTGTCCAACCCAATTTCCTTGTATCCACCCTTGTGCTTATTGCAGTGCCTTCCGCATAGTAATTGCTTAACAATACCACAGCTTTTATGGGAACCATGAGAACCCGACCCAGGGGCTGGGCCCAAGGGGTGGATAATACCATTAGTTTCACCCCAGTGATGTTCAGACAGGAAGGGAAGTATAACTACCTCTCAATTTTGGATTTTTATTTTTTAGGAATCAGAGGAGTCGTTATGATAGCTCCACTCCTTTCTCCCTGCCAGCCGGACCAGAGTCCTGACATCTGCTGTGGGAGCTGGGTGAGAACTATGGTCCTCGGTTCACGGGTTGAATACTGAGTGTTGGCTGGAGTTCTTCTTGCAGCATTAGTGCTGCAGGCAGGGTGTGAGCAGAGTTTAAACTCCAGAGCCATGGCAACCTTGTGGCTGCTATGGCAACAGAACCTGAATGGTCCAATCGGGCGTGCGATCAAGTGAAACAGAGGCAAGAGGGCAGACAGCTATTATTTCCTCTTCCCCCTTACTCTCTCCTTCCCTCTTCTTCCTCCCTCTTCCTTCCTCTCCCTCTCCTCCCCAAAGCCCCACCTCTTCAACTTCCTCCCCCAAGTTCATTCCTGCTCACAATTCAAAAGTTGGCCCAAGTGGTGTGAATGACTTCATAGATTTCTTAGCAGTGAAATATGACATGCTATCTTTGGCTTTTCCAGTTCATGATTTGATCTCTATATCAACCACAGTTTATGTGGCCTCCATTTTTATACATTTCTCAAACATAATCATTGACCAGATTTAAAAGAAAATTAGCAACTCAAATAGCTGCATTTATCAATTCTTTGCCTGAAGGTGATCTTACAGTCTCAGTGACTTTACTAATGAAATAATTTTAAAGGTGATAAAGCAATGTGCCAATATTTTATAAGATGAGGTTTAGTTAGCCAGGTTTGCATCAGTTAGAAGTAAAATAGTGAATATTTTGTTCATGAGAACAGACAACCAAATGAAAGTTATAACATCATTAAATTACAATGATCAGGAATGAATCTTATGCAGTGAAGCAATTCTACAGTGTCTGTGACCTTCCACTTAAAACATAAGCAGTGCTGGATAAGCAGCATGGCTCAGTGGAAAGAGCACGTGCTTGGGATTCAGAGGTCATGGGTTCGAATCCAGACTCTGCCACCTGTCTGCTGTGTGACCTTGGGCAAATCATTTAGCTTCTCTGAGCCTCAGTTACCTTATATGTAAAATGGGGATTAAGATTGTAAGCCCCACGTGGGACAACCTGATCACTTTGTATCCCCCCCACCCCAGCACTGAAAACAGTGCTTGGCATATAGTAAGCGCTTAACAAATGTCTTTATTATTATTATTGAGAAGCAGCATGGCTCGGTGGAAAGAGCCCGGGCTTTGGAGTCAGAGGTCATGGGTTCAAATCCTGGCTCCACCAAATGTCAGCTGTGTGATTTTGGGCAAGTCACTTCATTTCTCTATGCCTCAGTTACCTCATCTGTAAAATGGGGATTAAAACTGCGAGCCCCCTGTGGGACAACCTGATCACCTTGTAACCTCCCCAGTGCTTAGAACAGTGCTTTGCACATAATAAGCACTTAACAAATACCATTATTATTATTATTATTATTATTATTAAAACATGGTGATTGCAAAATTAAAATAGGTTAAATTAAACTTTATATATCTTACCTGTCCCAGTTGGCATTTCTGCCAACATGTTTTGGATAGAATGAAATTTCACCATCAGGGAGGGTTTGACCACAAATCCATGTCTGTCTTGATACAGCACAGTGAGGCTGCGCAGTAAATAGTTTTATGCATAGGCATGGAATCAGACACAGATTTTTCATAATAATAATAATAATGGCATTTATTAAGCACTTACTACGTGCAAAGCACTGTTCTAAGTGCTGGGCAGGTCACAAGGTGATCAGGTTGTCCCACGGGGGGGCTCACAGTCTTAATCCCTATTTTACAGATGAGGTGACTGAGGCACGGAGAAGTGAAGTGACTTGCCCAAAGTCACACAGCTGACAATTGGTGGAGCCAGGATTTGAACCCATGACCTCTGACTCCAAAGCCCGTGCTCTTTCCACTGAGCCACGCTGCTTCTGAATGTAGGTTCTTCGGAAATGCAATCCCAGAGTCAATTTTTGCCAGATAAAATATGCCTGTTTTTTAAGTCATTGGAATTTTTTTTGCTGACCTCACTTTTTCTTTTCCCTGATTGCCAGATATATTCTTGGCTGGAGCAGGAAATGTGCCCTTTGCTTTCTCCCGATTGAGTAATAACATCTTCATTACAAGCAGCAGTCTGTGCAGCTGTGTACAGGTGGCATTTTAAGTTGACCTGTGCTTCCTCAGCAGATCAGAACGAAGCAGAGAGGAAATAGATTAGAACTAGAATACTGTAGTTGAGTGAAATAAAGAATTACCACGGGAATTGATTTTGGCAGAAAGGATTTTCCCTTTCTTCACTATCAATTTTTTCCACCAACCTCTAATAAATTCCACTCACTGTGACGTCTAAATTCCTGAAACAGGATGTGCTTTGGGAGTTTTCAGATTATACAAATAACAATCCAGGGTGCAGCGTGGCTTAGTGGAAAAAACCTGGGTTTGGGAGTCAAAGGTGGTGTGTTCTAATTCCGCCTCTGCCTCTTTTCAGCTGTGTGACTTTGGGTAAGTCACTTAACTTCTCTGTGCCTCAGTTATCTTATCTGTAAAGTGGGACAGCTGATTACCTTGTATCTACCCTAGTACTTGGCACAGAGTAAGCCCTTAACAAATACCATCATTATTATTATTATTATAGTGATTAGTCTAAAAGTGTCTATATAAAATGTGTTGAAACACTTGCTAAAGCCACTAAGATTTCAGTGTTCCAAATAAATGTATGGATCTAGGGTGTGACTAGATGATATTTAAAAAAAATTGATGGAGAAGAGATGATACAATTTCTTTAACAAAGGTAGCAGAAAGCCTAATTTGAAATCAAATTGTAGAGCAAACAATGAGTTTAAATTCAAATATCAAGGAAGCTTTATGGGGGCCAATGTGAAACTTTACTAGGCAGAAAAGGTTGAATAGGAGCAAAATGTGCAGTAAGGCTAATTTGGGGAAAAATAGTTCACTGCTCATTAACTACGGACACTTTAAAATATGATAGCTGTACAACCATAACTCATTTTTCAGCATCTACGGACATTTTAAAATACGATAGCTGTACAACCATAACTCATTTTTCAGCATAAGCCAAATTGATAGAATATTGAAAAAACTATCATATTTAGTAAAATAGCACATCTTAAAAGGAATTACTCTAAGAAAGTTGTGGCACTTTTTAATGAATATATCCCACTATCAATATTTATAGGTTTTTTAACAGCATTGGAGAAATGTGAAGTCTATTTGTCCCACTCACCCATCCCCACAGAGTCTCACACATATGTGCATAATTGTCCTTCTTATTCGAAGATGACAGTGAAATTCATCTACAGTTGTATGTGCAGGTGTATGCATGTATGTATCGAACAGTGTATGGGAAATATAGTTCACCCCCTACAGCATGAGATATTGTGATAATTATGGACATCATCCCTAGAGAAGATTCACCATCAAAGAGATCTGAGAAAGAAATTATTTTGATGAATAAAGGGAAAGTGAACTATAATGGTCTTACTCTAAAAATGTGGTAAAATGTCACTACTAAATCAAAATTTTAAAAAACTTTGATGTTCTAGTATGTGGAACTGTGTTGCAAAAAGATGACCAGATTCTACTTTTAGATTGTGAGTGCTTCCCAAGAGATAGGAACCATGTCTAATTCTCACCTATGTATTCTTTCCCAGTGCTTGGTACAGTGCTCTATTCTTACACAGTAATCATTGAATAAATACTCCTACTACTAATATTGTGAAAGCTTAAATTGCCAAGGGAGAAGGGATTCATAATACGTCATATCTCATTTTTGTATTTTGAACATTGGAAATGACAATAGAAGTACCAGTAGAATTAGTAGCAGTGGTAGTTTGTCTGCTGTGTGACCTTGGGCAAGCCACTTAACTTCTCTGTACCTCAGTTACCTCGTCTGTAAAATGGGGATTAAAAGTGTGAGCCCCACGTGGGACAACCTGATTACCCTGTATCCACCCCAGTGCTTAGAACAGTGCTTGGCACATAGTAAGTGCTTAACAAATACCATTATTATTATTATTATTATTATTAATAGTAGTAGTAGTAATAGTACTATTGTATATATAAAGCTTTATTAATCCCTTCTCCCTAAGAAATTTAATCTTAAACATTATTTATTACCCAATGAATTGAAGTCCATGGGTGAGCAAACATTCACCGATAATACTTTGGGGGCCTAATATAGCCTATAAAATTTGAGACAATTGTTTTGAGGAATTGTTTCCTAGAAAAGATACCAAATTAGAACTCTAGTTCTTATCTCCATTTTCAACCATTAATCCTTGCAAAAAGGTACAGTGTCCTGCCACTGTATATAAGACTTTAAATCAATATACAATGTGTGTTATTTAAAACTTCATAGAATATATATATTTAATTTTTAGCTGATGACTGTTTAACTTAATAAACAATCACATTTTATCAGATGATAATTAGAACTCATGTCCTCTAGCTCCCAAGACTGTGTTTTATTCACTTGTCCACACTGATTCCCTAATCTATGTGAGATTCAGAATGATTAAATGTACATATATAATCCTGAACGAAGTTGGCTAATGACTTGAAGTGGGAAGTATCTGTCAATCAAAATTCCAGTTAACTGAAACATGGGAGCATCAAGCGGGGTTTTTTGTGTAAAGTCTCAGAAAGTTCCAGTAAAATTCCTGGAAGTGACAAGTGGACACTTCACTGAATCCTGATCTCTAGCCATGCTTATCTTCAGAGAACTATTTGCTGATCAAGTTTAGGAAATGACTTTTTGGTGAAGCTACTGTTATAGGAAGAGCATAAAGCCAAACAACAGGAGGGAAACTTCCTAGATCTTTGAAGAAAGAAGAACAGACAGAAGTGGTGGAATATTGGCAGTGAACTGTAGCTTTTAACAGTAAATTCTGCTGAGGCGCCAGGGGAGCTAGCTATAAACCCACCTGAAATGGACTCAAACAATTTAAGCTCTTTCTGCACAGGGGCTCACTTCAATCAAAGTTAACCCAGATATGGAGGATATCTAAAGCTATAGTCGGTAGCTTTCTCTCTTTGGTACATTGCCAAATAACACAATCATTACTGTATGTTCAGTAAGCAAACCTATGAGGTGGGAGAAGACTCCTTCAGATCATTTTCCATTCTTCAAGCAGCTCGCCTTTGAAGTGCAGCTCTCATCTCACTGACTGACTCTTCCAGTGGCACACTGTGATTATTGTAATGGGAAGGTTGATGAAGTGACAAATGCTGGGTTTTTTTCCATAACCAAAGGAATTTCCCTCAAAGTGGAGGACGAAGTGGAGGAGAATGAGAAAGAGGACATAGAGGAGGAGGTTGAAGAGGAGAACCAGGAATTAGAAGCACAGAGATTCATCTATTAGGAAAGACTTTTTTTATGGTATTTGTTAAGTGCTTTCTACATGTCAAATACTGTTCTAAGTGCTGGGGTAGTGCAGTCTCTGACCTGCATGGAGCTCACAGTCTAAGTAGGGAGGGAGGACGGGTATTTAATCCCCATTTAACAGTCGAGGGAACCAAGGCATGGAGAGTTAAGTGACTTGTCCAAGGTCACGCAGCAAACAATTTGCAGAGCTGGGATAAGAACCCAGGTTGTCTCTGATTTTCAAGCCCATGCTCTTTCCACTAGACCATATTGCTTCTACACTCATCTTCACTTCCAGGAATTATGCTTCTCTTCTCCATTAGCAGTCTGGAATGAGCGGGATTGAAAATACCTCAGGGTCAGACTAGAATGGCCTAGTAGGGAGTTAAAAACAAAGGTGTTCCTGTGCTTCCTCTGCACAGTTCCATTCCTGTCTCCTAGATCTTGGCTAGAAACAAGCAAGTGTGGAGTAGAGAATCTTTTGTGAGCCCTTGGCCTGACAAAATTACCCGAAATCATACCAGTTCCCTGGAGTTTTCCTGAAAATGGATGTGTAGGGCTCATGTTAGCTATTTCCTCAATGCCAGCTCCTCCCCAAAAGTGTTAAGGATAAACCCTGGTATAAATTAAACCTTGGAAAGGCAAAGGATTCAGGAAACAGGTGCTAATAGAGAAGGAGCATGGCCTCATGGATTGAGGACGGGCCTGAGTGTCGGAGGATCTGAGTTCTAATCCTGGCTCTGCCTTTTGTCTGCAGTGTGTGATCTTGAGCATGTCACTTCATTTCTCTGTGCCTCAGTTGTTTCATTTATAAAATGGGGATTAAGAATGTGATTTCCATGTGAGACAGGGACTTTGTCCTTCATTGCTCAGTGGAAAGAGCCCAGGCTTGTGAGTCAGAGGTCATGGGTTCTAATCCCTGCTATGCCACTTGTCAGCTGGGTGACTTTGGGCAAGTCACTTAAATTCTCTTTGTCTCAGTTTCCTCATCTGTAAAATGGGTATGAAGACTGTGCGCACTATGTGGGACAACCTGATTACCTTCTATCTCCCCCAGCACTTAGAACAGTGTTCAGCACATAGTAAGCACTCAACAAACACCATAATTATTATTATTGTTATTATTTGCTTGCATTCACCCCAGTGCTCAGTAAAGTGCCTGGCACACAATAAGTAGAGACAACTTGTCCATTCATCAGTATGAATAGAATGCTCTGGAATAAAAGTTCATTTTTCATAAGTGATTTCACAATTTTGTTTTCTTTTATATCATCAATATTATTATTAAGACCTGATTGCTCTCTTTTCTGGACACACCAGAATGTGTCCCGCAATCTGACCATTGTAACAGAAATTGAAACATGGAATTTTACGTGTCCTGTTGTAAACTTAAACATATCTCTAAAAGCCACCACTGGATCAGAAGAAGAGCATTTAAGAGTAGGCCAGAAGTTGGATGAAACCTGTTAATGAAACAATAGATCAACAAACTGTATATTTAAAATCCACTCTTTTAGGAAATGTAAATTGCAGCATGGTGAACTAACACAAAAGTAAACTGAACACCTACTATTTTCAATTCATTAAAAGTTATGTAGGAAATCCCACGATTTTACTTGGAATCACTCATGAGATTTAGAAAGAAGATACACCTACTCCATTTCCCTTCCTCCCAACCCTCCTTAGCATAACATGGGTAAATCCATATTTGACTACCATCCCCCACCTCACCTCACCTGAAAATATAAACATGTTAGACATCATTCCCGTTGAGTGATTTGTTTTAAGGGTTAAAGGTGAAAGGAGAGGATTAAGGAAACGCATAAGTAAGAGAGCAATTGGAGAGGAAGAATCCTTCTTCCATCTTCCATTTCATTTCTACCCTTCCCACTCCAGAACAGGGACAAGGGTGGGGGAGTGGCATAATAGGACTTAGTATTTAATTTATCTCCCCCAAATCCTCTGAGAACTATATAGCTGATAAATAATCAAATCCTCATGTTCAGATGGAAACCCAGAATTCAACTACTTAAACCTAGGTGGAATCGGCATTGAAGTTCAAATAGCTGTTCTTCCATTAGACTACTCCATTCATCAATATGAATAGCATGATTTGGAACAAAAGTTCATTTTTCACTTTTCATAAGTGACTTAATAATTCTGTTTGTCTTCTTTTGAATGAATCCAGTTCTAACCTGAACTGAAACCATTTCATGGGTAACAAACAATTTCTCAAGATTCAAAAGAAAAGTCTTGTGTTGAATTTGTGAATTCATTTTATACAAAGGATTAAAAGCATTGCTTAAATGTGACAAAGGAATTCTTCTGGGAAAGCACTTCTTTAAGGACTTATTCAATTTCCATTGTACTATATTGCAGTTACAAACTAAACAAACTTATACCTTATTGAATCAAAGTATTATGTTCCTTGCCTGGAGTAGGAAAGGCAAATCAGAAAGACTTTTTGTGGTTTTAGGACTGGTCACATTCACTTCATTAACTCCAACAACTTCTGTGTTCGGGCTAATCTACAGAGACTGAGATACTTAAGATACTTCAAAGCACAAAGAAAGTGACTTGAATGTAGGACTGTGTTTAATCAGCATGATATTTGCTGACTTTAAACAGACGGTTGGGGTGTGAAAAGTTTTCCATCTGTCTCAGAAAAAAAAGTCACAAACAGTTCCCAGGTCTCCACTAAATCATAGATCATATTAATTAATTAATTATGGTATTTGTTTATTGTTTATTATATGCCTGGTACTGTACCCTGGGGTTGATAAGGATAATTAATTAATTAATTGTGGTATTTGTTAATTGTTTATTATATGCCTGGTACTGTACCCTGGGGTTGATAAGGATAATTAGGTGGGACTCAGCCCTTATCTCACATAGGCTCCTAGTCTAAATTGGATGGAGGAGGATTTAATTCCCATTTTACAGATCAGATAACCGAAGCATAGTTAAGGCAAGTTAAGTGACTTGTCCAAGGTCTCAGTAGACAAATGGTCGAGCCAGGCTTTGGATTTGATGTATCCATACTACAGATACCATTGTGGACTCCTTTAACTGACTATTTTTTACGTGGAACATTAAGGATAAGGACAGCTTGGCAGGCTGTCTATTCCATGTGGTTAGAGCATGAGTGAATCTATTTAACATATACCAGTATGAACTTGCCTGTTATAAAGACACGACTGTATTAATATTTGATACTGCCACAGTGGGCTGATCCTTCTTTAGATAACATGGCATGAATTCAAAATAAGATACAACAATTTCTCTGTAAAGAATAGTCTGAGTAAGACACTTCTAGCTGTTGACTTTTTAACTTTAGATGTATTTATATGAATAAAAACTAAGTTTTGATTAGTGCCAGTTTTTATCATTAGAATTAAACAATGGGAATAATTTCAAACAGCTCCTGTATCATATGGATGTCATTGTTTAGGGGGTGGGAAACAAGATATTAGCCTTTTCTTAATTTTAGGATGCTTTTAATGTGGAATGAAACCAAAGGGTTGTGTTTTATTTTAGGAATGGTGTGCTAGAAGCCCGTATATGTAATCTGAGTCTTCTTCTTCATTTGCTAGTATATTACATGGTGATTTAGAGTTGCAGAAACAATAAAAATAATTTTATCTTTGATAGATATAATAAGATACATCAAGCAGGCATCTTCAAATTCCTTGCTCCCCTCAAGCTAGTCCTATCTTCAATGTCCTCACAATCTTCAAACACTCAGTGAAATATGGAGAAATATGATTCAGCTCAAAATTCCCATCTTGTGCCACAAACTTCCCACTGTAGTTCGGTTAAGTCCTTTCCTAAGGAGAAGCCTAATTTTTGGTGGAATAAGACATGTATTTGGGATACCAGGGCGATAAAATATACTGCTCTGATGGTAGCTCTTTCTTGTCCTGTGGTCAAGGTAATCCTGATCTGCACCTTACCTCCCTTTTCTCCCGAGGAAGAGGAATAGGTCACAAGGAAGGAGGTAAAAGGAGGCTTAGGATAAGCCTGGGGCTGGGGTATTTGTTAAATACTTACTGTATGCCACGCACTAGACTAAGCACTGGGGTAGATATGAGCAAATCAGGTTGGACAAAGTCCCTGTCCCACCTGGGGCCTACCGTCTCAATCCCCATTTTACAGATGAAGTGCCAGAGGCAAAGAGAAGTGAAGTGACTTGCTCAAGGTCACACAGCAGACAACTGGTGAAGACAGGATTAGAACCCATGACCTTCTGACTTCCAGGGCTGCCACTATACCATACTGCTTCTCCATGAAGCCTGTGAGTACAGTATTGAATAAGAACTTTTGAAGCAGAAAAAAACCCGCTACCCTCCCTGAACCTCATTAGTTAAATTCCATTTCAGTCAATGGCATTTATTCAGCACTTACTGTGTGCTGAGTCTCAAGAGAGTTGGTAGACACAATTCCATTCATCACAAGGAGCTTACAGTCTACAAGAAAGACAAGCAGCATGCCTCGGTGGAAAAACTATGAACCTGGGTTCTAATCCTGACTGTTATTTATTTATTTTACTTGTACATATTTATTCTACTTATTTTATTTTGTTAATATGTTTTGTTTTGTTCTCTGTCTCCCCCTTCTTGACTGTGAGCCCACTGTTGGGTAGGGACCGTCTCTATATGTTGCCAACTTGTACTTCCCAAGCGCTTAGTACAGTGCTCTGCCCACAGTAAATGCTCAATAAATACGATTGAATGAATGAATGAAAGAATGACTGTTCCACTTGACTGCTTGTGACCTTGACCAGGTCACTTAATTTCTCTGTGCTTCAGTTTCCTTGTCTGTAAAATGAAAATTAAATAGGAGAAGGGGGTGATCCTTTGGATTCTGAGATCCCTATGAGACAGAGACTATGCCTTATCGGTTTATTTTTTATTTTCTCTAATGCACAGCTCAGTCCTTAACAAATACCATCACTGCTGTCTGTGTTGACATGAGCTAGATCTTCCTGCCAAATGGGACTAGGATTTGAAAGATTAGTGGTTTCACACTTGTCTCTATGCAGCATTTCATCTGATCTCCATCGTTTCCTGAAGTTCACAAAATAGAAAATATACAAGTGTGCTGCTTTCTGGTTCTAATCCCAATTCGTGAATCTTTATAAGGTGACAAAATTGCTTGGCTTTTTAATGGAATCTTTTTCACTGTCATCCATTAATGAGGGATTGCAGGATTATTATTTTTTGCTTTGTACTTTTCATTTTTTGTTTTCATCACTATTGATTTGTTATTTTGCAACAACAGGCTGATATTTCTGAACAAATTACCAGGCCTTACATCAAGGAAATGTCATTGTCTGCATGTGATCAAAATTATCCTATGTCTGTGTTGATGTGTAGCTCTAGTGGGGTAAAGCAAGAAGTCAGCAGAGTTGAAGATTGTAAGGAAGCTCTTGTTTTGGGTATAAGTGTATAAGAAGAAGGGTAGGAAGTATAACAAGGTATCAAATTCAGGAATGCAGAGGTGGGACTAGAAGAGCAGTAGAAGCAGTGTGGCTCAGTGGAAAGAGCATGGGCTTGGGAGTCAGAGGTCATGGGTTCTAATCCCAACACTGCCACTTATCAGCTGTGTGACTTTGGGCAAGTCACTTAACTTCTCTGTGCCTCAGTTACCTCATCTGGAAAATGGGGATTAAGACTGTGAGCTCCATGTGGGACAACCTGATTATCTAGTACCTCCCCCAGTGCTTAGAACAATGCTTGGCACATAGTAAGTGCTTAACAAATACCAAAATTATTATAGTGAGTAGCTCTGCTGCCAAAGCAAGCATTTTGCCCTATGACCCTTTCTGGGTGTTTATTCTTGGAATTTTTACTTTAGGAGAACAGGGACATGTTAAATGGGGGAGAAATCATCCCTGCTTCCCCAGATAATAATAATGGTATTTGTTAATCACTTACTATGTGGCAAGTACTCTCCTAAGCACTGTTACAGATACAAGCTAATCAGGTCAGACAAAAGTCCCTGGTCCATAGGAGGCTAACTGCAGCTACTAAATCCTTCTTTTACACAAGAGAAAACTGAGGCACAGAGAAGTTAAGTGACAGTGAAGTCACACAGCGAGCGAATGGCAGAGCCAGGATTATCACACAGGTCTTCTGATTCCCAGGCCTGTACGCTTTCCATTAGGCCAAGCTGCGTACTCCCAGATCAACTTTGAGGAAAATGGGCTCAGTAAATAGTTAGAAAACTTCTATTTTTCAGTTGTTAAAATCTTCCAAACCAACATCAGTTCATTGGCTATGCATCCCATCCATGACAACAACACAGTGACACTTTTGGATTCAAGAGCACCTGTGACATGTAGTTAAGTAATGACGGTTCATTAACAGAAAACGTTTCCTTGTCACAGGACACCCACGAAGGTAGAGCTCTGAGTGGCTCCTCATAGCCCACACTTGAAGACCTCAATGCCTTTATGTGTGAGTCAAGCCCCTGTCAGCACACTGGGTGTGACTGATGGCGGAGTCACTGTTGTGAAGTGATAATGATACTGATGTCAGCAGAGTTGCACCTGGAATGATCTCTTCCCCACTTAAAAACAGTCCTTGAAGTCAGAGTGGTAGAGGGCACAATGATTAAAATTCACAGACCCCGTGGGGGGTCAAATTAGAGTGTGCATTCAGCAGGGAGGAGGTCCTTGATTTAAATTTGGAAGATCTGATTAGGACACAGGCATCACAAAAGGGAGCAGTGCTCAGTGATTCTTAATTCGGGAAGCCCCTGAAATGGGAGACATCTTGGGGGGATGAGCTCTTGCCTCCCCCCTCCTTCCAAGAAGCAGTTTCAGTCCAGGGGAGGCCCCTCCAAAGAGGGTGAACCCAGGTCCAAGAAGTCCCAAAACTCTGGCAGAGAGTATTCCAACACTTAGCACAGAGTTTGGTGTGCAGTAAGTGCTTAATAAATACCACTAAAGGATATGTATATTGCCTGTTCACATGAGGCTAAATCAATCAATCAATCCATCAATCAATCGTATTTATTGAGCGCTTACTGTGTGCAGAGCGCTGTACTAAGCACTTGGGAAGTACAAGTTGGCAACATATAGAGACGGTCCCTACCCAACAGTGGGCTCACGGTCTAGAAGGGGGAGACAGAGAACAAAACAAAACATACTAACAAAATAAAATAAATAGAATAGATATGTACAAGTAAAATAAATAAATGGAGTAATAAATATGTACAAACGTATTATCTCCGTTAATCAATCTGTCAGTCGCATTGATTGAGCACTTGCTATGTTCATTCATTCACTCAATTCATGCAATTGTATTTATTGAGCGCTTATTGTGTGCAGAGCACTGTACTAAGTGCTTGGGAGAGAACAATATAAAAGTAAACAGACGCAATCCCTGCAAACAAGGAGCTTACACTGTACTAAAATGCTTGGGAGATACAGTACAAGATAGTTGAAAGGCTGATCTCTGCCCACTAGGAGCTCACGGTCTACAGTCTATAAGGTAATGAGGGCTTACTTAGGACAACCTCCTGTGGGGACACATAATCCTAGGAGGATTTTGAAGATGGGAGGAGTGGTGGTCTGTCACCAATGTAGGGGAAAGGAGTTCCAGGTCAGAGAGAAGACGAGAGAAAGGGGTTGGTGATGAGATAGAAGAGATCAAAGCAAAGTGAGTAAGTAAACTGGTGCTAGAGGAGCCAAGTGTGTGCAGGTCGGGGTGTAGTAATAATAATAATAATAATAATCACATTTATTAAGTGCTTATGCACTGTTCTAAGCACTGGGGAGGTTACAAGGTGATCAGGTTGTCCCACGGGGGGCTCACAGTCTTAATCCCCATTTTACAGATGAGGTAATGGAGGCACAGAGAAGTTAAGTAGATCAGTGAGGAGTGGGAGAATGGATTGAGTGCCTACAGAAACTATATGACAACCAAATCTACAGGAAGAAGAAGGGATTCTCTCGAGCTGACTTGATATGCTGACTTGAATCAATATTGAAGTTTGTGACTGAGACAGCCTACTGTTCCATCCATGAATCCCAGGGTTGCAGCGTTATGCATCCCTCTAGGAGAGACTTAAGCTCATTGCTCATTTCATAGATTGTGAGCAATCACTTTGTTGAAAATGGATCAACTTTAGTGAAGAAAAGAGAGAGACCCATTGGAAACTGTAGCCTGGGGAAGATATTACTGGCATAATAAATTTGTCTTGGTAATGAAATGTTTCATGTTTTACCTCGTAGACCTTTCTGGATAAATATTTGCATGATATGTAATGTTTCTCAATTACACCCTGGGTTATATCTGAAATGGCACACTGCAGTGTTCCTAAAGATCTAGCTAAAATATCCATACCTCACATGCTTTAGATTTCTAACTCCCTACTTTATCCAATCACAGTCACTACCCAATCAGAATGAGTCCAATAAATCTTTATCTGGTTCTTGCTTAACATACGGTTACATGGTACTTTAGTAAATGGTGCAGAAAGTACATGAGTAAACACATTATGGGAGCTGCAATGATTTGAAATATTTACCTGTAGAGAAAAGGGAATTACACCAATAATAGATGAGGCTACCACTTTATCTTTGTGGTTGGGAAGAAGCTCATCTGATTTTTAATCTCAGTTTCTTCCTGTTGCATTAATCAAAATTGTGGAATTAAATAATCTACTCAGTCACTTACCCACTCTATTAAACATATGTATTAAAAAGGCTATCTGCTGCCTAATTGTCATGGATCATACTGAAGTGCCTATGAGCAAAGAGGGTGAAGAGGATTTTAAGTACATTGTATCTCTATTATGGCTACAGCTACCTTATAAATTGCAGGTTTAGAGGTGAGGGTGGGGGATGAATGTGTTCTGCATAATTTAAGCTTTTAATGCTATAGTTAGCATTCAACTCATTTTTTTAAAAAAATTAAGGCTAAAAGAAAAGGATGAATCCTTTTTCTACCCTTTATGATTAAAATGATTTTGTTGTTCGGGCTAGAGGCAGCTCTGTGATTTGTTCTGAACTGATCTGTTCCTTCTGTCTTAAACTGAATGAACTCTCTAGCCCTCCGAGTATAACTTTCTGATTATGTAAATTATATTCCTGCAACAATTATACCCTCACTCCTTCCCTGGCTTAGTCACTGATGAATTATTGTGTTCCCTATATTGTCAATAGTAACCATTGCCACATTATGTTCAGTTAAAACAAATACTGTAATACAATATGTTCATGGCTTTTCCAGGTTTTGTTTATTCATGCTAGTATGTATAAATACAGCTGCTTCACTATGTAGCCTGAAAAAAGAATTCTGCTATCCCAAAGTGGGGAAGAAAAGAGAAGAGATAAATAAGAAACAGGGGGAGGCAGGGTCACATGAGTTGCATTTTTTTATTCTTTCTCTTCTGAAACGTACCCAATTTCCTCAATTTAAAATCTCATTTTACTGTAAGTGGACAAGTACACCTGTCCACATGTTTTGTTTTGTTGTCTGTCTCCCCCTTCTAGACTGTGAGCCCAGTGTTGGGTAGGGACCGTCTCTCTATGTTGCCAACTTGTTCTTCCCAAGCGCTTAGTACAGTGCTCTGCACATAGTAAGTACTCAATAAATATGACTGAATGAATGAATGAATGGAAATAAAAAATAAACAGTTTATCTCTTATTGTAGAATGTTCATGAAATGTAGGCTAATGGCTGGGGAAGATGCCAGGATTCATAAGGCCGAATAATCAAATATCCAGAATAATAGATTTGCTTAGCTCAAAGCTGTGCATTTAATAGGCAATCATTGTTTTAAAGATGGTGATGAGGCTATCAGTGCCATAAATATGGCACTGGTTTTTAACATAATAATTTCTGGAAATGTGTGTTCTTTAAAGAACATTTAAAATATCAAAGGTCTTTTTTAAGTGGCATCTGTGTTTACTAAGGCTACAACAGCTACAGAATGAAAGTCAATGATTTTGTGACCAGGGCAAGAGTTGTAGAAATAGTTGTTGTAGCTGTAGTAGTAGTAGTAGTAGACCAGTTTAGATAAAGCATTTCTGCCCCTTAGTATGCGTGTTTTTTGCTGGGTGTTCTCTCTGTTTTTATTTCTTTGGCTCAGGAAGGGTGAGAGGCCAAAGATGTCCCTTAAATGACTGATTAATGAATTGAAGACATTTTTGCTCAAGGTGTTAAAACTGGGTACATTGTTTTTCCCCCAAGGAGTAGGTGATGGGATTTTAAGGGTAGGACTGGATACAAAAATGACCAAACTGAATTTTGGATTCAGAACAAGATTTAGGGAGAAGGGAGGGCAGTAAGAAATGGAAGCCTCTTCTGCCTCTTAGTTTGTGTGGTTATTTTTTGGTGTTCTTTCCTTTTTGGTTGCTCATCCATTCAACAACTGTTCTTTATAAAGTGGCACTCTCATTGGTCTCCAACAACTCGTACAAGCCAGCCGGGGGTAGAATAAGGTCTGTTCACAGGCAGCAGACCACAGTTTCCCAGAGAGATCCCAAAGGATGGGTTCCATGGATGTGACTGTTTCACTCAACAGAAGTCTACAATTGGAAGTGGGCCCAGGGGAATCTTCTGCTGATGGACTTCACAGAGATTAGCTCTTCTACAACCCCAGGTTGTAAACATACCATAAAAAACCATCCCATAGGGCATGCCGGTAGTGTCAAGAAGACTGGCAAGAGAGTGTGAATGGCTCAGCACAAACTATCACCCATAGGTCAATCAATCAATCATATTTATTGAGAGCTTACTGTGTGCAGAGCAGTGTACTAAGTGCTTAGAAGAGCATAATATAACAGAGTTGGTGGACATATTCCCTGCCCACAATGAATTTATAATCTACAGTCCCCAATAACAATTAGAACACAGTAATAATAATAATACTAATGATAATAATAATAATAATAATGGCATTTGTTAAGCACTTACTATGTGCAGAGCACTGTTCTAAGTGCTGGGGGGATACAAGGTTATCAAGTTGTCCCACATGAGGCTCACAGTCTTAATCCCCAGTTTACAGATGAGGTAACTGAGGCTCAGAGAAGTTAAGTGCCTTGCCCAAGGTCACACAGCAGACATGTGGTGGAGTAGGAATTCGAACCCATGACCTCTGACTACAAAACCCATGCTCTTTCCTCTGAGCCATGCTGCTTCTCTAGCCCTACTGACCGTGAGGTGTCTCATGTCTGCATTCAGAAAAGTAGTACTTATAGGGCACCGTGGATAGAGGGGCAGAGTTTCAGACTTTCACAGCTTAGCCTATCAGCCCCAAAATTACAGCCACAGCCTTGGCCCTGGCCTATCTGAAAATCAAAAAATTGAGATGGTATCATTCTGTTGCCAGTATTTGAATACCTACAGGGCTAGAAAAGAGACTGAAGAGGATTTCAACAGCATAGGGTGGACAGAAGGAAGTTTCTCTCCTGCATGGTAGTTTGGGCACCCTCATTTAAAAGGATAAGTTCTGTGGGCTCAGCCAGTTGTTGATGTTTACTACTGTACTACTACTAATATTACTATTATGATAATGACTATTATAACTACTACCATTACTGTTACCGCTATTACTAGTACATATTATAGTGCATATGTATATATGTAGTAAACATACATAAGTAATGAATAAATATAAATATACTAAAAATAAAGTGCATATTAGGTCATCTAAAATATGTTAATGAGAAGAAATAGGGAATGGAATATTCAAGAACATCCTTTTTTAAAGATTTTCCTTTCCCTAAAGAGGGGCAGTAGGTTTAATTGACTATACACTAACTACCTGCCCCAGGCACATTTCCATTGGAAGGAGGGCTAGTGGGATGGGGAGCAAAGATTTTCCCCTCTTCCATGAACAAGCAGTAAGTCTCTGGCTTTACCCCCTTCTCGGCTACTGAGTTACCCCGGCCGTGCCGTGTATATTTCAATTGGAAGGAACAGAGCTGGGGCCCGAGAACATATTAACCTCAAATTCTCTTAGCCTTGCTGGCCATCCACCTCCATGTTTCAAGCTTCGTGAGCAGAGCATTTTCTCCGTTGAGGACTACTATAGGAAAGATGTTATCTACACACGTAATTATTTGTCATTACAAAATGAATGCTCCCTAGAAAAGTGAGGAAAGTATTCTCATGGCATCCACACAAATATGATGAACAAAATCGACCCTGATAGATAAATGGGCTACTGGTTTCTGCCAGAGCCTTCAATTCAACCAAATCTAGTCCATTTTTACACTTTCTTTTGGATTCTCTCAGACTGAAAGGAAAATAATATACTGTTTGCTGGATAGAAAGTAAAGGTGTTAGCGACAAGGCCATTAGAAGAGGGGAAGCACCAAGCTTGTGGCTTTTACCATGCCTTCTCTCAAGCATAGACAACTGTCTACTTCCTAATAACTTGAGTTTACAATTAAATTGCAATTCAGATTAGATATAATCTTTAAGTGATGCATTAGAGTAATGCATTCAACACTTAAAGCAAATGACTCCTGATTATAAAGTGATATCAGTGGCTTTCCTTACAGATTAGCATATGTTATGGCCCTCATTCCATTTTAACTATCTATGTCTTTCCTCCTCCATTGATGTTTCTGGTAATAGGTTTTATTGCCAGACACTCCCACTGAAACATTGGAGTGATAAATTTGTTTAGACCTTGATTTACCATTAAAGAAATAGATTTCCAGCTCACTTATAACTAGTTTACACTTGTTTAGAGTCTTCTAAATTCATATTTGCTCCAACTTTAAGTAAATCAATAATATCACAGATTGTTGACAGTCTTTAATGTCAAAATGTACAATGCTCTTTCATCTTGTAATGATGAGAGTTTCTTCTTGAGTATTGTCTTAGCTAAGTTTTCTATTAGCTTAGTGATAGCACTGAAATTGCCAGATGGTATTTACATATGATTTACTATGATTGTTTCCTTAGTGCTTTTAATTGCCCCCAAACAAATATGAAAATAGCATTGCAAACAAGGATAGATGCTGTTTATAGTCTCTCATTTCAAAGGGTTTGCTAGAAAATAGAAGTACTTCAGCAAATGTTTAAATACATTAGCAAAGAGGAGGGGGGCCTTAAAGTGAACTATACCAGGATTGAATCCTAGGGCCCAGATGCGCACTACAAAGTATGTCTCTAGTTCTTTCTCTTTGCCTTTTTTACTTTCTCTATGTACTCTTCTTTTCTGTTTTTTTCTTGGTCTCTGTCTCCTGCTCTCTTTCTCTCTCTCTTTATCTCTTTCTCTCTTTCCCACTTTCTTCCTGCAAAAAGACACAACCCAGAAATTCTCCTATTACCAAGACCACATAATAATAATAATGATGATGATAGTATTTGTTAAGCACTTACTATTTGCCAAGCACTCTTCTAAGCACTGGGGGAGATACAAGGTAATCAGGTTGTCCCACTTAGGGCTCACAGTCTTAATCCCCATTTTACAGATGAGGTAACTGAGGCACAGAGAAGCTAAGTGACTTGCCCAAAGTCACACGGCAGACATGTGGCAGAGCCAGGATTAGAACCCATGACCTCTGACTCCCAAACCCAGGCTCTTTCCATCATCATCATCATCATCAATCGTATTTATTGAGCACTTACTATGTGCAGAGCACTGTACTAAGCGCTTGGGAAGTACAAATTGGCAACATATAGAGACAGTCCCTACCCAACAGTGGGCTCACAGTCTAAAAGGGAGAGACAGAGAACAAAACCAAACATACTAACAAAATAAAATAAATAGAATAGATATGTACTGAGCCATGCTGCTTCCCAATGATTGAGCCCATTGCTGGGTAGGGACTGTCTCTATATGTTGCCAACTTGTATTTCCCAAGTGCTTAGTACAGTGCTCTGCACACAGTAAGTGCTCAATAAATACGATTGATTGATTGATTGATTGCTTCCCAATTGATTGCTTCCCAATCAATGAGCAGATGAGAGAATTGCCAGCCACTTTGTTTAGGTGTCTCTTCTCTGCTTGCCAGGCAGGGGAATGGTCAAGTGGGAATGTACTGCCATAGTTTGATAAACTCGTTTAAGTATAAGTATAAGTATATCCCTTCCCCTCTGTCTCTTCTAGCTTCAATCCCAGAAAACAAGCCCTCATTTTCCTGCCTAGCCTCTGACAAGTTTCTGTATCATACGGCTGTATCAGGATGTCATATCTCGCATCAAAGTCCCTGCTAAGCACACTTTACGTTCTTACTGTTCTTGTCAGCTGACTCCCACTGTGCTTGATTTCAACATAGCCGAGGGTCATCTCATCACTGCCATGACCCGGTAGCACCTCTTAGAGCAAGACATATGTTTCCAAAGACCTCCTAGACTTTGGGTTGCACTGGAAACCAGTGTGTGAAGGGGAGAAGGTCTAGTACCTCTGGGCTGCTCTAGTGTTTGGTAGCTGTCTCTCAGCTATGCTTTTCAGATGCAGAACTAGAAGCAGTAGGAGGAGGAGGAGGAAGAGTGGTGGTGGTGGTGATGATGGTAACAGTCATAGTAGGAGTTGCAGATAGAATAGTGATGACATTCATTGAGTGCCAACTAGATTCAGTGCACTATACTCAGCGTTTGGAAAAGTGCAATATTAATGCAAGATTTGGAAAAGACAAATATAAAATTATTTACCACTAGTGGAAAAAGAATAAGTAATGCTCAATTGAATGTACATCGAAACACAAGTGCCATGGATGAGAAGTAAACAAATATGTTTAGCTTTATGGAAAGAGAAGCAGGAGGTCTAGTGGAAAGACCACAGAAGAGGAAGTCAGTAGATCTGGGTTCTAATCCTGGCTTCACCACTTGTTGGGTGATGTTGGGCAAGTCACTTAACTTCTTTGTGCCTCAGTCTCCTCATCTGTGTAATAGGAATTAAATACCCTCTTCCTTGGACTGTGAGCCCCTTTGGAATAGGAACTGTATTTAATTGAATTTTTTCTATGCCAGAACTTGGCACCCTGTATGCTTTTAACAAATACCGCAGTTAATTATTTTTATGACCTGGAGTGTTGGCAATGAACTGGGAAAAGCTTGTTGAAAGAGATAGGATTTTAAGGAGGCTGTGAATATAGAGAAAGCGATCTTTTGGTGGAGTGGGGGAAGGCAGGGGGCATTTCAGACTGAAAGAACAGCCTCAGTGAGGGCTCAGAGATGGGGATTTGAGATTGGTAGTTAGAAGGTGAGCCTGGGAGGAATGAAGAGAACAAGCTTGGGAAATTGTCAGGAAAATTGACCCTATATGGAAGATGGGAAGAGTTGGTAGAATGCCTTCAAACCAATCATGAGGTGTTTTTATTTGATGCAGAGGTTAAAGGAAAGGCATTGGGGGTTTTAAAATGTAGAGAGATGTGGGACAGGTCAGTCACATTTATTGAGCAGTTACTGCGTATAGAGCACTGTACTAAGCACTTGGGAGAGTACACTATAAAAATGTAACAGGCACGTTCCCTGTCCACAACAGGCTTACAGTCTATAGGGAGAGACAGACATCAATATAACTGACAGCTTCCAGCATTTCTCCAGTACAAAGTATGTTGGACTTTGGAAAGGACAGGACAAAAACTGCTTACATGCTGATCCCAGTCAGTCAATCAATCAATCAATTAGTTGATTATAGTTATTGTGTACTTACTGTGTGCAGAGCATTGTATTACCTCTTGGAAGAGTACAACATAATGGACTTGGTAGACATGTTCCCTGCACAAATGTATCTTACAGTAGAAAGGGGCGTCACTTAAATAAATTACAGATATGTACATAAGTGCTGTGGGGATGAATGTGGAGTGAATATCAAGTGCTTAGAGTATAGATCCGAGTGCAAGAGCAGTGCAGAAGAGAAAGGGAATAGGGAAATTGAGGACTTAAGTTGGGGAAGGCTTTGAAGGTGGGAAGTGTGATGTACTGTCAGATATGAAGTAGGAGGGAGGTTCAGGTAAGAGATAAGATGAGAGCGAAGCGTCAGCTACAAGATAGACATGATTGAGGTACAGTGAATAGGTTGGCACTGGAGGAGCAAAATGTGCGGACTGTAGTAGAAAATCAGGGAGGTAAAGTAGAAGGGGGCAGGTGATTGAGTGCTTTAGAGTCCATGGTAAGGAGTTTCTGTTTGATGTGAACATGGGTGGGCAACCACTGGAGGTTCTGGATGAGTGGGGAAACATGGACTGAATATTTTTTTAAAAAAATGATCCAGGCAGCAGAGTGAAGTATGGACTGCCATGGAGAGTCAGAAGGCAGGAAGGTCAGCAGTAGTAGAGGTGGAATAGGACAAGTTCTTGGATCAACGTAGTAGCAGTTTGTATGGAGATGAAAGAGCATATTTTAACAACAAGCACTCAATACAGTTCTCTGCATATGGTAAGCACTTAATGAGTATGATTGAATGAAGTTTGAATATGTAGATTGAATAAGAGAGATGCTGATGAGGTTACAGGCTTGTGAAACAGGGAGGAATCACCAATGATCACCAATGAAAAGAGGTGAGTAAGAATGTTTTCATTAAAAAGTTTTCCCAGTTATATTACCACATGATAATCCTTTATTAAATAAGTTATGGCAATTATGGTATTTGCTAAACACTCACATTGTGCCAATCACTATACTATTCCCTGGTGTAGATACCAAATAATCAGGTTGGGTACAGACTCCGTCCCACCAGTCATAGTTGGAGGGAAGATAATTTAATTCCCATTTTCAGATGAAGAAACTGAGGCCATGAGAATTTAAGTTACTTGCCCAGGGTCACATAGCAGAGAAGTAGTGGGTCAGGATTAGAACCCATGTCCCCAGGCTCTCAAGCCCTTGTTCTTTCCACTGTGCAACCCTGGTCCTGAGTTCTTGAATGACCCAAAGTCTCTGTATTCTGTTAACCACTATGTTATGAAATACATATTTTAGGAATTTAAATGTTTTATGGCAAATGAAGGAAATTACCAAAGGATGAAGTAACATCAATAATGGTGATCATGGTACTTGAGACCACATTCCATTAAAAAGATGGATAACATTTAGCTATGCTCTTGAGTGTCCACCTCATTTAAAGTAGACACTTAAATGGTTTTGAGTATTGATTGCTATACACTAAAATGTATACTTCCTTTCCAAGTCTCTAAACACTATCTCTGTTGTTAAGCCAGAAGGTAATGTCTCCTAAATCATTAATACAAATTTTGAATGAGTAAACATGAACATTGGAACATGATCTTAAGTACTGAGCAGTTTTATGATGTTGCCTTGCAGAAATCAGGTTCAATACATTAGCTAACACAAGATTCTGAAAGCAAGTAGTTGAGAACTGTGGAATTTTTTGTTTTTAATTTGCAAAGGGACTTTTCCTTCTGCAGTTTGTAGGCTTCTCTTTTTGGACATAAGGGGGAAAACTCCCTTATATTTGGTGCATTCAGTTCAATGTTGGATTTTACTGATGTAGAAATAGGCAGTTATCTTGATAAACGCTATCAGAGATCAGAATTCTAATGGCAGAGATGAGATACAATGCAAATTTTCAAACAAGACATAGATTGCCACTGAAATTAACTTCCTAGTCCATTATTTCTGTAATGTGTCTACCCGTCATTTCTTCATTTGAAAGAAGTCATGAGTCATCAGAGTATCTACTTTTTCTTCCCACTGACTGTCTGTCTTCCCCATATTTGTGTGTTCTTCTTGCTAAGGTAAGCTCTTTGAGGATAGTGTAGACAGTGATCACTTCCTTATACTTCTTCTGAATATTCCCCAAGCTCTTTATTGTGTGCATCATAGATTCACTGAATCATTCAGTTACACTTACTGAGCCTTTTGGGTCCAAGTCACTGTACTGTCAGAGGATCCACTTTCTACTTCTGGTTCTGCCACTTGCCTATTGTGTTATTTGGGGTAAGTCACTTAACTTACTCATGTTCCAGTTTCCTCATCTGTAAAATGGGGATTCCATTCCTCTTTTTCCTGATCTTTAGACCATGCATGCTGTGTGAAACAGGGACTGTGTCTGGCATGATTACCTTTTATCTACCACAATACTTATATATATATATATAAGTATAAAATATATATATATATTTATATATTTATATATATGCTATATACATACTATACTACTATACTATACTATACTATGCTATACTATACTATACTATACTATATATACTATATATATATATATATATCTACCACAATACTTATATCTATATATACTATATAGTCTAGTATATAATATATACTATATATATACTATACTACTATACTATACTATGCTATACTATACTATATATACTACACTATACTATGCCATACTATGCTATACTATACTATACTCTCTCTCTCTCTCTCTATATATATATATAGAGAGAGAGAGAGTATAGTATAGTATAGCATAGTATAGTATATAGTATAGTATATATATAGTATATATATAAATCTATATGTATATATCTACATATGTATGTATAGCATGGCCTAGTGGCAAGAGCACCAGCTTGGGAGTCAGGATCATGGGTTCTAATCCTGCATCCGCCACGTGTCTGCCCTGTAACCTTGGGCAAGTCACTTAACTTCTCTGTGCCTCAGTTACCTCATCTGCAAAATGAGGATTGAGATTCTGAGCCCCACATGGGACAACCTGATTACCTTATACCTACCCCAGCGCTTAAAACAGTACTTGGCACACAGTGCTTAACAAATACCATTATTATTATTATTATTATTATTATTATTATTATTATTATTATTATTATTATAGAGTGGCATGTAATAAGTGCTTAACAAGTACCACAATTATTATTTTTATTATTGTTACAAATAATACTAATATAGAAGTAGGCCAGAATCTTAAGTAATCATAATTATTATTATTATTAATAATAAACATAACAATAAACACTTTGAAAAGCTACAATGATAATTAGGCCTGCCCCTAAGGGGCTCACAATCTAAAAATAAAGTGAGACCAGGTGGGTGATAGATGCCTAAAGAAAGATAGAAATAACGAAACCAGAAGAACAAATGTACAAAGTATATAAGGAGCTGCAGAACTGTGTGACCCAAGGTCCAGTCTCATGCCCCTCACATTTCAGAGAGAGCGATTCCAGAGTCCGACAATCAATCAGTCAATCAACCCTATTTATAAGCACTTGTTGTGTGCAGAACAAGTACTTGGGAAAGTACGCTATAACAATCACAACAACCAGAGCCAGTGAGCAGGATCACACCGCCACTCTGCTAGTCTGGAAAAGAGCAGGGTAGGGATCCAGTATCATGGCTTTGGCAGATTTCCCGGGCAGGAAAGCAGGCAACCTCAAACTGATGCCCATTTTCTCCCTGCCATGTTGGAACATGCAGAGTGGAGTTGTGGATGTTCAATGAATATTGCTGCTAGGATGATGATTAGAAGAGGTTGATGTTATGTGACAGAAGGGAGATGGAAATTGAAGTGGGCCAAATCCTTGCTCCCACTCTTTACGTGAATTCTCTTTATGTGAATTCAAGTACTTCCAAAATGGCTACCAGCAGACTCTTTTTTGAGAACTCTCTTACCTATCACAAACTGTTTTATTAATATACAAAAGAAGAATAGTTTCTTTGTTACTTACAGCAATTAAAATCTAGATGGTCTGTGTTCCTTGGCACAGTAAATGTTATTACGAACACCTTTGAGAGGACAGAGCAATTTATGTCAAAGATTGGGATTTCACAGCATTTTAATTTTAAATTAAATTAAAAAAAATTTTTTCTCATCACCTCACTTTTCATTCTTAATTTTGGAAGGGAAAACATTGTGATAATTTGGACACTCACTTTTGAAAAATGTGATACAATCAATGTTTTACACCCTTTACTTAATTTCTTTCATCATCATCATCATCATCATCATCAATCGTATTTGTTGAGCGCTTACTATGTGCA
Organism: Tachyglossus aculeatus; assembly: GCF_015852505.1. Classification (NCBI taxonomy): domain Eukaryota; kingdom Metazoa; phylum Chordata; class Mammalia; order Monotremata; family Tachyglossidae; genus Tachyglossus; species Tachyglossus aculeatus. Next base: position 32,977,790 of record NC_052079.1, on the reverse strand, counting down.
GAGCACTGTACTAAGAGCTTGGGAAGTACAAATTGGCAACATATAGAGACAGTCCCTACCCAACATTGGGCTCACAGTCTAAAAGGGGGAGACAGAGAACAAAACCAAACATACTAACAAAATAAAATAAATAGAATAAATAGAATAGATATGTAGATTTCAATAGATTTCAACCTTTCCTTGACTAATAGTATAGTCTGAATCACTGATTCTGTGAAACAATTTTATGTTATTATAGGATCTAAGGGAAGATGTTCAGTAGATCAAGGCTTTTGAACTACATCATGCATTCTGTACTATTGAGGAGGGTTAGAAAAAAAGTGGTATTAAGCACTTACTATGTGTCAAGCACTGTGGTAGTTACAATATAATCAGGTCCCACATGAGACTCACATAGGCTGAGTAGGAGGGAGAAAAAGTATTAATCCCCATTTTGCAGATAATGGAACTGAGGCACTGAGAAAGAGTCATGCCCAAGGTGACATAGCAGACATTTGGTGGAGCTGGGATTAATACCCAGGCCCTCTGATTCCTAATAATAATAGTAATAATAATAATAATAGTATTCGTTAAATGCTTACTATGTGCGAAGCACTGTTCTAGATACTGGGGGATACAAGGTGATTGGGTTGTCCCTCGTGGGGCTCACAGTCTTAATCCCCATTTTACAGATGAGGTAACTGAGGCACAGAGATGTTAAGTGGTTTACCCAAGGTCACACAGCTGACAAGTGTTGGAGCTGGGATTCCTAGCCCGTGCTCTTTCCCTCGAACACACTTCTTCCCTAAGAAGAGCTGGAAAAGTGTAAAAATTGCAACACTGATTTCCTTACTTAAATGTCTACATCAGTGACCTTCTGGTACCTGGGTATGCTTAGAAGAGAAGAATTAAGAAGTCCAAAATGCAAATAGATGATGTGAGATATGAATTTGACAAAATTATTCAAGTGGATCATGCTTAAGGAAAATATTGGAATTTAATATTTAAAGATATTTAAAAAAAGATTTCATTGATCTTTGAAAGTGATGAATATTTAGATAATTAAATACAACTCAATCACCAAATTTTTCAGTCAAGGCTAAATCCGGTTAAGCGATAGTTCATTTAAATATGGCTATTACTGTCTTGGTCAAGTAATCAAAAGTGTTTATGTTTAGATTGAAACATATTTCCTAGTTGTACTACATCTTGTTGTACTTCATCTTTTAATCCTATTTCTATTATTTGTAAATAATTATTGTCTGTCTTGAGAGCAGAGAACATCTGCCTTGTTTCTGGGGTACTCTCCAAGCATTTAGTACAATGCTTAGCAATCAGTGAATCAATAAATGCCATTGATAGTGGAAAGAGCCTGGAAGTTGGAGTACATGGGTTCTACTCCTTGCTCTGACACTTGCCTGCTGTGCGTCTTCCGTAACAGACTGGGAAGCAGCACGTTGTAGTGGATAGAACATGTGCCTGGGAATCAGAAGGTCATGGGTTCGAGTCCTGCCTCCACCACTAGTCTGCTGTGTGGTCCTAGACCAGTTACTTCACTTCTCTGGGCCTCAGGTACCTCATCTGTAAAATGGGGATCAAGACTGTGACTCCCATGTGGGACAGGGACTGTGTCCAACTTGATAACCTTGTATCTACCCCACTGCTTAGAACTAGGGCTTTGTACATAGTAAGTGCTTATCAAGTACTATTATTATTATTATTATTCAGCAAGTCGATTGCTTGACAGGAGCAATTTGTAATCATGTGGTCCGGACTTCAGAACCCTCAGGGCCCTGGACTATATTATGAGTGATCTAACAGCTTGCCTTGCCAGTTTGTGTCATAAATTCAAATTTGCTCCATCAGAGACTTGAGTCCCTGCTGTTTTCAGAGCTTTAAAAGCTTCATCTCCAATTACAACAAACACGTTCAGCTTAGGAAAACACTCAAATAGGCTGTGGCAAATGAGGTAGCTCTGAAAGCCTCATAAACAGTTATGAAGGTTTGTTCAAAATGGCAAAAGTTATTAAGTGCCCATGGCAACTTGACAAGTTTAAGAGCTCAGATTGCTACTGCAACAGTGCATTTGAGCTCAGAAGGTTTTCATGGCTGCCTAGGAAATTGACTTTCAAAATAGCAGAGGAAACGATTCTTTAATGTCAACAGGCCAACAGAAAAAGGAACAATACTAGACTTTGGAGGTGAAACGGGGAACATATTTATTTTGTGTGTGCAATACAGGTCGTTCAAAACCCTGTGACACCTCAGTACTTCTTAAGAGCTGGAACTGAGTGCCTGGATATTATGTGAAACGTGAGGAGAAAATAGAGCAGTACCAGATGCCTCGTATTAAATCAATTGCAGGAAAGAGATAGGTTTATTAGTAGTCAGAAGCATTTACATTCAAATGGAGGAAACATCTCGCAAAGCATAATTGCTCACCTTGTAAACAACATTCTCTCTGTATGAGACTCTCTATCCATGGTTGCCCATCATGGTTCATTTAGTCTTAAGTTTTTGTAAGTGGCTGCTATTTTGAATTTTATCTTTAATAAATCTGAAAGGGGAATGAACATAAAGGGCCAAAACTATTTTGTATTAGAGTGAAACTGCATAGAAACAGTGGATTATTAGAAGGCCAGTTATACTGAAGTTATTTATTATCGGTACATTTATTTAATAAGAGAATGGGGAAAATTGTAAAAGCCTCTGAATATATTGTGAATGCAATAATAATACTAGTGGTGTTTGTTAAGTGCTTATAATGTGCTATGCACTGTACTAAGCTCTGGAAAGACAGTCAAATCAGATCCAGTCCTGATACAAACATATCTATTCTATTTATTTTATTTTGTTAGTATGTTTGGTTTTGTTCTCTGTCTCCCCCTTTTAGACTGTGAGCCCACTGTTGGGTAGGGACTGTCTCTATATGTTGCCAACTTGTACTTCCCAAGCGCTTAGTACAGTGTTCTGCACACAGTAAGCGCTCAATAAATACGATTGATTGATTGATTGATTGACCATGGTGTAAGGGTGAGGGAGAACAGAAATCTTATCCCCTTCTTAAACAGGTGAGAAAACCGAGGCATAGGGAAGATAAGTGATTTCTTCAGTAGCCTAACTGTATCTTGGATTGTGGATTAATAGACATTTAGGATATTCCACTTCTTTCTCCACTCCCTGTCAGCCTTATTCCTCCAAGAACAGTCCACAAAGCCAAGGCAGAGGGTGGAGATTGGGAGGAAGGGTGACAGCGCTTAGAGGCGGCAACTGTCAATCAGGAGACTCAGGGACAGTTAGGGCTCAGTGCTGAATTGTATGAAAACTGCTGGTAGCAAATGCCACCATTATTACCTGTCTAATGTTGACCTAGAGGTAGAGCTTTATTCAAGCGTGCATGATGGTAGACTTGTATTGAAATACAAGCTTTTAATAATGCTCTATTCTTTTAGAGTGCAAACTTCCCTTAATTAAATTAAGGAAGTAATACAAGAATACAGATTTGATGCAGTCACGACTGGTACGTTAACCGGGCTTGACTTGCTAGAATTAAATACCTGGGAACTTTTTTTAATTTAGGTAAAGGAACTGTATTTAGTGGAGACAATTGCAGAGAAAAGACGGATGTGTGGGATCTCCAGGGTAGAGAACTAAAATGCCAGGAAAGGAAAGGTGGTGAGAGAGAGAGAGAGGGGAAAATGAAAGAAAGAAAGTGAAAGAAAAGAGGGAAAACAAGAGAGAAAAATGAGGAGAACAGGAGAGAAGCAGTGTGGACTAGTGGAAAGAGTATGGGGCTAGGAATCAGAGGACCTGGGTTCTCATCCCGGCTCTCCCACTTGCCTGGTGTATAATCTTCAGCAATTCATTTAACTTCTCTGTGCCTCAGTTCCCTCATCTACAAAATGGGGGCTCCATTCACGCTCCTACTTACTCTGAGGGAACTGATTCTCCTGTATCTACCACAGTGCTTGGCACGTAGTACATTCTTAACAGATACCACAGTTATTATTATTTCAATTATTAGAGAAAGTAATAATGATGGAATTTGTTAATCGCTTACTCTGTGCAAAGCACTGTTCTAAGTGCTGGGGAGGATACAAGGTCATCAAGTTGTTCCACAGGGGGCTCACAGTCTTAATCCCCATTTAACAGATGAGGGAACTGAGACGCAGAGAATAATAATAATAATGATGGTATTTGTTAAGCGCTTACTATGTGGAAAGCACTGTTCTAAGCGCTGATGGGGATACAAGGTGATCAAGTTGTCCCACATGGGGCTCACAGTCTTCATCCCCATTTTACAGATGAGGGAACTGAGGCTCTGAGAAGTTAAGTGACTTGCTCAAGGTCACACAGCAGACATGCGTGACTTGCCCAAAGTCACACAGCTGACAAGTGGCAGAGCTGGGATTTGAACCCGTGACCTCTGACTCCAAAGCCCAGGCTCTTTCCACTGAGCCACGCTACTTCTCTAAAAGAAAGGAAAGGATGATGTAGAGGGACCATATTAAGGGGATACAAGTTCCATAATAATGTTGTCATATTTTTACTAGAAGGCCTGTAGAGCTGATGAGCTTTCATTTGTTGCTCCTTCTCAGGTGATGTTGCTCTTTCTTTGTGCTCTCTCAGGTGATTTCCACTTCACTGATTAACTGAGCACTGAATGAGCTAGAGCAGTTGCAATGAGGGGAGAAAGCAGAAAGAGAAAAAAATACAATCAGGCCCAAAAGCCTAGAGAGAGAGGGAGGAGGGGACGTCTATCCTGACCAGGTCTGTTTCATTCATTTTGCTTGACAATTTCATGAATAAATCTCAGTCATATTTATCATCATCATCATCATCATCAATCGTATTTATTGAGCGCTTACTATGTGCAGAGCACTGTACTAAGCGCTTGGGAAGTACAAATTGGCAACATACAGAGACAGTCCCTACCCAACAGTGGGCTCACAGTCTAAAAGGGGGAGACAGAGAACAAAACCAAACATACTAACAAAATAAAATAAATAGAATAGATATGTACAAATAAATTAAATAAATAAATAAATAAATAGAGTAATAAATATGTACAACCATATATACATATATACAGGTGCTGTGGGGAGGGGAAGGAGGTAAGGCGGGGGGATGGAGAGGGGGACGAGGGGGAGAGGAAAGAAGGGGCTCAATCTGGGAAGGCCTCCTGGAGGAGGTGAGCTCTCAGCAGGGCCTTGAAGGGAGGAAGAGAGCTAGCTTGGCGGATGGGCAGAGGGAGGGCATTCCAGGCCCGGGGGATGACGTGGGCCGGGGGTCGATGGCGGGACAGGCGAGAGCGAGGTACGGTGAGGAGATCAGCGGTGGAGGAGCGGAGGGTGCAGACTGGGCAGTAGAAGGAGAGAAGGGAGGTGAGGTAGGAGGGGGCGAGGTGATGGACAGCCTTGAAGCCGAGGGTGAGGAGTTTCTGCCTGATGCGCAGATTGATTGGTAGCCACTGGAGATTTTTGAGGAGGGGAGTGATATGCCCAGAGCGTTTCTGGACAAAGATAATCCGGGCAGCAGCATGAAGTATGGATTGAAGTGGAGAGAGACACGAGGATGGGAGATCAGAGAGAAGGCTGATGCAGTTGTCCAGATGGGATAGGATGAGAGCTTGAATGAGCAGGGTAGCGGTTGGGATGGAGAGGAAAGGGCGGATCTTGGCAATGTTGTGGAGCTGAGACCGGCAGGTTTTGGTCACGGCTTGGATGTGAGGGGTGAATGAGAGAGCGGAGTCGAGGATGACACCAAGGTTGCGGGCTTGTGAGACGGGAAGGATGGTAGTGCCGTCAACAGAGATGGGAAAGTCATTTATTGGATGCTTACTGTGTGCAGAGCACTGTACTGAGCACTTGAGAGAGTACAATACAGCAGAGTTGCTAGACATGCTCCCTGCATGCGTTTAAAGTAATTATGAGCTAAAATCCTCAAGGGCTCCTCCTCCTGTGTCCTGTTGGCAAATTAAGGCTATAATTCTGGTCGGGACATAGTGCATATCAAGTGAGGTCAAGTCCTCAAAAGGGCCATTCTCCCATTCCTGGAAAGCAAGATAAATAAATTCATTATGTGAAAAAAGGGGAGTTTATAGCTTGGGCCCCCCAGTAAATGCCTGTCCTTCAGCTCACAGTCTTATTTCCTAGGGGTCAAGGGAGCAATGCCCAGAAGGCTCTAACATTTATCTGCTGTGCGACCCTGGGTAAATCACTTAATGTCTCTGAGACTCAGTTTCTTAATCTGTAAAGGGAGTATTAACTCCTTGTTCTTCCTTCTCTTAGAGAAGCAGTGTGGCCTAGTGGAAAGAGAACGGGCCTGGGAGGACTTGGGTTCTAATACCAACTCTTCTACTTGTCTGCTGTGTGATCTTGGGCAAGCCACTTCACTTCTTTGTGCCTCAGATTCCTAAAATGGGGTTAAATCCTACTCCCTACTTTTTAGATGGTGTCTTATATCGGGTGAGGACTTCTGATTATCTAGTGTCTACCCCAATGCTTAGGACAATGTCTATCCTTAGTAAGCACTAAACAAATATCATAATTATGGCTCTGTGGAAAGAGCACGGGCTTGGGAGTCAGAGGTCATGGGTTCAAATTCTGGCTCCACCTCTTGTCGGCTATGTGAATTTGGGCAAGTCACTTCACTTCTCTGGGCCTCAGTTACCTCATCTGTAAAATGGGGATTAAGATTGTGAGCCCCACATGGGACAACCTGATCACCTTGTATCCTCCCCAGAGCTTAGAGCAGTGCTTTGCACATAGTAAGCACTTAATAAATACAAAAATTATTATAATTATTAGACTGTGAACCCCTGTGGGGCAGAGACTGCATCCAAGGTGATTATGCTGCAGAGTGCTTTTTTAAAGGGTATTTAAGTGCTTACTATGTACCAAGCACTGTACTAAGTGCTGGGAGACATATAGCTAATCAGATTGGACAAAAAGTCCATGACCCACAAAGGGCTCACTGTCTTAATCCCCAGTTTACAGAAGAGGTAACTGAGGCACAGAGAAGTTAAGTGACTTGCCCAAGATCACACAGCAGACAAGTAGAAGAGCTGGGATAAGAACTCAGGTCTTTCTGACTCACTGACTTGTGTTCTGACCACTAGGCAATACTGCTTCTAGTGCTTGGCACATAGTAAGTGTTAACAAATACTAATGTTATTATTATTAGTATTAGACCAGAGCAGAGTGATGTTTGTCCTCTTCCATCCCACACAATATACTAGCCCAGGCTTAGCACGGACTACTATGTTATTTACGCTTGACATTACCGTGCAAATGAGTCTCTTTGGTTGTAAAGACTGTGACCTTTCCCTCTGTGTATGTTCTGCCATCATGGTGAGACTGTAGGTCAATTTTTAAGGGATCAGTTTCTGCTGCTTCTCAGTAAGGATCCTTACCCATTTCCAACTGTTACCAGGAGAAACGGGCTGTAGCTGGTAGCTCAAGCATTGTCTGAGCATCCTTAGCTTTGCACACAGCATGGCCTAGTGGGGTAGAGCACAGGTCTAGGAGCCAGAAGGACCTGGGTTCCAATCCACTTGTCTGTTGTGTGACCTAGGGCAAGTCACTTCCCTTCTCTGTACCTCAGTTCCCTCATCTGTAAAATGGGGATTAAGACTGTGAGCTCTGTGTGGGACAAGGACTGTGCTGATCCTGATTACCTTGAATCCACCCCAGTGCTTAGAACAGTGCCTGGCACATAGTAAGCCCTTAACAAATGCCATAAGTAGGTTTTACTGCCCTTATAAATAATAAAATAATAATAATGGCATTTATTAAGCACTTACTATATGCAAAGCACTGTTCTAAGCACTGGGGAGGTTACAAGGTGATCAGGTTGACCCACAGGGGGGCACACCGTCTTAATCTCCATTTTACAGATGAGGTAACTGAGGCACAGAGAAGTGAAGGCCCAAAGTCACACAGCTGACAATTAGCAGAGCTGGGATTCGAACCCATGACCTCTGACTCCAAAGCCCATGATCTTTCCACTGAACCACACTGCACTTCTCTGCTTCTCACTGCTTATCTTGAGGAGCTGATCAGGTTAGGAATGCAAATCTCCGCAGCCCCCCAGCTTTCCCCTCATGTTAACCTTTTCATTCCCTAATAATATTTAATAAAGAAGGGACTTAATTCCTGCCTGTGCTGTTTTAATTGTGAAAATTCTATATTTTATAATTTCATTGTTTATGGGAGTTTGGGGAGTTAGAGCAAAGGATCTTGAGGTGAGGAATTTGGTATCCACTCCTCACTCCCTAAGCCACCTGTGTGAGAGCGGTCTTGGGATGCAGAGACAAGCAGTCACTGAAGGAAGGCATTCGCTCACGCCCCCAAAACACTCTAGGTAAGGAGGCAGCAGGGACATTTTGGGGGATGTGGGTGACTACAGTTGTGGCCAGGATGGAGATGGGGCAGACCTCTGAGGGCCCCACATTAAACAACCACTTTGGTGATAGAGGTAGAGGAGGGAGAACAAGGCATGGAGCGATTAACTTCATTGTTCTTGATTTGTAAAATAACGAGGATGAAATGCCTGTTATCCTTCCTACTGATACAGTGGGTCGTAAATGGGACTATATCCTCCCATATTATCAACATTGACTACATTTTAGTCCTGACCTTTTAGAGAGGAGAAGTGCTGGCCAAATAGATATCAAAATAAGTGAAGGGAATTAGCAAATGCTTCAAGAAGGCAGTCAATTATTTGAAGCAAAATTAATGTTAAGGGTTGAGAGGCCTGGAGGAGGTCAGCGTTGAGAAGGATCAGATTGTGAAAGTACAGTAAAACCTTTTCCCGATTAAATCAAGGGATCAGTTTTATCAAGCGGTATTAAATGTCTCCCCCTTCTGGACTGTGAGCCCGTTGTAGGGTAGGGACCATCTCTATATATTGCCAACTTGTACTTCCCAAGCGCTTAGTACAGTGTTCTGCACACAGTAAGCGCTCAATAAATACGACTGAATGAATGAATGACCTCTGTCCTCTACAGTCTCACATTTCCTCCTGCTTTCAGAATATCTCTACCTGGATGTCCCACTGACACCTCAGACTTAACACGAACAAAAAGGAACACCTCATCTTTCCACTTAAACCCTGTCACGCCACCTGTCCTTCCCATCCCTGTAGACAGTACCACTATCCTCCCTATCTTACAAGTCCATAAACTTGGTGTCGTCCTCTACTCATCTCTCTTATACAACCCACATTCTTAATCTGTCACCAAATCCTGTCAGTCCTACCTTTGCAACATTACTAAAATACACGCTTTCCTCTCCATCCATACTGCTACTATGCTTATCCAAGCCCTTGCCTATGCCTTGACTATTGCATGTCTCTCCTCACACTAGTCCAAACGTCACTCTGCTGCTTGAATCATTTTTCTAAACAAAAAGTTCAGGCTGTGTTTTCCCCACTCCTCAAGAACTTCAAGTGGTTGTCCATTCATCTCCTCATCAAACAGAAATGTCTTCCCATTGGCTTCCCAGTGCTTAGAACAGTACTTGGCACATGATAAGCACTTAACAAATACCATAATTATTATATAAATCACTTGACAAGATTGCCCACTCCTCCAGCACTTAGAATAGTGCTTTGCACATAGTAAGCGCTTAACAAATATCATCATCATTATTATTATTACCTTATTTCACTGATTCCTACTTCAGCCCAGCCCACACATTCAACTCCTCTAGTGCCAGCTTGCTCCCTGTGCCCTGATTCCGTCTACCTCATTGCCAACTCCTTTGCCACATCCTCCCTTTGGCCTGGAACTCTCCCTGCATCCATATACATCAGAGGACTACTTCCCAACCTTTAAAAGCTTTTTAAGGTCACATCTCCTCCAAGAAGCCTTCCCCAATTAAGCCCTGTTTCCCCCCAGCCAGCCAACACCCCTCCCTTCTGCGTCATCAAAGGGATCTGCCCTTTGGTCATTTGGTATTAGCTTCATCCTCAGCCTCACAGCATTTATGTGCATATCTACAGTTTTTTCATGTATAAAAATGTCTGTGTCTCCCCCTAGACTGTAAGCTCATTGTGGGAGTCATCCAACTTAGTTGTATTGTACTCTGTTGGAGACTTAGTACAGTGCTCTGCACAAAATTAGCACTCAATAAATATCACTGATAGTAATGCTAAACAAATACCAGGTATTATTATTTATTACTAAGTTTGTGACACCGATATAGCTAAAGGTAATTGCTTCTTGGAATTCTCTATTGGTACTAGTCTCCACCAAATACATAATAATAATAATAATAATAATAGTACTTATTAAGTGCTTACTATGTGCAAAGCACCGTTCTAAGTGCTGGGGAGGTTACAAGGTGATCGGGTTGTCCTACAGAGGGCTCACAGTCTTAATCCCCAGTCTTAATACTCTTAGTCTAGTCATTTTATTTTAAAAAAATGCTTGAGCATTTGTATGCTTTACATCCATGCTATGTATGGAAAGATCACATTCTTGGTTGAGGGAGAAGATTTACAGTTGGCTTTCCTTTGCCACAGTAGATGTGAGCCTTGTTGAATAAAGGATTGGTCGGTCAGCTGAATGCAAAAAGCTTCTTTATAGTGGCATTATGCTTGTCATGGGCAGAGAATCTGTCTGCTAATTCTGTGGTATTGTATTTTCCCAAGCACTTAGTACAGTGCTCTTCACATAGTAAGTGCTCAATAAATATGATCGGTCAATTGACTAATCTAACGGTATACAGGATGGTGGTATAGATTTACCTTGACAAACTTAGGGTGCATTAGCTGGGACCATTTCTGAAAAAAGTCATGAAGGCTGGAAACCTTGAGGTTTCCTCTAATCTTGGATGGCTCTGGTTGGAAAACGTGGGGATTGAACAGGTGGTCTGGCCTGCTGAGTCTAGCACAGGGTGAGGGAAGTGGAGTTGCAGGGCCACATTAATTTGGAAAATCCTGGCTGTGGCCTAACTGGCTCCATTAGAAAGAAGTTGAAGTGTTTCTTCTCTAGTCGGAAGGCACAGAACTGAAAGTCAGGAGACGTGACAGATTCAGGTGCTAGCTCAGTTACAGTTTTTGTGTGACCTTGAGAAAATTACTTAACTTCCCTAGGCCTCAGTTTCCTGACCTGTAAAATGGGGGTAAGATTTGTTGTGAGTGTCGTGTGAAATAGGATTTGTGTTCCGTTTCATAACCTTGTATTTGCCCCACCACTTAGTGTGCAGAAGTTCTTATAAAAGGTCATTGTTATTATGACTGACGGTTACCACTGGCAATTGGCCACTTGATGCAAAATCCAGGATCCAGTTTCTATAAGAAACTAGAACACCACAGTCATCCTCCCTAAAATAAACTCACTCCTCCCATCTCGATGGATTTAGGACAAACTCCAAAATTCCGCATTCCAAAAGTAATCTGCATCCCCTGGGATGGCTAGTCCTTCCTCCCTTCTCTGGGGCCTCATGGTTTTAGGGATGGTAAGGCTCACTGTTCTAGGCAGGTTGTCAGGATTATCCTCTTCATACCCTGATGGTCACTCAAAAAAATGCAGTTTTACGAATGAGTTTCCATACCCTCTTATTAATTGTAAACACAAAGCAGTAAACATGGGAGAAAGCAGGAAGGAGGCAATCAGCAGCATGTAACAAAGAAAATGTGTTCCTAATAGGGAAAGGGAGCTCTGAGGATTAAGCTTTCAAGAGAAGAGTCTTGGAGTGGGATTATGTCTCAGATAGGGAATTTTGAGGGGGTTTTGTGTGTGCCTGATGGTGAAAGAAGTTCCAAGATGAAAGAATATTTTTTGCTTGCTAAGAGCAAGCTCATCCTGAAGGGTAAAAATACTTTCTCTAGGAAGGGATGAGTGATGCATCAGGGGATCCAAGTACCTTGATGTTTAAAAAAAAAAAAAAATTTTCTCTAATAGTATGTCTCCATTGGTTTTTTTTGGAATGACTGCACTTGGGATCTATCCTTTTAGAGCAAATAGATATCTTGCTTTGTACTTTCTTTGAAAAAATATATAAATATATGTGTGTGTGTGTGTAGTTTTTTTCTTGTGTCCAGATTCAGAATTTTAAATGGACTCCTACAGAAAGCTCAAGTCTATGAATTATTTAGCAGTTCACTTCCCTTTACTCGGTAGTCAGCAATATGTACATAAATCTGCAAATAGATCCCTTCCCTAGGTTCCTTTTCCAAAGAAGATGAGCATGGAAGATAATTTCTTATGAGGGTACGCCACTGTGTAGCCATCAGAAAACAGTAACATTTAGTGGTATTTCAGAAGCATGAAATCTGTCTGCAGGATAAGTGTTGAATCCTCTGAGGAATTAAAAGACAGACATAACAAATCCCAGCAGCCGGTTGGGACCTAGTGCAGCATTATAATGGGCTCTGAACTTGTAACTGGATTAGGAATCTGGAAAGAGCCTTGTGGGGTTAATTATGCACAAAGAAATAAGCAGCAGGTTGCCTCTTTATATTAATTGAGATTTGTCAGCTCAAATTTGTGGTGAGTGGGAGTTCATGGAAAAAAATTGAAGAACTCTGCAGCACTTTGATTAAGGAGTCAGGGAAAAGAGACAAAATTATACATTTCCCTTTATTCTATCTTTTCTTTTTAGTGTTGAAAAATTACCTTCTGTCAAAGTGAAGAAATTCTGTCAGCTGTTCATTCTTCCATGTAATGCGAAATCTAACTGAAAATTTGACATAACATCCTAATTTGTCTTCTAAAACAAAAACTTCTACCACTAAAATTTATCAGTTAATGATCTGGTTTTACAAAAGAGGAACTGTTATTTGAGGATGTAATGAAAACATGTTATTTCTTTTATACATAAAATTTGTTCTTTTTATGAATTTGAAATTTGATTTTTCCCACTGTTGTAGCCAACCATCTACTTTCAACACCCTTAAATCTTTTCAACCCATAGCCCTCATTATTAGCAAAGAGTAACCGTAAGAGATTTGCCCAAAATATTTTTGAAGTACATGTTCCATAAGCACTAAGAAACATGTAGGGAAAAACAAGGTGTCCCTTGTGTTAAAGCCTTAATGGACAAATGCCTTTCTATCATATTCCTGGTTCTTTAGCTCCACTTTGTTTTAATCCCTAGTTGCCACTTCAGCTTCTAACTACTGATCCACTAAAGAAGGTAAAAATACGAACCAAGATTAGGATCTCTGAAAGCAAAAGAGAAGAGAGTAAATTGAGAATGATTGTCTCTGAAGTCAAAAGTTCAAAGCTTTTGTACAGAGTGTAAAAGGGAAGGTGATACTCTTCCTTGAATTGAGATATTAACCACCTCAAAACCACAGTCCAGGAGGCCATTCTTTGACAAATGCCCAACCAATTCACAGAGACTCAAGTTGTACCTTTTTTCTTGTTTTTTGTGCTTTTTTAAGGATATTTGGTAAGCACTTACTCTATGCCAGGCAGTTCAAAACACCAGAAGATGATGTCAATAAAGTATCTGTTGTGGAAGTTGCATAGTTTCAGTAATACACTCTTTTCAATTAATCAATCAGTGCTTGCTATGTGCAGAGCACTGTATTAAGCCCTTGGGAGAGTACAATGCATGTTTCCTGCCTAAAGGGGTTGACAGTCTACAGGGAGAGGCTGAAAATACATATTTTCACTATATATTTTGAATACCATTCCATTCAATAATTAGGGAACATTCTTCCGACAAACAACTATCTGGATAGATAGGTGTCTGATGCCAAAAGAAACAGTTGTATACACAAAAATCAAGGTAAAACCCTCCTCTAGATTTATAAACTCGTAGTGGGCAAGAATGCCATTTACCAACTATGTTGTACTCTTTGAAGTGTTTAGTATAGTGCTCTGCAGAGTAAGCAATCAATAAGTACCACTGGTTGATTGAGCACAAGCTATAATATATGTTTTCCTGAACACGGGGTTTGTCAAGAAGGTTACACCCACTTTATAGGAGAACTGAATGTTCTGTAAATAGAACATTTACAGGCCAAACCTTAATTTATGACTTTCATAGTTTGATCTAAAGGTCTTTTAGTCTAAACCCTGTCTTGTTGCAGATCTGCCTTTAATTTACACAAGGAAGATGATAGTCTATGTGCTTTTAAACTAGGTCAGTGATAGGAAATAATTGATAATATTCATTAAATGTCAACTATATGCAAAACACTTGAGAAGTCTGTCAGTCAATTGTATTTATTGAGCACTTACTATGTGCAGAGCATTGTACTAAGCACTTGGGTGAGTACAATATAATATGTTTCGTGCCCACAATGAGCTCACAGTGTATAGGGGTAGCCAGACATAAATAAATAAAATTACAGCTATGTACATACATACTGCAGGCCTGGGAGGGGGAATGAATAAGGGGAGCAAGCAAGGTGATGCAGAAGGGAGTGGGAGAAGACGAAAGGAGCTGTGGCTTCAGTAAGGCTTTGTAGGTGGGAAGAGTAAGTGTCTTTGTAATATGGAGAGAGGACATTTCAGACCAGAGCCAGGATATTGGCAAGAGGCCAGAGGCAAGATAGAAGAAAGAAGTCAACAGAGGCAAAAATAACAATAAATAGTAACATAAGAAGAGGTTTAATGCTTTTTCCTCTGGAACAAGGTGTCGAAGACCTTTTTCTTCGTCATAAAGTAAAAACTTGACTCAAGGATATGACTTCCATTTCACTGAACCCCTTTCTCTTCTAAGGCATCTCCAACCTCGGCTTCCAGTTTAAGGCATCACAGATCCTGCCCTCATTATGTAAGCTCATTATGAGCAGGGAATGTGTCTGCTAATTCTGTTGTGCTCTCCCAAGAGCAGAGTTTAGAACAGTGCTCTTCACATAATAATTGCTCAATAAACACAATTGATTGATTTTTCTCTCCTCACTACTCTCTTTCTTCCCCACTCCACTCTTTGTGTGATCCCCTTCCATATCTTCAATGCAACAGACTCCCGTAACACACCAAACTGCCACTGCAAACTTCACCAACCAGGCTACCTTCTCAACTGCAATGTTGGGACCTTGGACATGTCAGGGGACAAGAGGTGACAGTGGTGGAGGAATCAGGACGGTAGGAGAACTCTCTTCCCCCAAGCTTGTACTTTGGGGAGTAACCATGAAACTTCCAGGAATGGCGACAACTGAACCAGAGAGGACTGGGGAAAAGCAGTGTGGCTTAGTGGATAGAAGATCATGGGTTCTAATTCAGGCTCTGCTACATTCATTCATTCAATCATATTTATTGAGCACTTACTGTGTGCAGAGCACTGTACTAAGCACTTGGGAAGTACAAGTTGGCAACATATAGAGACGGTCCCTACCCAACAACGGGCTCACAGTCTAGAAATGGCCTCAGTTACCTCATCTGTGAAATGGGGATTAAGGCTCACCCTATGTGGGACAGGGACTGTGTCCAGCCTGACTATCTTAAATCTACCTCAGCTCTTAAAACAGTGCTCGGCATATAGTAAGCACTTAACAAGTACCATAATTATTATCATTATTAAGGAGACTGCTTCTTGGTCAGAGATGTAGCATGGGTAGAGCACAGGCCTGGGGTTCAGAAGTACCCGGATTAGTCTAATCGTGACTCCACCACTTGTCTGGTGCATTGAGGTAGTGGATAATAATAATCATAATAATAATAATACTGATAGCATTTATTAAGTGCCTACTATGTGCAAAGCACTGTTCTAAGTGCTGGGGAGGTTACAAGGTGATGAGGTTGTCCCCCTGGGGGCTCACAGTCTTAATCCCCATTTTACAGATGAGGGAACTGAGTCCCAGAGAAGTTAAGTGACTTGCCCAAAGTCACACAGCTGACAAGTGGCGGAGCTGGGATTTGAACCCGTGACCTCTGGCTCCAAAGCCCGTGATCTTTCCACTGAGCCACACTGCTTCCCCAGCCACGCTGCTTCCCCACAGGCCTGGGAGTTAAAAGCACCTGGGTAGTAATCCTAGCTCTGCCACTTGCCTGCTGTGTGACCTTAAGCAAGTCACTTAAATTCTCTGTGCCTCAGTTACATCACCTGTAAATGGGGATTATGACTGAGAACCTCATTTGGAACATGGATTGTGTCTAACCTGATCAGTATATACCTACCTCAGCACTTAGTACAGTGCCTGGCACATAGTGTTTAACAAAAATTAAAAAAAAATACCTACAGTTGTAATTCAATTTACTTTGAATTAGAAAAGAAGTGATTTTTATCCCTCTGGTGTGGAATCCATTTTTAATATGTGGGAAGAAACAAGAATTATTTATACTTGAATTAAATGCTTCTTTACACTTGCGAAAGCTGCACAAAATGCCATAGGACATGCCTATCCCTGGGTGGGAGAAAAGGAGTTTAATCTCAGGATTAAGTAGTTCTAGGCTTCTCAGTCATTTTGAAAGTTGTCGTAGAGCTTTTGTAATGAATATGGGTAAATGCTTAATTTGAACCATACAATTGTTTTCTTTAGCATACTGAAAAGCCATGAAATAACATCTTTGGGACATTAACTGTTAGGGACAAATTTGAATATTTAATTTAAAGGGAAAGACCCTTAAGTCCCATTACACGTCAAATTCTATCAAGCTTAATTTATAAACATGGAGCCTGAATATGATGATAACCCATTACATAAAATGGTTCTTTTCATCTGAACTTAGCAATTTTGTTTAACATTTTATATTAGCATAAAATAGCACTGTCATTCTGGGAAAAAAAGAAGGTTCTCTATTATCATTAATCATCCATCAGGATTCAAGTATAAACTAGATTGCATTAGGTCTAATAAACATCTTGACTTCCATTACTACAACTTTATCCTATGGTAATCAGAGTGCATGTTTCGATTCTTCCAAGCTTCAGAAAGTCTAATCATAAAATCAGTTTTTATATTCCATTAGCCAAAAGAAAGATGTCTCATTTCTTCTTTTTTATCTCTACCAAAAACAAAATTTAGCCTTCGTATTTTATTCAACTTATCTTCCAAGTTCCAAATACCTGAACATCCAGTATCACACAGAGTAGGACATGGTAAGTTGTGAATACTTTACCTGTAAAAGGAAAATCAATGAGATTCTGCTTATAAGGAAATTCAAAGGAAGATTAATTGTTCTTCCAGTTTCACTAGTTGTCCAATTCAGCATATTAAATTTAAACATGAAAGACAGGGAGCATTTGCTGAAGGAATGCTAACTCATTTATGCTTCCCTTCAAGAAAGTAGTGCATTGCCAGATTCTACATAGCAATCTACTTTTCTGTTTTAATATGATTATCATTGCCATCATCCATCATTAGCAGGAATATTTATTAAGCGCTTACTGTGTGCAGAGCACTGTACCAAGTGCTTGAGGAAGTAAAACACAATAGAGTTGATAGATGCATACCCTGGCCGCAACAATGGTACATTCTAGAAGGGAAGACAGACATTAATATAAAAAAGAAAAGCAGTGTGGCCTAGTGGATAAAGCACGAGCCTGGGATTCAGAAGGACCTGGGGTTCTAATGGTATCTCTGCCATTTATCTGGTGCGTGATCTTGGGCAAGTCACTTCACTTCTCTTTGCCTCAGGTAACTCCTCTGTAAAATGGGGATTGACTATGAGCCCCATGTGGGACATGGACTGTGTCCAATCTGATTATCTTGTATCTATCCATGCACTTAGTTCAGTGATTGGCACCTAGTAAGCACTTAACAAATCAATTAAAAAAAAAAAAAAGTTATTTGAGGAAGCAGTTCAAGTACAGTTCCAGATCAAATATGTCTCCCATTAGCTGCCTCAAGATCCTTTCCATCATCATCATCATCATCAATCGTATTTATTGAACGCTTACTATGTGCAGAGCACTGTACTAAGTGCTTGGGAAGTACAAATTGGCAACATATAGAGACAGTCCCTACCCAACAGTGGGCTCACAGTCTAAAAGGGGGAGACAGAGAACAAAACCAAACATACTAACAAAATAAAATAGAATAGATATGTAGAAATAAATTAAATAAATAAATAGAGTAAAAAAATATGTACAAACATATATACAGGTGCTGTGGGGAAGGGAGGGAGGTAAGATGGGGGGATGGAGAGGGGGACGAGGGGGAGAGGAAGGAAGGGGCTCAGTCTGGGAAGGCCTCCTGGAGGAGGTGAGCTCTCAGCAGGGTCTTGAAGGGAGGAAGAGAGCTAGCTTGGCGGATGGGCAGAGGGAGGGCATTCCAGGCCCGGGGGATGACGTGGGCTGGGAGTCGATGGCGGGACAGGCGAGAGCGAGGTACGGTGAGGAGATCAGCGGTGGAGGAGTGGAGGGTGCGGACTGGGCTGTAGAAGGAGAGAAGGGAGGTGAGGTAGGAGGGGGAGAGGTGATGGACAGCCTTGAAGCCAGGGTGAGGAGTTTCTGCATGATGCGCAAATTGATTGGTAGCCACTGGAGATTTTTGAGGAGGGGTGTGATATGCCCAGAGCGTTTCTGGACAAAGATAATCCAGGCAGCAGCATGAAGTATGGATTGAAGTGGAGAGAGACACGAGGATGGGAGATCAGAGAGAAGGCTGATGCAGTAGTCCAGACGGGATAGGATGAGACATGACATCCATGACATGACATCCCTCCTCACAAATTTCCAGTGATTGCCTGTAAACCTCCATATCAAACAAAAACTCCTCACTACTGGCTTCAAAGCTCTCCATCAGCTTACCCATTCATACCTCACCTCCCTTTGTTCCTTCTCCATCCCAGCCCAAACACTCTGCTCCTCTGGTGCTAACCTTCTCACTGTGCCTCGATCTCACCTGTCCTGCCATTGAGCACTGACCCATGTCCTGCCTCTGGCCTGGAAAGTCCTCCCTCCTCAAATCAGCAAAACAATCACTTTTCCCTCCTTCAAAGCCCTAATGAAAGCCAAGAGGCCTTCGAAGACTAAGCTCCCCTCTTCCTCAGGTTCCCCCTCCCTTCCACATCACCTCAACTCACTCCCTTTGCTCTTCCCCCTGCTTTCCCCGCCTCACAGCACTTATGTAAACAGGCATCAATATAAATAATAATAATAATGGCATTTATTATGCACTTACTATGTGCAAAGCACTGTTCTAAGCGCTTGGGAGGTTACAAGATAATCAGGTTGTCCCACAGAAGGTTCACAGTCTTCATTCCCATTTTACAAATGAGGGAACTGAGGCCCAGAGAAGTGAAGTGACTTGCCCAAAGTCACACAGCTGATAAGTGCTGGAACCGGGGTTTGAACCCATGACCTCCTACTCCAAAGCCTGTTCCCTTTCCACTGAGTCACACTGTTTCTCTAATTATAGATTATAGATATATAATTCTATTTATATTGATGCCTGTTTACTTGTTTTGATATCTGTCTTGCCCTTCTAGACTGTAAGCTTGGTGTGGGAAGGGATTATCCCTCTTCATTGCTGAATTGTACTTTCCCAAGTGCTTAGTGCAGTGCTCCGCACACAGTAAGCAGTCAGTAAATATGATTGAATGACTACCTCTCTGCCCCATTTCACCAGAACCACTTCAAATTCTCTTTGCCAGGACCTCAGCTGAGGGGATCGGGAACTAGTGTTTGCCTGATAACCTCTGCTTCAAATGGACAAATTCAGTGAAACCCAAAACTCCACTACACAGTTCCAAGACAATGCTTCCCTCAATAGTTTGGAACAAGCTTCTCTCAGATTTTTTTATCTTCATAATTTAATCCTTGTGCTATTTAAATGTATTCTATGTGCTAAGCACTGGAGTGGAAATGATATAAACAGATAATGGAGCTAAGAGCTTTTTCTAATCCTTACACTAGTTCCAGCTCGATCATATGCCTGCTCTGTGATCTTGGACAAATCACTCAACTGCCTCAGTTTCTTCATCTGTAAAATGGGGTTTTAATACCCTTTCTCCCTCCTTATCAGACTGTGAGTCCTAGGTGGAAAGGGACAGTGTCTGGCCTGATTATCTTTTCTCTATCCCAGTGCTTAGTGCAGTGTTAACACATAGCAAGCCCTTAACAATACCATGCTTCTTATTATTAATGATTATTATTTAGAAAAATTGATTTATTAAAATTGTAGTTACATCTCACAACACAGTTAAAAGATCATAAAACATCATCTTAGAATATAAAAATAGACTAACAAGTGAAAATTAAAAAGGTAAAGACTGTGAAATGGAATTTCAAGTTATCTAAAGTTCAAGGTAGAAATTTTAGGAATGGTTAAGCAACAGGGAAATCAATATGTCTTACAACACTAGAAAGAGTTTGCTAAGCAAAAGAACAGAAACACTAATGGTTCTTTCATGAAAAATAATGATATTAGAAGCGGACAGGAATTGGAACTGATGAATAGCCAAAAGTGATACACCAGTCTCTAAATTATTTAAAAGAAAGATAGACTTTAAGGGACTTTTTCAAAAGAGTAGCAGTACAAAGTATTTTAATGTAAGGTTAATATGAAGATGGGTAAAAATCAATGTCCATGAGAACTGGTTAAATATCATTCATTTTTGTGAAAAGCAAAAAGTATGGTTTTAAAATTAGAATCAACTTATTTACAAACATGAATCAGGATGGTAAACTGAGGTTGATTGGTCAGAATTGTGTTAGGCTACTCAATGCTAGTTGCTGATTGTGGCATAAGATATTAATAAATTGGAGATAGAACAAAATATTATGATCTTTAGGTGGGTTTTCCCTATGCATATTAATCAGTCATATTTAGACTTTTAGACTGTGAGCCCACTGTTGGGTAGAGACTGTCTCTATATGTTGCCAATTTGTACTTCCCAAGCACTTAGTACAGTGCTCTGCACATAGTAAGCGCTCAATAAATACGATTGATGATGATGATGATGATATTTACTGAGCCCTTATTATGTGGAGAACACTTTATTAAGCTCTTGGGAGAATACAATAAAACAGAATTAGCAGACATGTTCCCTGCCCATAATGAACTTATTTATCACTGAGAATATTTATTTACCTTTCCTATTGTTAAAATGATCTTTCTCTTGTCACTTCTTAACAACACATATAAATCATTACCAATCAAGTTTAGTTGCTAACATTTTAGAAGTAGTGAATAACACTAGAAATTAGAAAAAGAAACAATGATAATTGAAGCCATGGGAGTTATTGAGCTCTCCAAGGGAGTGATGTAGAAGAAAAATGGAAAGGTACCTCAAGGGGCAGTTACTGTCAGAGGGTGAGAGGCAGTGGAGGAGTCAGAAAAAGAGATGGAGCAGTGGTCAGAGAGATGAGGAAAACCAAAAGAGGACAGTGTCAGTGAATCCAAGGTTGGATAAAGTTTCAAGGAAAATGGGTGGTCTACAGTCTCAAAGGTGGCTGAGTGGTCTAGGGGGTTTAAGATGCAGTAGAGGCCACCAGATTTGGCAAGAAGAAGATCATTGGGTACCTAGAAAATAATAATAATAATACTAATAATGGTATTTATTAAGCACTTACTATGTGCAAAGTACTGTTCTAAGCACTGGGGGGATACAAGGTGATCAGGTTGTCCCACATGGGGCTCGTAATCTTAATCCCCATTTTACAGATGAGGTAACTGAGGCACAGAGAAGTTAAGTGACTTGCCCAAATTCACACAGCCGACAAGTGGCAGAGACAGGATTTGAACCCATGACCTCTGACTCCCAAGCCCGGGCTCTTTCCACTTAGCCACACTGCTTCAGGGAGTGAAGCAGGTGGAAGTCAGATTTGGAGAGGATTTAGGACAGAATTGGAGGATAGAAAGTGGCGACAGTGGGTGTAAACAACACTCCCAAGAAGTTTGGAAAGAAATGGTAGGGAGGATATGGGGCAATAATTGGATGGAGCCTTTGGTTAAGGGAGAGTATTTTTAAGAGAAACTTGTTTGAAAGCAGTAGGGAAGAAGTCATTGGAGAGTGAATAGTTTAATTTGGAAGTCAAGGAGGGAAGAAGGGAGGGGGAGAGTGTTTTAAAAAGGTATGAAGGGATGGAGCCAGAAGCACAGGTGGAGGGATAGATTTAGAGAGGTGAGAGATTTCATCTTGTTACTGCAGGGAATCTAAGGAGAACAAAATTGGGTAGTGGAGGAGAGAGGGAGTGGAGAGGAGCAAGAGAGACTTTAGGGAGATCACACTTAATGGTTTCAGTTTTCTTGATGAAGTATGCTGCCAGGTTCTTAGGGGAAAGATATGGTGGGAGTCGGGGTACAGGAGGTTTTACAAGTGAGTTAAATGTTTGAAACAGCTGGTGGGGGCAGCGGATTTGGCAGTAAATTAGGAAGAAGTACTGCTGTTGGGCAGTGGAGTGGGTTGAATCGAAGCAGACTAGAATAAACTTAAGGTGGACAAGGTCAGAGAGACGTCTGGATTTCCTCCAACAGCACTGAGCAGCTCAGGCACAGGAGAAGAGGAGGCATACTTTGGAGGTGATCCAGGGTTATGGGTTAGTGGTATGAGAGGAGGGACGGGGGAAAAGGGAGTTAAGTTCGACGAGGGGGTGGTGTTGAATGTGTCTCTTTGTGCATCAGGAGAAGGTAGTTTGGGTGTGGAGACCAAAAGGAGTAGGAGGTCAAAAGAATGGATGTTTCTGCTGGGGAAAAGGACAGATTTGCCAGGGGTGGGTGTATGGGAAAGAGAGCAGTTGAGGAGGTTAGGATAAGATAGAGGAATTTCACAATCTGTGAGGATAGAGACTGTACAATTACTGTAGATTATAGGACCAAGTATATGCTCAAATTGGTGAATGTGTGAGATAGGGTGGAGCAGGAGGTTATTGGAGTAGAGAAGTGAGAGGAGGTGGACAGTGGAAGAATCATCGGGGCCGTCCACATGATTACTGATGTCTCCAAGGATCAGTGTAGGAATAGAAAATGAGAGAAGAATTTTGAGAAATGGATCAAAATGGTTCAGAAAGTTGGAGGTTGGGCATGGGGGGAGGTAGATAACTGTAGCTAGTAATTGGAGTGGGTGGTAAAGTCTGATGATATGGGCTTCAAAGGAAGGGAAAGAGAGGGATGGGGGAGGTGGGATTGTGCAAAGGCTACATTGGGGAGCGAGAAGGAAGCCAATTCCTTCCCCTTCCCAATGAATCTGGAGGAGCAGGAGAAGATGAGGCCCCCTCTAGATAGAGTGACAGGGGAGATTGTGTCGTCTGGGAAGACCCAGGTTTCAGTGATGGTGAGAGGAGCAGTAACTGGATTAGGAACTGGTCAATAATGAAGGGAAGATTCCCCTTGATAGAGCAGGATTCCATGGGCCACCCCTGGCTGAGGCTGTAGGAAGGGTGTGTGGAGTGAGGGGTGGAAACGGGTTGAACTAGGCTGAGCTGGAGGGGGCCAGTGTTGGGTGAGGGGGTAAGGGGTGGTCCTGGGACAGGATGACAGAGATGGGGCCAGAGATAGTGATAGGGGCTGCATGAAGGGTTGGATGAGAGAGTGCTGAGAAGGGCCAGTGTGTGTGGAGGGGATAAAGAGGGTTGCTGGGCATGGGGGACAGGGGATTAAGTGATTGCTAAGTGCTGAGGAAGATACAAGGTAATCAGGTTGGACACAGTCCCTGTCCCACATAGGGCTCACAGTCTTAATTCCCATTTTACAGATGAGGTAACTGAGGCACAGAGAAGTTAAGTGACTTGTCCAAGGTCACACAACAGAAACGTGGCAGAGCTGGGAGGTCCTCTGGGTCCCAGACCCATGCGCTTTCCTCTAGACCATGCTGTTTCTTTATTCTGTTTCATCTTCTACTTTATGCCTGCCTATATTTTTCTATTTTTTTTCCTACCTGCTTTTGCTTTGTGAGTTCCCTAAGGGACAGGGTCTATGTTGGAAATACCTACAAGAATCCTTCCCAGGGCTTAGTGCTCTATTTTGAACATTGTAAATTCTTAAATCAATTGCATTGCATGGAAAGTTTAAGTTTCCTTTTAGAGCTTTGAATACTTAGAATCCTACAAAAGGAACTGGTTAGAACCAAAAAATACCAGTCATTCTTTTATTTAGGAAGTCTAAGTACATATTCTTGCTATTAAGACCATATTGAAATCTCCTGTTCCCTTGATCCTGTATTCTTTTCATTCAGTCTGAAAATCAAAGTGCTTTAAGTGTGATATTCTTCAACACCCTCACCTAAGAAGTAACTTGTATCATACTGTTTGACTGAAGTTGCTCCAAAAAGATCAAGGTGACATTTCATCTGTCCTCAAGAGGAAAACATGCACAATGAATTTTCGTGTAAGATAAGAGACTCTTATCTTATTCACAGATAGCAACAACAACAACGATAAAAAAAAAATAGAATTGTAGTCCTGGTGATAACAAAGAAAGGCGAACACTTCCTCTCTCTTAGCAGTAAGATCAAAGTTTCAATGAAATAAGATTTTTATTGTAGTCATTACCAGATCTGTGTTTTTTTTTCTGTCTACATGAACAGCAAATGTGCACTCATGTCTTCTTTACAGGAGTCATTTAAAGTAAAAACTGAATCACGTTATCTCAATTGTCACATTAAATTAATGAACAGCTTAATGATCATGCTAAATGCCTTTGACTCAATTTTGAGAGTACACGGTTGTGAAATTATGCATAAAAATTTACTCAGAGGAAGGAAACAAATACTTTACAGATTATTTTATGTAAAAATCTCAAAGTTGGATGGAATTACAATTATATAATTGAGGTTTTAAAAATACATTATTGGACACTAGAGAAGAAAAAAAACTTTAGATAAGTTTGAACCATTCTCCTACTTTAAATATAATCTCCAATCGGCATTTGCAACAGGAAAATCACTATTCCTGAGAGGAAGGATTTTAAAAACCTGGAAAGTTCATCATGCTCAATTTCATCATGTTTTCATATGGAATGTGTTCCATTATGCTGTCTTGGAAAAATAGAAAGTAATGAATGTGGTTGCATAGAAAGATACAGTGTTCAGACAGTCTGGGAGTTAAGTGTAGAGACTACAGCAGTCAAGAGATTGTTTGGATCAGATGACTCCAAGAGAGAAAGGGATACCAAATTCACTATTAAAGTGCTCTATTGGGAATAATGTTAAAGAAAGTATTTTAGTATGATCTTTGAGAGCACATACATAAGACAAGAAAATAATGTTAACTATTATTGAGAGTAAGCAAACTGAAAGAAAGTCAAAATTTAAAAGAGTTTCTCATTGTTAATGAATGAAACAAGAGACCATTATGTTGGTGAGATGCTATTAGGAATCGTTTCCTTCCTATTTTTTGATTTAATTTTGAGTGATGTCATTTAAAAATGTATTAATCCTTGTCTTCATGAAGATGTGTTAGAAGGATGCCTCTTTCCTTTGTCAACTGTTAAAAAGCCCATGTGTCTATGAAAACAGCAATTAGATCAGGCAAATTTGAAGGGACAGGGAATGAAAAGGGACTGGTTGGGAGAAGCAAGGATGAGAGACAGTGAAATTTGCTCGGAAGAATTAGAGAGAATTTGGGGAGAAGTCTTGAAAGAATGCAAATATGTAAAGAAGAGAGAGTTGTTGGAAATCTTGAAGCCATTTTCAAGAGAAACAGCGTGGCTCAGTGGAAAGAGTCTGGGCTTTGGAGTCAGAGGTCATGGGTTCAAATCCCAGCTCCGCTACTTGTCAGCTTTATGACTTTGGGCAAATCACTTAACTTCTCTGGGCCTCAGTTCCCCCACCTGTAAAATGGGGATTAAGACTGTGAGTCCCCCGTGAGACAACCTGATCACCTTGTAACCTCCCCAGCACTTAGAACAGGGCTTTGCACATAGTAAGCACTTAATAAATGTCATAATTATTATTATTTTCTAGAATTTGTGCTTAATGTGGAGAAATGGGCAAATCTTTCTAGATGGTTAAACTCTTTTTGGGCAGGGACTGTATCTACCAAATCTTTTGTATTGTACTCTCCAACATGCTTTACTACAATGCTCTGCGGGCACCATAGGAACTAATTAATATTTTGGATTGATTGATTGATTGACACTGGGGAATTTGGAGGAAAGAAGGTAGATACATGCTAAATGTAGATGATCTGAGCCACAGGATTTAGTGCAGGCTGCCCAGCCTGCATATGTTGCTTCATTTATGCTAACCTGTACCTGGACCTGATCTATCTCACCACTGACATCTCACCCAAGTCCCACCTCCTGCCTGGAGTGCCCTTCTAATTCGTATAATAATAATGGCATTTGTTAAGCTCTTACTATGTGCCAAGCACTGTTCTAAGCGCTGGGGAGGATACAAGGTGATCAGGTTGTCCCAAGTGGGGCTCACAGTCTTAATCCCCATTTTACAGATGGGGTAACTGAGGCACAGAGAAGTTAGGGACTTGCCCAAAGTCACACAGCTGACAAGTGGTGGAGCAGGGATTAGAACACATGACTTTTGACTCCCAAGCCCGTGCTCTTTCCATTGAGCCACGCTGCTCCCCTTCAGGTATCCGACAGATGATCATTCTCCCCACCTTCAAAAGCCTTATTAAAAACACATCTCCTCCAGGAGGCCTTCCCTAACCAAGCCTTCATTTCCTCGTCTCACATTCCCTTCTGTGTCACCCTTGCATTTGGATTTGCACCCTTTATTGACCCCTCCCTCATAGCCATAACACTTATGTACAAACCCCTCATTTATCTATTCATATTAAAGTCTGTTTCCTGCTCTAGATGGTACATTCACTGTGGGCAAGGAGCATGTCTACCAACTCTGTTATATTCTAGACTGTGAGCCCGCTGTTGGGTAAGGACTGTCTCTATATGTTGCCAACTTGTACTTCCCAAGTGCTTAGTACAGTGCTCTGCACACAGTAAGCGCTCAATAAATACGATTGAATGAATGAATGAATATTGTACTCCCCTATATTGTATAGTGCTCTGCACACAGTAAGCAAATAATAAATGTAATTGATTGATTTAGTGATTGAAGATGGGAGAGACTGGAGTCAGGGGAACCAATCAGGAATCCAGTCAATCAATGTATGTTTTTTATTGAGTGTTTATTATCTGTAGAACACTGTTTTAAGCACTTAGGAGAACCCAATACAATAGAATTAGCACATGCAGTTTGCCCATAATGAGTTTACAGCCTAGAAGATGAAGTAATCCAGTCAGGAGATAATGAGTTTGAACCAGTATAGCCATTGGGATAGGAAGATGGGAAGGATCTAAAAAATATTATGGAAAGATAATATTTTGGTAGGTTTCAAAACAACAGACTCCCTTCTGCTTCACCCTGACTTGCTCCTTTTGTTCTTCCCCCATCCCAGCCCCACAGCATTTATGTAAATATTTGTCACATATTAATTCATATTAGCATCTGTCTCCCTGGCTTGTGACTGTAAACTCATTATAGGCAGGGAATATGTCAGCTTATTGTTGTATTGTATTCTCCCAAATGCTTAGTACAGGGGTCTGCACATAGTAATCCCTCAATAAATACCATTGAATGAATATTGTTAATTAATCAGGGAAGGCTTCCTGAAAGAAGTGGGATTTTAGAAGTTGCATATATAACTATTGGCAGGGAATGTATCTACCTACTCTGTTGTACTGTACTTTCCCAAGCACTCGGTACAGCTCTCAGAAAATACGATTGATTAATTGAGTGAACATATATATAAATATTATATGCAAATTAATATTAATAAAGTTGAGCAAATATGAACAGATAAGTGAATATATGAACAGATAATGGAGGAGACAGCGTGGCTTAGTGGAAAGAGCACGGGTTTGGGAGTCAGAGGACATGATTTCTAATCCCAGCTCCGCCACTTGTCCGCTGTGTGACCTTGGGCAAATCACTTAACTGTTCTGTGCCCCATTTCCCATTAAATGGGAATTAATACTGTGAGCCCCACGTGGGACAACTTGATTACCTTGAATCTACCCCAGTGCTTAGAACAGTGCTTGGCACATACTAAGCCCTTAACAAACACCGTCATCATCATAAGGGCATGATGCGGCTTATAGATGGTATGATCAGAAAATGGGAATCATAGTGGAAAAGGTGATAATTCTTTTTAAGAATTTCAAGACAAAAGAGGGATGAGGTTTTGTGGCTGTTGGGAATGGGGACGGATATTAGTAATGGGGATAGAGCCAGAGTTAAAGGTGAATACCGTTGGAAAGCTTTATTTTTAATGGTATTTGTTAAGCGCTTTACTATAGGTCATATGCCACTTACTAAATGCTGGAGTAGCTACAAGCTAATCAGGTTAGACACAGTTCCTGTCCCATATGAGGCTCACAGCCTCAATCTCCATTTTACAGATGAGGTCACTGAAAAATAGAAAAGTTAAGTGACTTGCCCAAGAATACACAGATTGTTGGGGAAGAGCAAGCAGGTGAGTTGGAACCCTATGGAAGAAGGAAACAGATAGGTAAGGAGTCGGTCTATGAAAGTCAGCCTGTTCCGGATGAATTAGTCATTTGTCCACCTAAAGAGCGTGAACTGGACCAGATGATCTCATGACATCAATGACATTCTGATTCTATAATTAAAAATTTACCATTAGAACAGTGATTTCCAGAGAATACAAATTCCCTATCCCCCGCCCCCCTTTTAATCTAACTGGTTACTCTAAATCCCAAGAAGCGAATATTTTCATGAAATGTAAGGAAGGAAGTCATGACATTCTCTGTAAAATTTCATTATATTGGAGAATATGTAAGATGTCATGTATTAAAAGTCATGACCAAGGTCATAAAGTTCTTTCTGCAGGAAAGTGAAACACGATTTCTAAGAGTTCCAAAAAAGTTTATTAGAATGGACTTCACTGTCTCTTCTTTGAAAGATATTCTCTCTTCACAAGATGATGTCAGGAAGCAATAATGATTGTCCAATTTTGGGAAGTATAGGAGAGTCATAGCTCCAAATTTACAATGACATTTATTATATGACATTTTTCAATATTTTCTGTCATTCTCCAAGAAAAAAAAAAAAAAACTGGACCATAGATTTAGCCTTGGTTGAAAAATGAATGGGTCAGAAAGAGAGTCTGTAATAGAATTTTTTGGAAAAGTTCCATGGTTAGGGGAACTAGTAAGAGAAGTTTCTCTATTTTAACTTAAATAAATCTTTTCCCAAAGACTTTGAAAAGCTCTTTGCAAAGAACTAATGATAAAAATTGAGTGTAAAAAATGGATAATTAATTCAAGAGCTGTAGTGAAGTCCCAAATAAGATTTAATAGTTTAAAATTATTATCATTTAGAAAATGAAGATATTCTTATAGCTAATATTTTTAAAGTTAATGAATTCATCTATTATTTGCCTTCATTTTCAAATGAAAGACTGTCAGAAGCATCAGTGTCCTTCAGTGCCAGTTGTAAAACACTTGAGGTTACAATAAGTGTACAAGACTAATGTTTAGGTTTGTGGCTAAGAACTGAGATTCAGGAGTGAAATTTTATTTTAAGTGTATTACTGACTGGCAGATCTGACTTTGAAAACTGCTTTAGTTAGGATAAAATGGAAACAGTTCTTGCTATCTCAATAATTTAAGATTGTTAGCTGTGAAAATGCAGCATTCAATTTTCGTCATCCATAAAAGTTCTTCAAAGGGTCACCATGTTAATTCCTGTCTTCCAACAAAACCCAGTTCTTCCAACGTTTGTGCTGCTGTGGATGTGCTAAGACAATAATTGTGGTATTTATTAAGTGCTTATCAATGTGCTAATCTCTGCACTAAGCAGTAGAGTTTGTACAAGACCACCAGGACACAGTACCGGTACTATATGGGGCTCTCAGTCTAAGTAGGAGGGAAAACAGATATTGAATCTGCCTTTTAAAAGTGAGGAAACTGAGGCCTAGACAGGGAGAGTCTTCTATATACACTAGCTAGAGTGTCCAGCCCATAGTAACTATTAACTATTATTATTATTGTTATCATCATTATTATTGTTATTATTAACAATTAGAGGATTTGGGGGTGATTTGTGCACATTTTCGAAAATGTGTTGGTCTGGGCAGCAGGAGTGGGGAGGATATGAAGAAGAGACAGAAAGGAAGATAAAGGAGAAGGAAAGGGAGATGGCCTTTGGGTAGGAGGGAAAAGGGAGCAAGAAGAAAGAGGGACAGTGGGGAAGAAGAAGGGGCGAGGGGGCCGGGACGAGAGCAGTAAAAGGCACCTTCCTCCCTCCTCTATTTCCACTGCCTCCCCTTGTCTATCATTTCCATTTCTATCCAGGATGTTGCAGTGATGGAGCTGCCCCAGGTGCTGCAGGAGAGCAGAAGGGAGAGCCAAGCTAGGCTTGGAAGGGGCAGTTAGGGGGGCATTGGAGACCCCAAAAGAGACTGTTGGGGTTCAGTGTTGTGTGGTCCTGCGCCTTGGGCCAGGGCTTCAGGAGCCCAGGTTTCCTGCATGGTGCATGTCTGCGTTCTGGTTCTGTGTGTGGTGTGTGTGTGTTTGTGTGTGGACCCTGTGCCAGGGCTGGCAGTTTACACTTAGCCCCGCCTTGCCTGTGTGGTAACACAAGAAGGATGAGGCCTGAGCATTCTGGGGAGAGTGCCCTGAGGGCAGAAGCTGTTTATCAGGCAGGCACCCAGCCTGAACACCCTGCCCTGACACCAAACCTGGCTGGCTTGTTGTTGGACCTTAGGTCAGAGGAAAAGGTGGGGCAGAACTGAGGTGCAGAAGTCAGTCCTTATTTGTCCAAGGTCACAGTCCTGGGATTAAAATTCATTCTCCAGAGACTTCCATCATTCAGTCTTTTCCCCTATTGGCCCAAAGACCTGAGATAATTGTCAGCTGTGTGACTTTGGGCAAGTCACTTAACTTCTCTGCCTCAGTTACCTCATCTGTAAAATGGGGATTAAGACCGTGAGCCCCCTGTGGGACAACCTGATCACCTTGTAACCTCCCCAGCGCTTAGAACAGTGCTTTGCACATATAAAGTGGTTAATAAATGCCATTATTATTATTATCCCAACCAAGGTCAATGGGCTGACATGGTAATAATCCTAAAATAGGATGGTTTAGCTGGGATTGCTGCTGCAGATTTCACTCAATAGTGGATGCAGCCCCAAACCTACTGTAGGCTAATTCTGCTCCTGGGTTCTGCTCAAAATGCTTAATCATCATCAATCGTATTTATTGAGCGCTTACTGTGTGCAGAGCACTGTACTAAGCCCTTGGGAAGTACAAATTGGCAACATATAGAGACAGTCCCTACCCAACAGTGGGCTCACAGTCTAAAAGAGTGGGCTCACAGTCTAAAAGAGTGGGCTCACAGTCTAAAAGAGGTGGCTTAATGAGCCACCTGGCTGGCTTAATGAGCCAGGTGTTCTAGCGGGGCTGTGTCAATTAGAACATTAATGAAGATGAACTCACTTCCAGGATTGAAATAATCTAAGCAGAAAATAAGGGGGTGAAAATGTAACTTTTCTCTTAAGCAACTTTTTGTACAGTCTTTTTCACTGAACAATTATTGAGATTTGTTCCCAAACCACCGCTGTGCAACAAAAAAAGTTCTTCTAATGTCATGTCTAATAAGCATGCAAATGACTACTTGCAGTAACTTAGAATCCTTCAATAGTTGAACGAATGCCTGATTACTTTTTTGATAACATAATTTAAAGAATAAAATAGTGTCAGACTAATGATGGTGGTGGTAGCACACACTTCAGAATATTGAAAATCATATTTGATAAGATTTTTTTTAACCTAAGCTTTAAGCTTGAATACAAGCTCACACAAGTTTATTCCTCTCTGCAGCATAATAAAACTCCATCTGCCATATTAAATCTGCGTTCCACAGAATGGCCATAATGAAAACATACATTTTCATTCATTTAAAATTTACAGTCCACTGCTATAACTTGTAAATCTCATTGACATTTTTCATCCTGTTTCTACTCATTACATAAGTAAAACCCTTCTCTGACACAAACTAATCCCAAACTCACAAAGTAAATGACCTAGAAGACACACCTAGGGAATTAGGGACTAAATATGAAAAGAATAAGCAACTGTACCTGTTTTGATCTTGCACAAGGGAGACTATGTGAGGAATCCTGGCCTGGGAGAAACTGGATTCTAATACTGGCTCTGCCAGTTGCGTGCTGTGTGATGTTGGGCAAATTACTTGCCTTCTCTGTGCCTCAGTTTCCTTAACTATAAAATGGGGATTCAATACCTGTTTTCACTCCTACTTAGATTGTGAGCACCCTATGGGGCAGGGACTTTCTCAGAGCGATTAAGTTATATCTACCCCAATGCTTAGAACAATGCTTGATATATAATAAGCACTTAACAAATACCATAAAAGAACACTCAAATAAGTTGAATAAAATATTAGTAGTTTTCTCTCTTTGTAAACATCTCCACTAAATCACATCATTGTCCCATTCCTGGTTTTCAAACCATTGTCAGAACAGGGTTATGTTGAATTTGGAATGACCCTTAAACTACGTGTTCACTACATCAATCCAAAATCTTTGGCTGGTAATAAATCTGCACTTATATTTCTGAATGACTGCTTCAAATCCATACCAACTCCAACCTTTTTATTCAACATTTGGTTCTGCCAAACTGAGGAGAGTTTTTAACATGAAAGTTCCTGAATTGTTGTCTACCATAACATTCAGTAACTGTAACTTATAGAGTAGTTTAAAAATAAATGAATGAAATAATCCGAGTGGAATTTACTTACATCTTCAGTCCTAACCATGTTTTTGACACAGTAAAATGGGGATTGGTAATTAGCACTTCATGTAGGTAACGTTCACTTTGAGACTGAATTTACAAAGATGTCAGATGTTACTAATATAACAATGTCTTCTGACATCTTTGTATATCTATATTTAGTATATTTGCTAGATATATAAAGATATTTAGATATGTAGAGGAAATATTTAGATATTTAGATATGAGAAGCAGCGTGGCTCAGTGGAAAGAGCATAGGCTTTGGAGTCAGAGGTCACGGATTCGAATTCCAGCTCCACCACTTGTCAGCTGGGTGACTTTGGGCAAGTCACTTCACTTCTCTGTGCCTCAGTTCCCTCATCTGTAAAATGGGTATTAAGACTCTGAGCCGCCGCGTGAGACAACCTCATCACCTTGTAACCTTCCTAGCGCCTAGAACAGTGCTTTGCACATAGTAAGTGCTTAATAAATGTCAATATTATTATATGTAGATATATTCTCCTTAGGTCTCCTTAATGCCCAATATAGTCTCCTTAATGCCCAATAAATCCAGGAGTTTGCACAATTGAGGGTTGAAATAGATGTTGATGAACCCATCTACCACCCTGCTTATAGTGTCATAGGTCACCAGAAAGAGCTAAAAATGGTATTTGTTAAGTCCTTACTATATGCCTTGTACATATTTACTATTCTATTTATTTTGGTAATGATGTGCATCTAGCTTTACTTCTATTTATTCTGATGACTTTACACCTGTCCACATGTTTTGTTTTGTTGTCTGTCTCCCCCTCCTAGACTGTGAGCCCATTGTTTGGTAGGGACCATCTCTGTATGTTGCCAATTTGTACTTCCCAAGCACTTAGTGCACTGCTCTGCACACAGTAAGTGCTCAATAAATACGATTGAATGAATGAATGAATGAATATGCCAGGCACTCTACTAAGCACTGGGATAGGTGCAAGCTAATCAGGTTGGACATTGTCCTTGTCCCAAACAAGGCTCACAGTCTTAATCCTCATGTTACAGATGAGGTGACTGAGGCACAGAGAAGTGAAGTGAAATAGCTTCCCCAGGGTCATTGTGGATTAGACCCCAGGTCCCCCGACTCGCAGGCCCAAGTTCTTTCCAGTAGGCCATGACTCTTCTCTGGAGGGTTTTCTGTAGCCTTCGATTGGAGAAAGACATCAGGATGTTACAACATGAGTCAGCTGTGTCATCTCCTCTGGAGAATGCTCTGATCACTGCTTTGGGGCTTTGGAAATTTCTCTGCTGCTTTATGCCACTCTTCTGGATAGCTCCAACCAGTAGCTCAATATCTGCTACTGCTGCCTGCCTCAACAAGTTCAGAGCAGTGCTGTCCTTGGGGAAGTTGGACTGAAGGCAGAAAATCTGGCCCTGGGTTCCTTCTGGTGCAGTTCCCACCTTGGTTTTATTAATTCTTTGGGAATCTCGTTCCCAATTCTACAGATCACTATGGATATCATGGGGCTACCAGGATGCAGGAAAACTTGGAACAGACTGGAACAGTCTTGGAACTGATAACTTCTCTGGTGCAATATCCTCATAAGCAAAATGGGGGGGAATTAACTGTGAAGAATTATAAGAAGAAGAATTAATAATGATGATGGTGTTTGTTAAGGGTTTACTAAGTGTCAACTACTGTTCTAAGCATGGGGTAGATACAAGATAATCATTTTGACCACATTTCCTGTCCCACATGGGGCTCACAATCTTAATCCCTATTTTACAGATGAGGTAACGGAAGCACAGAGAGGTGAAGTGATGTGCCCAAGGTCAAACAGCAGACAAGTGGAGGAGCCAGAATTAGAACCCAGGCCCTTATGACTCCCAGGACCATGCTCTGTCCACTAGGCCATGCTGCTTCCCTGTTCTCCCACCCTCTTAGATTGTGAGATACTCCATGTGGGATAAAACTGTGTACGAACTGATTATCTTGCATTTACCCCAGGCTTACTGCAGCGCTTGGCACCCAGTAAGTGCTTAACAAATACCACAACTGTTTCTATTGTTATCATCATTGTTATTGTTATTATTATTCCCTCTATCAAAAAGATCCATGGGCCAATATCAGAATTTCTGGGGCCAACTGAAGATGAGACCGGTAGTGTTCTTGCCCTAATGGTTTGCTGCATTGCACAAGCCAAACATGGTGGACATCAGTTAGTCATCAGACTTGCTCCCTGTGATATTTTGGCTAAGGAATAATTTAATTAAGCAAACTCAATTAGAGGAAATTCAATTGCCTAATGTAAACCCAGTTAAGACCACACTCAATCAGTCAATGGTATGTATTAAACACTTACTATATGCAGAGCACTGTCCTAAGTAAGCTCTTGGGGAGTACAAGATAATAGAGTCGGTAGGCATGTTTCCTGCCCACAATGACCTTGCAGTCTAGAAGGGAAGACAGACATTAAGATAAATGAATAATTTATAATAGTTCAAGCTTACAGAGAAACCTGATTGACTGCCCCAAATTAGGATCCTACCTTGCTATCTTCAATGTTCTCTAGCTAAACGTAGTCAAACAAAAATGAAGGAGGAAATGAACTGGGTAAGGCAAGTAGAGCACAGATTGAAAATATCTACCTTGGGGAGGAACAGCCTAAGTGCAGAATGACCATCTGGTGTTTTTCTTGATAGAATAAAGCTCCAGCTAACAGTCAAAAGAGTAGAAGTTGGATCTCATTATCCTGAGCAGGAGATACAACTGTGAATGCAATTGTAGGTAATGGAGCTATCATGAGCTACTTAGTCATATTCTTCTCTGCAGGCCTTGAACTTGACTTGGCCTGTGTATTTTGCAATTCGGCCTCAAGTGTCCAGTGGGAGGATGAATGATGTTTTTGTGAAACTAAAACTTTTGAGGGAAACTAACTCAGAATCTGATAAAAGAAAAATCCTTCTAAATTCCACATCCAGTAGCTTTTTATTAAGTTTGTTGCTTATAATTTGACTTTTATCTCCTGAAAATTAACTTTTGAGTCCATTTATAGAATTTTTTCAAAATACAATTAGATGATGATGATGATGATGATGGCATTTGTTAAGTGCTTTCTATGTGCAAAGCACTGTTCTAAGTGCTGGGGGAGGTTACAAGGTGATCAAGTTGTCCCACAGGGGGCTCACAGTTTTAATCCCCATTTCACAGATGAGGTAACTGAGGCACAGAGAAGTGAAGTGACTTTCCCAAAGTCACACAGCTGACAGTTGGCAGAGCCGGTATTTGAACCCATGATCTCTGACTCCAAAGCCCGTGCTCTTTCCACTGAGCCACATTGCTTCTCCAATTAGATATCTCATGTATATGTGATAATACAATATATATAGATAATATCTCAATATACATGCATATTGGTCTTTGAAGGGAACAGTCATGACTGTAACACTTACTTGCTGTGTGACCTGGGCAACTCACTTACCTTCTCTGGGCCTCAGTTACCTCATCTGTAAAATAGGGATTCAGTATCTGTTATCTGTCCTACTTGCACGGTGAGCCACATCTGAGACAGGGACTGTGGCCAACTTGTTTAGCTTGAATTTACCATAGGCTTAGTACAGTGCTTGGTACAGAGTAAATGCTTAACAAATATTATTATTATTATTATTGCTAATAGTAATATTAATAACATGAACAGTGTTATGCCAAGCTAGCAGGGTTTTTTTTTACGTGTCCTAGTATCATACTTTTATCTATGGAGACTATACCAGTGCTCTTTCCACAATGTTTTTAGAAATTCACGACAACCGTTACTGTAGTATACTGCTTCAAAGAGAAGAAGTTGTATCGAGTTGAGGAAGCATGATTCTAGTTACTTTAGAAAGGAGGCACCATGGTCTAGTGGAAAGATCATGGGATCATAAAACAAGGAACTGGGAACTGGGATTTTTTCACTGGTGTACTGTGTACTGGAAAGTCTTTGGCAAGGCTCTCTGGGCTTCAGTTTACTCATCTGTAAAATGGGTATAAGACAGATTGTGAGCCTCATATAGGACAAGGACTACATCATAACATTGAACCTACCCCAGTGCTTAGCACTAAGTAAGTGCTTAGTAAATGCCTTTTTATTATTATTATCATCATTAGTGTACCATTGGCATGTACTCCTAGGACAAAACCAATACGAATTAAGAAAGAAAATCAGAATCCAGTCCAATCGTAGCAAAGTAAGTACCATAGTACATATGCTACAAGTACCATAAAAAGAATGAGAAGAGTCAGGAGTGTGGGAGACGAGTGCAAGGTACAGTTAGACGGTAACGTTAGAAAGAATAAAAAGTGGGAGCTGAAAAGTAGTGTAAGGTGGAGAGAGCTGGTGGAGAGCTTTGATTCCAACTGTGAGGAAGTTTGACTTGAAGCAGAGGGTGCTCGGAGGTTTTTGAGAATTGTCATTCCGATTGGTGTTTTAAGAAGTTGAGTCATTTAGGAGCATGGAAGTTAAACAGAAGGGGTGAGAAGTTGAAAGTAGGGATACCATAAAGGAAGCTGATACAGTAGTGGAACCATGTTATGACAAGAGGTTGGACCAGGGTGAGAGCTGTTTGGGGAGAATGAAAGTGGGAGTGGGTGAAAATCCATGTGATTGTTAATGATACACACTTTAACGGCTTCAGTTTTAGCCAAACAAAAGAGGGATTTGATATGAATGTTTTTTGTTAAGGAACAAGCCAGGATTGTTAGGAATGGGAAGGTAGAGCTGGGAGGAGGTAGAAACAACAGAATATGGGAGGGTGACATTTGTAAGAGGTTTAATCGTGTAGAAAAACAAATTACTATTGAATACAGCTTTGAATATAACATGCAGTGACTGGTTTAGATATCAGGCAAGGCTTACACTAAAAAGCCTCTCTTTTGGTTTACTTTCTGACACATGATTTTGAGGCCAGTTTAAAAATAGTTAGTCCTTGGGTCCTATCAAAGTCAATGACCCCTTATCTTCTGAACTTGGCCCTAGAAGCAAGATCTTTAAATGCCTGAAAATGGCAAAGACTGAGTTACCCCGAGGTAGACCCGTGCTAGGATTAGCAGGGAAAACAGGAAGAGACCTGAGTCATTCATTATCCAGAGCTCTCCTAAAAGTCTTTAAGTAACCATGTAGACAAATAGATATGAGGAGGGTAAGTGAAGTTCAGGGAGCCACAGAAGTGGGATAATAAAAACAACTGTGGTACTGTTAAGTGCTTACTATATGCCAAACTAGGTCGATACAAGATAATCAGATCAGGCAGGCTCTGTCCCTGATGCTGCTCAGAGTCTATGAGAGAGAATATATTTAGTCCCCATTATACAGATGAGGAAATTGAGGCTCAGAGAGGTAAAATGATTTGCTCATGGTTGCACAGCAGGCAAGTGGCTGAGCTGAGATTAAAACCTAATTCTCCTGATTCCCAGGCCCAAGCTCTTTCCACTAAGCCACACTGCTTCTCTTTCTTTCAGTAATGAAAGACCAGACCCCAGTGTCTGTGCAGATCTGTGGTGAGAACAATCAATCAATTAATTGTATTTATGGAGGGCTTAGTGTGTGCAGAGCACTGTGCTAAGTCCTTGGGAGACTATAATTTAACAGTTGGTAGACACATTCCCTTCCCACAATGAGTTTACAGTCTAGCATTGCATTCTAGCTGTATTCTAGAACAAAATACAAAAGGAAACAGAAGTAGTTCACATTAAGAATATGGTCAACTCTGATTGCCCAGATCTTGATGGGGACCTCAGAGCAAGGAAGAAATTTCTGGAAACCTACAGAACAAGTAATCAGCTCACTTCTCAGGAGCCTTACAAAAAGGATGATATTTTAGACAAGATGCCCGGGGGAAGAACTGGGCAACGAGTCTGGAGCTAGAGAATTTTATAAAAAACTTTGGAAATTTTTTTAATGGCATTTATTAAGTGCTTACTATGTGCAAAGCACTGTTCTAAATGCTGGGGAGGTTAAAGGGTGATCAGGTTGTCCCACGGGGGGATCATAGTCTTAAACCCCATTTTCCAGATGAGGTAACTGAGGCACAGAGAAGTTAAGTGACTTGCCCAAAGTCACACAGCTGACAATTGACAGAGCCGAAATTCGAACCCATGACCTCTGACTCCAAAGCCCGTGCTCTTTCCATTGAGCCACGGTGCTTGTAAAGTGAGGGGATATGCTAAGGGATGTACAAGAGTATTTTCTTTTATGATATTTCCTTACTGTGTGCCAGGCACTATACTGAGCACTAGCGTAGATAGCACTAAGGTAGATTCAAACGAATTAGGTCGGACACAGTCACTGTCCCATATGGGGCCCACAGTCTTCATCCCTGTTTTACATATGAGGCAACTGAAGCACAGAGAAGTTGAATGACTAGCCCAAGGTAATACAGCAGACAAATGGCAGACCCAGGACAGAAACCTAGTTCTTCTAGGTCAATGTTCTATCCACTGGGCCATACTACTCCGAGGACTCTGGGAATTAGAAAATCCTGGGTTTATGTTCGGAGTGAATGCAACATTAGGAATAGTAGTATATTCCTGGATCTGGTTTAAAATTCAGATGTACACCAACTGCTGCTGTTGGCATTGCGATACCAAGTAAATCCCAGTTTTGGGGTTCTAACCAGAGAAAATTCCTGAGTGGCTTATGTGTGATAAACCTGCTAGTTTGGAATGGCTAACTAACACAGTCGCCTTTCCTGTGGAAACTGCTGAACTCCCAGCTGTAGGGTTGGTTAACTGAAATCTCTAACGCTCCCTGAACTCTGGAGCGACTAAATCTAGAGTCACGGGAGGGGGCTAGCAGCTTACCAGTGTTTGGGGGGGATATATTAACATGGAGCTTCAGGAATAGCCTACAACAGCTGTAAGAAGCTGTTTGAAAATAAATCCTGTGTTAAAACTTCTGATTGATAACCAACACATACAAAAATGACCAACACATCATGTTCACATAGACCACCTGCCCCTGAGACTGTGATCTTGTTGTGGGCAAGGAATGTGCCTGGTTATTGTTGTATTGTACTCTCCCAAGTGCTTAGTACAGTGCTCTGCACACAGTAAGCATTCAATAAGTATGACTGAATGACGAACCAAGCCCAAAAACTCCAGATCTCCAGTTGAATCAGCTATCAAAGACTAGTAACCAGCCTTCACATGCAAGATGAGATAATAAGAATAATTATAATAATTGCGGTATTTAAGTGCTTACTGTGTGCCAGGCACTGTATTAAGCGCTGGAGTGGGTACAAAGCAAATTGGGTTGGACACAGTCCCTGTCCTACATGGGGCTTACAGTCCCTGTCCCACATGGGGCTCACAGCCTTAATTCCCATTTTCCAGATGAGGTAACTGAGGCACACAGAGTTAAGTGATTTGCCCAAGGTCACACATAATAATAATAATAATAATGATGGCATTTGTTAAGTGCTTACTATGTGCAAAGCACTGTTCTAAGTGCTGAGCACTGTTCTAAGTGCTAATCAGACATGTGGCGAAGCCAAGATTAGAACTCACGTCCTCTGACTCCAATGCCCATGCTCTTTCCACTAGGCCATGCAGCATACCTACAGGATGTACTAAACCACCCAAAGAAAGGCTCCAAAATGGTATGCAGCCCACCATCACTGCCTGCCAGCTTTATTGTATTGTACCCTTCTAACTGCTTAGTACAGTGTTCTAAATAATAATAATAATAATGGCATTTATTTAGCACTTACTATGTGCAAAGCACTGTTCTAAGTGCTGGGGAGGTTACAAGGTGATCAGGTTGTCCCACGGAGGGCTCGCAGTCTTAATCCCCACTTTACAGATGAGGTAACTGAGGCACAGAGAAGTTAAATGACTTGCCCAAAAGTCACACGGCTGACAATTGGCAGAGCCAGGATTTGAACCCATGACCTCTGACTCCAAAGCCCGTGCTTTTTCACTGAGCCAAGCTGCTTCTCTAAACAGAATAAACACTCCGTAAATACCATCAAGAAGAATGAATTACAGCCAATACCCAGGAAACTACTGGGCAGGGAACTGAAAAATGGTACCCATCACCCTCTAAGGCAGAAGTAATATATTAAAGACATCAGCACTTACAACAGTGCACACAGTAAGAGCTTAACAAATACTATAATAATGATAATAGTCATGAATCATAGTCTCTAACAATGCAACAGAGCCCAGAAGTTAACAAAAGTTGGAACACCCAGAAAGCTGCATCGCCAAAGCATTGACTGCTATTCAATTATTAGTTACAGTAATGTTTTGGCATTCATGGATTTTCTGTTCATGGTCTTGCCTATTTTTTGTTATCTGGACTTAGTGGTGGTGGTAGCAGCAGACCGACCTCAGCCTGGCTCACATTTGCTCTCAGCCTGCTGTGTCTTTGGTCATCAGGAACGCAGCCCAATCCCTTCAGTGGCCACCTGGTCCCCATGTCCCAAGGATGTCCACACAGCTAGTTGTCAATTGCGATACACTTTGACTGATTAGTATTGACATGAGTGGGTTCACCTTTTTCATGGGGCTTCCTCTAACCAATCCTTCTCAAATACTGAGGGAATGTTCTACTTCAAAGAAGATCCTCTTTTCCCCCTTTGGCCAAGATTCCAGCATGGATCTGGGTTGGGTGTGGAGGCCATTCTCCTTGGACAGACGCACAGGGCAGGCAGGAAACTGTCTCTTGCCTGGCCCAGGCCCCAGCGGGGTTTCGTGTCACCCTCACCAGACTTTAGGGAGAAACGGAGCAGTTCTCAATCTTGATCCTCTCTCTTTCCCACAAAACACCAGCTCTTCATAGTACCCACTATAAATGCCTTACCAATTCACTCATGCAATGCAACATGCAATGCAAACAATGCAACAAAGCACCAAACAATGCAACAAAACACCAGCTCTTCATAGTACCCACTATAAATGCCTTGCCAATTCACTCATGCAAATCAGGGGAATGTCGGGAGGCCATTGAATCAGATAGCAAGATTAGCAATCAATAAATTATTAGAATTTATTGAGTGCTTAATGTGCACAGACCACTATTCTAAGTACTTAGTTGAGTACAGAGCAGTTGAGTTGGCTGACAAGATACCAGCCCTTAAGGAGTTTACAATCCAGTGGAGAAGACAGACACTAAAATCAATTCCAATAAAATGATGAAGGGTAGGAGAGGAGGATATTCTGTGAGTTAATGCTTAAATAATAGGCTGATATAAATAGGTAGATTATCTGTGTATCTATCTCTATATAAGTACTTAGTTGAGTACAGAACAGTTGAGTTGGCTGACAAGATCCCAGCCCTCAAGGAGCTTACAATCCAATGGAGAAGACAGACACTAAAATCAATTCCAATAAAATGATGAAGGGAAGGAGAGGAGGATATTCCGTGAGTTAATGCTTAAATAATAGGCTAAGATATAAATAGGTATATTATCTGTATATCTATATATATCTGTATAAGATATATATTTATATATCTTCGGTGCTTAGGTAGCAAAGAAGTACTGGAGAGGCAGTTAGTGGGGAATAAACAGGATTATTAAAAATTAATTCTTGAAGAAATGTGATTTCAGAAAGTCTTTCAAAAAGTGGGTGGCTGGGATCTTAAGAATTTGAAGTGGGGAGAGTTATAGGCTGGAAACTGGCATGAACTAGAGTTTGGCGGTAGAAGAGAATGAAATGAGATACATAGGGAAAAGTATAGTTTGAAAGGGACAAATATAGCTATCTAGGATGGGGAGAGTGAAGAGAGTTGGAAAGAAAGAGGAGATTGAGGCTTTTTTGGTTTTGTTTTTCTAATGGTATTTGTTTAGTGCTTATTATGTGCATGTCACTGTTCAAGGCCCTGGGGTAGATACAAGGTAATCAGGTGGACACAGTCCATTTCCCACATGGGACTCACAGATTTAATCTCCATTTTACAGATGAGATAACTGAGGCACAGAGAAGTAGAGTGATTTACCCCAGGTCACACAGAAGACAAGCAGCAGAGTTGGGATTAGAATACAGGTCCTTCTGATTCCTAGATCTGTGTGTAATCCACTAGGCCATGCTGCTTCTTCCTTAAAGTAAATGAATGGTCAGGAGTTTCTGCTTGATGTTAGCTAGTCCCAGAGAAATCTGAAGTTTTCTGTTCAGGCAGATTGCAAATTACCTCTAGTAACAGTGTGAAAGCCACTGATTAGACAGATTTGGAAACTGAAAATTAACTCAGAACTGAGAGTACAGCTTGAATTCTGAGTAACCCTGGCAGGAATACAGGACAGTGGCAATCAACTCCTTAGGTTAAAATCCCGGAGTGCCATCTCTAAATGACAAGGTGCTAAGATACTGGGGTGTCACCTCTGACTGAGAATGTGACCTTTAATTGACGTTGGAGGTAATGAAATTTGCCAAGATTAAAACTGATGGGATTCTTAAGAACTCTGGAGGAAGATTTGGAATGAGTTTGCTTGATTAGGTGGGGTTCGTTAATGGATTACGATCTGTTTTAAATCACAGTGGGGAACATTGCTGTATTGGTCTTTATGCTTGCCAGACTATGGTGTAATAGAGTGAACCCTGATCTGCGGGTCCTGAGCGGCCGCCTCATTCAAAGATGACACCTGAAAACCGGAATCTCTGTGGGAGGTGCCCTTGACGCTTTTTACCCTCTGAGAAGCAGGGATCGTAAACAAAGTGTACAATTTGGCAGAAATTAGGAGAGGCCTTGCTCTCTTAGACCAAAGTCTTAGTGGAATTCAAAATTTCAGGAGGCAAAGTCAAACACAAATGGTCCAATGTGAAACAAACCACCTACAGTGAGAAGGTTCTATTCTTAATTGCAAACATCAAACTTGGGAAGCAGCATGGCCTAGTGGATATCCTAGCCTAGATATCAAAGGATCTGCGTTTTAATCCTAAATCAGTCACTTGTCTGCCATGTGGCCTTTAACTTCTTTGCACATCAGTTATTTCATCTGTAAAATGGGGATTAAGAATGTGAGCCCCATGTGGAGCTTTTTTTGGCATTTATTAAGTGCTTACTATGTGCAAAGCACTGTTCTAAGCGCTGGGGAGGTTACAAGGTGATCAGGTTGTCCCACAATGGGCTCACAGTCTTCATCCCCATTTTACAGATGAGGGAACTGAGGCACAGAGAAGTGAAGTGGCTTGCCCAAAGTCACACAGCTGACAAGTGGTGGAGCTGGGATTTGAACTCATGATCTCTGACTCTTTCCACTGAGCAATGCTGCTTCTCTAACCACGACCAACCTGATTTGCTTGTACAGTGTGTGGCTCACAGCAACGTGGCCTGGTGGAAAGAGCACCAGCCTGGAAGTCAGAGGTCCTGGGTTCTAACTCTGCATCTGCCACATGATTGCTGTGTGACCTTGGGCAAAGTCATTTAACTTCTTAATGCCTCAGTAACCTCATCTGTAAAATGAGGATTAAAACTGTGAGCCCACTGGGGAACAGGAACGTTTCCAAACCAATTATCTTGTATCTACCCCAGTGCAGAGACTACTGTTTGGCCTATAGTAAGCACTTAACAATAATAATTATTATTATTACATAGTAAGGGCTTAACAAAAACCATAAAAAAGATTTAAGAACCCATCTTCTGAGGCCCAATTGACAGTAATATTATTTTCAATACGTTATATGGATAAAATTGCCTTTAGGGAACAGTATAGAATGCCGTCATTTTTCTCATAGTATTTCACTGTAAAATATGAAGCATCCTGATTCTTCTCATTTCGAGCCCCCAGTGAATGTTACCAAATGCCCACAGTTAATCAAGTAAACACAGATAAAAAATGATCAAGTATACTGCAGCCGTGGCTGAAGCCTCCTTCCATATAAGTGCTTTAAATATATGAAGACAAGATGAATTCATTTATTTATTTGTATTTATTGAGTGCTTACTGTGTACAAAGCACTG
This sequence comes from Tachyglossus aculeatus, assembly GCF_015852505.1. NCBI lineage: Eukaryota > Metazoa > Chordata > Mammalia > Monotremata > Tachyglossidae > Tachyglossus > Tachyglossus aculeatus. Next base: position 32,933,328 of record NC_052079.1, on the reverse strand, counting down.
TACTAAGTGCTTGTACTGTATGAAGTGCTTAAAGATTCTTTATAAAGCAAGCTGTTAGTGTCAGAGCATTTAGCCATGTGGACTTCTGTTTGGTTTGAAACCTAAAACAACACTATTGCTCCACTTTTAATCTTCCAAAGGGTGTGCTTGGTATTATTGATTTGATTTGTTACTTCCCTGTCTGTCAGTGCATCGTTAGTCATTGTGCTGACTTAAGTAGCAGAATCCGGTGTCAGCATTTGGCTCCTCATTTCCAGTATAGATTTTTGGATGAATATACAGCTTCCCGGAGTAAGGCTGACATATTACACAAGGATTTTTTAGGTTTATTGTCAGTCTGTAATACCTGGCTGATTTGGAAGTCATTCAGTCACGTTCATTTGCCTAACTTCATGGGTAAATCCTTCTTACACCTTTTAAATTTTGTTCTTCTGTCTGAAGATGACACAGGGAGACTACGTCCATGAGTGTGTCACTGACAGAATTTCTAATACAGCTACGTATTTTGTCCACAAAAATATAACAATAAATACAATTGAATGAATGAATGAATAACAATGCACCCTCATTCAGACATTTTTCATTCAACTGAACGTTGCTCAGAATTAATGCTTATCAGGAAAAATGTATCCTCAGCAACTGTATATGTGCTTGAGCTTTTTTTCTAACAGTAATGGTGGTTCTCTTTGAGCCATCTACACTCAGTCAGTCAGTCAATCATATTTATTGAGCATTTACTATGTGCAGAGCACTGTACTAAGCACTTGGGAGAATACACTATAACAATAAATAGATACATTCCCTACCCTCAGCGAGCTTACAGCATGCACTGGCAGATGGGTAAATTGTTTGTGGTCAAGCATCAGAATGCATCTGAGACCTCAGCAGTAGCATGTGACGCTACACTGTAAGAGTGTTTTCTTCTAGGAGGAAAACAACATCAGAAAATGAAAAGTGAAACGAATAAAGCTGCAATAAAAAATAAATCTCTTCCAGGCAGTACTAAGGGCTATAGATGAGGAATTTTCAGTGGAGAGACCCCAATTCTAGGATCGGTAGCCTAGGAACTATTCTCCATTGCTATGAATGATCTTCTCCAGGGGGCAAGGTAGATTAATCAGTCCTCTTATTTTTCCAGAAGTGAGTGATGCTCTGAATTGGCTGAGTTTTGCCCTTATCAAAAGGGTTCACATACACACTAGCAAAGCATTTCCAGCCAGGAGTGTTTTCCAGGCCCTATCCTCAGATTTGCTCTGATCATTCGGTTCCTCAGGACTGAAAGCTTGCTGTGGAAAGGGAATGTGTCTACCAAATCTGGAATTTTGTACTCTCCCAATTGATTAATACAGTGCTCTGCACAAAGTAAGTACTCAGTAATTCTGATTGATTGAACCAGACCTAGTTCAACTAGGATGACTTTTTCTTTCTTCGCACAAAGTTTTCTGTGTCCTCCGTATTCTAGGAATGTCGGTCTTAGACAAAGGAACTATTTTGGTCCCTTTTTCCATCACACCCCCAGTGAAGTCTGACAGCCCCAACCAAGTAACCAAAAGAGTGATAAGCAAATCTAAGGGTATGTGTGAGAGCCACATCTAACGTGCAATCCTTGTTATGATTCTTTTAAGTCAGTAGGTGGAAGAAGGAAAAAAAAACCTAAAAAAAACAACTTAACCAGCCAACTCATTGCAGAAATGAGCTCGTTGTTGGGTAGGGACCATCTCTATATGTTGCCTACTTGTACTTCCCAAGCGCTTAGTACAGTGCTGTGCACACAGTAAGTGCTCAATAAATACTATTGAATGAATGAATGAAGAAAGCATAAGGCTATAAAGAGCAATATTTTAATATATACATATTGAAATTATATATATATTATATATATATATAGGATTGTTAGGTCACCTTGAGAAGCAGTATGGCATAGTGGATAGAGAACAGGCCAAGGTGTTAGAAGGTTGTGTGTTCTAATCCTGGCTCCGCCACTTTTCTGCAGTGGAAAAGTCACTTCACTTCTCTGTGCCTCAATAACCTCATCTGTAAAATGGGGATTGAGACTGAGAACCCTGCATAGGACAGGGGCTGTGTCCATCTCCATTTGCTTGTGTCCACCCCAGCGCTTAGTACAGTGCCTGGCACAAAGTAAGTGCCTAACAAATACCACCATTATTATCATTATAACCTTGGACAAGTGACCTTCAAACATAAAAGACAGCTATATATGATAGTTGAGATGTGAGGATGAAGCAGTGTGGCCTAGTGGATTAGAATCCCAGTCCTACTACTTGTCTGCTATGTGACCTTGGGCAAGTAACAACTTCTCGGTGCCTCAGTTTCCCCATCTGTAAAATGGGGATTAAGACTGTGAGCCCCACATGAGACACAAACTCTGTCCCTCCTGATTAACTGTTATCTACGCCAGTGTTTAGTGCATGACTGGTATGTATTGAATGTATTATTTTACCTGACATCTTCTAGCAACCACTACTGATTAAATATTCTTTATTCATAATGGAAAAAATCTATCCCTGGGTGTCCAGAGGCCAGTACACTTAGTGTGTTCCTCACATACTACACCAAGTAGACAATGATCTAACAGTGTAAACAAAGATATACAAAATTAATGATAATGAAATCCCTCGTCTCGATGCCAGATAGCAGAGCTACCCATAAAAGGTGCTACCAGAAGAGTCCTCATATTTTTGAAGAGGAGAAAAATAGTCAAAAATAATAGTTAAAATTACACTTTAGCTAAATGTCCTATTACTTCATTTTATCCTTGCTCATTACAATGGACAAGGAGTGCTTAAAGCACCTCTTCAGTTTCGAGAGTTTAATATAAAACTGCTGAGAAGAGTTCCTTCTGATAGAAGAATATGGTTTCATTATCAAAAACAATCAGATCTTATTACCAAGGATACAAGAGATATAGCAAAGGATGTCATTAGAGAGATGCTAAATATTCAATGCAGATATTTAGTGTTAACCACCTCTAGCAGAGTAATTAGAAGTAAAAAAAACCCCTTATATTTAACAAAGGCCTCTAGAAAGCTTTTGTTTACAAATACTATTTGTGAAATTTTCAAGGCAGTTGCAATAGATGGGAAAATGGGAGTAGATGCAAGAAAAAGAATACCCTAAGTATACAGTATTAATACAAATGGAAAGTGTAAATATATGAAATGATTTGGGATGTTCTCCTTTAGCTGCACTGTGTTTATTCCATAGTGGATTTCAATTTGTGATTGTAGAGATAATTATCTTTTTTGGTAAAATGGATCTGATATCTTTTCTGAAAAGATAATGGCAGTATGTATGTGTTGATGCAACCTCAATAGTGAAAGAGTAATAGCAGTTAGAGCTGTTTCAGCAGAATTCCCAAGCTGCTATTAGGATTTAAGATTGCACAGTGTAAGTAATAATGGATAGTTAAGGCTGTTAGGGACACAATAGACCATTACTTACAATCAGGGAGTGTATATATCTTGTTGAACTTGAGGCATCGTTATTACAAAAAAGTTGTAATATTCTCCAAGCACATTCAGACTAAAAAATACGGGGAACTAAATGGTTTAGGCATTGTTAATGCCACTAGCAATTGGAATTAAGCTCAAACTTCAATGAATTAGGTACTGAACATTATTTGTACTTAATATATCCAAGGTCGAACTCCTCATCTTCCCAACTAAACCCTATCTTTCCCAACTTTTCCATCATTGTAGACAAACCACCATCTGCCCTGGGTCACAAGCCACAATCTTGGTGTTATCTTTGACACATTACTTTTATCAAGCCACATATTTAATCTGTCACCAAATCCTGTCAGTTTTACCTTCATAATATTGCTAGAATCTGCCCAGTCTTCCTCATCAAACTGCTACTAACTGATCCAAGAACTTAACCTAGCTTACCTTGATTTCTTCAATAGCTTTCTTGATAACTTCCTTGTTTCGTTTCTCTTTCCACTCAAGTCTAAGCTTTACTCTGCTGCCTTGATCATTTTTCTGTAAAAATGTTCAGTGCATATTTCTTCATTCTTCAAGAACCTCCAGTGGTTGCCTATCCACCTCCACAACAAACAGAAACTCCTTACAGTAGACTTTAAAGCATTTAATCATCTTGCCTTCTCCTACTGATTCACTACTCCAACCCAGCACATTGACTTTGCTCCTCTAATTCCAATTTACTCAATATACCTCAATCTCATCTATTTTACCACTAACACCTTGCCCATGATCTGGCCTGGATCTCCCTCCCCCTTCATATCCGACAGACTGTCACTCTCCCCACCTTCAAAGACTTGTAGAAATCACTTCTCTTCCAAGAGGCTTTTTCCAACTAAGCCCTCATTTCCCCTACTCCTCCTACTCCCTCACCCTTACGCATCACCCTTGCACTTGGATTTTTACCCTTTATTCACCCCACCCTTAACCTCTCAGCACTTACATACTTACATCTGTAATTCATTTTGATGTTTGCCTCCCCATCTAGACTGTAAGCTTCTTGTGGAAAGGGAATATTACAACCAACTCTGTTATAGTGTATTCTCCCAAGCACTTGGACAGGGCTCTGGATGCAGTAACTGTCCAGAATTTGAATGATTGATTGAATCATTTGAATTTTATTTGAATTTATTATTTGAATTATTTGAATTTTTTATTCATTATTATTATTTATTTAATTTGAATGATTCACTGATTGATTTGGGCTATTTATACAACAGGAAAGGGTGTTCAGTTCAGTTTCAAATATCCAGGAATATGAATTTCAAACCAACTATAAAACTGCTAATATTTTGCAACAACCTTGAGGAAAACAGCCTAAACAGGGAAGCAGTGTTTGTAGTGCTGAGCCTTGTTGACTCTCTACCTCTCTCTCTCTCTCTCAATCCATTTGCCTCAACATGAGCCATGAGGATAATTGCTGTCCACCCAACTTTCCTACTAACCACCATTCCCCTGTGGTGGAGGGCTAAGTGCATTAAAAACCCTCCAAACATGTCTGGTTAATAACTTGCAAAATTATTGCATGCAATATACTATACTAAGCACAAGGGAAGTGCAAGAAGGTGACTTGCAAAATTATTGCATGCAATATACTATACTAAGCACATGGGAAGTGCAAGAAGGTGACACATTCCCTGTCCACAAAAAGCTTACACTACAATGGGTGAAACATATAAAAAATATTTAGAAATGGAGATAACTAAAATAAATGATAGAAGACATGAAGGAGAGCAAATAAGACAGGGAAATGAGAGGTTTGTCAGGGAAGGCTTCTTGGAGGAGATGTGATTTTAGTGGTGCTTTGAAGACAGGGAGAGTGATGGTGTGTCAGATATGAAGGAGGAAAGAGCAGTTGGATATATCTCCTTTAGTAGTTTCAGACAGCATAGTGTATAGGATGGTAGACCACCACAAAGACTCTATAGGTTTTAGCTAAGTATGGAGTTTGATGCCCCATTAATTGTTTTATTAAGCATTTACTCTGAGTCAAGCACTGGATTAAGTACTTGGTTAGATGCAAGTTAATTAGTCAGATACAGTCACCATACCAAGTGAGACTCATAGTTGGAGGAGGAAAGAGAAGGGAGAAAATGGATTGAGAGTGAGTCCTCCTTAAACTGTAAGCCCCGAGGGGACAGGGATGGTGTCCTTCTTGATCATCTTATATTGTTCTATTTTCAGGCCTTGGCAATCTCTAAAATGGACAAAGAATAATTCAAATATTCACCTATAAAGTTGTCATTTGAGCTTTATTATATCACCACTGACACAAATCCGCGGGGGTCGGGAGGCAATATGGCCTCCATCTTAGTTTTACTGGCTGTTGGTCGGGCGTGCTCTGTGGCTTAGTGGAAAGAGCATGGGCTTGGGAGTCAGATCTTTTGGCTTCTAATCCCTGCTCTGCCACTTGTCTGCTGTGACCTTGGGTAAGTCACTTCACTTCTCTGTGCCTCAGTTACCTCATCTCTAAAATGGAGATTGAGACTATAAGCCCCATGTGGGACAACCTGATTACCTTAAATCTGCCCCAGTGCTTAGAACAGTGCTTGGCATAAAGTAAGCACTTAACAAATACCAGAATTATTATTACCCCTTCTTACACTTGATTATTCTACTTTAGTCCCCCTTTCCTTCATTACATTTTTCCTCACTCCCTTTTAAAATGTATTTCTCCTTTCCCTGTGTTCCCATGTTCTTACTCTATCCCAAACACCCCTAAACCAAACGTCCTCCCAAAGCTTTGGTGCCCATATGTCACCTCCTTGCTCTGTCCACCCAGTGTTATTCCTTTATAACCCTTTGAAACCATGGCTAGATCTGGTGTTATTCATGACTGCCCCAAGCATTTTGCTGGCTCTGCAAAGCGATTAGCAATCACCTGAATGTCTACTTGCATTGGAGCTTCAAGAGTCCAGTCATACTTTCATCAGCATCCATCAACTCCTAAAGGACTGTGTCAAAGACTTTAGATGATGATGTAACATGTTTATTTAGAAGAGTTTCCAGGTGGATCCAGAGCTTATTCTGAAAACAGCTTCCAAATCCCTTGTCAAGCTTGGCAGAGTAGAGGATTAAATTTATGACCCAATCCTGCTTTACTCTGATGGTAATTGTAAAAGGGTCCGAGAGAGCAACTTCCACTGAGACTCAGCCAGTCATGATTTGGAGGAGTATCCAACATCAATGGTATTTATTGAGGGCTTATAATGTGCAGAGCACTGTGCTAAGTGCTTAGAAAAGTACAATAAACTCACAATCTTGGCCACCTATTCTTTGCAGCCAGCTGCTACTGTCAAATGCCATTATAAGGTGTTGGATTACTAGCTACATGACGTCGAGTTGCTCTCTGCAGCTTTCAATATCTCTTGTCCTTTAAAGGGAATGTGTCTTTTATTTTGTTATGTTGTACTCTCCCAAGCAGTTCTCTGCACACAGTAAGCACTCAATAAATTCATTCATTCAATTGCAATTATTGAGCACTTACTGTGAGCAGAGAACTGTACTAAATGCCTGGGAGAGTACAGTATAACAACAAACTGACACATCCCCGACCACAGTGAGCTCACAGTCTAGAGGGGGAGACAGACATTAATATAAATGAATAGATAAATAAATTACAGAGAGATTAACTGACTAAAGGTGATATCTGTTAGTGTGCCTCACCAAATTTTTCAATAGCCCATTCATACTGACTGGATAAAATCTGGCTCAAAAGAGAGAACAATGAGATGCTCTAGTAGTGTCTACAGTTTTATCTCAACTTTCTTCCTGAAGACACTTACTGAAGTGGCATCTTTGAAGTACTCTAACATTGGGAATGGCCCACCAGATATTTGAGCATTAAATTCCCTCCTTGCATGTAAATTCCTGCAGTAATGGATCAAATTTATACACTTCATATCACTTTTCATAAGTTTGCATGCAGAAGTGATTTCCTTAAAATCAGAGTAAAGGTCATGCTCACAAATGTATTAACTTGCCCATAAATTCACACCCAAGTGGAATACTCAACCAAGAGATACGGATATAGAATATGGTAAAATGGAAGAATAAAGGAAGGCAGAGAAGTTAGATCTCAAATTCTGATGCTAATGATAGCTGAAGCATGAGATAAAAGGGTGGCATGATGTAAAAGATAAAGTCCCTCTAGAAAGGAATAGGAGTTATTTAGCCTGGAGAAGGGAAAATTTGAGAGTTGTAATGAACTGTCTTTCCTACATTTGGCATTCTTAATGAGGTGGATCGTGGTCCCCAGACAGAAAAAATAAATACAAATAGATTTGTGCCCGTACAAAAGCATTAAGTTGAATGTCCTTAAATGTACTGTTACATATTATGTTACTCTTATTATTACTACTAAACACTTATAAAACACTATACTAATAGCTAGAGTTAATACAAGTAACTAAATTAACACACAGTCCTTGACCCTCAAAACCTTGTCCTCAGCCCTGGGGCAGATGCAGGAAAATCAATTAACACCATCTTTAAATGAGGGAAGGATAGATGCATTGAACAATCATAATGAATGAAAGCATGTTAAAATTCAGCCGTTCAAAATATTAACATAAATGCATATGTAAAAAATAACTTGGAGAGTCCAGGCCTCAGTTACTGTGGTGAACAAACTTCCAGAAACTTCCTGATGTTCTAGAAACTCAGGAGGCAGGATTGGCTTCCCCATTGTTTGGTGGGAGGAAGGATACAAACTCTTCCTAGACTTCTTTAGTGGGATGGAGGCTACAGCTCCAGGGTTTCCTGATAATAATAATAACAACATTGAAGGTATTTGTTAAGCGCTTACTATGTGCCAAGCACTGTTCTAAGCAATGGGATAGATACAAGATGATCAGGTTGGACCCGATCTCTGTCCTACATGGGGCTCACAGTCTTAATCCCCATTTTACAGATGGGGTAACAGGCACAGAGAAGTTAAGCGAACTGCCCAAGGTAACACAGCAGATAGGTGGCAGAACCAGGATCAGAACCCATATCCTCTGACTCCCAAGCCTGTGATCTTGTCACTATGCCATGCTGCTTCCAGTCTCTCATCACACCTGCATCAGGCGGGGCCCGGCTTCCAATTTGTTCAGTGGGAAAAGGCAGGCAATCTTCATCCCTGGAAATGAAAAGTGAAAAACCTACCACAGTCCATGGATAGGTTGGATAGCATGGGCCCTCCCTTAGCAGAAGGCTCTTTCCAGTTAGTTATATGAGTCTAAGGCAAAGCAAATGGGAAGCAGATTTATGCGATACAGGGGAAAACATTGCTGGGCAGCAATGTCCACCAACCCCATAGTCAGGACACCAGTCTGTAGGAAAGCAGATTGGGCTAAACTAGATTTCAGTAGCAGAATGGACTTTACAAGCCACTGCCTGATGACGCCTCTGACCTTAGAATACTCATCCGGTGGCCTAGAATAGGAGAAAAATCCCAGCTTGACCTTGTAGTTTGGAAATTCACTCTGCTCTATTTCAACAGGGGCTCCTGGTTAGACTTGGACTGTGTCTGTAATATTGTTATATTGTACTCTCCCAAGCATAGTACTGTACTCTGCAAAGTAAGTATTGGATAAATTTGACTGACTTAAAAGCATGGTTGGAAATGGTGGTAAATTGTTTCCCACCATTTTTAGGAATCATTCTGAAACAGTTCTTTTGAGCAGTTGGACACTGCTAGCTGTTTGCTGTCGACTTGGATATTACTGAAGTTTGTAAAGGGCGTGCCCTGATTCACAGTAATTAAATAATGCTCAAGTGAATTTAGATTGGCATCTCAGAGTGTTTAAGCCTACCGAGATGACAATCTCATGCTGCTAGGCATTGCACATTATTTTAGGAATCCTGAATTACCTAATGCAGATCTGTGTTCTGTAAAAGGTCTATTGCAAAATACAGTTTAAGAGAAAATGAAGGCAGAGTGTCCATGCAACATAAGTCACTCCATCTAGAGTACATCCTTTAGAACTACTAGCAATTGTTCTCTCAATTACATGATTCATTTCAGTGCTAAAATATCCTTTGTTGCTGTATATTGCATTATTGGCACACATTGTCTTATCTTCTGGATGATCGACATCTTGGATACACAAACTATCTGATTATATTGGCTATGCTTTGGGATGGGACTTTTGAATGAAAACAAAACCCAGTTTTCACAATTCAATCTGGGAGCAGCAAATCAGTTTCATATCACCATTTGCCCTTTTATCGGCCATCATTTATGTGACTCAAAGGGTATTAGTAAAAGAAAAAAAGAAGGAATGCTTCCACTGTCCTTTTTTCTGGCTTGAAAAAGAGGTGATTCTCACATTGTTATCCATCTGTGATGCCATCAGGTGGGCAAAAATTGAGTAATACAAAGTACATTCCATTTCATTCTAGGCTAGTACAAAGGAGAAAAAAAAATCATTTCCAGAACATCTGAAAGAAATGAAATCCTATCTATTTTTTACTCCCTAAGATCACAGAACACTATCTAAAATGGTTTTTTTTCTCCTCAGAACAACTTTCAAGTTTTTAAATGAAAGGTAAAAGGTCTTGTTACTTTAACAGCTATTTTTCATTTTAATTTTCAATTCTTCTCTTGGCAGCTATATCTGAATCCTGCTGAGTGAAAGCCAACAATACAGAAGGCTTTCAGCCACTTGGGTTTCTAAAGCTGCAAGTGAGAAAGAGATGTCTTTTGGTGGAAATATATAGGATGTAGTGACATCTAGAATTATCTTTATTCCAGGCATTTTAGAATTAACAGCAAGGTGCTCCATTTAGGCTTTTTAAAGATAATTCCCTACAGCCAGCATCACGTAGACTTTTGTATAGAGCAAATAAGCAAAATTGTCTTTTATTATGTTAAAATAATATTGGTTTTAGCTTAACTTCTAAATGGGAATTGGAATGCTCATAAGAACTTAACATTTTAATGGTGAACAAGGCAACAGTGTTCTTCACCGGTATCAGTTAAAATGCTACAATTCATTCATTCATCCATTCATTCATTCAATTGTATTTATTAAGCGCTTACTGTGTGCAGAGCACTGTACTAAGCACTTGGGAAGTATAAGTTGGCAACATATAGAGGCGGTCCCTACCCAACACCGGGCTCACAGTCGCTAATGATTAAAGGATCTCAGAAGAGAAAAACTAGGAAAACTATGTTTATTCAATAATTTAACCGAGAAGAAGCATTGTATTGAATTCAGTGACATCAACCCCTATACCTTATTCACTTGGGAGGTGTTGCAAAATGCATTTCCTGCTTTTTCTGCTGTTCTCTCGACATCAGTACTATTGCTGCTGCTTTTAAAACACTCACCTTCTGAGATCTGTGAAATGCTTTGGAAATGATGTGCAGAAAACCAATTCTGTAGTTTGTCCAGTGAAACTGGACAGGGGTGAGACCTCCTAAGATGAATTGCCGCTAGAAGGGAGGAGCAAAAGTATCAACTGAACGAAAGTACTCCCACATCGCTGGGAGATATGTGATTCCCCAAAGGTTTTGAATATGGCAAAAGCAGTGATCTGTCATGATGTCAAGGGAGCGATTGAGCAATAGCTACTGGTGTGGGGTGTGCTGGATGGCTCAGAGCTGATGGATGGCCACAAAGCCGAAGTTTGGGAGTTGCCCAAGGTCATATTGCAGACAAGTGGCAGATCTGGAATTAGAGCCAACTCTTAGTTCATTTGAAAAAAATATGGGCCCATCTACCTCTGGAGGCATTCTACATGTTGACCAGATAACTACCCCACTATCCACTCCAATTAGCCATTCCCAGTATGCCCCCTCTGCCCTTTAGAAATAGTTTCTCCTCCATCAAGACTTTTAAACTTATTTCCCTATTTTTCTGTAGCTTCTGGGCCCTCCAGCTCTGGCCCATTGCCCTCCAAGCTTAGAGGAGGGTAGTGTCATAGAGGAGGCTAGTGTTGTAAAGTCAAAAATAAGGGTTTTTTTCAGTGTTTTGTTTTGTTGTCTGTCTCCCCCTTCTAGACTGTGAGCCCGTTGTTGGGTAGGGACGGTCTCTATATAAGCTTCTATAGAAGCAGCATGGCTCAGTGGAAAGAGCCCGGGTTTTGGAGTCAGAGGTGATGGGTTCAAATCCCGGCTCTGCCAATTGTCAGCTGTGTGACTTTGGGCAAGTCACTTCTCTTCTCTGGGCCTCAGTTACCTCATCTGTAAAATGGGGATTAAGACTGTGAGCCCCCTGTGGGACAACCTGATCACCTTGTAACCTCCCCAGCACTTAGAACAGTGCTTTGCACATAGTAAGTGCTTAATAAATGCCATTATTATTTTTATTATTATAAGTCTTTTTCAGTGTTTTGTTTTGTTGTCTGTTTCCCCCTTCTAGACTGTGAGCCCGTTGTTGGGTAGGGACCGTCTCTATATGTTGCCGATTTGTACTTCCCAAGTGCTTACTACAGTGCTCTGCACACAGTAAGAGCTTAATAAATACCATTGAATGAATGAATCTATCCTCACTCCACTATTAGATTGTGAGTTCCGCATGGGCAAGGAACTATGCCTGAATTTATGTCCTGCACATCTCCCCAGCACTTAGTACAGTGCATTGCACATTGTAAACACATAACAAATGATAGTAACAATGATAATGATCATAATAATATTCCCCAAAACATTAGTGCTAATATCAAATAAAAAGCACTGGTGTGGGCATGGATTTTACCCTCTTCACATTTGGTTATGAGTTAATAATACAAGGGGTAGTGTATGAAAGGATAAATGGAGGGAAAACATTGTCAAAAAGCTTCCTTGCCTTGTTATATTAAAAAATCCGAAGCTTTGCTATGTCTCCATTTCATATTGTGTCTGGGGCAGTTTTTGGAAGGGAAGCAAGTGGGGAAAGGCTGTCAGCAGGTTGAATGACTAAATGAGTCAGGATAGTACAATCTGGCGAGCTTTTCAACCCCATCTGGACAGTATTAGCTATTTCGACCCTGCCTTAAAGCAGTAACTAAGATAATTGAGGTAGGAAATCCAGCCCCCAAAGCTGTGGAAGTGAAAATAGTGGCTTTGCCCCCACCCCCAGCTGATGGAAACATGTGGAGGTCATCGTCTCCATGGAGTTGTCATCCGTGAAGCCTTTGGAGTTGGTTCTGATGGAGGCAATCTATACAGTTCTGTGTGTGTGCGTGCATAGAATTTGTAGCTTAATTAGCATCGGTATCTTGAGCACCTTCAGAATACAAAGCACTGTATTAAGAACTTGGGAAGTATAACAGAAGAAAAAGACACATTTCTTACTCATAAGGAGCTCTCACCAACTGGAGTGACAAATGGAAGAATATGGCATAAACAGATGTACTCAAGGGCCTAAGATGGATATAAGTAAATAAGTGAGTAAATGTAAGAAGAGGCTGAGAGGCTGATAAGAATCTGGGTTTGTTTTCCAAAAATTTCAAGCAGTATTTAGTCAATGTTTTTCCTCCAATAACATTAAACAGCTTGAGCCTCACAATGTCCTAAAAAGATGTTTCCCTCTAGATGTAGAATGTAATTGGGAAGAAGAGGGGCAGAAATTAAAGGTTCCTTAGGTGCTAGATTTTCATTTTGTATTTTACTTAAGAGCTAATTGACACCAGATTGGTAATCAAATCTTGGAGTATTTTTGAAATAAAATCCTGGGCCAGGACTCTATTCTGTAAACTACTATGGGAATGTAGTTTTGGGTTTCAGAAAAGAATTTTAAAAAAATGCCATTCCTTAACTGTAGAGATGATACTATAGCTTGTCTCCCTGTCATTTCTCTGTTGAGCTTGAATCACAGCTCACAAAGCAGTGATCACTGGTGTCTAAGAATAATTTTGTAATATGAATATTTAAATAATATTTTAATTTATTTAAATTAATTTACCTAAACATTTCTTCCTTTCCCTTGGTATTTGTTTAGCAACTTTTAAATGGCATAATTTACTTTCTTGGGTTAGAATAATATTAGCAGGACAATGAGCCTATCTTTTGCATCTGAAAGGCTGTATTGATACCTTGGCAGGTTGGGTCAGTGATAATTAATACTTTCTGTTGTCAAGTATCCATAGAACCACTGAGTTCACAAATAATAATGGGTTTCCAACAGTCTATTATGAGATGTTACACTTCTATAGATGAAGGAGAGACATTAAATTACATGGTATCTAAGAGAATAAATAAACAATTCAGTTATCTTATAGTAACTTGACAGTTATGTTGGAAATGTGCAAAACATCAACTAGTACATTTATTTGAGGAATTCATTCAATTAATGAGCTGAACTGAATGATACTAAGAAAATAAAAGGAAAATAATGCTTTTATATTGCATCTTGACTTTTATCGAGTACAACAATAGAAAGGATGGCGTATGACTCCAGGGAATAGCTAGCTCCTCAAGATCTGAAAAAAAAAAGAAAGGGTGAAGACTTCAACAAATACACTCCTCCTAGCCTCTGCTAATCCTTGCTAGAGTGGCAACCTATTTCTGTTTCTTCAGAGTCAAAATCAATTATTCTACCCACTTGTGTGAAAAATAAATCCTTCTTTTCATTACTTTCCTGTTGCATGAGTGAGAAGGAATGTACAATTCTAGTAAATTAATTAAATTACTAATGCTCCAGTTTCTATAATCAATTAATAGCATTTATTGAGTGCTTTCTCTGTATAGAGCACTGTACTAAGCACTTGGGAGAGTACCATCATAATACATTCCTTCAATTTTAAACCTAATCGTGTGTAGATGGGAAGGACCTGATCATTTAAATATTTTAAATATTTTTTAAATTAAATGTTACTCCAAGGATTCTCAGGTGCTGGGATCAAATGAGATCCAGCAAGTTAGGGAAACAGCATGGCCTAGTGGAAAGAGTACAGGCCTGGAAGTTAGAAGACCTGGGTTCTAATCCCTACTCTGCCACTTGCCTATTGTGTGACCTTGGGCAAGTCACTTAATTTCTCTGGGACTCAGTTTCCTCAATTGTAAAATGGAGATTCCATCACTCATCCCCTTCTCACTTAGACTGTGAGCCCTAGGTGGGACAGGGACTGTGTCTAATCTGATTATCTTGCATCTACCTCAGCCTTTAGAATATTGCTCGGCAGACAGTACGTGCTTAAAAATACCATAATTATGGTTATCATTATCCACAATTTCTCTTTTATAAGCATTATATTTTCTAAATACAGTGCTGTATATATTACGAGAATTATAACTAGTTTCCCAGAAATGGTAACATCCAGTTTCCTTCTTCGAGAAGCTAGAAATTCTCTTTAGCTTAGGATATCGAATAGTACTGTTTGAAAAAACAACATTATAGATACTTTTTAAAATAGTAGAACTGAAGAGTTGCTCTTCACCAGCAGCAGCATTTATTAAACATAATCATCATCATTCTCATCATCAACAACATTTATTAAGCAACTACTGCATGCAGAGCTCTATTAGGTATTTAATAGACATGAAAGATAATGCCCCTGGCTTCAAGGAGCTTACAGCCTAATGGCAGGTAACACAAATTTCTAAGTATATTTAATAGACAAAAGACTAAGGAAATAAGTATGAATAATATAAAAGAAAGTAGTCGAATATATATCTCACATCCATTTTTTCATGGCATGTGTTAAGCACGTACTATCTTCCGTGAACTGTATTAAGCGCCAGGGTAGGTACGAATCAGACTGGACACAGTCAGTGTCTCACATGGAACTCACAGTCTGAATCAAAGCCATATTCAAAGCCTTATTGAAGGCATATCTCCTCCAAAAGGCATTCCCTGACTAATCCCGCCCTTTTCTTCTTCTCCCACTCCCTTCAGCATTGCCCTGACTTACTCCCTTTATTTCATCCCCCCTCCCAGTCCTAAAGCACTTATTTACATATCTGTAATGTATTTCATTCAGTCATTCATTCAGTCGTATTTATTGAGCGCTTACTGTGTGCAGAGCACTGTACTAAGCGCTTGGGAAGTACAAGTCGGTAACATATAGAGACGGTCCCTACCAAGAGCAGGCTCACAGTCTAGAAGGGGGAGACAGACAACAAAACATATTAACAAAATAAAATAAATAGAATAGTAAATATGTACAAGTAAAATAAATAGAGTAATAAATACGTACAAACATATATACAGGTGGTGTGGGGAGGGGAAAGAGGTAGGGCCGGGGGGATGGGGAGGAGGAGAGGAAGGAGGGAGCTCAGTCTGGGAAGGCCTCCTGGAGGCGGTGAGCTCTCAGTAGGGCTTTGAAGGGAGGAAGAGAGCTAGCTTGGCGGATGTGCGGAGGGAGGGCATTCCAGTCCAGGGGGAGGACGTGGGCCGGGGGTCGATGGCGGGACAGGTGAGAACGAGGCACAGTGAGGAGGTTAGCGGCAGAGGAGTGGAGGGTGTGGGCTGGGCTGGAGAAGGAAAGAAGGGAGGTGAGCTAGGAGGAGGCAAGTGATGGACAGCCTTGAAGCCAAGGCTTTCACTCCCCCTCTAGACTATAAATTCATTGTGGGCAGGGGATGTGTCCATTATATTTTTATATTGTGGTCTTCCAAGTGCTTAGTACCGTTCTCTACACACAGTGAGTGCTCAATAAATGTGATTGATGGAATGAATTAATTAATTAATCCCCATTTTACAGATGAGATAACTGAGGCACAAAGAAGTTAAGTGACTTGCCGTAGGTCACAGAGAAGACAAGTGATAGATAGTGATTACAGCTCAGGTCCTCTGACTCCAAGGCCCAAGCTCTTTCCACCAGGTCAGGCTGCTTCCCTCTATCTATATTAATCTAAACATAGTTACACATAAATACCCGTTCTTCACTTTCGGAAATAACATTGTTTCTGATAAGAAACCATCCATGTGTGCAAATGGGACCAAAAAGATCAATGTATGACTAACACACCCAAGCACATTGTCTGTACTTAAGAGTAGAGCCTTGCTGCACGAATATGTTTGTACTGTTTGGGGCCTAGAAGCAGTGTGGCCTGGTGGAAAAAGCATGGGCTTGGGAGTAAGAGGACACATGTTCTAATATCAGCTCTGCCACTTGTTTAATAGTGATGGCATTTATTAAGTTCTTACTTTGGCAAAGCACTATTCGAAGAGCTGGGGAGGTTACAAAGTCATCAGGTTGTCCCACGGGGGTTCACAGTCAATCCCCATTTTACAGATGATGTAACTGAGGCACAGAGAAGTTGTGACTTGCACAGAGTCACACAGCTGACAATTGGCGGAGCCGGGATTTGAACCCATGACTACTGACTCCAAAGCCCGTGCTCTTTCCACTGAGCCATGCTGCTTCTCTGTGTTTGCTTGTGACCTTGGACTTGTTTGCTATGTGACCTTGGACAAGTCACTTCTGTGTGACTCAGTTACCTTATCTGTAAAATGGGGATTAAGAATGTGAGCCCTATGTAGGACGTGGACTGTGTCGAACCTGATTAGCTTGTATCTACCCCAGTGCTTAGAACAGTGACTGGCCCAGTGTTTGGCACATAGTAAGCGCTTAACAAATGTCATCATTATTCTCTAGTTAGGACTATATACAAATATGCACACATATTTAGAGAAACAGCGTGGCTCAGTGAAGAGCAAGGGTTTGGGAGCCAGAGGACATGGGTTCTAATGCAGGCTCCACCGCTTGTCAGCTGTGTGACTTTGGGCAAGTCACTTAACTTCTCTGGGCCTCAGTTACCTCATCTGTAAAATGAGGATTAAGACTGTGAGCCCCACATGGGACAACCTGATCACCTTGTATCCTTCCCAATGCTTAGAACAGAGCTTTGCACATAGTACGCACTTAACAAATGCCATCATCATTATTATGATTATTATCTATAGGAAACAGGGAAGATGAAAAATGATCAAAGATATCCACCAACAATCAGAACTTCACATTGCTCAAAATTCTGCTTCCTTTGCCTTATGGAACCCAGTTTATAATGGGTAAAGAAAGAGCTAGAGAAATGAAACAAGAATGCTAGCAATCCCTGTAGGAGATTGACCGAGTTCAATTTAATTACAAATTGGACGTTTCAAAAGCTGTGGTCATGTTCAAACTTCTATATGGTTGTGAAACCTAGACCACAGAAGACATATCCAGCTCTTTGGGCAGTTTCACAGGCTTCATCTGTTAAGCAATCTTTAATATTAAACAGCAGGGCAAGTAAGAATCTGAAATACAGCTCACCAGTATTAATCATAAAATTAACTTCATTGGAGGGGCAAATGAGAAGATTTCATGAAGAATACCTGCATGATGAACCATTTTAAAAATTTACTGAAGCACTTTCAATTAATTTATTTCAGCCATACACAACCAGGAAACAATAACAAACCAGTCTGGAAAAAAAAGTCCCTCTCCTTGATCAAAGTTTCAGGGAAATCAGGACAACGAGATGCAAACTTAGAAACAGAAACACCAATGTATCAGCACAGGAATGAATTATCTTTATGTACTCATAATCTGCAATGAAGTGTCAGAGTACATTAATAAGAATCATCATCAAAATAATAACTTTTGTTAGGTGCTTACTATGAGCCAAGCACTCTATCAAGCACAGGGGTAGATAAAAGATAATAGGTCCCACAGGGGGCTCACAGACTAAGTAGGAGGGAAAAAGGGCATTAAATCCCCATTTTACTGATGAGGAAACTGAGGCACAAAGTTAAGCCCCTTGCCCAAATTCACACTGCAGGCAACTGGTAGAAGAAGGAGTAGAACCCAGGTCCTCAGAACCCCAGGCCTATGCTTTTCCCTCTAGGCCATGCTGTTTCTCTTGTTCTTTCAACTTCATCAACACCACCTCAACATAAATGGAGAAGATCTCAAGACCAGTAGTGTCCCGTTCAAAGGCAAAAGACAGGTCTCTTCTTACCTGTGCATGTGTGCATGTGTGTCTGAGTGCAAAGGACTATACTGAGTGTGCCTCATCATCAGAAAAATACACAGTCAAGTTGTGTTTTTTCAATACTGGTAGTTGGCTACACTGAGCTTCATTCATCAGGTCTCCCACTGACAGTAGTGTCACTGCCAGGTGACAATTGGTGTTAGACATAAATTCAATCATTCAGTCATATTTATTGAGCACTTACTGCGTGCAGAGCACTGTACCAAGTGCTTGGGAAAATACAACAATAACCAGGAGCACTCCCTGCCCACTGTGAGTTTACAATATAGAAAGGAGTCAGATATCAATATAAATAAATAAAGTTATAGATATGTACTTAAGTGCTGTGGGGCTGGAAGCGGGGAAAAGAAAAGAGAGTAAATTAGGGTGACGCAGAAGGGAGTGGGAGATGAGGGAAAGTGGGGCTTAGTCTCGGAAGACTTCTTGGAGGAGATGTGCCTTCAATAAGGCTTTGAAGGAGGGGAGAGTAATTGTTGGGATTTCAGGAGGGAGGGCATTCCAGGCCAGAGGCAGGATGTGGGCCATTATTCGGCAGTGAGACAGAAGAGATTTGGGCACAGTGAGAAGGTTAGCACTAGGGGAGTGAAGTGTGAGGCCTGGGTGTAGAAGGAGAAAAGCAAGGTGAGGTAGGAGGGGGCAATGTGATGGAGTGCTTTAAAGCCAATGATGAGGAGTTTTTGCTTGATACGTAGGTGGGTGGGCAACCACTGGAGTTTTGAGAAACGGGGTAACATGTCCTGAATGGTTTTGTACAAAAATGATCTGGGCAGCAGACTGAAGTATGGACTGAAGTGGGAAGAGATAAGGGGCTGGGAGGTCAGCAAGAAGGCTGATGCAGTAATCTAGGTGAGATAGGATGAGTGACTGTACTAATGTTGTAGCAGTCTGGGTGGAGAGGACAGGGCCGATTATGGAGCAGAATCACCTCTGGGCACCTTTCTCAACAGCAGGTATGGTTTTGCCCTTGTCTACTTCATATTCCACAATGGAGTGTACATCTATGAGGGAATCTTCGTGGCCTTAACCACCTATTTATCATAGTGGTATTCTCTAACCAGATTATTTAGATAGGTTCCCATTTTTATGAATATCAATTAGGTTTGAGGTGTCTGAAAGGTGGTGGTTATTAATGGCATTTTGTTTGGGTGGGGAAAGAAGGGGTAATGACAAACCACTTTAACATATAATCAAGGAACATGAGTTTTATATTACTACTCCTTCCTCAATGGGTTTATTTATTTTTTCTCTTGAGAAAACAGTCATCCGCACACTGAGTCATTGTTCATGACCCATTTCTCTTTGCTATCTATACTATACTTATTTATGACCAATAAACTCTTTCAATGACCAATGCGAGGGACTGTGTTTGATTATGCCAAATTTTCCCCTGAATACTTTTTTCTTTTTTTTCAAAATGTTTGGTTGCTTTTAGGCTTTGGGACTAAATACACTTTCTCACTTTCTTGAGCTATAAATTATAGTGCCTTCTGCTACCAATTGCGATTATCAGAAATTCCAGAATAGGAGGATACCTATTATTTCATTTTATAGTTGTGCTCTTTGTGCCACACTATTACATTGTATATATACTTTCCACTACTTAAGTGTTCTTGGATTCTTTTTGTTCCCATTTATAGGATTTGGTATTTCATTTGTTATTTTGATGCATGGCTAATTATGGTATTTGTTAAGTGCTTACTATGTGCCAAGCACTGTAGTAAGTGCTGCTTCTAAGCTCCTTTAAGACCTCTCCCCAGTGCCACAGAAATACAGAAATCATCTGGTTTCACATGCCACAGGAATTCATCTTCACTTATTCATTGCTTAATATTAAAAACGGATTCAGAATTATGAAAATTATATCAAGCATAATGAAATCTATGAAATGCAAATCTTAATAATATCTTTCTTGGGGAATAAGAACAGATTACCATTTATCCAATAGTCACCTAAAACACATCTTTAATCATCGAAATATGCAAGACCCATTAAGTTTGATAGTATAATAATAAAAAAATTCCTGCTGTTCCAAAAATACATATTCCAGAGAGGATAAAAAACACTTTATTTTAAATGCTTAATCAGTAGAAAATGCATTTTGTTTAGATTAATTGTGTTCCTTTATAAAATGTTTTCATATTTTCCACCTAAAAATCTGTATTTGTAAAAACTTCTAAATTTACTTCTAATTTTACTTTCATTCAAATTCAAAGAAAATTGCAGTTCTATGCCATTATGTCCTATACAATATGAGTATGAATAACAAAATAAATATTAATGACATTAATGTTCTTATCATATATATATATATATGATAAATATATACAGGAGAGAAAGAGAGAAGACAGAAAGCAGGAGAAAGACAGAGAGGGAAAGAGGAGAGGCAGAGAGAAGAGAGGGAGAGAGATGAGAGAGGGAGAGAGAGGAAAAAGAGGAGAGAGTAAAGTAAAGAGGGAAACAAAGACAGATTCATACTGAGGGGAAGAAAAATTCACAGAGAAGGAAAAAAAATGTGGGGAAAAAAATTTAAAAGACCAGTAAAGAGATGCGGGGGGGGGGGGAAAGATGAAAATAAGGAAGGAGAGTAGAGAAACAAGGGATAATGGTAGGTTAATCTGGTGACAAGGAGAGAGGAACAGCGGATAGAAGGGATTAGGAATCTAAGAGGGGATGGCAGACTGGAGCCTAGACATTTACATAGACACAGATAAACAGACCCTGATACACACACACAAATAAGGAAAATTCAGTTATGCTTTAGGGTGCAATTCCAATGCACATTTTAGCTAGTTTGCAGTTGGGAACTAGGGAATGTTCTTCTAATAGTATGAGCTGTTTGTGCATTTTATGCCACACTATCCAAGAAACTGATCCAGGCATGTCCGTGTGTGCAGGTGTGCATGTCTGCAGCATCAGACCAGGTGGCTACTAAAGGGTGAGGCTCTGTAACATGAGGCTTTGTAAGAGCACAACCCCGGTGTTCTAGGAAAACTGAGATTCCCCATGACCAAATTCCAGGGATCGCTGCTGTCGCTGCTCCCAACAAGGAAATTTTGGCAGTCCCACTGACTGATGATTGCTGTTACCGCCACTCAGTCCTACCAAATGGGAAGAGTCAGATGACTGGTCACTGCCGTCGATATCGCCTGAGTCTTCCCAGTGGGGCCTCTGGACCATGCTGCTGCTGGTGTAGCATATAATGGAAGAACTCAGGCAGGCAGTGACAGACAGTGTGGTGACTTAAAACAAGCTGCCTAAGAGTTAGCTTCTTAGGCTGGAGTTTATTCTGCCGCAACCAAGATGCAGTAGCAGTGGCTGCTTTGGCCCCAGTTGAAGAGGAGAAAGTGCCAATCAGTCAATCAATCCATGGTACTTATTGAGCACTTTCTTATGTGCCGAGCACTGTACTAAGCACTCGGAAGAATACAGTGTAGCAGAATTAGCAGACACATCAATGGGGAGAGGTGCAGGCGCAAAAGTTACTGTCCCTGCTGTGTGGTTGCTGACTTTGCTACCGTGGCCAAATTGTCTTTCCAGGCTATCAAAAGCAATTTCTGATGCAGTAAGGAAAATATGACTGTTTAATTCTCTCTAGACTGTAAGATACTTGTGGGCTGGGAATGTATCATATTATTATAGTGTATGCTCCCAAACACTTTGTGCAGTGCTCTGCAGACAGTAAGCACTCAATAAATACGATTGACTGTCTGCCTGACTGACTGAGTGGTCATCTGATCATGCTGGCATCTCCCATCTCCTGGAAGCTTGAGTTGGTACAGCTTAAACACCGCAATAGTTGTTTCCCACTGATGTCACCCAGGCCTGGCTAGGCAGTGTTTTTGGATGGAGTCAGAGACCACTAAATGTAAAGTCCTTGTGGGCAGGTATCGTGACTCTCACCTCTATTATATTGTACTCTCCCAAGCGCTTAGTATAGTTCTCTGCACACAGAAAGTGCTCGATAAATACCATTGTTTCATTGATCAATTCCAAATGTGCTGTAGTCTCCCAAGTTCTTAGTATAGTGCTCTGCACACAGTGTGGACAAAATAAATATTAGTGGTTGATTAGCTGATGAGTCCTTGCCACCCTGAAAGAGGTCCTCTATCAGAACCCTGGGTGTAGAAATTCACCCAAGTCAGTCTGGAATACAATTCAGGTTCCATCTTCCTCATCCTCTTCCCTCGTAGAAGCAGGTTGGCCCTGCTGCTTCTGCTGCTTCTGCCACCTCCACTATCTCGCCACCTGAAGAGTTCTGGCCCAGAATCCCAATCTAAAACTCTATGGTGTACAGGGCATTGAAACCCCCAAACCATTGAAAGTCAATCAATAAATCCATCAGTGATACATTTTAAGTACCTACTGTGATCAGAGAACTGTACTGCCCTTCAAAGAGTACATCAGAAACAAAATCAATTGATCAATCAATCGTATTTATTGAGTGCTTACATGCACAAAGCATTGTACTAAGCACTTGGGAAATACCTTTCCTGCTCTTCAGGGGTTTTACAATGCAACGGATAGTCATATGTCATTATTTTAATCTCTGTCCCTCCCTCTCGTTTGTAAATTCCCTGTGGATAAGGATCACGTCAACTAAATCTATTGCACTGTACTCCCCTAAGCTCTCAGCACAGTGCTCTGCTGAGTACAGTACTCTACAGCCAATTAATGATTGATTGAAGTAATTTATTACATTCTTTACTTATAGCCTGGCTCTGTTATCTGTTCCACATCAAGCACATTTCAAAATTATTCAGTGAGCTTTTGCTGGCTTTTCTCAAAGATTTTACCCATTCACTTCATGCCTGACTATCCACAATTTCAGACATCCTCACTTGCACCTCTCTGGAAATTATCTGGATATACATTATAACCATACCTAGTATCTCCTCTTTTTCTGCCTGTTCTTTCCATGTCTATTTTTGAAGTCCACTCTCAACATAGCTCCCAATGACCAATGATGTCACTTGAATGTGTCTTGGACCCCAAAAATGAAAAGTAATAACAATAACGGCATTTATTAAGTGCTTACTATGTGCAAAAACCAGTTTAGTACTGAAGTGGACATAGGTTCACCAGGTTGGACCCAGTCCATGTTCTACAATGGGCTCACAGTCATAATAAAAGGGATAACACATATTGAAATTCTATTTTCCAGATGAGAAAACTGAGTCACAGAAGCATTAGTTGACTTGCCCAAGGTCTCACACAATAGGTTAGTGGCAGAACTGGGATTAAAATCATACAGGTCAGCTAAATCCTGGGCCTGCGTTCTTTCCAACTAGGGCATGCTGCTTCTTTCCTCCATTGTCATTCTTTTTCCTAGTCAAATTATATATATGGCATGAGCTTGACTCCAGTTTATTTTCTTACTCCTTCTTCCTCTTCTCTTTGCATAATCTCTCCTTTCCTACTCACAATGTCAAGGTACCCAGATTACCACATTACTTCCTTAAATTTGTAGTGACAGGTAGACAGAACATACTCCATTTTATTCTGTACAAATATTCTAGACGGTAAACGTTGTCAGATTTAGGTTTTATTTGTGAAATCACCCTGTGACAGATAAAAGGCCTGGAAACACCAGGGGTCTGGAAAGAAAGGTCATTTACAATTTCACAGACTCCAAGCTCTGGCCTGCTTTAAAAGAAAAAGTGATCAGAAATCTGAGTGGATGTCAAAGGGCCGGCACCATCTGGATGACGTCTCAGGGGATTGGACCGAGTGCAGAAATCAGGTCTGGAGACCCGGGGTGACTGAAGATAGGGTTAAATGGAGTTCAGCCAGGAATTCCCCACAGCTCTGGCTGCCTTGGGAGACCTGTCTGCAGAAGCCAGGACCTCAGGTTGAGAAGCCCAAAAACAAAACGTCAAACGTCAAAGGATATTTAGCCTTTGCAAACCTTAAATCCCTGGAATTTTAATTCAGGAAATGTCTAGGAAAGGATTACATTTTGTGACTGGATTTGCTTTCATCCTTTTTGGCCCTAAAATTGATACTGACAGTATCAATTGATAAATTGATACAACGGTAACTCACATCTTATTTCTTTCCTTACATGAGAAGAAACTGGGTCCTCATTTGGGACCATACTGCTGAGCTCCTTGAGGGCAGGAATCTTGTTGGCGAGTTCTGTTGGATTTCCCCAAGTGTTTAGTACAGTGCTCTGCACAGAGTAAGGGTTCAAGAGACACTACAGATTGATCGAAAAGAGAAACTGCCGTGAAGTTCAGGTAGGAAAGCTTATCCCAATTATTGCCAGTCCTGGTTGAGGTGATAACATTCCAGTCACTAAAGGGTAGGAGGGAATGTTGGGGCAATCTTTGGTGCTCTAGCTCTTCTGCATTATCTGTCTTTTAAGCCTCTTTCCATCTAGAAATATAGAAGTTTGTGATTTTCTCATATGCAAAGATAATTCTGTGTCAGGGGACCAGATCACTTTTTGCTTTTGTCAGCGTGAAACTGATCATAAAACAATTACCATGATCCATGATGTTGAAACACATCTCATCTGAACATGTAGGTAGAACAATAAAGGCATATGTTCTGTGCTTCATTATTGCTTTGTAGTGCTTCTCTGTCAATGTCTTCTCCATACATGGAAATTAATGCTCTCAGGTCCTGCCCACTTAACTCATTCTGAATCACCTTTGTGGGCTATTATCCAAATATGGGCTTGGGTAAGGCCTAGCTTTGTGTCCCACGATAGCTCCTGGTGCAGTTATGAGAATAGGGATGAGAACGAATGAATCCCGAATGACTTTTGGACAACATGCCAATCAAACTTAGTAACCAATGAAGTCTTCACACCATTAGCTGTACACCATTTCTCGCTAGGAATGTATTTCTGTAGCTTTTGAAGCATCTATGAAAAGTCGATGATTATAGTATGAGATAACTCTAAAGAAGAATCGGAGAAAAAGTAAAGCATAGATCTCTGCTTGGTAATTAAATTCAGGAGAAAGTGGTCAATTATTTTACCCTGTGGGTTTTATGATCCTTAGTCCCATAATTTTATCCCCATGTGATTACTCCATCCAAGTAAACACAATTTCACAGGTTTCTTGGGAAAATATTCTGTGATGTGGTGAAATACAGCTTTCTTCCAGAAGACCTTAGTATGCTGATGACCCAGCAAAATCACGGATTAATAAATTTATATTGGATAAACATTGTTCATAATTGCAAAACTTCAGTGCCTATCACCCATATTTATCATATGTGCTAACTCCATTAAACTTCCAATTAGAGTATTCTTTGATGATGAAGTGCTTACAGTTTTCTGCAAGATAAAAGCAGTAACAGTAGGTAGCTTTACAGTTATTAACGCCGTAGGATAGAATTAAGTCAGCTACAAAGATCAAAGTGTTGAGTCTGCCAAAGAATTCCCAGTACCTGAGAGCAAATTTCACTGTTAATCATAATTTTATGTGGTCTCTCTACTTATGGAGGAGGGCTTGGGTTAAAGAATGCCTGCCACGTTCCCATGTCTGTCATTACAATTAGTGTGTTGTGGCATGTTAGCAACAGCTTGCCAAAGTCTCTGAATTAACAGTGGTGGGAAAAGAAATTATATACTCTGAGAACTCCAGACTTTATTATTGTTAAACTGTGTGTATATTGTTAAAGTATGTATGGGCTGGTAGAACCAGAAGGTATCCCGGTGTTCCCCAATTTCTGTCTCTCAACAGGAGTAAAAAAATATGATATCATCCCACACTCTCCATTGGGCTTTCTGCATTTTTGAGAATGCCAGCCAATGTTCTATTTGTGCGCTTCCAAAAATGCAGAAAGACTTCGCCAGTAGTTGTTTTGAGACTTGGGTGAATTTTTCCTTGTGTATCTCACTTGATTTCTGAGAGTATCAATGAAACTTTCTCGAATCAGAGGTGGCGGAAGAGGCTAACATCTAGCTACATCTAGTGGTAACATCGCAATGGCATTGAATGCATTCTGTGAAAATACTGTTTGGTTAAAAAGGCCTAATGCCACGTTACAGACACAACCTGTGTGGCAGTCTCCCAGAGGTTATCCTGATTTTCTTAATGCTTAACTCTGTTTTCTATTTCATTGCTTATCACTGCACAGTATAAGAATTCTGGGACCGAATGGCTGTTTCTGGCTAGCCAGGGATCACCTTTGGTCTTGTGGAGATTTCTATGGTACAGGCTGATCCATAAACTTAGTTTTCTTCAGATTATTCTTCATGCTAAGTCTCAATTTGCAAATTGTTTCATATTCATCTGCATATATTTTTGTGCTTTTATCCGTGTCTTGGGAGTATGACCATACTTCTGCAATGAAGGCACATTCAGGCCACTATGATCATAAAATCAATAGTCACAGTCTTTCTCATGTTAATATGGTTGATAAGCTGTGAGTGGCAATTTTGAACATAAATATGTAAGGGGCCTTGCATTATTCTTGGAAAAGTTTTGAGCATTTTCAGTTTTTAAAACACTGCCATTCCTTCCATCAAACATTGCTTCCACTAAACACTGATGCTCAGGACCTAGAGAACATGTTGATAAATCCTCCACTAGATGAAACTTCAAGGAAACGGTCCCCTCATCCACGATTTATGAACCATAGAAAGTTTCACTGATACTCTCATAAATCAAATGAGATACATAAGGGAAAATGAACTTAAATCTCAAATAATCTACATGTGTAATCTTTCTACATTTCTGGAAGTACACATATTGCTCACTGACAAGCATTCCCATTCTTGAACTTAAATGTCACAACTGCTAATGGGTACGTCTTATACCAAGAGTAGGCTTGGGAGTCAAAAGGACCTGGTTCCACTACTCATCTGCCGTGCCGAGCTAACTGAGTTGGACAGTTTCCAACCTGACTGTCATGTAGAAGCAACATGGTTCAGTGGAAAGAATACAGGATTGGGAGTCAGAGGTCATGGATTCTAATCCTGGCTCCGGCACCTGTCCAGCTGTGTGACTTTGTGAAAGTCACTTACCTTCTCTGGGCCTCAGTTAACTCATCTATAAAATGGGGATTAAGACTGTGAGCCCCATGTGGGACAACCAGATTACTTTGCATCCTCCCCAGCACTTAGAACTTCGCACATAGTAAGCGCTTAACAAATGCCATTATTATTATTATTATTATGTATCCAACTCAGCTCTTTATACAGTGCCTGACACATATAAAGAGCTTAACAAATACCATTAACAAAAAAACAAGTTAAATGACTTTCCCAAAGTCATAAAGCAGACATGGAGGCAGGATTAGAACTCAGGTCCTCTGACTCCCATGCTCATGCTATTTCCAGTAGGCCAGGCTGCCTCACATGGAATGAAATGATGAGGATCAAGCATGTATAATGACTGTGAGCCCGCTGTTGGGTAGGGACTGTCTCTATGTGTTGCCGACTTGCACTTCCCAAGCGCTTAGTACAGTGCTCTGCACACAGTAAGCGCTCAATAAATACGATTGATTGATTGATTGAATGGTGCTAGTCCCCCGATCACTTTCTCCTTTCTTCAATGGCCCCCCCAACTCCCTATAAACTTCTATAGAACAGGGATTGGGTCTAGCATCTCTGTTATATTGTACTCTCACAAGGATTCAAAGACTAAAGGACAGTTGTAGTGCCGGACCATTTCTATTGCTGCGAAAACTGGAGAGTTACCAATTCCAATTGCTTAGTACAGTGTTTGACACACAGTAAGCCCTCAGTAAATACCACTGGTTGAATGATGGATGGATTCTTCCCCTCCTTCCACCCCCATCACCTATAATATGCTTGGCGTAGTGGTCTAATACAGGAGACCAACCCTAGAAGACAAGATTAGAAGTGTTTGCCTTGGGTGTGCCCATCTTCCTCCATCAGTCAACACTGAGGAGGCTGACGCAGTAGTTGGTTTGGGATATAGCAAGTTATTGGACCAGCCTGGTAGCCACTGGAATGAAGACGTCTTTGACGGTGAAGCCGTGATATGCTAGGCACTGCCTCAGTGTTGGCATCTGACTGTACAACAGACCCTGGTTGTTTGTGAACCATTCTTGCCCTGGACACTTTGTAGTAGATGTTCAAGACATATAATACTTTGATCATCATCAGTGACATTTATTGAGTGCTTAGTAGGTGCAGATCATTGTAATAAGCACTTGGAAGTGGTACCTATCTCATTTTCACAGCCATAGGGATGTCAGACCCTGCAGTTGTTCTACAGTCCTTCAGTTTGGTCATACTTTTGATGCTGTGTGTGTGTGTGTCATGCTCTGTCATTGTCCTAAGGCTCATTCTACAGATTCCATTAGAGATGGTCACTGCCAATATGTCTAGTACACTTCCCAGGTGGGGACTAAGTGTCGGATAAAAATGCACTTTTTAATGGGACTTGGTAAACACTTTCTATGTGAAAAGCACTGTTCTAGATGCTGAGGTAGATGCAGAGACTTATCAGGCCAGATACAGTCCTTGCCCCACATGCAGCTCACAGTCTAAGTAGGAAGGAGAACTGGTGGCAAATCCCAATTTTAAATTTGAGGAAACTGAGGTACAGAAAAGTTAAGTGACTTGTCCAAAGTCACACAGCAGCAGAGTCAGAATTAGAACCCAGGCCCTCCGGCTCCCAGGCCCACACTTTACCCACTAGGCCACGTTGCTTCCCTCAGCTACTTCCCCCTTAGCATTCAAGGCTATTGGGAGTGAAACTACAAAGAAGACACAGATTTTGATTGTTTTCATTCCAAAGAGGTTTAAGTTGATCTTATTTAATCATGAGCAGCACAGTAATCCCTTTATGGGGGAGAAGGAGAAGAGAAAAGTAATGGTAATGGTAGGAGACCAAAGGTAGCAGGATTGTGGCTGCAGGTAATCCTACCACCTTAATCATTTTGTATGTAAGCCCCATGGCCATTTTTTAAAGCCAGTGAGGAAAAACATAGCTACGCACAAAACTGCATTTTCACTAAGCTTGCATTGTTTCACTTTTTTATTGTATAGCAAAAGGTATTTTATCATTGTACCAGGAGATTAGCCATCTGTCTTGTCAGACCTGTCAGTCAAAGAATGACACGCAATATTTCATAGTCCATCATATTTATTCCAAGATTACTGTGTTATTAAAGCAGCCAAGAACGCAAATCTGGAAGAGGTATAATGATTTACCTTAACAAGTTAAAACAGTTCTCCGTTGAATCTGCTTTCCTAGGAGTAAGGTGGAGTTGCATCTCGAAAGCATAACAGGCTCTGCCAATTGGTATAAGTTTCGTGTATATCTAAGAAATCTTCTACGTACTGCACATCTGTTAACACCTGCAAACTGCTCATCTTGATTCCCAGTAGAAGACAAGGGAGGGGGTTTTCTTTTAAGTGCCCTGCAGACACGGAGGTGAGAAAATGTTTGGCTTTCTCAGAGCAGAGGGAGCGATCAGCTGCCAACACTTTGGGCTATGCTGCTGCACGAAGAACAGTGTACTTCTGTATTCGCTGCTGTGAATTTGTTATTGGCCTTCTGGTCAAACTTACCAGTGCCAGCTGGCTTCCCACCGTGGATATGCCCCCCATTTCTGGGACCTGGTCCATTAGATGCAGAAGATCTTTGTAAATGCAAGAACCAATTTCCCCCAGAACATATAGGAATGTTTTTATTGTATATGTTAAGCAGTTATGTGCCAGGCATTGTACTACGTGCTGGGGTAGATACAAGCTAATCTGTTCGGACACAGATTTCATCCCCATTTTACAGGTGAGGTAACTGAGGCACAGAGAAGTGACTTATCCAAGGTAACGGAGCAGGTAAATGGCAGAGTCCCGATTAGAACCCAGATCCTTCTCATTCCCAGGCCTGTTGTTTGTCCACTAGGCCACACTGCTTCTCTAAATTATGGAAATTTTGCTAATGTCACAGTACTCCTTCAATAGTTTCCTCTTCCCTTCTTCCTTGGAGAATGTAGAAGCTGACCATGGGGAAACAATCAGTTTCATTACTTTCACTTCACCTTGTCAAGTCATTAGTTTTCCTACCAGAACCCTACTGGAAGAGATCTAATTACTCCGGTTTATTCCCTTTTTAGAGCTAAACAAAATGATGCGTTCAGAGAATCAGCTGGATGGGATACTTTTTAGTTTAACCAATTAATTCACAATCCGAATTACTTTATGCATGCTGTTTAACGAATTAAAATACAATATCCAATTATAAACAAATGTAAATTCATATCCCGCCCAGACCTGGATGTATATTCAGAGGTCACGCAGCTCAAAACTTTTGTCTTTCATGTCTATAAGCTAGTTTACCTTATAGTCGAGTTCTTTGTTAGGAAGGATCACAGACTATGTTCCATTTCCCCAGCAACAGCACTATTCATTATAATGCAATTTCACTAGGGTTAAACTATGTGACAGCAACAACCTTTGTGATGGCTTTAGTTTAGTTTGGAATTGCTCTTTTACAGTGTACTTGGCTTCCACGTTCATTGAGATGGATGGCAGGATTCTATCTTTTTAGGATACTAGATTGCAGGGAAGAGAGAGGAGGAATCATAGTTTTCTTGAATTATTTAATCAAATTATCTAGTGGTCCAGCATATGCCCACCCTTACACCCAGAGTAGGTCAAGGGGTGTGGTGGCCCTTCCTAGCATTTGTGGGGTCACGGCCACAATCTGCTCAGTGGAAAGAGCACGGGCATTGGAGTCAGAGGTCACGGGTTCAAATCCCGGCTCCGCTAATTGTCAGCTGTGTGACCTTGGGCAAGGCACTTAACTTCTCTGTGCCTCAGTTCCCTGATCTGTAAAATGGGGGTTAAGAGTGTGCACTTAACCTTCTAACCTCCCTAGAGCTTAGAACAGTGCTTTGTACATAGTAAGTGCTTATTATTATTATTATTAACTCAAGTGGTTCCCACTCTCCCTAGATTGATATCAGTTTGTTGTGACATGGAGGTCTGTGAGTAGCAATCTCACAGGCCTTCATGGACCTTGGGTGAAGTAAGTACCAGTGGTGGGGAGGTTGGCAGTGGTTCCTGATTGTTTATAAGGGATCCTTCTAATGGATGCTGCTCGTGAGTATAAGCCTACCTTCCTCCTTTGCTCTGAACCTTTGGTTAGTAGTAATACTATCCACTTATCCTGTGCAGAACACTGTACTGAGTAATGGGATAGATACAAGATAATTAGGTGAGGTGTATTCCCTGGAGTGTGGGGCTCACAGTCTCAGGGGGAGGGAGAATGGGTCTATAATCCCCATTTTTCAGCTCAGGAAACTGAGGCACAGAGAAATTAAGTGACTTGCCCAAGGTCACTCAGCAGGTGGGAGTCAGAAGGTCATGGATTCTAATCCCAGCTCTGCCGCTTGTCTGCTGTGTGACCTTGGGCAAATTACTTCATTTCTATGTGCTTCAGTTACCTCATCTGCAAAATGGGGATCAGGTTTGTGAGCCCCACGTGGGACAGGGACTCTGTCCAACCCAATTTGCCTGAATTCACCCCAGCGCTTAGTAAGCGCCTGGCACATAGTAAGGGCTTAACAAATATCGTAATTATTACTGTTATTATTAAGTAGCAGAACTAGGATTAGGAGCCAGCTTCTCCGACTCCTATGTCCATGCTCCTCCTACTAGGTCACACTTTCTCATTTGGCATCTCTCCCAAGGGAGGGAGCAACTATAACTTCTTTTCCGTCTATTGTCACTACTGCTGGCTCCCCTTGCTTAGTGAAGCAGTGTGGCTCAGTGGAAAGAGCACGGGCTTTGGAGTCAGAGGTCATGGGTTCAAATCCTGCCTCTGCCACTTGCCAGCTGTGTGACTTTGGGCAAGTCACTTCACTTCTCTGGGCCTCAGTTGCCTCATCTGTAAAATGGGGATTAAGACTGTGAGCCCCCCGTGGGACAACCTGATCACCTTGTAACCTCCCCAGAGCTTAGAACAGTGCTTTGCAAATAGTAAGCACTTAATTAATGCTATCATTATTATTATTATTACCTCACCTGATCCTACTGAGGTGATAGAACAAAAATGAATAGAAGAAGCAGAGACATCTGTGGTGAACTTTGAACAGTGATCAGCCCCAGGAATTTTGCACACTAAGAAAGCCCTAATTCTAAAGAGTGACAACTTACAAAATCTACAAACATTCCAATGTGGTCACTGCTTTATTATAAAGCATGATGATGAGCACTTAGTACAGTGCTCTGCACACAGTAAGCACTCAATAAATATGATTTTATGAATGAATGTTGATGATGATGATGGTATTTAAGTGCTTACTATATGCTAAGCACAATCATAAGCACTGGGGTAGATACAAGGTTATCAGGTTGTCCCATGTGGGGTTCACAGTCTTAATACCCATTTTACAGATGAGGTAACTGAGGCACAGAGAAGTGAAGTGACTTGCCCTAAACCACTCAGCTGACAAGTGGCAGAACTGGGATTAGAACCCACAATCTCTAACTCCCAAACCCATGCTCTTTCCAGTCAACCACACTGCTTCTCACAAGTGCTTAGTACAGTGCTCTGCACACAGAAACACTCAATAAATATGATTGAATGAATGAATGAAATGAATGAATGCTTTTTCAGTCCAGCACTATTTGACCCAGTATAAACATAAGAAATGCCATTCCTGGGTTGCCACCATCATTATCACTGTCATCCACAACATGTACTGAGTTTCTGCTCTGGGCAGATCACACTCCATTTAACTCAGCATTTGGTTAGACAGAGGCATCTGTACAACAAGGATGAAGTCTCCCCCTCCTCCCCCTCTCCATCCCCCCAACCTTACCTCCTTCCCTTCCCCACAGCACCTGTATATATATATATATATATGTTTGTACATATTTATTACTCTATTTATTTTACCTGTACATATTTATTCTACTTATTTTATTTTGTTAATTTGTTTTGTTCTCTGCCTCCCCCTTCTAGACTGTGAGCCCACTGTTGGGTAGGGACCATCTCTATATGTTGCCAACTTGTGCTTCCCAAGCACTCAGTACAGTGCTCTGCACACAGTAAGTGCTCAATAAATACGATTGAATGAATGAATGAATGAACCACATAAAAGAATTGAATAATAATCTCCCTTCAGTATCAGGATGTGAGCAAGAAGTTGGCAGCAAGGGAGATGAGAATAAGGTATAGTGACTCGCTTAGTACAGTGTTCTGCACACAGTAAGTGCTCAAAAATGCAATTGAATGAATGAGTGAAGCATGTGAGCTGGGGTGTAGCAGGAGAGGAGTGAGGGTATGTAGTGGGGCGGGGAAAGTTTATTGAATTCCTAAATGCCAATAATCCCAAATTTCTGCTTCAAGCAGAGGAGAATGGGCAACCATTTGCCCTGACTTCAACAATACTGTCTCTTTCTCCAGACATTAGATCAGTTGCCTCTGTTTCTGTTTCATCTGACTTTACTGAGATAAAAGAATAAAGGATTGTCCAATAGATGAAAGAATCTTTCAAGGTGAGGGTCAGCAAAATTGGACCTCCTTACCTGCTCGTACAGGCTGATATGAGCTATTCCAGTTCCTCACATTGGGATAGCTCATTCTGGGTCACGGCTTCAACTCTGAGTGGTGAAACATGAAAAAGAGGGGAAAATCAAATGGAATACTGGGCTGTAAGAATACAAGCCAGGTAAGTATAGGAGCAGTCTATCAGGTTTTGTGTTTTTAGCTGATTCTTTAATGGCATAAGTATTAATAACAAGATAGATGAATGGGATAATAATACAATTTATTAAGCACTCACTGTGTGTCAAGTACTGTTCTAAGTGCTGGGGTAGATACAAATTAATCAGGTTGGACATAGTCCCTGTCCCACGTGGGACTCACAGGAGAGAGAACAGGCATTTTATCTCTGTTTTAAGTAGAGGAAACTGAAGCATAGAGATGTTAAGTAATAATAATAATAATATTTGTATTTGTATTTATTAAGCACTTAACTCTCTGCCAAGTACCATACTAAGCACTGGGGTAGATCCAAGGTACAAGTTACATGGGGCTCACAGTCAAAGTAGAAGGTAGGAAAGGTAGTGAATCCCCTTTTGCAGATGAAGGAACTGAAGCACAAAAAAGTTAAATGATTTATCCAAGGTCACACAGCAAACAGTGACAAAGTCAGAATAAGAGCCCAGGTTCTCTGACTCTTATGCCTGTGCCTTTCTATTAGGCCATCTGCATCTATAAATTTGATGAATCTATGGATTTTAAATTCATTCATTCATTCAATCACATTTATTGAGTGCTGACAGTGTGCAGAGCACTGTACTTAGCACTTGGGAAATACAAGTCGGAAACTTATAGAGACGGTCCCTACCCAACAACTGGCTCACAGTCTAGGAGGGGGAGACAGACAACAAAACAGAACATGTAGACAGGTGTCAAAATCGTTAGAATAAATAGAATTATAGCTATATGCACATCATTAACAAAATAAATAGGATAGTAAATATGTACAAGTAAAATAAATAGAGTAATAAATCTGTACAAATATATACACGTGCTGTGGGAGGGGAAGGAGGTAAGGTGGGGGAGATAAGAAATGGGTTGCACTACAGCTTCTGGTACTTTTTTCCTTTTACTTTACAAACTGAATTGGAAGCTCATTCACTCAGCTTTAACTACCACTTGTTTGTGGATGACTCCAAATCTACTTCTTCAGTCCCCACCTCTCATTTAATCTGCCCTCTCATGTTTCCTCCTCAGTGTCCCACCTACGTTTCAAACTTAACATTTCCGAAGTGATTTTTTAAGATTTTTTTTCCCCAAAACCAGTCCTCCAGACTTTCATCTCTCTGACAGTAACACCCCTAACCTCCTTGTCCCAGAATCCCACAAGCATAGAATCCACTGACTTTCAGCCTCACTGTCTGTCATCCCTATATTTAGGAAATTGTTATATGATGGTTGTGGTTGTTCTACCTGACCCTTCTCTCCACTCAAATAGCTTTCATCCCGGTCCAAGCTTTGGTCATTTTACAGTAGGATTATGGCTTCAGCCTCCTTGCTTGTCTCCCTTCAACCAATTAATTGTATTTATTGAGCATTAATTGTATGTATATACAAGAATCTTGGAGCCATCAACCCTCAACTTTTCCAACCTTAGGTTCTTATGCCACATTGCTACATGAATCATCTTTTTTCAGCATCACCTGACACACATTTGTCTCCTCTTCTAAAATCTCAAATGATTACCCATCTCCCTCTGCATCAAGCAGAAACTTCTTACTGCTAGTAACGGTTCACTGACAACTCTCTTCAATTTAGATTTTTGGAAGCACCCTTCATCCACTACTATCCTGATCAATTTCTATCTATATCTCACTTTTGACTTTATTTCTTCTGAGCCTAGCTCATTCCCCAGACAGGAACTTCATTCCCCCATGGATCTATTAGACCACAGTTCGTTCCAGCTTTAAAGCCCTCCTGTAATTCCTGTATCTTCCAGAAAGGCTTCTTCAATCTATTTACCGCATCACATTTGGGTTGGATCCAGCACCTAGCCTTAGTATTTGTGATCTCTAATCCAATTCCAGGATTCATGAATATAGGAATAATTTATGAGAAGCAGTATTGCCTGGTGGTTATCCCGGCTTTGCCACCTGTCTGCTCTGGGGCCTTGGGCAAGTCGCTTCTCTAGGCCTCAAGTTACCTCATCTGCAAAATGGGGAATAAGACTGTACACCTCATATGATAATAATAATAATAGTGGTATTTGTAAAGCACTTACGTTGTGCCAGGCACTGTATTAAGCACTTGGCAGAGGTGGAGAGGGGAGATACAAACAAATCGGACTGGGCACAGTCCCTGTCTTACATTGAGGTCACAGCCTTAATCCCCATTTTACAGATGAGATGACTGAGGCACAGAGAAGTGAAGTGATTTACCCAAGGTCACACAGCAGACAAGTGGCAGAGCTGGGATTAGAACCCATGACCACCTGATTCCGAGGCCCAGACTCTATCCACTAGGCCATGCCGCTTATCATATGGGATAGAGACTTTATCCGACCTGCTTACCTTGTATCTACCACAGTGCTTAGAACAGTTCCAGTCACTTAGTGAATGCATAAAAATTACAATAAAAATTGATTTATTCATCACTGATATATTTATTGACACATTCAGTTCCTCCTGATCATCATCATCATCATCAATCATATTTATTGAGTGCTTACTATGTGCAGAGCACTGTACTAAGCGCTTGGGAAGTACAAATTGGCAACATATAGAGACAGTCCCTACCCAACAGTGGGCTCACAGTCTAAAAGGGGGAGACGGAGAACAAAACCAAACATACTAACAAAATAAAATAAATAGAATAGATATGTACAAGTAAAATAAATAAATAAATAGAGTAATAAATATGTACAAACATATATACATATATACAGGTGCTGTGGGGAAGGGAAGGAGGTAAGATGGGGGGGATGGAGAGGGGGACAAGGGGGAGAGGAAGGAAGGGGCTCAGTCTGGGAAGGCCTCCTGGAGGAGGTGAGCTCTCAGCAGGGCCTTGAAGGGAGGAAGAGAGCTAGCTTGGCGGATGGGCAGAGGGAGGGCATTCCAGGCCCAGGGGATGACATGGGCCGGGGGTCAGGGGTCCTAATATGCTCGTACTCCTGTCTGCTTCATACCTGTTCTTCCACCTGCTTTCATTCTACAAATAATTTTTGTCTGCCTTCCCTATCAGTTTGTAAACTCCATGGGAACAGGTTTTGTGTATTTTGTAACTGTTCTACTCTCCCAGGACCTTAATCGCGTATCTAGCACTGAGTATGGTTCTCGATAAATGCCACGGATTGATGGACTGAAATTTATAATTGAAGATGGGTTTTAGTCACGCATAATTTTTGGTGGTATTTCTTAAGCGCTTACTTTGTGTCAGACACTGTACTGAGCAGTGGGGTAGGTACAAGCTAGTCACATTAGACACATCTTAAAGTTTTAATCTCTGTTTTACAGATGAGGTAACTGAGGCACAGAGAAGCAGATAAGCGACAGACCTGGGATTAGAGCATCCTCTGACTCCCAAGCCTGTGTTCTTTCCACTAGGTCACACTGCTTCCTCTTTGAGAGGCTTTAGGGTATCTTCTGAATATCGAAAGAACATATTTCTAAGTACCTCTAAAGTGAATAGTGGGTCAAACGTGCAAGGAGCTTAAGAAAAGGAAACCCCTTAAGTAAGGGAAGTGTTACTAATAAAGTGGAAAGGTTAAGTTTTATTGAGTATACATTTTTACGGTCACAGTTTTAAGTTTCTTTTCAAGTGGTGTTGCCAAGTTAAGAAGTTTATAATTAAATCTCCATTTTACAAAGATGTCAGTTAGCTTATTCAGTGGTTTTATGATTTAATTAATGCCTAAGACAACAATTTATTTTAAGCATGAGTAGTTTTAATAGTAAGGTATACTTTAGATTACGAACTCTGTCTCCCAGGGGGACTACTTTCTTGTGAAAGGGCAATTCACTGTAAGACTTCCTTATGTTGAAACCTGTTCTCCCTTCAAGGAGTGTGTTTTATGAGTCAGTCACACGGCTCTACACGACACTTTTAATGGTAGCTGCTTTTTTTCTCCGAATTTTCTAATGAATTTTAGATCTCTGAGGGAACTGACCGAGAGTACCACATAGGACAAGGACTTGTGTCTCAATTGATTTTCTTGGATCGACCCCAGCTCTTTGTGCCGTGCTTTGCACATAGGAATCACCTAACAAATACCACTATTATTATTATCTTTATCTATTATTATTAATAAGTAATTTTATAACCCCAGTCCAAAACTCCCTAGACAAAGATGTGTTATTTAATTGACACAAGGACATAATAATATTCTGTTGCTATTACCAAACTCTAAGATTAACCTAACTCAAAGATAATCAACTAAGCTCCCTAAGAAATTTGACAAAACCTGCCGCTTATTTATGTATTTGTCATATGTAGGAACAGGAATCTTTTTTAATGCACAACTTCATGTATGTTACCTGCAAAAAAAAAGTTCCTTTAAATTTAATGATTAAGAAAGCAATAGGGAGAAGTGAGAGAAAAATTTTTTTTAACTTAATTAGCCTATGTATATACACACATACCCACGTATGCAGGCTTTCAGATAACCTATTTTTAAATACATTTCTCCTTTCCTGCTATTTTAAAAATAATGATTTGATTGTGGTTGCCCTTTGGGTGTAATAACATACTTCACAGCAACCAGAAAAATTGTAGTTCTGAAAGGAATTCTATAATAAATATAGGGGGCTAAAAGCAGCTGGAAATTGACATTAATAAGTTTCTCCAGTCATAAATTACAAATACAGTGTGAGTAAGTTGTCGAAGCTGTAACTTGTTTGCTATTGTCCCTGCAGGGAACCCTTCCTGCCAGCTGGGAGGGCGACACAAAACATCTGGCCTCTAAAAGACTCCAACCCTTCTTTCCTACAAACAGATTGCAAAAGGCACTTCCGACTATCTGATCCTGACATTCGTTCTCAATTGGAGGTGATGGGCTTTGTTACAACAAAGAACTGCCCAGGAATTTTCAACCATTTTGACACTCTCATTCATTTATTCATTCATTCAATTGTATTTTTTGAGCACTTACTTTGCGCAGGGCACTGTACTAAGCTCTTGGGAGAGTGCAGTATGACAATAAACAGTCACATTCCCTACCCAAAACAAACTTATGGTCTAGAATGGGGGAGACAGACATCAGTGTAAATAAATAATATTACAAATATGTACATAAATACTGTGGTGCTGGGAGGCAGGAAGAGTAAAGGGAGCACATCCGGGTGATGCAGAAAAGGGACTGGGAGATGAGGAAAAGTGGTGATGAGTCTGGGAAGTCCTCTTGGAGGAGATGTGCTTTCAGTAAGGCTTTGAAGGCCAGGAGAGTAATTGTCTGTCAAATTTGAGGAGGGAGGGTGGTCCAGGTCAGAGGCAGGACATAGGGTGGGGATCTCAGAGGCAAGACAGGTTAGATGGAGGAACAGTGAGAAGGTTAGCACTAGAAGAGCAAACTGTGTGGGCTGGGTTGTAAGAGAGAGCGAGGTGAGGTAGGAGGGGGCAAGGTGGTACAATGCTTTAAACTCAATGTGAGGAGATTTTGTTTGATGCGGAGGCAAGTGGCCCAAGATAGAAGGTTAACTACTGCAGCACAACTGTGCAATTACATAGCAAGGAGGCTGCCCAGCTGTGGAGAACCCAGAGATGCTCCAAGAGCCAAGGAGATATTTGTTTTTTTCCCTTCAACAGCCCCGAGAACTCCGAAACAATTCTTTAACAGTGCTTCCGGACTCTTTAAAATCAAAGTTAAGGGAACTGGGATCACTGAGCCTGGAGAGGGAGGGGTTAGGGAAAATTAATAATGGTCTGAGGTATATAAAGTGACATCACAACCAGGATGGTAAGCAGCTGTTTTTCCTCTCCAGTGGACTTCAATGGAGAGAGACTTAGATTGGGTATGAGAAAGAACTTATTGAAAGTGAGTGAGATTTCCAGGAAAATATCTTTCTCTCAAAATTTAAAAGTTCAGCACAGATATTCCTGGGATGTACTCACAGCAATGATAGACAGTAGTGTATGCTTCTCAAAGTCCCTTCTGGCCTTGTGACTTGACTAGCAGAGAAATGTCTAGGCCTGCACCAGTGGTAGGGACGTAAACACCCCAGGGGAGAGCCAGATGGATGAGTCAAGCAGCAATACAGTGCTCTGCACAAAGTAAGTGCTCAATAAATACGATTGAATGAATGAATGAGTGAACTTGAAGGCCAGAGCTGAGCCTTAAATGTTACCCTTCATGGTCTCCCCACTTAGCACCCTGCCACATTGCCTCGTGGAAAGAGCACGGGCCTGCGAGTCAGAGGACTTAGGACCCAATAACTTGCCCAATTTCACACAGCAGACAAGTGGTAGAGGCAGGTTTAGAACCCAGGTCTTTCTGATTCCCAGGCCCCTGCTCTATTCAGTAGGACAGGCTGCATCTCTGATTTTATCAGCGGTGCAGGAAACTCAATAGGCAGATTTTTTCCACCAATCAGATCCTGCCTGGAGGAACAAATCAGAGGAGGGGTAAGAGGAGAAAAATCATAAATCAATGTTTTCACTGGAAGAATCCAAACAACACAGGTTTCCCAGAAGTCACGAGAGTCGTAGATGAACAAACCACAGGCCTGGGGACAAGAAGACTCAATACCCATGGAGGCTACACCCTCCTCCTCCAGATTTGTGGTTTAACGGGGCCCTCATGGATCTAATTAACAGGCAGGAGCAGACAAGGAAAAGGTGTTAATTTGCTGAAGTGCTAATAACCCTGCCAGCTGTTCTAATAATAATAATAATGGCATTTCTTAACAGCTTACTATGTGTCAGGCACTGTATCACCTAGCAGGGTCTCCGCAGGCTGAAAAATTTCCTCTTGCTGAGGGGAGGGGGGGGTTGGGGAGAAGAGGGGGAGTGAGGGGTGTGTGTGTGTGTGTGTGCGCGCGCGTGCTCGTAGATGGGGTGATCAGGACCTGTACTGTCCAGTGGCTCAGGGTAAGGAGCTCAGACACAAGTTATGGGAAACAGCATTGCCTAGTTGAGTACTGGCCAGGCGTGAGAGGGTCCTGAGTTCTAATCCTGCCTGTGCCACTTGCCTTTTGTGTGACCCTGGGGAAGTCACTCCAATTCTCTGTGCCTCAGTTACCACATATGTAAAATGGGGATTAAGACTGTGAGATCATTGTAGGACAGGGACTGGGCCCACCCCAATTAGAGGGGTTAGTACAGTGCCTGACACATAATAAATAGTTAATAAATACCACAATTATTATTATTATTATTATTGCTATTATTATTAAATTAGCCCTTGATACTCTCCTTCACCCCACACTACTCTTCCCGTCCTTTTTCAATGAATCAAGGAGAAGCAGCATGGCTTAGTGGAAAGAGCACGGGCTATGGAGTCAGAGGTCATGGGTTCAAATCCTGCTCCACCAACTTCCAGCTCTGTGACTTTGGGCAAGTCACTTAACTTTTCTGTGCTCAGTTACCTCGTCTGCAAAATGGGGATTAAAACTGTGAGCCCCTCTGCGGACAACCTCATCACCCTGTAACCTCCCCAGTGCTTAGAACAGTGCTTTGCGCTTAGTAAGCACTTAACAAATACCAAAATTATTATTGTCATTATTATTATCCATCCAAGGTAATTTTTGTTCTTTCTTATACAGAAAACTGTACTAATTTCTTTTTTCACTCCTTTGCCTGTAAAATGATTCCTGCTCCTTTTGCTGCCCTGGCTTTCCCTTCCCAATCAATTATAGTCTGGCAACTCTCTCAACTCATTAAAGAGATCAGGATTGGTGGTCTGACAGTGACCACACCTACTTTACAGACAGGGGGAAACATAGATCTTTGGGTGGTCTTGGATATCCAGGAATTTTTGTTGCAGAAATTTGGTGCTTGAAACTAATGCCACAGTGCAAAATAATCAGTGGTATTTATTGAGTCCTTACTCTACTCTATCCACCTCCCCATTAATGATAATAATAATAATAATAATGGTATTTAT
This sequence comes from Tachyglossus aculeatus, assembly GCF_015852505.1. NCBI lineage: Eukaryota > Metazoa > Chordata > Mammalia > Monotremata > Tachyglossidae > Tachyglossus > Tachyglossus aculeatus. The sequence continues at coordinate 32,891,418 of NC_052079.1, read as the reverse complement.
TGAGCGCTTACTATGTGCAAAGCACTGTTCTAAGCACTGGGGAGGTTACAAGGTGATCAGGTTGTCCCACAGGGGGCTCACAGTCTTAATCCCCATTTTACAGCTGAGGTAACTGAGGCACAGAGAAGTTAGGTGACTTTGCCCAAAGACACACAGCTAACAATTGGCAGAGCCAAGATTTGAACCCATGACCTCTGACTCCAAAGCCCGTGCTCTTTCCACTGAGCCATGCTGCGTCTCATAAAACAGAAACTCTTCACCATTGGCTTTAAAGTACTCGATCAGCTCGCCCCCATCCTACCTCACCTCAACGATCGCCTACTACAGCCTAGTCTGCTCACTCGGCTCCTCTAGAGCCAGTTTACTCACTGTGTGCCCAATCTATCTTGTCTCCAGCCCTTTTCCCACAGCCTCCCTCTAGGCTGGAACTCTTCTACCTCCACATATGCCAGATCACTTGTCTTCCCACCTTCTATCTGCTGTGTGACCTTGGGTAAGTCACTTTACTTCTATGTGCCTCAGTTACCTCACCTGTAAAATGGGGATTGAGAGTGTGAGCCCCAAGTGGGACAGATTTGCGTCTATGCACCACAGAGCTTAGAAAACGGCCTGGCACATAGTAAGCGCTTAACAAATGCCATAATTGTAATCATTATTACTAAGTTAGTAACATCTGCTAACATTACTTTTAGTAACATAGTAACAACATAGAGAAGCAGCGTGGCTCACTGGAAAGAGCCCAGGCTTGGGAGTCAGAGGTCATGGGTTCTAATCCCAGCTCCACCACCTGTCAGCTGTGTGACTTTGGGCAAATCACTTCATTTCTCTGTGCCTCAGTTACCTCATCTGTAAAATGGGGATTGAGACTGTGAGCTCCACATGGGGCAACCTGATCACCTTGTATCCACCCCAGTGGATACATAATAATCATCATTATTATTATTATCTGCCCCAGGAGCCCTTCCCTAATTAAGCCATCTTTTCCCCTGCTCCCTCTCCCTTCTGCAACATCTTTGCATTTGGATCTGTGACCTTTGGCATTTGATATTCACCCCCACACCACTTATGCAGATATCTGTAAACCGTGCATTTAAAATTATTTATTGTTATTAATGTCTGTCTCCCCCTCTAGACAGTTAGCTCCTTGTGGGTAGGGAACATGTCAACCAATGCTGTTGTAGTGTACTCTCCCAAGAGTTTAGTGCAGTGCTCTGCACACAGTAAGTGCTCAACAAATAAATAAATAAATGGATAAGATGGATGATAACACGGAGGGTGGTACTGTTGTCAATGAATTTGGAAGTTTGGAAGAAGAGAAACCGTAGGAGGAAGGATGAGAACTGCCTAATCTTAAACCCTGTCTAGCTCCATGACTTACCTTCTTGCTTCTTCTTGCTTTTACTTGCTTCTTGCTCTATTAGAAGACCAACCTGCTATATCTTCATTATCTATCTCCCTAATCCATAAGACTGCAGATCTTTCCATCTGCTAAACTCTCCCGATATCAACTATATACTTAAATCCATACTCCCACACTTTGATACTTACCTCACTCCCACACTGCTGGTAATTTATTATTTCCCCTGCTTTTAATTTCCTTTAATGTCTGCTCCTTAACTTGACTGTGTGCTTCTTGAGGACAAGAGATCATGTCTACCAACTCTACTGTACTCTGCCAAGCACTGGGCCCAAACTTAGTGCTCAAACAGTTCCACTGTTTGATTAATTGATTGACTGGTTGTTATGAGGGTTGAAGAAAATGTTGGAATGGCCAAGAGCTATGGAATTAATAAAAAATGTGTTGGGGAAATTATTTAGCTGATGAGTAGCAGGGGTGAGTGTTTAAAAAGATTACAGGGATGGTGCAGAGTCCAGAGACGTTATGCAATTATGACAAAAATGCTTATAACTTTATTGTGGTAATAAAACTTCAAGTTTATATACCACTTGGTTTTTCCAAATCTCCTTCACATCAATCCTCTCATTCTATCCTTATAATATCTCTGTGAGTAAAGGAGAGGTAGGTATTATCCCCATTTTACAAGTGAGGAAACAGACACAGTGTGTTTGACTTGCCTGAAGTCATACTGAGAGCTCACCTCCTCCAGGAGGCCTTCCCAGACTGAGCCTCCTTTTTTCCTCTCCTCCTCCCCATCCCTCCCACCCTCCCCACAACACTTGTATATATTTGTACAGATTTATTACTCTATTTATTTTACTTGTACATATTTATTATTCTATTTATTTTGTTAATGATGAGCATATAGTTATAATTCTATTTATTCTGACTATTTTGACACCTGTCTACATGTTTTATTTTGTTGTGTGTCTCCCCATTCTAGACTGTGAGCCCGTTGTTGGGTAGGGTTGGGTAGAGCCCGTCTCTATATGTTGCCAACTTGTACTTCCCAAGCGCTTAGTACAGTGCTCTGCACACAGTAAACGCTCAGTAAATACGGTTGAATGAGTTCAACATGCTGGTGGCACTAGAATGAAGGTCTGCTCTTTTCTTCAGGCCAGTCTGCTTCTCACAAATTTCCATTAGGCCAAATGACTATATGGGCCTTCAGAACGCAACTTTACTTAAATAAAAGATGTATTCTCTGATTTTGGTCTTTTCATTCATTCAATCGTATTTATTGAGCACTTACTGTGCGCAGAGCACTGTACTAAGCGCTTGGGAAGTATAAGTTGGTAACATAGAGCAATGGTCCCTACCCAAAAGTGGGCTCACAGTCTAGAAGGGGAGATAATCATGTTGGACACAGTCCCTTTTGCACGTAGGATTCATGCTCTTAGTCCCCATTTTCCAGATGAGGAACAGATGACGATGATGATGATGGTATGTGTTAAGTGCTTATTATGTGCAAAGCACTGTTCTAAGCGCTGGGGAGGTTACAAAGTGATCAGGTTGTCACACGGGGGACTCACAGTTTTAATCCCCATTTTACAGATGAGGTAACTGAGGCCCAGAGAAGTGACTTGCCCAAAGTCACACAGCTGACAGTTGGTGGAGCTGGGATTCGAACCCATGACCTCTGACTCCAAAGCCCACGCTTTTTCCAGTGAGCCACGCTGCTTCTCAAAGGTAGTGTCTGCCCTGCACAGTTCATCATAAAGGAACTAAAGTAATGTCTCTGCTGGATAATAGGGATCCTTGCAGTCTAATAACTATAAAAATAAGTGGTTTATACCATGTAATTTTCACAACAATGCCTTACTTTTATTCTTCTCTACAGTACTTGGATGTGACTTTGTGTTCCAAATCTGGAGGCACGTTACAGTCCTGGAACTGGAAACAGTAATCCAATAGATTTCGCACTCACTACGATGTTAGTTTTCTTTTCTTGTTGTTGTTTTCTTCCCTGATCAGCTTAACTATCCTCTTCAATTACAAGGTGACACTGGTTTTAAGCTCTTCAGGAGCTGTGGGTAGCCAGGTTGCTCTAACTTTCCCCACTCATCTCAGATTCTGTATTAACTGAGGAATAGTTTTACCAGATGCTAGAGTATAATAACACTACTAATAATAATAATTAATAATTTTGGTATTCGTTAAGCAATGCACTATGTGCAATGCACTGTTTGTACATATTTATTACTCTATTTATTTTACTTGTACATATCTATTCTATTTATTTTATTTTGTTAGTATGTTTGGTTTTGTTCTCTGTCTCCCCCTTTTAGACTGTGAGCCCACTGTTGGGTAGGGACTGTCTCTATATGTTGCCAATTTGTACTTCCCAAGCGCTTAGTACAGTGCTCTGCACACAGTAATCGCTCAATAAATACGATTGATGATGATGATGATGATGGGGAGGATACAAGGTGATTGGGTTGTCCCATGTAAGGCTCACAATCTTAATCCCCATTTTACAGATGAAGAAACTGAGGCCCAGAGAAGTTAAGTGACTTGTTCAAAGTCACACAGCTGACAAGCGGCAGAGCTGGTTTTGACTTTTGCTGCAACAACCTGTAATTTGACCATCTGCTATCAAAATTGAAAACACCTTCAGGGGAGGGTATCATGTCTACCATCTACATTGTATTTTCCCAAGCACTTAGTACAGTGTTCTGCACAGAATGAACACTCATTAGTAGAGAAGTAGAGTGGCTTAGTGGAAAGAGCATGGGCTTGGGAGTCAGGGGATGTGGGTTCTAATTGGTTCCACCACTTGTCTGCTGTGTGACCTTGGGAAAAACACTTACCTTCTCTGTGCCTCAGTTCCTTCAGCTGTAAAATGTGGATTAAGACTACGAGCCCCACATGGGACAACCCGACTGCCTTGTAACTACCCCAGTGCTTAGAACAGTGTTTGGCACAGAGGAAGCGCTTAACAAAGACCATAATTATTATTATCATAGTATTGATTCAAGGGAGTGAAGTTTTCCACTTTGGGTGAAACTGTCTAACTAGATAGATTCTGCAATATCGGATCATCCCAGTAAAATTCCAGTGACATCACCTGTTTCAGATCCTAGGTATGCCTATTTTTAGGTTGCCCAGTATGACATCACACAGGAAGCAGCTTTGTTGCCAGGGAGGAAGGTATTCTCACACTCTTTGCACCCTTCCCACCCCACTCCTCCTCCCATTTAAAAGAGTAATAATGATAAAAATAATAACGGTATTTAAGTGCTTACTATGTGCAAAGCACTGTTCTAAGCGCTGGGGGGATACAAGCTAATCAGGTTGTCCCATGTGGGTGGGGCTCAGAATCTCAATCCACATTTTACAGATGAGGTAACTGAGGCACAGAGAACTTAAGTGACTTGCCCAAAGTCACACAGTTGATAAGTGGCAGAACCGGGATTCGAACACATGACCTCTGACCCCCAAGCCCGGGCTCTTTCCACTGAGCCACGCTGCTTCTCTATGAACCACTCTCTGCTCCAGTTTACTCCGCCATGCAGAATAGAGATGAATTATGTCCATTATTTTAACCACTGGCTCACATCCAATCTCTATAGATTAATGCAATAATATACTCAATTTGGATAGTTTGATTACAGAAAGCAGAACGCTCATTAAGTGAAAATAGGATTATAAATGATTTCAAATGCTTTCAAGGTCACAAAATGTTTATATTGTGCTCTTAGTAGCTACTCATCTATTATGCCACATGTGGGACACGGACCATGTCCCGATGATTATCTTGTATATGTCCCCAGTGCTCAATTCAGTGCTTGGTATAGAGTAAGCAGTTAAGAAATACTACAGTAATCAAGATTATTATTCGCTTCTGCATCTGTCAAAGATCAGATATCATAAGGCAAGGTCAAGTACAAGCTCAGACCATGCATCTTAAACCAGGATGGTAGTTGTTTGGATGAAGGGGGAAGGAGCTGACTAGCAAAATGTTTTGAAGGAAAAAGTGGCAGGATTTAGCAGTTGGCTAAATCTTTACAAGAAGTTGATTTATGCTGGACTGTCAATCATACACCGCCATGCTCAACTGCAAGGGTAGGATTTCACCATCGGTCATGCCATCTGTGAGATGGAGAAAATATCATTAACCAGTGGACTATCGCACAGGATCTTATGTGTTGTCTCAGCTTAACTAAATTGAGAATTCTTTCCCTCTTGGAACCACTATGAAATGGGCCAGATGTTGTTTTACCACTTGGCTTTTACCAAGAGAAGCAGCACAGGTCTGGTGTAAAGAGAAAGTGCTTGCGAGTCAGGAGATCTGAGTGCTAATCCCAACTCTGCCACTTCCTTACTGCGTGACCTTGGCCAAGTCACTTGACTTTCTGGCCCTCAGTTTCCCTATCTGCAAAATGGGTATCAAATAACTGTCTTTTCTTCCCCTTCAGTTCTGAGCCCCACTTTGTCCAAATGCTTCTGTTCTATCTATTCCAGCACTCAGTTTGACACAGAATATTTAACAGATGCAATGAATCATTATTATTATCATTATCATTTGTATTATTATCATTATTATGTTGATATTGTTCTCGTTATTATCCTTGCCTCCAGGCTGACACACCCAGCTAGGCCCTGGTTCAAGCAGGAAATCTCATTTGATTTTGAGACTAGGCCCAAGGCCTTCCTTGCACACGATTCTGCAGACCAATATGGAGAGGCCACATAAGTTACCTCGCCCCTGTAGACATTCTGAGGGAAGTTCAGTGCAAGGCCAGCATCTTGGCTTGGGGTCTACTGTGATGGTGGGAATCTGGCAGGCCCAAACTCCTCTAGTCCTGCTACCACCAAGCATCAGTAGCATCTTCCCTGCAGTCCATTCTGAGTCAATCCCAGAGCCACTGCTTCTCAGGTGCTGCCCGAGTGATGCAAGAGAAGAGAAAAAATTAGGGAAAGAAACGTAGGAGAAAAATGTGAAGATGTGTTAATATCCTTTATTTCCCTCCCCACCCTTCCTCCTCCTTCTCTTTCTCTTCTATGATAACTTTTATCCTTCTTATCCCTCTCCCCATCGCTCACTCTTTGCCTCCCAGTTGCTTCATCCACTTCTGTTACCCTTTTCCACTTTCCTTCCCATTTTTCCTCTTTCCTCCTTTAATCTACCCCTCTTTTTCTTCTTCTCTTCTCCCTCTCTCTCTTTACCTCACCTCTTCCAAGCCTTCAAATACTACATACACACCCTCAAAAGTCCAGTCCAAGCTTCTTGTTACATCAAAAATGACAATGAAAATCTGAGAAGATTGTAATGATGGGGAATGAACCAATCCATTTCACTGGGGTTCTTCCTGATTTTCTTTCATTCAACGTGTTATCGTTTCCCCCGTTATCTGTCCTTTTGCCAGAAATCGCTACTGATGGTTACACAAAGAAGCCGAGCAGCAAGGTTTTGTGATGTGACTTGCATTTGAATTTATACAGAAATCGTGATTCAACTGAGCTTTCTTTCCTTCGGATCGTAAAATTCTGAGGGAAGTAATTCTGTCTCAATTCATCTAGTACAGTGAGCATATATAACATGCTCATTAAATGCTCCCGGTTCTTTCACAGTCTTAGTTTTTAACCACACATTTCAAAAAAGACGCTGTTAAAAAATTTGGAAACATCTTTTGGACTGTAAGCTCTGTGTGAACAGAGAATGGGTCTACCACCTCTGAGCTATTGTAGTCTCCCGAGCAGTTATGAGAAGCACCATGGCGTAGTGGATAGACCATGGGCCTGGGAATCAAAAGGTAATGGACACTAATCCTGTCTCCGCCACTTGCCTGCTGTGTGACCTTGGGAAAGTCACTTAACTCCTCAGTGCCTCAGTTACCTCATCTGTAAAACGGGGATTGAGACTGTGAACCCTGCATGGGACAGGGACTATGTCCAACCCGATTTGCTTTATCTACCCCGGTGCTTAGTGCAATGACTGGCACAGAGTAAGTGCTTATCAAATGCCATAATTACTATTATTAGTTCAGTGATCTGCACATAGTAAGTGTTCATTAAATACTATTAATTGATTATTCAAACAATGCTCATCTATCTGGATAGAACACCATTGCAATGTTAGAAGAAATGGTTGCACATAAACCCATTGCACTAGTCAAGGTGCATTTAGAGAAGCAGCGTGGCTCAGTGGAAAGAGCCTGGGCTTTGGAGTCAGTGGTCATGGGTTCAAACCCCAGCTCTGCCACTTGTCAGCTGTGTGTCTTTGAGCAAGTCACTTCACTTCTCTGTGCCTCAGTTACCTCATCTGTAAAATGGGGATTGACTGTGAGCCCCCCGTGGGACAAACTGATCGCCCTATATCCCCCCCAGCACTTAGAACAGCGCTTTGCACATAGTAAGTGCTTTAATAAATGCCATTATTATTATTATTATTATTTCCTAAGTGTGAGACTCAAGAGGAACTAACCCTCTGAGCTAAAGGAGAACAGAAGCTACTGATCCAATGGACACTATTCAAAAACAGTTAAAACAAGTCTGTCCTTTCCAATAAACCTATAGTTTCAAGGAGAGACCAGAGTTATTTTTTATATTATTAGCACTCACCTGAGCCATTCATCTGTCACAACTACCATCTGGATTTAAGAATCCCTCTCAAATCGCTTCTTTCATATGTTACTCTCAATTTCGAGTTTGGTTTATGTTGGTAGTCAATGCTTGCCCTGTTAGACACATATAATGCTGTTAGGAAGGTTTGGGCAAAAAAAACCTCTAAAGGAACAGCAGCTAAGGCGGTAGCCTGAACCACTCAAGCCTGAATTTTCAACATTTGGACAGGAAAGAAAATAACACATTGAAGAGTTGCTTTACCACTGTGAAAACCCCAACAGAAATGTGTCTAATTGCTGGAGTCTCTTGAGGCATTTATAGATTCAAGAATTTTGGTCGGGAGGAGAAAAAAATTATTTTATAAAAATAATGAAAATATTTTCATATCGAAAGTAACGAAAATATCTTATGAAAATATTTTTTCCTATTATGAATGTGCTTTTGCAGGCTGAGATAAAATAGAAATTGTTTTGAAAAGATTGAAGCGGTTAAACATTTCCTTCTTTATATTTTCAAGTACTAACTGAATACGTCCTTTTCCCTTAATCTTTGTTTTCTTAATTATAGTTTTGGGGGTGGGAGGGTTGTTGTATCCTGAAAGGACTTCAGTTTCTGCCTTGGCATTTAACCAAAAGTTAGATGGAACTGTTATCAACTACGTATCCAGTCTTGAAAAGTTGCCCCTCATCAACGAGTTAATTCAATTCATCACACCAATATTCTCGTGTTAGCTTTAGTTACTTTTGTTAAGCTTTTCCCCTTGTTTATTTCTTTTCTCCTCAATGTGATTCCACAATGCTGCCTGTGTTAAGTCTGGGGGACGGGGGAGGAGAAGTAATGCCGGCTTGCCTGCTGAAAGCACTGATGCCAAGGAAATGGTTGCCGTAGCAACAGATGGTGAAAGCTTTCAGAATTTCTCCACTAGCCCTGGTTACTGTAGATGACAATAACGAGTGAGAGAGCACCGAAATTCATCCCCAAATTATTCCTTTGGAAAATTGTCTAAACACTGGAGGGGCCCATTATATCTTTTCATCATACACTCCCAAACCTGATGATAAAATATGTTCACGTTCTAAATGTCCAGTTAAAAGAAATTTCCATTTATCAGCATCTACATAGAAAAACGAGTCAAAATTAAATCGGCAGAGGTTCTGTTGTTTTTACCAGTTGTGTTAACTCATGCTATTCTTGGGGCTGCTATTTCAAATGGAAATTTTATAACATTTTATAAGGGCTTTTAAAATATTTGAACTGGTCACTGTCGACCAGTTACAACAGAGCATAGTTGCCAAAACCAAAGAGATCAAGATGCCATCTACATGAATAATAATAACAATGGTATCTATTAAATGCTTTTTATATGTCAAGCACTGTACTAAGCACTGGGATAGATACAAGATGTTCAGGTGCCGTATGGGGCTCACAGTCTAAGTAGAAGGGAGAACAGGCATTGAGTTCCCACTTTACTGAGGAGGGAACTGAGGAGCAGAGAATTGAAGTGACTTGCCCAAGGTCATACAGCAGACAAGTGGTGGAGACAGGATTAGAAACTAGGTCTTTTGACTCCCAAGCACATACTCTTTCCACTAGGCCATGCTGATTCACTGTAGTCAAGAGATTTTTGTTAATTTGTAAATATTGAACAAGGGGTGGAGCGGAATCTAAAATTGGGCCTGCCCATGATTCACTATAGTCAAGAGATTTTTGTTAATTTGTAAATATTGAACAAGGGGTGGAGCGGAATCTAACATTGGGCCTGCCCATGACTTCCTAATTTCTTATGTGGTTTTGTGCCATTCGGGTTGAAAATAGTCCCTGTTCCCTCCCTCAAGGGAGACTTCTGCTCTTTGTTTTATGTTCCTCCATTGGAATGTAAGATCCTCAGGGTCAGGGAATGTTTGTCCTCATTAACCTGTACTTCCTAAGCTCCTAGTACAGGACACTCACCTTGGCCCCACCTACTTCACCTCACCACTCTCCTATTACAACCCAGCCCTCACAATTCACTCCTCTAAGGCTAATCTTCTCACTGAACCTCTATCTCCTCAATCTCACCACCTACCTCTCACCCAAGTACTGCTTCTGGCCTGGAGCACCCTCCCTCCTCTTATCCTATAGACAATACTTTCCCCACCTTCAAAGCCTCATTGAAGGCACATCTTCTCCAAGAAGTCTTCCCTGACTAAGCCCTCCTTTCCTCTTCTCCCACTCCCACTCCCTTCTGCACATCCCTGCTCCCTTACTCCCTGGTATAGCCCTTCCCAATCACCCAGCACTTAAGTACATTATTTATAGTAATGCCTGTCTCCCCCTTTAGACTGTAAGCTTGTCATGGGCAGGGAATGTGTTATATTGTTATTGTTATATTGTATTGTCCCAAGTGCTTAGTACAGCGCTCTGCACACAGTAAGTGCTGAATAACTACAATTGACTGTCTGACTAACCACACCAGGTTGGTGCTCAAGAAATGCTATTCCTATCAATCGATGGCATTCATTGAGCATTGTTATATTGTTATTGTTATATTGTACTGTCCCAAGTGCTTAGTACAGCACTCTGCACATAGTAAGTGCTGAATAACTACAATTGACTGTCTGACTAACCACACCAGGTTGGTGCTCAAGAAATGCTATTACCATCAATCGACGGCATTCATTGAGCATTGAATGCCCAATACTGTACTGTTTAGTACATAGTAAACTGTTATTCCTACTACTTCAACAACAACTGCTTATGCTTTAAACTTTATGCTGAGCTTAAACAATACAGAGTGAAGGTAGAATCAAATATTATAAAATGTACTATTTGAGATAAAGCACCTGACTTCATTAATTAAGATTGAAATTTATAAATTGAAGAGGAAATGATGCTTTCTGTACAACTCTTTACAATGGATTGTTACTCCACTGCTGAGAAATCTCCCAAGGCACCACTGGAAAATTGAAAGGGATAATGAGCAGGAAATAGGCAAGGGTAAAAGAAAGAATAAAGCCACCTATGTGGAGCTGTGCTAGCTGTAATGGGACAATCAATTAATGGTATTTATTCAGCACTTACTGTGTGCAGAGCACTGTACTAGATGCTTGGTAGATTATGGTACAAGAGAGTTCGGTAACATGATTCTTGCCTTCAAGGAGCTTACAAAATAACAGGTTAAGTTTTGGCTGTAATTTAACTCAGTGCCAGTCATTACCACTACTTTTAAAACAACTCAAGTCCTCCTAGTAAGTACTTAATAAATGCTATCATTATTACTATTATTATTATTATTAACAAAGTCCTCTCCCCCTCCTCCCCCTCCCCATCCCCCCGCCTTACCTCCTGCCCCTCCCCACAGCACCTGTATATACATACATATGTTTGTACGTATTTATTACTCTTTTTATTTATTTATTTTATTTGTACATATTTATTCTATTTATTTTATTTTGTTAATATGTTTTGTCTTGTTCTCTGTCTCCCCCTTCTAGACTGTGAGCCCACTGTTGGGTAGGGACCATCTCTATATGTTGCCAACTTGTACTTCCCAAGCACTTCGTACAGCACTCTGCACACAGTAAGAGCTCAATAAATACGATCGAATGAATGAATGAATGAAATAGGCAGCCGAGGTAGCCGTGGTTCAATCAATCAATCGTATTTTTTGAGCGCTAACCATATGCAGAACGCTACTAAATGCTTGAAGAGAACAACATAATAATTTAAGAGGCACATTCCCTGCCCACAACAAGCTTGCAGTCTCAATCACTGAAAAGCCAGCAGTTCCACTTGACAATAATAATAATAATGATATTTGTTTAGCGCTTACTATGTGCCAAGAACTGTTCTAAGCTCTCGGGTAGATTCAAGGTAATCAGGTTGTCCCAGATGGGGCTCACAGTCTTAATCTCCACTTTACAGATGAGCTAACTGAGGCACAGAGAATTTAAGTGATTTGCTCAAAGTCACACAGCTGATAAGTGGCTGAGCGGGATTAGAACCCATGACCTCTGACTCCCAAGCCTGTGGTCTTGCCCTAAGCCATGCTGGTGTCTGAATAGCCTTACTGAAGGAAGCATTGCTCACCCAGAATGGTGAACAAAAGACGTTCACCAAACAACATCACTCTCACCAGATTTTGAATTGCCCACCAGCATACTGTGCCTAGTGAACTTCAATCTGTCAGTGCAAAACCACATAGGAGACCACTGAATAGCCAGAGACTAGCCAGAGTAAGCCATTAATGTGTCTGTATGCAATAAATGAATTAGCAAAGCAAGAATCTGTTTTTAAGTGCAAAGCCGTGAGAATGGACTGTTGATCACCCAGCAGTCTTTTTAGTCCCATGCAGATTTTTCCATTAGTGGTGTTATTTAATAGGTATTTTAATGTCTTTCTCCCCCTTTAGACTGTAAGGCAGTAAATGTTTCTACTAATTCTGTTGTACTCTCCCAAGCTCTTAGCACAGGATTCCGCACACAATAAGCACTCAATATATATTGCGGATTGACTGATTATATCTCTACACAGTATCTATGTTTGAATTTATAAGCTACTTATGAGGCTGAGAACAGCTGAATACTGTAATGGCATTGAAATGGCTGAATATTGTAATGGCATTAGAGAAGCAGCATGGCTCAGTGGAAAGAACATGAGCTTTGGAGTCAGAGGTCATGGGTTCAAACTCAAGCTCCGCCAATTAGCTGTGTGACTTTGGGCAAGTCACTTAACTTCTCTGTGCCTCAGTACCTCATCTGTAAAATGGGGATTAAGACTGTGAGCCCCCCGTGGGACAAACTGATCACCTTGTAACCTCTTCAGTGTTTAGAACAGTGCTTTGCACATAGTAAGCGCTTAATAAATGCCATCATTATTATTATTATTATTGAAAAAAATCTTCAGAATCTGGAATGGATGAAGGATGAAAAATCAGCACTTAGTACAGTGCTCTGCACATAGTAAAGGTTCAATAAATATGATTGATATTTGAATTCGATTTCAGCTGCTGAGAAAGTTAATATGCATAGGAGGAGACTAGTTTTTATAGAAGAAAATAGTTTCGTGATTCCTTTTTTTGATAACATCTCTGAACACTAGTTAAAATGATAATCCATTTTATAGTTAACAGTTTTCGTATGAGGAAACATATTTGTAATTGATATACATAGGCTAGCATTCTTAAAAATAGTAAAAACTGTCACTTTTACATCCTTTAGAATTTGGCAAAAGACTAAGATTGGTACATTTCACTGTGGGTTGCTGGACACTTACAGTGATTGATATGTTTTCTATTACAGATCAATCACTTCCAATTACAACTACTATAATTTCATAATTGTTACTGTAAATTGCTACATACAATAATGACAGTACATCAATATTACCCAGTTTTCTTTCAAAATCCATTGATATGTATCTCTGGTTTTAGTGTGACACACTCACGTGATTTTACTACCTTAGCAACCCGGGGTTTCGTAGTCTTACAACTTTCATTTACATTTTTACGTAGTTTGACAACTCTGATTAAATGGTGAGTGGAAAAATATAAATGGCTTTTCTTTTGCAGTGAGAAGTATCGAATAGGGAAATGTTAAAGCATTGTTAAGCATTAGATGGTGCTATATTCATATTAGCAAGAGTGTATTGATGAAATGTATTCTACATGCTTCATTCATTCATTCAATCATATTTATTGAGCACTTACTGTGTGCAGAGCACTGATGAAATGTATTCTACATGCTTCATTCATTCTATCATATTTATTGAGTGCTTACTATGTGCAGAGCACTGTACTAAGCGCTTGGGAAGTACAAGTTGGCAATATATAGAGATGGTCCCTACCCAACAACGGGCTCACAGTCTAGAACTGTGGAGTTAATGCAACAGAGGATATTTTACCATATTGAAAATACATGTGGATCCAGAAATAGAAATCTTCTTTGTGAACCACAGGATATTGTTTCCTAGAGTAAATATTGAAAAACATCACAGCCTGGTGCTCAAACCATTCATCTGGGAGTCAGAGGACCTGGTTTCTAATCCTGGCTATGTGACTTTGGGCAAGTTATTAAATTATTTGGGCCTCAGTTTCCTCATCTGTAAAATGGAGATTTAATACCGATTCTCCCATCTACTTAGTCTGTGAGCACAATATGGAGCATGGTCTGTGTCTAACCAGATTAATCTGTGTGTGTATCCCAAAGCTATCCCACATAGTAATTGCTTAACAAATACCACAAACATAACCATTTGAGTGAAAAATGCCCTGGGGTAGGCCTTCTGTAAATAATATAATTTCTTTCTCATGTATAATGGGACTCTTTCTTTGGATTTCCATAGACAGTCACACATATCAATCATCTCATCATTCCTCTAGTGCTTCCATTTTGAATAAAAATGAATTCAGAGAACACTTCCAGATTTACTATTCACTTTTCAAACGCTGCATGCTCAGCAAACACAAATTGTTGAATTTAGCTCTGTGGTCAGTGAATAGTATTTCAAATAGTAAGGAATACTTTTCTTAAACTTGGATAATGATATAAAGTTGACCCCTAATATCTAAAGCAATAATCACATATTACGTGGGTGGCAGCAGTGCTGGTTCAGAGAGAGAGTCAGCTTCCCAAATACCCATAGTGAAAACCACAGGGTTTCAATAAATGACCATTAGCAATAAACCTAACAGTAATCCCTAGTCTCTGCCAATGCTCAATTGAAATGGCATGTTAACAATGAATGCAGGCTGTGATTTAAAATGATGACATTTCTCTCCTTAGGAGAACCATGGGAATTGGAGTTAGCATTAGGCATTAAGCAAACAGGATTTTAATAACAAAATTTAGATTTATATATCATATTAAGAATCTCTCCATATAATCATAGTATTATATTTCTACCAGAAAGCTTTTATAGGACATGAAAGTCATTTCAGGACTTGATTATTATTTTCTTTTTCATGTACAATAAAGCCAGTGGAAATGACAAGCTCAAATAACTTGGCATTAGCGATCCTTTCATTGGCATCATCATTATCATCTCTGCAGATGGTAACTGCTGAATAAATAGCATTGATTGATGGATTGGTGTTACTATCAAAGGGATGAACAGGACTGGGCAAAGTTCTAGAACCTTAAGACACCCTGGATAATTTCCAAATATAGCGAACCTTGAATGAGGCAATTACACCGCCAATGATTTCTTTCTAAAAAAGAAATGAGAAAGGCAACCACTCCCAACAGCCTAAGACCTCTCTATTCAATAGTGCAGCATTAACTATGATTGGCAAGTCAATGGATACGGGAAAAGTTGCAGGACACAGCATAAATAGGAGACTGCACAAAAATGAATGTCATGTGCATCTAAGTTAACATCGCTAAATTTTCATTTTTGCCCCCAGTTCCCCTCTCTCTTCCCGCTCCTACTCTCACTTGACTTCAAGACTTGCAATGAAACACAGATTGGAGGTAAGTGAAATAGCATTATGAAAGAAAATCCCTGCAGTTAGGGCTCTAGAGAGCTGAATTGATTGCAGGTATAAAAATGGGTTTGGGTGGACATCATGCCTGATGCTGCAGCTCTAATAATAATAATAATAATTTTAAGCTCTTATGTGCCAAGCATTGCACTAGTGTCGAAACAAGATAATCGAGTTGAGACTCACAGTCTCAGTAACAAACAGGGAGAATAGCTATTTAATTACTATATTAGAGAGAGAAAACCAAGACATAGAGAACTTGAGTGGCTGTCCCAAGGCCACACAAGCAGGCAAGTGACAGAACTTCTCTTCCCAATTGGCCGTGCTGTTTCTCTAGCTGCAGTATGCAGTGAGTTTCCTTTGCCTTTCTGGAAAAGGGACTTGACACATTCTTGTATCTACCCCAGCGTTTAGAACAGTGCCTGGCACATGGTAAGCACTTAACAAATGCCATAATCATTATTATGATGACGATGATATTGGGAAGTCCACTCTAACCACAAGTAGTCCAGAGCGTGTCCCATTAAAGTTAGTGTCCCCTGAGCAGCTGTTTGTCAATTTAGTACATCCCACCCCTTCCACTGGACAACTGAGTATCCAAGGATGTGGCTAATCTCCAAATGAGGCTACATAATGTTCACAATGCTATACACACTTCAGGCAGTGCATGCATGTCTTCTCTCCCCAGACAGGCATGGTCCTGGCCTTGGGCTTCCCTGTAGACCCTAACTAGTGCAGGAAGCAAATTGCCTTCCTAAAATGGCTGGGGCATACTTTCTCTGCATATTAACCCCTCTATTCTCCCCTCAGGTTGGTCTTTGTTGGACTTTGAAGGCAACCTGAAGCAGGCCAGGTACCTCTTCTCTCTCCCTGGGGCACACGAGCAAAGATTAGACATCCCCAGGAGCTTCTTAAGACCAGAGGTGTATATACAGTATGGATGCCTTGGCCTTGTTTCTCCCTATAATTTGTCTCTTGGGGTGTCTATGTTCGCATGGGAGCCACACTCAATCAGTGGAGGACAGAAATTCTCTAAGAAATGGGTGCTGGTTTCTTGATAGCAGAACTGAAAGAGCTTAGAACAATGTTGCAGTGTGTTCTAGTGGAAAGATCACGGGGGTGGGAGGCGAGGAGGGTGAGTTCTAATCTCAGCTTTGCCTGTTGTATGACCCAGGGCAAATAATTTAATCTATCTGTGCTTCCTTTCCTCATCTGTAATTTAAGGATAAAATACTTGTTCTCCCTACCCCCTCCCTCATAGACTGAGCTCCATATGGGACAGAGACTAGGTCCGATCTGATTATCTTATATCTATCCCAGTATGTAGAACAGTGGTTAGCACAGGTCAAGGGCTGAATAATAATAATGATATAATAATAATGGCATTTATTAAGCGCTTACTATGTGCAAAGCACTGTTCTAAGCGCTGAGCACTGTTCTAAGCGCTGGAATACTACCATTATTATTAGAGCTGCAGGCATCTGACAAAATGTACACCGTTATCATTGTTTTGTAAGGAAAAGTATTATATAATCAAGGAAAGGTTTTTATCTAGACATTGAAAGGTTTAATAACTATGCTCCATATTGCCCTAGGGGACAGCAGATATGTATCTAAGTGTTTAAATCCACAAAGTGCCTGGTGGGTGGTGAAAATAACCTCCTCTCTCCTACCCATGCACTTATGAGAAGCAGTGTGGCCTAGTGAATTCAACACAGGCCTGGGAATCAGGAGTCTGACACTTTTTTTGGTATGTGTGACCTTGGGCATGTCACTTAACTTCTCTGTGTATCAGTTACCTCATCTGTAAAGTGAGATTAAGAAAGTGATCCCAATGTAGGACATGGACTATGTTAAACCCAGCTCTTAGTTCTGTGCCTGGCACATAAGCACTTAAGAAGTAGCATGGCCTAGTGGCAAGACCACAGGCTTGGGAGTCAGAGGTTGTGAGTTCGAATTCCGGCTCCATCACTTGTCTGCTGTTTGACCTTGGCAAGTTACTTAACTTCTCTGTGCCTCAGTTACCTCATCTGTAAAATAGGGATTGACACTGGGAGCTCCATGAGGGACAGGGACCGTATCCAACTTGATTACTTTGTATCTACCCCAGAGTTTAGAACAGTGTTTGGCACATAGTAAGTGCTTAACAAATACTGTAATTATTAAGTACCATAAAAATTTTAAAAAGTGAAAACTCACGCACCTCGTTTGGGTACGCATCCTAGTCCTGCTTCCCTTAGTGGTGTGTGTTATTACCGATGGAGTGATCAGGGATAGGGAGGCTGATTGAAAATCTACCACCAGTGAATATCCCAGGTCACATCCAGGCCCTTTCAAGGGTCTTGAACAGAGACGATCGTTCGAGATGCAGGAGGTCTGAACTGCCCCAAGACTTTACCATACCCGGAATTCCCTAGATTTCCAGAATTGCAGGAATCCCTTGAGTGAATGGCTCTCAGGTGGTTATTCTTCTATTTTAGAAGACAGTGACAGGTGCCTGGGAACATTAGAAGAGCAGCAGAAGACTCTGTTCCTGTCCTCAAGGTGGTGACAATCTATGGAGACTGTTCTTTTTAATATATTCAGCTATTTGTGTTTTATGTTCCTAATGGAAAACACATTCTTAAATGAAAATATACCATTATGTAAAGCAACATTTCATTTCCATTTCCATCTCAATGTCTACAGAATGAAATGAATTATTCATTTCAAATCCTATGCAATTCGAAAAAGTGAGCTGAATTTGATTATGCTTCTAAGAAAAGGAACTAAGCAGAAAGAGATTGGCCAAGTGACTGAAAGAAATCAGAATTTCTAGGAACAAAGAAAATAAGCTAAATTACCTTTCTTCTTTCTAAGGGTTCCTCTCCCCAGACGAGAGATAAAGAAAAATAATTAAAGATTTGATTCCCTAAACTCCTTGGGGTTTTCTATAAGGGTGCCTTTGAGACTTTTCCTGCCTCATGGCTGATCAGTTTTAATTTTCATTTATTCTGGAATACAATGGGTATTACCAGTTTGTGTGTCAACTAATTCAAAATGGAAATCTCTAATGTTTACTATATGTAAACTTAATCTTCGCACCACTTAAGTAATAAAATCATAGAGGATAAAAGGATGCACTTTGTATCTATTTAGTTTATTATTCTATTGAACAAATAAGTCCCCAAAATTAATTATGTCACTTCTAGGGAACTGGAAGAAAAAGTTTAATTAATGGACTTGTGTTAAATTTGGGGAAATATAGTCAGCCTGTGGTTATCAGTTGATGCTATAACAATAAAGACTAAAGCCAAAGAAGCCATGGACAGGCAGGGGGAGTCTTTCAAAAACTGGTTCTTCCTGCATTTCTTCAAAAAAGGAAGACTTTAAAACAGAAATAAGAATCTGGCCATTCTAGACTGTGAGCCCGTTGTTGAGTAGGGACCGTCTCTATATGTTGCCAAATTGTATTTCCCCAATGCTTAGTACAGTGCTCTGCACACAGTAAGCACTCAAAAAATACGGTTGAATGAATGAATGGTAAAGATTACCTACTTCCAAAATTCAGAGCAGACTTTGCCAGTTTCAGGAGAGCATCCATATTTCTATAGGAAATTCTTAATAGTAATTCATTGGCAAATATACACAGCAAGGCACATGCTCTGAAAGTTTTAGTGCCATAAAATTGTGTATGCTTTCCTTAAATTTTATCCTCTTGGAAAGCTACATCATTTCTCACTTTCTCCTCCTGTATATGGTAAGCTCATTGTGGGCAGGGGATGTGTCTACTAACTCTGTTGCATGGTACCCTCCCAAGTGCTTAGAACTGTACTCTCGACACAGTAAGTGCTCAATAAATACAATTGATAATAATGATTCCTCACTAAAACACCTGCAGACAAACTGAACCTTATATACTGGGAAAAATGTTGACTTCAAAACCCCAGAACTGTTCAATTGAAAAAGTCAGTAATTCCAATCTGGAAAACTATATAAATGCCACTTACAAGATGGACTATCCTTGGACCACTGAATCTACCTCCTCAAGCTTGCGCCTTTTCCAGTTATTTTAACATTTCCTGATCCTTTTTCAAATTATCCAAAAGTAAACCCTAAAGCAACCAAAGTATTTCCATTCCCTCTTTCTGCTGTCTCTCTCCTCGTTCCTCTCCATCTCCTTCTCCCTTCCTCCTTGGTAAGAATAGAAACTCACCATCTTTGGGTCTGTTTTGATTCTTGTTGGGGAGTTTGGTTTTTACAGTGATTAGGAAAGGTCGGTCAACACCTTCACTTTCTCCCTACCTTGGGTATCTTTCCTGGACATACTTACCTGTTGGGAGTCTCGGTGGTAGCAGAGAACTGAGGTGGAGGTGGGCGGAAAGAAATGAAATGGAATGGTGGCTATTGTTCATAACCTATGCTCCTACACAGATCTTACCATTTGAGTGTTCTGGGAAAGAAGTCATTTGCAGCATTTCTTACATGAAAACACTAATTTGGATGCTTCCGGCTTTTGTCCTGGCCTTAGCAGAAGGTCAGGTTTTGACAAGGAAAGGACTAAGTTATCATAAGTTTCCTCAGCTTCCCCACTCCGTGGTCACTGTAAAGAAAGAAAAGCAATCTTCCCTTCCTCTCTCTCTTGCCTTCTGCACAGGTTGAGTCATGCAGGTCACCAGTGTAGAGGTTGAGCCATGTCTCAGGATGAATACTGATAGAAGAAGGAGTGGTGAAGCAGCATAGAGGCAGGAAGGGGAAAGAACACAGACCTGCAGGTCAGAAAACCTGGGCTCTAGTCCTGGCTTGGCCACTTAACTTCCCTGTGCCTCAGTTTCCTCATCTGTAAAATGGGGATTAACTCCCTGTTCACCTACCCCACTAGATTCAGAGCCCATGAGCGACATGGACTGTGTAAATCTAATGATCTTTTTTCTAACTCAGCACTTTGCCCAGTGCTTGGCACATAGTCAGAGCCTAACAAATGCTACTACAATTATTCGTGGTGACATTCTTTCACCACATTTAGAACCTTGGATAGTTTGGCAGGTCTGAACTGCTGCACAGGTGAAGAATCTTCCTTTAGCAGTAATGTACCACATCTCTTACTCTTTCTGTGGTTGTCTATATTGTCTATTTATTATTTTGCTATATTTATCTTATTAATCTTTTCTTGTTTTTAATAGTGTTTGCTAAGTCCTACCTATATGCCAGGCTTTGTTCTAAGCACTGGGGTAGATATAAACTAATCAGATTTGACACGGTCTACATCCTGCATAGGGCGTACACTCTTAATCCCCATTTTACAGATGAGATAACTGAGGCCCTGAGAAGTGAAGTGACTTGCCCAAGGTCACACAGCAGACAGGTGCAGAGTCAGGATTGGAACCCAGGTCCTTATGATGCCCAGGCTTGTGCTTTAATCATTAAGCAGCATGGCTCAGTGGAAAGAGCATGGGCTTTGGAGTCAGAGGTCATGGGTTCGAATCCTCACTCCGCCAACTGTCAGCTGTGTGACTTTGGGCAAGTCACTTAACTTCTCTGGGCCTCAGTGACCTCACCTGTAAAATGGGGATTAAGATTGTGAGCCCCCTGTGGGACAACCTGATCACCTTGTAACCTCCCCAGCAATTAGAACAGAGCTTTGCACATAGTAAGTGCTTAATAAATGCCATTATTATTATTATTATTATTATTATTAAGCCAGGATGTTTCTTGTGTGTCCCTTGCCATTTCCCTTTCCTACCTCCAACCTTGCCACTTAGAGGGTGAATCCCTTTTGGACTGGGACTGAGTAATTTAAATCCCAGCATTGTACCTTTTTCCACACTTAGCTCTACCCAAGCTAAGTGCTTCCCAAATGGAAAATGATCATGTCAAGCCTACTATACAGTATACTATATATATAATATATAGTACATATGTGTGTGTATATGTATATGTGTGTGTGTGTGTGTGTGTGTGTGTGTGTGTATGAATAATACATTCCTCTAGACTGTAACCTCATTATGTGCAGGGAATGTGTCTGCTAATTCTGTGGTACTGTACTCTCCCAAGCACTTAGTACATTGCTCTGCACATAGTAAGCACTCAATAAATATGATTGATTAATTGATACTATAGAGCCAGGGAAAAGAGCCAGGTTCTCAACACCAGTGTATGTGTATATGTATATAGATAGATAGATAGATAGATAGATAGATAGATAGATATAGATATATGTGTGTGTGTGTGTGTATATATATATATCAGGAGCTTACACCTTACAGTTCCACCATGCAATTGTCACAGTAAACTAATTCCCATTAGGACTTTATAGAGAGAGAGCTGCTTGTGGACTTCTTTATATTATTTGTACACCTCATCTTTCCCATTAAGATCCCAACTTACAAGGGGCCTTGTGCATTATTATTCCATAGTAAAAAGTTCATAACTAGGCCTCCACTTTGCGCATTCTAGAAGTAATTGGTGATGATAAAAAGAAAGGAGAATGGAAGAAAAGGCTAAGGGGGAGGTGGAAACAGGAGAAGAGGAAAGGGAGCGGAAGAAGATGAAAGGGAAGAGAATAAGAAGTATGTTTAAAAACTGTTTTTTTTTTCAAATCCAGAGTGTCTGGTCTTAGAATAGTAATAGCAAAATTAAAATTACAGCTCATTAAATATGGTTGATTGATTGATTCATACATTCATTCATCTCATGATCATGTTCATACTGGCACATGCTAAATGCTTTCGTTGACCAATATGAAGAGTTTTAATTATCCGACCTTAATGGAGGACACTCTTTATAGTCAGGTGATTTGGGTGGCAGAGTAATTAGTACGCTTAGAATTATTCTTTGAGTTTCATGGTTGGTTTTAATCTTCCTGCCAAAGCAGCAGATTTCAATACTTGCTGCCTTATACTGCCATCTAGTGGATAAAGTAAATTATCTTTAGATTGTAAAAAAGGTAAATTTCAACTACTGTCAAAGTTCCGCTTCTGGCAGTGATTGATGCATGTGTCTCTGGTTGAAATCACTTAAGTTAGATGGCTCAGATTTTTCATTTTCTCTTCCACTTTGGGAACTCATAGGAACATTGCGTAACACCCTAGAGGAATCTTTTCTTAACGTCACTGTGAGTCAACCAGATGTTTAGAATCAACATTTTCACCTACTGCCAGTTTGCAACAATGGACGAGTATGTGAATAACTTGCAAGAAATGAAAAAAAGTTCTGGGTTTCATATTTTTCTGTGTGAAGAGTGCTTTTACACCTTATGGAAAGGATGTTAGACTAAAACTAATATTTTGTTCAACCGTTGAGGCAGCTAAACGACACAGAAGCTTAAGTAAAAGTTTCCATTTCAGCTCCCTGTTTTCAGGGATTGAACACTCTGCCATAGACATTAACTCCATGAAGAAACACATATTCAATCATACCATGTCTCATACCAAGAGGGCCTTTCCTTAATTAAATAAACTTTAAGTTTCAGGATTTTTCATGTTTCCCTTTTCAACCTCTTGGGTTAAAAAAATAAAACTCGAACTTGATCCTGGAGTAAGCTGCTTACAAGGTTGAAAAAGAACAGAAACCAATCCTATACCCCTGGGGATAATGAATCTTGACATAGTGCTGTCGATAATCACAAATACTTTTTCCCTTTGATGACAGATTTCTCTGTCAATCATTCAATCAATCAGTGGTATTTATTGAGCACTTACCTAATGCAGAGGCATGCACTAAGCTCTCAGGAGAGCACATTACAATTGATAGACGTGGTTCCTGTCCTCAAGGGGAATTCAGTTTCTGCCTACTTCTATGTTGCCTAGTTACACAGTACCTAAGAAGAGTTTTATTCTTCAAGGAAAACTAGTATTCATGGCAAACTGAATCTATCCAACATTTCTATCATCACAAGAGATACGCACTTTCAAAACCCGGATTGAATGGACTAAGATGTTAAAGTGACTACACCTCTCAACCAGGCCCATAATTCCTCTCAAGTCTTGTGGAGACATACTGGCATTTGTGGTGTGGCTCCTAAGCATACTAGATCTAACACAAGATTTTTTTGAAAAAGCACTTCAGTCATCCTTGTGGTCAATATAGCTGCTGTTCTGAGTACTCAATTCATTTATAGAAACAAATAAACAAACGACGGAGAAAATTCAACTGTCTGATCAACCCCATGGTTTTCTCTTGCATGCTCTGCATTCACTGTTTAAAAAAAAAATCAGCTCTCTGGTTCTGAAAAGAAAGAACACACGAATTTACCACAGGAAAAAAGCTCGGACTTTGGCAGGGAAGCAACACTTTTCAGCCTATGAAAACGACCTTTCTTTGGTGGAAAATAAGTAGAGGTGCTTTTCACAAACTACTGAGCTATACTACATGTTTTTCTAATTGTACTTACAATTTTTTTCATTCATATTTTGAAACTACGTATTAATGTTAACTCTGCCACGTGGCAAATGCGGATTGAAACAATTGCATTGCATGTGAAAGTTAATGTCCATTGTGCCTATTATCCTCTCCCAGCCACTTCCCACCCCCTACATCAACCAATGAAACAAAAATACAGTATATCAGATATAGGTTTGAATTAATTTTTAATGGCATTTAAGTTTATATTAAGTGACAAACACTGTACTAATTGCTGGGGTAGATTCAGGGTAATCAGTTTGGATACCCACATAGGGCTCACAGTCTTATACTCCCTATTTAACAGATGAGGCAACTTGAGGCCCAGAGAAGTTAGGTGACTTGCCCAAGGTCACACAGCAGACAAGTAGCAGAGCTAGCTTTAGACCCCAGATCTTTTAATCCCACGCCTGTGCTCTTTCCACTAGGCCACAATGCTTCTGACTGGCTGATTTATTTCAACCTTTACACAACATATGCAAATACTCTTTCTTTCTACCTTAGAGCACTATCGCTACAGTATACAGACACGCTTATTCCAAGGCCATATCATTAACTGCATCGGTTTGGTGTTTTCATACTTCTTATTCCATTTTCCATCATTTGAAAGATCCATGGCCTGAACTATTTTATGCTGAGTCTCGGTCATGACAACGGTCTCAAAGGACTGAACCAAGACTTAAGATACAGGACAGGGATTCAAGACACAATACTTATTATCATCTCCCTGAACCTCAAGACGTTATCAGTCTGCAAGAGAAACTTAATCCTGAACATAAATTACATTTCCTAAAAAAACATAATCTTGCCTTAAGACACCAAACTCACTGATTACAGGGAATGTCTGTGTTTACACATTTGTACAGAGCATGCTGACTGTATTAGTGGCCTAGGAAACACACTGTTTGCTGTGCATAGACCTGCTGCAAGCCCTAAGAAGGGAAAGAAAAAGAAATTTTGAAATCAGACCCTCCGATCTCTAAATCCTTTCAAATTCCTGAAGCACATTAGCTTTACTACTGCATGATGTGCACGGTAGTATTTCTTCTAATGAAAGCTGACTAAAAGTTTAAATGAGTTTAATGCATGAAATGTATAAATAAAATGTGGCCTTGATTAAATTTAGACTTGATACATAACTTAAATAGGTAGCGCAAGAACAGCTTTGGTATCATGTGTCCCAAGCTATTTTGGGCTCTGCAAAAGTAGTTTGAATTTTAACATTCCACGTACAGTACCTTCCATGAGGAGGATGGCTTATTAGAAAAATATGATAAAATATATACTTTGAGGAATTGAGATAGTCCTGGGATACTACAAAAAAAAATTAAGAGAGGGTAAAATGAAATCAGATCACCGGGAGACAACTGATGCTGATTTTTTTTAAAGATATGAACATTTTCAAATCAAAAATAGTTACACAATAATAACGTCTATCCAATAATGTCCTAATACTTTGGAGTATTTATTCACTGTGTCAGAGGATTAGTTTCTTAGAATTGCATAAGTATATCTAGATAAAATAGCTTGCCAAAATATAGAATCCTCCCTAAGAAATCTCTCCTATCCTCCCTTTATTATTTCATATAGTTACAGAAGTGAGCCTTGGCTTAATCCAAGTACCTGTCTTTTCTTCCTCTCATTGTTTTTTAATGTGCTGTTAGCAAGCAACCTTTTGCCGTTACAAAGTGGATAAGAGTGGCAGAAAAATAATTCCCTTTAAAATAACTGAGATTATGGGATAAGTGATGCAAATAGAAGAGCGTTAAAGATTAAAAAAAAAAAACACTTACTTTTAGCTAGGCCAGTGATCTTCCATTGCAAATATCTGCTAAAAATGTGCACAGTTCTGCCTTTAATTAAACCCCAAACCAGGTGAGTTTCTCCCACTTGGATTTTCATTTATAAAGTTTGTATTTTGCTAGGCCGAGACCACAACAATCCGGAATCTCGTGAGAAAATCTGTTTCTGAAACTTTCAGCCTGATTTTCAGCCTAAAGATGGTCAGAAAAACTTGAATGTATTTCAAAAAAGCATCTGAAATTCTGGATGGTAACCTGAAGTAAACTGGACTGCTGACCTTTTTTGAGGTTCTCCATACTAATGCAGATGAGAGACAACAAAGAATTTACTGTGCAAGGCCTTAATTCCTCAGTCTCTAAGTAGACAAAACTTCCATTGGTTTCAGGGGAAGTTGGTTTTGCATAAATACAGTGGAATTAAGCCTAAAGCGTACATACTGATACCCACACTTAAGGAAACTTTATCAACTGGTCATAAGACCTTAAATAGATTCAATGTGCTTTATATGTTTAAAAGTATTCGTAAATTACCACCAATAAGAAGAGGCTCTTATTTGAGTAAACTACGAGGTTAGGAATTCTTGCCGAACTTGGGAGCAAATATTCATACTGAAATGCTCTGGTTTAAACATTGCTGCCTTTAACTTCAACTTGAAGCTTTAAAAATCCTTTCAGTCTCTCCAAAGATCTTCAATCTGTTACAAACTGAATTCTGCCACTTTCAAAACGAAGTACAATGAAAAATTGGATTTGAAACCGCAGCATTGAATGTTTAAAATCTAATCCTTCTGTCAGGTCCTGGGATAAATTAAACTGATGTACATTATTTTTAAAGAAAGGAAAAAATATGGAAAGTGGACTTCTTTGCCTGAAGGCAAAGGAGCAAACAAGTTATGCAGGTGATACAAATCATCTTTGTTCTATTTTATTATGATTTTTCCCTTCTAGGGACCAGGCTCATAATGCAAACAATTCCCAGAAAACATTTTGGAAGATGATAAATAAAGGTATTTTATACCATTTTGCACTTCTCATACACAAAAGACTTATGTGGTAGACTTTGTGTACCTTTTCATACCATTAAATACCTGGTAATGGAACATAAGTACGGACAATAAGGGGATGTTCAGTGAAGCATTATCAAATGTTTTTCATCAAAAAGGGAATGCAACTCAGCTAGGTGTTAAGAATTGGGATTTTCAAGTCTTTAGAAATATGAAACAAAACGCACTATATGAAATTTCCATTCAAACACCCAAGAGATGTGGAATTCATTTTTCATCAAAAGTAATTCAAATACTCTTTGCATGCATTAAACAATCGTGCAGTCAGTCAATCTGACATAATTATTGAGCACTTATTGTGTGCAGAGCACTCTACTAAGCACTTGGGAGAGTACAATATAACAAAAAACAGACCCGTTCCCTGACACAAGAACTTACAGCCTAGAGGATGAGCTTACTGTCTCGAGGGAAATAGTTATCCAGGAAGCAAAAACTCTTCTTAATACACCCAGATTGCGTTCTGCAAAAAATGGGCCATTTCATGAATGGCTGCATCATGGGATATTTTTTCCACTAGATTTACATGCAATGAATTAGATTCTGTCCAAGAATGAAGCTGAGAATGATAATTGGGTCCTATTGGTAAGTAAAAATGAAACTACATATCCCTCTGTGCTACCTTTTTAACCTCACCCTTACTCCTAGGATCTTTTCTGTCGCCCAGTACTGTAAACTCAGCCATGTCCTCAGACCCTATCTCCCAATTCCCCTCTTCCATGCTTCAGTATTTTTTGTTCAGTTGCCGTTTGTCCATAGTTGCTGTTGCTGGCAAGTCATACTCAATCACATCTTCTCTCCCTTGACCTTGAGCAAGCCACTTCTCTGTGCCTTAGTTACCTCATCTGTAAAAAATGGGGATTTAGAGCACGAGCCCAATGTGGGACAGAGACTGTGTCCAACCTGATTAACTTGTATCTACCCCAGTGCTTGGCACATAGTAAGTGCGTAACAAGCAGCATCAGTGCTTGAGAAGCATCATGACGTAGTGAGAAACAGCATGGTGAAGTAGCTAGAGCATGGGTCTGGGTGTCAGAAGGTCATGGGTTCTAATCCTGGCTCTGCCACTGGCCTGCTGTGTGACCTTGGGCAAGTCACTTCACTTCTCTAGGTCTCAGTTACCTCATCTGTCAAATGGGGATTAAGACTTTGAGTTCCGCATGGGACAGGGACTGTGTCCAACCCAATTTACTTGTTTCTACCCTGAAGCTTAGTACAGTGCCTGGCACATAGTAAGTGCTTAACAAATAGTGTAATTATTATTATTACTACTAATAATAATAATAAAAATGCCATAATTATCATCATCATCATTATTATTACTATTATTGTGACATGGAGGAGAAGGAGAGGGGCAGAACCTGACAACTGAGTCCACAGGAACAATTGTTTTCCCTATCCTGACCCAAGTGTTCTCCATTCCCATTTTTCTGGCCCCTTCCCCGTCCCTATTCCCATCCCAAGATAATAGATCTCACATGGTAAGGGACTGTGGTGCCACCCAGACTAAAAGAGTGGCAGAGGTGAGCCGAAACTAGCGTAGTGTCCTGGCATACCTCATGATGAAGCCATAAATAAAGCAGCTACATTTTCACAGAATACAATCTGATTGAATTGTGGGGAGATGCCTGTAATAGGATTTTTTTGCTGCCTGGAAATTATGTTGCTCCCCAGAAAACTTTTTAATGTGCATAAATGTCTTGGGAGACTGTTTTTCACACAATGGCAGCATGTACAGCCTTCAATCGTATGATGATTATGCAGCTTGTGCACTAGGTACAGTTTCGCTCCTCCTAATTTCTTTCTTCAAGGCTTGTCTGGCTGCTGTAGTGGTCTGTTGTCAGTTGTGTCCTATGTAGTACTGTCAGTCAATCACATTTATTGAGCACCTACTGTGTGCAGAGCATAATACAACAATAAACAGATACATTCCCTGCCTGACTTTGCAAGCTCATCGTGGGCAGGGAAAGTGTCTACCAGCTCAGTTGTAGTGTACTCTCCCCAGCATTTAGTGCAGTGTTCTGCACACAGGAAGTGCTAAGTAGATACCATTGATTGATTAAAATGTTTCTTCTGACCTCTGGGATCGTTTTGTCTCTTTCCAGTTCTCTATGCAGCAGCCGCATGGATATCTTGATGCCAGCCAATGGAGCTAGATTGTTCTGACCATTGCTTCCATGTTGATGAGCTGATAGGATCTAACTCTTGGTAATCTTGTCCTGCCATTTGATGTTGCGTACAGTTTGAGGAAGTTGAGGAAGCTGCCCTCTGCTCTATGTGGGCAAGGAACATGTCTACCAACTCTGTGACATTGTACTCACCCGAGCACTTAGTATAGTGCTCTGTACACAGTAAGCATCAATAAATATGATTGATTCTGAAGCAGATCCAAGCAAGTCTCACCACCGTATAGAAGACTGGAAACCATAACAGTCTTATAGACAGACCTACAACTTGGTTTGGAATGGGATATCCCCTTGCTGCCAAATTCTGTCCTGCAGTCTTCCAGATCATGCTGACTTTTTCGTTTCTACTCAGTATCTCTATATCTATCCATGCAAGGTGCCTTTTGTTTGTTTGTTGTAGTATTTGTTAGGTGTTTACTATGTACCAGGACCTGTTCTAGGCGCTGGAGTAGATATAAGATAATTGAGCTGAACACAGTCCCTGTTCCACATAGGGCTCACAATCTCAATCCCCATATTAGAGATGAGGTAACTGAGGCCCAGGCAAGTTAAGTGATTTGCCTAAGGTCACATAGCAGACAACTGACAGAGTCGGGATTAGAAACCAGATCCTATGATTCCCAGGCCTGTGCTCTTTGCACTAGGCCATGACACTTCTCACTGAGGGAACCAAAAAAGTGTTTAGGAATCTGATGTGAGGGAAAGTAAGTTAATGATAATAATAATGATAATAATAATAATAATAAAGTGCTATGTGACAAATAGTATTCTAAGTGTTGGGATAGCTCCAACTTAATCAGGTCAGATACAGCCCCTGTCCCCCATGGGACTCACAGTCTAAGTAGGAGGAAGAACAGGTTTTGTAATCCCAATTTGCAGTTGTGGAAACTGAGGCACAGAGAAATTATCTGACTTGCCCAAGGTTACATAGCAGGAGAGTGGTAAAGCTGGAATTAGTTCTAGATCCTTGTTTGAATCCTGGCTCCACCACTTGTCAGCTGTGTGACCTTGGTCAAGTCACTTCACTTCCCTGGGCCTCAGTTACCTCCCCTGGAAAATGTGGGTTGAGACTGCGAGCCCCATGTACCTCAGGGACTTTGTCCAATCTGCTGGATCTACCCCAGCACTTAGAAGAGTGCTTGGAACATAGCAAACGCTTAACAAGTACCAGAATTTTTATTTCTTTGTGTTTCCTGTGTACCAAGATACCCCAGGAGCGGGATCTTAAAAGACATCTGAGATGAAACAATTTCTATCCACTTAATACTTTGGCTTAGTCTAGTTAAATCTCATTCTTTCATTCATTTAATCATATTTATTGAGTGCTTACTGCAAGCAAACCACCGTACTAGGAAGAGTACAATATAGCAATAAACAGACATATTTCCTGCTCACAGTGAGTTTACCGCCCAGAGGACGAGCCTCCATCTAGGTGACTGATAGCTTTCATCAGCTTGTACAATTTATACCTTTTGGTGAGAAGTTTACACAAGGTGATTGAAGACTGGGAATTTTGTGTCAGTTTGTTCTTGTTAATTTGGTTGTCTTTTCTCTGAGTTAAAGTACAGTTTGTGGATATTTCAATATTGACTCCTTATTATGATGTATATCAGAATCCTAAATGCATGTTCTCAGTACCACTCAAGACTTGCTAATGTATTGATTCTGTTTTGGAGACTCTATTTTTTGTTTTGTTTTTAACTCACCTAAAATATTATTAAAGGCAAATTTCCCAACAAGAAAGTAGCTATTTTATTCCTATTTGAATCCTAGGAAATTGAAGCACAGAGAGGTTAAGTGAGAAGCAGTGTAGTCAGAAGGACCTGGGTTCTAATCCCAGCTCTGTCACTTGTCTGCTGTGTGACCTTGGGCAAGTCACCTCACTTCTCTGTGCTTAAATTACCTCATCTATTAAATGGTTATTAAGACTGTGAGCCCCATGTGGGACATGGACTGTGTCCAACCTGATTAGGTTGTAGCTATGACTTAGTAAATTTCCTAACAGATAGAAAGCACTTAACAAATACCAAAAAAAATCAATTGATTTTATTGAGTGCTTACTGTGTGCAGAGCATTGTACTAAGTGTTTGGGAGAGTATAACGTAATAGAGTTAGCAGAAATGTTCCTTGTCCACAATGAGTTTCAAAGGAGAGATGCTGACTTTTCCTTGGTGTTGGGGATGGGTACCGTGAGGGGACAAATTTACCTGAGCTAAATGGCCAGAAAGCCACAAGTTTTGATCACTCTGACACTGATTGGAAATTATTACAATGCTATCTTTTTTTACAATCTATTTTCATTGTTTGGGTTCATCATTTGTCTCTTGAGACATCACATGATTTCATATGAAAAAATATTCTGTATACTCTGTCTTTTAATACTCCAGTTTCACTGAACCAATTGTGATAGTTAACCAGGTATAGTCGCACTGTAATTCCTTGTATTATGTAGAAAGCCAGAAGTCATCCCCAACTCTGTGCCTCAATCGCATTGAAAGGTACCATGGACAATGCAGTGGTCATTCCTCATTTTTAACAACTTTGGCAAAACCTTATTCATACCAAAAATCTAGTGCATCTTTGCCAGAGTTTCAGGGTAGGATTCATCCATGCATTCTATACAATTTGACTCATTACCCACTCTAAACTCCCACTGTATGAAGTTTGCAAACAGTTCCTTTGCAACTGTGAAGTAAGTATGAGGTAAAACTAATGTCACCTTATGAAACAGTATATCCATATTGCTTTTAACACATATTAATTAGTATTCCTGAGAAATTATGGCTTTTCAGGAAGCCCCCAAAATGGAATAAAGTTTCTGCAAGACTAAAAATAATTAATTTTTCAATTATTCTGGTAGGGTTTGGGGATTTAAGGATTATTTTTTCTATAAAATTACATCATTGACTAAGATTCCAGATTGGTTTAGTAGTCCACCTGGGTGAAATATTTTGCTGGCCAAATTTTAGTTTTCCCCCTCTATTTTAGAATAGGAAATTTTAAAATGATAGCAAACTGATCTTTCTAAATTTAGAACCTTACTATTTTCTGATGAAAATATATCCAACAGTCAGCTAAAAGAGTTAAAATCAGGTGTTATATTTCACTTTAGGCACCCTCAAAAAATTCCTTTTGGAGAGAACTTTAAGCTAGTATTTCTTTTGCTTTTCTCTTCTGAAAAGTTTCAGTTTGGAGAACTTACCCTGAGGCTCTCCCTATTAATTAGACATCATGAGTATGTTTTGTATCTCTCTCTTCACTTTCATGAAAATTTAATTAACAGTTACTTATCTCTGCCATACTGGAGTAATCATATAGTTTCCATGTTAGTCATTGATGAATTGGAACACCTAATCTTTGGGTTGTAAAAAAATCATATTACCAAAAATGTATTCACACAGCAAAATGCTGTCACAGAATTATGTTACCTAGGCAGTATATTGACCAGTGCAAAGAAGTAGAAAACCAAATCAACAGGGCCAGTTTATCCTCTAGGAGACTGTCCATTAGCTTGTGATAGCAGCATGGCACCTAATGTCCAGAACACATTAAAGGCTACAGAGCTATAATGTTATCCACCTTCTCTACTGCAGTGGGATCTGAATCCCAAGCAGGTGCCACATCCAACTTCTCAAGTAGTTCCACGATCATATTTATTGGAGTCTTACTGGGTGCAGAGTGTTGAACTAATTGCCTGGGAAAGTACAATATAAGAGATTTAGTAGATGTTTTCCCTGTCCCCAAGGAGTTTAAAAGGGCCATAATTCAAATCAAATGGCAAGTAAGCACTTAGTACAGTGCTCTGCACACAGTAAGTGCTCAATAAATACGATTGATTGATTGACTAGATCATGAACAATGAAGTTGAGGAATGTAGTCAGCCTCCAACGATAGAAGCTATGCTCCCCTTAAACTGCAAGGGACACGTGAGGAAAATGAGCAACAGCAGGATACCCAAAAAACTGTTATATGGAAACCTGAAATTGGGAAACAGAAAGCAAAGGAGGCAGAAGGAATATTTTAAGGAAATCATATTTAATGAGTGCTATGTGAAGCACTGTACTAAGCACTTGGGAGAGTACAATAAAAGAGTCGATAATAATGATAATAATAGTATTTGTTAAGTGCTTCCTATGTGCCAAGCACTGTTCTAAGCACTGGGGTAGATGCAAGGTTATCAGGTTGTCACACGTGGGGCTCACAATCCTCATCCCCATTTTATGGATGAGGTAACTGAGGCCCAGGGAAGTGAAGTGACTTGTTCAAGGTCACACAGCTGATAACTGGTGTAGATGGGATTAGAGCCCACAACCTCTGACTCCCAAACCCATGCTCTTTCCATTAAGCCATGCTGCTTCTCATTCCTTTCACTTTCCTTGCCCACAAATAGCTTATATTTTAAAAGAATTCTGGTATTCACTCCAGCTGAAATCTGGGAGTTCGTTGCTGAAGATAGAGCTGCTTAGATCACTTCTATTATGGAAGAAGTGAAGCTTTTTGAGCAAAACCTTCATAATGAATGGGATAAGAAGTTAAAAGAAAAAACAATGTTGGGCGCTGCAAACAAAAAATATAACAACACAATAAGGGAGAGCCTTTTTCCATGTACATTGTGGCCGAGACCCTCATTGACCATTTCAGCCACTCAGACACTCGTAGGTGAATTTCACCTTCAGTGGTTTCACCTTAGACTATGAGTAACAACTATAGATATTAAGCAAAAGATGATCAGGGAAATACCAACTTTGTGGTGGACAGGAAAAACTGATAAACAGATAACTGAAAAAGAACTTTGAATATTTTGGGGTATTTAATCCGTGTCTTTGTAAAAAGATTACAAGGGAACAATTGACAAGAACAAATGTATTTTGGATAGAAGATTAAGTAATCATATTAGATAGTGACCGCCTTATCCAGGGCCTCTTTCAGAATCAGTGTGGCCTAATAGAAAGAGCATGTGCCTGGGAATCAGAGGACCTGGGTTCTAATCTCAGTTCTACCAATTTCTTGCTGTGTGATATTGGGCAAATCACTTCACTTACCTGCTCCTCAGGTTCTTCAATTATAAAATGGGGTTTAAAAACCTGTCCTCCCATCTTCTTAGGTTAAAATCCACATGCAGGACAGGACTGTGTCTGACCTAATCAGCTTATATCTACCCTAGAGCTTAGAACAGTGTTTGGCAGATAGTAAGTGCTTAAAAAAATACCATTTACAAAAAGCATTAGAACAGGGGACTATCCAGACAAATTCAATTGCTTTTATGCTAGAGTAACACGATATGTAGATGTGTAGACAAGGGTGAGGCAATAGGTGCAATCTACCCGGACTCCAGGATGATTCTGTTTCACATGAAATCCAAATTGATACATTATGAGGAGAACTGTCTGCATCGTATGACTTTTAGTACAATGCAACTAGCTCAGGGGAGTCTTGAAAAGACATTTATCAGAGGTTTGGTGTCATACTGCTGGAGGCATATCAAATTGGATTCCAAATGGCTTGATGAGTTGGTTGACAACACATGAGATTCAATAGAAAGTTAGCAAATGGGTTGATGAAACAGGTAAAGGCATGAGTGGCAGCCATTCATGTCAGACATTTAAAGCATCTGCCCAAATGGTGGAGAGCCTGAAAATTGCTCTTTTCATAATAATAATAATAATAATAAAATAATAGTAATGGCATTTATTAAGCGCTTACTATGTGCAAAGCACTGTTCTAAGCACTGGGCACTGTTCTAAGCTTTGCACATAGTAAGCGCTTAATAAATGCCATCATTATTATTATTAGCGTTCACTAGCTTTATCATTTTCCTAATTTTTTCTGCTACTTTGCTGTTCTCATTACGTAATACTGACCTCTTGTGTGATTTTGGGCAAGTCATTTAATCTCTCTCTGCCTCAGTTCCCACATCTGGAATATGGAATTAAGAACTCTTCTCTATCTCTTAGATTTTGAGCCCCATGTGGGACAAGTAATCGATCATATTTATTGAGCACTTACTATGAGCACTGAACCACTACCTTGTTGGTATAATCTCTCATCCTATCCCGACTGGATTACTGCATCGGCCTCCTTCCTGATCTCCCATCCTCCTGTCTCTCCCTGTTTCAGTCTATACTTCACTCTGCTGCCTGGATTATCTTTCTACAGTAAAGCTCTGGGTACGTCACTCCCCTCTTCAGAAATCTCCAGTGGTTGCCTATCAACCTTCATATGAAGCAAAAACTCCTCACTTTTGGCTTCAGAGCTCTCCAACACCTTGCCCCCTCCTACCTCACCTCCCTTCTCTCCTTCTACAGCCCAGCCCGCACACTCTGCTCCTCTTCCGCTAACCTCCACAATGTGCCTGGTTCTCGCCTGTCCCACTGTCGATCCCAGGCCCACATCCTTCCCCTGACCTGGAATGCCCTCCCTCCACACATCCACCAAACTAGCTCTCTTCCTCCCTTCAAAGCCCTACTGAGAGCTCATCTCCTCCAGGAGGCCTTCTCAGACTGAGCCCCCCATTTTCCCTCTGGTCCTTCTCCCCTCCCTATCGCTCCAACTCCCTCCCTCTGCCCTACCCCCTTTCCCTCCCCAAAGCAATTGTGTATATTTGAACATATTTATTATTCTATTTATTTTATTACATGTATATATCTATAATTCTATTTATCTATTTTGATGATATTGACACCTGTCTACTTGTTATGTTTTGTTGTCTGTCTCCCCCTTCTAAACTGTGAGCCTGCTGTTGGGGAGGGACTTTATCTGTTACCAAATTGTACTTTCCAAGAGCTTAGTACAGTGCTCTGCACACAGTAAGCGTTCAAGAAATATGATTGATTGAATGAATGAATGAATGAATGAACTAAGCATTTCATAGAGTGCAATACAACAGAATTAGTAGTCATGTTCCCTGCCCATAATGAGTTTACAGTCTAGAGGACAGGATCTGGTTATCTGGCCCAACACATACACCTAGAAAGTGTTTAATAAATTCAATACTGAAATTAATCATTTTGATATTTCCTTATTTGTCAATCAATTAATGGCATTTGGTGAGCACTTAATGTGTGTTCTGTATACTTGGAAACTTATAAGGATCCCTGCCCTCAAGGAGTTTAGCTGCACTTCTACCCTCGTTCTTAAACTGTGAGCCAGAGATCGGGACTGAATGATCAACTCTCTGATTTTCTCCAGAGTTAGTATGATGCTTGGCACAAAGTACTCACTCAGTAAACATGAATGAATGAATATAAATTGGTCAGGGTTTCTAACCCCTTGGAAGGCAAGGAGAAAATTCAAAGTGATTTAGAGGAATTGGAAATATGGTCCTGCAGCCCCAGAATAAAATTCATTAGGCAAAAGTGCAAGAGTATCTGCTCTAGGATGAAAAACACACAAATTTGGCTTTGGAAATATTGGCTAGGCAAAGTACCGCAGAAAAGAGAAAGGCATGGTTGTCTGAAGCCTTAACATCAGTCAGTTATGTAACATGGTATAAAAAAAAGGCAATGTGGCATAGAAAGCATCAATAGGTATATACCAAGCAAGAGTCTTTTTTTACTGGTCATGCCTCTATTAGAACACTGTGTCCAGGGTTGGCTACGACACTGAAAACAAGAAACAAGATTATTCAAAGAAGTCACAACATTAGTTAAAAGAATTGAAGAATAGATCCAACGTAGAAAGGTTACAAATTCGGAATTGTTTAAAAAAAATGATGATTATTTATAAAGCGCTTACTATGTGCCAAGCACTGTTCTAAGCGCTGGGGGAGATATAAGACAATCACATTGTCCAACGTAGGGCTCACAGTCTTAATCCCCATTTTACGGATGAGGTAACTGAGGCCCAGAGAAGTTAAGTGACTTGCCCGAAGTCACACAGCTCATAAGTGGCAGAGTTGGGATTAGAACCTGTGCTCTTTCCACTAAGCCATGCTGCTTCTCTAAGCCTAGAGATGACTAAGATAACAATAATTATGGTATTTGTAAAGCACTCGCCATTTACCAAGTACTGTGCTAAGCACTGGGATAAATATATGATAATCAATCAATGGTATTTATTGAGCACTTACTAATGCAGAGCACTGCACTGTGTTTAGCACTTTACTGAGCAGTTAAGCAGATAGGGCATAGTTTCTGTTCCATTTAGAGTCGCAGTCTAAAGGGAGGCAAAATGGCGTTTGATCTCCATTTTACAGATGAAGAAACTGAGTCCTGGAGACATTAACTTGCCCAAGGTCACAGAGCAGGAAAATGGCTGAGCAGGGATAAGAACACAGGTCTCCATATTCCCAGGCCCATGCTCTTTCCACTAGACTGCACTTCTTCTTCGATAATTGTACTCAAGGATGAGAGTCCCAGCTGAGGACTCAACAAGAAAAAATGAAGGCAGGAGAGATTTTATTTGGATATAAGAAAGCACTTGATTATCAGAGTGATAATATTCTGAAAGAGGCTACCAGCGTAAGGGATCTTTAAGTAACAAATAGACATTTATCTACTTGAACATATGTTATTCCCCTGCCTAGACAGAAGGTTGAGCAAGACAATCTCCTCACATCCCTTTCTGCTTGATAAGCCTATGATCATTTGCGGATGTAGGGCATCTCGATGATTGATGGCAAGTGAAGTTTCTTTTAACCTCAACTCAGATTTATTTGCTAATATACTCTTCTCATTTAATGATCTGCTCACTATTATTAATGTTATTATTGTTGAACTGACTTCATTCTAGAATATTTCCATTTCTGTTACTCATCCCTGTTCATCAGGTATTATTGGACCTAGTATTTTTTTTGCGCAAACAAATGTGAAACAAATTTAAAACCAAAAAAGTTGATCCTGAAGTAATCCTAGAAGAAAACATGGTTTTCAAATTCTCCACAGCCAACACAATACATTAGGCATAGGACTGAGATCTTTTACAGAGAAACCCAACAACATATGTAGGAAACCTATATTTTCTTGTGGGTGTTCTGCTCCTGTTACTCTAAAGTTTCTGGGCTATTTCTTTTAATGCTTATTAAGTGATACTTGATCTGAGCCTAGTCAGTTTTAACCATTTGGGTATTATTAATGGGCTAAACACCTAAATTTCCCTACTTTGATAACTGATTCATTTTTAAGTTGACCCCACTTATGCTACGTTGTTAGACTATCACTGTACTGTTAGTCTAAAATCAGAGAAGCAGCTTGCCTAATGGAAAAAAGGCATAGGCCTGGGAATTAGAGGATCTGGGTTCTAATTTTGGCTCTGCCATTTGCCTACTGTGTAACTTTGGGCAAGTTATTCAACTTCTTTGGGCCTCAGTTTCCTCATCTGTAAAATGGGGATTGAATACCTGTTCTCCCTCTTTCTTATTAATAATAATTATAATAATGGTATTTGTTAAGCTCTTACTATGTGCCAGGCACTGTACTAAGCTTTGGGGTAGAGAAGCAGCGTAGCTCAGTGGAAAGAGCCCAGGCTTGGGAGTCAGAGTTCAATCAATCAATCAATCAGTCATATTTATTGAGCACTTACTGTGTGCAGAGCACTGTACTAAGCACTTGGGAAGTATAAGTTGGCAACATATAGAGACGGTCCCTACCCAACAGTGGGCTCACAGTCTAGTTCATGGGTTCTAATCCCAGCTCTGCCACATGTCTGTTGTGTGACCTTGGGCAAGTCACTTAACTTCTCTGAGCCTCAGTTACCTCATCTGTAAAATGGGGATTAAGATTGTGAGCCCCATGGGGGACAACCTGATCACCTTGTATCCCCCCACCGCTTTGAACAATGCTTTGCACATAGTAAGCGATTAACAAATGCTATCATTATTAGTATTATTACAAGCAAATCAGGTTAGACACAGTCCCTGTCCCGTGTGGGGCTCATAGTCTTAATCCCCATTTTACAGATGAAGGAACTGAGACATAAAGAAGTGAAGTGACTTGCTCAGGGTAGCACGGCAGGTCACACAGCAGACAAGTGGCAGATCCGGGATTAGAACCCATGACCTTCTGACCTCCTAGCCCATCCCTTATCCACTATGTCACACTACTTCTCAGACTGTGAGCCCCATATATCTGGTCTACATGTACTGTATCTAGCCAGCGCTTAGTACAGTGCTTGACACATAGCACTTACGTACAATTTTCATCATCTCCAAAATAATGATTGTATTTCCTAGTCAGTCAATAGTATTTATTAAGCACTTACTACATACAGAGCGCTGCACTAAGCACTTGGAGAGTACAATGGAGTAATGTACCAGACACATTCCCTGCCCCTAACCATCTTATGCTGTTGTTGTTGTTGTTTTTAATCATGTGTTAAGTGCTTACTGTGTGTCAAACACTGTTCTAAGAGCTGGGTTAGGTTGAAGTCAATTATGTATTAAAAATAGTGCTAAGTACTGGAGTACATAAAAATCAGCTCAGACCCAATCCCGATTACCAAAAAATTGTCAGTTTGAGAGGTAGGAGAACAGGCCCCAGTTTTTACCTGAATTCTTGCTTTGCATGCCTACAAGCAAGATATTGGTATAAACATTTAATACCGCATTCAATTAATATATTTTAGGTACCCACACACAAACGTGGAGCAGAAAACTAAAGGCAGTCATTCACCTAGAGCGTTCATTTTCATGTGCTCTTCAGCTTCTAGCCAACTCATAGGGCCAAGTTACCTTAGGCGATCATAGAAACCGCTGCCTAGTTTGTTGTTCAAAATAAATGTAGCAGAGAGTCTCTGCTAATGGCTAACCATTGCATCTGCCAATGGTCTTTGAAAGATGGCATCTTTTCAAATTTCCCAGACTGGTTTGCCAGGCTGTCATATGCCACTTCTCATTACCTTAACCAGTTTCTGTTATGTTACATCAAGGATGTGACTAACATTAACCACATGTAATGCAGCACAGCACAATGTTGTCCGCCAGGGAAATTAAAAAGGGTATGGGTTTCAGAACACAGGTTTTTTAAAAAACTGTGGTCTTAAGGGGGGCCAGGAGGGAATGGTCCATTTGAGAAGGCGTTCTCTCCCGCCTCAAACAGATCGGCAGTATTGGTATACATATTTGGAATAAGTTGTTTTCAAAAAAAATTCCTAATTAGCAGCTTAGCTGAAAAGAACACTGTATTAATAATCCTACTGCCACGCTATGGTAGAATGTCAAGATCAAAATGATGTCCCTGTGGAGCTGGATTTTTTTGAATATCATTAAAATGTTGAGCATAATTTCGTAATGGGAAAATGGTTGTCAAGTTGTTCAGGGAAAGTCCATGAAGGTTTAAATTTGGGCAGTGGAGAGGTGGAAGAGAGAACTGAGTCTCCTTCCCCTCTCAGCCAATGAATGGCACAAATATTTTACCTTTCCTCCTTGAGTTGATGTGCTTCTGAGGGCATAGGGTTCCATTTGAAGGGGAATCTGGCTATGGGGAAGAGTTGTAAGTGTGAAGGATAATTCTGAAGGCAGAATAAATGCCACTCCTCTGCTCCCCTGAGACATCTCCTCAGTGTGGGCTGGAGAGCTGAACTGAGTTGAAGAGTGAACCAGGAAAGCAGTAAGCAGCTGCTGGTTGGGCCATGATTACAGTTGTCCTTTGTGCTCGAAGAAGATGTCACTGTCTGTGAATTTCCTTACTGGTTGTGCCCAAATCTGCTCACTCTATTCCTTGTTAGCCAGGAGCAGGGAACTTTCTCAGAGACCCCTCATTATCAGAGTCAAACCAGTAGAGGGATATGGAGGATGAAGTAGAGATAAGGGGGTGAAAAGAGGTAGATTTCCCCCTCTGGATGTGATACCGTGCCTTCTAGAAGTTGAGGGAGGAGAACTAAGTTCGTGTTTTTGAAAGGGTGACAAGTTTTATTCCTGCTTAAAACCTGGCCCCGGGGATGTTACACTTGAGGGTGGATACAGCTAGCTGTCAGTGGTAGGACAGTTCAGGGGGGCAAAAAAACAGCCCCTGTGCCCACTGCCATGTTCTTCACATGTACTGGCATGATGGCGGTGAGCTACCGATCAAACTAGGGCAAGCCTGGATACCTACACCCCAAGCATATTTGAATAGTCAGGGTGAGAGACATCCCTGCCAGGGGAAGGCAAGAGATGCAGATAACAGGCTTTGTGCTCCCCATAAGAGCTGCAGAAAAAGACACACACCCCCTACTCCTTGCCACTAAAGCAAGCCAGGTCCAGAGCAGTGGTGAGTGAGACATGGACTGAGTGAGACATGGAAACAGCAGGCATAATGCCTTGCTAGAGAGATTGGCCTCCTGGAAAGAGTATTGTCCTGGGAGACAGCTACCTGAGTTCTAAACCCAGCTCTGATATCTGCCTGCTTTGTGACCTTGAGCAAGTCACTTAAATTCTCTGTGCCTCACTTTCTTCATCCTTAAAATGGGGATTAAATACCTGTTTTCCACCTCCCTTAGACTGTGAGTCCCATGTGGAATAGGAACGGAGACTGACCTTTTTATCTTGTATCTACCCCAGGGCACACCATAGTGCTCAGCACATAATGAGTGCTTAACTGGTACCCCAAGTACTAATATTATGCCTCTCTGGCACCTACCTCCCTTCCCAACTGAACGACAAGCAAGTTTGTTCTCCCTCTCATTTGTTGCGTTTTTCTCGTCCCTTCTCTCCTCCAGACAACGGCTTAAATTGTATGATGAATTTTTTGCACACCAACTTTTCAATGACTTCATTTAATCTGACTCTTCTGCTTGAAGAGGTTACAGACCTGCACACTAGGTGAACAGCAAAGGAGCCAGACATAGCTTGAAGCTGGAGGAGCTGAATTCAGTCAGGAGAGGGAGCTCACTGACTGACAGTTAGTGAAGCCGTTGGCTAATTAAATTAGCAGGGAGCTCTGGCCGACACTCCAGAAGAGACACACCTGCCTGGGGAACTCAGAGCACTGTAAATTCCTTCTCCACAAGGGATCAGAACTCCAAGTTTGTCCAAAAATGGGGTTCCTCAGAAATGCCAGTTTCCAAGGTTTTTCCGTTGGTGAGGTGCCAGGTAACAAAAGGTCCCTGTATATACCTATTATAAATAATTTATGTGTTGGTCATTTAAGGCTTATTAGGTTATATAA
Source organism: Tachyglossus aculeatus (assembly GCF_015852505.1). Classification (NCBI taxonomy): domain Eukaryota; kingdom Metazoa; phylum Chordata; class Mammalia; order Monotremata; family Tachyglossidae; genus Tachyglossus; species Tachyglossus aculeatus. Next base: position 32,849,483 of record NC_052079.1, on the reverse strand, counting down.
TAGAGCGATGTGTCCATGCTTGTGTGATCGGTGAAATGGAAAGAGAAAAAGCACTAGACAATAAGGCTGGTAAGGTAAGCAGTAATGACTTTCTCCTTTGATAAGCATCTGCTCAGAAATGCCAATATCATTTCCATCTTAATGAGAGACAGAAAGATATCAGTGTCACGATGTTTATTATAGCTTGGCAAGACAGCTTCGTCTGTTGTCCTGCTCACACAGAGTGTCAGGCTGACCACAGCCTGAGTCTCAGCAAACCTTCGCTAAAGGTTCAGCCGATACATCGCACAGGGACCGTGAATTCCCAAGAGGCTGATTTTCAAAATTTTGGAGAATGAAATCACATGCAAGAAATATTGTGACTGTGGAAATGGCCTTATTTGGGCAAGAGAAATCCTCTGCTGTGATAGGAATTCTTTGCCAGCAGTAAATACCAAAGTCAGCTTGATGAAAATGACTCTGAGATCAAATCATTTTTGCAGTGAAACAAGCAACATAGCATGACAATTCTCACAGCCTTGATAAAAGATATATTTAGTAAAGCCTACAATCAATCAATCGTATTTATTGAGCACTTACTGTGTGCAGAGCACTGTACTAAGCGCTTGGGAAGTACAAGTTGGCAACATATAGAGACAGTCCCTACCCAACAGTGGGCTCACAGTCTATAAGACTCTACATTGTGAAGTAGGAAGTAGAACATCAATATTAAAGAGATATTTGTGTACTTGGAACACACACACAAAAAAGAAAAAAGGAAGACCTCTCTGTTCATCTCTAAAAAGTGTGCATATAGACACTGTGTTTATAGTACTTGTAGGCACTTTGTTAAGCACTTACATATGTGCAAAACACTGTGCAAAGCTTTGGGGTAAACACAAGGTAATCAGGTCAGATACAGTCATTGCCCCATATGGGGCTCACAGTCTAGGGAAGAGGAGAATAGGTTTTGAATCCCCATTTTACAGATGACGGAACTGAGACACAAATAAGGTGAAGTGACTTGCTCAAGGTCACACTCCAGGCAATTGGCAGACCCTGAATTAGAACTCAGGTTCTCCGACTCCCATGCCTGTGCTCTTTCTGTTAGGCCATACACACTGCTGCTCTTTTCCTTTCAGAAGAACGGGATTAAACCTGGAGATGGAGTCAAAATGGACGGAGAGAACAGCTAGTGCTGCCATAAAATGTGCTATGCCCCAAGATACAAACCTGGGCCAGGGAAATAGGGGATAGGGGAAAATGTAGATGCATTGGGAGCTTGGTGGCTTCTGGGCTTGATGAGAACCCTATTTTCTGGTGAGTACAAGACCAGGGTTTTATTCCCAGTTCAAGCCCCGGCATAGGCAAGAGCCACAGTCAGGAATCGATCAATTAATCAATCAATGTTATTTATGGAGCGCTTACTATGTGCAGAGCACCGTACTATGGGCTTGGGAGAGTACAGTACAGCAGAATTAGCAGACATATTCCTTGCCCCTAATGAGCTTACAGTCTAGAGGGGGAGACAGTCATTAATGTGAATACGTGAGTGATTTAAGTTCCTGCTGAGATAACTTCCTACAGGAACTTTACCTTTTTGTGCTGAAAGGGACAGAGCCCGATGGGGTAGTATGGGAACACACCTGAAGATTTAGGCTCTACAATCCTAATTCCATGAGGGCAATGACACTAATCACCCCTTTCCTGGAACAGGAACCTCTAAATACACGTATGTGTATGAGTGTCTATAGATGTATGAGTACGTATGAAGCAGACTGCCTAGTATTCATTCATTCATTCATTCAATCACTGGTATTTATTGAGTGCTTACTGTGTGCAGAGCACTGTACTAAGCACCTGGGAAGTACAAGTTTGCAACACATAGAGACGGTCCCTACCCAACAACGGGCTCACAGTCTAGAAGGGGGAGACAGACAACAAAACAAAACATATTAACAAAATAAAGTAAATAGAATAGTAAATATGTACAAGTAAAATAGAGTAATAAATATGTACAAACATATATACAGGTGCTGTGGGGAGGGGAAGGAGGTAAGGCGGGGGGGATGGGAGGGGGAGAGGAAGGAGGGGGCCTCAGCCTTGGAAGGCCTCCTGGAGGAGGTGAGCTCTCAGTAGGGCTTTGAAGGGAGGAAGAGAGCTAGCTTGGTGGATGTGCGGAGGGAGGGCATTCCAGGCCAGGGGGAGGACGTGGGCCGGGGGTCGACGGCAGGACAGGAGAGAACGAGGCACAGTGAGGAGGTTAGTGGCCGAGGAGCGGAAGGTGTGGGCTGGGCTGTAGAAGGAAAGAAGGGAGGTGAGGTAGGAGGGGGCGAAGTGATGGACAGCCTTGAAGCCGAGAGTGAGGAGTTTCTGCCTGATGCGTAGGTTGACTGGGAGCCACTGGAGATTTTTGAGGAGGGGAGTAACATGCCCAGAGAGTTTCAGCATAAAGATGATCCGGGCAGCAGCGTGAAGTATAGACTGAAGTGGGGAGAGACAGGAGGATGGGAGATCAGAGAGGAGGCTGATGCGGTAATCCAGTTGGGACAGGATGAGAGATTGAACCAGCAGGGTAGCGGTTTAGATGGAGAGGAAAGGGCAGATCTTGGCGATGTTGTGGAGGTGAGACCGGCAGTTTTTGGTGACAGATTGGATGTGAGGGGTGAATGAGAGAGCAGACTCGAGGATGACACCAAGGTTGCGGGCTTGTGAGACGGGAAGCATGGTAGTGCCATCTACAGCCTAGTAGAGAAAGCATGAGCCTGGGAGTCAGAAGGTCCGGGGTTCTAATCCTGATTCGTACACTTGTCTGATCTGTGACCCTGGGCAAATTACTTCACTTCTTTATGCCTCAGTTACCTCAGCTGTAAAATGGGGATTAAGACTGTGAGCCTTATGCAGGACAGGGACTGTGTCCAACCTAATCTCCTTGTACAGTGCCTTGCACAATAACAAATATTATTATTATTGTTGTCATTATATATTGCTTTCAGAGCCTGAAGAAATGGCCCCAGGGAAAGCTGACTATGTAATACTCTCACTGCATGCTAAATCTACTCATGTTTAGCCTATATACTATGTGGTCACGCTCAAGGAAAAGGCAAGAATTCTAAAGGCTGGCTTCATATTATAATTCTGAAAACATACTCTCCAATGAGGCAATATAGCCCAATACATAGAAAAATCAAATCAAGAAGGTTTGTATATCCTTTGACACAGGGATGAAGTAAGAATTCAGAACAAACTCAGACCAAGTTTATTGGCGATTGTGAAAATTGACCTCCTGAAGCCTCTAAGTCCTGGACCTACTAGGAATATTGGGTTGTGACCAATGTTTGATGCACCTCTAGACTGTAAGCTCACTGTGGGCAGGGAGTGTATCTATTATATTGTAATAATAATAATAATGGTATTTGTTAAGCACTTACTATGTGCAAAGCACTATTCTAAGCACTGGGGAGGCTACAAAGTGATCAGGTTGTCCCACATAGGGCTCACAGTCCTAATCCCCATTTTACAGATGAGGGAACTGAGGCACATAGAAGTTAAGTGACTTGCCCAAAGTCACACAACTGACAATTGGTGGAGTGGGGATTTGAACCCATGACCTCTGACTCCCAAGCCCGAGCTCTTTCCACTGAGCCATGCTACTTCTCTACTGTACTCTCAAGTGCTTAGTACAGTGCTCTGCACACAGTAAGCACTCAATAAGTAGAAAGAGCATGGATCTGGGAGTAAGAGGTCAGGTCATGGGTTCGAATCTTAGCTCTGCCACTTGTCAGCTGTGTGACTTTGGGCAAGTCACTTAACTTCTCTGTGCCTCAGTTACCTCATCTGTAAAAATGAGGATTGAAAGAGTGAGATCCACCTGGAACAATTTGGTTACCTGGTATTAATGATGTGTATATAGCTATAATTCTATTTATTCTGATGGTATTGACACCTGTCTACTTCTTTTGTTTTGTTGTCTGTCTCCCCCTTCTAGACTGTGAGCCCGTTGTTGGGAGGGGACTGTCTCTATATGTTGCCGACTTGTAATAATAATGATGGTACTTGTTAAGTGCTTACTATGTGCAAAGCACTGTTGTAAGCACTGGGGGAATACAAGGGGATCAGGTTGTCCCACTTGGGGCTCACAGTCTTAATTCCCATTTTACAGATAAGGTAACTGAGGCACAGAGAAGTTGAGTGATTTGCCCAAAGTCACACAGCTGACAACTGGTGGAGCCGTGATTTGAACCCGTGACCTCTGACTCCAAGTGCTTAGTTCAGTGCTCTGTACACAGTAAGTGCTCAATAAATACGATTGAATGAATGAATAGCAATACAACAGAGCAAGAAGCCAAGCTTCATATGCATATGTTAAGGAACTATCAATTTTCCATCAGGTTCAGCAAACACATTTGCACACACTGAGAAAGAAAAAAAACTCATCCTCTATGGCATCATCTTGGAACCTGAAGAACACCTGTGTGTGTGTGTGTGTGTGTGCATATGCACACACATTACTAATAGCAACAGTGCAAGTAGATACTTCGACTTCCAGTGATTTCTACAGTTCTGTGATTGAAGTGACATTTCTATTTGAATCGTTGCCCAACCAACCTGCTGCTGTCATCCACCCCTGTACAAAAACAGAGAAGCTGGAAAGCTACCTGGACTACTAATCTTGCTGATACAGTCACAACAAGTATGTCAAAATATGGTCCTGTTCCATTTCAGTTTACTCAATGGTACATTATATTCCTGACCAAGTTCATGAAGTTGCCAAAGCTGACTCATTGACAATGATAGATTGAATTGTTGGCTCGATAAACACAGAGGTAGTTATACATTCTAGATGGAAAGTGATTGGAGTTTAGAGATAACATTTCCTCCTTGATTACTCTTTGCAAGGCAGCACTGTATGATAGTCCAGCAATATGCTTGTAGATATTAAAGTGTCCAGAAGGTAAACTGGGTAAGAAATAGCAGGAAAAGAAGGTGATGGGGAGAAGTTAAGAGAGAGAGCCAAAAAAAAAAAAGAAAAAGAAAAGGAGATAGAGAAAGAGAGAGAGAATTTGTAATCCAGAGAGCACAAAACAGAAATAGCACATAATAATAATAATAATAATAAAGATGATGGTATTTGTCAAGTGCTTATTATGTGCCAAGCATTTTTCTAATCACTGGGGTAGATACAAGATTATCAGGTTATCCCACATGGGGCTCACAGTCTTAATTCCCATTGTACTGGTTAGGCAACTGAGGCACAGAGAAGTTAACTGACTTGCCCAAAGACACCCAGCTGACAAGTGGCAGAGCAAGGATAGCACACACAACCTCTGACTCCCAATTCCATGCTCCTTCCACTAAACCATGCTGCTTCTCATAATGTGGTACTTGTTAAGTGCTTACTATGTGCCAGGCACTGTACTAAGTGCTGCACTGGATATAAGCAACTCGGGTTAGACACAGCCCCTGTCCCACGTGGGGCTCACACACTTAATTCCCACTTTATAAATGAGGTAACTGAGGCATAGAGAATGAAATGACTTTCCCAAGGTCACACAACCGACAAGTGACGGAGCTGAGATTAGAACCCACAACCTTCTGACTCTCAGGCCGGTGGTCTACCCACCATACCACACTGCTTCTCGCAAAGTGAAGTGACTTGCCCAAGGTCCATAGCTGACAAGTGACAGAGCTGGAATTAGAACCCATGGCATCTGACTCCCAAGCCCGTGCTCTTTCCGCTATTCCACACTCGGCACAAAACACAAAGCTTAAAACAGAGAGCACAAAACAGAAAGAGCAGAAAATGGAGAACACTAGAAAGCATGAAACCATGAACATTAGAAACCACGAGAAGCAGCGTGGCTCCGTGGAAAGAGCGCAGGCTTGGGTGTCAGGGGTCATGGGTTCTAATCCCGACCCGGCCACATGTCTGCTGTGTGACCTTGGTCAAGTCACTTCACTTCTCTGAGCCTCAGTTACCTCATCTGTAAAATGGGGATTTAGACTGTGAGCCCCAAATGGGACAACCTGATCACCTTGTATCCCCCCCAGGGCTTACAACAGTGCTTTGCACATAGAACTGCATTATAAATGCCATTATAATGATTATTATCATTACTATGAAAGAGTCCAAGAGAGATCATGTAAAGAGAGAGCAAAAGAGAGAGAAAGCAAAGGAGAACTCAAGAGGCAGAGCAAGAGGGAAGAGGGCAAGAAGGAAAGAGCACAAGAGGAAGAGAATGCAAGAGGGAGAAAAGAGAAGGAGAGGACACAAGAAAGCATGAAAAAGTGTAAGAGCATGGGAACACGAGTGCAAGACTGAGTGTGAAGGAGAGTGTGAGATAGCACGAGAGAGAGTGTGAGAGAGAGAGAATGAGACAGCATCAGAGGGAGATCAGAAAGGAGAAGGATAGAAAAACAGAGAACTTGAGGCAATGGCTGAGAGAGAGAAAGCTGAGAGAAAAAGAGAATGGGATTAACAGAAGAGAATGAGAGGTGAAAGAGGATCAAAGGGCAGCCTTCATTTACTCCATCTAATAATAATAATAATGGCATTTATTAAGCACTTACTCTGTGCAAAGTTCTGTTCTAAGCGCTGGGGAGGTTATAAGGTGATCAGGTTGCCCCATGGGGGGCTCACAGTCTTAATCCCCATTTTACAGATGAGGTGACTGAGCCACAGAGAAGTTAAGTGACTTGCCCAAAGTCACACAGCTGACAATTGGCAGAGCCAGGATTTGAGCCCATGACCTCTGACTCCAAAGCCCGGGCTCTCTCCACGAGCCACACTGCTTCTCTAACAGAAGCATCTGTACTTCAGATGTTACTCCATCTGTAACTTTTTACTGGGTGCTCAGGATTGACATGGCCAGTATGGACAAGTTCACTGGGCTTTACTGTCCATTTTGGGTTGTGTTTCTTCCAGGATTTACAGGTCCAGGATTCTGAAGCTCTGGCAGCTGCAGCTTCCCCTCAAGTCCTAGGTCTAATACTTAGCAGCGTGGCTCAGTGGAAAGAGCCCGTGCTTTGGAGTCGGAGGTCATGGCTTCAAATCCTAGCTCTGCCAATTGTCAGCTGTGTGACTTTGGGCAAATTACTTAACTTCTCTGGGCCTCAGTTCCCTCGTCTGTAAAATGGGGATGAAGACTGTGAGCCCCCTGTGGGACAACCTCATCACCTTGTAACCTCCCCAGCACTAAGAACAGTGCTTTACACATAGTAAGCTCTTAACAAATTTTATCATTCTTATCATTATTATTATTATTACAGTATTACATTGGTGTGCCAGACCTACCAGCCTAAGCCTACTTACTTTATATACCCCATTTTCCCCCCTTAATCATGTCATAGATTGGCACCAGAATGGGTCAGGCCAGATCTCCCCCATCTTTCAAGGGTCATTTGGATTCTTCTGGAAGGTTTTGTCTTTTAACCAATAAAGCTGTGATGCTTGTTGCTCAAGAAAAGCTGAGTTTTTGGTGAGTGAACAAGGTATGGACTATCTAGCTTGATTCCTATCTTTTTTTTAAAGATATTTGTTAAGCACTTACTATGTGACAGGCACTATACTAAGTGCTGGAATAGATACATGCTAATCAGATTGGACACAGTCCATGTCCTCCATGGGGCTCAGTCTTCATCCCTAGAGAAGCAGTGTGGCTTTGTGGAAAGAGCCCGGGCTGGGAGTCAGAAGGTCCTGGGTTCTAATTCCTGCACTGCTGTGTGACCTTGGACAAATCACTTAACTTCTCTGTGCCTCAGTTACCTCATCTGTAAAATGGGAATCAAAAGTATGAGCCCCACATGGGACAACCTGATTACCCCATATCTACCAGCTCTTAGAACAGTGCTTGGCACACAGTATGCTCTTAACAAATGCCATCATCATTATTATTATTATTTCACAGATGAGGTTACTGAGGCACAGACAAGTGTAGTGACCTGCCCAAGTCACACAGCAGACAAGTAGCTGAGTTGGGATTAGAACACAGGTCTTTCCTGATCCCAGGCTTGTGCTCTATCCACTAGGCCACACTGTCTAGCTAGAATCATTCTATATAGCAAGTTATTTCTCTCTCCCAAAGCTACATCTGGGATAAAAGAAAGGATAGTCTCGGCATGGGCATTATTTGAGGATGCTTTTAGTCTATGCCCAGTATTTCAGCTCCCCTTCCCCCTAAGGCTAAACGACTAAGTTTTCTTCACTACATCTTCTGCTGATCAAGCTGATTAGTGTGTGTTAGCCCTAAAAACCTTCAGATTCTGTGTAAATGGTTACCTTGTAAATTTCTCCTTCAACGGCCTGTGCTTCAATCTCTCTTGGTGTTACTAATTAACTCCCGATTGCTTACATGTTTGTGGGTATCATCCAATCATGACTACTCTAGCCTGTTGTGGAATACTAGTGGAATTTCTACATCCACACCTTCCCTAGAGACACTGGTCCTGGTTTACGGGAATGTAGCCCTGTCATCCCAGCTTGCAGAGAGGTGAACCCAACTACTTCTTTGGATTCTAACACCAATCAGTCAGTTGTATTTTATGAGTATTTACTTTGTGCAGAGCACTGTACTAAACTCTTGGGAAAGAACAATAGAGTTGTAACCCTACATAATAGAACTATATATCAACAAGGCCACCTATCTCCCTCACTCTGTATGTCCTCCCCTCTTCAGATATACACAATCAAATTACCTAATCATTTTCTTTCTTCAGATTTTTTGGACTCGAGAAACCCAAAGTGGTAAGGTTGGTCCGACCATAACATTTCAGGTCAACCTGCCTAAATTGGAGGTTTCATCAGTTTAGAGAAAAATCACTGAAATATATGACCCTGCACCAGTGAACCTGAAAAACATCCAAAGATGTTCATTGGCACTACCGAGTCAAAGTGTAAGTATAATTCTGTTACCCAGTAGTAGTAAGCTTGTTGTGGGCAGGGATTGTGTCTGTTTATTGTTTTATTGTACTCTCCCAAGTACTTAGTACAGTGTTCTGAACACAAACATCTGAATGAATGAATAATATTTATTGAGCACCCACAGGTGTGGTACAATATGTGTATATATTTGTATAATCTGGTATAAACAAGTTAAATGATTTGCCCAAGATGACATAGCAGGCAAGGGGCAAAACTGGGATTAGAACCCAGATCTCCTGACCCTAGCCCTGTACTCTTTCCATGGGGACATACTGCTTCTATTGAGTTATAGTGCTGTCCAACATGCTATAAGAATGAAAAGAAATGGCAGCACTTCTGACATTTCATTTGAATTATTGAAAAGTTCTAATAATGTCACCTACAAACTGTATATAACATCAAATACTAGGTCAGAAACATGTACATCAGGGTCCTGGAATTTCTACCCTGGAGCAGTGTTTTTTTGCTACAGTTTCCCTGTGTGTAATATATGTATTAGATAGATGACATCTGGATACCCATACATGTGCTATACAGTGAGCTGAAAGGGGATAACCAGAAACAGAAATGGCAGAGGAAATGCTTTAAAGATGCAAAATAAAACTCAGCCAAGCAACGGGTGGTTCTTTTGGAGCTGAGGCTTTGGGGAAGGTCTCGAGACTGACACTTAACCCAAAACAGCACCTGTGTTGAGAAAAGAGGTACGGCAGAATAAGAGGCAATGGGTTCTATGGCCAGCCAATCAATTAATCGGTGTTAACTATTGAGCACTTGTGTCAGGGCACTGCACTAAGCACTTGGAAGAATACAACAGAGATGTACCCCTACATAGTGAGGGAGATGTATGTCAACAAGGCCACCTATGACCCTCCCTCTGAATCTCCTCCCTCAGCTGAGATACATGTCCAAATTATCCAATCGTTTCCTTGGTCCACTCAATGCTCCACCACCAAAGAGCGGAAGGCATGTTCCTTGACCACAAGGAACTTACAGTCCAGTATGGAAGACATTTAGGTCATGTCTGCAGTGTACATAAGCCAAGGTCACTATCAGCAGAGTCACCTTTCATTTGAAAAGAACAGTTTTGTGTGCGTGTGTTCTCATCCTTTTTCTAGGCTAATTTATCCCATTTGCTAATGTTTCTGGGGGGGCTATTTTATTCCCACTCCTATGTTATGCTTTATTTGAAAATAGGCCCTAGAGAGTCCTATGTTTGACTCTAAAGAGAGCTGTAACTCCCTTATTGAAATATATTTTTTCCCATGTTGTATACAGAATCAGTGTAGTTATTATGAAATGGCAAATCATATCCACCAGGTCTTATTAAAATTAATTTACACTGCTATAAATATTGTGCCTCTTTTCATAGTATCTTGGATTACTAACAAAGTCTTCTAGTGAACGTTCAGCTTTAATGAGTCCCTAAAACATGATGATCCATTGTTATATAGACAGTAATCCTTATGTTGGCCAGGGATTGGCCTGATCTGATTGTTTTGTATCTACTTCTGTGCTTAGTACAGTGCTTGGCACATAGTAATTGCTTAACAAATACTATACAAATGTATATATGTATGATGTACAAGTCACTATTATCAGATTTGCAAATTCAAGAAATATGCATCTCCCTAAGAATTATTTGTGTCCTAGTTTCTCTAGACCCCATATTATTTCACAGTGGTAAATTTTCAGGTTTAAAGAAGGGGAATTTAGACCAGGTTTATGGTTTCAGACTCGAAGAGATTATACAAACTGAGATATTTCTTTATTCCTCATATAACAGGTTTTGCCTGCCTGTTAGCTCCACTAAGAACTTATTAGCAATAATGTTGGCTCAGACCCGCATTGATGGGGGAGAAGGGAATTAGGAGACTCTGGGTTCTGTGACATTTGAGGTTTACCTAGAAGACTCTGGATGACCTCTGTGCAGAGAATTGCATGAAGTACTTGGGGAAGTACAAGAGAGTATAATAACGATGGCATTTGCTAAGCACTTACTATGTGCAAAGCACATACAAGGTGATACAAGGTGATCAGGTTGTCCCACATGGAGCTCTCACTCTTAATCCCCATTTTGCTGATGAGGTAACTGAGGCTCAGAGAAGTTAAGTGAGTTGCCCACAGTCACACAGCAGACATGTGGTGGAGCCAGGATTAGAACCCATGACCTCTGACTCCCAAGCCCAGGCTCTTTCACTGAGCCACGCTACTTCTCTAAGCAGTATGTATGCTGATACATGTATGTATGTATGACGGGTGCTGCATGAGCAGAGAACATGTATGCATGAACCCTGCCTTATAGGAGTTTATAATGTAGGCATTGGCGGAGGTGGACAGGAAGAGAAGGTCGGCTCCTCCAGCTTCCAGATATGACTTGCAAGGCTCTGGGGGATTATAATAGTGATTTTAATAATGATATCTATTGCTCGCTTATTAACTGCCAAAATGCAGAGGTACATACAGGATAATTCAATCAGACAGCCATTGCACCAGGGTTCTCTTGGCCTTCTAAAGTGTAAATAAAGCCATTTTACAATGCTGCCTTTTCATATTTACCTAAATGAAATAATATCCTAATGATATATTAGCAGTGTTAGTTCTTATTATAAATATAATTTACTTTTGGAATCTTCAGCCTTGCATAGTTATTTTCTTCTTTGTGCACTATTTATTCCATGTGGAAGAAATAAATATGAGTAATAATTCTTCAGCCGAGAAAATTTAGTTTATAATAAATACATAAAATTCTAATGATGTATCTTCTCCACTGATTAAACTACTATGCATTTTCTTTCAGTAACAGTAAACTTAGCTAATCAATCAATCAATCGCATTGAGCGCTTACTGTGTGCAGAGCATTGTACTAAGCGCTTGGGAAGTACTAGTTGGCAACATAATCCAAGCAATTCCATTAAGACAGGAACATAATCTGCTTTTTCCTACTTTAAAAACAACTTTAGAAGATGAAATTATCATATTGCATTTCCCACTGCATGACCAAGACATTTGAACTATGAAATTATTTTGAACTTTTAACTACTCAACTATTAACTAAAACATGTTTGTAACATAAAGGGACAGGGACCATATCAAATTCCCACTTGAAATTCCCAGCACTTAGTGCAGTGTTCTGTACATAGTAAGCACTCAATAAATATGATTGAATGAGTGCATACACAGCAAGCACTTAATAAATACTATTTAAAATTTAAAAAAATCAAAGAAACTGACCAAAAGTGTTCCCCCAATACATTGGTCCCAAAGCAATTTGACCTCACAGGGAATAATTATTTTTCATTCAGAAACTCCAAAAGATAAGATTTTATCCACACAGGCCCTCAATAGATAATTGGAGTTTCATTTAACTGGTAATAGAAGGAATCATAAATAGAAACGTGATTTTAAAATTATCTTCTCCTAAACCAATATTTTCTTTTCAATTTAACTCTTCAGAACATTTCATCGATTTTTTTTTCTTTTTTCTTTGGTAACAGATCAGTTTTGTCTCAGAGAAAGAATGAAAATGCACAGAATTGTCTTTTCCATCTAAATTGTGCTCTGACTGAATAGAACATTTGAATAGAACATTTTCCCTCTGCTTTGAAGGATTCGACGCTATCTGTTTTGGAAAGACTGAGTGAAGCAAACTTAATCCTTCTCTGCAGTCCATTAATTGGAAGCAGAAACACTGAAAAACTGAAAGGGGCAAATTGAGAATTTAAATGAGGCGAAAACTCCAAAACAAGGCTTTCAGGGTAGACTCCTGTTTACATAGCAATACTGTAAATATAAAGCTGACTCCGCCAGTGTTAAATTTCACTACTTAACTGATAAACTAAAACAGAAGATTCTTTGGCACTCTGGGTAGTCCTGTCAATCACTACTAACTAGTTCATGAATAATGTATGAATGGTTTTATTTGATGGCCAAATATTCTTTGCTTTTAAATAAAGTGAAGAAAACAACAAATTGCCATTACACTAGATACAGTGACCATAAAACTTCGTAAGAGTATAACCTTACTATTAATTTGTAAAAGTGTCAAAGACTTTTCAAACTTGGATTGTTAAATAAACGAAATCATACATTATGTGCAAATTTTGTAGTGGTATAAACCTATCATTGCATTAATTCCTGCTTAAGCCACTTATCATAATGACAAAGCTGAACAGTGAAATAGTTTTGCAAGTTCAATGAAATTTTACACCATTTTCCATTCAGCGAGGAATTAGCATTCACTGAACTATGACACCATATCATGTCAATAAAATTTGTGGTTTATTGCTAAAATGAAAAAAATCCTTTAATCAGTCAATCCATTAATTTATTCATTATTTATTGAGCAATTAGTCATTCAACTGTATTTATTGGGCACTTATTGTGTGCAGAGCACTGTACCAAGTGTTTGGGAGAGTATTTACTGTGAACAGAGCACTGTGCCCGTTTCAAACATTTTTTGGAGGCTTTAAGAAATTCAGGTGCTCTGCAATCAATTTTACTAAAGTATCATGAGTTAAAAAAAATAAATTCAGGTTGAGATGAACCATAATTTATGTTCAATGTGTTCCGAATCTAGAATGCACCAGAAAACAAATATTTTATTATTATTGATAATAATAATTACAATAATACTAAATATGGTTGAATTGACAAGGCACACCAAAGAATAGATTAAATTAGCCAACATTATCACCTAAAATGATTTATTATTAACCAATTATCCGTGTGTAGTCAGTGCACAGATCAAACAAAAGAAGCTCTATTAAGGCTTTCTGTCTCCCCTGATGAAGGTGATGATGATGATGGCATTTATTAAGTGCTTACTATGTGCAAAGCACTGTTCTAAGCACTGGGGAGGTTACAAGGTCAGGTTGTCCCACGTGGGGCTCACAGTCTTCATCCCCATTTTACAGATGAGGAAACTGAGGTACAGAGAAGTTAAGTGACTTGCCCAAAGTCACACAGCTGACAATTGGCAGAGTCGGGATTTGAACCTATGACCTCTGACTCCAGAGCCCGTGCTCTTATAGGTGGCAGATGACTAAAAGAATTCAGCAGAGTATGTAGTTTTGGCTACAAATGGATCAGAACTGATGCACTACTATGGTTTGGGACCATTTTATGTTGTGACGGCAACAGCCTATCACTCCCTCCATTAAATCTTCTAATGGTTTTCAATTTTACTCTGCCCCAAGTTCCTGCCATCTGTCTCCTTCCCATTCTACATTTTTTTGTGGTCTATCCAAGTTCATGTTGATGATGGTGATGATGATGGTATTTTTTAAGCATTTACTAGGTGTCAAGCACTGTTTTAAGCTCTGGAGTAGATACAACTTAATCGGTTTGGAAACCGTCCCCGTCCCACATGGGCTCACAGTCTTAATATTCATTTTACAGTTGAGGTAACTGAGGCACAGAGAAGTTAAGTGACTTCCCAAGGTCACACAGCAGACAAGTGGTGGAGTCAGGAGTAGAACCCAGGTCCTTGTGACTTCTGGACCCATGCGCAATCTACTAGGCCATGAGGTTTTTTTGCTTTTTCTGAGCTAACCTTACAATTGCATTTCATTTTTAACTTTCTGGATTCCAACCCATTGCTCACACCCTGTCTCCTGCATGGAAATCCCTTCCCAAAACCACATCCCTCCCCTTCGTCAAAGGTCCTCCAGGAGGCTTCCCTTACTTATCCCAACCTCACAAGTCCTGAGAGCCAATCTTAATAGTGGTAGAAGGACGAGGAGACGGATGTAAAGTTTCACGAAGAATAACATTTATTAAAGCACATGGATATGGTTTATGTATTTATTACTCATTCATTTTTTTGCTTACTTTTTTTTTTTACCAGTTGTATAGGTGATTACCATCAACTGTAAGCTCATCTCTGGACTGTAAATTTGTTATGGGCAGAGAATTGTCTGCTAATTCTGTTGTATTCATTCATTCATTGAGCACTTACTGTGTGCAGAGCACTGTACTAAGCGCTTGGAAAGTACAATTCAGAAATGGAGACAATCCCTGCCCATACAGGGCTCACAGTCTAGAAGGGGGGAGGCAGACATAAAAACAAGGAAACAGGTGTCAATGTAAATGAATGGAATTATATGTAAATAAATGGAATTGTTTTGATGTGTGCGTATATATATATATATATATATATATATATATATATGCATATATATGCGCACACATCAAAACAAGTAAACAGGGATTAATATAAATAAATAGAATTATAGATATGTACATAGATTCACAACTGCTGCTTGGTGGGGAGAGGGGGTAGAGCAAGGTGATGGAGAGCTTAAAAGCCAATAGTTCTTGATATGGAGATTGATAGGCAACCACTGGAGATTTTTGAGGAGGGAGTGACATTTATATACTGCCAAGTACTTAGTACAGTGCTCTTTGAATAAGAGCTCAATAAATCCCATTGATTGACTGCTTTTTTCTCTTTTCCTAGTATATGTTTACAATTTGGGTCTGCCCATCAAATTGACAGCTTAGACAGAGACCTTGCTCTGAATACAGGAGGTGCTCAAATCCTTGATGATGATAATTCAGTCCTGCACAGCTGGATTCCAAAAAAGCAGAATTAATTTTCATAAAACATTCACTTTAAGTTTGAAAAATAAAGAAATCCAACAGTAGAAAACAAGCAGAAAGACTCTAGGTATAAACAAATAAATCAGTTTTCAAAGAAACGTATTTTTAAAATTTTGAAAATATAAATCATTTTTGTGAAGGTATATCCTTGCAGCATAATAGCACAAGAATTTGAAAATTCTCAGTGTCTATTTCACCTATTAAAGATAGCAAAATTGCAGAATTTCTAGCCCAAATTTTTAGAGAGTCTACAGAGGGTTTTCATTAGATTATGTACAGTAAATTCTACCATCCAGTACCACATTCTCTTCAGTAACTCTATTAAAAGTAGGGATAATTATTCTAAAAGGGTATTTGCAAACTCCACAGGGCATAAGCCACAGCATATGGTTTTAAATCCGATCAGCCTCCTTTTCTTAAAACTTCAAATTAAAGTTGGGTATGGAATAAATTTATAAGTAATATTACTGCCTGGGGCATACAAATATATATCATTTATGACTAAGAATTCCACAAAGACCCTTTCCACAATGTTTTTTTATTATTCTATAGAAGTGAACAGTAATTTCACAGCCTAATAAAACAGCTCACTGTAATGAAAACAGCAACAGTTTTACACATATGGAATAAGTAGTCCTCCTCAATATATCACTTTGCTAGTATCAGCTGAAACTAATTTGAATTACTCGTTAACATGCATACCATATAAGCTAAAAATGTGACTTTAAAACATTGTTTTCCCATAGTACCAATAGGATAGGTTGTCCAACAGTGATTGTCCTCTACCCTGAAAAGGCACTAATTATCCGTAAGTTACGGGCCTTCAGTGGCATTAAACTATGTAATTATAGGTTTTACTAAGTTATTCATTTTAATTCCAGCTACACTTTGTGCATTTCCTTTTTTCATAATCATCCCTAATGTGTCACAAAAATCATCCCCAGGGAAAAGTGAACTCAAAAGTGGGGAAAGTGAGGGGCAGAGAGATTGTATAGAGACCACAGACAGTGGCTTTCTGTACTTTCCCCAAAATTCAAAGGATATTTTCCTACAAAGGACCTTTTCTCCACAAATCACCACCTGAGCCATTTTATTCTCCCACTTCTGAGACCTCTCCAGTTCTCAGCCACACACCCAACATCTTGTACCTACCTGAAATCTGGATTCTCTCCCTGACTTCAGATGGTCCTGGGTTCATATGAGTAGATTACATATAAAACTGCATGACCTAGTGGAAAGAGCAAGAACCTGGGAATCGGAGGACCCAGGTTCTAATTCCGGCTCTGACACTCACCTGCTGTGTAATCTTGGCCAAGTCATTTAAACTTCTCTGTACCTCATTTTCTCATTTGGAAAATGGGAATCTAATGCCTATATGCTTTCCTACCGTGAGCCTCTTGTGGAACAGGGGCTGTGTCTGACCTGATTATCATTTTTCTATCACTGTCCTTAGTACAGTGTTTGGCATCTAGTAAGTGGTTAACAAATACTGCAGTTCCTACATATGACATTGATGGCTGCAGAGACCATGGAAGATCAGCAGCTCAGGGGTTCCATGGGGGAAGACTTTCATAATCATTTATATTTGTAAATAAACCCAGAAAGTCATGGTTCTCAAACAATCAATTGTATTTATTGAAAGCTCACTGTGTGCAGAGCACTGTACTAAACACTTGGGAGAGTACAGCATAACAGAGAGAGTAGACATGATCCCTGCCCACAAGGAGCTCATTCCCGCCCCTCCGAATTTACCTGCGGGATTCGATACATACCATTGTTGGATTGATTGATTGGTAGCTGAAGTAAGATCACTAATCTCTGGGCAATAATTGCCTGCATTCATACCATATGTGCCCAAAGTGAATTGTACTCATTTATTACAAAGGGAAGAGTTATTTATTTTTGGACCACAATTTATTTCTCTAAAATAGGGTAGTTTAATGACAGCAAATGAAAATGCACAACTTTAAACAAAATCGAACAGTTTATCAAATATATAGAGTATATATTTGTTTATCAAATATATAGAGTATATATTTGTTTATCAAATATATAGAGTATATATTTGTTTATCAAATATATAGAGTATATATTTATCAAATATATAGAGTATATATTTGTTTATCAAATATATAGAGTATATATTTGTTTATCAAATATATAGAGTATATATTTGTTTATCAAATATATAGAGTATATATTTGTTTATCAAATATATAGAGTATATATTTATATATAGAGGTCATCAGAACAATAACATTTTTACATTGTGTTTGAGTCAAGAAAAACAGAGTAATTATTGTCAATAATGGCTTGTCAACACTATTAACATTTGAGGTGGGAAAATCCACTGTGTGAGTCTTATAACAAAAGCTGAAAGTTCCCATTTAAATTTAATGAGTTGTTGGATTAAAAAATTAAAATCCCTCCCCCCCCCCAAAAAAAAAACCACATAAGTTTCTAAAAGAGCAAGGGGAATCAAAAGTGAAAAAGAAACACGTCGAATAATAATTATGGTAGTTGTTAAGTGCTTACTATGTGCCAGGTACTGTACTAAGCACTGGGGTGGATACAAGCAAATCAGGTTGGACACAGCCCCTCTCCAGCATGGGGCTCACAGTCTCAATCCTCAATTTACAGATGAGGAAACTGAGGCACAGAGAAGTGAAGTGGCTTGCCTAACATCACACAGCAGATAAGTGGCGGAGTTGTCTTAATAAGGTGGAAGATTAAGGGGAAAATATTTTGCATTTCATAGGGAAAACTTGCTCGAATTAGTCAAAAAAGCTATAAAAATAAAAACATTCTGATCATAGTGCTGTATTCTTTTAGGGATATTGTGTTGATATCATTGATCTGTGGTGTTTCTCAGAGAGAAAAGGTTGTGATTCTTAGGGAAGAATTTCTGTTTATCTCTAAACCCAGTGGAAGTCAATTTTTTGAACATTGTATGTAGTCACTTTTCAATTCACTAGATGCTAAGGTAAATTTCCTTTAGGGAGAGTTTTATGCCTCACCGTGTTTGGAATCAATACTATGCCTTTGCTGAGATGACTGGTTTTTTCCAGTTCCTGTGGATCATCAAGCTGAGTCCTCAAAATTCATAGCTATTTAATAGCCACTGGCACTTTTCCTAGAAGAAGAGACTTTGACCCACATTAAATTCAATGTGTCAGTCATGGAAAGAAAGTTTCCTCTGCAGTTGCAAATGGATAGAGGAGTCTTTTTCATAAATTCAACCCTATTTCTCGGCAGAGACTGACCACTAAATTTGCTTATACTGGGAACTATTGTAATAGGACCAATGCATTAGTTGCAAGTGTATATTTATACATGTAATAGAAGATAAATCATTTGCTTAAGGTGATATATACCAGTCATTTATTATTTGCAATCAAAATTATTGTAATCACTGTCATGAGAACTGGTTTTTGAAATTACCTTCGTGCTGAAGTATCTTAATTTTGCTCTGCTTAAAATGTGGCTCATTGTCATTTTTGACTTGTGTCAAATACCTAGTAAAACAAAAATGCAGGTGGCATAACTGTCTAGAAAAATTGAATTCACAGATTTAAAGGATGCACACATGTAACAGGAATTCTACTTTAGAAATTACCTTTCAGGGTCACAGAAAGAGGAAGATATTCATTGTAATTGTAATGGTGTAATTGTTGTATTTCACCAAACAGCTTGTTCTAACAAGCAAGCACCTACAATATTACAGTCGGTCACTGCAAGAACAGGGGTTGTGGATCTATGTTTTTCTACTCCAGGATTAAAATGAGAAAGAGCAGCAAAATAGTTGTAAGGAGACGGATTTAGATAAGAAAAAGGAATAATTAGCTGAATATTTTATGTTGCCGAGTACCTTATGTTTAATCTCCTTCAGCACCAAATACCTAAAACACTTTTGATTACCTAGTACGCGGCTGATAAAATAGGTGTTTTTGCTGGTATGCAGAAGTTTGAAACTCATTAGAGTTAACTGTGCTTGTTTCAATACTATTGCATAGCATCCCCCTTATTGAAAGGGAGAATGTGATATCTAAGCACACTTGGGTCATATTGCATGCACTTTCTATTTTCAGGAAGTATGCTTTTATAAAACAATACCCCAAGTACTTGGGTGTTTATGCTATTTAAAATTGTTTGGAGAAATATTTGAATTATGGTTTTCAAATACAGATTTAATATTGAAAAGACTGTTAAAATGAAGAGGTGTACACTTTTTAATTTTTAAATGACATTACATTTAATTTCCTAATTTATATTGGGACAAGTATGATAATTCTGTTAAAGCTAGGACCGTGTTACGTGCTTCCTGTCAAAAAAAGTCAAACTTTCATAATAGGGAGGCCCTATTATGTCTGTCTAATTCACAAGTTTAATTAACCAATCTTAAAACAAATTCAAGACTGCTCATTAATTTGTGACTTTTCTCAGATTTATTCCATTTGGTTATCTTAACTCCACACTACTTACTGCAACAATTTAAAGAATGACATGACAGGATCTTTGTTCTTGAAGCTCAGCTCTGTTTCATTTAACTTTGTGGCTTTGACACATCATTTTACTTCTTTGAAGCGTGCAGCGTAAGTGCAGTTCCTCTTTAGTAAGAGAGTAACTTGTAGTAATAAAGTGAGGAAGATGGTTTGAGGATTATTTCTTCTCTTAGGCCTGTCTATCTTCACATCATCACATATTCAGGAAGAAAGATTGGCTGAAAAGTGGCTCTGGTTGAGCCCTGTTTAATACTATTTCGCTGAAGAACTTGAAAGTGACACCATGGTATCAGGCAGCTGTATTTTTCTATGCTCACCAGATGTGAGGGCAATCATATTAAGCTGAAATAAACCACAACTCAATCACTTGCCTTCCACTTAATTTTTCATACAAATTTAAGGTCAGGTTGCAAACCCGCAACCCCATTATGTGTTTGTAACACAGGAACAAGTTATAGTCCTCTCTGCTGCACACTATTTGCTGAAAACTGTCAGTACTAGACAGAAATTTCAGAAATTTCTGAAACTAGGCAGAAATTTCAGTTCAAGGAATCTGATTAGTTCAATTAATAGAATAGAATTTTCCAGAAGACATATTAGTGACTGCAAAAACATTTGGCATGTACTTCTGTGTATTACTGACATTCCAACATTATCAATCATGAACTAAAATTTGGCCAGATAGGTTGCATTTTAAGGAACTATGATTCTTTAAATTATACTTTTAAATTGTTAAACACAAATAAGTGCTTCCATTTAAAGAATTTAAAGAAATATTTGTTAGTTTTCAAGATAATTGCATAAGAATAAGAAAATTATTTTTAGAGATTTCTTTTTTATGAATATATTCTTTGTCAAAAACAACTCCAAATTGTGTATTTCTTATGTCAAATGGAAAAAAACACCCTTGATGATAGAAGACACTTTTGCTAGCCATATTATCATTTTATATTGAGGTAATGAAACGGCATTTGAAATATATAACCTATGAATGTTTCAGTTAACTAACAGTTACTTGTTTGCAATTCCAAGTAAACTCTGAAACACTGCATGCAGCAAGCACTCAATAAATACAGTTGACTGACTGACGGACTGAACGCTTCAGGATTTTCTTTTCTCCGGGACAGATTTTTCACCACTCATTGACTTTTAGGAAATGTTAATATGAACCCACATCTGTAATGAGTAAACAAATGTTCATAATTTAGGCAACATCTTCTATGAATCTTCCATGTGGTGTTTGAGATACTCCTGAACCCAGTATGTTTTCCTGATGGCTAGAGTGCCCTTTGGTAACATTTGCTCACTAGCGATATTATATGAATGAGGTGAAGTTTCATTGGAAGAAGCAGATTGAAAACTTGTGTGTACCATTTTGTCACATCTGTGAAGCCCACAATGCAATTGTTTTTACTTTCTTTTAATCTTGCAGGAAATTTAGAAGTGGAAGAATTGACCTTGTGTTCAAAGTCATTGTCAGAGACAATGAAGTCATAGGCTTCTGTTTTTAATAATGTCTTGCAAAACGTCATTTATCATAAACGACGCACCGCTTTTCTAGTTTCAGGCAGTGCTTCAGGTTGTATGTTTTTAAAGGTCTTATGAATGTAAGCAGCTTGTCTCCCCTGCCCTTGCCCCAGAACTAAGCAGGGATGAAAAGGTAAAACAATATCCATAGCTCTATTGTTTTAAAATTCTTGAAAACTAAATAGTTTTCTGGTACTTCACTAAAGCATGACATTAATTCTTACACAAATTTAATCATCTGTATTTCTCTTAGGGGAATCTGTAATTTTTTCCTGTAAAAAATATAATTCTGTATTAATATTTCTGATACCTCCATTGCATTTTATTTCCTCAATTTACCTAAATTTTATGTAGTTTTCAAAAAAGTTGATAAAAAACATTACATTATCTACATTATCCATGTTATTTACATTAACAGTCTTCATTTACTCTCATTTACCCTGTGTAGTAAATATAGAAAATTTATATGCAGTGTCTAATCTACAAAATAAGCAAAAAGAGAAAAATCATAGTTCACGAGGAGGCATAAAAAGTCTTGTTAATTTAGTCTGTAATTAAGACAGTTATATTTCTCTACTTTTCTAACTAGAGTGTCATAGAGTGTTACTAACCCCTTCACAACCAATGAGGATAATCATTATAGAATAAAAATGCTGTATTCAGTTGTTATTCTATTTTGAATTGAATAAAATTTTTATATTGGCAAGAATGTCATTAAAAGGAAATATGTTAAAATTACAAGCCTGTGAGCCAAGAGTGCTGAATATTTTCCCACCTCATTTACTGCCTTCAGGGGGAAACCATTGAAATATTATTTAACTACCCTGCATCTAAGGATCACCTACTTACCTGAAATCATAATATTTTCCTTTTTGAAAGGTACTTTGGTAAACAACCTAAAAAAACCAATTCCTTCATAAGTAAGCATTCAGCATTTCAAACTTGATATTTTAGGCCTTGCATCAACACTTGACAATGTTTTACATTTTCTATTCAATAAAAGAGAACTCAATTGACATTTACTAGTATACTAAGAATGGTAATTAGGGGTGCCTTCTCTAAGAGGTGCAAAGGATGTAAGCAGACATTATTTGTAAATTGGATTTGCATGCCAACTTCCTTTGAACTTCTTTGAAAATTTAACCCCTGGTAAATTGTTACTCTGACCCATACATAAACTTGAATAGAGTGAGAACACAAAAGCACATATGAAGTGTGGATTACAAGTCCTGTCCTGATTTATAAGAAAAGGAAAGCAACTCGTGCAATAAAAGCAGAAGCACTGGGTGATTTATGCAGTCGTATTTTTAAACCTACAACAGTCAACTCTTTAAGCCCCCTGGTCTGTCATATATTGAGCCAGTTTTTCCCAGGCTTTAAGCTACTGGGACGGAAAAGTGCCTTTGGAAGCAGTAAGAGCTGATTGCAGGTTAGGGATGAGAAGCAAATGTTCACAGCAAATTAGTACTTGTTTGAGATGTTTACTTTGAAATATATGATGTAAGATCCCAGCTATTCAGCTCTCCATTTATTCTCATCATCACCAACAACATCAATTGAAAATTAACCAAGCATGAATTAAGGATCATAAAGAAGTAAGCTCCACCATTCTTGAGGAATTTACCATCCAAGATACAGTATTGGACAAAATATACCCTAGTTGCTCTATTTAGTGGAAACTAATCATACTATTTATGCTATCAGAAAGTTGTTTTAATGGTGATGGTATCAAGTGGTAATACTGATATTAACTGAATTTTAAATAATGAATAGCTTGATTTTAATTTAACATATCCAGGAAGTCATGAATTTCTAAAGGTTTCTGGAATGGTAATGATGATTGTGATGAAAGTGATATCTCCTATCTTCACTTGTTTATGTTAAAAAATAACTGCTTATCTTACTACACAGAAAACTTCATCATATAGCAGCACTCTCACCCAGGACAGAGGAATGAGAAAGGAAGGGAGAGCACACCCCTTCAGAAGGCGTGTTCTGGAGGGAAGAATCTTTCTTCTCCTCCCTGTATAGGTGTATTAAGAGCTGGCTCTGCAAAAAGCAAGTCTCCACTCACTCCGTAGACTAGAAACAGGGCTAGAAAAAAACAGGGATCAGGAAACCTGATAATAAAAATAATAATAATGGTATTTGCAAAGTGCTTACTATGTGCACTTGCTTGCAATGTTCTAAACACTGAGGTAGATACAAGGTGGGTCAGGTTGTCCCACCTGGGGCTCACAGTCTTAATCCCCATTTTACAGATGAGGTAACTGAGGCACAGAGAAGTGAAGTGACTTGCCCAAGGTCAAACAGCAGAACCCACAACCCCTGACTCTGACTGATGGTGGTCTTGTTGTGCATCAGTATTAATAATCATAATAATTGTGGTATATGTTAAGCACTGACTATATTCCAAGCATTGAAGTAGATAGCCCATATGGGGCTCACAAGTAAGAGAGCAAACAGGCAGTAAATCCCCATTTTACAGATGAGGAAACTGAGGTCCAAAGAAGTAAAGTGACTGTCTCAAGGTCACATGGCTGGCAAGTAGCACAGCAGGATTAGAACCCAGGTCATCTGACTATGAGGCACAGACTCTTTCCAATAGGCCATGCTGCTTCTGAAATTAAGTTAAATGAGTTGTCCAAGGTCACACAGCAGGTAAGTGGCAGAGTTGGGATTTAGAATCCAGGCCCTCTGACTCTTAGACCCATGCTATTTTCACTAAGCCATGCATCCTTCGATACCCTCACAAGAATCACTGTCCCCACATCCCACGATAATTTGGGAATCTTTTAATGTGCCTTGCTAGTCCTTGCAGGTGTTCTCTAAGCAATCAGGTCCAGCACAAAGATTTTTCCCGGTTTTGGAGAGCTCACAAAATGACTGGGATGGTTCTCTGGCACCCCCTGAAACCCTAGCAATTTGTTTATGAGAACAGCTTCTGGAAGCCTCCAAACTTGGGAATTATTCCAGTGTAGGATGAATTTCCCCAGAGAAGTTTGTCACTCAGGGCAGGAACCCAGAGGACAAACAACACTGAGGATGGGTCTGGGGCAAAGCAAATGGCCCATGCTGGCAACAATTATGTCACCAGCACAGCTGCTGCTGATCCATTCCACTCCAATACAAAAGCATGTTGTAGCATCAGATAGAAACTCTTGGCCTTTGGCTTTAAGGCACTCAATCAGCTACATCTCACTGATTTCCTATTGCTATCCAGCCCACAAACTTCCTTCCTCTAAAATCAACCTTCTCACCACACTTCGATCTCATCTTTCTCACCACCAACCCCTTGTCCACATCCACCCTCTGGACTGCAACTCCCTCCCACTTCAGATCCAACATACAAATACTTTTCCACTAAAAATCTATGTATGTCTTATGCATTCAAGTTGTCTCCGACCCATAGTGAAGCCGCAGACAGACACATCTCTCCCAGAACGCCCCACCTCCATCTGTAATCACTCCAGTAGTGTATCCATAGAGCTTTCTTGGTAAAAGTATGGAAGTGGTTTACCACTGGCTTCTTCTGTGCAATTAACTTGAGTCTCCTCCCTTAAATCTTTCCCAGGCCGCTGCTGCCCACCCAGCAAAGGTGAGTTTTGACTCATAGCGGATTGCCTTCCACTCGCCACTGCTAAAGTTAGGAATGGAATGGATAGGCCTCTGCTTGACTCTCCCTCCTTTAGTGGGAACTTGTGGAGTACTGGAAACTCTCCAGGTGTAACCTTGAGGGCGTTAAACTTTCAAAGTTCTCCTAAAATCACATCTCCTCCGAGAGGCTTTCCTGACTAAGCCCCTACTTCCCTGTCTTTTACTTTTCCTTCTGTGCCTCCTATGCAGTGGGTCTGTCCTGCACAGCATTTATGTACATATCAATTTGTAATTTATTTTAATGTTCCTTCTAGTCTGTAAACTTCTTGTCGGGGGGGATCATCTAAATCTATTCTTTTGTACTATACTCTTTAAAACACTTAGTTGAGTGCTTTGTAGAGAGTAAGTGCTCAATAATTACCATTGATTGAATGATTTTAAGAAATGCCATTTCTGAGTCAAGCCAATGATCCATGCAGCTGATATTTCTGTCTCCAACTATGGTAACAGAGTGCTTACTGATGGCTCCCCATAACATCATATTTAATGCACTAGGTGACATCCTTAATTTTTTCCTCTGCCCTGTTTTTCCCTTAATTTATTTCTCCCCGCTCTAGACTGTAAGCTCCTGTGGGCATGCAGTGTGTCTACAAACTCTGTTGTTTTGTATTCCTCAAAGTACAGTGCCGGGCACATGGTCAGTGCTCAATAAGTACCATGATTGATTGATTAGGGTTGTTTCCTCTGTGAAGTTCTGAAGCACCACCACAGAGTTTCATTGGGAATGGTCCAAGAACACTGGTCCAGAATGTTCCTTTTTTCAACTGCATTTATTAAACACTTACTATGTGCCAGGCACTGTTCTAAGCACCGGGGTAAATACAGTGTAATCAGTTAGGACACAGTCTCTGCCCCATATGGGGCTCACAGTTTTAATTTCCATTTTACAGATGAGGTAATTGAAGCACAGAGAAGTTAAGTGACTTTCCTTAGGTCACACAGTTCTAGTTCTTCCTAGACTGTGACTGCATCTTAGACAATGTCCAGGCTTCTTTGACTGTGAGTTCCAGGTTGGGCAGGGACTGTGTCTGGCATGATTAATTTGAATCTACCCCAGGTCTTAGTATAGTGCTTGGCATATAATGAGTGCTTATTTGATCAATCAATCAAAGGTATTCATTGATTGCTTAATGTGTCCATAGCACTGCACTAAGTGCTTGGGAGAGTACAATACAGTTGGTAGACACATTTCCTGTCCACAACGAGCTACAAATACTACTATTGTTATTATTACTATTATTACTCTCATTATTTATTGTTATTGTCATTATCATCTTTATTCCTAGGTTTTGAATTCTCTAAGTAGGAGCACAGAGACAGGGAGGAGGCATAGAAATTCACTTTCCACTCTGCACTTCCAAGCATGTTTTGCTAAACTCTTGGCAGACTCAGATGCAACACTCAGGCTTAGTAATGGTGGAAATAATAAAATCATAATGATAATAATAACAATCACTGCAACTCTCAAGACAACAGCTTCTGGCAGAATAGTAATGACCCAAGTTATTCCAGTGCAAAGAGCAATTACTCTCAAATTACTTATTCAAAAACACATTTATGCATTTAAAGTTCATCATATTACATAAGTATTTGCATTGGAATAAACTCTATATGAAACAGGCTTTTTTAAAATAGTATTCTTTCTAGATATTCAGAGTAAGGTCTTTCTGTATAGTCAAGGCAAATGATCTTGTATATATGCACACACACACACACACATATATCTATATATAGGCAAGAATAGGTCACATAATCTTACAACTTAATGACTTTGTCTTCTGTGTTTTTTAATATAATTTACTAAAATGAACTTGACAATTTGGTACTAGTTTCATAAATAGCGAACATGTTTTGAATTCATTTAAATGAACTGTGAACCATAAACAAATTAAGTTAGTTTGGGGAAAACTTCATTCATCTGTTTATTACCAAAGTTAAAAATACCATATAAAATTAGAAAACACTTATGGAGAGATTACAAAGCATGTTTTACATCTGAAGGGCACAATTAGTGATTAATTTTTTAATGTCTCTGACCCCCTCGAAAAAGCTGTCAGCCATAATCTCCTGATAACTGTACTGATATTTTCCACTGGTCTGTCATTGAAAAATTTCACACATGGTATAAAAATATGTCCTCAAAAGGCATGCAAAGACAAAGAATCTTTTAGTAGTTTCTGCCAAGGTTCTTCATTGTGCTGCTTTTGATAGGGATTGATATTTTTAAGATCATATTCATCCATCTCTCTTTCAGCACCTAAGGTATTCCTTTCATTCAGACGATTAAGAAGTGTAAAAGAGCTTCTTTATGAAAGGTCCTAGTTTGGTATCTAGTTCTTGGGCTAAGCTGTTATATAGCTAATATATCAGCCATAAAAACATTTACAGTTTGGGAAAATAAATAAATAAATATATATATATATATATATATATATATATATATATATATATATATATATATATATATATATATATATATATATATGGGGAGGGGGGTACCTGTGTGCATGTGTGTATATGCACATATATCATACTACTTGATGTAAAAAATATGAATAGGATACATTTGTATAATGTATAAATATAAATCCAAATATGTGTGTATACGGTAATCATTTAAGTACACCAATATTTGTTTTGAAAATACAAGACTTATGAAAATGAATGGAAAATAGCATATAGTTCCAAGGGAGCTAGTCTTCACTGCATGCTTTTTCCGTAAACCTTCCATCTTCACTTCATTTTTTTCTAAAATTCAAAATGAGGCAATTTTGAAAGTTGGTCATTTCTGGAAATTGTGTGTAGTACATGTATCAATCAATAGAATTTATCGAATGCGTCTTGATAGACTTCTGAGACAGGTAATTATTCACTATGAAATGAAGAATATAATTGCAGCAATTTGTATGTTTGCGCTTCATACTTTGTGTCATAATTGATTTCTGGGCATTCATTGCTAATGGATAGTTAAGACAAGCTAAACACATTTGTTATTGTCTGCCTGGTTTTGTATTAAATGAGGAAAGCTCATCGTCTCTTTCATGTGGATAGTTCTGAAGTCTCGGAGCATTAATTATATAACTTTATAAAGGTCCATTTGTACCATCCTCATTGACCACTTTATTCCCAAGTCCTTTGCGATTGTCTCTTACATGTTTTAGAGAACATGCTTGTGGAAAGAGCACAAGCCTGGCAGTTAGGAGACCTAGATTCTAATCCCAGTTTTGCCACTTACTTGCTTTGTAAATTTGGGCAAGTCACATAACATCTCCATGTGTCAGTTTCTTCATCTGTAAAAATGAGGATAAAATACCAGTTCATCCTTCCCCTTAGACTTTGTGCCATTACGTAGGACAGGTACTATCAAGCAATCAATCAGTGGTATGTATTGAGCACTTACCGTGAGCACAGCATTGTACGAAGCACTTGAGAGAGTGCAGTACAATAAAGTCGGTAGACCTGATGATCCCTGCCCTCAAGGAGCTTAGAGTATTCAGTGGTAGACAAACATTGAAATAAATTACAGGTTGCGTACTGTGTCCAATCTGATTATATCATATTTACCCCAATGCTAATTCCAGATCATGTCACATAAATCCTTAACAAATACCACTGTTATAATAATAATGATGATGATGATAACATTGAAAAGAGAAGCAGTGTGGCTCAGTGGAAGGAGCCCTGGCTTGGGAGTCAGTGGTCATGGGTTTGAATCCCGGCTCTGCCACATGTCTGCTGTGTGGCCTTGGGCAAGTCACTTAACTTCTCTGAGCCTCAGTTCCCTCATCTGTAAAATTAGGATTAAGAATGTGAGCTCCACGTGGGACAACCTGATCACCTTGTATCCCCCCAGTGCTTAGAACAGTGCTTTGCACATAGTAAGCACTTAACAAGTGCCATCATTATTATTATTATTATTACAGAAGCCTTTTCATGTATTTTTCTAGACTGTGAGCCCACTGTTGGGTAGGGACCATCTCTACATGTTTCCAACTTGTACTTCCCAAGCGCTTAGTACAGTGCTCTGCACACAGTAAGCGCTCAATAAATATGATTGATTAATTGATTGAAAAGATATATGAAAAGCAAATAAAAGAAATAACCAGGGTGATTTCAAGGATGTAGGCAGCCCCTGTCCCAAGTGGGCTAACAATTTTAATCCCCATTTTACCAAGGAGGTAAATGAGGCACAGAGTAGTGAAGTGACTTGCCGAAGGTCACACAACAGACAAGTGGCCCATGTGCTCTTCATTGCACCATTACTAGGAGCTTATTGTGTGCAGAACATGGTACTAAGTACTTGGGAGAGTGCAATATAGCAAGAAACAGACACACTCCCTGCCCACAGCAAGTTTATAATCTAGAGGGCTTGGGGATGGGAAAATCCTGTGGAGGATTTGGGTGGGAAGATAAGAAGCTCTATTTTGGGCATGTTAAGTGTGAGATGATGGGAGGGCATCCAAGTAGAGATGAATTGAAGGCAGGAGGAGATGTGAGACTGAAGTTAGGGAGGAGATCAGAGCTGGAGATGTAGATTTGGGTATCTTCTGTAAAGAAGTGGTAATTGAAGCCATGGGAGTGAATGAGGTTTCCAAGGGAGTGGGTGTTACTCTGGTAAGAAGATAACCATCCAGTTCATTATAATAATAAACTATGCACCTCTAGGAGATCTCAGAATAATCATGACCAAGTGAAAAATTGTATTTCACAGACATAACTAAACTTGATTCAAATACATGGTAGATAACTCAATGAGGGCAGGGAAATATTTGTTTACTGTTGTATTCTCCCTAGTATCTAGAACAGTGCCCTGCACCCAATAAGCACTCAATATGTATGATTGAGTGAATGAACGAATGAAGTTGTCTTGTGAGATCAGAAATGGTCAAGGGAGTGATCTAAATACAAGTTCCTGTGCTGCCATTCTTGAGGCTAGCTTTACGGGCAACAAGCTGCAAAAGGGAATGGCTCTTCCCTCTTTGTTTTCCCAGGAGATTAGCTGTCAATTAGATGCATGCTAACCAGAATAAAACGTGGATTGAGGGTATTAGCACAGGCCTTCTATAGTGGGAAAACCTGCTGAGCACTCAGTGGTGGTCTTAGGAAAAGAAAAAGGTGTCAAAATATTTGTTGGCTAATGCCTTGCCACAACATTCACAACATTCTCCTGGGTCTCCAGTTAGAGAGAGACTATCACTAGCCTTAATTCTCTAAGTAAACATTAATAAGTAACTTCTAATTGGATTCAAGCAAAGGTAAGAGATTTACCAGGAGGGGATCTTTGGTACACAGCAAATCATTAAATAGATGGGGTTTAAGGCAATTTTGAAATAGAATCAGTTCAACACCTCAGCTGAGAAATCAGAATTTGCCCCAGCCTCCAAGATGCTTTTACTTGGAAGCAATAAAAGAATTGCATGTGAAATCATCAGTCCTCTCCTTACTATGCTTATTTAGCCTGCAATTGAGACATTTCAGGAAAAAGAAGTATCTATCTAAGTGTACTTTGATGTACACTGGATGTGAAATCTGGACTTTTTAACCCAGAATCAATTGATCATTTGTATTTATTGAACGTTTTTTGTGTGCAGAGGGCTGTACTAAATGTTCAGCACACACACCAGAAAATTGGGGGCTTCACTCTCCATTCCTATTATCATAGGATCGGATTATCATCATCATTATAACAATTATTCATTATCAAGCTTTGTTTGAAGTTAGAGAGACAGAGAAGGGGTAGACCCAGAAGGCATGGGGAAAAAATAGCAGCCAGGCACATATGCTCATCAAAGCGATTCTCCCAGAGAAAGAAGCAACAGTGTCATGAGTAGGAGAAATAGAAACCACAGAGAAATCACCACCACCATCAAACCAGCTGCAGCCACAAGCTGAAGGATAAAGCATAGTGGTCACAATGGCTTTAATGACAAGGGCATGGCAGCAGTTGATTCTATTCTACTTCTTCCTCCTCCTCTATTAGCTTTCCTACTTTTTTCTGTACTCGTGGCAAAGGCAGAAACTTCAGGGTGACTAACAAGTAAATAAGCACAATGTTATAGTGGATAGTCTATGGGCTTGGGAGTCATAAAGTAATGGGTTCTAATCTTGACCCTGTCACTTGTCTGCTGCATGACCTTGGGCACATCACTTCATTGGTCTGTGGCTCAGTTACTTCATCTTTACAGTGAGGATTATATCTCTGAGGCCCACATAGGATGGGGACTGTGTGCAACACAGTTTTCTTGTATCCACACTGGTGCTTAGTCAGTACCTGGCACATAGTAAGTGCTTAACAAACACCACAATTAGTATTATGATTATATAACAATAGAAGCTGCAGCTGCTGAAACCACCCTGGGATATGCAACCTAAATGGACTTTTATACAAATATCACCATCTCAGTCCATCAATCGGTAGTATTTATTGAGAGCTCACTATGGGCAGAGCACTTTACTAAGCGTTTCGGAAAGTTTCAGTACAATAGGGTTGTTAGACGCGATCTGTGTCCACAAGAAGCAGGCAACATTCTCTTCTCTCAGTCCTTCTGCAGCTTTCAACATGTTTGACAATGGGACTCTCAGTATAAGAGGAAGAACTTGTATTGAATTCCCATTTTTCAGATTTCCAAAGAATATATCCAAATCAGCTGTTTCTCTCATGTTGTTTTTAGCATCACTTTCAGTCCAGCCAACTGGGAAATGGCGAAAGATAAGGGTTTTCTCGGATCAAAGTTATTTGTTCCAGTTCAGGTGGACTAAGATATTCAGCATAGAGATGGCAATTCTCATTGGCCAAATAAACTGCCTGATTGACAGCTGCTGCCCATGGGGGTGGACATCTTTTTTATATCCACTTGGAAGTTGTCTGAACTTTCACATCTGCATCAGACAGAAACTCCTTAACATCAACTTTAAGGCACTCAATCAGCTTTCTCCCTCCAACCTTACCTCACTGGTTGCTACAACCCAGCCAACACACCTCACTTCTCTAACAGCAATTTATTCAGTCTACCTCTATTTCATCTGTCTCACCAATGAGCCCTCTTTCCCAAGTCCTCCGCCTGGACCTTTTTTCCCCTTCATATCCACAGACCACCACTCTCTCCATTCCCAAAGCCTCACTAAAGTCATATCTCTTCCAAAAGCACTTTCCTAACCCAGCTCTTGTTTCCCCTATTGACCTTCCCTTCTATGTCCCTTGTACACTAGGGTCTGTACCCCTGAAGTAGTTTGATATTCACTTCACTCTTAGCCTCAAAGGACTTGTGTACATATCCTAATACCCTGCAATCTTCCTGATGTGTAATTTATTTTAATGTCTATCTCCCCCTCTAGACTATAGGCTTCTTGTGGTAGGGATCGAGTCTACCGACTGTCTTTTATCGTACTCTTCCTAGCAAATAGTATGGTGCCCTGTACTCAATAAGCGTTCAGTAAGTACTATTGATTGACTGCCTTTCTTCACTTGATGGCAGCCCCAGTAGCTGGGTGGAAAGGCAGGTCTCTGGGAGAAAAAGTCCAAATGATATCTATTATTAATCCATTTGATATAGCTGGCAGCAGGGCACCCTGGGAATACCTTGAAATTGAACAAAAGATACGGAATTACAGAAATAGTAGTCATGCCTGCTGGGAGAATCCCTTTTATGTTAGCTTGGTTCTTAAAGATATATTGGTCTATGTGGCTCCAGGACAAAAAAGAATATTTTCCATGTAAAATGCGAAGGACAGTAATAATGATGATGGTATTTGTTAAGTGCTTACTATGTACCAAGCACTGTTCTAAGTGCTGGGGTAGATACAAGGTAATCAGGTTGTCCCATGTGGGGTCACAGTCTTCAGCCCCATTTTACAGATGCGGTAACTGAGGCACAGAGAAGTTAAGTGACTTGCCCAAAGTCACACAGCTGACAAGTGGCGGAGTCAGGATTAGAACCTATTACCTCTGACTTCCAAGCCCGTGCTCTTTCCATTAAGCTGTCCTGCCCCTAGAGCCCAAAATGCTTGACTAGACATTGTGGGAGTTTTGGAAGAATAATAATAATGGTGGTATTTGTTAAGTGCTTACTATGTGCAAAGCACTGTTCTAAGCACTGGAGGGAATACAAAGTGATCAGGTTGTTCCACTTGGGGCTCACAGTCTTAATCCCCATTTTACAGATGAAATAACTGAGGCAGAGGGAAGTTAAGTGGCTTGCCTAAGGTCACACAAAGAAGAAGTAGAATCCACTGTTCTTTCCTCAAAGGGACAGGAAAAGACTGGTCTGGATACTTAATTCGAACTACTTTTTTCCAAAGAAAGAAAAATCACGGGATAAGTCCAACAATTTAGTTGACATTTTGAAAAAAAATCCCCAAATAATAGCTCCTTCTACCAAACTTTTAATCACAGCAACTTTAACTTAGGTTTCCTTATTCGTGCTGCTTTGGTCAGGCGTGCTTAACAGAATTAGGCATAAGAAATAAGCAGAAACCGTTCTACCAGTCCTGATCAAAGCCTGTTATTTTAAACCTTCTGAACTTAGAAAATCCTGAAGTGGGATTGGGATGTTTTCCCCTCCTCAGTGAGAAGTACAGTCCTGCCAAATTTGGAACACATAGTTTCATATGTTTAGAATTTCTATGGGCATGAACAAACGTATTAACATTTTTCTTTCATAATGGGAAAAGTATATTTTTTGCCCTTGCATAACTCAAAAACAATGGAACCATTTTTGCTTAAACCTTCTTCCACTCATACTCTTTCAAAAACCACCTTCAGACTGACTTCAAGCACGATACTGTTCTAACCTTAAAGTGCTTTTGCTAAGAAATATTGGAAGCTAAACAAGGGGGATGATACTAGAAATGAGGTTCTATTTTATTCTAAAATAGAATCTTGCTACCATAAAATCTATGTGACAAGTAATTCTAATGTAACTAAGTGAATTCTATGGATATTTTAAGTGATCCCGTATTTATAAACGTGCAGGCTTTCAGAGCTCTCTGAAGATTTAATTTGATTTACATCTGTAGCCTTGCATATAAATTTGTGTTCTGTAGGTTTTCAGCACCATATAAAATGTAGTGGCTTCATATTTCCCTTTGGTAGGGGTTGCCCAGAGGATTTTACTCAATGTTTCAATCACTGGCTCCTTCTTGACAGGACCAGATGCAGAGGGCCTAGGGTGTGAATGCTGATGGCTCAAGGCAAGCCATGGCCACGACTGCAAAAATGACTCTAATAACTTGTGTCCTGCAAGTGAAAGGGCATAGTTTTTCCAATTTTGACCACTGCTGACAGTAATCCTCACCAGAATGACAAGGGATCAGAAAACTTACGATGCTGTATTTCATGGATAAAATGGGTAGAATGGGAAAGAGTCTCTCTCGGATTTTCCCACGCATGGATATAGCCTCGCAGAAGGCAGCATCTTCTCAAACAGAAAGACAGCTAACTCTCCCACAGTGACTAAGTAGGCCTAGGGATTCAAATGTAACACAGGCACTTTCATTCTGGGGCTGCAGTTTTTGAGTGACATAGTAAGGATAAAAAATTGAATTTCAGAAATGTGTAGTATGATACTGATTGGGACAGGCAAAAACACAACATAGCCCATTACAATTCACACTGAGGACTTTTCCCTTGGATAACTCTCATATAATCAACAGATCTGGGGTAAAAATTCACAGAGTGTCAGTCAACAGCATCACTAGAAAATGGGAAGCGGGGTGACCTAGTGGAAATACCATGGGCTTGGGAGTCAGAAGACATGGGTTCTAATTCTACCTCCACTTGCCTGCTGTGTGACTTTAGGTAAGTCACTTAACTTCTCTGTGACTCTGTTTCCTCAACTGTAAAATGGGGATTCATTACCTGTTCTCCCTCCTACACAGACTGTGAGTCCCATGTGGGACACAGACTGTGACTGACCTAATTAATTTATATTTACCACTGTGCTTAGAAGCGAATTTGACATACGGCAAGCACTTTTTAAAAACCAATATAGTAATAATTTTACCAAAAATATATACACAAAACAGACATTTTGGTGATGAAAAGCATTCTACACTCTCATATCATATATGTTTTTAGATGTACAATTTCTTCTGCAATTCCGTACTTCTGCAATTCTGTTTAATTTGGGTTCAACCAGATTTACCAAGAAATTCATTCAAGAAAATCCTACTATTCAGTATTATCATTTGTAGTAATAAAATCAAATATTGAAATGAGAATTTTAAGTCTTATATTCCAGTTTTGTCTATATGTAATTTGCCAAAAATTAAAGGCAGAATAGAGAGGGACTTTGGAGATTGTGGGTCTGTGTTCAGAAAGTTATAAATCCAGACTGGCTTCAGGATAAAACTCAGTCTGAGTATTTTTAAAATTTCCTTCAAAATTTTTGGGCAACAAAATGATTGTTTTCTTTTTATCTTTTTTGGAATTTCTAGCTTCCATACTCTTGGCAACAAGAAAAGTAGCCAATAATTAGAGCCAATAATGAGAAGCAGCTTGATTAGTGGCTAGAACGTGGGGCCTGGGACTTAGAAGCACCTGGGTTCTAATCTTGGTTCCACCACTTGTCTGCTGTGTGACTCTCAGCAAACACTTAACTTCTCTGTGCCTGAATTATCTCATTTGTAAAATGGGGATTAGCACTGTGGGACACGGGCTGTGTCCAACCTGATTATCCTGTATCTACTTCAGCGCTCAGTACAGTGTCTTGCACATAGTGAGTGTTTAACAAACACCGTAAAACACATATCCCCGTGTATAGGAAGAAAAGAGTCTGCACAAGTCCTCAGAGTTGACTTTTGCTAATTTTTCCGTGAGTTTAGACTCTGTCTCATTAATGTACAGGCAGTTGAAGAAACATTTGGAGGTGGGGGGAGATTGGGTGTTTAGGGTCCCTGCTGTGTTCTGGTGGCAATTACTGTCAGCAGATGCTGTGATGTGTGTTGCCTGGGAAACACAGAGGAGAATGACAAAACCTTCACAGTCCAACTACTGATTCCTCTGATTCAAGCAGGTATATGTCTGGGACTTTGGGCTAAAATTCAATGGGGAAATATTGTTTCAGCAGTCAAGTAGAAATCTAAACATAAAGGAATTCAGGGTCATTTTGATTCAGCATCTAAACATTTGGAGTATCTAAAATAATAATAATAATGGCATTTATTAAGTGCTTACTATGTGCAAAGCACTGTTCTAAGTGCTGGGGAGGTTACAAGGTGATCAGGTTGTCCCATAGGAGGCTCACAGTCCTAATCCCCATTTTACAGATGAGGTACTGAGGCACAGAGAGGTTAAGTAACTTGCCCAAAGTCACACAGCTGACAATTGGCGGAGCAGGGGTTTGAACCCATGACCTCTGACTCCAAAACTGTGCTCTTTCCACTGAGCCACGCTGCTTCTCAAGACCATAAAAGACCATCTAAAAGACTATCTAAACGACTATACATCTTCAGCAAGGAAGAGCACAATGAC
Organism: Tachyglossus aculeatus; assembly: GCF_015852505.1. Lineage (NCBI taxonomy): Eukaryota > Metazoa > Chordata > Mammalia > Monotremata > Tachyglossidae > Tachyglossus > Tachyglossus aculeatus. The sequence continues at coordinate 32,812,828 of NC_052079.1, read as the reverse complement.
ATTTTCAGAACATAACATTTTCCTGTGTAAAATTCTAATTTTGTCCTTTCACATGCTTAAAGCAGAACTTCTATTGTTATGTCCTAACCAACAGTAAGAAATGGAAAAGGCTGAAATGTTAGTATTTGTAAGATTCTATGGCTAACAGTAATATCATCACCATCAACAACAAAAGTATTTATCAAGTGTCTTTCATACATAGAATACCCTATTAAGGGCCTGGGGAGAACATTAGAATTAAAAGTCAGAGTGCCTGACCATGAGGATCTTAGAGGCAACTGGAAGGGATGATATGGAACCAAACCAAATAACAGTTTGAGTCTAAATTGGTTAATTCCGATTTGTGGCTCATACTTTTTCATTTTCTTTAATTTCAGGATGTCCCCTTTCATTTAGGAAATGCTCTTAACCCTATTATCTTAAGCAACAAGGAATGAGAAGATATTGAGACTTAAGAAACCAGTGGCTCTTCTCAAGCAGAAACTTCATAAGGAATGAGAGATAAGGAGGCAAAAGAGAAAACAACACCAGGTGTTACAAACACTAACCAAGATAACACAAGAGGCAACTTCTTTGTGTGCACGGTGTTTTTTCATTAGCTGTTTAAGTCATATACACTCTCATAGGTGAACTTCACCAACATTGGAGAAGGGCAATTTGAAGGGCCTACATAATGAATGTATTACATTGTACATATACAACCATATATACATACATTACATATACAGAAATATAAATATATTTTTATTATATATATTTGTATTATATTGCATTTTCCCCTGTCAGGGTCGCAATTGGAGGATTTCCAGTACTCCACCAGTTTTGACTATGAGAGGGAGAGGCAAACCCATTCCATTCCTAGCTTGGACAGTGGCTAGAAAGTGGAAGGCAATCTGCGTACAAGTCAAAACTCACCTGTGCTGTGCAGCAACAACATGGGAGGGATTTGAGGGTGGAGTTTACTGCATGGAAGGAGTCAATGATAAACCGTGTCCATATTTTAACCAAGAAAACTCTATGGATCAGAGACAATTCAACGGCATAAGATGACATATTGCATTATATTTGTATATACTGTATCATTTATATAAGAGAAGCAGCGTGGCTCCGTGGAAAGAGCACAGGCTTTGGAGTCAGAGGTCATGGGTTCAAATCCCAGCTCTGCCAATGGTCAGCTGTGTGACTTTGGGCAAGTCACTTCACTTCTCTGTGCCTCAGTTACCTCTTCTGTAAAATGGGGATGAAGATTGTGAGCCCCCTGTGGGACAACCTGATCACCTTGTAACCTCTCCAGTGCTTAGTACAGTGCTTTACACATGGTAAGCACTTCATAAATGCAATCATTATTATAGAGAAGCAGCGTGGCTCTGTGGAAAGAACACGGGCTTTGGAGTCAGAGGTCATGGGTTCAAATCCCAGCTCTGCCAATTGCCAGCTGTGTGACTTTGGGCAAGTCACTTAACTTTTCTGTGCCTCAGTTACCTCATCTGTAAAATTGGGATGATGACTGTGAGCCCCCCGTGGGACAACCTGATCACCTTGTAACCTCCCCAGTGCTTAGAACAGTGCTTTGCACATAGTAAGTGCTTAATAAGTGTCATTATTATTTGTATTTGTAAATATATCTTTTGCAAATATGCAATTTTTCACTCTTCACAGGTGGTAGGGTTGCCCTTCAACTTTGAGGTGACGCTGAGAACAATTAGATGTGAGTGTGATACTGACAAAAAAATCTCTTGCACACTTGTACACTTTGTCCCTAAATCAAGCAATGGTATTTACTGAGTGCTTAATGTGTGCAGAGCATTGTACTAAATGCTTGGGAGAATACAATGCAAAAGAAGAGAACCATCAGTTGCATGCCTTTTTTGGTCCTTTGTTGTTAGGCTAATCATTGTTCTGACATCATTAATTAGAAGGAAAAAGGTGTGTCCCATTCCTGTGGGATGTGTATATGACTTGTTTTTGTACCAGTGTTTACAATCCACAGGTGTGGTAGCAAAAACATAACTATTCCATATTTGCAGGATAGTTATCTGAAATAGAATCTGCCATACCACCAAAATATTACTCAGAACCTAAAACTCATCTCCCTACCTGTCTCTTTCTGCCAGAACTCATTTGAAGCTCCTTTCATTTAGTAGAAAAGCATAATGTTGTAGGGATAGAGCTCTAGCCTGGGAGTCAGAAAGTCATGGGTTCTAATCCTGCCTCTGCCACTTGTCTGCTGTGTGACCTTGGGCCCATTACTTCACTACTCTGGGCCTCAGTTACCTCATCTGGAAAATGGGGATTGAGATTGTGAGCCTCACGTGGGACAGGAACTGAGTCCAACCCGATTTGCTTGTAATAATAATAATAACGATGGCATTTATTAAGCACTTACTATATGCAAAGCATTGTTCTAAGCGCTGGGGAGTTTACAAGCTGATCAGGTTGTCCCACAGGGGGTTCACAGTCTTAATCCCCATTTTACAGATGAGGTAACTGAGGCACAGAGAAGTGAAGTGACTTGCCCAAAGTCACACAGCTGACAATTGGCAGAGCTGGGATTTGAATCCATGACCTCTGACTCCCAAGCCCGTGCTCTTTCCACTGAGCCAAGCTGCTGCTGTTCTTGTAGTAAGTAATCGTAAGTAGTGAGTAAGTAGTAGTAATCGTAGCAGTAATAATTATTCATTAAGCACAATGCCCAGGTATGTTCTCTATCTACACTCACTCCCTTCGTGACCTCATTCGCTCCCACGGCATCAACTATCATCTCTACGCTGATGACACCCAGATCTACATCTCTGCCCCTGCTCTCTCTCCCCCTCCCTCCAGGCTCGCATCTCCTCCTGCCTTCAGGACATCTCCATCTGGATGTCTGCCCGCCACCTAAAACTCAACATGTCCGAGACTGAACTCCTTGTCTTCCCTCCCAAACCCTGCCCTCTCCCTGACTTTCCCATCTCTGTTGATGGCACTACCATTCTTCCCGTCTCACAAGCCCGCAACCTTGGTGTCATCCTCGACTCCGCTCTCTCATTCACCCCTCACATCCAAGCCGTCACCAAAACCTGCCGGTCTCAGCTCCGCAACATTACCAAGATCTGTCCTTTCCTCTCCATCCAAACCGCTACCCTGCTCGTTCAAGCTCTCATCCTATCCCGTCTGGACTACTGCATCAGCCTTCTCTCTGATCTCCCATCCTCATGTCTCTCCCCACTTCAATCCATACTTCATGCTGCTGCCCGGATTGTCTTTGTCCAGAAACGCTCTGGGCATGTTACTCCCCTCCTCAAAAATCTCCAAGGCTACCAATCAATCTGCGCATCAGGCAGAAACTCCTCACCCTCGGCTTCAAGGATGTCCATCACCTCGCCCCCTCCTACCTCACCTCCCTTCTCTCCTTCTACATCCCAGCCCACCCCCTCCGCTCCTCTGCCACTAATCTCCTCACCGTGCCTCATTCTCACCTGTCCTGCCATCGACCCCCGGCCCACGTCATCCCCCGGGCCTGGAATGCCCTCCCTCTGCCCATCCGCCAAGCTAGCTCTCTTCCTCCCTTCAAGGCCCTACTGAGAGCTCACCTCCTCCAGGAGGCCTTCCCAGACTGAGCCCCTTCCTTCCTCTCCCCCTCGTTCCCCTCTCCATCCCCCCGCCTTACCTCCTTCCCTTCCCCACAGCACCTGTATATATGTATATATGTTTGTACATATTTATTACTCTATTTATTTTACTTGTACATATCTATTCTATTTATTTTATTTTGTTAATATGTTTGGTTTTGTTCTCTGTCTCCCCCTTTTAGACTGTGAGCCCACTGTTGGGTAGAGACTGTCTCTATATGTTGCCAACTTGTACTTCCCAAGTGCTTAGTACAGTGCTCTGCACACAGTAAGCGCTCAATAAATACGATTGATTGATTGATTGATTGATTGATATGGTCTCTGGCCCTCAAGAGGCTTACAATAAGGGGTGAGGGCGACTGTGGTGATAGAACACAAGGAGCAATGAAGCAATCAAACATTAAAACAAGGCAAGAACAAATGCACAAAATTAAAAAAAATAATCATTAGGGCAATGTGGCAAGAGGACCAGAAACCTCTGAATTATCTACGATTCAAATGGTGGAACCTGCATTCACTACCCACAACTTCATCCACATTTTTCAGAATAGCATTTATCTTGTATGATATTTCAACAGCCTCAACTACTTTCTGAAATAAATAGTTTTGTCAAAATGCTCTCTAATCCTCTTACAGCATGAAGCAGAGTAATGAGAAAACCTGGGCAGAAATTTAAAAAATCAGAAAAGTCAAAGGCGTTTCAAATGCAATCAATCTAATTTTGTCTATAGCATGATAATGTGCAGTATTTGAATTCCAGGGTAGCATCTGGCAATAGAGTAGTGTGTTGCAAACCAGCATCCTGTTATTCTCATTACCAGTGGTTTACGGGCTTAGGGCTACAGTCAGCACGCAGTAAAACATAGTTGCATAGTTATTTTGCTTAGTTCCAGGCGTGGGGTTGGCCTTTCTCAGTAGCCTATCTTGCAAACATCACTACAGACATCCCAGTGGTGAGCCTAGTGATAAATAAAAAGCAAAGTAAAGATCAGTTTAGGAAAACAATTTGCTATTTGTGGTTTGTTTTCAAACTGGCTTTTCAGCTCAAATTTAGCAGGCAAGCCGACTTCAGCCCATGAGACTAGATGGTGGGGAAGGAGGAAATGCAAGATATCAGGAAATACACTGAAAACCATTCATTCAAACTCCATCATTTTGAACTAGAAGGAGACGGTGGAATATCTTTCATTTAACTATGGTACTTTGTATGGTTGCAGCATTCTAGTCTCAGTTTCTGTTCCTGAAGGCTGAAAAGAGGCCTTACCATTCTGCAGAGGGAGATTCTCTGACCTTCTGAAATGGAAATTGAATGATGGTTGACATGTTCTATGGGCCCTTGTGACAAGAAGCAGTGTTGCCTAGTGGATAGAGCATGGGCCTGGATGTCGAAAGAACCTGAGTTCTAATCCCAGCTCTGCCATTTGTCTGCTGTGTGGTCTTGGGCAAGTCACTGAACTTCTCTAGGCCTTAGTTACCTCACTTGTGAAATGGGGATTAAGACTGTGAGCCCCAGGGATTTTGAAATATCATACAGCCACCTACAATCTCAGGTGGAACAGGGATTGTATCCAATCCAATTTGCTTGTATCCACCCCAGTGCTTAGAACAGTGCTAGGCACAAAGTAAGCACTTAACAAATACAATTATTATTATTAGTAGTATGACAACTTTCCCTTTTGCCAGGAGAGGATAGAGTTACTGCAGAGTAATCTCAACTTCATAGACAGATAACTACTAGCAGTCACCTGGGGTCTATGGTAATTTATTTATGTATATTAATGTCTGTCTCCCCCTCTATACTGCAAGATCACTGTGGGACGGGCGTATGTCTGTTATATTGTGTCGTACTCTCCCATGTGCTGAACACAGTGCACTGCACACAGTAAGTGTTCAATAAATGCAATTGAATGGTTGATTGCTTGGGAAAGTACACTGAATTAGAACTGGTAGACATGATCCCAGACTGAGCCCCCTCCTTCCTCTCCCCCTCCTCCCCCTCTCCATCCCCCCTGCCTTACCTCCTTCCCTTCCCCACAGCACCTGTATATATGTATATATGTTTGTACGTATTTATTACTCTATTTATTTATTTATTTTACTGGTACATATTTATTCTACTTATTTTGTTAATATGTTTTGTTCTCTGTCTCCCCCATCTAGACTGTGAGCCCACTGTTGGGTAGGGACCGTCTGTATATGTTGCCAACTTGTACTTCCCAAGTGCTTAGTACAGTGCTCTGCACACAGTAAGCACTCAATAAATACGATTGAATGAATGAATGAATGAATGACCCCTGCCCATCAGGAGCTTGCAGTCTACAGGAGGAAGCAACTAAGTGAAATACCCATATGCATGTGTGTTTGTGTGTGTGTATGTGTGTCTGTGTAGCTCAGTGCCAGTGCTTAGAACAGTGCTTTTGCACATAGTAAGCACTTAACAAATATCATCATCATTATTGTTATTATTATATGAGATGGAAGGACATAGAAAGGAAACTTACTGCTTGAAGAATATATGAAAGAAAAGAACAGGACTATGTTTTTAGTTTTGATGTTTAATACTTCTAGAGTCTTTGATTTAGTGTATATTTCTCTGCATAGAGTTTAGAAATTGAATACATTCAATTATATTGGCTGATTCTAAAACACTGGAAGATAAACTGCAAGATTAAGTCCTAATATCTAATTTATTTTCTTTTCAACTAGCAAGATTATCTTCTTCAAGATTCAGGAAGCACACCTAATCATCACCTGCATTCTGTCTCTCACTCCCAGTTCCCAAGAATGATGCTGTCTTTGTGACATTTTGGCATATAGCATTCACCTGTCTCACCAACTCCGAAGCCTTTTCTGACCAGCTAACATCACTGATGGTGTGGGGAGGGGGTGATTTGGCAAAGTAAGATCACTAAAGTGTCAATCGTCATCCAACAAACCTGAAATCTAGTTTTTTCAGGTTAAGTGACTATCCTGGTACATTGTCACTAGACAAGAATGGTGTGCTCATTACAACCAATGGGGGAGGTGAGGAAAGGAGGGAGAGGGATGCCTGTGTCTGCCCTCATCTCTCACTCATTCATTCAATCCTATTTATTGAGCACTTACTGTGTGTAGAGCACTGTACTAAGTGCTTGGGAAAGTACAGCAAGAAGCAGCGTGACAGAGGAAAGAGCATGGAGTTGAGAGTCTGAAATCATGGGTTCAAATCCTGACACAGCCGTGTTTCTGTTGTGTGACTTTGGGCAAGTCACTGCCAAGCTAGCTCTCTTCCTCCCTTCAAAGCCCTACTGAGAGCTCACCTCCTCCAAGAGGCCTTCCCAAACTGAGCCCCTCCTTCCTCTCCACCTTCCTATCCTCCCCTCCCTACCTCCTTCCCCTCCCCACAGCACCTGTATATATGTTTGTACAGATTTATTACTCTATTTTACTTGTTCATATTTACAATTCTATTTATTTTATTTTGTTAATATGTTTTGTTTTGTTGTCTGTCTCCCTCTTCTGGACTGTGAGCCCGTTGTTGGGTAGGGACCGTCTCCATATGTTGCCAACTTGTACTTCCCAAGTGTTTAGTACAGTGCTCTGCACACAGTAAGCGCTCAATAAATACAATTGAATGAGTGAATGAAAGTGGGGAAGAAGCCACTGGAGAATAAAGTGCTGAAGATGATAATCAGGGAGGAAAGAAAGGAGGGGTTGAGTTTTTTGATATGTGAAAGCATGGGGTCAGAGATAGGTGAAAGGGGTATTTTTCAAGAGGAGGTGGAAGATCTCTTGAGATATTGCTGGAAAAGATGGGACAGTCAAAGGAGGAGCAGGAGAAGGGAAGGACTGGAGAGGAATGGGGAGATTTTAAGGAGATCACACCTGATAGTTTCAATTTTCCCAATAAAGTAGGGACCAAGTTATTAGGGGCAAGGGAGGACAGGGGGTATGAGGATGGAGTTCAATATCTGAAAGACCTGGTGAGGACAGTGGGCATGGGCATCAATGAGAATGGAGAAATAACATTGTCAGGTGGAGGAGAGGGTAGAATTAAAGCAGGTGAATTTACAGTGGATTTGGTTGGCATAATACCTGGATTTCTGCCAGAAATATTTGGCATCTCTTGCACAGGACTGAAGGAAGCATTCTGGGCAGGTGATCCAGGGCTGTGAGTTAGTGGTATGAGATCGGTGAAGGGCTAGGGGAGTAAGTGAGTTGAGAGGGAAAGAGAAATTATTTAAAGACAGTGAGGCACAGCCCCCTATGTAACATAGAATGGACTTCTGGGAATTCCCTAAGGTTAACACTAGAATTGTTTCCAAACCTGACTTCAGAAGTAATGGGGATGTCATTGAGCACGTTGAGCACATGTGCTCATCACATGATTGAGCACATCACTGCTCTCCTGTGGAATGAACATACTTTATTCTGATGATTAAAATATGACATGAATATATTATATGATCACGGAAATGTGGCCTGTGTATGTAGAGGTATTTAGACATGGAACATAGTATTCTAGCTTCTCTTGATTGTCTGCTTTTGACTACAGTTTAAACCAGTGTGAATTTAAAACTGGCAACAATATCACATTTGACTATCATTCCTAAGATTCTTGAATCTTGATGGTTTGGCACCACAAATTTTTATTTAGAATATATTTATAAATGAATGGAAATGATTTCATGGTGACAATACAATGGAATGATTAAGTATTAGTAAAACATTAGGCAGATACATAGTGGAAAGTCATTAAAGGCAAAGACAATTAGTCAGTCTAAAATAACAATAAGCCTAGATATATATGTCTAGCCTAGATACAAACAGTAGCTAGAGTCTGGGAGTGTTTACCCTTTGATTACTTTTTATCTATTAATAACATTTGAAAAATGACTGTCGCTTCCTCCTTAATTTTTGCAAAGCAAAAGTATCATAAACCTGAAAGGCAATAAGCAGTCCTACAGTCCATTTATAATGTGAAAAAAAAATATTGGTATTTTTAGGATAGCTAGGTTTTGGCAGGGATTGTCTCTCTTTAGGGCTGAATTGCACTTTCCAAGCACTTAGTAAAGTGGTCTCCACATAGTTAACACTCAATAAACAAGACTGAAAGAATGAATGAATGAGAAATAAGGTGATGAATTTTCACTGGAGATATTAGTTTTGAACTATTGTAAAATTATTATTATAACTTTCTCTTGTGAGGTCAAATAACTTACCCAGAGAACAGGATTCCTAATCAGGGAAATGGAAGTGTTCAACTTTTATAATTCAAAGTTACTGATTATGATATTGCCTCACTGCAGACCACAAGGTAGGTCATGGCTTCCCCAAAATTGAATGGGCAGGGTTGTAGCATTTGAAAATTAAGGATAATCCTGAAATGAATATTATCCTTAGTAATTTAGAACTCCTTAGTGAGTTCTGAGATTTTCATAAAGGAGTCCCAGCAGCACAGGTTTGGGACTATGTTCCTTCAAAAAGAAATGTGCTCATCAGTGAGTGAGCAATTTGAACCACTGAACTTTTTATAGCAAAGAGAAACTATGTGTTCACGTACTACCCACACTTTTATTCTTAAAAAAAAATCATAGTTTAGTTTTGCAATGAAATTTAAAGGGAAATCAAAAACAGGTGTTGCACACAAAAGTTGAAAAAAATGGAAGATAAAGAAAGGGAATGGAAAATAGTAGCTGAGTGGGTTCTATGACAATGCCCCAATTAGCTCTTAAGATGTTCATTTTCCTCAAGGTAAAAACAACCAAAATCCGTTTGACCCTAATCTTGCCAAACAAGATACATTTTCATTTATTTATTCAATCAATTGTATTTATTGAGCACTTTTTGTATATAAAGCACTGTACTAAGCACTTGAGAGAGTACAATATTGTTATATACCTTATGAAACAAAATAGCTGATCCCCACAGAAGGTCCTTCAGTTGGTCTCCTAGAAAGATAGAGATGAATATCATCTTGTGCTCAGTTTCATTTTAGGCTGGCAATATCTAAACCTTCTGGACAGCTTATCTGTACTATTTTCTCTTACTACAGCAAAAACTTATCCCAAGCAAAAGTTTCCTCAAGCGTAAGCAGAGTGTCATGATTCCTCATTGGGAGGAATCAATAGATTACATGGTGTATATCTTTAGTGTCTGTGAGGCATTCTAAATTATTAACATTGGAAAATTGAAGATAGGTACCTATCTTCAAAAAGAATGGAAAAGATCCTTAGAAACAATGTCTGAGAGCTTTCTAAGAAGCAGGAAGTCATTGATGACCACAATGCTATGGAACATAATTATCAAAGACTTAGCAAATCAAGAAATGTCACATGATAATTCAGTCATAGAGAAGATATAGTGAAAATCAAAATTGTGGTAAATTGACAAAGCATTTATTAAAGAATGAATTCATTTTAATAGAAATAATTTTAGGATAGGACTAGACTCAAGACTGTAAGCTTGTTGTGAGCTGGAAATGTGTCTGTTTATTGCTATATTGTACTCCCCCAAGCACTTAGTACAGTGCTATGCAAACAGTAAGTGCTCAATAAAAGACTGAATGAATGAATGAAAAATGCATTCTGACATACAGAAATCATTGACTACTATTTGAGCTCCTGCCGGGTAAGGAATAAGTCTAACAACTCTACTGTATTGATCTCTCCCAAGAGCATAATACAGTGCTTGGCACATGGTCAGGTGTTTAATAAATACCATTAATCTGTTTATTATCTATATTAGTACTACAACTTTTTGTCAGTCCGAGTAATTAAATAAGCAGTATTTATAACATGGTGTTATTACTGAAGAACAATTAACTTCGCAGGTTTGACTAAAATGAAATCCTGGAAGTGTATTATTGAGGAAAAAAAGAATGTAATCAGTGCTTTGAGTATTGCTTTACCCCACTTCCCTTTTCTCTCTCCAACTCATCTCTCCAAGGGCAGAGAAAGAAAATAACTGAACTCCTTGTTTTTCTTCCATGAATTTTGTAAAAGGAAATATTGCAGACTTCCGTACACTGCTATTATTTCTTGTTTTTTTAACCAAAATATATTTTCAAGTTCAGTGCAATTTATTAAACAAGTTGACAGAATGAAGATAATCCATTGGTGGGAAGTGGTATCCCCAGTGTAAAAAAACAGTCGCTTGAAAGATGACCAAAGATTATGTTTATTCGTAAGCTGTAGAGCTAACTAATCATGGCACCTCAATTCAGAAACTACATATAGGGTCCCAAAATGTGACTTACAATCTTTTTTTATGTCTTCCTACTAGAGAATCATACTGTTACTTCCTCCTACTGCCACTGCCATGCAATATTCGGAGATTACTTTAAGTGTGAATTGTCAAGTATTTCTTCCAGCTGGCTCTTGTCAAGCCATAATCCCATTCCCTGCTTTGTCCCTGCAGAGAAGGCACTTGATCCTAAGGGCAAAGGTCTTTTAACTCTTGGCTAATGCACCTCATTAGAAGAGGAAAGCAGAGTGTCTCCAGAAATACAAATGCCCTGAGATAGACCAGAACTGCTCTTCTTTAGACCTTATTGAAGAGCTTTTAACACTGAAAAAGAAACCAAAGTCAATGCCTACTTTCTAAACAAAATATTTATTACACAGGACAGTTATCTTCAATTACTGTTAAAAGGTAGAATAATTTTGAATCAACACTTCTGATTACTAACTCAATTATTGATCACACATCCATACATAACAATATAATTAATGTCACAGGCTATGTTTGTCACAAGAACCTACAAAATGCATTTCTAGTATATCCAAGCAAGTCATCATATTTTTCTTCTTTTATCTTTTGTTGTTTTTGTCACTAAAAATGGTAAATCAGGAATGTAAAAGCTGACAATCTAAGTTATAAACTGTTGAGTTTTTGAAGTGATTCCATCAAAAATTCCATCAAAACTTATGTATATATTTTGGTATTTGTTAAGCACTTACTATGTGCCAAGCACTGTTCTAAGCACTGGGTTAGATACTAGTTAGGTCAGACACAGTCACACAGTTCACACTCACCCCCATTTTACAGATGAGATAAGTGAGGCACAGAGAAGTTAAGTGACTTGCCCAAAGTCACACAGCAGATAAGTGGTAGAGGTCCTCAGGTCCTTCTCAATCCCAGGCCTGTGCTCTATCCAATAAAGCCATGCTGCTTCTCATATGTAATATAAGATATAGATAGATAGATAGATCATCTTGTCATGCTATGATATCCCAAATCCTGAATTTCATCTCTTTAAAACCTACAATAAAGTACAATATGTTAGGAGGGGAAGAGGGGTTCTTCACTTCAAAACTTTTCTGGAAAGACTATGAAATTGAATTTGATAGACAAAATAAGTGGTTCATTAACCGTATTTTAAATTAAGTGCTATTATAGACAATGTGTAAATATAATTGTTGTAAATCATAATATAATCATGTACAATATGGAGGAGTTTAACATCCACTTGTCTCATGTGAAGATAATCTCACTAAACCTTTGCGGTTTGAAATGTTAATGTACTTATTTTAGCATTTTTAATAGGTTTTGAACATTTTTAAAGAGTGTTTTTAGCATTATAGCTCATTTTTAACATCACGTTAGATTTTCTGAGATTCCGGCAATCCTGGTTTATTAGTTTATTTCAGGGATGCTTTCTTCATCCCACAGAATTATTTATCCCCAAATCAAATGGGATGGATAGTTGGAGCTTTGTTGGCATAGTGTAAATGGGAATTCCTCATAGAAAAAGTAAAGGTTTCAAGATCCAGGGTGAACTCTTTGTTAACCATACGTGGACTATATTACTACTAGTAGTACTACTATCACTTCTACTAAAAATAATAATGATAATAATAGCTTGAATGTGTATAGCACTTTTATTTTCCAAAGCTCTTCCGCATCAGTTACTTCAATGTTTCTCATAACTTCCCTACGAGGTAGGGAAACCTAGGTACTCGTATCCCTGTTTCACAAATGAAGAAACTGAGGCTTGCCTGAAGTTATGCAGCAGACCATTGGCAGAACCTGGACTAGAAAACAAGTCTCCTTACTCCCAGACTGCTGCTCTTCAAAGGGTCACACTGCAGCCACTGTAAGATTACCTCGATGGAAACTACCTTTATTCATTCGATCGTTTTTACTGATCACTTACTGTGTGCAGAGCACTGTACTAAGCACTTGGAAAGTACAATTTGGCAACAGTCAATACCCATATTGGGCAGTATGAGTAAGTACCACATAGCCAGGGTCAGAAAATGGGGGTGGAAATGGCTTCTGTCCAACTGCACCTGTTTAGTACAATGAAAATATGGAGTACAGAGTCTTCCTCAGCCTCAGGAGCAGCTCTGTCTTTGGCTAGTGTCAATTAGTACAGTGCTCTGCACACAGTAAGCACTCAATAAATACGATTGAATGAATGAATGAATGAATGCCTCATCACATCTCCCGTTAGATCTGTCAAGTTCAGGGAGGGATTCCTCACAAGACAGCACTGCACTGGAGTTAGCAGAAGCAGACACCACTACTAGTTTCTGGACTGGTGGGGTTGGTTTTGGAGGGATCTCTACCCAGTCTAGGAAGTGACCTTCCCCCTGGTCCACATGCAGATGACCCAGGAAGTAATACTGTCTTGGCACTGCACCATCTCTGCATAGTGCCACTAAACAACACTTCCCCCTAGAAATCTCACACCAGTACCAGAACTGCCTGAGCTTAGGGCTGAGGCCCTGCTGTGGTGGCTGGATCCCACCCTGCCCCATGCTGAATAGAACAGGATACCACATACACAATATGGAAAAACCTAACAAAGAGCTAGACTATTCCAACCCAAGATTTGGGTGCAGTGATGAGGCTTTTATTTTGTAACTGATCAGTTTTCCAACTGTTTCCTCACATTAGAATTCAGTTTGGAAAAAAAGGTCATTGAACAGCCGATTTATTTTCTACAATCTCATCTCTAACACCCCCACACTGAAATTTTCCATGAGACAATTCCCAATTAAGTTTTTTTCCCCGGCAATGTACTCCCAGAGACCATGTCAGCACTTTTGCACTCGCAGCAACCTGTTGTAATTTTGTGTCCACCACTTAACATGCTTAGCTATTTAAGCACTTATTTACCCTTTCCATTATCTTTTCCCCCATATGTTAATGACTTTATATGTGTCTCCCCCATTAAAAAAGAAGGTGGTATTTGTTAGGCATTTACTGTGTGCCAAGCTTTGTTCTAAGTGCTAGGGTAGATGCAAAATAATAAGGTCCCACATGGGGCTCACATTCTAAGCAGGAGGAATGTGAGATGAAGATGAAGGAACTGAGGCACAGAAAAGTTAACTGATTTGCCCAAGTTGACGCAGCAGGGATGTGGCAGAGTTGGGATTAGAATCCAGGTCCTCTGTCTCCCAGTCCCATGCTTTTTTCCATGCTGGAAGACTCCATCCTGCCTTCCCCATTAAGTTGTAAGGTTCTGATATTGTCTTTTATTCATTCATTCAATTGTTTTTATTAAGGGCTTACTATGTGCAGAGCAATGTACTAAGCGCTTGGAAAGAACAATTTAGCAACACAGACAATCCCTGCTAACACCGGGCTTTTACAGTCTATGCTTATTATAATATCCCAAGCACAGAGTACAGTGTTCTACACACAGCGGGCACTCAGTAAATATTATTTGTTGATTTATTTTTGTTCATTCTTCATGCTTGAGGACAATGCCACTATTGTTGAGATTTTATCCATATGTGTAAATGTGACTAAAAACCAGTTTAAGATTTACAATCTGTTCCACATCATACCCTCTTCTAGATGGCCCTTTTCCCTGTTAGTGTATTTACTATTTGTAGTGTCTAGGGCTTTTTAAAAATTTGCCTCTTGCTATTTCTAATCTTCCCAACCCATCTGCTCTAAAGTAGCTGTGGTCCTAATTGCCAATAATAATAATAATGGCATTTATTAAGCGCTTACTATGTGCAAAGTGCCAAATGTCAAGCTAGTATCCTTCCTGCAGTCATTTATCGGTAGACTTCACCTATGCCACATCTTCTGTAGAAGCTGTAAATCTCTAGTGAGAGTGAATAAAGAATTTTGGATTTTTTTTATTATTGGCTGAAGGGCGTGGATATCTCACCTGGCATGGTCACACTTAAGATGGAATGTGAATCTCAGGCATTTCTTTCCATGATTTGCATTGTTAGTAGTGCAAACAGTCCATTAGTAAGATGGAAATCACATTCAATAACTTCAATAATAGCATTGAAGCCTTATTTCCTAATACATAATATGGATTTCCTTTTCATACCACACCATTAACAAAAGTTTTGAAAATACTGAACTTGTTTATAAATACCATGAAAAGGCAATTGTCAATTAACATGCTTTTTTTTCTAACATCCATACATTCAGAAATATAGGGTCTCTTTTCAATCCCTCATTGTTCCCTAAGCATCCGACTCCTGCTTTGAGTGACAACAATATGAAGCTGCCATGGTTACCACATGAACAGTTTAATTTTTTTTCCTTTACCCATCCCACCTCCTGTCTGCCTCCTGTCTCTACTGCTCCACCCTCAGTCAATCCAATCTGTAGTATTTATTGCACGCTTACTGTGTTCAGAGCACTGTACAGAGTGCTAGGGAGAGTAAAATAGAGTAAGTCCCTGCCCTCAAGTAGCTTAAAATCACCTCCTTCTTAGCCCCCAAGCTCCCCTACTTCTAATTTATTTCAACTCTTCATGCTTGTACTTCAAAACCTAGGTGCTTTCCCTGCCATCGCCTCTGACAGCACTGACTTCATGCCCTGAAATCCTTGACAATCCCAACTAATGTACTGTAATATATTGTCTTGTCATATGTACCCCATCCCTTTTCTGCCATGAAATTCCATTGCAGCACATGGTATCTAGAGCTTAGAACGGTGCTTGGCACATAGTAAGTGCTTAACAAATACCATCATATTATTTGGGACCCCAAAACTATCAGGCCAATGGGGATGAAGGACAGAGATGGACTGTGGGGAGGAGAGAGTAGTAGCTGTAATCATTTATTAAGCACTTACTGTGGGTAGAACACAGAACCAAGCATTGGCATGGAAAACAGCATGGCGTAGTGGAAAGCAGCATGACCTAGTGGCTAGAACACAGGCCTGGGAGTCTGAAAGTCATGGGTTCTAATCCCGTCTCTACCACTTGTCTGCTGTGTGACCTTGGGCAAGTCACTTCACTTCTGTGGGCCTCAGTTACCTCAGCTGTAAAATGGGGAGCAAGACTGTGAGCCCCATTTGGGACTTGGACTGTGTCCAACCTGATTTGCTTGTATCCACCCCAGTTCTTAGTACAGTGCCTGGCATATAGTAAGCCCTTAACAAATGCCGTCATTATTATTATTGCTATTATTATTATTAGGAACGAATACACAGCTGGGAATTAGACAAAGTCCCTGTCCTAAAGGAGGACACAATCTAATAATAAAAGGGGAAAAGGTGTTAGGTGACAGGTATAGAGGGCAACATGAAACAAACCAAAAAAGGTAATATAAAGACAGAAACAAAGCTCCCTAGGGCACTGTGGCTGGGAGGAGCAGGTTCTTCAAGGCTCAGAGTCTAGAAGCAGCATGGCTCAGTCGAAAGAGCACGGGCTTTGGAGTCAGAGGTCATGGGTTCAAATCCCAGCTCTGCCAATTGTCAGCTGTGTGACTCTGGGCAAGTCACTTAACTTCTCTGGGCCTCAGTTCCCTCATCTGTAAAATGGGGATGAAGACTGTGAGTCCCACGTGGGACAACCTGATCACCTTGTATCCCCCAGTGCTTAGAACAGTGCTTTGCACATAGTAAGCGCTTAACAAATACCATTATTATTATTATTATTACTGTCATAACCCCAATCAGTGGCTTTCCCAGCGTTTTGTGGATGGACTCCAAGCTGTGGCTGCTTTTTGGTTTTGCCAGAATGCTGGAAGTTGGGTCAAGATGGGGGTTAATCAGTGGCATGGAGGAGAGTCAGTGGGGGATCCCGGGGAGGCAGTGGGGGGGGGATGCTAATCAATCAATCAATCAATCATATTTATTGAGCACTTACTGTGTGCAGAGCACTGTACTAAGAGCCCTGGGTGCTGCCGGCAATCGCAGAGTCAGACAGTAGCCTGATGGAGCCACAAAGGGGGTTGGTAGGCAGCAGGAGGAGTCACAGGGTCTTCACTTATTATTAGGTAGATGCAGATTTAGAGACAGATAAAGACTCTGAAAGCAGGAGCTATAAGTACTCCACTCTGGCTAAAGCACACTTGCAAGAGACAGTAAGGAAGAAAAGATGTCCATTCTGGCTAAAGCATGTTTGCAAGTGACAGTAAGGAGGAGAAGATGTTACTGTCAATCAATCAGTCGATGGTATTTATTGAGCACTCATTGCTTGTACGGTAGGGCACTAAGTGCTTGGGAGAAAACAAGCAACAGGGTTGGTAGACACATACTCTGCCCACAAGGATCAATAGTATTTATTGAACACCTTGTGCAGCATATTATGTTAAGAGTTTGGGAGAGTGCAAGGAATTAGTAGGCACAATGCCTGCCCTCAAGGAAATTATAGTCTAGAAGGGGAGACAGGCACTAAAATAAATTACAGCAAACACAACAAATAAACGTCTCAAAATTCCAGGCATATTGCCAAAATTTTTTCCATTGCATCTCCTGATGAAATATAACCAGACTGTTATACTGTCCTTTTCTCCAAACTATGTACCCATTAATGAACTAGATAAATAATTATTTTGGTAGCTGACTCCATCTCTCCTAGGTTCTCTAGACATTTCTTATTAGCTTGTCCCCAAACGTTTACCTTGCAGTCTTTGAGAAAATGTCATAAGGACCCACTTCCTGTTTACTTTCCTTTCCCCTCATTTTCTTTCTTTAGTGAATGGAAATACAATTTAAGAAGCTAAATAGGATTTCAAAATGTGATCATGGGTACTGTGTCTTAAAGTCTTGATGATATTAATCCTGGGGTCCAGCAATGCTATGTAAATGATTTTTCATAACATAAAATGTACACCTCAGGACATTTATGATGGCATGAGCTATGCTGATGACCTCTTTTAAAGTGATCTAAAGCCGTTTTCAACAAAAGGCTAATATATTCAGTATTTTGATGTTTTGCCAAATGCTAGCTGTCTTAGCTGTTAAGGAACAGTGCAAAACATATTTGTTACTTATAATTATACAACTTGACTGAATGAGAATAATCTGACTCCATATGTTTAGCAATGAAAACAGAATCAGTTTGAAGGAGACCTAATTAATAATAATGATTATAATAATTATGGTATTAAGCAATTACTATGTGCCAAGCACTGTTCTAAGCACTGGGGTAGATACAAGGTAATCAGGTTGTCCCATGTGGAGCTCACAGTCTTAATCCCTCATCTGTAAAATGGGGGATTAAGACTGTGAGCCCCCTGGGGGACAACCTAATCACCTTGTATTCTCCCTAGTGCTTAAAACAGTGCTTGGCACACAGTAACTGCTTAACAAATGCCATTATCATTATTATTATTATTATTATTATTAATCCCCATTTTACAGATGAGGTAACTGAGGCACAGAGAATTGAAGTGGATTGCCCAAGGTCACACATCAGGTAAGTGGCAGAGCTGGGATTAGAACCCACAACCTCTGACTCCCAAGCCACTTTCCACTAAGCCACGCTGTTTCTCTTAAGAAATCTAGTCCTTCCTCTGGCCTCTAGTGAGTCCTATGTCGGAAGGAGATTGGGTCCAACCTAATTATCCTGTATCTATTCCAGTTTTTAGAACAATGCCCAGCACATTTCAAGTTTTAACAATTGTCATTAAAATAATAAAAATAATAACACAAATCTTTCCAGACCAATAAGGATCCATACCGTTCTTAAAGAAAGTATTTCTACAACTTCTCTTGACAACCCACCCTCCAATAAACCACCTATACTCCCTCAATCTGCAGCTGACACCCATTTTCTCTTGTCTGTCTTCTTTGGCGATAGAGAACATCTGGTCAGTCTTTGAATGATAACCCTTCAGGTACTTGAAGGCATCTCTTAACCTTTCTTCTCCAGGGTAAACATTCTCCTTCCCTCTTATTTTTCAACCCATTAGTCATCTTTCCATCACTCTTCTGAATCATGTCCAGGTTCTCTATATCTTTCTTTAGTTGTTGATGACAGAATCAGAGGCAGTACATGAAAATTGCCGACTACACCATCGTTGAGTGGTAAAATAAATATTAAACAATAGATCCAGTGAACAAATAACAAACATCTTGGTGCTGAGGTGGCTGATTGCATGGCACAACCTAAGATATGGGATGGTTAATAATGAAGTGGGTCCTGGAGGAAGAAACTTTTAAGAGGACTTGAATGAGCACAGGGCCAAAGCTGAAGAAGGAAGGGGCTTCAGGCTGTGGGTATCGGGGTTACAAGGCGTAAACAGTGGATCAGAGGAGAGGTAGTCAGTTTAATTTAGAGGAATGGTTAATTTAGGGAGGGATGACTGAAGAGTATGAATTCTCTCCGAGAGCTCTCCAAATTTACTGCATAGAGCTCATTATAGAGTTGGAAAAGGTAGAAAGGACAGAAGAGGTATCGTATGAGGATACACTGGAAAAATGTGGTACCCTTCACTATGGAAAAGACAGAAGCTGAGAGGAACTGTGATTAAAGCTTACACAATTAATCAATCAATGGTATATTTATTGAGCACCGTCTGTGTTCAGAGCACTGTACTAAGTATGGACTTGAGAGAGTAAAGTACAATAGAGAGTTGGTAATCAAAATCCCTGCCCACGAGGAGTTTACAGACCAGAGGAAAAGACAGACATTAGAATAATTTATGGATTAATCCAGAAGAGCTGTAGACAGGATGAGCCCAGATTGGTGGTATTCCAAATCCCATAAAACAAAGAAATGTAGAACACCTAATGATGCTCAAAATCGGTGCAAAGCACCATGGTAAATCCTTGGAAGAATACAACAGAAACAATACTCACATACTTTCTCTTCAAGGAGCTAACATCCTAAAGAGACCCTTGCAATTTAGTGGAGTTTATAGAGCACCTACTGCATGCAGAGAACTGCAGAGCACTAATTGCTTGGGAAATTTACATCAAGAGTACATGACATGGTCTCTAATCTCAAGGAGCTTGCCATCCAATGGGGGATATTAATGTATAACTAAGACTTCACATAGCTGGGAGGTGGGAGAGGAAGCATTTAACATTGGTTTCTACAGAAATTGTGCAGGCCGCAAAGGTCACAGGTTTAAGATGTGTTAGATCAATTCATGAATGAGCAATCTATTTTTAGAGATAGAGGAGAAATGGTAGAAATTGATGTATGGCCACTAAATATTAATATATGGTACTTGTTAAGCACTCACTATGTTCCAAGAACTGTTCTAAGCTCTGGGCATTGTTCTTAGGATGATTATGTAGGAAATCAAAGTTAGCAGAGTTCCTTTAATAATCATGTTTCACAGTGTTGGGTTGCAGGGACCATTGATCCCAATAATTGGCCTACCAAATTCAGTGCTTAAAATTCATTAACAATAGAGCCCAGTTCATAGAGGTGTATTTCCCAAATAACCTCTGCACACACTTTTCATGGGTGTGTACACAGAGGTATCTGTACACCCATCCACGCATACACAGAAACTATTTCAGAGGAGCCCACATAATGTTCATACAAACACAAACATTTCATGTAGTGGGCCTTATGAAGTTTTTCCGGATACCCGCCACCCAGCAAAGTCTTAGGTACGTATGGGTGTGGCCTAAAAAATGGTGAACGATGCAAAATGATCAGTTTTTGGCTGCTCTGCTGCTTTTGCTGCGGGCAGGGGTCTGGCGCTGTTTCATCTCTGCCTCTTGGATTCACAGTTGTTCCAGAGCCTCCACTCGAACAGAGCCGCTCTATGCCTGATTGTTGACAGACCAATGTATCTGCTGCTGTTGTGTCCCAACAGTCTGCTACTCTACTGAATTATTTGAAGCTGTTTCTTGTCCTTTCAAGTCTGCTTTGCCTTTCCCGATTGCCCCCAAACAGCTGCTGGAAGATCCAGCTGTCATCGGCTCTTGCTGCCTGTCTCACCCAGCTAGGCGTGTGTTACAGTGAGCAGTGTCTTGACTCTGGTGGGCTGATTGAGTTCCAGGCCTCCAGAATGGCAAACATCCTGTCTTACTATTTGATGTGAAGACGGGTTCCTAGGCAACAACGATGAAACTCCTCACTCTGCAAGATGAGGTATACGTTTACAGTCCCGGGACAAAGCCGCTTAGGAAACACGTCACCAAAGGCAGTCAAAATCCCCAAATAGGACCATAAAATACCTTTCCAGAGAAACCAAACCAAGATTCCATAGCATAATTCAGGCAGCGCAGTCTATCATAAACAAAAATTCATTATGTCTGCTGTGTGGAAAAAATGTTAAGCAAGAAGAAATAAACAGAGAATGTTTTAACAAATCATATTAGCAAAATGAAAAAAAAGGACTAAAGCCACAGCACTGACTCTGTCTGCCAATAAAACTTCCAACTGAGCCAAAGGTTTCAGGGAATTTGAACACAGTCGGTCCAAGTTGAAGTCTTCCTCAGATAGGATAGGCTGGGGAATTTTGTTCTCCCTTGACAATGGGCCATAACCTACCAGATCCAGAAACTTCGAAATGTGTATGTGCTCAAATTTAGAATATTGGAAGCTGCAGTCATTCAGGACCAGGAACTGAAACCTGAAGTTCTTGAAGATCTGGGATTTCACCATGCCCTCCACCACCACACCTCGTGGTCATGACATCTCCATTCTCTCTGTTAACCTCCATCCCAAACTTCCATCCCCCAGCACCTTACTATCATTCTACCCATCTCAGTGTCTCCTGCCAATACCCTGACCCATTTTTCACACCAAACTTTAGCCTGTGGAATTCCCTTTATACTGTGGGCAAACATCCTGACATTTTTGACCTCTTCCTTATCCAGTGACTGCTCCTCACAGTGCTTGTGTATATTTGTACATATTTATTGCTCTATTTTATTAATGTTGAGTATATAGCTATAATTCTATTTATTCTGTTGATAGTGACACCTGTATAATTGGGGGGTTTGGGGGCTTTTTAAATCTGTCTCCCCTTTCTAGACTGTGAGCCCATTCATTGTTGGGTAGGAACCATCTCTATATGCTGCCAATTTGTATTTCCCAAGCGCTTAGTACAGTGCTCTGCACACATTAAGTGCTCAATAATATGATTGAATAAATGAATGAATCTTGTCCCAAGGCTTTGCTCACTCCCTCTGACTTGTTGGAGCATTCAAGTGCACAGTATTGAACCTAATTATCAGTACCTATGGACAACTGTAACTTTGACAACCCAGTCCATGAAATCCGAGACTTAAGAAAATTTTGAAAATCAGGCCTATAGGATCCAGGCCTTAGGCACTTTTCCATGAGAGTTTTAATAATATATAAGTATGAGAATAATAATAATATTGATTAAGCACTGACCGAGGACATTGTACTTAAGATGTGGAGTTGATGTAAGATAATATGATCACAAATATGCCCTGTCTCACAAGGGACTCACAGTCTAAGAGAAAGAACAGGTATCTTATTATAAAGAGGAGGCAACTGAGGCACAGAGGGCATTCAATGACTGTCCATTGTTGCATTTCAGGTAAATGGTAAAGCCAGAACTAGAAACCAGCCTCATGACTCCAGCCCCTTACTTTTTTCCACTAGACAACTCAATCAATACATCAGTCAGTGATATTTATTGAACCCTTACTGTGTGGAGACCATTATACCAAGCACTTTGGAGAGTACAGTATAACGGAGATGGTAGACATATCACCTGTCCACGAGGAGCTCACAGTCTAGAGGAAGAGACAGACATTAACATAAATCAAACAATTATGGATAAATATGTACATAGTGTTGTGGGGTTGAAGCTGGGTGACTATTAAGTGCCTAAATGGCACAGGTCAAATCAATCATGACCTCAGTCATTGGCAGTTGACTGCCTTCCTACATTTTTCAGAACCTCATGTTTATCTTGAATTCAGATTTTTTTCTTAATTATTTCATCCAGAGATGAAGGAAATATTTTCATTAGCAGGAAGAAACTAGATGACTCAGCCGTGTACAGTTCCATTTACAGTGCCCTGTACACAGTAAGTACTCATAAATAGCATTGCTTGATTGCTTTTCAGGAAAAAAAAACATTCCAATTTGTAACACTGTCTTCTTTAAGCTCATTATAATGTACTGAACCAAGTGATAAAAAGTATTTTGAACAGAACTGAACAGAAATAGTTCAGTTTTGGTATAATATGCATTCTTTTTGGGACATAGACACCAACAAAAATCTCCCTAGGAAACAGGTTGTGTGACGACTTTTAGTTACTCATGATCAGGTTGATATTTATATTGCCAGTCAATCAGTAATGCTGTTGTTGGCTGTTTGGAAACCGGTACTTTGCTGTTCCTATTTAATAATAATAATAATAATGATGGCATTTGTTAAGTGCTTACTATGTGCAGAGCACTGTTCTAAGCGCTGGGGGGAGGGGAATACAAGGTGATCAAGTTGTCCCACGTGGGACTCACAGTCTTAATCCCCATTTTACAGATGAGGTCTCTGAGGCTCAGAGAAGTTAAGTGACTTGCCCAAGGCCACACAGCAGACATGTAGTGGAATAAGGATTCGAACCCATGACCTCTGACTCCAAAGCCTGGGCTCTTTCCACTGAGCCACGCTGCTTCCCTAAGAATTATAACCTGAAATTAAATGCAAGGGAAGGCACACATACTCTGGAAAATTATGACACAACTAAGCAAGGGCCTAGCCTATAGATGTCTCTTCAGGAGTGAGACTAAGAACTGGAGGATTATGAATGAAGGTAAGTAAATGAAAGAATCTTTAAAAACTGGAAACTATACTAATTGATTATGGACAACCTTACTAGTTCCTCTGTGCACCTAAGCAATGTACCCATTCATTTCAAATAATGCCAAGCACTCTTCTAAAGTAAATCACTCAACAGAATATCAGGAGAAATAGATTACTTTTTTTAAAAAAAAAACCCTTCTAGGATAATTACTTGTGGCAGAGAAAAGGTGAAAAAAATCCCCAGGTCAGTAGATCCTAGCTTTGTTGGAAAGATGGAAGGGAATTTCACAGCCTAAAATTTCCTACATAGAAGCTGAGTTTCCATGTGCCATTCCGAAGAATAGGTTTGACAAAATTGTCAGTTCCCACTTTGCCTAAGGATGCTATCAGCATATGATTCATTAGCCAGTAAATGACTGGGAGATTTGTTACTTGTTTTGTTTGCAATTTAGCGTGGAAGAGCAGAAAAGTGATGGATTGTGTTGTTGCTGGTTTGGGCATTTCTGCAGTAAGATTGTCTCCAAGTGGGGCCTGTTGCCAAGTTAAGTTTGAGAACAGCCCTGTAGCTTTCTGGGGGGATGGCAGAACAACAGAGGACAGAGTCAGGGCTAGGAGAGGAACAGCTTGCAACACTCTACCACTAAGACAGTTATGCCACCAACATGATTCCAAATCAGTCAGACAGGTCTACTGAATTGAGACTGCAAAAAAAAATTAATCTTGTCTGCAGATTATCATCCCTATTGATGATAGGTTGGGATTAAATGCTAGACTTGCCTCACACAGCTTAGGGTCAAGCGTAGTGCTCTGTGGAGACACAGCCATTGAAATCCAAATAGGATCAGAAGGAACACCGACCGTCTCATCTGCTGTTAACCTGAAGGAAGGAGACCCAATTTTCATGGTGGCTAGGACACACAAAAGTTCAGCATCCTCTTTGGCCCAGATGTGGCTGAGGAATGGATGAAGGTGCCATTGAGAGACCAAAAATGTAGGGGAGTGAAGGAGGAGAAATGAAAGAAAAGGACTGAAAAAGGGGGGAGGTGGGTAAAGGCAAGAAAAATCAAACGATAAGTTAGAGGGAAAAGGAGAAATAGAAGACTGGAAGTCACCCATTAATACTGAGGAATCACTGGATTCATGACATCGTACTCATTAAAATCAAGGAAAAGACACATTTCCTGCCTCTACTGATGTTGGTGATGATGATGATTCATTCAATCGTATTTATTGAGCTCTTACTGTGTGCAGAGCACTGTACTAAGCACTTGGATGATGAAGATGATGATAATGATGGAGTTTTCCTTTGTAATTATTATGGTATTTGTTAAGCACTTACTATGTGCCAAGCACTGTTCTAAGTGCTAGGATGGATACAAGTAAATCAAGGTGGACTCAGTCCCTGTTCCAAGTGGGGCTCAGAGTCTCAATCCCCATTTTACAGATGAGGTAACTGAGGCACAGAGAATGATCTGGTCACAAAGAAACAAGAATCTGGGAGAATGAATTGATTATAGTCTTAGTGATTTGGGCAGCATCACTCACACTATTTGTCTCTGTGAGATGTGTTCCCACTAGGGCAGTGGGTGACACAAGGAAGTAGGTGGTCAGGGGCACTGTATATTGTAAAGTACAGACAAGAATTGCACATGCCAAACCCAATTTTAGCCGTAGAGGCTACAGTATAACACCGGTACTGTGTTGTAGCACCATAAACTGTCAGGTGGCTATCAAGGGAGCCAAGTTGGTATCCAATGTGGTCTTGGCTGCCCACTGCAGTTAGCTATTTTTAGAGTTCCTGCAGAGCCTGTCCATTATGTTAAATTCCCAAGGTGTTTTCTCACTCAAAAAGCTACATCACTGATGGCCAACTGTTGGGTAGGGACCATCTCTATATGTTGTCAACTTGTACTTCCCAAGTGCTTAGTACAGTGCTCTGCACACAGTAAACGCTCAATAAATACGATTGAATGAATGAATGATGGCATAATTCAGCAGACATTATCCTCCTTCTGTCTGCTGTCTGTCTCTTCCCTGCCACCCCCAAACATGGTGAGGTGTGGGTTGAACTTTGAGGGAGGGAAACTTCCATCCCAAATAAAGCACTCTGACATGAATGCAAGCAGAGGTCACATGCTGAAAGATTTTTTAAAAAGCAAAGTTAAAATTGCACATATACCCCAACGTGGTAAACATATATGTCTAAATGGAGACCCATATCTCCAAAAAAAAAGCAAAGATGTTTATCATCTTAAAGTTTTCCTGAAATGATCATAGTATTACTAACTTTCAGTAAGCTCACACATTGCAAAGCACCTTAAAACATACATTTTCCAAACCGTACGACAGAGACTGTGGTAGTAGAAGTAGTCATCATAAAACGTGGCTCAGTGGAAAGAGCACAGGCTTTAGAGTCAGAGGTCATGGGTTCAAATCCTGGCTCTGCCACTTGTCAGCTGTGTGACTTTGGGCAAGTCACTTCACTTCTCTGTGCCTCAGTTACCTCATCTGTAAAATGGGGATTAAGACTGTGAGCCCCACATGGGTCAACCTGATCACCTTGTAACCTCCCCAGCGCTTAGAACAGTGTTTTGCACATAGTAAGCACTTAATAAATGCCATTATTATTATTAATAGTAGTAAATGTAATTGTAGTAGTAGTAGTAACAGGAAGAGGAAGAGGGGAGGCAGCCACCTAATGGAAAGACCTGAGAGATAGTATATATGGGTTCTAGTCCATTTTCCACTACCTTCCTGCTATGTAACTTGGGGCAAAACTCTTAACTTCTCTGTGCCTCAGTTTCCTCATGTTTAAAATGGAGTTAAAATTGCTATTCTCCCTTCCTCTTTGGATGTAACCCCATTTGGAACAGAGACTGATATAATCTACCCCAGAAATTAGCACGTTGTTAGGGCTTAATTAATGCCAGTAAAAGTAATAGTAGTAATAGTAGTAGCGGTTGAGTAGCAATAGCAGTAGTATTTTTGAGCCTCCACTGGGTTTGAGGCACTGTTCTAAAGGTCAAGACAAAATAAAGTGATATATTCCCTGCCTGCGAAGTGCTTACAATCTAATGGATGAGGTAGACATAAACAATATTTACAAATAAATAATAGAATACACGCTGAAAAATATATATAAGTACATACAATAGAATGCAAACTGAAAATATATAAAAGTATATAAATATATATATATTGCTAAGAATGGGTTTAAATAAATTCATTAATGCCAGAGATGGCCAGTCTATTTATATGACTTGGGGTGCTGGGAGTTGGATGGGGAGGGCTTTCTAGACTGTGAGCCCACTGTTGGGTAGGGACTGTCTCTATATGTTGCCAACTTGTACTTCCCAAGTGCTTAGTACAGTACTCTGCACACAGTAAGCACTCAATAAATACAACTGATTGATTGATTGATTGATTGTTAAAGGAGATGGGATTTCAGGAAGGCTGTGATTTGTCAGATGTTTGGAGGAGTAGTGTGAGTGACAGAGCACAGACAAGGAAGTGGAGAGTGAGATACAATTAGAAGTTTGTCATGGGCAGAACAAAGAGAGCAAGCTAGTGAAAACAGCAGATATGTAAGGTGGCATGAGTTGGTGGAAAGCCCATTGTGGGGAGTTTCTTTTTGATGGGAAGAGACACAAGAAGCTGATGGAAGATTTTAAGGGAAAGAGAGTTCTGTGTTAAACGATGCTTCAAGGTGGAGACAGGCTGGAGAGAAGCCGAGGTCAAGAAGACCAGGGAGAAGGCTGATGTATCAAGTTGGCATTGACTGGGTGGAGAGACAGGTGCACATATTATGTAGGAGGAACCGGTGTGGTTTGGCAGGATGTTCAAAGAGAGGCAAGGATCACACATCTTGTGGCCTTCTGGGACAAGGAGGATGGAGGGTGAGGAAGAGAAGGAGTGGGTTTAGGGGGCAAATGAATGTGGTGGTGTACCGTAGTGCCAGACAGTAGGAAGAGACCCCGATGCTTTGTCAGAGAGAAATCTACATGCCACGTAATCTGGAGCTTCTGCCCATCCTCTGCTCCTGCAAGAGATGGTACTTAATCAATGGCAGGTGACAAGAGAGGCCACCTCAGTCATTACACTTCCCTCCATGAACTCCAGAGCGTGGGAGAAGAGAAAATGGTCTGGGCCTAAATGCTTCCTCTGTTTGACCATGTTCCAGAAAGTTTTCCTGTATCCATCTTTCTAGGTTCATTATTTGACAACAGGCTGGTAAAGAAATACAGGTCAGTATGAAAGACTTTGTAGATTGGAATGAAATCGTTACTCTACTGAAACTGCCATATGCAGATAGTGTCTTATAAATGAGATCTTGTCAATCATCACAGTAACCTACAGATCATTCATAGTTTGCCAAACTGAGCACAAAAGAAAAACTTGCTCCTGGTCTTACAATTTTAAAGGCAGGAATCTACTGTTTACTGGTTCCACCTGGTTCCAATTCTTCAGCCTCAGTCTGCCTCACTCAAAATGACTAGCCGATTCCTGCTGAATATTAGATTACTGAATGTAACCCTGGTTTTATTTTATCCCCTCACATCTCTTTTTGTGTGAAAGACGTGTACCTAGCAAAGACAGGACAATTTATTCACTTTCTTGTTCACATTTACATAAATCTTTGAGTTTGTCCATATTTACATAGACGTTCTCACACACAGTCTTCTTTTATGCAGTATACATAAACATATTTCATCTACTAGATAATCTAAGTTATTCAAATGCATTTTGAGGGATTTACTAGAGTTTGGGAACTGTTAGGGACATGAATGGATAGAGACTTCAGTGTATTTTGACATCTATATTCCTGTCTATAAACAAACCTACTCGTATATTCAATTAATCATATTTGCATCATATGTGCATGTGTGCATACTTTATTAAGGATTCCATGAACATGCACATAATAGAAATTCTTTAAAGTGAATGATGCTATAAAAATTGTCAGTTGCCTCTGTGTGGTGAAAAGATCACTTTCTTATGTTCACTAAGCTGGTGGAAATAATTTTGTTGAAATCTCTTTTCTCCATGCATCAAACTAGAAGGGTAATTTATCACGTGAGCTGAGTTTGGTAAATCATATTTGGAGAATACAAAATCTAACTGAAGTGAAGGTATTCATTTAATTATTTTATACACTTACTGTGTGCCAAGCACTGTTGTAAGGACAGGGGTAGCTACAAAATTATCAGGTTGGATATACTCCCTGTCCCACATGAGCTAAGTATACCTGACTTTATTGCTCTGTTTTCTCACCGTCACTCTATTCACTATTGACTATAATTTCTTGCCTCTGTTCCACTATTTTCCCTTCTGCGTTATTCTTCTTTCTCATATTTCACTCTCAGACTTATCTCTTGCTTTCGTGCCCCTCACTCTCACCCCACTCATTGTTATTCCATTTTCTCACCTTTCTTTTTTTATTTTTGTGCCTCACACACTTGACCTTCTGTTTTCTCTACTGCCCCCACCTCATCGGTGGCTGCCCTTCTCTGGTTCTGCAGCTTTCTGTCCACTTGTCTCCAACTTGGTCTGTGTTTTCTCTCCCATTTGGCTTTGATTCCAGTGTCTGTTCATGCATAAGCAGAGCATTTGTGGACAAACGCTGAAGGCTATTATATATAATTCTCAATGTATGTTAGATGCAGTGGAGGAATTAACTGTGGAGGCATGAATCGCTTTCCTTCAGAAAGTGTGCTTCAGATTTTTCTCTCTGGTTGTATATTATAACCTTTTATGTTAGTGGTGACACAAAATTTGATTTTAAATAAGACATTCCATAGAAATAGTTGCAATAGATTCTTTAAGCAGATTTCATGGTGGGATACTTACTAGACTCAAAAATCTTTGGCATGCTACAAACAAGAGTAGCACTAAGAGGGTAAAGACTCCAGTGAGAAGACAGAACACATTTCTGTTGCAGTCCTCTTTGATTCTGTGCATTCGCTAAGAAAGCAAATCATAAATTGGGCAGGATAAACTGGGATTCAATTTCCCTCTGGAATAGGCAGGCAGTAATTATAGAGAGAGAGGATTTAGTAGACAATGCCTAAAGGACAATGAAATCAAACATGCAGGGTGCATATGCTCAGTGAAGCACAAGATGGACACCAAATATTTCTACTCCAACCGATTCATTCAATCATATTTATTGAGCACTTACTGTGTGCAGAGCACTGTACTAAGCACTTAACCTATTCTGACATAC
The DNA here is from genome assembly GCF_015852505.1 of Tachyglossus aculeatus. NCBI lineage: Eukaryota > Metazoa > Chordata > Mammalia > Monotremata > Tachyglossidae > Tachyglossus > Tachyglossus aculeatus. Next base: position 32,783,111 of record NC_052079.1, on the reverse strand, counting down.
TCATTAGGCACTGCAGAATGCATGCCTTATCCTGTCCATTTCTAGGCACTGGACTCCTGGAAAAATCCATTTAGGTAGATTGCCAGTATTCAAAGCTCAATTCAAATAGGCAGTAATTTCCGTCTTTAATCAGGAAAAACTATGTGGTTTTGCCTGATTTACTTCCTTTTTGAGTTTCAGGTCCATTATCCTGACAGTAATACTGTTTGGCTCAAAATAAAACCCTTACCTACAGTCTTAAAACTTCTTTTTTTCTTTCTGAATCATCAATAATCAAAATAGAAAGGTTCTGGACAATCAATTATTATATGCTTTAAATCATTTTGTTATGTTTAATGAAATTTCAAAAATAGATTATGTTTTACATCACCTTGAAGCTTCCTTCATGCTAGTCATTGGAGGTAATATTTACATGCCATAAACGATATTCAATAAGGCATGTACAGTCATTCATTTTGGGCTCATTTCTCATGTTGCTGTATGCTCTGCAACATTGATATGGACAAAGAGTTCCCTTTCACATCAGTTCTGCATTGGCTCAGACTCTGGAAAAGGAGTTCCTCTTCCATCCCTCATACAAACCAGCTAATAGTAAAGGAAAAATCATTTGAAGGCTTTCTGTTCATTTGTGTAATTTATCAACTTTCAAACTTCCATTTGGAAAAAAAAACCTCTGTTGGTATTCATTTTTTAAATCTCCTTCCTTGTGTTTCATGGTGAAAGTAGTCTATAATAATAATAGTAATAATTGTGGTATTTGCTAAGTGCTTATTATGTGCCAGGCACTGTACTAAGCACTGGGGTGGATACAAACCAATCGGGTTGGATGCAGTCCCTGTCCCGCATAGAGCTCACAGTCTCAACCCCCATTTTACAGATTAGGTAACTGAGACTCAGAGAAGTGAAGTACAGGCCCCCAGCAGACAAGTGGTGGAGCTGGGATTAGAACTCAAAACTCTCTGGCTCCAAGGCCCCTCCTCTATCCACTGAACCAGGCTGCTTCCAGGACTGTAGAAAATAGTCCTGGGTGAATATGAATGATGACTGAACATTTGACCTGAAGTGCTAGCAAATTCATACATTTTAGGTCAAAAATTACCCTTTGGGGCCAGCAGTGGGTAAAAATAAGGCAGAACTAGGTAATGGTCCTGCACCCCCCCCACCACCCGACCCCCCCTCTCCCAGCCATTTCAGTTCTAGGTCTGCTTGAAGGCAATCAACCCATCTTCCCTTATGTTCCCTCGGTCATCTGAAAGGAGTAGCTGAAACCAAGATGAAGCTACTCTTGTAATGGGTTTGGGTGAGGTTTAATCACCTTGAGAATAAGGTGGGGCTCGATGGCTGAGGAGGAGAATGATGATGACGGGAGGATGAGGATGATGAAGCTCATTGTGGGCAGGGAATGTGTCTGCTATACTGTTGTGTTGTACTCTTCCAAGTGCTTAATACAGTGCTCTGCATACAGTAAGTGCTCAATAAATATGATTGGTTGATTGAGGAGGATGATGATGATGATGATGATGATGACAGTTATGTTAGGTGGAGATCATGGTCATACTTTGAAAGTGAATTTCTGACACCATCACTCCCGGGAAATTATCAACATACTAGTTGCAATATGCAAAAAAAATGGAGTCCTCTAATACTAAGAGGAATGATGTGCACGTGAGGAGATAAGCTCATCAGTTACCATTAAAGGTTTGGTCAAAAACTTGGTCTTAAAGCACGGACACCTAGGGAATCCATATTTTAAAATCCAACTTTGATCAGTACCTCTAGTGCGCTGACTCACAGTATTGGGAATTTGATGTCCTTTATAAGGTACTATTTGTCCAGAGGGATTATCACATCCCCCCATCTTACCTCCTTCCCTTCCCCACAGCACCTGTATATATGTATATATGTTTGTACATATTTATTACTCTATTTATTTACTTTACTTGTACATATCTATTCTATTTATTTTATTTTTTTAGTATGTTTGGTTTTGTTCTCTGTCTCCCCCTTTTAGACTGTGAGCCCACTGTTGGGTAGGGACTGTCTCTATATGTTGCCAACTTGTATTTCCCAAGCGCTTAGTACAGTGCTCTGCACACAGTAAGCGCTCAATAAATATGATTGATTGAATGATTGATTGATTGATTGATTGGTCACATCATCATCAAGATGACCGTGAGCTCCACGTGGGACAGGGATTGTGTCCAACCTGATTGTCTTATTATTATTATGCTTAGTACATTGCTTGCTGAATACTACAATTATTAGTATAAATGAATATTTTCAGGACCATGTTAAAGATTTTAAACTTTAAAATAGTGCATGGGTTATGCCACCCTCCAAATTAATTCATTCATATATGTAAAATATAACCCTTCCTAAGGTACTGGTAAAAGTGCTTTTCCCATTTCAAATCTGAGAACAATACCTGAAGTAAGAGAATGGAGAAAAGAGGTCTGTGGGATACATATCATTCTGCCAGAATGCAAATTTTCACTACTTGCTCCATGGCTAGAACGCAATGGCACGTTTAGTTGTGGTTCTTAATTTAACAAGCATTTGTTTGTAAAAAGTGTGATGCAGTGTCAGAAGAAATGGTCGTGGCCAAACTCCTGTGTGCAGTTCATGGCTTAGTGGATAGAGCATGGGCCTCATAGTCAGAAAGACCTGGGTTCTAATTCCATCTCTGCTACTTATCTGCTGTGTGACCTTGGGCAAGTCATTTAACTTCTTAGTGCCTTAATCACCTCATCTGTAAAATGGGGATGAAGACTGTAAGCCCCATGTAGTACAGGCACTGTGTCCAACCCTATTTTCTTGTATCTGTCCCAGTGCTTAGAATGGTGTCTGGAACATAGTAAGCACTTAACAAATACCACAGTTATAATAATTATTATTATTTTTATGAATCAGATGGTGTGAAGACTATAATGTGAGTTTTTCTTAACACAGTCTTCTGGAAGACTTTGCCCTTCAGGTCTGAGGAGAACTGGATTATGACTTTCACCTTATTAATGCAATCTGGCCCAAGGACAAGTATGGTTTATATTTTTAAGGTAAATGAGAAGGATCCAAGATTTTAAAATATGCCACCAAGTTCTTTTAAAATGGAAAAATCATGTGAGATTATGATGAATTGCACACTGATTCCTTTAAGCTATCCTTCATCTTTGCTATAAAAGACGCCTTAGTCCTCCTGCTGTCATTTTATTTTTTTCTAAGTAGGTTCCCAATTCCATTAACTCTCCATTTACCGGACGGTCATTCATTTCTTCTGACATTTAAAGACACTGAAATCCTATTACATTATAGATTGATTTGCATTTGAACAAACTGAAAAAACATAGGCACAGTATACTGCAGGAGCTTAAGTAACAAAGGACAATTCAGGGGGTTCTGTGTAATGACATCAAGACTCCAACCACGCTAGCTGCGTGATCTGGAACAAGACACTTTTTCACCCTGTTCTTCAATTTTCTAATCTATCAGCAAGTGCCAATAATATCACCTATCCATGAAAGGTATGGATTTCAAGATAACCAAATCCATGGAAGGCTTCCTCGTCAGTGTTAACTATAGCTCTTCATTTGGCCAGTCCCACATTTTCTGCTTCCCTGTTCTAATAAGTGATTGGGTGGGGAGAAGCAGAATTATCTGTAATGTTGGACAGGGAACAGACAATAGCAGGCAATATTCCCTAGTGGAAAAAAACCTATGGGCTAGGATCCAAGAGGTTCAGGTTCTAGATCTGGCCTCACCACTTATGAACTGTGGCAACCTTGGAAAAATCACTTAACGTCTCTGTTCCTCGGTCCCCTCACCTGTATAATGGGGAAAATATTTCTGCTCTACTTTCTTCTTCGACTGAATCAATCAGTCAACAATATTTATGGAGCACTTACTATGTGCAGAGCACTATACTAAGCTAACGGAAGAGTACAACAGAATTAGCAATTATGTTTCCTACCCACAACAAGGGTAGAGTATAGAGGGAAGCCCAGTGTGGTGCAGAGCCTATGCCCAGTCTGATTATTTCATATCTATCCTAGGGCTTGGCACATTGTAAGCACTTAGTAAATACTATCATCATTTTCATTACTAGACTTCATGGAGGCTGTTCAACTCTCCTTGGCCCAGTCTCTCTTTATTAGGAATGCTGTCTTTCACTTATTATTTGTTTCCGAACTTATAATTCATCTTTATGTCAAGAGGAAAATGACTCATTTTCTTAGGTTTCTGGTTTCTACATCAGCCACTTCTACATCAGCTACAGACATTTTGTTCATTGAAATCCTATTGACTCAAAAGTGAAGCTGTAAGTTGAACAGCAAGAGTTTGTCTGGGTAAAAAGTCTATTAAATAAACAAGAGTCATCTATTGTGGTGGTGATCATTTAGGTTTTAGAGGACTTTTCTCAGAAGATGACATTTCCAATTTGGTACATATTTCCAAAAGATAGGTATAAATAGCGGTTCCATCCTGTGCGTACGTGCTGGAGTCCTTTTAACATCTGATAGTTTATGAGAATGTGCTACATTTTTTTTTTCTTTCCATACAAGGGATAATTGTTAGAAATAGGAATATCTTGGAAGATTTTAAACTTCCAAAGCTGCAAGTTCTCCCTCCTTGGCCTTTGGCCAGCCCCACCTGGATTTAGGGAAAAGGAAGCCTCAAGCCTCATGTATACATTCCTTGCCTGTTAGACTCTGAGCCTTTAAGCTATCTAACATCAAGGTTCCTAGCTACAGGACTGCAGTTGCTATCAATGTGGCATTTAATGAAAGTTAGTCTACCAGGGTTAGTGGTGAGGAAGCAGAGAAAAATTCAGTTACTTACCTCTAGGCATTTCTTAAAAACTCAGAACTCAGACACAGGAGTTTAGTTTAATACAGAGGGAGGGAAAGCTAAACCAGATCTGGATGCCTGCATACCACTAGACATACGGGCTTTGATAAATACAGAGACTACCATAAATATGTCAGTAAATTACCCAGAGACAAGAAATTCTGAGTTTGTGTACTCCCAAATCAGCACATAATAGTAATTGTTTTATTTGTTAAGTGCTTGCTATGCACCAGGCACTGTATTCTGCACTGGAGTAGATACAAGATAATCAGGTTGGACACAGTCCACATCCCACGTGGGGCTCACAGTCTTGATCCCATTTTACAGATGAAGTAACTGAGGCAAAGAGAAGTGAAGTGATTTGCCCGAGGTCACAGAGCAGAAAAGTGGCAGATTAGGGATTAGAACCCAGATACTTCTGATCTATCCATGCTCTGTCCACTAGGCCATGTTGCTTCTCAAATAGCACATGGAACAGGGCATCCAACAAAATTGTCAGGGCATGATCCAACAGCTAGGAAGATTGAAGGCAAGAGTTCCCTCTCTTGCAGGAAAAGGTACACCTACCTTGCTTATTAGGTCTCATTCTAAGGGATTTCTAGGAAACGTAGCCACCAGACAGCTGGAGCCATAGGGATTAATTTCCCATTTATTGTCCCTATAATCTCTTGACTCAAGATTGGGCTTAAAGATTTTCTCAATCAATCTATCAGTGGTATTTACTGAGGGCTTACTGTGTGCAGAGCCCTGTATTAAGCATTTGGGAGAGTACTATACAACAGAGGTGGTGGAAACATTCCCTACCCAAAAGGAACCATGATTTACATGATACACAATCATGATATGCTGATACTCAAAGCCCAACCCAGACCACTAATAGTGCACCACAGAATTTAGATCAACATTAAAAAGGGAAACTATAGTCAAGATCAAAATCCCTTATTCAAAGTACACTGTTATAAAACACAACAAAAAAATGTATTTTTTCTTCACGGATGGACCATGGCATGAAACCTGAAGAACATAAAAAATATTTTGAAGATGTGGTCTAACACAAGAACATAACAGTAGACTGCTGAAAAACCACTTCAGCACATGGACAAGGCCAGAGGGCAGAAATCAGGACAAATGTTACTGAATTAAGAGAACAGGCTTTGTGAATACTGAGATTTAGGGAGTCAGAGGCAATAGCAGAGATTAGCCAGATTTAGGATAAACAGAATAGGGTAACAAAAATTTATCCTTACTTAAAATGATTGCCAAAGCCTCAGTGAAACCATATTGTTTTTTTCATCCACATTCATACCCATGAATAGGGAAGCTCCTTGTAAGCACGGAATGTGCCTACCAACTCTGTTGTGCTCTCTTAAGTGCTTAGTACAGTGCTTTGAACACAGTAAGCACTCTCTAAATACCACTGATTCATTGATGTGAGTGTGTGGGTGTTTGTGTGTATAGCAAAGCTTGTCTGCCAATATATTACTGATTAGGATATATGTTCAGCTCTCTTTAAAACTGCCTTTCATTCAGTTTAGCTTCTCCCTTCACTAACTTTTCTGAGTTTTATTTTACATTGTCAGTCTCCCAAGAGATATGGACTATTTATTCTTTCCCAGTACTTAGTACAGCACTCTGCACACAGAAAATGCTTAATAAATATTATTATTACTACTTTGGCTTTGCTTTGGTGTGCAGAATTCTTCCCTTAAATCAAGACTCCACTAGGGACTAGTATATGGTTTAAAGAATTGAGGACCCTCTTATTGAGAGAGAGGGAATGAACTGACAGATAATCAAGAAATGCCATTATACCCTTCTAGATAGTCATTTCAAGATGTCTTTTAGGAATGACTTTTAGGAATTTGATTGGCGGTTCAATTTCTCAAATCTTCTAAACTAAGATAAATGCTTTCTTGTATCTTGTAATGGATATTCTTCTTTCATATCTTTTAGTGTGGAGACTTTTGACCAATTCTCCAACTCTAGCAACATTTGGAACCGTTGCTGCTCCATACTTTTCAGGAATTCTTCAAGACTGCTATCCTCTCTCTGTCTGTCTAACGTAAGTAGAGGCGTTTCATTAAATTGCTGATCTCTTAGAAATAGTTGTCCTATAATTCTTTTCAGGATCTTGCGGATTATCTCTTTGGTATTTCTGTGACCTATGCTTTTAGAATGAAGTGATTTATAATGATACAAATAAAGATAATCAAAATAATAATAATAATAATAATTTACTGTGTGTTAAGAGCTCTACTAAGCCCTGGGGTAGTTACAAACAAATCAAGTCAGATACACTTCCCCTCCCACAATCTAAATAGGATGAAGAACAGGTGTTTAATCCACGTGGTATAGATGAGGAACCTGTGGCACAGAGAAGTTAGGTGACTTGCCTAAAGTGGCACAGCAGGCAAGTCATAGAGTGAATTCGAACAAAGTCCCTCTGACTCCCAGTCCTGTGCTCTTTCCACTAGGTGATGATGAATGTATGAATGTATGAGGTGCTCTTTAACAATATAGAAATAGTCAATATACCAATCTAAGATGAAAATAAAATACAAGTAAATTAGGTGTCAACCAGCTTTCTGGGATTTCATGTGTTCATAAATTAAGTTATCATGATCAAAGTCAAAGTCCCTAAATACCACCTTTTACTTTACAATTGTTATGTACCCTAGTTCAGATAATATCAAAGTTACCTATAAAGTACTACTTTCTTAGGGACCAAATGCAAAACTACTTTCAAAATACCAGATTTTCTAGGAAACCCAATTTGAACATTAAAATGTTACTTTATACAGTTACTGCCTGAAAGCATAATGAACTAAATGATTTGACCACACATTTGAGTCAGGAAGTTTTAGAGTTGGCTCTGCATAGTGAGTGTTCTTGAACTACCAGCTGTCAGACTGTTGGCTGATTTAACAGAAAACTTGAAGTCAATTCTTTCCTTAGGCCCCACAGCCTTTGCTTAATGCTTATCTATGTCTTAAAGTTTTCAGGACGGGCCAATTTTCCCAAGAGGCTTTGTCAGTACAGAGCAGGGATCAGTAGAAAAGAATCTCCATTCAAAGCCAGATGGAGCCCATAATCTGGCTGCCGAAAGCTCTCCTGCATAGGTCTGGGCAAAGAGTGTTTCTCTTAGTTCTCTTTATGAATTTGTGTCAAAAATTTCAATCTCCAAATTAGCAAGGTTTTATTTTTGACAGGTTGTCAACAAGATAAATTATCCTTTTTTGTTTATTACAATACATTTTGTTCTTTTGCTTTCTAAACCCCTAACAAAAGGATCCAGATAAAAAAATTACAGAATTTGAGACCTTATGAGATTTTGCCTACTAAAAAGTAATCTTATCAATCAATCAGTGGTATTTATTGAGTGCCTATTATGTGCAGAGCACTGGACTGAGTACCTGAACCTTATCTATCTTGCTGTTTCTTATTCTATCCCAAAGCCCAGGAAGCCACAGGGAATCTCAGCTTAATGTACTTTCTGGGTTTTGAAGTCAACTTCTTGTTGCTCCAAAATGGTCTCAAAATTCCCTATGCAAAGAAATATTGCAAAAAAAGTTCATACTATAACATAAATATGAACATAATAATGCAAACTAATAAATGATTAATTATGCGCATTTACATAGGCCACATATACAAAATGAACAAAATACTCTCAGTCTCTGACCCAAGAAAATTCTGAAATAGAAATGTCACAGGAATATATCTGGGCCCCTAAGAAGTTTCTTCTAAAGCAAGGTTTCAAACATGGCTTCAACCTTATTCTACAAAACTTTGGGAAGTTCAACTGGTGAAATTATTTGTGAAGTGGCAATGATTCGAGTCAAAAAACATTCTCGTTACAGTGTGTGGGGATAAGCAGCCTCCCCAAAGGAGTTTGTTTATTAATTGCTTTGGTCCACTTGACAAGGTCAAATCCATTCTCCTAATGATGAATCTCATCTGTTCTGGTGGAGAAAGAAATGTTTTCTTTCACTTCTACGTGTGCTAAGAGCTCATTCATCTCTGTAAGTTCTGAAGAGAAATCTAGCTACATCAGAGAGAGAAGGAGTATTCAAAGGGCAACTGATGGCCAGTAAGATATATTGAATTCACTTTCCTGGGTTAGACATTGAAATGGTAACAAGTGATAGAAAACAGCTCTATATTTCAGCATGATGTGTGTTCTCTCCTGATAATTAAACCCCCTGTGAGCCATCTGCATTTAATGGGTTAGAACTACTTTGTAGCTGCAGTTTTTTCTTCTAGTGCCCTTATTTATTTGAGAGGAGACCCAACTGCACTTTTTAAAAGTCCAGCATGTAAGAAGCACTGCCAAGAGAATCAGAAAGAAAAGGCAAATTTATGGCCCAGTGTTGTTTTAAGCATTTGCAGTATAAATAAGAAGTGTAGATAAATGTGTACATGTGGACATATAAATGACTCTCTGTTTATCTCAGTCACATTATTTGCCTAAATTCCAGAGTAGAATTAACCCAATTAGTTTACATAATGGTTAATGCGCTGCCTCGGTAGAGCCATTAAATGATGTGCAATTGTTTTTAAACAAAAGAAGAAATTCTGTCCAGAAACCAGGCAGTCCTATAGGAAATAAAGAAAGAAAAGGTTTTCAGTTCATCTTCATCAGTGATTCAAAAAGATAAAAATCATAAACAAGCATGGAAATGACTGTCCCCAAAACGAACACGCATATATGCCACCACTATTACTGCTACTACTGTAATTGAATTACGGTTAACAATTTGACATGATAATAATGAGAATAGTAATAGAGTTTTTATTTATTTATGATTCTCTTTCTCTGAGTTGTCATTCTTCACAGACATCTCATTAATCCTCATAACATCTCTAAGTGAGCAGCAGAATGGATCAACTAACTGAGGCCTACTGTGGTGAATTTACGTAAGTGGTGGAGGAAGAAATAAAACATTGATCTCTACTCTTCCAATTTTCCAAGCCACTTAATTCACCAGGAACCAATGGGAAGCACTATCCTGGGAGACATTTCAGTTCAAGTCTGAAAGACTTGTACACATATTTTTTATATGTATACAATTATACATATACACATATACATAGATCATTAATTTATAAGATGTCTATGCATGTGTCTGTAGAATGAGTATATTATTTGATACATTCATTCATTTTCTATTTCTAAATATTAAATATCTTCATTAACTTATTGATTCTCCTTCTGAGCTTCACTTAGATCTTCATGCTGACTGATAGACCTTCATTTTGCAATATTATACAATTGCATGTATTTTGATGTTACATAGTACATGGTATACTTTTTTAAGTGAACATTACTATTTTTCAATATTGAAAGACTTGACTGTTTTATATATCCAATCACTTGCCCATTCTAACTGGTATCTACTTCATCAGCTTCCTCAAAGACCTCTCTGCTTCTAGTTTCTCCATACTTCCCTCTGTTGCCTTGATAATTTTCCTAAACTATCACACTGCACGTCTCCCCACTCCTGAAAAATCTCCAGTTGCTGCCTAGTCCCCTGTGCATCAAGCGGAAATTTCCGAACACAGCTTTAAGTCAATGAACTCTCTCTGTGCTACATCCTGTCTTCTCTCCCACTATACCCCAGATTGCATGCTTCATTCCTCTCAAGCCAACCTACTTTAGTCCCATCTCTCTTGTTGCTGATCTCTTGCCGCTGCTTGGAACTCCCCCTTCACATCCAGCATACCACTGCTCACCCCATCTTCAATCACTTCTGAAATCACCACTCCTCCAGGAAGCCTTCCCTAATTAATCTCTTACCTCTTCATTCCATTGCCTTTAGTTTGTCTACATCAAATAAAAACTTGGGAAATCACCCTGCACCCACACTGCACTTACAAACATTCCTTTAGTCTATCCCTTGGTTCATCCTGCAGTTTATTTTTGTGTTTTGTCTCCCCCTGAGATTGCAAATTCCTTTAAGACAAGGTTCATGACTAATATCTCTACTGTGGTTCATGACTAACTGTGGTACTCTCAGAAGACTTACTATGATACCTGCATATGGTAAGTGGTTGATAAATATTGATTGGTTGATTGATTATTGCAGCTTCATATATAATCCAATAGATGAATTTTCAATTTTATTTTCAAATTGTAGAAATTTTTTTAAGATTAGAGAGCAGTTTTCCAACTAATTTTAAAAAATGTGCAGGCCTTCAGGCACCTCCACTAAGGTGTTCTATCCCGTCAAATATATTTTGCCTCCTAATAACAATAAGAATTGTGGTATTTGTTAAATCTCTTACTGTGTGCCAAGCACTGTACTAAGCTCTGGGGTAGGTACAAGATAATCAGGTCCCACTTGGGGCTCACAGTACCAGACAAATGAAAGTTTAAAGCAAAACAATGTCAAATTTTACCCATGAATACAGATTTTCATGAAGACATTTTCAAAAGGTAATACTAAGGAAATGAAGGAAAATAAAGAACAAATTGTGGCATATTACTTGGGATATTTAAGCTGAGAAAGAATTGGAAGGGTTTAGAGAGAGATTGTGAAGAAAAGCAGGAATAAACAGGAACAGTGTGGAAGACACAGTTTATTCAAATCCTTTGTTCTCTTCTTTCAGATTCAGTTTTGTTCTGGATATTCTGGGGAGATTGATGAAGAAGAATATAAAAGCATCAGAAACATAAATCCTAAAATTGACTGTTTTTTGAAAGGGTGATGGTTTTAAGGACAGTCTCCCCATCCCACCTGCAAAACCTGTTAATTTACTTGTCTAGACACTGTTGTCTTGGTGTGTTGGCTATTTTACTTGTTCTTTGCAACACATTGTCTACTTCTCTCTTGCTGATGTTGATTTTACCTACCGACATGATTTTGACTCCCAATGGGACAGGAACTGTGTCCACCCAGTTATATTTGTATCTACCTCAAAGCTTGCTTGGCATTTGTAAAGCACTTAACAAATGATGTAACTTGTTAAAAAGCTGCAAACAAGAATGCCTTATTGAATTTCATATCATATTCCTAGCGAGGAGTTCCCAAATAATAAAGTAATAGCCAAATAGGAGGATACGTAAAATCATAAAATCATCATACCATGGCCTTAATTTCAGTCAGAATCTCAAGGGATGCATTTTTCTTAGGGTTGTCTATTAATCATTATTTGAGAATACATTTAAGTGACCAGAATTTCTAGTACATAGAAATTAAAACTAACATTACAAGTCTCTTTGCCCAACAATAACTTAAATGGACTTTCTCTTCATCCCTTGCTCACCCTGCAGAAAGTCAAGTGTAACAACCATGTGTTTGTGAAATACGCAGGGCAAGGTTGGCTTCAGACATTTATCTGCACAAAGGCAGGGAACAAATTGCCTATACTGCCATTCCTTGTGATGTCAGCACATCACTTTTCAGCACCTACTGCAAAACCATAATGACTTCATAAGGGATTCCTTTCACATACTCAGACCTACACTGTTTCTCTTGGGTGAACCCCCTGGCTCTCCCCTCCATTGCTCCATAGTCACTGAGTGTCTTTCCTAGGTTCCCGTTCACACCAATACTTCTTCTCTCCAGAAGGCACACTTTAATTTTTAACAGTTGCCACCCCACTGCCAGTACACCAATATTGCCTAGCTGCTTTCTCCCTGACTTTGGAACCCGAGGCAATTACCTTATTTACTTACCATCTGGAGCCAGCCTGCTGAAGATAACAACATATTGCTTTTAAGAATTCAATCTTGGCTTAAAGCTGGATTTGGAACTTTTTTGTGAGTTACCCAACTTGTGTATGAATTAGTAATAGCATAAAGTAAAAGCACTACGATGAAGGATGTTTGAATCATCGGTTCTTTGAGCTTCGAAAGCCCATCCCATTTCAGAACCATGTTTCCCCAGAGGAAAATTCTAAATTATCATTATGGAAATGAACTATATTGGCTCTGTAAAGTCAAGTAGTATTACGTACTCAGTGCCTATTATGTGCACCGCACGAGGCACTTGGGAAAATAAAAGTTGAGATAATTCTTACAAGGAGTGTTGAAATTTTTAAAAATCTTAAAATTAATCTGTTTCCTTCTTCATTGATGGTATCAGCACCTGGGCAGAGTCCTGGGGATGAAGATGGGGCATTAAAATTAAGCTATACATTCAGTTAAATAAGCACAGTATCAGGAAAAATGGATTAAGTGTTCTAAGGATAAATAACTATGTCATCCCTCAGAAATAATAAAATCTAGGAAAACTGAAGACAAAGATTACAGTAGCTTTATTTGTCTTTGTAAATTAAATAATGAAAAATGATTATTAAATGACTCTTTGTAAAAAATAACCAAACTCTATCATAAATGTTTTACAACAATATTTCTTTTTCTTATACACCTGTAAATTCACTTCTCATCACACAATTCAAACATTAACAAAGTGCTCAGAGAAAGAATATGTAAATTACTTCTTTAAGCCATCTGTGCAAAGGAAATGTGTTGAAGCAACAGCGTAGCAATAAGGCATAGTAATAAATGATTAATTGAACAAAATTACTTTATAAAAATTAAGAGCATAAAAGTCATCATAAAGTTAATTTTTTAAAAACCTGAAAAATAAATGTGCATATATGTAACCAGAATGGTGATGTTTTGTTAAACGATCTTAAACTAAATTGTTTTTAGCAGGATGAGGTGATCTGGAATATAGATTTCCATTGGCTCCATGGAAAGATCAAATAAATCAATCATATTTATTGATTGCTTACTGTGCACAGAGCACCATAGTATTTGGAAGAGTACATTATTACAGACTTACTAGGTATGTTTCCTGCCCCCAGTGCGCTGTAAGAATAGATTAAATTTAATGAAGAACATTCAATTTATGTAACCTCAATTCAAATCAATCTTCAACTGTTTATGTAGTGCATTTTAATACCTTGTGATGCAGCAATAATTTTAACCACTGAAAAATGGTGATTCCAAGGAGAAGTTATATGTGGGCCTTGTTTGGCTCCCTTAGCCATACGACTTGGAAATCACTATACATTGTCTTCTGCTAAAAGACATTACAATAAATTCCTGGGAATAACTCCAGCCAGTTACATATATTGTGGTCTAGCAGAAAGAATAATCACAATTTCTGGTACTAAATGAAATGGTGAATTAAATGAGTGAAGAAATATAGTGTAACAAGATTTCTCTAACTTGATTTTATGTAGGGCTAACCACTAATTATTTCTCAATAAAATAATAATTTGGAAATAGACTTGAAAATCTTCCAAGAAAGTACATTTTTTAAAAGTCTTATTTGGGAAAAATTGGAGAAATTAATGATGTAAATGCTAGTCAAATTTAATTTTAAAAAGAAATCCAAAATTCTTTCAATTTTCTTAAATCCCAAACGATTGGGAGCCCACAGATGTTCATGTCTTAAAACAAATCAGTCTCCTTAAATCATAAAGCACATTTTGCAGTTGTCTAAACAAGCCAAAAAGACTGCTAGATGTAAGCATAAAAAATTTTCTTACTCCCAATTCCCAAGGCCAAAAGTTGAACAAGTTCATTTTGGAGAGAAAAAAATTTTTCAAGCAAGAACACAAAAGGCATTAAAGAATAGAAATTTAGTTTATTGTTAAGCAAACGTTTGTTCAGGCCATTGTCACTCTCAATCATCAGCCTAATTTTTAATTTTTCTACAAAAGCCATGTCTGATTACTATCAATATTTTCCAAGGGGAGAAGGGAGATTCAGTCTTTCTAATTGTATTACTTTTAGCCAACAAGAATGAAAAAGGTTTTTACCCATTGCTTCCGAAGGCCAGAGAGACCAGCAAGAAGATTCAGAGGGTGCATAAAGAACTGTGTCCTGTCCTAAACAGCTGTGCAAGTCTTCTCCTTTTCAATTAATTTACTTCGCCTTTATGAACTTGAGAGGCTGGCTGTTGCTTTCAAGGAAGCTGACATTTCACTCATCTGAAGGAGCTTGGAATGTGACAGGGGAAAGGGAGGAGAAGTAAATCAAAGGGGTTAACAATTCTCCAGACGCAAAGCATTTTTCTTCCCTTTTTTCCACCAGAAATTTTTGGAAGTCTTCTGACATTTAAATTCCTACGTGAAACCACAGTAGCAATATGAAGAAGGAATGGTAGGTCAAGGAACAAAAAAACACAAATATACATTCCAGTAAACGGCAGTCTTAACTGCTATAGAGATTACATTTTATATACTTATATGTACTGTATCATTTGTACTATTTATTGACCTCAATCACAGGTTGAAATCAGCAGGTCTTCTCCTGTCTTTATTTTGTTGGTTATGAGATAAGGAATCCAATGACAAAAGTGTGAAGGGAAGATGACCGTTTTAAAAATGGATTCTTTGGACCCTGTATGGAAACCATACCGGCACATTTTCAGTGATCATCTTGAATCTCATGGTATCGTGCATAAATGTATCATGAAAATGCTAGTCATTTTATCAACGGTACTTCTTATTACGGAAACACTTTGAAACATTCAGAAATAAATCCCCTCTGAAAGGCTTGAGAATTAAGTCAGAAAAAGGATATTATATCTATGGCTTCTTGGAAGCAGAAGAGGAGAGATGCATTTAATTCCCCAAACCTTGATTGAACATTTGCCCCACAGTCTGGACGTACTAGAGGTTTCCCTATGGATTTCCTCCTTTATCAAGTATTCATTTACAAGGAAATCCGGGGTATGTATTGCGACTATAAATCAATATATAACAGAGGTATCCATTTAATACATTTATTCTTTTAGCAGGTTTAATGATCATATTTCATCAACTGTTAACAATAAAGCAGGTCTTACTACTAAAACATTTGTTGAAATTGATGCATGGTAAACCTATTTAGGTTCTTTACTGGTTTATTCTTAGTTTATTGTTAAATACTATCAGGTATGTGTTTAAGCTCTCTTCATTCATAGCATTTCCTGACCTTTAGCAATTCCACACACAGCAGCTTATTGTGTATCCTTTAAATATGAGAAATAATATCATTTTCACTTTGCTATTAAAAGAAAAAAAGAAAGTTCGGTTTGTTACATGGCCCACGAAATGTTGGCAGTGTGCTCTTTGGCTTTCATTCGAAGAACTGCAATACTGGAAGACCTTCTTTCAAACTCCGGCTTTGTTTCAAATGCATGTCCATTGGAAGCACCAGAAAGTAGAGAGTCAGTGAAAAAATTGTTGAGTGGCACATGGCTGAACTGGTTCTGGTGGTTTGAAAAGCCTGTGTAACCAGAATCTGTCCGAGGCGAATGAGAATAGGGTGTCATACAGGAGGAAGTGTCACGAGGTAACATGCAGGATGTAACCACAGAACCACCAGTTGCATTTCCTGCCCACAAATTGTTCTGAATCTGGAATATATAAAATAATGAAATAATGAATATTACTATTAACATCTTCTTGATATTGTTTTTGGTTTCTTAAATATGGTTTGAGCATATCACAATAAACAGATCCTTTATTTTTTCTAATGTCACTCATTATTTTGATGCCACAGATTTCTTTCAGAAGATATTATTAGATCACTAAAAATGTAACCATTTAATTTTCATCAAGATTTGTAATAGATTCCAAAATGTCACAGACACAATTCAAAAGATGAAAGAATTTCTCAAATTACAAGTTCTGGAATACAAAATCTATTAAAATACTTCACCCTCTACTATAACCTTTTCATATTATTGTTTTAAAATGCATGTGACATAACTTCGCAGTGTTTAAAAATGTTTTAAGTTGAAAAATATTTTTCATAATTCCAAACAAAATTATCCAAGTGAACATTTTTTTAGCTGTCTAAATGGGCTGCTCTGGGTGACATTTTTTATGGGAAAATACTGCATGGTATTAAACCAGGAATATTTCTTTTGGAGATATTGACAATAACTTATAAAAACTACATTTAATTTTAGGAGTTTATAAAGGTTTTTGTGATCACAGTGTATATCATGTCCTTTTCTTTTTGCTACCAGGGCACCATTGTGTAAAACAAATGGTTTTTGAGAACATCTGTGTTATGAATGTGTCTATACTTGAATCTATGGTTTAAGCAAGGAACATAAATACTAAAGATGGGTAATTTTATCTATACAAACTATAAAGTAAAAATGAAGCAAGCCCAGTGTAAAACTTAACTATATAAATATGATATAATACAAACCCAATGTGATATTTTTTGTACTGAACACGTAACCCATATAAACCAGGATATGCTGTGAATAAAAGAAGATAAAATAAAAGTGATGGTTTAGGTACTATGGAATAGATTTTTGAAGAGAAGCAAAAAGATGTAGTGTAAAATATGTGGAAACTATTTGGAGAAACATAAAGGATAACTTCATTAGGTGTAGGGCAGGAAACTGCAGGTACAGTTTTTTGAACCAAAAAAATATAAGGATCGGGAAGGGTTAGAGTGAAGGTACAATGTGCAAGTTTTATTAGATTAGGGCTTATTAGAGTAAATGAACACACAACAATGAATGTAGTGAAACATTCTCTTAACACTGTCCTAAAGGATGACATAAAGGAAGAGAATCATAGAATTGGAAAGGACCTCATGCAGTCTGTCCCTCCTGCCACGCAAGAATAATTACCACTGAGGAAAATGCTTATCTATTTTACATTTAAAAAAAAATTCCAATCAGAAATTCTTATGCTGGTGTTTTATCACATTTATAGTAAAGATGTTCAGTCATGCCAAATGACCTCCCTATTTTTGCAATTCAAACCCATTCCCAATCATTTAGTAGTCTGTAGAAAGGTAGGAAGAACATTTGGTCAGCAACCACCTCGTGACATTGAAATTAAAAAAAAAATCATTATTTGATGATAACATGTAAACACCATATTCAGTAGGTTGAATTAAAAAATGAAACCCAAATAAGCACAGAAACTGAGAATGCAAAGATAAATTCATAGATACGGTTAAAATTTCCTCCGTTGTTGTTTATGCCCAAAGAATTCAGCCAATTCCTACCTCAGCTAAGTAAACTTTTCTGGGTGTTAGGTTAGTAGTGCTGTATACTGTATATAATTATTCATCAGGGCCAGTGTAAGGTTTCGGGGGATGCTAAGCAGCGGAAGTCTGGGAGATTCTTGAGGCCAAAAATCACCATCTCCACCCTCTCCAAACTCACCACCACCTTCAGAGATCTCACACACCTGTAGCACTAGAGGACCTGGCTTTACTTTTACTTTAAAGTAATGGCTACAGCAAAGGGGAACACTTGAGGGTAAAATTATCAAAGTTATTTAGGGTGAGGTTTGCCCAGAAGGCCATGCCAGCTTTCCCGTGCAAGCCAGAAGGGCAAGGAAGGACAGTATACTCTGGACAGCTTTCCGATTTGCCTTGTGGCTAATACATTCATAATTATTACTTACCTGAAAGCTCAAACTCGGAAAACTAGTAAATTTCCCCTTAACTCTTCAAGACTCCTATCTACTCATATGCAATTTAATCCTTACCCTGAGAGTATTTCCTATACATTCGATTTTGACAAAGCTTGGGTTTTCACTGCCCATTTTGGATAGAACGTATTGGCAGAATTAGGAAACTGTCTAATAACAAGCACCATGGAGTCAAAGGAATGTAAGTATGCAGACGTGGAATCAGACAGGGAATGAGAATGACAAAATGAGCTTCCTTAACATGGGATTCTGTAAAAATACAAGCCCTGTGTTTTAGGAGAAACAAATGTTCTTTTTCCATGTTTGCCTAGTTGTCTAAAGATAAGTACTCCACCAACTCATGTCTTCCCCTCCTTAAAACCATCTTAAAAGTTGTCTTCTTCATGAGGCAATCCCCGACTAATTCTCCACCTTCCTACTCATGCCAACTCATTATCCATTTTAGCACTCATTTATTTATTTATTTATTATTGCTTGCTTGCATATTTTTTTTACCATTTATACATAGTCTCGCTCTTAAACATATTGCATATTTGACAATAGGTTTCCATTTGTCTTCCCTGATAAATTGCAAAGTTGATTAATTTGGGTAATTGATAGCTTTTTTGTAACTTCTATTTCATGTTCCTCAGGTGTCTAGAATAAATTTTATGCACATAGTAAGTGCTCAATAAGTTCTGTTGATGATAATGATATCAGGATGTTTTAATTCAGTAAAATTGGCTTAAATCTCAATCATTTGGGGTTTACCTTGACATTTTATTTTTATGATTCCTTAAATCTTTTTCATAGGAAAAATAAATGACATTCTCCAGAGAATATGTTTGTGTAGATCTGTATATTTCTACAGAGATATGAGATATATTTTAAAATATGTATACATTAATATAGCAATTCTAGTAATAATAAGCACTTAGTACAGCGCTCTGCACACAGTAAGTGCTCAATAAATACGATTGAATGAATGAATGATGCAAAATTAGCATTGTTCTAAATCAATTAAGATGACCATGACAAAATTAGGATGGATTTTTAAATTGACTGAAGTCCATTTTGGCAGTGAAAGTGTGAAAACACCCATGAATTAAATATTTCATTACATTGAGTTTTTTCAAGTTTAACACAAATTTTAGAAAAATGAATTGAAGATGAAATATCTAAAAAATCCATGATCTTCCAATATACTTCAGATTTCTTTCCATAACAATATTTTCCTTCATAGACTACCAGTACCTAACTGTTTTATGCATTCATTCATTCATTCATTCAACTGTATTTATTGAGCACTTACTGTGTGCAGAGCACTGTACTAAGCGCTTGGGAAGTACAAGTCGGTAACATATAAAGATGGTTTCTACCCGACAACGGGCTCACAGTCACAGATAGGCACTTAATAGATGCTTTTTGGAGATGTCAAGTATAATGATTATCATAATGATTATCATTGTCACAGAAGCAGTGCAATCTAATGGACAGAACACGGGCCTGGGAATCAGAAGGACATGAGTACTAATAATGGCTCTGCCATTTGTCTGCTGTGTGACCCTGGGCAAGTTACTTAGTGTCTCTCAGCCTCAGATACCTCATCTGAAAAATGGGGATTAAGACTGTAAGCCCCATGTGGGACATGGACTGTGTCCAACTGGATTACCTTGTATCTACCCCAGCGCTGAGTATAGTGTGCCTTGTACATAGTAAACTGGTAACAAATACCATAGAAAAAAGGGGGGAAAAAGAACATTCTTTGTCATAGTCAAGATTGCATCAAGAAAAACAGAAGCAAGAGCCACTTAAACTACACCAGAGTCTGTTCATGGGAAAAGACTTAAAAATGAATCTTGCTTCTTAGGTGGGGGTGCATAAATTCCATATGCTGTTTCATCGATCTTCATAACTGATTGTTATCCAATCTACAAAGTTGAGTTTAAAAAAAAAAAAAACTTACATGTTATTTAAATTGTTTAATTATAAATACTGGGTTTTAAATTCAATAGAGCTGAAGCATTCCTTGCCTAGAATTTCAGAGTGCTAATCTTTAAGACATATCTGATAATGTTATTTTAATTTAGGTTGAGTCTTTGATATGCATTCTCTTTTAACCAGTGCATAATGATCAGTGCCAGAAACCATGCTCTGCACACAGTATAAGCGCTTAATAAATACCATTGAATGAATGAATATCTCGAAATAACTAAAGGAGTGCTAATGCCAATTACCACCTTTTCCAGTTTTCCTAAATTGATCTTGATCATTTTACTGGGTTTCACCTGAATATTATATAGGCTACAAAATCAAAGTAATGTATTTCCATCCTAAAGAGATTTCAGAAAATGAAAGTGAATTTACTTTTGTACTTTCCAACATTATCAAAAGCAAGACAGGGGCAGAGAAACATAATCAATCCCTTTTGATAAAGTAATATTAAACAGTATGGGATGATGTAGGAGTATCTCAATAAAAGGATACAGTGTTATTGCCTTTCACCAATAAACCTTACCTAACTCCCTGAATAAACCGACACCCCTATCAGTCATGGAAATGTCATTTTTAAAATAGGATTAATCCCTACTTAAGGGCTCTGCACTTACAAAGGAGTGTGTCACTGAATACACATTTTAAATTATAACTATCGGCGTTTGGGATTTAATTTATCATTATCCTTGTGAAAGTTAATTTTTCTTGGTTTAGGAATACTTAAGGTGAACATTCAAGAACTAAATGGGAAATAAAAAAAAATGAATGAAAATTCTGTAGAAGAGAAGAATTCATAAATGGACATAGGAAGGAATGAAATGGAGACTAGAGGAAAATGGAAGATGGCATATTTGAGACTAGTTCAATGATTCTGTTTGAGGAAAGAAGCACCCAGCAAGTAAACTCAATATTAAAAAATGCATTGAAAGAGAACACCACAAAGCAAGATGCTCTGCACTGAAAAACTGTTAGCCAACCAGTAGTAACTTTTCTCTCTAAACAAGAATCACAAACTAGAATCCTATAGTACTATGGATATTTATAATTTGGGCTTAAATGATTTTTATTTTTAATCAAAACATTTTAATCTAGAACTACCTAGTAAACCTTACACTGACAATTTCTTACATTCTGTAAATGCTCTCAAAAGTGAACTGATTCCTGCAAGCATACGATCCAAAAAATATTTTATTTTGGCCTGATGGGGCAGTCTAAAATATTTTTTAAAACCATTTCTACTCATTTGCTTCAAGTAAAATGTTTCCACATTGCATCTTAGTTCTTAATTTATAAACGTGTTTTTTTCTTTTAAAAATATAGTTGCTTTAGGTCATTACTGTTTGGAAAACATCTGCTCCTCCTTGCAACACTTCATTTGCTTATGATAACCCAGCCAATATCTAGCTCAAAAGGTTATGTGTAAATAAAACAAGAAACACTCCAAATGAATTGCCTCCAAGGAGCAATTCAAGGCATTTCAGCCACTTTGAACATGTACTATTTCAACTGGAAATATGCAAATCTATGAATTAGGGCAGCTCTACTAAAATTTCTTTCTTGTTATGCCAATTTTCTAAAGTCAGTATATACAATTTAATCTGCTCTTTTTGAAATATAAAATTTATAAGAAAGAACATTTTCTTCAGACTGGAATTAATGACTAGAAGCTGTATATTCATCTGGAGAAGATGGGGAAAGTTCTGTTTCATTTCACATTTAAAGGAGATATCTTCCAATAGGGAATGCTGTTAAACTATTCAATCTCATTTATTAAGGGAGGTGTTGAACCTCCTTCTGTGGATGTGTTCAAATTAAGGAAGATTCAATTTGGTCTATTATGGTTTCACCGTAGGCCCTTCCTGAAGGTAGAGGAATGGATAGTGCAAATCATCTCGTTGTCCTGTGATTCAATAATACAAATTGGTCCCTCAGCCAGAATTCCGTAACTGATGTTTATGTCCTTCTTTTCTAAGTCTTCATAAAACTACCTTAATGTTACTGTAGTTCCTAAATATTTGTGTTTTGAAAATTCTGGTATTAAATACGTTCTAAATGCTATGTATGGTATTGGTCAAGTAGCATAGATGGAAGTTATCTAACATCCAGCACATGACCCTGAACATTTTTTTGTAGTTTTTAGGAAACGGAAAGTAAGGGTGCATAATCCCTTGCTTTAATATTCACGGGACAAAAAGAAACTACAGGACGTATGGCATTATAAATGGATGATGTAAACGACTTGTGAGACTGAAATATTGACTATATGAATTCATAAATTCATAGCAAGCTAGATTTTTTTAATGGGAGGTTTTCACTCAACTTCGAATTTTTTCCTCCTAAATTAATTGCTTAAATTATAGTGAATGAAATGAGAAACTTTAGCTTCTGAAGGTCGTTCATATTTCTAAAAAAAGAAGAATTTTGTGCAAGCATTTTTATTCTAATTGCAAACCTAAACTGTCTTTAAGTGTAATACATTTCAATATCATTGACCTGTATCTCAACAGAAGACCAGTAATTCACCAAGAAATTAGTCCCAAAATGTAAAAAAAAAAAAAGAGAGATGTTGAGCTTAGTACAGTGTTCTGGACACAGTAAATACTCAATAAATATGACATTGAAAGTTGAATACTTGTTAAATCATCTATATCAACTCTCAGTCTGAAAATGGACCGATACACTTGACACTAACTCTGAAATTCCAGAGTACAAATTTGCAAAAATAAGAGATGATTCAATGCTTTTGACACAATAAAACGGATTTCTTAAAATACTGCAGAGAACACTCTATTCTTACAATATGTGGAGATTTTTAAAATACAGTGGCTTCTCTCCCACTTCCCCAGACAGAATAAGAAAAACCTGGGATGAGTTATGACTAATTTTTTGAAAGGATATAATTCAAAAAATCACATGAATAAGGCTCCTAAAATTTGTTTCTTTATTCCAGAATTTGTTTTGAGTTTATTTGGCTCACACTTATAAAAATGTTATTTATCTACTGCATAAAATATAATTACTTTATACCTAATGCATACATCATTGTTATTAATTTTTCATTTTTTTCCTGACAAAAATATACTAATATAACATATTTTGCAAGAAAGCATATGGGAAATATTTCCAAAAACAGTTAAATCATTAGATTTTATTGAAATCTATATTTCACTTGGATTTTTTATAAATAAAAATCGCATACGATAACTATCATAAGTACAATTTAGCTACTGTCTGATGTTTTCATTTCAGCTAAATGGGTAATGGTTACTGAATAACTTTATCTAAATCCAATATTTTTATCATACAGCATATTTTCCCATTTTGTATCTTGCTCCCTCACAATTTTGGAGACTGCATTAACTTCTTTTCAGGTTTCCTACTCAACTGCTTCAGCTATAATTTACTGATAGCCTGAAAGACAATAAAGGACCTCTAAAAATGTTCAATTATCCCCCAGGATGAATATATAAATTAAGAATATCTGAGAAATTTTTTTAAAAGTATTGACTCACAAGACTACAAAAAGTAGAGTATTTTATAATCATCAAGATTTTTAAAAATCTAACTATTCATCAAACCACATTCCCTTATTGGTTTTAGAGAATTAAGATTAGCCCTATAACTAGCTTTTAGGACCAGTATTTTATTTTGGATATTATACCATTTTTGCACGGGTTAATGGAGGGAGAGCTGATAAAGTGACCTTCATCAGGCATAAGTGGAAAAAGAAATGCAATACCGTTTTTATTTTAACCATTAAAGTCCTTGGTTAAATGAAGAAAAATGCTCATCAATCAATCAAATTTCTTGAGAACTGCCTAAGTGCAGAGTACTGTACTAAGTGCTTGGGGGAGGACATTATAACAGAGTTAGACATGCTCCTGCTCATTTCCATTAAATCAATTAATTATTGTGGTTTATTGAGTGCTTAGTCTGTGCATAGCACTGTACTAAGCATTTGGAAGAGTACAATAGAACGGACTTGGTAGATACATCATGATGATGCCAAGTATCACAAAAAGCCTCAGTTGAAATCATTTTAATTGGAAGTATCATCCAGTCCCATTTCCAGCTTTCATCTGAGGGCAACACAAATTGTTCATTGGGGAAAAATAATTTTCACAGTGGTATTCAAGAGATACATATTTGTTTTTGTATAAAACTTCTATGCGTTACAATTCAAGAGGAGAAATTTAGATTTCCAGAGTTTCTAATCTAAAATTCTAATCTAAATTTCTATGACTCTAAATGTACGGTTTCTTTTAACACACCTAACATCTAAATATTTTCCTGTAGCTGCAATTTTGAAAGATGCTCATTGCCCATTAAGGACATAATGGATTGAAAGTAATTTGACCTTCTTTTTTATATATATTTTAGAGGTTGTGATAATTAAATCAATATCACCATTAACTGTAAAGTCAAACTTGAAAATTTCCTTGCTGAGGAGGGCATAACTGTAATTTAGCACTATGTGAATCAACTGCTCTTAACAGGCAGCAATTAACATTTAGAACACATTTTTCATTCACGTGCTTCTTTGGTGTTTCAATTGTAATTCAAAACATGGAACTTTCCCTAATTTATCAGAAACAATTAATTTCTCTATGTCACTGCTTAAATACACAATACCCAAATTCCACAACCTTCACAAGGTGGATACTCTTAATTTTAATAATTGGGTAAAATATATGATTAGCATTGATTTTGTCATTAAAAATGCATTTTAAACTATTCTTTGAAATAATTTGTATACTTGGAAAGTGGGGGAAAATATGTATTTCATAGAAAACATGGATGAAGTTAATTCTATTTCCAACGATTTCTCAATTGAAGACTTACTCTGTTTGTGAAAACAACCTTTAAAGATTTCTAAAATACAATTTTATAAATGGTTTACTACCTGCTATGAAAAAGGTGGAAATATGTTAGCAGCTCTATTTAAAAAAATGTGCCTTAATAGCAGAGCAACAATATCAGACATATGCAGTAGAAGTGTCAATATTTGCTGTTACAAAATGAAGTCCATGTTGCTAATTTTTCCTTTTTTTTATATGAGTAATTTCACAAATGTTTCAAGTGTCACTATTTGGTATATTATTAATTGAAGCCCCTTGCTCAATGCTTTAATTAATTTATTTACCTATTTTACTGCGTTTTATTGGAATGAGTTTTACAAGTGGCACAAATCCAGTTCATGGCAGAGGATAACTAAAGCATTAAACTCTAAAAACCATTTGTTTAAACAAGATAATTTTGTGATAGTTTTACAATTATTTTGCTGAAATCTCAGGATAACTTCATAATTATTGATGTCACCTCAGTTCATCTCCCAATCTGCACACATTTAACATTACTCCAGTTTATCCAATAATCCAGTAATTTTTCCCAAAAGGAAGTATAGATTTATTACCAGCAGTGAAAAGATTTATGTTTGTTTATATTCTTTGAATTTAAGACAAAATTGATAGGTATTACACTGACAAGAAAGTAGTATTTTCTTGGAAAAGGTCAAAACTGACTGGATACTCAGTAATATTGATATTGTTCGGGAAGAGGGCCGCAGGACTATCATTAGACTTAAGTCAATTTCATCAGTAAAAGTAACAGTTAAGAAAGCATAGAAAAGTGGAATGAATAAGGGTTAGAATTTACTAAACAGCCCTTTAAGACACAAAAGCATAAATTTTTAGATTGATGAACTTTAAACAATACAAACTTGCAATGAAAAAAAAAACTGTTCTATAATTTTTCTATGATTTGGGAGATTACATGCAAATTTAAGGTCTTAATTTTCACTTTGAAATCCAACTCCAGAAATACACAGTTTAAAATGAATCACAAAAAAAGGGAATCTAAATGCTATAGCCATATGTTCTTTATTCATTTATCTTGAAAACTGAAGCAGATTTATTTATGGTCCTTTACTGAGAATTGATAAATGTGTAGTATATGCTTCTTATTGGAATGTCCTAAATATTCACTACTGCTGTTAACTCTTGAAACACTGAATAAAAAATTCTTTTTCAAAGGACTAGTCTTTTGGACTGGTGTAGCTCAACTTAAAAAAATGTAAAATGCACTAAACTATCCACATAATTTTCACAAAATAAAGTGCCATCATTTTGTGTTACCCACAGTTTTTGCAGATTGAGCTATGTCTTCATGAAGTAAATGATTCTCAGCAATACTACATTGGTTGGCCCCGTATCATTCCCCGTAACTTATCATTGGTATAATATTAAGACAGAAGGAATTAAACATAAAATTCATCAAACAAGCCTGGCTAATGTTACAGATAGCAAATTGGGGGTACAGAGTGGAATTCTCAGGGTTCATACATGGCAAATCTCAATATGGTAGGATGTGGACATATTAAGTAATTGTGTTAAAGCATTTAGGAAACGGAATTGGTCCCTGTGTCAAAAAAACTATTACCCACATCAATATTTAAAAGTTAATTATCCTTCAGAATGCTTATTTCTATTGCATAGGCATGAACATATCTTTGCCACTGTACTCAACTTCATCTCTGGAAAAAATTATGCTAATCAAGAAATAGTAGGTGTAAAAATAACTTATTTTCAAAAGAAGCTATCTGTCATGTTGATCACTACATGATACACCACTACATCAACTGTTACTTAAATATGGTCACGCAGTTAGCAAACAGCACGGTGAAACTTCACAGTCTGAGCATGGTCACTTTTACAGAAAAGTTAAGAATATAATTTGTGCTGTAATTTACAGAGGCCCAGTTTGGGGAATTCCCCATTCTAACACAGTTCTTTTCCCAGTCCCCAGTCTCTAACAAGGCATCTTAAAATGTGGCTGCTGCCTCTGAGAATGGATTGGATTGTTCCAATCGATTTTTTAGACTAATAAATCCTATAAATTATTTCATTTTAAATATCATAATTTATTTCTAAGCATATTGGAACCAAAATAATTTATCAGCTTTCCTACTTTGCACCCAATCCTTTACCTTGAAATGGTGATACTCAATATTCATAGGCTTTCGTATATGCCAACTTTTGGTTAGAATTAGTCTGAGTGCCTTGGGATGTGCACTGAAAGGAGAGAATGCTTCGTACATGGCCAGTGTCAAGAACAATGACTAACATGATTAAATAAAATCTTCCATTAACACAAATTTTAAGATTGTTATTATAGGTGCTAAAATGTGAGCTATCTCTTAAAAATATTTCTCCATATTCAAAGGTGCAACAACTTAAAGTAAAAGACTATTACAGCAATAAGTGTGTGTACTTCATCAGTTGTTTCATAACAAACATTTCTTGCTTTCTCTAAACATGTTATGTCATTTGTTAACTGGTACAATATGTTAGCATGATTAAGAAAAGAAGTGATATAAAGCACTCCAATTTTGTTCTAGGTTTTTGGGAACTGCTTTTGCCAGCTCTGGACAGATACTGGTCAAATGTGAAGGTAGCGAGGTAGTAGTACCTGCCTCTTAAATTCACAAAGGAAAGCCAAAACGTTGATCCTTGCATTCATTTCTTCTGATTTGCATATTCAAGTTACTTTACTATCCCCAAACTATCAACCTGTTCAATGTTACAATTCCAATTTTTAATATTGTGCCAGACCCTTTCCAAATAAAATAGCTGCATGAGAAAATGTTCATGGCTTACAATTGTTTTTCAGTGTCACATCATTATTTAGAGACAGTGCTAATGGGAGAAATATGGGTGGAGGAAAATTACTGTGAGTGTAATTTTGGCATGTTTATGCCATAGCCTTAAGGGCTGGGAGGCAAGAGGAATAGGAACTATTCACTGCCACTTTAATCTACCCATGTAATACTTAGTATCTTCTTGCCATATTGCTAATGATTCTTTCCCATTATATTTGACTTTTCAGCGCTTTACTTTTCTTCATAATTAGACCCAGTAATCAGATTTTCTATTGCATTGCATTTCTGGATTCTGTTGTCATAGTTTCCATTATAAACTTCTATTTCAAGTCCCCAGTGATAAAAATTTCCTCCAGGCTGAAGCTTGGCAGACATGATCTCAGCCTGTGAATGTGGGTTTTTGTTTTCTGTTTTGTTTTGCTTTGTTTTTCAAAAAATTAGAAAAACTTCATCTCAGCCATTTTTTAAGGTTGAATATTTAAATGCAATTTTTTTCCTGGTTTTGTATTTTTCCCTGAATCTGAGAATATGCTTGATTTTGGCCACTAATTTTGGTAGCAAATTAGTCCTGTTGATAGTCTAAACTAACTATATTTTTAAAGATGATTTAAAATATAGAAAAGCTTTACAAAATTTAGAATACAGTTAGAAATTTGGGTTAATGAAATCCAGTTGGTGAGTCAAAGTCATCGATTGCATGCTCATTTTTTTTTCAGGGTGCCGGCCTAAAATGAAGTAGAATTTTGAATCTGGACAACAAAGGAGAGACCTTAGTTGACATAAGCTGGGAGTGGCTTCCATATGAACTGAGTTAAAATAAGGAACATAGAAGCACCTACCTCAGTACTTGCCTGTTTAATTCTCCTATTTGGGGTACTACAAGGAGAAATAAGGGAAATATAGAGTCAGGAGACCAAAAGGATTAGCCCTTATTCTCCCAGTTGAGCTCCTGAGAACGTTTAGGTTGTTGTGAAGGGAAGAAAGTCACTTTCCTTATTCTGGAAACCTATTTCTATTCCATTTCAGTCACTTGGAAGCAATGATCTACCATTTTATCCACCATGCAACTTCTCAGAAAAGCACTCAGACACAATGGGTAGATGGGTTGTGGTAGGGATGACTGCAGAATCTCCAAGAGTCTGCATTAACCAGTCACAATTATTAAGCATTTACTGCGTACAGAGCACTGTACTAAATGCTTAGGAGAGTACAGTACGATAGAGTTGATAGGCAACTACGTTCTCTGGAGAGTTGCAGCCATCTCTCACTTCATCATAAAGCCCATACAGGGTAGCGATAGCTCTCCTCTGAAGAGACTAGATCAGTCTCGGCACATGTTTTCCTCCTTCTTTGACACCTTCACCTAGCCATTTATAAAATGTCCACAGCTTTTGCTTTACAAACCAAGGAAAGTATGTGAAAAAGGAAAGAAGGGTGAGAGAGGGAAAAGAAAGAGGAAAATTAGAGAACTATAGAAAAGAGCTTATACATGAAGAAGAAAATGGAACAGAAATGAAAGATAAAACATAAAAAAGCCACCCCAGCAATGACAATGAGTGACTGAGTGCCAATTAAAGAAGGGTAAAAGGAAATGGAGGATAAGAGAAGTATCTGGAGACAGTCAACGTGTCAGGAAGTAGAGCAGTACAGTTTACCCATTTATTACCTTTTACCTTCATTTTTCCAACATCAATCTACCATAAACTGAATAACCTTTTAATTTAAAATCAGCATGATTCAGTCTTCTTTTTTTCCAAGAAAGGAAAAATTGAGATGACTTTATTAACAGTGCCAAATCCTTGTCCATTGCCTTAGTATGATTTGACACAGAGATTATTAGTTTTTAGTCCTTCTGAACCCAAACTCTTTATCAAGCTAAATATTACACATACTGTTTCACCGATGAAATTTAATCATTATTACAATGGCAGTAATCGACTAAATTTCAAAAATGAAATGGATAAGCGCAAGTTCTACATATCACCCCCCCAAAAAAAAATAAATAAATAAATAAATAAATATAATTTGCTAAAGAAGGCCTTGCCTCTCAAAAGATCACTCTGAACTTCAGTTACTAGGGTAATTGCAAAGATAAGGATACATTTGGAAACTTTATCCTTCTAGACTGTGAGCCTGTTGTTGGGTAGGGACCGTCTCTATATGTTGCTGATTTGTACTTCCCAAGTGCTCTGCATACAGTAAGCGCTCAATAAATACAATTGAACGAATGAATGAAAAGACCACTTTTATCATTGGATTTTTAAGTTCGCATTTAAAATATAGATATATTTATAGTAAGCAAAGGCAAGACAGATCCCACTGCCAGCATATATCTACAGTTTTTAGAAAATGATAGTGTCAGTCTTATCATTAATTATCTGTTCATCAGTTCATCGAGTCTTTTTGCACGGGCCTCACATGCGAAAGCTAATGTATAAAAGAAGTATTTTAACAGTAGTATGTTCCTTCACAAAATGTCACTGGCCTCAGAATAAAAGATTATATTGCTTGTTATTGAAATCTTCTTGCCGGAGGTCATGGAATTCTGAATTTTGGTACGTCAGGGCAAACGAATCACCTATTTGAAAATCAAATGAAACCCATATTTTCCAGAGTACATCTACTCTGTTATGAAAAAAAATGGCTTCATGCTAATTAAAATAAGAAGAATAATACAATCGCAAGGTCATTCAAGTATCTTTTGCATTGAAAAGGTACAGTTCTGCATGGCAGTACTTGGTGATCCGTGATATTTCTAAAAGCCATAGTGATAAAATATGTCCTTGGGAAAATGTAAATATAATTGGCCAAAGGGAAGAAAAGACAAAAAGAGAAAACAGATGCTTTGGCAGGAACTGACAGTTTCGTGGAACCCTTCTCCACTCTGGACAAATCAAATAAAGCCCAATAGTATCATGCTAAAGAAAGCTTTCTTTATTGTAATAGTCAAAAAACCAAAGACTGAACTGAATAGTCAAAGTATTCAATAGTTATGATACAAAACACTGAAAAATCCAAAATGGCCATGAAAGCCATTTTAAAATTAACAATCCTTAATTATATTCTTGCTTTATCAGTATTATAGGGAATTTAGTTTTAGGAGCATCATCCCCTTTCATCTCACCTTGCTTTCATTCTATTCTATTTACTGTACCTGTGGGTAGCTGTCAGTCCGAGGTAAAACTGATATATCATAAGTGGCAGCAAAATGGCTTTTGGCTTGTTGTATCTGACCATATCGTTCCCTTTTTCTCCATTTAGCTCTTCGATTTTGAAACCAAACCTATGTCAAAGAAGTAAAGGATTATCAACAAAACACTTAGCGCAACTAAAATCAAGAACTCCAATACAAATTGCAATTCCAAATTATTATCACGGTTACTAAAATATAGGTATTTTTCCATCCCACCGTCTCTTATCCATTCTTGGTGAGTCAATTATTGCTAGCAACATTGAGCATTATAGGTGTCCCCGAGGAACTGCATGTTGTAGAATAAATGAAATGATTCAGAATCTGAATGTGAAATATTTTAAATTTCAGTTCTTGGACTCCACTGCTGCAAGCCTAATAGTTCACTTCCAAAAGACTTCCTAGAGCTTAAAATGAAATTCAGTTTATCGACATGGCATCGGAAAACCTACCACATCAACCCCGGCCCATATCACATTACGGTGGGCCTGCATAAAATAGTAACAGATCAGGAAATACTAAAAAGTCAAAGTTATATAAGGTTACATCTGTGTCATACAACAGATGGTCAAGTTCTACGTGGCATTGGAATTTTTTAAGAATGTTGAACGTACTTTTCCAAGGGATGTGGGAGCATATATAGAATAGATCCTTTTGAAGCTGACCATTAATTTGGCATTAGATGGATTAGGTCGTGTGACATCAAAGCTAGTATGACTGGGCTTACTCCTATGAAAATGTTCAAGGAAATGCCATGCAACAGTTCTCTTATTAAACAGTAGATGCGGTTCACTGTAGACAAATCAGAACTAGAGGACGCTCATGTGTCAATCTAATTAATACTGATTCTGCTATTGTGGGATGGATAAGTCAGTAATCAGTCTAACACTATTTCTCCATTCACACTGGAAATAACAGTACTGTCCTGGTTCCCCTGAACATTAGGAAAATTCAGTATTTAGGGTCTAAAATATAAAATACTTTCAAGACACTCATTTTAAATTAGTATAGTCTAGAATAGTACTCTCTTGATGTCTATATTTCCCACACTTTTAAGAATGTTAGAAGGTTAAGGCTATGTTTTTTGTAACTGTCATTTAGATAAATTTCTTACAAGTACCTTTTATAAAATGCTAAATAAATACTAGTAACTACTTTAAATATAGCATTTGCTTAAAATGTAGGCTGCTCATGATAGATATCTAGAAATCAAATCAGAAAAGTGTGAAGATCAAAAGCACTCTGTTTAAGCTCATTTGAATCTTTAATGCCGCTCCTTTTTCTGTTCACTTCCTCTATGTCTCTGCAATTTTAACCTGTTCAAACGGCTGGGACATATTATTGCTCAGTTTAATTTCCATGTACTTACTGCAAATTTAACATGGCACTTTGAAGAATGTATTCAGCAATCAAAACAAGGCAGAGAGGCATACCTATTGAGCATATTTTCTAAGGGCCATGTTAGTAAATTTGTATTATCCATCATGCCCGGGGCTCAAAAACATTTTTCCTGCTGTCTCTGCAGGAGGGACAAAAACATGCTAAGGGAATTTAGTAATGAGGTTCTTTCATTGAAAAAAGACCTTGACAATCTCCTTAAAATGGGTGCCAATTACTCCATCTATGTGTGCCCGGGAAAGAGAACAATTTAGATAAATTAGGTTCAGGTTGACTCTCTGCATGTATTCAGGACAAACATTAAATTGGAACTTGATGAAATGCTGGTAACATAAAAGGCAGGTAGGGTGTACAGCTGATCATTTTGAAAATATGAAAACTTAACCATATGGTAATGAAAGCAGAGTTGGGCAGGGAAAGGGCAAGATACAATTAAGAGGAAAATAGATTTTTTTTCTAAATACTTTTACGAACCTCAAAATGTTTTCATTAACATCACCTTTCTAGAAATTGGCTCTTTCACCAAAAATGACATAACCAATGCAAAAATATGAGGCTTGTTATGGGTAAATTGCCTGCTGCAATTCATGATGTAAGGCCTTCTTTTATTCCTGAATACTTTTATGGAGTACCGTTGCTACTCCAGATAAAAGTCATCAATAAATTTAGTATACTCCTAGCAAGAACAAACACTATCCCTTCTCTCAAGCGGTCAATATTAGTGGTTTTGAAGATTAGCTTTCTTTTAAGCCACATTTAGATTAAAATAAAATATTTTAAGATGAAGGAAAAAAATAAAGCAGTATGCTGATACTTAAAACAAGGTCTTTAGAGAATTATTACCTCTTTTTATACTACCCTGAATTTTTCATAAAAGGACAGTGTTTCACAGGCAAAAAATGTTTTGTTAAATGCAATCTGATAAGACCCAATATTTTCTCTGTTAAAAAAAAACAAAAAAAAGAAACACCATCATCTGCTGAGAATGTGTATTACCTATGCATCAATAATCAAATAAAGGCAACAGCCAGATTACCTTGAATACTTAATAATTCATTATTGCATATATCCTGCACACAGTAAGCGCTCAATAAATACGATTGATGATGATGATGATGATGATATATCCTTTCACAGTACTATGCTTTGTTGAAAGGAATCCTGTTTCTGCTTTTCCATTCATCCTTGTTTTCTCTTTATAGTCACAAAAGTTATGTTCCTTAAACATTGTTAAACTGTGCCAGTTATACAAATTTTGATCTTAGAATGTATGTGAAAATCCTCTAAACTTGATATTTCAGCTATTTAAATAAAGATGTTTCACTTAGGTAACTTTAGGCCACATCATTTCAAATATTAGCACGGAGAATAGTTTTTCCTCTTTTAAACTAGTCTATTAGCCATCTATTAAAGTCCCCCTTTTATAGCACAAACCTTTTTAACACCATTGCTAGGTACTACGGATATGTGTTTTTATGTAATATCCTAATATTCCTTTCAAGTTCATTTGTAAATTTAAATGACTTTGACTACAACGACATAGACATTTAATACATATCTTACATCTGTTCAGATCAAAGACCCCAGTTTTAGTCACAAACGTATTTGTGGCTCTTGAAAGCAAAAATGTAACAATGATTTTCCATCTTATACACTGAGCAAAACCTTTGATGGCTATCATTAGAGTGTCTCCTCATTTTTCAATTACTAGGATTCAGAAGTTGGACCTACCTGCACCCTGGCTTCTGTGAGCTCTGTTCTCAGAGCAAGCTGTTCTCTCACATACACATCAGGATAATGTGTCTTCTGGAAGACTTTCTCCAGCTCCTCCAACTGTAAACTGGTAAAGGTGGTTCTGTGTCTCCTCTTCTTACTACTGGTGACGTTGCTGTCACATTTATCTCCAAGTTCATCCAGTTCGCCCTTCTCCTGAAGCCCCTTCACTGGCGACATCCTAAGATTGTTACAGTTGTCCATGGCTCTATTCAGCTCAGTGTGAAGAGGCTGTCCTTCTACTTTAGTAATTCCATAGTTCACTGTACCCAGAAGAGAAAACAAAAAAATAGCCAGTTAGATAAGTCTTCACATCTCAAGACTGACAGACAACATTTTCACAAAGAAACTAGACAACTGTGTTTCAACTTGTGCTCTATAACATTAGTTTAAATGCTCTGTAAAGTTAAAGACAGGCCAGACACTACTGTAGATTCATTCATTACATCATTAATTTACACTCTCAACATCTTCACTACGTAGAGAATTTCATTATTCAAAAGTCTTCGAACTTTTAATTCGAAAATATAGAGTACATTGCCCAAATTGATGCATACATATATTTGTTATGCTAGAATTATGTTTAGGGCTCACAGCATATATAATTCAAGGGATTCTGGAGTACAGTGGAATCCAGTAAGGGGAACAAAGGGTATGTTTGTGCTTTAGTGTCCAAATTTTTGAATCAAAATGCTCACACAAATCAGAAAGGGAAAAAAAAAGGAATGTATGTCTATAAATTGCCATTGTAACACCAACTTGTAAGTCCGGGAACAAATGAAAGCCAATAACCTTGCTGAAGTTACTTTTCCACCTACATTCTTTAAATGTGTGATTTGGAACTACTTCTCGGGCATGGCATTATGATTGTAAATTTGGATTATTTATATGAAATGGCAACAAGTAAAAAGATATAATAATTTTCAATTATTTCTGCTAGTACTAGAGTAGATTTTTTTCCTAGAGAAGAGGTTTTAGAACTTGCCTTTAAACTTTAGAAAAAAAGAATCACTATGCACTTTCTACTAAATAGGATACAATTCTGAGACATTAATAAACATATTTCTGGAGGGAGAAGTTATTTTTGTCCTAGCAGAAAAAAAGTCAGACAGCTAGTAAAACAATAGAAAGGATGGTGTCTGGAATGCTGATTTGGGGTTTTTTGCCACCCTCAATAATTTCCTTCAAAATTGTTGAATAGATTCCATTCACCCAGCATGATTTGCACCAAAACTAAATCAGATGTCTGATCAAATAATCAAAAATAGACCAAAAATATAAACCTCTAAACTGAGGAAGTTTCCGTGGAGAAATCGACTCGAAAATATTTATCTTAAGGAGTGAGTTATGATTCTCTCTTCCACTCATCTTTTTCAAGGATCTCACAAAACACATTTTTCTAAAATTGTTCCAACTGCTATCAAAATTTTTGGCTGTTTATTACTATACTTGCTACACAATCACCAGATTTTAAAGTAAATGAAAATTATACTGAAAATACATGTGTTATGCTAAAACTAAACTAAGAAAGAACCAAAAATACATGATAGTGTTGTGCCTTTGCAAGCAAGTATGGATGGAATTTAAGAAATTATTTCCCATAAAATTCAGGCCAAAGAGCAGAGAAAACCAGTGATTGTTTAATAATCCTGAGTGCTGTCCTCAGTGATTTAATTAACTAGACAATTGTTCATTTTTCCTTTACTTTGCCCATGTAGCTATAACGTATGTGGCAAGTCCTTCCCAGCTGTGCATAACGTTTTAAAAATCATCATAAACAATTACACTTCAACTTCTTTTCTCTGGTTTCCAAAAATTTAAAAAAGGAGGGTTACCTTAGTTTCACTGATCAGTCTGTCAATTGGGAAACTGTTTTTTTTTTTTTTTAATGTTGGCAATTAAGATCATTTTAAAAGAATATGCTTATGTAAGCCAAAAATACACACAACTATCTACACCAAAATTAAATCAGAGTGCATCTTCAGAGTGTATAAAAATTTTGGAATTTTCTATAACTTGGCCAAACGTTTGAGCAATCTTCAAACCAATCAAATGTGCATCCGCTATATATTTAAAATTATTAAAATGAACTTATATATATATATATATAGACTGTGAGCCCATTGTTGGGTAGGGACTGTCTCTATATGTTGCCAATTTGTACTTCCCAAGCGCTTCGTACAGTGCTCTGCACATAGTAAGCGCTCAATAAATACGATTGATGATATGTGATGGGTTATACTTTATGAAATAAAATAACAGAAAGTCAAAAGCTAACTTTACAAATATAGTTAGAACTCTGATTTATTTTTTAACTGACAGCATGCTGCTTGTGGAAAAGAACTTCCAAGTAGCATCGAGTAGATTAAACTAACAAAAGAACACTGGGTTTATTGCCAGCTTTCGACTTCTCATTAAAGTAAATGGGACTTGTTATAAATATCTCAGGTTTAATTGGTGTGTTATTTTAACGGAACCCTCAGTTTTACAGGTTAGATGCGGCATGTACACGGCGATAAGGCGAAGTCCTCTCGGAATTGTAAACGTGCTTAAAGTGTCACGAACTGAAATAAGAGGTAGGGATTCGGTTACAAGAGAGACGAGATAGATGGTTTGTTTGGATAACATTTTGACTTTGCTATACTCGTACGCTCGGAGCTGAAGACTTCAGCGGCGGCGTTTAAATAGTTTGTGCTTCGGTTATTTTTAATGTGGAGGGTTTGAAGGGGGTGAAAAACTCAATTTAACGGACGTGGACATCGCTGAGCCAGCGAGGCAGAAGGTGGGAACAGGAATTGAGCGCTGAAGCTCAACGGGTGTCTATAATAATCACTCTATTTGTTAAGCGCTTACTAGTCATTCGTCCAATCGTATTTATTGGGAGCTTACTGTGTGCAGAGCACTGTACTAAGCGCTTGAAACGTATGATGCTGCAACAGAGACAATCCCCACCCAACAACGGGCCCACAGTCTAACTGTGTGCCAGGCACTGTTCTAAGCGCTGGGGTAGACACAAGATAAATGGGTAGGCCACAGTTCGTGTCCCACACGGGGCTCAGTCTTAATCCCCATTTTACCGATAAGGGAACTGAGGCACCGAGAAGGGAAGTGACTCGCCCAAGGTCACTCAGCAGACAAGTGGTGGAGCCGGGATTAGAACCCATGACCTTGACTCTCAGGCCTGTGATCTAGCCACTAGGCCATGCTACTTCTTATCTATCTCTGGGGCTGTCTGTCTCTGTCCCTCCTCGTGTCTCTGTCTCTGTGCTTGTCTCTCTATCTCTCCGCGTGTCTCTGCGCCCGTCTGTCTCTGGCTCTCCGCGTCTCTCTGTCTTTCCGCGTGTCTCTGGCTCTCCGCGTGTTTGTGCGCCTGTCTCTGTCTCTCCGCTAGTCTCTGTCTCTGTGCCTGTCTGTCTCTGGCTCTCCGTGTGTCTCTGTGCCTGTGCCTGTCTCTCACTGTCTCCCCGCGTGTCTCTGTCTCTGTGCCTGTCTGACTCTCCGCGTGTCTCTATCTCTGTGCCTGTCTGTCTCTGTCTCTGTGCCTGTCTCTGTCTCTGTGCCTGTCTCTGTACCTGTCTGTCTCTGGCTTTCCGTGTGTCTCTGTGCCTGTCTGTCTCTGGCTCTCCGTGTGTCTCTGTGCCTGTCTGTCTCTGTCTCTGTGCCTGTCTCTCTCTGTCTCTGTCTCTCCGCGTGTCTCTGTGCCTGTCTGTCTCTGTCTCTCCGTGTGTCTCTGTGCTTGTTGTCTCCGGCTCTCCACGTGTCTCTGTGCCTGTCTGTCTCTGTCTCTCCGCGTGTCTCTGTCTCTGTGCCTGTCTGTCTCTGGCTCTCCGCGTGTCTCTGTGCCTGCCTATCTCTGGCTTTCCGCGTGTCTCTGTGCCTGTCTGTCTCTGTCTCTCCGTGTGTCTCTGTGCCTGTCTGTCTCTGGCTCTCCGTGTGTCTCTGTGTCTGTCTCTGTCTCTGTGCCTGTCTGTCTCTGGCTCTCCGCGTGTCTCTGTGCTTGTCTGTCTCTGTCTCTCCGTGTGTCTCTGTGCCTGTCTGTCTCTGTCTCTCCGTGTGTCTCTGTGCTTGTCTGTCTCTGGCAATCCGCGTGTCTCTGTCTCTGTGCCTGTCTGTCTCGGACTCTCCGCGTGTCTCTGTCTCTGCGCCTGTCTGTCTCTGGCTCTCCGCGTGTCTCTGTGCCTGCCTATCTCTGGCTTGCCGTGTGTCTCTGTGCCTGTCTGTCTCTGGTTCTCCGCGTGTCTCTGTGCCTGTCTGTCTCTGGTTCTCCGCGTGTCTCTGTGCCTGTCTGTCTCTGGTTCTCCTCGTGTCTCTGTGCCTGTCTCTGGTTCTCCGCGTGTCTCTGTGCTGTCTGTCTCTGGCGTCCCGCGTGTCTCTGTACCTGTCTCTCTCTGGCTCTCCGTGTGTCTCTGTCTCTGTGTCTGTCCGTCTCTGTCTCTCCGCGTGTCTCTGCCTCTGTGCCTGTGTCTCTCCGCGTGTCTCTGTGCCTGTCTGTCTCTGGCTCTCCGCGTGTCTCTGTGCCTGCTGTTGGGTAGGGACCGTCTCTAGATGTTGCCAACTTGTACTTCCCAAGCGCTTAGTACACTGCTCTGCCCAAAGTAAGCGCTCAATAAATACGATTGATTGATTGACTGTCTCTCCGCGTTTTTCTGTCTCCGTGCCTATCTGCATCTTGCGCTCCGCGTGTCTCTGTCTCTGTTCCTGTCTCTATCTTTCTGCCTGTCTTGTGTCTCTGACTCTGTGCCCGTCTGTCTCTGGCTCTCTGCGTGTCTCTGTGCCCGCCTGTCGCTGGGACTCCGCGTGTCTCTATAGTAAAGAGGGTATTTATTAAGCGCTTACTATGTGCCCAGCCCTTTTCTAAGCGCCGGTCTCTATCTCTGGGCCTCCGCGTGTCTCTACAGTTAAGAAGGTATTTGTTAAGCGCTTACTACGCGCCCAGCCCTTTTCTAAGCGCCGGTCTCTATCTCCGGGCCTCCGCGTGCCTCTACAGTAAAGAGGGTATTTGTTAAGCGCGTACTATGCGCCCAGCCCTTTCCTGAGCGCCGGTCTCTACCTCTGGGGCTCCGCGTGTCCCTGTCGCTGCACCTGCGGGCCTCCGCGAATCCACGGGTGGCCCTCGCTGGGCGTCGGGGCCCGTCCACCCCCGGGTCTCCGCCCCCGCCCTCTGCTCTGCCTCCGGGCCTCCCGTCTCCGGGCCCGCCCGTCCGTCCCGGACCCCAGCGGAGAGGAGCGGAGGGGAGGATGAGCGGAGCGGGCCGCCTCCCTTGGTCCTCCGCCGTCCCTGCTTGGGGCCGGGCCGGGCTGGGCAAGGGGGCAGCGAGACCCCCGAGCCGAGAAGGGACGGAGAGCCCGGGGACCCCGGCGTTCCTCCCCCCCGCCCTGACCCGGATCGCTCTCCCGATTCTGGCAAATTCGGGACCGAAACCAGCGACGGCTGGCTTTCCTGGCGGCTCTGCTTCCTCCCTTTCCTCCTTCCTTGTCTTTCCTTGAGCCTTCTTTCCTTCCCTCTTTGTCTTTCCTTTATCCTTCTTTCCTCCCTCCCCTTCTTTTACCCTTCTTTCCTCCCTCATCTTCCTTCCCTCCTTCCTTGTCTTTCCTTTACCCTTCTTTCCTCCCTCCCTTCCTTGTCTCTCCTTTACCCTTCTTTCCTTCCTCCCTTTCTATCTTGTCTTCCCTTTACCCTCCCTCCCTCTCCTTACTTGTCTTTCTTATATCCTTCTCTCCTCCTTCTCCTTCCTTGTCTTTTACTTTCTTCCTCCCTCTTTTCCTTTACTTTTCTTTCTGCTCTCTTCTTCCTTCCCTCCTTCCGTGTCTTTCTTTTACCCTTCCTTCCTCTTCTTTCCTTTACCTTTCTTTCCTCCCTCTCCTTCCTCCCCTCCTTCCTTGTCTTTCTTTTACCCTTCCTTCCTTCCTCTTCTTTCCTTTACTTTTCTTTCCTCTGTCTTCTTCCTTCCCTCCTTCCTTGTCTTTCTTTTACCCTTCCTTCCTCTTCTTTCCTTTACCTTTCTTTCCTCCCTCTACTTCCTTGTCTTTCTTTTACCCTTCTTTCCTTCACTTTTCTTTCCTCTTTCTTCTTCCTTCCCTCCTTCCTTGTCTTTCTTTGACCCTTCCTTCCTCTTCTTTCCTTTACCTTTCTTTCCTCCCTCTCCTTCCTTGTCTTTCTTTTACCCTTCCTTCCTCTTCTTTCCTTTACCTTTCTTTCCTCCCTCTCCTCCCTTCCATCCCTCTGCCCTGCCTTTTGGTTTCGGGCTCTCCCGACAGGGACAGCGACTCTGGGCTGGACGAGACACGGGTTGGTGGCGGCCTGAGACGAGCCCGAGGAAGCCCCAGGACGGACCCCCCAATCCGGGGCTGGGGATGAAGGGGGAGTAGGTGGGGGGAGGCTCACTCACCATTATTCTCCTGACAGGGAGATGTCCTCTCCAGCCTCACATGATGCTCTGCCCTTTGGAGGGGGTTGAAGGCCTGCACACATTTGCCGCCTGAGGTTTTGCTGTAAAAGGACTCATTGTCCAAAGTTTCCATAACGTGCTCCAAAGCGCCTCCCGCTCCCATGTAAAAGTCACTGTTTTTACTCGGCGGGCTCTTCAGGGCAAACTTCTCGCTCAGAAAATCCATAATCATCTAAGGCTGCCGTGGAGCCTCCTCTGGAGCACAGAG
This sequence comes from Tachyglossus aculeatus, assembly GCF_015852505.1. NCBI lineage: Eukaryota > Metazoa > Chordata > Mammalia > Monotremata > Tachyglossidae > Tachyglossus > Tachyglossus aculeatus. Next base: position 32,742,207 of record NC_052079.1, on the reverse strand, counting down.
GCTGGACTGGGGGTGGGGGGTGGGGGGGGGGCGGTCGATGGATAGACAGAGAGAGAGAGAGAGACAGGAAGCTCAGGACCTGCTTTTGCTCCGACCCCTTAATTTGTCTTGTCTTGAAAAGGGGAACCTGAAGTTGCCTTTATATCTTGAAACTCAGCAGGGTTCCTCGTGCAACCTCCCATTTCTAATGAATATGAAAATAGGCATTCGACTAACTCCACCCCAGCTTCTTCCTCTCAACCTCCCCCCACCCTCCTATCCCCCACCCCACCCGCCCCAGACCCACTTTTACACACACACATCTATTTCAGACAGGCAGACGGAGAGGGCTCACACAAGAGCAGAAAAGGGCTGGCATTTCTGAATAGATTTGGAAGCGAATAAACTCCCCTCTTTATTCTCTCCTCCCTCCTCGGAGTCGCCCCCCCCCCCCCCCCAGCCCACTCCCTCCTCTCCCTCAGTCACCAGCTCCTGGAAAGATTTAGAGTCATCGCAGAAACTTGAAAGGAAGTAATACTCTGAAGGGCTTTTATTTCATCAGTAAATCGTTTATTTAGATTGAAGATACACATTAACCCGAAGCCCAAGAAGCCGGATACTTTGGAAGCTATTAAATGAATAGCAATTGAAGTTGTGGTGTTGCGGCAGTTCCCAGCGCACAGAACATTTGCCATCAGGCGGACCCTTATATACACACACAAAAAAGGTTGCTGGCTTTTTTCTGGAGCTGGGGTGGGTTGGGAGTTGAAGGAAGGAGGATAGAGGAGTTGAAACAATTAAGACACCCATGTCCACCCATCTCTCTGCTAGAGGCATCCCTTAATGGGGGTTTTAGATCTTTTTTTCTGTTCAAGAAAAGAGGATAAATATCTGTTAATTGATAGGTTCCCCCATGAGAAGCTGGAAGATAGGAAAGCCCGAACTCCCTCGTATCTTACGTGGAAGTGGAAAGAAGAGGAAGGAAGGCACCTTTACGGCTTTTTCAGAGGCGCAGTGGCCATAAAAGAGGAGCCGGGCAGCGTGTCCGGCGTGTAGCCTTCCCCTCACCTCTGGCTGCCTCCATGTACGTAGCAGGGCTTGAGCGCAGCTGTGGCAGGTTTGGGTGAGGCTGGAGGCTCTTGGGCACAGCTTTGGCAGGTTTGGGTGAGGCTGGAGGCTCTTGGGCCCAACCATGGCAGGTGTGAATGAGGCTGGGCCCCCGTGTGCAGCTGTGGCAGGTTTGGGTGAGGTTGGAGGCTCTTGGGCGCAGCCATGGCAGGTGTGGGTGAGGCTGAAAGCTCTTGGGCACAGCCATGGTAGGTTTGGGTGAGGCTGGAGGCTCCTGGGTGCAGCCATGCAAGGTTTGGGTGAAGCTGGACCCGCGTGGGCGAAACTGTGGCAGGTTTGGGTGAGGCTGGAGGTTCTTGGGCACAGCCGTGGCAGGGTTGGGTGAGGCTGGAGGCCCTGGGGCACAGCCATGGCAGGTTTGGGTGAGGCTGGAGGCTCTTGGGCGCAGCCATGGCAGGTTTGGGTGAAGCTGGACCCGCGTGGGCGCAACTGTGGCAGGTTTGGGTGAGGCTGGAGGTTCTTGGGCACAGCCGTGGCAGGGTTGGGTGAGGTTGGAGGCTTTTGGGCACAGCCACGGCAGGTTTGGGTGAGGCTGAAGGCTCTTGGGAGCAGCCATGGCAGGAGTGGGTGAAGCTGGACCCGCGTGGGCGCAACTGTGGCAGGTTTGGGTGAGACTGGAGGTTCTTGGACACAGCCGTGGCAGGGTTTGGTGAGGCTGGAGGCCCTTGGGCACAGCCATGGCAAGTTTGGGTGAGGCTGAAGGCTCTTGGGCGCAGCCATGGCAGGTTTGGTGAAGCTGGACCCGCGTGGGCGAAACTGTGGCAGGTTTGGGTGAGGCTGGAGGTTCTTGGGCACAGCCGTGGCAGGGTTGGGTGAGGCTGGAGGCTCTTGGGCACAGCCGTGGCGGGTTTGAATGAGGCTGGACCCGCGTGGGCGCAGCTGTGGCAGGTTTGGGTGAGGCCAGGATGGCGCGGCTTCTCCTGCCCTACATCTCCCCACAGCCCTGGAGGGGAAAACCCCTCAGATGCGGGCTGTGTCTAACCTGTCTGTCCCCATGAGAGAGTCACTCCCCGACAGGCCGCACCCCGCCTGCATCCTGCTTGGCTAAGGAGGGAGCCGGTCCTGGGACTGTCGGGACACCCAGATGGCTGGAGACCGGTTTCCTAGGAGCCGCACTTTCCGGGACCCTGTCTCCCCGCTTCCCATCCGTCTCTCCCAGGGGACGAGTTATCAGACTTCCAGTGTCAAGGGAAGCAGGCCGGGGGTCGTGCATCCCCCCGCCTCCTCCTTCCGTTAAGAGCTAGGCGCAGGGCCCGGAGGCGAAGGAGGCTGAGCCGTGTCCTCCCCACGCTGGGAATTTGGGGATGCATTCCGTCCTCCCCCGAGCAGCACCTCGGGAGAAAGTCCCTTTCCAAAGAAAATATTGCGCCCAATCCCCTTCCTGTCCCCTCTCCACCTCCTCTTCGCACCCGCCCCGGTGGTCCTTCCTTCGCCCCTCCCGCGCCTCCGGGGGGTCGTTCAGGAGGCTTCTCACCTCCATCGGGGCTTGGAGAACGTGTGTCTCCAGAGGGAGCGAAGCCTGTCCTTCCCGTTCCCCCCAAATCCCCGGCCAGATGCGCTCCAGCATCAGTTGCCCCGACGGGGAACGCTGTCACTGTTTGATCCACGGAGATTCAATCCCGTGCGAGCGCACCCTGCCCTTTTTTTTTTCTTTCCTCTTCAACGTCCCAAGGAAAATTCCCCTATTTGGATTCATCCCAAAATCACCAGCCCCGGCTCCTTGGACCAGGCGTTGGTGAATCTCAGATTGGGCATCAGAGGCGCCTAAACAGGGGTTATCTCTACAGAGAGGCAACTCACACACTGAAGGAGGATGGTTAAGAACTAGGGAAAGGACATTTTCCCCACAGTCTGCCACCTCTAGGAGTACACACCTCTACTTATGTTGATTTGTGTTTGGTTATTTACGTTCCCTGTACAGATTGCCAGTGTTCCCTTTCCAGCTGGGTGTCCAAGTTCAGTTGGGAAAGGCCTTTTGGAGGAGCTCCTGGGCGGGCTAGGCTATTTTTCCCCATCTTGAGGGGACAGCTTGCTTTGCGAGGCTCCCGCTGCTAAAAGAGTCACCTTGTTCGAGGCTCCTTTGCCCTCTAGCTGTCTCCTCATTCCCAGGAGTACTCCTCTGCTTTCCCCTTTGTCCCTTCTATACCTTATAGGCCGATGGGTTTCATATTTTTTTATCTTGATGTCAAGAATGAGGGAAAAAAAAGGACCATTGTATTCTACACTAAAAAAAAAAAAAAATCCACAGCAGCAAGTTCAACGCCTATTGCTGACTTGAGGAAATATACAAACAATCCCATGCCATAAGCGTATTTATGTCATGGAGCTCTGTCGGCTTATTTATAAATATGTGTCTTAAGAGCACTAAATTCCTTGAAAAAAAAAAAGTTTGGTGTCTTAAATCAAAGACATACGATGCAAGGTTGTGAGAGCCCGCAGTGCACTTTTAGCCCAATAAAGGTCCGGCTTAAAGGGGAGACAGTAAACTGGAGGGGAGCTGGGACAAACAGCTGCCTTGTAAACCCAACTTGCACCACATACACCAAGCCCACTTTCGGGGTTGGGGGTGGGGGGGCGGTGGAGGGAAACCAGCAACTACTAAAGTTAGGATCTCGACAACCTCCTAGAGAACGCAATCTATTAGGCGAGATTCTGTGTCTTTAGGGACATGTAACCACATATGCCCTTAACGGAGAGAACAGTTAATGGCAAAATCCCATAACAAATGCTTAAATCTGCAGTTGCTGGCAAGGAGGTGGGGGCTCTCATTGCCAAGAGCTGCATTAAATGGGTTTCGAGAGTTTCAAATACCGTTCGTCTTAACGACACAGTTGGGGCCGTTGGAGCATTAAAATAGAGCAATTATTAATATAATTGATAAGAGCAAGCACGCACAACGACTTAAGAAAGGGAAGGAAGATGGAAGTTCCCTCTCTGGGAATTAGCTGGAAAACCCTTGCCTGGATTTTCCCTTCTTCTTTAAGGAAAAGGCCCCAGGAAACGGACCATAAAACTACCCTTGACGTCTGCTCAGTTTAAGTCTAAAAACCCTGTCTGTACTGTTTGTTGTTGAGTGTACTGTTAAAGACGACTTCGCTAATTTACTGAAATGAGCGAAGCGAGCATACAGCCTCGTTTGAAAGTATGAAACAAGCAGGAGAGCACGGAGAGCCCTCTGCATGGAAAGTTACTGTTTTTTGCAAGGGCGAAAACCTCTCTGGCACCTCTGGCCACCAGGCTCATCTCTCCATCCCACACAACACCCTCTTTCACTGCTCTGAGACTGTTCTACCCATTCCACCTCCGCCCTTGGGCAGCTCCTTTCCGACAAGGATAGACCCTCGTCGGCCAGTGCATTTCAAAGAAGGTCCCCCCATCCATCCAATTTCTGCTTTGTCTTCTTCGATTCTTAGACTTATATCCTCGATCCAAAAATAGAGGCGTGAGGGTGGGGAGGGTGAAGAAGGGAGTTCCCGAAGGAAAAGGGACTCTGTTTTGTAAATTCTCCCAGAGATGAATCTCTAAATGCTGACACTTCTCTTTCCTCGAAATGGAATGGGATTTTCAAAGGGATCATGGCCGGTTCCCAGTCTGTTTCGATCCCTCGGCTTTTGGAGGGTGAAAAGGTCATGTTAACGTTTCTATTGTTGGAAAGGGAGTCTCGTAGTCCAATGGAGGGGCCTGATTCTGTCTGGACACAAACTACAAACTGGACACATTTAAAAGGATGAAGCCCCGCTCCAGGCGTAAACCGGGGGCAAAGCCTGCAGTCACAACACCAAAGGTTCCCTGGCGAAACTGAAATAAGTCAGGGTGACTAGAAAGCCGTTTTAGGATCCACGTTTTAGGGTATCTGGGTTGCTCCAATATCCTTTTTTTCTTCTTCTTAGCTTCTCCCCCTCCCCTCCCCCATTCAAAAATACCTCTCTTGGGACATTTTAAAAAATCGGATTCAAGAACCTTAGACAGCTATGCTAAGGAAGAAGAAAGAGTCACCGCAGCGGTGACGAGAAGAAAAAAAAAAAAAGAAAACGAAGATTCAAACTTCAACCATTGTCCTCACGGTATTAAGCTCAGAATTTTATAAGGCGAGTCATTGTCCTACGGTAATTTATTTACATAATAATTTCTTACCAACCAAAAGCTACATTTATTGGTGTTATCCCCGATGCAAACATAACATATTTATGGAAAAGAAAAACATTTTCTATTTACTTGGATCAAGCAGTGGAAGCAGCTTGTGGGCTTCCCTCCTGGTTCCTTTTCTCTCAAGTTGTGGAACAACAGCAACAACAAAAAACCCCACGATTAGAAGGTAGTAATAGAATTATAAGGTGGGATTTCAAGATCTATGGTTTTAGCAATTTTAATTGTACAGCCTGATTTTTGAGGCAGAGTGGAGCTAAGAAAAACGCTGAAAATTATCGACTGCTGAAATCAGTAAAACCTGAGAAGGGCTCAGTGAAGAAGGAAACCTTTTCATGAAAAAATACCAAAGTAATCGACTGTCATCTCTAATGGCAGGTAGCCAAATTATTCAGAATTTGTAGTTCGGCTGCCTTCGTCCAAATGCCTAACCCACGTCTTTTAAAAAGAAAAATAACGGTATTATACCGTACTATACCAGCTCCAGAGGATGCTGTATTCAATTGTAAGGCATAAAACCCCCAACGAACTTTCCTGTCGGGAAAATGTTTTTCATTACTAGTACCCTGTTTTTCTTTCAAATGTAAAGAACCGTTGCCTCCATCATCTGTTTAGGACACTGAACTGAAAATATCTACTCCCTCCCCGCCTCCCCAGCAACGTCTAATAAGATGAGTTTGACAGTTTTCTGAACGCTCTTCTACTTAGGGGTCAGTCTTTAAGGTTGGCTTAGTCCTTTCAAGCCCACTGGTTCCCCCCGCTTTCAAATCAAGTGGACTCAATGATTTGGTATAGTATCAATAACATTCTTCAAACACATTTTAGCGTTTCTGAAATTCACTGAGCCCATCACCTTACTTTTTTTTAATTTTCAAATAGCTGCCTTCGCTTTGAATTTTCAGCTTGCAGCACTTCTACAGTACTATTCTTTTAATCGGGTTGCCCTCCTTTTCAAAATTTGGAATTTTTTTTAAATCTATTCTCAGCTGCTCTATGCCATGTCCACTTTAAAGAGGAGATTCTGGATGCTCTTTCAATGCATGTATTCTTTATATGTGAGAAGTCCCTTTATTACCTAACATATTTTTGATTTTATTAGTGTAACATGATTTACTGCGACAGTTTACTATTTATATACATGATTTGAAGAGGCATGGATAATAAACTATGTCTATAACCATCCTTAGAAAGCTGAAGGGTACTGAAGGCAGATTTTTCTGTAGAACACTTGAATGAACTAAGTCATAGGAGCCTGGATTTTTCAGTTGTAATTATTAATCAGTTGAGTTTTTCATATGCTTTTTTTTCTTAATGAAAACAGCAGAGCACTTTCTAGGACAGCAATTGATGAGCTTTGATTTTCTATTCCCTTTCTTACGCTACGACGCAGAGTACAAACACAAGTTTCGTTCGGGACGATAGATCCTACAATTCCCACCCACTAGGAAAGTTTCGAGGAGATGTTCGTGAGCTTTTATTCTATTTTATAGTGAACGTATGGCAGGGCATTAACTTGAAAGAAAATCTGTCTGGAGTCCACCCAGTCTGCTCCAGGGTACAGAAGTTAGGCTGCAAACTTTTATTGATTGGTTGATTGATTTCACTAAAGGTGAGCATTCTTTTATTTTGCCGGGGAAGCAAATCCAAAACTGCTCGAAGGGCAGGGAATGAGTTAGGATCTCTTCCCCACGGGACCCTACCCGGACCCCTCCGCTCATCAGGGGCGCAGCCCGTGGCGGCTCAGCGACCCCCTTTCACCCTCCATCCTAGTCTACAGACTGGAAACAGAGGCTGCATGTTTTCAAGCAGCTGAAGATTGTTGGAAATCCAGCTTGACCTCCTTGCCACACTGTCTAATAAATTTAACAGATAAATGAGAAGAAAAACACAAATCCGTTTTTCACATCAAAGGGATAATTCAACATTAAAAAAACCCCCACCAAACATGAATAAATAACCCCAGGAATCGTAAGAGAAAGATGACAAATTTGCTGCTCGTTTTCCCCCAACAGAATTAATTTCTTATGTGCATCTTTTCGTGTTTTCGACGTGGAGTTTTGACTAGCGAAGCCTCCTTAGGCAAATTGCTTTTCAAAACAAATCCAAACTCCTCCAGGCATCGCTGTAAGGAAGGCCAGGCTGAAAAGGCCCACGCCCAGCTCTGTCCGTCGTCAGTCAGTCGTATTTCTTGAGCGCTCACTGTGTGCATAGCACTCTACTAAGCGCTTGGAAAATACCATACAGCAATGAAGAGGGACTCTCTGCACCGCAACTGCCCTCTTCTCCTTCCATCCCTGGGCATCCCGGCCAGGAGAATTTTGCAAGAGCTCGCAGCCTTCCTGAGGACAGGGGTTCCAGGGCCAGGACCAACTGCAGCATTTCTCTTTCGGGGCTTCTCGGAGGGGCTCAGGACAGGAGGCCTAAGGTCCCTAAGAGGGACACCCCGGATTTTCCAAAGCTTGGCAGCCGGGGTTGCCCCCAAACTCAGAGCCCAGGTCAAGCGGCTGGACAGCTGGACGTTTGGGTGGCTCGCAGATTTTGCAAGGCGCTTCCCTCTGTAGGGAGCAAGACGGTCTTTTTGGAAATGTTCTCCCACTGAGTTATCCCGGTCCCTAGCAGGGGGAGAAATCGCAGCCTTTCAAATGCACCGCGATGCTGACTCTCGGGTCCCTTTCCCCCTCTCCTCGCAGACCGGTTGAAAGCTTGCCTGAACAATCCAGCCTCAGCGGACAAAACGTTTTTTAGCATCAGCCTAAAAGTGCCTAGGTGAATACAAAACAGACTTAGCGGTTAACCGATTTGCTGCTAATATTTCATCCACGGCGCTTTTTCCTTTTCAACTCTAACTCTTGGAAAAACAACATATTTTAAGCTTTCCACACAAATATTGATATTGGCCCATGGAGCCACCGGTGAAGACAGGATTCTTTCTGTTTCCCGGGCTGGCAATCCAAATTAATCCATGTTATCACAAATTGCTTCAGAGTATTGGGCGAGCAGGACAGAAGACGGATGGATGAACAGCTTTGACATGACTTACTTTTTAAACACTGGCAGGCAAGCCTTACCTAGTTTTGCTTGTTAGTGTCAGAGATTGACTGACCGTCTCCGCTTTGGGAGAACTAATGGGATTTATTATCTGGAGTGAACTAACATACTCAAACAGATGCACAAGTACCAATCAACCTCTCATCTAAACATCTGTAGGTTCGGGCTCCCGACAGAGATGAACTGCTCGTGTTAGAACAACTAATTAGGCAAAAAGGTTCACGGAAAAGACTTAGAGAATCCCCTTACCTCAGTGATCACGTTGTGGCACTGTTTTATGACCAAATAAAAACCAAGCATCACCTTGTTAGTGACTAATTTTATTTTCAAACCTCAATTGAGTTCATTGTCACCCAAGATAATAAATCCGCTCGGGCAATATATTTTGTCCTTCAAAACGTTAAACATCCCCGAAATGATAGTCCCTATTAAAACCACTAGGATTCCCACCACTCCTAATGGTAGGGTTCAAAGGGGAATTGTTTCAAAATGTGAAAAATGAATTTCAAACGTTTAATTTATATCAAAAATTAATAACATTTTAAGACCTTAAGTAATCTTTACTTGAAACAACCACAAGAGAAGTTCACATTAAATGACTACTGAGATTAAAAAAACTGATATACACTTATTTAATGAGCATGATGCTTCAGACAGGTTTTAATTTAATGAATATATTAAAAAATTAAGAATACTACTTTGATATGAAAATGACTTAATAAATCAGTCTTGATTAATGTTCGGGAATGTTTCATATGAAGGATGATATACTATAACTTGAGTTTTTAATGACATAATCATTCTTCTTTCCCTACATTAAGGCAATATCTAAAAAGTACCCTATTCAGTAAATACATGGAATGAAATGAAATTCAAGTAATTGATTATCCTGGGTTGAATAAGATTGTTTTTTAATCTTGGGCTTCTGTTAATGTTAACAAAACCTTGAAATATTATGAGAGCACATGAAATTAGAAATGGTATGCTCTTTGTATATTTTAACATTAATTTTGGTTTTCCTTGATATATTTCTATCTATAGTAGCATATATCTTTAATATGAATGCATGCAGGATTTAGGAAAAGCTCTCCATATAAACAGAAATCTGAGCTTCCTCGTATTTTTAATGGCCATTTTCCTGAACTGACATATATTGATGGACAACAAATATCTTTTAAAGAGTGTTAGACTTCATTTATCTAACATTTTCTTCAGACTTTCATAATGTCTATTACCTTATTATATCTCCCCTACCCAATAAAACAGTAAAATAGTCTTTCAATTGTTTCGATGTTTAGCTTTAGAGAAAAGTCTACAACTTTTAGGATAATAATTGTGTAACTTTAAAAAAGTTTTCCAGCAGATAGGTGTTGTACAAAAAGTTCCAAAGTGGCAAAAGACTAAATCAATCCCGTTCTTTGCTGTTGCAGTAAAGCTTATTATGCTTACTAACTGTACTACAACAATTGATTTGCTTGTTTTCCTATATCTCTGTAATGCCTATAATTCAATAATAAAGAGAACCTTCATTTGTTAACTCACTGATTTTATCCAGATGAATTTCAAATCCCTACAGAAAATAGCACTCAGATTTAATTGCACCATATTGTGAATATGGCCATTTGTGACAGAATGTATTTGTTTAAATTAGCCACAATTCCTATTTAAAGATAGTTTCTGAATGCTTCCTGTGAATAATCTCAGAAGGGATAGTCAAGACTGTAAATTCCTTGTGTGTCTACCAACTCTGTTGTATTGCACTCTCCCAGGTGCTAAATACAGAGCTCGGCATGCAGTAAGTGTTCAATAAATACCATTGTTAATATTGATGATGATGATACTGATGATGAGATCAAGAGACCACCATAGGTCACAGGTCACATGACTATAGCTGAGCTAACACTTCCTAACATAGAAACAGACTATCTCTTTGCTGATTCATTTATACTATAAGAATGGTGCAGTCCAATTCCATGAAGGAGGAAGGTTAAGAACTAGGGAAAGGACATTTTCCCCACATTTTGCTAAAGAAAAGTATAAGTCCACATAAAAAAGAATCAGCTGGAATATGGAATCTATGGTACCCGCTGCTTAGTAGAATCATTTGAGTAGATACTTAGTATACCTAAATCACAAATCACATGGTTTGGAAATAGTGTTAAATGGTTGCCATCGATTCATTTTAGAATCTGGCTCATCATCTTTTTTAATATCCATTCAATTCAACAATGGTATTTATTGAACATTTACTGTGTGTGCAGAGGACTGTATTAAACACTTGGGAGAGTACAAAACTATTCTGTTGATAGATGTAATCCCTGCCCATAAGGAACCTCACAGTCTACAGCTATATCACATCTATCATTTAAAAATTCAAAAGTGAGATTTTATCATTTGGTGTGAGTGCTGGCCTTAATTGTTGTGCAATCATCAATTTCTTCCACACTGTGTGCATGGAAAGAACTGCAGTTCTATCACATTTGCCACCCTTGGTACTTGGTGCTATTTTCTTTTCTGCTTCCTGATGTTTTGATGTTCTAGAGTATTCCCCGGTGCAGAGAAGTCCCGTTCCAGCCTCCCCACTCCCAACTGTTCCCCGACAGGCTTCCTCTCTGACTCCGGTATGGCTCCTTTGGAGGTTGTGGGAGTAGAGGCTGCAAGCAGGAGTAGGGACCAACAGTAGTAAAGTAAGATTAAAAAAGGCCCCAGAGGGAGAGTTTGGCCTGGCGGGGGTGAGAGAAAGGAAGAGAATCTGGGAAAGGCAGGGATTAAGGATGAGAGAGGTGCATTTTGGGCATGAGGGAATGCTTCTGAGAGGTGCAAGTGACCACTGGAAACAGGGAAAGAAAGTTTTAAAAGGCTGCAGGAGTTGGGGAGGGGGAGTAAAGTCTAAAAGTGTACCAGAAAGGATAGGGCAGGTATCAGGGAGCAGCATGGAGGCAGAAATGTGGCCTAGTGGAAAGAGCAGAGGTCTGGGAGTTAAAGGATATGGGTTTTAATCCCGATTCTGCCAGTTGTATGCTTTTTGACCTTGGACAAGTCACTTCTCTGTGCCTCAGTTATCTCACCTATATCTTGTCTCTAGACTGTAAACTCCCTGTGGGCAGGGAATGTGTCTACCAGGTCTGATGTATCATACTCTCCCAAGCACTTAGTAAGTTTCTCTACACACAATAAGTGCTTAAATAAATACCACTGATAGATTGATAAAATGAGGATAAGACTGAGAACCAAGTGAGACATAGACTGTGTTCAACCTGACTAGCTTGTACCTACCCCAGTGCTTACTTAGTACAATGCCTGGAACATCGTAAGCGTTTAACGAACACCATAAAAAAAAGGTAAATCAGGTGGTCTGGATGAGTAAAACGGTGGTTGGGATTGACGGTAGGGTTTATCTGGCCTCTACCTGCATACATCAGTTTGGATGAAATGCCAAGCTTACATTACTCTCGGAGTAAAATTTTCTCTATGCTGTTGTGTACAGTGGCCTCCATTCTGGTTCAAGCCCTCATTGGATTAATACAACCATCCATCTCCATCAAACCTCTTCCCTTTTTAGTCTAATATACATCTGGGTGTTTAAACCACCTTCTCAAAAATGCATACCACTGAGAATAAATAAATTGCTGTAAGTCCATCTTTTCCCATCATTCAACACAAACTCTTTCTCTTTCCACCATGTGTCTCTCTTTACTATCGATTCTCTTCTCCTACTACTCCCAAACCACACATCAAATAGTACTCAGATTCTTCAATCTCAACCATTGCTAAAGCTTTTACCTTGACTGAATGCCCTCCCTACTCCAAACCACCAAACCATTTCATGTTCTTTCTCATCTTCAAAGCAGTACAATAATGATTATGATAATAACTGTAACAACAATGATAATGGTATTTGCTGAGCACTGGCACTTATGTACATACCCATCTGTAATTTATTTTAAAGTCTGTCTCCCTATCTAGTCTCAAAGTTCCTAGTGGGCAGGAATCATGTCTATCTATTATATTATACTCTCTCAAATACTTAGAATACAGGGGTCTGCACACAGTAAGCCCTCATTAAATACAATTGATGAAATGGTTGATTGATATATCAAGTACTGAAATGAGCACTGGAGTAGATATGAGGTACTCAGGTTGGAAATAGTCCCTTTCCCACAGTCTAAGACATGAAGAATAGGTTTTATAGATCAGGTAAGTGAAGCACAGAGAAGTGAGTGACTTTTCCAAGAACACAGCAAGCAGTGGCAGAGCCAGGATTAGAACACAGGTAGCCTGAATCTCAGGCCCATTCTTTTTACACCAGGCAATGTTACAAATAATATTTATTGGGAGCAAATTGGGTGCAGTGAGAATGTAGAAGTGGGAAAAGACACAATTCCTGACCTCAAGGTTTTTGCAGACGGAAATTGTTTCCATACGATGGAAGTGGGAAGAATCAAGATACAACTCTGGTATAGCCAAAGTTGGACAAATGAACAAATGGAGGTAAAGTATACAAAAGGATGGCTGTTGAACTGAGATGACTTGGTGTAAATTAACCAGGAAAAGCTTCCTGGAGAAGGTAGATTTTCAGGATAATGATGGGATGATCTGTGCTCTGTCAGATTTGAAGTGGGGAAGCCCAAGACAGAAGGAAGAGGTTGAGACAGGAATTTGAAGTGTAAGAGTTGAGTATAAGACCCCATAAGAAGGTGAGCTTGGGAGGAGTGAAGATAGTCTGTCTCCCCTCGAGACCATAAACATGTTGTGGGCAAGGAATGTGCCTGCTGTACTCTCCCAAGTGCTCAGCACATCATTAGCCCTCAATAAATACCATTGAAAAAGGAAAGGGTAATCTGGAGAGAATTATCTACTGAATTTCCTATTTTTTGTTTGTATCATTCCTGTTGATGCTCTTGCCTATTGAATGTTTGCAATTCATGTCTGCTTGTTTCTCTCATTAGATTGTAGCCCTTTGAAGGCAGGTGGAATGCCCTTTACTTCTCTTGTAAGTTCCCAAGAGTCCAGTCGATTGCCCTAAACCCAGGTAGGTGTTCAATAAATGCTGTTGACGATAAATGGATCAATCACATGTCGTCACCAGCTTTAATGTTCTTTGTGTTTCATGGATGCATAGAATTGGTAGGACGTGCCTGGATCTAGTATGCAACCCTGTTTTATTCCGTCGGTGATGGAGAAAGAATCACAGGCAGCCACTCCAATTCTGATGTGGTTAGCCATAATATTATGGAGTAATGCTAGGATCTTGATAAACTTCTGAGGGTAGTCAAATTTGGTTAGAGATTGCCAGAAACCAAGTTACTGAGGGTGTCTAGTATTCAGAATCTTAATGTGACTTCAGACCACAGCAAGCCTAGCAGACATGATATTTGTTGCATGTCTTATATAAGAGAAGTACAGGGAACACCATCAAGACCTATAATCTATGGTATATAAAGCACAAATGAATTTGTACCATAGTTTCCAGGCTACATATTTGAGTGGTTATCTCACATGATACTATAAAGCTCTCAAACTTGAATTATTTTCAATTTGAACTAGTCCACTTAGTTTCATTACATAATGAGTGAGCACAAAAATGTTTTACATTTAAAATTCTGAATCCAAACTGAAAAAAACAGACTTGAAATTTGAAAACTTCCTTTGGGACTTTGCACATGTGTGGTAACTTATTTTATACCTCATGGCTAGGCTCCTCATTAGCAGCACTTATTGAATGTCTACTGGAGTGCAAAGAACGTTGCTAAATGCATGGGAGAGAACAACAAAAGTAAGACAAAAGTAAGTAGAGATGTGGCATGGGCCTCGGAGTCAAAAGGACCCGGGTTCTAATCCCAGTTTTGCAGCTTGTCTGCTGTGTGACCTTGGGTATGTCACTTAACTTCTTTGTGCCTCAGTTACCTCACTTGTAAAATGGAGGTTCAGACTGTGACACCTAATGTGAGGCAGGGATTATGTCCAACCTCATTAACTTGTATCTACCCCAGCGCTTAGTACAGTGCCTGGCACTTAGTAAGTGCTTAACAAATACCATAAAAAAATAAAACCCCAAAACACACTATCACTGCATTTCAGAATTCAGCTTGCACCCTTGTGGCTTGGAGAGGCACACAAAATCATTTAAAAATAGTGGGGATAGGAGGAAGAACAATATAGAACATAAAAGAAGACAAATGCATCAGGATCAAAGGCTGAATATACAGCTAAAAAAATAAAAATACCCACAGGCACATAAATGTTGATGATAAGAGTGAAATATGATAAGCTAAAGGTGGTGATAGGCATGTTGGGAATTAATCAGGTGAAGCTTACTGAGAAAGTGGAATTTTATAAGGTTTTGAAGATGGGGAGAGCTGTGGTCTGGTGGATTTAGGGTGAGAGAGAGTGTCAGCATGGGAGAACAATATGTGGAGAGTCAGGTGACCATGCAAAGAGTCAGTAACCAGGGAAAAGGCAGAGCAATCAATTAATCAATTGAATTTATCGAGTGCCTAGCATGTTCAGAGCACTTTACTTGGGAAAGTACAACAATTTAGAGTTAGAAGAGACCGGAACAGTGGGTATATAAATGAGAAATAATGTTCACTATGGGAGGGGAATGGGAAAAAGTAGGACTCTTTGGTACAACCTGGCCCAGCCCTCTTCTGATTTTGTATGGCAGTTCATGTTCTGACTTTCGCTGTTCATTCTGTCCTCCTGCAGCAACCGCCTCCTCTTCCCAAGGGGGTTAATATGTCACTTTGGCCCTTGCACCTTGCTCTTCCTAGAAGTGCAACTCCCTCTCCTTGAGCAGCGAGTCTCTTCCACTGGGGTCTCCCTTTCATGCCTGGTCCTCGCTGTCCTCTCCAGCCTCCTTTATAAAGTTGGGTCGCATACCTGGGCTTGCTCCCTCCCCGTGGGTCTGAATAAATGAGATCGGGAAAGTGGGGGAGTGATCCACAGTGATAGGGGCCAGGTGAGTAGAGGCCAGAGACCCAGTGGAGTGAGGGACGGAGGGGAAGACCTGAGCCCGGGGAAGGGAAGAAGCAGATAAGAAGCAGTGTGGCCTAGTGGAAAGAGCATAGGTCTGGGTGTCATGAACTTGGTTCTAATCCCTGCTTTGCCAAGTGCCTGCTGAAGGGCCTTGGGCAAGGCACTTAAGTTCTCTGTGTCTCAGTTACCGCATCAGTAAAAGAGGGATTAAACCTTCTCTTTTCAGTTTAGGCTTTGAGTTCCATGTGGGAGAGGGACTGTGTCCAACCAGATAAACTTGTCGCTACTCCAGCACTTGGAACAGCGCTTGATACGTAGTAAGTGCTTAACTATTTAAAAAAGGACTAGCAATGGGCTCTGAGTAAAATCAATCAATCAGTTGGATTTATTGAGCACTTACTGTGTGCAGAGCACTGTACTAAGCACTTGGGAAGTACAAGTTGGCAACATAAAACACTGTCAACCCACTGGAATATTGATGAATCAACTGGAATTCTGAAATACTGAAATGTTTCTCTCTCACTTTCTCTCTTCTCTCCTCCTTCTTTACTCTTTCTTGACTAGGCATGTAGAAAAGAGGGGAGCCAGACTGTTTTTCATTTCGAATACAATCCAACTAACAGGAAATGTACCTCATTTGGGTAGTTCAAACCCTACTGAGTTCTCAACTGTGACGTGTTGTAATTAATAATAATGCTGAGCTCATTTGCCTTTTGCAGACCAGGGGAAAGTATCTCTAGGCTGTAATCTCATTGTGGGCAGGGAATGTGTCTGTTATATTGTTGTATTTTAATCTCCCAAGCACTTAGTACAGTGTGCTGCATATGGCAAGAGCCCAAAAAATTGATTAATTGATTGATCTCAGATGATGTGTTATCTGGGAACCCAAAGGGATGTTTCAGCAGTTATTGTCCTGGTGGTTGATATGTTATATAACGAAAGGGAAAATGAATGATCTTATAGGGCTCAATAAATGAATCGTTAGTAATTATTTAGCAACTTTTTTCCAAAAGATACAAAATATTTTCACCCAAACTAATATTAATGTCCTGGAATAGTTCTTTAATCAGGCCAAATCAAGCAGTTAGTTTCATTTCAGATGGAAAAATTGAGGCACAGATGAAATCAAATGACTTGGACCAGATCAGACTGTCAATAGATGAACTGACTTGGACCCCGGTGTTCTGAATTCCAGTCTAGTTCTCCTTCTGCTTTATTATTACCCTTCAGGAATCATTTCATTCATTCATTCAATCTTATTTATTGAGCACTTACTGTGTAAAGAGCACTGTACTAAGCACTTGGGAAGTACAAATTGGCAACATAGAGAGACGGTCTCTACCCAACAATGGGCTCACAGTCTAGAAACAACAGGCTTGGAACGGAAAAATTAATGTAGCATTGTCATTATATATTAGTTCTTTCAGTGAAAGCATTATTACATATTGAGAAGCAGTGTGGCTCAGTGGAAAGAGCACGGGCTTGGAGGTCAGAGGTCATGGGTTCTAATCCTGGCTCCACTACTTGTCAGCTGTGTGACTTTGGGCAAGTCACTTAACTTCTCTATGCCTCAGTTACCTCATCTGTATAATGGGGATTAAGACTGTGAGCCCCATGTGGGACAACCTGTTTACCTTGTACCCGCCCCCCCACAGCGCTTAGAACAGTGCTTGGCACACAGTAAGCACTTAACAAATGCCATTATTATTATTATTTATTATTATTATCAGTCATACAAAATAAACACGGCAATCCCCCAAATCCAAATAATGGAACTTTTAGGGCTTCTCAAACACTTAAGATGTGTACACCTTAGTAAAGCTGAAATCAATTGTGATTATAAATGTGTTTAGGGATATATTCACTAGGCAATACACTATCCTCAAAAAGAAAAGCAGAATATGTAATAAAAAAGCCAGCATGCCTTCTGGGGGATTTAAAGACAGTTTGATGATAGTGGGGCTTCAGACAGCACAATTTGAAGGTCTATAAAGGTACAGGTAAGCTTCTTGTAGGCAGGGATCATGCACTATCTCTATTGTATTGCACTTTTCCAAGTGCTTAGTGTTGCTCGTAGTAAGCACTCAATAAGAAACAGCAATCCGTTGCTTGATTAATTGACTAGAGTAGTGTTCAACTTTCTATATATGCTGTGGGATCTGGATCTACTCCAGAAGACCCATTTTCAGCTTTTTGAGTAATTCCACCAGTGCCAATTTGAACCATATTCAACATGAAATGGAGGGTAAGATTCTCAGCAACAAGTTCCTAACAAGGTCCATTCCGATCACCAGATGGCCGAGTGAAATACCCAGAACCTTGCTGCCTCTCCATCTCAAATCCCATGGCCCCTGCTCCTGATATGCTCTATGCTGTCGGGGGGGACTGAACGATTGTGAGTATTTAGCCTCCACAAAATTTAGGAGGTCACTACAGGTCCCCTTTACCACCGCACATGTTGGATTCCGCTCTTTTATGCTGTATTCCATATTGTTATGTTTCATATTTGTTTTGCATTTATAGTATTTCATCTTTCCTACTTCTATGGCCAAACAGTTCCCCTTGCTTTTTTAGATTGAGTCCCCAAAGTTCAGAAGCCATGTCTAACTCTCGTGTGCATATTTTTCCACAGCATTTAGTACAGTGCTCTACATACAGTAAGCAGGTAATAAGTACAACGCTACTACTACTAGTAGTACTGCTACTACTACTCCTCTTAGCCCACTAGAATTGAGGTGGTGCTTTTAGCAATACGACGTAACTGGGTGATATAAGATGGACAGCTAACAGTAGGATACTTGAGCAACTGCAGTAGGGTGAAATCAAAGCTAGGGCACACAACCTAGGAAGCAGAATTAACAATTTAAAGATAATAATAATAATGGATTTGTTAAGTGCTTACTACATGTGAAGCACTGTCCTAAGCGCTGGAGGGGGATACAAGGTGATCAAGTTGTCCCACGTGGAGCTCACAGTCTTAATCCCCATTTTACAGATGAGGGAACTGAGGCACAGAGAAGTGAAGTGAATTGCCCAAAGTCACGAAGCTGACAAGTGGCAGAGCCGGAATTAGAACCCATGACCTTTTAGACTGTGAGCCCACTGTTGGGTAGGGACTGTCTCTATATGTTGCCAATTTGTACTTACCAAGCGCTTAGTACAGTGCTCTGCACATAGTAAGCGCTCAATAAATACGATTGATGATGATGATGACCTCTGACTCTCAAGCCCGGGCTCTTTCCACTGAGTCACGCTGCTTCTCATGACATAGTGAAGCACTTCTCCAACAATGAGTGTGGCAGTGACTCCTGGAAGACCATTCTAACGGACAGGACAAGCTGCCAGGCAGTTTGTAAACCTCTTGCAGGTAGGCGTCATGGTCTACCTACTCTACTGCACGCTCCCAAAATGATTAGTAGAGTGCTCTAATGCGTCAGGTATGCAAATCTTTTCAAACAGACCTTTCCAAGGCAAGGAAAGGATCTCAGCTTCAGTAGCATAAACTTCAAAAATAAGCAAAAGACATATATTGTTGGACAACTAAACTGTAAACTTTAATCCAGGTTTTAAATTACTGTTTGCCTACATGTATGAGGTAACACTTTACACTAGGAGAAATTAAGCAGCTAGATGAAATTTTGAACTGAAATTTAATTTAAAGCAGAAGTAAATTTTTCCTTTCTGGCAAGGAAAGATTGCAACAGAAAAAATTCTAACCCCAAATTCTGGTACATGTGTGCATGATTAAAGGCCACAACCAGAATAAATGATGGCTTCTCATTTTCTGCGCAGACTGACTACGGTCATGTTATTGGAAAAAGTTGAAAAATCATACTTCCGAAATGAAGATTAATGCCTATCTAATAGTTATATTCAAATCAATTTTTCCCAATCATGATGCCCATTTTTGCTTCAAATATGAAGGAAGCCAAAAATTATACTTTTTCTTCCTAAATAACTAATAACGGTGCTCTTTATTCTATTTTTTTCAGCGCATATCTCCACACAAGCGCACACATATGTATAAAAATAGGTAAGCAGCAAATGCCACAATCTGTGTCACCAGCAAGCACGCTGATTGGACGATGGATGACTATTACCTGGTGGTGACCGATGGCAAGATTGGGATTAAAGAAGGACGAGTAGAGGGTATGGAGGATGATGGTGATGTTATTGATGGAGATGGGAAAGTTAGGAAGAGGTGTGGTGTGTTTAGGAAGTAAGGCCAGTAGTTCTGTTTCATAGTCATATTGAGTATGAAGTGTGGTGGGTTATCCAGTCGGAGATGCTCTGCAGGCAAGAGGATTGTAGGCTAGATGAGAGGTTGGACTAGAGAGGGAGGTTTGAGAGCCACTTGCGTAGAGATAGTAGCAGAAGCCATGTGAGCAGTGAGCTTCCTGAGAGACTGAGTGTAGAGTGAAAATTGGGAAGCAGAATGAGAAGAAGAGAGGCAGAAGAGAAGCTGGCAAGCAAGTGGAGATAGGCCAGGCAGGTAGGAGTGGAACAGTATTAGTACCATGTCAGAAAAACCAAGGCCTGATGGGTTTTGAGGAAGAATAGTAGTAGTAATAGTATTTATTAAGTGCTTATGCAGAGCTCTGTACTAAGTGCTCCACCACTTTCTAATTCTGGCTACGTCACTTGTCTGCTGTGTGACCTTGGGCAACTCACTTTGTTTCTCTGTGCCTCAGTTACCTCATCTGTGGGGGATTGAGACTGAGAACCCCATGTGGGACAGGAACTGTGTTCAACCTGATTTACTTGTATCCATTCCAGTGCTTAGTACAGTGCCTAGCACACAATAAGAGTGCAACAAATATAACCATTATTACTATTATTATTATGAAAAATACACAGGTGGGTATTTCACACGGCCCCTGACCCCTCATGAATCTCACAAGCTGAAAAGGGAGTGGTTCTCAGCAGAGAGATCAAAGAACGTCAGGATGGAGTATAGCTCTTTGGACTTGACTCAATGACTCATTAGAGTCATTGGTGACTCTAGAGTGGGCCATCATAACAGAATGAAGGGATTGTGAAAGCCTAATGGAAGTGCACTGAGAAGACAGTTGGTGTAGAGGAAGAAAAAGTAGCAGAAATATTTGATCCACTCTAGGAGTTTGGCTAGGAATTGGACAGAAGCGATGGGGTGATAGCTGAAGAGGGCCATGAGATTGAAGGGGCTTTTATAGTATAGGAAAATGATACTAATGATAATAATAATGGTACTTGTTAAGTGCTTGCTATGTGCCAGGCACAATACTAAGTGCTGGAGTAGATATAAGTTTAACAGTTTGGACACAGCCCCTGTCCCACATGAGGTTCACAGTCTATGGAGGAAGGAGTAAGATTTAATTTCCAACTTTACAGTTGCGTAACTGAGGAACAGAGAAGTTAAGCGAATTGCCCAAAGTCACAAAGTAGTCATGTGGCAGAGCCGGAATTAGAACCCAGGACCTCTGACTCCCGGGTCCTTACTCTTTCAGGTTTGAAGGCAGAAGGGAGGGAGTCTACTGAGAGAGGGGTTGAAAATAATGGTGGGGTCTGGGAAGAGAGTGGGAGTGAGAAATTTTAGAAGGTGGGAGGGGTTAGGATTAGGGGCTCAAGTGGAGAAGGTAAGTACGGAGAGCAGGTGGGATGTCTTCTTGAGAAAAAGTTATGAAGTAGGAAAAAGTTGAAGAGGTGACAGAGTGGTGAGGAGATAATGGGGCACATTGGGGAGCTTGCATCTGGTAGCTTCAATTGTAGCAAAAAAGTAGTTGGCAAAATCATAAAGGGACAAGAGAGGGAAGTGGTAGCAGAAGGGGGAGAGGGGCTTCTTGAGACCCTATGAATCTGTGTCCAGTTTCAAAACAACCAACTCCTTTTATTTTTCAAGATAGTAATAGGATTTTTTAAGTGCTTCCTGTGTGCAGAGTACTGTACTAAATATTGGGAGACAATACATAGGTGGGAGTTAGACATGGTCCCTGTCCCTTGTGGTGCTCACAATCTTAAGGTCTTTCACATCCCTGCTAGAAGAGAGAGCTGAGCCCCTGTATAATATAATGATTCTTATAACTGATGTTTTGCCAACTTGTACTTCCCAAGTGCTTAGTACAGTGCTCTGCACACAGTAAGCACTCAATAAGTATGATTGATTGATTGATTTGAGAAAATTGACACAAAGTGAAACCAAGAGAGAAGGCATTGTGGATGCATTCATTCATTCAATCATCTTTATTGAGCACTTATAATAATAATGATGGTATTACTTAACTGCTTACTATGTGCCAAGCACTGTTCTAAGCACTGGGGTAGATATATCAGGTTGTCCCATGTAGGGCTCAGAGTCTTAATCTCTATTTTACAGATGAGGTAACTGAGGCATAGAGAAGTTAAGTGGCTTGCCCAAGGTCACAAAGCTGACAAATGGCAGAGCTGGGATCAGAACCCACGACCTCTGACTCCCAAGCCTGTGCTCTTTCCATTAAGCCGCCATGTGCAATGCACTGTACTAAGCACTTGGGAGAGTACAATACAACAATAAACAGATACATTCCCTGCCCACAGTGAGCTTGGATAGTAAGTGTGGCAGTATATCCAGGGTCAACCTCACATTGAAAAAAAATCTCTCTGCCAATACTGTCATCTTCCATCTTGAGGGACAGTGATATTTACATGTGTTTGTGTGACAGTTATCCTTGTAACATTTCCTTCCCTGGAAGAACAAGAAGCAGTTCTTCCAGTATTGTTCTGCAGCACTGTTCTGATAAGAACAATGAAAAAGAAAAACAAAAAACAACAACAATAAAATGAACAAACACCTAATAGAGGGATTCTCAGGTGGGATTGAAATTGCCAGGGGTACCACGTGATTGTTTTAACATAAAAAATCCACTCTAAATAGCTGGAATATGATTTTAATGTTTTAAAAGGTAGCTCACAGAAGGTTTCAAAAACAATTGTAGTCCTTAGAGTTGATCTTGACCTGTGGAGGATATTCATTTAGATTTATAATCATTGCCTTCTTTATTTTAGTTAGAGAAGTCACTGAAAGATGATTTTTGTCTAAAATAAATGCAATCAAATCTATATCTTTTGATTTGTCAATTAAGAGAAATGTCAGATTAGGTGGAGAAAACATTCAGAATCACATAAAGTGAACTAGAACGATTTGTGGTCTTTGGTATCTGTTGATATGGTAGCCATAAAGAAAGAGTTTTGAATGCATATGTTCTAAATCAAAAAAGCAAATGCAAAATTTACTACTTTGGACTTTGATATGGAATTGTGACATTCTCTAAGAGTCACTGGGTCCATGCACCAACAAAGGATTATAAGGCGATATGGAGAGTGGGGCTGTTTCTGATCTCTCTCTGCATCAAGCAGAACTGATCTAAGCAAGGAACTCTCATTGACTTCAAAAGGGAACCAATATTTGGAACAATTCAATGAAACATGGAGCAAGGCAAGAAATAAGCCTAGTGTTTTCTTTCTCACAGGTATGTAATCTTGTTCACATTATATACCTTACTTCCTCAGACCAGAACTCTGAAATTTCACAAAGATAAGAGTACCATTAAGCTGATAACTATTGGTTTAGTTCTGCAGATTTTACTGGATACAG
Source organism: Tachyglossus aculeatus (assembly GCF_015852505.1). Taxonomy (NCBI): domain Eukaryota; kingdom Metazoa; phylum Chordata; class Mammalia; order Monotremata; family Tachyglossidae; genus Tachyglossus; species Tachyglossus aculeatus. Next base: position 32,719,319 of record NC_052079.1, on the reverse strand, counting down.
CTGCATGCAAGATTGTAAGACTTCAAGTCTTTTACTTTGACTTCTGTACACATTCCTAAGAAAAGAGTTAGATTCTGAATATGCTGGATATGCATTCCTTGTTTATAACTTTATTTCATGATGACAGTGTTTGTTAAGTGCTATGTGTCAAGCACTGTTCTAACCACTGGGGTAGATGTAAGCTAATGTTGGACACAGTCCCTGTCCAACATTGGGCTAACAGTCTTAATCCCCATTTTACAGATGAGGTGACTGAAGCTCAGAGAAGTTAAGTGACTTGCACGTGGTCACACAGCTGACCAGTGGCAGAGCAGGGATTTAGAACCCAAGTCCTTCTGACTCGCAGGCCTGTTCTTTATCCACTAGGCCATGCTGCTTTACCAGCATGGGGAATTCAACTATCATATATAGTTGATATAGTCTATCATATAGTTTCTACAGTATTCCTACAAAGGTGAAATGAGATTTAAAAAGTGGATAAAACTGGAAACTATGCTGAAATGTTTGCAAATAATCCAGTATGTCACTGCATGCATGTATGAAAGTCACTCTGGCACATACTGGATCATTCAGAATGAATCCCTGTCCTATATAGTCTGGAGTCTGGATGGGGTTTGGATCTACCCTGGATGAGTTCAGGTAAGTTGAAATGGTTCTAGGACTTCTTCCACGTTTGGGATTCACTGAGAAAGTTTCAATTGCCTTTCTTGAGCTCTTCCTGCTATTACGCCAAAGAACATAAAGGATTATACGAGTTTCACTCCAACCATATGTGTGCATCTCAGTGTATTTTTCAGCGTGTGTCTTGTGTGCCTCTCAAAGGCTTGTGTCTCCTACCTCTGGGGTATAGTTCTCGGCTCTGCACAACTGTAGATGTTCAATAATGTGGCTGTTGATGATGATGTCCTCCTGTCATCCTCCTGTCTCACTGTGAGTCCCTATGAATAGGTTCCATTGTGGGTACAAGCATATTCTCAGCATCTGCATTTCCATCCTTGTCCATTTGTGCTTGCGTTCATCTACGTTTATGTGCATTTGTGTGAGTTCTTCTTTTTGAGTGAGTGGGTCTTTATTAGAGTGGGTCCTTCTGAATGTGTCAGTATGAGTTTCCCCTGTATTTTAGGAGCATCAGTGTAACCTCGTTGTGGGCAGGGAACATATGTACCAACTCTGTTATATTGTACCCTCCCAAGCTCTGCACACGGTAAGCGCTGAATAAATATGATCGGTTGATTGATCAGTGCTCTTTTTGTGCCTCTATGTGATTATGTTTCACTGTATTTGAGTATTGTTGCTTTTTATTTCTCTTTGTCATATAGGGTAGAGGAGCTAAAATGTCCAGCATGTGCCAGAGTGGCTTCACACATGCATGCAGAGGCAGGATGGATTATTTGCCAACATTTCAGCATATTTGCCAGTTTGATTCACTTTTTCTATTTCATTTTATCATTGTGAGTAAATGATATTCCAGAAAATTTAAGAATTTCCTTCAGGCCCTGTTCCCTGAGGCCAGGGATCATGAATACCAACTCTATTGTATCATACTCTCCCAAGTGCATTAGTACTCTGTGCTCTGCAGACAGTAGGTGCTCAATAAATGCCATTGATTGATTAATTGATTGTGACATACAAGAGGCGCTGGTGGAAGAGCTCTAGAAATCAGATGTGGGGCCTAGGGGAGGTTAAGCTTTCACAATGTACTGTATAGTCCTTCAGTTTGACATGAATATTGATACCACGTTAATGCCACAATTTATCAGTCTACAAATCCATTCCGGATTTCTCGATTAGACTTTCTAATTCTTTGTCTATCAAACGAGTACTTATTTCTCTGTCAAAGATTTAAACTGGTACATAATCCAGGTCTTTTTCAGATGAATGAATCCATTGCTTGTTACAAGTGATCCTAAATTACTCCATGGACACACATGTATATACATAGAAGAACTCTTGTATGAATGATTCAAAGGTTTCCAGTGGGACTCTTAGGTTTTTGAGGGAGAAGAGTTCTCTGGATTTTCCGAATCACGGTTTGAACCCGGAATCCAGATTCCTTATTGCACCTCCAAGCAAGGTTGCACATTATAGGTTGATGATTATTGGGCATCAAACATAGCCTTGTGCCTTCTCACCTTTTTCATTCTTGACTGGTAATCCAGTCACTGGTTGTTTCATCTATATTTGATGTCTTCCTCCCCCATTACATTGTATCATCCTATCCCTATTGTACCTCTTCCAAACATTTAGTACAATGCTCTGCACAGAGTAGATATTCAAATGCTTTGCACATAGTAAGTACTTAACGAATACCATCATTATTATTAATAAATACAAATGATTACTGTATTTGTTGAAGGAAAAATTACTCTATTTTGGGGACCTCTAAGTTGCACAGTGGATGGGCCTCCAGGATATGTGTGGGGCTAAAGAATCAATAAATCTATCAATTATATGTATTGAGCACTTACTCTCTGCAGAGCACCTACTGAGAACTTGGGAGAGTACAATATAAGAATAGAATAGGTACATTTATTTTCCATAATGAGTTTACAGTCTACAGGGGGAAACAGACAATAATATAAATAAATGAATTACAGATATGTACATAAATGCTGCGGGGCTGGGAGGGGGTTGAATAAAGGGAGCAGGTCAGGGTGACACTGAAGGAGTGGAAGAAAAGGAAAAGAGGGCTTAGTCAGGGAAGGTCTTCCCAGGGAAGAGACCTTCTTGGAGGAGATGTGTCTTCAAAAAGCCTTGAAGTGGGAATAATTGTCTGTCAGATATGAAGAGGGAGGGCATTCCAGGCCAGAGGCAGGATGGGGGAGAGAGGTCGTCGATGAAATAGACAAGATTGAGGTAGAGTTTGTAACTTGGCATTAGAGAAGTGAAGTGTGTGGGCTGGGTTATAGTAGGAGAGTAGTGAGGTGAGATAGGAGGGGGCAAGATGATTGAGTGCTTAAAAGCTGATAGTAAGTAGTTTCTGTTTGATGTGGCGGAGCACGGACAACCACTGGAGGTACTTGAGGAGTGGGGAAACATAGACTTAATGTTTTTGTATAACAAAACAGGCAGCAGGGTGAAGTATGGACTGGATTGAGGAGAGACCTGAGATGGGAAGACGAGTCAGGAGGCCAATACAGTAATCAAGGCAGGGTAGGATAAACGCTTGGATTGATGTGGGAGTTGTTTGGATAGAAAGGAAAGAGGATTTTCTCTATGTTGTGAAGGTTGAACCAACAGGAGTTAGTGATAGACTGAATATGTGGGTTGAAGGACAGAAGAAGGAGTCAAGGATAATACCAAGGTTATGGGCATGTGAGACAGGAAGGATGGTGGTGCTGTCTACAGTGATGGGAAAGTCAAGGGGAGACCAGGGTTTGGATGGGAATATAAGGATTCTGACTCTGACATGTTAAATTTGTGGTGATGGCAGGACATCCAAGTAGAGATGTCTTGGAAGGCAGGAAGAAATGAGAGACTGCAGAAAGGGAGAGAGATCAGGGCTGGAGATGTAGAGTTGGGAGTCATCTGCATAGAAGTGGTAGTTAAAGCCATGGTAGCAAATACATTCTCCAAATGAGTGCGTATAGATGGAGAATAGAAGGGGATCGAGAACTGAACTTTGAAGGATTGCCACCATTATGGGGTGGAAGGCAGAGAAGGAGACCATGGAAGAGAGTGAGAATCAGTGGCCAGAGAGATAGGAGGATAATCAGGAGATGAAAGAGTCAGTGAAACTGAGGTTGATTGTTTCCAGGAGAAATGGATGGTTGATTGTGAGTGTCATGGGCAGCTGAGAGGTTGATGAGGATGGAGTAGAAGCAAGAAAATAAGACAAGAAGATAGAGATTCAGAAAGCCAGAATGGGCTACAGAGAGGGACAATATGATGGACTGGTAGCCTAGAAAGACCTAGAGGGAAAGAAATACAGAAAAAACGGGTGGAGGGAAGGCAGGATCAAGTAGGTAGTTCAGAATTGGGATAATGCACACACACACAAGTACAGGTAGCCCTTTCCCAGCTGGGCCACAACCTTTGCTATTACTGTGGCTCGTACTTAATCAGGACCCTGCTTTTGCCATCCAATAAGTCAGATACACTTCAGAGTGGCTAAATTGGCTAATTTAGTTGCAATGGGGCAGTGCATAAAGGACCAATGACTACCAAAACATGAAAGAAAGAAGAGATGGATGAGATGGAGGAGGAGGAGTAGCAGATTTAGAAAAAAAAAAGGAAGAAGAAAAAGAAGAACCCGGTTGCTATGATGCTAGCACTGCAGCCATTGTCAAGGTAGTTGCTCCCATAGTGACTATCAGATTCCCCTCCTGACATTGTAGCAGAAAATGGGACCCTAATGGGTCCTGTTAGAGACTTTCTTGGAGGCATGATGGGACTGGCTAATTCCTGATAATTGGATCATTTAATTTTAAACAATAAACATCGTTTTTTTGTTGATTCTACCACTTTGTACCTCTGAAGTTTTTCTTCTTGCCTCCAATTTAATATAATGTTATTCCAATGGTAAACCACCTGGATGGTGAGTGGCCTGGTAAAAATGTGTGTTCAGTGATGGAATATTCAAGACTAATCAATGAAGGACCAATCATAGAATGATGTCTCCAATCTGTATGAGTTGTCTTTAAATTAAAGAAGTATGCATATAGGACTATTTTCCTGATACCCCGCATCACAGGTATGTGGAAAGTGGCTCAAGGTTGAAAATGTTTAGAATAGGTTAGTTTTTGCCCTAATTTCTCCTACCTTTTAACAAGGTCACATAATCAATTAGTTGCTCAATCAATCATATTTACTAAGTACTTACTATGTGCAGAGCACTGTACTAAGTACTTGCGAGAGTACAATAAAGTTGGTAGACATATTCCCTATCCACCATAATAATAATAATGATGGCATTTATTAAGTGCTTACTATGTGCAAAGCACTGTTCTAAGTGCTGGATAATAATAATGATAATGATGGCATTTATTAAGAGCTTACTATGTGCAAAGCAATGTTCTAAGTGCTGGGGAGATTACAAGGTGATCAGGTTGTCCCACGGGGGGCTCACAGTCTTAATCCCCATTTTACAGATGAGGTCGCTGAGGCACAGAGAAGTTAAGTGATTTGCCCAAAGTCACACAGTTGACAATTGGTGGAGCTGGGATTTGAACTCCTGACTTCTGACTCCACAGCCTGTGCTCTTTCCACTGAGCCACCATGAGTTTGCATTCTAGAGGGGAAGATGGACATTCATATGAATAAATTATGATGTGCGTAATTGTTGTGGGGCTGAGAAAGGGGTAAAAAGCATGTAAAACCAAATCCATATGATATGTGTACTATGTGATTTGAACAATAAAATGTTCTCTCTATAAAATAACATGGACTTAATAAAAAATGCTTCTCAGGCAAGCAGGAGAGAGGCCTTCCCTGATGAATCTCTTCTCTACCCATCTAGAATCTTCCACAACTGTCACTTTAGCATTTCTGTGTCACCTAAGTATTTGGATACTCATTTACCCGGGAGCACTTTTTGACATATTTCTTCCTCCTCCCTATAACAGATTTTAGTGTCCATCTCCTCTACTAGATTGGAAGCTCCTTGAGGGGAGAAATCATGTCCACTAATTATACTGTATTCTCCTAAGGGTTTAGTTAGTAATAATAATAATAATAACAATAATAATGACATTTGTTAAGTGCTTACTACGTGCAAAGCACTGTTCTAAGAGCTGGGGGAGATACAAGGTGATCAAGATGTCCCATGTGGGGCTCACAGTCTTAATCCCCATTTTGCAGATGAGGTAACTGAGGCTCAGAGAAGTTAAGTGACTTGCCCACAGTCACACAGCTGACAAGTGGCAGAGTCAGGATTAGAACCCATGACCTCTGGCTCGCAAGCCTGTGCTCTTTCCACTGAGCCACGCTGCTTCTCTAGTTATGTTCTTTGCACACAGTATGTGCTCAATAAATACTATTGTTTAATTTCTTGATAGTAAATCTTATTATTTTGAGATCTCCAGTATATTTGCTTAAAGTTTTTAGATCTGTCATTTCTATATTTTCAATAAAGAGATTCTTTTCTCTTTTCAGTATCATGAATATATAAGCAATATTAAAATTCAGCTATGTGACAAGTCAATTCTTAAGACAGTCTTTTAAAATGTAGTTGTGTCCTGTTTAAGATTAAAACTAATAAAATAATTAGAACATATTTAAATTATTCAATTATACACCAAACATAATCTTCACATATATTTACATCCTTCTCATTATTTTATTTTATAAAACTTAGCAATGAGATATTTTCAGAGTAGGAAAACCTCACTTTCAAGTTTACTTTAGGCATTGAAGCATAGTAAAATTTGAATGTCACAAACCAAGATTTTCCACTTTGCTGATTTAATTACACAAACCATAAAAAAAAAATCCTTCAACCAACTGCAATGTGGCTTTCACTTGCAGAGCTAATAATAATCTTAAATACAATAAAATATTTTCAATCCCTACAGTGTATTAGTCAATGAATGTTGCTAGTGAAAGAACAACATGATGTGCCTGTTTCACAAAACAATTGCATATGGTATTTATGCTTCTGCACTGGATACCTAGGCCATAGCATATGAATCTATGTTCTCTTTACTGGTGGTGTTTCAAGGCTCATTAATTACCCCCACCTAAACCATTATTTATGAAGATTTATAGGTTTAAAAGCGAATCAAGAGTAAAAAGTCCACACGCAAATTTTCTTCTCCAGAATACGTTTAAAAAAAAATGAAAGTAGCAAAAAGTCCACTAAATTCTGAGGTTTCTGTGAGAGCATGGTTTTTTTTTTAAAATTTTAAACAGTATTTGTTAAGGGTTTACTATGTGCCAGGCACCATACTAAGTGTTGGTGTAGATATAAGATAATTGGGTTGGATGCAGTCCCTGTCCCTTCTAGGGCTCACAGTCTTAATCCCCATTTTACAGATGAGGTAACTGAGGCACAAATAAATTAAGTGACTTACCCAAGGTTACCCAGCAGATAAGTGAAGGGCTGACTCCTCCTTTCACTAGACCACGCTGTAACAAGCATGAAAGTCACTGAAAAGTTGTTGACATAAGTTTAGAGAAATCAACTCTCACTCACAAGGAATAAATACAACCTCAAGACTGTGACGAGTAAATGTAGCATTTGGGATCTTTGAACATTAAATCAGACCATGTACTTGAAAAAATAGTAATAAATCAATTATAACCCTTGAAACTGGTAAATATTTGCTTTAATAAAGTATTAACTATTTCTAGAATCAGATTAGGGGTGCTCACATATCTCGGTTTTTACCTACACCTTTCCATTCTAAATTCAATATATATCTCACACATCCAAATAACAGTAATGCTGATAAAATGTTTAATCATCTTTATTGGAAGATTCTATTGAAAATAAGGATCATCTGATGCATCATCTAGAACAATATTATTAACCACAGAAACTGTGTAAAAATAGCTGGTAAAGGTTTTGCTGCTGGGTAAATGAAGACTATTCTGCACTAGTTTGGAGCATGAATAAACCTATGAAAATATGACACGTACATCCATCTAAGATTGGTAATTTATTCAACAATGCAGTTGATAAACCTTTGGAATACTTAATGAACAGCAACCCATTTAGTCCTTTTGATAGGATAAAGAATGAATGAAAAGAATATCATCATCAATGTCTTAAAGCTAGGAGCATTGATTACCTTTAATAGGTATCCTATGGAATAGAAAAATGAAAAATAAGTTTAGAAGTTGTCAGCAATTGGCTCTACTAATTCTCTCACAATACCTCAAGAGTTAATGTTTTCTGGAGGCCATACCACATGAACACAGAAAGCACTGCAAAATTCTATTTTACTGATGGAGAATACGATAACTCCAACAGAAAGCTAAATTGCAAAACATGTATAGTAAAACAAATTAAATACAGTGCTCTAAAACTTTGTATCCAATTGGTAACATATAACCAGATATTCACAGACCTCTTGAAAAGAAACAGTCTCCATATGCTTTGCATGTTGAAACTTGAAAGGTTAGTTGAAAGTTTTTCCTTGCTTCTTGCCACTTCCCCATCCACCACTAAGCTGCATGGGATGATCACGAAATGATATGCGCTCTTTTTTAAAAGGTCTTGCATTTGTTTTCACTGGTACAGGTACTTTAGCTGAATAACCAAAATAGTAACATTAAAAATACAGCATCACATAGCATGACCAAAGTCCGATTAGAATTTTAAAAATATTATTCTAAAATGGTAGCAATATGTAATCCAATGAGCAAGACATTACTTTTCAAAAATGTGAAAATACTTGGCAGAAAAATTGTTTGGTAAAAAGAATTGTTAAAAACTATTCACCAAATTAAACATTGAAGAAAAACATCTTAGCCAGAAACAGACATACTGTGGATTTTTTTAAAATGTAGAAATGCATCAGCTTTTAATTCTATCAGATATATTAAACAATAGTATTCCACATTAAATATGACTGAGTACGATACCTACAATACAAGGCCAACATATTGTCTTGTGTTTCGGCTCCACATTTTAAAAAGGACACACAGACAGTGGAAGATATCCAAAGAAGAGCAGCAAATCTGTTTAAAGAGTTGGAACATAGACTTTATATGTATTAAGGATTGGGATTATTTAACCTGGAAAGGAGAAGGCTGCAAGATAACTTTACTGTCTTGGAGTAGATAAGTAGTTTTCTAAGAAGAATGTTGACCCTCAACTTGCTAAAGACAAAACAAAATGAAGAGACTGAAACTTCAGCAAAAGGGAATTATAAGATCATTTTAACATTAAAATGACTTCACGTATGGCTTTTTGACTAGCCTTATAAATCTTTAAGAACATAATTTAGTAAATGATTGACTATAGCTGATCATAGGTTTGTTAAGATAAACAGACATATTCATATTCCAAACAAATATTTCTTATGCAAATTGCACCCTGTAATGTCAGCACTCAATAAAGACCATTGAATGAATACAAGTGCCCAAGTGTATTTGTGTAAAAACAAATACACAAGTACTAGAGGTGCAACTCTGTTACATTGTACCTTCCCAAGTGCTCAGTACAGTGCTTTGCACACGGTAATGCTCAATGAATACCACTGATTGATTGATTGATGGGAAGCTGGGCTGATATGACTGGGGAAACAGGAATTCACCGAGGCAGTAAGTCAGCGATCTTTTTGAAGAGTTCATGTTAATTTAAGTGTTGTGAGAATTGTAATAATAATTATGGTAATTGTTAAGTGCTTACTATGTGCCAAGCACTGTTCTAAACACTGAAATCACCAAAGAAGGAGAAGTGCAGTCTTGTTCTCAAAGATGGTCAGCTAGTGCCTGTTCAACATTCTGGAAAGCTACCTTGGCTTTTTAGGCCAGTGGGCTCAGTTAAGCCACTGAAGAAATTGTTGCAGGGAAGAATTGAAACAACTTCCAAAAGGGCAGTTTTTCCATTTGGAGAATCTGACTCATCACATATATTCACAAATACCAGAACTAACATCCATTTAAAAAAACAAATCAGAAGCTACACTGGCACAAATATGCACCTGGATTGGGGAATAAGCATTAAGCTCCTCCTCTTCTAGATTACAAGGTCCTTGTGGGCAAGGATCTTGTCTACCAAGTCATTGAACTGTACTCTCCCAACTCCTCTGTAGGCACTCAATAAATACATGAATCGTAGGGCGAAAGAAAGAAAGGAATGAGACGCTGGGAAGATTTTTTTTTAATGGTACTTGTTAAGCATTGTTTTAAGTGTTGATGAGGTGGGTACAAGTTAATTAGGTCAGATACAGTCCCCGTCCCTCATGGGGCTCATAGGCTAAGAAGGAGGGAGAACAGGAGAAAGGGGTAAGATTTAAGGTCCTTAAGTAGTATGCCATCATTAAAGAACAGAGTTAATGAAAGAATGGAATGGCTAAATTGGCAGAATAAGTTTTATTGTGCATGATTGGGCAACTTTTTATAAACAATTCATTCAAGAGCCTAGTGGAGTTCCAAGCACCTAGGTATAGTTACATGTGTCTTCTAGTGTCTGCTCCACTCAGGGGTTGCTAAATAAGTAGTAGAACTATTTCAGAAAGAAAAATGTTGAAAAATTACCTGAAAAAGGACACATTATGTACCATTTAACTTGTCCCATTTAGTAAAATTATATTATTATTCTGAACAATCTAGTACTGGAGAAATGCATCAGTTATAACTTTCAAGTTTCATATATGCATATAAAAACTTGTGTGAAGCTATATGAACTTATATGGATTCATGTACACACCTATAATAAATCTTTGGTAACAATGCTAGAACAATGCTAAAATGCTGATGGACTTGGAAAATTTCTGTAAAATATTTACAAGTATATACGTTATCGAAAATTAACAAAAATATTCGAGTCAAACAGTTAAATTTGTTTTGGGAACATATTCCATTGAAACATTTTGATTCAACATTTGTGTGCATCAAAGGTATAGTTTGTGTCTTACTAATGTACTTTGTTATTTTGAAGCTTATTACTGAATCTTTAAATTGCCATCTTTGTGTCCCCTTTCACAATCTAACCCTATAAATGTTAATCTGCAATCTTTTCATTGCTACTTATAAAATCCCATTGCCTATATCAATTATGATACCTAAAAGCAGCAATTATGTGGCATTACAGCCAGTTTTATAGCCACCTTGCAATACATTTTAACTGGAATGAAAATGCCACTGAAAGATTAGTGGTCAGAAAGACAGTTTAGTTTCTGAGGGAATAAATAAGGCCTTTTCAAAAGAAGTCATTTTTTTTGTGATTAAAAGGCACTACAGATTGTGGTATTGTTTTTTTTTTATATTTAAGTTGATGAAACAATTTTCACAAGTAATCACTAAGCCTTCTTTTCTTATTTTATTCCACGTACTTTTTGTTATTATATAAATACTTTAGATGAACAGAGATTATGGAAAAATGTGATTATGGGAAAATGTTGAACAACCATTTAAGAATTTATTTTGAAGCTATTTTAATGCTTTGTGATTATTCTAGAATTGGACCAAGTGTATAAAGAAACAATTTGGCACAGTCAATATGTAATCACTCTAGCATTATTTAGACTTTTGAGAACAAAAAGTGGTGAGCTATTTGAAACCAAGAAAGACAACTGGGTATTACAGATATTCTGCAGATAGGATCCTGGAACCAAATGATGAAACTGGAAATAGTATGCTATCTTTTCCATTTCCTGAAGCAAAATTGTTACAGTCTAAATGAAACTTCAACAGTATTCTGAAGCATATTTTCAGGTGATCATACCCACCAAACAACCAACCATTTAAATCACTGATGAAAGCCTGTCTTGATTTTGGTTAAAATGCTCTTATTTTTGAGCAGTCATTTCTTTGCTGTTAAATCTGTTGCCTGCTAAAGATTTGTTCTGGTCATTTTTTTTGTTAAATCCTCAATTCTTTAACAAATATCGAGGGCTGCATATGCTGCATTTTGATAAGTAATTTAATACGTAAAATGCTTTGAATGGATCTCCTAGTATCTATAAAAAAGCTTCAGTAAACCGGTCATGATAGAAATTTCATGATGCATACTAATAACATCATAGGATTTTCATCAGTACACCTAACACTGTTTTTCTGGGTACTAATTTATTTCAAAGAGCTTCCCATATTGTATTACTTAACAGCAGATACTGCATGGAGAAAAAAAAAATCTACATTTTAATGAAAGTGACCAGAACGAATCTCTAGCAGCAAAGCATGTACATCAATTTAAGTTCTATAAATGCCTTTGTTTTAGTAGATTCGCAGGCGAGGTAGGTGCTACAGAAAAAAACAGCTGCTCTTCATGCTCCATCTTATTTAAAATTGGCTCACCACTTGCAGTGGACTGCAGACTCAAACTTACCAGATATAAATATGATAAAGGTGAATGAAAAGAATTTAATAATTTAATGTAAGGAATTTAATTTTTCCTTGCATTAATCATCTAAGTAGTTACAGTAACTTTTTGTTTATAGCCTCTTTCTACACTTGTATAATTTGTCTGTAGTTGGGAATTTTGTGGTAATTTAAACAAATGATATTGAAAACTTTGGGAAGTTCCTTGTAAAACTAATAATTAGATTTATAAAAGGATTGTTCCCTTATTAGATACTTCAAGTCCCAAGATTTCTACAGGGTCTTCATAGACTTTACAAAAGCATTTGATAGCATTTTTAGACTGTGAGCCCACTGTTGGGTAGGGACTGTCTCTATACGTTGCCAACTTGTACTTCCCAAGTGCTTAGTACAGTACTCTGAACACAGTAAGTGCTCAATAAATATGATTGATGATGATGATTTGATACTATCAGTAAATATGGGCTTCAGGAATCAACTTGCAAATTTGGAAGTCCCAAAATGTTCATCAAGGATCTGAAACTACTTCACCAAGGTATAGCTGGCTTGGTCAGAGCTGCGGGTGCCTTGTATGAACAATTCCCCACTGAAAAAAGAATAAAGTAGAGTTGTGTGGCCACCAACCTCTCACCCATGCCATACCTCTGGCCTGGAATACCCCCCTTTTTCAAAGCCTTATTGAAGGCACATCTACTCCAGGAGGCCTTCCCTGACTGAGCCCTCTTCCTTCTCTTCAACTCCCTTATGTGTTGTTCTTACTCCCTGTTCTCATTCCCCTTCCCAGACAAACAACATTTTTTAATTTTTTAAATATGGTATATGTTAAGCGCTTACTATATGCCAGGCACTGTTCTAAGCACTGGGTTAGGTACAAGCTAATCAGGTTGGACACAGTCCCTGTCCCAAATATGGCTCCCAGTCTTATTCTCAACACACCAACTATTAAGAATGAGGCCCTTTCAAATTTAGAAAGCCTTCCAACATGTATGGTTATGGTACTTGTCCCAGCTTTTGAGGATTCTCAAAGCAGTCAGCGGTCAGTGCAAAGCACTCAGATCCAAAGGCATAACTGCAGAGACCTCCAAGCGTTGAAGAAACAACCAGCTTAAACACTTACACAAGTTCTTTTTCAACAAATGGAACTGTGGTGAAATGCAGCAGGATCTCAAAGTTGCCACCATCATCACCATTAAGGGGAAAGATCAAATGTTAGCAATTTTTGAGGTACTTCCCTAAACTCCATTACCAGTAATATTCTTGCCCAGTGTTTCTGGATGAGCCACTAAGGAAAGTTACTAACATTGTGAAATCACAATGTCACTTCAGATCAGAGATGAACTCGGCTGACATGATATTTACAGTATATCAGATTGAGGAGAGTTGCAGGAATCAGCTCCCAGACTGCAACAAATTTTCACAGACCTTATGAAAGCTTTGACACCAAAAGTAGATCTGGACACTACAAATGGCTTAGTAAATTTGGCCAACCTGAACAGTTCATTAAAATACTAGGCTGCTATATGATGACTTGGCTGAATGGGTCAGTTTTTTTCTTTTTTATGCTGTTCGTTAAGTGCTTACTATGTAAGCAGTCTGTACTAAACCCTGGGGTGGATACAAGCTAGATATTATTAGACACACAGTCTTAATTCCATTTTACAGGTGAAGTGACTGAGGCACAGAGCAGTTAAGTGATTTGCCAAAGGTCACAGAACAGACAAGTGATGGAGCCTTAATAATATCCTTCTGTACTTCTAGGAAACTTTCCCAACTCAGTAGACTTCAAGCATCAGCCAGAACCCTGGATACAGTTACTTAAGAATTGCTGATGACTTTACCCCAAGAAGACATGGGTTTTCATGGTGTCAAGTAGGTGTTAGGAGCTTACAAAACTTATAAAAGAAATACAGCTAATGTATCAGCTTGCACCAAGAAAGCCATAACTACAACTAAAAATCTATATTAGGAACTCACAAAATTCTGTTATTTATGTAGAACACTGACTAATGATACACAAGGAAGCCCAAAATCAAGTCAAGAAAGTGAACACATCCTGTGAGACACTGTTAAGCAGTGTGTGGTGACACTGTGGTATTAGGCTTCAGACCAAACCCAGCCTTAAAACCAACCCTCTAAGATGGCTATAAACTCTGTCCAACCTTCTCTATGGCTATGAGTTGGTGGCAAGGAAATCAAAGGCACAAGTAAACACAGTCTGTTAAAAGAGTCTGATTATTGTTGCCAACTTGTACTTCCCAAGCGCTTAGTACAGTGCTCTGCACACAGTAAGCACTCAATAAATACGATTGAATGAATGAATTATGAGCTGGAGCAAGAGATGTGATGTTAGCAGAAGGATTCCAGGGGTTCAAGAGAAGGATTTTATAGTGTGGGAATCCTGAGTGTGTTTGAAGACAGAAGAAGGATCTTGAGAAGTGAGAGAGTTTGGGGGTAAGTGCTGGAAGTGAAAGACTCCAAGAAAGAAGTGCCAGAAAAATAGGGAAAAACAACAAAAAACAGCACATCGATGTGGGTGTAACCAAAATTAAAGAAAGATTACTGGGACGATGCAGTAGTCTACAGTGCCAAAGGTGTCTGAGAGAGTCTAGGGCTAGGACTAGGATGAAATAAGGCTATAACATTTAGAGAGGATGAGGTCATTGGCCATAGAAACTCATGTATCATATTCGTATTGGCAACTGCAAGGAAAAAGTTAATGGCAAGTGTGGGCATAAAGTTTCCTAGCATTCTTGGAAGTTTGTGGAATGGGGAATGTTGGCCCAAACTAGCAGTAATATTGATGAAGAATGCAGTATTCAAGGTTGTGCAGGTCACTCACTTTCCTACGTAGCCTGGGTTGGCTAAGTATGAAATGGCTTCTGAACCCAGTGACCTGGTGACCACCCTGACCCAGCTTTGAATGACACTAGATACTTCCATTAGGATAGAAAGGAATTCTGTATCAGCACAGCCAACCTGTCATCCTTGATTAAAGTCAGGAAGGCAGTTGTGCCATAATAATCCTGTCACCTGGACACAAATGAAGAAGCAAAGAGGAAAGACATTTCAATAAACTATCAATCATATTTACCGAGTACTTACCACATGCAGAGGACTGTATTAAGCACTTGGAAGAATACAGTTTAACAGAGTTGGTAGACACATTTTCTGTCCACAACAAGCTTATAGTCTACAGGACTGTACCTTTATACCTGTACCTCAAAGGGCCAATTAGAATAACCAGCTAGGGTTGGGTGGATGGAAAAGAAATATTTTTAAGGACTCTGTTCAAGAGCTAATTTGTGACATTCCCTACCACAATGAGCTTACATGATCATTACACATTTCATTTTTAACCTATTTACTGTCTCCCAAACCACAATGTTCAGCTGATAGAATGGGTAGCACAGGGAAAAGTATTAAAGCTGGCAGTAATGACGTTAAGGCATTAATTAGGAAATTTGCCCATGGTTCTGTAGTGAGCAATTACGATTGATAGTAATTAGATACAACTGGTTCCTGGCTCTCCACATTTATTCAGACATCTATTTTCCTATTATGAATTGGAGAGTTACTATTTGGATTACGGAGAAAACAGAACTTCAGTAAATTCTACTGGATGTAAGTAATAGCATATAACAGGATATCCACCAATATATAAAGCTTTCTTAATGTACAATATCAATATGTGTTGAATAATTAATATGAGCAGACAACTTTGAGTGCAACATATGCTTAAGGATCTGTAAGAATACTTAGAAAAAGATGATCTTGAATATAGACTTCACAGTTGCATAGCAATACAAAAAAAGAATTATCCACCTTAATTAATTTTACTGTAATATGGGCATTTTAAATGTGTTCCCCGTCTTACTAATGGAGGCGATGCTTCTAACTCCCAATTTTCTAGTCATGTATTGTAAACAGAGAATAGGAAGACCCAGATAGTGAAAGGAAGATCAATTGTTCCATCCCTTCAGAACTTACATAATTTTTCAAAAGTTGCCTAGGAGAGGGAGAATAATATGTAAAATCAATTAAAATGTATCCAGAGTAATGTGGACTCATCATTTGAAAAATTCCATTTAGTATTTTATATAGCGCATTCACTCTAAACCATTTCAATACAGAATAACCAAATATGCTACATTTTGCAAGGTGTATTTTGAGTAGCTGACATTCCCCGAAGCTTGGGAAGCTTAATGAGGTCAGATATAAGTAGTCATTGCAGCAAATCCTTCTGTAATCTCCCTGATTCACAATATTCAAAATGTGTTTTTTTCTCCCTCAAATTAGAAAAAAAATTGTGAGAAAAACGGCCAAATACAAAGGTGAAATCTCGTGATCCCCTAAATTCAATGAAATAACTGTGCCTCGGGTGCAGTTTGGAGAATTATCATTTATTGATGATCTTGTAACTGCCATTCTTAGGTTACTTTTTTTTAGGGGAGAGAGGAAGAGGCATAAAAAATGTCCTAAGATTCTTTTGCTAAACCACAAATAACTACTCTGTTAATAAGAAAAAGAATAAAATAGGTTGCTTTGATATACAAGGCTCACTTTTTTATAATTAAGACTTAAGAAATAAACTCTTCAGAAACAAATGATCAAAGGAGTCAATCTGACCCACAGGGGAAAAGCCACTGAATTACAGGTTACAATTAAAATAAAAACTGATGCTGTTAATTTTTCAAATAATTTAATTTTTCTTGTTTCCAAAGACAAGGTTTAAAGAAAGAGGAAGAAAAAAGTATACATTTTTCCTAGCAATTCTGGTTGCTGGCATGCTACCCCCTATCTGTAAAAGAATGCGCTTTAACATTTGATTCCATCAATTCATTTGTGATTTCTAAGTGAATACTGAATGAAACCACAACTTACTTGAAGATCCTGCTGAGTGTCTGTGGGCCTGATTATTTTTTCCTCTGTTCTGAGTCAAAGCACTTCCACTCGTCATGGAAACAAGGTCTAAATCCGTGTCTTCTCTGCTTACAAGGCTTGCCTGGGAGCAATGGGAGAGAATGTACACAATCATGAAACAAAATATGGGATTTTCTGAATGCAGCTCACATTACCCCAAATAAACAAACAGAGTCTGTCAAACAACCTTCTTCAAAATGATACCACAATCCTTTATTGCTGCCCAGGCTGAACAAATGCACTATGTCAAGGCATTTTTGCAAATAAGAGCCGATTTTAAAATTGTGGTTTGCTATTTGAGTCCCTACAACAAAAGAAAACATTTTAGTACAGTAATTTTGAAGAAAATCAATCTCTCACACAGCTGATAAAACCTTAAACAGCTTAAGATCATTTATTTACCAGTATACAATTTAATTCTTAATTGCATATCAAAAATGGCATTTTATGTTATTTTCTGTAAAAGTTAAGCTTTCCCAAGTCAACTACTAGCTCTATCAATAATACTTCCAGTAAATATTTTTATCCTTTAGATGTGTGCTATAAAAATATGTTCATACAGAAACGATTACATAAGTAAAGTGCTTAAAACAGTGCTCAGCGCTTACAAGTGTTCAGCGCTTACAATAGTGCTAGACACATAGTAAGCACTTAATAAATACCATCATTATTATTATTGCAATTACTATCATTCAAAATTGAAGGCCATGAGAAAGTAGATGGTCAGTAAAAACTAAGTAAAACATCCTTTGAACACGCATCTACTTTTACCTTACCCTTTACCCAAATTGAAAGATTTTATTTAAGAATGTGAAAAAAGTTATATCAACTTCTAATTTCATTTTAAATATATTATCTTAGCCTTGAATTAAGGAGACAATATTATTACACACATGAGCGCATGCACACACATATACACACACAGAGTAAACTATACTGGATGTAGTACAATCCATAAACATCAGGAAATACTGTGAGAAAGTATCTTCTTTAGTTATTTTACTGATAAAATTTAAAAATGAATCCAAACAACGAAGAAGCCACAAAGGAAAACCGAATTATATATGCAAATGTGACCAAAGTCACAAAATGTAAGTAGACTGAAATCTTTAGAGGAATTACCTTCTTTCAAGATCAAGTTAGGGCAAGTCCAAGATTAACAGTTCCTTTAGTCCTTTTCTGATTCTATTTTCACCGGTAGGAAAAAGAGCTGCTTACACCCATGAATCCCTGTGCACCCAAGTGGGAAAATGAAGCATGGAGAGATTTTGTCTCTCCACCCTGGCACACAGGACAAGAATATTGCCAATCATCTGTGGACAGGGTACATTCTGGGAGATGCGCTTAGTACCCATGTCTAGGAGAAAGTCTGGATTCACCTCTGCTCCTTGCAATTAGGATTTGGCATTGTTGCCGCTGCATTATTTTCCCTACATTTCCTCCCCAGTATGACTCTTTCAGCCATTTGCAAAACATGGAGACTGCTTGTTCTGCTGACCTACAAGGAGTAATTCTACGTCTGAAATGTGCATTATCCTTGCTTCAGGTGGTAAAAAAAGAGAGAAGAGGGAGACGGCTTTTTTTCCCAAACTCCCAAAGGTTCATTACTGCATCCTTGGGAGCATCATCTGGGAATCTGATCTTACTGCTAGTCAGGTGACAGTTCAAATGATAAATCTGCACAGCACATAGTCCAACCTTTCCAATATTCAAAATTAAATTGAAAAAAAAAAACCCGAGTGAAACTGAAATTAGTTCCTAGGACAGAATGGCAAGAGGAAAATTCTTAATCTTTTAAGAAGATTGGAAGTATTTCTACAGGAAATTCAATTTTTTCACAGAGGAAGTTTCCCCTATCCCCTTGAGCTCTACAATGCGGTGAAGATTTCATAATAACTATTGCGATGTTCCTCGAGCCCACTCAAACACCAGGGGGAAGACACAATTTCACAAAAATGCCTCTCTCTCATTGTGTCTGTCAGCACGCACCATGTACTTTGCAGCTTGGAAAATCTGTTCTTTAGGTTTTGATGAACTTATATTTATTTCAATTCCGTGACCTTAAAGCTAGCAAGCTCATTAAGAGGCAGGCTTCAAAACAAAAAAAACCACTTAGAGTATCTGGTTAAGGTCAAAGAAATATTTGTAAACATGTGGCTTCTGAAAAATCATTAGCATCTGAGTCACCAACATCCAAAAGAATGTTTTTTTCCTAATCTCAAAAAACCTTATGTCAGTCACTAATTAAGACTTAACATGTCAAGAATTCCAAAATAAAAGCCATTATTCAAAGTACTGCCACTTGGCATCTAAGTACGAACCCACAGTTTTGGTAAGTGAGCAAACTTGTTAGTCATTTGTTTAACAGGGCAATTGGTGAAACCAAGTGCAGATTTAGATTCTATTTTTGAAAACAGGGTTTCAAATTAAATGCGAATCCAACATTAAGTTATTCTTAGTCTCAACAGATGTAGACAGCACGGATCTGGAAGAGGAATCAGTTTTTCCATAAATAAAATAATGGTACATATTTCAAAATGTGATGATTTTGCAGGGGAAATAGTGTTGTCTAGCAGAAAGAATGGGATTAGAATTCAGGAGACCTGGGTGTAATCCCAGCTCTGCCCTTTGCCTGCTGTGCAATCTTGGGCAAATCACTTAATTTTCTGTGTCTGTTTCCTCATCTATAAATTGGGAGTTAAATAATTATTTACTTCCTACTCATACTGAGAGTCCCATGTGGGATAGGAGCTGAGAGTAATCTGATTGTATCTACTCTAGTGCTTGGCATAGTGCTTGGCATATAGTAAGCACTTAATAAATACAAGCAGAATAATGACAGACATGCATGATTTAATACCTTATTAATATAACTTTCAAAGTTGGTTTGAATGCTCATGTTCAACCTACCCAGGGGGATTCAATAACCACAAATCTCTTTAGGAGGAAGTGCTTAGAAAGAAGTCTTTCTGTTCAATCTGCTCATTCATTTTTTCAATTTATTGAGCGCTTACTGTGTGCAGAGCACTGGACTAAGCACTTGGAAAGTACAATTTGGCAATAATCAGAGACAATCCTTACCCAACAATGGGCTCACAGTCTAGAAGACATTTACCCAAGCTTTTATGAGATAGCTTTGTGCAAATATTTGATTAATACTTTATGTATGACCTTGCACAAGTCATTTAATTTCTCTGTGCCTCAATTACCTCATTTTTAATCCCCATTTAATAAAGGGGGATTAAGGCTATGAACTTCATGTAGGTCATGGATTGTGGCCAAACTGATTATCCTGAATCCACTCCAGCACTTAGTACAGTTCTTGGCACATAATAAGCGGTTAACAAATACCATTACAAATAGACGCTCTTAATAAATACAATTGATTGATTGTATTGACTGATGTGGAGGTGGATTATCAACAACTGGAAGGTCTCAAGGAGTGGGGAGCAGTGGACTGAACATTTTTTTTTTAGAGAAATGATCCAGACAGCAGAGTGAAATAGGACTGGAGTGGGGAGAGACAGAAGGCAGGGAGCTCAACTCAATTCAACTCAATTCAATTGTATTCATTGAGCACTACCTGTGTGCAGAGCACTGTACTAAGTGCTTGGAAAGCACAATTTGGCAAAAATTAGAGACAATCCCTGCCTACGATGGGCTCACAGTCTAGAAGCAGGGAGACAGACATTAAAACAAGTTAACAGGCATCAATAGCATCAATATAGATAGAATTATAGATATACACACATCACTAATGAAATGAATAAAATTATAAATATGCACATATATATACACAAGTGTTGTGGGGCGGGGAGGGGAGTAGACCAGAAGGAGTCAATGGGGGCGATGGGGAGGGGAGGGAGAGCAGAGGAAAAGAGGGGCTTAGTCTGGGAAGGCCTCCTGGAGAATGTGAGCTTTCAGTAGGGCTTTGAAGGGGGGAAGTGTGCTTGTTTGGCAGATTTGAGGAGGGAGGACATTCCAGGAAGAAGGTAGGAGTGTATGGGCTGGGCTGTAGAAGGTGACAAGGGAGGTGAGGGAGGAGGGGGCAAGGAGATGGAGAGCTTTGAAGCCAATAGTGAGGAGGTTTTGCTTGATGTGAAGGTTGATAGGCAATCACTGGAGATTTTTGAGGAGGGGGGTGACATGCCCAGAACGTTTCTGTAGAAAGATAATCCGGGCAGCAGAGTGAAGTATGGACTGAAGTGGGGAGAGACAGGTCATTGGGAGGTCAGACAGGAGGCTGATGCAGTAATCTAGGAGGGGTATGATTAGTGACTACTAATGTGGTAGTGGTTTGGATGGAGAAGAAAGGGCAGATCTTGGGGATGTTATGAACATGAGATTGGCAGGTTTTGGTGATGGATTGGATGTTTGGGGTGACTGAGAGAGCAGAGTCAAGGACAACATCATGGTTGCAGGCTTCTGAGATGGGAAGCATGGTAGTGCTGTCCACAGTGACAGGAAAGTCAGGGAGAGGAGTGTTTGGGTGGGAAGATAAGGAGCTCAGTCTTGGACACATAAGTAGTCCAAGATCAGTAAGGGAAGATCAGTAAGATCAGTAAGGAGGCTGAGGCAGTAGTGAGGGTGGTATATGATAACTTGGAACAACATGGTAGCAGTTTGAATGGAGACAAAGGGGTAGATTATAGTGATGCTGTCAAGGTAGAACTGACAGGATATATGTGTTGAATGAGAGAGATGAGCTGAGGATAATGCCAAGGTTATGGGTTTGTGAGATGGAAAGACGGATCTATCTCGTATTCATTCCACTCAATCAATCAATCAATCGTATTTATTGAGCGCTTACTATGTGCAGAGCACTGTACTAAGCGCTTGGGAAGTACAAATTGGCATCACATAGAGACAGTCCCTACCCGATAGTGGGCTCACAGTCTAAAAGGGGGAGACAGAGAACAGAACCAAACATACCAACAAAATAAAATAAGTAGGATAGAAATGTACAAGTAAAATAAATAAATAAATAAATAAACAGAGTAATAAAGATGTACAACCATATATACATATATACAGGTGCTGTGGGGAGGGGAAGGCGGTAAGGCGGGGGGATGGAGAGGGGGACGAGGGGGAGAGGAAAGAAGGGGCTCAATCTGGGAAGGCCTCCTGGAGGAGGTGAGCTCTCAGCAGGGCCTTGAAGGGAGGAAGAGAGCTAGCTTGGCGGATGGGCAGAGGGAGGGCATTCCAGGCCCGGGGGATGACGTGGGCCGGGGGTCGATGGCGGGACAGGCGAGAGCGAGGTACAGTGAGGAGATTAGTGGTGGAGGAGCGGAGGGTGCGGGCTGGGCAGTAGAAGGAGAGAAGGGAGGTGAGGTAGGAGGGGGCGAGGTGATGGAGAGCCTTGAAGCCCAGGGTGAGGAGTTTCTGCCTGATGCGCAGATTACTCTGCCACACTACTTCTTTCCTGGTTGAAGAGGGAAATATGAGGATCATTGTAGCTAAAGAAGGATCATTTAAAAGAAGCTCTCATCAGTTACATCAATTAGTTGGACAGGTCCTGTGTTGGCACCTAAAATGGAAGGGGTGCAGTTTTGCATTACAGGATTACCCTCATTATCTCTCTGTAGGCAGATTATCTACTTTTAAAAGTGGGGCTCACACATTCTCATGCAATCATCCCATCACTGGTATTTATTGAGCGCTCACTGTTCACAGAGCTCTAAACTAAGCACCTGAGAGAGATAGATACAATAGAGTTGGCAGACATGAACCTTACCCTTTAAAGCACTCAAATCACCTTGCCCCCTCCTCCCTTACCACACTGATTTTCTATTACAACCCAGCCAACACATTTCACTCATATAATGTCAACCTACTCACTGTGCCTCAATCTCGTCTATCTTGCTGCTGACCTCTCACCCACATACTGCCCTGGCCTGGAATGCCCTCCCTCTTCATATCCAAGAGATGATCACTCTTCCCTCCTTCAAAGCCTTATTGAAGATACAACTCAACCAAAAGGAATTTCCCAACTAGGCCCTCAACACCTGTTCTCCCACGCTCTTCTGTATCACCTTTGCACTTGGATTTGCTCCCTTTATTCAACCCCTTCCTTAGCCCCCCAGCACTAATGTACATATCCATAATTTATTTATTTATATTAATATCTGTTTCCCCCTCTACACTGTGGGCAGAGAATGTGTCTACCAACTCTTGGTGTACTCTCCCAGTGGTGCAGTGTATACAGCACGGACCTGGGAATCAGAGGGTCATGAGTTCTAATCCCAGCACCACCACTTGTCTGCTGTATGACCTTGGAAAGTCACATTTCTTCTCTATGCCTCAGTTACTTCATCTGTAAAATGGAGATTGAGACTGTAAGCCCTTCATGGGACAGGGATTATGTCCACCCCGATTTGCTTGTATCCACCCCTGTGCTTAATACAGTGCCTGGCTCAGAGTAAGCACTAGAGAAATACCATTACTAGTAGTAGTACTATTAAGTGCTTAGTGTAGTGCTCTGCCTACCATAAGCATTCAATAAATATGATTGATTGCCTTCAAGGAGCTTACAATCTGGGTGATGAGGATGAGGGTGGGAGAAGGACAGAGGAGAAAATTAGTATTTAATTAGTTTTATCCCTTCAGCCAGAGCCAATCTCTGGAGCTGGCTGTTCATATCCCTGGCGCCTCTGGAATTAAATGTTGGCAGCCTTGGCATCTCTGGCATTGGCCGGTTTTAGCCCTGGAACCCTAGAACTGGCTGCTGGTAGCCTTGGTACCTCTCGGTCTAGCCAGTCTTAGCCCTGGCATCACTGACTTGCCATTTCAAAATTTGTAAGCACCTTATGTGTTGCAATCTTCAAGCACTTGGTACACCAGTATTACAACAGTAGGTTGCTCTTTCAACTATAATTGCTACAGTGGACTGTGCTTTGCACGTTAAAGTCACTACAAATACAAAATGTAAAATTATATAATTGATCGACGCTTGGCCCCTCTTTCATGAAAATTAAGTAAGCATTTAAGAAAATCCCAGAGATGTTGATGTTGCACTAAAGAATTCAAACATTGTATTGCCAATCCAAGCTTCTTGTTTTGGTTGGAAAATAATGGCAGTTTGAAAGTGAAACTGTGATGTCTTAATCCAGGTTTCTCTGGCTCTAACCGGTGTGGTCTGATTTTGAGGATATGGCCAGACTCCAACTCGTTCCATCTACCTAAAAGAGTGGATCAATGAAATGAGGGCCCAAAGGAGTTTATTATAACAACCTGACTTTCCAAACCTAACAACCTAAAATTCCAAACCCAATTCAAAATCACTTTCAGTGTTGTGGCCAGAAATAATTGGAAAGGAGAGGTACAAAACTCTGAATTACTCCCTAGAACAAGTTTTACTTGGACAATGAAGCTTTACATGATAATTTTAAATCTAGGCTAAGTAAACATTACTGACATAGTCTAATTTTAGCTAGTCCTTTATTTGTAAAGCAGTGCTAGTCTGGAGTGAAGCATGCCAACTTATTTCAGCAGAAGTTGTGTTACACTTAAGTGTATGCATGACATATGCTGTATTTTCCAGAACAATACCTAGTAGGGCAGAGATATCTTAGAGGTAGTTGCAAATCTCTTTCCTCAATGGCTCCAGATTTGCACTTGCCAGTGTGCAATAAAATCCAACATGGATTACGACTAATTACAACTTCCGAAGTGCCCTTAGGCGCCTAGCATTCTCTTGGTCCAGTCATCATCCTAAGCATTCCTCACAATTGGCTTCAAGCCCTCCACCATCTGGCTCCACCATCTGGCCCTACCTTCCCTATTTGCCCTCTTCTCCCGCTATTCCCAGAAATCCTGCCTTTGTTCTTCCCAAGCCAACCTTCTAGCCGTGACTTGCCCTCGACCTTCCCACCTCCGTTACCTCGCTCACCGCTGTTCCCCTAGTTTGGAACTTCTTCCCCTCTCCACAACAGGCAGACCCCAGCTTTCCCCAATTTAAATCTTTCCTAAAATCTCAGATCCTTCAACAACCCTTCCCCTGGTTGATTTCCCAGTACCTTGAGCCATATCATTCTCTCAGTCAACTCTAGCTCTTTATTTTCTTTATTTATTTTCACGCTCCTTCACTTTCATTTATATATGTGCACTTCATTTACTTTCAAACACTTAAATTCTAAGTACCCTTAGGTTTGTCTCATCCATTAGAGTGTAAGGTCCTTGTGAGCATGGTATGTGTCACTTTGTTATTTTTTCTTACCAAGCATGTAGTACAGGGTACTGCACAAAGTGGGAGCTCAGTAAAATGCTACTATTACTGCTATTATTACTTCTAGTACATTTAATTAATGGCAGGGAACTGGAAGTGGTAACTTAGGTGCTATATTTCAGTGGCATACCCAAGGTCACAAAGCAGACAAGTGGCAGAGGTGGGATAAGAACTCACATCTCCTCTGACTCCCAATTCATTCATTCAATTCAATCATATTTATTGAGCGCTTACTGTGTGCAGAGCACTGCACTAAGCGCTTGGAAAGTACAATTCTGCAACAGATAGTGACAATCCCTACCCAACAATGGGCTCACAGTCTAGAAGGGGGAGACAGACTACAAAGCAAAATAAGTAGATGTGCAGATCAATATATTAGGTGTCAGAGAGTACAATGCAACAGAGTTGATATCCCATTAAACTATCTTCCGACCTTTACTTCTGGTCTATTGGCACCTCCATCTGTACTGTGTTATATAGGTCACCTATACTCCTTAACTACCCTCCCCTCTCTAGAAGCAAAAGCCTACATCCTCAAACCTGTCACCTCTACTAAAGACA
Organism: Tachyglossus aculeatus; assembly: GCF_015852505.1. Taxonomy (NCBI): domain Eukaryota; kingdom Metazoa; phylum Chordata; class Mammalia; order Monotremata; family Tachyglossidae; genus Tachyglossus; species Tachyglossus aculeatus. The sequence goes on along the minus strand of NC_052079.1, from coordinate 32,693,683 downwards.
ACTCCCTTGTTCCCTTAATCATTCTCATATTTCCAAGCTCCAGCCCCAGCACTGGGTGATCCCTACAGTCTGCTTCCTCCATTCCTGTATTTGAGCAGTGTGAGCACTGTTGGTAGAAATCCATAAAATCAAGCCAATATTTGACCCAAAATGTATTTTCTTTTACTTTCTTTAAGCTGCTCACTGGGCTACAGGCTGAAGGAGGAGATAGGATGTTGATGTTAGAAACAGTGATGGAAACTTTAGGAAAGGAGTGAATCGTGAGGGAAGAGATATCTTTGAGGTAAGAGGAAGTGAAGGTAAAGAAAAGTAGGTAAGAGAAGCAGCATGATCTAATCGGAAATGCATGGACTTGGGAGTCAGAGGCCCTGGGTACAAATCCTCTCTCAATCACTCACCTGTATCTCCTCTTACCTCCAGGACAGCTTCTGAGTTAATTTAATTTTTTAAACTCATTCATTTGATTAAACAATGAGTAAATTATTTCATACTGAAATACTTCCTCCAAATGAATTAAATCCCAACCTTCAAATAGTAGCGATAACATCTTTAATTCTCAAAATCCCATATTTTCATGAGATATGCATTATTTAATCAATTTTAAATGACAGTAAATCACAAGAAAAACACTACTATTTTATGAGAAAGCATTCTGGAATCATACCATAGTAGTTACAGTTGTGACATTTTTGTAGTTTAAACAATTTGTGGACACATTTTAAAATGTTATTACTGAATATTGATGTCAGCAATATTATACTGTAAACTTAAACACATTTCCTACCACAAGCTGAACTCGCCCTCCACTGAGTACATCTGGATCCAACTCGGGTAAGAACCGGTTGCTGCAGAGTGGAATAGGAAAAAAAAAATTACACTTTAAGTTTATGGAATGAATATGTTTGACTGAATTACCTATGTCAAAATGGCCAGGAATCATTTTGAACAATACAATAAATTAAACCAAATTAAGATGATATTTCATTAAATTCAAGGAGTCTGGTGTGAAATAAATATTCAGGTTTTCTATTTGAATGTCACATTTTTCTAGTACTGTTTGTATTGTAAGGTAACATAAGATCCAAATTTCTTAATCCACCTCCACAGAAAATAAGCAAGTACTTGAAAACTGATTGCTATTTCTCACAACATAACAGTAATAATTGTTGTATTCATTATGCATTTACTATGTGCCAAGCACTGTTCTAATCACTGAGGCTGATACAACATAAACAGATTGGATAGAGTCCTGTCCCTCATTGGGCTCATTGTCTAAAGGGGAATGAGAACAGATATCTTATCCCCATTTTAGAGATGAGGAAACTGAGGCACAGAGAAATAAAGCTCATACAGTAGACAAGTGATGGAGTTGGGCTTAGAACCCATGACCTTCTGACTCCTGGGCCCGTGCTCAGGATACACTAGCCCATATCTATCGACCTACAACCTTTCTCCCATTTCTGTCCAAATTCCTTGAATGGGTTTTATAAAATTGCTGCCGTCGTTTCCTATCGAACTCTCTCTTCTTGTTTTCATCCCCAATTGCCAGCTGTGTGACCTTGGGCACATCATTTAACTTCTCTGTGCCTCAGTTTCCTCATCTGTATAATGGATATGACACCTGTTCTCCCTCCCCTTAGGTAGTGATCCCCATGTGGGACAGAGACCGTGTCTAATCTGCTTGTATTGTATCTATTCCAGTATTTACTACAACGCTTGGCACTTAAAGTCATATTACAATACAAAAAATGATTATAATGCTATAAAGTTAGTAAGAATTGAAAATCAATCCATCAATGCATATTTATTTAATCAATCAATCGATCAATGGTATTTATTGAGTATTTACGGGGCACAGATCGCTGTACTAAGTGCTTGGAAGAGTACAGTTAATGGAGCTGGTACACACGCTCCTTGCCCACAGGGAAATTACTGTCAGCTTTTTATCTAATTACGTTGCCCATAGTAAAAGGTACCAAGCTCATTCATAATCAAAAACATTGATTGAATCATGCATGTACCTGATTCCATTCTTATTTAACAAAAAACAGGAAAGAAGCATCATTGCCTAGTGGAAAGAGCACAGGCTTGGGGGTCAGAGGACTTGGACTCTGCTACTTGCTTGCTGTGTGACCTTGGAAAGTCACTTAGCTTCTCGGTGCCTCAGTTTCCTCATCTGTAAAATGGGGATTCAGTACCTGTTCTCCCTCCTACTTAGACTGTGAGTTCTGTAACCACCTGATACAATGCTTAGAACAGTGCTTTACACATAAGTGCATAACAAATACCTAACAGATACTATTAAGAAATGACCAAAAAAGAATTGACCATATATGAGTATAACCAATTGATCAACATAACTTGAACATTCTGAACTTTTGAGTATTCTCTTTTGGTTTTAAATTTACCACTACAAACATATTACATGAGATTTTTGCATTCATCAAATAGTAGTTCATAATCAAGTTATACAATGGGATGCATTACTGGATTAACACGTGTAATTTATCTTGGTAGAACCACATCAATTTTGTGAAAAAAATTCAATAACCTGTTGGAAAAATTTAGAGGCAACTTAAAAATGATGGCCCTTCACAAAACATTCAGAAAGATCACATTGCCATAAGCTGTAATATTTTATCTAGAATAAATATACTTTCATGCATGCTACATAGGGATGTTCATGACCCTTTGGTCCTGGGAGTTGAAAGTTTGCACCCTATGTGACTCTGCCTTGTGTTCCCTTAGATCTAGACATGGACCATTATTATTATTATTGTTAATATTAATAGTAAAAGTGATGATAATAATGGTATTTGTTAAGGGAAATGTAAGCACTATTTAAATTGCTGGGGTAGATTTAAGTTAATCAAGTCAGACCCAGTCGCTGCCCAACATGGGGCTCAAAGTCTAAGTAGGAGGGAGTGGGATTTAATCCCCATTTTACAGATGAGGAAACTGAGGCACAGATAAGTTATGTGACTTGCCTAAGGTCATACAACATGCAAGATGAAGAGTCAGGATTAGAACCCAAATCCTCTGACTCCTAGACCAGTGCTCTTTTCCACTAGCTCAATCTCCTCCTTAAATTGGAGTACCATGATTTACAGAAACTATCAGTGTGCATGCAGCATAGTAGCTATACACCCTCTAAATTATCTGGCCTGATCACATTGTGGGCAGGGACTGTGCATATTATTATATCGTACCCAAGCACTTAAGACAATGCTTTACACACAGTAAGCACTAAATAAATACAATTAAATGAATGAATAAATGATCACTGCCATACCCCAAAGGATATTCCAAATGACTTTCTGTTATTATTTATTTTAGTAATGCAAGATTGTGTTCTATGTCCCTACATTCCCTGAAAATGGAAAGTACTGGGGGTGATTCACTACTCCACTCCTTCATGTATGAGTTGGGATTTATTTAACTTTTACAAATTCTTGAATTTTGCTAACAATAAACTAAGCATTGCTCCTATCATAACTACTTAAATCCAGTCCTGAGGATTTCTGGGGTTTTGTAGATATCTTGGACTATGAGCCCTTTGTGGGACAGTAACTTTAACCAATCTGAATATCATGTATTTATTCCAGCATGATCACAGTGCTTGGCATATGGTCAGCAATTAATAAACAGATTATCATTTAAAGTTAGAAGTTTCTTATGTGCAGACACTTTAGGTTCCTACTATATATTTGTCTTTTCAATCAATCAATCACGTTTATTGAGTGCTTTCTGTGTGCAGAGCACTGTACTAAGCCCTGGGGAGAGTACAATCTAAAAATATAACAGATGCATTCCCTGCCCACAACGAGCTTACAGCCAAGAGGGGGAAAGAGACATTCATATAAATTAATAAATTATCGATATGGACCAAGTGCTGTGGGACTCAGGGGGTGTTGAGTAAAGGGAGCAAATAAGAGTGACACAGAAGGGAGAAAAGGAAACAAGGGTTTAGTTAGGGAAAGTATCTTGGAGAAGATGTGCCTTCAATATGGCTTTGAAGATAAGCGCTTAGTACAGTGCTCTGAACACAGTAAGTGCTCAATAAATACTACTGAATGAATGAATAACAATAATAATAATAATTGCATTTGTTAAGCGCTATGTTTTCTATTATGATCTTATTCATTCATTCAATCGTATTCATTGAGCGCTTACTGTGTGCAGAGCACTGTACTAAGCACTTGGGAAGTACAAGTTGGTAACATATAGAGACAGTCCCTACCCAACAGTGGGCTCACAGTCTTATTAATGATGAGGTCAAAACAATAAGTTTCCTCAACTGTAAAATGAAGATTCAATACCTGCTCCTCCTTGAATTTAGACTGCAAGCCCAGTATGGGACAGAGAATGTGTCCAACCTGTTATCTTGATTGATTGATTGTATTTACCCCAGCACTTAGTACAGTGCCTGGCACATAGTAAGTGCTTAACACCAAAATCATAACAGTTACCTATATGTTTGCCAATTCTACAAAGAAGATAGGTAGATTTATTGTTTTGAAGCTTGACTCTTCAGGTATTTAATTTGTTCATTCTTTATAAGAGGAATAACAGTCTTCTACCTCATTAAAGAACAGTGATATGAAGATTATTAAATCAATTCTTTATGGGGGTCTTTCTGGAGCTTGGCGATGTTGTTTGTAAGCCTTTGGCTATAAGGCAGTGTTTGCTTAAGCACAATTAGCCAGGTTTCACTTTACAAGATGTATTTACAGTACAAAAATCTAATTTAAAGGAAATGACCTCACCATTTCATATTTCTGGAACTGGTTGTTTCATAACCACCAACCTGAGTATGAAGCCATTGGTAAGTAAACTCTCTCCTACTTTCTATTTTCTCAGTTGAAGTTGATTCCATCCAGACAGCTTCTTCCTCTTGAGCTGAAAAGGAAGAATATAAACTCACATTATACTGTTATTGGGCAAAGACCAAAGTGTAGCCAAGAATCTGAGGCTAGGTCACACATCACATTCAAAGGAAGAAAAGAGAAAATACAATTTAAAAGACATCCACTGTTAATTCATGCCTGAGGGTAGGTAGTTTAACATACATCACTTTTATGTTTACAATCTTTTCTTAACATTACAAGACATGGCCCCTTTTGAAAATTAAATAAAAATCTGAAATGCTTCAGGATAGATCTGTGTTTTACCCAGAGAATCACTGAACTTTGTTCAATGTTTTTATGCCATTTTTCAGTTATTGTGGTTGAGGATGGAGAAATTCTTCCTTTTTCCTTTTTCAGAATTTATGTAATTCTAGAATGATTTTCTTTCTCACCTACTTTTCATATCTTAGTCATTTTTTTTTGGTTGTTGTCCAGACTTTCTAACAACAACCTGGAATTTCATTTAAAACCCTAGGTTGTGTCTCACAACTGAAATGGTTATACAGGGTTCAAAATAAACAATCACAGATTTTAAAAAAACACATAGCACATCAAACAATTCAATCCAAACTCATCCATACACCTAGTGGGATGCAATTTCTTTAGCTAAAAACTCACATTCACTGTTATACAAAAAAAATGTTGCACTTTGAAATGTGGTTATCTGCAGTATGAAAACTGTTACCAAGGCCATGTCATTTTGTGACAATTATTCCATGAATGAAAATTATTATCCTTTTTGTTCCCTTTCAATTCTTTCCCAATAAGAATTATTGGGAACATCCTGACCTATGAGGAGATGGGTTAAATTTTTCCACCTCTATTTCTGTATCTCTAACCACTCCTTCCTCACCTTAACCCAGGAAGAATACAAGTTTTTAATCTCCTTTTTTGCCCCCACTCAGAAATTTTGTGGCCTTTCACCTTCCTCCAACCGGCTCTCCATTTTCTCCTGCCATATACTCTCCTTCATTAATGAAAAGCAAAAAAACCTCTCTTTATTAAGCTGTAAATATTTCCCTATTTTTCCTGTATTGAAAAAATGCTTTGAATGCAATCTTGTTACTTAAAATGGAAGATCCTAAAGGGAAGAATCATTTTTCATTCAATAAACCTCAAAATATCCTTTTTCAAATGTCAATGACAGTCATGGACTCCTTATAGAAATTCAAAATATAAAAACACTGCTCTTACATTCCATGTGTTTCCCAGGGGAGTTACAAGTTTATATAATGCATGACCTGAAATGTAGAGTCCAAATTGAGCTTTATGAAAGTGACATAAATATTCCTATACCTTGACATCACCTATATATTTCAAATGTGTATTGCTCCATAAAAATGGAGATAAATACATTCACTCCCCTCCTCCCCACCCCCACATCCCAACCAGAGAATAAGGCTGCTAAAACTGGAACTGTACAATTAAGAATGTAAGACAATCCATAGGTTCCTAACTCCATATAAATGGAGGGGACATTCTTCCCCTCTAGTTTGTAAGCTCATTTTGGACAGGGAACATGTCTACCAACTCTGTTATGTTGTACTGTACCAAGTGCTCATTACAGTGCTTTTCCCACAGTAAGTGCTTTATCAATATTACTGATAGATTGATTCACTGATTGGAACTGTCGCTGTGATAATAAAGCTATGAGCTTCTCTCAGAATATTTAGGCAGGGCAGCTATAACTATAGCTAACCTGGTAGTCTTCTCTCCTTCCCTTTCCTCTTTTCTTTTCATCTTCTCCCCTCCTTTCCATTTTTCCTCCAAACGTTTTTCGGCACAGCCCTATTACTCAGATTGTCAGGTGACAAGGAAAGGAGACCACTACAGTAATGGTCCAATTCTTTTCTTTCTTTCATTCTTTCTTTTTATTCTACAGTATTTGTTTAGCGCATATTATGTATCATGCACTTTCTAAATGCTGGGGTAGATACACATTCATTCATTCATTCAATTGTATTTATTGAGCGCTTACTGTGTGCAGAGCATCCTACTAAGCCCTTGGGAAGTACAAGTCGGCAACAGATAGAGACGGTCCCTACCCAACAAGGGGCTCACAGTCTAGAAGGGGGAGACAGACAACAAAACAAAACATGTAGACGGGTGTCAAAACCGTTAGAATAAATAGAATTATAGCTATATGTACATCATTAACAAAATAAATACAGTAGTAAATATGTACAAGTAAAATAAATACAGTAATAAATCTGTACAAATATATACAAGTGCTGCAGGGAGGGGAAGGAGATAGGGCTGGGGGAGGGATCAATCAAGTCAGACACAATCCCTGTCCCCCATGAATCTTCCAGTCTAAGAGCAGGTAGTAAATCCCCCTTTTACAGATGATGAAATCGAGGCACAGAGAAGTTTAGTGACTATTACTTGCCCAAGGTCCATACAGCAGGCAACTGATAGAACTGAGATTAGAACCTCAAGTCAGTCCTCGGATTCTTAGGCCCATACTCTTTCCACAAGACCATATGACCTAGTTGCCGTGAGAATGGGAGGGAGGATGATAATGATAATAATGATAACTGTGGTATTTGTTAAGCACTTTCGATGTGTAGAGCTTAGTACTGCACTGTACTAAGTGCTGGTGTACATACAGGATAATTAAGTTCCACAAGGGTTTCACAGTCTAAGTAGGAGAGAGAAGAGGTACTGATTGAATCCCTATCTTGCATATGAAGGAAATGAGACACAGTGAAGTGACTTGCCCATAGTCACAAGCAGACAAATGGCAGATCGGGGATTAGAAACCAAGTCCTCTAACTCCCAGGCCCATTCTCTTGTCACGGATGGATGATTTGAGTAGCAGAGGTTACCTTGCTTCCAACATAACCCTCTCCTACCTGCCATTTGTGTGGTGCAATCCAAATACAGGAACTTCTGAAAACAAGTCAACATGGCACTCACAATGCAAACCACAAAAAAACACCAGCTCACTCGAAATTTCAGTACCTCTGCGGTTAATTCACTTTTGGGTTCAGCAAAACTTTTCCAGACGTATTCAATTATAAGAAAGACAATTAGAAAAAGAAAGTATATTGAATATAATTTTCAATTTTAAGAAATACTTATTACACCAGGAGGATGGATGCTAACTAACTGAAATCTTTGGAAGGCCACAACTTGAAGAATCCAGCACTAGATAATAGTGCTACTCTGGGTTGCTTTACTTTCCATGGGCCTTCTTGCCGAATTTTCATCCTTCTACTTCTGTTAGAATGAAGCACAATGAAGGCTGGTAGTGGTGTGTTAATGGATAGTTTGGTCTTCTTCCCATTAACTAAGCAGATTTTGATTTTCTAATAGGTCCTCTAAGAACGCTATTCAATCACTTCATGCTTTCTTTCCTAAAAATTTCTGTCTGCTTTACATTTACTTTAATCTTTATATAAATTATTCTTAGGGTAGAAAAACACTATATGCATTCTGTAAATGAGAGTATATTAGGAAAGCAAGAAAAACTAAACTACATCATTGCGTTTATACAGATACATTCGATATTATTGTAGCCGCAGCAGACTATCGAATGGGTTGTAGATTTTTATCAATTCCCTTGTAAAGTATCATGTAGACAGTGTAGTTGAATTCCAAAATCTCTCAATGTGCTTTTTTTTTTGTTTTTGACATATGCCATCATGTTAGAGGCCCTTTGTGAAGGTTTGAAAGACTTAAAACAAACCAAAAAAAGAAGGGTAAACTGGGACCAAAGCATTTAAAAAGTCTACTGAGGCATGTTCTTCATTATGGCATTTGGGAGCATATGTAGCAATACCACAGAAAGCCTATTATTCTTTTTACCATCCTGATTCCATTTAGGGAGTCTTTCGATTGGATTAATTCCTGCCAAGTTTGGTTAGGAACATTTATTAATGCATTCATGTATTAATGTCATTTCATGCATTAGTAAGGTATGATCCACACTCCATTAAGATTGTGTGAATTTCAGGTAACTTCTTTTCCTTTCACAAGCTTTGGAGTTTGCTTTTTCATTAAACAGAGCATAGGCATTAGAACAAATATGCTCTCACCCCGATCCAACACTCATCTGCTGTGTGATCTTGGACAAGCCAATTACTTCCTCACTGACTTAATAAAAGAAGAAAAACAATACCCCTTTTGTGGATAGTTGTGAGAAAGACTGTGCTAATGTTTGGAATGCTCTTTGCATTACCCAGGAATAGCACCCTATAAATACAAAATAACATTGTAGGATACAGCGAGGATGCTACAGGAAAAAGTGATTGGTGATCTTGGGAAAGAAAGGATTGCTTTAACTTTTAACCCTTATTCCAAATTGGAAATAATTATTTAACTGTTGAGCTTTGATTTTTTTAGAGGTGCATGATTACTGAGCCTCTGGATTAGGATGGACATAGTCGATGTCCCACATGGGGCTCTCAGTCTTAATCCCCATTTTACAGCAGCACCTGGTATGATATAGGAAGTACTACTAGATTTCAAGGATCCTTAGGCAATATCTTGCACACAGTAAGCGCTTAATAAATATGACTGAATGAATGAATAATGGAATTTAATGATTTTATTTCTGTGGTTATTTAATGACATGTATAAAGTATACAGTTGAAGTCTTAGACAGGTTAATATCATGCAATTAAATACAAAAATGTTCTCCCAGCCCCCCAGAAAAAATCAGAATGACTATTCAACTTTATTCCCTGATTAATCTCTCACCTCCTAGCCTATATTCCCCTTTACTTACTTAAGCATTTCTATATCAAGCAAGCACTTGAGCACGCATACCCACACAACACCTTTTTACATATCTTTGTATTCTATTCTCTTCTTCCTATCTTCATTTTATTTTAGAGTCTGTCTTCTTTGCTAGGTAGTAAACTCTCTGATATCAAGAATCACATCTACTACATAACATGGCCTAAAGGAGAGAGCGTAGGTATGGGTGTCAGTGGTATAGATTCTAATCCCAGCTCTGCCACTTGCCTACTTTGTGATCTTGGTCAAATCATTTTTCTACGTGCCCCTGTGTATTTATCTGTAAAACAGGGATTGAATCCTTTTTTTCCCTCTTAGGCATGAGCTCCACATGGGAGGGGGACTGGGTCCAACCGGATTTTCTTATACCTACCCCAGTGTTTAGTACAGTGCTTGAAACATAGTAAGGACTTAACAAATACTATCATTAGTATTATTATACATTTTATTGTATTCTATTAAGCACTTAATACAGTACTTTGAACTCAGAAAGTGCTCAATAAATGCTCTTGCTTAGTTGACTGATTGATAATCCCACACTGGCTCTGACTAGGACTCAATTCAGACTTGGTTCTAACTTCTCTGATTCTGCAAGAAAGCAGAATGGAGATTTGGATCCTGTGTTACAAGTAGCAGTAGTATTGGTAGAAGTAGTAGTGCTAGTACTCGTAGTAGCAGTAATGATGGGAGAGTAGTAATACTTGAGTAGTACTATTAATAGTATTTACTGAGTGCCCACTGGTATAATACACTTGAGCAGCATCTGTTCCTACAAAACCCAACTCTCAGGAATAGAGGGGTCACAGATATGGATGTTCTTTCCTACTCAGATGCTGCTGGTAGAGGGCAAATTTGGAGGCGTGGAGCTCCTGATCTCTCCGCTCCATAGTCAATTCAGAGTCTGAAAGAATGGGTGATCAGAATCACAACTCTTTCCAAGTCCGGCTACTGCAAACAGAAGTCCTGCTCCAGGCTATGCATGCATTGTCCTTTATTTCTGTGCTGCATTCATGTATCAGTGCACTGTGAAACAATCCCTCACTCTTGCATTTATTAGCTTGAGTCAGACAGGGGTCTCAGTAGAGAAGCAGCGTGGCTTAGTGGAAAGAGCACAGGCTTGGGAGTCAGAAGGCGTGGGTTCTAAGCCTGGCTCTGCCACTTGTCTGTTGTGTGACCTTGGGCAAGCCACTTAACTTCTCGGTGTCTCAGGTACCTCAACTGTAAAATGGGGATTAAGACTGTGAGCTCCGAGAGGGAAAACTGATTATCTTGTATCTACCCCAGTGCTTAGAACAGTGCTTGGCACATACTAAGTGCTTAACAAAAACCATAATTATTTTCATTATTATTATTATTAGCAGCTGTATGGTCTTTCACTGCATTACCTGGGAAGCCCTAATTGCATGCTGCTGCAAGATAAACTTTTCAGGTCACCCAGCATTTTTAGAAACTGCCATAACCCAGGTCTGATGACGATGACTCAAAAAATCTGAGGGCATTAAGATTTTGATTTTGTATACATCTGTAACTAACATTCCCATATGGATATCCAGTTGGCATGTCAAGTTCAGCAGGTCTAGAAGTGAACACCTCATCTGCTCTCCCACATCTTGTCCTCCATCTAGCTTTCCCATCACAGTTGAGAAACACCACCATCCTGTCTGTGAAGCCTGCAACCTGGAAATTATACTGAACTCCATCTTATATCCTATCAAGTATGAAGTAATAAATGCTTAGGAGAGTACAACAGGAAAAAAAAATATGGTACTTCCTAGGCTTACTATATGCCAAGCACTGTTCTGAATGCTGGGGTAGATATAAGGTAATTGGGATGGACACAGTTGATGTCCCACATGGGGCTCTCAGTCTTTATCCCCATTTTACAGATGACATAACTGAGGCACAGAGGAGTTAAGTGACTTTCCCAAGTTACACAGAAAACAGGTTGTGAGCCAGAATTAGAATTCAGGTCCTTCTTCTGGGGTAGATACAGAATTGGTAGACACATTCCCTGCTCCCTCCCACTGCACTCCAGTTCCCACTCTTCATTTCTCTCAAGCAAACCTAGACACAAAGCCTAATTCTCATCTTTCCCATTGACTATCTCTTGCTTAGACTCTTGCCCCTTCCTGGAACACTCACTCTTTCAAATCTGCCACATGACACCTGTTCTCATCTTTAAAGCCTTCTGAAAATCCTGAAATCCTCAGGGAATCCCTCCCCAATTAATTTCTAATCCCCCTAGACTTTATCCCCCAACTGTCACCTCAACATTTCTATACCACCTAAATACTATTGTTCTAAAAACTCCCTGAAGCACTAATGACCTCCCTTAGCAGTTATGCACATATCTTACATACACTACTATTTAAGGAGTAATAATAATTGTGGCCAGGAAACATGTCTGCCAATTCTGTTGTGTTGTATTCTCCCAAATGCTTGGTACAGTGCTGTGCACACAGTAAGTGCTTAATAAATACCATTGATTAGTATTAGTGGTAATAGTAGCAACTAATATATTAGTAACCTATTAGTCCACATGTTCCCTGCTCACAATGATTAATAATGATAATAATGATGATGATAACAATAATAATGTTTAAGGGTTTACTATGTGCCAAGCACTGGGCTAAGTGCATATATTTCTCCATTTTCTTCTTCCTTCTGTCTAAAGAGCAGGGATCATGTCTACTTATGGTAGCGTAAGCATTCCCACGTTTTTAGTACCATGCCTTGCATAATGCCTTGCTGAATAAATATTACTGATTAACTGACTGACATGAAGCTGTGATCATGTTTTTTGTACTACACTGTGGCTAGAAGTCACACTGTAATTCTGTGAAAGCCTCATTAAGAATGTTCTTCAGAAGTTTTTCCAGGAGAATTCTGGCTAGAATCTAGCTAGCACCATGGAGCAGGGGCTTCCCATGATACTTTTTGCAATCAGTGCACTCTCTTTCTTCTCAGAGACATTGGTAATGATGGTGTCTTGAAATCCTGTGGATGTTTTTCTGTACCACTTATGTTGAGGGAAAATCTCTGCAGGTAAACCAGGAGCACATTTTTTCCTCTGTTTGTAGAACAGTACTATATCTAGGAAGTTTACTGTTTTTCATAGTGCTATCTTTTTTATGGCAGTGGTTAAGTACTTACTAAGTGCCAGGCACTGGGGTAGATATGAGCTAATCTGGATGGACATGTCCCACATGAGACTCACAATCTTAATCCCCACTTTACAGACAGTTAACTGAGGCACAGAGAAGTGAAGTGTCTTGCCCAAGTCACACAGCAGACAGCTGGAAGAGCCAGAATTAGAACCCAGATACTTCTGATTCCCAGGCCTGTGTTCTATCCACTGGGCAACACTGCTTCTCTACCTTAACTGATGATTTCATTAAGCGATGGTGTGAAAGCCATGTTCTCACATATTGCTAGGCAGATTATTTTTCTTCGAACATCCTCCACAGTGGTGGAGGGCTAATAAAGAGAACACTAATGTGATCTTTAAGATTTTTGCTTGAGGATTACGAGAGTGGAGCTATTTCTAGCCTTCATGACTTTGGGAGGGAAGAAGGAGAGCTTGTGATTTACTTCTTGCCTTATTATCTCACTGCTTGTTACACACACTTCTTAGTTTATTCCATATTTCACTACCTACTTCAAAAACCATCCCTCTGTAAAGATCATGTGGATACAGGGTACTGTTGAAGCACTGCTTGTTTCACTGAGACTGTTTCTTTATTTTCAAGGATGTTACTATCCTTGTATTGGAATTTCTGGTTAGAAAAACCAAAGTAAAATTGGCCCAAGAAACTGGATTACCAAGATGGACTAGAAATCTAAAGCAATTATTTCATACATAAAAAACTGAAAGCTTATCAAATCATTATCTGAAATGAGCATAAATATTTGGATAATCCGTAGTGAAAAGAGTAAAAACTTTAACACAAAGTGGATAATGCAAACCTACAGGTTATGTGAGTGCCACCAAGGACAATGAAGTCCATTTCATCAATGAAATGATTTTCATTTTTATTCATAAAAATCATATTTTATAAATCAAATTAACATGTGTTGCAAGAAAATTTGCTTTAGCATTTTTCATTTAATTAGAGCAAAGGATTAACCATCAATTAGTACTACATAATATTTAAAAAGAGAGTTGATTATTTACATTATTCAATTTTGATATCTTTTTTCTGTAGTTTTAATTTTTTTCCCTTGAAATGTTTTAATGCCTGCAAATGTCAACCACTATTAATTTCACTAAAGTTATTAGTCTATTCTTTTTTATACGATAGTGGAAGTGGTGGAGTGCTCTATGCAACATTTTTTACATTCGAAAAAAATGAGAATGACATATTTTTAGTAACTTGGACTAACTCCTGAATGTGGTATCTACTGAGAATACTCTGAAAACGTGATTTACATTAAAAAGTTTAAATGTTCCAATTGTTTTTATTGAGAGGTTATTGCATCATACCCAACAAATGAAGCAAACATAAAATTGGAGCTTGGCACAAATGTTACACTTACAGAATTTTAATTTCATTAACATCTGTATAAATACTTGTTGATAGGCTGTTTATGGCTTCCTGGTTAACCATTCCAATCTGTGTTGTTGGAAGGCTGACAGTATTGGCACACAACCAGGAACTCTGTAAAGGCTATTTGTATGGGACTTGCAACATCTCTATTCTTCTTAAATCTATTCAAATACACTTAGAAAATTAATTGCTAAGAAAAATGATTTAAGAATAAAGATCCAGATTGTTGGGACCAGAGCTTAGAAAGATAAATTTTGGGAGTAAAGCCAAAGTCAAGACATGGAAGGATGGAAGGCTCAAAGAATAACTGAAACAGTACCGCTTTTCAATATATTTCATGCCAGAGGAAAAACAAAACAGTTATTAGGATGTCAGTTTTCCATATTTTTTGCTAATAATAAATATGCTTCTGCTGAAACAAATTAAATCAAATGAAAGATTCATCAAAAGCATTGGAAGGCCTTAGAAGTGAGTTCTAATGTGCATTTACATATTTGCTGTCTATGAGCATAGTTTTTTCCCGTGTAATTGCATCACCAGATATGGACTAATCCGATGATACCGTTTCACAAATGCCCACCTTCTATTACTGAAGTTGAGACCTTTCCAAACAAGGGAAAACTTTCCAACATGAAGTCACTGCAGTATTCAGTGCAACAGGAAATGGCAAAGCACTTGAACCTGATGGAATTCTTGCCAAAATCTGGACGCATCAATCAATCATTGGTATTTACTGAGTTTTATGTGCGCTGTACAAAGTGCTTGGGTTTGTGGAATACAACAGAATTAGCAGACATGTCCCCTGCCCACAACGAGCTCACAGTTTTGGGGAGGGGCAGATGTTAATAAGATTAAATAGGTAATTTATAATCTACAATTTTCAGGGGTGGGGTGACTATCTAATATACAAAGGTCACAGATTGAAGTGCATAGATGATGCAGAAGGGAGAGTGAGCTGTGGAAAAGAGGGCTTAATTGGGGAAGGCTCCCTCCAGGCTTGTGTCTCCTCCTGCTTTCAGGACATCTCCATCTGGACGTCTGCCCAACATCTAAAACTGAATATATCCAAGACTGAACTCCTTATCTTCCCTCCCAAGCCCTGCCCTCCCCCTGAGTTTCCCATCACTGTAGACAGCAATCTTCCCGTCTCAGAAGCCCTCAACCTTGGTGTCTTCTTCGACTCCGCTCTCTCATTCACCCCACACATCCAATCCATCACCAAAACCTGCCAGTCCCACCTCCACAACATCGCCAAGATCCGCCTTTTCCTCTCCATCCAAACCGCTACCTTGCTGGTTCAATCTCTCATCCTATCCAGACTGGATTATTGTATCAGCCTCCTCTCTGATCTCCCATCCTCCTGTCTCTCTCCACTTCAATCTATACTTCACTCTGCTGCCGGATCATCTTTGTGCAGAAACGCTCTGGGCATGTTACGCCCCTCCTCAAAAATCTCCAGTGGCTGCCTGTCAACCTGTGAATCAAGCAAAATCTCCTCACTCTCGGCTTCAAGGCTGTCCATCACCTTGTTCCCTCCTACCTCACCTTCCTTCTCTCCTTCTCCAGCCCAGCCTGCAGCCTCCGCTCCTCTGCCGCTAACCTCCTCACTGTACCTCGTTCTTGCCTGTCTCACCATCAACCCCCGGCGCACATTCATCCCTTGGCATGGAATGCCCTCCCTCCACACATCCACCAAGCTAGCTCTCTTCCTCCCTTCAAAGCCCTACGGAGAGCTCACCTCCTCCAGGAGGCTTTCCCAGACTGAGCCCCCCTTTTCATCTCCTCCTCCCCATCCCCTCCGCCCTACCTCTTTCTCCTCCCCACAGCACTTGTATATATATTTGTACAGGTTTATTACTCTATTCATTTTACTTGTACATATTTTATTATTCTATTTATTTTGTTAATGATGTGCATATAGCTCTAATTTTATTTGTTCTGCCTATTTTGACACCTGTCTACATGTTTTGTTTTGTTGTCTGTCTCCCCCCTCTAGACTGTGAGCCTGTTGTTGGGTAGAGACCGTCTCTATATGTTGCCAACTTGTGCTTCCCAAGCACTTAGTACAGTGCTCTGCACACAGTAAGCACTCAATAAATACGATTGCATGAATGAATGAATGAATGAAGGACTCCTGGCATGGAGGTAACCTGTCTGTTATAACACATACCCAGGTTATTCCTCAGTATTCAGAATACTGAGGAGATACGCTGCGGCATTTATTAAATGCTTACTCTATGCTAAGCATTGTGATTAGTCTAAAATAATCAATTCAGACAGAGTAACCCAGAAAGAAATGACAAAGGTATTCACCATCCATATCCTCTGCTGGGAAGCAGTATGGCCTAGTGACAAGAGCCTGGACTTGGCAGTCAGAGGACGTGGGTTCTAATCCCAACTGTGTTACTTGTCTGCTGTGTGACCTTGGGCAAGTCACTTAGCTTTTCTGTGCCTCAGCTACTTCATCTGCAAAATGAGGATTAAGACTATGAGCCCCGCGTGGAATAACCTGATTACCTTGTATCTACCCCAGTGCTTAGAACACTGCTTGGCATATAGTAAGCACTTAGCAAACACTATACTTACTATTATAATCATTATTAATATCTTCAAAAAGTAAGGCAAAAGATTAGATTGCAACAATTATTGAAGCATCTCATTACTCTCCATTGTTGGTGATATCCTAGTTAGATTATTCCCAGATCCAGTACCTGAAGACTATCTCTGTCCAAATGCTCATGGGATCACAATATGGCTTCAGATCAGAGTAAGTCACAGTGGACTATGACCTTGCAGTATGTCAGATATGGGAAAAGTGCAGAAAGGCAGCACCAATATCTCTATATGATATTACCCGACATTGTAGGGTCTAAATTTGGATGCCCTCATTAAAGTTATGAGATAATTTCATGATGACATAGGTAGCCTTCTCAGGGCCAGGAAGCCCTCCCAAATCCATTCACCTTCACCCATGCATTAAGCACTATTGTGTAGCAGATCAGGTCTTGTTTAACCAGTCTCTCAATTCAAGGTATTTATTAAGCACTTACTGAGTGCAGAGCATCCTTACGATTAGGAAGGTACAATTGATCACCCAATCCATTGCATTTATTGAGCACTTTCTGTATGCAGGACACTATACTAAGCACTTGGGAGAGTGCCAACAATAATATGACAGACACATTCCCTTCCCACAAGACAACTGAATTGGTAGACATGATCCTGCTCTCTTAAAGCTACCTGTCTAGTGGAGGACACAGGCAATACAATAAATTATAGCTAAGATAAATGGCAGAGTATAAGTGCAAAAATGCTGTTAGGTGTTAAAGTACTTAAGGAGTAAAGGCACTTGAGTAAGATTAGATTAGACAATGGTCCAAACACTCCAAATTTGTAGACCTGTGGCCTAATATCACTCTGCTGCCACACTCTGACAGTCTCCCAGAGAACATATACAACCCTAGAATCAGTTATTCAAAAACTGCTGCATATACGTAACTGGGCCCTGGAGACACACACCCAAGAAGGCATGCTTCACTTCACCGACTCAGCTGGGCATTATCAATCTATCAGTCAATCAATGGTATTTATGGAACAAAGCTCTACACACAATCAAAACTGTCAACTGGCAACTCAGGGATAAACAGTGTCACATAATTCGGTTACTTATGTAACATACTAACCAACAAGATATTTATAGAAAAAAAAGCAAGTCAAAAAAAGGAAGGGCAACATGTTTTACAGGTGATTGACAGAGTGAGGTAACAGTCTGATACTAGGCTCCAAACCAACTCAGGTCCACAGATTTGGATTGTGTTCCAACCACAAATGCTATTTCTGACTCCTTGGGCACATATTCACAAATTATTAATTTATATCTACCCCAGAACAATGTTTTTCACAGAGTAAGCTCTTAACCTCTCCTATGAAAAATAATTGTGGTATTTGTTAAGCGCTTACTATGTGCCAAGCACTGTTCTAAGCGCTGGGGTAAATACAAGGTACATAATATTAATAATAATAATAATAACGGTACTTGTTAAGTGCTTATTATGTGCAAAGCACTGTTCTGAGCACTGGGGTGGTTACAACATGATCAGGTTGTCTCACGGGGGGCTTACAGTTCTAATCTCCATTTTACAGATGAGGTAACTGAGGCCCAGAGAAGTTAAGTGACTTGCCCAAAGTTACACAGCTGACAGTTGGCAGAGCAGGGATTTGAACCCATGACCTCTGACTTCAAAGCCCATGCTCTTTCCACTGAGCCATGTTGCTTCTCTCCATCAACCCCTTATTGTGGCAGGAGAGTTCGGGTATGCTATTGAAACGTAGACCTATAATAATAATAATAATTGGCATTTGTTAAGCACTTACTATGTGCAAAGCACTGTTCTAAGCACTGGTGAGGATACAGGGTGATCAGGTTTTCCTATGTGGGGCTCACAGTCTTAATCCCCATTTTACAGATGAGGTAACTGAGGCCCAGAGAAGTTAAGTGACTTGCCTAAGATCACACAGCAGACATGTGGTGGAGTTGGGATTCGAACCCATGACCTCTGACTCCAAAACCCGTGCTCTTTCCACGGAGCCACGCTATGCCATAATGGAAAGGTGTAAGCCGAAGCATCAGAAAAAGTCAATTCACCTATGCTGGGAAAGAGTCAAAGGCAGACGAGCAAGTGATCAAAACGTTGCTCAAAGACAATGGCAGAGACTTAGGTTTCATTGTAAAGAAGAAGGCAATGATAAACCACTTCCATATCTTTACCAAGAAAACTCTAAAGCATACCAGAATGACTTTATGATGAAAGATGGGACCTTCTGAAGAAGGGGTGTCCATGGAGTCACTATGGGTCAGAAACAACTAGATGGGAATTTGAAAAAGAAGAAGCGCTTAACAAATACTACGAAAAAATTGGGAAGAAAAACCTATCCTTTCATTTAACCTTCAAGGACATTTTAATTATCATTAATCTTATTCATTTATAAAGGGTATTTTAAAACTGTTTTCTTTTGGCCATCCATTTCAGACTTGTGCTTTTTACTTAGCATTCCTCCCCCCCCCCCCCCCCCCCCCCGACCCCGACCTCCCAGCCCCCGCTCCCAGGGGCCCCTATGGCACATTAAGAAAGACACTCAAGTTTCAGGCTCCTTTTAATAGTTTGCCACCAAAACCTGTCTCTGATACACTGACCCACAGTTAGGTAGAAGTTAAATTATTTTGGAAGAATTAAAGCTGGTGATACGATATAGTTTGATACTGATATGTAAAAAAGTGTACCAATCAATCAGTGGTATTTATTGAGTGCTTACTATGGGGACAGCACTGTACTAACTGCTGTACAATACAACAGAATTAGTGGACATGTCCCCTGACCATAACAAACTTGTAGTCTGAGAGAGATGACTAAGAAATACCTTCAGAATTTGTCTTTCTTTCAATTCACCTCACGTTATTATTAGTATCATTACATTTATTAAGAGGTTAGTACGTGTCAGGTACTGTTCTAAGGGCTGGGGTAGATACAAGTTAATCAGGTCAGACATAGTAAATATCAGTAAATTAAAAATGGAAATAAAACCAGAAGGAAATGGGTGAGATGTCAGATTCAGTTTTCCTCTATATTTTTCATATTAATTAACTCAAACAATTTTACACAAAAAACCTAAGTCTTATGCACTCATATAACTAATACTTAAAATATTCATGTGACATTTCAAGAACAATTACATTCACAAACAAATCAGTACTTATATGTTTGGCTCATAAATCATTAATAAGTTTGGCTTTTAGTTATTATATAAGAAAGACTATTAATTCATCTGTAAAATGGGGATGAAGACTGTGAGCCCCACTTGGGACAATCTTGATTACCTTGTATCCTCCCCAGTGCTTAGAACACTGCTTGGCACATAGTAAGCGCTTAACAAATACCAACATTATTATTATTCTTTTAACATATGTTCCAGGTTTCCGATCCAGGAATTAGATTCATTGTTAATTGGTACAGGGCACAGATGAATAACAATTGCGGTTTGAAAAAAGGTACTCATCATTTCTACTATAATCTTAGATTTATACAGATTATATTGGCCAATAAAATTTACATAACGTTCCATTTAAATTATAGTAATGAACATTTAAAAATAGGATGTGACAATAGTTTGTATGAAAAACAAAGAAAAGAAGCTTTTTTAGACACAAATATGCAGAAGTAGATTCTCTGAACTGAATTCAAGGGTGTAACGGGTTTTGTGAGGATTTAGAATGACATTATTCTCTAACTTTAAAGGAAAACTTCTTGACAATATGGTATTAAGCATGGGAATAGAACATTATGGAGATTTGAAAAATTGACAGTATGATTTGTCTAGTACAAATATTCTCTTATCTAATATAGAAGCCATGTGTAGATAACCTCTTGAGGCCTCTTGCACTTATTCTGAATGCTAAAATAACAACAATAGCAATAATAACATGGATAATTTATTGGAAATTTCCACAATATGTGTTTTTTTTATTTTAAATCACCCAGGCTACTTAACACAAAATGATAAGTACCTATTTAAACTGAAAATAAAACATAATTCAGTGCTATGGAAACTTTTAAAATCAGAGTTATTAAAAAGCAGATAGAACAACCAATTCCCATCTACTCTTATCTTAAGTGCTAATATGCTGGACTTGCTTTTAATACTTCACTATCATCTGTGGTTTCAATAACCTTGTGAGCTATCAAAGTAGGATTCAATTAGTCTACAAACTGTATCCAGCCATTATATTTCCACTTATTTTGTTTTTCATTCATTCATTCATTCATTCAATCATATTTAGTGAGTGCTTATTGTGTGCAGAGCACTGTACTAAGAGCTTGGGAAGTACAAGTTGGTAACAAATAGAGACGGTCCCTATCCAACAGCGGGCTCACAGTCTAGAAGGGGGACACAGACAACAGAACAACACATATTAACAAAATAAAATAAATAGAATAGTAAATATGTACAAGTAAAATAGAGTAATAAATCTGTACAAACATATATACAGGTGCTGTGGGGAGGGGAAGGAGGTAAGGCGGGGGGATGGGGAGGGGGAGGAGGGGAAGAGGAAGGAGGGGGCTCAATCTGGGAAGGCCTCCTGGAGGAGGTGAGCTCTCAGTAGGGCCTTGAAGGGAGGAAGAGAACTAGCTTGGCAGATGTGCAGAGGGAGGGCATTCCAGGCCAGGGGGAGGACGTGGGCCAGGGGTCGATGGTGGGATAGCCAAGAACGAGGCACGGTGAGGAGGTTAGTGGCAGAGGAGTGGGGGGTGTGGGCTGGCCTGTAGAAGGAAAGAAGGGAGGTGAGGTAGGAGGCAGAGAGGTGATGGACAGCCTTGAAGCTGAGATTAAGGAGTTTTTGCCTCAAGCATAGGTTGACTGGTAGACACTGGAGATTTTTGAGGAGGGGAGTAACATGGCCAGAGCGTTTTTGCACAAAGATAATCGGGGCAGCAGCATGAAATATAGATTGAAGTGAGGAGAGACAGGAGGATGGGAGATCAGAGAGGAGGCTGATGCAGTAATCCAGTCGGGACAGGATGAGAGACTGAACCAGCAGGGTAGCGGTTTGGATGGAGAGGAAAGGGCGGATCTTGGCGATGTTGCGGAGGTGAGAGTGGCAGGTTTTGGTGATGGACTTGCCTCTTAAGCACTGTTATTTCTTTTACCACTCCATAGGTCACCTGCTAAACAATTTTATCAGAAACGTTATTTAATTTGCATTCCCTAACTCATTAGATTTTTGCCCCTTAGCAACTTTTTGGCTCTCCTCTTTCACTCATTTTTTGGATCTGTTTACTATATCATGGATTGATAAACTGTCTGTTTTCTCTTGGTGTTAACTTGCATCCTTCCTATCTTCTACCTATACATATGGGATGTATTCGCACTGGCATGTTGTTTGTTTACATCAGTGAACAGAAGTCTATAGCAAAACCTCAAAACCTCAAACAATGCTGCATAACAGTGAACAGTTGGGAGACAACATCAGAAAACAGTCCCTGCCACAATTAAAACTAAGGTGGTTTCCATGGAACAAGAGGCTTCAGGATGATTATGACACCATGAGACAGAAACCTATAAATAGCATCAAGACACTGTGGATAATAAATGGCAAGTTTAGCCGGGGGCAGTCTTCACAGCCATATGATGGGACGATCAGTTATGCTTTTGTCTCTTACTTTTTATGGTATTTATTAAAGGTTTACTATGTGCTACGCAAAGGAGCAGATGTAATGATAATACTAATACTATTACTAATACTAATAATAATACTTGTTACACATTGAGGCAGATGTAAGGTCATGGGACTGGACACAGTCCTTCTCCTACATGAGCCTCACAATCTATTTTATCCCCATTTTATAGATGAGAAAGCTGAGGCTCATAGAGGCTAAGTGACTTATCACATAGTAGGCTACTAGCGGATTTGGACCAATTCCTAGGTCTCATGTCTTCCAGTCCCAATATCTTCCTATTAAGTTGCATTAGCCAGCATACACTGATAAATTTTCACAATTAGGAGTGTAACTTCAAATCCTAATGATAAATATCATCATCATCATCATCAATAGTACATATTGAGTGATTACTGTGTAATCACTAGACTGAGCACTTGAGAGAGTACAAATGCAACAGAGTTGGTAGATATGAAGTAAAACTAGAACTTGGGACACACATTTCCGGCACAGGAAACTCAAGTGTTTCCTAGATCGTTATTCCTTTATTGGAACTGCCCATCACTGTCTTACTCAATCGCATTTATTGAGCACTTACTGTGTGCAGAGCACTGTACTAAGCACTTGGGAAGTACAAGTTGGCAACACATAGAGACGGTCCCTACCCAACAGTGGGCTCACAGTCACATTTTTCCTCCCTCAAGCGGTTGTCCTTATCCACTTCTGAAAACCAAAATTCCTCATCATTTAGGAGGAATCTAGACAGGAAGACCAAATATTGATTTTCAGTGCTTTAGATGTCTTTTCATTTCCCAAAGCATGGCAGTGTAGGTAAGCAAAGTTTGGGAGCCAGAGGACCTGGGTTCTAATTCTGGCTCTGCCACTTGTCTGCTATGTGATCTTCACCAAGATAACTTCTCTGGGCCTCAGTTCCATCATCTACAAAATAGGTATTCAATCCCTGCTTTCCCTCTTACTTAAACTGTGAGGCCCGTGTGAGACCTGATTATCTTGTATCTATCCCAGTGCCTAGTAGTGCTTGGAATATGGTAAGCACTTGAAAATACCTCAGCTAATAATAATAATAATGATAATGATTAGGGTGAATGTCCCAGCTAACACCGGCCTTCGGCTTTGAGACCGATTTTGATGACACAGCTAAAACGCTTGAGGCATTCTTATTATCTTTTTTCAATCTTCCAACTTATTTCAGTGTCTATTTTCATATAACCCATTATCCTTTTAGTGCAAACACAGCATTTTCCCTTTTGAGCTCTCTGCAATATCAAATTTAACACTTTTCTGTGCCTATGAATTCAGAGGTCACTTTCCTTTCCCTTTCTTCTGGCTGGCTTAAATGCCTACTCTCTAAAGTTCAAGGAATCAAGTATTTTGCAGTCAAATTATTCTCCTCTTTGTAGGAAGTAGTACTATATCACACTGGACTAAAATGTTGGCAGTATGCCTATTTCAATATCCTTGGTATAAGATATTTTCAAAGAAAAGCCTCTTTCTTTTTAAACCTTCCATAATTAATATTAAGAATGCATTGTTTCTATGTTTTTGATGGAATAAAATGCCAAGGCTAAATCTTTTTCATATGCCATAAAAAGACTCTTAATTAAGTTTATAAGCTTTCTCTTCATACCAACACACCCAACCAAATGGAAAAAGAAACAGACTCATACATACAGATGTATAAATATATTCCTTATTTTTCCATTCTTTCAATACTACGCATAGTTCAAATTGCAATTTGTTTAGAGTACCTTCTGATCTCCATGATGCTTATATTTAGTTAAGTTTATTTGCAATTACTTCCATTTGCAAGTTAGTACTGAATTTTACATTGACTTTTGGCTGTGCTAATTAGAGTGGAAGATAACCCACCTCTGCCTCTTACTATCACCACCATGGCAAAGTTGGAACATCGTAAGCACTTGGCAAATACCACAATTATTGTTAATAACACTAGTAATAACAATAATGATGTCAAATAATAATAATAATTAGGGTGGATTTTCCAGCTAACATTCGCTTTCTACTGAGGAATCGCAATGGCAGGTCTATTGACTGGTAGTCTCTCTGAAGATGTATAGATAAAAAGAACCAGTCAAAGAGGCCAGCATGTACTCTGGTAGACTGCAATAGCCGTGGAACCTGGGAGCTTGGGAAGCAACATGGCCTAGTGGGTAGAGCATGGGCTTGGGAGTAAGAAGGACCTGGGTTATAATCCCGGCTCCACCATTTGACTGCTATGTCACCTTCGGCAAGTCACTTAACTCTATGAAGCACTGGGGATTAAGACTGAGATCCCCTAGTGGGACAAAATCCATGTCCCACATTGGGCTCATAGTCTTAATCCCCATTTTATTAAGCTCTTGGGAGAGTACAATACAACAATAAATGGATATATTTGCTGCTCACAACGAATTCACAGTCTAGAGTAGGGGAGACAGATATTAATATAAATAAACAAATTACAGATCTGTACATAAGTGCTATGGGGCTGGGAGAGGGGAAGAACAAAGGGAGGAAATCAGGGCAAAGTGGAAGGGAGTGGAAGAAGAGGAAAGGGGGGCTTAGGGAAGGCCTTTTGGAGCAGAAGTGCCTACAATAAGGCTGTGAAGCAGGGGAGAGTCTGTTGGATTTGAGGAGGGAGGCGTTTCAGGCCAGAGGGAGGTCATGGAAAGGAGTTGGAGGTGAGATAGATGAGACCGAAGCCCAGCGAGAAGGTTAGCATTAGAGGAGTGAAGTGCGCAGGCTGGGTTGTAGTTGGAGGGTAGTGAGGTGAGGTTGGAGGGGGCAAGGCTGTGGAGTGCTTTAAAGCCAGTGGTGAGGAGTTTTTGTTTGATGTGGAGGTGGATGGGCAACATTGGAGGGTTTTGAAGAGTGGGGAGATATGTTCTGAAAGTCTTTGAAGAAAAGTGATCCGGGCAGCAGAATGAAGTATAGATTGGAGTGGGGAGAGAAAGGAGGCTGGGAAGTCAGCAAGGAGGCTGATGCAGTAATACAGAAGGGATAGGCTGAATGTGGCAGCAGTTTGGATGGAAAGGAAAGGGTGGATTTTAGTGATGTTGTTAAGGTGGGACTGACAGGATTTAGCGATGAATTGAATATGCGGGTTGAATGAGAGCGAGGAGTCAAGGAAAACACCAAGGTTAAAGGCTTGTGAGACAGGAAGGATGGTGATGCCATCTACAGAGATGGGAAAGTCAGGGAAAGTCTGTTATTTTGTACTCTCCCAAGAGGCTAGTAAAATGCTATGCACACAATAACCGCCCAATAAATATGACTGATTGATTGGAAAACCTCCTACTTGTCCCCATTTCTCACCCTTAAGCATGACTCCCCCATGCCCACACTAAAGTATGAAGCCCAAGGTAGCTGTTTCACCTTAAAGTCACCCTATCATTCTCCTTTCGCTAAGTAATTTCATGTTTGGGGGTTTTGTTTTTAACTTTTTTTATTCTGTTCTATTTTCAACCCGTTAATAAACTTTATTACTTTCCCATGTACACTTTTCAGGGAAGCAGTGTGGCTTAGTGGAAAGAACACTGTGTTCTAATCCTGGCTCTGCCAATTGCTTGCTGTGTGACCTTGGACAAATCACTTGACTTCTCTGTGCCTCACTTTCCTCAACTGTAAAATGGGGATTCAATACCGGTTCTCCTTACTTCTTAGGTTGTGAGCCCCATACAGGACAAGGACTGTGTTCAACCTAATTGACCTGTGCCTATACCAGTGCTTAGAACGGTGTTTGACACATAGTAAGTGCTTAACAATACCATATAAAAAAAGAAAACCGAAGTTTTCTAACTTGCAGACCCGGACCCAGAAGGGTGTGACTTCATCCTGGTATGAGAAAATGACCTAACTATCCATAAAATATTATTAGTTAGATTCTACACAATAAATCCTTCAGTTTAGTCCTATACGTTTTTCCTATTCATAGGTTCATGGCTAAAAAAATACGAATCCAAGTTTGATCAATCAATATAAACCCCTGTCCACACTGGTTATTAGTAGTTTCAGCTAGGAAGATCTAGTGAAAAATGAAGGGAGAAAAACAGGGAAGAAGGGATCACTTCTGTTCTTCTTTGGTACCACACTCACCCAATTCATGCCTCTTACCTTGGTTCTCACCTAATAAATTTTCACCTTTCTACCCATTTGATTATTCCACCTTTACCCAAGTGTGCCTCCTTCTTCCTGCTTTTCTTTTTTGTTCATTTACAATATCTGTCCATAATTGATTTCTGTGCTATTGCGTGGGGATAGTGGGATGGACAATTATAGGACAGCCAATTTCGCGTGCAAACTAGCTACCAGGAAAATGCAACTCCACCCCTATTGTTAAGGACAACCAATACAAAATCACACTCCCTCCAGGAGGCCTTCACTGATCAATCTCTCATATCCGCAGTTTATTTTCCCTGCTACTGCAACTTCAGCACTCCATGGGTATTCACTCTCCCACCCTCCCACCTTCCTGGTATCATTTATATACATATCTTTGAATTAGACTGTAAACTCCCTGTAGAGTGTAACCTAGTTATGGGCAAGGAACATATTGACTAATTCTGTTGTACTTTACTCTCCCAAGTGCTTAGTATAGTGCTCTGCACATAGTAAGCCCTCGACAAATACCATTCATTGATTGATTATACTGCTTCACCCCTCTCAGAGATTTCATTCATTCATTCATTCAATCGTATTTATTTAGTGCTTACTGTGTGCAGAGCACTGTACTAAGCAGTTGGAAAGTACAATTCAGCAACAAATAGAGACAATCCCTGCCCATGACGGGCTCCAGTCTAGAAGGAGGAAGACAGGCATCAAAACAAGTGAACAGGCATCAACAGCAACAAAATAGATAAATAGAATTATAGATATATGCACATAATGTCCATCTCCCCTACTAGATTGCAAATTTTTGAGAGCAGAGATAGTATTGACTAGCCCTCTTGTTCCTCTTTCAACTGCTTGGTACAGTGTAAACACTCAATAAATACTACTGATTGATTCATTGACACGGCCTGTCAAGCTGCATCATCATATGTGAAGCATGCAAGGATTTCCAGAGGAACTAAGACACTTGGGTCATTACATTCCAACCTTAAAGCCAATTCTTTTGGACAAACTGCTCTACGGGCACACAATAAACTATATGACTGCCTGGAAATAATCAATCAATCAATAGTATTTATTGAGTGTTTACTATGTACAGAGCTCTGTACTAAGTGTTTGAGAGAGTACGATATAACAGAGTAGGTAAACATGATCCCTGCCACAATAAGCCTAAAGCCTAGAGGAGGAAACATATTAATATAAATGAATAAATTACAGATATGTACAAAAGTGCTGTGGGGCTGGAGGAGGGGTGAATAAAGAGTGTAAATCCAAGTGCAATTGGTTCATCAGAGGCACCTAGGAAGATAAGAGATTTGACTCCCATAGACATGAGTGTGTTCTGCAAAATTGGATTACACTGTTTAGACCCTGCAGAAACAGTCTAGAATTAATCTTTTTGGCTCCAAAACCTGATCTATGCATACTTCCCGTTTAATAGAGAAGCACACCTCTGTTTCTTTTCACATTACTCCTAAAGCTAGCCTTACTCTGCCATGATGGTATCTAAACCTTTTAAAGGCCATAGGAAACAGCATGGCCTAGTTGAGAGAGCACAGGCCTTGGAGTCAGAAGGATCTGGGTTCTAATTCTCACTCCACCAACTGACTGCTGGGGCAAATTCACTTCACTTCTCTGTGACTTGGTTACCTCATCTGTAAATTGGGGATTAAGATTGTGAGCCCCATGTGGAACACAGACTGTGTCCAACCTTATTTACTTGTAACTACTCCAGCGCTTAGTACAGTGCCTGGCAAGTAGTGAGTGCTTAACAAAGACTATAAAAAAATGATGCTTACAGGTACCATAAGAGACTAAAAGACAACAGAAAGCATGTGGTTACAGAAACAAACTTTCTAGGTCCATTGAGATGCAATGTGGCCTCCTGAAAGGACCACTAGGCTGTGAGTCAGAAGAACTAAATTCTAATCCCAACTCTGCCACTGGCCTGCTCTAAGATCTTGAACAAGATATTTACTCTTTCTGGGTCTCTTTTTCCTCATATGTGAAATAGGAATAGGCTAGATTCTGACCCCAGTGTGTCTAATCTGTTTAATTAGTATCTAACACAGCGCTTAGCTCATAGTTAAGTGCTTAATAAATTGCTATTGCAGCTGGGTCATCAACATTAATACCAAGAATTGGATAGGCAGATATACTATGGTTCTCTATCTCTGCACACAAATTATGATGGTAGAAGTATTTATTAAGCAACTGTTGACAATATTAACAGAAAAATTTCAAAAAAAATAGTTTTAACTATACAGGCAGAAAGTGTAGTTATTGTGAAACTGTTCATAATAATGCTTTAACTGCCCCAAAAGTCATGAACAAATGGTACAATAAATTCAGCTTCGAATTTTGCATTTAATAGTCCTGTTCAAACAGCTAAAGTGGCTAAATGCCTCAAGTCCATGACTTCAGAATTAAGACTCTTAAAATGTAATTTTAATCTTTTGTTAGTATTAGAGGAACAGTATTGTCTAGTAGGAAGAGCATAAGCCTGGGAGTCAAAGGACCTGGGTTCTAATTGCGGCTCCGCCACGTGCCTGCTGTGTGCCCTTGGGCAAGTCACTTAACCTCTCTGTGCTTCAGTTACCATATCTGTAAAATGAGGATTCAATACCTGTTCTCCCTGTTATTTAGAAAGTGAACACTGTGGGACAGGGACTATGTCTGAACTGATTATCTTAGTGCTTAGAACAGTACTTGACACATAATACACCCTTAAAAAATACAACAATTATTATTAGTGGTCCTTGGCTCTGGCCTTTACTAATTAATAAATTAACCAATACCTAATGGTGTAACAGGGATCTGACATTAAATATATTTCCAATACTGTGTGAAACTTCCTAATCAATAAGCCAAAAGCCTTCCTGAAATCCATTTATTCATTCAATCGTTAAATCGATGAAGTTACTTAAGATTTACTATATGCAAATTACTGCACATTAGTGGAATACACAAAACAATATAGGCAGATGGTTGTCAATGACTTTGCAATTTGCCCAGAACTTGAAGATAAGCTGGAAGAAAACTGTGAGAATCTAGTAACCTGCATCAGCTTAGGAAGATCATTAAAATGATGGTATTTGTTAAGCATTTACTATGTGCCAGGCACTGTACTAAGCAGGCATATATTTAATGGGCATATAAAATGGAATGCTGTCTTAGAATTCTCTTTATCTGGAAGTACTTTGTTCAATGATTCTTTGATAGCTAAAGTGGAAAATAGAATGAAAAGGCCAGCATTTCCTCTTGGAGACTGCCAGAAAGGGTATGGCAAAAATGTGGCCTCAGGCCTCAGACCCAACTGAAGGTCTCTGAATTATGGTATTTGTACAACTTTTTCTAGGATTGTGAGAGCTGGCCTTGCCAGAGATGTTCTGCTTGAGCAATTCCATTAGTCTCCTAGGCTCCATTCACATCTTCAGATGGCAAAATCGTATACCCAACAATGAGGACTAGAACAAAACCAGTGCAGTGAAGTTATACTCACTTCAATAGTTATCACAGGCAAGAAATGTTTGCAGGAGGAATGACAGAAGGATATTCAAACAGTTGCTAAGTAGGGAGCTGAAGTGATGTGGATAAAATCAGAAGGAGAGAATACATTCTAAGGATGCAGTGACACACATACACACAAACACACACACACACAGTGGATACAACATTATGGCACTATGACACTACAGCTGAATATTGAGAGACATCTGTGACCCACCAGGTATGCTGCTCTTATAAAATAAATGGCTCTTTTTAGAAGATGCTTCAACCAGGAAACTAAGATGGAAAACTGAAACTGGTGACTGGCTGTGTAAACAATAAACATGCCAGGAGAATAAGGAACAGTATGCTCATTGTGGTGAAAACACATTCTCAAATTATCCTTCGGGGTCACCATCTCACTTGGTAAAATTTACCATCAGTGGCATCAGTTTTGAATAATAAGGACATACACAGGACATGCATACGATATACACATACCACGAACTTCCCAGGTAATTGGGTAAATGACATCAACTTAATGAAATTGAATGGATATTAAGGCAGTATGAGCTCATGTAGAAAGTGTATAATGAAGTCGGGAGCATTGAGTTCCACCTCCATTTGCTTTGTAATCTAAGATAAACTGCCCTTTCTGCTTCACTTCATAGCATATCCACCTATCTCCTACCTATTTCTAAATGCTTTGAGGATAAAAGAAAAAAAAAATCCCTAAAATAGTTTCTGCTTCTCTGAGGTAATTCTGATTAGACCCAATATATGTGTCCATATTTATGCCCATGTTTTATATCTGCCCTATTGTTTTATAATCAAAATGAAATTTATCATTTATCAAAATCAAATCAAATAGTCAAAAAATAATCATCCTCAAATAACTGAAATGTATAATTGTGAAATACTTGCCTATAGTTTTTCTTACTATTTTTAATTTCTAAAAACTGAAAAAACTTCAGCTTGGGACTCTTTCTAAACAGCAAAAAAGTTCCTCAAATGTTACATTACTCGTGAGATGCAACTGCAAAACATTCCAAGGAGATTTATGTATAGAGAAATCATATAGTACCATGACAGGATACATAATATTGCAGCATATGTAACATTAACTAACAGACGCTGACAAAATCTATGCAAGGAGGCCAACCATCCTGGCTAGGAACCAGGAGTCACGCTTATTATATAGAACTCTCAAGGGTATCATGCAATCAGGGGTCACAATCGAGGCAACAGAAGCAATGTCACGATATCACAGAATGGGCCAATTCAGATCTGCTCCCTGACAGTCCATGAGGTCAGGGCTCGTGGCAAATAATTGTATTTAAAAAGAATATTCTCTGCACACTTTTAGAACTGTCAACTGAGCAAACAAGGCCAGGTCATCTGGAGGTTAAATCACCTCTCTTCTCTCAGGAGCCTATATTATATGGCCTAGTCTTAATTTTGACATTTTTATCTTGGAAGTTCATTTTTTGTCTGCCACAAATAATCTTCCTAGAAGAACTTAGTACATTTATTCACAAATACGTAATGATATTTTTGAAATCTCACCGTCATAAAAATTAATGCAGAGCACAGCAGTAAAAGCATATTCATTAAAACAGATGGCATTTATAATTAGTTTAATCGAGATGAATTAATTTGAAGTAAGTAAATACAGCAAACATAGCTTGGTCAATTAACAAATGACAATAAGGGAAAATTAAATGTCAGAGAACTCTCAAATTTTAATTCAAAATTTATTGCCCTCACATTGTATCACAATGTTTTAATAGAAATTTGAATTGTAATTGTCAGCATAAGACTCTTTCTTAATCAACTGAGATCACACTTGAAAATATCCATTTAACCTTAAGTATATCCCACTGCAGTCACGGATGCCAATATGAATATAACTCACTTTTCCAATCTTTTTCATTTGTATTCAAAGTTAAAAGGTGGCATGCTGGAACAAAACCAAATGATGCCATTGATTTATACTAAATTCAATAATTCTATGCCCTTTCAGTACAAATGAGAGATTTAAAAGTCTTTCAAATATCATTATTGTTGCAATATTTTTATTAACATTTTATTTCTGTAAAAATTTTCTGAAAGTGATATTCACTATAACTACTAGAAAACTCATTTTTTTCAATTTTAGAAAATAAAATTGGAAAGCATACTAACTAAATTTCAAATTACACCACACAAGCCCAGTAATAACATTTTAACACTGACTTTGGCAAGTGTGCAATTTCTGGCTGAAATTGTACCCAGATATATATGTTTTTCATAGAAATGTTTCCCCTTAGTACTTTACCTGTGGTAAAGCCCTATGCATAGTTGCAGTTATATTTTAAAAATGACTATCCTATAGGTCCATATATCATCTCCAATTATAGAACATTGTGAGCAAGGAACTTGTCTCCCAACTCTGTTGTAATGTACTTTCCTAAGAGCCTAGTACAGTACTCTGCACACACTAAATGCTCAATAAGTACCACTGATGATGACTGCAGATGGAAAAAACTCCTAAATATTGTTGACATTTCAAATTGCTGTACAATCTCTATATTAAAATATTCACATAATTTGAAATCGCATTTACAGTTCCTATTGAAGTGTCTAAACCTAGCACGCTTATGATATATTTTTGTAGATTATAAGTACCTTGCAAATAGTATCTATCTTTGTTCATTTTAAATAACTCAGAACTTTCAATAACTGATTTTGGACTTTAGAATGTTTTCTCATTTTTTGTTTGAAAGAATATTTCACATTCAAAATTCACATTCAAAATAGCCCTATTATAATATTTAATCTATAGCTTTATCAGTAAGAAAAAAAGTTCTGCACCTAAGTGTTGAATATTGATATTTAGTGTTTTAAAAGGAAACATCTTCCTTAAATAGTATAGTGGTCTGACATCAATAAAACAATGAATATTTCCCAACATAGTACTACATATCAGACACAAAAAGCAAAAAAAAAAAAAAACCTGTCAGAACAAACTAGTCAATTAAACTTTTAAATCAGCAAAATGTCCTTGAATATGTCTTCCTATCCCCTAATCCAAAACCCTAGAGGCATTCTGGCAGCCCACAGAAGTGATTAAAAGCATTCCTGGCATAATCGATAAAATGTATAGGGAACTTATCTTACCCTTTCAACTTATTACAGCTGGGCATAGCTAAATACGGAAATGAAAGTTGAATACGTATTTTTTTTCCAATTGTCAATCTATTTTTCCAACTTTTATTTCTCCATCTATTTTTTTGGCTAAATGCTGTTATTGTTAGGAACTCTGAAAAGAACGCATGCTCTATTTCCCTTGCAAAAATAGACTATTAATCTTTTGGAGGCCAATAGGCTCAGTTCACTGATGTTCTCTTTATGATAAAACAAAAATATTGTATTTTGATATTTTAAGAAATGAAATACACTTAAGGCATTATAATTCATGGCAATACCTTTTTTAACCATTTTTAAACAGATTTATATACATTTTAACAATGTACCTTTCTAGTTACAAAGGAATCTGACCAACCTCTCTTCAATTCTTCAATCCTTTTGGTTTTAACTTGTTGCTAAAATTATCTGCATTTTGCACTTTAGACCTAGGTCACAACCTTACTTAGGGACAGGAAATAGTTATCAGGTCACCCAGTGGTCAGATGGAAAAGGATTTGAAATGCTTCAGTACTTAAGACTCTATTCATTCAAAATGATTGCCTTATGCATTGTTAAAAGGTGCTGTTTTCAAGTATACCTAGCCAACTTGTGCATTTATAATTACTTGCAAATGTCTGAAAAATATCTACTTCAGATTACACATAAGTAAATGGAAAATAAATTCTGTATATTCATTCATCTACATTAAATTCTTCCACAATTGGCTCTGTGTCTGAATGCTGAAAAAAAATGACCCAGACTAATATTTTAATTGAAGAGTTAATTGAGTTCAAGGCTAGAATAAGTCCCTTGATAGTCAGGTGCAGATGAAAAAAGGGAAAACCCCCACCAAGTTTCTCTTTTTCAAATGTGTAAATAGAAGTGGCTTCCAAAGCTTGCAAATACGCTGTCCCAGTTAATTTTACTCTCCCATAGGGTTTTGTTTGTCCTGGTCCCCGAAACTAATTATTCAAAAAATGAAAGAGGGGAAATAGTAGTGGGGGAAAATAATATTTTAGCCACATGCTCTATTTTGTGAGCTCTATGGTCCACAGAGTTTCAGAATCACAATATATTACCAAATTTCCTAGAACCGGAGACTTCATGCCTGGCACCTGCATAAAACCAGGAAATTCAGGCAAATTAAAAAGTCACAGCCGCAAAGAAAACTTCTCCACGGAAAAGAGTTAAGGCTACCGCCTAAACAATTCACTTTCCAAATATTCAGAAGCTCAAGTGTACTGTATTACGAATATCGGGCCACATAAAGGTGTTCCGTATTTATTTACTTTTTCTTCTTTTGTACTAAAACTTCAGGAATGTTTTATTCTCCCAGTGTTGAAGGGGGCAGTATTATCATTGATGGACGGGAGGCTGGAAAATTAGGCACAGATTTTATTTTTAAGTTTTATTTTATAAGGAGAAACTGGGCCATTATAGCGATGTAACTGAAGCTCCACTGCGTGCACTGCAAGGCCCCTGCAGTCTTTTACAACTTTTCAGAGTGCCGCTGTTGTGAACTGGGTTTGCACTCTGCCAGCAGAGTGGCTCTGACCCATGGAGAGCACTCCTTCAGATCAACACTGCCTCGGGCTTTACGGCTTTCTCCAAGAAGTCTTACATTTCAGGCATCAAGTTGAATTTCTTCTGGAGATGATTAACCCAAACCCATGACAGATTTTTTCCAAGATATCCAACTCCTTATGTTTATTTTATCCTGGCTCTTTTTTTGGATGTACTGGACATAAGTAACCTACTCATTTTACATGTTAAGGGCTGGTAGAGAGCCATTAATTTCCTAAAACGAGAAAATATTTCAATGTCCAGAACTCAGTGGTGGGAGCTCACACTAGCAGCAAAACTCTGATTTTAAGAGAGACAATTTCTTCTGTGCCAAAGCTTCATTTTAATACATTTCATCGCATTTCAGGATAAAGATCTACACTCTTTGAAAATGCATTGTGGTGGTATATTCACAAATGCACTGTTGGAAACATCAATCGCTATTTCCACAAGCTGGGTTTGCAGGAGGTTTCAACTAAACCTGAAACTTGACATATTCGTTTTTACCCAAGACATACAGAGCAACATGTTAAAAGAGGACAATTTTTCCCTCTGCTCCATCAATCCTCTTCGCCCTTTAAAATTACTATGCCCTTGATATTTTCTTCTTTTAGCGGGTGGAAACAGATGGCACAGAGTGATTTCCAAAGTTTTCCATGTGTGCCCTAACTAAACAAGTGTTTAAAATTGACTTTTAGAAACAATTGAGGAACATCATTGAAATTTCAACCTATTGCCATTAAAAATGACCATTTTATCTATTGAATGGACATCATCCATTATACTCTTCATTAGAATTTGATGGCTCTCTATCCATTGAAAATAGGTCAGTGAAGGCATCCCAGATATAATCAAAGGTTTACGGGATCAGTCCCATATAACTGTGAGCTTTACTTGGGCACGATAAAATATGTCTTCACAGCAAACATAATTTCAGTGAAAAGAAGTGCAAAAACTAAATAACTATAATGATTTAAAAATATTTCTGATCCTTATAGATTTGGTTGCCTCTGATCATACATCAGCAAAAATGAAACACTATATTCTAAACCATCATTATCAAAAGATGCAAGCCCTGATAGGCATACCCAACCAGAAAGAAGGAAGAAAATTACAAGTTAACTTAAATATTAAACACATTTCAAGATAGTAAAGACCAGTTTTAAATGTAAATAACTTACCATGAAAGAAAAGATACTTTGCAGAAGGAACTTTCAATTTCTTATGTAATGATGGTCGGACACACAAAATAGGTCCAAGAAGTAAACACCATATGAAGGAGCTTATTCATAAGAAAAACAATATACACCATACTGTATTTAGTTTAGACCTTAAATACTTAATTTCCATGCACAAATGGCCATTTTGAATATCTGATAGGTAATCTCCAGCTTTAGACTTTTATCCAGAGCTCTTGTCTTGTGAAGTTACAATATGTTAGAATATCAAGTACTATACAACTGTTAATTGTTAATTTTTAAATTTTATTTAAATATAGCTAAGATTTTTTAAAAAATTTATAACAACATCTGGAATTGTGTTTTTTATCAGTAGGGCACACTACTTTTCAAAATTATGAAAAAAGGAGAATAAAATAGCAAAACCTTTTTTTGAACCATTACATTTTAAGGGGTATTCTAAGCTATTTAATGTATATCCAAGACTTGTGCTTTTGGAAAATCCACATTAGGAAAGGAAAGCTCATCCATTTTGATACAGTGAACACATGCAAATGCATGCAATCCCTTTACTGAGATCTTACTGTGTCCTGAACTCAAACTGGCTTGCATTGCTGGAAAACTGGTACCTAATTCCTAACCATGTAGCCAAAACTTATATCTAATGGCAGGACTAAGTTTATAATCTATTAATATAAGTGAATTTAGCATTTTATTTTAAGCCTTCATTAGTCACACTCTGCACATTCAATATAGAAATAATTCAGAATTTTCATTTTAACCCTGTTAAATAATAAAAACAGGTTTTTTAAAAATCAAATTATTTTTTCATTAAGAAAAATCATATTTTGGCAATTAAGATTACTACTATATGAAATTAATAGTAAACAGTGTCTTTTTAACTCATGCTCTTCCAGGCTGCCAGAATTCAAGGGTTAATTAATCAATGCTATTTATTGAGCACTTACTGTGTAAAGCACTGCACTAAGCACTTGGGAAAGTAAAGTACAATACAACAGAGTTGGTGGACATGATTCTTGCCCACAAAGACCTTACGGTATGCGGGGGAGACAGACATTAAAATGGACTAGGGGTAGGGGAATAGTAGACTAAGAATATTAATGATGGATGGAAAGGAAATAGGGAAGAACATGCATTCTGGAAAAATATAATGTGACTCAATGACTAACACCATTTTCAGTAGAAAGCTGACTTTTGTTTGCAGATAATAATAATAATAATTATGGCATTTATTAAGTGCTTACTATGTGCAAAGCACTGTTCTAAGTGCTGGGGAGGTTACAAGGTGATCAGGTTGTCCCACGCGGAGCTCACAGTCTTAATCCCCATTTTACAGAGGAGGGAACCGAGGCACAGAGCAGTCAAGTGACTTGCCCAAAGTCACACAGCTGATAATTGGTGGAGCTGGGATTTGAACCCATGACCTCTGATTCCAAAGCCCGTGCTCTTTTCCACTTAGCCATAATTTGTTCTAAAAAACCTGAAACCTAAGGCTCAGTATTACTCAGTAAAACCTGAAAAATAATAACCCTCAGGAAAAAAGGAATTCTATGAAGAATTGGGCCTAACAAAATATTGAATCATTTATATTATAGCATTTTATTAATAATAGTGATATTTATTAAGTGCATTCTATGTGCCGAGGGCTGGGCAGTACAATACAATCTGATCACACATAGAACTTGTAGGCATCACAAAATATTTAATCCCCATTTTACAGATGAAAACACCGAGAAATACGGAGAAGTTAGGTGACTTGGTTGCTTCCCTGTAACTGTAGTTTATTTTAGTGCCCATCTCTCTGAGAAGATTGTAAGCTCCTAGAGGCACAGGGACAATGTCTACTAACTCTATTTTACTCTCCCGAAGGCTTATTACAGTGTTCGGCAAGGAGTTATTACTGAATAAGTACTATTGATTCACTGATAGCTATCAATTGACTTGTCCAAAGTCAGACATCAGGCAAATATTCGAGCTGGAATTAGAACCCAGGTCTCCTAACTACCAGTCCTGTGCTCTTTCCACCAGATCATGCTGATTCTCAGAGTGCTTCAAAACATTAACAGAGAAGCAGCATGGCTCAGTGGAAAGAGCCCGGGCTTTGGAGTCAGAGGTCGTGGGTTCAAATCCCACTCTGCCAATTGCCAGCTGTGTGACTTTGGGCAAGTCATTTAACTTCTCTGTGCCTCAGTGACCTCATCTGTAAAATGGGGATTAAGACTGTGAGCCCCCGGTGGGACAACCTGATCACCTTGTAACCTCCCCAGCACTTAGAACAGTGCTTTGCACATAGTAAGTGCTTAATAAATACCATCACCATCATCATTAACTTCTTAACAAACATAATGACTGTGAAAGTTACCTGAGGGCAGGACTATATTTTGTCCTCAACCACATGCTTAGTATAGGACCCCACCTAAAGCACACCTCTATAAATGCTATTGCTTAATTGATTCTCATGTAATTCTTCTACATCTGATTCCTCCACAAGGATATTATATTATCAAGGTTCTTAAAGTGCTTACTTTGTGTCTAGCACTGTTCAAAGTGCAGGGGGGTAGATATAAATTAATGAAGTTGGCAACAATCTCACTGGGCTCACAGTCTAAGTTGGAGGAGGGATAGGTATTGAATCCCCATATCCAGCTGAGGAAACTGAGGCAGAGAGAAGGTAAATGATTTGCCCAAGGTCACACAGCGGAGAAGTGGCAGAGCCAGGATTACAACCCAAGTGTTCTGCCTCTCTGGCTTGGGCTCTTTCCACTAGCCCATGCTGCTTCCATAATAACTTGTATATTTACAAATGAAAACCAGGTTTAGAAACCCTGTGGAAAAGCAACATGCTCCAACTTTATCTAATCATTCACCTCAAAAATCTCTATGTAAAAGATCATCATTATCACTCTTTGCATGCCTACTGTGTGAAAAATACTGGTCTAGGCACTTGAGGTATATGCAGTGGAATTAGAAAACCCAGTTTCTGTACCTGAGGTCTTTTTAATTAAATGGATTGTAAAATTTGTGGTAGACACTGTTCCTAGAAATGGGAAAGTTACAAGACATTGCTTCCTTTTTCAATTCTGATGGCAGATATACCTAGAGAGGTAACACTAACTGCAGGTTTGATAAAATCCTCTAGATTTAAAAGAAGCATGACAGTGGAAAGAGAATGGGCTTGGGAGTCAGCGGTCATGGGTTCTAATCCTGGCTCCACCTATTATCAGCTGTGTGACTTTGGGCAAGTCACTTAACTTCTCTTTGCCTCTGTTACCTCATCTGTACAATGGGGATTAAGTCTGTGAGCCCCATGTGGGACAGCCTAATTACCTTAATAATAATAATAATAATAAAATAATAATAATAATAATAATAATAATAGTTTTTGTTAAGCACTTACTAAGTGCCAAGTACTATTCTAAGTGTTGGAGGACATACAAGGTAATTAGGTTGTCACCTTGTATCACCTTGTCTCTACCACAGCGCTTAGGACAGTGCTTGGCACACGGTAAGTGCTTAACAAATACCATCATTATTATTAGTTTGAAAGCTCTTTGCAGGCAGGGTTGTATCTAATTACTCTACTGCCCACTTCCAAATGCTCAATTGAGTGCTTGGCACCCAATAAGCATTCAATAAATAGCACTGATTGAGTCTCAAGCTCATAATTTATGGTTCCTTGCATCTAAGTAGGAAACGATATGCTGTACTAAAAGTAATTGATACTAATATCTCCAATGCCTGATTTGGAGCTTTGTAATCATAATGCTGTATCCTCTCCAAAGCAACAAGAATTAATCTGAACATCAGTGTTCTTGTGTTTTTTTTTTAACATAAGTCTCTTTAGCAACTTTATAGTCACAGGTGAGTGATCATCAGGTGTAGATTTAGGCAGGCTCTGATAAGGCTAAGGCCATGAGTGGAAACATTTAAGGGATGATAAATATTTGTACCCCTTATCAATCAATCAATTGTATTTATTGAGTGCTTACTGTGAGCAGAGCACTGTACTAAGCATTTGGGAATGTACCAAGCAGCATGAGAAGCATGGCTCAGTGGAAAGATCACAGGCTTGTGAGTCAGAGGTCATGGGTTCTAATTCCGACTCACATCTGCTGTGTGACCTTGGGCAAGTCACTTAACCTCTCTGAGCCTCAGTTACCTCATCTGTAAAATGGGGATTAAGACTGTGAGCCTGAGGTGGGACAACCTGATCACCTTGTATCCATCCCAGCACTTAGAACAGTGATTTGCACATGTAAGTGCCTAACAAATGTCATTATTATTATTATTATTATTACCACAAATCAGGGGTGATAAATATTTTCACTGCCTACAGTGAGCTTACAGTTTAGAGAAGGAGAAAGACAATATAAATGGATTATGGATGTGTACATAAGTGCTGTGGGGATGAGGGAGGAGTGAATACAGGGTGCAAATCCAAATGCAAGGACAAAGCAGAAGGGAGTGGGAGAAGAGGAAATTAGGGCTTCATTGATGGAGGCTTCTTGGAGGAGATGATCTTTTAATAGGCTATGAGGGTGAGCAGAGTGACTGCTGGATAGGAAGAGGGAGGGGATGTACTAGAGGCCAATGGCAAAATAGAAGAGATCGAGGTATAGTGAGTAGATTGATATTAGAATAAAATGTGCAGGCTAGGTTGTAGTAGGAAATCAGGGAGGTAAGGTAAGGGGGGGGCAAAGTGATTGAGTGCTTTAAAGTTAATGGTAAGGAGTTGCTGCTTGATAAAGAAGTGGATAGGCAATCACTGGAGGTTCTTGACGAGTGGGGAAACATGAACTGATGACTTTATAGAAAAATGGACTGGACAGCCAAGTGAAGTATGGACTGGAAGGGAGCGAGACTAGAGGCAAGGAGGTCAGAAAGGAGTTTGATCCACTAATTAAGGTGGGATAAGATAAATGCTTGGATTATTTCCCTTATTTCCACAACTTCCTCCCTGGTACATCATATTCAATCATTTGGCTAGTCCAGCCTGATTACCGCGCCAGTCTTCTGATCTCCCTTCTTCCAGGGAGTCTTTCCCACCCCTGACCCTTCCTCATACCATCCCTACTGCCCCAGATTCCTTCCTCTGCATTGACAGACCACTACTTCCCCATTTTCAAACCCCTGTTGAAATCACACTTCTCCCAAGAGGACTGCCTTCCTTAATCTCTCATTTCCCAAAACTATAATCTCCTCCAACTGCCACTTCAGCATGTCCACATCACCTGAACACTTGGGCACGCACTTCTCCAACTGCAGCATATAATGTAGTTCCTCTAATCTGTAATTTCTTTCAGAGACTGTTTCCTCCACCAGACTGTAAGCTTACTGAGGGCAAGAATCAGGTCTGCTAATTTTACTGAATTCTCCTAAGGGTTTAGGTCAGTGCTTTGCACACTGTGGGAGGTCAATACATATTTTTGACTGATTGATTGAGCATAGGCAGTGACCATTTGGGGAGGGGTGATGGTGCTGGCTCAGTGGGAGTTGGAATGACATTCTACGCTGGGCTATCTGGGGCCCATTTCAGAGTCACTGCCTTGGAGTGATCTTAGAAGATTAAATCTTCTCCACAACCCAGGAAGGGAAGAAAGTCCAGGTTTCCTGATCTCCTCAGTAGGGGTGTTTGGGCATTAAAAGAAGGTATTAACTAGTGTCCTGCAGCTCCAGCTTAGCTGGGGCCAATATAGCTCAGGCTTTTAGGGAGAAGAAGTGGAGGTGGTGATTGAGAGGCAGAAAAGGAAGGAGAAATGGAAACACAAGCCATTGCAATTTCTCCTCCACCAGAAACATCGCTGAGGAGAGATGTCACCCCAAATCCACCTGGGAGGGTCCCATCCTGTCCCTCCAGAGCAGGGCAGGGAGAAGCAGGGCTTGAAAATATTTACACCATTCAGAAGGTTGTATGGTTGTTACTGTTGGGCACCGAACAGGCCTGCCAGAGGGATGAAAAAAATCAAAAAACTTCCTCTTTAGCCCTAGTTGTACAGTAGCTCTTGTTTTCACTGTTTCCTATGATGTACTATTTTAATCATTTCAATCTTTCCTGCACCCAATTTCTTCCTCCAGTTGCTAGATTTGTAAGCCCTCTGTGGGTCAGGGGCAGTCTATCATCAGAATATAAGCTCCTTGTGAGCAAGGGATGTGTCGACAAACTCTTTTACACTGTACTCTCTCAAAGCCTTAGTACCCAGCGCTTAGAACAGTGCCTTGCACATAGTAAGCGCTTAACAAATACCAACATTATTATTATTACAGTGTTCTGCACACAGTAAGTGCTCTATAAATGTGATTGATTGATTGATCCTTGTACTTTTTCTCTGTGTGCTCTGCACACAAGTAGGAGGTGGTCAAAAACTACCAATAAATAAAGGGAAAAGTGACATTCATTCATTCAATCATATTTATTGAGCGCTTACTATGTGCAAAGCACTGTCTGGGTCTCATATGCAAGGGGTGGGATAGGAGGCTAGATGAGACTAAGACATAAGATCAGGGCAGAGGGT
Source organism: Tachyglossus aculeatus (assembly GCF_015852505.1). Lineage (NCBI taxonomy): Eukaryota > Metazoa > Chordata > Mammalia > Monotremata > Tachyglossidae > Tachyglossus > Tachyglossus aculeatus. The sequence goes on along the minus strand of NC_052079.1, from coordinate 32,651,211 downwards.
GAGGCTAGGATCCAGGGAATAAAAGTCTAATATTCTAGATAACAATAACTTGAATTTCAATCAACTAAGGTTTAGAGTCAACGATATACAAGTACCAATCAGAATTACTACTAATCATCTTCACTTTTCTTATCAAGTGTTTTGCACCATATTCAAACATGAATATAACATCCACTGCTTACAGTAATTCTTGCTCAGTAACTAAGATTTACTAGCACCCTAAGTATCTGTTTCCTTACAGTTTGTTGTAACACTATTGTCTAATTTTCTATTGTGATAAGGTTCATCTTAAGGTCCATATTCAGGCTATCAAAATAATGAGAACTCTGAAAAGGATAGCTATCTGGGAAAACTTGCATTTTGAGAATAGTTCCCTCTGGGTGGGACCACATAGCTCATAATCTATAAATAACATCACAGATCACAGAACAATGTAAAAGACCTCTCCTTCAGCTTAGCGTTTTGACTGTAAATTATTCTACACTAAGCTCATCTGAAAAGGATAGCTATCTGGGAAACTTGCTTTTTAATGATAATAATAATAATGATAGCATTTATTAAGCACTTACTATGTGCAAAGCACTGTTCTAAGCGCTGGGGAGGTTACAAGGTTATCAAGTTGTCCCATGGGGGGCTATCAGTCAATCCCCATTTTACAGATGAGGGAACTGAGGCACAGAGAAGTTAAGTGACTTGCCCAAAGTCACACAGCTGACAAGTGGCGGAGCCAGGATTTGAACCCATGACCTCTGACTCCAAAGCCCGGGCTTTTTCCACTGAGCCACACTGCTTCTCTGCTTCTTTTTGAGAATGGTATCCTCTGGGTAACAGCACACAACTCATCATCCCTAAATCATACTACTGATCACAAAACAACATAGAAAGCCTCTCTCCGATCTTAAATTTATGACTATAAATTATTCTAGACTGTAAACTTGTTGTGAGCAGGGACCATGTCTACCAATTCTGCTGTAGTCTATTCTTCTAAGTTCTTAATACAGTGCTTGCGACACAGTAAGAATTCAATAAATATGATTGATTGATTGATCGATATCCTTTCTACATAAACTAGAATATCAAATCTAATATGCAAGAGAAACAAAGAAGCAGCATGGCATAGTGGATAAAGTACAGGCCTGAGAGTCAAAAGGTCATGGGTTCTAATCCAGACTCTGCCACTTGTCTGCTGTGTGGCCTTCGGCAAATCAATTCTCTGTGGCTCAGTTATCTCATTTGTAAAATGGGGATTGAGACTGTGAGCCCCATGTGGGACAGGGACTGTGTCCAATCCAATTTTCTAGTGTGCACTCCAGTGCTTAGTACAGTGACTGGCACATAGTAAGCATTTAACGATTACCACAATTATGATTAAGGTTCATTCTATTTCACAGTGTGATACTGGCTGCATCCCTAGGCACTTTACAGCATCCAGATATTTAATGAAAGTTAGTTGAGTTGTCCTCTGTGTCTGAAGATGCTACCCATCTCTGATAGTGAAAATGTGTGAAAGTAGCTGAAAAGATTAATACAAGAATGATTGAATTCACTACACTACTGTCCCACGAATACCATGCTCTGTTACACAGAGGTGTTTGCCCAGCACTGCTTTGACTCTCTTGTGGAATCAATCAATCAGTGATATTTATTAAGTAGTGACTCTGTGCAGAGCACTGGACTAAGCCCTTGGGAGGATACAATGCTATATAGTTGGTAGACATTCATTCATTCAATTGTATTTATTGAGCGCTTACTGTGTGCAGAGCACTGTACATGATCCCAGCACTCAATAAGCTTGAAGTCTAATGAACTTACAGATCTCCTGTAACATCTGCTTGAAAAAGACTACTCCTTCTTTTGATTTCAGCACAGCAAGTTAGTATGTTGGCCACAGTTTTTTTTTCCTCAGTAATCACTTGCCATGAGGGTAATTCGGAGACTATGCCTCATTGTGTGAGTCTGGGACCATAGGAAGTTGGCTTTGAAGGGACAAGAGAGAAAATCCCTTTTCATCTTCTTGGAGAGGCCCTAAGGGTTGGCTAAACCAGGATTTTGTTTAAAACCTCTATTTCCTATATTTACTGTTGCCGACTTTCAGAGAGACTTAAAACTGGATTTTGATCCCTGTGTACAAAGTAAACATTTTTATAACTTTTTTATTCATATAGTTGTCCTTTATAACAAGAGAAGTCAACCCTGACAGTGATATTCACCTATGAGCATACATCATGACCTATGGTTCTGGCCACATTTTGCATTCCCCCAAAAGGCACCTTGTTGTGTAGCTTATGTTTGCTAACAATTGATGCTGCAATTATTTTTTTTTCCAATTTTGCCTCCTTTCTCAATCCTTGTGAAGATTCTTTTCAAAAAAAGAAGATGTTCTTTGCTTGACTGTAGTCTGTCGAGATGGTCTGCCCTTGGCAATTAACTCCCAGTTTTCAATCAATCAATCAATTGTATTTACTGAGCACTTAGAGCACTGTACTAAGAGCTTGGAAGAGCACAATATAACAAAGTCGGTAGACATGTTCTCTGCCACCTGCCACCATCCATTGGCATGCTGGTCTTCTTGATTTGGTTTACCACTTCTTCGTCTATCATTGAATGTTTCTACCAATTCTGTTGAAATATTATGGTACTTGCTTAGCACTTACTATATGCCAGGCATTGTACTGTATTCTCCCAAGTGCTCAGTACAGTGCTTTGCCCACAGTAAGCATTCAATAAATACAACTCATTGATTGATTGTTCATTCATCAGTGGTAAGTATGTTGCCTAGGTAAAATAATTCTGTGACAATTTATAGCTCTGTGGTGTGATGTGATTTTTAAATTTTTTTCGGTGTGCATGTGTGCCTTCCTTGGTGCCAGCTGAGACATCACTTTGATTTTCTTTTGACGTATCATTAGCCTATAAGGCTTGGTTAGCTCAGTGAAGTGGCTTACACTACTGTACACTACTAAGCACAGTCAACTAGATACAGCAATTCATGAATGACTGTTTTTCAGACTTTGCATAATACTCAAAGTCTGTTGAGTTGGAAAAGTTTCCCAGAGGTTCAGAAATATATTCTGACACCTGCATCCAGGTCTCTTGTTGCATCAATTAATCAATTGAATTTACTGAGTGCTTGCCTTATGCAGAACATTGTACTAAGCACTTGGGAGAGCACAATATAACAGAGTCTGTAGATAGGTTCCCTGCCCACAACAAGCTCTCTGTCCAGAGGGGGAGATATCTTCCAACCTGGCTGTTTAAAATAAATTGAGCAGGACCAGATCCATTAAACATTCCTGCTTTACTCTACTGGTGATGGAGAATGGACCAGACAGGACACACTTAACTTAGACCCATCCAGCCATGGAGTCACGGAGTAGTCTTAGATCTAGATGAACTATTCAGGGAAGCCAAATTTGCTAAGCAATTTCCAGAGCAGAGATCTGCCGATCGTATCAAATGCTCTCCTTTGGTCTCTGCAAACTGTGTAGGAGGTCTTGGGGCTATTCCCTGCTCTTTTCTGTTTTTGACTCACAGTAAAGATCCCATCTGCCCGTCACACTGTGACTCTGGGACATTAAGAAGTCAATATTCTTTAGTAGCAGATCAGGAATATGCTGGTAAGTAATGGAGAGTAATGAGATGCCTTCACGTTTGCCAGAATATTATTCCCAATCTGCGACTGAGAACACAGGGAGGTAGTCAGAAGCAAATGTCCCACTTCCCTCTTCAGAAGCTTCCTGTGTCTCTTGGGGAGTTAGATCTAGGATAATAATAATAATAATGATGGTATTTGTTAAGTGCTTACTATGTGAAAAGTACTGTTCTAAGCACTGGGGCGGTTACAAGGTGATCAGGTTGTCCCACGGGGGGCTCACAGTTTTAATCCCCACTTTACAGATGAGGTAACTGAGGCACAGAGAAGTTAAGTGACTTGCCCAAAGTCACACAGCTGACAGTTGGTGAAGCTGCGATTTGAACCCATGACCTCTAACTCCAAACCCGTGCTCTTTCCACTGAGCCACGCTGGCAGCAAATTACCTGGATGCTATAGCAGAAGCTATTCAAGACCATATAATGAAGGTAAATCAATTCAAGGAACTTCCACTGGCCCTTCAGAGAGGTCCTCATCAACACCCCCTAGACCACGGGGGATTTCAGAAGGGAGCTGACCTTCAAGAAGACAGAAACAGGGAAGCATCATGGCTTAGTAGAATGTGCATAGGTCCCAGAAGTCAGAAGGTCCTGGGTTCTAATCCCAGCTCCACCACTTGTCTGCTGTGACCCTGGGCAAGTTACTGCACTTCCTCTATGCCTCAGTTACCTCATCTGTAAAATGGGGATTAAAACTGTGAGTCTCATGTGAGACAGGGATTGTGTCCAACCCGAATAGCTTGTATCTACCCCAGCTCTTAGTACAGTGCCTGGCACATAGTAAGTGTTTAACAAATACTATTAAAAAAAGGATATGGGTCCTTGAGGATTCTGGAGAACATGAGTGGATTTGTTCTCACTTCACAGGTTGAAGCTAAACCCAGTGGGCCAGAGGATGACTATCTATGATGCTCTTCATGGTTTCTGAAGAAGGAGATTTCCCCAATTGCCCTCTGCCTCTTCTTTTATTGTTTGGAAATTCTTCCTTAAGTCTAACCCCATCACAGAGGTCTTCCACCACTAAGCCCTCATTTCCCCTACTCTCTCACTCTCCCTTCTGCATCTCTTATGCACTTCAGGTTGCATCTTTTAAGCACTTGATATTCAACCCCTCAGTCTCACAGCACTTATGCACATACCCATAATTTATTTTAATGTCCGCATCCCCTTCTGAACTGTAAGTTCCATATGGCAGGGAATGTGTCTACCAACTCTGTTGTATTGTACTTATTCCATGCACTTAGAACACCGCTCTTCACAGAGTAAGTACTCAATAAATGCCATTAATTGAAATGCCACTGATTGATTGATTAAAGAGTAATCCTTTTCTTCGGGCTCATTCTGATCAGGGAATTTTGCATTTTACAGATGTTTCCATCTGGCGCAGAAAAGGTAACACAGACCTGGGAGTATTGGATTGAAGCCTCCCCACACCCACTTGTACTCACATCAACCCTATCTATTAAATGTCCCCAACCCACCCTCAAATGTCTCATTTCAGCTCAACATAGAGCACTGAACAACATAGCTTTGAGTCTTTACCTACAATTTCATAGTTTTATCATCTTTGTAGTGGAAGTAGCATTTATTGAACATCTACTTGTTGATGTGCACGCACTAAGCGCTTAGAATAGAGAAGTGCAATGGTCCCAGTCTTTGTGGACTCGGAAGTGCAATGGTCCCAGTCCATGAAGACCTTACATTAGATCAGTGGAGAAAAACATAAGCATATTTACAAGTCTAATGGTCAAAATAAATGAGTATGTATTTGTCCGTAACTCATGAAGAAGGTAAGATGGAAGACAAAGGTGGGTAATCAAAACTTGCCATTTTGTACAATTCAGGAACAAAGCAGAAGGGAGAGAGACCTATAGAAGATCAAAATAAAACTTAAACCAATACAGTCACAATCTAAATACATTATCAATTGGATTATGTACACTTCTCTTCCCCTAATATATAGGGTAAGAAAAAAATTGGTCACATTTATGGCTCATCATAGCTATCCAGATAGTTGATGAAACTTTTGTAATCATTTCCTCACATAACCTTCATTTTAGCCAAACTTACATGGAAAACCAATCAGAATAGTGGCTTCACAGGATGCATAAAATACAGTAAAGTGGCTCAGTGGAAACAACACGGGCTTTGGAGTCAGAGGTCATGGGTTCAAAACCCAGCTCCACCAATTGTTAGCTGTGTGACTTTGGGCAAGTCACTTAACTTCTCTGTGCCTCAGTTACCTCACCTGTAAAATGGGGATTAAGATTGTGAGCCTCCCGTGGAACAATCTGATCACCTTGTAGGCTCCCCAGCCTTAGAACAGTGCTTTGCACATAGTGAGTGCTTAATAAATGCCATTATTATTATTATTATTATTATAGTTCATTTGTTTTACCAAAGTGAAGTTTTAACTGCAATAACGCTAAAAAGCCAAAGAATATCATTCCTTCTCAATCGGGCTGACTAAAACGTGAATACTTGCCCAAAAATATCAGCAGAATCTTAACAGACCAAGTTCCAAAAATTCTATCATTACCCATGACCGCTACAAAATGTCTTTAAAATATTTTCTTTCATTTTTGCCAGCGCTCAGTCCTTTAGGCATTTAAGTCCTAAAGCCTCACAACAGCAAAAAATGCCACCAAGAACTCCCACCCTGGGATTAAAGGAACTGAGTGGTAGCAAAACTAAGCGATATCAGTTTCCCTTTCAAAACGAGAACACTTACAAATATGTAAAATGAAAACATAAAATGCATAAGGTACAAAGTGATACATCAACAACTAACAGTTTAGAGGGACATTTCTTGCATAGTAAGCTAGAAAAGCTAATTTTAAAAGTAAAGCAGCATTTCTGCACTTTGAATGAGATGTCAAAAAATTGTTAATGGAGCCACAGATACAGCACTCTCAAATTGAAAAGAAAGTTTTCATGCAATACTATCATAAAACAACAGGAAATTATGAAGGTGCTTTAGTACTCTGTAATATTAACAAAATCCAGACTATGAAAAGTCAATGCTGTCAACTATTTTTGCATACTTAGATCTCACTTGACACGAGGCCCTCACCAAGAATCCCAGTCTATGAGCAAATAATGGTGAGTTAAGGTGTCAAACTCAGAACTTCTTCTTTTGAGGATTATATGTTCAATTCATTCTTACTTGAATTTTTCATCAGTTCAACAAACTTTCATAGCCAACCATTTTTTGTAAACTTTTTCCTTTCAAAAAATGTATAAAATGTTTGCTATTCCCTAGAAAAATTGGTAAGTACATTAAAGCCATACTATGGAATTAATAAAATACCAGATGCACTTGAGGTTACAAAAGACAGAAAGCCAACACTCTTCACATGGGAAAACACACATCACATGGACAAAGAACACATATTAAAATACACTGCCTGATATCAAAAAGTGCATTAAAAATCTTTGCAGAGATGCAACCTTTAATCCTTGGATATTTTATAGGCAATGTACCTTGTATTTTTCAATGTAGCTTTTCTCATCATTGACAAATGATCACAGCCAAAGAACAAGGCAGACTCAAGTAATACTTTGTACGTTAAGCCATTTTCTTCTTTCTATCTACAACTGAGACATGTTCCGGTTTAAAGGGGCAAAATTGCTCTAATTGTCTCTCTTCCTAGGGCATCCCCTTTCTGAAGTAACAATCCTCCTACTTAACAGGTAACATCTGTGGAGTTGCTATTGATTTTGGTTAGAATTTCCGTTCCCCCTTATTTAAAGAAATAAAACTGTGGTATTGAGAATATAACAAGAACATGAAACCTTACTAAACCCTCAATCCCTACATTGTGTTTTAAAACCATTTTAGAACTTCTTAAGACTGTTTTCAATCCTTAGGCCATTCTTTCACTTTCAAACATCCATTGGAAACATCTATTTAAAATTATGTTACTTTAATGCTTTCCAATTATTTCTGAAGACTCACTTGGAATAATAAATGTACAAAGGAATGATTAACATAAACCTATGAGAAAAATCAATGACTGATAACCATTAACCATAAATAACATTTTATTTTAGAACCTAATATATATGATGTACTCTATAGGTGTGAAATATTTCTTACACATAGTCGGCATGTGAACACATATCAAACATTCATATATACACAAGGACAATGGTTTATGAGTAGTCCTGTGAATTCTAGATGCTCCATTGTTACTCCCTTAAATATCCCATCCTTTTGCTTTGATATATTCATTTTATCTGATCTTAACAAATAGTTGAAATGGGAACAATTGAAGAATATACCTTTGAAAGTACCATGCCTCTAACTGTGATGCATGACATTACCTGATTGAGTAGAAATCTTAAAAGGTGCATTTGCATTTTCATATTTCATTATGTGAGTTATTACTATTTATAGCGATACTTCAGTTCAGCCCCTTGAAAAAGAAATCTGCTTATGTCCTAAGTAGTAGACGCTGCATGATGAAATTTTCAACACATTTGCAATATTAAAATAATTCCACTGTTATGCATTATTATACAAAAATGTAAATATGGTATAAGAACCTATTTACAGAAAAGTAAGTTGAACCAAATTCCAAACATATTAAGAATATTTCAAACACCAATTTGGAAGCTTATGAGTTTCAACGTAATGAGTATTTTTCTAACAATTGATGACCAGCTAAGAGAAAAAAAAGTGTATTCAAATTGTTTAAATAAGCAAATGCTATATATTAAAATTAAATATGAAACAGCAGCATAGCACATGACTATGCCATTATATGTACAATGTTAGAATATTTGAAGTCATTCTTTATCAAAATTCTCATCTGTAAGGCAAACATTCAAATATCAAAGTACCATTGCTGAATAGGTAAAATAACATGACAATGACTAGACTGTGAGCCCACTGTTGGGTAGGGATTATCTTATCTGTTGCCAATTTGTACTTTCCAAGCATTTGGTACAGTGCTCTGCATACCGTAAGTGCTCAATAAATATGATTGAATAAATATGACTGAATGAACATGAGGGTCCAGTTATTTTAGTGGTTATACTAGTAATGAGAAACATGATTTTGATGACTTTGATTTTCTTCATTTTTTCTCAAAATTTCAATTATTCGATTTCAAAAAATTTCAGTATGATAGATGAATCTAAATACTGAACATATTTGTGCTGAAGATTTAAGAATAATAGAATCAACTTTCAATCTTCGTTATCTTTATGAAATACAAAGAAAGTATAGTTAACTCTGGTTCATACCTTCGAAGTAACCTACTCTGGCCGGCAGTGTCTTCCTTGGTGGTTTCACAGGGAGATGTTTATTTTCATTGTTTTTGAATAATGCCAGTCGCACAGCTGGGTCTAGAAGAAAAGAACAAGTTGAAACCAAAGGTCAAGTCTGGCTAACTCATTCCATTAAACAGCTATTTTTGATTAAGGGATTTAAAAGTGATCAAAATATACTCTATAGCAATTAACAGAATACAACAGTATTACCATTCATGAGTTATAGGGAAAGGTGAGCATGGACAACACTTGTTGATTCATTCTTTTGAATTTTAATTTGTATATTTACTGGATGAATCAACCTGTGCTGTTGAAAAAAAAATTCCAGAAGTGCATGGTGTAAAAGATAAAGGTACAATTATGAAATAAATATAGTTTTAATTTTTGGGTATTTCTAGGGTTTTTTAAGGTCTAAATGATAAAGGGAAATTAGTCAATAAAACAAATCATTTTTTTCTTACAAATTTACATAAAATCAGTCCTTTTATATATATATATATATATATATATATACACACACACACATATATACATATATATATACACATATCCAACAAATCAGTCTAAGATAATCTTAAAAAATCATTCTTATTCAGACCCTGCTTCTTTCATTTTACTGATCCTACCTATTTTAAAGTGGGGCAGGAAGAGAATGTCCCATTTGGGTCAAGGAAATGTTTATGTTAAACCAAAACAAAAGAATAATGAGTTTGATGAAGCTAGCAAAACGATATTGTGACAAAAATATTTTTATTGCTCCTCTAAACAGTCTTCTTCTCCCACTCGCACAATATACACTGTTCAGTAAAGTAAAATTTTCAGTAAAATGCTATTTTCTTCTCTTTTGCTTCTTGAATAATCTAAATGCATTTGTTCATTCAATTGTATTTATTGAGCAATTACTGTGTGCAAAGCTCTGTATTAAGCACTTGGGAGAATACAATACAACAAGAAACAGACACATTCTCTCCAACGAGCTATAAGAAGTGGCAGGGAAGCAGGAGAAGAACCAAATGACATCCCATTCCAGTAATAGTTACCGTTTTCCTAAGATCATTTCCTATTCCTAGAATAAAATAACAATAATTCTGATATTTGTTAAGCACTTACTATGTGCCAGGAACTATTCTAAGCACTGGGATAGATACAAGGTAGTCCCTGTCCCACATAAGGCTGAAAAGTGGCAGAGCTGAGCTTAGAACCCATGACCTGACTCTCAGGCTTGTGCTCTATCCACTAAATCATGCTGCATCTCCTATAAAGTTGAATATTGAAAGTGGTAGATTGAATTACGGGATTTTTGAGTATTGAATTAGGGGATTTTTGAGTATGTCAAACAATGTAATGTAGGAGTCAGATAAAAGGATGGTAGGTAAAACAGAGGAAACTGGAAGGGATATCCTTAGTGTAAGGGGAGTCACGTAGATTGGGTATGGAGGAGGCATCAATGGCAGTAAAAGTTTCTGCGTCATACCGAGTGAACAGAGTTACAAAATTTTTGCTCAATGGTTTGAGAAACTGATGAGTTTAATTAAAAAAAAAAACACACATGCACACACTAGAGTGCCTGACAGAAATCTCACAGAGACTGGAACCAATACAGGTTCAAAATTACAATATTTAAATATGAATAGAAAAATAATACACTATGCAGAGAATTCCAAGGCTTGTAAGAGTGATCTTTGTGCTCTGGGACATTTGCCCAATTACACGACTCAGACAATAAACTGACTTCAGATGGCACAAAAACAAAGCAATGACTTCCAAGTGAATTGACAGTTGAAAATTAAAAAGTCCCGCCTGAGTCAAAAATGCTGTCCGTGTTAGCAGAGACATGGGAGAGGCTGCCATGACTCTGTAACACTCAAGAGGATCAGAAGCTCCCCAAGAGAAATGATTTGGGGGTGGGGAGGGGCAGGTGTCAAGGCTACCCACATGATGTCATTATGTTATGCTGCAATACAACACAATGATGTCACCTGAAATGCAGAGCTGATTGATTAATGCGATGACATCATATGGAACTGGAGGGGCAGCAAAATAATCCCTGCCTCAGGTGGCGAGATGTCTGAATTCACTTTTGCACCGATGTTAAAGGCTACAAACCTGTTAATCTACTCTTTAATGTAAAAGCAGAACAAAGTGCTGGCTCAGTCACAGTCAAAGCGTAATTATTACTCCCTTAAAAAAAGTACTCACTATAACCTATCATATAATAATCTAATAAATTCCTATGCTTCTGATGATCTAGATATCTGACATTAATATCCAGTGGGAAGAGCACAGGATTGTGCATCATACTACTTACCTGCTGGGTGGCCTTGGGTAATTTAATTAATTTCTTGGTGCCTGAGTTTCCTCAGCTGTAAAATGAGGATTTAAAATGAGGATTAAATAACTATTCTCTTTCCCACTTAGAACTCTGAGCCCCATGTGGGACAGTGACTCTGTCTAATCTGACTACACCTACTCTAACACTTAGGAAGGACAGTGTTTGGCACATAGCTAGCACTGAGCAAATGCTATCATTATTATTATTGTTGTTAAGGTTATTTGGATCCAACAATGACTGTGAGAATGTGAGAATCAATAAGAATAATTGTGGCATTTGTTAAGCACTTACTACGTGCCAAGCACTGTTCTAAGCACTGGGTTAGATACAAGGTAGTCGTGTTGTCCCATGTGGGACTCACAGTCTTAATCCCTATCTTACAGATGAGGTAACTGAGGCACAGAGAAGTGGATTGCCTAAGGTCACAAGTGGTGGAGCTGGGAGTAGAACCCATGTCCCCTGAACCCCCAAGCCTGTGCTCTCAGTGTTCCCTAGTGGATAGAGCACAGGTTTGGGAGTGAGAAGGATCTGGGTTCTGATCCCGACTCTGCCACTTGTCTGTTGTGTGACCTTGGGGAAGTCACTTCATTTCTCTGCACCTCAGTTACCTCATATGTAAAATGGGGATTGTGACTCGTGAGCCCTATATGGGACAGGGACTGTGTCCAACACGATTATCTTGTATCTACCTCGGGGCTTAGTACAGTGTCTGGCATATAGTAAGTGCTTAACAAATACCACTATTATTATTATGTTGGCTCAAATCGGGTGTGGGGAAGGTTGCCTGGTGCTACACGGAATGAATTAGAGAGCAGTTATCACCATAGTTAGGATGTCCAGGATAGGTATTGGTCACAGCTGGGTCCTGTAGCTTCCACCCCCACCTCCTTTCTTCTTTTGTCCCATTCTCCCTCCTCCTCCCTGCCTTATTCCTGCCTGTCCCCTCCAGCCTCAGCCTTAAGTGCTTCAGCCCCGAGGGAACAGCAGAGCAACTGCTTATGAAAATCCTAGTGGAAAGAGCCTAGGCCTTGGAGTCAGAGGACCTGGGTTCTAATTCTGCTCTGCCAATTCCTCTGCCAACTGCTTGCTGTGTGACCTTAGGTAAGTCATTTCACTTCTGTGCCTCAGGGTCCTCATCTGTAAAATGGGGATTCGGAGTGTGGGCCCCATGTGGGGCAGGGTCTGTGCCCAACCTGATTTGCTTGTCTCCACCCCAGCACTTAGTACAGGGCTTAGCACACAGTAAGTCCTTAACAAATACCAGAGTATTATTATGATTATCTGTGCCTCAGTTTCCCAAACTGTAAAATGGGGATTCAATACCTGTTCTCCCTCCTACTTAAGACTGTAAACCCCAGGCAGAACAGGGACTGTGTCTGACCTAATTAACTTGTACTTACCCCAAAGCTTAGAATAGTGTTTGGCAAATAGTAAACACAACCATAAAGTACCATAAAACAAATGAACAAACATCTCCCAGCACTTAGGCAGTCAAGCTGCATTAGAGATTTGATGGATACTGCATGTTTCACTCGTACATGCCCAACATCCTCTGACTAGGTTTTTTTAATCTGGCCTGATCCAAGGGTGTCCATGGGCTGCAACAGAAAGATTGCAGGTTAGACAAGGTTGAGAGTTGTTTCAGTGGTTTGCTGCAGTGGATTTAAAGGGGAGGAATTCCCAGACAGAGGGAAGAACATGAACAAGGCATCAGGAGCAGGAGAATCAGGAGTGCAAATCTTTAGACGATGAGTTTGAGCAGAGAAAAAACTGTGAGCTGGGCAGTTGTGAGGAGAAAGAATCTAAATGTAGGATGGAGAAAACTGCAGACTCTTGAAGCCAGTGTTAAGAAGTTTTCCTTTGATGTGAACAAAAATGGGAAACCACTGCAGAGTTCAGAAGAGTGGAAAGACACTTGCCAAATTACATTTTGTGAACATGATCTAGGAAGTAGAGTGCATCATATATTAATCAAGGGGAAGATGGTGACTGGGAAAATAGTAACACTGACTCAGTAGTTTAATAATGAATTTCAGAAGAAGAAGCAGATCAGGGAAATATTGTGATAGAAGAACCAGTAGGGTGTATCAATTAATGAATAAGAGCCCTGAAAGTGGGAAATTGAGGATGACACCAAGTTTGTGACCTTCTAGGATAGGCAGGATGGTGTGTTGTATACTGAGATGGAAAAGTTAGGAAGAGGAGTGGGTTTAGGAGATAAGGTGAGTTCCGTTATTGATATGTTAACTTTGAGGCACTGGTGGGACATCCCATGTGGAGAAGTTCTGAAAGGAAGAGGAACTGTGAGATGGACTTTGTTAATGATGTTCATCTAGCTTTATTTCTATTTATTCTGATGACTTGACACCAGTCCACATGTTTTGTTTTGTCTGTCTCCCCCTTCTAGACTGTGAGCCCATTGCTGGGTAGGGAACGTCTCTATATGTTGCCAACTTGTACTTCCCATGGGCTTAGTACAGTGCTCTGCACATAGTAAGCACTCAATAAATACAATTGAATGAATGAATGAAAGAGAAGTTAGGGCTAGGGAGGTACATTTAGGAATCCTCTGTATAAAGCTAGTAGCTGAAATCATGCAGGCAGGCAAAGAAAGTGAGTGCAAAGTGACAAGGATTGGGAACCAAGTCCAGAACATTGCAGGGCACTCAGAGGTAAGGGGTGAAATGTGTAAGAAGAGCAAGCAAATGAAAAGGAATTGTCAGAGAGGTAGGAAGAGAACCAGGTATTTTCCATATTAGAATCAATCAATCAATTGTATTTATTGAGTGTAAACTGTGTCCAAAGCACTGCACTAAATGCTTGGGAGAGTACAACAAAACAATGTAACATACACAGTCCCTGCCTACAATGAGTTTACAGTCGAGAAGGGGAGACAGGCATTAATATAAATAAATACATTACGGATATATACATAAGTGCTGTGAGGCTGGGGGAAGGTGGTGAATAAAGAGAGGAAGTCAGGGTGATGCAGAAGGGAATGGGAAAAGAGGAAATGAGGGCTTAGTCCTCGGAAGACATGTTGGAGGAGATGTGCCCTTAATAGGACTTTGAAGGTGAGGAGAGTAATTGTCGATATGAAGAAGGAGGGGATTCCAAACCAGAGGCGGGACATAGGTGAGAGGTCAGCAGTGAGATAGACAAGATCTAGGTACAGTGAGTAAGTTCGCAGTGCAGGAATGAAGTGTGTGGCTGTGTTGATGTAGAAGAGTAGCTAGGTGAGGTAGGAGAGGGCAAGGTGATTGAGCATTTTAAAGCATACGGTAAGGACTTTTTGTTTGATGAGGAGTTGGATGGACAACCACTGGAGGTCCTCGAGGAATGGGGAAACATGGACTGAACATATCTGTAGAAAAATGATCCAGGCAACAGAATGGCAACAGAATTCTATTTATTTTATTTTGTATTCTATTTATTTTAATTTGTATTCCATTTATTTTATTTTGTATTCTATTTATTTTATTTTGTTAATATGCTTTTTTTGTTGTCTGTCTCCCCCTTCTAGACTGTGAGCCCGCTGTAGGGTAGGGACCGTCTCTATATGTCGCCAACTAGTACTTCCCAAGCGCTTCGTACAGTGCTCTGCACACAGTAAGCACTCAATAAATATGATTGAATGAATGAATGAATGAAATATGGACTGAAATGGGGAGAGGTCATAAGCAGGGAGGCCAGCAAGGAGGCTGATATAGTAATCAAGGTGGGATAGGATAATTGCCTGGATAAATGTGGTACCGCTTCGGATGGAGAGGAAAGGACAGATTTTAGCGATGATATGAAGGTTGAACCAAACGGATTTTGTGGTAGATCAAATATGTGGGCTGAATAAGAGAGGAGTCAAGGATAACACCAAGAATATGGGCTTGTGAGACAGGAAGGATGGTGGTGCTGTCTACAGTGATGGGAAAGTCAAGGGGGGAACAGGGTTTGGGTAGTTCTGTTTTGGACGTGTCAAGTTTTGAGGTGATGGAAGGATACCCAAGTAAAGATGTCTTGAAGGTAGGAAGAAATGCAAGACTACAGAGAGGGAGAGAGATCAGGGCTGGAGATGTGGATTTGGGAATCATCTACATAGAAGTGGTAATTGAAGCCATGAGAGAGAATGAGTTCTCCAAGAGAGAGGGTGTAGATAATAATAATAATGGCATTTATTAAGCGCTTACTAAGCACTGGGGAGGTTACATGGTGATCAGGTTGTCCCGCGGGGGGCTCACAGTCTCAACCCCCATTTTACAGACGAGGTAACTGAGGTCCAGAGAAGTTAAGAGACTTGCCCAAAGTCACACAGCTGACAGTTGGCAGAGCTGGGATTTGAACCCATGACCTCTGACTCCAAAGCTCGGGCTCTTTCCACTGAGCCAGGCTGCTTCTCTATGGTGAATACAAGGCCAAGAACTGAATCTTGAAGGCCACCCACAGTTAAAGGGTGGAAGACGGAGGAGGAACCCATGAAAGAGACTGCAAATCAGCAGCCAGAGAGACAGGAGGAAAACCAGGAGAGAACAGTATCAGTGAAGCTGAGGTTTGATAATGTTTCCAGGAGAAGGGGGTGGTTGACAATGTCACAGGCAGCTGAGAGGTTGGAGTGTGGAGTAGAGAACATTTGATTTGGCAAGAAGAAAATCATTTGTGACTTTTTAGAGGGTAGTTTGAGAGAAAACTAAGGTCTGCTAGCATTTTCAGGAAGAAGGGATGATCAACAGTGTTGAAGACAAGGAAAAGCTCAAGGAAGATTAGGAAAGAGTAGAGACTGCTGGTTTTTGATGATAATTATGTTACTGGTGACCTTAGAGTTTAATCTGAGGGCAGTGAAGGCGGTGAATATGTGATTATAATAGATAAAAAGGAGATGGTGGTGGTGGTTAGGGAGACAAAATAAAGGCAGTAAGTGTGCAGACAGAAAGGGAGATACCTGGAGGGAGCTGAAGGATCCAGAAAAAGCTTTCTGTTATAAGTAAAAGACAGATGTTAGCATATTTGAAGGCAGAGTCAGCGGAACCATCGAAGTGAAATTTTGAAGATATCAGCGTGGGAGAATCCATCTGGATATAATATAGTGAACCACGCCTCCTGGAATCACAAAGTAGCTGCAGACTAAAATGTTGCAAGTCCTGCCTTTGCAGTACAACACAAGAAGTTCTAGGGGAGCAATTTTTCAAAGACCTTAGAAAGCATTTGGCACCATCACCTGATCTGGACTTTGACAACTATTAAGCCAATTGGCTGTCCGTTTTTGGCAGTAGTTGTACCATTGTCTTCTCCAAGCTATACTCAACCATGCAAAGGCAATCAACAACAAATTCTGGCATGCAAACAGTAGAACATCATCATCACAACTACCCTTGTCACAGTCATCACCATGACTATCATCAACAGCATCTTCTGGGAAGAAGTATGGCCTGATGGAATGAGCTTCCATTAGTCAGGAATAGTCAGGAAACTATAACACTGGCCTGTTAGGTAACCTTGGGCAAGTCACTTAATCTCTTTACCTCAGTTCCATAAGGAGAAGGGGACATAAGAACTCTGCTATTCCTTCCTGTTAAATCACGAGCCCGTGGGTTCTGAGACTGGGTATAAATATATTTATGAGTACCTCTGATGGGATTACATAATTTAAGGATTGGGGAAATTAGTTAGAAAAGACTTTTAAGAGGAGATTTTGTGGGGACTTTAAATGCTGGGAGAGCTGTAGTATGATGTGAGGAGGAATGGGTGGGAGAACTGCAAGGGAATAGAAACAGGAGAGATCAATCAATGATATTTATTGAGCACTTACTGTGTGCAGAGCACTGTACTAGATGCTTGGGAAAGTATAATATAACAGAGTTGATAGACATGTTCACTGACCACGAGGAGCTTACAGTCTAGAGAGGAAGACAGACAGTGATATACATAAATTGTGAATACGTACATAAGGGCTATATGGCCGAGGGTAAAGTCAATAAATGGTACACATCCAAATGCAAGGATGATACAGAAGGGTGTAGGAGAAGAGGAAATGATTAGGGATTATGGATTAGTCATGGAAGGCCTCTTGGAGAATATGTGTTTTCAATATGGCTTTGAAGGTAGAGAGACTGGAAGTAGTAGGTGAAGAGAGCTGAAGGTGGGATGAGATGATTGAGAGTTTGTTGACAATAGTGAGGAATTTTCCTTTTCTTTTTTTCAATGCAGTGAGATACAAAAAGCCAGTTAGGAAGAGAGGAATTATTCATTCAATCGTTTTTCAATCGTATTTACTGAGCGCTTACTGCGTGCAGAGCACCGCACTAAGGGCTTGCAAGCAAACTGAGTGTTGCTTCCTTATGATGATTCATGCAGCACCATGTAAAATAGATTGGAGGGAGAAATACTGGAGTCAAGGTGACCAGCAAAGAAGTTGAAAATAATGATCAGCAATAACTGTGGCATTTTTAGAGTGGTTACTGTGTGCCAAGTATTATGCTAAGCACCGGTAGTCTTGCTGCAATAAATAAACCAGAGCTGGTACCAAATGGAAAGCAGTTGGGGTAGGAGGAAGAGTTGGATCAGGAAGCTTTTGTGCAACAAGAACCACTTAGTGGAAAGACCATGGGCTTGGGAGTCAGAGGATGGAACTTCTGATCCCACTCTGCCACTTGTCTGCTGTGTGACCTTGGGCAAGTCAATTAACTTATCTGTGCCTCAGTTACCTCATCCGTAAAATGAGGATTAAGACTGTTAGGCCCATGTGACAATGGGACTAGTAGACAATTCTGCTAGTCACGCTTTCATAAAATACCATTTTTTGGAATTAGATCTATCTGTGCATATTTCAGTTCAAAAGAAAAGACTAGCATTTTTAATTTAATGACTATTTCATGCATTTCAGTGAGTCAATCATATTTATTGAGTGCCTACTGGGTGCACAGCACTGTAGTAAGTGTTTGGGAGAAAAAACAATAAACAGACACATTCCCAGCTCACATTCTCTGCCTACAACGAGCTTTTAGTCTAGAGGGGAAGACAGGCACTAACATAAATGAAAAATTACAGATATGTACATAGGTGCTGTGGGGCTGGGAACTACTATCGTGGAAATGATCCAGAAAAAGATGAAAGTGGAGCATAAGATCTGGGGAACTTGAAATAGGAATACATTACAAAGGAGGGCAAAAATGATGAGAAGAAGCTCTGGAACTCAAAGATTACCAAGAGACTCATAAACATACATACATTCCCCTATGAAATACTAATCAATTAATCAATCAACCGTATTTATTGAGGGCTTACTATGTTGCCAACTTGTACTTCCCAAGCGCTTAGTACAGTGCTCTGCACACAGTCAGTAAGCGCTAAATAAATAAAACTGATTGATTAGAGAGCACTGTACTAAGTGCTTGGGAGAGCATAACATAACAATATATCAGACCTATATTCATGAACACTTTGTTCCAAAAAGGAGTTTCTGTGGTGACAAAAGCCAGTTTCATGCCATATGTGCCCAATTCCTATTATATAACCTGGCTTTGAAAGGTGACTGACCTGATTCAGGGGTGTTGCCTGTTCCTATCTAAATGAAAGTTTCTACTTTTTGCTCATAAATGATAGAGGATAAAGTGGTATTGCTGGAGTGGCATGGAATGTACTGCCCTCTGATGGACTCTCTTCAAGGTGTTGGGTTAGTATGTCTGCTCTCATATTTGGAGAAGCATTTGCCTCTACCTTGGATTTGTAAAACTTAACTCATGACGTGCGAAGTTCCTAGGCACATAACCAAAATGCCATTAATAAAACTGGCCTCACCTTTTCAGGGAATGGTTCACACAAGAGAATGTTCAGTGCTTTACATGATCTGATCAGCTGGTCTATGATGTACATCCTGACCTTTTATGGTTTTTATGTGTATGTCAAACTTAAACCACACTATATCTGACATGAAATCAAATGTAGGAGGAATTCAGGGGGAAACACCTTGGGATTCGAAAATTTTGAGAAGTAAAAGTTAAAGTGAGAACATTTTCACAGTTCCAGTGGAGTTGATTTACATGTCAGCTTATTGTTATACAGAAAGCACTTAACAAATGCCATCGTTACTCTCCCAAAAACTTAGTACAGTGCTTTGTGCACAGTAAGTGCTCAATAAATATGGATGAATGACTGAATGAATGTGATAATATTTCTGATTCCTCAAAATTTTAATCCAAAGCAGAAATAATCAACTTGTATCAAATGAGAATGATACAACTAAATTGAGTTTAATATTCTTATTGTGATAGAAAATTGTCATTGAAGATCCAATAATTGAAACTAAAAAAGACACAATAAAATTAAAAGTGAGGTATATGGCTTAAAGTTATAAAGTGGATAGTTGGGGGCATTCTATTTGCTACCCTGGTATGCCACCTTGTGACAAGTGTCTGAAGCTTCATTTTTGGTTGAAACAATCCCTTCAATTTTATTCCTTATATGGGTCGTGGTATTTGTTAAACATTTACTATATAGAAACATATATGGAAACATACATTATGTTTAATCATTTGAAAAATATGGCACTGTACTGAACTACTGATTGACCTGATTTATATCAATCAATCAATCATATTTATTGAGCACTTACTGTGTGCAGAGCACTGTACTAAGTGCTTGGGAAGTACAAGCTGGCAACATATAGAGACAGTCCTTACCCAACAGTGGGCTCACAGTCTAGATTTATATGACATTTTATTATGTCTTTAATGAACTCACAGAACGATGACATAGTTCAGGTTTACAAAGTTTATAAATCAGAGTTACAAATTTTCTTTAAATCACAGAAATTAGTATTACTTTATTGAGTAGTATCCAAAACGGCTCTGCAGTGCATTGGGTGGAAGTAATTTCTTAGATTAGCCCAATATTAAGGAAAACACAGGGCCACTATGAGCTTCTGGACAATGGAAACTCAAGGGCAAAGTTTACCCCCCAAATCGGCTCTCCTCAGGTAACACATGCTCCTGACATACCAGTGTCATTTCAGTACGATGCTACGGCTAAAAGAGATGGAGTTGTAGGAACGAAACAGGCGTACTGTTTGATCAGCCGCAGATGGTTTTGGTGAGCTCAATGAATTATCCACCCGAATAACCATGGTTTATACTTGGACATAGAGCTGAGAACAAGACTAGCCTCTATAGATAGAAGAATGAGGAACTTTTTAACATGGCAAATCAATTCAAGTGTAGAGCAACTATTGACTTCACGAGTTTTGAAATCAACAGCATGTCCTGACAAGGCCAGGGACTTTATACTCTCCATCCTTTCCTGTATAGTCTTCCCAGTGCTCAGTATAAAGCTTTGCCCAAGTAAGTACTCAAGTACTCAATATATATCATCAGTTGCATGGACTAAGTTCTTTAGTTTGCAAGAACATATAAATTAATTCAGATTGCAGATATTAAAGAGGCCAATTAAATGATATTTATGTTCAGTTATCCTTCCAAAGTTTCTCACAGTGTACGCTTTAGCTATCAAGTTCAAGCAGGAAATGCAAAACCTACTGGATATGCAAAAAAAAAAAAACCCACCAAAAAAACAAAAACTTATCAGAATGTTTTGTTACAAGAGAAATACAAATTGTAAAAACAGATCATTTAGATCTCTTCTTTAACATAATTCTAATTACAGTAATTTTTTAAATCTCTAACAAAATTATTTTTCACTTCAATCTGTCACAGAAGTGTATCCTTAACACAGGTTTCTGCTGACTCTTGAATTTCCTAGAATTTCTATGTTTTCTGTAATGTAATTCTAACTTAAATCCCAGATAAACATATTTAATCTATTTTTTGTTTTGACCTTGAGACATGTTTGATTACTGTACAGTAAAAAGCAAAGAACATAAATACCTAAACGTGAAACAATTTGAATTTGAAAGTCTTCTTTAAACTTAACTAGCTAAATTAAATAAAAAGTTTCAATCAGCTGAATGAATCTTGTTTCTTTCTTCACTGACATCTGCATACTCTCTGAACACATTTAATAAGTCAACTGACATGATAAGATGTATGTCAAGTGGGAAGGCATGATCTGAGCAGCAGCTAAAGAGAAAATAACCTGGACAGTTTCCAAATTCTTTAAAACTGTGCACTGAAGCTTAAATACCATAAATAATAACTGCACAGCAGGTGTCAACTTACAAAATTTCTACAACTGGCATCTAAGAACTTGGTGGATGTATGTAAAGAGCACTTTCTATAACCAAGAAATGAAAAATAAAAATTGAGCCTCTGATGTAATCATTTCCTGGGAGAAGACATCTGCAAAGAGAAATGAAGGTAACTGGAAGGAAATTTTACTCCCCAAAAGTCAGAAGGGACAGTGTCTAAAGGTAGTTACAATGGAAATACAACTTCTAGACAAGCAGGAGCATGAAAATGCAAACATTCAACGACTTACAAATTTCCCATATTTCTTTTTTCAGGAGCTGCACTTGCAGAAATGCATCAAATAATTTAGTAATGAAACAACAGCTTCCTTGAGACATCAAGGGTGGGCATGATCATGCTTGAACATTTGTGGTTTCATTTATCTGAGTTTTAAAGCTGAGTAACGCTTTAGCAGGCGCTTGTAGATATGCTCAGAAGGTATAGTATTAAATCTATACTGAATACATATACTTCTTGAATATATATTAGGATGAGTTACTCACCTAGTTTTTGATTTCTTGTTTTACAGGACTTCATTTTCTTGGCCCTTTTTAGCATTAACTGGGCAGTAGAAATATTTTTAAAACCCCTGTAGGAAGGTGATGGTTCATTAAATGTGTTTATAAGTGATAATTATGCAAACACGTAGAATTTATTCACATAAGTAGGAGTTTTTTATAATATCCAAAATGGTACTTCAGAAATATTCAGATTTTTATGGACAGACAGAAATTCTAGTTTAATTGACAGTCAAGGAAATTCCACAAATTATTTTGAAATCTAAAAGACATCAACTTATCTCAACTAACTATAGGTTTCAAGTCATTTGAAAAGCAAACAAAGTATATTCACATACCATTCTTCTGAAATTTGTTCTTCTTTTTCAGATTTTGATGGAATTTTCTTGCAACTCTTCAAATCGGATTGACAGGACAAACTTCCACTTTCTGATCTGACAAGAGAAAACTGCTCTTAACTGAGTTAGTTTGAGTAGGGCTGTAAAGTTTGCAGGTTTTGCTAAATGGCAAACTGTTAATGACTTCCAAAACTCAGAAATAAAATCTATTTTAAATGACAGAAGAACATTTTATCTTGGAAGGTAATTAAATTCTGCCATCAATTCAAAATGTTTACATTTCAATTACTTGAAGCACATTTCAATCCATTTCTGCAAAGGGCTGTAGCACTGAAGGATTTTTATTTAAATTCTTATCTTCACTAAATTATCTCAAGTTGAATGACCACTTATGAAGCATACTTAGATTAAAAACTTGCTTTAGACTATTTAATCCACCCACCTTATACAATTTAATTAAATAAAAACCTAACTGAAATTCTGCTTTGATATTGTAATCGTGCCTACTCGAACAAATTTAAAAGAGGAAAAAAACCACTTGAAATTACCTCTACTACTTCTAATTTTTGCTCATGGAGCGAGATTGTTTTCAGTACTGTCTAAAACTATTATTGATTGTACTTACTTGCTACTAAGCTGAGCGCATTCTTGCGAAAATGAATTTTCTCTCTTATTACACTGCCAAGCTTGAGGCAGCTGCCTGGTTAGGTTAGGTGAATTGTCATCATTTCTTAAATATTCAGGATGCTTATCAGAAAGGAAAAGGTTAGAATAAATGATACAATTCTTGGAGTTGGTGTGCATTTCGAACTTCTATTGAATGATGCATAACAATCACCCGAGCATTTTGAAGGAGCTGTTAGACTGAAGAGGGAGCATTTTCGACATTACTGTAAAAACAAAGTGATCATGAAAAGAAAATTTATGAAATACACATATAAATTCCCTTTGTTGTAATGGGGAGGAAAATGTAATTTGGAATAGCTTGCATTTAGTACAATGAATAAGTACCATAAACTAAAAAAAGCCAGAAATATTAAACTTCAAAGTTTATCAAATAAATAACAGGCATTAGAGTTCATTGACCTTTAACTGAAAATCCTCAGCTGTTGTCATCTAATGCAGGGTTTCGTATTTTTAAACTATTATGTCAACAATTTTTAATCCATGGCCAAACATGCAGCTGAGGTATATCATCATTTTTTTTTTGCTACTGTGAAGTAAAGTGTTGAAAGAAATCCAAAATAAAGAAAAAATTTTGAAGCAAATGAAAGAAAAATTACATGAAAAATCGCATCTGGGAATGAAGAGGAAGTTAGAGGCTTCTAAAAGTAATCATGTTTTTCAAGTCAATAAATTGAAGTATTTATCACCCAAGTGTAGCATAACTCTAAGGAACGAACAAAGACCGACAACTAAGAAATTTCCATGACATGTTACCTTTGGCCAGTGCAGCTGGCCTGAGATAAGCAGTGTTTTTGAAGGGAGGCGGGTGGACTCTGACTTTGGCCATTCTTTTTCTAGGGCAGTCTGTGTGAATGAGGAAAGTCAAAAAATGCTCTGATAAAATCAATTTAATTTAGATAACTTTTACCAAGGCTCCTTAAGCTGATTTAGTCCTGCATGTATTGCTAAAGCTCTCATGTCATACATCAAAATTTTCACTTGCAGGGATCTCTTCATCCTCATAATCACTGGATAGGTGTTACAATGAAATATATAATGCCACCATTTTTACAAAAAAAAAATATCATGACAAGACTCTTTGACCCCAAGTGCCTAGTAAAATGATAAATTAGATGTGCAAAGAGTTGAAAATTTTATGACTTTATTGTACATATCTCCAAAACTTTGGTAACTATTTCTCTGAGACAAAACACATCTCCATTCACTTTTTTCCCCAAAACGTTTGGAGCACTTCTGGTGATCTTCTGAAATATTCAAAATACTCAAAATATTCAAAATATGCATTAATATCTGAGTTAAACTAGAACACCATTCCAGGTACACAGGTGGATGTGCACTTTGGGAAACCACTTAACCTGGTTAAAGCAACACTCCCTTAGTATTATGACAATCGCTGCCTGCCATGATAATTTTGAATAAAAATTTAGTTAACATTGGAGAAATGTGACTTAGCTCTGGTTAGAATATGTGGGTTCAGAACTGAGACTTTAAAAAATGTTTTGAAATTTGGGGTAAAATATGACCCCAAATTAATATCTGTAAAGTCAACAGCAAAATCATTTTTTTAAAAACATCTACAAAGCACAGATCTCTGTACCAGGCACTTGGGATATATGGAAAAAATGTAATTGCAAACCATGCAAATCATGAGAAGGAATGATTTAGATGGTAAACTCCTTGAGTGCAGGGTTCATGTCCATTGTTTCCACTGTACTCTCCCAAACACTTAGTTAAATGATCAATGGATGCTACTGGTTGATTTATCTAAACCTTGAAAAGTCACATAAAAACAACCACAAGACACTAATAATAATAATTGCTCATTTTAAGCACTTCATATGTGCCAAGCATTGTATTAAATTCTGGGCTAGAATAGAGATAATCACGTTCCTTTAGTAACTATTCTAGTGTTTGGAAGTTTTGATTTCAAAATGCTTTCTGAAAAATAGCTCCATCTTATCAAAATTAATTAAGCTTGATATTAAAATCAATTTACAAATGTAAGTTTTTTTGGTATTTCTCTCACAAATGATGGCATGTAATTCCCAAGTAGGATCGCAATTTGTGGCTGTATAAACTTGCTCTTTTGCTTACTATCTCCTTTCTATTACTATCTTGTGATGTGTGTGAGTTATCCTTAGAATTTCAGTTATTTGGAACAGCTGTCCATGCAACGCAGTTTATCCACTTTTATCAAAATTCACCTTGTGTAATATTTTACCCAGACTACAGTGAGCTCTGGGATAGATAAAAGGTAGATTGGACACAGCCCGGGGCCAAGACGGGTTTCACAATCTAAGGGGAAGAGGGAACAGATATTTCAATCCCATTTTATAGATGATGAAACTGAGACACCAGGACATTAAGTGACAATGATGGCAAGCAGTGCAACCAGGACAAGAATCCTGGTGTCCGGATTCCCAGTCCCATGCTCCTTTCACTAGGCTATTCATTCATTCAATCGTATTTATTGAGCGCTTACTGTTTGCAGAGCACTGTACTAAGCACTTGGGAAGTACAAGTTGGCAACATATAGAGACGGTCCCTACCCAACAATACTAAATAATAATAATATATGCTATACATAAATAATATATTATGCTATGCCATCAGGCAAAAACTCCTCACCCTCAGCTTCAAGGCTCTCCATCACCTTGCCCCCTCATACCTCACCTCCCTTCTCTCCTTCTACAGCCCAGCTCGCACCCTCCACTCCTCTGTCATTAATCTCCTCACCGTGCCTCGTTCTCGCCTGTCCCGCCATCGACCCCCGGCCCACATCATCCCCGGCCTGGAATGCCCTCCCTCCGCACATCCACCAAGCTAGCTCTCTTCCTCCCTTCAAAGCCCTATTGAGAGCTCACCTCCTCCAGGAGGCCTTCCCAGACTGAGCCCCAATGAAGCTGTAGCACCCCAACTTCCACATATGCCAGGTTTATCCAACTGTCTCCAGTTTCTCTAGGTGTTCCTGCATCATCTGCCCATTGATCTTGTAGTCAAGCAGAGATTGGGGTTTTGTCATGTCGGGTGGTGTGAGAGTCAGGCCTCAGATCTACGGCGTTTTCATGGACTGAGTAGCAGGAACTAAAATTGCATTCCAATTTCACGTATCCTCTTCCAATTGCAGAGGTGGGAGTTTAGTGCACAATGGTCAGTAGGGGACAGTGCTCTGATGGTGTACTTCCCAAGCGCTTAGTACAGTGCTCTGCACATAGTAACTCAATAAATATGATTGATGATGGTGGGTTAGTAAACAAAGCCTTAGAGCCCCATGCAACATGGCTTCATTCATTTGTGCATTGGTTATAGTAATAATAATAATGATGGTATTTGTTAGGCGCTTACTATCTGCAAAGCACTGTTCTAAGCACTGGGGAGGTTACAAGGTGATCAGGTTGTCCCACGGGGGGCTCACAGTTTTAATCCCCATTTTACAGATGAGGTAACTGAGGCACAGAGACTTAGTGGACAGTAGGCGGAGTCGGGATTTAAACCCATGACCTCTGACTCCAAAGCCCGTGCTCTTTCCACTGAGCCACGCTGCTTCTCTACGTTACAATGCACAAATCCATGCACAATGCACAAATCCATTCATTTGTGCATTTGTGCTTGGGCAGTTGGACTGCAGTCTCCCTTTTAAAGAGGGGACTAATCTGTTGTGGTAATTATTCATTCACATCTGCCAACTTCATTATTAATCTGAATGCCACTTAATAACCTAAGTGCATCATATCCCTGAATGTTTCCTATGACCCCAATTCCCCCTAACATAAACCCTGTCTTTCCCTGCTTAGGCCCCTCCTCCCTCTGACAAACTCAGAGCCCTTGCTCCTCCCCACACCCTGCCACCCCAGCTTTGAGCTCTTCTTTTCCTTTCATTGCAGCTACAGGGTTGGCTACTTGAAGATGTGAATGCAACTCTCAGCAAAAGAGATGTTTACCAACTTTTAAATTAATAGTCAAAGTTTGTTGAACTCTTTTTCAATTTAGTTTTTTGTATTTGCTATTAAGGCTATGGATTTCAATGGCGTTTCACATTTCTTTAACCTTTAATACATCTTATAATAATGATGGCATTTATTAAGCGCTTACTATGTGCAAAGCACTGTTCTAAGCACTGGGGAGGTTACAAGGTGATAAGGTTGTCCCACGGGGGGCTCACAGTCTTCATCCCCATTTTACAGATGAGGGAACTGAGGCCCAGAGAAGTCAATTGACTTGTCCAAAGTCACACAGCTGACAATTGGTGGAGCCGGGACTTGAAACCATGACTTCTGACTCCAAAGCCCGGGCTCTTTCCACTGAACCACGATTTGGAAATAGCAAAGGGATTTTAGAAGACAAAATGGGAAAAATTATTTAGGAGGATCGTAAGCACAAATGATGAAACACAACTAAGGCCCTGGATTTATAATTAAAGTCCAATTAGCTAAGGTGAAGCACATTTAGCACTACCATAAACATTTAGATAAAAGAAGTTATCTTGGGCCAAAAGCAATAAATGCATCACTTTTTAAAAAAGCATGTTTTCTTCTATTAGTTTTTTCCTCCAGGAATGTATAATATATCCTGTAAAGCTTGAAAAATGCTTGAAAACATTTCTATTGAATATTTCAAATACTGTCTTTATTGAGTTTTAGTTTCTACTTATTTGACCTTGGGATTGGATATGTTTACTTGGTAAAAATTAACAAACAATTGTCGAAAAGATTTTGAATATTTATGCTGCTTCACCAGAATAAAATGTGATCAACAGACTTGTAATCCATCCCTCTGAGAAAAGGTAATTCCATTAGACCAGTATGGAACGTTGGACCCTTACAAAAATACCTCAAGTGGAAGATGACTTTATACATAGGATGGCACTAAGTACAAAACCAACATTATTTTTAACATTAAGGGGTGCCTAGAGTTATTTTTTAAATGTAGATTGAGTCTGTGGGAACACAGAGAGTCTGCAGAGGCCCATTCCTCTGTGAATTTGAGGGATTTTCGACTTCTCTCTCTTGCACTGCAAGCTCACTCCCCTGTCTTTCTGGTGACCCCAAACACCTCTCTACTCTAAATATATTTGTATAATTTTGATTTACTTTTATATAGCTCCAATGTCATGTGCCTCACTGCTATTGCTATTGCTCTGACCCTTTATGTGCCTGATGTTCCTCGGCTCCTGGATTGCAAAATCAGGACTCTGGTTGGGTCGGGATGGGAAAGAATGGGCAGCAGTGGCAGAGGAAGAGAAGGGAGGGGGACTTGGTCGAGAAGACTAAAGGCTCCCGTGATCTCTGCACCGTAGAACAGGCGTCCCTGATTTGTTTGGTGGCTGCAACAAAGGGGAAGAAGGAGTGAAAAAGGGATGGGTGCAGAGACTCTGTGATTGACACTGGGAAGGAATGCATCATCAGGTAGGGCCTAAACAGGCGGAGACAGAGTTTAGGCAGGGGAAATGGGGACATAAACAGGATCTTGGCATGGGGTTATGGGAATATGACACATTTAGGTTATTAGCAGGAAATCAAGTGGAAAATAGAGTTGACAGAGGTGAATAAACAATTGACATAACAGATAATCCCTTCTTTAAAGGTTTTACAAAAAGGAAAATTTGCTGGGTAATCAAGTAACTCATTGTACAGAGCACTTGGAAGTGTACCACAGATACGGAAGGTACAACATAAGTAGCCATATCAGGGTAATACTAATAATAATGAGGGTGTTTGCAGTATTTATTAAGCAATTACTATATGCCCCGGGGCACAGTCAACATAATCAGGTTGGATACAGTCCCTGATCTACATGAACTTCAAAATGTCAGGGCACATTTAGCACATATGAGTTAGAACTGGGTTATACATGAAAATGTCCTGTGATTCAACTCCTTAGAGAAAACTACATCTGATACATCTTTTTAATGATATTTGTAAAGAGCTTCCTATGTGCCAGCCATTGTACTAAGACCTGGGGTAGATACAAGCTAATCAGATTGTACACAGTCCACGTGCCACATTCATTCATTCATTCATTCAATCATATTTACTAAGTGCTTACTGTGTGCAGAGCACTGTACTAAGTGTTTGGGAAAGTACAATACATCGATAAAGAGAGATAATCCCTGCCTGCAATGAGCTCACGGTCTTAATCCCTATTTTATGGATGAGGTAACTGAGGCATACAGGTGACTTGCCCAAGGTCACACAGCAGACAAGTGATCAAGCTGGGACCAAAACCCAGGTCCTCTGATTCCCAGGCACATGCTCTATTCACTTAGCCACATTGCTTCTCAATGACAAGAATTCATAAATTCATTTTGTATTTCTTTAAGTTTCTGGAATTTTTGTTTTTAGAATGCTTTCTGTAAAATAGTTCCATTTAGCAGAATTGCTTAAGCATAATAATAATAATAATAATAATACTTGTACTTCCCAAGCACTTAGTACAGTGCTCTGCACACAGTAAGCACTCAATAAATACTATTGAATGAATGAACGAATGAATATAGTTTTTTCGTTAAATGTTTACCATGTACCAGACATCGCAATAAGCTCTGGAGTAATTACAAGATAATCAGGTTAGATACAAATCCTGTACCACGTGGGGATCACAGTCTAAATAGGAGGGATAACAGGTATTGAATCCTCATTTTTCCAACAAGGAGACTGACACACAGAGTAATTAAGTGACTTGCCCAAAGTCACTCTGTAATAAACTCAATTTACAAATTTCAGATAAATGACATTATGCATTTCCCAAGTGGGACAGCAATAAATAGCTGTATTACCTTGTTGTTGTTGCTTTTTTGCTTACTATATTAGAAAATCCATCACTATTACATTACCATCTTTGTAATTTCAGTTCTTTAGAAAAGCTAGTACGTGCAACTCCAATAATCCTTGTCTATCACCGAAAGTCATCTTATGTAATGCTTTACCTAAGTTACAGTGAGCTCTGGGATAGAAAAAACTAAACTGAACACAGCCTTGGATCCATTTGGGGAGAACAGATAATTCATACCCATTTTATGAATTATGAAATTAAGGAATCAAGAAATTAAGTGACTGCCTAAGGTAACAAAGTTGACAAGTAGTGAGGATGAGAATCCAGGTCTCTAGACTTTCAGGCCTGTGTTCCTATCACAAGGTTACAATATAATAATAATAATAACAATAATAATGAAAACAACAATAAGGTGAATTTGTTAAATGCTCACTATGTTCTAAGCACTGTACTAAACAATGGGATCGATAGAAGATCATCAGGTTGGAACTGACACAGTCCCTAAACCCACATGGGCACACAGTTTAAGTGGGAGGGAGAACAGGAATTTTAATCCCATTTTAGAAATGAGGGAACTGTGGTACAAAGATGTTAAGTGACTTGTTCAAGGTCACAGAGAAGGCAAGTCGTGGAGCCGGGAAGAGAACCCAGGTCCTCTGACTCCCGGAGCCCATTCTCTTTCCATTAGGCCATGCTTCTTCTCTACGGAACTAATAACATTCTGAAGTCTCCTTTTGGCCCTGATACACTGCCATGTGCAACTTATTTGGCCTGTTCAACTATTGTAACAAACAGAGTAAAGGATAAGGCTAAGTCAGAGAACAACAAGTCAAAAAAGATGAGATGAATGCAAGTTATTGATTACCAAATTTAAAGACTATTGAATATTTAAAGAAAGATACGCAACTTTTGCAGGCAAAACAGGCAAACATGCCAAATAGATTTGGCACAAATAATAGACATTGTTATTTCTTGGTCCCAGAAACAGAATTCATTTAATCTTTCTCCCTGTTCATGAAGTATATTACCCATTTAATTGATAATTAGATAAATACATCAATCAATCAATCAATTGTATTTACTGAGTGCTTACTGTGTACAGCGCACTGTACTAAGCGCTTGGGAAGTACAAGTTGGGAACATATACAGACAGTCCCTACCCAACAGTGGGCTCACAGTCTAAAAGGGAGAGAGAGAGAGAGAGAACAAGACCAAACATACTAACAAAATAAAATAAATAGAATAGATATGTACAAGTAAAATAAATAAATAAATCAATAGAGTAATAAATATGCACAAACATATATACATATACATGTTATGAATCACACTTTTGAGGGGTAAACAAAAATATAAGTAGGAGATATGAATCACTATATGATATTACTTCTGGTTCTTGTACTTGAGCATAAGAAATGAAAATATAAAAAGGCTATAGAAGAAAGAGTTTCAACACTTCCCGCCTTTCTTCCCTCTCTGACTGCCATCTTCAACCACTCACATTCTGCTGCTTCCACAATTCCCTTATCCTAAAATGCTTCTCTGGATCCTACTGCACCATCCACCTATCTCCCTAAATCCCTCCTCCCAATCCTGTCCAAATTAATGAAACAGGCCCAATTTCTCTCTTCTAACTCCTTTGCTGACCCTCCACAATCTAGTTATCGCCCCCTTAACTCAGTTGAGACTGCCTCCTTCAAAGTCACTGATTGATGCCAGATCTGGACTCGACTCCATCAATCCACCAATCAACCAATGGCATCCATTGAGCACTTACTAGTTACAAAGTACTGTACTAAACCCTTAGGAAAGTAGAACGAAAAAGCGCTGGTAGACACAATAACTACCCTCAAGGAGCTTGCGTTCTAATGGGTCATGCTACTCCATGACCTCTTAGCTGCCTTTGACATTGTGGAACACGTGGCTCAGTGGAAAGAGCATGGGCTTTGGAGTCAGAGGTCATGGGTTCAAATCTAGCTCCGCCAATTGTCAGCTGTGTGACTTTGGGCAACTCACTTCACTTCTCTGGGCCTCAGTTCCCTCATCTGTAAAATCGGGATTAAGACTGTGAGCCCCCCCTGGGACAACTGGATCACTTTGTAACATCCCAAGCACTTAGATCAGTGCTTTGCACATAGTAAGCACTTAATAAATGCCATTATTATTATTATTATTATTCTCCTGAAACCACTATCTAACCTCAGATTTTTTTTCCTCTCCTGGTTCTCTTTAAATCTTTTTTGGCTGACTCTATTCAGTTTCACTTGCTGGCTCCTCCTCTGCCTCCCACTTTGTGACTGAGATTTCCCTCAGATCCAGGGCTAGCTTTCTTTCTCTCCTCTATCTACATTTACTTCTTTGAGGAGCTCACCTGCTTCCATGGCTTCATCTAACAAATCTGACTTGCTAGTCCTGACTTGCTTCTTTGCAATCTTGCATTTTCTCCTGACTCTAAGACATTTCTACATAATAATGATTATATATCATCAGTATTATTGTTCTTATTATTGTATTTAGTAAGCACATATCATATTTAGGAATTCCTAAATACGAGGGAGAAGAGATATTGAATTCCCATTTTAGAGATGAGGAAACTGAGGCACAGAGAAGTTAAATGACTTGCCCAAGGTCACAAAGTGGGCAGGGGACAGAGCTGAGATTAGAAACCAGATCTTCTAACTCTCAGGCCTCTACTCCTTCCACTAGGTAATGCAGCTTTTACACGTACAAGCTCCTTGGGAACGGGGTGCATGTCTACCAACACCATTGTATTGTACTCTTCCTCACGCTTATCACAATACTCAGCATAAGGTAAGTGCTCAACAAATACTCTTGATTGACTTATTGACTGATTGAATGATTATTCATTCAATCATTCAATTGTATTTATTGAGCATTTACTGTGTGCAGGGCACTGTACTAAGCGCTTGTGAAGTACAAATCGGCAACATATAGAGACAGTCCCTACCCAACAACGGGCTCACAGTATAGGAAAGGGAGACAGACAACAAAACAAAACAAATAGACAGGTGGCCTTTCCAAGATCTCTAGAATACACCCTTTCCTCTCCAACCAAAATGCTATTCTGCTGATCCAAGTACTTATTTCCCACCTTGACTACCTAACATCAGTATCAGGCTCAGCATCAATCTCCTTGCTGAACCACCCTGCCTCCTTCCTCTCCTCTCTGTAGTCCATACTTCACTCTGCTGCCTGGATCACTTTTTTGGAAAAAAACCCAAAACACTCAGTCCCTATCTCCCCACTCCTCCATAACCTTTAGTGGTTATTCAATCACCTCCGCATCACCCAGAAACTCCCTATCATTGACTGTTAAGCACTCGACTGCCCTCTCCCTCCGATCTTACCTCACTGATCTCCTACTACAATCCTAACTTCTCTGTCATCAACTTACTCTCTGTATGTCGATTTTTTCTACATTGTCACCGACCCCTTGTTCATGTTCTTTCTTTGACTTGGAACTTCCTTCCCTTCACATACGACAGTCCACCACTCTCCCCACCTTCAAAACCCTTCTAAAATCATGTCTTCTCCAAGAGGCCTTCCCCAACTAAACCCTCATTTCCTCTACCCACCCTCCCCTCTGCACTTGACATTCACCCTAGCCCCACAGTACTTATGAACATATCTTTATACTCTACTATTTCACTTATCAGTAATTTATTTTAATGTCTGTAGACTGAAAGCTGCTTTTGGGTAAGGATCATGTCTGCCAGCTCTATTGTATCCTACTTTCCTAAATAATTAGTAAAGTGTTAGGCATAAAGTGCTGAATGACTATTATTGATGGATTGATTAAAGCATCAGTCTCCTGCTGACCTCCCTGCCTCTCCCCTTTCCAGTTGATAACTCAGCTGCTTTCATCATTTCTGTGAAACAGCGTTCTACACATTTTCCTTCTCCTCAAGAAAAATTCCAGTGGTTTCACATTCCTGTCTTCATCCATTGGCCACTCTTCATGGCTCGTTTCAAGGCACTCACTGCACTAACTCCTTCCTCCCTCTCTTTTCTCCCACTGATGCAGATTTTGTTTCTCTCAAGCCAACCAACTCTTTGCCTCCTTAGTACTTGGGTATACCACACTCCACTGTGGTATTTTTGTTGTATCTTCTTTCCTTATTACTTCCATATCTTAAAAATTTATTTTAGAGCCCATTGCCCTCATTAGATTGTAAACTCTTGAAGATAGTCATCTTGTTTCCTAATTCTATTCTATTCTCTCAAGCACCTGGTATGGTGTATCACGCCCAGTAGGTGTTCAATAAATACTACTGATTCTACAACCATGTACTCAATAATAAAAAACTTACAGAAAGCTACCCCACATATTACAGGGAAATGATATCAAAATAAATATCTCGTGGGATTTGAGGAAAATTTAATAGACATAAATAAGTCAGATCGGACCCTTTAAACATTTTCATTTGAAAAACTGAACTAACCAATATAATTCCTAGCACTAACCAATACGATTCCTGGAACATCAATTAGATTTGTTTGCCATCCATTAGTTGAAAACTCACTGAAAATTACTTCGGCTTGCTGCAATATTTTAAAAATGGGATTACAGTTCAAAACATGCACAATACAGTCAAATTTGATACCTAATTTGACACCTTACAATGCAAGGACAGGATTTGAAACTATTGAAGTATGTTCTTAGGTTGGTGTTCTATCAGTGATTTTTAGACTATTATAAATAACCTCAATGAACTTAGAGACTGGTTTCAGTATAATCTTTTAAGAACTCATTTTTAACCCTCAAAATTTTATTTTTTAATTATTCCTCAACGACATGGCTCATAGTGCCCGATTGTCTTTCGCCTTTGCTTATCCTTGAAGACAAGATGTCTTCCCACTGTATCCATTTCTAAGTTGTAAATGGTGAAGTTCAGACACTCTATTTTAATTAAGGCATTACTATATGTGAAGTAATGGGGTAGATACAAGGTTAAGATACCAGACAAAATCCTGTTTCACATCCTAACATCCTTAGTTTACAGATGGGGAAACTGAGTTCCAGAGACGTTAAATAATAATAATATTTGTTAAGCGCTTACTATGTGCCACGCACTGATAGATGCAAAGGTAATCAGGTTATCCCACTTGGGGCTCACGGTCTGAATCCCCATTTTAGAGATGAGGTATTTGAGGCCCAGAGAAATGAAGTGACTTCCCAAGGTAACACAGCAGACACATGGCAGAGCTGGGATTAGAACCCATGACCTTCTGACTCCCAAGCCCCAGGCTCAATCCACTAAGCCACGCTAGATCGCACAGAGCAGACCAGTGGTGGAACAGTGACTCAAACCCAATCTCATGATTCCCAATCCTGTACTCTTTCCACTAGGCAATACTACTTCTACTGAGGAGAAAGACCTCTTGATTCAAATATATGCCTTCTAAGGATTTTTGCTACCAGGGTTTTCTGGAGGCCATTGCGTGCCTGATTGCTACTGACATACATCAGGTGACTGGCACAGTACAGTGGAGCTAGGCTTCCCATTCAACAAATGCAGTTTGGACTGAATAGTCCAACTTCATATATTTCACACAACTGTAAACTTTAAATGTCTTTGAATCAGTTCAAATAAGGGACAGGAGTTCAGTTTATATTCAAAGTAGTTCTTATCCGGGTCCAATTAATTTATTCCTCCCTTCAACAAACATAAATTAGAAGGCTGTTTCTGAATAATTCAGGAAATACTATATTTAAGATGGAGGATAGACTGGAAAGATTTAGTATTTGGAGCCAAATAAAAGTGCATCCAAGTTGTTCAAATTCAAGAGACCTTTATTCCCAAAACATTTTTATTGAATAAAATGCTTAAAGGGCCTTTGTAAATATATCAAACGGTACTTTAGCCTGGTGAAATAATATCTGAAAAAAATGCTTGTGCTTACACTCTGAAGTTTCTTTCCACTAAAGAGAATAGAGATTTTGCATATTGTACAAAATAAAAGTGATTATCTGCTATTAAGAATTAGGTTGATTATCAATTGATTTCTTGAAGGGCTTTTTGTTTTGTTCTATTTTTTAACAAATGAAAAATTGACTGATGTTTTATATGCAGCTATCAAGCCAAGATTCTCTTTCAGAAAATAGCTGACAACTTAAGAAAAGCTGTCAACATTATTCTGACTAGAGATGAGGACCAAAATAGTTATTTGCAATTATTTTAAATGGAATATCAATTATAAAGTCTATTGACCCTCATATTTTTTTAAAAAATGAATTTATCAGTTAAACAGCTCAAAGAAAATCTCTAACGTCAAGCAAACATTGAACATTTCTCTCACAGTTTTTGCTCTTCTTTTTTCTTCCTACATTCTCCTTTCAACAAGTCTAGAGGTAGAGTACTGATCTATATGTTCCTTTACACCTACCCTTTGGATAATAAGCATAAAATGTTTGACTTTATAAAAGTAATTTGGAGAAAATCATGTGTGAAGTCACATACTAGGTAATATTATTTATTGGTTTTGCGGATTTTTTTGGTAATTGAATTCAGTTTTCCACAGAAATAGTCCAAAAGATTAAAACAGAGGCTCAAGAATTCTATTTTCTTTTAAATTCAGAGGTAGAAATGGAAATGATCTACAAAAAGTTATGATATTCAATTGCAAACAATTACAAAGTTAGAGTAAAATAGACAACTGGGACCACCAGAGAGAAAGAAGGAGAGAAAACAGGTAACAAAAGATTTAGACAGATGCAACAGCACACTTGCACTTCTCCTGCTTTTCTGATTTTTCTAAAGGACCAGAAAGAGTAAAGTACGGTACTGGATAGTATAAAGAAATATACTCATAGAGCATGGAAGTTGATGTTGATACAATTAGAACATTCTTGGCCCATGCTTCTTTGAGTGCTTTAGTTATAGAGTGATCCGAGGTTCTTGACTTCTTAGAAGTAGCTATCTCTAGGCCCTAAGGCTATGTGCTGGAAAAAATTAACAAGGCCTCACATGACTTCATCTTGTGTATAAGAAAATCACAAATGCAATGATAAACCAACATAAGGATATTGCTCCTACGATGAATCTGTAAGAGGCTAAGTGGATGCCTGGGATAATTGATAACAGGCAAATGCCCACACAAGGGTAGTTGAAAACCTCTAAATGTCTCCATTTCCAATTTGATGTAAGCTACAATACTGAACTAAGAGTAAGCTGCCAAAAAAAATATGCATTGTTTCTCTAATATAACAAGGCTTTTAAATAAATCCATAGTTCAGCAGACCAGCTGCATTTCTTCACCCAATAAGAAGTTTTTGCTAAGTGGCATCTTCATATAATGATTCTTTAAAGAAATCTTCACAATAATTAGAACCTTTTCCAAGATTCTGGAGTTTCAAGAGTCTATTGAGGCCAAGAAACTCATTCCTTCTTTCTCATGCTAAAGAAGCCACTTCAGGCAAATCAACATAGAATAATAAATTGTTCCTATCCCACTGTAATGTCTGTGTCTATAAACTTATCCAGGTCAGGAATCATGTCTGCTTAATGTAACTTTGAAGAGGACATAGGAAAGCTCAATATCAGATTGTAAGCAATCTTTATTCTACTAAGTGCCACTGGTGAAGTTGATGTTGCAAATAGCTGTTTATTTATGGAATTAAATCGGGATCAATGGGAACATGGCAACAAACCTCCCTGGGATAATGCTGTGAGAAGGAAGACCAATAAAAGATGACTGGGAGGTGAAACACAATGAAATGATTAAAATAAAGGGAAGTTGGAGACAGAGGAAAAGGACAGTGAAAAGAATCTGCTATTTTTAATGGTATTTGTTAAGTGCTAGTGTGTTCCAGGCACTGTACTAAGCAATGGGGTAGATATCAGCTAATCAGGTTGGACACAGCCCATGTCCCATATGTGACTCACATTCTGAATCACCATTTTACGGATGAAGGAACTGAGGCATGGAAAAATTAAGAGACTTGTCCAAGATCACACAGAAGACATGTGTCAGAGCCAAGATTAGAACCCAGGTCCTCTGACTCCGAGGCCTGTGTTGTGTGTTGTGAAAACTGCTCACATTACTTCATTACTACACAATAGACCCAGGTAAAACCATGTATGTATGTAGCCATTAGCCAGATTTGACAGCAGATGTTAAATTCTTAGACCAAACCTATTCAATCCAACAATCATATTTACTGAGTGCTAACTGAGGACAGAGCATTGTACTAAGCACTTGGGAGACTACAATACAACAATAAACAGACTCATTCAACAAGCTTATAGTCTAGAAAGGTGGTAGACATATTCCCTGTCCACCACAAGCTTACAGTCTAGAAGGGGAAGCAGACATTAATATAAATAAATAAATTGCGGATATGTACATAAGTACTGAGGGGTTGAGGGAGGGGTGGAAAAGGGTGCAAATCCAAGTGCAATTCCTTATTCCTTAAGAGAACAAATAGGATTTTGGTAAACATGAAAAATGTTTTGCAATTAGCAGTTAGTATGCCACGTAGTAAAGTCGGAACACCATACTTAACTCCTCCTTTTCCATCATTCCTACAACTCACTTTGGGTCTCCTTCCCAGCTTCAGGCACCAAACTGAACCTGAGTTATGCCTCTTTCTTTTTGAGAAAAAGAAATATTACCTACTATAATTCCACACCTGCCTCAACCATCCTTCCCTGCTTCGCAGGAACCCCAAATCCTGGGTGCCACATGGATGGGGGCCACGCAAGGAAGGAGACATTGGAGAGGACCCCTTCTACCATCTCCCTACACTTCACCTAATTCAGTCCTGCATTCCCTAACTCTTCTGCAGCTTTGGGATGCTCAGTTGGTTTGGAGACTGCAAGCGATCTGGTAAGGAAGGATGGAAGGAAAAGGCTGGATGAACTGAGACAAGATTTAATAAAAGTGATGCATGGAGTGAGCTCAAGGGGATTGCTGAAAATGCCTGAGATCAAAGAACTACTTGAACAATAGCAAGGAATGCATCATAAAATTTTATAGTTCCTCATAACTCGACAAAAAAGGCTGCCTTCCAAAAATCTGCGAAGTCAGTCAAGCTAAGAAATATATTTGGTACATGGTAAGATGCTAGAACTCAAGGGATCCAGGGATATTCTAATCAACCGAAGTTAGGACTATGATTATCATTAAGAAGCTTTACTGACCCATCCACTGCCCTGTTTAAGAGAATAAAAAGGGAACCACACAAATCAGAGATGAGGAGAAAAGTTTATGTAGTGATGATACACTGTAATGAACCACTGAACATGCCTTCCACTGCTAAGGAGGCTCTCTAAAGCAAAGCAGATTGGGCTGGAATTCAAAGACCTGGTCTCAGCTCCAACATTTGAGGGAAATCACTAAATACTTAATTTCATAAAAGTGGGAAAGCAATTGGATTTGAAAGGATTCCCGCAAGTGGAACTCAATGTATGTGGACTAGTTTTCAGTATACAAAGACTTGAAGAAATAGCACAGGACTCAATACTGTCAGCATAATCACTATATTCAAGGAGACCTGTGAAAATGCTGATGGTGGAAACTCAGTTTCCACTGAAAATCCACCATGCATGTAACTATCACATTCTAATACGTAGGTAAAGTGCACTGTTCCAAACTGTAACACAGGCACGAGACCTACCTTCTGAAATGTTCTTCCTAAGTATTATTTGCATGTTTTGGTTAGATGTAGTTTTAGATTATTATATTTGAACATTATGTGAAAGAATGACAATAGCCTCATCTTTCTTCCTTAAGAAAAAGAATGTCTTAGTACTGAATACTTAATACTGATATTATGTTGCCAACTTGTACTTCCCAAGCACTTAGTACAGTGCTCTGCACACAGTAAGCGCTCAATAAATATGATTGATTGATTGATTGAAAGCCTTTCAGTGTTTTTTTTGTCAAATCTCATCATTTCCCAACTTAGGTTGTCTCTGAAATACACTCTATTATTCTGTTAACTATGCTACTCAAGCAGAGGTAAACATCTTTCTAGAACAGAAATCCCTGCTAAAACAACCTATTCTAGGTATGGTCTCTCCAGATCAATGTTGAGAATGAACAATCTCTGAATTTGTCATTAAAAAGACCCACAGATTCAATAGCATTTTCCTACTTTATATTCAGAACAAGTATTTATTATGATCCTTCCACTCTCTGACAACCATATCTACTGCATCTGAGTCCTGAAGCTAGAAAAGTATAGGAGACAGAGCCAAGATGGTGGCTATGTCTCTTCCTCCCACTGCTGGCACAAGATAGTGGGTACCACCACCACTGCTGTTTTTTACGTTCTCAGCCAGCACTGCCATGCGAGCGACCAACCCAGCTGACCTCTGCCCAGTCAGTCCAGGAAACCTGGGGAATCCATCACAATCCTAAACATCAAGCAGATATTCCTGACCATTGACTTTGAGGCATTCAAATCAATTCTATCACCCTACTGCCGTTCACTCCTCTCCCACTACACTTCAGCCTTTTTGCTACATTCCTTTCAAGTCAATCTACGCACCATGTCTCATTCTCATCTGTTTAGCAGTCGACATTTTCCCCCGGATTCCCCCCACCCCGGCCCCCGCCTGGGACTCCCTGTCCTTTTCATGAGGCAAATCACTGCTCTACCCATCTTCAAAACCCTTCTAAAATAAAATCTCCTTCTGGAGGATTTCTCTATGCCCCCATCTACTGACATTTCCGCTCATCTGCATCAATTCATCCCTTATTCACCCCATTCCCCTCACCCCACAGTAGTTAGGTGCATATCCTTATATTCTTTTTCTTCCTCCTACCTGTTTTGTATTTAATGTCTATCTCTCCTTCTAGTTTTGTAATCTCTTGAGCACTTAATACGCTGTTCTGTACAGAGTAAGCACTCAGTAAATACTACTGATTGACTGAAGTCTGTGATCCTATTGTTGGGTAGGGACTGTCTCTATACGTTTCTGGCTTGTACTTCCCAAGCTCTTAGTTCAGTGCTCTGCATACAGTAAGCTCTCAATAAATACGATTAAATGAATGAATGAAAGAAATAATTGATTATAAATTGATATATTTACCCGGATTATGTGGAGATTTCAACAATGTAACCTATATTTATAACCTTAATATGAAAAATAATCGATAAAGTTATTTAAATTTTTTTAGATAATTGCTTGCAGATATTTGGGGCCAAAGTTTTTACTAATTCAAGTTCTACTTACTTCATTAAATGTAAAATCACTTAAGTTTATTTCTTCATAGTCATCTTCAAGGTCTTCATTTTTAATAGCTGCTAAAGCCTTGGACAATTTCTTCCGCAAAAGAAAGCCTTTCCAAACGGCCTAAACAAAATTGTAAAGCATGTTATATAAGGTTAATAGATACAATTCAAATCCAGATCCTCTGAGTTATAGCACTGTGAAGATTAAACATCTTAGACTTCAGTTTAATAGCTTAATTACCTGTTTTTTGAACTTAATGTCATGTTTAAAATTGCAAGACAAATTAAATGCCTACACATGCCTAAAACTTGTAATACCCTGGAGGTTTGCTTCTTGAAAGCAGACTGCAATCTCCAAACTCTTTCACTTACGGATATAGAGTCATCAATTATTTTTCAGCAGTCCCAGAGCGTAATATAAACTTACTATAAAATTAATTTTCAATTAATGAAATCCATAAAATTAACGTGCTCTCATCTATTATTTTCTGTTTTCACCTACAAATTCATCAAGAATGAAAATTGAATATGTTTTTATAAAAGTTGATATTATGTGCTGTGTTACAGTCAGTCTTTGGTGAGAGTTGTGTGACTTCCAATCTAGGTCTAATAGAAAACTGGCAAGGGATTGCAGAGAAAAAGGGAAGATACATTTGCCATGAAGCAAGCAAGCAATCAACAATCAACTCTCAACTGGGCCAAGCTCCCCACCACCCCCCCGACTTCTCTTGAAGAGACTGACAAGCCCCCCGACTTCTCTTGACACTGTAACGTACTGTCCTCTTTTTTGGACCCACTGTCTTCCTCTAGCAACTAGAAGAAAGGCATTCCATCATCCATGGCATTTATTGAGAGCTTACTGTGTGCAGAGCACTATACGAAGCACTTGGGAGAATACAACAGAGTGGGTAGGTACTTTCCCTGTCCACAACAAACTTCCATGTAGTGAATTGCCTATTATCATCTAATTAAACTTGTGGGTGGGTAGCCAATTTGGAGGTCTTTTAGTTTAAATCTGAGTTGTTTCCACTTCTATCACCTTTCCCAGCAAATGCTTTAGAATTCAATTGCTCCTGCTCCGGGACTTACCTCATGGTAAAGAGTCACCTTATCTCCTAGTGGATTATTGTGGATAAGGTTAATCAATCAAACAAACAAACAAACAAGCAATAAAAGGCTGGCCTTCTGACTTTCTGATTCCTTATTTATTTCTGAATTTGTGATTGCAATCAAAATATTCTCTTGCATTCTTTCAATTGTAGCTTTGATTAAAACATTGGCTGTTAGCCAACAATGTATCTGGGAAAATATTTTTTAAACCACTTTCACCAAGGATTCTGTTGAGTACCTATTTGAATTCTGATCAGGGTCTTCATCTCCCTTATTCCTTCCTAATTCACTGTGGGGAGGAAGCCTGGTAATTCTGTTCCTCATTCTGTCTGGATATTTTAGAAGGCCCTAGTCTCAGAAATCTGACTTAGGTTGTCCAGCAGTTTACACACAGTCTCTTAAAATTATTTTAACATTTATTATTTTTACTTCTATTTCCCAACAATTTCTCATATGATCTTTGAATCTTACCAATTGGCAGGGTTTATGACAAAGGATGTGCCTTATAAAGTTAGATGTTAGTCAATCAATCAATCATATTTATTGGGTGCTTCCTGTGCCCAGAACACTGAACTAAGCTTTTGGGAGACTAAAACATAATAATATAACAGAATTAGTAGACACATTTTACTAATGGACATTAATATAAATAAATAAATACATAAATAAATTACAGATATGTAGAGAAGCAGTGTGGCCTAGTGGCAAGAGCCCAGGCTGGGGAGCCAGAGGATGTGGGTTCTAATCCCGGCTCCGCCACATGTCTGCTGTGTGACCCTGGGCAAGTCACTTAACTTCTCTGTGCCTCAATTAGCTCATCTGTAAAATGGGGATTAAGAACTGTGAGCCCCATGTGGGACAACCTGATTACTTTGTATCTACCCCAGTGCTTAGAACAGTGATTGGCACATGGTAAGTTCTTAACAAATATCATCATTGTTATTAAGTGCTGTGGGGCTGAAGAAAGGGTGAATAAAGGGAGAAAATCAGAGCAATGCAGAAGGGCGTGGAAGAAGAGGAAATGAGAGGAAATGAGGGCTAAGTCAGGGAAGGCTTCTTGGAGGAGATGTGTCTTCAAAAAGGCTTTGATGGTGGGGAGAGTAACTGTCTATCAGATACAAAGAGGGAAGGCATTCCTGCCCAGAGGCAAGACATAGGGGAGAGGTCGGCAGTCAGATAGATGAGATCGAGGTACACTGAGTACGTTAGCATTAGAGCAGTGAAGTTTTCAGGTTGGATTGTAGTAGGAGAGCAGCAACTTCAGGTAGGAATGGACAAAGTGAGTGAGTGTTTTACAGATTTTGGTAAGGAGTTTCTGCTTGATATGGTGTGGATGGGCAACTACTGGAGGTTCTTGAGGAGTGGGGAAACATGAACTGAAGGATTCTGTATGAAAAATGACCTGGAAAAGAGATTGTAGTATGGACTGGAGTGGGGAGAGACCAGAGGCAGGGAGGTCAGCAAGGAGGCTTAAATAGTAATCAAGGTGAGATAGAATAAGTGCTTGGATTAACATGGTAGCATTTGGGATGGAGAGGAAAGGGTGGATTTTAGAGATTTTGTGAAGGTTGAACTGACAGGATTTAATGATAAATTGAATAATATGGTTGAATGGGAGAGATAAGTTCGAAATAATGCCAAGATTAAGGGCTTATGTGACAGAAAGGATGGCGATGTTGTCTATAGTGATGGGAAAATTGGGGAGAAGAGGGTTTGTGTGAGAAGATAAGGAGTTCTATTTTGGACATGATAAGCTTGAGGTGTTGGGTGTAACATCCAAGCAGAGATAGCTTGAAGGCAGGAAGAAATGCAAGACTGCAGAGAGGGAGGGAGATCATGGCTGGAGATGTAGATCTGGGGATCATCTACATAGAAGTACATAGAACTACATAGAACTACATGGTAGTTGAAGCCATGGGAGCAAATGGGTTCTCAA
Source organism: Tachyglossus aculeatus (assembly GCF_015852505.1). Lineage (NCBI taxonomy): Eukaryota > Metazoa > Chordata > Mammalia > Monotremata > Tachyglossidae > Tachyglossus > Tachyglossus aculeatus. Next base: position 32,607,222 of record NC_052079.1, on the reverse strand, counting down.
GGGAGTGGGTGTATAAATAGAAGGGGACCCAAAACTGAACCTTGAGGGACTCCCACAGTTTGGGGATGGCAGACAGAGGAGGATCCCATGAAAGACACTGAGAATGAGAAGGGCAGGGAGATAGGAAGATAACCAGGAGAGTATTGTGTCAGTGAAGCCGGGGCTGAATCATATTTCCAGGAGAAAGGGCTGTGTGACAGTGTTGAAGGCAGCTGAAGGGTCGAGGAGAATTAGGATGGAATAGGGGCCACTGGATTTGGCAAGAAGATCATTCATAACTTTTGAGAGGGTCATTTCTGTGGAGTGAAGTAGATGGAAGCCAGATTGAAGGGGTTCGAGGACAGAATTGGAGGAGAGGAACTTGAGACAGTGGGTGTAGATAACTCAGTCAAGGACTTTGGAAAGGAATGGTAGGAGGGAGATGGAGTGATAACCAGATAGCACTACGGGGTCAAGGGAGGGTTTTTTAAGGATAGGCGAGGCATGAGCATGTTAGGTGAGAAAAATAACTTTATCCAACTAAACTTCATATATGAAACTAAAAAGACTTGATTTCTTCAATTATCTTTTCATCTGCATTCTGCATTTCATCCTCCAAATAGGAGTGTTGGGTCATTTTTTTTTCTATGATGTGTCAACAAGTTGTACAGTGAGGTTCCAAATTTATGATAAAGCTAGTAAAATGAATCGGAGAGACCCGATCCAATCAAGATGTTGGAAATTTAAATTCCCTCTTCCCTTGAGAATAAAATACCCAGATATCTAAGATTTCAACACAGCTAAAATAATAAACTTTTTACAACACAAAGCTTTAATAGCAGAAGCAAAAGTAGGTTAGCCTTTCAATGAGAGCCAAAGCTATATCTCTAAGGCCTGTCTTCTCAGCATCAATGAATAATACCCCTAAACCTCATATCTTTCTTGATTTGAGCCCCATCCAAAAAGGATTAAGAGAAAAAATTTTTAAAGCACATTGATCACTTAGAGAAGGGTACTAGGGCTTTCGTCAGCATCATCATCAAACTAAATTCGCAGCTCCTTAGGGATTTCACAAACATCAATAAGATGTGGCATTAGTGTAGTCTGACCTTCTCTTATCCCACTGCGCAGAAGTATCACCACTTAAGAAAATAATCCTATATTTCCCTCTCAAAAACTGTGGGGAAAGGGAGGAAATAATGCGACAGAGGCAATTATGGAAGAAAATACAGTAATTAGGTATTGCTAGTATATTCACAGCATGACTAAGAAAGAAAGGCTACGCTCTGAATGGGACCAACCTGAATTAGAATAGCAGCTTTATTCCTCAGTCCATCAGTGTCCACAGTGATACCTTCTTCTTTCTTAAAAGTAATCTTTCTTTTAGGATAATAATTCCTCCACGCTGACTGGATTAGTGTTGCGGCTTCATGCAGGCGAATATATAAATTAATCTCTCTGCGAATAACATAGCCTCTCCAATGGGCCTGGATGATTGCAGCTGCTGCACTGTTAACAGCGGAAATGGAAAATGTTTAAAGCCAGAAATTAAAGCTGGAAAGTAATTTAATACAGGTGAGATCTTGTATAATCTACAATTAGGGAATGGAGACTTTGTGGGTCAGTAGTTCAGTTTTGACCCTCTTGTATTTTTTTAATTATCACATTACTTATGAATTTTTTTAAATTAGTGAGTTGTCAAAAATTAATCTGTGTTCATCTCTTCGGTCATCTTGATACCAAAATACAGTGCAATAGCTTTTTTAATCTAATAGGTCAAAGTTTATTATTGAAGTGCAGCACTGTACTTGGGTTATGTAAACTATAGAAAACATGGTCAATGAGAAGCATCGTTGCCTAATGGATACAGCATAGGCCTGGAAGACTGAAGAACCTGAGATCTAATCCCAACTCCTCTACTTGTTTGTTATATAACCCTGGATGATTCACTTACTTCTCTGTGCCCTGTTACCTCATCCACCAAATGGGGATGAAGACTGTGAGCCTCATGTGGGACAGGGACTGTATCCAACCTTAGTTTGTAGCTTAGTATAGTGCTCAGCACATAGTCAGTAAGCTCATAACAAAAGTCATAATTTTTTTTTAAAATGAATAAACACTAGCCATCAAAACATACTTCAGTAATGAAATATGCGGTTACTAAAAGTCCAATTACTTCCACAGATTTGATTCCTTTACTTCTTTTCCTGAACAGTGGACAAAATGAAAGACAACCTAGTCCATAAAGTGTTATCGGGAGAGATTTAAATGAAAGGGAAGGGATCATGCCTTTTGAATTACACTTTTTGTTATAAAACACTTTCTAATTGCTAATTGGAAATGAAGGCTGTACATTTCTCATGAATCACAGTACCCATTCAAAAGGGCTATAAGCAGGTCATGGTGTCTGCAGAGTGGTCTCGGTAGAGCAAAGGGGTTTAAAAGCTGACTGTAGTGGGTCAAAATGAATGCCAGTGAAGAAGTGAAGACAGTGGGGGCAGGCAATACGTCCCAGGACTTTGGACAAGAAAAGGAGGAGAGAGATGAGATGAAAGCTTGGAGGGAGTTTTGAGTGAATGTATGATTGTAAAAACATTTTTTAGCATAACACTGTCACCACCACCACCATTACCACCACTGTGAAAGCAGTGGCAGCAGTAGCCAGAGGTAAGTGGCGGTGAAGACAAGGGTAAAGGATAGCTCTGAGGACAAGTTGTGACCACTCACCAACCACAGCCTTCTAACCTGCTTTCTTTCCCTCACCTTCCTTCCCTGCAAATTCATCCTCTCCCCAAAGAGACCTCCAATCTCTTGACCTGCTTCATTATCCCTGACCTGTTACCAACAACATAGTTCATCTGGGGATCTTCACTGCCTGATACAAAGGGCGGGAACAGCGTGAGGAGCAGTGTGGCCCAGTGGATAGATCAAGGGCCTGAGAGTGAAAAGAATCTGGGTTCTTGTCCTGGCTTCTCCACTTGTCTGCTGTGTGCCCTTGGGCAAATCACTTCTCTGTGCCTCAGCTACCTCATCTATAAAATGGGGATTATAATAATAATAATAATAATAATGGCATATATTAAGTGCTTACTATGTGCAAAGCACTGTTCTAAGCACTGGGGGGATACAAGGTGATCAGGTTGTCCCACGTGGGGCTCACTGTCTTAATCCCCATTTTACAGATCAGGTAACTGAGGCTCAGAGAAGTTAAGTGACTTGCCCAAGGTCACACAGCAGACATGTGGCGGAGCCGGGATTTGAACCCACGACTTCTGACTCCAAAGCCCGTGCTCTTTCCACTGAGCCACGCTGTTTCCCATGACTGTGAACCCCATGTGGGACGTGGACTGTGTCCAAACTGATTACCTGGTATCTACCCCAGCACTTAGCACAGTGCCTGGCACACAATAAATCCGTAAAAAATATTAAAAACAAAAACAAAAAAAAAAACATCATTCTGTGCAGAACAGGGCAAGGAACAGAGCAATGCGGGCAATCGAGCAACATAGGTGCAATCCCATCTAGGTCACTTGTGTGTCCCTTATCGGGGGACCTGGTTTGTGGCCTTCTGGGGGCTGGCATCCACCCACCCCAATAAATCAATCAATCAATGGTATTTATTGAGGGCTTACAATGTGCAAAGCCTGTACTAAGTGCTTGGGAAAGTACAATACAACAGAGTTGGTAGATAAGCCTTACAGTCTAGAGAGGAAGACAAGACATTAAATAAGTAAAAGGGCAGATTCAGCTGACCTCGTCTGACTCACCCAAGGGTCCCGCATGATTGGTGGGGCATTTTCGGCATTTTGGGTTGGTTGTGGTTTCAGTTCTGCCCTTGATAGCAGCAGTGTGCACAGTGGGTGTTACCAGCATCATCCAGATGCCCTGTTCGAGAGCCACACTGCACTCCCAAAATGCCAGTCATGGCTATAGGGCAATAGGCTGCAGTTCTCTGAGATATAAGACCTGGATCAAATTGTGCTGATCTCAGAGGAAGTTTTAAACCAAACGGATGTAAACATATTAGAACCAGATGACATCTGTGTGAGAGTTCTGAAGGCACATGAACGGGAAGTTGTAGAACTCCTGGAGAAAGTATGTAACTTATCCTTACAAATGTCATCCGTGACAGAGGACTGCTATCATGCCAATGTAACTCCTGTCTATAAAAAAGTTTTCCAGAGGTAATATTGGGAATTGTCAATACATCTGGCAAACTAATAGTATGCGTAATCATCTTTAGAGGCAGTAAGGAAGCTAAGCACAAACTATTGGGAAAATAACATGATTTCTGAATAATGAAATCATGTCTCGCAAATCTTCTGAAGTTCTTTGATAGGGTCAATAAGCATATTGTTAAGTGGGAACTGGCAAACATAATTTGGATTTTCAAAGGGCTCTTGACAAGGTTCCACATCAAAGGGCTTAAAAAAACCTGAGAAATTATGAAATTAGAATGATTCCACCATGGATATAAACTAGATAGAAGATTGGAAATTAAGGAACAGAACATCACAACAATTTATGACGGCATATTAAGTTACAAAGCACCAAATAGTCACCTTGATTCCTAAAACGTTCCGATTTTCTGAAACATTCCTGAATATTTTTTCATTATTTAACTCTAAAACCATAAAAAGTATAACAACAACTTCAGAAGAATAAGATTATTTAGCAAGTGTGGTCATAAAAGTTTTTTTACCCTAATATAAGTTTGTTATTATGCTCTATATATGCAAACTCATTAAATCACAAACACCACTAAGCTCCTTAAAAAAAACCCGTTGAGATATGAAACACTTTCTTCTACCACCTAGATCATGCTAACCAATTCAGAATCCAATTCCTTTAGAATGGAGTAATGTGAAAATTGTAAAGTTTGTAGCCACTACAAGACTATTCCTTTCAAACTGATTTGAAAGATAACTCTGTAAAAGGAAGCTTCACGGTCTACTGGCATAGTAAAGTTCCTTCTAGTAGTGCCACCATTATAAAGAACACCAATTTTCCAATGAAGCTTCTTATTTTTTCTCCCACTGAAGCAACTTGCATTTTTAAGGAACAATTATAAACAGAGGGAACGAAGTGCTGCTCCAACCCAGGCTAGTCCTGTTTATAGAAGCCTTATGTGTATCCATCTGTCTATTATATTATATATGCAATATATGCCAATATAGTCCTGCTTATGGTACAGTGCTCTGCACACAGCGAGCACTCAATAAATCCAATTGATTAAATGATGAGAGGGAAAAGGCCATCTAGACCAGAGAGGTTGCACATTCCTTCTACCACTCCCAAGGGGGAAAAAAAATGACCTGGTTAGGATATCAACCTGTCATCTGTCACATCCCCTATCCAGATAGGGGAGGAATTAGGCAAGGAGGAGGCAGTTAGAAAAGTAAAAAGGGACTCTCGAGCCATATTAGAATCTTCTGAGATACTAGGAGAGAGTTCTCCAAATTTAGGTGTTTGCTAGGAGCAAACTGGTGAAGCTGGGGTCATCAGAAAGGCTGTGGATCAGCAGGGCAAGCTACCGAAGAAGACTATGGTGAGTTCTCATCTCTTCTGCATTTACTGAAAGACAAGGCTCCCGAGGCTATTCTTGGGCAACCAACCGTGAAAGTGGATGGAACACCATAAGCAGTGTCCAAAATGGGTACCAGGTGCCATGATCACAAAAATAATATAGTCCTTTCACATCCTTTAATTTTTATTAGAATTATTTCAAAAAGTCATTAGATTCAATTAAATAGGTACTTTATATGAATGATACCCAATTTTGCCCAACCAAAATTGCCTATGTTTTTGATCACATATTTTATACATGCTTAAGAAAAAGTAATGGCACAGTGTAAGAAATCATGAGAATTATTGTAACTTTATAAGAAAATTTTGGGTTCATACCAGGGCTATGGTAAATGTGTCTACCGGTTTCATCATCATCATCATCATCAATCGTATTTATTGAGTGCTTACTGTGTGCAGAGCACTGTACTAAGCGCTTGGGAAGTACAAGTTGGCAACATATAGAGACAGTCCCTACCCAACAGTGGGCTCACAGTTTCAGTAATCTGGAAACTCCAATAATGCATTTTTAAGAAAAAAAATTTGATTCTTACTTTTTTTCATCGCTCTGAATATTCTGATGTTTCCTTTCCACCTGTCTTGAAATTTCTGATATTTCAGGTATGTTTCTTTTGGTATCTTCACCCTTCTCTGGTTTAATGTAGCATTCTGTTCTCTTCAAGTCCATTACACATTCTTGATTCTTTTTCTCTGCGTAATCATTAATTGAAGGGCTGATGAACAGGGAATGATTCTGGCCAGAATCAATCCATCTTTCAGAAAAATCCCAAGTGTCCTGTTTATTTTCTTCCACACCAGAGATAAAGAGGGTATTCTGATGTGAGCTGTCTTTGGTTCTTTGTATCAGGTGATCTTGTTTGGTCTCTAGTTCATCACTGTCAATGATAGTTAGAGTTCCATGTTCGTGCACATATCGGAATTCATTACTAATTTTCATTAGCTCTTTAAGGTAACAGCAAAGGTTTTGTGCAGAGTCCAAGGAGAATACATTTCTGACCAAATGACACAAAACATCCATATAAACATTCAGTCCAGAAAAATATATATTTTTTCTTTATGTAAAAGTTACCCTTACATGCCAAATGAATATAAATCAATCAATAGAATTTGTTAAGCACCTACTGTGGGAAGAACACCATAGTAAGTGCTGTGAAAGTACATAGGAATTGGAAAACATGATCAATATATTGAAGAAAACATTATTCTTAGGCACGTTAATCATGTCTGAAAGCAGAAACAGCACAGATAATTGAATAATATGTAACATGGATTAGTGACTGTCCACGGATTACTTTCAGCAGCATTCATGGATCAGGTCAAACATATGCATAGTGAGATGTGAAACACACAAGAAGTTTTTTCCCTAGACTGACCTAACCCTAACCAATTTGTATTAAGAAAATAAATTTAGAAAAGGTTATAACACAACCACAATGATAGTGTCAGATTATGTAATTTTGCTGTAATACTTTACAGCCATATGTTGCTATTGTTAATTTGACATGTTGATGGGTTTTTCATATAATCCCTTCAAAAACCACCCCGTGAGCTGAGATGAGCTTTATAAGGAAGAAATGTACCCTATTGGAAAAAGCATGGGCCTGGAAGACATCGACACTGGGTTCTAAACTCAGCTTTGCCACTTGTCTGTTCTGTGACCTTGGGGAAGTCTCTTAACTTCTCTGTATGTCACTTCCATAAACTGCAAAATGGGGATCCAATACCTGTTCTCCCTCCTACTTAGACTGGGAGACCCATGTGGGACTTAATGATCTTGTATCTATCCCAGTGTTTAGAAGAGTGCTTGGTATACAGTAAGCACTTAACGAACACCACAATTATTATATTATCATTATTATAATGTTTAACATTACTTTTAAAAACTTCATGAAGAATTCTGATCCACACAAAGACCACAGAATGTCTGAAATCACAAACATTTTAAGTAAGAAACCCATCTGCAAGTTACTTCCTTACTCCAGTGAAATTCCCAGTTAAGCAAATGATAATTTAGCCTAATTATAAAAATTCAAGAGCTTACTCCCTATATTATTGGCAGTTCCTCTGAGTGATGAAAAAGTCAGATGAAGGAAGGTAGAAAAATTTCTGATAATTGTTAGCATTCTGGGTCAGATCTTAACTCCTCAGCTTTATCATTTATTAGATCTTCCCAAAGAAAATTCAAGATGTATAATGCTACCTTTATTTCCACTGCCCCAAGGGGAACTGTGAATTATGTGAAGCTGGTTCCATGAAGGATTATGTTCCCACTAGTCTTTAATTACCTTTGATTTTTTCTCTTTTAATGGTATTTGTTAAACACTTACTATGCGCCAGCCACCATACTAAATCCTGGGGTAGATACAAGCTAATCAGGTTGGACACAGTCCACATCCCCCATGGGGCTCCAAGTCTTAGTCCCCATTTTACAGATGAGGTCACTGAGACACAGATAATTTAGATGACCTGCCCATGGTCACAGAGCATACAAGTGGCAAAGCTGGAATTACAACCCAGGTCTTTCTGATTCCCAGGCTCATGCTCTATCCACTTCTCCACACTACTTCTCCACATCGTGGGTAGGGAACATGTCTACTAACTATGTTGTATTTTACTCTCTCAAGTACTTAGTGTGGTACTGTGCACACAGTAAACCTTCAATAAATACCATTGATTGATTGTCATCATTTTGAACTACAACTCATTTATTTGGTGAAGTCAGATGATCAGATTCATTCATTCATTCTTTCAATTGTATTTATTGGGCACTTACTGGGGCAGAGCACTGTACTAAGCACTTGGGAGAGCACAATATTTATTCATCCATTCAATCATATATATTGAACGCTTACTGTGTTCAGAGCACTGTTCTAAGCACTGGGGGGATACAAGGTGATCAGGTTGTCTGATCAGGCTCACAGTCTTAATCCCCATTTTACAGATGTGGTAACTGAGGCCTAGAGCAGTTAAGTGACTTGCCCAAAGTAACACAGCTGACAAGTGGCAGAGCTGGCATTAGAATCCATGACCTCTGGATCCTAAGCCCAAGCTCTTTCCACTGAGCCATGCTGCTTTTCTACAAATTACAGCTCATTCATTGTCTAGATGATTTAAATTATGTTAGATGGTGGCCTGGGACTCCCCTTTGACTCCTCTCTGTCCCCTGGAGGGACTCAGGTCCCCTAGAGGGGCTCAGGCTGCCAGGGGTTATAGAGGACAGTGTCCCAGATGGGCACAACCCCTCCTGAGGAGCCGGGAAAGAGCTGTTTCTGTTTTCCCTTTATCTCCTCTCTGCCTGGGATGGTGGACATGACCCCCTTTTCCTCTCAGGAACTGGGACACAGCATATAAGGCAAACAGGGATGGAGGTGGGCATGATTACCATCCTCAACCCCTCAAGGATCCAGGAGAAAGTGAGTGTGATTGGGCACTGGACATGTGGATGGGGAAGGATATTGATTTTGTTTTTCAGAAACATTCTCTTAGTATCTCGCTCAGTTTCTGTGCCCCACAATGATTTCACTGCACCAGAGGATTGGCATTTTTTCCAATTAATCAGATCCTGTCTGCAGAAACCAAACAGAGGATGCAGGGAACATGTCTACCAATTCTGCTGCACTGTACTCTCCCAAGCATTTAATACAGTGCTCTGCACAGAGTAAAGACTCAAGAAATACCACTGATGATGACGATGATGATAACCATCTAACAACTTGTTTTATAACTCTTCAGTTTTCTAACTATTACTCCCATCTTAGACTTGAATGGAATTCCCAAATCGGGTCCCTCCCTTCCTTTAAACATTTTTTACTTCATAAAATGCTTCTACAAGAGGCATTTTCTGATTAACTTCCACTCTTCAGCCACCTTACTATCCATGGGTGTATCTGCTTATATTTAACAACAAATTATTTCAAGGAGGCTTTCTGTCCAGCCACCCTGATGGAGTTCTGTCAGAAGCCTCCAGGAAGCAGGAAGCAGTCAGGATGGCTGCGCAAGTGGAAGGGGCACTAAGAGGTCAGGGGGGGCAAAAGAGGCTGGGAGGCCTCTCCTCCACTTCTCCACTCCACTCCAGCTTACATATCACCCTCTATCACTCTCTTTGAAAGCAGAACTTTAGAAAATCACACTACCCATTTTCTGGGTGGAAGACTAGAACCCCAAAGTTTGTGGTCATAAGCATAATACAGTTTGCCTCCCTAAATCAATCCATCAGTAGTATTTAATGAGCAATTACTGTGTACCAAGCACTCTACTAAGTGCATGCAAGGGAGAGGGCAATAGAGTTAGTAAACATGATCCCTACCCTAAAATCATTTAAGAAATAGTTTGGACAGCTACTAAAATGAATTACAGGGGTGGGGCGGAGGGGAATGCAAGTGAGTTTAAAGGTATGTAAGTAAATGATGTGGTGAGGGAGGAAATGGGGTGAGTATCTAAATGACTATATGGTTAGGACTAAGTTTCTAGGTAATGTAGCAGGGGATAAGTAGGGTAGAGAGTGAGTAGTCAGGGAAGGCCTCCTGGAGGAGATAATAATAATAATAATAATAATAATAATAATAATAATGGCATCTGTTAAGCACTTACTATGTGCAAAGCACTGTTCTAAGCGCTGGGGAGGTTACAAGGTTAGCAGGTTGTCCCACGTGGGGTTCACAGTCTTAGTTCCCATTTTACAGATGATGCAACTGAAGCACAGAGAAGTTAAGTGACTTGCCCAAAGTCACACAGCTGACAAGTGGCAGAGCTGGGATTTGAACCCATGACCTCTGACTCCAAAGCCCGGGCTCTTTTCACTAAGCCACGCTGCTTCTCTAATTATAATACGGCTTGGACAATGGTGACAGATGTGGTCTGTCCAGCAGAGGTATTGTACTCTCCCAAGCGCTTAGTACAGTGTTCTACACACAAGAAGCACTCAATAAATGCAACCGAATGAATGACAGGAGAGGGAGTTCCTGGCAGGATGGAAGCAATGAGCTAAGTGTCGATGATGAGTGAGGGGAGAGTGAAGAACTGTGAGTAGGTTGGTATCAGAGGAGTGTAGTATGTAGTAGGTTGTAGTAGGGGAGGGGTGAGATTCAGTAGGTGGAAGAATGCTGCTTAAGATCCTTAAAGTCTATGGCCAGGACTTTCTACTTAGTGCAGAGAGGGATAGGTAACAATTACAGATTTTTGAGGAGTGGGGAGACGTACAGAATATTTTATTAAAATAGGGCAGCAGAATGAAGTGTGGTTTGTAGAGGGCTGAGACTGGTTAGGAAGGAGGAGCAAGGTATGGTGGAAAGATTACAGACTTGGGAGTCAGGGGACCTGGGTTCTAATTCCAGCTCTACTGTTTGCCAGCTGCATGACCTTGGCCAAGTCACTTAACTTATCTATGCCTCTTTGAGAACTGAAAAGACATATAAAAATCTATTCAATATTGTATTAGGTGCATTACCAAGTCCACACAAAGATATACTCCAATCTTTTACAACTATTCATTATGAATAGGGTTCTGCTATACTCTTGGAGGAGTATGGAAAAGGCAGTATCTCTAGTAAGGTCTTTTCTGTTCTGAATTAATCAGACTGTCAAAAGCATTTCACCACTTTCTGTAGAGAAAGAATATTTTCAGAAAATGATCTTAATTTCAACACAGTCTACAGCTGCTAGATTTCAGAATGAATAATGTTGGACACCAGCTGAAATCCAGCATCATCAGTCCACATTGCCTGTGGAAGTGATGTGGACCCTTTGGTCATAGAAAAATAAGAAATAAAGTATTGTGATTACTAATGATGGATTGTTCCTGGAAAATGGGAAAAGACAACAAAATAAGGTATAATCCTGGATATGTAAGACATCTGGCATCAAACACTCTTATCAATTGAATTAGCTGAGTTCTTACTGTGTGCACTATTCTTCGTGGTTTGAAGAGGCCAGAAGAAAACAAAACCACTTTAAAAAGCAGCAAACAGAAGATGCTTGTTCTTTCCACAGCTATCAATATAAAAATCAAGTACATAAAACCTGGACCTCTAGAAATGAAAAGGCCAAGTCTGTAGTTTATATGCAGAGCTTCATAAGATTACAGTAAAATCATTAAGTGGGCCCTAGCTATTCTTTCTCAAACTATTAAAGAAACATAAATGAAAATACTCAACTAAAAGACAGAATCTTTCCTATGTGATTTGTATAAACTCATCAGCTAACCAACCAATCAAATTGCATTACATTCCGAATTAAATGTGAAAGTAATGTTGAAACAATGAAGTTTTAGTAGTCTTGTTTTCAAAGGCATTGTTCCAAACCAAATAAGTAGGATTTATTAGGAAGATTTTCTAACACAGAACATTACATAACATGTTCTAGATTTTTAAATGGTGTTGCGATAAATTTAAACTACATACCGTTCTTTAGCGACATATTTCTCGGTTAACAAGTTAAATTCTTTAATCTGGTTCTGACAAAGAGTCAGGAAACTTTCAGGTTTTACTTGAGGTACTTCTTCTTTTGATAATTCGGACTCAAAATTTAGGACTTCACCATTCAGAAGTCTCAAAGCAGGTAATGTTTCCAGGAGAGAATACCTTGTTAAAAACAGAAAAAAAAGATTAGCCATATAGAGGTTTAGCTTTCCAAAAACCAAAATGCTCCATCTTTAATTGGGTAAAAGTGCACAAAATATTATTTGCTTGTGTTTATATTTTTCTTCATAAAGGTGCAATGGTAAATCAATCAGTGGTATTTTTTGAGCATTTACTGTATGTAGAGCACTGTACTAAGCACTTGGGAGAGTACCATACAACAGAGTTGGTAAATGAATGATTTTCACACAGATAGCAATCACAGTTCATTATGGTACTGTTATCTGTGAGGGGCTTCTCACAGAGATCTTATTCCTGGTTCTTATGAGAAGAATAAGTTTGAGTATGGATTAGAAAGGTGTGTGATATGGCAGAAGTGTAAGTACCTTCAGTTGGCAGCATCTTTCCACTAGGCCATGCTTCTTCTCATAAAGCATTATTTTCAAAACTAAGTGAATTAAGTTATCCAGATGATACTTTTTCAAATTTTAAAAATGTCTTGAACTGAAACTGGATATACCCTAGCCATAGCCAGCTCCTCTAGCTGTGACATACCATCTTGAAATTGGCAAATTTGATGTTTGCTAAAATAATTTCCATAGTGATGTTGGTGTATTTTGCTAAAACACTTTCTCTCTAATTCTTCCTATAATACGAGAGCAAAACTAACTTAAGTGCATTTGAAATATTAAAAGTGAATAGCTTGGCCTTGAGCGGGTAGTGAAGAATTAGAAGAACCCATGTGGAATAATGGCACATAAGAAAGTGCCATACTAAGTTGATTAATTCTGTAAATGAAGTATCTTAGAGCTATGGAATCTCAACTCCAGTTTGTCCAGCTGGGTTTCTCCTAGTGAAGGGCTGAAGCAATATTTCATTTAGTGAAAACTTCCTGGTGAATATTCTGTCACTTAAGAGGCTCTATTAATCATTTCTCCAGTGAAATACATTCCCACAGGAGAGCTCAGACTGATCCTAGGGTTTAATTTTTTATAAAGTGATTTCTTAGTACTTTGGTTTGGTCAGTGTTATCACTGGCTGAACATGAAAGTAAAAAGCCAATTGGGAAATTTCACAACTAAATCCTTTGTTGGTATCAAGGGGTTATGTAAAGTTCATTCAAACATACTGCCTGAGTTAAAGTTGATGCTGTATTTAGCAAATTTCTATTTTATAGTACCCTAGATTTTAAATCCTTAAGATAAACGGATTTCTTGTAAGACGAAATAACATCTATGAAACTGGTAGTGTAAAGTTCTTAAAGGAAATTATTTCACAGAATCAACTCAAATAAAGTCTATACTCTCAATATAAACACATCTTATACCATTAGTAACCTTATAACTAGGGCATGGAGGCAACGAGTGAGCCAGTGGCTGGGGGTACAATAGACTGTACTCTCTATTTGTAGTCACTGCCAGATACAGGCACAACTGTCATGATAAATCAGCGCTCCTGATTCTAAGCGTCAGGCCAGTTCCACTCTGTCAATTGCAGGACTATCCTTAATTAGACAACAATCATAAATAAAATCCAGTTTTAAACCACATTTTCATACAGGAACAGTTTCCCCCGGTTATGTCTTTCCAAACCTTTGCATTTTTCAATCAATCATATTTATTGAGTGCTTACTGTGTGCAGAGCATTGTACTAAGTAGGATTTGAGAGACTACAATATATTTCCCTGCCACAGATCCTCTGTGGTTCCCCAGGCCTACAGATCTTCCTGGAAACTCTTGGCTTTGGAAAATCCATCTTCCCAATCCTACTCCTGGTGCACTTCCCACCAGTTACCCAGATGGAGTCTGAACAATGCGAATGGACACCCGCTGCCCATGCCCCAGCGATGAGCCCTCATGGTGTACCCTTTCCTCCTTTATGTGCACGGTCTTGCCTCTCACATTGACCCTATTTTTCAAATGATTTACTTGGGCCAGAGCACCTTTCCAGCTGCAAGTCAGAGAAGGAGGGAGATAAGTAGGGAGACAGAGAGATAGGGGAAAGGGAGTTCCTTTACATTTTCTCCTTCTCTTCTGCTCCTCTACCAATCTATCTTTACCCTCTTCCCTAGATACAATCTCTCTTTAATCCTGTTTTCCTTTCTCCATTTTGTTTTCTTTCCTTTTGCCCTTCCCTATTCCTCTCCTTCCCTCCATTTTTCTCCTCCTCTCCTTTTCCTCCATTTCTGCTACCTCTTTCTTTCTTCCCTCTCTCCCCTTCTCCTTTTCTCCCATTCTCTTTCCGAGCATTTTATTCTTTCTCTTCCTTGTTACCCTATTCCCTCCTTCCTTTCTAGTAGACTGCAAGCTCCTAGTGGGCAGGGAACATATCTAGCAACTCTGTTAAATTACACTCTCCCAAGCACATAGTTCAGTGCTCTGCATACAGTAAATGTAGAATGAACACGACTGATTGATTCTCTTCTTAGTACTTTGAAGCAGCACGGCTTAGTGAAAAGAGCACGGGCTTGGGAGTCAGAGGACGTGGGTTCTAATCCCTGCTCTGCCACTTGCCTGCTGTGTGACCTTGGGCAAGCCACTTAATTTCTCCATGTGCCAGTTACATCATCTGTAAAATGGGGATGAAGACTGTGAGCACCACATGGGACAACCTGATTACCTGTATCTACCCCAGTGCTTAGAACAGTGCTTGGCACATGGTAAGCACTTAACAAATACCACAGTTATTAATTATTATTATTAATAATAATTTATTATTATTTTTATTTTATTATTTTTTATTATTTTTCCTCCTGCCTCTGGGTAACTTTATCTGAGGGAACGAAGCTTGGGAGACTTCAGGTTTAGAACTTTCTGACAGTATTAGGCAGGCAGGCAAGGAGTATGGGAGGGGATAGCTCTGATATCTGGACAATTTCTAGTAGACCTGAACATCCCTTCAACACTCAACATCTAGGGCTCACAGCCCTGCAAATCTCCTCATTCTGGGGGCACACAGGCCAAATAGATGCCACAATCAAACAATGGTATTTATTGAGTGCTTACCACGTGCTGAGCACTGTACCTAGCACTTGGCACAGTAATAATAATAATAAAAGTATTTGCTAAGCACTTATTATGTGCCACGCACTGTTCTTCATGCTGAGCACTGTTTTAAGTACAATACAACAGAATTTGCAGACATGTTCCCTGCCTATAACAAGCTTTCAGTCTAGAGGGAAGCAGATGTTAATTTGGATAAATTAATGTCCAATAACCTTTTTGCATTATGTTTCAAGGTTTCAAAGACAGTAATTTTTTTATTCTACTGATAAAAATCATTCAGCTGATACTGATAAAAATCAGCAGTCAGTCAGCCAATGGAATATACTGAGCACTTCCTTTGTGCAGACCACTATACTAAGTGCTTAGGAGAGTACATTATAACAAGAAACAGACACAATCCTTGCCCACAACGAGCAGTTGGTAATGAGCCTGTTGTTGGCTAGGGATTTTCTCTATTTGTTGCCCAATTCTAATTTCCAAGAGTTTAGTACAATGCTCTGCACACAGTAAGCACTCAATAAATACAACTGAATGAATGAACCCTGCTAGGGGGCTTCTTCCCCTCCTGGCCCGGCTTCCCCCTTTTCCCAATCTTCCCTTAGGATTGGCCAAGCCCTAGGTGGAGTCACATACAAGTGATTAGCACTTGGGAAGACCAACTCTCTCTTTGGGAGGGAGTACCCAGGGGACAGCCAGCCTTCTAGAAAGGTTTAAGTTTCTCTCTCTATCTCTGGGTGTGGGCTAGCCATCATAGCTGTCAGAGAGACAACTGCAAAACCAAAAGCTTGATCACCCATTACAGAGGCCTCTCTCATAGCTAAGCCACATGAACAGTGCTAAGGCTTGGGGAAAGAGGATGTAACATGTTTTAAGATGAAATAACCCCACACTTCCACACTGCAGTATCCTTTTTTACCCCAGGTATAATTTCAGTGGAGAGAAAATGAACTTAGCGAATGTAAAACCTCTTTTCATTTCCTCATGGATCTGTGCATTCTCTTCAGCAGTTAGGACAGTGCTTGGCACATAGTAAGCACTTAACAAATACCGCTATTATTATTTTACCTCCAAAGAAATACCATACTACTATAACCCAGCCTACACACTTAACTCCATTAATTCCCTTGTACCTCAGTCTTTACCTTCATGCTGAGCCCTTGCCCGCATAGTCCGTCTGGTCTGGAACTCCCTCCCCCCGTCATATATGACAGACCACTACTCCCTCCACCTTCAAAGCTTTATTCAAATCACATCTCTTCCAAGAAGGCTTCCCAGACTAAGTCCTCATTTCCCCTGCTGCCTCTTCCTTGTGTTTTGCCTATGAAACTGGATTTGTACTGTTGATATTCATCCCATTCTAAGCCACAGAGCACTTAATGTACAGCTGAAATTTATTTCATTTTAATATCTGTATCACCCTCTAGACTGTAAGTTCTTGGTGGGCAGGGAACATGTATACCAACTCCATTGTACTGTACTCCCCAAAGCACTTAGTACAGTACTCTGCACATTATAAGCACTCTATGAATACCTCTGATTGATGGATTGATTGATTGTAATAATAATAATAATTATGATATATATTAAGCACTTACTAAGTCCCAGACACCATGCCCTACAGAACACTGGTGTTGAAAAATTGAAACTGATGGTGAAAATTTAGGAATTTTTTAAGTGCCACTCATCATAACTCAAATTATTATGTCAAACCTGTATTATATTCCAGTGTTTCACTATTTGATAACTCTTTTGATAGTCTTAATGCAATTGGCAAAGTTACTCAGGTTTAACATGATAGGTTGTGATTAAAAATTGTAATTGAAGTGCATTCCTTACATCTGAACAATTATTTAGAAAACTATATTAATAATGTGTTAGTAAACACTCTGGTCTCATGGATATCTTAAGGACTTCTATAACTTTTATAACAGGATTTTTCATGACACACCACATATTTTAAAATATATATTTCTTAAACCTAAAAGTTTAATGTCTCAGATATCTAAGTTAATCTTGTATGTTAAAATATTGTTTTGACTTCCTGTGAGCCTGAAAGGTGATACTACTGTGAGACAATGGACAATGTGGAAAGGGATTCTTTTATCACTGCCTAATGACACATATGGGGAAAGTTTTGGCAAAACCCTTCATCCATTTTTTAAGTTAAGTTGAGATTGTTACCTTGAGTTTAAAGAATAAATTCAATTTATCAAATAAGGATTACTGTAATTGAATATACTATACTTTTATTAGAAATGATTGAAAAATTCTTCTCACTACTCTCAGACAACCATTTTTGTTCTAGGGAAATTCACTACATGCTATATGATTTTTCCTCCTTGGGATTCACCTTGCTGTTGGATTAATTTATAGAGGTGAAAACATTTTAATACTTCATTGAAACTCGGCATATTCAACACAAAGTGCAGTTATCTGAAGGTTAAAGAAAACATCCAGGCAATGTTTGTCTAATTTGGGTTAGCATCATTTGATATCTGAGACAGTTTGTTAGAAGTTATAATAAAGAATAACAAAACAGAAAAGTAAATGTGTCGCAGTTACTCTGGTTTGCTTTTTTACAACTTTTATGCACCCAGTTTTTCATTTCTTATCCTCCTAAGTGTTGATTTCTTACCCTTTTCCCCATCAGATTTGAGTTGCCTCTGAACATTTAGCTTTACTACTGTAAATATGGGAAATTTGTATTCCTCAGTAGTCAGTTCAGGGAGGTTCTAACTAGCAGCAGTGGAGATTCGTGAGATTCTGTGGTGGTTTGCAGTCAGTTGTCTCAATCAATCAATTATACTTATTGCACACAAATGTATGCACAGTACTGTACAAAATACTTCGAAGAGTACAGTACAACAGAGTTGGTAGACAGGATTCCTGCCTACGATAAGCTTACGGTCTCCCTTCCTTCTCCTGATACAGTCTCCACTTCTTCAGTCCACAACTATTGACTCAAGAATCTCCAGTGGTGGTTCACCCATCTATGCACCAAACAGAATCTCCTTACTATTTGCTTTGCACCCCAATCTGCTTGCTCCCAACAACCTTACTTCACTTATCTATTGAGGTTCAATGTGCCTCAATCTTGTCTATCCCACCACTGACCACTTTCCCAAGTTCTCCCTCTGGCCTAGAACTCTCTCCACCTCCATAAACACCAGACCACCACTCTCCTCACTTTCAAAGACTTATTAAGGTTACCTTTCCTTTGAGAGTCCCTCCCCAAATAAGCCCACATTTGCCCAACTCCCTATCCCTACTGCCTAGCCTATGCACATAATAATAATAATAATAATAATGTTTTTTGTTAAGCACTTACTATGTGCCAAGCACTGTTCTAAGTGCTGGGGGAGATACAAGGTAATCAGGTTGTCCCACGTGGGGCTCACAGTCTTAATCCCCATTTTATAAATGAAGTAAATAAGGCATTGAGAAGTTAAGTGACTTGCTCAAAGTCACACAGCTGACAAGTAGCAGAGCTGGGATTAGAACCCACAACCTCTGAATCCCAAGCCCGTGCTTTTTCCACTAAGCCATGCCACTTGTCTAAGATTAGACAATCTTAGACAAGATTGAACCTCTGTACCCATTGCTTCCCCTCATATCTCTGAGGGGAAAGAGGGAGGGGGGTGGGCTCTCTCTTTCTGAGGAAGGGGAGATGGGTGGGAGGGTGGGGAGGGGTCCATCACTGCAGCAGCCACGGAGGGCAGAGGGGGAGGGTCTTCAGCCAGCACAGGACTTGAGACAAGTGTCATCTCCCCATGGCCTGCCCCTCCACCGACTGCACCCCACATAGGGGGTCTGCTGGTCCAGGACCACCCCTCCACGCACAAGTTGGGTCTCTTTGTTGCTGAATATCGTCCCATATCCCTCCTACCATTCCTTTCCAAACTCCTAGAACGAGTTGTCTACACGCGCTGCCTAGAATTCGTCAACAACAACTCTCTCCTCGACCCCCTCCAGTCTGGCTTCCGTCCCCTTCATTCCACGGAAACTGCGCTCTCAAAGGTCACCAATGACCTCCTGCTTGCCAAATCCAACGGCTCATACTCTGTCCTAATCCTCCTCGACCTCTCAGCTGCCTTTGACACTGTGGACCACCCCCTTCTCCTCAACACGTTATCTGACCTTGGCTTCACTGACTCCGTCCTCTCCTGGTTCTCCTCTTATCTCTCCGGTCGTTCTTTCTCAGTCTCTTTTGCAGGCTCCTCCTCCCCCTCCCATCCTCTTACTGTGGGGGTTCCCCAAGGTTCAGTGCTTGGTCCCCTTCTGTTCTCAATCTACACTCACTCCCTTGGTGACCTCATTCGCTCCCACGGCTTCAACTATCATCTCTACGCTGATGACACCCAGATCTACATCTCTGCCCCTGCTCTCTCCCCCTCCCTCCAGGCTCGCATCTCCTCCTGCCTTCAGGACATCTCCATCTGGATGTCCGCCCGCCACCTAAAGCTCAACATGTCGAAGACTGAGCTCCTTGTCTTCCCTCCCAAACCTTGTCCTCTCCCTAACTTTCCCATCTCTGTTGACGGCACTACCATCCTTCCCGTCTCACAAGCCCGCAACCTCGGTGTCATCCTCGACTCCGCTCTCTCATTCACCCCTCACATCCAAGCCGTCACCAAAACCTGCCGGTCTCAGCTCCGCAACATTGCCAAGATCCGCCCTTTCCTCTCCATCCAAACTGCTACCCTGCTCATTCAAGCTCTCATCCTATCCCGTCTGGACTACTGCACTAGCCTTCTCTCTGATCTCCCATCCTCGTGTCTCTCTCCACTTCAATCCATACTTCATGCTGCTGCCCGGATTATCTTTGTCCAGAAACGCTCTGGACATATTACTCCCCTCCTCAAAAACCTCCAATGGCTACCGATCAATCTGCGCATCAAGCAGAAACTCCTCACCCTGGGCTTCTCCCCTCGTCCCCCTCTCCATCCCCCCGTCTTACCTCCTTCCCTTCCCCACAGCACCTGTATATATGTATATATGGTTGTACATATTTATTACTCTATTTATTTATTTATTTATTTACTTTACTTGTACATTTCTATCCTACTTATTTTATTTTGTTGGTATGTTTGGTTCTGTTCTCTGTCTCCCCCTTTTAGACTGTGAGCCCACTGTTGGGTAGGGACTGTCTCTATGTGATGCCAATTTGTACTTCCCAAGCGCTTAGTACAGTGCTCTGCACATAGTAAGCGCTCAATAAATACGATTGATTGATTGATTGATTGATTAGAGAAGCTCACTTAGAGATCTCACTTAGATCTGTACCCTTGTAGCACTTGATATTTATCCCACCCTTGAGCCCCATAGCATTTACATACATATCCCTAATTTATTTATACTGATGCCCTTTGCTCCCTCTAGGCTGTGAGCTCATTATGGGCAAAGAACATGTCTTTCAACTCTACTGTACTGTTCCTTCCCAAGCACCTAGCAAAGGGCTTGGCACACAGTAAGTGTTCAATAAATACCATTGATTAATTGATAATATTTACTGAGCCCCCACT
The DNA here is from genome assembly GCF_015852505.1 of Tachyglossus aculeatus. NCBI lineage: Eukaryota > Metazoa > Chordata > Mammalia > Monotremata > Tachyglossidae > Tachyglossus > Tachyglossus aculeatus. The sequence continues at coordinate 32,586,555 of NC_052079.1, read as the reverse complement.
GAGTGCAATGCACTGTACAGGAAAGTCAGTGATCTATAGTTCATAGACTTGTTTTATGGTATTTGTTAAGCACTTACTACGTGCCAGACACTTTTCTAAGTGCTGGGGTAGATACAAAGTAATCAAATTGGACATAGTTCATGTCCCATGTGTGGCTCACAGTCTTAATCCCTATTTTACAGATGAGGTAACTGTGGCAAAGAGAGGTTAAGTGATTTGCCCAAGGTCACACAGCAGACAAATGGTGGAGTCAGGATTAGAACCCAGGTCCTTCTGATTCCCAGACCCGTGCTCTATCCACCGGACTACGCTTCTTCTCTGCTTCACTGTTTCTAGTCTCACCATTCTCCAGTCCATACTTCACTCTGTTGCCCTAATGTTTGTTTTAAAATATCATTTTTCACAGCAGTCCCCACTCCTCACAAACCTCGATTGGCTCCTTATTCCTTTCTCTGCCCTCAGCCCCCTTATATATCCTTGCTCCTTTCCCACTTTGCCCCAACTCACACTTTTCTCCTTTCAAGGCAGCTACTCATTATGCCTCATTCTCTTCTCTCTTGCAGTCAATCTTCAGCCTGGAACTCCTTCCCCCTTCACAAATCTGAGAGACTCCTGACTTCCCCATCCTCAAGACCCTACTAAAAATCATATCTCCTCCAGGATGCCTCTTCTAATCTCTAATATATCCACCGTATTTCCCTCATTCCTGCTAATTCAACACTTCTGCACATCCCCAGTTGCACTTTTGTATGTATCTCTAAACTCTATTACTTTCCCCTATCTGTATTTTTTTTTAGTATCCTCCCAATAGTGTATAAACTCTCTGAGGGCAGGGATCACATCTAATAACTCTGTTATGCTCTTCCTCTTGCTCAGTACAGTATTCTACAAAGAGTAAGTGTTCAATAGATACTATAGGTTGATTTCCAGGATCACTTTTGAAAACCTTTTCAAAGACGGGCAATTCTGCAGAAATCTGTCTTTCCTTCAGAAAAGTGATCATTTACAAAAATAGGTAACACATTTTCACCAGGAGTTCTACAAATTTCTCTTGGATTTCCTGGGTGGTTTTTATTTTCCTTTTAATGGTATTTGTTAAGTGCTTATTATGGGTCGATCACTGTTCCATGTACTGGGGTAGACACAAGATAATAAGGTTGAACATAGTCACTGTCCCACATGGGACTCACTGTCTAAGTAGGAGGGAGAACAGGGATTGAATCTCCATTTTACAGTTAAGGACACTGAATCACACTGAAGTTTCTTTGTAACTCTTGAATGAATGTCATCCTGTCCAGATGACATATGATCTCCTAGTTTATCAGTCTGGGGTAAACGATCCCATGGGGTTATCACAATTTGATCTGGGATCCCTGACCTCTAGCTACACAAAAAAATAGGTGCCTTGTAGTAATTTCTCAAACATAATCCTCAGGAAAGAACAAACTAAAGAATTTTCTCCTTTTCACTATGAGTGCCCCTTTACCCATAGTCATCAAGAGGCTCCATTTAACACCTTAAAAAGGGTTTCTACTCTTAATTATGTTTGAAAATTTTGTGTAGGAATCTTCTGACATCTCTTGCAAGAGTCTCTTCAAGCTCCTCTTTGGCTCACCTAATTTCCCATTTACACATTACCTGCTCATCTTTATGGAGTTCCCTGTTCTCCTTATTTGGGTGAGTTTCTATTATTTTAAAGGATGACTATTTCCTTCTGATTATCTTGTTCATTCCACTAGTTAGCCATGCAGAGTTCAGCTTGAATGCGCGGATTGCTAAAATAGTGTTTCTAACAGCCTCTTGGTTTTTATTAATTCTCTTGTATTTTTTCCTGCCCCTTTATGAATTTGCTCTAGAATTTTTTTCATGACTTTCTGTGTGATGTTATTTTTTCACCTTCCTCTATCTCCTGAGAAAACTGTTATACTTTATCGATAATTTATCAATAATTTCAACACAGTGCTCTGCACATAGTAAGCACTCAGTAAATACAATTGGTTGATTAATTGGTAAGTTCTCTGTAGACATCTGAATTGATGTTCTATGCCACGCTGATGCCACAATATTTCCCCAGGGCAGTCTATCCTTGATTTTTTAAAAATTTATTCCTCTGTTGATACTTGCAGCTTTAGATGTGATCTAAGAATCTGAATTTAGCTAACTTTAAACTCAGTGCCCTAATCAGTTTTCAAATGTCTGTCAAGCTCTCTGGACATGTATTTTTTAAAGTTACCATTTAAATGGTTCTTCATTTAAATTAAACTTTGCAAGTGTTTTCAGTGCTATTACTCCCTAGCACCCATTAAATGGTGATGAGCAATTGATATTCAACAGGAAAAACTTACAGGAATGCTAATACTAACCCATTCAAGAATGTGTACATGATATGAGTTAGGTTGAGGGAGCGTAATAATGTTAAAAGGGAAAGTTATTGGAAAAAAAGTCCTATGTTTACATCTTTCTTGCTGGTTACATCTCATTTTAGAGTTACTTATTTAGATTCCATAATTGCTCCATCTGTTTCTCAGAGGAAGTATCATTTCAGGCTTGCAAGAAATCTAATAAAAATTAGAAGACTTCTTAGAGCTCAAGAATAAACAGGAGCATATGTAACGGTTCTTTCATTTCATTGAGAAGGAGACAAAAGTCTTCAAATTGTTTCCACCTCCTTGATCCATCCAATTGAGCTAAAGCAGAAAGCTGGGGAAAGGTACGTGTGTTTTCTCCCTTTTTGGTTATGTCATTTATTTTTCACCATTTTAAAGTGCTTCCAGGTCCAAATCCTTTATATAAATGTTGGCAAGAAGGAAATTTTTAAATTTCTTGACACTGATTCCATCACTTTCATTTTTCAGTTTTGGTCTTTGCTAGGAACATATATGACTTTATTACTGTCAGCCAAAGATCATTTGGAAAGTAAAAAAAAATGAATTTAGTTATGACTCTGGATGTCATTATAAATTTATAAATATACGTTATCATGCCTATCTGTATTTTTGTAACAATAAGGGATTTTTAAACACAAATCCTACAAAGAATATGACATACTGTGAATTTTGTTCTTGTAATATTTCCAACATTTAAGCTTATTTTCCAAAGAAAGTAGTAATTTAAAATAAGACCTGCCACAAGAGCCAATATCTTATGGAGCCAATGAAAATATTTATTTTAAAAGGAAACCCTTCTCTACCAAATTGATTTCAATAATATATAGAGGCTGAATAAAAGAGCAAGACGACCACACAACTTTAGAACAATGAAGTTCTATTTGGTAATATGGTCCCTTCCACTTGAAATATTTCTTTTTATTTTCCAATATGATAGGATCTATGATTCCTAATTGATGGAGGCTAAGAAATTGAATATCAAATACAGACTATGCCAGGAGTGGCCAAATTGAAGCAAACCAGCTAAAGACATGTTTGTTCTGCAGCTCGTACCCATTAGCTTTATGGTTTCTTATTTGGGGGCTGCTGGCTGTATTGTGGCACTGATCCAGCATATCCAGTGGGAGCATCAACAACCTTCCCGCCTCATTGAGGGCCCGGGCCAGTGAGGGCTGGAATACCTGGTGCCATTTCCATCATCTGGTTTAGCTGTCCCTTACTCACTGACACCATTTTTCACCATCATCTCTTCCACCCAAGGAATGCCTACTCTCTACTCCAATTAAATATTTTTTATTTTGCTCTGCGTCTATTGGTTGTACTATATTTCTTATCTGTAGCCCTTCGGTTCATGGGGCTTAGTCACCTCTAAACTATGACTTCAATTTCTCTAGTTCTTGTTAAGGGCCACAAGAGACATTTGTTTACTAGCAGGTGTGAAAAGTACTGGAGGACTGCCACTAAATTCCATTCCAAGCACTTAGTACAGTGCTCTGCACACAGTAAGCGCTCAATAAGTATGATTGAATGAATGAATGAATGAATGATTGTTACACTGGGTGTGTGGGTGGGGGGAGGTTCTTATCTAAATCAGTATCATCTGGATAAACATCAATGCGCATTCTCTGTTGGTGATTTTGTCTCCCATCAGGAATGCTGGATGAGCCCCAGTGCTGATCAATCAATCTTATTTACTGAGTGCTTATTATGTTCAGAGAGCTGTACTAAGTGCTTGAGAGATCATTCATTAGATCAGTCAACAGGTCATTCATTCATTCATTCAATCGTATTTACTGAGCACTTACTGTGTGCAGAGCATTGTACAAAGTGCTTAGAAAGTACAATTTGGCAACAAATAGAGAGAATTCCTACCCAACAATGGGCTCACAGTCTAGAAGTGGGGAGGCAGACGACAAAACAAAACTAGTAGACAGGCACCAATAGCATCAATATAAATGAATAGAATTATAGATACATAAACAGAATAATACAGATACATAAACAGATACATAAACAGAATAATAAATATACACATAAATACACAAGTGCTGTGGGGAGGGGAGGGGGATAGAGCAGAGGAAGGGAGTTGGGATGATGGGGAGGGGAGAAGGAGCCTGGGAAGGCCTCTTGGAGAAGGTGAGCTTTCAGTAGGGCTTTGAAGAGGGAAATGTGATTGTTTGGCAGATTTGAGGAGGGAGGGCATTCCAGGCCAGAGGTAGGACATGGGTCAGGGCTCGATGGCGGAACAGGTGAGAACGAGGCACAGTGAGAAGGTTAGCACCAGAGGAGCGGAGTGTGCGGGCTGGGCTGTAAAAGGAGAGAAAGGAGGTGAGGTAGAAGGGGGCAAGGGGAAGGAGAGCTTTGAAGACAATAGTGGGGGGATTTTGTTTGATATGGACGTTGATAGGCAACCACTGGAGAATTTTGAGGAGGTGGGTCACATGCCCAGAACAGTTTTGTAGAACGATCATTCAGGCAGCAGAGTAAAATACAGATTGAAGTGGGGAGAAACAGGAGGTTGGGAGGTCAGAAAGAAGTCTGATGCAGTAATCCAGTCGGGATGGGATGAGTGATTGTACTAACATGGTAGTGGTTTGGATGGAGAGGAAAGGGCGGATCTTGGCAAAGTTGTGAAGGTGAGACCGGCAGGCTTTGGTGACGGATTGTGGGGTGAATTAGAAAGCGGAGTCAAGGATGACACCAAGGTGGAAGGCTTGTGAGATAGGAAGTTACCTCATCTGTAAAATGGGAATTAAAACTGCGAGCCCCGTGTGGGGATTATCTGGTATCTACCCCCGTTCTTATAATAGAGCCTGGCACAAAGCAGGCTCTTAGTACTAAGCGCTTAGTACAGTGCTCTGCACACAGTAAGCGCTCAATAAATACGATTGAATGATTGAATGAATAGCAAGTGCTTAACAAATACCATTAAAAAAAACACAGCTTCAATCTTTTTAAGAAACTGATGATCTATGGAGTTGCAATACAGCCCAAACTCTTCTATGATGTTCAACCTGATTCTCTTGTAGCAACCTCACAGCATAGTATAGTGCTTGGTACATAGTAAGCACTCAACAGGTACCACAATTCCTAATATTGGAACTACTACACCTCTACCACATTAGCACTGAGCAGCTCCACTCACATAAACAACATCAGGGTCAGCGACCAATGGCTTCTGACCTGTATTTTGCTCAGCTTGGAAACAAATGTGGCTTTTAAGCTTAGGGGGTGTGAAGAATTTATAATGACCACTGAAGATTTCGGGGTGGGGAAGCTTGCCAAACACCCCACAACATTCGATGTCATTAGCACCCACAGCAAGACTGACCATAACCTGCCTAAAAGCTATACAACTTGCAACTATCATGGCCTAGTAGATGGGTCTGAGAGTCAGAAAGACCTGGGTTCTAATCCCAGCTCCACCATTGTCTGCTGTGTGACCCTAGGCGAGTCACTTAACTTCTCTGTGCCTCAGTTACCTCATCTGTAAAATGGGGATTAAGACAGGGACTGAGTCCAACCTAAATAGCTCATATCTACTTCAGCACAGAACAGTGCTTTACACACAGTAAGTGCTTAAATACTATTATTATTATTATCTCAGAAACCTTGCACCATTTCAGCACTTCTGCACATACAACCTCCCACTGCACTTTTATAAATATTGATTTATGTACTTTGCAACTTCAGCATTTCTTCAGATAGGCAGCAAATTATGCAGCTGTCTCCTTAGTTTGTAAGCTCAAACAGGGATAATGTCTCCTACATCTATTTTACTCCCCAGGTGTTTAGTGCAGTAGCTGTACATTCATTCATTCATTCGTTCAATCATATTTATTGAGCACTTACTGTGTGCACAGCACTGTACTAAGTGTTTGGGAAGTACAAGTTGGCAACATATAGAGACGGTCCCTTCCCAACAGTGGGCTCACAGTCTAAAAGACTGTACATTGTTGGTGGTTAATAAATATTATTGATTGATTGGCTGATAGTCATGGTGGTAGACTGGTATGTTAGCTGCACTCTATTATTTATATTTATAGTATTTGGTGCTGAGTACTAGTATTTTGTATCATTGATTGCAACACAGTGAGCTAAGCTCTTGCAAACAAAAGCTCATTATGGGCAGGGAATGTCTGTTATATTTTGGATGATGATGATGGCATTTATTAAGCACTTACTATGTGCACAGCACTGTTCTAAGCACTGGAGAGGTTACAAGGTGATCAGGTTGTCTCACGGGGGGCTCACAGTCTTAATCCCCATTTTACAGATGAGGGAACTGAGGCCCAGAGAAGTTAAGCGACTTGCCCAAAGTTACACAGCTGACAATTGGAGGAGCCGAGATTTGAACCCATGACCTCTGACTCCAAAGCCCGGACTCTCACTCACGCCGCGCCACTCACGCCGCGCTGCTTCTCACAACACATTTTTGTGTTGTACTCTCCCAAGTACTTAGGACCATGCTCTGCACAATGTAACCACTCCACAGATATGATTGATTGATTAATTAATAAAGATTATGTTCCCTCCCTTGAGGAACTTACATTTTAAATATTAATTAATAAAGATTGTGTTCCCTCCCTTGAGGAACTTACATTTTCAAATCGGTGTGTTTATAATACGATGGTAAAATTTTCCAATGATTTGCCATTTCAAGCGGCTTTACTTATTGCAAATGTGGAAAATTCATTCATTCATTCAATCGTATTTATTGAGTGCTTACTGAGTGCAGAGCACTGTACTAAGCGCTTGGGAAGTACAAGTTGGCAACATATAGAGACGGTCCCTACCCAACAGTGGGCTCACAGTCTGGAAGATGATGACTTTAAGCCACATATTTTCTATTTACTGACTAGATCTAAAGAATGCATATAATACATACCACTTGATTTGTTTTCAAGAAGAATACTCTATTGAAAAGTTTGTCTTGTGATCAGAATTTGTTTCAGGAAAGTGGTAGAATCACATGCTTGTACTGAGGACCAGGAGAGTGCCTTGAGAAGCAGCGTGGCTCAGTGGCAAGAGCACCGGCTTTGGAGTCAGAGGTCATGGGTTCGAATCCCGACTCCACCACATGTCTGCTGTGTGACCTTGGGCAAGTCACTTAAATTCTCAGAACCTCAGTTCCCCTATCTGTAAAATGGGGATGAAGACTGTAAGCCCCACGTGGGACATCTTGATCACCTTGTATCCCCCCCAGCGCTTAGAGCAGTGCTTTGCACATAGTAAGCGCTTAACAAATACCATCATCATCATCACCATGCTAGGGTGACTCAAAGTCTCCCACAGGTATCATGAAATCAAAGTATCTGTGTAGGTGACTAGCTAATTTGTGGGCTTTTCCACAACACAGTCTTTTTCCTCTACTCCACTGCCATGATTGAAGGGAGTCAGTGAGAGGGTGGCGGAACAGGGTAATAGCAATCCCAAATTCCAGGTAGGATGGAGGAGAGGAAAAGAAGCACAGAGTTTCTAGCGTCCCAGGAAATAACTGTCAATTAGGTAGTTTCCCAACCAATAAGCAGAAAAGCAACATGTCCTGAGTGTCAGAGGACCTGGGTTCTGCTCTGTGGCTGTGAGCAAGTTTTCTCTATTCCTCAATAACCTCCACTGTAAAATAGGGACTATGACTGTGACCCCCATGTGGAGCACATACACTGTCCAATCTAATTATCTTCTATCGACCCCAGAACTTACTACAATGCCTGGCATATAACAAGCACTTAACAAATACCATTGAAAACAAACAAAAAAAACCCCTAACAACCAAAATCAATGGGCACATTCAAAAACACAGTCTCTTTCCTAAAAATGTCTAAATGCAAAGTCCAACAAACTGATTTGAAGGAGTCCCAAAATATTATGCCATGATTTACTATTCCCCAATTCTTTCTAGATAGAATGAAAATGAAGCAGAACTCATTTGCCCAGTAGAGAAACTATTGGATTTTGGGGTGAAATGAATGCAGATTTCTTTTTCCCCCATGGCTATTTTATGGAGAATGAAGCCATTACCTCAAGACCTCAATTCCTACATTAATAAAAAATCAGCACTCTGATAGAATTCGTGTTGTAGAAAATATAAAGATTGAGACAGTTTCCAATCCTGTCTTGTGTATTCTGATACAGTTCTTTATTCAAACATATGCATTTGTCCTGAATACAAATAACATTTGATATTATTAGGAATTATGAGAAACATTTTAGATTTTGATTTGTTTTCAAACTAATGCAAATGATTACTTTTTAATAATTGTTTCAACTATAAAATAAAAACAGTCTGGGGAAGTAGTATGGCCTAGTGGATAGACCATGGGCCTAGGAGTACACCGACCTGGGTTCAAATCCTAGCTCCACCACGTGCCTGCTGTGTGACCTTGGGCAAGTCATTTAACTTCTCTGAGCCTCACTTACCTCAACTGTAAAATGGGGATTAAATCCTCTTCCCCTCTGACTTGGACTGTGAGCCCTGTGTAGGATAGGAATTGTATCTACCCATTGCTTAGAACAGTGCTTAACACAGTAAGCACTGAACAAATAACATCGAAAAAAGCTGTTAAAAATCATCATTCTTAAAACTAAACCACCTGCTGAAAATTTTAAAATTCTGTTTCTTGAAGTGTAAGGAAAGGCCATAACCTACCCATCCCTCAGTAATAGGATGAATTGTATTTGTTCAGGTGTAAGAGAAATAAGAGATTTCTTACATATAATAGATTTTACATCCATACAATAAAACTGAGGGATGGGAAAATGAAAGCAGATTACTAGAAGTGTATCAATACTTGATATTTAAATAAGTTTCATGTTAATCAAATATACATGTAAATTGGATTTTATGGGTACATGAGGCATAGAAATGATTTTCTTACCTCCAATTTTTTTCTTGAAGAAGAGGATTCCCAGAAAGTGATAGTTCACATAAACTGTAGCATCCATCTAAGCATCTGATGATACTTGTAAGTTCTATATTTAAAATAGAGAGAAGAAACACTGTGCAACTTAAAAGGGATGGTGTTAAATGAGAGGTCATTTGTAAAATATCCAGCAGTACATGTATCAATATTAACAATTAATTTTTACAGAAGGATGCTATCTATCCAATAATATCAGATGGATCAAATCCACAAAATCAGGGAGGCAATCTGGCCTTGTGTTAGAAGCATAGCATTCTGTAGTCACTATATAGGGGTGGAGGTGATAAGATTCAGAAAGAACAGAAAGAACAGCATAGGACCGCACATAAGGAAACCCAGAACAGAGTCACAGCCCTGGCTGTGCGACTTTGGGCAAGTCACTTAACTTCTCTAAGCCTCAGCTTCCGCAGCTATCAAATGTGTGATGTGTTAGCCTATTCTGTATTGCACTATAGTCGATACTTTTGGTGAAGCTGTGTGATTGGAAAGCATCCAATTAGATCTCCTACTTGGGGAATTGTAATGAAGAAAAGGTGAAAACTAAACTTCCCAGTAGGCAAAGAGGCTGACTCACTACATTTTTCATGGAGGAATAAGTTCCCAGAATCCCACTGAAGAGGCAAAGGCACGTCTGAATCTTCGTCTGGGACCCTGTCTGTGCATGACTGTGGTCTGCTACTAATCCTCAAATGAGGCCTGCTGAGGTGTATTACCTCTTTATTACCTAATCAGTACATATGGGAAGGTAGTCCAGGGAAATAATGGGATGTGGGTTATTTGGTTTATGGTTCAAATCACAGTTTCCTTTCTCAGTTCAATCTTCTGAGAAAAATATTATCTACTGGCTATTATGGTGTTTGAGATTTGCAATGCACTGAGCAGGCACACAAGAAAAGCTATAACTATTACTACAAACTAATTTAGTTTTACTGGTGGTGTGAAAGGTGAAAGTACTTAATAGAGCCAAATCAGAACACAGCTGGTAAAATTAGCAGCTGCCATCGTCAGTGGCCATTTGCTGCATACTGTGGCTAGTCAAGGTTGGCACTGGTGCAGGCAGAAGTGCCCTTTCCAGGAAGGAGTGGGATCATTCCTGGACTCACAAGGAGCATTTTGCTCACTCCCGGCATACGTGAACAGACTACATTCATTCACCAACTGACCAGGGTAGTCACTGGCCAATGATTTTCATAACAAAATAGATACATTTTTATCATTCAAATTTCTTATTTTCATAAGAAATACGCCCCTTTGCTTATATTTAAAAATGAAGAGATGACAGTGATTATTCTGTAGTCTGTAAGGGTGGAGGTGATTAGATTCAGAAAGAACAGGATAGGATGTAGGATGTCAGAGGGTTCCTTCAAAACAAACAAATCATCATTTGATTTACAGGGCAATTTAACGGATGATACTAATAGCTTTCTTTAGATTTTTTTTTGTATTTTTTCACTCACCTGAAAGGCAGTTATTGCTGATATCCATTTTTTCCAAAGACACAAATTGAGAGAGGGAAGCAATTGTTTTCAAGCTAGAAGCATAAGAAACAATGTTTAAACTGTTGTTTTACTACTATTAAAAATTTTGAGAATCAATATAGTTAAAGTATTTCCTTTCAGTAAAAGCAAAAAAATATGCTTGTGATAGGTTAAGTATAATGACTATGCCACACAAATGTATATTCTGTGGATACTAATTTTTGAGAGCAGTATTAATTAGCAATAGTATGACTTCATGGATAAACCATCAGATGTGTCAGATTAATTGAAGGGAGATTCAAAATGATTAAGTTCTTAAAAACACACACTAACTTGGGGTTGAAAAACATAGATATAATGCTGAAATGAGTTTTTGACACAAAATAGCCTGTTGAGCAATTTGCCCTGGCTGATGCAACACTGTTTTAAATTTAATTAAACTAATGTTCTAAATTTTAAATTTCACTACAAAAAGAGATTTTTTTCAGACTTTCATGCACATATATACCATTGTATCAATTAAAGAAAGAATACTAGTTCAACTGTTTTATAACTAGGAAGGAAACAAAAAAATCACATATTTTAAGAGCATAATAAATGCAAAACTGAACACTTTTACATGGACAAAATGGCCATTTTTGCCTCTTTCATCATTTCAATCATATTTACTGAGTGCTTACTGTTTGCAGAGCACTGTACTATGCACTATATACAAGGCTCAAAACGTAAATACTTAGTATTCTTTTCAAAATGCATATATTAACTGAGCTATAGTGGAAAATAGCTGAGTTTCTTAAATTTAAAAATTCTACCAAATATTTACTCAAAAAAAAATTCACTGGCTTTTCCTCTACACAAGGAGTTAGCATTGTTTCTCTTATGACAGACTGTTTCATGAAATAGCAATAAATCATGTATCCAAATTACCTAAAATAATAGAATTCAGAGCAACCTGTGTAAATCAAATTCTTAAAACACTTGTGCACTTACAGTTTATTCTAGTGTAACTCAGAATTGAACAGTCCAGATTTATTTACCTCAAGAATACACAGTGGCACTTCCTCAGAAGAAAATAAATGAATGCGTTTGTCCGATTGTGGCAAATAACAATTTCATTGTTATATTATCCATCCTCATTTTTTCAAACTAAGTAAATTGAGTTAAGTTTCCCTTCCCAGACCATTCTAACCCTTAATCCAAAAGCTGTTCAATTTTAAAAGTAACTTCAGCCAATGCCTAACATTCTAATTTCTTGTTTTCTCAGTTCTTTTCCTATTACTTACACCATTTTCCATTCACTTCTCCTGCTTTTACCAACATCATCATCAATCGTATTTATTGAGCGCTTACTGTGTGCAGAGCACTGTACTAAGCGCTTGGGAAGTACAAGTTGGCAACATATAGAGACAGTCCCTACCCAACAGTGGGCTCGCAGTCTAAAAGGGGGAGACAGAGAACAAAACCAAACATACTAACAAAATAAAATAAATAGAGCATTTATTTTGTATTTTGCCTCTTGTATTTTTTCTCTCTTTCCAATTTCTGCTATTCCAGTATCCAAACCTGTAGTGTAGCTTTATCACCATAGTCCCGCATGTGTTTTGGCACAATGCTCATCCTTATGCTGACCTGAATACCTCCATGAACCCTCCTGCTCTTCATTACCAGAAAGACCCTCAGATAAAAATATTCCAATGCCAGGTCTGGGAGAAGGTAATTCTGAATATGTGCTGTCCTCAAAAGAGTTTAATTATTCAGTCTGAACCTGAGAATAGCAATTCCTTAACAATTAGCCTAGTGTTTAGACCCTTACGGGGTGAAAAAAATCTACGAACTTAACATTTTAATCTGTTTATCTTTCATCTTCTTGACTGAATTTGTCTCATTAATCAAGAACATAGTTTACATTTCACCTATAGATTTTCATAGGCCTGACCACCTGTCTGTCAGAGGGCTGCCACTCAAGAGTGGCAAGGACACACTTGCAAGATGCATAACGGGAAGTAAATTGTTGCATTTTTTACTTTTTGCACCCTTCTCCATACTGTAGATCCTTCATACAGAAAACCTAAGCATAAGTCAAATCTTTTATATTTAAAAAATGTTTTGATGCTAACAACCTCAAATATGGAAAACTATACAAAAGGTTTTGTGATGGATGATGCTCAAGGAATCTGAACATGAAAAGCAGAATTATTTATGTGAATTAATGATAAGCAAACATGAGGTAAGGCAAGAGAAAAAATATTTAGAAAGATTATATATTTTTATATTTTTACAGTCTGCCATGTTCCCTGACATAGGTAGATGTCTGTCATTTGAATGTGTTGGTGAAGACTATGTATGTACTATGCTTCCTAAAATTGTAGTGTCTCCAAACCCTTGTCAGTATCACTTAATACAATTTCTCCTCCCCGTTTTAAAGTCAATTGTGATTTGGTGTTATAAGGGGGACATGAAAACAAAATACTTGACATAGGTTGTATGTTCCAAAGCACTGATCCATGTCATAAAATCAAAGCTCACAGAAAACTAGAATAAGATTTAGTCAACTGCCTCACCAGACAAATAACTTTTTAACTTCAGAATAAGTTTGCTACTTTCACTTCTGTGGGATTTGACTTAAACCGGTTATCCTTGTGTCTTTATGACAGTTCACATTTCCAGCATTTTGCTACTTGGAACCATACAAGTAGGATGGTTTTCAATCTTTCTATAGTTTTCCTTTTCCTTTTACTGACATTCTGTGTTAATTTTTTTCCAGGAAAATTCAAACCAGAAAGACAAAGGACATTAGTGAAAACCTAATACTACTTGACCTTGTCACACTAGCCCTGGGCATAAAAAAGATATAAATTTCAAAGACAACAAAACAGCAAAAGATATGTACAAAAAGCAGTCAATGGGTAAAAGCTTCCACTTTCTGCTCCCATTTAGAGTTTCACAGAGGTAGAAAGACTTATGAAGCCAAAGCGAGCCTTCCAATTAGAAAACAGATGAAACTTGAAAAGGAGTCAAATGTTACAGTGAAAACTCAAAACATCAGTAAAGATGAAACCAATATTTCAGACTCTATATAGCCTATTATAATTTGTATACATTTACTTAAATATGAAAAAGCAGACCAGATTGTGTCCTCTTTGATAATAAAGTATCAAAAGAGTCACTGAAAATTAGAAATACATCCCTAATTTTGAAAGTCTACTTATTTATTAGTCAATGGGGCTCTTCTCTATCAGTTGATAGATGCAATTTTGAAAAATCATCTTAAAACTTCCACAATCCATACAGCAACATTTTCAAGTTGGTACAGTGCTGAAATGGAAAAGATGCTCATTGAATGCTACATACTACAACATCTTGAGTGATACTACATGATCTTGAGCAAATTTTCCAAATTATTTAGTTTGTTCATTTCTACCTATGAGATAAACAATTATATCTGTCTCCAATCTACCACACATGAACACTTGAAGTTTTAAATGCCTTCAAAGTATTTTGAACCTCAGGGAAAGGTTCAAGATAAATACAAGCTGAAGTTACTAAAATAAATTCAAAACATCAAATTATCATAATAAATATTACACCTCCTTATGTGAACAAAGAGGTTGATGGTAAGGAAACAATCCTCTTGCTTTTAGGAAATTATTTGATCAAAATACTAAATATTTCAATGAAGCATTCTATAGCAAAGGGATTTAACTTTTACACTATCTGCAATAATGAAGAGATCTGCAATGAACACTTGGTCATAGTATAATATGACTTATAGGCCAAAGAGAAGCTTTTGAGGCCTTTGAAATGGAACAATTCAATGACTGTAGATGTTATCCCATTAACACGGTTTCAAAAATAAGTTAAGCAACTCATTCATAAACATTACTTAAAGTTTTATCACCTTATCAATAACCTCAAAATCTAGTCAAACTTACTGACCAAATAAATAAATGTTAGGAAAATCAGTAATTGAATCTGAAAATTGTTTGAAGTGTTAATTTCCTGAAATAGTAGCACAAATGAGTGATAATTTTTAATGTGAGAGAGAGGAGAGAATGGGAAAAAGGGAAAGAAGAGAGGGAAAGAAAGAGAGGGGGGCAGAGAACAAGAAGGTAGAGAAGGCAGGAGAGAGGAGTGAAGGGAGCAGTAGTGAAGGGGAAGATGGGAGAGGAAAGAGAGAGAGAGGAAAAAAAAAAGACAGGGCGGGGTGCAGGGGGAAGGGATTGAGAGGAAGAGACAGAGACACATCCCCAAACCTTTCTCCCCAAACTCCCCCAGCACCTCTATCATCATCATCATCATCATCATCAATCATATTTATTGAGCGCTTACTGTGTGCAGAGCACTGTACTAAGCGCTTGGGAAGTACAAGTTGGCAACATATAGAGACAGTTCCTACCCAACAGTGGGCTCACAGTCTAAAAGGGGCTCACAGTCTCTGTTATAAGTATGCCATCTAATGTGAGGTGCTCCCTGGATGCTTCCATCCCAGATTAACTGCAGGAAGAGCGACTCTACAGAAGGACTGGAGAAAAATCAGTCCAGGAGGGAGCAAAGGACTATGAGCCCCATGTAGGACAGGGACAGTGTCAGACCTGATTATTATTTATCTACCCCAGTGCTTAGTACAGTGTTTGGTGCATAGTGAGCGCTTAACAAATACCGTTGTTATTATTATTAATATTATCATTTCATTATTATATTATTATGGTAGCAGTCCTTTCAGCTGGCCCACAAGTCCACAGGGTCTGTGAGCAGAAGCAGGTGATGGGTGGCCTTAGTTTGTCTCTCTTCCTGCTCCTTTGCTGTGGCCCACTGGCTATCCTCTTACCTCCTTCCCTTCCCCACAGCACCTGTATATATGTTTGTACATATTTATTACTCTATTTATTTATTTATTTAACTTGTACATATCTCTTCTATTTATTTTATTTTGATTAATATGTTTGGTTTTGTTCTCTGTCTCCCCCTTCTAGACTGTGAGCCCACTGTTGGGTAGCGACTGTCTCTATATGTTGCCAACTTGTACTTCCCAAGCGCTTAGTACAGTGCTCTGCACACAGTAAGCACTCAATAAATACTATTGATTGATTGATTGATTGATCCTCTGCCAGCCACGCCCTTTAAATAGGGCATGATTGCTCTAGGTATTTTATTTAAAAGGCACAACATTGTAACTGTGGCCCTCACTGCACTTAGAGAAACACGTAGAATGTAGTAGTAGCCCTCAGTTCTTGCTCTTTACTCTGATCTGGAGGTCGGGATTCAATCAATCAATTAATCATATTTACTGATTGTTTACTTTATGCTATGCTAAGCACTTGGGAAAATACAACAGAGTTGATAGGCACTTTCCTTAACCACAATGAGATTACAGTCTAGCAAAGCCTTCTCCTTATTCTACAACATTGAAAATAACAGCCTCGTCCTGTAGTTAGAGCTATCTTTTCCTTTTCTTCCTATTTCTAAGGAATGTCAACCCAACTCTGGTAGAAAATTACATGATCAAAAAGCATTTTTATTCCATAAGAAGATGCACGTGCTGTATGTGAATGTGCAAGTGAAATGAACTGACACGAAGACTGAATGGGGGCTAATCCTTTTAGCAACCCATTATCTTATATTTCTTTTTAAAGAATGCATATAAATGCTTCCATTCTGTAAATAAGATGTTTTTATAATAAGAATCCATTATAACTTTCTGAATGATCTAAAATAACTCAACACATTCAAAATGTAATTCAAAATATATTCCTTCTGTGAAATATTTGGATATATCTATGGACAAACTGGTATTCATTTCAGCAATTACTTTTACAAGATATTTTCCTATTGTTGGATGTAAAACAAACCTTTAGCAATCTTCTACTAATAATAAAATATGGCCTCAATAAAAAGATACACTGGAAATTCTAGTCTGGCTTAGAGGTGAAAAAACAAGAGAATGGTATTTACTAACCCAGTTCAGCACTAGGATACCTGCCCCCTCCCTTCTCTCAGCCTTCGATGGTCTAAGAGGGCTGTTCTACAGCAGAGCAAGGATTACAGAGGAGCATAAACAGCCCAGTAATAAATGATTATGGCATTAGTTAAGCGCTTACTGTATGTCAGGCACTGTATTAAGCGCTGGGGTGGATATAACTAAATCGGGTTGGACACAGTACCTGTCCCATGTGGAGCTCTCAGTCTGAATCCCCATTTTACAGATGAGGTAACTGAGGCCCAGAGAAGTGAAGCAACTTGCCCAAGGTCACTCAGCAGAGAAGTGGCAGCACTAGGATTAGAACCCATGACCTTCTGACACCCAGGCCCATGCTGTATCCATAGGCAGGATGGCAAAGTGTATTGGCCTCTGGCATATGTGCCAATGGTAGCCAACTTTTCTATGGAAGCTCTCCATCTATTCCCAAGGGCTACTCTCTTATCTGTTACTTTAAAGAAATGAATGACTCCACAGGAACAGAACATTTCTCAATAAGTTACTTGCTATGGTTAATGAATTGATTCCAAATACAACATGACATAGTGGATAGAGCATATGGGCCTGGGACTCAGAAGGTTGTGGGTTCTAATCCCAGTGCTGCCACTTGTCTGCTGTGTGACTGTGGGCAAGTCGCTTCATTTCCCTGGGCCTCAGTTACCTCATCTGTAAAATGGGGATTGAGACTGAGAGCCCCACGTGGGACAGGTACTGTGTCCAACCCGATTTGCTTATATCCATCCCAGCCCTCAATACACTGCCTGGCACACAGTAAGCATTTAACAAATACTATTATTATTATAATTATTTCATGGACTTGATCCCATTCAAATATTTCAAATACATTCAGTGTTGGATCACATTCATTCTATGACAAAATCCATTTATAAATATGTCTGCCTTACAAAAGAATGTGTTTTTCTTTCATCTAAAGAAAATCATTTTAATAGGTATACAGCTAGTTGGGGTTAACAAATTTATGGGGTAAGTACCCATGAAGAGCCACAAATCAGTTGGGGACTTGGTGAAAGGAATTTACACATTGTTGCCAAGAAAAGGTTATGTGAATGGGAATTGTTTAGGTTTTTCTGTCTTTTCAAAGAAGGTTTTGCCAAGTTAGCTTTTTGTTAAAGCAGTTTTTTTCCTGTTTCTATGATGATCAAATAAGCCAGAAAAATTAAGGATAGGCCCTGGTACAGTATCAATCTAATCAATCTGTGGTGTTTATTGAGCACCTACTATGTACAAAGCACTGTACTAAGCACTTGGGAGAGTAAAATACACAGAGTTGATAGACATGTTCTCTGCCCGCAGGAAGAGTAGAAAAGAAGCATAACTATTTTACTCCTGTTTGAGTTTCAGGTTACAGCGTTCTTTTCAGATGTTTAGCAGGATAAAGCTGATGTTCCAGGACAGGTACTCATTTCCAGTCATTTCTATGTTAGTTTATATCCTTTGGGAAATCAAATTTAAATCAATCTTAACTTTACAATAAGAAATGCCAGTCAAGAGCAACTTAAAAAGTGTTCTTCTTGTACTTAATAAATACTGCTTGAGTGAATGAGAAAGCCTGAAGTATGGTGGACTATTTACCAGGGTATCCGTTTTTCTTAAAGATATAATTTAAGATATAGCTCAGAGATTTTAGTAAATTATCTATTGATGGAAATGTCTGACTAACATCTTAGTTTCTATTATCATGTTGTGTCAATGAGCTTCTTTTATTTTGCATTTAGTAGCTGAAATTGCTTTTAATCACTTTACGTAGTGTGCTTTTTAAAAATAGTACTGAAGAGCAATTGCAGAGAGTACATCCATCCTCAGAAACCTGTTTTTCATTTTTGTCCACTTAGGATATAGTCTGCTTGGTTTTAAGTAATTGCTCAAGGATATTTTACCTGTTTTGAGAGACTGTAAAAATCTGTAGTAGGGGTAGCCAGTACGAAGAAAGCTTTTCCACTGTTGAAATACTGTTGTCATCCAAGTATAATTCTCTTAGCAGAACGTGATTCTCCAAGCGTGGAACCTACACATAAGTTTACTGTTCCTCATTATTTTTTCTCAGAAAACAGATTTGTTAACATCCAGGTTTAACACAACAGAAACAGGATTCCATATTAATTAAATTTATGCAAAAACCAAAATGTTCTTTATATTTTTCCTGACCCTCCTCTTTAAAATTAATCAGTTCTGGTGGTTAAAGGGCAATCTTCATTTGCTAAGAAATCACTTTTCCCTCCCAGCTACAGGTATGCAATTTAGAAAGTCAGATTAGTTGCATTTTTACCTGAGAGTGAAGGATGTCAAATACATACACAGAGTTACATGTATATGAAATAGCAAGTCTAATTTGTAGAAGCAGTATCATTTTGATAAAACTTCAAAATTTTTGATAAAACTTCAAAATTCAAAATCTATATCAGTTCAAAGTAAACAGACTAAAGAGCATTGCACTTCAATATTGTAAAAATACAGTAATTCAAAATATAACTAGTTTTTAATTCACCAAGGAAGAATATCATTAAGAGATGTTGTTAACGTTACAAGTTTTTACCTCACTTAAATTATTTCCTTGTAGCTTCAGACTTTGAAGCAGACCACAATTTTCTATGCCTTCAAGTTCAGAAAGATGGTTATATGAACAATCCAGGTGCATGAGAGTGGGTGTCTCACCAAGACCTTTAGAACTGATCAACTGATTGTGAGCCACACTTAGCTGCTGAAGATTTTTCAAAGACTCTAAACCACCTGAAAGGAAAAAAAATCACAATTCAATCTGATATACTTCTAGACTGTGAGCCCGTTGTTGGGTAGGGATCGTCTCTATATGTTGCTGACTTGTACTTCCCAAGCGCTTAGTATAGTGCTCTGCACACTGTAAGCGCTCAATAAATACGATTGAATGAATGAATGAACATCAATTTATCTTAATTGTTTTGATTCAAATATTTCTAAAAATATCCTCACTGACTCCTCCAATTTCAAGTAAGAGCTGATATAATTTACATAATGAAATTATCTAACATTCATTCATTCAATCGTATTTACTGAGCACTTACTGTGTGCAGAGCATTATACTAAGTACTTGGGAAGTACAAGTCGGTAACTATAGAGACAGTCCCTACCCAACAACTGGCTCACAGTCTAGAAGGGGGAGACAGACAACAAAACAAAACATGTAGACAGGTGTCAAAATCATCAGAACAAATAGAATTAAAGCTATATGCACATCATTAACAAAAGAAATAGTAAATATGTACAATACATAGAGCAATAAATCTGTACAAATATATATACAGGTGCTGTGGCGGAGGGGAAGGAGGTAGAGCGGGGGGGTGGGGAGGAGGAGAGGAAAAAGGGGGCTCAGTCTGGGAAGGCCTCCTGGAGGAGGTGAGCTCTCAGTAGGGCTTTGAAGGGAGGAAGAGAGCTAGCTTGGCGGATCGGTGCAACACTATCACATGACTGGCTTGTCTGACTTCATCTGTCAAAAACCCCTGGGGATGAAAACAGAGGTAGTATCACATCCTGCCACAGTGATCGGATTGGAAAGTCATACAGAATGACTGTCAACAGAGGGGAAGGAAATATAGCCTGGTGGACAGGCCTGAGAGGCAGAGATTCTGGGTTCTATTCCCAGCCCCGTTATTTGCCTGCTGTGCCATCTTGGGCAAGTGACTTAATTTATCCTGTGCCTCAGTTTCCTATTTGTAAAATGGGGATTAAATGCCTGTTCTCTCCTATTCAGACTGTGATCCCCAGTGAGACAGTAAGTATGTCTAACTTGATTATCTTATAGGTATCCCAGGGGCAATTGAATGAATGAATATTATTATTATTATTATTATTATTATTATTATTATTATTATGCTGGGTGCCTCAAACTTAATATATCCAAAACAGAATTCCTCAAATTTCCACCCAAACCCTGTCCTCCCCTTGACTTTCCCATCCCACTGTAGACAGCACCACCATGCTATCTCCCAAGCCCCTAAACTTGGCTATAAACTTGACTCATCTTTCTCATTCAACCCACCATTCACTCTACCGCTAAATCCTGTAGGTTCAGCCTTCACGTCATCACTAAAATCAGCCCTTTCCTCTCCATCCAAAGTGGTACCACATTAATCCAGGCAATTATCCTATCCTGCCCTGATTACTGCATCAGCCTACTTGCTGTCCTCCCTGCCTCTTGTCTCGTCCCACTCTGCTTCATTCTGCTGCACACATCATTTTTCTAGAAAACCATACAGTCCATACGCTCAATAAATATATTGATTGCTTGATTTACTTCTCTCCTATCTGTACCTTATTTTAGTGTCTATCTCCCCCTCTAGACTGTAAACTCTGATGATAGAGGTCATGTCTATTAACTCTTCTGAACTCTCCAAAGTGCTTACGTTTATGCTCTGCCCACAAGAGTGCTCAATAAATAAAAATAAGTGAATTGATTACTAAGTACCATCCTCTTTGAGTTTATCCTACATCAACATGATCCACATTCTCTAGGTAAAAATGACTCAGCAACCCAAGCAAAATCTCCTGTTCATCCCCCATACCTAGACTAAGTTGGCTGTGGGCAGGGGATTTGTCTATCACATTGCTGTGTTGTACTCTCCTGTTGTACTCTCCCAAGTGCTTAGTACCGTACCCTGCAAGTGCTCAAAAAATATGATTGATTGATTTATTATAGCAGAAACAGCCCTAGATTATATTTTAACAATCCAGTGGCACAAATGTATTGATACGGTAAATCTTTGCCATAGATGACGGACTGTACCTTCACAAAGAAGCAACAGCTTTTTAACATTACACATTGCTTTGAGCATATCCCTGGTAATCAATTCCTAGTTTTCATCAGGGATGCAATATTGTCTGAGGTTTTATGTAATTATTCACTTAAAACATTACTTCACTCATCCTTACTTCTCAATATCAACTCACCTGTATAGCATCTCCTACACTTCACCACTCCTTACTGGTACCACTCAACATAGTTATATTGAGATAAGCATAGTTTCAATACTGGACACTGACAACCTCCTAGGATTTTGTCTGTGATCCTATCTTGCCATCTGATGTTGAGTCATTCATTCATTCATTCAATCGTATTTATTGAGCATTTACTGTGTGCGGAGCACTGTACTAAGCGCTCGGAAAGTACAAGTTGGCAACATATAGAGACGGTCCCTACCCAACAGCGGGCTCACAGTGTAGAAGGGGGAGATACAACAAAACAAAACATAGTAACAAAATAAAATAAATAGAATATGTACAAGTAAAATAAATAGAGTAATAAATACGTACAAACATATATATATATATATATATATGTATATATATATATATATATATATATATATATATACAGGTGCTGTGGGGAGGGGAATGAGGGGGATGGGGAGGGGGATGAGGGGGAGAGGAAGGAGGGGGCTCAGTCTGGGAAGGCCTCCTGGAAGAGGTGAGCTCTCAGTAGGGCTGTGAAGGGAGGAAGAGAGCTAGCTTTGCTGATATGCAGAGGGAGGGCATTCCAGGCCAGGGGGAGGATGTGGGCCGGGGGTCTAGCCTATAAGTGATGCTGATGGAATTCTTCAAAGAATTGGATATGGCACATATGGGATGACCAACACTCACAGCCGTAGATGAGATTGGACACATTACAGCTCTTCACACTCTAGTATGAACTGGAATCTAACCTTTATGGAGTTTCCTGTCAGGATCAATGGATGGGCATTGGAATTGAGACTTCAGGATCAAAAACATGGTCAAAGGAAGGATTACAGAGCTCGTGTCTTGCATAGCCTTGCAATAAATATGACTGACTGAATGAATGACATGAATGAATAGTTCCAATTACATTCTCTCACCCCTTCCACATATGTTCCCACTGAGGCAGAGAGCAGAATGAGTGAGTAGGCAGGAAAGGGGGTTGCACATTGCAAGGTGCGGAGGTGGAATTTAATACAGTTTCAGAAAGCAAAGTGTGTAACTGTCCAAATTAGTAAAGAGCTTGACCTTGAGCTCTATGCCTTCGACCTAAGGCATTTAGGAGTTTAAAGCTGTTCTAGGGGTTCTTGATTTTTTAATATTCCCACATGCCTAGTACAGTACTGTATAGAATGTAGGCATCTAATAAATGCTGGTAATAACTAAGTAATAAATAATATTAGACCTCATATTTTATATGAAATTTGTTATCCATCACATCAATATCTATATCCCCCATGGCATTCTCAAGTGTGGTGGTAATAGAGAAGGTTAAATTGGGCAGAACTTAAGCATATAGCTTTGATTTTACCTGATGGTGATGAGAAAATGTCTGACTTTAATCCCACCATATTATTATGGAGTGGTCTCAGGATCTTAGTGAGCTTCCCAAGGCAGCTTATTAGTATTCCCAAATTTGCTTATTAATTACTAGACCCCTGGTCTGTTGATGATCTCTCTATCTGTGCAGATGCAAGGAGCGTATCTGCTGTCAAAACCATTGAGAGGTCTTGGTTTCCTCACAGACCTCAGATGATATGGAAGAGATAATATGTCACCTCCACCCTCACCCAGAATTCCCGCCACCTGTTATGGCATCAACTCTTCACTGATGTAACCCACCCATGATTCACCGCTTGCTGAAAAAATATTATCTTTAAAAGCTCTCTAACAAAAGGACAGCATGGTGGCATTAGAGAAGCAGCGCGGCTCAGTGGAAAGAGCCCGGGCTTTGGAGTCAGATGTAATGGGTTCAAATACCGGCTCCACCAATTGTCAGCTGTGTGACTTTGGACAAGTCACTTAACTTCTCTATGCCTCAGTTACCTCATCTGTAAAATGGGGATTAAGACTGTGAGCCCCCCACGGGACAACCTGATCACCTTGTAACCTCCCCAGTTCTTAGAAAAGTGCTTTGCACAAAGTAAGCACTTAATAAATGCTATTATTATTATTATTATTATTTCAAAAGTGGACCTTTTAGGCATTCACTGAACAAATACCAGTAGAATATTGTTCTCACATATAGGGGCTCAATAGATATTTATTGACAAAGCCCTGAAGTATTCTCCCTGACCCAGAATTACAATTTTTAAAATGCATAAATCTTTAACAGTACAAAACACATATTAAGTACTATTTGTAGGCATGTCTTTGTGAGAATAAAAAACATCCTAGCACCATCTAGTGGGCCGCGAATCAAAGCACTTTATATCATCCAAATAAAGAACAAATGCTATGGAAAAAACCTGTTTGAACACAGATGCACATGTCCGTTGTTTTACATTCACAAATGTAAAATGAAGGTTACATTTCCCAGGGTACTTTCCCTTGCCCTCATCAATTCTAAAAGAAAAGACTGGTGATCTTTTGGAATACTGTCCAATTTAAGCAATGGATGAATAAAAATAGAATAAGCGGTAACAGTAGTAGTAGTAGCAATATCGTAGTAGCAATAATAATATTATAGCAATGTAAAATTATCTACATAGGTTCTGGGCACTGTTTTTTAGTATGATTTTCTACTCTGTCTTCCTTTTGCATATGATGTTTGAAAACTTAAATCCAACAATTGCTAAGAATAATGTCTTTCCAAAAAATTGTTCTGAATATATTAATATTCTTTCTACCATGAAGGTATTACATCTGAATTTTGTTTTGACTTTTCACTTGGTATATTAATATTTATGCCAAGTATCAAACAGAATATAATTTAACAAAGAATTGCTCTAATAAGGTGAGTAAATATCAAAAGAGAAGTATTTTTTTATTCAATTAGGAACTTTAAGAGATTGTTTACCCTTTCACTTATAGCAATAGGTTCATTTATTTTACACTATTTTTCATTTGCCTAAATCATTGTTTCAGAATACTGATATTCTTCAGTAAAACTGTGTACAGCTTCTAAATGCATTCCTCTGACATCTCTCAAGGTGAGGAGTCCTGAATTCTACCATCTCCAGCTCACAATGATAAAGGGGTGAGGCCTCCCACAGATTTTGCAAATATTCAGATGCTTTTCAGAGATTGCCCATGAACCACTGCTGAGGATAAAATTCACAGGGAGAGCATCTGGAAAACTGCCCTCAATGCCCATGCTCTCCTCCTGAACCAAATGTTGCTACCTAACCAGGAATAACCGAGTTAAGGCTGGCACTCTCCAATTAACAGATCATCACAAGCCAAAATGATGTATCTTTCACATGAATTCCTGACCCCAAAGAACAATGGTCACAAACCAAAGAAACCAACCTATATTTTGTGCCCTGTGCTGGCTTTTCCCACTGCCAAGCTCCTGCTCACACCCTCCCTCTGCCCTGGAACTCTGTCCTCCTCCACTGGCATACCATTACTCTCCCCATTTCAAAGCCCTCCTGAAATAACACTTCCTCCAGGAGGCTTTCCCTGACTGATTTCTAAACTCCTCAATCAGCACTTTCACACCACCTAAACAATACGCATAACCCTTAAACTTGTTGTATTTCATCTCCATACACATGAGGAACATGTCTACTAACTCTGTTACATTGTTATATTTTACTCTCCCAAGAGCTTAGCACAGTGCTGTGCACCCTGTAAGCACTCAATAAATACAATTGATAGACTGATTGATTGATCTTCATATTCTGTCGTTTGCCCTAACTGTCCTTGATTTTAGATTTCAACTCTCCTGCTAGATTGTAATCTCTTTGAGGGCAAGGATCAAGTCTACTAATTTTTTTGTACTCTCGCAAGTGTTTAGTATTGTGCACTGCACACAGTAGGAACTCGATAAAAGCTAGTGATTAACAGATTACTGTGAAAAATACATTATAAAATGCTCATCTTGTCCTCCACAGAAAGAAGATGCAATTAGAAATTTCTTGGAAAAGGTCAACCTACCCTACAAAATCATATCTTCACTGCCATTTACTGAGGACCTCCAAAATGAACACTATGACGAACTTTGAAAGACATCATATGCTAGGAATTTCTGAAAGTATAATTTCAAAGGCATATAGCCCAATAATAGTGTACTGTTTTGTGATGCCAAAATGGGATCACTTACCTATTTGCAGAACAATTCCTTTACTTTAAACATTACTCAAATTTGTAAGAAATGCAAAACTCCAAAAACAAAATTGTATTCAATTCAGAATATTTAGTTTTAGTTCATAAAACTATAAACTTGAAAAGGCACCCCATCTCCTCTTATTGATTCTTGTAAGTATAATTAAATGCATTAATATTGCAAAAATAACCTTATTGAAAATGCTTTACAAAATTTGCATGCCAGATTTTCCCAAGTGCAAAACACTATTTTTACTTCTCTTTGAAGATGTGAAAGGGAAATTTATCTAGTTTTAAAACTTTTACCTTGGCATTACTAAAATTGTATTCTCTACCAACTGCCCGTCTTCTTTTAACCTTTAACCAAATCAAATAAAAAGAAGAATATGAACTTGACAATCCTAAGAAATCCACAAGAATGACCACTCTAAAATAACTGTTGCTTAATAAGAAAAAGAAAGGAATGAAAAACACAAAGATTGGATTTATTAATCCTCAGTAAAGGAAGAATATAAGCAACCTATTTTGGTAGTGCTTCCAGATTTCCTTCAGTTCTTGTAGAAAGTTTAAAGGCCAAGAGGGGAAATTAAGAACTTTCAAACACAAGTCTATCTTTGTGTAGTTCTGTTAAGATTTCCTACTATCAATATATCATTAAGCCAAGTGCTGTTCACTTGGCTTAACCAGAGTCTCTGAAAGCAGTTCCTGAGGATGAAAACGCGGACTTCAACTGGTCTTCTTGAACATCCAGTTTCTCATGTAAACTCATCTCACACTCAATAAATACAGTGCTTTCATTGTACACAACAGACAGCAAAGAAGCTTTTTTTACCTTATTTGCTCTGCACTGCATAGAGATACCTCAAAGACATCAATTAACATTGTGTCACTTTCCCCATAAATCTGAAGATATGCTACCCCAGGAAATCCACCTCCTACAACAAATCTCATACAGTATTACTGGCAACGAGAACTGAATAAATGGGAGTTCAAGCATTTCTTCTAACAAACAGTCTATTTTCTTAGTTCCCTTTAGGTTGCTGGCACTGGTTCTTACAGCGAGTGCCAATAACATTACCATACATTATCAATGCAGTAGTCCTCTCATTCTACCAAAAAAAGATTTATTTGCGTATACATCTTCCACTCAACCTTTAAAATAAACAATCCTATATTCAAAGTATCACTAGGTCAAGTGCTGAAGACTTCACGGGTGGCCTAGAAACTGGCAGCACACATACGTTCTAAATTTTAGGGTAGAAATCATTATTTATAGCACAATTTATTATCAAAAGTGTCTCCAAAATGTTTCAGAAAACAGCTACTAGGTTATCTGAAATGCTTCCCCTTTTCAACTCCAAACTAGCCTCTAACTGCTTCACAGTTAAGTCAGATGTACACTTGGCCTCATGACTTTTGACCAACAATACTAGACCCAATTAAAGCAAGTTTTCCTGGCTGTGTTCCCTCCAACTTAATGCAGTTAATCAGTCAATCAATGATATTTATTAAGCACTTACTGAGTGCAGAGTACACTATAATGATATAACTGACATATTCCCTACACCCAACAAGCATACAGTCTAGAGGGATGAGTTTACAGTCTAGTTAATCCCTTTAAACATGTGCTTACTGTATCCAGCCAGGCATTTCCCTAATCCTTTTAAACCCCTCTCCTCTATGAAAGCAACTTCTAGTAGTAAGAGGAAAAAATATCACAGAGGTACTCAAATGCTCCTATTTCAGGATTTGTAAGAATAACAGGAACTCCAAATACATTTTCAGTGATAGAGAAGCAGCATGGCCTAGTGGCAAGAGCACAGAGTTGGGAGTCAGAGGTAGTGGGTTCTAGTCACGGCTCCATCACTTGTCTGCTGTGTGACCTCAGGAAAGTCACTTAGCTTCTCTGTGCCTCAGTTACCTTATCTGTGAAATGGGGTTGATGACTGTGAGCCCCAAGTGGGACAACCTGATCTCTTTGTATCTACCAAAGTGCTTAGAACAGTGCTCAGCACACAGTAAATGCTTAAAAAATACCATAATAATTATTGTTATTTTAATTAAAATATGTACGTTTTAGGTAACAGGATTGTAACATCTTAGATGAAAATGAAAAATCCACTCCCTGGGGCAGATTAAAATTAAACTGAAATTTTAGCAAATCTCTGAGAAGTACAGAGAACAGCTCTTGGGAGATAGCGAGGGTTCCAACATATATCAACCACCCTCAGACACAGGAGATCAATTCAGAGGAGATAATATTTAAAGTTTCAAGTTTGTTGTCCTTTTATTTAAACTTTGCCTCAAACTCACCCAAATACAGGCATTTCCTAAGGGGCAGAGAGCTTTCAGGCTTCCAGCAGATAATTCCCTAGCATCAGATCAAGAAAGAGCAAATGTCTCACCTCACTTGCCTTCATAATGAGGCTGCACCCAAGACTCCTAGGTGGGCAGGAGGTGAAAGCAAATGCCTTCTGGTAAATGGAGTCTCTGAAAGAAATCTTGCTACTGCTGGATTATATTTAGCAGCCCAAAATGTCCTCCCATTGCCTTTTGGGAAATAAAGTTTCCTTAGAGTGGATTACATATTCCTCCCCTCAGTCTTCTGACACAGCCTCTACTACTAGTAGTATTCATTCATTCATTCAATCGTATTTATTGAGCGCTTACTGTGTGCAGAGCACTGTACTAAGCGCTTGGGAAGTACAAGTTGGTAACATACAGAGATGGCTAAGCACTTGGGAAGTACAAGTTGGTAACATATAGAGACGGTCCCTACCCAACAGCGGGCTCACAGTCTAGAAGTGGTTGTAGTGGTTGTAGTAGTAGCAGTAATGCTATTTATTAAGGGTTTACCATTTGGAGAGCATTGTAGTAAATGCTGGGAAATGATACACAGGTGGGAATTAAATATGTCCCCTGTCCATCAAGGGGCTCGCAATTTAAAAGAGCTGTAAGTCTTTTGTTTACAGGACAACTCACCAGTAAGCCCATCTCAATTTACATTATGAACTCTTGCTCTCTCTGAAGCACTGAGTACAGGGCGCTGTAATAAGTAATAATAATGCATATTGTAACAGTAATAATAATAATAATGATGACATTTATTAAGCACTTACTATGTACAAAGCACTGTTCTAAGTGCTGGGGAAGTTGCAAGGTGATCAGGTTGTCCTACGGGGGCTCATAGTCTTCATCCCCATTTTACAGATGAGGGAACTGAGGCCCAGAGAAGTGAAGTGACTTGCCCAGAGTCACACAGCTGACAAGCGGCGGAGCCGGGATTTGAGCCCACGACCTCTTACTGCCAAGCCCGGGCTCTTTCCACTGAGCCACATTGCTTCTCACAGTAAGCATTCAATAAATACCACTGACTGATTGGAAGGGAAATTTTGCTTGTTCTGTTCTTGATCTAATACTTCAAGTGTTTAGTGTTTAAAATGAGCAAAATCACAAATAGAGCCAGAATTGCTGATTTCAGAACACTTTCCATACATTTAACCAAATAAGACGCTCCAGACTCGCCTCATTTGTGGGTATAGGGCAAAAAACAAATTTCAACATTATTTTTTGCTTACCAATCTGTGTGATCTTATTATATGATAGCTCTAGATTTCGGATATTATTGCAGCCATCCAATCCATGAAGTGAAGTAAGCTGATTTTTATTCAAAAGAAGTATGCAGAGATTTTCTAAATTTTCACAATTTATATACTGAATATTATTTTCCTGTGACAAAGAAAAATGCACTTGTAGTTATAGTTTATACAAAATTTGCAATCTGAATAGGATTCTACATACATTTCCAGACCATAAGCTCCTTTTGAGCAGGGATTGTGTCTGCCAACTATGTAGTTTTGTATTCTCCCCAGAGCGTATTGTATTGTGTTCTCCCCAGTCTTGGCACACAATAAGTGTTCAATAAATACCATTTATGGATTGATGTAAAAGCTTGCACTGATTACATATATAACATATTATATATAATCTTTGTATATATATGTATATGGATTATATATATATATATATATACATATATATATAAGTGTACATTTCCTTAATGTTGGAAAATGATAAGATTGAGGAAAAATCAATCTTGTGGGCAAATGTAGCCGAATATCCATTGCACAGCAAATAATTACTTAGACACTATGTGCCTGAACAGGTTATACCTTTTTTAAGTATGTTTACATCTGCTACATGTAGTTTCTAGTGTTAATTTCAATTCTGCCTTGACCAAAATTTTCTGAAACTTCAGAGATTTGTCCAATTCCTAACACGGCTGCCCATTTACTGCCCAAAGATATTTAAAATAATTTGCAATTTTGTTTCACTGCCTTTCAAACATCTTCTGTTCTTTTCTTTACATATTCTCCCTTTAATTAACCATGCAGTGGCTGCTAAGATATTCTTTCATGGTCCAATATTCTCAAATGTGATATGACATGTGCTGCAGCTGTACTGGTGGATTAATTGCATTTTAGGATTTGGTTGAGGTTTTTCTCCCTATATGGCTATTTGATACAAGTATATCCTATGAATGACTCCATCTAGGTTACCTAAGAAGTTAACTTCAATGTCTGTGGAAAGGGATTCTCATAAATGTGCAGAAGAATAATAAAAATAATGATGATGGTATTTGTTAAGTGCTTACTATATGTGCTGAGCACTGATCTAAGCGCTGCAGTAGGTATAAGCTAATCAGGGTGCCCCACGTGGGGCTCACGGTCTTCATCCCCATTTTACAGATGAGGTAACTGAGACACAGAGAAGTTAAGTGACTTGCCCAAGATCACAAAGCTGATCAGTGGTGGAGCTGGGATTAGAACCCATGACCTCTGACTCCCAAGCCTGTTCTCTTTGCACTCAGCCACGTTGCTTCTCACAGATTAATACTGCAGTTTACTTTGCAAGACTTCACTTCTGACTGAATTAAAATGACATATTAGTGGAACAACCTTTCGGCTCACAGATGTCATGTTGGCTTTCTGGATTTGATTTTCAGCTTCTTTGCTTTTGTTTGCATGAGTGAAAATTTGCCACTTAGGGAGAGAAATTCATTGAAAACCTTTAACAAAATATCATAGACGGCTTTCTAGATGTAGGCTAGTGTAAAAACTCTAAACTAAACACCAGTTTACAACTCAGTGCTTTGGCTAATTCTGAAAAGGATATTATAATCATGTATGTGTCTTACTTTGTCTCCCGTGGGACAACTGATCACCTTGTAACCTCCCCAGCGCTTAGAACAGTGCTTTGCACACAGTAAGCGCTTAATAAATGCCATCATTATTATTACTATTATTATTTGTAAGTCCATCTATTACACACTCAACATGTAATCCAAAAGGAATGGTTCAAGTATTTTCAATCGACTGAGTAGGAAATTTCCCAGCATCACCTTTCAGTTCTCTTTATACATGAGGCATTCCTCTAGAATTCCTTAAAAGATTGAACCTATAATTACTACCTTACTTGACGCTACTGCTGACAGTGAAAAAGTGAAAAATGTGATTTGCATTCTAGCAGGCTAGTTCCATCACTGGAGAGCTACTTTATTATTTTTATATTTTCAAATAACAGTTAAACTTACTTGGTGTGGTCATATCCCTCTGTCATTTATTACTTTATTCATTTTCCTTGTACATATTTACTATTCTATTTATTTTGTTAATGATGTGCATATAGCTATAATTCTATTTGTTCTGATGATTTTGACACCCGTCTACATGTTTTATTTTGTTGTCTGTCTCCCGCTTGTAGACTGTGAGCCCGTTGTTGGGTAGGGACCATCTCTATATTTTGCTGACTTATACTTCCCAAGCGCTTAATACAGTGCTCTGAACACAGTAAGCGCTCAATAAATATGATTGAATGAATGAATGAATATCCCAACTTTGTGCCAAATGCATAATGACACATTATGGACATTCTTGTTATTTCCTGAACCCCTCCTATATAATCGATATGAAGGTTCACATCTGCTGAATCTCACTACAGTTTAAAGCTACACCGAAGTTTATGACATATGTGCTTAATAATGTTTTTCTGTAGTCGAGGTAGAACTCTGTCTAGGACCTTGCCAGCAAAGAAGCGTGGTAAAATTCCACAACATTTGCCATAGACTGGATGCCATACCACTAGGAAACGAGGACATGAGAATATTCCAACAGAAAATATCCTCAATCATCCACAAAAACAGAGGAAAACAAAATAAATAGATAATAAAAATAAAAATACTTAAAAGACAATATTCTCTTTTAGAGTACCAACATAAAACATCTATTTCAATTTCATTAACAACTGAGAAATACTGAACAGTTACCTGTACATCAATATACCGCAGGTCTTTACAATTGCCCAGTCCATCTAAGGCAGTTAATCCACAGTGCCTAAGGCTCAGAAACTGAAGACTTGGACATTCTGACAGTGTGGAAAGACTACAACCTGGTAAATCCTGAAACATTATTGTCGTAACCTACAGAGAGTCAATTAGAAAAACAGAAATGCATATTATTATTTACTTTCCTTCAATGTGATATTCAAAAGTAATTAGGCCATCAAATTTGGGTTGACCTTGCCCTCAAATTCCAGGTCTTGACGATTTTCTTATATTCAAGATAAAAACGCTGGACACAGAACCTGTCTCACATAGGGCTCAAAATCCTAGTCACCATTTTACAGATGAGGTAACAAGCACTGAGAAGAGAGGTGACTTGCCAAAGACCATACAGCAGATAAGTGGTGAGGTTGGGATTCGAATCCCAGGCCTGTGCTCTTTCCACTACCCCACTCAGCTTCTTCCCCTTCAAAGTGACAGCTTTGGTCCTGACATTTCAGAACTGAGATTTTTCATGAAGATTGATTATAGTGATATCACTATATAGTGATAGTATTGATAGTATATAGTTATAGTATTGATTATAGTGCTGGAGGTCTGTGCAAGCACAATTCACACTTTCACATCCCATCCGAGCACAGAGTGTCATGAGCAAGAGCAGGGGTAGGTGTAGCACATTGCTATGTGAATGCAAAGGGTTTATATGTGCCCACCATTCCCATTTATGGATGAACTGACCATAACCCAGCAAGCGGCTGCCTTGGTAACCACCGCAATCTACATTGCCCCTGTTAGTAGGATATTTTTCAGAATTCTGCTGGACCTCTTGACCTCATGGAATGTCCTTGGCGGCTCTTTCTTCAGAAGTCTACACCACTGTTGGCTAAAGCCCAACCCACACTTCGTAGCTTTGGCTACATGAAACAACCCGAATCAGAGGAAATGCCCACTGAGGCTCTGCATGACATCAGAGGAGAAGGTTTTCAAATAAAGAACAGCGTTTGACAACTCAGATGGGTGGGGAGGGCTCATTAGGTAGGACTTCTTCAAATAGCTGGCTAACATAGGAGGGAAAAACCACAGCAGTCACCCTGCAATTGTCAGCTGGTTTCTGGCACAAGGGCACAGCATTGGTACTGTCCTGCAGTCGCTTTGGCCATAAATAGCTTTTGTAAATAAAAATCTTGAGAGCATTTCACAGTGTGCTTCACCCAACCCCACGTAATGACTTGCTGCATGTACTGCTCCAGGAGGAACGTGGCTTATAGAGGTGACAGAGCGCCTGTGGCTCTGAACAAATCACTTGTACCATAATCAATTCCTTTGAGCAGATTCTTAGTTTTGATGTCTCTGTGTTTGGGCAGAGGCCCATCTACAACATATTAGAAGACTCCATCATCCACTGATGAAATGCCCCAGCAGGCTCTCTCCTATTTTTTTTTAATTGAATTTGTTAAGTACTTACTATGTACTAAGCACTATACTAAGTGCTGCAGTAGTTTACAAGATAATCAGGTTGTATATAGCCCCTGCCTCAAGTGGGGCTCACAGCCTAAATAAGAAGGAATGGGACAATCCCCATTTTACAGGTGTGGAAACTGAGGTACGGAGAAGTTAAGTGACTTGCCCAAGGTACACAGACTGCAGGTGGAAGAACCAGGATTAGAATCCAGGTCTTCTGACTCCAAGACTCATGTTCTGTCCCCTAGACCACACTACCCACCATCATGGGCTGCCCTGCTGCAGCCATTTTTAGTTGAACACCACCCTTCATAATGCAGCAGGCACAGCCTACTAACGGAGAGTAAGGTCAGGATGAAAAACGAGTTTGGGGGTTGAGCCCAAGGCCTCTGTAAATCTCAGAGATCACTGTTTCAAGTCCTGCGAGCCTCTGCATTAAACCCAGCCCTGGGGATCAGAGCAAAATGGCCCACATCCTCCCTCTGCCTTTTTCATTGCAATTTCCCTTGCTTTTTTCATTCATCTTCAGGCTAGGTGAGCTGAAGTGACCTCATGCCTGACTGAAGAAGTGCTTGTGGTCCCTCCGGGGCCACAAGTTTCAGCAAAATAAAAGATAATCTACCCCAGGCTAGACAGCTCTGTCCCTTTGGTTTTGGGGGACAGGAAGTGGTCAAGACTCCCTAGAGCTCAGGTGCAAAAAGGCCAAAGTGCAGAGCGAAGATGGAAAATTCAGTGAAAAGGATGATGGTATCTGGATGTTTTCAGAAATGTCATATGCAGAAATGCTAATAAACCTAAGTTCTCTGCACACAGTCAGTGCTCAATAAATACCAATGATTAACTGAATACTAGCACAGTTTTATGTTGATTTTATAGGTGGGTAAATGATATCTTACCTGCTCAGTGTGTTTGTATATATGGTATGTATTTTATATGGAAGTGCACAGGAAACAGCATGTTAATGTTCAAAAACTAAGCTTATTGGGACTGTCATATAACATTAAAATTACCTGCTGTAAAGTACTCCAAAGGCCGCACTGAAGAATGGCATTTGGCTTTAAAGGTGGCATCTTATCAGCTGGGTATGCCCTAACCCTGTTTTTTACAATAATCTTCTTTCTCTGGTTTTCCATGAATACTTTAGACCATGGATTACAGGTCTTCATCCAAGCTAGTCTTTTTTCCTCTACAATTCCTGGAAGTGAAAGTGGCCCCAGAGAGTACTTCACCGAATATCCCCTATCCACACTACACTCCAGGCATTCTTCTGATGCATCTTTCATCACAAACTCTGAAGTTCTAGTTTCTTCAGACTTTAAATCTTGTTCACAGTATTCACCTGCATTTTTATGAGATTCTAGCAGCCCCCCATAATACTCTTTCTCCATTGCATTACTATCATTTTCAATTGAATGACTAAGACCTAGTGTGTCACTCCTCTTCAGAATATTAATTTTAAAATTTTCACCGTTTTCTTTCATTTGGAACCCACTTTCACCTGCATGAGCCATCACATTCAGTCCTATTGTTTCCTTATTCTCTAATGAGGACAGTGCTAGATCGTTACTTTCAAGAGTTTCCAAATTATTTTCCTGTACATAGTCTTTTCTGTTTTCTTCCATTTTCTCTCCTCCCATTTCTGGTTTCTTTTTTCTCTGATCCTGTTTGTTTACACTGCTTTTCATTTCCTCATGTTTGTTGATTTCTTTATTATTTTCTCCTACTGTTATCTCCATTTGGTCTTTATTCCATTCTCCATGCTGTGAAATCACATTCAGTCCTAGAATATCCTTACTCTCTAATGAAAGTGGTGTTAGTTTTCTACTTTCTGTAGTTTCCAAATTACTTTTTTGTTCATAGTCTTTTCCTTTTTCTTCTATTTTCTCTCCTCCTATTTCTGGTTTCTTTTTTTCCTGATTCTGTTTGTTTACTCTGCTTTTCATTTCCTCATGTTTGTTGATTTCTTTATTATTTTCTCCTACTGTTATCTCCTTTTTTTGGTCTGTGTTCCATTCTTCATACTGTGAAATCACATTCAGTCCTAGAATATCCTTACTCTCTAATGAAGGTGGTGCTAGTTTTTTACTTTCTGTTGTTTCCAAATTATTTTTCTTTTCATAGTCTTTTCCTTTTTCTTCTATTTTCTCTCCTCCCATTTCCGGTTTCTTTTTCTTATGATCCTGTTCGTTTTCACTGTTTTTCATTTTCTCATGTTTGTTGATTTCTTTATTAGTTTCTCCTATTGTTATCTCCTTCTTTTGGTCTTTGCTCTGTCCTTCATGCTGTCTTTTTTTTTCATTGTGTTGTTCCTGCTTTTTTAATTCTTCTACCTGTAACTTAGAAATATTTTCTTTCTTGTCCACCTTTTCCAATTCATCAAGATTTAACTGTTTTGCAAGGTTTTCCTTTTGTTCTTCTTGGTTTTTTAGTTTATCCATTTGTTGCTGTTTCACCAGATTTTCTCTTCTTTCCACTGTTTCCAATTCATCAATCTTTAGTAGACTGGCAAAATTTTCTACTTGTTCTTTTTCAAATTCATCTATCCGTTGCTGGTTTTCTACACTTTCATTTAATGTGTGTGATTCTGATTCTTCTAAAACTACTGGTTTTGTTGTATTTTCTCTTTGTTTTGTATCCTCTATGTTTAGTTGCTTCTCTCTTTCTAATCTGAGGATCTGTTTCTTTTTCTCATATTCCTCATGCCTCTTCTCATATGCTTTACTTTTCTGTTTTTGCAATTCTTCTTGCCTTTTTCGTTCTACCTCTTCTTCTTTTCTCTTTTCTTTAAGCCTTTCCCTTATTTTTGCTTCATTTTCTTTCTTCTCTTGCTCCAGTTTATATTGTATTTCTTTCTTCTTATTTTTCTCTCTCAAATATTTTAAAATTGGATTGTATTTTTTGTAAACTACAAATTTTCGAAATGAAGTTTGAAGTTTTATGGCTGCTTTATGTTGTTGGTCTAACAAATGAAGTTTTTGTTTTGTCTTCTGGTCTTCAAAACGTTTTCTTTCTTCCTCCACTTTTAACTGAAGACTTCTCATCAAAGCCTAATAGGAAAAAAATAAAATTGTTCTATACCTGATATTTGATATAATGAAAGTAAACTTGCAGATGAAATACATACCTGTAGCCTAACTACTTACATGAATTAAGGTTATGCAACTTGATATTAATTCAGAGTTGTTTGTGCATTTCAAAACATACCCAATGATTAGGTACTAGAATTCATGCCCCATTTGGAAGAAAGGGGCATGTACTTTTTCTGGGGCAGGAGGTGGTTTGGGAAGATTCAGTGATTACTGGAATAGACCAAGACCAAACAGAAGATCCAGATTGTAGCAGTTCAGTGGCCCTACAGTAATCACAGGGTCTAGCACAGTTTGCTGGAGAATATAGTTCCTACAGGTAAAAGCTTGAGCAGGAAACCTAAGTCCTATCCAAAACTCCAAATATTCTTCAAAATATGATAGAACAAATTGCTTTTGTAAATGCAGTCCAATAAATACACAGGTATTAAAATGTTCAATCATAGAGGTCAAGATCAGTTATTCTGAATAGGATTGACCTCAGAAAAGAGGATTTTGATTTTGCGTGGGCTACTGGTAAAAAAAAAAGTTGGATATTAATGTCAAGATGATTGCTTTAGAGGCAGCAAACACCAGTGCCACTAGTATGTAGCACCTGTGGCAAGCTACAATAAAACTCCAGGCATTCTGAAGCAGTAAATTATTTTTCACCTCCTTCGAAGGCGGCTGAAACCTCTGAAACCCTAGGTTGTAAATTCCTCTAAGAACATATTCTACAGCTAAGATATTGGAACCACACCAGGTGTACTGTCCTGAAGCTATTTGTTTCAGGTAACTGATGGGACTCTAAAGGAGTTGAAATGAAAATGGATTCAAATTTGCTAGGACCATGAACACATTTTACATTCTAAAGGGACAGGCCCCATTCTAGGGAAATGCTCAAAAATATGTTCAAAATCACTATCTAGGTTCAAGCCGGTAGGGAAAAAATGTCTACAACGACATTCTCAGTAATTAAAACCCAAGCCAGCTTAGGTGAGGGGAATGGATTCAATATAATCGTCCTGAATCCCAGTGAGACCACTGCTAGCTCTGTTCTGGCTCAGCGTTAGGAAGCCGGTCTACAAAGAAATGGTATTGCCCCGTAAATGTAAGGCAGAGCCATCTATTCTAGCTTTCCTGGATGTAAGAGATGCAGAATGGAGTTTGTATGAGTTTGTGGCAGGAGGGAAGGTGATGGGGAAAGTATGGGGTCCATCTATTTACTATTGGCCCCTTTGGATATCGAGCCTCTTTAAGAGGTAGCACTTGATTTATGGCTCTACCCACTAATAAGTGTGTACTTGGGTTGATCGTATAAAAGTTGGACAACAGGAAAGAACAAATAAACAGACTCCACCACCTCAACTGTCCAGAAGAATTGATTCAAATGAATTCAATCCTACCAAATTGTGTTGCAAATAACATTCTCTACAATAGCATCAGAAAATCAGGGGTTAGAACACCTAACATTTACGCATCTTATGCACTAGGTCATTCTTGACTTTATAGAGCAAATTCAACATAGCCTAACAGAAAGAGCATGGGATTATGAGTCAGAGGATCTGGGTTCTAATTCCGCCTCTGCCGACTCCCTGCTTTGTGACCTTCCAGGCCTCAGATTCCTCATTCACAAAAAGAGGAGTCAATAGCTGTTCTCCCTATCAGTTAGACTGTGGTCCCCATGTGGGGACTATGTCCAACCTGATTATGCCTTACCAAACCCAGCATTTAGTAGAGTGCTTGGCATTAATTACTTCCCAAGGACTTAGAACAGTTCTCTGCACACAGTAAGCACTCAATAAATACAACTGAATGAATGAATTAATTAATTAATTAGGTGCTTAATAAATATCATCATTATCATGAGATAACCTTATCTAACAAGGAAAGTACCAGTTGTCCTATCCACTGAACACAGATCAAGACAATATTTCATACAATTACAAAATACCTCATGTTGCTTTAATTTTTCCTCCCAAACTTTCTGTTGTTCTTGTAATTCAGCATTCATCTTGCATTGTTCTTGCTGTTCAAAGATAATCTCCAATTAATCATTTCAATGTTCTAATTTATGATTCAAATAATATAAATAACACATGATTTATGCATATATTTATATATATGTATTGTTATATATACATGCACATATTTATAAATTTTGTTATAGATCCATATATGTATACATATATCTATATTTATATAAGCTAAGTTGATAAACTAAGGGAAGAGCTAATAGACTCCTGGGTCACCCAAAGCACTTACATACATATTTGTAATTTATTTAGTTATATTGATGTCTGTCTCCCCCTCTAGACTGTAAATTCATTGTGGGCAAGTAAGGGGTCTGTTTATTATTGCATTTACTCTCCCAAACACTCAGTACAGTGCTCTGCACATACTAAGTGCTCAAAAAATGTGACTGATTGATTCACTGACTGATGGCTTGGTGGAAAGAGCATGGATTTGGAAGTCAGAGGTCATAAATTCTAATCCCAGCTCTACCACTTGTCTGCTGTGCAACCTTGGGCAAGTCACTTAATTTCTCTGTGCCTCAGTTCCTTCATCTGTAAAATGAGGATTAAGACTGTGAGTCCCACATGAGACAAGTTGATTACCTTGTGTCTACCCCAGTGTTTAGAATGGTCCTTGGCACATAGTAAGCACTTAACAAAAGGCATCATTATTATTACTGTTATTATTATTTCCTACACTGGAAAATAGTTTTATGGAAAAACACAAGGAATTTGGCTCCATATTCTCTAGGTGATAAACAGAAATAGAATGAAATCCAGCAGAATTAATTTAGGATGTCTTCAACTGTACTACAATATAAAATACACTGGTTAGTTACTGTTGAAGTGACATATTTTAGACTTTAAATGCAGTCTTTTGGAAATCCTTAACCTGTTTTGCTGTATTTGATACGGGCCTTCCCTAAGCTCTCATTTCCTCTTTTCCCTCTCCCCTCTGCATCACCCTGATTTGCTCCCTTTATTCAGGCCCACAGCCCTTTGATATATCTGTCATTTATCTATGTGTTTATATTAATGCATCTCCCTCTCTAGACTGTGAGCTTGTCATGGGCAGAGAATGTGTCTACCAACCCTGTTGTACTGTACTCTCCCAACTGCTTAGTACAGTGCTCTGCACACAGTAAGCACTCAATAAATATGATTAATTGAGTGATACTACTAGAAGCTCTTTGTGCTTAAAAATAATGCAGTCAAGGTTTTGTAGTCTGACTTGGAAATATGATTTTTTTCCACTCTTCAAATAAATATTAAATACCTGTCACATATAATTCACTCATATAGATGAAACTTCTGCTAATACAGACTTAGTATAAAATGGAGTACAAATCTGAAATTCAACTAAAGAGGATTCCTTTAAGGTTCTCTGGCCTGATAGTATTTAATATAGTTTCAAGTTGACTTCCAGTTCAGACTGCTGGAATCCTTACATGACATAAACCCTGTCTTGGATGTGGGGAGTGGGAAGGCAGAGAAAGGGATGGTGTTAATTTTTAATGATAATAACAATTCTTATGGTGCTTGTTAAAAAAAATTGCTATGAACCTGGGCACTGTGTCCAACTTAATTAGTTTGTATCTGCCCCAGTGCTTAGTACAGTGCCTGACACATAGTATGCGCTTAACAAATACCATAAAAAATTCAAACTATGAAAATTAAATGAGGGGATGATCATTGCTATACAAATACAAGGACCTTATCAGTGTGGAATACACTTTATATGTCTAGTTGTGATGTGCTAAATGGACCTGTAATAAATTTTCAGTTCTTGTTTCATGATTCAAAAAATGGTTGGTGGAACCCATTAAAGTTGAGGTTATGGCCACCTGATGTAATGGCAGTATTTCTTTAAGGCTTCCAGATCACTGTGGACAGGGAATGTGTCTGTTTATTTTTATATTGTACTCTCTCAAGTGCGTAATACAGTGCTTTGCACACAGTAAACACTCAATGAATATAGAATGAATGAATGAATGAATAGAGTTTGCTTTTTAAATAGCGTAATGCATTGTTGGCTTGTATACGTTTAGGCAGGGTTTTATTTTCCTAAAATAAAACCAGCATTTCTCTTGAACTTTGTCCTGTTTGCTGCGCATCATGTCTCCCATTCATCAAGATTTCAAACCTACTCCTACCTTCCTAGCTGGCTGCTGGCTACCTTTATGCAAAACTGGTGACTCCAAAAAGCCTTGTTCTCGAAAGCAAAAATATTAAGCCCAGTTATCATAAAAAATACCAAGACATTGGAAGTACAAAAGCTTTTATGCCACCAGAAATCACTTCTTTCTTTTTCTTTGTCTACCTATATATAGGCTCTTTGACAGAAAACAATATACAACTTTACACAAAAAGAAAGTGTTACTGCCAAACTGTCATTATAGTCAGACATTGATAAAACAGCAGAATGGAATCCAATCTATGCACCTTTAGTCCAGTGGACGATAGTCATAACTACAAGTAATAATTACTTGTTCAAATGCTTCTTTGAAAAAAGGAAAATTTACCTCGTGAATATCCTCTAGCTTTTTCTTTTCAACTTCAAATTCCTTCTGCAAGTGCTGCCTCTCTTCTTCTTCTTCTTGATATTGTTTTTCTTCTCTTTCCCTCTGAGTTTTGAGCATCTCTCTCTCCTGTTCTTCCAGTTCTTTCTGCTTGTTTTC
Source organism: Tachyglossus aculeatus (assembly GCF_015852505.1). Lineage (NCBI taxonomy): Eukaryota > Metazoa > Chordata > Mammalia > Monotremata > Tachyglossidae > Tachyglossus > Tachyglossus aculeatus. Next base: position 32,545,198 of record NC_052079.1, on the reverse strand, counting down.
CCAAACCTCGTAGGCCTGTCTGCATCTTTCCTCTACCTCACAGTACTCAAAATGCAAGATCAATTCGGCATCACCTGTATTTATATAGTTTTTTAAAAACTCTGAATGGATAAAAAGGATTCATTCCAAAGAATTGCAAACATAATCATAACTAGGTTATAAATCAATGATATATATATATATATAGCTGTCTATATAGCTCACCCATGATGGGGAGGTCTCGTCCACGAATATGGATGAGTCCAGAAAGATCAACTAGTAAATCAGGGTGATGGTTCACTCTGTGCTGAGCATTCCACTAAGCACTTGGGACAGTACAATGCAACAGAGTTGGTAGACATATTACCTGCCCATCAGAAGCTTATAGTTTAGAGGGGGACACAGGCATTAAAATCAAGTATGGATAATCATATAAGCGCTGTGGGGCTGATGGTAGGGTGACTATCAAGTGCTTAAAGGGTACAGGTCTAACTGATGTAGAAGGGAGAGGGAATATGGGAAAATGAGGGCTTAGTCTGGGAAAGCCTCTTGGAGGAGGTATTTATTAGGAGCTTACTGTGTCCTGGGCATTGTATTAAGTTCTTAAGAGAATACAATAAGTTCTGCAAGGATATAGGTAGTTTAGGGTGCAGGTTTGAGGGCTGGTAGAGGGGCCAGGAAAAGCTACTGAATCTCAAGAAGGAATGAGGGAATGAGGCTTAACTGGATTAGACAGAACTAGCTCTATACAGGGGTTAGAAACAACTTCTAATGGCATTAAAGGACTAAGGTTTACTCTTCTGATTGATAACTAATGGAACCAACATAGCATCAAATTTCACCCCAAACTGAAAGTCCTCAAAGCTGTTGCAATATTTAATTTTCTAAGCTGTTGCAAGATCTGGACTTTCAGATATCCTACTGGGCTGCTAGCCCCTATCCTTAACATCAAAGAGCAAGTCAGGATTACAAATCAGAAGATCCCTGAATACAAACAGTCTACCAGGACTAACACAATGCTTGTTGCTTTATTTGATGAGATCTAGGATGTGAGGGGACAACAGAGGCATCTAAGAAGTTGCCGCTTGGCATTCTGCAGTGGGGTGAATGGAGAACAGAAAAAGCATTTTTAAAATAGAATGAAATACAACTTCAAACAATGTAGCATAGTTGTGAACTGGAGGAAGGCAGTAGCAGTCTGCAACAAGAATCATGTCCTACAACTCTATTACACTGTATTCTTTAAACACTTGGTACAATGCTCCGCTCACCATTAAAAGCTCATGAAATATCCCTGATTGCCTGAAAGGAGTTGGCTCTTTTAGAGCAGAAGAGAAATGAAATTGCTGAACCCTAGCAGCATGGCTTAGTGGAAAAAGCATGGGTTTGGGAGTCAGAGGTAGGGGGTTCTAATTCCAGCTCCACCACTTATCAGCTGTGTGACTTTGGGCATGTCACTTAACTTCTCTGTGCCTCAGTTACCTTATCTGTAAAATGGTGATTAAGACTGTGAGCCCAACCTGAGACAAACTATTTATTTTACTTGTACATATTTACTATTCTATTTATTTTGTTAATGATGTGCATCTAGCTTTATTTCTATTTAGTCTGATGACTTGACACCTGTCCACATGTTTTGTTTTGTTGTCTGTCTCCCCCTTCTAGACTGTGAGCCCGTTGTTGGGCAGGGACTGTCTCTATATGTTGCCAACTTGCACTTCCCAAGCACTTAGTACAGTGATCTGCACACAGTAAGCACTCAATAAATATGATTGAATGAATGAACAACCTCATTACCTTGTAGTTACCCCAGGGCTTAGAACAGTGCTTGGCACAGAGTAAGCGCTTAACAGATACCATTATTATTATTATTGATAATTATATTATATTTATTATATTATATATAATTATATTATATTATTATAATTATAATAATTATTGATAATAATAATAAAGTCAAAAAAACTACTGAGCATTCTAAATATAGCATGTGATATCATAGCAAATAATTATCTTGAATCAATTAATCAATGGCATTTATTGAGCGCTATGTGCAGAGAACTGTACTATATTTATGTACTTGGGAGAGTAAAATACAACAGAGTTGGCAGGCACATTCCCTGTCACAACAAGCTTACAGTCAAGAAGATTTTACATTTGCAGGAAAAGTTGTTGGCTGTTCTCTTTAGTCATACCTACACATAAGGAGTAACAGGATTCATCTTGAGGGCAGATAGACAGATGACAGAATTACCAATTGAACTGGTTTACCTGAAGAATACTGCTCTCCAACATTTAAATCACCAGAATTGGCTTGACTTGTGTCATGATCTGTAACATTTATGTCCAGTTCTTCTTTTTCTGTTTCAAATGATACCTGAAGAATTATCAATCAATCTGTTAAGTGTTTACTGTGTGCAGGGCACTTTATTAAGTATTTGGGAAGGTACAATATAACAGAATTGGTAGACACCTTCCCTGCACAATAAGCTGACGTTCTAGAGGGGTACAGAATTATATAAAAATATCCATATCAAATTAGGTTTAGCTATAAAAATAAATTTTTTCCTTGCAAAACATATCCAAAAGTGTTACTTTTTAAGTGTCTTTGATATCTTTGCTGGCTATATAAAATGATTTCCCTGTCTGGAAAGGTCTTTGTGGATAGTTTTGATCCCCAATCCAAAACCATTTGAACAACAAGATCTAGAATTTATTTTACTCCGATTTTTCCTAAACTAATAGACCCTCAATAACTTAACTCCACAGAGAAACACAATTATTTTTCTAATACCAAAGGGAACTTTCCTTCCTCACACTATTCTTACACTCACACTATTCTTCCTCACACTTTTCCAGAATGCAGTTTGGCCTTTGGTATCCATCCAGATATTCCTTTCATTATTTACAAATCTTTGGGTCAGCTTTATATGACATCTGACCCATTCCTATCCTTGGGACATGGGGTTTTAACAGGTCATTCCCTACCTGTTCTTTACAGACAGACCTGCTGTATAACCCCTCTCACCTGCTGATCACCTGGAGAGATTTAGAAGCCATGGAGAGAGGCCCTCATAGAAATGTGTGAGAGAGCAGAGGAGTAAGCATTTTTATCTCCTCCTTTAATAAGAGGTCAGCACACCCATGCCCCCAGCAAGGAGGAGGAAGGGGAAGAGAAGGAATGGCACTAGGATGTTACGGCACTGGGTAACCATGTCTGCAGAAACAGTGCCCTCGTCTCTCCCTGGTCTGGCCCTGCCTCCATTCCCTAGCTAGGGCAGGGGTTACAACTGGGGTGTGGAGGATGGTAATGTGAGGGATGCCATTGTGCCAGGAGACTCAGCTTTCCAGTTTGACCTGACAGCATCTGGGGAAAAATACTTGATCTGCATGTATTCAGGGTGGCTGTCACTGGGTACAAGGGCACTGATGGGGAAATTAGCAGTGGCTTCTGTGGCTTGATCATAATAATTGTGGTATTCGTTCAGCACCTACTTTATGCCAGGCACTGTTCTAAGCACTGGGGTGGATACCAGCAAATCTTGTTGGACACAGTCCCTGTCCCACATGGGGCTCACCGTCTTAATCCCTATTTTACAGATGAGACCCAGAGAAGTGAAATGACTTGACCAAGGTCACACTGTAGTCCCATAGCAGAGCAATGATTAGAAGCCAGGCCCATGCCCAGGGCCCTCCACCTAACCCAGGATTCAGGACAGCAATCAATCAATCGTATTTATTGAGCGCTTACTGTGTGCAGAGCACTGTACTAAGCATTTGGGAAGTACAAGAGCCCCTAATGCCCTGCATTAATCTAGTCCTGCTTTTAGCTCACCACAATATTTCATAGAGACTGATGCCTTTTCTATGTCCTCACCACTGCTCTTGATTCGAAGAAACCCTGGACAACCAGGACACTGTTGTCCCAGGCCTAGGTGTCCTTGTAGAAAGGGCACGGGCCTGGGAATCAGAGATCCTGGGGACTAATCCTTGCTCAATCATGTGCCTGCAGTGTGACCTCGGGAAAGTCACACGGCGGGCCTTAGTTTCCACATTTGTAAATACCTGTGTCTCTCCCAATCAGGCTGTGAGCCCCATATGGGTCCAGAACTATGTCTGGCCTAATTATCTTGTATCTAGCTCGGAACAAAGAACACTGCTTGATTCTTAATAAGCACTTTAACAAAACCACAATTATTATTACAATTATTTAAAATTGTTTCCACTGGAGTGGCAGATGCACTGCGGCGGAGGAAAGTCGGTTGTTGGGTAGGGATTGTCTCTATTTGTTGCTGAATTGTACTATCCAAGCGCTTAGTACAGTGCTCTGCACACAGTAAGTGCTCAATAAATACGATTGAATGAATGAATGAAAGTGGAGGGACAATACTGGTAACATGGTTTCCAAACCTGTCCCCAAAAGGCCAGGATTAACCCTTATCTGCAAAATGAGGATAATACTAATTGCCTGTCTATATCACACGGATATTTTGAGGACAACAATATTTTATGTAATACGGAAGCAATTTGGGAATAAAACATCAAGGTTTTATTACATATTCAACATCTTACAGGGTTAGTGCCCTGTGTTTTCAAGCAATGTGGTTTTTATTGCCTCATTCAATTTCACCTTGTATCATCAAACACTACTGCTCGCTTTGCTTGAAATTTTGACTGTTTAAGAGCAGTAACATTTAGCCAAATAATTAGTCATGAGATGTAAAGTCCAGCAGGCTAGGTCAGACCCCTTTCATCAGATGCCATTAGAACTGGAAAATTCTAGTCTTGTAGACTAATAGAATTACAGTTTCAAGGACAAGACTGGGGCAGTATATATTTTCTGGGTCCCATTCCTCCAGTCATAAGAGGAGATTGACTGTCCATTAGTAAATTTTATATTTCCGAATGTAAATTATTATATAGAATTTTGGGGCAGAAATTTCAGGTACCTACAGGGAAGCGACCTGGCCTAATTGAAAGAGCACGAGTTTGGGAGTCAGGCGACCTGGGTTCTAATCCTAGCTCCATCACTTGTCTGACTTGTCTGATCACTTTACTTATCTGGGCCTCAGTTTTCTCATCTGTATAATGGAGTTTAAGATTGTGAGCCCTATGTGGGACAAAGACTGTGTCCAAATCAATTTGCTTGTATCCACCTCAGTGCTCAGTACAGTGCCTGGCACATAGTAAGCACTTACCAAATACCATCATTATTAGTAGTATTCTCTGTGCCTCAGTTCCCTCATCTGTAAAATGGGGATTGAGACTGTGAACCTCACAAGCGAAAGAAACTGTTTCCAACTCGATTTGCTGGTTTCCACCCCAGCGCTTAGTACAGTGCCTGGCACATGGTAAGCACTTACCAAATGCCTTCATTATTCTCTGAGCCTCAGTTCCCTCACCCGTAAAATAGGGGATCGAGCCTCAGAGTGCCACGTCAGACAGGGACTGTGTCCAATCCATTCATTCATTCGATCGCATTTATTGAGCGCTTACTGTGTGCGTGGCTCTGCGCTAAGAGCTTGGGAGAGCACTAAGTAACAATCAACTCAGTTAATACAACTCAGTTGTAACAATCAACACCGTTAATACTATAATTATCATTATTACCTCTTCGTTTAATAGTTCTCGATGCTCATCATATTCAGATGTCAACTTGTTCATGAAATCTGCAGTGTTATGTGAATCTGTTCCAAGGCTATAACCTGAAAGAGAAAAAAAATTATGTTCTAAACAATGGTATGGGGTAAGCTTCGTCCAATTTAAAATTTGGATTATTTCAGCCACCGAAGTTTAGAAATAGTACATTATAAGTGCATTATAAGTACAGTGCAACAGAGTTGATAGATACATGCCCTGTCAACAACGAAGCCAGATGATGTGGCTCAGTGGAAAGAGCCCAGGCTTTACAGTCAGAGGTCATGGGTTCAAATCCCGGCTCTGCCAATTGTCAGCTGTGTGACTTTGGGCAAGTCACTTCACTTCTCTGAGCCTCAGTTACCTCATCTGTAAAATGGGGACTAAGATTGTGAGCCCCACATGGGACAACCTGATCATCTTGTATCCTCCCCAGTGCTTAGAACAGTGCTTTGCACATAGTAAGTGCTTAACAAATATCAAAATTATTATTATTATTATTATCTATTGGCTAGAGCACGACCTGGGAGTCAGAAGGACCTGGGTTCTAATCCCAGCTCTGCCATTCATCTGCTGTGTGGCCTTGGGTGGGTCACATCACTTCCCTGTGCCTTTGTTACCACATCTGTAAAATGGGGATGAAAACTGTGAGCCCCATGTGGAAAGTGGAGTGTGTCCGACCTATCTTGTATCTAGCCCAGCGCTTTGTACAGAACGTGGCACCCAATATGCACTACAAATACCATTTAAAAAAAAACAAGTTTATAGTCTAGAGATTATCCAGTCTACCGCTATCTCTTCAGATCCCCACTACACCCACATCAAGCAGAAACTCCTCACCATCTGATTCGACACTCACTCAACCTTCTCACGACACCTTTCCCAATACAACCCAGCTCATACACTTTGCTCATCAAATACCAACCTATTCGCTGTTCATCATCATCATCATCAATCGTATTTATTGAGCACTTACTATGTGCAGAGCACTGTACTAAGCGCTTGGGAAGTACAAATTGGCAACATATAGAGACAGTCCCTACCCAACAGTGGGCTCACAGTCTAAAAGGGGGAGACAGACTGACTCTCCTCCTTCCATCACTTCCTCACTTTCATCTCACCCATCATCAACCTGTGCTCACCCCCAGACTCAAACCCTCTTGCCTGGAACTCTCTCCCCACCCACACTAGGAGATACTAAAATTATACCTCCTCCAGGAAGCCTTCTTCGATTAAGATCTCAACCCCCACCCTATTTTCCTTCCCACTGCCTCTCCCAAATACTGAATCCCACCCTCTAAGCACTTAGGTAATCATCCCACCCCTCAGCACTTGTGTACATATCCTTATTTTCAATTCCTTCCATTAACTGTAATTTATCATAACATCACTCTCCTCAATAAGCAACATCACTTTGCAGCTTCTTCTGTAATATACTTTCTTTGCCTGAGGTCATGGAATTCTCATGTTCCTCCCTGTTACCCTATTTTACTATTTTTGAGGAAAGAACGTCCATTGGTTGAAGGAAGAACAATGAACAGAGAAATTTTTAAAAAAACCTAATTATATGAATGAAACACTCAATACTTAAGCAATCAGAACTTGCCTTCCAATAATTTCATATTAAAATTCAGAAAAACTATGGAGAATTAAGGATTAAATTGGATTATTTATTATTACATGATTCCAATCTGAGATGTCAAATTTAAGCAATTTTGTGTTTAGAAATAGACATTTTTGCTGAAGGCTACACAGTGCAGTATTAGATCTATATGCGACATTACAAGTTTTTTTAGGGAGGTCATGGACTTAATGTAGGAAAACTCTACTTACTGGAAATATCTGTATCTTCCAAATCTTGAAGAATAATACTTTCTGCATTCTTACTTCTATTTTTTACAAAGTTGATACAATACAGGACTGATTCTGGTAATTCATCTGAATCCTAAAACATGAACATATACAATTGTGGTTTACCAGAAGTATGTTTAGGAATTGGTAGCATTACTGTTATAAGGCATTTGTTGGACTTATTTAGACCAATATAAATCTGAACTTCATCTACTTGTAAATGAAATACTCTGAAATTGAAAGGCATTTTACGTTACTTATTTCTTAGCTTCACCCTAAATTCAATTCTGCACTCTTTCCATTCAGGATACATAAAAACATAACACTCCCGGTGTTACAATTTAAAAGTTTTCAAATTGCTTTTTATTATCGAGTTTGATATTCGCTGTGCCTGAAGCTATTTTTGCCTTTACCTTTTGGGCACACTTTCTTTTCAGAGCTGTATCTGTCATGATTCAAGTGTTCCATGCCACTGGCCACCGCAGCTGTTTCCTGTCTTTCGATGGTGATGCTACATTGTCTGAGGTTCTGCTTTACTGTGTTCTTAAACACAGTCAGTGGTATTTTATGAGTGCTTAGTATATGCAGAACGCTTTACTAAGCGCTTGGAAGACAATATTACAGTAGAGTTGGTAGACAATACCTGCTCTCAAGGAGTGTGGGTTGAGTATGGAAATCCAAACCTCTTAAAAATTAATCCTGAGGATTCCTCTTGTCGGATTAGGGAAAGGGGGGCCCCTCCCACTACCACCGAACATTTCACTCCCAAACAGTTTATCAAAATTAAAAGACACTTAAAAGAAAAAGAAAACAAAATTGGAGCTAAATACCCACAGACTGACTCTCATTCCAAGCTTCTAATGGTGAGTCACTATCATCATCTTTTATTTCCAAAGAGGATATGCTGATTCTATCCAATTCAGCTTTGATTTCTTCTTCAAGTTTCACATCATCATCACTGTTGTCCATCCTTCTTAATAACAAAAATAGTCATGAAAACAAAAACAGAAAACAATATTCTAATAACTTCAATGTATACAAGCTATAAAAGATGTTTCCTTATTAAAATAGCTTCTACATTTTGAATTACACATTCTCTGCTAAATATTAGTCACATCTGTAAATTCGATTTTATGTTTCTTGAGTCCACTTGTCTGATGCGTATGACCTTTGGACAAGTCACTTCACTTCTCTGAATCTCAGTAACCTCATCTGTAAAATGGAGATTGAGACTATGAGCCCCATATGGGACAGGGACAGTATCCAACTCTATTTGCTTGTATCCACTCAGTGCTTAGTACAGTGCCTGACACATAGTAAGCACTTAACAAACACCATCATAATTATTATTATTCTCTGTGTCTCAATTGCCTCATCTGCAAAATAGGGGATTGAGACTGTCGGCCCCAAGAGGGACGAAGACTGTGTCCAAATCTATTTGCTTGTATCCACCTCAGCGCTCAGTACAGTGCCTGGCACATAGTAAGCGCTTACCAATTACCATTATTATTATTAGTATTCTCTGTGCCTCAGTTCCCTCATCTGTAAAATGGAGACTGAGACTGTGAACGTCACAAAGGAAAGAGACTGTTTCCAACTCGATTTGCTCGTTTCCACCCCAGTGCTTAGTACAGTGCATGGCGCATAGGAAGCACTTAACAAATACCATAATAATTATTATTATTCTCTGTGCCTCAATTACCTCATCTGCAAAATAGGGGATTGAGACTGTCTGCCCCAAGAGGGAAGAAGACTGTGTCCAAATCTATTTGCTTACACCTCAGCACTCAGTACAGTGCCTGGCACATAGTAAGCACGCACCAATTACCATCATTATTATTAGTATTCTCTGTGCCTCAGTTCCCTCATCTGTAAAATGGGGACTGAGACTGTGAACGTCACAAAAGAAAGAGACTATTTCCAACTCGATTTGCTTGTTTCCACCCCAGTGCTTAGTACAGTGCCTGGCACATAGTAAGCACTTAACAAATACCATCATAATTATCATTATTCTCTGTGCCTCAATTACCTCATCTGCAAAATAGGGGATTGAGACTGTTTGCCCCAAGAGGGACGAAGACTGTGTCCAAATCGATTTGCTTGTATCCACCTCAGTGCTCAGTACAGTGCCTGGCACATAGTAAGCACTTACCAAATACCATCATTATTAGTAGTATTCTCTGTGCCTCAGTTCCCTCATCTGTAAAATGGGGACTGAGACTGTGAACTTCACAAAGGAAAGAGACTGTTTCCAACTCGATTTGCTTGTTTCCACCCCAGTGCTTAGTACAGTGCCTGGCACATAGTAAGCACTTAACAAATACCATCATAATTATCATTATTCTCTGTGCCTCAATTACCTCATCTGCAAAATAGGGGATTGAGACTGTTTGCCCCAAGAGGGACGAAGACTGTGTCCAAATCTATTTGCTTGTATCCACCTCAGTGCTCAGTACAGTGCCTGGCACATAGTAAGCACTTACCAAATACGATCATTACTATTAGTATTCTCTGTGCCTCAGTTCCCTCATCTGTAAAAGGGGGATTGAGACTGTGAACCCAAGCGAAAGAGACAGTTTCCAACTCGATTTGCTGGTTTCCACCCCAGCGCTTAGTACAGTGCCTGGCACATAGTAAGCACTTACCAGATGCCTTCATTATTCGCTGAGCCTCAGTCCCCTCACCCGTAAAATAGGGGATGGAGCCTGGGGGCCCCACATGAGACAGGGCCTGTGTCCAATCGATTTATTCATTCGATCGCATTTATTGAGCGCTTACTGTGTGCGCGGCACTGCGCTAAGCGCTTGGGAGAGCACTAAGTAACAATCAACTCGACAACGAACCCAAGGTTTGCTCGTCTCCTCCCCGGCGCTTAGTACAGTTCCCGGCACATAGGAAGCGCCTAATACATAGCACCATTAGGACAGGCCCCAGGCAGAGTGACTTTACCTGTCCGGGCTGCTGGCGGTGGGGAGCTGGTCCTTCCAAACAAAGCGTAACCATGACAACAGCGAGGCCCAACTGACGCAACTGACTGAAACGGAGCCCGACCAAAGGATGCTTGCTGGAGGAAGGAGGTTCCCAGGGCAGTACTGTGTAGTTGGATTTCGGGGGCGCAGATCATCATCATCATCATCAATCGTATTTATTGAGCGCTTACTGTGTGCAGAGCACTGTACTAAGCGCTTGGGAAGTACAAATTGGCAACATATAGAGACAGTCCCTACCCAACAGTGGGCTCACAGTCTAAAAATCCAGGAAGGGGAGAGGCTCGGCCGACCCTGGGTGGGTGACAGGGGGGGAGCTGATAGACATTCTGGTGGGATTCATTAATTCAATAACATTTATTGAGCGCTTACTGTGTGCAGAGCACTGGACTAAGCGCTTGGGAAGTACAAGTCGGCAACAGATAGAGGCCCAACAACGGGCTCTCAGTCTAGAAGGGGGAGACGACAGAACAAAACATGTAGACGGTGTCAAAATCGTCAGAACAAATGGAATTAAAGCTACATGCACATCATTAAAATAAATAGAATAGTAAATATGTACAAGTTAAATAAATAGAGCAATAAATCTGTACAAATATATACACGTGCTGTGGGGAGGGGAAGGAGGTAGGGCGGGGGGATGGGGAGGAGGAGAGGAAAAAGGGGGCTCAGTGTGGGAAGGCCTCCTGGAGGAGGTGAGCTCTCAGTAGGGCTTTGAAGGGAGGAAGAGAGCTAGTTTGGCGGAGGGAGGGCATTCCAGGCCAGGGGAAGGACGTGGGCCGGGGGTCGACGGCGGGACAGGCGAGAATAATAATAATAATGGCATTTGTTAAGCGCTTACTATGTGCAAAGCACTGTTCTAAGCGCTGGGAACGAGGCCCAGTGAGGAGGTTAGCGGCGGCAGAGGAGCGGAGGGTGAGGGGTGGGCTGGAGAAGGAGAGAAGGGAGGGGAGGTAGGAGGGGGCGAGGGGATGGACAGCCTTGAAGCTGAGAGTGAGGAGGTTTTGCTTGATTCGTAGGTTGACAGGCAGCCACTGGGGATTTTTGAGGAGGGGAGTGACATGCCCGGAGCCTTTCTGTACAAACATAATCAGGGCAGCAGAATGAAGTGAAGGATTCAGTTCTGGGCACCGTAGCAACGGCCTCTTTTTTATTTTTATTTTCTTTTTTAGTGGGATTTGTGAAGTGCTTACTATGTGCCCGGCACTGTACTAAGCCCTGGGAGAGATGCAAAATAATCAGATTGGACGCAGTCCTTGTCCCACAAGGGGTTCAGAGTCTTCATCCCCTTTTTACAGATAAGGGAACTGAGACCCAGACAAGTGAAGTGACTTGCCCAAGGTCACACGGCAGGCAAGGATGAGAACTCAGGTCCTTTTAATAATAATAATTATTATGGCATTTGTTAAGTGCTTACTATGTGCCAAGCACTGTCTAAGATCTGGGATGATAATAATAATAATGATGGTATTTGTTAAGCGCTTACTATGTGCCAAGCACTGTCTAAGAGCTGGGGTAATAATAATAATGATGATGGTATTTGTTAAGTGCTTACTATGTGCCAAGCACTGGGTAGATACAATATTGTCCCTCAAGGGGCTCACAATCTTCATTCCCATTTTACAGATGAGGTAACAGGCACAGAGAAGTTAAGTGGCTTGCCCAAGGTCACACAGCAGACAAAAGGCAGAGCAGGGATTAGAACCCACGTCCTCTGACTCCCAAGACCGTGTTCTTTCCATGAAGCCATGCTGAGTCCTTTTGACTCCTAGGTCTGGGCTCTTTCCACTGGGCCATGCTGATTCTCTAAATCTGCCAGTCTGGGAGGCTTTATGTCATATAACAAGGAGTGGAGAGAGGAGGGATTGCCATTCCTTCATACTCTGGCATCTCCTTGTCCCTTGGGTGGCTGGAAAGCAATGAGCTCAGCGAGGGCTTCATTCCTCAGTAAAGGGGTCACAATGTGGGGCTCAAATCATCAATTCCCTGTGCCACCATGGCAGAGGGCAGTGCAGGATAATGATGGTATTTGTGAAGCATTTACTATGTGCTATGCACTACATTAAGCGTAGAGGTAGATCCATTATACCCCTCTCAGGTCACACCTGGAGAGTTTCCAGAACTCTACCAGTCGGCTACGGGAGGGAGAGTCAAGCAGAGGCCTACCCATTCCATTCTTAGTTTGGGCAGTGGCTAGCGAGTGGAAGGCAATCTGCTACAAGTCAAAACTTAGCCATGCTGGGCAGCAGTGGTGTGGGAGAGAGTCAAGGATGGAGACTCAAATTAACTGCGCGGAAGGCAGCAATGGTAAACCACTTCCATATTTTTTAACAAGAAAACTCTATGGATACACTACCAGAAAGGATTGCAGTTGGAGAGCGGGGCGTTCTGAGAGAGATGTGTCCTTGGTGTCGCTATGGGTCGGAAACGACTCGACGGCATAAGACGAGACAAGGTCCATTACAATCCTATCAGATACAGTTCCTGACCCTTACAGAAATTGGTTTAGGTGGGAGAGAGAACAGGTATTTCATCCCCCTGTTGCAGATGATGAAACCAAGGCACAGTGAAGTTAAGTGACTTTCCCAAGGTCACAGCAGGGAAGAGCTATAGCTGGGATTCGAATCCAGGTCCTCTGGCTCCCTGGCCATTGCTCTTTCCATTAAGCTAGGCACTAATTTCTAGACAAGGTGTTGTCCAACTGGCTGATGTGAAACCCTGTGAGAGCAGGGAAAAACTAGCCAGCCTTTATATACTTGAAGATGTTTACTTCAAAGCTGCTCCGAGGAACTGCAGATATACCCCTATAAATAAGTGGTGGAATCAGGATTAGAACCCAGGCCTTCTAACTCCCAGGCCTGTGTTCTACCCACTAGGCCATGCAGCTTCTAATAGGCCATGCTACGATGCTCCAAATTAAGCATGATATTTTCCTTCAGTGAATGGTCCTTAATCAGAGGTCTGCCACTGATGGAAAAATGTTTAGCTAAAGTCATCCCTTAGCTATGTTCAAGCTGAAAAATGAAAGCTTCTAATGTTCAATCCTACTCATGCAGACAGAAAAAGACCTAGCCAGCAGATACAGTCTTCGCAAAGGAAAAGTTAAGGTCTCTTAGCATGTGCATTGTCCTTTAGAATAGCATCTGACAGAAGGGTTGGATGGAGAAGTAGCATGGCCTAGTGGAAAGACCTCGGGTTTGGGAGTCAGAGGACCTGGGTTCTATCCCAGTTCTGCTGCTCATCTGCTGTGGGACCTTGAAAGTCATTTAACTCTCTGTACTTCAGTTTCCTCAACTGGAAAATGGGGATTAAATCCTTCTCCCTCGAACTTAGACTGGAAGCCCCATGTGGGGACAGGGACTATGTCCAACCTGATTAACTTTCAACTGCCCCAGTGCTTAGAGCACATAGTAAGTGCTTAACAAATACAATAATATTAATAGTAATAATAATATAGTCGGAATTGAATGAATCACATTAACCCCTTTCCCCATCACCGTTTGAATAAACCTGGGCCATGTGAAAGCAATGCAATGTGGGATGTGCTTGCTGAACTCTAAATACACTTGCCATCCATGGGGAAACTTTCAGCTCAACACAAGTACCAGAGGGTCAAACATCTTAGAGAAATGGTTTAGGAAATGCTTTATATAGGTGACAGATTACTGCATATAGACAAGGGTCTTCATCAGAAGTACAGAATTTAAAACTGTCAACAGATCCTGTTCCCTATGTAGGATATTGTCCAAGAATGCAAGGACAGTTAAAGAGAGAGAAGGCAATCAAACAAACCTAGCATAGCTTTCAGCAGACAGCAAAAAGAAGATGGCCATAAAAGACATTCATTCATTCATTCGATCGTATTTATTGAGCGCTTACTGTGTGCAGAGCACTGTACTAAGCGCTTGGGAAGTACATGTCAACATATAGAGACGGTCCCTACCCAACAACAGGCTCACAGTCCAGAAACTCCATTTCAAATTGAAAGTGTCCCTCCTTGTGGCTGACTAATTTCACTTGCTGAGTTACAGCCACTCAACTTTTAAAAGTAATTATCACTTTAATGAGGGTTTACCCCATCAAGTGATGGCAGAAACAAAAGACCAACACAAAACAAAGTATGAGTGTGGCATGAAACAGCGTGAGTCAGAGAGGCTGATTAGTTTCAAACTTTCATAAACTCATTCTGCTTCACTAATTACATGAGTAAGATGGACTTAATGAGTAATCATTAATAAAAAAGTTGCTTGTATCCTAAGATATATTAATTTGGGGGACTTTCTTCTGTTCTTATAATTTCACCGGGAAAAGAAGCAAGAGGCAAGGAGGATCGTTGGCAAGTGAGATTCTGGGAAAGAGTCGTGGCTGCTTTCTCTTCCCGCAGCTGCCCTGCCCATGGCCTGGCCTTGGTCTCTACTATCTTGTGGTTTCCTGGAGTGATGGCTGACAGATAGCTCAGGAGATGGCTCCTCTGGGTTGGGAAGCAATGGTAGGGATAATGGCTATTGCTACTGGTAAAAGCAGGGTCAAAGTGCCTCTTCCTTCATCCTCCTTCTCCTTCCCACTCCTCCAGGCAGGAGTATTGATGAGGGAATCAGGAGAAGGAAGGATAGATAGGGCTGAAGGGCCCTCAGTGGGGAGGGATCCAGATGGCCCGCTTGGTGGGACAGGAAATGTTGGGCAGCCCTGCTCCAAGACAAAGGTAGCATGGTGTAATGGATAGGGCATGTTCCGGGAGTCAGATGGTAACGGGTTCCAATCCCAGCTCTGCCACTTGTCTGCTGTGTGACCTTGAGCAAGTCGCTTCACTCCTCTGGGACTCAGATACCTCATCTGTAAAATGGGGATTGAGACTGTGAGCCCCACGTGGGACGGGGACTGTGTCCAACGTGATTAGCTTATATCTACCCCAGCGCTTAGTACAGTGCCTGGCACACAGTAAGCGCTTAACAAATACCATTAAAAAAATGATATGGTGGAAAACACTACAGAATTTAGTAATAGATGTCTCCCCCTTCTAGACTGTGAGCCCACTGTTGGGTAGGGACTGTCTGTATATGTTGCCAACTTGTACTTCCCAAGCACTTAGTACAGTGCTCTGCACACAGTAAGCGCTCAATAAATATGATTGATTAATAGATGGAATTTGGGGATGGAAAAAGAGGGAGTGGACAGGGAACATGTCTATCAACTGCATTATATTGTAGTCTCCCCAGCACTTAGCACCAAGCAACAAACAAATCTTTCCCATCTGTGAAGCCTGCAACTTCGGTGTTATCCATGACTCCTCCCAATCAATCAATCAATTGTATTTATCGAGTGCTTACTGTGTGCAAAGCACTGTACTAAGAGCTTGAATGTATCAACAGATACATTCCTGCCCACAGCGAGCTCACAGTCTAGAGGGGGAGACAGACATTAACCTAAATAAATAAATAAATTACAGATATATACAGAAATATACATATGTGCTGTGGCCAGGAGAAAGTCACTGGGGGCCTTAGAGAGTGAAGTCTCTGTGGAATGAAGAATCAGAGATTAATGGGTTTAGAAGGAGTTGGGAGAGAGGATCTGTACACAATAGGTAATATAACTCCTTCCAAGACTTTGGATAGAAACGGGAGCAAGAAGATGAGATAGCTGGAAGGTGCCTCGGGATTCAGGGAGGGATTTTCTCTTTGGCAACCACTTGAACATGCCTGCAAAAGAGGGGAAAGAATGCAACATTTGGAAAATCCTACTTGCATATATCCCAGCCTCCATACGAAACTGGAAAAAAAAATCAATGTAAAAAGTGTCGAAAAGATAACTGCTGAAAACGTTTCTCAAGTCAAGGTATTCTCAGAATGTTTCCTTAATTAGAAGTTTGAATGAAATATTTTTTTAAATTTTATTTCCTTTAAGGATTTTAAAAGGCACTATATTTTCCATTTTGATTGTCCAGGAGACCCAAAAATGTTAACATGGTAAAGCTTTTTCAGTTAAAAACAGTTTTGCAATGCATACTTAGAGACAACACAAGTTTTTCTTTACAGTTTTCAAGCTGAAGACCATGCTATTTATTTTCCAAAGGGTAACCATAACTCATTCATGGGGATCAATTAACAGAGCATACAAGTTAAGTTAAAAGCAAACAATTCATTGTTAGGCTGGAAAAAAAAATAAACAGGCAGCGCGGAACTCTTTGGTTACATTTATTTGTAACCAGGAAGTTATGTAGCATCAACACAAGGATTCATATGAATTCAGGAAGAAATTTTATCATTAAGCACCAAAGTTTAGTAGCTAAGAGGATTGATTTAATTTTCCTAAAATAACAACTTTGGGTAAGGACTTTTGCTTTCTCTTAAAAAATAAATACATTAAATCCAAGCTAGAATAGCACTTGTCCATCTCAGTGCTCTTTTTAAACTTTATAACGTATTCATGTATTACTTGTGGGAGGAAATAATCTGAATATGATTATATGATAAAGATCACAATAATCAAACAGTAACATTATAAAAATATGTATTAATTTTGGTGTTTATAAATATTTACTAGTTCAACTGCATGGAAGGAACAATAGAATTTGGCTGGATCCAGAGGAGATAAATCTGTAATTTATTTATATTAATGTCTGTCTCTCCCTCTGGACTGTAGGTTCGCTGTAGGCAGGTAATGTGTTGGTTATATTGTTATATTTTACTCTCCCAAGTGCTTGGTTCAGTGTTCTGCACACAGTAAGTGTTCAGTAAATACGAATGACTGACTGACAAATGAAAATGAAAGATGGACATTTACTTTGTGAGAACTACTGAATTTGCAGGTTTATTCTCAATAGTTATTAATTAGAAGTAATCAATAAATCAATAGTATTTATTGAGCATTTTGTTCACAACACTACCCTAAGTATAGTCAGAAGCACAAATCAACTAGGTTCTTCAAAGGTAGTTAAGCATAACCATTTCACATGGAGTTTATGATGATATCCAATGCTTAGTAAGTGCCTGGCTCCTAGTAAGTGCTTAACAAATACCATTATTATCATTATTATTCCATTAAACTGAAACCTCAAATTGAATGGCTTATGTCAATCTCTTGAAATGATTCTTTAATTTAAAAAAGGTTTCCCATAAAAATGGAGAAATAGTCATGACATAACCTGTGATGATCCAAAATTTGATTCAGTCTCAGAGAAAGGATGACATTCGTGCATCATCATTCTTAACTGTAACTTTGCCATACTAAGGAGCCTGAAGATGCTAAAAAAGCCAATAATTAACTAAATGGAAATTAGATTTGATTTACTAAAATATATTTTGGAATATTTAGATTCATTGGCACTAATAGGTAGAATTGGGGAGGAACAAAAAGAAAAACTCAAATGATAATAATAGTAATAATAATAAAATTGTGGTATTTGTTAATAATAATTATAATTTTGGTATTTGTTAAGTGCTTACTATGTGCCAAGCACTGTTCTAAGCGCTGGGGGAGATACAAGGTAATCAGTTTGTCCCACATGGGGCTCACAGTCTTAATCCCCATTTTACAGATGAGGTAACTGAGGCCCAGAGAAGTTAAGTGACTTGCCCAAAGTCACACAGCTGATAAGTGGCAGAGCTGGGATTAGAACCCATGACCTCTGACTCCCAAGCCCGCACTCTTTCCACTGAGCCACGCTGCTAAGCATATACTATGTGCCAAATACTGTGCTAAATGCTGGGACAGAGACAATAAGCTAGTTTACGGTCCCCATTCCACATGGAGCACATAGTTTTAAGGACGAAGGAGAATAGACATTTAATACTCATTTTACTGATGAGGAAACTGAGGCACAGAGTTTTTAAGTGACTTGCCCCAAATCACACAGCAGGCAAATGACAAAGCCGGGATTAGAACCCAGTATCCTGATTCCCAGACCCAGGTGCTTTCTGATAGGCCATGCTGCTTCTAAGATCAAATACCTCACCCCCACTGCTTTTGGAATTAGGTTCATTATATAGAGCTGTCATTCCATCAATCAATCATATTGATTGAGTGCTCACTGTGTAGAGAGCACTGTACTAAGCACTTGAGAGAATAGAATATAACAGATTTGGTACACACATACCCAGCCCACAAGGTGCTTACAGTCGTGGGCGGGGGGCAGACATTAATGTAAATAAATAATTTATCATTTTTTTGATTGGGTGAGCATGTATTCATGAGTTTGAATGTCATCTCATACTACTGATTCACTGAACAAACAATGCACCATTACTGTCTCCTTGGCATTAGCAGACATTAATGGCAAAGACAATTTCCCATTTCTTCTTGCCCTTACGACATTGCAACGTGGATAATCATCATCATCATAATAATAATAATGACATTTATTAAGCACTTACTATGTGCAAAGCACCGTTCTAATCACTGGGGAGGCTACAAGGTGATCAGGTTGTCCCACGGGGGGCTCACAGTCTTAATCCCCATTTTACAGAGGAGGTAACTGAGGCACAGAGAAGTTAAGTGACATGCCCAAAGTCACACAGCTGACAATTGTCACAGTGGCTTGAGGGGCTCATCCTTAAGGATTCTGGAACCAGGCATTCGAGAGGTCTCTGGCTTGGTTCCTGAGCCTGGTGAGGGCTGTGGAAAAATCACAGACATCAGATGCCAGCCAGGGGCTGTATCCTGCTGGTAAGGGGCAAGAGGTGGAGCTGCCATCTTGACTTTTTGACTCATAAAAAAAGAACATTTTTATGCTCTTGGCTCCACCTCTGATGCACATCTTATTCTAAAGTTCAGAGTCAGGTGGCTCCAGCAGCCCACTAAGCCTAAAATGTCATGGCAGCAAAGTCATTAGCTTCACTTCACTCAACGCCAAGCCTAAGGAGTTGCAGTTCCCGGCAGTCACTGTTGATAGATGAGAATGTATATCTTTGCGGGTTCCATCTACTAGTCTGATTGACAATTTCAGAGTCAACAAAATGAAAAGGAAAGACAAAATACTGATTCTGAAGTATATGTTCAGCATCTTCAATGGCACTTTCTTGGTAAGCGTGATTATTCAATAAATTATAAGTTGGCTTTTGATAAAAATTCAAAAAGTAATTCCCGCTATTTTCAGATTCTAGGACTTTTGTTCACTGGATTTGGATTATGGCTTCTATTAGATAGAGGCAATTTTGTCAACATTCTGTGTAAGTATTTACAATTTATTTTAAATTGTATTATTATTTTATTTTAAACACATTATTATTATTTAAATTATTTTAAACACAATGCGAGATTTCCTGATTTACTCAGGAGGTGGCAGCATTGGCCTGAAATGGATTTTAGCTCTTCCCTCCAAGAAATTGGTTTCAGACTTTACTTCATTCATTCATTCATTCAATCGTATTTATTGAGCGCTTACTGTGTGCAGAGCACTGTACTAAGCGCTTGGGAAGTACAAGTTGGCAACATATAGAGACGGTCCCTACCCAACAACGGGCTCATAGTCTAGAAGGGGGAGACAGACAACAAAACAAAACATGTGGACAGGTGTCAAGTCGTCAGAACAAATAGAATTAAGGCTAAATGCACATCATTAACAAAATGAATAGAATCGTTCAGAGGATTCCTTTCTTCAGATGATCTGCCCGAAGAAACAGATAGGAAGTTATTTTTGCTATCATTGATGCCCTTTATATGCACGCATACTATGAGCAACTGTGGGAATGACCTAATGGGGTGTGAAAAATTAGTCAGGGAACATCTCCCTGGAGGAAGGGAATTTTCTGTAGGCCTTTGAAGATGAAGAAAGCTGTAGTCTGGCAGATTTAAAGGTGGAGGAGAAAGGTCCAGGGAAAAGGAATGGAATGAGAAATGGGAAAGAGTGAGGCAGTTGAGGGCCACGAACTGTAAGAGGGTTTGGAAATGTACTGAATATCCTCTGGACAAAGAGAGCAAAATAAGTATTGAAAGAGCTAGTGGAAAACTCTAAGTCCAGTCGTCAGGAGCTTCTGTTTGATGCTCAGCAGCTTCTGTTTGATGCTGAGGTAAATTGGCACTGAGGAGTGAAGTGACATTTCAGAACTTCCTCTTATAAAGATGATGAAGAAGAGGTGAGAGGTAGGGAACCAGTCAAGAGGCTGTTGCATAGTCTAATTTACACATAGTAAGCGTTTAATAAATGCCATTAATTGCAAGATGATGAGAGTATGAACCAGTGAGACAGCTATAAGGGTGGAAAAGAAGGGGTGGTTCTAGGAAATAGATTGTAGATAAAGAACTGGCAGAATTTAACCACAGTGTGAGATGCACAAAACAAGAGTTAATGATTACACCAAGTTTGCATGCTACATAATAATAATAATAATAATGATAGCATTTATTAAGTGCTTACTATGTGCAAAGCACTGTTTTAAGCGCTGGGGAGGTTACAAGGTGATCAGGTTGTCCCACAGGGGGCTCAGTCTTAATCCCCATTTTACAGATGAGGTAACTGAGGCCCAGAGAAGTTAAGTGACTTTCCCAAAGTCACACAGCTGACAAGTGGCAGAGCTGGGATTTGAACCCCTGACCTCTGACTCCAAAGCCTGTGCTCTTTCCACTGAGCCACGCTGCATATTAGCTAAAAGTGCTATTAGATCTTTTTCATCAATGAAATTCTCGTTCCTGATTGATAATTGAAAAACAATCAAAACTCGAGTTTAATTGTGATTTTAAGAAGACTTTTGTTTAAGTTTCCACAGGTAAGCATAGCTATTTGATAGCAAAGACTTCTCGAGTACTGATTGGCACTGGATCTGCCATAGTTCTTGCCGCTTTCCTGGGTTACTTGGCTATCCTCAAAGAAATAAAATGTTTTGTCATTTTGGTAAGTAAACCTTTATAAAATGCCCCCAACTTCAGACTTCTATATAAAAATAATGATGATAGTAATAATAATGTGCTGTTTGTTTACCATGTGCTGAGCCCTAGGAGAGGTACAGGATTGGATCAAACTCCCTCCCTGTTAAATACAAGGCTCAGAGTTATGGGGGAGGAAAGAGAGCTACTTAGTTCCTATTTTACAAATGAGGAAACAGAGGCAAAGAGAAGTCAAGTGACTTGCCCAAGGTCACGCAGCAGGCTAGTGGCAGAGTTGGGATTAGAACCCAGGTCTCCAAACTCAGTACTGCGCTCTTTCCACTTGGCCACACTGTGACTTAATACATATTGATGGACTAACTACACAGATTGTTTTTAAATCCTTGTTCGAATATGGAGCAAAATGGACACTTCCAAAGTAGAAAGTAAGGTATGCTGTGAGCCCTAGATAAGACAAAATTTCTGTCTGATAAGATCATCTTGTATTCACCCCAGCACTTCAGCACAGTGGATATGGTGCATAATAAGTACTTAATAAATACAATAACGATCAAGAAAAATGATCTGTATGAATGCATTATCAGTGAAGCTGTTGCTTATAGTCATTATTATAATAATGAGATTTGTTTAGTGCTTACTATTTGCCAGGCACTGTACTACACACTGGGGTGAATATGAGATAATCAGGTTGGACACAGTCCATGTCCCACACAGGGCTCACAATCTTAATCCCTACTTTACAAATGAGGTAACTGAGGCACAGAGAAGTTAAGTAACCTGCCTAAGGTCACAGAGCAGACAAGTGGTGGAGCTGGGATTAGAACCCAAGTCTTGACTCCCAAGCCCATGGTAAATAAAACTAGTGATTTACTAAAGGCCCCTAAACAAGTCCCCGGGGGGCTAAAAAAACAGGACCCTCATCCAGTATCTGCCCTTGCTCAGAATGCCCAGCACATCCATAGCAGCAGTGCATTGGTAGACCTCGACATGAACAGGAAATGAGAAGCAGACAAGTCTAGTAGAGAGAGCATGGTCCTGGGAGTCAGAAGGCCCTGGGTTCTAATCCTGACTCCACCTTTGTCTTCTGTATGACAATGGGCAAGTCACTTAACTTCTCTGTGCCTCAGTTACCTCATCTTTAAAATGGGGATTAAGACTGTGAGCCTCATGTGGGAAACGGACTACGTCCAAACCTGATTATCTTGCATCTTCCCCAGGACTTATCAGAGTGCCTGTCAATCATTCATTCAATCATATTTATTGAGTGCTTACTGTTTGCAGAGCACTGTATTAAGTGCTTGGGAGAGTACAATATAACAATAAACAGAAACATTCCCTGCCCACAACGAGCTGACAGTACAGAGGGGGAGACTGACAATTTACATAAATAAATAAATTGCTGATCTGTACATAAGTGCTCTGGGGCTGGGACGGGAGATGAACAAAGGAAGTGAGTCAGGGTGATGCAGAAAGGAGTGGGAGAAGAGGACAAAAAGGGCTTGGCCAGGGAAGGCCTCTTGGAGATGTGCCGCTTAGTAAGTGCTTAAAAAACACCACAAAAGAAAAAAAGATCCACTACCAGGGCACTTGCAAAGCATCCCTAAAGTTCACCGCTTCTTGGTTTTATGCCTCAGGGTTATCACATTTCCTACCAATACAGAAGGCCACAGTTCAGACTAAGGTTCAGCTATATGATGTTATGACTGGAATAGAGATCTTAAGCTCTACAAGATCTGTGGGTTTTTCCAAGTCTGTGCAAGGCTTTTCTGAAGATCCCAGTTGGTATCTTATCCTGTTTATTGGTAAATTACCTGCAACAAGAGCTGGTAATCAATCAATGGTTTATACTTTTCATTTCAGTTTCATCTGGTCTTATGCTGTCGAGTCATTTCCAACCCATAGCAATTCCATGGACACATCTCTCCCAGAACACCCTTACCAATATATATTTTCAGTTTCATTCTGGTGTCCTAAGCAAATGCTGGAGTTTATAGCCTTGTGTTTGAAGCAGATTACCTGATTTTCTATGTGAGGACTCTTTTTTTCCTAAATAATAATAATAATAATAATGGCATTTATTAATTGCTTACTATGTGCAGAGCACTGTTCTAAGCTCTGGGGAGGTTACAAGGTGATCAGGTTGTCCCACAGGGGGCTCACAGTCTTAATCCCCATTTTACAGATAAGGTAACTGAGGCCCAGAGAAGTGAAGTGACTAGCCTAAAGTCACACAGCTGACAATTGGTGGAGTCGGGATTTGAACCCATGACCTCTGACTCCAAAGCCCGGGCTCTTTCCACTGAGCCACTGCTTCTCAAATGAATAATTATACTAAGAGGTTTTTCTTTGTTTTACTTTAATGCCCAAGAAGAATTGGTTTCACACCTCCTGCTGGTCACCTTTTAGCCAGATAGGAGTCATTAGCAGATCCATAAAAAGGTGAGCAGGGAAAATAAAAGAAGGTGAAACACTAATTTGTCAATTTAGCTTCTTGTTAGAAGCTCTGGTAAAAGGTTTGTGGGGAGGAAACTGCAAACTGCAGTGTGATCAGCACACAAATTATCCACTCAGGTTCAGGACTTATTTAACAGTGGAGAAAAAGGGATTTGTCTTCCCCCTCATGTTAATCAGCAAATTACCATTTGGTTTTGTGGTAATGTGTGGAAGCAGATGGCTGATTAGTATACTTCTGGCAAGGAAGTACTTTAGGCCTGTGACATTGATGCCCCCTGGACTAGAACAAAAGTGACATAATCTGTGAACTGCTGTGGAAAAGGAAAGACAAACCAGCTATTGTGGAGACCGGCAATTAGGAACTGGATGGCTTTATTCAGGGCTGGGCTAACTATTCAGCAAGTCAGTTAAATCCCCAGGATGCTAAACTCCAGGGGATTGCTTCTCAGGGTGAAGCTACCACCATCCTGTCTGATATTTCACTGGGAGAGAGAGGAAGAGAGGTTAGGAGCAGGATGGGGAAAACAGAAAAAAGAGCAGTTTACCACCCAGGCACCAGACATATGCTCAGAAGTCCTTGGAAATAAGCAAGAGGTGCCTGAAGTACATGGTTGGACAGAGTGAGAGTCTTAAAATGAGGAATCCAAATCAATTTTGACCCTTCTACTGCCCTCCTTCTATCTCTCCTCAACTCCACTGACTTCCTGCTCCACCTCACCTTGCCCACTCATCAACTTGGACACACACTCAACCTCATCATCTCTAACCACTGCACATCTCAGCGTGGCTCAGTGGAAAGGGCTTTGGAGTCAGAGGTCATGGGTTCAAATTCTGCCTCCGCCAACTGTCAGCTGTGTGACTTTGGGCAAGTCACTTAACTTCTCAGTGCCTCAGTTCCCTCATCAGTAAAATGGGGATTAAAACTGTGAGGCCCACGTGGGACAACCTGATCACCTTGTAACCTCCCCAGAGCTTAGAACAGTGCTTTGTACATAGTAAGCACTTAACAAATACCATTATTATTATTATTATTACTATTATCTCTACTCTCACCAACACCAAAATCCCTCTATCTGATCACAACCTCCTCACTTGCCTCCTCTCCCAGACACTTCCTCCCCGTAAATCTGCATTATTCCCGCACAGAGACTTCAGATCTCATCCAATTTTCTCAACTCATCATGCCCCACTTAACCTCCATACCCAATCTACCCTCCCTTCAGCACCAAACGTCCACACCACCCTCCAAATCTACATCTCCAGCCCTGACCTCTCTCTCTCTCTCCAGTCTCACAGCTCCTCCTGCCTCTAAGACATCCAGACTTGGATGTCCTCCCATTACATCAAGCTTGTTGTTGTTGTTGTCTTATGCTGTCAAGTCGTGCCTGACCCATAGTGATGCCGTGGACACACCTCTCCCAGAACGCCCTGTTATCGACATGTAGGGAGCAAAATAAGCTAACCGGTGTAAATCAGCCGCAGGGTTCAAGAACCCAAGGTGGTGAGGCAGATAGGAATAATAACTCGGACACCTGAGTTCAGATAGAACAGTATACCGTTCATTTCCCGAGAGGTAGGAGTGACGAACAGCCCCGATCCCAGCCACTTCTTCCTTTTTATTTGGTTCCCCATCGGAGCTACACAAAGGATTCCCAAGCGCACGAAACTTTGACACCTGTTAACTGGAGATATTAGCAGGAGACATTATTAGCCCACAGAGGATGGGGTCGTCTCAAACGATCAGTGTCAGCCCTCCTCGATTACTGAATCTTCCCCTAGGCCGGCCCTATTCCTCACATACCCTGTTGTTAAACCCTGCATACAATGGAGTCGGTTATGCTAAGCCTTTAGGGAAAAGCAGTCAGTGCAGCTACTGCTGGAGTGCACAGCTAGGGTGGACAACATGCCCCACCTCGATCTGCAATCATTCTGGTAATGTATCCATATAGTTTTCTTGGTAAAAAATATGGAAGCGGTTTACCATTGCCTCCTTCCACGCAGTAAACCTGAGTCTCAGCCCTCAAGTCTCTCCCAGGCCGCTGCTGCCCAGCACAGGTGAGTTTTGACTTGTAGCAGATTGCCTTCCACTTGCTAGCCACTGCCTAAGCTAGGAATTGAATGGATATGCCTTTGCTTGACTCTCCCTCCCGTAGTCGAGCCTGGTAGAGTACTGGAAACTCTCCAGGTGCGATCCTGATAGGTACACCTCAAGCTTAACATGTCCAAAATAGAGCTGATTTTCTTTCCACAAAACCCTGTCCTCTCCCAGGTTTTCCCATCACTGTAAACGGCACCAATATCCTTCGTGTCTCATGCCCATAACCTTGGCATTACCCTTGATTCCTCTCGGTCATTCAGCCCACATATTCAATCCATCACTAAATTCTGTTGGTCCCTCCTTCACAACATCATTAAAATCTGTCCGTTACTCTCACACTTGCTCCAGGAGCCTTTGTGTTTCCCTCCCATGTCCCTCTGGACAGAGCTGTGGCCTCTGAGCTGTGAAATTTGGCAATGGGAAGTCCAGGGGGGAAAAGCCCATAAAACAGGAATACTGGACATAATGGTATCAGGTGACAAATCTGTACCACACAGGGAAGGGGTCAGCTAAAAATTGGATTGTGTGGTGTGAATCTGTATGAAGGTCCACTCTAGTTTTGAGACCCATCTGTACACATAATAAAGTTGGGCATTTTTTTGTTAATGGTGCTTGCTAAGCACTTGCTATGCATCAGGCACTGTTCTAAGCACTGAGGTTGATACAAGTTTAGCAGTTTGAACGCAATTCCTGCCCCACAAGGGTATCACACAAATTAAAAGGAAGGGGACTTAATCATTTTACAGATGAGATAATTAAGGTATAGAGAAGTTAATTGACTTGTTCAAGGTCACACAGCAAGAAATTGGCAGAGTTGGGATAAGAACTCGGGGGCCGAGGGAGAGAAAGAAAGAGATGAGAGAAGAGTTGAAAAAGGGTGGAATAATTTCAGGTTCACTGGAAAGGGTAAATTTCATAATAGCAAACCACTGTACCTGCTATTATTGCATCTTACCTTCCTCCTCCTACTGTTTCACTCCATCTTTATCCAAACTTATTCAATCATATTTATTGAGCGCTTACTGTGGGCAAATCACTGTACTGGCTCCTGTGGCTCCTGAACCTAGTCTTGGCCTTCTCTTACGCATTACCCAGACTGCATATTACGAATGGCACTCCAGATGGAGGCAGGCCAACTACATCCTACTCAGAAAGCTTTGAGAGAGAAGATAATGATATCACTCTCCCTGGGCTGATTCTCTAGGTACCTATTACAGAGTACTATATCCGGCGTCATGAAGAGCTATAGCTAGTCACAAACCCTAAGTTTCCAACCCATTTCTAAAAATGTATTTGGGTAGCAGGGTGAGATATGAATGATAGAGGGGAGAGACTGGGTTAAGGGAGATCAGCCAGGAGGCTGATGGAGTAATTAAATCTAGCTAAGACAGTCAAGGGACTAGACCAGCCTTGTGATCAATTGGATTTTGGTTTTAATCCAGAAGATAACATTGATCCCATGTTCTCCCCTTCAAAATTCTGTAAAGGTCAGGTGATATGTAACAATGTATTATACTTGCCAATTTCTCCTAGGACGTACGAGCTATGTCGATTCAGTTTTCTCTATTTGTCCATTCCTGCTTCATTGGGAAGTGTTTTCTCCAGATAATAGACCCCACTGGCAGCATTCCCCTCTGGTTGATGACAGAGATCCTTAACTATGATAAAGTTTTTCTGTCTGGGTTGTGATATAACCTCAGTTTTCCTCCACCCAAATGTCAGTTCATCAATTTTTGTGGATTCTGAAAGACAGTCCATAATCTTCTGCAGATTGTCTCTTTCCATACGGAGCTGTTGCTCAAGAAAAGCTACTCCCTTCTTGATGGCATTGTGCCAAGCAGATCTGACCTCAACAATCAACTCTTCAAACTTGTCTCTGCTTTCCCTATAAGATTGTGAGCTACTTGGAGACAATGATCATGTCTTGCTTCTGTGATTCTTTCCCTAGTTCTTAACGCAAGGCTTTGAACTCAGTAGGTGCTGAATAAATACCATTGGTGGATGATTTGATTGATTGCAATGCAGAATCCATGAGGAGAATCGGCAGTAGCTTACTGTAGCTTTGCATTTCAATGGGATGAGAAATAATATCGGTAGGAAAATACATTTTTGAGTCAGTATTTTATAAAGGCAAAGGATTGAGGACAAAGGAAAATGAAAGGAAAAAGGGGTATGTCCAGTACATCAATTTTTGGAAAAGCTGTATTTCATTGACTCAGTGCCACAATGCTTTAAAGTAAAAGAGTTATTGGCTAGGGATTGACTGAAAGGCAAGAAGCCTTAGGCAGAGACAAAGGAGAATCCTCACTTAAACTTAAAACCAACTGCGGGCTCCCTCATGAACAGTTTTGGTTAATTATAGTAATTGTTAAGTCCTTTCTATGCAACAGGCTCTGTACTAAGCGGTGGGGCAGATACAAGCAAAGTGGGTTGGACTGAGTCCCTGTCCCACATGGGGCTTATAGTCTTAATCCCCATTTTACAGAAAGGGAACTGAGGCCCAGAAAAGTAAAGTTGCTTGCCCAAGGTCACACAGCAGACAAATAGCAGAGCCGAGATTAAAACCCACATTCTGTTGGCTCTACAGGATGTTGGAGTATAGATGAGCATGACCCCATAACTGGAAATAATTCCAACCAGCTTTGAGGACACATAGATCCATTGATGTCACTAGTTACATGTCCTCCGAGCATCAAAAACATAACTCCTCCAAGAGACATTCCCCAACTAAGCCCTCATTATCCTTTCCCTTTTGTGTTGTTTATGCACTTTATACATTGTTCTGCACATAGTACACAGAAACTGCATAGTCTAGTGGGTAGAGTATGGGCCTGGGTTCTAATCCTGGTTCCTCGACTTTTCTTCTTTATGACCTTGAGAAAGTCACTTAATTTCTCTGTGACATCTTCTGTAAAATGGGGATTAAGACTGTGAGCCCCATGTGGGATAGGGACTGTGTCCAAACTGTATTGCTTGAATCCACCCCAGCACTTAGTACAGTGCCTGGCACATTGTAAGTGCTTAACAAATACCACAGTAATTATTAGTGAGTACTCAAAAGGCACCATTGATGATGATGTTCCGGGCATGGTAAGCAATCAATAAATACTATTGAGTGATTAACTGATTAGACCTCTAGTAATGGTCTGACCCGATATTGTGTCTCAGTGTTGGAAAAGTTACTCCCCAGATCTCATATGGTGATTCAGCTTTCTTTACAGATTCAGCATCTGAATCAAATCAAATAGAATCAGAGAAGCCAGGCAAAGTTTCTTTAATTACTATTATTCTCTTAGACTAATGAAATTGACAATTTATAGTAAACTTTATCTTTTCCTAGTATGTGATGCTTATAATTCTAGCCTGTGGGCTGCAGATTGGATTGTCTGGACTCATCTTCATCAAAAAAGAAGAGGTACAGTCTACAAACACTATGTTTTACACTCAATTTTGGGTAATTTTTTTTTTTTTTGGTTTACTATTCTACTGCTAAGTAACCTGGATGTATAATACCCATATCTAAATTCAGGCTGTCGAGAGATACATTGCTGTTTAGAGTAATTGCATTCTAAATTTTTATGTAATTCTGGGCCATTAAATACCTATTTTCTATAGAAATATGTAATTACTGGAATCCTTCTTGGCCCAGGGATGTGTCAAATACAATGGATGTGCAACTATTCAGGTGGTTAGAATAATGAAATATAGTCTTAAATGGAGAATTTTCCTGTGTTTTTAAATTTCATCATCTGCTATACTCCTGAAATTTATAAGAGCTCAAATTCAGAAGATGTCCCCAAGATGATAGATGAAGATAAATATGAGGGCATGGAGTTGAAAAAGAGAAAATGTGACCTTTTTAGCCATTAAAATCTGTTCTATGTTGTTCCCATAGAGGAACTAGCCAAAAGGCTAGAAATAGCTCCATCAGGAATGATCTAAATTATAATAGAAAATTAAAATCAGACTTCATACAACAAAGTCCTTACTTAGGGCACTTAGTTTCATATTTCCATATAACCCTTTTGGGTGAATTTGCACTAAAACTGTCTACCACCTTCATCCCTTTCTTTTTCCTTCAACAGATTAAACATATAATGCACGATTCATTTGATTCCATGATCATTGAATATGGATCTAAAGATTTGCCTCAAGACAGATTCAAGTGGGATATTCTGAATATGGTGCAGAAAACTGTAAGGAGAAACTGAAATGAAAAGCAAAAAATATCATGTTATTGGCATCAGATTGAAAAATTATATCTTACTTAAATCATGTTCTGAAAAGAAGTCAAGCTCCCAGAATGTTTTTCAGCATAATTATTTCTACTCATCCTGTTTCAAGAATGGTTTTCCTGAGATTCAATCTGAAACTCAGTACTCTACAATAAGCACCCATATCCCTTTGTCACCTAAGCAGTTTTGTAGTTGTGAATATTTTCATCCCCTGAGAAAGGGCTTCAATCAAAGACCATCTCACCTGAAAATTTTCTAAAACATGAACTGAAAGTAGCTGTGAAACAGAAAAGGTATTATCCAAATGGTTAAGTTATACAGTACACGGGCAGAGTATGTGTCTGTTTGTTGTTGTATTGTACTCTCCCAAGTGCTTAGTACAGTGCTCTGCACACAGTAAGCACTCAATAAATATGACTGAATGAATGAATACATTATATGGTGCATTATAACTTTGACCTGGAAGTCATTAGTGACTTGGACAAAGTTCTTGGAGCTTTGTCATTTTTCCTTCCTCCTTCTTTTCTGTGGGTGACTCCTCCATTATATATCTATTGTAGAGGATCTGTGTGAATCAGTTAATATGGGTGAATTGGAAGTAAACCTGGTAATTTTAATGGTAACAATAATAAATATTTTGACCTACAGACTTCCATCTTTTGTAGATGTGCTTCCCTTTTAGGTATCTACACTGATGCACTAATTCATTCTTACACTTGAAGTTAACCTTTAGGAAAATCATAATGGAGACTGCTGTTTTAAACACATCAGGGTTTAGTCCATTCTTAACTTCTCAGTTTTAGAGGAGGGCATCAAAATCATATTGTCCAATATCTATTATCTGTTTTCTCCCGAAGTATTTCATACAGTATTTCATACAGTGCTCGGCACATAGTAAGCACTCAAAACATACAGTTGATTGATTGATTGATATTCACCGACCATAGTTCTCGCCATCTTCAAAGCCTTCCTGAAATCTCAGTTCCCCCAGGAGACATTCCCCAACTAGCATTTTTTCTCTTCCAGTTGTATGCTTAGCACTTGCAGGCAACCAAAGCACTTTTGTACGTGCCAGTTTACTGTCCTTTAATCCCTTATGTATTCAACTATCCTTCTTTCCAGCATTGTTTTCCTTCGTATCTGAAATTTATTCTGTGTCTGTCCCTGCTATTAGACTGACACCTTGTCTTTTATCTCTGTTGTACTCTCTCAAGTACTTACTACAGTGCTCTGTAGATCATAGGCACTCAATAAATACTAATAATTAATTTATTAATTAAATAACTCATTTAATCTACTTTGACTGGACTTTTATTTGTTGCCGATTTATATTTGTTGCCGATTTGTACTCAATAAATATGATTCATTGAATGAACGAATGTAACCGTTATGATGGCTTACTGTTGTAACTGTTCTTTGGTCCCCTGAAGAAAATAATTGTGCTTTTTCCTAGTTTACATGCTGTGGCAGAAGCAGTTCTAGGGATTGGCAAAAGAATAAAAACAAAGAGAGTGCAGATCAAATTCCATGTTCATGCATGAAGCGGAGAGAAAACACTACTGAAAGAAAATGGTTTTGTGATGCC
Organism: Tachyglossus aculeatus; assembly: GCF_015852505.1. Lineage (NCBI taxonomy): Eukaryota > Metazoa > Chordata > Mammalia > Monotremata > Tachyglossidae > Tachyglossus > Tachyglossus aculeatus. Next base: position 32,513,551 of record NC_052079.1, on the reverse strand, counting down.
TTAAAGAATGCAGCTCACACAAAGGTAAGAGACAATTAGACTATTATGAATTTAAATAACTAGCACTTTAAAGTTCACATCTAATTCATGAAAAAGATTAGATTAGATTAGAACAGTACCAAGCACTGTTCTAAGCACTGGGGTAGATAAAAGCTAATCAGATTGGACAAAGTCCCTGTCCCACATGGGGCTCACAGTCTTAATCCCCTGTCAGTCATATTTGTCGAGCCCTTACTGTGGGCAGAGCACTGTACTAAGCACTTTGGAGAGTACAATATAACAATATAGCAGGCACATTCCCTGCTCAAAATGAGCTTACAGTCTAGACGGGAAACAGACATTAATATTAATTAATTAATTAATTACAGGTACACAGAGAGTCATTCTCTGCCGACAAACCCAAAGAGACCCAGACCATGGCTTGCAAGAGCATGAAGGCACATGTCAGCGCGACAGTCTTCCTGAGAGCAAGGGCGCCCTCAAATCTATCCTGCACTCGGGCTCTCATTTCTTCACCTGTGTTTCAAAGTGAGCACCACCAAGAGAGTGGAGTTATGTTGGTCACTTTTGCCTCCGCCACACCATCTTCATATATGCTGGCACGTTACATACACTTGGCATCTCCTGCCAAGAATGTCAGTCCTGGCTACATAAAAATCACATGTCCGCTAACTTTGGGATACTGTACTCTCCCAAGCTTCCTCTCAGGGTCACACCTGGAGAGTTTCCATTACTTCACCAGTCTTGACTATGGGAGGAAGAGTCAAGCAGAGGCCTACCCATTCGTAACTTGGGCAGTGGCTAGCGAGTGGAAGGCAATCTGCTACAAGTCAAAACTCACCTGTGCTGGTCAGCAGCGGCACAGGAAATAGTTGAGGGTGGAGACTCGATTTACTGCATGGAAGGAGGCAACAATAAACTCTTTCTGTATTTTTACCAAGAAAACTCTACGGATCCACTACTAGAAAGATGGCAGATGGAGGTGGGGGGTTCTGGGAGAGATGTGTCCATGGTGTCAATATGGTTCAGAGATAAGTCAATGGCATAAGACAAGACTGCCAAGCGTTTAATACAGTATTCTACACATAGTACACACTCAATAAATACCATATTGTGATTCATTTATTGATTGATGCCATCTTTCTTTCTCTCTGAATGCAGGTTTTGGGTCTCTCTCTCTCTCTTTCTCTCTCTCCTGCCTCCCGGACTCTTAATGCCCCTTCCCCACTGCTCTTCCTCTTCATGTTCCCTCCTCTCATCTTCGACACTGTTTTTATTCATATTCCTCTTCTTCCAGTTTACTCAGCCCTTCCAGAAAATTTCTTTCTGAGAACTATCTCTGAGCAAATTAGAGCACTTCCTAGTGACCTGCGTGGTGAGTTCTACTTTATATTTAGAGGTAAATTGAATTTAATGTTTTTGTGAAAACCCTAATTTTCAAATTGACAAGGAGTGTGGCCTAATAGAAAGAGCGCAAACCTGGGAGGCAAAGGAGCTGGGTTCTAATCCTGACTCTGCCTCTTCCCTAATAGGTGACTGTGTGCAAGTAACTTCTCTGAGATTGTTTACTCTTTTGTAAAATGGGGATTAAATATCGGTTCTCCCTCTTGTCTAGAGTCTGAGCCCCATGTGGGACAGGAACAGAATGTAGACCAACTAGTATCTACTCCAGCATTTAGTATGTAGATTAACTTGTATCTACCCCAGTGTTTAGTATGGTGCTTGGCACACAGTAATTGATTAACCAATACCATAATTAATGTTTACAGCTCAAAATAATTCTCCTCATTTTTGCTTATGAATTTTAACCCTCAATGACATTACAAAAAAATGTTTCTATACATTCTTCTTTCCTAGGGATGTGAAGAGGATATCAATACATGGTTTGAATACAACATTTTAACCTTGATTGGAATTAATTTTGGACTACTAGCTTCAGAGGTAAGAAAACTACTTTTAAGTGTGTTTTAGATTAGAGATTAAACTTTAAGACAAAGCATCAGGAAAAGTAGAAACTGACCTCCTTATCTTTTCACCCAAACCCTCTCCTCTCCCTGTTTTTTCCATCGTTATAGACAATACTACTATCCTCCCTATTTCACAAGCCCATATCATTGGTGTTGTCCTTGACTCATCTCTCCCATTCCACCCACATATTCAATTGTCACCAAGTCCTGTTAATTTTGTCTTCACAACATTGCTAAAATCCACCCTTTCCTCTTCATCCAAACTACTACCATGCTGAACCAATCATTTATCCTATCTCACCTCGACTACTGCATCTGCCTCCTCACTGACCTCCCTGACTCTCCCCACTCCAGTCCATACTTCTCTCTGCTGCCTGGATCATTTTTCAACGAAAACGTTCAGTCCATATCTCCCCACTTCTCAAGAACTTCTGGTGGTTGCCCATCTACCTCCGCATCAAACAGAAACCCCTTACCATTGGCTTTAAAGCACTCAGTCAGCTCACACCTTCCTATTTCACCTCACTAATCTCTCACTACATCCCAGTCTTCACACTCCACTCCTCTAGAGCCAGTTATTCACTGTGCAAGATCTCATCTCTATCTCGCTGCTGACACTTTCATAACTCCTTCCCACTAGCCTGGAACTCCATCCCACTCAATATACACCAGACCACCACTTTTCCCACCTTCAGACATTATTAATAGCACATCTCCTCCAAGAGGCCCTCCCTCTTTTCCCTGGCTCCCTCTCCCTTCTATATCATCTATACACTTGGATCTGTGATTTTTGAGCATTTGATAGTCACCCTATCCTCATCCCCTCAGCATTTATGTGCATATCTTAAAATTAAATACTACAAATTATTCATTTATATTTATATCTGTTTCCCCCTCGACTGTTAGCTCATTTCGGTCGGAATGTGTCTGGAACTCTGTTGTATTTTACTCTCCCAAAAACTAAGTACAGTGCTCTCTGCACATAATAAGCACTCTATAAATAACATTGACTGGTTACTTGACTGATTAAAAATTTTACCTCCAGACCTGTGCCAATCATACAACTTAGTTTCCCCCAGGATTTAAATAGTTAATAGAAGTGTCCAAAGATCTTCATGAGGACATTAGAAAGATATCTCTTCTTTAGACTTAGCAAAATACATATTATAGCACAGTTAGAAAGAACCATAGTAATTGTTCTCTTTTTCGTGGGAAAGTGGTTGACCTCTACAAGGTAGAAGGAGAGATGAAGATGGGACCTCTAATGAAAGACTATTTGTGTGACAAGCCTAGGAAAACCCTAGAATTACCATCATATTTACACCATTTTTCTTCTGTTGGATTGTATATATTTATAACATGTTCACCTTTAAATGCATGCAACTCATTGACTTCATTTCAATGTTCCTCAATTTCCAGATTTTTCAGCTTGTATTATCTTTGAGCTTCTTCCGGAATATCAAAAATAAAATTTATGCAGAAAAAGCTATGGCCCCATGAAAAAATTGCATATAAAGAACTAAGCACTGGAGTTTGAAATCAATTGGCAGTCTTGTTTTATTCCCAAATATAATGAGATATCTATGTCTTTCTCAAGTAATGGATATTAGAATAAAAGTGTGTCTTTAATGTTGAACATTTCTCTAATGAATATTTTGATTAATCATTTGCTCTGTTAATTTACTATTAGAGAATAAATCATCTTCTGCTCAAATTATCCTTTAAAATTATCATGATCACCTTGAAGGGATTTTTGAATGTTCTCAATCCATTGAGAGTACTCAGTGCATATTAAACAAAAAGCTATAGTATTTTTTTTCACAGAATAATTATTCTAAGAAATTTACAATAGATATTGGAAATAATTCTTACCCAAGTATGATCACCTTTGCTGCTAGCCTACCCTTGAAAATGCATACTGATGGGAGAAGAAAATTTAAGGATGGTCAAGGATTATTATTTGCCCATGTGGAAAAACACATTCTCAAGAGTTCATGTTCAGGCTGCTATGTGGATTTCTTCATTTACGATTGAATGTTCTTTGCTCTAGATTCTGGTGTTTCTTTCTCTGGTATTTCCGCAATAATAATATTAATAATAATGGTACTTGTTCATTCATTCATTCAATTGTATTTATTGAGCACTTACTGTGTGCAGAGCACTGTACTAAGCACTTGCACTGTACTAAGTGCTTACTTGTTAAGAGCTTACTATGTGCCAAGCACTGTTCTAAGTGCTGGAGTAGATACAAAGTCATCAGATTGGACACAGTCCCCATCCCACATGGGGCTCACAGTCTTAATCCCCATTTTCAGATGGGGCAACGGAGGAACAGAGAAGTTAAGTGACTTTCTGAAGGTCACAGAGCAGAGAATTGGTCCTTCTGACTCCCAAGCCCTTGCTCCATCCACTAGGCCATGCTGCTGTGCCATCCCTCAGTTAATTTTTAAAATATTTTAAATAAACCTCCTTTGACTCACTGAAGTCATAAAAAACGTATTTCAACCCTTGTCTTGACTGTGGGGAAAGTAGTTAATGGTGGAGGGAGTCAGATGTTCTGCTTATCACATTAATTGAAAATGAAAGGTAATAAACTCACTGTGGGCAGGGAATGTGTCTGTTTATTGTTATATTGCACTCCCCCAAAGGCTTAGTTCAGTGTTCTGCACACAGTAAGCTCAATAAATATGAATGAATGAATAAAAGAAGGGTGCAGGACTCAGGTGAAACCTAAAAGGGCCTCTGAAATCTGAGTATTTATTACTGTAATGGGACTACACTGTTTTCCAAGCAATTAAGTGCCGTTTTCTAAACATGAAATCAGGTGCCTGATTTATGGCTGTACTTTATCGTTTTATGCACAGTCTTAACCCCAGAAACCACTTGAGAAGTATGTGCATGCTTTTCTTAGTTAGTCATTCAAATCTTGAAAGCTTCAGCTTGTACTGTGTTACCTGAGGAAAAGTGATGCAATGTGCTGATTTCTAAACTTGCAAAATGAAATGTAATACATAAAAACTCACTACTCTAATGTCAGAGTAGGTTGCCTTATGCTGTGATACATCTTGATTGTAAGACTTAATGGAATCTTTGAATTTTCTCTGCTTCACAATAAAAGTAATGCTCTTAGTAAGATTTCAACTTCTAAAGGTTAGCCTGAGATTCTGAAATCACCACTCCTCCAGAAGGACATCCATGATTAAACTCTCATCTCCTCATCCTATTTCACCAATTACTACCACTTCCACAGTTCTGCACTAAGCACTTGGACACTCAGTTCCCATTCCCTTTCCCAATCCCTAGTAGCACTCATGTATATAATTTTCAGCTTTGTTGCTTCCTCCTACTTGTTATTCTATTTTGGTGTCTGTCTTCCTTGCTAGATTGTAAGAGTTTTGAGGGCAGGGATAGTGTCAACTCTACTGTACTTAGCACTTCCAATAATGTTCTGCACACACTACGTGCTCAATAAATATCATGACTTGCTTGCTTGCTTGATTGATTGATTTTTACCCAAATATTCCAAAGAATATCATTAAGAGAATCTTATTCAAAAAATCTGAATACTTGAAGCAGCATTGCCTTGTGGAAAGAGCATGGACCTGAGATGTAATAATAATAATTGTGGTATATGTTAAGCGCTTACTGTGTGCCAGGCAGTGTACTAAGTGCTGGGGTGGATACAAGCAAATCAGGTTGGACACAGTCCCTGTCCCATGCTGGGCTCACAGTCTCAGTCCCCATTTTACAAATGAAGTCACTGAGGCCCGGAGAAGTGAATTGACTTGCCCAAGGTCACAAAGAAGACAGGCGGCAGAGCTCTGGCCCGGGATCTATCCACTATGCCATGCTGCTTCTCCTCTTATCTCTCTGGCCATTCATTCTCAGTCTCCTTCATGGACACTGAATAAAATCTAACACCAGAGATACTTAAGAATCACCAAAAAGACACACCAGCCCAGAGCGCAGACCATAGAAACACCATCTGAGCCACAGTTATACACTGATACAATGTCACACTGTATATAATCTCACCATCCTAACACAACAATGACAGATACACATATGACATGCACATTTACTTGCTTTCCCTCAAGGACAAGGGCACGAATTGAATGATGTCACAGTGATGAAAATAATTACATCAGCATCCCTGAACTATTCTTCCCTGGAGGTACAGGACAACAAAAGTATGAATGTACAGCATTCTGCAAGAATGGCTTATTCTACTTGCAGTAAATTTGGAAGAAAAAAAAAGAATGTGAATAGCAAGACTACATATTCTTTACATTAATTCTTCCTTATTTTGAGAGATGCTAAATTCAGGATCCTGGAGTTGTGAGGGATACAGATACTCAATTAGAATGAAGCTGTGATTTGCATATGCTTACAGCATCTTCCCCCCATGTGATCCTAGACTTGTATGCCTTTCAAATATGGGAGAATCAAAATTATACAATAAAATGTTTCCAAAATGATTTTTCAAGTGAGCTTCAGGGCCAAAACAGATTTATTTCAGAATTTTTAATTTAATCTTGAAGATATAAATCTGTTCCTAGCTTTAAGCAATTTAAAAATTGTCCAAAATTTAACAACTTGAAAAAAAATACATTACAAAGTTTAATTAGTAGTTCTCATTGGCTGGTATAGATTTCAAAACAAAAAAGGAGGCTATTTGAAAGAAAAGTAGCTTAACTTGGTTTGATAGAAATTTAAAAAGTGGAAAGTTTTAAAGAGATGGCACAGTGTTTAGCATAAATTATCAGCTTGATAGTTGGCCTGTTGTTGGGTAGGGACCATCTCTATATGTTGCCGACTTGTACTTCCCAAGTGTTTAGTACTGTGCTGTGCACAAAGTAAGCACTCAGTAAATACGATTGAATGAATGAATGAATTAATAATACTTTGCTGGGAGAATAAAAATTCTGGGCAATTTAGAAGAGATGAAGAGTTACTTCAAAGTTGCTGAGTGGATGGTGTTCTTTAAAGACAGGACAAGAAGAAATAAGCTGGGACATCAGTATGATCAATTAGAACATAAAAATGATTGTTCAGTTGTGTAGATATTCAAATATTACCAAAAATAGTTGGAATGTTTCTTTTCTGGACAATTTAAAAGAACTTGAATAATCATCTCTCTGTTCAGCTGAGATCCTTCTGTCTGAATCCAAGGAGCAGATTTTCCCAAGCACTTACTACAGTGCTCAATAAATACAATTGAATGAATGAATTAAATGGTCTTTCCAAGATCTGACTCTGAATCTCTCTCACTGTATGTCTTCTCTTACTAAATGAAAGACTTAGTAATACCCCCTTCATCTCAACTCATGTTTCTGAGATCCCTCTGATTCGAGAATTGAGGTACTGCTACTTATTTTCTCAACAAAGAGTTAAATTCAGAAAACCAGAATGGCATTAATCTTAGAGTTTGACTTTAAAATAAGAAAAATAATGCATAACAGAATGGACTTTGGGACATCATTATAGTGTTTGACGAGGATCCAAGTTTTGTTTTGTTTTTTTACTTTTACAGTACAGAAATGTTTCGTGCGTCTGGTAAAATGTTATGTGGAATAAAAATCTACAGCCTTAAAATCAAACCTTTTGCACACAAGTGTAAAACACTACCAGTAAAGAAATCATAAAATGTGAAATTGAATATAGAAAAACATAATTCTGTCTTGCTTCAGGAATTTTAGTGTTCTTGAACTGTTTCAAAATTATATTTTTTTTAAAATATTCTCTTATGTTTAGTTAGAATAATGGGGGATGTAATACTGCTTCCAAAACAGTAGAGGACAGAAAGTACTAGGGTATTTGTCTTATGCCACACTGTGGTCTCCGACCCAAAGTAACACCATGGACACATCTCTCCCAGAACGTCCCACCTCCATCTGCAATCATTCTGGTAGTGTATACACAGAGTTTTCTTGGCAACAATACAGAAATGGTCTACCACTGCCTTCTTCCACACAGTAAACTTGAGTCTCCGTCCTCGACTCTCTCCCATGCTGCTGCTGCCCAGCGCAGGGGAGTTTTGACTTTAGCAGAGTCCCTTCCACTCGCTAGCCACTGCCCAAGCTAGGAATGGAATGGGTATGCTTCTGTTTAACTCTCCCTCCTGTAGCCGAGACGATAGAGTACTGGAAACTCTCCAAGTGCCATCCTGAGGGGATTACTGGTGAATGCAAAATGAATTATAAGCAATATTTATAATAGCGTACAGTCAGTTGTCCTTTGACATAGGGATTGTGTTCTTCCAGAACGGGTAAGGAGAAAATTTGTTGTTCTATCACCTACGGACAACCATTTCTTCCCTCACTACAATGTGTTCTAACTAGAGCGATAAATGCTGTTTTTTAAAATGTACCCAAGAAGCAACATGGCTTAGTGAATAGCGTATAGATGGGCCTGGGAATCAGAAGGTCATGGGTTCTAATCCCAGATCCGTCACTTGTCTTCTGTGTGACCTCGGGCAAGTCACTTCACTTCTCTGTGCCTCAGTTACTTCATCTGTAAAATGGGGATTAAGACGGTGAGCTCCCTGCGGGGCAGGGATTTTGTCCAACCCAGTTTGCTTGTATCAATCAATCAATCAATCGTATTTATTGAGTGCTTACTGTGTGCAGAGCACTGTACTAAGCGCTTGGGAAGTACAAGTTGGCAACATATAGAGACAGTCCCTACCCAACAATGGGCTCACAGTCTAGAAGGGGGAAACAGAGAACAAAACCAAATATATTAAAATAAAATAAATAGAATAGATATGTACAAGTTAGAGTAATAAACATGTACAAACATTTATACATATATACAGGTGCTGTAGGGAAGGGAAGGAGGTAAGATGGGGGGATGGAAAGGGGGACAAGGGGGAGAGGAAGAAGGAGCTTAGTATAGTGCCTGGCACATAGTAAGCACTTAATACCACAATTATTATTATTGTTATTATTATGATTAATCACTCAACAGTGTTTTATTTAAAATATGTAGTGATAACATGCAATATAACAGAACAGATAATAATGATAATAATAATGGCATCTGTTAAGTGGGTTTACTATGTGTCAGGCACTGTACTAAGCTCTGGGGTAAATACAAAGTAATTGGGTTGGACACAGTCCATGTCTCACACAGGGCTCACAGTCTTAATCCCCATTTTCCAGATGCAGCACAGTCTAACAGAAAGCACACAGTCCTGCATGTCAGAGGTCCTGGGTTCTAATCCCAGCTCTGCCATATTTCTGCTGTGTGACTTTGGGCAAGTCACTTATCTTCCTAGTACCTCAGTTACCTCATCTGTAAAATGGAGATTGAGACTGTGAGCCCTCTGTGGGACAGGGACTGTGTCCAACCTGATTACCTTGTGTCTACGCTAGTGCTTAGAACAATGCTTGGAACCCAGTAAGCACTTAACAAGTACCATAATTATTATTATTATGAGGTAACCGAGGCACAGAGAAGTGAAGTGATTTGCTCAAGGTCACACAGCAGACATGTTGTAGAGCTGGGATTAGATGGCACCTTTGTGAACTAAAGTAATCTGTGTCTCTCTTCTGCAGATATTCTGCAGGCATTGTCTGCAGCGTGGCTCAGTGGTAAGAGCAGGGGCTTTGGAGTCAGAGGTCACGGGTTCAAATCCCAGCTCTGTCAGTTGTCAGCTGTGTGACTTTGGGCAAGTCACTTCACTTCTCTGTGCCTCAGTTACCTCATCTGTAAAATGGGGATTAAGACTGTGAGCCCCCCGTGGGACAACCTGATCACCTTGTATCTACCCCAGCGCTTAGAACAGTGCTTTTCACATAGTAAGCGCTTAATAAATGCCATTATTATTATTATTATTGTTATCTAACCGTTAGCATTAGCATAGGTGCCAACTCCCTAGAAACACACTGCGGGGTGGTTTGTAGGCGGACGGCAGCCGAGCTGGGCCAGGGAAAGATAGAGCGAATGTTCCGGTTTTACTCCCTTTCTCAGGGTTTTCTCAGGGTTTCTGCATGGCTTTCAGGGCTGGGGGAGGTGAGAGGAAGATCCAGACATGGAGGAGAAAAAACGTGGCCTAGCAGATGGCGTACTGGCCTGGGTGTCAGAAGGACCTAGGTTCTAACCCCAGCTCTGCCACTTGTCTGCCTTTTGACTTTGTGCAACTTCTCTGTGCCTCACTTACCTCATCTGTAACATGGGGATTAGGACTGTGAGCTCCATGTGGGACATGGACTGAGTCCAACCTGATTACCTTGTATCTATCCCAATGCTTGGTACACTGCCTGGCACATAGTGAGTGCTTAACAAATATTAAATAGAATGAGGAAGAACTATCCCACCTCGGAGGATTTTTTTTTATTGACTATGAGCTCCATGTGGGACATGGACTGAGTCCAACCTGATTACCTTGTATCTATCCCAATGCTTGGTACACTGCCTGGCACATAGTGAGTGCTTAACAAATATCATTAAATAGAATGAGGAAGAACTATTCCACCTCGGAGGATTTTTTTTTTATTGACTGTGAGCTCCATGTGGGACATGGACTGAGTCCAACCTGATTACCTTGTATCTATCCCAATGCTTGGTACACTGCCTGGCACATAGTGAGAGCTTAACAAATACCATTAAATAGAATGAGGAAGAACTATCCCACCTCGGAGGATTTTTTTTTTATTGACTGTGAGCTCCATGTGGGACATGGACTGAGTCCAACCTGATTACCTTGTATCTATCCCAATGCTTGGTACACTGCCTGGCACATAGTGAGTGCTTAACAAATACCATTAAATAGAATGAGGAAGAACTATCCCACCACTGAGGATTTTTTTTTATTTCACTGAGAGCCTACTGTTTGCTGATCACTGAACTGTAACACCAAGCTAATCCTATTTTATGAACCGGGATCCTCATGTTTGCTGAATTCCCCAGAGATTGATTGTTTTTGAGGTGGTTTTACAGAGTGATTAGTTCCTTTCTCAAGTGCACTAAAGCTCTGTTTCAGCACTGCTAGTGAAGTGGGGGTGGGACAAGGGGAGGAAGCAAGATGGATTAGGGTCCTACCTAGGATTTTTGCGTTATTCATGGGCAAGCAGGAGAAACTCTGCGAAGAAGGTTTTTTCTAGCCCTCACCTTGGTGGTATTGAGGTCCAACTACCCTCTCAGAAGCCCTCATTCACTCCCAAATTCCTGGGGCTGAAAGCCTGTGTCACTTATTAATGGCGAATAAATGCTGCGAGAAGCAGTGTGGTTTAGTGGAAAGAGCACAGGCATGGGAGTCAGAGGATGTGGATTCTAATTCTCGCTCTGCCACTTGTCTGCTGCGTGATCTTGGGCAAGCCACTTAACTTCTCTGTGCCTCAGTTACCTCATCTGTAAAAGAGGATTAAGACTGTTAGCCCCATGTGGGACAACCTGATTACTTTGTAACTAACCCAGTGCTTAGAACAGTCCTTGGCACATAGCAAGCACTTAACAAATATCATCATCATCTTCATTTATTCATCCATTCAATTGTATTTATTGAGTGCTTACTGTGTGCACAGCACTGTACTAAGTGGTTGGAGTACAATATAACAATAAACAGACACATTCTCTGCCCACAATGAGCTTACAGTTTAGAGGAGAAGACAGACATTAATATCAATGAATAAATCACATGCAGCCCTGACTCCATGGATCTCCTTGCCTCCCTGCAACACTCCCAGCTAGGAAGGAAGCTGCAGGTTTTTCACCGGTTTTTCACCCCACTTCCACCACAAGCTGCCCTCAATGCCGGAGATGACACAGTCACTGCCCCACCCACAGTGGAACTCTTTTTGTTTTCTTTTATGGCATTTGTAAAGCATTCACTATGTATTAAGCACTGTACTCACGTGCTGGAGGAGATACAAGATAATCAAGTTGGACACAGTCCCCATCCCACATGGGACTCATAGTTCAACTAGGAGGATGAATAAGTGTTGAATCCTCATTTTACAGGTGAGGAAACTAAGCCACTGAGAAGTGAAATGACTTGCCAGGGTCACGCAGCGGGCAAGTGGCAAAACTGGGATTAGAATCCAGGTCTTCTGATTTCCAGACCCATACACTTTCCACTAGGCCATGTTACTTCCCTCTCCTTCCTGCAGCTCTGGTCCGTTGCCAGAGTGTGTGCAGGAAGTACACAGGAACTATAAAGGCATTGCCAGGCCACCCGCACAGACCACCGCCACATGGGAATCGAAACCCCCAGACACATGAGAGCCTCAGCCTGTGGGAGTCACAACACTTACTAATAATAATTGTGGTATTTGTTAAGCACTTACTATGTGCCAAGCACTTTAATAAGCACTGGTGTGGATACAAGCAAATTGGGTTGGACATAGTCCCTGTCCCACATGGGACTCATAGTCTCAATCTGCATTTTACAGATGAAGTACCTGAGGCATAGAGAAGTGATGTGACTTGCCCAAGGTCACACAGCAGACACACGGCAGAGCTGGGATTAGAGCCCATGGCCTTCTGACATCAGTTGTCCCAACCACCAAACATATAGGAGCCACTGCCCAGGACAACCAGACTCACAAAACCCTAGATGCAGCTTCGGTTAGTTGGGAAGGGAAGAAAGCCCCCAGACCTGCAGGGAAAGAAGCAGGAGGTGAGAAATCCATCCTCACCTGTCCTCTCCTCCTACTCCCCTGCCCTTAAATCCCTGGCTTTCATGGAACTGGACATATGCCAAGTCATACCATCTGCACCTTGAGGAACTTATGTCCCTGGTAAACTCTGAACATGATGACAATAGCCAATCATCCCAACCATTAATGTTAATTAATTAATACTGATAGCCAAGAGATTACCAAGTGTTAATAGCCAGGGAATTCATGACTGTTAGTGGTGGTAGAAATGGACCCCTAGGGAAAACTTATGGCTTCCAGCACACTGTGAGTCTGAAAGCTCCTTGAGTGCCCAAGTTGTGTCTTACAACTGTCCAAGCCCAAGCGTTTGGGACAGTGCTGTGCACATAGTAAGAGCTCAAGAAATACTTTAGGTTGATTGAGAGAGTCCCCTTTGGGCTTGGAGGAAAGAATGCTAGCTGGTGAGAGACTTGATGTTGTCACTTGCAGCATAGTGTAACTCAGTTACATGTCACATAGAGGCCCCCAAAAAATCCACAAAAGAAAGCACGGGTCTGTGGGCAGATTAACAAGGCCCTGCCTCAAGTAAGCATTGAACCAGCCTACATTGAGATCCACCTTCCAGGGACCACTACACCATCGTGACCTCCAGAACCTAGCAGGGCTTCCAGATATCCAGTTTCCTCCCTTCAAATGTCGCTGGTGAACTCTGGGCCCACCCACTGCACCCTGTAACAACTGTTTCAGGAATGGGAAGGCTGAGCCATTCATAATCAATCATATTTATTGAGCACTTTCTATGTGCAGAGCAACTGAACTCATTGTTTGGGAAAGTATAATACGACAGAATTAGCAATACGTTCCCTGCCTGTATAGTCTAGAGGACCAAGGACTGTGGCCCTGGAGCAATGAGGCCAGGAGGATCCTATTACCGAGATCTGTTTTTTGTCTTTACAGTTACAACAGTTTCACGAAGCAACAACAACTATAAGGACAGCAATCCTTACAGAACTTGGTGAATCTATTAAAGACTGGCAGCCTTGAGGCCAGGTTAGCAGGCCAACCTGATGCTTTTCCAAGTCCTTTAAGTGTTGCTTTGCCTGTACTAGAGTAGAAGGGATGGGGCAGGGAAGCAAACAGGGTTGGATCTTCCTCTTGCCTCCCCTTTTCATTCATTAATTCATTCAATCGTATTTATTGAGCGCTTACTGTGTGCAGAGCACTGTACTAAGGGCTAGGGAAGTACAAGTTGGCAACATATAGAGACGGTCCCTACTCAACAGTGGGCTCACAGTCTAGAAGGGGGCGACAGACAACAAAACATATTAACAAAATGCAATAAATAGAATAAATATGTACAAATAAAATAGAGTAATAAATATGTACAAACATATATACATATATACAGGTGCTGTAGGGAGGGGAAGGAGGTAAGGCAGGGGGGATGGAGAGGGGGAAGAGGGGGAGAGGAAGGAGGGGGCTCAGTCTGGGAAGGCCTCCTGGAGGAGGTGAGCTCTCAGTAGGGCTTTGAAGGAAGGAAGAGAGCTAGCTTGGCGGATGTGCGGAGGGAGGGCATTCCAAGCCAGGGGGATGATGTGGGCCTGGGGTTGACGGCGGGGCAGGCAAGAACGAGGCACAGTGAGGAGATTAGCGGCAGAGGAGTGGAGGGTGCGGGCTGGGCTGGAGAAGGAGAGAAGGGAGGTGAGGTAGGAGGGGGCGAGGTGATGGACAGCCTTGAAGCCGAGAGTGAGGAGTTTTTGCCTGATGCATAGGTTGATTGGTAGCCACTGGCAATTTTTGAGGAGGGGAGTAACATGCCCAGAGCATTTCTGCACAACGACGATCTGGGCAGCGGCATGAAGTACGGATTGAAGTGGGGAGAGACAGGAGGATGGGAGATCAGAGAGGAGGCTGATGTAGTAATCTAGTAGGGATAGGTGAGCGATTGAACGAGCAGGGTAGTGGTTTGGATGGATAGGAAAGGGCGGATCTCGGCAATGTTGCAGAGGTGAGACTGGCAGATTTTGGTGACGGATTGGATGTGAGGGGTGAACGAGACAGCAGAGTGGAGGATGACACCAAGGTTGCAGGCTTGTGAGACAGAAAGGAGGGAAGTGCCATCAACAGTGATGGAAAAGGGAGAGGGCAGGGTTTGGGAGGGAAGATAAGGAGTTCAGTCTTGGACATATTGAGTTTTAGATGGCAGGCAGACATCCACATGGAGATGTCCTGAAGGCAGGAGGAGATGCGATCCTGGAGGGAGGCAGATATGTAGATTTGGGTGTCATCAGCATAGAGATGATAGTTGAAGCCGTGGGAGCGAATGAGTTTACCAAGGGAGTGAGTGTAGATAGAGAACAGAAGGGGACCAAGAACTGACCCTTGAGGAACCCCTACAGTAAGGGGATGGGAGGTGGAGGAGGAGCCCGCAAAAGAGACTGAGAATGAATGGCCGGAGAGATAAGAGGAGAACCAGGAGAGGACGGAGTCTGTGAAGCCAAGGTTGGATAGCGTGTTGAGAAGAAGGGGGTGGTCCACAGTGTCGAAGGCAGCTGAGAGGTCGAGGAGGATTAGGATAGAGTATGAGCCGTTGGATTTGGCAAGCAGGAGGTCATTGGTGACCTTTGAGAGGGCAGTTTCTGTGGAATGTAGGGGACGGAAGCCAGATTGGAGGGGGTCGAGGAGTGAGTTGGCGTTGAGGAATTAGAGGCTGCGCGTGTAGATGACTCGTTCAAGGAGTTTGGATTGGCCCCCCACGTCCCCCCACCTCCCCTCATTTCATCCCCCTCACCCACTTCAAATGCTGCATCACCCCCACCAGGAGCGATCTTTGAATCTCAACTGTGCTAAGGTAGCCTCTGTTTCCCACCTGGATCCAATTGGGCAGCAAAGTTTTCAGTATGCACACTTTGAAATGGAAAGCTGATCTTGCGTATTTTATGGATTCTAGGATATTTTCAATATTGAAACAAGACCTCATTTTCTAGTCAAACCAAAATTCATCCTCTCTCCCACTGGGGAAGAAGGGAAAGTCTCAATGTGAACAGAAGCTGTCGGCAAAAAATCTAACCAAGTTTTTTTTCTGATTTGGGCCAGCTGTACATTACCTTGCTACCTCTGCTCCTTCTTTTAATTTGTGAGGGTTTGCCAGAGATTATTATCGTGCTGTTCCTTGTTGGAGCTGGTGTGAGCCCACTTTTGGGTAGGGACCGTCTCTATATGTTGCCAACTTGTACTTCACAAGCGCTTAGTACAGTGCTCTGCACACAGTAAGCGCTCAATAAATACGATTGAATGAATGAATGAATGAGTGCTAGTTTATCAAAATGTCAGCAGAAAGACCAACACTCAAACACATTTCTGCACAGGGGTAAAGCTACACAATAGCCGTCGGCCAGGAAAGTCGCTGGGATCTAGCAAAGGCCTGACTGCAGCTTTATTCCACAATTATAGTTTAAGAGGGATTCACTCCAATAGGCTGCCTTGTTGAATTTCTCAGGCCTGACAACTGGGAATTTTCTTTATGGAGTGATCATTCATCTCTGGGAAACCCCAGAACTTCTGATCCATTTTGGTGGTTGACAAATATCTTCCCTCAACCAGGCCTGACTTTAGAAGGTCCCTGAGGTAGCATGCTGTAGGAATGGAGGATTGCCTCCTGACCCCCCGAATATGCTGCCACTTAGGACATTCAAGATGGCCACCGCAAGTACATACACCGCAAGTACTTGTACATATTTTACTATTCTATTTATTTTGTTAATGATGTGCATCTAGCTTTACTTCTATTTGTTCTGAAGACTTGACACCTATCCACGTGTTTTGTTTTGTTGTCTGTCTCCCCCTTCTAGACTGTGAGCCCGTTGTTGGGTAGGGACCGTCGCTATAGGTTGCCAACTTGTACTTCCCAAGCGCTTAGTACAGTGCTGTGCACACAGTAAGCGCTCAATAAATATGATTGAATGAAAATTTCCTGCAAAGGCTGCAGATGCTTCAGCCACATACACAGCAACCATGGTGGTAATGAGCTTTGAATCCAGAGTGTGCTAGACACCATTCTTTTTCTCCCCACTTGATTGATTTGCCAATCAAATCCTGTGTGGGAGAACGAGTCAGAGGAAGCACCCCATCTATGCCTCCTAAATTAATGTTTTCAAGTGGTGGAATATGATCAAAGAAGCTATAATTTCTTGTGGTGGGTTGTACTTTATCAGAGCTCAAACTTCTTGTATACCCTTTATCAATCAGTCAATAGAATTTATTGAATGCTTACTGTGTGCAGAGCACTAAACTAAGCACTTGAGAGACTGCTTAGAGTTGGTAGACACATTCCCTGCCCACCGTGAGCTTACAGTCAAGAGGAGGAGACAGACAGTGATGTAAATAAATGCATTATGGCTAGACAAGTAGCATTACTTGCATTTATTGTATTTATTTGTATTTATTGAGTGTTACTGTGTGCAGATCACTGTACTAAGCACTTGGAAAGTACAATTCAGCAACAGATAGAGACAATCCCTATCCGACAACGGGTTCGGACAACAAAACAAATAGAGAGAAGCAGCGTGGCTCAGTGGCAAGAGCCCGGGCTATGGAGTCAGAGGTCATGGGTTCAAATCCCGGCTCCGCCAATTGTCAGCTGTGTGACTTTGGGCAAGTTAGCATGGCTCAGTGGAAAGAACACAGGCTTTGGAGTCAGCGGTCATGGGTTCAAATCCCGGCTCCAACAATTGTCAGCTGTGTGACTTTGGGCAAGTCACTTGACTTCTCTGTGCCTCAGTTGCCTCATCTGTAAAATGGGAATTAAGACTGTGAGCCCCCTGTGGGACAACCTGATCCCCTTGTTACTTCCCCAGCACTTAGAACAGTGCTTTGCACATAGTAAGCGCTTAACAAATGCCATTATTATTATTATTATCATTACGTGATGACATCAATCTGACCCTTTTGAGGAAGTTTGGTGAATTCACCTGAACCTAGAGAATTTCTCCAGTAGGACATAAAGGAAGCAACATGGTATAGTGGATCTGGGAGTCAGAAAGTCATGGATTCTAATCCCGGTTCTGGCACTTTGCTGTGTGGCCTTGCACAAGTCACTTCACTTCTCTGGACCTCAGTTACCTCATCTGTAAAATGGGGATTGAGACTGTGAGCCCCATGTGGGACAGGGACTGTGTCCAATCCAATTGCTTCTATCCAACGCAGTGCTTAGAACAGTGCATGGTAATTACTTAAATACCGCAATTATTATTATTAATCCTCTCTGTCAGTTTCTTTTTATTTCAACCTGCTGTGACCAGATTTGCCTTTTGCAGACATAGAGATTCCACAATGGAAAGGGAAATGAAGTTCCAGATTTGGAACAAAAGGAGTTGATATACTCTTCTCCCTCCTTCTTGGCCACTTTGCCACTGACTTTAAAACGACCCTGAAAGGATTATATTTTTTCTACATCTGCATGTGACTCTGGTTGACATTTGTTGAAATTATCCATGCAGATCAAGGGCATTACAGCCTTAAATGAGGTTTGCGGTTGGTCTAAACATTTAACATTGATCTGTGGGATTCTTTCATCCTCTTAAAGCATATTTAACTGCAGACACACCAATTGTCCGCTTTACAACAGTGCCAACTTCAAAGTGGAGCATATTTAAGCCAAATAGAAAGCATTTTTTTTCCTCCAAGGGGGTGATTATATATATACTGCCGTCAGAAAACTGCCTCAGTTATGTGAACTGCAAAAGCCTAAATCTATAAGCAATACTTCCATCAATGGTCAGTTTGTAGAAAGAACCTAAGCAGATTGACCTAAACCCTATTGGACTAATCCTGACAGATTTCTTAACTATGCTGACTCTGGTCAGGCCCTTGGTTCCACTGAGGTTGTAAGAGCTTAATGAGTAGTAGTAGTAATAGTGTAATATAGTAGTAGTAGTAAAAGTAATAGTAGTAATGGCATTACTGAGCATCTATCAAATGCACTGCATCATACTAAGTGTTGGGAGCACAACAAAAACTTAATCTCCATTCCTATTCAGAGGACATGGATATAGAAGCATCAAATATGCATATCCTAGTAACTGTGGCATCTGTTAAATACTTACTATGTTTCAAGCAATGTACTAAGCACTGGGAGAGATACACTCGGTTTGGGCAGAATCCCTGCCCCACACAGGCTCACACTCTAACTAGAAGGGAGAACAGCTATTGAATCTTCATTTTACAGATGAGGAAACTGAGGTGCAGAGATAAGTTAAATAACTTGCCCAGGATCATACATAAGCTATTTGTGGGTAGGGAATATATCTGTTATATTGTTACATTACACTCTCCCAAGTGCTTAGTACAGTGCCCGAAGTGCTCAATAAATATGATTGATGACAGCAGACAAGTAAAACAAATGTTATAATGTTACAATCGAACAATTGATTAAGGGGTAGAGAGAAAAGATTTAATAGGGGACGTGAGCTGCTGGAGAGCCTTGAAGGCACTGTTAAGGAGGAACCTTTATTTGATTGAAAGAAGATGCGTAATCAAGACTGTGTGCTGAACGGCTTTTCAGGAAGATGATCCGGGCAGCAGTGGACTGTAGAAGGAAGAGGCTAGAGGTCCAGAAACATGAAACGTAAAATTTCCTGCAAAGACTACAGATGCTTCAGCCACGTACACATCACTGTCCTGGTAGTGAGCTTTGAATCTGAAGTGTACTAGACACCATTCTTTTTCTCCCTGCTGCCAATCAAATCCTGTGTCAGGGAACTAATCGGAGGAAGCAACCCATAGATTCAAGTACCACCTTTGTCACTAGCCTACCAGTACTAGATGAGTCACTTTAATTCTTTGGGCCTCCACTGTTTTCACACGTTGTAAAATGAGACTAAAATGAACTGCAAGCCCAGTGTAGAGCCTGATCTCATAATTTGATTCTACCCTAGTGCTTAGTATATAGTAGGCACTTCATAAATCAATCAATGGTACTTATTGAGCACTTACTATGTGCAGAACACTGTACTGAGCACTTGGAAGAGTACAATACCATACAATTGGTATACCTGTCCCCTGCCTACTTAATAAATGACATAAAACAATTCAAATAGTGAGGAGGCTGATTCAGGGTTCAATTGTGATGTGATGAGAGGCTGAATTAGGATAGTGGCTATATGGACGGAGAGGAAAGAGCGGATCTGCGAAATGCCTTTGAGGAATAAACGGCAGGTTTTAGCAGTAATTGTTTGTGAGAGCAGCATGAGAGTGAAGAATCAGGACAGATACAGAACAGAGGGCTTGAGTCACAGGAAAGATGGTGATGTCAGTGGATATGGAGATGGGAAATCTGAGAAGAGGGTTGGATTTGGAAAGGAAGGGAAAAATTCAGTTGGGACTCGTTGCGCTTGAGATGTCAGTGGGCTATGCGAATGCAGATAAAGCAATGTTGCCTAATAGATAGAGCACATTCTGGGGAGTCAGAAGGACCTGTTTTTAATCCCGATTCTGATGCTTGTCTGCTGTGTGCTCTTGGGCAAATCACTTCTCTTCTCTATGCCTCAGTTACCTCATCTGTAAAATGGGACTTAAAAATTTGGACATGGACTATGTCCAATCTGATTAGCTTGTATCTACCCCAGCGCTTAACAGTTCCTGCCATATAGTAAGCCTTAACAAATACCATAAAAAAGATGTCCTAGTGGCAAAAGGCCTCCTCTCAGGGTCGCACCTGGAGAGTTTTCAGTACTCTGCCAGTCTCGACTATGGGAGGGAGTCAAGCATCATCATCAATCGTATTTATTGAGCGATTGCTATGTGCAGAGCACTGTACTAAGCGCTTGGGAAGTACAAATTGGCAACATATAGAGACAGTCCCTACCCAACAGTGGGCTCACAGTCTAAAAGGGGGAGACAGAGAACAAAACCAAACATACTAACAAAATAAAATAAATAGAATAGATATGTACAAATAAAATAAGTAGAGTAAAAAATATGTACAAACATATATACATATATACAGGTGCTGTGGGGAAGGGAAGGAGGTAAGATGGGGGGGATGGAGAGGCCTACCCATTCCATTCCTATTTGGGCAGTGGCTAGTGATTGGAAGACAATCTGCTACAAGTCAAAACTCACCTGTGCTGAGGAGCAGCAATATGGGAGAGGGTAGAGAGCGATGACTCAAGTTTATTGAATGGAAGAAGACAATGGTAAACTACTTCCGTATTTTTACCAGATACACTACCAGAATGATTGCAAAACGAGGTGGGGCCTTCTGGAGAGATATGTCCTTGGTGTCACTATGTGTTGGAGACGACTCAACAGCACAAGAGAAGACAAGAGGAGGTATGGGATTGAAAGAGAAAGGTCATGAGAAGAGAGGTAGATTTGCACCCATTAGACTAGAATTTGATTTGTGATCCCAGGCTTGGGAGTCAGAGGACCTGGATTCTAAATCCCAGCTCTACCACTTGCCTGCTTGGACAAGTCACTTCATTTGTTGGCTCCTCGGTTTCCTCATCTGTAAAATGGGGATTCAATACTTGTTCTCCTGCCTATTTAGACTGTGAGCCCCATGTGGGACCAGGACTGTGTCCAACCTGATTAACTTGTATCTACTCCAGTGCTTAGTACAGTGCTTGATATATAGTAAGCACTTAAATACTACAGTTGCTTTTATTTTTATTAGGATAATTTCACATGATCATTCTGATCATTCCAAACCAGAATTTAGGCTTCTTGAAACAAAAGGATAATGATAGCACATGATTCATATTAGCAGTTTCTCCACCCCCCACCCCCCCCCAAAATGAAGATTTGAACTCTTGAAATCTAAGTAATCAATCTTTTTCCTCCATTTACTTTTGTTCCTGCATAATGGATCAGTATATTTGATAAATAGTTGCAATTTCATGGTGCTTTTTATGAGTTCGTTTTCCCAGAATCATTACACTGGGAAATTTCATTTTGAACGTCCACATTTTTCCCTGCAGTTTCAGCTGATTGTTCTCCCCCTCCCAGCCCCTGAGATATCATTGCACTGAGGGGCTATGTTTTCTCTTTTGCTTTAGTCAAACAGGTGTCGAAGTGTCACTAGGCTTAAATATAATTTACTGCGCTTGGCAATATGTGGTCTTTCAACTGCTGTGCCTTCTTGAAGGCAAAAGCCTTTAGAGAACAAATGAAGCAATTCCAACTTTATCTTGACTCTCGCCTGGGACTTTGGGCTAAAGTATTTAATGAATATAGATCTATTACACAGTTGACTACTTTCTCTTTCACTGCTCTACAGCTGAGAGGTTATTCCTGATCACATCTGTAGTTTCCAAATATCCCTAAGGAGCAATTATAGGGAACATAAGCTTCATAAATTAGTACATGCTTACAACCCTATTGCCAAAATTGCCAACTGCTGAGAATGATTATTCAGACAGAATGAAAAAAAGAAATACTGACTTTCAACGTCTGACATAATTTTGCCTAATATAAGAAGGGCTTCTAGGTAGCCCATAGCTAGACAATGCTGATGGCCCAACAAACATGTAGAGCTCTTCAGGGCAAGCTAACCCAAGCACAGAGGGAAAGAAGGGGTGTTCAGGGAAAATAGGGACTACCTTGAAACTACAGCTCTCCCACTTTCTTTCTTCCTCCCTGACTTCTCCTGTCAACAAAGTTCTCAAATAGCAGCCCCCTGGTCCCTCTCTCTTCTTAGCCCCTGGCCAGCAAATTGGCCCAGGGGCAGAAGGATATCTTCTATATCCCCCAGTGCCTGGCATATAGTAAGCGCTTAACAAATACTTTAATTATTCTTAAAGAAAGGGTACTAAGGAGGCTGTGGGGAAAGGAGTAGGGCAGTGAGTGGTAGGTAAGAAAAGGATGGGCCAAAAGAGGGAGGAAAAGGGAGAAGTAGACGGAGAATGGGGAGAAGGAATTGGGAGTAGAAATAGAAAGGAATAGGGGATAAGAAAAATGGAAGAGAAAATGAGGAAAAAGGGAAAAAGAGAAAATGAACAAAAAGGAAGTAGGAGGGGAGAAGGGAGGAGATGGGAGGAAGGAAGGAAGGGAATAGGAGCATGTAAATGATTTCCCTTAGCCTTTTCCTGTCTTCCCTCATTCCTTCAGAGAAGTAATGTGGCCTAGTGGAAAAAAGATGGGCCTGGGAGACAGAGGATTTGGGTTCTAATCCCGGCTCTGCCACTTGCCTGTTGTGTCACCTCGGACAAGTCACTTAACTTCTCTCTACTTCAGTTCCTTCATCAGCAAAATCGGACTTCAATGCCTGTTTTCCCCCAACGTAGATGTTGAGCCCCATGTAGGACCTGATTATCTTGTATCTAGCAAAGGCTTGACAAAGTAAGCATTTAACAAATACCACAATCATTATTATTATATTTATTCTTATTATCACTATTATTATTGGCCAAACATTGTACTAAGCACTAGGGTAGATGCCAGATAAGAAGATCAGATACTGTCCCTGACCCACATGGGCTTACAGTCTAAGGAGGATGATGAACAGGTATCAAATCCCCATTTTACAGATGAGGAAACTGAGGCACAGAAAAATCAAATGAGTTGCCCGAGGTCATACAGAAAGCAACTGGTGGAGCCAGAATTAGAATTGAAGTCCTCTGATTGCCAGGTCTGTGCTCTTTCTACCAGACCTCACTGCTTGATTATCTGTTCTCCCTCCTCCTTAGCCAATATTAGGGACTGTGTCTGGCCTAAACTATCTTGTATCCTCCCTAGTGCTTGCCACAAAGTAAGTGCTTAATACTACAGTTTGTCATTCCTCCTCCTTCCCCATCCTGCATTTGGACAGCCTCAGATGCATCATTTGGAAAATAGGGTGGAGAAGAGGGAGCCAAGACCAACGAAATGGGAAGGACAGGGGACACCCAACTTTAGTCAGAGAGCCTCACAGGTGGGGCCTCACAGGATGCAAGAATGGAGAGGAGGAGGAAGAAGGAGAAAGTGAAGGACAAAAAGGAGGAGGAAGACATGAAAAAAGGTAAAGGAGAAGGACATGAACATGGAGACAGAGAAGCAGCATGGCCTAATGGAAACAGCAAGGCCTTGGGAGTAGAAAGAATTTGAGTTCTAATTTTGGCTCCACCACTTGTCTGCTTTGTGACTTTGAGCAAGTCACTTAACTTCTCTCTGCCTCAGTTACCTCATCTGTAAAATGGGGATTAAGACTGTGAGGCTCATGTGGGACAACCTCATTAGCTTGAATCTACCCCTGCACTTAGTACAGCAACTGACACCTAGTAAGCTCTTTACCTTAACCATAAAAATAAAGTAGTGTGTGATTCACCTGTAGCAGATGTAGCCTCTCAACAGATGAGATGCTACTTCACTGGACAGGGAGGGATGGAGGAGATGTGACTTAAGCTCTGGGGTGATTGCCACGACCCCTGATTGGCCAGGGAAAACAGGGTTGTACAGTACAAAAGCTCCTGGCCCTGCATTTCTAGGAAATGGAATTGTTAATTCCTGTCATGAACCAGCAACCGTGGCCACCAACCCTACCTTAATTCTGAAAGCAGTTAAACCAGCATCTCTGTGGCCAGTTTTCTGACTTCCTGTCCCTACTTGAACTGTCTGCTGCTCTTCGATCTTACAATCATAAAATATCCCAAGGACACCTCCAATAATTTTCAATGATTACTATGTCTATCCCGGATGCCCTTACAAATCATATATTAAAAGCCACAGACTACAATTCTGAAATATTTCCAACTTTGATGTGCACTTAATTCTTCTATATTTCCATTTAAATACGGGTGAGGAAATTGTTTTGATCTCTATCAAATGAGGCTGATACTATGTTCCATGACCAAATGTTTGGATTATGCCTGAATATTTTAATAAGAGTGTTTTTTCAATATTTTAAAAGTTTTTTTAAAATACTAGTTAAAAGCAGTGAGTAAATCTGAATGTTGTGATTTTCCTTGCTCTCAGAGGAAAGAGATCCATTGAATACAGCATAGTACTTATTACCTCTTTTCCACAAGATTTCTTCCCTGCCAAATCCACAATAGGCAATATCCCCATTAAATCCATCTACTAATTCTGTGATAATCTTCAGTGGCTTCCAATCATTTCTTCTCAACTTCTCATCCTCTTTCAGTCAATCATTAAATCCAGCTGTTTTCCTCATAGCATTCAAATCTGACCTTTCTGCTTGATCAAGTCCATATTCTAGTTCTCAGCCCTACCATTTGTCCAGTGGAAGTACCATGGTCTGAGAAGCAGTAGACATGAATTCTAGAGTAGACATGAATTCTAGACCTTGTTCTTCCCATGTGTGGCTAACCTGGGCAAAGACAGCGCTTGTGCCTTGCGATGAGTTTCACCCCTGCCCGATTATTCACTCATCACATCCCATGCCACTGACTGGGATATGGCCCCACCTGAAAAGTGGGAGTTGTCTCTATCTAAGCTACTAACACTGTAACCAGTTCCTCTAGACAGGATCTTGCTCCTGAAGTCTCAACGCAGAGTCTCATCTATTGTGCCCAACAAGAGACCACAACGATCAATCAATCAATGGTATTTATTGAGGACTCACTGCATGTGGAGGACTGTACTACACATTTGGGAAAGCGCAATACAAGAGAGTTGTTAGGTGTGAACCCTGCCAACAACGAGCTTGCCATCTGTGGGAGAAGCTTATTTACCTCATATTGATATCATGAACTTCCTCCTTCCCAGTTTCCAGGCACATAACCCCTCACTCATCAAAATTACCTCGCACACTGCTTCCAAATCATCTCTTGTATCATACCAGTTTCACCAATGTCCCCTCATCCAATAGGTGGATCGATGCACCCTCTTTTCTGTGAAACCCAACGAATGCCCTTCATGAACTTTCCAAATGCTTAGTACAGTGCTCTGCATACAGTAAGCGCTCAATAGAGATGACTGAACGAATGAATGAATCAAATGACCCCACATAAGTAACCCCCTCTATATGGAACTTTCTTTTTATCCTTTTCTCGAGCTTTTTCTTCAGCTGGATGACCAAATGGAAAAAAAATCATCCCTGTGGCCACTGACAGTACTTTATTGAGTGTCTTTAAAGCATGGAAGGTTATCAAAAGTACAAGTCATGCTACACTTTCAAACAGATAATTTGAAAATGAACATGGTCTCCCAAATTCCAATCTAAAGAGATGAAACACATGGATTCTGCTTGAATTTTGGTGTCATGTCATATACTGCACTAAACCACATAATCTAGGGAGAATACATGAAACCTCAGGTTGTAAACAATAAGACATTTATTAGAAGAACAGGTTTCAAAAAAACCTATTGTTTTTCCAATTCCTGAAAAACTGTTGAATAACAATTATGATTTAATTTCCTCCATTTGAAGAGTGTGTGAGCACAGCTTAGTAAGGAGCTGCATTAGGCAAGTTATAGCAAATCAAAATCACATTTGTATTCCAGTTCGGAACAGTTTTTCTTCACACAACCCCACGTTCCTGACCTTGCATGCCCTTGGGATGGGGGTGGTAGAAGAATGTGGTTATAATTGTAGGTTTGGGTTTGCAAAATGGCATGACCAGTCACTGCATGTAAAAATGATCATCTCTTACCAAAAAGGAAGCTCATATATTTAAGTAAGATCCCACCACCCTCCGCCCTGAAAAAAAAGAAATCGCACATCTGCCCTTTTAACCTTACCACTGTTCTTTGTCAGACAAAAGAACTAAAAACGTTCTGTGAATGTCAGGAATGTTAGGCTAAATGTGATTGTGTGAGAATAACTGCATAGTTTCTTTGTTTCATGTAGATGGCTTGAATTTGCAAGCTACCTAGATATAGCTGAAGAGAACTACCAGAAGGTAACACCTGCAGAAGTACTATTAATTGATTAACTGCACAAAAGGACGAAATATCACTCCTCTGGTACCCTTAGAAGTTAAGTACTCAACTGCTTTCCTGTTGACCTACATGAAGGTAAACCTTCCACAATTGCGTATGTATCCTGAAACCCTCCATTCTGATTCAAAGACACCACGGGAATTTCCATTTCCCAAATCAAAGCCATATGCGTAAGTAACAAGGACTCAATTAGAAAAGCACCTGCTACTATGAAATAAATTCTAGTTTTCAGTGAACAATTTCCCTTAAAATCGACTTTCTCTGTCACTATAGTTTCACTTTGCTCTACAATTAAAATAAACTGGATATCATTCAATAGCGTTCACAGTATATCACTCATTTTGACCCGAAAACCATCCTAAAGAGGGAAAAAAAGGGGTCTGACAGAGATCAGGAATTAGAGAATTATAATTATTATTATTATCATTATCATTATTATGGTTCTTCTTAAGTGATTACTATGTGCCAAACACTGTTCCAAACACTGGGATGGAAACAAGTTAATCTGGTTGGACACAGTCCCTGTCCCACAAAGGGCTCACAGCCTTAATCCCCATTTTACAGATGAGTTAACTGAGGCACAGAGAAGTGAAGTGACTTGCCCAAGGTCACACAGCAGATGACTGGTGGAGCCGGGTTTAGAACCCTGGTGCTTCTGACTCCTAGGCCAATGCTCTATCAACTAAGCTATGCTGCTCCTCCAAATAGTAAAGTGATAGAAATCGTAAAGTGGCATATTTCATAGTGTTCACCCAAGATTCTTTAATGCTCTTATTCAATACAATGAATATTCACAAGGCTGCCCTCTTTAACCACAATTAAATTACCAAATACTCTGTGACATACCTCAAGAGGGCCTTCAAACAGAAAAATGAAAATGACAGGCTATTGTTCAGATAAAGACAGAATGTCCTTTTTTATGGTATTTGTTAAGCACCTACTATGTCCCAGGTACTGTACTAAACACTGGGGTAGACACAAGGATGGACACAGTCCTTGTCCCATGTGGGGCTCACAGTCTCAATCCCCATTTTACCAATGAGGTAACTGAGGAACAGAAAAGTGAAGTGACTTGCCCAAAGTCACACAGCAGACAAGTGGTTGAGCCAGGATTAGAACCCAGGTCCTTCTGACTCTTAGGCCCATGCTCTATCCACGAGGCCACGCTGCTTCTTCTGTATTACAACCAAAAAGACCAAGGGGGACACAGAAAATAGGATGGGGGAGAAGGGATTGGTGGCAGAAAATATAAGAAAAGATGAAACAATGAAGTACTCAGACAACTTAAAATACAAGGACAAATACACACACACACACACACACACACACACACACACACACACAAAAGATTCTCTGTAAACTGTAATCCTGATTTTCTAAAGACCTTATTGACATGAAGTATATTGCCAACTTGTACTTCCCAAGCGCTTAGTACAGTGCTCTGCACACAGTAAGCACTCAATAAATACGACTGAATGAATGAATGAATGACAAAGATCAGTACAGTACTGTGGCTAAAGGAGCAGAATTTCAGGCTCCTCTTGGCTCAGAGCCCACAGGTGGAACCGTGGCCCCACAGACTGCCATGGCAGAAGCCGCCACAGTCTTTCAGAAGTCCTGAGATCTGTGGAGAAATGGGTACAAAGACAAAAACGCTAGTCCTCTAGAGTGTAAGCTCACCTCTAGGCTGTAAACTGCCTCTAAACTGTTAGCCCATTTTAAGTGGGGACATGTCTATCAACACTTTTGTATTGTGCTCTCCCAAGCCCTTAGTACCGTGCTCCACACATATTAATCGCTCAATAAATACCATTGATTGAATGATGTTTTGATAAATGACAAACCTAAATTCATACACACAGTCAGTGGTTCCTTTCACAGTTCTACACCATCTTGCCACTTTCACCTTATTAATGGATTGTTGCCATTTGATGTTAAGTATGACATATAAAAGTTGGATAGGCTTTTGAAGTGTACAGAAATATAACTGTCCTTTGATTTGAAGCTGACGCTACTGGTATTTAAGTGAGGCCCTTGTTATAGATGTGAGAGGGACTGTAAAATCCATTCCTGTGTTGCTTTCCAAAAGGGACCTATCTCTGTTTTCAACCCTATCTCCAGAAAGATTATTATGACCAAGCTTCAGTTGAATCTATATTTCACTATTCATTTTAAAGGTATTCGTTAAGCACTTATTGTGTATCAGGCACTTTACTAAGCTCTGGGTTAAATACAAGATAATCAGGTTAGATTCAGTCCATGTCCCACATGGGCCTCATAGTTTTAATCCCCTTTTTACAGATGAGGTAACTGAGGTCCAGAGAAGTTAAATAACTTGCCCAAGGTCACAGAGCAGACAAGTGTAGGTTTAGAACCCAGGTCCTCTTACTCACAGGCCCTTGCTCTTTCTACAAAGCCATGCTGCACTATGGTTTTAAATCATGTCCATCAAACTACAAAGGTGCCCAAACTTTTATAAGGCTGTGGGACCTGATCCCATTAGGGAGCTCTTTCAGCTGTATCTCCTTAAGAATCATTATCGACATCAAATGTCAGGATATGTTACCAGCAACAAGGTTCTTGATCATAGCTCACCAGCGTTGAATCAGTACTCACAGAAACACATAAGGAGACTATTATTATTATCAGGTTTCTCAAGTGGCTGCTTATTCAGCAACTGAAAGGAGACACATGCAAGGTAGGAGGATAGAATAAACAATTTAAAGACACAGTGAAATACAATCTAAAACAATATGTTATAGCAATAGGCAGTTAGGAGACCACTGCAGTGGACAATCAATCAGTCAATCAATAGCATTTATCAAGCTCTTACACCCTTCTAATTCTTGGAACAAAACAATAAGTCAAACATTTCATCATATTTATTAAGTGCTTACTGTGTGCTTGGGAGAGTCCCATATAACAGATTTGGTAGCCTTTTTTCTTGCCCACAATGAGCTTACAGTCTGGAAGATAAGACAGACATTAATATTAATGAATAAATTACAGATATGTACATAAGTGATGTGGGGCTGAGGAAGGGGTGAATAAAGGGAACAAATTCAAGTGCATGGGTGATGCAGAAAGGAGTGGGATAAAAGGAAATGAGGGCTTAATCAGGAGAAGCCTCTTGTAAGGGATTTGCTTTCAATAGGGCTTTGAAGGTGGGGATTCTGTCAGGTATCAATAGGGAGGGTGTTTCAGGCAGGAGACAAGACGTGGGCTAGAGGTCAGCCTCGAGATAGATGAGAATGAGGTACAGTGAAAAAGTGAGCATTAGAGGAGTGAAGTGTGTGGGCTGAGTTGTAGTAGGAGAGCAGAGAGATGAAGTACAAGAGTACAAGGTGATTGAGTGCTGTAAAAGTGATTTTAAGATGGTAAAATGGTAAGATGGTAACAACAGTGAGAAGCAGCGTGGCTCAGTGGAAGAGCATGGGCTTTGGAGTCAGAGGTCATGGATTCAAATCCTGGCTCCACCAATTGTCAGCTGTGTGACTTTGGGCAAGTCACCCAACTTCTCTGAGCCTCAGTTACCTCATCTGTCAAATGGGGATTAAGACTGTGAGCCCCCTGTGGGCAACCTGATCACCTTATAACCTCCCCAGTACTTAGAACAGTGCTTTGCACATAGCAAGCACTTAATAAATGTCATTATTATTATTATTATTATTAACAGATTTAGCAGACCCTGTCTTTGCCTTCAAGGAGATTAAAATCTAGGAGATTGTAAAACTATCCCAGTAGAACAAATAAGGGCAAAAGTTGCAAACCTCAAATCATGACTTGGCAAAGATTACGATAGTAAGAGCTAGGCTCAAAATCAGACAGTTCATGAATGAGACTGAGGTGTCAGGCACTACTGTAACCTTTATGTGAATGTAATGATGAGGGTGGGAATGTTTGTTGCTTCGGTCATACTCATGTGTGGATAGAGCAATAAACCCCCTCACCCTACCCCCCTACACACAAGCACACTCCTCTTTGCCGCGCAATAAACCCCCTCACCCTACCCCCCTACACACAAGCACACTCCTCTTTGCCGCTCCCCGACACTTATTTTTAAGATGTTACAGTGACTCAACAAATAGCCATTCCTTGCTTGTAAATAATGACAGGTAGGTGCTAGCAAGTAGCGAACTTTCCCATTCTTCATGACTCTAATCATAGTGTGCAAAAGTCATGCCTTCACATTTGACAGATCAACTCTTCTTTAACCTATAGGACTGTGTCCAAACTTGATTATCTTGTATCTATCCCCAGCACTTAGTCCAGTGCTTGGCATATAGTGAGAAGTGAGACGCAGAACTGAGAAGTGGCATGGCTAAGTGGAAAGAGCACGGATTTGGAAGTCAGAGATCGTGGGTTCTAATCCTGGCTCTGCCACTTGTCAGCTGTGTGACTTTGGGCAAGGCACTTAACTTCTCTGTGCCTCATTTACCTCATCTGTAAAATGGGGATTAA
Organism: Tachyglossus aculeatus; assembly: GCF_015852505.1. NCBI lineage: Eukaryota > Metazoa > Chordata > Mammalia > Monotremata > Tachyglossidae > Tachyglossus > Tachyglossus aculeatus. Next base: position 32,482,644 of record NC_052079.1, on the reverse strand, counting down.
GACTGTGAGCTCCATGTGGGACAACCTGATTACCTTGTATCTACACCAGAGTTTAGAACAGTGCTTGGTGCATAGTAAGCACTTCAGAAATACCATCATTATTATTAAGTGCTAAAGCAAAGTAAGTGAAGCAGTGTGGCCGAGTACACAAAGCATGTGCCTGGGAGTAAGAGGACTTGGATGCTAATCCTGGTTCTTCCACATGCCTGCTGTGAGACCTTAAGTCATTTAGCTTCTCTGTACCTCAGTTGCCACATCTGTAAAGTGGGGATTAAATCCTACTCCCTCCTTCTTAGACTGTGAGTCCCATATAGAACAGGGAAGTGTCCAATCTGAGTAATTTATATCAACCCTGGCACTTTGAACAGTGCTTGGCACATAGTAAAGCTTAACAATTACCAGTACTATTATTATTAACAATTACCGTAATTTTTACTAACCTTTATCATCAACCTCAATGATGGCAGATGTTTTAAGGAGTTTTCTGGAGTATTGCTGCTACCACTGCAAGATTTCTTCTTTGCCTGAGATGAGGGTGGAGTCATCTCATCTACACCTGTCAGTGATATATGGATCTATACCCACCCTTCAGGGATTCATATAAGTTATTGATATTCATATCCAAGCAGTCCTTTATCTTCTCTGCCATGTTCCCCATTTTTCTTAGCATGAGCTGCATGTCTTAAATGAGCCAAATACCAACAAATATAGTTGAATAAGTCAAGCAGCTTGAGCCTCCAATCAAACAGAAACTCCTTACCACAGGCTTTAAGGCACTAAATCAGCTCTCCAAGTCTCACCTTACCTTGATGACTCCCTACTACAGTCCATTCCACACATTTTGCTATCCTAATGCCGATCTACTCATTGTACCATAGTATCATCTGGCTCACTGCCAAACCTTATGCCTTTTTGTCCTGGTACCGTCTCCCCTTTTGTATCTTACAGAACACCAGTCTCCCCACTTTCAGAACCCTCCTAAAATTACATCTCTTCCAGACACCTTCCCTGAATAAACCCTCATTTCCCCTATTTACCCTCCCTTCTCTGTTACCTATGCACTTAGATCTTTAAGCACCTACGGACACATCCCTACACTCCCCTTTTCCTTTTTCTGTAGACTATAAACTCCTTCGGGGCAGAAGAGATCATGTTTACCAACTTAGTTGTATTTTTCCTTCCAAGCACTTATCAGTAAGCACTCAGTAAATACCACTGACTAATTAATTGAATAAGGAATAAACTACATGAGGCTTGCACAGAAAATATACATATAAGGGTATATAGTTTAGTAATCTGTGTTTGTGAGTTTGTGGGTGCAGAGTTTGAAATTACCATTGCACTTCAATTCTGTAATTTTTTTATTTATCCTCATGACAGCTTAACAAAGCTGTTCCTTTATCAGAGCCTGAGAGGACATACTTCCCCTCATTTTCAGATTTTGTTCAAAAACAAATACCAATAGGGTACAATACCTGGCATTATGGTAAGCACTAGGGTAAGTGCTTAACAATCACTACAATCACAAACAAACAAAAAAGCTAAGGACTTCTTCAGATAGAGCTACCACTAATTGATTGATTGATTGGTAATAGCCCAACAAGAATTCAGAAGTATTTGCTCATGAGGATTTCTAACAGCAGTGGAAATAATCTCTCCATTTACCCCAAAACACAAGGGTCTTCTAACGTCTTTTCTCAAGAAACCCATTTAATACTGTACATAATATTTAAGCCTTTTGAGAATTAGTTCTCTAATGGGAGAAAAAAAGCTACATTTCACATGCTAGAAGCACATGATCCAATATAAATGAAATTACTTCACCTTCAACCATCAGCCAACCATGTCCATTCCTGTCAGCCACAACTCTCCATAGGGAGAAAAGGTGTTTAGACCCTTTGTTGAATCTGGCTCAGGCCAGACAAAGGCCAGGCAGTTTCAGACAACAGATTTGCACAAAGATTATACTGTCAGTTGCAAATCCAAACGAAAAAGACAAGTTTTGATAGCATCTGTGTGTTTATGTTACTGAAGTATTTTTCGCCCACTGTCTTTTGAGAACAGCATTGTTCTCAAAGTTGAAAGACAATGCTCTGGGGCTTTTGGATTCAGAAAAGAAATCTGTTTAAAGAGGAGTAAAGAGGCAAAACCAATCCATGACCATTCTATTGCCACAGTGCTTTGCACACAGTAAGTGCTCAATAAATACGATTGCATGAATTAATGAATATGATGAAACTTAGGAGTTGAGCTTTGTATCAAAATGGTCTCCCTCCCACTTCTCAGATTAGAAAAGTGTCACAGATTGCTGAAACAGGCACATTTTTTCAAAGATCACAGCTTGTCAAAAGTCTATGTGAAGAAGTAGCTTTTAGGGTGTATTTATATTACTGCAGTGTGTTTAGTTGGACTCCAAATACAGTTTTAACCTGAGCCTTTGCAGTAGTCTGTTCATTCCACAGTGCAGGAAATGGGTTAAAGCACTGCCTGCCTCCTAATAATAGTGTATGGATCTGATTGTAATAACATTTTCTGAATACTAATAACTCAGTTGCATTGTAGTTTCCCAAATGCTTAATACATAGCTCTGAACACAGTAAGAACTCAGACAATACTATTGATTGACTGATTCACTCATTCATTCAATCATATTTACTGAGCATTTACTGTGTTCAGAGCACTGTACTAAGTGCTTGGAAAGTACAATTGATTGAATTAGAAAGTTAAACTTGCTAAACTACTGTTGTGAGGCAATATCTTTTATCTGGTCACACGGTCATCTGGTCTGATAGCATGCAATCATGAAATTCCTCTTTCTTTATGATATCTCTTTGAGATATTCCCTGCTATACCAGGGATATAGTTCTAATTCATTCTTAGGCTTTACGTTCATGAGAAAGAAATATCCTTTTTTTTTTGAAGTTACACCTTTCTAAATTTCTTCTAGATGGAATTTAAAATTATTCTGACCCAATCACACTCATCATTCCCCCAACTCCCCAGTGAATCTTAAATAAGATCTGGTCAGAAATGATAAGGGAGATCTGACCATAGAGTTCAAGCAGAAAAAATGGCCATTTCAAAGGAATGCTGAATTTTGCCTTTTCTGTGGTGTTTGGTTGTCTGCATGCCTCAGTATAAAGAATTAGATGAAAAAATCCTTACTTCTAAAATTTTTCTCCCAGCCACTTGACTTGTACACTTTCCATTGTTGCAAATTCTGCAAATAAAAAAAATGTGTGCAACCAATTATGATAATAGTATGGCAACCCCTCAGCAAATGGAGAATACTTTTTTCTCTATTTGAAGTTCATGTATCTGTGTGTGTGTGTTTGTGTATTATCCCACAGAATACGTTTTGCCCTACTCTTCTCATTAGTAGTCAAATTATTTAACATTTTAGGCAGTGTACTGTAGTAGGTGGTGAAGATCATTACTAGAAGTCTTTTAATTGGCCTTCACTTTCAAGGAATTGACAACTGAATGCAATGATGAGCATGTCTTGATAAAATAATGATATGTAACTAAACAGAGAGATATATTAATAAGTGCTTGAGAGTTTGTAGGTGATGATATCACCAGGAACACAGGGAGAGACAGGAAAGATTTTATTGTGGGCAGGGAATGTGTCTGTTTATTGTTATATTATACTCTCCCAAGTGCTCAGTAGAGTGCTCTGCATATGGTAAGCGCTCAACCAATATGATTGAATGAATTAATAACAGTGTTTTTTCTGACAGAACAGAAATGACTTGAGGAAGCAGAGTGGAGAAAAGAGAGGAAGAAATATCTGAATCATGGCTCGGGAACAAAAGACATCTGTATATATTTTTGTGTATTTGTAATTTTGTATTTTTTGAGGCTTTCCATGTGTTTCTCATTTTTTGCAACAACATCCATGTGTATTACTACAGGTGGTTCCCTGTCTCTGTGTGTACTTGTGTGTCTTTGTTCATGTTTGTGCATCTCAGTTTGGGTACTTGTCTGCCTCCCAAAACTTCCCTGTTTTAATTTTTGCTTGACTGGGTAATAGTAGTAATAACTATGGTATTTGTTAAGTGCTTACTATGTGCCAGACATTGTACTGAGCCCTGTGGTGGATAGAAGCAAATCGGGTTGGACATAGTCCCTGTCCCACAAGGGGCTTACATTCTCAATCTCCATTTCTCAGATAAGGAAACTGAGGCTCAGAGAAGTGAAGTGACTTGCCTAAGGTCACACAGCAGACACGTTACAGAGCCAGGATTAGAACCCATAACTTTCATTCAACTGTATTTATTGGTCATTTACTGTGTGCAGAGCTCTGTTCTAAGCACTTGGGAGAGTACAATACAACAATAAACACATTCCCTGCCCACAATGAGCTTACAGTCTAGAGGGGGAGAGACAGACAGAAGGGGGAGAGACAGACATTAATATAAATAAATAAATTACAGATATGTATATAAGTGCTGTGGGCCTGGGATAGGGGAAGAACAAAGGGAAAAAGTCGGGGCAATGCAGAAGGGAGTAGGAGCTTAGTTAGAAGGGACAGGGGGAGCTTAGTCAGAGAAGGCCTCCTGGAGGAGATGTGCCTTCAATAAGGCTTTGAAGGAGAGTAATTATCCGTCGGATTTGAGCAGGGAGGGCATTCCAGGACAGAGGCAGGACATGGGTAGGGGGTCGGGGGTGAGATAGACAAGATTGAGGCACATTTCAGAAGAAGACCACTGGTGGGGAGGGGGCTTCATCCACATATATCAGCACAAGATCTTCCTCAAAATATAAACTACCTAATTATCATAGATCTTCAAATCACTATAATCACTACCACTGATAGGAAAAGTGAATAAACTAACTCTTGGAAGATCTTGCCAGGGCCGCTTTCTGTCCTCCACTGCTCAGAGAATTCTAACCAGAATCCTCTGGACAGACTATTGGAGAATGATACAGTGAATCCCAGTGTTGTTTCAGTCCAAAATAGGTGAGATCTTTGCAGCATGACAGAAAGATTGAAAAGTAGAAGGGGCAAGCCAAAATGTCTATTCAGAGGTCGCACCTTTTTTCATTTTCAGTGTAGGGGATCAAAGAGGGCAATAATTTTAAATTGGATAAAGTCTGTAAAGGGTTAAGCTGAGTAGAATTAATAGGCCAGAAAGCCATTATTTGGGGTCTTTTCACCCCTGATTGAAAATTGAAAATTACACCCCCCATCCCTCTCTTTTCATTCTATCATATTTACTGAGCGCTTACTGTGTGTGGAGCACTGTACTAAGCGCTAGGAAAGTACAATTCTCTTTTCCTTCCTTTGAAGGCCATATCATCCACCACTACCACCTACTCTAGTCATTAGTCACAGTTATCTACTTCCCTCCAAGCCCCAACTCCAAATTTCTGAACCATTTTGATCCCTTTCTCATTTTCCTTCTCTCTTTCTCCATCCCTACATTGATCCTTGGTGACTTCATATTCATTTGAATGTTCCTAATGACACTTCTACTGCCCACTTCCTATCCTTCCGCAACTCCACTAACCTCCTGCTCACTCATTCATCAACTTGTACACCCACTTGATCTCAACCTCTCTAGTCACTATACAATCTCTACCCTAACAAACTCTGAAATCCCTGTTGGACCATAGCCTCTTCACCTGCCTTCTCTCCCACACATATCCTCCATGCAAATTTGCCCTGAAAGAGACTTCTGAGTAAGCCCTTAACAAATATCATAATTATCAGTATCAACCCCATAAAATTTTCTTACATCATCAAGCCCCAATTAGTCCCCATACCCAAGCTACCTTCCCTTTACAACCAGACACCCTTAACACCACCTCGCCTACTGAAATCAGCTCACTTGCTCCCCTAACCTTTCTCTGAACTTGAAGTGCGTAGTACCTCTCTCTTCCCTCTCTGAATGCCATTTTCAATTACTGACTCTCCAATGGCTTCTTCCCCACTGCTTTCAAACATGCTCATGTATACCCATCCTAAAAAAACTGTCCCTTGACTCCATGACTCTCTCCAGTTATTTCCTGGTATCCTTCCTAAACACTATTCTCCCAACTCCTTCAGTGAGTTGTCAACACTCCCTGCAACCACTTCCTGTCCTCCAATTTTCTCTATGACCTTCTCTAATCTGGCTTCTGCCACCTTCACTTCACCAAAACTGCCCTCTCAAAGGTCATCAATGATTTCTTTCTGGCCAAGTCCGATGTCCTCAACTCCATCCTAATCCTCCTTGACCTCACAGCTGCCTTCAACACTGCAGAGCTCTCCCTTCTCCTGAAAACATTATCCCATTTTGGCTTCACTGACAGCTGTCCTCTCCTGGTTCTCCAACTATCTCTACTCTGGCCACTCATTCTCCGTCTCTTTCAGGGGCTCTTTCTTCTGCCTCCCACCCCTATCTGTGGGAGTCCCTCAAGGTTCAGTTCTGGCTCCCTTTCTATTCTCCATCTACACCCACTCCCTTGGAAAATACATTCATTCCCATGGCTTCAACTACCATCTGTATGCAGATAATTTCTAAATCTACATCTCCAGCCCTGATCTCTCTCCTCCTCTGCAGTCTTATTTTCTCCTGCCTTCAGGACATCTTTGATGTCCGACACTGCATATTTAACATGTCTAAAACACAACTCCTCGTCTTCCTACCCAAATCTTGTCCTTCTCAGACTTTCCCATCACTGTAGACAGAACCACCATCCTCTCTGTCTCACAAGCCTGTAACCTTGGTGTTATCCTTGACTCATCTCTCTCATTTAACCCACATATTCAATCTGTTACCAAATCCGGTTGGTTCAACTTTCACAACTTAGCTAAAATCCACCCTTTACTCTCCATCCAAACTGCTATCATGTTAATCCAAGTACTTACCCTCACTGTGGGCACAAAATGTGACTGCTGACTCTGTTGTATTGTATGCTCCCAAGTGATTAGTAAAGTGGTCTGCACATAGTAAGCACTCAATAAATACCATTGATTGATTTATTACCCTAACCTACTTTGATTACTGCATCAACCTCATTTCTGATGCCTACTTCAGCCCATACTTCACTCTGTTGTCCAGATCATTTTTCTATAAAACTATTCCGTCAATATTTCTCCACTCTTCAAGAACCTCCAATGGTTTCCCTTCCATCTTCACGTAAAACAGAAACTCCTTACAACGGGCTTTAAAACACTCCATCACTTTGCCCTCTCATTCATTCATTCAATCATATTTATTGAGCACTTACTGTATGCAGAGCACTGTACAAAGCACTCTCCTAACGTATCTCTCTGATTTCCTACAACTACCCAGCCTGAACACTTCCCTCCTCTAATGCTAATCTACTTACTGTTCCTTTATCTTATCTCTCTCATCACCAACCCCAAATTCATGTCCTGTCTCTGGCCTGGAATTCCCTCCATCTTCATATCCAACAGACAATCACTCTCTACAACTTTAAAGTCTTATTTTTTATGGTATTTGTTAAGTGCTTACTATGTGCCAGACGCTAAATACTGGGGTAAATATAAGCTACTCAGGTTGGACACAGTACATGTCCCACATGGGGTTTGTAAATTCAATCTCCATTTTACAGACGAGGTAACTGAGGCACAGAAAAGTTAAGTGATTTGCTCAAAATCACACAGCAGACAGGTGATAGAGCTGGGATCAGAATTCAGATCCTTCTGATTCCCAGGCTTGTGCTTTGACCACTAGGCTTACTGCTTCTTATTTAAAATCTCATCCAAAATGACTTCCCCAACTAAACCCTCTTTTCCCCTTCTCACACTCCTTTCCGTATCATCTTTGCACTTGGATTTGCACCTTTATTCATCCCACCCTCAGTCCCACAGCATTTATGAACTTAGCCATAATTTATACATTTATATTAATACCTGTCTCCTTCTCTAGACTGTAAGCTCCTTTTGGGCAGGGATTGTGTCTGCAAACTCTATTATATTGTACTCTTCCAAGTGCTAGTATAGTGTTCTGCCCACAATAAATGTGCAATAAATACGATTGTTTACATAAACCTAACAAAACCATCTGAAACCATCTGTAAACAGAGTTGACTATCCCAAGAAGTTCACTAAAATCCTTAGACTACTACTAAAGGTTTTTGTGAGCTGAATCAGAATTAAATGAGCCCTAGACTGTAAGTTTGTTGTGGGCAGGGAATGTGTCTGTTCTATTGTTATATTGTACTCTAGCAAGCACTTAGTACAGTAAGTGCTCAATAAATACAACTGACTGACTGACTATTCCCCCCTCATCATAAGAAGAAAGTTGATTCTCACGGAAGTTTTACACTGCTACAGGTCGATTAGGCAGTTCCATTTTTATTACACTACCCCAGTTCCTTGTTCCCTGTAGGATATCATACAACAATGTTCATGCCCTCAAGTGACTGAAATGTAAGACTACATACATCTAGCTAGCTCTATCTATAAGCATAGATATAGATAGACAATACTAATCAATCAATCAATAGTACTTCTCAGCACTTAGGTGTATAGACTACTTAGGAAGTCAAATAAAAATTACCCTAAGCAGATATATTGGGAACTCTATTGCTTATATGAATGGCAGAGTATATACCAACTGGCACGAGAGGACACCGAAAAGGATTCTGATTTCTACAAAATGAACACCAAACTTAAAAACACAATATTTTTCTGATTACCACCACTTTATGTTGTGTAAAAGGTTCATTCAGAAACATCAGGAGGTAGTAAAGCAGCCTACTTAATTTTTCAGCTTGACCTCCTTTTTTATGGGATTTCTTAAGTGCATAGTATGTGTCAGGACCTGTACTAAGTGCTGGGGTAGATACAGGTTGGATACAGTCCTTGTCTCTTCTGAGGCTCACAGTCTCAATCACAATTTTACAGATGAGGAAACTGAGGCACAGGCAAATTAAGTGACTTGCCCAAGGTCACCCAGCAGGGAGGTGGCAGAGCCAGGATTAGAACCCAGGTCCTTCTGATGCTCAGGCCCGTGCTCTATCCACTAGGCCATGCTGCTTTCCTGGAGCACGTATTAAATTTCTATTTATGCATTTATCCTACTCACCTGGCTTATGAATAGATATGAATTCCATTGTGAGTCCTGCTGTTGATTCACGGGAAGGAATATGGCTTTGGGAACCAGGAGCCTGGATTTCTAGCTCCACTGGTGTATGTCATGGCTAGGCCAGTGAAGTGAGGAACTGAACAAGCCACTAGTACTCTAATACATTCCTCCTCAAAGGTTCAGCATGAAGGTTCATCCATGAACCTCATCCATGAGAAGCAGCAGCTATGAGAAGCAGCATGGCTCAGTGGAAAGAGCACGGGCTTGGGAGTCAGAGGTCATGGGTTTTAATCCCGGCTCCGCCACTTGTCAGCTGTGTGACTTTGGGCAAGTCACTTAACTTCTCTGAGACCCAATTACCTCATCTGTAAAATGGGGATTAAGACTGTGAGCCCCACGTGGGACAAACTGATCAATCATATTTATTGAGCGCTTACTGTGTGCAGAGAACGGTACTAAGCGCTTGGGAAGTACAAGTCGGCAACACATAGAGACAGTCCCTACCCAACAGCGGGCTCACAGTCTAGAAGGCTCACAGTCAGCGCTTAGAACACTGCTTTGCACATAGTATGTGCTTAACAAATGCCATCATTATTATTATTATTATCCATCTTTCCTAATATGCGACTCCATCATCATCCCCATCAACATCAACAATCTCCTGTACCTGTGTTAGTCTCAGCATTCCATAATAATAATGATAACTATGGTTCTTGTACAGGGTGTGTTATTCACTCATTCAATCGTATTTATTGAGCGCTTACTGTGTGAAGAGCACTGTACCGTGGCAAAACTGTAGTAAGTGTTAGGGTACCAACAAAGTAATCAGGTCAGATCCAATGCTTGTTCCACATGGAGTTCATGATTTAAGTAAGAGGGTGAATGGGTGTTGAATCCTCATTTTATTGATGAGAAAACACACACAGAGAAATTAAGTGACTTACCTAATGTCATACAGCAAGGCATAGATCCTTTGACTACCGGGCTCACGCTCTTTCTACTAGAACACACTGCTTCTTACACCAGAAGAATTCTCCTTATCAAAAGAATCCTCTGGGATAATAATAATAATTATAATGGCATTTATTAAGTGCTTACTATGTGCAAAGCACTGTTCTAAAGCCCGCCACATTCATTGAGCATGAACTGCTTAGGGTTGCACTAGCACAAGAAGTAGTGTGATCTAGTGATAGAGCACAGTGCGGGAAGTAAGAAGGACCTGGGTTCTAATGCCTGTTTTACTTGTTTTGATGTTGTATATATCTATAATTCTATTTATTCATATTGATACCTGTTTACTTGTTTTGATGTTTGTACCAGCCTTCTAGAGTGTAAACCCGGTGTGGGTAAGGACTGTCTCTCTTGATTGCTGAATTGTACTTTCTAAGCGCTTAGTACAGTGCTCTGCACACAGTAAGTGCTCAATAAATACGATTGAATGAATGAATGAATCCCAGCCTCACCACTTGTTTTCTGTGACACCTTGGACAAGTCACTTCACTTTTCTATGCCTCAGCCCATCTGTAAAATAAATCAATGAACCTTGGGCAACTCAGTTAACTTCTCTATTTCTTGGTAACCTAATCGGTAAAATGGGGATTAAGACTGTAAGCCCGTTGTTGGGTAGGTACCGTCTCTATATGTTGCGAACTTGTACTTCCCAAGCACTTACTACAGTGCTCTGCACACAGTAAGCGCTCAATAAATTCGATTGAATGAATGAATGAAAGAGACTATGTACAACCTGATTAGCTTGTATCTACCCAGTTCTTAGTTCAGTGCTTTCACATAGTAAGCACTTAACAAAACCTTAAAAAAAATAATGTCCTAAGTTATTTTCTTAATGATGGATATTCTGGAAGATGTATCTGGCTTTCAGAAGCCCCAGAAGAATATTAAAGATGTTCTTTACACTTTGTTATTTACAGACTTCTTTACACTTTGTTATTTGTGTTATTTACACTTTGTTGTTATTGTCATATGAGTTAATCAGCTCATATGATTTATAACGTTGCTTCCTAATGAAACAAAATAGAAGACACAGGTTCTAATGATATTCAAAAGACCTAGAAATTAAAGGTGTTAGAGTAGACATAAACATAAAAAGACATAAAGCTCCTTCATTGGCATCTTGTGCATGATTCCTTGGGACAAAACTAGGCACAATGCTCTATTAAGGTTGACATGCTAACTACTAGTACTATCAGTTCCTTTGGTATTGTTCACAACAGTGCATGGACATGCACATTTTTCTTCTAAAAAAATGAAAGATTTCGAGAAAACCTCAAAAGTGCTTGTATTCAAAGATCTGAAGGGCAGATTTTTCTCGGTATAGTTATTAGTGTAATCTGAATTGTTTAGTTCTCCTATATTTAGAACACTTCATCCTCTCCATAATGAAATGGCTTTTCCCACCCCTTGGATATGTCAGTCTAGCTTGTTAGGATCCAAAAACATTTATAAGCTGCAAAAAGCAGGAGCAAATAAAAAAAGTATAGCATCTGATGTGTATATGTTGATTTTGACTTAAAAGGCTGTTCTTCATGTCGTATTCTGTAAATGCATTTCATTTGTAACATTGCAGCAGCTTTTCAAAAAGACTAATGCTTTGTATTTGAAAGCAACTCTTTGCCTTTCTAACTCCAGAATTATGAATCTGCTTTGTCCCTGCAATACTCTTGGAAACTCCTGCTGCCTGGATCGATATTTCTGTCTACTTCATTTTGCTTAAATCCTACTCACTGTTGTAAGCCAGCGGTATCACCTAAGAACCATCACATGCTTTTTTGTTGCTAAGGGAACCGAGCAGATGGCAGAAACTAGTTGTTGCATGTCACGTGGCCCACTGAAATACATTACAGTTTTAGACAAACTGTTTTTCCACTGCTTAAACATGTGACAAATTGAGAGAAGTTCAAGAGCCAGTACAAAATAAAATGATTTACTCCTCATGGGAAAGCAGCGTGGCTTAGTGGAAAGAGGACGGGCTTTAGAGTTAGAGGTCAGGGGTTCAAATCCCAGTTCCGCCAATTGTCAGCTGTGTGACTTTGGGCAAGTCACTTAACTTCTTTGTGCCTCAGTTACCTCATCTGTAAAATGGGGATTAAGACTGTGAGCCCCACATGGGACAACCTGATCACCTTGTATCCTCCCCAGAGCTTAGAACAGTGCTTTGCACATAGTACATGCTTAATAAATGCCATTATTATTATTATTATTATATCATCATGAAATCAACAAGGCAAAGACTTGACTTCCTGACTGAAGTAAATGAAAGGTGGAGTCAAAGGTGGTATAGAAAAAACAAATATGCTTTGCCAGAGTGATTTGAATGGATTACGTAAATTATCCTTATCCCAGGATAACTGTGCCTAAAGCAGAAAAATATTTAACTGTCTACCAAACACATTTATTGAATACCCACAGATAAATGAAATTGGACACAGGACAAGAAAGGACTCAAAAAGACTCCATGAAAGTCAGTAGAGAGGTTAAATGGTATTGAATTTGTGACTGAAATCATTGAACAACCCATTGGTCCACGTTTTTCTTTGTGCCATACCATTGGAAAAGTTATTATTAAAGTTTGGGGAAGCAAACATTCACCCCAAAGCACAGATTACTTTCCTTAAATCACTCAGGAATTCCTGAGCATAGAAAATTTTATATGAAAAGTTATACATTTTTATTCTATGTGGTCTTGACAGCTAAACTACTGACTGGTTTCTCAGTGCATAATATCAGGGAGCAAAATAAGGTAAGAAGGTAAAAAAAAATGAAGAAATCATTACCTCTTTGATAGTAGCCTAGTTAGTTTCCAAATGTATTCTATTTATCAATAAACAGAACATACAGTAAATTCTGATACACATTTCCAAGATTGCCATCCATTAATTACCCTTACACTTCCTTCCATAAGGGCAACGATTTTGTCTACCCATTTTATATTGTGCTCTCCTAAGTGGTTATGATAGTATTCTGCACTCAATAGCAGGTTGATTGATAGATTTTAAAACCTGAAACAAAAGTAAATACATAATTCTATATTTTCTAGAGGAAAGGAAAATCCTATTGCTGTATTAAATATGTAAAAGTTTAATGCAGTACAGGAGCTAAGTGCATTCAAATAAAATGAGCAAGTTCTTTAACATTTTCACCATCAACAGGAAAGTTGAGAGAGTTATCATGGTGGTTTGCAAACTGCTTTTGAATACATTGGCTGCACCACTAGCAAAACTTTGATCCATGTATTAGTGGTACTGATTCATAGGTGCCAATTAGTAATCCTTTCTCCAGGAGATGACATAAGTTTAAATGTGAAGATAGATGGGATAAGATAGCTATTTATATATATAAAAAAATGTTACAAGGAAATTAGTATCTGTCTACTGCCAAATCCTACGTGGAGTCACAAAGATAACTTTCTGTTTGAGGAGTTAATGAGTGATGTTTAAAACTTTGGCCAGGAAGAAATGAGTTTGAGAAAGGATTCTGTCCACATGTTGAGCATGAGACATACAATATGAAATCCAGTGTATACGTGGTGAAACACCACCGTTTCTGAGTGGCCAATGTGTCTGGATCTGTGCCCTTTCAGAACTTGATATTCACTACACCCTCAGCCCTGCAGGGCTTATGTACATCCATAATTCATTTATTTTAATGTCTTTCTTCCAGCCTAGACTCTAAGGTCCTCATGGGCAGGGAACTTGTTAACCAGCTCAGTTATATTGTACTTTCCTAAGTGCTTAGTATATGTTGCCAACTTGTACTTCCCAAGCACTTAGTACAGTGCTCTGCACACAGTAAGCGCTCAATAAATACGATTGAATTAATGGATGAATGCTCTGCATAAAGTAAACACTCAGGAATGCCATTAATTGATTGATTAATTGAGGGGGTAAGACCTATGGATCATTAACAGTGAATCCATAAGATATAAGATATCACCCAAGAATTATTAGTAAATGAGCAAGAGTGCAGGACACTGAGACAGGCCAGAAACACCTCTAGGGTAGGAGAAGACATCCTCAGAATGTCTTCGGGAAGGTATTTTACACTTGCAATATTTGAGGACTGAGCATATTGTAGAGTAAGATCATTTTAATTGGAAGAAACAACTCCATTTTATGACAAGGACAATGAATAATTACTTCTTTGAAAAATAATTCTTTGAGAGATTAAAGACTGTTTCATTAAATATCTATCATACACTTTGGGGGAAAAAAGCCCACGCCCAGTTTTGAATCAAAATATGCCAGGGGTCATATTACTGGTCGGGATTAAGGCTTCTTTCAGCATTGTTGGTATAAATGAATTTTTTATTTAATGTTTGATATTTGATGAAGTATTAACTTGTCAAGGGTTGTCAGCTTGTTACCATCTACAGGGGAAATTCAATTCAATTAAAAACACATAAGCCTAGAAGTATTTTGTTGTTCAGGAAGGAGCCCTTTCACAACATGTTATTTCTTGTATTCGATAACTAATCCCCAAATTCATTTATGTTCATAGCTTCCTATTTTGACTACAATTGTATGCAATAGATCCTGTTGGAGTTAAGCCCAAAATTGTTAGTATTTCTTAAGGGAGAATTTGTTTTTGGAACTTGGGGTGGGAGGAATGGAAAGACTATTTTCTTAGTCTGAAATCTCCTCAAAGGACAACATGAAATCCATTTGAGCAAAATTGCCAACAAAAAATTTCCACTAGGTTACTGCCCATAGCAGGTAGCAATGGTAATTCTAGAACATAAATGTAGTAACAACAGGTAGTAAATAGTAAAATTGAGACTACATATTTTGCTAGTTTTAGACGTGTGTTTGTGTCTGTGTATTTTCTATCTCGACACACTATTAAATTGGCTATATATGTGTATGTGTGTGTTGGCATAGGAAATGTATGCCCAGGAAATGTAGTTTTCATTAGAAAACAACAGCAAATCATTTATTTAATCAAAATATCTCCGTGAAAATGATCATCAGCAATATTTACGGAGCACCTATTATATGGAAGGTATAACCCCTTCGGTGTAACCCCTAGTAAATATAACTAACATTGAATAAATCAACAGTGTATTTCATTCAGTTTGACTAAATGATTTAGAAACAGCTTGCTCACCATAGTGAAATGCAAAGCACAGAATTATAACAATCTTTAAACTATAATAGGATGTAACTATTTAAACATCTAAAATTCTTAAATTCATAGCTATTGATCATATCTACTACACAAACTCTGTCCTTCCCTTAACTTTCCTGTCACTGTAGACAGCACCTCCATCCTTCTTATCTCACAAGCCTTGGTGTCATCCTCAATTTATCTCTCATTCAACCAACATATTCAATCTCTCACTAAGTCCATTGGTTCAACTTTCACATCACCAAAATATGCCTTTTCCGCTCCATCCAAACTGCTACCACATTAATCCAAGCACTTATCCTATCCCATCTTGATTACTACATCAGCCACCATGCTGACCTTCCCGCCTCCTGCATCCCCCTACCCCAGACCATACTTCACTCTGCTGCCCGGATCTTTTTTCTACATTCTGTCTGTGTTTTCCCACTCTTCAAGAACCTCCAGTGGTTGCCCAATCACCTCCTCATTGAACAAAATCTCTTTACCCTTGGCTTTAAAGCACTCAATCACCTTGTCCCCTCCTACCTTACCTTGCTTCTTTCCTTCTACATCCCAGCCTGAATAGGGCCTACTCATTGTAACTCGATCTTATCTATCTTGCCACCAACCTCTCACCCATGTCTTGCCTCTGGCTGGGAACACCCTCCCTCTTCATATCCAACAGATGATCACTCTCCTCACCTTTCAAGCTTTATGGAAGGCACATCCCTCCAGAAGGCTTTCCCTGACTAGGCCGTCAATCCCTCTACTCCCATTCCCTTTTGCATCACCCTTACATTTGGTTTTGCATCCTTTATTCACCCCTCCCTCAGCCCCACAGCACTTATGCGCATAACTGTAATTTATCTATTCATATTAATGTCTGTCTTCCCCTCTAGACCGCAAGCTCACTGTGGGCAGGGAACATGTCCACCAACTCTGTTTCATTGTACTCTCCTAAGCAATAAGTCTCTCCTATGAATCAACACTTTATCGTGGAAAGAGAGTTTGCGTACACTGATGAAGCTTAGAGCTATGCCATATAGGGTTATGGCAGTAGGTCTGAGCTGAAACTTGTCACACGAAGTCGATTCACCTGTGCTGGGCAGCAGAGGAATGGGAAAGACTCAAAGATGGAAGATCAAGTGATCAAGCGTTGATCACAGACAATGGCAAAGACTTGAGTTTTTTACTGCATGGAAGAAGGCAATGGCAAACCACTTAAACATACTAGAATGACTTTGTGGCAAAAGATGGGACAACCTGGAGAGGGTGTACCCATGGAGTCACTATAGATTGGAACAGCATGGCTTAGTGGAAAGAGCATGGGCTTAGGAGTCAGAGGTCGTGGGTTCTAATCCCAGCTCCGCTACTTGTCAGCTGTGTGACTTTGGGCAAGTCACTTAACTTTTTGGTGCCTCAGTTACCTCATCTGTAAAATGGGGATTAAGACTGTGAGCCCCATGAGGGGCAACCTGATTACCCTGTATCTACCCCAGTGCTTAGAACAGTGCTCGGCACATAGTAAGTGCTTAACAAATACCAACATTATAATTATTAAATGAGTTGAAGGCATTTGAAGAAGCACTAAGTACAGTGCTTTGTAAACAGTAAGCACTCAATAAATATGATTGATTGATCGGTTGGGTTGTGATAATTGTTATGCAACTGACTACTTGTTCACTTGTCTGGAGTCAGGGAGCTGCCCCAAATGATCTCCTGGGATTCCTTCCAGTCCTGTGACTCTATGATTCAGTCCTAAACATATTTACCTTAGGCAAGGATCATTCCACACCCTTATATGTTATTTTAGTCAAAACGTCAATGTACAGCTTATTAAATTTAAGTATCAACACCTTCCTTGACTCATAAACATATAATATCCTTTGGCATACCTTTGAACAGGCATTTAAACTGCATTTAGACATCCTGGACCAAACTGCGAGTTTTCAATAACATGAAGACAGCTTGGCCTAGTTGGAAAGGGCATGGACCTAGATTCTAATTCCAGCTCTACCACTTGTCTGCTGTGTGACGTTGGGCAATTACTTAACTTCTCAATGTCTCAGTTTCCTCATCAATAAAATGGGTATTAAATATCTATTCTCCCTCCCCCTTAGACTGTGAGCTGCATGTGGGACAGAGACTGTGTCTGACAAGATTATCCCAGTGATTGGCACATAATAATGATAATAATAATAATAATGATGATGGTATTTGTTAAGCGCTTACTAAGTGTCAAGCACTGTGAAGCTGCGTGGCTCAGTGGAAAGAGCACAGCTTTGGAGTCAGAGGTCAATGGGCTCAAATCCCGGCTCTGCCACTTCATCATCAATCGTATTTATTGAGCGCTTACTATGTGCCACTTGTCAGCTGTGTGACTTTAGGCAAGTCACTTCACTTCTCTGTGCCTCAGTTACCTCATCTGTAAAATGGGGATTACGACTGTGAGCCCCCCCGTGGGGCAACATGATCACCTTGTAACCTCCCCAGCATTTAGAACAGTGCATTGCACATAGTAAGCGCTAAATAAATGCCATTATTATTATTATTATTAAGCACTGTTCTAAGTGCTGGGTAGATATAAACTAATTAGGTTGGACACAGTCCCTGTCCCTCATGGGGCTAACAGTCTTCATCTCCATTTTACAGATGAGGAAACTGAGGCACAGAGCAGTGAAGTGACTTGCCCAAGGTCACACAGCAGACAAGTGGTAGAGCTGGATCCTAGGTCCTCCAGGCCCATGATCTATCCTCTAGGCCATGCTCCTTCCCAAAATAATACCAAATACCTTAACTAATATTATTATGGAATATGAAAGGAAAAACTGTTTATAAATACAGTGATTAGGAGTATCCTAAGCAATGTGTTTACAAAGAAAGATAGGGTATAATTTGGATAAATAGCAAGGCTGAGTTTATTAATTGTCTCCTCGCTCATTGTTATTGTTACTGAAAACAATAACAAAAATGGTGGTATTTGTTAAGTGCTTACTATTTGCAAAGCACTGCTCTAAGCACTGGAACACATCCCATATGAGGCTCACAGTCTTAATTCCCATTTTACAGATGAAATAACTGAGACACACAGCCATTAAGTGACTTACCCAAGGTCACTCAGCAGGCAAAGATGGGATTAGAACCCAGGTCCCCTGACTCTAGACCGTGCTCAATACACTAGGCCATGTTGCTTCCCAAGTTTGTCAATTTCTATAATTTCTACCAAAGTTGTAAATGACTCAGTAGGTCACAGAAGACTGATAATCCTGATAGTTTTGAAAATTCAAATTGATTTTCTGATGACACACACACACCCATTCACATGTAAACTAGATGTCCTGAGTGAGAGCCAGATCCATCATTTTCACTAGAATATATCACATCTACTTCAGCTTCAGCATTAGCCCATTATTTTTGCCTTTGAATAAACCGGAGGTTTTATTGAAAAAAAACCCAGCATTCCTAGACCAAGAACATCATCTCAGCTCTTCTTTCCCATTACCTTAGGGAGCAACAAAGTTTACCCTCCTTACCCTCCACGTGGAAGTCAGGAAAATAGTTCCACGAACACACTCCTGAGAAAGTATCCTCTGGTTGCTGATCACATGTCCTCTGTAATTTGGGCCACTTAGAGAGTTAGCACCATCAGGCAGATCAATTAAGCCCTACCAGTGGACTTTGATCAGGGCTGATTCCAATAAAGGGGAGTTCCTATTACTACAGCCATACAGAATCCTCAGCAATTTGTCAGAAGACACATATCAGAAAGGGCAGCAGTAGAGCCTAGCGAAAATCACATTGAGACTGCGAATTGGGAAACTTGGGTTCAAATCCCAAGTCTGCCAATGGCTTGGCTTGTGACTTTGGGTCAGTTGTTTGACTTCTCTAGGCCTCAGTTTACTCACAGGACCTTACAAGGCCTGGACGGTTTTTTTTTGAAATTGTGCTGTTGTTTCTGTTTGTTGTTGTAAATCTTATGTGACATGAGATGACTGTCTGGCTGACCCAGTTTTACTGAACATAGTGGGTGGTAAGTAAACCGATTGGACAGTTAGAGCTAAAAGACTAGAAAGATACTTCATTTCCCTTTCAGTGCTATGATTCTATAATCTTCTACACTATTCTTAACTTCACGTAGCTTTTTGTGAAAGCTACGTGATTTTGACAGGCAGAGCTAATGCTTTTTAAAGGAATGACTAAAATGAACTGTTCTCTCTATTGCAAGGGAACATTAAACAGTGTGGACATTGGACTCTATTTACCACTATAACTGCAGAAATATTTTTGTTTCTTTTTGACAAAGAATAGTATCTTTTTCTCTAGAAAGGGGAGTACAATTCAGCAAGTCTTCCCAGAGAGCCTAAAACAATAATAACATCTGTGGACCCAATAAATATCACAGGAAAGATGCATTAGGGAAAAAACATGAAAGCCCTACTTCTAGATTGTGATCCATATAGACCCAATAACAGAATATTGAGAAGAGAGGGCCACTGATGAGTACACCAATAGTTCAGCTGCCTATAATTTGGTTCCAACTAGCAAAAATTGCAATGCAAATTTTAGAAAAGTGTGCATTTTTTGCCGATAATTTTGTACTTTTCAGATACAAGCAATAGGGACTCAAGATGTACATTCAAAGAAAATACACAAAATATAATGGTTTTTATGCCTACAAAAAATTCCAATTAAATATATTTAAACATGTTACTTATGTTCTCATATTACTTTTTCTGAAGTAAAATTATAATCAAAAGGAGGATTAAGCTTTATTAGCTCATACATCACCCAGTTTGCTCTGTTAGTCTTGCAAAGTTAAAAAACTTTTGCTCTGCAAACATGCTTTAAAGAAAAACATATGAAATAGTTACACTTTAACATGGTTTATTTCCAGGAAGAAAGTTTTAGTAATTGATGCCCATTTGGTTTATATGTTGATGAATAAAGATTTTAAAGTTGATTGAAAAGCCAGTTTTTTTTTTAAATAAGTGTATTACTGAAGAGGAAACGAACATGATTTCTGGTTGCTAAGAGACTAATAAAGCTGCACAGTTCCATTAGAGTATGGTGCATTATTTGAGTTAAAAGTAAATAGAAGCATTTCACATTTTTTAACCATATGACAAGTACAGGGTTTATTTTTTCATTAGTGATAATCCTACAACCAGCTGTACCCTTAATTCACAAAGCTCTTGATGCACTCCCTGGGGTAATGATTGGCCTTCAGAACTCTTGCCTGGTTTGGAAAATAATACACAGCTGTAGAATGCCATAGACTGGCAAGGCTGAGGTGCCAGACTGCAGATCCACTGGGAAAAGATGCCTCACTGCCCACACAACCCACCCAGGTACAAGTTAGCAGTATTTTCTGGAGCTTAAAATGGGACATAAAATGGCAAATTTATGAGGGTGTGGAAGAGCAATTCCAGAGGATAGAGCTTTAAGGGATTGTGAAAGAGTGGAAGCACTTCTAGAGAGTGGATTTCAAGGAAGATCAGATCAATCCAAGCTTTGGATGGGAACAAGAATAGTTAAAAAGGAGGCAAGGAAATCATAGAGATACAGAATGTATTGAAGTTGAAGCAAAAGGAAAAAAGAGCAAATAAGCAGAGACAGAGGATGACAGATTGATAACTATGTAATTAGTCAAGGAGTCAAAAAAAAAACAGAGGCAAAAGACTGTGAGCCTCATGTGAGACAGTGGCTTTGTCTGACCCGATTATCTCAAATCTAGCGCAGTGCTTAGCCTCATTCTAGGTACATAGTAAGTGTTTAACTTATACCATTAAAAACAGTCATAGACATCTAGGGAAAATTGGCAGATATAACCTCACATACACTAATATACATTATTATACTATAATATACACTATATTATATTATGTAATATACACTATATTATACTATGTATACTATTGACTATTGACTATGTATACTATTAAGCGCTTAGTACAGTGCTCTGCACACAGTAAGCGCTCAATAAATACGATTGATGATGATGACTCTCATGCAGACATGTCACTGGAGTTGCCACCACTGCCATCAAGAGATTCTCATTCTGGCTGCTTATGGAATTTGTTAAACATTTACTTTGTGCCAGGCATGTCACTCCTCACTACTCACGCTGGGCTTCAAGGCTCTCCATCACCTAGCCCACTCCTACCTCACCTCCCTTCTCTCCTTCTACAGCCCACCCCGCACCCTCCGCTCCTCTGCCGCTAATCTCCTCACCGTGCCTCGTTCTCGCCTGTCCCGCCATCGACCCCTGGCCCACGTCATCCCCCGGGCCTGGAATGCCCTCCCTCTGCCCATCCGCCAAGCTAGCTCTCTTCCTCCCTTCAAGGCCCTACTGAGAGCTCACCTCCTCCAGGAGGCCTTCCCAGACTGAGCCCCTTCCTTCCTCTCCCCCTCGCCCTCCCTCCATTCCCCCCATCTTACCTCCTTCCCTTCCCACAGCACCTGTATATATGTATATATGTCTGTACATATTTATTACTCTATTTATTTATTTATTTTACTTGTACATATCTATTCTATTTATTTTATTTTGTTAGTATGTTTGGTTTTGTTCTCTGTCTCCCCCTTTTAGACTGTGAGCCCACTGTTGGGTAGGGACTGTCTCAATATGTTGCCATCTTGTACTTCCCAAGCGCTTAGTACAGTGCTCTGCACACAGTAAGCGCTCAATAAATACGATTGATTGATTGATTGAATGCGGGCAGAGACACAAGATAATCAGGTTGGACAGTCCAAGTTCCACATGGGCCTCAAAGGCCAAATTGGAGGAAGGAGGATTTAAATCCCCATTTTACAGATGAGGTAACTGAGGCAAAGAGAAGTCTAATGACTTCCGCAAGGTCACAATGCAGACAAATGATGGAGCAGGGTTTAGAACCCAGGTTCTCTGACTACCAAGTCTCTGTTCTTTCCCTTAGGCTATGCTCCTTCCCTTGCTGCTATCAAACAGCACCATATTCACCTGCCATCGTTTACTTCTGAAGCTGCTGCTCTATTCTGAACTAAATTCCCTGCTGCCATGGCAACCTCTGCCCAAAATGGCATTTTTTAGGTAGGGTACCAGTTGGTGATAGGGCCAAAGATAAATTAGTGATAGTCCTACTCAAATGCAGACTTATTTTTTGATTTGATTGTTTGGGGGGATCTTGATCCATTAGGCCTTCTTCAAAATGGGTTTAAATCTCTAGATTTACTCCAGATCAGACCCACCACCCAGAACCAGAATCAGTTTACCTATGATCATATAGTAAGAGTATTTAATAATATTCAACTTGTATG
Source organism: Tachyglossus aculeatus (assembly GCF_015852505.1). Classification (NCBI taxonomy): domain Eukaryota; kingdom Metazoa; phylum Chordata; class Mammalia; order Monotremata; family Tachyglossidae; genus Tachyglossus; species Tachyglossus aculeatus. The sequence goes on along the minus strand of NC_052079.1, from coordinate 32,460,184 downwards.
TATTTCTGATAATTATTTCCAATTTCTAAATAGTACAAAGAAAAATAGTCTCAAAAAGAGGAAATGGCATAGCTTGTCTTTTAAGTAGTCACTGTTGATACCCATGGATGTAGTTTGTTGATGTTGATCTCTCTGGTGATTTACGTGGAAGAGTTGAAACACATGTTTCTATTATGAAATGGGAATTATCAGAGGCTATGTCCTCAGAATACTTAATGAAGACCCAGAGAAATAAACTGGATGAGAAAGATGATTGTGCCCCAATTGCAGAAAGCTTCCTTGAATTACTATGTACTTCACAATTTACAGAATGAATAGAACTCTTTCATATTAAATTAAATTAGCAAATGTGGGTTAAAATACAAAAACAAATCATAAAGCATCCAGAAGAATTCACAGTTATCTGCAAGAATGCATTTTTAACATTGAAAACTTATCTGTAGACAAAAGGATCTTGTAAAGTGATATGATGTACATAAATTATGCATTGAAGCTGAAGTTTGTCTTCTTCAGAGAGAATAGTTACTTCACAAGATGCCTACCAGAGTATACAATATAGCAGAGAGTGAACAGCTTTTCCACACTTGCCTGTTGGCTAAAAAGAAACGAGACAAATTCTAAAAATAGTGGTACAGAGGAACTACTCTTTGAAAGTAATTAAAAAGAGCTTTTATTAATGAATGCCACCTAAAGAAATCTAGAGAATTCCATGTGAGTCTGGATGCATTTCAGAGGAAAAGATTAAGAATCTTTTGTTCGCTCTGTAGTCCAGTAACTCAAATTTCCTATAATCCCAATTGCTAGGAGTATCTGTCCTTTAGAATGAAGCAAGACTTGCCATTACCAGGTTTGAATTTGACAAAATTATTTATTGCTAGAAAAACAGTGGTAAAATTTGCAAAACAGAAGTATCTATTTAATGAATCAGAGTAGGAATCCAGAATTCTGACTTGAAACAGGATCAAAACAGAGGCTCAAAATCTGTACTAGATGTAAATGAAATGTTACGGAAGCCCAGGATGCCTCGCCCAATAGTCTTTTCCTGAAATGGTCCTGAGACTCCACTTTCTCTAATATAAAAATCAGGAAGACACATAATGCTCTCCTCTCCCTGACCCAAACATGAAGTGGGACTCATTAGTAAATAGTGACAGAAAAACTGTGTTACAGTGAGTGCTATTTTTGGTATTATCCAAATGAATTTATGAATGGCCCACACTACTAGAAGATTTTATAGAAAACACATGGTCCTTGTCCTTAAATTGCTTGCAATCTAATAGGAAAGACAAGGCAGCTCCACCAACCAACATCAATCCCAACTAAGAAAAAGTAATTTTTCACACTGAACCATTGAGTTCCTTGGAGAAATTACAATGAAAGTGATAGCAGCAATTTTCTTTTATAGAAAAAATTCATATGGTTGTAATATTGAAGCAGCATGGCTCAGTGGAAAGAGCACGGGCTTGGGAGTCAGAGGTCGTGGGTTCTAATCCCAGCTCCACCACTTGTCGGCTGTGTGATTTTGGGCAAGTTACTTAACTTCTCTGTGCCTCAGTTACCTCATCTGTAAAATGGGATTAAGACTGTGAGCCCCACCTGGGACAACCTGATAACCTTGTATCTCCCACAGCGCTTAGAACAGTGCTTGGCACATAGTAAGCTCTTAACAAATACCATCAGTATATACTTTTCCAATAAACAATCGGTCTGAACAGTAACTGAAATGTTTTTAGCCTCCCAATTTCAACCTTTGCATACAAAAGAAATAAAAAGGTAAAATAAGTGTTTTAAAAATTAGAAAGAAGAAAGGAAAAATAATTCAAAGCAAACAAAAGGAAACATTTCTTCACACAGTGGGTGAAAACACACTGATAGTTTCTTGGCAGTAGGTTTAAGAGGGATTTGAATCCATTTGTGCATGATTGGTGTATAGTGGGTTCTCAGAATCAGTCAATCCATCAATCAATAAATCATATTTATTGAGCACTTACTGGGTGCAGAGCACTGAATTAAGTGCATGGGTGAGTTTAATACAATACAGTTGGTAGACACATTCCTTACCCAGAACGAGCAGGGGGAGTACAGTTGAGAGGGGGAGGTGGACATTAATAGAAATGAATAAATTATGGAAATAAAAAAGGTTGTAGAAAAGAAAAAAATACTATATTAGATAAATCAATTAATCCATCAATGATATTTAATGAGCTCATACCATGTAGCTAGCACTGTACTACGTGTTTAGGAGAGAACAATACAGTAGACTTGGTAGACATATTTTGCTCCATGAGAAGCTCACAGTCTAGAGGGAGGAGCTCACTGAATGACTCCAAATCTCTAGATGAAATGTCAAAAAGGCAACACCCTATGGCTATTTTTGGAGACAAAATACTGGGATAGATGGACCTTTGGTCTGATTCAGTAATGATGTTTCTTGTGTTTTACTGCAACATTCACCGATCTATTCAGACAGGAATTGCCAGTACTTAAACAATTTTCTGTGGTTAGCTACATTATTCCTTACCCAGTTGGTCATTATCAAACATTTTCCAGATTCAGAGTACACCAATGTTAGAAGCACAAAGTACTGAGTATTGAAACAGTACATAATAAGATAAATTACTGGCAGCACATTGATAATGTCCTTGTTAATATAACTAACAAAAATTCCCAACTTCAAAGAAATGTTGTGAGGATCAAATGAGGTAATTGATGTCAAAGTATTTTGTTAAAAATTAATATCTCATATAAATTAAGTTATCATTATTATCAGCTATTACTAAGTTATCATAATTATTATTACTTCCAGGGAGTAGCTGACAGATGGGAGAAAGGCAGTTAATTGTTAAAGAATTCATGCAGGTTATAATTAGCATATTTTTCGTTGTTTATTGAAATACAATCTATGTACACATTTTTTAAAGATCTACAACAGATAATGTTCTCAATTAAAAATTACAATTGTAATGCTAAAACTGAAGTGATAATTTTTAAATGAGACATCATCAAGAATAACCCAGGGCTTCAAAAATTCTAATTTGTTATGACTTTTATTAGAAAACAATTTGATCAAATTAAAACATGACAAAAAATCAAGCCTACCCAGGTTTGATGTTCAAAAGAGATATTTCCATGTCAGTGACTGAGCTGAGAAATCCTATGTCAGATCAGTCAGCTCTTACCCACTGAATATTCATAAAGATGGCTTCAAGATTTGAAGCTAGAATAGTTAATCTCAGTGCTCTTTCCATTCCCCTAGTCTTATGATCTTACTTTGCTTCATTTTTGAGGCTGCACACCAGATTAATCCATCGTCTACAATTGTTTCCCGAGTCAAAAGCTATGCTGTATTTTTTGAACTGCTTTAGAATGAACTAAGAGAATCTCTCCTGTGTTGTTTTAAGAAGCTGCACCAATCAGATTATGACATGCAGAATGGTTTAAAAAAGGATACAAAGGTATCTGCTGTTTAGTGAGTCAAATTAAAGAATACAAAACAAAAGCATAAGGGCAAGATTTTGAGCAAATATTAAGCAAAAGGATCTGGATATTACAAATTAAAATGAATATACTTAGATGTATATTCTGTGGTTCTATAGCGCATACTTAAACTATAATAAAAAGCAAGTCAGGTCTTTAACCAACCATTGCAAAGTTGTGAAATACCTTTCCCATGGGATTTGTAAATGTAGGAGAGATACTCAGAATAATCTAAGGGCATTGCTATTTGTAGGAAGGTGGAAGATGTAATAAATGATCCGAGGTGTTACAATCTGAATAGCATATTTTCCTCCACTTGTTTTGGTGGAGATACTCCTCAGTACATTTTAGTAATTTACTTCAGAAATTGTGGGACATTTATTTTTTATTCTTGCATTTAGTTAATGAAGTATAATGTCCATGCAGTCTGGGCAGTTTCTTCTACCCCAAATCATACATGCAATAGCCTTAAGAAAAATAAACCCCCCAAAACCAAGAAATAATCTATAATCAACAGCATGAAACACATCAGAGGCAAGTGTAAGTCTATATAGTCCACTTCACAGATGTGTGGTTCAAGCTGATTAGGAAGATAAAAATACAGCATAAAGAGATCTTAGGGATGGTTAGATGAGTCCAAATTGAATATATGTTACCAATGTAGAGGTGTTATTAAAAAGCTTCCCATGATACTGGAATGCATTACAGGATTTAACATGCAAGAACTGGAAAGAAATGCTTTCTTCTATACTTGGCCCAGCCTGCAGCCTTAATGGTATTGTGACCACATTCACTGTCTCCATTTTAGAAACAATGTTGAGAAATTGGAGTGAGTCCAGAAAAGAGACTGAATGATTGTAGGATAAAAAAAATTACACTGAGGAAATATAAAAGGTGCTACAGTTTTGTTCTAAGGCATAAAGAGTAACTTAATAAATGCCTCAGTGTTAGAACAGAAGAACTTGCCAAGTTGAATCATGGTGTCCCTTGTTTCTAGTGACTGCCTAATGAAAGTAGGAACCAGGGGAAGAAAGACAAAGTTTACAAAAACATAAGAATTTTCTATTTGTAAAATTATTAAGGGAGTTCTTAATCTCTATTTCTATGTAACTGAATTGACCTTAACACTTCTTCAGAGCCAGAAAATAATAATTTGAATGAAATATAGTAATTCAAAAAAGATATGTTTTATCATTGTTGACAGTACAGATAGCTTCCAAATTAAAACTTAGAGAATTAGCAATTTGTGAAATATTTTTTCCTCAAAATGGATGGGGATGCATGGTTTAAGGTCTAATTAACAACATTAAACTATTTTTGTGGAAATAAAAATTTCATTAGCAAGTATGAGGTTACCTATCCTTGGGGTAAAGTCTTTTGGCATATATAATTAATGAATATGATATCACACCTCTAAATTACAGGAAGCCACTCATTAAACAAGACCTGACATTTCTGCAACTTTTGCTGTACTTGCAAGATTAGCTAGATAACATGGTCTAACCAAGTTTCTTCTGTTGGTCCCGAAAAACAAACGGCACCTCAATTGAATAATTACTTTTCTTTGAAACAAAGAATACTTTGGAAGGGAAAATAAAATGAGAACAGATTTCCAAGAAGAAAATCAGCTATTCTTTACTACCTCTGATGATTATCTGCAAATCCTGTATCCTTCTTTCCCCTTTGCTCCTATTTTTTGTCTAACTTTACAGGAAGTTCTTGATTTAAGACATTTCAAGTTGATGAAAGTACTTAGAACATTCCTGAATTTACACCCTGTTTCAGCTTCAAGGTACACTGGTTGACATGTCAGCCTGGAACACCTGGCAGACTCAGAGAAGGGATTTGCAATAATTTACAGATCTTCTTGGGTATGTGGCTTCCCACAGCGGTCATTTGCACACAATTCTTTAATGACTTGTCTCTAGGATTTTGGATGATGTTTCAAATCTGTGAGGTGGAAGAGTTTCCCAGAGATGCAGAAGCATAATCCAGCACCTACATCCTGACTTTGGGCAAGTCACTTAACTTCTCTGTACCTCAGTTCCCTCATCTGTAAAATGCGGATTAAGACTGTGAGCCCCACATGGGACAACCTGATTACCTTGTATCCCTCCCAGCACTTAGAACAGTGCTTGGCACATTGTAAGCTCTTAGGAAATACCATCATCATTATTATTACTATCCAGGTCTATTGTTTCATCCTTCAGTATGGCTGTGCAGGCTATATTGAATTGTAATGAGCTCACTACTATTTCCTGCTTCACTCATTTGGAAATAGAGAATAGGTTGGACAGGCCACCCTCAGATTTTGTCCAGTCAGAAGCAATCTTAGAACCAGGATGAATTCATCAGGGCAGCAAAATCCCTAAGCAATTTCCAGAGTCCTTATGATATCAAGTGCTTTGCAAGAGCTGTAATAATAATAATAGTAATAATGGTATTCATTCATTCAATCATATTTTTGAGCACTTACTGTATGCAGAGCTCTGTACTAAGTGCTTAATAATGATGGCACTTGTTAAGCGCTTACTATGTGTGAAACACTGTTCTCAGCACAAGGTGGGGGATACAGGGTGATCAGGTTGTCCCACATGGGGCTCACAGTTTTAATACCCATTTTACAGATGAGGTAACTGAGGCCCAGAGAAGTTGAGTGACTTGCCCAAAGTCACACAACTGACAAGTGGCAGAGCCGGGATTAGAACCCATGACCTCTGGTTCCCAAGCCTGTGCTCTTTCCATTTTGTTATGCACTTATCATGTGAAAAGCACTGCTCTAAGTACAGGGGTAGATACAAGCTAATCAGATTGGATACAGTCCTTGTCCCACATGGAGCTCACAGTCCTAATCCCCATTTTACACATGAGGTAAATGAGGCACAGGGAAGTTAAATGACTTGTACCAGGTCACACAGCTGACAGAGCCAGGATTAAATTAAATATTAAAATTGTTATGATAAAACTGAAAAACACATCATTAATATAAATAGAATTATAAACATGCATATATTTACAAAAGTGGTATGGGGGAGAGGGGTAGAGCAAAGGGAGCAGAGTAAAAGCGGGGCTTATTCTGGGAAGGCCTCCTGGAGGAGGTGAGCCTTCAGTAGGCCTTAGAAGAGGGGGTGAAGTGTGATTGTTACATCAATGACCTCATTTGATCCTCACAACATTTCTATGAAGTTGGGAATTTTTGTTATATTAACAAGGATATTATCAATGTGCTGCCAGTAATTTGTCAGATTCCCCACACTGTACCATAGAATAATAATAATAATAATAATAATGGTACTTGTTAAGTGTTTACTATATGCTAGGCACTATACTAAACACTGGGGTAGATACAAGATAATTGGAGTGGTCACATTCCCAGTCCTTCATGGGACTCACAGTTATAATCCCCATTTTACTGATGAGGTAACTGAGGTACACAGAAGTGAAGGGACTTGCACAAGATCGCAGAGCAGATAAGTGGCAGAGCGGGCATTAGACAAACTCCTCACTCTTGGCTTCAAGGCTGTCCATCACCTCGCCCCCTCCTACCTCACCTCCCTTGTCTCCTTCGACTGCCCAGCCCACACCCTCCACTTCTCTGCTGCTAACTTCCTCAATGTACCTCATTCTTGCCTGTCCCGCCATCGACCCCCGGCCCACGTCCTTCCCCTGGCCTGGAATGCCCTCCCCCCACACATCCACCAAGCTAGCTCTCCCTTCAAAGCCCTACTGAGAGCTCACCTCCTCCAGGAGGCCTTCCCAGACTGAACCCTCTTTTTCTTCTCCTCCTCCCCATCCCCCCCACCCTACCTCCTTCCCCTCCCCACAGCCCTTGCTTATATTAGTACAGATTTATTACTCTGTTTATTTTACTTGTACATATTTCCTATTCTATTTATTTTAATGATCAATCAATCAATCGTATTTATTGAGCGCTTACTGTGTGCAAAGCACTGTATTAAGCGTTTGGGAAGTACAAGTTGGCAACATATAGCGACAGTCCCTACCCAACAGTGGGCTCACAGTCTAGAAGGGGGAGACAGAGAACAAAACCAAACATATTAACAAAATAAAATAAATAGAAGAGATATGTACAATTAAAATAAATAAATAAATAGAGTAATGATGTGCATAGAGCTTTAATTCTATTTGTTCTGACGATCTTGACACCGTCTACATGTTTTGTTCTGTTGTCTGTCTCCCCCTTCTAGACTGAGAGCCCATTGTTGGGTAGGAACCATCTCTATCTGCTGCCGACTTGTACTTCCCAAGCGCTTAGTAGAGTGCTCTGCACACAGTAAGCGCTCAATAAATACGATTGAATGAATGAATGAATGAACCCAGGTCTCTGACTCTCAAACCCGTGTTCTACCCACTAGGCAGTGCTGCTTTTCAGGTCATGCTGAAGCATTATAATACTTTTGTTTAACATTACAGGCATTTTAGTGTCTTTGATTCAAGAATCCCAGAGACTTGTTTCTATGATGTTTCACAGAATGGTGCCAAGGTAGCTCTACTCAGGGAAAATGAGGTGGATGCTGAACAATCATCTATTTTATTTGGGTTTTGTACTTAAATAGTTATATCATTTCAGTGAAAGTAAACTTGATTCCTTTAAATATTAGACTTGTGTCTCAGACATCCAATTAAATGCCACAGCTCTTCAAAATCCTTTGCTGGTGCAGAAACTGCTTGAGGTATATTAATGACGAATATCCCTTTTATCCCTTTCATATATGCTGATTCTGAGAACTAGAGTACCATATCGTTTTGGTATGTGATTGGATTGTGATTGTGATTGTGTTTTGGTATGTGATTGGACAATCATGATTGTCCACACATATACATACAAAAAAAGATTCCAGAAAAGTTAACTTCTAAATCCTAACCTATGAACTCAGAAGAAATGCTCATTGTATCCAGGGAACATGTCTGTTTATTGTTAAATTGTACTCTCCCAAGCCCTTAGTACAGTGCTTTGCACAAAGGAAATGCTGAATGAGTATGACTGTGAGTCAAATATGACTGAATGAGTGAAATGGGAAGGTGGATAAAATTCCTCTATATTTAAGATTTATGTTTTGAGAAACCTGGACACAATACTGGACACTTGTACCTACCCCAGTGCTTAGTACAGTGCTTGGCACATAGCAAGTGCTTAACAAATACCATAAAAAAAGTTGAAATACATCCAGGTTCATTGTCACTTCGCTTTTACGGAGAGACAGCAGTTATGCAATGCAATGATACTGAGACTCCACCCGAAAGATCCTTCTGAGAAATGGAATGTGTCAGGTGTGTGTCTGTGTGTGTCTCTGAGTGTGTGTGTGTTTGTGTGTGTGTGTATCTATGGTATCTGGCAATACACTGGTTCTTCAGATTGGAACTGGAACCATTTTATCACCATTTGTTGAGGCAGAAGGAAGTTTGCTCTTTATAAAACTGCATCTGTATAATTACCATCTCTTGGTAAATGGTTTGAGACTGTCAACCATTGAATACTTGCTGTAAGCTTTTCAGCATTTCAAATTTATATCCGTTAGAATTCTACTCCAGTATATTTCCCTGGGAGAAAAAAAAAGAGTCTAGAGAGCCACATAACTGCGTGGTAGCAGGAAGAGGTACATGTGGAAAATGGACCCAAATAAACGAAGAGAGTGAATCATAGAAGAACATAACAGTTTTTGATAGTAAAGAATCAATGTGAGAGCTGGTATTTATCATTAGAATGTAAAAGACATATCTTCATATCATTTTCTTTTTATTTACTGCATTTATTGCTCAGAATATGCTTCAACTGAGAAAAATACATAACAAACATAGCAGTAGACCTCTCCTTGTCTTGAAATATAAAAGTTGGATGGTCCATAATTCTTTAGGGTAACTTAAGGATCTTCCATTATTTTGGAGATTAAAAATTAAAGTCGGTTATTCTTCATTTTGAAATGTGTATGAATTCAGCAAACGGTGAAGATCAAAGGGGTTCCCAGGCACTTAGAACAGTGCTCTGCACACATTGCTCAATGAACCATTGATTTATTTAAAATACTTCTATGTATTTCCAGGACTTTTGACCCCCAAATTGCCCAAATCTGAATTTATACCCTTTTCAAACTATGCTCATTTCGCATGCAGGTCACAAGGTGCAGCAATATGACTTGTAAATATATATTTGCTCTATTTGTCCTACTGTTCTAATTCATTCAGTGTAGAATTGTAATTACTGAATCATTGATAGCAACTGAGCCACCAATAATATATCTCCCCTGTCTCTGAGATGCAAATATCAGTTATATAGCTGTATAGTAAATGCTTGACAAATACTGTAAAATAAAATAAATAAATAAAATTGGGAGCTCATAGAACAAATACAGAACAAATAACTGAAAAAACTCTATGAGAACTCATCTACTCAAAGTCTGATATATCAGATATATTTGTTGTAGAGCTATGCTGCTTGGAGAAAAGATAACGGAAACTTTAAATTCAAAAAGCAATTTAAATGTACTTTGTAGCATTTAAAAAAGTTTCAATATATTTACAATCTGATGAATTCTACAGTTTGGGTCTATAGTTTCCATATTTTGTATTTAAAATAGATATCTGCTTTAAAGCTTGTCTGGGGAAACATTTAATCTGAAAAGCCCATTTTTATTCTAAATTTAACTATGAAAATTAAAATAATATTTTGTTGCTTTACCCTATGGTGAAAAAATTTAGCATGACACTAAACAGATATAATAAGAGGAAATTATAATTTAAAGCAAATTTCTCATTTCAGAGAACAGGAATTGACTCCAAGTCTCATTAGGTAGGGACCATCTCCATATGTTGCCAATTTGTACTTCCCAAGTGCTTAGTACAGTGCTCTGCACACAGTAAGTGCTCAATAAATATGATTGAATGAATGAACTAGAACTAATTGGACTTGCAGGCCTTAATTAAGTTCCACCAAATTAGAGTGAGACTCATACCTCTTTAAATGTGACAATTTTTCACTAAAGCCAGCCTTTTCTTTATGCATTTTTCATAAAGCCACACATTTGATTGCATTTTATTTTCAGTTTCTTTGCAATGAATTGTATTGTAGAGAAGCAGCGTTGCTTTAATGGTAAGAGCCCAGGCCCAGGAATTAGTGGATTTGGATTCTATTCCTGGCTATGCTGCTTTCTGCTTTGTGACCTTGGACAAGTCACATGCTTAGAATAGTGCCTGGCATCTAGTAATTGTTTAACAATTTATTATTATTATTATTATTATCATTATTATTATCTACTACTATGCTTAGAACAGTGATTTTCACATAGTAAGTGCTTAATGATAATAATTATTATTGTTTTCATTTATTATTGTCATTATTATTAAATTCCAAATGCAAAATTGCACTTTTCCTTTGATAGTTTGATAGAATCTCCCCTCTACTGGTTTGGTAATTACATAGAAATCATATGAAATTATAAAATTTAACCTTCTATAAAACATGAGGCTCCTATAATTGTTTTCACTGGTTTTCACCCATATAGAGAATCCATTGATTTACTTTGACTTTTTATAAGCTAGTCAGAAGTGAAGGTGGTCAACCCAGCTGATATTATGTTTGGTGCCTGAAAAAGTCTTCCTCAAAAAAGATTTTAAAGATACCTTTTTTAATTAATACAGCTACTTCACAATTTATTTAAAAACTTGACACCCCACATTCAGCCCCACAATTCTTATATCCATAATTCATTTATTGTTATATTGTACTCTCCCAAGTGCTTAAAACAGTAGTCTTCACACAGTATGCATTCGGTGAATATGATTTAATGAATGAATTTAATGTTTTCCCTTCTAGAATGTAAGGTCCTTGTGGACAGGGAACACATCTACCTACTCTGTTGTACTGTACCCTCCCAAGTGTTTAGACAGTGCTTTGCACATAGTAAGTGCTCAATAAATATTATTGATCGATTGATTGATTCTATGAGGTAATGGAAGGAAGCAATAGCAAGGACACATTAAATTTCCCAATAGTTCAGAAAGCTCATGTTAATGTGTTTTAATGTTTTTTTTTCTTTTAGAGTTCCCTTGACCCAACCACCACTAAAGAGCTTCCCAGATCACCAAATATCCATTCATTCATTCAATTGTATTTATTGAGTGCTTTTGGTGTGCAGACCACTGTACTAGGCACTTGAGAAGTACAAATAGGCAACATACAGAAACGGTCCTTACCCCACAACGGGCTCAAAGACCTCAAACCAAAAATGAACAATTCTGAGTCTTTAAATTGAAAAACTAATAACCCTATTCATAACGTGTTATTTCATTCTCACTATTAATTAGATCATTTGAGAAACAAATTTTTAAAATGTGAAGTGTGTTTCAGTGTTTGAAATAGCTATTGCTTAAGCAACTCATTAAGTAGTTCTTAACCTACTTAATACTGTTCACTTTATGTCCAACACATACATTATTAATAGGATACAGAGATTAATCTCATTTTTCCCAAGAACTATGGTTTTCATAATCCTTTGCTAACATTTGATTGAAGCTCTGTGAACCTGTACAAATTTGCCTGGCAAGCATGACTTGTATTAAAAAGAAATGTGCTTCAGCTTTATGAAGTGGGAAAAATCTTAATTAAACTAAAAAGAAACTTGCAAAATGAAACGAAATATATATATATATATATACATATATATATGTGTGTGTGTGTGTGCGTGTGTACATATATATATGTTCACAAAGCAACACCTAGCATGCAAAACCCATTTCCCTTATACACTTGTTGCTAAAGTTGAACTGAAATGTTATTTTATGCCTCCATAACTTTGTAGATCATTACTTCATGTGGACTGGTACATTAAAAATGGATCAGGATTAGAAAAGTGCAGAGCTCTGAATGTCCACTACTCATATTTGATTTTGTAATTACTAGTTAGATCACTTTACATCTTTGATGGAAGAGAAGAAAATGGCAGAGTATTACTGCAAAGGGCTATCTGGTATCATTATGGTTTTTAGCAATCAATTTTTGATGTTAGAAATGTGAAGCCTGATTGCCCCAACTACCTCATGTGTTTATACACAGTGCGGCTTAGAGGTCATAAGAAAAGGGCCATTTACCAACAGGAAAGAGTAGCCCACGGTGACCCACTGAATGCTGGTGATAGGTAGAGAAGATATGAAGAAGAGATCACAGATAAGCCAACAAGAAAGCAGGATATTTGGTTCATGAGGGCATGATGAATAAATACTTTTAAAGATACCCTTTTTATTCTATTATAGAAGTGAATGAGGTGAATGGTCTTCCTTTGAAAATTTTGGGGTGGGTCGGAAAATTTTTAAGTGCTGAAGGAAGAGTGTTTGGGATTAATAGAGGGTAGTCATGCCTCTACAACATAGGCAACCAGACTCTGTTTTGTGCTATTATTCTCTTCAAACTGGCATTCCAATAGCCCCTCTATTTTCACTCTGTGCCAAATGCCTGTGAGAACAGCACATTACTGTGGCCCAAGAATCAGATGGAAAAATTCCTAATTGGGAAAATAAAATGTGCTTAGAATGCACTCTCCCACCCATTAATTTTCCATAGAATGAAGTGGTCGCACTCCTTTTTTGAAAACCAAAACACTGAGATGCCCGCATTATAGTCTGCTGGTTTGTCAGAATACTGAGAGCTACACTGTGTACAGAGCATGCTCCAGTCTGGATTGGGGGTCCAAGGACTTGAAATGCATTTAGTCATATTTACTGAGTATTTACTGTGTACAAAGCACCGTACTAAGCATTTGGGGGAGTAAAATATGACAATAAATGGTTGCATTCCCTGATCACAATGAAAATAAGAAAGAGCAGCTACTGCAGATATGTGCAAGGGGAGCCACACCATAATAATGCCATTTGAAAATTGTTATAAAATTCTCTATGACAGCGTGAAATTATCCGGATAATTCCTGTATAACTGGTCAGTTTATTTATTGAGAGTTTTAACACTCTTAGCACTGAACGTAGCTCTTGGTGTATAAGTTAAAGAAAATACACAGTTTGTGTCCTAAAGGAGCTGCAATCCAATGGGATGAAGGTCCAGGAGGACAAGGACCATGTACTGGACTTCTGTTGTACTTTCCCAAATGCTTACCACAAGGGTTTGCACATGTAGGTGCTCAGTAAATGTGAATTGATTGATTAATGAGGAAGCTATCATTTGACTATTAATAGTTCTTGAATCTAGATGATGTTGAATATGATGATGATGGAGTTGAGTCAGAGACATTTCATGAATGCTTACTAGGAAGATCATGATGAAGATAAATCAATCAGTGACATTTTCTGAGTGCTTATTCTGTGTAGAACAATGTCTACCAACTCTTTTGTACTGTACTCTCCCAAGTGCTTAGTATACAGTGCTCTGCACATTGTAAAAGCTCACTGAATTCAATTGATTGATGAACTGAGTGCAGCAAAGTAATTAGATACGATCTCTACCCAAGAGTTGCTTATATGATGATATGATGATGATGATGATGACAATGAGCATTTAAGATCTATGTCTCTTGAGGATCACTACTAAATATTAATTAAATATATTGGCTCAATACCATTCTGCAATTTAAAAGTCTTGCAATAAATGGAGAAAAAGAACATAGCTTTCAAACCCTGGGGATGGAAAAAGTGCATAGCTTTCAAACACTGGGGACAGAAACTTTGTTTCTTAGTATAGACAACTGAGTTTCATTTTACAACCCAAGAAACCATCTTAAAGCAGAATGGGTTGAAAAAAACCCTCAGAGCTTAGACTTTATATGAATTAGGTGGTTAGGCTTATAACCATTCTGTATACAGCTATAATTCTATTTGTTCTGATGGTATTGACACCTATCTACATGGAGTTTGTTTTTTTTTGGGGGGGGGGGGGGTTGTCTGTCTCTCCCTTCTAGACTGTTGGGTAGGGACCATCTCTATATGTTGCCGATTTGTGCTTCCCAAGCACTTAGTACAGTGCTCTACACACAGTAAGTGCTCAATAAATACGATTGAATGAATGAATGAATGAACCATTCCTGGCATTTAACATCTTTCAGGAAATAAATAAAGATTAAAACTTTTAATTTTCTGATGGAAATATATTTTCATTTTTCACTTCATTTTCTCCTTATAGTTTATTGTATAATATTCAGAATATCCAAGCTAGGTCTGTTGAAGCTATAACTCAGAAATAACTGAGACAATTTGTTTATCCCATCTGTGCTCAACCTGTTGAAAGTAAATGAGAAGCAGGGAGTTGGTAGATTTATTTTCATGGCATTTTACACAAAATGTAGTACAAGAATCTGAAACCAAGCTCTCTGGGGAAATGTCTCCTAGTGAGCAGTCTAGTCTAATCTATTTTAATTTGGAGCAATCCTCATGGGTCTTGTGCTCTGTTTCTTGGCCCTATGTAGGAGAAATACATTTGAGATATACTGATGTACTTTAATAATTAAAAAAAAAAAATCTCCCAACCGCAAATCGCATCTGAATTCCATTGTTTTCACTGGAGAAGTGGGCCCCCAAACTCCCATTTTCCATTGTGTTTCTGCCCCTCCTCAGAATCCAGCCTCAGGCCTCTTCCTCCCTGAATGCTATGCAGAATCCTCCCCTCCATCTCCTTGCCTAGAGGACCAGGGATCCAGGAAACTCCCACTCACTTGAGGATGTAAACAGAATAATCAATCAATTAATGAATTTATCATTGGTATTTATTTAGTGCTTACAACATTCAGAGCTCTGTACTAAGCACTTGGGAGAGTACTAAAGAAAATTAGCAGACACATTCACTGCCCAGGAAGAGCTTACAGTTCAGAGGAAATAAAGACACAGAAATAGAGGGGGAGGTGAGCCCGTGGTGCAGAAGTGACAAAAAATCCACAGGAGTAAGGTGGATTGAAGTAGCAGGGCAAAGAGTGTTGATGTTGAAAATGGAGAGTTGATAGTTGAATTCTTTCAGTAAAGTGGAGATATGACCATTGGGCACTTCAAAATTATATAACTTCCACCTTGCTGATTTAGAACCCACTAACGTGCCTGGGATGGCCATCATTATTAAGCCTTTAATAGGTGCCAAGCATTGTTCTGTGGGATGAATTAGATACAAGATCATTAAAGTAGAAACAGCCTCTGTACCATATGGAGCTCACAATCTAAGAGCCAGTCTCTTACTCTTGTTTTACAGCTAAAGAAACTGAAGTCCAAAGACATTAACTCATTTAAACAAGGTCACATAGCAGGCCAGTATCAGGGCTTGTATTAGAACTCAGGTCTCCTGAATACCAGAATTAAGTGCTTTCCACTAGTCCTCATTGACTGCCACTGTAGCTAGTCCTACACCTGGAGATGAGAGAGGGTGAGGGAAGCTGAGAAGTTGCCAGAACAGGTAATTACATACTCTTCCCCAAGGGAAAGCTAATCTTCAAAATCATTTAGCTGATTGTTCCTCCTGGAGCTGGGCCAATCAGAAGTGGTATTAAGGAAAAGGGGGAGTAGCTAGCTAGGGGGGAAGAAAGATATATTAAGTTAGTTGGTGGTGAGTAATAGGGGGTTGAGGAGGTGGTTTTGAGGGGTTCAGATTTTAGGATGTAGGGGAAGGGGATTTATTTTGCAGATTTTGCCAAGAAGGTATTTAGGTAGGGTTGTATGAAGCAGAGGAATTTTAATCAGGATGGCTGCAAGATTAAGGACATCCACTGAGACTACATCCAGGGAAGTAAGAGGATCTGAGATCAGGACTTTTTTTTAAAAAAAAAGGATTATACTGATGCTATCATGTGGGTCACTGTTATGTTGAAATTAACAAACCATCTAGATTCTGTATACATATTTTGCTGAAGTTATATCTTGTCACTGTTACCAGTTAAACTGAGGATAACTTAAAACAACTGGAGAAGATTATTTACTACAGAGAGGAGTCAAAGCTTGTGTTATCATTGATAAATTCTTTATAAGGTAAAGGGTATCCAACATGAAAAGAAAACCTGTACAAATCTCAGCAAGCCAGCCATCTTGAAGCAGATCTAATTATCTGGGAATCTAGATGTTTTCCTTGCTTGATGTTCTCTTCTAAGAGAGTTAAGGGATGGAGGAAGTAAGCTGAGGGGTGAAGTGCTGGGGTTGCTGTGTGGAGATCCCTAAAGCTACTCCAGTCTGTGCAATGAGGAAAAACAAAGCACATGGGTTTCAAAATGTCTGGAGATGAATCTGAGTTATATTTCAAGTGGGATTGGGGTAAGCGTGGCTGGGGTAAGGCTTAGTGGGACCCCCAGGTGCCATTTTAATTCTAGGAGCAGCAATCGAGGGATGTTCTATAAAATGGAGATCTGGGGACTGTTGTCTGGTGTGTTTCTAGACTACAACCTAGTCCAAGATCCATCACCAGTGACTGTTAGGAGCCCATAAAGCTAAAGGGAGAATGCCAAGTTAAGGTTTGGTGAGGAAAAATGTCTTCACTTCTCTCTACTAAGAGGGGCCCAGAGTAATTGCACTCTTCTCATATTTTCTACTATCACAGCCTGGCTTAAAGGATTTCCTAATGATCAGACTTGCACACTGCTGTAACTTTAAGACTTAGTACTGGACCATTAATGAGAAGCAGCATAACCTAGTAGAAGAGCATGGGCCTAAACGTCAGAGGACCTGGGTTCTAACCCCAGCTCTGCCAATTGCTTGCTGTGTGACCTTGGATGTCACTCTAACTTCTCTGTGCCTTTTATTCCCTCTGTAAAATGGGGATTATTAAATCCTCCTCCCTCCAACTGAGGCTGTGAGCCACTCGTGGGACAGGGACCGTGTTCATTCAACCTGATATAACTTGCATTTATTCCAGTACTTAGGATGGTGCTTGACATGTACTAAACACCTGATCCCACTAAAAGGTGGGGCGCTACATTTTTTTAATAGTACTCTAGTGTTACTATGTGCCAGGTACTACAAAGTCCTGGGGGAGATACAAGCTAATCAATTTGGGTACAATCCATGTTCCACATGGGGCTCACAGTCTTAATCCTCATTTTACAGGTGAGGTAACTGAGGCACACAGAAGTTAAATGACTTGCCTTAGGTCGCACAGCAGACAAGGAGCTTGGATTAGAACCCAGGTCTTCTGACTCGCAGGCCCACGTTCTTTCCACTACGCCATGCTGCTCCTCATGGCAGCTTAGCTCAGTGAAAAGACCACGGGCTTTGGAGTCAGAGGTCATGGGTTCAAATCCTGGCTCCACCAACAGTCAGCTGTGTGACCATGGGCAAGTCACTTAACTTCTCTGTGCCTGTTACCTCATTTGTAAAATGGGGATTAAAACTGTGAGCCCCCCCCCCCCCGTGGGACAACCTGATCACCTTGTGACCTCCCCAGTGTTTAGAATGGTTAACAAATGCCATTATTATTATTATCATTATTATCATTATTATTATTATTATGGGTGTAACTGTAGCACCAACTGTCAGAGGTATGGAATACACACAGTATCATTGTGGGGATCTCTGCTAAAGAGTCACTTCAGGAACTTGAGAAACAGATTCAAGCCAATTGAATCACCTCCAGAAGGAGGTGACAAGGAGTTCTTACAATTACATACTTAGAATTTCTTACATTTTGATAGGGAAATAACATATCACTTCCTGTTCTGTTTTCTGGCTAACTATCCAGATAATTACCTTAAATCCAAAGTACTTTTTTTGTCTCGCCCTGTAGACTGTAAGCTCCTGGTGAGCTGGGATCATGTCTACCAGCTCTATTACATTTTACTCTCCCAAACATTTAGTATGATCTGCATACAGTGAGAGCTCAGTAAAATAGCAATAATTGGTGATTCCTTATTCCTTTCAATTAAAAAAAAAAAGCACAGCAGTTTAGGATTACTCAGCCACATTTACTCAAGCTTACTGTGTGTCTGCGCATTGTACTAAGTGCTTGGGAAAGAACAATATAAGAGTTGGTAGACATGTTCCCTGACCCAAATGAACTTGCAATCTAGAGGATTAGCTTTCTTTTTACAAGGCAGTTATACTTTAAAGCTCTGTTATACTCTGAAGCTATGTTATTTGGCTTTGAACATTACTGTGGTGAACTACATGTTTTAGTCTGTGGTAACTGTAAAGGGTAGTTAGCTTTGTCATTGTTTAAAGGAAGTAGATAATAAATTATATTGTCCATAAAAACTCCTTGGAAGTTGCATTGACATTTTCAGATCCTTAGAGATTGTATTTCAGTATAACAGCCTGAAATGCAGCCTTCTAAAATTCTGGATTATGTTCTGGGAGAATATGAAGCACTGGAAGAGGGAAAATCTGAAGCACTGGAAAAATCTTGCTCATTATTCTGTTGCTAAGAGGTGACAGATGTTTGAAATTTTTTTTCAACCACTAAAAAAGAGATAAACTTGTCTAAAATACTGATTTGGGCATATAATGTTTGCATTTTGGGAAAATATCTGTGACTTTGTTCAAACATGTTGACTTTTGTGAAAACCGGATTTGCCAAGCATTTACTAGTGGAAAAAGCAAGGCTCTGGGAGCCAGAGGACCTGTATTCTAATCCCAGCTCTGCCACTTACCTGCCATGTGACCTTGGACAAGTCACTTCGCTTCTGTGTGTCTCAGTTCCCTCATCTGCAAAATGGGGATTCAGTATCTACTCTCCCTCTTACTTAGAATGTGAGCCCATTTGGGACCGATTATTTTTTATCAATCCCAGCAATTAGTACAATGCGCTTAAAAATAACAATGATTATTACTGTCATTATTATCATGAGTAGTAAGCACTGCACTAAGAGCTGGGGTAGATTAAAGATAATTAATCGCAAAGTCCCTGTCCCATATAAGACTCACAGTCTCTGAGGCCCAGAGAAGTTGTGACTTGTCCTAGGTCACACAGCAGGCGATAAGTGGAACCGGGATTTCACCCCAAGTTTCCTGACTCCCAATGATCTTTCCTCTAGATCAAGATGCATCATACTTTAAAAACCCTTAGGCACTGACAGATTGTTTAATTTCAGATTCAATTACAGAAATATGAATCTACTACTATGGTGGCAGAATATGCACCCAGTAAATGTTAAGGTTGATTTCTCATTTGCCAGTTACTAATTTTGGAAGTCTTATGTAATTCAATCCAAAGAAAAAATTTCCCACTCATATGTCAATAATAAGAATTGTGGTATTTAAGTGCTTACTATGTTCCAAGTAATGTACTCAATGCTGGATAGATACAAGTTAATCAGGTCCTGCATTAGGCTCACAGTGTAAGTGAGAAGGAGAAGAGATAGTCAATCCCCATTTTTGTAGATGAGGGAACTGAGGCACAGAAAAGTAAAGTGATTTGCCCAAGGTCAAACAGCAGGTTAGTGGCGGAGTCAGGATTAAAACACAGGGTCTCTAACTCCCAGACCCTTTAATATTTTAATATTTTATTTAGATCTGCGTTCGGTATCGTTAAGTTCTCCAACTGCCATTCATTTTTTAAAGACTAAAGGAGGTCAAGAGAAAAAGTCATCTTTTAAAAGAAGTGGAAAGTTTGCCCAAGTAAGAAGAACAAGGAAGCTCATAATGAACGTCTGACTACGTGCAATTAGCAGTGCCTAAACAGACTTGGAAGAATGCCATGGAAGAGATGCCAAAGCTCATAATAAAATATTCAAATTTATCAAAAGCAAGAAACAAATTAGGACATGAATATAGTTACTTTGTCATATAAAATATACACTGAGAGATGAACTGGAGACAGCCAAGACGTTCAATTAATTCTATAATGTGATCTTTACTGAGGAAGATGTTAGGTTAATTTATCTGGATTTTTTTTTATCGTGGACTAGAACATACTGCGGTGACCCCACAGGCTATTTTAAGGAAGATTGATAAAGTAAATATAAACAAACCACTGGGTCAGACAGGATTTGGAAGGTACTAAGAGAAGCTGCAGAATTTCTCTTGCTGTGTGACTTGGTCAAGTCACTTAACTTCTCTGTGCCTTAGTTTCCTCATCTGTAAAATAGGGATAAAAATGCCTGTTTACCCTCCTTCTTTTTAGTTTTGAGCCCCAAGAGGAAAAGGGACCACATTTAATTCCCACATAAGTTTTTTTTCCCCCCAAGGCTCTGCACACAATAAACTCATAATGCACACTATCACTGCTACACCATAGACCCATGTAGAACAGGGAATGCATCTGATCTTGTTATCTTGCACTTACCCCAGTGCTTAATTCAGTGCTTGGAACATAGCAAGCACTTAACAAATGCCACTGTTATTAGGAGTATATAAAGGTCCACAACTACCTGAAGTGACATTAACCTGCCATTCTATTTAATCCCTCAGTCAATAATAATTAATGACTCACTTACCCCCACACACTGCACTGTGCTAAGTGCTTGGCAGAGTACATTAGAATTGGTAGACTCGATCTGGCCCCTTGCCTCCAAGGTGCTTATAAACTAGTGTAGGGGACAGACACTAAAATAAATTACAGGTACAGGGCAGCAACCAAGTTTAAAGTCACAATTATGGTATGGTATTTGTTAACTGCTTACTATGTGCCAGGCACTGTAGTAAGCGCTGAGGTGGATACAAGCAAATCAGGTTGGACACAGTCCCTTATCCCATGTGGGACTCATGGTCTCAATCCCCATTTTACAGTTGAGATAACTGAGGCACAGAGAAGTTAAGTGACTTACCCAAGGTCACACAGCAGACAAGTGGGGGACAGGGATTAGAACCCATGACCTTCAGACACCCAGGCCCATGCTGTATCCACTACACCATGCTGCTTCTCATCAAGGGGCTATGGTGGTTGTGAGGAGCAACTATTAAGGCCTTAGGAGATGAGGACTCAAATGCATTGGGGATGCACAAGTATGAAACGGTAGGAGATATTGTTACATCCTAATAGTCAATTAGGGACAAGGGAATTCGTGATTCAGCTTTATTGACGGAATAAACCACAATATTCAGTATCACAGAAAGAAAACTTGTATTAACATGCAAAAAACCATTAATAGCAAAGAATCCTGCTTGTGTTAAACCCTAAATCCAGGGGAGATTATTTATTATGACACTAAGCCCTCAACACAGGGACATTGAGAATTTCCTGTCGTGGAACGATCAAACCCATTTGGTGTTCAGGTCCTTAAGGAGGCAGACCAGCATGGACAACCCTGGCCTAAGAGGTCCTTTGGACCCGGATCCCTCTCTTCCTTTCAGAGGATAAGGAGCAGCAGTGACAGGTGTTTCCCCCAGCCTTTTATATGCTACTTGCTGACCTTTACTTCGAGCTTCTTCTACTTAATTATTCTAATCTATCAATTACAGTTCCTTTGTGTTCTGTTCCTAAGAGATGGCTCACCTGGGGCCTCTGGGGGTTTGTCTTTGAAAAGAGCCTATCTGTCTGGCTGGTTGGGATCACCGGAAGATATATGCCCAAAGGCATAAGTTTAACAAGTTGTTAAAGCAAGGTGCAAACTGCACACTTCAGGTGTATAGGATGTAGTGATGAAAGGCTTCCTGGAGGAGATTAATAATAATAACTGTGGTATTTAAGTACATATTATGTGAGAGGCACTGTACTAAGCACTGGAGTACTTAGGTAATTAGGTAGGACACAGTCCCTTTCCCACATAGAGCTCGTAGGTTTAATCCCCATTTTACAGATGAGGCAACTGAGGCACAGAGAAGTTGTGACCTAACCAAGGCCACAAAACAGACAAGTGGTGGAGCCGGGATTAAAACTCAAGTCCTTCTGGCTCCCACGCCCACGCTCGATCCTCTAGATCACACTGCATCCCTTATTTAGATGTGATATTAATAAGGTTTTGAAGATGGTGAGAATGGTGGTCTGTCAGATATGAAAAGGGGAGAATTTCCAGGCAGGAAGGAGGAGAGGGGCAAGGGGATGATGGCAAGATTGGAGTTTCCTGAGACCAGGAAGGTAAACCTGTCACTGCCTCCTCTTCATTTCTCTTTCACTTCCCTCACTGCACTATGATGCAAGTGAGGCTTTCTTGCTCCACCTCCTTACTTATTGAAATTGGTCTTTAATTCCACTCTTCTCCATCAGTCATATTTATTGAGCTCCTACTGTGTGCAGAGCACTGTACTAAATGTTAGGGGGAGAATACAATATAACGATGTAACAGACACATTCCCTGTCCCCAGCCCCTCCACTCCCTCTGCCTTTCCAAAACCTACAGCTACCATCACCCGGCCTCTCTCCAGCCAGCAATCTTCACCTCATAGGACTGTGAGCCCTGGTGAACGGGGCTGGACCGGGTTGGACTGGGGTTACATCAGATAGTGGCAGTGGAGGCTAGTATTAAGTTACCGAGCTTTAGGTTTTTGGAGGATGAGGTTGGGGTTGTCTGCCTTTACTGAACTAAATCCTGAACTAAAATGAGTTCTAGAAAGACTAGGGGGTATTGTGAAGCCAGTTCTTGGACAGTGACCCTCCTGTTTGGTGAATTCCTCGAACACTGGCCGTGTTTGAGTGGCTCATCAAAGTGACTAGGCCTAATAATAATAATATTTGTTAAGCTCTTACTAAATACAAAGTACTAAGCCCTGGGATGGATATAGCAAATTGAGGTGGATACAGTTCCTATCCTATGTGGGAATCCCAGTCTCAATCCTCATTTTACAGATGAGGTAACTAAATGAGGCCTCTTGCACTCCTAATCTGTAACAGTGAACTCAAGATATGACTGTAGGGTATGCAATTGCACGGAATATAGATTTCTTAAAGCATATGCAATAGGAACATAGTGCGATAATTTATAACCACTGAAAAGGGATAGTTGATCATATGTGGGTTTTATCATGAGTGCTAACAAAACCTCACTGTCAATGGTGTTATCTTTGAAGCATGAAGAATAAGGTCCTCAGAGGAAGTATCGGGACATATTTTAAATATTACAGTAGGGTAGAGAAATAGGTAATATTTTCACAGCTGTGTTTCAACCTTAATTTCATTTCTTAAAAAATAATTGCTTCCATCAAAATTAATCAAATCACCACTAGTACTTATTGCAGAAAAACTGTGCTGAGTGCTTGAGAGAGTACAATAAAACATATTCCTAAAATTCACTTTCAAAATCTTTACTCATGTAATTCCTTGAGTTTTTATTAAAAAGATAAAATACCATAAAATTGAACAGATGGCCAAAGCAATATTGAAACAGATGTCCTCAATTAGCTCTAGTCATTTATTAGGCTATGTTTACACAGTCAAAGTGAAGTAGATAGTTGATCAATCATCTGGTGAATTCAATTAAAGAATGCCACCAAAGTAGATGATCCAAGCAAAAAGGGACCAAAAAATCATCTTTATCTTCAGTAACTGAATTTTTCAATGAATTTGCTGCAGAATTGTCAGAATGTTGGACTCTGATCTATGATTGTCTATTCCTGAGAGTGTGTCCTGGACAATTTGTGTTCTTTGAGGAAATGTAATTTTTAGTCTGTTGGTAAATGGGTCCCACACACTGTAGCCACTTTGGATTTTGGTTTCCATGTTTTTTCGGGCAGGGTGGTCACTTGTCCTGGATGTTAAGGCTCACTGTGGATCAGGTCTGAAGTTTGTGATTTGCCTGGAGATTCTAACCCACAAATTTTCACACTGCAGTTCCACAGTCTGGTTGCTGAGGATGCACAAAAACAGTCATCCCTCTTGTCTCCCTTTAGCTAGGATTGCCTGTGATCCTTCTCACACCCTCATGTCATTCCAGAGCAGGAAGAACTTAGTTTTTTTAAATTAGTTACTTGAGTTCACTGTTCCTCAATTTCCTCATCTGTATAATGGAGATTACATATCTGATCTCTTTATCCTTAGACCGTGAGTTGAACCAATCAGTGATATTTAGTAAGTGCTTATTGTGTGCAGAGCACTTTACTAAAAGCTTGGAAGAGTACAATGCAGGAGAGCTGGTAGATGCGTTTCCTGCCCACAAGAAGCTTACAGTTTACAGGCGAGATGTGGAGTGTGACTGATCTGATTATATTGAATTCAGGCTCACCTTTAGCACAGTTTTTGGGTCATGAATAAGTGTATTTACTGAGTACATACTGGGTGGAGAGCACTGTGAGGAATTTATAGGGTATTTAAGTGTTCATTATATATCAAGTACTGTTCTAAGCACTGAGGTAGATACAAGCTAATCAGCCTAATTGTAGTAGGAAATCAGAGATATAAAGTTAAAGAAGGCAAAGTGACTGAGTGTCTTAAAGTCGTTGATAAGGAGGTGGGTGGGCAATCACTGGAGTTTCTTGAGGAGTGGGGTAATATGGGTTGAACACTTTTTCAGAAAAAAGTGATCCAGACAGCAGAGTGACGTATGAATCGAGTGGGGAGTGACGGGGGCAGGGAAGTCAACACGGATGCTGATGCAGTACTTAAGGCTGGGTAGGATAAATGCTTGGATGAACATGGCAGCAGTTTGGATGGAAAGGAAAGGGCAATCATGGTGCTATTGTGTTATTCTGTTTACAATCAAAGCCTGCAACCATACCTTGGTGGCTAGCCACCTGATTCTGTGAGCTGTTGGCATTACTGGCAAAGCTTAAAACATAAACTGCACCATGCTAACTGATTAGAGAGGGAGGGGTATGCTGAAACCACAAGGGACATTAATTTGGTGGGGAAAAATGCCCAGAATAACTACAAAAGGCTCCTTGCTGACAGGGAACATTTCTGCCAACATTGTTTTACTATACTTCCCATGTGCTTAGTATAGTGCTCTCTGCACGTGGTAAACACAATTGGATGATCATAGATTAGGATGTTTGTCTTCCCCACTGAAGTGTAAGCTCCTTTGAGGCAGGGAACATGTCACATATATTTTGTACTTAAGACCTAGTATAGTGTGCTGTACTAAGTGGGTAGTTAACAAATTCTACTACTATTTGTGGCCCTTATTTACCCTGGAGCCCTGGGGCTTCAGCCCCATGAGCCCCTCGACTTATACAGTACATTGAAGGGACTTAGCTTCCTGACAGAAATCCCACACAAGTGGGCTTCATGGTATTGACCTCCTGTTACAGAGGAGATGTCTTGCCCTTTTGGTATCTCCAATGTAGCTGAACAGTCCTGTTATGCAAACTCTTTCTCTCCCCACATGGAAAGTGTATAGAATTGCTACATAAATTGTTTCCCCTAAATTAAACTATATTTCACCAAAGGACTGCCCCTGGTGAACTCTTTCTTTGCTGGGTAAAATCCTGAAGAAGACTGACACATCAGAAATCTATGAGACGGTAAAACAGCAGTTGTCAAATGAACATCCTTGTAACCTGTTGCTGTTGTTGTCTTATACTGTAGAGTCGTCTCCGACCCATAGCGACACCATGGACATATCTCTCCCAGAATGCCCCACCTCCATCTGCAATCATTCCAGTAGTGTATCCATAGAGTTTTCCTGGTAAAAATACAGATGTACCATTGTCTCCTTCCATGCAGTAAACTTGAGTCGCTGCCCTCAACTCTTTCCCATGCCACTGCTGTCTAGCACAGGTGAGTTTTGACTTGTAGTAGATGGCCTTCCCCTCACTAGCCACTGTACAAGCTAGAAATGGAATGGATATGCCTCTGCTTGACTCACCCCCCAACAGTCGAGACTGGTAGAGTACTGGAAACTCTCCAGATGTGACCCTGAGAGGGTTTGTAACCAGTGGAGTGGGGGTGTTCAGAATTGGCTGCAACATTGCAAAATCAAACATCCTGATTCAGGAAGGCTCACAGTGACTGATCCTAGGTTTGCCCTTTTTCTTTGTCTCTTCTTTCAGAGGAGGTTTGAAAGTGGTCAGGGGTTGGTGGGGGGGAAAGAGGGGATTATCATGTGATCTCTCCTGGAAGGCACCATTCCCCCATCACTTCATGGTTCAAAGAGACCAAGGGAGCCTCCCATGGCCTCTAAAGAATAAGGCCACAAGTAGCCTGCAACTCCTCCAGGCTATTCTGGTTTAAACAGGGACAGGGATCATGTATAGTTCTGTGTTTTTGAGGCAATTAATTATCCAGATAATTTGCTAGTGTAGAACCTGCTAGCATGTCCCCTACTTTCAGATACCTCTTTATATTTGTGAGTACTAGTAGTGTTTGCAAATGTGTAGGAAACTTTTCTCTAGGATATGCTTCGGGGATTAAATGTATCCATTATACTGAATGAATGTATTCCATTACTAATACACCACTTTCCTATTTATACCACTCCAATGTTCATATAGATTTCTGATTATTTATTCACTGAAATAATTGCTCATTTTAGTTTTAATAATGTGTACCTGTTTCCTTCTTTTGACATATATTTGACAATTTATGCTTGCTTGTCTTTTCTATTCGATTTTAAACTTCTTAATGAAATAAACTCTTTTATTGTTGTACTAGCACTTAGAACCATTTTTAATATAGATAATATTGACAATAACTTGTTGATGGTCCCATAGCAAACAAAATAGAAAAATAGAATCTCTCCATCTAGATGGCTTTTTTTTAATTCTTGGAGCTCCACATTTTAGTAAATGTTTTTTATTACAAATGATCTGAACTATATGATACAATACCTTTAAGACTTGTTTTTCATGTGTGCTAGTAGTCTGTCAGAACAGTAGTATAGCTCCATATTACTAGTATATATGTATTTTTAACAAGTAATATGAACAATATGAGACAATGCCTTTAAGACTTTTTTCTTCTCATATGTGCTAGTACTCTGAATCAAAGCAGTAGCTGCAGTTTGTCAGAAGATCTAGAAGTGATTTTCTTCCTACAATAATTTCACACATCCTTGTCTGGAACCTCAGTGTCACATTATACATCTCTCGGCTATTTGTGCAAGTTTCTTATATGAGTAAACCTTCAGCCTGGGGTTTTCTGCCCATGCCATGAACTCTGACATTTAATCTAATTCTGCTTTTTGAACATTTGGGGATTCATCTTTATTCTTTGAACCTTTTCTTTCTCAATTTATTTTAATATTCATTGACACTATCATAGTGACTTCTAAACCATATAAATGTGAATACATGCCACATTAGACTAACAGATACGAGTATATATATATATTTAATATGACCTCCTCCTTGCCAAATCCAAAGGCTTCTATTCTATCCTAATCCTCCTCAACCTCTAAGCTGCCTTTGACACTGTGGATCACCCCCTTCTCCTCAATACGCTATCCAATCTTGGCTTCACAGACTCCATCCTCTTCTGGTTCTCCTCTTATCTCTCCGGCCGTTCATTCTCAGTCTCCTTTGTGGGCTCCTCCTCCCTCTCCCATCCCCCTGCTGTTGGTGTTCCTCAAGGGTCAGTTCTTGGTCCCCTACTGTTCTCTATCTACACTCACTCCCTTGGTGAACTAATTCACTCCCACGGCTTCAACTATCTTCTCTACGCTGATGACACCCAAATTTACATCCCGCCCCTGCTCTCTCTCTCTCTCTCTCTCTCTCTCTCTCTCTCCTCTCTCCTCTCTCCTCTCTCCTCTCTCTCTCCCTCCCGGCTTGTATCTCCTCCGGCCTTCAGGACATCTCCATCTGGATGTCTGCCTGCCATCTAAAACTCAATATGTCCAAGACTGAACTCCTTATCTTCCCTCCCAAAACCTGTCCTCTCCCTTACTTTCCCATCACTGTAGATGGCACTACCATCCTTCCCGACTCATAAACCTGCAACCTTGGTGTGATCCTCGACTCTGCTGTCTCGTTCACCCCACACATCCAATGCATCACCAAAACCTGCCGGTCTCACCTCCACAACATCGCCAAGATCCACCCTTTCCTCTCCATCCAAACCGCTACCTTGCTGGTTCAATCTCTCATCCTATCCCGACTGGATTATTCATTCATTCATTCATTCAATCGTATTTATTGAGCGCTTACTGTGTGCAGAGCACTGTACTAAGTGCTTGGGAAGTACAAGTTGGCAACATATAGAGACGGTCCCTACTCAACAGCGGGCTCACAGTCTAGAAGGGGGAGACAGACAACAAAGCAAAACATATTAACAAAATAAAATAAATAGAACAGTAAATATGTACAAGTAAAATAGAGTAATAAATCTGTACAAACATATATACAAGTGCTGTGGGGAGGGGAAGGAGGTAGGACGGGGTGATGGGGAGGGGGAGAGGAAGGAGGGGGCTCAGTCTGGGAAGGCCTCCTGGAGGAGGTGAGCTCTCAGTGGGCTTTGAAGGAAGGGAGCAAGCTTGGCGGCTGTGCAGAGGGAGGACATTCCAGGCCAGGGTGAGGATGTGGGCCAGGGCTTGACGGCGGGACAGACGAGAACGAGGCACAGTGAGGAGGTTAGTGGCGGCAGAGGAGCGGAGGGTGTGGGCTGGGCAAGTTGGTGCTGGGAGCCTACACAGTGGCTTTCAGACAGGCCAGTTCCTGCTGGATTAATTTCTTTTCCTCGTGCTTGGACGTCAGGGTGGTGATGCTGCGGATTACTGCATCAGCCTCCTCTCTGATCTCCCATCCTCCTGTCTCTTCCCGTTTCAGTCTATACTTCACTCTGCTGCCCAGATTATCTTTGTACAGAAACTCTCTGGGCATAGCACTCCCCTCCTCAAAAATCTCCAGTGGTTGCCTGTCAACCTACGCATCAAGCAAAAACTCCTCACTCTCGGCTTCAAGGCTGTCCATCCTCTCACCCCCTCCTACCTCACCTCCCTTTTCTCCTTCTACAGCCCACCCTTCACCCTCCGCTCCTCTGCCGCTAATCTCCTCACTGTTCCTCGTTCTCACCTGTCCTGCTGTTGACCCCTGGCCCACGTCCTTCCCCTGGACGTGAATGCCTTCCCTCCACATATCTGCCAAACTAGCTCTCTTCCTCCCTTCAAAGCCATACTGAGAGCTCACCTCTTCCAGGAGGCCTTCCCAGACTGAGCCCCCTTTTTCCTCTCCTCCTCCCCATTGCCCCCTCACCCTACCTCCTTCCCCTCCCCACAGCACTTGTATACATTTGTACAAATTTATTACTGTATTAATTTTACTTGTACATATTTACTATTCTACTTATTTTGTTAATGATGTGCATATAGCCATAATTCTGTATAATTCTGATGATTTTGACACCTATCTACATGTTTTGTTTTGTTGTCTGCCTCCCCTTCTAGACTGTAAGCCCGTTGTTGGGTAGGGACCGTCTATATATGTTGCCAACTTGTACTTCCCAAGCACTTAGTACAGTGCTCTGCACACAGTAAGCGCTCAATAAATACTTTTGAATGAATGAATGAATATACAGAGAGAGAGAGAAAGAAATAGAACACATGTTTCCTTGTTTTTGAAGACGACATTACTGAAGGTGGGTTCCTATCTGGAGAAGAGAGTATGGCTGAAAGGTCCCCTAGGGAAACACACACTCCCACATTGTTTACAAGTAAGGATAAATCCTTTCGATTCTAATAGGTTTGTCCTACGTTGACCTCTCTCTGTTTCCAACTCTGTCTTCTGACATCTCAATTTTCATGAAGGCTTTGCTCAAGGACAACAACCTCTACCCTAATTGCTGTCCATTAGGCTCCCACTAAGGTCTCCCAGCCATGAACTGCTGTATTGCATTGCTGGAAACTGTTTCTTCCTATATTTATAAATCATGTGTTTCAACCTCCAGGCTTGCAGGTTCATCTTTTCATTTTGCTATATAGCAGCTGCTTGGGAACCCTGCTCATATCCATTCAATCAATGGCACTGAGCACTTATTACGTGTAGAGCACTGTACGTTCTCCTTATATGTACCACCTGAGAAGAGCAGAGCTGCTGTGGGCAGTGCTTCAGTGCTGGTGAGCTGACTGGCTTCAACAACCCAGTTAATGGGAATTCTGTCCTGCCACTTGATGTAGAATGTAGTTCATGGAAGGCACAGGTGAAATGGGTGAAGGGACAGAGAAGCAATGTGGTCTAATGGATAGAGCATGGGCCTGGGGAGTTAGAAGGATCTGGGTTCTAATCTCAGCTCTGCCACTTGTCTGGTGGGTGACCTTGGGCAAGTCACTTCTCTGTGCCTCAGTTACTGCACCTGTAAAATAGGGATTAAGACTGTGAGCTCTATGTGGTACAGGGACTGTATCCAACCTGATTATCGTGTGTCAACCCCAGCGCTTAGCACAGTGTCTGGCATGTAGTAAGTGCTTAACAAATACTATTTAAAAAAATGGTTCATGAGCAGATATATTTTCCCTGTGCCTCACAACCTAGGTGGCACAGGTTGGATATGAAGGTTTTGATTTTGCTTTGTGCATTTTTCCTTTATCTTACTGCAAAGATCATCTCATACTTTGGTATTATTCAGGTGGTACATAATTGACTATCATCTTCAGTAGCCTGATAAGAATGACTCTGGCCAGAACCTTACCTAAAATGGACAGCTGGGAGATCCCCTGGCCGTTTCCACTGTCAGCAGTTTTTCTTTTCCAAAATAATTAAAACATGTTATAACTAGATCAGTCTACTGATCCACTCAGCAAACAGTTTTCCCTCCGATCCTGGCATCACGATGCTCAGACGAACAATAGAATGCTTACTCTCCTTGACCTCCCTTTTAATGGGATATCCTACAATCCTAAAATTTTCCTCAGGATTTAGAATTCCCTTTGGTAACATTAGGGACCTCTCCTCCATCAATGAATCCAAACTACTCATAAATATTTCCGATGGTTTTATAGTGCAAATCTTCCTGTGGTAGTAATTCTGGATGTTTACCAGCTTTTGGATGAAGAACCATAATATTTGTTCTGAGCCAAACACCTTCCAAACTTCAGTGGATGCTCCCTTAGCTTGTTGGGATTTAGTGAATAACAATTATATTCACTAGAGTCCCACCATTTTTGGTTTTGAAAATATCAATCATGATGTCTTTACGATGCATTTAGACAAAATAACCTAGGCAAAAAATTCACATTTTCATTGTCCCATTATACAGAAGTGTTTTGATCTCCCTGATCATTTTTGTGAAATTCAACAGTGACCCCAAGTTTCTCTCCTGACTCATGCTTGACTCATAACTAAGAAGCCATTACCATGTAGTTGTAGTTTGAATTGTTTTGCTTTATATGCATTTCTTTACAGTTGCTCATGCTGAAGCTCATCTGACACTTTTCTGCCCACTCACTCAGTTTTATGAGATCATCATCCGGTTTATTCCCATCAGATGATTTCCTACCAACCGGAAAACGTTAGTGATACATGCTGCCTTGGAGATTCCCTGCAAATCACCCTTACAGTTTGATTTGACAGTCAGGGCTGATAATCAGGGCAAAAAAGGAAAATCTGCTTCTTACCTAAAAACAGGCAAATATTACCTGCAGTGTAAGTGAATATATATCTAAGGGAAGCCAGGATGTAGGGTTGCCATAAGAAAGTAATGCCTAGCTGTAGAGGGCAAGGGGGAGCATTTGTGTTTTCATTCCTTCATTCAATCATATTTATTGAGCGCTTACTGTGTGCAGAGCACTGTACTAAGCATTTGGGAAGGACAAGTCAGCAACATATAGAGACAGTCCCTACCCAACAATGGGCTCACAGTCTAGAAGAGGGAGACAGACAACAAAACACAACATTTAGACAGGTGTCAAAGTCGTCAGAACAAATAGAATTATAGCTATAGGCACATCATTACCAAAATAAATAGAATAGTAAATATGTACAAGTAAAATAGAGTAATAAATCTGTACAAATATATACAAGTGCTGTGGGGAGGGGAAGGAGGCAGGGCTGGGGGGATGGGGAGGAGGATAGGAAAAAGGGGGCTCAGTCTGGGAAGGCCTCCTGGAGGAGGTGAGCTCTCAGGCTTTGAAGGGAGGAAGAGAGCTAGCTTGGTGGATGGTCAGAGGGAGGGCATTCCAGGCCAGGGGAAGGACGTGGGCAGGGCGTTGACAGCGGGACAGGTGAGAACGTGGCACAGTGAGGGGTTTAGCAGCAGAGGAGTGGAGGGTGCTGTAGAAGGAGAGAAGGGAGGTGAGGTAGGAGGAAGTGAGGTGATGGAGAGCCTTGAAACGGAGAGTGAGGAGTTTTCACTTTTTTGTTTGTTTTGTTTGGTAATGATGTGTCTCTGAGTCAGAATAATATTCAGGTATTTTAGTTCAAGGCCACCATTTTGATTGCAAAATAAAACTTATTTTGGGCCATTTTAAATAGAATCCTTGTCTGCTTTTTCTTTCTAAAAAAATAGAAAGAACAGTGATATAGCCTTTATTTTTAATAGCACTTGTTAAGCCCTGACTATGTTCCAGGCACTGTACTAAGGGCTGGGGTAGACCCTGGACAATCAGGTTGGACACAATTGCTATCCCACATAGGGCTCACAGTCTTAATCTCTACTTTACAGATAAGGCAACTGAGGCACAGAGAAGTTAAGTGGCTTGCCCAAGGTCACACAGCAGACAGAGGGTGGAGCCGGGTAGAACCCAGGTCATCTGACTCTCAGGCCATTTGCTCTTTCCACTAGGCCTGTTGCCTTCCTATACTATTTGGGGTAGGCTGCCACCTTTTCTAATACATTTCTTAAACCATTTAATGAATGACTTATTTAAATTTTTAAAAACCATAAAATCATCCCAGAATCTCTGTGAATTACGTGCGCTGTTTTTAGAGCTGTGGATGTTTAGGGAGAACACTGGAGTACTGAAACCAGTTAGATGGGAAGCAATCATGAGGATACTTTCTTGAAGTGGTGGCTTTTGTGAAGATCAGAATCCTGAGAGGCAGTCTTGAAAATACAGATGGGTTAACGGGAAACATGGAGTATACAGTAGGAATGATGTTTAGTTGCAAACGAGGTGGAATGGACTGTTGAACCCTCATTGGTGTTTTCAGCCACATCTACCTACACGGTAGGATTTCACCTTTATTAGCATCATCTTTGAAAATGAAGCTCTCTCTAATTGTTTATTGTGTGTGTATGTATATATATATATATTACTTTATATAATAAACATACACAGGTATGTGCATAAAACTCTCCAGTTATAGCTCCCCAAATCACTTACACAATCCTAAATATCAAGAATGAGTATGCTATTGAATTAGACTTCTAGACTGTGATCCCACTCCTTCTAGACTGTGAGCCCGCTGTTGGGTAGGGACCGTCTCTATATGTTGCCAACTTGTGCTTCCTAAGCGCTTAATACAGTGCTCTGTACACAGTAAGCGCTCAATAAATACGATTGAATGAATGAATTGAATTGTATCATGAAATGTATGTCTAACTGTCAATGAGTCAACTGGATTTATTGAGCACTTACTGTGTGCAGAGGCTTGGAAGAGCACAGCAGAGGTCAAAGACAATCTAATGGAGGATCAAGATGCAGAAAAATTACTGATAGGAGGGAAAGGATAATGGAAATATAGGTGACTAAAAGATATAATTGTCACATCAAGTGCTGTAGACATCTTTGTAGTACTAATAATTTTCTCATCCAAATGAGGCGATGGGAGAAATATCAGAACTAGAGCCTGCATTGACAGTGACTGTTCTATCACTCTGCAAATCCTCTATATTTCAGGTGAGAGGCAGGTCTTTCTTCAGTGGCATGCTCGTGGGCAGGGAACGTATCTATCAACTCTGTTATAATGTACTCTCCCAAGTGCTTAGTACAGTGCTCTGCACACAGTAAGCACTCAATAAATCTGATTGGTTGGTTGACTGGCTTGGATACTCCCAAAGTGGGAGTGAAGCTATGTCGAACTGGACGAGGTAAGGGCTTTTTTTTTATCAAGGGTTTCTGCCGCAGGAAAGCTGCAGTTCTTCACTTGCCTGTTTGCCTCCATTTACCTCTCTGGTGTCTAGACTGCAACTCCCAGCAGTCCTTGAACCAACCACAAAGGCTTAGCTGTTGTAGTTCACAGAAGTCATGTTGGACCAAATCTTTTTCCAAGTCAGTGCTCAAATGCTACAGTTCTGGGACTTGGCCAAGCTTGGCATGGGCAGAAGCCTGGGTGGGCCAGGCCCTGATTTCCAATTACCGCAGGGTTCTAATCAGGAAAATATGTTAAATGCTAGGGGGTAAATACCTCATTTATAAAGACTTTGGAAGATGAGTGTGGGATTCAGGGGGAGAGGCCATTTACATTTGTAAGCATACACTGACAAATACGCATATCTAACGAGCCTTTGAACTTGAAGATCAGGTTTAGAAACCAAAAATTTGAAGCTTTTCCTGAAACGTTTTGTGTTGCATGAACCCAGATTGCATTTGCTAAGTGCAGTGCTTCTTTTAAGAACGAGACATTGCTTTTGGTAAATGCTGTCTAAAGCCGGTATTTAGACGATTCCCAGCACATTTATTGACGTAACAGAATAACATAAAAGTTCTGTTTGACGAATCACTCAGTTGATTTACCGGACAGGGTAAGTACTTAAAGCCTAAATTCCTACACTCCTGAAACATTATCCATGTGTAGTTTAGAATCTTTAGCTGTGCCACAGAAATGCAGAAGGCAAGGAAGTCAAGGTAAGTTTGTGTAGTTTTTCCAGGCCAGTAGAAACTTCCTAATTCTGATGTGTTTACATTTTGGCAAGGTCTTTCTGGAAATCCGTTAATTGATATGGATTCATAAGATCTCTTCTGAGGAGCCAAGCTCCGACTGCCCCATCTTTGCCATTTTAAACCTCAACTTCCTAGAAGACTGCCAAACCGAGGTGCTGTAGTACAGGACAGGCACAAAATGCACCTCCTCTTAAGTCATCAAATGGAAACACAACAAAAACACGAGCCTTACTGAAACCAAGCAGCCTATAGACCCTGCTTTTCAGAAGTGGTCGCCTACTAGTTCAATTTGCCGAAGCTTTTTGTTTTCCCATTAGTATGTACATATACTTTAATCTTGTTCACATATTTTTAAAGTTTTCTAAATCAATGGTATTTATGCTTAAATGTGTGCAGAGCACTGTACTAGATGGTTGGGGGATTCTAATATGACAGAGTTGGTACGCTCATTCCCTGATCACAAGAAGCTTACCTACAGAAGTTTTGTGTCCCGTCTCTGGGGGAGGAGGAGAAGGAAGACACATCATGATAGGTTCATGACACGAGTAAAATGTCTTCATATTGTGCTCAAGGTTCTATTTAGACTTTTAAACTGTGAGCCCGCTGTTGGGCAGGGACCATCTCTACATGTTGCCAACTTGTACTTCCCAAACGCTTAGTACAGTGCTCTGCAAACAGTAAGCGCTCAATAAATACGATTGAATGAATGAATGAATTTAGACACATTGCCCCAGTACCAGTCCACATATTTATTTTTGAGCGGTGGAGAACTTTTATCATCATCAATCGTATTTATTGAGTGCTTACTATGTGCAGAGCACTGTACTAAGTGCTTATGAATCAGACATAAATGCGGACCATCTCAAGGAAGTTGCAGAGCGATGGAAATAGTGTGAGGTAGGGCTCTCTGAAACGGCATAACCTGCCAAGCAAGAGCTTGATTTTTCGGGTCCCAGTGTCTCCCCACCCCAGCATCTTGGGGATCCCAACTCAACCCACCTCATCTGCCCCAAGGGCTACCCTGGCCACTTGAGCCCATGGGCCAAGGGCGGGCCTCGATACAGAAAGGGAGGTGAGAATCTGGAATAGTCTGGGAGAGAAGCAAGAGGATTATAATAATAATAATAACAATAATATTTGTTAAGCGCTTATTATTTGCCAAGCACTGTTCTAAGCGCTGGGGTACATAGAAGATGATCGGGTTGGACACAATCCCCGTCCCACATAGGGCTCACAGTCTTAATCCCCATTTTATAAATGAGGGAACTGAGGCCCAGAGAAGTTACATGACTTGTCCAAGGTCACACAACAAACTAGTGGTGGAGTCAGCATTAGAACCCATGACTTTTTGGCTCCCAAGCCTGTGCTCTATCCACTGAGAGGCTGCAGGGACATTTCTCCCTCGCCCCCGGCCTTTCCCTCTTCTCCTGGCAGACAGACTCCCATGGTCACCGACCCGGAGACCAAGGCCGAGCAGGGGAGAGAGACCCTCCTTTCTGCGCCTTCCTTCCTCTGGGAGATCAGTGCATTTTATCTCGTTTTACGATAAGGATTTCATCTCTCGTTTTTTTTTTTTTCTGCGTGCTGGGGAAAAAAAAGGGGGAAGCGGGAGGAGAGGGGAGGCGGCCGCCTGCAGAAAGCCTCCCCAACACCCCTCCCCCCTAAGTGCGGATGCTGCGGAGGGGGCAGGGAGGATGCTGCGGGAGGGGAAGGGGAGGATGCTACAGAAGGGGGTGGGGAGGATGCTGCGGGAGGGAAGGGGTGGGTGCTGCGGGAGGGGAAGGATGCTGCCGGAGGGGAAGGGGAGGATGCTGCGGGAGGGGAATGGGAGGGTGCTGCGGGAGGGGAAGGGAAGGATGCTACAGAAGGGGGTGGGGAGGATGCTGCGGGAGGGAAGGGGAGGGTGCTGCGGGAGGGGAATGGGAGGGTGCTGCGGGAGGGGAAAGGGAGGGTGCTGCGGGAGGGAAAGGGGTGGATGCTACAGAAGGGGGTGGGGAGGATGCTGCGGGAGGGAAGGGGAGGGTGCTGCGGGAGGGGTGTTGGGAGGATGCTGCGGGAGGGGAAGGGAAGGATGGTGCCGGAGGGGAAGGGGAGGATGCTGCGGGAGGGGGTGGGGAGGATGCTGCGGGAGGGGAAGGGGAGGATGCTGCGGGAGGAGAAGGGGAGGGTGCTGGGGAAGGGTAGGGTGCTACGCGAGGGGAAGGGGAGGATGCTGCGGGAGGGGAAGGATGCTGCCGGAGGTGAAGGGGAGGATGCTGCGGGAGGGGAAGGGAAGGGTGCTGCGGGAGGGGAAGGGAAGGATGCTACAGAAGGGGGTGGGGAGGATGCTGCGGGAGGGAAGGGGAGGGTGCTACGGGAGGGGAAGGATGCTGCGAGAGAGGAAGGATGCTGTGGGAGGGGAAGGGGAGGATGCTGCGGGAGGGGTGTTGGGAGGATGGTGCGGGAGGGGAAGGAGGGTGCGGGCGGGGGCTGCAGACGCCGCTGCGTCAGGCGGGGTGCGGCTTTCCCATCGGCCTGGCCTGTGCTACCCACCCCCCGCCCCTCCCTCCTCCTTCTCCTCCTCCTCCTCCTCCCCCCCTCTCCCCCCGCCCCTGCCTTCCCCGATCCCTCTCCGTCTTTAAACCGTGGCTGCCTGGGAGGGTCGGACACATGGTCGTCTCCGACACAAATCCAGACAGGCACACACACATACATTCATTCATTCGTATTTATTGAGCGCTTACTGGGTGCAGAGCACTGTACTAGGCGCTTGGGCAGTACAA
The DNA here is from genome assembly GCF_015852505.1 of Tachyglossus aculeatus. NCBI lineage: Eukaryota > Metazoa > Chordata > Mammalia > Monotremata > Tachyglossidae > Tachyglossus > Tachyglossus aculeatus. Next base: position 32,422,464 of record NC_052079.1, on the reverse strand, counting down.
GTTGGCAACGTAGGCACCCGCCAGCGAGCTCACAGTGTAGCAGAGGCAGAGGCAGGGAGCCGCGCCCCTGTGCCCCTGGCTGTCCCGCTGCCGGGCCTTGGGGCCAGAGCCGGGCCCCCCGCCGGACCCCCCGCCGGACCCCCCGCCAGACCCCCGCAGGACCCCCCGCCGGCCGTAAGTGGACCCCGCGCTTCCCGCAGCAATAGCCACTGCCCGCAGGGACCGACCGACCGACCGGGGGATGGAGGGAGGGAGGGAGGGAGGGAGGGAAGGGCCGAGGGGCCCGGGGCGGAGGCTGCCGGGCTGCAGGGGGGCTTGGGGTGCAGAGGGGTGAGGGGCTAAAGGGGGTTGGAGGGTGAGTGGATGGCTGCAGGAGGTTGGGGGCTGGAGGGGGTTTGGGGCTGCAGGGGGGTTGGGGCTGCAGGGGGTGAGTGGATGCAGGGGGTTTGGGGCTGGAGGGGGTGAGTGGATGCAGGAGGTTTGGGGCTGGAGGGGGTTGGGGCTGCAGGGGGCTTCAGGGGGTTTGGGGCTGCAGAGGGGGTTGGGGCTGGAGGAGGTTAGGAGCTGCAGGGGGGTTGGGGCTGTAGGAGGTTTGGGGCTGCAGGGGGATTGGGGCTGCAGGGGGTTTGGGGCTGGAGGGGGGTTGGGGCTGCAGGGGGTTTGGGGGTGCAAAGAGGGTTGGGGCTGGAGGAGGTTAGGAGCTGCAGGGGGGTTGGGGCTGTAGGAGGTTTGGGGCTGCAGGGGGTTTGGGGCTGTAGGAGGTTTGGGGCTGTAGGGGATTTGGGGCTGTAGGAGGTTTGGGGCTGCAGGGGGTTTGGGGCAGGAGGGGGTTTGGGGCTGGAGAGGGTTTGGGTCTGCAGGGGGGTTTAGGGCTGCAGGGGGGTTGGGGCTGCAGGGAGTGAGGGGCTGCAGGGGGGTTGGGGCTGCAGGGGGTTTGGGGCTGGAGGGGGGTTGGGGCTGCAGGGGGGTTGGGGCTGCAGGGAGTGAGGGGCTGCAGGGGGGGTTGGGGCTGCAGGGGGTTTGGGGCTGGAGGGGGGTTGGGGCTGCAGGGGGTTTGGGGTTGCAGGGGGTTTGGGGCTGAAGGGGGGTTGGGGCTGCAGGGGGTTTGGGGCTGCAGGGGGTTTGGGACTGCGCGGGGTTTGGGGCTGCAGGGGGTTTGGGGCTGCAGGGGGTTTGGGGCTGCAGGGGGTTTGGGACTGCGCGGGGTTTGGGGCTGCAGGGGGTTTGGGGCTGCAGGGGGTTTGGGGCTGGAGGGGGTTGGGGCTGCAGGGGGTGAGGGCCTGCAGGGGGTTTGGGACTGCAGGGGTTGCAGGGCTGCAGGGGGTTTGGGGCGGCAGGGGGTGCGAGGCTGGAGGGGGTTCGGGGGCTTGGGACTGGAGAGGGTTTGGGGTTGCAGGGGGTTGGGGGCTGCAGAGGGTTTGGGGCTGCAGAGGGTGAGTGGATGCAGGAGGTTTGGGGCTGGAGGGGGTGAGTGGATGCAGGAGGTTTGGGGCTGGAGGGGGTGAGTGGATGCAGGGGGTTTGGGACTGGAGGGGTGCAGGTGTGCGGGGCTGCAAGGAAGGAGAACTGTCTGTCCCTGGTTCCTTGCCGGGCGGGCGGTGGCTGTGTGCGGGCTCCAGGGTGGATGTGCAAATGGGTCTGCGTGAACGCCCCGAGCGGGGCCGGGTGTGTCTCTAGAGAGCCTTGTGCGACACGCTGCGGGCGCCCCAAACGGGACTCTCTCCGAGTCAGAAGCCGAGGGGCGAACTGTCCCCGGGCCGGGGGCGAGCGCAGGGGCCGGAGAAGGGAGGAGCCTCTCTGCTCGCTCGATCGGGTGGGCCTCTCCCAAGCGCTTAGCGCAGTGCCCTGCACAGAGCGAGCACTCAGGAAATAGGACGGACTGATTGACTGAGCGGTCATCCGTGACCCAACACCCTTGGCTCGTTCCCTTCACATTTTGGGGTGGAAGAAAATAATACTAATAATGGCATTTATTAAGCATTTACTATGTGAAAAACACTGTTCTAAGCGCTGGGGAGGTTACAAGGTGATCAGGTTGTCCCACGGGGGCTCACAGTATTAATCCCCATTTTACAGATGAGGTCACTGAGGCCCAGAGAAGTTAAGTGACATGTCCAAAGTCACATGGCTGACCACTGGTGGAGCCAGAATTTGAACCCATGACCTCTGACTCCAAAGCCCTTGCTCTTTCCACTGAGCCAAGCTAATTCCTAAACACACACACACACACACACACACACACACACACACACTCTCTCTCTCTCTATATATACAGTTGTGGGTGTGGGTGTGGGTGGGTGTTTTTGGGGAGAGAAGTTGGGCCTCAAGCCCCCTCACTTTGTTAGATGCTCCCACGCATGCTGCCAGGCACGATACTAAGGATAATGATGCTATTTGTTAAGCACTTTCTATCTTCATAATTTCCTTTCTAATGACCATTCTCTTTGGTACGACTGTTCCTTTCATATAGGCCTTTCATCATTTTTAGCGGACCATTTCATGAGCCGTTTGGAAAATATAACCTTTTCAAATTGTATAAACGTTTCCCCAGTCTTTACGGCACTTGGAAAAACACAAGTTATCCCAACAGTTCAGCTTTTAGACTTAACGATTTGCCATTTCCAAATGTACTGAATGTCGTATTCGAAAGGTCTCTCTTTACATTGGGTCCTAATGGTAGCGGATGAAAGGTGGGGAAATGTGTGTGTGTGGTTGAACCGGCCTGGCTGCTGCTGGTCTACTGAAGGATGAAAAGGCTGTTCCCCTGGGCTCTCTGCCCATCACGCCTTCCCCTAGCAGGTGCCCTGACTTTCCTCAACTGGTCCTGTCCCTGCATCCTGCATCTGAGCCATCAGGGCCAGATGGAGTCTGCGCGACGTGATGTCAGCAATGTTTGGGTGCTTATGCAAATACTTCCCCTCCTTCCTCTTCTTATTTATCTGGATTTGTTTTCCTTCACGCCTTAAAGACAACTCCTACGTGTCCTGATCCCATTAGGCCGGACACTTACTTCGCAGCCCTCTCCAACATCCAGTAAGTGAAGTCAACAGTCCGCTTTTTGTCTTGTTCTGTACAGCTTGCCTGACAGGCTCTGAAATAGGATTTTCTCCTTGGTTTGCAACTTATGCAATACACCTACAGGCTAGAGACTGCTGTGAATCCCCCGGTTCACCCCAGTGTTTTTCATTGCATCGGGGAGCTTTCTACCTTCTCTGCTTGGGGAGAGAGTACGTGATCACCTAGACAGATTATTCATGTATCTGATTCAATTTTACAGTCAAGGTCACGTGCTGGAGTCTAGATCAGCCATTTTAATCAAACTAGGACGTTTGTTACTTCAAACCAACAATTAGTAGTGTCTGCTTGTTGTCATGAAATCCTCCCTCTGTTCTCTCTGGTACTGTCATGAGTGGTGATCATTTTTCAAAAATACAACAGCCTACTCATCCTTTTCTTTTTAACAAGCCAAAAAATGGCTTCACGGTAGATGCATTTATTTACACATTTTCTTTTATTTCTTAAAAACAAACAAAGAAAGAAACCCCACTTGGAACTACTCCCAACACTTATCTGGAATTTGCTGTGCAGCAAAGATAGTGTTCATAGTATAAAAATATATATATCCTGAATTGTAGAAATTAAATTAAAATAAAGGAATAGGGAGAGGTGCGATACATTACTCCTTTGCTTTGCAAGGCAGACAGCGTAGGAACAGAATACCATGAATACACGGAAATCCTCAGCTCAGTCTGTTACCTGTATAATAATTTAAAGCGAGATAAAACCTCATCTCTACATTTGTTAACCATTTATTTAATCATCGAGTCTTCCCTCGCTGAAATGTTAGTCCTGATCACATCTTTAGACTTGATGGTTATTTGTGTAGCGGTAAAGCCTGGGCTCAAGAAATGTTAGAGTGCTTTAAACCATGCGTGGCCTCCTGATTCTAGAAGCATGGCACACATCATGAAATCTTTATCCATAAGCTTGGAGAGCACATTGAGCTTAGGGGGTTTTGTTCTGTGCTATTCTGATCCAGCATCGAGTTGACAAGCATTGTTGCAGTCCAGAAGGGCTTCATAGGGCTACTACCCATGTTAGTGTACCAGGAAGAACCAGCTCTGCCCTGTTCATATACATTTCATTTGTTGAGGATTTGCATTTTGCGCTCAGCCATGGCTGTAGGGAGTGTCTTGTTATATAGTTGATATGACAAACTTGTTTACCGACCCCTAATTTTACTCCTTTCTTCTATCAATCAATGGTATTTCTTGTTTTGTAAATCAAAGTATATGACCCCATTGTGATATAGAGCATTGCATTAAACACTTGGGACAGTAAAATATAATAAACTTGGTACACACGATCCCTGCCCTCAAGGAACTTTCAGTCTAGTGAGGGAAATTACGGATAGGGAAAAGCAAGAGAGAATAAGGATATGTACATAAGTGCTATGGGAATGGAGTTAGTATCCAAATGGCTAGTGGGTAAAGTCCCAAATGTATAGGAGATTCAGAAGGGAGGGAAAATAGGGTGGGGAGATGAGAGGTAAAGGCCTCTCATCAGGGCAAGGAACAAAGGTTAAGTAGGAGGGGGAAAGCTGATTAAAGGAGTTTCTGTTTGGTGCAGAGATGGATGGGCAGCCTTTGCAGGTTTTGAGGAGTGGGGAGATGTGAGTATATAGATTATTTAGAAAATATGATCCAGATAACAGAGCAAAGTATCAATCAATCAGTGATATTTATTGAATGCTTACTGTGTGCAAAACGCTATACTAAGTGCTTCGGAGAGTACAATGCAAGGTAGATATATTCCCTGTCCAAAATGAGCTTGCAGTTTAGAGAGGAAGATGGACATTAATACAAATAAATAATTTATAATACATGCAGGTATGTATGGACCGCAGGCTCATGCAGTAGGAGAGGTGGGAAATAAGTGCTTGGGCCAGTGATGTAGTGTCAATCAATCAGTCATATTTATTGAATGCTTACTGTGTGCAGAGCACTGTACTAAGCGCTTGGGAAGTACGGGTTGGCAACATATAGAAACGGTCCCTACCCAACAGTGGGCTCACAGTCAATCAATCAATCAATCGTATTTATTGAGCGCTTACTGTGTGCAGAGCACTGTACTAAGCGCTTGGGAAGTACAAGTTGGCAACATATAGAGACAGTCCCTACCTAACAGTGGGCTCACAGTCTAGAAGGGGGAGACAGAGAACAAAACAAAACATATTAACAAAATAAAATAAATAGAATAGATATGTATAATATGTATGTACAATAGATATGTAGTAGTTTGCATAGAAAGGAAGGGGCAAATTGTAGAGCTGTTGTGAAGGAAAAACTGACAGAATTTGGTAACAAACTGAGTATAGGGTTTGATTGAAATAATGAGTCAAGGATAACACTAAGGTTGTGGGCTTGTAAGACAAGGGAGATGGTGTTGTTGACAGCGATGGTGGAAAAGCGGGTTTGGTTTCGATGATAAGGAGTTCTGTTTTGGGCATGTTAAATTTAAAGTGTCAATGGGACATCCAAGTAGAAATGTCCTGAAGACAGGAGGAAATGTAAGACTGCAGAGGAGAGAGGATGGATCTGGGGACACAGATTTGGGAATCAACCATGTAGAGATTGGAGGTGAAGCCATGAGAGTGAATGAGTTCTCCAAGGGAGTGGATGTAGATGGAGAATAGAAAACTGAGCCTTGAGGGACTCAACTATAGTTAGGGGGTGGAAGGCAGAGGAGGAACTACTGAGAGAAACTGAGAAGGAGGGGCCAGAAAAATAGGAGTAGAACCAGGAGAAGACAGAGTCAGTAGAGTCAGGGTTAGGCAGATATCAGGAGAAGGATCAAAGGAAGTTGAGAGGTCTTGGAGGATTAGGATTGAATTTGACAAGAAGGAGGTCATTGGTGACCATAAAGCAGGGGGACTTTCTGTTGAGTGGAAGGGATGGAAGCTATATCGCAGCAGGTCAAAGACAGAATTGGTGGAGAGGAAGTGGAGGCAGCAGATGTGAACAACTGGTTTGAAGTATTTGGAAAGGAATGGTAGGAGGGACATGGAGAGTGGCAGTGAGGACAGGTAAATGCAAAGATTCAGTAGATGCCGAGAACATTGTCCAGTAGTTTCTGCAACATTGGCATGTTTTAAAGCAGAAGGGAAGAAGCCATTGGAGAGTGAGCAGTTAAGATGGTGATCAAAGGAGCGGGTGGACACGAGTTTTAATAAGGTATAAAAGGATGGGGTCAGAGGTGCAGGTGGAGGCACTAGATTTTCAGAGGAGGTGGCAGATCTCTTGAGATACTTCTGGGAAGAACGAGGGAACAGGAGGCGGTGGAACTGGAGAGAGGAGGATTTTAGGGAGTTTGTGTCTGATAGTTTTAATTTCACTGATTTCATAGATGGCAAGGTTATTGGGACAAGAGATGGGAGGACAGGGGATTTGAGAAGCGAATTAAAAGTCTGCAACAACTGGTGTGGAAAATAGGCATGGGAGTCAATAAGGGTGAGAAGTATTATTACTGGGCAGAGGAAAGTTATAGCAGGTGAGGATGAATTTGAGATGGACGTAGATTGTTTTATTCATTCAGTCGTACTTATCGAGCGCTTACTGTGTGCAGAGCACTGTATATCTCCATCAGTAATTGTATGAACCTTGAGGATGGGAGTCCTTTCTAATAACTCTATTGTATTCTCCCAAGAGCTTAGTTTGTTTTGCACATTGTTGTTATTGGTTGATTTAAACTTTTCAATGTCAATATATTGATAAAAAATAGCTACTCGTGTAACAAAGCGTTAAATAAGAGCCTACAGATAGTCCTTCAAATGACATTATAAATTGAGAAAAATGCTAGCATTCAGTAGTTACTAAACGCAGACAACTTGGCTCAATGGTTCTTGCCACTCTAGAAAGTGATAGGGTTCTTTTCAAATTATCAATGCACCTCTGAAAAGCGATACAGCTTCAACCTTAAGGAACAGGAGCAAATCCTTAGGAAATGATAGTAATAATAGAAAATGCCCTTGAACACACTTTATACTACCAAATCAAATACTGTTGATTGATTGATTGATCTAAGATGAAGCTCTACAGGACAAAAACATACCAGAACATGAAGACATATACAGGATTGCCAATTATGGCGGAAATTTCAAATGAATTTAGAGGCGTGAAAAGTGGCAAAGCACTTGGACTTAATGGCAAATACCTGCTAAAATATGCAAGCATGAGGATAACATGTTACCTACACAAGCTTTCCCTCACTCCATGGAACACTGAGGAGTTTCTACAGGATCATAAAGATGCCTCCAATATCACCATCTTCAAGACAATTATTATGGAACATCACTGCTCCCCAGCGCTGGCAAGATCACAGCCAGACTTATTCCAGATACGCTACAGAAAAATATTATTGGCCACAAGCTCCCCGAATCACAAAATCATTTCAGGTCAGCCTGAAACACAGGAAGGTGTGGTCCTTAAAGTCAGATTAGCTTCATGGTTCTGGTCTGAAATATTGAAGGGATTGACAGAGTGCTGAGGGAATTCATAAAACCCCTTTTAGTAGAGTTAGATGATCCAGCGGGAATAGAACTCTGGTGTTTGTCCATCTATTTTAATTTCCCAGGCTTTTTACATATTAGATTATGAATTCATTGTGGATGAGGACTAAATGTTTTTCCTACCAGGTATACTTCCAACTGGTATACTTTTCTGCACACAAATGCTCTGATAATACTGAAGATGGATTCCCATTGATTTTGAGTAGGCTTTACTTACTCATTGGAGATTGCTTCATTTCCTTTCAATTAATTTCTTTGCTGGCTTGGCACTTCTCTCTTTTAGTGAATCATTTTGCACTGATCACAGCTGTCTGCAATGTAATTTAACACATTAAATTTCAACCGAGTCATCCAAAGGGAGTAGGTAGAGATCTTGGAGTTAATTGCTTATATGATTTTCTTCCTGGGCCAAAAAGCCTGTGGGCATTTTGGTGTTTGGTGGTCTGTCATAACTCACCAGTGAATTTTATTTTCAAAATCCAGGGCAAGTTCTATTTCCAGAAGGGTTGAAGAAGAGAGACTCATTAGTACTTTCAATAAGGGCATGGTCTATTGAAAAGAGCACAGGCCTGGGAATCAGTGAACCTGGGATTGGAGATGGACACATCACGATTGACTGATTAAAACATAATACAAACAAATGCACAAAATAGGCTAAAAGTCTTGGAGGGGCCGGATAAATCCAAGAGTAGCAGGGATCAGCTTTTATCGCTGGCCTGACACACCTGGAGATTTCCGGGATCAGGAACCACAGTGGCAGATGGGAAGGTGGCAGTTGCCACTGTTTTTTTTTGGGCACAACTGGGAGAGTCTGAGAACATGTGGGAGCAATTCACTTAACATCTCTGGGCCTCAGTTTCCTTATCTGTAAAATGGAGATTCAGTCCTACTCCCATAGACTGTGAACTCCACATGGGACAGGGACTGTGTCCGACCTGATTATCTTGTATCTAACTTAGTGCTTAGTACAGTGCTCGGCACATTGTAATCATTGAACAAGTATTATTTTATCATTATTATTATTATTATTATTATTATTATTACTAATGTGTCCTGGCACTATCTGTTTTGCAGTCATGCCTGCTCTGGGCTGGGCATGGAACGGAGCAGATGGACATAGCTTGTTGTTCTTGCCGATTGGCAGTATGCAATTAAGGCTAAGGAGGTTTATTTTTGAATGGGAAATAGATTTCCATAAAAATAAACCCTAAATAATGTGCTTGGCGTTTTCTAAAGTGTGGTAAGTGAAATATTGCTGGGGCTTTTTTAAACAAATGATAGGAAGCCATTTTCCAACTCTTAAAATATTTGGAATACAAATGACCCATTATGCTGTTTGCTGCTCAGACCTAACACAAGTATAGATTTGCTTTATTCACTTTGTTACCTGCTTTTGGCCTGGAGCAAATAGAACTGGGCACTGTCATAGAATTCATGCTAAAGACAGAGTGGGAGTTAGCTGGCCTAAAGCAAGCCTTAGGTTAAGAAAAAGTAAATTGTAAACAGAAACTCTTTACCACTGTCTTTGAACAACATTGCCCCCTACTACCTTACCTCGCTCTCCCATTACAACCAAGCCCGCACACTTTGCTCCTCTAATGCCAATCTAATCACTGTACCTAAGCCCAGCGTGGCCCGGGCTTGGGAGTCAGAGGTCGTGGGTTCTAATCCCAGCTCTGCCACTTGTCAGCTGTGTGACTTTGGGCAAGTCACTTCACTTCTCTGGTCCTCAGTTCCCTCATCTGTAAAATGGGGATGAAGACTGTGAGCCCTACGTGGGACAACCTGATGACCTTGTATCCCCCCAGTGCTTAGAACAGTGCTTGGCACATAGCAAGCTCTTAACAAATACCATCATTATTATTGGTATTATTGTCTATCTCGCTGCCTACCTCTTTTCAGAGTACTGCCTCTGGCCTGGAATTCCCTCCCTCTTCATATCTGACAGTCAATTACTCTCTCCACCTTCAAAACCTTAGTCAAGGCACATCTCCTCCAAGGGATCTTCCCTGCCTAAGCCCTCATTTCCTCTTCTCCCACTCCCTTCTGCATCTCCCTGATTTGCTCTCCTTATTCACCCCACTCTCAGTCCTACAGCATTTATGTACATATCTATAATTTACTTAGTTATATTAACGTCTATCTCCCCCTCTAGACTGTGAGCTTGGTTGTGGGCAGGGAATCAATTAATCAATCAATTGTATTTAGTGAGTGCTTACTCCGTGCAGAACACTGTACTAAGTGATTGGGAGAGTACAATACAACAGAATTAGCAGACAGGCTCCCTGCCCATAATGGGCTTACAATCTATGTACCAACTCTGTTGTACTTTCCCAAGCTTTTAGTACAGTGCTCTCCCATAGTAAGTGCTCAATAAATACCACTGATTGATTGCTCTGCACCCTGTAAGCGCTCAATAAGTATGTTCGATGTTCTTGATTTGACTTATGGTTGCAATACAGATTCATGTAACAATAGTGGAGTCAGGGTAATGAGCAATCTTCAATGTTCTAATGTTTAATCATTTACCACTTTTTGGTTCAATAACTTGGATTGTACATTACCACCTTTCATTTGAAAAATGTGCTTAATCCTTTCTCCTACAGGATCTTCAAAGAGAGAATTGTATTTTGCACAGATTCTTGAGCAAGAGTGTGCTTTTTCATTTCAGCAGAAATGCTGGTTGGTTGTACTAAAATTCAGTGTATAGCTAATAGGAATGATGGGGTAGCATGAAGGAGGGAAATCTGGAGGGACGTTTGCTTTGGAACAGAGGCTATGAACGGGAAGAGGAAATGTGCCTTAAAGTTTGTTTATTTTTAAAAAACTCCATGTTTAGTTTTGGTGGAGAGGGTGAGTAGGGTGCTTAGTTTATATGTGTGCATTTCAGCCTAATGCTTTAAAGCTGAGTAGCAACATGGTGCCACTAGAAGTAGCTTGGCCTATCATTCAGTCATATTCATTGAGCGCTTACTGTGTGCAGAGCACTATTCTAGGCACTTGGGAGAGTACAATATAACAGAGTTGGTAGACACATCCCTCTAGCTTACAGTCTAGAGGGATGTCTAGAGCCTAGTAGATAAATCTTGTCCCTGGTAGCCAGGAGGTCCTGGCTTCTAATCCCAGCTGAAGAACTTAACTTCAGTGTGCCTCAGTTATGTCATCTGTAAAATGGGGATTAAGAATGTGAGCCTCATTTGGATCACAGACTGTGTTCAACCTGATTAGCTTGTATCTATCCCAACATTTAGTACAGTATCTTAGACATAATAAGCACTTATCAGATGCCATAATAAAGAGTATAAAGCAAAAATTGAGTTTAAGCAGACCTAAAACAGTGTGAGACTTCTTAGATGGGGGAGAACTTTTCTTAGGTGAAGGATCTGTCCTATGGTGTGTGCATGAAGATGCCTTTTTTAGGCAGGGGAATCTGGGAAGAGACATAGTCAAAGGAGACTAGAATGTAGTAATGGTAGTAGTAGTAGTAGTAGTAGTAGTAGTAGTAGTAGTAACTAAATCCTGGGAGAGAATTACACAGGTAAGAATTAGACATGGTCCCTGTCCCCCTGGGGACTCACAGTCTTAATTGGGAAGAAGGGAATGGAAGCTGACACATTAGTAGTAATGAAACAGTAAAACACAATGCAAATAAATCCACAAAATGGGCTCAAATTTTAGGTGGTGATGGAGGAGTCCGTGGGAGGAGCTTTGCAACCCAGCTTGGGTTGCAAAGAGCATTCCAAGAGCAGGGGCCCTCCGTGGTGAGAGGGAAGGTGGTGGTTGCCATGGTGCTTTTTGTGTTCCTTCAGCATTTTTTCTTGCTTTCCTCCTACTTTACCTGTCTCCTCTTACTCCCCAGAGCTAGCCCCATGATTATCTTCTTCAGTTGGTGTTTAACTTTCAATCGCTACAGCACTCTGTGCTAAGCACTTAGGAAAGTACAAGAGAAACAGTAGGCACAATCCCTGCCCTCACAAAGTTTCCTATCTAGTGGGGGTGACAGAACCTAAAAAATATTACAAATAGGAGAAAGAAGGAAAGGGAATATGTACCAGGATTTGGGAAAAAAAAACCAGCACTCCAACTGCTCTTGGCAGTTTAGAAGCAATCCTGCTGAATCGGGGCCTGAAAACTAGGGTTCGTGAGCCATAACTGACCCTTCTTGGAACAAATATGGCTTGTCAGTCAGTCATTCGTATTTACTGAGCACTTACTGTGTGCAGAGCACTGTACTATATTGTGCTTGGGAGAGTACAATATAACAATAAGCAGACATATTAACAGACATGGATATAAATAAATGAAACACAGATACGTATATAAGTGCTGAGGGGCTGGGAGGGGTGATGGATAAAGGGAGCAAGTCAGGATGATGCAGAAGGGAATGGGAGAGGAGAAAAGAAAGGCTTAGAGAAGGCCTCTTGGAGGAGATTTGCCTTCAATAAGGCTTTGAAGTGGGGGGGAGAGCAATTGTCTGTCGGATATGAGGAGGGAGGGCATTCCAGGACAGAGGCAGGATGCGGGTGAGAGACTGGTAGCCAGATAGTCCCAGCCCCCTCCAACAAAAAGGCCCTCCTCCAGCCTCTTTACAGCCCAGCTCCAGGGAGCAGCTAGTGGGTAGGGGAGGTGTCCAGCTATTGTGCTCCTGCTCACTTGCCCACTCAGCTCCTTCAGCCTCTGTCCACAAAACCACAAACACAGTGCTCCCACGGCAAAGTCACTCCCTGCCCGGCAGCCAGGATGTGGCCCTTCTTTTCCCCCGCAATGTCCTCCCTTCACCCTCAGTTCGTGGTAACAAAGGTTATTGGAATCCTGCTTCTCTGGTGACACCACAGAGCACCTCCTTTGCTCTGCCCACCTTTCCCCACTTCCCTACTTAATAATAATGATAATAATAAATAGTAATAACGGTACTTAAGTCCTCACTATGCTGCCAAGCATTCTAAGTGCTGGCTGGGATAGATACAATAAAATCAGCACAGACACAGGCCCTGTCCCATATGGGAAAGAGGAAGGAAGAACAGGTATGTAATCCCCATTCTACAGATGGGGAAAGTGAAGCACAGAGATGTTGTGATTCACCTAGTGTCACAACAGTCAAGCGGTGGACCCGGGACTAGAACTTGGGTCTCCTAACTTCCAGTCTCAGGTTCTTTTGTGGTAGGCCTCTCTCCCTTCCCTTCCCCTCCATTCCGCTCCCTGCCACTACCAGCGTTTTTTGAAGTGGTTTTGCCATTTCAAAACCACTGTTGTTTTGAAGTGGCTATGGCTTCAAGCTCCAGTGAGACAAACTTCTATCATGCTGGTCATGGTGCGTTTTGATAACCTTACATTTGTTTCTTTTGCTGAAAAATGTTGCCGGTCCCATCTCTGTTCCCACACCCGTTTAATTCCTCAGATTAGTGTTTCAGCTCTACTAGTTTAATATGGACATTTGTCTGTATGGTAGATGCTAATTCTTAAGGGAGCTTTGAAGTTGGACGCCCTTTATTTGAATGGTTTTCTCATCCACTCAGAGCAATTAATTCAACATTCCTTTTCAAATCCTCTGTCCTTTTCATTGAGGGTTGTCCCATGACTGGCATGGAGTTTCTCACAAAATTGACCTGGCAGTTTTGAAGCTCTTGTGGGATTTGTCATGTGGCTTAGCTATTTATAATTATTCCGTTCATCTGGGCCTTTCTCACACTGTGTACTTGAATATTCTATAGAATATGTATACAGTCATCACCATCACCTTTCTAAGTATTTACTGAGCAAATGTCACTGCCTTAATATGGGGAAAGTAACATAGAATGCATGGAATCAGACTGAGCCCTTTTCCTATGCTGCTCCTCCCCTCCACATCACCCCTACTCCCTCTCTCCATTCTACCCCCTTCCCTGCCCCACATCACTTGTGTATATTTGTACATATTTATTACTCTATTTATTTATTAATGATGTGTATATATCCATAATTCTATTTATCCATTTTGATGCTATTGATGCCTATCTAATCGTTTTGTTTTCTGTCTCCCCCTTCTAGACTGTGAACCCATTATTGGGTAGGGATTGTCTCTGTTGCCGAACTGTACTTTCCAAGTGCTAGTGCTCTGCAGTCTCCTTTGTGGGCTCCTCCTCCCCCTCCCTTCCCCTTATTGTAGGAGTTTCTCAAGGGTCAGTTCTTGGTCCCCTTCTGTTCTCTATCTACACCCCCTTGGTGAACTCATTCACTCCCACGGCTTCAACTACCATCTCTACGCTGATGACACCCAAATCTACATCTCTGTCCCTGCTCTCTCTCCCTCCCTTCAGGCTCGTGTCTCCTCCTGCCTTCAGGACATCTCCATCTGGATGTCTGCCTGCCATCTAAACTCAATATGTCCAAGACTGAACTCCTTATCTTCCCTCCCAAACCCTGCCCTCTCCCTGAATTTCCCGTCACTGTAGACGGCACTACCATCCTTCCCGACTCACAAGCCCACAACCTTGGTGTCATCCTCAACTCTGCTCTCTCATTCACCACACACATCCAATCTGTCACCAAAACATGCCAGTCTCACCTCCACAACATCACCAGGATCCGCCCTTTCCTCTCCATCCAAACTGCTATCTTGCTGGTTCAATCTCTCATCCTTTCGTGACTGGATTACTGCATCAGCCTCCTCTCTGATCTCCCAATCTCCTGTCTCCCCCCCACTTCAGTCTATACTTCACTCTGCTGCTCGGATCATCTTTGTGCAGAAACGCTCTGGGCATGTTACTCCCCTCCTCAAAAATCTCCAGTGGTTGCCTGTCAACCTACGAATCAAGCAAAAACTCCTCGCTTTCGGCTTCAAGGCTCTCCATCACCTCGCCCCCTCCTACCTCACCTCCCTTCTCTCCTTCTACAGCCCAGCCCGCACCCTCCACTCCTCTGCCACCGCTAACCTCCTCACTGTACCTCGTTCTCACCTCTCCTGCCATCGACCCCCGGCCCACATCCTTCCCCTGGCCTGGAATGCCCTCCCTCCACATATCTGTCAAGCTAGCTCTCTTCCTCCCTTCAAAGCCCTACTGAGAGCTCACCTCCTCCAAGAGGCCTTCCCAGACAGAGCCCCCTTTTTCCTCTCCTCCTCCCCACCCCCCCCACCTCCTTCCTACCTCCTACTTGTATATATATAATAATAATTTTGGTAGTTGCTAAGTACTTACTATGTGCCAAGCACTGTTCTAAGTGCTGGAGGAGATACAAGATAATCAGGTTGTCCCACATGGGGCTCACAGTCTTAATCCCCATTTTACAGATGAGGTAACTGATATTTGTGCAGATTTATTACTCTGTTTATTTTACTTGTACATATTTACTATTCTATTTATTTTGTTAATGATGTGCATATAGCTTTAATTCTATTTGTTCTGACAACTTTGACACCTGTCTACATGTTTTGTTTTGTTTTGTCTGTCTCCCCCTTCCAGACTGTGAGCCCATTGATGGGTAGGGACCGTGTCTATATGTTGCCAACTTGTACTTCCCAAGCACTTAGTACAGTGCTCTGCACTCAGTAAGTGCTCAATAAATATGATTGAATGAATGAATGAAGGATTCCATTCTTTGAATAACTCATATTCTTAAGGGAAAGATGACACAGAGAAATTGTTCCAATAATTATAATCATATTAATTGCGGTATCAGTTAAATGCTTTCTGTATGCCAAGCATTACACTAAGTGTTGTGGGTAGATACAGCATAATCAGGTCGAGCATAGTACCTGCTCACTGTCTATGGGGAGGGGGAGAACGGGTATTTTGTCCCCACTTTACAGATGAGGAAACTACGGCACAGAAAAGTTGAGTGACTGCAGGACTGTGTGACTATGTCACACAGCAGGAAAGTGGCATTGCTGGGATTAGAACCCGTGGTCCTGGCTCCCTAGAACATGCTCTTTCCAATAGGCTGCATATCTTTTTTTTGAAACAAAAAACCCCAACAAAACAATCTTTTAGGATTCTTGAAGCAAAAAACAAACCATCCTGTTGGCAAAGGAAATACCTCTAAAAGTGGTGGCAGTGATAGGAGTAAATCCCCAGGATTTCAAGTTACACCAGCTTCTGATTGCTTTGGTCTGACTATAAATTTGTGCCTAAAGACTGCAAGGCCAGTTTTTTTCTCCAGGGAAAATATTCATACATAAAAGTTACAAATTATAGGGTGTTAAAATTATCTCATAGTGTAAAGTGCATTTCATCTGATCTATTTTACGATGGTCTACATAGGATCACAGTCTTGAAGAAATGAAAGGGGAATTGAATGTTCATGTTTAGATATATGAAATATTTTCACTTGGAAAAAATTCACCATGTGAATGTTTGCATATGCTTTTGCATGTATATTTTAAAATCAATTGAGAATACACACAATTGTGCTTTATGTTATAGACTAATTTATGAAGCACTTTTAGATAAGTGATGAGATAAACTTTTACCAAAATAACCCTGGGGATAAATTGTACTGTAATTGCACATTCTGAGTTTGGAACCCCTCCACCCTCATCTGAATCCCAACACATTCATGCACTCTTTCAACTCAAAGCAGAACACTCTACATATTCATATTATTATATACCCAATCCCAACACATTCAAACAGTCTTTTTGGTACTTTAGCACAGAGCTATTCTCTGTTCTTCTCAGAGAAGCAGCATGGCTCAGTGGAAAGAGCATGGACTTTGGAGTCAGAGTTCATGGGTTCAAATCCCGGCTCCGCCAATTGTCAGCTGTGTGACTTTGGGCAAGTCATTTAACTTCTCTGTGGCTCAGTTACCTCATCTGTTAAGTGGGGATTAAGACTGTGAGCTCCCCGTGGGACAACCTGATCACCTTGTAACCTCCCCAGCTCTTGGAACAGTGCGTTGCACATAGTAAGCACTTAATAAATGCCATTATTATTATTATTATATTCACATTTTGATTAGAATCATTGGGGTTAACAGATTCCTTTTGCTTTTTCCCTAATACATTCCAAGTTGTACTACCTAATATTCATTCATGTTTGGCCCTTTTATTTCTTAGTGTGCAGTGTGCTGTACAGAACACTTGAGAGAGTACAGTAAAACAAGTAGTGGACAGTTCTGAGCACTGTTCTAAGCGCTGAATGGCACTATATTTTATAACCACTGAGATGACGTGTCATGACATTACAGTCCACCCCATATGTCTCTGTGTCTCTTTTTCATTTTAATGATTAGCCTGGTTAAACCCACAGCCATTTTGCACCAGAAACTGAGTTGAAAGCATGGCTAACTCTCATTACCCGTGAGCCCGTTGTTGGGTAGGGACCATCTCTATATGTTGCCAACTTGTACTTCCCAAGCATTTACTACAGTGCTCTGCACACAGTAAGCACTCAATAAATATGATTGAATGAATGAATGAATGATAAGCATTGATATATTCAAGAGGTGGGGAGATTTGGGGTCCCTGGGAACCTTATACCTCAGGGTGGGCAGTGCCATGATGCATGGACCAAGCCATCTGCTGACAGTGATCCTGATGCCACAGAGCTTGTCAGCATGTGTCTTATTGCACCCCAACAAAGTGCCTTCAGGTGTGCCATGCCAGAGTGGAAAGGAACAGAAGTAGCTTGGGGTCCTCTAGGTACTTTGGACATCATTGGGAATTGAGATAACCTAGAGGAATCTGAGCCAGGTTTGTTTCCAGCTTGCTGTGGACTATCAATAAATCCATCAATCAGTGGCAGAGCACTGTATTAAGCACTCAGGAGAGTACAATACAACAGACTTGATAGATACATTCCCTGCTCATAACATGTTTACAGTCTACAATTCCTGACAAGGGTGGGATGGTTAACCTCACGGACATGTATAATTTGGAATTGTATTTATTATGTCCTATCAAACATGCTGAACTATAGCTCTTCTTGTAGTGGAATCTGAAAATAATATGCTTCTTTATTCCAGCCCTCATTTGGCCTTGAGGTTCACATGCATATATTTCCCAATGATGATGTTAAAGTGCTGATCTCCCTCATTTTCACCTGGAATGCTCTAGAAGTTCTTTTCACAGTAGTAACTAAGCATTCTGAATAAGTGCTCATTAGGCATGCTACTACCTGTACAGAGGAAGTGTTGTTACTTGAGACCTGCCTTCTGGCATTAGGCATTCCTATGGTGAGAATCATCAGAGTTCACTCCTAAAAGTTTAGTTATACATATGCCTATGACAGATAGACATCTACCTGACATAGCGTTCTGCAGGGAATGATTTTGAGACAACAGCAAGGTAAACTGCATAAAACTTTACTTCTGTATTCAGTCATGGATAACTTCAAATCCAATCCAACATATTTTATTACTTACTCTTAGTGGGATTATGAAGTGACAGGATCTTGGAGTAAATTTGATTATCTTCTATTTAATAGCTATGACTGGAATTTTTCTGTTTTTCATTGAATACAATCCTGGTTAATCATTAGGTTTTATTATTTTTAATTTACCTAAATATTAATATTGAAACATTTCAAAAGTTTGAGGCCTTAGTTTAGCTTTTATTTGAGTCATTTACATACAAGATGGTATACATTGCTTTAGTATTATTTGGTCCTAATGTTTGTACATGATGAAAATGCTCAATAAATGTTCAATTTGCAAAATAATGCTAATTTAGAGTATCACATGCAGCCTGGTGGAAAAGAGTTTGCAGACCTGGGAGTCAGAGGATCTGGGTTCTAATCCCAGGTCCATCACATGATTGCTGTGTGACCTTGGGTAACTAAAAAGAAAATAAGAAATAAATTATGGTATTTAAGTGCTTATTATGTGCCAAGCACTGTACCAAGAGCTGAGTAACTTCTCTGTGCATCTGTTTCCTCATCTGCAAAATGGGGTGTCAATACATATTATTCCTCCGACTTAAAGTGCTTGGGAGAGCACAATATAACAGAGCTGGTAAACATATTCACTGCCCACAAGGGAATGTGTCAATTTTGGATATTCAATCTTGGATATCTTAGTTTCAGAAAGAGGCCCCTGAGCAGAATGAGAAGAATGATATTGCTCTTACAGGAAATAAGTAAAAAAAGTCACCCTAAGTGCCAGATTCCTTACAAAATGTAAATTTCACAAATTAAAATGAAGATGGTACATTTTTAAGTGGCTAACCCCACAGGATTTTGGTAGACTAGTGTACCAAATTTTTGCAGATTGTATTATGCCTTTAAAATGTTTGTTCTATTAGTTCTTGGGCAGAGCAAGAAATGGTGAAGTGGCTGAAAGGGTGACTCCAGGCAGGAGAGATAAAAATACAAATGACCATTAGTGTCTTTAAAATGTTTACCAAGATAGTTCAAACTTTGATCTTCATTTAATAGTTTCCCCTTATACCTGGATCATGTAAAAAAAAAAATAAAGTAAATCGAAGCTTAAGAAGCTATCAATTAATTCAGGTTGTACAGTCACTCAAACTGGATAACTTTGGCTCAAGAATCCCCACTTCAACAAACAAACTTGGCTTTTAAACTCTTGTGTCCTGGTCAACCCCTTCATGTTTACTCTTCAATTTGTGAATCCACATCGAGGCCTACATTTTCATTCTATTTCAGTATATCAGAAAATTGTAAACCATAAATTAATATGAATTTCTGGGAAAGATATCAAAATTTCAATTAATTCTTGACATATTATTACAGAGTTGAAAATAATTGTAATTTTCAAAATAAAAAATAGAATCTGGGAAATAATAGGAAATATAATATTTGAAATATGTCTATCCCCCTCATTGATAAAGAGAGAGACAGAATGAAGGGAAAACAGAGGAAAATGTGCAGGGAGGCATGAAGACTTATCTTGATGATACTTCTGCCATTCAAGTATGCTATCATAGAAACCACCTTCCTTAGTCCCTGGTGGTTCTGTGTGCCTTAGTCAGGTAGCAATGGTACCTGTTGCTGAAACCACTACTCAGGGATGTTCCTTAGAGTTGGGCAGAAAGCATTGCACATTAGCTAGACCAGAAACCTACAGGGAACGTGACTGCAGCCAATAATAAAGAGGAGCAAGAAGAGAAGAGGAGACTGGGAATCTTTTTCCTCAATTCTTCACCTCTATGTTACTGCTGCTGAACCACTTTCCCTGGGGCAATTGGATTCTCACCTTCCACCATAAACAGGATCCAGTGGAATGCACTAGTGGCTTGTTGGGTTATGGGCACAACCCATCCAATTCATGACAGTTCCTCTTGTGACATCTGATCAGATGAATGAAATCGGGGAGAACGTGACTGAAACTCACCATCCGCACCATAAATTTTAATCCAGAATGATGACACACTGAATAGCTGAACTGGAGTATCGACTTAAAAACCCATTTCTCCCACTAATTATTTCCCGACCCTACATTCCTGAAGTTCTCAGTAAACCCACCTGCTCCGTTACTTCTGTCAGCCTCACAAACTATCTTGCCTTTGAAATTGACACCATCAGGTATGACCTCCCAAAAGGTTTCCCTCAACCTAATTCCTGACTATACTGACACTCTCATTTTTCCCACACCCACTTGTTTTAAAAGACTGACTCCTTGACATCTGACTCCATTTCCTCTCCCCCTTTTTTTTTAGTGGCATTTGTTAAGTGCTTATTATGTTCCAGGCACTATACTAAGCACTGGGTGGATAGAAACTAACCAGGTTGGAGATGATCCATTTCTCACAGGGGCTCTATCCATCATCTTCAACTGCTTACTTTCTAACTCTTTCCCTTCTATCTTCAGAAAGTGTTGGATTGTTCTAAACTAAAAATACAAAACTAAACAAAAAACCTTCTTGAGTTCCATTGCATCCTCCAGTGATCACACCATCACTCTGCCCTAAGTCTTGTCCAAACTCCTCAACACCCACTCATATAACTCCCTTCCCAACCATACATCCCACATCTGCTCTTTATATTTATATTTGTTTACCTCAGGACTTACACAGATTTTCAATGTCAGGCAATCAATCATTGTAGACTGTGAGCCCTTTGCTGGGTAGGGACCATCTCTATATGTTGCTGATTTGTACTTCCCAAGCGCTTAGTACAGTGCTCTGCACACAGTAAGTGCTCCATACAATTGAATGAATGAATCATTGATTGAGTGTTAACTGAGTTCTTACTGTGTGCAGAGCACTGTACTGAGCACTTGGGAGGGTACAATATAATAAATTCAGTATTACAGTCTAGGTGAAGAAACAAACATTGAAATAAGTAACAGGTAGGGGAAATGGAAGAGTATAAGAATAGGTATATAGGTGATGTCGGGGTGAGATGAATATCGAAGTGCTTAAGCATTATAGATTGAAGTGAATAGGCAATGCAAGAAGGAAGAGCAAAATGGGGGTTAGTAAGGGAGATGTGATTTTAGTAGGGCTTTGAATAAGGGGAGAGTGGTGGTCTGTTCCAGGCTGGAAAGAGAATGTGGGCAAGGGATTGGCAGTGAGACAGATGAGATCAAGGTTCAGTGAGTAGGATGGAAATAGCAGAGTGGAGTTGCAGCTATGTAATAGTAGGAGATTAGCAAGGTAAATGAGAGGGAGAGCTGATTGAAATTCTTAATGTAGGTGGCAAGGAGTTTCTGTTTGATGTGGAGGTGGAAGGGCAACCACTGAAGGCTTTCAATCTGGATGCAGATTGAACATTTTATTTAGAAAAATGACCTATCAGCTGAGTGAAGTATGAACCAGTGGAGGAAGGGATAGGAGGCAAGGTGGTCAGTGAGGAGGTTAAAGCAGTAATCAATGCGAGATATGATAAGTGCTTGGGTCAGCATGATAGCAGTTTGGATGGAGAGGATGAAGGAGATTTATACTTTGTAACAACCTACATGCATTTATTTACAGTATTTAATTTCCATACTTCTGCTACCAATAGTCATAACATTTTGTGAGTGGCTTGGTTCTGTCAAACTCCTGAATTAAACTGTAAACTCTTTGAGGTGGACAGACTTTGCCTCTTTTAGTCTCCCAAGTGCTTAGTACAGTGCTCCGCAGGCAGAAGATACTCAATATATAATATTGATTGATTTTATAGCAATGATTGTGGTGTTTGTTAATAATAATAATAATAATGGTATTTGTTAAGTGCTTACTATATGCCAAGCATTTGTTAAGTGCTTACTACACGCTAAGCACTGATCTAAGTGCTGTGGTACATACAAGATAATCAAGTCCCACATGGGATTCACAGTCTAGGTTAGGAGGGATAACGAGTATTGAATCCCCCTTTACAGTTGAGGAAACTGAGGTACAGAGAATTTAAGTGACTTGCTCAAGGTCACAGAGCAGGCAAGTGGTGGAGCTAGGATTAAAACCCAGGTCCTCAGGCTCCCAGGCCTTTGCTTTTTATTCACTAGGCCAGTTGCTTCTCAATCATTGATTAAAATGAAATGGAGGGTTGAGTAGTGAACATTGTTTCTGTAAACCACCAATGCACTTAATCTAAGACCCTAATTAATCATAATACAAAATTTTTCTTCAGCAGTTGTCTTCAGAGTCCAAATTAATTGGATAACTTGTTTAACTTTCAATTTTGTACTATTACAGAGAAGCATTCGACAGTACCTGCTATGTCTCTCCCCCTTCTAGACCGTGAGCCCGTTGTTGGGTAGGGACCGTCTCTATATGTTGCTGACTTGCACTTTCCAAACACTTAGTACAGTGCTCTGCACACAGTTAGCGCTCAGTAAATATGATTGATCGAATGAATGAATGACTGTTGTGCTAACACGCAGGGGAGTCGAGCAGTTACATCAGCCAACCTAATTGGAAGTTGGCTGATAATTTCCTCAGCAATTTTTTCTTCAAATGATCAGTGTAATTTCTGCATTTTAAGTTTGTGTAGGCATGATTGGAAATGTAATTAGAACATAAGTAAATATTAAGGTATTTCCAATTGTAATTAGTCATCCTTTTTAAATTTATACAGGTATTTATGGTTCCGTGAAAATACAGACCAAGAAGCTTTTTGATTTTTTTTTCAACCTGTGTCAAGAATTTGTTTGATAATCCCTTGGGCATCTTTCTTCAGAGTGACACAATCTTTTTGCTCTGACTGAGACATTTCCAGAACAAAAAAGCTTGTACAAGAATTCTTAATTTGCCTGAGTTTATTTTCTCACTCTTTCAAATGCCTAAGAACAGCAAGGCGGTTAAAAGAGAACTAGATGATGAGGTCATCGAATCCGTTAAAGATCTTCTTTCTAATGAAGACTCTGCAGATGATGCTTTTAAGAAGAGTGAACTGATGGTTGACGATCAAGAAGACAAAGATGTAGATGCTGAAGAGGGATCTGATGCAGAGGATGAAAGACCAGCTTGGAACAACAAACTACAATACATTTTAGCACAGGTTGGATTTTCTGTAGGTTTAGGGAATGTGTGGAGATTTCCATACTTATGTCAGAAGAATGGAGGAGGTAAGACCGTAGCTTTTCATTAATTTGTTTTCTGGACCTCATTGTATAGCAAAAAATTATGTGATGTAAAAATTATTCTCATATCAAGATGACTTTGTATCATATAGAGAAACAGCGTGGCTTGGTGGAAAGAGCCTGGGCTTGGGAACCAGAGGTTGTGGGTTCTAATCCTAGCTCTGCCACTTATCAGCTGTGTTACCCTGGACAAGTCACTTAACCTCTCTGTGCCTTAGTTACCTCATCTGTAAAATGGGGATTAAGACTGTGAGCCCCATGTGGGACAACCTGATTACCCCAGCACTTAGAACAGTGCTTGGCACATAGTAAGTGCTTAACAAATACCATCATCATCATCATATTCGAAAAATTAGAAAAACAATCACTGTTAGAAAAATATGAAAATGATAACATTGAAAATTATTTTGTAGAGCTATTGATCCATTTATTATGTTACTTCTAATGCTGAAAGTCATTTATATAGGCAGTAGACAGTAAAATATTTCTCTTATAAATTCACTTTTTCATAACCAATCCAAAATGCTTTGAATCCACTATTAATTATTGTTGTTCTACAATAATTGTACACATTTTAAAAATTGTACAAATGTCTTATTTGGATTTTTACCATTTAATCTGACTACATTACTCAAATACATTTTAACATAGGTTATGATTCAAAATCAACTACATGAATATCATCATCGTCATCATCAATCGTATTTATTGAGCGCTTACTATGTGCAGAGCACTGTACTAAGCACTTGGGAAGTACAAATTGGCAACATATAGAGACAATCCCTACCCAACAGTGGGCTCACAGTCTAAAAGGGGGAGACAGAGAACAAAACCAAACATACTAACAAAATAAAATAAATAAAATAGATATGTACAAATAAAATAAATAGAGTAAAAAATATGTACAAACATATATACATATAAACAGGTGCTGTGGGGAAGGGAAGGAGGTAAGATGGGGGGGATGGAGAGGGGGACGAGGGGGAGAGGAAGGAAGGGGCTCAGTCTGGGAAGGCCTCCTGGAGGAGGTGAGCTCTCAGCAGGGCCTTGAAGGGAGGAAGAGAGCTAGCTTGGCGGATGGGCAGAGGGAGGGCATTCCAGGCCCGGGGGATGACGTGGGCCGGGGGTCGATGGCGGGACAGGCGAGAGCGAGGTACGGTGAGGAGATTAGCGGCAGAGGAGCAGAGGGTGCGGGGTGGACTGGAGAAGGAGAGAAGGGAGGTGAGGTAGGAGGGGGCGAGGTGATGGACAGCCTTGAAGCCTTTGGTATACAGTTTATTGATATAAAAATGCTATAAAGAATTGAGATTATTCTTAGGGTAAGAAAGTTGAGGATGATTTACCTGCATTTGTGTTTTTGGACAGAAAAGAATTATCACCCATTCTGTATCTTTAATGAGTACAGAGCCAGGAAAACAGATTTAAATTGTTGGGTTCTGTGTCAGCCTGGTGAAAATCACTTCCTAGCAAAGTGTCTGCAACTTGGGCCTCTAGTTTTTTAAATTTCTCAAGAAAGCAATCCGATCCCTGATCCTCTAGCTTCCCTGCCCCAGCTTTCTTTGGCTTTTCTGGCCAGCCTCCAGCACTTCAGGCTTGTCTCCCTGGTTCCTCTGTACCACCCCAGTCTTCTCTTTGGATTCTTTAAACTTTAAAAAAATTTTTTTTCTACTGCTCCAACCCTCTTGGGGCCTGTCAGTGTCCTACTTTGTGGCTGCCACTTTGTTTGCCCTGGCCTGTCTAAGTCTGGGAGGTGAAGAAAGGAAAGCCAGCAGTGGTGGAGGAAGATGAAAATGAGGAGGAGTGGGAGATAAGGGAGAAATTCTAAGCCTTTCTTGTCCTCATCTTTCTCAGCCCCCACCATCTGCTCTCCTCCAATCCACCCAATGCGGTCCAGCCAAAAGCATGAACTTTGCAGCCTCTCCAATTAGCATTTCCTCAAGGCTGGGAAAGAGCAGCAGCAGCAGCAGCATGGTTCTAGATGGGACGTACCAGCATGAATTACCCTCAAGATTCCTCCTCCAGGCCTGGGATCATTCTTCCCAACTGGAGAGTGTAATTGGAGGAAATTTTCTTGTCTCTAATACATGTAGTTTAAAACAAAAGACTGAGTGAGAATCCTGTGAGATGCTCTACCTCCATTTAAAAACCCAATTTCTTCCTGATAAGCCAAACTAAATTCCAGTGAGGTATTAACTCAAAGTGGCTTTCATTTCTAAACAAAGATGATGTTAAAATCAAAGCAACTCTTCTTTTCAAATTAAATCAAAAATTCAACAATTTAATTATCTTTCCAATGGAATGGACGAAAAAACTGAAATACTGCAATCACTTTAGTATAATTAATCTACAGAAATGTTTGAAAGTCATGTCCTTCTCAGGCAACAGGAATAATCACCACATTAGAAAAATGAACAACATTTTATATTATCTGTGTTTTCCGTAGGATATGCTGTTGTCCATAGATGGTAGCATTTGGGGCTTAATATAGTGTATCAGCTTGAACCATTTTACAGATGTGGGACTGAGGCCCAGAGAAGTGAAGTGACTTGCCCAAGGTCTCACAGCAGACAAGTGGCGTTGCTGGGATTAGAACCCAGGTCTTTCTGTCTCCCAGAACCATGGTCTATCCATTAGGCCATGCTGCTTGCTTCCCTTGTGGCTATGGTTATTCTCTTGCCCCTGCCAGGAATATCCTTTCTGAGACACACTGCATTGAGTGAGTAGGTAGGCTTACAGGGGAGCAGCACATGGTAAAATGCATGCGGGAGTCTTTACCCACATTAGTCAGGTACAGGCAGAAACAGGGCTAGAACCCAGGTCTTTTGATTACCGGACCAGTAGTCTTTCCACTGGACCAATGGAGGGGTGGAACTTAATATGATAATGAAGATATGATTTACATAGATAATACTAATAATGATGGTATCTCATTAACTGTAAAGTTTTTATAAGGATCTACAAAAATGCAAAAACCTTTTACAAGGGGTATGAATTATGGATATTTCGATAACCCAAATAAAAGACAAGCAAAAAAGACTTGATTCATGGCCTAGTGGAATAACATAGGATTGGGAGTCAGCTTTGTCACTCACCTGCTATGTGAGACCTTGGGCAAGTCACTTAACTTCTGTGTACCTCAGTTTCCTAATCTATAAAATGACTCAGTACTGTTTTCCCCATTTGGGACAATGAATATATGGTCTGTTTGCCCTGGTGCTTGACATATTTATTGTAAGTACCTCAATCATCATTAGTGTTTTCTATCATCATTATCATTATTATATATCCAACACTCACCTAGCCCTTTCTGCTCATGTTCACCAAAAGTAAGCCCAGGATAAGCAAGCCCCCACTAGACTGTAAGCTCCCTGTGGGTAAGGAACATGCCTAGCAACTCTGTTATTGTATACTCAAGTGCTTAGTACAGTGCTCTGCACAGAATAAGTGTTCAATAAATAGCTTTGGTTGATTTATTCATCTCTTCCAACTCAAGGTCTATTTTAAAACTACACAGAACACATTCAGGTCATTCAGATACTCAGTCTTCTTTTATTACCTCACAGTATTCCAGTGAGGTAGGATAGGTCAGGTATTATTGTGGTTATTTTAAGGATGAGGAAAAATGAGGACCTGTGAGATTGTGACCTGTCCATTATCCTGCAACAAGATAATGGAAAATATACCACTAGAGTTCAGATCTCCTGATTCCCAAATCTCTTTCCACACTCCCTACCTCCTCTACTCACCTGGGGAAAGAGAATACATTTAGTTTTGCTGTAGTACGTGTTTCCATTCTATTTTTTGATGGTTAACGTTGCTAGGGGATTTAAGGAATGTACTCATTCCCTGTGCCATAAACAGACACTGACCTCTTCAAGCCCTGTTATTCTTGAATTTCCCAATTTGTTTTGATTCTGCAAATGAAAATAATGTTTTTACTGTTAAACATGTGAAGGGGATTGCTATATTTTCAATACTTCTTAGAAGAGTGCTTGACTTAACACATATCATAATTATTAATACAGTGTCCATCCCATGTGTTGTTATCCCTCACCTTTTTTGAGATTTATAGATTCAATCATTTATATAAGGGTAACCATAAAGATATTGATAAGAAATGTTTTTAGGAATGAAGGAAAGCAAAGGGAGAAGGAAAGGGAGAAAGGAAAAGAGAACCAAGAAAAAAATAAAGGGAAGGCAGTGGTCAAAGGAAAGAAAGAAAGAAATTCTATTGAGAGTCATTTCAGGTTATAGAAGAAGTCAATTTAATAATTCTTTAAAACTTTGTCTCTGAAAGCCTCAGTTAAATTATCTTTCAATAATTATTATGATGAATCTAGCTGTAAAAATTCACAGATACCACCATGGCATTTTCATAGGAAGAGAAAAACGTGTGGATGGGGTGTGGAGTCATCAGAATATATATTTTTTAAAAGAGGCAAACTGTTAAATTATAATGGGGTTTATTAACTCAACCCAATTATTTTCTTCCTCATATTTTAGTTATATCAGTAAGCTTGTCTATAAGCTGAAACAATTAACTTTATTTTAATCATGATCAACTATTGAATCATTCATGGAAAGCTATAAATAATGACTATAACAGAATGAGTTTCCTGACTGGATTTTTGGAAAGGCAAGGATTCTGTCTGTGGGAGTGGATTACAGTAGTTTTAGACTGGCTGTCTGCCTAAATCATTCACTTTGCTCTTGTCCTCTATCATCCGTAATCCAGAGGGATTGTGGGATTTACAGGTGGTCTCAGGATGTCCAGGCTGATCTGGTCTAAACAAGTCTAAGAGAAGTTGGCCAAATGTCCCAAAATGGGTGGGACAGTTATGATTTGGGGTAATCTGTTCACTGTCCTAAGAGTCATTAGCAGGAGGACTCTCTCAAGTGTGGGAGAAATCCTCAGCTAGCACGGCAGTGACACAGCACGAATGGAGACGGCATCCACCACTAAGGGAAAGGAGGAGGAGTACTAGATCTTCCAGGCCTTGGAATAGGTTTCTAGCATGACAGGAAACTGATTTCCACGGCCTAGAAGACCCAGTTCTGGCATAACCATGGTGGTTGCTGCTGACCTCTGGCACTGTCAGCCATTGCCTGCCACTGACCTGTGCCACTTCCTCCATTTGGTTTGGCGGCAGTGGTGCTGGCACTTAGCAGCAGCGATGACAGCTGCCTGCCCTTGGCTGAACTTCTGGGGCTAGAAGGATGGTGAAAAATGGCAGTGGCAACAGCTGCAGTGAAGAAGGAGGTAAGTCTTCTTGTATCCATTCTTTTCTCCTTTATCTCTGTTCTCTTCTTTCCTTCCCTTTTTATGCTTTTCCTTTTAGTGCTGTCCTTTTTGCTTCTTCCCTTTCTCTTTCTCCTTTTCCCCATCTCCAAGCAAGAAAAGAGCCAGATGAGATCCAAAGAGGACCAACTGGCCCACACGGGCACTGGAGCGCTAGAAGATCCTGGTTTCTGTATGGGCTAATGCGGTCTTAAACTTTCCTTGCTCTACCTAATAAAACCCCAGGATCAGGACCTATCAGAGATGTCAACCCATGTTATCTTCCTCCTAAGATCAGGTGACTAGGGAGGGAGGGACAAAAAAGGGTCTATTTTCAATTTCTCCTTTCCCAATTTCTTGTCCCTTATCCCCATCTCATTTTGGTACCACCACCATTATTTGAATTAACGGGACTCTGTTCTCCCTACCTTAGGGTCAGGTGACATTAGTTGGTTGTCTCTGATATGGCCTGTTCCGGAGGTTGTATTACGTGGGAAGAATAAGATGCAAGGATGCACTGGCCCATATTAACTGGAAACGCCTCGTGAACCAGTAACTTTATTGTCCAACCTGACTTCTTCCTTGCTCAGAGCTCAGCTCAAGTCAAGTTAACTGCTCCGGGCCAAGTTAGGAGAGTAGAGGGCAGAAGTAGGGATGTTTCTGCTAGGGATGTTTCCGCTCCTCAAGCTGCTTCTCCCCTATCTCCTATTGTTAGGGGTTCATGCCAAAATTTTCCAGTAAAGATTTCAGGCTGATTAACTTCAGGGAATAGCTACAAAACTGCCACTAGATATTCGTGCTAAGGTTCCTACAGGGTTAGGTTTAGAGAATGGCTTACATGTTGTCGAAATAGGGCTGTGCGTTACCTTCGTCTGTTGGAATTTATTTGTGCAATTCCTTGCAGGTAGATATTCAATGGCTATTGATGATTATAATGAATGTGAACTTTCCTCCAGGATTGACTGATTGGAATGAAAAGTGCTTTTTAGCAGATGATTTGGATTATTTCTACACCTATCCCTTTTACCACCTTAGAAAGATTTGGTCCTAGTCGATTGCATCAATTCAGTTAATCCCCTTTTAATGTTATTATCATTCTATTTTGAAAACACATCCTGCCATACATTATGTTTCCAATACATACGTACAATTTCATACATATAAAAATACCAATGATTTTTTTCTTAATGAACCTCTTGAAAGTGCTAATGAAATGATAAGCACTGAGCCCATCTACCTTTTTATAATGACTGCTATAGTCTTATTCTTTTCATAACCTTGTTAGTTGCTCAATATTATTACCTTTATTTAAATCTAGAGTAAACAAAGAATACAGAAAAGTTAAAGTGACTTAGAATAATCAAAAAACAGTGGACTCTCTAAAACTAAGTTACCGCACTGAGTTTGAATTTATCTGTCCAGGATCCCAGGGTAACTTTGATTATTTTAGTGGGAAGGTCTTAGAGGTCTGATCTCCTCCTGGGCTTCAATGAGTTCTCTAGGCTGCCTGGGTTTGGATAAAACTCAGTAAATATAGTGCTCTGAACACAGTAAGCACTCAAGAAATACGACTGACTGGTTGACTGAAAAGTCAGCAAGAATGCCTAAAGCCACCTGGATATGATTCACATTGGAAGGAGTGCAGTCTCCAGTCCAGCGTGGCCTAGTGCATAGAGCAAAAGACTGGGAGTCAGAAGGACCTAGGCTCTAATCCCGGCTCTGCCACGAAGCTGCTGTGTGACCTTGGACAAGTCACTTAACTTCTCTGTGCCTCAGTTACCTCATCTGTAAAATGGGAATTAAGACTGGGACAATTTGCTTATATCCACCCCAGCACTTACTGCAGTGCCTGGCTCATAGTAAGCACCTAACAAATACTACTATTATCACCTCCAATCAAACGGTTCATGCCTCCCGGTAAGCTATTTTAACAGCAGACAAAATAAATGCTCTTGGGTTACTGTGCCAGATTAGAGAATAGGTATTTCATTCACCTGCAGTCAATACAATGAGTCCTGTATTATCCTAATTCTTCCCCCCACAAGCGTCTTGCAAATGAGGAAGGGATACACCGGATTTTTTTAAAAAGGAAGACACTCTAGTTCTTTAAAATTATTTGAAGATATGTGCCATTGCTGCATTATAAGTCTGTTTTTCCACGTGTTTTTTTTTTTTCCACAGGTGCTTATCTTGTGCCATATTTAATACTGCTACTGATAGTAGGAATTCCCCTATTTTTCCTGGAACTTTCTGTGGGTCAAAGAATACGTCGTGGAAGCATTGGAGTATGGAATTACATAACCCCTAAACTGGGTGGAATTGGATTTGCGAGTTGTGTCGTGAGTTTAGTTACATTAAGTATTTCATTTACGCTTAAAATAAAAATAAGCAAGAGTAATAGTTCCCACCTGATTTGGATTCTAGTTTTAAATTTCCATGGGTAGAAAATAAACGGTATTTGATTTGAGTGTAAATTTTTGGGTAATATTATTTGGATTCTAGTCATTTTTTAATCAAGTGGTTAGTTTAAAGAAGACAGCAAGAAAGTACATTTTGGGGAATTTTGTGTAGTAGTTTTATTTCTGGTCAAGGAAATAGATTCAATCAATGGTGTTTTTATTAAACACTTACTGTGTGTAGAGCACTGCACTAAGAACTTGAGAGAGTACAAAGCAATGGAATTGGTAGACACATTCCCTGTCCACAAGGAGCTTACAGTATAGAAGGAATAAGCTCTCAGAAGCAGGAGAGGTGAGAGTTAGGGGTAGTCAGAAAGTTCCTTTAGGTGGGCCATTGAGTGTGAGCTGGGAGAAGTCAATGAAGAAAACAGGTAAGTAAAAAGAAGAGAGATCCTGGAGAGCTTTAAAATCAGTCAGTGGATAATAATGTTTGTTTGATGTGGAGGGAATTAGTAGCTATTGGAAGTTTATGAGGAGAAGACCTATGTGAGCAGATGATGTTTTATGAATCCACCATAAATTGTCATCAATAGAAGCTTCTTTAGAAATGTAGGCAAATATCCTACATCTTCACTATCCGTGAGAAGAGAGGCATGTAGTTTTCATGTTGGACAATCCAAATAGTAGCCTCATACATTCATACATTCATACATTCAGTGGCAATTTCTGTGGATTTGCCAAACTAAAAAAAAAAAAATCAAAAATTTCAGAGCTACATGTCTTTCTATAATTACAATGTAAAAGTATTTAATTAGTCAAGTTAAATGCATTAACTCTTGTTTAACTGTAGGTTTTTTTTATTATTTCAGGTATGTTTCTTTGTGGCTCTTTACTACAATGTCATCATTGGATGGAGTTTGTTCTATTTTTCACAGTCTTTTCAACATCCTCTACCTTGGGATCAGTGCCCTCTGGTGAAAAATGCTTCTCATACTTGTAAGACATGGATGCATTTCAGTTTACTCAAGTAATTTTAAAACTGATAAGACAAATGCAATAGAAATCAATATTTTCACAGATGCATTGTACGTATGTTTTGAAAGTCGGTCTTCAAAATTTGCTTTGGCTACCTGATTTCCCAAAGGATAAGTCTTTCCTTGTACCCCTCCTACACTGCTTTCAAGCTAGTTTGTCAAAGTGACTCTACTCTTTCTCAATCAACCAATGGTTTAGAGCAAGTGCTTATTGTGTGCAGAGCACTGTACTGATTGTTTAATTGTGCTAAATCTTGGTTTTGGCCCTGAGAGTGAAGAGGGGTTGGGGCTGAGCGAGGAGGCAGGGTAGGATTCCATAACCAACAGGGACAAGTTCCAAGTGGTGAATTCAGCATTTCCTAGGCAATTCTCTTGTCTCTTCCACAGGGCCTCCTTTGGGATCCAGGCCTGCTCCTCTTTCCCTCCTCAGATCCACAGGGTAGGGGACAGAGGCAAGGCCCAGTCTGGGCTGAAGAGGATACATAGGACAGGGGAATGTGGTCAGGGGTTCCAAGTTGTGCATCCTGAATTTCCAGGGGGTTCACTTCTCTCCTTTATCAGGCTTGTTCTCTTCCCTTCCTGCATTGTGACAGGGCGGGGCTTGATGCTGGACAAGCGGAGAAGTGATTCAATTCAGACATCCTCTCAGCCACTTCCAAACTGTTACGGGGGACTCAAAAGGCAGATTTTTCTCACCAAGCAGATTGTGGAAAACATTAAACAGGCAGATTTTCCCACCAATCAGATCCTACCTGGAGGAAGCGAGAAGGGCTGATCATAAAAACCACATTTTAATTGGAAGAATCTAAACACAAACTTTCCTGAAAGCCTATCATTGTTGTAGGAGCAGGCTGCAATCCTAATGTGACTGCACTGTATCTAATGCTACTGAAATAAATCATCAATAGATGGTAGTTATGGAGTGCCTACTGTGTACAGAGTGTTTTACTAAGTGCTTGGGAAAATACAACAAAATTCTTGCTCACAAGGAGCTTACAGTCTACTACCCCCAGCGTTTAGTCCAGTACCGTGCATTGAATAAACACTCAAAAAATATTACTGATTGATTGATTGAAATATCCAGGATTGTGGGGTATTACTTGTGGATTAATAATAGATCTAGAATCTATAACAGCATTGTTCCACTTCACTAGATTTTGATTCTCTACTTAATTTTGAAAATCTATTAGATATACTGGGTTTATTACATGGAAAAACAAGTTTAACCATATTTTTATCACATGAACATATATTTTCTATATTATAATTAATTTACATGTAACAAAATTTATATAATATGGGTGTTACGAGCTCATTACAAAACATAAATTTAGCCTAGAAACTGTCTTAGGTCAAAGTTCTATCATTACTTTCAGAAAGATCTCACTTTAAAGGTACAATTTAAATCATACACTCTAATTCCACACTTAGTGATCTCCCACAAATTGTAGTATTCTCAGCTGAATTTTACAGTAAGGGTTTCCATTTTTATTCATATTTTTACACAGGGTGACCTGGTTTTAAGTGCCAACTTAATTCTCGAGTTTGTGGTGAGAATCCAAATCTATATTAATAATAATAATAACGATGTCATTTATTAAGCGCTTACTATGTGCAAAGCACTGTTCTAGGGAAGTGCATTCCAGTACGCCTGATTCAAACACACTCCCGATGACAAGGAACATTTCACGATTTTCTACACCTCCTTCTGTTGTGCTTTATTTCACTGCTCTTCTGCCATTAAGATTCCACTTTAGGTTCTTGGGGATATAGCATAACTTTCCCCTTAATGCCCACCGCTACCATGCCCCAAACATTTGCTTTCAATATCCACAATCAGGCTGACACATGGAAGTGAACATATGGGTGTTCTGTCATCCTCGGAAGGCTAAATTGGCCTAAACTGGCCTAATTTACAAAAACAAAAACCCACCAAAATAACACTCACATAAAAAAATCAAATGAATTTCCTTTAAACTGAGGAGAAAATCACATTCATTCATTCAATCATATTTATTGAGCGCTTACTGTGTGCAGAACACTGTACTGAGCACTTGGAAAGTACAGTTCCACAATAGAGACAATTCCTACCTGCCAACAGGTTCACAGTCTAGAATGCCTTCACATAGAAGGCACTGCCCATTCAGACTCTTTATACTTTTTTTTCCAAACTGCCATATTATATTTTACTGGAAGAGCCAAGTGTCATATTTGATCATAATGCCAAAAAAAATGGGTTCAGCACTAAAACATGGCTCCAGTTTAAACACTAAAAATTAGAACAATACTGTTCTTGTTACTACATAATTTTATTGCCAAAGTAAGATAATCAGAGATAAATCCTCGTTTCTAGTATATGTTTACTCATGATAATTTCACTCTTTACTGTTTCCTTTTATGACAGCAGGACATATTTGCTGGTTTATGTGGAATTTTAGAAACTGTAAAAATGAACACAGATCCCAGAATAAAGTCTTTGCATCTGAAATATCTAGGAAATTGTCTTCATTGAAAGTTCATAAATTGGGCTTCTTTTGTGGGTCAAGGGTCTCCCTGGAGTTTGAGCT
Organism: Tachyglossus aculeatus; assembly: GCF_015852505.1. Taxonomy (NCBI): domain Eukaryota; kingdom Metazoa; phylum Chordata; class Mammalia; order Monotremata; family Tachyglossidae; genus Tachyglossus; species Tachyglossus aculeatus. The sequence continues at coordinate 32,388,181 of NC_052079.1, read as the reverse complement.
GGTGAAAAAGAGTGAATTTGCCTACTAAAAGATCCAGATTTATTTTAAAATAGTAAATGAGAAAGGGTGAGAAGAGAAGGGCATGCCTGAGCAGAAAGTGTATTGATAAATGAAGGGAATTAGGTGAGGCCAATGCAAACGTAGTGGAGTTGGGAAATCAGGGGGAATGTTGAAGATTTATTGAAGCTACTCATTTTCTAAGTGAGGGTAGTGTGGACTATTGCAAACAGATAAAACACAATCCAGAATTTGAACCATAGGATTTAAAAAGGAGAAAGTTCTCGCTGAATGCTAATTCCTCATTGCTTCAGTCAAGAGCATGGCATACTTATTTCAGAAACACATAAAGTAGAAATATTGGGTAAAATTTCTTTGTTACTTCACATGTAAATGCTATTTTCTATGACCATACTATAGAGTTACATAACTTTTTGGTATGAAATCTTATTTTTCCAGTAAAGCTTGAGAAATACTCTATCATCTCTTGATCAATTTAATCTGATTACTAAGGAATTTCTGCCTAAAGTAGTAACATTTTTTTCTTCTCTCAAAGTTGTGGAGCCTGAATGTGAGAAAAGTTCTGCAACCACCTATTACTGGTATAGAGAAGCACTGAATATTTCTGATTCCATCTCAGAAAGCGGAGGACTAAATTGGAAAATGACAATTTGCTTATTGGCTGCTTGGGTAATGGTTTGTTTGGCAATGATCAAAGGCATCCAGTCTTCAGGCAAGGTTAGTACTGTGTCTTCCTTCCTAACTGACCTATTTTGATTGAATTCTGGCTTATTTCCTGGCAGGTATATTTCATCACATTCCTGAATACCACAACCTTTCCATTCCCTGCTATAAAAGCCACAGGGGCAAATTAAAAATAAAGATGAACATGAAAAGCAATTAGATGAAAACAGAAACAAGAATTGGTAAAGAAGAATGAAAGATTGTGCTAATATCAAGAGAAAGCTAAAAAATGAGGCTAGAAGTGATTGTTATAGTAATCTCTATTTATATTCAGTTCAGTCTTGGTACTGTTGTTTACTCCTAAACTCTGCCTTTCCACCGCACCTCAAATTTTGTGATTTTTTAGCTTGGAAGATATTCATTTTAAAACTTCTTTGTTGCACTTAGTGAATGTCCACAAATTGGTGGACAAGGGATAATTAATTTCACCCTGAGGTTGTCACATTAGTGTGAACATTACCCTGGAAAATCAATACTGTCAGATATTTTCTGGGCTGTCAGTGGTCCTATAAGGGGGGACACAACTCAGAGATTCCTTTAGAGCCTAATGGATTGACTCTAAACACACTCAGAGCAGTAATTGGTTTAGAGAAGAAAACTGGAACTTGGCAGAATATTAGTATGAAGTCACATTTTTAATAGACATAAAGAATGATAGTGATTGCCCAATGATTTCGTCTGGCTCAATACACGTTATTTTTCATACTTGAAGAAGACATCCCTGATGTTGTACTTCCCCAATACGTGTGTATAATGTGGCAGCTAATACAATATAAGGAGAGACGTATAACAACACACGCATTTGGACAGGCCCACATGATACGATGACATCAGAGCCAGCATTTTGTTAAACCACACTGATTTCATTCAGTCCCAGAACTTTTCTCCTGAGGGAATACTGGATCCCCCAGTTAATGTCAATCAATGATATTTACTGAACATTTACTGTGTACAGAACACTGTATGAAGTGTTTGGGAGAGTACAGTACAACAGAATTGGTAGACGCATACCCAGCCCAGAACAAGCTTACAATCTAGAGGACAGACACTCAGTTGAGAGCCTTTGCATTCTCCTGTCAGGTCTGACCAAACAATCCTGCTGCATTTGAGCCACCAAGTCTAAGTGGGAGAAGCCATATCAGAAGGAAGCTCAACACTGAAACTTAAAAAAAAATGAGAATCAAAAGCATTCAGTACTCTATTGGAACCAAGCATAGGAAGGCCAGTTGAAAGTCAGAAAAATGACCCGGGCAGCAAAGTGAAGTATGGACTGGAGTGGGGAGATACAGAAGCCTGGGAGGTCAGCAAGGAGGCTAACACTGTAATCAAGGAGGGATCGGATGAGGGACTTTATTAATGTGATAGTCTAGATGCAGAGGAAAAGTGGATTTTAGCGATGTTTTGAAGGTGGGACTGATAGTGTTTGATTGAATATGTGGGTTGAATGAGAGAGAGGAGTCAAGGATAATGCCAAGGTGATACAGTAATGGGAAAGTCAGGGGGAGGACAGGTCGAGGAACATTAGGCAGGATGGAGTAAAGGCTGTTTGATTTGGCCAGGAGAGGACAGGTAAGACCTTGGACAAGTCAGTTTACTTCTCTAGGCCTCAGTGTCCTCATCTGTAAAATGGGGATGAAGACTGTGAGCCCTCTGTAGAACAGGCAATGGGTCCAACTGATCATCTTGTAGCTACTTCAGCGCTTAGAATAGTTACTGGCACATAGCAAGTACTTGTTATTATTATTATTTGAAGATTCCACCATGGCTACATTTTTTATATAAATTCCTATATCACTCTTATGTGCACCACCAGTGAAATGCTTTATACCCTTGCTACTCACTGCTGTATTAAATCCTGCAAAATTGCATTAACACAAAGAAACAGTAAGGCTGAGGCAGAAACTGGATAGTGTAGCAGTTTCAGGCCTTGACTGACAGCATAGACATAAAACTGCTTCCTCCTATTCCAAATATACTTGGCAACTCATGGATTAAGTTATTTTTTCCCAAACTTTTCCCTGTGTACAGCCAAATCATGTAACGAAAGCATGTGTTAGAGCAGAAGTGGGTGTATAGATATGTGCAAGATTAACACTGTCAGTAATTAAATGTCTCAATATGCAGCTTTAATTGCATGCATTTTTCAACCACATTAATGGTAGTTCCAAAAGAAGGTCACTTAAAAATTATAACCTTGTTTTTATAGTACTTCAGTTTGCTCTGAATCGTCAGATAAAAAAAAGGATATTTAATGGTTGTAGTTAAATGAAAACCTAGAGCTTCTCTTTAAGTCTAAATTTAATTACTTCAACTGGTGGTGATATCTTAACCATGTGTGTAAGTGTGGATGCAAATGCTATGAGTGAGATAATCCATTCCTCACTCTGTGCATGAAAAAATTAATGCTTACTGCACTTGCCCCCTTGCAGTCCAATTCATCTCTTGGTCTTTAAATGTCTCCTAAATGTCTGCCTAATGACTGCATCACCACCTTTGACTGTCACCTGCCAGATTCTCTGCTTGCTGTTGCTAGTGAGCAGTCAGTTAATGGTATTTACTGAGTGCTTACTGAGTGCAGAGTGCATAGTGTGGCTCAGTGGAAAGAGCCCGGGCTTTGGAGTCAGAGGTCATGGGTTCAAATTCCGGCTCTGCCAATTGTCAGCTGTGTGACTTTGGGCAAGTCACTTAACTTCTCTGTGCCTCAGTTCCCTCATCTGTGAAATGGGGATTAAGACTGTGAGCCCCCCATGGGACATCCTGATCACCTTGTAACCTCCCCAGCACTTAGAACAGTGCTTTGCACATAGTATGCACTTAATAAATGCCATTATTATTATTATTACTAAGTACTTGGTCAAATGAAATACAACAGAGTTAGTAGACGCAATCCCTGTCCACAGGGATTTTAGAATCTAGAGGAGCCAGACATACATGAATTTCAGATAGGGGAAATGGCTTAATATAAAGATATGTACAAAAGGGCTGTGGGCCTGAAGGTGGAGAGAATTTCAAATCTTTGAGGGTACAGATCCGATGCAAAGGATGCAGACAGAAGGATAGGAAAATGGAGGCTTAGCTGGGTAAGTCTCTCCTACTTAAACTGTGAGCCCCATGTGGGACAGGAACTATGTCCAACACGAGTAACATGTGTAACGAGTAACGTGTGTAAGAGTAACCCCAGCACTTAGAACAGCGCTTGACATATTGTAAGCACTTCAAAAATTGACATAATCAAGTAGAAAAAAAAGGTGTCTTGAAGGAGATATGATTTTAGAATGACTTTGAAGGAGGGAGAATGGTGATCTGGCATATAAATAAAGCAGGAGGGAGTCCCAAGCCGGATGGACATGGGTAAGGATTTGGCAGGGAGTTAGGTGATACTGAGGTACAGTGACTAGGTTGTCATAGGAGATCAGTGAGGTGAGACGGGAGGGACAGCTGATTTAGTGCTTTAAAATCCTCTGTAATCTCTTTGTAGGCAAGGAACATATCTACCAACTCTGTTGTATTGTGCTCTCCCAAGCGCCTAGTACAGTGCACTCAATAAATGCAATTGACTGATTAAAGTTTATGATAAGGAGTTTTGGTTTGGTGTGATATGGATGGGCAGCCATTGGAGGTTACTGAGAAATGGGAGATAGAGACTGAACATTTTTTTAGAAAAATAACGTGGGCAACAGAGTGAAGTAGGGACCAGACAGTGGAGAAACAGGAGGTAGAGAAGTCAGTGAGGAGTGTCATTAGTGTTTATCGATTTCTTTTTCTCTTTACAGATCATGTATTTTAGTTCACTTTTTCCATATGTGGTACTTATATGTTTCCTCATCAGAGCTCTGTTTTTAAATGGTTCCATAGATGGCATTCGTCATATGTTTACCCCTAAGGTATGTGCTTGGTTTCTATTTAATTGAAAAGATGAGACTGAGAGGAATATGTATCCTTAGAAATATTTTGAATTCAGAAATGCCTGTTGCATGGTATTTTGCCTTTTAGCCAGTTTATAAATGTAATGGATGCCAATCTTTTACCAATCTAGCGTGAGCTCTTCAGTCACTAGCACAAAATGCATCATTCAAACATTAAAATAAAATGTTTAAATTATAATCTTATAATAAGAATATAATCAATGAATATAAGAAGCAATTTATGAATTTTAATAACTCATTTCCTCACTCTTAGAAAATGTAGGTCTTAATTCTCTCAGTAGTAATAGTAAAGGCATTTACTGAGAGTTCAGTAGGTGTAATATATTGCATTGAGTCCTAGGGAAGCATAAAACAAAGAAATGACACATTCCCTACCTACAAAGAGCTTCCTCAATCAATCATATTTACTGAGTCCTTATTGTGTGCAGAGCACTGTACTAAACACTTGGGAGAGTACGCTATAAAATACTTGATAGATATGTTCCCTGACCACAAAGAGTGGTCTAGAGGCAGCATAAAGGTAATTCATTCACTCATTCAATCGTATTTATTGAGCACTTACTGTGTGCAGAGCACTGCACTAAGCGCTTGGAAAGTAGAATACAGCAATAAAGAGAAACAATCCCTGCCCCAAATGAGAATTATATTATGTTGAAAACATTTACTTTCTCAAATGACTGCCCATTTGTTGAGCAAAATGCCCCTCCCATATTTTCATCATGTGTATAACTCCAAACCACTCACACTGAATAATAAGTTAAATTAATATACTATAGTTATTGTTGCAAGAAAACTTTAGGTTCAGACTATGCTTCTTGCACTGGTATTTTTTGCCTTGGAGCATAATTAGCTATATTGTCTCCTTGGCTCTCAGGAAGGCTGTAATATTTTCTCTCCTCAGGGTGCAGGGGGGTGGGCAATGTGGCAAAGAGACATTATAGGGGCAATAAAACCACATCACAGCACAACACCCATAGGGTAGGGGCTATGGAGAAGCAACCAGATACAGACCAAACTCCAGCATCAGTTTTCATGATAGAGTGCAAAAGGGTAATTTACATAATATTATCTGCCAACGTATTTGGAGGAAGCAGGTGGGGAAACAGAAGGGAGGGGTCCAAATAAAATGCATTATTACAACACAATATCCTAAACCCCAAATAAAAAGGTTTTGCTGAAAATCTTATGCCTCTGTAATGTTACACCATACGTTGCTCGATCTATTTATTTGATAAGTCTTTTTGAGCCTACTAAAGAGTCTGGTTCTGTATTAGGAGGGATGCAAAACATAATAATAATCAGTATAGTGTGCTGTTTCTAAATTGGGGAAGAAAAGATTGGGAACAGGAAATACTGAGAGAGCTGTGTAGATAGCTGAAAACTGATGCTCTGCACACAGTAAGCGCTCAATAAATACGATTGAATAAGAAATTAAATAGAATTTTCCTACAATAGTTTAAAAAAGCATTTTAGCACCACCTTGTGAACAAAAATGAAACATACTGCTGCTGAGTAGTTCCTCATTTCTAATTACAGATTTTAACATTCAAGCACATACAGATATGCTAAATGTAAAGTTTCCATGCATGGTGTATTAAACTTGGATGAATACATTTTCAATGATTTTAAGAAATTTATCATTCACATTCTTTTAAATTTTTTTTGGAGACAACCACAACCAAAGCAAAGCAGAATGTTGAGCAAGCTCATGAATTCAGGCACTGTTTGAATTCATGCCTGTCTGGATTTATTGCGGAGGTTTTTTTTTTTTTTTTACTACCTAACATTGATCTTTGTTTTTTATATTAGATTTGCACTGGAATTTTGAAAATGGAGAGCACCATGATTAGAAAAAATATAATCAGAAATCCCATTTTTAATTTCTATTTCATTAATTTGGTTTGTTTGGAAAATACAGTGCTCAGAGCCAAAAAATGGAACGCACAGGGAGAACAGAGAGGCAGAATAAAAGATAATATTGATTATATTTATGGCAATTATTAATCACTTGTGTGCTAAGCATTGGGGGTAGTATGCAGAGTTAGGGCATCGGACAGTCCCTGTCCCACATGGAGCTCTATCATGTCCCATTGTACAGCAGAGGAAACTGAGTCCCAGAGGAGCTAAGGGATTTGCCCATGGTCTCAAAGTAGGCTAGTGGCAGAAATGGGATTTGAGCGCAGGTGTCTTAATTCTCAATCCCATGTGTTTTCCACTAGGCAATGCTACCTCCCTAAATTCTGAAATCAACAATATCCACCCAGTTCTCCTATTACTTGAAGGCTGTGATCTTGCAAAATTTCATCTGAAGGAAAACTCACAGTGTAAACCTCACCCACTGTGATGCTGTGCATACACACACCCCCATCCCCACCCCGCAATTTCGTCTGAACCCATGGTATACACTATCAAACAGAATTACATTGTGGGATGAACATCCCCTATTTCCCTAAAAACATGCCAGTCAAACTGCATAGTGAAAAAATACCTGGTATGGCAGAACTGAGTGTACCTGTGCTTATCTTATTGCACACTTTCCACTCATATTTCAGTATCTTTCGTAGTAGAAATGTGATTTTTGACTTTAATCATTGCAGGAAATCTTTGCACATTGTGTATCTAGAGAGCCGTATCTTGCAGCTGACTTCTATTATGTCTAATTTTAAACAGCTTGAAATAATGCTGGAACCCAAGGTCTGGAGAGAAGCCGCTACTCAGGTGTTCTTTGCCTTAGGGCTTGGATTTGGTGGAGTCATTGCCTTTTCAAGCTACAACAAGAGAGACAACAACTGCCATTTCGATGCTGTCCTGGTGTCCTTTATCAATTTTTTCACTTCTGTCCTGGCAACTTTGGTGGTGTTTGCTGTTCTGGGCTTTAAAGCAAATATCATAAATGAAAAATGCATTACCCAGTATGGATATTCATTTCCTTTATGTTATGTGAGCATAATTTACTGACAAGTACATACCTGCAGTAATCATCAATCACAATCACTGTTTTGTTCTATTTTTCAGAAACTCAGAGAAGATTTTAAGGCTTTTGAAAGTGGGCAATATTAGCCATGATATCATCCCCCATCATGTCAATTTTTCAGATATTACTGCCAAGGATTACCATTTAGTTTACGGCATAATTCAAAATATCAAAGATGAGGAATTTTCTGCTCTTGGTCTTAAATCTTGTCAAATTGAAGATGAGCTTAATAAGGTTAGTGGGATAGCTATATATGACAAAAATTACGGATGTCCTTTATGTTGGTTTTGTTGTAGTTTCCTTTTCCACTTGTTTTATGCTCACTTTCCTAGAGACTCATCATTTCTTGCAGTTCCAACTACGATTTTTATGTAGGTGATGCTACATTCATGTTCAAATATCATTGAGGTTAGTCTCTAACCTAAAGTCAGGTCCAAATTAGGGCTACCCTAGGGATTGTGTGCTTTTGCAGGTAATCAGGATAAATCCTGGGTACCCATGCTGATCTAGTCCCAAAGGACTAGAGCCAGATAACATTTTTTAGTCTGCTCAGGCTATGGCCCGATTCTAGTAAGTTCCAGTCTCCTGAAGGGGATGGAATTCTTGTCAACTGGAGGTTGGCATATGTTCCCTTTGATATATGTCCAGCTTGAATAGTGCCCTCTTCCAGTAATTAAAAGGTTTTACCATAGTGTTGCTTCTGATAAGAGTTGCCAGATCTGTTTGATTAATACTGAGTGAAATTTCTTGTATAGATACTGCATAGGAGATAAACTTTACTGATTATGTTGACCATACACGTTGAATTTTGTCTCCCCTTCTGGCTCACTATGTACTTGGTCTTTACTTCTTAAGCAGTTTGTTATTCATCCCATCCCCAACCCCTGCATCATTTATGTACATATCCTTCTAATCTGCTGCTCCCCCTGCATGTAATTTATTTTAATGTCTGTCTTCCCCACTAGGTTGTAAGCTCCTTGAGGGCAGGGATCATGTCTACCAACTCTAATGTATCGTACTGACCCGAGCACTTAGTTCAATACTCTGTACACAGTAAATGCTTAGTAATCATCATCAACGGATTAATCAGGCCAAAATGAGATATTTTAGCACTGGGTTACATGGCTGTGATTACATAGGCAATCATCCCATACCTCCCACTCCCACCTTCTAGTTTCACCTTCCCTCCAGCCTTCTTCCTGTCTGCAGGACAACCTACTTACTGTACCTCGATCTTGTCTATCTCACCACCAATCTCTCGCCCTTGTCCTGCCTCTGGCCTGGAATGTCCTCCCTTATCATTTTAGACAGACAATTACTCTCCCCACCTTCAAAGCCTTATTGAAAGCACATTTCCTCCAAGAGGCCTTCCTTGACTAAGCCCTCATTGCCTTCTTTCCCCACTCCCTTCTGAGTCACCCTTTCTCCCTTTATTCAGCCCCTCCCAGCCCCCAGCACTTATGTACCTATCTGTAAATTATTTATTTTAACGTCTGTCTCCCCCTCTAGACTGGCAGCTTATTGTGGGCAGGGAATATGTCTGTTATATTGTTGAGATGTGCTCTCCCAAGTGCTTAGTTTGGGATTGATTGACAGACATCTTGGACATCCCTCTACCTCAACCTTTGATGAACTAATCTTCTCTCCTAAACCCATAACAACTCTAATTTCCCCATCACTCTCCTTTTAACCTGTAAATCTTGTAGTCATCTTCGATTCATTTCTCTTGTTGTCTTCCATGCAATCCATCTCTAAAATCTGTGATTTTATCTAGCAGTATTTCACAAATTCATCCCTTCCCTTCCTTTTACATAGCTGTGATAGAAACCCTAATCACTCATGACTGGATTATTTTAATAGCTTCCTTACTGTTCTCCCTACCGGTCTTGTTTTTCTTACAAATGGTAATAAAACTGAACTCTTCAGCTGGGTATTGGCATAGTTCACTCCTTGAACAAAAAATACGTTTTGCAGATCCTTTGCTGATGTGACATTTTTGTCATCTTTGTTGTTTTTAGGCTGATGTCTTTTCTCTGGAATGGGAATTACACATAAGATTAACCCCCGTCATTTTAATTTTTCGGTGTCCCTGATGAGTAGGCAGTGTTTTTGTTCTGCCCTATCATCACTGTTGCTTTGGATGGCTAACACTTTAGTCAAGGCTGTAGGGATTACTTATTTTATTTTCAAAATGTACCCTTCGCCAAACATATACAAAGCACAATACATATATCAATTTAATGACCCCCAGGTCTTGATTCATTAATACACAAAAGGAACAAAAAAAAATGCCTCTATAGTTCAGATCAATGGCCAGTTTACTTCAGTATACTGGGGATATTTATGCCACCAACTTCATCCTGCTGATGAACTATAATTCAGTGTTCATCTTTTCTATAGTCTTCATGATTTCGTATTTAGTCAATCCACCAATCATAAGTAATTTTAGTGTTCACAGCACTGTACTAAGCACTTGGGAACATACAACAGAGCAGTATATATAATCAGTGTCTTCAAGGATCTTACAATCTCCCACTAATGTTCAATTAAAAGGCATATGTTCATACTTTGTCCAAACAAGGAACAGTAGAACAAATAAAAATTACAAATGCCATGATAATTTATTGAAAAGTAACCTTAAACAGTTCCTTTATACTCAAGTATCAAGCATTTAGCAGAAATGTTCTTGTTCATTTCAGAATATGGTGAGGGTGTGTGAGGATAGAGTTAATGACTCAGATAAAAACAATAGGTCCCAAAGAGATTTAAATAAATATGTAACTGGCAATTTTTGAAACCACAAATTTGAACAAGTGTCCTCTTCCTTTTTTGAAAAATTTTAAGCTTCCAAGATGTCTCCACAATTGCCCCTTATAAACATAATTCTGTTTTGCAAGTCTGGCATTTTGGATTTTTTTTCTTTAAAAAAATGATGTCTGGAACAGCCAGTAATTGCCTGGAGTATTGACACATTACTTAGTTTACTGGCGAAGAATACTTCAATAAGAAAGAGGTTTGTTAGATTTAAAATCAAAGTAGGTTTCTGTTTACTGCCAGATTCCATCTGATTTCCCAAAGGGGGAAAAAATCAATGGTAAAATATCCATGTGATGAATATCTTTATTAATCAAAGAAGTTATTCGTAAAATAGTGTAGATTCACTACTGTATAATGGTTATTTGAGGAGTTACTGAATGCATTACATTCAAGAATTCTTTTGGGAAAGAGTTTGGCAAGTTATTGATTCTTTACACCTAAAGATTTCTTTGTCCTGTCCATCCTTTCTGATAGGATATATTACATTTTTCAGATAATTCTGTTTTCTTAAAGTTTGATTCTAGTCAGCAGTCATTAGGGTTTGCAGATAACCTGTTAAACTTGTGGTAGGGTTCAGAATACATCAGTTTTGTAACTGTAGAACTTAATTCTCTGCTTGAGGTTACACTTGAAAGACAGGCTTGTATGATCACAAACAGTAATTCCTCTGAGCTCCTCCTGACAGAAGAATTTTACAAATGATATTAATCATGTCTAGTAATGCTGCTGCCTCCTGTTGCCAAATTAAAGGAATCATTGAGAAGTAAATAGATCAGCTCCATTCATAACAGAAAGGCAGAAGTACTCAGAGAAACAGTAGACAGTCACTCTTGGGGAGTTTTAAATTCTCCTGGATTTAATCTATTTGGCATTCACGTGTTTCATCTAATTTTCAAAACTTTGTTATGAGTACTCTAATGTTTTGTATTTATTGGTGAGTCTAATTGGAGGAAAAAAAGACAACTGCTAGCAATATATTTTACATTGTCTGGAAATTGTATCTACTGGAAATACACTTACCAAAGGATCTTATAAGAAAATCTATATGACAAAATATGGTCCCCAAAGATAAAAAGATAAAAGTAGGACTTCCTCTTCATCTTGTCTAACTTAGAAAACAAAATGAGGAGCCTCTCACAAAAATGGTCAGGGGAAGGATGCTAAAATTTTGCCTAATGTCCTTTGAGCAATTTGGGTACATTTTGCCACATTAAATCTAGTGTCTGGTGACTAAGAAAACAATTTCATGGGTTTACGGTAGGTATTAATGCATTTATTCAATTTGTGATTGACTGGCAAAATTTACCAATTGACTAGTCCTGGTCAAGTAAGCATTAATCTACTGAAATCTGTTATGTTACTTTGATTTTTATTTACAGGCTGTTCAGGGTACTGGTTTGGCATTTATTGCCTTTACAGAAGCAATGACACATTTTCCAGCTTCACCCTTCTGGTCGGTCATGTTCTTCCTCATGCTGGTAAATTTAGGACTCGGCAGCATGTTTGGAACCATTGAAGGAATCACCACTCCTATCGTTGATACTTTCAAAGTGAGAAAAGAAATTTTGACTGGTGAGTTTTTACCTGTGCTGGTCTTACTTTGACTAATTTTAAAAATACCAATCAAAAAAAAAAAAAACCAAACCTTTTAGGACAGGTGAACGGTTTTGGGAGAAAGCGAAGTATTTAACTTATCCACTGCACAAAAATAAGATGAGAATTGGTGAAGAGGAATTCAACTCAGTGAATTCATACAACCCATTCAAGTATTTGGTCAGGAATGGGAGTGACAGCAATGGGAACCAAAGAAAGTGTTTTTAGTACAGAAGAGATTTTGGCAAGACTGAAGAAGAGAAGGATCCAGTGGAGAACAAGGAGCTGATGATTACAATAAGGGAGAGAAAAGGAGTGAGAGCAAGAGTTTTGAAGAAATGAAAGGGGAGATTTGTTCAAGGCAAATACGGAAGGGATAGATTGTGAGCATGTAAGAGACCTCAGAATCAACCTAACCTGGATGCTCCAACAATAATAAAGATATTTCTATTCTTCTGATTGAAAACAATGTTTTAGGAGACCAAACACTCTTGATACCATAAGGAGAGTTACAAAATGGGAAAATAGAGGCAATTATCTAGATACTTCACGTAGAAAAGAGCACACCAATTGTCTATTTCAGATATTTTTTGTTTTTCTGTGGAAGGGGGGGATGGACTATGTCCCTAAACTATATACAACAGACCCCTAATTTTCTTCAGTTAAGTAAAAAAAAAAAGCCAAAGAATTGTCCACACAATATTTAAGAACCAGTGAATGATAACTAATTGTACTAAATATACATAGATAAATGTACCATGGATTTTGTAGTGTTTCCAGTCCTTTCCCCCCATGCAATTCTTTTTAGCCAGCCTTTTCCGGGTCTGTTAGACAGGGTTTTGAAGCAACCACTTCAGCTGTGACCTTGCCACCTAACTGCTGAGCCCCATACTGACACCTTCACTGTTGATCCAGGCCCACAGGAGCACACATTTTTCTCAATTTCACTGATGAGAAGACAATTAAGTTGAAATAATGAGAAAGGATTTACCGGGTGATGAGGGACCAATTAACCTTGCAGTAGGGAAGAAATTGCTCTACAAACTTCCCCTCTTCTCTAGGGGCCTTCAGGGTTAGGAAAAATCTCAGTACGCCTTACATGTCCACTGAGTTCCTTCATGTCTGCATTGATGCTCTAACTAGCTCTGAGTCATATAGCTGCTTAAAACTAATTATAAGAGCAACTCAGCAAACCCCTTTTGGCCTTCCAAGGAACCTATAATTCAGCTTTGCTCCGGGCCACCCAACACCATTACCTTGACTATAAACAATTTTATGTCCATCAATGAATCATATTTATTGAGCCCTTACTGTGTGCAGAGCACTGTACTAGGTGCTTGTCAACAACTCAAGCTATGTAATGGTATTCTTTAAGCCTGTATGTGATGTTCTGCATGTTTGAGTTAATTTGAAAAATATTATTTCATATTGGGGCTCATGAACTGCTTCTTTCATTTTTAATGCCTTGCTTGATTCTACCTGCTTGTTTTTCTGTTAGGGTTGAGGGTTTTGCATTGCTAGAAATGTCACTTCAAGTTTTTTTTAAAAAGTATGCTGGTTGATTTTGAATTTACTGCTGGAAAAAGTCAGAAGGAAAAGAAGGAAAATCATCGTAAATCTAGATACAATACAAATGATGAATTTAAAATAGAGTCATGTTTTGGCTATTTCATGATGGCATTGAAAAATAGATGACTGACTACAATGTTTTTCCATGTCGCTTTTTTTGTCTACAGTTGTCTGTTGTCTTCTGGCATTTTTTATTGGCCTGATATTTGTGCAGCGGTCTGGAAATTACTTTGTTACTATGTTTGATGACTATTCTGCTACCTTGCCCCTGTTAATTGTAGTCATCTTAGAGAATATTGCCATAGCACGTGTTTATGGCATTGACAAGTAAGTAAGAAATTCATTTGGGTTTCCAGTAATTATACTAGATTCTTTGACCTCATCAATTAAGCACAGTGAGGAGGGGAAGTTCCCTTTTCCACCTAGGTCTGACCTTACTATAGAATTCTCTGGAGGCAGGTGGATTCTCCAGTTGGGAAATTAATTAGCAAATAATCTTAGTTTTTAGAGAATTTCTTCAAGGTTGCTGAAGTGTATTAACCCTTTGGGCTCAAAATTAGATAAAAAATGTCATCAACTCAGTGACTAAATGCCATGAAAAAAATGTTCTTGAGCAGGACAGACAGACAGACATAATACAGACCTGAATTTCAGTCTCTCCACGGGCTTTTCTCAGCCTGCTACCCCAGGAGGTCAAGGGAAGTGGTGACTGGAGTGGAAAAGCAAGATTGGGGAATGAAAGAGAATGGGAACCTGAACAGGAGGAACAAGTAGAGAGTGGAAGCAAGAGAGAAAAGTGTGGTGTGAGGGTTATGCTCATTGAAATAGTCAGTTCCTTTCCTGACATCAGCCAGTGTGTTTACTTCCTCTACTGCTAACAATCCTATCATCCTTGTGTCAGCCTCTCTGGATTCCAGCTCCCCACACATAGAGTCCCAATTTGGTGGAAACTTTTAAAAAACAGAGGCTTATTTGCAATTAACCAAATGCTTTTCTCTGATAACGGAGACTAGCCTCATAAGAATAGTCAGCCCGATCTGCTCAGAAGATTGTGTATATGAAGGCCTGTATTAATCATTCTCCTCTTGTGATGGTTTCAAGCCAGATACCTACCTCTTATCTGTAGGAACCATATTTATAAATACATTAACATCCTCAAACTACCCAATTCTGGACCCCTGTCCCATTCTGGAGACTCAGGGCTGTTTAGGTCAGGATGAATACTGAAGAGTAGCTCGACTCCCAGGGTGGGCCAGAAACAACACAACAGCTGAGGAAATCTCTGGATAAAGTCAGCCTATCACCATTATCATCATCAGCATTTGAAACATACCTATTGGGTATTTCAGGAGGAATAGTCCAAGCCTGCAGATCATCATCATCATCATCATCAATCGTATTTATTGAGCGTTTACTATGTGCAGAGCACTGTACTAAGCGCTTGGGTAGTACAAATTGGCAACATATAGAGACAGTCCCTACCCAACAGTGGGCTCACAGTCTAAAAGATCCCTTGCCCTTCTCCGATCCCAGTTTTTCCTAGTTTCCAAATTGAACCCTGAAGCTTTCTCTGAACTACATTGTCCTCTTCTGGTGGCAGAGCAGAATGTAATGCATTTAATGCATTTGCCAGGTTGTGACATTAATCATTTCTGAAGCCTGAAAATCCTAGCCTGGGGTCTCCAACATGTAGGCGGAGAAGTGGGAAAGCCCTGGATCTGGAATGGGTGGTTGTTAATATCAACGTAAAGACCTTTGCATTCAGGACTGAGTCAAAAGAGAAAATATATAAGCACTGAATACAGTGTTCTGCACATAGTAGTGCTCAATAAATACCATTGATTGCCTGATTGATGACTATTAGTGTTCAAATGTGCTGAAGGAGCCGAGTGGCCTTAATCAAGCCTTATGTAAGGTCTGAAAATCCTAGTATATCTTCCCACAGGGGACAGTAATTCTTCCTGTGCAGTAATACAATTCTGAGAAAAGCTGTTTAATGCATAGTCCTCCGACCACCTAGTTTCTAAATTCGGGCTCCTGGATGAATTTGATTAAGCAAGCATGGGATGCCATTCCGAGAGCAGTAATTAAGCTAGGGTACTACTAGAACTTAAGTATGAGCCTTTCATCCCAGTTCTCTCCATTTAATTCCTTTTTTCTCCTACTATCCTTCCACTTCTCATTTTTATCATCCTGACCACTTTCAGACCACTTTTTCTGACTGTTGTACAAGAGACAGTTCATGGGTGACATGGAATTCTGAATCAGAGAAGTTGGAGGTAGAGGGGAAAGTTTAGGGGTTAGGGAAACGGTGCACAGTGAAGAAAGGGAACAATTAGTTTCTTTTGAGAAGAAATTTTAGGTTTTTCCATATATATATGCACACTCATAGCTAATGGGCAATCTATTAAATATACACAAGACGCAGAATGACCTAGTGGATAGAGCAGGGGCCTCGAGTCAGAAGTACCTGGGTTCTAATCCCAACTCTGCCACTTGTCTATTGTGTAACCTTGGGCAAGTCACTTCTTTTTTTCTGCCTGTTACCACATCTGTAAAATGGGTAAGGCTGTGAGTGCCATGTGGGACAAGGCCTTTTTCCACCTGATTAACTAGTCTCTACCTCAGTGCTTAGTACAGTGCCTGGCAAAAAGTAAGGGCTTAAGAAATACCATAAAATAAAATTATAGAATTAATGTACTGCATTTTCTTAGCCAATGCTGCACATGCATTTCTAAATTCCATTTGCAGACGCTTTATTGCAATGTCAAAAAATCACCATACAAAATTATGCCCATATTACTTTAAAAAGCAATTTTTTTTCTATTTCTAGTAGCATCTTTAAGGTACAGCTAAAAATGTAGGCAATGCAGAAACGTGCTGTACTATTTGGGAGGTAAAAAACTAACATTTGATATTTCTACATTTCTTTTCACATGCTGGTTTGTTAATGTAATACATTATGTTGCCAGTAGGTCCTCAATGAAATTAGAAGGTCAAATACTACTTATACTGGATCAAGTGTTGTTTCTTTTATCTCATTTGTCTTTAGGTTTATGGAAGACTTAAAGGATATGCTGGGCTTTTCTCCAAATAAATATTATTATTACATGTGGAAATATGTTTCTCCACTAGTGTTGTTATCCCTACTTGTGGCTAGCGTTGTCCAAATGGGATTAAGTCCTCCTGGCTATAATGCATGGATTGAAGATAAGGTAAATTGCAATTTTCGAAGTCGTACTTAAGAATCGTTTGAAAGATTAGAAAAACTGGAAAAATCTGGCCTTAATCATATTTCTGTTCAGTAGGGATAAGAAATGCCTTAAAGTTAAACAGGTGTCCTAGTAACAGGAGTACGGGCCTGGTAGTTAGAGGACCTAGGTTCTAATCCCAGTTCTGTCACTTACCTTCTGGGTGACCTTAGGCAAGTCTTTTTTCTTCTCTGTGCCTCCAATCCTCCTCTGTAAAATGGGGATTCCCCCTTACTTAGGCTACGAGCCCCAGTTTATTTAGCATTTATTATTGGCAGGCACTGTACTAAGCACTGGGGTAGATACAAGATAATCAAGTTGGGCATAGTCCATGTTCCACATGGAGCACACAGTCTTAATCCCCATTTTACAGATGAGGTAACTGAGGCACAGAGAAATTAAGTGACTTGCTCAAGGTGACACGGCAGACAAGTGGAGAAGTCAAGCATAGAACCAGATCCTTCTGACTCCCAAGCCTGTGCTCTATCCACTAGACAATACTGCTTCTCTGATTCAGATGAATCTACCTCAATACTTAGCACAGTGGTTGCTACATAGTAAGCTCCTAACAAGTGCCACAATAGAAGTGGTATTCAAAAGAGGGTTGGGGATGACATGTTCAGGGGTGGGGCATAAAGAGTTGTATTCTATAGGACTGGTCTTGGGGTGGTTCTGTTAAATGTCATTATTGAGATAGTTGGCTTAAATGACATGGCACCTTGACAAATGTAGAAAAAAATGGTCTTACAAAAGTACAAGGAAATTAAATGGGAAGTAAGTCTACGTTAATTCAGTCACTGTCAACATTTGACTGCAAGGCAGAACTACAGTGACTGAATTTTACTCCTTGAAAAAGCTAGGGTCATTACCCAAAGAGTATTACCAGTTGGGCTGATTTGTTTACTTATTATTTAAGTTGTACCCTTAGATTTGAAAACAAGCATGGGGTAGAATTATAACTTGGTTGTATAAATATTCTCTACGCAATATTGGATCCTCAGTAAATGTCCATTATCATCACTATCAATACCTATTGATACATTTTCCCTGGGCGGGGCACTGTGCTTGAAAGCATACAATCCAAATAGAAGACATAGCATTTGTCTTCAAGTAGCTTATAGTCTAAAAGGAAGGACAGAGAAGCAGATTGTAGGATTAGGAAATTAGGGTATAGACAAAGGTAAAACTGATAAAATTTTTTAAAAATGGATTAAATAAAGAGACGCTCACATGAGTACATAGGATGGATGATGGGATGGCATGCAAAGCAGGCAAGGATTAATCTGGGAATGCTTCCTGGAGGATGTGGCTTTTGGTGAAGTTTGAAGGTGGGTGAAAGTTGGAAGATCACATACGCTGAGGCGTATGGAATGGACTGTGTTCTCTTCAGGTTCCTTCTAGATTTGAGATTTCCTGGCTGATTTTCAGGCAGTTTGATGTTAAGTATATTTATAAATTTGAAAGAATCCAGTATGATTGACGACTCTAAGGAAACTAATTTCTTTTAAAATAATTACCATATTTGCTCACACAATTGCCTCTACTGCACGACTTCTCCACCCAGCTTTTTAAGAAGGGGATGAAACATTATCTTTTGTAACACAAAACTCAAAGCAGTGGTATGCACTGGGATAGAAAAGAGAAGGGTGAGAATGCAGCATTGTTAACACAGATAGGCTTGTGCTGGGGAGTGGGGAAGGATATTTGCTCTTCAAAATGGGGAAGAAGAAGGGAAGATTAATTCCCTGAATGCCTGTAGACTAAGCTCCTTATGAGCAGGGATCACATCTACCAACTCTGTTGTATTGTACTTTCTCAAATGCTTAGTACAGTGCTCTGCACACAGAAAGCACTGATTCATTGTTTACTGTACACAGCACTTGCAAGAGGGCAGCAGAAATAAGAAATGCATTTTCAAGTTATTTCTTACCTTTCTCTTCCTTATACCCTCCTTTCCTCCAGCTTTCAATAATCTTCTTTCCATTTTTCTACTGCTACCCCACATTTCAAAACAATTCTCATGTCCTCATGTCCTAGTCTTACCCATTTTTGTTGCAAGAATAAGGAAATTATGGGAATAAGTATGGTAATATAAGAAATTAATTTCATTCTTTTTATACTAGTACTGATTGTTCTGCCTTGATTAAGTCAGAACAACCTTCATTTTGTTTAATTAAAAAAATTCACTATCACTAATAATTTTATCTGGTTACTAAAATAATGTGCTTTGGAAATGTAGCAGGAAATACCACTTTATTGATGATGATGATGATGGGATTCATTCATTCATTCATTCAATCGAATTTATTGAGCACTTACTGTGTGCAGAGCACTGTACTAACCACTTGGGAAGTACAAGTTGGCAACATATAGAGATGGTCCCTACCCAACAGCGGGCTCACAGTCTAGAAGGGGGAGACAGACAACCAAAACAAAACATATTAACAAAATGAAATAAATAGAATAAATATGTACAAGTAAAATAAATAGAGTAATAAATATGTACAAACACATATACATATAATACAGGTGCTGTGGGGAAGGGAAGGAGGTAAGACGTGGGGGTAGGGAGGGGGTGGAGGGGGAGAAGAAGGAGGGGGCTCAGTCTGGGAAGGCTTCCTGGAGGAGGTGAGCTCTCAGTAGGGCTTTGAAAGGAGGAAGAGAGCTAGCTTGGCGGACGTGCGGAGGGAGGGCATTCCAGGCCAGGGGGAGGACGTGGGCCGGGGGTTGACGGCAGGACAGGCAAGAACGAGGCACAGTGAGGAGATTAGCAGCAGAGGAGCGGAGGGTGTGGGCTGGGCTGTAGAAGGAAAGAAGGGAGATGAGGTAGGAGGGGGCGAGGTGATGGAGAGCCTTGAAGCCGAGAGTGAGGATTTTTGCCTGATGCGTAGGTTGATTGGTAGCCACTGGAGATTTCTGAGAAGGGGAGTAACATGCCCAGAGCGTTTCTGCACAGAGACGATCCGGGCAGCAGCATGAAGTATAGAGTGAAGTGGGGAGAGACAGGAGGATGGGAGATCAAACAGGGGGCTGATGCAGTAATCCAGTCGGAATAGGATGAGAGATTGAATGAGCAGGGTAGTGGATTGGATGGAAAGGAAAGGGCGGATCCTGGCGATGTTGCGGCGGTGAGACCGGAAGGTTTTGGTGATGGATTGGATGTGAGGGTTGAATGAGAGAGCGGAGTCACGGATGACACCAAGGTGGAGGGCTTGTGAGATGGGAAGGATGGTAGTGCCGTCAACAGTGATGGGAAAGTCATGGAGAGGGCAGGGTTTGGGAGGGAAAATAAGGAGCTCAGTCTTGGACATATTGAGCTTTAGATGGCGGGCAGACTTCCAGATGGAGATGTCCTGAAGGCAGGAGGAGATACGAGCCTGGAGGGAGGGAGAGAGAGCAGGGGCAGAGATGTAGATTTGGGTGTCATCAGTGTAGAGATGATAGTTGAAGCCGTGGGAGCGAATGAGGTCACCAAGAGAGTGAGTGTAGATAGAGAACAGAAGGGGATCAAGAACTGACCCTTGAGGAACCCCTACAGTAAGGGGATGGGAGGGAGAAGAGGAGCCCGCAAAACAGACTGAGAATGAATGGCCGGAGAGATGAGGAGAACCAGGACAGGACAGAGTCTGTGAAGCCAAGGTTGGATAGCGTGTTGAGGAGAAGGGGGTGGTCCACAGTGTTGAAGGCAGCTGAGAGGTCGAGGAGGATTAGGATAGAGTATGAGCCATTGGATTTGGCAAGCAGGAGGTCATTGGTGACCTTTGAGAGGGCAGTTTCCATGGAATGTAGGGGATGGAAGCCAGATTGGAGGGGGTCGAGGAGAGAGTTGGCATTGAGGAATTCGAGGCAGTGCATGTAGACGGCTCGTCCAAGGCATTTGGAAAGGAATGGTAGGAGGGAGATGGGGCGATAACTAGAAGGTGAGGTGGGGTCAAGAGAGAGTTTTTTCAGGATGGGAGAGACGAGGGCATGTTTGAAGGCAGAGGGGAAGGAACCAGTGGAGTGTGAAGATGGAAGTTAAGGAGGGGAGGAGGGACGGAGTGAGAGATTTCATAAAATGAGAGGGAATGGGATCAGAAGCACAGGTGGCCGGAGTAGCACTTGAGAGGAGGGAGGAGAACTCATCTGAGGATACTGCTGGGAAGGATGGGAGAGTAGCAGAGAGGTTGAGAGCCGGGGGGTTGGAGAAGGGTGGGGAGTGACTTTGGGGAGCTCAGACCTGATGGATTTAATTTTATTAATGAAGTAGAAGGACAGGTCGTTGGGGGTGAGGGAAGGAGGAGGGCGAGGAACAGGGGGCCTGAGAAGGGAGTTAAATGTACAGAAGAGCTGATGGGGATGATGGACATGGATGGTATTGTGGTACCATAATGACCCCACAGTAAATTTTGTAGTTATTTTGAGGCTAGAAAAGACGTATACTGGTCTTTTGAAGCATCATAGCATAGTGGATAGAGCATGGGCCTGGGATTAGGAAGGATCTGGGTTCTAATCCTGGCTCTACCACCTGTCTGCTGGGAAAGTCTCTTTGCTTTTCTATGCCTCAGTTACCTCATCTGTAAAATAGGGATTAAGACTGAGCCCCACATGGGACAGGGACTGTGACCAACCCGATTTGCTCGTATCTACCCCAGTGCTTAGTAAAGCACTGGGGTAGCAGAAGAAGCATGGCTCAATGGAAAGAGCGCGGGTTTGGGAGTCTGAGGTCATGAGTTCAAATCCCGGCTCCACCAACTGTCAGCTGTGTGACTTTGGGCAAGTCGCTTGACTTCTCTGTGCCTCAGTTACCTCATCTGTAAAATGGGGATGAAGACTGTGAGCCCCATGTGGGACAATCTGATCACCTTGTATCCTCCCCAGTGCTTAGAACAGTGTTCTGCACATAGTGAGTGCTTAACAAATGCCATCATCATTATTCTTATTACTATCACTGTGCCTGGCACAGAGTAAGCATTTAACAAATACCACAATTACAATTATTATATATTGGAACCAATTTTTCAAGTCTACGTTTCTATCCTTTTAGAAAACATTACATAAACTCAAAAACATGACTTTTCATGTAAATGATAAACATATTCATAGCTATTATCATTTTCTAATCACTGGGAGTGTATCCATTCTCACATAAATGAGATACAGGTCATCCATATATAATAGTTCACAGTAGTGATAATTGGCTGACCTTGTTGATAATCAATTTGGGCCATTCCAGAAAAACTACAGGTTTTCCCTCAGCTTTTCTGGGGAAAACCTACGTTTTCATCCAAATTCTCTGGATAATAGAGGCTGTACATACCTTCTCATTCTTTTGTTGGTCTGGAAAAATTAAAACAAAATTAACTTTATATATGTGTCTATAAAGTCACTATAAAACATTTGGGTGAAAATGTAGTTGTGGGGGCATGGGGAGGGTTAATGCATTTCAGGGAGAGATGGTTAATCAATTTTGGTTTCTTGTCACTTCCAGGCTGCTGAGGAATTTCTGAACTATCCTACATGGGGAATGGTAGTGTGTATATCTCTAATGGTGTTGGCAATACTTCCTGTTCCTACTGTCTTCTTAGTTCGCCGCTGCAACCTTATAGATGACAGTTCAGGAAGTTTAGCAGCTGTGTCCTACAAGAGAGGACGCATCATAAAGGAGCCCTTAAATTTAGAAGGTGATGATGCAAGTCTTATCCATGGGAAGATACCAAGCGAGATGCCTTCTCCGAATTTTGGTAAAAATATTTACCGAAAGCAGAGCGGTTCCCCAAGTCTTGATACTGCTCCCAATGGACGCTATGGAATAGGGTACCTAATGGCGGATATGCCCGATATGCCAGAATCTGATTTATAGCTGAAGACAAGTCATTTGCTTTTATTTGTATCACTGAACATTGGCTCTCCTAAGAGAAGCAATAAGCTTCACTTTCTAGAGTGCGATCTCAGGTGTTCCATTTCTTTAAGATCTTTAATGGTAATGGTAGAAAAATATACATTCAACTCAGACATTCCCTTTGGAATCTTTGGTTTACATTTGCACTGAAGGGATTACAAATAAGTCCTTACAATGACCTAGGTCTTTCATCTTTGCCAGGATTTTTTTTAATTCTCTCTGAGAGTGTTTTAAAATATTTATATCTCTAAAAAAAACAGGTGTTACCTCAGTTTGTAATGACTTCAGAATATAAGATTATCAACAGTTCACGAAAGGTATATTGTAAAGGTCATCATATTGCCTTCAGGGTAACTTCCCAGTATTAAAAAATGAGCTCAAGCAGTTCAAACAATCTGTGCACTTCTGCACAGTTATACATAAATGTTATGTAGATAAGTTGTACTTAATTTTGTTAGCGATGATATTTTAGGCAGTCTAGCTGAAGAAACCTGCAAAATATTTTCTTATGTAATAGCTGTATAGAGAAATAGAATCAGAAGGGCAAGATTGGCATTAATGATGAGTGTGGGAGAGATTCCTCAGTGACTTGGGACTATATAAATTGAAGCTGTACATTTTGTGTAAAATATTTGCTTTTTCAGTGTGAAAATGATGATATAAGAGTGAGTCACTCAACACTCTTAAGAATTATGCAGATTCTGCATTTTTCTATGCTGTGTGCCTAAAAATCTTCTCGATATTTATTGTGGTTCCAAATTTACATATAGTATATTTATATAATATACTTGTAAATATGTACATTAATACTCCATGTACTGGTTTAAAACCCTGAAATTAGATGGCTTTTTTAGTCTCTTTGTTGCTTCTGTTTTATGCATAAACTATCTTTTTTTTGTTGGTAATTGTTAATAACTGTATGGCATTTTAATCTATGAATAAACAGTAAAAATGTTTTAGATGCATTTTCCAATGTTTCTGAACTAAATGCTTTCTCACATATCTCCAGTTCATTTATTTATTCAACCGTATTTACTGAGCGCTTACTGTGTGCAGAGCACTGTACTAAGCGCTTGGGAAGTACAAGTCAGCAACATATAGAGACGGTCCCTATCCAACATCGGGGTCACGGGTAATGAGAATTAGCCATGCTTTCAACTCAGTTTCTGGTGCAAAATGGCTGTGGGTTTAACCAGGATAATCATTAAAATGAAAAAGAGAGACAGAGACATATGGGGTGGACTGCAATGTCATGACATGTCCTCTCTGCGGTTATAAAGTATAGTGCCATTCAGCGCTTAGAATAGTGCTCAGCGCTTAGAACAGTGCTTGGCACATAGTAAGTGCTTAACAAATGCCGTCATTATTACTATTATTATTGTAGCAAACACGAACCCACAGGGGGTTTTATTACCATAATCCCCAAATGCTTACATAACTCAATGCTAGGCATGTGCCACAAGGACCAGATCTAGAAAACTTCAACTTTGGGACTGTCCAGGGGAAAGCAGATGATTGCTCTTGCTTCCTGTAAACTTTGTTATTCACTATAATGTTGAGAACATAAGAGTGCCTGAGTCAAGCAACTGCCCATTCCAGAAGAGTATTCTACCTCTGAGACTCACAACTGGATACCTGCATGAAGAATGTGACAGTTACTCTCCTTGAAACCCACCCACGGTAATGAACATACCATCTAATATATATATCATTTTCCCTACCTCCAAATTCTTAACCTTCTTCTACTGAGTAGTAGACATACTGTCTGTGCATTAATCCAAACCTCTCTTAAACACAACAATATTTTCACTCTGCAGAGTTTCCTCGGGCAATGAATCCCATATGCTTTCTCCTTCTGTGTGAAGTGTGTCTTGTTGAACGTTTCAAACCTCCTGAGTTCACACATCAATCGGAATTCATGCTGGTGTTGTATGATTTGGTGGGCAACATTCAGGGTAACCTCTGTCCACACCCTTCAGAATTTATCAACTTCAATTGTGACTACCATCAGCTTCTATTTTTCCGGCCTGAAGAATTCCTTCTCCTGAAGAATTCCTTCTTGCCAAAACCAATGGCCTCCATTCCATCCTAATCCACCTCAACCTTTCAACTGTCTTAGACACTGTCTACCACCCCCTTCTCCTGGAAATATTATCCAACTTGACTTCTCTGTCACGTCCTATTCTGGTTCTGTTTACTCTCAGGCTCTTTTGTAGGCCTCCTACCCCTTAAAAGTGAGATTCCTGTAAGGTTCATTTCTGGGTCCCCTTTTATTCTCCATTTATAGCCACTCCACTGGAGAACTCATTCATTCCCATGGCCTCAACTATCACCTGTGTGTGAATGATTCCCAAATCTACATCTCCAGGCCTCATATTCCTCCTTATTTGCAGTCTCACATTTTCTCCTGCCTTCAGAATATCTCTACTTGGATGTCCTGCCAACACCTCAAATTCGACATCTCCAAAATGGAACACCTCATCTCCCCTCCTAAACTCTGCCCTCCCTGCCTTCCCATTACTGTACAAACAGCCACCATCCACCCTGTCTCCTAAATCCATAACCTTGGCATAATCCTTGATTCATCTCTCTCATTCAATGTACATATTCATTCAATCATTCAATCATATTTTTTGAGCGCTTTCTGTATGCAGAGTATTCAATCTGTCACCAAATCCTGTCCATTCAACCTTTGCTAAAATCCACCCTTTCCTCTCCATCCAAACTGCTACCATGCTGATCCAAGCACTCATCCTATTCCTCCATGACTATTGCATCGGCTATTGCATAGTACAGTGCCTGGCACATAACAAATACTTAACAAATACCACAATCATCATTATTAATATTATTATTATTATTACCAGCCTCCTTGCTGACTTTCCTGGCTCCTGCGTCTCCCCACTCTAGACTTCACTCTGTTACCCAGATCATTTTTCTAAAAACAACATTCAGTCCATGTTTTCCCACTCTTCAAGAACCTCCAATGGTTGTCCGTTCATCTCCCCATCAAACAAAAACTCCTTACCATTGGCTTTCAAGCACTCAATCACCTTTCCCCCTCCTATTTTACCTCACTGATTTGCTGCTACTATAACCCAACATGCTCACTTCACTGCCTTAGGGCCACTTACTCACTGTACCTCAATCTCATCTATTTTGCTGCTGACTCCTGACCCACATCCTTCCTCTGGTCTGAAACACCCTTCCCCTTCATATTCAACCGACCATCATTCTCCCCACCTTAACGCCTTATTAAAATCACATCTTCCAAAAGACCTTCCCCCAACTTATCCCTCTTCTTGCCTACTGCCTTTCCTATCCACATTGCTCTTGCATATGGATTTTTACTCTTTAAGCGTTAATATTCACTCCACCCTCATCCCTACAGCACTTATGTACATATCTAGAATTTATTTTAATGTCTGTCTCCCCACACAGACCATGAGATCCTTGTGGCAGGTAACACGTCTACCTACTCTGATACATTGCACTCTCCCAAGTGCTTAGTACAGTGAACTGCACACAGTAAGCATTCATTAAATAAGTGATTGATGAAAAATCTGTTCTCTATCACAGCAAATTTAGCCCATGCTAGTAATGAAAAATGGTTATTTTTCACCTATTTTTCATGGTTACATGGCACATATCTGTGTATGGTTAGAGACAGAAATGTGAATGTCCTGTATACTGTCATTAAAACTTTGACTGCTATTGCTTTTCATCTATCACCATTTCAATATATGTATCCAGCTGCATAAACACTGGGATACAAGCATTTCAAGAAATAAAACCTATATGCTTTGGGGACAAAATCCATAAAATTAGCTGAAAAGTTTGTTATTTTCTCATGATTAAAAGCAAATGAGTATACCACAATTCTTCAATGTACTGTGTCTTGTCAACTGAAATAACCTTCACAAGGTATTCAAAGAGGTTAGCAATATTTTTTTTACCCTAATCAGACAAGCATTTTGTCCACCTTCTGCCATATCTGGAAGAGTAATAGCATTCTGCACCCATTTCATAAAATAAATTGTGTCACAGAGCGGGAAAATAATTTGCTAACATCACACAAAGTCAGTTGACTAAAGCATGTCTAGGATTCTGGGATTTCAACTTCCAGTTGTGTGCCACTCCCTTGGGCTAATTACCTCTCCTCTAGAATAGAATGTGCTTTCCTAGCTTTTAGCAGAGGTGAACCTGGTTAAACCCTTCTTATAAGTGAATTTTCAAAAAATAACATACAGCTTTCTGAAAAGTAAGAGTGGTTTGGAAAATTAGTTAAATCTGGAGAATTAGCAGCGAATTTCCCCTGTTATATTATGCATTCTCAAGTGCTTAGTGCAGTGCTCTGCACACAGTACACGCTCAATAAATACAAATAATTGATTTTGGATAATTTAAGAGTAAGGAGAAGTTTTGAACAACTACAATTTGGTGAGATGAGTTAATTTAATAGTATTAAGATTATGTCTGGCAGATAACTGTACAGTACTAGGGGCTTGGGAATGTACATGAGAAGTGAAAGACTGGGTGGTTTCTATGCTCAAGAAGAAAGCTGGGAGACAGTCACAAATTATTACAGTTAGTGGGAACAGGAAGAAAAATAGATATAACTGGCAATAAATAGCAAGATTAAAGAAAGATGTATTAATAAATTAATAAATGACTAGAGTACATAGCTCAATATATGCAAATGTGCTAAGGATGGTTGTATACACAGAAATAATAATAATAATAATTTTGGTATTTGTTAAGTGCTTACTATGTGCCAGGCACTGTTCAAAGCGTGGGGAGAGATACAAGGTCATCAGGTTGTCCCATGTGGGGCTCACAGTCCTTAATCCCCACTTTCCAGATGAGGTAACTGAGGCCCAGAGAAGTTAAGTGACTTGCCCAAAGTCACACAGCTGATAAGCGGCAGAGCCCATGACCTCTGACTCCCAAGCCCACACTCTTTCCACTGAGCCACGCACGGTGGCTTCATAAGAGAAGCAACGAGGAGCCATTGGAAATGATGGACTTCAATTATCATTTTAAACTAAATGAAACCTACGGTTTTATGGTACAGTTGCTGTGAGAGAAGAGACACTCCAGGCAGAGTGACCAATAAGGAGGCTGTTGAAGCCAGAGTAGTTCACCCAGGTGATAGAAACAGGGCTGGATAAACACAGGGACTCAAAGGGTTTAATCAATCAATCATACTTATTGAGCACTCACTGTATGCACAGCACTGTACCAAATGCTTAGGAGAGTACAATATAACGGAATTGATAGAAACACCACCTGCCCACAATGATCTTACAGTCTAGAGAGGGAGACAGATAATAATCTGAATCAATTAATTACAGACATTTACAAAAATGATAAAGGGCTAAGGGAGGGGTGAATAAAGGGAGAAAATCCAGGTGCAAGGGCAACACAGAAGGGAGTGGGAAAAGATGATGATGATGGCATCTGTTAAGCGCTCACTATGTGCAAAGCATTGTTCTAAGTGTTGGGGAGGATAGAAGGTGATCATGAGGGGTTCACAGTCTTCACCCCCATTTTCCAGTTGAGGGAACTGAGGCACGGAGAAGTTAAGTGACTTGCCCAAAGTCACACAGCTGACAATTGGTGGAGCTGGGATTTGAACCCATGACCTCTGATTCCAAAGCCCGTGCTCTTTCCACTGAGCCACGCTCCTTCTCCTACTTTCATAGTACTTAAAAGCCTGTGAAAGGAGTGTTCGTTTGATGCAGATTTGGATGGGTAATAATAATTGTGGTATTTGTTAAGCACTTACTATGTGCCAGGCACTGTACTAAGCGCTGAAGGTGCTTGAGGAGTGGAGCATCATGGACTGAAGCCCCCCCAGAATTGGGTCCTCTTCTTACCCTGACAAGAAACAATCTACCCACTGCTTTGGATATTATGTGGTTTGCTTTTTAAAAAAAAATGGTTGCCTTAAAATGCCGGAAGGTCTGGTTCCTATAGGAACACTGGCCTTTAAATGGCAGGGAATGGGGCAGCCCGATAGAGGAACTAGCTTGTCTAGGAGCTCCTTTACAACCTGTGGCACCTCAGCCCCCTAAGCCACCTGTGGGATGTCAGGGAGGCAAGATGAGTGGGGTGGGGTGGAAAATAGGTGCTAATCACTGTCCCAACCCTAGCTTTTCATCTACAAAAGAAATCTTGTTGATTCTGCAGTTGGGAGAGGTCACTAAACTGATATGTACTTGAGGATTAAGAAGTGTAGAGGTGACATTCATTCAATCGTATTTATTGAGTGCTTACTGTGTGCACAGTACTGTGCTAAGCGCTTATGATAATAATTTGGTATTTGTTAAGTGCTTACTATGTGCAAAGCACTGTTCTAAGCACTGGGGAGGATACAAAGTGATCAGGTTGTCCCATGGGGGGCTCCCAGTCTTCATCCCCATTTTACAGATGAGGTAACTGAGAAACAGAGAAGTTAAGTGACTTGACCGAAGTCACACAGCGGACAACTGTGGAGCTGGGATTTGAACCCATGACCTCTGACTCCCAAGCCCATGCTCTTTCCACTGAGCCACGCTGCTTCTAGGACATCTTCCTAAGTATCCCACCCCCATTTACTAATCAGAATGCCAACCCTCTTCAGGATGTTACTATGACTGAGGGACAGAGGGGACCTCCCCCTCTTCCTTCCCAACCATTGCCCTGCAGCCATCTTCAATCTTGGAAGAGCAAGCCACAGGGTGAAGAGTGGAGAGGGCGGACTGAGGAGAGGCATGTAAGAAAATGCAAAATCTCCTCTGTATCACACAAAAACTCCTCATTTGCTTTGAGGCACTCCACAACCTTGCCAACCTCACCTTTCTACTCTTCTACTACAACCCAGCCCACATACTTTGCTTTTCTAATGCTATCCTCATCACTGTGCTTCGATCTCGCCTGTCTCACCACAACCCCTCACCCACACCCTGCCTCTGGCCTGGAACGTCCTCCCTCCTCAGATCCGACAGACAATTGCTCTCCTCCCCTTAAAAGCCCTATTGAAGGCACATCTCCTCCAAAGTGCCATCCCTGATTAGGCCCCCCACTTTCCTCTTCTCCCAACCCCTTCTGTGTTGCTCTGATTTACTCCCTAAGCTTTCTTCTCCACCTCCAGCCCCACAGCACTTATGTACATATATGGAATTTATTTATATTAATGTCTGTCTTCCCCCTCTAGATGGTCATTGTGAGGAGGGAATGTGTCTGTTTATTGCTGTATCATACTCTCCCAAGTGCTTAGTACAGTGCTCTGCAGACAGTAAGTGCTCAATACATACGATTAAATGAATGAATGAAAATGTCACTTGGTCACCACTTGGGTCTCCTTGATTCCTCACTCCTGCTCCCATCTTCCCTTTTCCCCCATTCCAGACAAACACACAAAACATTTCCCAGTCCAGCTCCCAAGGCCACCAACAACACGTCTAATCTGCTGCCATTCTGACTGGGTGGTGCTGTAATAATATCATTGAGGGTCACATGAGAGGGAGAAAACCCTGTCCCAAGTATTCTAGTCCAGGGCCCCTATTTCAGTTTAATGTAGCCCTGGCTACATAATAATTGTGGAAAGGATGGACTGATTCATTGAAATATTACAGAGAAAGAACTGGCAGGTTTAGGGAGATCCTGAGGGTGAGAGGTAAGTGGAAGAAAGAAGTCAAGATTTCAAATTTAAGTTTATTTGGGCAGGGGTCGTATCTGCTAATTCTCTTGTACTTTACAGTCCCAAAATCTTAGAACAGTGTTCTTCACACAATAAGTGCTCAATAAATACCACTGATTGACAGACTGATAGAGTGAAAGGCCAGAGAGGAAAGAATATAGCAGAAGAGATATGGAAATGTTGTTTAAATACTTAGCAATTCATTTTGGGGTACTACATTTCAGAGTACCAAATTCCTATTCTCAATTCCAAGGGAACAGAACTGTCATAGTTATTATCCTGTAGATTTTTAGCAGTTTGCTCCTAGCAAAGAGCTGCTGGCACTTGTTTTCTCAATTTAATTCATGTGGCCCGGAAAACCTGTAGGTCATTTTCTCATTAAAGACAATAAACCTTCAATCATTATTCCGGATTCTATTACTTGTTCCACTTCCACTCCTGGAAATTGACAACTTGTCCAATTAGTCTATTAGAATTGAATCTCTTTAGACAGGTAGAATAGGGAAGTATTCATTTCCCTAGAGGATTTAACCTTCCTACCACTCTTTTCATACAACTTCAACTTGTTTTAGACAAATTACTAAACTGTTATATTTTAGACTGTTTATGCAAAGGACCAGGCAAATATTTTGACAGGAATTTTCTAGTAGAAAGTTCCTTTTCTCATCCAAATCTAATGGAGCAACCTATTAAGTGTCAAGCTAAGGCTTACAGGGGTTTTCAAGTGCAAACAAGACCAATATTTTCAAAGCTATGTATCAGTAGTTCCACCTCAGTATATCCTTTGAACTGAGAAAGTTTAATGTCAGGACACTGAAGAGTTTTGTTACTTCAGCCCTGTCCCATCACCACATGCCTACCCTGAAAGATGTTCAATAAATACTATTGATTTAGTGATCGACTGAAACAACTCTGCTGTTGTCATAAATTCGGTATTTTTATTACCTTCATGTTCATGTCACCCTCCCCTGCTTTTTAATCATGAATGGGACAGGGACCACACATTTAGTATTCTTAATACTTAGTATACTCAGACTGAGCCCACTTTGGGGCAGGGACTGTGTTCGACCTTATAATTATGTCTCTTATCTAGCACATAGTACAGTGCTTGGCACCCAGTAAGTGCTTAACAAATAAAATAGTTATTAATATTATGCTTCACACAAACCAAACATTAAACCAAATAAATAAGAATAATTACAGGTGGCCAGTTAACACTGGACATGTGTTGCATGCCCACATGCCATTTCATCGTATGACACCTAGAAAATTTAAACTGAGTAGGAAAATGATTCTTGGGTAATCACCATTATATTTTCCTTGTGTATATATAGTCTGTGAGAGGTATGAATGTCAGAAAATTCCTTCCAGTATCTCAGTTAGATCTGCATGTAGGATTACCGAAGAAAAAGAAACCACTAATAAATTTAAGTGAACACTTATTTCTGAGTCCATTATCAGCAGGAAAGCAGACAATAAATCCACTATAATAAAGAATATAGGGCATTGAATCCATGCTTAAAAGAAAATTTGAAAATTCATAAATATACAAGGTGCAATTCATTGCTTTTCCACTGGAGGGTAATAGTACATTTCCAAAATTATTAAAAAGTTTTCCAGGAAAATTCTTATTTGTTGTCACACAAGACTGATGATAGCTGTTATTCATATTTTAGAGTACATAAATATTTTAATCGAATCTTCATTTCTGAAAATTCATTTCATTTATCAGTATGTAAGAAAAAGGAATGTACTTTTTCTATTCAGGAGAGGAAATCAATTTCAGAAAACATATTGATAATTGTAAACAATTAAACAGAGATAATCCACAATTCCTAAGCCTTTTTTTTTTAAAAAAAAAGGCCATTCAGAAAGTTAACTACATGCTTTTCTCCCATCTGCAATGTAGAATTCCAAGGTACCCGAGATAAAGACTGTTTTTGGATGCTGGTTCTATCCAAGAGAAATGAAAAATCTTAGAAGTAAATAGTAGTTATAATCAGTGCTTTTTTCTTACCAAAATAAGACCCAGAACTATTGGTTTTCTGTTCTGATTTTGGCTCCAAGATCATGGATGTAAGATTTCTTGATCATTCTGGTACTAGAAGTCTCTGGAATTGAGGACTCAATTCCCTCTAGACTATAAGTCCACTGTGGGCAGGGAATGTGTCTGCTTACTGTTATATTATACTCTCCCTAGCACTTAGTACAGTTTTCTGCATATGGTAAGCACTCGATAAATATGACTGAATAAATGAATGAATGAATAGAGTATTCTGAACAGTAGTTTTGTTCTGTCAGAGGTAGGGCAGCAATTTACAAATTTCTCTCCTCATCTCTTTTCCTACCTATGGTCTTGCTCTCCACTAATATTCATTCACAGTTTAAACCTTCCTTTTTAACAAAGTTTCTAAAATTCAATTCTTTGGACTTCTATTGAAAAAAAATGTACGCTCCTACTAATCTCAAGATAGTAAGATCAGAATAGTTAGAATTAATAATAATAATAATAATAATAATAATAATGGCATTTGTTAAGCACTTACTATGTGTGAAGAACTGTTCTAAGTGCTGGAGGGGATACAAAGTGATCAAATTGTCCCACGTGGGGCTCACAGTCTCAATCCCCATTTTACAGATGAGGTAACTGAGGCTCAGAGAAGTGACTTGCCCAAGGTCACACAGCAGACATGTGATGGAGCCCAGATTAGAACCCACGACCTCTGAATTCCTAGCCTCGGCTTCTTCCACTGAGCCACACTGCTTCTCTGTGTGTTTAGTACAGTTTAACAACATTTGCTTTTAATCTGCCATGTTTAAATTAAGTAGATACATGGTCTCCTGGTGTGTTAGCAAGTTGCGTGTACTAGGAATTTTTTTTCACCGTTTAGTACAGTTTAACAACATTTGCTTTTAATCTGCCATGTTTAAATTCAGTAGATACATCGTCTCCTGTTGTGTTAGCAAGTTGCGTGTACTAGGAATTTTTTTCACCGTTTTCTTTATATTATTATCATATTTATTTATCAAATTCAAAAAACACATACAAGGATCTAGCAAAAAACCAAGATCAACAGAGAGGTACTTTGCCTACTTTGCCTAAAGTAGGTAGTGTTAACCTACTTTAGAGACGAGGGGGCTTTTAACACATATCTCAACAGAAAAGAGGTCGTGCTCTCCAGGCTTTGCCTGACGTCACAGTGATTTATGCTGCCGTGACAGGACACGATCCCTTTCTCTCTAGGGTGCTGAGGGATGGGGGATGAAAGAATCCCATCCACAGCCTGGAACTCCACGGTCAGGGCCCTACTGGCTATCTCCTTGCAACTTTCCCTGTGGTTGAGGCAGATGATGGAACCATTCCTTTTTGTCTACAATCAATCAAATTTAGTGAGTGCTTACTGTGTGCAGAGCACTGTACTCAGCGCTTGGGACAGGACAATGTAAGAGAGTTAGTTGGTAGACACGTTCCCCGCCCACACGACCCAAGCTAGTTTGAAGGATGAGAATGTCCAGGTTTGAGGACGATAAGGTGAGGAAAGCTGCAAGGTCTAATGGAAAGAGCACCGGCCTGGGAATCAGGAGACCTGCGTTCTAATCCCAGATCTACCAATTGCCTGGCCTGTGATCCAGGACAAGGTATTTAACTTCTCTATGTCTCACTTTCCTCACCTGTAAAATAGAGGTTTGGATACCGCTTCTCCCTCCCCTTTAGATAATGACACTCATATGAGACAGGGATTTGGGTTTTATTTGCTTATATTTTTTCTATCTATTCTATACTTAGTATGGTGTTTGCCATATAATAAATGCTTAACAAAATACCTTCATTCATTATTATTAGCATCATTACCATTATTATTAAGAATGAAAATGATTTCAGGTATTAGAAATCAGAACAAGCCCAGAAAATTACTCAGAAAAAAAATTGGGAATGGGTCTTTATGATTTGCTGTGGATCTAATAGAAAACATATCAATCTTCGTGCACTGAAATGTGAAGAATTACCAGCTTTAAAACTTCAAGACCTGCTTTTGAACTTGTTTAATCGAGTATACAAATAAACCAAATGCTTAAAAGAGAGCATAAAATGTATTTGCAACCACTTGCCTCATATTCAGCATTATTCAGGCACTTAAAATAATAAGGTGCTATGTTCTAAACTTTACAACTTAAAAGGGTGCAGAGAAACCAGAAATACAATTGGAAAGAACAGAACATAGAAAGACTTCAATGGGTGTGTCACTCTACAAAGGCCAGAAAAATTGATAGGTAAAAACACGGCATTCTTTCCAGATATTTTAAAATGTGACAGGGAATGCTATATGCTGCATGTTTTCAAACCACATGACTTGTCTCAACTTTAACGCTTGACATAATAAACTAAAACCCTATATTACACTTTGAAAAAAAAGCCCTACATGATAAGTTGAGACCTCGTTTTTTCCTTTAAATCTTTTCTATGCTCTAAGTCCTGGCTCCCATGTTCAATTTTCAAGCCAAACTACAGTGTGTGTTGGTATCTTTTTCTTTTTCAAAGTGCTGGCCCCTAATTGGTATTGACAGTACAGCCTTGAACCAATGTAAATACGCATTCACCATTATTAGAACGAACTGGTCTGTGCATCCTGAAAAGGCATATTTTAAAAAAGGAATTGTTCCTATTAATATTATTTTTACCTATTTTTGACCACAATTGCATACCAATAATATTGGCATAAGCACTGCAACTAAAATAGTAGATTATGGGTAAAACACACCTTATGCTACCTCATACCATAAAAAACAACCAATCGTATTTAATCAGCACTTACTGTGTGCACAGCACTCTACTAAGTGTTTGGGAAAGTACAATATAACAATATAAATATGGTCAATAAATAGAATGTTGAGATAAAGTAAGGTTTTTATAGACAATAGGTCCAGGAATTATTCCCTCTTTAAGTTTTTACTAGAAACATCCACAATCATTAGCACTCATTCCACTTCACCTAGAACCTCATTAGCCTTCATGGTTTGGAAGGAGGGCACATTCCACTGAACACACCTATCTCTGAGTCCACCTAGTTATCTTTTTATCACACGATGACCTGAAATAGTTCTAAAGATGTTTTGGTCAGTAAGTGATATTGTGAATTAAATAAGGCTTGTCATCCATGGGATCACACTTCAGTAGTTTTATGAATCTTTATTAGCTTTATGGATTCAATCCCAAGTGTGAGCTGTTTGAAATAGAAAACATAAAAGAGCAGCATCCCCAAGTTAAAATGGTCAGTCCCTAATGGAGCAATATTTCTAATTTTGCCTTTCATTGATTTATTAAAAATTATTTTTTTAATGTCCTTTCTCCTTGCTCAGAAAGGAGACCTGTATTGTGCAGCACATATGTAGAAAGGAAATGAATAAATACCTTCCCTGAAGTTTGTGTTGTATTGAGGTTTTATGGACAGCTTCTACTTTGTCCCTCATGGGTCTTTTTTTTGATGTTTTATTTTTTAGATGTGTGGACATGCAAATTGCTCACACACAAGCTTTTAACCTTTCCTTTATGCTTAACTGGTATAAGAAGTTCTCAATGGAGAGGAAAATATTTTGCTGAATAAAAAAATGCATTCGCCAAAGAGAATCTTTTCAGTATTTCACATCAGTATATTTTTGCATTGTCTGCAGTTTTTCTACTGTGATATAACCAGTAGAAATAATGAACCTCAAACCCACATATAATCATGTCCACTTAACCTCAACGAATGCCAATATTTTTTTCTTCTGAATTGCAAAATGTGTATGTTTTAGGAGCTCTGTCACTGGGTATGTGTGGTAAGAGCTGGATTAATATGTGCAGTCTGATTCAAAAGGAGCATATGGAAATGCACATAAGGCAGAAATGGCAACCTGCAATGTTTTCTGTGGTTTGTGATAAATCAAAGACATTCTGCATGACTCACATTCATTTATGTAGCTGCAACAATTTGAAGAATTATCGAGTTGGACTAAATTTCTTCATTTTAAGTAAGAGGGTTTTTTTTTTAAACAAAAAGAACAACTCAACAAATCCATTTTTTAAATTGGGTGAGCTCATTTTAAAAATGACCTTTACCACAATGCAAAATAGTTCTCCAGAGAGTAGTAAGGTTGCTTTTCATAATGAATAGATCACAAGATGAACTATACATCAACAGAATATGTGACAAAAAATAGGCTAAGAGAAATTAAGGAAAGTATCTTTGGGAAGACTTCCAAATTTGCATCCTATTTCTTCTCTAAGATACACTGAATTTAAACACCTCAAGTTTTGCTGAAGAACAATATAAGTATTAGTACATCTCTAACTCTTCAATTCCGATCTAGAAACACTTACACTTATAAATTTGTAGTGTTTAGTCAGTAGCACATGTACTTCCATTTCCAGAATCAGTCTCTCCAATTTGGGCTCTATTTCTGGGATTTTCCAAAGTTAATAACCTGTCTAAGGGTCTGTGCTGAGCTGGTGCTGGGTTTATGCTGAGTTTATGCAGATCCTGTTCAAAATCTGCTCAAGACAGGACTTCCCCCAACCTTAACATGTTAAATTTATAATTCTGAGGTTCTCTGCCTCCCATGTATGTTGGAGACACTTCTCTGCTGTATTGTTCTTAGGGTGCATAAGACTCACCATTGCCAACTCATGACTTTAATTTCAGCCCAACTAGCAAGAAACTGACTTGGAATTCATTATCTAGCCTCTTTTGACAGGGCAAGTAGCTTCTTTCTGAGTAAAGAAATGTAAGCCCTAGAAATCAAATTGTTTCCATTAAATGTAGTGGCTTCCCAAAATATGGAGGTGGTCCTTTCCCATTAGATTTAACAGTTAAGAATATCACTGAGTCAATAACATTATCCATCTTGAATTAAGGAAAGTAAGCTGCAGTCTTTGTTTTTGGTCTCTGCTAGATATAAGCCTAAGAGCTTTGTTGTATTTGCATGTGTTGTAAAGGCAGGGATTGACTGCTGTTAAGAGCAATCAGCAGTCAGAGCCTGGACCTCAATTCTAATCCTGGGTCTGCTAATTGCTGTGTGACCTTGAGCAATTCACTTAACTTCTTTGAACATCAGTTTCCTCAAAACAGGTATTAAATACATGTTCTCCCTCCCGCCTAGATTGTGAGCCCCATGTGGGACAGGGAACTGTCAGATCTAATTAACTTGTATCTACCCCAGTGCCTAGAACAGTGTTTGTTACATGGTAAGTGTATAATACATGCCATTAAATAAAATAAATGAAAGCTTCTCAGTCTTTATTCTCTTTGGGGGCATACAGGAAGAACAGGGACAACTTAAAATCAGGACGCTGCTTAAGTGGGTCTATGTGGACAGGGAGATCAAAGCCCACACTTCCCCTCAGAACCTTGAGCCTACCCTGTTTACCTGAGTGCATGCTACTCTTTTTGAGGTGTGTGCCCAGAGGAAGGAGGCAGGCTCAGCACAGAGCAGCTGCCAGTGATTCTACCATCTAGGCAACCCAAGTGCCTCATGGGCACTTAACAGAGATTCCAAAGGCAGAATCCTTTAGCTCTCCTGACTGATGAAACTCCTTTACGGGCAGGAATTGTATCTACCAACTCTATGGTATGCGCTTTGTAAAGTGTTCTGTACACAGTATGTACTCAGTAAATACCCTGGATTGAGTGACTTTAGCCCTGCCAATCCTGGACAGCCATTCTGTTCACTTCAAGTTTATCCTTTCCTGCCTTAACTCAGCCCTCTCTTCTGCCAGACAAAACTATTTCTCCTCCCTTATTGACACCCATGCCCATCACCCCCGCCAGCTCTTCCGTACATTCAACTCCCTTCTCAGGCCCCCGGTTCCTCCCCCTCCTCCTTCCCTCACCCCCAACGATCTGGCCTCCTACTTCATTAACAAAATTAAATCCATCAGGTCCGACCTCCCCAAAGTCTCTTCCCCCCTTTCTCCAACCCCCCGGCTCTCAACACTCTCTGCTACTCTCCCATCCTTCCCAGCGGTATCCTCAGAGGAACTCTCCTCCCTCCTCTCAAGTGCTACTCCGGCCACCTGTGCTTCTGACCCCATTCCCTCTCATCTTATGAAATCTCTCGCTCCATCCCTTCTCCCCTCCTTAACTTCCATCTTCAACCGCTCACTCTCCACTGGTTCCTTCCCCTCTGCCTTCCAACATGCCCATGTCTCTCCCATCCTAAAAAAACCCTCTCTTGACCCCACCTCACCTTCTAGTTATCGTCCCATATCCCTCCTACCATTCCTTTCCAAACTCCTTGAACGAGTTGTCTACACGCGCTGCCTAGAATTCCTCAACAACAACTCTCTCCTCGACCCCCTCCAGTCTGGCTTCCGTCCCCTTCATTCCACGGAAACTGCGCTCTCAAAGGTCACCAATGACCTCCTGCTTGCCAAATCCAACGGCTCATACTCTGTCCTAATCCTCCTCGACCTCTCAGCTGCCTTTGACACTGTGGACCACCCCCTTCTCCTCCAAACATTATCTGACCTTGGCTTCACAGACTCCGTCCTCTCCTGGTTCTCCTCTTATCTCTCCGGTCGTTCTTTCTCAGTCTCTTTTGCAGGCTCCTCCTCCCCCTCCCATCCTCTTACTGTGGGGGTTCCCCAAGGTTCAGTGCTTGGTCCCCTTCTGTTCTCAATATACACTCACTCCCTTGGTGACCTCATTCGCTCCCACGGCTTCAACTATCATCTCTACGCTGATGACACCCAGATCTACATCTCTGCCCCTGCTCTCTCCCCATCCCTCCAGGCTCGCATCTCCTCCTGCCTTCAGGACATCTCCATCTGGATGTCCACCCGCCACCTAAAGCTCAACATGTCGAAGACTGAGCTCCTTGTCTTCCCTCCCAAACCTTGTCCTCTCCCTGACTTTCCCATCTCTGTTGACGGCACTACCATCCTTCCCGTCTCACAAGCCCGCAACCTTGGTGTCATCCTCAACTCCGCTCTCTCATTCACCCCTCACATCCAAGCCATCACCAAAACCTGCCGGTCTCAGCTCCGCAACATTGCCAAGATCCGCCCTTTCCTCTCCATCCAAACTGCTACCCTGCTCATTCAAGCTCTCATCCTATCCCGTCTGGACTACTGCACTAGCCTTCTCTCTGATCTCCCATCCTCGTGTCTCTCTCCACTTCAATCCATACTTCATGCTGCTGCCCAGATTATCTTTGTCCAGAAACGCTCTGGACATATTACTCCCCTCCTCAAAAACCTCCAATGGCTACCGATCAATCTGCGCATCAGGCAGAAACTCCTCACCCTGGGCTTCAAGGCTCTCCATCACCTCGCCCCCTCCTACCTCACCTCCCTTCTCTCCTTCTACTGCCCAGCCCGCACCCTCCGCTCCTCCACCACTAATCTCCTCACTGTACCTCGCTCTCGCCTGTCCCGCCATCGACCCCCGGCCCACGTCATCCCCCGGGCCTGGAATGCCCTCCCTCTGCCCATCCGCCAAGCTAGCTCTCTTCCTCCCTTCAAGGCCCTGCTGAGAGCTCACCTCCTCCAGGAGGCCTTCCCAGACTGAGCCCCTTCTTTCCTCTCCCCCTCGTCCCCCTCTCCATCCCCCCGTCTTACCTCCTTCCCTTCCCCACAGCACCTGTATATATGTATATATGGTTGTACATATTTATTACTCTATTTATTTATTTTACTTGTACATTTCTATCCTACTTATTTTATTTTGTTGGTATGTTTGGTTCTGTTCTCTGTCTCCCCCTTTTAGACTGTGAGCCCACTGTTGGGTAGGGACTGTCTCTATGTGATGCCAATTTGTACTTCCCAAGCGCTTAGTACAGTGCTCTGCACATAGTAAGCGCTCAATAAATACGATTGATTGATTGATTGATTGATTGATTCTTGCTCCCTGGCAGGGGTACTCAGCCAACTGAACAACTGTTTAAAGGCTGTTCCACAGAGCTCTCAACCTCCTCAAACAATCCTTCAAATCTCTCAGTAACCTGGTTCCTAGTGGTACACTGGGACACCATGGGTTGTGGAGACTTTTACTGGGCTATTAGGTTTGTCCGGGAACACCAGTGGTCAAGATACTTCATCCAAGGATCAGATTTCACCAAGAACAGGTGAAATCCCCAAGAACACAACTACTCCCATGGCATAAACTCTCCTTTTCCATGCCCACTCTGATCCTCGGAGACTTCAACATCCACATGGATATCCCTGGTGACTCCTCTTCCGCCCATCTTCTATCTCTCCTTGACGCTGCCAACCTGTTCCTCCACCCCACCTCGCCCATTCACCAACTTGGCCACACCCTCATCATCTCCTACCGCTCCACTGTCTCCACTCTCACAACTCTGAAATCCCTCTCTCTAACCATAATCTTCTCACCTGCCTCCTCACTCACACTCCTTTCCCCTGTAAATCCATATTACTCCCTCACAGACCTCTCCGCTCTCTTGACCCCATTCATCTTTCTGAGCGCCTCACACCCCACCTCGCCTCCCTTTCCTCTCTACCCAATCTTGATGATCAGATTACTGCTCTCAACTCTACCCTTTCTACTCAGCTAGACTCGCTCGCTCCCCTTTCCCTTCGCCGCTCTCATACCCTAACCCACAGCCCTGGATCACTGCCACAGTCCGCCTCCTTCGCTCTTATGCTCGAGTGCTGAACGCTGCTGGCAAAAGTCTAAGCACCATGCCAACCTCGTTCACTTCAAGTTTATCCTTTCCTGCCTTAACTCAGCCCTCTACTCTGCCAGACAAAACTATTTCTCCTCCCTTATTGACACCATGCCCATCATCTCCATCAGTTCTTCTGTAAATTCAACTCGCTTCTCAAGCCCCCAGTTCCTCCCCCTCCTCCTTCCCTCACCCCCAACGATCTGGCCTCCTACTTCATTAATAAAATTAAATCCATCAGGTCTGAGCTCCCCCACCTTCTCCAACCCCTTGGCTCGCAACGCTGTCCGCTACTCTCCCATCCTTCCCAGCAGTATCCTCAGAGGAGATCTCCTCCCTCAAGTGCTACTCCGGCTACCTGTGCTTCTGACCCCATTCCCTCTCATCTTATGAAATCTTTCGCTCCGCACCTTCTCCCCTCCTTAACTTCCATCATCAACCACTCACTCTCCACTGGTTCCTTCCCCTCTGCCTTCAAACATGCCCACGTCTCTCCCATCCTAAAAAAACCCTCTCGACCTCACCTCACCTTCTAGTTATCGCTCTATCTCCCTCCTACCATCCTTTCCAAACTCCTTGAACGAGTCGTCTATACGCACTGCCTCGAATTCCTCAACACCAACTCTCTCCTCGACCCCCTCCAATCTGGCTTCCATCCCCTACATTCCATGGACACTGCCCTCTCAAAGGTCACAAATGACCTCCTGCTTGCCAAATCCAACGGCTCATACTCTATCCTAATCCTCCTCGACCTCTCAGCTGCCTTCAACACTGTGGAACACCCCCTTCTCCTCAACACGCTATCCAACCTTGGCTTCACAGACTCCGTCCTCTCCTGGTTCTCCTCATCTCTCTAGCCATTCATTCTCAGTCTCTTTTGCAGGCTCCTCCTCCCCCTCCCATCCCCTTACTGTGGGGGTTCCTCAAGGTTCAGTTCTTGGTCCCCTTCTCGATCTACACTCACTCTCTTGATGACCTCATTCGGTCCCATGGCTTCAACTATCATCTCGACACTGACGACACCCAAATTTACATCTCTGCCCCTGCTCTCTCTCCCTCCCTCCAGGCTCGCATCTCCTCCTGCCTTCAGGACATCTCCATCTGGATGTCTGCCCACCACCTAAAACTCAACATGTCCAAGACTGAACTCCTAGTTTTCCCTCCCAAACCCTGCCCTCTCCCTGACTTTCCCATCACTGTTGACGGCACTCCATCCTTCCCGTATCACAAGCCCGCAAACTTGGTGTCATCCTCAACTCCACTCTCTCGTTCACCTCTCACATCCAATCCATCACCAAAACCTGCCAGTCTCACCTCCGCAACATTGCCAAGATCCGCCCTTTCCTCTCCATCCAAACCACTACCCTGCTCGTTCAAGCTCTCATCCTATCCCATCTGGATTATTGCATCACCCTCCTCTCTGATCCCCCATCCTTCTGTCTCTCCCCACTTCAATCCATACTTCACGCCGTTGCCCAGATTGTCTTTGTCCAGAAATGCTCTGGGCATGCTACTCCCCTCCTCAAAAATCTCCAGTGGCTACCAATCAACCTACGCATCAGGCAAAAACTCCTCACCCTCGGCTTCAAGGCTGTCCATCACCTCTCCCCCTCCTACCTCACCTCCCCTCTCTCCTTCTACAGCCCATCCCGCACCCTCCGCTCCTCTGCTGCTAATCTCCTCACCGTGCCTCATTCTCACCTGTCCCACCGTTGACCCCCGGCCCAGGTCCTCCCCCTGGCCTGGAATGCCCTCCCTCCGCACATCCACCAAGCTAGCTCTCTCCTCCCTTCAAGGCCCTACTGAGAGCTCACCTCCTCCAGGAGGCCTTCCCAGACTGAGCCCCCTTCTTCCTCTCCCCCTCCTCCCCCCTCCATCCCCCATGCCTTACCTTCTTTCCCTCCCCACAGCACCTGTATATATGTATATATGTTTGTATGTATTTATTACTCTATTCATTTTATTTGTACATATTTATTCTATTTATTTTATTTTGTTAATATGTTTTGTTTTGTTCTCTGTCTCCCCCTTCTAGACTGTGAGCCCACTGTTGGGTAGGGACCGTCTCTATATGTTGCCAACTTGTACTTCCCAAGCGCTTAGTACAGTGCTCTGCACACAGTAAGCACTCAATAAATACAATTGAATGAATGAATGAATGAATGAATAATTGGGAAAGAATTCATGCTGTCTTGGGCAGATCTGGGTATACACATCAGTTCCCTCTGGATCTGAAATCTGTAAATTGGATATTATTCTTAAAATTCCAACTGAATTTGCATTACAAATTGATTTAAAATGTTTGCCTGATTTTTCTTATCCTCTTTCTTCTCCTAAACTTCAGTTTGTGAGAGGCTTGATTCTTTGTTCTCATGGCATTGATCTTGCTAGTAAAAAATGTTTTTATTTGCAGCTGCGTTTGGGCTACTGGGTTTACTGAGACAAGGCAAAAAGTCCCTGAACCTAGAGATTTGTGTAACACTGTTTGCTACTGTACCCCAGGAGTCATAAACACTGCCCACAAATTTACATCGAATCACTGCAGATAAATCAATCCCCTCACTTCCCCTCCCTCCCACTGTAATAGCCTTGTGTTGCCCTCCACAGTTTCCAGGCACTTTCAAGTCTCCTTCCACCGGCACCATAATCCCTGCCTTCTGAACTATGTTGTGGTACAATTTTTTTGTTTGTTTGTTTAACTTTTAATTCTAACCTTAGTAGCTATGTTAGCTGCCACTACACAACTTCTGTGTGCCATTTCTATTTTCAGGCTTGAAACTTGACTTAATTCCCATGGCTAGGTTCCAGGGATGGAGACAGTGATGAATTGTAGTATTTGTTAGGTGCCTTTGTATGCAAAACAGAATATTAAGTCCTGGGGTAGATACAAGATGATCCTGTCAGAGACAGTCACTCTCCCACATGTGGTGTACGATCTCAGCAGGGGAGAAAAAAACCATACTGACTCCCCATTTTACAGATGAGGAAACTGAGGCACAGAGGAGTTAACTAACTTGCCCAAGGTAACCTAGCAGGCATGTGGTGGACTGTGATTAGAATCCATAACCTCTGGATCCCAGGCCCGTGCTCTTCCCATTAGGCAACCGTGCTGATGGGGGCAAAATGGAGAGTAGGAGGGTATCTACAACTTGGGTGGGGCTCACTGTTTTCTAACCCCAGCATTTAACCTCAAATCACCATTATCTTCATCCCTGGGGATCTGACTAGGGTGAGGAAGCAGAGTAGCAAGCCAGTAGATAGAAAGTAGCGGGTGTCTGATTCAGAAGTTTTTACTTCATTAGATTAAGATGGGGGGTATTTAACTAGCCACCAATATGACAATTCCCCTCTCAGGATTGTTCTGGAGAGTTTCCATACTCTACCAGTCTCGGCTACTGGAGGGAGAGTCAAACAGAGGCCTACCCCTTCCATTCCTAGCTTGGGCAGTGGCTAGCGAGTGGAAGGCAATCTTATATAAGTCGAAACTCATCTATGCTGGGCAGCAGCTGTAAGGGAGAGAGTCGAGGGTGGAGACTCAAGTTTGTTGCGAGGAAGAAGGCAATGGAAAACCACTTCCATATTTTTACCAAGAAAACTCA
The DNA here is from genome assembly GCF_015852505.1 of Tachyglossus aculeatus. NCBI lineage: Eukaryota > Metazoa > Chordata > Mammalia > Monotremata > Tachyglossidae > Tachyglossus > Tachyglossus aculeatus. The sequence goes on along the minus strand of NC_052079.1, from coordinate 32,343,484 downwards.
ATGGATACACTACCAGAAGGATTGCACATGGAGGTGGGGTGTTCTGGGAGAGATGTGTCCGTGGAGTTGCTAATGGGTCGGAAAAGACCCGATGGCCTAAGACAAGACAAGATGACATTCATGTAGAGTAAACAGGGATAGGGCAGAGCATGACTAAATCACTCTGTCTCTCAGATCATGTTTTCTATTTCAAACATCTTACACTTGGGATTGAATCCATAGAGCTAGTAAAGATTCATAAAACTATTGAAGTGTGATCCCATGGATGACAAGCCTTATTTCATTCACAATATCACTTACTGTGACCAAAACATCTTTAGAACCATTTCAAATATGTCTTGTCTCAATTTCTTGGTTCACCTTAATTTGTCTATTCACTGGTAAGGTTTAAAAATGCATGCTACTTTTTCTACATCAGGTTTTAAAGCATAATTGATGTATGCTGTAATGCTGTTATACCATGATCCAATAAATACACTCTCTCACAACAGGTGTATTCAATCCATTTGAGACATTTGTATAGGACTAGGAAGAGGGAGATGGAATGATAGATGCTGCAGTTAACTCTAGGGGTCATTTTATTAATAATAATAACAATAATAATAATGGTATTGGTTAAGCACTATGTGCCAGGCATTGTACTAAGCTCTGGGTGGATACATATGAGGGAACTGAGGCACAGAGAAGTTAAGTGACTTGCCCAAAGTCACACAGCAGACAAGTGGAGGAGCTGGGGTTAGACAAATAAGACATGGATGAGTTTGAAGGCAGAGGAAATGAACCATTGGAGCGTGAGTGGAGAAATAAGACACTCCAGGGCAAAGAGGGCAGGAGATGGAAGGGGATGGAGTTGGAGGTGCAGGTAGAAAGGTTAGATTTCAAAGGTGGGGGAAATCTCTTCAGAGAGATGGTCAAGAAAGAAAGAGGGTAGGAGGAAATTATTCTGTAAGATAATAATAACAACAGTTATGGTATTTGTTAAGTGCTTACTGTGTACCTGGCACTGTATTAGGCGCTGGATGGAAACAAGCAAATTGGGTTGGACAGTCCCTGTCCCACGTAGGGCTCACAGTCTCAATCTGTATTTTACAAATGAGGAAACTGAGGCACAGAGAAGTGAAAAGACTTGTCCAAGGTCACACAGCAGACCAATGGAGGAGTCAGGGTTAGAATGCAAGACCTTCTGGCTCCCAAGCCATGATCTAACCACAACACCATGCTGTTTATGGGCAGGGAAGGTGTATGCTAATTCTGCTGCATTGTACTTTTCCAAGGGCTTAGTATTCATTCATTCAATCATGTGCTCTGCACAAGGAGATTTTGGGGGTGGTCTCGACTAATGGCTTTGATTTTGTCAGTTGTTAATTGGCTAATTGGTTAAATGGGGAGTCAATCCTACTACTTGGCAAGATCATCACTGTGGGATATGGGGGTGATAAGGACCCTGGGGATTTCAGGAGGCAGTTGAAAGGCTAGAATTGTTAGTGTCTGAATAGCAGCAAGTGGAAACCAAGCAAGTGGAAACCCAAAAGTGTTAAGTGGCTGAAATGTGTTACCACCCAAGTGTAAAAGCAGAAAAAGATCATATTCAACAGCAACTTGGATAAATGACTGTGTGGTAATGAGTGTGCAGAATGGAAAAAAATGTGGAGAAATTCGAAGGAACAGGAAGGTTAGGAATGTTAGTAGGTTCCCAACCACAAGGATAGACATCAAGGAAAGCTTAGATTTTCCATTAGATTTTCCTTCAGACATCCTTTGGTTGCCATGTTGGAGCCAGAATAATGGGCAGGATGGAACACCAGTCTAACCCAGGATGATACTCTTTATACTGTCAGCAAAGACAGTGGCTGTAAAGCAGCAAAAGCATTCATATTTCCAGCTGCCATGTTGCTCACCATGTTTCCTATCTGATTTTCATCTTTTTATTCCTTCCAGTCTCTTTCTTATTTGGAAAGAAAAGTAAAAGAAGTCACCCTGTCCCTTCTTATTGAGATGGAGAATTGAGAAAAATATTCAGGTCATTCAGAAAAAAACCCTCCAAAAAATCCTTCTACTGAAGAAAAAAAATAGGGTGTTTGGACACATTTTATTATCTATATTGACTGTCTAAACTGATCACATTTAGTGGAGAAAGAGTGAATGTTCCACTAGCTAAAACATACCTCTAACATGTAGCGATAATTCAATTTACTGAAGATGACAGCAAGTGCATGTCAAAGAAATGAATTATACATTCTTCCAAAATATTTTGGTTTCACTCTTTCATCTTAGCCAAGGGCAGAGAACAGCGATCCTTTCTGGTAGCGAGGAGAGAATTCCAGGCATGCAGAAACGAGCAGACAGATTTAAAATAGCCTATGAAATGGGATTCTTAAGTCTCATCTTCCCTTATGCATAGCCTATGCACTTAGACCTGCCCTTCACACTCAGCACTTGTGTTCATCTCCTTATACTTCATTTCCACTATCTGTATTTATTTTAATGCCTGTCTCCCCATTTAGAGTTAAGCTCCCTGTGGGTAGGGAACATGTCTACCAACTCTACTGTAGTGTACTTTCCCAAGTGCTTAGTACAGCATTCTGCACAGAGTAAGCACTCAATAAATACCACTGACTGATTGATATTCACATCCTGTCTTCAGTAGAACTTCAGCAGACTATACCAGACAGGAATATTCAGCACCCTAGTGGATTCTGCCCCTGGCTTAATGGCTACAGTGTTGTTATTTCCTTTCAGAATTGAGTTCATTGTGATAATGAACTGGCATTAAATCACAAAGTCTCTACATAATCCAGAACCAGACATATAACCACACATATATTATACAACATAAATATTTAAAATTAAATTCATAACACAATATCCACCTTCACATCAGAAAATCCTTTTCTGGTGTAGTTATGAGCCATTTGCCTCTGCATACAAAAATCAAACACTTAACTGAGGTCCAGAGATCAATGCTCCTTCAGCCTTTTTTTTTGACATTCATTCAATCATATTTATTGAGCACTTACTGTGTGCAGAGCACTGTACTAAGCGCTTGGGAGAGTACAATATAATAATAAACAGACATATTCCCTGCCCACAATGAGCATACAATCTAACTTATGAGTTATCCTGCGGCTAGTCCTGCCAGGTGACAGCGTGAAAGGATCAATTTCCCTTTTTAGAAAGACCAAATGAGAAATTCTGGAAAGGTACCTAAGGACCTGAAAGAATCGGATTTATAAATGGTGAATAATATAGAAATCTACAGATTTCACAAAAGACTTAGCTCAAATTTATGGTTAAAATGATAGAGGAATCCAAAATCCAAATAAAACTAGAAGGTTTGCAAATAAATATATTTTTGCAAATACTATATTTTTAACACCTTTCACTGAATGAAAGATCTATATTGAGCTTTTCAATTAATCATAATCTCAGGTATTTACTGATTATCTAGTTTTGGTATTTTCTGAATCATAGTGGTTCACAGTTGTTGTAATAGTAGTAGTAGTAACAGCAAAAGTAGCATTTGATGGTTGCAATGCACCATAATCAATGCTCGGGGTGTACAATACAATAGAGTTGGTAGGCATGATCCCTGCGCACAAGGAACTTACAGTCTAGAGGGTGACATAGACATTAAAGTAAATTTCAGATAGGGGAAGGGGCAGAGTATAAGATTTGTAGATAAATGTTGTTTATTTGCGAAGCCGTGTTGCCTTTTGGAAAGAGCATGGACATAGAAGTCAGAGGACCTGAATTCTAATCCCAGATCTGCTATGTGCTTTGTACAAGTCACTTAACAGCTCTGTGCCTCAGTTACCTATCTGTTAAATGGGGATTCAATCCTACTCCTTCCTACTTGGACTGTGAGGAACCACGGGACAGGGACCATGTCCAACCTGATTAACTTGTATCTATCCCAGCACTTAAAACAGTTCTCAGCATATAGTAAGCGCTAACAAGAACTATTATTACTACTAGCATTATATTAATATTATTAAGTAGTAATAACAATAATAAGGATGAGAAATGAGATAAATGTAATTCATCTTCATTAAATTTAATTTATTGCTTCATGCTAGAGGTGTGTTTTAGCTAGCGGAACATTCACTCTTTGTCCACTAAATGTGATCAGTTTAGATGGTCAATCTAGATAAGAAAATGTTCAAACACCTTATTTTTTTTTTTTTGGTAGAGTATCTAAGTGCTTAAGAGGAAAACAGCATGGCCTAGTGGCAAAAGCACAGATTTGGGCATCAGAGAACATGTGTTCTAATACGGCTCCACCACTTGTCTGCTGTGTGACCTTGGCCAAGTCACTTCACATCTCTGTGCCTCAGTTACCTCATCTGTAAAATGGAGATTAAGACTGTGACACCCATGAGGGACAGGGACTGTGTCCAACCTGATCACCTTGCATCTACCCCAGTACTTAGAATAGTGCTTGGCACATAGTAAGTACTTAATAACTATTATTATTATTACTTCTACAGATTTGAGTGCATAGAGGTAGCAGAGCAAATGGCGAAGAGGGTGGGGAAATGAGGGATTATTCAGGGGCCTCTTGGAGAAATGTGACTTTAGTGGGACTTTGAAGGTAGGGAAAATGTTGGTATGTTGGATGTGAAAGGGGAGGGAATTCCAAGCCGGAGGGAAGACGTGGGAAAGGGGTTGGTGCCAAGATAGGCAAGAAGGAGGTACAGCGAGTGCCTGTAACCCACCTCACTTTACACTAAGGAGAGTGGGTGAAAGTAAGACACCCAAGAAGCTGCTGCATTTTTAAATAGGGCATACACAAGTGTGGGAGTCATAAGGAAACAATTTAAAGGCACAGGGAAGTATTAGACTATCAAACAAAAACTCTTCACTATTGGCTTCAAAGTTCTCCATCTCCTTGCCCCTTCTTACCTCACCTCCCTTCTCTCCTCCTACATCCCAGCCCACATACTCTGCTCCTCTGGTGCTAACCTTCTCACTGTGCCTCGTTCTCGCCTGTCCCGCCATCGACACTAGCCCATGTCCTACCTTTGGCGTGGAATGCCCTCCCTCCTCAAACCTACCAATCACACTTCCCCCCTTCAAAGCCCTACTGAAGGCTCACCTCCTCCAGGAGGCCTTCCCAGACTAAGCCTCCCTTTCCTCAGCTCCCTGTCCCCTCCCCATCACCCCGACTCTCTTCTTTGCTACCACCCTCTCCCCACCCCATAGCACTTCTGTATATATGTACATATCTTTAATTCTATTGATTTATATTGATGCCTATTTAATTTGTTTTGATGTCTGTCTCCCTCTTCTAGACTATAAGCCCAGTGTGGTCAGGGATTGTCTCTCTTTATTACTGAATTGTACTTTCCAAGTGATTAGTACAGTACTCTGCACAAAGTAAATGCTCAATAAATATGATTGAATGAATCAATGAATGAACTTGTAGCATTAGCACATTAATTAGATTTTAAAATGACAGATGCTGCAAGTGGCCAACATGTCAGCAGGGAAAAAAACAATCTATGCACGCTCACAATGTGGAATGGGTTGACAGTCACGCACAGATCATATTACATGAATAGGCTCTAACTGTCATCAATGTCATCTTTAAAAGTGAACATTAAAAATGCCACTATGAGTCAGACCAATGGATAAGACCACCCCCTGTCAATGACTGACAGTTGATCTCATGGATTTCCATTTTAATATTTAGGAATGAATTATCTAACATGTAGCCTTTCCCAATGTATCCTTAACTGCTTCATTTGCTTCAGTAACTCAAACCATTTTGATACTTACCCTCATTTTGATATATAGAAATCTCTCAGGAACTGGTGTAGGAAAAATAGATTTTGAGGCATAGAACTACTGTGTCAATGCTACTATCCCAAGTTAAACCTGGTTTTCCTATTCGGATTAGAGTTTACTACCAAGCTCAGCATACAGTAAGCACCCAATCAATACCATTGATCATAAGCAAAACATCATTATGTAGAAACTGTCCTCAGTTGTTAATAACTGGTACTCATCAAAACTTTGAAGATGACTTTGAAAGGGCTTTCAATTAGTTAGTTTCAGGATTTGTTCATTTTTTAGGATGACTGAATTTGAGGATTTTTTAGAACGCAACAGGATGAGAGTTTGAAAAGTATCTTGTTAAACAGCAGATCTTTGATAACATTTCCCTTCACTTTTTTCAATAAACACGTATTAAGTTCCTACTGTGAAAAAGCTATATGTATGCACAGATCCATATTTATACTTGTCTGGCATCACTGGGCCTTCAAACGTCAAACAAATGGAAATAGTCCTTGACCCAGTAGGTGGCTTAATATGTGGAATTATTCCCAGAGGAGACTGTGCAGACTGAAAATATCTGCAGGTTCAAAAGGAGTTTGGATAAATTCACAGAAGAGAAGTCAGTGGTGGGATGCAGCGAGGAAGCAGTGAACAATAACATTATTGGCAAAAGGAATTCCAGCCGGTTCATTCAGGGGGTGGGTTTGGGGGATGATAACCAGGGAGATGACTCTATGTCCCCTCCAGGACCAGAATCACAAATTCAAGTCTCCACTAACTACCAGCTCAGTATTTCCACACCTCTTAAGAATTTGTATAAATGCCTTTATACCTTACTATATTTTATGGTATTTGTTAAGTACATACTATATGTAAATCCCAAGGAATGGGGTAGCTAAAGGTTAATCAGATTGGACACAGTCCCTGTTCCACTTGGAGTTCACAGTCTGTATAGGAGGGAGGAAACTGAGCCCCAGAGAAATGAACTGACTTGCCCAAAATCACCAGCCGGCAAGTGGTGGAGTCAGGATTAGAACTCAGGTCCTCTGGTCCCCAGCCCCATGCTTTATTCACTAGGCCACACTGCTTTCCTACTCTTTCCCTATACATAATTCATTTTAATGTGTCTGCTCCTCTAGACTGTAAGCCCTCTCCATCTAGCCTATAAGCTCCTCATGGACAGGTATCCCATCTACCAACACTGTTGCGGCATATTTTCCCAAATGTTTAGAACAGTGCTTTTGCTCACAGTAGGCACTCAATAAATACCACTGATGTGTCAATAAGTGTTCTAGGGATGATGTGAAGATCAAAGTGCTAGGGAGTAGACAGGTGTAAAAACAACACAGAAGGGAAAAGAGACATTAATTAGTCAAGGAAGCTTCTCACCCATTTTCTATAGCACTTACATCCCTATCTTACAGTCTTTATGACTTCCCTTTGATATGTAATTTGTTTTCGTTTCTGTCTCCCATGCTAAATTGTATGCTTCTTGAGGGCAAAGATTGTACTCAACTCTATTCTCCCAAGTGGTTAGTACTGTACAATGTACACAGAGGCACTCAATAATGAAATAATGCTGACTGATGGATTGATTGGTCTAGTCTTTTGATCAGTCTTTTGGTAGCTAAAGGATGGCTGGTTGCCACCGTGTTAACATGGCTTAGTGAACCATTTATTTCTCTCTCTCAAGATCATATAATATCTCATCTGAATTTCTGTGTTCCACTCTAGACAGTAAACTCATCATGGGCAGGAAATGTGTCTGCTAATTCTGTTGTATTGTGCTCTCCCAAGTACTTAGTACAGTGCTCTGCACATAGTAATTACTCAATAAATACAATTGATTGATATTCATGGAATGCCAGATAGGGCATGGCACAGTTCTAAGCCCATAGGATAATACAAAAGAAGGCAAATGTATGTTCCCTGCCCTCAGGAATTGAGAATCAAGGATACTGAATACATAAAAGACAATAATAAATGTACATAAGTGCTGTGAAGCTGGGGTGGGGTGAATATCAAGTGCTTAAAGAGTACAGATCCAAGTGCATTGATAATCTACTGGGAGATGCAGGTAGAGACATATGTACCAAAAAACAGGGTCAGGAAGAATAACAAACAGAGGTACGCAAATAGAATGAAAACACCTGAATAGGTGATTGAATATATACATATGTGCTTTCCCCAGTATATAATCCAATTGGTTCCTGAAAACAATGTCAAAGTCAAAACATGATTCCTGCATCCCAGTTGGATTCCCTATTTTAACCAAAATTATGCAGAACTTAGTACTCAGTTGAAGATTAGCAATAGAGTTACAATAAAGCATTTATATTGTTAGAGATGTTCCACTATTGGTTAAATTTTACTATATTGGAATAAAAAGAGAGGAGGAGTGTGGCCTAGTGGAGGAAGCACAGGAGTAGGAATCGGGAGACCTGGGTTCTATTCTCAGCTCCACTGTTGCCTGTTGTGTGACCCAAGTCAATAATCAATGGTATTTATTGAGTGCTTGCTGTATGTAGGGAACCACGACACTCACTGCAGGGAGATTATCAAATTGAACGTTAGAGAGTGCAATTCATGTGTGGGTGCAATTGGATAAAATCAAGAATATACTTTTTTTTCTAATTATAATTTTTATGGGAACTGAATTCCTTTTCTTCAGTGATTAAGTAGCAATCGCAAAGAAGGGGGATATGAAACCATTTACTCTATACTTTATTTCTTCAAGATAACAGATTCTAAGGTAACACATAAATCAAATCTAAGCAGTGGTGATTGGGAAATTTCAGAACAGCAAATAAATGCAGACATTTAGATGGAGTCAAATAGCTTTAAATAAGTTTCAAATTATACAATTTACATATAATTGTTTTCATTATTTTGCCAGTTTTATTCATGTTTAAGTGTCCAAAACAGAAAATTCCATCTAAAGCCCCAAGTTATGGGAATGCAGATTTATTTAAGCCCACAAGTCCACAAATTACAATACAATTCCATTCTAAATATAAACTGATGGTATTTGGAAAATATGGTGTCTGCTTTTTATTTACTTTAAGTATTGAATATCACTCAAAATATTAGAAAGTAGATAAATCTTCTAAAGAAATTAATAGACTATGGCATTCTTTCAACTTTTCAATACATGTTTTCTGACAAATTCCAGTTTTTATTGAATTGAATTATTACATTTTCAAGAACCATTTTTTCTACTTTATTCCAAGTTTTACTCCCATTTTTGAGGTGTTCTTCTAGCTTGTATTCCAGCCACAAATATTTTAATTAGCTTCCCAATTTTAACAATGCATCCTTTTACTAAGCATCTTTGGTCAAGCTTATTTTACATTTTATTACCTTTTTAAGGAACTACACATTGATGTAAATATGTCCTTTTTTCCTTTGCAAATAGTTTTATTTTACTATGACCAAGCTGTTTCTCTCACTTTGATTTCATTTCTTTCTTATTTCACTATTTTCACCTTTAAAATTTGTTGTCCTCAAAATTTCCCATTTTCTGTTTCTTTCCAACTAAGAATGCTTTCCTAATCTCTTACTGATTTAATTTTTGCTTCATTTTTCATCTTTTTCTCTTTATTACACTTGGTTTGTCTTTATTCATTTCTTTCCAATCCTAATAATACAATGAGAATATTTACCTTAGAGCATAATGTCACTGAGTTAATTGTTCCTTCTCTTAGCCTCTCCACATTTATTTGATTTGACTGAAAAAGTGCCTTATACTTTTTCAATAACATTTCATTGAAGTGGTTTTCATTTTCCCTTTCCATTCTACACTTTCTCCTCCATCCCATTCCACACAGTAGTTAAAAAGAGTTGACTAGGCTCTTATAAACCTGTGGAGAAACCCCTTTAAGTTGGTTTCCACAAGAAAGAAGATCACTCTCTCACCACTGCATGGGCAGAATGGCCTTGTGAATAGAGCTGCAGAAGACAGACACACTCCCTGTCCACAAAGAGCTTACAGTCTAGACTGTTTTCTAGGTACTTTAGTAAGGTAACTCCAAGTTTGGCAACAGGAGGGCATCAAGTGATAAAGTGGCCAGGCTGATTAACTTTCCATATAGTTGTGAGACTACATCTATGAAAGAGTGTCCCCCTGATTATCTTTTGTCTACCCTGGTGCTTAGTAAAGTGTTAAGCACATAGTAAGCCCTTCACACATACCACCACTATCATTATTTTGATGAATAAGAAACATCCAGGTTCTTGGTCAGTTTAATCAATACCACCTACAAATTATGCTCAACATCAAATAGCAGGATAAAATTACCAACAAAATGGTCCCAGAAAACAATACCTGACCAACACTGAGGCAATGCTCTAAGCAATGCACTCCTCCTGACAAGGCCAGGAGTCAGTGTGACTGACGTGCACTACCCAAGTCTGCAGATGAGGCTGAGTTGCTGCCATCTCACCTAGACTCTGCTCTGAGGAATGCTGAGGACTGCAAGTGGCAAATAAATCAAGCAAATACATCTCTAGACTGTGAGCCCTTTGTAGACAGGGACCTTCTCTCTTTATTGCCATACTGTACTTTCCAAGCACTTAGTACAGTGCTCTGCACACAATAAATGCTCAACAAATATGACTGAATGAATGAGTCAAGCCAGAAGAGCCTCATATAGATGAGCAAAAAATGTAGAGATGAGGAGCCATCACAAATCAGTCTTTTTTAGGCACATCTGCACATCTTGCCATTATTAGTATCATCTTTAGTCATCGACATTTATCTATTAGGTAAGATCTAGCATGACAAAACTAGTCAGTTCTTCGTTGTCCTAAGAGTGTCAGTAAACTAGAAGATAAAAATAGAAAAACAGGACTCTACAGATTAGAAAAATGATTTTAAATGTACTTCAGAGTCAGTGCAGTCTAGTGGAAAGAATGATGTATTAGGAGTCAGGAGATCTGGGATCTAATCTCAGCCCGGCCACTGGCTTGCCACTTGACTTTCTCCTCAGTTTCCTCCTCAGTTAAATGGGGATAAAATCACTGCTTTCCTACCTCAAAGATTATTAGCGTCCTAAGGGACAAGTATTATGTTTTGTGCTGATTACCTTTATCTCCATCAGCGCTTACACTCTGCTGCACATAGGAAGGTGAAGCAGTTATTAAATGTCATTTTTTCATAACCAAATGCCACACCAGTTAGACATCTGGCAAAAGGAAACACAGTCCAAACATCTTTCAGCTAAGCCCTGTCATAATGACACATTTCATTTGGACTAAAAATCCTTTGGCATTCTCTATACCATCTTTTACCTATTTGGAATGTAGGGAGGATAAATGTGTGGGTGGAAATCGTAGCTCAGAACATTTATCTTTTGTGAAAAGGCAAAGAAATGTGAATGCATATTTTTCAACTTTTCATTTTATGAATTTTTATCTAAAGGGAAATCTATGATGAATGAGTTGCTTTGCATTACAGGTGCCTCTGTGGTTTCTGCAGCTTAACATAGACCATTTTCTGAAAGACAACATTCAATAAAAATTCACTGAGGAACTTGTAATCCAATGAGGAAGACCACCAGACACGGATTCCATATAAACAATAGGCAAACGATAGGCATAGGGAATTGAATAAATGAGAGAATGACAGAATAAAAATAGATACACGCCTGAGTGCTAAGGTGGCATGAGGGGTGGTATAACCAGAATAGTAGGAATTAATAATGAATGCCTCTTTGGGAAGGTATTTTTTAGGAGTTTTTAGGGGTGCTTTGAAGAGGAGGTGAATGTGGATTATCATTTTTCAGTTGGGGAGGTAACTGGGAGAAAGATTGAAAAACTGGCCACCTCCTATATGGAGCAAGGGATTCCAGTGGAAATGGGTTGGGGAACATAGGAGGGCAAGCAGTCACAGGAGAGGAAAGAGAGACAAACCTAGGAATTTGGACTAACAGATGCTGATTCACCCCTTCTGCACACTTATTCATACCACTTCCCCTTTATGCTCACACACACACATACACACATACACAGAGTCACCCTCTCTCTCAAGTGATTTCTTTCATCACACATAATCCCATTTATCCTTCAGGGAGTGAGTGGATAAGAATGTGAGATCTAGTTAAGAAGGCAGACTCAGCCACAGTGAAGGCACTAGTAAGACAATGATTTGGAACAGTTTAGATACTGGCCGTTTTTGCAAAAACACAAACCTAACAGCAGGCTGAAAACATTTCATGGATTTCAGATGGTAATCTACACCACTTGGATCAGAATTTTCTCAGTCGTATTTACAATAAACTGATATGTTTTCAAACTAAGAGAGTATTGGTCCTCCTTGATACTTCAGAACATAAAAGCATGCTAAAAAATATTCTTTCCAGCAATAATCAGGAACAAATACAAAAGGTAGCTGGTATAAAAAAAATCATAATAATAATAAATCAAATGGTTAAACACAGTCACCAGAATTATGTAGTAAATTAAACATAATAAAGAGATTGATTCTCCATTGTTCATTTCAACAATTCTATTCAATCAACTAATGGTCTTTACTGTGGTATTACTGTGTTCAGAGCACTGTACTAATGGCTTGGGAGAGTACAATACAGCAGAATTGGTAGACACATTCCCTGCCCACAAGGGGCTTACATTCTAGAAGAGGAGACAGACATTAAAATAAATTACGGATACCCTGCCCACACAGAACCAGTCTGGAGTGGGAGACAGACATTAAAATAAATTAAAGATATGTGCGTAAGTGCTGTGGAACTGAGGGTAGGGTTAGTATCAATCAAGTGCTTAATGATCCAACTGCATAGGCAACCCAGAAGGATGGGGGAGGAGGGGAAATGAGAGATTATTCAGGGAAAGTCTCTTGGAGGAAATGTGATGGGGGTGGGGAGGTTTGAAGGTGGGGAGAGTGGTGGTCTGCCAGCCATGAATGGGGAGGGAGTTCCAAAACAGAGGGAGGATAAGAGCAAGGGGTTGGTGGTGAAATAAGAGGAGACTGAGGTTCAGTAAACAGGTTGGTGTTAGAGGAGCAGAGTGTGAAGTTTGGATTGTAGTAGGAAATTAGCAAGGTAAGGTAGGAGGGGTCGGGCTGACTGAGTCCTTTAAATTTTATGGTAAGGAGTTTCTGTTTGATACAGAGGTTGACGGGCAACCACTGGAAGATCTTGAGGAGTGGTTAGAAATGGACTGATTTTTTTTTTATAATAATGATCTGGGCAACAGAGAACAGTAAGAACAGTAAGAACTGCTGTAAGAACTGGAGTACTACCGTAAGAACTGGAGAAGGGAAAGATAGGAGGCAGGGAGGTAAGCAAGGAGGCTGTTGCAGTAGTTAAAGCAGGACATAAACCCTTTTTCCTCTCCTCCTCCCCATCCCCCAAACCCTACCTCCTTCCCCTCCACACAGCACCTGTATGCATGTTTGTACAGATTTATTACTCTATTCACTTGTACATATTTACTATTCTATTTATTTTGTTAATGATATGCATTTAGCTTTAATTCTATTTGTTCTGATGACTTGACACCTGTCCACATGTTTTGTTTTGTTGTCAGTCTCCCCTTCTAGACTGTGAGCCCATTGTTGGGTAGGGACTGTCTCTATATGTTGTCAACTTGTACTTTCCAAGCACTTAGTACAGTGCTCTGCACATAGTAAGCTCAATAAATACAATTGAATGAATGAATATAAGTGCTTATATCAGGAATGAGAGGAAAGGGAGGATTTTAGAGAAGTTGTGAAGGTAGAATTGATGGGATGGAATGACAAATTAAATTGTGGGTTGAATGAGAGTGGTAAATCAAGAATAATGCCAACTTTATGTGCTTGGTATACAGGGAAGATGGTGGTGGTGTTTACTGTGATGGGAAAGACAGGGAATAAGGTCATGGCAGGAGAGGCAGATTTGGGAATCATCCATGCAGGGATGGTAGTTGAAGCCATGGGAGTGCATGAGTTCTTCCAGGAAGTGGGTGTAGAGAGAGAATAGAAGGGCCCCAGAACAGCACTTGTGTACATATCTGTAATTTTATTTGTTTATATTAAAATCTGTCTGCCCCTCGAGACTGTAGGCTCGTTGTGGGCAAAGAATGTGTCTGTTTATTGTTATATTGTATTCTCCAAAGTGCTTAGTACAGTGCTCTGTATACAGTAAGCGCTCAATAAATATGATTGACTGAGGTCTCTGAAAGAATAGACAGGTGGGGATTCGGCATGCTCCCTGTCTCTCCGGGAGCTCATAGTCTACAATCACTACTATTATTACTACTAATACTATATTATGGCCTAAGGGATATGATAGGGTATACTATTTGAGGAGTGCACTCTTGTAAAAACATTATAATGGATGAAAGCACCACTCACTGCAGTCCCCACTGCCACCTCTATTGTCCCAGGATGCCCTGGGACCTTTTCTTAAACTAGAACTGATTGCTTGTCAGTTCCAGTTTACTTCTTGCACTAGGAACATGAAAAACAAAACCCAACTTGAGACAGGAGAAACCACAGCTGGGTGATCCAGAGTGGACAGGACTAGCTCAATTGGAAAGATTTTGTAGGGGACACGGGTCAAATGTTGCTGTTCAGATGGGGAGCCGTCATTCAGAATGTATGTTCTTGTTCACCATTGGTGTCCAATGCAAAGGTAATCCCTCCCACTCAAATTTGTTAACAGCGATGACAGCTCCAAAGAGCCTTGATTCACTGCTGATCTTACAGATGAGCTGGGTTCAGATAAACATATTAGAGCCCCAAATTCTGATGGAAAAAGGAAAATGTGGAAGTTTGGGCCAAAGAACACTTCAATATACTGGGGTTCAGCCTTCTGGTTCTGCGTTTCCCCTGATCGCACCTTAAAATCCTGCTGGGCTTGGGCATATTTGAAGGAAAAAGATCCCTCTAGACTGTAAGCTCACTGTGGTCAGGGAATGTGTCCAACAACTCTGTTATTTTGTACCTTTAGTGCTCTGCACACAGTAAGCTCTCAATAGATCCCAATGGTTGATTGATAAAAAGATGGCTGGCATTAAAATCAATGCCTAACACCTGTATTATATAGAAGAGATCAGTCTGGTCAAGGTACAATTTTGATCAGGATTTCTTTGCATAAAATATTCTGCCTGGGCAAACCAATCTTTAAGGCCCAAATTATTTGATAAGGGTTCATTCATTCATTCATTCAATCATATTTATTGAGCGCTTACTGTGTGCAGAGCACTGTACTAAGTGCTTGGGAAGTACAAGTTGGCAACATATAGAGACGGTTCCTACCCAACAACAGTTTAGAAGGCAACAGGCATCAGTGTACATAAACAGAATTATAGATATATACACAAATGCTGTGGGGCTGGGAGAGGGGTAGAGGAAAGGGAGCGAGTCAGAGTGATGTGGAGGGAAGGCAGAGCTAAGAAAAAGGGGAGCTTAGGCTGAAAAGGCTGCTTGGAGGAGGCAAGCCACTGAGACCTCTTCTGGGAACACAAAATAGGATCCCAAAGCATCACTCTGATGGAGTTGAGGTATAACTGTAGCTCCTTCACTGGTCCTTGTTGATGTGCATCTGAAACCTTGGGAACGATGCCTGGATTAGGGATCCTGAAGGTTTGGGTTTTTCACCTTGCGCTCAGATGGGACCAGTTCTCTCCACAGGTGAAGACCACATCTAAAATCGCCAGACACTAATGTCTCTAGGTGCATCAGTGGTCGCAAAATTTGTGATGGGTTGCCACGAGAAGACTAAATGTTTGCAGCCACCTACAAGCTATCCTGCCTGAGAGCCTTCTTTGCAATGCCAATGTCTGCGCATGGGCTATGTTGCATGCTACCCACTGTTCCAAGCCCTATGCTGCTCTTTCTATTGTGACCCTGGAGTTCTTCATCTCAGCTTCAGAGAAAGCAGTGCAGAATGCTGTCACTTATTAGCAGTCATTGTCACTCTCCAATCTCTGGGATCAAGCAGGAGACCTCTACTAATATTCATATGTACTGGTTCATCAGTTTTCACCTGATTCTGAAATATTATTGCCAACTAAATGTTTGCCAATTCCTCTTCAATTTTGATTAAAATGCATCAAAATGCTCATGACTTTAAAAAAGATGTAGGTTTGGAATGTACTTTGGAAACCAGTGTTGGCTTTGCTCCACACTGGCTCAGTTCTATTGTTGGCTTTTTTTAAATTTTGTTTTGTTTTTAGAAAAAAAGTATCCTATACAAAGAGAATTTGGAAACAGGTTTGAACCTGTGGGCCACCAACCTATTCTGATTACTGACACAAATGCTTTTTTGAAAACAAAAGCAATTAATTACATTGGTATCTATAACTACTTACGGCATGTCCAGTCTTGTGCTAAACCCTAACTTAAGAAAATTAGGTCAGACACAGCCCCTGACCCATGTGGGATTCGCAGTGTAAAAAGTAGGGATATGATAGGTACATTATACCCACCTTACAAAGGAGAAACCAAGGTCACACGACAGGCAAGTCGGGACTAGACGGGACTAGAAGCCAGGTTACTTAACTCAGTCCTGGGCTCTTTCCACTAGTCATCATCAGTCATCATCATCAATCGTATTTATTGAGCGCTTACTATGTGCAGAGCACTGTACTAAGCGACAATACTAAGGCATTTGGTTACTCTGTATAACAGTTTGAAGAATGTGATGAAAAGCGACTGTAGTGGAATTGGTTGCCAGGCTGAAAAAAGTACTAACCACATACTCTGAGTCCAAAATGAGGATCTCTTCATTTTTAGCTTATTTACAAAGAGATTTCTCTGGAAAACAAGCTATTTTGAGGAACAGTGAAGAATGGGCTGGTTCTACGTGACATTTAATTCTGTGCAAAGAATAATTTTACTACACTTGCCGGTGGTTTCTTTGGTTTCCGTCTTCAGTGAATTATCTTGGAAGTATTGTTGAGTTAGAAGTTAGTTCTGTATTGCTTAATTAATTGTTGTGCTTGTGACAGTGACTGACAGGAAGAATAACATAAATTAACAAATCTTATTTAAGCAGTTGCTCTAGAGGATATCATCTATAGGAGATGAATAAGAAAACATGATACTGGTTCAGTGAGAAGCAGCGTGGCTCAATGTTAAAGAGTGGGGGCTTGGGAGTCAGAGGTCATGGGTTTGAATCCCGACTCTTCCACTTGTCAGCTGTGTGACTGGGCAAGTCACTTCACTTCTCTGGGCCTCAGTTCCCTCATCTGTAAAGCGAGGATACAGACTGTGAGCCCCCTGTGGGACAACCTGATCACCTTGGAACCTTCCCAGCGCTTAGAACAGTGCTTTACACATAGCAAGTGCTTAATAAATGCCATTATTATTATTACTATTATTATTATTATGTATATTTAGAAAGGAGTAAATATCTGGAGATAGAGCACAAAAATAGATTTGAAAATTGTTTTATCTTTTTTTGCACAATGTGAAATTTCACAAGCTATCTGAAAATCCCTAGAGATGAGCAGTCTGCTGTAAGCATATACCTCACATGAACTTTTTCCTCAGTAGTCATTCCTGCTGTGGTATCTAAGTGGAAAATGAAATCTATTAAACTAGTTCAATTGTGCCAAATGTGCTTTTTCAGGAGCAGGGCAAAGCGAAAAATGAAAATAATACTAACCCACACTCTAATGAGCAAAGAAAAACTGGTCAAATGAAATGTCAATAGGCCTAAAAGGAACATGATTACATCTGCCTAGTCTTGATGTTCTGATTTATTTGATTTGCAAGGAAACTGCAACTAGTGTGAGTTCTCCAAGTGTATTTTCTCAGGTAAGTGCTATTGATCTCAGTTCATTGAATGAGGTGGGAAATTGCTAGAAGGTTTAAGGAGACTTTGGAAAATTTACCAAAACTTTTGATTCTGTAAGCCCATTGTTGGGTAGGGACTGTCTCTATATGTTGCCAACTTGTACTTCCCAAGCGCTTAGTACAGTGCTCTGCACACAGTAAGTGCTCAATAAATACGATTGATGATGATGATTCCTAATAACATTTTTAAAAGGGGGTATATATATATGTATATGTATATATATATATATAATATTATGTATTATGTAATATGCATATATATATATATATATATATATATATATATATATATATATACGTAATTTTCTGGAGCCCAGTCATAATAAATCAATTTACTCAGATGAGTAAATATTCAGAGGAAAATTACAGCAAAAATAAACTTCCTCACTCCAGAAATTATTCTTTTTCTTGGAATCCTGCATACTTTGCATCAAATTGCCTCTTGATCCTGATCACAGGCTGTGAGGTACTAAATACAGCCGTCCTAACTCCCTGCAGTACTGTGTTATTAAACAAAAACTTTCTAAATTCCATGCTGAGTCTTTGTTGTCGCAATCATTAGCCTTTTTTGTATGAACAGTTTTGAAGTTGTTTATACATTAGCTGAAAAGTGGGAAATATTCGATTGACTGAACACTAAGGGGGACACTGCTTTGTGTTTGTGCTAAGGATCTCCACCTAGCTTCTACAAGATAAGAATGATTTCTAAAGTGATAATAGCCTGATTCTGACCCACACTCCTGTACATGCTAGGACTAGTATGTCAAGCAAGGTGCATTTTTCACTACCCCATTCTTTAGCTCGTTTTGGGCAGGGGACAAATCTGCTAATTCTGTTGTTTTCTACTCTCCCAAGGGCTTAGTTCAGTGCTCTGCACATAGTTAGTACTGAATAAATACCACTGATATTAATTTCCCAGCACTCAGTACACTGCACTGCATGGAGTAAACACTTAACAGATACTATTACTACTGTGGTGGTTAGCAGCCCCATACCGTTGTGAGCAGCGTGGCTTAGTGGAAAGGGTTTGTTCAAACTGTAGCACTTAAAGATGTTAATGATGTACTACTTAATAAGAGCTACAACTGGAATGTGTGAACAGTGTGGTCATTGATGACCTTCAAAGATATTAATCAATCAATCTAAAGTATTTATGGAGTGGTTACTGTATGGAAAGAGCAAAGGTTCTAATTCCACCCCTGCCACTTGCTTGCTGTGTGTCCTTGGGTGAATCACTTACTTCTCTGTTCCTCAATTTCCTCATCTGTAAAATGGGCTTAAATACCTATTGCCCCTCCTCTGACTGAAAGCCCTCTGTGGGACAGGGTATGCGTCCAACCTCATCATTCTATATCTACCCCAGTTCTTAGCACAAAACACTAAAATACCACAATTATTATGGTGAGCCTCAGAACTTCTAAGCTGCTAGTTCAAGTTACACTCTGGGGAAGCTCGTTTGTGGGTGTTTTTTTTTTGCATTTCCTTCCTGGCTGCTAGCTGCTGGCCAAAATATTTGCGGCTGTTTTACTTAGGTCCTTCCTCACCTTAGTTTCTAACCTCCATTTCCCTCGTGGGAAGCCTAAGGACTGGACTTGCAGATTTTGAACCCCATGTCTAATTCCCGCATAGATAAAAGCTCACCATCATTGGGAAGATCTCTGTCCCTCTCTCTTGTTGGGATGGTTATTACAAGCTCTTGTAGGGGTGCATCAGGGAGAAGGGAAGGTACGCTCACCTTCGGTTCAGGGGGCCTAGGTCTTGGCAAGGAGATTGTTTGGCCCTGGGCAGAGATCACATCTAACAACTCTGGTATATTTTTTTCTTCCAAACACTTAGTACAGTGCTCTGCATATGGTAAGCACTTAATAAATATGACAGTGAAAACAGCGTGGAACCAGCAGTCAGGAGAACTGGGAACTCATCTCAGCTCCTCCCAAGAATAACTAGACTTCCCACTGAAGCTATTCTGTTCAGTATTTCCCTTACTCCCATGTCCTTGAGAACAAGGCCTTGGCCCTCTCACTCCTACCATTCCAGCCTTATGAAAACTAAGCAATTCATCAATCAGTGGCATTTACTGATAACGTACTATGTGCAGAGCACTGTACTAGAGCTAAGGAGAGCACAATAAAGTGGACACCATCCCTGCCAACGAAGAGCTAACAATCTAGTAAAGTCTCCTTGAAAAGAGAACTTACTGCCGTCACAGTCCTCTTCCTTTAGTTTGAAAAATGATTCTTTCCCTACCACTGAACAGAGATCCATCTTCTTGACTTTCAGAACTGCTAGGGAGTCAAGGTACAGAAGTGGCCTCTACAAACCTCATCCCTCTGAAATATACATTTTTTATATCTCCTCAGATTATATTAGCAAGGCGGACGGAATTTAGGAAGATTTTTTAAATCACATTAATGCAACTTGACCAGGACTTGGTTTTCTTGAAGATGAATGTGTCTGAGGATCCTCAAAATCAAGAAAGCTGAACATGTGTTCATGTTTCCCTTCCTTAGCAATAAGGGTATATGGTAAAATGAATCAGGTAATTTGGCTCCTTCCAGAACAAAAATGAGTAATTTATTCAACCTGTAGCATTTAAAGACCCCGAGGATGTATTCATTCATTCATTCAATTGTATTTATTGAGCGCTTACTGTGTGCACAGCACTGTACTAAGCGCTTGGGAAGTACAAGTTGGCAACATATAGAGACGGTCCCTACCCAACAGCCGGCTCACAGTCTAGAAGGGGGAGTAAGAGCTAGAACTGGAATGTGTGAACAGGGCCTTCAAAAAAAACTGATCAATAAATCAATGGTATTTGTTGAGCACTTCATGTGTGGAAAGAGCAAGAGCCTAAGAGACAGGGGACCTGGGTTCTAATTCCAGCTGTCACTTGCGTCTTGTGTAACCTTAGCAAAGTCACTTAGCTTCCCAGGGCCTCTATTTCCTCACCTGTAAAATGGGGTTAAATACCTATTCTCATTCATTCAATCATATTTATTGAGAGCTTACTGTGGTCAGAGCACTGTACTAAGCGCTTGGGAAGTACAAGTTGGCAACATATAGAGACGGTCCCTACGCAACAGCGGGCTCACAGTCTAGAGGGGGGAGTAAGAGCTAGAACCGGAATGTGTGAACAGGGCCTTCAAAAAAAATTAATCAGTAAATCAATGGTATTTATTGAGCACTTCATGTGTGGAAAGAGCAAGAGCCTAAGAGACAGGGGACCTGGGTTCTAATTCCAGTTGTCACTTGCATCTTGTGTAACCTGGGCAAAGTCACTTAGCTTCCCAGGACCTCTGTTTCCTCATCTGTAAAATGGGGTTCAATACCTATTCTCCCTCCTCCTCAGACAGTTATCCCCTTGTGAAGCAGGGTCTGTGACCAAACTGATTTTCTTGCTACAGAGCTAAAAATACATATATTTTCAATGGTATTTAAGCACTGTACCAAATGCTGGGGTAGATACAAGATAATTGGGTTTGACACAGGGTTCATAGGGTTCATAGTTCTAATCCCCATTTTACAGATAAGGTAACTGAGGCACAGAGAAGTATATACTCAGGATCAGGCAGCTGCCATGTAGAGAAGCTGGGATTAGAACCCAGGTCCTCTGACTCGCAGGCTTGTGCTCTTTCCACTAGGCCAATGCTGCTTCTGTAGGCCACTCTGCTTGACTGGAATGTGATGGACAATCTCTTCCACATTGGGGACATTTAACCACGGTCACATGTCATTCAGTCGTATTTACTGAGCACTTACTGTGGGCAAAGCACTGTACTAAGCGCCTGCACTGTACTTTTGAAACCAGCAATCCCCAGGCTGTATTAACCCAAACTCAGCCCCCTCCTTCCTCTCCCCCTCCTCATCCCCCCGGCCTTACCTCCTTCCCCTCCCCACAGCACCTGTATATATGTTTGTACATATTCATTACTCCATTTATTTTACTTGTACATATTTACTATTCTATTTATTTTATTTTGTTAATAAGTTCTGTTTTGTTGTCTGTCTCCCCCTTCTAGACTGTGATCCCACTACTGGGTAGGGACCATCTCTATACATTGCCAACTTGTACTTCCCAAGCGCTTAGTACAGTGCTCTGCACACAGTAAGTGCTCAATAAATACAATTGAATGAATGAATGAATGAACCCCCAGCTCCCACCCTGACCATTGATGCTGTGATCTTCTTCAAGTGTTTGCTTCTATTTCTAGGCTGGTTTGCCCTTTTCTGCTGCCTCCCAACTGTTTGGAGCTCTTCCATCTCACTGAAGTTTTATTTCACGGCAGGTTTTAGACATTTCTTCTATCTCCCCTCAGGTTATCCTCCATTAGCAGCTGCTTGGATATTCAGGGTAATATGTCCTCCACTCTCCTTTCATCTTCCATCTTCCCTCACACAATCATTCCCACACATATCTGTCCTCTACCACCTATGATTTATGAAAAGCAGTGAAGCTCAATGGATAGAGCCTGGGCGTCTGAAGGACCTAGGTTCTAATCCTGCCTTCGCCACATGTCTGCTGTGACATCTTGGACAAGTCACTTCACTGGACTTCAATTGCCTCATCTGTAAAAGGGATTAATTGTGAGCCCCATGTGGGACAGGGACTGCGTCCAAACTGATTAACTTGTATTTACCGCAGCACTGAAAACCGTGCTTGGCACATAGTATGTGCTTAACAAGTACCATAATTATTACATGTAGCAACCATATTTCACTATAAAAAAACCAAAAACCAAAAGCACCTATTCTTTTGCAAAGCTTTTATAGCTACTTTAATAAATGAGTGATTCTCATATTCATGAAGTCCTACTATAAAAATGAATGTTTCAAACATAACACTACTATTCAAGACTACAGCAGTACTTATTTCTTTTAAATGAGTTGATCCTGGTAGTGATGATAGCTAATAATTCTGGAACTAAGGAAATGATAGTTCTGTAAATAAAAATGCTTTTTCCTCTAGTTTTTAAAGTTGTATAGATGGACCATTCCTGTATTGGTAACGCATTCTGTATTTCCATCAGGCAAAAGCTCCTTTAATGCCTATAATCTTTCAAAAAAGAAAACATTGGTTTGGATTTCAAATGTGTGGCCCAAATGTCCCAAAGACAGCTGAGTAGGAATCCAGGGTGGTTTGGCTTCAACGCATGCCAAATGCGGCCCGAGAAAAGCAAAGCCTACAGAAAGGCCAGGGCCTGATTTGACATCAACTATGACTCAGTTGAACCACTAGTTTGGGGCATACATGTTTCAGCAAGTTCCTAGGGCATACTGAATTGAAACCTGGGGTTAGCCGTGAGGTTGGTTAAAGGTTTTAGTCATTTACATACATTGAAATATAAATCCTACTGTGCGCCTGTACGTGTGTGGTGCCATTATCTACAGTTCAAGTTGTGGCTGATGATATATTACTGGATAAGCAAGGTTTATTGTGCAGGCTGAGGTATGACTCATGCCTTTCCAATCTGAATAGCATCATGGTGGTGCTTCCCAATACCCTTATTAGTGCTTAGAATGAGCACTACAGTACTAAATAAGGTTAACAGACTGCAAAGCTGAGAAATAGCATGGCCTAGTAGATAGAACACGGGCCTGGGACTCAGGAAGACCTGGGTTCTAGTCCCAGGTCAGCAACTTGTCTGCTGTAAAACCTTGGGAAAGTCACTCACTTCTCAGAGCTTCAATTCCCTCATCTGTAAAAAATGGGGATTAATACTGTGAGCCTTATGTGGGACATGGACTGTATCCAACCTGATTACCTTGTATATACTCAAGCACTTAGAACAGTGCCTGTCAAATAATAAACACTTAACAAATACCATGACAAAGAAGAAAGTCAAAGACAGCATTTGTCCCCAAATAAACCCTCAGTCTCCTGACTCATAGGGTCCGGCTTTTTCCACCAGGTTATGCTGCTCATAATCTAGAAGGTAGGGAGAACAAGTAGCTTATCCCTTTGTTACAGACAAAAAAAATCGACAGAGAGAGATTAAAGCATTTGCCCTAGATCACATAGGGGACCAGTATTAGAGCTGAAAATCAATGAATCATTTATTGAGTGCTTACTGTGTATACAGCACTCTACTAAGAGCTTGGAAGAGAACAACATAAAAGTTTAGACACATTCTCTGCCCACAGTGAATTTACAGTCTAGAGGGGGAAGGCAGACATTTATATAAATAAATAATTTACAGATATGTACATAAGTGTTGTGAGGCTGAGGGAGGGGTGAAAAAAAGAGTGCAAATTCAAGTGCAAATACATAAAAGTAAAACCTGAGTCTCCTAACTCCCAAGATAGATGTTCTTTTCTACTAGGTTATGTTGCCATTGATTTTCAAATGGCAGAATATATTACAACTTAAGTTTGTAGAGACGTAATGTGGCCTAGTGGAACAAGTGTGGGTCTGGGATTCAGAGGACCTGGATTCTAATCCGGGCTCCACTACTTCATCAATCGTATTTATTGAGTGCTTACTGTGTGCAGAGCACTGTACTAAGCACAGACACTACTTGTCTGCATGATCCTGGGCAAGTCACTCAACTTGTCTGTGCCAGTTCCCGCATCTATACAATGGGGATTAAAGCTGAGAGCCCCATGTGAGACATGGTCTGTGTCCAACCTGATTATATCTACCCCAGCACTTAGTACAGTGCTTGGCATATAGTAAGCACTTAAATACAAAAATTAAAAGCTTTATCTTGTAAATGAGGCATTGCTATTCAGAAAAGGTCAACTTTGATCAATGAAGAGGACTACTTCTTTACTAGAAATAAAACAAAACACTACATGCACAAGTCTTCTGGAATTTAGAGTTTATGTTTCCAAAAATTATTTAATTAGATTCTAAGTTTATTTTGATTCGATGCTATTACTTGGATTGTTTAAAAGAAAGTTGTAAGTTGTGATACAGAGGTAATAATCTGAATTGACATTTGTTTTTATTTTTAGTACGAACTTGTTGGTGTGGTTTGGCATTGCCAACTGTAAAATGAGTTCTTCCATTGAAATCATATATTGGCTTTCTGAATTCCCTCTTAAGCTTTAATGAATTTCAGTGGATGAATAGTTTTGAGACATTCTTTTACTTGATAGCAGAAAATTATCGAGAGACTACCACATTCCAAAATAGAACACTTTGACTGAAGATTTAGATCAGGCCTATTCCAAAATAGAACACTTTGATCGAAGATTTAGATCACGCCTAAAAAATCAGGAATTGTTTCCAATAAATTATTTAGAAATAAAGATATCCTTTAAAAGTTCCTACTCAAATGCAAAAACTCTTAAAATAAGCTTTAATTATTTTTACCCCAATTAATCAGACAATCATTAGTCCATCAACAATATTTGAAAAGTACATTCTTAGACCATTCAAAAGAAGAACATTTAAAAGAAGCAACGTGGCCTAGTGGAGAGAGCATGAGCTCTGCACATGTCTGCTGTGGCCTTGGGCAAATCACTTAACTTCTCTGTGCCTCAGTTTCCTCATTTGTAAAATGGAAATTAAGACTGTAAGCCCTCCATGGGACATGGGCTGTGTACAACCTGATTAGCTTGTGTCTACCCCCAGCACACTGTATAGTTCCTGGTACATAGTTACCAAGTACCACAAAAAAAGCAAGGTGTTCCCTTACCTTCAAAAATCATTTGATCTACTAAAAAGACACTGATCAAATATAAATGAGACAAAAAATTCACAATAAAATACAAATTCCCAAAAGTTACCATTAGGTATATAGTTTTTTTGAATTGTATTTCTTAAGCACTTACTATGTGCCAGGCACTGTTGTAAGTGCTGGGGTAGACACAAAGTAATCAGGTTGGATAGAGTCCATGTCCTACATAGGGCTCACAGCCATAATCCTCATTTTACAGATGGGATAACTGAGGCACAGAGAAGTTCAGAGATTTGCAAAAGATCACACAGCAGACAAGTTGTAGACCTGGGTTTAGAACCAAGGTCCTTCTGATTCCCAGGCCCATGTTTATCCACTAGACCTCACTGCTTCAGTTTCGGAGTTTCACAGAATTCTTGAGGGATAACATGAATGAGTTCAATGAACACAGTTACTCTAAATAGGTTAAATGGAAAAGTTGGGTTTTAGCCAATTTCAAAAGCCAGGCTGCAAATAATTTTCTCTTAGCAATGAAGACAGCAGTTCTTGGGTCAGCTCCCAAACCCCAGGAAGCATCAGCTGTACAGGAATTGGTGGCTCTACACCAGATTTTGTGTCTCACAATGCTTTAGTTTAAAGGAGATACTGCCTGAGATACAGGTTAAGGGCTCTGCCCAAAGTCAAACAGTAAGTTACCAGAGGTGAGCCGCCACAGTGAGAATGAATTTTTTTGGATTGTCCTCATGTCTACCAAGTCACACATCCCACTGTTGTCTAAAAGCATCTATGCTAGGTCATGAGCCAAGAAACTAACTGTGCTTCAGTCGAGCAATGTTACCAGAAGAGAAATGAAATCATAAAACCGATTTTAGTTAGTAAGAATGATTGTCAAAATTCTATTTCTGATTCCACATGGTGTTGCCAATTACTCAAGCCTATTGAATGCTTACTGTATGCAGAGCGCTGCATATAGTGCTTGGAAGAATACAGTACAGTAGACATGATCCTTTCCCTCGAGGAGCTGACAATATGGTAGGGGAGACAGACTAAAATAAGTTACAGATGGGGGAAGCAACAGAGTATAAGGATATGTACAGATCTGCAGGTGGGTTTGGTGTGACTATCAAATTACTTATGGGGCACACACCCAAGTATATATTGACAGAAAAGAAGGCAAATAGGGTAAGGAATTATAGGGTTAGTCAGGGAAAGCATCTTGGAGGAGATATTATTTTAATATGATGATGATGGTATTTGCTAAGCATTTACTATGTGTCAAACACTGATGTAAGCACTCGGGTAAATACAAGGTAATCAACTTGAACACAGTTCCTATGGCAGACAAGTGGCCGAGGCGGAATTAGAACCCAGGTCCTTCTGATTCCCAGGTCCACGCTCTATCCACTAGGCCATGCTGCTTCTCTAGTAAGGCTTTGGAGATGGGGAGATGTTTATCTGTTAAATATGAAGGGGAAGGGAGTTCCAGGTAGGAGGAAGGCCATGAGCAAATGGTCAACAATGAAATAGATGAGATCAAAGAACAGTAAGTAGGTTGGTGGTAGAGGAGTGAAGTGTGCAGGGTGGATTGTAGGGGGAGATAAATTAGTTTAGGTATGGGGGTAAGCTAATTGAGTGCTTTAAATCTGGTGGAGAGGAGTTGGATGGGCAATCATTGGAGATTTTTGAGGAGCAGGGGTTGATCATACAGGATTGTTTTTAAGAGAAAAAAATGATTTGGACACCAGAGTGAAGCACAGATTGGAAAAGGAAACGGCTGGAGACAGGGATGCAGTAGCTGAGGAGAGATATGGCAAGCATTTGGATCAGTGGAGTAGCAGTTTGGATGGAGAGGAAAGGGACAGATTTTAGAAATGTTGAGAAGGTAGAACTGACAGGATTTGGTGACTGATTGAATATGCAAGTTGAAAGAGAGAGGAGTTGAGAATAATGCCAAGGTTGGAGAGTTTTGAGGCAAGGAGGGCAGTGGTGCTGTAACAGTGATGGGAAAGCCAGCGGGAGAGAAGAGTTTGGGTGGGAAGATGAGTTCTATTTTGGACATCAGTGTGAAGGGCCAGTGGAACAGCCAAGTAGAAATGTTCCGAAGGCAGAAGGAAATAAGAGATTGCAGAGAAAAAGAGAGGTCAGGGAAGGAGAGGTAGAATTGGGAATCATCCATGTAGAGGCAGTAGTCGAGGCCATCAGAGTGAATGAGTTCTCCAAGGGAATGAATGTAGAAGCAGGATAGAATGAGATCCACAACTTAGCCTTGAGGGACTTCCAAAATTAGGACTTAGCCTTATTAAAATCACATCTCCTGCAAGGATCAGCTACATGTCACAATAATAATGATAATAATAATAATAATAATAATAATAATAATAACAGTATTTGTTAAGTGCTTACTCTGTACCAAGCACTGTTCTAAGGACAGGGGTAGATATAAGTTGGACACAGTCCCTGTCCCACATGGACCTCACAGTCTTAATCCCTGTTTTACAGATGAGGTAACTGAAGCACGGAGAAATTGCTTGCTGTGTGACCTTGGACAAGTCACTTAACTTCTCCATGCCTCAGTTTCCTCACCTATAAAATGAGGATCCAATACCTGTTCTCCCTTCTGCTTAGATTGTGAACCCCAGATGGGGCTGGGACTGTGCCTGATCTGCTTAGCTTGTATTTCCTCAGGGCTCAGAACAGGGCTTGACACATAGTAAATGCTTAACAAATACCTAAATAAATGAAAAAAAAAAAAACTTCCCAAGGGAAAGTGCCTGATAATAGTGCTCCATTATCATGAATGGGTGCTCTGAATCCAATAGCTCTACAATTTTAAGTTTATGAGGCTTTCCTGAGCCTTAATCAGTTCATCTATAAAACAGATATGACTATCTTTCTCACAGATACTGTAAAAAATAATTCATAAACAATTCTGGTCTCACTAAAATGTAAACAAATTTTAAAAATCACCTTGTTAATAATTATAATAATAATGATGATAATAATAATAATGATGGCAAATTTTTAAGCACTTTCTATGTGCCAAGCACTGTTCTAAGCACTGGGGTAGATATACAGTAATCAGGTTGTCCCAAGTGGGGCTCACAGTCTTAATCCCCCTTTTACAGATGAGATAATTGAGGCACAGAGAAGCTGTGACTTGCGCAAAGTCACACAGCAGACATGTGGCGGAGCAGGGATTAGAACCCATGACCTCTGACTTCAATCCCGTGCTCTTTCCACTAAGCCACGCTGCTTCTCTATGTTTAAGTATACCCTAGTTTAAGACTAAGAGAACATCCATTTCTGTATATTTCCATGCTTATCCATCATGATTACAACACTATTTAAGGGTGGCATTTATTAAAAGGACATTCGCGGCGGTAAACACATAGAAGCCTGTGATGGACGATATTTGCTTGTGAAAGCAAAAAGGCATGACCATGGATCGTTACAGTATCCACCTTTTTAAGAAATAACCTGAAGATATAATTTAGCAAAACAACTCCACTTCTCTTTCTGTTACTGGAGAGAATTCAATAAATGAATAAAAGAAGAGGAGCAGCGTGGCTCAGCTGAGAAAGCCCGGGCTTTGGAGTCAGAGGTCATGGGTTCGAATCCCGGCTCCGCCACACGTCTGCTGTGTGACCTTGGGCAAGTCACTTAACTTCTCTGAGCCTCAGTTCCCTCATCTGTAAAATGGGGATTAAGACTGTCAGCCCCCCGTGGGACAACCTGATCTCCTTGTAACCTCCCCAGCGCTTAGAACAGTGCTTTGCACATAGTAAGCGCTTAATAAATGCCATTATTATTATTATTATTATTATAAAATCTAAAATAAATATCCCAGAATTGCAATTATTAGAAATTAAATAGTATGTTTGAATAGCAGGGGTTCTTTGTTTTTCATCATTAATTATTTAATAAATGATTAATGCCACCAAAATCTGAGCTCTCCAGATGATTATTCTTGTCCTTCAGCATTTGAAGGTCAGTGCTGTTAATGGTGAGTTTTGTTAGAGACTGGATTTGTAACAGTGAAGCAGAGAAGCACAATTGGCCTAGTGAAAAGAGTATGGGCCTGGGAATCAGACTTACAATCTAGAGGGGGAGATAACATTAACATAAATAAATCAATTACAGATATGTATATAAGTGTTGTGGGGCTGGGAGGAGGGATGAATAAAGAGACCAAGTCAGGGTGATGCAGAACGGAGTGAGAAAGGAGGAAAAGAGGGCCTAGGGAAGGCCTCTTGGAGTTGTACATTCAATAAGGCTTTGAAAGGCGGAGAGAAGCTCATACGTGACACAGAAACATAACTGGTTTTTAAAATGCACAATTTCAGTCAGGATATGTTCTGAAATACCAGTTCAATCAAGTAATGCTTTATCATTCTCATTTTTACTCCTGTCAGCCCACTGTACTTGTCTAGGTTGAGATGTTTTCCCTCAATTGTTAAACAAAAAAAAGGGCCAAACATTGAGATCAACTAACTACACAGATGTTTCATTGTACATAGGGAACCATACCCTAGGTGAGCAGTGCAGACATTTGATTGGATCCACCTGGGTTGGACGTATCTTGTCTCTGACTGTGGCAGACTTCGAAAGTGCTTGACTCCGAATATATGATATCGTATCATCCCACTCAGACACACACATTTCACAGATGTCCATTGTTTTTCCTCGAAGTGAAAAGCAAAACCAGAGCCAAGCAGAGAGTGTGTGGGCTGCAAAACAGCTTTTACCTCCAGAGACAGGCAACACAATGCTTTATAATGTATGCTAATTAGAGCTGGAAATGGATACATTGCCTTGGGCCTTGGTGAATTCAATGATGTCGATTTGTTAGGCAACAGTTGACATACAATACAATGGTTCCTATCTTAATCAGAAAGTGCTGTACTCAAGTAATTAAACAGAAATGAACGTGTTATTTTAGTAATGAAGTTACAATATGGTATTTGGGGAGAGGTTAGAAATAATATCTCCAAGAAAAAAAATATGAGTAACACCATTTCTAAGTATAGATGAGAAATCATGGCCCAAAAAACTAACAAATATAGCTAAAGGGAATGAGCTTAAATAAAACAGATTTTGTGAATCCTTTCCCAATGCACAATCCACCACTGAATAGCACATTTTACTGCATACTAAGAATTATATATTAGGACCTTACATTACCAGCACATTTTGTGAGAAAGGAATCAGTTATTTAATTTCACATCGAGTGAATTTTCCAGAATTTCAAATTCGAGCTTCTCAGAAAATGTCTTGAAACAGAATGTCAAAGTGTGTTTTAGTTATATTGTAACTGAGGTTAAAATTCTGCTGTTGGTCCTGTGGAAAGAGAACAGGTCTGGAAATTAGGAGACTTGGGTTCTAGTTCCACTTCTGCTAGGAGCAAAATGCCTGCTGGGCTTTGGCCATCAGTGGTGTAGGTTTCTGATTGAGGAACACTAAAGGGTGTTCTGTGGGGTAGGCAGGCACAGCTGGAATTGTGAAAAATAACTGGCTATCAAGGGCTGTAAAGACTGCAGTGGTTGCCAAGGCAACTGCCTGCCTCACTAAGGCAGTCTCCGCACTATACTGCCATCGTTTTGGCATGAAAAAGATCCTACACATCAAACAACTTTGTATGCACTTCTCAGTTTGCTGCCTCCTTGCCTGTCTACTCATCCACTGCCCGTCATGCCCCAGAAGAATCTGACTGGCAGGGACACAGAGTGAGCGCAGTGGTGTACAAAGCACTATCACTATAATCAACTATTTCACCCACGTTTTCGCACTGAAGTTTCAGAACGACCTTGTCCACCTCACCGTTCTCCCTTAGTGGTAAAATGCTTAGGTGAATTCCATTTGGACAGGCTACTAAAAAGTCTTACTGATACCAGGCTCCGTGAATTGCAGTGTGGCTTCAGATCATGACATGATACAAAGTACGCGGTTTTCATAGCATACAAGATCCCTTGATAAATGTGGGGATTAGCTCCAAAAGTCTATACCACTGTCAAATGCATTTGAACATGCTAACACAATTAGCATTAAATATCAGTAAATCTGGGCTCTGGCAATGCCGAGGATACAATTGACAGCTCTGAGCTCACTGAGATTCAGTGAAAAGGCAGGTCATGTCAAAGTTGCCAGCATGCTGTGCTATCCGTTCCTCATTGCCAGTGAAGTGAGGCATGACTGCGTAACAGGTCCAGTCCTGTTCAATTTAGTATTTGCACCTATGCCGGAGGATACAGCGAGGAACCTAGATGCTGACTTTCAAATTTCCTTTTGAATCTCTAGGAAATTCTTCCAACTGAACAGGTTATACATGCACGTTACAACACCAAAAGACAAGGAGTTACTCTTTGCCCATGACTGTGCCTTAGGGGCTCACACCCAAGGAAACACAGAGATAATTGCAAGCTAATTTACAGAGTCAACCTGACTGGGCTTAAAGAAAATTGAGACAATGTATCAGTCAGTCCCCAGAGAAATCTCTCACTGGTAACACAAAGTTAAATGGTGTTGCAGAATTCCATTACTTAGGCAGTACACAGTCCCATCGGGCCAAAAAACAGAAAATCAAAAAGACAGTACATCCTTTTGAAAACTGTCAGACTGGGGATGGCAGCAATATGGCATAGGACTTCAGACCAAACTGAAAGTTTATAGATAATAACTGTGGCGTTTGTTAAGCACTTACTATGTGCCAGGCACTGTACTAAGCACTGGGGTAGAGACAAGCAAATCATGTTGGGTACAGTCCCTGCCCCACAAGGGGCTCACAGTCTCCATCCCCATTTTACAGATGAGGTAACAGACACAGAGAAGTAAAGTGAGTTGTCCAAGGTTACACAACAGACAAGTGGTGGAGTTGGCATTAGCAGCATTGCTAAGTGGAAAGAGCATGGGCTTGGGAGTCAGAGGTCATGGGTTCTAAACCCAGCTCTGCTACTTGTCAGCTGTGTGTCTTTGGGCAAGTCACTTGACTTCTCTGTGCCTCAATTCCCTCATCTGTAAAATGGGGATGAAGACTGTGAGTCTCACGTGGGACAACCTGATCATCTTGTATACCCCCCCAGTGCTTAGAACAGTCTTTGAGCATAGTAAGCGGTTAACAAATACCGTTATTATTATTATTATGACCTTCTGACTCCTAAGCCTATGCTCCATCCACTATACCACACTGCTTCTCTAAGACTGCCAGGGATTTTCAGTTTTGGACCTTCCAACACTGCCTCCATATCTGATTCCTTGAGATGTTCCATCACCTCATTACAGATCAGACTCACACCTGAACTAGTCTGGACCGAACTGGGAACACAAGTGATTCATTTCAGAGGCAAATAGCCTGAGTGACTTTGGACCATCCTCTTGTTGCTTTTGGTCTAATGACACCCAAACAAGGAGAGATAAAACTATCCTGATCTAACCCAAACATAAAGTGGCCTGACTACAAACCAGATCAGACCTGTAGGCCAACTCAACAATAATGATAATAATTGTGGTATTTAATAAGTGCTCACTATGTGTACTCTCCCAAGTGTTTAGTATGATGGTCTGCACACAGTAGGTGCTCAATAAATATGATAGATTGCCAAATTCTGGCGTAGAAAATACAGTCAAATTAAACAAAGTCCCAGCCAACATGGGGCTCACAATCTAAATTGAGGGAGAACTGGTATTTAATCCTCATTTTATAGATGAGGAAACTGAGGCACAGAAAATTGAAATGACCTGCCCGAAGTCACACACCAGACAAGTGGTTGATCTGGGATTAGAACCCAAGTCCTTTGAATCCAAGACTCAGGCTATTTCCATTAGGCCAAGCTACTCCATCCCAGGTAGTGGTCTTGTTACCTCTAAACCCCCATCCATACACCTCCAGGGTTGGTACAACCCAGGAAAGAAAGCAAAATTCTAAACTGTCAGGCTCATCACATTTTTAAGGGAGCCTGATCGATCAAATAATCATCTTCGAGAATCAGGAGATGGAAATGAGTTTTCCAGGTAGGCAGAAGAACTGAACTTAAAAATGAAAGAAATGTAGATGACAGGGAGAGTATCAGGGAATCAACTGCATTCTATCTCCTTCAAAATGTGTTCTTGCATACATCTGCCCTTCACCGCACGACTCACATGGTACGTACAAAGGGCAGTGTGACCTAATATAAAGAGCATGGGGCTGGAGGTCCGAAGATCCATGTTCTAGTTCCATCTCTGCTTGTGTGTGGAAACCATCTAAACTCGCCAGTTTTCACTCTTTGCTCTTTTCAGCTTACCTTCCAACTGTACACCATTGTTATCTCCCCTGTCTGCATCCCCTAGTTCATGCTGCTTCTCTGACCCAGATATCCAATCCAAACTGCCAAAATCTAATAAAATCCCAATTCCTCCAGGAAGCTGGAAAGTCCTCGTCTCATTTACCCAACCATCACCCTTAGCAACTATGCCTTTTATTTCAATTACCACATATGTACATATGCATCTACATTTGTCTATTCAATTATTCTTTCAGTTAGTCCATCCTGATATATTTAGACTACTTTCTTGCCTTCTCACTATCTGTAATTATGATTTTTATGCCCACTCCCATTGTATTGTAAACTCCTGGAGGGGAGGAAATGAATGTTTTGGTTGAACTACTTTGTAGCAGTATGGCCTAAGGGAAAGAGCAGAGGTCTGGTATTCAGAGAATCTGGGTTCTAATCTCAGCTCCACCATTTACCTCTTGTGTGACCTTGGGCAAGTCATTTTACTTCTCCGTGCCTCAGTTCCCTTGTCTGCAAATGGGAATTTAATGCATATTCTTCCTCCTAATTAGACTGTGAATGTTTACTTTTTGAAGGGTAAGACAGATAGGCCAGGGAGACCAAGTTAATGGTGTAAAATATTCTAGTTTAAGTTTTGCCTGAGAATATACTAATTCTATTCTCAAAGAAACCTGAAGCAGCATGGCTCAGTGTAAAGAGCCCAGGCTTTGGAATCAGAGGTCATGGGTTCAAACCCCGGCTCTGCCAATTGTCAGCTGTGTGACTTTGGGCAAGTTACTTAATGTCTCTCATCTGTAAAATGGGGATTAAGACTGTGAGCCCCGTGGAACAACCTGATCACCTTGTAACCTCCCTAGTGCTTAGAACAGTGCTTTGCACATAGTAAGTGCCAATGATAAATGCCATCATCATTATTATTATTATTATTATTAATCATGACTCTGATCAGATATCCTGAGGCCACTTGTGAGGCACTGTTTTCTAGATTATAGATTTGGTCTCCACTCTAGTGTGTGAAAACAATAGGATAAAATTTAGAGTTATCCAATTGTGATGGTCCATGAATAAACCACGACCTCCAAGCAAACCGTCCTTGTCTAATCAGTTCTAAAGATCACTGAAGTCAAGTCAAAGAAATGAGAAGCAGCGTTCTTAGTAGGATAGAACACAGTCCTGAGAGTCAGAAGGACCTGGGTTCTAATCTCTGCTCTGTCATTAATCTGCTGTGTGATCTTGGGTATATCACAACTTCTCTATGCCTCAGTTTCCTCATTTGTGAAATGGGGATTAGGCTCAGTTTGAACCTAACGTGGAACAGGAACTTAAGCTGGTAGCTTAATACAGTGCCTGGCACATAGTAAGCATTAAACAAATACCATAAAATAAAAAAAAATGCTTTCACTATGTCACCCTTAAATGCTATAAAGTAAGGTTAGTATTTAGTGCTGAGTATTAATGAACAATTTAGTACATGTCTTCGGTGTATGAAAACATAACAATGAGTTACAAGCGATTAGGCCATCTGTACTATCAACAACATCTCTTCTATCAGTAAAACCAAGATGACAATAATTGAGTTTTAGGAAGATAGAGAAGGGTGGGTAGGGCCCTAATCTTTTAAATAAGGTAAGATGATCTGAAATGTGCTGATTCCATTTTCCATAAATGCTCTGCAGACTAAATTGCTTTATCCCAGAGGACAGAAAGGCCTTAACCTGTTAGCTTAGAGTTACCGTTAATCATTCCATTACTTGCATGTTGGCATTCAGTTAATCAATTGCTCCCTTGAGATATTTTCCTTTGATAGCTACTGTGCAAAGAAATTCTTTACTGTTTACCTGGAGCCTTTATGGTCCATCATATGGCTGGGCACAGTGTAATAAAAAATCCTAAGAGTAAGCTATTGTATTCATTACAGAGCTTTCCTGTATTTATATAGAGTAAATGACAAAATTTTTCTTTTTTTTTAATTTCCAAGCCAGACCTTATACTTTCCTTTCCCATTTTCTGGTAGTTTAGAAATCTGATTATTTTGATTGTATATAGAATTGCTGAGGGCGGGTAGGAAAAGAATATGATAATCTCTGAAAATTTTATAGAACTCTTTTCCACTAGACCATTCCAATAGGAGATTTACTCCTCATGCCCCCACCTCTGAATACTTTGGAAGCTTTCCCTTCAGTCATCTGTACCTAGTTATACTATAAATATTCTTGGGCATTCTGTTTCATTTTTCTTATCAAATTAGATTTCAGGAGTGAATTTCTCAAATGTCCATCTTGTAGGTACCCTATACAAGCTGTAATTCTCCAAGCAGAAAAGTGTATTTTCACCTGCAATCAACTAGGCTCGCAAAGTACAAAGAGAACTAGCGATATTCAGTCACTGGGTTGAATCAGATCTGTGTCGATGGTAAATCTGGGCCAAAAGAAAAATACGTTTTCCATTCCAGATGGAGACCCCTTCTTCACTAACCATGGATTCATAATATCTTGAATAGCAATATAATTGTAAAAATTAACCATTTAAATTGAATTATTTTAATTCTTTCAAAGCTAAAGTTGCCACTGATAAGATTTTTGCTTTCATTTCTTCTCCGTTACCTACGTGGAGTAGTTTGACTTATCAAATGTCTGCTTGCCAAGAGCTGGTAATGCTTTATGCCAGGCCAGCAGTAAAAAAATGAAATAAGTTACTGATTTTATAGATTTAGTCCCCTCTGGACACAGGGTCATCTATTCCAGCACATAGAACAGTGCTTTGCACACAGTAAGAGCTTAACAAGGTGATCATTATTATTATTGAACAATTTCCTGGATAAGAGTTCATATTGTATGATAAGTCCAAATGTACATGATGCAGTATTATTAGTAATAATAATAATTATGGTATTTGTTAAGCACTAACTATGTGCCAAGCACCATTCTAAGCACTGGGGCAGATACAAAGTAAACGGGTTGTCCCACTTGGGGCTCATAATCTTTATCCCCATTTTATAGATGAGGTAAAGTGTACAGAGCTACTGGATATAAAATTTTATTTACTTTGCATTATTTGTCTCCAGAGGCTAAAAAAAGAGACAGAGGTAAAGCAGAGTGTTCATTCATTCATTCAATCAATCATATTTATTGAGCGCTTACTGTGTGCAGAGCACTGTACTAAGTGCTTGGAAAGTACAATTTGACAATAGAGTATTAAAGCGAATAATTCTGAAAGTTTTTCCTTTGAGGTTGACGGGATCTCTAGCTATGGAAACAAATAGTGAAGCCCTGATTAGAAATCTTCCCTGAAAGCTACTGTTTCAAAACAAATGATTTAATGAAACAGTTCAGAGGGCAGAACCAAGTTCCACGTTAATGAAGTACTCATGAACGTTTCAGCGTGGTGGTGTGTTACTAGCAACCCCAAATAAATTGTCACAGGGAGCAAGTGCTGAAATAGTGAAATTTTCCTTGAAAACTAGTAGTAAGTTTGCTTTCTACTGGAAGATGGCACTATTGTATGGTGAAACTGCACACCGGTAAACTTTGTTCATGAAAATACAGTAGTGGATATTTTCTGGTCCCTTCCTATTCAAGTGGACACTGCTCAAACACTCAGGTTTAAAGGGGGAATGTATGTCATACTGTCAGCAGAGCCTGCGCAAGGGGTGCTTTGCACTAGTGATGATGGTTTCACTCTATTTCCTGCCCAGGCTCAACAACGTACATTGTGAGACAGCTGGTAAAGAGAATGGGTGCAGGGAAGTCAAGACACTGAACAGAATATACCATACATATGAGACATCAACTACAGCAATCAATTAACTATATATATTGAGTGCTTACTGAGTGCAAAGTACTATACTAAGCACTTGGGAGAATAATAATAAAAATAATTGTGGTATTTGTTAAGCACTTACTAAGTGCCAAGCACCGTTCTAAGCACTGGGGCAGATACAAGGTAATCGGGTTGTCCCACTTTTTTTTTTTGTTGGTATTTGTTAAACGCTTACTATGTGCAAAGCACTGTTCTAAGCACTGGGGGGAACACAAGGAGATGAGGTTGTTCCATGTGAGGCTCACAGTCTTAATTCCCATTTTACAGATGAGGGAACTGAGGCACAGAGAAGTGAAGTGACTTGCCTAAGGTCACACAGCAGACATGTGGGGGAGGAGGGATTCGAACCCATGACTTCTGACTCCCAAGCCCACGCTCTTTCCACTGAGCCATGCTGCTTCTCACTTGGGGCTCATAATCTTTATCCCCATTTTATAGATGAGGTAATTGAGGAACAGAGAAGTTACATGGCTTGTCCAAGGTCACACAGCAGACAAGTGGTAGAGCTGGGATTAGAACTCACAACTTCTGACTCTCAAACCCGGGCTCTTGCCACTAAGCTATGCTGCTTAGGACAGAACTGGTAGCAATGTTCCCTGCTTGCAATGAGCTTTGGATACTGAGAGTCATCAAATTCACTTTTTTTCTGGTGAAAACTAATATAAAACTAAGCACACTAAGACCATAGAAGAAAAGGAGCATCAAAGAAGGGAAAGGACGGTTGTTACAGGGGCCAGCACAGTATCAAACAATGACTTTCTCTGGGCAGATTTAGGAGACCTGATCCTAGCAAATATATGACTGAGAAGCCAATCAATCAATTTTATTCATTGAATGCTTACCGTGTGTAGCACACTGTATCAAGCGCTTGGGAGAGTATAAAATAACAGAGTCGGTAGCTATGTTCCCTGGCCAGAATGATCTTACAGTATAGGGACCAATGTTCTCCGCTACCATATGGATAAGGAAAGTTCAAACAATGGGCATCCAGATCCTGTATTCACAAATCATCCTTCATCAGTCCATATAGCCTCAGCCTGGTCTGAAACACTGACTCCATACTTAGTCAACATATTTACTACAAGGAATGCCATACTTTCTGACTTGAAGAATTCTCATCACCCTAGTCAGAGTAGCTCTAATATAGAAGGGACATTTGTGATAATGAAGGAGTAGGATGGAAAAGTAATATACAAACACACACACACACACACACAAAAAAAAACAACAACACTATTCAGGATGTCAAGAGCAAGCCAGTGAAAAGATACATGGAAAAGAGAATTGGCTTACCCTTTTTACTGCCCTCATGTTTCTTGGATCTACTTTCTATGCTACACTAAATGAGAGACTCTCACCTCCAAGCAACAAAATATTGACAAACAAAAGGATGTCAGTAGTATCGGTACTGTTTGCACATAATGAAGGATTTGGAAAGTGAAATATGTATATTGCGTAGACCTCACACTTTATTCCATGTTCTTCTCCCTTTTGTAGCCAGACACACCCATTATTTTCCAGGTCTCCTTCCTGGTGAGAAAATGCTGAAAATAGCTAGCGTGAACACAAACTTCCCACTCTATTCCATTTTAGCCAGGAAGCATTGGGCAAATGAACCATACTTTCCCAGAATCATTTATTCACTTTCCTGGGCTGATGGAAGGCCAAGGGAATAATGAAAAAAAGAACAAAATATATTCTTCTTTGCTGTCCTTTGCCTGTATAAACTGGGAACTGGGATAAGTGCTTTGAAAACACCGATATATAGTACAAGCTTTAAAGATAAATTACATTTTAAGAAATGTATCCCCAACAAAAATAATACTGCAAGGAGAAATATGATTATTTTTGGACCTCACTACTGTCTGGTTGACCAGAGGGCTGTTGGCAAAATAAGAACGGAATTATAGGGCTACCAGCCTTTCCAATCAAGCACCAGCTGGGGTTGCAATGATCCTTTTCCCTCTTTTTTGAGGAATCTCCATGTTAAACTCTGAGACTATTCATTCAGCCAGTCAGTTGTATTTACTGAGCTCTTACTGTGTGCAGAGCACTGTACTAAGTGCTTGGAAAGTATAATTCAGCAATAGAGAGAGACAATTCCTGCCCAAGCCAGGGGTCAAAGGAATATCCTGCAACTACAGCAATACAAACTGGATCCCATTTCATTTTGGCTGGCAGACAGGGCATTCCTCAAGGTACAAGCCACCTGAAGGCAAAGAGAAAGTAAGGGAATCAGGGCAGTTAGCATCCCCAGTTAGGAGTTGTCAACCGAATAACAATAATGATTGTGCCATTTGTTAAGCACTTAATATGTGCTAGATACTAGGCACCGGGATAGAGAAAAGATAATCAGATTGGACACAGTCCCTGGCCCATATGAGACTCACAGTCTTCATCTCTATTTTACAGATGAGGTAATTGAGGCACAGAGAAGTTAAGTGACTGGTCCAAGGTCACTTAGCAGACAAGTGGAGGAGCTGGAACTAAAACCCAAGTCCTCTGGCTCCCAAGCCTTGTACTCTTTCTACTAAGCCACTCTGCTTCTCACTGAATGGATTTCCAGACTAAAGAAAAGTATGAGGACATATAGGAAAAATGTCCTATTTCCAATGCTCAATCTAATTTTTTTATGCTATAAACCAATGACAAATCCACTTGGGCCCTCCACCTGTGGCTGGCCACAGGGATCACATAGTTTTGGCATTTTGCATTCTCCAAATTTCTTCACCCTGATTAGTCCACAAGTTTGCCTAATGCCTGTTCCCCAGGGATGCAAGGAACCCATCTACGACTGCTTCCAGCCTGTCCAAATTTGGGAAACATCCTGAGAAAACATCTTCAACAGTGTGGAGAAACTTGCTAGTCTAAGACTGTCTCCTGCCAATCAGTGTCCTGCTGCAGTTTCAGAGGCAGGTCTAGTAGAAGTCGGTTCCAAAATATTTAATCTTCATAACCCAGGAAAGTCCCTGCAAATGTTTGTTAGTCACCGATATTTTTAGTCCTCTGCAAAATCATATTTTTTGCTTCAATACATTTTAAATGAATACATTTCCCTAAGCAGACATAAGCATTATGAAGTTGAATGGATTTGCTTTTGAGAAACATGTCATGCAAATTTACTACTCACTAAAAGCTGCAAAAATGCTTTTTTCTAACCTCATCTTTTTTTGAGGCAGAGCAAAAGAACATTTTTATAGGCAAATGCAATCTCAATTTCATACTAATATTGATTTTCGCTGAAACATCCTGGTTTTCCATAGAATCCTGGTTTCAAGTTGAGGGAGATCAGTAGCATGACAGGATTTTGAGAATTCATTTATATGTATTATCTTGGTTGGTCCACAGAGAATGTCATTTCTTCAGGCATAGCAAACCACAGTTTCTGTGCTAACAAGCAAAGCACAAGGAGAAAATAGCCAAAGATAAACAACCAGCAGAAATTCAAATAACTAGACCACAAGCCATTTCTACCTGCCTTCTGGCATGCTTTGACTTGACATTGACTTGATGACACTATTACTATCACTGACTATTGCAGCCCTGATCTGATAGGTATTTCAAAGAAGGTGGGATCAGCATAATAGTTCATTTTCACAGGAACTTTAAGTTTGTCCTGGCAGAAATATTGTGGACAGCTGGTAGGTTTTTAGAATTTTCCAGGAGTTCCTTCCAAGCTTTGGAAAAAAAAAAGCATAAAACAAACAAACATAAAACCCCACAA
The DNA here is from genome assembly GCF_015852505.1 of Tachyglossus aculeatus. Classification (NCBI taxonomy): domain Eukaryota; kingdom Metazoa; phylum Chordata; class Mammalia; order Monotremata; family Tachyglossidae; genus Tachyglossus; species Tachyglossus aculeatus. The sequence continues at coordinate 32,302,471 of NC_052079.1, read as the reverse complement.
AGCCATCATTTTTAAAAGTGTTTTCAATGGTTGGTCTTAAAAATTAAGATTGTAAAAAAAATTAAAAGATAGCAAATATTTCAATGCAATGTATGTCAAGATTTAACCACATTTATGCCAGTGGGAGTCATTTGGGTAAAATCACCGTACACAGTTTGGAAATCGCTGGTATGTGTTTATTAGAAAAAAATCACAGAAGTAGTTTCTAATGCTTCAAATATTCAATTATGTATTTGGTCATGGAAAATGTTTCTTTTGAAACATCAGGAAGTTGGTTTATCTTTAAGAGCAGCATTATCTAATGGAAACAGACTGGGCCTGAGAGTCAGAGGACCTAGGTTCTACCCCTAGCTCTGCCACTTGTCTGCTGTGACCTTGGGCAAGTCGCTTGACTTCTCTGTGCCTCAGTTTCCTCATTTGCAAAATGGGGATTCAATCCCTGTTCTCCCTGCCCCTTAGACTGTGAGCTCCATTTAGGACCGGATTAGCTTGTAACAAGCCTAGAGTTTAGTACAGTGCTTGGCACATAGTAAGTACTTAAACACTACAATTAATATTATCATTGGTGATACTATGGTTTCAGCAAAATTACTGAGGTTTACTGTTTTCAAGCAGAAATTAGCTGCCTGATTACCTAGGAGGGGAAGAAATTTCTAGATGCTGTATAGGAAGAGATTACCTTAATGCATTTTATAAGATAACTATAATAATAATAATAATAATAATGGCATTTATTAAGTGCTTACTACGTGCAAAGCACTGTTCTAAGTGCTGGGGGTGATCAGGTTGTCCCACAGGTGGCTCACAGTCAACCCCCATTTCACAGATGAAGTAACTGAGGCACAGAGAAGTTTAGTGACTTGCTCAAGGTCACACAGCTGACAATTGGCGGAGCCAGGATTTGAACCCATGACCACTGACTCCAAAGCCCGTGCTCTTTCCACTGAGCCACACTGCTTCTCTATATTAATCTTTAAGACAGCGTTCTGTGTTCTACACATAGAAACACACCACTATAGATACTTTACAGTATAAAACATTACATGATATTATTTTATATAGTACTATATAATAATATACTGTCTAATCCCCTCTATACTGTAAGCTTGCTGTGGGTCGGGAACATGTCTATTATATTGTTGTGTTGTACTTTCTCAAAAGCTTAGTACAGTGCCCTGAACACATTAAGTGCTCAATAAATATGATTTGATATAGATACTTCATATCTACATAAATAGAACAAAAGAGAGAAAAGAAAGGGGAAGAGGGAGATGGGGGAAGGGGGACAGAATATCGGAGACCATAACCTGTATTCGGCATGGATCTCAATACCTCATTTATAACACTTTTGCGTTACAGTATTCCAACGTTCACGCTAGTCTTTTTTAATCTTCTTTTTTATTTCTTCACCTTTCTCGAACTCATCGGACAGAGTGCTGCCTAGGAAGCAGAATTTGATGACTGCTTTAAGTTCTCTATTATCTTTGAAAACTTTGGATTGTTTCCATGAAGTAGGTTGACACTTCTAATTTTTTCAAACCATGTGTCAGACCATACAGTACAGTCAATCTATATTGATAGAAACAGAGATAGAGATATAGATAGTATGGGCAGGGAATATGTCTACAAACTGTTATACTGTACTCTCCCAACTGCTTATATACAGTGTACTGCACATCGTAAGCGCTCAATAAATACAATTGATGTATGCATACATAGAGTACATACAGTACACTTGGTCATGTAAGTGGGCTGAATCTGCGAAGTGATTGCCTCTCTTCTTGTGCATACAGTGCCAAGCTCTTTACTGTACATTATTAATCCACCACTAAGTGTTTACTACAGTGCTTTGCACACAGTAAGCATTCAATAAATACACCTGAATAAATGAATATAGTTCCAGAATCACTGTCTCAAAGACTTTAAATGATTCCCTTAATCCAGTGGGTCAGAAGTGTATTTTTTACTCCACCTTTCAGACCTCTCATTGCATTGTCAAGCTTGGCAACAAGACTAGATTTCTCAAAGAGCTCCACTCCAACTGTGATAGGAAAAGTGTCAGATAAGGGTTCTTCCATTCTGACTTAACCAACTATTTCATCTTGGAGTAGCCTGAGTATCTTGGTGAATTTTTCAGAACAACCAAATTCACCTAGACATTTCCAGAGCTCAGTAACATTGAAAAAAAAAAAGTTAATTTTTTTCTTGTCTATTTTCAAAAGAATGGCAATCAATTAAAAGTGATTTAGGAAACCTGTTCTGAATGATGACACCATTTTAAGAATTATGAAAGTTCCAGAAATATGCAAGAATTGCAGCATAAGCAAAGCATAGAAAGCTAAAAACAAATTGGTTTGAACAAGGAGGCGCTGAAAAATAAAAAAAAATGAGTTTTAGAAGGGATGCCAGGGTTATTAGGCTCTCTCGGCAATTTTTCCTGTAGATCCCCATCTGGAAAGCCATAGATTTCTGTCCCAGCTCCACAACCTGTAGGTCCATAAGCTCGGTATGTGCAGGGGACGTATATTCTAATTCTGCTATGCTGTACTCTCACAAGTGTTTAGTACAGTGTGTTGCACATAGTAAGCACTTATAAATACCACTGACTGATTGACACAGGCTCCTCTCACTTCTGCCAAATTCCCAGGCATTTCAAATTGGTCCAGCTGGGCTCTGGGGCTGGGACAGATAACCGTATCTCCACAGCCCATCCTCTGAACCTGATGATGACTCTGGAGATGAGTCAAAAACTTCTCTTATTTCTGACAGAACAAGGAGCTGGCTGGGGGCTTTTCGTACAACATCCATAGGACTCAGGAAAGGGGTTTCTCCTTCCTAAAGACACACTCCTTTGAAGCACTATGGCTCCCAAAGGCCACACACCTCATCAAAAGCTTATCCTGAACCTGAGAGACCTGGCAAACTCCCAAGTCCCAGTCCCAAGTTTTCCTCAAGCTCAAATTGAGAAACCGACAACTGTCTATGGGAATTCCCAGTACAATGCTGAAATGTGGGCACAAACATTAAGGAAAAATAAAACAATAAAGGAAAAGTTATTTTGAAAAAGTGAACTAGATTTTGAAGACAGTATGACAAATAGAAACTATGTGTTTAGAAATAGCTATCTCATTTGTACTTTTTACTTATTTTTGTAATTTATTTTCTGTAACATGTATTACAAAGAGGAATGAATTAAGGTAGTGGATATTTTGTACAGAGTGAGGAATGTTCCAATCCACTAGACTGCACTTACCTCTTTTATATTGTACAATCCCTGAGGACAGGAATTATATCTCCCAATTCTACTGTATTATACTCTTCCAACCACTTGGTACAATGCTCAGCACATGGTAAGTGCTCAAAAAATACCACTGATTGAGAAGCAAACAAGGAGTCCTAAAGCAATCAATTAACCAGAGGTGTTAACTAAGTGCTTTCTGTGTGCACAGCACTGGATTAAGCACTTGGGAAAATACAGGAGTTGGGAGATTTTATTCCTGCCCTCCAGGACTTCACAGAGGACAGAGTGGAGGCCTTTAAACTGAGCAGTGAAAAGAGTATGACAGGCTACTTGAAATAATGAAGTCCTTTTAAATACACGATATCTTGATTTTCAATAAAACACTCAATGACTGACTTAATTTTCTAATAATAATAATAATAATAATGTTGGCATTTGTTAAGCACTTACTATATGCCAAGCATTATTGTAAGTGCTGGGGTAGATACAAAGTAATTAGGTTGTCCCATGTGGGGCTCACAGTTTTAATCCCCATTTTACAGATGAGGTAACTGAGGCACAGAGAAGTCAAGTGACTTGCCCAAAGTCACACATCTGACATGTGGAGGAGCCGGGATTAGAACCCATGACCTCTGACTCCCAAATCCATGCTCTTTCTGCTACGCCATGCTGCTTCTATGGAAATAAACCGTGAGCTTCGGTTTGATTGACCGATGAGGCTTAGTGGAACAAGCACAGAATGGGGTTAGGATCTAGTTTCTCACCTCGGTAAAGTCAAGTAATTTAATTACTTTGTGACTCAGTTCCCTCATCTGTATAATGGGATTAAATGCCTGTTCTCCTCCCTTAATCTGTAAACCTCAAGTTGGACTGTGCCTGATCTTATTCTATCTATCCCAGTGCTTAGCAAAATGCTTGGTGTATGGTGAGTCCTTAAATACCACAATTATCATTATTCTTTTCCACATTTTATTCTCCTGCAGGATGGCTATGTAACCCTATATAAAAGAAGGCTGGGTGGGGAATCTAATAATTACCAATTAATAACATTTACTGAGTGTTTACTATGTTCAGAACCCTGAATTAAACACTAGGGAAAATGCAATAGAAATAGGTCTACATCATCCCTGCTAGCAAGGAAAGTGGACAAAACTATAAATTACCGGTAGGAGGAAGCAACAGAGTATAATGATAAGGACGTAAGTGAAACAGAGTGGGGTGTGAATGCTCAAGTATTTTGTGGGTATGGAAGTGCTGAATGGTAGGCTGAGGGGAAAGAGGGAAGAGATGAGGGGTTAATAATCCACTGGTGGAGATAGAATTTCAGAAGGGCCTTGAAGATTAGGAGAGCTGTGGTCTGCGTGATGGAAGGGGACGGAATTCTAACCAGAAAGGTGGGTGTGAGCAACAGGTAGTTTGTAGAAACTGAGACACACTGAGGAGGGTAGTTTAGGAGGACCAGAGAATGGAAGCTGGTGTGTAGTGGGAGAAGAGAGTGGATAAACATCTTGGAGAGAACTGATTAAATGTTTTAATGTCAGTGTGCAGGAGTTTCTGCTTAATGTGAAAAGGATTGGCAACCTCCTACAGAAAAGGAGATATCAATCTCTTCTGAAGGGAGAAAAAGCTGGAAGGAAACATTTCCAATTTTTAAAGATCTTAGTGATGGATGTTTTACATTAGATTACCGAGGAAGGTTGTGAACTTTCCCTGGAAGTTGGTAACAAAAATATCTATGCTTCATGTCTACAATGTTTTAAATCTGTTTTCCCATGAAGTGAGGGATAGGCTAGATCACTTCCAAAGTTTCCTCACAATTCCATTATTTTCTGTGGCACAAATGAAAATATTTTAGAAGACATGTCAGAAGAACACAATTTGGCTTTATGATTGATTAGGATGGCTGTTCCACTGGCCAACATTCAGGCTTGTCTTGTTGTATTTAGAATGGTTAAGAGTAGGCTGTTATGAAATATTTAATCAGAGCAATGGCACACTCTCTTCCTAATGTTTTTGCACAACAGCATCTTATTGAGCAATCGTGGAAATACTTTCCATTTTGCACCGAGGCTGTACAATTGTTTAACGGGGAAAATAAGGAAGATTCTAAAGGGAAGTTATGAACCATAACTATGAAACACAGTGTATCAAAAAAGACATACTTGTTATACATGTGCACAGTATAGGCCTTATAAATTGAAATAGCAACTAATTTCAGGTAATTTGTCATTCATATGGTATAAATACAGATGCAATCATTTGCCATTGTTTTTCCCAGAGGATAAATTTTACATGTAGGGAAAAAGAAGACACCAGTAAGAAATTTCACAACAACAAACTGGAGTCCCGATTAAATTCATCTACCTCTACTAACCTGAGCAATGCTTTGGTGTTAAAATAGTGCCAGTTTCTGTTGAGAACAACCGATGAGCCTCAATCCTAAAGCTTCAGGACCAAGAACCTGGATGAAGGATGACAGTGATTAAGTAAGAGCTGTTCGTATTCTCTCCCATTCCTCTCAATTTGTGCTCCAGCTAGGACAGAGTGCAACAAGCCAAGAAGGACAAAGGTGCAGAGCATAGTGAACTACAGCAAGTACTTTTAAGTGCAGAGCTTATTTATGGATGAAGTAACCATGGCACAGTGCCAACACTGTGCTTTAGCACCACAACCCAGCAGGTCGTAGTCCCGATAACCACCGAGGCTTCCACTGCAAAAATTAGCCACCTATTTTTCAGGATTCTGTCAACGTCATGAAATACCATAGGTGATTTTTGGTCAGAAAACCTCACCACTGATCACATAGTCACAGCAAGCATTCCTCTAATCGCAGAGCCAAGATTAGCACCCAAGCTTACACAACCGACGGGAGCATTTTGCTGTACGACACGCAAATCAGGTGAAATCCTTCAGTGAGCCAATACATTGGCCAGGTTTAAGGGCTGCTGATAAATTCATAGTTTGAATTACAAGTTCTCCTGATCTTCTGACGGGGGATAATGCCGGGGAAGAGGGAGGCGGGCCTTCCAGGAAGGTGTAAAGGAAGGGACCCAGGCCAACCAAGGGTGGGCGGACTGGAGGATGTTCCGTATCCAGAAGGGCCTTGGAGTGTGGTGAGTGGACTGTCCACTGGAAATCTGCATGCACGGTTTCTCCGGAGCAGACCGGTAGATGGTCTTTATCTAAGAGGACTTTGTGTGGGGACCAGACTGTCCACCGGGGATATGCATATATGTTTCCTTCAGAGTGGTGCAAGAGAAACTCTGTATCTGGAAGGTGTGGGGACTGGACTGTCCATCGGGAACATGCACATGTGCTTTCTCATGAGTGGACTGGGGGACACTACATATCCGGGAGGAGCTACGTGTATGGAGAGCAGACTGTCCTCTTGGGACATGGGTGCATGGTTCCTTCAGAGCAGATCTGCAGGGACTGCGTGCATGAACCAAACTCTTCACTAGGGATATGCATTCATCACTTCTCCAGAAGAACCAGGGTAGTTCCATGTCCAGGAGGGGCTGTGTGTGCAGCGAGTGGACCATCCACTGGAGACAAGCAAGTGCTTAAAAATCAATAAAAAATAAGTCCCCTAGTGCTGTCAGGCCCCACTTCTACACCTGCTGGGCCCCCCCTTCCGTTCCCTCTCTGTCCTGCTCCACAACTTTACACCCCAAGCAATGGATGGCTGCAGGGTGCAGGGACATAGTACAGTTTTCTGCACACATTAAGTGCTCAATAAGAGACAATGGAGCTGGAGATGAGGAAGGAATTAAACAGAAAATGTAGCTCTTTTTTTAAGATACTTGTTAGCAGTTACTATATGCCAGGCACTGTACTAATGAACGGGATAGATACGTGCTAATCAGGCTGAACACAGTCATGGTCCCACATGGGGCTCACAGTCTTAATCTCCATTTTTCTGATGAATTAACTGAGGCACAGAAAAGTTAAGTGACTTCCCAAGGCTACACAGCAGATAAGTGGCAGAGCCAAGATGAGAACCCGGGTCATTCTATCAGGCCCATGCACTATCTACTGGGCCATGCTGCTTCACTTGCTATGCTTGTTGGCAAGAACCATTCAGAGGAAGAGGCTCATAATCATGCCCTAAATTAAACCCTTTGGCTGAATGAAGGAAGATCAGATGGAGAACATGCGATGCCAGTCATCCAATCAGATGTAGCTTAAAGGGCAGTTCATACCCTTATCACTTACCCACATCCATGGCTCCCATATAGTCCTGAGTCTTACTTTTCCACTGAACCAACAGCAGAATCTTTCATCGTAGCCTTGTCTAAAAAGAATAGGTCTGGAAATCAGGAGACTTGTATTCTAATCCACCACTTACCTTTGTATGACCCTTGGCAAGTCACTTAATTTTCCTGTGCCTCAGTTTCCTCATTCTGTAAAATGGAGATTAAATACCTATTCTCCCTCTCCCTTAGACTATGTGCCCCATGTGGGACAGGGACTGTGTACAGCCTGATAATATTGTATTTACCCAGTGTTTAGCACATAGTAAGCCCTTAACAAAAATCACAATAGTTATCATTAAAATGGTCATTTTAGCAATAATAATAGTAATGATGGCATTTCTTAAGTGCTTACTATGTGCCAAGCACCATTCTAAGCACTGGGGGGATATAAAATAATCAGATTGTCCCACATGGGGCTTTCAGTCTTAATCCCCATTTTACAGATGAGGTAACTGAGGTACAGAAAAGTTAAGTGACTTGCCCAAAGTCACACAGCTGACAAGTGGCGGAGCTGAGATTAGAACCCATGACCTCTTACTTCCAAGCCCGTGCTCTTTCCACTGAGCCACGCTGCTTCTCTATGGAACAATGTTATGGAACAATGATCTGGTTAAGGATCAAAAAGCTCTGGGCTTACGAGTTTGAACAGGCTATACATGATGTCATTACTTCACGGTATATGTTCATGCAGTGTAATGTCCTCATATGAGACAGCAAGATTTAGTAGGTCAGCCAAAATGTTTGAGGGGATACAAAATATGCGTGCATATTGCCTAAGGTACTTTTAATTAGTTTCTGGTCATCCCTGAACATCTATCTGATCAGGTTCTTCCCAGTAGAAGGGTTTGATTTATGATCTACTAATGAGGCATGTCCTCTGATTGGTTCCTGCAGATAGAATCTGATTGATTGGACCATCTGCCACTTACCCAAATTTTTTTTTCTCCTATTGCTTCTTGTCAATAAAGCGATGGGAAGTAATTTCAAGCCAGCAATCTTTATTTGCTATAAGAACACATCCATGAGCCTTACAGCCCTGTGTTCTTGCTTCTTGGAGTGTGTGTGTTGGGGGGTGGAAGGGGAAGGGGATAGGAGGGAATGTTAGTTCCTCACACTTTACAGTGATGCTTCCTGGCTCCTTGGTAGGGGTGTTCTAAGTTCCACTGCCTCCCACAGCATTCCCCTATGGCTCCCATGGCCTCTACCCCTCTGGAGGACTGAGAAGAGGTGCAAGGGTGATTGGGGAGGGGGAAGGGGTTGTGCTGCCACAGCTATCGCTTTTGTGGACAGAGAAGAGGCAATAGGGGGTAAAAATTAGACTTACTAGGATATCCCAACTCCCTCTTCCCTGGATGAGGCAGTGAGGCACTATGGCTGCTATTCTGGTTATCTTGAAGGATCTCACCTTGTAAACAGATCACAATTCTAAATGTTGAATATCCTTAGTGGAACTGTTTGTAGCCCACCCACAGGCACAATATGTGGAAGGGGCTTTTAGGCACCCTTTGGGTCATCTCAGACACACTTGCACACACCAATAAAAATCTCATTGTCTGAAGCATTCCCTTTAAATTCAAATAATGATACTTGTTAAATATCGATGTAATAATAATAATAATGATGATGGTATTTGTTAAGCACTACTATGTGCCAAGCACTGTTCTAAGCGCTGGAGTAGATACAAAGGGAATCAAGTTGTCCCACATGGGGCTCACAGTCTTCATCCCTATTTTACAGGTGAGGGAACTGAGGCACAGAGAAGTGAAGTGACTTGCCCAAAGTCGCACAGCTGATAAGTGGCAGAGCTGGGATTAGAGCCCACAATCTCTGACTCCCAAACCTGGACTCTTTCCGCTAAGCCACACTGCTTCTCTAAGAGCTGTACTAAGAGCTGGGGTAGAAGCAATACAATCAGATCAGATGCAGTCCCTGTCCCAAATAGATCTTTCAGTCTTTGAATGCCCATTTTACAGATGAGGACACTGAGGTACAGAGAAGTTACTTGAAATGCCCAAGGTCACACAGCAAACAGGTGGAGGAGATGGGGCAGAACCCATGTCTCCCCACTCATTGCCTCATGCTCTTTCCATGATGCCCTGCTGATTCAAATAATAATGATAACAATAATAATAATTATAAGAGTAATAGTGGTAATGGGATTCATTAAGGAAACTGTTCTCAAGAAAAACCAGATCAGATTCCATGGTGCTAGTCATCACCACTGATGCACAACACAAGTGGAAGTACAACGCTCTCAGGAACATTCTGCATCCAGTCTGGTGGAGATTAGCCAATTGCATTGGTTTCACCCTCTTTTCCAATGGAGAGGGAACTCCTCCACCAAATTAGGTGTCTGCACTGCATTTTCCCTTCTCAGTGGGGCTAGTGTTTGGCTCATTTATATTGTTATTTAGGCTTAAATGCCAGGAGAAATGAAAAAGCAGGATTTGAAGAAATCTGTCTCTCAGTGAAAAGTAATGACTATTGAAGAGGCCAGCAATGTTAGGAAACATCATTGAAGAAGGTTCTAATTCCACTCCCCACCAAAAAAAAAGGATGCTGTCTATGTCTCTCACATCATTTTCAGCACCCCAGCCAGTGTAGCCTGCCAGAAGCCCTTTCAGTCAAGCTCACTCAGCAGTGGCTAGCCACAGTAATTGCTTGGCAGACAGAAACTTTTCTTATTTTAAATACTTTTTTGGTTCAGAGAAAGACTAACCACTTTCCAGTTATTAATTTACTTTTGGGTCTGGAGAGCCTCTCTCAGCACTTAAATATAGCAGAGCAGTGACCACTAACACTCACTTATCCAGAACATTGATCTGATGACTGAGTGTTTTTCTGACCTTCTAAAGCACAGTTTGCCTATGATTTTGAAATTTTAGGTAAACATAGATAATACAGGCAGTGCTTGGACTTATGACCTAACTGGTTCCTGAAAACTGTGATTTAAATCAAACATTGGCAAGTCAGAATCAATTTTGTCAGAGGAGCAATGTTTTAAATGGGAGTTGGTGTCTGAACCAAACCCTATTTTTCCCCAAAATGATTCCAAATTGCATACTCAATCAATTCTATGTGATTAAGGTAACTACATTAATGTACTCAAGGAGAAAGTCTCCAAATTTTGCTTTGTCAGAATCCAATCCTCTCTGGATCCCATCTGATGCTCTGTTTACCCTCTTCCCATTTGCCTCTCCATATTGAAATGTTTCACCTTCTCCCTCCTCCTATTTTGGTTTTTAAAACTGATTCCCCAGTTTCCTCTGACACCTATATTCATTCTCTCCCCCCACTTCATCCCCCTCTTGACTGTAAGCTCGTTGTGGGCGGCAAAGGTGTCTCATATTGTATTCTGCCAAGTGCTTAGTACAGTAAGCACTCAATAAATGTGACCGACTGACCGCCATAGTGTTGTAAAGTTGTACTGCTTATACAGTGTATACGTTATTATTCTATTCTAACTAAAACATCATATCAAGTTCTGCCTACATTCCAAGTGAGCCCTGCCAATAATATTAGAAGAAAAAGATTCTATTCAGAATGCTTCCATGTTTATGGCCAACATGATTCATTATTTCATTAACAAAATCCAATCATCAATATTTCTAAAGAACATAATTGATCTATCTACAATTTAGGTTGTCTAAAAGAAGCATCATCGCCTAATGAAAAAAGCACTAGCTTGATTGAGGAGATCTGATTTCCACCACTTGTTTGCTGTGGGACCTTAGGCAAATCATTTACTTTCTCTGTGGCTCAGCTTCTTCATGTGCAAAATGGGGATTAAATATCTATTCTCCTTCTGCCTTGGACTGTCAATCATTTCACATAGTCAACATAATGATGAAACCAACATTTATCACTTAGAAAACTGAAGTTAAAAGCCTGTATCTAGAAAGCTGAACACCAAGATTTTCTTCCTCACACAAAATGACATGCTAATGTGAAACTCTGTGGCCTAGGCAGTTTATTATTCAGTGGCATAAAAATGGATTTAGGAGTAGAAAATCCTAACAAAATGACCAGCCTGACTTTTGGGAGAGAGACATGCCATATGGGGAAATTATGAGGCACCAAATAGCATACCAAGTAGAAAAACGTACCAGCAAGAGATAAAAACCAGTTCCTTTATCAGTTTCACCAGCTTCACTTATGAACCAAACTCATTATCCAATGCCAGGACAGCCTCTGGACTGTAAACTCATTGTGGACAGGAAATATGTCTGTTTATTGTTATACTGTACTTCCCCAAGTGCTTAGTATAGTACTTTACACATAGTAAGCACTCAAATATCATTAAATGAAAATGAATGAAAGGACTTATCAACTCTGAAGCCCTGTAATTCAGTCACCTCACCAGCACTGAGGATGCTTTATCACAACACAGCTTAACTGAGCTGGACATGAGGGAAAATCAGACAATAGCAGAATTCCTGAACAGCTGCTGGAAGGTGAACGGATGGAGGACATATACAAACAAGGAGGAGCAGAAAGAACAAAAGGGCAAAAGACAATACTCAAATGATGCAGAAGAGCAGGGGAATGTTCAAATAGGATTCATCCTGGCAGGCAGAAATCCTAGGAGGAATGGTTCCTTGAGCAGACAGTTCAGGCAGATCATGGTATCGGGCTCAACAAGCAGTTACTGACTGAAAGCTGCAATGAAATGATCCCAGCAAGCATTATTCTTATAGAGACAGTGGGGAATGGATCACTGCTCACACATCAATACATCTGACAGTTAGGAGCACAGTGTAAGTAATCCCAACTTCTAAAACAAAGGACAGATATGTAAGTATCCACCCACTCATCGATCCTATCTGATTTCATGATGAGGGTGCTTTGATCATTTTTCAGCAATATTAGTTGTCAAGGGATATCAAATTCAATGTGGCCTAGTGGACAGAGAACAGGTCTGGTAATTAGAGGACCTGGGTCCTAATCCCAACTCTTCCTGACGTGGGACATTTTTCAAGTCACTTAACTTTACTGTGCCTCAGTTTTCTCATCTGTAAAATGAGGGTTCAATACCTATTCTCCCTCCTATTTAGATTGCCCATGCAGGACAGTGGCTATGTCTGATCTAATTACCATGTATCTACCCCAGTGTTTAGAACAATGTTTGACATACAGTAAGCACTTAAATGCCATTAAAAATACAAGTAAGAAAAAACTGTGTGCACAGCACAGCATGAGAATACACAGGTGAGAATTAACCACAGTCCCTGTTCCTCGGGGACCTACAATCTAAGTGTAAGTGGAGAGAAGGTACTGGAGGCAGACATGTTAGAAAAGATGAAACTTTAAAACCCAACAGAGATGAGTACATAAAATAAAAGCAAAATGAGTGGGTGCTGTTGCTAAAGGAGCAGAATTTCAGGCTTCTTGGTGTTTAGAGTTCAGGACACAACTGCACCTCCCAGTCTTCTGGGTGTTTATTCATTCATTTATTTATTTTTAAGGAATGGTGTTCTGGGTTTTAGGAGGCCCTTCTAAAATCCTTGACGGCCAAGAGGTTTATATATGATTAGCTACAGGCCCCATAAAACTCAAAATCACCACCATTCTAATTTAAAGTCTACATCCTACAACCAACCCACTTAAAGTGTCGACCCTACATCTTTCATCCCACATAATAATGATGGTATTTGTTAAGCACTTCATATGTGCAAAGCACTGTTCTAAGTGCTGGGGAGGTTACAAGGTGATCAGGTTGTCCCATGGGGGGCTCACAGTTTTAATCCCCATTTTACAGATGAGGTAACTAAGGCACAGAGAAGTTAAGTGACTTGTCCAAAGTCACACAGCTGATGGTTGGCAGAGCCGGGATTTGAACCCATGATCTCTGACTCCAATGCCCATGCTCTTTCCACTGAACCACGCTGCTTCTCCTATACCATCATTATTATTATCCCACATCTCACAAGCATTCTGGCTTAGGTTTACATCATTTTATATCCCACTTTCTACAAGCATTCTATTTTAAAGCTTCTGTCCTTCATTCAATATCCTACAACCATCGCAACTTAAAGCAAACTTAGACATGTCCTTTTTGAAGGTATTGAAAAACCACTGACAGGTGTGACCCTGAATAGGATTATTTTATTTCCCTGCTCCTTTTTTATTTTTTCCATGGAGCACCAAGGAAAAAAATAAACAAACTACCACATAATTAGACAGAGTTAGGAAAATTATGCCTTATATGTCGAGTCCTAAATATTAATGATACTATAAGTGCTTGCTTGTTCCATCCAGCTGTGGTCCAGATTCAAATACAACACATGCAGGTGAAATAAGCTAGTGTTTCGGGGATTATGCAGCTGTACACATTAAATATATTTATAAGCAGCTTTCTCTCCAGATGCTGAATAGTTTAAGTACTAAATTGATTAAAAGTCATTTTTGCAGCTGCTGAATACCCTTACACTGTCCATGTTTTTCTACATTCTCACAAGCCCTTATTGTTACAGACTTTTCAGAGGCTGAGTAGCTGCTTTCCCACCAGGGCTATGCATGTTTTAAAAACACATCCATAAAAGCCACATTCCTTGCTCCTAATAAATTTAAAATGAAATATATCTTTTCGGTTGCGGCTTTTGACCGCAAAACAGTCTACGTGGTAAATATTTACGGAATATGCGGACCGGTTACTCTTGCTAAATACAGAATAATATGAATTACGGTTCCTGTAACAGTTTTTCCAGCTATTGAATAGCTTTAAAAAGCCCCATTCACAGGCAACTATTGTGCACAATCTCATCATCCCAAGAAATGTTTGTGCTTTCTCCACTCTGCTGAATTTATTAACAATTTTCTGTGAAGTTGTCTTCCCCAATCTGTACTTCGGAATAGACTGAATGAATAAAGGGATTCTTGATATGAGACCCTGGCCCTTCAGTTTCTCTAGTGCACCCCTAGTGAATTGGTACAAACAATAGTTTGTGGTGAACTGAAGATTACAAACCTGAGACTTGAATGTACTGAAAGTTTTCCTTGACTAACAGTCTCAGGTCAATGATAAGCAGTAAACTCCTCAAGGGCAAGGGTTACATCTACTTACTCTTTTGTACTTTCCCAAGTGCTCACCACATTACTCCTCACAGAGAAGGTACTCAATAAATAGCATTGATTGATTCTCTAGATTGTCAACTCCATGTTATCAGGGATCGTTTGTATAAATTTTATTGCATTATGCTTTGCTAAGCATTTAGTACAGTGCTCTTCACATAGTAGATGCTCAGTAAATGCTACTTGTTTGAAAATGACATTGTCAATGAAGTCCAGCAAGTCCTTATTTTACTTGCCTTGAAAAATATATACAGTTAATATAATGATTCCTCCTTGTCCAAGTTATTAGGGCAATAACCTAATTAAGGCAACTCAATGTCATCCAGGTTTCTGACAGACTGGTAGCATTATTTTATTATCTTGTAAGTGGAAGATATTTGTGTTGGCCAAATACAGATCACCTCATTTACAAGTATTTATTGAGTGCTTATTTTGTATGTGGAGCACTGCACTAAATGCTTGGGAGAGTAAAGAAGACTAAGTAGACACATCCCTGCCCTCACAAACCTTTCACCCTAACTGGGGAGAAAGACATTAAAATAAATTACAGGTAATATGACGCTATCATCATCAATCGTATTTATTGAGCGCTTACTATGTGCAGACGATATGCATTAATGTGGTGGGGGTCAGTGGTACGGTTAGTACTGACCCAAGTGCATATGTACTGGCATATAGATAACAATGTGTATATTGGTATATAACTTGTATCACATCTCAGTGACAAGATGGGATAAATTGGTATTTCTCAAGACACACTACTCATTGTTCCCCATTCTCATCTTTATAGCTGATGAGCTCTTGCTCATACTTTCCCTGGAAATCCCTGTTCTCCCATCTTCTGAACTTTCAACTCCTCCAGTCCTTCTAATCATCATCATCATAATACTATAAAGATATTAGTATTTTTTGTTAAGGTCTATGTGCCAAGCACTGCACTAAGTGCTAGGGCATAAACAAGATAATCTAGTTCCATATGGGGTTCACAGTCTAAAAAGGAAAGAACAGTCCTTGAATCCCTAATCTGTAGATGAGGGAACTGACATACTTAGAAGTTAAGTGACTTGCCCAAGGTCACACAAGAGACAAGAGGCAGAGCCATCATTAGAACCCAGGTCCTCTGACTCCCAGGTTTGTGCTCTTTCCATTACACCTCACTGCATCTCATGTTCTCAAAACTATCTCTCATATCCCTTCCTTAGTCACCCTGCCCCTTCTGCCACTTCAGCACTTCCACATCATCATTTAGGTTCTCATATACTCCTTTTGCTTGTTGCATGGATGTGCACATCTATAAATTTGGTTGCTTCCCCCAATCTCTAATTTACCTTAGTTCATTCATTCAATCATATTTTTTGAGCACTCACTATGTGCACAGCACTGTACTAAGCGCTTGGGAAGTACAAGTCAGCAACATACAGAGACGGTCCCTACCCAACAATGGGCTCACGGTCTAGAAGGGGGAGACAGACAACCAAACAAAACATGTATACTTGCCTTGTGGAGCCGGGATTGGAAGCCAGGTCCCTGACTCATTCATTCAATCACACCCCATGACACTCACTACACTATCAGTTTTTTTATTTCTATCAACCTCCATCCTCCCTGCTCTTATCAGCTGGTCAAAGGCAGGGAACGTGACACTCCCAAGCGCTTAGTACAGTGCTCTGGCCGTAGCCAGCCCTGATAAATCCCGCTGATCATGCGTTCATCCAGTCGTATTTATCGAGTGCTTACCCGGTGCAGAGCACTGTACTAAGCACTTGGGAGACAGCGATAGAACCTGACACATTCCCCACCTACAACAGGCATCTGGTCTACGGTTCTGGGGTTCCCCCCAGTGAGCGGAGCCCCCCGAGATTTTACCCCTAGGCTGCAAACTCTGTAAGAACAGGAATGAATTTTACTCACTACTGTATTATTCCTGGGTCTTAGCCCAGTGTTCTTCATAGAGTAATTATTTAATAAATACTACTGATTGTGTTGAGAATGAAAATATACCCAGTTAAAGTTAATTTTAAATTTAGTCCTTAATATACTGAAGGAGATAACTCTTCCATGTAATTTTACGGTTTCATGCTTTCTCAGATGTTTTTCTACTCTCCTTACAGAACTGGCCTTTGGTTTGAAAATGATGCTGCTGATACCAAGATCACATGTGTCACAGAGAGAATCTCTTGTAGACAGTGTCTGTGAATAGTGTATCTTTTCTGGCCTCTTGCCCTTAGGGAAGATCATCTGTATATAACCGTAATTTATTTTAATATCCATCTTCTCCTCGAGACGGTAAGCTCCTTGTGGGTAGGGGAATATGGCTACTAAACCCTGTAGTATTGTACTCTCCCAAACACATCATACACAGCACTCTGTACACAGTAAATGCTCAATAAAGAAAAGCAGCATGGCCTATTGAAAAGAGCATGGGTCTGTGTTTTAATCCCAGCTCTGCTCACTTATCTGCTGGGTGACCTTGAGTAAGTCGCTTAAATTCTCTGTGCCTCGATTACCTGATCTGCAGAACGGGGGTTGAATCCTGCTCCCTCTGAAGTGGAATTGTGAACCTCATATGGGACAGGGGCTGTGTTCAACCAGATTATTCTGTATCTACCTCAGCACTTAGTTCACTCAGGGCCTGAAACATAGTAGGCACTTAAGGGAATCACAAAAAAATAAATAAATATCATTGATTGATGGATAAAAGTCAACTTGATATACTACTGCAGCCAGGAAGCTAAGATCAGGGGAACTCCATTTCCCCAGAAGCCCTCTTTTAACAATAATAATGATGGTATTTGTTAAGCGCTTACTATGTGCTGAGCACTGTCCTAAGCACTGGGGTAGATACAAGGTAATCAGGTTGTCCCATGTGGGGTTCACAGTCTTAACCGCCATTTTACAGATGAGGTAACTGAGGCTCAGAGAAGTCAAGTGACTTGCCCAAAGTCACACAGCCGATCAGTGGCAGAGCCAGAATTAGAACCCACGACCTCTGACTCCCAAGCCCGGGATCTTTCCACTACACCACGCTGCTTCTCACACTGCTTTTGGGGATCTAGCTTGTGGAAGAACACAAAGAGAACTGTTTTTTCGGGTTTACTATCCTCCTGCTGCCTTGATCCAGGTTGTAGACTACTGAGTGATATTCTCACTGCCAATGGACAAAGTATAGGACTTACAATTGTTGTATAGACTTACGATTGTTACAACTACAACAAGCATACAACTTACAATCGTTTTATTTTGAGACAACTGCCATTAATGTTTTTATATTTACATCTCATCTTAGGTATAGTCAATCAGTGGTATTTAATGAGCGCTTACCTATACATTTATTTTGACTTGCTCATACTAGCTCTGGGAGTAGAGGCGGTGAGAGGTCCCCTGGAGATTGGGAAACAATTCTAAAAGTCCCTTAAGGGAGGGCAGGAGTGGGAGAAAAAGTTCAGACAAGAGCAGGAGAGCCTGGGGGCATGTGGGTCAATCAATCAATCACATTTATTGAGTGCTTACTGTGTGCAGAGCACTGTACTAAGCGCTTGGGAAGTACAAGTTGGCAACATATAGAGATGGTCCCTACCCAATAGGGGGCTCACAGTCTAGAAGATGTGGCTACGGTGGGCTGAGAGGTTCCCTAATCGCTAGGCAGAGCCGGCATGAAGTGCTGACATTTTCATTTTGCTTCCAATGATATCACTAATCTACCATTAGTCTGAGCACACGATTCTGGGTAATTTGAGAAAGAGCGTGGCCCAGTGGAAAGAGCAGAGATGTGGGAGTCAGAGGACCTGGGTTCCAATCAAGACTCCTTCACTTGTCTGCTGTGTGACCTTAGGCAAGTCACTTAACTTCCCCTCTAGAATGTAAACTTGTTGTGGGCAGGGAATATGTCTGTTATATTGTACTCTCCTAAGTGCTTAGTAGAGAGCTCTGCACATAGTAAGCACTCAGTAAATATGACTGACTGACTGACTCTGTACTTTGGTTACTTCATCTGTAAAATAGGTCATGGGTTCGAATCCCGACTCGGCCACATGTCTGCTGTGTGTCCTTGGGTAAGTCACTTCACTTCTCTGAGCCTCAGTTCCCTCATCTGTCAAATGGGGATTAGGATTGTGAGCCCCACGTGGGACAACTTCATCGCCTTGTATCCCCCCCAGCGCTTAGAACAGTGCTCTGCACATAGTAAGCGATTAACAAATATCATCATCATCATACACAGCGTCCCATGATGACTTAGTATTTATTTTATTTGTACATATTTATTCTATTTATTTTATTTTGTTAATATGTTTTGTTTTGTTGTCTGTTTCCCCCTTCTAGACTGTGAGCCCACCGTTGGGTAGGAACCGTCTCTATATGTTGCCAACTTGGACTTCCCAAGCGCTTAGTACAGTACTCTGCACACAGTAAGCGCTCAATAAATACGATTGAATGAATGAATGAATGAATAAAATGGGGATTAAGACTGTGAACCTTCTATGACAGGGACTCTGTCCAACCTGATTACTTTGTATCTACTCCAGAGCTCAGTACAGTGTCTGGCACTTTGTAAATGCTTAACAAATACCATAAAAAAAATAAAATAACAGGGGTAAACATACCGTGCCTGAACTTGGTTCAAAAACCACACCCCCATTTAGACCATGATCCTAGAAGAAAACTGGTTCACCCAATAAAGGATTTTGAGTTTAGATGCACTTTTCAGAAACCAATGTTTTCATGAGTCTGAGGGTTTTCTGGATTGGTAATTAGAAAGGTGCCAGGTAGAGACAGTGAAAGAGTGGGGGAAATTACAACATCCTCAGTTCTGCCAAAACATGTGTCTTCATTACATGTTTAGAGTAGAATGTTGCTAGAGAATTATGAAATGTTCTTTCAACCATAAGACCCTTTCTGTGAATGGCACATTTGAGGGAACAGTCGGAAGCATGAATGTATATACATGACCACGTTATTAGACACTGTTGACTTTGGCAGTGTGAGTTTTCCTTAACATGAGGTTTTGCAAAAATGCAATCCCCAGTATATTAGGTGTTTAAGAAACTTCACACTCTTCTCCATGTTAGGAGAAACCATGCCCCCTGAAATCCTTCATTCCCTGGCCTAAGTCAATGAAAGGGCATCAGGGCCAAAAGAAACAAAAATATTGAAAATACTGGTTCTAATGTCCATTTCCATATTTCTGAATCCATTGATATTTCTATGCTATAGTACATTCCCTTCCTCAAGGGTATAGAATTCATCTATAAAGAATGACCATGGGATTAGCCTTGACATACATCTTCACTGCTCTAGGAAAATGTCAAGATAATTTAAGCAAAATCTGCTAACTAGAGCAAAAAATGTGGATCCTATTAGGATCCTTTCAGTCTTGTTTACTCTTGGTTTAAGCCAGAGTTGAGGAAAAGATGGATGTCGGAGGTTATCCACCTGTAACAGGTCCTCAGGATAATGAACTAAATAAATGAAAAGCATGGCTATTCTTCCTACTGCTTGTCATCCTTATCCATGTTTTTGATTAAGCAAGCCCTATGATTTTGACAACTTGACTTTTAGTTATAATTTAGGCTGTAATTTTAGTAGTGATAGTAGTATTTATTGAGCACCCATTGCAGTGCTAAGCGCTTAGGAAGTACTGCAAAGTCAGCAACAAATTCCCTAACCACAAGGATTCAACACTCTTGTTAAATCAAACAGTGACATTTGAGCACTTACTCTGTTTACTAAGCTCTTGATAGGGTGTAATAGAGCTAATACATGTGATTTTTTCTCTCATAGGGCTTATTGGGTAAAAGTCAATTTTTTTTAATGGTATTTGTTAAGGGCTTACTATATGCCAAGCATTGTACTAAGTTCTTGGGTAGACATAAGCTAGATGTAAGGCTGGACACAAATCCATGTCCAAAGAGGGGCTCACAGTCTTAAACTCCATTTTACAGGTGAGGTAACAGGCACAGAAAAGCTAAACAACTTGCTCAACGTCACACGGCAGACAAGTTGCAGACCTGGGCTTAGAATTCAGATCCTCTTACTCCCAGACTCAGTCTTTCCGCTGGGTCGCATTGTTTTCTAAGGGTTCAAGAGTTCTTTCCTAAGCTCGAAAAATGTACAGTGTAGCCTATCTTGTTTCCACGTTTAACCAGAGGGGTAGGAGAGGACCACAGTAGCAGAATTACAAACCAGGGTGAAAGCTTGGAGTGATTGACTACCGGCAATTTCCTCTCCTTCATTTTTGGTTCTCCTCTCCTCCTACGCAGCTACTACTTCCACCACTGCCATTACTAAATTGACAACTCTTTCAGCCATTTGATGGAGGCATATGGGACCACCAATCCTGCTCAGTGTTTCCAAATGTGCCAGCAACTTTCAATTATCATTTAATACAATGAACATATAATAACAATGATGATAATAATAATGATGGCATTTTTATTAAGCGCTTACTATGTGCAAAGCACTGTTCTAAGCGCTGGGGAGGTTACAAGGTGATCAGGTTGTCCCACAGGGGGCTCAAAGTTTTAATCCCCATTTTTACAGATGAGGTAACTGAGGCAGAGAGAAGTTAAGTGACTTGTCCAAAATCATTCATTCATTCAATCGTATTTATTGAGCACTTACTGTGTGTACAGCACTGTACTAAGCACTTGAGAAATACAAGTTGGCAACATATAGAGATGGTCCCTACCCAACAGTGGGCTCACAGTCTAGAAAGGGGAGACAGACAACAAAACAAAACAAATCACACAGCTGATAAGTGGCGGAGCCGGGATTTGAACCCATGACATCTGACTCCAAAGCCCGGGTTCTTTCTACTGAGCCACGCTGCTCCTTAATAATTCATAATAGGTAGTGCTGGGTTCCCTTCCTAGGCTTGAGCACTGGTGTCAATGGCCACAGCACTAATGAAAGCAGATCAATGCTGAGGGAGTGATATGGTTGTTTTAGGTACATCCTTACCTGTGTGCATAATAAGCACAAGTGTATAGGAGTGTACGTTCACGTACGATTGTCTACGTGTGCCACCCTAGGGTTGAAAGTAAAAATGAACTCTGGTGGAATGGCAGCAGGGCCGAGGCATTTAAAGGTGGCTGACTGGTCCATAAAAGCTAGGAATCATGCACAACAAACTGGAGAATGTGCTGACAACCGCCTTTCACCAACAACGTACCCCTATAGGGGTCCCTGAATGATGCACAGAAGAGATTCTGGAAGACTCTGAAAGACACCCTCCTAAGAAGTAGCGTGGCTCAGTGGCAAGAGCCTGGGCTTCGGAGTCCGAGGTCAAGGGTTCAAATCCTGACTCCACCAATTGTCAGCTGTGTGACTTTGGGCAAGTCATCATCATCAATCGCATTTATTGAGCGCTTACTGTGTGCAGAGCACTGTACTAAGCGCTTGGGAAGTACAAGTTGGCAACATACGGAGACAGTCCCTACCCAACAGTGGGCTCACTGTCTAAAAGGGGGAGACAGAGAACAAAACCAAACATACTAACAAAATAAAATAAATAGAATAGATATGTACAAATAAAATAAATAGAGTAACAAATATGTACAAACATATATACATATATATACAAGTCACTTCACTTCACTTCTCTATGCCTCAGTTCCCTCATCTGTAAAATGGGGATTAAGACTGTGAGCTCCTGTGGGAAACCTGATTACCTTGTAACCACCCCAGCACTTAGAACAGTGCTTTGCACATAGTAAGCGCTTAATAAATGCTATTATTATCATATAAGTGCAGTTATGCTAAAGAAAGCAGCTGGTCTAAAGCAAAAAGTTTAAAGGATACAGGGGTACGTAAGCATCCCACACAGTACACCAACCAATGGTCTCTGCCCAGTGGAGCACTCACTGCAAACTCACAATGATGAAATTGGTGGGTTTTTATGGTATTTGTTTAGGGCTTTCTACGTATTAGGCACTGGGGTAAATACAAGATAATCAGGTTGGACACAGTTCCTGTCTCATATGGGGGTCACAGGTCTAAGGGGGAGGAAGGATAGGTACTGAATCCCCATTACTGAAGATGGAGAAACTGAGGCACGGAGAAGTTAAGTAAATTGCCCAAGACCACAAAGCAGGCCAGTGGCAGAGGTGGGATTAGAACCCAAGTCCTCTGATTCCCAGGCCTGTACTCTTTTCATTAGGAATGTTGCTTCTCCAATGCACTAGGCCCTTTTTACTCCTTTCTAAATCCCTCATTCCTCCATGTTTTGCCCTCGGGGAGGGGCTCCTTGCCTCTGACATTGACTCTCAGGCATTCAGGAATGTCAGTCATATGCAGAGGAGAATGGATATAATTTCATTCTGACCCACAATTTGAGCCTTGGGCATTTTTGGAACCAGACTCCAGTTCTAGGAGTAGACATTGGTATAAAGTGAAAATTTAATATGTGTTGGGCTCGGGTTTAGCCTGTCTACATGACGACCTCTCAGTTTGGGATTCATCAGCGCTCATGAGAATGACCTGTACTGCTGTGTAGAGAAGAAGTATGGTCTAATGGCAAGAGTATGTTGCCAACGTGTACTCCCCTAGCGCTTAGTACAGTGCTCTGCACACAGTAAGCACTCAATAAATACGATTGAATGAATATCAGCCTTGGAATTAGGGGCCAGATTCTAATACCAGCTCTGCCATTTGCCTGCTACGTTATCTTGAGTAATTTAACACCTCTGTACCTCAGTTCCTCATCTGTACAATGGGAATTAAATACCTGCTCTTCCTCCCACTTAGACTGTGTCCAACCTGAATATCTTGTACCTGCCCAGTTCTTCACACACAGCAAGTGCTAAACAAATACCATTTCTATTATTACCATAGTTATTGTTATTATTATTAATACTAGTAGTAGTATGCTTTGGGACTCTCGAAAGATGATAGGAAGAATAGAGTATAGGACCATATTTTTCAAGGTCCAGATCCTTCTCTGATCTTTACAAGAACAAGATGAAGGGGATTGATATTGATTTATGATTTTATAGCAAAGCAGCCCATGAATTCAGTCCAGGGAGAACCCGTGATCTGTTCCAGATTCTGACACAAAGATCCTTATTCCACAATTTCCACAAAATTTAATTCCAAGTCGCTAAGACTATTGAACAAACTCATGAACTAAAATGGCTTCCTTAATTTTCTAGAAATTATAGGCACTTTTTTGATAAAAGCAATTCACTTCCAAAGCTAACATCAAAATTAATACAATTAAAACCTATTTTACTACTTGGAATTACACAAAGAGGAGACAAATATTGAAATAAGAGAATAGCCAAATTCTTCATTAAAATAGATCTGAATGAGCACTGAAATACACAATAACTTCTTTGGACTCTACTGAGAACTATTCATATGTGTTGTCTTCTAGACTGTGAGCCCATTATTGGGTAGGGACCGTCTCTATAAGTTGCCGACTTGTACTTCCCAAGCGCTTAGTACAGTGCTCTGCACACAGTAAGCGCTCAATAAATTCGAGTGAATGAATGAATAAATGTGGGGTGGACAGGGGAAGGGGGAGGATGTTGCATAAACTGCATACTCAGGCAAATTACAGCTAAAGAGCTGAGTCCAAACAGAGGATTCATTCTCCAGGTTTCTTTAATCCTCACTCTTATACTGTGGTTTTTGTCCTTATCCAATAAGAACTGCCAGTAGTGTAAAATTGGGTGCTAGCTTTGTGAAGTGGATAAATGACCCCTGAGTGACAAACTCATTTTACTGAAGGGCATGAACAGGTTTGAAATTTGAGCCCACATTTCTAACACAAACAGTAGTGTGTTAACCTTCTGGGTTCCTCACACTGAATTCCCATTTCTTTCAATATCACATTTGTAACCCTGTAAAAGCAACTCAGTCATTTCCCTAAAGAATACATTTCTAACAGGCAGGAAAAATCAAATACGATATGAAGGACAAATAAAACAGAAATAGGCTTGACACTAATGAAGGCAGAGCATTTGATGCTTTGGTTTTCTTTTTTTAAAATTATACCCAATTCCCATCTTAGGAAAGCAATTCAGCTTAATAAGTAACAAGCTGTTAACAATCTTTGAATGACTTTGGTCTTTGTGTTTCATTTTATCTAATACTATACCAGAATACCCAGCTGCTACTGATATATCTAAAAATAAATTTGGGTAGGATTTGATGCATATGTGTAAGGTTAGAATTCTCAAACATTTTACATTTTTTGTACCATAAAATGTTGCTTTCAATCACCAGAATTGCTGGTAGAGTTCTCAGAGGGAATATGGGGTACAACTATTTATAGGGAAAGGGAATCTCTGAGAAATATCTGTCCTGTTGTCTTTTTTGTGGATTTGAACAGTTTTCTATTTCATTTTCAAAATGCAGAGAAAACACAAAACACGGGTGGCATCAGCAACCTTGATCAAATATAATGTGACTCACAAGTTCGAGAGAGTCATAAAAACCTGTGCAAACCAAGGAGAATTGTGATAAAATTTCCTCTTAGGGATAAAATCAGATCTTTATATTATTTCTAATAATATTGACCATCTTGATTTTTGGAGGAAGTTTTTGTCCTTCTCAGGATCTCTGCTTTTCCTCTCCTGGTACTTCTCCACTCTTCTCCAAAGGCTTTCCAGAAATGTGTTGAGATTCACCCTTTCTGGGTCTCAGTTTTCATTCTTCCTCTCTGAGACTTTTGAATGCTCGCCTTACTCTTCAGGACGTTGCTAGTGTTCCCACTTGTTGACTTCTCTGTCCTCCAAACCCATAGCCCCTCTTGCTTTACCAGCATGGCCTAGTGGCAAGAGTATGGTCTTGAGAGTCAGTGGAAGTGGATTCTAATCCCAGAGCCACCACTTGTTTGCTGTGTGACCTAGAGCAAGTCATTTAGCTTCTCTGTGCCTCAGTTACCTCATCCGGAAAATGGGGATTAAGAGTATGAGCTCCATGTGGGACAAGGACTGTGTCCAATCTGATTACTTTGTATCTACCCCAGTGCTTGGCACATAGTAAGCGCCTAGCAAATACCATAATTATTGTTAATTATTATTATTTTCCACCACTTAAGTGGCTCCCTCAAGCATTCTTCTGTCACAACCACCTCCTTTTCATTTTCCTTTCCCCTATTTTTACTTTATTTAAATGAACTCTTCTGTATTCTATGCTCTTCTCTTTCCCAACTGCATGGTGCTACTTCTTTGCTGATCAACCCGGATACTTGTGTAAAGCAGAGACATTAACTTGAACCTAACCTGCACTCACCAGAAAGAGTGTGTGAAACTATTAACAAAGTCGGGTTACAATTGTTTTGCTTTGATCATTCTTACATACCTAAAATAATTAGATGCCTGGAGGCCACAGAGATTTGAAATTATAACAATCCAAAAGGAGAGAGTGGGAGGACAGGTACACAGGCAAACAGGGACAGAAAGAGCGGGGGAAAAGTGTAAATAAATGACTGTTAAATCCCCTCTAAACTGTAAGTTTGTTGTGGGCAGAGAATGGGTCTACTAACTCTACTGTTTTGTACTCACCCAAGCTCTTAGTTCAGTGCTCTGCACAGAGTAAATGCTCAACAATAAATAGCATTGATTTATTGATAATAAATGTAATTATCCATTACTGTTTACTTGCACCACATGGCTTCAAACAGGTCAACCATCACAACATGTCTAATGTTAAGTTCAAAGACTTCTGCCCACCCTCTAGTTACCCAAATTTTTTCATTCCATGGCACAGTCAGTCCATCAGTCAAACGTATTTATTGAATGCTTCCTGTGCACAAAGCACTGTACTAAGCACTTGGGAGAGTACAACACTATAACAGACATATTCCCTGCCCAGAATGAGTTTACAGTCTAGAAGTCAGACATTAATATAAATAAATTACAGATGTGTAACAGTGCTATGGGACTGGGAAGGGGAATAATAATTATGGTATCTGTAAGCTCTTACTATATGCCAAGCACTGTTTTAAGTGCTGGGGTAATAATAATAATGGCATTTATTAAATGATTACTATGTGCCGAGCACTGTTCTAAGCGCTGGGATAGATACAGAGTTATCAGGTTGTCCCACGTGGGGCTCACAGTCTTAATTCCCATTTTACAGATGAGGTAACTGAGGCACAGAGAAGTTAAGTGACTTTCCCAAAGTCACACAGCTGACAAGTGGTAGAGCCGGGATTAGAACCCATGACCTCTGACCCCAAAGCCCATGCTCTTTCCACTAAGCCATGCATGGGCATGAAGAATTGCTGCTTCTCAGCAATTTGAAGGCAAGTGGGAGAACAAGGACACAGATGCCCTTCTGGTCTTGTCACCGTGTGGACCGTGACAGGTGTCAAGTGTCTACTACCCGGCAAATTCACAAGATCGATCTCCATCACCTAACCAGAGCAGATAGAGATTTGGCTCTAAGGCTCCAAAAATCAATCTTCCCTAAAATCCATGACCTCTCGCATTTCCTTTCCATTTGACTAGCAGCATGGCCTAGCAGTTAGAGCACAAGCCTGGAACTCAGAGGGATGTGGGTTCTAATCCTGGCTCCTCCACTTGTCTGCTGGGTGACCTTGGGCAAGTCGCTTTGCTTCTCTGGGCTTCAGTTCCCTCATCTGGAAAATGGGGATTAAGACTGTGAGCCCCATGTGGGACCCAGCCTATGCCCTACCTGAGTAGTATGTAGGTACCACAACATTTAGTACAGGCCTGGCCCAGAGTGAGTGCTTAATACCATTAAAAAAAAAATTCAGACATAACAGTAGACGTCATTTTAAAAGCAGATAGTCTCCCGAGTTTAAAGTTTAGAAGTTACTAAAACTCTCGCTTCTCTGGAGCCCTGATCATCATTCCTTTCCCTTCTCTCTGTTTGATTTCCCTCAGGCAGAGCTCATTTTTCCCCACATCGCACATAAAACATCCAACGGCTTCAGTACCGTGCAGTACGGTCGCAACTTTTCTAGCCTGAGATGTACAATTAGGTCTGCCCAATCTCAATTAGGCCAGTTTGGTACATTTCAATGAACAAGTTCATCTTACTTATTTAAATGAGTAAATAATTTAACTTCAAGAAATGTGCTATAATGCATGAAACTGACCTGATAAATATAAAGACATGGCATACAAATAATCATAGGAACCATCACACTTTCACAAATTTTAATGCACCTTCCCACAGTGAAAGAAAATTACTAAGGTTCATTACACAAACTGCATTTTCATCTGCAAAATTATGTTTATACTCTGTCTTGATACCTAAAATTTTAGATAGTTTTTTTTTTATGTGAGAAGCATGTTCATAAATTTTTCACACAGTTTGAATGTGTAAAGCTTGCTGGTCACAATTTTTTCAGCTAAATATACATCAGGTATCAACACTGTCATTTTAAAAAATGAATGATAACAGTGTATACATACTTAAGCTCTTGTTCAAAAGAGGCAACCACTTTTCCCATAAAGGCCTCTGAATTCTGTAAAAAAAAAAACAGAAGAAATTGAGGAACAGATATATCTGGGCCATCAAAATCTCTGGCAGTTCAATTTTCTTTCTGGATTTTCACTGATTCAAGGCTTCAAATGTCTAGGTTTGATCGGCAAGGAAAAAAGATTTAAAAGCCTATGCAGTCTCTTAGTTATTTGATCGTGTCCCGATAACTTGTCAGAGCCCTTATTCCATCTTCCTCTGTCATGGCCTTTTGTAGTCTCCTAGGAATTGTCACCTCCTTTGAAGATTTGATCAGCTTGCTGATCCTTGGCCTGTACCTATTGGTGCTAAGGGAAGTCGGTAGGTTTATAGCACCTTTGGGAAAACGAATCTTGGAACCCCAACTCATACTGCTATTGAAAACTCATTATTCTATCATTTTTATGGAAATGACATTAGCAGTCTTTTCAGAAATGTAACACACTAGAAACTTTGAATGAATTTTTAAAATATGAGTACTGAGGTTCCCATTTGCTGTATTACACTGTTGAAAGATTAAGCAGCATACTGAAACGTACACATAAAAGTAGTTGAGCTAAACAGAAATTGAGGTATGTGCAATGACATGGTAAGTGTTTTTCTAGTACAGTAGTATAGAATCATGGAACATAAAAAGGGATATATAAAAGGCTGA
Source organism: Tachyglossus aculeatus (assembly GCF_015852505.1). NCBI lineage: Eukaryota > Metazoa > Chordata > Mammalia > Monotremata > Tachyglossidae > Tachyglossus > Tachyglossus aculeatus. Next base: position 32,273,814 of record NC_052079.1, on the reverse strand, counting down.
CTCAGATCAACTCCCAATAGTCATATGCTTTAAATGATTTAATTTGAAGGATTCAGCTTTTCAGTTTAATTTCCCAAACATTTGGGGAAATGTTAAAACATCAAAAACCTTACAAGCTGTATATACATTACTACACTCAGTGTAAAGGAAAGTAGTGAAAAATCAGGAAAGACATAATGGCTTCCTTCATTGGAGTTTGTGTTTTTCATTCTGTTTTGTAATGAAAGGGGTCAGAGACTGAAAGCTTGACATTTAGCTGTTGTTTTGTTTCAAGTTTTTCCATTCCTTTTCATGCCAATGAAACAACATAATATTCCTTCTGCCTCCAAGTAGCATTTTCAAATTTTTGTAATCAGAGGCTTACTCTTTAGTTCTTTTTTTTGTTCTTTTTTGGTCATAAGATGAAGAAAGGGTATCGTTCATTGATGGGATAGTTATAAAATATTGTCATCTTCCTGAACTGAGTCAAAGCTACTTTTATACGGTTAAAATTACTTCTTAGCTTTCTAAGCAATTAAAAAAAGAGTTCAGAAGTTTTACTACTACTACTACTAATAATGATGGCATTTGTTAAGCACTGACTATGTGCAAAGCACTGTTCTAAGCGCTGGGGGAGATACAAGGTGATCACATTGTTCCACGTGGAGCTCACAGTCTTCATCCCCATTTTACAGATGACGTAACAGGCTCAGAGAAGTTAAGTGACTTGCCCAAGGTCACACAGCAGACGTATGGGGGAGGCAGGATTAGAACCCATGACCTCTGACTCCCAATCCCGGGCTCTTTCCACTGAGCCATGCTGCTTCTCTTCTATAATACTACAGAATAAATTTAAGGTTCTAGTATGAAATACTGTCAAGTATAAATAAAGTAGAATGCCTTGCTGATGCTGACAAAAAATTTAATGCAGGAAATGAGTATTTCGGGAATAGGTCTTTACAAAGTCACTTTCTGGCAGAGACCACTTCATCTATATGGAACTGGGTTTATGTAGGACTTTTTTTCCCTTGCAATCTGAGGTTAGAGAACAAAGTAAAGGAAAAAGGAAAGGAAATATTCCCAGTGTTAAATCTGACTGCATGACTCTACTACTAGTTGATATATTCACACAGGCAAACCGTACTTTCAAGATTATGGAAAACTATTTTAAGAAAATTACGGATATTTTAGTTTTATACGCACTTTGGCAAAACATTCTACTTGTAGCTTTTTCAAATTATTTCACTTTAGCAAGGATTACATGTTCAGTATGATTAATTTCTATGCTGCTCATATATAAAAGCTCTTGGGTTTACATATTCACTTCTCACAGCATCAGAAAATTGGCAAAAGAAATCCTGAGGCTTGAGCTGAAGACAAATGACAAAGGGGTCAAAAGTTTTGATGATCTTGCTTTCCTTGAGTAATGAGATTTGACCCGATGTTCCTTAAAATTCAGTTTCATCGTGTGGATATACAGATTAAAGTCAAGGTGAATGACTTTGGCAAAGACATTCTGAGACTTGTTCATGTTTGAAGATTATGTTATTGATGGAAGGATCCTTCCATGCATAAGGATGCAGCTGAAAACTTCTATGTGATTGACAGTCCGTTCCACACCATGTGCATGTAACCAATTTCCTTGGCTGCATTGATGCATTTGACACTTTCACTGTGGTCCCTGTTTTGAAATGTTCATATTGGTTTGCCAATTTTCTTAAAGCCTCCATCCAAGAAGAATAACCCCTCTTCTGATGGCTAAATCCGGCTGCATCCCCCAAGAGTCCTCTGCTGCTATATCATATGTTCCAAACTGCAGCTTACCTGGAAAGCATTTGTTCTCTTCTCGCTGATAGTGGGTGACCTTTTCAATTATATTCTGCTTGCTTCATCTAGTAAAATTGAGTACAGTGCGCATTGCCTCCTTGGTAGTGCATTGACAATATTTAATCACTTCACTGCTGGTAGTTTTGCCTTGCTATTTAATATTAAATACTGGTCACAGGCAATGCTCATAAAATAATTTGAGAAACCAGATGTGCCCTTTGTCCAAATCTTAAATCCAAGGAGGACTGAAAATAGTAGAAATTTGTCAAAAAAAACCCCAACTCTACAGAAACACTGTGGTACTTGTTAAGCATCTATTATATGCCTAACACTCTTCTAAGTGCTGGGGTAGATACAAATTGCCTGGACACAGTCCCGATACCACATGGGACTCACTAAGTAGGAGGAAATAACACTTAATTCCCATTTTACAAATGAGGAAGCTGAGGTACAGAGAAGTTGTGACTTACCCAATCACACAAGAGACACATGGCAGAAACAGGATTAGAACCCAGGGCCTCGGACTCCCACGCTTATGCTCTTCCCAGCTATAGATAGTGGGATTCTCCATTAATGTCACATTCTGTTAATACCCCAAATAATATAACAAAATGGACTTCTTGATACTTTTTATACTTGTCTACTATACATCATTGGACAATAAACTGGGAGAACTTTCTGGATTGTTGTAACAGGTGGTTGGCGTGAGCTGCTCCATAACATTAGTATTTGTCAGGCTTCTACATTTTTGTAGCTCTGCCTTAATTCTGCAATATTGTTCTAAACATCTGCATGTCTTCTTGTGTATGTCCTTCCACAAGAAACTGATCAACATACAGCTTGGAAGACATCCAGCAAAAACAGAAGAAACTCATACTCGCCCATTTTTAGGTGAAACGGCTACATACTGGTGATCATAGTGGCAATGACACTGAAGAACTCAATTTGTAATATTCAGTTCAATTGTAATGTTTAGAAGTGGAGAGAAAATACAAATGATGTTATTACACACCACCTCTGCCTTGTCAGCCACACACACTGGTGCTGTCATGATCCTTTTGGGCACCATCTGAAGGAACGAGGATGCTCTCAAGGTCTTAGGCATGGGTAGCACTCCATGCAGAGTGGCTGTGGCAAAAATCTCTGAATATCCATCTGTAGAAGTCGTGGCAATTGCGGAAACCATGGCAGAAATGAGCTGGTGGCAGTAAGGCTGAGGAAAGGCAACACCTAATAATTTTTCTCTCCATTTATTTGCTACTGCCTTTGTAGGTTTTGCAGAACAAATTTTCCCCTTAATAGGTTTCCCAAAACAATGATGCCAGCTGGGAGGAGGAGTAGTATTTATTGAGCTCCTAATTTGGGGGGTTAGCACTACGTTAGACCCTTGAATAGTACAGAATAAAGAAGTGACATGTTCCCAATCAACTATGAGCTTCCTCTCTAGTGGCGAGGAGGAACATAAAAATATTGCCAACTAGAGTAGTAAAAATTAAACAAAAATAAAAATAAATCAGGACATCTAATCCCGAGTGCTAAGGAAGGTATAAATGAGTTTGCATTTGCTAGATTGGCTAAAGGGATAATATGGCTCAGTGTCCTGGAAAATTACTACAGGAGGGCTTTTGCGGGGGGAAGAGGAACTTAGGGAAGATATGAATGTGGGGAGAGCTGTTAGTCAATGTCAGTGGGCAACCAGTTCTGTCAAAACTTTCAATCATTCAATCGTATTTATTGAGCGCTTACTGTGTGTGAAAGCAGGTTTTCACTATGGATTTTGGCTAGAAACCTCCTAGGGAATTCAATATTATGAGTCTACTGGGACTCGGAGTACCCAATTATCAGTAGAAACTGCTTGTGCACATTCATTCATTCAAGCGTATTTATTGAGTGCTTACAGTGTGCAGAGCACTGTACTAAGCACTTGGGAAGTACAAGTTGGCAATATAAAGAGACGGTCCCTCCGACCAGCATCAAAACTGGTGAGCAAAATAAGGTGGATTTCCCTTCACATGGATACGATGCTCTTGTCATAGGAGAATTGGGTGTATTTGTGTTATAAAGTACTTATTTATTCATATTTATGTCTATCTCCTCCCTAGACTGTAAGCTCGTTGTGGGCAGGGAATGTATTTGCTAATTCTGTTGTGTTGTGCTCTCAAGCACTTAGTACAGTGCACTGCAGAGGGTAAGTGCTCAAATACGATTGATCAATGGATTGATTGATATTTGTGTTTGGCTATTTATACACACGTATCATTTTTATGATTTCACAGTCTACAAAGTTAGACTGTGAGCCCATTGTTGGGTAGGGACCGTCTCTACATGTTACCAACTTGTACTTACCAAGCGCTTAGTACAGTGCTCTGCACACAGTAAGCGCTCAATAAATATGATTGAATGAATGAATGAATAGTCATCCAATACCAGAACCAGCCTACCATTTTGGTCCCTGCTTTTGGGGAAGTATATCACAGATCTGTAGAAGATTCAGAGAAGGGCAGCCAACATGGTCATGGTAATTGAGCAGATACTTCAAACAAACAGAACAAAATGGTACTAGGTTCAGAACAGCAAAGAAAGTAGCTCTTCACCCAACTAGTGGTAAACATATGGGATTTGTTACCAGAGAATGTCATGCAGGCTGAAAATATCAGCGGTTTCAGGAGAGGTTTAAAAATGTCTGGACTAGAACAGGGGTTGGCAACCTTAAGTGGGGATTCCTTGCCAAACATTCCACAGCATGACACTACTGAGAACAAGATTGCAGCTGCAGCCTATCTAAAAATCATGGCAGATGCCGCAGGGTGGATAGGCTCAGTTCTGCCCATTGATAATTGAGGCGGGGGAGGGAGGGTGAGACAAAAGGACCATAGAACTATGGACCCAGTCCCTCATTTTGACCTTGAGATGGCTGGATGCAGCTAGACACAAACCACTAGGAACATCCACTTTGTATCCTTGCATCAATCTGGAGGGCAAGGGTCAAATCCCTAGAAATCACCTATCACTGACCATGGGTCATTCGATAACAATAATGCTGCTTGTTAAGCACTTAATAATAATGATGATGGCATTTATTAAGCGCTTACTATGTGCAAAGCACTGTTCTAAGCGCTGAGGAGGATACAAGGTGATCAGGTTGTCCCACAGGGGGCTCATGGTCTTAATCTCCGTTTTACAGATGAGGGAACTGAGGCACAGAGAAGTTAAGTGACTTGCCCAAAGTTACACAGCTGCTTAATGTGTGCCAGACATTGTACTAAGTGCTGGATGCAATCCCTGTCCCACATGAGCCTCAAAATCTCAAATCCCACTCTACAGATGAGGAAACTGAGCAAAGAGAATAATAATAATAATAATAACGATGGCATTTGCTAAGCGCTTACTATGTGCTGAGCACTATTCTAACTGCTGGGGGAGATACAAGGGAATCAGGTTATCCCAAGTGGGGCTCACAGTCTTCATCCCCATTTTACAGATGAGGGAACCACAGAGAAGTTAAGGGACTTGCTCAAAGTCCCACAGCTGACAAGTGGCAGAGCTGGGATTAGACGCAGTGTGGCTCAGTGGAAAGAGCCCGGGCTTTGGAGTCAGAGGTCATGGGTTCAAATCCAATTGTCTCTGCCAATTGTCAGCTGTGTGACTTTGGGCAAGTCACTTAACTTCTCTGGGCCCCAGTTACCTCATCTGTAAAATGGGGGTGAAGACTGTGAGCCCCACGTGGGACACACTGATCACCTTGTAACCTCCCCAGCGCTTAGAACAGTGCTTTGCACATAGTAAGCGCTTAACAAATACCATTATTATTATTATTATTATTATTATTATTATTATTATTATTATTATTATTATTCTAAGAACTCATGATCTCTGACTCCCAAGCCCGGGCTCTCGCTACTAAGCTACGGTGTTTCTCTAACCCACAACCTTCTGACTCCCAGCTCTATTCACTACACAGTGCTGCTTTCATATATTGTGTAACTGACTTGCTTATATACCTCCTTTACCAATTTAGCAAAACCTAATGCAGTAGAATTTCAGAAATAGTAATTAAATCACCACCCCTACAAGTATTTGTAGCCTGGGGTGGGGGGCAATTGCAAATTCTTTCCCAGTTACCTCCTTTGCAGTTTCACACTAAACTATTTGCTGGAGGGAGGAACCTTTCCTCAAACAAATTCCTTTATGATCTTCTAAACTGATAGCTCCAGTCCCCTAGGGCTTTCTTATTCCCAATTAGGTTTCCTTTGCCCATGCCTCAGTTGCAGTTTTCCTTGCAACTAACCAGGTGACTTACAAGAATAGCTGAGGAAAGGGAAAGTGATTAAAAACAACAGATCAATAAAATGACTCAGCCTGTGGAGCTACCCAAATTCAGCTAGGAATGTCTCTTCACAATGTCCAATACATATTTTTGACAACACTGACCAATTCAATTAAACAAAGCTCACTGTATGCACACCTATGCAGCCAACCCATCCTATGAAATGGGGTGTCAATTTCCATCCTCCAGGACAAATACCTAAATCCTTCTTCCCATTCTCATTCCTTTTTGCAACATTCGGATGCCCTCTCATCTAGATTCATTCTCACGTTATCTCTTTAGAGGTAACCCTTCAGGCCTTTCATTCCTTTTCCATCTTTACAACCTTCCCTCATTCCTATTCCACCCTTACCCATAATCTCTCTATAGGCATTACCTTAAATCTCAACTACTTGGAGTTCCCAAAACATCCTCTATTCTGTACACACACACCCTTCCTCCCTCATCTAAATCCCAACACTTTCACGCAATCTTTCAACTCAAAGCAGAACACTCTACATTTTCATACTCTTATACAAATACGAGGGTATACCCAATCCCAACACATTCAAACAGTCTTTTTGGTACTTTAGCACAGAGATGTTCTCTGTTTGTTCTTCTCAGAGAAGCAGCGTGGCTCAGTGGAAAGAGCCCGGGCTTTGGAGTCAGAGGCCATGGGTTCAAATCCCGCCTCCACCAGTTGTCAGCTGTGTGACTTTGGGCAAGTCACTTCACTTCTCTGGGCCTCAGTTACCTCATCTGTAAAATGGGGATGAAGACTGTGAGCCCCCCATGGGACAACCTGATCATCTTGTAACCTCCCCAATGCTTAGAACAGTGCTTTGCACATAGTAAGCGCTTAATAAATGTCATTATTATTATTATTACTCTCAGGAACTTTTCTTCATGAGGGATGTTAAGTATCAGGTAACAGCACTAGATACTGATCTCTCAGGTGAGACTAGTTTGATGCCTTTAATTTAAACTTGGTTCGTGTTGGTTTAAACATATCTTCGATTCCACAAGAGCCCAAAAATCTACCAGGGAGGAAACTTTCTAGCAGTCATTCACTAGGGCGACGATTTGCAGGGAGCCCCCCGACTATGAGGGGGCCGTGGTCACCGTCCATTGGTCGGACCCACTGAATTCATTCATTCATTCAATCGTATTTATTGAACGCTTACTGTGTGCAGAGCACTGTACTAAGTGCTTGGGAAGTACAAGTTGGCTACATATAGAGACAGTCCCTACCCAACAACGGGCTCACAGTCTAGAAGGGGGAGAGCACTTAGAACAGTGCTTGGCACATAGTAAGCGCTTAACAAATACCAACATTATTATTATTATTATTATTATTACCTTGTATCCACCCCAGCGCTTAAGACAGACCTTGGGGCACAGTAAGTGCTTAACAAATACCATCATTAATTAGCTAGAACGGGGTGACAGGATAGCAAAATACAGATAGGAGAAATGGCAGAGGATAAGGACATAAATGTCATGAGACTAGGGTAACAACGGGCTTTCGGAGTCAACAGATTTATTGAGCGCTTATTATGTGCAGAGCACTGTACTAAGTGCTTGGGAAGTACAAGTTGGCAACATATAGAGACGGTCCCTACCCAACAGCGGGTTCACCATCTAGAAGGGGGAGACAGACAACAAAACAAGACATATTAACAAAATAAGTAGAATAGTAAACATGTACAAGTAAAATAAATGAGTAATAAATCTGTACAAACATATACAGGTGCTGTTGGGAGGGGAAGGAGGTAGGGCAGGGGGGATGGGGAAGGGGAGAGGAATGAGAGGGCTCAGTCTGGGAAGGCCTCCTGGAGGAGGCGAGCTCTCAGTAGGGCTTTGAAGGGAGGGCATCCCTGTTGCCCCTCCTACTTCAGCAGCCTCAGGATATCAGTGTGCAACCCATTCAGCTCCTCCAGAGGGAAACCCGCTACTTTAATTCCCACCACATGGCCACTAGTCCCAAGGCCACATTCCTTATACCAGTCAGCCGTGACGCTGTGAGGATCACTGGGTGTCATTCCTAGCAGCAGTCCAAGTTGTCCTCCATGGCCCCAAGCCTTTCCCAACCACAGCTGCTGAATGCCGGGCAACCAGCGGGTCAGCGGACTGGTATAGTGGCCAGTCACTGTTGACTATTATTGCTATTATTATTATATTTGTTAAGCACTATGTATCAAGCACTGTTTTAAACGTTGGGGTACAGACAAGGTAATTAGGTTGTCCCATATGGGGCTGGCAGTCTTATTCCCCATTTTACAGATGAAGGAACTGAAGCACAGAGAAGTGAAGTGACTTGCCCAAAGTCACACAGCTGATAATTGGCGGAGCCGGGATTTGAACCCATGACCTCTGACTACAAAGCCCAGGCTCTTTCCACTGAGCCACGTTGCTTCTCCATGTAGATTAGTAGAACTCATAGGATTCCAAGCAAACTCATAAACCAACAAAACTCTCATGCAAAATACACCCTATCCCGGACCCATTGGAACTTTGTTGCTCTATCTTTAATAATTCCAAAATGCCAATTCTCAAACAGCATAGGATTGTGAAAAGAGCATGGGTCTGTGGGTCAAGAGGCCTGGCTTCTAATCCTGGCTCTGCCACTTTCATTCATTTGTATTTATTGGGTGCTTACTGTGTGCAAAGCACTGTACTAAGTGCTTGGTAGAATCCAATATAACAATATCCAGACACAGTCCCTGCCCACAACAAGCTTATAGTCCTGACAAAGTATGTCAAATTTCTGAAACTTACCTAATTGCTATGTGTCTTTGGACAAGTCACTTGACTAGTTTCCTCAAATATAAAATGGGGCATTCCATCAATGTCTGTTCTCTCTCCTACTTGGACTGTAAATTCAGTGTGTGACAGTGACTTTTCTAAGCTGATTATCTTGTATTTACACTAGACCTTCATATAGTACCTGGCACAAGTAAGTGCTTCCAAATACCACAGGTATTATTATTATCATTATTACTTCTACAAACCTCAAGCCCCCTATTTAAATAGCTATTTCAACCCTTTCTCCAGACCAAGACTATTGATGGTTCTTATATTGGGAGAAAAAGGGAGGGTTCCACATACATGAACTACATGGAGCTTTAAAATTTTTTTTAATTCTAAGGGTTTTTTTATTTTAAGAATAGTCATTAAAGTCATTATTTACTATACAGCTGGGGTACCTAATATAGCCTACTTCTACCATGAGCCCCATGTGGCACATAGATTGTGTCTGACCTGATTAATCTGTTTCTATCACTGAGCTTGAAACAGTGCGGGACACATTGTCCCAAGGTGACCCTTAGGTACCAGCCATCTCAAGGTCAAATGCTATCTTGTGGCCACATGAGCCAGCTTGCAGAACTCCGAAGTGAGGGTGGGATACTGCCCCCACAAAACTGCCAGATTGACAGCCCAAGCTGGGAATACAGAAGGTGTCCCTCGCCCCTGTGCTAATCAAATTAGGTACAGAGGAGAGGGAGGGCAGAGACTGGATAAACTGAGGCTGGAAGCTGGAATGGCCTAGGAGCACAGGTGATAAATACCTGTGGCCTCTGGCCCTCTAGGCAGAGGATCGAGACTTGCAGCAGATGGGTGCAGGGTGCCTCTGTCCTGAACGTGAGAAGCCCGTTCTGCCCGCACCAAGTAAGGGGTCATGGGATGGGGGCACTAGACGCTCGTGGGGCTGGAAGCCAGGTGCTTCGCCATGTGTATGGAATGAATGAATGGATTCCTTCCATAAGGAAAATCCTAGTGGGTGGGAGCTAGGGGCTTCCCCCATGGGGGTGTAACACAAGTGGATTCCTCCCAAGTGGGAAGTGCACATGAGTGCAAACAAACTGTATGAGTGCCTAGGTGAGACCTGGGGGTCTGCCAAGCGCGAGTAATGTATACGTGTGTTCCTCCCATTAGGGAAGCTCTAATATTGCTAACTCTGCTGCCCGGATCACCTTTATGCAAAAATGCTCTGGGCATGTTACTCTCCTCCTCAAAAATCTCCAGTGGCTGCCTGTCAAACTATGAATCAAGCAAAAACTCCTCACTCTTGGCTTCAAGGCTCTCCATCACCTGGCCCCATCCTACTTCACTTCTCTTCTCTCCTCCTACAGCCCAGACCTCACCCTCCGCTCCTCTGCTGCTTACCTCCTCACTGTACCTCATTCTCACCTGTCCCGCCGTCGATCCCCAGCCCACATCCTTCCCCTGGCCTGGAATGCCCTCCTCCACACATCCGCCAAGCTAGCTCTCTTCCTCCCTTCAAAGCCCTACTGAGAGCTCACCTCCTCCAAGAGGCCATCCCAGACTGAGGCGCCTTTTCCTCTCCTCCTCCCCATCCCCACCGCCCTACCTCCTTCCCCTCCCCACAGCACTTGTATATATATAAATATTTGTACAGATTTATTACTCTATTTTACTTGTACATATTTACAATTCTATTTATGTTGTTAATGATGTGCATATAGCTTTAATTCTATTTGTTCTGATGACTTTGACACCTGTCTACATGTTTTGTTTTGTTGTCTGTCTCCCCCTTCTAGACTGTGAACCCATTGTTGGGTAGGGACCATCTCTATATGTTGCCAACTTGTACTTCCCAAGCGTTTAGTACGGTGCTCTGCACACAATAAGTGCTCAATAAATATGACTGAAAGAAGAAATGAATGAATAATTGATTACATTCCCCCCTGAAGGGGAAGTTCAATCCATTGCACCTAAACAATTAAATAATTCAATTCGATTCATAGAATAAATTTTATATAAAACTCAGGCTTTCCGTACACGGCCTCTCTCTCTCTCTCTCTCTCTCTCTTTTTCACCGTGCCAATTACTGAACAAACCCGTCCCCGGACGACAGGTGACACATATATTAAGTAGTTCTCTAATAATTATAATAATAATAATAATAACAACAACAACATAGGGAATAGGAAAAGAAATGCATGTAATTGTTTTGCGATTTTCCTAAGAGTGTCCAAGCAAAATGTCTCAGTACCTTTCCCCATCCCCCAAGAAGCACCAAATTATAAACGTTTCTATGGAGAAGGAAGGATTCGAGAGTAAAAGGTTTAGTCACTCCTGTACTTGCTCTCACTGATATCTTCCAAAAATTAAAAGTAAACACCTCTGTTTTATCTGAAGACTGAAAGCTAGAATCTTACAGCAATTCAGTCAATTCCAACTATTTACCCAACTTATTCTAAGTTCCATATTCTTTCTCCAAATATATAAAATGCTATTTAGCCTGCTGCATCTAGCTTCATTTTTTAAAAAATCATATTGCAAGGCAGACAGAAGCCTCTTGAAAAATTTTTGGTTATAAGACAACATCTGTAAAATTAGTGAAAACCCTAGTCAGAGAAATATAATACCAACTTTTTTGCATAAGACTGGAAGCCAATAATAGCATGAAAATAGATCAATCAATTGTATTTATTGAGCACTTACTGTGTGCACAGCACTGTACTAAGACATTTTCAATGAAAAATTCTGAAGATAAAAAGACCAGCAATAAATAGGGATCAGTTTTCTCCTTTGAGTCCAGCAAGCTTCGGTTAATGTGTTCTTTAGGGTAGAGCTTAGGTGAAGCCAACCCCACATCTATTCTATTCTCCCCATACCAAGGTATCTACAAAAACACCTCAGGTATATTTTCTTCTCCATGGATCTTACCTCTTCCCGGTTCCCTGAGACAATGGCAGTAATATCCTGCCCTCCCTTCCAAAGGTGAATCGGGATAATCCTTGAGTCATTTTACTTATTTACAATCAATCTATCAAACAATCATATCTATTCAGTGCTTACTGTGTGCAGAACTCTGTAAGAAGCACTTGGGAGAGTACAATTTAACACAATGAGCCATTCCTGGTGGAGAATTGTGCTGAAGGAAGATATATTGTATATATCAGTTTTCATATTGCAATCTGATGTACTCTCCAATCAGCTGAGAAATTTTCTGAACGTTCCCTATTATTTATATGGTTTTATTTTAGTCTAAGAAGGATAAAGATTACTGAATGGTTACTTTCCCAAGAGCATTCTGTGGGCTCAGCTCTTATTATTCGTTCATACATTCATTCATATTTATTGAGCATGTACTGTGTGCAGAGCACTGTACTAAACGCTTGAGAGGACAACAATAGACTCATTCCCAACCCAAAAGCAGTTTACAGTCTAGAGCTTACAGTCAACAATCTATGTTGATTGATGGATTGAGGTGAATTAATGGAGTGGTGGATCAGCAATGCTCTTTTAAAATGTAAATTTTTGAGGGCAAGATTATGAGTTAGTAGTAGTTAGAAACACCATGGCATAGTGAATAGAGCACAGGTCTAGGAGTCAGAAGTTCATGGGTTCTAATCCTGACACCGCCGCCTGTCTGCTGTGTGACCTGGGACCAGTCACTCTGCTTCTCTGGGCCTCAGTTACCTCATCTGTAAAATGAGGATTGAGACTGGGAGCCCCATGTGGGACAGGGACTGTGTCCAACCCGATTTGCTTGTATCCACCCCAGCGCTTTGTACAGTGCCTGGCACATAGTAAGTGCTTAACAAATACCATTATTATTATTAATACTAACTACATTGTATTCTATTGGGTAGGGAATATGTCTGTTCATTGTTATATTATACTCTCCCAAGTGCTTAGTACAATGCTCTGCACACAGTAAATGCTCAATAAATATGAGCTATCAAGCAAGTAGTAAAGTGATCTTCACATAGTAGCATGGCTTAGTGGAAAGGGAACAGGCTTGGGAGTCATAGGTCATGGGTTCTAATCCTGACTCTGCCACTTGCCTGCTGTGTGACCTTGGGCAAGCCACTTAACATCTCTGGGCCTCAGTTACCTCATCTGTAAAATGGGGATTAAAAGTGTGAGCCCCACATGGGACAACCTGATTACCCTGTATCTACCCCAGTGCTTAGAACAGTGCTTGGCACCTAGTAAGTGCTTAAAAAATACTGTTATTATTAATTATAATGATTGATTGATTTTTGTGACTCAGAGGATATCTTTGCTGCTGGCCCTGTTCCCTACTCAACCTACTTTTGTCTCTGGATATGATCGTGGCTCAGTGGAAAGAGCACGGGCTTTGGAGTCAGAGGTCAGGGGTTCAAATCCACCAATGGTCAGCTGTGTGACTTTGGGCAAGTCACTTAACTTCTCTGTGCCTCAGTTACCTCATCTGTAAAATGGGGATTAAGACTATAAGCCCCCCGTGGGACAACCTGATCACCTTGTAACCTCCCCAGCGCTTAGAACAGTGCTTTGGCTTAATAAATGTCATTATTATTATTATTATTATTATCTATCAACACATCAATCAATCACTAGTATTGACTGAGCACTCACTCTAGGTAGACCTACACCAATCTTGAATCAACAAATCAACCAGAAACTTCCAGGTACACAATAGGTCAACCAGTGAAGTGCACTACAGCTCAAGATATGCTGAAGGTTAATCCCTGTCTTCATAAATTCTTCTGTACAGTCTCATAGAAATAAGGCTTTTCACTCCCGAGAGAAGAGTTTGGCTTCCGGTCATAGGTTTTCATGGCATTTTAATCCTCCAAATAATTTACAAGTGTAGTTTGACATATTAAAAAAATAAACAGCCTACAAACATGGGACAGAAAGCATGTAACAGAATATTGGACGACGTGCCTTGTGACCAGTGAAAAAAATTATACTAGTCAATTTAACTAACAGAAGGACACAGATAGAGCAGTGAAGTGCATTACTTACGTAGATTTCTGAGTCCAAATTGGATTTTATAGACAGCCAAATGTATGCTTTCATCCTACTTTCAAGATTGAAATACTCTTCAAAATAAAACCAAACTAGCCCAAAGTTGAACACTGCAAAGAACAGTATGTATTAGTGCTTTAGTTATGGGAAATCTGAAGTCATTGTTGAATTACTCAATTATTCCAGAAGGTTACAGAGGGTTTGCGAATGGTGATGGTAATGACTAAGATGGATCTGGTTCTACAGAATGAAAAGAATTTCTTGAAATGAAACATATGCTTCACAATGAAATCTTTGGGGAAATAACTGGCACAAACCACTCTCCCTTGGAAAAAAAAAGTCATTAGAGTAATGTAAAAAGTGAAAATGGTTGTTTTCTGTTCCAAAAAGACAATTTTGGTTTACAAAATAAAAATGATGAATTTTGGTTCTATCGTTATTGACAAAACAGGGTCTTGCTGATAAAATACTACTTCGCTAAAATCAACGCGTGTCTCTTTTTGAGTAAATTGCTCATTTTTTCCTTTCTTGCCTAAAAGGGCACAACAGATCCTACTGAGTGAAATAGGGAGGAAACCTTCCCTCTGCCCTTTCCATGGCATTTCTCTGTTTGCCTCAATAAAGCAGTTTTCCTGTGCACTTTGTAGAAACTCTCTACAAAGGGAAATAGCCCTATGACCTTTGATCTCACATTGAATGCACCTGCCACAGCCCCAAAGGAGTTTTTTTCTTAAAGGAAATAAGACCACCTTGTAGAACCATTGTGCCTAACATGGAAGAGAAACTTTGCCTTCTGCCTCTGACTCTGAGTGCAGGGGGTGGGGGTCGGAGGGACCTAAGCTGCCTCCATAGCTTTCTACAGCTCCTACATGGAAAGGATGAAGTATTTGGAAGTAAATTATGCAAGTCATACCGAAGACGATTTATTCAGTCAAGTTTCTATTGAATATTTTAAAAATAGCAACTCAGTCCAAATCACACAATTGATACGAATTCAGTACAGTGATAATCAATCAATGGTATTTATTGAGTGCTTATATGAGCACCTAAGCGCTTGAAAGAATATAATTCAACAGAGTTGGCAAATTCCCTGTCCACAATAATTTTACAGTCTACAGAGGTGCATACTAAACTACTATAATCATTTCAATAGTGTAGTCATTTCTCCAAGGAAAGGTAATTTGAAAATCTAGAGACAATGCCACTGAATTTTGGGATCACTGCACATTGGCTTGGCACATTTTTCTACCACATTGGACTTTTCACCCGAGCCCTGCTTACCTGAATCATATTTTTTCCAGATAGCAGCAAAACACACCAGAGACCGCCAAATTCCACAGAGACAAAGACTCAGTGTAGAAAACCATCAGAGAACAAAGACAATGTGAAAAGGCCTAAGTAAACTATTAATTAATGTATTCCCCATTTTGTTCCGTTAGCTCCAGAAATTGAATGAAGTCAAAGGTACTTGGAAAATTTGAGGGTAGTAAGGCCTACAACTTCATTTTCTCGGGCTGATTTTAAAATAGGACATGTCAGTTTTGGTCAACTTTTAATTCAAATACATGTCATTTGTATGATTTAGGTAAAATTCCTGTGAGTGGCATAAATCATCTTCAAATGGTGAGCTTTCCAAGCTAGTGAATATTTCAGTTAAAGATTGACTTTATGGAGACTTTTTCCAATTCTGTATTTTAGTAGTAATAATAAGAATATTATGTGCTTAATGTGTCCTGAGCACTATAATAACCTTGTGCTTTACTCTCCACATTTCCCAAACAAAATGCCTGTTTCCCTGAATAATACAATTATTCAGGCTAAAGAAACATTCCAATTCATTTAACCTACAAAATGAAGCATCTTTCTGCATCTCCTTTCTGATCTGTAGAAGCAGTGTGGCTTAATGGATAGAGCTCAGGCCTGAGAGTCAGCAGGACTTGGGTTCTAATACCAGTTTGGCCACTTGTCTGCTGTGTGACCTTGGGTAAGTCACTTAACTTCTCTGTGCCTCATCAGTAAATCTCATCAGTAAACTGGGGATTTAGACTGTGAGCCCTAAGTGAGACAAGGGACTGTGTCCAGCACAATTTGCTTGTACCCCCACTTCCCCTGAGCTTAGTAAAGTGCCTAGCACATAGTAAGCACTTAAATACTATAATTATCATTATTATTTTTGACTAATATTTCACTTCATCCCTGGTCCCATATCCCCTGGAAAGCTCATAAAGGCATAAATTATTGAGTAATAATGATAATTGTGGTAGTTATTTGACAAGCAGTGAGCTAGATGCAAGATAATCAGGTGGGACACAATCCCTGGTCTACTTGCCGATCACAGTTAAAGTAGGAGTGAGAATAGGTGTTTAATTCCCATTTTACAAATGAGGAAACTGGAGAACAGAGAAGTCAAGTGGCTTCCCCAAAGTCACATAGCAGGCAAATGTAAGAGCTGGGATTTTATATTAATGTCTGTCTCCCCCTCTAGGCTGTCAACTTGATGTGCACAGGGAACGTATGTACTGACTGTGTTGTATTGTATTCTCCCAAACATTTAGTACAGTGCTTGGCACACAATAAGCATTTAATAAATACTGATGAAGATGCTGCTGCTGATGATGAGTGTGGCCAAGTGGACAGTCAAAAGGAACTGAGTTCTAATCACAGCTCTGCCACCTGTCTTGGGCAGGTTACTTCATTTCTCTGTGCCTCAGTCAGGTTACTTCATTTCTCTGTGCCTCAGTTACCTCAGTCAGAGAAGCAGCGTGGCTCAGTGGAAAGAGCACGGGCTTTGGAGTCAGTGGTCATGGGTTCAAATCCCGCTTCTACCCGTTGTCAGCTGCGTGACTTTGGGCAAGTCACCTAACTTCTCTGTGCCTCAGTTACCTCATCTGTAAAATGGGGATTGACTGTGAGCCCCCTCTGGGACAACCTGATCACCTTGTAACCTCCCCAGCACTTAGAACAGTGCTTTGCACATAGTAAGCACTTAATAAATGCTATCATTATTATTATTATCTCATCTATAAAATGGGGATTAAGATTAGAAACCCCATGTGGGACAGGGACTGTGTCCAACCCTATTTACTTGTATCCACCCCATGGTTTAGTACAATATCTGTCACAAAGTAAGCAGTTTACAAACACCACAATGATGATCAGGATGACTGTAGAACCTCAGTCCTCTCATTCCCAGGCCCAAGATGTTATCACTAGGTCAAGCTGTCCTCAAGTGCAAATAATAATAATAATAAAAATGGCATTTGTTAAGCACTTACTATGTGCAAAGCACTGTTCTAAGCACTGGGGAGGATACAAGGTGATCAGGTTGTCCTACATGGGGCTCACAAGTGGCAATCATGGTTTCATCTCATTTGTAAAGCTTTCTCTAACGTGTGCCCCATGAATACTAAGAGGAAAGAGTGCCTTTATCAGAACAGAAGTCTCTAGCAAATACACTCTATATTTTTTGCTTCTGTCTCACTTTCTCCAGCCTTCATTACATTGCTCCACACACAGTAAGTGATCGGCAAGCTCGCTGTGGGCAGAGAGTTTGTCTACCAACTCTGTTATATTGTACAGTGCTGAGCACACAGTAAACACTTAATAAATGGATTGATTATTTGAGTTCCAGGGATTGCAGTCAAAATCTAGAGATGATAATCTAAATAAAACATGAGAATTTTGTTCTTGACATTGGATATTCTTTTTCTAATGATTACCAGTCTTAGTTATGCTTTAGTCCAAATTTGTGCCTTTAAGATGTATTTTAACAAATATCCCTAGTGTAGGAATAACTGGGAATTCTCCAGGAAACAAATACCAGAACTAGAGATGCATTCCAATTTTACTCACTGAATAATACAAATACAAAACAGACTATTTTCGCATTGTACTTTCACAGGATAAATCTGTATTTCACTTTTTAAAGCTGAGAAACCTTTCAGGTCAATTTGCTATTTTTGAGTCTTTGTCCAATTTCAGGAACTACCTGCAAATTCTGCAGTGATAGTGCTGGGAGATGTTTTCATTATTATTTAAAGGGAAACAAGAAAACACCTGCTTTATCTCTCAGAGTTGAGGCAAAATAGAAAATGAAAGCTCTGGATGGAATTGAGAGAGAAAAGAAATGTCTTTCTGGTGTATCAAGAACTCTAATAAATTCAGCTGGTGCTGGTTATTTACAACTGCCCCCAGACTGGTTTGATTTTTAGTCTTCTCAACATCTACAAAAATAAAAATGAAGCTACACAGGGGTTTGAAGGTTTTCTTTTCTTTTCTCCTGGTCCCCAAAGAGAAGCCATCACTAAAGAAAAAAAAAAAGGTCAAAAACTGGTGCCTTTTAAGCACATATCTTTCCCAGGAACTTAAGAAACCAGAACAAAATGAAGCAGCATGACCTAGTGGAAAGAGCACGTGCCTAGCAGTCAGAGGACCTGGGTTCTAATCCTGCCTCGGCTAATTGTTCTGCCAATTGCTTACTGTGTACCTTTGGGCAAGTCACTTAACTTACCTATGCCTCAATTTCCCCAACTGTAAAATGGAGATTAAATACATGTTCTCCCTTCTACTGTGTCCAACTTAATAATTTGTTCCTACCCCAGCACTGAGGCTCATAGAAGTGAAGTGACTTCATTCATTCATTCAATCCTATTTATTGAGCACTTACTGTGTGCAGAGCACCGTAATAAGCGCTTGGGAAGTACAAGTTGGAAACATATAGAGACGGTCCCTACCCAACAATGGGCTCACAGTCTAGAAGGGGGAAGACAGACAACAAAACAAAACATGTAGACAGGTGTCAAAATCATCAGAACAAATAGAGTTATAGCTAGATGCACATCATTAACAAAATAAATAGAATAGTAAATATGTACAAGTAAAATAGAGTAATAAATCTGAACAAATATATATACAAGTGCTGTGGGGAGGGGAATGAGGTAGGGCAGGGGGGATGGGAAGGAGGAGAAGAAAAAGGGGGCTCAGTTTGGGACTGCCCAAGGTCACAGAGCAAACATGTGGAAGAGCCGGAACTAGAACTCCTGACTTCTGAATCCTAAACCCGGGCCCTTTCCACTGAGCCACACTGCTTCAATAGCCTTAGACAGGCTATTGAAGAGTAGTGTTACCCATGCACTCTCAAAGTCACAGTATGCCTTAGAACCTAAAGTAAAAAACCATGATTTTTCCTTGTATTCAAAGATCCCTCCATATATTTCCAATGGTAGTTGGATAGTTCAAATCCAGGCTTTGAAAATGAAAGACACTCCCGAACAATGACACAGTTGAAGAACGTTTGCCTCCCTCTCACCTTTGAAGTACAGCAGTAGTTCTAGCCTGAATCAACCTAGATCCTACTGCTATGCTTGAACTATGATTTGGAAGTGATGTCAGAATATAATAATAATAATGATGGTATTTGTTAAGTGCTTACTATGTGCCAAGCACTGTTCTAAGCGATGGGGGAGATACAAAGTTATCAGGTTGTCCCAGATGGGTCTCACAGTCTTAATCCCCATTTTCCAGATGAGGTAGCTGAGGCACAGAGAAGTTAAGTGACTTTCCCAAGGTCACACAGCTGACAAGGGGCAGAGCCGGGATTAAAACCCATGACCTCTGACTCCCAAGCCCGTACTCTTTCCACTAAGCCAAGCTGCTTTTTCCCAAATGTCCAACGTAGCAGGCTGGGAACAACAGTGAAAGTCAAGCATTTTTCAAGGAAATACTTAATCCCAATAGGTGTTCTCTAGATGCACAGTCAACAGACAAGTGAAGATGATTATGAACTGCTTCATAATAAACATATTTTTTGGACCGACAATGAATCTGAAGAAAGTGGGGTTACGCACCAGCCTGACACTTCATACAATCAAAAATTGTCAACATAGTTGAAGGCTGATTGACAATTTTCCTGCCTTGGCACTGCCCACCAATAGCAAAAGAGCAATAACCAGTCAATTCAGAGATTGCAGAGAAATGGAGAATTACAGCTGCAGCTTATAAAAATAATTATAATAGTTACTAGACATTTACAGTACGCCAAACACTGTACTAAGCACTGGAGTAATACAAGATAATCTGAGCCACATGGGGCTCACAGATTTATTAGGAGAGGAGTTTATTGAGTGCTTACTGTGTGCACAGCACTGTACTAATAGCTTGGGAGAACACAATATAACAGAGTTGGTAGATATTTTCCCTGCCCATAATAAGCTTACAGTCTAGAGGGGGGAGATTGAGGAAACTGAGAAAGAGAAAAGTTAGAGATTTGCCCAAGGTCACCCAACAGATTATTAATAATAATAATCATGGCATTTGTTAAGCCCTTACTATGTGCCAAGGACTGTTCTAAGTACTGGAGGGATATAAGATAATGAGATTGTCCCACATGGGGCTCACAGTCTTAATCCATTTTATAGATGGGGTAACTGAGGCCCAGAGAAGTTAAGTGATTTGCCCAAAGTCACACAGCAGACAAGTGGCAGAGTCGGGATTAGAACCCATGACCTCTGACTCCCCAGACCATGGTAGTTCTCTAGATTAACCTAACTAGTGTTAAATTTACCCCAAAGAGATTGACTTCATCTCTGGGAGGATTAGGACAAAGAGAATTACATCTTCTGTGAATCCCCATTACTTTCAATCAGTGGTATTTATGGAGCCTTGACTTTGTGCAGAGCATTGTACAGTGTACTTCGGAGAAGACAATACTGTCGCAGACAAGCTCCCTTTCCTCCAAGAGTTCACGGTCTAGCAATTGGTTACAGTCTACACACCCCTCCAAAACTGAACATGACCTCTTCTTCTTCTTCATTCAATCATATTTACTGAGTGCTTACTGTGTGCAGTAAGCAGAATGTTTCATTTTTCTACAAAATCACTCAGGATATGTCACCCCACTCTCAAAAAATTCCAGTGGTTGCCCACCCACCCTCGCATCAAACAAAAACTCCTCACCCTTGGCTTTAAAATACTCGGTCACCTTGCCCCCTCCTACCTTACCTTGCTACTCTTACTACAGCCAAGACTGCACACTTCACTCCTCTAATCCTAACCTAATGCTAACCTTCTCACTGTGCTTCGATCTCGTCTATCTCACCACTGGCCCTTCACTCACATCCTGCCTCAGGCCTCGAAAGCCCTCCCTCCTAAAATCCAACAGACAGTTACTCTCCCTTGCCAACCGTTCTCCATTCGAAGCCTTGTTGAAGGCACATCTCCTCCAGGAGGCCTCTCCTGACTAAGCCGCTTCTTTCCTCTTCTCCCACTGCTTTCCACATGGCCTTGACTTATCTCCACCTTCAAAGCATTACTAAGTTTACATCTTCTCCAAGAAGCCTTCCCCGACTAAACCCTCTTTTCCCTGGCTCACTCTCCCTTCTGCACCATCTATGCATTTGGATCTTGACCTTTGGACATCGGATATTCATCCCACCCACAACCTGTACACATCTTTAAATTATATATTATAAATTTCTTGTTTATATTAATGTCTGTCTCCCCCTCTAGACTATAAGCTCATTAAGGGCAGAGAACGCCTCTTCTAATTTGGTTGTGTTGTACTCTTCAAAGCACTTACTACAGTGCTTTGCATATAGTGCTAACTAAATACAATGATTGAAAAGGAAGTCCTTGTAAAGATGGTACTGGGCTGCTATATAGTAATTACTGAAAGCCTTCAGAATGGCTATTTTTTTGGTGCAAAAGGGAATTACTCTGCTTTTTACTGACTAGAAGAAGAAACCGACAGCTTTTATACATTGTGAATATTGGTCTGCAGGTATAGATGAAACAGTGTTAGCAGCATTCTAGAAAGTCTCCGATTAACTGGAAAAAATTGATTTAAAAATAATTTAATTCATAGGGTTTGAACATTAAAGCAGTTTTGGGTTGTTTTTTTTTTTTAAACCAGAAGAACCTGCATCAAAAAATCCAAATGAATTCACTGGGAAAAGATCTAAATCTGTTTAAACATCTGTTCAAAATGGCCCCAGAGGACATGATTCATGTTACATTACATGAAGATACTTCAGTTTGGAAAATTACAGCTTCTAAAAAACAACAAAATACCATCTTCCTTCTTTCCAAACCACACTTGTCCCAAGGAGCAAAAACACACATGCAAGTAATTTATAGATACTTAATGAAAACATTGTGAGAAACCTCACATTGAGACTGTGCCCATCAGTCATTATTCAAGCCTATCTAAAAATTTCATTTCTCTTACATTTCCTCAAACACAAGAAATACAGTGATCAGTAAGCCAAAATCATATTTCCTTAATACATTTTTTTTTGTCCACATCACAGAACTGGCTTTTTCTTTAGGTACAGGAAAGAAAAAAAATACTTTAATGTTAAAAATAATCCTGTTTTCTCTATTGTAAAAAGACAAAACTGTGTATAAAATTTTTCATCATTATCATTAAATAAAGCTCTTCAAAATCTATTCGGAGAAAATAACTGACTGAAAAAGGCCAACTTGTTTTGTGAACTAGGTTAGCAAAGGAAAACAACAAAACTGCACCTTACACTTTCAGATTCTGTTGTTTGACAAACTACAGAGGTTTCCAAAAGCAGTATTTTAATTTTCGTTTGCGGAAAGCTAAAGAACACATGTTCTTTCATCTTTTCTTAGCTTGACAGAAATTGCATAAATTACCATTTCAAACCTTTAGAAAATTTTTAAAAATCCTCAACTATTAAACATCATAGGTTTTGTTGGTAATTTTAAACATAAAAACATATTCTTGAGCAGTGAAAGGATAGCATGTATGATTTTTCATTTTATCTAGCTGAATTGTAAATAGAGACCAATCTTTATTGTGAGTAGAAATTGACTCATTTGAAATAATTACTCTCCATCCTGTTTCTTCCTGCCTCCAGGTTCTATTCTTACCAGTTCATACTTTATTCTGCTGCTGAGATCATCTCTCCAAACCATCATCCTGAACTCCTCAGAAACCTCCAAGGATTATCTATTCATTGTCACATCAAACAAAAACCTTTGACATTGCCTTTAAGGCACCCTATCCTTACCTACCTACACTCATTGCCTATTATTCCCCAGTTCACACTCTGCATTTTTCCTAATGTCACCTTCTCACTTTTTTCATTCTCCATCCTCTGATCTCTTGGCTCATATCTTCTTACCTGAATCTCCCTGTTCTTGAAATACTAGACCACAGTTCTTCTCATCTTTAAAGCCCTTCTGAAATTCCACCTACAATGCTGAAATTCATTCATATTAATATCTATCTCCCCCTCCAGTCTGTAAGTTCATTGCGGGCAGGAAATGTGCCTACTAATTCTGTTATACTGTGCTCTCCCAAGCACTTAGTACAGTGCGATGTTCAGCACACAAGTGCTCAGTAAACACAATTGGCTGACCGACTGATGATTGGGTGTAGAATACTGTATAAGCAATTGGGAAAGAATATGAAGGTGAGAATCAGTTCAGGTTCCCGTCCCTTGGGGGGCTCACAATCAAGGATTATAAGTGGGGAGAATCCAGAGGTTAGGTAATTAAAAAACTCACCTTTCTCCCTTATCCATTCCCAGAATTCCGGCAAAAATAAAATACTTAAAGAAAAGGAAAAAACACTATTGTAGAGGGATACACCAATAGACTGATGACACAGCAATGAGAGTTAGGGAAATAGGGTGCAGAATGAATTAATTCAACCATATTTATTGATTTATTGATTTATTCACTGTACTAAGCACTTGGAAAGTACAATACAGCAATAAAGACAGACAAACCTTGCCCACAATGGGCTTACAGTCTAGAGGGACCGTGGTAACTGGGGATCCTGGTCTTGGGGGAAAGGGACAGAAGTTACTTTTCTAGAAAATTTGCCAAAGCAAAAACCTGAGTGACAGTGAAATCAGGAGAAGTGAATTCCATGGTGCTGATATGAAATGGTTGCTGCACTCCAAAATCTTATATTATTATTCTCTGGACCGTAAGCTCATTGTGGGCAGGGAATATGGCTGCTTTGCACATAGTAAGCACTTAATAAATGCCATCATTATTATTATTATCAAACTCTTAGGTTTTCTTGAACTTAGTACAGTGGTCTGCACAGAGTAATCACTCTATACCACTGATTGATTGATTCCTCTGATACATTCCATGTTTGCATAGATGATTAGAGCAGTATCCAGGAATAGTGGCGTTAGTGGATCCCAAAAGCAAAATGAAGGAAAGACACTGTGCAGGAAAAAACCCAGATTAAGGACAGATTTGGACATCTTTGGCCTGAGGTTATGGACTTTCTATATGCCCCTGCAATTTTCTTTTAAGTGGCCTTATCACTAAATATCTACTGCATAATCTGTAGGACTTCTTAGTCATCTTTGATTTATCAGACCAAAATGCAGTTAAAATAACTAGAGCATTTTTGCCACTCTTGGTATATTTTGTTGTTCTTTATGATACTGCTGAATGAGTTACTTTATAAGGTTCAAACACGGTTATAAAAACATGAAAAATTATTTCTAAATGGGTTATGTGTAGAGGAACTCACTGCTTAGCATTCTTTGGTTCCCTAATAATAGAATGCTAAGTAAAAGAGCACGAAAAGGGACATCTCCTCCTAGGCTTCATAAATCATTTTTATTTCCATGCTGAACTGACTCTGGAGACTACTGTTTTGAGCAGAGAATGAGCTGTGTTGTAAGTATGAGTCACTCGCATGATGTAGTGAATAGAGCATGGGCCTAGGAGTCTGAAGGTCATGGATTCTAATCCTGGATCCCCCACTCATCTGTTGTTTGACCTTGGGCAAGTCATTTCACTTCTATGTGCCTCAGTTACCTCATCTGTAAAATGGGGATTGACACTGTGAGCCCCAAGTGGGACAGGGACTGTGTCTAACCCAATTTACTTGTATCCACCCCAGTGCTGAGTAGAGTGCCTGGCACATAGTACGCACTTAAATACCACAAATATTATTATTATCATTATTATGCCCCCATTCCTCTCCCCCTCCCCATCCCCCCTGCCCTACCTCCTTCCCCTCCCCACAGCACCTGTATATATGTTTGTACAGATTTATTACTCTATTTATTTTACTTGTACATATTTACTATTCTATTTATTTTATTTTGTTAATATGTTTTGTTTTGTTGTCTGTCTCCCCCTTCTAGACTGTGAGCCCACTGTTGGGTAGGGACCGTCTCTATATGTTGCCAACTTGTACTTCCCAAGCGCTTAGTACAGTGCTCTGAACACAGTAAGCGCTCAATAAATATGATTGAATGAATGAATGAATATTATAGTACGTGCTTAACAAAAAACCATAACCACCAGCATCACTTACACTTTCCAGGCAAAGGTGGCTTTGTATTTAAGCCCTTACTGTGTGCAGTCTAGTGAGAGTACAAAATAACAGAGTTGATAGATGTGTTCCCTGCTCAACTCAGATACCCCAACCTCAAACAACCAGCTGCAGGTAATCCTTGTTTACCTCCTCATAACAGTCCTTCCCCTGCCACAAATGGTTGCTGTTGAGTGCTCCACCAACCTCAAAGAAGGTTTACCACAAAAGAAGAAAGTGCTGGAAGAAACAGTAGTTATGATGAAAGACTCCAACTGAAAAACAGCAGTATAGTTGGGGAATCCCTTTACCAGAAATTCCATGCCTTGAAATTAATCTGATGCTTTAAATGTTGAAGAATGATACAATAACCTTGATCTTAACAACCTGAGATGATTACTTATCAATTTAAGAATAAAAGTCACAGTTCTAATTTTGGTGTATAACTCACTATGAATAAGAAGTCCCAAGTGATTAGCGTGGCTCAGTGGAAATATCCCGGGCTTTGGAGTCAAAGGTCATGGGTTCAAACCCCGGCTCCGCCAATTGTCAGCTGTGTGACTTTGGGCAAGTCACTTAACTTCCCCATGCCTCAGTTACCTCATCTGTAAAATGGGGATTAAGACTGTGAGGCCCCTGAGGGACAACCTTATCACCTTGTAACCTCCCCAGCGCTTAGAACAGTGCGTTGCACAGAGTAAGTGCTTAATAAATGCCATTATTAATTAGTTAATTATTAATGTAGGTCAGAAATTTTGTAATGAGCCTATTAAAAAAAAATATTCATAATGGCCATTGTGGTGAACTTTTCACCAATAGCCTAGAATGAATGTATCACTCAAACCATATATGAAATATTGATTACTTGTTCTGGAAAATAGCAAGATATATTATTCCTGAAGTTATATATATTGACTTTGGAGTTCAGATCGTCAATAACCCCCTCATTCGTCAAAAGATTTTGATATTCTCCTCAACTGAATTCAATATTTTGTTAGTGGTAACTTAAGTGGCAGGAGCAATAGCAGTTTATCTTCATGTTCCTACTAGCAGTTTTTATGGATGACTTGTTAGAAAGCAGATAGACTACTCTACTGGGATCTTTTTTTAAAAAATTCAGCTGGGAAAGTGATGCTATATAGTATAGCAGGAGTTAGTGTAAAGAAAAATAGAAATAGAGAGTAGATTTTTATCATTTTAATAACATTTATAATTGACATATGGCAGTCTCAAACATGTTGAATTTGTTCTCTTTATACTACCTTATTTTTAATTGATTCCTTCCCATACACCTGCTTGAATACTTTCAATGATCTGGTATTTATTAAGCACTTACTATGTGCCAAGCACTCTACTAAGAGCTGGCATAGACGCAATGTTGTCAGGTTGGACACTGTCCCTGTCCCAAAATGGGCTCACAGTCTTAATCCCCATTTTACAGATGCGGTGACAGACACAGACAAGTGAAGTGACTTGTCCAAGGTCACACAGCAGACAAGTGGCAGAGTCAGGATAAGAATCCAGATCGTCAGACTCCCAGTCCTGTGCTCTAACCACTAAGCATTACCTGGCTTCAGACTGTTATTTTGCTATTATCGATTCAGGTCCTCTCTGTGGCTTCCTGATTCAATGCACTTGTATAATTACGTAAAGAATAACACTGTGGTAATCACTGTGATGGAGGTTATCTCATCCTTACACTAGGGTATGCAGGTTGCTTTGTGCTTTGAAATACTATTATTATCATTATAATTAGAGAACAGATAGAGAATCCCGAGTTATAGATGAGGAAACTAAGGCACGAAGAAGTTAAGTGATGTGCCCAGAGACACACAGCAAACAAGTGACAGCCTGAGATTAAAACCCAGATCTTCTGGTTCCCAGGCCCATGCTCTTTCCATTAGGTGACACTACATTTTTTTTCTTAATTTTAAGGGGTTTTTTTACTTTTAAATCTCCCTGACACTTCTCAAGATGCGTTCCTCCATCACTGCCTCATATGCATTAAAAAATTGATATCCAATAGAAGAGTTTCAGAGCCTGTCATTAATTTAACAATACGTGCTCTCAAAAAGTCTTTGATCGGGAAGAGCAGTTTAACATTAATGAACTCAGCATCAAAATCCTACAAGTGTGTTTTAGTTTGGAGGCCCTTTAAGAGTGCAGAAAGAAGTAATGGCATAGGGATTCAGTAGAGATTTTAGAGAAATCGTTGGTGTTCAGTTGATGGTAATTTTGTGTGAGGGCCCCAGCTGAATTGTCCCCATCCCTTGGCTAGACTTGCCATTGTTTAGACCCCCTTACTACCCAACGTAACATGTAAAAAAAACAACTGTCCTCGTTGAAAAGAGTACAGATACGGGTAGTCAGACAGGAGAGACAACCCCAGCTAGCTATTAGCAGCTCAGCCTTTCTCCAAGCTCTACTTTCAGGGAAATACTAACCTGGCCCTCAACTGCTTTCTTCCAAATCCTTCTCTGTGACTGGCTCAGTTAGGTCCTTCCACTCTCCTTCACAGAGGGGCACCACAGTGTGTTTTTTCCATCCAATGGGCTAGAGCATGGGTCAAAAAGTCATGGGTTCTAATCCTGGCTCTGCCACTTGTCTGCTGTGTGACTCTGGGCAAGCCACTTAACTTATCTGTGCCTCAGTTACCTCATTTGTAAACTGGGGATTGAGACTGTGAGCCCTATGTGGAACAAAGGACTGTGTCCAACCCAATGTGCTTGTAATAATAATAATAATAATATTGGTATTTGTTAAGCACTTACTACTTGCCAAACATTGTTCTAAGCGCTGGGGTAGATAGAAGGTAATCAGGTTGTCCCATGTGGGGTTCACAGTCTTAATCTCCATTTTACAGATGAGGTAACTGAGGCACAGAGAAGTTAAGTGGCAAGCCCAAAGTGGTGGAGCCAGGATTAGAACCCACAACCTCTGACTCCCAAGCCCGTGCTCTTTCTACTGAGCCACACTGCTTCTCTATCCACCCCAGCGCAAAGTACAATGCCCGGCACATAAAAAGCACTTATATACCATAATTTGATTGGGACCACAGCCACTGACTCCCCACCAACCAGAATATGGTGAACGCTCAACAGACATATTGCCAACAAATCAGATACTGCCAGGGGAGACAAATCAGAGGAGGGAATAAGAAGGACAGATAGTAAAACCATATTTTAATTTGAAGCATCCAAAGAACAAAGGTTTCCCAGAAGCCTTGTATTTATCATGGGAGTTACAGACTTTTCGTGTATCTCACTGTAACAGAAGATGAATCTGGTTTGTGGAAATCAGAAAAGTGTTGGTTCACCCCAAGAACAGTTACATATAAAGCTAGATTAAGAGGAAGAATCAACTCCTTCATCTCCATCCAAACACCTATGATACAGTTCCAAGTATTTGTCAGATCCCACCTGTCTTCCTTGCTGACCTTCCTACCTCTAGCCTCTCCCCTCTCCAGTCCATGCAGCATGGATGATTTTTCTTTTAAAAAAATAATAAATAATTAAAAGAACATATGATCCGTGCACATCTCCCAACTCCTCAAAAGCCTCTAAACCTCACGCATATTTCACCTCTGAATCAAACTCCTTATCATTGCCTTTAAGGCAACTCTCTCCCTCCTACCTTAACTCTGATTTCCCACGACAATCCAACTGACACACTTTGCTCATCTAATGCCAAACTACTCACTGAACTTCATTTGTCCCTTTGATCATATGCTTCCTCCTGCCTGAATCTCCCTCCTCTTTCATATCTGACAGACCAATTCTTCCCATCTTCAAAGTTCTACTAAAATCATATCCCTTCCTGAGTAACCTCCAATTTCTCCACCCCATTCACCCTGCCTTCTGTGTCTCTTAAGCACTTTCATAGTCACACCACTCCAGTCCTCCAGCATTTATGTGCATATCCTTCTACTCAGCTGCTTCCCCTAATGGTATTGTATTTTCACAACTGCTTAATACAGTGGTTTGCTCATAGTAAGCACTCAACAGATTTCATTTATTGACTGATGAATAACAAGGCCATTTTTGCAAACAGTTAATTTAAGAGTTCAACACAGGAACCTTTTCATTTAGTTAAATTACAAACAGGCCTTTTGTTTCTCTAGCCAGAATCACAAGGGTAATATTCACACATGCAGCTTATATTTAGCACTTGATAAAATTTATTATGTTACTCTTTGGTACATACTTAGAACATTGTATAAGCCTTTGTATAAGAGACCACATTTTTCCAGTAGTAGCTATGGAAGGTGATCTTGATTTTTGGTAAGAAAAATAGACCTTATTAGGTTTCAGTAAGCACTAAGTTGAGAAAGCACTCCCTCTAACCACAAACATCCTCCTTGAAGTTTTAAAGGAGTGGAAGGCCCCAGGTACAGCCAGGGGACACAAATTCAGAAGTCTAAGTTATTTCCCTTAAACTAAATGAACCATGTGTTTTGCCAAGCATTTGATTTTGACTATTCCCTATTCTTGAGGTCCTGGAATTATTAGGAAAGTTGGACCTCCTGCAGAGTAATACAACATTCTTTGGTTCCATCCCTTGTACAACTCCTCGCGCATTGTTTGGAAATGTTTTTGATGTATTCTAATTCAGTCTGTGGAACCTTATTTTTGTCAAATAGAAAATTAATTTAACATTTGGTTTCAACCATGTCAAAGGATATCAAGGAAACCTCCAAAGAGAATTGAATTCAGCAGCAGGGAAAACCAGAGTGAATATTAATTGGGTTATCCTCAAGCATGGCCTTTTCTGCATACCCTGGGGCTTATTGGGAAGGGGTAAAAATCCTTAAAAAACCCTTAGCTTTGTCTAGCTCAGTTTCTTCAGTTCTGGTTCCATCATTGTGATATTTTCATTCTGGAACATGCTCTATTAATATTTCATTTGCATTTTCATCCCCATATTCCTTGTCTTATTTCTAACAGATGTGTAAATATTTATAACAACATGTTAGTATGGTTGCAGTCATCTTCTAATCATTCCTTTTTTTCTATCTTCCAAAATTTTTTTTTAAATCTCAGTGCCTTTCCAAATACTTTCTAGTAAAAGCTCTTCATGTGAATATCCCAAAGTAATGCTGCTATTTTTAAATATCAGATTTCCCAGATTTTGGATTATTCCCGGATGTCAAGCCTGTAGAGCCAATTTGAATGATTTAATCATTTATCCATGATGTCAGGTATATATTATAAATAATGAACAATGTTTCCTTTCATCAAAAAAAAATGTTATTTCATGTGGAGGAAGGCCAATATGGGATTTACAGGAAGAGAAAGAGAGAGAGAGATGATTAGCAAGATACCTTCTAATTTTCCTTCATGGCAGGGGTGTGCGGTAGATTTTAAAGGAAGTTATGCAGTGAGAACAGTGTCATGTTCTGTCACGCAACTCACACACACAAAAATACCAAATTTTCAAATTCTGAACCCATGGGTTTTTGTGGCTTCTTTGTACCACCCACTGATGAAGAAAATGAAAACAGGACCCCCCAAGATCAACACCATGGTGTATTATCTAAAGAGAACTGCTGCAGTTGATGGAACTCAAAGAATAAAATTAGAGTCCAAAGTTTTAAATATGCGGAACTCATGTAGCATATTAAGCACCATACTTATATGGCTTTGTCCAAAGCTGATAAATATAAAAACTCCCATTACAAAAAAAACAGTCATTTTATTGTATACTATTGTCACATTTTTAGATTTTGGTTATCCATGAATTATATGACTTTCACAGCCAGACCAAACTTAAGCACTTACTATGTGTGAAGCATTTTACTCAACCCTGGAAAGAAACACAAAGATAGTGATTCAGTGATTTAATGTCCCCCATCAGATTCAACATAGGGAAAGAAGATTAGGAACCCAGCTACTTAACAAATGAAACAAGTATTAATTATTACATCCTCCCTAGGAGGATGTGAAGAATTTGAGAAACTTCATGGCCTGGGAATCAGAAGGACCCGGGTTCTAGTCCTGGCTCCACTACTTGTCTGCTGTGTGACCCTGGAAAAGCCACTCAACTTCTCTGTGCTGTTATCTCACCTGTTAAATGGGGATTAATACTGTGAGCCCTATAGTGGACATGAACTGTGCCCATCCTGATTAGCTTGTATGCACCCCGGTTCTTAGTACAGTGCACATAGTAAGCGCTTAAAAAAATCCCATTAAAAAAATTACAAGATGGCATAGCTTCTGACTAGATTATTCAGCATTTTAAATTTGAATGTAACTGTGGGTAAAACCATTAATGGTATTTGAGTGGTGTTCACTGCCCTAAATCCTTGGGAAAATACAATAAATTCATAGAATCTCTGCCATCAGGGAGTTTACAATCTACAGAAGGAGCTTTGAAAACACTCCACTCATGAACTGAAGATGGCCTGCTAAAAGGCTCAACCATTCCATGCCCAGCTGTGTTGTAATTGAGAATCCTATGCTTATTTTATGTCCACAATGTCCAGCTGTATGATTAGCATCCCTTTCCTCTTACACTGCATGCAGGTGCTAATAGGCAACTGTCTTGCTTGCTTAAAGTGTGACTTCTGTAATGACAGTCACCTATTAGATCTTTATTGACACCATTTTTTAAATGTTTTTTTGCTAAGTGCTCACTATGCACCGGGCATTGTACTAAGGACTGTGGTATAGACAAGATAATCACATTGGACACCTGGGGCTCAGTTTTAATCCCCATTTGAATGAGGCAACTGAGGCACAGAGAAGTTGTGATTTGCCCAAGGTCACACGGGTCAAAGGTCAGACATATCCTGGAAGACATGTTGGCAAGGGTATGATGATGATGGCATTTGAAAAATGCTCACTATGTGCCAAGCACTGTTCTAAGCATTGGGGTAGATACAAGGGAATCAGGTTGTCCCCAGTGGGGCTCACAGTTTTAATCCCCATTTTACAGATGAGGTAACTGAGGCACAGAGAAGTTAAATGACTTGCCCAAAGTCACATAGCTGATAAGTGTTGGAGTTAGGATTACAACCCATGACCTCTGACTCCCAAGCACGGGCTCTTTCCACTAAACCACACTGCTTCTCTAAAACTCTATACTCTGGTATACTGGGTAATACTCTACCCAAATCCCTTTCAAACAACTCATTGGTAATTTCATATAAGTACTTAAAGTGTATTCAAAATATAGATTAATATAAAATACAATAAAATAAATTATTTTGCTGTATCACTGCCCTGACAACAACAATGTGCTTCTGATAAGATCGTTGTGGGAGGGCTGTTTGTCTACTAACTCTGTCTCCTAAAAAGTTAATTCAGTGATCTGCAGTCAGTAAATACCACTGATGATGATACACTTACAAATAATTTTTACTCATTGTAAGAGTGTGGGCATTAAATTCAAGGAGTAATGTCCTTTTGATTTTTAGTGCCAGTATTTGGAAAAGGGAATGTTCATACGTCTTCACAGAAAAAGTACCCTCGAAAGCTGAGAAGATGTCTTCATTAATTCTACAATGAATTATTTTGACTTCTACAAATTGTGTTGTCCCTTAGCACTAAATTCCTCAAATTATTTGGTGATAAACACTCTTGTTTTTGAGAAACTGGACTGATAAAACAAGGAGCTGGACAAATACAACCATCTCTGTAGAGACTATCAAATTGTTTCAAGTGGAACAGCAGGCAAGAGAAGCAGCGTGGCTCAGTGGAACGGGCACGGGCTTGGGAATTAGAGGTCATGGGTTCCAATCCCGACTCTGCCACTTGTCAGCTGTGTGACTTTGGGCAATTCACTTAACTTCTCTGTGCCTCAGTTACTTCATCTGTAAAATGGGGATTAAGACTGTGAGCCCCATTTGGGACAATCTGATTACCTTGTATCCCCCCAGGGCTTAGAACAGTGTCTGGCACATAGTAAGTGCCTAACAAATGTCATCATTATTATTATCATTATTATTATTATTTCAGTTATTGACCCAGAAATCATTTAAAATGTCAGTTTGATACCTAGAAATTTGAATATTTCCCCAATCAACTGGGGATAACAGGGTTCCATAAATCGTTCATAGCTTGGATTGAAACAACCACAATAGAGTTCCAGTCAATCACATACCTATCAAGTGAGTAATAAAATGATGTCAAAGAAACCTCAACAGAAGACACATTTTGCAAGCTTTTTGGAAGATACGTTTGCAGTTTTTACCTTTATAATGATGACTGGCTTTATTACAAATCTGAGTGAAGTTTCTCCTTAGAACAACATAGAATAAGGATCTACCTCCAATTAAATGAAACTAACCAATACAGAAATCTTTTTAAATGAAAAAAATGCACCATAACTTACAGCCACCCTCAGCCATTCTTCTTTGATAACAAGGATAAGCATTATTGGATAGAGCAGAACCTTATGGCAATTTTAAAACGGGTGGGTGCTAAATTCTTAGATCTAATTCTACATCTGGATGCACTATTTTTCCTTCCACTCCTTCTACTCCAAAGAACGTTGAATTTTAGTCATGTACAGGCCCATAACCAGTTGCACCTTCTTTGAATATGAATGGCAAATAAAAAAATCAGTGGTATTTGAGCACTTACTGTGTTCAAAGCACTTTACTAAACACTTGGGGGAGTATAAAAGACTCATTCTCTGTCCACAAATGTAATCTGATTATTTGACACGAAAGAGGGCTGGACAATCTTTTATATCATTCTCTATTACATGGGTTAAGTTAATTTTAATGTATGCTTAGAAAAGTAATGTGGCTTAGTAGAAAGAGCAAGGACTTGGGAGTCAGAGGTCATGGGTTCGAATCCCCACTCCGCCACTTGTCAGCTGCATGACTTTGGGCAAGTCACTTAACTTATCTGGGCCTCAGTTACCTCATCTGTACAGTGGGGATAAAGACTGTGAGCCCCACATGGGACAACCTGATTACCTTGAATCTACCCCAGTGCTTAGAAAAGTGTTTGGCACATCGCAAGCGCTTAACAAATACCATTATCCTTATTATTATTTTAAATCTTAGTATTATGTTCAGCATTATTTGCCACTATAAGGAGATTTTATGTGAACTTAAAGTGTATTTTACAGAAATTTCAAAACAGAAATTTGAATTGTCTTTACCATACTGATAGTTTAATACTTCTCTGAAAACACCTTTACCAATTGATTTACATCTGGAGAAATTATAATATGTAACATTTTAGGGGCTAGAGAACTTAAGTGAAAATATAAGCTCATTGATGTCAGAAAATGTGTCTCCCTATTCCGTTGTGCTGTAGGGGCTAGTGAACTTAAGTGAAAATATAAGCTCATTGATGACAGAAAATGTGTCTCCCTACTCCATTGTGCTGTACTCTACTAAGCACTTAGTACAGTGTTCTGCACATAGCCGGTACAATCCCGTATCATATCCCAACTGGATTACTGCATCAGCATCCTTTCTGATATCCCATCCCCCTGTCTCTCTCCGCTTCAGTCTATATATACTTCACTCTGCTGCCCTCATTCTCTTTCTACAGAAACGCTCTGGGCATGTCAGACCCCCTCCTCAAAAATCTCCAGTGGTTCATTCATTCATTCAATCATATTTATTGAGCATTTACTGTGTGCAGAGCACTGTACTAAGCGCTTGGGAAGTACAATTTGGCAACATATAGAGACGGTCCCTACCCAACAGCGGGCTCACAGTCTAGAAGGGGGAGACAGACAACAAAACAAAACATATTAACAAAATAAAATAAATAGAATAAATATGTACAAATAAAATAATAGAGTAATAAATATGTACAAACATATATACACATATACAGGTGGGGTGGGGAGGGGAAGGAGGTAAGGTGGGGGGTGGGGAGGGGGAGAAGAAGGAGGGGGCTCAGTCTGCGAAGGCCTCCTGGAGGAGGTGAGCTCAGTAGGGCTTTGAAGGGAGGAAGCAGAACTAGCTTGGCGGCTGTGCGGAGGGAGGGCATTCCAGGCCAGGGGGATGACGTGCTTCAACCTTCACATGAAGGTTGTCTATCAACCTTCACATGAAGCAAAAACTCCTCACTATTGGCGTCTAAGTTCTCCATCACCTTGCCCCTCTCCTACCTCACCTCCCTTCTCTCCTTCTCCAGCCCAGCCCACACCCTCCACACCTCTGCTGCTAACCTCCTCACTGTGCCTCATTCTTGCCTGTCCCTCTGTCGATCCCTAGCCCACATCTTACCTCTGGCCTGGAATATCCTCCCTCCTCACTTCGGCCCAACTAGCTCTCTTCCCCCCTTCAAAGCCTTACTGAGAGCTCACCTCCTCCAGGAGGCCTTCCCAGACTAAGCCCTCCTTTTCCTCTGCTCCTCCTCCCCTCCGCATCACCCCTACTCCCTCCTTCTGCTCTATCCCCTTCCCCGCCCCACACTTATGTATATTTGTACATATTTATTATTCTACTTATTTTATTAATGATATGTATAGGTATAATTCTATTTATCTAGTTTGATGCTACTGATGTCTGTCTACTTGTTTTGTTGTCTGTCTCCCCCTTCTAGACTGTGAGCCCGTTGCAGGGTAGGGATTGTCTACCTGTTGCTGAATTGTACTTTCCAAGCGCTTAATACAGTGCTCTGTACACAGTAAGTGCTCAATAAATATGATTGAGTGAATGGAGCACTCAGTAAATGCCACTGATTGAGTAGAATAATGAGTCCCCACAGTTGCAAATCATTTAATAAATTAAATTATGTCAAATTGTTTAGACATAATTGTAGCCTATGATATTTTAGCACATGGAATTGTATTTACATTTTGAATTAGTTAACCTGTTTCACTTGTCTGAGGAAAAAAATACAGAAGAAATTATCTTTAACGACTCAGGGTGGTCTACTGGAAAGACTGTGGGCATGGGGGTCAGAGGACCTGGGTTCTAATCCTTGCTGCTCCTCCAGTTTCCTGCTACAAGACATTTGGTCAGTCATTCCAATTCTCTCTGTCTCAATTTCCTCATCAGTAAAAAAGATACTCAATACCTGTTCTTCTTCTTCTCTACCATACCAAGGAAAATGGATAATATTCAATACACTGAAAATTGATAAATTATTAAGATTTTCCACACTGAAGTTCAAAAAAGTTAGAGGGCTAGTTTTCTCTGTACTACTATCAGGAAAATAAATATTATATACCAGTAAACATACTTTACTGAACCCCTATCAATCTTGAAAACTGCTGGAAATAAGCTTATTCACCCTGAAAGTGATTCTGCCAGTCAAAGTCAGAAGGCAGATCACAATTGACATATGCTTGGATCATTGTTGAATGCTTATGTGCTTGACACAATGAATGATTCATAACTCTTATATGTTTTGCCTCAGAAAAAGAGCAGTTTAAATGAATAATAGGTGGCCAAGGTGAATCTTGAACAGTGAAGTTATTATGAGAAGCAAAATGATAGAAGAAATGCATTTTTCATCATTTGAAGAGTGAGTATGGTGTAGGTAATTTAACCCCAAGGGCTTCAATACTGAAAAATAAAACAATTTAACTCAAATATTAAATCACAATAATAATGAAATAAAATGGAATGATTTAAAAAGGGAAAACAAACTATATATGGCAATGAAAAATTTCCTAAAATATAAACTAATTGCTTAAGCAGCTTTGTAAATTTTTTCACAGTATAATGTTAATATTTTACTACCCTCAGTAACCATAAGGATACTCTCCCATCCTTCCCAGCGGTATCCTCAGAGGAACTCTCCTCCCTCCTCTCAAGTGCTACTCCGGCCACCTGTGCTTCTGACCCCATTCCCTCTCATCTTATGAAATCTCTCGCTCCATCCCTTCTCCCCTCCTTAACTTCCATCTTCAACCGCTCACTCTCCACTGGTTCCTTCCCCTCTGCCTTCAAACATGCCCATGTCTCTCCCATCCTAAAAAAACCCTCTCTTGACCCCACCTCACCTTCTAGTTATCGTCCCATATCCCTCCTACCATTCCTTTCCAAACTCCTTGAACGAGTTGTCTACACGCGCTGCCTAGAATTCCTCAACGACAACTCTCTCCTCGACCCCCTCCAGTCTGGCTTCCGTCCCCTTCATTCCACGGAAACTGCCCTCTCAAAGGTCACCAATGACCTCCTGCTTGCCAAATCCAACGGCTCATATTCTGTCCTAATCCTCCTCGACCTCTCAGCTGCCTTTGACACTGTGGACCACCCCCTTCTCCTCAACACGTTATCTGACCTTGGCTTCACAGACTCCGTCCTCTCCTGGTTCTCCTCTTATCTCTCCGGTCGTTCTTTCTCAGTCTCTTTTGCAGGCTCCTCCTCCCCCTCCCATCCCCTTACTGTGGGGGTTCCCCAAGGTTCAGTGCTTGGTCCCCTTCTGTTCTCAATCTACACTCACTCCCTTGGTGACCTCATTCGCTCCCACGGCTTCAACTATCATCTCTACGCTGATGACACCCAGATCTACATCTCTGCCCCTGCTCTCTCCCCCTCCCTCCAGGCTCGCATCTCCTCCTGCCTTCAGGACATCTCCATCTGGATGTCCGCCCGCCACCTAAAGCTCAACATGTCGAAGACTGAGCTCCTTGTCTTCCCTCCCAAACCTTGTCCTCTCCCTGACTTTCCCATCTCTGTTGACGGCACTACCATCCTTCCCGTCTCACAAGCCCGCAACCTTGGTGTCATCCTCGACTCCGCTCTCTCATTCACCCCTCACATCCAAGCCGTCACCAAAACCTGCCGGTCTCAGCTCCGCAACATTGCCAAGATCCGCCCTTTCCTCTCCATCCAAACTGCTACCCTGCTCATTCAAGCTCTCATCCTATCCCGTCTGGACTACTGCACCAGCCTTCTCTCTGATCTCCCATCCTCGTGTCTCTCTCCACTTCAATCCATACTTCATGCTGCTGCCCGGATTATCTTTGTCCAGAAACGCTCTGGGCATATTACTCCCCTCCTCAAAAATCTCCAGTGGCTACCAATCAATCTGCGCATCAGGCAGAAACCTCTCACCCTGGGCTTCAAGGCTCTCCATCACCTCGCCCCCTCCTACCTCACCTCCCTTCTCTCCTTCTACTGCCCAGCCCGCAACCTCCGCTCCTCCACCGCTAATCTCCTCACTGTACCTCGTTCTCGCCTGTCCCGCCGTCGACCCCCGGCCCACGTCATCCCCAGGGCCTGGAATGCCCTCCCTCTGCCCCTCCGCCAAGCTAGCTCTCTTCCTCCCTTCAAGGCCCTGCTGAGAGCTCACCTCCTCCAGGAGGCCTTCCCAGACTGAGCCCCTTCCTTCCTCTCCCCCTCGTCCCCCTCTCCATCCCCCCATCTTACCTCCTTCCCTTCCCCATAGCACCTGTATATATGTATATATGGTTGTACATATTTATTACTCTATTTATTGATTGATTGATTTATTTTACTTGTACATTTCTATCCTATTTTATTTTGTTGGTATGTTTGGTTCTGTTCTCTGTCTCCCCCTTTTAGACTGTGAGCCCACTGTTGGGTAGGGACTGTCTCTATGTGTTGCCAATTTGTACTTCCCAAGCGCTTAGTACAGTGCTCTGCACATAGTAAGCGTTCAATAAATACGATTGATTGATTGATTGATAATTAAAAATTTGATTTTACAGGGAATTCTTTTTCAGTATATCAACTACCAAACATTTTCCTTGGCGTGGTAGGAAAGTGTGTACCAGGTGATAATTGTATCTAAAGATCTTATCTAGAAGTCATATACATGTTACCTCTACGTTGCTCTGTTTAACTTTTTACTTAAAGAACTGGTGACTTGCCAAAATATATTAATCAATAGACATGGGGCCACTTTTGAAATGGGAAAAGTTGATTGGTTTGTGATATATTATTTAGAAGTTTGAATGTGTATAATGCTACAATTTCTAGGCAGGCAGGCAATCGTATTTATTGAGCACTTACTGTGTGCAAAGCCCAGTACTAAGTGCTCCGGAAAGCACAATACAACAATATAACAGGTATATTCCCTGCCCACACTAAACAACCTTATTTTGCAATTCTGATGATCTGGACTGAGAAATATCAGAATAAAAGCAGCATGATTTGGTCACCATGGTCCCTCCAGCCCAGTAGTCTGTCAGACATAATAAAGGATGCTTGGGAGAGCCAAATAAATAATGGTTATTCTCCTCGACATGCATCCTCAGGCTTACAGGTATAAAATTGGGCACCCTCAATTTTCCCTCAACATCCACAACTTGACCATTTCCGTAGATAGCTTACCCAGGAATTCATTCCTACCCCTTCTGAATCCATTGTACCTGTCTGTCTGCACAATTTCCGGTGCTAAATTTCATTCGCTTATCACAGAATGTGTGAAGAAGTCTTTCCTTTTGTTTATTTTATTATCCTCAAGATTCAAAGGGTGGCCCCCTCAACCAGGTGTTGTAGGATTTGGTGAACATATATCCGTGGAATTTTTTTTTGGTCTTCACTCTCACCGGGAAGATTTATAAGAACTTACATATTTACTGAATTATAATCATTACTCTCCTAATATATGCTAGCTGCACCAGATCCTGTCCATGACACAAAATTTCAGCCTGGTTTAAAAATCTACCCCACCCAAATCTTTTTTTGAATAATACTGATTAATATTAAAGATTTGTACTTATGCAGTATTACTAATTTTGCCTTCATAATTTTAAGTTGCACATTATTGTAGGATCCAAAAATTCCATTCCACATATTTCGATTTTCAGCAGGCCTATATGACATCAATATATACCAAACTAGAGGAGAAAAACAAGTGCAATTTTTAATCTTTTTTAATAGCTGTGAGATCTGTACTAACAAAAGATGCTAGATTTTAATTTCATAGTAATTCCATCAATAGCCCTACATGGAGTAATAAACTTCAAGTGGTGTGAAAGTACTTTGAACAATGAAATACAGGAATGCAGGCAAATCATTCATTCATTGAGCACTTACTGTGTGCAGAGCACTGTAGTAAGCACTTGGGAAGTACAAGTCAGCAACATATAGAGATGGTCCCTACACAACAATGGGCTCACAGTCTAGAAGGGGTAGAATCATCAACACTGAAGTAATGACAAGCAGCGTGGGTGGCTCAGTGGAAAGAGCATGGGCTTGGGAGCCAGAGGCTCCGCCACTTGTGACAAGTCTGCTGTGTGACTTTGGGCAAGTCACTTAACTTCTCTGGACCTCAGTTACCTCATCTGTAAAATGGGGATTAAAACTGTGAGCCCCATGTGGAACAACCTGATCAACCAGTGTTTAGAACAGTGCTTCACACATAGTAAGCGCTTAACAAATGCCATCATTATTAAGTAATGCTCATCATATCACTCGTCATTATGCTCATCATTATTTTGCCAACTGGTACTTCCCAAGCGTTTAGTACCATGCTCTCTGCATAGAATAAGTGCTCAATAAATATGATTGAATTAACGAATGAATCATACCTTTTCTGTACAGCACACATGTTAATGGACGAGAGAAGGCCACCCAAATAGATGTTCTAAGCTAATGTGACAGAAGACAGTCTAATGACCTGAAGAAGAAAAATATAAAATATTATAACAGTTTAGAAATAGCAAAAGAGAGATTTGCCTGGTGAAAAGCTGTCAAAAACTGAGTGACTGCATTGGAACAGAGGCATATTAATAATGTTAATAATAATAATGATAGTGTGTCCTAGAGAATAGAAGTCAGAAAGTCAGACACTAAGTCAGCGTTCCAATCCTGGCTCTGACACTTACCTGCTGGTGATCTTGAGCAAGTCACTTCACTTTTCTATACCTCAGTTAGTTCATCTGTAAAATGGGGATTTAGACTGTGAGCCCCACGTGGGACTAGACTGTGAGCCCACTGTTGGGTAGGGACCGTCTCCATATGTTGCCAACTTGTACTTCCCAAGCGCTTAGTACAGTGTTCTGCAAACAGTAAGCACTCAATAAATATGATTGATTGACATGGACTGAGTCCAACAATTAACCTGTATCAACCCCAATGTTTAGAACAGTGCCTGGCACATAGTAATCAGGTAAATATAATGAAATAATAATAATAATAAATATTGATGAACAAGGTAATCAGGTTGTACTCAGTTCCTGTCCCACACTGGCTCAAGGACTAAGGAGGAGGGAGAACAGGAATTTAATTTCCATTTCATTGGTGAGGAAAATGAAGCTGGGGCTTAATCCCCATTTTACAAATGAGGTAACTGAGGCACAGAGAAGTTGACTTGTCCAAGCCCACACAGACTTGTGACGATTACTGATTCTAAGGGGGAGCTAAAAGGACATAAAACTAAAATATTATCAGGCACTGGTGGTAGCAAAGACAACAGTGCAGCATCAGGGCAATCCTTACAGTCCTACATCAGACGTATCGACCACACTCACTGACTCCAAAAAAAACTTCTCACTGTAGTCTTTTAGATAAGTTTCTTTAAGGTACTCAATTGCTCTCCCCAGCCTATCTTACCTCAGTGATTTCCTAATTTAACTGAACCCACTCCAACACCAAAATCCTCACTATATTTCAATCTCAAACGATCCTTTGCCCAAAGCCTATCCCTGGCCTAGAACCCCCTCCCACTTCATACCTGAGAGATCACCACTCTCTCCAACTTCAAAGACCTCTTAAAATCATATTTCCCCCAAGAAACCTACTATGACTAACTCTGCATTTCCCCTATTTGTAATCTATTTTAATGTCAGTCTCTTCTAGATAGTGAACTCCTTGTAGGTAGTGATTGTGTCTACCCGCTCTATTATATTTTTCCAAGCAGTTAGTATGATACTCACCATACAGTAAACCCTCAATAAATACCACTGAATGATTGATTGACTTAGAGAGAGCATTCTGCCTCTGGGTCTCTCTCTCTCTCTCTCTCTCTCTCTCTCTCTCTGTGCACACAGGATATAATAAGGAAGAAAGAAAAACTGCAATGTCCTTTGAAAAAATTATGAAGAATATATGCAAAGACATGAAGAAAAAGTTTGTTGGTTTCATTCTGAATTTTATATAATTTAACCTGACTTCTTCTAGCTTTGTAACTGATATGAGAAATGATGTATTTTCCCTCAGTCTGTCAATCACAATTGTTTCAGGCCTTACGTAACTGGTGAGGTAATTACTTTCCATGCTTTCAATTCACTTGTGTATTGTGGCAATTAATCAATTTTCTACCCCACTGTTAAATTAAATTATAATATTAATACCAGAAGTATTCAAAATATCTTTTCTATTGAATTTTTTAATTTAGTGATCTTGAATTTTAATACTCTTTTACTTTACAATTTCAGAGGACAACACTTTCTCCAGAATAGACAGGAAAAACTTCTATATTATTAAATGGCAGAATTGTGGACTATTGCCATCTTGTAAAACAATATTAGCAACATGATTATTTAATAACTGGGAAATCTTTAAACAAGAGGGACATTATTTTCCTAAACTGTTTGCTATTCCCCTGTGGACTGTAAGCTGCTTGTTGGCAGGGAATGTGCCTACCAAGTCTGCTATATAATACAATGTGTTTAATACAGTTGTTGATTATTTGCAGCCTCAGATAATGGCAATGAATGTAAAGACCCTCCGGTCTTCCTCCTCTCCTCCAAGACTTGAAATTATTATAATACTTGCTTGCCCCACTAGATTGTAAGTACACTGAAGGTAGGGATTGTGTCTCCTCAATTAAGTCCTCATTTCCTCTCTCCCATCTGCAACAGCTATTCACTTGGTTGTGTACTCCTTAAGCAGTGATACTCACCGCAGGCCCACAGCACTTAAATACACTTAGACTGTACTATTTCCCCTAACTGTAATTTATTTTAATGTTGGTCTCACCTTTAGATTATAAGCTCCTTGTAGGTAGGGATCATGTCTCCTAAATCTAATGTAATGTACTTTCCCCAATGCTTAGTACAGTGCTTCTGCACACAGTTAGCAGTCATTAAGTACCATTAATTGACTGATGACCATTCATATAGCTCTCTGGATCATCCAAAAGCAATTATTATACCTAGATGATCCAAAGAGACTGTTCATTGTTCCCAATTCATCAGAAAGTAATGTAATTTTGTGCTTAGCTCTGAATTGAGCAGATACCCAATATTAGGTTTGGGACAATATCTGAGTCCACAGTTTATGTTGATGTGTGATGAACTTATTAGCAATTCATCAGATTTGGGCCCAAAGAGGTAAATTTTAAAAATGAAACAAACAACACATTTCAAATAATAAAATGTATGGGAAAGGATATAATTGAATATTTAGCTAATGAAGAAATCTGGTCACACCACTCAGTGTGAGAATTTCATTTAGGCTGACATCAGACCTTTCAAATATATTAGGACTAAGTCTTATATGTCTTAAAAATTAGCTCTAGCAGTATTATGAGCAGTTAATGAACTGAATATAATGGAAAGGTTTAAAAAGTTTAGAGATAAAGTATATCCTTCTGAAGCAATGTGCAAAGAGTTTACCCTGGATTCCATTTGTTCTGATTCACTG
Organism: Tachyglossus aculeatus; assembly: GCF_015852505.1. NCBI lineage: Eukaryota > Metazoa > Chordata > Mammalia > Monotremata > Tachyglossidae > Tachyglossus > Tachyglossus aculeatus. The sequence continues at coordinate 32,230,134 of NC_052079.1, read as the reverse complement.
TTCATTTAATGAATAACAGAAACAATTTTTCATTAAAATAATCTGTACAAAATTTTGAATGAACTGTACAGATGAGATGAAAATTGACAAAAAGAATAATGGTTTAAAAAGGACAAATTGAAGGATAACAGACAAGATCTTAGACGTATTCTGAATGAGAAATAATATGAAGAATATAAAGGAAAAAGGAAAAGTAGAAGCTACAAAGTGAAGTGGAGAAAGTGTGAAGATCAAATGAAACGTTTGATCGTATCTTCCTCATAGTTCAAAGTGTTTTTTTAATGTATTTCATAGCAAAATTCTTAGAGTTTGAAGTATTCATCTGCTCAGACCCAATTTTATTTATTCTTCACTCATTGCACTCCCCAAATATTTTTTATTTCAAAGCAGAAATATATCAATATTTAGATTTATACTTATCAAATTTAAGAAACAATTTTGATCACATTTAACTAAAACAATTGCCTGGGTTAGTGAAATGTATCTTTAAGATGGAATCAGGCTCTTGAAAAGAGGTAGGTATGATATAGGCCTGTCAATCACATTTAATAGGCAGCATGGAAAGTAATCTCTTTCTCTCAATCAGTCTCTAGCAGAGTGGTAGATAGAACTCATTACTGCGCAAATTAACCTGCCAGACTGTACATGTGTTCACCTCACTAGAGGTCACAAAAAGTTGACGCCAGTTTAAAAACCGCCTAAGTGTGGTCAGAGAAAGACCAGCATATAGTCCAGCTATATAGCTTGAAATATACTACATTATATTGACTGAAACTTTAAGTTTGTTTTTTTAAGTCTGGGAAAATAGATAGAGCTTTGCCCAACAAATATTTGTTGGAAAAAACACTATTTTGAAAATTTAATATAATGTATATCCATTTTTCAACTGACAAGCTTTTTTAAACTGCAAGGCTGATGCAAACAGTTGAAGCTGATTTGGGAAAGGTTTTCATTACTGACTGTTTCAATCTGGGAACCTGGTTGACTCATAGAAAATACTGCATTTTAAGAACTCAAAAACATTTTAATCGTTGATCTGAAGATGGTTCACTTTCTTTTCTATTATTTCCTGTGTTTTTCTAGGTTTGATAAGCCCTTCCATTGAACCAATGGAAAGCCTGGCCCTCTGGCAATCAGGAGACCAGGATTTTAACCTACATCTGGTTCATGTAGATGAAGACTGCATATGCACTTTAATGATGATAATAATTATAATGATAGTAGTAATTATTATCCTTATTTTAGTGTCTATGGGCTTAGCCAATAAATTGTATTTATTGAGCACTCACTATGTGCAGATCACTGTACTAAACGATTGAGAGAGTACACTATAACAGAGTTGGTAGACACACTCCCTGCCCACAAGCTTACAGTCTAGAGGGCTTATTATGTGCTAATCACTGTGGTAGATACAACCCAATCTGACTGGATACAGTCTCCCCCACCAGTCTAAGCAGGAGGGAGAAGATATTTTGAGTATCCATTTTATACATGAGGATGTTGAGGTCCAGAGCAGTTAGAACACTTCACAAGGTCACACAGCAGGCAAGTGGCAGGGCTGAAATTAGAATCCAGATCCTGTAACTCCCAATCAGTGCTGCTTCTCTTTACTGATGCACACCCCTCACCGCCAGCCCATTTGCTCACTGCACTCTATGTCCCAGTGGAACACAGACTGGCAGAGATGGGAGACAGTGAATGACACTGCAAAGCATTACAATAATAATTGTGGTATTAAGTGTGTATGTGCTAAGCACCGAACTAAATGCTGGGGTGGATTAAAAGTTCCACAGTCTCAAAAGGAGGGAGAACAAGCATTTAATCCCCATTTACAGATGAGGAAATTAAGGCTCAGGTCCTCTGTCTCCCAGGCCCATGTTCATGCTTAACAAATATTATAATTATTACAGAATAATCCACAGGAGTTTATGGTATCAAATTGAGTGATCTGTAGTTTTGCAAGAACCTTCAGGGGATGGATTATGTCTACTTACCCAGTTATACCCTCACAAGCACTTAGTTCAGTGCTCTGCACAGAGCAGAGAGATCATTAAATACCACTGATTTGTTTATCCCTAGCTCAGTGCTTTATATGAAAGTACCCCCAGTTTTGATCTTAGGAAAAAGCTTTGATGGAGTCTAATTAATAGCCCTGCCCTTGAAGAGTTTGTCATCAACTCACAATTCTTTGTCCTATTGGTCTTTTCTATGTGACCCAGTCCTATTTATTGAGTGTTTACTGTGTAGGGCACTTAAGTGCTTGAAAGTGTTCAATATAACAGAATTGATAGACACAGTCACTGCCCACAATCAGCTTACAATTCCAATAGTCATAATAGTAGCAATAGTTTCTTAAAGTGCTTATTGTGTGCAGAACACTGAACCAGGGAACGCAGGTTAGAAATGGGCACAGTTCCTGTCCTTCTAGGGGTTCATATCTAAGAGTTAAATGGGCAGAAGGGATTGGAGATAGGCACACCAGCAGTGATGAAACGTTCAAACACATTTTCTGACATTCTTTCTAGTGCCAATCACTAGTCTCTGACCTTTTCACATCCTGGCCTGTGTGCTTGCATTTTATGTATTTTCCCATTCTGAAGTTTATCTAACCTTGTCGTTTCAGACTTTCTCCTAAATAAACAGAGGATTTATTTCTGTGAACAATCTGCTCCCAATTTTTTACCAGGATTCAATTGTCCCCACTCATATTTAGTGGTCAAATGAAATAAGAACTCAGTAAACAAACACATCTTAGTTCTTTCTATAAAACACTCAGACCTGCACTTTCAAAACCAAACTGTTCGATCGATAACCATACTTTTGAATGTCAAACTGAATCAGAGCCTAAAGTAAGGGACTGGGAAATTAGATCATACAAAATAAACTTCTCTAGCATTTCTCTAACAGACATTTATGGAAAATTCTTCTACATAAGTAAATAGTCTTGGTCACAAGAATCATGGTATCCTTTGCAGATGTTCAAACTCTGGAATCATGTTTTTCAAATAAATAAGGATAAGCTACAATTGAATTAAAGGTCATTAATCATTATCTACCTCACATTTAAATGAACTATCATTTCCTCTTTAATGGAATTTCCAGGTTTTTTTAAAAAAAACAAGTCCAATGTTGTCCTTTTGATAGATGAGAGTTAAACATTCATAAAAAAAGTGAAAGGAAAGAAAAAGAATATTGAGGAAGAGGTGGGAGAGGGGACAGAATCTGAAATACTCTGGCCAAAAAGAGAATAATAGAAATTAAGAACTAGTGATGGGAATGCCTTACAGTGTCTCAAGATTGAGTTCAGATAAGCAGACTATCATTCATGTGATTATCTTAATCTCTCTCTGGTTCTGAAATCAGTCAGGAAATATGAGAACAGGTTTTCTTGTAATGCTTTGGTATTTTCCTAACTAGTCCAGCTGGATGTGCAGAGGAGCATAACAATGAAAAAAATTAAACAAAAGAAATAAGCTAACCAAACTTTGTTGAACCTCAGAAAAGGTTCACTATGGATTTGAGGAAAAAGGTTTAGGTCACTTTTATGTGAACTGGTTGTTCACCCCTTTCAATTAAGAACAGTTTGTTATTTTTCTTCATTTGGCCTCCAGGCACATATTTCATCATCTACAAAAGAGGAACTGGGATCATTTTACAAGAGAAAGAGCTATAATTCACTGTACAAAGGCATTTGATGAAAATAATTCAATTGGCTAATGAAAAAAAGAGTCAAACTGGGAATCCCCAAAACGCTATGGACTACAAATGAATTATCCCTAAATTAAGGTACAGTGGGTAAACCCTAAAGTTCATAAAGCAGATGAATGATGGTTAACTCCTTAAGTGCAGGGATCTACTAGTATCTACTAATTTCTATTGTACTCTCCCAACTTGGTACAGAATAAAATCTCAGTAAACACCAATGGTGCATATGGGCAGTCTAGACAAGATAATATTGTATTTTCCAATCCCATTTTTTCATGGACAAATATTATGTTTACTGAGTGTATTATCCTCATTTACCTTAAATGTTCTGAGCACGTAAGGCCCTAGATGACTTGTCATAAATATCATGATAATAGATATCAAGGTTCCTCCATGCTTAGATTATTAACTGTTTTCTCAAAAAAAAAAATCAGTAGGTGTATGACTAAATGGAAAAAAAATGACAAAGGTGTATCTGGGGAAAAGTTGATCACATAATAATAATAATAATAACTTTATTTGTTAAGAGCTTACTATGCACCGGGCACTGTACTAAGCACTGGAGTGGATGCAAGAAAATTTGGTTTTACATCGTCCCTATCCCACATGGGTCTTACAGTCTCGATCCCCATTTTACAGATGAGGTAACTAAGGCAGAGAAGTTAAATGAAGTGCCCAAGGGGACACAGCAGACAAGTGGCAGAGTTGGATTAGAACCCATGACCTTTTGAATCCCAGCCCTGAGCGCTATCCACTACACCATGCTGCTTCTCATGTAGAATGAGGGGGAGGGAGCAGAATGCCATCTCAGAACTCTCCTGCCCACTCTTTCACCTCTTCCAGGCCACAACTACTGACACTCCCCCTGCCCTCCATTGGTATTTTCCCAAGCACAAAAGTTGGGGCCTGATGAAATCCAGCAGTGTTGGAACTGCTAAAAAAAGATGTTCAGAGAATAGAAATTGAATAGAGGAAGGTGTTTGGAGAAACTGGGAAGAACACAAGGGCAAGTGCATGGAAAGGAGACAGAAAAAATGTGCGGACAGAAGAGAAAAGGGAAGAGGGTGGGTTTGGGTTTATGAGATTGTAAATTCCTCCCCTAGACTGTAAGCTCCTTGAGGGAAGAGATCATGTCTACATACTGCATTGTATTGTACTTTCCCAAGTGCTTAATTCAGTGCTCTGCATACGGTACGTACTTAATAAAATACTGATTGATCGATTGTATCTCCGAGATCACAGCTACATTTACCTATGTGGATAAGAAAGAGATGGTGTTCTTTGTGCTTCACCTGAAGATCACTCTTTGGGAGTTGCTATAAATGGAAATGATAACATAGAATCCATCCATAGTGGGGGAAGTTTAAATTCTAAGATACTACCCAAAGGATCAGTGAAAAGCTAAATGATCCAAGTTCTAGTACTGAGAGTCACTGGTGCCCAACCCAAGAAGAGCAGTGGTGCACAATAATTTAAAATGAATGTTTCTAAGGGAAAGCTTGAATTGCCTTGCAAATAGTGAGCTCTAACCAATATAAGTGGGAAAAATATCCCCTAACCACAAATTCCATTTAAATCTATTGACCAGTTCTATAAAAACAAGTCTAGAAATGTTGTTTGTCCTCTCACCCTCTACGTACTTCATGCCCTGCCTCACTTCTACTTCACCCTCAGCTCTGTTGCCTTGCTGCTTCTCACTGGACTCATTTCTGATTTGTTCTGGGAGGTGTGACATGCCAGAAATCTTCTCCTCAAGGCTAGGAAGAGAGAAGACCAAGCTGGGAGTGGAAGGTTGTAGTCACTTATCACAACAATACTCAACCTAACATTCATTCATTCAATTGTATTTACTGAGCACTTCCTGTGTGCAGAGCACTGTACTAAGCACTTGGGAAGTACAAGTCGGCAACATATAGAGACGGCCCCTACCCAACAACAGGCTCACAGTCTAGAAGGGGGAGATGGACAACAAAACAAGTAGACAGGTGTCAATACGGTCAAAATAGATAAAAAGAATTAGATATATACATACATCATTAATAGAGTAATAAATATGTACAAATTTACACAAGTTCTGTGAGGAGGGGATAGAGGTAGGGCAGAGGGATGGAGGGAGTGGGGGCAATGGGGAGGGGAGAAGGAGCAGCAGAGGAAAAGGAGGGGTCAGGCCTCCTGGAGGAGGTGAGCTATCAGTAGGGCTTTGAAGGGAGGAAGAGAGCTAGTTTGGAGGATGTGTGGAGAGAGGGCATTCCAGTCCAGAGGAAGGACGTGGGCCAGGGGCCGATGGTGGAACAGATGAGAACGAGGCACAGTGAGGAGATTAGCAGCAGAGGAGCAGAGGGTGAGGGCTGGGCTGTAGAAGGAGAGAAGGGAGGTGAGGAAGGAGGGGGCGAGGTGATGGAGAGCTTTGAAGCATCTGTTATTACTTTGGGCCCCATTGTTTTTCCTCAAACTCCCCTGATCTCTCCAGGAACTGGTACCATTACTGGCCACTCCAGGGTAGTCAATCAGGCAGTCAATCAGTAAGGTACTGGAGCAACATGCTGGAAAAGTAATTCAGGGGTTACTTTCTATTGAGGAAATTGGCATTTAGAAGAGTTCACTTGATTTACAGAAGCAGCGTGGCTCAATGGAAAGAGCCCGGCTTTGGAGTCAGAGGTCATGGGTTCAAATCCCGGCTCCGCCAATTGTCAGCTGTGTGACTTTGGGCAAGTCATTTCACTTCTCTGGGCCTCAGTTACCTCATTTGTAAAATGGGGATGAAGACTGTGAGCCCCCCGTGGGACAATCTGATCACCTTGTAACCTCCCCAGCGCTTAGAACAGTGCTTTGCACATAGTAAACGCTTAATAAATACCATTATTATTATTATTATTATTATTATTTGCATTCCTTCTTAGTCCCACAGAAAAGCAATTTTCTAGTCACAGAAAGATAGCCCACAGACTCACAGGTATGAAAAAAGAAAAAGGGTGTATATTAGAGAAAAAGAAAGACTCAAAAAATAGGAAATTCATATATCAATCCACATATTCAATCCTTCACTAAATCCTGCCATTCCCACCTTCACAACATTGCTAAAGTTTGCACTTTCCCCTCCAAACTACTACCAAGTTAATACACTCATCCTATCCTCCCTGGTTTACTGTATCAGCTTTCTTGCTGACCTCCCAGCCTCCTGTCTCTCCCCACTCCAATCTGTATTTCACTCTGCTCCCTCGTTTATTTCTACAAAAACATTCAGAACATGTCACCCCACTCCTCAAAAACCTCCAGTGGTTGCCCATCCACCCTCGCATCAAACAAGAACTCCTCACCATTGGCTTTAAAGCATTCTTGCCCCGTCCTACCTCAACTCGCTACTTTCTTACTACACCCTGGCCCGCACACTTCATTCCTCTAATGCTAACCTTCTTACTGTGCCTTGATCTGGTCTATCTCACTGCCAGCCCCTGGCCCCCAGCCTGGAATGCCCCCCTTCCTCTAATCTGCCAGAAAATTACTCTCCCCCACTTAAAAGCCTTATTGAAGGAACTACTCCTCCAAAAAGCCTTCCTAATTAAGCCCCCCTTTCCTCTTCTCCCACTCCCTTCTGTGTTGCCTTGACTTGCTTCCTTTGTTCTTCCCTGTCCCATTCCCACAGCACTTATGTACATATCTGTAATTAGTTTACTTATATTGTCTGTCTCCCTCCGCTCTAGACTCTAAACTCATTGTGGGCAGGGAATGTGTCTGTTTATTGTTGTATTCTCTCAAGCTTAGTACAGTGCTCTGCACACAGTAAGCACTCAATAACTGAACGAAAGAAAGTGTAAGTTTGAGACAGAACAGACGCTCAGACACACACTCTATATGTTCTAATATACAGCAAATAACACTAGCAGGAAAAGTCTCCTTTGCAAATGCAACAAGGAATAATAAGGTCTGAGGATTTTTTAAAACCATCTTATACACAAATATATTTGAGAGTTGGAGTCAACTTTTCTTGGTTCTGTCTATTGCTTCCTGCTGAGGTAAAATATTTCTACTACTGATGTTCTATTTCATACTGAAAAGTTAAACATGAACAAATGTATTTGGTCTTGTCCCTTGTATAATCTGCACTGAGAGGTTATTCCTTCTTTTCACTTTAGTATATTTACTATATTAAAGTTGTACTAAAATAGGTGTCCAGACTTTGCCTAAATTACCTTTGAACATGACTTAGTAGTGATAATTTTCAGCTGAAGTTCTTTGAGGTTAAGTAGCAAAATTCTAAAATCCAAAGATTATTATTAAACTGTTACAATCTTTTAAAAATATTAAAATAATCTCCAACCATGGCAGAAAACTCTAAACACATGGTCTTAGGAAATAAAATACAAAAAAATATTGTATAGCTGAACCTTGATGAGGAAATTTCATTAAAACATCAATTTCTGAAAATTAACATCTTATTTGTTTATGCAGTGTGAAACTGTTCATAAGTTAATTTAGCATAATATTGAAATATAATAAGCAAAGACCCAAACAAGATTAATCGCTTTCATAAAATAAGTCCCCTTCTCTGCATGTTGGTAAAATATTAGCCTAATAAGATTGGGACTCTTCATTCTGGAAAGCAGAAGGCTAATAGGGAATGTTATTGAAGTCTACAGAATTATAAATCATGGAATTATTGTTCAGCAAATCCCTCAAAAGCATGAGGGAAGCCTACTTAAGCTAGAAGGTTGTGGGCAACATGGCCTAGTGACAGACCACGGGCCTGAGAGTCAGCAGAAGGACATGGGTTCTAATCCCAGCCCCACCACATGTCTGCTGTGTCACTTGGGCAAGTCACTTAACTTTTCAGGGCCTCAGTTACCTCATCTGTAAAATGGGGATTAAAAGTGTAAGTCCCACATGGGACAGGGACTGTGACCAACATGCTTAAAACACTGGTTGGAACATAGTAAGTGCTTAATAAACACCATTAATAATAATGTTAATACTAATACTAATAATAATAATCAAAAAAGTCACATCTGAAAACATTACGAAGATGAAGGAGGTTTAAATGAATTCAGGTATGAGTGGTTCAAAATGTGTTAGACTATATACCAGCAACAGAGGGATAGACTTCACTGGAAATACAATTATTGTTGTGATTCTTGGAAAAGTAACATGGCCTAGTGGAAAGAACATGGACCTAAGAATTAGAGGACCTGGGTTCTAATCAGTTAAACAATAAATGGTATTTATGTGTAGAGCACTGAACTAATTGCTTGGGAGAGTATAATGTAACAGAATTAGCAGATACAGTCCCTGCCCATAATGAGTTTACAGTCTAGAGGGTCTAATCTAGTCAAATCCAGGCTAATCCTGCCTCATCCACTAGTCTGCTGTATGACCTTGGGAAAGTCATTTCACTTCTCTGTGTCTCAGTTCCCTCATCTGCAAAATAGGGACTCAATAGCTGCTCTCCCTACTACCTAAACTGTGAGACCCATGTGGGACTTGATTACCTTGTATCTATTTTAGGACTTAGTTCAGAGATTGACGCAGAGTAAGCACTTAACAGACACTACTATTCTTTTACTTGTCCTACTTTAAATATTGCCCTCCAAGATCTTGAATATCAAGTGTCCAAAGTGCATAAATGACACAGAAGGGAGGAGGAGTTGGGGAAAAAGGGAGTTTCTTCAGGCAAGGCCTCTTGAAGGAGAAGTCAACTTAATAGGACTTTGAAGGTGGGGAGAATCTGTTTTATATGGAGATGAGGTAACAGGCACAGAGAATCAATCAATCAATCAATCGTATTTATTGAGCGCTTACTATGTGCAGAGCACTGTACTAAGCGCTTGGGAAGTACAAATTGGCATCACATAGAGACAGTCCCTACCCAACAGTGGGCTCACAGTCTAAAAGGGGGAGACAGAGAACAGAACCAAACATACCAACAAAATAAAATAAGTAGGATAGAAATGTACAAGTAAAATAAATAAATAGAGTAATAAATATGTACAACCATATATACATATATACAGGTGCTGTGGGGAAGGGAAGGAGGTAAGACGGGGGGATGGAGAGGGGGACGAGGGGGAGAGGAAAGAAGGGGCTCAGTCTGGGAAGGCCTCCTGGAGGAGGTGAGCTCTCAGCAGGGCCTTGAAGGGAGGAAGAGAGCTAGCTTGGCGGATGGGCAGAGGGAGGGCATTCCAGGCCCGGGGGATGACGTGGGCCGGGGGTCGATGGCGGGACAGGCGAGAGCGAGGTACAGTGAGGAGATTAGTGGTGGAGGAGCGGAGGGTGCGGGCTGGGCAGTAGAAGGAGAGAAGGGAGGTGAGGTAGGAGGGGGCGAGGTGATGGACAGCCTTGAAGCCCAGGGTGAGGAGTTTCTGCCTGATGCGCAGATTGATCGGTAGCCATTGGAGGTTTTTGAGGAGGGGAGTAATATGTCCAGAGCGTTTCTGGACAAAGATAATCCGGGCAGCAGCATGAAGTATGGATTGAAGTGGAGAGAGACACGAGGATGGGAGAGAAGTTAAGTGACTTGCCCAAGGTCACAAAGCAGACAAGTAGCGGAACTGGAATTAGAACCCAGGTCTTTTGGTCTCTCAGGCCCCTTCTCTATCCACTAGGCCATGCTGATTTATGGCATCTTAGCACAAGGTGTCTTTTTGTTGACTAAGAGGTGAAAGATTATTTGGAAAGCATTTACCTGTGCACTCATAAAAATCTAACTAAAATATTTTATTACTGGAATACACTGCCATTTGATCGTGTACTTATATCTATTGTGCTTGGTTATCACTGTTTTTTGATATATTTACTTTACCCCATGGATCATGGAAAGATGTACTTACTTTACACTATTTCCTATGGGAAATTATTTTTCATTATTGCCTTTTTGCTTAACACTACGAATATGAATGGTATTTCTTAAGGGCACTGTCTCACTCCAAGAGAATACTGTAAAGGTTAATTTAGCTTAAACTGACTGCAAAGTACTATACTACTTTTTGGGGAGGTGGAAACAGCAGAAGTGAAACGTGGTTTCAGGTCACATGGAATTTTTAATCTAATGAGGGACACAGACAACTGAAGAAAGAACAATGATAAAATAGCCAGCAGCCTGAGGGTGAAAGCTCAAAATAAACCACTGAATGAATGTATAACTGAATATACTCATACGCATGAGTGCTGTGGATGGATAGACAAATAAATGCAAGGGTTTGTTGTTGGCTTCATCACACCCGGAGTGTCTTCTTGGAATAGGTGAAATGTCAGAAGGGCTTTGCAAACAGTGAAAACTGTGGCCTGGTTGATTTTGGATGGCAGCTCACCTCCTCCAGGAGGCCTTCCCAGACTGACCACCCTTTCCCTCTGCTCCACCTCACCTCCCCATCGCCCCCACTCCCTCCCTCTGCCCTACCTCCTTCCCCTCCTCACAGCACTTGTGTAAATTTGTACATATTTATTACTCTACTTTATTAATGATGTGTATATATCTAATTCTGTTTATTTTGACGGTATTGACACCTGTCTACTTGTTTTGTTTGGTTGTCTGTCTCCTTCTAGACTGTGAGCCCGTTGTTGGGTAGGGACCATCTCTATATGTTGCCAACTTGTACTTCCCAAGCGCTTAGTACAGTGCTCTGCACACAGTAAGTGCTCAATAAATATGATTGAATAAATGAACGAGGGTAGTGGTTTGAGTTCCTGGCTAAAGGAATTCCCTGAGCAAGTGGCTGGAGAAAGGAGAGTTGAGTTTGAGAGGAATGAAGAGGGTTAGCTGGGGAGTACTAGACAGAAACTACATTAAAAGGGGAAAACCGGTGGAGAACTTTTAAGCCAAGGGTAAGGAGTGTTTGTTTAATGTGGAGGGAGGTAGTTGCAGCATGGAATTTAGTCAGAAGATGTGAGGAGACTAGATAGAAGGGACTAGTGAGGAGACAGATAGTGTTTCCACCATAATAATAATAATGATGGTATTTGTTTAGTGCTTACTATGTGCAAAGCACTGTTCTAAGCGCTGAGGAGGTTACAAGGTGATCAGGTTGTCCCATGGGGGGCTCACAGTTTTAATCCCCATTTTACATAAGCAGCGTGGCTCAGTGGAAAAAGCCCGGGCTTTGGAGTCAGAGGTCATGGGTTCAAATCCTGGCTCTGCCAATGGTCAGCTGTGTGACTTTGGGCAAGTCACTTCACTTCTCTGGGCCTCAGTTACCTCATCTGTAAAATGGGGATTAAGACTGTGAGCCCCCTGTGGGACAACCTGATCACTTTGTAACCTTCCCAGCGCTTAGAACAGTGCTTTGCACATAGTAAGCGCTTAATAAATGCCATCATTAGGTAACAGGCACAGAGAAGTTAAGTGACTTGCCCAAAGTCACAAAGCTGACAGTTGGTGGAGCTGGGATTTGAACCCATGACCTCTGACTCCAAAGCCCGTGCTCTTTACACTGAGCCACGTTGAAAGCTTGAAATAGAGTGGTGGCTGTTTGAAGAGAAGGAAGAGGCAGATCTAGGAAATATTCCCCACTGCCAAACACTCCCAAGTCTCCCCTCTACTAAAAAAGCTTTTTTTGAAATCTCACAGCTCCATCCATCTACCACTTTGAATCACTGTCCCTGTTTATGTCAGAGGTTGACTACAGACAGCAGTGAGGGAGGGGAGTCAGTATTCTGACTTGTCTTCCTGCCCTCAATTATATGAGGATATATATGTTATATATGAGGATAAATAGATTGTTAATCAGGACATCAAGAAATGGGAGAGTGATTTACTGACCACTGTGTTGTCTCTGCACATGCAAGGAAGTGCTCTCAGGACTTATGCCAGGTAGACAGTGGGCAGCGCCAATATCACTGGGCAGTGCCAATATCATTCTTGCCAAATACCAGGGATCAACTCATGATGCTTGTCAAACCACTGAAACTAAGAACAAAGTTGAATTTCACCATTTAATATAAATACTAAATTTTCAATTGCTGAATTCTGAAATTAAAAGTAAGAGGGACTCTTTGAAACATGAAAACTTGTTTTGGTCTTCTGTCTTCTCTGCGGCATGGATGCTCTTTGAATGTTTGATCAGAAGACAAAATATCTAACTCATTACATTGTCCACACACTCAATTAAGGGAATCATAAGAGTGCATAGGTGTTTATGTCAGAAAATGCTCTGAAACCCAGTGCGTGGGTAAGCAGCTGGGCTTTTGTCAAAGACATTCTCTAAGGTGTCTTGTTTTGTATCTGGCTAGAATGCAATCAAAACATTTCAAGTGGGATATTGAGGAAAGCTTGGCAGCTTAACAATGCTTCATTTAAAGGGATGGTGCTATATCCTCAGTCGTGAAATTTGTCAATAAGTTCCTTGATGCTTTTCAGCTGTCTTTGCCCTTCCAAGCTTTGACTACTTCAAATCATTAGCACTAACATTAAACATAACTGGCTAAGCATTTGCTACAAGTCATGGCTATAGGATTCCAAAAAGTGACGAAGGAGTTTCAAAGGGGATATCGCATTAACCAAATATTACCTAAGAAAACTGAAACTTATTTCTCCCCATTGGCCCGGAGAACCTCTGGGGGTTTAGAATATTTTATTCAGCCAGTTCACTTAGACAAACAAAATCTTTGGGTAAAGACCACATGGTTTCTATAAGGAGACGTCACACCTCACTAAACTGCAGGAAATCTTTGAAGGGATCCATAAGGTGGACAGAGGGGAACTGGAGCACGCGTACATTTTCAAAATAAATTTAACAAGTTTCCATCACAGGAGTCTGTGTAATTATTGAACTGGGATGGATCACAGGATACAAATCAATTAATGACATTTATTGGGAACTTACTATGTGCAGAACACTGTTCTGAGAAATTACATAATTGGCCAAAAGAGAGCAAATAAAGGCTAAACTGCCACTTTCAGAGATGCAAAAGTGCAAACAGCTCAATGATACCCCTTGTTTTATACTCTGCTGGCAGGGGGTGTATTACAAAGTCTTTTTGCTTTGATAAGGCTCAGTCATCAACACAGGATTCCACACTCAGTGGAAACTTAATAAATTCTACTGATACTGAAAATCCAGGTGACGTTCTCATACAGAAATACTTGACACTTTGGCCTTCAACTCATCTGCTCAAAAACATCAGGAAGTTTTTCCATTTTGATTACTACCCTGTTAATTATACAAAAATATTTCCTATTTCTTCACTTGCAAGGGACTGGGACCATGTCTAATTCCCACATATGTATTCTTCCCTATTGCTTAGTATTGTACTCTGCATTCAGTAAGTGCTCTTCCCTATTGCTTAGTATTGTACTCTGCATTCAGTAAGTGCTTAAGGAATACTATTACTACATATTCATTCATTCATTCAATCATATCCCTCTTTGTGCAGAAATGCTCTGGGCATGTTACTCCCCTCCTCAAAAATCTCCAGTGGCTACCAGTCAACCTACGCAAAAAGCAAAAACTCCTCCCTCTTGGCTTCAAGGATCTCCATCACCTCGCCCTCTCCTACCTCACCCCCCTTCTCTCCTTCTCCAGCCCAGCCCACACCCTCCGATCCTCTGCCGCTAACCTCCTCACTGGGCCTCATTCTCACCTGTCCCACCGTCGACCCCCGGCCCACAATACCCTCCCTCCGCACATCCGCCAACCTAGCTCTCTTCCTCTCTTCAAAGCCCTACTGAGAGCTCACCTCCTCCAGGAGGCCTTCCCACACTGAGCCCCCTCCTTCCTCTCCACCTCCCCATCCCCTCCACCCTACCTCCTTCCCCTCCCCACAACACCTGTATAAATGTTTGTACAGACTTATTACTCTATTCATTTTACTTGTACATGTTTATTATATTTATTTTGCTAATGATGTGCATCTAGCTTTACTTCTGTTTATTCTGATGACTTGACACCTGTCCACATGTTTTGTTTTGTTGCCTGTCTCCCCCTTCTAGACTGTGAGCCCGTTGTTGGGTAGGGACCGTGTCTATATGTTACCAACTTGTACTTCCCAACCGCTTAGTACAGTGCTCTGCACACAATAAGCTCTCAATAAATACGATTGAATGAATGAATGAATTGAGCGCTTACTGTGTGCACAGCACTGTACTACGTGCTTGGAAAGTACGAATCGGCAACATATAGAAATGGTCCCTACCCAACAATGTGCTCACATATGCAAAACTATATACAGGTCAAGGCCCCACTAATAATAATAATAATGCTATTTGTTAAGCACTTACTATGTGCAAAGCACTGTTCTAAGCGCTGGGTGAGATATAAGGTGATCAGGTTGTCCCACGTGGGGCTCACAGTCTTCATCCCCATTTGACAGATGAAGTAACTGAGGCCCAGAGAAGTTAAGTGACTTGCCTAAAGTCACACAGCTGACAAGTGGTGGAGCCGGGAGTAGAAACCATGACTTCTGACTCCCAAGCCTGTGCTCTTTCCACTGTCTTGCTGCTTCTAGACTTACTTGGAGGGAAAATGAGAATAAAGAATTGGTGTCTTAAGAAAGTGAAAGCAATGATGTAGTTCAAGTTTCTCAGGTCAACTTACTCCAATGAAATGACATCCTAGAAAACTCAAACTTTCCAAAGGCACCATGCTGGTATACAGTTCTTCACACAATGTGGCTTTCCATCAAAATGGATTCACACACTTGTTCTTTTGCTATACATGATAACTAATATTTTTACTTTAGATAGCCTATCCACATATTAAATCTATCTATCTCTGTGTACTGACAGGGTGACTGCCACTGTAGTATTTCATCTTATCCAGGCCTATGTCAAGTAGTTGTCCAAAAGCCGATTCGTACGACTCTGAAGGTGCACCTCCTCCAAAAGGCCTTCCCAGACTAAGCCCCGCTTTTCCTCATCTCCCACTCCCTTCCATGTCAGCCTGACTCCCCCACTTTGCTCTTCCCCCCATTCCCACCCTACAGCACTTAAGTATATATCTTCAATTTTATTTATTTATATTGATGCCTTGATGCCCATCTGCTCGTACTGATGTTTGTCTCCCCCCTTCTAGACTGTGAGCTCATTGAGTTTCTCGATTGCTGTACTGTATTTTCCCAAGCACTTAGTACATTGCTCTGCACACAGTAGGTGCTCAAGAAATACGACTGACTGAATGAATAATTTATTCAAGATGTGTTCCTGCATTGCTACATGTGACCCTTTCTCCATCAGAGTAAACATGCTGTGTGGAAAGTCCAATTCTGTCCAATCTAAATGTAAGCAATATGGATCTCACATGCAACATTTTCTACTGCATTTGAGGAAAAAAGGTTCGATAAGTATAAAAAGATGTATTCTTAAATTCTCTGACATCTAAATAGCTTATAAGAACCAGTAGCATCATTTGTGAATTCAAATAAATGACACTCAGTGAAGCTAGGAAGAATGTCTGGACAAAAAAATCATCCATATATAATTGAGAACATGAAATACATCACATTTCTAAAATCTTTTGGTGGCTGAGTTTTTAATGGTATCACTTTTGTTCTTCCTGGAAGTCTTCATCAATTTGGAATGTCTTAATTAGAAAAGTAACTAAAACACTGGAAAAGATAAAAAGCTTTTGATTCTACTAAAATAAAAATAGTTCTCAATCTATAATTTATATTTTAGTTGGTTTGTTGCTTTATTTTAAAGGTTAGGAGATTCACAATAGTACCAATATTTTTTTCCTATGTACTTTCATATATACCACAATTCTTGCTTAAATCATGCCTTGAAGTAGTTTTTTGGAAGGGCCATATGTATTAAAATATTAAAATGTCAAATATCACTTTGTAAAAAAAATAACTTTATAGTAATTTATTTTGAACTTTATTTTGAAGCATACAAAAGACAGGGCTAGTCATGTGGGAGTTTAAAATGCCACCTTTAGGTTGCTTATTGTCAATTGTCTTTTTCTTTTATTTGGATGCAAGCATTGGATCATTTTACAATACCAGCTGCACACAAAATATTTTGATTTCAATCAATTCAAATTTCAATTTGAATGTGATTTTGATTGAAATCACATTTACTTTTTTGGCATTTGACTTTCATTACTGTAAACTTGACAAATGTAAAGCCTTGATATGGCTAAAGTATCAAAATCCAGGCAAGACATTCTGGTGGAGAACAAACCTATGAAATAATCTGACAGTAATCTCATTTGAAATATGTCCAAGTTCAGTAATATAAACTGGATTTGAAGGAATAAAATCTATATTATTCTTTTGATCCCTTACAGAAGTTTTGAAAAAAAAATCACACAGGTAAAACCTAAAGAATATAAACTGTAAATTAGGAGAATTATTTTTTCAAAAAAAAATCTATGAAATTTAGTGTGACAGGAAAAATGGTCCTTATTTTTCTAAGTTAGATTTTTTCATTCACCTTCCCTCCTCCCAACCCCCCCACAAAATATTAAAAACTATTATTAAAATATATGTGAGGGTGCTTTAACTGATACCTTAATGGGGTTACTTATTTGCATTTTATATTATCAACTATGAGGACACTTAGTATATAACCCCCAAAAAAAGTGAAAATTTGGAAGAGTTAAAAACACAAAAACAGAAACATTTCCACTCCCTTTTTCATACCCATTCTGTTTAAAACAGGAAACACTTTCCAATTCCTCTTTCATAGCCATTCTGCTTTCTCTCTGAAAAATATTAAATTTTGTTATTTTACAAATACCAAGCATAATAATTATTTTTGCCATTACCACTATATTCAAGGAGAAATAGGATGGCGATCCAACTTTGTCAAATTAAAGATACTTTGTAGTCTCTGGAACTACAGGGCCACAATTTACAAATTGTCATTTTTTCACCTTGCAACACCTAATCATTCCCCCTTAGACTTGAAGTAAATAGTTGCGAGGTGTGCAAATCAATTTGTAGAGAAGTACTAAGCGCTTAGTACAGTGCTCTGCACACAGTAAGTGCTCAATAAATATGACTGAATGAATGAATGAAGTGCTGCAGGTGACATAACTGGAGCAGGAGTGATTAGATGCTAGAAGGGGGATATAAGCTGTGGAAAAGAAAAATTATTCATAGATGATCTCATGGAAGACATGAAATTTTAGAGTGACTTTGAAGATGGGGTTATTTGAAAAGAGAGGGTGTCCAGGCACAGGGAACGGATTGAGGAATCATGCAAAGGGTCTAATTAGAAAAGGTGAGACTGCTCCAGTGAGTAAAGAGGCAGTATAACCTAATGAAAAGAGCATGTGCCAGGGACTTGGGGAAGCTGAGTTCTAACATAACTGCCTGTTATGTGACCTTGAGCAAGTACAACTTCTCTGTGCTGCAGTTTATGACTCTGATGTAGTTTTGTTCGGAAGTTCATTCATTCAATCATATTTATTGAGCACTTACTGTGTGCAGAGCACTGTACTAAGTGCTTGGGAAGTACAAGTTGGCAACATATAGAGACAGTCCCTACACAACAGTGGGCTCACAGTCTAGAAGAGTGGGCTCACAGTCTAGAAAATGGATTAGCTATGGTTGCTGGGGCCTACACAGACCAAAAAATTAAATAACTCTTTTCTCTCCTCCTTAGATTTAGAGTCCTTTGTGGGGCACAGACTGTGTCCAACCTAATTATCTCGTGTCTACTTCAGAACTTAGTACAGTGCGTGGTACATAGTAAGCACTTGGTACCACAATTCTTCTTATTATTCCTCACCTGTAAAAAGGAGATTAAATTCATTCATTCAGTCATATTTATTGAGTGCTTACTGTATGCAGAGCACTGTACTAAGCTTGGGAAATACAAGTTGGCAACATATAGACGTGGTCCCTACCCAACAATGGGCTCACAGTCTAGAAGGGGGAGACAGACAACAAAACAAAACATGTGGACAGGTGTCAAGTCATCAGAATAAGTAGAAGTAAAGCTAGATGCACATCATTAGCAAAATAAATAGAATAGTAAACATGTACAAGTAAAATGAATAGAGTAATAAGTCTGTACAAACATATATACAGGTGCTGTGGAGAGGGGAAGGAGGTAGGGCGGGGGGGAGGGGGAGAGGAAGGAGGGGGCTCAGTGTGGGAAGGCCTCCTGGAGGAGGTGAGCTCTCAGTAGGGCTTTTAAGGGAGGAAGAGAGCTAGCTTGACAGATGTGCAGAGGGAGGGCATTCCAGGCCAGGGGGAGGATGTGGGCTGGGGGTCGACGGCGGGACAGGCGAGAACGAGTCACAGTGAGGAGGTAGGAGCAGAGGGTGTGGGCTGGGCTGGAGAAGGAAAGAAAGGAGGTGAGATAGGAGGGGGCAAGGTGCGATTGAGAGCCTTGAAGCCGAGAGTAAGGAGTTTTTGCCTGATGCATAGGCTACGAGGAGGGGAGTAACATGCCCAGAGAGTTTCTGCACAAAGATGATAGGATTAAATCCTATTGCCTCCAACTTAGACTATGAGCTCCATGTGGGACTGTGTCCAACCTGATAACCTTGCATCCACCCCAGCAAGTAGAACCAGGCTTGACATACAGTAAGCGCTTAACAAATACCATAAAAAAGAAGAGAATGGATAAATTAGAGAGAGAACAGAGAGAGATGTGATGACTAGCCTTGAAGCCAATGGTCAGGAGTTCCGGCTTGATACAAAGAAGAGTAGGTGGCTTTTCCATATACATTATTTTTGTAGTTTTTCTTCAGTATGAATAGTCTGATAGGTAGGTACCCAATTTAAATCAGCTAGATTAGGATACTTACACCAAACTTACAGTTATCATGGGAAAGGAAGTTACTTTAAAAACAGACTAGATGTCTCACAATGGATGGAACAGTCAGAAATTTTAAAGAAGTGCCACGCAGTTGGCATTCCCGAATACTGTCGATATTATCCTCATTCAGGTGGGCAAGCCCGAGGGATGCCTGGAACTAGTGGGAGAGTTACTCTGTTTTTTGTATTTTCATTAAATTTCTGGGAAAAAGTGAAAAACATTGAAATAGAGCACACAGGATCCAAATCACACCTACATTATATCATCATGCTATCATTTTCTGGGCTTTCATTTTCACAGAGTTGTTAACTTTGAAGAATCTGCAAAGATTCCTTAGGGCCAAAAAATTATTTGGCTTGGGTAGATTTTATTTCCAAATCTTTATGCCTGTTAGGCAGCAGGGTTCCAGGCCTGGCAGAAGGACAAAAACAATTTTCCCCCACCAGAATTGTTTGTAACATTACAGGAGGAGTCTGGCCCCTCTGCCAATAGTGGGAGAAGTCTACCCCTCCTTGGTCTGGGGGCCATCTCATCTGAGGACAGAATATCAAACAGTGTTGTTTGCTCCCTCCCCAGAGCTCCAACCTCTACTTAATCTTTATGAAGGATAAAGAGGAAGATGGAGCAGGTTAATCTGGTCATTATCTTAAGATGATTCTCTTAGAATAAACTCCATTTTACAGCTAAGCAAAGGCCCCAGGATAACACATCTCATCTGCCTTTTTCCTCAAGCAAATCCTCATCTTGGTCCTCAAAGCCTTGAACCTCAGTGGCTTTCAATATTACCTTGGAAACATTGATTTTTTATATTTGCTGTTGTGATCTCTTCCAATTTGAGGTAGTGATTAAATACTGACTTTGATCTAGTTTTGTTTGGAAGCTGGGTTTAGCCATGGTTGCTGGGGCCTACATAGACCAAGAAATTGTTTCTCAGATGGATTCTAATACCATATCATCCTTTAGTGGCCCTAACTTCAGGATGCCTGATTTTGATCCTTGTTTGTGGTTATAAAGCAAACAGACCCAAATTTCAGACCCTTGTGAAAAAGCTTGGGGGCAGTATAAAATGCCCATGTCTTGAAAAATTGAATGAAATGTTGGATGAGTTTATTTTGCAAAAGAAAACATTGGTCTGTCAATTATTATGCTATGCTCATACCTCTGAGCTAAGATATGAGCTATGCCTGCATGTTATAAGATTTGAGAAAATAACCCATTTTCAAAGCAAAAAAAAAAAATTGAGGAATCTACATTTTCATACCCTAAAGCCACAAGAGACCATATGGTCTGGTGAAAGTATTTTTCAAGTTCTGTTTATACCAACATTTATATGCAAAGATTAGTCAAATTTATGAAAAGTACGTTTCACCAATTCATTATCTGGAATACAAGGTACTGTGTTTTCAGGGATAGATTGATGGATCTTGTCAGCATTTTGGCTCATCCATGCATCTCATGAGGAAAACACAAAATTTTCATTTAAGATTCTCATCCCTAAGGTTATGATAAGATACAGTTCGCAGTAACAATTCATCTTTGGATTTCAGGTAATTTAGCCCTGCGATCACGCTCCTAATGAAGCATTCACCTGAGTTTATGGAGAAATCTCACGCAAGTAAATGTATTAATCACAGTAAACTTTAACTTTGATCATCTTTATGCTCATTTTGGGTGAACATACAGTGGTTTCAGAATGACTACAACTTTAAATATATAACAAATTTACACTTCATATTGCATATATTGATATGTCACATCTTTAATATATGTATGACTTATGGATGCACGCATACATCTATATACACATATATGGTTTTGTGTCATCACTTGGAAGGTCACCTTCAGAGCAGTGAGTATCCTCCTAAACAACTAAAGTCTCTCATTGTCCAAAGACCTCGGCATCCAAGTGACGCAGGAAGTTACAACTGGACTCCTGAAAATACCTCCATTGGCTAATCAGCTTTTAAAGATCTCTAATCATGATATCTGTCCCTAGGTGAGGCAAACCTTTCCAACTCTACTTTTGATCCTGTGTCCAACAATGCACTATGTTAGTTTCTGGTTCAGGCATAATGGCAAGGACACGAGGGAATAAAGAAAAAGAGGAGTGACAGGTCTCCCTTCAAAGGGATGGCATAAACATTTTCAGCTCACTATTCAGGCTATTACTTAGGATGGAATACCAGGAGGAAGCAAGTACAGTGTGGTCTAGTGGAAACGAGTTTGGGAGTCATAGGTCCCAGATTCTAATCCCAGCTCCACCACTTGTCTCAGTGTGTGACCTTGGATAATGTCACAGTTTCCTCATCTGTAAAATGGGCATTAAATCCTACCCCTTCCTAAGTAAAATGGGGATTAAGTCCTACCCCTTCCTACTTAGACTGTGGGCCCCATGTGGGACAGGGATTGAGTCCAACCTGATCATCTCAAATCTACTCCAGCACTAAACATAGGGCTTGGCACATATTTGGCACTTAAGCACCATTAAAAGAAAAATAGAGTCCAATCCATCGAGGGAAAGACGTGGTGTGGGCAGGCATTTGGTAGTGGGGGGCAGCAGGGTTAAAGCCGCTGGTTATCCAGGGGAGACAGAGGCAGGTGTGAAGATGGTAACTGGTGCCTCTGGAAAAATCGCAGGCTGGGTCTCCTTATGGTGAATTCACAAGAAAGTCAGACACAGGTCAAGGCTGATTGGTGGGTCCTTGGAGGACTCTAAGTTGAAGGACTAGCCTTGCTAGCACAGAGTCAGACGGGCTTCCTCTAGGATCAGACAGTCTCCATCACCCAGTCTTGCCGTAGCTGCCGCTTGTGATCTAGTGTATCTGGTGGAAGGTGAGGAGGGGTAAGATGAACAACTGAATGGCTGATTGTTCACCTCTTATTCCAGCTTCTGGATTAAGAAAACACTGCTGCCTTGTGTTGTTTCGGAGCTACATAATGTGATTTAAAGGGACTATGCCCAAGTCAAAGTATCAGCCCAGCCCTTTAGAGCAGAAAATTTAAGGACTGAGATTTTGAAATGGGCTGAACCTTAAGTTTTGCTTCGCCTACTGGATTCAGGCAGGTTTGGGGCCCGAAAATGTAGGTTGTATAAAGCTGTTTTCATTGACCATGGCGCTATTAGTAGTAGTAAGTAGTAGTAGTAAGTTGTACGTAGTAATAGTAATAAGTTGTCTTTTTTAATAGCCACCCTTCACTGTTGATGGATATTTACCTCATGCTTCATTAAGAGGTTCTCTTGTAATTTAATAATAATGATGGCATTTATTAAGTGCTTACTATGTGCAAAACACTGTTCTAAGCACTGGGGAAGTTACAAGGTGATCAGGTTGTTCCACTGGGGGCTCACAGTCTTTGTCCCCATTTTGCAGATGAGAGAACTGAGGAACAGAGAAGTTAAGTGACTTGCCCAAAGTCACACAGCTGACACTTGGTGAAGCCGGAATTTGAACCCATGACCTCTGACTCCAAAGCCCATGCTCTTTCCATTGAGCCATGCTGCTTTTCCTTCTGTACTAGTTGCCTTTTCAGTTAGTCCTTACTTTGTATCTAATACTGATATTTGTCCCTAGATGAGGCAAATCTATCCAACTCCACTTTTGATCTGGTGTTCAACTAGGCACTATATTAGTTCCTGGTTCAGGTGCAATGGAGAGGACAGGAGGGAATAAAGGGAAAATAAAAAAGAGTGACAAGTCTCCCTTCAAAGCACTGGCATAAACATTTTCAGCTGCAGTATTCAGGCTATTACTACAAACACATGGATAGGAAAACCACTGTAAGTGGTTTATTATCATTATTGTTCATTAGGGTAGACTGTGCCAAATAAAAAAAAAAGGGAA
Source organism: Tachyglossus aculeatus (assembly GCF_015852505.1). Classification (NCBI taxonomy): domain Eukaryota; kingdom Metazoa; phylum Chordata; class Mammalia; order Monotremata; family Tachyglossidae; genus Tachyglossus; species Tachyglossus aculeatus. The sequence goes on along the minus strand of NC_052079.1, from coordinate 32,206,887 downwards.
GGCTTTGAACTACACTCTGGGAACATTTTTCCCATTGGCAACTTGATTGGAGTGGAGTACTTGAAAGCAATGGCTATCATCATCTTGTTGGCATTGCATGCTGATAAAAGTAGGCAGAGGATCCAAGTAAATGTTTTCTAAAACATGTCATTGCTGTTTTTTGTTTTTTACATTATCAAACTGTATTATTTAAGTGTGGCGTGCTGAGTATAAAGACATATTGAATGATTCAGGGGATGGTCTTTCCTCAATCATTCTCCTGCAGACCTCACTGATGCCATCACAAAAATCACTAAGAAAAGCAGCATAATCTAGTTGCTAGAAGATGAGCCTGGGAGTCAGAAGAACATGGGTCCTAATCCAGGCTCCACCACAGGTCTGCTGTGTGTCCTTGAGCAAGTCACTTAGCTTCTCTGTGCCTCAGTTACCTCATCTGTAACATGGGGATTGCAACTATGAGCCCTATATGGCACACGGACTGTGTTCAACCTGATTAGCTCACATCTATCCTAGCGCTTAGTCCAGTGCCTGGTATATAGTACACGCCTAACAAATACCATAAAACCACCACCACCCACCAAAAAATAGTGTGCAGCCCAAACTGGCCCAAGATACCAAATAATAATAATAATGGTATTTGTTAAGCACTTACTATACGCCAAGCACTGTTCTAAGCTCTGGGATAGATACATGGTTATCAGGTTGTCCCATGTGCGGCTCACAGTATTAGTCCCCATTTTAGAGATGAGGTAACTGAGGCACAGAGAATTAAGTGACTTGCCCAAAGTCACACAGCTGACAAGTGGCAGAGCAGGGATTCGAACCCATGCTCTCCGACTCCCAAGCCCGTGCTCTTTCCACTAAGCCACACTATTTCTCATGTGGGCCTGATAGTACTACCAGTCATTCAGGAATATTTTAATGAGCCACGAACAATGTAGATATGAGTGGAATGATCATTCTCCTCCTCATCATCATCGTAAGTGTTAACATGAATAGTATTCGAGCGCTTAAGTAGAGATGATATGTAGGGATGCAGAGATAATGTAGAGCCCTAAAACAATGCTACATATGAACTTGAGAAATGCCAATCCAGGTCATATCAATGGGTCATCCAACACATATTCCATTTCTATAATGGTAACAGGATATTTGGAGACAGAGGGATAGCCGCCAGATATGATATCCATCCTAATGATTATACCATCTAGTATCTCCATTTCCATGCAGAGACAACTTTCCTATTCATTTATCCAGACCCCGCTTGAGTCTACGTGAAGGCTGACACATATGTCCTTTGGTAACCAGCCACTGTTTATAAGGTTGTATTTGGTTGTTTTTAAACCTTTTGAGTTAAGATAACTTATTGTCTTTCAGAAGCAATCGAAAGTCACAGGAGGATTTTAGAGACGGAAGTGATTTTACTCCAAACAACACTTAAGAAAAATGGTAAGTGCAATTATACAAGTAAAAATAGCTCGACAATCAGTGTGGTCTAATGGGCCTGGGGGGGTCAGAATAACCTTGGTTCTGATCCCATTTCCAACACTTATCCACTGTGGGATCTTGGACAGTCACTTAAGTTCTCGGTGCCTCAGTTAACTCACTGCAAAATGGGGATTAGACTGTGAGTCTCATGTAGGACATGGACTGTGTCCAATCTGATTGTCTTATATCTACACAGCACTTACTACAGTGCCTGGCACATTGTTAGTACTTAAATACTATTTAAAAAAGGGAGGGAAAGACTGGAGACTAGGAGAACCATGAGGAAGCCATAATAACTCAGCCTGGAAATAATTAGGACTTGTTCCAGGGTAACATTAGTAAGAGGGAAGAGGAAGGAATGGACTGGTAAATTATTATTGATAAAGAAGGGTGACAACAAAAATTTCAAAAAAGACAGTTAGTTGGGCTATGAAGAGACTACATTGTCCCAGAGTTATAGACTCCATAGGATGCATCTGCTTTCAATTACTTGAGTTTGGTCTTGCCCTTTAAGAGTCCACAAGCTCATCTGAACTTGGCTCCAATAAAGCTATACTTCTTCCCCACCCTTCAGTAACCAAAAGATCTCCTGCTCTACTATGTCCTTGGCAGAGCTTCACAATTTACATAATCCCCAACCCTGAATCTGTAGACAGAATCTTGTTATGGAAATGTTCAGTCAGGTCCCTATTGAAGGCTGAGGTGAAGTTGAAGGAACTTAAGGAAATCCAGGAAACTAATTCTGGCAGCCCTCTCCTCCTGGGAATTACATTTGCTGGCGTTTAGAAGGACTACGCTTCCCAGAATCCTCTGAGAGATTTGAATTTTCTGGGAGGAAGATGTGATCCAATCAACATACCGAAAAGAGGTTTTAAATTAAGGAAGTGAAGGACTTGAACTGACCCTCATTCTTGGCTGTTCTTACTCATATCCAAATGCTCGAAAAGGCCACCTCCTGCTCTGAAGCATATGGGAAGAAGCATAAATTTGCATGCTACGAACTGAGAAAACTTGTGTGTTTAAAGTACATCTCTGTCATTTGCTTTAGGGTTCATAGATGCTTAGTTATTGCACAATAAGGAAGCACAAACCTCTTAAGCTTGCCTCATTTTCCTCCTTTATTCTCTTACATAAAAACGAGAACTCTATTATTTCTGTAGGGCTAGGAGTTTGATAGGTACAACTACACATTCTTCGTGGCTCTTCCACTTTGAACCATAGTAATATAGGGGACTCCTGTCAGCAATCCTATGTGCCAGACAAGAAGATGCATGTTAATATATATATACATATATATTAGACTGGGAATTCAGTGAAACAGTGACATCACAGGTACATAGGGCATGGACTTTGGGTGATACTCTCAGTGTTTAAGGTCACTTAATAAAGATCTGGCTAATATATTCTCCATCACTGTTTGGACCTAAGAATAGATCCACGCTGCATTTCTGTCCAATCCAGGGCCTTTTGAGCCTCCTTCTTGGTATCTTATCTTTGTGAACTCTTTTCTCAACACCAAGAAGTAGAAACAGAAATTAGGCTGGCAGAGCTTCCCTCATTAACAGATGATGTGCTGCCTATCCTTTAGTTGACATCTGTCTCAGAGGGTCTTTCTATACTTTCCAGCAGCACACATATCCATCATCAGCCTGAGTTGACTAATTTATGGATCTCCTGAATGAGAATTGAATTCCAGAACAAAGAGCCTTTTCCGGAAAATACGCATCTTCGAAAATACGCAGGACATTTTAATGAGATATTGTGAAAATCCAAATCCTTACGCAATTATGTTACTTGAGTCTCTGAGGGACCGGGACCTGGTTAAATTACCAACTGTGTATCTTTCTCGGTGCTCTGCACACAGTAAGCACTTAATAAATACTGTTATGAAAACGGCTCCGGTTTAAGCTAACACTGCTTCCCTAGGAGCCTCAAGTATTATGATATTACTATAATTTTTAATAATCTCATTTATCTTCATGAGGTCACAAAAAATGAATAAAAAGGATAGTTCTTATAATAAAAAGATTGTCATCTACATATAAGAAACATAGTCGGAAAGGGCTCTGGTGACACACGACTGTTCCCTCTGGATAGCTGATATGCGCCCTACCCCCATCTCCACAGCATTTATTTACATATCTTTAAATTATACTTTATTCATATGAATAGCTATCTCCCCCTCTAGACTGGAAGCTCATTGTAGGTGGGGAAAGTTTGTACTAGTTCTGTTGTATTGTGCTCTCCCAAGCACTTAGGACAATGCTTGACACATAGTAAGCGCTCAATTATGATTGATTGTCTGACCTGATTTATTTATACCTAAACCAATGCTTAGAACAGGGCTTGACAAACAGTAAGCATGTAAATATGAAATATTATTATTATATCCGAAGGTTTCAGGATTATCTGAAGAGTCTAGATTAATTCCAAATCTTTGAAAGGAATTGATCTGAATTGCTTCTCCAATGCCTTAACATTTTAAAATTTATCAGCGAAAATACTCTCAACTTGCATAAGTCGCAACTAACTCATATACATCCAGCATATCTTATTTCGTCAGTAGTGGGAGACCCTAAAGACAATAATCGAGTTAATTTCTGGGACACCCAGCCTCTTTCATTAAGAGAAGTTATTTATCGCTTAGCACTACAATATTATATTCGGGCATTGCTAGCAACTGCAGAGTTAAAATTGTTTCCAGTAGAGTTACCACGTGGTTACTGTGTTGTGTCTTCAAAATACCATGCGCTATTTCATTGTAACTACATCAATAATGTGTGTCACCACAGAATTATTGAAAGTTTTGGCATATTTGGTAAGGTCTTTTCCTTTCATTACTTTGCTTACAGTATGATAGCTTTAGTAAGGCTCATAATAAACAGAGCTAACTGGTCCTATGTTCTTAAAAGGAGTTAGACGGTTGAAAGTCCTAGATTAAACTCAGATCAGAGACTTGGCAAAATTCACTGTCATTTAAAACCAGAAGCATTTTTTTTCCCCTTGGAATAAAGTTTTGAAAAAAATATCTATATCCATCAGATGGTACTCAAACTTGATTGAGTTACGCTGGATAAGCATTAACTCTGAAAAATGAAAATAAGTTAAAACACGCAGAAAAAAAGGACATTTTTATTCTACCACACAGTTAATGTTCTGTAGGCAGAGTATGTCTTTAATATAGACTCTGAAAAACAGCTGGAAAAACTATTTTTTTCATAGGTTAAGGTAAATGTGATGTCTAGGTACTGCATGAAAATATCTCTATTTACAAAGATACAATGAGTACCTATTTAATGTACTAAAACTACCTCCATCTCTAGGAAATAAATAGGATGATTTGTCTCCTTAAGAACCAGCCAGGGAGGTGGTAGTGGTATATAGAGAAAACAAGTTTTCTTCACTGGTGACTTCTTCTGTGGGCACTTGGAACACTTTCTGATAATCAATAAATCATGAGATCAATGGTAAATGCAGTAGTGATGACTTTATAGTGATTTTTACATTTGTACTTCCCAAGCACTTAGTACAGTGCTCTGCACACAGTAAGCGCTCAGTAAATACGATTGATGATGATGATGAAACTCATTTTGGTTCATTGTAGAGGCTACTTTGGAATTTGGGGCTTTGGGATTTTTTTTTTAAGGCTGGGACCTTAGTATCATCATACAAAATAATATTGGAAGAAGGGAAAGTTTAAATAAAATTCTTGTGCCTGAATTTTTTGCTAGCAAATAGAGGGAAACAGCAAGGCTCAGTGAAAAGAACACAGGCCTGAGAGCCAATCACTCAATCAGATTTACTGAGTGCGTGCTGTGAGCAGAGCACAGTACTAAGCACTTGGGAGACTACACTATAACAGACACATTCTCTGCCCACAAAGAGCTTACAGTCTAGAGGGCAAGTCAGAAGATGGGAGTAGGAGGACATTTGTTCTAATCCTCATTCCACACAACTTACCTGTTGTGTGGTCTTGTGGATTAAATCCCTATTCTCACTCCCCCATAGACTTCTACCCTCTTGTGGGACAGGGACTGTGTCCAACCTGATTAACTTGTCTCTACCCTAGCACTTATTACAGTACATAAAAAGCATGTCCAACCTAATTAACTTATATCTCATCACGTGCTTAGAACAGTGTTTGACACATAGTAAGTGCTTAATAAATACCATAAAAAACAAACACATACCACAATTATCATTAGGGCAAAAAAGAGAATACTGTCTGGATTTGTAAGTAAGGGAACAATTGAGGTCCTCCCCCTTCAAGACTTTCTCCCCCTTCTAGACTGTGAGCCCGTTGTTGGGTAGGGACCGTCTCTATATGTTGCCAACTTGTACTTCCCAAGCGCTTAGTACAGTGCTCTGCACACAGTAAGCACTCAATAAATTCGATTGAATGAATGAGGTAAAGATGCATTCTCTTTAAGGACTTCATGTGAATCAGTCAGTTTGTCATTCTGGGTCTCAATGTATTCTTCTGCACATATGGCAACAATTATCTTATCTCTGCAGGCTATTTTGAGAAATAACTAAAATACTTTTAAAGCACTTGATATTTGTACCGCAATTTGAAAGAGCCTTGAGCAAATTAGGAAAGCTCCATCGAATGCAGACAGTACATGGCTAAATTTGATTTAATTTGATACAATGCATTGCAGCCCAAGAGGATCTTGGTGTTGAGATGGAAGAAATAATTACTCATCTGCTATTTTGGAAATAAATTATCTTGGCAAATATTGTAAATATTTACCTCAAGCATTCTGAAGAATCCTGTACCAAGCAGAATAATAAAATGAATAAACCTATATGATTGATACATTATCAAAATATTTTATAAAAGTGCAGTTAGGGAATTTGGGGCAATTCAAAATTTTTTGTCTTAATTTCATACAAAATGGAGAAAACCAAATAAGTGATACACTTCAGGGACATATCAGTCACTGAGTAAAACAGACAATTTTCCAGGATCCATACTGTAAATATTTTTGTCTCTTTTAGAATGTGATGAAAGGGAATTTGTCACTTCATTATTCTGAATGTTCTAGGAGCCTAATACAGTGCCTGTACCAAGTAGGCACTCAATAAATACTGTTATTTCTACAACTATAACTACTAGCTCCCTAAATTCCATCCCACTGTTAAAGACAATCCACCATACCTTCTGACCCACTACTCCATCTCCACTATAAGCAGTCAATCTCATAAATTAGTCTAAAAATAGACCCCGAAATACCAAAGAGGCTTACTCGGGAGAAGAGAGAGTATGTGTTGAACTAAGGATATTCTGCTCTTTATGATGCTGTCCAGTCCTCCCTGCATCAGGTGGAAGCTGCATACTATCAGTCAGCTTAAAGCACTTAATCAGTTCTTTCCCTGTTCCTACCCTTGCTCCCCTTCCAATACAACCCCAACTTCTTGCTTCACTTCTATAACACCAATCACTGTCAACTTCTTATTCATGCCCGTCCCCCTCCCTGAAATCCCCTCCTTCATATCTTGTAGACCACTATGCACCCGCCTCTTCAAAGTCCTTCTAAAATTTCACTTCCTTAGGAGGCCTTCCTTAACTAATCTCTCATTGCTCCCACTACTGTACCACTTAGTGTATTTGAATCCTCATTCCTAAAACATTTAGGAGCCTCTATAGTACTAATGTACATATCTTTAAACACTGTTGCCACCCCTACCTTTCCTTTATTTTAGTGCCTGACTATATTTTAGGCTGTTTGTGGGCAGGGATCATGTACATTAACTTCATTTTACTCTCCCAAGCTCTTAGAGTGTTGTATGCAGAATAAGAGCTTGAAAATTACTATTAATCGATGGGATGAATGAACTATGAATTGGAAGTCTACTAGTTAAATCATCCCCAGTTTCCTCAGTCGTAAAACTGGTTCTGATTCAGTTTTGAGAGTCATAAAAGCTTTTAGAATAACAAGCCTCTAATAGTACTTAAAGGACATACTGTGCACAGATCACTGGGTAATATACCCAGGTGGGAATTAGACATGAACAATAGCTAAGTAATGCACTTTAGAAGCAATAGTATTTCTACAGAAAAGTGAAATGAATTCCCCACTGTCTTTTTTCAATACGGTTAAACTGTGTTTATTAAAATGTACGTCAGGCTATATGTTACTCAACATAATCAATGATAAATCTCTGTATTTAAAGTTAATCCAGAAAGCCTTCCTAAAATCATTATCCATTTCAAGTTTACAGTTTTACTGGCTTCATTCCCTTCTCCTGATCTTCCCCAGGCCTTCTGGGTCTCTACAGCCCTATCTCCTAAACATCCTACTCCCTGTTATAGAAAATAACCTGTCCTGGGCAGTGGAAAGATATTTTAGGTCTGGGAAATTTTTTGTTTGGCTCTGGTCAACTATTATATTCATTTATCACAGGTTTCAGAATGTCCCAAGATTATGTCTCATTGAATACACACACTTTAACAATATGCACATTTTGTTCCATATACTGACCCAAGAGAAAACATGGAAGTCACAAGTTAAAAGAATAACTGACTTAGCCCAATTAGTCTGAGAGCTGGGGCTGGATTTCAGCAAATGTAAGAGAACTACAGTATGTGACAATAAAAGGAGGAAAGGGAGGTGTGGCATATCTGAAGTTGATGGAAAAAGTTAGATGTATATGAAATTGAATTTACTTGATTTTTATATTTGGGCTGACCCAACATTCGTTTCTCATTTTCTGTAAGTTGGTTTGATTTTCCCCAATTCCTAGTTAGACCCCAAAATTGTGTTTTCTAACTGCTCATTTGTAAAAACAATGACATCATTAAACAATGTCATCATTAAACAATGGAAGTAGAAATGTTTATTGAAGCACACTAGGGGGCACTAAGTCCTCCTAAAATAGAAGTTTATAACATTTTCACTTTTATACAGGTCCAGTCTTTTGTGAAAAATACTTCTTGTCATTTTAGGCAATTTCAAATAAGTTCTTCATTCTTTGGTAGGAATAAAGACCCTTAATGTTGTACAATTATAGGTGTCAATATTAAATAGTAACCCATAATGATATGAATATCAAAGAAAATGTTTGTTACTCAAACAATAAAGGCTAAGTAAACACTGGTTTCAGTTAACAAGGTTGTAAATACGCAAAAGTAAACAACTGTTTGCAAATTTGTTTCACTAGGTCTTTTACCTCAATTCTTATCTGCCTTAGGTCTTAGGTTGTAATCCCTCCCTTACTACAGTTTTCTTGAGTTCTCTATTACTTGCTATTCTATCTCTCCCTCTCAATACTATGAACTATTCTGCCTCAATTTTTTTTTCCATGACTGTCACAACATAACGGAATGATATTTTTTATTTCCTTATTTGTAAATGCAGAAAATACTGCAGTAAAATGGAAAATGAAAAAAAAAGATGAGGATTGTCAGTTATTTTTCATTGGTTTTTGTTAAGCGCCTACTATGTGGAAGGCACTATAGCACAGGAGTGGATACAAGCCCCACATCCTTCATGAGGCTCACAGTTTTAATCCCCATTTTACAGGTGAGGGAATTGAGGCACAGAAGTTCTCCCCTTCCCCCTCACCTCATCCACCACTCTGTTTAGGAGGCAATGGCCCCTTTGAAATGAACTTATGGCATGATTAATGGAGAAGATAAATTAAAAATAGGTATCAAACTAAATATGTGCCTTTGGAGAAAATTAGTTCTGGTGTTCTCTTTGAAAGATCATATTACTTTCAATAGCTAAGAGCAAAGCAATGGGCCCCAAAGCTAAGTGAAATGTTCAGTGTCTAACGTATGGGTTTCTAGGTGAGATAGAAAAGAGCAAAGCAATCAATTATCAGATACACTGTTGTAGAAGAGAGCTCTTCTCACAATAAGTGATACTTTAGATAGTAATAATGAAAGCATTTCTTAGCCTTTCCCCATTTCAATACCCTTGTTAATCTATATCCTACAACAGATACATTCCCTAGCAGGTTAAAATACCCTGGAAAGGGCCAATCAAAATGAGGGGATTACATAGATAGATAAGTCCAAGGGGTCATAATTCATAAGGCTGATGACCTATCGAAGTCCCTTTTATCTAAGCTCAATTTTAATTCCTATGAGAAATCACATGACTCACAACTTTCTAGAAGGACACCTCTATTTCAGGTTTAGTAGACTGCCCCATTTCAACTTCAAAGCATCTAAGATTCAGCATAGGCCAGTACTCCTTTAATCTCTTCATCTCACAAGAGAAGGTCAACACAGAATCCAAAATCATTAGGGTCAGAAGAAGAACCAATTACAGATATTAGAAGGCATCTCTCTAGCCATGGAAATGTATGAAAAAATGCAGAACTAGCTCCCTTCAAAAATACTTTAAGGGCATTGTAGGAAAGAGAATATTAGTCTGGAAGAACAAGAATGTAGAATCAGTAAGACATTCGAACAATCAATGGTATTTATGAACACTTACTGTGTGCAAAGCACTGTATTAAGCACTTGTGAGAAAACAGCAGAGTTAACATACCCATTCCCTGACCACAACAAATTTACAGTCTGGGGAGTGGGAGAAGTAGGAGTGGGGAGTCTTGCCCCCATTTTACAAATGAGAGAACTGAGGCCCTGAGAGGCCAAGTGACTCATCCAAGGCCCCACAGCAGGCCAGTGGCAGAGCTGGGACTAGGAACCGGGTATCCTAACTTCCGAGCTCTTCCCATAAAGACACACTCTCTCCTGGGAGGCTATGCCCAGAGAACTCAGGGTTCCATTGAACCCAGGACTTGAGGGCATGGCCTGCCCAAGATCCTGCCCAAATCCCTTTTCCCATCACAGTATCAATTCTGATATGCTCAGACCCTCTACTCCAGTTTCCCATCCCTAAATGCACTGGCCCTGGCTGGAAAAAATTCCCCTGGAGTGCGCACTGGAGACCTCACAGGGTGTTGGGCTGGCAGACACTTCTGCTGCGCTGGGAAAAGCTGGCATGGGGTGCCAGGAACGGTAAGGAGAGGAGTTGAGGAGCCCCAGGATACCAGGACAGGGGTGCAGACACCCCTAATTTTTAGGAAACACAGTCTTCTGCCGGACTGAGATCCTCCTGGACCCACTTTCCTTCCCAGGCCCAGGTGGAGGGGGTCTGAAGCTTTCCTTTGGGTCACTCCCAAATGAACCCACATTAACTTGGATCTATACCCAATAAACACTTGGTATTCACCCCAGACTCACAGCACTAATGTGAATATCCATAATTTATATTAATGCCTGTCTCCCCTCTAGACTGTAAGTTCATTATGGGCAATGAATGTGTCTACCAGGTTTGTTGTAACATACTCTCCCATGCCCTTAGCATAGTACTCTTTACACAGGTGCTCAATAAATACCATTTGTTGATCATTTAAACACAGAAAAATATTATAAACTGCTCCCCTAATCAGCAGAGAGATTTTCCTTTTGACTTCTATCAAACAGTGACCAGGAACTTCCAGTTCTAAACTCATACTTTTCCATTCCTATTTCAGATACTTCCCATTCATTAGCAGCTGTAGATGTCCCACACAGGTGCCAGGTGATCTCTCAATTATTAATTGAATGCTTAATGCATGACTAATATCAGTAACCAGAATCTTACACATCCTTCATCATCATCAGTGGCATTTATTGAGCACTTGTTATATGCAGAGCACTGTACCAAATGCTTGGGGGTGTGCAAACACCCTTTAGCTACCTTTTGTGTTTATATATGTCATCTTTAGCACATGTGTGTATTTATAGAGACTTCTGTGCAAATAGGTGTGTGTACTTGATTGAACAATTTCATTTATTTTGATTCCACTGCTTCTGAATATTTCTCTATCTGTCCTGTCTCCTCTGTTAGAGAGAGAGAACACCTTTGGGTAGGGCGCACATCTTCTGCTTTTGTGAATTCACTAAGCCCTTAGTCATTGCAGTGCATTCTGACACCACCACCAACACACCTGAGAGTAATTCAGGAGCCGGAAATTTTCAACTGAAATCATTAAACAGTCAAACCTTCATAGACTACTTTTTTCTTAAGGGGAAAAAATATCATAACTGGCTTAATTTTATCTTTTCTATAAAAAATTAAATTACAATGATTTACTTTCTCATTTCTACCAATGTGTGGATGGCTCTAGTAGTAATGAAAAAGTCTCTTAGATGTCAGAGTTTACTTTTCATCATTCTATTATTCATTCTTTCATTTCAGTGAATAGTTTTATCACAGTGGAATTTTGTTGGAGTTTATAAGTTTGGTAGCCTGGATAATAAACCCAAAGTTTTCTACCCAAAATAAAACTAAGTCAGTTTAACACAGATGTAGCCTATCATTGTTTCTGAGTATTTTGCCCCAATATTCTTTGGCATATTTGATTATTACTAGATAAAGTCTGTCTTGTTGAAGTAACCAAAGTGAGACACATTCTAACCACCCTTATCCAGGCGAGGCATTCGGCAGGTATAACAGAAATATGAAATCTGGTCAGCATCCAAAAGAAAACATGGGAATTTTGAAGAATTAGCCAACTCTGCCCATTCTGTTACCAAATTAAATTTCAATCAGGAATACAATTAAAAACAACACAAGTAAGTTCATTCAAAAACATCTAAAACCACAAACTAGGATTTACACCAAGAAATCTCCAAAATATAGCATCCACTCCCATTCCACCATTTGTGAGTTTTCTAACTCAAAATGATCTATCTAAACCCCACTTCCCTGGCTTACCTTTTCAGGAGAAATGGGTTTATCCTTGTGCACAGATAGATGAACACCAACTACCTTTAACGGGTCAGGAGCTGGAGATGTAGCTTCCAGTTATTTCACCTTCTCAGGAGACTTTGGCTCCACCCAGGCCCACACCTAATTGTGATGCAAAGAGGTCATGAGTCAGCCTCTTTGCTTCCTGGGAAATGACTGTGTGCTCCTGGGAAATGTAGGGTTTTTTTCCCTTTCTTGCCATTCCCTTGCCCTTCCCTTGCTCACTTTCAACAACGCAATTTAAATACGTTGAACAGCTAGCTCTCACTAAAAGCTGACAATAACACAGCAAAGCCAACAATTACCTTAAACACATGACAGTGTTTTTGTAAGGTGCTAATTGCTTTGGTAAATGACTGAGAGTAGGTTAAGAAATGTTTGTCGTCCTTTTTCAGACATTGTTCAAATGAAAGTTAGGTTTACTTCCCTGGTTCTGAAATTTGAAGTCCAATTGGGGCGATGTGTGTAAAATGGTTAACTATTCTATGGATAAAGGAGTGAGGAAAGTATCTCATCACCTTTTAGGTAGATATAATAATAATAATGATGATAGCATTTATTAAGCGCTTACTATGTGCAAAGCACTGTTCTAAGCGCTGGGGGGGTTACAAGGTGATCAGGTTGTCCCACGGGGGGCTCACAGTCTTAATCCCCATTTTACAGATGAGGTAACTGAGGCCCAGAGAAGTTAAGTGACTTGCCCAAAGATATGAAACCATGACCCCATCACTGATTCCTAGATCCAAACATATGCAAATATACAGTGCTCTTCACACAGTAAGTGCTCAATAAATACGATTGAATGAATGAATGAATGAATATTGCTCTTTTTCGGCTTAGAATATCTGATGTAAAAGCTCTAAAATAAACTTTTCATTCATTCCATTCTGTCTTGCTTTGGGGAATCCCTGAAACTCACTCTGCCTCATAAAGCATTCAGTGGAAGAGCATAGAAGTATGATAATAAAGTGAAAAACTCTTACAAGGAGGAAGTCAATAAAAGTCATACCTATTTGTAATGCTGGGGTCTGTGTACTACCGTGTGGTATTAACTTGTGTTCATTTTTTGTGTGTGTCTGTCAAAATGTCTTTTAAAATTTGTGGGGGGTTTTGTTGTTATTTTTTGTTTAGGGTCTATTAAATTGGCCTTAAGGAGAAGTTTCCAGGAGAACCCATCTTACTATTGCTAGATGAGAGTGGGACATATGCAGAGAGAAAGTCCTTTATTTTGTTTTCTAGACAAGATAGTCAACAAAATAATTTTGCTAAACACAAGAAATAGTATTTCAAATGCCAAGTAGGTGCCTACTGATTTTCAGTATCATGGTGATGACTCCCAGATTTTTAAAAATCTTTCTGTCTACATTGGGGTTGAGCTGGCTGTTGTAGGGATTTTCCATATAATTCTTCTGGGATCTCCAGCCTTCCCCCCTTCCTCCCCCTATTAGATTGGTGGCTTGTTGTGATCTAAGGGTACCTTTGCTCCTGATATTTGATAACCAGCTGAACTACAATGAAGAGAAGGAGGAGTATAATACTGACAGGATATAGGACAGGCAGTTGGCAGGGAAGGATAGAACCTCCCTTATCTCACCTGGCACAGATCCCCATGGTAGTGATGGACTCTGGAGACTTTATCAGTTTTTAAAAAATATTATTAAACCATTTGTTAAGTTCTTACTATGTGTCAAGTACTGTTCTAAAAGCAGATCAGATACAATCCCTGTACCAGATGGGACCCTCAGTCTAAGTAGCTTCTCTGTGTTGCAGCACAGCAGACTCAATATGACACCTGGCTCCAATTTCCCATCCAAGAAGTACTAGAACTAGAACTAGAATGAGAAGTAGCGTGGCTCAGTGGAAAGAGCCCGGGCTTTGGAATCAGAGATGGAGGATTCAAATCCTGGCTCCGCCACTTGTCAGCTGTGTGACTTTGGGCAAATCACTTAACTTTTCTGTGCCTCAGTTCCCTCATCTCTAAAATGGGGATTAAGACTGTGAGCCTCCGGTGGGACAACCTGATCACCTTGTAACCTCCCCAGCGCTTAGAACAGTGCTATGCACATAGTAAGTACTTAATAAATGCCATCATTATTATTATTAGAACTCTAGTTATTCTTCCCGGGGTGCATGTTTAACAACGGAACTTGCTCCTGGAGTTTTCTGTGACCTTCAGGTTCAATGTCTATTGAAGAGAACATTTAAAACATCTGAAATGATGGTTACTATCCTCCAGTTTAATAGGTAAACAGCTTTGCCCCTATCTTTACTGGTTTCAGCATTTGCCAAGGGATTAATGAACATCTTTTATGAAAACATTTTATTTTGTTGGTATGTTTGGTTCTGTTCTCTGTCTCCCCCTTTAAGACTGTGAGCCCACTGTTGGGTAGGGACTGTCTCTATGTGATGCCAATTTGTACTTCCCAAGCGCTTAGTACAGTGCTCTGCACATAGTAAGCGCTCAATAAATACGATTGATTGATTGATTGATTGATCTTTTTTGGATGCTGAAGCAGCTCTCAGAGAACCCATATACATCTTGACGGTGAAGAGTTCAAATGTCCACAGTACATATAGTAATCTGCCCAGTGGTGCATAAAGGTTGAAAATAAATTTTAATGTTCCAAACCTCTGTTCAAAATGAGGCAAATCATTTTCACTCTCCAAGAATATGTATAAAATTCCTTGCCTTTTGCACTATTTCCAATTAATTTCCCCACCAATACTTAGGACATATCACTGTTTGATGAGAATCCTCAGCCATGACTGGAAGTTTACTGAGGATCAGTGCCACTAAAATTGACTGAACTGCTTCTCACTGCAGCTGTGTTGGCACTGCTAAACTTGGACTCCATTGTCCAGATAAGCATGGTTTGCTGCCTGGGGCAAAGTTAACCAACTGGATGACGAGAAGCAATGTGGTCTAGTGGAAATTGTAGTAGGAGTCAGAGGACCTGGGTTCTAATCCTGCCTCTGCCAGTTCATTTATTGATTTATTTTGTATTATGGTATTTGTGAAGTGCTTACTATGTGTCAAACACTGTTCTAAGTACTGGAGTAGGTAAAGTTAATTAGGTCGGTTGCAGTCCCTGTCCGCATGGGGCTCACAGTCTAAATAGGAGGGAGAACACATATTTAATCCCCATTTTACAGTTGAGGACCCGAGGCACACAGAAGTGAAGTGACTTGCTCAAGATCACACAGCAAGCATTGGCAGAGTTGGGGTTAGAACCCAGGTCCTCTGATTCCAGGTTCTCTGCTATATGACCTCGGGCAAGTCACTTCACTTTTCTGTGCCTCAATTATGATATCTGTAAAATGGGAATTGAGACTGTAAGCCCCAAATGGGACATGGACTATGTCCACGTCCAACCTGTTTAGCTTGTATCTACCTAAGTGCTTAGTACAGTGCCTGCTTAGTACAGTGCCTGGCATAGTAAGTGCTTAACAAATACCACTAGGAAAAATAAACTTCATCTGTAATTGGGAACAAAAATAAGATAGAGCAACCAATTTGGACATGGCCACAGCAAGTCACAAACAGAGATCTATCTGATAAACCAGGCCTTCCTTTCAGTTAATAATAATGTTAGTAGTATTTGTTAAGTGCTTACTATTTGCCAAGCACTGTACTTAGCAGTAAGGTAGACCCAAAATAATCAGGTCTTACACAGTCACATATGGGGCTCATAATCTAGATGGGAGAGGGAGAATGAGCATTTAATCCCCAGTTTGTAGATGAGGAAACTGAGGCACAGAGAAGTGAAGGGACTTGCCTAACATCACACAGAAAGGAAGTGGTAGAGTTGAGATTAGAACTCAGGTGCTCTGACTCTCGTGCTCTTTCGACTAAGACAAGTTTCTAGCACTGATCTGTTTTCCTCCAAATCCTGTGAGTTCAAATCAGAATCTGTTAGGTTAGATCTAGCCTGGTTGCTCTAGCATATTTTTGTTCCCAATTACAGATGATGTTTATTTTTTCTAATGATATTTGTTAAGCACTTAAAATTATGCCAGGCACTGTACTAAGCACTGGAGTAGATACAAGGTAAACAGGTTGGACACAGGCCATGTCTCACATTGACCACAGAGAAGCAGCGTGACTCAAGGGAAAGAGCACAGGCTTGGGAGTCAGAGGCCGTGATTTCTAATCCCGGCTCCACCATTTATTGGCTGTGACTTTGGGCAAGTCGCTTAACTTCTCTGTGCCTCATTTACCTCATCTGTAAAATAGGGATTAAAACTGTGAGCCGCATGTGGGACAACCTGACCTGATAACCCTGTATCTACCCCAGTGCTTAGAGCAGTGCTTGGCACAAATGGCATCAACATTATTATTATTAATGCCTATTTTATAGATCAGGCTTGTCTACAACAGTCCCTGAACCCAGTCCTCAGAAATCAACGGAAAATTTGGATTTTCACCCAACCCTACAAGGATTTCAGATAATTGTTCTCTGGCCCAAAGGATTTGTTCAATACTAGTCTGAACCCTTTGATATTCTCCCCACCCTCAGCCCCACAGCTTTTATGTACATATCCATAATTTATTTATTGTAATGCCTGTCTCCCTTCTAGTATGTAAGCTCCTTGTGGGCAGGGAACATATCTACCGATTCTAGTGTACTGTCACCTCCCAAACCCCTAAGTACAGTGTTCTGCATGATTGATAGAGAGTCCAGAATTCACTGCCAGTGGAAATGCTGGCTGAATCAAGAATAGGGGTTTGAGGAGAACTAGCGCCTTAATAGATCCATATGGAGAGAAACAGCCGCCAAGGGATGTTACATTTGCTTTCATTGGCTCTTAGTCAGGAAATAGTGAAAAATGGGGAAAACGTGTTTACAAGTGAAATTTTTCTATGGGTCAGTGGCACTGAGCCTTTTGAAACCCATTTAGTATTTGGCTGATTCAGTTATTGCTCAGATATAACAGAAGGCATAAACAGATAACACTAGAATCCCAGAGTTGAGCTGAGAAAAGCGGGTGACCACTATAAACAGTCCGTAGGAGGATCACTTTCTAGGCCAAGGGAATGCGAGTCCACAGGTCAATTCTAATCCAGTCCCAAAAGAACTGCTTCCATCTGTGACATTTCAGGGGTTAATCATCATCATCATCTTCATCATCACCACAAATATTGACCACCCACTCTTCCCAGAACAGTGTATTAAGCACTTGGGAGAATTCAAAATGGTGAGAAGAAATGATCCCTGCTCTCAAGGATCTTACAATCTAGTGGGGGGAAACAGAACCTTAAATAGAGTAGTGATAGCATATATCGGAGAGATTTTGCTTGTGGTTATTTAACGCTCAGGTGGCACAGAGGTAATTCAAGGGATAAGCCAGAGAAGAAGCATGTCCTAGTGGTTAGAACACGGGCCATGTAATTAAAAGGACTTGGGTTCTAAACCTGGCTCCACCCCCTTTCTCTGTGCTGTGACCTTGGGCAAGTCACTTAACTTCTCGTGGGCCTCAGTTACCTCATCTGTAAAATGAGGATTAAGACTGTAAACCCCATGTGGGTCCTGACTAGTTTGTATCTACCCCAACACTTAGTATAGTGCCCAATACATAGTAAGTACTTAACAAACGCCATAAAAAAGTTATGTGTTTCAGGAAGGGGGTGGGAATTAATGAGTGCATCCTGGGTTTACTCCAAACCAGCCACAGTGTCACACAAGATGGAACTGGTGGGTCACACTCTCCTGCCGCATCATTGTCAATTTTTGAACAATTCAAAAATCGGAAGCCCTTGGATCAAAATCATTAGGGGAAGCAACATGGCGTAGTGAATAGAGCGTGGGCCTGGGAGTCAGAAGGTCATGGTTCTAATCCCAGCTCTGCTACTTGTCTGCTGTGTGGCCTTGGGCAAGTCACTTCAATCTCAGTCTCCTTCGTGGGCTCCTCCTCCCACTCCCATCCCCTTGCTGTAGGGGTTCCTGTAGAATCAGTTCTTGGTCCCCTTCTGTTCTCCATCCCCTTGGTGAACTCATTTGCTCCTACAGCTTCAACTATCATCTCTATGCTGATGACACCCAAATCTACATCTCTGCCCCTGTTCTCTCTCCCTCCCTCCAGGCTCATATCTCCTCCTGCCTTCAGGACATCTCCATCTGGATGTCTGCCCTCCATCTAAAACTCAATATGTCCAAGACTGAGCTCATTATCTTCCCTCCCAAACCCTGTCCTCTTCCTGACTTTCCTGTCACTGTAGACAGTACTACCATCCTTCCCGTCTCACAAGCCCACAACCTTGGTGTCATACTTGACTCCGCTCTCTCATTCATTCCACACACCCAATCCTTCACCAAAACCTGCCGGTCTCACCTCCAAAACATCACCAAGTTCCACCCTTTCCTCTCCATCCAAATCGCTACCTTGCTGGTTCAAGCTCTCATCCTATCCCTACCGGATTACTGCATCAGCCTCCTCTCTGATCTTCCATCCTCCTGTCTCTCCCCACTTCAGTCTAAACTTTACTCTGTTGCCCGGATTATCTCTTTGCAGAAAAGCTCTGGGCATGTCACTCCCCTCCTCAAAAATCTCCAGTGGTTGTCTATCAATCTTCGAATCAAGCAAAAGCTCCTCACTCTTGACTTCAAAGCTCCCCATCACTTCGTCCGGCTTCAAAGCTCCCCATCACTTTGCCCCTTCCTACCACACCTCCCTTCTCTCCTTCTACAGCCCAGCCCGCACCCTCCGCTCCTCTGCCGCTAACCTACTTACTGAGCCTCATTCTTGCTTGTACTGCCGTCAACCCCTGGCCCACGTCTTACCTCTGGCCTGGGATGCCCTCCCTCCACACATCCGCCAAACTAGCTCTCTTCCTCCCTTCAAAGCCCTACTGAGAGCTCACCTCTGCCAGGAGGCCTTCCTAGACTGAGCCCCCCTTTTTTCATCTCCTCCTCCTCCCCTCCTTATCACCACCCTCCCTCCCTCTACCCTACCCCCTTCCCCTCCCAACAGCACTTGTGTATATGTGTACATATTTATTACTCTGTTTTATTAATGATAGGTATATAGCTATAATTCTATTTATTCTGATAGTATTGACACCTGTCTACTTGTTGTGTTTTGTTGTCTGTTTCCCACTTCTGGTTTGTGAGCCCATTGTTGTGCAGGGACCATCTCTATATGTTGCCGATTTGTACTTCCCAAGAGATTAGTACAGTGCTCTGCACACAGTAAGCACTCCATAAATACGATTGAATGAATGAACTTCACTTCTCTGTGCCTCAGTTACCTCATCTGTAAAATGGAGATTAAGACTGTGAGTCCAATGTGGGACAGGGCCTGTGCCCAACCCAATTTGCTTGTATCTACTCCAGTGCTTTGTACTGTGCCCGGCACAGAATAAGTGCTTAATGTTAATTATTAACAAATCAATAATTATTATTACTATAATTTTCCCAGTGCCCTGTTCTTGGCCCCTCAGAGTGTAGTGGAAATAGAACTGACAGGTCTATAGAAAAGAAGCTACAACCACAATCAGATTGTGTTGGTGTGCAGTCAGGGTCATCTCCAGGGTGCCCAGGTTGTGCTGTAAGTTCCACCAGTCAGAGCTGGGAGAAGGAACAAGGTTTAATAACAGGAGTTATTCCCTTAAATCTTATCCCCCAGGACCTCGATTGACACCATACCCTGATATTTTCCAGGGCTGGAGTACTGGATGGTATCAAGTCTCCCGGCCGAGTGGTCACTGCACCCCCAGTGTTAAAAGCTGGGCTCTTTAAGGCATATACCTCATTCGCTCCCACGGCTTCAACTATCACCTCTACGCTGATGACACCCAGATCTACATCTCTGCCCCTGCTCTCTCCCCCTCCCTCCAGGCTCGCATCTCCTCCTGCCTTCAGGACATCTCCATCTGGATGTCCGCCCGCCACCTAAAGCTCAACATGTCAAAGACTGAGCTCCTTGTCTTCCCTCCCAAACCTTGTCCTCTCCCTGACTTTCCCATCTCTGTTGACGGCACTACCATCCTTCCCGTCTCACAAGCCCGCAACCTTGGTGTCATCCTCGACTCTGCTCTCTCATTCACCCCTCACATCCAAGCCGTCACCAAAACCTGCCGGTCTCAGCTCCGCAACATTGCCAAGATCCGCCCTTTCCTCTCCATCCAAACTGCTACCCTGCTCATTCAAGCTCTCATCCTATCCCGTCTGGACTACTGCACTAGCCTTCTCTCTGATCTCCCATCCTCGTGTCTCTCTCCACTTCAATCCATACTTCATGCTGCTGCCCGGATTATCTTTGTCCAGAAACGCTCTGGACATATTACTCCCCTCCTCAAAAACCTCCAATGGCTACCGATCAATCTGCGCATCAGGCAGAAACTCCTCACCCTGGGCTTCAAGGCTGTCCATCACCTCGCCCCCTCCTACCTCACCTCCCTTCTCTCCTTCTACTGCCCAGCCCGCACCCTCCGCTCCTCCACCACTAATCTCCTCACTGTACCTCGCTCTCGCCTGTCCCGCCATCGACCCCCGGCCCACGTCATCCCCCGGGCCTGGAATGCCCTCCCTCTGCCCATCCGCCAAGCTAGCTCTCTTCCTCCCTTCAAGGCCCTGCTGAGAGCTCACCTCCTCCAGGAGGCCTTCCCAGACTGATTCCCTTCTTTCCTCTCCCCCTCATCCCCCTCTCCATCCCCCCGTCTTACCTCCTTCCCTTCCCCACAGCACCTGTATATATGTATATATGGTTGTACATATTTATTACTCTATTTATTTATTTATTTATTTATTTTACTTGTACATTTCTATCCTACTTATTTTATTTTGTTGGTATGTTTGGTTCTGTTCTCTGTCTCCCCCTTTTAGACTGTGAGCCCACTGTTGGGTAGGGACTGTCTCTATGTGATGCCAATTTGTACTTCCCAAGCGCTTAGTACAGTGCTCTGCACATAGTAAGCGCTCAATAAATACGATTGATTGATTGATTGATTGATTGATTGATATACCCCAGGGAAATGTTCCAATTATCCCTACCTCAGAGGGTCCAACTTGAATAAATGTGAACTTTAATGAATAAACCAGTCTGACTGAACATCTGGAAATAGCAAGAGGAAAACATTCTTGTTTTCAATTCACTCTTCTTGTTTTCAGCTCATCCCTCCTCCCTTCCTCCTGACTATTTCTATTTCTCTGTTTCCTTATGATGGTCTTTTGTCATTTTATTTTCTATTTTGTTTTTATTCCTCCTCATCCAGTCTCCTTGTTCTCCTATCAATTTCTTCTGCATTTCTTTGAATGTTGTCATCATTTTCATTATAATCATCATCATCCTATCAAGCATAAATGAGAGCAGATATTGAACCCTTCCTATGAGATAAGAACCATGCAAAGTAATTGGGAGTGATCAGAGCATGAAATGTGATTCCTATCCTCAAGGAGTTTCTAATGTAAATAGAAAGATGAACAGATATAAATTGATTAATAGACTTGACTCTATATTTATTATTTTATTTCTTATTTAATTTACCGAAACCCAAAACTGTTGAAAGCAGGAAAAAGACACAATTAGTTGAAGTTTTTCTTTGTTTTTTTTTTCTTTTGTCTGGCATATGTATTTTTCAAATCTATTAGATTTGTATTGAATATATATAACTCTTTGTTCAATATCTTTTAAATTGTAGATAGTTTAAAGAAACTGCTAGTTTTACATTTAGCAAAGGGATCTAGAATAGTATTAGCATTCAATATATATGCATCATTCATAATAAATTGTAATTATAGACAATGACATTGTATTTATAGAAATTAGAACATTCTTATGTTATCATAAAAAAGGACTGAAATAATAAAGTCTATTTCTTTTTTTACTCTATCTGTATGCCTACTCATTTCTAACAACCTTTATATGACTTTTGGGAAATAATGGAAAGCTGCCTTATTAAAGCATTTTGACGTACATGCATATTAATATTTTTATTTGTAAAGTGCTATATTAGAATTTGGTAGGGTGTGCTTCAGAACATATATAGTAGCTATTGTATGTATAGGTTACTTTCATAAAGAATTTGTCATAAGAATGAATTGCAATCTGTTTTATAAATTATACCACACACCACTTAAATGCAGCAGTCTTTGAAGGAAAACAGAGCAGATTCCTAATGGTTCACAAAAAAAGACAGAAAATAAATATTGCAGACCATGAATGGCTGCAGAAATTTAGGCAGAAAATTAAATGCAGGAGTACAGTGAAGATCAATTTTAAAAGAAGAAAAAAATCTAACATATCTTTTGCTAATTTCAAAAAAATTAGTTTGATGCCATTCTGGAATTAGGCATGGTTAACCATGGAATTATGGTTTTCAAATTAACTTATTCATCCAAACTGAGGATCATTCGCATTATTAGACAACCATTTTTCTTAATTTGTCAGTTAATTTCATGGAAAGACACTCCTCCTGGTGAGACCTGGAAGAATATTGATAATAATCACTCTAACCAACTAAAAAAAATGACATATAATATATGAAAGATACACAAATATAAACACACAATCGTAATAATAATAATAATAATAATGATGGCATTTGTTAAGCACTTACTATGTGCAAAGCACTGTTCTAAGCACTGGGAGGATACAATGTGATCAAGTTGTCCCACGTGGGGCTCACAGTCTTAATCCCCATTTTTACAGATGAGGTAACTGAGGCTCAGAGAAGTTAAGTGACTTACCCAAAGTCACACAGCAGACTTGTGGTGGAGCCAGGATTCGAACCCATGACCTCTGACTCCAAAGCCCGGGCTCTTTCCACTGAACCACACTGCTTCGTACATACTAAATTTTACACAAATACAAAACAGTTTCATAGTCATGCCTTCTTTTTTCACTTTGGGTTAGTCCAAATATCTCCATTTGCCCAGGGTGGTTTAAATATGATTGAATGACTGAATGATTATTTTATTGAATTGTAGTCCTTTTCCTTTCCAATAGTCTTTCAATATAAATCCAGAAAATTTAAAGGAAACTTAAAATGAAATTTCACTTTTCTCTGTGAAGGAATATAATATCTTCTTCTCCAATGACCATGGGAAATTTGAAAGCTTAGGTTGTTAGCAGTGCCTAAATAAGGGAAGAGGTCACTGGATCATATGGGACTGTTAAACTATTCTGCATGAGTCTACTCTTAGCTTAAGTGTGAAGCAATGTTTTGTGGAGCTCCGTACTCTTTTCCACCAGACCAGTTTCAGAAATTAGGGTGAGGCAACAACCAAATGTACCCTCCTCCCCCCACCCACCGGCCAACAATCTGTATGATGTCACATCATGCTGCACGCTCAAGCATTAATGAAGTAGGGACATCAAAGGCAACATTTAGCAGAAGAGTGTTTCTCTGCCGCAGCCCCCATCGCTGCCTACATAGTAACACCACTGCTTCACCAAGCTCCTTAGATATATATCTCAGCTCTCATACCCAACTTGTGTCCAGCTAACCGGTCATTTCTGTCTGCTCCATATTTCAGAAGGGCAGCAGCATGAGCTTCAGAAAAGAAGATGTGACTGCCATTTTTGAGGAGGGCAGTGATATTTTCTTTGAGAAAGCCAATGACATGGATTTCCATGAGAGGATCCCATGGAGCCACCATCTTTTGGAGATTCTATACAGTTGTATCTTTTGCACAGAAGCTGAGTCAATGGCTTATTTCACTTTCTGAATGAAGCTTCTGCTTCACACTGACTTGCTCCCTCTGTTCTCCCCCCTCCTAGTTTCACAGCACTTATGCACATATCTATAATTTATTTATTCATATTAATGTCTGCCTCCCCTCATCTAGACTGTAAGCTCATTGGAGAAGCAGTGTGGCTCAGTGGCAAGAGCCCGGGCTTTGGAGTCAGAGGTCATGGGTTCAAATCCCAGCTCTGCCAATTGTCAGCTGTGTGACTTTGGGCAAGTAGCTTCACTTCTCTGGGCCTCAGTTCCCTCATTTGTAAAATGGGATGAAGACTGTGAGCCCCTCGTGGGACAATCTGATCACCTTGTAACCTCCCCAGCGCTTAGAACAGTGCTTTGCACATAGTAAGCGCTTAATAAATGCCATTATTATTATTATTATTATTATTGTGAGCAGGGAATGTGTCTGTTGTATTGGACTCTCTCAAACACTTACTACAGTGCTCTGCACGCAGTAAGCGCTCAATAAATATGATTGAATGAATGAATGAATGAAAACTCAAGATGGCCAGGATATCCTCTGAGAATCTGTAAAGTAGAGGCTGTGGCAATGTGGCCTCAGTATCAGGCTGTTTAATCTCTATTCTAAGCTTCTTATGGGTAGGGTTTATGCCTACCAACTATACTGTACTTTCCCAAGTGCTTAGTACAGTGCACTGCACACAGAAAGAGCCCAATAAATGCCATGATTGATTGGTATATAATGATGGTATTTGTAAAGTGCTTACTATGTGCCAAGCACAGTTCTAAGCGCTGAAGCAGTATGGGACCAACACCCATCACAGGCTGTTTCCTGAGCAGTTTCATCACCATCACCTACGGGCCAGATTTCATCAATTGCAGTACAAGTTCACAGAAGTCAAGTCCTGCAATAAAGCCAGTATATCTGTGCTAAAACTGTGTGATCATCTCTATTCAGGAATGACCTTTGGAAAAAAAAAACAGTGACAGCACAAATGCTAAAACAGCTGCTGTACAATGGATGGACTGAAATGCAGCAACTGAAAACTAAGGAGGCAGAGAGAATTCTTTAAGGATGCACTAAAGAACAGCCTCAGTCAACACATTATCATAGGTGAATGTTGATAGGCAGCTTAGGCAGATAGACCCTAATGAGGCCCTACTGAGAGCTCACCTCCTCCAGGAGGCCTTCCCAGACTGAGCCCCTTCCTTCCTCTCCCCCTCGTCCCCCTCTCCATCCCCCCCATCTTACCTCCTTCCCTTCCCAACAGCACCTGTATATATATATTTATTTATTTATTTATGCTACTTGTACATATCTATTCTATTTATTTTATTTTGTTAGTATGTTTGGTTTTGTTCTCTGTCTCCCCCTTTTAGACTGTGAGCCCACTGTTGGGTAGGGACTGTCTCTATATGTTGCCAATTTGTACTTCCCAAACGCTTAGTACAGTGCTCTGCACATAGTAAGCGCTCAATAAATACGATTGATGATGATGATGATAGACAACCAAATTGTCTATTATACTGCAATTAAAAAGGATTGGCCTGTTTCAACCGGAGTTTCAAGATGATGGCAAGGTAGAGAGAAGGCAAAAATATAAATAGCATTAGGTACCAAAAATGGCAAAAGACATGAGCCCAGCAACGGACAATTTTCAGATATAGTCTGGTCATTATCATTATCAATCATTATCAACTGTATTTACTGAGCGTTTACTGTGTGCAGAGCACTGTACTAAGCGCTTGGGAATTGCAAGTTGGCAACATATAGAGATAGTCCCTACCCAACAGTGGGCTCACAGTCTAAAAGGGGAAATGGCAGCAAACCTTGGGACTCCCAGGCCCGTGCCCTAACCCTATGCAGCAGACAAATGGCAGCAAACCTTGTGCCCCCCAGGCCCGTGCCCTAACCCCATGCAGCAGACAAATGGCATCATTATCAATCGTATTTATTGAGTGCTTACTGTGTGCAGAGCACTGTACTAAGCACTTGGGAAGTACAAGTTGGCAACATATAGAGACAGTCCCTACCCAACAGTGGGCTCACAGTCTAAAAGGGGAAATAGTGGCAAAAATTGTGACTCCCAGGCCCATGCCCTAACCTTATGCAGCAGACAAATGGCAGCAAACCTTGTGACTCACAGGCCCGTGCCCTAACCCCATGCAGCAGACAAATGGCATCATTAACAATAGTACTTATTGAGCGCTTACTGTGTGCAGAGCACTGTTCTAAGCGCTTGGGAAGTACAAGTTGGCAACATATAGAGACAGTCCCTACCCAACAGTGGGCTCACAGTCTAAACCGGGAAATGGCAGCAAACCTTCTGACTCCCATGCCCCTGCCCTAACCCTATGCAGCATACAAACGGCAGCAAACCTTGTGACTCCCAGGCCCGTGCCCTAACCCCATGCAGCAGACAAATGGCATCATTATCAATCGTATTTATTGAGCGCTTACTGTGTGCAGAGCACTGTACTAAGCGCTTGGGAAGTACAAGTTGGCAACATATACAGACAGTCCCTACCCAACAGTGGGCTCACAGTCTAAAAGGGGAGATGGCAGCAAACCTTGGGACTCCCAGGCCCGTGCCCTAACCCTATGCAGCAGACAAACGGCAGCAAACCTTGTGACTCCCAAGCCCGTGCCTTAACCCCATGCAGCAGACAAATGGCATCATTATCAATCGTATTTATTGAGCGCTTACTGTGTGCAGAGCACTGTACTAAGCGCTTGGGAAAAACAAGTTGGCAACATATAGAAACAGTCCCTACCAACAGTGGGCTCACAGTCTAAAAGGGAAAATGGCAGCAAACCAAGTGACTCCCAGGCCCATGCCCTAACCCTATGCAGCAGACAAAGGGCAGCAAACCTTGTGACTCCCAGGCCCGTGCCTTAACCCTATGCAGCAGACAAATGGTAGCAAACCTTGTGACTCACAGGCCCGTGCCCTAACCCCATGCAGCAGACAAATGGCATCATTATCAATCGTATTTATTGAGCGCTTACTGTGTGCAGAGCACTGTACTAAGCGCTTGGGAAGTACAAGTTGGCAACATATAGAGACAGTTCCTACCCTACAGTGGGCTCACAGTCTAAAAGGGGAAATTGCAGCAAACCTTGGGACTCCCAGGCCCGTGCCCTAACCTTATGCAGCAGACAAATGGCAGCAAACCTTCTGACTCCCAGGCCCGTGCCCTATCATCATCATCATGAATCGTATTTATTGATCGTTTACTGTGTGCAGAGCACTGTACTAAGCGCTTGGGAAGTACAAGTTGGGAACATATAGAGACAGTCCCTACCCAACAGTGGGCTCACAGTCTAAAAGGACAAACGGCAGCAAACCTTGTGACTCCCAGGCCCGTGGCTTAACCCTATGCAGCAGACAAATGGCAGCAAACCTTGGGACTCCCAGGCCCGTGAACTAACCCCATGTAGCAGACAAGTGGCATCATTATCAATCATATTTATTGAGCGCTTACTGTGGGCAGAGCACTGTACTAAGCGCTTGGGAAGTACAAGTTGGCAACATATAGAGACTGTCCCTTCCCAACAGTGGGCTCACAGTCTAAAAGGGGAAATGGCAGCAGATCTTGTGACTCCCAGGCCCGTGCCCTAGCCCTACGCAGCAGACAAACGGCAGCAAAGCTTGTGACTCCCATGCCCCTGCCCTAACCCTATGCAGCAGACAAATGGCAGCAAACCTTGTGACTCCCAGGCCCTTGCCCTAACCCCATGCAGCAGACAAATGGCATCATTATCAATCGTATTTATTGAGCGCTTACTGTGTGCAGAGCACTGTACAAAGCACTTGGGAAGTACAGGTTGGCATCATATAGAGACAGTCCCTATCCAAGAGTGGGCTCACAGTCTAAAAGGGGAAATGGCAGCAAACCCTGTGACTCCCAGGCCCGTGCCCTTACCCTATGCAGCAGACAAATAGCAGCAAACCTTGTGACTCCCAGGCCTGTGCCCTAACCCCATGCAGCAGACAAATGGCATCATTATCAATCGTATTTATTGAGCGCTTACTGTGTGCAGAGCACTGTACTAAACGCTTGGGAAGTACAAGTTGGCAACATATAGAAACAGTCCCTACCCAACAGTGGGCTCACAGTCTAAAAGGGGAAATGGCAGCAAACCTTGTGACTCCCAGGCCCGTGCCCTAACCCTATGCAGCAGACAAATGGCAGCAAACCTTGGGACTCCCAGGCCCGTGAACTAACCCCATGTAGCAGACAAGTGGCATCATTATCAATCGTATTTATTGAGCAGTTACTGTGGGCAGAGCACTGTGCTAAGAGCTTGGGAAGTACAAGTTTGCAACATATAGAGACAGTCCCTTCCCAACAGTGGGCTCACAGTCTAAAAGGGGAAATGGCAGCAGATCTTTTGACTCCCAGGCCCGTGCCCTAGACCTACGCAGCAGACAAACGGCAGCAAAGCTTGTGACTCCCATGCCCCTGCCCTAACCCTATGCAGCAGACAAATGGCAGCAAACCTTGTGACTCCCAGGCCTGTGCCCTAACCCCAAGCAGCAGACAAATGGCATCATTATCAATAGTATTCATTGAGCGCTTACTGCGTGCAGAGCACTGTACTAAGCGCTTGGGAAGTACAAGTTGGCAACATATAGAGACAGTCCCTACCCAACAGTGGGCTCACAGTCTAAAAGGACAAATGGCAGCAAACCTTGTGGCTCCCAGGCCCGTGCCCTAAGCCTGTGCAGCAGACAAATGGAAGCAAAGCTTGTGACTGCCAGGCCTGTGCCCTTACCCTATGCAGCAGACAAATGGCAGCAAACCTTGTGACTCCCAGGCCCCTGCCATAACCCCATGCAGCAGACAAATGGCATC
Source organism: Tachyglossus aculeatus (assembly GCF_015852505.1). Taxonomy (NCBI): domain Eukaryota; kingdom Metazoa; phylum Chordata; class Mammalia; order Monotremata; family Tachyglossidae; genus Tachyglossus; species Tachyglossus aculeatus. Next base: position 32,178,141 of record NC_052079.1, on the reverse strand, counting down.
ATTATCAATCGTATTTATTGAGAGCTTACTGTGTGCAGAGCACTGTACTAAGCGCTTGGGAAGTACAAGTTGGCAAAATATAGAGACAGTCCCTACCCGACAGTGGGCTCACGGTCTAAAAGGGGAAATGGCAGCAAACCTTTTGACTCCCAGGCCCATGCCCTAACCCTATGCAGCAGACAAATGGCAGCAAAACTTGGGACCCGCAGGCCCGTGCCCTAACCCCATGTAGCAGACAAATGACATCATTATCAATCGTATTTATTGAGCGCTTACTGTGTGCAAAGCACTGTACTAAGTGCTTGGGAAATACAAGTTGGCAACATATAGAGACAGTCCCTACCCAACAGTGGGCTCACAGTCTAAAAGGGGAAATGGTAGCAAACCTTGTGACGCCCAGGCCCGTGCCCTAACCCTATGCAGCAGACAAACAGCAGCAAACCTTGGGACTCCCTGGCCCATGCCCTAAACCAATGCAGCAGACAAATGGCAGCAAACCTTGGGACTCCCTGGCCCATGCCCTGACCCCATGCAGCAGACAAATGGCATCATTATCAATCGTATTTATTGAGATCCTACTTTGTGCAGAGCACTGTACTAAGCGCTTTGGAAGTACAAGTTGGCAACATATACAGAGAGTCCCTACCCAACAGTGGGCTCACAGTCTAAAAGGGGAAATGGCAGGAAACCTTGTGACTCCCAGGCCTGTGCCCTAACCATATGCAGCAGACAAATGGCAGCAAAACTTGGGACTCCGAGGCCCGTGCCCTAACCCCATGTAACAGACAAATGGCATCATTATCAATCGTATTTATTGAGCGCTTACTGTGTGCAGAGCACTGTACTAAGTGCTTGGGAAGTACAAGTTGGCAACATATAGAGGCAGTCCCTACCGAACAGTGGGCTCACAGACCAAAAGGACAAATGGCAGCAAACCTTGTGACTCCCAGGCCGGTGCCCTCACCCTATGCAGCAGACAAATGGCAGCAAAGCTTGTGACTGCCAGGCCCCTGCCCTTACCCTATGCAGCAGACAAATGGCAGTAAACCTTGGGACTCAAAGGCCCGTGCCCTAACCCCATGCAGCAGACAAATGGCATCATTATCAATCATATTTATTGAGCTCTTACTGTGGGCAAAGCACTGTACTAGGCGCTTGGGAAGTAAAAGTTGGCAACATATAGACACAGTCCCTACCCAACAGTGGGCTCACAGTCGAAAAGGGGAAATGGCAGCAAACCTTGTGACTCCCAGGCCCCTGCCCTAACCCTAAGCAGCAGACAAATGGCAGCAAACCTTGTGACTCAAAGGCCCGTGCCCTAACCCCATGCAGCAGACAAATGGCATCATTATCAATCGTATTTATTGAGCGCTTACTGTGTGCAGAGCACTGCAGTAAGCTCTTGGGAAGTACAAGTTGGCAACATGTAGAGACAGTCCCTACCCAACAGTGGGCTCACAGTCTAAAAGGGGAAATGGCAGCAAACCTTGTGACTCCCAGGCCCGTGCCCTAACCCCGTGCCCTAACCCCAGGCAGCAGACAAATGGCATAATTATCAATCGTATTTGTTGAGCGCTTACTGTGTGCACACCACTGTACTAAACGCTTGGGAAGTACAAGCTGGCAACATATAGAGACAGTCCCTACGCAACAGTGGGCTCACAGTCTCAAAGGGGAAATGGCAGCAAACCTTGTGACTCCCAGGCCCATGCCCTAACCCTATGCAGCAGACAAATGGCAGCAAACCTTGGGACTCCCAGGCCCGTGCCCTAACCCCATGTAGCAGACAAATGGCATCATTATCAATCGTATTTATTGAGCGCTTACTGTGTGCAGAGCACTGTACTAAACGCTTGGGAAGCACAAGTTGGCAACATATAGAGACAGTCCCTACCCAACAGTGGGCTCACAGTCAAAAAGGACAAATGGCGGCAAACCTTGTGACTCCCAGGCCCGTGCCCTAACCCCATGTAGCACACAAATGGCATCATTATCAATCGTATTTATTGAGCACTTACTGTGTGCAGAGCGCTGTACTAAACGCTTGGGAAGTACAAGTTGGCAACATAGAGAGACAGTCCCTACCCAACAGCGGGCTCACAGTCTAAAAGGGGAAATGGCAGCAAACCTTGTGACTCCCAGGCCCCTGCCCTAACCCAAAGCAGCAGACTAATGGCAGCAAACCTTTGGACTCCCAGGCCCGTGCCCTAACCCCATGCTGCAGACAAATGGCATCATTATCAATCGTTTTTATTGAGCGCTTACTGTGTGCACAGCACTGTACTAAACGCTTGGGAAGTACAAGTTGGCAACATATAGAGACAGTCCCTACCCAACAGTGGGCTCACAGTCTAAAAGGGGAAATGGCAGCAAACCTTGTGACTCCCAGGCCCGTGCCCTAACCCTACGCAGCAGACAAATGGCAGCAAACCTTGGGACTCCCAGGCCCGTGCCCTAACCCCATGCAGCAGTCAAATGGCATCATTATCAATCGTATTTATTGAGCGCTTACTGTGTGCAGAGCACTATACTAACCGCTTGGGAAGTACAAGTTGGCAACATATAGAGGCAGTCCCTACCGAACAGTGGGCTCACAGACCAAATGGACAAATGGCAGCAAACCCTGTGACTCCCAGGCCCGTGCCCTCACCCTATGCAGCAGACAAATGGCAGCAAAGCTTGTGACTGCCAGGCCCCTGCCCTAACCCTATGTAGCAGACAAACGGCAGCAAACCTTGTGACTCTCAGGCCCGTGCCCTTACCCCAGGCAGCAGACAAATGGCATCATTATCAATTGTACTTATTGAGCGCTTACTGTGTGCAGAGCACTGCAGTAAGCGCTTGGGAAGTACAAGTTGGCAACATATAGAGACAGTCCCTACCCAACAGTGCCCTCAAAGTCTAAAAGGACAAATGGCAGCAAACCTTGTGACTCCCAGGCCCGTTCCCTAACCCCATGCAGCAGACAAATGGCATCATTATCAATCGTATTTATAGAGCGCTTACTGTGTGCAGAGCATTGCACTAAATGCTTGGGAAGTACAAGTTGGCAACATATAGAGACAGTCCCTACCCAACAGTGGGCTCACAGTCTAAAAGGACAAATGGCAGCAAACCTTATGACTCCCAGGCCCGTGACCTAACCCCATGTAGCAGACAAATGGCATCATTATCAATCGTATTTACTGAGCGCTTACTGTGTGCACAGCACTGTACTAAACGCTTGGGAAGTACAAGTTGGCAACATACAGAGACAGTCCCTACCCAACAGTGGGCTCACAGTCTAAAAGGGGAAATGGCAGCAAACCTTGTGACTCCCAGGCCCATGCCCTAACCCTATGCAGCAGACAAATAGTACCAAACCTTGGGACCCCCAGGCCCGTGCCCTATCCCCATGCAGCAGACAAACGGCATCATTATCAATCGTATTTATTGAGCACTTACTGTGTGAAGAGCACTATACTAAGCCCTTGTGAAGTACAAGTTGGCAACATATAGAGACAGTCCCTACCCAACAGTGGGCTCACAGACTAAAAGGACAAATGGCAGCAAAGCTTGTGACTGCCAGGCCCCTGCCCTTACTCTATGCAGCAGACAAATGGCAGCAAACCTTCTGACTCCCAGACCCGTGCCCTATCCCCATGCAGCAGACAAATGGAATCAGTATCAATCGCATTTATTGGGCGCTTACTGCGTGCAAAGCCCTGTAGTAAGCGCTTGGGAAGTACAAGTTGGCAACATAGAGAGACAGTCCCTACCCAACAGTGCGCTCACATTCTAAAAGGACAAATGGCAGCAAACCTTGTGACTCCCAGGCCCGTGCCCTAACCCCATGCAGCAGACAAATGGCATCATTATCAATCATATTTATTGAGCGCTTACTGTGTGCAGAGCGCTGTACTAAACGCTTGGGAAGTACAAGTTGGCAACATAGAGAGACAGTCCCTACCCAACAGCGGGCTCACAGTCTAAAAGGGGAAATGGCAGCAAACCTTGTGACTCCCAGGCCCCTGCCCTAACCCAAAGCAGCAGACTAATGGCAGCAAACCTTTGGACTCCCAGGCCCGTGCCCTAACCCCATGCAGCAGACAAATGGCATCATTATCAATCGTTTTTATTGAGCGCTTACTGTGTGCACAGCACTGTACTAAACGCTTGGGAAGTACAAGTTGGCAACATATAGAGACAGTCCCTACCCAACAGTGGGCTCACAGTCTAAAAGGGGAAATGGCAGCAAACCTTGTGACTCCCAGGCCTGTGCCCTAACCCTATGCAGCAGACAAATGGCAGCAAACCTTGTGACTCCCAGGCCCGGGCCCTAACCACATGCAGCAGACAAATGACATCATTATCTTTCATATTTATTGAGCGCTTACTGTGTGCAGAGCACTGTACTAAACGCTTGGGAAGTACAAGTTGGCAACATATGCAGACAGTCCCGACCCAACAGTGGGCTCACAGTCTAAAAGGGGAAATGGCAGCAAACCCTGTGACTCCCAGGCCCGTGCCCTAACCCTATGCAGCAGACAAATGGCAGCAAACCTTGGGACTCCCAGGCCCGTGCCCTAACCCCATGCAGCAGACAAATGGCATCATTATCAATCGTATTTATTGAGCGCTTACTGTGTGCAGAGCACTGTACTAAGCGCTTGGGAAGTACAAGTTGGCAACATAGAGAGACAGTCCCTACCCAACAGTGGGCTCACAGTCTAAAAGGGGAAATGGCAGCAAACCTTGAGACTCCCAGGCCTGTGCCCTAACCCTATGAAGCAGACAAATGGCAGCAAACCTTGTAACTCCCAGGCCCGTGCCCTAAACCTATGCAGCAGACAAACGGCAGCAAACCTCGTGACTCCCAGGCCCGTGCCCTAACCCCATGCAGCAGACAAATGGCATCATTATCAATTGTATTTATTGAACACTTACTGTGTGCAGAGCACTGTACTAAGCGCTTGGGAAGTACAAGCTGGCAACATATAGAGACAGTCCCTACCCAACAGTGGGCTCACAGTCTAAAAGGGGAAATGGCAGCAAACCTTGGGACTTCCAGGCCCGTGCCCTAACCCTATGCAGCAGACAAATGGCAGCAAACCTTGGGAATCCCAGGCCCGTGCCCCAACCCCATGCAGCAGACTAATGGCATCATTATCAATTGTATTTATTGAGCACTCACTGTGTGCAGAGCACTGTACTAAGCGCTTGGGAAGTACAAGTTGGCAACATATAGAGACAGTCCCTACCCAACAGTGGGCTCACAGTCTAAAAGGGGAAATGGCAGCAAACATTGTGACTCCCAGGCCTGTGCCCTAACCCTATGCAGCAGAGAAATGGCAGCAAACCTTGTAACTCCCAGGCCCGTGCCCTAAACCTATGCAGCAGACAAATGGCAGCAAACCTTGTGACTCCAGGCCTGGGCCCTAACCCCATGCAGCAGACAAATGGCATTATTATCAATTGTATTTATTGAGCACTTACTGTGTGCAGAGCCCTGTACTAAGCGCTTGGGAAGTACAAGCTGGCAACATATAGAGATAGTCCCTACCCAACAGTGGGCTCACAGTCTAAAAGGGGAAATGGCAGCAAATCTTGTGACTCCCATGCCCCTGCCCTAACCCTATGCAGCAGACAAATGGCAGCAAACCTTCTGACTCCCTGGCCCGTGCCCTAACCCCATGCAGTAGACAAATGGCAGCATTACCAATCATATTTATTGAGCGCTTACTGAGTGCAGAGCACTGTACTAAGTGCCTGGGAATTACAAGTTGGCAACATATAGAGACAGTCCCTACCCAACAGTGGGCTCACAGTCTAAAAGGGGAAATGGCAGCAAACCTTGGGACTCCCAGGCCGGTGCCCTAACCCTATGCAGCAGACAAAGGGCAGCAAACCTTGTGACTGCCAGGCCCATGCCCTAACCCCATGCAGCAGACAAATGGCATCATTATCAATTGTATTTATTGAGCGCTTACTGTGTGCAGAGCACTGTACTAAGTGTTTGGGAAGTACAAGTTGGCAACATAGAGAGACAGTCCCTACCCAACAGTGGGCTCACAGTCTAAAAGGGGAAATGGCAGCAAACCTTGTGACTCCCAGGCCTGTGCCCTAACCCTATGCAGCAGACAAATGGCAGCCAACCTTGTAACTCCCAGGACCGTGCCCTAAACCTATGCAGCAGACAAACGGCAGCAAACCTTGTGACTCCCAGGCCCGTGCCCTAACCCCATGCAGCAGACAAATGGCATCATTATCAATAGTATTTATTGAACTCCTACTCTGTGCAGAGCACTGTACTAAGTGCTTGGGAAGTACAAGTTGGCAACATATAGAGACAGTCCCTACCCAACAGTGGGCTCACAGTCTAAAAGGGGAAATGGCAGCAAACCTTGGGACTCCCAGGCCTGTGCCCTAACCCTATGCAGCAGACAAAGGGCAGCAAACCTTGTGACTCCCAGGCCCGTGCCCTAACCCCATGCAGCAGAAAAATGGCATCAGTATCAATCGTATTTATTGAGCTCCTACTGTGTGCAGAGCACTGTACTAAGCGCTTGGGAAGTACAAGTTGGGAACATATAGAGACAGTCCCTACCCAAGAGTGGGCTCACAATCTGAAAGGGGAAATAGCAGCAAAAATTATGACTCCCAGGCCCGTGCCCTAACCTTATGCAGCAGACAAATGGCAGCAAATCTTGCGACTCCCAGGCCCGTACCCTAACCCCATGCAGCAGACAAATGGCATCATTATCAATCATATTTATTGAGCGCTTACTGTGTGCAGAGCACTGTACTAAGCGCTTGGGAAGTACAAGTTGGCAACATATAGAGACAGTCCCTACCCAACAGTGGGCTCACAGTCTAAAAGGGGAAATGGCAGCAAACCTTGTGACTCCCAGGCCTGTGCCCTAACCCTATGCAGCAGACAAATGGCAGGAAACCTTGTAACTCCCAGGCCCGTGCCCTAAACCTATGCAGCAGACAAAAGGCAGCAAACCTTGTGACTCCCAGGCCCGTGCCCTAACCCCATGCAGCAGACAAATGGCATCATTATCAATTGTATTTATTGAGCACTTACTGCGTGCAGAGCACTGTACTAAGCGCTTGGGAAGTACAAGCTGGCAACATATAGAGACAGTCCCTACCCAACATTGGGCTCACAGTCTAAAAGGGGAAATGGCAGCAAACCTTGGGACTCCCAGGCCCGTGCCCTAACCCTATGCAACAGACAAATGGCAGCAATCCTTGTGACTCCCAGGCCCGTGCCCTAACCCCATGCAGCAGACAAATGTCATCATTATCAATCATATTTATTGAGCAGAGCACTGTACTAAGCGCTTGGGAATTACAAATTGGCAACATATAGAGACAGTCCCTACCCAACAGTGGGCTCACAGTCTAAAAGGGGAAATGGCAGCAAACCTTGTGACTCCCATTCCCGTGCCCTAACCCTCTGCAGCAGACAAATGGCAGCAAACCTTCTGACTCCCAGGCCCGTCCCGTAGCCCCATGCAGCAGACACATGGCATCATTACCAATTATATTTATTGAGCGCTTACTGTGTGCAGAGCACTGTACTAAGCGCTTGGGAATTACAAGTTGGCAACATATAGAGACAGTCACTACCCAACAGTGGGCTCACAGTCTAAAAGGGGAAATGGCAGCAAACCTTGGGACTCCCAGGCCCGTGCCCTAACCGTATGCAGCAGACAAAGGGCAGCAAACTTTGTGACTACCAGGCACATGCCCTAACCCCATGCAGCAGACAAATGGCATCATTATCAATCGTATTTATTGACCACTTACTGTGTGCAGAGCACTGGTCTAAGCACTTGGGAAGTACAAGTTGGCAACATATAGAGACAGTCCCTACCCAAGAGTGGGCTCACAATCTAAAAGGGGAAATAGCAGCAAAAATTATGACTCCCAGGCCCGTGCCCTAACCTTATGCAGCAGACAAATGGCAGCAAACCTTGTGACTCCCAGGCCCGTGCCCTAACCCCATGCAGCAGACAAATGGCATCATTATCAATAGTATTTATTGAGCTCTTACTGTGTGCAGAGCACTGTTCTAAGCACTTGGGAAGTACAAGTTGGCAACATATAGAGACAGTCCCTACCCAACAGTGGGCTCACAGTCTAAAAGGGGAAATGGCAGCAAACCTTGTGACTCCCAGGCCTGTGCCCTAACCCTATGCAGCAGACAAATGGCAGCAAACCTTGTAACTCCCAGGCCCGTGCCCTAAACCTATGCAGCAGACAAACGGCAGCAAACCTCATGACTCCCAGGCCCGTGCCTTACCCCATGCAGCAGACAAATGGCATCATTATCAATCGTATTTATTGAGCTCCTACTGTGTGCAGAGCACTGTACTAAGCGCTTGGGAAGTACAAGTTGGCAACATATACAGACAGTCCCTACCCAACAGTGGGCTCACAATCTAAAAGGGGAAATAGCAGCAAAAAATTATGACTCCCAGGCCCGTGCCCTAACTCCATGCAGCAGACATATGGCATCATTATCAATAGTATTTATTGAACTCCTACTCTGTGCAGAGCACTGTACTAAGTGCTTGGGAAGTACAAGTTGGCAACATATAGAGACAGTCCCTACCCAACAGTGGGCTCACAGTCTAAAAGGGGAAATGGCAGCTAACCTTGTGACTCCCAGGCCTGTGCCCTAACCCTATGCAGCAGAAAAATGGCAGCCAACCTTGTAACTCCCAGGCCCGTGCCCTAAACCTATGCAGCAGACAAACGGCAGCAAACCTTGTGACTCCCAGGCCCGTGCCCTAACCCCATGCAGCAGACAAATGGCATCATTATCAATAGCATTTATTGAACTCCTACTCTGTGCAGAGCACTGTACTAAGTGCTTGGGAAGTACAAGTTGGCAACATATAGAGACAGTCCCTACCCAACAGTGTGCTCACAGTCTAAAAGGGGAAATGGCAGCAAACCTTGTGACTCCCAGGACCGTGCCCTAACCCTGTGCAGCAGACAAATGGCAGCAAACCTTGTGACTCCCAGGCCCGTGCCCTAACCCCATGCAGCAGACAAATGTCATCATTATCAATCACATTTATTGAGCGCTTACTGTGTGCCGAGCACTGTACTAAGCGCTTGGGAAGTACAAGTTGTCAACATAGAGAGACACTCCCTACCCAACAGTGGGCTCACAGTCTAAAAGGGGAAATGGCAGCAAACCTTGGGACTCCCAGGCCCGTGCCCTAACCGTATGCAGCAGACAAAGGGCAGCAAACCTTGTGACTCCCAGGCCCGTGCCCTAACCCCATGCAGCAGAAAAATGGCATCAGTATCAATCGTATTTATTGAGCTCCTACTGTGTGCAGAGCACTGTACTAAGCGCTTGGGAAGTACAAGTTGGCAACATATAGAGACAGTCCCTACCCAACAGCGGGCTCACAATCTAAAAGGGGAAATAGCAGCAAAAATTATGACTCCCAGGCCCGTGCCCTAACCTTATGCAGCAGACAAATGGCAGCAAACCTTGTGACTCCCAGGCCCGTGCCCTAACCCCATGCAGCAGACAAATGGCATCATTATCAATAGTATTTATTGAGCTCTTACTGTGTGCAGAGCACTGTTCTAAACACTTGGGAAGTACAAGTTGGCAACATATAGAGACAGTCACTACCCAGCAGTGGGCTCACAATCTAAAAGGGGAAATGGCAGCAAACCTTGTAACTCCCAGGCCCGTGCCCTAAACCTATGCAGCAGACAAACGGCAGCAAACCTCGTGACTCCCTGGCCCGTGCCCTAACCCCATGCAGCAGACAAATGGCATCATTATCAATTGTATTTATTGAGCACTTACTGTGTGCAGAGCACTGTACTAAGCGCTTGGGAAGTACAAGCTGGCAACATATAGAGACAGTCCCCACCCAACAGTGGGCTCACAGTCTAAAAGGGGAAATGGTAGCAAACCTCGTGACTCCCAGGCCCGTGCCCTAACCCTATGCAGCAGACAAAGGGCAGCAAACCTAGTGACTTCCAGGGGCGTGCCCTAACCCTATGCAGCAGACAAAGGGCAGCAAACCTTGTGACTCTGAGGCCCATGCCCTAACCCCATGCAGCAGACAAATGGCATCATTATCCATCGTATTTATTGAGCGCTTACTGTGTGCAGAGCACTGTACTAAGCGCTTGGGAAATACAAGTTGGCAATATATAGAGACAGTCCCTACCCAACAGTGGGCTCACAGTCTAAAAGGGGAAATGGCAGCAAACCAAGTGACTCCCAGGCCCATGCCCTAACCCTATGCAGCAGACAAATGGCAGCAAACCTTGTGACTCCCATGCCCCTGCCCTAACCCTATGCAGCAGACAAATGGCATCATTATCAATCATATTTATTGAGCGCTTACCGTGTGCAGAGCACTGCACTAAGCGCTTGGGAATTACAAGTTGGCAACATATAGAGACAGTCCCTACCCAACAGCGGGCTCACAGTCTAAAAGGGGAAATGGCAGCAAACCTTGTGACTCCCATGCCCCTGCCCTAACCCTATGCAGCAGACAAATGGCAGCAAACCTTCTGACTCCCAGGCCCGTGCCCTAACCCCATGCAGCAGACAAATGGCATCATTATCAATCATATTTATTGAGCGCTTACTGCGTGCAGAGCACTGCACTAAGCGCTTGGGAATTACAGGTTGGCAACATATAGAGACAGTCCCTACCCAACAGTGGGCTCACAGTCTAAAAGGGGAAATGGCAGCAAACCTTGGGACTCCCAGGCCCGTGCCCTAACCCTATGCAGCAGACAAAGGGCAGCAAACCTTGTGACTACCAGGCCCATGCCCTAACCCCATGCAGCAAACAAATGGCATCATTATCAATCGTATTTATTGAGCGCTTACTGTGTGCAGAGCACTGTACTAAGCGCTTGGGAAGTACAAGTTGGCAACATAGAGAGACAGTCCCTACCCAACAGTGGGCTCACAGTCTAAAAGGGGAAATGGCAGCAAACCTTGTGACTCCCAGGCCTGTGCCCTAACCCTATGCAGCAGACAAATGTCAGCAAACCTTGGGACTCCCAGGCCCGTGCCCTAACCCCATGCAGCAGACTAATGGCATCATTATCAATCGTATTTATTGAGCACTGACTGTGTGCAGAGCACTGTACAAAGCGCTTGGGAAGTACAAGTTGGCAACATATAGAGACAGTCCCTACCCAACAGTGGGCTCACAGTCTAAAAGGGGAAATGGCAGCAAATCTTGTGACTCCCAGGCCCATGCCCTAACCCTATGCAGCAGACAAATGGCAGCAAACCTTGTGACTCCCAGGCCTGTTCCCTAACCCTATGCAGCAGACAAATGGCAGCAAACCTTGTAACTCCCAGGCCCGTGCCCTAAACCTATGCAGCAGACAAACGGCAGCAAACCTCGTGACTCCCAGGCCCGTGCCCTAACCCCATGCAGCAGACAAATGGCATCATTATCAATTGTATTTATTGAGCACTTACTGTGTGCAGAGCACTGTATTAAGCGCTTGGGAAGTACAAGCTGGCAACATATAGAGACAGTCCCTACCCAACAGTGGGCTCACAGTCTAAAAGGGGAAATGGCAGCAAATCTTGTGACTCCCAGGCCCATGCCCTAACCCCATGCAGCAGACAAATGTCATCATTATCATTCATATTTATTGAGCAGAGCACTGTACTAAGCGCTTGGGAATTACAAGTTGGCAACATATAGAGACAGTCCCTACCCAACAGTAGGCTCACAGTCTAAAAGGGGAAATGGCAGCAAACCTTGTGACTCCCATGCCCCTGCCCTAACCCTCTGCAGCAGACAAATGGCAGCAAACCTTCTGACTCCCAGGCCCGTGCCCTAACCCCATGCAGCAGACAAATGGCATCATTACCAATCATATTTATTGAGAGTTTACTGTGTGCAGAGCACTGTACTAAGCGCTTGGGAATTACAAGTTGGCAACATATAGAGACAGTCCCTACCCAACAGTGGGCTCACAGTCTAAAAGGGGAAATGGCAGCAAACCTTGGGACTCCCAGGCCCGTGCCCTAACCCTATGCAGCAGACAAAGGGCAGCAAACTTTGTGACTACCAGGCCCATGCCCTAACCCCATGCAGCAGACAAATGGCATCATTATCAATCATATTTATTGAGCGCTTACTGTGTGCAGAGCACTGTACCAAGTGCTTAGGAAGTACAAGTTGGCAACACAGAGAGACAGTCCCTACCCATCAGTGGGCTCACAGTCTAAAAGGGCAAATGGCAGCAAACCTTGTGACTCCCAGGCCCGTGCCCTAACCCCATGCAGCAGACAAATGGCATCATTATCAATCATATTTATTGAGTGCTTACTGTGTGCAGAACACTGTACTAAGCGCTTGGGAATTGCAAGTTGGCAACATATAGAGACAGTCCCTACCCAACAGTGGGCTCACAGTCTAAAAGGGGAAATGGCAGCAAACCTTGGGACTCCCAGGCCCGTGCCCTAACCCTATGCAGCCGACAAAGGGCAGCAAACCTTGTGACTACCAGGCCCGTGCCCTAAACCTATGCAGCAGACAAACGGCAGCAAACCTCGTGACTCCCAGGCCCGTGCCCTAACCCCATGCAGCAGACAAATGGCATCATTATCAATTGTATTTATTGAGCACTTACTGTGTGCAGAGCACTGTACTAAGCGCTTGGGAAGTAAAAGCTGGCAACATATAGAGACAGTCCCTACCCAACAGTGGGCTCACAGTCTAAAAGGGGAAATGGTAGCAAACCTCGTGACTCCCAGGCTCGTGCCCTAACCCTATGCAGCAGACAAAGGGCAGCAAACCTAGTGACTCCCAGGGGCGTGCCCTAACCCTATGCAGCTGACAAACGGCAGCAAACCTTGTGACTCCGAGGCCCATGCCCTAACCCCATGCAGCAGACAAATGGCATCATTATCAATCGTATTTATTGAGCGCTTACTGTGTGCAGATCACTGTACTAAGCGCTTGGGAAATACAAGTTGGCAACATATAGAGACAGTCCCTACCCAACAGTGGGCTCACAGTCTAAAAGGGGAAATGGCAGCAAACCAAGTGACTCCCAGGCCCATGCCCTAACCCTATGCAGCAGACAAATGGCAGCAAACCTTGTGACTCCATGCCTCTGCCCTAACCCATTGCAGCAGACAAATGGCATCATTATCAATCATATTTATTGAGCGCTTACTGTGTGCAGAGCACTGTTCTAAGCGCTTGGGAATTACAAGTTGGCAACGTATAGAGACAGTCCCTACCCAACAGTGGGCTCACAGTCTAAAAGGGGAAATGGCAGCAAACCTTGGGACTCCCAGGCCCGTGCCCTAACGCTATGCAGCAGACAAAGGGCAGCAAACCTTGTGACTACCAGGCGCATGCCCTAACCCCATGCAGCAGACAAATGGCATCATTATCAATCGTATTTATTGAGCGCTTACTGTGTGCAGAGAACTGTACTAAGCGCTTGGGAAGTACAAGTTGGCAACATATAAAGACAGTCCCTACCCAACAGTGGGCTCACAGTCTAAAAGGCGAAATGGCAGCAAACCTTGTGACTCCCAGGCCTGTGCCCTAACCCTATGAAGCAGAAAAATGGCAGCAAACCTTGTAACTCCCAGGCCCGTGCCCTAAACCTATGCAGCAGACAAACGGCAGCAAACCTCGTGACTCCCAGGCCCGTGCCCTAACCCCATGCAGCAGACAAATGGCATCATTATCAATTGTATTTATTGAGCACTTACTGTGTGCAGGGCACTGTACTAAGCGCTTGGGAAGTACAAGCTGGCAACATATAGAGACAGTCCCTACCCAACAGTGGGCTCACAGTCTAAAAGGGGAAATGGTAGCAAACCTCGTGACTCCCAGGCTCGTGCCCTAACCCTATGCAGCAGACAAAGGGCAGCAAACCTAGTGACTCCCAGGGGCGTGCCCTAACCCTATGCAGCTGACAAACGGCAGCAAACCTTGTGACTCCGAGGCCCATGCCCTAACCCCATGCAGCAGACAAATGGCATCATTATCAATCGTATTTATTGAGCGCTTACTGTGTGCAGATCACTGTACTAAGCGCTTGGGAAATACAAGTTGGCAACATATAGAGACAGTCCCTACCCAACAGTGGGCTCACAGTCTAAAAGGGGAAATGGCAGCAAACCAAGTGACTCCCAGGCCCATGCCCTAACCCTATGCAGCAGACAAATGGCAGCAAACCTTGTGACTCCATGCCTCTGCCCTAACCCATTGCAGCAGACAAATGGCATCATTATCAATCATATTTATTGAGCGCTTACTGTGTGCAGAGCACTGTTCTAAGCGCTTGGGAATTACAAGTTGGCAACGTATAGAGACAGTCCCTACCCAACAGTGGGCTCACAGTCTAAAAGGGGAAATGGCAGCAAACCTTGGGACTCCCAGGCCCGTGCCCTAACGCTATGCAGCAGACAAAGGGCAGCAAACCTTGTGACTACCAGGCGCATGCCCTAACCCCATGCAGCAGACAAATGGCATCATTATCAATCGTATTTATTGAGCGCTTACTGTGTGCAGAGAACTGTACTAAGCGCTTGGGAAGTACAAGTTGGCAACATATAAAGACAGTCCCTACCCAACAGTGGGCTCACAGTCTAAAAGGCGAAATGGCAGCAAACCTTGTGACTCCCAGGCCTGTGCCCTAACCCTATGCAGCAGACAAATGGCAGCAAACCTTGTAACTCCCAGGCCCGTGCCCTAAACCTATGCAGCAGACAAACGGCAGCAAACCTCGTGACTCCCAGGCCCGTGCCCTAACCCCATGCAGCAGACAAATGGCATCATTATCAATTGTATTTATTGAGCACTTACTGTGTGCAGGGCACTGTACTAAGCGCTTGGGAAGTACAAGCTGGCAACATATAGAGACAGTCCCTACCCAACAGTGGGCTCACAGTCTAAAAGGGGAAATGGCAGCAAACCTTGGGACTCCCAGGCCCGTGCCCTAACCCTATGCAGCAGACAAATGGCAGCAAACCTTGTGACTCCCAGGCCCGTGCCCTAACCCCATGCAGCAGACAAATGGCATCATTATTAGTCATATTTATTGAGCAGAGCACTGTACTAGGCACTTGGGAATTACAAGTTGGCAACATATAGAGACAGTCCCTACCCAACAGTGGGCTCACAGTCTAAAAGGGGAAATGGCAGCAAACCTTGGGACTCCCAGGCCTGTGCCCTAACCCTATGCAGCAGACAAAGGGCAGCAAACTTTGTGACTACCAGGCCCATGCCCTAACCCCATGCAGCAGACAAATGGCATCATTATCAATCGTATTTATTGAGCGCTTACTGTGTGCAGAGCACTGTACTAAGCGCTTTGGAAGTACAAGTTGGCAACATAGAGAGACAGTCCCTACCCAACAGTGGGCTCACAGTCTAAAAGGGCAAATGGCAGCAAACCTTGTGACTCCCAGGCCCGTGCCCTAACCCCATGCAGCAGACAAATGGCATCATTATCAATCATATTTATTGAGCGCTTACTGTGTGCAGAGTACTGTACTAAGCACTTGGGAATTGCAAGTTGGCAACATATAGAGACAGTCCCTACCCAACAGTGGGCTCACAGTCTAAAAGGGGAAATGGCAGCAAACCTTGGGACTCCCAGGCCCATGCCCTAACCCTATGCAGCAGACAAAGGGCAGCAAACCTTGTGACTACCAGGCCCATGCCCTAACCCCATGCAGCAGACAAATGGCATCATTATCAATCGTATTTATTGAGCGCTTACTGTGTGCAGAGCACTGTACTAAGCGCTTGAGAAGTACAAGTTGGCAACATATAGAAACAGTCCCTACCCAACAGTGGGCTCACAGTTTAAAAGGGGAAATAGCAGCAAACCTTGTGACTCCCAGGCCCGTGCCCTAACCCTATGCAGCAGACTAAGGGCAGCAAACCTTGTGACTCCCAGGCCCGTGCCCTAACCCCATGCAGCAGACAACTGGCATCATTATCAATCGTATTTATTGAGCGCTTACTGTGTGCAGAGCACTGTACTAGGCGCTTGAGAAGTACAAGTTGTCAACATATAGAGACAGTCCCTACGCAACAGTGGGCTCACAGTTTAAAAGGGGAAATAGTAGCAAAAATTGTGACTCCCAGGCCCGTGCCCTAACCTTATGCAGCAGACAAATGGCAGCAACCCTTGTGACTCCCAGGCCCGTGCCCTAACCCCATGCAGCAGACAAATGGCATCATTATCAATCGTATTTATTGAGCTCCTACTGTGTGCAGAGCACTGTACTGAGCGCTTGGGAAGTACAAGTTGTCAACATAGAGAGACAGTCCCTACCCAACAGTGGGCTCACAGTCTAAAAGGGGAAATGGCAGTAAACTTGTGACTCCCAGGCCTGTGACCTAACCCTATGCAGCAGACAAAGGGCAGCAAACCTTGTGACTCCCAGGCCCGTGCCCTAACCCCATGCAGCAGAAAAATGGCGTCATTATCAATCGTATTTATTGAGCTCCTACTGTGTGCAGAGCACTGTACTAAGCGCTTGGGAAGTACAAGTTGGCAACATATAGAGACAGTCCCTACCCAACAGTGGGCTCACAATCTAAAAGGGGAAATAGCAGCAAAAATTATGACTCCCAGGCCCGTGCCCTAACCTTATGCAGCAGACAAACGGCAGCAAACCTCGTGACTCCCAGGCCCGTGCCCTAACCCCATGCAGCAGATAAATGGCATCATTATCAGTTGTATTTATTGAGCACTTACTGTGTGCAGAGCACTGTACTAAGCGCTTGGGAAGTACAAGCTGGCAACATATAGAGACAGTCCCTACCCAACAGTGGGCTCACAGTCTAAAAGGGGAAATGGTAGCAAACCTCGTGACTCCCAGGCCCGTGCCCTAGCCCTATGCAGCAGACAAAGGGCATCAAACCTAGTGACTCCCAGGGGCATGCCCTAACCCTATGCAGCAGACAAACTGCAGCAAACCTTGTGACTCCGAGGCCCATGCCCTAACCCCATGCAGCAGACAAATGGCATCATTATCAATCGTATTAATTGAGTGCTTACTGTGTGTAGAGCACTGTACTAAGCGCTTGGGAAATACAAGTTGGCAACATATAGAGACAGTCCCTACCCAACAGTGGGCTCACAGTCTAAAAGGGGAAATGGCAGCAAACCAAGTGACTCCCAGGCCCATGCCCTAACCCTATGCAGCAGACAAATGGCAGCAAACCTTGTGACTCCCATGCCCCTGCCCTAACCCTATGCAGCAGACAAATGCAGCAAACCTTCTGACTCCCAGGCCCGTGCCCTAACCCCATGCAGCAGACAAATGGCATCATTATCAATCATATTTATTGAGCGCTTACTGTGTGCAGAGCACTGCACTAAGCGCTTGGGAATTACAAGTTGGCAACATATAGAGACAGTCCCTACCCAACAGTGGGCTCACAGTCTAAAAGGGGAAATGGCAGCAAACCTTGTGACTCCCATGCCCCTGCCCTAACCCTATGCAGCAGACAAATGGCAGCAAACCTTCTGACTCCCAGGCCCGTGCCCTAACCCCATGCAGCAGACAAATGGCATCATTATCAATCATATTTATTGAGCGCTTACTGTGTGCAGAGCACTGTACTAAGCACTTGGGAATTACAAGTTGGCAACATAGAGAGACAGTCCCTACCCAACAGTGGGCTCACAGTCTAAAAGGGGAAATGGCAGCAAACCTTGGGACTCCCAGGCCCATGCCCTAACCCTATGCAGCAGACAAATGGCAGCAAACCTTGTGACTCCCAGGCCCGTGCCCTAACCCCATGCAGCAGACTAATGGCATCATTATCAATCGTATTTATTGAGCACTCACTGTGTGCAGAGCACTGTACTAAGCGCTTGGGAAGTACAAGTTGGCAACATATAGAGACAGTCCCTACCCAACAGTGGGCTCACAGTCTCAAAGGCGAAATGGCAGCAAACCTGTGACTCCCAGGCCAGTGCCCTAATCCTATGCAGCAGACAAATGGCAGCAAACCTTGTGACTCCCAGGCCCATGCCCTAACCCCCTGCAGCAGACAAATGGCATCATTATCAATCGTATTTATTGAGCGCTTACTGTGTGCAGAGCACTGAATTGTGACCTTAACTGTTTTTGAAACCATGATTAATTCATGATCGTTGGCATAATATTTAAATAGATAATTAGGAAAAACTCTAATTAAATGTACTTCTTCCTTTGAAACTCTCATAGTTTTTTATTATCTCTTAAAATGATAAAGATAATAATATGGGGCCAAATTAAATTCCCTGTTAAAATGTAATTTTAAATCACTTGAAACTGTAATCATAAAGTTAGAGAATTTCAACGTGGTCAGATTGACATACAAAAAATACAATATGCTATTACAAATAAACATATTTATGTCAATTTAAACATCCGTGTGTCTCTTTTTTTTGCATCAGGCCCTATTGGGACCATGTTAATCCTGTGTTTACAATCTCCCTCTTTAATGAATATATGCTTAAGGAGACTTTCACTTCAAAATGTTACACTTTATATTTGTGATGGTGCTAATTACAGTTACAGGGCATTCGCCTTTGATTTCACCACTTTTGTACTGCAATTGCATAGATGAGCACTAGCTACACTATTTTCAGTTTATCCCAGCTGCTGCAGAAATGAACCTCCTGCTACAGAAATGCTTGTGGAGAGTAAGATATAACGATATAAAAGACACATTCCCTGCCCACAGTGAGCTTACAGTCTAGAGGGGAGACAGACATTAATATAAATAAATTAATTATGCCTCTGTACCTGAGTGCTGTGAGGTTGAGAATCCTCGACATACAACTGTTTCTCCTCCTTGGTTTTGATTGATTTAATCAAGCACTACTCAGTGAGTCAATAGACAGCATTTATTGAATGCTTACTCTGTAAGAAGCACTGTACTAAGTGCTTAGAAGAGTACAAGTCGATCAGGTTGGTAGACCCAATCCCTCTCCTTAAGGAGTGTACAATCTAGGCACTTACAAACTAATTCCTTTAGTGCTGTAGTTCTGTAAACTCCTCTGTCAACCATTTCAGAGGGCGATCTTAAGGAGCTATTCTTGAGACACACAATTATAAACATATGGCAAAAAATCAGTACAAAGGGGTGGGATTTGCAGAAGAGGTATCTGGTTGGTCTGGGCATCCTATCAAATCTCCCAAGAGGTTGAACTATGACCGAACATGGCACCTCCTCTCCCTAGCAGTCACCAACACAATCTGACACCATCCTGGTAATTTGTTGCTTTCCCCACTCCAGCTGTCTTTCCGGAGCCCCGGTTGTCGAGTGAGGAGTCAGACCCCAGGAAGTACAAACCTTCCGGAGGAGCTGGGGCAGGGCTGCTTCAGTTTGGGCTGCTTTCCTGCTTTGAGGGGAGGCCAAAGGGTTTCCCCACTGGGGCCACCACTCTGGAGTTGGGCTGGGAAGACTGATCTTTGTCTTCACTGTCCCTGCCTGAGTAGCTTCTCTGTAGGCTCTTCCAGTGGTGGAAACTCTGTCTGCACATGTTCCCCTTTACCCACACAGCCCCTTGGCCTCCTCTCTGGCTAAAGTTGGTAGAAGTGAAAGCAAGGGACAGTGATAAGGGCAGATAAAGAAGGTAGATAAGTAAAACTCAAATGCAAAAAATTCATGATGCCAAGGGAAATCAATCAATCAATCAATCAATCAATCGTATTTATTGAGTGCTTACTGTGTGCAGAGCACTGTACTCAGTGCTTGGGAACATATAGAGACAGTCCCTACCCAACAGTGGGCTCACAGTCTAAAAGGGGGAGACAGAGAACAAAACCAAACATACTAACAAAATAAAATAAATAGAATAGATATGTACAAGTATAATAAATAAATAAATAAATAAATAAATAAATAAATAAATAAATAGAGCAATAAATATGTACAAACATATATACATATATACAGGTGCTGTGGTGAAGGGAAGGAGGTAAGATGGGGGGATGGAGAGGGGGACGAGGGGGAGAGGAAGGAAGGGGCTCAGTCTGGGAAGGCCTCCTGGAGGAGGTGAGCTGAATTCCACTTGAGGTTTTTGAGGAAAGATTAACTGTGATGAGGTACCTGTATAGAATGCTAAACTATATTATTAACTAGATTAACATAGCCCTCTTTCTTAAATTATTAAGCTCTTACTTTGAACTTTGCTAGTGGTATTTCAGTTCTGATTTTGCCACCTTTTATTGCTGTTGTTCTATACTACACATTTTACCTGGGCTTCTAATACGGTGCTTTTGAAAGTCTCAACATTTCTTGGAAGCTATTTTCTGTTTTACTTTTTCTTTTCAAATTTTTTCTTATTTGAGTCATCATTTTACTGTGATTTCCTTTTCTAAAATTTTATTACTCTTCCCTGTCCAGCAAGAATATAAAAGATAATAGTTTTGTAATCACTATTCCAGGGTGATCCTCCCACACATATTTCCTGTTGCCGGATCTATTAACTTCTCAGATTTAAATCTAGCATATTGTCTTCTACTGAAAAGACTGTTTTTATATTAATCCATTAATCAATCAGTGGCAGGTATTGAACGCTTACTGTCAGCAGTATGCATTGAATGTTTGCTATCAATGGTATGTATTGAGTACTTACATGCAGAGCTTATATACTATTCAAAATAAATTGCTCCAAAGTTAGAAATGCCAAAATATATGAATTTTGCAAAAATAAGAAGATGAAGAAGAGACTGGAAAGATGGATATGTGAAAAAACAATAGTAGGGTATATAAATTAATATCTGCATAATGATATAATAGTATATATAAATTAATATGCATAGCAGTGTGTGGGCGAGTATAAAAATTTGAGTGCCCAAGTGGCATAATCTGGGAGAATCAATCAATCTTATTTATGAAAGCTTGCTCTGTGCAGGGCATAATCCTTAGCCCGTTGTTGGGTAGGGACCGCCTCTATGTGTTGCCGATTTGTACTTCCCAAGTGCTTAGTACAGTGCTCTGCACACAGTAAGCACTCAATAAACACACTTGAATGAATGAAAGTATAGAGCACTGTGTTAATCAGGGAAAGTCTCCTGGAAGAGGGAGAACTTCAAAATACTTTGAAAATGGGCAAAGCAAAGAATCTGAGAAAGACAATAAAGAAGATACAGAGAGTAGATAAGTGGAGAGGAATGAAGAATGAGCTGGTATGTACTGGGAAAAGAGTGTATAAGAGGGAGAGAATTGATAGTGTTTTAAAAATCAGTCTATCAGTGGTATTCATTGAGTGTTCAGCATTGTACCAAGTACTTAGAGGAGTACATTACAACAGAGTTGGTAGACACATTTCTTAAATTCAGTGATCAGAAGTTGCTGCACAGTGTGGAGGGGATCATTAAATATGGAAGCTTTTGGAAGGTTAGATATGTGCAGAGCATTTTAGAAAATTGCTTCGGGCAGCAGAGAGAAATTTGGCTAAATGAGGGAAGAGGCTGGAGGCTGATTGTCTAGTGAGGACTAGTTAAGGTAGGGTGTCACAAGTACTGGAACCAACATGGTGGCCGTTTGGATTTAGAAGAAGGGGTGGATCTGTGTGTAATATGTTGGAAAGTTGGCTTTGCATATTCTTTGTTTCTAGGCCATTGTGGTGTCCCTTTTCTTGCTCTGGAGCAATTCTATGCTGCCATTATGCAGCTTTATGTTGCATTGAGATAAAGGTTACAAAGGCACACCTGAAGGAAATCTATATAATGCACTTAGGCAGGCAAGCAGAAAGGTCAAAGCCAGATTAGTTTTCATCATCCTGGTAGGAATGAAGGTGCTCTTATAATGACTACTGACAATAACAATGATGATTATGATGGCATAGTAGCAATAGTAATAATGGTAATAATTATAAGAATTAATGACACTTTTTAAATGGCTACTATACTACAAAGTACTGGGATAGACATGGTCCCTGTCCCACTTGGGGCTCAAACTCTTCATAGATGAGAGAACAGATACTGAATCCCCATTTTACAGATAAGAAAACTGAGGTCCAGAAGTTAAATCACTAGCCCTAAATCACACAGCAGGTAAGTGGCAGAACTGGGATTAAAACCCAGGTCCTCTGACTTGCAGCCCTGTGCTTCTTCCAGTATGTGATGATACTTTCTTCAGTTTCAAATATTATTGCACGGGACTTGGGGGTTGAAAATAGAAGTGTGGACTTCGTATTTTTAGTATATATTGTGGGATGTTGCTACTTCTTTTCTTTCAGTCAGGTTTCACTCAACATCCTCAAGACAGTTTTCTGTCCAGTAAAATCTGAATCCTTCTAGACTGTAAGCTCACTGTGGGCAGGGAATAATAATAATAATAATAATATTTATTAAGCGCTTACTATATGCCAAGAACTGTTCTAAGCACTGGGGTAGATGAGGTAATTAGGTAATTAGGGAAGCAGTGTAGCTCCGTGCAAAGAGCCCGGGCTTTGGAGTCAGAGGTCACGGGTTCAAATTCCGACTCCGCCAACTGTCAGCTGTGTGACTTTGGGCAAGTCACTTCACTTCTCTGGGCCCCAGTGACCTCATCTGTAAAATGGGGATGAAGAGTGTGAGCCCCCCCAGGGACAACCTAATCACCTTGTAACCTCCCCAGCGCTTAGAACAGTGCTTTGCACATAGTAAGCCCTTAATAAATGCCATTATTGTTATATTTCCCCCTCTCCATCCCCCCGTCTTACCTCCTTCCCTTCCCCACAGCACCTGTATATATGTATATATGGTTGTACATATTTATTACTCTATTTATTTATTTATTTATTTATTTTACTTGTACATTTCTATCCTACTTATTTTATTTTGTTGGTATGTTTGGTTCTGTTCTCTGTCTCCCCCTTTTAGACTGTGAGCCCACTGTTGGGTAGGGACTGTCTCTATGTGATGCCAATTTGTACTTCCCAAGCGCTTAGTACAGTGCTCTGCACATAGTAAGCGCTCAATAAATACGATTGATTGATTGATTGATTGCCCCAGATTGGGCTCACAATCTCAATCCCCATTTTATAGATGAGATAACTGAGGCACAGAGAAGTTAAGTGACTTGCCCAAAGTCACACAGCTGACAAGTGGCTGATCCAGGAATAGAACCCACAACCTCTCACTCCCAAACCTGTGCTCTTTCTGCTAAGCCACGCTGCTTGGGACTGTTATGTTGTACTTTTCCAAGCACTAAGTACAATACTCTGCACACAGTAAGTTCTCAATAAAGATGGATTGATTGACTGATTGATTGGCAGTACCCAAAGTAATCAACCGAGGCATTCCCACACTGAGCCCCCTCCTTCCTCTCCCCCTCGTCCCCCCTCCGTCCCCCGTCTTACCTCCTTCACTTCCCCACAGCACCTGTATATAAGTATATATGTTTGCACATATTTATTACTCTATTTATTTATTTTACTTGTACATATCTATTCTATTTATTTTATTTTGTTAATATGTTTGGTTTTGTTCTCTGTCTCCCCCTTCTAGGCTGTGAGCCCACTGTTGGGTAGGGACTGTCTCTATATGTTGCCAACTTGTACTTCCCAAGCACTTAGTACAGTGCTCTGCACACAGTAAGCACTCAATAAATACGATTGATTGATTGATTGATCTGGTCCAACAAAATATGAAATCTAGGTGCCTATATATATATATATATATATATATATATATATATATGCATATATATATGTATACATATATATATATATATATAAATGCACAAGTTCTCTTTTTTATATTAGTCCATAATGATATAACTGCCACTCTATAAACACAATTATTACCAGAGTTAGATAGGTCATTATTTGGACTCCTTATGGAAAGTCCATTTTACTTCCTGCAGGTCAGATCACTTCTACCTCCTGAATATGAATTAATCATTCCAAAGGCAGATTAACCACATCTCTCAGGACATTACCATATATTCTTGGTTTCTCCATATTTCAATAGACTGTTCTGACTCACATTACCATGAGTGGGAGTAAAGAAAGATTGTCTTCTACCACATCCTCTGGCCCACATGTTCTCTGGCTGAGCAAAAGGAAGTTAAGAAGAGAGCTTCTGACTGTGACTAAGAATAGATGTTTTGTCAATTTCTCTGTAAGTTTTCTTGCTTAGGAAATCACTCACTTTGTAAAAGGGAATTGGAAAAGAGATGAACTGCTTAATAGTTTGTCTTTTATGATGAAAAGAGCATAAAAGCTGGGAATTGTGATTACAGTGACAGATACTAGGAATAAACTTTATGGCAAAAATGATATTAATACTCAAATAGTAGATATTTTTAGCCTCCAATTTAGTTCAATTAAATAGAGGAATGCATTGATCAATATGACTAGAAGAGAAACATTATTTTGAATTTGTTTCTCTGTATTTCTGAAACGTGTGGCTAAGCTTTAGCTATTTATGGTTTCTTTTCCCTTTGTAAAAGGCCTCTAGTTCAACTGAATGTTTTTTCCTTGATTTAAAAAGCAAACTACTATGTATATCATAAAACAGCCTATTAACAGTGTTAAGTATTTGTGAAATCAAAATTAGTACTATGAAATGGTAAGGCATGGAGAAGAAAAATCAATTTAGTTCACTGACATAAACCATCAGTTAGAGAATAGCTAATCTATACAGTAAAACAGAGCACTTCTCAATATGAATTCAACGTCTTTGAACTTTGAGAAAAAGTCCAATAAGTTCTCACAATGTTTTCAATTTTCATGAATTTTAACATTCCATTTTTGCCTGAAAGTTAAAACAGATCAATAATGTCCCAGAGAAGTGCTCTAAAATGAGAACAAAACTTAATGAAGATAGGCTGTAAACTCATGGGAGGGATCACATCTACCAACTCTATTTTATTGTATTTTACCAAGTGCTTAGTACAGTGCAGTGCTCTGCACACAGTAAACACTCAATAAATACAACTGATTGAATAAAAATAGGTGATAATGATAGTCATTAGGCACACGCTAAGTGCCATGTCGTTAGGAAAGTTCAACAGACTTACAGGATACGTTTCCTGTCTATAAGGAGGTTAGAAGATTGTGATCCAAGTTTGTGAGGGAATGTGGGCAAGTCATTATTTTATTAAATTAATATTTAACATTGCTCTGTGTGGATTTTCAAAAACTCTATCGACAGTTTTAGAGAACTGAACATTTCAGCTTCCAAAAAACATTAATACACATATGTTGAATGTATATATAATATACACATGCATTATAAAAATGCACATATATATGTATCTTTTGGGATTAGAAAGGATATCAGTACTGCTCAATTTTGCCTAAATATACTTGACTAAAAAGGCTTCACGTGGGTTCGACAATTCTCTCTACTCTGTGCTTACAGAAATTTTAAATATTGTCCTTGCCACTGTGTTTTATTACTCCCAGTCGTTATTTTAATCTGACTCTTAGAGCTTGCCTAAATTTCTGCTTGTAAAACAGCCCTCATTACAGGACAATATTGTAGGTCTCTTGCTATTGTCACCTAGCAGACCTCTGTTATGAATCACTGTTTGAGATTATGCTGATTGTTATTAATAATAATAATAACTAAGATATTTCTATACACTTAGCACTGTGCTAAACAAAAATAATCAGATTATTAAAATGTGAAGCACAAAGAAACTATTTAAAAGCAAGGTTTCCTTGAAGATTCATCATTATTAGTTTAATTATTTAAGGCTTCCTAAAACACAGAAAGAAAATTCAAAAATACGTGACAATCTAGGATAAGACTACAAATTAAAAGGATTATAATATAGATTTCTTCCTGAATTTAATCTGTGAAACACTGCTAAAATGTTCTTAGTAGAAAAATACTGTAACCCCTAACATTTTTTTCCAAGGATTCCACATTAAAATTAATAGTAGCAATGAAAAACTTCTATCACCTAATCAATGTTTCTTCAGATCATAGGAATGAGAAGTATGTTTTTAGACAAGCCAATCTGCTGACATAGCTGCACAAATCTTTTTGAAGATGAAATTCTTATGAAAAGGTGTCTGTGCTGCCTTAGAATCCCCTATCCCTAGAGTGAGTGGAGACCTGGAGAAATGATCAGGTCCATTCTTCAGAGAGAGTTCACCTAAATGACCTCATAAGGTCCAGGAAAAAATTGTATTTTAAAACTCTCCACAGGAGTAGATTCATAATCTCCCTAGGTACACACTTCAATGTTTAACAAAACACCCAACCAGGAAATTATTTTTCATCTATGCTAAACCAGAGTTCAGAGAGAAACTTCAAAGAGCTCTCTGCCCTAACAGAATATGCGGTAGCCAGCTGTGATCTGGTGAGTACAATTTTCAAAATCTGCTCATGTGAATTTATCATTTAAAAAGTTTTCCTATTTTCAGTAATATTTATGAACGTAGTGTTTATAATCCATTACTTCGATCTATAATTTACTTTCTCCTCCTATGGTATAATAAATTCCCTGAAGACAGGGGTCATGTCTACTAATTCTTTTGAATTCTATCTAGTGCCTGGTACAGAGGTCTGCACACAAATTCTATGGATTGGTTGATTGACTAATATATACATGGGGATTTTAGTCCAAGAATTTAAAGTGTTTCTTACTGTTTAATTTTTACCTATTAGGTCAATAATGCTATTAACCTAATGGGTCTAGGAATGAAAGGATTTATAGGTTATAAACACCCTAGTTCTATTATTCATACTTGTACGGTCTTTGGAAGTGACAGGGAAAGGAGATCACTATGAGAGAAATTAATTACTACACATAGACAAAGTATTTTCTGACTAAGGTTTTGACCTTTTAAGGAAGGATTTTATAACTAAATAATTGGCAATTAAGCTTTGGATGGTCATTTCTACAAAGTTCTAGATTTAATTGCTTTATTTTTGACTTTTTGCTGCAGGCTTCTTATTTTAAGGGTTTCAATCCCTTAGGCTTTTCTAATCAAGCCTTCTATTAGAATCATGAGGGATTGCAGAATGTTGATGCTAAATTGTGCTCGATTTTCAAATAGTTCCTTCGTGACTTCACAGAATCTATCTTGGGGTTATTTTTTTCAAACGTGCCCAAGGTCACCCCTCCCTCAGCCCCACAGCACTTATGCACACAGCCACAGTTCATTTAATAATAATAATAATAATAATAATAAAAATAATAATAATGGCATTTGTTAATGCTTACTATGTGCAGAGCACTGTTCTAAGTGCTAATGTCTGTCTCACCCTTTAAATTGTAAGCTTCACTGTGGGCAGGTAACAGGTCTATCAATTTTGTTATATTGTACCCTTCCAAGAGGTTAGTACACTGCTCTGCACAGAGTAAGCATTTACTATATATGATTGTTTAATCGATCTTACTTTCAGCTGGGATGGGGCAATGGCTGTAGCTATGTTGGTGAGCCCTGTCCCTACTGCAGCCAGCAAATTCCAACAGTAGGAGCAGCAGCAGAAAAGAAGGGCAAGCTAGGGCTAACATCAGTCTTCCCTGCTTCTTCCTTTGACACCACAGCAGTGATTCCTGTGGTTGGTTGCCTTTGGATCTTATTTTCAGTTTAGCCTCCTGGGAGGTATCTTAGCTTATGGTAGAAATGTTGTGTGAAGTTGTCAGTCACAAAGAACAGGGTGGCAGCCAATGCTGCCTCTTCCAACCTCATATTAGTGAATGAGGATAGAACACCTGAGGAGTGAGCTTGTGGGGTGGTGAATGTACGGATATATACCTGCCTGTGATACCTGGGCTTATGACTCTCTTTCTCTCTCCCTCTGTTTCTCTCTCACTCTCCCACTGTCTGTCTGTCTCTCTTCTTTCTGTCTGACTTTCTGACTAGCTTAATTTCTCTATTTCTGCCACACTTTCTGTTATAATGTACTCCTTCTGTCTCTCTTTCTCTGTCTTCCTTACCATTCTTTGGCCTAAACCCTTCAAACCTCTGTTGTTGAGAACCCAATGTCTGTCTGATTTAGCCCTCTGAAAAGTACCTTACACATCAGTAGAAGAAACTTCATATTGTGATACTACAAATCAGTCAATCGTATTTATTGAGCGCTTACTGTGTGCACAGCACTGTACTAAGCGCTTGGGAAGTACAAGTTGGCAACATATAGAGACGGTCCCTCCCCAACAGTGGGCTCACAGTCTAGATAATAATACTATTATTAGATTGAGCAAGAAAGCACAACTGATGAATGGTGTTTATCCCAGGGCCTAATATTTACATTTTTCAACATCATTTTCCAAAGATTTCCAGTGGATGATCTTTTTTTTCCAAATATAATTTGAGTTTAGACCAGAAAATGGACTTCAAAGCAATCCTAGAAAATTGTAATCATGAAGTACTTTTTTCTAAAGGTTACCAAATTTTATTACTATTACTATTTATTAAGAGTTTTCCATGCTTACCTAGCACTAAGGTAAATACAAAAAAACATTCTGACCAAACATTACATTAATATTTAGATTGCATTATTTTTGACAAATGCCAAACATCTTGAAGAAGAAAGGCCTCTGGTGTTCGTCTATTTCTACAAATCAAAGAAGGAATACATTTTAAGATTTAAAGTGCTAAATCATTCATGACATGTCCCCATTAAGGGGCACGGATGGTTCATATCCAGGAAGCATATTGCTTAATAATTCATTTTTGCTTAACATACAGTGAAACAATATATTTATAGAAGATATCAAGTTTTCATTAGCATTAGCACATGGCAGCTAATGAAAATGATTAACAATAGGTCAATCCTGTTCAAATTCACATTTTAAAAATCCAGAAATCAAACCTCTAAACTCTAAGGGAATATTGACTGTTCATACAGCATATAATGTTTCTCTGCCTGTAACATGTAGGTAATAATACCCACATTTCCCTCCTTTACAGCAATGCTGAGGGGCCCTGGGCAATGACTGATGTGAAAGCATTCTGAATAAAGAAATTTTGCATCGGTTTTGTGTATTATTGTTGAGCCTATTTCCCGAAAACCAACTAGGGGAATCCTGCATGTTTACGCAGCGTTACACTTTCATAAATACACATATAATAATAATTATGGTACTTGTTAAATGCTTACTATGTACCAAGCACTGTTCGAAGCACCGGGGTAGATACAAGTTAATCAGATTGGATACAGTCCCTGTTAAACATGGACTTCACACTCTTAATCGCCATTTTGTCCAGAGAAGTGAAGTGTCTTCCCGAGGTCACTTGGCAGACAAGTGGCAGAGCTGGGATTAGAACCCAGGACCTTCGAACTCCCAGGCCTGTGCTCTATTCACTATGCCATGCTACATTTCTCACCCTGGATCACTGGGGAGGTTGATGGAATCTTCTACATTTGATGAGAATTTATAGAGGTGCTTAAAGCCCCAAATGAAATGACAGCCTCCTCCTCAGAGTGGAAAGCTATCCAATCTCAGCATCCTTTCCCCAACTACAAGAAGCAGGCGCAGTGGAACTCCCACATGACAGAAACTTGTACAGGGCAGTGAACAGCCTTCTCACAAGAGCTGAAACAATCATTCATTTCACTCAGTGGTACTGAGTGCTTATTATGTACAGAGCACTATATACTAAGCACTTGGGAGAGTACAATGTAATCAAGCTGCCAAACATGATCCCTACCCACAAGGAGCCTATGGTCTAATAGGGGAGACAGACATTATAATGAATTACAGACAGGGAAAATAGAAGAATATTAGAGTTGCAGTATAGCCCAGTGGAAAGAGCGTGAGCCTGGGAGCCTTGGCTATAAACCTGGCTCTGCCACATGTCTGCTGTGTGACCTTGAGCAAGTAACTTAACTTCTCTGTACCTCAGGTAACTCATTTATAAAATGGGGATTAAGTCCTACTCCCTCAACTTTAGACTATGAAACCCCTGTGGGACAGGGACTGCATCCAACCTGATTAACTTGTTTCTACCTCAGCACTTAAAATAGTGGTTGGATCATCATTTGAGCTAAACAAGTAGCATAATTATCATTGTCATCACAATCTAATGGGAAATACAGGTAAGTACAAATATTATACAGAAAAATCCCACAAGAAAACCAGGTTAAGTTCCTTGAAAATGTAGTTGCATCACATTTTCCCATAGATTTTCCTTGGAGGGTATGTTTTCCCAGAGAGTAACATGTTACTAATTAGGACCCACTCCAGAACCTCTGGAAGAATAGTATGGAAGTACATCAACCTACCTGCCATCCTCCAATTTCAACTCCGATGAATTCCAAAGCTAACCTTGATGGAGTCAGGAGTATAGTGCTAACCAAAAACCACTAGTTGATGTGACACAGCTTCTCCTTCCCATTTTGCAGTTATTTTACAAAAAAAGTAAATATTTTTTTTAAAAAAGAGCCACTCATTGCATTCTTATGTATCTTTCTAGGAACAATGATTTCTAGGAAGAGAATAGCAACTATTTCAACCATGAGATAACTTGTTATGGCATAATAGGTTTGCGATTAGAAACTGGTGTTGGTTCTATTCACATTTGTAATTGGTTTTAGTTTCTAGCAAAAAGGAGCTAAGGCTCTTTGTTTGTTTGTTTTAATCAACCAGGTTAGGGGTTTCTGACAGGCCATTATGGATGGCTTTAGTGGATAGAGCCCAGGCCTGCATGTCAGAAAGACCTGGCTTCTACTCCCTGCTCTGCCACTTGTCTGCTGTGTTACCTTAGCAAATCACTTCACTTCTCTGGGCCTCAATGACCTCATCTGTAAAATGGGGATAAAGAATGTGAGCCCTGTTGGGACAGGAATTATGTCTAATTCAATTATCTTTCACCTGCTCCAGCACATAGTAAGTACAGTGCCTGGGGAGTAGTAAGCACTTAAAAAATACCAACAAAAAACCCTCCTCAAAATAAAAAATAGTATTCTGTTATGCAGGATACTGGCTTCCACAAACATCAGCTGTGGGTAGCAGATTTAAGGAGAATATCCCCAGTTAGACTATTAAATGGTGGCATGTGGGGTGAAAACCTAGCCATAAGGAGAGGAAACCAGAACAACAGTTCTGGAATTGTGTATAATTTGGAGTAGGGGAAGGACATGCACTTACTTGGGTGTACAAAACACTGTGATTTTGGCAGATTAGAGATGGCGCTCTAATTCATTCCTAACTACACAGGCATCACACCTGTGCTCTCCGACCCCGGATTATCAAAAGCATATTTTTTTTCCTTTGCTAAAAGTATTAAAATTGAAATGCTTGCTAGATTTGTAATTGACATCTTGGTTGTCAGTGTAAATGATAGCCTGTATCACGCCAACCAGTTTAGCTGTCATTGGTTACAATCTGGATGAATGTTATCTAGCATCCCAAAATACACTTATGTATATATACACACACACATATATTCACTTATCTAGAGGTATATGTATATATAAACATAGAGAAATATATATGTTTAAATAGGTATATAGAGATTATAAATTTAATACATTTAAAGTTAATAGCAAAATGAACAGTAAAAAGTTAAAACATTGTATTAAAATTTAATAGCACAGACTAGAACACTACTTTGGTCATTTATAAAAGAGAGAAGGAAGCACCATGTGGTGGACATTATCATAATCATATCATGATTTTGTCATAAATCTCTCTTTAAAAATATCAATCATTCTTCACATTCAAATGCAATATTTCTTCAAGACAAAGTGATCATTTTGCCTGGCGTTTGCTATTATTCCAATCTCAATGACTATTATATAATATAATATTTATCATCTCAGAATAGCTGTTTTGAACGCATAATTTGATTTACAAAAATTAAACACTGACGTAAATTTCACAGTGTGCTATTTTGTTATGAATTTAGACAGTCTCCTCATTGCAGAAATGTAAACTGCTCTTTGACTAGAAAATCATTTCCAATCATTGGATAAATCAAGGGGTAATCAAGCAGGCATTCAATAATAAGTAACTGCAAACACATTGAAAAGGCTTGAAAAATCTATTAAGACTTTCTACTAAAAGGAGGCTTTTAGCCTCAGGTTTAAAGATATTTAACTGTTTTTTTTTTCCTTCACAGAAAAATATAGCCATTAGCTAAAGCTGTCCATTGTTACCAAATCAGTCAATAAATGTGAAATATGCCGTTGCTGGACAAGAGGAATGTGGGTGGGATGTGAAAAAAACAGGTCAAGAAGAAGAGGTAAATGCAAAAAAAGATTAACGCATAGAATCTTTTATACAACTTTGTCTATGAGGTCTGTGTTTTAAAAGAACTGCTCTCCTTGGGTGCATTGTTCATCTTAGATTACACTGTATTATTCCTAATAAGTTCTCAGTACTACCTGTGCTAGCTAAAGCCTTTTCTGTTTAATACTGTAGCTTTGGCAAAGCAATTTGCTCTGTGGAATAAAAAGGAATCAGAAGAACCCAGACTGAGAAATCCAATTTCATCTCCAGACAGGCACAACACTATCTCCCTTCCATTTTAATGACTGACAGATTCTATTTCTTTAGTCTGGCATCACACAGAAATGAGCTGGTCTGGCAAAAGATTAAGATGAAAAGCACACAGGCAGTTGGATTGGGGAAAGAAATCTTGTGGGAAGACATGTATATAAGACTGATGAAAAAACCCCCACCACTTATAGAATATTTTTAAAAAAGGTCTTATTTTAGGGGAGTGTGTACATATTTATCTGGATAAATGTTTAGCATTATCTAGCGCCAACACTGTAAGCTATGTTTTAATGAAAAAATAAATCTAGCTATACATGCTAATTTACCCATCTATGTCTTCAGGGAAATTTACAAAGATTTGCTAAACTATAAACAAGTGAAAAAAATCACAAGTTCATGACATTTAAAGGAGCTGCTACTAAATGTACCACTTCAACTTAAAGACACTTGTGTACATCCTTTTATGCATGCATATGTAAGTGCCAATATATAATTACTTCAGATCATTCAACGTGGTACATATTTGCAATCAATTTGTTAGTGCAGGCAATCAGTCAAGTAGGAGTTGATTAACAGAATACGAAAGGCTAAGACTAATGGTGATACTGAGCTACTGAAACTTTGCATCTTTCTGAAAATGACAGAAAACATAATTTTATATATATATATATATATCTTGGCACTCAAAGGGAGGAGAGTATGTGAATGCCACACCATTCCAGGGAACAATTTCCTAAGAGGGGTTTTAATTGACGGATCAGGATCTCACTCTTTCCCACAAATTAATACCTCCAATAGGCTGACTTCTTATACCACACTCCTTCCATTTGGAGTGGAACTGTGTTTGTGTGTAAATGATTAAAAAAAGTTTTACAATGAGCACATTATCAGAAAACTTAGCAGATGGATAAAATGGGACAGCTCCCCCTGTAGAATTTTCATTCAATCATCTCAAATTTTACACAGATAAAATAAAATTTTATCCGCATTCCTGAATAAATCTCTCCCTCTCGTCTTTCACTCTATGTATATACAATACATAATCCAAAAGTTCCCCTCTCAGGATTGCACCTGGAGGGTTTCCAGTACTCTGCCAGTCTCGGCTACAGGACAGTGGCTAGCGAGTGGAAGGCAATCTGCTACAAGTCAAAACTCACCTGTGCTGGGCAGCAGCACATGGAAAAGAGTCTAGGGTGGAGCCTCAAGTTTACTGCATGGAAGAAGGCAAGGGTAAACCACTTCCATATTTTTTTTTACCAAGAAAACTATGGATACACTACCAGAATGATTGCAGATGGAGGTGAGGCATTCTGGGAGAGATGTGTCCATGGAGTCTGAGCCCACTGTTGGGTAGGAATTGTCTCTGTTGCCGAATTGTACTTTCCAAGCACTTAGAACAGTGTTCTGCACACAGTAAGTGCTCAATAAATATGACTGAATAAATGAATGAGTCACTATGGGTCGGAGATGACTTGACAGCATAAGACAAGGCAATCCAAAAATTACATTGACAAAAGCAGTGATATTTCTTATTAAAATGTGCCAGATAAAATCAAATCACCTATCAACAACTAAGCCAAGCTCTTCTGTTTCTACACTCTTCCTCCTCATGTGATTGGTGTTGGGGTAGAGGGTTTGGAAAGGGAGAGGAGAAGAGATAGCAGAGGGGGAAATGGAGAGAGTCTACTTGGGAGGTGGCTCTAAGGATGTGAGTATGGACCTGAGGTGAAAATAGAATTTTAAATTCCAGGGATTTGCTGGAAGTAGAAGTAGATATCAAGCATGGACTAAGGAAGAAACAAGCTCTAACACAAGTGTTTCCCTTCTTCATCTCCTGGCCTAGGTAATTCTCATCAGCCTCACAGATTTAGTACTCACCCAGTGACTGCCCTGCCATTTTGTAGAACCTAGTTATGAAAATATCCAGGCCCATACTAGAGGCAGAATTGCTTCCAAAGGAGCTTTACTACCCACTGAATCAATCAATCAATCATATTTATTGAGCACTTACTGTGTGCAGAGCACTGTACTAAGCACTTGGGAAGTACAAGTTGGCAACATATAGAGACAGTCCCTACCCAACAGTGGGCTCACAGTCTAATAGGGGCAGACAGAGAACAAAACCAAACATACCAACAAAATAAAATAAATAGAATAGATATGTACAAGTAAAATAAATAAATAAATAGAGTAATAAATATGTAATAAATAAGTGAATAATGTTTAGAGTAGGGATTAGGGAAGAAAGTACTTGATGAGTTCAGGTGTGCTCCTAGAATCAACTGGCCTGGTCTTAAATCCAAATTCCTATGTTTATACTTCATATGAGCAATTAGAAAATATCTGTGGCAACTAACCATTCCATGGTCCCTCCATTTTAGCCTGATGGATTGGTGTTCTTGATTATATATATTATGTTATATAATATATATTATATTATATAGTAGATTATATTTCTAACACTGAAGGAAAAGATGCTCGATTTGGAAAGTTTTAATCAATCTCCGGTGGCTCTGAGAAAAATAGACATGTCAAAAACCAAACTCATCTTCACCCTAAAACCACTCCTCAGCCCTGACTTTCCCATCTCAGTCAAAACCACCACCATCTTTGGTCCACAGCCTTAGTGTCAGCCTTGAATCCATTATTCAGTTCTAGCATCAGTCCACTGGCCAATCCTATAGGGTCTCCTGCTCAACCTTTCCCTGATTTACCCCTTCCTCTCCACTCAAACTGATTTCACTGCTGGAAGCTCTGGCCCTGCCATGTCTAGATTATCATATTAACATCCTTGCTGTTGTCCTGGCCTTCAGCCTCTCTCCCCACTTCAATCTATGCTGTAATCTGACAGTTCACAGTATTTCACTCCATCTTTCAGTCATTCACTGTTTCTTCCCAGTTTGGATGTGCTCTTTTTCTCTGCTTGCATATCTGGTGGACATCCCAAATCAATCAATCAATCCATTGAGTATCTATTATCCATTGAGTATCAGTTGTGTTTAGAGCACTAAACTAAGTCCTTGGGCCATGGGTGAGTATAATAGATTTAACAGACATGATCTCTGTCCTCAAGTAACTTAGAGTTTAGTGGGGGTTATAGATACAGCTTCATGGCTGTGAGCTACATGTGAACAGGGGTCATGTCCACCAACTCTATTGCATTGTTCTCACCCAAGTGTTTAGTACAGTGCTCTGCACACATTAAGTGCTCAATAAATGCTATTGATTGATTGACACATAAATGCTACAGGCAAATCAATCAGTCATATTCATTGAACAATTACTGTATGCAGATCACTGTACTTATCACTTGGAAGGGTACAATACAATAGAGTTAGGAGACACATTCCATGCCCACAACAAGCATACAGTCTAGAGGAAGAGCCAGACATTCATACCAATAAATACTTTTTGGATATTATTTGAATGAGTGCTGATGGGCTGAGGTTGCCAAGAATATCAAGTGCCCATATGGTACTGATCCAAGTGCATGAAGAAAGGAGAGGGAGTCGGGAAAAAGAGGGAATAATTGGGGAAAGGCCTTTTGGAGGGGATATGACATTAATACGTCTTTGAAGTGTGAAGAGTGGTGGTCTAGTGTCCATGGAGTGGGAGGGAGTTCCAGGTCAGAGGGAGAATGACCTAGGAAAGGGGTCAGCCAAAGATAGATGAGATAGGAGCACAGTGAGCAAAGTAGAGCTAAAGGAATAAAGTGTGTAGGCTGGGCTGTACTAGGAAATCAGTGAGGTAAGGTAGGAGGGGGCAAGTCAATTGCAGGCTTTAAAACAAATGATGAGGAGTTTCTGTTTGACATGGCAGGGGATGGGCACCTACTGGAGGCTCTTAGGGAGTGGGGTGATTTAGACTGAACTTTTTTTTAGAAAAATGATCTGGGCAGCAAAACAAAGGAACGTGACCTAGTGGATAAAGCATGGTCCTGGGAGTCAGAAGGACCTGGGTTCTAATCCTCTCTCTGCCACTTGTCTGTTGTGTGACCTTGAGCAAGTCATAATAATGATGGTATTTGTTAAGCACTTACTATGTGCAAGGCACTGTTCTAGGTGCTGGGGGGATACGGGGTGACCAGATTGTCCCATGGGGGTTTACAATCTTAATCCTCATTTTACAGATGAGGTAACTGAGGCACAGGGAAGTTGAGTGACTTGCCCAAGGTAACACAGCCAATAAGTGGCAGAGCTGGGATTAGAACCCATGGCCTCTGACTCCCAAGCCCATGCTGTTTCCACTGAGCCACACTAACCCTTCTGCTTCACTATAATGGTGATGGGGAAAGGATAACATCAGGCCCCTCCAGTGATAACAGAGTCAACTATACCATCAGAGAGCGCTCCTAGGATCTTCTAGACTGTGAGTCCATTGTTGGGTAGGGACCGCCTCTATATGTTACCAACTTGTACTTCCCAAGCACTTAGTACAGTGCTCTGCACACAGTAAGCACTCAATAAATACAATTGAATGAATGAATGAATTTAACTTTGCTGTGCCTCAGTTACCTCATCTGTTAAATGGGGATTAAGACCATGAGCCCTGTGGGACAGGGACCATGTCCAACCCAATTGAATTGTATCTACTCCAGTATGTAGTACCCAGCTCTGCCACTTGTCAGCTGTGTGACTTTGGGCAAGTCACTTAACTTCTCTGGGCCTCAGTTCCCTTATCAGTAAAATGGGGATGAAGACTGTGAGCACCCTGGAGGACAACCTGATCACCCTGTAACCTCCCCAGCACTTAGAACCGTGCTTTGGGCACAGTAAGCACTTAATAAATGCCATCATTATTATTAGTAGTAGAACAATGCTTGGCACAGAGCACTTAACAAATACCACTATTATTACCACTACTACTACTACTACTAATTATTATTATTATTAAATATGGACTGGAGTAGGGAGAGATAGAAGGCAGGGGCCAATGAGGAAGGAGATACAGTAGTCAAGGCGGGGTAGGATAAGTGTTTGGATCAGCATAGTAACAGTTTGGATGGAGAGAAAAGTGTGGATTTTCATGATGCTGTGAACGGGATTTGGTGGCAAATTGCATATGTGAGTTGTACGAGAAATAATTCAAAGACAACACCAAGATGACAGAATTGTGAGACAGGTTTTACAGCGGTATTGTCCACAGTGATGGAAAATACAGGGAGTGGGTATAGTTTTGGTGGAAGATGAGGAGTTCTGTTTTGGACTTGTTTAGTATGGGTGCCAGCTGAAAGAGCAGTATCCTGAAGGCAAGAGTAAGTGGAAGACTGAAAAGAAAGAGAGAGTTTAGGTCTGGAGAAGTAGATTTGGGAACCAGCTCTGTAAAGATGGTAGTTGAAACCACGGGAGTGAATGAGTTCTCAAAGGGAGTGAGTGTAACTGGAGAGTAGAAGCAGACCCAGAATTGAGCCTTGAGGGACCCCCATTGTCAGAGGGGGAGAGGCAGAAGAGGAGCCTGCAAAGGTGAGTGAGAAAGAGCTGTAAGACAGACAGGAGGAAAATCAGGAAGGAGAGCGTGGTTCACAGTGTTGAAGTTATTGAAAGGTCTAGGAGGCTTAGTATGGAGTAAAAGCCTTTAGATTTGGTGAGAATAAGGTCATTGGTGACCTTAGAGGGGGCTGTTTACATGGAGTAAAGGGGGCCGAAACAGGATTGAAAGGGATCAAGGCGATAACTGAATGTGAGGAAGTGGAGACAGTGGGTGTAGGAAACTCCCTCAAGGAGTTTGGAGAAGAATTGTTAGAGGGAGAAGGGGTGATAAATGGAGGGAACCATGGAGTCAAGAGAGGTTTTTCTTTAGCGTAAGATATGTGAATATGGTAAGATATCTGCTTATGAGAAGCAGCATGGCTCAGTGGAAAAGATCACTGGCTTTGGAATCAGAGGTCATGGGTTCAAACCCCAGTTCTGCCAATTGTCAGCTGTGTGACTTTGGGCAAGTCACTTAACTTCTCTGGGCTTCAGTTCCTTCATCTGTAAAATGGAGATGAAGACTGTGAGCCCCCCATGGGTCAACCTGATCACCTTCTAACCTACTCAGCGCTTCGAACAATGCTTTGCACATAGTAAGCACTTAATAAATGTCATAATTATTGTTATTATTATTATTATTATTATTATTTGAACGTGTTTGAAATCAGTGGGGAAGAAGCCATTGGAAAGTGAATAACTGAAGATGGCTGTCAGAGAAGGAAGAAGGGATGGGACAAGAGTTGATATTTCAGTGCTCAGGTATCATGGAAGTTATGATATGGCAGCTTTGGGGTGATGTAAGGTGGGAAAGTGAGAAGTTAATGATTAATTTCTCATGGAAGATGTGTTTTCCCTCTCTCAGACTTCAAGTCCCATGTGGGGCTGGGGCTGTTTCTTATCTGCCTATATTGTATCCACGTCAGTGCTTAGTAGAGTACTTGGTACATAGTAACCATTTAAATACTACAGTTATTATTATTACTAGGTTGTGATTTCAGAAGGCCTTTAAAGATAGCGAGAGTAGTAGTGGTAGATGTGAAGTGGGAGGGAAGCTATAAGAGGTCAGTAGCTAGAGAGACAAAGTCAGGCGGGTTATGAGATTGGTTTGAGAGTAGCATGTTCTCTGAGGTACAGTAGAAGAAAAGAGTGGAGGGAGAGAGCTTGAAAGCCTTAATTAAAACTGATGGTCTAGCGCTTCCGCTTGAAACAACGAATGGACAGATATTTTTATCCACAACTGAAATTACAGCTGTCACTAAATTCTCCTGTGTCTGCATTTTGCTAACCAATTATGAACAGAGAGGCAAAGGTATAGAATACAGAATCAGAAAGGCCACCATTAATTTTAGCGGATAGTAGATAACAAGCAGCAATAGGTCCAAGGAACATAAAATACAGAAGCAATGTTTCTTAGTGGGTAGAGCACAGGCCTGGGAGTCTGAAGGACCTGGGTTCTAATTCCGGCTCCACCTCTTGTCTGCTGTGTGACCCTGGACAAGTCGCTTAACGACTACGAGCCTTAGTTACCTCATCTGTAAAATGGAGATTAAGACCGTGAGTCCCATGTGGAACAGGGACTCTGTTCAACCTGCTTTGTTTGTAACCACCCCAGTGTTTAGTACTGTACCTGGAAGTTAGTAAGTACTTAAATACCATAATTATTATTATTATTATAAAATAAAGTAAAATTCTGCCCCTAAAGTCAACTTGTTCCCTTATTTTAGGTTCCTCCCTGTCTTATGGCTTTCTCTTCTTAAGGGATGTTAAATGTTTGTTTAACTGTTATAATAATCTCCCTGTCTGGGCCTTTATCTTTCCGTTCCAAGGTCACTTCTGATAGAGGATTTTCCTAAACTTCTGTCTGAGGAGCTTATTGCCGGTATTTCTTCACAAAAAGCTCCTTCTTAATGTTTTATTTCTCTTTCAATCTCTCTTCCCAGTTCTTATTCACTATCCAAAGTCCCGAACAGGAACTGGCTCAAGTAAGAGTGGTTTCTTTCATTAGCTGCGTAGACACCATAGTTTCATTCCAAGTACGCCATTAATAATTATGGTATTTGTTAAGCGCTATGTGCCAAGCACTGTACTTATTGAATCGCATTATTAGAAAAATGCTTTAAATCAGGCAGTAAGTTGGAGACTGAGAATGTGCAAATACATTTTCAGATTTTGAATTTGTTTCAGGGTCTGGTGATGCCAGAATTTTCTACTGCTACAATTCAGATTGTACGCACAAACATCTGAACATATTAAAAACCATAAGCATTAGATTACCCTCCAAATAGGCTTGGCCTGTGTCACATTTAAGTGTCTATGCATTTTCACCACAATCACTACCTATGCCATTTTATCATATTGACATATCTTAAAGGTTGATTCCTTGCCACTGTCTTCCTCATAGGTTTCAGGCTTTTTTCTAAAATTCTCCAATGATTCAAAACATACCCTACGTTTGTCTCAGTTTGTTTCTCACACCATAAAGTCATCTATGAGGCAAAGGCATAGCTTCCTCCTAAGATTTCAGACATTCTTTTATTGAAAACTTCAGGTGCACTTGATATTGAAAGGGCACCACACTCTGAAAATGATATATTCCAAAGGGAGAATAAATGTTCTGTTTAGTACAAACCACTGACATCACCTGGAGGAAATTGCCAGCAGATATTTAAAATGTCAAACACAGTAGAATTTAGGCTCTGCCAACTGCCACTGATTTCCTCAGCTCTAAATAGTAGGGGAGAGGAACATAGTTTAAAGGTTAAAGTTGTTCTGGGTTTATACACACTTTTGCTCAATCTTTTAAAGATAAAACATAAAGATTTTAAAGTTGATCATTTATATTATAGTCAATTTTATCCCATGGAGGGTCCATTACAGAAACTATGGAATAGGTCATATAAAATAATTTAATAGCCATTAAAGCAAAACATGTGACAGCTCCAACTCCATTGATTAAAGCTACGGATATATTTGCTATATTTTCCTGCTAGAACTAATTGATTAAAATATTTTTTCTACCTCCAATAACTCCTACATGCTCTAAGCTTTTAATTTCTTCATGATTTTGAACAGACATGGATCATTGTTGTATCAGTGACTTTAAAGAAAGGGATTTTGAAGATATTGACACTCTCCTGGAAGAGGTGTCCTGTTCCCTTAGGGGATTCTGTTGTGCTACAAGTGCTGTAGCAGGGGTGATAACAAATGCATCTAAGCAGCAAGAGGCATGCTCTACACATGTTTTTCAGGATAGCTGTATTTATTTGTGCAATATCATGTTTCACCTCTTAAAACAGGTTTCAGGCTGTTTCTGTGGATGTTGTCATTTGATTTGCCCTACAGAAAAAAAATAGAGTTTAACATGAAGAATACAATTTGTATGTAGGTGACTCTGACTCTGTGGTTATATCTCCCTCCATTTTTCCATTAAATGTGTTATGAGCTGACATCTACATTGATCGAAGAAGTCTGGACTTGTCCTATTTTAAAATGATATAAATTAAATTTCAAATTACTCTTCGAGATGAACGATTGTGTCTCTAGGTGCCATAATTCTTGGTATTAAAGCAATGGAAGTCATCTTCAGAGATCAGTGACCTTTGGTCAAATTCAATTCCATTTTTTGTAGTCCAAAGCAGATTCCTTTGTCTCTAAAGTTTCTGTAAGTTGTGAAACAGTTTCACTTAAGATATTTTAAGTGTCCTAAAAATGACTGAACTTGTAAAATTGATGGGGTCTTAATAAATCTAATATTCATGCTTTATTCACTTCTAAATTATGTTTAAATATTTCTGCTTATTTAAAAAAAACTGCCTATTGTTCTGATTGTTCCATAGCCTTATAAAAATAAGAAAACTCTTACCTCATATATGACAGACTACCATTCTTCCCATCTTCAAAGCCTTATTAAAATCATATCTCCTCCAAGAAGCCTTTCCCAATCTAGCCCTCAGGTTCCCTACTCCCTCTCCATTCAGCATTACCTGCACACTTTCATTCGGTCAATCCTATTTATTGAGCACTTACTGTGAACAGAGCACTGTACTAAGCACTGGGGCAAGTACACTATAACAATACAATAGACGTATTCCCTGCCCACAGTGACCTTACAGTCTAGAGGGAGAGACAGACATTAATATAAATAAATAAAATTACAGATATGTACAAAAGTGCTGTGGGGATGGTAGGGAAGATGAATAAAGGGAGCAAATAAAGGTGGCACAGAAAGGAGTGGGAGAAGAGGAAAGGAAATCTTAGTTAGGGAAGCCCTCTTGGAGGATGTGTGTCTGTGGAGTTTCAGAGATGCTGAAATTATTATTATTAATTATTATTATTATGGCATTTTTTAAGCACTGAGGTATATAGTTTGTAAGTAGTAAGCACTGAGGTATATAGTTTGTGTAAGTTTGTACACAAGGTAAGTAGTTTGTCCCATGTGGGGCTCACAGTCTTAATCCTCATTTTATAGATGAGGGAACTGAGGCACAGAGAAGTTAAGTGGCTTGCCCCAGGTCCCACAGCAGACAAGTGGTGAAACTGGGATTAGAACCCATGACCAATAGGTTGAAATAGGTAGAAATAGGTTGATAAAATGATTTATGCAGTTCCACCGCATTTATATACATAAATGCAGTTTATTTATATTAATGCCTGACATTGTTTAAACTGTAAGGTAGATTGTAAGATCATTGTGGGCAGGGAATGTGTCCATTCATTGTTGTATTGTACTCTCCCAAGTGCTTAGTACAGTGCTCTGCACACAGTAAGTGCTCAATAAATGTGATTGATTGACTGACTGACAGACAGTGGGAAATGGGACTCTTCCTAGGGAGACGAGCTTACATTCCTTTTAGGGAAAAAGGTACTTTGGATGTCACATTCCTACAAATTTCCTGTCTTTATGCCATAGCTACATTTCAATGAGAACTGGTTGGCAGGAAGATATGTGAGGACCAGAATGCTTATCCTAGCTTCTGGTAGATTTACAAGATGTACAAGGAGTCTAAACAATCAATCAATCAAACAATCAGTTGTACTAACTGAGCAGAGTAAGTGCATTGTACTTATCACTTGAGAGAGTACCATATAAGAGTCGATTAACACATTCCCTGCCCACAAGGAGCTTACAGTCTAAAGGGAGAGACAGACATTAATATAAATAAATAATGGATATGGACATACTTAATGTGGGGTGGACAGAGGAAAACCAACATAAAGGTCTGTTCAAAAGTTGTTAAAGATGATAGAGTACAAGGGTTTTTTTAATAATAAAAAACTTCAAAAAGAATATTGATTGTATGCACCGTTGCAGTACATAATAATTCATTCAGGGAATTTGAGCTTCTTTGGGCAAGGAATATATTATCTATCTATTCTGTTGTATTGTACTCTCCCTAACAATTAGTAAAATGCTCTGCACTTGGTAATTGCCCAATAAATACCACAGATTGATTGAATGAGAGACAATAATCTTAAAAGTTCCTGTTTAAAAAAATTTATATGAAAAATCTAATATACTAATGCTTATTTAATGGTATGTGACATATTCTTATTAATACCTGAAATATGGCAGCATAATATATATTTTTAATGTTTGTAGATTTCCAATTTATTTATGAGACTGAAAAATGTTCATCTACCCAGTTGGAGATATTATTGAGTAGAAATTCAGAAATTTGTGGGTTGCCAAGAGGAAGTGATTCGAAATAGAAATCCAAAGGAACTATGGATGAGTAAAGCTGGAGGGGTTCAGAATTGGGAATATTCTCAAAATTCTTTGGAGTAATTTGACAGAAGGCAAGCACTTTCTCCTATTGCTTGTTTTTTCCTTTTTTTCTTGTTCAGGGTAATTTAAGACATGTGGTTCCCATTCATTTACACATAACTTATCAAAATGCTCTTTTGGAAAAGGTATAGGATGTCCAGGCTGCTTTATGTTTAAGTTTTCTTAGTATGCTTTTTATAACCTCTTAACTTTGAACCAGTAAATTGTGATTTAAAAGACTAAGGTAAGCTTGAAAAATAAAAGTTTCAAATAGAAACTTACAGAAAAAGCATGTTCTTAGTTTAACATCAACTAGCATCTCTCTGGGTGCCTACTGTTATCTCTATAAATTGTTGTCCTTAGGATTAAAAGATGGTGTGGATTTTAAATTATTACCTGGGCCATGACAAATAACATTAAAATGCACCTAGAGTCCTATTTGCATGTGTTGCTGTAACAAGTGACTCAACCTGCAATAAAAAGACATGGTCGCTATCTACCAGGAACCTTCAATCTTAGATGGAAACCACTGATGGGAGCAGATGAATATATATTCAACTGAAAAAAATGCATATATGTTAAATAAATAAATGTGCTAATAACAAAGTAACAACACCATGACTATCTAAAATGTGGATTGCAAGTCCTGAATGAAATGATAGTTCGCACTTGAAAGACAATTTTAATAGAATTATTTAGGAACTAGCTGTCACCCGTGAAAAATTAATGGATTTCTTGGTGTCACTCTACCCCTTGCCTGTTTTTGTCTTTTTCTCTTTTCACTATGAGTACTCTGCAATTCTCCTATCCTAGCCACCCCAGTCCATTTTTTCATTCTCCTTAACTCTTGCTTTTCCCTTGATCTTGTCACAGTGTTTTGTCTCTCTTCTCCAAGTTTATTCCCCCTCAATTTCACTTCTCTCTTGTCCCATAGACAGACACACACACAATCTCTCTCTCTCTCTCTCTTCTGGTAAGTACCCATAGAGGCAGGGTTGCAGAATAGTACCACTACCAGGGTAAAGCAATATCAAGTAAGTATCCTACCTGTTGATCTTCACCTGTATGGCCACCATTTTAGTTTCATATGGGGAATAGGAGACT
The DNA here is from genome assembly GCF_015852505.1 of Tachyglossus aculeatus. Classification (NCBI taxonomy): domain Eukaryota; kingdom Metazoa; phylum Chordata; class Mammalia; order Monotremata; family Tachyglossidae; genus Tachyglossus; species Tachyglossus aculeatus. The sequence goes on along the minus strand of NC_052079.1, from coordinate 32,133,406 downwards.
GAACTTATTGCCAGAATGTTGTAATATCATTTTCAGCTTAAACTGACTTTCCAGAGCAGGGTTAGGAGAAGAGAGTTCATGTGCTTACCTAACATGCAAATGCATTTAATTATATTTCATTTAATTGTATTTATTGAGCACTTACTGGGTGCAGAGCACCATACTAAACACTTGAGAGAGTATAATATAACAATAGACAGACCCATTCCCTGCCCACAACAAGCTTACTGTAATGCTATTGGTGCCTGTTTACTTGTTTTGTTTTGTTGACTGTCTCCCCCTTCTAGACTGTGAGTCCATTGTTGGGCAGGAATTGTCTCTGTTGCCGAATTGTACTTTCCAAGCACTTAGTACAGTGCTCTGCACACAGTAAACACTCAATAAATGTGATTGAATGAATGAATGAATGAATGAATGAATACAGGAGCTTACAGTCTAGAGGCACACATGTCATTAATAATAATGATGGCATTTGTTAAGCGCTTACTATGTGCCAAGCGCTGTTCTAAGCACCGCAACTGTGTTGCTGGGCACGCAGCATAATGAAATGACATCATTAGGATCATTTTGCAGAAATCTGTCTGAAGCCACCCAAACTTACAGCATTTCTCTTAGGGGACCTCTGATTCCCACTCTTGCCCTAGAACCTTTAGTTCCTTTCCCAGGCCCACGGGAACCCAGACACTGCTTCTGAACCATGGAAACTGGTGGCAGAAACTGAGGTAGAGGGAGACCAGAGAGAAAGGTACCCAAGGACCTCATTTGTATTAGGAGTAAGAGCAAATAAAATCAGACTGTCCAGGATAAAACAGGAAAAGTCCCCCTACTTTTCCTGCTATAGGAACATCCAGATACTCTTATCTCCACATTTTCTAGTATTTAAAATGGGATAGAGATGACTCCAGGGAGAAGCACTTCCAAGGCTGGGTTTCCAGATATTAGGGCCAAAGATCTAAGGTGTGGATAGAGCACAGGCCTCGGTGTCAGAAGGTCATGGATTCTAACCCTTGTTCCACCACTTGTCTGCTGTGTATCCTTGGGCAAATCACTTCACGTCTCTGGGCCTCAGTTACCTCATCTGTAAAATGGGGAATGAGACTGTGAGCCCCATTTGGGAGAGGAACTGTGTCCAACCCAGTATGCTTGTATCCACCCCATTGCTTAGTACAGTGCCTGGCACACAGTAAGTGCTTAACAAATACCATAATTATTATTATTATAATGAAGGGAAAAGAAGTTAGAAATGCTGGGCAGAAAGTCAGAGACATGAAGAGAGGCAGGCAAAGTCAAGGAAAGCATGAAAAAGACTCTGTGAATTAAAATTGTGTCTTGAAAATTGAAATTAAGATGTGATGGTGTTCATTGATTTTAAAATACATTTTTCCTTAAGCTGTTAATAATTTCATTTGTTAATATTGATAACATTCCATCCAAGAACAGAATTCATCCTCGCCAAAGGCAAATAGAAGCAAGAACAAAAACAAAGTGACCACCCAGCGAAAAAGTGAGCACAATTTGAATATTAACATAATATTTCCTCTAAAAATAAACAACAATACAACCATTTGTAATAGTAGCCTCGAAGAATTTAATCAATGGATCTCCTATTTACTCAAAACAAATCATTACCCAGTAAAAGTAAAAAAAATAAAATAAAGTATCATGCAGTACAGTGACAAGGTGATGAAGCAAAATGAACAGGCCTGAGAATCTCTTGGTTTCAGAAAATCGCACCAGCATTTAAAATGCTTCATTTAGGCAAAACTGAACACACATATCATTAAACACCTTTTTCTGTATTGGAAACCCCAGAGAATTCCAAAGGAAATGTAATCCATATGGTCCTGATTAACTTACATCTAAGTCAGCAAAATGCTTTTTAAAACCATTCATGTCTAAAATGCCATTTAAACTGTTTTTAAGAGCCCATGAAACCTTTTTATCCAGAAAGTCACAAGAGAAAGACAACTGAATTAACTGAGAATTGAAATTTCTTTTGAACTCTGGACCTAACGACAGGGAGTGGGTGCTTATCATCACTTAATGGAACCGTCTGACGTTTTGGGAAGTTTTCAGGAGAGTACCTCTTTAAGAGAAGGACCATTCTAGAATCATATGTGAATTGTTTTCTTGTTTTTTTTTATGGTATTGTTAAGGTCTTACTTTGAGCCAGGCACTGTACTAAGCAGTGGGATAGATACAAATTAATCAGGTTGGACACAGTCCATGTCCCTCATGGGGCACACTGTCTTAATCCCCATTATATAGATGAAGTAATTGAAGCACAGAGAAGTGATGTGACTTGCCCAAGGCCACATAGCAGACAAGTGGTGGAGCCAGGATTAGAACCCACATCCACTTACTTCCAGGCCCATACTCTTTCTACTAGGCTATGCTGCTTCTCTATTGCAACAGAACACAGAGACCAGAACCAAGGAAATAAGAAGTGGCAGGACAGACTTAAGACAGAGGTTAATTTGTCAGTAACCGAATCCTGAAACTAATTAACTAATTAACTGAATGACTATATGATTAGTTTTGTAAGAACTGGTTGAAAAATCTGCATTGGGCCTATATCTTTATGGAGCAAGACTCACAATAAGCCCGCTCCTGGCATTAGCTCGGGATTCTTGATGTCATCAGTTCATCCAAAAATTAAATGTGCCTCTAGACTGTGAGCCCGTTGTTGGGTAGGGATTCTCTCTATCTGTTGTTGAGTTGTACTTTCCAAGTGCTTAGTACAGTGCTATGCACCCAGTAAGCGCTCAATAAATACGATTGAATGAATATAGTTCACTTTTTAGGAGTATACTATGAAAAAGTTCATTTTTAAAATCAAATTTTGCAGGTATCATGTAAGAGTAGAAATTTGGGGCATTTGGTTCAAGACTACCCCTAATCTTATAATTATACAGCTGTAGCTGTCCAGCTGAGTAAACCTTTGCCTGAATGTCTTGTGTTTCCAAAATATACTAATTGTTATTGATACACTATATTCTAAATTTTTTCCTCTATCATTATTTTATGTTGTAATCTAGTAATATTTTATACATATTTAGTCCCTATTTATTGTAAGGCCCAGGATTTACTAATTCAATCTTTTTTTATTATTTTGTATATCTGTGATAATGAATAGCCTAAGTAGCAGAAAATCTTTGTTTAAGGGCTCCCATCTTTCTGAAACTGCCTTTCCACTCATTCATAGCTTTATTCTGTGGCACTGGGATTTATTTGTTGCTTATCAATCAATTAATCAATCAATGGTATTTATAGAGCACTTACTAGGTTCAGAATACTATACTAAGCGCTTGGGAGAGTACCTCATTTTAGAATTAGTAGACACATTATCCTCTTACATTTCTTATTTTATATCTACTTTTATTCTTTAGTAATCTTTGGAACATTCTTTCATCAGTTTATGTTAACCTTCCTTCTCAAGGTTTGGGGAAATCTCATTTTAGTTTTCCCCTGTATATACTCCCTGAATACCCAGCACAGTACATTTCAAAAAGTAGGTGCTCACTGAATACAAATGATGGTGATGATGATGTTGTTGATGATATTGTTGGTGATGATCATTATTAATTATCAGAACCACAATTAAACTGCTAAGTAGGCATAAAACAAAAGGACATAGGCGTAAAAAGACAGTGATCCAGATGCCTAGGAATGTGACTACAGAATTCAGGATAGTATTGAAAGCTTATTGATGTAGTGTTATGTGCTTGTATTAAGCAATGGGCTAAATACAAGAAAATCAGTTTGGACACAGTCCCTATCCCACAAGGGGCTCATAGTCTAAATAGGAGGGAATAGGATTTAATCACCTTTTTACAGATGAGGGAAATGAGACACAGAAACAAGCGTTGCTCAGTGGAAAGACCCCGGGCTTTGGAGTCAGAGGTCATGGGTTCAAATCCTGCCTCCACCAATTGTCAGCTGTGTGACTTTGGGCAAGTCACTTCAGTTCTCTGTGCCTCAGTTACCTCATCTGCAAAATGGGGATTAAGACTGTGAGCCACTGGTGGACAACCTGATCACCTTCTAACCTCCCCAGTACTTACAATAGTGCTTTGCACATAGTAAGTGCTTAATAAATGCCATCGGTATTATTATTATTAAATCGTTTGCCCAAGGTCACACAAAGGATAAGTGGCAGAGCCAGAATTAGATCCCAGGTCATCTGACTCTTAGGACTGTGCTTTTTCCACTAGGCCACACTGCTTCCCTGTTATCATAGTCCTGATAACGGTAACTAGGGTTCTCAAGGTGCAGACTGGTTTAATAAGCCTTAGTTTTCTTCAGTTTTTTTTAGACTCCATTGTCAGTTCTTGGTGCTCTGCTAATCTGTAAAGTGGTTTAATAACTTGCACGTCTTCTTGTATAAACTACCCGACACAGTCTCCCATGTAAAAATTTCAGTGAACTATAGTGAACTCTGGTCAGTCCTATTATGCCTTAAACTATTGTCAGAATTAAAATTATTTCATTTTCTAGGAAAAGGTCCAATTGGTACGAATCTTTTAAATGATATAGCCTCTATCTAATTCAGGGGAATAGGGTGCTGCTAAGAAAATAAGGGATTGGAAGTACGTCTGCTTATCTTGACTGTTGCATATTTCATGCTCTAACTGCCAGATACATTAATTTTGAACCAACACACCTGAAACCTTAGACTAATTCCATATCTTGAATAAGAGTCTATATATACATGACAAATACTTCCCTTGAGGGCAAGTTAACATTCTCTTTTATTTTTTTAAGATGCAGTTCAACTTGTGTATGTTGATAATTCAATGAAACAGTATCCTAACTGCCAAGTCTTTTCAAAGGAACTAATTGCAAACAGAATTCAATATGATCTTCTATGAAATGATGGGGGAAAGCCCATCCTTCTACTTGTTCATCTACATAAGTTGAGTTCACGTGGTTTACAATAACATTTTCATTTCAACTTGAAGGAGAATGAATTCATCATATTACTAGCCATCCCAGATTTAATAGTATTAGTGCTCAGTGCAGAGGACAATATCATTTTTGATAAAGACATGTCTGGGGAAAACTTTAGATTCTTTACACATCTAGTCAGATATTTCTAAAAATGACAATGTGAATACATCATGATTACATCATGGAAAGGCCCTTTTTTCCAACCTGAGGCTTATTTGCTCATTCTTTTAGATAAACTTCAGTTTAATTTGCAGAATTTGCATTGCTATCACTGAAAATGTGCACATTAGATCAGAAGAAAGAGTACAGGCCTGAGAGCCACTGGACCTGGGTTTAAACCCCACCCCTGCTGCATGATCTGTGCCTCAATTTCTTCTCTGTAAAATTGAGATTAAAAACTTGCTCTCCCTCTTACTTAGACTGGGAGTCCACATTGGGTGGTGCTGTGCCTGACCTGATTAATCTTGTATCTACACCATTGCTTAGTGCAGTGCTTGGCACTTGGTAAGAGTTAAACGAAAGCAGGTACCAGGAGACACACAATAGAAAATAGAAAACAGAAGGAGGACAGGATCAGAGCAGTTACAAAGGAGAGTAGGGCTACAACAAAAAATAGATCATCCCATCACCACCAAGAAAACAATTGATATTGACAATATTTAAGGGTCAGAAAAGCTTCTCCCAAACTATCAGCCCTAGAGGGTTATACTACCTGACACAAACGTGGCCTTTATTAAGATTCACCTCACTTCAGGAACACCCCAGACCTCCCAGACTGACAACACCTACCTTCACAGTGAAACCGGAGATAGGACAAGGAGTGTTGGAGGGACTAAAAGAGGCCTGGGGGAAATGTCTTGCTCTGCAGGCCCAAGTCCACTGGTCCCTGCACCAGGGTAAATATGAACCAGTAAACTGTCTTGTTGTGGACTACTTGATGAGTTTTTTCATTCTTGGATTGATAATTATACTGGGACGATGGGTCAGTCCTTTCCTTTTTTGGGAGGGGGTTCTCTTATAGAAACCCCAGGACGCTGCTTAGAGGAGGTGGTTGTCAGTAATAGTGACAATAGTCACAGTTGAATTGCTGTGAGCATTCGCCTGTCATCTTGAACTCTGTTTGCTCTCAGTCATACCCCACTAAAGAATGAAGACAGCTGGGACTCCACAGTCCAAGCATAATGGGTGAAATTCTCTTTTCACCCTATAATTCAATCCATGGAACTCAGTCCATTCTCTGGGGGGCTGGGGGAGGGTATTGACAGCCCATTCTTCCCTCACCTGGAGAAGACCCAGGCTCAATAAATCCTAGTCTTTCTTTAGAACAACAAAATAAGCAGCTACATATGCCAATTCACCATTTCTCTTAAATTCTCTAAGTGTTCTATATATTGAGCACTTGCATAAACATGCAATGGAAATGACGAATGCAAAGGCCAGAAATGAATGTCAGCATTGGAGGAAAGAATATGGAAATATGTTTTTATATTTGATATTTAGGTTCTCAGTGTAATGAATGGAAAAAATGAAATAATGTCTCTCTGTTCACTGTGGCTAAGCTTTTTACCAGAATATAGAACTGTGGGTGCTCTTGAATGAGAAATGGCTGGTTGGTTATTTAGAACCAACAGTGCACCAGTTTAAAGAGGTGTAACAGATACTAGACACTGAGACCCAATTACATCTCTATGTAAAATGATATTACCAGAAAAATGTTAGAACATGATTTCCTTCGCATTCGCTTGCATTCCCAAAGATACCTGGAACTAATGTGCTTGAATTATAAAGTAACAGATAAAGAACTCATCTGGATATTTTCATTAGAAACAGCTGTTGTAGTGTATTGAAGGTTACCTTGGTCCAAGAACTCTCTCTGGGTCACCTCTATATGGATGTAGGAGCACAGGTCAACCCTTCATTTCCAAATCACCTTGAAGGGAGGAATTCCTTTGAACATTTTGGCCTCTGCAACAGCTTCTGCATCACTTTTTTTTGGAAAAATCTCTCATCTTTTGAGTTGAAAAGATTCTCCAAAGATTGGAATCATGTTCTGACACTTCTAGTTTCCCTGTTGCGATTTGGAGGTTGAGTTCATAGAACAGCTATGCAAGACTGGATTTAGGACATGAGCCTGCTGAACTCTGTTACAGAGGGAAAGAATCAAACCACCTTCTACATCCCGTGCTCCACACGTGCCTGCAACCATTTGGACTTCCACAGTTTGAAGTTATTTTGGTGTAGGGTTCGGTTACCCAAGCAAATCTAAAGTTCCAAAACCCCCTGTTATTTTCCCCTCATTTAGAGGAGGAGATCTCCTGTAGAAATCCCCTTTGGAGCAAGGCCCCTTTGTTAACCGCCACCAGTCACCTGAAGACAGAAAAGTAATCCTCCATCTATTTATTTATTGAAACCTTATTTTGTGCAGAGCACTGTACTAAGTACTTGGGAAAGTACAATACGGTTGATAGTCACTCACCATTACATAGCACATCTCATTCACTCTCTTCCCTCCCTAAGGATCTTGTCCTCCTAAAACTTGGTCCTATCCCTTTCCACCAAATGAACAGTTCACTATGTTAGTAAGTGAGGGTTTAATCAAGGAAGGCTATGGAAAGAGAAAGGATTCCTAATTCTAAAACAGCCTATGCCAAAATCTGACCAGAACAGCTTAGCCCTAAGAATCCATAAACCCTTACTAATCCACGGGGTTTCCCTTGTTACATTCTCACCAGGATCCTTGCCCAGTTGGTCTACACCTCACCGCTCTTTACCAAGCAGCTCTTGTGCTCTATATCCTTTGCCTGTGATGAGCTGGGTTTTGATGACCTACCTACAATCTCAAAGGTCCCAGCTTTGTCTTTCCTTTTAATACCTGTTCTTCTCAAGTCCTCAGGTGATTGGTTCTACCTCATAGTTCAAATAGGTTCCACAGATTAGTAATTAGATCCTCTTGCTCAATCACCTGGCCTGAGAGGGGTTTGCAAAGAAAATTTTTAACTACTTACTCCTCCTTTGTAACTTCCCATCTCCAAATTGCTCTATTCCTGGGATGAATTGCTGGTTAAACCAAAACAAGCAAACCTGCTTGTTAAAGAGCATTTTGTGTTTGACCTAATCCCAACCACCTCTTTCTCTATTGTGTTGGTGTGGAACTCTCTTAATGAGTAATTCAACCAAGTTCTTGGATCTTAGGGATTTTTCAGAATTTTTAAATCCTTTTTCTCTCCTTGATCCAGAGAATAGGACATTTTATTAAATATTTCAATGTTTTAACCACCAAAATTAAATTATGAGGGCGCATTTGTTTCAAGCTGTTACTGATTCTCATCTTTGGTGATACTGGCTTACCATTTGATATTTCAGTTGGGTTATTGGTACAATCCATGAATGTGCCAGAGGAGGCAAATAAGCCCTGGATGGAAGGTCCAGGCTTATGACAATTTAGAATATTAGGACCTGTTAGCTGTCATGAAGCCTGATCACTCTTTGCCTGTCTCTTTAAGGACATATTAAATTTGATTCTGATTCCTACTCCTTTGTCAACCTGGCCATCCATTGGAAAGTGGAATAGTGGTGACAATTAACTCTGCTGACTTTGTGAAGAACTTCATAATCAAGTTCATATCATATCATATCAATCATATCAAGTTCATAATCAACGGTGATTTTTCCTCTCCTCCTCACCATTGTCCCCCACCTCCTTCCCCTCCCCACAGCACTTGCATATGTTTGTACATATTTATTACTCTATTTATTTTACTTGTACATATTTACTACTCTATTTTATTAATGATGTGCATCTAGCTATAACTCTATTTAATCTGATGATTTTGACATCTGTCTACATGTTTTGTTTTGTTGTCTGTCTCCCCCTTCTAGACTGTGAGCCCGTTATTGGGTAGAGACTGTCTCTATATGTTGCTGACTTGTACTTCCCAAGCACTTAGTACAGTGCTCTGCACACAGTATGTGCTCAATAAATACGATTGAAGGAATGAATGAATGGTGTGTCTACATAGGTGCATGTCCCCAGTGAACAGTCATCAGTATCCAGAATATCACTGTCTTAAAAATGTTTTTTTGTGAGTTGGAAAGATTATATTAAAATCAATTACTCGATCAATAGTATTTATAGAATATTTACTACATGAAGAACACTTGGGAGAGTTGGTAGACACATTCCCTGGCCATAGTGAGCTCAAAAGATACTTTAATATAATGGAGACAAACTTCACAAAAAAGTTCTACAATTTAGACTGGATTTCTCCTTTCAGTTCTCACCATCTTTTAATTTCTGAGACTTACGGAAATCTCGAAGCTGATATGCCAATCATGCTCAGGAATATGCATTACTAGTGTTATTATGCATAACTATCATGATTTCCAACCTACAGAAGACACAGGCCTTTGCTGACCAACTCCAAGCAAGGATCTTTACTTATCATGAAGAAGCTCTAAGGCTCAGTCATTACCTTCTTGAAGTATTCAGATGGCTCTTCTCTTTAGCATCCAAGATGATCATCATTGGAACGCACCTTGAATCATCAAGGATAAGATCCTTCAGTTTTTGGAGAGCCTGCCAAGGGTAAAGCCGTGATCTGTACTCTGGCTTTGACGGAGGTTCATGCAACAGAACCTATGCATCAAGCAAAAACTCCTCACTCAGCTTCAAGGCTCTCCATCCTCTTGCCCCCTCCTACCTCACCTCCCTTCTCTGCTTCTACAGCCCAGCCCTCACCCTCTGCTCCTTTGCCACTAATCTCCTCACTGTACCTCATTCTTGCCTGTCCCGCCGTCGATCCCTGGCCCACGTCCTCCCCCTGGCCTGGAATGCCCTCCCTCCGCACATCCACCAAGCTAGCTTTCTTCCTCCCTTCAAAACCCTACTGAGATCACCTCCTCCAGGAGGCCTTCCAGACTGAGCCCCCTTTTTCCTCTCCTCCTCCCCATCCCCCCCACCCTACCTCCTTCCCCTCCCCACAGCACCTGCATATATGTTTGTACAGATTTATTACTCTATTTTACTTGTACATATTTACTATTCTATTTATTTTGTTAATGATGTGCATCTAACTTTATTTCTATTTATTCTGACAACTTGACACCTGTCCACATGTTTTGTTTTGTTGTCTGTCTCCCCCTTCTAGACTGTGAGCCCGTTGTTGGGTAGGGACCTTCTCTATATGTCTCTGACTTCTACTTCCCAAGCACTTAGTACAGTGCTCTGCACACAGTAAGTGCTCAGTAAATACAATTGAATGAATGAATGAATTCATGGAGCAGTAAGGAAATAAACAGGATGCCACAAGATGTTGCCTTTGACACCATCAACAGATGAGGCTTCTGGCAACCATTAAGCAATTTGGCTTGGTTGCATTCCTTGGGTTGGCTCTAAGGAGAGACTTCTGGGACCCAGCTCTTGAAAATATTTTGCTGCAGGGACAATTCCCACAGACGTGGGTGGTTGTTTGCACGCATGTGTGTGTTGCCAGAGATCTGTTTGGTCCTATGCCAAACCTGGTTACAAAAGAATAATTCCAATAGAAAATTCTCTCCAAAATGTATTTGCATAAGGAGACCTGACCAATAGGCCCCTTCTTCCAATCAGTCAATTGATCAGTGGTATTTATTGAGCACTTACTGCATGCATAGAACCAGACTGTAAGACTCAAGAATTTGGTTGAAAGGTACAAGGTATCAAACTACGGTGTTTGAAGACTTTCATTGTTAGGAGGATTCTTAAAAAAAAAAAAATCACTTCTGAACACTCTCTGCTCCAGAGGAGAGCAAGAACCATTTATGCCTTTCCAAAGTGCCTCAAGAAGTCTCTGAAATCACTTCCATTTCAGCATCTCAGGAGCAGAATATTAAAGAATTCTTCCAAACCAAATACAACCTGCTGAAACATAATTGTTTGTTCTTTTTGTCCCATTCACAGTGGAATCAGAGAACAAACTGGTTTTTATCTCTGAGCAGAATTTTTAACCAGGAGGGCATGTAACCATTTTTTGTTGTTTGTTTTTTGTTAAGCACTTACTATTCATTGTCATGTTTATTGAACACTTAGTGTGTGCAGAGCACTGTACTAAACACTTGGAAAGTATAATTTGGCAACAGATAGAGACAATCCCTACCCAACATGCCAGGCACTGTACTAATCGCTGAGGTAGATACAAGATAATTGGGTTAGGCACAGTTCCTGTCCCACAGAGGGCTCACAGTATTAATCCCCATTTTGGAGATGAGGTGATTGAGCCACAGAGAAGCTAAATGACTTGTCTGCAGTTACAGAACAAACAAGTGGTGGAAACAGGATTAGAATCGGGTCCTCTGATTCTGAGGCTTGTATTTTTCCCACTAGGTGATGATGCTTCTAGTGCCAAACACCTTGGTGGTATTTGGTAGTAGCAAAGAGGCAGTGGAGTGGTTCCTGCCACTGCTAAACTGCCTCTGTCTTGGGTCTTTGTGGCGACAAAAACTAAAAGGAGCCCAGATAAGAGGGAAGCAGTAAAAAGGAGAGCAGGTGAAAAGAAAACCTCTCCTTGCTGTAGACACTCCTACTGCTGCTTCAGAATTAGCGCACCACAAAAAGCATCCTAACGCTAGTTAGTAGCAGAGTACTTTCTCTTTTTCCACGCCCCATCCCAGGGTTTGGCAATCATTATTCGCAGATAAAATGAAATGCAATCTTTGAGGCCCAAAAAAATCATACAATTTATGGTCCTCACGAAACTCACATTGTATTGCTCAACTGTGGTTATCCATCAGAGAAGTGAATTTTGCACTCTAGGATCTTAGGAAGTTATACAATTGTCCCTTTCCTGTTGATCTTCAGAGAACTAGCCCTGCACCATAGCTATACATGTCCTGTGTCTCCTCTCTGATTTTCTTCTTCTGCTACCCTGCTGGAAAGTGGAGGATCCACGCCAGTGAGCCCTCTCCCTTTCATTCCTGCCACTAACATGAGATCTTCTGCTTCCAAAGCCCCTCACCTTCACTCACAGCTGCAATTATGGCTACTGTCCTGGTTTGAGAGCTGGAAGAAGAAGCTGTTGACTGTTGTGGGAGGAGGGGAGAACCACTCCTATAAGCAGCCCCCTTCCACCACCTGTCTTGGACCTTTGGCATCATTACTGTAAATTCTGCTGCTGTCCTGGCTTGAGACTTGGGGTCAGCAGCAGTAGGAAGGCTTATAGAAACTGCTCAGGAAGCAGTTAGAAACATCCTCCACTTTCTCCTGCCCCTCCCCCAGATTTAGAAATAGGAACACATGGAGACAAGACTATAAGCCTGGGGTTTGGGATAGTAGCCAGGGAACTAACAGAAATAGAAAAGGCTGTGCTAAGAAGAACAAAAAGAGCTACTACAGAATAATGGATGAGAAGCATTGTAGTTTAGTGGAAAGGGCATTGGCCTGGAGTCAGAAGGACCTGGGTTCCAGGCCCAGCTCTGCCACTTGTCTGCTGTGTGATCTGGGGCAAGTCATTTCTTTTCTCTATGCCTCGGTTACCTCATCTGTAAAATGGGGATTGAGATTGTGAGCCCTATGTCGGACAAGCACTCTGTCCAACCGATTTGTTTGTTTCCATCCCAGCGCCTGGCACATAGTAAAGGCTTAAATACCTTAAAAAAATTGTGTTTGTGAAGCACTTTCTATGAGCCAAACACTGTACTAAGTGCTGAGGTAGAATCAAGATAATCAGGTTGGATACAGTCCTCTCCCACATGGTGTTCCCAATCTAGGGGAAGTGAGAAGAGGTATTTAATCTCTGTTTTATAGATGAGGAAACTGAAGCACAGAATTGTTAAATGAATTGCCCAATCAATCAATCAATCGTATTTATTGAGCGCTTACTGTGTGCAGAGCACTGTACTAAGCGCTTGGGAAGTACAAGTTGGCAACATATAGAGGCACTCCCTACCCAACAGTGGGCTCACAGTCTAGAAGGGGGAGACAGAGAACAAAACCAAACATACTAACAAAATAAAATACATAGAATAGATATGTACAAGTAAAATAAATAAATAAATAGAGTAATAAATATGTACAAATATATATGTATATACATATATACAGGTGCTGTGGGGAAGGGAAGGAGGTAAGATGGGGAGGATGGAGAGGGGGACGAGGGGGAGAGGAGGAAGAGGCTCAGTCTGGGAAGGCCTCCTGGAGGAGGTGAGCTCTCAGTAGGGCCTTGAAGGGAGGAAGAGAGCTAGCTTGGCGGATGGGCAGAGGGAGGGCATTCCAGGCCCGGGGGATGACGTTGGCCGGGGGTCGATGGCGGGACAGGTGAGAATGAGGCATGGTGAGGGGGTTAGTGGCAGAGGAGCGGAGGGTGCGGGCTGGGCTGTAGAAGGAGAGAAGGGAGGTGAGGTAGGAGGGGGCGAGGGGATGGACAGCCTTGAAGCCCAGGGTGAGGGTGAGGAGTTTCTGCCCAAGGTCTTCACCAGGCAAGTGATGGAGGTAGGTTTAGAATCCAGGTCTCCTGACTCCCAGTCCTGTCATTTGGGCCACGGGTGCTTCTCTGATGCAGTGATATTCACCTGGCTGACATGGAACTTTTCGTTTGTCCGACATCATGCTCATAGCCATTTCTTTTGACTCCACGAAGCACAATATCCAGACTGGCTCACTCATGTTCTGGTCAAAAAGCAGGTAGTTAGTATGCATACCTTGGAAGTACTGAGCATATACTGGAAATGTACTTTTGAGATTGCAGGGGCATGGTTCCTTAAAGAACTGTATAAACAACCATTGTCTGGAAGAGAGGTATCTTGCAAATTTAACTCCTATCTATGAAAAGGGTTTCAAATGTGATCCTGGGATAAACCATACACTTGTAATTTTCACTTCAGTTCCTTTCACATTCAAAGAATAGAAAATTTAAGTTTAGGACCATGGAACATTGAGAAAAACACAATCTGATAGGAGAAGGATGAAAAGGTTTCTCTAAGGAGAAAATTTACATTACTAATCTGATGTCCTGGAAGGGGTCAACCATAGTGGGTATAAGTGGGAACCAATAGATATAGTAACCATAAACTAACAAAAAGCTCTGGGCAAGTTTCCATGTCAAAGACTGTTTCTAAAAATAGTAATCATGGGAATGGAAAGAATGTCCTATGATTGAAAGATTAGTTAAAACACTGTAATCCCTTGATAAACTCTGCCCTCATAAAGCTAAGCCCAGGACTCTGATTCAAAAACTTCAGAGTACACCTAGGCATTTCTTTTATGTAGCAAGGAAAGGTATATTATAAATGCTACATTTTTCATATACGTAAAAGAAAATATAACCGATAGATTGACAGTGCTTGGAGAGAGAGAGAGAAAGAGAGAGAGAAAGAGAGAGAGAATGAGAGAGATGTTTTCAAGGGAAAATAGCATATAGCTGTCTGCTCCTATTGGAAATATAGCACACATGCTTAGAGCTAGCTCATTTGTGAGACAAAAATACTAAAAGCATACTGGTCTGTAGAAAGATTAATATACGTATGCAGTGTGATACTATAGGAAGACAATCCACCTCAATGCATTATTTATTAGGGGATTCCATTTGTATTCTAATTTTTAAAAGAATAGATGCTACAAGACCAAAATTACCAAGATATGAGCTGCAGTGCCTTCCACTTGGTTACCAGAACCTGTTATACTTTCTATCATGTTTTCTATTTCACATTTAAATTTTAACTGTAGAAACCCTGCAGTGACTAAAAATAAAGTCCAGAGACTACTTAGGAAAATTTCAAGAATGATAGTTAAAAAGAGATTCCATTCAGGAATAAGGATCAGATTTGAACAGGATGAATTGTAGGGATATATCATTCTTTTAGAAAGAATAATTAATAAACTCTCCGAGTCCATTATAGTGGTAGGCAATTTAAGACTAGTGCAGAGTGAAATTGAGGGAATTTGCTATTTTGGGGATCCTTCCTTCCCCAAAACTAGGTGAGTCCTAGAAGAGACTCTGGTAGAGTGACAGAGAACCTGAGATCTTCCTGCTTCTATCTCCTCTGCAACAACATGGACTTTATGACTTCAGAGAACTGGCACTTCATGAACCCAGGCTGGGGTGGTTTTGAAGAGTGGTATTTACCACTCTTGGTATGTCTGCTCCTAATACATATTGTTCTCTTGAAAGAACCCAGAGTGGCCAAAGTGGTATTGGAATCTGGAACTAATGCTGCCCAGGCTTTTTCCTTGTGTCGGGGGGCGGGGGGGAGTTAAAGGAGGAAATGTACCGAACTGGCATTGCAACTGCCAGTCTCCATGCCTCTCTCCTTCCCTTCTCACTGGCCACAGAATGTCCGCCTACTTGGGGCTGGTACACCATTTGTGCCAGCCCTGAAAACACTGCATGCACAATTTTAGTTTTTTTCACAGGAGACATCAGAGAAAATAGAAAATACTTTATGTTCCCAAAGGACCATGAGTTAAGTGTTTATATAGGTCTCCTAGAAAAATATTTAATTCATTAAAAATCATATCTATAAATGAGTCAATTTTATTAATAATCTTGTCAATTAGCCAACAGAGATAGCCTAAGGCTCAAACAATCAAATAGTATTTATTACTGGTTACTACATAGAGAACTGAATTGGGCACTTAATAGAGTAGCTTAGAACTACTAGAAAAAATCCCTGCTTTCAACCAGTTTGCAATCCAGCATGGGGGATAGACACTGAAATGAATGACCGATAGGAGGAAGGATGAGAAATGGGGCTGTCAGTTCTTAAATAGCAGGGTATGTAAGTTGATATGTGCAAAGTACTACAAGTAACTGCCATTATACAAGTGTATAATCATTATACAAGTAATTGATGCAGAAGTGCTGAAATGGTAACTGGAAGATATATAACAAGGTAAAAAGAACAATTGGGAAGCCTTCATAGAGGAGATGACATTTCCGAATGATTTTGAAGATTGGAGAGTGCTGGTGTCTGATATATTTTATGTTTCCAGGCAGGAAAAATGAGATGAGCATGAGGTGAGAGATGGGAAAGATAGAAACGAGGCAACCGGAGAAGAGAGTGGAAAAGTAGGAGGGAGAGAGATGACTGAATGCCTTAAATCCAAGAGTCAGGAGTTTCTGCTTGAGGCAGAGAAGAATGAGTAACCACTCAAAGTTTTTGAGGAGGTGATGGTAATTACTAAATGGACCGAAAACAAAACATTTCAGATATGGCTGAAAATGGGAAAATTTCATGTTGACATAGTCTTTAGATATCTTACACAAAATCTAATTTTATATATCCTTATTGTTGAGAATCTAGCTTTGAAAAATGAGCCGTGTCAATTGTTCAAATTCACAGTCATTTCAAAAAACATATTACAAGTTGCTTAATGCAATGAATCTGCATTGCCACTGACCCAATTAAATGCTCTGAAATAAAATGTCATAAACTGGCATAAATTAATTGCCTGCCAATTTTCTCATATTACTTTATCTAGGACAAGGATTATTATGATCTTGTGCTCCCTATCAATGGAGGATCTTAGAACGTGGTTTTGTAATACATTCAGGCAAAGGACTTGGGTCAAATTTAAACCCCATTTTAGATTAACCACGGCAAGATTTATGCAAATCAACCATTCTGAAATGTGGAAATAATAATTAGGATTCCCTAGACTGTAAACTCATTGTCTCTTTAAACTGTGAGATCATGGTGGGCAGGGAATGTGTTTACTAACTCAACTTGTACCTTCCCAAGCACTTAATAATAATAATAATAATGGCATTTGCTAAGTGCTTACTATGTGCAAAGCACTGTTCTAAGCACTGGGGGAATACCAGGTAATCAGGTTGTCCCACGTGGGGCTCACAGGCTTCATCCCCATTTTACAGATGAGGGAACTGAGGTGCAGAGAATTTAAATGACTTGCCCAAGGTCACACAGCAGACATGTGCCAGAGCTGGGATTAGAACCCACGACCTCTGACTCCCAAGCCCGGGCTCTTTCCACTGAACCACGCTGCTCTGCTTCTCTGTAGTAGAGTGCTCTGTGTATACTAATTGCTCAATAAATACCATTATAGTAAGAAGTGTGGCTCAGTGGAAAGAGCACGGGCTTGGGAGTCAGAGTTCATGGGTTCTAATCCCAGCTCTGCCGCTTGTCAGCTGTGTGATTTTGGGCAAGTCACTTAACTTCTCTGCGCCTCACTTACCTCATCTATAAAATGGCATTAAGACTGTGAGCCCCACGTAGGACAACATGATCACCTTGTATTCTCCCCAGCACTTAGAACAGCACTTTTGCACATAGTAAGCGCTTAACAAATGCCATCATCATTGATTGATATTAACAGCCCATGTGGAGTGGAGCCTGTACTAGTGGACTACTTCAAGATCTGAGGGTCTGTGAATAGTCAGAGGGAGACAGAAAGAGACACAAGCCATTAAAGTTCTTAACAAGGATTTGTTTATTAAAACACAGACATTCCAAGGATTTAGCTCCCTGGTGCTAGCTAGCAGTTAGTTACTTCTAAGGGTACTGAGGCTGGTGGCCCTGCTAGGTATCACAGTGAGGCCATCTCTGTCACTCCTGGCAGATGTGCAAGTCTAGACCAGTGGGAGATTGGGCACTGCAGCTGCCCCGATCATGCGGCGGGACGCCCCTCTGATCCCAACACCGATTGCAGAGGGCTATGTGTTGCCATTTGGATAGGTGCACATCAGCCCACCCAAAACTGGTTGGCAGTGTCTGGTTGGGCTCCACGGGAGCCCTGGATGGAAGCTTCTGACTAGGAAAGGTTCACTCCACCCATTCCCCCGGTGGCTGTCCATGATGTTGGGTAGGGACTGTCTCTATAAATTGCCAAATTGTACTTCCCAAGCGCTTAGTACAGTGCTCTGCACACAGTAAGCGCTCAATAAATACGATTGATGATGATAATGATGATATCACGAGTCCTGGGCCCACGAGAGAGACGTGCTCATGCACTATTTTGCACATAGGGGCATTTCATCTGTGATAAACAGGCCCTGGTTCAGGACTGCCCAACTCAGGGGGTCTCCTTCCACTTGATCTGGCCCCCATATTTGGACTGGTCAACTTAGCACAGTTCTGGCAGGCTGGGGAGAGGAAGGGAGTGCTCAAGCGGATGACCATACATGTTTCAAGGAGGAAGAAACAACTGTGGAAAAGAATATCCTCATGGAAAGACCTTTTTCAGGAACCTATGGTAATATGAATCTTTTCTTTCCATTTTAGCATAGAACCTAATTATTGTTTTTGGAACAACAGCTAAGAGTGTAATACATGTTTTGCATCAAGGAAACAAGGGTTGTGCACAGGAAAAGCAAAATTCTTATATAAAAACACGTGAAAAAACATGTCATTTTTTTGTTACAATCCACTATGCAAGAATTTAGAGCACCAATTCTCTTGAGTGATTAAAAAAATGTTTCATTTTTATGGTGCTATTATCAGCACCTATGGTTTTTTTAAATGAGTCCCATATCAGTGAATTACTTGCAGAAGCAGAGTGTCAAGAAACAGAATGACCTAATAGGAAAAGCAGAGATCTGGGACTCATGAGATGTGTGTTTTAATCCCAGCTCTGCTACTTGCCTACTGTGAGATCATGAGTAAGTTGCTTAACTTCTCTGTGCCTCGGTTTCCTCATTTTTAAAATGGAGATCAAATGCCTGTTCTTTTTCCTCCTCAGACTGTGGGACAGTAACTCAGTTTGAACTTATTATCTTATATCAACCCAAGTTGTTATACAGTTCTTGGAAAATCATAAGCCCTTAACTAATAGTAATAATGATAATTTAAATAATAAAGTTATTAAAATCCATCAACAAGTAGCATAACAAGGGTGAAGAAATCCAAGCTATTCAGCCTAAAACCAAACTAAGGACTCCTTTGCATCCACCCAGAATCTACTTGAAGACATGCCTTTTCTTCTAACATTTCATTAAGTCAACAGATCATGGTTGTAAAGAATAACCATATACAAAGAGGGAGTATATTGTACCCCTATGGATTCTTTATCAAAATATAGTATACTGGGAAAATGATACAAAATTTCTAAAGAACCTACACTGTAAGTGTGGCTGCACAATTCCTATTTGATACAAAAGTGCTCAAGGAGACATTGCATAGGTCACATTAAAAAGTCAAAGGGTAGAGAAAAAAACTATTTAATAATCTAGGGGAAGCAGCAGTGCACCATCATTAGAAGGATATCATTAAAGGCAGAAGACTAAATTGAACAGAATTTTATGTTTGGATGGGTCATAATAGAGATCCTTTAGGAGAGGAAAAGCTACAGACAACTTAAAATTGCTTTTCATAACAACCAATTGTCTTGTATAAATAGTTGGCAATTGAGAAATAATTGATGTAAAATATTTCATTTAATATTAATGGCATTTATTAAGTGCTTACTATGTGCAAAGCACTGTGCTTCATGACAAATGACACCAGAAAGAATTGATTTCAAGTACTATCATGTCTTATGTTGAATAATAATTGCCAAAAGAAAGGTTTAGGCAACATGTGATATATAAAATGATGCCTCCCTTCCATTGAAAAAAAGGGAGAAAGAGAGTGTGAGAGAGTGATAGTGTGAAAGATGGAGAGAGAGAGAAAAAGGGAGTGAGGAGAGGAGAGAGGGAGAGAGAGAAAAATAAGAGGGTGGAGGCAGTGGGGAGATTTCACCAGGAAAGAACAATGGTATTATTTCTTTCAAGGGAGCCTCAGTTGTGGGGCCCAACTAGCTTTACAGCTTGTTCCTATTGTGCTGAGATTTTAACTTCAGAGCTATTGCTTCACTATTGGGATTAACATCTGTGATATTTTAACTATAGGATGTATAGACTGTAGTTTTCTTTGTAGTCATCTGGTATGTTTTATATTGTTTTCACCTCCATATGACATGCCCATTAAATTTTGTATTCTTTTCTTATTATTGTCCATATTATTATTTATGCTATATTCCCTCCGAGTGGTTTAAAAAGGTACATGAGAAATGACTACTGTACGTACTGAGTATTGGAATTTTGGACTATTGTCTTGCTTGCTTGCTTGGGGAACATGATCATTTTCAAGAACAGAGGTGAAACATTGGCTGTGGAAATGAGCATGGAATTTCAATGTTCACCCCTCCAAGCAAAAACCTTGCCAGAATTCTCCTGGCCTGGCTATCGAGGACTTCATTAGTCAAGCTTAGAATTGCAATTTGACTTCGAGCCACAGTCTGGGACGATAAACACAATCTTCACTTCATGTCAAATACAGGTAAGGTGTAAATACAGGAATAGCCATCAATAAATCAATGGTATTCATTCATTCACTCATTCGTATTTATTGAGCACTTACTGTGTGCAGAGCACTGTACTAAGCTCTTGGAAAGTACAAGTTGGCAACATATAGAGACGGTCCCTACCCAACAATGGGCTCACCGTCTAGAAGGGGGAGACAGACAACAAAACAAAACATGTGGTCAGGTGAAAAATCATCAGAATAAATAGAAGTAAAGCTAGATGCACATCATTGACAAAATAAATAGAATAGTAAATATGTACAAGTAAAATAAATAGAGTAATAAATCTGTACAAACATATATACAGGTGCTGTGGGGAGGAGAAAGAGGTAGGGCAGGGGGATGGGGAGGGGGAGAGGAAAGAGGGGGCTCAGTCTGGGAAGGCCTCCTGGAGGAGGTGAGCTCTCAGTAGAGCTTTGAAGGAAGAGAGCTAGCTTGGCAGATGTGTGGGGGGAGGGCATTCCAGGCCAGGGAGAGGACAGGTGAGAATGAGCACAGTGAGGAGGTTAGCGGCAGTGCTCACCATGTGCTGAGCACTGAACTAGGCACTTGGGAGTGACTAATACAATTGAGTTAATACACACATTCACTGCCCAAAAGGAATTCACATTCTAGAGGGGTATATATATACAGCCTTAAAATAATCTACTGAGTGGGGAATGGGAGAGTATAACAATATGTTCGTAATGGCTATGGAACAGAGAGTGGGGTGAATAGCAAGTGCTTAAAGGGAATTAGGTCCATGTGCATAGGTGGTTCAGAAGAGAGGATGAATAGGAGAAATGAGGGCCTAGTCAGGGAAGGCTTCTTGGAAAAAGTAAGATTTTTAGTAGGGCTTTGAAGGTAGGAAGAGTGGCAGTCTGTTGGATATGGGAGGAAGGGAGTTCCAGGCCAGAGGGAGGACGTGGACAAGGGGTCAGTGGTGAGAAAGATGAAATAGTCATACAGTGTCATACAGTCATTTGGCATTGAATGATTGAAGTCTATGGGCTGGGTTAAAGTAGGAGATCAACGAATCAAGCAAATACTCCTTACTTTCGGCTTCAAGGCTTTTCATCACCTCGCCCCCTCCTACCTCACCTCCCTTCTCTCCTCCTACAGCCCAGCCCGCACCCTTCGCTCCTCTGCCGCTAACCTCCTCACCGTGCCTCGTTCTCACCTGTTCCGCCATCGACCTGCGGCCCACATCCTTCCCCTGGCCTGGAATTCTCTCCCTCCACACATCCGCCAAACTAGCTCTCTTCCTCCCTTCAAAGCCCTACTGAGAGCTCACTTCCTCCAGGAGGCCTTCCCAGACTGAGCCCCCCTTTTCCCCTCCCCATCCCCCCCCACACTACCTCCTTCCCCTCCCCTCAGCACCTGTATATATGTTTGTACAGAATTATTACTCTATTTATTTTACTCGTACATATTCACTATTCTATTTATTTTGTTAATGATATGCATATAGCTATAATTCTATTTATTCTGATTATTTTGACACCTGTCTACATATTTGTTTTGTTGTCTGTCTCCCCCTTCTAGACTGTAAACCCGTTGTTGGGTAGGGACTGGCTCTATAGGTTGCTGACTTGTACTTTCCAAGTGCTTAGTACAGTGCTCTGCACACAGTAAGCTCTCAATAAATACAACTGAATGAATGAATGTGGTAAGGTAAGAGGGAAAAGCTGATTGAAAGCTTTAAAGCCAGTGGTAAGAAGTTTCTGTTTGATGTGTAGATGGTTCGGCAGCCATTGAGGTCTTTGAGGAGTAGGGAGAAATATACTGAACTGTTTTATAGAAAAATGATCCAATCAATCAAATGATGCTATTTATTGAGCACTTACTGTGCATAGAGCACTGTATTCCCAAAGAGCAGCATGGCCTGGTGGATAGAACTATGGGCCAGGGAATCAGAAGGTCACAGGTTCTAATTCTACCCCCGCCTCCTATCTGCTGTGTGACCTTGGGCAAATCACTTCACTTCTCTGTGCCTCAATTACCTCATCTGGAAAATGGGTAATGAGACTGTGAGCCCCATGTGAAACGGAGACTGCG
Source organism: Tachyglossus aculeatus (assembly GCF_015852505.1). Lineage (NCBI taxonomy): Eukaryota > Metazoa > Chordata > Mammalia > Monotremata > Tachyglossidae > Tachyglossus > Tachyglossus aculeatus. Next base: position 32,111,148 of record NC_052079.1, on the reverse strand, counting down.
TCCAACCCGATTTGCTTGTATACAACCCAATACTTAGTATAGTGCCTGGCACAGAGTAAGCACTTAAATACCATTATTATTATACTAAGTGCTTGGGAGAGTATAAAAGTATATGAGAGAGTATAATAAAAGTAGAATAATGAAATATGGACTGGTAATGAGAGAGATAGGATTGGATAGAGATAGGAGATAGAGAAGCAGCATGGCTCAGTGGAAAGAGCCTGGGCTTTGGAGTCAGAGGTCATGGGTTTGAATCCTGGCTCTGCCAATTGTCAGCTGTGTGACTTTGGGCAAGTCACTTAACTTCTCTGTGCCTCAGTTACCTCATCTGTAAAATGGGGATGAAGACTGTGAGCCCCACGTGGGACAACCTGATCACCTTGTATCCCCCCAGCGCTTAGAACAGTGCTTTTCACATAGTAAGCACTTAATAAATGCTATAATTATTATTATTATAGGTGGCAGGGAAGTCAGTGAGGAGGCTTGTGTAGCTTGGATCAATCTAGAAGCAGTTTGGACTGAGAGGAAGAAGTGGATTTTAACAGCATTGGAAAGGAAGAAGCAACAGGATTTGGTGTCTTTGAAAGAGGGGATTGAATGAGTGAAATGATTTGAGGATAATGCCAAGGTTTTGGACTTGGGAGCCAGGAAGGAAGGGAAAGTCAGGGAAAAGGTACGTTTTGGGTGGGAAGATGAGGAGTTCTGTTTTGGATATGTTGAGTTTGAGGTGTCACTGGGACATCCAGGTAGAGCTGTCCTGAAGACGAGGAATTGTGAGGCTGCAGAGAAAGAGATAGGTCAGGATTGAGAGGTAAATATGGGGATCATCCACACAGGAATAGTAGTTGAAGCCACAGGGGTAAATGAGCTCTCTAGGCTGCGAGTTCGTTGTGGGCACGAATGTGTCTGTTTATTGTTATATTGTACTCTCCCGAGTGGTTAGTACAGTGCTTTGCACCCAGTAAGTACTTAATAAATACAAATGAATGAATGCATGAGTGACTTAAAATGAGTTTTCCAAGTGGGTGAAGATTGAGAATAGCAGGGGACCCAGAACTGAGCATTTTAAAAAATGGCATTGGTTAAGTTTACTATGCAACAGGCACTGTACTAAGCTCTCAGATAGATACAAGCTTTTCCAAAATAGATTCACAGTCTTAAACCCTACTTTACAGATGAGGTACAGCAAAGCTAAGTAACTTCCCCAATTAACTTGTTCCACAGCAAACAAGTCACAGAGCCGAGATTAGAACTCACCTCCTCTGACTCCCAAATCCATGCTCTTTCCACTAGGCCATGCTGCTTCTCAAGCCTTGAGAGACCCCCATAGTTAGGGTATGGGAGGTAGAAGGCGATTGCGGCAATCAACATTAAATATCAAGATAAGTTTACAAGCAGCCAATTTTTGAATTCATTCAATGCACCAGAAGCAAAGCAATGGTCCTTGCATCATACCTTCAATTGCTTGGGCATGTGAGAGGAAATAGAGAGTCATTTGTAAACTCCTCGAGAGCAGGAATCCTTTCTACCAACTCTGTTATTCTCTCCAAAGTGCTTAGTACAGTGCTCTGCTCACAGTAAGTGTTCAGGAAAGAACAGTTACTGATTGAGTACGATACCTAAATACTTGCTGAACGTGAGTTTAAATAAGGGGAGAAGCATAAACAATAAGAACAGAATATCCCATCTCCCACAGTCTCTTTCTTTGAAGCCAACATCATCTGTCTCTGTCACCCACAACAATGAAGAGTTGCTGATATCGAACTCTTGGCACATTTTTTATTTTCCAAACAATTTTGACAAATTTCTCACTTTCCATCTATCCTTTTTTCCAATGCATTCATGCTCAGGAACTTCAAAATCCATGTCGTTATTTCTGTAGTGTCCCCTAGCCACTGGCTTCCATCTGCTCCACCCCCATCTCTGTCACTCACCAGCTTAGAGACATGCCAGACTTGTCATCACTAGTCATTCTACCACATCCAACCTACCTATGGGAGACTCACAGACCCCTAATCTGCTATGTCTCCTACCATATGGCCCTAAAAAACTGTTCTCTTTCCAGACATGTCTCTAAACTGCCTCAACATACTCCAGAACTGGACTCCCTGGCCAATCTCCCCTGTCTTGATAGAATAATTCACACCCTCAACTCCACTGTCTCTACCTAACACACCAAATTCACACCCTGTCACTCTGTGGCTCATACACCATCAATGCCCACCCCTGGGCCTCCTTCACAGCTGGCTTCATCTACTCCTGGCTCATACCACACAGCACTGTTGGTGGAAAACCAGGTCCTGGGCTGACTTTGACCATCTCAAATTCATCCTTACCTCTTCTAACTCATTCACACCCTCTCTTCCACTCTTTCTCTACCATCTTTTGACTTCCATGCCTATTGGCCCTACCCATTATATCAGACTTATTCCTCACTTCCTAAGCAGTCAATGTCCCCATCTTCAACCTTTCTTGCCTCTGATGACCTTGCCAACTACTCAGGCATGAGGCAACTGGAAATGGAATGATTCCCTTAGAGGAAAGACATCAGGGCCATAGTGACTCCAAGACGCAGAATAGAAAATGGTGTCAGATACTGCAGGAAGTAAACAGGAGACCGACCTGTAACAGGCAATCTTCATATGCACAGGAATAATCATTTACATATCAGTCCAGCAATCAATCAATCAATAATATTTATTGAGCACCTATTCTACATATAGCACTATATTGTACAGAGCACTGTACTAAATGGTGTCATCAGCCATACTTAAGTATGGATACATTCTGACCTTCATGAGGTCGATCTGTGCAATTTATAGAACAGTTAAAGAAACGTTCTCAGAATTGGGAATGGCTGATATAAAAATGTCAATTGAAACAATTATTGAGATTGCTGAGACAACCTTTTTGCCGTGTTATTATTGCAACATGTAATTGGCATTAAATATTAGGTGATGTAATATGATATGCAAGGTTACAAACCATTCCTATCACTCTTGAAATTTTTTTCCAACAATTGAGTTTTCAGAGGAAAACTGAGTAGGAAAATAGGAAAAACAAGCCTTAATTTAACTGAAATGAAATGTGCTAGGGAGAAATTTAAAGCATAGCTAGGAAAATGATAAGCAATTTTTTTTCTAGTCCCATAAAAGTCCATATTTTTCAAGTGAGGAACATTTGGCTCACCATTTTTTAATCTCTGCAATATTCTAGTTGCTCCAGTATTTTTTATCAACAATAGAGGTCTTAGGATAAAAAAGTTTCTACACATTCATTTCACTTGTAATATTACAAAAGTTCAGAGAAATAACTTTTGGCTATCTGCAGATGAAGCTGTTTGAAAGAATAGCCATTTGTGCAAAAGGTGTAAAAATTAAATAATGTGATTTTCTTTTGGTCCAAAGATATGAATAAACAGTGGGGCTATTTAACCACCATTCATTTCTTCTCTTGTATTTCCAGAACATTTGAAAGCGCAAGGCACCAGGAATCAGGAATTCAGGTGGACTTGCTGTGAACATGTGCAGTGCACCGTTGTGCTTGCTTTCGTTCGTGTCATTGAGGAGTGGTTTGGGATTTCTTCTATTTCAACATAAGTGCTACTATAGTTTGCCAGCAAGATGTTTATAGAACAGTTTTTAATTGTAATAGGAAAGTATGTCCCATGTTGGCAAGCTCTTTTCATTTCCATTCATCCATATTCTTCCATTCGTGATCAAGTGCATACATTAGAAATACATATTTTGAATAAAATTGGCATTTGTGTCTCCATGAACATGTGGCAATAAAGTCTTTTTCCTCCATAATCAGAACCAGACATCTCACTGTCAATCTGTATTTAAAAACCCTAGGCAAAATCATTTAGCACCTGAAGCACATAATTATAGCTATGGTTAAAAGTGCATTAATACAAGACAATGAAGTTTGTCTGGACCTTTAATCATTTTATAAAATAGCTAGATATTGCAACCCATAAAGCAGCTTTTTTTAAAGAAAAGTAGAGCAAGCTATGGAAATACTGAGATTTTGAGTAATGGTTACCCAAAAATGATCTTGGTTTATAGCACCCTCATTTTAGGATCATGAAAGTTTCATAAGGAAATACATAGTGGAAACTGTTAAAATTCATTAAATCTAGACTTTTAAGCCAAAATGGAAAATAAAAATCACTAGAGATAAGGAATGTCCTCAAAGTATAGAAAAGATATAGATACTAAAAAACTGGTTCTGCTTTTGATTTCTGTAATTCATGTCTGTGATATATATGTGCAAGAATCAAATGAATGCCAGGGTATACACATTTAAAAAAACCCGATTTATTAAATAAATGTAATCTTATCAAAAAAATTGGGCAACTTATTCTTGAATTAAGGGGATTGGATTGAATGTGTCTTCATAATCCTACTGGTATTCCTAGTTGAAATTCTAGGACAACAAGGAAAATTTAATATTTGTACCTATACTTAAATAAGAATGTTATCTAACGAAAACTGGCTCCCATAGATAATAATAATAATAATAATAATAATAATGGCATTTATTAAGCGCTTACTATGTGCAAAGCACTGTTCTAAGCGCTGGGGAGGTTACAAGGTGATCAGGTTGTCCCATGAGGGGCTCATAGTCTTAATCCCCATTTTACAGATGAGGTAACTGAGGCACAGAGAAGTTAAGTGACTTGCCCAAAGTCACACAGCTGACAATTGGCGGAGCCGGGATTCAAACCCATGACCTCTGACTCCAAAGCCCGTGCTCTTTCCACTGAACCACACTGCTTCTCCTAGATTGGGTAGCATGATACCCCATTAACAGATTTGGGCTCTCTCAGAAATAGCAACTATTAGTTGAAAATTGGATAATTTAACAGAATTGCCAATATCTAACACAGAAGATATACTACATAATATATGATTTGAACTTCTAAATATCACCGGTCTGTAGTCAGTGAAGCAAGCAAGATGCTACCGAAGTTATTCTCAGCAATATTATTCTGTTATTCTTAGTTTACCAGCAATAAAAGTGCATATTTGATTTCTGAAGACAATATTCCCATTCAGTTCCACAGAGGTTAACCTACTGGATGATCTGTCGTTACAGAAGTTCAAGTACAGGGAGTTGTGTACTGAAGAAATAAAAAGCCACTAGGCTAAAATTTTGATGAATTTGAAGAATCAGATGGGAGAGAGGACTAGAGAAGATATTTTTTCAAAGTTCAGATATATCACGATTAAGAAGCTATACTTTGGAGGCTTCTCTGAAAGAAACATCAGAACCTTTTAAGGTTCATCCATCGTTACCTCTAAAATGGAATTTGAAAACACATTTTAAATGTTTTACCTTCTTCTCTCCCATCACACTTTAAAACAAGAAGTAAGAGAGGTTCATACATTTGGAATAGGAAATACAGCTTAAGATTTGTAGGGTAAATTTCATCTTGCTATGACCACCTGACTCCAGGACACAGATATTTCCAGAAAGGACAAGTTGTAATATAAAAGTGTGTAGTCTGTCCTAGAGCATGGGCCTAGGATTCAGAAGGACCTGGGTTCTAATCCCAGCTCTGACACCTGTCTGCTGTGTGACCCTGGGCGAGTCACTCAACTTCTCTGGGTCTCAGGTACCTCATCTGTAAAATGGGGATTAAGACTGAACTCCATGTGGAAGAGGGACTCTGTCCAACCCGATTTGTTTGCATCCAACCCAGCGCTTATTACAGTTCCTTGTACATAGTAAGTGCTTAACAAATACCACAATTATTATTATCATGATGAGAGTGATGCATATTTTCCACCTATTTTTAATGGTTATGAATTTATGCATTCACTTTATGTACTTTTAATTGACTTTTGCATACGACATCTATCTGAAAAAAACATTTGGAACTTTTTATAACTGGGAATTCAATTCAGGGATGATTTGTGACAAATAAACTGCAAAAATGAGTTTCTTGAACCCAGCAAGCTTTTCACAGCCTTTCCTGGTGAGATAAATTTAATGTTTGGTATAATATTTTTCCTGCTTTTCAAGGGAAAATGAAGGGGTAAACAGAACAATATAGAGATTCAGTTGCATAGAAGATTTATTACCCTTGAAGTGCCAAGTTTTACTCATATAAATGTATGTTCTGTGATTTGGGCACGGGTGAAACATGAAATAAAATGCAGAGACGGAAATCCTAACTCACTTTAGTTTATCACCGCACCTTTACTATTTTGATCTCATAGTGATAATTTTACCAGTCAGACTAATGGATATAGAAACATTTTACAGCACTCTTGGCATTGGCAGCCAAAGCACAAATTTAAATCATAAATTTGTCTGGGAGGAAACCAAGACAAAAGGAGTACTTGCTTTGGGCTCAGCACAAAATGGTTCCACATGATTTCAAATAGGCTGGTTATGCTGGACTGACTAGGGGGAAGACCCATGTCTCTAATACAGTTGTCACAATCCTTCTTAAATCCCAAGACTGTTCCTTTAGAGGTGTTCTCAGTGGAAAGGTGATCATCCTTGGTTGTGGAATGAAAATGAAATCAGTTACCCCACAATAAAAGACCTTACAAAGGATGAGGTTTACCCTAATCCAAAGGTCAAGTTCCTCAATGCCCCATGGTATTTATTGAATACTTACTATGTATAGAGCACCACACTAAGCGCTTAAGAGAGCATGGCAGAGTTGTAGATATGACCCCAGCCCACAAGAAGTTTATAAATCTTGTTCCTCTGTTCATCTTTAAGCCCCGAAACTTCTCATCCCACCTCTATTATCCCACATATTCCCCATCTTAGAGATGACCCTGAATAAATCTAGACTCAGTTAAGATAGGCAAAGATTTCCTCCAAATACAAATTCATAACTAAATCAATAAAATAATTCTCAATGTTCTAGATGCAATCTCGTTGTCTACCAACTCCGTTGGACCCTACTCTCCCAAATGCTTACAGTAAGTGCTCAATAAATATCACTGGTCAATTCTAAAACCCATAAGATTTTATTTGAATAAATCATAAAGGTAGAATGGTTTTTTGGATTTTAGGAACTATTGTCATCATCATTATTATTATTATCCTCGCAAGGAATATACCTATGTATATGCTCACATATACAGACATACACACATGCATACACACATCATATATGGTATATATGTTCTACATTTTCAAACATTACATTTCCAATCGTAAGATCCTATTCATACATGTGAGTGAAAAGACAGGTACGAGACTGACTCCTGATCATGGTACTTCAAGATAGGCTGTTGGTGCTTTTAAAGGGTTTGTCTCATGTAGATCCACCTCTTAATCCAAGTCTTTTGGCATTCCGAGCCTCACAAAACCTTTGTTTGAGAGGAAAATCCCCTTCCCAGTTTCTGTCTACCAGGTTGGACTACCTGCTGCTTTGGTCTCCCAACAGTTCACTACTATATTGTTGTTGTTTGAGGTTGCACTTCACTATGCCTTGAAGCTGTTGATTCAGCTCAAAGAACCAGAGAGCAGTTCTTTGGGTACATCATCATCCTACATTCTCAGTGAAGCTGTTTTTCTTATAGCATCACTTCACTGATGGAGAGTCGATTGCCTTCCAGATGTTAATCTTGTGTTGCCAATGGAAGTTGAATATGATTCAGCAATTGGTGGTACTGATAAACTCAATTTGTCTTCTGTAATAATAATAATGATGGTATTTGTTAAGTGCTTACTATGTGCCAAGCACTGTTCTAAGTGCTGGGTTAGATACAAGGTAGTCAGGTTGTCCCACGTGGGGCTCACAGTCTTAATCCACATTTTTCAGATGAGGTAACTGCGGCCCAGAGAAGTTGTGACTTGCTTAAAGTGGCAGAGAGGGATTAGAACCCACAACCTCTGACTCTGAAACCTGTGCTCTTTCCACTAAGCCACGCTGTAGAAATATCAGGAGGAGGTTGGTCACCCCAAAAACTTTATTGACCTTCAAATTGGTATGGAATTTGTTGCTCCTTTGTCACTGAGCTCTGAATTACAATCTCCTGAATGTCATGCTGGACTTCTGTTTTCTACTTTTGTGCCACCCATGCATTGTTGGATAGCTCACTGCTTAAGTAGCAGAATGTGTCTTCTTTATAATAAAAAAAATAATAATAATGGCACTTAAGTGCTTACTGTGTGCAAAGCACTGTTCTAAGCGCTGGGGGGGATACAAGGTGATCAGGTTGTCCCACGTGGGGATCACAGTCAAACCCCATTTTACAGATGAGGGAACTGAGGCTCAGAGAAGTTAAGTGACTTGCCCAAGGTCACACAGCAGACATGTGGTGGAGCCAGGATTCAAACCCATGACCTCTGACTCCAAAGCCCGGGCTCTTTCCACTGAGCCACGCTGCTTTTCCAGAAACTCCTTGGCATATGTAAGATTTACTGAGTATAAATTGATCATCTCCCCTTCTAGACTGTAAGCTTGTTAGGGGAAGAGAACATGTCTATTACTTCTGTTATATTGTACTCTCCCAAGTGCTTAGTACAGTGCTCTGCACAGAGCAAGTGCTCAATAAATACTATTGATTGGTTGATTGATATCCTGGAAATGTATTATCCATCCATAGAGCTGTGCTGAAACTTCAAAGCAATTCTCTTGCAGAAGCAATTCCTCTGCCGAGGAGCAGTGTGGCCTAATGGAAAGGGCACAGTCCTGGGAGTCAGGAGACCAGGATTCTATTCTTGGCTCTGCCCCTTGCCTGCTGTGTGACATTGAGTAAGTCACTTAGCCTCTCTGTGCCTCAGTTTTCTCGTTAGTAAAATGTGGAGTTAAAACCTGTTCTCCCTTTTCATTTGACTGTGAGTCCCATTTAGGTCAGGAACTGGGACCGATCCAATTATCTCATATTTATCCCAGAATTTAGGACAGTGCTTAGTACACAGATTGCTCCAATCTGTAAATTTATCTTTATATCTGTCTCCTCTGTAAGGATGTTTCTTTGTGGTGATTGAATACTTAAAAAAAATCATACATCTAGAGGTGAAAACCAGTAGCAGTCATCTACTAAAGACTACTCTGGGCAGCCCAAAGAAATAAAACATGCATTACTATAGACAGATTTCAAAAGAAAGTCTGAGCAAGGTTAGGTGACCTGAGGACTTGGTAATAAAATACTAGGCTCTTTTTTTTACAGGTTATTGGCTCAGATTCAGTAAAAATAAATAATGAATTAACCTTCTTACATTAGGCTATGGAGCATTGTAAATGTAAATTCCACTCCTTACAATTTATTTTCAGCCATAAAAGCAGCTATCCGACTCTATGCAAAATTGGAACCCGTTTTGGCAATTTCAAAAGAAATAAACAGCATCTCAGTGAGCTCCTTTAATACATAAATCTGAGTTACTGAACTACAAAATGCTAAATGGAATAAGAATGTGGCTCTTTTGGGGTAAAAATGGATCTTTTCACTCAATAGATACCAAGAATAGCAGTTTGAGGTAATTTCATTCCCATTAAAATCCTGATCCATATTCAAGATCTCAAGAGAAGTAAGTTTAGAAAACAATGTCCTGAAGAAAAGCCCCCAATAAACTTGTATACAGAATTTGTATTCTTCAAAAGTAATAAATCAATGGGATTCACTGAGTTCTTAGTAAGGGCAAAGCACTTCTGTTAACACATAAGAGAATGCAATCCAGTAGTGTTAGTAGACAAGATCCTTGCTCTCAAGAAGCTAATCTAGTGGGGAAGCAGATATTAAAATAAGTCACAGATAGGGAAAGCAGCAGAATATAAATATATGTACACAAGTGCTTTGGGGGTTGGTGTAGGGTATCCAAATGCCTAAGGGTTACAAACTCAAGTGCAAAGGCAACAGAGATTGAAGAGCAATTAGAGTGGGAAAATGAGAGGTTAGTCAGGGAAGGCTTTTACTAGGGCTTTGAAGATAGGAAAGGTGGTAGTCTGTCAGATAGGAAGTAAGAGGGAGTTCCAGGCCCTATGGAAGATGCAAGCAAGGGGCAAAATGAGTAGGTTGGGGCTAGAAAAGCAGTGTATGCAAGTTGGATTTTAGCAGGAAATTAATAAGGTAAAATAGAAGAGGAAAAGTTAAGTGGAAAATGAAAAGGATATAACATGGAAAATAACTTTTTAAATAGGGAAGAATTTAAAATTGCTTTAATACCATTTAATTTTGCTTATTTTATTCCTAGATGTTGGCCAATCACATTCAAAATATACATTAAAGGGACTCATTGTACCCAGTGGTACAAAGGTTACCCTTTGAAATTTTGGTTTGAACAAACTGTTTCATGGAAAACCAGATTTCATGAATTATTCTTGGTTTTAAAGGGTTTTTTTAAGCTAAGTTTTATCAGGGATGAAAATTTCTACTTCTACATAGAGTAATTAGGTTATTTACAAGTGTTCTGTGCTTTACACTAGGCAAACTTTTTTATGATATTTGTTAAGCGCTTACAATGTACGAGGCACTGTTCTAAGCACTGGGGTAGATACAAGCTAATCAGGTTGGACACAATCCCTGTCCCTCATGGAGCTCACAATCTTAAAACTTCATTTTACAGATGAGGTAACTGAGGCACAGAGAAATGAAGTGACTTGCCCAAAGTCACAGAGCAGACAAGTGGGGGAGCTGGGGTTCATTCATTCATTCATTCAATCATATTTATTGAATGCTTACTGTGTGCAGAGCACTGTACTGAACGCCTGGTTAAAAATAATAATAATGATGGCATTTGTTAAGCGCTTACTATGTGCAAAGCACTGTTCAAAGCATTGGGGAGGATACAAGGTGATCAGGTTGTCCCATGTGGGGCTCACAGTCTTAATTCCCATTTTACAGATGAGGTAACTGAGGCAGAGAGAAGTTAAGTGACTTGCCCAAAGTCACACAGCTGACAAGCGGCAGAGCCGGGATTTGAACCCATGACCTCTGACTCCCAACCCATGCTCTTTCCACTGAGCCACACTGCTTCTGTAAGTACAAGTTGGCAACATATAGAGATGGTCCCTACCCAACAATGGGCTCACAGTGTAGAAGGGGGAGACAGACAACAAAACAAAACATGTGGACAGGTGTCAAGTCGTCAGAACAAATAGAAATAAAGCTAGATGCACATCACTGACAAAATAAATAGAACAGTAAATATGTACAAGAGACTCCCAAGCCTATGCTGTATCCAGGCTCCTTCTCAGTGTGAGGTACTTCTAAATACATGTACAGCTTTCATATATTCATAGGGCACACGCTGCTTTTCATTAAAACTTTACAGTGATCTTTTTGGAACACTAATCTTAGAAAATCACTTTCATCTAATTAATATAGAATATGTATAATCTATATCTAAGTGCTTTATATCATTTTTTCTACCTATTGGAAGAGGCATTGAAAAATTTTCCATAGACATGATATTTAATTTTTCAGAAATGAACAAAAGTGTCTAATTGACCATTAGTTCATCCACTGGTTCTTCAGTGTTTAGTACAGTGCACACAGTAAATCCCCAATAAATACTGTTGATTAGTTAATCATTATTAGCCATTTTACACACTGTAAGACAAATTGTCATACAATTACAAAAATCTCTTGGAAGCCTAGTTTTCTAAGGGTCTAGGGAATGGTTTGAATAAGATATCTCTTAATTCCAGGAACCATCAATCAGTATTCTCTGATAAATCTGAGAAGGGATTAAATATAAATCATTTGTCTGCAAAACACATACATAACTATTTAATTTCATATAGGGGCAGAACAAAATAGTAAGATACAAAATAAAATATGAAGATGGAAAAATGTATTCAATCAGAAGTACAACACTGCTACTTTTTCGAAGAAAACTTCAAACCTTGTTTTTTTTATGACTCATCAGAGTGCACCTAATACCACCCTAAGATCTCACACGAGCTCAAAAGGACATCATACCTCGAATCAGTATTGCTCTGTCTCACAGCATCTGATTTCTTGCCCCCAGGCATCTGAGAACTGACCTATCCCTAATATAAGCTTCTAGAGTAGATTGGTTTTGAAACGATCAAAGAATGGGCTACATGGTTTCTTTTAATGGTCTAATATATTGTGAATGAAGTGAGATATCTTTTGCAGCCTGCTGTGAATTGGTATGAGAATTCAGAACAAAGAAGGAATATTGAAAAGGGAAGGTGCAAGGGTGCGTTGTTATTTTTAAGGGAATGAAGGTGAGATGTGGGGTCCTAGATATTATAATACAGGAATGGAATAGGCTTGAGGGGAACATAATAATAATGATAATAATAAAAAAAATGTTAAATGCTTACTATGTGTTGAGCACTGTACTAAGCACTGGGTTAGATACAATCAGGTCCCACATCCTAAGTAGGAGGGAGAACAGATAATGAATCCCCATTTTACAGATGAGGGAACTGAGGCACAGATCAGTTAAGCAATTTGCCCAAAGTCACTCAACAGATATGTGATGGAAACAGGATTAGAACCCAGGTCCTCTGACTTCTGGGCCCATGATCTTTCCACTAGGTCATGCTGCTTCTTCACACATGGACGTTTAACTGTTTCAAAGCAATCAAGGGAAACAAAAGGGCTCAATTTCCCTCCTATATTGCATTAGGTAGGCAGGCATGATTTAGGGGTTCAATTTCCCAGTGACAGCAGTGACTGATGAAACTCCTCGATTTCTGCTTTGATGGCAGTTGTCAGAGGAGGAAATATGATCTAGGGTGTGTGGTGCTTCTCCTTGTTTTCCTCTTATCCCTCCTACCTTTTCCTCCTTCTCTGCTTCTTATAAATCATTCTTCCTCTAACCGACCACTCCCTCCTTCTCCTCTTCCTCCCTTCCTTCCTCATTCCTTTTCTTGTTCTCTTCTACATCTTCCTCCTCCTTCCCTTCCTCTTATTCTTCCTCCTTGTTCGTTATCATTGTCCTTTTCTATCCCTCTTCCTCTCCTTTCTTCTCTGTCACTTTTTCTGCTGCCCTTCTGCTTTCAAAACTGAGGTCTTCATGTCGAGTGACTCTGTTGGAACCTGAAGGAAATAGCTTGTGGCAGCAGCAACTGGTAGCAGGAGGCTTGTGAAGTGGGCAAGTAAGGTGTGAAAGGAAACAACAATGGGGAAACAGTGTGTTGCTTATATGTGTATCATCATCAGTGGCACTTATTAACCACTTTGTATGTGCAGATCACTGCACTAAGTCCTTGGGAAAGTATTCAGTAGAGTTGGCAGATGTGTTCCCTGCTCACAGTGAGATTATAATAATAATAATAATAATAATAATAATGGCATTTGTTAAGCGCTTACTATGTGCAAAGCACTGTTTTAAGTGCTGGAGAGGTTACAAGGTGATCAGGTTGTCTCCCGGGGGGCTCACAGTTTTAATCCCCATTTTACAGATAAGATAACTGAGGCACAGAGAAGTTAAGTGAGTTGCCCAAAGTCACACAGCTGACAGTTGGTGGAGCTGGGATTTGAACCCATGACCTCTGACTCCAAAGCCCATGCTCTTTCCACTGAGCCACGCTATAAGTCAATCACCCATCTCCATATGGAGAGTGGGAGGGAGGGAGGCTGCATCTACAGCTACCTCTAACCAGGCATTCCCTGAACTATTATTTCCCCTATTTATCCTCCCTTCTGTGCTGCTTTATGTTCAGAGATCAGCAGCCCTTGAGATCTTTGCTATTCACTCCACCCCTAGTCCCACAACACTTATGTACATTTCTCCTATCTATAATTCATTTTATGTCTCTCTCCCCCTGTACACTCTAAGCTCCTTGTGGGCAGAGATTGTGCTTACAAATTCTATTGCATTTGTCTTTCCCAAGCACTTAGTACAGGGCTCGGCCCACAGTAAGCAATCAATAAATACCCTTGATTGATTGATTAATAGATACCTACATAAATTTGAATTATTGTTGTCTATCAACTCTTCCTTTTCCTCTGCTTGCCATTGTCTTTCTATCACTTTTTCTCTGTGGTTTTTTTTTTTAATTCTCCAATTTTGTTCCTTTGTCTCTGCTTTCGTTTTTTCTAGTAGATCATGTACAACATTTTTATTTGTTAATGAAAGTAACAAAGGGATCTGAGGGGAAACAGAAAGTGAAGCACACTTTTTTCTTGAACATAAATACAAAGTTGAGGAAAACCTAATATAGAAAGAAGGAAAAAGAGAAGCATTCCTATTTTGGAGCAATACAGGCTAAGGAGGTAATTCATGAGCCAAAAGCTCAGATTGTTTTGCCAATATTTACTTATTTTGCCATGAAAGAGACAATACACAGTAGGTCTAATTTCAACCTTGGGGAGTTTGTTTTTCTTCATAACCAAGGAATATACAATCATCTAAAATAAGTTCATAGAGATTGAACGGCCTCCTAAAAGACCTCTGAAATATAACAGATTCTGGGATCATATGATAACCTTTGAATAGACATTTGCCAATCCTAGTGTTAGCAAAAATTGTAATCAAATTTAGGCTAAGAAAAAAGCTATTTTACTTTCTACATTCATAATTTCCAAGATATTTGCAGAAGAAATCACTTTGCCAAGCCTTATTGGTCAACGATTTTCTGTAAAGATACAACCTCTACATTTTAAGAAAGAGAATGAAGATTTCCACGGTAGTGTAAATAACTCAAGACATCTCTTTTCACTCTTTGCCTTAGGCACTGATTCTTTGTGATCCATAAAATCTGAAACCTTTTGAATAAATGAAAATGAATCGACCACTTTTAAATCACTTGTGAAAATAGTGAACAATTATATACAGATGCCTATCTTATCCTTTAAAAGTGTACAGTTGTCAGGGATTGAAGTTTTATTTTTTGTTGGCTTCATTTTCTATGGTATTTGTTAAGCACTTATGATGTGCCAGGCACTTTACTAAGCACACTGGGGTAGGGACAAATTAATCAGAACGGACACACTCCCTCGCCCAAGTGGGGCTCATGGTCTTAATTCCCATTTTAGAGATGAGGTAACTGAGGCACGGAGAAGTTAAATGACTTGCCCAAGGTCACACAGCAGGAAAGTGGCAGAGCTGGGTTTAGAACCCAGGTTGTTCTTACTCCCAGGTCTGGGCTCTATCCACTAGACCATGTTGATTCTCTTGATGCTACCGATATATTTTTTTTCAGTGGGTGTGGCTAACTGGATTGCTGCATGATTGATAATCCCTACTAAATCTAAGGTTTGTAAATATTGCATGGTTAAATTGTTATGCTTTGTTTTGTTTTCCTATGGTGCCTGGTACTTTTTTTTCTTTCATTCTTGTTGGTATCTCGATCTTTCCAAAGCATCTGGTCCAAAGTTAGTCATGCCATTTCAGATTTTTGCATTTGTCCTCTGAGACTGTAAAAACACAGTGAAGCAAAACCTCAATTAGGCCTAGCAATATACAGTTGAGAGTCTAATGTTTTGGTGAGTATTATGGGCCTATATTTTCTTTGGACACTATACATTTTCAAGAAGAACAGCTATTCCAGTTTTAGAGTTTTTGAAATGTATCAAGAGTACTCTTCTCACACATTTCCACAATAAACAAAATCACCACCACCACCATCATCATTATAAAGTCATATTCTTTCAGGTCCCTTATGTACATCGTGCTGTGCTGGGAACTGTGGAAAGGAAGTTAAGTCATCCTAGTCCCTTAGAGCTTTCAGTGGGAAAATGGACATTTGCAAGGTTAATAACACACACAGCAATGAAACAAAATGCAAAAGTTAACTATTGCAGGAGCATAAAGATGTTCATGGCAAAGAGTAAAGGATGATCTTTAAATACAAACCATGCGGAACAGAATGGAACGCCCACCTCTGTTTTATCAGGTCTGCTCACACACATGGATGAAAACTCATCAGAACCTTCTAATACTGAATGACAGTTTTCTCTCTCCCTCTATTAACATTATCTACCTTGTCATAGAAGCCTTTCCCACATCCTCCCTCTGTCCTTAGAACTCCCTCCCCATCCACGTACACCAACCATCACTCGACCCACCTTCAAAGCCTTATTAAGGTCACATCTCCCTCTTTTCTTCAATCCCTTCTCCCTTCTGTGCCATCTGTACTTGGATCTGTTCCCTTTGACCAATTGATACTTACCCACCCTCAGCCGCACAGCACTTATGTACATATCTGTATTTCATTTATTTATTTTAATGCCTCTCTAGACTTTAATCTGTTTATGGGCAGGGAACATGTCTAACAGCTCTGTTTTACTGTACTCTCCCAAGTGCTTAGTGTAGTGCACTGAGCACAGTAAGTGCTCTATAAATATTGATTCATTATCAATGTTTGGTCCAAGAAACTCCTTTTCCCAGATTTTACTTTTTCTGAAGACGTGCCAGGCTCTATACAAACAGAATCTAACAAGGATTCTGTTATTTGCCAGTGTCTTTGGAGTGGTACCTGTGGATTCCAGCAGCATTACCTCAGCTCTATATAACATTTCCCTAAAGATTAGAGAATGTAGCACCATTTATTCATAAGTCCACTGATGTGTGCGGAGATCGGATGTGAAAACAATTGGATAATTTGGAAATAAATCATTGCCATTCATACCATATTCCCAAACTTGATTGTATTGTGCAGAATGATCTGGAAGATGCCAAATGATTATTATTCTAAATGTCACAAGCCAGTCTCAGATGTCACAGTTCAGTTGTTACATTGCACAGTGTAAATGAGAGTTAGAAATTACCTCAGCTTTAGGAAAGGCCCTAAATCAAAATGAGATTTCCCTTTGTGTATGAAATCTGGAAAGGTTACTACTTAGAAACAACACTGTGGATGACAGATGCTATAAAAATCCTTTGACACGGTAGGCAGCGTAGACTAGTTTATGTAGCAGAGATTGTTTAATAAAATATTCTGGGAAATTTATAGATAATCATAAACTGCTCTTTTAACTCTCCCCTTCTCTCAAACTCCCTCCCTCCTCAGTTCTATCAAACCACATCACTCCTCTACTTCAGATTCATCTTAGGAAGCCACGAATTCCCTGATCAATCCTCACCTTAGCACATATGGCTGTGATTGAATATGTATTCATTCATCTGTTCGCTTAATTATTGGCTTTTGTTCTTAGCATTTGTGTTCAAGGCCTTACTCTTTCATGTAGTGTTCATTTGGCAATCTTAGTCATTTGTCTCTCTCATTAGAATGGGAAGCTTCTTGAAGTCAGACTTTTCCTTCTATTTTGTTTCCCCTTCTCCCTTCCCTCTAGCCCCACCACCCCAGCCCCTGCCACCAGCAGCCTTTGTACACATTTTCTTAGATTTGTTTGCCATTCCTACCTGTAATTTATTTTAATGTCAGTTTTTTCTGCCAGATAGTGAATTCCTTAAGTGAAGGGTTCATGTTCACTTAGCTATTTCATACTCAAATGCTTAGCACAGTGCTCTGCACACAGTAAGTGCTACATTCATTCGTTCATTCAATTTTATTTATTGAGCGCTTCCTGTGTGCAGAGCACAGTACTTAATAGTGGTTTTTGTTAAGCGCTTACTATGTGTCAAGCACTGGAGTAGATACAAGGTAGTCAGGTTGTCCCACGTGGGGTTCACAGCATCAATCCCCATTTTACAGGTGAGGTAACTGAGGCACAGAGAAGTTAAGTGACTTGCCCAAAGTCATACAGCTGACAAGTGGTGGAGCTGGGATTAGAACCCATGACCTTGGACTCCCAAGCCTAGGCTCCTTCCACTGAGCTAGCTTGATAAATACTTTTGGAACCCAAACTCCAAGTGCAAGGCTCTGCAAGGCTTACAGCATCAGCCTGGGAGTCAGAAGAACCTGGGTTCTAGTCCCTGCTCCACCAGTTGTCTGCTGCGTGGCCTTGGGCAAATCTCTTCCCTTCTCTCTGCCTCAGTGACATCATCTGTAAAATGAGGATTAAGACTGCAAGCCCCATGTGGGACATGGACTGTGTCCAACATGATTAACTTGTGTCTACCCCAGAGCTTAGTACAATGCCAAGCATGAAGTAAGCACAGAACAAATACCATTTAAAAAGATGAGTATTTTTGATTAGGTTGATAAGTTGATTTCTTACCTGTAGATTTTTTTTTTTTTGGTCTGGACCCTGAGAGGTATATTCACATCTGCAATTCAGTCCATAAATTTCTTATATGTTATTATGGAGTCACGGCCTAGGATTACTTAAGAAATAGCCCTAGTGCCCACTTCATTTCTACTGTGTATTGGTCGGGGATAGAGGTGTGTTTGAAAGGGTGGTGGTAATATAAGGGAATGGAGGAGGTGAAAAAGGACAAAGTTTCTGTCAAGGGTCAACGATAGGTAGAGGGATAGAACTAAGACAATGAAGAGTTACCCTTATAACTCTGTAAATGTTGCTGCTCTAGGACTCCAGAATCTATCCACAGAATCTCTTTCATGTTAAGCTATGTAAAACTTGCCCTATCCTTTCCTAGGTAAACCCAGGACTATCCTTCACCCCTCTCTCTATCTCCATTCGTGAAGTTTTCTCTTTGCCAAATTCTACTTTCTCCAGTTCCCTCGTTCCTCTGTTACATTTATATTTCTTCCATTTTTTTTAACAACTTCATTGAGATCCCTGCTGTCCAAGTGTCATCACCTCTGTAGTTGATTCTGCACCTGGAATCCAATGTTTTTCAGACTCCAATGTCAGGGGTTGGGGTGAGATTAGGAAGCACTGGGGGAGAGCAAAATGTAGACAAGGAACAGGAGGAGAAGTAAGTGGAGGAGGAGAGTGGAGTATATTTGAGACAAAGGGCAAATGGATGGCAATGTGAAAAAAAGAACCTGAATGGTGTTAACAGGTGATAAAAATGAAGAAAAAGCAATACAAAAGTGTGAAGAGTAGAAAGTATTAGAGCCCAACGGAGGATTTCCAAATTGGCAAAGGAAGATTCCAAATGTTTAGTAGGGAAAAAAAAAGTTAGGGGTCTATTTCTTGGTACCATCGATGCACCTTCCAAGCAGCAAAAATCACCTGGAGCAAGGGGGTTAGCATCCCCAATTTTAGGTGAAAAGGTTAGTAATAAGGAAAAGAAAAGTTTAATAAGAGGAGTCCACTGGGGTAACTGGGAAGTCTGACTCTTATTTGTTTATAATTTTACCCTTGTCTTTCAAAGGTGGCACTAAAGGAGTTAATAATAGAACATTTATAAGTAAATGCAAAAGATAGCAATTTTTAATGAACCCATCTATAGAAAGAACACACAGGATAAACTACAAGAATAAAGGAGTTGAATTCACATGCTTAATAGGTAAAAAAAAATCACACTATGAAATGATTTGATAACATCCAAAATTTATTAGATATGAGTCATTTGATTGGCTCAATATCTATAGTAACAACAACTTTCTTGAGGTAGTAGTTTTAGGTTCCATTTTATTTCAAGGTGACATTTGTGCTAGACACAATATGAAGTCGGGGTTTCCTTAACGCTTTATGAAGTGTGTATTTATATCCCTTAGAAGCAAAAGTACTTCATTCACATGGCTAGAGTTTATTGTTTTATGTTCTGCACGCAAAGCTGCTTTTCTTAATAATCAGAACCAGCTGGCATAAGCACAACAATAATGGCAATGGGTCAGGCATGCCTAAATTAGATACAAAGAGAGCCAAGCAGGGCTAAAGTCTTTAATTCCATCTCACTCTTCTATGATTGATGTTTTCCAAAAAGAGCGGTTATACACTGTGTTGAGATTTAACAGATGCTAAAGGGAAACAGTTCCAGTGTGCATTTGTTAGGCAGCTGTGTTTTACACCACTGGTGATTACAATAGGGAATCAATGTTTCCATGACAGTAAAATTGACGGAACTTGTGCATAGCAAAACCGAACTAAAATAATGGGAAATATTAGTACAATTCCCCAAAAGGCAATCAATCATGTGGGTTGTCTATGTTTATCCTCTCGACTGCACGAGTATAAATAGAAATCAGTAAATATGTATGTCTTACAAAACAGCCTTCTGAGGAAATGTTCAGACCATTCATTTTATGTAAAACACAACCGCAGTTCAAGTTTGGAAACTTAATTTAGCATTAATGACAGCCAGTTTAATTGGAAAATAAGGTGTTTTTAAAGCTTTGGAAAACATAGATGAATGAAGAAAATGTAGCCCATATGTAAAGCTATTCTCAAGGCTGAATAAAGATTTCTGTTACCTGTTTTGATAGCTGTTTAAATCATCTCTTTGACTCCACTGTTGGGTTTTGGTGAGCATAAATGCTAATTGTGGAAAAGTCTCCAATAATGAGGAAGAGACACTGGGGACTGTACAAATGAATGAGTTGAAAGAATTTTAAATTTGGTGTGATTTGAAGAGCTTTTAAGGGTGCCTTGATATTTTAGGACTCCACCATCTTTAATTTTCCTTGTGTTACTGGGAATATACTCATGCATTTTAAATTATATCCCAAGTGGTAGTGCCCAGATCATTGACACTTCTTATTTCACCATACAATGTGTGTACCTATTGTTCCACCAGATATCTTTTACACATATCTTCCCCAACCCTACTTCTCTCACTGCTAGTTGAAGAACCTCAGGACTGTCCATAAAGTCCAGGCCAACTGGCAGCAGGGGGATGGACAGAAGAGTACAGAGTGTCTGATTTCCTGGGCTGTTTCCAATCAGGTGGACTAGAGGACTAATCTGTAGGGAACAAGAGGATTCAATCTGGCAGAAAAAAGAACTCTGTTAAGACTCAACCTTTCATTCCTCAACCCTTGCATGCTGAAGTGGAACAAAAAGTTCTAATATAAAATTCCCTCAGTGTTAGTTGGCCTAAAGTCAGATACCATTGAGAACTTTAAGAAACTGTCAGGTTCCATGCAAATGTTTTCAACTTATTATTAGGATGCTCTTATGTCAACAGGGGAATTTGTGATTCTCTTTCAATAAATTGATCAATAGCATTTATTGAGTGTTTAATATATGCAGAACACTGTTCTAAGTTCTTGGGAACATACAATGCAATAGAGTTGGTGGATATGACCCTACCCACAAGGAGTTTACAGTTTACAGGGGGAGGGAGACATGTAGGGGAAATAGTAGAGTATAAGGACATGGACACAAATACTGTGGGGTTGGGATATCAAAGTGTTTAAGGAGTACCCAGTCAAGTGCATAGGTCAGTGAGTCGATCTTAATTGAGCACTTACTGTGTGCAGAGCACTGCACAAAGCACTTGGGATAGTAAAATATAACAATAAACAGACACATTCCTTGCCCACAATGTGTATACTGTCTAGAGGGACACAGGGGGATGGCAGGTGGGGAAAATGAGGGCTTAGTCATGCGAGGTCTCTTGGAGATGTGAGGTGATTTTAAGAGGGTTTTGAAGGTGGGGAGATAGATGGACTGACTATTGGAAGCTCTTGATAAGATTCTAGCTTTTCTTATCTTTGACATATACCCTAGTGCAGGACAGACTTTTAGCGAATCAGGTAACAAAAGGGGAGAGAAGTTAATGTCTGTCTCCCACCTTCTAGACGGTAAGCTTGTTGTGGGCAGGGAATGTGTCTGTTTATTGTTGTACTGTACCTCCTAAGTGTTTAGTAAAGTGCTTTGCACACAGTAAGTGCTCAAGAAATATGATTGAATGAATGAGTAAATGAATGAGATGAATTGGAGAACAGCAGTTGAAGATCACTTATAGATAAAGTGGAGGTGAGCTAATGGAGAGTCTACAGTGATTTATGTGGAATTTTGGTTTCATCTGGAGAGACACAGGAAGTTAGTGGAGTGGAGAGGAGAGGCGAGATATGGGCCAGCAAAGCTTGAAGACTATGATCCATGTATAGATTGGGGTGGTGAGAAGTGGAGGCAAGAAGACCAGTAAGGAGGCTGATGTAATAATCTAGGCTGTACCAGGGTGTGAGGAGTGAGGGTGACAAGCAGGGGTAAATTTGGAAAATTGTATGTAGAAAGAGCCAGAAGAATTTGGCTATTCTGGCAATGAAGTGAATGGGAGAGTAGATAAATCTAACTGTTGATAATGATGTTATCCAGGGGATCAAAACTGAGTTTAACACTCATCATCTTCACCAACAACAGAATCTGTTGAGGGCCAACTCTACGCAGAATACCCTACTAGATAGTTGGAAACATTCAATAGGTGTATAGGCACATTTCCTCTCCTCAAAATGGGGAGACAAGTGGACACAAGTTGGAAACCTAAATAGGTGAAAGAGCAAGAGCAAAGAAAGCATTCAAGTGAACACACAAATAGATGTATAAAAAGCACATATATGCCTACTGTTCTCAAAATCAAATTTCTCCTACTGACATACATCAGCTTTCGGGATGCGTTCCGATCACTCTTTCCTATAGTTTCAGCACATTGTACCTTGGCTAATGACTTATGGAGAACAGCTTTGAGTGGATTATTAAGTAGCATGACCTAGTTGAGAAGAAGTGTGGCCTAGTGGAAAGAGCATGGGTTTGGGAGTTAGAAGACATGGATTCTAATCCCAGTCCCGTCACTTGCCTGTTGTGTGATCTTGGGCAAATCATTTAACGTCTCTGGGCCTCAGTTATCTCATCTGTAAAATGGGAATTAAGACTGTGAGCCATATGTGAGACAGGGACTGTCCAACCAGATTATTTTGAATCTGACCCAGTGCTAAGTAAGAGTGCTGGCATGTAGTAAGCACTTAACAAATGCTTACCATAAAAAGACCTTTATCATGAAAGCCATTCTTGGATAAATTTGATTTATCTCTTTGTCATCTAATTAATAAAAAATTAAATGATGATTAAATGATTAAATGTTATACAATCCCTGAAAGCTACACATGATCTAAAGAAATTCCATGTTACTAATTCATGGTCGTTTTTTAGATATAAGGGACTATGTAATGTTTTGTAAATTGGTAAATGAGTTTTATACTCTCCTAAATCCCAACAGCAAACCTAGTTTGGGAAACAGTTTAGTTGTACTCCAACTCAAGCTTGGAAGTCTAAATGGATCTCTGTGAAGAAGCAAACTTGGAACCCAAGTAATTGTTTCCCAATGAGCCACTTAAGATGGGTTAGAAAGGCCAGACACAGTAATGAGTCTCAGAGGAACAATATCTTTGTATTAAAGGTACAATTATAACAGTCTGCCCTTTACTTCATCCTTAAGGATTAACAATATACCCACTTTAGTCTTTAAATTTTCAAGTGTATGGGCATTCTTTAAAATAATGAATCCCGTTTGGATAATAAATATACTTAATTCTTTCCAGGTAAATCCCAAATGTTATTACAGCAAATGGAAGTGAACGAAATGGATGTCTTCAGGTTTTGGTGTCACAATCCTAATACCTTCTAATTATTTTGTATCATTATAGGGCATATTATGTCCATCACTAAACTTTTAATCAGATTTAAGTGTCCTGATTACTTAACCAAAGAATAAGTGAAGATAATCAACTATTGTAATGGATAATTTAAAACTAAATTTCCTCCCCCTTTGACTGCAAAACCCACAGATTCCAATCACTCTATCATTCAATGATATTTATTGAGTGCTTACTATGTGCAGAGCACTGTACTAAGCATTTGAGAGAGTTCAATGCAACAGAATTAGCAGAATACGATCCCGCTCATAACAAGTTTACAGTCTGGAGAATTATTTTAGACATTGAACACCTCCTCCCCATTCCCCCTCCCCCCCCCCCCCCCCCCAGCCCTACCTCCTTCCCCTCCCCACAGCACTTCTATATATATTTGCACAGATTTATTACTCTATTTATTTTACTTGTACATATTTACTATTCTATTTATTTTGTTAATGATGTGCATATAGCTTTAATTCTATTTGTTCTGACGATTTTGACACCTGTCTACATGTTTTGTTTTGTTGTCTGTCTCCTCCTTCTAGACTATGAGCCCCTTGTTGAGTAGGGACCGGCTCTATATGTTGTCGACTTGTACTTTCCAAGCGCTTAGTACAGTGCTCTGCACACAGTAAGAGCTCAATAAATACGATTGAATGAATGAATGAAACCTAATGGCCCCACCTAGCCCCTTCACTAACACCCAATTATCTTACTAACTAATGAATTGGTAAATAGACATTATCAGATGTAAACTTCCCTGCAATGTACCCCCAACACACTCCGGCTGCCATATCCTTTTTCTCCTTCTCAGCTGCCTCTGAAAAGCTTTGTCATCCCTAGATTAGATTTCTGCATCAACTCCTCACTAGTTTTCCTAATCATTCTGTATTCTCCAATCCAGATCACCTTCCTAAATGTGCACGTCTCTGACCTCCTCATAAATCTCTGATGGCTAACCATTTTTTTCTACACCATGCCAAAAGTCCTGACCTTTAACTCCAAGGCTTTCTCCAGCAGCTCACATCTTCTTATATAACTTCTTAACAAGTTCCTTTCCAATATATAATGCTTCCCCAAGCACAGCTTCTCACTGTCCTTCACTCTCGTTTATGCCCTCCCCTCTCTCTGGAACTCCCAGACCACAGCTCTTCCCATCTTCAAAGCCCTACTGAAGCAGCGTGGCTTAGTGGAAAAGAGCACAGGCTTGGGAGTCAGAGGACATGGGTTCTAATCCTGGCTCTGCCACTTGTCTTCTGTGTGACCTTGAGCAAGCCACTTAACTTCTCTGTGCCTCAGTTACCTCATCTGTAAAATGGAGATTAAACATGTGAAGCCCATATGGGACAACCTAATTGCCCTATCTATCTCAGTGTATGTATCTATCTCAGTGCTTAGAACAGTGCTTGGCACATAGTAAGCACTTAACTAATACCATAAATTATAATTATTAATGAAATGCCACCTCCTACAATGAAGTATTGGACAATTAATTATAGCAACTGCTAGATAACCCCTTATATACTCATTCATAGCATAACCTCAGTTTCCTCATCTGTAAAAAGGGGATTAAGACTGTGAGCCCCACATGGGGCAACCTGATCACCTTATATAATAATAAGAAGAAGAATGGCATTTATTAAGCGCTTTCTATATGCAAAGCACTGTTCGTTCATTCAATCATATTTATTGAGCACTTACTGTGTGCAGAGCACTGTACTAAGCGCTTGGGAAGTACAAGTTGGCAACGTATAGTGACAGTCCCTTCCCAACAGTGGGCTCACAGTCTAGAAGGGGGAGACAGACAACAAAACAAAACATATTAACAAAATTAAATAAATAGAATAAATATGTACAAGTAAAATAGAGTAATAAATATGTACAAACATATATACATATATACAGGTGGTGTGGGGAGGGGAAGGAGGTAAGGCAGGGGATGGGGAAGGGGAGGAGGGGGAGAGGAAGGAGGGGGCTCAGCACTGTTCTAAGTGCTGGGGTGGTTACAAGGTGATGATCAGCTTGTCCCATGGGGTGCTCACAGTCTTAATCCCCATTTTACAGTTGAGGTAACTGAGGCACAGAGAAGCTAAGTGACTTGCCCAAAGTCACACAGCTGACAATTGGCAGAGATGGGATGTGAACCCATGACCTCTGACTCCAAAGCCTGTGCTCTTTCCATTGAGCCACGCTGCTTCTCTCCTCCCCAGTGCTTAGTACAGTGCTTTGCACATAGTAAGCACTTAATAAATGCCATCATTATTTATCTACTGTACTACTTAAGCACTTAATCGATCAACTGTATTTATTGAAAACTGTGTGCAGAGCACTGTACTAAGTGCTTGGCAGAGTACAATATACCAGATTTGGTTGACATGTTCCCAGCTCACAAGGTGCTTATTCATTCATTCATCCATCTAGTCTTTTTTTATCCTCCTCACTGCAAGTACTTGTTTTCTCAGACTGTAGCTCTGAGACCAGAGATTGTGGCTTTTATCAATAATGTACTCTTCCAAAGATGTTTAGTTTGCTGCACATGGTAAGAGTTCCATAAATAAAATCAATTAGAATAGCATGAATGAGATTATGGAAAATCCTGAACTTGATGTGATTACCCTCAAAGCAAATGCACTGAATGCACTTAATAAGAAGCTAATAGCCAACGCTGGCAGTTAGTGGTTAATTTTCTGAGTAAATTTGCTTGTTTGTTTATAAAGTTGTAAAATTTGAGGGTTCAATTTCTTTAAATAGTTTGGGCTTGCCATGCATGTGTATGCATAGAATTTTAACATATTACAACACTTTCCTTCAAAAGTAATTTAAATTTACAACTGGATGAAAACTCAGCTGAACAAAAGTGAAATAGAAATTTGAAAATTCATCCTTTTAGCACGTATGAGGAATGACAAATGTTCCTCAAAGTATCTTCACCCACAAAATTAACTTTTTGAATATTATTGATGTTATATTGTACTCTTCCAAGCACTTAATACAGTGCTTTGCATAAAATGAGTCTTATCATGGTCTTCATCCCCATATTACAGATGAGGTCACTGAAGCACAGAGAATTTAAATGACTTCCCTAAGGTCACTCAGCAGACAAGTGATGAAGCTGGAGGCCTTCCCAGATTTAGCCCCCTTTTTCCTCTCCTCCTCCCCATCCCCCCCAGACAACCATACCTCCTTCCCCTCCCCACAGCACCTGTATATATGTTTGTAAAGATTTATTACTCTATTTATTTTACTCATACATAAGTTCTACTCTATTTTGTTAATGATGCACATATAACTATAATTCTACTTATTCTGATGATTGACACCTGTCTACGTACTTTGTTTTGTTGTCTGTCTCCCCCTTCTAGACTGTGAGCCCGTTGTTGGATAGGGACCGTCTCTATATGTTGCCGAATTGTATTTCCCAAGCACTTAGTACAGTGCTCTGCACACAGTAAGCACTCAATAAATATGATTGAATGAATGAATGAATCCAGATCCCTCTGACTGCGAGGCCTGCACTCTTTCCAGTAGGCCATGCTACTTCTCTGGGTGAACATGACTTCCAAAGAAGATAATATCCAGTGTGGGGAATTAATCAGAATCACACATCAGGAATGTCAAGATTTTTCAGGTATTATTAAGGTTCAAAGCTGGCGGAGTTGCCTGTGTGCTCCTCTTGGAAAAGTAATTGGATGCAAGGATTTTGGCAAAAATCACTTCAAATTCACTTCCTTTATTTTTCCTTTTGCCCTGGTATAGTTTAAGCAGAGAGAAATACTTTACCACCTGGAACTACTTTTCATAATATGGTCCCAAGCAGGAGCTGACCCAGAGCACCCAGCATAGGAAAAAAAAAAAAAACTGACTGAATTCTCCTTACACACTGATCAAATTTCACCATCAGTAGTATCATCTTAAAGCCCGCCTTCTCCACATTTTGCACTGCATCTGAGCTTTAATGAAATGCTTGCCATAAATTATTCTTTCTTCATATCTAACCTGGAAATAGAATCATGTATAGAATACCAAATATATGGTTATTTTTACAGTAAGACACACAATGTTTATACCTAGTGCAACTGCTCCTAGAAAAAGATACCTGTTTTATAAAAAAAAAAAAAAAGTGCCTTTTTGGGATTGGGATCACCCACTGAATCAATTCAAATCACATTCCAAAGGTATTGTGAAACATCTGTGGCAGTAACTCGAACAACAGGACTGCAATATAAAATTGGTTTGATTACTGTACTAGCATATCAGTTTTGCTAAAATTAGTTCCAAGGTTAAAGTCTGGCATTCACTACACCACACAAATTTGTAGTACTAAAATGAAGTTTTAGAGAGTATTGTGGATGACTGCTTTGTTTAACTTTCTGTTGCTGAAGATTTCCTCCCCTGTGAAAAAACTTTAAATATTCAAATGTAATCTTAAACCAAACATTAGGCAATGCAATCCTGACAGAATCGTCAATTAGATTTTGAAAAACGTTCAACACCAAATACACTGCAATTATCCAGTCCTGCTGTGAATTGCCATCTATAAGTAGTACAAGCTCAAATCAAAATATAATGAAAGATCTGATTAGAAACGTTTTGAAGGATGATTTTTTAATCCTCCCCCTCTGTTGAAGTTCAAATTGGACTGATTTATCTTGATTTACAACAAGGTTCTCAAAGTACCTGTTCCTTTAATACTTTTAAAAGTGATTTATTACACATGTACATATAATGCTATGTGTGTGTTGCCAAATTGCAGTTATTTCTATTAGCACTTTAGCTTCCACTTCATTGAAATAATTAGTGGGAAGTTTACTTTGGGAAGAGGAAAACTGAAATCTGTAAAAATCATTTTGCACAGCCTTTTCTTTGTGGAATTCTACTTATTGTCAAAAAATCTCAAAGTGAATTACAAATACAAATTAGGTCATTTTCCCCTTGGTTTTGCTTGTTTTATCATTTGAACAAATGCAATAAAATCCCTTAATTTCAACTATTGGATTACTTCTTCAACAAATCTCCTATTCATCTGAGTGAAAATTACATTTCTTGGGAAGCCAAAATTCATCAAAATGCTAAGCAGGTGGCAAGTCTTCACCTATTCTCCCCTGTCAGTGGATGGATCAATATTTAGTCCCTGAATGAAAGAGGATCTATGTCTATCGTGACCCAGGACTGACAACCTGCAGCCTAATCATCTTTCCTGGGGAAGAAAATGCTGGGGATCTAGGGAAGGGAAAGGGTAGGAAGACTGAGAGAGGTTAAAAAAAAAATAGAATCCATGATTTTCTGGGTATTCTTGTCTAATATTTTTTTAATGTAGATTTTTCTCCAGAATCATAGCCTCCTAGAGGACCATACCCCTAAATAAAAATACCTCAATTTAGAAGAAAAAAAATTACCAGAACCTATGTTTTCCCTAGTCTGGGTTCTCCTCCAATTAAAAAAAAAAAATAACATAATACTTACTACCCCTCCCAGAAAGATGTAACATAGAGAGCACTGTGTCCAACCTGATTTGCTTGTATCCACCCCCGTGCTTAGTACAGTGCCTGGCACATCATATGGGCTTAACAAATACCACATTATTATTATAGAACACAAAGATCATAGTGGCTCAGTGGAAAGAACATGGGCTTTGGAATCAGAGGTCGTGGTTTTGAATCCCAGATCTGCCAATAATCAGCTGTGTGACTTTAGGCAAGTCACTTAACTTCTCTGTGCCTCAGTTCTGTCATCTGTAAAATGGATATTAAGACTGTGAACTCCCTGTGGGACAACCTGATCACCTTGTAACCTTCCCAGTGCTTAGAATAGTGCTTTGCACATAGTAAGCCCTTAATAAATGTTATTATTATTAAAGAGAACAGGCACATCAGGCACTTCTTGGAAGGGTTCAGCACATGGCTACTGGTCCAGGTACTGAGCACGGACTGTTTACACAGGTCAGGATTTAACGCTTCCATTAATTTGCAAAAGCCCACCCTGAGCCACCAGCTTCCAGCTCCCCTTAGCCCTCCCAAAGATGCTCCCATGGCAGGAAACCATTATTAGTCCCCTTTCTGTCCATCAGATTCTGTGACTTTTCCATGGCGGTTGAGCATGAAGTTGGCATCTCTCAGTCACCAATGGTCAATTTTCATCACTCTTAGTCCCTCCTCCAAAAGTCTGTTCATCTCTACCTCATGGCCCGATGCCCCATTGTGGAGCCATGTGGTTGTGAGGGAGGGGGAGAGTGAATTCCCAAAATACCAAAGCACTGGAGAAACAGAGGGTGCCAATTTATCTAGGCCTGGGATTAGAGATGTCCTGCAGCCACCCTAGGAGACTCTGTGGGCTTCATTCCAGGGATGGGGCTGGAGGATACACCGTGGCATCTTGGCGTTGGGGCATGTGGGCTCAGGGGTTATGTCCCTGGGCCGCTGGAGCCAGTCTGACGGTGGGGTCTGCCTTGAAGACTTGTAGGGAGTTGTATGTGTGTTGGCACTGTGTGTGGATATGGAGGTACTTGCTTACCATGGAGGGGCTGGCTTAGGCTGTCTATGTGCACTGCAAGCAAAACAAAAAAAAAAGTCCTCATCATTGGCTTTAAAGCACTTAATCACCTTGGCCCCTCCTATCTCATCTCGCTACTCTCCTACTACAACCTACCCCACATACTTTGTTCTTCTAATACTAACCTTCTTACTTTACCTTGATCTCATCTATCTCACTACTGACCTCTTCCCCACATCCTACCTCTGGCCTGGGACACCCTCCCTCCTCATATCAGACAGATAATTGCTCTCCCCCACTTCAAAACCTTATTGAAGGAACATCTCCTCCAAGAAGCCTTCTCTAAGCCCTCTTCTTCCACTCCCTTCTGCATCACTCATACTTCCCATCCCCACTGCATATGACTATATCTGTAATGTATTTATTTATTAATTCATATCCATATCTGCCTCCCCCTGTAGACTGTGAGATTGTTGAGGACAGGAATGTGTCCATTGTTATACAGTACTCTCCCAAATATTCAGTACAGTGCTTTGAACACAGTAACCTCTCATTAAATACAATAAGATTGAAGAGGGGACAGGAGGTGGGGCTGGGTGGCATCACCTCACTGGTGGTGGTGGTGGCAGTTGGGGTCCTCTCTCTGAGCTGTGATGTTACCTTGGACTGCGGGGATGACATTGTGGCTTGAATCTCAATCCCCACACCATGGAGCTCAAGCCAGACTGCAGCTTGAAATCAGGAAGGGTAAGGATTGGTGGGAGATGGGGAGGAAGAAACCACCAAAATAGCCCTGGGATGCCCTGCAGCAGCAGAGGCTCTGTGCCCGTGACTCCATGATAGAGGCAGCATCTGATTCTGAGGAGAGCCAGGGTAACAATAATAATAATGGCATTTGTTAAGTGCTTATTATGTGCCAAGCACTGTCCTAAGCACTAGGATAGATATTCGATAATCAGATCAGACAAAGTCCGCATTCCACATGAGGCTCACTGGCCAAGTGAGGAAAAGCAGGAATTGAGTTCCCATTTTACAGATGAGGAAATGGAGACGTAAAATGACTTGTCCAAAGCCATACAGCAGGATGTTGTGGACCAAGATTAGAACCAGATTCTCTCTCCCAAGCCTGTGCTCTTTTCACTGGGCCAGGCTGCTTCTCTATGTGCTTTATCATTCTCCTAGTGATGGTTTGCCATGAAACACTGTCCCATTTTCAGCTCCATGGCCATAATGATTTCTTAGGTGTAATTGTGTTAGCCAGGGGAATTCTAAAAAGAAGACATTAACTTCTGCATTCCAGTTCAGGTAGATGGAAATGTCCATCTGCTTATTTTCTGAGGCAAAACTACATTTCCCACTAATATGTGTCTTGCAAACTTCACTTTTAAGGCAATAGGATATCTTTCATTCCATTCCCTTCTGAATTGATCTTAGCGTTCCATAGAATCCTAGAATTTAGTTGTGTTCAGTCCAACTAGCAGTTGCATTTGTTGGGTGTCTACTGTATGTTCTGCACTCAATTAAATGTCTTGGAGAGCACAGTAGAATTATTAAACATGATCCCTTAACCCAGTAATAATGATAGCATTTATTAAGTGCTTACTATGTGTGAAGCACTCTACTAAGTGCTGGGGTATATACAAGATAACTAGGCAGTCTATACAATCTACACAGTCCCTGTCCCACACAGTGGAGGGACATTATTTCTGAACAGCAATAATTTAATTTCACCATGAAATTATTTTTCTTTCATTTGATTTATTTGTTTGCTTTAAAAATAATTTGGTATGTTTCTCTCAACTTTCTTTCCCTAAACATCTCCCCACATCCAAAATGTTTCAATATTTATGCTAGATGTATGCACAATCCTTTATTTTGTTAAGTAAATACATTCTAGCCTGGCTTTATTCTATTAAGGTATGGCAATCTGTTGCACTTTTATTATGTGCTTAAGGTTATGTTTATCTTCATCCCACAAGCACGGATTCAATACAGGTTTCGTAATTTACTGAAAACTGCTTTCCTTGAAATCCAATAGTCTTGTACTACTCCAAAACCATTCTCTTAAATGTTGAATTTAGTTCTACTTATCAAAATTCCTTCTGCAATTTAAGAAGGTATTGGTGTTCTTAAATTACAATCCTCAATTGCCATTCTGAATGACTGAATTGGCAAATCACTACTGCAGATATGGTTTCTCTTCAATGGGGATTGGAATGGTGCTGTTTATATAGAATAGGCTTGGCTTATTTAATTCTACACTTTCATACTTGGATAGCATTTCAATTACTTCACTATTAACTACTTCCTTTGGAAGACTAAGAAAAGAGAGAAATCAGAATAAAAGATATGATTGGTCTAAACCACTCTGGGTGATTTTTTTTTGATGACTTCTATTGGATTGGATTAAGTCCACAGGAGTCGTGGTCCATCTCTTAGTCTCCTGAATTGTACATCTTATAGTGGGCCAGAGATAGACTGACTTTTAATGGGGAATAGTGAGGTACTATTAACCAACTATTTGCCTGCCACCATTTGCCTCTTTGAAGAACTACTGCATCTTTTGGTACCGAAGTACTATAATTTCCCAACTGTCATCTTCAAATATTTGTGCCACCTCTATGCTTACAGATTCACAACCACTTTTGTAAAAGTAAAGGTAAAAGTCCACCTTAAACTGAATTATATACTCTACTAAAGCACTTATTACATAACCATCTTTTCATTTTCTTACCTGTAAAATATTTTTTCTATCTTCCCCCCTAGATTATCAGTTCTTGGTGGAAAGGATAATGTCTTTTACACTGAATGCTCCTAATCAATCAATGGTATTTATTAAGCACTTAATGTATGTGGAGCACTTGGGAGAATGCATTAGAGTACATAGACATGATCTCTGCTCTAAAGGATTACACAATCTAGAAGAGAGACAGATATTAAATTTATCAGGCAGTAAGTATATAGTTAATTCCATTATTATTAATGATCATCAAAACTGTTTTCAAGGCACCAATGAATTCTCCCAAATCACTAGTGTTGTTAAAATGTACATCAGAAAGAAGAGTAGATGTAAAGAACATGATTTTTGAGCTCAAGGAACTAAACCTCAAGGAACTAGCCATCTAATAGCCATTCCCACGTAAACTCAATTCTGTGTAGTATGAATAATAGAGGTGAGTGCCCCAGTTAACAGAAATGACCCAGCTGCAGTTTGGATCTGTTAATCACTGGGTTTTATTGAGCACTTACTCTGTGCAACACTGTACTAAGCATTTGGGAGAACCCAATAAAATAGGATTCATAGACATGTTGCCTGCCCACAGAAAGCTTGCAGTCTAGAGGGGGAGACTTGGTACATCTAAATATTTGGCAAAAATTTCAGTACATCAAAAAGCTGCATAATGGTTGGGCCAGATGGAAAACAAATGGAAATAGTGTCAGCTAAAAATCAATGACCTGGGCTAGCTTATGATGGCATTTGAAAAATGGCTTGATACTTTTGTTAAGGCATCTGGAATATAAAGAATGTGCATCTGGAAAAGAAAATCCCATACCATATATACTCACACAGAGCAACCTCAGTTTGAGTAATAAATGGAAAAAGTCTGAAAAAAAACAGTTTATATAAAGTCAGAATTTTATAGGCTCCCAAAATATAAACCAAGTTCCCATTATGCTTGGGGGAAATTTTATTGTATCTGTTTTACAGTTAAACTCATGAAAAACCTAATTTATCTGAAGAATGATATTGGACCTCTTCTCTGACACACTTTCAAAGGCTTCTCAAGCTAGAAACTCATATTTTTTTTCCAATGTGCTAGTGGTAAAATTGGGGATGATAAGGAGGTTGTATTTCGATTCCCATAAAGATGATGGGAATCTTGCTATTAACAAAGAGTGGTATACTTTTCCAAAAGAGTGAATTTGAAGCAAAACATCTTCATGCCACAGAGTACATTATCAAATGTAACAGGGAGTTCATACAAAAATGAAGAAGGCTTTAAAAATAATGATTTTGGAGGCTTTCTGTGACAACTATTTCAATTTTCTTTGGTTGATTTTTCCATGCGTTATAGTTCTTGTTATTTGCAGATCACACTCACAAACAGAATCCTAGCTTACTTTTAACCATTTAACAGTAAATAGTATATTTTCTAAATATACAGGATCACTTAGTAGTAGTGATATTGCCGACTAAAGAAAAAATATTTTTCCTGAGTTTCTGCAAGAGCTGACAGTATGCCTAACAATGCCATTGGGTCAGTTTGAGTTTAGTTAAGGCGCTTCATAAAATGCAAAGCACCAAATTAATGCATTTCAGGCTACACCCAATCAAATGGCAAAATAATTTTTAAGAGAATTAGTTCACTGTTTAGTGTAGTAAAACCAAAATACACTTTGTACCTGCAGTTTATTGGAAGAGAGATTATAATCCTTTGTAGATTTTTGTTTGGCTATTGTTTAATCATCTATAAATTAAAAATTTATTAAGTAATTCCATAAAGGAGTAACATTAATCACATTTATTGAGCAATGATGGTATGCAGAGCACTGTACTAAGCACAATATCACGCTGTAACAGAAACATTCCCTGCCCACAGCAAGCCAGGGGAGACAGACATTAGTATAAATAAATTACAGATATGTACTTAAGTCCAGGGGCGGGGAGCAAGCAAGGACAACACAGAAGGGCATGGAACTCAATCATATTTATTGAGCACTCACTGCGTGCAGAGCACTGTATTAAGTGCTTAAGAGATAATAATAACAATATAACAGACATATTCCCTGTCCACAGTGAATTTACAGTCTAGAGAAAGGGACAGACATTAATATAAATAAATACATTAGAGATATGTGCATAACTGTTATGGGACAGGGCGGGGGGCAATAGATGGATAAAGGGAGCAAGTCAGAGTGACATAGAAGGGAGAGGGAAAAGATGAAAGGTGGGCTTAGTCAGGGAAGGTCTCCTGTAGGAAATGTGCTTTCAATAGGGTTTGAAGGTGGGAGAGTAATTTTCTGTAAGATTTGAGAAGGAAGGGCATTCCAGGCCAGAGGCAACACATGGGTAAGAGGTCAGTGGCGAGATAGACAAGATCAAAGTACAATGAGAAGGTTAAAATTAGAAGAGTGAAGTGTGAGGGTTGGGTTGCAGTAGGAGAATTAGGGAAGCAGCGTGGCTCAGTGGAAAGAGCACTGGCTTGAGAGTCAGAGATCATGGGTTCTAATCCCAGCTCCGCCACTTGTCAGCTGTGTGACTTTGAGCAAGTCACTTAACTTCTCTGGGCCTCAGTTACCTCATCTGTAAAATGGGGATTAAGACTGTGAGCCCCACATGGGACAACCTGATTACCTTGTATCCCCCCAGTGCTTAGAACAGTGCTTGGCGCATAGTAAGCGCTTAACAAAAGCCAACATTATTATTATTATTAAGATGAGGTAGGAGGAGGAAACCTGATTGAGTGCTTTAAGGCCATTTGTAAGGAGTTTCTGTTTGATGTGGAGGAGGATGAGCAACCACTGAAGATTCTTGAAGAGAGGGGAAATATGGCCTACACATTTCTGTAGAAAAATGATCTGGGCAACAGAATACAGTATGGACTGAAATGGGGAGTGACAGGAGACTGGGAGGTCAGCAAGGAGGCTAATACAGTAATCGAAGCAGGATAGGACAAGTGCCTGGATTATCGTGGTAGCAGTCCAGATGGAGACGAAAGGGCAATATTGTGAAGATCAAGCTGACAGGATTTAGTGATATGTAGGTTGAATGAGAGAAAGGAGTCAAGGATAATGCCAAGGTCAGGGACTTGTAAGACAGGAAGGATGATGGTGCTGTCTACAGTGGTGGGAAAGTCAGGGGGGAAAAAGCACATTCAAGCAGTCTACAAAACCACAGGCAGTAGAAGATTTTTGAGAGAAATTATCTACAGCCTATTAGTATTGCTACATTATACATAACTTTCCATGCAGTTCATTCATATTCATTTCGATGTGATTTATGATGGTTTTTATAGCAATCGTGAATTTCAATGCCATGCTATCTCTTAAAGGAATGGATCACCAAATGATTTTATTACAATCCCGCTTCATATATTACCCATTAAAAAAAATAAAGTGGAATTGAGGAGATAGGTTAACACCAGCATAATAAAATATATTTGGCAAATCTTAATAAAAATGATATGGATGTCCAGTACATGTTAATTAAACATGAATATTGCATGAGCTATTTGTCCTGTAAGGTTGAGTTAAAAATTGCAGTATGCTATGGGGTAAAGATCGAACATCAAGTTCTCTGTGGTTACCATAATGAAAACATAGTTACAACCCAAAATGAGGGCATAATTGTCCTCAGGCTTTTTCCAGTCTTAGCATATCCTTGGGATCTCAATACTCTTTGAAAAAGTGATATATTTGCAATTAGCAAGACAACTAAATCAATGATAAAGAGGTAGGTATCTAGGAAACTGGCTGGAGTCTTTAAAATTGAAAGTATAGTCAACATATAGTTTAATTTTTTTATTTTATTGAAAGAATGTATTGATTTCTTCACATTTTATGACAATATTTTATATGGAAGACTGTTTCAACATGTTTACCAACTATCTTGTATTTAACTTCCTCAACATCTTTGCGAAACACATACTGCAAAATCTTTTGATATATCTCTTTCAGAAAGTCATCCCAACTGATCATTTTAGGTAAAATCTGACAAGAATTGATAGCTGTGGAAATGATATGTTTTGTGCAAATGTTTGGTTTCAAATTCAACTGTTGATCTTATGATGTATGAATTCTACACTGTGTTTTATTGCCTTAAGACCTCAAATGTGTACTAGCAGGAAAGTTACCCACCTAGAGAATTGATATTCACAAACTTCTGAAGCCTTTTGAAAAAAAAGGATGCTTTTAGTTCTAATAGTGGCTCTAGAGTCTTTACTGAGTACCTACAGTGAGGAAAGCATTCCACTAAGCTCTGGGAAAATACATGCTGAGAATTATTGATACCCAGGTAAATTCTTTCTTTGTATCTCCCCATAATTCTGGAATAGGGGTACAAAAGGGAGTACTAGAAAAATAACATTGACAATAGACTCTCTGCAATCAATAAATCAGATTTCCTCAAAGCTCTCATTCATTGGCTCATTTAATGGAGTGATAGGATTGAAACAAGGGAAGAAATACCAGCATGTTTAAATAATGTTATGCTTTTTGTAAATACTGAAATATTCATCAGCATTTGAAGGATATTTTTTCCACCTTGTCATTCAGATAGAGAAGCAGCGTGGCTCAGTGGAAAGAGCCCGGGCTTTGGAGTCAGAGGTCATGGGTTCAAATCCCAGCTCTGTCAACTGTCAGCTGTGTGACTTTGGGCAAGTCACTTCACTTCTCTGGGCCTCAGTTACCTCATCTGTAAAATGGGGATTAAAACTGTGAGCACCCCATGGGACAACCTGATCACCTTGTAACCTCCCCAGTGCTTAGAACAGTGCTTTGCACATAGTAAGTGCTTAAAAAATACCATTATTATTATTATTATGTGTTTAAATTAATCAGTGACTGGAGAATTAGGGTATGCTATCTACAGACTGGATCACATTATGGTATTTCATAGTTGGATGCCAACATGGAAGCTAGCAGGGAGTTGCTGGAGCCGGAGAATAACCATTAATATGTGAGTATGTATCATATATACACACACATTTATATATATATATATATATACACACACACACACACACACACACACACACACACACACACACACACACACACAGAGCGTGGCTCAGTGGAAAGAGCCCGGGCTTTGGAGTCAGAGGTCATGGGTTCAAATCCCAGCTCCGCCAATTGTCAGGTATGTGACTTTGGACAAGTCACAACTTCTCTGTGCCTCAGTTACCTCATCTGTAAAATGGGGATTAAGACTGAGCCCCCCGTGGGACATCCTGATCACCTTATAACCTCCCCAGCTCTTACAACAGTGCTTTGACATAGTAAGCACTTAATAAATGCCATTATTATTATATACACATATATATCATCTTTCATAGCCACTACTGTCCACTAACTCTTAGCTTTTGCATTCTCTGTGTTTTACTATTCATTGAAATAATTTGTTCATCCTTCAGTGTTTCACCTCTTTCTGCTGCTGAATGATTACTTTAGTACCATCATCACTTCTCCAGAAATGTCCCTACCAGCAGAGCCATATTGCTGTGAGCATCGTCTTGGTACTGGTGAGCTGACTGCTTTGCAGGATCTCATTATCTCATGCAGCCCCACCATTTGATGCTTTACATTGTTCATAAGTGATGCTGATGAAACTGCTTGGCAAGATGCAGTTTTTTTTTTCCTGTAATAAGTCCACATCCCACATCTACAAAGAAGATTGGGGACCGAATCAGCATTTTAACACTAGAACTGTCTCAGCAATGTGGTCAGGGAATGTGTCTGTTATATTGTTCTCTCTCAAGAGCTTAGTACAGTGTTCTGCACACAATAAGTGCTCAATAAATGCTACTGACTGACCAAGCTAAAGGATAATGGCACTGTAATGTGGCAACTTTCTCTGTGGACACAAGACTATCACCTCTCACAAACCCCACATCCGTCACCCTTCATTCATTCAATTCATTAAATTGCATTTATTGAGTGCTTACTGTGTGCAGACCATCGCACTTGGGATGTACAATTCAGCAACAAATAGAGACAATCCCTGCCCACAATGGGCTCACAGTCTAGTCACTGCCACCAAGATAAGCACATTGGTAACTGCTGCCTTCCCCCTGTCACTGGGGATCCCCACTTCTGGCACGCCTCATGGCCCAGTAGACAAAGCAGTAGTCTGGGAGTCAGAAGGACCTGGGTTCTAATCCTGGCTATGCTACTTGTCTGCTCCATGACCTTGGACAAGTCACTTCACTTCTCTGTGCCTCAGTTACCTCATCTGTAAAATGGGAATTAAGGCTGTGAGGCCTACATGGGGCAGTGACTTTGTCCAATTCAATTACCTTGTCTCTACCCCAGAACTCAGTACAGTGCCTGGCAAATAGAAAGCGCTTAACAAATAGCACTATTATTATTATTTTGCTCTGTGACCACTGGAATAGGGATAAAGCTGCTCCACTCCCCCTGACTCCTCCATCCCTGCTGATTCTTTGAGCTCATTTTTTGTCTGTTTGTGTTATGTTTCATCACTTATGACATGTCCACCTCTCCCCGTAAACTCTTCGTTTATGTGCCCTTAAGGACAGAGTCTATGTCTAATTCTGTGTATTCTCTCCCAGTGCTTAGAATGGTGTTCTAAACACACTAAATGCTTAAAAAAATACTATAACTACTACAACATCCCTCTCCTTGGGACATTCCATCACAATCACCTTCTGGCCATGCTCAACATCAAATGCTAATACAGAATCAATCGATTCTATGAGCAAAACACTGTAGTAAGCAACTGGGAGAGTACAATACAATAAAGTTAGGACAAACTCCCTCTACTCAAGGAGCTTACAGTTCAGTGGTTCAGTAATAATGAAATCCTGGGGCAAAGTCAGTCTACAAACTCTGCGGCTCTTCACCTCAGAGCTTTGCTTTGGGATGTGAGAGGAGATCGGACTGCAGTTGGTTAACCAAACTGCTGTTGCTGCATGGCAAGCAGATGAAGGAAGGAGAGGATTTAATTCAAGGATCCAGGAAAGCACAAACTCAGAAAATATAGCCTCACAGCTAACCACTGTGACCCTAGAATACAGATCAGCACAGTGCATTGCAAGAAAGAGAAGAGCTACTATTTTTAAGCAAAGGTTCTGAGAGGTTTATGAGACAAAAACAGTTTCCAGTGCCACAGACTGCCCCCCACAAGACTTTCAGGAGAATCAATCAATTAATGGTATTTATTGAGTGTTTACTATTTGCAGAGCACTATAGTAAAAGCTTGGGTGAGTACAATGCAGCAGAATTAGCAAACGTGTTCCCTGCCCATGATGGGAAGAGGTGAACTGTATAGGCTTTGCAGAGGAAAAATCAGTGGAGTGACTGACAAGATATGTACACACTCAGATGGACCAACCTTATTAACTAGATAACAATAAGTACCAACCTTACCAACAAGCTCTTAGTACAGTGCTCTGCACACAGTAAGAGCTCAATAAGTATGATTGAAATACAATTTAACTGACTTCAGTAGGGGAAGACTTGTGAAGGGAGACTTGGGGATGTGCACACGGTAAACTAAAAATTGGCCACCCAGGGGTGTTTTGGGACTTCCATCCTGCAAGAGTAAAAGTCTAGTGTCTGAGGGTGTTTAAGAAGGCTTGCCCTACCTGTTGTCATTGCAGCCACCAAAGATTTGTCTGGAGTGCAGCAACTCACAAACAGCAACATTTTCCATTGCTACTTCAAAGACATATCCCTCCAACTCAAATCTCTAGTAGCCCATGATTCTCAAAACTATAGACCCCTGTATGTTCATTCAATCATATTTATTGAGTGCTTACTGTGTGCAGAGCACTGTACTAAGCACTTGGAAAGTACAATACAGCAATAGAGACAATCCCTGCCCACAACAGAGCTACAGTCTTGTATGAAACAATCAGATGCTACAAATTTGGGATGGTTGGTTGTGCTTAACATATCAGAAGAGTCTGATGTACTCACCAGGTGGGTCAAAAGAAAACCAACAGAGTTAGCACAGTTCCGGGAAGGAAGAGGACTAGAAAATATTTTACCCCATTTTCCCTCCCCACCATCCCCAACTTTCCTCCCCCTTTTTTTTCCTTTTATACGATCACAATTATGTGGCTGCCACCACCACTACCACTGATAAACTGGCCGTTTCAAGCTCATTACTTGGCATTATATGTTTCTTGCAGTCTTAGAGCTACAAGGCACATAGAGAACTAGATTATTAAGACTGTGACACTCCCCTACTCCACCAAAAAGTCTGCCACTGTTTCCTCCAAAGTGGCAGTGGCTCATAACAGTCTTGATCATGGTGGAAGATTCCATCAGGGAGTTGTCTCACAGGTCAGTGAAAAGAAGCAGTTTGGTGAGTTACCTCCCTTTTCCTATCCCCCTTCCCTCACCTTCTCCCCTTGACTCACTCTGTTTCATCTTTCCCCTCCCTCTCTCGAACACTTTCTCTCTCTTCACCACCTTTGTTATCTCCATCACACTTGGAGTGACAAAGTCTTGTCAGCTTAGTGTGCATCCTCTAGCTGGTGTGTGTGTATTCCATCTTGCACTGGGGGTGTGTGGATATATATTTATGAGAAAATGCTCTGGAGGTAGCCTTCAGTTCCCACCTAAATCTTGAATATTAAATTCAGCCTGTTGAGGTGAGTGGATCTGAATGTGAATGTGTGTAGCAATCCTTTTTATGGACAGTGATACTTGTAGCGGGTCTTTTGGCGAGCTAAAGGCTAAGGAGGGAATACAAGTTGTAGAGACAGAAAAATGAAAGAACAGAAAAGAATCAAAGAGACCCTCAAAGGGGGAAAAAAGTGAAGGGAGATATGCTGGGTACTAATAAGGGAAATGAAAGGGCAAATGTGAGCAAGATAGAAAGGGGAGAGTACAAAAATAAAAAAGTGAAATTTTGCACAGTTTTCAAAGAGCTTGAGGAAAAAATTAGGCATTTGTAATGAATGACTCAAAGACACTCATTCACAAAGAAAGGGCTTTGCAAGCACATTTATAATGAAATAGGTCTTAAATGGTTAGAAATCATTATGATTAAAATAAGAGAAATGTACTTATTATCTTGCAGTAAATTACAAGGATTCTTTCCAAGTCAGAGCTGAGGCCTCAGTTGTCAGGATGCGGTCCTGATGAGAAAATAGCCCAGCTATCAGAGCTCGAGGGAGGAGGAGGTGGGTTTGTTCATGGCCAGAATCTCTAATGGATGCAGGGAAGGCAAAGAAATGATGTGGCTGGCCTCTCTGTAGCACTACTGGGGGTCAGAAATCTTGGATAGTGTCAGGATGAGCTTGCCAGAATAGGAGGCTATCTGAAACTCTGCCCTGGAAACCTCACCACTGGATATGTCCTGTTGGCTTTGGCCAAGTTTCTAATTATGATCCCTCCCTTAAAATAACCAGCAAGTTTGGTGCCTTACAAATGACGTGAATGACAGTGGTTCAGTTGATTAGCCTTTTGCCTCCCAAAACAAATACAACATTGTTAACTTCTCAGACTTTAGGCTTAGGAAGAAGCATCTCATGTTCAAGATTTCTTAAATGGAAATCCATCTTATGGGTTCAGACTCTCTGTATATTTTCGTGAAGTCAACATTTTCCCTTCAGATTCTTCACCAACCATACTATTTTCTCCAGTCGTGATTCTGTTCTGTCAACCAAGGCCCCAGAATGGCTGTCGATTCAAGAGAACCCTTGCATTTACTGGAAGGGATAATAACAGATTTTTTAATTGAGAAAAATCTACCCAATCTAAAATTCTTTTAGGTGAATTTGCTGGATCGGTTTTCCAATGTTCTCTAGGCTACAAGTTTTGAAGCATAAAGCAAGATACCCTACATAATGGCACTTGACAAAAAAAGGTATGCTCCCATAAGCCTACAAACATGTGCATACGAAGACCAATCTGTTAAGTGTTCTGTCCATTCATTAATCCCCCTTGATTCAGTTTACATCTGTTCATTCTCAAGAAAAAGGGAAAAATCCATTTGCTAAAACAATCTCCATTATGCCCAAATTGCTCTGTTGCTTTTCACATTTCCAGGCTGGAATGCTCTTCCCCACTTCCATCAACCCTGGCACTGCAAGTGCCCTGTGATGTTTCATGTAGACACATGTAAGCTGTTGATTGTCAAGGACGCCTAGATGGATGCAGTGCTTCCCCGGATCCAAACTTTTCAACCTTTTCCAAAAGGTTTTCCTCCTTCATACAAAAAAAAAT
Organism: Tachyglossus aculeatus; assembly: GCF_015852505.1. Taxonomy (NCBI): domain Eukaryota; kingdom Metazoa; phylum Chordata; class Mammalia; order Monotremata; family Tachyglossidae; genus Tachyglossus; species Tachyglossus aculeatus. The sequence continues at coordinate 32,068,454 of NC_052079.1, read as the reverse complement.
ATATATATATATATATATATATATATATATATATATATATATATATATATATATATATATATATATTTGGACAAAGAGCTGGGTCTTTCTGGTCCCAATTTTTGAAAAAAAAAATGGCATTTAAGCCCTTACTATGTACCAGGCATTATACTCCACTCTGGGGTAGATACCAGCTAATCAGGTTGGATGCAGTCCATGTCCTACATGGAGGTCACAGTCTTAATCCCCATTTTATAGATGAGATAGGCAGAGAAAAGTGAAGTGATGTTTACTGAGCGCTTACTGTGTACAGAGCACTATACTAAACACTTAGGAGAGTACATTACAACAATGAACAGGCAAGCTCCCTGCCCACAATGAGTTTACAATCTAGTGGCAAAGGAGACAGACATTAATATAAAATGAAGATGTATGTGCTGTGTATGTGCTGTGGATCTGGGAACAGGAGAGAAGAAAGGGAGCAAGTCAGTGCAACATAGAAAGGAGTGGGGGAAGAGGAAAGGGCGGGCTTAGTCAAGGAAGGCCTCCTAGAGCAGATGTGCCTTCAGTAAGGCTTTGAAGGTGGAAAGAGAAATTGTCTACCAGATTTGAGGAAGGAGGGCATTCCAGGCCAGAAGTAGGACGTGGGTGAGGGGTAGGTGGTGAGACAGATGAGATTGAGACACAGTGAGAAAGTCCGTGCTCTATCCACTAGGCCATGGTACTTCTGACATATGTTTTAACTGTGTATTTTGCCTAGGATATTGTTAGGAAATGTTTGACAGTGCAAGCTTGTTTTAATACAGCTGTGACATAGATAGGATTTTTTTTTGTATGCATGAAATCAGACATGGTAAGCATTTGTTAATAAGTGTCTATCTTCCCTTCTAGACTTGAATCTCCTTGTGGTTAAGGACTCTCTAGTATTGTACACTTCCAAGTGCTCAATGAATAGTCTTGATTGAACCCAGAGTTTCCCTTATAAACAGGATTTTACGTGAATACTACCTTGTTCTGTAATATCTTTCTTGAATCTTTTAACATCTCCCAGTCTCTTAATATTCTAAACTCTGCCTTCCAGAAATTAAACACTTCTTGTTTATACATTATCAAAACATTTTCCTCAATTTATTATTATTATTAACAACAATAATAGTGATTTTTGTTAAGCACTTACTATGAGCCAGGCACTGTACTAAGTGCTGGGGTGGATACAGGAAAATCAGGTTGGACACAGCCCCTGTTCTGTGTGGGTTCAATGTCTTAATCCCCATTTTGCAGATAAGGTAATTGAGGTACACAGAGAAGTGAAATCACTTGCCCAAAGCCCCACAGCAGAGAAGTAGCAAAGTCGGGATTAGAACTCAGGACCTTCTGACTCCAAGGCTCTTGCTGTGTCCACTACAACCTGATGCTCAAGCCCTCACCTACTCCACCCTTTGTTGGAAACAAAAATGTCATGCAATGTTTTTTAAAAATTTGGTAATACGATGAAAATTTTCAAAAAATTAAGACTATTTTCCCAACATCAGCTTTGTCAAAATATTTCAGTGGAAAGAGCACTGTTCTGGAAGTTTATGGATCTGGATTCTAATTTTAGCTCTGCCGCTTGCCAGTTGTGTTGCCCGAGTTATTGTGCCTCACTTTCTTCACTTTCAAGACAGAGGTGAGACTGTGACCCCATATGGGACAGGGACTGTGTCTTGTGTTTACCCCAGAGCTTAGTTGAGTTCTTGGCAAATAGTAGGCATCAAAATTATTAGTGTTACTGAAAAGCTTTCTGTAAGAGGGTCCCGAAATTCAGTCTAACATTCCACATTTGTAGAAGTAGCAGACAGCATCATATGGGACTGATTGAAGGAAGAAAAACAGCTCTGAAGACCACTGTGATACAAAAGATATACAATCAACCACATCCTGATTATAAACGAAGCCTAAATTTCACCGTGAAATAGCCCACCAGGAGTCTGCAAAAACAATGTACAAAGAGATGTGAGGCACTTTGGTTCCTTTGTAGAAATAAGCATTCTTGGACTGATACAATTGAACAGGTAAAGGTGTTTCTCCCCTCATCCCCATGTGAATCTGTTTATTAAGAATCTGGGGATAAGGAAAAAGAGGGAATAGGGTAAGTGAGAAACAAAGGAAGTAAAATCATGTGGATTCCATTTTTGAAGTTACCCACAGAAAAAGGCTTTAGGTGTTCCCAAGTTTGCAATTGAAATCCCCGGTAAGAAAACAAATTATAGATAACCATTTTTGTGTGTCAGAAAAAGATGGTTACATCCTTTTATTAAAATCATATACAGACACATGCATAGGGACTATGTATTAAGGTTTAAAGCAGCAAATCACACCTAAGCTTTCCCTGAGCACTTACTGTTTGTTATATGTGGACAGAGAATGTGCTGTTATATTTTATTGTACTCTCCTAAGTGCTTAATTCAGTGCTATGCACACAGTAAGCTCTCAACAAGGGTGGTTTTTATTCACCTGATATTCTGGCATTGAGTCAGGCTACAGTTTCATTAAAGATCAGGAAGGATATTCATAATCTTGTGTTTTCAGGGAGAAAGATGATGAGTGGATTCGCTGCTGACAGTTGGATGTTCCCTCCATTCTCCTAAGTGCTTAGAGTAGTGCTCTAGACTGTAAGCTCGTTGTGGCAGGGAATGTATTTGTTTTATTGTACTCTCCCAAGTGCTTAGCACAGTGTTCTGCACGTACTCAGTGCTCAAAAATATATGACTGCTCTGCAACAGCAACAGTTCAAAGAAATACCTTTGACTGATTTGTCCTGCCCTGGTGACACAGAGCCCAGCCATCACAAACAAAGTTTTAACATCTTTCTAAGACTCATGGAGGCCTCATGTTACTACTGCTTGTGTCTGTCCTGCATAGCGCAAGGGCAGGTGGAAGCAAGGACCACAAAGTCACTTGTTACAGGAGTCACAGGCTCCTGGGATTCTCACTCTTTGCTCCAATGGGGTGGAAGACTGACGGCAAGGTAGATTCCCAGGTAGGTAAGTGAGGTCTTCAATTATTGATTTCTTAAAATTCGACACAGAGACTCCTATTGAAATGCAGTAATCGGCTTGGCACGGTGTGTATAATGCTTATTTTGTGATAGATATTCAGCATAACTATGCTCTGAACACTGTGGGCTGGGGTAGAGATAAGATGAACAGGTGGGACACAGTCCCTGACCACTTGGGACTCACAATCAAAGTAACTTCAACTAGGTGCATTCTGAATAGAGGATTAAGTTTCTATTATCACCCCCACCAATTTTGAAAGAAGATATACAAGGACAGATCCACAGGGATTTCCACTAGACTGAACTCAGGGCTGCTTTGCTGTGGACTGTTGAAGTGGGGTTAAGAGGACTGGCTACCCTAGGATTCATGCCACTGAAGGCAACTAGGGACATGATTAGTCTCACCAGCTAGTCCTAAAGAAAACAATATCAGTCAATGGTACTCATTAAGCACTTGGGACAGTACAATGCAACAGTTGGCAGGCACAATCCCTGCTCATAAGGACCTTACATTCTACAGGGGTAGGTAGACGTTAAGATAAGTTAAAGATAGGGGACATAGAGAATAAGAATACTGGGATATCAGAACACTTAAGGGTACAGAGCCAAGTACATAATCAACAAAAGGGAAGATGAATAGAGAAAGGAAGGGAGACCGAAGTTTAGCTTTCTGTGGGAGTTTAGTTTCTGTGGGGTTTTGAATGTGGACTGGTACACCATCATATGAAGTGGGAGGAAGTTCCAGGCTCAAGGAAGAGTAGGGCATAAATACACCCTAGCGTCATAATGAGCTATACCCACAAGCAGATAGGAGAAACGGAGTTTATATTAGGAACACAGAGGAAAACAAATCAGTATCAAGAGAAATAATAGCAAGGTTGCTACCTACAGCTCCTGAAGGGTTCTAAGTCTGATTAACAGCGTGGCTTGGTGGAAAGAGCACAGGCCTTGGAGTCAGAGGTCATGGGTTCAAAGCCCAGCTCCACCAATTATCAGCTGTATGACTTTGAGCAAGTCTCTCAACTTCTCTGTGATTCAGTTGCCTCATCTGTAAAATGGGGATTAAGATTGTGAGTCCCCCTTGGGACAACCTGATCACCTTGTAACCTCCCCAGCGCTTAGAACAGTGCTTTGCACCTAGTAAGCACTTAACAAATACCATCATTATTATTAACAGTCTCCTTTCAAAAACCATTTGTCAGCCAGCCTTGGAGATTGAAGCCTGAGCTCCTGAATAGGTTCCCTGAATAAAAAATAGTGATATTTGTCCAAACATACGCCAAACGCTGGGAGAAAATGATCAGGTTGGACACAGTCCCTGTCCTATACTAACACCTGTGTTTATGATGGATTATCTAACAATGCCCATAATGATGATGATATTTGTTAATACCATTTGCATGTGCCAAGCACTGTTCTAAGCACTGAAGGGGATACAAGGTAATCAGGTTGTCCCACATCGGGCTCACAGTCTTAATCCCCATTTTGCAGATGAGGTAACTGAGGCACAGAGAAGTTAAGTGATTTACCCAAAGTCACACAGCTGACAAGTGGCAGAGCCGGGATTAGAACCTTTGACCTCTGACTCCCAAGCCCGTACTCCTCCCACTAAGCCATGCTGCTTCTCTAAACATAAACAAGTTAATCTACGCAAACTTTATTTTATATCCCTCACGTTAATCCTGGTAGATTGTAAACTCTCTCACTCAAAATGTCAAATCCTGGAGGACAGGCATCAAGTCTTCCTAACCTATTATCATAAGTACTTATTACAGTCTTTTATACAAAGTGAGGAACTCACTAAATACCACTGATTAGTGAGAGAAGATAACTTACCTCAAATCTTGGAGCTCAAAGAGCAGAACTCAAAAACAACTCCTTCCAAATGCTAACAAAAGCCCCAGGTGGCCTTCTTCCTAGCCTATTATCATAAGTAGTTAGCACAGTCTTTTACACAAAGTGAAACTCCCTAAATATCACTGATTAATGACAGAAGATAACTTATCTCAAGTCTCAGAGCTCAAAGGGCAGAATGCAAAACAACTCTTTCGAAATGCTAACACAAACCCCAGGTGGCCCTCTTATCTTTGCCAGAACCCAGCTCCACTCTTTCCTCCCTTTCTTCCCAAGGAAGTTTTAACTCTATTGACCAGAACGAGGCCTCCCCACTTAATTGCAAGCACCTGGAATCGTAAGGGGCATACTGCACCACTCGGCCAGCCTAGCTTGCAAAGCAGTCCCTCTTGGGGCATTCAGCTAAACTGTATGATAATTAATGCATGTTACGTGCAAATAATAATGGTATTTGTTAAGCACTTACTATGTGCCAAGCACTGTTCTAAGAGCTGGGGTAGATACAAGGTAATCAGGTCGTCTCACGTGGGGCTCGCAGTCTTCATCCCCATTTTCAGATGAGGTAACTGAGGCCCAGAGAAGTTAAGTGACTTGCCCAAAGTCACACAGCTGACAAGTGGCAGAGGCGGGATTAGAATCCACGACCTTGACTCCCAAACCCAGGCTCTTTCCACTGAGCCACGCTGCTTAGAGAGGTGTCAAAGAGAGGTGTCACTAATTTTCTAGAAATTCTTAGAATGTATTTGAGTCTTCAACTTTTGAATGTTCATTTTTAGGAGGGGAGATGCAAACTTTTGTAATATTTTAGTAGACTTTAATTATTTCTTAAACCTGATCGGACACTTTACCATAATATAAAATATGATGGTATGAGTGGTTTGCATTACCTTCTCCTCACTACTGGGGACATCTGTATATATGGTTCAACCACCTGTGTCTCTGGCCCACGTCCTTCTCCTGGCCTGGAATGCCCTCCCTCCACACATCCGCCAAACTAGCTCTCTTCCTCCCTTCAAAGCCCTATTTCATTCATTCATTCAATCGTGTTTATTGAGTGCTTACTGTGTGCAGAGCACTGTACTAAGTGCTTGGGAAGTACAAGTTGGCAACATATAGTGACAGTCCCTACCCAACAGTGGGCTCACAGTCTAGAAGGGGGAGACAGACAACAAAACAAAACATATTAACAAAATAAAATAAATAGAATAAATATGTACAAGTAAAATAAATAAATAAAATAAATATGTACAAATAAAATAAATAAATAAATAGAGTAATAAATACGTACAAACATATATACATATATACAGGTGCTGTGGGGAGGGGAAGGAGGTAAGATGGGGAGGATGGACGGGGAGGAGGGGAAGGGGGGGCTCAGTCTGGGAAGGCCTCCTGGAGGAGGTAAGCTCTCAGTAGGGCCTTGAAAGGAGGAAGAGAGCTAGCTTGGTGGATGTGCGGAGGGAGGGCATTCCAGGCCAGGGGGAGGACGTGGGCCGGGGGTCGACGGCGGGACAGGCGAGAACGAGGCACGGTGAGGAGATTAGCAGCACAGGAGTGGAGGGTGCGGGCTGGGCTGGAGAAGGAGAGAAGGGAGGTGAGGTAGGAGGGGGCGAGGTAATGAAGCCCAGGGTGAGGAGTTTTTGCCTGATGCATAGGTTGATTGGTAGCCACTGGAGATTTTTGAGGAGAGTAACATGCCCAGAGCGTTTCTGGACAAACAGGATCCGGGCAGCAGCGTGAAGTATGGATTGAAGTGGGGAGAGACAGGAGGATGGGAGATTGGAAATGAGGCTGATGCAGTAATCCAGACGGGATACGATGAGAGCCTGAATGAGCAGGGTAGCGGTTTGGATGGACAGGAAAGGGCGGATCTTGGCAATGTTGCAGAGGTGAGACCGGCAGGTTTTGGTGACAGATTGGATGTGAGGGGTGAACGAGAGAGCGGAGTCGAGGATGACACCAAGGTTGTGGGCTTGTGAGATGGGAAGGATGGTAGTGCCGTCAACAGTGATGGGAAAGTCAGGGAGAGGGCAGGGTTTGGGAGGGAAAACAAGGAGTTCAGTCATGGACATGTTGAGTTTTAGATGGCGGGCAGACTTCCAGATGGAGACGTCCTGAATACAGAAGGAGATGTGAGCCTGGAGGGAGGGGGAGAGAGCAGGGGCAGAGATGTAGATCTGGGTGTCATCAGCATAGAGATGATAGTTGAAGCCGTGGGAGCATATGAATTCACCAAGGGAGTGAGTGTAGATTGAGAACAGAAGGGGACCAAGAACTGACCCTTGAGGAACCCCTACAGTAAGGGGATGGAAGGGGGAGGAGGAGCCCACAAAAGAGCCTGAGAATGAAGGGCCGGAGAGATAAGAGGAGAACCAGGAGAGGACGGAGTCTGTGAAGCCAAGGTTGGGTAGTGTGTTGAGGAGAAGGGGGTGGTCCACAGTGTCAAAGGCAGCTGAGAGGTCGAGGAGGATTAGAATAGAGTATGAGCCATTGGATTTGGCAAGCAGGAGGTCGTTGGTGACCTTTGAGAGGGCAGTTTCCGTGGAATGTATGGGACGGAAGCCAGATTGGAGGGGGTGGAGGAGAGAGTTGGCGTTGAGGAATTTGAGGCAGCGTATGTATACGACTCGTTCAAGGAGTTTGGAAAGGGATATGGGGCGATAACTAGAAGGTGAGGTGGGTCAAGAAAGGGTTTTTTTAGGATGGGAGAGATGTGGGCATGTTTGAAGGCAGAGGGGAAGGAACCAGTGGAGAGTGAGCAGTTGAAGATGGAAGTTAAGGGGGGGAGAAGGGATGGAGCGAGAGATTTCATAAGATGAGAGGGAATGGGGTCAGAAGCACAGGTGGCCGGAGTAGCACTTGAGAGGAGGGAGGAGATCTTCTCTGAGGATACTGCTGAGAGCTCACCTCCTCCAGGAAGCCTTCTCAGACTGAGCCCCCTTTTTCCTCTCCTCCTCCCCATCCCCCCGACTCTGCCCTACCTCCTTACCCCTCCCCACCAGCACTTGTATATATTTGTACAGATTTATTACTCTATTTATTTTACTTGTACATATTTACTACTCTATTTTTTGTTAATGATGTGCATATCTCTATATGTTGCCGACTTGTACTCCCAGCGCTTAGTACAGTGCTCTGCACACAGAAAGCGCTCACTAAATACGATTGAATGAAGGAATGAATATCACTAAATTCTGTTTATTCTGACAGTTTTGACACCTGTCTACATTTTTTGTTTTGTTGTCTGTCTCCCCCTTCTAGACTGTGAGCCCATTGTTGGGTAAGGGACCGTCTGTGTGTGTTGCCAACTTATACTTCCCAGGCGCTTGGTACAGTGCTCTGTACACAGTAAGCGCTCAATAGATACGATTGACTGACTGAATGAATGAATTTGAAACATGATATTTTGCTGCATGAGAGAATTTGCAAAGAAGTGAGCAAAAGAGTACCTTCTCCACACATTCACAATTTCCCACCTTGCCTTCATATATATCACAGCCTATAATAGTGATATTTGCTTGTATTTGAGGGAATACTGTTAAAAATAAAATTACTAATTAGACATGACTTAAAACACAAAGATTGAATCAGGATATATGCTCTGGACTGATGAGAAAAGTTCCACATACTCATCACTCAATTGAAAGAAAATGGGTAAACTGTGTAAGATTGAATATAGAACTCACTCCCCTGAGATCACACCTCTCCTCAACCTTCTAAGCCTTTATAAATTCCCACCCACTCAAACAAGCCCTTACCAAAGAACTCCCCCAAAGGCCTGTGACCTCAATCTATCAGCTACCTATAGAATTTACATATCTATTACATTCTTCTTTATAATGTATGCATATATGTATAATTGATTGTGTAATAAATGTATTCATTCATTCATTCATTCAATCATTTTTATTGAGTGCTTAACTGCAGAGCACTCTACTAAGTGCTTGGAAAGAGCAGGGGTAGACAGACATCAAAACAAGTAAAGAGGCATCAATGTAAATAAATAGAATTATTATAAAATACATATATATATATATATATATAAGTGCTATTGGGCTATGGGTGGAAGAGCAAAATGAGCCAGCCGAGGTGATAAAGAAGGGAGGGGGAGCTGAGGAAAAGGGAGCTAAGTCTGGGAAGATCCTATGGACTTCAGTAGGGCTTTGAAGAGGGGAAGAGTATGTTTGGTAGATTTGAGGAGGGACTGCATTCCAGGCCATAGGTAGGACATGAGACAGGAGAGATCAAGGCACAGCGAGAAGGCTAGCACCAAAGGAGCGGAGTGTGCAGGCTGGGATGGAGGAGAGAAGGAAGATGAGGTAAGAAGATGCAAGGTGATGGAGAGCTTGAAAGCCAATGGTGAGGAGTTTTTGTTTGATACGGAGGCAGATAGGCAACCATTGGAGATTTTTGAGGAGGGGGTGGTGACATGCCCTGAACATTTCATTAGAAAGATAATCTGGACAGTAGAGTGAAGTATGGACTGAAGTGGGGAGAGCCAGGAGGTTGGGAGGTCAAAAAGGAGGCTGATGCAGTAATCCAGTTGGGATAGGATGAGTGACTGTACTAACGTGCTAGCAGTTTGGATGGATAGGAAAGGGCAGATCTTGGCAATAGTATGAAGGCAAGACTGGCAGGATTTGATGATGGATTGTGTATATGGGCTGAAGGAGAGAGTGGAGTCAAGGATGACACCAAGGTTGCGGGCTTGTGAGATGGGAAGAATTGTTGTGCGTCCACAGTGACGGGAAGGTTTGGGAGATGACAGGGTTTGGGAGGGAAGATAGGGAGCTCTGTCTTTAACATGTTGAGTTTTAGGTTGTGGGAGGACATCCAAGTAGAGATGTCCTGAAAGCAGGAGGAGATGCGAGCCTGGAGTGGGGGAGAGACAACAGGGGAGTAGATATATATTTGGGTATCATCTGAATAGAGTTGAAGCTGTGGGAGTGAATGAGTTCTTCAAGGGAATGAGTGTAGATGTGTAGAGTGTAGATTCATTCTGAATAACCTATTTGTAAATATACTTAAATCTGTATATTCTCTGTTAGAATGTAAGCACAATGTGGACAGAGAATGTGTCTCATGCTTCTGTTGTACTTCCTGTCTAGTACAGTGCATTGCTCCTAGTGGGTGCTCAAAAAATACCTTTTCTCCTACACTTCTTCCTTCTCCTACTATAAAATATGTTCTTTCTAGTGTAGCTCATACAGTACCTCAGAAAATATTATTATTATTATTATATTTGTTGTGTTTACTATGAGTATCCATGTCTCTTGCTCTATCTGCCTTGGGTTTTATTAACCCCACACCCTCGTCTTTCTCCCTTTTGCAGTGCGGGTGCACTTGTGTTTGAACCCCCTAAGCACTTTGATACTCATCCCACCACCATCCCATCCACACAGACTTGTGTACATATCCTTATACTCTGCTGCTTCTCCTACCAGCGCTTAGAACAGTGCCCAGCACTTCGAACAGTGCTTTACACACAGTAAGCACTTAATAAATGCCATTTTTATTATTATTATAATGTATGACTTCCCTACTAGATTGTAAGCTTCTTGAGGACAGAGAAAATGTTTACCAATCTATATGGCACTGTACTTCCCCAAGTGTTTAGGTCAATGTCGGCACACAGTAAGTGCTCCGTAAATACTATTACCATTCCTTGATTGATTATTTGCTGCCTGTAAGACAGTCCATAATAATAATAATTATGTTACTTGTTAAAAGCTTATTCTGTGCCAACCACTGTTCTAAGCGCTGGGGTAGATACAAGTTTATCAGGTTGGACACAGTCCCTACCCCACATGGGACTCACATTTTTAATCCCCATTTTACAAATGAGGAAACTGAGACCCAGAGAAGTTAAGTTACTTGCCCAGGGTCACACAGCAGACACATGGACCAGCCGGGATTAGAACCCCTGACCTTCTGACTCTCAGGCCAGTGCTCTGTCGACTAAGCCATGTTACTTCTTAGTCCATGAATTCACATGTGAAGGGCAAAAGGTAAGTAGCAAGGAAGACCCCAATTCTGTGATAATAATAATAATAATAATTGAGGTATTTGTTAAGCATTTACTACGTGCTAGACACTGTTGTAAGCGCAGGGGTGGATACAAGCACATTGGGTACCTGTTCCACATAGGGTTTACAGTCTTAATCTCCACTGTACAGATGAGGAAACTGAGGCACAGATAAGTGAAGTGACTTGCCCAAGGTCGCACAGGAGACAAGTGGCAGAACTGGGATTAGAAGACAAGACCTTTTGAATTCCAGGCCCTTGTTCAATGCACTATGTCATGCTGCTTCTCTATGAGCGGAGCATATGAGCATATGCTCATGGGCTCATATTCTCGATGAGCACGAGCAGAGTGGGAATTTATAAAGGCCTAGAAGGTTGAGGAGAGATGTGGTCTCAGGGGAGTGAGTTCTATATTCAGTCTTGCATAGTACACTAAGTACTTGGGAGAGTGCAATACAACACAGTTGGCAGGCATGTCAACTCTGCATCAAAGAGAAACTCCTTAACCATTAGCTTTAAAGCACTAGATCACCTCGCTCCTCTTATTTTACCTCCCTGATTTCCTACTACAATCTACACCCACTTTGCTCTAATGCCAATCTACTCACTGGACCTTGATCTCACCTACCTCACCACATGTTTTAAACCTGTCCTGGAACTCCCTCTCCCTTCATAACAAAGGATCCCTCTCCCAACCTTTAAAGCATTATTAAATCTGTATATCCTCCAAGACGCCTTTCTTGATTAAGACCTCATTTTCCTTACTGCCTTATTGTCACCCCTGCACTTGGAGTTGTATCCTTCATTCACCCTATCTTCAGTCCCACAGCACATATTTACATATCTGGAATTAATTTTATTGTTTGTCTCCCTCTCTAGACCATAAGCTCCTTGTGGGCCATGTTTACCAACTCTGTTTTACTGTACTTTCCCAAGGGCTTAGTACAAGGCTCCACTCACAGTAAGTGCTCAGTGATTACAATTGATTGATCGATCTTGCCACCTCTGCCAACTGCAATTCACCCTCTACCTTGGCATCTCTCTCCATCTCACTCTCTCTCAATCCTCTCTTTCCTCTACCTTCTCTCTCTCTCTTTCTCTCCCCTTGCTGATTGCCATCTCCCCAGGCCAGAATTTGCTATAGGGAGCCAAGCAGAGTGTAGCTTTTATTGGGCAGAGTAGGTGGGGGCAGAGGGGTTGTGAAAGATGAGGGAGAGGGTGGGAAGGAGGAGGACTCAGTATGACCCTTACAAGGACATGCTCTACCATAGAGAAATAGCTACTGCCTGGATGTGGAGAGGGAGGAAAGAAGAATAGTAGAATAAGAGTAATGGCAGGGAGACCCACTCCAAAACCCACCTGGAAATGTCACTCACCTGAGGGATTGGGGAAGTATTAAGAGAGAGAGAGAGATAATGAAATAGAAGCATAGTTATAGAGCGCAAGATTAATGACATCCTATTATGTGGAGATCATTGTGGGCAGGGACTATGCCTGCTAATTCTGTTGAATTGTGCTCTCCCAAGTGCTTCATACAGTGCTCTGCACATAGTAGGTGCTCTATAAATATGATTGAATGATTGACTGATTGAATGGAGTCCCTGCAAAATCATTAGACCTTGTGCCTAAGGGACATTAATCCAGCACTGGGCTAGAGTTCTGAAAGGTGAAAGCAAGCCAAAAGCAGTACATTCCATCAGTACGGGACATTATACACTGCTGGCCTGTTCCAAGCAAGTACAGTTCAAATTATTTCCTTAGGTCCTTCTGGCCCAATGTGGTTTGGACTCTAACTATCTAAGGGAGGGTGTAAACATCATTAATACAATTCATTTCATTGGTGGTATCCACACTAAGAGTTCCCAAATTCCAAATCCTGGAAGCTGGAAGTAATTTGTTTTGCAGTGAGGGTCCTCATTTTTAGAATTTGTGACATCCTGATTTGTAGACTTCGTGGTGGGGAATCTTCAGTTCTTGGGCCTCTTTATTGTAACATTTTGTTGATTTCTATGGAAGAATTTGTCTTAGCTACTGCTTGTATTTTAATTCAGTCAGTTCTTTTTTTTTTTGCTTCACACTGATACTATTCCAGTACAGAGGACATGATTTTTTTTTTTAAGAAAGACTAACACATAAAGAAAATACTGAAAAAGATCAGTTCATAGATTTCATACATTTTTGGAAGGGTGTTTGACACTTTTTCCAGGCACAAAGCCTTCTATTCTATGAAATATTTGGAAATATTAGCAGCAATTGTAATGGACCACAAATCATTTTCAAAACTCTGCTTGGCTGACATACTGTTGTATGACCTTCTGATGCATCTTAACAAAAATGCTGGGAATATGAATTCAGTATATTCTTCTTGCAGATTAAAGGACTTGCATACATGTCTAAAGCTTCAAACCAGAACAACTGTGGGGGCATTTTCACTAGCTCACCTAGTTTTATGCCAAAATATTCTTCATTGAATCAGCATCTCTTGGGAAAACAAAGGAACTAGCAAGAACATAAGAGAAAGGGAAAAGCTTTTTTATTCCAACACTTCCTTTGTGTGGTAACAATGACATATCTTTTATGGTGTGTTATCTCAGCCAAAAATGACAGCATTCTGTAAAATCACCAATTTCTCATTTCTGAGGATAAGAGAACCAAAAAAAGGGCAGGGCAGGCCTATCTTTAGTAGCCTTTGACCAAATTCCCTAAGAGAAGCAATATCAAGAGTTATTGAATTTACCTCTAGGAAAGTAAAGGAAATGGAGAAATTCCTGAACAATTTAGAAACAGTCAATATCAGGTGACCTGTAAAAGTTCTTTTTTGGTATATGGTATTTAAAGTTGTTCTTTTTTTCTGACATAGAAGTAGTGCTGCAATAAAAACTTTTTCTTTTTTTTTCTTCATTATGTACACATATTTTTGTCTGGAATTTAGTGAAAGTTTGAAGCCTTGTTGTACCACATAATAACAAAAAATGGCAATAACACTAACGTTTTCCAGATTAAAAATATTCCAACTCTAATGGAGTGCTGAAGAAAATGGGCATTTGGACTGTTGAAGTTGGAGGATTTCTACAATAAGAGAACAAGGAAATACTTTCATTTCAAAATGTTTTCTCATTATTGTGCCAAGGCAGAAATTTCATTTCCCTCATTTAGTTATAAAGATTTTTCTAATAAAAATCACAGATTGATTAAAAAGGGGATAACAGAGCCCATGTCCTTAGGCATTTCAATATTGAATTGTCAGGAAATCCTTGAAAATTACAAAATGTCATTTTGTGTATATATGCATTGCAGGTTAAAGACGTTAATGTCTACCAAACGTACTGTAGTCTCCCAAACACTTAGTTCAGTGTTCTGCATACAGTAATTACTCAATATATACCATTGCTGCATCGAATGACTGACTGAACCATTGATTGACTCATGCTAATAATAAAAATAACTGTGATATCACAATATTTTTGAGTAAATTTAGCACCAGGGAAGTTACCTTACTCCCTGCCACACAGCAGAAAAGTGGTGCCCGCAGGATCAGAACCCAGGTCTTCTAACTCCCAGACCCATTCTCTTTCCACTAGGCCACACTGACCTTTTCACCACCTTAGCAAATGGCATAATCCCATCAACCAACTGGGAAGAAGAAGAAGAAGGAAATTGTTATAGGATTTGAAAATTAGAATCCCTAAATGGTTGCGAAGAATGGCAACCTCTCCAGTGGGAACAGCCAATGAGGATGGTGGGGGCTATTGGGGCAGGGGGGAATAAGCAAGAGGAAGAGATTAGCCAATGACTGGACAACCGCCCCCCCCCGTCCCCCACTCCCAGCCCATTATTCCTGCTCTGAGCAAACCAGTCCACTGGCTCTGATGAGCTCTACAAAATATAAAGTGACTTTGGGCCACTTTCTTTCCATGGTCTCCCTTGCATTACCTTCACCAAATCTCTATAGTTCTCTCTTTCTTCTCCATCCAATTTCCATCCAAGCACCAAACATAGTCCTCCTTGACTATCAGTCTTCTCATGCACCTCCTGCTTCCTGTCTCTTTCCACTCCAATCCATACTTTATTCTGCTTCCCAGATCATTTTTCTATAAATTTCTAAAAATTTTCCCTACTGCTGAAGAACCTCCAATGGTTGCCCATCCAATCTCTTTAACGAACAGAAATTCCTTACATTAGTCTTATGGAAATTAATAGACTCTCCCTCCATTACCTTGCTTTGCTAATCTCCTACTTCATTGAAACCTGGATACCTTGCCCCTCTATCTTAATCTAGTCTATCCCACCGCTATCCCTCCCCCACATCCTCCTTCTGGCCTGGAATTTCCTCCTCCTTCATAAACCATCAAACCTCCATTTTCTTTAAAACCCTCCTAAAATCACATCTCCAAAAGACCTTCTTTGACTAAACCTTCCTTTCCCCTACCTGCCTTTCCCTGTGTGTTGTCTATGCACTTACTTTTATACCTCTTAAGCACTTGATATTCATTCATTGAACCTCAGCCTCAGAGCACTTGTGAATAAATCCTTACACTGCTTTCTGTAATTTATTTAAATGCCTGCCTCCCCTACTAGGCTTTTAGTTTCTTTTGGTTAGGGATCATTTCCACTAACTCTAAGTGCTTAGAACACTGTTCTACACACAGTAAGCTCTCAATAAACATTATTGATTATTTGATAGGTTTGTGGAAGCTTCATGGGCCAAGTTAATATCCAAGGAGGCAACAGATTTGTTGCTGGAGACACAGCAGAGTTACACTTTCTATTAAGAATGGCCTCAGGCTGGATTTCTCCTTGATGTTTTCTACAAAAAGAATGTGTCATATACTTACTGTTATATTGAACTCTCCCAAGCTCTTAGTACAGTGCTTTGCACACAGAAAGCACTCAGTAAATATGACTGAATGAATGAGCTGAAATCATAAAGTCTGTGGTGTTTTATTTGTCCATTAACTCAATCAACCAATGGTATTTAGTGAGAACTTACTGTTTGCAGAGCACTGTACTAAGTGTTTGGTAAAGTACATAAGAAGCTCACAATCAGGATGAAACACATCGAAATAGATCAGGGTTAGGGGAAATTGTAGAGTATAAAGAAGAGCCACATGTCCATGTTTTAGAATTAAATCCAATGAACATTAATGCACTCATCATGAAAAATCTTTAACAGTGAACTTCAAGGGGGGAATTTTTCAGGCCTCAATTTCTCTGTTTCCTGATCTGCAAAAATGGGGATTCGATACCAGTTCTCCCTTCTACTTAGATTGTGAGTACCAAGTGGGACAGACTGATTACCTTGTGTCTACCATAGAGCTTAATGCACATAATTAATGCTTGACAAATTCCATCATTATCATTATTATTAATAATAATATTATTTTACTATCAAGTTTTATTTTTCATCACTCTCACTACATATTACCAATCAATCAATAGAATTGGCACTCGAGAAATAGTAACTAGAAGTAAATGACTGCTAATCTTATATGAACACTGTCTTCAAAAGTGAATGTCAGTTAAATACCTTTTTTATGAAACTAACAGGTAGTTTGGGAGTCAAGAAAGTTTAATACTAATCCCAGCAGTTTGTCTTTGAGTGAATTATCTAGCCTATCTGTTCTTATTTCCTCATCTGTAGGGGAAGAGGCTGTGGCCTAGTGGATAGAATATCGGCCGAGGGTACGAATGACCTGGGTTCTAATCCCACCTCCACCACTTACTTGTCTGCTGTGTGACCTTGGGGAAGCCACTTCACTTCTCTGTGACTCAGTTACCTCATCTGTAAAATGGGAATTAAGACTGTGAGCCTTATGTGGGACAGGAACTGTGTCTAACATAATTTGCTTGTATCCACCCCGTGCTTAGTATAGTGCCTGGCACATAGTAAGTGCTTAATAAACACTACAATTATTATTATCTGTAAATTGATAATAATACCTGATTCTCCCTACAACACAGCACTGGTATGAGGATGAAATGAGACAATAGGAAAGTGCTTTGAAAAATTAAAAACACTCTACAAATTAAAAGTCTGATAATTATGATCTGGAACTTCATTTCAAGTATTAGATTATATAATTTAGGCTATTGATAGTTAAAATTTACATACAACATTTTAGTCACAAGTATTTTCTTAGATCCTATAAAATCTATTGGAAAAAAATGTAAAATCATCATCATCAATCGTATTTATTGAGCGCTTACTATGTGCAGAGCACTGTATCTGTAGGAATCTCCTATATGTTTTAAAAGCTTAAATATAAACTCACCTAAAATTTCTCCAAGTTCCTGTTTTATTCTTGCGAAAGCTTTATTCTTTCATTTGTCCTCATGAAATTCTTTCAAGGTTGGTAATTGCAAATTATTATTATTCTAATTTTAGAAACATGGAAAAGGAAATATGAGAAGGAAAAACATATTTACTCAAATATTTTAAAGTTTTCAAAGTCATGCCAAAATTCAGCTCCCAGTTTCTTTGAATCAAATAGGTTATCAAATCTACAACCTTAGTTTTCTCATATCCTCTCTATGACAACAAAATTGCTATGTAGAAAAAAAAGGAACTATTTCTGCTTCATTGAATTTTGTTGAAGGGTTTGATGACTTTGAAAAAGTATTAATGAATTTCAAAGGTAAATTCAAGGCAGCATTTTTTCCTGTAGATTAACTTTGACACTCCATTTCTACCCTCATTAAACATCACTTCTTCACCAGGTGCTAGTATGTAACTGTCTGTAAAGTCTTATTGTTTCCTTGTGGTGTGGTTTTACTGACTCATTTTCTCCGGTGATTTCATTCGGACAGTCAGTCGTTTGGAAGTTTTAAATTTCCTTTTATATTCATTTTTAGCCTATTTTCTTTCAAGATGCCAATAGAAAGCATCCATTTGACCTTTAATCAAGAAGAGTTGTCAGAAGATTGTTACTGTTCTGTGATAAACAAAATCCTGAACTCTCTCGCATTGTGAGTTGAGGGGACATTGTTAGGATAAATATTTTTTCTAGAGTTACTAAACAATCTTTAGCATTTGTCTTATTTTCACAGTTCAGATCAATGAGCAGTAATAAACCTATTACTCGTATCTGTGAATGAATCCGTTTTTGGTCCCATAAATAAATTGGATAAAATATAGTTGAGATAAACATTTTAAAAATCATTTTTTGCACTCATCCAGTCTAAAAATTATAAGTATTCAAAGATTCATAGCATCTGTTTTAGTATATCTGTGTATTTACATATATTTATATTTACATTTGACTTTACAAAACATTTTCAGAATTCACTGGATTTCTTCTTTCTTATTTTGATTTGCAGAATTCAATAAGTGCTTCAAACACTGTTATCATACAATCACTTTGAGTAACTTTTCTTTCTAGGAAGTCATTCATTCATTTATTCATTCATTCAATCAATCATATTTATTGAGCGCTTACTGTGTGCAGAACACTGTACTAAGCTCTTGGGAAGTACAAGCTCTTAGAGAAGCAGTGTGGCTAAGTGGAAAGAGCCAGAACTTTGGAGTAAGAGGTCGTGGGTTCAAATCCCAGCTCCGCCACATGTCAGCTGTGTGACTTTGGGCAAGTCACTTAACTTCTCTGGGCCTCAGTTACCTCATCTGTAAAAT
Organism: Tachyglossus aculeatus; assembly: GCF_015852505.1. NCBI lineage: Eukaryota > Metazoa > Chordata > Mammalia > Monotremata > Tachyglossidae > Tachyglossus > Tachyglossus aculeatus. Next base: position 32,049,933 of record NC_052079.1, on the reverse strand, counting down.
GGGGATTAAGACTGTGAGCCCCACGTGGGACAACATGATCACCTTGTAACCTCCCCAGTGTTTAGAACAGTGCTTTGCACATAGTAAGTGCTTAATAAATGCCATCATTATTATTACAAGTTGGCAACATATAGAGACAGTCCCGACCCAACAACGGGCTCACAGTCTAGAACCGGGAGACAGACAACAGAACAGAACATGTAGACAGGTTTCAAAATTGTCAGAACAAATAGAATTATAGCTATATGCACATCATTAACAAAATAAATAGACTAGTAAATATGTACAAGTAAAATAAATAGAGTAATAAATCTGTACAAATATTTACAAGTGCTGTGGGGAGGGGAAGGAGGAGAGGAAAAGGGGGGAAAAGTCATGATTGGTATGGTGCTTAGCCTTTTAACATAAAACTTTTTCAAGCGGACCAAAGTCGGAATTTATTGGAGATTGTCTGTTAAGTTCATTCCCCTCAAAAAGCTATCATATTTTGTTAAGTAACAATTTAAACTTACAAGATGTGCCTATGGCATTTTCTATTCTGACTTGAGAGTTTGTAAGGAATTTTGCTGGGGCCACCCAGGGCTAGGAAATAGAAAACCCTAGATGAACATTTTGGACACATGTGTCTCTAGTTCTGCCCCACAATTCACCCTAGACACTTTGCCATGGCACTTGACTGACAGATTAAATCCCAGATTAACTACCGAATTGATTTTACTAATCTTTATACCTGCAGATTCTCCCCTTTCTGGTTTGTATTTCACTCTACTGCAGATCACCTTCCTAAAACTTTATGTTGCACACACCTCTCCACTTTTCAAAACTCTGCAGTGGTTATCAATTCTTCTACACCTGAAGCAGAAATCAATCGATCAATCAGTGGTATTTATTGAGTGCTTACTCTGTGCAGAGCTCTTTAATGAGCACTTGAACTCAGGACCATTGTCTTTAAAACATTCCATCAGGTTTTTCACACTTATCTAGCGTGGATCAGTGGAAATAGCATGGGCTTTGGAGTCAGAGGTCATGGGTTCAAATCCCAGTTCCTCCAATTGTCAGCTGTGTGACTTTGGGCAAGTCACTTCACTTCTCTGTACCTTGGTTATCTCATCTGTAAAATGGGGATTAAGACTGTGAGCCCCCCATGGGACAATCTGATCACCTTGTAACCTCCCCAGCGCTTAGAACAGTGCTTTGAAAATAGTAAGCACTTACTACATGTCATTATTATTATTATTATTATTCACTGTCTCCTCCTTCCATACCCCAGCACACATTTTCTATTCCTCCAAATCTCAGCTTCTCACTTAGTCTCGATTTTCCAGTTTCTGATCCCTCAGTCATGACCTGCCTACATGGAACTCACTTATTCCTCGAATCTGAAAGACTACAGTTCTTCCAATCTTCAAGGTCCCTCAGGAGGCTTTCCCTGATTATTAATTTTCTTTTTTCCTCCCAGGTTACAAAGCCTATTACTGAGCACTTTTCCACAGCAATAGTAACAAAACCAATAAGGATAATGATGAGAAAGATGATAATAACTGTAGTATTTACTAAGCACTTATATGCCAAGCACTGTAGAAAGTGCTGGAGTAATGCAAGAGAATCAGGTTGGACACATTTCCCAACCCACCTGAGACTCATAGTCTGTAATTTATTTTATGACTGCATCCAATTTAGATTACAAACGTTTTGTGTTTGCATTTCTAACAGCTATTGTACTGCCCTAAGTACTTAATAGAGTGCTCTGTACACAGTTGGTGCTCAGTACTACAATTGAAACGGATATGTTGATTGATTTCAAACTTTTCCAGCTCCCTAAACTGCTTCTACTTTGAAAGCTTTGAGATAAGGCAGAGGGTCAAAGGAGGTCTGTGGCAAATGGAAGGGAGAGAACACAGCTATTCGCACTGTTGCAGGCCAGAGTCATCAATTGGACCAGCTTCTGAGAAATGCGGGAGCATGCAGAAAAACACAATCCGATCTCAAAACTATTGTGTCTACAGAGGCACCGGTAACAACAATGGCAGTAACCGCAGGAGCTTAACCCAACACCTTAAAAAGACCCGCAACAAAAAAATTGATCGCAAGAAATTCCCGTCTGTGAATGTGTCCTGGTGTGTATTTGTAAGTCTTATTTGTAATTGGCTCTGCGTTACATATGGGTCGGAATGAGGTTGAAGCAGACCATCCTAATTCCACCACGGAAATGTTTGCTTACAAGCCTGCTCTTCCAAGCACTTGGCATAGCTTTCCTTTGTCTCAGTTTCACAATCCTCTGGAAGATTATTTTGAAACTCCTCTGGTGTTTTCAGCCACCTAAGGGGCTGTCCCAGTTCTCTTCACATCTCCATATCATGGAATCATCAGTGGTTGCAGTTGCAGGCTCCTACATTCCTGCCTCCCTTATTCAGTATCTTCATACAGAAAAACCAAGGATAGCCACAAAGGTAGCTATATGTGTGGATTTGTGTGTGTGTGTGTGTGTGTGTACACACACACGCACATATATATATAATTATTATTATAACAATAATGATGGTATTTGTTAAGCGCTTACTATGTGCAAAGCACTGTTCTAAGTACTGGGGAGGTTACAAGTTGATCAGGTTGTCCCATGGGGGGGGCTCATAGTTTTTAATCCCCATTTCACATATGAGGTAACTGAGGCACAGAGAAGTTAAGTGACTTGCCCAAAGTCACACAGCTGACAGTTGGAGGAGCCGGATTTGAACCCATGACCTGTGACTCCAAAGCCCGTGCTCTTTCCTCTGGGCCATACTGCTTCTCGACATATATGTGTGTGTGTGTATATATATATGCACAAACATACATATATGTGTATATATATGTATGCATATATATATATATGTATATATATGTGTGTGTGTATATATATATATATATATATATACACACACAATTTGTAGTACAATTGTTAAGGGCTTATGATGTGCCAGGCACTGTACTAAGTGCTGGGGTGAATACAAGCAAATAATGTACATAGTTCCTGTCCCATGTGAGACTCATAGTCTAAATCACCATATTAAATTTGAGGTAAGTAAGGCACAGAGAGAAGTGTAGTGTCTTGCCCAAGATCACACAGCAAAGTGGCCGAGGCAAGATTAGAACCCAGATCCTTCAGACTCCCAGATTCTATTCACTAGTCAACACTGCTTCTCTCTCTCTGTTCCCCTCCCCACATCTCCACAATCCATAACCAATGTTAGAAAAACAAACCAAATGTATACATTGAAGAAAGGTGGAAACTATGACCTTCTCCTGCCCTTAACTTAAATCTTATATGAGCAAGACATGGGGATCAGGGGAATTAAAAAGCAAACAAATATATTTCAGGAGCAGTTTAAAAAAAAATTAGGGCAAAATCTGTCAAATATTTAGAATTATTTAATGTTTAAATACATTTGGGCTTCATTTTAGCTTTTTTCAGTTAACTCACAGTTCAGGAAATCCCTGTGAAGAGAATGTTTGTGCTTGTTTTTGGTCCCTCTCTACTATAAAATCTGCTTTTGTGCTGTTTCCAGTTGGACTAAGAGCATGTGCATGCTGGGCCAATAAGATAAGGCCCTTTTTTCCTTTGGGGAATCAGTTCCAGTAACAGCTAATCAGCTTCGCCAGCAGTGAGGAACCAAGAGAACACATAACAAACTACCACATGGCACAGCCACGAACCCACTACAACATGTCAGACGCCCCCAGAAGAACTCAACTCTTATCATATGGATGAGTTTTAGAACAAAAAACTTTTCCAAAATACTTCCTTCCCTCTCCTGTGCCCCTGGTCCTGGTGTTTCAGTGTATCAATATGTGAGCATGTTGTAGGATTCCAGTCTATGTGTCCTGCTCCATAGCGGAAAGAGCCCAGGGTTGGGAGTCAGAGGACAAGGGTTCTAATCCCGGCCCCGCCACTTCTCAGTTGTGTGACTTTGGGCAACTCGCTTAACTTCTCTGTGCTTCAATTCCCTCATTTGTAAAATGCGGGATTAAGACTGTGAGCCCCACGTGGGACAACCTGATTACTTGTATCTACCCCAGTGCTTAGAACAGTGCTTGGCACATTCATTCATTCATTCAATCATATTTATTGGGCACTTACTGTGTGCAGGGCACTTTACGAAGCACTTGGGAAGTACAAATCAGCAACACATAGAGAGGGTCCCTACCCAACAACGGGCTCACAGTCTAGAAGGGGGGAGACATATAACAAAACAAAACAAGTAGACAGGTATCAATAAATAGAATTATAGCTATATACACATCATTAATAAAATGAATAGAGTAATAAATATGTGCAAATATACGCAAGTCCTGTGGGGAGGGGAAGGGGTAGGGCAGAGGGTTGGGGGGTGATGAGGAAGGGAGGAGGAGGAGAGGAAAAGGGGCCTCAGTCTGGGAAGGCCTCCTGGAAGAGGTGAGCTCTCAGTAGGGCTTTGAAGGGAGGAAGAGAGCTATTTTGGTGGATGTGTGGAGGGAGGGCATTCCAAGCCAGACGTAGGATGTGGGCCAAGGGTCGAGACAAGAATGAGGCCAGGGAGGAGGTTAGTGGCAGAGGAGTAGTGTGTGCGGACTGTACTGGAGAAGGAGAGAAGGCAGGTGAGGTAGGAGGGGGCGAGGTGATGAAGCCCAGAGTGAGGAGTTCTTGCTTCATTTGAGATATTTGAGGAGGGGAGTGACATGCCCAGAGCATTTCTGTAGAAAGCTAATCGGAGCAGCAGAGTGAAGTATAGACTGAAGTGGGGAGAGACAGGAGGATGGGAGAGCAGAAAGGAGGCTGATGCAGTAATCAAGTCGGGATAGGATGAGAGATTGAACTAGCAAGGTAGTGGTTTGGATGGAGAGGAATGGGTGGATCTTGGCCATGTTTTGGGGGTGAGACTGGCAGGTTTTGGCGACGAATTGAATATATGGGGTAAGTAAACGCTTAACAAATACCATCGTTATTATTATTATTAATAATAAGTATTATTATTAAATGAAGGATGTCTACTCCTCCTCCAGACTGTAAATTCTTTGTGTAAAAGGAATGTAGGGCTCTACCAACTCTGTTGAATTGTACACTTCCAAGCACTTCGTACAGTGCTCTGCGCATAGTGAGAGCTCAGTAAATACAGTTGATTAAATTCCACTGATTAGGAGGCAACAGCAATGGCACTTACTCAGAATGGGAGAGTTAGGAAAGGTGTTGATAGGGAGAGGTTGGGCTGTTGGAATCTAGGATTTGATACTCTTCCCAGCAAGAGTCAGAGAAGATTGGAGAGGTAGGAAAAAAGCTGAAGAGAGCTCTAATAATGATGATGGTTTTTGTTAAATGCTTACTATGTGCAAGGCACTGTACTAAGCGCTGGGGTGGCTACGGATCCATACCAGCACTTAGAACAGTACCTGGCACACAGTAAACCCTTAACAAATACCAAAATTATTATTATTATTACTGTTATATGAGAAAATCAAGTTGGACGCAGTTCTTGCCCCAAGTGAGGCTCACAGTCTTAATCCCCATTTTACAGATGAGGTAACTGAGGCCAAGAGAAGTTAAGTGACTAGCCCAGTACCACACAGCAGACAAGTGGCAGAGGCAGGATTAGAACCCAGTTACTTCTGACTCCCAGGCTATCTCTATCCAATCGGCCATACTGCTTTAATTTGGGGTTTGGGAGCTTACTTTGAATGAAGAAAAGGAAAGATCTGGGAAGGTTGAAATAGGGCAGAAATATAATAAAATGTGACAGCTCCAAACCCTAGAGAAAATCAATCAGTCAATATTATTTCCTAAGTGATTACTATGATAATAATAATAATAATAATAATAGTGGCATTTATTAAGCACTTACTATGTGCAAAGCAATGTTCTAAGTGCTGGGGAGGTTACCGAGTGATCAAGTTGTCCCATGGGGTGCTCACGGTTTTCAACCCCATTTTCCAGATGAGGTAACTGAGGCACAGAGAAGTTAAGTGACTTGCCCAAAGTCACACAACTGACAGTTGGCAGAGCTAGGATTTGAACACATGACCTCTGAATCCAAAGCCTGTGTTCTGTATTAAGCCTTTGGGACAGTACAATACAACAGAGTTGGTAACATATTCCATGCTCAGAACAAGCTTATAGTTGATAGGCTAGTCAGGAGCTTCAGATTTGTCTCTCAATTGTTCACAAGGAGATAGCAACTTCCAGACAGCGAATTGTGATAGTATCATTCATTCATTCATTCATTCAATCGTATTTATTGAGCGCTTACTGTGTGCAGAGCACTGTACTAAGCGCTTGGGAAGTACAAGTGGGCAGCATATAGAGACGGTCCCTACCCAACAATGGGCTCACAGTCTAGTATTCTTGCTGCTAGAGCAGCCCTATTGAAAAATACATTGTTTTTTCCCCAGAACTCTATCTGTGTATGTATGTATGTAAGAGTTTGGGGTTTAGAACTTGGAGCATTTCTTATTTGAATTCTCTTTCCGTCTTACTATTTACAACCCACATATAGATGATTGGACCAAGAGTAATGCCAACTTCAAATCACAAAAAATGAAGAAAAATCAAGTTCTCTCTCTCCCTCTTCTCCCCTCTTATATCCTTACATACACACACACACATACACACACACTCATATGCCACTCCTTTTTTTCAAAGACTTGTGTCTTATTCATTCAATCATATTTATTGAGCACTTACTGTGTGCAGAGCACTGTACTAAGCGTGTGGGAAGTACAAGTCTTATCTGAGATGGCCTCTGTAGTTTCTGGGAAATGATTACTATTCTTGAAGGATGAACAGCTCAGCATGGCTTAGTGGAAAGAGCATGGGCTTGGGAGTCAGAGGTCATGGGTTCTAATCCTGGCTCTGCCACTTGTCTGCTGTGTGACTTTGGACAAGTCATTTCACTTCTCTATGCTCCAGTTACCTCAATCTGTAAAATGGGGATTAAGACTGTGAGCCCCACATGGGACAACTTGATTACCTTATATCTACCCCAGTGCTTAGAACAGTTCTTGGCACATAGTATACACTTAACAAATACTATCATCATCATTATTATTATAACAAAAAAGTGCATGTAATACTGAATATGTGTGCATACAAATGTGTGTATGTGCATACATATCCTGTCTTTTGAAATTAAAGATACCCCTGAGATCCTATCTCTGCAAGTATATGGCTGCAGCTATAATCAAGCTAATGGCAAAATAAACAAAAATTCCAAATTTCCTGTTTTTCCTGTTATCGAGCCCAAACCCTAACCCTAATATACTATGTTCAGGGAAACTCACATCTTTTTAACCAGGTGGAGGTAAATTGTAAGGAAAAGGGTGTCCTTCCCCTTACCCTATGGGTAACCCTAAGCACTACTTGTCTTGTCTTATGCTTCTTCTCCCCCTTTTAGACTGTGAGCCCACTGTTGGGTAGGGACTATCTCTATATGTTGCCAACTTGTACTTCCCAAGCGCTTAGTACAGTGCTCTGCACACAGTAAGTGCTCAATAAATATGATCGATTGATTGATTATGCTGTCGAGTCGGCTCCGACCCAAAGCAACACCATGGACACACCTGTCCCAGAATGCCCCACCTCCATCTGCCATCGCTCTGGCAGTGTATCCATAGAGTTTGCTTGATAAAAATATGGAAGTGGTTTACCATTGCCTCTTTTCACGCAGTAAACTTGAATCTCCACCCTCGACTCTTCCCATGCCACTGCTGCCCAGAACAGGGGAGTCTAGACTTGGACCAGATTGCTTCCCACTTGCTAGTTGCTGGCCGAGGAAGGAATGGAATGACTATTCCTCTGCATGACTCTCCTTCCCAAAGTTGAGAATGGTAAAATACTGGAAACTCTCTAGGGGAGACCCTGAGAGGGCAATCCTACACACTGCTCAGGAATGGGAAGAGCACATTCACACAGCTCAGTGTGAGTACTTACTAATAGGAATCACCAGAGTTGCAGACAGCTAGGGATCAATGAAGTAATTCGTCCACGCCTGGATGGTGATGGGGAGTGCTTTTCCCTCCAGGAAATCTGGTACCACACTGAAGTCAGAAGATGTCAGTCCGGCCCCCCAGTCCTGGGTAACACCAGAGATTTCTTGCAGGAAACTTGGGGCTGAAGACATATCTGTACTAAATGTGGTCTTGTGGTTAGTGAGTCACTGGAAAATGAAAGGAACTGATACTGGGAGCCAACATATTCAGTGGAGTGTCTTACCACTTTGTCCTGGCGAATTGATACCTATCATTTAAGGTGAAAATGATGCTGTGTAGGATGAGTAACTAAACTACTCACTGTACCACTTTCCCAGCTCTCTTATCCCCTACCTCTTGCTCAGGCCATTTCCTCTACCCATCATCCCTCTTCATGAATGACAGACCACATCTTTCTCCATTTTCATAGCTCTTCCTAGATCACATATTCTCTAAGGGACCTTCTCCAATTAATTTCTAACACCTCCACTTTATATTGTTCCATATGCCCCGCTAAGCACTTGTTATCAACAACCCCTAATCAAAAAATCAATCAATGGTAAGAACTTGAAAGAGTAAAATGCAGTTAGTAGGCACAATTCCACCTCTCAAAGAGCTCACTGTTTAATGAAAGAGATTGGCAGAACTCATCTTCCCAACCAACCCTCTTCTCCCCCAATTTTTCTTTCACTGTAGACAGCACCACTCTCCTTCCTTACTCACTGGCCTGTAACCCTAACATTATCCTCTACTCATCTCTCTCTTTCAACCCATCTGTCACTAAATCCTGTCGGTTCTCCCTTCACAACATTGCCAAAATCTGCCTTTCCCTCTCCATCCAAACTGCTGCTATGCTGATTCAAGCCCTTGCCTTGGTATTCATTTATACTTACTATGTGCAAAGCACTGTATTAAGCACCTGGAAAGAAATACACAGATTTGGTACATGGATGAGGGTCCATGGCTTCTAATCAATTAAGAGTTTCATTGAGCACTTACTGTGTGCAGAACACGGTACTAAGTGCTTAGGAGCACCTAAAGTGATCATAATCTGAAAATATGGGAGAATAGGGTGGGCAACCTTAAGGAACTGAAAATATCAACATAGAATACCAAGGTGATATCAAACATGGAAAGAGCAGTGGGATTCCTGAAATCCTCTTACTTGGGAAAAGTAGAAAACTTGAAAGACCTTTAGAAAAGTTAGTGATTCCGAATGCAATAATTCAGAGCATCTTAATAATAAAACTGTATCTGATTTTCCTTCCAAAAGTGAAGGGAGTAGATTATTCTGTCATCCCTCCCTTGGTCTTAAATTCTTGAGCATAAATTCTTTAAATTAAGTACTCTAGTTTTTTATACAAGTAATTAATTAGTCTAATGGAGAGCTATAGGCAATAGTGAGAAGCCAGACTGCCAACGAGGGTTTCAAGCACAATGAAGGAAAAAAACAAAACTGGCTATCCAAACCAATAGTGAGGTATTGGAACAAATGAATCACCAACACAGAATGTTTCCTTTCTCACGATAATCAAATCCAGCTTCCAGGGTTACTCCTCTATTGAATGAATGGTCTCTTTTTTCTCACTAAATGTCATGTTGCCATTTTTAAAATGCCCATGGTGTGTATTACCCACAAAAGCAGAAACCCATGGAGGCAGCCTGGAGAACACCTTGTAGTATTTAAACTGGTATTTCTTTCATAGTCATGGTTCCCAAGTTTGCTTTTCACAGTTATAACATTATGACCTTCCTGTCTGCACCATTCAAAATGGATTTCATGATGCTTACCACAAAAAGAGCGTAAGCCAAAATGATTGTTTGCTTGATCCCATGCCCTTACCTTTCTGGATGAATTGAAGAATTGGCTTTTTTTCTTGTCTTTTGAACTTTGGAGACCTCTAAATTAAGTTTCTTCCTTGAATCTATTCTTATTAAAATCTTCCAACAAGATTCTGGATGCTATTCTTCAGAGTGTCTGTGTTACACCCTTGATGGTACATTATGCACTTGAGAAAAATTGCTTTTTTTAGGGGACTAGCATAACAAATAAACTGCATCTATACAGACAAGGTTAATGGAGATTTATTAATTATCCTCTTATTCAATAAATTGTTTTTTGACCTGGATTATCTTGTTGGCCGCATATGTTGAAGCCCGTTTCTAGACTGCTATTCCATTGTTGGGTAAGGATTGTCTCTGTTGCTAAATTGTACTTTCCAAGCACTTAGTACAGTGCTCTGCACACAGTAAGCACTCAATTATAAATACAAATATTGAATGAAATTAACTGGATTAGCTCAAATGGTATTACAGTATTTATGAACAGTTATTTCCACTGCACTTGCTTTTCATTATTTATTGCAAACATTAGTTTCCCTGTGTGTCTAACTATTCTCCCTTTAGATTAGAAAGACACAGAATTTAAAAAAAAATAATGGTATCTGTTAAACGCTTACTATTTACCAGGTACTGGTAAATAGTGTTGAGGTGGATACAAGAAAATCAGGTTGGACACAGTCCCTGTTCCACACTGAGCTCACAATTTCAATTCCCATTTTACAGATGAGGTAACAGAGGCACAGAGAAGTGAGGTGACTTGCCCAAGGTCACAAAGCAGACAAATGGTAGAGCTGGGATTAGAACCCATGACTTGACTCCCAGTCCCATGACCTATCCACTAGGCCAAGCTGCTTTACAATGTCCTTATCTTTAACCTGAGTCTTAGTAGATGCAATAAGCTTTGCATGGACTTAATAATGTTTTTAACTGATTAAATGCATTGTTTGAAGCTCCTAGCAGTCAGGAACCCCATCTTACTGTCTTTTAAAATTGTTCCAAGTGCCTAGTACAATTCAGTGATATTTGTGGAATTCTTAATCTTACACTATATACCACACACTGTTCTAAGTGCTGGAGTAGACAAAAGATGATCAGGTCATCCTCATGGTTTTCATCCACAGCAATTTTGGGGTGCCTAGAGTGCACAGAACACTCTACTAGGTGCTGGGGAACATACAAAAGAAGTAAATCCTGTTTACTTTTTTTAGTGATTTTGAAAATGCATCCCTTGAAATATTTGGATTTGCTCGGTAAATTCCTAAATTATCTTCAGAAATAGACTAGGCTTTGGGAGATACAAGCCCAGAATTTCCTCAAAAAATACCAATATGAATAGATGAGGAAAAAAACCCAAATAGAAATGTATAATACCTCCAAAGAAAATGAGAAAAAGTGAATTCTTCATTTCAGTTACAGAGGGCAAAATGTGGACTAGCAACAAGTTAGGCTTAGCCTCTAACTACATGGCATCCATCACAGAATCTGTTGTGAATTGTTCAGTTAGGAAGAGCTCTGAATTGATCTAGTTTGGTTGCCTTTGATGATTAGAGTAACTGGAAATCACTAAGCTCCACTTCAATTTCTTTCAGATAGGAAAAGGCTTTGTGCATCTTAAGGAGACTAAACATATTGTTCTTCAAAAACCGTGAATCATTAGGAAGGATTTTCAGGGACCGGTCCTCGAAACAAATCTATTCAACCGATTAAAAGAGTACATCAAAAGGGCAACTGCTATCTACTTCTATCTGCCTTGGGGTTATAAAAAAGTTCAAAAAACAAACGTTAGGATTGGCATCTACTCCCACAAAAGAAAAATTACCAGTATCTCACAATGTACAATGGAAATGCCATTAATGATTAAGTCCAGATTCTCTGCAACCACACAGTTTGTCAGCCCTCAAATATGACCAAAGCACTCACATCTGATCTTTAAGTCCTCCTTAAATCCACCTCATTCACCAGTCTTTCATGATTAAATCACACCTCCCTGGTCATGCAACCTTTCCAATCTCTCAGCATTTATGTGATTATAGGTTTATATATTTTATTTATTTATTTATTTTTCCTTTCAGTATCCATGTAATTGTTTTGTATTTTTTTTCTCTTGTTCTCACTTAGAGAAGCAGCTTGGCTTGGTGGAAAAAGACAGAGTTGGAAGAGCCTCGCTCTCTATGCTTAGTTCACTTGTGTGCTTTTGCGTTTAAATCTCTCTAATCCCATTTTCCTTCCTCCATCCGGACAAGAAAAGTCCAAACACCCGCAGCAGGAGAGTCCTACAAAACCCTGGGAAGACTAATGGCTGCCAAAATGGTTGCTGTGGCTGTGGGTGTGTCTGGAACTCTGAGCCCTGAGGATCCCGAAATCTGCAGCGTAAAGATATAACAATAATCGTGATGGTATTAGTTAAGCACTTACTATAGGTTAAGCACCGTTCTAAGCACTGGGGTAGATAGAAGCTAATCAAGCTGGACACAGTCCCTGTCCCACATGGGAATCACAGTCTTAATCCCCATTTTATCGATGAGGTAATTGAGGCACAGAGAAGTGAAGTGATTTGCCCAAGGTTACACAGCAGGCACTTGGCGGAGCCGGGATTGGCTTCTGACTCTCGGGCCCATGCTCTATCCACTAGGCCATTTCACATTTTTCCCCTTACCATAGATGCCATTTTTGTCTCCAGTTGGCCCTGTCTTCCCCAATTTTCTTCTGATCGGTTCTACTCTCTAAGCTAAGCCTTCTTATCTTCTGCATCAGCTCTCCTGTAACCACATTTGTCCTTGGGAGGGTGAGCTAAATAACCCTAATAAAACAAATGGTTTCATGGCTCAGGCTGGTTCTGCCTCCTCCAGTCTCTAAAGAAGCTTTAATAATTAACCCTAACAGGCCTATGGCTCTAGGGAACTTTTTCCTTTCTGTCTCTTTTGCCAGGCAGGGTATTTTGACTGCTAGGAAAGGGAAGAAATTAGCTGAGGCCCACCTCATCCAACTGAAATCAATCCTCAATTTATTTAACTCTACCCTTTCCTGCACCCAGCAGAAATACTTCTCCATCCTTTATTGACTCACATACCTATTGTCCAAGGCAGTGGTTTCAGGCTTTTAACTCCCTATTCAAAGTCCATTTTCCTTGAACTCCCCACATCTCTTGTCTCTAATGACCCTGTTGCAAACCCTGTTCGTAAAATTGAAACCATAAGGTGAGGTCTCCATAAAATTTCCCCTGCTTCTTTCCAATGCCTTCCTATTCCTGCCCTCTTCTCCAACTCTCCCATCCTTCCCAGCAGTACCTCAAGAGGAGCTCTGCCTCTTCCACTCAAATGTTATCCCCCCCTCCATATTTACACTTCTGATTTCATTCCTTCCCATTTTATGAAAATAATTGCCTTCTCACATTTCCCTCTCTGACCATAATTACAATATATAAAAATATTACAGATACATCATTCCCTGCCCACAATGAGTTTACAGTCTACAGTACTTCTCTGTTACTGTGTTAGCTCATTGTGAACAAAGAAGAAGTCACTTCTGTGTTTTCTACTTTCCGAGAGTTTAATACAGCACATTACAACCAAAGGGTGCTTGATTAATATAATCGAGTATAATCAAATATATATAATGATACATATTCCCCCTTCTAGACTGTGAGCCCGTTGTTGGGTAGGGACTGTCTCTTATGTTGCCGACTTGTACTTCCCAAGCACTTAGTACAGTGTTCTGCACACAGTAAGAGCTCAATAAATGATTGAATGAATGAATGAATAAATAATAATGATAATTTACAAACAAACCATGGTGTACATACAATCATATTAGACACAGTCCCTGTCCATATGGGGTTCACAGTTTAAGGGATGGGAAGAGAACAGGGATTTAGTCCCATTTTGCAGATAAGTAAACTGAGGCAAAGAAAGGTAAGGTAAGTCCAAGGTCACACAGGAGAGAATGAGTGGAGAAGAAATTAGAACCCAGGTCTATGGACTCCCAGTCCTGTACTCTTTTCACTATTACTACATTTCTTTGGGGATAGATTTCACCTTTCTGCCCATAAATTCTGATCTGTAGCATCTTTTCCCTACCAAACTGGGAAAACCACAGGAAACATTTTATATTTAAAGATTTAGTTTTTAAGCCCCTCCATTTTAAAATCTTTGTAAAGTCCTACAAAGTCTTACTTTGTAAAGTCTTAAATGCTCTCAAATTTTACTTCTATTTATACCCTTTTTCGTTTTTCCATTCCATTCTCAATAGTCTTCCTTTGGAAGTGATGTGTGATTACACTTCTGTAGCAACTGGTTCTTTTTCCCATTAGAACTACCAAGGGAGTGTTATCCTCTCTATTCTTCTGCACAGTGACCTTTTCATTAACTTTATCACATCTCTTCATTCATTTTTCCTCTCATTTTCACTGTGTGTTATCTATTCATTTTATCTTTTGCCAATCAATCTACTATTATCTTCACAGCATGAAAGGGAAATTGATCAGAACGTCAATCCCAGCCAGTCTTTGAAGGTAAATGCAAATGACTGAGTGCCACGTCTTAGTAGACATTAAAAATGAACCAAGCAAAAATAAAATGCCTTTTAGTGTTAAGAAGCATAAAATAAAAGAGCATCTCAGTGAAAAACAGTACAAACAATTCACGGAAATACTCTTTTTGTTGAAACCACACACTGTAGTTAGCTGTTGAATTATTTTATTTAATGAATGTTGGAACAAATTAAACTGAAATAACATTTTTAATATACTAAGAAAATTGTATTCATTCTCTTTTGGGAACCTGCCTTTCATCATGATTCAATCAATCAATCAGTGCTATTAATTGAGCACTTACTACTACTACTACTACTGATAATAATAATGGCATTTAAGTGCTTACTATGTGCAAAGCACTGTTCTAAGTGCTGGGGAGGATACAAGGTGATCAGGTTGTCCCAGGTGGGGCTCACAGTCTTAATCTCCATTTTACAGATGAGGTAACTGAGGAACAGAGAATTTAAGTGACTTGCCCAGAGTCACACAGCTGTCAATTGGTGGAACTGGGATTTGAAGCCATGACCTCTGACTCCCAAGCCCGTGCTCTTTCCACTGAGCCACGCTGCTTACTATGTGCAGAGCACTGTACTAAATGCTCTGGAGAGAACATGTAAGCTCACTGTAGGGAGAGAACGTGCCTATCAACTCTGTTATATTGCACGCTTCCAAGCGTTTAGTACAGTGCCCTGGACACAGTAAACACTCAACAAGTATGATTGATTGATTAGCAAACATGTTCCCTAGGATTCCTGCTCCAAGAATGCCCTGTGCATCATGAACCACCAGGATAAAACCACTGTAGGATATTCTCTAGGCTTCTCTCTCCACTAGTCAGCTGAGTGAGTAATCCATCAATCAATCAATCATATTTATTGAGCGCTTACTGTGTGCAGAGCACTGTACTAAGCGCTTAACCAGTAACCTGTGGCCCCCCATATAGTGGCTCCTGCCTTTCCACCCTGACACGCAAGCTTTGATCCAAAGCCCTCAACATCTTCTTCTATCTGATCGCCATGCTGCCTCTCTGGCCTCTCCTACACAACGTTGAGAAATCCCCATCCCTCCCTGCCTTCCACGACCACGGGAAACAGAGAAAAGAAGCCACATCCTGACGCCGTCTCCCCAGACCCTTGGGAAGTCCGTGGCAGCTTGTTGCAGTAGCAGTCATTGAGGCTGCTGGTGTGTTTGTTTGTAGATTCTAAGCCATGATGAGCCTGAAATCCTGCTCCTCTCCCAACAGTACCTACTGAGCTTTGATTATATTTTGTGTATTTATCAATGCTTTCATGTTGTCTTAGTATTTTGTTTCCTCCATTCAATTGTATTTATTGAGCGCTTACTGTGAGTGGGAGATTACAACAATAAACAGACACATAAATCTCTTCTTATCTGTCTGCCACCCATCCCTTCCCCCTTTACAGCTTTAACCAGCTGAGTGTCAGGGTCTATTTCTAATTCCCACCTGTATATTCTTTCCCAGTAATAATAATAATGATGGCATTTGTTAAGTGCTTACAATGTGCGAAGCACTGTTCTAAGCGCTGGGTTGGTTACAAGGTGATGATCAGTTTGTCCCACAGGGGGCTCACAGTCAATCCCCATTTTACAGATAAGGTAACTGAGGCCCGGAGAAGTTAAGTCACTTGCCCAAAGTCACAAAGCAGACAAGTGGCAGAGATGGAATTAGAACCCATGACCTCTGACTCCAAAGCCCAGGCTCTTTCCACTGAGCCATGCTGCTTCAGTACTCTACATACTAGAGAAGCAGCATGGCTCAGTGGAAAGAGCCCGGGCTCTGGAGTCAGAGGTCATGGGTTCAAATCCTGGCTCCGCCAGTTGCCAGCTGTGTGACTTTGGGCAAGTCACTTCACTTCTCTGGGCCTCAGTTACCTCATCTGTAAAAATGGGGATTAAGACTGTGAGCCCCGCGTGGGCCAAACTGATCACCTTGTAATCTCCCCAACACTTAGAACAGTGCTTTGCACATAGTAAGCGCTTAATAAATGCCATTATTATTATT
The DNA here is from genome assembly GCF_015852505.1 of Tachyglossus aculeatus. Lineage (NCBI taxonomy): Eukaryota > Metazoa > Chordata > Mammalia > Monotremata > Tachyglossidae > Tachyglossus > Tachyglossus aculeatus. Next base: position 32,033,563 of record NC_052079.1, on the reverse strand, counting down.
ATTATTATTATATCGGAAGCACTTAATAAATAATGATAACTACAACTTTTTTAATAGCATTTAAGCTTACTATGTTCCAGGCACATAGTAAGGGTATTGTCAGTCAGTCAGTCAATTGGTCAATCATATTCATTCATTCAATCGTATTTATTGAGCGCCTACTGTGTGCAGAGCACTGTACTAAGTGCTTGGGAAGTACAAGTCCGCAACATATAGAGACGGTCTCTACCCAACAACGGGCTCACAGTCTAGACAATAGGCTCACAGTCTAGTTTATTGAGAGCTTACTGTGCTCTCTCTTAGTACTACACTAAGTGCCTGGGAGAATACAATAAAACAATATAACAGACACATTGTCTGACTACATGAAGCTTACTATACCAGGTATTGTACAATGTGCAGTGGTCACTCATAGGTTTCAAAGTTTTAATCCCCATTTTAAAGATGAGTATTTTTCAATTGAGCACAGAGGAGTCAAGTGACTTGCCAAAGGTCACACAGCAGACAAGTGGCAGAGCTGTGATTAGAACCCAAGTCCTCTGACTTCCAGTCTCGTGCTCTATCCACTAGACCCTGCTGCTGGTCTATATAGTGTATCTTTAAAATTACCTTAACTTTAATACTTGAATTGATAAACTACTTTAAAAGCATTACAAGTATTATGGGAACAAGGATGCATTCCTCTTCCTTTCAATTACCAAATATAATTTTCCCAGGAAGTTCTAATATGTTTTACATGGGTTTTGTTTGGCTAATCCACCTACTTCTATTGGAGGGCAATGAAATTATTTAATAAAATTATAATGGTGTTACCTTCCTAATTAAAAGACAGCAATCAAATTTTTTTCATTGCCTGAGGATCTTTGACATTAGAATATCAGCTTTTCCTAAACAAAGCCATTGATCAGAAGGTTATTTTCCAAAAACAACCATTTTGCAAATGAATATACAAATTTATAAGGAAATTCCTTACATAAGATGATAGAGGAAACATGAAAAGTACCAGTTATTTTGACTTTGAGCTCACCTATTATTTGGTATTTAGAAGCAGCATGGCTTAGTGGAAAGAGCACAGGCTTGGGAGTCAGAGGATGTGGGTTCTAATCCTGGCCCCCCCACTTGTCTGCTGTGTGACCTTGGGCAAGTCACTTAAATTCTCTGGACCTCAGTTCCCTCATCTGTAAAATGGGGATTAAGACTGTGAGCCCCACGTGGGACTACCTGATTACCTTGTATTTACTCCAGCACTTAGAATAGTACTTGGAACATAGTAAGCACTTAACAAATACTATTATTATTATTATTATAATTATTATTATTATTATTATATTGAAAGTAGGGCTACAAAGTTCTGACTCTGAATCAGCTATCCACACCAATCAGAGAGAGGAAGCAGGAGAAACATTAGCACTGTGTCAGTGGTGTTAGGGAGATATAGCAAGCTGGCATCCCTGTCCCAGAGGGAATACAACCAGTTAATCGATCAGTCAATCAAGGGGATTTATGGAACATTTACTGAGTGCAGAGCACTGAGTTAAGTACTCCATAGAGGGTAAATTTGTAATGGATCATATTTAAGTGCAACTGGGCTCTATAATATTTGTGCTAAAGTCAAAATGGTATATTAAAAGTGGAAAGTGGTGAAGGTTCTTGCTAATACATTAAAGATTTACTATCCCAATTTAAAATAGATACACAGGGTTATCTCTTTTCTTTTTGCTAATAGATAAAAATGCTTGCTTATATGAGCAATTTACTTCTCAGTTCAAGGAAATTTAAGAGCTTCTGACCAATTTGGGAAGTCATTCCTTGTTGATGTAGGCATAATGTACTATCTTTGTTCACACCTGCAGGAGGAGATGGGATCTGAGAGAGGGTAGAGTAGGGACTGTCTCTATATGTTGCCAACTTGTACTTCCCAAGCGCTTAGTACATAGCTCTACACACAGTAAGTGCTTAATAAATACGATTGAATGAATGAATGAATCTGAGAAGTAATGACCTAGCATTTACTAATCTGTTAGTCCTTCATGGCACAGGAACCGCAGGCAGCCTTATATCTACCCCAGCACTTAGAAAAGTGATTGACACATAGTAAGCACTTAACAAATATAGTAACAGAAAAGATAATAAGGATATTATAATGAACCTTAAAAACCAGCAGGAAGGAGTGAACCCTAAATGTTCAATAATCTTTGGAAATATTCCCATCTAGGGTTTTTCTTGTTATCACAAATTTAGTTTGGGGGAGGCAGTTAGCAGTCATCTTCTTAACAGACTATGCTGTTTCAGTTTGGGGGTGGTTGTTTCAAACTTTATAAAGCACAATGCATTTCCTGACACAGACACTTGAATTGCTCACCAAGCTTCTTTTCTGTTCATAGTTATCATCAGGACAAGAATGAATCTCCCTCTATTAGAGGCTTGGGCTTCTTAAGAGCTTGTCCAAAATGGTCTTTTGCATGAAAATACTGGAATCAAAACAGCTATGAAAAATTCCACTGATTGCTCTATTTTGTTCTTCTGTCCCAGCTAAATAATAATAATAATGATGGTATTTGTTAAGTGGTTGCTATGTGCCAAGAACTGTTCTAAGAGCTGAGGTAGAAACAAGGTTATCAGGTTGTCCCATGTGGGGCTCACAGTCTTAATCCCCATTTTACAGATGAGGGAACTGAGGCACAGAGAAGTGAAGTGACTTGCCCAAAGTCTCACAGCTGACATGTGGCAGAGCCAGGATTAGAACCTAAGACCTCTGACTCCTTGTTCTGTGCTCTTTCCACTAAACCACGCTGCTTGTCTAAAGCAGCTAAAGCCCATCTCTCCGATTAAATCCTTTTAGTGAGGAAAAAAAAATCACTTTGAATAGGCAACCATCATACTCAAATCTGTACTACCCTTGTTCTGGAAAATGCACTGCTGTCAGAATTCCCTTGACCTTCTCCACGGCACACAGGTGCTGGATGTATGTGGAAAGTAACAGAATTTGACAAGTCAGAGTCAAGATGAATGCACCCAAATACAGAATGTAATTTCCATTAGTGTATTTGTGCCTTTCTGGGCTATATTTAGTGACGTTATTTAATGGTTGAATTAATGCTATTTTTCTGGCTGTCATTTCAGCCTTACAGAATGCCTAGGAAATGGGAACACATCAGTCTCGTCCTTAAACAAGAACACTGAGGTGTCATTTCTATTACATTTCCACATTTTGAAAATAATTCCTTTTCCAGACAAGTCACGATTCTGATCTCTTCTTTTCCAATGCATTTATTTTGCACCATTACTGGTTTCCCAACCTGCACTGAAAATATTCTTTTAGAATTATATAATCAGGGACATGTAGGCCTTGAGGGGCCTTGAGATTCCTTTTAAGCAGTTCCACCTGCCTCCAGTCAGGTAAATGACTAAAACTGGGAGTATTGTTTCTTTGAATATCCCTAGAAATATCCTGCTCAAGAGGTGTTTATTATGCCTACTGTCCCTCTATACCTTGTGCCAGTGTTTATCCCACTTAGGCAAAAGAATCTTCCTTTTTATCCAGCTAAACTTTACCCAATCTACTTTTTCTGTACATAAAGAAAATAAAAGTGAAAATTATTCTAATTACAAACTCTTTGCATAGATGAAGACAGTTATTAAGTATCCCAGATCAAAAATGCTGATTTCATTATGCTTTATTTGTATGATACTTCTATCCAGGTCATGGTCATCTGTGACTTTTACATTGTATTCTGCTAAACCGAATCCAATCAGTCTAGTCTTCAGGGTGCTGATTTTTCTCTTTCCTAAATATACCACCTTTCATATGGACCTATAGTTTATTCTGCTTTTGCACAACCATTTGTTTCCAAATGTTCAAGATTCCATCCTTATCTTCCCAAGTATAATCCATTCCAATTTATTGCTGCCTGAAAAGTTGAAGATTCCTAATAATAATATAATGATAATGGTATTTGTTAAGCACTTACTATGTGCCAAGCACTGTTCTAAGTGCTGGGGTAGATACGAGGTAATCAGGTTGGACACAGTCCCTGTCCCACATGGGGCTCACACCCTTAATAATCTCCATTTTACAAATGAGCTAACTGAGGCAAAGAAGTAAATGACTTGCCCACCGTCCCCCTAGTGAAGTGCTTTTTCAGAGAAAGCCAGGTGAGGGGAGAAAGGCCTGCGACGTCATCGTGTTATGCTGTGTGTGAATCAATTAATCAAACAATCTGTGGCATTTATCGAGGACATAGTCTGTGCAGAGCACTGAACTGAATCCTTGCCCTCTTTTCAATAGCTATTTCATATTTTGAAACAATAACTCTGTAACTAAAAGGGGCATGTCTGTACTTGAGTAATCATGATTCCTCATCTGAAAATGACCTAGATTCACATGAATTATCTAATGCATTCCCTCTAGACTGGGGGTTGGTTGTGAGCAGGGAATGTGTCTACTAACTTTGTCATATTGTACTCTCCCAACCATTTAGTATCATGTTCTGCAGAGTAAGCACTCAACAAATATGATTGATTGACTGATGGATTAATGCTTGCATGATCTCAAGTGGCACTTTGTTGATTGAACCCAAGGAAATTTACTGCAATTTTCAATACAACTCCACACCACCATCTGTATATTATCATGCATCTGGGATCATTTCAACAAATACTTTGAAATTATGACAAAAATACATTTGGCCCATTCAGTGATCTGATTCATAATTATTTTTCCTTTTAGAAAACACACTTTTATGTAGAAATGAGAGGGCTATTACAACCATTACTTTGAAATACTTAAATCTGAAATGAGATTCAAAATAAAATTCTATAAAATAATGTATAGCAATTATATCAAATACTTAGGAAGGAATTATTTCTAAATGTCATGCATTAGGCATTTCATCAAAAATCAGAAGAGATAGTTCAGTTCCATTAGACTCTGACAATTCTATTCAATGTGATGTGTTGCACTCTCCCTATCACTTAGTATAGTGCTCTGCCCAGAATACATGTAGGTTAATGAGTATTATTGATTGATTTATTGATAGATTGTACTGAGTTTAATCAAAATCTGAGAATAACAAAGCTCATGTAATGTGTTTTTTGATCATTTCATTGTAAATATTTTTATTGTTTTTACTCCTATTTTGACCTTTCTTGATTTATCATTATAAAGGTTTCTTTTCACTTACTATATTTAATTGTAATTTATTCCTTTCTGTAATTCATTTTAGTGCCTGTTTCTGCCCCCTTTCCCAGCCCTGCTCTGACCCTTAGGTTATAAGCACCTTGAGGGCAGGGATCCTATCTACTTAGTCTATTTACTCTCTCAAGATCTCTGCACATAGCAGGCACTCAATAAATACTATGGCTTGCTTAACTGGTTGATATATACTGTCTGCATGTTTATCAATATTTCAATAATGTGATAAAAACATTAAACCATTCATGCTGACTCAATTAGAAACTAAAATTAGAGTTACAAAAATAACATTGTATAAAACTGTGCATTTTTTTATACATCCCATCTTTTATCTAGTGGGTATAAGTGGTGAGAATGGTATTTTTTGTGGTTCATAAATCATTTATTCTACTATATCAGCTACTTGTTAATCTCAGCAGGGCTTTGAAAATCACAGAAAGATTTAGATGGTCTAGCCAGAGTTGTAATATGCAGAAAGTTGAGAACCACTTTACAAAGTCAACACAGGTATATGGAATGACAAACAAGGCTGAAGAAAATTGAGTTTATGGATCATCAGTTCCCCTGAGAGCCCTGTTCAAAGCCACTGAATCACTCCTATAAATCAATAGTGTCCCTATAAATCAATCAATCAGTCTTATTTATTGAGTGTTTAGGGTGTGCAGAGCACTGTAGGAAGTACATGGGAGAGGGCAATATAACAATATAACACCCACAATGATGACCCACAATGACGACTGATGATAAACTGATGGCTATAAATTACCAAATATCCACAGTGACCTGCGGATGATTATGAACTGCTTTTAAGAATCAGCAAGTAATTGAAAAGTCTATGGTGGATCTTTTAGTAGAATGGCATGCAGAGAGTGACACAAATTTAACACTAGGATCAGGCCAATCTGAAAGTCCAGAGAGAAGTTTATTTTCAATCTTCTCTGTGACTACGAGACTTCTGATACAGCCAACTTCTAAAATAGTTCCAACCAATTCCACTCGTGTTCAGTATTTGATATCAAGTACCAAGACAAGACTGGACATAGGAAGGCAGTGTCCTAGCACTGAAGCAATGTTTTTTAAATCACATATTAGAGCTGAAATAGGGAAGTCAAAATCAGGGAGAATTGGGAAGCAGCTGTAAAAAGTAGGCCAGCCTGATATTCAACAATTAGAAATGGGTCATTCTCTTGCAGCAGAGATTTCAAGAAAATTGGTACAGAGAAAAAGGGAAATTGGATATGCATTAGTCATTGTGAGTAGTAAATACAGCAGTGCAGTAAAGGGCAATCATCACACACCAAAACTAAGCCAAAGGGTTGATTGGTCATACAAATTTTCCGACCATTTCGATTCACGGTCACGGATGAAAATCTTTTTCAGTGAATTGAATGATGGTCCTATTCACAGCTAAGTGATGGGATATAATGACAACAGGGAACCAGGCATGTGACAATCAAAAAATGGGCTTCTCTCCTTAAGAAGAAGATTTGGAAAAGTGTAAAATTAAAAGGCAGATTCTAAAACAGTCCTAGGTAAGTGGCAAAGCATCGTAAAGAAAGAGATGATATTTAAATTCAGATTTACCATTTCAACTACCATTTCATGTGGATGTCTCCTGAAATTTTTTTTGTTGACCCTAACTTCTTGCCTTCTTTGCAATCTTGCATTTCTTCCATCTAAAATCCTCTCTTCAACCTGCCTTTCCCATCATTTCTGACAGTATCATCACATCCCATGTCTCTGAATACTGCAACCTTAATAGGAGAATGACCCTATTTCTTGAGTCCCATTTTAGTCTTATTATAACTTCTCTCAGGCTTTCTTCCAAAACATTTCCCATATCTGCCTCATTCTTTCCATTCAAACGGTCCTCACTCTGGTGCAGTCCTGTTTAATAAATCCATCCCCCTCTAAACTGTGAGTTCGGTGTGGGCAGGAAACTTGCCTATCAACTCTGCTATATTGTACTCTCCCAAGAGCTTAGCAGTGTGTTCTGTGCTTAGTAAATGCTCAATGAATACAATTAATTGATTGATAGATTAATTGCATCAGTCCCCACTCATATCTGCCTATTTCAGTATGCCCCGTCCATACGTTACTCTGTTGCTCTGATATCTAAAACATTATTCAACATGTCTGTCCATTTCTAAAAATCCTTCAGTAGTAATATATTCATCTCTATATCTAGCAAAAACTTCTCACCATTGGCTCCAAGGCATTCCAAAAGCTCTTTCGGATTTACTAATCCACTCTCTTCTTCCACTACACTGCAACTCACATCTTCTTTCCTCAAACTAACCATGTCACTGTGCCTTGTTCTCTCTTCTCACACCTTCAACACCTTGTTCATGCCCTGGTTTTCACCTGGAACTCCTTCCCCTTTCAAATCGGTCAATTTACAGCTCTCCACTTCTTAAAAGCCTTTTTAAAATCACATTTCCTGCAAGAGAACTTCTTGACTCATTTTTCATCTACCCTGGTAGAGAAGCAGCATGGCTCAGTGGAAAGAGCCCGGGCTATGTAGTCAGAGGTCATGGGTTCAAATCCTGACTCCGTCACATGTCTGCTGTGTGAAATTGGGCAAGTCACTTAACTTCTCTGAGCCTCAGTTCCCTCATCTGTCAAATAGGGATGAAGACTGTGAGCCCCGTGGGGGACAACCTGATACCCTTGTATCCCCCCCAGTGCTTAGAACAGTGCTTTGCACATAGTAAGCACTTAAAAATGCCATCATCATCATCATCAGCATATATATTCCTAACTGCCACCTCAGTACTTCTGTTCCCACCATCCAGTTATGTCCTACCTCCACTCATGACACTTTTGTACAAAAAGGCTTTCGTATTCTGCTGTTTAAGCACTTATTTATCTACAAATCCATTTTTCTACTTCTATCTTAAAATTATTCTGTACCTGTCTGCCAGGGCCAAGTTCAAATGGCAAGCAAAGGTACCCCAAGGATGATATATGGCACAAATGCCTTTTCACCTACTGATCCAGTCAAAAGAATAATTGTTGCATTTGTTAAGCACTTACTATGTGCCGGGCACTGTACTAAGCGCTGGGGTCTTGTCTTGCCGTCTAGTCATCTCTGACCCATAGGGCTGCCATGGACACAGCTCTCCCAGAATGCCCGGCCTCCATCTGCAATCGCTCTGGCAGTGTATCTGTAGAGCTTTCCTGGTAAAAATACAGAAGTGGTTTACCATCGCTTCCTTCCGCGCAGCAAACCCAAGTCTCCACCCTCGACTTTCTCCTGTGCCCCTGCTGCCCAGAACGGGTGAGTTTTGACTTGTAGCGGGTCGCCTTCCGCTCGCTAGCCACTGCCCAAGGTAGGAATGGCATGGGTATGCTTCTGTTTGACTCTCCCTCCCATAGACAAGACTGGTAGAGTACTGGAAAGTCTCCAGGTGCGATCCTGAGGGGGAAAGTGCTGGGGTGGACATAAGGAAATCAGGTTGAACACTGTCCCTATCTCACATGAGGCTCACAGTCTCAATCCATGTTTTACAAATGAGGTCCCTGAGGCACAGGGAAGTGAAGTGACTTGCCCAAGGTCACACAGAAGATAAGCATGGAGCCGGGATTAGAACCCATGCCTTTCTGACTCCTGGGCCTTTGTTCTATTCACCACTGAATTCATTAACAGGATGCTATCCAAACTTGCCATTGATGTGCAAGTGGCTCCAATGACCCTACTGCCTCCTGCTCTAGACTGTAAGATCCCCAAAGTAAGGTATCAATCAAACAATCATATTTATTGAGCACTTACTGTGTGAAGAGCACTGTACTAAGCACTTGGGAAGTACAAGTTGGCAACATATAAAGATGGTCCCTACCCAACAGTGGGCTCATATCATGTTTTCAAACTCTATAGTTCTCTTCCAAGCACTTAGTAATTAATTAATTAATTAATGATGGCGTTTATTAAGCGCTTACTATGTGCAAAGCACTGTTCAAAGTGCTGGGGAGGTTACAAGGTGATCAGATTGTCCCACAAGGGGCTCACAGTCTTAATCCCCATTTTACAGATAGGGAACTGAAGCACAGAGAAGTTAAGTGACTTGCCCCATTTTAATCCCCATTTTAATCCCATTTTAATCCCCATTTTAATCCCCATTTTACAGATGAGGGAATTGAAGCACAGAGAAGTTAAGTGACTTGCCCAAGGTCACACAGCTGACAGGTCTCAGAGCCGGGATTCGAACCCATGATCTCTGACTCCAGAGCCCGCACTTTTTCCACTAAGCCATGCTGTTTCCACATCACAGCACAGCACAGTTCTCTGCCTACATTACATTCTCTGCTTCTTCCATAAACACTATCAATTGACTTGCACGAATTGATAGACCTCGCCATCAATAGTAAATTTTTTTGAACATGAGGATTAGATGAATATATATGATGAAATGTCACTGATTTTCTCTATCAGTATTTCTCTCTATGGCTCTGCTTTTCTTTTTTAATTAATGGTATCTATTAAGTGCTTACTATGTGTCAAGCACTGTTCTAAAAGCTGGTAAACAAGTTCATCAGGTTGGACATAGTTTCTGTCCCACATGGGGCTCACAGCCTAAATAGGAGGGAGAACGGATTAATCCTGATTTTACAGTTGAGGAAACTGGGGCACAGAGAAGTTAAGTGACTTGCCTATGGTCACACAGCGGGCAACTAGGAGAGCTGGGATAGAATCCAGGTTCTCTGAAACCCAGGACAGTGCTCTTTTCACTAGGCCATACTGCTTAGCTACTTGAGGAAATTCATAAGGTAATGAAATAACATTTTTTCTCATTGGTCAACTACCATGCAAACTAAATGACTTATTCTAATTTCATTTGATTTTATGTAAAAAGTTTTAACTGGGGTATTCTAACTGCTTGGAGACACCATCTCATTAATTCCTCAAACATATCAGTCTGGTAGCAACGAGCATTCAAGCCTAATGGAAAAGGCAGAATATTAGATGAAAGGCAACCTTTTCTCAGAATGGCATTTGAAGATGAGACCAAACTATTGAACTGTCCAAGAATTATTAAACTTGAAGCAGAGATAATTTTCCTGCTTGATATTTGGTAATTTTGAGCCCGTGAGGCCTTGCTTCCTGTTCACAAATGGGTTAATGCCCTCACTTTCATTGTTATTCCTAGTGAGATTATGCTTTTACCTACAACGTATTAGTTATTCATGCTCTAGGGAATATTTTTGCTTCTTTTCTAACTTTGTTAATATAGTCTTGTCCTTAAGCTGTAGTTTCTGCCTAGTGAGTTCTCTGGCCACTTTATTGATTAGTAATCTTACTTTGTAAGAAATATAGACATGTCAGTTATAGTTAAATCATCAGTCATCTGGAATAAATCAAGCTACAAACTATAATACTGTAAAAACACTGAATGTCTCATTTCAGAGTTTTCCCCGAACATACATATGAATACATGTAAATATGTATTTATTTTGGAATTTCTTCTAATAAAATTGAAACTCTCACTACAAATGCTGCCATGTAATTTGCTTCTAGGCAGGGATGAATTGGTAGTTCTTTCATGTCTTCACATAATTACTATTGAAGTCAAAGATATACATAGGGTGGAGAGGAAATCAGACAAAAACTCTACTTTAGACATATTTCTGGCATGGATAGATCTGTTTTGAATTTTCCTAAAGCAGGAAAAATCTATTTCAGGAATTCTAGATGGTTCCAGTTTCTAAGAAAGATTGGCAGGGGAAAATAACAAAAAACACACAAAAACATTTTAGAACATCCTCTTTGGAACTATTTGTACTTTATGGTTCTGAAACAAGTTTGTAGATATTGTATTGAGGGTTTGTCACCCTGATGTGTTTAGAACAAACTCTGGGGAATATTTTAAAACAGGGACTTTTTTCTGCCAGAGGAAAAAATGCAAGAACAGTGTTGATGAAACTTTACAGATACAGAATGAAACCTTGTAAATGTATTTCAAATAAATTTACCTACGTGAAAATGAGAATTTTAGACTTAAACTGTAAGTTGCTTAGGCCCCAAGCTATGATGACAATGGTATTTATTAAGTGCTTACTATGTGCCATGAAGTGAGTAGTTACAATATAATCATATCAGGCCTTCTTAACTAAGCTCCCATTTCCCCTATTCCCTCTCCCTTCTTTGTTACCTTACACACTTAACTCTGAACCCTGTGAGCACTTTTTACTGACCCCAATCTTCAGCCCCACAGCACTTATGTACATATCCATAACATATGTTAAGCGCTTAGTACAGTGCTCTGCACACAGTAAGTGCTCAATAAATACGATTTATGATACGTTAATGTATGTCTCCTGCTGTAGATTGTAAGCTCCTGGTAGGAAGGGAGCATGTCTTCCAACTCTGTTGTTTGGCCATTTGTCTTTTGTGTGACCTTGGGCAAGTCACATCATTTCTCTGGGCCTCAGTTACCTCATCTGTAAAATGGGTTTGAGACTGTGAGCCCCACATGGGACAGGGACTGTATCCAACCCGATTTGCTTGTATCCTCCCCAGCGCTTAGTACAGTGCCTGGCACAGAGTTAAGCTCTTAACAAATACCATCATTAATTAATTAATTAAAGTATACCACAAACAGTAAGTACTTAATAAATATCACTGATTGATGGATCAGATACAGTTCCTATCCTGTACGGTGATCACAATTTAAGAAGGAGGGATAATGAGCTTTTTTTGGGTGTGTGTGTTTGTTTTTTTTTAATGGTGTTTGTGAAGTGCTTACTATGTGCCAGGCACTGTACTATTCATTGTGATAGATACAAGAAAATCAGGTTGGACACAGTCTGTGTCCCACATGGGGCTCACAGTCTTAATCCACATTTTACAGATGAGGTAACTGAAGCATAGTGAAGTAACTTGCCCAAGGTCACAAAACAGACAAGTGACAGAGATGGGATTAGAACTCAGGTGCTCTTATTTCTGGGCCTGTGCTCTTTCTACTAGGCTATGCTGCTTCTCTGGGCCATATATTCATAACCTTAAAAGATACAGGACTTTAGTAGCATGTACCCCTTCATTCTATTGCCATTATATTTGTCTTTCATTGTAATCAATTGGTGCTGAAATTCTGAGTGGATTTATTGTAGCCGAATGTTTGCATGGAGTAGAAGAATGGGACAAGTGCAGATCTCTTTATGACTGGAATATTTACTCCTGCAGACCTCTAAATCTGCTGCCACTTCTGCTTCACTTAAAGTTTTCTGCTTGGGAGCCAGATACATCTATGGGAGCTTGGCAAATTGCTGCAGGGAGAAAACTGGGAAGTTCACTCACCCTAGTTAGGGCAGGCAGTGGTGTTTCTTTTCCCAATTAATTGAAAAATGTGGTACACCAGTCTATTGGATCCCCACCTTCCCTGGGGTAAAAATATGTGAGGACAGTGTTGTAAAAAAGTCCTGCTGTGTCAAGTTGTATTCTCTGTGAGCAAGGACCAATATATATCATGGGTATATGAGGTTTCAGTTTGATACCTAAATCTTTAAGAAATACTGAAACACCTAAGAGAACAGATGGGCCTGTGACTTTTCAGGTACACTGGCTATAAACCAAAATTGAAATAACTGAGAATTCCAAGGCAAAAGAACATATCAAAGACCAAAATTCTGGAATATTTTTTCTATAACAGTAAATTATTAAAGTCTTCAAGCTGACCCTCACACTTTTAGGAAGGATACACTTTTCTAAAAAGAAAAACCAACTTATTTCCTTAAAGCAACTTTTGGCTTCCCCCTCCCTTTCTTTTCCTTCCTTCCGATGAGTCACTTTCTATCATCTTTCAGGGTTTTATGATCTTCTGCTCAAACCACTTCATGTTATTTATCTTTCTTTTATTATTCCCAGTGCTCAAAGTCCTGGCCCTGTTCTTTGCCTCTCTTCCTCCTGGCTCTGTTCATGTGAGGTGTTCCAAGACATAAATCCTCTACACACACACAAACACAAACACACACACACACAGCACATAGAAAGATAACCAACTTCCAAGGCAAACGCCTATCTGCTCAGAATCTACCTTTATTTCTAGTAAATTGTCTAGTCTAAGAAGAGTTTGCAAAACACACTTTCTCCTTAACTAAATGAACCCAGCTGGAGCTGCCAATGACATAGAGGATTTTCATAAAATACATTTCTATTTTACCATGCACTAAAGGAGCCTCCTTAGCAGAGCTTGATGTATTGGGCATCCCCTGGCCTTCCAATACCACAAGGAAGAAGACCTATCATCACAGTAATAGAAAGTAGCTGACAACCTGGGACATTTTGCCCCTATGTATTCTCTCCACTGAGACTTTAGTCACACACAAGTATGTCCATGACTTCCTTATACTTCCCACCCCAAATGTTGGAGAACTTCTGTAAAGAGAGAAAGGTTGGCAAAATCTAAGACAACATTTATAAATGACAATGAGGAAGCAAAAGAAAGTAGGGAAAACACAAACATATGAAGAGAGGAAGGGAACTGGGAAGAGAACAAGGAGAGAAAAGAATGAGAAGTGCAGGGGGCAAGGAAGAAGACACAAATGTAAGGAGCAGAGTTGTGATGGAGTCAACCAACAAGAATAATAAAAAGAGGCTTGATTGGGAGATTTAGGGGTTGAGAACCCCAGTGAAAGACTTGATTATGGAGATAGTGGTTTGCACAGTTTTATTCACACTCTCTGATCTCTACCAGTCCCCCCACAGCAGGGCTTGAGGTTCAACAGATGAGTAGGTGAAAGGGGTGTGGCACATTGTGAAATTGTCACAAGGCCCATTTGTAGATTATATGACCACAGCATAATGTAGAAGGTGTATCATAATACTATGAATGAGCAAGTAATAGCTTTGGTAGTCATTTATGATGATGATGTCATTTGTTAAGTGCTTACTATGTGCAAAGCACTGTTCAAAGCACTGGGGAGGATATAAGGTGGTCAGATTGTCCCATGTGGGGCTCACAGTCTTCATCCCCATTTTACAGATGAGGTAACTGAGGCACAGAGAAGTTAAGTGACTTGCCCAAAGTCATGCAGCTGATAATTGGTGGAGCCGGGATTTGAATCCATGACCTCTGACTCTCAAGCCTGTGCTCTTTCCATTGAGCCATGCTGCTTCTCTGAAGCATTGTGTCTTGTGATCTTTGCCACCCATATTAGCCAGCAATTTTGGGGAAATACTGCTGGACCTATTCCCTCTTTTTTTTTTTAATGGCATTTGTTAATCACTTACTATGTTCAAGGCACTGTACTGAGCTCTGGGGTAGATACATGCTAAGGAGGTTGGACACAGTCCATGTTCCACGTGGGGGTCACAGTCTTAATCCCCATTTTACATATGAGGTAACTGAGGAACAGAGAAGTGAAGTGACTTGCCCAATGTCACACAGCAGACAAGTGGCAGAACTGGGATTAGAACCCAGGTTCTTTTAACTTCCAGGCTTGTGCTATGTCCACTAGACTACATTGTTTCTCTTCAGTTGGCATATCAATAAGCAGCCGCTCCCCTACTTTTGGGGCAAGAGTAGAACTCTGGTCTCTGGATGGAAGAACCATGGCCTTTCCACTGAATAAGAGCAGGGCTGTGAGGCAGTTGGGAGAAAGGAACTGAGTTCTAATCTAGATTCTGCCATTTATATGCTTTCTGACCCTTGGCAAATTACTTTACTTCTCTATACTTCAGCTTCCACATCTTCAAAATGGGAATGAAATGCCTATTCTTTGTCCTACTTAGACTGTGAGCCCCATGTGGGAGAGGTACTTGATTAACTTAGGTATACCCCTATTTATGAAACAATATAAGAAATAATAAGAATAGAGAAGCAGCATGGCTCAGTGGAAAGAGCATGGGTTTTGGAGTCAGAGGTCACGGGTTCAAATCCTGACTCCGCCAATTGTCAGCTGTGTGACTTTGGGCAAGTCACTGAACTTCTCTGTGCCTCAGTTACCTCATCTGTAAAATGGGGATCAAGACTGTGAGCCCCCCATGGGACAACCTGATTACCTTGTATCTCCCCAGCATTTAGAACAGTGCTTTGCACATAGTAAGCACTTAATAAATAACAATAATAATAATAATAATAATGGCATTGATTCAGTGCTTACTATGTGCAAAGCACTGTTCTAAGCACTGGGGAGGTTACAAGGTGATCAGGTTGTCCCACAGGGAGCTCCCAGTCTTAATCCCCATTTTACAGATGAGGTAACTGAGGCCCAGAGAAGTGAACTGACTTGCCCAAGGTCACACAGCTGCCAATTGGTGGAGTCGGAATTTGAACCCATGACCTCTGACTCCAAAGCCCGTGCTCTTTCCAATGAGCTACGCTGCTTCTCTAAATGTCATCATTATTATTAGCGCAAGTGGAGACGAATGATAAATGGGACAGGAAGAGAACATGGTCTGTATCACCTGGTCAAAGAGGGAAAATTAAAATTCTCCACTACCCCTTTTTTTACTAACTTTATCTTTCTTCAAGTCAGAATTTTAGACCTAAAAGGGATCTTGAAATGTCATATGATCCAGGCAATACCCCCAGGCAAGTGAATATATAAGCCATGCAGGGAACATGAGCCCCATGTGGGACAACCTGATCACCTTGTAACCTCCCCAGCGCTTAGAACAGTGCTTTGCACATAGTAAGTGCTTAATAAATGTTATCATTATTATTATTATTGTTTATCCTTTTGAAAATTATTTCGGGGATGGCAGTTTCCTAACCTCCCCTGGCAGCAGGCTGAAGGCTTCTTCACCTTTTCTAGCTGATTCTAAGCATTCTTTTCCCTTTTCTTGTATCGTAGGACTCCTAATTTTCCCTTACATCATTCTCCCTGGCCCTGGCTCTAAGACTCACATTCCATCTTTCTTTTAAATCTCAAGGCAAATGATTCTCTTGCAGGCTATATTGGAATTTAATGTTTTTCTGGGGCAGTTCCCACTCTTGCTGCTCAATGTGCTTCCTATATACTCACAGGATTCTTTACAAACATACAAAAGAAATCTTACTCACAATGACTTCTGAAATTATATAGGTGCTGTTTAATGATGGGGCTTGAAATGTGTACCACAGGAAAGATTAACTTCCCTCCATACCTACAATTTCTTGGTGCTATTCACCAAGGTCAACCCTGGCTCAGGTACTCAAATATTTTCTTTTTTAAATAGAAGGACTAGTGAAAATCGGGCAGCATGCATGAATTTACTTTGGCTGTGCTTTAGTGTCCAGTTTTGCTTGATTTTCATGGCTGAGTGTGTGTGGAAAATCTGATCGTATTTGTTTGTGATGTCTAAATTCACCTGGCCTGCAGTCACAAACACACTTCTTTCCCAATTAGAGGGCTGTTTCCAATTCCCAGCTACTACTGGAGACTATGAGAGGCCATTTCCAGGATACTTCCCTAGAACGTTTCTGGAACAAGAAGTGATTTCCAGTCATGGAGGCAGTCCAGGGAAAAGGCAAATTGGATAACTTAGATCCATGATGGAGCTCTCATCTGGGCCTTCAACCAAAAAACATATGGCCTACTGGATAGAGCACAGGTCTTGGAGTCAGAAGGAGCTGAGTTCTAATTATGGCTCTGCCACTTGTCTGCTGTGTGACCTTGGACAAGTCATTTAACTTCTCTGTAAAATGGTGATTGAGACTGTGAGCCCCATGTGGGAGAGGGACAGCACTGAAATGTGCTCTAATCACTCCATTCAAGCAGCATGGCCTAATGGAAAGAGCGTGGGCCTGGGAATCAGAAGACCTGCGTTCTAATCTCAGCTCTATCATTCATTCATTCGTATTTATTGAGCGCTTACTGTGTGCAGAGCACTGTACTAAGTGCTTGGGAAGTACAAGTTAACATTTCTCTGCAATGTGACCTTGGGCAAGTCACTTAACTTCTCTGTGCCTCAGTTACCTATTTGTAAAATTGGGATTCAATCCTACTCCCCCTAGTCAGAGTGTGAGTCCCGAGTGGGACAGGGGCTCTGTCCAACCTCATTAACTTATATCAACCCCAGCAACTTAGAACAGTGCTTGGCACATAATAAGCGCTTAACAAGTACTATAATATTAGTAATAATAATAACGTTCAAATTAGTCAAAATATTTCAGTTAGAGCAAGAGAAATACCTAAACTTTTAAGGGATCACAAAGTGATCCCTTGTAAGTAATTGTAAGTAATTTATCTTATTTTATATTTTGCCTGGCATCAGATGGGCATAGGGAATATCAGGAAATTTCAAGTTCAAGACCTATTCTGTTGAGTGTTAGGTGTAAAAAGATGGTAACATCTACTCTAAGCAGGCTAGGAGGCTAAAAGCATATTTTATCTTTTTGTATTCATGGTATACTATAATAATAATAATAGTGATGGTATTTGTTAAGCACTTACTATGTGCCAAGCACTATTCTAAGTGCTGGGATAGATACAAGCTAATCAGTTTGTCCCATGTGGGGCTCACGGTCTTAATTTCCATTTTACAGTTGAGGTAATTGAAGCACAGAGAAGTGAAGTTACTTGCCCAAGGTCACACAGCAAACAAGTGGTGGAGGTGGGATTACTGACACTGACATTCCAGATGGCATTTATGCTGAATAAATCTGCCCAAGAAATTGGGACCAAACTCATTATCCGGTTCCACTTTAGAGTGAAGAAAAAGTTTTAGGGACTCCAGGGGAAACAATTTTCTAACTATTCAATTCCATACATGTAAAGGATCTCCTGTTTATTGTTCTTTGGGAAAATGGAGACATTATTTGGACAGAATTTTAAATGTGTTTAATTAAAAATGGGATTAAGGAAAATTCCAGCAAAGAAAGAAATTTACATGTGTTTCATATTTAGGTTTAGTGTACACTTGATGGAGGTAAATTGTATTTTTCTGCAAAGAAAACCACTAGATGGCATTAAAAACTGTGCTCTTGAAAAATAATGCATTGATTAAACTTTTAATAAAAAGTCCAGTCCAGAGCACCTGTTTATATTCTTCCTACATATTAATAATGTAATTTAAGTCTGTTCAGAAGATATTACTAATCAATGTACCTCAATAACTACTTAAAATCAAATATGTATGACAGGACTGAAGAACATATCATTCTGTAACCCTTCTAAATTTTAGAGAAATACTATTTTCTTCAGGTATCATTAAATTTTTCTGTTTCAAAAGATTTCTATTCCAAAATCTACCTATATGACTGTTTTGGCAAGTTAGAAAGGGACAAAATGAAAAAACAATCTAGCAATATTATATGAAAGATTCTTTGTGAAGTGAAAGTGGGTAAATTTAAGCTGTTGCTGAACTGAGCTGAGAGAAGAAATGACAAGTTGTATCCTGCAACTGTATTCATTCATCCAATCGTATTTATTGAGTACTTACTGTGTGCAGAGCACTGTACTAAGCGCTTGGGAAATACAAGTTGGCAACTATATGACCCCGAGAAAACCTTTTAGTCACACTGTGCTTTAAATATTTCCATGTGTCAAAGACATATAATCCTAGCTTCACAATCTCCAATGTATTCACACTCTTTGGGCCTCCATGGGAGAGTAGGCTTCCTGAAATGATGCATGGGAAAACCAGTATTACTCCTTTATCTTTTCACTCTAAAATCTCACTAGAGACAGGTGAAATAAAAATGAGAATATCACCATGGTAGACATCATTTCTAGATGAAGAAATAATTTCGTATGTCAAATTCCGTGCAACCTGGGCTACTCTCAGAGAAGTCAGATAAGGAGAAAAAAGTAATGAGCAGTGAGCTACAATCATTCTATCCAAGTAGATCTAGCTAGAGTAGAAAATCAACTCAACAACAAGCAGCATGGCCTAATGGATAAAACGGGGCTTGGGTGACAGAAGGACTTGGGTTCAAATCCTGAATCTGCTACTTGTCTGCTTTGTGACTTTGGTCAAGGCACTTCACTCTTCTGTGCCTCAGTTACCTCATCTGCTAAATGGGATCTGAGCCTGTAAGACCCATGTGGCACTTTACCCGATTAGCATGCATCTACTCCGGTGCTTAGTACAGTGCCTGGAACATAGCAGTAACAAAAATGAAAACAACCAACAAAAAACTCCTTCTGGAGCATATAGCTTTAATTGAAAAAAAAAAAGGAAGCTTATTGTGCTTCTGTCTACTGAGTTAGAAAATTGGCATATGGGATAAAAACTGAAAAACACACTCAGAGATAGAAGTTGTTGGTTGGTTGTTTTCAATTTAGCTATTTCCAAAAGGGCTTTCATTTACTATTCTATTATTGAAGGCTACTTGGCATATCCATAAAGCTAGGCAAAAAATCTCTTGCCACCAGTAAATTATTTTTAAATGCCTATTCTTTCAATGCAATGTTGTTAAGATGTAGCAACCCAAGGGGGAGTTCTGAAGTTGTCAGTGCTTGTTGGGTGATGCTTGCACTGAAATTCAGAGCAAATGTAAGGTAAAACCTTGGAAAAAAGTTTATTATATTAAGAGAAAACCTCTTTGACCCTTGGGACTGTAGTTCTTCTGTGGAATAGCAAGTAGGTTTTACTCACTTTTCTAAATTTTACAGAAAAATATTTGGTCACTTTGGCCCTTTCAGTGGTCAAGAGCTCAGGGAAGTTGGAAAATATATTACCATGAAATGTGATATTCAGAGAACAGATGCATAATTTAAATCCTCTATTGTAGGTATGACTCTAATAGGGCCAGAGGCTGATTCTCCACACATGTTTACAATAAACAGCTATCAACACATCTGTTTTGAATCTTTTTCTAATCTAATTCAGCCTGAGGAATAGATGCTTTGAGAATCTGTTCTAAAAATAGAACATTTAGGTATTGTGGCACTTATTTTTCTAGCACTCTGATGAAAAAGTCAAATACGTCAGGAAAATCAAGGGGTGGAAAACATGACAGAGGAGTTCACTGCTACTAATCTTATCATTTGTATTTTGTATTAGTGCATATTTCATTCCTGAGGAAAAATGCTTTCTGGTAGTCATCTTTTAAACTTCTGATGATTTTTGCAACATCAAAGATTAAAAACAGGTCATCATCATTAACCGTGGTATTCATTAAGCACATTCCTTTAGCCAAGCATTGAAATAGTCACTTGTCCATGGAGAAGAAGCATAAGATGTGGCATCTTTGTGGCATCTGCCCACAAAGGACTTAAACCTAAACCTTGTATGTTCATGAACACTAAATACTTTGGGCAAGCATAAACCCATTCATATTAAATATGGGTGCAGTGCCTTAAAATCCAAGTTAGATCCCTTCAACAAATTGTTTCACAGAAATGCTTCGTCCAAACAGACATACTTGGTCAAATAAAGGGGAATTTTCTTACCAGATGTTTCTTTGTCCTCAAATAGAAGCCAAAATAATTCTCCTGGGACTCTTATCAGCCTTTCCCTATTGGAAGAGATAGTTATATGTAATATCCAGGCCAATAGAAAATGCAAGACTAGACCAGAGAAGGAGGGAATCTTTCCTTAATCCTTCCTTTTTGGGGGCTACCTTTTCCAGGATCTTGAAGGATAATTACTAAATCTTCTGGGAATTAGAACTTTCTGGATCTGTTCAAAAGGGTCTGTATGAAATGCAGCCATTGAGGAGTCAGGCAGAACTTTTTATACTAGAAGATAGGGGAGGCTTGAGTTTAATTTCTTTCTGTTTCCTCCAGTGTGCTGTTCTTCCTCCTTCACTTGGCTGAACTGCATTTTTGCTCTGGGCCAAAAACCCCCTACCAAAAAACCCATTCTTTAATTATTGAATTGTAAGAAATTGGATTTAACTTCTCTCCTTTCTTGTCATATCTCTCAAAATTGAATTAGAATTCCTGTGTCTGCCTCCTGTGGGGTTTTTGAAAATATACAGCACCACTACGAATTTTTCCATAGTTTCTCCATTATTAACAATGATTGATTTGCTTTCTCAAAATGCCCCAAGGATGCCCTAATGTATGGAGTGAGCCCGAAACATGCAATTTGGGAGAACCCACAATCTAAACCTCCCTGTTTGCCACTCTCCCCAAGAAAGATGACATAATAGAACAGATGTGCCATCCTTAGGGTGTGGAGAATCTCTTTATATTATCTCCTAGGGGTACTTTGGCAAAGTCAGAAATCCTAAGGGTTAACTTTTCTTTAATGCCTTAAGTTAAATTATTTTCCTCAGATTATAAAGCAAGCAAATAGCAGCAAACCCCAAACTCCTAATTTCCATTCTTGGCTGCCCTCAGTTTACAGTATTTGGGTTCTGGCATATTCATAAATTAACCTCCTGTTTCACCTTTTCTATTTAAGCATCATGACACAAACCTCATTTATGGCCCAATAGTTGGGGTTGGGGGATGGATACCTGATCCAACTTTAACCTAATTAGACATAAAAGAGATATGTCAGGCTTTTCAGGGAGTCAGGAGACCTCATAATTGTCACAGCTGTCCTTTCAGGGAGTCAGGAGACCTCATAATTGTCACAGCTGTGCAGACTGACAAGGGTGGGATGGTGGAATAGAAATTAATAGGAGCCCCTCCCTGGTTTCTCTTCCCACTTTTCCCAGGGAAGGACCTACAGCTGGGGAATGTCTTAGCCAATTGTGAATCTAGTTAAAAAATGACAAAATCAGGGCTGGATTGGGTAGTTGGGACTGAGTGGGCTGAAACCAGGTGAGGTGGTGGGGGTTTGAGACAAAAGTCAAGTTTAAACTGTGTTTTTGCTTTTTTAATTATCTGTAGATTGGGATACAGCATTGGAGCCCGCCTTGCATTTATAACATTCCTATGAGAAAAATGGTTCAAAGTTACAGTGTTCATAGAAGCAGCAAGGGAAGCAGCATGCTGAGTGGAAAGAGCACAGGCTTAGGAGTCAGAGGTCATGGGTTCTAATCATGACTCCACCACTTATCTGCTGTGTGACTTTGGGCAAGTCATTTAACTTCTCTGGGCCTCAGTTACCTCATCTGTAAAATGGGGATTAGGACTGTGGCCCCATGTGGGACAACCCGATCACCTTGTATCCCCCCAACACTTAGAACAGTGCTTGACACATAGTAAGCTCTTAACAAATGCCATTATTATTATTATTATTATTATTATTATTAAATGGATAGAACATGGGTCTGGGAATCATCAGAAGGACCTGGGTTCTAATCCCACTCTGTTACCTGTGTGATCCTGGGCAAGTCATTTTACTTCTCTGGTCCTTAGTTAACATCTGTAAAATGGAGATTAAGACTGTGAGCCTTATACGGGGACAGGGACTGTGTCCAACCGGATTAACTTGTATCTACCACAGCATTTAGAACAGTACCTGGCACATAGTAAGCACTTAACAAATACCATTTAAAAAAATGTGATCTTCAAGATCCAAATGTCAAGTCTGAGTACTGCCTGTCCACTAGATGACCTTCACCACTGTTTTTCTCAAGGCCAGCACCCTCGCAATGCGCTAGAGCCCTATCCTGGATCGCCACTGGGTAGATTTTGTTTTTCTAAGTCAGAAATAGTATTTAGAATCAAAGAGAGACTCCAAGGATGCCTAAAAGCCCTTTTCAGTTACGCTTGGCCTGGCAGTTCACATTGCTTTCACGTGGCACTCTTTCTGTGTTTCAAAACTGTTGGAATTTGTGCCCAGAGAGCTCAGGTCAGAGTAAAAATGTTTTGTGAGAAGGTTGTATAAAGTCAGAGAAAGGTTGTGGGAGCTGAGAGAGTGGAAAGGGCTATGTCAGAATTCTGAAAAATAATGACAGTTTGTAAAATATATGAGAAAAAAGTCCTGCTGTCATATGCTGTAATTCACAGCTATTAACTAATATTTCAGAATGTTTCTCATGATCTTTCTTTGATACTGCATGTGTCTACCAGATTTCTACCATAATTTCAGTTACTAGAAAGGCAATTTTAACACTGTACTTCTACTAACTCCCAGTAGGCTGCTTCTTGTCCGAAAACTACAAAAGTAATACTACTTAAGAAGGTCGGCAATTCACAGGCTGCGTGATGACTTTCAATGAAAATAGTAGTGCTAAGGCATTATTAATATTGCTACCTCACTATCCTGAATAGCATCTCTAGGTTTGATTGCAGATTCATTCTTCCTGGTGAATAATTCTGGGAATATTTCACTGAAATCTTTCTGCCCGTATATGCTCTGAACACAGAAGATAGTCCATCACCAATGCCCTTCCCTCTAATGCAAGTCAATGCTTTTCTTTTATCAATCAATCAATCATATT
Source organism: Tachyglossus aculeatus (assembly GCF_015852505.1). NCBI lineage: Eukaryota > Metazoa > Chordata > Mammalia > Monotremata > Tachyglossidae > Tachyglossus > Tachyglossus aculeatus. Next base: position 32,010,163 of record NC_052079.1, on the reverse strand, counting down.
TATGTACACTTACTATTTGCAGAGCACTGCACTAAGCGCTTGGGTGAGCACAATATTAACAAAATTGGTAGATATGTTCCCTGCCCACAATGATCTTATTTTTTCTCTCCCTCTCCCTCTCTCTTTAAACATGTACATACACACACACACACACACACACACACACACACACAAATATGTAGCAAATCTAAATACAATTTGGTCCATTTCTACTTGTCCATATACACAACATGGTATTGAAACTTCAACATCTTGATGGGAGCATGTGTGTTAAAATTCATGTAAATTAAATGTAAATTTAAAGTTAAATTCCATATACATTTCCCTCTAGACTGTAAGCTCCTAGTAGACAAGGAACGTGACTACCGACCCTATCCTATTAAACTCTCCCAAGTACATAATACTGTGCTCTGCAAACAGTAAGCATTCAGTAAATATAACTCATTAATATATGAGGTTAGGTATATTTATATTTCTCGAAACATAATGAGGATGAAAAAAACACACAAACTTACTAGATACACTATATTATGAGGTAGCACTTTGGCCATTACAAGGTGATTATTTTTACCATGCAACATGATAATCATACTACTAAACAACAGGCTGGCTTGATTTTGCAGAAAGGAAAACAATCATCATCCATAGAAAGCAGATGCACCTGGAAAGGAAAAAAGATCATGAAGGATCAGACTGTGAAACAAGCTGATACATGAGAAAAATCATTCACCCAGGAAAAAGTGGAAAAGTACTTCAGTCTTTATTTTAAGAAACTTTAAACATTTTTGGTTTAAGAGATTCTTTCATATACATTTTGAAGTGAAATTAAAGTTCAAAGAAACTGAAATCAAAAATGTGGCTTTTGGATAGAGACCTTTCTAAAACCTTTCAATATAGACCTTGGTACAAAGTATCTATAATTACAATCAATAATATTTATAACAGAGGCAAAAAATTTAATTTCAAAAATGTGCCACAGAGGAAGAATGAAGACATTACCATGAAACAAAATTGCAAACATACCCTACTATATTCATTCATTCAATCAATCATATTTATTGAGTGCTTACTGTACGCAGAGCACTGTACTAAGCACTTGGGAAGTACAAGTTGGCAACACATAGAGAGAGCCTCTACCCAACAATGGGCATATTACAGAAGGGCAAGGGAAATTTTCACTTTAATTAGTCATTATCATATATTAAATGTCATAATGTTCAGCAACCAAGTATATAGGTGTTTGTATTATTCCTTTCATTCGCTCTGAAACATCCTTGCCATACTACAGTATAAACACATCTCTATTTTCTGATTCATTCATTCATTCAATCATATTTATTGAGCGCTTACTGTGTGCAGAGCACTGTACTAAGTGCTTGGGAAGTACAAGTTGGCATGAAGTTCAGATTTTTAGCTCCTAGAAAAGTATAGGCTTATTTGAAAGTCAGCCAACTGCCTGTGGTAATAACAGAAGCTTGAAAAGCCAGGCAATGTTGATGATTCTTCTCTGCTCCCCTAGAGGTTTCAGTTCTGCTCTAGGAGCTCGGAATCTCATATCCCCAGGTCAAGGAAATGTATTTTAAGAGTGGAAAAGGACTTTGGGTTGGGGAAGGAGGAACTATATTAGCATGGGGATGTCTGCCTTCCTCTGATCTCCCCCAAGTCCCTACAGCCCAGGCAGGAGCTAAACTGGACTAGAGTGTGGAAGCCACTGAGGACATATTCAGGAGGCTTTTCCTAGACAGGAAGGAGATTTCCACATGTGCTAAAATGTTCACTCACTCTGGACTTTCTTACCATCAACCTCCAAATTTTCCCAGCTCACCATTTAACAGCAGCTCTGTCACGACACTACAACACTGTACTATTCAAATATCCCAGTACCACATAAGTTGAAAAAAAAAAAATCAGAGGTTCTTATGATAGGTGTGAGTGCCACCTTCAACAATGGAGTAAAAAGCAAACCAGGGCAGAACAGTTTCTGCTGCTGAGGAAATGGATACAATCTGCACCCAGCCACGGACTGCTCCTTTAACCTTGACCAGCTGTGTTGTCAATGTGTGAGGCTGACCTCAGTCAAAATGGGTGAGAGACTGAGAGGCTGCGGATGGTTCAGTGCCACTAGTCCACTTTGTGGTCTAGTGGAAAGAGCACAGGACTCTCGTCTCTCTCGCAACCAGATGGCCACTTGACTCCTCTGGGTGTCTGTTTCATCAGCATGCACCACTGGCCACATGGACTTAAGATTCTGTTGGGTATTGGGTGTACCTTGTCACTGCTTAAATCTTTTGGGAACTTGGGAGTTCCAAGGCCCTTGGTGTCTTTCTCTACTGGACCTACATGCTGCCTCTCTGGGTCCCACTCCAGTTCACGTCCACCTCACAGGGGAACCTCCATCCCGACCTACCCTATGCCACCCCGTGAGACAGAGAAAAGGAGATGCAGCACGGTGCCACCTTCAAAATTCTCAGGAAGACTGTGGCAACTGCTGCTCCCAGGCTAAGACCCCCTTTCACCCTCCCCTCCCCATCACCCTGATTTATTCCCTCTCCTCTACCCTCCTCCCCACACTACAGCACTTGTGCATATATGTACAATTATGAGTCTATTTGTATTAATGATGTGTATATAGCTATAATTCTATTTATTTATAATGATGCTACTGATGCCTGTTTACTTGTTTTGATGCCTATCTCCTTCCTTCTAGACTGTGAGCCCGTTATGGGCACGGATTGTATCTATTTGCTGCTGAATCATACTTCCTAAGCACTTAGTACAGTGCTCTGCACAAAGTATTCAATAAATGCGACTGAATGAATGAATTAATGTGACCATGGCACTTACCATGTACTCTGAGCCATAAGGAGCGTGAAATTCTGCTCCTCTAGCCACTGCTCCCTACTGATCTTTGTTTTTGTCTTTGTGTTTTTCTTTCATATCTCCCCATGTATCGGTGGCCAGTCCACTCTCTCCCTTTTCATTGCTAGATTTTGAGCCCCCGGAGGGACAGGAGCTGTATCTAATTCCCATCTTGTGTATTGTTTTGCAGTGTTTGGCAGATTGGAAGCATTTGATAGATACCACCACCACTACTAATGCTACTCCTAGTAGTAGTGAGAATTGAGAGACCTGGACTGTAATACCAGCTTTACAAGTTCATCCTCTAGATTTGTAAACTCATCCTCTAGACTGTTAAACTCATTGTGCACAAAGAATGTGTCTGCTATATTGTACTCTCCCAAGTGCTTCGAACAGTGCTCTGCATGTATAATTGATTTCACCTCCTGTCTCTGTCTCTAGTCTGTAAGATCCTTGTGGAAGTTAAGTGATCTAGCCAAGGTCACATATCAAGCAAGTAACAGAACTGGGATTAGAATTTAGCTCCTGACCCCCAGGCCAATGCTCTTTCTATTAGGTGATACTGCTTTTATTGTACCTACCTCAGAGCTTGGCACAAATACCATTTTTATTATTTTGTGATTCAGAAGTTCAGAACTTTTCTTCAATACTGTGTGATTTCTGTTCATGAAGAAAAAGATGTTTTTTTCTATAGAAATAACAAATAAAAATGACCATTAAAGTCTCTGTACAAAATATACTAAGGTGAAAAGCAAAATAAACCCTTTTAAATTACTAATAGAATGTGGTTTCTAGAGAGGTTAGGCACCCTCTAAGGGAAAGTGAAGAACTGTATTTTTCTCCATATCGGTTCCCTACATTCCAAATCAGCAATATTTCACTTAAATGACCAAAGCCATTTTTGCCAAGTGTAAGGAAAAAAATTTCTAAATTTTATAATCTGTAAATTTGTTAAGTTTGAGGTCCGAGAGGAACATACATTTAGAGATGTCCTGAAGGCCAGAGGAAATGCTAGAATGAAGAGAAGGAAAAATAGATTTAGGAATCATCCATATAGAGATGGCAGCTGAAAGAGTGGGAGTGTATGAGTTCTCCAAGAGAGTGTCTGTAGATGGAGAATAGAAGGGGACCCAGACTGAGCCATGAAGGACTCCCACATTTAGGGGGTGTGTTACGTCCCGATAAGGCCAATTAGGGATAAGAAGGCTCGTGACAGTTTACCGATGGAACAGGCTACAGTAATCAGTATTAAAGTAAGAAAGTGATTATTAGCATGCACAAATCATTAATTGTAATGGATCCTGCTTCCGTTAAGCCCTCCAACCCAAGAGCAACAGGATTAAGCTCTCAACCCAGGGGCGATGAGATTTCTCCTATCGTGAGATGATCCACCCAAGAACAGGCTGAGACCAGCGTGAACGTATCTGGCTAAAAGGTCTCCTCCAGACTGGACTGTTTGTGCTGCAAACACCAGCAAGCAGCAGCAAAGAGAGTTTTCCCCTGTCTTTATACTATACTTGTTGACTTTCATGTGGCACTTCTTCCACATCCTTTCCCTAATCTACCAACCATTGTGCTTTTCTGTTCTGTTCTTATAGCTGTGTTAGTAGTTATGACACAGCTATGGGGGAATGCTATTGATGCCTGTCTACTTGTTTTGTTTCATTGTCTGTCTCCTCCTTCTACACTGTGAGCCCCTTGTTGGGTAGGAATTGTCTCTATTTGTTGTCGAACTGTACTTTCCAAGCATTTAGTACAGTGCTCTGCACACAGTAAGCACTCAATAAATATGATTGAATGAATGAATTATTCACAGTGGTCTTCACTCAGGCTGGTTGATAACAGGAATCGATATATGCCAAAGGGCCTTCTATTTGACAAGTTGTTTAGCAAGGTGCAAACTGCATTCTTCAGGGTGGGAGGCAGAAGAGGAGCCCATGAAAGAGACTAAGGAGTCACCAGAGACACAGGAGAATCAGAAGAGGACAGTGCTAGTGAAGCAAAAGTTGGGTAATGACTTGGGGAGAAGGGGGTGAAACAGTGTGTCAAAGGTAGCAGAAAGGTTGAGGAGGATTAGGATTGAATAACAACCATTAGATTAGACAATAAGATCACTGGTAACTTCAAAAAGGGCAATATCCATGGATCAGAGGGGTGGAAGCCAGATTGCAAGGGGTTTAGAGGAGAGTTGAAAGTGGGGGAATGGAGGCAGTGAGGGTAGAGAACTCACTAAAGGAGTTTGGAGAGGAGCGGTAGGAGGGAAATGGGACAGTAGCTCCTAAATGATCAAGGGAGGGTTTTTCTTGGATAGAGAATGTATGGGTAGATTTAAATGCAGCAGGGAAAGAACAATTGGAAGTGAAAGTGGGAACTAAAGATGACGGTTAAGGAGGGAAGGAAAGGAGGAGACTATTGCTTTGATAACATGAAAAGGGATGGGGTCAGAAGCACAGGTGGATGGATTCAAATTGGAGAGGATATCTTGAGATATTTCTGGGTGGGATAGGGGAGAGGAGAAGAGTGGACTAGAGGAGGAAGACACAGAAGAGAGACAGAAGAGATTTTAGGGAGACCACACCTAATAGTTTCAATTTTATCAGCAAAACATATGTCCAGTCTTTAAGGGCAAGAGATGGGGGAACGTAGGAGGACAGGGATTTTGAGGAGGGAGTTAAAAGTCTGAAACAGTTGTTTCACACACTGAACATGAGAGTCAACAAAGACAGTAGAACAGTGTAGCTGAACATGATTAGACTGATCACATGACTTAATTCAACAGGGTGAGTCCTGGATTTTCCTACAATTGGGATTTTCCTAACTAAACTGGTCAACCTGACAGTACTTAACCCCCTGCTGTTCTTGTTCTTTTTATATGCCTGGAGTTTCAGGTGTGGGATGCAGCATGATAAAAACACGTTCAGTTTAATTCCCACAGCATTTTAATTCTGGCTATTCCTAGATACTGGGGGATGTTCCAGAATGTTCATTTCCCACCCATAAGACAAGCGAGAGTAAAGGGAAAGGCACACAAACTCTGAATCGGATCCTGATACCCTGGTTGTCAACACAATTAATCTTTCAGCCTATATGCGAAAGAGAGTGTTACTGAAGTCTAAGTAAACCAGCAGGTACCATTGCTCCCAAGAGGAAGTTTTCATGTAACTTTTATTTTTATTTGAGTTTTCTTGTGGAGAGATTTAGTAAAAGATAATTTAGTGATGTAGCCTATTAGGAAGCAACTGAAAGGTTATTCCTTAGGCAGTCCCAGAAGAAAGACACTAGCTCTTTTTCTTATTCCTTTCATGTAACTGAATGCTAGCCAGCCTGGGAAAGCTATAGTGAATGATGGGGTTCCTAGGCTACCATATATGTCTGACTTAGAATCTGACCCCTTATGTTGACATTGCAGGTGATTGACATAAGCAAACACTTAGACACTAAGCACTAGTATTAAAAAGACATCGCTGGGGCAGATGAGCCTTGTCTATGGACATAGTGCTGTGAAAACTTTACATCTGCATTTCAAATGAGTCCTTTGTTCATTGTGTGGCATATCATAACTGGAAACATTCCAGTGATGACAGTATTGTTTCAGCAAACATTAGGCTGCTTATCAGGTCATGATTTCCTTCAGATTGAGATGTAATTTGATAGCATAACATTGGTGACTGAACTTGCTATATTCAAAAAGAACTCATGCTCTGCTTTCAATGCTGAATATAAAGTGCAGCATATTCTGAAAGTGGAATAAAATCCATCTAAACGATTACCTATTTATAATAATAATAGTAATAATAATAATGGAATTTATTAAGCACTTACTATGTGCAAAGCACTGTTCTAAGCACTGGGGAGGTTACAAGGTGATCAGGCTGTCCCACGGGAGGGCTCACAATCTTCATCCCCATTTTAAAGATGAGGCAACTGAGGCACAGAGAAGTGAAGTGACTTGCCCAAAGTCACACAGCTGACAATTGGTGGAGCTGGGATTTGAACCCTTGATTTCTGATTCAAACCCCGGGCTCTTTCCCCTGAGCCACGCTGTATTTATTTAAAATAGTACATAATTCAAAGCTATTGTCATTCTCCAGTCAATTAGATATTTTAAAAATAATAAGTTCCTGTCTCACAAAGGGATCATAGTCTAAGTAGGAGGGAGAGCAGGTATTCAATCCCTATTTTACCAATAAGGAAACTGACGCACAGAGAAGTTATGGCATTCACCTAAGGTCATACAGCAGGCAAGTGACAGAGCGGAATGAGAATTCAAGTTATCTGGTTCCCAGCCTGTGCTCTTTTAACTAGTCTATGCTGTTTCCTCAGTGCATTTGATATACAAACAAGTGGATTGAATCATTCAAGCCCATTTAATTCACCATCTGTTTCTAGTAACTGGCCTCCTACTAAAATTTTTCAATCAGCTTCACCAAATTCATTTTTACCTACTTTGTAATTATTTGTTAATCTAGAAGAAGATTTTTTAAATAAATTTGTTAAAGTTGGGTGTTAGTGTTAGTGAAACTAGAATATTTAGTGGGATAGCTCTACTTCATGATGATATGGCTGGAGATGTCAGAACTGACAGGGACTTGTCAGATTATTTGCCCCACACCCCCAATGGAGTGAAGTATGGCTTTGTTTAGAATCATAATCAGTACTGTTTTATAGATGGATAATTGATCAGAAAAAGTTTGAAGGTGTGTATCTGCCTGTACTCCCTATAAGGCAACCAAAATAAAAAATCAGTGACAAAGAATTAAATGTTGTCTCTGAATTCTGTTACTTGGAAGGCAATGATGCAATGACAGGCAAGGAATTAGAAAACATAATCAAGAAGGCTGGTAGGTCTGGGGTGTGACACTCACAGAGCATTAAGATTTAAAGAAAACTGTCTACCAAGCAGCCAAAGGTGAAATGCCACAGGAGAAGCAAGATGGGGATTTACTGGCTGCCACCAAATTAAGGACTTCTGCTCATATTAATGAAGCCCCATGGACCCATCCACACTACTGTGGCACTACGGAAGATTAATAATAATGATGATAGCACTTGTTAAGCGCTTACTATGTGCAAAGCACTGTTCTAAGAGCTGGGTGGGATATAAGGTAATCAGGTTGTCCCCCATTCATTCATTCATTCAATCATATTTATTGAGCACTTACTGTGTGCAGAGCACTGTACTAAGCGCTTGGGAAGTACAAGTTGGCAACATGTAGAGACAGTCCCTATCCAACATTGGGCTCACAGTCTAGAAGGGGGAGCCCCATGGGGCTCACAGTCTTAATCCCCATTTTACAGATGAGGTAACTGAGGCATAGAGAAGTTAAGTGACTTGCCCAAAGTCACACAGCTGACAGGCGGCAGAGCCGGGATTAGAACCCACGACCTCTGACTCCCAAGTCCATGCTCTTTCCACTGAGCTATACTGCTTCCTAATGATAGAATCAGATTACTCATAGACAATGTAGTGGCATGAATAACTCCATATTAAGCGCTTAATACAGTGATCTGCACACAGCAAGCACTCAATAAATACAACTGAATGAATCAACTTTACTGATGGAAAAATGGAAACACAAAGGAGTAAATTGATTTTCCCAGGGACTGCCATAGACAATAGTAAGTCAATATTGAAAAAGTAGACAGAAATAAAATAGTAGATCAAAATAAAACAGTAGATAATAAAAGTGGATTATCATATCAAACTCATTTGAGATTGAAAACCTCTTAGTAGTGGACTTGGCAATAATAGGTAAGGCAAATCATCAAAGAACTGAGGTAGGGTTTCCTTTCACATGTATTCTGAAGTCTTTGCTATTCATTCATTCATATTTATTGAGTGCTTACTGTGTGCAGAGCACTGTACTAAGCGCTTGGGAAGTACAAGTCGGCAACATATAGAGACGGTCCCCTACCCAACAATGGGCTCACAGTCTAGAAGGGGGAGACGGACAACAAAACAAGACATGTGGACGGGTGTCAAAGCTATCAGAATCAACAGAATTATAGCTACATGCACATCATTAATAAATATACACAAGTAAAATGAACAAAGTAATAAATATGGACAAACTTATACAAGTACTGCCTTGAAGCAAATGGGTTCCAATTTACCTCAGAATAGATGAAGATACTACTTGTTAGCCACTTCCATATACGTTATATGTTATACATTTGAAATAGTTATACTGGTAGGAAAATATTCATTTTGGAGAGTAATCAAGAGAGGGAAATTATAATTCTGGCTTACCCTTTGAAGCCCAATATCACTTTACTGGTACACTCTGGGTTAACTGAATAGTTTCAATTTAAACCTCTTGTTTGAATGAGATAGCTTTCCACAAAATGAATCCAAGTAAATCATTGTAAGATATTTATCAACAAGTATCTACCTCAGGAATTTATCTTATCCACCTTCCTAGTCCCATCAGAATAAAACATTCCATACAACACAGAACTGTTTTTTGGCTGAAATCCAATCTTAAATCCCGCTTCATTTTAGTCTTTCTGTTTACTCAGTCAATATGGTTTTCTGCCTTCAGTACTTCACACCTGCAGGTACAGACAGCCCCTTTTTAAAATTTGGGGCATTTACATCTTCAGACAAAAATTCGAGATCAAATCTGCTACTGACCTCAAACTAAAGCATGTTCAAGTAATAACAGCAGATGTTCACTTCAGCCGCTAACTCTTATTCAGCTGGTCTTGAGGATATATAAAACTGAAAACAATCCACCACTTAACTAGATATGCTCTGAAACTGACAGAGAATCTTGAATGACTTGTACTATTGTAATAGAGGAATGTCACACAAAACCTAAGGGGTTCCCTCTCCTCTGCATCAACTTCCCCTCTCTCCCCTACAAATGGGAGAGTCAGCAAAGATCAAATCATTATGAGTCACAATATAGATTGAGCTTCTCTTCCTTTCCCAACAAGAGTTGCCAGAAACTACTTGTCAAGGGTTGGTGGCTTCCTGCTCTTAGTTCACTCACTTATTCATTCATTCATATTTATTGAGTGCTTAGTGTGTGCCGAACACTGCAATAAACACCGGAGCAGATACCAGATAATCAACTGGAACACAGTCTCTGTCCCATACAGGGCTCACAGCCTAAGGAAAAGAGAGAAACAAGTATTTAAAATCCCCATTTTACAGATGAGGAAAAGAGAAATCAAGTGACTTGCCCAAGATCACGTAACTGGAGAGTGGCAGAGCTGAGATTAGAACCCAAGTCTCCTGACTCCCAGGAAACGCTCTCTCTACTAGATCATGCTGCTTCTCTTTCCATCCATCTTCATCTTCATATTCATCTTTCCATCCTTCCCCTCTTCCTATCTGTAATTTTTGTGTGTGTCAGGTTTCCCCCATAGATTACAATCTTCTTCAGGGAAAGGATTATTTCTTTTGTCTCTTCTACTTTCCCAAGTGCTTGGTATAGTTATCTGCAAATAGTAGTTGCCCAATTCATTCATTCATTCATATTTATTGAGCGCTTACTGTGTGCAGAGCACTGTACTAAGCGCTTGGGAAGTATAAGTTGGCAACATTTAGAAACAGTCTCTACCCAACAGTGGGTTCACAGTCTAGAAGGGGGAGACGGACAACAAAACAAAACATATTAACAAAATAAAATAAATAGAATAAATATGTACAAGTAAACTAAATAAATAGAGTAATACAAATGTACAAACATATATACATACATATAGGTGCTATGGGGAGGGGAGGGAGGTAAGGTGGGGGGATGGGGAGGGGGAGGCGGGGGAGAGGAAGGAGAGGGCTCAGTCTGGGAGGAGAGGGCCTAATAAATTATATTGCTTAATTAGTTTTCAAAGTTTTTTATGTTATTTATTAAGTGATTACTCTGTGTTAAACACAATTCTAACGTATGGAGTAGGTACAAGTTAATTAGGTTGGACACATGGGGCTCACATTCTAAGTAGGAGGCAGAACAGATATTTCATCTCCATTTTACATTTGAGGGAACTTGGGCACGGAAGATTAAAAATGACTTGCCCAAAGTTATATGGCAAGCAGTTGGCAGAGCCAGGATTAGAACCTAGGTCCTCCAACTCCCAGACCCCTGTTCTTTCCAAAAGGCCATGCTGCTTCCCTGACCATTAGCCTCAGTTTCATTCTTCAAAAGTAATTAAATCATTTTATATTCTTTTGCAAGTTTTATCTGGCTTCTCTCAGCCTGGAAAATCTCCTAGATCCTCCTCAGCTTAATGGAAGTCAAATCATCTCAAATGACTGCAACCTAGAATGTGGCTTTTGTAAATTCACCAGGGAAAAACATCTCTCTCGCCTTCTTAGCCAAACCCTTTACCCCTGGTTCCCTTAGCTTTTTCAACTTTTCTGGCTCTACCCCACACCCCAAACCTATCCTCTCCACCATTCCTATGGTCATCCTCAATGCCCTTGCTTGACTCTATAACTATTCTTTACACTTTTATCAATTTTTTTTTTTTTCTGAAGCTCCAATGTTGCTAGGTCCTAGTAGGGACCTTCAGCGCTTAGAACAGTGCTTTGAACATAGTAAGCGCTTAACAAATACCATCATTATTAGTATTATGGCTCTCCACTAACCCACTGGCTGAATCTATTGCTGGTGAAACATACTGTCTAGGCACACTTGTGGGCCCAGGGTCTGTTTTGATAGAGGATGTAGAGGAGAGAAGGTCTTAGGTGTGTATCTGGGGGAGGCTTAGGGGTGGACCAGAAAGATAGGTGGGAAAGTCTGGGGTGACAACAAGGATGCAGACCTAGGGCTCTGTGTCCCAGAAGGGCCAGGGCTATCTTGTCTAGCTCGACAGGAGAGGGATAATATAAGTGGTTTCTGAATTTCCCAGGAGAGTGAAGTTGATAAACAGTCAACTTACTGTTTATCTGGAGCTAATAGATGGAAAAATGGGTTTTAGGTTTTGTATGCAGTGTGGCCTAAAGGAAAGAGCATGGGCCTGAGAGCAACAGAGCAAAAGAACCTGGATTTGAATCCCAACTGCCACGTAATAATAATAATAATAATAATGATGGCATTTGTTAAGCACTTACTATGTGCAAAGCACTGTTCTAAGCACAGGGGGGATACAAGGTAATCAAGGTTGTCCTACATGGGGCTCACAGTCTTAATCCCCATTTTACAGATGAGGTAAATGAGGCTAGAGAAGTTAAGTGACTTGCCCAAGGTCACACAGGAGACACGTGGCGGAGTCAGGATTCGAACCCATGACCTTTGACTCCCAAGCCCGTGCTCTTTCCACTTAGCCATGCTGCGCCTCTACACTTGCCTGTTGTCACATGATTATTATGGTATTTGTTAAGTGCTATGTGCCAAGCACTGTACTAAGCGCTGGGGTGAATACAAGCAAATTAGGTTGGCCTCAGTCTCTGTCCTATGTGGGTCTCACAGTCTCAATCCCCATTTTACAGATGAGGTAACTGAGGCCCAGAGAAGTGTAGTAACGGTGGAGTCTGGATTAGAACCCATGACCTTCTGATTCCCAGGTCCATGCCCTAGCCACGACACCATGCTGCTTCTCGTAATAATAATAATTATGGCATTTGTTAAGTACTTACTATGTGCCCAACACTGTACTAAGTGCTGGGGTGGAGACAAGCAAATCAGGTTGGACACAGTCCCTGTCTCATGTGGGGCTCACAGCCTTAATTCCCATTTTGCAGAAGAATAATTGAAACACAGAGAAGTAAAGTGACTTGCCTAAGGCCACATAGCAGACAAGTGGCAGAGCAGGGATTAGAACCAATGACCTTCTGCATCCCAGACCTATGCTCTATCCACTATGCCATGCTGCTTCCACTTCTTTGTGCCTCAGTTTCCTCATCTGTAAAGTGGAAATTAAATCCTATTCTCTCCTAAGACTGTGAGTCCATGTGGTACAGGGACTGTGTATGACCTTATTATGTTATATCTACCCTGGTGCTTAGAACAGTGCTTGGCACACAGTAAGTGCTTAATAAATATCATCATTATTTCACTAGTCTTTGCATTAAAGTTCACTTTTATAGGAAAGAAGCATAATAATGTGTGTACTGATATATATCTTAAAATCATTAAAATCTGAACTAATGATTTTGTACTCTTAAGCACATAAGTATCTTAGGTGAATAAGCAAAGTTTTTGACTATAAAACAATTTTAATCACTCACCTATTATAAAATTAAAAAGAAAATTTTTTGAAATTTTGGTAATACTAGTTGACCAGCCACTGAGGTGTTCTTTTCCAAGGGCAAAAAAGTTCATTATTCCTTTTACATCTTTTTATGAATAATAATAAAAATTAAATTTTTGTGCAGACCTCCCACTTTGTTCAAACTCCATTTGGTGACATCATGATTTGAAGCAAAACATCTTGGGGGATTTGGAACCTTATAATTGTTATAATCTAGCTAGTAGGAGCTCTAGTTGATGCACCTGTTTCAAGTAAGACTATAACAGCGTGAAGTGAAAAAAAAAACAAAATAGTTGATTTGCTTCAGATTTAGTCATATACAGCAAGTTCTGTGATATTTACCACCTCTGACTAGTGGGATAGCCTTCTCCAATCCTCTTAGAAGGGTGATTTGTAACTCTGTAAAACACATAGCAAAAGAAATAAATAGAATGAAGCTCTCATGGGAACAAATCAAATTTGCCAACAGTAATGAAGTTTTCTTGAAGCGCATTTCTTGTTAAAAGTTATAAAAGGATGTTCTCTAGATAAGAAAGATTAAAGTTTTAGAAGAAGAGCACTCAAGGAGCCCAAACATATTCTCTGTGGGAAGGCAATGTATAATAGGTTTTTGGAATTTTTCATATCAAGAGAGAAACTCAGGTAACTACTAAATGTGAAAGAATAATATATTTAGGGGAATGGTTTTTGAATAAAACTGAATACAATGAAGATACTGAAGCTGTACAAAAAGAAGTGGAATAAACTTGCTTGACAGATGTTGAGTTTGAATACTTTATTATTCACTGAAGATGAAATAGCACCATTTTTCTATTTTATTTTCTCTTTAAAGAATGAATGATTGTGTGATTCTCTGAAGGACACAGAAAAAAATCTTACAGAAGAGATGTTTTGTAAAATCCTTTGACTTGGCTTTGTATTAATACTGGCATTGACACAGCATTAATTTTAAGTTGTTTAAAGTTTTGTCAAACACAGATCCCCAGGGTGGTTTAGACAGCTGGGGAGAGGAACAAGTCTCCATAAGCAGATTTATGGAAGGAAGGAAAAATGGATTTGCAGTCTTCCTTTGCCCACCTTTCGCTCTGGCGTCAAAAACCAATCCCGTTGTTGGGAGGAACTGAGGAGGTTCTTTTTGAGGGTTTGATCATAACTGGGGTATTCGTTAAGTACTTACTATGTGTCAAGCACTGTTCTAAGTGCTGGGGTAGATACAAGATAACCAAGTCCCATGTCTAAGTAGGAGGAACAGGTGTTTTACAGATGAGGGACCTGAGGCACAGGGAAGTTAAGTGACATGCCCAAGGTCACACAGCAGGTGGATCCGGAATTAGAAGCCAGGATCTGACTTCACTAGGTCACTCTGTTTGTAGACTGTATCTTTAAAGGAACTTTGAGGGAGAGCTTAATTGGGAAAAGCAATTCATTTAATTGTATTTATTGAGCACTTACTGTGTGCAGAGCACTGTACTAAGCGCTTGGGAAGTACAAGTCAGCAACACATAGAGACGGCCCCTACCCAACAACAGGCTCACAGTCTAGAAGGGGGAGACAGACAACAAAACATGTGGACAGGTTTAAAAAGCAATAGTTTTCTTGACTCACAGGACAGAGACCCCTACTATATCAAGTCCTGGAAATGTTAAGTCCTCTTCTGTCCGATACCTGGACCCATAGAAAACACTCTGCCTTCTTCCCAGGGCTGGCATTCTTGGGGGTCAACTCCTGTTCCACCATGTGAGACTGGCAGGAGCCCCTGGCCTTGGGGATTCTGCCTCTACTTCAGCCTTCCAGATGAGATACCAACTTGCCCAACGTCCTCATATTTTACACCAATGAGGAGTTATTTTGGTAGAGTCAAACTGACATAATTCACTTGGAAAGCCTGTTCTGAGGTGGACATGTGATGTTTCCCCACTTTAACATTTAATCGGTCCTTGCTGGGGAGGCAATAAGGCCCTAGTTTTCTATTTGGGATTTAAATTTTAGTTTTCCTATTGAACTCTCATCCTTCTTGAAGCAGTAAATATTCCTTAGCCGTAAAAATTCCTTATCCCCCTGATTGGAGGAGGGTTTTTTTAACTTTGCTCTTAATTCAGAATACTCTTCCCTCTTCTGTCTTCATGTTCTTGCTTCTGTCTGTCTCCGACTCTGTCTCTTACTGCACATCTGTCATCTGTATTATCTCTCTTCTCTTCCTGAAGTCTCTGACCTGACTCAAATTCCCTGACAAATGTTTTCTTAATTATGTCTCTGGGTCTTTGGCAGTATCTTTGGCTGTCACCCCGAGCCCCTAGAAGTTCTTAGTGTTTTGCCTTGGCATTTCTTACTTTTGTCACCCGTAGTACCTGGAAGCTCACTTGCTCCTGTGAACAATACTAATATCAATATAATCAACTGGAACTTATGGAAATTGTAAACACTGTAGAATTTGCTTAAATAGTAGTTAATAATAAGAATGATGAGGATGGCATTTGTTAAGTACTTACTATGTGCAAAGCACTGTTCTAAGCGCTGGGGAGGACACAAGGTGATCAAGTTGTCCGAAGTGGGTTTCACGTTTTAATCTCCATTTTACAGATGAGAGAACTGAGGCAGAGAGAAGTGAAGTGACTTGTCCAAAGTCACACAGCTGACAACTGGCGGAGCCGGGATTTCCTCTGACTCCCAAGCCCGTGCTCTTTCTATTGAACCACGCTGCCTTTCTAATCATTATGTGCATCTGGTATGGAAAAGACTGCTTCTTTCAGCTACTTCCTGCTTATTTTAAGCACACTTCTGTTATTAGAGGCCATTGAATTCAATAACTTAAATTTGGGCTTTCACCACTAAAACTCTGCATGAACATTCACTTTTTTTCTGGCTGTGCAGTTTTTGGTGTTCAAATTGATTAAAGGGAGTCAAGTAGCTCAATGACGAATTTCTGTCAGGATTTACTATTTAAACTTTGGCAACAGGGTTTTGACAAGACAAGGTGGTCACAAAAGTCCTATTAGTGCAAAAGCATTAATAATTAATAATAATAATTATGATATCTGTTAAGCACTTACTATGTGCCAAGCACTGTTCTAAGCACTGGGGTAGATACAAAGTAATCAGGTTGTCCTACGTAGGGCTCACAGTCTTAATCCCCATTTTACAGATGAGGTAACTGAGGCACAGAGAAATTAAGTAGCTTGCCCAAGATCACACCGCAGACAAGCGGTGGAGCCAGGATTAGAACCCACATCCTCTGACTCCCAAGCCTGTGCTCTTTCCATTAAGCCACACTGCTTCTCTTAAGTTTGCTTCACTACTTGGGAACAGAACAAGTGGTAAAACTCTGTAAACAATTCAAAAATTAAACTAGAGGAGTTCAGAAAATTCAGATAAAGATTTAATATGAATTGGATGTTTAGTACTTCAGAGAATACATTAAATTTAAAACCTGAAAATTGAATGTTTCCTGAGATGAGATTTGTATTTCAGTTGTTTTGTGAATGTTACTGAAAATTTTTCAATCTCTTTAAGTAACTATTCAGTCTATTAGCATTACAATTCAAACATCTTTATTTGGGTAAAGTAAAATAATGAAGGCCCTATTTTCTGCTGTGCCACAGTTGATCTAGCCTATCTACTATTTTACTAACTGCTTAGCCTTGTGGAAGCATTCTGTATAGATCCATAAACAGAAAAATTTTTTAAATCTTGCCAAGAAAATCACGGTGAGGGAGGAGAAAGAAAAAAAAAATGATGACAAGTGAAGTGAGGCTAAAAAATGGAAGAGAAAAATAAAAATACATTCAAATCTGGACTCAAATGTTTTTAATAGCATCGTAATGTTTGCAGTCAAAAGTATACATAAGGAACCTATATTCCCTCCTATGTTTTTCAGGCCTCTTTTGTTCATTCAATGCTGCATTTTGTAGACACAATTTTACAATCAAAAAGGAGAAATGGATGTTTTCTGCTTTAAGTCATCTCTCCACCACTGAGGAGAATTCATTACCTCTTCCCAGGAGATCATTTAGAAAACTCTTTGAATCTAAGGCAGTGCATGTATTATTCACCTTTATGTCATGGTAGGTTTAGATTCTGACTGAACAGGAGTGAGTTTTTTTTATGTGAGTATCCCCTCTTGGAAGATCGTGTGAAAAAGTTAAAACAATGGTCCTGGGTTAAAAGCAGGGTCAGGCACTACCAAGTGCTTGAGTTGGTTATGGGGAGATAGAATTGGAGAAGACAACAAAGCACTGGATTTGTGTTGCCGTCTCTGAAGAATCCATTGCTGTGCCACTTAATGATTGTCAAAGGCCAGGGAAAAAGGGGAATCAAATAATCAATCAAATGTATATATTGAGAAGTTACTATGTACAGTGTATTTAAGCGCTTAGGAGAGTGCAATATAACAATAAAAAGACACATCCCCTGCCCACAACGAGCATACACTCTAGATGGGGAGACAGACACTGATATAAATAACAAATTATGGTTGTGAACCTGAGTGCTGTGGGGCTGAGAGAGGTTGAATAAAGGGAGCAAATCGAGGCAACACAGAAGATAGTGGGAGAAGAGGAAATGAGGGCTTAGCCAGGGGAGGCCTTTTGGAGGAGATGTGCCTTCAATAAAGCTCTGAAGGTGGGGAGAGTAATTGTCTGTCAGATATGAAGAGGGAGGGCATTCCAGACCTGACGCAGGATGTGGATGAGAGGTCGGTGATGAGATAGATGAGATTGACGCACAGTGAGAAGGTTAGCATGAGAGGAGCGAATTGTGAGGCCTGGATTGTAGAAGGAAAACAAGGAGGTAAGGTAGGAGTGGGAAAGCTGATTGGGTGCTCTCAAGGGAATGGAGTTTATTTGTGGACAACTGACGATATTAGTTTGGCACAGGACCTTGGGACCTCTGGACCTGAATAAATTGAAGACCCATCTGTTGCACCCTCTCCCCAAGGAGGATGTGCCATTGATCTGTAGGCCTAGTTCAATTTAATCTGTAATTCTCTTCATCACTCCAGACCTATAGAATCAGTGCTTTTAATTTCTCTGAGGAGCCTAGACTTGACCATGTTCTCCTCCATTTAATGACGGCTTTTTAATATATCCTTTATATAGTATCTGAAACCAATCTTATTGTTGACTATTAATGCTTCATATTTGATTTCTATAGTCATAGAAATCAACACTTACACCAATTAGAGTGTAAATTAGAGTGTATATCTTGTGCTTTATGACCTACTTCTTGCCAAATTCAAAGGTCTCTTCTCCACCTGAATCCTCATTGACTTCTTAGCTGCTTTTGACACCATGGAGAGTCCCCTTCTCTCAGAAACATTACTAAACCTGTGTTCCTTCTATTCTCTATCTACACCCACTCTCTTGGAGTACTCATTTGCTCCCATAGCCTCAAACACCACTTCTAGGCAGATGATTCCCAAATCTACCTCTCCAGCCCTGACCTCTCTCCTTCTCTGCAGTCTCACATTTCCTCCTGCCTTCAGGACATCTCTATTAGATAGCATAATAACACCTCAAACTTAACATGTTCAAACCAGAACTCCTCGTTTACTCCCCCAAACCCTGTCCTGCCCCTGTCTTTCCCATCACTATAGACAACACCACTATCCTCCCTTCCACACAAACCCATAATCTTGGCATTATTCTCAGCTCACCTCTCTCATTCATTCATTCATTCAATCATATTTATTGAGCACTTACTGTGTGTAGAGCACTGTACTAAGCGCTTGGAAAGTACAATTTGGGAACATATACAGTCCCTACCCAACAAAGGGCTCACAGTCTAGAAGGGGGAGACCGACAGCAAAACAGAACAAGTGGACAGTTGTCAACACCATCAAAATAAATATAATTATATCTATTTATCTATCTATTTATATATATATATATACATACATACATCATTAATAAAATAGAGTAATAAAAACATACAAATATACACAAGTTCTGTGGGGAGGGGAAGGTCGTAGGGCAGAAGGAGGGAGGGAGGACAATGGGGAGGAGGAGCAGAGGATGGGGGGCTCAGTCTGGGAAGGCCTCTTGGAGGAGGTGAGCTCTCAGTAGGGCTTTGAAGGGAGGAAGAGAGCTAGCTTGGAGGATGTGCGGAGGGACGGCATTCCAGGCCAGGGGTCGACAGCGGGGCAGGCGAGAATGAGGCCCAGTGAGGAGGTTAGCGGCAGAGGCGTGGAGGGTGTGGGCTGGGCTGTAGAAGGAGAGAAGGGAGGTGAGGTAAGAGGGGGCGAGGTGATGGAGAGCTTTGAACCCAATAATGAGGAGTTTTTGCTTCATGTGAAGGTTGATAGACAACCACTGGAGATTTTTGAGGAGGGGAGTGACATGCCCAGAACGTTCCTGTAGAAAGATAATCTGGGCAGCAGAGTGAAGTGTAGACTGAGGTGGGGAGAGACAGGAGGAAGGGAGACCCACATGTTCAATCTGTCCCCAAATCATGTCCATTTAACTTCACAACATTGCTAAAATCCAACCTTTCTAATACAACCAAACTACTAGTATACTGATCTGAACCAAGAACTTGTTATATACCACCTGACTACTGCATCGGCCTCCGTACTGACCTCCCTCCCCCCTGTCTGTTTCCACTCCAGTACTTAACTGTGTTGGTGTCGTGAGCCCCTGGATCATACCAACCAAGGACCTTCCTGGACCGAGGAAGCCTCAGTGACACATAGTAAAGTTCAAACCACACCTCTGATCACCAAGGTTACTGTGGAAAGTTTTTTGCTTAGTTTTACCAGCTTGCAAAGGAGACACATACACACACACACAAACACACACACAAAGAAAAAAACCTCTCCACTCCACCAAGGGTCCAATAGCAGTCTGTGATCAAAGGAGCCCGTTCTACCAATGCTTCTTCTTTCTGCTTTCAAGTGCTTCTGCTGCTTTAAAGTGCTGCTCTCCTGCTGCTTCTGCTGCAGTTGCTTCCCTCGGCTTCTCTGCGTGCTTCTGTTCCTTCTGTGTGCTCCTTGCTGCTTCTACCCTCCTCAAAAATCTCCAGTGGCTACCAATCAACCTACGCATCAGGCAAAAACTCCTCACCCTGGGCTTCAAGGCTCTCCATCTCCTCGCCCCCTCCTGCCTGACCTCCCTTCTCTCCTTCTACAGCCCAGCCCGCACCCTCCGCTCCTCTGCCACTAATCTCCTCACTGTGCCTCATTCTCGCCTGTCCCACCATCGACCCCCGGCCCACGTCCTCCCCCTGGCCTGGAACACCCTCCCTCCGCACATCCGCCAAGCTAGCTCTCTTCCTCCTTTCAAAGCCCTACTGAGAGCTCACCTCCTCCAGGAGGCCTTCCCAGACTGAGCCCCCTCCTTCCTCTCCTCCTCCTCTCCCTCTCCATCCCCTCTGCCTTACCTCCTTCCCCTCCCCAGAGCACCTGTATATATGTGTATATGTTTGTACGTATTTATTACTCTATTTTATTTGTACATATTTATTCCATTTATTTTATTTTGTTAATATGTTTTGTTTTGTTCTGTGTCTCCCCCTTCTAGACTGTGAGCCCACTGTTGGGTAGGGACCTTCTCTATATGTTGCCAACTTGTACTTCCCAAGCACGTAGTACAGTGCTCTGCACACAGTAAGCGCTCAATAAATATGATTGAATGAATGAATGCTTCCAGAAGCTCCCTGCATGTGCCTCCTAGTGATTCAAAGCAACCGCCTTTTATCTGCCTTAGGCAGATGTGGCCCTACGTGGCAGTCCTTGATTGGTCCAGGTCTGTTACCGGGTAGAACAGGGGGAAAAAGCCCTGCCTCCCTCCATGCTCTGCCCCCCACAGGCTGGCAATCACCAGCGTCCAGTACAGCGCATCTGTGGCTTTGTGAGTCCGTCCCTTGTTGTTGTTCACTAGATCACAAACAGTCACTTACAAGGCGACCTGTTGTGGGCACACCGCAGCTGCCTGGATCATTTTTCTAAAGGAAGGTTCAGTCCATATTTCCCCACTTCTCAAAAACCTCCAATGGTTGCCCATCCAACTCCTCATCAAAGAGACACACCTTACCATCAGCCCTAAAACAGCTCAATCAGCTCAATTCCTTCTATCTTTACTAGCTATTTTCCGAGTACAACCCAGCCCGCACACTTTGCTTCTCCAATGCCAACCTACTCACCATATCTCAATCCCATCTATTTCGCTGCTGACCCCTTGCCCATATCTTCCCAATGTCCTGGAACTCCCTCCCACTTGATATATGAGACACCACTCTCCCTACCTTCAAAGCCCTTTACCAACTAAGCCCTCTCCCATTAGTGTTGTCTATGCACTTGGAACTGTACCCTTTAAGCACTTGATATTCACCCCACTCTTATCTTCACAGCACTTATGTTTATTCGCCTAATTTGTTATAAAGTCTGTCTCCCCTTCTACAGTGTAATCTGCTTGTGGACAGGCAACATGTCTACGAACTCTGTTCCACTCTCCCTCCATTTAGTAAAGGGCTCTGCACAAAGTACGCTTTCAATAAATACCATTGATTGATGATTGATTGTACTTTCCCTTTAGTTCAGTGCATTTTGCAGAATGGGTGCTTAATAAATATCATTACTACTACTACTACTAGTCATATTCTTTCTTTAAAATATTTGTTTAGCACTTACTATGTAGATACATAGTCTAAACTGTTCTAAACACTACTCATTACTGAAAGAAATTTAAGAAATATATGGCCATCATTAAAGCAATTTCCGCATTCTTTTTCATACATATTTACAATAAAGAACAAGTAGGAAGCAGTGAATTGTGAATGGGAAGTAGGGAGAAAGTGATAGATTTGCAAAAGTTATTATTATTGTCATTACAATTGTTAAGCACTTACTATATGCCAAGCTCTACACTAAGGGCTGGGGTAGATGCAAAATAATTAGATTGGACAAATTACCTGTCCCACACAAGGCTCAGAGTCTAAGTAGGAGGGAGTGGGATTTAACCCCCATTTTTACAGATGAGGGAACTGAGGCACAGAGAAGTTAAATGACCTGCTCAAGGTCACATAACAGACATGTGGAAGAGCTGGGATTAGAATCTAGATTCCTTGACTCCAGGCCCAGATACTGGTCAGGAAAGACTAGGTTTTGTCTTCACTAGAAATTTCTAAACAGGAACTGTTTCATGAAGCATTTAATGTTGTTAAAGGGCTTGATTGCCCCTGAAGATTGTAGGCTCTTCTTCAGAAGATTTATATTTGTTTTTGGATTGAACTACTTAAGCAGCTGCTGAGTAGTGAATTGAGGAATTTATTTATTGCACATTTATTGGGACAGAAAATATCTAAGAAAGTTCTCTTAATTTCTATCCCTTTATTACAACTTGAATTAAAAGGTACAATTATAATAAAAAAAACCATATACTGTCATTAAACTCAGATATAGCAAAATGATTTGGGGGTTAAAGTTTAGGTCATATATATCTAGCAAAGATTAATGTGCTTGATGACACCCTTTAATGTTATAGTTGCTACTGTCAACCTTGACCTAGCCCTCTTGAGATAGTGATTTCATTCCAATTCTATTTGATGCAGGAATGTTTTTCCCCTAGGATCCTTCCAATATTTCAAAGAAATAAATTCTTGACTTTCTCTTTTATCAAAATGAGTTACTTGTAGTTCAAAGACTACTGTAGTTTCTGATGTCTGATCCAATAGTTCAAGGAACACCAATAAAGCCCTTCTTAACAGCTTCAGACTTCAACAAATGATTTTTCACTTTATTTTTTTTCTGAGTGGGTGAAAAGTACAATTTATTTTATAAACTAATATTTCACATGTAATATGATATTTACTTTGTGCATCAAATCACGGGCTTTACATGGAAACATTTCATCATGCCTGATTTAGATCCTTTTGTGCTTTCTACTTTTAAGTTGGGATTGACAACTACAGTATGTCAAAACATATGGAAAGCCATAATTCCAGGGGGGAAAATGAGGATTTCCCATCTCTCTGTGCTGTGCCTGTTATTCATACTTTTCCTTCTATTCTCAAACATACTTCAGATGAGATATATGTGGAGGAGTGCTGGATTGCTAACCCTGTAGGACCCAGGGCTGACATGCCAAGCCACTAACTGTGCCTTTTTTATGACTCCCTTTTGCTCTCCAGAACTCCTATCTAGGGGATGGAATGGAGGCTTTCACAGCTCCAGGGAATAATGCAGCTCAATATTTTCTCCCCCCTGATAATACTTCATCGGAGAGTAAGTAAAATGGCAGCTGTGCCTTAACAGCTTCAGAGGGAGTTGGGTTGGGAAATCAATTGACCATGACTACAGGTCAACTCCAACACTACTACATGCCCTCCCCTACTACACATTTTGGGAAAATCTATTTTAGGTGCCATCTTCATAATGTCCCATGCAGCAGCCAAGAGGCTTGAGGCTCATAAGCCATGAGCCATAAGGCCATGAGGCTTGTGAATGCCATCTGAAATGGTGGTAACTCAAGTCACACGTCTTCGGAGACCCTTCTGGAGAAAGAAATCTCAGATGGGTTTTGAAATTGGGGAGAATCAAGGTCTGGTGGGTATGAAGTAAGGGAGTTTCAGTCAGGATAAATGGTTGGAGCCAGGGGTAGTAGGCTGAAGAGTAGCACATGAGCCCAGTGAGGAAGTGTAGGAAAGGGAGTGAGTGCTGGGGTGATGATAACGATGATGGCATTTGTTAAGTGCTTACTTTATGCCAAGCATTGCACTAAGTGCTGGGGCGGATACAAGCAAATTGAGTTGTACACAGTTCCTGTCCCATGTGGGGCTCGCAGTCTCACTCCCCATTTTACAGATGAGGTAAGCGCAGAAGAGTTAAGTCACTTGCCCAAGGTCACACAGCAGACAAGTGGCAGAGTGAGATTAGAACCAAAAACCTTCTGACTCCCAAACCTGTGCTCTCTCCACTAAGCCGTGCTGCTTCTCAAAGTGAAGCAGAAGAGAAAGAATCAATAAGGGAGAATGATTGACAGGATGTCTTAAAGTCATTCATTCATTCATTTATTCAATTGTATTTATTGAGCGCTTACTATGTGCAGAGCACTGTACTAAGTGCTTGGGAAGTACAGGTTGGCAACAAATAGGGACGGTTCCTACCAACAACGGGCACACAGTCTAGAAGAGGGAGACAGGCAACAAAACAAAACATGTGGACAGGTGTCAAGTCGTCAGAACAAATAGAATTAAAGCTAAATGCACATCATTAACAAAATAAATAGAATAGTAAATATGTACAAGTAAAATAAATAGAGTAATAAATCTGTACAAACATATATACAGGTGCTGTGGGGAGGGGAAGGAGGTAGGGCGGGGGGGATGGGGAGGAGGAGAAGAAAAAGGGGGCTTAGTCTGGGAGGACTTTTATTCTCCTCTAGACTGTAAGCTCATTGCAGGCAGGGAAGTTAGTCTACCAACTCTGTTATATTGTACTCTCCCAAGGGCTTAGTTCAGTAATCTGCAAACAGTAAGCGGGCAATAAATATGATTGGTTGATTTTCACCCCTTCCTATGATAATAATAAATTCCATATCATTCTCACCTATTGTGTAAATAAATATTCTTTTGGGGGTTTTTTTGAATCCCCTTACCCTGTTATTGTGGGATATGGTGACCAAAAATTACGTGTGCACTTGATCCATATCCTTTCCATGTCCTGTCATTCAATTAAATCTTTAAGAATAAGGAGGTAATTCCTTTTTCTAGGTATATCAGTTTCTTTTTAATTTTTCCTAAATGAAGTAGTCCTCAAAATACATCTTATTTGATTATATTCTGGAAGCCCGTCCCTTAGAAATCACACTCTCTAAATGCTTTGGCCTCAACTCTAAATCCATTGTTCAAATGAAAAGTTGCCACCTGTGTTACTTGGTTATCACAGCAAGAAACTCAGAGATTTCCTGGATTGCCAGAACTGCCTTTTCAACAGAGAAAACAAGACACAAAAAGAGAATGACTCCTCCACTAGGTCTTTATTCCAAAACTCAGTGTCAGGATGCATTTATAAAGCAGGTGTTAGAGTAGTGAAGAGAAAAAGAGCATCATTTATTTCTAGCAGAGGCAGATGGCCACACAAACCTATTATATTGTGAGAAAATAATCACATATGAATGAAGCACCGATTTGTGCCATAATAAACTTTTTGTACTCTCTTCACTTCCTTTACCTCAAGTCTGGCTATGCTTATACCCTTTTCTATGGACCAATATATATTTCTTTTTAAGCTTCTGATTTGAAAAAGATTGAATTATCTGTTATATCTGTAAAATATATCTAGACAGAGAAATATAGCTTAACATAATTAAATGGTAGTAATAAATGGTAGCAATCAAGTTTCTAGACAGTAAATGAAATATTTGAGTCTTAAACTTAATATATCTTCAGGGACACTCACAAAAATCTTATGAATTTGTGATAAAAGATATATATCTATATATGATATACAATCTTTTGAATAAAGGACTCATATATGAAGTTAATATATATGATGCATATATATGTATATGTAGAATTATGGGCTTTGTCATTTTAACAGTTTTAAAATCCTGCATGAAAGTTGGTGCAAAAATGCTGAAGAGTTTGATATGGAACAAAGGCTTGAAATGAGGAACATAAAGTAATGCTCATGAGTCATAATTATTGTAACTGTGATTCATTTGCTTTTCATTATTAAAGCCAAAAAGACAAGCTGTTTGAAAAAAGATGAAAGTTCCTTGTAGTAAAGGGATTACTTTATGTTTATGCATTTATGAATATTAATGTAAGGATTTGTAAGAGGTTGAGCCACATTCTGGATAGCTATAAGTGAAAAGATTACCAGACCACACACCATATTCCTCTAACTAGGCTGTCAATAATAATAATAATAATAACAATAACAATAATAATAATAATAATAATAATGATGGCATTTGTTAAGCGCTTACTATGTGCAAAGCACTGTTCTAAGTGCTGGAATGTCTAAGGTCAATGACCCTTTTAGGTTAGAAAAATTACTTTTTATAATATTTCTATGTTCTCTACTTAGTAAGAGAGTCGGCACCATCAATGTCCCTCTTTCACACTGAGCTGCCTAGACAGCTAAAACTAGGGTATATCTCACTGCGGGGTAGAAGCGGACGTCTCTGTCTGCAGTCCTTGACTATCGGTCTGTTGTTTTTGAACTTCAGCTTCCAGAAACTCTTGGGAACCATTACGTTGGCCAAACTTCCTGGGAGGAGAGGAGAAAACTTTTCACACCAATGTTCCCTTAGAACACTGGTCCATACATTTTTTAAAAAATTACTGACGCTGTGTGTGTGCTATGTGTGGGAACAAGAGAAGTCCAAGGATGAAGGAAATCTGGATCATGGTTGCCCACACCAGTTCCTGAAGTAAGAGTCCTGAGATAAGGACGAGAGTGAGGAAGAGATTGAGGGCAGAGTCTGCTGAAGGGAAACAGCTGCGTCCCTTCTCTGAAGTCATTTCATTGAAACCTTCAGTTCTGGCCTCCACATAGGGCTTCTTCTGTCTTAATGTTTCAGCATCCTCTGTTTCTGATGAAGTATCCTTCCCCAAGATATGCTGACATCCCTAATCTGGGATTTTCTGACAGGCTTAATTCATTTCCCCTTTCCAGCAAGACTTGGAAAATGGATAATTGAAAATGCTTCTTTTTCATCTCATCTTTCATCTCATACGTGGAGGAGTGGTTAGTCTTTTTTAGGGAGAAATAGTCATCCAGGGATTCTGTTTGCAGTGTGCTCATATGTTAGTGATTGATTAAGCCATTCATTTTACTCTTTGTCATAATGTTTTTGTAAACACACCAGGCAGGGTCGAGGGTAGTACTAGACGCTAACAGGTTCTAATTAGGTTCTAATCCTGGTTCTGTCACTTACCTTCTGCGTGACCTTGGGCAAATCACTTCTCTTCCTGTGTAAAATAAGATTAAATACCTATTCATCCACTTCCTAAAACTGTGAACACCATGTCTGATCTGCTTCTACTTAGCTCAGTGCTTAGTACAGTGCTTCTACATAGCACTTAAATACTATTATTATTATTATCATTATCACTATTACCATCATTATTTTATCAGGCTGTTTCCCCAGGAGATAAAAGTTGGGGCTCATTTAGATGAATAAACGTGAAACGGGACCAATGTTGGTCATCCTGCATATGAGACAGATATGGGATTAAAAACTCTCATTAAGATGCAGTTGAGAGTCCTGCGGAGTTCGGTAGAGAACATGTCCCAAACCAGACAAGAACAAATTGTAAAGGATTACAATTAAAAATACTAAAGTTGGCTTTGTGGGATACTGAAAACCACTGAGCTTCACAACTGTCAGGGATAAGCTGAGGATCTGATTAACTGATACCAAGAACTCTGGCCTTGTTCCTGACAGAAAGCTTTGCTTGGGGAAAAGGGTGGAGAATGAGGGTTCTAAATTGCCCCCTCAAATTGGGATAGTGACCCGATTAACTTGTTCTAGTTTCATTTTTACCCCACAATTAGCTTAAGAGAAACAAATTACCACGAGAAGATTTCATCTGACTCAGTCTCAGGGGAGCAGGCAGAGCACACTTGTCAATCAATCAATCAATCAACCAGCAATATTTGCTGAGTGCTTACTTTATGCAGAGCATTGTTCTTAAGACTTGGGAGAGTACAACACAGCTAGTAGACACAATCTCTGCTCTTAAGGAGTTTGCAGTCTAGTTGGTGTCAAGGTGTCTTTAACTTGGGTGTCTTAAACTTGGATATTTGGACTTGGAAAGGTTAAATTTTTATATCTCATCTTCCATAAGAAGTAGTACTCGGGGAAATTGACCATCAGTACACACATGCATAGTTGCATCAGCTGAAGAAGAGCTTGTTTCTGTTGTTCTTTGTTAGCATGAGTTAGATTTCACCTTAACACATACTAAGTGGTATAAAATTAATATATAACAAAAATCCTTTTTGTGATGCATGTCAGTTGACTAATGTTTAAAAAGAGTTTTCAATTTCCAAATTTTTATACTGTTCACTTCTATGATTCAGTTCATTTTTCTTTTCTTCTATTACCTCATTATAGTTTAAGGATGTCTTTACAGTGAATGACAAAGATTATTGATGTTCTATTCCCTATGAAACCTTCTTGACTATCATAATATTTTTCTTTAGTTGGCTTTAAACCATGTGAAATGGGGAAATTCATCAAGTGAGTAGATGATGACTGTTTTTTAATTCACTAGAATATGGTGTGTAGTGTTTGGAGAATTTGTAGTAGGAAATTCACTTCTGCAATAATCATGGTTCCTGAATATTAGTAATTTAAACTTGCATTTTCGCATAATAGAAATTCATTTTAAAGGCTGTGGCTCATTATTTCTATCACCAAATAGCATCACACAAAATTACTACTTTAACAAGGGTACATATTTCTGAATTAATGACCCCATTTTATTAAGAGAAAAGCACTATACTTAAAAGAAAAATAAAGCAGTTTCATAAAGACTGAAATGGTTTTTAAATGTTTTCCATTGAAACCATTCCTAAATCAAGAAAAATTATGGTATTCTAAAAGAGCATAGTTTGACACATAAATTTTCACCTTAGATGTTGATGTATTTGCTACTGGTATAGTACGCAGCAGCCAAAAGCGACTTTCTCATGAAGATTTTTTTTTTTTTTTACAAACTGATGGTGTTCTAAGTATTTTTTATCTTTAAATTTATTTGCAATTTTACCACTCCACTAATGAGTCCTTATGCTAGTGGAGTGGTAAAAATACAAATACGTAATTTTTATAGTATTATTAAGCATTCAGTATTAGGCTACACCTCCTGCTAAAACTTTTTTTAGCACTGCATGTGCATTTTCAGTAGACAGTCATTGTATACATAAACAAGCTATTTTCACTGCTTAATACTGGGTCACTGATACAAGCCATACAATCTTTATGAACCAGGCTCAGTGAAGTGGGTAATTTCCATGACTATCCAGTTCTGCCCAAAAAAGAACTTTCAGTTGAAATAAAAGAAAAACTTTCAAGATCTCTCAAGTATCTACTTTCCTTTGCTAAGGACACCTGTCCATATTTATCAGAAAACTTTCCTAAGGACTTTATTTCAGTGCTCAGGACTGAAATAATTCATTTTGGACAGCCAAATGTGTACTCGGTTATTTATTTTAACCACTCTAGTTGTAAGAGCTTTTATTTTTGGCAGGGAACCAGCTACTTCATTACCTTTATTTCCCAAGAACTTAGTTCACTGCACCACTCAAAGTGGGTACTCAATAAATGTTATGACTACTACTACTGTCATCAGTCAATCAATTAATGGTATTTATTGAGTACTTACTGTGTGCATACCACAGTTGTAAGCACTTGGGAGAGTAGCATTTCATTCATTCATTCATTCAATCGTATTTATTGAGCGCTTACTGTGTGCAGAGCACTGTACTAAGCGCTTGGGAAGTACAGGTTGGCAACATATAGAGACGGTCCCTACCCAACAGTGGGCTCACAGTCTAGAAGGGGGAGACACAGAACAAAACAAATTAACAAAATAAAATAAATCTGTACAAATAAAACAAATAAATAGAGTAATAAATACGTACAAACATTTATTCATTCATTCATTCAATCCTATTTATTGAGAGCTTACTGTGTGCAGAGCACTGTACTAAGCGCTTGGGAAGTACAGGCTGGCAACATATAGAGACGGTCCCTACCCAACAGTGGGCTCACAGTCTAGAAGGAGGAGACACAGAACAAAACAAATGAACAAAGTAAAATAAATAGAATAAATATGTACAAAGAAAACATATGTAGCATATGCAACAGAGTTGGTAGACACATTCAAACATCCGGTTGTATACAGGGCTTCTCTGGTGCAGATGGGACATATGATATTGATCTTCTTCAGGCTTACTATCCTTTCATAGCACCATACCAGCAACTGCTAATCATCTACATGTCTCTTCTGACAGCAAGCAGTTGAGTTTGCAGATGTACTGGCAAAATGTGTTCTGATAGCAACTTCCTTGTGCATCCTCACATTATGCAGCACAAAGTAAGTTGGTCAGAATCAGGTTCTAGTCCTGCATTAGTCTAATCAGGGAAGGGTGACGGAATCATTTTAATTCCAACTTGACTGGCCAAACTGTCATCTAGTAGACATAGGATTTTGAGGAAACTCTAAGGACACTGTTATTTATTTCCCTGTTCAGAAGAGGACAATGGCTAGTATTTGACAGGCAATGGAGAGCCCTGATATACTCCAGTAATTGCTTCAGTCATCTCTTTCATCTTTCTTCCTCAAGATAGTAGATGTAGAGCTATATTTAATGTTATTAATTATGGTATTTGTTGAACCCTTAAAATATGCCCAGTACTATATGGAATGCTGAGGTAGATATGAGATAATCATTCATCCATGTGGCATGATGGATAGAGCATAGGCCCGGGCATCAGAAGGTTATGGGTTCTAATCCTGACTCTACCAGTTGTCTGCTGTGTGACCTTGGGGAAGTCACTTAACTTCACTGTATCTCAGTTACTTCATCTGTAAAATGGGGACTGAGACTGAGCCGCACGTGTGATCGGGACTGCATCCAATGTTATTTACTTGTATCCACTCCAGTGCCTAGTACAATGTCTGACACATAAGTAAGCACGTAACAAACATTACAGTTATGATTCATTCATTCATTCAATCGTATTTATTGAGAGCTTATTGTGTGCAGAGCACTGTACTAAGCACTTGGGAAGTACAAGTTGGCAACAGATAGAGACGGTCCCTACCCAACAACACGTTCACAGACTAGAAGATGGGCTTATTATTATTATATTTATTGAGGGCTTACTGTGTGCAAATCAGGTTGGATACATTTCCTGTACCACATGGGCCTAAAAATACAGATGTAGGGAGAACAGGGGAACGTTGAACAGCAGTATAGGCTAGGGTAAAGAGCATGAGCCTGAGAGTCAGAGGACTGGATTCTAATCCTGGCTCTGCCACTTGTGTGTTGTATGATTTTGGGCAAATCACTTATGTTCTTTGCGCTTCAGTTACCTCATCTGCAGAGTGGGGACAGAGACTGTGAGACCCATGTGGGACATGGACTATGTCTAACCTGATTGTCTTCTATCTACCCCAGTGCTCAGTACAGTGCCTAGCACATAGTAAGAACTTAAAGAATACCATTAAAAAAAAGAAAAACAGGTACTGATTATTCCTCATTAAACAGATGAGGAAACTGAGGCCCAGAGAAATTAAGTGACTTGCCCAAGGTCACAAAACAGGCAAGAGGCAGCGTTCATTCATTCATTCAGTCATATTTACTGAGCACTTACTGTGTGCAGGGCACTGTACTAAGCGCTTGGGAAGTACAAGTTAGCAACATATAGAGATGGTCCCTACCCAAAATTGCGAATTGAACCCAGAGTCCCTGCCTCTCAGGCACGTGGTCTTTCCATTAGATCACCTTGCTTTTAGGATTTTATTTAACTTCTACAAACTTCAAATATTGAAGCACTAAATTGTGCATGTCATCAGAATGAGATACTTGACCATTTTTCCAGGCCTTGACTCAGTGCTGACACCCTTGATAGGGCTGGCTTCTGACAACATTAATCAGTGGTATTTATTGAGCACTTACTGCATGCAGAACACTGTAGTAAGCTCTTGAGAGAGTAAAATACAATAAAGGTGGCTGGTTCATTCCTGGCCCACAAGCTCACAAGACCCAATCTGATCTCACCTGTGTTGACCACATATGCGATGACTCCATACGCGATACAATGTGGCAGAGCAGTTCTCAGCTCCTTTAGTTGCACCACCACCAGGTAGATCTTAATAAATGCCATCATTACAGTCATTATTATTAAAAATGTGCTATCTTCTGTCCTAAGTCTTTGAGGGCAGGGATCTTGTACTCTCCCAGGAGCTTGGTATAATGCTTTGCCCACAGTAAGTACTCTATAAATACCCTTGAGTGACTGACTGTTATAGAGTTCTCTCTTACTGATTTCACCTGTTACAGAAGCAGCGGGACTCAGTGGAAAGAGCACGGTCTTTGGAGTCAGAGGTCATGGGTTCAAATCCCAGCTCCACCAATTGTCAGCTGTGTGACTTTGGGCAAGTCACTTAACTTCTCTGGGCCTCTGCTCCCTCATCTGTAAAATGGGGATTAAGACTGTGAGACCCACGTGGGACAGCCTGATCACCTTGTATCCCCCCAGTGCTTAGAACAGTACTTTGCACATAGTAAGCACTTAACAAATACCATCATCATCATCATCTGCAGCAGCAGTGCCCTCCTCAACCTGTGACAGCTCTCCTTTTAGACCCAGGCTGCCTAGAGTCACTCTTGACCTCCCCATAGGGCCTGAGCACCAGTTGGATATTTATCTATCTATCATCTACCCCCCTTCTAGGCTGTGAGCCCACTGTTGGGTAGTGACCATCTCTATATGTTGCCAACTTGTACCTCCCAACCGTTTAGTTCAGTGCTGTGCACACAGTAAGCACTCAATAAATACGATTGAATGAATGAATGAATGAATCTATTGATTGATTCATCTATCGATCATCGATCTCCCTCCACCCCACTGGGGTCTGATTCAGTGGATGGGGGCTGCCACTGGGCACCTGCTGTGGCATATTTCCCTGCAGGCCAGTGACCCCCATTTGGTGTGGGCACAGTTGCTCTTTCCCTACTACCAAAAGATAGTTCGGGTGTGACAGAAGCCCGAGCTCCTGGATACCCACTCTCCCCAGTGATTGTATCTCTTTGACTGTGATGAGGGTGGGGTCGTCAGCATTTAATAATACTCTGATAGACTGAGGTGGGGAAAAGCAGATTAAGAACCATTGAGAACTGGTCTCTAGAGTGGAAACCCAGTAAATGCTGTTCATTAACAGCAGAAGCAGCATGGCTCTGTAGAAAGAGCCCGGGCTTTGGAGTTAGAGGTTATGGGTTCAGATCCCAGCTCCACCAATTGTCAGCTATGTGACTTTGGGCAAGTCACTTAAATTCTCTGTACCTCAGTTACCTCATCTGTAAAATGGGGATTAAGATTGTGAGCCCCCCCGTGGGACAACCTGATCACCTTGTAACCTCCCCAGCGCATAGTAAGTGCTTAAAATATGCCATCATTATTATTATTAAAAATGTGCTATCTCCTGTCCTAGGTTTTTGAGGGCAGGGATCTTGTACTCTCCCAAGAGCTTGGTACAATGCTCTGCCCACAGTAAATACTCCATAAATACTGGTGATTGATTAACTGTAACAGAGTTCTCTCCCTCTGACTGATTTCACCTGTCAGTCTGTAGACCTATAAGCTGTTTGCCAATCAAGAGGCAGACAAAAGCAGAGGGAAGCCTGTTCTAGCAGATTCTTCTTTTAAAAAAAAAAAAATGGTATTTGTTAAGCACTTACTATGTGGCAGGCACCGTATTAAGCACTGGGGTAGATACAAGAAAATCAGATTGGACACAGTCCATGTCCCACCTGGAGCTCACAATCTTAATCCCCATTTTACAGCTGAGGCAACTGAGGCACAGAGAAGTTAAGTAACTTGCCCAAGGTCAACCAGCAGATACGTGAGCTGAGATTAGAAACCTGCTCCACTGACTCTTACATCTATACTCTTTCCACTAGGCCATGCTGCTGCTTCTTTATTTAAGAGGCACTCAATCTATTTGTTGAAAATCTTTCTTTAAAACAGCAGAACACGGTGGCTTCCACAGCTACTTAGATAATTCTTTTTTTCAGATAAACAAGAGTTCCTCTGGTGAAATGATGCTTCCAACCCCATTGCTTGTCCAAACATTTTTACCATGAATTTGTTGAAGGGTAGCTATACTGCCTGTACAACTAACTTTCAAAGGTAGGTCCACTCCTCATGAGGTTACACAAACAGACTGAGCGTTCATTTTTGCTTTGACTTCCAATGCAATAAATTTTCATCTTGCTAATGAATTATTATTTGAATCAATTACTCAGTGAAGAGTCAGCAGAGAATTCAGAAGAGTCTTGAAAGTGCAAAAGGACTATGAAAATGAATAGCCCTATTTGCATAATGGGTATCACAGAGTCACATTTGTGCTGCCGAGAAATATAGATAAATGAAGGAGAAAGGGGGCATCAGTTTAGTTGCTCTCGGTTTCTCCCTGGACCAAAACCTTGAAAGAACTCAAATGTGGAAGTAATTAGGGAGAAAAGTGTACACACTACACCATATCATTCTCCTGGCATGAATGTGAACCTTCCAAGCTTTGCTTCGCAGACAGTTTCTATTTGGTGATTTAAAATAATTTTTTGGAACAGGATGGACATTGCCATGTAGGTGTTCTCTGAGAGACAGAAGGGATGCCAGGATCACAATCAGATCCTAAAACAGTCAGAACCAGTGTTGAAACAAAACTTGTCACATGATACCTGTCTTGGGCAGGACACTTGAGGAGAGTGGATGACAACGTGCTACCCAAACAACTGGTCTGTGCAGTAGAGGCACAGTAAAATAAAACTTCAAATGATATGGTATATGTGGCCAATAGGGAAATAGAACATTTTCTGGCAAAGTCACTGGAAATGAGTGGATTGTCTTGGAGCAGAGCCTTTGAAAAATGTGACTCCTAGATTTGAGAAACAAAAATGTTGTCCAACACTATGGATAATTAATATAATAATGCAGCAAGACCTCCTTCTTGGCCTGCATGCCACTTTCAGACTATCCCACCCCATCCATCTAACACTTCCTTTTCCTTCGAAGCTCATGTCAATTGCCTCTGCCACTCACCATACATTTTTGTGGTAATATCTACCACCTTCCCCTGTTCTGAACTATTTTCACATGAATTTTATATTCCTTATCTGCCTCCCCTCCCTATGCTGATCTTTGGGGACTTCAAAATATACATGGATGTGTCCTAGGACCACCCACCAGACACTCGATTCCTTTGAGTGCCTCACTTCCACAGACCTCCTGCTTCACCTCACACCCATACTGGAGCACAGAGGTGAGGAAACAGTGGAGAAGGGAATTGATTTTGGGGTAGAGTAAGGCAGGAAAAACAAAAAAAAGTGTACATACAGTTTACGCTACAAGCGTACACTGTAATATTTACTTACTTTTAGATGATGTCAGATCTGGTTCCAGAAAGAACTCAACAAATTTTCTGTTCATCTGTGGGAAGCCATACCCCATAATATAGCCATTCACGATGCCTTCAAATTTTCAAAGAACACATCACGGTTGCTTTGTGAGGTTCACCTGTGTATTCAAATATTAGAAAAGGATCCTCACTATTCAAAATAAGCTTGTCACTAGACTTTAAGCTCACTGTGGGCTGGGAATGTGTCTGTTTATTGTTATAATGTACTCTCTCAAGCACTTAGAGGGAGGAAATGGGCCTTAAAAACTAAACCAGGAAGGAGGGAAGTAAATGAAAGGGAGGAGGGAAAAATAAGAAAAGTATAAAGGGAAAATGGTGAGGAGGAATGGAAAAGAGGAAACAAAAGGAAAAAGAAGATAGGGAGAAAGGGCTGGAAGTTCTTTTCTTCCTTTATTAGCCACTGCCCTACTGTAGCTGACGCTTCTGCCCTACCCAACCCATCCCAAAGCAGGGTTTTAATGGTTACCATCTTTTGGATTGAGGGACAGAACCTCCTCTCATACTTAATAATAATACTTCTAATAATAATTATGGTATTTATTAAGCACTTACTATGTGCCAGAACTCACGACTCCTAGACCTGTGCTTTATCCACTAGGCCAGGTGCTTCCCCACCCAAAGGCCCGTCCTGGGGAAGGCTTCCTCTGGAGGTACCATCCACTTGGGACCCCCATCACGCCCCTTCCACCTACCCCACTGCCCCAAGGTGAGAGGGACTGAAGATCTGGGATGCTGAACCCTTTTCACTGCCATTTAGCCTCTATCTGTGCTGGATGGAAAGGAATATGGATAAGGCAGCAACTGCAATGCTAACATTAGAGAAGATGGGAAGGGAAGGGAAGCAGCATGGTCTACCGGATAAAGCATGTGTCTGGGAGCCAGAGGACTGTTTTTTATGCTATTTGTTAAGCACTTACTATGTTCCAGGCACTGTACTAAGCTCTGGTGTTGACACAAGATAAGCAGGTTGGACACAGTTCATGACCCATATGGGGCTCACAGTATTAATCCCCATTTTGCAGATGAGGTCTCTGAAGCACAGAGAAGTTAAGTGGCTTCCCCAGGTCACACAGCAGACAAGTGGCAGAGTTTCCTCAACTGCAAAATGGGGATTCAGAACCTGCTCTCCCTCCTACTTAGACTGTCAGCTACATGTGGGACTGTCTGGCCTGATTAATTTGTATATATACCAGAACATAGAACAGTTTTTGACATATAGTAAGTGCTTAACAAATATCATAGAAAAAATAACATTATCAGCCCCTCCTCCTCACAGTCTAATGGCTAGTATTTAACAGGTATTTAATCCCATTTTCAGATGGGGAAATTGAGGTATAGGTTTGTTTCACAGCAGGCAAGGGGTTAGAAGTGGAATTAGAATGCTGTTTCTTTGATTCCCAGGCCCCTGCTCTTTTCACTAGGCATCCTTGTTTCTCCACAATTCTGAACAATTTCTCAATCAGTTATTGGTATTTATTGAGTGCTTAGTCTGAGCAGAGCACTGTATTAAGCACTTGGGAGAGTAAAACAGAGTAAGTATACAGCATCCCTGTACTCGGGAATCTTAGAAGTTAATGGGGGAGATAGGCATTAAAATGAATTCCTGGTAGGAGAAGCATGTAGATAAGAAATCATTCTTAAAATGTACAATGGGTACTGATTTGAATGTATAATTGAGGCAGAAGGGAGAGAAATTAGGGAGGAGAGACAGAGATTTGTCAGGGAATCAATCAATCAATCAATCGTATTTATTGAGCACTTACTGTGTGTAGAGCACTGTACTAGGTGCTTTGGAAGTACAAGTTGGCAACACATAGAGCCAGTCCCTACCCAACAGTGGGCTCACAGTCTAGAAGGGGGAGACAGAGCACAGAACCAAACATATTAACAAAATAAAATAAATAGAATAGGCATGTACAAGTAAAATAAATAAATAAATAAATAAATAAATAGAGTAATAAATCTGTACAAACATATATACATATTATACTGGTGCTGTGGGGAAGGGAAGGAGGTAAGATGCGGGGGATGGAGAGGGGGACGAGGGGGAGAGGAAGGAAGGGGCTCAGTCTGGGGAAGCTTTCAGGAGGAGATGTGATTTTGATCTTTTGGCCCAAAGTTGTTCTAAAAATTCCAGAGTTGTAGTAGGATGATGTACACAGCCCTCAATAAATACAATCTATTAATCAGTTGATTCACTATTATTTGGGGAATCATTTCAACATGTGATCTTTCCTTTTCTTTAATCATATGTGCCATACAAATTAATCCCTACTGCAATTTTCCATTTTGGGAGAATAATGTTATTCTTTGATGACCTGACAAGGTTTAGATCCTTACAATTTGGGATTGCTATGTCTTAGTTGGAAATAACGTTTTTGTACACTGCATAGAGCAGGGAACAGCAAACTTTGTTAGGAGATTGTAATGTACCAATTCATGCTTAAAATAACTTGAATCACACAATGAGAAATTAAATCTAGCTATTCAGTGCTCTTTCAAATGCAGATTATTGGCATTTTCAGCACCCTGTCAAAGTGATGAAGAGATTCCTCACATATGAAGAAAAGCATTTCAAAATGAAATGCCTATTGAGCCAAGTTTTATTCAGGTGTCTCTTTTTAAATTCATTTTGATGCCTTCACAGCAGATGGAATGGGTGCTGAATTGGCCAATATTTTAATCCAATTATATAAAATATACTTTGAATATGTTCACTGAAAATTGTTGGCAAGAAAGAGTAAAAATCTCAGTGATGTGTTTTCTATTCAATTTCTATTCATTCATTCAATTATATTTATTGAATGCTTACTGTGTGCAGAACACTGTACTAAGCACTTCGGAGAGTACAATATCGCAATAAAAATAAACAGTCCCTGCCCATAACGAGCTTACAGTCTAGAGGGGGAGGGAGACATTAATATAAATAAATAAATTATAGCTACGCACGTAAGTGTGGTGGGGCTGAATAAAGAGAGCAAGTCAGGGTGACGCAGAGGGAGTGGGAGAGAAGGAAAGGAGGGCTTAGTCCTGGAAGACCTGTTGGAGGAGATGTGCCTTCAGTAAGGCTCTGAAGGGGAGGAGAGTCAGATATGAGGAGGGAGGGTATTTCAGGCCAGAGACAGGACATGGGCGAGGGGTTGGCTGCCCATGAAATTGAGGTACAGAGAAAAGGTGAGAATTAGAGAAACAAAGTGTGAGGGCTGGGTTTTAGTAGGACATTAGTAAAGTGGGATTGGAGGGGACAAGGTGACTGCATGCTTTAAAACCAATAGTGAGGAGTTTTTGATTGATGCAGAGATGTATGGGCAACCATTGGAGTTTCTTGAGTGGGGAAACATGTCCTGAATGTTTCTGTAGAAGAATGATCTGGGCTGCAGAGTGAAGTACGGACAGGAGTGAGGAGAGACGGGAAGCTGGGAGGTTAGCAAGGATAAGTGTAGGATAAGTGATTGGGCTAGGATTCAAGGTGGGATAGGATAAGTGACAGCAGTTTGGATGGGGAGGAAAGGGCCAATTTTAGTGATGCGGTGAAGGCAGAACGGAGAGGAATTAGAGATGGATTGAATATGTGGGTTGAATGAGAGAGAGGAGTCAAGGATAACACGAAGGTTACAGACTAGTGAGACAGGAAGGATGGTAGTGCTGTCTACAGAGGTGGGAAAGTCAGTGGGAGAAGAGGGTTTGGATGGGAAGATAAGGAGTTCTGTTCTAGACATGTTAAGCTTGAGGTGATGGGGGGACATCAAGTAGAGATGACTTGAAAGCAGAAAGAAATGTGAGACTGCAGAGAAGGAGAGAGATCAGGGCTGGAGATGTGGATTTGGGTATCATCCACACAGAAGTGGTATCTACAAAGAAGTGGAAAAAGCCTAGGAGAAAGAACATGAGCCTGGGAATCAGAGGACCTGGGCTCTAATCCCAATTCTTCTGACTGCTTGTTAAGGGACCTTGGGCAAGTCATTTAACTTCTCTTTGTCTCAATTACCTCAGATGTAAAATGAGGATTAAATAACCCTCCTTCCAATTTAGAATATGAGCCCCATGAGGGACAGGAAATGTCCAATCTTGAATCTATCCCAGCCCTCAGAACAGTGCTTGACACACAGTAAGCACTTACCAAACACCATAAAAAGAAGCCAAAAATGAATACCCCAAGATCACAGAAAAATGGTTAGACTTGCATGATATAATAATAGACAAGAAACCAAGTGCAAACCTTAATTAAGACTTAATTCAATTATTTTTGGAAGAGCAATATTTTGTCACCTTTTTGTGGTACATTCATTCAACTGTATTTATTGAGCACTTACTGTGTGCAGAGCACTGTACCAAGCGCTTGGAAAGTACAAGTTGGCAACATATAGAGACGGTCCCTACCCAACAATGGGCTCACAGTGTAGAAGGGGGAGACAGACAACAAAACAAAACATGTGGTCAGTTGTCAAGTCATCAGAGTAAATAGAAGTAAAGCTAGATGCACATCATTAACAAAATAGAATAGTAAATATGTACAAGTAAAATAAAGAGAGTAATAAATCTGTAAAAACATATATACAAGTGCGGTGGGGAGGGGAAGGAGATAGGGCAGGGGGCAATGGGGAGGAGGAAAGGAAGAAGGGGGCTCAGTAGGTACATAATACCTATAATACCTACTGTTTTGATTTGGCTCAAATATCAAAATTATGTGAGACAAATTGCCCTCCTATTGCATCCACTAAATTCCCAATGCAAATGACTGGCAACTTATTGAGTCTTCTGAAATTTCAGATGGATTTTGCAGTCTATCCTTTCAATGGAGAGAAAGATTATTCCATTTGAGAAACTCCATCATTTCACTTATGTTTCACTACTTTTATTGCTTGAAAAACGGGCGGCAGTCTGAATACTGATAGAACACGAGTTGATGTTGGAATAATCCTTGGCCTTTTTCAGGATGTAAACTCACCAAGTTGGTGTTTCATGCATGGTGAAAACATAGTCCTGTTTAGGGTTTTTTTAAACTTTCTCAAATGATCTTTCAGGGATTGGGGCTCAGTACTACTCCAGAGAAGTTGTTCAAATACTTGTGCTCTTCATTTTTCAATCTGGTTGTATCTGCAGAGAAATCCAATCTATGTATTTCTGATTCACTGGGATGAAGATCATTAAGTTTCAGATTGAGCTCTGGAAGTTTTGTGAGCCCTCTCGAGGGTTTACAAGTACTGGCTTCTCTTTCTTCAATACAAGAGGTTTTTGTTCAAATTGAAAATTTTTTTAAAAAAGAAATGCTCAAAACAATAAAAGCTTGGAATTTTTGACCTCCAGTTGGCTAGATTTTAAAGCAATTTTATGCCCCTCTTTCTTTCCATTGAGAATAGGGCTACAGTTATGCTCTCTGTGGAGTAGCTTTAATAAACTTCCACCCCATTTGTCCTCAGGCCTGAGAGAAGGGGGTGAAAGGGCAGTTGTCCTGAGGCCACTGTTCAGCTTAGCATAGCTCTGCAATCAGTGCAACAGTGTAACAGAGAAGCAGCGTGGCTCAGTGGAAAGAGCACGGGCTTTGGAGTCAGAGGTCATGGGTTCAAATCCCAGCTCCACCAGCTCCCCAGCACTTAGAACAGTGCTTTGCACATACTAAGTGCTTAATAAATGCCATTATTATTATTAACAGGGAAGCAGCATGTCCTAGTGGAGAGAGGCCTGGGAATCAGAAAGACCTGGGTTCTCATCCCAGCTCTGCCAGTTCCTTGCTGGTGACCTTGGGCAAGCCACTTTACTTCTCAGTGCCTCAGTTTCCTCAACTGGAAAATGAGGATACCTACTTCAACCATAGCCTCATGTGGTACAGGGACTGTGTCTAACCGAACTGACTTGTACCTACCCCACTGCTTAAAGCAGTATTGGACATATTCATTCATTCATCCAATCATATTTATTGAGCACTTACTGTGTGCAGAGCACTGTACTAAGCGCTTGGGAAGTACAAGTTGGCAGACACATAGTAAGCACTTAACAAAATACCATAAAAAAGTGTCTGCCCAGGGTAGCAAGAGGTACCCCAAATTGCTAACAGTCATCACTGCTGACTTGGAAGCAGTAGCTGTGGCTCCACCCCTCTACTTAATAATAATGATGGCGTTTATTAAGCACTTGCTATGTGCAAAGCACTGTTCTAAGCGCTGGGGAGGTTACAAGATGATCAGGTTGTCCCACAGGGGGTTCAGAGTCTTAATCCCCATTTTCCAGATGAGGTAACTGAGGCCCAGAGAAGTTAAGTGACTTGTCCAAAGTCACACATCTGACAATTGGCAGAGTCAATTGTCATGAACCCATGACTTCTGACTCCAAAGCCTGGGCTCTTTCCACTGAACCACGCTGCTTCTCTACTTATCCTGAGCCTGGTAAGACTTGGGAAGCAGTGAGGTTTAGTGGGAAATATGGATTGGCAGAAAGAGCACGGGCCCGGGAATCAGAAGAACCTGAGTTCTAATCCTGGGTCAGCCACTTGCCTGCTGTGTGACCTTGGGAAAGTCATATCACTTCTCTGTGCCTCAGTTACCTCATCCGTAAAGTGGGGATAATGACTGTGGGATAGGAATTGTGTCCAACCTGATTAACTTATATCTACTCCAGGGGGCTTAGAATAGTGCTTGGCATATAGTAAACACTCAAGTACCATCATTATTAAATATTATTATAACTGTGACCTGCCTAGCCTACTCCAGAGACTGGAGCTTCCTGATGCTAGAGGAGGATT
Source organism: Tachyglossus aculeatus (assembly GCF_015852505.1). NCBI lineage: Eukaryota > Metazoa > Chordata > Mammalia > Monotremata > Tachyglossidae > Tachyglossus > Tachyglossus aculeatus. Next base: position 31,968,219 of record NC_052079.1, on the reverse strand, counting down.
TGTCAGGGAGCCACTTAAGAGCACTGAGCCATTGCCACCTCATAGGTATAAAAAACTGAAAATGTTCTCACTCATATATGACCGTGCTATTCCCCAAAGGAGAGATCATTCCTGAGTCACTGTGATCTTAGAGGGAGATCCTGCCATGATGACTGTTCTATTGCAGTGTGCTCCTATATTGTGAATAATTATTAAAACTTTTTAGTGTTTCAATTTGTATTTTTAAGTGCATTTTTCTCCCTCAATATTTGCCACCATTGTAATTGTGGGATTTATTAAGCACTGGGCTGGGTACAAGATAACCACATTGGACACCGTCTCTGTCCCAGTATGGGGTTCAGAGTCTAAAGGAGAACAGGCATTTCATCCCTGTTTCACAGATGAGGGAATTGAGGCTGAGAGAAGTTAAGTTTCTTACCCAAGATCACCCAGCAGGCAACTAGCAGAGACAGGATAGAACAGAAGCCTCCTGACTCCCAGCAATATGATCTTTCCGCTAGACCAACTGGGAAGTTGGTGTCTTGCTGGTATTGAACGGATCATTTAATACATTATCTATAAACATTGCATTGTACGTTATTTTTATTCCCTCACTGGTGTACCACACATTTCCTCTCATCTGTTAACAAATGAACCAATGAAGATGTTTTTTCTTTCTATTCAATCAGTCGATTGATCGATGGTATTTATTGAGTGTTTACTGAGTGCAGAGCACTGTACTAAGTGCTTGGGAGAGTAATAACAATAATGATGGTATTTGCAAAGCACTTACTACATGCCAAGCACTATTCTAAGTGCTGGAGTAGATACAAGGTAATCAGGTTGTACCACATGGGGCTCACAGTCTTAATCCCCATTTTACTGATGAGGAAACTGAGGCACAGAGATGTTAAGTGGCTTGCCCAAGGTCACACAGCAGACAAGTGGCAGAGCCAGGATTAGAATCCACATCCTCTGACTCCCAAGCCTGGGCTCTTTCCAATAAGCCACACTGCTTCTCTAAGTACAGGGGCTTTGGAGTCAGAGGTCATGGGTTCAAATCCCTGCTCTGCCAATTGTCAGCTGTGTGACTTTGGGCAAGTCACTTAACCTCTCTGTGCCTCAGTTACCTCATCTGTAAAATGGGGATTAAGACTGTAAACCCCCCGTGGGACAACCTGATCACCCTGTAAACTCCCCAGTGCTTGGAACAGTACTTTGCACATAGTAAGCACTTAATAAATGCCATTATTATTATTATTATTACTACAACAGAGTTAGTAGACATGTGCCCTGTCCACAAAAAGCTCACAGTCTAGAGGGGGAGACGGGCATTACTATAAATAAAGAAATTGTGGATATGTACATAAGAGCTACGGGGTTGAGAGTTGGGGGCTATGAACTACTGAATGGGTACAAATCCAAGTACAAGGGCATCACAGAAGGGAAAGGGAGTAGGGGAAATGAAGCTTTGTTGGGGAAGGCCTTTTGAAGATTTGATTTTAATAAGGTTTTTTAAGTGGGGAGAGTGATGGTTTATCAGATATGAATGGGGAGGGCATTCCAGGCCAGAGGCAGGATGTAATTAATTAATTAATTAATGATGGCATTTATTAAGCACTTACTATGTGCAAAGCACTGTTCTAAGTGCTGGGGAGGTTACAAGGTGATCAGGTTGTCCCGCAGAGGCTTACAGTCAATCCCCATTTTACAGATGAGGGAACTGAGGCCCAGAGAAGTGAAGTGACTTGCCCAAAGTCACACAGCTGACAATTGGCGGAGCCGGAATTTGAACCCATGCCCTCTGACTCCAAAGCCCGTTCTCTTTCCACTGAGCTACGCTGATGTAGGTGAGAAAGATGAGATGGAGGTATGGTGAATAGTTTGAGAAGCAGCATGGAATAGTGGATAGAACACAGGCCTGAGAGCCAGAGGGACCTGGGTTATAATCCCTGCCCTGCCACTTGTCTGCTGTGTGGCCTTGGGCAATACACTTTACTTCTCGGTGCCTCAGTTACTTTATCTGTATAATGAGGATTAAGGCTGTGAGCCTTTTGTGGGACAGGGACCGTATCCAACCCAAGTATCTTTCTAACTGCTTAGTAAAGTACCTGGCACATAGTAAGTGCTTAACAAGTACCACTATTATTATCATTAGAGGCGCTAAGTAAGTGTGCTGCATTGTATTAGGAAATCAGTGAGGCAAGATAGGAGGGGGTGAGGTGATTGAATGTTTTAAACTGTACAGTAAGGAGTTTCTGTTTGATGTGAAGATGAATGGGCAACCACTGGAGGTTCTCGAGGAGTGGGAAAACATGGAATGAACAGATTTTTAGAAAAATGATCCCAGTAATAGAGTAAAATATGGCCTAGAGTGGAGAAAGACAGGAGGGAAGTCAGCCAAGAGGCTGATGCGGTATTCAAGGCGGGATAGGGTAAGTGCTTGGATCAGCATAGGAGTAGTTTGGATGGGGAGGAAAGGGCAGATTTTAATAATGTTGTGAAGGTAAAATTGCCAGGATTTGGTGACAGATTGAGTATGTCGGTTGAATATAGAGGTGAGTCGAGAATAATGCCGAGGTAACGGGCTTGTAAGACAGGGAGGATAGTAGTGCTGTTTACAGTGATGGGAAAGTCAAGGGGAAGCAGCGTGGCTCAGTGGAATGAGCATGGGCTGTGGAGTCAGAGGTCATGGGTTCAAATCCCGGCTCTGCCAATTGTCAGCTGTGTGATTTTGGGCAAGTCACTTACCTTCTCTGTGCCTCAGTGACCTCATCTGTAAAATGGGATGAAGACTTTGAGCCCCCTCGGGGGACAACCTGATCACCTTGTAACCTCCCCAGTGCTTAGAACAGTGCTTTGCACATAGTAAGTGCTTAATAAATGCCATTAAAAAAAAGGGAGGGGGAGACAGAGCTTAGTTGGGAAGATGTGGACTTTTGTTTAGGATATGTTTTCAAAAGTAATTATGTAATTTTGCCAAAGGCTAGTCTATCTTTGGCTTGATTGCACCTTATACCTGTGACTGTGACTGTTGTCTAAGTACCACTTACTTCAGGGGGAAGCAGGATAATTTCTCCAATTGGTTCACCTTATGAGTGATAGAACTTATTTCAAATTCAAGTCCAGAATGCTAGCAGCGGTGATTGTATTTTTCTGATTTGATAGGCTTCATCCAGTGCCCGCTTTCTGCTTGGTACAGAACCTGGTGACTCCAAGCTGCCTAGGCCTGCTAATGGCATCAAACTTTCTATACTGCCTGAATATTTTCCAGATGAAATTGCTGGATCTGGTCTACATTAGGGTTCTTATGGTAGCAGAATTTCATCTGGAGGCCATAAACATACCATCTTCTCTAACTGGTTTTCAGTTAGTTTTATTCATTGAACAGTTGAAGGTGATGAGTGAGACATGGCAAAAAGCCTGTGGGATGGAGTGGAGCCTTTCAAAGCTGGAGAAATCCATTTGAGATAACAAGCCAATGTCAAGGTTATTCTGTAAGCTATTTGTAATAAACATTCCATCATTCCATAATGTGACACTTCAAACTGTGGTGATGATGATGGTACAGATCATAATGTCTAATACTAATAATAGCATTCCTCGAGTATCCACTGAGTGCAATATATGTTACTGTTTTTTCTTTGACAATCCTTTAACCACAAGGACTTTATACTCTCCTGGGGTGAGTAATAGAGTAATCAAATAATAAGCACATATGCAAAAGTGCCAAATACGGGTATAAACATATATATGCTTGTGCTAGACTGTAACCTCTGCACTATACGCTAGTTGTGGGCAGGAAATGTATCTATTGTTACATTGTACTCTCCCAAGTGCTTAGTACAGTGCGCTGCATGCAGTAAATATGATTGACAGACTGACTGCTAGAGGTAATAAGTGGATATGTGCAAATTGGGATGCTGGAAATCAATTGTTCTGCAGGTCTCCTCATGCCTCCTAAACCTCCATTGGTTGCCCATTTATCTCTCCATCAGACACTATTGCTCAGAAGCTTTAAGGTGCTTCATTGTCTCCCTCACCCCTACTTAACCACTCTCTTCTCTACCACATCCCAGCTTAATTATGGAACTTGTTAAGCACTTGCTATGTTACTAGGCATTGTGCTAAGAGCTGGAATAGATACAAGGTGATTAGGCTGGACATAGTCATCATTCAGTGCTCTGAACACAGTAAGTGCTCAATAAATATGACTGATTGATTTGTGCTCTTCTAAACATTTACTACAGTTCTCTGCACATAGTATGAGCTCAGTAAATACTGATTGACGGATTGATCTTGGTCTGGCAACTGTGATGGGCTATGAGTGGTAGCTACTGGGCTACCTGTCTACTCACTGAGAAGGGACTTGAGCAGGCCAGGATGATGTCTTTCTGGACACCCTGGAAGCTCCCATCCAGAGTCTAAAAGCCACTTTAGCTTTGGTGGTGATGAGGGCAGGGTCAGCGGTCAAAGATGCTTCTGTTGTGCCTTCCCCTTCACTTCTTTGGCAGTTGTCCCAGCAGCTAATGCTTGTCATCTCTCTTGCTGTGAGGTTTTGTTTCTTCTCCTGGCTTAAAGCAGGACTGGGCACTAGTAGGGACTAAGACTAGGAAAGGAGAAATAATGTTTAATAATAATGATGGTACATGTTAAGCGCTCACTATGTGCCAAGCACTGTTCTAAGCACTGGTTTATTAGACAGTATGTTTTTATAGTATGCATAGGACCACATTTCATTACTTATCTCCATCAGTAGTGGTAAACATGATACTGTTGTAACGTGAGTGTCATTCTTTTCTGGTAAAGCAAAAGAAAGCCCCCCACCCAAAAGTAAGCCAGAGGAAACATGGAAAAGACCATGATCTAGTGGATAAAGAATGAGCCTGCGAGCCAGAGGACCTGCGTTCCAAACCAGGCCCTGCCATTTTTTTAATGACTTTTTAATGGTATTTGTTAAGCACTTACTATGTGCCAGGCACTGGACTAAGCACTGATGTACATACGATCAGGCTGGCTACAGTTTTAATCCCTATTTTATAAATGAGGTAACTGAAGCACAGAGAAGTGAAATGACTTGTCCAGTGTCACACAGTGGACAAATTGTGGAGGCAGGATTAGAACTCAGGTCTTTCTGAATCCCAGGCCCATGCTCTAGCCACTAGGTCGCTTGCATAAACTGTGACCTTGGGCAAGTCATTTAACATCTCTGTGTCTCAGTTCCTCAGCTGCAAAATGAGGATTAAAGACTTGTTATCCCTCCCACTTAGACTGTGAGCCCCATGTAGGACAGTGACTGTATTCCAGGCTGATGAACTTTTTTTTTTTACTCCAGTGCTTAGAACTGTGCTTGACACATACTAAGCACTTAACAACTACCATTAGCAACAAAAAACCCACCCCTGTAATGTGACAGTAGAAGACATAAGGGCTGACTGAATATAGAAAATAATTGACTAACTACCCTGCTTTTTTCTATACCAAATCAGCAGTCAATCAATCAATGGTATTTATTGAGTACTTACAGTGAGCAGAGCACTGTATTCAGCACTTGGGAGAGTATAATACAATTAAGTTGACTGACAAAGGAGCCTAGAATCTAGTGCTAGAGACAGACAACGAAACCAGTTTCAGATAGGGAAAGTAGCAGAGTATAAGAATATAGACGTAAGAGCTGTGAGACTTGGGGTGAGAGGATTATCAAAGTACTTAAGGGTTACATACCCAAGTGCATGGGCCACGCAGAAGGGAGGGAGAATAAGGTGAGGAAATGAGAGGTTTCTTGGAGAAGATATGATTTTAGTTGGGCTTTGGAGATGGAGAGAATGGTGTTCTGTTAGATATGAAGGGGAAGAGAGTTCCAGAAAGGGGTCAAAGGCAAGAGAAATGAGATCAAGGTACAGTAAGTTAGTTGGTGTTAGGGGAGTGAAATGTACAAGCTGGGTTGTAATGGGAGCTAACTGAGGTTAGCTAGCAGGGACAGAGCTGATTGAGTGCCTTAGAGTTAGTGGTAAGGAATTCAGCAATTTTAGCCTGACCCAAAATCTCAGTAAATGCAACGTATTTGGTTAGTATTTCATTTGCAAATGTTCCTGAGAATGAACGGATTTCTTCTTCAGCTATTTTACTGATTTTCCCTTTTCTTCCAGCAAAAACAGGACAAAAATAAACACATTAATTCTTTAAAACAAAACTCCTCCATTCCCTGGGCAAATCTGGAATGGATTAAATGATTATAAACTGTGAATGGCATCTGAAATATTTTGTGACAATTCAGAGGAAGAATTGTTTATTTCTACTGATCTTACTGCCACCAACTGACCTAATTATTTTGACATCTCAATAGTCATTCTTGGGAACAGAATGATGAAGCCACTTGCTTTTTTCTAGAGACTGAAAGCAACAGGAATGAAACAGATCAAAAGCCAAGACTTCTGAATTAGTTGATGGAGGTTTTTTTTTTTCAAATTAAAGACCTCACAGAGACTTGATAGAAAATATAATTGGCTCTCACATTTGTCTCCCTGATCCTTGCTTTGTTTTAAGGCAAAAACACAAACGGATGGTAAAACTGAATATATCCTAGCAAAGTGAATGACTGAGGTGGTCAATGTGGTCATGGAATGTGTCTGCCAACTCTAGACTGTGAGCTCATTGTGGGCAGGAATTGTCTCTCTTTATTGCTGTATGGTACTTGCCCAAGTGCTTAGTACAAGTGATCTGCACACAGTAAGTGCTCAATAAATATGATTGAATGAGTGAATGAATTCTACTTCACTGTACTCTTTCAAGCACATAGTACATTGCTCTGCACATAATAAGTGCTCAATCAATACCATTGATGATGATGATCTAATTATTTTTTATTTTACTCTTATTTTATATGGAAATTAAAAGAAAACATTTCCCCCTTTAATGATTAAATAATTACTTCAGATCTTTGTTTTGCTAAGGTAGACCTGGCCTTTATATGCCAAGTCTTTATTACCCTAGCGTGGCCAATAGTAGCAAATTATCCAGAAAATACAGGTCCAAGACGTGGTTTCATATGAAATACCCAGATATTTCAAGACCTAAAAGCACTTTAGTACTTTATGATGTGAACTATGTGGATAGTTTACTAGTGTAGTCAAATGACTGAGGGAGCTAGTCCAACACAGAATGTTTATTCATTCCATCATTTTACTGAGTGCTTGCCATGTGCAGAGTATCACTCACTGTAACGTTCAAGTTGAAACCAAATGCAGAAAAGTAGAAGCATACAGTCCTGCTTCTGTGTGCCCTTTGCACTAAATCTTGGACTAGATCATAGAGAAGAAGTATGAACTAGAATTATGGGCATGGGAGTCAGGAGACCTGCTTTCTATCACAGCTCAGCCACTTGCCTGCTGAGTAACCCTGGCTAAGTCACTTAACAACTCTGTGCCTCCATTTCTTCACCTGTAAAATGGGGATAAAATACCTGTTTTGCCTCCCACTAAAACTGTGAGCCCCATGCAGGACTGGGACTGTGTCTGTTATGATTATATTGTATTTAACTTAACACAGTGAGTCCTTAACAAAATCCACAACTGTTAAATTCACAATTATTACTCTTAGACCCGGAGTGACATGTTCACACAATTCATTAGGGGGTTACTTCACAGCCTCTGTAGCTGGCCCAATTACATTCCTTAGATTTTTGGGTATGGAGTTCAAACGGATATAGTGACATGTTATTTGCTTGTTTTCCATGAGCTGTGTTTAGAGTGGGCTGGTGAAATGGTCTCTCTTCACCAAGCTTTGGGCCTGAAAAGAGTTTTACTCTCCCTACAACAGCAGATCAGTTAGAAGTGAAGAGAGGGAAATAGAGAGGGGAGTAGGAGGTGAATAATGGAGAGGAAGAAGTGGCAGATATACAGGTGAGGAATGCCAGGCAAAGATGTATCAAAGGAAAAGGAGAAAGATAATAAATCACAATCGTAGCACCAGAGTTCTAGTTTCATTCACAAATTATCTGTTGCATTGGTGCATTGACTTCTCCAAATTAAATATAAATCATGGAGTATTACTGTCTAATCCATCATCCTGCTTCCAGGCAGCACAACAGCTAAAACCACACCGAGAGATGCCTTCTCTAGAAATCTCAGAAATGTACAGCGAGTGAAACTGCACTTTAATTTTCACTGTGTGTTCTAATCGGCGTCTTAAAAAGTATCTCAAAAATTGTGTAAGACCGAGGTACAGAGGGAATTTCTGTGTCCCAGTTCTTTCCCCATCAATCACTTTAGGTCCCTGTAGCTTCAATTTGGGAAATAGTTAGGGTCACCATCTAGGTTATTGCAATTGGTATGATGACACACAGAGAAAGATGTGTTTCCTCAGGCACCCAGAGCCCCATTCCTAGATTTCACTAGGAAGCAAGCCGATATCTGAGAATTGCAGAATGCTCATGTAATGCAGGCAATGAGACATATTACATAGACACTGAATTTTTACATTTTTTATCAGTTGGATCTTCCTGGTGATCTTCAAAGAGAAATCCTTTGTAGAAGACTTTGCCCACTGTTAAATTTGGGAATCTAATCTCATTTTGGAGTGAAGCATGTAAATGATTGTACACTTCTGTGTCAATACGAAGGACCCTAATGGCATCAAAGACCTGGGAAATAGTTATTTCATTATTTTTGGGATATCTGTGAATCATTCCTCTAAGAAAGCAATCATCTAGGAATGTGTTTCCTGATATGTTTCATTAAAGAGTCTTGGTGAAATTTTTCCACCTCTTGGGCTTCGGAATGGATAAACAGGGTTGTAAACAATAATGATAATAATGATAATAATAGTTATGGTATTTGTTAAGTGTTTACTATATGCCAGTCACTGCACTAAGCGCTGGGGTAGTTTGAAGCAAATCAGGTTGGACACAGTCCCTGTCCCGCATGGGGGCCACAGTCTCTATCCCCATTTTACAGATGAGGTAACTGAGGCCCAGGGAAGTGAAGTGACTTGCCCAAGATCACATAGCAGACAATTAGTGGATCTGGGATTAGAACCCATGGCCTCCTGACTCCTGGGCCCGTGCTCTATCTCTACTATGCCATGCTTGATCAGTTTAATTTATAAATTGAGTGAGAGTAAAGGTGTCCCCTACATTAGGGCCCCCCCAGCCCAAAAATCAGTGCAGTCCTGAGCTCTGCCTTGACTTGCTGCTGACAAACCCTCGGGTGCTGAAGTCATTATACCACTCCAGGGCTTGACAGTGCTTAGCCTAACAGGCTTTACGCCCAGGACTGCTGGGGTTTACAGGGACACTGGCTGATTGCCCAAATTTCCCAACCATCTTAATCGTACCAATATCATTGCCCCTTGGCCCTGATGATGATGATGGTCTTTGCTCTAAAATGGTGGCCACGGGCTCTTAGAGGGGACACTACCTTATAAATTGATGTGAATAGGGCAATGCACGAGAACAGCTTGAATGTCCCCAGGGGTTCCTTTAAAATCCTGGCTACTTCAGCCACCTCCCCATTTGCAGCTAGACCCCTCATGACTGGGTGTAGTGATAAACACAGAGAGGTGCTAGTCATCATTGATAATCACGCCACAGTTCCCTAGCTCTTCATCTCATTGCCTCCAGGAGAAAATCTGTTGATTTCTTGGTGGGAAGAAACCACTAAGTGGGAAGAAACCACTAAGTGAATAGACAGGGGGAAAGTATGTTTGATGTTTTAATAGACATTTGGGGGCAGGAGGTTATGCAGGGGTGAAGGGGGTCAGAAGTCTCTGTGGAGCAGAGGTAATTTGTGCCTACAAGTCAGCGTGTGCGGCTTCCCCATTGCACTGCATTGCAGGGTGTCTCTGTGATGGGGTTGGGGAGCAGTGTGGCCTAGTGGATATAGCATGGGCCTGAGAGTTAGAAGGACCTGGGTTCTAATCCTGCCTCCAATCACTTCTCTGCTATGTGACCTTGGACAACTCTTGTGCATATTTACTATTCTATTTATTTTGTTAATTATGTGTATCTAGCTTTATTTTTATTCATTCTGGTGACTTGACACCTGTCCACATGTTTTGTCTTGTTGTCTGTCTCCCCCTTCTAGACTACGAGCCTGTTGTTGGGTAGGGACCGTCTCTATATGTTGCCAACTTGTACTTCCCAAACACTTAGTACAGTGCTCTGCACACAGTAAATATGATTGAATGAATGAATGAAGTCACTTAACTTTTCTGGGCCTCAGTTACCTCATCGGCAAAGTGGGGATTGAGACTGTAAGCCCCATGTGGGACATGGACTGCGGCCAACCTGATTAGCTTGGATATTCCCCAGAGCTTAGAACCGTGCTTGACACACAGTAAGTGCCTAATAAATAGCATCATCATCATCTGGGTGGTGGCACTGTAATGACATCATCAAGGGTCACATGATGTGTGTGTGTGTGTGTGTGTGTGTGTGTGTGTGTGTGTGTGTGTTGGGGGGGAGGGGAAGTGCAGTAACGGTCCAGCTAAGGTGCCAGATTTCAGTTAATGACCTCCTGCAGTTTCCATGGCAACCTGGCCCACCTGCCATCTGGTAGGCTGAGACACCAAAGGCAGTTGCTCCCTGCTTGCAGTGAACAACCGAGGGAGGTGTGCATGGGGGGAGGTGGTTGGAGTTGGGTAAAGAGTTCTCCAAGAGAGGTGATCAGTTAAGCCAGGTCCGCTCGGTGCAGATTGGGAAAAGGAGGCAGGGGCAGGTGCAGGTACTGGGCCAGAAGGGTCCCGCTGAGACTCGTAGTTTCAAACTGCTTGGAACGGAGAAGAGTAGGAAGGAAGAAAGTAGGAGTGAAGAGAGGGGCAGCAGCGTGAGAAGGAGAAGTGACTTACCCACAAGGAATGAAGGTCAAACAAAATTACCAGAGCAGAGAGGAAAAGGCGGTTTGGGAAGGCAGGGGAAGAAGTGGCAAAATGCAGTGTGGGGTTGGGACACCCTCAAAAACTAAGAAGAAGGGACAGGGAATAGGGCTGATTTACAGTATCATTTTTATTTACCTGCGTATACAGTACTGACGTACCGGGGCACTTTCTGGATTGCAACGCTAACTAATCGCATGTCAGTCTAGGGGAAATTGGACCCCACGATAAAACCATTTCACGATCCAGACACATTTCTAAGGAGGATAATCTCAGTGGGTCACTGAATTTTCCTGCCATGTCAATATTAAGAGCCTTCCAATCTGGGGGCTGGTGATAGTCACCCATAAGACTTTCAAATCCAGATGCCACGAGTGCTTTAGAGCAAAGCCTTCACACAGGGACAGTTGCAGATGATGAGCGAGGAGGCCGCATGAAGGCAGAAGCAGAGGTGGGGGAGGTGGGTGGGCAGTCCTTCATAAAGATGGAGAAGGCAAGAGCGAAGTATCCCTCTGCCTCTCTCCAACATACTGACAGTGGAACTAATGGTATTTATTGAGCACCCACCTGGAGCAGTGCCTTGTTCAAAGCTCTTGGTGGCTTTAGGTCAAAAAGGACACATGCGATGGGACAACAGTTTGTGGTGGAAGTCTTGACACCAAGGGGCCCAGGGTGCTTGGTCACAGAGAGGCCTCAGGATGGTGGCTGGGGGAGTAGGGAAAGGGTTGGGAGGTGGGAACAGACACAGCAGGGTATCATGGATGCGATAGATGACTATCATGGGACGGCAGGATGCCAGCAGCAAGCGTGTGCTCAGTGGAATGTAAAAGCGTCCCTGTCGTCATGCAACCCGTGAGCAGAAACACAGAGCTCGAAGCAGCAACGGGCTTTACAAGCAGCTTTCTGTATCTGCAATCTGAAGCCCAGATCTACTTGTGGACAGGAAAGCTGAACACCTGTACACATCTTCATTTTAACAGTAATATCACCTCCAATGCCCTATATGATGGCAGAGTTAAGACAACCAGAAAGCAACCAATAAAGACAGTCTGCCCATTCTGTGGCCAACAAGCCTTTGTCAGTGAAAACGAGTTTCAAAATTACTGTCAGGTTCACCGGAAAGCTTCAACAACAGGTCCCACCAGCAGTTAATGCTTTCAGCATGTTTGGTAGTGTTGTTAACCCCAGTGATTCAACACAGACCATGATGAGCAAGACTGCCAACAATATTGTCTTGTAATTCACAAGATGGCATGCTTTCTAGGGCCTCATTTTACTAATCTGATCCCACATTTCACATTAAGTACACATCATAGGTGACACCAGTGATACTGGGCAAGGAGCCAAATAGATCTTCTACCATAATTTCAGATGTCACACCAGTATTTGAGATTGGACACCATGAGAAACATGTGAACCTTCAGCCCAAAATGGAACTGATTTTTTTTTCCAAACTCTGGGTATAACCAACATCATCATAGTAGAGGCAACCTGTGGCTTGGAAGATACATAACAGAGGAGTGACATTTTTCCTGTTATCAAGGAGCCGGAGACAGCCTTGATTCCTTTTTCTACAGTTTTCTATTTCCCTTGACACAGTCCCGAATCTGTTATCCTTTAACACAATGGAGGCCCCATCTGGTTCTGCGTCCTTCCTAGGATCTGATATTCTTCGATTCTTTAAAAGCACCTTTGATCACTCTGGTAGTCATACCCATTTCCCCCAACAGCCCATGGTAGACACAGTGCAGGGATGTCCCAACCAAAGTTAGGCACTCACCTAAAGCCCCACTCACCCTAGGGAGGTTGGCTCTTATCCTCAGAGAAGCAGCATGGCTTAGTGGAAAGAGCATGGGCTTGGGAGTCAGAGGTTGTGGGTTCTAATCCCGGCTCCATCACTAGTCAGCTGTGTGACTTGGGGCATTTCACTTAACTTCTCTGTGCCTCAGTTACCTCATCTGTAAAATGGGGATTAAGACTGTGAGCCCCACGTGGGACAACCTGATTACCCTGTATCTACCCCAGTGCTTAGTACAGTGCTTGGCATATAGTAAGCGCCTAACAAGAACCATCACTATTATTATTATCCTCACACCTGGGAGAACCGGCCCAAGTCATCCCTGATGGGTACACACAAAATTCCCCTTGTTCCCAGACTCGGTCAGAGCAGGTTGGGGGTTAGTGGGATGGGGGGAAGAGGAGGAGGCCCTTGTGGATGAAGCCAGGCCCCAGATAGCTGTGGGGAATAGTTTTCATGTCTCCCGGGTTGTGACCTCGGGCAAAGAGACAACCCTGGATGGTGTGTGGAGGTGGCTGGATGGGGGTCTCTTGTGGGATGTGGATCCTAAGGCTTGAGTGATATGAGCCACCAGGGCCACATGCTGGCTGCCTGTCTCAGAGACCTGGGGCAGACAGCTTCCTCTGGGGCAGTCTGATAGTTTCTGGAATAGGTCTGTCCTCTTCCTCCTCTGTCAGGCACTACCTGTCAGTTTCTTCTCTTTCAGAGTCATGCAGGGCCTGAAGTTGCCACTCCAGCCTGGGGGGATAGGGGAACGGGACCAATGGAGAGTTGCCTTAGTACTGTGAGCCCCCTTGAAGCCCCAGCATTCCCCATGCCTACCTATTTGCAACTGCCACAGTGAAGTAGAAGGTAGTGACCAGATCGGGAAGCTGTGGTTCCTGCAGACAAAACAGAACTGGATCAGGGGCTGAGCAGCCCTGACCTCCCAGTGCTCATCCAACAGAACAGAAGAAATAAATCTTGTTCCCTGGTTAGAAGGGGACCAACTTCATACTGGTGGGGTGGGGGGTGTAACTGTGTACAAGCGTGGGCATCCACAAAAGCGCCCAGATGTACTAGCTGACTAGTGAGATGGAAGACCACAGGGGTGGGTGGAAATGTGAGACACACACCTTGAGGTTTTGGATTCCCTAACTATAAGGACGTTGTCCTGCCTCGGCATGACACGGGACAAAGGGAGTGTCGCTCTATTAAGAGGAGAATAAAACAACCTCGATGTGAACACAGTTCTCTAAAGAAACAGATCCCAGTAGCAACATGCCTCCAACCACGATTTACCATGGTTGGGGCAAAGCTTGGGAAGAGGACTCCAAAAAAGAAAGACATCAGAGGATATTCCATCTCTGGCAACTTCCTCAGTGAGAAAAGAGCAATTGTTCCGATGAAGCTCCATTTAACTGGTAGCTGTCCATTCTACCCACCTCACGGAATTGGTCAGGGGTTGGGAGGGTAGCACAGCCTTGGGAGGTCACAGGGTGGGAGCATGGTGAATGCGAGAGGTGGGCAGGGACATGCGCTTGTGGGGCAGGATCAGGATCTTCTCAGTGGTGTTGGGTCTTCGGGAGTTTTTTTGGGACAAAACAAGACAGCCCAGTTCTCTGGACCCAGCCCCCAGTGACTCCCCTCTCCCCAAATCTCATAAAGAACCCCGAGAAACTGGGGTTCAAGAAGAGTTCAGAAGACAAGAACCAGCAATAACTGCACAGGGTCCTATATCCCATGAACAGATGATCCTAAGGCTCAAACTGTGACTCTCCCCAACACCTTCTTCCTGGGCATTTCACAGTTTGGATGACCTAAAGGTGCTTTGGAGCCATTTGGTGATGGGACAGGTCAGCACACAGTTGCCTCCAAGGAGACCCCTGGTTGTTTAGGATAGAGTTTTCCAGACCAACAAAACGAACTAAGTTTCCTAGAGTGAGCAGAGCAGGGGCCAATCACTGAAAAGGGGAACCATGGAGAAACTCTCTAAAGATTCTAGGCTAGTATTTCAAAGACCAATTGCTGTAGCCACTGGAATTCATTGCTCAGTTCAGTGAAGTGCTAAATCACAACAAGCCTGTGGTCCGCTCTGACCCACAAATTATTTGGAGCAATCTGTATATACAGCATGCTTTATTTGGCCTTGTTACACTTTTCTCATTAAGTGAATACTCTAAATCCTCCTCAACCCTATTCTGGTCTGCCTTATGATGTTGTGGCTGAGGGTAAAATTGGGAGGTGTTGGGATAGGGAACACAGGAAAATGTAGGTTGGAAATCTGCAGGCAGTTAAGTGCTCACAACTTTACAAATCATTTACGTCCATGATTTCACATACCTCAAAATATAAGCAAGAATTCACTCACCTAGCCCTTATTCTTTCTTAAGGGTGGAAGTTTGGAACTCTGAGCAGCAGGGAGAGGGAAACTTGGCTCTTCTGGTCATGACACCATTTTAATCTTATGGGTGATTGCAACTGCATTAAACAATCCACCTACCAGAGAGCTCTGTCCTCATGTAGATGCACTATGGGAACTCCAGTTCGGGTCTACCTTTTCTTTGATAGTTAAACCAGTGGCCTAGGGAATCAACCTTTTGCAAAACAGAATGCAGGGCCACAACAGGAAAGTGGCTTAAGAGCAAGTGCTCATCATTCATAGGGAATCCCAAATCGCATCCCATAGTGATGAGAAAAATTCCAGACCCTTGACCACAGAGCCAGTCTTCTCCACCCCTGCATCCTGATGCTTTATTCTGCAACACAGCTGTAGCCAAGGGGAAGCCCCAACTAAAGTCAGGTGCTGTCCTAAATATCCACTTAACTTGGCGCATCTTGCTATGACACATGACAGAGCAGAAGAGGACAAAGGGAATTATGTTTATGGGTAGAGTAGGTAAGAGCAAGTGGGAGTGGTGGGGAAAGGGAAAGAAGCAAGGATTGGGTCTCCCCTTGTGGATGAGGCAGGGTCTCCAGATGGCATGGGGAATAGTTGCCAAGATGTGCCTCCTGGATTGTGGCTTCAGGGCTTAGGGGGAAAGAGACCAAGGCCACACATGGTTGCTGGTTACTGCATCATTCAGCAGGGCACAGCGACAGTGCGTAGAGACAGCTGGGCGGGTGACTCTTCTGGGATGTACGGACCC
The DNA here is from genome assembly GCF_015852505.1 of Tachyglossus aculeatus. Taxonomy (NCBI): domain Eukaryota; kingdom Metazoa; phylum Chordata; class Mammalia; order Monotremata; family Tachyglossidae; genus Tachyglossus; species Tachyglossus aculeatus. Next base: position 31,952,442 of record NC_052079.1, on the reverse strand, counting down.
TAGGGTTCGGGGGATGAGAGCTCTCCAGACCATGTGCTGCCACTCTGGCTGCCTGGCCTGGTGACTTGGGACAGAGAGCTTCCTCTTGGTCAGCTTGATCATTTCTGGACTCAGGCTATCCTCTTCCTCTACCAGGTGGGCTCATGCAAAAGGCACTGCCCCCAGCCTGGGAGGATGGGGGGAACAAGACATTTAAATGTAGGGGTTTCCATAGCATGGGGGAGCCCAGTAAAAAGCTCCCCGTTCTAAGCTCTTTGCAGCTTCCCTTGGCCCTGGTGAAGTAGATGGGAATGGCCAGATTTGGGACCTTCTGTGGTACCTGAAGAGGAAACAGAACTGGATCAGTGGCTGCTCAGCCCTGCCAGCCTAGTGCTCACGCGATCAACCACAAGAATTAGATCCTGGCTGGAAGGTGGGGGGAAGCTACATAAAGGGGAGGAAGTGTTGTGTGGGAGTACTTGTGTGATAGACAACTGAGGTTTTGGACTCTTCAGCAACAGGGACGTTACCTTGTTTCTGCAGTGACTCAGGGTACACCAGAAAATGTCACCTTCTTAGCAGGAAAATAAAACAACCTCACATGAGGACTCAGTTCTCTAAAGAACTACAAAGCTCAACTGTCAGTAGCCTCTAATAGACAGCTTGGCAGGAAGCACTGACTGGGGGGCAGAGATCCCAGCTAGGATTCAGACAATTTCCAACTACTTGGGACAGGGAAGTTTGGGAAGGGAATGAGGTGAGGGGAGGAAGGATAGGAAGAGAAATGACTTACCTAAAGTGGATAAGATCAACAAAGTACTGGAGTGCAGAGGAAAGGGTGCTAGGAAGTGAGGAGGGTTGGGACAGAGTGAAGGGAATAATAATAATAATAATAATGATAATAATAATAATAACAATAACAATGGGAAACAGCATGGCTCAGTGGAAAGAGCATGGGCTTTGGAGTCAGAGGTCATGTGTTCAAATCCCAGCTCCACTACTTGTCAGCTGTGTGACCTTGGGCAAGTCACTTTACTTCTCGGGGCCTCAGTTCCCTCATCTGTAAAATGGGGATGAAGACTTTGAGCCCCACGTGGGACAACCTGATTACCTTGTATCTACCCCAGTGCTTAGAACAGTGCTTTGCATATAGTAAGGGTTTAACAAAAACCAACATTATTATTATTATTAATATTATTATTTGTTAAGCGCTTACTATGTGTCGAGCACTGTTCTAAGTCCTGGGGTAGATAACAAGTTAATCAGGTTGGACACAATCCATGGTCCACATGGGGCTCACAGTCTTAATCCCCATTTTTACAGATGCGGTGACTGAGGCCCAAAGAAGTGAAGTGACTTGCCAAGGTCACACAGCAAGCAAGTGGCAGAGCTGGGATTAGAACCCAGGTCCTATTGACTCCCAGGCTTGCTCTCTATCCACTAGGTCATGTTGCTTCCCAGAGGAGCCTTCAAAACCAGGGAGGATACGGGGAGAAGGACAGGGAGGTGGAGTGATGATTTACAGTGTTATTTTTACTTACCTGTGGACTGGGCTGGCATAATGGGGCTCTTTTTCGATTGGGACCTAACGAATTGTGTGTCAGTCTAAGGGAAAATGGATTTCAAAATCGAGACTCATTTCCAAAGAGGTTAACCTCAAAGGATCATTGAAGTTGGCCTCAAAGTGTCAATCTTTAAGAGCCCTCCAATCTGGAGCTCAGTGATAGCCACTCAAGATACTACCAGATCCAGATGCCAAGAGTTAACGTTTTTAAAGCGCAGTCGTCAGGCAGGGTTGGCTTCAGACAATAAGCAAAGGAGGCTGCTGCATTGGGACTCCACATTAGAAAGGGTGGAGGTTGGGGGTGGGGGAAGCAGTGCAATCCCTCACAAAGCTGGCAGAGACAAGATCTAAGTGTTTCTTTGCCCTTCTCTGAGATAGTGACAGTGGAACTGATAGCATTTATTGAGCACCCACTTGGAGCAGTGCGCTTTACAAAGCTCCTGGTGGCTGTATGTCAGAAAGAACATACAAGATAGTACAACAGTTTGTAGTGGGAGTCCTGACACCATGGGAGTCCTGAAACCAAGAGGTCCAGGGTGGGGAGGCCACAGGATGGTCACTGGGGCAGCAGGGAATGGGGAGTTGCCCAGTGTGGAGCGATCACGGAAAGATGGAAGCACAGCGGGGCCGGGTACATGGAGTGGTAGATGCCGAAGTGAGATGTTCTGGAGGGCAGTACGGTGGCAGCTGCCACAGATACACTCAGAGGAACCTAATGATGTCCCATGGAACGGAATCCAGCCGGCCAAATACCCAAGCCATCCCAGTCGTCACACAACCTAACAGTAGGAAGGCAGAGCTGCAACTGGTGACAAGCTTTTTAAACCGCTTTCTTTAGCTGCAAACTGAAGTCCAGAATTTCCAATTGGACAGGGAAGCTGGTCATGTATATGGTATTCATTTTGATAATCTTATCTCTTCTGACATCCACAGTGTAGAGTTACGCAAAGAAGTCACAAACTGAATCAAGAAATCCAGTTTGCCCTTTGGGTGACCGGCAGCATATGCCACCAAAAACAAGTTTCAAAATCATTGGTAGGTTTATCTTGACAGATTGAGTAGGTTGGCCTTACCAGAAAAAGGGCATTCAGTGTTTTCCATAATGTTGTTAATGGGTACATCACAGGTCTGCATTTGCTTATCTACATCTCCAAAAAGACAAATGAAATGGTTCCAGGCAACTTTTGTTGCTCAGATTCTTCCAATGAAAACATGGGTTTGAGAACTGCCTCTCCTTCCCTCTCCTCTGACTGGTTCCCCCTAAGCAGAATCTGATTAGGGAGCAAGTCTGCCTTTTAGTGTTGGCCTTGATCTGACTGGTGGAAAAAAGTTAAGTCCCCCGTACCAGTGACACAGTCCTCTCCGGATTTGAAACAAAAGGAACATGGGTGTTATGGTCACTCATCACCACTGCATCTTGCTTTTCATGGCAGTAGTCATTTGTTTCCCAGGACTCCTGACTATCATTCCCTTGCTCTTTCCATAACATTACCAGAAATTGCACATTCAGTATTTTCTACAGTGTCATAAACATCACCAACACACACCATTTAATGACACAGGACAAGCAGGAATAACAACATTGTGATCTTGGAACTGGTAGCAGGACTGAATGCTTTCTGGCACCTCATTTTGGTAATTAGGTTCTGCCATTTGATGCTGAGTATGGTTCATAGGTGGCACTGATGAAAATGCTCAAGGGGTCAAGATAGATCTGCTGTAGTAGGTTCAGGTGTCAAGAGAAGCAAAACTGGATTAGTGGTTATTGAACCCTTCCAGTCCGGTACTAATCCAACCAAACACAGAAAATCTACACGAAGCCCTGGTTGGAAGGGGATAAGTTCCCTACTGGAGAGCAGGGAGTGGGGGTTGTGTGACAGATAGGTTTTGCACTTCTTAGCAATAAGGACATGCTCTGGCGATGTGGGACCCACAGGAGTGTCTCCTCCTTATCAGGAAAATAAAATAACTTAGGTATGGACACAGGTCTATGAAAAAACAAATCTCAAAGGCCATCGGCTGGTAGGTGACCTTATCTGCGAGTTTGTTATGTTAGGGGCCAGATGGCTTTTTCAAGGATAAAAGCTCTCTACTTGTCGTCTTATCTTGCTTTCGCTGGGAGAAAGCTGTGCTTGCTCTGTGGGAGCTCCTTTTAAGTGGTCACTCCCCCATCCCGCCACTGGTGGGACCAGGTACATTTGAGGTTAATTGCTGCTCCATGATGTTAAAGGACAGGAATACTGTGGCTGTGTGGGAAGCAGTGGGCGTCTGAACTAGCAGGGAAGGTTCTGGAACCTCCCAAGGAGGGTTGGGGCTCCAGGTGGTTTTGGGGTGTCATGGGTGAGGCCAGGGCTCTTCCCTTGTCCCAGCACCCACTGATTGTTCCCCAAAGAACAATTTTCCAGGTTTTTCCCCACTTGCTAATGTCTCAGAAAGATCTCCAATTTCTGTGGGCAGATCAGAGTTCTGAATTTGAGGATTCACGTAACCGGCAACAGGTCTGGCTCTAGTATCTCTTGGATAGATGATCCTTGAGCATGGAGTGCAACACTCCACATCTCTTTCCTCCCTGCCTCCTCCCCAGCAATTTTATAACTCAGAAGACTAGTGTTCTCATTTATGGATAGGATTTATCCTTACACTTTGCTGCCTCAATCAGTGATTTAAAAAATTGTCAGTCCACACCTCCCTACTCAGGAACCTCGAGTGTTTGCCCATCCACCACCGCATCAAACAGAAACTCCTTTCCATTGGTTTTAAAACCCTCAATCACCTTGCCCCCTCCTACTTTACCTCACTCATTTCCCCCCTTCAAAGCCCAACTGAAGGCTCACCTTCTCCAGGTCTTCCCAGACTAAGGACCCCCTTTTCCTCACCTCCCCATCCCTCCAATCGCCTCGACTCACTCTCTTTTCTCTTTTCTCTGTGCGCTAGAAGCAGCGTGGCTCAGTGGAAAGAGCACGGGCTTTGGAGTCAGGGGTCATGGGTTCAAACCCTGGCTCCATCAACTGTCAGCTATGTGACTTTGGGCAAGTCGCTTAACTTCTCTGGGCCTCAGTTACCTCATCTGTAAAATGGGGATTAAAACTGTGAGCCCCCCGTGGGACAATCTGATCACCTTATATCTTCCCCAGTGCTTAGAATAGTGCTTAACAAATACCATTATCATTATTATTATTATTACCCTCCCTCCCTGCCCCACAGCACTTGTGTATATATGTAAGAGAAGCAGCGTGGCTCAGAGGACAGAGCACAGGCTTGGGAGTCAGAGGTCATGGGTCCTAATCCCGGCTCTGCCAAATGTCAGCTGTGTGACTTTGGGCAAGTCACTTAACTTCTCTGTGCCTCAGTTCCCTCATCTGGAAAATGGGAATTAAGACTGTGAGCCCCATGTGGGACAACTTGATTACCTTGTATCCCCCCAGCGCTTAGAACAGTGCTTGGCTCATAGTAAGCACTTAATAAATGCCATTATTATTATTATTATTATTATTATTACTTATCTATAATTATATTTATTTATATTAATGCCTATATATCCCCCAACTCTGCCAAATGTCTGCTGTGTGACCTTGGGCAAGTCACTTAACTTCTCTGAGCCTCAGTGACCTCATCTGTAAAATGGGGATTAAGACTGTGAGCCCCACGTGGGACACCTTGATCACCTTGTATTCCCCCCCAGCACTTAGAACAGTGCTCTCCACATAGTAAGCGCTTAACAAATGCCATCATTATTATTATTATTATTACTTGCTTTGGTGTGTATATATATCCATAATTCTACTTATTTATGTTGATTCTTGTTTACTTGTTTTGATGTCTGCCTCCCCCCTTCTAGACTGTGAGCTCATTGTGGGCAGGGATTCTCTCTCTGTTGCTGAATTGTAGTTTCCAAGTGCTTAGTACAGTACTCTGCACACAGTAAGCGCTCAATAAATATGATTGAATGAATGAATGAATTTAGTTCCTCTAAGGCCAACCTACTCACTGTACCTTGATCTTCTGTCTTGCCACCAAACCCTTGCCCTTGTCCTTCCTCTGGCCTAGACCTTCCTCACCCTTCATTTACAACAGTCCACTACTCCCCCCACCTTCAAAGTCTCATTAAAAATCACATCTCCAAGACCCCTTTCCCAAACAAGCTCTCATTAAGCACTTGAATTTCACTTCATCCTCAGCCCCACAGCACTTTATGCATATATGTATACTTTATTTTAATGTCTGTTTCCCTTTCTAGACTCTAAGCTTTCTGTGGGCAGGGAATGTAGTTACGAACTCCGCTGTATTAGTATAATGCTTTGCACACAGCAAGTGCTCAATAAATATCATCGATTGATGGATGCTGTTGAGATGTCAGAAGTTCCAGTTCTTGCTGCTTGGAAGTTGACTGCAGAGCTAAAGCCTGTATCTTACTATTGGCACATCTATTTTCATCAACACATTATTTAGTGCGAGATTGAACTAAACCCAGGAGTTTAACTAATGGTCAGCTATGGAACAATATGGAAAATGAATACAAAGTTTTCTCCTTTCAGTTACATCCCTTTGTTTTGACAGAAAAATAAATAGTAGACCATATGCAACACAGTGTACATTGAAATGGGGGCATTAAATTAATTTTATAATAAATACAAATGACAGGAGAGTTGATGGGGAGTTCATTTTCTTGTAGTCAGCAAGAAAAGCGAAGGGGAGTTGGAAGAACAATTATAAAAAGGAAGTAACCATGAAACAGCACTCAGTGACCTTTAGCAAAACAGTTCAAAAAATACTACCGGTGATTCAGCAAGAACGTCAGCAGAGTGAGTTGATGTAAAACTAGCCATCAAAATTTGAAGGACATTGATCCTAGAAAAGCACACCAGAATCCATATTGGAAAATAAAGACCTGTTTCATGAATCTTGCTTTGAAGTTTGGAATAAAAGGATCACAGAAAAACACATTTCAAGTGCTATATTACGGCACCACTTCTGCCAAAGTCAATCTGGTTTATGCACAAATGTTTAAGCAGAGAATTTGGCCGTGATATTACCAAACAATGAAAATTAAATGAAAACATATATAGTCAGTTCTGCAATAATATATGATGGTCACTACGTGTTTTGGATAGAAGGTTGGGGAAATTCGAGAACATTCTTCCAATACTAAACATCCATCTGGATAAAATACACTGCCAAGGGCAAGAAATGATTACCAACAATGAGGTTGGAGTATACAGTCAGTTCCCAAGCACTGAGGCAATCAGTGCTCATCATAGCACATCTTTGCCTGGATGAACGAAGGAGGAGAATGGATAAAGGCAAAAGGTACTCTATTGTGATCTGAAGTGGGGAAGCATACACAGTGTGTGGAAGAAAACCTTTTGAAGACATAATGAAGTAAAAATCCTCAAATGATGGAGCACCACATTGCACAGTTCAGAGCTAGCTGTAGAAAATAATTCATGACTAGAATCCAGAAAACAAAAATGGGGTGACTGTCCCAAAGCAGAGAAGGTACATGTGATATTCCCAGGGATCCTCACCCCTAAATCTTGGCCTAAAAGCTTGACAGATTATAGCATGATCACTTCCTCGAGACTGTAAACTCATTGTGGGCAAGGAACGTATCTACAGTGTTGATTGTACTCTCCCAGGCACTTAGTAGAGTACTGTGTACACAATAAGCACTTAATAAATACCACTGATGAATTGATTGATTGAAAATGAACATCCAGGGGGAGAATAATAATGATAATAATAATAATAGTGGCATTTTGTTAAGCACTTACAAATATGCCAGGCACTGTACTAAGCACTGGGTTAGATACAAGGTAATTGGGTTGGACACAGTCCCTGTCCCACGTGGGGCTCACAGTCCTAATCCCCATTTTACAGGTGAGGTAACAGAGGCACATAAAAGTGAAGTCACTTGCCCAAGGTCGTATAGCAGACAAGTGGCAGAGCAGGGATTAGAACCCAGGCCCTTCTGACTCCCAAGACCATGCTCTAGCCACTAGACGATACTGTTTCCCTAAACAGCTGTGTCTTAAACCTAGTCAGGCTCAGCTCAATAAATATGTTTGACTGACTGCATGACTGACTTCAGTTCTCCTGTTTTTGAGGACCAGCTGCCACTAGACGATACTGTTTCCCTAAACAGCTGTGTCTTAAACCTAGTCAGGGTCAGCTCAATAAATATGTTTGACTGACTGCATGACTGACTTCAGTTCTCCTGTTTTTGAGGACTAGCTGCTCAGTGAACCCCAAATGTCTGCACCACTATCACTGCCACCACCCTTCTACTGTACCCCAGGCATCTCCCCAAAGGACATCAAGAGGGAAAAAATGAGACATCAAATGGAACAATGCTGCAGGGGGCAATCCTCACATGCACAACGATCCTTCTTATTTATTGAGCCCTTACTGTACCCAGAGGACTGTATTAAGCACTTGGGAGAATACAGCAAAAGAGTTAGTAGACATGTTCCCCTGCCCACAAGGAGTTTACAGTCTAGAGGAGCTGAAATGATGCAGAGGGAGATTGTCGCTCCTTTGTATTAACAGCCACAGTGAAACTCATTGGCATAAATTCTCACCATTAGTAGCAACCCAAAGGATTCCTGTAAGTCTACCCATGTGCCAACCTGGAATTCAAAGTGACTTTACTGAAAACTCTGCTGCCAGGGGATCCCTGCATCAAATCACAGACAGACTGCGTTTGCAGTACTGACAGGCATGTTTTTGAAAGGCATTTTCCCAACATAATTCTAAAGAATGTTTTCCAAATACACAGAGCAAAATGAAGCTTGATAACATACATGCTCACCCGATTCAGAAATAATTTAGGTTATTCCAAACTGTCTATTCCCGAGGCTGATACGCTGGGGACCTGCAGGGTAATTCCTGGTGTCCAAGCAGGTGAAGAAGATAAGGGGTGAGCTACCAGCATTCAAATAAGTTTTCATTGTGGATGGACTTCACCTTTTCAGAAGGAGTGTTCAAGGATATAATTAACAAAGGGTAAATCATCCTATTGCTTTTCTGCCCTGTACCGTGACTAGTAACCAATCTCCCTTTTTAAACTGGAAAAGCAAGGCTGAGGCCTGGATTCAGCGAATCTTTTCAGCCCCGTGTTAGGGGGTTTCCATTTGCCATCATCAACTGTGCATTTTCCTTCTCACTGCATTTGCCTGGGGCACATGGAGCAGGTATCAATCAACCAATCAGTGGTATTTATTGATTTCTTATTGCTTGGAACTCTTTCTGATCTGATCTGTCACTCCATGGACTTTGATTTTTGTCATAACTGGGGTGAGCCTTCCATGTGTTTTGGGATGACCTTTCGTCCCTGGTAACCTCTTTCACACTGCCAGGTAACCATGTGGAATTTCTGTTAGGTCACCACTTTCCCTTGAAAGTGAAATGAGAATTTTCATTATCATTCATTTGCTGACATGTTTGTACATATTTATTACTCTATTCATTTCTTTTACTTGTACATATCTATTCTATTTATTTTATTTTGTTAATATGTTTGGTTTTGTTCTCTGTCTCCCCCTTCTAGACTGTGAGCCCACTGTTGGGTAGGGACTGTCTCTATATGTTGCCAACTTGTACTTCCCAAGCACTTAGTACAGTGCTCTGCACACAGTAAGCGCTGAATACAATTGATGGATTGATTTAAATTTATGCAAGAAATCTTGAAATGCATTTGAGTGCATTATCATGTGAGTTCATTAATTCCATGCTCCTAGTTGTAGGTAAGTTAATAACTTACCTGTCCATCCAGAATACATATTCCTATATTATTTTTCTTAAAGATTTTTGGAGGAAGAAAGTTGACCTTCTTGTGTAGGCTTTTGCAGTGTTCACTGAATTATTACAACCAAGAAGATTTTTTTCTGCTTAACAAAACATAGATTTTTCTTTATCAATATTCTAAGAACGTGATGGTCAGTGTTTTTTTTTTCATAAAAATCCCTAAATTATGTTTTATGAGATCCTAGGGAGTAAATAATGTGCTTTTCCAGAAAGAGGGAAAAATTACTTAGAGAAGCAGCATGGTCTGGTGGATAAAGAATGGGCTTGGGAGTCAGAAGGAGGAGCCTGGGCTTTGGAGTCAGAGGTCATGGGTTCAAATCCCTGCTCTGCCAATTGTCAGCTGTGTGACTTTGGGCAAGTCACTTAACTTCTCTGTGCCTCAGTTACCTCATCTGTAAAATGAGGATTAAGACTGTGAGCCCCCTGTGGGACAACCTGATCACCTTGTAACCGCCCCAGTGCCTAGAACAGTACTTTGCACATCATAAGCGCTTAATAAATGCCATTATTATTATTATTATTATTACCAGCTCCTCCACTCTGTGTGTGACCTTGGGCAAGTCAATTCATTCCATTGTGCCTTAGTTCCCTCATCTGTAAAATGGGGATTAAGACAGTGAGCTTCTATATGGTATATGGACTTTGTCCAACCTGTTTAGCTTGTATCTATCCCAGTGCTTAGTACCATGCCTGGCACACAGTAAACACTTGACAAATACCGTTGGAAAGAAAAATGCTCTTCAGAGATTTGGTGGCCCAAAGGACTCCTAGCAGAACTTATTCCTGGAATCTGAGAGTAAGAGAGAAGGAGTTGAAAAAATGTTCCAGAAACTCATGATCATTGGCTTTGAGTCTCTCACTCAACCTCTTACTTGGAAATTATCTTCCACTACACTTTGGCTCACAATCCCTGTTCCTCTCAAGACAACCTACTCACTGGGTCTCATTATCTTCCCTTCTCTCTTCTGCCATGCACATATATATGCACTATTTGAGCACCTACTTTTGTTACAGTTCAATAGTTGAAGCAAAATTTTAAGAAAGATTAAATATATATTTACAAAGATTACTTTTTGAACACTGGATTTATTATGTTCGCTTGTGGGTTAGGTCTTTTAAATATACGTATGTGTATTTTTTTGATGCTAAAAATGGATAAAGATTCATCACTTTACCCTACACTCATTTGATTGAGAAAATCAAGATACAGGGCAAAAAGAGAAACAAAAGAGAACAAGAAAAGCAAGCCAATATGATATTTTAATAGAAAGTATATTCTTCATTTGTAAATGGCCTCTCTCGTTCCTCAAATTTTTAAATGGTAATTTAAGTTTCTTGACCTTAAACAAAAAGCAAAACTTTTCAAGTTAAAATTGTTACTCTTTTCAAGTGTGCTGTAAACCTATCATCTGAAAAGCGTTTTCATTTTGGTACAAAAGTTTTAGCTATTCCATTGAAAAATGTGTTTTGTGGCACACAAGCTGTAGAGTGTAGATTAGTAATTTATCGAATGAGAGCCAACTGGTGTGTCTTTTGAGGAACCCTCTATGCCTCTCCTCAAGTGCCTTAGGACCAATTCCTTTGTTCTGCACCATAAAAGAGTGCTACATGTGGAAGAAATCAGGAGAAATTCGAACAGGATTTGATTCTTAGACATATAAACTTGAACAAATTCTTGACAATGACAGGACTATCAAAGGAGAATGACATCCAGCTGGGCAGAATATCCCAGCCAGACCCTCAGCAGACTGATCTTAGGGCTATTCTAAGGCAGCCAACACAAGCAGCCTGAGTGCCAGCCACTTTCCACCGCACAGCCAGCCAGAGACCCATATGCTGCTGCTCCACAGAGAAACATGTGAACTAAGTTGGCACCTGGGTTCAGCAGCTGTACTGGCTCCCCTCACCATGGCTATCGATTTTTATTTCTAATAATAATCATAATTATTATTAAGGTATTTGTTAAGCACTTACTTAGGCACTGTACTAAGCTCTAGGGCAGATACGAGCAAATCGGGATAGGCACAGTCTCTGTCCCACATGGAGCTCACAGCCTCAATCCCCATTTTACAGATGAGGTAACTGAGGCCCAGAGAAGTGAAGTGACTTGCCCAAAGTCACTCAGCAAATGGTGGAGCTGGGATTAGAACTCATGACCTTCTGACTCCCAGACTCTGGGGAAGATAAAATGGTCAGAAAAGCCTTTCTGTGGAAAAAAGTTGGAAGTGTCAAGTGTCAATTGTTGTCCTATATTTACGAAGAGATTCTTTGATCCAGAGAGTTTTTTGGAGTTTCATTCTTCTGGGAGTTGGGAGTTTTTCAAAAACACACTTTCACGGAAGTAAAATGTTTCTAATTCTGGGTTTGGGTCATAATAATATGAATCATCATCATCAGCAGTAGCAGCTGTGGTATTTGTGAAGCGCTTAGTAAGTGCCAAGCACCGCACTAAGCCCTGGGGTAGACACGAGATACTCAAATTGGACAAGGTCCCTGTTCCACATGGGGCTCACAGTCCAAGTATATGACCAAGCCAGGGAGATCCATCAAGTAATGGGGAAACATTGATGGGGTGGGAGGATGTCACAGAGGCAGGAGCTATGAGAGAGATGGTGGCAGTCATAGTGATGGAAGTGGCTCAATATTTCTGGATGCCTAACATTCATTCATTCATTCATTCAATCGTATTTATTAAGCACTCACTGTGTGCAGAGCACTGTACTAAGTGCTTGGGAAGTACAAGGTTGGCAACATATAGAGACGGTCCCTACCCAACAGTGGGCTCACAGTCTAGAAGACATTCCTGCCTGTCATCCCTTAAGCCAGACCTCTTCTTAAATCTTTGGGTGATGAATGGTGATCTCCACAAGGGCAGAAGTTTCTCATCACAAACCCTGAATCTTTGCTGGATAGTACAGTCATTAGCTGTGTGACCTTGGGCAGGTCACTGAAATTCTCTGTGCCTCAGTTACCTCATCTGTAAAATGGGGCATAAGACTTGGAGCCCCACATGGAACAACCTATCTTGTATATACCACACCGCTTAGGACAATACTTGGCACACAGTAGGCTCTTAACAATTACCATATTTATTATTATCATTATTATTTTATCTATTATGTTATTCATTGATTACTATATGAAAACTGTACTCAGCCTTGGAGTAGATATCAGATAGCCATGTTGGACACAGTCCCTCTGGCCTCCATGGGGCTCACACTCTAAGTACATGACTAAGCCAAAGAGACCCAGCAAGTAATGGGGAAACATTGATGGTGTGGGAGGATATCACAGAGGCAGGAGCTATGAGAGAGATGGTGACACAGCATGGCTTAGTGGAAAGAGCCCAGGCTTGTGAGTCAGAGGTCATGGGTTCTAATCTTGTTTCTGCCGCTTGTCAGCTGTGTGACTTTGGGCAAGTCACTTAACTTCTCTGGGCCTCAGTTATCTCATCTGTAAAATGGGGATTAAGACTGTGAGCCCCGCGTGGGAAAACCTGATGACCTTGTATCTACTCCAGCACTTAGAGCAGTGCTTGGCACATAAAAAATGCTTAACAAATACCAACATTACTATTATTATTTTAGTGAGGGAGATGGCTCAATATTGCTGGGTGGCAAACATCCTCCCTGTCTGTCATGCCCCAAGCCAGCTCTCTTCCTAAATCTTCTGGTAATGGGTGGTGGCCTACACAAGGGCAGAAATTTCTCATCACAAGCCCTGTGTTTTTGCTGGATAGCATAGTCATTTATTTTATTATGGCATTTGTTAAATGCTTACTATGCGGTAAGCACTGTTCTAGGCGCTGAGGTAGATAAAAGTTAATAAGATGGGACACAGTCCCTGTTCCACATGGGGACCATCTAAGTAGGGGGAATAGTGTTGATAGTTAATCCCCAGTTTACAGTTGAGGAAACTAAGGTAAAAGAAGTAAAATCGTTTGCTCAAGGTCACACGGCAAGCAATTGGCAGAGCCAGGATTAGGACCCAGGTCCTCTGACTCTCAAGCCCATGTTCTTTCTGCCTTGTTGCTTCATGTTGCCTGGTGTGACTGACCTTCTTATGGAATTAATTCCTCTAGATGTATAAAGTATGGAGGCCAATTATTGGAATAAAGTGGTTTATACTGGGATTATTAGAAGGGTTAATTTCAATCACTTTTTAATGAAACATTATCTTTGCAATCTTAGCTAGTCAACATACCCTGATTGTGTGCTCTTGCCTGATTTAACATCAATCATACATATAATTTTGCCAGGCACTCACTTTAAAACTCATTATTTTGATAAATGACAGCAACCGAGATAAAATCATCTGACTCATGAAGAGCTTGGAGAAAGCTGCAATTTACTAGCTGGCTCAGAATACTACAAATTTGAATATGTACTATCCAATAGAATGGATTTTCCTGCACTTTAAATGTACATTATGTCCTAGTTGACTTGTTCAAATTCTCCTGGGAAATTTTAGTAGATTTTAGGTTTTGCCTAACATGCTTGAATGATGGATCTCTTGTAAATGCTAGGAATGAAGAGTTGCAAATATTCTTCCTCATCATCAATTAGTTATTTATTTTTTTAAATTGTTAAAACATTTTTTTTTCCATTAGATGTGTGCAAAGACACAAAGTTTCTTTACAGTCCCTCTAACTCTTGAACATGCAACATAACAGAAGCTCTTCTTCTGGACTCTAAACTCCTCATCTAGACCTAAGTTCCTTGTGTGTAGGGAATGATTCTACCAACTTCAATATACTGCACTCTTTCAAGTGCTCAGTAAGTGATCTCTCCTCCCAGTAAGTGTTTGATAATTAAGACTGATTGATTGAATGAATTAATTGATTGAATTGAGGACTATCCTTGAAACTATCCTTGTCATTTATCCTTACCATTATCAAACCACCAAATTGCATTAGTTATTTCTACATAATATTATTAATGTAAGAGTCCCAATCCAAGAAGGAAGCTATAAAGAAAATAATTTATTAAGGATTTTTCTATAGAGGGCATTGCAGAATTTTCACTTGAGTTAATATTTTAACAGATCAAATGCTAGTTCTTTAAATCCCAGTGATAAGACAAAAACAATTAGACTCTAAAACTAGAACCCAGAAGATTGAAGGCCAGAACAGAGAATACTCCTGAAGGTGTTAAATAAAATTGGGACAACCAATAAGCAAGAATGATCTACACACATAAACTACCTTTACTGGTGATTCTGTCTTGCATTATTATGAAAATAGTTCATATAATAATAATACTAATAATAATCTGGTATTTGTTAAGCACTTACTATAAGCAAAGCACTGTTCTAAGTGCTGGGGAGGATACAAGGTGATCAGGTTGCCCCTTGTGGGGCTCACAATCTTAATCACCATTTTACAGATGAGGTAACTGAGGCACAGAGAAGTTAAGTGACTTGACCAAGGTCACACAGCTGACAAGTGAAAGAGCCGGGATTAGAACCCATGACCTCTGACTCCCAAGCCCGGGTTCCTGACACTCAGCCACGCTGCTTCTATAATAATGATGGCATTTGTTAAGCACTTACTATGTGCCAAGTGCTGTTCTAAGCGCTGGATATATGATACTGGTAACTCAAATATTGGCATGAGTCTTCCATGGTAGGCCTAGATCTCTCAACATATAAAATATAGCAATAAACCTTACCTTATCTTATCACCAATTCACTAACAGTATGGATAACTGGCCTTTATTACTGAAGATGTCACTACTGCTGGAAAAAACTTAACCACCCACAAGATGACCGACCTCTCTCTGTCGGTGGGATGTGTATATACTTATAATTCTATTTATGTATAATGATGCTACTGATGCCTGTTTACTTGTTTTGATGTCTGTCTCCCCCCCTTCTAGACTATGAGCCCGTTGTGGGCAGGGATTGTCTCTGTTGCTGAATTGTACTTCCCAAGTGCTTAGTGCAGTGCTCTGCACAAACTAGGCACTTAATACATATGAGTGAATGAGTAAGACATTTCCTCAATATCCTAATAGGTTTGTCCTATGTGGGCTTGCTCTGTTTTGGAGCTTGCCTATTGGTAGTTGGATCTTCCCAAGGAAAGTGATCTCTCTTCCAGTTGTTACTGACCAGGCTGGTCTGTACATTGCAGAGATTTCTCAACTCCAATACTGTATCACACTGTGGCGACTGTGTCCCACAAAATCTTAAAATCATTCATCTGTCCTTCTAACTGAAATATAACCCTTTTTTAGTTCATCATTCAGCAGATGTTTGAAAATCATGCCATCACGTCATTGTCCCACCTAACTAAATGGAATTGCTTTGAGTTTTTTTGTACAGTATATTTTCAGTGCTTACTATGTACCAGGCACTGTACCAAGCACTGGAGTAAATACAAGACAATTACTGTACATAGGCCCTGTCCCACATAGTTTCACCATAAATGAGGCCCAGAGAAGTAAAGTGACTTGTCTAAGGTCACACAGCAGACAATTGGCAGAGCCAGAATTAGAACTCAGGTCCTTCTGACTTTCAGGTCCATGCTTTACCCAGTAGGTAATGCTGCTTCTTGAGATTTGCTTGAAAACTAGTGATCCAATTTCATTCTGGTATCTCACTGTTGGTAATCTTGTTCTGATATTTGATGTTGAATATCATTTTTTTTCACCCGCCAAAGCACATTTTACTTCTCTTGTAAATTCCTTGAGGTCAGGGAGTATGTCTACCAACTCTATTGCATTTTTTTCTCCCCCAAGTGCTTAGTATAGTGCTCTGTGCACAATAAGCACTCAGTAAATACCACTGATCTATCTACTGATCTCTTTCTTGTTGAGCTGCAGAAAACTAACCTTGTTGCCTTTAAAATACATAATCCCAACCCCTTATTCCCCCTCCCTCAGATTTCTCTTCTTTCCTGGTCCCCCTTTCCTTTCAACTCAAATCTGGACGCAATCTCCCTAAGAATGGACTGTTATGTTACATTTACAATTGACTAAGGCTGAATCAAGGCTGAAGAGGCACTCCTTAATGACATAGTTTATGTAGAGGGTTGTAAAAGTCACTGGATTTGGAGTCAAGCCTACAAGGAGAGTGAGCCCTCAGGTCTACATACACTGAGGTACTTGATGAAGATTCAGATCCTGGGAAACAGTTATTGACTGAGAATGATTGACAGCCATTCTGATTAGTCAAACACCTCCCTGCTTGTTTATGCTCCAACAACACTGCTTTATATGGACACTTTAAGGGAATGAATGAAGATCAATTGGATTTAACCAGCCCCCTACCCACCACAGAGCAGGAGTTGATCACATTCTTCCTGGTGCAAAATCCTTCTGTGTGGAGATGTTCACAATAACGGAGAGTGGGCCAAGATCGTGCTTGTTGTAGGAATCTCTCAAATGCTGTTTGCTAGAGTTTTCCAGCTGGCAAAGTCTAAGATAGTGGCATGTGCCTAATATGTATATAGCAATAGATATTTTTCTCAATCCTCATGATATAGATATCTATATCCATATCAATATAGATATTGATCATATTTATTGAGCATTTACTGTGTGCAGAGAACTATACTGAAATTCCCTGGGTAGTCCCCAGGGAGGATTCCACTAGGAACTTGGACAACTAATCAATTCATAGTATTTATTGAGCACCTACACTGACTGGAATAAGGGCCTGGGAGAGTACAATACAACAAGAGTTGCCAGCGTGGCTTAGTGGAAAGAGCATGGGCTTGGGAGTCAGAGGTTGTGGGTTCTAATCCTGGCTCTGCCACTTGTCAGCTGTGTGACTTTGGGCCAGTTACTTCACTACTTTGTGCTTCAGTTACCGCATCTGCAAAATGGGGATTAAGACTGTGAGTCCTACATGGACAACCTGATATCCTTATATCTACCCCAGCACCTAGAACAGTGCTTAGTATTCATTCAATCATATTTATTGAGTGCTTACTGTGTGCAGAGCACTGTACTAAGAGCTTGGTAAGTACAAATCGGCAACATATAGAGACGGTCCCTACCCAACACATAGTAAGTGCTTAAAAAATACCACTACTACTACTACTAGACGCATTCCTTGCCCACAGATGGCTTACAGACTAGAGGGGGAGACAGACATTAATATAACCCTACCCTCTCCCTAACTTTCCCATCACTGTTGACGGCACTACCACCCTTCCCTTCTCAGAAGCCAGCAACCTTGGTATCATCCTCGACTCCGCTCTCTCATTCACCCCTCACATCCAATCCATCACCAAAACCTGCCAGTCTCACCTCCACAACATCGCCAAGATCCACCCTTTCCTCTCCATCCAAACCGCTACCCTGCTTGTTCAATCTCTCATCCTATCCCGACTGGATTACTGCATCAGCCTCCTCTCTGATCTCCTGTCTCTCCCCACTTCAATCCGTACTTCACGTCACTGCCCGGATTGTCTTTGTGCAGAAATGCTCTGGGCATGTTACTCCCCTCCTCAAAAATCGCCAGTGGCTACTAATCAACCTACACATCAGGCAAAAACTCCTCACCCTCAGCTTCAAGGCTCTCCATCACCTCGCCCCCTCCTACCTCACCTCCCTTCTTTCCTTCTACAACCCAGCCCGCACCCTCCGCTCCTCTGCCGCTAATCTCCTCACTGTGCCTCGTTCTGGTCTGTCCCACCATCGACCGCTGGCCCATGTCATCCCCCTGTCCTGGAATACCCCCCCTCTGCACATCCGCCAAGCTATCTCTCTTACTCCCTTCAAAGGCCTACTGAGAGCTCACCTCCTCCAGGAGGCCTTCCCAGTCTGAGCCCGCTTCTTCCCCTCCCCATCCCCCCTGCCTTACCTCCTTCCCCTCCCCACAGCACCAGTGTATATGTATATATGTTTGTATGTATTTATTACTCTATTAATTTTATTTGTACATATTTATTCTATTTATTTTATTTTGTTAATATGTTTTGTTTTGTTGTCTGTCTCCCCCTTCTAGACTGTGAGCCCACTGTTGGGCAGGGACCATCTCTATATGTTGCCAATTTGTACTTTCCAAGTGCTTAGTACAGTGCTCTGCACACAGTAAGCACTCAATAAATATGATTGAATGAATGAATGAATACGTACTTGCAAAAAATAACACGTGAACTGGTGTATACATTAGCAAGAGGAGAAAAATCAAGGGAGGCACAATTTTGTGTATGAAGAGCTACGAGTTGATCTTCTGTTTAAATGCACATATATATGCCCCTGTATGCAGACATTAGGAAAATATTCAATTTTTACAAATTCTTTTCTTTCAGAGTTTTTCCTTCTAGTAGATACTTTTTATCTATGTCCTCCCTTAAGCTTAGAACTCCCTTCCTCTTCATACCATCACTCACTCCACCTTCAAAGCCTTATCAAAATCACAACTCCAAGAGGCTTTCCCCAAGAAAACCCTCATTTCTCTTACTCCCTCTCCCTTCTGTGTTGGCTATGAACTTGGATCTGTACACTTTAAGTACTTGATATTCATCACTCCCTCAGCTCTGCTACTTAGGTACTTATAAGTCATATTGATGTCCTTCTACCCCTCTAGATGACAAGCTCCTTGTTGGCAGGGAATGGGTCTACCAACTCTGTTGTCTTGTACTCTCCCAAGGACTTAGTACTCTGTACACATTAAGTGCTTAATAAATACCACTGATTGATTGATTGAGTTGTCTAGCTCCTATTGGAATTCTCACTGCAGAATCCTCTCTCGATGTTCGCAGTAGCTTCCTACACTGGATAATAGTTTCAATTTTTGTCTCAGGTAAGTGGCAATGTACTACCGAAGCAGCGTGGCCTAGTTGATAGAGCAAGAATCTGGGAGTCAGAAGGACCTAGTTTCTAATCTTGGCTCTGCCACACGTTTGTTGTGTGACCTAAGGTAAGTAACTTCACTTTTCTGTGCCCCAGGTCCCTCATCTGTAAAACGGAGATTAAGACTGTGTGCCTTATTTTGGGGCAGGAACTATGTCCAACCCAATTATCTTGAATCTTCCCCAGTGCTTAGCACAGTGCACTGCACGGAGTAAGCGCTTAACAAATACCACAGTTATTATCATTATTATTATTACCCAAACTAGTTCCTCTTTGCTGATTTAGAAGCTATGCTGAGTCGTTTCGGGAACCCAGAAGCTCAAAAGTACTTAAAGTTTACAAAAAAACATTGTGTAACAAATCATTATACTAGATCAGGATCTTCTAGCAGTGAAATACACTCCCAGGGGTTTGACGATTTACTTTTCGCTAATAAGTTGATTAATGCAAACTGATGTTCCTTTTGAGGAAATGGACCCATTTATAGTAACTTCTCTTACCCACATGTACTTTAAATGCAAATAAGATTTGTCTTACTGGAAAATCAATCAACTCTTTGTTGTGGACAGATGGAATTTTGACTGTAATAGCTGGGCCGTTGTGCAGGCTGACAGCAAATGTTGACTCAGAATGTTTAATTTTTTTATTGTTTCATTTTGTCCACCCATTTCACCAGTCTTCTGGCTTGATTTATTTAATGATTTAACATGCTGTGAAAATCGGTCTGGGACTGTTTCCAAAGCCAAAACAGAAAATAAAGTTAATACCCCCTTAAGCAGATGTTTTTTAAACTGAAACCACAACTGCCTTCTAGAACCAGAAATGGGTCCAAACTTTCCAAGTTAAGAACTGTTGTGTTTCTCTCAACGCTGGCCTTTTGGAAAATGAGGATATATTTGTGCTCCCCATGATTATTCTATTTGCAGGAAAACCAGAAGGGCCCATTTTACCATATTAAAGGGGCTTTCTGGCCTCATACATTTTCTCAGACAACCCAGTCATTTAATTATGGAATATAATATGAGTCAAATTTTGCTTGGGGGATTAAAAATGCCATCAACCCAAGCAAACTATCTAAGAGCATGTTGATACGTGGAAGCTTTAAAAGAAGCTTATTTTGTTTTTAAAGGTGCTCTGGAGAGAAAAGGGGCACATTTTAATTTTCCTTCTCCACAGTGGCATTGTGGTCTTAAGTGAGAGAAGAAATAAAAATAATTGGTAAAAGCTTAGGGTCCACTTTTACATAAAAACATTTATTGAAGGGAATGACATGCACGAGTGTAATAGGTTGTGAATATTTTGGATACAAAACATAGAGAAACTCTTAATGAAGTCTTTTTCCACATGATTCTTTTTCAACCATTCTCTCAGGACAGACTAAAAAAACTGGCAATGGATATGCTTTTGGCAGGTGGCCTTGAGACAGTATATTTTTATAATCAGGTTTTCCTTCACTAATCACAGTTTTGCCAACCACGGTTCAGGCTTAATAGTCTATATTCCATTTTAGCCCTAACAGGACACAGTTTTGAGTAACCACAATTTGTGTGGCCTCACATCAGTCTTCCACCTGCCATTCCAAACCATCCACTTACATTCCCCACACCCCAGCAATCACAGGACTTGAACTTCACACCATTAAGACACAATCACAATGCTTCATATTTTTCTCCTGATTTCATTGGCCTTCATCCTGGTCTCTAAGAGAGAACTGAGTACGTTGTAAAAAGGGTAATGAAAGTGATTCCCTTGGAAACACGAATGGAATGGCCACACAGTCCTTCTGGTAGAGAAAATGAGGCAACTGTGAGAAAATATTTGGTGTGGAAGACTCTGTAGACTGTAAGCTCCTTGTGGGCAGGGATTGAGTCTACTAATTCTATTGTGGTATTGTTTCAAACCACTTAGTATATTGCTCTCTGAACACAGTATGAACTTAATAAATAACATTGATTGATGTACTGAGAACCATTCAGCAAAATGAGGCTATTCAGTGTGACTGAAACCACAGGGTTCTTATTTAACTTGTGGTCTTTGCCTTGATAGCCGCAACTCTGAGGCCACAGGGATTTTCAGTAACTGAATCCCAGCAGCTGTCGAGAAAATATGCAGAACAATGTTGTGCTGTACAGTTGTACACAGGGCTCAGTACAGTGTCCTGAACACACTAAGCACTCAATATGAATGACTGAACAAAACAGTGTGAAAATATAAGAGACAGAAATGGAAAAATGAAAATTTGAGGTCTTTTCCATCCATGCCTTCCTGTCCTGTTATAGGATGCATATAATGTGTACATTATGCATCCAGAAACGCCGTGATGCATGTTTTCACTTTTGTTTTGGCTATTCTGCTGTTAGAGGACTAGAAAACATCCAATCAACAAAGCAAGCTTGTCCAGATTCAGCACAGGATGGTATTGAAACAAACAACCTATTCACATGGAATGGGGGGAAATCAATGTGTCCACTTTTTAATTTAAGACTGGGCATGAAGTTGGAACATAGTCATGAGGTGAAGAGAGTGAAAGGGAAGGAGGTCTTAGGGTGTGGACCTTTGAGGAGGAGTTGGTGATCGAAAGAGCTAGTAGCGTGGGAATCACCATGGATTAGTGGAAAGAGCAGGGTCCTTGGAGTCAAAGGACTTAGGTTCTAATCTTGGACTCTGCAACTTCTCTGCTGTGCGACCTTGGGCAAGTCACTCAACTTCTTCGTGCTTCAGTTAGCTTCATCTGTAAAATGGGGATTAAGACTGTCAGCCCTATGTGGGACATAGTCTGTGTCCAGTATGATATACTTGTAGCTACCCCAGGACTTAGGGTACATAAGTACTTAACAAACACCATAAAAAATGGGGGATGGCTAGAAGTTGGTGTGAAGATAGAGGAAAAGTGAGAGGAGAATGAAGAGGGGGAAAAAGGAAGAAGATGTGCAGGAGGAGGAAGAGGAGAAGAAAAGAGAAGGAAGAACAAGTGGAACAAAGGTGAGAAGGAAGAGGAAACAAAAAAGGGAGAAGGGAAGAGAAGTTAAGACAGCACTCTTATATTAGAATCAATTCCTTTATGCTTTTCTCTATGCTGATGTCTTCTATTCATCCTAGGCCCCCGTAGGCCCCATCATCAGCCCTATTGTTATCACATTCCAAAGGGTGGGTGGCAGTAGTCACCTAATGAATTAATGGACTCCCTGGAGTATGTTTCCACCTCCTCCTCCTCCTCTTCCTCTGTACCATCTCAAAAGTGGATGAAGCTACCATTTCTTAACACTCAACGTATAGTTTATAACAACAGTTCTCCCTCCCTCTTAAAACTGTAAGCCTCATACAGGAAAGAGACTGTGTCCGACCTGATTATCCTGATTATAGTATAGTCCTTGGGACAAAGTAGTGCTTACAAATACTAAAATTATCATTATAATTATTATTATTACTATTATCAAATGGATAAATAGAAGTTAGGGTAAGGCAAGCAGGGGAAACACTGGGTGTGCTTAGAGAACAAAGACATCAGTAGGCAAGTCCAAGGGGACACTATCCATTAAAACAGAGCCACTCTAACAAGTTCTATTGAAACTCGAATAGAACCTACACACACATTATAGCCATACTATAGATACCTAGAAGTGAGAAGTGGGTGTCCGGGGTAGGTTTGAAAAGTCGAGAAAGAGTGGGACAATGTGAAAGTGAAAAAAAAATAGAAAAGGGGAACAGAGAAGGGAGAGTCAGAAATAAAAGTGGACAAAAGTGAGGTGGGGGTGGGTTGGATCATTCAATCAATCGGTCGCGGAAGTACACTATAACAATATAACAGACACATTCCCTGCCCATAATGAACTTACGGTCTAGAGGCAGAGACAGACATTAATATAAATAAATGAATTACGGATATGCGCATGTACAGTTGAATAGGTAGGTGGAAGAACCCAGAGAAAAAAGGGTTGCAAGACAGGAGATGATAGGGCAAGGCTACATATATGCATACACATTTCCAATCTCTTAGTCTCCAGACTCTTATGGATGTCTCAGTCATGATTCCAAGACTATTGTTATTCCATGCATGCCGTTACTCTGCATATGGCAATTAGGAGAGCTGGTCCCAAAGGGTTACTGGAATAGGAAAATCCATGGAACCTCCAGACAGTTTTCAAATATTCAGACCTGAGACTGGAAGTTTATTTTACTGCTCAGACCTAGAAAGAGGAGAAAACTAAAACCAGATCCAAGTGACACACACCTACACATACAGATCTCCATAAACAAAACACTATATAATTTTACAAGGAGAGTTCCTTTGATCCACCAACAAAATGAGAGTTTATGTATGAAGGAACAGCACATGACGGAATCTTTAAAATGACTCTCATCATAGCTCAACAGCCTAGAGCCAGAGCACACCCTTTTCAGAATTTAAAGTATATGCCTAGCTTGATTGGCTCACATTCCCAGAAGACTCTGGGAAACATAAGCTTTTGTCTTCAGGGAATTGTAGTTTACAGCTTTCGCTTCCAATAGGAGCCTTAATCTTGCCACAATCAAGCTCCGTCTACACCCCCTCCCCCACAACACATACTTCTCAACAAATCTGCACCCGTTGCCACTTCTGCTGCCCCTGCACAACCCCCATAGTCAGTCAGTCAGTCAATCGTATTTATTGAGCACTTCCTGTGTGAAGAGCACTGTACTAAGCGCTTGGGAGAGTACAATATAACAGACACATTCCCTGTCCACAACGAGCTTGCAGTCTAGAGGGGAAGACAGACATTAATATAAATAAATAAATTACAGATATGAACGTAGCAAGTGCTTAACAAATTCCATAAGTGCTGTTGGGCTGGGCACAGGAATGAATAAAGGGAGCAAGTCAGATTGATGCAGAAGGGAATGGAAGAAAAGGAACGGAGGGCATAGTCAGGGAAGGCCTCATGGCAGAGATGTGCCTTCAACAATGCCTTGAAGAGGGGGGTGAATAACTGCCTGTTGGATGAAAGGACAAAGGATGTTCCAGGCCAGAGGCAGGACAAGGGTGAGAGGTTAGCTTTGAGATAGAGGCAATGGAGTTACTGTGAGAAGATTAGCATTAGAGGAGCGAACTTTGCGGACTGGGTTGTAGTTGGAGAGTAGCGAGGTGAGGTAGGAGGGGGCAAGGTGATTGAGTGCTTTAAAGTAAATGGTGAGAAGTTTCTGTTTTATGCAAAGTTGGATGGGCAACCACCAGAGGTTACTGAGGAGTGAGGAAACATGGCCTATAGAGTTTGCACTGCAGGCTCCTGGGCTAAGTGTTAGGCTCTTGCTGTCATCATCATGCTACCTATCTGGCTGCTTATTCTCAGTCTCTTCCATGGGCTCCTTCTCTGCCTTCCACTGCCTACTGGGGGAGTCTGCTGTCTGAACTTGGGCAATTTCTTTGTGCTTCTTTGTGCTTCAGTTACCTCATCTGGAAAATAGAGACCAAGACTATGCACCACATGTGGGACAGGGATTATGGCCAACCTGAAAACCTTATATCTACCCCAACACTTAGAACAGTGTTTGGCACATAGTAAATGCTTAACAAATACCACAACTATTATTATTATTATTAGTCCCTCAAGGCTCAGTTTTGGGACCCCTTCCATTCTCCACTTATACTTACTCCCTTGGAGAACCCATTTGCTCCCATGACTTCAACTACTTTGATGTCCCCCTTATAACTCCCATTTTATGTATCCAAAACAGAACTCCTCATATTCCCATCCAAACCTTTTCCTTCCAGGGACTTTCCCACCACTGTAGACAGCACCACCATACTCTCTGTTTCACAAACCCATAATGTCGGCATTATCCTCGACATCTCTCTCATTCAACCCAAATATTCAATCTAACTAATTCTGTCCGTTCACTCCTCACAACATTGCTAAAATCCACTCTTTGCCATCAAAACTTTATTCAAGCACTTATCCTACCTCATCTTGATTTCTGCATTAGCCTTCTTGCTGACTTCCCTGACTCCTGTCTCTCCTTCACTCTGCTGCCTGGATGATTTTTGTACAGAACTGCTCAGTCAATGTTTTCCCAATTCTCAAGATCTTCCAGCAGTTGTCAATCCACCTCCAGATTAAACAGAAACTCCTTACCCTTGGCTTCAAAACACTCAATCTTCTTTCCCTCTCTTACCTTACTTCCCTGGCACTTTGCTCCTCAACTCACTGTACTCTGATCTTGTCTATCTCTCCAATGACCCCTCACCCACGCCTGGTATGCCTTCCCTCTTCATATCTGACAGATGATTACTCCCTCTCCCCACCTTCAAAGCCTTATCAAAAACATTATTGCCTCCAAGAAGGCTTCCCTAAGTTCTCATTTTCTCTTCTCCCACTACCTTCTGCTTGATCCTTGCACTTGGATTTGCCCCCTTTATTCACTCCTCCCTCAGACCCACAACATATATTCATACGCAGAATTTATTCATTTACATTAAATTATGTCTCCCCCTCCAGACTGTAAGTTTGCTGTGAGCGGGGAACATGTCTACTAAGTCTGTTATTTGGATTCTCCAAAGCACTTAGTATTGTGCCCTGCAGACAGCAGTCAATGAATGATTGATGGATGGATTCTAAATTGTTCTTACTGTTTCTCATTATTTCTAATAGTTTTTAAATTCAGATTTCCAGGCCAGGTCACACAGAATCAGAACATTCTTAGTTTTTCAGCACTGAGAAGTTTTTAGTTTGCTTTTTAAACTGGAAAAAAAAATATAAAGCCTCTTTGGTTACTGTTTCCAGAGTATCAGAGAGTTCAAACTAAGCTATTTCTTTTCCAACCTGTTAGCATATAAAGTAGTCATGTTGCCTGTCTGCTGATCTTGGCTGAATCGTGCCTTTCGCTTAGCAACCTACTTCTGAGTGACCTTACTCATTTCATGAAACAATTTCTGTTTGCACAGAGAAGGCTTATTATGGAGGGATTTCATTTCACAACAACATCCCAAGCGAGAATCCCAGGCTTGTTATTGTGATTTTTTATTCTCCTATTTTAGAAACTTTGGCATGTAAAAAGCCGGAAATATCAAGAGGAAAAGTTAATTACCACAAACAACAACTGTGTCCCTTCCTTCAGAGCCAGAAATCAGTTAGAAAATCATGCTGTTTCTGAGCACTTTTCTATTGCTTATTTTTTCCAATCTCATTAAAGTATCATCTAGCAAGACAATTTAAAGGAAAATATGGTATTTTCTCTAACAAATTTATTCATACTCTCCTTAACCCTTATTTGTACATGTATATTATTGATTTGTGAATATTATTCATATACATTATGTGTGTATATTATTATTTATTTTGATTACAGTAAATATTTCTATGTCTGTCTCCCCCTTTAAAGTGTAAACTCTTAAAGGGTAGGGAACATGTCTTTATTCTGTACTTCCCAAGTCCCTACCTAGTACAGTGCACTTCACCAAGTGTGTGCTTAACAAATGCTACTACTACAACAATTACTACTCTTTTACTACCATTATAACCTACTACTTCCTACTATAGCTACATTTAAAACTCATGAGAAGCAGCATGGTTTAGTAAAAAGACCACGGGCTTGGCAGTCAGAGGATGTGGGTTCTAATCCTGGCTCCGCCATTTGTCTGCTGTGTGACCTTGGGCAACCCCTTTAACTTCTCTGTGCCTCAGTTACCTCATCTCTAAATGGGGTTTAGACTGTGATCCCCATGTGGGACCACCTGGTTATCTTGTATCTACCCCAGAGCTTAGAACAGTGCTTGGCACATAGTAAGTGCTTAAAAAATACTATCATTATTATTATGCACAAATCCATTCTCCTACATTCAGGACAAAGTTAAATATAACTTCCCCAGGGGAAAGTGTCCAACTATCCTGTATTATATGGAACAGTCTGAATCTTGGGTCCCATCCTTACAATGTCAACAGAAGAGCTCCTTGTGGGCAGGGAACCTGTCTACTAACTCTGTTATGTTGTACTCTGCCAAACTCCTAGTAGAGTGATCTGCTCAAAATGGGAGTGAAAGAACAGTAATAAAATGTAGGAGTGGTGGAGAAACTTCCCAGCTTCCTCTTCTTCTTCATTTAACTCTCTGTCAACTGCCACTTTGTGATTGAGCTGGCACCTCTTGCCTATTTCCTGGAGCTTTCCAGCATGCAGTAAACTGGCGCCATTTGAGGTACCGATAGATTGGCTTGGAGGAGCCAAGTGTGTGGGCTGGGTTGTAAAAGGAGAGCAACAAGATGAGGCAGGAGTGGGCAAGTTGATTGAGTGCTTTAAAGCTGATGGTAAGGAGTTTCTGTTTGATGTGGATGTTCTTGAGGAGTGGGGAAAAATGGACTGAACATTTTGTTGAAAAATGATCTGGGCAGCAGAGTGAAGTATGGACTGGAGAGGGGAGTGGGAGAAGGCAGGCTTGGATTAACATGGTAGCAGTTCAAATGGAGAGGAAGAGGCAGATTTTAGTGATGTTGTAAAGCACAGAGGTGGATACAAGTGAATTAGTTTGGACACAGTTCCTGTCCCACATGGGGTTCACTGTCTAAGTCCGTGGGAGAATAGGAGAACTGAGGCATGGAGAAGTTAAGTGATTTGCTCAAGGTCACGCAACAAACATTTGGCAAAGCCAGGATAAGAACCCAGGTCCTCTGATGCTTAGGCCCATGCTCCTTCCACTAGGCCATGCTGCTTCTCATCCCTTTTCATTCAGTCTGCACACACACTAATATGTTGTACTTTAACTTGCCTTAGAAATAAAGCTCAGGTCATGTTGCAATTGAATAAGCCCAATTCATGGATTGACTGGTAGGGAGTTGCAGCAGATGTGGAAGGAGAATTTCAACTGGGCTTTTACTTCTCTAATATTGATTGGAGGAAGCAGAGGGTTGGAGGCTGGAATTCCCTTGCAGGGATGCTCCTGGAGTGTCTGGGGTGGACATAGTGTGGTCATTGCTGCTTGTAGCAGGGGCTACTCCTCACTGCAGTTAGTCCTCTGAACCAAACACTCTGGTGACTTCTCTGGCCAGATGCCATCCTTTGCTAACAGCAGCAGACAGCACTTCCAGCCCAGGACTAGGACAGCAGATAGTATATTGGGGACAGCATGATCTGCCACCTCTAACTGATACTACCAAAAAGCTGTCCAAGGAGACCATTTTCGTGTGTGTGTGTGTGTGTGTGTGTGTGTGTGTGTGTGTGAGAGAGAGAGAGAGAGAGAGAGAGAGAGTGTTTCTCTTTTCTCTGTGTCTCTCACTTTCCTGTCCTTTTCCATCTCCTAAGGTTGCATCACCCTGCCAATTCCCATAAAACTCTGCCCACTATCAAAGGAAATCAGTGTACACAACTGCTTTTATAACTTTCATTTCCTTTTGTTTCTCTTAATAATGCCAAATTATGCTGCTCTTTATTGAGCTCAGAATTTATTAGTAATGAGCAGTTTTGTTTTTAAAACATAGTCCTCCTATGAATGTGTAAGCACATAATGGGAGGCACTTGCCCAGTGTGGAGCATGCACCAGAATGACAAACTTCTGGTCATCTTTTGTGATTAGAATGCCTATAAAGCAAAATATTGGTCCCTCCCGTAACCCACCTGACTAATTCTCCCAAGCTGGAGCTGATTTGTGTGAAAATCTACTAGTTTTGTCCTCAATACACCCCCTGTTGTGGTAACATAAGAGACCTACCCAGAAGAGTGAGTTGACAGATCTGTTTAAGCAATAATGAGTTTCATCAAAAGACGTTTCGTCAGTTGAAGATAGTCCAGTATTAACCTTCAGGAGTTTCTCTGCAGTAAAGACTCAATGAGTAGTTGAACTCCACCTTTTGTTATAATGCAAGTAAACTTCAAATAATGACTTGGTATTTATTAACAATGATAACAATAACGATGGTATTTGTTAAATGCTTACTATGTGTCAGGCACTTAGCGCTGGGGTGGATACAAGCAAAATCGAGTTGGACACAGTCCCTGTCCCTTGTGGGGCTCACAGTCTCAATCCCCATTTTACAGATGAGGTAAGTGAGGCACAGGGAATGAAGTTACTTGCCCTAGGTCACACAAGAAACAAATGGAGGAGGTGGGATTAGAACCCATGACTTTCTCACTCCCAGGTCTGTGCTCTTTCCACTATGTCATGCTGCTTCATTAGTAGTCTATCTGGAATCTACTACTAATCTTGTCACTTCTTAGCTCACTGAAGTGGACATGAAGTCCCTTAATAAATTGAATTCAAATTATTTTGTGGCAACCCAGATGAAAGAGTAATGCAGGTCTAAAATTGGAATTTAAGAGATATCAAGCTTTAATCCTTCTTGCTGATTTAACAGTTTAGAAAGACAAACTGAGATTGGTGTTGTGTTCTGGAGGTGGAGGGCAATTTATTTCTAGAACCTTATCATCTCCTTGGCAACTCTAACAGTTGCCAAGGACAACAGGACAACAGTTCTAACAGGGTTCAGGAAATACCTCTCCATTAAAACTGATTGCTGCTTTTAAGTGATGGCTTAAGCAAGAGGAGCAGGGAGGAAGGAAAATGGGCTTGGAATGCTACCTAAGTCCTTAAAAGCTCATCGATGTCGTAAAAGCTGTCTTAGAAATATTTAGGACCCTGGCAGAAGGCATTTAATATTGGGTGACTGCTATACGACATTCTTGATACATGTCTTTGTAGAAAATCACCACACCCAGTTGTGAGGCATGCCTGCTACATTTTTGTTCAGGTAAAGGGGCCTCCGTTTGTGGTCCAGGAAGGACAGACCTAACAACGTAGTCACTCCTCTTTCTTCTGATGAGTGGGAAATAAAGATTTTGAGAGAGTAAAGTTAGTGTATACAAGTATGAGTTTAGTAATGTTTTCCCATCATCATCATTAGAGAAGCAGCATGGCCTAATGGAAAGCTTGGAGTCAATAGGACCTGGGTTCTAATCCTGGCTCTGCCAAATGCTTACAGAGTGACCTCAGGCAAGTCAATAAATGCGATTGAATGAATGAATGAATTAATGAATTAACTTCTCGGTGCCTTAGTTCTCCTGTTTTCCTCCTTCTAAGAGTGACTGACTCAGAGAAAATTTTTCTGTCTCTGAGCACCCAAGAAGTATGCTCTTCTGAGTAGCTGCATGTTAGCCCGCTTAAATCTAGAATTATCAAAATGAGAAATATTAGAACACATTGCTAAGTTTTCCTCACTGTGATGGTCACATTGGAGTAATGGAAGGGCAGGTAGGGGCAGACTAGAATTTGATTGGTGACTAGTATGATGGTAGGAAATGGTCATGGGTTATGTATGTGAGTTAGATCAGGGTTGGTAAATTTGTGGGTAGAACCAGGTTTTGACAATGATCCCTCTCTCCCTCTCCTCCCTGTCTCTTTCTCTCTCTCCTTTCTCTCCACTCTGGTTCTCTCTTCCCCTTCTTCTTCCATCTCCCTTCTCCTTACTGGAACACACCTGGTAGCCTTATTGAAGATACTTACCAGGAGTTTTTTGTGAGCATGCATACTCAGAACCTTTCCTGCGTAACAGAAGAATTGTAGCTTTCCATTTATAATAATTTGTCTGTATCAAAGCCAGTGCAGAGGGACGGTTGTTGGCATTTAGAGAAGCAGTGTGGCTCATTGGAAAGATCACGGGCTTTGGAGACAGAGGTCATGGGTTTAAATCCCGGCTCTGCCAATTGTCAGCTGTGTGACTTTGGGCAAGTCACTTAACTTCTCTGGGCCTCAGTTATCTCATCTGTAAAATGGGGATTAAAACTGTGAGCCCCAAGTGGGACAACCTGATCACCTTGTATCCTTCCCAGCGCTTAGAACAGTGCTTTGCACATAGTAAGCGCTTAACAAATGCCATTATTATTATTATTATTATTATTATTATTATTTAGATCTGGTTTACCTGTCCCTTCTTCCCTACTGTGTTAAAGTTCTGAGGGCAAGAGACATGTCTGGAGATGCCATGAAATTTCCTTGGCTTCTTCCTCCAATAATTCTGACTCACTAAATTGCAGTACAGTGGCCTAAAATAGCTAACTGAGATATTTTAAAGAGCTCAGAGTCCAACAGAATGGACAGTTTAGGCCAAAAAAATGGTATATTCTAGAGTGTAAAATAAAATGATCCAAATTGATTATCTTCATTGACCACTTCTGTAAATACTATTATTAATAATAATTATTATGGTATTTGTTAGGCACTTACTTTGTGTCAGGCACTGTACTAAGCACTGGGGTATATACAAGCAAATCAGGTTGGTGCCACATAGTCATAATAATAACGATGGCATTTGTTAAGCGATTACTATGTGCCAAGCACTGTTCTAACCATTTTACCAATGAGGTATATGAGGCACAGAGAAGTGAAGTGACTTGCCCAAGGTCACACAGTAGACAAGTGGCGGAGCCAGAATTAGAACCCATGACCTGACTTCCAGGCCTGTAGTCTATTCACTACACTATGCTGCTCCTCTTTATTTACTAAGTAAAGGCAACTGTAAATAATCCTACAATTATCCTGTAAGGTTACTATGGTTTACTTCATTTTACCTTCTCTCCCTTTACTAAACTCCTATCCTTCTCCAAAAAAAAACCCTATAAAACTAAAAAGCAATGCAGAAAATAATACTAAAAATTATTCATGCAAAACACTGGGAATGCAGTAATATTAGAAATAGTAGATTTAGGATTTCTCATTTTCCTCCATTTTTGCTCAGTTTTTTTCTCTGTTTTTTTTAACTTTTCTTGATTTCATTTTTTGTACGCTCTCTGGACATCAGCAGCTGTGGTCACTGCTATATATATTATATTTCTTTTTCCAAAGTCAGGCAAATTTTGGCTTCCAACATAAAAAAAAGTCAATTCTGAATAATGAACTGAGCCAAAATTGAAAACGATTATAAGGGTCAGAGAAAGATAGAGACTAAAAATAGCTTCCTTAGTGAAAATGGGAGGCAACATTTTCTATTTGGAATAATGGTGATTATACACAACTACCTCCAAATGACCATTGATTTCTTGAGCTTTCCATGACCGCAGCCCTTCAGAAAGCTTCCTAGAGTGCCATTAAGGGGTAATTCTGGAAAGAAATAAAATAGACTTCATGCTTCCCCAATGACAAAGGCTATTTCAAATTTTAATTTCTGTGTTACAAGAGGGTCTTATTTTCATCTTGATTCCATAGCGATTAAAATATAGTGACATTTGAAGAGAAAAGAAAGAATGAATATAGGTAGTTGTGCACCATGAAGTTTGGAGATGCTGTCAACAAAGTGACTGACTACCTGAAAGTGTGACAGACCAGCACGTATTGGACACATAAATTGATAGACTGAGTGGGATATTGTCAGGTCTGAGTTTCATGTGCTTCATAGAAGGAGGGAGACACCCATAGAAGGAGGGAGTCATGGAGACAGATATCCCTAATTCATATCTGTAATTTATTTACTATATTCAAAATGCATTAATGATATCTGTAGTTGATTTATTATATGTACATTTTATCATTACAGCCATAATTTATCATATCTGTAGTTTATTCATGTTACAGAATAAATATTATTCAGCTGTCTCCCCCCCTGGACTGTAAGCTAATTGTGGGCAGGGATCATATGTCTACCAACTCCATTATACTGTATTCTCTCCAAGCACTTAGTACAGTGCTCTATACACAGTAAGCACTCAATAAATATGATTGATTGATTGATTGATCGAGATATAGAAAAGACAATCTACAGTACTCATCTCCTCCCTTGACACCCCACTCTCCATGCTTACTGTTGCTCGGGGTCTCATTTCCTCCAGCTCCCAGTTTAGCATCCTACCCTTGTGTCCTGCTTTTCTCCCTGGGCCTCTCATGTGGGGGAGTCGAGCCAGAAAGTTGCCAGGAAGATGGGGTGACCCAGGTTGTAAACTGTCTGAGCCAAGAGAAGTTACCGGATGTGAAAACAATTCCCTTCCCACGGCAGGACTTCACCATGGAGTCCAATCATGGAGATGTGGCAAATACGATCATACTGTTGTGTTCAGCACACACTTGAGGGGTCAAGGATCCCATTTGCAGATTAACTTGGCTGTTGGTTCCTCCTGATTTCCTTCCTCCTTCCACTTCAATTCTCATTTGTCCCTTCATCAGACAATAAAAAATAATAATAGTAATAATAATGATAATGATACTTATTAAGCACTTACTATAGGCCAAGTACTGTACTAAGCACTGGAGTAGATACAAGCTAATCAAGTGTGAAAAAACGGCTGACCCAAATGGGGCTTACGATCTAGAGGAGAGGTAGAACAGGTATTTCATCCCCATTTTACAGAACTTGAAGCCCAGACAAGTTTAAAAGAGACCCACAACAACAAAGTGGCAGAGCCAGGATTAGAACCCAGGTCTTTTGACTCTCAGACCTGTGCTCTTTCCACTAGGCCACACTCTGGAAGGGAAACCCAGCCTCCCCTTTCTCATCTCCTGAGCAATCCTGGTAAAGGCTTGGTGACAGAGGAAATTGGCACTTGTGGCTAAGATGCTTGGACTATAAATAAATGAAGGTAATCATGACATCCCTGAAGCCTTTTAAAGCAGTTTTATTGAGATCATTGCCATTCACACAGTACGTGCTCAGTAAATGTTTTATGCTGAGGAGGAGGTCAAGGAAAATGGAGTTTGACCTAAAGTCTGGCCTTTGCTGCAAAGAAATAATGTAGATCCTCTTCAGGGGTGTTTAAAATGAAAATGATGATATTCATGGCTATGTAGTCTTCCAAGTTCATAGCCAATCAATCAATCATATTTGTTAAATTCTTACTGTGTGCAGAACACTATACTAAGTGCTTTGGGAAGAGTAACAATATAACAGACACATTCCCACTCCGTGGTGAGCTTACAATCTAGAAGGGGAGAAACACAGTAATATAAATAAATTAATTAATCTACCAACCCTACAAAAAAGACAGCTTTGATTAAGGTCTTTAACTGGAAAATTCCAAGGATTAGAAAACACAAACCATAATATTTTGTCTTTTAGGTGGCATGTGTGAATGACCAGTAACGATTCCTAGGTGTTTTAGTATAAAGGGTCTGAAAATTACCTTGAAGTTGCCTTTACAGAAATTTACGGGAAATTTCTCTGAATATGACATAGAAGCAATGGTAGAGCAAATGGCCCAGAAGGCCAGAGTTTGGATTGATTTCAAAGAATTTAAAAAACATAACAGCAAGGATAGGAGCTAAGTGAAAAATGAAAAGAAACAGGTTAACTGCATCAGCTGTCCCTTGATCCTTTTTTCCCCTTAGTTTTATTACACACATATTTTTCAAAAACACCATACTGCTATGAAGTGAGAAACTAAAATCATATTGCAGATAAGGACTAAAAACACTTGGCTTTGGTAAAGTAGATGAAACTACGCTGTTTATTGGAAATTTTATGGTACTGTGTGGGAATCAGATGTTATAAGTCCTTGCTCAGCCATTGATTTCACGTACAACATCTCACTTGACATTTTTGGATCTCAATTTCTTTAGTTCTGTCTTGGGACAATTGAATCGAGGGGCAGCTCCCTCTCCTGTTTGTTTATTGCGGATAACAGATGTTTTAATGATATCATTTATGGGATGTTTGTTATAAATTCAAGGATATCTGTAAAGATTTTCAAAGATACACGGATAGTAGTGGTATTTTTATTTGTTCCTCTTATTCTTGGAAAATAATTTCATAGAAATAAACATGAGCAATGCAACACACAAACTGTTACAGTAATAAAAGAGCACATAAAAGAAGATCAAAAAGAAATTCATGATCCTCCCCACATTTGCCTACATGAGTTTTTCTCAAATGATGCAGCCCAAAATTGACAAAATGTGATATTGTCTATTAGAATGAACATGGGTCTGGTCCTCTGGACTGTAAGCTTGCCGTAGAGAGGGAATGTGTCTGCTTATTGCTATATTGTACTCTCCCAAGTGCTTGGTACAGTGCTCTATACACCGTAAGTGCTCAATAAATACGACTGAATGAATAAATGAATACTCAGGAGGCAGTACTTCTAATCCTACTTCCACCACTGTCACTGGTCTGCTATGAGACCTTGCACTAGTCCCTTACTCTCTCTGGGCCTCAGTTCTATCATTTGAAAAATGGAGAGAAGATACCTGCTCTCCCTTCCTCTTAGATTGTGAGCCCCATCTGGGACGGGGACAGCATCCCATTCATCTGCTCCAGTGCTTTGCACAAAGTAAGTGCTCGATAAATGCAGCAATGATTATTATGTCGCAAATGCTGTTTACCAGAGACAGACTCAGAGATAGTCAGAGACTGGTAAAAAAGATGGAATCAAGTAGCAAGGGAGGCCACTAGGTATTTTATTAGCAGCCCCATGTCAGGTAGGGATCGGGTCTGAGCTGATTATTTTATATTTATCCCAGTGCATAGCAGAGTGCTGGGCATTCAGTAATAATTATTATCATTATTATTATTGATATTGTCGTTATTATCTGCAACTATCTCTATCTCAATAGTAACTACACAAAGAGAGTGCTGTTGTGTTGGGTTGTTTGCACTTCCTGGAGTTGCTTTCATCTTTTTCTCTTATTCTCAGGGTCCATAGACTGTGAGCCTGCTGTTGGGTAGGGACCATCTCTATATGTTGCCAACTTGTACTTCCCAAGTGCTTAGTACAGTGCTCTGCACACAGTAAGCGCTCAATAAATATGATTGAATGAATGAATTTTAGAGATTCTACTAATAAAGAACCACTCCCTTCAGGATCACAACATGCCAAGAAGGTTTGCTTGCCATAATTGCTCCCAGCTAACATGATACATTATCAGTATCCAGGCTTCACTGCATCCCAGTTGCCACTGGAGCAAAACAATTCAATTTATTCTAAGATGTCATGTATGAAGGTGAGGAAAGGAGCCAAAAGGATGATATTGGAATATGTTTCTGAGCCACTGAAAATTATTTGACCTCTATGGGCAAAAAGCAGTATTGAAATCCTTTGAAATTTTGGCAGGAATTGGTATATTCTGATAGCTGTGTGCTGGGCTCCCTTGGAAAGGAGACATACAAATCATTGTAAATTCATTCATTCAGTCATTCGATCATATTTATTGAGCACTTACTGTGTGCAGAGCTGTACTAAGTGCTTGGGAAGTACAAATCGGCAAGTATGTGAAATCCCTTCAGTAAATCCTGATACTACTACTACTACTACTACTAATAATAATAATAATAATGGCATTTATTAAGCACCTACTATGTGCAAAGCACTGTTCTAAGTGCTGGGGAGGTTACAAGGTGATCAGGTTGTCCCATGTGGGGCTCACAGTCTTAATTCCCATTTTACAGATGAGGGAAATGAGGCACAGAGAAGTTAAGTGACTTGCCCGAAGTCACACAGCTGACAATTGGCAGAGCCAGGATTTGAACCCATGACCTCTGACTCCAAAGCCCGGGCTCTTTCCACTGAGCCATGCTGCTTCCCTGATTTCACTGATTTCACTGATGTGAAATCAGTAAATCATCATCAATCGTATTTATTGAGCGCTTACTATGTGCAGAGCACTGTACTAAGTGCTTGGGAAGTACAAATTGGCAACATATAGAGACAGTCCCTACCCAACAATGGGCTCACAGTAAATCCCTTCACTGAGTCAGCACAGCAGTATGGAGTAGCATTAATCTTAAACTTTAAGCATATAGCTTAAGCATGTGGCCATGTACCCCTAATAACAATGATAATAACACTAATTTTTATATTGTTAAGCACTTAGTATGTTCCAAGCAATGCATTGTGTTAGATTAATTACAATATATGCAGATTGGACACAATCTCTGCTCCACACAAGATTCACAGTCTAAGTAGGAGGGAGAACAGATATTTAATCTCTATTTCATAGATGAGGAAACTGAGGCACAGAAAAATTAAGTGACTTGCCCAAGGTGATAAAGCAGGCAAGTGGCTGAGCTGGGAGGAGAAACCAGGTTCTCTGAATCCCAGGCCCATACTCTTTTTACAGGATATGATGCTTCAGGAAAAGCCAACGTTGAAACCAAAATTTGAGTGACAACACAGTGCTAATACTAAATTATGTTAGTAATTATGTTAGGCAATATAGTCATTCACAGAGAGGCCAAGAAATAGAAAATGGAATCAAGAAGGCCAACATAGCAATACTAGAGAATCTGTTTCAGTGTGGGCCCACTAGATTCTGGAGAATTTTCCTCAGGAGTTTGGAATTGAGGCCGCTCAACTATGTAATTCCAAACTAGGACCAGGATCAGTCATCTAGTAGAGAAGTAGCAGCGTGATTTAGTGGAAAGAGCATGGGCTAGGGAATGAGAGGATGCGGGCTCTAATCCTGGCTCCACCACTCATCTGTTGTGTGACCTTGGGCAAGCCACTTAACTTCTCTGTGCCTCAGTTACCTCATCTGTAAAATGGGGACTAAGACTGTGAGCCCCACGTGGAACAACCTGATTGCCTTGCATCTACCCCAGTGCTAAGTGCTTAACAAATACCATTATTATTATTATTATTATTATTATTATTATTATTATGGACTATCCAAGGAAGATATGGGATTAAAAACTTCAGCAAGGACCTGCTGAAGCTTCTGTGACCTCCATCAAAGTACCACAGGAAAGGACATAGCAGAACTTGTGAAGAGAATAAGGAGGGCAGCGCTGAAATAGAAATGGAGTGTACATAAGCAGGGAGGAAACAAGAAATATTTTAGAGACAAAGTGATGAGTAGTTTCAAAAAATGGGATAGAACAGCAGCAATATGCAGCCAGAACCTCCTGAGTAAAGGCAGTATGGAAAAGGGTTGCTGGCTTTGAGCAGAAGGTTCCATGACAGGCTGGCTCAGCTTTCTAAGTATGAGGATTTTTCAAGTAAGTAAATCACACCCCGAGTCTTCTCTGTCTTCTCCTAACTCCCACCTTCCCTGCTCTCCTCAATCTCTTGAAAGTCCCTACAATTTAAATGCAGCCCCCTCCTCAGTCCTACACTCTTCTCAACCTACCTAAAGGTCGAGGCCTTTAATGCAAACTGGATACACCCTTTCATATCTTTCAGTCTAGTTTGGCACTTCTATATGGAGAAAATGTAATTCATTCATTTAATCATATTTAATCATACAGAGCACTGTACTAAACACTTGACAGAGTACTTTACAACAATAAACAATCACATTTCCTGCCCACAGTGAGCTTACAGTCTAGAGGAGAGGGAGACAGACATCAATACAAATAAAATACAGTTACAGACATGAACCTAAGTGCTATGGGGCTGGGAGAGGGGAAGAGAAAAAAGAGCAAGTCAGAGCAAGTCAGAGTGATACAGAAGGGAGTGGGAGATGAGGAAAAGTGGGGCTTAGTCTTGGAAGGCCTCTTAGAGGAGCTGTACCTTCAATAAGGCTTTGAATGGGGGAAGAGTAATTGTCTGTCAGACTTGAGGGCATTTCAGGCCAGTCAGAATGTGGGCTTGGAGTTGACAGCCAGACAGGTGAGATCGAGGCACAGGGAGAAGGTTAGAACTTGAGGAACGAAATGTGAGGGCTAGGATGTAGAAAGTGAGAAGTGAGGTGAGGTAGAGGGGGCAAGGTGCTAGAATGCTTAAAAGCCAATGGTGAGGAGTTTTTGTCTGATGCAGAAGTGGATAGGTAACCACTGGAATTTCTTGAGGAGGAGCAAGGTGATATGTTCTGAACGTTTTTGTTTAAAAATGATCCGGGCAGCAAAGTGAAGTATGGACTGGAGTGGTGAGAGACAGGAAACTGGGAGGTCAGCAAGGAGGCTAAGGCAATAATCCAGGCGGCATAGGATGAGTGATCATATTAACATCATTGCAGTTTGGATGGAGAGGAAAGTGTGCATTTTAGCGATGTTGTGAATGTGGGACCACCAGGATATAGTGATGGATAAAATATATGGGTTAAATGAGAGAGAAGAGTCAAGGATAATGTCTAGGTTACGGGCTTGTGAGAGAGGAAGGAGAGTGGTGCCATCAACGGTGATGTCAGGGGGAGGACAGGGTTTGAGTGGGAAGATTAGGAGCTGTTTTGGACATGTAAAGTTTTGGGCTTGCAATTGAAGATGCCGAGAAATTACTCAAATCAACATGTAGCTACTCAAGCAAGAAAAAGATGTGAATCTATCACTGGGAAAATCACAATGCATGTAGAGGACAAGCATAGCCTGGTGGAAAGAGCATGGTCCTGGGAGTCAGATGGTCTGGGTTCTAATCTGCCACTTTCCTGCTGTGTGACTCTGGGGAAAGTCACATAACTTTTCTGGGCCTCGATTTCTTAATCTGTAAAATGGGGACTCATCAACCCCTCTCCTTCTTACTTAGTTTATAAGCCGCACTTGGGACAGGGACTGTGTCTGATCTGATTGTCTTGCATCTATCCCAGTGCTTAGTACAAGGCTTCAAACATAGTAAGCACATACGTATAATTATTGCATATCATTATTATATTCATAGGTGCTTAGGACAAGGATTTATAAGTTCATCTAGTGAAGACCATCCTCATAACTCCTCTGAGTTTGCCCACTGCTCTGAGTATTTTTAGGTGGCCAATACTTGTGTGCAAGTACAAGACAACAGAGGAATTTCATTTTGCAATTAAAAGGGTATTCCTCGGAGTCACTGGCTTACTCCAGCTGTGTAAACAGCCAAACGGAATACTCAAAGTGAGCTTCACATAACTCCTGCCACCTTAGGTCAGCCATGCAGACCAAGTCATATAATCGCCAAATGATATCATAAATGGGATTTGGCTTTTATTTTTGCTTGCTTTGTACAAATGCATCGCCTTCTTGCTCTGCTTATTTTGCTTCTTCTATTTAAAGTAACTCCAAAATAATCCTGCCCTTTTGCTAACCCAACAACTTACCCACATCTAAATAAACTTAACAAGGTTGTAAAGAGTATGATAGGTACGTATATTTGGGCGGTATCATTTTCTATACAGTGTGTGAGCTATATGAGAGCTATGGTAACTATTACTAAATGCAGCAAGAATCTCAAGGGACATTTTGAGGTATCATCATTATTACTGTTTATTGGTGGTTTCCTTACTGCATAATGCAATGAATTCTAGAGTAATTGCTTTCAAAAGAAAAATGAATATAATTCCCAAGTGAGCTTAAGGATTTTACAGAAAAACAGACTGTTTGGAATGAAGAAGCAGGATTATAATTTTTCTTGTTTCAACAGGACAGCTTCCTTTTTGCTCATTGTCTAATTTTCATGCTTCACCGGCTCTGCTGCATTAACATGCCACTTTAACAGAAGCTAGTTGTAAAATCAAGCAGATATATTACTTCCTAATCTATTGCATTTCTTTTTTTCTGATTTCATCAGGAGCAGAAGTTAAAAATATGAACAAAATTCCTGAAAACCACAATAAATGTACTGCATATATTGAGATTCAGTGTTCTTGGAAAACCAGAATGTTTGTGGGTCATATCAATTATTCCCCAATTTTGGTTTTGGCACAGTTCAACAGTTTGCCTGTGGCTATGCAGACCAAATTAAGAGGTGGATTGAGCAATTGTCTTGCCTGATGCCTTCAAGTCATATCTGACCCTCCGATGCCATGGATACACCTCTACCAGAATGCCCTACCTCTATCTGCAATCGTTCTGGTAGTGTATCCATGGAGTTTTCTTGGTAAAAATATGGAAGTGGTTTACCATTGCCTCCTTCCGTGCAGTAAACCTGAGTCTCCGACATCAACTTGCTCCCATGCCGCTGCTGCACAGCACAAGTGAGTTTTGACTTGTAGCAGATTGCTTTCCACTAGCTAGCCATTACCCAAGCTAGGAATGGAATGGGTATTCCTCTGCTTCACTCTCCCTCCCATAGTCGAGACTGGTAATTACTGGAAACTCTCCAGGTGCAACCCTGAGTGGGGGAACTGAGCAATAGGAGACCCCATTTAGGATTCTGAGTGCGGAATCACTCTTAAGTGGGTCATTTTTGGGGGATGACTTGGAGGGAAAGGTGGAAAAGAGAGAGGAAGGAAGACAAGAGAGAGAGAGAGAGAGAGGAAAGGGGAAGAAAGGTAGGGGAAGGAAAAGGGACTCATTTATGCATCTTCTTTTCAACCACTGTGATTTGGGGTCTTTGTTGGGTTCTAGGTGTGGGTGACAAGAGGGAGAAGAAGTGGAAGAACACAGTCCGGAAAATGGTCCAGTTTTCCTGCCCTTATTCCAAATGGCCATGGAAAGGCATCCCTCTGCCGACTTGGGATAATAATAATAATGATAATAATTACGGTATTCGTTAAGCATGGACAGTGTGCCAGGCACTGTACTAAGCCCTGCAAATCGGGTTGGGCACAGTCCCTATCCTGCACTGGGTTCACAGTCCTCATCCCCCTTTTACAGATGAGGTAATTGAGGCACAGAGAAGTGAAGTGGCTTGTCCAAGGTCACACAGCAGACAAGTGGCAGAGCCAGGATTAGAACCTCTGCCTACAGTTTACTGTAAGTCCGCCTCCATATCTATATTGCACGCTTTGTGAGGGAAGGGATCATTGACCAATTGTATTCTTCCCAAGCACATTCCAAGAAAGCATAATTTTCTTGATAAAGTAAGCATTCAATAAACATCATTAATTGATTTTTATGCCCTCTGCTTGGCAGGTGGTAGCTGAGTTGGGGCTGCAATCAATCAATCAATTGTATTTACTGAGTGCTTACTGTGTGAAGAGCTCTGTACTAAACACTTGGGAGAGTACAATACGATAGAGTTGGTAGACTCTTTCCTAGCCCTACAGTCTAGAAAGGGAGACAGACATTAATATAAGCAAATAAATTTAGTGGTGTACACAAGTGCAATGGGGCTGAATGAGGTGTGGAAAAAGGGAGCAAATCCAAGTGCAAGGATGATGCAGAAGGGAGTGGGAGAAGAGGAAGTGAGGGCTTAGTCAGGGAATGCCTCCTGGAGGAGATGTGCGTTCAATAAGTCTTTGAAGGTGGGGAGAGTAACTGTCTGATATGAAGAGGGAGGGCATTCCAAGTTAGCGGCAGTCAGCCTTCACTCCTTTTGCATTCACCAGTTAGTTTTCCTCTTTAGGTTTCAATTTTGCCCCTGGATTTCTGTGGCCCAGTCCGTGACTGAGTGCCTGGGTTTACGTATGTGACATCATGAACTTCTTCATTGGTTACCCCAGTGGCTGGGTGTAGAGATAAGGCACATTTTCCACTTTCATCCCTGGCAATTCCCCTCCTAATTTTTTTAGGCTGGCCTGTCTGCTGCACTAGTTTACCAACACTTCCCTGCTTCCAAATTATTGTCACAGTATAATGCTTTGCTATATCTGCAAAACGCTGCATAATGATTGGCCAGTCTTTTCATAATCAGTGTGGGAT
The DNA here is from genome assembly GCF_015852505.1 of Tachyglossus aculeatus. Classification (NCBI taxonomy): domain Eukaryota; kingdom Metazoa; phylum Chordata; class Mammalia; order Monotremata; family Tachyglossidae; genus Tachyglossus; species Tachyglossus aculeatus. Next base: position 31,909,930 of record NC_052079.1, on the reverse strand, counting down.
GCCAATTCTCCTTGACACACTATTGGCTACAGTTCCTGAAAATATCAACCTGGATTGGAAATAACTACGATGTGAGTCTCTAAGTTACTCCTGGTGGTCATGGGTGCTGGTTATCTAGATGTTTGCCTGAGAAGGGAAAGAAGAATCATAGACTTCTGCTGAATATAAGGAATATAGCAGTTCCAAAACCATTGTGTCAAGGATAGTTGTGGCCTGCTGAGCTGTAAACTTCTCTAGTGAACTGGAAGTGATGTTCTGACTCCAGCTGGTATACACATATGTATACGAATGTATACATAGTCTAACTTTGTGAGGGTTTTTTAATGGTATTTAAGTTCTTACTATGTGCAAGCAATGTCTGTTTATTGTTATATTATACTCTCCCAAGTGCTTACACAGTAAGTGCTCAATAAATATGATTGAATGAATGAATATGATTGAATGAATGAAGTTCTAAGCACTGGGATGGTTACAAGATATCTGCTTCAGTAGATAACGTGGAGAAGCAGCATTGCGTAGTGACTACAGCACAGGCCTGGAAGTTAAAAGGACCTGGGTTTCTAAAGCTGGATCTGCCACTTGTCAATTCCGTGACCTTGGGCATGACACTTCACTTCTCTGGGCCTCAGTTACCGCATCTGTCAAATGGGGTTTAAGACTGTGAGTTCCATGTAGAACCTGGCCCTAGTCCAACCTGATTAGCTTGTATCTATCCCAGCAATAGTACAATGTCTGGCACATATTAAAAGCCTAACAAATACTATAATAAAAAAAGTCAGGTTGGATACAGCCCTTGTCCCACATGAGACTCACGGTCTAAATAGGAAGGAGAACCAGTACTGAATCCCCATCTTACAGATGAGGAAACTGAGGCACAGAAAAGTTAAGTGACTTGCCCAAGGTCACAGGGCAGACAAGTAGTGAAGCTGGGATTAGAATCCAGGTCCTCTGAATCCTAGGCCATACTCTTTCCACTAGGTTTCAATGCTTCCCAAAGATTCAAAGACTTCAAAAAACTGCACTTCTGAGAGTGAGGCTGATTTAATGTATGCAGGTGTAGCTGGTAATCAGTTTGTGACTCCAGTTCTCCATGATGCAATAATGGCTACAGTTCCCGAAAATATCAACCTGGATTAGAAATAATTATCATGTGAGTCTCCAGGTAGCTCTTGGGGGTCGGAGATACTGGTTATCTGGATGTATACCTGAGACTGAAAAAATACATACTTCTGCACAAATATAAGGAATAGATTAATTTTTGCTCTCATATTTCAAAAAATAAGCATTAACTGTAAAAAGTAGCCTAACTTGGAAGCAAAGTTGAAAAGAAGAAAAAAAAAATCACTTAATAAAGTTATGTAATCTTGGCCTACCAAGAAAACTCTGAAACACCAGTGTATTGTACTATTCTGCTCAAACATCAATCCCACCCCAGATAGACTTGGGAAAGACATAATCATGGCACCAAACTCTTAACTATGAATCAACTTTCTAAAATAAGTTTAGGAGATAACTGGGAGTTAGTTTGGCCATAAATACCAGTCTTCTGTCAACAACAGATTTAGTTTTATTTGCTACCAGAAGAAAAATGGAGTATTGCTTTTAGTGATGTGCGAACTTGAAAAGTTTGGAAGCTTCACTTTAGGCTGGAAATTTTCCGGTCATCCGTCCTCATAAGTCATCTAATTCTTGGAAGACTTTTAAATTTTGGTTTCCTCTTTTTATGTGCATACAAGAACATTTTCCAATTAAAAAGTTAGTTCTGCTGCTTTGGGAGCTAGAGAAAAATATGTGCTGCATGCTTCCAATGCCAACCTATTCACTTTATCACAATCTCGTCTATCTTGCTACCAACCCCTTACCCCTGTTCTCCTTCTAGCTTGGAACGCCCTCCCCCTCCAGATGCAACAGAACACATTTTCCCAACCTTCAAAGTGTTATTGAAATGACAACTCCTTTAAGAGGCCTTCCCTGATTAAGCCCACTTTCCCCCTTCTCCCTCTCCCTTCTGTGTCACCTATGCATTTGGATCTGTACCCTTTAAGCATTTGATATTCACCCCAATCTCAGCCCCAAAGCACATACATACACATCTATAAATGATTTTAATGTTACTTTCCTCTCTAAACTGTAAGATCCTGGTGGGTAGGAAACACATCTACCAACTCTGTTGTATTATATTCTCCCAAGTGCTTAGTACAGTGCTCTGCATTCAATAACTAAGATCAATTGAGGGGGAAGAGCAGGGGTCTAAACCAATCAAAACAGTATTTTGGGGGTCTGATTTCAATTTCAATACTGATTTACTAGTCTTTTAATATTGTGAAATCCTTTTAAATGATGTCTGCATCAACAACGGCATTTACCGAACTCCTACTATGTGAGAAGTTCTTTCTAGGCACTTGGACATAAAAAAAAGAATTTTTGCTACTAGATACAATTGCAAACTTTTCAAACAGAAAATTAGTGACAACATTTGCACATTAAAATAGTAGATATAATATTCAAATAAAATGCGCTCCATCATGGGTTAGAGTATCTGCATTCTGAATGTTCAACCGTTGTAACTGTATTTATATTTTCTTCAAGTTTGAATATCAGTGTATGCTTTCAACATCGTTTTAAAATTTAGATATTTTTAAACAGTTTTTCTTCATTCATTTTCACTTTCTAGTTTTTACAGAACCCAAGGAGGATATGTTTAATAAAATAACAAATGCTAAGTTTTGTGAGAACAGCCTGTCTCTTTGGCAGACTACACTAGAAAAAAAGCAGGATACTTAGAGACCCTAATGAGAGAAGAAACAAAACGAAACAAAAAATGTTAATAAGATTTAATTCTAAATTGATGAATGATTACAATTGGAGATTACACAGTATTTAGATTTGGAAATTAAACAATCACGCCTGTTTCTCTCAAAAGGAAACAGAAAATGGAGCAAGATGAGCCAAAGTCCCATAAATTCAATCAAAACAAGAAAAGGGGACTCCCTCGACTTGCTGCAGGAAACCAGAGATAACTCTGTGGACTCTTGATTGCTGTTCTAAGGAAGGATCTAATAGCATTGGAAATGGTGCAGAGGAAATTAATACATCAATCAATCATAGCATTTGTTGAGGCTCAGAGAAGTTAAGTGACTTGCCTAAATGTACACAGAAGACAAGTGGTAGAGCTGGGATTAGATCCAGGTACCAGGCCTATACTCTTACCACTAGGACTCACTGAATTAATCAGTAAATCAATATTATTTATCGAAATCGTATAGTGTGCAGAGCATGGTACTAAGCTTGGGAGAGTTTATTGGATTTGAAGGGGGAGAGAATTCACGGCAGCGTGTAGGAAATCCGTGCGGTAGAGGTCAGGGTACAAGAGATGAGAATAAAGAACAGTGAGTAGTTTGGCTTCAGACGAACAAAGCCCAGTTGATATGATAGCTTGGGAAAGAAAAAGCATGTGTGTTGGGATGTAGTACTGGGAGAAGGGAGTGGGAAAATAAGTTGGAGACAGCTGATTGAATATCTTAAACCAAGAGTATCTGCTTGTAATGGCGAGGAATGGGTAACAATTTGAGGATTTTAAGGAATGGGAAGACATGGAAAATCAATCAGTCGTATGTACTGAGCACTTACTGTGTACAGAGCACTGTACTAAGCGCCATATAACAGAGCTGGTAGACACTATCCCACAGGTTTACAGGGAGAGACAGACATTAATATAAATAAATGCATTACAAATATGTATGTAACTTCTGTGGGACTGAGGGAGGGATGAATAAAGGGTGGCTCAGTGGAAAGAGCACGGGCTTTGGAGTCAGAGGGCATGGGTTCAAATTCCGGCTCCGCCAATTGTCAGCTGTGTGACTCTGGGCAAGTCACTTAACTTCTCTGTGCTTCAGTTACCTCATCTGTAAAATGGGAATTAAGACTGTGGGCCCCCCGTGGGACAACCTGATCACCCTGTAACCTCCCCAGTGCTTAGAAGTGCTTTGCACATAGTAAGTGCTTGATGAATGCCATTATTATTATTATTATTATTATTATTATTATTAAAGTGCAAGGGTGATGCAGAAGGGAGTTTGAGGGGAGGAAATGAGGGCTTAGTTGGGGAAAGCCTCTTGGAGAAAATGTGTCTTCTGTTTTGTTGTCTGTCTCCCCCTTCTAGACCGTGAGCCCGCTGTTGGGTAGGGATCGTCTCTACATGTTGCCAACTTGTACTTCCCAAGCTCTTAGTCCAGTGCTCTGCACACAGTAAGCACTCAATATGATTGAATGAATGAATAAGAATGGTGTTTTAAAGAGATGGTCCTGGCAGCAGACGGGAGAGATCCCAGACTGCAGGGAGGGAGGTGAGAGAAGACTAATGCGGCAGTTAACTGGGATATTTCAAGGACCGGGGCCAGTGTATTGGTGATTTGGATTCAGAAGAAAGAGTTGTGGAGAAAAAATTGGTTGGATTTGGTACTAGATTAAATATGGCACCATGCTGGAAGGCAGCATGGCCTATTGGCAAGAGCACGAGCTTGGGAGTCAGAGGTCCAGGGTTCAAATTACAGATCCCCCACTTACCTGCTGTGTGAACTTGGACAAGTCATTTCACTTCTTTGTGCCTCATTTCCCTCATCCTTAAAATGGAGATTAATACTGTGAACCCCATGTGGGGTGGGGACTGTGTAAAACCTGATTGCCCAGCACTTAGAACAGTGCTTGGCACATAGTAAGTGCTTAACAAATACCATAATTATTAATTATCATATGGGGTTTGAAAGAAAAATAGAACCAAGGATTACACCAAGTTTGCTTACTTGAGAGGTAGGTCAAGTGGTGATGTTTTCACCTTAAAAGGAAGGTGGGTTGGAGGAAAGGATTGGGAAGGAAGATGAGGAGTTTAGTTTTGAGTATATTTAAGTAGAGTCTGATAGATTTGGCAAGAAAGACATCATTGGTGACTTTGGAGAGGGCAGTTTCTAGACTGTGAGCCTGATGCTGTGAGCCCACTGTTGGGTAGGGACCGTCTCTATCTGTTGCCAACTTGTACTTCCCAAGCGCTTAGTACAGTGCTCTGCACACAGTAAGCGCTCAATAAATATGATTGATTGATTGATTGATTGATGTTGGGTAGGGATTGTCCCTGTTGCTGAATTGTACTTTCCAAGCACTTAGTACAGTGCTCTGCATACAGTGAGAGCTCAATACATATGAATGAATAAATGAATGGAGTGAAGAGGTAGAAACTGGATTGTAGACAGTTAAATAGTGCTAATTTTGTTGTATTGTAGTCTCCCAAGCCACTTGGTTCAGTGCTCTGCATATATATATATATATATATATATGAATATATAGCGAGAACTCAATAAATACCATTGATTGATTGATTGTTAAAGTAGGTCTAAGAGATTGTGGGGGAAGAGGCATTCAAGAAGATAGGAGTACTTCCCCTCTCTCCCTCCCTCCCCTTAGTCCCAGCGGTAAAGTTACCTTGCTGAGGTGAATGAATATCAGCAATCAGTAGATGCTGCTAAAACATATGGAATCAGTGAGTAGAACAAGAGCAACTATGCAGGTTGGGGTGATCCACCGTTCACCATTATCATTTGAATGCTTCAATATGGGAGCCTTCTTCCATTTTCTCTTATATAGGCAAATCACTTTCTTCCTTATTCATCAGAAATATTAATACGGACATCGTCGGGTATCCTCAGCAATTGTCTAACCATAATTCATTGCTTTTTGCCTGAGGACAACTGAAATTACGTATAAAAAATTGAAACTCATTTCAGACATTTAACATTTTACATCCACCCTGTCCTAAGGGCAGCTTTGTCATTTGCATAACTACATGGTCAAAAATGAGTGGAATGAGCAGGATTTAAAGATGCATGATCATTTCCAGTCAATCAACGAGGAGTGTGTTGACAGTTAAGAAATAAAGTAAAAAAGAGACTCATGAATGCTGGGTTTAAAGAGATGAGGAGTGCTGAACTTCAAGGAAACATGATGTTTTGTTCCTGCCCCTGTCTAATATAAAAAAAATTCTCTACACAGGAGTTAGGTTTATCAACTTGATGAACTTGTATCTACCCCAGTAGTTGGAACAGTGCTTGACGCATCATAAATGCTAAACAAATACCATGAAAGTCGGGTAAAGGCAAGTTGTGAGCCCCAGGTAGAAGGAAATGAAAATACTCTACTTAGAATGTCTCCTGGGAGGGCCAAGTCTATTTAATTTTCTTTATTCTTCTATACTTTCTCTAACACATAAAAGAGAATATCATATCTTTGTCTTGTTTATTTAAAATGCATAATAGAGGGCTATGCTTTCTGTCACTCTGGTGTAGACTCTAGAACAATAGAAACTTTTTGGGCCAAACATGCATTAAAAAAATAAAATTCACAGAATCTAGGTGATAGTTGACTCTTGCAGTGGTATGTGATCCACAAGCTGGCAAATACTTAGTGAATTCAACACTGGAACCTTTGTATGACCAGTGATTTGTAGGAGAATATGTCCAGGATGAGATCTTTTATAGGAGGACTTTGAAGATATGGAGAGATATGGTTTGATATATCTGAAGAAAGGAAGGAGTTCTATGTAAGGGAAAGGGTAAATGAATCAAAGATGGGAAAAGGGTGTGAGGAGTTAGAGATGTGAATTATAGTTAGGAGATGATCTTGAAAAGTATTTAGTTATCTAAATATAAAGGATTTCTGCTAAAGACCCAATAAAATTTTGAATCATAAAGTTTGTTCTTCATAAACACATTCTAATTTAGTATAAGCACTAAGATTGGTTCCAGACTTCTTAATTTATTAGTTGCTTGCCTGAGGAATTGGTCTTTCAATCATTTTCAAGGTCCTTATCTAATCCTTAAACGTGCAAGGGATTTGGCGTGAGCTGACAAATAGTTATAACACACAGCACATTTCTCATGGAATTTACACATCCACGGATTATTTTAACTGTTACAATCACTACAGAGCAAACACCCGGAATGAGGTAAATGTTTTGTATCATGCTTTTCCTATGTGATACATGGACTGGGCTATAATATAGCGTGTGGATATGGTAAAGTGATTCTCCCACCACATTTGGCACTGGACTAACCCTTAATAGACTTCTCTAACTGGCATTAGAGTCAACTGGAGCTAGGCTCCATTTAAGCAAATTGTATTTATCAAATCAATTGTATTTACTGAATGCTTACTGTGTGCAGAGCACTGAACTAAGCTCTTGAGAGGGTACAATACAACAGAGGTGGTAGACATGTTCCCTGCCCACAACGAATTTAAAGTCTAGAGATGAGGTAGGTCATACCCAGCTGATGATCTCCCAAGATTGTTTTCAGTTTGGTTATTCCCTGAAGCATTTGCCCCAGAATGTTCTGCCTTGCATGGAAGAACCAACAGGACTTGAGGATAAGAAATTAGTACACCACCAGGGCCGCTGTAGGAAGGGAAACTGATAACATCACAGCCTCACCTGAGCATTCTTATTTTTCTGTTTTTTTTCCTCTTTTTTTTTTTTTCAGTGTATAATGATTTTGAGTTTTGGTATTTGGTGTTTTCCTGTGTTTCTTTTATAATGCTTACTATGTGCCAGGCACGGTCCTTAGCGGTCCTTAATCAGATTGGACATAGTCCATGTCCCACATGGGGCTCACAGTCTTAGTTCCCATTTTACATATGAGGTAACCAAGGCCCATATTACTCTATTTATTTATTTATTTTACTTGTACCTATCTATTCTATTTTATTTTGTTAATATGTTTGGTTTTGTTCTCTGTCTCCCCCTTCTAGACTGTGAGCCCACTGTTGGGTAGGGCCTGTCTCTATATGTTGCCAACTTGTACTTCCCAAGCGATTAGTACAGTGCTCTGCACAAAGTAAGCGCTCAATAAATATGATTGATTGATTGATTGATTGATTTGCCCACCTTCAGTCATTCATTCAATCGTATTTATTGAGCATTTACTGTGTGCAAAGCACTGTTCTAAGCGCTTGGGAGGTACAAGTTGGCAACATAATAATAATTATTCTTCACACATCAGACATGTGGTGAAGTCAGTATTAGAACCCAGGTCCTTCTGCACTGACCCAGAGTCGAACTTTTCATCTGTTCCAACATGCACTGATTTACATTTTAGCTCTATCCTGGGAGAGGTTGACTGAGGATGCCACAGATCACATATTATGAGGTCTAGAGGCCTGTGCCTGAATTTCCCAATCTGTAAAATAGGGATTAAATACCTGCACTCCTGCCTCCCTTAACTGTGAGCCTCCTGTGGGACAAGGATTATGATTGATCTGATGATGTTGTGTCTACTATCCCATTGTTTAGCCCAGTGCTTGGCACATAGTAAGCTCTGAACAGATACCACAATCCAAATCTCCCACAACTCTGGTGTGGGAGAAGGGAAGAAAGGGGAAGGGAAGACTGTCCCCTGTACCAAAGGCTCAGGGAGAGCAAGGAAAAACTCTCCATGAGATTTGTAGGCTTTCCAACCCCAGAGATGCCCAGAGATCCACTGGGGTTGAGTCCTGATACCTAAGCCTTCTTCCTTGTGCCCCTCACACACCTCCTCCCCTGTATTCCCCACAGATGCAGGAAGAGCAATGAGGAGCTGTACAGGTAGACTTACTATATCTGTCTGCAGCCCTGTCAAAAATCAGAGGCACTTCGGCCCTGAGACAGGAGGGGAGGCTAACCAAACTCAACTACTTCAGATTTTCTCTATTATTCCTCTATTGTAGGGGCACTATCAACGGTGGTGGTAGTAATAGTAATGGTAACTGGTATTTACTGAGTGCTTATTGAGTATAATCTGAACAGCAAAATTACAGGATACTCACAATCTGACAAGAGAGATAGATGTAAAAACATTTACAGAATGGAATAATAGGAAGAACAAAGGTCAGAATATGCCACAAGGATGAATTAGAATAAATAATAATATTAATAATGAAAATAACTGTGGTATTTGTTAGGTTCCCTCTTTTCCTTTTCTTCAACTCCCTTCTGCATCATCCCTTCTGATTGTTCTCTTTATTCATCCCCCCTCCCAGCCCCACAGCACTTATGTACATATCTATAATCTATTTATTTAAATTGATGTCTGTCTTCCCCTCTAAACTGTTAGCTTACTGTGGGCACGGAATGTGTCTGTTAGAGCGTTATAGTGTACTCTCCCAAGCACTTAGTGCAGTGCTCTTCACACAGTGTATATTCAATAAATCTGATTGCTGGGCAAAGTGTTTATAGTGCCAAGCACTTTACTGAGAGCTGGATATTTACAAGATAATCAGGTCCCAGTCTAAGAAGGAGGACACAGGTATTGAATTCCTATTTTGCAGATGAAGAAACTGAGGCACTGAGAAGTTAAATGACTTGCCCAAGATCACACAGCAGACCAGTGGTGGAACGAGGATTAGAATCCAGGTCCTCTGATTTCCAGGCCCTTCTTCTTTCCACGAGGCTATTCTGTGCCATTCTCCCACTCCCTTCTGTGCTGTTCATACTTGCACCTTCGTTCATTCCCTATCCCTTCCCCACAGCACATATGTATATATATTTACTTCATTTATTTATCAATTGATTTATTTGTTTACCTTAATGTCTATCTCCCCCCGAGACCATGAGCTCGTCATGGGCAGGGAATGTATTTGATGTTATATTGTACTCTCCCAAGCACTTAGTACAGTTCTTTGCACACAGTAAATGCTCAATAAATACAATTAATTAATTGAAATAATTTTTTGTCATCAGGGATTTACAATCTACAATGGGGGAGAGATGCACTAATATAAATGATAGATGGAAGAAGCAACAGAGTTTAAAGATAAGTGTTCTGCACACAGTAAGCGGTCAATAAATACAACTGAATGATTGAATGTACATAGGTGGTCTTCGACAGGAGTACCAAAGTGCTTAGCAGGTAGGTATATTAGTTCCTGGGTGATTCAGAAGTGCTCGAGTGGCAATGAGCATTGGGGAAATGAGAGATAATCACGGAAGCATTCATTCAATCATATTTATTGAGCGCTTACTGTGTGCAGAGCACTGTACTAAGCACTTGGAAAGTGCAATACAGCAATAAAGAGAGACAATCCCTATCCACAACAGGCTTACAGAAGCAGTGTAGCCTAGTGGGTGGGGAGCCCCCTCCTTCCTCTCCACCTCCCCATTCCCCCCGCCCTACCTCCTTCCCCTCCCCACAGCACCTGTATATATGCTTGTACAGATTTATTACTCTATTTATTTTACTTGTACATATTTACTTTTCTATTGATTTTATTTTGTTAATATGTTTTGTTGTCTGTCTCCCCCTTCTAGACTGTGAGCCCGCTGTTGGGTAGGGACCGTCTTTCTATGTTGCCAACTTGTACTTCCCAAGTGCTTAGTACAGTGCTCTGCACACAGTAAGTGCTCAATAAATACCATTGAATGAATGAATGAATGAACGAATGAATGAATGGGCCTGGTAGTCAGAGGGAGCTGAGTTCTAATCCTAACTGTGTCACTTATCGGGTATGTAACCTTGAGCAACTCACTTCATTTTAATGTGCTTCAGCTACCTCATCTGTGAAATGGGGATTAAGACCCTGAGCCCCATGTGGGTCATGGACTGTGTCCAGTCTGATTAACTTGTTTCTACCCCAGTGCTTGATACAAAGTAAATGCATAAAAAACATAAAAAAAGGCTTACATCCGTTGATTGACCATACTTTTATCATCATCATCATCATCAATCGTATTTATTGATTGCTTACTGTGTGCAGAGCACTGTACTAAGCGCTTGGGAAGTACAAGTTGGCAACATATATGTTGATATATTTTATCAACTTCTGGTAGAACTGGAAATAAAATAAAATTATTAAAAAGAGAGCAGTTAGGTGGCCCATCTCCCTCCCATTCTGTAATTTAGCTGTAAGCTATCAGAAGGCAGGGACTGTATATTTCTGAGCATCAGTTTGAGAGTATGCACGCAGTAGACTTTCAATGAATGTTGCTGCTGTTGCCACTCACTTGGTGCATTCATAGTTTTGAAAAGTGAAACATGCTAAAGGCAAAAGGATTCTTTCAAGGTAAAATGACAGACTTATTTGCTGCTATCTTTGCCTCTTACCTCATATATTTTCCCTTGGTGTTTTATGTCGCTGTGATGCTTGACCCCTAGAGTCTGTAAGTTCAGTCAATAATTCCATCCAGTTAAGGTTTATAAAAAAATATATATGTATATATATATATATATATATATATATATATATATATATATATATATATATATATATATATATATATATATATATATATATAATTTGTTGATCTGTAATCTGTTTAGTTAGAAACACATGTTTGTTATACATTTGGGATGATTTCTAGTGGAAAAAATATAAGCATTTTTTTCCATTTTGCTGAAAGCCAAAGATCTGGGCTTTTCTTTCAGTGAGAACACACAAGGACAAAAGTGTCTCTGTACACTATTAATGGGTAGTGGAGGAAATGCAGGAGATAAAACACTTATTATAGAAAGAGATAAGTGGAGGGAGGAGACTTGAAAATACTGTTCTTTCCCTGCCATCAAACAATGATTCAAAGTCTCCCCGTTCTCCTCTCAGAGACAAAACTCTTCATTCCCTATTTACACTAACTCGGGAAACTTCTTTAGTAGGAAAAAGCAAAAAACAAAACAATAAGTTTTCTCTTTTCCAGGTTTTCATCAGTTCACCAGTTAAGTCCACCTTTACGATTTTGCAGATATCACTTTTGATTTCCAGCTTGCTTTTAATGTTTTGCTGAAAAGTATTATGTGGGTCAAGACCATTTTCTTTTAAACAGTTATAATAGCTATATATTGAAATGTATTTGGATTACTCTGTAAATAATTTTGTGTCTATTTTCCCCATTGGACTGTAAGCTTCTTAGGCAGGGAATGAGTCACTAATTGTTTTCTATTTCCAAGTGCTTAAAAATGATTAAATAACAACACTAATAATAACAATGACAATAATAATATTGGAATTTGTGAAGTGCTTACTGTGTACAAAGCGCCTATGTGCAGAGGTAGATACCTCAAACGTAACATATAAAAAACAGAACTCATCTTCCCACCCAAACCCTGCCCCACACTGGACTTTTCCATAACTGTGGATAGTACCGCCATCCTCACTGTCTCACAAGACTATAACCTTGGCATCATCCTCCACTCATTTCCCTCATTCAACCACATATTCGATATGTCACCAAATCATGCCAGTTGTACCTTCACAACATCACTAGAATCCATACTTTCCTCTGCATCCAGACTGCTACCACACTGATCCAAGTACTTATCCTATTCCCCCTTGACTACTGCATCAGCCTCATCATCATCGTCATTGACATCTATTGAGTCCTTACTGTGTGTGGAACACTATGCTAAGCATTTGGGAAAATACAACAAAGTTGATAGACACGTTCCCTGCTTTCTGAACTCCCTTCCTCCTATCTCTCCTCACTCCATACTTCACTCACCTGCCCATATCATTTTTCTAAAAGAAAATGTTCAGTCCATGTTTACACTCTCAAGAACCTCCAGTGGTTACCCATCCACCTCTGCATGAAACAAAAATTCCATACCACTTGATTCAGAGCCCTCAATCACCTTGCCCCATCCTAACTTACCTTGCTGTATTTCTGTTCACTTCACTTTTCTAATGCCAACCTACTCGCTTTACCCCCTATCTCAAGGTCGACCCCTTGACCATATCCTCCCACTGGCTTGGAACTCCCTCCCCTTCATATCTGACATAACACCACTCTCCCCTCCTTCCAAGCCTTATTAAAATCACATCTCCTCCAAGAGCCCTTCCCCAAATAAGCCTTCCTTCCCTCTACTCCTTCTCCCTGTTGAGTCACTCTGGCATTTGGATGTGTACCCTTTAAAAACACTTAACATTCATCTACCCTTGTCAGCCATACAGCACTTGTGTACATGTCCATAATTTTTTTTTAAATGTCTGTCTCCCCCTCTAGACTGTAAGCTCCTTGAAGGCAAGGAAGGGCTCTATCAACTGTTACACTGTACTCTCCCATGTGCTTAGTACAGTGCTCTGTACACAGTAAGTGCTCAAAAAATACCATTGATTGATTGAATGAAACAAGATAATCAGGTCAGTCACAGCCCGTGTTCCATATGCGATTCAGTGGAGAAAGAACAGGTATTTCATTCCCATTGAGAGATGAGAAAACTGAGGCATAAAGAAGTTAAGTGACTTATCCAAAGTCATTCAGCAGGTAAGTGGCCTTTGACTCACAGGCCTTCACTCTTTCCACTAGGCCACACTCCCTATTGCACCATAAGGGCACTCAATAAATGTTATCTACTACATTTATGTTACTACAGTTACTATGACAGTCATTTCTTAGATTTCACAAGAGGACTTGGTCAGGTTGCCAAACAGGTTGCCAAATACTTATACTCATTATTTAATGGATTTAAGATGTAGACCAGAGGCATGCCTCCAGGAGCAATAACTATTCAAAGGATCATCTCTGAATAAGATGGACCGGAGACTTCACGGGGACAAAATATCAATCAATCATATTTATTGAGCACTTACTGTGTGCTGGGTTACTGTGCTAAGTGTTTAGGAGAGTACAGCACAAAAATATAACAGACAGAGTCTCTGCCCACAATGAGATTACAGTCTCGAGGACTGTACTTGGCTCTACTTAGTTCTTTTCCTCATTACACTTCACTTGTACATTAATTCCTGTTTGGGGAAAAACGTACATAAGAACAACTAAGGAAATAAACGCGGCTACTTTTATCTCCACTCTATGAAAGAACTAAATTCATTCAGTCGTATTTATTGAGCGCTTATTGTGGGCAGAGCACTGTACTAAGTGGTTGATAATGCCTCTCATTATTTTCAAAACCAGTAAAAGTCACTGAGAATAGCCAAATTGAAAAAAGTTACATTTTATTGGTTTGGAAACTTGCCCAGAACTGGGCATTAGAGAAGCAGCATGGCTCATTGGAAAGAGCACGGGCTTGGGAGTCAGAGGTCATGGGTTCTAATCCCGGCTCTGCCGCTTGTCAGCTGTGTGACTTTGGGCAAGTTACTTAACTTCTCTGTGCCTCCATTACCTCATCTTTAAAATGGAGATTAAGACTGTGAGCCCCACGTTGGACAACATGATCACCTTGTATAGCCCCCAGTGCTTGGAACAATGTTTTGCACATAGTAAGTGCTTAACAAATACCATTATTTTTATTATTATTATTATTATTTTAAACGATTCAAAGATGGTTTAGGTCCGTGGACAATTCCACACCTGTTTTCAGCATTGGCGGGGTTGATTTTGGGCAAGTCACATAACTTCTCTGTGCCTCAGTTACCTCATCAGTAAAATGGGGATTGAGATTGTGAGCCTCACGTGGGACAACCTTAGAACAATGATTGGCACAGAGTAAGAATTTAACAAGTACCATTATTCTTATTCTTATTATCATTACCATTGCCAGTTACTCGTCAAGGAATCAATATACTTGGACCATCTGCTTTACTCCATTGACTTAAATATAGATAACCTAGTCACAAGCACTGTTGATATTGGCAGTAACTCACATTTCCTTCTAATGGAAGTTACCTTTTCATGAATAATAGAGTGTTGAGATCAGATCTTTGGTAATACATCCAGAGGAGTAATTCTATTCGTTTGCTGAAAATGCAGAATTTCACAGTAATTTTTTAATAAATTGTGGGCAGGAAATGTGTGTTATATTGTTATACTGTACTCTTCCAAGTGCTTAGTTCAGTCCTCTGCACCCAGTAAGCATTCAATAAATACAACTGACAGACCCACTGACTAAAATTTAAAAAACTGGCAAAAAAGGACAACCTGCATGTTCCTGAAGTTGATGCTTCTTTATGTTACTGATGAGGGATGAATATTTTACTTAGTTTATTTGGTTCCCCACCCATTATATACTGTTGTAAGAATTCTCCAAATAATTTAAGTGTATACGTAATTCCTGTTCTTCTTCATTGCCAGAAATCAGTTTTCTATGCTCAAAGCAGTCATTTTATAATTTCACATTCCCAGATAGGAAAGTTCCACCATTGGGTTTGCTCAGGTTTGGCTATCAATTTAATGCTGGATACTGGATGTTTTGGACACTGGCCCCATAGGGGAAAATACCAGATCAATTGTGCTTCAGATTCTTGAGCCCTTGAAAAGGTAACCCCCAGGGTGCAAAATCATATTATGTAATAAGCCTCTCTTGTACATTGCAAAGGTGATGCTTCTTCTTCTTCTTGTAGTAAACAAGTTTGGGTTAGTCCCCCTCATATCCTCTGTCCAGCATTTGAAAGTAATTTTACGTGCTATTTCACAGTTCTGGAGGGGTTTAACATATTCATGAATGAGTCTTTAGCCTTCGTTTTACTTTTCTTCCAGACTCCAAATAATCAATCAATCGTATTTACTGAGCGCTTACTGTGTGCAGAGCACTGTACTAAGCATTTGGGAAGTACAAGTTGGCAACATATAGAGACAGTCCCTACCCAACAGTGGGCTCGTATTAGGTATAGCAGGCAGAGAGAAAATTTGTTCTACATAGAATTGAGATCAGTATAATCTTTCCCATCCCTCTATCCTATCTCTGCCACCCATTTAGGGACGTATTCATTGGGGTAAAACAAGAGATATGGCAACTCCCAAATAAGGCACTGCTTGGCACATAGTAAGCGCTTAACAAGTGTGTGTGTCTGTAGGTGTGTAGGGGGGAGGGTAGCTTAGGGTTAGTTTAGCTCACAGCTAATGGACTAAACTAACCCTTTTTAAATTATTGTCTTTCTTCCCTTAAATCTGTGGACCAGCTTCGTTCTTCCTGGATATACTACCGAACTAGTATTTTACTTACACAATTGGCTCTGCTCTTTTAGCAATCAGTAGCATTTATTAGCACCTATTGTGCATAGAGCACTGTACTAGAACTTGAAAGAGTACAGTAGAAGTACCAACATGAACTCTGTCTACAAAGATCTTACATCTAGTGTGGAAAAAGGGTGCTGATGATAATAAAGGATAGAAAGAGGAAAACAATATATAGGTGTGAATGGTAGCGGGTGGTGGGAATACTGAAATAGGTGGTCTGGAAGTGCTCAAGTTTCTGTAAAGGGGGGAAATAAGGTGGAGGTGAGAAACTAATCAAGGAAGGCTTCGTGGAGGAGAAGTGACTTGGGAGGGGAGGAGAGCAGTGGTCTGCCAGATGTGAAGGTGGAGACAGTTGCAAGAAGCAGGAAGTTGTGAGCAAGAGATTGATAAGAGCTATGAGTGGGACACAGTGTTCGATTAACCTGAGAACAATGAAGCACGCACACTGGGGTCTAGTGGGAGAAGAGAGGAGATAAGTGTGTGTGTGTGGTGGGGAAAGTGTTGATTAAATTCATTCACTCATTCAATCGTATTTATTAAGCGCTTACTGTGTGTAGAGCACTGTACTAAGCACTTGATTGATTGTACTCTGCTGTTGTCTTACGCTGTCGAGTCATGTCCGACCCATAGCTACGCCATGGATACATATCTCCCGGAACGCCCCACCTCCATCTGCAAGTGTTCTGGTAGTGTATCCATAGAGTTTTCTTGGTAAAAATATGGAAGCAGTTTATCATTGCCTCCTTCCACGCAGTAAACCTAAGTCTCTGTCCTTGATTCTCTCCCATGCCACTGCTGCCCAGAACAGGGAGGTCTTGACTTGTAGCAGATTGCTTTCCACTCGCTAGCCACTGGCCAAGCTAGGAATGGAATGGGTATGCCTCTGCTTGACTCTCCCTCCCGCAGTCAAGACTGGTAATAATAATATCAGGTATAAACTCCTCACCCTGGGCTTCAAGGCTGTCCATCACCTCGCCCCCTCCTACCTCACCTCCTTTCTCTCCTTCTACAGCCCAGCCCGCACCCTCCGCTCCTCTGCCGCTAATCTCCTCACCGTGCCTCGTTCTCGCCTGTCCCGCCGTCAACCCCCGGCCCACGTCATCCCCCTGGCCTGGAATGCCCTCCCTCCCCACATCCGCCAAGCTAGCTCTCTTCCTCCGTTCAAGGCCCTACTGAGAGCTCACCTACTCCAGGAGGCCTTCCCAGACTGAGCCCCCTCCTTCCTCTCCCCCTCCTTCCCCTCTGCATCCCCCCCACCTTACCTCCTTCCCTCCCCCACAGCACCTGTATATATGTATATATGTTTGTATGCATTTATTACTCTGTTTATTTATTTTACTTGTACATATTTATTCTATTTATTTTATTCTGTTAATATGTTTTGTTTTGTTCTCTGTTTCCCCCTCCTAGACTGTGAGCCCACTGTTGGGTAGGGACCGTCTCTATATGTTGCCAACTTGTACTTCCCAAGCGCTTACTACAGTGCTCTGCACACAGTAAGCGCTCAATAAATATGATTGAATGAATGAATGAATAGTAATAATAATAATAATGGCATTTGTTAAGCACTTACTCTGTGCAAAGCACTGTTCTAAGCACTGGAGGGGTTACAAGATGATCAGGTTGTCCCACGGGGGTGCTCACAGTCCTCATCCCCATTTTACAGATGAGGTAACTGAGACCCAGAGAAGTGAAGTGACTTGCCCAAAGTCACACAGCTGACAAGAGGCAGAGCCGGGATTTGAACCCATGACTTCTGACTCCAAAGCCTCTGCCCTTTCCACTGAGCCATGCTGCTTCTCTAAGTACCTGGAAGAGTACCTGGAAACTCTCTAGATGTGACTCTTGGAGGTGGAGTGTATCCTAGCTAGTAGTTAAGAGTTCCTGCATTATGCAAAAAGGAATACACAACTATTTGACTTTTTTGAGGAGTAGGTAACATGCATAATTGCACTTGGTATATCTAATATACTCTATTACAGGAGTACACACTAATATACCTATTTCTTTTCCTTTCTTCCTCATAAATGTAATTTATTTTAGTGTTACTCCTCCTCTCACCCCCTAAATTATAAACTCTGTGCAGTCAGACATCATCAGTACTATTTTACTCTCCCAAGTGCGTAGAGTAATGCACATGGTGGATACACAAAAAATATGATTAGTTGATAAAATTTGCTAAGCCTCAAATCTAGAGAATGCAGGTAATTTAAGCAACTAATCATCCTTAGCCAGTTTTATGGTTACTTTGAGCAGAAGAGGTTTGGGACCTGACTCAACCAAACAGTAGTTTCCCTGACCTAAAGTTCAGTCATTAGGAGTGTTACATGATAGAATTGTCTAATTTTGTCTTTAAAATACACGATTCACTGTTTAAACTTGACAAATTATGGAGAGAAAAGCAATACGACTTTTCAGTTATATCACTGTAAGGATGTTGGCCATGTCACCAGACCTAGAAGAAGCGAAGGATAAGAAAACAGTCTATGCATTATGAAGGGTTGGAAGTAAAATTCAGATCGATCCCTCTCCTTTCACTGAGTACATGTGGTCTATGAAAATAAACAATCCACTAGAAATGGCAATGTATTTCCCTTTTACTGAATTGTTTTTAATGGCTGGGGGTTAATTGTAAAAATACATCCAACTTCTATCAACCTATTATTTAATCTTACCCAACTTTCTGTTCACTGAAAGGAAACAATTACAAGGTGAAATTGTAAGAAATATGATGTGAAAAAGTCAAAAATAACTACTGAATTACATATACCATTTAGAAATTAAGAGAGCTCTTCTAAAGCTTTAAGCAGGAACGGGTTACAAATGAACCAAAACACTAAAAAGCTAGACACTTCCAACTTAGTGCACTAATTATGCATATTTCAGAGAAAAGAGCTTTTCAAAATGACCCATGTAGGCAAACTCAAAAATGATCTGTACAGTTTAGACTACTCCTTTCATTTAATCTTAGCGGATATGTATATATCCACTATATATCTATATTATGACTATAACTATTATAAAAGGGTGGCTGTTCTATTCTGTCTCATGGTGGTTTGGCTCCACCGGACAGGAGAAGAAGCAATGTCATTTTTTACTATATTTCAGGCTTGCTGCTGTTTGAACCTGGGCTGTCGCCCTGAAACGACCTGAACCAACACAACACTCCTCCTGACGTCCAACTCTTTTCAGTGTCAAACAAACATCTGCAGGAGTAGGAATGGGAAAACATTTTGGAGGCCTTCATTTACCATTATGTACTAAGGTTACATAGCAGGATTATATCCGTAAACCGGTTTGAACCATTCCATTTGAGTAGTAAACCACTGCACTCACACAGCCGTACATTAGCCTGTATTTCATTTTTGTGCACACCACACAGTCTATTGAAATGGAAGATGAAAGAACCTCTTGACCACATAATGTTTTGTCATAAATTTGGCCTAAACCTGAAAATGCCTGATATTTGTCTGTCTAAATTATGAAGACTTCTAGACCTGGAAATAGCACAGTATTTCTCAGTAGCCCATTTGAGAATTTAAGAAATCCCTTTCTGTCAAGGAACGTTCCCTTACATCTAAACTAAATTTTTCTGGCTGCTAGTTAGGAGTGCTTTCTCTTATTTTATCCTAAGAGAAAATGGAGAACATCTGGTCACCATCCTCCTGTAGAGTGCCCCTTCGGTTACTGAAGACCATTATTAAGTCTCCTCTTAGCCTTCTCTTATCCATGCTAAATCATCCCAACTCTTTAACTCTACCTCATAGTTCCCATTTGCAACACATTAATCATTTTTGTGCTCTTCCCTGGACTCAATCCATTTATCTTAAATGCTGATGCCAAAAATGGACAACAGTAAGCCTGCTGACTAAAGTGGGGGAATTACTTCACAGATTTTGGCATCTAAAACGATTCTGAATTCATTCCAGACAAAAACCCAAAGGCTCAGCCTATGCCCATCAAAAGAAGTCCCACAGCCCATTAGATCATCTCCTCATTGCAAATCAATCTGGGCACTGCACATCTCGAGGTAATAGGTTTTCTAAGATAAAACAGAATTTTAGTTCTGATTTACTGTTAGTATTTAGTCTACCATGAGGCTAAGTGATGTGTCCCACACATTAACACATATCGATCATTTTCTCTATTAAAATATGTTCTTCATTTTTTTCTTTATGTTCTTAGTGAACATTCTTTCTTTCAGGTACACTGATTTGTCATTAGAATGGATGTATTATTATCTTCCTAAATGTTAATTACCTTCCTGGCTCTGCCACTTGCCTGGTATGTGTGTGACCTTCAGCAAATCACTCAACTTCACTATTTCAATTTCCTCATCTTTAAAATGAGAATTAAATACCTGATCTCCCTACTAGTTACACTGTGAGCTCCAGGTGGGACAGAGACTTTATCCAATCCGCATAGCTATTGATAGGGAGTAAGGACTTAAATATTATCATTATTACTATTATTATTATTATTATCATCATCATCATTATCATTCTCTGGTTGATTTGCTTAATAAACCTTCTCTTATCTGTTGACTAAGAATTTGATGAATGCAATGGACGCGCTTCTATCTTTCACATTCTAAGATTGTGTCTGCAACACAGGGTGTGCATTGTGTGAGTATATGCCGTTTATTTAGCTTGGCTTCAGCAACAATGGTGGTACCGGAAAACGGCAATGCCAATATCAAGCTTAGTTGTTCATTATATCAGCAGTATTTATTGAGTGTGTGTGTGTGTGTGTGTGTGTGTGTGTGTGTGTCTTTGAGGATGACGCTACTGATGCTAAGATAAGTTTGGGGATGTGGCTGACAAGACTCATGTGGGTCCTACAGTTACCAGAGCATTATGCTCTATTTGACTCTTAGGAAACAAACAAACAAAAAAAGTATATGATCCTTTCTCTAGAGGAGTTTACAAAGGATAAATTCATGAGCAATTTGATGGAGTCAAGAAAGTTGACAACATTGGAGACAACACATGCATTTCTCAGTGGTCTACACCCTTGATCACCTACTTGTTTATTTAATTCCATACCCACTAGCACTATTAATCACTGTCAGGACTGAGGCTGGTCCATCTTTCCTGGTGGGGGACAAAAATCACAGTGAGAAGGGGAACTTCAGAATATAGGTAAGCACTGCTTACCTTGAGAAAATTGAAACCACCTGACATGATCTTCCTAAAATCTCCCTGGCTCCTCTCCAATGCCTTCTTCCTCTTGCCCATTTTCCCAGCAGTATCTCAAAGGATTTCCTGCTTTCTCACAAAATCCACCCCTTCCTCCTGAACCTCTGACCTCATTGTACCTTATCAAAGCACTTGCCCCTTCCTTTTTGTCCCTCCCTGACTGCTATTTCAATTGTTCTTTCTCTAATGGCTTCTTCTTCATTGAATTTGAACATGCTCAAGACTCCCTTATCCTAAAAAATACCTCTCCCTCTATCCCATAGCTCCCTCCATTTATCGTCCCATTTGCCTCTGACCATTCCTCCCCAAACTCTTTGAGCAAGTTGTCTTCATCCACTGTGCCCACTGCCTCTCCTCCAATTCTCTCGTTGACCCCCTCCAATCCGGCTTCCACCCCCTTCAAACCACAAAATCTGCCCCCTCAGAGGTAGCCAATGCTAAATCTAATGGCCTCTACTCCATCCTCATCTTCTCAGTTGCTTTCTACACTACTGACCACCGCTTCTTCTAGAAACATTATCTAACCTTGGCTTCACCTACACTGTTCTCTCCTGGTTCTCCTCCCTTCTCTCTGGCCACTTCCCAGTCTCTTTCATGGGTTCATCTGCCTTCCCCAGCTTGAATGGGAGAGTCCCTCTTAGCTCAGTTCTGGATCTCCTATCCTTCATCTACACCCAGTCCATTGGAGAACTCATTTGTGTCTATGGCTTCAACTACCATCTCTATGTGAATGATTCCTAAAGCTACATCTCCAGTCCTGATCTCTCTCTTCTGCAGTCTCATACTTCTTCCTGCCTTCAAGACATCCCTACTTGGATGATCTATTGACATATCAAAGTTAACATGTTCAAATCAGAACTTCTCATCATCCCACCCAAACCCTTTCCTCCCTGCTGAATTTCCCATCACCGTTAACAGTACCATCATCCTCCCTGTTTCACAAGCCATAACCTGCGTGTTAGCCTCAACTCATCTCTCTCATTCAACCCACATAGTCAATCTGTCACCAAATCCTATCATTTTAACCTTCATGATATCGCCAAAATCTGCCTTTCCACTCCCTCCAAACTGCTATCACGTTAATCCAAGCACTTATCCTATCCCATCATGATTACTGTATCAACCTCCTTGCTGATCTCCCTGCCTCCTGTCTCTCCCCACTCCAGTCCATACTTCACTCTGCTGTCTGGTCATTTTATTACAAAACCACTCATCCCTTGCTTCCCACTCCTCAAGAATGCCCAGTTGTTGCCCATCCACCTCTGCGTTAAACAGAAATGCCTTACCATTGGCTTCAAAGCACGTGATAACCTTGCTCCCTTCTACCTTAACTCACTGCTTTCCAGCTATGACCCAACCCATACACTGTGCTCCTCTCATAATAATAATAATAATAATAATGATGGCATTTATTAAGCTCTTACTATGTGCAAAGCACTGTTCTAAGCACTGGGGAGGTTACAAGGTGATCAGGTTGTCCCATGGGGGGCTCACAGTCTTAATCCCCATTTTACAGATGAGGTAACTGAGTTACAGAGAAGTTAAGTGACTAGCCCAAAGTCACAAAGCTGACAATTGGCAGAGTCAGGATTTGAACCCCTGACCTCTGACTCCAAAGCCCAGGCTCTTTCCACTGAGCCATGCACATGCTAACCTACTCACCGCACTTCAATCTCATCTATCTCACCAATGACCTCTTGCTCACACCTTGCCTCTAGTTTGGAATGCCCTACAACTTCATATCAGATCACTTTCTCTACCTTCAAAACCTTATTAAAAGCACAGCTCCAAGAGACTTTCCCTAAGTCCTCATTTTCCTTCTGCAACACTATTACACTTGGATTTGCACCCTTTATTCACTCCTTCCTCAGTCCTACGACACATATATATCCATCCATAATTCATCTATTAATAATAATGACTGTGTCCCGCTTTAGACTATAAGCTCACTGTGGACAGGGTACATATTTATCAACACTGTCCTACTGTACTCTCCCAAGCACTTAGTATAGTTTTCTGCACACAGTAAGTGCTCAATAAATATCATTTACTGATTGATTGATTGATTGCTTCTCTTCCTCAGCTTGCCAGTAGGTTTCAGCTGCTAAAGTCAATATAATTCGCAAATCCTTATGCATTATTTACAGAAAAAGGGGACTAAAAATACCATTTCTGGATTTCTTCAGCCTCCTTGGTGTTGATTTTTGGCAAAACATACTTTTAGCTAGTTCTCTGTTTGATAAAGTGGGTCGCTAAAAGTAGGGCCATAAATTAAGAAACATGGTTTCTACAGGGTTTCTTTCGAGTGACTGTTTGTCTTACCTTGGCTAAACTCAAAGACAGTAATGACCATATAAGCATTTATATTTAAATGAGTATCCAGTCAATTCTGGAATTTAATATACCACATAAGTATCAGTGAGGAGAATTATTGATTCTCACTTTGTGAAAATTGTTTTCATGTGGCCATATTTAGAAATAATAGCTCTAGAAGATTTAGAAAGCTGGACTATCATTCTTACCCAACCAATATTAGAATTCAGAAATACATCACCAAAATACGTAAATCAATAATTTAGAACTGAAAAAGCAACAGCAGGTGTAGCTTTAATCACTTACTTTCATTTTTATTTTGATATTGATCAGTGATTATGCATGTGTGTTCATGGGACAGAGGGAATACAGTATTTGTCTCAAAACTGAAGGGTAGGTTGTCCTTAGTCTGTGTAACAACAGTTCCAACTCAGCAAAATGGGATCAATCCAACAAAGATGTCTACTGAGTGATTAATCTGGGCAGAATATTGTACTAAGCACTTGGGAAAAGGTGAAAGAATTGGGAGACATGTTCCCTGTACACTAGGAGCTTAGCATCTAGTAGGAAAGACTGATATTAAAAGAAAGTACAGGTAGTAGGGAAGCTACAGAGCAGAGCTTGGGGATCAGAAGTCATGGGTTCTAATCCCAGCTCTGCCACATGTCTGCTGTGCGACCTTGGGCAAGTCACTTAACTTCTCTGAGCCTCAGTTAGCTCATCTGTAAAATGGGGATTAAGACTGTGAGCCCCACGTGGGACAAGCTGATCACCTTGTATCCTCCACTAGTGCTTAGAACAGTGCTTTGCATATAGTAAGCACTTAACAAATGCCATTATTATTATTATTATTATTATTATATACATGCTGTGGAGTGAGAATAGTGTTTTTATGATAGAAGCATACCGGGGTATATAGTCCTTAGTGTTCATGTGACAGAGAAGAAATGGAGAAGGAATGAGAGATTAGTTAGGAAATGCTTTCTGGAGGAACATGATTTTAGTAGGGCTTTGAAAATGGGGAAAGTGATTTGTCAGATATTAAGGGTGAGGGAGCTTCAGGTAGGAGGGAGAAGGTAAGCAAGGAATTGATGCTGAGAGAAATGAGACTAAGGTACAGTAAATACATTGGTTTTAGAGGAGTGAAGTGTATGGCTTGGTTGTACTGGGAGAGGGGGAAGGTTAGGCAGGAGGGGAACAACAAATGAGGGCCTTAAAGACAACGGTGAGGAGTTTCTGTTTTGTGCAGAGATGGAAAGAAACATTGGAGATTTTTGAGGAGCTTTGAGGATGTGCGCAGAATGATTTTTTAGAACAATGATCCTTACAACAGAGAAAAATGTGGACTGTAGAAGGGAGAGGTTGGAGGCAGGGAGGTGAGCGAAGAAGCCAATTTACAAGTCGAGGCAGAATATGACGAATGCTTGGGCCGGCATGCAGTTTGGATGGTGAGGAAAGGGTGGATTCTAGATCTGAATCTAGAGATTTTAGAGTGGAATATCCCTCTCCACCATCAACTGAGTGTACTGTTTTATTTCTTGCTAAATTGCAGCAGTTGACAAGGCCAACAAAATATAGGCACCTTCAGGAAAGGTATTGAATCAACAAATCAATGGTATTTATCGAGAATTACTACATGTAGAGCACAGAACTAAGCACTTGGGAGTGCACATACAATAGAGTATTGTAGACACGATTAACAGACACGATCCCTCCCCTCAAAGAACTTACAATTTAGATACTGTTCTGCCACTTTATCATTCAATCTATCAATAATGCTATTGGAAATCACATCTTCTCTAGGATGGCTTCCCTGATTATAATCTCACCACCACTGTATCTCCACAACTGCCACTTCTTTAGCATTTCGGTGCCACCTACACATGATACTCACACTCCAACCCTGATGAATCACTCATACATTTATCTTTATATCTTAACACTTTCTCCTACCTTACAGTTATTTTTATCATCGGCCTCCTCCATTAAACTGTAAACCTCTTTAGGGGAGGGATCAAGTTCAATTCTATTGTAGTCAGTCAGTCAATTGTCTTTATTGAGCACTTACTGTGTGCAGAGCCCTGTACTGAGCACTGGGAGAGGGCAAAATAACAATATAACTTTACACTCCCTGCCCACATTGAACTTAAAGTACTCCCCCAAGCATTTAGTACAGAACTCTGCACAGAGTAGGTGCTCAGAAAATACTTTCAGTGAATTGACAGAGCACCTACTGTGTGGTGAATACAGTACTAAGCACTTTGGTGAGTAGAATTAGATGTAAAAGACATGATCCCTGCCTTCAAAGATCCAAATGTCTAACGGGAAAGGCACACAGATACATATTTGTTATTTGTGATTATGCTTATTTAGTTTTTGTGTGACCAGCTATGGAATGGCAGGTTACTGTCCATAAGGAAGGGCATGTTAGAGCTAAAAAATATTTAGCAAAGACATAGAGAAGGAGAATCAAGTTGCTCAGGCTGGTAGACTGAAACGATTAGAGTTCTTCCATCTGAAAGAACAAATCTAAAAGGGCAGATGATTAAAGTTTGCAAAATCATGAAGAACGTGGACAGAGTGAGTGAACCGAGAATTGTTGTTCACCAAATCCCACAACTGCAGGATTGTCTGCACCAGTTGACACTTGAAAGAGATACACTGAAAATGAACACAAGGAAATTTTTTTTACCATGCTCTGGTTGGTAAGCGTATGGATTTCATTACCACAGGAAGCTGCCTAAAGGAAAGTATAAATAGACTCAGAAAAGAATAAATATATCCTTGGGTTATTAGATGGACCATGAGAGATTTAACAGAGAAAGAAAGGGATGACATATGGTATTCTAACTATAAAGGTAGATGTCCAAGGAGATAAAATTCATACCTAATGTCTACGTTAAATGGCACCTTATTGCCATGATAAAGAAGGCAGTGCAACTTAGTAGAAAGAGTAAAGGAGAGTCCCTCTCATCTCTCTCCCTCTCCCTCCCTCTGTGTCACTTGGGTCTGTATTTCCCAAGCACTTGGGTACTCACCCCACCCTCACCTCCACACCCATAGCACTTACGATCATATAGCTTCATACTCTTTCCCTTCCCCTACTTTAATTATTATTCCCTGTCATTTATTTTGACAACTGTCACCCTCACTCAACTGAAAGTTCCTTGAGGATAGGGATTGTGTCTAACTACCATATTGCACTCTCCAAGAGCTTGGTAAAGTGCTCCTCATTTTAGTGAGTCTGCGGGAAGTTGGCTAAGAAGCCATTTTGCAAGCGACTGCTTTTTGATCCCGTGAACAACAACATCGAAGAAGGAATTCGAGGAGGAATTAGGTGACTGCCCTAAACATCACTGAATGCTGGAACTGTTTTCTAATGTGTGTCAAGGTCGCTTGTGCGTGAACACCTTTTTGCTACAGGGTCACACTGTTGCAAAACCAGTCCGTGGGGTGGGCAAAGAGGGAGAGGTAGCATTCCCTCCCTGTTTCACCCAGTAATGGGCCTCGAGCGACAAACCATCTACGACTTGCCTCGGGAGTCCATGCCACCATTCACAGACATCACAAACCGGCACTGCCGCCATGAGCCAGCCAGACTCCTCGAACTTCTTTGGCGTGAGATCATCTGCACGAACTTGGAGCAAACAGTCATATGGGTAGCTATTTGTGTACGTGGGTTCACAGTTTCAATCAGGCTAAGAATTGAGTAAGGCTTTTAGTTGTATACAGTGGAGGTTTGGTTTCACTTTGAAGGTGTCATTGAGTACCTGACCAACATCTAGGCTCCAAGGTAGAGGCCGGATTGGGTCTTGGGGCCAAACATAGAGGGGGATCCTTAGAAGCTCAAAGCCAACTGGATCAGGCAGGCTAGAGGTTGTGGGGCTTCTTTATTCACCTTCAGGGAGGCTGAGCTAGGCAAGGGCTAATAAATTGAGTGTCTGACAATAGTGGGGAGGTGAATCCTCAGAGATGGGGCTCATAACTTGAGTGTCTGACAATAGGGGGGAGGTGAATCCTCAGAGATGGAGCTCTTAACTTGAGTGCCTGAAATTAGCAGAAAATAAATCCCCAGAGATGGAAAAATGACACTCATACAGTAAGCATTCAGTAAAAATAGCATTGATTGATAGTCTGACTGATCAGCCTTTACCAAACAAGCCTAAATAGTTATTTTGGAGCTTGGATGATCCAGGTAGGGTGCCTACATTTTAATCAGAACACATTTTGTTCTGGGTAGAATCAACTTCCGCTCAACTTTACACTATTGAGTGCAGATTCATTCTAAATAGTGCAGAGAAAAATGTTTTGATTAAAATCACTTGGGTATTTCACTAATGCGAAGACACATTGCAATTGAATAGCACATTTGGAGTAGATTCACTATTTGGTTCAGTTACCAAATAATCATTAAGTAGAACTAGAGCTTATCATTTTGAATTTATGACTAACCTAGAATCATCAACCAACGGTATTTACTGAGTTCTTACTGTGTTCAGAGCACTGTACTAAGCGATTGAGAGATACAGTACAACAGAGTTAGTAGATAGATTCCCTGTCCACAATGACCTCACAGTCTAGAAGAGACAGGCATTAATATTAATAAATTATTTATAATATATCATTTATAAATATATGCATAAGTGGTATGGTGCTATCAGACTAGTAGGGAATATGCTTGTGTAGACACAACCTCTCTTAGATTGACTTTGCTCCTACCAAGTAATTTCTTTTCCAAGCACTCAATAAATTCCATTGACTGAGATGACTGAGAACTTTAACCCATTTTTGTTTCTACTGTGTCTCTTGGATGATTCGCAAATCCAAAGGAAATCCCTGGAATTTGCAGTTGGCCATTCATAAAAATCTCAGGTACACTTGGATTCTGAGACTGTTCTCTCAAAATTAACTACAGGTTCCTAAGTAATTTAACGTGTTGAATAGTCTATTTATGCTACATAATTTATTCTGCAGATTCATTTTCAGACTGTACATTTTCCAGACAGTAGAATATGATCATTGGATAAGTGCTAATTCCTTTTAATGGTGGGAGTTCACCTTCTATGCCTAAAGTATCAATAGCCTATATATCCTCCACTGAAAAATGCTGATTAAAAGAAAATTCCATAACGCTTGTGTCAGGCTTATAGAAGCAGTACTAAAATCTGACAAGCAGCTCATCATAGGGGATTTCAAATCATGGTGGGTACTGATGTTGGAAGGTTTAAGAAAGGCACTGTAATATATGGAATTTAAAACCTAGCAGGAATGATCTTCCCCAGAGTCAGTGGTTATGCTAAACATCATCTTCCTTTTACCCTTCAAGTACCTGCAGACTAAGGGAGGTAACAGAACAATCAAAAATAATCAAGTAACCACGCATGAAACTAAAATGACCGACACATACACATGTATAAACATCAATAAAAATGCCATTTATGATAAATGTAAAGTTTACCAATACAAGCTGAGAGGTGGTGGGTCTTGGGGGCCAAAGATTTGGGGAAGATTTGGGGAGCTATAGGTATAGAATGAGTTGGGAGAGGGAATTAGCAACCGTGTGATGCAAATTGCCAATGAGAGTTAATTGAAAGTTATCCCTTGGTAACAGATGCAGAATTTTCCCTCCCTAAGCATTTCTCAATTCTGCCCCTCTCAACCCCCCTAAAACAAAACCCATGAGCAGGGTCCATTTGGGAGGGTGCCTCAGGCAAAGTAGGTAAAGTACTATAAAAAGCTTGAAATGAAGGGTGGGAGGGGCTTATATAATAATAATTGTGGTATTTATTAAGTGCTTACTTTGGATCAAACAATGTACTAAAAACTGAGGTAGATACACATTTATCAGGTCAAACCAGTCCCTGTCCCACAAGGGGTTCACAGTATAAGTGGGAGGGAGAACAGGTACTGAATTCCCATTTTACAGATGAGTGAACGGGGACACAGAGAAGTTAAGTGAATTGCCCGAGGTTACAAAGCAGGGTTACACACCTTAAACTTAACAGGTCCCAAAAAGAATTTCTCATCTTCCTCCCTAAACCTCCCTCCTCCTGTCTTCCGCTGACTTTCCCATTACTGTCAAAAGCACTTATCCAAGCATGATCCAAGCACTTATCCTAGTCCGCCTTGACTACTGCATCAGCCTCCTTGCTGACCTTCTGTGACAGGCCTGGACTCATTCATTCATTCATTCAATCGTATTTATTGAGCGCTTACTGTGTGCAGATCACTGTACTAAGCGCTTAGGAAGGACAAGTTGGCAACATATAGAGACAGTCCCTACCCAACAGCGGGCTCACAGTCTAGACTCCTTTTTCTTGACAAAATCTCCATTCACTTGAGGCGAGCACCCCACTTCCATCATTTATCTTTCTTATATAATAATAATAATAATAATGATAGCATTTATTAAGCGCTTACTATGTGCAAAGCAGTGTTCTAAGCGCTGGGAAGGTTACAAGATGATCAGGTTGTCCCACGGGGGGCTCACAGTCTTAATCCCCATTTTACAGATGAGGTAACTGAGGCACAGAGAAGTGAAGTGACTTACCCAAAGTCACACAGCTGGCAATTGGCAGAGTTGGGATAATGCCAAGGTTAGGTTATTGGCTAGTGAGACAAGAAGGATAGTGATGCCATCTACAATCAATCAGTTGTATTTATTGAGCGCTTACTGTGTGCAGAACACTGTACTAAGTGCTTGGGAAGTACAAGTTGGCAACATATAGAGACAGTCCCTACCCAAAAGTGGGCTCACAGTGACAGGAAAGTCAGGAGGAGGGCAGGGTTTGGGCGGGAAGATAAGGAGTTCTGTTTTGGACATGTTAAGATAGCGGAGATGGGAGGACATCCAAGCAGAGATGTCTAGAAGGCAGGAGGAAATGCAGAGAGGGAGAGAGAACAGGGCTGGAGATACAGATTTGGGTATCACCTGCATAGAGGTGGTAGTTGAAGCTGTGGGAGCAAATGAGTTCTCCAAGGGAGTTCTCCAGGAAATAGAACCCAGGTCCTCAAACTCCCAGGCCTGTGCTCTTTCCACTAGGCCACGCTGCTTCCCTGATAGGTAGACTGTAATAATAATAATAATAGTATTTGTTAAGCGCTTACTATGTGCCAAGCACTGCTGTAAGTGTTGGTGTAGATACAAGGTAATCATGTTGTCCCAAATGTGGGGTTCACAGTCTTAATCCCCATTTTACAGACAAGTTAACTGAGGCACAGAGAAGTGAAGTGACTTGCCCAAAGTCACACAGCTGACAAGTGGCGGAGCGTATCTCTCGCCAGCCTTCAGGCAACACCCCGTCCATGGGTAGCTGTTGATAAAGAGATAAGCTAGGAAGGGGTATTTGCACAACCCTTCTGGGATGAGCAGAATTAGTAGGAGCACAGTCACCCCAGATGCCATAAGAATCGGCACAGGGAAACAACAACGAGTAGTGGAGTGAGACCTCGATCAGTTCGTCCTACACTCTTCTCTACTCAGAGTGTAGGACTTGCCAGTCAGCAATGGAACCGCTAGAAAAAGGGGGATGCCTGGTTGGTCATCGTGTGTATGTATGTAGACCCCAATGTGACCCAGCGTGGCGCGATGGAAGATCTGTGGACCTGAAAGCCAGAGATCCCGTGTTCAAGTCCTGGCTCTGATACCCACTCACTGCGTGGCCTTGGCAAGCCACTTAACCTCCCCATAGCTCAGTTTTCCCAGCTGTAATTTGGGGATAATAGTACCTGTACCCTACCTTGCAGGGTTGTCATGAGGAGTAAATAACTAACTAATGTAAGGAGCTTTGGTCATAAAAGTGCCACAGAGAAACATACTAATCAAGCACTTAGTACAGTGCTCTGCACACAGTAAGCACTCAATACATGGGATTGAATGAATGAATGAATGAATGACTCAGGTGTCCATGCTGCCTGCTGCTGCCGGACGAGGCTTTAAGTAGCTTTGAGCGAGGCTGCTTCTTATCCAAGATATTACTCTCCCTCACTTCAAAGCTTTATTATAGGGACTTCTCCTCCAAGAAGCCTTCTCTAAACTCTCCTTTCCACTTCTCCCACTCTCTTCTGCCTTGCCCTAATGCGTTCCCTTTATTCATCCCCCACCTCCAGCTCCATACCACTTAGATACGTATCTGTAATTTATTTATTTATATTATTGTCTGTCTTCCCCTCTAGACTACAAGTTCACTGAGGGCAGGAAAAGTCTCTGTTTATTGTTATATTGTACTCTCCCAAGTGCTTAGTACAGTGCTCTAGACCCAGTAAGCACTTAATAAATATGATTGACCGACTGACTGATTGAATAGTTTAAGTAACCCGAGGTGAGCCTGCCTCTCACCTGAAGTATTGCTTTAAGCATCCCGGGGTGAGTCTGCTTCTCACCTATGATGTTTTACGTGCTAGCATATTAGATAACTTAGATGAACTTGTTAATATGTTTTGTTTTGTTCTGTGTCTCCCCCTTGTAGACTGTGAGCCTGCTGCTGGGTAGGGAACGTCTCTATATGTTGCCAAGTTGAACTTCCCCAGCGCTTAGTACAGTGCTCTGCACACAGTAAGTGCTCAATAAATACGATTGAATGAATGAATGAGTGAATGAATGAATGAGCCAGGCTGATGGGCCGTGTGGTAATGAATTCTACTAATATTTATACGATCTCCAGGAGCTTGTTTGTTAGGCCAATCAATCGTATTTATTGAGTGCTTTCTGTGTGCACAGCACTGTACTAAGGAGCACTGTACCACGCTTAGGACAATACAACAGGCACATTCCCTTCCCACAACAACCTTACAGTAAGCCAATGGCATTATTAATAATATATGAATTCTTTTTTCAGTAATTCAGAAAGGATTCAGGTTACGTAGTGCTAGAACAGGGATTGGCAACGTTTGAGTGCAAAAGAGTCAAACAGTTTGAGCAGTTGGTGTGCAAAGAGCTAATTGTACAATTCAAACACACATTCACTGAATTCACTTCCTTGTGAACGTAATGCTTTAGAATGTCTTGCTCCTGCTTTCCCCCAGTGCCCACTTGACGGTGGCTGAATCAGCTAAACCTTCTCCTCTTGTGTGACTCTATTAACTCTATTTATACTCTATTATTACTCCATTATTACTCCATTTATTTATTTATTTTACTTGTAAATATCTATTCTATTTATTTTATTTTGTTGGTATGTTTGGTTTTGTTCTCTGTCTCCCCCTTTTAGACTGTGAGCCCACTGTTGGGTAGGGACTGTCTCTATATGTTGCCAACTTGTACTTCCCAAGCGCTTAGTACAGTGTTGTGCACACAGTAAGCGCTCAATAAATACGATTGATTGATTGATTGATTGATTACAGTCTAGATAGGAAGACAGACACCAATATAAATAAACTACAGATATGTACATAATTGCTGTGGGGTTGCAAGGGGAGATGAATTAAAGGAGTAAGTCAGGGTGACACAGAAGGGACTGGACAAATAGGAAATGAAGGCTTAGTCATGGAAGACCTCTTGGAGGGGATGTGCCTACAATAAGACTTTGAAGGTGAGAGAGTAATTATCGGAAAGGGAGAGGCCAGAGGCAGGATATGGGCTTTGACTGTCTGCTTCTTCTTCTTTATAATTAATTATGGCATTTGCTAAGTGTTCACTATGTGCCAGGCACTGTACTAAGTGCTGGGGTAGATACAAGCAAATTGGGATGGACACAGTCCCTGTCCCATGTAGGGCTCACATTGAGCCCCATTTTGCAGATGAGGCAACTGAGGTATAGAGGAGTGAAGTGACTTCCCCAAGGTCACACAACAGACAAGTGGCAGAGCTGGGATTGGAACCCATGACCTTCTGATTGCCAGGCCCATGCTCTATCCACTACACCACACTGCTTCTCTACTTGTGCTTGTATGAGTGGGACTCAATAAAGAGATGAGGATTCTTATTTGTTTTAAATGCATCTCAGCTCTTTCTGTCTAGCTCTTGGTTCACTCCGGCAGACTAAAGGGGATTCTGAAACCCATGTCTTATCGAGATGATGGTGGGGATGGAGCAATTCCTCCTGCTCCAAGGGTCTGAAACTGGACAATTTGTCCTAGATCCAGGAACTCTGCCTTTTCTGTGGGGCAAGCTAGGATGTCAAGTGTGAAGCTCAAGACATACATACATGTGGTTCAACCCACTATTACAGTCTCCTTTCTTTTATATCTGCCCCAACCCCACAGCACTTATGTGCATATTAATATCTGTCTCACCATCTAGACTGTAAGCTCTTCATGGGCAGGGAACATGTCAGCTAATTCTGTTGCATTGTTCTGCTAATTCTGTTGTACTGTGCTCTCCCAAGTGCTTAGTGCAGTGCATTTAGTAAGCACTTAATAAATATGATTGATCGATTTGCCCAGTCCCCTGAATCCTGTCTTTCCCTTATTATTTTTCATACATAAATATGGATTTTTAAGCATTCCAATAAATGCAACCATATTTTCCAGTCGTCTTAACAGCACAAGCTGGAGAGATTTGCTATTAAGTTTATAAGGAATGAACAGCTCTGGGTATTAAAAAAAAGCAAACACCAGACTGATGTAGTGACCTCCTATAACTTAGAGGAAAAATGCTAATTAATAATAAGGAAAGGTCCTAGGAGAGAGCACACAGGTTCATTTATAAATGTGGAGAGCAAAATGCACAATGACTCTAAAGTGATTTAAATACCAGGTTTCCTCACTCCTGTCAGGCCCGTTCTGAATTCCTGCTTCCAAATCTGTCCTATCTCCCCCACTTCACCTTTCCCAAAAACCTAATGAATCAGGATTTTTTGGTCACATTGATGAGAATATGAGTCTACAGTTTTTCAATTCCTCCATTTTTCTGGAATAGTTCCCACATCTCCTTCAGGAAAAAACCTAAAATCAGTGGTAATGATGAAGTCTGACTGGAAAAAAAAACCCACCCGACTCAGAAGCAATATTAATGTTCAAGTACTCTTGATTTTTTTAATTCTTCCATCTTCCAGAAGACTGGAAACATGTTTTTTTCAACTTAACACTGAATTACCCTTCTTTATGGAAAATCTAAGATCTCCATTTATTGATTAATTTCATTTATTTTACAGGATGAAGAATATTATTATATTCTGCATGGAAAGCAGTAGCATGCAACATGCAACTGATTGATTTTCCAGTTAATTAATTATGGTGCTTCTTGAGTGCCAAACACTGTGTTGGATTCTAGGGTATATTGGACACTCCACCCAGAGCTCATGATCTAAGAGTTAGGGAGAGCAGATATCGTCCCCATTTTACAGATTAGGAAACCTGCCCAAGTTCACACAGCAGACCAGTGTCACTGTTAGGACTAGAATCCCTGTCTTGGTTCCAAGCCCTATGTTCTTGTTATTAGGCCTCACTAATATAATCCATGTGAATCTGCAAAAAATGAATCAGTTGAGAAGCAGCTTGGCCTAAAGGAAAGAACACAGGCATGGGAGTCAGATGGCCTGTTCTTATCCCAATTTCGCCACTTGCCTGCTGTGTGACTTTGGGCAAGTCACTTAACTTCTCCATACCTCAGTTTCCTCACCTGTAAAAAGAGGATTGAATACCTGTCCTCTCTCCTACTTAGAGTGTGAGCCCCATGTGGGACAGGGACTGTGTCCAACCTAATTAACTTGTATCTACCTCAGGGTTCAGAATGGTACTTAACATACAGTAAACATTTAATAAATGTCAGTAAAAAAGAGTTACTAGTGTTGACTTTGGGTTATTGCACTTTTTCAGGCACCACACAAGCACAAGCATTAATAATAATAATAATAATCATGGCATTTATTAAGCACTTACTATGTGCAAAGCACTGTTCTAAGCACTGATCAGGTTGTCCCACGGGGGGCTCACAGTCTTATTCGTCATTTTACAGATGTGCTAACTGAGGTACAGAGAAAGTGAAGTGACTTGCCCAAAGTCACACAGCTGACGAGTGGTGGGGCCGGGATTTGAACCCATGACCTCTGACTCCAAAGCCCGGGCTCTTTCCACTGAGCCACGCTGCTTCTCATTTTGCACAAATGTTTTGTTCAATACCTTAGTAGCATCTACATAGTAATACTGTCATGATGTCTACTCAGGCCTGGGCATGCTCAGATTCTGTGGTCTAGACCTGTCCATTTATTGTAGGTAGGGAACACGATTGCCAATTCTATTGTATTGTACTATCTCAAGCACTTAATACAGTGCTCTGCACATACTAAGCACTCAATAAATACCACTGATAAAAATAATTGTGGTATTTGTTAAGCACTTACTATGTGCCAGACATTGTACTAAGCGCAGGGGTGGATACAAGCAAATCAATTTGGACACAGTCCCTGTCCCTCACGGGGCTCGCCATCTTAATCCCCACTTCACAAATGAGGTAACTGAGGTGATGAGAAGTGAAGTGACCTGTGCAAGGCCACACAGCAGACAAGTGGCAGAGCCGGAATTAGAACCCATGCTCTATCCACTACGCCATGATGATAATATGTGTTGGGTGATATTTGAAGGCAAACAAACCCTTCTCTGCCTAAATAGCAGCATTCATTCATTCATTCAATCATATTTATTGAGCGCTTACTGTGTGCAGAGCACTTTACTAAGCGCTTGGGAAGTACAAGTTGGCAACATATAGTCAAATGGTCTTAATCGTTATTCCAGATCTTGGGAAACTTGATTTTTCACATATATATTTGGCTTCACCTCTCACATAAATTTGACTTGCGAAATGAATGAGATGAGTATATATTACATCCAAATTCTAAAAAGAATGTATCTTCAAGGTAATGGCTCAAATACCGTCTCAATATGGATGACTCCCAAGCCTACCCTACAAACCTGGACCTCTTTCATTTAATGGAATTTCACATTTCCTTCTGCCTAAAAGACATTTTTTCACGGATATCTCAGAACAGCACAAGCTCAGTGTATCCAAAACTGAACTCTTCTTCTAACCTGAATCCTTTTCTCCCCCACTTATTTTCCCATCACACTTGATAACACCATTTTTCTCCTAATCTCGGAGGCCCACAGCCTTGGCAAACCCTTGACTCACCCCTTTCTTTCAACCTTCATAATCAGTCCAATACCAAATCCTGTCTATTTTTCCCCTACAAAATTTCCAGGATCTGTCTCTTTCTCTCGCACCAGCCTCTTCACTGACTTCCCTGCCTCCAATTTCTCCTCTGTCCAGTCCACACTGTGTTCTCCTGTCTGGATCATTTTCATAAAATATCATCATTCTTTATATATGTCCGCCTTCCTCAGAAAACTCTAATGGTTGCAAATTCTCCTCATCAAGTTGAAACACCTGATTATTGGTTTTATAGCACACAGTTAGCTCTCTCATTCCTACTTCCCCACTCTCTTCTAGCAAAGCCTCTCCCTTCACAACCATGAGTTGTTCTCCACATCCTCAAATCATATCTCTTCTTGGGGGCCTTCATTTTCAAGTCTCTCTACTTGCCTGTCAACCTACGAATCTAGCAAAAACTCTTCACTCTCGGCTTCAAGCCTCTCCATCACCTCGGCCCCTCCTACCTCACTTCCCTTCTCTCCTTCTACAGCCCAGCCCGCATCCTCCATTCCTCTGCTGCTAACCTTCTCACTGTGCCTTGTTCTCGCCTGTCCCACCATCGACCCCCGGCCCAAGTCCTTCCCCTGGCCTGGAATGCCTTCCCTCCACACATACACCAAACTAGCTCTCTTCCTCCCTTCAAAGCCCTACTGAGAGCTCATCTCCTCCAGGAGGCCTTCCCAGACTGAGCCCCCTTTTTCCTCTCCTCCTCCTCATCCCCCCGCCCTACTTCCTTCCCCTCCCCACAGCACTTGTATATATTTGTACAGATTTATTACTCTATTTTCCTTGTACATATTAACTATTCTATTTTTTTTGTTAATGATGTGCATATACCTTTAATTCTATTTGTTCTGACGATTTTGACCCCTGTCTACATGTTTTGTTTTGTTGTCTGTCTCCCCCTTCTAGACTGTGAACCTGCTGTTGGGTAGGGACCATCTCTATATGTTGCCGACTTGGACTTCCCAAGCACTTAGTATAGTGCTCTGCACACAGTAAGCGCTCAATAAATAGGATTGAATGAATAAATCTTTTCTTCATGGTATTTGTTCTGTGCTTACTGTGTACCAGGCACTGCACTAAGAAAAAGGGTAGTCAGATTGGAGACAGGCCGTGTCTCACATGGGGCTCAGTGTTTTAATCCCCATTTTATAGATGAGGTACCTGAGGCACAGAGAAGTTAGTGATTTGCTTAAGGTCACACAGCAGACAAATGGAGGAGCTGGGATGAGGACCCAGATCCTTCTTACTTCCTAGTCCCTTCCCTATCCACTAGACCATGCTGTTCCTTCCCTACTACTATTCCCTGTTCATCCCATATACACGCTTCCCAGCAGCCAAAACTCCACACTCCCCTGCCTTTACCATCAAATCTACCCCCTGATTTTGAATGTGGCTACTCTGGAATTTCTGTGCTCCCATTAAGCTATAACATGGCATGACTCAAGCTATATTTTTAAGGCATGACTTTTCATTTACTTTTCTTTTTTCTGGAAGATGCTTGTGATGACAGTGATCCTGAAATCCAGTGATAGTCCTATGGCATTCCCTTTGCTGAAGAAGAAAGCCAGTGTAAATAATTAATGAATTAATTAATTGTGATATTTATTAAGTGCTCACTGTGATCCAAACACTCTACTAAGTGCTGGGGTAGATATACATGATCATCAGGTTGGACACACTCCATGTGCCATGCGGAGCTCACAGTTCAAGTATGAGGGAGAATGGGTCTCGAATGTCCATTTTAATTCAATCATATTTATTGAGCACCTACTGTGTGCAAAGCACTTTACTAAGTGCTTGGGAGAATACAATACAACAATAAGCAGACACACTGCCTGTCCACAGCAAGCTTACAATCTACAGCTGAGGAAACTGAGACCAGAAAAAGTGAAATGACTTGTCCAAGGTCATACAGCAGACAAGTGGAAGAGTCGGGATATGCTGCTTCTAAGCCAGATATACTGCTCATTCTATCCATCCCCGAGAGGTCTATAACATTAAACATGATACATTTTCTAGTCTTCATGGCTCTATCTAGGGCACTGCTCACATGGAAGTGAAAGTGAAGGCTTTGTCTAACCTGCTCTCTGTTCTTTGCTGGCCTAATTCTAAGGGATGGGAGACACACGGGTTGTGAGGATTGGAATTCTCATTTCCGACAGGAGTTAGAAGACTCTTGTCCCTGGGGGAGGGAGCTGCTGCGCACTTGGAGGTCCAACCGACTCCCAGTATCAGTGCAGCTCTCAGCAGAGAGAAACGTAAAGCACATTTCAAACACAATCCAGGTCTCAGTTAATGCATTTATTTACATTATCCAAGTAATTTTAGCCAAAAAAACCCCATTTTGGCCTCAAAGTGGTGGCATTCCGACTGATCCGTTCTACAGATCCAAACTTAGCACTTGACTGAATCTAACACTTTACGGCTCTAGTTAAATATATTTCCATGTTTTGGGGGTTCTCCTGATAGTCAGTGAATGCAGGGGTCACAGTAGGGCCCAAACCCTTTTTCCTGTCTTGAAAGCTGCCAAAGAAAGCTGAAGGTAGTCTTCCTGTTTTCATTATAGGACTAAGTATTCCCACTTCCCCCCGAGGATTATATTAAACAGTCTTTACCTGGGTTCTAGCTACTGTTTCAATGCCAGTAAATTCCTTTCTGAAATTAGA
The DNA here is from genome assembly GCF_015852505.1 of Tachyglossus aculeatus. Classification (NCBI taxonomy): domain Eukaryota; kingdom Metazoa; phylum Chordata; class Mammalia; order Monotremata; family Tachyglossidae; genus Tachyglossus; species Tachyglossus aculeatus. The sequence continues at coordinate 31,870,741 of NC_052079.1, read as the reverse complement.
CCTTTGAATCCTCTGCCATTTACTATATGGTATTGCACTACCCCTTGCTCATAATGGGAGTTGCATACCTAATTTCCCCACACTTCACACTGCAGATGTATTTTTCAGGCACTACAGAGAAATAGAATACTGTATGGCTCTGATTCACAGTGTGTACACAAGATCCTTTTTTAATAGTCCTCTCTGCTCCTTTTTATTAAGTTCTGAGCTAATAGTCATCTGATTTTACAACCGATGTATCGAGCCAAACGTATGACACTTTTTCAAGTTTAGTGTGATTATAAATTCTTCTTTCTCTGTCAGTTTATTTATTTTTAGTCCAAGTGCTCCATTAAATTTTCATCTTATAAAGGACACGCAATCTCCTTTAGTTTATGGGCTTTGCATTTTCCAATAAACTTTCCTGTTACTGTATAAATGCAGCTCATCTCTATTTCATAAAATCCAATAATCTAGGGTAAGCTTATGGAATTTTTCCAGGAGAGCATAATATTTAAGTGGACAGTACCATATTCAAATAGTTGGCAACTGACAAGAGAACTTTTCCATCCAAATGGTCTTTTTAAGCATCCTGGCACCATATTCAGTAGTCCATTTGACACTCAGCTTCTTTCTGTGCAAGTACAGGGAGCGAATCAATGGTAACAGTGGTCAGTGGCAGTTTTTAAATGATGAAAGTGGATGGCCTTCTTAAATATTTGAGCAAAATAGTTGGTTGGACTGGAGTCATCTGCTAAATTAAGTGAATATTGTGGGTCAAATTTTTTAAATTTTTGCACAAACCACCACCTGTTCCAAAGCAGCAGACAGAGCGTGTAACCTGGGGTGTCTTGAAGGGGTGAGTGGTCATCTGCAATCCCATATGAAGGCGGAGCCTTGATCCCCTATAAGAGGATGAGAAGCCTGCACTTCATTTTCAGCAGCCATAACCTTGATCCCTATGTAATAATAATCAAGGGGTCACCTTGGAACCTCCCCAGCACTTAGAATAGTGATTTGCACATAGTAAATGCTTAATAAATGTCATTATTATTATTATTATTTGTTTAGTGCTTGCCTTGTGCCAAGGGCTGTGCTACATGCTGGGGTAGATGCAGGGTAATCAGATCAGACACAGTCTGTACCCCACATACAGCTCATATTCTAAGGAGGGTGCCCATTTTACAGGTGAGGAAACTGAGGTGCAGAGATGTTAACTATCTGCCTATTTTCAGACACTGTGTGAATAGGTCATTGATATGGGTAACCACTAACTTAACTTTAGAGGGTTTTAATAAGAAAACACAGTAACTACTCTAACGAAGTAGGAGTGAATTATAATGAATTTCAAGGAAATTCAAACATGTAGATATATGATTATGATTGAGCATCTGTAATTTTTTTATGGCATTTGTTGGGTTCTTGCTAGGTGTCAAGCCCTGTTCCAAGGGCTAGGGTAGGACACAGCCCCTTTCCCACACAAGGCTCACAGTCTAAATTGGAAGGAGGAAGATTTAATCCCATTTTACAAATGAGCTAACTGAGGCACAACGAAGTTAAGCAACTTGCTCATGGTCATAGAGCAGACAAGTGGCAGAACTAGGATTCAAATTCAGGTCCTCTGTCTCAGGTTCCTGCTCTATCCACTAGGCCAAGCTGGTTAATTTGGATCATGATTACTGAACAGCAAAAAAAAAAAAAAAAAAAAAAATACCACATTCTGCCTGCAATGTTATTTCCATAATCTATCATCAATGTCTTTCTTTAAATAGACCCCTTGAACGTGGTGTAAAATGTCAGGTTTAATTACCATTCATTAAATCGTTAAACTGCTTCGTGCCCTTAGAAGACATATGATTGTCCCCTCAAAGTGTGCACTGATGATGTAATGTTTGTGTGGATTAGTGTACATTGTTCTGCTTTTTACCGGCAATTAGGCCAGTCTCTGTTTACAGCAGTCTCTTGCAACCCAACATTTTTATTACCAGTACAGTTACCCTCTAAAATAAAATCACCTTTGCATCTTCAAATCAGTTTAATTACAAGCCTTAATCTTTACGCATGGAATACATGTTTTGTTCCTAGTACTGTCTTCCAAGGGCTTAGTACAGTGCCATGTAATCCATAAGTGTTCAATAAATATCCTTGATTGACTGATCACAGAGTTTCTTTTCCCTGGCTAATGACAATCAGAAGGGCTTTGCCTGTTTACAGATCCAGTAAAGAAGCTGCTTTCCCTGGGCATTTCCAGGAAAATTAAACCTATGCTAAGGTACAGTGGGTTCTTGGCAGGTCTAGAAGTCAAAAACGAACAAAAATTCTCAAAAACATCCTACAAGAATCAGTTATTATTCATCATCTGGGATCCAAAATTGAACAAATGAAATTTTGTATTAGTCGGTTGTGTGGTTACTTATTAGGTATCTAGACTCTACTCTCCTCATGGGCAGAGAATGTGCCCACTAATTCTGTTGTATTGTTCTCTCCCAAGCACTTAATTCAGCGCCCCATCTCCCTCCTACCATTCTTCTTCAAACTTCTCGAACAAATTGTCTACACTCATTGTCTCAAATTCCTCTCCTCCAATTCCCTTCTGGGCCCCTTCCAATCTGGCTTCCGTCACCTTCACTCCACAGAAACTGCCCTCTCAAAGGTCACCGATGATCCCTTCTTGCCAGATCCAATGGTCTCTACTCCATCCTAATCCTCCTTGACCTCTTATCTGCCTTTGACACTCTGGACCACCCCGATCTCCAGGAAACATTATCCATCCTTGGCTTCACTGACTCTGTCCTCTCCTGATTCTCCACTTATCTCTTTAGCTGTTCATTCTCAGTCTCCTTCATGGGCTCCTCCTCTGTCTCCCACCCCTAAACTGTGGGGGCCCCTCAAGGTTCAGTCTGGGTCCCCTTCTATTCTCCATTTAAACCCACTCCCTTGGAGAACTCATTCTCTACATCTCCTCCCTGATCTCTCTCCCTCTCTCCAGTCTCGCATCTCCTCCTGCCTTCAAAATATCTCTACTTGGATGCCCTCCTGTCACCTCCAACTTAATAGGTCCAAAACAGAGCTCATTATCTTCCCACTCAAACCCTGTCCTCCCCTTGACTTTAGTGGTGCTTCACTGTAGATGGCACCTCATCCTTCCTGTCTCACAAGCCCTTACCGTTGGTGTTCTCCTTGATTCCTCTCTGTCACTGAACCCACATATTCAATCTGGTAGGTCTGGCAAATCTGGTAGGTCCCATCTTCACAACATTGCTAAAATCTGCCCTTTCCTCTCCAACCAAACTGCTACCTCGCTAGTACAATCACATCCTATCATTCATTCAATCATATTTATTGAGCGCTTACTGTGTGCAGAGCACTGTACTAAGCACTTGGGAAGTACAAGATTACTGCATCAGACCCCTTGCTGACCTCCTAGCCTCCTGCTTCTCGCCACTCGAGTCCATACTTGACTGTGCTGCCCAGATCATTTTTTCCCCTCCTCAAAAAACTCGAGTGGTTGCCCATCCACCTCTGTAATAAACAAAAATTCTTCACCATTGACTTCAGTGCACTCCATTACCTTGCCGTCTCCTACCTCATTTCACTTCTCTCCTTCTACAACCCAGCCCACCCACTTTGCTCCTCTAATACTAACCTTCTCCCTGTGCCTCGATTTTGCCTGTCTCACCACTGATCCCTAGCTCACATCCTGCCTCTGGTCTGGAGCCCTCGCTTCTCAAATCTGACAGAAAATTACTCTCCCCCTTCAAAGATTTATTGAAGGCACATCTTCTCCAAGAGGCCTTCCCAGACTAAGCCCCACTTTTCCTCACTTCCCACGCCCTTCTGTATTGCCCTGACTTGCTCTCTTGGCTCTTCCTTCCTCCCAGCCCCACAGCACTTCTTTACATATCTGTAATTTTATTTATTTGTATTAGTGTCTGTCTCCCCTCCTCTAGACTGTAAGCTCATTGTGGGCTGGGAATGTGGCTGTTTATTGCTGTAATGTACTATCCCGGGTGCTTAGTACAGTGCTCTGCACACAGTAAGCACTCAGTGAATATGACTGAATGAAGAATGAATGCTCTGCACATAGTAAGCACTACCTGTTCCAAATATACCATTTCGAGGAGGCTAGGAATCACTGCAGTGAAAAGGCTTGGAAATTTTTAATACTCAAATTATTTAAGTGCCTTAATATATTTACTGTCAATGTCTTAGATTCATTTGTCATTTCAATTTCTTAACTTTCTGAAGTTCTCCCCAACCAGGTAGATGTAAGAAACTAAAATTTCCATACTATTCTTGAAAATAGAATACAATTAAATCTATCCTGTGGAAACCATTTCTGGAATTTGTAACAAAATATAATTTATTAACTACAAAACATTGTTTTCAAGAACATGCCTAATGCTTATTAAGTACCTTCAAGAAGCAAAGTACCTTGAAAGACAGAATAGAAAAACTTTGGATCAATGGGCTCATTCTAGGCTTGACTCCTTTATTCTCCCTCTTTCCCTTAGGGTCCCCAATATTCCCACCAGAAGCAAACAGAAAAGGGATCAATATTGACAAACTTCATTCTCGATTGCCTAGTACTGAAACTTAGCCTCTCCTCAGAACCTCTTTCTGCCCCTTGACCTTTCCCTTACTCCCTTGCAACCCTTGTTCCCCCTCCTTATTGTCATTTTCAAACAGAGATATCTATTGAACACTTACTGTGTTCCCTGTACTAAGTGCTTGGGAGAATATAACAGAGTCAGTAGACATGATCTCTGCCTTGCAGGAGCACAATCTGCCGGGGGAGACATACATCAATCTATCAGTCTAACAATGGTACTTACTAAGTGCTTACCATGTGCAGAGCACTGTACTAAGCACTTGGGAGAGTACTATAAAACAAAATTGGTAGACATGTTCCCTGCTCACGAGTTTACAGACATTAAAATAAATGACAGATGAGAAGAATAACTGTACCAGGCTTAGTTATGATATATATTACTTTATATATTATTTTTATATATTATATATTTATATATTATGATTCATTCATTCAATACTATTTATTGAGCGCTTACTATGTGCAGAGCACTGTACTAAGTGCTTGGGAAGTACAAGTTTGCAACATATAGAGACGGTCCCTACCCAACAGTGGGCTCACAGTCTAGAAGGGGGAGACAGACAACAAAACAAAACATATAAACCGAACAAAATAAATAGACTAAATATGTACAAGTAAAATAAATAGAGTAATAAATATGTACAAACATATATACAGGTGCTGTGGGGAGGGGAAGGAGGTAAGGCAGGGGGATGGGGAGGGGGGAGGGGGAGAGGAAGGAGGGGGCTCAGTCTGGGATATGATATATATTACTTATATATTACTTAGCACTGTGCTAAGTTCTGGAGTAGATACAAATATAATAATTAATGGACAGCCTCTGTTCCGAACTAGGCTCACGACTGAGGTGGCAGTAAACGGAGAAACACAAGGGTGGTTTATGAGGAGCAACAGAGTCAACATACAAGAAAGAAATGTTGAGACAAGTCATTGAACAGTTTTGCAGGATGAAACACCATTTCATCAAACAATCCTTAGTGCTGAGTTAGAAAGTGCCTTAGTCTACGAATTGCCTATTTTTGAGACAACCCCCTCTCCGCATAACAATGGTTTTTCAACACATTAATAAGCCAAAATTGTTCGAGAGTTTCCTCTGTTGGCTCTTTCTCATGCTGGCAGTAACCTGTGAGCGTGCTGAATACCATTTTGCTAACAGCATTTTAAAAATTGCTTTCCAAATTAAAGAGTGGGATAGTGCGCTTTCAAATTGAGATTTGCTTATAATGTGAAGCAGAAAAGATGTTAATGCAATATTTAAGCCATTGTTACAAACATCCTAAAACCGTAACTGAAAAAAATAATGGCTTTGGAAAATAGTTATAAAATGCATATGCTAAACAGGAAAACAGAGCTTTGGGAATCAGAGCTTTGCAACTCTTACAGCCCTGGAAGTGGCTCTTAAACTTTATTTGACCCATGATTTTGTGCAGGTTGCAAAAAAAAGGTTCAAATACCTCTTGCACAGATGTATAGTGACTTATCCAGGAAGATGAGTAATGTTTTCAAAGTGCTGTGTAATTTGGAAGATAACTCAAGAATGGCTGGCCAAAATAGGAAGCAATTAGTGTCATAAATAGAGAGAACCGTGTCTACATAAGTGTCCATTTGAGGATTGCCAACATTTTATCCTGTGTGAGTAACATAAACTGTTTCTGGACAAGAGTTTAATCACTGCCCAATGCATTGATTTAATGAAATTCCTCTTCTCAGTATGAGCCATGGTAAATATAAACAGTCCTATATTGAGAGCAGTGAAGGTTATTTCTTGAGGGCTGTCTCTTTTCAAACACACTTAATTATCGAAAACTATGCATTGTACGAAAGAGTTCTCCATAAATCACATAAAGATGCCAAGCTTCTGAATAACGATGCAAAAGGGAGCATCTGTCCTTCCTTTGCGTTGGATCTCTTATCTATTCTGGCACGTAATGCACGATAGGCTAGTTCTTTCACGTGAAGTAAGCTACCTTCTGGATGGACGATGCTGTAGTTCCACTGGGAAAGTATGTGGAGCATTGTTTGTGAGAAAGCCTAAGGGCTTGGGAATCACAGAACGGCTTTTTCGTCCCAACCTCTCCTCTGTTCTGCTTTGAGACTTCAGCAAGCCACTTAGCCAGTGTGGCCTAGTGGAAAGAGCATAAACCTGGGAGTTAGAGGACCTGGATTCTAATTCTGGCTCTGCCACTTGTCTGCTTTGGGATCTTGGGCAAGTCGCAACTTCTCCGTGCCTCAGCTTCCTCCCCTGCAAAATGGGGATTAAGACTGTGAGCTCTATGTGGGGCAGAGACTGTGTCCAACCCAATTATCTTATATCTACCCCGGCAGTGCCTTGCACATAGTAATCAATGGTTCAGTGGAAAGAGCACGGGCTTTGGAGTCACACATCATGGGTTCAAATTCTGGCTCCGCCAACTGTCAGCTGTGTGACTTTGGGCAAGTCACTTAACTTCTCTGGGCCTCATCTGTAAAATGGGGATTAAAACTGTGAGCCCCCCATGGGACAACCTGATCACCTTGTAACCTCCCCAGCGCTAAGAACAGTGCTTTGCACATAGTAAGCGCTTAACAAATACCATTATTATTATTATTATTATTATTATTATTATTTCTTTAGGCATCTGTAAAATGGGAATGTGTCTGACTCTCCCCATCCCACTTCGATGTTGCAGGTACAAAATGAGGAAAGTATTTAGAGAAGCAGTGTGGACAAGTGAAAACACCTGGGCCTAGGAGCCAGAGGACCTGAGTTCTAATTACAGTTTTGTCAACGGTGTGACCTTGAGCCGGTCATTTAGCTTCTCTATGCCTCAGTTTCTTCAACTGTAAAGGGGGATTAAATCCTACTCCCTCCTTAGACTGTTAGCCTCATGTGGGACAGGGACTGTGTCCCACCTGATAAACTTGTATCTACCCCTGCACTTCAAACATAGTAACTGCTTAACAACTACCATTAAAAAAAGTACTTTGGAAAATAAATGTGCTATTCAAATTTAAGGGTTTTGTTGGAACCATGTAGTAATTCTGGCTATATTATACACTGATTAATTTACATCTTTCTATCTCCCAAAATGCAAAGCCTTTCAATTTTAAATTTTAAATTTGATATAAAGCAGGAGGGAACTGAAATGTGTAATGTAATCAATCAATGATATTTATTGAGGACCTACTCTGTGTAGGGCGCTGCACTAAGCACTTGGTGAGTGCAATACAGTTGTAGACACAATCCCTGCTTACAGTCTAACAGGGGAGATGAGAAGCAGCATGGCTCAGTGGAAAGAGCCCGGGCTTTGGAGTCAGGGGTCATGGGTTCAAATCCCAGCTCCGCCACTTGTCAGCTGCATGACTTTGGGCAATCACTTCACTCCTCTGTGCCTCAGTTCCCTCATCTGTAAAATGGGGATTAAGACTGTGAGCCCCCTGTGGGACAACCAGATCACTTTGTAACCTCCCCAGCACTTAGAACAGTGCTTTGCACATAGTAAGCGCTTAATGCCATCATTTTTATTACTTTGTAACCTCCCCAGCGCTTAGAACAGTGCTTTGCACATAATAAGCGCTTAATAAATGCCATTATTATTATTATTATGAACAGTAAACTACAGAAAAGGGAAGCAACCCAGTATAATGATATGCACTTAAATGCTGTGGGAGTGGGGGTGGGAGGAGTGGCTATATTTTTATTCCAGTAGAACTAAGTACATGGGTGAAGAAGTAGGACGAGAAAATAGAGTGGGCGGTTGAAAGCTTAAGGAAGGCTTCCTGGAGGAGATATGATTTTAGTACGGCTTTGAAGATGGGAGGGGGAAACTCTTGGTCTGTTGTATATATAAAAGGAAGGAGTTCTAAGTAGGATGGTAGACGTGAGCAAGGGGTTGACGGTAGATGACGAGAGACAGAGACAAATCAAATTTTCTAATAACTGTAATCTCAGAAAAAAAGAAAATTGGGTTTCAACTATAGAACGATTGTTCCCCTCTCACGAAAATGGGTTAAGAAGGTTGAAAGTGGTAGGCTCCAGGCAAATGAAAGGAAAATCTTCAACCAGTGGTGGAAAGCATCTCAAATTTGTTCCATTGGAAAGTTGGGTAGGCCACAGCTATGAAGAGGGTTTTGATAAATTCATTCATAAGATGTGGCAAATAGAGGGAAAAGTTATGGTTGATAATAATAATAATACATAACTAATCACTAAGATGGCTATAGTAATAATAATACTTATGGTACTTGTTTAGCACTTACTATGTGCCAAGAACTGTTCTAAGTGCTGGGGCAGATACAAGTTGTCAAGGCGAACTGCCATCACACTAATTTTCCAATCTTTTTTTTTTTTCCTTTAATGGTATTTAAGTCCTTGCTATTTGCCTAGAATTGTACTGCGCCTGGGTTATGTAAAAGATAATCAAGAGGGACATAGCTCCTGTCCCACATTGGGATCCCAGTCTGACAGGTTTTTGTTTTTTTAAAATTATGGTATTTGTTAAGCAAGTGCTTACTATGTGTCAAGCACTGTCCTAAGCGCTAGGGTAGATATAAGGTAATCAGGTTGGACGCAGTCCATGTCCCACATGGGGCTCAGTCTTAATCCCCGTTTTACATATGATGTAACTGAGGCACAGAGAAGTGAAGTGACTTGCCCAAGGTCAATCGGTAGACAAGGGGCAGAGCTGGGGCTTGAACCCATGTACTTTTGACTGCATGCTCTATCCACTGAGGCAACGTTCCTCCCCTAGATCATGCTGCATATGGATCAACCTGAACCAGTAAGACCATTGTTTATGTTGAATTTCCATATTCAACCTACTAATTGAGTGCCTTAAATCTGATGGTACCTGTCCCAGGCTGTTTTTAATGATGTTTAACCCTTATTCATTCATTCAATCATATTTATTGAATGCCTTCTGTGTACAGAGCACTGTACTAAGTGCTTGGGAGAGTACAAAATAACAATAATCAGACAATTTCCCTGCCCATAATAATAATAATAATAATAATAATAATAATAATAATAATAATGGCATTTATTAAGTGCTTACTATGTGCAAAGCACATGTTGAATTTCCATATTCAACCTACTGCCATAGCCTATTAATTCTTCCTCCATAACATCTCCCAGAGTCACTCCTTCCTCTCCACCCAAACAGGTATGAATTTGTTAAGGTATTCAGGCCAAATCATGACTCGATTTGTTGGTGGCCTCTGTGTCCCAGCATCTGCCCTCTCCTCTCCATATTACATGCTATGAGGATCATCTTTCTCGAGTGTCACATCTCCAGCATGGTCCAGAGGAAAGAACCCAGGCTTGGGAATCTGAGGCCCTGAATCCTTCTCCACTTGCTTGCTTTGAGGCCTGGGGAAAGTCACTAAATTTCTCTGTGCCTCAATTTCCTTACCTGTAAAATGGGGATTCAATACATGTTCACTTTTCTACTTAGACTGAGAGCCCCATGTGGGACAGAGACTGCATCTGTCCTGATTATTTTGCACAGACTCTACTGATAAGTGAAGTACATGGTGCATAATAGATGCTTGACAAAAACCATTATTATTCATTCATTTATTCATTCATTGTAGTTATGGAGTCCTTACTGTGTTCAAAGCACTATACTAAGCATTTGGGAGAGTATAACAATAAACAGAAACATTCCCTGCCCACAATGAGCTTACAGTCCAGAGGTTATTATTATTATGCCCCTTCACTGTCTTGCTCAGTCCCTCCATATCAAGCATATCATGGAGGGCACAGTGAATAAGGTGATATATTCTTTCTAGGCTTGTCTTTTTAAGGGAAATTGAACTAGACAACAAGATTTTTTTGAATGCTTTATTTTTGAAAACTCTTCAACCAGCCTTCCTTAGGGGCAACAGTGATCAGCTCAGTCTTTTAGTCTACCACACCCATGAATTAAGAAAGTTAACCACCACAATTATTCTATTTGGCATAATTTTCTAGATTAATAGGTTGAGAAATCAAGTCAATAGATGTCATCTGTGATTTGATCCTTACTAACAAAAATCAGATGCATACTTAAATACCTGGAGACCAGAATTTACCAGAAACTGTATATACTCGGCAACATAATGCTGTTATAAAAGGCCAGCATGGTACTGGGATGCATTAAACAGAGCACAACATGCAAGAATGAGATGTAGTAATGCCAGTTTCCCTTGCCAACTATATGGGCTAGGCTTCCTAAAATATCCACAGTTGGTAAAACCAAATACTTTCAGATTTGAAGGAGTTATAAACTCCCCAGCTTGCCCAACACTAAGGGAATGTCAAGCTTTGTGAACGGCAAGTGAAACTATTCTAAATCCAGTCCAAGACAGCTAAACCTATGTTTCTTGTTACCTGGAACACTGATCATGTTGGCTTTCACAGTTCCTGAATCAGTAGCTCCTTAGCAACACACAGGGAACTTGAGTTGATTTTAAGGAGCTTTAATTAGTTTCCTGTGCATTATTAATGATATAGTAATGGAGCAGGAGGTAACAACTGGCTTGAGATGACAGAGCGTATTAGCCACGGCCACAGAAAACCCTGGTTACTCAAAACTGAATGCTGTCATAGCCAAAACAGTCTAGGGAAAACTGATTGTGGGTACTCAAATCTGCAGTTGAAAAACAGAGTGGTTGGCAAGGGAAACCCTAACTTTGGCAGTACTTTGCACTAGAGACTGCATCCTAATGTGTTCACTGCTTTCTTTGAGGAAAATGTGATGAAAGTTGAGAGGATTCAGAGAAGAGTGACAAAATAAATGAAGGGTTGGAAAATTAGTCTAATGTGAGCAGAGAAGGGAGGGCTAAACTGACAATAATACCAAATAGTTGAAGAGTTCTCCATGTTGAGAGAGGATCCAATGAGAGTAAATGACTTAAAGTATAGATTTTTTTTGTGGTATTAAACACTTACTACGTGCCAGGCACTGTATTAAGCACTGAAGTAGATAGAAACTAATCAGGTTGGACACAGTCCGTGTCCCACACGGCCTCACAGTCTTAATCTCCATTCTACAGATGACGTAACTGAGGCACAGAGAAGTGAAGTGACTTGTCCAAGGTCACACAGCAGACAGGCAGTAGAGCCCCGATGAAAACCCAGGTCCAGAACCCGTTCCACTATGCCATGCTGCTTCTCCTTAATTTGGTTGAACATAGGGAAGAACATTCTGAATCTAGGGATGCTAAAATAAGGGAAAGAATTTCTAAACACAGTTGTGCAGTCAATCAGTAAATCAATGGAATTTATTGAGAACTTTCTATATGCAGAATACTTTATTAATGAGCACTTCTCCACCCTTAGTGATGTTTATGGAAAGAACAGAACATCTTTCTGAGGAAGTTTAGTTGTTCACCTCCCTGGAAGGAGTGCACTTGTGGAATTCCCTTCCATTTCTACAATTTTATGATACAAAATAGGTTCCTGGTGGGAACCCTGAAAAAGCTACATTCTGAATTCATGAAATTGAAGGTAGCATGAGTTGGGATAGGTATGGAATGTATTTTCATAGAGAACCATTTATAAAGATACAGGAAAAAGAATCAATAAGGGTGTCCTCAACTAAAGTCACAGTGCTTGGCAACTCTAATTCTAATAGAAGATTAGGTTGGCTAGTAAAAGCCCATTCCATTTCAGAGAGTCCTGTTTTCAGTTGTTCTATTCCCTGTCCTCCATGGATAAGGCACCAGGTGTCTTTTTATCCAGTAACTTTATTTTTGACAGCCACCTGCCCTCTGCTATGACTGTTGCTTCCACATTCTATAGCTTGGAAGAGGCACCCATGTGGATGTGATGGAGCCTGTTTCTAGACTGTGAGCCCATTGTTGGGTAGTGACCGTTTCTATATGTTGCCGACTTGTACTTCCCAAGCGCTTAGTACAGTGCTCTGCACACAGTAAGTGCTCAATAAATACGATTGAATGAATGAATGAATGTGGAGTCAGAGGGGGAGTCAGGAGTTCCTCCAGGAAAAATGAACTTGACGTATTTCTCAAAAATGGCTTGCATGACATCTTTACATTATGACCTGTCCTCGGGACAATATACTAATAATTGTGGTATTTGTTAAGTACTTTGTGTCAAGCAAGCAACATGGCCTAGTGGATAGATCCTGGGCCTGGGAGTTAAAAGGACTGAGTTCTAATCCCGCTCCACCACTTGTCTACTGTGTGACCTTGGGCAAGTCACTTAACTTCTTTGCCTTAGTTACCTCATTTGTAAAATGAGGATTAAGACTGTGAGCCCTATGTTGGCTAGGGATTGTGTTCAACCCAATTATCTTGCATCTACTCCAGCACTTAGTACAGTGCCTGGCACATAGTAAGTACTTAAATACTACAATTATTATTATTATTAGATACAATATAATCAAGTTCAACACAGTCACCATCCCATATGGATTTCACAGTCTTAATAATAATTATAATAATAATAATAATGGTATTTGTTAAGCGCTTACTTTGTGCCAAGCACTGTTCTATGTGCTGGGGGGGGGGGGATACAAGGTAATCAGGTTGTCCCACGTGGGGCTCACAGTCTTCATCCCCATTTTACAGATGAGGGAACTAAGGCACAGATTAGTAAAGTGACTTGACCAAAGTCACACTGCTGACAAGTGGCAGAGCTGGGATTAGAACCCATGACCTCTCACTCCCAAGCCCATGCTCTTTCCATTGAGCCCCGCTGCTTCTCTAGCAGGCAGGAGAATAGGTATTTAATCCCCACTTTTCAGATGAGGAAACAGACAGAAATGAAAGTTACTTCCTTAAGGTCACATAGCCAGACAAGTGGTGGAGCAGGATTAGAACCCAGGGTCCCTGACTCCCATGCTCTTTCTTAGTGACATCTCGGGTGTCTTCTTGTCTCTTGTCTTTGAGTGCTGTCAATGGCCACACCAAGCAGAGTAAAAATAGGCTCTTTTCTTTATCTCAACAAACAAGCACCCAACTCCCTGCAACCATTTTAACGAAAAGCCTACCTTCACACATGTATAATTATAATTTGGAGGCTTATAATACTAATGAGCCATCTCCATTTCATTTTATTTGGTTAATTTTAGGCTTTGAACTTCATGTGGGACAGGGACTGTGTCCAACTTGATTATGTTGTATCTATGCCAGTGCTTAGTACTTGCTTGGCACATAGTAAACACTTAATAATAATAATGTTTTTGCTATTATTATTATTATTATTATTATTAATAAGCGTAGTAATCCCCTAGACTGTAAATTCTTTGTGGGCAGGGAGCATGTTTACCAACTATGCTACGTTGTACTCTCTCAAGTATTTAGGACAGTGTCCTGGACACAGTAATAAATAGCACCGATTGACTGATTGATTCATTTTCAGTTTTGCCCACATAAGAATCAAACTTCATGGTGAGTGTCATCACCTTCAAAACTGAAAGACAAAAGTTTTGTAGGAAAGGGATGGACGTGTGTCTATGAAGAAAGGGAAAGATTAGGAAGCAGCGTGGTCTAGTCAATAGAGCACAGGCCTAGAAATCAGAATGACCTGGGTTCTAATACGGGTTCCGCCCTTTGTCCACTGTGTAACTTTGGGCAAGTCACTTATCCTCTCGGTGGCTCAGTTAATGCATCTGTAAAATGGTCATTGAGACTGTGAGCCCTATGTGGGAACAGGGATTGTGTCCAACCCGATTAGCTTGTTGTATCTTCCCCAGCACTTAAGGTAAGTGCTTAGCAAATACCATTAAAAATAAACAGTGTCTGAAGTGTTGAGAAATACTTTCAAAAAACCAAAAAGAGATAATTGTTCAAAAGACTGGGAAAAGTTGAGGAATGCAAGGACTGAGGAAAAACAAGAAAGAAATTGGATGATAGAGGGATGGGAAAGAAATGAAGAGCTTTCTGAGGTACTGAAAGAACTCCTGGAAGGAGAAAATCTTTATTCATTTAATGGTTTGTTGATTTCGTTTACATAGCAATTTCCTTCTGGAGAGCAGAAGTTCCTTTGCCTTGCCTCTTAAACCCTGCTTGCAACAGGGGTTGAAGAGATAAAACCAGCCAGAATTTAGCATATTTCCTCCCTTACACCCTCATGTCTTTTCATAACCAAACAGACAGAAAAGCTATCCAATTCAATGGCTATCCCCCTGTGAGACCTAAAAAGGTTTGATCTGAAGAAGAATTGCTGTTCCAGGAAATGCCAGTGAAGGAGTCAGGAGAATTCAGTTGCAAAGAATAAAACAATTTTCTTTCTAGAGCCTTAAAAAAAATTATTTGCACTTTAGCAAGTTGAGTGTAGAATTAATATTCACTGAACACCACAACATACGCTTTGTACAAGAAACCAGATGGATTATCATTTGGGACTTGCAGAAACAAATAAATCCACCTCTGTAAGTTTGTCTATGTTATTCTTTTTTCATACCAAACAGGCAGAAACACTAGGTTCCAGGTTGTGCGCAAACCGCAGTCTCAATAATTTATTAGTAAGGGTAATTTCCCCTTACAGGTCTTTGTTACTCAGTTTGAATGTCAGGATTTGTAAAGGAATAGTTAACACTGCTAATAGTTTATTTAACAGATACATGTTCATGGAAATGGTAAAGGCACTTCACTGGATGTCTTGATGATGTGAATGCAAATAACGCCTTGAGCTTTAAAAAACTCACTATCTCCCCTAAGTATTCTCCAGGTGATAAAATATTTCATTATGTAAACTTTACCATTTTAATGGAACTTCTTTCTCTACAATACTTTTCTCCCTCATTCATCCCCTTTATCTTCCCAACACAGAAGAGCCAAGATTGTGTATGTGGGATAAACACCCAATGATAACCAAGTAAAAAGATGACTACAAGGTGTTTATTCTAGCTCAGTGCTGCAGAGGTTTCACAATATGTTAGACAGCTGACAGACAGAGGCACTAGGATTTGTGATGCTTAGGATTCACAATCAAATATTACAAGTAGTAATAATAATGATTATGATATGTATTAGGTGTTAATGTGCTAAACACTGGGCTAAATATAATGTATGGGATTGAACACAGTCCTGTCCCACATGTGGCTCACAGTGGAGTTTATCTATTCTGACTTCCAGATATGCATTGTACTGAATAATTCAACCTAGAATACATTTAGTACTGCTATGCAATATGTTTCCAATGTCTGTTTTGGCTAGAGTGTGATGGCAGAATTGGGAAATTTTCTTCCAATAACATCTTCTAGACTGTGAGCCCGTTTTTGGGTAGGGACCATCTCTATATATTGCCGATTTGTACTTCCCAAGCGCTCAGTACAGTGCTCTGCACACAATAAGCGCTCAATAAATATGATTGAGTGAAGGAATGAATGAATCTATTTTCCTGAATATGGGTACTGAGGTGTAGGAAATAGTTGTGTTCATATTCATGGCAGCAGACCTCAGAGCACTGCAACATAAACTTTCCCTATTAATGAAATTAATACTCAATCGATAGATAGTATTCATTGAGTGCTTACTGTGTGCAGACCACCAAATTAAGCGTTGGGACAGATTCAATACAATCAGGGTGGAAATAATCCCTGTCCCACATAGTGCTCACTGATGTTTTACTACAGCATGGGAAGCAGCATAGCCTAGTGGCAAGAGCCCAGGCTTGGGAGACAGATGTCATGGGTTCTAATCCTGGCTCTGCCACTTGTCTGCTGTGTGACCTTGGGAAAGAAACTTAGCTTCTCTGTGCCTCAGCTACCTCACCTGGAAAATGGGGATTGAGATTGTGAGCCCCATGTAGGACAAGGATTGTGCCCAACCTGATTACCTTGTATCTATCTCAGTGCTTAAGAACTGTATTTGGCACATGGTAAGCACTTAGCACCATAATAATAATAATAATTATCATTATTATCAGCAATTATTAATTGATCATTGTTAATAATTATTAATAATTAATTATATTATATTATTATTAATATTAATCGTATCATTAATTATTATTATTATTATTACAGCCGAGCCTACAGTTCATTCCTCTGAGCACCAGTTTACTCACTGTGCCCTGATCTCATCTTTCTCACTACCAACTCCTTTACCATGGCCTCCCTCTGGCCTGGAATTCCTTCCTCCTCCAGTGGTGGCCAGACCACCTCCTTCAAAGCCTTATTAAGGTCACATCTCCACCAAAAGGCCTTCCTTGACTAAGCCCCCCTTCCCCTTGCGTATCACCTATTCACTCTAATCTGTCCAGTTATGCAATTGGTATTTACAGAAGAACTGATTGTAGGATGACAATAATTCCTCAGCTTTCAATAGAAACTAAAATGCTATCAATTCCCAGGCACACATCCTCAGTCTAGCCCAGGGATAGACCCATCATGCCACTTTGAAATCTGCTATTTCAAAATTATCAAGGATTTACAGGAATTTTTGAAATGAATTAACAGAGAATTGCCGTTTACACTTGATCATTCACAGGATGTATGCATGTAGCCCTTGCATAAGCAGTATGAGTGACTTTCTGGGTTTAGGGAAGGGTATAATAACCTAATGATTCCTCCTGGGATAGCTGAATAAAGGTTTTTAGACCAGAAATGGAAAGTTCAAAGACCAACATCCAAAAATCCCTGAAGAGAAATTTGAGCTTAATGAAAAAAATGCTGCACAACTCTGGAATGACACTGTTACAACTATTTGTTTTACGGTATTTCTTAAGCCTTTACTATGAGCCAAACACTGTATTAAGCACTGGGGTAGATACAAGATAATCAGATTAGACACAGTTCCTGACCCACATGAGGCTCATAGTCTTAATTCCCATTTTACAGATGACGACACTGAGGCACAGAGAAGTGAAGTCACCTGACCAAAGTCACACAATAGATAAGTGGCAGAGTCAGGATTAGAACCCAGGTCCTTTGAGTTCTTGACCCATGCTCTATCAACTAGGCAATGCTGCTTCTTATCAATTCTAAAAGAAAAGCAACAGTGTATGAAGAAGAAGAATGAGGAGGAGCAGCAGGAGGAGGAGGAGGAGAAGGAGGATTATAATAATAATAAAATATCACTGGAAGAATAACATGAATCTGGCCAATCTGTGTTTTGGAAGTATATTCATAAAGAAAGCTCTAAGCATTCTATCTTTTCTCTTCATCCTAAATGAAAAGGAGAGATTTCTAATCTTTATTCTAAAGAGTCATGGCTACCTTTGGTGCGGATATCATTCTGGCAGTATAAAGAAACTAAGTTTCATAAATAATTCCATTAGACCTTTCACCAAGCATTCGTCTGTTGATTCCTAGGTTTTAGGCTCACCCACAAGGCTTGGTGGGATTGACAAAATTACTCTGCTCCGGTTCTGTTCATTCTCAAAAGGGACACCTCACCAGGTTTATAACAAATTGCTTGGAGTGAAAGTTCTTGTGCAGTGTGTGGTCTGCTAACTTGTGCTTGTCAGACTGGAAGCTTTGAAAGGAATACACGGTCTCAGGTTCATCAGGGCTTCTTTGAGAGGATGCTGTTCTGAAACTCACCCCTCTTCCCCTGAATTATCCTTGTAAGGGTAGCTGTGGCTAACCCGATCCTCCAAGTTCTGAGGCCAGATGGGACACCCATAAATGCCCAACCTGTGTCCCAAAGTCTTGCAGGGGCTTAGTGAACGAGTCAGAGACTTGGGGGGACAACTTGGGGGGACAGCTTGACTCTGCACCCCCATCGGGTGCAGGGGCCAACTCAGTAACTTTGGTAATCACCCCAGATTCTGGGGTCTACCTGGTGCTTTCTACATTGCCGGAATTCATTTATTTATATTGATGTGTATATCCCCACCTCCCTTTAAACTGTAAGCCCAATGTGGACAAGGAACATGTCTACCAACTCGGTTACAGTGTACTCTCCAAAGCACTTAGTGCAGTGCTCTGCACCCAGTAAGCGCTCAACAAATATGTTTGATTGATTGATCTCCATTCAGTCCAATAGAGACCTTCTTCCACCTGGATATGGTATTTGTTAATGGTTATATGCGATAAGCAGTGGGGTAGATGCGATATAATCAAGTCAGACACAGGCCCTGTCCCATACAGGGTTAACAGTTTAAGTAGGGGGATAGATAGGTATTGAATCCCTATTATACAGATGAGAAAGCGGAGGCATAGAGGAGTTTGGTGACTTGCCCAAGGTCACAGAGCAGGTGTCAGAACCAAGATTAGAACCCAAGCCCTACAACTCAATCAATCAACTAATGGTATGTGTTGAAAACTTACTATGTTCAGAGCACTGTACTAAACACCTGTGAGAGTACAATAAAACAGGATGAGCGGACTTGCTCTCTGCCCATAATGAGCTTACAGTATAGACTTGCAGGCCTGTGCTCTTTCCACTAGGCCACACTGCTTCCTTGTGCCTGGATCCCACAGCCCAGAATTCCATGCCACATCCCTCAAAGCTCCACCCCAAGTTTGTCCCCAGTCATGCATCATTTAGGAATGGGACTATGATTCCCTTCCCAAGATTTCCAACGTGAGCACAAACAGCCTACTTTCTGCCAAGGGAAGACTACACGGTATAGTGTAGAGACCACCATCAAAGGTTGAATTCCATCCTGGCTCACCTGGTGTTGGGTGGTGGGTGAAAATTTCACAATGAAAAATCCTATTCTTCTTCTGACCTCAGAACCAGAAAAAGAATTCAGGAATCAGTCAAGGGTCCCAACTATCAAATAAAAATGGGGAATAATGTAACTACCCCTATAATTTAGGGTGGACAAGCATCCAAATAGAGTTGCTTGAATTATCCAGATCGTCAGTCTAAGCTCATTCCAAATGGCTGGATCAGTTTGAAACCACTTTTTCTAATAATAATACTAATAATAAAGATATTTGTAGAAATCCTCTCCACCCATGTAGTGATTTTTAATTGATCTACTTTTCCTATGCCTCACTTTTTCACTGTGAAAAGTAGGTTTTGTATTATCAAGGGTTTAAAGAAATTGAAACTTGACACATCGAACCTTTGGAAGTTGAAGTATGAAGAAAAGTAATGACTGTTTATTCCTCCAAATTATATTGGAAAGATTTCATTTTTGAGTCCCCTGCAAATCAATTTATAGAACTGTCGATGTGGAAAAGCAAGCATTATTTTCTCTTCAGTTTACCATGGTTAATGGACTATTTGAGACATGGCTATATGTGTCTCCTCATTGAAGTAACAGATATTTTCAGCACTTCCTCAATGCCTTGGACAATACAGAGACACCCATAAAGCAAGTTGTCCAAGTATGGTCCATTTTACAGCAGGCTACAAAGGGAGAAATAAAGTGTTAATGGATTTTAGCAACTATATTTTGTACATACACGGATGTCTTTCATATTAAGAGACACTTCCATTGTCTTTCCCAAGGACTTGGGGTAGACTTCTGCACACAGTACTCACCTAATTAATGTTACTGATGCCGATGATAATAACGTTACCTGCAGGAAGATATTATCCCCACTTGAGGTCGGGAAAGATCAATGTGTGATCAATAACCCATTCTGCCCTCTTGCAAAGATTAAAACTACTCTTTAATGAACCAATGTATTTCTCATTTTGTAGTGCCGACACTATTTTCTCATCCAGCCCATTGGCCTCCCAATGTTTCTGTAACCTCTGTCTTTGATTTCATATGCAAGACACAGAACTGGGTCCACTCAATAGCAGATTGAAATTTACCCAAGTTTCCTGTATTGAATTATTCATCTTGGATGTTTAAATGTCAAGGAAGAGCTGAAAGGTCAGCAAGTAAAAGAAGACCTTGAGATTACTGAGTCTTGTCAATTACTCAGTTGAGGGAATAATTCTTAGGTGTGCAGTAGTAAGGAAGATGGTATCACTAGCGGGAATGAACAGCAATTTCAAGGAAGTGCCCTCCAGCACTATAAAATAAGAATAATTTTACAGTGGAGGCATATTTTGAACGCTTCCTGCTGAAATTCATTTTAACTGGTTCTCCTCTCCTTTTCCTTTACAGCTGCTATGTTCAGATACCAGAAAGTATTTACACTTACAGACTAGCAGAGTTGGATATCATATTAAATGAACAAGGAGAATAAGAATTGCAGTGTAAACTGTGATGCATAATTGGGAAAGCAAGTATAAAATTGAAGGCAATGTAATTCGGTCCTAAGAGTGGGAACAGACTCTCTTCCACCTTACTGAAAAATACAACGGGAAGCATGCTCTCTCTCCTGCCTGGGAACTTTGTGATTCTCCCTTGTAGGCTAGAAGAACCAAGAGGGCTTCCCTCTGTGCACATTTCCCCACTTCTCAAAATCTTCTATTAGATTGCCCTGAGCCAGAAATCACTGGCTTTAAAGAATCCAACCAGCTCTCTCACCTCTACTTAACTTGGCTCCTATCCCACTACAACCCAGTTAAGTGCTTCACTTCTCTAATACCAACAGCCTCACTCTATTCTCTCTCACCATCGAAGTTTTGCTCACATCCCTCTTCCTGCCTGGAACTGTCTTCAACCTTTCATCTCCAACTGACCAGTCTTCAAAGCCTTACTAATATCATAGCTCCTCCACAAAGCTTTAATCTCACATTTCCCCACCTTACCTATGCATTTGAGTACTTGCCCCCTAATTACACAGGAACATATCTTTCAAACCTGTTTCTTTCCCCAACCTGTATCTTATTTTGGTGTCTGTCTCCTCTGCCTCACTGAAATCTCCTTGAGATCAGGGATCATGTGTACTAAATCAACTGTAATAATGATAATAATAACAGCCATGGCATTTGTTAAGCACTTACTATGGGCCAGGCACTGTACTAAGCACTGGGGAAGATACCAACAAATCAGATTGGACACAGTCCCTGTCCCAAGTGGGGCTCACAGTCTCAATCCCCATTTTACAGATGAGGATAATGAGGCCCAGAGAAGTAAAGTGACTTGCCCAAGGTCACACAGCAGACAAGTGGTGGAGGTGGGATAGAACCCATAACCTTCTGATTCCAGGGCCCATGCTCTATCCACTACTCCACGTATTGTAGTAATAATAATAATAATGGTATTTGTTAAGTGCTTTCTATGTGCTAAATACTGGGGTGAATGCAAGCAAATCAGGTTGGTTGTAGTCCTTGTCCCGTACAGGGCTCACAGTCTTAATCCCCATTTCACAGATGAGCTAACTAAGGCACAGAGAAGTGAAGTGACTTGCCCAAGGCCACACAGCAGGCAAATGGTGAAGCTAAAATTAGAACCCATGACCAGTATACTCTCTCATGTTCTTAGTATTGTGGTCTGCTCAGAATAAACACTAAATAAATACTATTAATTGATTAGTGGAAAGAGCATAGGCTCCGGAATCAGAGAACCTAGGTTCTAAACCCAGATCTGCCCCTTGACTTCTTTGTAACCTTGGATAAGTCACTTCCTTGTTCCTTGGTTTCTTCATCTGTAAAATGAGGATTAAGATAGTGAGCCCCACATGGAACACAGACTGTGTCCAACCTGATTAGCTTGTATCTACCCCCGGTGCTTAATACACTGTCTGGCACATAGTAAGTGTTGAGTAAACACCATTAAGAAAAAAAAATCATCATCATTCATTTACCAGTTCCTCTTCATTTCAAGCCAGGGCATTTCTCCTTTGGAATGATTTTTTGTAGGAAATGAATGGGAACCACCAGACTGACTGATTGATTGATTGTACATTTCTGTGGAAATGTACAAAAGCAGGAAAAAAACTGAGTACATTCATGAAAAGAAATTCAAAACAAAAATGGAAATAATATGCTTTTCTTTTTGCTTTAAATCTCTAAATAGGAGTCATTTATTAGTTAACTAGTCTCAAAGGCCACAGAAAAGTAACAGAGGTTTTCTTTTATGAAAATGAATTCAAGCTCTGGAAAAAAAGTTTATTTATAGACAAAGTCCCTAAAGACCCTTTAGTCTCTATCCTCCCTTATTAATACCCACAATTTATACCTTCCTTTTTTTTCCTACATCAGTCCTTTAATAAATTCTCAGCTTTTGCTGGGAAAACGCTGGTCATCATTTTTATGGGCTCATTCGTCCTCTCTTTTTTATCTGCATCAGGCCCTGAGATAAAAATGATTAATAATAATGATAGCATTTGTTAAGCACTTATTATGTGCAAAGCACTGTTCTAATCGCTGGGGAGGATACAAGGTGATCAGATTGTCCCACGTGGGGCTCACAGTCTTGATCCCCATTTTACAGATGAGGGAACTGAGGCACAGAGAAGTTAAGCCCAAAGTCAAACAGCTGACAATTGGCAGAGCCGGGATTTGAACCCATGACCTCTTACTCCCAAGTCCATGCTCTTTCCACTGAGCCACGCTGATTAACAAGTGAGCCCTTCATATCTACCTAACAACTTATGAAATTGAGTGTTACTTTTAGAAATCATAAAAGAAAAAGGTTTTATTCTTCAAAAGT
Source organism: Tachyglossus aculeatus (assembly GCF_015852505.1). Taxonomy (NCBI): domain Eukaryota; kingdom Metazoa; phylum Chordata; class Mammalia; order Monotremata; family Tachyglossidae; genus Tachyglossus; species Tachyglossus aculeatus. The sequence goes on along the minus strand of NC_052079.1, from coordinate 31,847,765 downwards.
ATTTTTTTCAGGAGGGATAATGTAAGATATCCATGCATCTAAGTAACTTTAGATTGGAGAAATGATTTGGAGCCTAAATAATAGGAGAATAGTTTAAAAGTACAGTTCTTTTCTAGTACAGTAAATTTGAAGACTCGGAGTTTAAAAGCCAGAAAATGATGATGCCTATTTGGGAAAATGTCAGGTTTTAGTTTGTTTCCCTTGGAAAGAAAAGGGAATTACTGCCATGACCTCATTTTAAAAGAAAAAGAGAAACTTGAAAATTCAAATTAAAAAGAAATTGAGTGACCTAAATGGATGTAAGGAAAAAGTGAGATCTACAATGGGTACTGTATTGCACATATACAATTTTTTTCATCCCCTTTCCTGTGTGTGACACTGAAGATTTATTTCCGTAGGATCAAACCAGAAGGCAGCACCTGCACCTGCAATCATGGGGAGATGGAAAGATCCCCCCTGCAGCTGGTGCTTAGTAAATATCAGCAATGAACTGGAAGAGAAAACACTTAGGCTAGAAGTTAGGCGCTGTTTGTGTAAGGTGTCCTTTTACCCTGCTAGTCTTCTCAACTGTCGGAGTTCCTGATCAGGCTGTAGGGCCAATACTTTTGAGGAATCTGATCTTCTAGTGTACATGCCAGCTATTCTGTGTGGGACTCTGTTTCCCTGGACACATGGAGCAGCCATGGTTGCTCGGGAAGTGGGGGAAAACAACTCCATTTCTCAGAAGGATAGAGGGATCCCTGTCTTCCCGGGCCAATAAGGGACAACTTCAGACCCCGAACTTGAACCCTGGCCATCTCTCCTCTCCGTAGCCAGGGAAGGAGCAATGCACTCATCGTAGCAACTGCATCCAGGACAGACAAGCTGCTCGCTGTCTCCTCGTCTTCTCCTTTCCTTCTCCTCCATCAATTTCTAGTTCTACCAGTGCCCCTTCCTCCACTTCCTCACCTGGGTCTGCATGGCTGGCATAGACATGCCACTGTTTCCTGGCCACTTGGCATCATCTCCTCCCCACTTTGGATTAAGCACCAGTCTGTGACTAAGATCATTTTCTTAAAATATTCACATACCCACATATTCAATCCATCACCAAATCTTGTTGTTCCCACCTTCACAACATTACTAAAATCCACCCTTTTCTCTACATTCAAACTACTACCACATTTATACAATTACTCATCCTAGGCTGCCTAGATTACTGTACCAGTCTCCTTGCTGACCTCCCAAAACCTTCTCTCTCCCCATTCCAATCCATACTTCACTCGGCTGCCCAGATCATCTTTCTATAAAAATGTTCAGGACATGTAATGCCCCTCCTCAAAACTCTCCAGTGGTTGCCTATTAACCTCTGTATTGAACTAAAACTCCTCACCATTGGCTTGAAAGCACTCAAACTTTGCCCTCACCTATCTCACCTTGCTTCTCTCCTTCTACAAGCCAGCTCACACACTTCACGCCTCTAGTGATACCATTCTCACTGTGCCCAGTCTTGCCTGTCTTGCCACCGACCCTAGGCCTATGTCCCTGCCTCTGGCCTGGAAAGTCCTCCCTCCTCAAACAGACAATTACTCTCCCCTTCTTCAAAGTCTTATTGAAGGCACATCTCCTCCTCCTCTGAAGGCCCACTTTTCCTCATCTCCCACTCCCTTCTGCATTACCCTGACTTACTCCTATTGCTCTTCTCCCCGCTTCTATCCCCACAGTACTTTTGTATATATCTGTAATTTTATTTATTTGTATTGCTGTCTGTCTCTCCCCATCTAGACTGTGAGCTCATTGTGGGCAGGGAATGTCACTGTTTATTGTTGCATTGTACTTTCCCAAGAGCTTAGTACAGTGCTTTACACACAGTAAGCGTGTAGTAAATATGATTGAATGAATGTATAAAATGTTGATCAGCACACTTGGTACCTCTTCTCAAAATCATTAGGTGCCTGTTTTGCTCCATGACAGACAAAAACTCTCTACCTTTGTGTTCAAGACTTTCCACCAGCTTCCAGCATCTTCCACAGCCAGAATTCTTCATCCATTTTATCCATCTCATACCCTTGGCTCATTCCAAGCACACATTCTATCTCTGCTTGGCTCCTTACTCCCTAACCCCCTCACTCTTTCAGTGCCTCCTTCCTTAGGTCCTCTCCTGCCTTCAATTCCGGCAGATTCCAACTCCCCCCATCTTCCTGGGCTTTCCAGGTAATTTCCTAATTCTTCCAAGATGTCTCATTCAGAAAACACCCTCAGGCTTTAGTATATAATGATAATAATAATAATGATGGTATTTGTTAAGTACTTACTATGTACAAAGCACTGTTCTAAGCACTGGGGAGGTTACAAGGTGAACAGGTTGTCCCAAGGGGGCCCACAGTCTTAATCTCCAGGTTGAGGTAACAGGCTCAGAGAAGTTAAGGACTTGCCCAAAGTCACACAGCTGACAATTGGTAGAGCAGGGATTTGAACCCATGACCTCTGACTCCAAAGCCCAGGCTCTTTCCATTGAGCCGTGCTGCTTCTCCAGTGGGCTTCGTGCTTCCATTCATGCTTTGCACTTCTATACATCTCAATGACCCTGAGCAATCATGTATATATTCATGTATATATATATGATTGGATATATATATATCCAATTATTCCAAAACTGGCCACAAGACCCACCTGGGAATTACAGAATGGAGTCTCTTCAATCGGCCAATCAATATTGGAACTATGTTCTTGAAAGAGTACAAAGAATTAGTTGACACCATTACTGGAATGCACGGTGTTTACAATCTAGTGAAGTTGACAGAACCCAACCAAAATCTAGTCCCACTAGCCTGGGAGTTATGGAAACCTGGATTCTGTTCCTGGATCCCCTGCTGTATAACCTTTGTGGGACAGGAACTGCATCCTTTTGGCTTATCTTGTATCTACCCAGTGCATAGTATAGTGCACCTTGTAAGCTCTTCACAAAACCCACAGTTGTTATTATTAGTTATGATTGTTAGATGGCTCCTCGCAGGGTCACCATTTCCTGAATGTTCCCGCTTCCCATTTACCCATCTCTTTATACTGCCACCAACGCCTTGTCACTGCTCAAAGGTCATTGTGGATAGGGGATATGTGTTTATTGTCCTCTCCCAAGCGCTTAGTACAGTGCTCTGCACATAGTAAGAGCTCAATTAATACAAGTAACTGACTGGGACATCAAAAACAACTGAGACCCCTTGCTCACATGAACCACCTCCCTCGAAGATGACTTCCTCTTCTCCAGGTTGATGTAACCCTTGTCCTAATTGGGTTTTCTGGGCCTCCAGCTGTCTGTCAGAATATAGGAAGTCTCTTTAAGGACCCAACCACGGCAGTTCTCCCTGGGAGAGTCAACTAGAAGATGAGGTAGGTCTTCAAGGGTTCACAAGGTTATTTAGGTCCTTTGGATAAGCCAATACAGCCTGCTGCTCGAAGATCCAGCAATTAAAGATGAAAAGTTTATGTGGTAAAGGGACTTTAGCTGGGGCTACAATGGTAGGTGAAGGGGTCAGAGAGTTTATTAGTGATGAATAAATGTGTGGGGCCTGGCAACAGACCTCCGGGTGACCAACCATTGGTCACAGATCAATCAATAAATGGTATTTATTGAGTGTTTTCTGTGTGCAGAGCACTGAATTAAATACTTGGGAGACTATAATACAATAGAGTTGGTAGACACAATCCCTGCCCTCAAGAAGGAGTTTACAATCTAGTAAGGAGTTTAAAATCTAGTGTTCATGCTAGTGCTTACAATCTAGAGTTTACAATCTGCACAGGTTTCTTAATTTTAGCAGCAGAGCCTATGGCTAGTTTTTCTGCAGTCTTTGTATATTTACAATCAGGAGCAGTTATGAAGTTTTCTTGATACAAGACCACCTTGCAGTAATAGTTTTTCTTTAAAATGAATCAAATTCTGTGGTGGCTATGACATTATGCATGAGAAAGGTGAAGGATCTAATATCTAACGGAGCAGCAGTGTGGCTCAGTGGAAAGAGCCCGGGCTTGGGAGTCAGAGGTTCTAATCCTGGCTCCACCACTTGTCTGCTGTGTGACCTTGGGTAAGTCACTTCACTTCTCTGTGCCTCAGTACCGTCATCTGGAAAATGGGGATGAAGACTATGAGCCCCATGTGGGACAACCTGATTACCCTGTATCTCTCCCCACCGCTTAGAACAGTGCTTGGCACATAGCAAGCACTTAAATACCACCATTATTATTATTATAATGGATTTCATCCATTTTTCCACATGAAATGATCCCTGTTTTGGAATTCTGCATCACTCTGTGACCCTTGCAATTATTCATTTTCAAAAATACATTTTGGTGTCAGAGGTCTGACTCTGGGGATTTTCCACTAGCTGTAGCAATTTCACTTTATGCACCTATATGTCAGGTTTCAGGCTGGTCCATTTAAACTGGCTTGACAGCTTGACTTGAGGCCCCAAAGTTCATTTTTATATGCTGATGATCATATCATTTTGATCTTTAATTAGACCTCTACTTCCAGTATCGGTTTTCCTAATATCTCTTTCTTTCTTTCATCTGCTGAGGCTATAAAAATGACTAAATGGATGAGGAGAGTTTCAAAATTTAACTGTAAATCAATCCAAACTATTTAGTGGATGCTCATTCCGTGAAAAAGACCATACTGAGCATTTAGGATATTGTTAGACATGTTCTCTGACCAATATTTTCTCCAAAAATCAGAGGTCTATAAAAAGTTGTTCTTCCTTAGGACAGCAAAATATCAGCAGCAGCAGCAGTATTTCCTCAGCACCATTTAAGGTGCTTGGAAACCTATTACAATCTTATAAATTGCTGTGGGCAACTATGAGAATTCACTTCATGAAGCATTGCTAAGCAGCATTGTTCCATAAATACTTGTCCAATCAAAGTCGGTGTTGCCCTTAAAATTAAATGAGTTTGTAAAGTTTGAAATATTTTTTTTTAAAATGGTATTTATTAGGTTCTTATGTTTCAAGGACTACACTAAATGTTGGGATATATCTGATAAGTAGGTTGAACACACAGTGCCTGTCCCACATGGGGCTCACAGTCTTAGTCTAACGAGGAGGGAGTAGGATTTAATCCCTATTTTTCAGATTAGGTAATTGAGGCACTGAGAAGTTAAATAACTTGCCCAAGATCACACAGCAGACAAATGGTGGAGCAGGGATAATGACCCAAACCCTCTTATTCCCAGGCCAGGGCTCCTTCCACTAGGCCATGCTGCTTCTGCGCAGTAATTCCAAAACGCCTATAGTATTTAAGGTGCATTTTATAGGAGAGTTTGTGCTAGAAAATTTTGAAATGATGTCCTCAAGAAGAAGTTAGAGGATGGTATGTCCTGGTGAGAAGTAGAAAATAAGTTATTTAATAAAGTTGAGTTGGAAGCGTCAGTTTTAAGAGTAAGGACATCAGAGGCAGTAATACTCAAATCCAATTGCCAAGCTGAAAGAAAGGCTTATTACAAGAACTTCTCAGTCAAGAGGCCTTCGCCGATTCAACCCTCTTTTTCCCCTACCCCCTCTTCCTTCTGCATCACCTATTCTCCTGGATTTCTACCCCCCTATCAATTGATAGACACCCCATCCTCTCAACCCTACGACACTTATGTGTATATGCTTATATTCTGCATTTCCCCTATATGTAATTTATTTTAATATCTGTCTTTCCCTAGATGTAAGCTCCTTGTGGGCAGGAAACATGGTCTAGTAACTGTTGTAGTGCACTCTCCCAAATGCTCTGTACAATGCTCTGTGCACAGTAAGCAGTCAATGAATTCCAGTGATTCACTCAGAAATTGTTCAATGCAGAAATGGAAGTTAAAGACAATAAATTTAGTTTAATGTCGACTCAGCTACTTGTCTGCTGTGTGACCTTGGGCAAATTATTTAACTTCTCAGTACCTCAATCATCTAATCTGAAAAATAGGGATTAACTTCTCAGCTAACTTATTTGTATAATGGGTCATGGGATTTTTAGCCACTTATGGGACATGTACTGTGACCAACCTGGTAAAATTGTAACTACCAGAGCTCAGTACAGTGCCTGGCATATAATAAACACTTAACAAATACCATTAAAAAAAATTAAAATGTTATGAACTGACTCCAACCAGCATCAAAGACCTCCAATGACCTGGACTTAGAGGAGGAAGTTAGTTTTTGGGTATAGTACTATTGTATCTACCACCTGGATTGACTACTTTGGTTTGCTGAAAACTGTTTTTTCTGCTTAAAAGATCATGAATATTTTTGCAGGAAATAGAGAATAATAAGGCAGATAAATGTAAGATTCTTCATTAGTATTTCTGAAAAGAAATCCAGTGAGATTCCAGTGAAGTGTGCAGCCTTTAAAAGAACTACACATGGATCAATAGCTTGAGATATCAGGAGAAATCACAAAGAGGGTTGTGAATAATCACAAATTTTTAGATACTGAATGTGATTCCAGCCTGGCCAAGAGAAAACGAGAAGCAGCAGTGAACCTCAATGAGCAAATCCTATGAACAGCAGTCCATGACTTTTTCCCTGAAAATATTATAGGGCTCTAAATTTATACAACTGTCGTGTATTATTTCATTTAAACAATGAAAGTTGTCAAGTATTTTTTTTTTAAAATTCACTTAAAAAATCTATTGAATTAGGCTTGATCCCATACCTTTAATATACCAATGAGACAACACATATAACCTCACATACAAGAGGGGTGATACAGCTCTTCATCTGTCATCATCATTATTATTTCTTGAGTAACCATTCTAAATTTTCACACTTTTAGTTGATGAGTCTCTGTTTTCAAAGAATTTATCACCTAAATACCCAGGGCAATGATTTACATACTACAAGGAATTCAAAGATGGACATCACAAGCAGGGTGACAAAAGCTTTTCCACTTCATATTTCATCAGAAAATGATTTGTAATTATTCTATATCCTGACTGGATTACTGTATCAGCCTCCTCTCTGATCTTCCATCCTCCTGTCTCTCCCCACTTCATTCTGTACTTCATGCTACTTCATCTTTGTGCAGAAAGGCTCTGGGCATGTTACTCCCCTCCTCAAAAATCTCCAGTGGCTACCAATCAACCTACGCATCAGGTAAAAACTCCTCACTCTTGGATTCAAGGCTGTCCATCACCTCTCCCCCTCCTGCCTGACCTCCCTTCTCTCCTTCTACAGCCCAGCCCGCACCCTCCACTCCTCTGCCACTCACCTCCTCACTGTGCCTCGTTCTTGCCTGTCCTGCTGTCGACCCCAGGCCCACGTCCTCCCCCCGGGCCTGGAATGCCCTCCCTCTGCCCATCCGCCAAGCTAGCTCTCTTCCTCCCTTCAAAGCCCTACTGAGAGCTCACCTCCTCCAGGAGGCCTTCCCAGACTGAGCCCCCTCCTTCCTCTCCCCCTTTCCACCATCCCCCCCCGCCCTACCTCCTTCCCCTCCCCACAGCCCCTGTATATATGTTTGTACATATTTATTACTCTATTTTACTTGTACATATTTACTATTCTATTTATTTTATTTTGTTAATATGTTTTGTTTTGTTTTCTGTCTCCCCCTTCTAGACTGTGAGCCTGCTGTTGGGTAGGGACCGTCTCTGTATGCTGCCAACTTGTACTTCCCAAGCACTTAGTACAGTGCTCTGCACACAGTAAGCGCTCAATAAATACAATTGAATGAATGAATGATTAAAGATTTACAAGAAAATACCTATAGTTTTGATTTAAGTGAAGATTATTTTGACCTACTTTTGAAAACTAGGTCTTCCATCAGAAATAATCATAATATTGATAACTGTATTGAAGTGCTTACTATACTCCAAGCACATTATTAAGCACTGGGGTAGATACAAGATAATCAGCTCAGAAACAGTCCCTGTCTCGCCTGGAATTCACAGCTTAAAAGGGAGGATGAACAGATATTTAATTCTTATTTGACAGATGAGAAGATAAATCAGTTGCCCAAGGTCAAACAGAAGTCAAGTGGTGGAGGCGGGATTAGAATCCAGGTCCTTTGACATTCAGGCCCATACATTTTCGCCTAGACCACAATCTATTTATATAGGGCAATTAATTACAGATAAACATTTTTATTGGCTTTCCTGAAAAGATGTTTCATTAAAAAATATAATCACTTTATTTTAGTCTAACCCCTTGTAGAAGTCACTTCTTCCTACATTATTTGTACAATGATGAACTGCCTAACTGAATTTTAGAGAAGTGTGAAAGTATTTAATTTGGCCAGTTTATAGAAATACTATTTTCCTTTCTTTTTAGTGTTGCTCAAACAGGTGGCTTTGCTTCTGCTGCCAAGATTCCACCTTAATTAGTATAAATGCTTACTGCCATAATAGCCCTGCTGTTGGTCCAGTGAAAAAATCATGGTTTAGGGAATCAGTAGACCTGTGTTCTGGACCCAACTTTGCAAGTAGAGAGAGGAATGTCTGCTGGGGCTGTGCCATTAGTGGTGAAGGTTTCCCTCTGTAGAACGACTTGGGTGGTCCACAAAATAGACAGGCATAAGAAGAATCAATCAATTAATCAATAAATCAATCCATAAGTGACATTTATTTAGCAGCTGATGAATGCAAACCACTGTTCTAAGAAGGCAGGTGCACATTCCCAGCCTTTAAGGACCTTAAATAATTAAATATACAAATAAAGATAGATGGTTATTGTGGACAGAGAAGACTGCAAGTTCTGGACTGTAAACTCCTACTCTAGACTGTAAACTTACTGTGGGAAGGGATTGTATCTACCAATTCTCTTGTATTGTACTCTCCCAAGCATTTTATACCATGCTCTGCTCTCAGTAATCCACCACCTCTGTGTTTTGTGACCATGGGCAAGTCACTTCACTTCTCTGTGCCTCAGTTACCTCATCTGTAAAATGAGGATTAAGACTGTGAGTCCTATGTGTCCCAGGCCCATTCCCTTTCTATCTAGCCACGCTGCTAGTGGCAGAAGGGCCCTGAAAAGATTGGCAATCACCACTGGTGTTTTCAAGTCACAGTTACATGGACAGCCATTCTAATTTAATGAGCGAGAGGAGAAGAAACTAAAGTTCCTGCAATTAAAATCACAGAACAAGGCTTCCTAGAATGAGAGTTGGAAGTTTCTTCCTTCCCTCTCTCCCCATCTCTTCAGGACTTTGATCTGGGGCAGATTGCCAGAACTTTAAACGAACTGCTTTTCCAACTAACCTATCACCCTCTTTTGTGTTGCTCTGAAGTTATACCAATTAAACAAATTAATTTGGCTTGAGCAAGTGAACCCCAAAAGGTTACATACAAAGAAGCCAAGTGGACGCCACCCTAGAACAGAAGAGTTTCGGCAAGGAAAAGCTTTTCTTCTGAACCGCACGCTTCTTGAAAGAGACCCTGTCCTTCATTTTTACTGTACTCCCCCAAGTTCCTTGTGTCCTGTATACAGTGAGCATATAATAAATTCTTATGCATGAAAAATCAATTTTAATGGCTCTAGTAGAACCAGTTTCTACCAAAAATTTCAAATCCCCAGGGAATTAAGGGCACAGTCCTTTAGTGTTCTGGGAAAATTAGTCCTCATAAAGAAAACAGTCACTGGAATAGATTCCATATCCCTTCAGCCCTTTTTCATCACAGTTCTACTTTCCATTTTGGCCTGATATCTATTGTACTCTCCCAAGTTTTAGTACAGTGCTCTGCCCACAGTAAGCACTCAGTAAATGCAATGGAATGAATGAATACATGAATAGAAACAAATTTACCAATACTTCACGGTAGCATCAGGCTCACCCCAAAATGTCCCTGTTGACCGATACTCTATGTAACAAACTGGTAGAGGAGAAAATCCCTGCCTTTTAAGGCAGTCTGACTTTATCTATTGGAAACCAGATGACTCAGTGCAAATCATCACAGTGCAAAAACAACTCAAATGCAGGCCTTGCTGGCATTAGAGTGGGCTGTGATGAAGGTGTGATTTGCATAAGAGGCATTTGGATGGATTATGAAATTGTCTCGGTGCCTTATGAAATCTACCAATCTTTAGTAGAAGGGGTTGCACTGTGTCCCCTATGATTAGCATCTTCCACTCACATAATGTGCTTTGACTTCAGCCTGGCACCCACCCTCACACACATATCTGTCTGTGCAGCTGTATCGGAGGTACCAGTGTGGCCCTGCTGGCCTGGGCAGTGGTCACGGAATTTCCTGACCCATGGAGTAGCTCCTTGCCCAAGACTGCCATTGGCCCACCCAACAGGCGAGGGAACAAGCCTTTCTGTGGCCAGCGTGGCCTCCTGCAAGTCTGTTTGAGGAAATGGAAAAGTCAAAACTGGATTTATTTTTAATCAGTTATTTAATGACAATAATTATTATTATTTTTATTATTATGGTACTTGTTAAGTGCCTACTATGTGCCAAGCACCGTTCTAAGTACTGGAAAAGATATGAGCTTGGACACAGTCCCTATCCCACATGAGGTTCACACTCAACCCCCATTTTACAGATGAGGTAATTGAGGCCCAGAGAAGTTAAGTGACTTGCCCAAGGTGACACAGCAGACATGTCAGGGCCGGGATTAGAACCAAGGTCCTTCTGAGTCCCAGATGCATGCTCTATCCACTAGGCCACGTTGCTTCTCCAAACTAAGTTAACTTCTCCAAATTTCTGTTATTAAATAAAAAGAAAACCCAAGGCTTCTCCTTTGATCCTTCACTAGGGCATGGTCCCAAGCCACTATAAAGAGGGTTGGACAAACCCGGTGCCCACATCTTCACGACCTGCCCCGCGACTGGGGCCAGTGAGTCCCTTCTGCTCCTCCAGAGTGGCTTCTCCGTCTCATTGTCCTGTAGTGGGAACTATGTGCATGCTTGCGACCCCTTCACCCATATAGCCCTTCTGCCTCTTCTTTGTCCCTCAGCCAGGAGGCAGGGGGATTTGGGAGGGAATTCGGGGATAGCGTAGCTGTGGTCTGGAAGAAACTGTGTTTACACAAGTCTCTGGGGGGCAGTCCACTTTCCTCATGCACAGGTCTTCCCCAGCCCGCTCACCTATAGAGCTTCATGGAAAATCCCACCACACTCTTCCCCGTGATGACCACCTGGTCAGAAGATTGGGTGACCTGGTCATTTAAACTATAAAGACAGCTAATCGGCAGCTGCTATAAACTGCTCATTCACTGAATAATCTTGAAGGATTTTGCATGTAGTAGCACAGAATGTGCCAATCCGTGGTACAGATGATATAGTATATCAGTATAGGTCGCTATTAGACACCCCTTTCCTCTTAATCATCTGTACCTTTATAATGGTCACCTGAATGGAAGGGGGCCAGTGTGAGCTCCTTGTGGGTAGAGGAAGTAGCGTGGCATAGTGAATAGAGCATGGGCCTTGGAGGTCATAAATTCTAATCCCAGCTCCACCACTTGTCTGCTGTGTGACAGTGGGCAAATCACTTCACTTCTCTGTGCCGCAGTTACCTCATCTGTAAAATGGGAATTCAGACTGCAAGCCCCTCATGGGACAGGGACTATGTCTAATTTGATTTGCTTGTCTCCACCCCATGGCTTACAACAGTGCCTGGCACACAATAAGCACTTAATACCATCATTATTATTATTAGGGATCAGGTCTAGTAACTCTATTGTATTACGCTCTCTCAAGCATTTGTACAGTGCTCTGCACACAGTAAGGGCTCAATAAACATCTCTGATTAATAATACTGAAATAATAATAACAGCTGTGGTATTTCTTAAGTGCTGTACTAAGCGCCGGCATGAGAAATACAAGCAGATTGGATTGGATTGGACACAGTTCCTTTCCCATAACAGGCTCACAGTCTTCTCCATTTTACAGATAAGGTAACTGAGGCACAGAGAAGTGAAGTGACTTGCCTAAGGTCACACAGGAGACAAGTGGCAAAACCAGAATTAGAACTCATGACCTTCTGACTCTCCGGCCCATGTTTTATCCACTAGGTCATGTTGCTTTGAAAAGTTTAAGCATTGCATTTTTTGCCATTCTCCCTCAGAAACACTGGCAGCAGCATCCTCTTTGAACCAAAGGACAATTGTACTGCTATTCTTGAATACCTTTAGAACTGGAGGGTGAGACTTCTGAGTTCTTTCTTCTAAGTACCACTATTGAATACATTTCTTAAAAGGTAAGATATGGAAGTAGGGAGCGACATTTTAAATTTAATTTCATAAAAGAGAAATTAAGTACATTTCCATCAACATCTTTTTTGCAGTCTGAAAATTGGGTAGGGAAAATAGGGAAATCTAGTGTCTATGGCTGGTCAGCAAGATACATGTACATATTTTACATTAGCGATATGTTTTCTATTATTGGAGTCTTATGGGATGATGAAAGCCACTAATTATAAAGTGATAATTGTCTTTAGTTACTCAAGAATAAATTGGAGGTGTCAAATGGCCTGGGCTAGTCTCAGGGGCAGGATAGGTCTCTATGATGAGTGGTGTTATAGAAAACCACTTCTTCCATGGCCATGTGCCTGTGAGTTTGGCCTTGGCTGTGGCAGGAAGAGGGACAAAGGCCAGGCTTGCCATAAATTGCCCGATCAGGTTGGGAGTGAGGTAGGTTGGGAAAGGAGCCGCCACTAAGATCAATAAGCTGCCTCAAAAGCCGCTGTGGTGAAACAGCTTCGCCTCAAAGTCCCAATACCTGTGTGATCACACATCTCAGGCTCCCTACTGAAGTTCCTCATAATATTGGCCCTCCAGCTGGTGAGGAGGCAGCAAAATCATTTTGCCTCCCCCGCCGTGGGACAACCTGATCACCTTTTAACCTCCCCGGTGCTTAGAACAGTGCTTTGCACATAGTAAGCACTTAATAAATGCCATTATTATTATTATTATTATTATTATTATTATTATTATTATTATTATTTGTGCTCAAGCAGTCTTATTGAGGAATGCCCATCCTCTGACTGAGGAAGGGGTTGGAAAAAATGCCCTTCGATTTTCTCATGTGCTGGATGGAGGAGCTTGTTGCTACTCAAACAGATAAACTTTTACTTTTTCATGGTCAATAATGTCATGAATGGAAGCATTCTTCTCCTTTTTCAATTTTTCTCTCATGTAATTACTGTTATAGTTTTTGCTACTATCATTTATATTAGTTTTAATATTTAATAATAATTTTATTTAGCCTACTTGAATCAACTTTGGACTCATCTCTAGCCATAAATATTGTAAAAATTTTCCCTCTCTCCCTTTCCCTCTCAGTCTTTCTTAAAAGCATTTTTTGAAATCATTTTAATATCCATTTGAACGGGAATAGGGTGCAGGTGGGAAATTAGTCAATACCCTTTGCTCTCCAAAAACCTGGGTTGAAATTCCCTTATAACAGATGGAAATTTATAAACAGATAAAAATGAGTCATTTGCTTTCATTTATTCGTCTTCATGCTCCTCCAAGTCTCTGAGCAATTTCCATTTGGTTCAGTTTGACATGTGATCTTTTCTAAAGAGTCTTACTGTCAGGTGTTTCAAGGTCAGAACTGACATCTGTTGGCAGAGTAGTTTGGAGGAGTTTATAGATAGCTAAGGAAATGCCTGGGACACTCAACTAACACAGAAACTAATTTTATGCCAATATAAAAAGAAAAATAATCACAATACGACAGCTTCTAGTAATCAAATTGTAAATGATTTAAATAAGTTTATATCTGTACTTTTTCATAAGTATTTAATACACTGTTCTGCACACAGTAGGTGCTAAGTAAATAGAATTAACTGAGTGATCATACTTTCTGGTGCTGAAAGTGAAAATATCTGTTAAATGAACCATCTTGCATCAATCAAGAGCACAGGCTTGGGAGTCAGAGGTCATGGGTTCAAATTCCGGCTCCACCACTCGTCAGCTGTGACCTTGGGCAAGCCACTTAACTTCTCTGTGCCTCAGTTACCTCATCTGTAAAATGGGAATTAAGATGTGAGTCCCACATGGGACAACCTCATCACCTTGTATCCCTCCAGTGCTTAGAACAGTGCTTTGCACATAGTAAGCGCTTAACAAATACCATCATTATCACTAAATTGACAAGACTATAAAATGACCTCGTTATTTTTCAGTAGTCCATGTTAAAATTAGTCCTTTCCACTAGGCCACACTGTGTCTCTAGTTCTCACCCAGGTATTTGTTCCCAGTTCCTTGCACATAATGAGTGCTTAATAAATACTAGAGAAGCAGCATAGCCTAGTGGAAAGAGCACAGGTCAGGGTAATAATAATAATAATTGTGGTATTTGTTAAGCACTTACTATGTGCTAGGACTGTACTAAGCACTGGGGTGGATTGGGTTGGACATAGTCCCTGTCCCTCCTGGGGCTCACAGTCTCAATCCCCATTTTACAGCTGAGGCACAGAGAAGTGACTTGCCCAAGGTCACACAGCAGACATGTGGCCGAGCTGGGATTAGAACCCATGGTCTTCTGACTCCTGGGCCCGTGCCCTATCCACTAAGCCACGCTTCTTCTGGGTGTCAGAGGAACACTGGATATCAATAAAAAACTGTTGTACTATACTCTTCAAAGGCTTAGTACAGTGCTCTGCACACAGTACTCAGTAAATACCACTGAGTAAATACCACAATACCATAGGGTAAGTGCTTAATAAATACCACTAAAAATAAGACTGGGAATACAACTTTAAACAATTTCAATGATAAATTCAAAAGTCTAATTCCTAGATGCCAAACTCATGCACTATTAAGCAATGTGTGTCTCAATTTTCTGCTCAGGGAAATAAATCATACAGAGAGGATATTCTCTTCTGTCCTGGAACTTTCCATATGTTTTTCAGGAATATCCAAAACAGATTTTCGAGCTGATGTTATGTTTCATTCATCCCTGTAGTCAATACCGTTACTGCCCTAGAGGAATGCTCTTTAAAAAGGACTATATCTATTTTTAAAATCCTAAATCTTTTTTAGAACTGTCCCAGTAACAATTGCTTCAAACAGAACTATATCTTATCTTGCATTTCTATAGAAAACAGTAAGAAAATATTATGCAGCACAAAACACATACACTTTCCATTTATATGCATGTGTTTTTTTAATAAAACCTCAATTACACAGCTATCAGGCACATTCATATAATTTAACTACTAACTTGGCAACAACTCTAGTTCTTAGTGGTTATGAATCTGGTCTC
This sequence comes from Tachyglossus aculeatus, assembly GCF_015852505.1. Classification (NCBI taxonomy): domain Eukaryota; kingdom Metazoa; phylum Chordata; class Mammalia; order Monotremata; family Tachyglossidae; genus Tachyglossus; species Tachyglossus aculeatus. The sequence continues at coordinate 31,832,606 of NC_052079.1, read as the reverse complement.
CATCATTCTTCTCCTTCTGTATTTTCTCTAACAGCCAATATTGCAGGGTCTGCTTGGCAGTCAGAGCACCCAGACTTCAAACTCTGGAACAAATTCTTTTCAGCAGAAGTACCTGCAACTGGGTCTGTCTCCCTAGCTAATTTCTGGGCCGGTTCTTTGACTAATTACTTGGACGGATGGCTGATCTCTGCTACTCGTTCATAGGATGCTGATCCTTTCTTCGGACAGTATTAGGCTGAAATGGTTTCTTTGTTTTCCTCAATCCTGTTTACCTTTGACTTATCCATCATTGCAAATTCTTTTCCGCTTCAGTGTTCCATGAGAATTCTGGTCATGATTTTCGTGCACCCTGGAGACTTTTGGTGGGGCAAGAGGTTGTGGTGTTGATAACATAAATTATTAAGGAAGGACGTCATTATTACCTTTGTAATCTTGAAATACAATCCTGCAATATAACCTCTATTCATGTGAAAGTTCAATTTGATTCAACTATATTCAAAAGGCTTTTTTAAAAAAGAAAACCTTCTGCTGTAGATGCTACATTTTAGACCGATAGAGAGTAATTTGGAAAGGCAGGAAACTTTTCTAGGCGAGAATCTGAAAAGGGATCATGGGCACATAGGTGATATTTAGATAGAGTGATCTTACCCATTTTTTTTAACTGAAAAGAAGCAGCTATAAGCATTTCGCTTTTACAGTGCATGTCCTTTATATATATTAAACAACCACGAAAAAAGTAGGAAAAGGCTGCTCTGTTGCAAAGAGCATTTAAGTAAGAAAATATTTAGCCTCCTCTCCCACCCTCATCCAATAGGCACATTCCAACTCCATTTTAAATACGTGCTTCTCTTGTGCTTCAATACCAAACGAAGTTGCCAAACACCACATGATGTTCACAGGGGAGCAAGGGGAACATCAACTGAAAAAGCTGGATGACCTGACCCTGCCACTGAGTCAGTGTTCTTTGAGAAACTATTCGAACAGAAAGTTATTCAATATTTTCAAGGCATTCAGTATTGGCTCAATGCTTCAAAATCTGTTTTAGCAATTACTCCCCACAAAAACTCTATTTTACAGATGAGAAAACTGAGGCTCATGGAATGCTGGTTTCCCTAAATTAGTAGACTACTAGAGATTTAAACTTCCAGCCTTTGATTTTCAAACACTTATTCAGGCAGTGAACCAATGCTCACTTTACAAAATAACCCTACCCAATATCAATTACTATAACAGCAGTAAGACTTCAAGGAGAACCTATCTGCTTTAGTTTACTCATGTATAAAATGAACATTATTAATATCTTCTACACAAAGACAGAGGGGTAAACATTTTTAAAATATGAAAAGCCTGAGTTTCTACAGTTTTTTTTTTAAACTGAGCACCTCAAAAATATATTTCTCTAATTGAATTACCAAGTAAACCATTAAATCCTTTATAGGTTTAGTGGTACCTGATTTACATGGCATATTCCTAGGATTGCGGAACCTACTTCATGCTCTTCCCACTGATTTATTTTCAATCAGAATTATAATTTCTGTTCAAAATCCACTCTATTCGGGTGGGGTAATGGAAGATTTTTTTTTTGAATTTATTAAGCACTTATTACCTGCCAGACATTGTATTGAGTGCTGGAGCAGATACAGGATAATCAGGTTGGACACAGTTCATGTCCCACGTGGGGCTCAGACTTAATCCCAGTTTTACAGATAAGGTAACTAAGGCACAGTGAAGTTAAATTTGCTCAAGGTCAAAGGGCAGACAAGTGACAGATCCAGGATTAGAACCCAGGTTCTTCTGACTTCCAGCCCTTGCTCTATCCACTAGACCACTCTGATTCTCACAGTCACAAAGGTTTTCCCATTTAAAGGCATACCTACAGTTTTTCATTTGAAAACATTTCCTTTACATTTTCTTTCACTCGAAAAAGTTTTATATCTGACATGCGATCACATATATTTGTAACAAAGTATCTGGGATGGGTCTGCTGATGTTATTTCTGAATTATGATAACTGGGTTTTGATGTCATCACTAAAATGTGCCTGTGTGTTATAGGGTAAAAAAAAAAAAAACCAACTTTACCCATTAATACATAACCGTGAATTACCCTTAACAGAAAGTGTGTGTATTGTTACCATTGACTCGCTCAGGTAACAGGACTATTCCAGTAGGTAACCATTCCCAAAGGGATACACACCAGGATCGTACACATGACAGATTTTTTTTTTATTAAAGCAATCCACTCACCAAACATTCAGGGGTGCACAATCCCAGCATAATCTGGTAGACACACACCTTCACAGCAAAGGTTTGGGGTTTTTTAGCTAAAGAGAGCCAAACTCCTTCCCTAAATTATCAACCAGTGCTATTTATTGAGCACTTACAGTATACAGAGTACTGCACTGGGTGCTTGGGAGAATACAATACAGAGTTCAAGCAATCATATATATTGAGTGCTTACTGTGTGCAGATCACTATACTAAACGTGTGGAAGAGTACAATACAACAGTGCTTGCACACAGTAAGCACCCAATGAATACCAGCTGTTGTGCTATGTGAAGGAAAAGTAATTCAATTACAAAGGAAAGTGATATGAAACTATGGGAATGATTCAGAAAGTTTTCTAGCCTCAGTCTTCAAACTAATGGTATTCTTCACTCTGAACATAGGTATATCACAGGTTACAGCTACTTCACAATACAACCACCCTGGTGACATAACATGTATTTGATGACTTGTTCCATGCATACATCTGACTGGCTATGAGATTCCCAATAAGTGTTACAGGTAAGTACATTTCTCCCTGCCTCTTCTCCACCTGGGATGAGATTAAATAATCAGTAAGGAATGAAACTTGAGGAAAGGACTTGCTGTAGTTTTTTGAAGTGACCCTACCCTCTAGATCAATTAATCCATCAATCAGTCATATTTATTGACTGCTTACCGTGTGCAGAGCATTGTACTAAGCGCTTGGGAGAGTACAATATAGCAGTTGGTATACACGTTCCTTTCCCACAGTGGGCTTGGGCAAATAAACCAAGAAATGGTGAAAACAAGGAAGAAAATCATTTTTAAAATGGATAAAGCACAAACCAATGAGTTTATTGTAGCTCATTCTAATTCACTTATTAATTCTGAAGATTTGGTCTCACTGAACTTCTAAAATCCAAATGCACTGTCCTAACATGCTTAAACAGATGAATAAGAAGCCCTGGCTTTTCCAACACCAGATAAAATTTAGGGATTAAAATCATTTTTATCAATATTCAATATAGTGGATGAATTCATAAATGTGATAGAAGGCCCTAATGGAGAGAGAATTTCAAGTGCAGTAGTATCCAGAAGGAGTTAGTCAGTTCCAAGAGCTTTGTAAGCAAGGCTTTTTATCCTAAATTGAATATTTTTTTGAAAGTTATAAATCTACTACCACAGCAGCACTGGCTTCTGTTTCTGCAAACCTCTTGTGAAGATTCAAATTCATATTACAACTCTTTGTTCGCTTAATATAGTGATGTTATGCTTTGAAATGCTATAATAAAGATTGAACAATAGTTGAGTGATGTTCCTCATTGCAGTATATAGCATATACAGGAATTTCCTATTACTTTTCCAGAGGCTCTGGAATGGATCCTAATTTGTAACAGGCAACTATATGGGAAAACAGAACCCAAATAACCATTTATGATACAACCAGATACATTACAATTCCTCTAAAACAAGATAAACAGATGAAAAATATTCAGAAAATAAGATGTTTCCTGGAAAAAGACATGTACTGAGAAAAATGAATCCTGGGAAATATGACCATCAGGATATTTAATAATAATTGTGGTATTTGTTGAGCTCTTACTATATGCTGAACATTGTCCTAAGTGCTGGAGTAGATACAAGATAATCAGGACATAGACAACTCCTGTCTAACATGGGGCTCAGTCTAAATAGAAGATCAAATGGGTATTGAATCCTCATTTTACAGATGAGAAAATTGAGGCAAAGAGAAAATGAGTGACTTGCTCAAGGTCACAAAGAAGGCAAGAGGTGGAGCCAGGATTAAAAGTCAGGTCCCCTGACTCCCAGGACTATTCTATTTCCACTAACACCATGATGCTTCTCAAGCAAGAGAGGAGGAAGAACAGGAGCCATCATCATCACTGGAAATTATGGAGTACTTACTATGTGCAGAGCAATGTACAAAACACTTGGGAGAGTACAATATGACATAGTAGGTAGTCACTTTCCCTGCCCAAAACGAGCTCTTGAAGAAGGAGATTTAGTATACGTAAAGGGATCATCTGCTGCCATATGGGCAGAGAGGGTGTCTGCCAACTCTGTTATATTAAACTCTCCCAAATGCTTAGTAGAGTGCTCCACTTAGTAATAATAATAATAATGGCATTTATTAAGCACTTACTATGTGCAAAGCACTGTTCTAAGCGCTGGGGAGGTTACAAGGTGATCAGGTTGTCCCCCGGGGGGCTCACAGTCTTAATCCCCATTTTCCAGATGAGGGAACTGAGGAAAAGAGAAGTTAAGTGACTTGCCCAAAGTCACACAGCTGACAATTGGCAGAGCCGGGATTTGAACCCATGACCTCTGACTCCAAAGCCCGTGCTCTTTCCACTGAGCCATGCTGCTTCTCTGATTAGTAAAGTGCTCTGCACATAGTAAGCACTCAAATATAATTGACTGATTGCATAGCTTGGGAAAGTACAATATAATGACAGACACATTCCTGCCCAAAACGAGCTCACAGTCTATACATGCTTGGCACTTAGTAAGCACTTAAATATCATAAATATATAAATACATAATGATGGCGTTTATTAAGCGCTTACTATGTGCAAAGCACTGTTCTAAGCACTGGGAGGGTTTACAAGGTGATCAGGTTGTCCCACTTGGGGCTCACAGTCTTAATCCCCATTTTACAGATGAGGTAACTGAGGCACACAGAAGTTAAGTGACTTGCCCAAAGTCACACAGCTGACAGTTGGCGGAGCAGGGATTTGAACCCATCACCTCTGATGCCAAAGCCCGTGCTCTTTCCACTAAGCCACGCTGCTTCTCTAGTTTATATACATTTATATACACATGTGTTTCTAGGCAATTACTGTGTTCTCTCATACAAGCTACACCCCAACTTCTTTGACTTTCTCTCAGTGACAAGTCCAGCATTGCTGAAAATATGACATAGACATAGAATGTGAAGAATATTAGCCTACATTATCCCAGGAGGGTCACAATGGCTCCTGAGCAAATCTTCAAGCCTAGCCACTAGGCAAAAGGGAACTTTCAGATTGCAGGTAATCCAGGAGCAGGACTTTAAAATGGGAATATAGAAATATCAAAATTTGTGTACACTTTGGGGATTGAAGAATATCTGTAAAACAGTGAAATTTCACGCTTTTAAAGCTCACTAAAACAAAAGAATGGGGAGCAAGTTTTAGGATTTGATTATCTAAGAGATATTTGTGGAGGCCTTCTAAAACTTGTGCCAGATATATGTGCTAATATTAAAAAACTCTCATTTCTTCTTTCTCCCCATTGCCATCAGACTATACCAGTGAATTCCTACGGCTGTGAGGGTCTGAATGTGTGTGTATTTTTCTTTAATCTTTCAAAGGTAGAAAAAAATGACTGAAAAATATGTCCTGATTTAACCACAAAATAATGAATTTCTATCACAATCTTTTCCTAGTGCGTATTAATGAGTGTTCCATTTCTCCACTGAAGCTTGTTACCTACATAATAACTAAGGTTACTACTCTGTTTCATAGTCGGTGTGAGGCTTTATCTCCTATTGCAACATTTAGACAAATATAATAAAGGATTAAAAAGATGAATATAAATTAGGTGAAAAGGATCGTAATCACTTATTATGGGTCAAGCACTCTACAAAGCACTGGGTAAAAGATATAATCAGATCATTCAGAGTTCCCTGTTTCACATGGAGCCCACAGTCTAAAGGGGACGAAGGGCAGATATTCAATCCCCATTTTACTAATAGAGGAAACAGATACAGAAAAATCAAGTGACTGTCCCAAGGCAAGTGGCTGAACCACACTCAGAACCAATGATTCCTGACTTCTAGTTCTGTGCTCTTTCCAATAGGCTGTTTCTTTAATGGGCTTTCTTCATTTTTAAATACTTCATTTACAAAATCCAAGAACCTGGCTCCTTTTCATCTCTCTACTCCTCAAAAACCTTCAGTTGGTTGCCCATCCATCTCCACAAACAGAAATTCCTTACAATCTGCTTACAGCCCTAAGTTAACTCGCCTGCTTCTTTCTTAACTCACCAATTTCTTATTACAATCCAGCCTACATCCTTTGCTCCTCAAACACCAACCACGATCCAACACTGTATCTTAATGTCATCTATCTTACCACTAACCCCTTGGCCACATTCCCCTGAAACCTGGTATTCCCTCCTCCTTCATATAAGCACTTAGTACAGTGGTCTGCCTATAGTAAATGCTCAATAAATGTCATTGATTGATATACAAACTACCTTTAAAGACTTATTAAAATTCCATCTCCTCAACACCACAGCCTTATGTGTATAGCCGTAATTTATTTTAATGTGTCTCCTCTACATTGTAAGCACTTCGTAGGCAGAGAAAATGTCTATCAACTCTGTTGTAGTGTACTCTCCCAAGTGCTTAGTAGAGTATCCTGAACATAGGAAGTGCTCAATAAATATGAGCACTTTATTAATTGATTCTTAATAAAGCTAAACTGCTTAATTTAACAAAGACAGTGTGGACCAAAATAAGAAGAACCCACCAAATGTAATATTACCTCTTGGTCTTTCATCATTTTACATCATTTATAATTCCTTTTTATTGATTCATTAATATTGGCCATGCAGACAAAAGAAAATGTGCCCAATAGAAACCACACGTGATTTTTACCAAGCAGGAGAAGGTAATCCTTCCAGAAAAGCAAGGCTAAATTATTAAGTGCAGAGAACATGATAGTCAATAAGGAGTGGCAGCTCGTTTGCAAACAGGAAATTAGGTGAGCCGATGTGGAATTGGAGAACATGAGCACTCCGGAAATATATCAGAAGTCAGAAATTGGCTAAGTCAGTGGAGCAAGGTAACCACTGTGGGTACAAGGTTACTTGGGGATATAAAATAGCCAAGAAGCATCATGAAGTACTTTAGCTAGTTTTTTTTTTACCGAAGAAGTTGCAAGGGAAATTTCCATACCCAATTATTCTTTATATAACTGACAGGTCAGAGAAACTGGATCAAATTGTGTTACCACACAAGCTGCAGTAGACCAAACTGATGAACTACATGTAAACAAATTATGAGGACCAGATGGTGTCCACCAGAGACTTATGAAGGAACTCAAAGGGCAAATTGCAAGATTCCTGGCAAGAGTATGATATTGATAGTTACAAATAGACCAATGTACCAGATGAGGACTGGAAGCTTGCCAGTGTAACTCCTAGTTATAAAAAGGGTTCCAGGCCTTCAAATTTATGCGCCAGTAAGTCTTACTTCTACAATTAGATGATTTGTAGAACGAGTAATTGTTTAGGGTAAGTGAATACTTAGATATAAACAACCTGATGGGAGAAAGACAACATGGAATGTCAACAGGGAATTATGCCTCACTAATATCTGTGATTCTTTGAAAGGGCCAACAAGCATAATGTGTTATATCCAGCAGGCATGCTACATTCTGATTTTCAAAAGGTCTTTGGCAGTGTTCCCATCAAGAATTAAAAAATAACAAATAATTATGGAATTGAAGGGAACATTTAGACATGGGAGGAAAACTAGCTAAACAACAGGAAATAATGAGCAATAATAACAATAATAATGATGGCATTTGTTAAGCGCTTACTATGTGCCAAGCACTGTTCTAAATGCTGGGGAGGATACAAGGTGATCAGGTTGTCCCATGTGGGGCTCACACTCTTAATCCCCATTTTACAGATGAGGTAACAGGCACAGAGATGTAAAGTGACTTGCCCAAAGCTGCTTCTCAAGGTTAAAAATAGAGGTTAAAATGTATTTTTAAGGATGGATAAGTGTGAAGAATAGAGGCACTTACAGATATAAGCTAGTACACACTCTTTTCTTATGGGATCTGGAAGAGAGAGAGAGAGGTTCAGTGAAATCTCAAAGTTTGCAGAGTGTAAGTTCTCCCAAGTATGTGATATAACGAAAATGGATGGATGAAGCTATCTAAACTCCTGGATAACCTCATAAAGCTTAGTGAGTGGCTTAAAATGATAGATGACCTTCAAAATAAACAATTGCAAGGTAATGCATCTTCAGAAAAACAGTGCAAATTAAATTACATGATACTGGGCTCGGAACTGTTATTCACGTATCAGAAAAGAGTCCTCAGAGTTCTTATAAGATCCTAGATACAGCAGCAGCCACAGTGACTAAGAGTGGAAATAGTTAGGAAGAATATAATAGACAGCCAAGATCAGGAGAATGGCGAAACCGCAATCAACTAGTCATGTCATAGCATTTACACTCAGTTCTTCCATAATGCATGTCACTACTGTGTGTTTGGGAGAAATGTCATCAATAATAATAATAATGATGGCATTTATTAAGCGCTTACTATGTGCAAAGCACTGTTCTAAGCACTGGAAGAGCGCTCATTAGAGAATTACATGGTGATTTTCAAAATTGTTATAGATATTTGAATAGAATGAGAATGGGAATGAGGAGCTTATGGCTTAGTGGAAAGAGCATGGGCCTGGGAGACAGATGACCTGGGTTCTAACCCCTGCTCTGCCACATGCCTGTGGTGTGATCTTGGGCAAGTCACTCAACTTCTCTGTGCCTGTCAACTCATCTGTAAAATGGGGATTTAATACCTGTTCTCCCTTCTACTTATATTGCGAGCCCTTTGTGAGAGAGGAACTGCATCTGACCTGATCATCTTGTATCTTCCCCAGAGTTTAAAACGGTGTTTGACACATAGTAAGCATTTAATATATACCATAATTATGATGCAAAGTCAGGATAAAGGGCTATTTTCCATGTTAGCAAAGACAAACACACTATATACTGTGAGAACTTCCTAACATGGGGTTGATCAAAAATATGTCCCTGTTGGAGAAGACAACTGAATATCATTACCTCGTATCTACCCAGGTCTTTAGTACAGTTCATTCATTCATTCAATCGTATTTATTGAGCGTTTACTGTGTGCAGAGCACTGTACTAAGCACTTGGGAAGTCCAAGTTGGCAACATATAGAGACGGGTCCCTACCCGACAACGGGCTCACAGTCTAGAAGGGGGAGACAGACAACAAAACAAAACATATTAATAAAATAAATAGAACAAATATATACAAATAAAATAGAGTAATAAATACGTACAAACATATATACATTCACTCATTCAATTGTATTTATTGAGCGCTTACTGTGTGCAGAGCAGTGTACTAAACGCTTGGGAAGTCCAATCAATCAATCGTATTTATTGAGCACTTACTGTGTGCAGAGCACTGTACTAAGCGCTTGGGAAGTACAAGTTGGTAACATCTAGAGACGGTCCCTACCCGACAACAGGCTCACAGTTCCTAGAACACAGTGATCCCCTAATGAATTGGGATTCCAGGGCTTAGAACAGTGCCTTGCACATAGTAAGTGCTTTTCATTTGACGGTGAGTAGTTCAAATAAATTGGAATTTCTTTACCACACAAAACAAGAGCTGGGATTTTGACAGGGCCAAATTGAAGATCACTGATATAAATCTTCATTAGAGAAGTAGCGTGGCTCAGTGAAAAGAGCCTGGGCTTTGGAGTCGAAGGTCATGGGTTCAAATCCCGGCTCTGCCACTTGTCAGCTGTGGGACTCTGGGCAAGTCACTTAACTTCTCTGGGCCTCATTTACCTCATCTGTAAAATGGGGAGTAAGACTGTGAGCCCCCCGTGGGACAACCTGATCACCTTGTAACTTCCCCAGCGCTTGGAACAGTGCTTTGCACATAGTAAGCGCTTAATAAATGCCACTATTATTATTATTATTGTTATTAAATGCCATTATTATTATTATTATTATTATTATAAAGCATGGGCCTGGGAGTCAAAGGACATAGGTTCTAATACTCACTTTGCCATTTATCTGCTCTAGGACCCAGCACAGTCAGAAGGTCATGGGTTCTAATCTCTGCTCCGCCACTTGTCTGCTGTGTGACCTTGGGCAAGTCACTTCACTTTTCTGGGCCTCAGTTACCTCATCTGTAAAATGGGGATTGAGACTGTGAGCCCCACATGGGACAGGGACTGTATCCAACCCGATTTCCTTGTACCCACCCCAGCACTTAGAACAGTGCCTCGCACAAAGTGCTTAATAAATACCATAATTATTAATTATTAACATGGACTTTGTCCAACCTGATAAGATCGTATCCACCCCAGTGCTTAGTACAGTGCCCGGCACATAGTAAGTGCTTAACAAATACTATTAAAAATGTACTGTAATTATTAATGTGGTCAGGGTGAATACAGAATTGTAGCTTACTAAATTCCACCATGGTTGGCAGAGGGAAATTTGAGGGTGGGAGATCAAACACAAACAAAAGCTAGATGAGCATGATTGAAAAGCCTATGGAGTTTATTTCCACAAAAGGTTATGCAAGCAGAAAACATCAATAGGAGCAAGAGGCATCTGAAAAGTTATGAAGAAGAAGGTTGTGATGGACAAGTAAATTGGGGATGAAGACTGTGAGCCCCCTGTGGGACAACCTGATCACCTTGTATCCTCCCCAGCACTTAGAACAGTGCTTTGCACATAGTAAACACTTAACAAATGCCACATTATTATTATTATTAAGTAAATGTAAAGCCTCATTGAAGGCAAGTCTTAAGGAAGGAACACCCCCTCCAAGAGGCCTTCCTTCCCTGATTAGGCCCTCATTTCCTCTTCTCCACTCCCTTCTGCTTCACTTTGCACTTGGATTTGCAACCTTTATTCTCCCTCCCCACAACTCAGCCCCACAGCTCTAAATGTACAAAACCATAATTTATTTATTTATATTAAAAACTGCTTCCCCCTCTTGACTGTAAGCTTGTTGTGAGCAGGGAATGTGTCAATCAACTCTATTATATGTTATTCTACCACGTGCTTAGTACAGAGCTGAACACATAGTAAGCACTCAATAAATATGATTGACTGAAAGCAACAGATGTAGGGGAAGGGAGTCAGAGCTTTGAAAAAGTGGGGCCTCAAAACATCAGGATCAGTGACAGTGAGTCTACTTATGTACCTACCCACAATTTATTTTAGCATCTGTCTCATCTCTAGACTATAAGATCCTGTGGGCAGAGAACATGCCTACCAACTCTGTTATATACTGCATTCTTCCAAGTGCTCTGCATAAAGCAAGCAAGCAATGAATATGATTGATTCATTTCTTGAGTACAATCACAGTTTTCTGCAAGGCACCCTGTGTCACAGTCAGACATCATAAACGGAGCAGGATAGATCACTGCTCCAAACCAGAAAATGAATTTATTGTAATAATAATAATAATCCTGGTATTTGTTAAATGCTTACTATGTGCCAAGCACTGTTCTAAACGATGGGGTAGATACAAGGTAATTAGATTGTCCCACATGGGGCTCAATCCCCATTTTACAGATGAGTTAACTGAGGCACACAGAAGTGAAGTGACTTTCCCAAAGTCAGCTGACAAGTGGAGAAGCCTGGATTAGAACCCATGACCTCTGACTCCCAAACCCGGGATCTTTCCGCTAAGCCACGCTGCCCCTCTGTATTGCATTGTATTGTATTATTATGGTTGCTAGTCCTAGATTGCTGGTATTTAATATTGAGAAAATGTTAAATACTGAATATAGTTCATGAATCTCTTCTATGGGCTATTAATGGAAGGGTACATTCACTAATAAAAATAGTGTCTGGTTACTTCAAAACATTTAACAGCTTCATTAAGCTCAATCTTTTTTATTCTTTTCAGTTTGGAGACCTAAAATATGCTAATCGCAACTAGTCATTACAAAAATGAAAGGTTTTGTGCTTTGGTAAGGTTCACACTGTTACCATCAAGAAGCAGCTCTTCAATAAAACACTTGGGGTGACAAATTTCTTAGCCTCCTGTGTGAAAAACCTTAGGCCATTGGTGATAATTCAGCAATTTGTAATGTGATGAGGACAGTAAATGATTCCTCTTGTATTCCACTGGATTTGCTTTAGGTGAAACCAAGCAGATAATAGAATCCCCTATCAACCAAAGAATCTGCTCAGACCAGCTGTGGCTGAACACATGGGTGTGAACCAGGAAATACGAAGGTGGCATCTGTATAGTACATCACTATATATTTTCCTTTGAAATTCTGAGAGGCATCTGATTCAGTCCTTTTTGCTTTGTTTGCATGTTGTGGCAAAATGTCTGTGCTAAAGTAAAATATTTGGAAAGTTATTATTTTCACAGCTTGGACTGATTTATGTTTTAATCTGCCTTACGGACTCCACATTGGTTTAAATATGAATGTCGTTTATTGTTTCTTAGTGTTTTATTTGATCACCTACTATTGTTTTGTTAACTAAGCTGGATTTATGTTATATTGAAGAAGAGTTCTTTCATATGACTGGAAGGGATCAGGATTTCACCTTCATGTCCGAGAAGGATGAATAGATATTTATCCATTAAAGATTTCCAGAAAAAGAGGGTCCATAACCTCTCTCAGTATCTGGTCTAGTATCTGCTAAACCTTACTGTCAACAAGTTCTCCTGTAAGTATAAACAATCATGTCCTCCTGTAAATTAAGTCTGGAGATGAAAAACATCTGGTTCACATCTTCCATACAATAACCTGCAATCATTTTGCTAAATCACTCCCACAGCATTTGCTCCTGTAGAGCCATCTAAAACTCAATACGTCCAAGAGTGAACTCCTTATCTTCACTCCCAAACCCTGCCCTCTCTCTGACTTTCCCATCACTGTAGACGGCACTACCATCCTTCCCACCTCACAAGCCCGCAACCTTGGTGTCATCCTCGACTCCGCCCTCTCGTTCACCCCACACATCCAATCCGTCACCAAAACCTGCCAGTCTCACCTCCGCAGCATTGCCAAGATCCACCCTTTACTCTCCATCCAAACTGCTACCTTGCTGGTTCAATCTCTCATCCTATCCTGACTGGATTACTGCATCAGCCTTCTCTCTGATCTCCCATCCTCCTGCCTCCAAAAATTCATATTCAGTTGGAGCTGAGTCCTAGAGAACAGTCCATAGAACTGCCTTGGGGGAGTTATTCATTCATTCATTCAATTGTATTAATTGAGCGATTACTGTGTGCAGAGCACTGTACTAAGCACTTGGGAGGTACAAGTATAGAGGCGGTCCCTACCCAACAATGGTCTCGCAATCTAGAAGGGGGAGACAGACAACAAAACATGTAGACAGGTGTCAAGTCATAAGAACAAATAGGATTAAAGCTATCCTCGACTCAGCTCTCGTTCACCCCTCACACCCAATCTGTCACCAACACCTGCTGGTCTCACCTCCATAACATCACCATGATCTGCCTTGTCCTCTTCATCCAAACCGCTACCTTGCTGGTTCAATCTCTCATCCTACCCTGACTGGATTACTGTATCAGCCTCCACTCTGTTCTCCCATCCTCCTGTCTCTCCCCACTTCAGTTTACACTTCACACTGCTGCCTGGATCATCTTTGTGAAGAAACACTCTGGGAATGTTACTCCCCTCCTCAAGAATCTCCAGTGACTGCCAGCCAACCTACAAATCAAGCAAAAACTCCTCACTCTTGGCTTCAGGCTCTCCATCACCTTGCTCCCTCCTACCTCACCTCCCTTCTCTCCTTCTACAGCCCAGTCCACAGCCTCTGCTCCTCTGTCACTAACCTCCTCATTGTACCTCGTTCTCGCCTATCCCACTGTCGGCCCCCAGCCCACATCCTTCCCCTGGCCTGGAATGCCCTTCCTCCACACATCCGCCAAACTAGCTCCCTTCCTCCCTTCAAAGTCCAACTGAGAGCTCACCTCCTCCAAGAGGCCTTCCCAGACTGAGCCCCTTTTTTCCTATCCTCCTCCTCATCCCCCCTCCTCATCCCCCCTCCCTACCTCATTCCCCTCCCCACAGCACCTGTATATGTTTGTACAGAATTATTACTCTATTTTACTTGGACATATTTACTATTCCATTTATTTTGTGAATGGTGTGCATCTAGCTTTAATTCTATTTGTTCTAATAACATGACACCTCCACATGTTTTGTTTTCTGTCTCCCCCTTCTAGACTGTGAGCCCACTGTTGGGTAGGGACAGTCTCTATATGTTGCCAATTTGTACTTCCCAAGCACTTAGTACAGTGCTCTGCACACAGTAAACACTCAATAAATATGACTGAGTGAATTTGCTATTTGTATTTCAATGTATTCATGATTCAGGGTTTGTGAGATTGAATAGAGAGGAAAAGGTAGATTTGGGAGTCATCTACATAGAGGTGTTAGATAAAACCATTCAAGTTGACTTGATCCCTTAAAGAGTGAGTGTAGGGAGAGGAAAATAGAGGATCCAGAACAGAGCCTTATCAAACCTCCACAGTTAGCAGAGGAGAGATGAAAAGGGATCCAATAAAAAAAAAAAACATAGAGAAGGATAGATTGGAGAGGCAGGAGGAGTAACAGAGTTTCACATCAGGAACCACAGTTCGTGGCGTCCCAAGAAGAAGCGGGTAGTCAACAGTGTTGATGGTGACCACTCAGTCCAGGAGGATAAGGACAGAGAAGAGCTCTTTGGATGTAGCTTGAAGAAAGTATTTGGTGACTTTGGAGAATGCTGACCCCAAAGAATGAGATGCAGGAAAATCTGACTGCACTGGGTTAAGAGAGTGGGTGGAAAGGAAATGAAAGTAGCCGATGTAGAAAATAATAATGACACACTATGGTATTTGTTGAGTATCTACTATATTCCAAGAACTGTACTACGTTCTGGGGTAAATACAAGATAATCAGATCAAACACAGTCCCTGTCCCACATGGGGTTCACAGTGTAAGTATAAGGGAGAACAAGTACTGACAACACTTTCAAGGAATTTAGGTGGAAAAAGGGGAAGGAGTTCATAAGCACTGCTAGACTTTATCTGTACCATCTAGACTGTAAGCTCCTTGTCAGCTGGAATTGTGTCTACTTACTCTATTATACTCTCTATTGTACTCTGTACTTTGTAAAGTGCTCTGCACAGAGTCAGTGTTCAATAAATATCATTGATTGATGGTGACTGATTCGTTTGACGGAAAAATTGAAGAGGCCTGGAGGATCTGGAGAATAATTTTTGTAGAATAAAAGGGATACTTAAGATGTGTTTGAAGGCAGAGGAAAAGGAGCCATAGGTGAGTCTTGACTCCAGAACATTTAAGAATAATATCATTATTGTTGTGGCCCTTCTCCCAGTATTTAAGAATTGAAAAGTTCAAAGCCTTTCTATTTTCCTATTAAGACTAATTCCAGTGTGAAAGCCCAGTTTCTTCCATGGCGACTAAGGGACTTGGTGACTGAGATTGTTGCATTCCAAGGACATTCTTAGCTGCCTGTTATATTTTATTATTGTCCAAGGTGTTAAAAGTTCATTTATGAAATCTGGTAACTGGCTCACATCCAAAAATAACTCCACCATTATATCTCTCTAGGGACTTTCAGAAAAGAACTTTTATTTGTGCCAAAACCATAGTAGAATGTGCAAATCTAGAATTCTAGCACATCTAGAATGTGCTGTCATAATTTCAGATTCCAAAGATTGAGAAAATCCAAAGAAAACAATTAAGAAATGTTTGTGTAGCTTGGAGACTGTTCAGTTTATCCCAAATTAGAAATTACTAAATGCTATTCAAAATATAGACTCTTGCCCTACCTTATAGGTGATACGGAATTTTATATCCTAAATGATTTCAAGACCTTGAGCTAGCATTGTGTGGCTGGTGATTTAAAGCATCCATTCAGACATGTTCTGCTATCTTCAATTTGTGTTTTCTCAGAGCTACCCATATGATGAGATCATTTTACCTTTACAAAAATTCATACAACTTCATTGCAATTTATGTGAGCAAAACTGACCGACCTGAGAGAATACATTTCTAAATAGCTGCTAATAAAGAATTACATCATATAGCAAATATTTTAAAGCCATTAGCTATAAAGTTTTATAGCTTTCTCATTGATTTTACAGACTATTGAGGTGATTCAGTTTAGGGTTAGCAGATGCAGTTGCCTTTGAAACTCATTAAACCCAAGAACAGAACATATATAGCTTAATCCAATGTCCATTTCAAGAAAACAGGGTGTGTTCTTCAAGTCATCAAATCCTACCCACACATGCCATGAGCACTGTTAAGTGTTGCTTTCTAAACTCAAACACAATAGTTCAGTTAGCAGTTATACATAAATTTCTTGCAGCAATTAATAAAATCACTGAACACATTTCAGTCGATAACTGGAGTTTCTTCCAGTTTCTCTGATTATTATGCCCTTTATTGTGGGCACAATAAAACAAGAAGCCCCCTATTTCACCCATCCTGGCTGCATGATCTCCCTGATTTTCTGAGAGTCGGCAATCTATGCCTGCTTCACTCAGAGGATTGCTGGGCTATCAGAAAGAACAGCATGCAGACAAAGCCCCTAAATTCCATAGTACTTGGTGGGGATAGCTGATATACTCCAGACCCATCAGGAATTCTAAGGACCCTCTCACTTTGAGACCTGAATCAAAGACTTGCCCCTGTCCCAGGCTAGATAACCCTGAAGATGTGACCAGGCCGCCAAAAATCCCAGGGAGACTGAGGGCAGACAGATCCAGGGCCCTAAAGGGCAAGTAACTGGGGGTCAGGAACTCCAGGGGAAGTTTTCCACAGATAGGATTGCCCTTTGCCCTCTCACCCTTGCACCATCCCACCACACAACTTCACAGAGAGAAGGCCTTGTTTTTCCATTTATCATCATCATCATCATCATCATCAATCGTATTTATTGAGCGCTTACTATGTGCAGAGCACTGTACTAAGCACTTGGGAAGTACAAATTGGCAACATATAGAGACAGTCCCTACCCAACAGTGGGCTCACAGTCTAAAAGGGGGAGACAGAGAACAAAACCAAACATACTAACAAAATAAAATAAATAGAATAGATGTGTACAAATAAATTAAATAAAAAAAATAGAGTCTAAAAAAAAATATGTACAAACATATATACATTTATGAGTGTGAGCAGGTTTCCAGACTTTGTTATTTTGCAAGGTAAGCCATTTGGGTCCTTATCTGAACCCATTTTTCTTCAGGAATTCCTGTTCCCTTCACCGGCTAGGCTCAGAAATTGAGTTATTATTGGGAATGTTCTGTTTCCTCTTGGCTAACAAGAGCTTAAGGCTACAGATCCAAGACTGAAGGTGAAACAGAAGAGAGAGTGAATAGGGGAAATGAGGGCTTACTAAGGCACAGTCTCGTGGAGGATATGTGATTTTAGGAGGGTTATAAAGGTGGGGAGAACAGTGGTCTGGGCAAGGGGATCCAGTGTTAGAGGAGTGAAGTGTGCAGGCTGGATTATAGTAGGGTACAATGATAAAGAAATAGAAAATAGACTCGAGAAGGCCAGTAGTTGTCAGACCAACTGGAGGTTGTCAGACCAACTGTGGTGGCTGTCATACCTCGATCACAAATAGAAGCCACATCTATCTCTTTGAACAGTTCCACCAGCATCAGTTACAGACCATACTCAATATCAGCATGGTTTAATGGTTCTAATCCAAGCTCCATCACTTGTCTGCTGTGTGACCTTGGGCCCATCACTTAACTTCTATGGGCCCAATTTACCTCATCTGTAAAACGGATTTAATTTGTGAGCCCCATATGAGACATGGACTGTGTCCACCTGACATGAAGCAGCGTGACTCAGTGGAAAGAGCATGGGCTTTGGAGTCAGAGGTCGTGGGTTCAAATCCCGACTCCACCACAAGTCTGCTGTGTGACCTTGGGCAAGTCACTTAACGTCTATGAGCCTCAGTTCCCTCATCTGTAAAAATGGGGATTAAGACTGTGAGCCCCACGTGGGACAACTTGATCACATTGTATCACCCCCAGCGCTTAGAACAGTGCTTTGCACATAGTAAGCGCTTAACAAATGCCATCATTATTATTATTATTATTGAATCTTGAGACATGGACTGTGTCCACCTGATATGCTTGAATCTATCTCAGTGCTTAGTACATAGTAAGCACTTGACAAATACCATTAAAAAAAAATCAAGTGGCAATATAACATGATGAACAATGAACTTCTGTAATGTAGTCAATCTCCTAGCATGGAAGCAATGCTCACATTAACACAGCTACACTGGGTGGGAGGAGAAAAAAACAACAGCATGATATCCCAAAATCCAAAAACAGAAGTAATTTAAGCCTCAGAACTCTTGGAGTCAATTACTGAGGTCACAACTGCCATGAAGAAGAGAATAGCTTCCTCTGAGCTAAAGCTTCACATGGAGGGAGGCAAAAGATGAGCCATATGTATTTAAGATAGATTAGCCTGCACTGCTATTAAGAAAAGAATGGATGTTTTCAGCCAGAAGTCATTTCTAGATAGTGAGACGAGAAGGCAGAAGCTGAAATGTCATCAGGCAATGCAAATAAATTATGATAGCCCGATTAAGTTCAGTCTTTGGATGTGCATGCTGCCTTTGGGTCTGCAGGTCTTTCATTGTCTTCACCTTGGACGGAACTTTTGATCACAAAGAATATATATATTCATATAAATGTGTGTGTGTGTGTGTGTGTGTGTAGTAAATAACTGGCCTAGAGAAATGCCCTAAATCAGCTAGAACTGACCCCATAATGCTGCGTTTCAAAACCAGCTTAAACATCAGCCAGTACTTATCCTCAGGGCACATGTATATCTACATCTATATAAAGGGAGTGGGGGTAACATATTACCTGATTTTATATCAGACCTTTGGGAATATTCTCAACACAGGGACACAGTCCCGCATAAGACCATTGAAATGCTGCTATGTTTCTCTGTTGGGTGAGTAGCATGGGAGCGAGATACAGGGAGGTGAGAAGGCAGCAGGGAAAGGTGTAGTTTTTATGGCCAAAGTATACGTTCTGTGTGGCAATTACTTAAAACAGCCACTGCTTTTCTCTCTCAATGAATTAGGAAACTTGGAGGAGGCAGGGCCGTTTTGAATGTAGTCCTGTACTAATTCCAGAAACTGTAAAACAGAGGAAGTTTCTCCTGGCTGCTGCCATCACCCAAGCAAATTCTCTTGTGGACTGGAGCCCCCAAACTTACCAGTTGGGCTTACGCAGCCTTGCCCACATAAACACAGCACCTGCCAGATTTAAAAACCTCTAATTATCAGGGAACCTCACATCTGTGATGTGAATTAAAACAAAATCAGACAGGAAACGGAGTAGATCGTATGAAATTATGGATGCAATGCAAAATGCCAAAATGTTGGATCCGATTAACTACCGATTATAAAACTGGCCATCATATCAGATACATCTCTGCTAGTATTTCTGGAACATTAGACAAACCTCTAAAAATGTTCACATATAAAATATAAACTGGGATTCATGTGTTTGTGCTAGCTTGAAAGCCTCTAATAAGAATTATTTTTTATTTTCCTATGGTGACTCTCTTTCATTCCTCTGATTTAATGGGAAATTTGCACCATCAGCTCAATGTCCCTGGGTTACTAAAGCCATGAAATACAAAGTGCAGATTAATAGGCATGAAATGTGAAGTAAATGTTTAAAGATGGGACTGTATTTGTGTGATTCATTTTTGACATGATGTTCCAGAAGGGGCTTCATTATCAGAAAGAATTCACTCTCTTTCAATAAACATTTTAGTGAACATTTCACATATCAGCAAGCTATACTTAATGATAGTTGTTTTTACCAGCTTAATGAATAATTTTAAACTCATCATACCCATAGCTTAATTTTTTTAGAATGAGAAGCTGCCTGTGGTTAACTATCCAATCAGGGCTCATTAGTGAAATAAATTTCTCACAAACTGCAGACTTTTGAGTCAAATTAAAAAAGTGATAATTTTGTTATCCAACAATCTGGCACTGTTCCCACTGGAAACATTAAGGTAGCACTTCATACAATTCAGGTAAAATCTGCTTGGCAGTTAAAAAAATTTGTATTAACCTGAGAAAATTAAAAACAAGATCATCATCCATCTTCTATATGATGTAGCCTCACCTTCATGAATTTTTAACACTTGAGATTTCATTTTGAAGCACAGATTCTTTATCATTCATTTTAATACCCATTAATTTTGGAGTTAAACAGTGCTATATAACATACTATAATTGATAAATATATTACACAAAGAAAAAATGGAAGAAATGTGGCATGATGGCTGAATCTAAAAGCTGAGAGTATGTGTTAGCTTTTGATGTTAAACAAAATGAATGATTTAATGTGTGATTAAGTCAAGTAATTCCTTAAACTTGACTCTTCCACTACCTAAACTGCTGTAACTTGCATGTTTTGAAATGCCCATGAACTTCCTAAGGCCATCCATAATTCCATTTTATCCCATCCTGGAAGTGTTAAACCCTTCTAACAAGAGTCTGGTCTATATCTTTATGCCTCAGACCTTGGAATAATTCTAAAATCAATGTTTACCTCTTTTTTCTTACAGGAATCCTGAAAATGTGGCTGTAAAAAAGCCACTTGTTTTTGCAGACTACTATTATTGTTTGCTATTTAGGTTGTGGGTCTTAAATGGCGTGGACAATAATTCAAAATGTTCAAACTTCCATAAATTCAGTAATCAAATTAATAGCTGACAGGACATGGCTTTAAAATGCACCTTAATGTGCAGCTAGTAATAAAAATAAAATCCTTTGTATCTAGAAGTTTGTTTGAATAAACAGATAGATCAGCAATCTTAAATGACAAACGAATTATCTGATATTTGATTATGATGAATTATCTGATATCTGTACTATGATAATTACAATTATCTGTGTACTTCAAGATGTAAGATTTCATTGTTCCCTGTTATA
Source organism: Tachyglossus aculeatus (assembly GCF_015852505.1). NCBI lineage: Eukaryota > Metazoa > Chordata > Mammalia > Monotremata > Tachyglossidae > Tachyglossus > Tachyglossus aculeatus. The sequence goes on along the minus strand of NC_052079.1, from coordinate 31,811,563 downwards.
TTTTAATGTCGTTGTGGGCCAGGGAACATGTCTACCAACTCTGCTATAGGGAACTCTCCCAAGCGCTTGGTACAGTGCTCTGCACATAGTAAGTCATCAATAAATGATTGATAGACTGATCAGCTGTAAACTGAGAATTACAAAGTTGCTGAAATACATTTTTACAAATAACTGAAGAGTAAATTTCAAATGAATGAAAATGATCTAAACCACACATTTCATGTTTATTTTTTGCTGTTGTTTTTAATGGTATTTATTTAGGGCTTTCTAAGCACTTAGGCACTGGAGTAGATGCAACTAATCAGGTTAGACACAATCTATGTTCCAGATGGGGCTCACAGTCTTAATCTTCAGTTTACAAATGAGGCAATGGACACAGAGAAGTTGAGTAACTTGCCCAACGTCATGCAAAGACAAGTGGCAGAATCAGGATTAGAACCAAGTCCCTCTGACTCCCAACCCAGTGCTCTATCCACTAAACCATGCTACTTCTACTCCGATCTATCTAAAAACTGATTTGGGAAAATTTCCAGAAGGTTTCCTTCAGTTAATTTAAGATTTCAAAAATCATCTGTAGATTAATCCAGAGGTCAGTGAATCACAGATATCATCAGGATGCTTCTGGTAAGGGAATAATATATTCTAATTTTTGACATCAGATTAATTTCAGAGACAGTAGGAGCACAAATTGTAAAATTTAAAACTGTTTTTTGATTTGTTCAGATGGTAGATGAGAAATATATTTCAAATCCACAAAGTAATTTTATGAATAAAATCTATTTTATCATTTAATTTTAACATCAGTTGTTGGACTACCTAGAGGTAGACTGGTGCAAATGTGAAGTGACAAGGAAGATAGGATTTTAAACTTAACAAGAAGCATCCGGAGAATTCACCGCAATTATTTCAGCCGCGGGTAAGTATATTTTCTACATCTGGAAACTACCTTAGACACTAAGTAATTATTCAACTACTGAAATAAGTAACCTTAAATGTGAAATAAATCCTTATTTTTAATAGAAAAAATAAGGTAACTATTTTCTCACGTTTTTGCACTCTCATCTCCAAGACATAAAATGTATTCAAGAGCACTTAAAAATGCACTTCAATTAACTGAATTTCAACATTTCTATTCTACACCCCAGTTCAAGAAATTACTAAATTTTCTGCCTTGGAATGATAAGGCTAAATTAATCAATCAATGGTACTTATTTAGTGCTTACTGTGTGCATAGCACTGTACTAAATGTTTGGGAGAGTACACTACAATAAAGTAGGCGGTGGACAGTATCCCTGCACAAAAGAATCAAGCAAAAACTCCTCACTAATGGCTTCAAAGCTCTCCATCATCTTTCCCCCTCCTATCTCACCTCCCTTGTCTCCTTCTACAGCCCAGCCAACACACTGCACTCCTCTGCTGCAAACCTCCTTACTGTGTCTCGTTCTCGCCTGTCCCATCATTGACCCCTGGCCCACATTCTGCCTCTGGCCTGGAATGCCCTTCCTCCTATCTGCCACACTAGCACATTTCCCTCCTTCAAAGCCCTACTGAAAGCTTACCTCCTCCAGGAGGCCTTCCCAGACTAAGCTCCCCTTTACCTCTGCTCTTCCGCCCCTTCTCATTGCCCCAACTCCCTCCCTCTGCTCTACCCCCCTCCCCATGCCACAACACTTTTGTACATATGTACATAATATTATTCTATTTATTTTATTAATGATGTGTAAATATACCTATAATTTTACTTACTTATATTGATGCTATTGATGCCTATTTACCTGAACCTATTTTGTTTTGCTGTGTGTCTCCTCCCTTCTAGACTGTGAGCCCATTGTTGGGTAGGGATTGCCTCTATTTGTTACTGAATTGTACTTTCCAAGCACTTAGTACAGTGCTCTGCACACAGTAAGTGCTCAATAAATATGATTGAATAAATGAATGAATGAAAGAAGCTTACAGACTAGAGTGAAAGGCAGACAATAAAATATGTACATAAATGTTGTGGGGCTTGGGGTGGGGTGAATATTAAAGTGCTTGAAGGGTACAGATCTAAGGTCTAGGTGACAATGCAGAAGGGTGAATAATGGAAGTAGTAACTTCATCAGAAAAGCCCTCTTGGAGGATATAAGACTTTACAAAGTCTTCAAAAATGGGAAGAGTGGAGGTCCGTCAGATAAGAAGGGGAAGGGAGTTCCAGGCCAGAGTGAGGAGGTGGGCAAGGGGCTGGTGGCAAGATAGACGAGACTGTGGTACAGTGATGAGGTTATTGAGCACTTACTGTGTGCAGAGCACTGTACTACATGCTTGGAAAGTACAATTTGGTAACAGAGACAATCCGTACCCAACAATGGGCTCACAGTCTAGAAGACATGTTACGAAGGCAGACCCAAAAGAATAAAACACCGGCCTGGGGGTCCGAAGGAGCTGGGTTATAATCCCAGCACTGCTGCTTGTCTTCTTCGTAACCTTAGGCAAGGCGCTTCACTTCTCTGTGCCTCAGTTACATCATCTGTAAAACAGGGATTAAGACGGAGCCCAATGTGGGACATGGAACGTGTCCAACCTGATTAGCTTGTACCTACCCCAGCTCTTAGTACAGTGCCTGGCACATAGTAAGTACATAAATATCATAAAAAAGAGAGTAGGTACGTTGAAAAGAGATGGCAAGTATAATATGAGATAGGTAGGACAGTGCTCTGCACACAGTAAGCGCTCAATAAATATGTTGAATGAATAGTAGTGTTGGGACGGGCCCAAGCTATTATTCTGCAGTGGGCATGCTGGGTGCCCAGCGATCCACTGGAACACTGGTAATGGGAGCAATGGTAAAAAGGACACTGGCTTAGATGTAGCCCTGGGGAAGAGTCTGTGGGTCCACTGATTGCTCCTTGTAGGTGGCTCTGGGGCCTGGGAAACAGCTGATCCTGCTGCTGCTGCTACTGAGATCCAACAACAACCCTCTCTGGCCAAATGCAGCAATCCTCACAACAAATTAGTTTGACTTGGTCGAAAGCCAGTAGAAGGTGGAGGTTTTTGGCAAGTTCCTCTCTTTAACCCCTTATTCCCAAAACTAACCCAGAAGCAATAATTCCGCTCTGGCAGATTGTTTCCCAAACCTTCCTCCCAGACGTGGCTTTGGAAAAGGACTATGCATATTTGAAGTGGGAAACTCTTCAGACATAGAAAACAGTAAATGAAAGAAGGGGGAGTCAGATCAGCTTAACATGGATGAGAGAAAAGAAACAGTAGTGAAGGACTCAGAAGTAGGGTGGCATAGTGGACAGCGAGTCTTGGAGTCGGAACAACCTGGGTTCTAATACCAGCTTTGCCATGTATCTGCTGTTTGACCTTGGGCAAGTCACATAGTTCCTCTGTGTGCCAGTTATCTTTAAAATAGGGAATACCATAAACCCCACAGATTGTGCCCAACATGATTATCTTGTATCTATCCCAGCACTTAGTGTGCAACCTGATTATTTTTTTTCTAGCCCAGGACTTAGTACAGTGCCTGGCACATAGTAAGTTGCTTAAAAAAACAAAAACCCATTAAAAACAGGATCAGATGGATAATGGAGAGTTTGGAGTCATTTGGTGGAAAGAGCTGAATCCAGAGTTCATTCATTCATTCAATCGTATTTGAGCGCTTACTGTGTGCAGAGCACTGTACTAAGAGCTTGGGAAGTACAAGTTGGCAACATATAGAGATGGTCCCTACCCAACAGTGGGCTCACAGTATAGAAGGGGGAGACAGACAACAAAACAAAACATATTAACAAAATAAAATAAATAGAATAAATATGTACAAATAAAATAGAGTAATAAATACGAACAAACATATATACATATATACAGGTGCTGTGGGGAGGGGAAGGAGGTAAGGTGGGGGGATGGGGAGGAGGAGTAGGGGGAGAGGAAGGAGGGGGCTCAGTCTGGGAAGGCCTCTTGGAGGAGGTGAGCTCTCAGTAGGGCTTTAAAGGGAGGAAGAGAGCTAGCTTGGCAGATGTGCAGAGGGAGGGCGTTCCAGGCCAGGGGGAGGATGTGGGCCGGGGGTCGACGGTGGGACCGGTGAGAACGAGGCACAGTGAGGAGATTAGCGGCAGAGGAGCGGAGGGTGAGGGCTGCGCTGGAGAAGGAGAGAAGGAAGGTGAGGTAGGAGGGGGTTCTTAAAATGGGTTGTGTTAAGCTGCTTTACTGGGTGTTTGTGTTTTTGTGTTTAAGGAAAATGGAATTAGAGGCTAATGAAGAGGTGCTTTTAAGCAGTTAAATATGATCATTATTATTATTATTCAATATTTATTTATTTTGAGCCCTGCTATGCTGAAATGTGGTGCAAAATACTAGAATTAAATCTCCCACAAGTTAGTAACTATAAAGGACTACAGAGACATAATTAAATCCCGTTAAACTGTTTTAACCTGTTAGTGAGCTTTACTTGTGTGGGTGAAGGGGGCAATGAAAAGAAACTTGCAAGCCGGGGTTAGGAGGGTGATTGCAGAAGGCTTTCCTTATCTTGGCTAAGTTTATCTGCAGACAGAGATAATGAGAACAGAAGAAGTTAGAGAAGCAGCATGGCTCAGTGGAAAGAGCATGGGCTTTGGAGTCAGAGGTCATGGGTTCAAATCCCAGCTCTGTCACTTGTCAGCTGTTTGACTTTGGGCAAGTCACTTAATTTCTCTGGGCCTCAGTTACCTCATCTGTAAAATAGGGATTAAGACTGTGAGCCCCATGTGGGACAACCTGATCATCTTGTATCCTCCCAAGCGCTTAGAACAGTGTTTTGCACATAGTAAGTGCTTAATAAATGCCATCATATTATTTATATTGTTAACTGGAACAGGGCTGTCCAGATAGTAAGTCAAGAAAGCCATTGTGTCAGGGACTCACATAGTTGGGGAAACTTGTGGCTCCTCTTAGGGATGGAAGGGTCACTGACTGCTGTTCTTTAAGATGGTAACAAAAAGGCTTGACTCCTAGAAGGAAGCAGCATGGCTTAGTGGGTAGACCATGGGCCTGGGAATCAGAAGGATCTGGGTTCTAGTTCTGCCTCCATCATATAATAATAATAATGATTATGGAATTTATTAAGTGATTACTATGTGCAAAGCACTGTTCTAAGCACTGGGGAGGTGATCAGGTTGTCCCACGGGGGCTCACAGTCTTAATCCCCATTTTACAGATGAGGTAACAGACACAGAGAACTTACGTGACTTGCCCAAAGTCACACAGCTGACAATTGGCGGAGCCGAGATTTGAACCCATGACTTCTGACTCCAAAGCCCGTGCTCTTTCCATTGAGCCACGCTGCTTAATATGCCTGCTGTGTGGCCTTGGGCAAGTCACTTAACTTCTCTGGGCTTCAGTTACATCAATCTCTGCACACAGTAAGCACTCAATAAATACAATTGATTGATTGATTGATCTGAAAAATGGGGATTAAGACCGTGAGCCTCATGGGGGACAGGGATTTTGTCCAATCTTGTAACTATCCTAGAGCTTAGAATAGTGCCTGGCACATATTAAGTGCTTAACAAATGCCACAATTCATATTATTCTTATAAAAATGTTCACCGCAAACAGACCTTTTGAAGGGGAATGCCACTCGGGACTGAAGTGATAAGGCAGAAGTTGGGGTGCTGACTTTCCCATGGGGTTCTGCTGAGGGGCTGTCCCAGGGAGGTTGTAGTGGAGTGGCTTAAGGAGAGGTAGAGATCAATTTTTTTCCACCTCTGGGAGGTTAAATACCTGAAGCCATCACTGAGGAGCGCCCTGAAGAACATGAGAGCCTACCTCCTCCAAGAGGCCTTCCCAGACTGAACCCCCTTTTTCCTCTTCTCCTCCCCATCCCCCCTGCCCTACCTCCTTCCCCTCCCAACAGCACCTGTATACATGTTTGTACAGATTTATTACTCTATTTTACTTGTACATATTTACTATTCTATTTTGTTAATGATGTGCATTTAGTTTTAATTCTATTTGTTCTGATGACATGACACCTGTCTACATGTTTTGTTGTCTGTCTCCCCCTTCAAGACTGTGAGCCCGTTGTTGGGTAGGAACCATCTCTATATGTTGCCAACTTGTACTCCCCAAGCGCTTAGTACAGTGCTCTGTACACAGTAAGCGCCCAATAAATATGATTGAATGAATGAATGAATATAACCTAAAGGAATCAATCAATCAATCAATCGTATTTATTGAGCGCTTACTGTGTGCAGAGCACTGTACTAAGCACTTGGGAAGTACAAGTTGGCAACATATACAGATGGTCCCTACCCAACAGAGGGCTCACAGTCTAGAAGGGGGAGACAGAGAACAAAACCAAACATATTAACAAAATAAAATAAATACAATAGATATGTGCAAGTAAAATAGAGTAATAAACATGTACAAACATATATACAAACATAGGAATCTGATTGTTTCAGACTCAGACAAACCTCACTAAAATCAAATGACATTTCCATATTTGAAATAGACAGGATAAAACTGATGGAAAAGATTGAAAAAGACAAGTTGTTTAATAAAAATTTTCTTAAAAAAAGAGAAAAGCACACATGCCATTTACCTCAACTCACGAGGTAACAAGAGAGAAAACATGTTGGCAAACAGATCAGCAAGTCTCAAAATATTCCCTCTGTTTTATAAGGAAAATGATCATTATAAGGGAGTCAATAATACCACATGAAATGTGAACAAGGGCAGTGTGGCATATTGAAACTAGGTGGTTTACGTAGACTCACAAAGACTCATTGTGAATTACTAGATTCTTCAGAATGGAATGTGTAAACAATCTTAAAATGCTGTATGATATTCAAATTAAATGTATGTCTGCTAGTTTGCGAATTTTTGAAAGGATGTCTGAAAACATCTCTAAAATATTTTCAAATTTGGCCAAGATGATTTTAAGTGTATCACCAAAGGGTCACAGATTTAAAAATTGATTAGCTTGCTGAAAACCACAAAATTATTTGTGACATCTGGGGAAACTGAGACACTGGGACACAGGGCAGTAGATTAATGTGTTCATTACATTACTTGTTGATAGCAGATTGGAAAATAACTTTCCTAACTTTAGGCTTAGTTTTTCTCTATTAGGCTTTCCTATGTTAAAAAGGCCTTAGTTGTCATTTAAGTGAGAAGCAAAAAATCTTTTTCAAATTAATTTTTGCTATATCCAATCCAATCTCCCCACCCATAATTCTCTTTTTCTAAATATCAGGAAAACGAAAACTGACACTGATATTGCTGAATTTCATGCATTCTATTTCACTAACAGATCCATCATTGTTTTGTATTTTTTAATGTTACTTTTAGTTAATAATAATGATGGCATTTGTTAAGCGCTTACTATGTGCAGAGCACTGTTCTAAGCGCTGGGGGGATACAAGGTGATCAAGTTGTCCAATGTGGGGCTCACAGCCTTAATCCCCATTTTACAGATGAGGTAACTGAGGCTCAGTGATTTGCCCAAGGTCACACAGCAAACGTGGTGGGGTCAGGATTCAAACCCATGACCTCTGACTCCAAAGCCCGTGCTCTTTCCACTGAGCCATGCTGCTTCTCTGAGGAAGTACATCTCTGCCTAGCATTTTATGAAGGTTTAGGGATAGATCTTACTTGCAGTAGTAAACAAAGCATCACACAAATATGTTGAAAAAAATCCTAACCCCACAGAACTGCTAAGCGCAAGTATAGTGTAGTCAGACTATCAAAGTAATGAATCAGTGGTATCTATTGGATTCCTATGTGCAGAGCCCTGCACTTCGGGCTTTGGAGAATAGGAGACATAATATTTACCTTCAAGGAGCTAATAATCTAAACTGTGGAGACTCAGCCAAAAAAAAACGTTAACAAAAAGTGGGGAAAGATACAGATGATTGCAATGATCGAAGGAGTATGGGAGAATAAATACGATGAATAAATAAGCGCTCACTAATTTAAATCAAGTCTTTTGACCATAGCTAAGAGTGGATGAATAAATCTTGTGAATAAATGAATTAAACCCAATACAGCGCATGGCACATAGGTGCTTAAATACCATAAAATCTATGGTATTTGTTAAATCCTTACTATATGAGAAGAACTATACAAAGCACTGGGGTAGATATGACATAAACAGACCTGACAGTTCCTGTCCCACAAGAGGTTCACAGTTTGATGGAGAACAGGTATTGAAAACCCCCATTTTAAAGATGAGTAAACTGAGGTACAGAAAGTCATATAGCAGACAGGGGCAGGGTCGGGATTAGAACCCAAGTCCCCTGATTCCCAGGTCTGTGACTTTTCCCCTAAGCCATGACCTGGCTTGTGGAGAGATTCAGAATTCACGACGGGGGAAAACTAGAGCCTGGCTGCTTCAAGGTGAAATGGAGGGAAAACTTTAGCTTTCTGGTGATGCATCCTCACTTACTTTCCTGTGACAACTGGCTAACTCACCATACACCCATCAGAGCAGGACCCCAGAAACCACCCCTTTTGGAGCTCCAAGTCAGAAACCATGGGAGGATAAGGACTCAGAGCCCCTGTGCCACCATCCACTCTGATCATATAGACTTTCACGAGTCCAGAACTGCATTCTCCCCCAAAAATCATGGTGGGAGCCCACACCACTGCTGAGGTCACAGTCAAGAATGAGGAGATTTTAAGAAGCCTTCAATCACCTGGAACACTAAAGCCATTTGAAATCTAGGCCTGCCTGGATTGGGGAAGATTATCAGGACCACTTTCCTCAAAGACTGAAGAGAAACACATGCAACAGAGTAAAGCAAGTTGTTGGATAATGCTACGTTCCAGCTGAAAACTGGAATTCACTTGCTGAGGCCAAACCGGCATAGCACTCGGCTATGAAGAAGGAAGAGGCTCTCTTTTAGCAAAACCTAGATATGGAAAGAGAGACAAGGAGGTAAAACAGGAAACAAAGTGAGGCTCTGCAAACAGTAAGTCCAACAACATAACAAGGGAGAATATTTTTTAGCACGCAACATGACAGGGACTGTGGATTCCATACTGGCTTTGTCAGCCATGCATGTGCTCAAAGTTGAACTTCACTTCCCATGGTACTTTCTTCAGATTTGAGGAAAGCTGTCCATGTAATATGAATGCATATATAGATATGAATATCTATGTGACTGTACATATCTATATATACACACCTTTTTAATTCTCCTTGCTTCTCGTTCTTGTTTTCTAAGTGCTGTTTTGCACCATTCTTAGAATGTATTTCTCTTTTCTGCCCTCTGAGAATGTGAACTTCTTATAGAACCAAGATCCATGTCTGAATCTGCGAACCTCTTCTACAACCAAGATCCATGTCTCAATTTGCCTATTAGTCATGCTTATCACAAAGCAGGTATTTAGTATATACAATTGCTAGCAGTATTGTAAGACAAAATTGAATGGAATTCAGTAATGGGAAAGATATGTTGTCACAGAATCACTTTAATTTCTTCTGTAACAACATATATTCTTTTGATGAGGTAAAGGCAAGAGGTGTACTGTACAAAGTTTTAGTAAAATTCATAAAGATAAGATTCTAAATAATATTAAAGTGTTTAGTCATTTTCAAATGTAGAGTTAGATAAGGGGAGATGATAAATGTAGGTCTCATTGAGGTGCATTGTGCTTTCCCAAGTGCTTACTATTGTGCCCTGCACAAAGTACTCAATAAATACCACTGATGATGATGATGAATGGTGGCAAATGGTCAATTCTCTGTGATAGCCAGGACCCTTTTCTCATTTACACATCTTAATAATAATAATATTGTATTTCTTAAGCACTTAATTATGTGCCAGGCACTGTACTAAGCACTGGGGTGGATACCAACAGAGCCGGATGGACACAGTCCCTGTCCCAAATGGGGCTCACAGTCTCAATCCCCATTTTATAGATAGGTAACTGAGGCTCAGAGAAGTGAAGCAACTCATCCAAGATCACACAGCAGACAAGTGATGGAGCCAGGATTACAACCCATGACCTTCTGACTCCTGGGTCCATGCTTTATTCACTACTCCATGCTGCTTCTTAACATATTCAAAACATTTTTCAAACCCAAGTAGAAGTTTCTTCTAATAAAGTCAGTTAGATCATGAAATGCTACAGTAGTAGTGATAATATTTTTTGAAGCTCTCACTTTTAGTACTCTCACCTGTGTATTCTTTCCCAGAGCTAAAAGTTAGCTCCTGGTCCTTCAGGAGCTCTCAATCTAAAAATAATGTGGGGGAGGGCTTGGCGACAGAAGCGGCGTGGCTCAGTGGCAAGAGCCCGGGCTTGGGAGTCAGAGGTCGTGGGTTCTAATCACAAATCCGCCACTTGTCTGCTGTGTGACCTAGGGCAAATCACTTAACCTCTCTGTGCCTCAGTTCTCTCATCTGTAAAATGGGGATTAAGACTGTGAGCCCCATGTGGGACAACCTGATTACCTTGCATCTACCCCAGAGCTTAGAACAGTGCATAGCACATAGTAAGCGCTTAACAAATATCCACATTATTATTATGATTACATAATGAAAAGATGAAATAGTACAAATGCAAACTGGTATAAAAGACAAAGTTTAGAGTCCAGTAAATTTGGTGGTAAAGAGGACCTTCAGGGTGACCTTCAGTATGGCCAGAAACTTGTTGCAACATTGGTATCACAAAATATCTTCATGTCAATCAATCAATAATGTACACTGAGCACTGCATTAAGTTTTTTGGGAGAGCACAGTACAAAAGATACACAGACCCTGATTCTGTTTTCCACCTTTTTGTTTATTCTGTGCTATTCAATCAGTCATGGTATTTATCATTTACAGTGAGCAGAGCACTGCACTAAGTACTTGGGGGAATACAATGGAATCGGTAGACACATTCCCAACTGACAAGAAGTGTACAGTCTAGAGGTGGGGGACAAACATTAAAATAAATAAAAGATATGACTATAATTATCATGGGGTGAGGGTGGGAAGCAGTGTGGCCTAGGGGAGGAGCACAAGCCTGGGAGTCAGAAGATCTGGGTTCTAATCCCGATTCAGCCATTTATGTGCTGAATGACCTTAGGCAAGTCACTTAGGTTTTCTGTGTTTCAGTTTCAACTGTAAAATGGGACTCCAGTATCTGTTCTCCCACCTTTGCCTGTGACCTCCAGGTGGGGCAAGGACTGTGGTCCAGCCTAATTGCCTTTTAGCTACCCCAGCACCAAGAACAGTGCTGAGTACATAGTAAGTGCTAGGTATAATAATAAAAATTGTACCATTAATATTAAGTGATTAACAGGTATGGATCCAAGTGAACAGGCGATTCAGAAGGGAGTGGGAGTAAGGGAAATGAAAGTTTAGTCAGGAACGCACCCCAGACTAAGCACTCAAGCAGCTCACCCCATCCTAACTCACTGATCTACTATAGTCCAGCCTGACTTGGCTCCTCTAGCACCACCTTACTCACTGTGCCCCGATCTCATCTATGTTACCTCTGACTTTTCCCACATCTTCCCTCTGGCTTGGAACTCACTCCCCTCTCCATATATGCCAGACAACTATTCTTTCCATTTTCAAAGCATTATTAAGGTCACATCTACTTCAAGAGATTCATTACGCCCTCTTCTCCCCACCTCCCTCTTCTTTCTGCAGATGGATCTGTAGCCTTTGGGCATTTGGTGTTTGCCCTACCCTCAACCCCACAGCACTTCAATGATTTACATCTTCAAATTATGTATCATAAATAATAAATGAGAAGCAGCGTGGCTCAGTGGAAAGAGCACAGGCTTTGGAGTCAGAGGTCCTGGGTTCAAATCCCAGTTCTGCCAATTGCCAGCTGTGTGACTTTGGGCAAGTCACTTAACTTCTCTGGGCCTCAGTTACCTCATCTGTAAAATGGGGATTAAGACTGTGAGCCCCCCGTGCGACAACCTGATCACCTTGTAACCTACCCAGTGGTTAGAACAGCGCTTTGCACATAGTAAGCACTTAAATACCATCATTATTATTATAACTCGTTTATTTTAATGTGTCTGTCTCCCTCTCTAAACTGTAAGTTCATTGTGGGCAGGGAACATGTCCACCAACTCTGTTGTATTGTACTCTCCCAAATGCTTAGTACAGTGCTTTGTATATAATAAAAGCTCAATATCATTGGTTGATTGACTGATTTAAAGGAAATTACAAACAGGTTGGAAGGAGAACATGGGCCTGGGGTTGGCAATGGGATCGATGAGATGAGGTACAGTGAATAGGTTGGCATCAAAGAAGCAGAATGTGTGGAATGAGTAGTGGCTAACTAGTAAAATTCAGCACGAGCATTGTTTAGTCAACCGTGGGTAAAATTACTGGTATCAAATTCTCCTAAACCAACTGGCTATTCTACAGATATAGCTAGAGATGTTGAAGCAGTTCAGGTACAGTGATACTTTGCTTCCGGTTGTTAAGTATGCTCCAGAGGTATATAGCGTAAGTCAGTGCCACAGCTGATGAATATTTAGAATATATTCATTCTCTGAGAGCTACGTGAAGTAAGCTGTAAACAGCCACATTCCATCTACATATTCAGGTGTCACATAAAAGGTAATTATTTAAAGTTATTCTACAGAAAATGCAATACAAAGAAAACCATTTTTAATCTGGAAAACTTTTACTAGTTTGAAGAAAATTTCAAACGTTTTGTGGCTTTTCAAGTATTCTGTCATTATTTGGGAAAATATTATTCAACACTACCTTGCATGTCATGAATAAAAGCAACATTAAAGCATTTTTCCATGCCTCTGAGATTTATGCTTTCAAAATATGCTATGAAGAAGATTGCTTAAACCAATGCTCTACTTTCAAGAGTGCACAAAATGGCATTGGCCCTCAAGTCTACATTTGTCTGGGCCAAGCAAAACAAAATATATGTCTTCTAAAAATAGTTTATTCATTTACTCAAATATACATCTCTAAGTTACTGAGAAGGTCTTATAACCAGAAGTTAAATCTTGCATTGATATGTGACTTTGAGAAGAATGATCAACTCCAGGTATGTTATATTCCAAATAATATCCTTGGAAATTACCTTAAAATGAGTTTTTCCCTTTTGAGGGTGACCGTATTGATGTGATGATCAGCATAAATTGAATAAAACATTTCTTGTGTCTGAAAGGACAGCTCCCCATTTTGAAAAGAAATCAAGCCACATCCGGATAGATGGGGCTTTCTTAACAGTAAAACCATGTTTCTCTAGAAGATACATTTCAGGGAAAACTTCATTTGAATTAGTTTCTTCTGTCACATCGTGGGAAACAAGGATTTTTTTGTTTTGATTTCCATATTCCAATGAGGAAAATTGTATTTTCCATGAGGACAGGAAACATGTCTTTTTCTTCTATTGTAGTTAAGTGCTCTGTACAGTCTTGTACACATAGTAGGTCCTCAGATACTATTGATTGGTTCCATAAATAATGATAGTCCTGTAAGTATGGGCATTACTCAGTTTCAGTCTTCTATTGTGAGAGTAACTGTGGTATTTTTAAGCTCTTATTATGTGCCGAGCACTGCAGTTAAGCACTAGGGTAGATACAAGATAATCAGGTCAGACACAGTCCCTGTCCCACATGGGGCTCAAAGTCTAAGTAGGAGATCAAACCCATTTTAAAGATGAGGTAACAGGCACAGAAAAGTTATCTGCCCAAGGAACATAGCAGGCATGTGGAAAGGCGGAGTTAGAACCCAGGTCCTTCGACTCTCAGGCCTAGGGTCTTTTCATTAGGCCACGTTGAGAGAAGAGAACTGAATTCAAGAAAAGCTACGGATATTGGAAGTTAAGGATCCTAGGAGAAAGAGTCTACAAAATGAATCAGATGCAATATAGGTCCTTTTTATTAAGTTCAATCTCTAAAATCAATTGTATCTACTGAGAGCTTACCGTGTGGAGAACACTGTTCTATGTGCTTGTGAGTACAATGTGACAGAGTTTGTAGACTTGTTTCCTGCCCACAAATAGCTTGCAGCCTAGAAGTGCTCTTTTCAGGATTGCAAAGTGGGACTAGAATGAAATTTCTGGGAGTGGGGCTTTGTAAAGAGCAGAACACCTAAGTGTGGGTCAAACGATGCAGGAAAGGAGCACCATAAAGTATGAAATAAGAGAAAAAGACAGGAACCAAAGGAGGAAACGAGCAGATATGCAAGCAGGACTGACAGAAATACAAACACACATGCCTGCACACAAACACATACTCAGTTACCCACAAAGACAGTTTTAAAACCACTCAAGGGAGTGTGATCATCATCAGGCGAAGAGCAAAGAACCTTTCTAACCTTTCCAGAAACCAGCAGAACATGACAGGAGAAGGGAAGCTATTGCAATGCTGCAGTTTTCCCTGCTGCTTCTGGTATTTAATGTTATTTCTGCTGGGATTCCAGGCTGCTCCCATTTAGACAGGACAGAAAATAAGTCAGAAGCCAGTGAGGAGCTTCCAACTAGGTTTACTGCTGCTGTTGTGATCCCTGCTGCTCCGTATTATTGCTTGCTACAGTGAACTTTCTCTAGACTATAAACTCATTATGGGCATGGGATGTATATATTTGTTGTTGTACTCTCCTCAGTGCTTAGTACAGTGTTCTGTTAACAGTAAACACTCAATAAATACAATTGACTAACTACAGGGATTGGGCTTCCAACTGCTATTGTGCAGCTGATGCATTCACTTCAGTATTGTAAACTCTTGGATTGTAATCTCTGTGAGGGCAGGGATTGCTTCTTTGCCCTTCATTGTGCTTTTCAAGTGCTTTTAGTTCAGCCTTTTGTACTTGGCATATGCTCAATAAATCCCATCCACTGACGAACTGCCATTACTTGCATGGCAGAATCACAACCAACATCTTGGCTGGCCATTTTAAACTTTTTGTATGCTTTTTCTGCTCCTTCCTGCCATCGCAGAATGATTTGGGGGTTCAGTATTAAGTCTACTTACTTAAAAGCTAATTGGTTCAGTTCAATCTGCTCAATGATATTTATTGAGTGCTTACTATATGTAACAAACAATAATGATAACAGTGGCATTTATTAAGTGCTTACTATGTGCAAAGCACTGTTCTAAGCGCTGGGGAAGTTACAAGGTGATCAGGTTGTCCCATGGGGGGCTCACAGTCTTAATCCCCATTTTACAGATAAGGTAACTGAGGCCCAGAGAAGTTAAGTACCTTGCCCAAAGTCACACAGCTGACAATTGGTGGACCTGGGATTTGAACCCATGACCTCTGACTCCAAAGCCCGTGCTCTTTCCACTGAGCCATGCTGCTTCTCATACTAAGAACATACTAACACATCATACTAAGCACTTCAGAGAATATAACATAATTTAGCAGACAGTCCCTGCCCATAACAACCTTACACTCTAGAAGGGGAGACAGATAATAAGAATAAATAATTTATAATATAGAATTTAAATCTATGTACATAAGTACAGTGGGGTAGAGAAGCAGTGTGGTTCAGTGGAAAGAGACCAGACTTTGGAGTCAGAGGTCACGGGTTCAAATTCTGGCTCTGCCAATTGCCTTCTGTGTGACCTTGGACAAGTCACTTAACTTCTCTGTGCCTCAGTTCCTTCATCTGTAAAATGGGGGTTAAGACTGTGAGCCACCCGTGGGATAACCTGATCACCTTGTAACCTCCCAGCACTTAGTACAGTGCTTTATACATAGTAAGTGCTTAATAAATTCCATTATTATTATTATTAAATATCAAACCTCCATAGGTGCAGAAGGGAGAGGGAGCCAGAGAAAAGAGGGCTTAACAGGGGAAGCCCCCTTGGAGGAGATGTGACCTTAATAATGCTTTGAAGGTGGAGAGAGTGGTGGTCTGACATATATGGATTTGGTAGGTAGGGAGAAAATATGGGAAAGGGATCTGTGGTGAGACAGACAGTTTGAGGGCACAGTGCACTAGAGGAGCAGAGTGTATGGGCTGGGCTATAATAGGAGAACAGTGAGGTGAGTTAGGATGGGGTGAGCTGATTGCTTCATAATCAGTAGTAAGGAGTTTGATGCAGAACTGGATGGGCAGACATTGGAGGTTCTTGAGGATTGGAGAGACATAGACAATGCTTTTATTGAAAAGTGGTCCTTGCAGCAGAGGAAAGTATGGACTGGAGTGGGGAGAGGCAATAGGCAAAAAGGCAGATGCAATAAATCAAGGTGGGATAGGATAAGTGCTTGGATCAGCACAGTTGCAGTTTGGATGCTAAGGAACGGCTGAATTTTAGCAATGCTGCTCCTCAGATTAATCCTGCAGCTAGGACTTCTGGTTTGATCTCTGCCTTCCCGCTACTCACATCATGTATTACCTTTCTCATTTGGTTCATTTACAGGTCATTCAATCAAAATGGAATTTGAAGACCTTTTTCAGAAAATAAAATGTGCATTCCATATATTTGCCTTGAGAAGCAGCGTGGCTCAGTGGAAAGAGCCCAGGCTTGGGAGTCAGAGGTCATGAGCTCTAATCCTGCCTCTGCCACTTGTCAGCTGTGTGACTTTGGGCAAGTCACTTGAGTTCTCTGAGCCTCAGTTACCTCATCTGGAAAATGTGAGCCCCCCGTGGGACAACCTGATCACCTTGTATACCCCCAGCGCTTAGAACAGTGCCTCACACATAGTAAGTGCTTAACAAATGCCATTATTATTATTACTATTATCGAGATCTAGGAAGAAGTGTTGCCTAGTGGAAAGAGCATGGACCACGGAGTTAGAGGACCTGGCTTCTAATCCTCATTTTTCCACCTTGCCTGCTGTGGGACCTTGGGCAAATAATTTAACTTCTCAGAACCTCAATTTCCTCATCTGTAAAGTGATGATTAAATACCTGTTCTGTCTTCCCAACCTCAAAGCCTGATGAGGCCTCATGTCCAAACCCATCATCCAGGACTTGGCACATAGTAGACATTTAAATATTACCATTGTTGCTATTATCAGTGGCTTCTCAATTTAACTTGTTCCTCCCCCACCTCAGTACTTTGTCCCTAAGACTTTTTCATAGCTGAATGGGTTATATTACGTGTTGGAGGAAAAAAAATATATAGGCTACATGTTTCCTTTGAACTCATTAGTGTCCGTGGTTCATTTTTATATATAATAAACACTGAAATGTATAGACAATCACGATGAATTTCTTTGTTTAAGTTTAATTAAATCAATACCATTTGTGCTAAATAAAAGCATGTGAAAGAGGATGGTCAATACCCTGGACTTGAGGGGAGAAAAGTCAAGACTTCATTCCTGCCTAAGTGTGATGTGATGTTATAGTTTAGTATACCTTCCCAACCGTGCTGAACCAATAAACTTTAAGCTTTTCCTGTGGTGAAAGGTTGATTCAGACTCCAAGTGTAATCATTCTTGACATTGTCCGACCAAATGCTATGTTAGTTTTATTTTGTAGTTTTTTTTCCCCCACCACCTCCCGTCCCAAACTCAAGGAACTTAGAAGTCTCCCACACATTTCATTTTTCTTCAAAGAAAAATCAGTCCCTTCTAAAAGAGAAAAGCTCTTTGGATAAATACACTGGGGAACTTAGCGCTGTTTCATTTTTAAACAGATTTAAAAAAACAGATTTAAAAAAAACAGATTTAAAAAAATCTGTTTCCAAATCAATGACCTACTTTTCCTATTGGACACCTACAATGAATGGAATCTTTCTTTTTTAATAAACTCTGAAAAGTGAATCCTATCTGGGGCTAAAATCCCAGCAAGGGGTAAGTTCTGTAACGGAAACAAAGCAAGAGTTGACTCAAAGCTAAAGGAATTGATAGCCAGGAAAATAGAGCAGGCAAGAGGTGAATGAATGTGTATCTGGAAAAAAACCAGTTCACTTTTAACTGCTCATTTCTGCCAGAGTACATGTTTTTGCGATGCCTTTTTCGATAGAATGTGACACTAGAATTAGGAAGAGTCTTCCAGTGATTCATGTCTGTCTGGTTACAGCATGATGCCGTTCTGGAAGAATCAGTTAAGCTCATATACACAGTATTGGCCATGGGGAGAGTCCTAAATGTAAGTTATCCTTAGGCACAGGTTTTCACAAAAAAGTAACTCATGTTCTAGGAAAAGTGGGTGTATTGGACTACATGAAGCTTTTATATCCACTTAACTAAGCAGTTTAAAAGGAACATCAATTCAAAAATGAAAAGCATCCTATTATGACTTGGTATTTGCAAAGATTCTATTGGTTTAGAGAGGTAGAATTAAATAAAGGTTGATATAAGGATGGATAAATAATAAGAATGTAGCAACCAGAAAGACATTTACATTAAATGCCAGCAATAAACAATGTCAACATTTACTGGTCTATTTGGTTAGATTGCAAAAGGACTTATGCAGAATTCCCTAAGTAGTATTTCTTCAAATTGTCTAAATACACTCTCTCACTTAAAGATGTCCATGCCACTTGCACTGGAAATCTGGTTGATTAATGAGTGGCAAAAATATAAATACTTCATGATTGTCAATTTAATCAAAACATAGTAGATGCAATAAGCTCTTCAGATAGTAAATTTTTCAAATTGTTATAAAATGTGATTGGTGAACCTAATCAAGAACATTAATAGAGGCATGAAAAATTTTATAGCAGTCAGTGATTTTTTTTCCCCTTAGACTCAGAGACAGTCTATTGATTTGGTTTCAGATGAATTATTTTATTTGATGAGAATATAGCAAAGCTTGCATGGAATAAACACTGCTCTTCAATTATTCTATTTGCAAATCTAACTGCAGTGTTATTTCGATATACTTTTGATAATATTAAATCAAAGCAAAAATGCAGTTCAGGATACATAAGGGATTTAAGAAGTTTTGTTTATTTAAAATATTGCTAAACTTCATGTCACCATGGAATAAAAAAGTATATTCTTTGTTGCAGAAGGGAAATTTGGCAAATGTGAAATCATTGAAAAGGTTTTGTCATAGAATAACTTTTAATCTCCATTAGTAGATTAAAACAAGTAGTCCTCCAAAGAAAATTAGCATGTATGAAACATATGGAACAGAATCTTAAAAATCCAATGAAATGGAAAAGAATTTTTCTTAAATTCTATTTCATTTTTTTCCAAGGCATATAGTTACTTGATTTCAAGGCAGAAATTAGGAGGATTTGATTTTCCTGGTAAACTGAATTAAATATATCTACCTATTTTTCTTTGAAAAAGATTACAGTATTTAAAATAATTTACATGGCAGAAAATGTCTCTGTGTTAGAAGGGAGCAACTACAAAATTATTGTGTCACTTGCTGTGATATGTTTCCTCTTTCAATTCAGTGCAGAAAGCCTCCTAGATCAGTCAGTTTTATGCTAAATGCCAAGCAAACCTTGGCAGGAATTGAACCACAAGGCAAGACTAATATTGTGGAAGATAACATATCACTTGTCATGCTTTAAAGCCAACAACTTAGAAGCCAAGCATGGGATCTGAAGCTTTTCTCTTACTGAAGGGGAGACCCTTCAGTTTTATTTTATCAACTGAATCTAGGGCAGTTTCCACAGTCAAGTAGGGTGATGAGGTTGGGAAAGGTAGAAAAAGTGACCTATCAATCAAATTTACTGAGTACTTATTACATGCAGAGCACCGTCTAAGCACTTGGGAAAGTACAGTATAACAGAGTTGGTAGTCATATTCCCCGCCCACAAAGAGCTTACAGACAAGTTGGGTAGTGAGACACTAATATACATTACAGATATGTACATAATTGCTGTGGGGCTGAGGGAAGGATGCAAATCCAAGTGCAAAGGTGATTGCAGAACAGAGTGGGAGAAGAGGAAAGGAGCTTAGTAAGGGAAGGTGCCTTGGAGAAGATGCACTTTTAATAGGGCTTTGAAAGTGGGGAGAGTCAACAGCATGGCTCCCTGGAAAGAGCACGGGCTTTGGAGTCAGAGGTTATGGGTTCAAATACTGCCTCTGCCAACTGTCAGCTGTGTGACTTTGGGCAAGTCACTTAACTTCTCTGGGCCTCAGTTACCTCATCTGTAAAAAGCCCCCCGTGGGACAACCTGATCACCTTGTAACCTCCCCAGCACTTAGAACAGTGCTTTGCACATAGAAAGTACTTAAATACCATCATTATTATTATTATTATTATTATCATCATCAGTCTATACTTCACTCTGCTGCCCAGATCACCTTTGTGCAGAAACACTCTGGGAATGTTACTCCTCTCCTCAAAAATCTCCAGTGGCTGACTGTCAACCTACAAATCAGGCAAGAACTCCTCACTCTCGGCTTCAAGGCTCTCCATCACCTCACCCCCACCTACCTCACTTCTACAGCCCAGCCCTCACCCTGTGCTCCTCTGCCACTAACCTACTCACTGTGCCTCATTCTCACCTGTTCCGCCTTTGACCCCCGGCCCACGTCCTTCCCCTGGCCCAGAATACCCTCCCTCCCCGCATCTGCCATGTTAGCTCTCTTCCTCCCTTCAAAGCCCTACTGAGAGCTCACCTCCTCCAAGAGGCCTTCCCAAACTGAGCCCCCTTTTTTCTTCTCCTCCTCCCCATCCCCCCGGCCCTACCTCCTTCTCCTCCCCACAGCACTTGTATATATTTGTACAGATTTATTACTCTATTTTACTTGTACATATTTACTATTCTATTTACTTTGTTAATGATGTGCATATAGCTTTAATTCTATTTGTTCTGATGATTTTGACACCTGTATACATGTTTTGTTTCCTGTCTCCCCCTTCTAGACTGTGAGCCCATTGTTGGGTAGGGACCATCTCTATATGTTGCCGACTTGTACTTCCCAAGCGCTTAGTACAGTGCTCTGCACACAGAAAGTGCTCAATGAATAAGATTGAGTGAATGAATGAATGAATTAATCATCCATCGATATGAAGAGAGAGTGTTCCAGGCCAGACGCAGGACACGGGGAAGGGGTCAATGGTGAGATAGATGAGACTGAGGTACAGCAAATAGATTTGCATTAGAGGAATGAAGTTTGCAGGCAGGGTTGTAGTAGGAAATCACCAAGATAAGATAGGAGGAGGCAAGGTGATTGAGTGCTTTAAAGCCAATGGTAAGGAGTTTCCATTTGTTAAGGAGGTGGATGGGTAACCACTGAAGGGTTTTGAGGAGTGTGGAAACAGAGGGAACATTTTTGTACTTATCTGCTTTTCAGTTTTTCCTTTCTGAATCATGACAAAAGAGTGCTTGTGGTAAACCCCACTATCTATAGCTAAGGCACAGAGTTAGATATCACCAGAGCCTTTAAAATAAATAAATGGGGACTTACATGATAGGACTGTACAGAGCTGTCATGACCATTCTCAAGTAGATAAACCTTATCTTTTTTAAAAGCCTTTGCTTTTTATCTCTCAAATGGGAACAGTTATACAGCTCATTTTGTCCATTATTTCAAATTAAGACATTTATTAAAAATCAAAAGAAAAAAGGATTACAGTTAATAAATAGTATTTTCTTTAGTCATTCTATCATATTCATTGAGCACCTACTGCGTGCCGAGCAATGTACTAAGTGCTGAACTTTCATGGTACACTTTGATTTAATAAAACTGGTCACAGAATGCTAGTGATTTTGTTCTTTTTCACTGTGTGACCTTAGTCAAGTCAGTAGACCTCTCTGTCCCCCAGTTTATTTGTCTGTTAATATGGGAATAAAATCCCTGTTCTGTGGTGAGGACAGAAATCATTAAACACACCCCTGCCCACTAGGATCAGATTATTTTAATGTCTGTCTCTCCCTCTAAACTCGATGTGAGCAGGGAATGTATCTAACAACTCTGTTGTATTTTATTCTCCCAAATGCTTAGTATAGTGTTCTGCACACAGTAAATATTGCATTTGTTAACGCTTATGTGCCAGGCAGTGTTCTGAGCACTGGGTTACACAGAAGGTAGTCCCCATTTTACAGAAGAAGCAACTGAGGCACAGAGAAGTTAAGTGAATTGCCCAAGGTCACACAGCAGGTAGGTGAAGGAGCCGGGATTAGATCCCAGATTCTTCTGACTGCCAGGCCTGTGTTCTATCCAGTAGGCCACATTGTTTCTCAAAGCAGCTGCATGGAATGTGGAATTTGCTATACTTTATAGGTGCCAAGAACTGAACTGAGCATTGGGATAGATACAAGATAATCAGGTTGGACACAGTCTCCGGCACACATGAGGCTCACAGTCTAAGTAGGAGAGAAAAGAGGTATTTAATTCCCACTTTATAGATGAGGAAATTGAGGCACAGAGAAGTTAAGTGACTTGCCCAAGATCATACAGCAGGCAAGTAGCAGAGCTGGGTTTAGAACTCAGGTTGCCCGACTCCCAGACTTGGGGCCTTTTCAGTAGGCCATGTAGCTTCTCTCATTTACCCAAATTACACAGATTCCAAATGACTCCATTGAATAAAATTAACATCAAGCTGATTTCAGTTGCTGTAGAAATATCCTATCGGAAGAAATGTTTTTTCTATTAACAATGAAAAACCCCATGGAAACCTAGTTCTAGTTGATATCAGCCATCTTTTATTCAGCTCGAATGTATGAGGCATCATGGAAGCAAATTGCAAGCGAAACCTAAGAGAGCATACCATTTGTACAACTTTGATTTGATTGAATTTGGGATAAGAGAACTGATGAAGGCAACAAAGATACCTATTTGATGTAGTTGAAAAACAGGAATTCCTTCTGGAATCTGTCTCAGTTTTTTTTTTCCATTTAGTAATTAGTTTCCCAGCCAAATACTTGTTTAATTCCCTTTTCAAAATAATGCCCTGGCAGCTATCTTACCTATGCTTTAAAGGACATTGAATGCAGCTAATTGGGCTGAATTTTCATGCATTTGCAAGGCACCTAGTTTATGCTACATGGGAAAGCATTCAAATACTTTTAAGCTTCAAGATGCAGTGTGCCATGACTACTTCATGCAAATATAAAAAGCCAAACACAAATAAAATAAAGTTAGTGGGATCTCTAAACTACATTCCCTTTGAAATTGTAAAATAATGATTATAATCATGAGTATAATAACTAGGGTACTTGAGAGCTTACTACATGCCAAGCACTGTACCACGTGTTGGGATAGATAAAAGAAAAGGTCCGACATAGTTCCTGCTCCTCATGGGACTCATAGTTTAAATAATAATAATGAAGGTATTTGTTAAGTGCTTACTATATGCGAAGCACTGTTCTAACCGCTGGGGGGATACAAGGTGATCAGGTTGTCCCATGTGGGGCTCACAATCTTTATCCCCATTTTTTAAATGAGGTAACCAAGGCACAGAGAAATTAAATGACTTGCCCAAAGTCACACGGCTGATAAGTGGCGGAGCTGAGATTAAAACCCATGCCCTCTGAGGGAATAGGATTTAATTCCCATTTTACAGATGAGGAAACTGAGGAACAGAGAAGTGATTTGCCCAAGGTCATGCAACAGACAAGAGGAAGAGTCAAGATTAGAACCCAGGTCCTCTGACTCCCAGGCCTGAGCTCTCTACACTGGACCACTAAATTGGAACCAAAGTTGAATTCTTTCCCCTTCTTAACCTCGTTCAAAAGTAGTTTATCCATTATTTGCCTTGGAGAAAATAGAGACAAGAAAGAAGTGAACTTTTCCTGAGATTGCATTTACAGAAGTGAATTTGCATATGTAAAGGTATTTTGGGTGTAGACACATTTGTCCTGTTGTTGAAATGGCCACCATGATCTCCAAATGTAGCTGAAACCACTAGGTTGGATTCTAATAGGTGGAAAGATCATATGACAATCTGAGGACATTTCCTGTAAAAACATAAAACCATGCAAAATGCCAATTCTAGGTCAGGTTACTGGTCCATCAGAACCCAGAATTCGGCCACCAACACTGACCATAGAGTGGCTGAAAGAACTGCTCAACCATGGCTTATGTTGACATTCAGTGCTCTGCACACAGTAAGTGCTCAATAAATACGATTGAATGAATTCATTAAAATGTATAGATGTTCGACAGCTGGGTCATAGCCAGTCCTTTGGGTAAGAGTGGCGGGCTTTCAGGCTAACAAGGTCTGGCAAGGGAATAGCAGGAAAGAGAAGGAATGAATTACATGCTCCAGAAAACAATGGGGCTGATTGTCTGCATTTCTCAGACACCACTGGGGCCTTGCCGTTGGAAATGTAACAACCTTTCTGTCCCTGTCCCACAAGAGGCTCACTGTCTAAGTGGATGAAAGAACAGGTTTTAAGTTCTCATTTTACAGATGAGGAAACTGAGGTACACAGAAGTTAAATGACTTTTCCAAGGCCATCCAACAGACAAGTGGCAGAGCTAGGATTAGAACCTAGGTCCTCTGGCTCCCAGGCTCGTGATTTTTCTACTAGGTCATGCTGCTTCCCACCTTTGATGCATGTAAATGAGCAAAGTGATCCCACTGTCTCAAACCATACAATCTCCCACCTAATTCTCCTTTACACTCCTAAACTTCACCCCGTACAACCCATTATAGACTGTTCATTCATAAATCTGTGCAAAACTCTCAAACGACCTGCAAAACATCCTGAGGCAACAGACTGAAATGTTATTAGCTTTAATCTCCTTATGTGCAGGAATCATCTATTTCGACTCTTTTGTATTGACCTCTTTCCCAAGCACTTAGTGTACAGTGCCATGCGCACAGTCTATATTCATTCAATCATATTTGAGCACTTACTGTGTGCAGAGCACTGTACTAAGCGCTTGGGAAGTACAAGTTGGCAACATATAAAGACGGTTCCTACCCAAAAATGGGCTCACGGTCTAGAAGTGGGAGACAGACAACAAAACAAAACATGTAGACAGGTGTCAAAGTCATCAGAACAAATTGAATTAAAGCTATATGAACATCATTAACAAAATAGAATAGTAAATATGTACAAGTAAAAAATACTCAATAGACACCATTGACTGTTTTATAAAAGGTTTTCCTTGAGCTGATTTCAAACCTCTTACCAATAACCTTCAGTAAGTGCCCACTCAGCCTTTGAGCAATTTGTCAATTACAGTTTTATATTTACCAATCTTTGTGATTTTATCATTTTCATTTCATCTTCCCATTCTGAAGACTTTTGACATTTTCGGAATGACCTCCCCACTAACATTGCTCCCAATCAACTTCATCCTACTGTGAATATTTTCCAACTCTTTTATGCATCTTAGGTGGCAGTGACCAAAAAAACAAACATTATTCTGGGCAAAGGCAAAACCTTGACTTTATTTTGTGACACAATTAGGCCTTTAGTTTTGTGTCATATTTCCTTCCTGGTCATGCTTTATTCCAAAAATTGATTTTGAAGAAAAAGTCTAACAAATCATATCCATTAAATTAATACTTTTCTTTTCTTTTTTACTAAACATCATCCTCACAAGCCTGAACATTCATTCCACTCCTCTTGTCAGAAAAAAAAAATAGATGTTTCTTTATCATAACTTCACTATAAAAAGTCCAGGGGAATCCAGCTTTTATGATAGAACTCTATATAATACCTTATTAAAAGCACACTGGAGAACAGTTACTACCTAAGGTTCTGATTCAGTGTATTCCCATTAGATAAAATTGCGTACCTACAGACAACTGAGAAGAATCAGCAGGGAGAGTGGTTATTCTGAGAACAGAATATTTTCTATGCAACAGCCACTGAAATACAGCCTTCCTCAAGTATATAGTCAAAATGTTCAGCATAAAATTTCATTTAACTGATTTGTAATATGTTTACTTGAAGCAAGTCATTTGTTGTATTGAAGAAGTTTTCAAAGGTAATAGTAGGCAGGTGATATTATGTGTCATTGTAATTTGAGAATCCTGAGGGTACAACCAAGAACACTTAGGAGTTATCAGGTGGGGACACCTCCTCCTCTGCTCCCTACAAATGAATAGGGTTCACCTCACCACCAGCAGAAAATTGTGACCTGACCAGCCATGATACATTACCAACACAAGTGACCTTAATAATAATAATAATAATGGCATTTATTAAGTGCTTACTATGTGCAAAGCACTGTTCTAAGCACTGGGAAGGTTACAAGGTGATCAGGTTGTCCCACGGGGGGCTCACAGTCTTAATCCCCATTTTACAGATAAAGTAACTGAGGTCCAGAGAAGTCACACAAATGACAATTGGCAGAGCTGGGATTTGAACCCCTGACCTTACTGCAGTGTTACATGGGTTGGGGAGTGGCAACTATATAGACGGCAGAAGCAGTGTGCCTCTGCTTCCCCATCACTAGAACGCCAATCTGCTTCACCAGAAACCCATCCTGCAACCTCTCCCCTTATCGCTTCATCCTGGGGTCTCATTCCTAATATCCAATAATCATAATAGTAATTAATTGCTAAGGGCTCAATACGTGTCAAACAGTAAGCATTGGGGTAGATACAAGATAACTCTATTGTTGTCTGTCTCCCCCTTCTAGATTGTAAACTCACTGCAGGCAGAGAATGTGTTTGTTTATTGTTGTGTTGGACTCTCCCAAGCATTTAGTATAGTACTCTGCACACAGTAAGCGCTCAATAAATAAGACAATGAAATCAGGTCAGAGAGACTCTGCCCCTGGTAGGACTCATAAGATAATCAGGTCAGAAACAGACTGTGTGCTGAGTGGAACTCAAAGTCTAAGTAGGAGGGAGAATGGGGAATTCATCCCTATTTTATAGATGAGGAAACAGAAGAAAGTGACTTGTGTCTGATCGTAGAGGAGGTAGAGCTAGGGTTAAGATCCAGGTCTTCTGGCTCTCAGGCCCAGGTTATTTCCATTAGGCCATTCTGCTTCCTGGCAGGAGGGCAGAAGCAATATCGCCAGGCTGTTTCCACACAACACAAAGTTGGGAAGGCCGCAGCTGCTGCCATTACCACAGCTGTGATGCTGAGCTGCAAGAAGCCTGAAACAACACTTCTAGACATAGTACCCTTTGGCTTTCATTTTATTATTTATTGATCCCTGTCCTAATTTTATGTTGCTTTTGTGTTCCTATTTTTTGTGTGTGTATCCATCACCAATCCTCTTTTACCCTTTATTCTCAGACTATGAGCCTCTTAGAGCCAAGGATTCTAATCCTCCCATCCATGTATTCTTTCCCAGCATGTAGTACAATGCTTTACACATAGTAAATGCTTAAACTCCTCTAGGTTGTAAGCTTCTTGAGGACAGGGACTGTATCTATCAACTCTATTGGACTGTACTCTCCCAAGCACTTAGTACAGTGTCCTGCACATAGTAAGCACTATAAATCAATGGTGTCTGAACATTACTGCATGCAGAGCACCACCTAAGCACTTGGAAAGTACAATATTATACAGATTGGTAGATATGACCCCTGCCCACAAAGAGCTTACATTTAAAATACCATTGATTGATAGATAAATACTCTTCCTACTATAAAAGTTCCAGAATAAGTATCTTCTGCTCCATTCTGCTTCCCAAGGGAATTGTACACCTATTTGTTTACGTCCTACACAAGACTATATTATCACATTTTTCCACTGGACACTGAGGAAGATGCATTGTTTCTCCTGAAATGGAAGGCTGTGTAGGCATCCCATTCAACTTACAAAGCATCTCATTCTTCCAAAAAGTAGTGAGATAACCAGATTTTATATTAGTCCAAAATTAAAGGTCTACATAATGGTTCTTCAAACTGTTCTAAAAATGTAATTTGCAAATTGATCAATGTAGTGTTATTTTCAGTACATTAACTATGAAAAATTATTCTGTCCCTCCTGTTCCTCAGGTTATTTCTTCATTACACTGAGAGGATTATGGAAGATCAAGTAGTGAGGCAGGGAACAGACCCAAAGCTGTATGCTGAGAATCAGGCAGCACGAGGGGAAAAAGCCTTTCAGAGACAAAGAAAAGCTTCCATTTTAGGCACTGAAAAGTTCAATCCTTGGCAGGAACAAAATTCAGTCATCCTGCTAGAATGCTCTTCTTTTGGAGCTGTTTTGCAATGGTGCTTGGTTGATTAAGTGGCACTGACTCAAAGTTCTATTGAATTTTAATGCCAGATTTCTTAGAGGGCTCTCAACTTTGTGATAATGCTACAAAGTACATTTTGGCTCACGCACTTTAATTCCTCCACAACTTTGGAATGTTTTGGCTGACAAATACAGTGAGTAAAACCTACTTTAACTTTAGTTTAGATAACGGTAAATCTATTTATCATAGATAATGACAGCTTTTTAGTTTTCTAGAATAAGGTGCCTGAATAGGTTGTGAAAAAGAATTTAGAAAAATAAGTATTTAGGATTTATTTATAAAATTAATTCAAAGTGCTTTATTGATCCACATCTACTTTGGTTTTTGATACTGTCACTATATTGTTCTTAAATGAATACATCTACATTGTTTCACTCCATTTTGGGGAAGCATTAATGAACTTTATGTACAGTCCCATAGAGTTGATAGATACAGTGTCTGTCCTCAAGAAGCTTACAACCTAGAGGAGTTTAAGCATTTACTATGTGTAAAGCATTGTACTACATGCTGGGAAAGAATACATGGATGAGAGAATTAGAATCCTTTTTCGACACTTGCAAAATACTTTTCAGGAAACCCACTAAGCACACTTAGTGGAGTGTAACAGCATATCCAAATGAATTGGAAATTCAGTGCCTGAGTTTCCTAACTTAAAGGAGGAACTGCCTCATCTTATTCATGAGAATGTACTAGATTAAAGATGATAAAATGTCAAATTTCTCAAGATCCACAAATCATCGCTTAAAAAAAGTTTATTTTAATGGATAGATACTACTTGGTCTGAAGAGGAAATAAACATACATTTGGAGGATCTGGAACATTTTAGAACATTCTAAGTGTTATCTACATCAGACAGAAGGAACCTATCATCAGTCCAAACACAATGTAAAATCCTTTCACACATTTCCACCAGAGGTCACTCCCACATTGAAATTCACAGGTGGATAAATTTTGAAAACTTTCCCTTTGTTTTGAAAACTCCTCTGGCCTAAAGAAGTCATTATTTGATCAGAATGATCCCTCGGTTTTCCTCCTAACCTGACTCATATCCAATTTGTCTATTAATACAGCCTTGTGTAAGCTTTAGCCATTCCCAGTTCAATGGCCAACATCTAGTCAATTTATTTTCCTAGAATCTTCATGTCCACATCCAAACACCATCTTGCTTTCCTCATTCCCCTTCAGATCCACTGTGTTTAATTTAACCTATTGCATAATATGTTTTGATCCAACTTTTATCTTCTGGTCTTTCCTCATATGCCCTTTACAACTAGGCTAACTTTTCAGGTGGCTTCTCATCTGATTTGATTAGTGCAGGTTTAATCTTGGGTCTTCTAATCTTCACCTGTTCTAACAGACAGATGAGCTATGGTGAGTTCACTATGGCTTACATAAGACATGTCTGTGAACTAGTGACCTCTTCAATGTTCTCCATGGCTTTCTAGGGTTTGTAAAGATCAGGAAGGAGTTTGGAAGCAAAATAAGGAAAGGGAAATTTTCCTTATATCTCTAGACTGTAAGCTCATTTTGGGCAGGGAATTTGTCTGTTAATTCTGTTGTACTGTACTCTCCCCAAGCTCTTAGTACATTGTTCTGCACAAAGTAAGCAGTCACAATTGATGTAGCTCTTGAAACTCAGCCAGGTTTAAATATGTATATACACACACACACATATATATATATATATATATATACATATATATATATATATACACACACACACATATATACATATAAAATATAAACCAAACCATGTATATCTGAAGATTAATGTCAACTGTGCCAATCTGAATCACAATTTGACTTCAGAATCAAATACCACAGGTAAGACTTGTGTAGTAAAAGATCTACAAGAAAGGTATAGAGAACACCATGATCTACTGAAAGTTCATTTAGTTTACATAAGTATTTTACACCATCTACAGTCTCTCCTTTAGACTGCAAGCTCATTGTGGGCAGGAATCATGCTTTGCCAACTCGTACTGGAATCTCCCAAGCACTTGGTACAGTGTTAGGCACATAGCAAGCACTCAAATAACATTGATCTATAAACAGACCTTTAAATTGCCAATAGAATTTCACTCAGTTCCTTAGGCTACTCTTAACTGTATAAACTCGGTGACTCATGGAACTGGTTCTTTTAAGATAGCCATTACACCCTATTTATGTGGAAGGAGAGACATAGCATACTAGGAATTAAGATATTAATGAAGGTATTTATAAAAAAAAAGTTCTAAGTTTAATAATTACATATAAAAGATTTGTCATTACCACATTTTTTTTTAGTTCAAACACATTTAGAGCCCAGGGTTTAGGGATTCTATCAGTAAATATGGTAAAATATCAGGTATTTTACAAGGTATCACAAAGTAATCTCTTTTTGACGACAGCATCCCTCACGCAACCACCATCAGCAAAATATAAACATAGATTCATAAACTAATTTCATTAAGCTAATATTGTTATAACCCCTCTCACCTGGAGAATTTCCAGTACTCTACCAGTCTCCGCTATGGGAGGAAGAGTCAAGCAGAGCCATACCCATTTCGTTCCTAGTTTGGTCAATGGCTAGCAAGTGGGAGGCAATCTGCTACAGTTCAAAACTCCCCTGCTTGGCAGCAGTGGCATGGGAGAGAGAGTCAAGAGTGGAAACTCAAGTTGACTGCATGGAAGAAGGCAATGGTAAACCTCTTCCATATTTTGACCAAGAAAACTCTATGGATACATTTCCAGAACGACTGCAGATAGAGGTGGGGCATTCTGGGAGAGATGTGTCCATGGAATTGCTATGGGCCAGAAGTGACTTGACAGCATAAGACAAGAATATTGTTATATATAGTCACATTTAATATTTTCAATGTTTCATTAAATAGTATGCTAATAATGGTACTTGCTAAGGGCTTACGATGTGCCAAGCACTGGGGTAGATACAAGCTAATCAGGTTGGACACAGTCCCTGTCCCACATGGGACTCTCATTCATCCCCAATTTACAGATGAGTTAACAGACACAATGAAGTGACTTTCCCAAGGTCACACAGCAAACATTTGGTGGAGCTGGGATTAGAACCCAGATCCTTCTAACCCCCAGGCCGATGGTCTATCCACTCAGCCACATGGTATATACCTTATTGAATGTGATTTACACACAAATATTTGATAGTTAAATATTGATTTAATCAACCAAGGATTAATTAGCATGTGTAGGATACTACAACTAGTCAAAACATAGCCCACACCCTTAGAGACTTTGCATTCTAGGGTACAGACTACTTCTATAATAATTCATTTTGGTCATGTCTACTTAAAACAAGTTTGAAAAGCAACTCACTCATTCCAAAATGTCACTGCAATGGAATTGGTTTAATGGCTAATAAGGTTTCATTAATTTAGAACAGGGGACTTTGAGATACTTGAAATACTTTTGTGATTTCTGTCCACAACCTTCTAGGCAACTTGGGTACAAAGCAAGGCTGGATTAAGTGCACTGGCTGCCCTATGGGTTCCAGGATGATCCACTCTGGGGGGCCCGCTTACATGATGTATCATGTCATTGTAATAATTTGGTATTTGTTAAGCGCTTACTATTAATTCATTTAATTGTATTAATTGAGCGCTTACTGTGTGCTAAGCACTTGGGAAGTACAAGTTGGCAACATATAGAGACGGTCCCTACCCAACAGCGGGCTCACAGTCCACTATGTGCCAAGCACTGTTTTAAGCACTCGGGGAGTTACAAGGTAATCAGGTTGTCCCACATGGGGCTCACGGTCTTAATTCCCATTTTACAGATGAGGTAACTGAGGCCCAGAGAAGTTAACTGACTTGCCCAAAGTCACACAGCTGATTAATGGAGGATCTGGGATTAGAACCCATAACCTCTGACTCCCAAGCCCGTGCTCTTTCCACTGAGCCACACTTATATCACAGTCTTGTCTGCATGAAAGGACATCATTATGTCATGCTTCATATGACATCAGAATCATCCCTTTGGCTTTTCCCAGATCCTACGCTCACCCCAGCAAGATGGTAGAACTCAATGTTAGGGGCCTGGAGAGGTGCCTCTCCCAGCCTCTCTGCTGGTTCTCCCAGGACCACCTTCTACATTTGGCCTGCCACTCTTCATGCCCAAGGAGCTTGGGCGAAGTATGGCAGTCATCCCTGTACCCACCTCTCTGGGCAGGGTAGGAGCTGCCGCCAATAGCAGTTGAATCCTCCCTCATCGTGGGAGTCTTCCAGAGGCCAACAGTGCCTTATCCCCATTGCCATGGGGATGTTCTCTGGGAGAGTTTGGAGTGGAATATTGGCCACTTCCCTCCCTCAGTCATCCTTTCCTCCTGTAACGCAGATAAGAAGGCACTGTACCAGCTCTCCAGAGTAGAGCTGGGAAGTAGACAGGGATCCTGCTCCAACTCCCGCCGGGAATAGTGGCTCTGCCACAGGACAGAGTAAGACAGAGAACATGGGAGAGAGAAAGGGATGGTGAAGGATGAGCTGTGGGGAGGGATGGCGCTCTGTCATACCTGATCTCCAGTTGCTCCTTCCTTTACACGTCCAGCCTACACCAACTGTGACTTCTCATTCCCATTCTGCAGCCTGGCCTGTGTCCATGAATCTCTTGAAAAGCAGAGCAGTGTGGCCTATGGAATAGAGGACCGAGTGGGAGTCAGGAAACTCGATTCCCAGTTCTGAATCTTTCACTGGCCTGCAGCAGGATGGTGGGCAAGTCACTTGAGTTATATACCTCAGTTTCCTCATCTGTAAAATGGGGACCGAATAACATCTTTCCTCAGCCCCATGTGGAATCAGGACAGTGCCTCATGTGATTATACTGTACCTACTCCCAGTGGCTAGTGCAATGTTTAGTGCAAAGTAATTAAAAACACCGCACTTATTATTATTACCATCTTATCGTTGAGGCTGTGCTCGGTTGGAAGGATGTGGAAAGGGAGTGGCATGGTGGGAGAGACATGAGCGCCTATCACAAGGCCCTACATGGTCTCTCAGTGCTACTTCTCCAGACACCTGCCTGCTCTTCTTGAGTCAGTGTCTTTCTCCTCCTCTCTTCCAATCTTTTAACCAACCCCCTAATTGGAGTGGATCATTCAGCTGTATTTATTGAGAATTTATGGTGCGCAAAGCACTGTACTTAGCTTGGGCG
The DNA here is from genome assembly GCF_015852505.1 of Tachyglossus aculeatus. Lineage (NCBI taxonomy): Eukaryota > Metazoa > Chordata > Mammalia > Monotremata > Tachyglossidae > Tachyglossus > Tachyglossus aculeatus. The sequence goes on along the minus strand of NC_052079.1, from coordinate 31,778,489 downwards.
AGCACAATACAATATCATAGACATTCCCTGCCCACAAACTGATGAATAATAAAACATGGATGCCACACATCAATAGCATCACAAACACTGAGAGGAGCCACGTGGTGGAAAGTGAAGGACTCTAAGTGAGCACCTGCAATGCCCACCCACTCTGACTTTGCCCAAGCACAGTGACCATTTTAGGATGATATAGACAGGATCCCCTTAGAATATTCCATAAAGCCATCTTGGTACAGTTAGGAGGCATTTTGAGTCGAGGTGATGTGGCTTTAGCCCAGGTCCTGGGGCTGCAGTCTCTAAGCATCAGCAAAGGACTAAGCAATGACATTTTTCTACAGAGTTCAGAAAGCCCAGGCAGGAAATGTTGGGGGGGAAAAAAAGTCACATAAACAGCAAGAAGGACAATACATAGTTCTAACCAATCAAAGACAAAAGGTTTGGACAGACTGCCAGGAAAATTTGGTTTTACTATAAAGAAACCACCTCTTCTCCTGTGTGTGTGCCTGTTTATTCCTTCTCTAAACATTTATTTGTCCTCGGGTAGCCCATGGCTTCAGTTTGAATCAACTAAATCCTTTACAAGTGTACATCATCTAGTAACACAATTGTATTCTGTATTTAACAGCAAATCCCTTTAAAAATGCAGGATCTTGTAAGTCACTAAAATGTTACAGCAAAGACTGATATTTCTGCTTCAGTGACTTTATCCTATTAAGATTAATGTGATAATTCCTTCTGTCAAATATGATTTAATGAATACGATGCAAAGGCCTAAAAGGATGAAAATAAAATAAATCAGTTGTATTTATTGGGTGCCTATAACTTACAATTAAGAGACTGGAAGGATGAATATGTGAATAACTAGTAGTATTAGTAGTATTTATTGGTACAGCTGAGAAACAGACCATGCTGCAAGTGAATCCAGCAGTATAATAATAATAGTAATAAAAATAATAATGGTATTTGTTAAGCATTTACTATGTGCCAAGCACTGTTCGAAGCACTGGGGTAGATACAAGGTAATCGGGTTGTCCCGTGTGGGGCTCACAGTCTTAATCCCCATTTTACCGATCAGGTAACTGAGGCACCGAGAAGTCACCCAGCCGACAAGTGGCAGAGCAGGAATTTGAACCCACGACCTCTGACTCCCAAGTCTGTTCTCTTTCCACTGAGCCATGGTGCTCCCCAAGGAGAGCTGAACGGAAACAGAGAGAACAGAAGAGGGCCGAGGCGATTGGAATGGAACCAAACTGAGGAGGTCGGCAGAGAAAGAATGGGAGGGCAGAGCAAAGGGGAAAGGACAGGAAAAGAAAGCTAACGCTCTACATCCAGAAAAGCTTTGTTTGGGACAAATAACCTAATCCATTTGCCCAGTGCCAACGAGGAGGAATTCCGTACTCACTAATAGATCGTAGATTATATGATCTAAGATGGTTCAGTTCAGCTGGGGCTAGTCAGTCTCCTCTCTGGGAATTAATTTTTTCTCTCAATGCCCACCCCTACCATTTCACCCCAAGTTCCAAGACCTAGGGATTAAATTAATTTAAGACAAAAACCCCATGGCCATTCTTGAACACTAGCCATTAAGAACATAACCTAAGTATTCCTACATACTCTTCTCCCTTCCTCCCCTCATCCTACCCTCAGTTCTTTCCAGGTGATGAGAGATGAGTTTTAGAGCCTAAGGCAGGGCAATTTTTATTCTGTCTCAATAAACACCTTCCTCAGGTTCACATACTTGACGTTTATGTGAATGTATAATGGTTTCTCTGAGGCTGAAACTGGAAAAAAAAAATCAAAGACTCTTCCCACCTAAATAGAATTGTTATCTCTTCCTTTCACCGCTCAAAGTCAGACATGTATATGCTCATCATGGAAATTTCTCCCTTCTCCCCCATTTCCATCAGCCTCAGATTGAATTATATGATTGACAGATGTTTCAAACAAATCAGTTCCCATTAGCAGAAGCCAATCAGAAGCAATAGCTCATTAGCAGGTCATACATCAACCTCTTCCACTTGGTAGAGAGTGCCCATCATTTAATCAAAGGCACCTAAGGGCCATTCACACCAATCATGTGCCCCACCCAGGTAGAGCTGGCAGAGGATTGTGACCTTTCCTTTCTTCCCTCTTTTTATCAAACGTATTTATTGAGCATTTACTATGTGCAGAGCACTGTACTAGGCCCTTGGGAGAGTACAACAGAATTAGCAGAGTTGCCCATAACAATCTTACAGTCTAGAGGGTGTAGACAATTCTTCTATTCCCCCACACCTCCTATCCTGCCTCAACCTTTTGCTTTCCTCATGTTCTCTCTCCCTTTACCTTCCTTATTTTGTTTGCACTCCATCTCTCACCCCCAAATCCATCCACCCCACTTTTTCCACTTTCTGGTCCCAACTCCGTTGGTAGGCTTAGACCTCTTCTTTCCTAAAGTGGCCAGAAATCTGTTCAACTTAGATAGGAGTCTAGGAATTTAAGCATCAGCAAGGGATTAAGCAATGGCATTCTCTAAAGAGTTCAGAAAGCCCCTTCAGGTCTCCTTTACCACTTATCTTGTTAGGCCTATTATCTTTATGTTGTCCTATTATTAACTTTCCTGCTGCTTAATAATAATAATGGTATTTTTTAAGCGCTTACTATGTGCCAAGCACTGTTCTAAGTACTGGCACTGTTTCTAAGCGCTATCAATTAACCCACCTTATTTTTTATATCACTGCCCCTGGCCCATGTCTAATGCACCTATGTGGTTTATTTTTCTAGTGCTTCAGTACAGGGCTCTGCAGATGGTAAGTACTAGGCAATAGCAGAACTAAGTTTCATAAGATCAAAAATTTAGCTTCTCAGACCTAGTAATAGCAACCTAGGACAATCTACTACAGGTTATAAGTCTAAAAATTTTGGCAAAATACAATTTCAGTGACTTCATATTTTACATTGAAGCCATGATTACAATCCACGCTGAATAACTTTCTGTTAGTCATTGACAGCAACAGCCCTTTCAGACCCCAGACTATTTTTTTTCTATAGCATTTCTTCAGTGCTGGAAAATATATAATTGAAATTCATGTAAGATCAACTTCTCTGTTCATGGAATACCTTACAACATCTCATGCATGAGAAGGCTGGGAGACAATGTAAATATTCATGAGTTTGCAGAACAGAGCACTTCGGAGGTATACTTGTGGCATGAAAATAAACACCCTTAGAAAAATTCAATCTGATCCTTTTCAATGGCAAGAAAATTCTTACCATGACAATCATTAAAATGTTAGTATGGATTAGAGATCTTAAAACACACAATTCCATTCATTCTCTCTTCAAAGAAAACACATAAGCAGAGGACAGGGAATATTTGATAGCTAATGGTTGTTTCACTTGTTTGTCTCATGCCTTGCCCTCTGCTTGTGATTACCCTGAAGTAAACACACTTTAGGCTTTTTCTCTTTTCACGTTGTCCCCGTTTCCATTTGTCAACCTCTTTTGCAAAATGATTTCTGCCATAATTAGAATCCAGTCTATTGTAATATCAATTACAATATTAATTTCCTCAGAGTTCCCCTCAGATATTCAGAAGGACCACAAAAAAGTAAGAGGCTTACAAGGTTGGTGGGGGGGTGGTGGTCTATCCTATCACTGGAAGCCCTCCTGTTTTCCCAGCAAGCCAGAAGGGGACTAGCAGTTATAGTGTGATGACCTACCACAGTAACCAACATAGAAGAATGGAGAAAGTACGTGCTTATCCACTACTATTAAAAAAAAAAAATGGTGCAGCAACAGAAGAGGTTACTTAATTAATGTCAGAGAGAAAAAGCACACCTCTCCCTGTTAATACCTCATTTTCCACCAATATATTTTCCCCTCTTTTAATAATGGCATTTATTAAGTCCTTACTATGTGCATTGATTCACTCAATCGTATTTATTGAGGGCTTCGTAAATACCATTATTATTATTATCATGTTATATTATTTAATTATACTAGAGAAGCAGCATGGCTCAGTGGCAAGAGCCCGGGTTTGGGAGTCAGAGGTCGTGGGTTTTAATCCCAGCTCCACTACTTTTCAGCTGTGTGATTTAAATCACTTAACTTCCCTCAGTTCCCTCATCTGTAAAATGGGGATTAAGGCTGTGAGCCCCATGTGGGACAATCTGATGACCTTGTATCTACCCAGTACTTAGAACAGTGCTTGGCACATAGTAACACCTGCAATTTATCACCTCCTTAGCACTCATGCATTTGTATGGGCTTCATTATTTTTGCCCACTCAAGTGTAATTTTTTTTTAATGCTTGCTCCCCCTTTAGTATGTAAACTCCTTAGAGGTAGGGAATGTGTTACTCTATTTTCTACTTCCCAAATTGCTAGAATAATAATAATAATGATAGATTTATTAAGTGCTTTCTATGTGCAAAGCACTGTTCTAAGCGCTGGGGAGGTTACAAGTAATCAGGCTGTCCCACGTGGGGCTCACAGTCTTAATCCCCATTTTATCCTCAGGTAACTGAGGCCCAGAGAAGTTAAGTGACTTGCCCAAAGTCACACAGCTGACAATTGGCAGAGCTGGGATTTGAACCCTTGACCTGTGACTCCAAAGCCCGTGCTGTTTCCACTGAGCCACGCTGTACACCAAATGGGCATGCAATAAATATTACTACTATTGCTGCTGCCAATACTGCCTGCTGCCTCATCCTTTCCACAATTATGATGGTATTTACTATGCACTTACTGTGTGTAAAACACTGGGATAGATGTGAGATGGTGTCTGGTTGGGAGGGCTGGGGGCTGGGCTTAACAAATACCTCAATTACTACATATTTTTGGTGTGCATTACCTGGATAACTTAAGATTTAACCACTGTAAATCAGAAATCAACTATGTGTCCTGCACTTTATAAGGCACTGGGATAGAGAAGACAATCAGGTTCCACATTGGGCTTACATTCTAAATAGGAGGGAACACAACAGGTATTGATCATTTTTCATCTGGGGAAACTGAAGTCCAGAGATGTTAAGTGACTTGCCTAAGGTTGCATAGCGGACAAGTGGGTGTGCCAGGATTAGAACCCAGGTCTTCTGATTCCCAGAGCCATGCTGCTTCCATTTCATTTACCAGGATTCCCCTTGAAAGTGCACATCTCATTCTAAAGCTTGGACAGTATTACCTTATCCCTCAGTGCTTTATGACATTTCTCTTCAGCAATATAGAGGGCTCTGCTTTTCTTCAGGAGCCTAAATTCACAGGGGATTTTATCTCACACTTGGAAATTTAAATTCTTGAAGAGTGCCACAATAATTTTGGGCATCTATTATGAAATTGCTTGGATGAAAATTAGCTCTCTGGGCTTCAGGTTAGATTGTACATGATATTTCGGTAATTGAACATCATTTCCAATATAACAATTTCATAAATGATTCATTAGAATGAAAGTAAAGGTTTGGAGGAAAGTCATGTCTTCTGACACTGTGCTAAATGAAATTATTCATAGGACCTTTTTAGGAAAGTCCATTTAGTGTAATAATTGAGACTGATTTTGACGCTTCAGTGCCTTAGATTTCTGCTCCAGCTCCTCATGTCTCTTGTTTGGATAAACCACTGAACTACAGGGAGTGTTTTCATGCTTTTATACGTTAATCATTTGAATAAAGTTGATCTGTTCCCAAGTAAAATGGCACCACATAGGCTGGGACATGGATGAGGGAAGGAGACCCTGGAGGTGAATTCCCTTGGGTCTCCTCCCTCACCCCTTATCTTGGCCATTCATTCAATTGTATCTGAGTGCTTGTGTGCAGAGCACTGTACTAATCACTTGGGAGAGTAAAATATAACAGAGACATGCCCTGCCCGTGAGCCTACAGTCTAGAGAGGTCCCTGTGGCTCTATTATTGGAGAGCATGGGTTCCTAGACCCAGAAATAGGGAAAAAATTATCCACCACAATGGGGAGCTGAATAGGAGGGGAAAGTTTCAGGAGGGTCAGTGGAGTGAAAGGACCTGGTGGCCCAGGAAAGGCGTTACTTGATGGCCAAGTGGAGTACAAGAAAATATCGGCATAAAACACTGTACTCCCATCAGGAGTATTGAGCACTTACTCTGTCCAGACTGTGTACAAAGCTTCTTTGAGAGTCATCTCAGCTCTGTGTGACCTTAGTCTGTGTGCCTCAGTTTTCTCATCCGTAATTGACTAACCTATAATTGACTACATAGTTCTGGGTTCTTTTGGTCATAAAAGAGTATCCGATCTTAGTTCAGAAACCATTACTCCATTAATAGCATTCACTGAAAAGTTTACTTAGAACTATGCATAAAAAAAATTGAGTATTTTGATGGTCTCAATACTTCTGATTTTTTGCAAGATGATTGATGACTAGAATATATAGAAATGCATTCTCTGTCTAAAAACAGAAAATGTAATTCTAACTGTCCTGAATTGTACATGGTATAATAATGATCTCACCCTTATATCAAAAATGCAATTTCTACAATTTCCAGTCTTACAGTGCTGAGTCCAATTCTCTTGATGCAAATATAGAAGGGTGCAAGAAAGCCATCTCTGGACAAACAAAAGATTGCTTCACATCACACCGACCTCCCAATTCTATCTGTTGAGAGATATGACAGATAGAAATGTAGAAGCAGCATGGTCTAGTGGATAGAGCATGGGCCCGGCAGTCAGAAGGACCTGGGTTCTAATCCTGAATCCGCCACTTGTCTGTGTTACCTTGGACAAGTCACTTAACTTGTGTGTCTCAGTTCCCTACTTTGTAAATTGGGGATTAAGAGCCCCATGTGGGACAGGGACTGTAAACAACCTGATGATAATAATAATAATAATAATAATAATAATAATAATGATGATGGCATTTGTTAAGCGCTTACTATGTGCAAAGCACTGTTCTAAGCACTGGGGGAGGATACAAGGTGATCAGGTTGTCCCACGTAGGGCTCACAATCTTAACCCCCATTTACAGATGAGGTAACAGGCTCAGAGAAGTGAAGTGACTTGCCCACGGTCACACAGCAGACCTGTGGCGGAGTCGGCATTCGAACCCATGACCTCTGACTCCCAAGCCCGGGCTCTTTCCACTGAGCCACACTGCTTCTCTATCTTGTATCTACCCCAGTGCTAGACACATAGTAAGTGCTTAAATATCATTATCATTGTTGTTACATAATGGATCGCTGCATATTGCTTCAGTGTCACAATGATCATACCCTGGTAGCCCTGTATATTCCAGGCAGCCTGGCTACAATTCCCAACTCCCATTCCAGTCTGAGAAGTGGGGATGGGGGGTGGCTGGGAAAGGTTCTCTGAATTCCCAACCCACAAGGATTTTCTGGAACCACTCCCAAGATAAAACTGTCCTCTTTGGAGTTTAGCTCAGTCAAAACCACATAAGCATTGTTGTAAAGAGTAACATCTTGTAAATTTAGTCAAGTTGACTAGGTGATGGCTATTTATTCATCTGCATTGGCATGAGTGGATACAATATATTGTCAAAATGGTGTCTATGGTCAATTTATATTGCTCCACATATCTCTGAGCATACACTGAATCATAAATTCTGACAAAATACTGAATGAGGTTTCCAGTAGTGCCATAAAAGGAGGAAGTTATCCATGTGAGGAACATCCATGAAGAATTCAGCCATGACTAGGCTGCAAATGACAGAGCATAAAAGCATGAAAGGCACTTTAGTCACTATTCTTGCTCATAACTGAAAAGTAATACCTTCTTTCAAAATAATTAAGTTTAAAATCCACAGTTGTTCCCATACTCAAAATTGACATTTTATTGTCAGAGTGCATCAAGGGGATTTTCCAGAAATCCAAATCACTTGCTATATGTGGTGTTGATAGAAAGATAATCAGCTGTTATGGAATCTATCAAATCTTACATTTCTGTAGCTCTGCCAGAGACGTTGTGAAACAGCCCACTAGTTGCTGCTTGACAAACAAATGGAAAAACAACGTTTAGCGGGCTGAGTCAGCAGAGCAGTTGTACATTGCATCAACCATTGAATTTGAAGCTAAGCAGTCTGGTACTAAGAAGCAGCGTGGCTTAGTGGAAAGAGCATGGGCTTGGAGGTCAGAGGTCATGGGTTCTAATCCCAACGCTGCCACTTGTCAGCTGTGTGACTTTAGGTAAGTCACAACTCTGTGCCTCAGTCACTTCATATGTAAAATGGGGATTAATACTGTGGGACAATCTGATCACCTTATCTACCCTGGTGCTTAGAACAGCGCTTGACACATAGTAAGTGCTTAACAAATACCATTATTATTATTACTAAGCAATGCATCTCATAGTGACACAGTTCTAAGCTATGCTGAATGAACAGAATTGGTTTGGTGATGATGCTCAATTTTTGTGTGCAATCACTGGAATATATTGAGCACTTACTATGTATTAGTGCTTGGGAGGATACAGCAGTATGGTTAGACACTTTCCCTGCCCATAAGGAGCTTCAGGTCTAGAGATGGAGCTTCTGACATATCACAAAAGATCACTTAAAAAACAATTCAGCAATTGGGTAAGCTTAGAGACATGATTGACTGGCAAAGTCATAAATTTCAAATCAAAGCCTTATCAGAAAAATGCCAACTTTCTTTTTTGTATGGGATTAAAAGGGTCTAGACCAAGAATAATTACATATCTATACAGCCCAAGTTAGGCAGATTCCATAAACTGAAAACAATCCATATTGAGTAAATCAGGAATTTTCCAAAGCACTCAATGAATGTATTTAGTTGCCATTTTAAGGTAATTTAGATTCTTCTCCAACCCTTGTACACACTAAGTCCAACAAGTGAATGTCAAATGGAAAGGTTTCAGAAAAGTCTTAAAAAATGCAGACAGAAGCAACAAGTGGGAAGAGAAGCAGCATGATCTAGAAGATAGACCATGAGCAGGGGATTCAGAACCTGGGTTCTAATCCCAGTTCTGCCACTTATCTACTGTGTGACCTTTGGCAAGTCACTTCTCTGTCTCATCTACCTCATCTGTAAAATGGGGCTTAAGATTGTGAGCCCCATATGGGACATGAACTGTGTCTAACCTGATTAGCTTGTATCTACCCCCAGCACTTAGTTCAGTGCCTGGCACATAGTAAGTTCTTAAATACCATTAAAGAAACAGAAAGCAAGGGTATTTGTATTCAGCATTGCACTGACAGTTGCACTTTCAAGCAACTTACAGTGCTTGAACTCAAAGACCAACATTGACAACCTTTTTGCTCATGATTTACTAGAGTCCAGAGATTGCCCTCATGCTGTAAGATGATTAAATGCTATGAATGGTATTGAATCACCAGACTAAACCTCAGGTGTTCTTTCAATATTAATAAGTGGTCCTCAAATGTCGTGACATTTAGCATACATTTTTCTCTACTGTTCCTCTAAAACATATGCTACCTTGGCAATACTTTAGCTTAGGATGGTGTAATCATTGAAAAAAAAACCCTGCAGAATCAAAGCCCCCAATATCTTCAACTTAAGTTTAAAACTTATCAAATGATAGACAAAAGTCAGCATGAACCATTCAGTGGACAGCCTCTTGTGGGCAGAAAGCATGTCTACCAACTGAGATATTGTGTTCCCAAGTGGTTAGAATAGAGCTCGCTACACACAGTAAGCTCTCAAAAAAATAGTAATAATAATAATAATAATGATGGCATTTGTTAAGCGCTTACCATGTGCAAAGCACTGTTCTAAGTGCTGGAGAGGATACAAGGTGATTAGTTTGTCTCACGTGGGGATCACAGTTTCAATCCCCATTTTACAGATGAGGTAACAGGCACAGAGAAGTTGTGACTTGCCCAAAGTCACACAGCAGACAAGTGGCAGAGTCAGGATTAGAACCCATGACCTCTGACTCCCAAGCCCGTACTCTTTCCACTGAGCCAAGCTTGGAAGCAGTTTGGATGAGAAGCAGCATGGACTAGTGGAAAGAACACAGGCTTGGGAATCAGAAGGACCTGGGTTCTAATCCCAGCTCTGCCACTTGTCTGCTGTGTGATCTTGGGCAAGTCATTTCACTTCTCTGTACCTCAGTTACCTCATCAGTAAAACTGGGATTAAGAATCTGAACCTCATGTGGGACAGGGACTGTGTTCAAATCAATCATCTTGTTCCTACCCCAGCACTTGGTACAGTGACTGGCACATAGTAAGTGCTTATTATTATTACTGTGAGGAAAGGTAAGACAAGAGATGTTCCTGTGTCTAAAGCCCATAACCATGACCTTTTTCCTTGACTTCATCAATTCTCATGCTTAGCATGTTGCTCAAATCTTCAATGTTTTCCTCCACAAGGTTTTCTAGCTTCACCCTTTCCTCTCCAATGGAACAGACAGGACTGATTCAACCGGGTACTCTACCCTGACTAGACTAGTGTATCACTCTAAGGTCTTCAGTCCTCATTTCACTTTGCTGTTAGATCATGTTTCTAAGATGTCATTCTGCACTTCTCAACCACCTGATGGTTACTCACCCAACATCAAGCAAAAATTCCACTTCTACCACCACATCTCAGCTCACACTTTTTTCCTTTCAAGCTAATATGGTGCTCATTCATCTCTTGTTCATCTCTCTCCGGCTGCTGATCATTTGATCACTCCTCTGCCTGGAGCATCTTCCCAATTCAAGCCCACCAAGACACAGCTCTTGCAGTCTTCAAAACCCTTCTGAAGTCACAGGTTTTCCAGGAAGCCTTCTGTGATTTTTTTTCCCCCTCCTAGGTCAAATCCACCCAAGCACTACCTCAATACTTATCTCCCAACTATAATTATGGACTTACACTTATGGATTTACACTTATTTCTGTACATATGAAGCATATACTCTAAGCATTTATTCAACTATAGCTACTTATTCAGTGCTGACTCTGTGTCAACTTCTGTATTAAGCACTAGGGTAGATACCAGATAATGAGAGTGGAAACAGTCCCTGGGGCTCACAGTTTAAGTAGGAGGGAGGAGGATTTAATTTCCATTTGACAGATGAGGAAACTGAGGCACAGATAAGTAAAGTGACTTGCCCAAAGTCATGCAGGAGGCGGAGCCAGGATTACAACCAAGTCCTCTGAATCACCTGCCTGTGCTCTTTCCATTCATTCATTCAATTGTATTTATTGAGCTCTTACTGTGTGCAGAGCACTGTACTAAGCACTTGGGAAAGTAAAATATAGCAGTTGGTAGATATGTTCTTTGCCCATGCCTCCAGGTTAGGAGATGATTGGATCAAATAGGGCTTCCTGAACAAGTTATACAACTACAAAAACTGATTGATTCCCTTATGCTTTGTGCAAAAATAGTCTGTCATCCCAGATCCTTTAAAGTAACAAATAAATTCTTGTGGTATAGTAACCCTGTTACCCAAATTGCTTCAGACACATGTGTCTGGTACTCTTACATTAGCTCTGGCATCAGTGGCCTACAGAGAGAAATATTGGAGAGGCTGTGGCAGCAGACGAGAGGAGCAGTTGAAATGAGAAATAGATGTCACCCAAGGGACTGGTAGAATTTTAAACAAGGATATTTTGGGACTTGCCAACAAAGTTATGGCTCAACATTGGTGAGGATTATATCTCAGAAAGCAAATTAAGTTATAAACATACCCGATCAAGGACAGGAGTCAGAAATATGCCACAGAAAGGGCACAAGATGCATTTCTCATTCTTATTGTTGGACTTAATGATGGTTTTCTCTGTGACAAAAGAACAAGGACATCGTGGGTTGTGGAGAAGGAGAAATGATGGGAGAGAAAATAGCTGAAGTGTTTCTCCCCTGCCCTCTTGTTAATTCATTCAATAGTATTTATTGAGTGCTTACTGGGTGCAGAGACTGTACTAAATGTGTGGGAGAGTACAATAATAGTCTCAGTCCCTGTCCACAATGAACTTACAGTCTATAGGGGAAAACAAACAATATAAATAAAGTACCGATATATACATAAGTGCTGCGGGTCTGGGACAGGCGGGGGGTAGAAAAAAATGGAGCAAGTGAGGGCGATGTAGGAGGGAGTGGGAGAATAGGAAAGGGGGGGCTTAGTCAGGGAAGGCCTCTTGGATATGTGCCTTCAATAAGGCTTTGAACAGTGGAAGAGTAATTGTCTATCAGATTTGAGGAGGGAGGGCATTCCAGGCCAGAGGCAGGATGTGGGCAAGGAGTTGGAGGTGAGATAGACTAGATTGAGGTACTCTCATCCCAATGTAAGCACCCAATGGCTAGGACAGCACATGTTTATAAAACTTCTGCCATTAGCCTGGTATAAGTTTCCTTTATGTTGTTGGCTTGGGCTCCTCCCCAGTGAAAGGTAATGCGCTGGAACCATCAAAGCACAGCCTTTCTTCCCTATCCAAAGAGCTAAGAACTAAACACACAAAGGCTTTTCAACAATATGATCTTTCACTCAGTGGGAATTTGCTGCCTCTTTCACAAACAAACTGAAGTGGCTCCTGGCAGGGCCAGAATGAGAAGGTAATTAAAAAAGGAAGTGACTTGAGAGAAGGGATATTTATTTGAACTGAAGCCCTTAAGGGCCAGTTTGAACTCTGCCAAATCCCTGACATAGGAGGTGGATAACAATAGAACATTTCTCCTTTTAGTGGGCCTCTAGATGCCACTCTGCATCCATCTACAGAACATCTTTCCCCACTCCAATCCATACCTCACATTGCTGCACCAGTCATTGATCAACAAAAATGTTCAGTTCATGTCTCCCCACTCCTCAAGAACCTCCAGTCCACCTCTTCATTGAAGAGAAACTCCTCAATGTTGGCTTTAAAACACTTAATCAGCTTGCCCCACCCTAACTCACTAATCTAGCACAGCCAAATCTGCACACTCCGCTTCTCTAGCACCAGTTTACTTACTGTGTTCCAAACTCATCTATCTCACTGCCGACCCCTTTCCCATGTCCTCCCCCTAGCCTGGAACTCTCTCCACCTTCAAAGCATTATTAAGGTCACATCTCCAAGAGGCTTTCCCCAGTTAAGCCATCTTTCCCCCAGCTCCTTCTCCCTTCTGTGATGTCAGTGCACCTCAATCTGTGACTTTCGGACATTTGATATTCTCTGCATCCCCAACCCCGCAGCACCTATGTACTTCTCCTTAAATTATTATAAATTATTTATCCATATTTTCATGTTGCTTCTCATATTCAGATACGAGAAGCAGCACAGCCTAGTGGCAAGAGCATGGGCTTCGGGAGTCAGAGGATGTGGGTTCTAATCCCAGCTCCGTGACTTGCCTGCTGTGTGACTTTGAGCAAGTCACTTGACTTCTCTGGGCCTGAGTTACCTCATCTGTAAAATGCGAATTAAGACTGTGAGCCCCATGTGGGACAACCTGATTATCTTGTATCTACCCCAGCACTTAGAACAGCGCTTCGCATATAATAAACGCTTAACAAATACCATTATTATTATTAATGTCTGTCTCCCCCTTTAGACTCTAAGCTTGTTTTTGGCAAGGAACATGTCACCTAATTCTGTGGTACTGTATTCTCCGAAGTGCTTAGTACATGGCTCTGCATATAGTAAATGTTCAATACAATGAATTGATTTGAAAGTGGTGCTGCTTCTTGAAATGTAAATGTTTCAACGCAAACATTCCTGTTTCTCAATTCATAGCCGTGTCAAGTTCTGGCAACAGAATTTGTACATTAATTATAAGCAAGATCTTTATTCCTTTTCAATCTTCTGAAATGGTGTAGTGTTAAAGAACTAGAGTCATTTTTTAATCTCTAGATTAATTTGATCTCTATTCTTCCTCTAAAAGGTGGTTTTCTTCTTTACACATTAACCTACTATTCTAGGCCTTGGTTTTAGTCCCAGCTCAGCAAATTCAGGAATTAATCTTGAAATTCATCATCATCACTCCCCCCTACCAAAATATCTAGAAACAAAGTGGCCTAGTGGAAGAATATGGGCCTGAAAGTCAGAGAAACTGAGAAATTTTCTCAGAGAAATCTTGCCTCAGCTACTTTCCAACTATATGACCTTGGGCAAGTCTCAACTTCTCTGTCTGTAAAGTGGGGATTCAATATCTGTTATCCCTCAGAACACCATGTGGGCAGGAAATATGTCCCCTTATATTGTCATATTGTACTCCCCCAAGCACTTAGTAGAGTGCTCTGCTCACAGTAAGCACTCAATACAATTGACAGTCTGACCTGATCATCTTTTAGTTATCCCAATATTACTACAGTGCTTGAGAAATAATAATTGTGGTATTTGCTAAGCGCTTACAATGTGCAAAGCACTGTTCTAAACGTGGGGGGGGGGGATACAAGGTGATCAGGTTGTCCCACTTGGGGCTCACAGTTTTAATCCCCATTTTACAGATGAGGTAACTGAGGCACAGAGAAGTTAAGTGGCTTGCCCAAGGTCACACAGCTGACAAGTGGTGGAGCCTGGATTCAAACCCATGACCTCTGACTCCCAAGCCCACACTCTTTCCACTGAGTGATTAATAAATATCACATTTACTTAAGCAGAAGATAGGTCCAGGAGGAATCCTAAATATTTTATCATTCAAGGCTCATTTTATGAGCTGGAAAATGAAGCTAGGAACATAGGGTCATTAGGGAAGAGGTGGGAGACATGCATTCTCAGGCTCTTTTAGTCCAAGTGAAGTCTTGAAAGACAATGAATACACTTAATGGGATTTGTTGAGAGATCATATCCTTGCAAGCTAAAGCCAAACTAACTCTATTCATCCTTTAATGACAAAGCTGCATGAGGCATGGAAATTTGGGTCAGAATAATTATACTAGTAGCATTTGTTAGGCACTCACTATGTGCCAAGTACTATGCTAAGGGCTGGGATAGGCAGAAGATAATCCCATTTCAAAACATTTTTAACACTACCAGTCCGTGGAGGATTGTTGAATCACAATGGATTTTGCCAGTTTCCACATTGTCCTGAAAATTTATTGTCATCCAAAGATCTTCCTCTTTGAAATAAGATAAATTAGTGGAAGAAAAATTACACAAACCAGAAAATGTGGTCTTGGAGTCTGCTTAAATGCCCCATAAATTCTCATAAAGCCACTTTAACTAGGACTTGAAGGAAGTCAGAGGGAAACCTGACTCTTTTTCCACAGTAATTCTTGAATTATCTAATTGTGAAAAAAGGGTTTCCCTGAACTTCAAGCCCAGGGCAGCATAAACTAGCCAGAGAAGTAAACAGAACTCAACATGTCTTCTTTTGTTAAGAAAAGTAGACAGTTCAAATACCTGTACTTAACAATTCAAAAATCAACAAACTTCCCTCTCAAAGGTAACTAAGATCCAAGAAAAAAGACCAAAACAAAAAAACCTCCACACATGTAATTTGTCCTTTTGGCCTTTTGTGGCTCTTTCTAAATGCTAGTGAAAGTTACTTGAGATCACTTAGTCTTTTGTTGTTCAAAGATTCCAAATGTCTTTTCTGCAAGGGCAGCCTGCCAGTGCATATGCAGATGCAGTCCCAAGCTGCTTAAACAAACACCAGGAACATAGCCAAAAACTGCCCGGGGTCAAACTTCCCCTTTCAGGATTCAAAAAAGGTGATGAAAAAATACAGTTGTTGGAAATTATAACACCCAGACAACCAAAATACTCTAGATCCTTTGTAGTTGGATAAAAGATGAGACCAGAAGCTTTGGTTTTCAAAATGAAGAGTGTTCTGCTGCATTATTAACAGCAGAAGGCATTGAGATTAATGCTTCTTTCTCAATTTGTAAATGATCACTCTAGTAATCAATCAAGAACCTCCTCTAGATGGTGAGCCCTTATGGGAAGGAAACCAACTCTACCATACTGGTCCAATCCAAGCACCTAGTGCAGTGCTCAGCACTCAGCAAATACCACTGATTGACTTAAGTAACTGTTTGTAAAGCACTGATTTAGGTTCTTGGGAAAGTACACTAAAATTAAGACATGATTCCCGCCTTTGAGGAATTTACAAACTAGTGGGAAAGACAGGCACTAAAGTGAATTCAGATAGGACAAGGCATGTGCACTTCTGGGGGGTTAGAGGCAGGGATGCAAAAATCCAATTTCTTTAGTAATGTGAAAGCATTGAAGCAATACTACGGGATCGAAGGGAGAGCAAATATGGTGGGGAGAAGAACAAATGATCAGAGAAGATCTTATGAAGGAGAGTGATTTCAAGAGAATTTGAAAAGAGCAGTGGTTTGCTTTATCTTAAAAGGGAGTAATCCCTGGGCAGATGGGAGACTCGAGCCAGAGTTCATCAGCTAGAGAGCTGATTTAGCTCCCTAAAGTGAACAGACAGAAGTTTCTGTTTTGCAGAGATGATTGGGCAACCATTGGAGATTTATGAATATTGGGAAGATGAGTATAGAATTATGTTTCAGAAAAATGATTTAATCAGCAGCATGAAGTATGGACTCAAGAGGGGAGGGACTAGAGGCCAGCAATTCAATGAGGAGGTTAAGGCAGTAATAGAGTTGCAACATACATGTGGCGGCTGAATGGAGAGGGAAAAAAATTCTGGAGAAATTTTAGAGGAAAAACCAATGGGATTTGATGATGGATGATTTGATGATGGAGTTAAAGATGGGAGAGTCAAGGACAATGCCAAGCTTATGAGCTTGATAAACAGGGGGAATGGTGATGTTATCATGGTGATGGAAAAGTGGAAGTTGAGGAAGTCAGTATTGCTTGTACTGAACTCCTGGTGTCAGTAGGACATATATGCCAGGAAGTCTTAGGGGTAGGAGGAACTGCAAGTAAAACAGTCTGAGGTAGATTGAGGTAGATTTGGGAATCGCCTGCACAGAGGTGGTAGGTGAAGCCATGGGGGCAGATGAGCTGCCCAATTAATTATATTTAATATCAAAGGCAATAATTCAAAGTTTGCATAATTCCATAGATTCATTAGTCAGATAAACAGCTAACCTAGGGTATTGCTTAAATATGCATCCAGCAATAAAAAAAATTAAATCCTTTGAATCTAGAAGTTTAGCAGTCAAAACTGATAGATTAGCAATCCTAAATTAAATACATTCATTAGTTCCTATACTTCACCTGTGAAATCAAAACTGAAGATCTCATCAACTGTAAGATCCCCCTAGCCTGATAGCTTCTTGTGGGCCGGGAAGTGTCTACCAACTCTGCTGTTCTGTACTCTTCCAATAGCTTAGCACAGTGCCCAAATACTGTAAAACTATAAATACTGTAAACTGATAGTTACAGCATTGCTTAAATCCACTTTTACAAACAAGAAAGTGACAAAAATCCTTTCCATCCTCCTCCCCCCCCCCCAAACACCCCCACTCATAGGTATTTACTTAGTTCAACACACTGGCTTTTGGAGTTTTGATATTTAAAGGATAGTCAGTGTTAATGGCAAGAATTTTCACTGCAATTTGTTTTCAATGGACTGTTCTCAGCTCTCTCATATTTGCTCTGTAACAATGACCAGCTACAGGGGCTAATTCCTATTAGCTCTGTTATTGTACCTACAAGAAGAAAATAACATGGCTCTCAGAAAAATTAAAACATCTGAGGAGACTTCACTTGCTGTTTAACAGCTATTAGAGTTTCCATCTCATTTTCAATTAAATGAGATTGCTAACGTGTAATTTCTGGTCACAACTGACCTTACTTGACTGAGCAAATGCTAGTCTGGCAGTGAGACAGCTGGCCCATTGAACATTCTTTTTCCTACGTCCTGGGACCTGTATGATTAACAGATCATGTGCAAAAGTTCCTCTGGCCTTCAGTTTGACCAAAATAATGCTAACCTTCTCACTGTGCCTCACACTCACCTATCTCACCACCAAAACCTTGCCCACATCCTGCCTCTGGCCTGGAATGCCCTCCCTCCTCAAATATGACGAAATTACTCTCCCCTCCTTCACAGCCTTATTGAAGGCACATCTCTTTTTAAGAAGCCTTCCCAGACAAAGCCCCACTTTTCCTCATCTCCCACTTCCTTCTGCATTACTCTGACTTTGGTCTCACCCCCTCCCAGCCCCACAGCACTTATGTACATATCTGTCATTTTATTTGTATTGAGGTCTGTCTATACTGTAAGCTCATTGTGGGCAGAGAATGTGTGTTTAATGCAGTATTGTACTCTCCCAAGTGCCAAGTACAGTACTTTGCTCACAGTAAGCACTCAAAAAACTACAACAGAATGAATAAATGATTCCAAACCCTTCCTATTTTTACAAGATCCAAACTACCAGCAACATTTTAAAATTCAATCATTTTGGCTATGCTCTCTTTTTCCTGCAGTGTTCACTTAATTTTCAAAAGTTGAACCCATCTTTGCATAGTGGTATCTTAATTTTTAACTGGTATCTTTAGGTATTTCCATGCTCTCTTTTTCCTGCAGTGTTCACTTAATTTTCAAAAGTTGAACCCATCTTTGCATAGTGGTATCTTAATTTTTAACTGGTATCTTTAGGTATTTCCATGCCCCAGGGAAGGGATGAATTTAGTACAAATAACAGAAGCAGCAAGGCCTACTGGAAAGGGCATGGGCACTAAAGTCAGAAGGACTGGGCTCTAATTCTAGCTCTGCCAGTTGCCACCATCTGACTTTGGGCAAGTCACTTTACTTCCCTGTGCATCAGTTCCTGCAGCTGTAAAGTGGGGATCCATTCAATATGCAAAGTGGTACTTACTAAGCGCTTATTGTGTACAAAGCACTGTACTAAATGGTCAGGAGAGTACATTACAGAGTTGGTAGACATGTTCCCTGATCATAATAAGTTTACAGAGTAGAGTGATTTTGCAGAGCAGCTGGGAGAAAGGACCCAAGTTCTAATCCTAATGCTACCACTATGGGAAGCAGCATGGCTCAGTGGAAAGAACCCAGGCTTGGGAGTCAGAGGTTGTGGGTTCTAATCCTGGCTCCGCCACTTGTCAGCTGTGTGACTTCGGGCAAGTCACTTAACTTCTCTGGGCCTCAGTTCCCTCATCTGTAAAATGGGGATTAAGACTGTGAACTCCACATGGGACAACCTGATCACCTTGTATCCTCCCCAGCGCTAAAAAAAGTGCTTAGCACATAGTAAGCACATAACAAAATGCCATCATTATTATTACCACTTGTCTGCTGTGTGACCTTGAGCATACCCCTTATCTTCTCTGTACTTCAATTTCCCCCATCTGTAAA
The DNA here is from genome assembly GCF_015852505.1 of Tachyglossus aculeatus. NCBI lineage: Eukaryota > Metazoa > Chordata > Mammalia > Monotremata > Tachyglossidae > Tachyglossus > Tachyglossus aculeatus. The sequence continues at coordinate 31,759,354 of NC_052079.1, read as the reverse complement.
ATGGCAATTAAATACCTGTTTAACCTCATTTAGATTTTGATCTCTGTTAGGATGATGTCCAACTTAACTTGTAGCTACTCTAACATTTAGAACAGTGCTTGACCAGCAGATCCATTTAAATACCATATTAAAAAGTTTTAAATAGTTTAAGCACTTATTAAATTATATCCCCTATAAAAATCTTAAAAATCATATCTTCTAATGTATTTGAAAATGGAATGATTACTGTAAGCACTCAATACAATTGATTGATCAGTAAGATGAGTGTTAATCTGCATTACACCTGAGTTACTGAAAACAGAATTCTTGGTGGCACAAAATAAGGTAAAATGCCATAGATTGCACAAACCATGTAGTCAATAAAAGTAGTTATTAGACCATTATTCATATAAACTTGCTCAAACCACGTTTAACAAAGGTAGGACAATGCTCATTAACAGAATAATTACAGTCTGAGACACCCAGGTGTTCAAAGAAAAAAGAAAAAAAATCAATCCTATTGTAACATTTTCCTTTAGTTCATACCATAGGGACATCCACTGAAAGAGAGTTTTCAGACACCTTAAGGATTTCAGAACCCCTGCATTAGGAAAGAGGTTGAACGTTAAACTTCACTCCTAATTTTCTCTGTCATCCTGACTTGATAATTAAATCCCAAAGGCCAGGAGATCTTTGGAACTCTATCAGCCAGGTCCTACTTCTAGAAAACTACTAGGACCTCAGAAATTTTCAGCATTCCTCTACCAACATTCAGTAGCATATTCTCTCCAAAAAAGCTTTTGATCCTTTTCTACCACCCTAGAATACCACCCACAGTGGAGTGCTAAATAGTCTGTGTTTATCTTTGCAAACATGTTAACAAAGTTATGACAAAGAAACTCTGTTATTGTCTTTGCCTAAGCATAAACAGTCCTCACTACCACATTCAACTTCCCCTTTCACCCCATTGTTCTTCTTACTTCATATATACAAAAAATCCCTTTGTTCTCTCTGGACAGGCCCCAGTTACCACTTCCAGGATGACATCAAACTTCACAGAATAATCTTGTGGTCTTTTCCTTTAGGAAACAGAGGAATCTTCTTTTAAAACTTGGCTGAGGTTCTTTTTCCTGTTTGCTTAATCCCACCCCTTCCTCTTGAATCCCCTGTCTGATTGGTTTTCCCTACTTGGTTCAGGTGAGTTTCAGATTACTGACTGGCACCTGATTTTAATTGGGCTTCCTAGTTGAGTAGATCTCTGTGGAGCAGGTGTTCTTTGAGAAAACCACACCTATCAATTGCTTGATCAGTCAATCAATGGTATTTATTGAGTGCTTACCATGTACAGAACACTGTACTAAGCTATTGTGGCTCAGGTGGAAAGAGCACGGGCTGCGGAGTCTGAGGTCATGGGTTCAAATCCTGGCTCCGCCAATTGTCAGCTGTGTGACTTTGGGCAAGTCACTTAACTTCTCTTTGCCTCAGTTACCTCATTTGTAAAATGGGGATTAAGACTATGAGCCCCCCCGTGGGACAACCTGAACACCTTGTAACCTCCCCAGTGCTTAGAACAGTGCTTTGCACATAGTAAGCACTTAATAAATGCCATTATTATTATTATTACTACTACTATTATTATTGGAAGAATACAGTACAACAGAGTTGGTAAACTTGTTCCCTACCAGGAATATACTCACCTTACCCGTAGGTCTAATGAGCTGGGTTAAAGTGGTTCCTTTAATAACTAAATCTGGTTCTTATCTTCCCTTCCTCTCTAGATAGGAGTCTCTTCTCTATTGCAGTGATATAGAGAAATACATGCATTTCTGGCTCCTGTTCTGCCTCATATTCATATGGTGAATAAAACCTCATTCTATAATCACATAACCTCCGTCTCCAAAAACTTGTTTCTTTTCCCCTCAACTTCTTATTTTTATATCCCATCTCTGAATCTATGAATTAGACTATATAACTGACTGACACACCTATTCTGCTTTGCAGGGAACATGTCTGCTAATTCTGTTGTATCAAACTCATCCAAGAGCTTAGTATGGTTCTTTTCACACAGTAAGTGCTCAGTAAATACCATTGATTGATTGATAAATACCCAGATCAGGCCAGCCAAGTTTTATTTCTTGGAGCTGAGTGATAGTTTGTATATGAAAACATTGCCTCAGACTTGGTATGGACATGTTTTCCTAGGTTGGGCATGTTCAGGTTTGAATCTGGATGGCTACCTTGGGGGAATGTGAGGGGCCAAGACCATTTAATAAGCAGCAGCAGCAGTATTTCCATCCAGGATAGCCTCTAAGTAGTTCCAAGTGGTTCCCAAGCCTCAGCATTCCCCAAACGCCAAGGCCCCCACTCAGCCCAACAGCTTTGAGGGCTATGGAGTACAGGGATTGCTAAATGAATCCATGGATGACTCGAGGCCAGTTACTAATCAGTAGCATTTATCAAATGTTTACTGTGTGCAGGTACTAAAATAAGCACTTGGAAGAATATAAGAGAGTTGGTTCAGATGATCCCTAGCCTCAAGTGATTTTAGGAGCCTTTAAGGACAGCATTGTGGCATTTTTTATTCTGAGCCTGTGTGGAGCAATCAATCCTCAACCATTCTGCATCTCACAGGCCTCACTCATCCATCCCTGCCATAGATAATACTTTAGGGTCACAGCATTCTAGTCTGTTGCTTTTTCACCTGTTGACAGTTTGGTTCAGCCTAGGTCCCACTCTGATCTCCCATTTCCCCTCAACCTCCTCGCTGTTGCAACAGTCTTGCCCAATAAATAGAGTGACTGAATCCTTCCCCGCCTCCCCTCTTCCCAACCTCAGAGCAGAACTGAGTTCTGATGGGTGCCAAGTCAGGGAAGATTAATCTTTTAGGATTGAGCTGGGCAGGGGGCTGTAGGTTTGATTCATGTCCTGAGAGAATCAGAAGTAGCATGGCCTAATGGAAAAAGGTAGTCAGAGGACGTAGGTTCTAATTTCAGCTCAGGCAATTACTAGCTGTGTGACCTTGGGCAGGTCACTTAACTTGTTTGTGCTCTAATTACCACATCTGTAAAATGAGGTTTAAATTCTCCTCCCTTCAATTTAGACTCTGAGCCCAATGTGGAACAGGGACTGTGTCCAACCTGATAAACTTCTATCTACCCCAGTGCTTAGAACAGGGCTAACAGACACATAGTAAATACTTAGTAATTACCATTTTAAAAAATCACCATTGTATTGTGGTATATTTTTTCGCTCACTCCAAATAACATTTAAGCCTCAAGACTACATGGCCTTCTAATTTGATTGGCTTCTAGGTGGTGATCAGTTAATCTGCCTTAAAAAAAAAACTTCAGAAGCCTTAGTTACCTTGCAAATCTTTCCTTCAGTACTCTGTGTTGTACCTCTCTTGATGTTAAGTACTAAATTCTGTTTATTAATCTTGTTCTGTTTATTTATCTTGCCTGTTCTAAGGAATAGTTCAGTCTTAGCTGCTGAGGTCTATCTAGCTTTATAATAATGACGGTATTTGTTAAGCGCTTACTATGTGCAAAGCACTGTTCTAAGCGCTGGGGAGGTTACAAGGTAATCAGGTTGTCCCACGGGGGGCTCAAAGTCTTAATCCCCATTTTACAGATGAGGGAACTGAGGCCCAGAGAAGTTAAGTGACTTGCCCAAAGTCACACAGCTGACAGTTGGTGGAGCCGGGATTTGAACCCATGACCACTGACTCCAAAGCCCGGACTCTTTCCACTAAGCCACGCTGTGACTTTATAACTTAATAGCGTTTTTCACAGAATTATCCTCAACTCCTTCAGCCTCACCCAAAGCAAATATGGAATCAAGAACTCCCACCAAGAACCCTTAGATAAAGCTAGATGGCATTTATTAAGCGCTTACTATGTGCAAAGCACTGTTCTAAGTGCTGGGGAGGTTACAAAGTGATCCAGTTGTCCCACAGGGGGCTCACAGTCTTAATCCCCATTTTACAAATGAGGGAACTGAGGCCCAGAGAAGTTAAGTGACTTGCCCAAAGTCACATAGCTGACAGTTGGAGGAGCTGGGATTTGAACCCTTGACCTCTGACTCCAAAGCCTGTGCTTAGAACAGTGCTTTGCACATAATAAGTGCTTAATAAATGCCATCTAGCTTTATCTAAGGGTTCTTAATTCCATATTTGCTTTGGGTGATGTTGATCTTGGGGTGGTCAGCACATTTCATTCATTCAATCGTATTTATTGAGTGCTTACTGTGTGCAGAGCACTGTACTAAGTGTTTGGGAAGTACAAGACGGCAACATATAAAAACAGTCCCTACCCAACAGCAGGCTCACATTCTAGAAGGGGGAGACAGACAACAAAACGAAACATGTAGACAGGAGTCAAAATCGTCAGAACAAATAGAATTACAGCTATATGCACATCATTAACAAAATAAATAGAATAGTAAATATGTACAATTAAAATAATAGAGTAATAAATCTGTACAAATGTATACAAGTGCTGTGGGGAGGGGAAGGAGGTAGGGCGGGGGGATGGGGAGGAGCAGAAGAAAAAGGGGGTTCAGTCTGGGAAGGTCTCCTGGAGGAGGTGAGCTCTCAGTAGGGCTTTGAAGGGAGGAACAGAGCTACCTTGGCGGATGTGTAGAGGGAGGGCATTCCAGGCCAGGGGGAGGATGTGGGTCGGGGTTCGACGGTGAGACAGGCAAGAACAAGGCACGTTTACCTCTGGTTCAATGGTCAACAGCAATGCAATCTCTAATTCAGTCCAGAGAAAAAACGACTCCACTTCTGAATCTGAACATCCCTTATTAACACCAAAAACTACCCTCATATCAGTTTTTATTATGTAAAACTAGGATCAAAACCACCTTTCCACTAGTTCTCTCTGTGTCAATTGAGGCACCACTGAGCTATAGTAAACCTAAAATTCAATCATTAAACAAACTAGTTTGGCTTTAAATGCATCCAATTCAGTTAAGAAGGGAAAAAAATTGCATCCCAGGGCAACTCCTGACAATTCATCGAGCCATCCGTTTGAGCACTGGGGAGATGGGGAGGGAGGGAGGATGGGTGAGAGAGAGAAAGAGGGAGATTGACATTACATATGGGAATTGCTAATGCAATAATAGTTCTACTCTTAAATTCATTCATTCATTCAGTCGTATTTATTGAGCGCTTACTGTGTGCAGAGCACTGGACTACTCCCCTTACCATTGCAAATAAGCCTCGTTGCAGGGCTGATTTGTCCCTTAGTGATGACCCTGACAGGAGGGAGAGACCATATGTATATTATTTCTTGTGTTTTATGAAATCCTCTTCCTCTCCGGAGAAACTCAAATTTCTATGGAATTCCGATAAATGGAGTCCTTTGGGATTCTGAGAAATGGTGTTTCTAGGAAGAAGAGACTGCTGGAATTGTCTTCCTGCAAATTTTATTCCATCTTGCCACATTTTGCCAGACATCTGAACCTGGCTTAGCTTTGTCAACATCCTTACTATTGTTCCATATCACCCCAGCAATCACAATCCACATTCTACATTTGTGCACTATATTGAATAAGATGGCTAGAAGCAGCATCCTTCAAGTGAATAACCCAAACTTTTCAGTGATCAGGATAATTTCAGGGTTCCAAATCATGGGTAATCTTCTTCTCCGTAGAAATGATTTACAATCGGTGGCAGCTCATCAATCAATCATTCAGTGATATTTATTTGAATGCTTATCAGGTGCAAAGAGCACTGCACTAAGCCCTTGGGAAAATACAATACAATAAAGTTGGTAGGCCTGATCCCTGCCCACAGTGAGCTGGGAGAGGGGACTGGAGGTGAAAACATAAGGAGTGATAGGACACAACAGCACCACAAAGGACAAGAACAAGTACACAAAATTAAGCCAAAATCAGTAGGCTATCATGACTACAGGAGGAAAATTTCCATTTCCTCCTGCTTCAGAATCCAAGGCATACTCAGTCACAGTGTCCGCTAGAGCCATCACCAGTTTTCCCAAAGTTTTGTGTAGACCATGGGGTGTTTTTTTCCTTCTCATGGGGTGGTGGAAGGCAGTACAGAATGGAGTATTTTCTATGGTACAGAGGAGAGAGATTACCAGTTCCTGAGGAGGCAGCATGAATAGCTGATTCTCCAAAACCTCAAATGTTGTGTTGAATAAGTGATGTCATCATAATTTCCATTCCTTTCCCTCTTTACAAAATTTCTGTACTTGGCCTCAAGTAGTTTCTTTCAGAAAAATAAGCAAATCAATCACTCAATCAATAATGCTTATTGATTGCTAACTGTGCAAACCCCTCTAGACTGTGAGCCCAAATAGTTTAATTCTTACAGAAAAATAAGCAGATCAATAATCTTTATTGATTGCTAACTGTGCAAACCTCTCTAGACTGTGAGCACACTGTGGGCAGTGATTGTTTCTCTTTATTGCTGTATTGTACTTTCCAAGTGCTTAATACAGCGTTCTGCATACAGTAAGTGTTCAGTAAATATGATTGAATTAATTATTGAATAAATACAAAAAAGTTAGTAGATATAATCCCTGCCTTCAAGTATCTTACATTCTAGAGGGGGAGACAGACACTAAAATAAACTTCAGCCAGGGGGATGCAATGGAGTGTAAAGAAATATCCCTAACTTCAACTTGAAGGTGTGCCTTAAAGACAACCTTTCTATATCGAAAATGAAGATTAAATATTGATAAATCTGTCATATCATACTCTTCTGGAAAAGCAGTGTTCGTATAAACTTAAACCAAAGTGATGTTTCATTATTAATGGTAGTATTGTAAAAAATTTTCTGGGACTAGGATTTTAGGAAATGAGAAATCTGTTTATTTCCATAATCAAAAAAGAGAAGGTCAAACAATCAAGAGATGTATGGAATTTTTAAATAAAGGCAAAAACTCAAATTTCAGCAAAAGATTCAAAGAAACCATGAAAATGTGAAAGCACTAATTTTGGGACAGCTCATCAAAGGGCACAACAATTGTGGTAAAGTTTAATATAAATGTCAAGAGGCTCATTTCTTGAAATAATCAAAGGCTTCCTAGGGTGCTTCATCCTTTACATTCTTCAGAGATTTCTTCTACACTGAAATCATGAAATTAACATTGAATAAGCTTTCATTTAAAAAAGATGATCAAGTCTTTATTTTCCCTCCCCAGGCTGATTGCCATTTTACAATTGGCACAACTGCATATTAATTAAAGAAATCTGCTCTGCAGCAAATGATATTTTTTCCCTAAGACTGATGATAGTTTATTATTATTGTTTCTCCAAACTATTGTAAATCATGTTCGAAATATTGAGCAAGATACTAAACATCTTGCTTTTTTGCTGAACAGTTAGGCAACATTTTGATTCCATTATTTCAACATTTACAAAGGAGATCATTTCTTAAACGAATAGAACTAGCAATACAGCTGGTGCCAGAACAAGTTCTTTTTAGTCATACCAGGAAGCCAAAACAACAGCCTTCTGCAACATGGTTTTTAGTTTATGAAAGAACACTTGGAAAAGACCCAACTAATTTCCTGATGAGATGAGGGAATGAGGAAATCTTCTGTATTTCCTAATATGCTTAGAGATCCTAATGCTTTTGCTTCCCCGCGGAATGCTATACAGCATCAAGTTCCCCCTCACTAGCTCACATAGACTGAATTTCACAGTTGGCAGAGAAGAATTAACACTAAGCCTTTCTACGCTGGGTCATCTTATCTGAGCTGGACTTCCCTTCAATACACTAACAGCAGGAACTGCTTGAGACCAATCTATCAAAATGAAGAGCTCTGATAGAAGAGGTTAAAGGTGAAGTATTCCTTACACGTTTAATGGTTGGACTCTAGAAAACTAACACATAGGGCTTTATTTCAACCAAACTAAAAGTTTCAATTTATTTCTTTAGCTGGAATATTGCATTTAAAGGTGAGATATTTCTTCTAAGTGATTCATGTTTTCTCTCCTGCTTATTGAATTGGCCACTGTTTGCCTGAAGCAAAGTTTGTTCTATGCAAAAACATTCTCAAATGGGAGACTGCTTTTTGACCTGATTCTAAATGGAGCAAGCCTAACCTGAATTGCAGGGTTGAAGTGAACAAGACAGTTCAGTGTAGACAAGACTGCTCTAACAATATCCCCGCCTCAGAGTCTACTTTGGAACCTTTGATGTCAGCTAGCCCACCTCAATGATAGCCTTCTCCACACTTTTGCACTTTCTGGGGTCTCTCTGAAGATAGATGGATTGTAGAGTGGGAAAGGATTGATAGAGAAGCAGCGTGGCTCAGTGGAAAGAACTTGGGAGTCAGAGGTCATGGGTTCTAATCCCTGCCCCGCCACTTATCTGCTGTATGACCTTGGGAAAGTCACTTAACTTCTCTGTACTTCAGTTCCCTGATCTGTAAAATGGGGATGAAGACTGTGAGCCCCATGTGGGACAGTCTGACTACCTTGCATCTACCCCAGCGCTTAGAACAGTGCTTGGCACATAGTAAGCTCTTAACAAATACCACCATTATTAGTAAAGAAGAAGAGTTTCCAGAGCCTCCAAATAATGACTGGTAGATTTCTGGGCCAATTAGGAGGTTCAATACCCAATATAAAAAATATCCTCTTTTAATATCTTTTTATTTTGGGTGTACCTGTGAACACTGTGCTAAATATTGTACAAGATACTAGTTAATCAGGTTGGACAAAATCGCTGCCTCACATGGAGCTCAGAGTCTAAGTATGAGAGAAAAGGATGCAACCCCCAATTTACAGATGAAGTAACTGAGACATACAGAAATTAAGTGATTTGCCCAAGGTCACAGAGCAGGCAAATAAAATGATGGAGCTGGGGTTAGAACCCAGGTCCACTGATTCTCAGAACTGTGCTCTTCCCACTAGGCCAAGTTGCTTCACAAAATATTAACATAATCTATATCTTAGTTCCTTTTTGTCCCTAAATGCTGAATTAGTATGGAGAAAATTATCATGAATTCATAAATCTAAAACTTAACCAGATGCCCAGTTTCTCAGAGAGTTCTTTAGATGAGGAGTTGCTTTATTATCCCTCCTGTCTTCCATTCTCTCCTCTCTAAGAAGGAAGCTTTGGAGTGACTGGAAAGCAACATACCTCCTACAGGATTCAGAACAACAGAGAAATGAGGGATGGTCTGGGTAATATGTCTAAAAAGGATATAGTTAAGGGGTTATTTTCCCCAGAAATTCACTTCTAGATTAGAGATAGGAGTGAGATATATGTATATATGTATATATGTTTGTATGTATTTATTACTCTATCTGTACATATTTATTCTATTTATTTTATTTTGTTAATATGTTTTGTTTTGTTCTCTGTCTCCCCCTTCTAGACTGTGAGCCCACTGTTGGGTGGGGACCATCTCTATATGTTGCCAACTTGTATTTCCCAAGCACTTAGTACAGTGCTCTGCACACAGTAAGCGCTCAATAAATACGATTGAATGAATGAACGAATGAATATTTTTCATCACACGAATATTTAAAAAAACTCAGTTCTGTAAGAAATGGTCTTTTTTGGTAGCAGATCATTTGCTGGAGTAGGAAGTATCTTTGATATTAACTACAAGGGATGTCAATAATGTCATTAAGAAACACATGGGTTCTGCTTTTCTTCCATCTGATGTTAGACTTGTCTTAAATAGACTAAATCGCCGTGTCATTCTTCAATTATAGTTTCCACAGGAGATGGCCACTTCAGCATTGAGGTTCTGATGATAAGAATGTGCTGCTTTGTGTTTATTTCTAGTCATTCTTTTCCAAATGATTCTGTCTGGCTATTTTGAGAATGATTTCACTGTGACAACCTGAAAGTTATGCCCATAAAAGGAAAATTATTCCACAACTCCAAATATTATTTTAAACCATAGACTGTTTAAATGTATCAGGTGTATTGTTTGAAGAAAATTCCCTAAACAAATTACATGGTTCAGGGTGTCTTTAAGAACCAAGATAATAGTGGAAGTTTTGTACTGGGTGTTGGATGATGAGGTCAGGGTTGAAGCAGAGTGCTTTAAACCCTGTCATATGGGCCGGACTAATAAGTTGGTAAAAGAATTGCAGGGAAGCACAGAGCAAGCAAGACAGTATAACCCAGGTTTCAAAGGGCTAGTTTAGCCTACACCTCCCAGAAATTATTAATACATTATGGGAGGAGTTTCCCTCCCTGGCTGATAGGGTTAGAATTCCACTCTCTGACACTGGGCAGAGCTGAGAATCTAAAAAAAAAATTCTGAGAAAAGCAGAATGGTGCTGTTTTTAACTTACACTTGCTACTTCAAATCTGTGCCCCATCGGGACCACACCAGAATAAGTTTTCCATGTAGTGAACTTGTTTTCTCCCTGCTTTAGGCTATACCCAGAGTAAAAAGGAGACTGAGATAATTTGGAGGTTATTTCAATCGCAAACCTTTTCCATCCCTTCCCCCAAGCAAAAGGCTTTAGGCTTCCATGTAGCCAAGGGCACGGTGAATAGCTTTTGTAATCAGACTGTCAAGTCTTGCAGATGAAGCTTTAAACCTCAGTGGCTTGAAATATCATACTGGTAACCTCAGCCTTTGTATTCTTCTGTTGATCTTTTTTTTTTCCAATTTTTAATACTGACTATATTTTGTATTTAGCCATTCTTCATCTCGGTAAACTGGTTCAGCTATGATAACTGGAGCCTTTGCACAGTTAGCAGGTAAATTAATTAATTCATTCAGTCGTATTTATTGAGCGCTTACTGTGTGCAGAGCACTGTATTAAGCACTTGGGAAGTACAAGTTGGCAACATATAGAGACGGTCCCTACCCAACAACGGGATCAAAGTCTAGAAGATGCCCACTATGTAACCAAGGGCAAGTTACTTAACTTCTCTTTGCCTTTGTTTCACTATCTGTAAAATGGGGATCTAACACCTCTGCTACCTCCTCCTTCCTAGATTGAGTCCCATGTGGGACAGGGACTATGTCTAACCTGATTATCTTGTATGTACTTCCGTGCTTAGTACAAATACTGGGTACATAGAAAGTGTTTAACAAATATTGGTGTTATTATGATTATTATCCTTATTATTATCACTTAGTACAGTGTTCTGCATGTAGCAAGCACTCAATACATATGGTTTATTATTATTATTATTGTTATCACATTGGCCAACATCCATACACCAGGTTTTTTTTTTTTCTGGAGTCCTGTAAATATAGGATGAACTCTGGTCATTTAATGTTTAATCTTATGCAGCTAAAAAGCCCTAATTTTATCTCTTGCCATGGTAGCTTCTGAGTTCAGTTCTGGACAAATAGAATGAGTGGTTTTAGAGCCATAAATCATTTATTCAACTTCAGAGCTATCAGCAGAGATTGATCTCAGTACATCTGCCCGATTTTCAAATGGCATCACAAACCTCATCTCTCCTTGTTCCTGACCCTAAACCCTCTGACACTCCGTGGAGTATTGAAGATCGGCCAGAGTTGTGGCAAGCTGCGGGGTTTCAAAGTGATTCACCATCAGTTATTGATCAGATTTGCTCCAGGGCAATCAAAAGGACTACACCAGGATGCAGTCTCTTGGAAAAAACACTTATCTGAATCAATCACTGCTTGACATAAAAAGTGTGGCCTAGTGGATAGACCATGGATCTGGGAATCAGAAGGACCTGGGTTCTAATCTCAGCTTCACCATTTGTCTGCTGTGTGATTCTCGGCAGCGTGGCTCAGAGGAAAGAGCACGGGCTTGGGAGTCAGAGGTCATGGGTTCTAATCCTGCCTCTGCCACTTGTCTGCTGTGTGACTTTGGGCAAGTCACTTAATTTATCTGTTCCTCAGTTCCCTCATCTGGAAAATGGGGATTAAGACTGTGAGCCCTATGTGGGACAGGGACTGATTACCTTGTATCCCCCAAGTGCTTAGAACAGTGCTTGACACATAGTAGGTGCTTAACAAATGTCATCATTATTTAACTTATCTGTGCCTCAGTTACCTCATCTGTAAAACGGGGATTAAGACTGTGAGCCCTATGTGGGACAGGGACTGTGTCCAAACTGATTATCTTGAATCTACCTCAATACTTTGTATATATTAAGAACTTAACAAATACCATAATCGTATCTATCAAGTAATGGTATTTATTTATCACTTACTGTTTTCAGAACACTATTCAAAGCACTTGGGATATTACAGCAATAAAATTTGTATCCATGATCCCTGCCCTCAGGGAATTTACTGTTTAGTGGAATGATTTCAACTACATTATCATCCCAAATTCTGGAACTTTTAAGGGATGTTTGAGGTTGGATAAAGTGATAATTTGTAGGCCTATTGTGGGATTTGTTTTGACTTAATATACCAAAAATAAACTTTCTTAGGAGTATTGAATAAGGTAATGAGTATCAAGAAAATGAACTGTATCCTTAAGCCTAGATTTCTCATACTCTAAAATGATCCCTGGATATGTGGAGTTAATAATTAATGATGTTGCTTATTAAGCACTTACTATGTGCAAAGCACTGTTCTAAGCGCTGGGGAGGTTACAAGGTGATCAGGTTGTCCCAGGGTGGGGGGGGCTCACAGTCTTAATCTCCATTTTACAGATGAGGTAACTGAGGCACAGAGAAGTTAAGTGACTTGCCCAAAGCCACACAGCTGACAATTGGCGGAGCCGGGATTTGAACCCATGACTCCAAAGCCCATGCTCTTTCCATTAAGCCATCCTGCTTCTCTAATAGCAGAATGAAGAATCAAGAAATAATTCCCATATCTGCCTACATAATAAATCAATGGCATTTAGTGTTAACCTTCTCACTGTGCCTTGTTCTCAGCTATCTGGCCACCAACCCCTCACTTATCATCAATTGTATTTATTGAGCGCTTACTATGTGCAGAGCACTGTACTAAGCGCTTGGGAAGTACAAATTGGCAACATATAGAGACAGTCCCTACCCAACAGTGGGCTCACAGTCCATGCCTCTGGCCTGGAAAGCCCTCCCTCCTCAAATCTGACCAACAATTACATTCCCATTGAAGGCAAATCTCCTCCAAGAGCCTTCCCTAAGTCCCCCTTTCTTCTTCTCCCTCTCACTTCTGCATCACCCTGAATTGCTCCCTTTGTTCTTCACCGCCTTCCAGCCCCACAGCACTCATATACACATCTGTAATTTATTTATTTATATTAATATCTGTCTTCCCCCCTTCTAGATTGTAAGCTCATTGTGGGCAGGGAATGTGTCTGTTCATTGTTGTATTGTACTCTTCCAAGTGCTTAGTACAGTGCTCTGCACATAGAAAGTGCTCAATAAATATAATTAAATGCATGAATGAATGAATGTAGTGAGATCTTACTGTGTCCAGAGTGCTGTACTAAGCACTTGGGAGAATATAATATCAGAGTTGGTAGACACATTCCCTGTCCACAATGATCTTACAGTCTAGAGGGACTTTATGAATGAATGTAGTGAGATCTTACTGTGTCCAGAGTGCTGTACTAAGCACTTGGGAGAATATAATATCAGAGTTGGTAGACACATTCCCTATCCACAATGATCTTCCAGTCTAGAGGGACTTTATAATCTAGAAGAAAGTCTACATAATTACTAATAAGCATTTGAATGAGAATTCCTTCTTCAGAGCAATCTACATATTTGAATTAAACTGTTTTACAGAACATTTCACTTGGTCTGGATTTTAGGAATCTACTACTCATGCCCAAACGAAGTGCTTTAATTTTTGCCAAGCAACCTTTTATACCATTATATGAACAAGGTCATTTTGATACCTGAAGTGGTTCAAACCTACGTTCTATTTTTCTTACTTTTTAAGTGATTTTTAATCACAGCTCAAAAGCCACTCAGTGCCATTTAGTACTGTCTGTCTTGTAGTTATACAGGGTGATTATATGAGATCATCTGCAGTTGTCCTGAAAATGTAGCCACTTCCATTTATTCTCCCAAGTAATTCTGTGACTTACTGTTTTCATTGTGCAACATGCCAGTTTTGCTTTACTGCTTAACTTTAAATTATTTTGCACATTGACACAATCGTTTTCATATCCAAACCCTAATCATGAATCTTTTGGAAATAGAATCCATCTGTAAAATGATGTGTACATGACAGGGAACAAATGGCTGCCATTCATTATGAATCCTCTATATTTAGTGCCAATTTGATTTTGGCATGTAATAGTAGAAAATCCTATACTAGTGACTCTAATTGTATAATAGTGCTTTGTATTCGGTGTAATGGCTTTCATCAAAATATGCCAAATTCATAAGTGTAATCTCTTACACTTCTATGACAATCTTCATAGATAAACAGGGGGTCATATATACTTATTTCAGGCTTTCCCTGGGTTTGATCACCTTTGCTCCCGGAAAAATCAATCTATTGATTACAAATATTGAGCTTATTATGTACAGAGCACTATACTAAGCACTTGGGAGAGTAAGTGCTCTCAGCTGGGCTTTCGGAGTCCCAGCTCTGCCAATTGTCAGCTGTGTGACTTGGGCAAGTCACTTAATTTCTCTGTGCCTCAGTTCCCTCATCAGTAAAATGGGGATTAAGACTGTGAGCCCCCCGTGGGACAACCTGATCTCCGTGTAACCTCCCCAGTGCTTAGAACAGTGCTTTGTACATAGTAATTTCTTAATAAATGCCATAATAATTATTATTATTATTAAAATACAACACAATTAGCAGACATGTTTCCTGCCCATAACTAGCATATGATTCTATACAACTTGTAAATGTGTTATACACTGGGAAGGAGCATGGCCTAGTGAATAAAGTACGGGCCTGAGAGTTGCAAGGACCTGGGTTCTAATTCTGGCGTGCATTTTGTCTGTTGTGTGACCTTGCGGAAGTCACTTTACTTCTCTATGCCTCTGTTACCTCATGCATTCAGAACAGTGCTTGACACATAGTAAAACGCTTAACAATTATTATTATTATTCAGGAAACCTTCTCTTTTCCTCAAAGAATGGCCTGATTTCAATTTCCTACTTATGAGGGTCACTAGAGATATTGAACTTCTGCATACTGTTTACCACGTAGGGCTTGGGGGACCACAGAAAGTGGATGTTTAAATGATTGCACAACTCATAACCATTGCTGAAAATACAAAGTGTATGTCTAATTAAAGGTGAGCTACCAAAAACATGAGTGAAACAACCTATTTAGACTGGAAGATCAGCAAAACCAGCAGTAGAGGAAGCAGGATCCAACCCTCCCCTCCCCATTAATCATTACAGCATAGGTGAGAGGAGAATAGAGACAAACAATAAAGAAGGGATTTTTCCAATCACTAAGAGGGCCACACTGGAAACCATTCATTCATTCATTCGTATTGAGCGCTTACTGTGTGCAGAGCACTGTACTACGTGCTTGGGAAGTACAAGTTGGTAACATATAGAGATGGTCCCTACCCAACAGTGGGCTCACAGTCTAGAAGGGGGAGACAGAGAACAAAACAAAATGCATTAACAAAATAAAAAAGAGTAAATACGTACAAATAAAATAGAGTAATAAATAAGTACAAACATATATACATATATACACGTGCTGTGGGGAGGGGAAGGAGGTAAGGCGGGGGGGATGGGGAGGGAGAGGAGGGGGAAAAGAAGGAGGGGGTTCAGTCTGGGAAGACCTCCTGGAGGAGGTGAGCTCTCAGTAGGGCCTTGAAGGGAGGAAGAGAGCTAGCTTGGTGGATGTGCGGAGGGAGGGCATTCCAGGCCAGGGAGATGACGTGGGCTGGGGTTCGATGGTGGGACAGGCGAGAACGAGACACAGTGAGGAGATAAGCGGCAGAGGAGTGGAGGGTGCGGGCTGGGCTGGAGAAGGAGAGAAGGGAGGTGAGGTAGGAGGGGGCGAGGTGATGGAGCGCCTTGAAGCCCAGGGTGCGGAGTTTTTGCCTGATGCGTAGGTTGATTGGTAGCCACTGGAGATTTTTGAGGAGGGGAGTAACATGCCCAGAGCATTTCTGGACAAAGACAATCTGGGCAGCGGTGTGAACTATGGACTGAAGTTGGGAGAGATGGGAGGATGGGAGATCGGAGAGGAGGCTGATACAGTAATCCAGACGGGATAGGATGAAAGCTTGAACAAGCAGGGTAGTGGTTTGCATGGAGAGGAAAGGGTGGATCTTGGCAATGTTGCAGAGGTGAGACCGGCAGGTTTTGGTGACGGCTTGGATGTGAGGGGTGAATGAGAGAGCGGAGTCGAGGATGACACCAAGGTTGCGGGCTTGTGAGACAGAAAAGATGGTAGTGCCGTCAACAGAGATGGGAAAGTCAGGGAGAGGGCAGGGTTTGGGAGGGAAGACAAGGAATTCACTCTTGGACATGTTGAGTTTTAGGTGGCGGGCAGACATCCAGATGGAGATGTCGTGAAGGCAGGAGGAGATGTGAGCCTGGAGAGTGGGAGAGAGAGCAGGGGCAGAGATGTAGATTTGGGTGTCATCAGCATAGAGATGATAGTTGAAGCTGTGGGAGCGAATGAGGTCACCAAGGGAGTGAGTGCAGATCGAGAACAGAAGGGGACCAAGAACTGAACCTTGAGGAACCCCTACAGTAAGGGGATGGGACGGGGAGGAGGAGCCTGCAAAACAGACTGAGAATGAATGGCCGGAGAGATAAGAGGAGAACCAGGAGAGGATGGAGTCTGTGAAGCCAAGGTTGGACTGCGTGTTGAGGAGAAGGGGGTGGTCCACAGTGTCGAAGGCAGCTGAGAGGTCGAGGAGGATTAGGATGGAGTACGAGCCATTTGATTTGGCAAGCAGGAGGTTATTGTTGACCTTTGAGAGGGCAGTTTCCGTGGAATGTAGGGGATGGAAGCCAGATTGGAGGGGATTGAGGAGAGAGTTGGTGTTGAGGAATTAGAAGCAGTGCATGTAGATGACTCGTTCAAGGATTTTGGAAAGGAATGGTAGGAGGGAGATAGGGCAATAACTAGAAGTAAGGATAACCAAGCAGGAAACCCCCAGAAAGGCTGAAGGTGAGAAAGATAGGAGAGAGGAAAAATAAGGGACAGAGGAGACAGAAAAAAAAGATAATTATTTCAATTCTCTCCTTGATGCCCTGCATTCTGGCTTCTCACCACTTCACTCCATGGAAATGGCACTCTCTAAGGTCACCAACGACATCCTTCTTGTCAAATCCAATGACCTCTACTCCTTCCTAATTCTCTTCAACCTCTCACCTGCTTTGGACACTGTAAACTACTCTCTTATCCTGAAACCATTATCTAACCTTGTCATCACTGACACTGTCTCCTCCTGGATTTCCTGTGATCTCTCATAATGGAAAGTTGAATCAAGAAATAATTCCCATATCTGCCTACATAATCAATCAATGGTATTTAGTAGTAAGCGCTCAATAAATGTGATTGATTATTATGTTGCCTATTTGCCAATTATGTTGCCAATATCAAATTATGTTGCCAATTTGTACTTCCCAAGCGCTTAGTACAGTGCTCTGCACATAGTAAGCGCTCAATAAATATGATTGATGATGATGATGATGATGATTTAGTGAGACCTTATAGTGTACAGAACACTTTACTAAGCACTTGGGAGAGTATAATATTATAATATAGTAGGGTTGGTAGAAACATTCCCTGCCCACAGTGACCTTATAGTCTAGAGAGACCTTAGAATCTAGAAGGGGGTCTTCTCAGTCTTTTTTGCTGGCTTTTCTCTGTCTTCCACCATCTAAGTGAGAAGATCCCTCAAGGAACATTTCCTGGACCCCTTCTATTCTTCATCTTTACCCAGTCCCTTGCAAAATGATTCACTCCATAGCTTCAACTACCATCTCTGAACAGATGGTTCCCAAACATAGTTCTCCAGTGCTGATCTCTTTCCTTCTCTGCAGTGTCACATTTCCTCTTTCCTTCAGGACATCTCTACTTGGATTTCCCTCAAAACCTTAACATATCCAAAATAGAAATCCTTATCTTCTCACCCAAATCCTGTCCTTCCCCTAACTTTCCTATCACTATAAATAGCACCATCATCTTCCCCAACTCACAAACCCATATGCCTGGTATTATCCTCCCCAGACTGAGACCCCTTTTGCCTCTCCTCCTCCCCATCCCCCCGCCCTACCTCCTTCCCCTCCCCACAACACCTGTATATATGTTTGTACGGATTTACCACTCTATTTATTTTACTGGTACATATTTACTATTCTATTTATTTTGTTAATGATGTGTATATAGCTTTAATTCTATTTGTTCTGACGACTTGTCCAGGTGTTTTGTTTTGTTGTCTGTCTCCCCCTTCTAGACTGTGAGCCCGTTGTTGGGTAGGGACTGTCTCTATATGTTTCCAATTTGTACTTCCCAAGCGCTTGATACAGTACTCTGCACACAGCAAGCGCTCAATAAATACGATTGAATGAATGAAGGAACCCATCTCACTCACTTAACCTGCATATTCAAACTGTCACCCAGTCTTTTTGGTTCTTTTTTCATGACATTTCTTGAATCTGCTCTTTCCTCTCCATCCAACTGCTATCTTGCTCATGAAAGCACTTATTATAGCACACACTGTTTATTGCATGTCACCTTGCTGACCTCCCTGCATCCTGTCTCTTCTCTCTTTAGTCCTCTAAACTGTAAACTCCTTGTGGACTGGGAACATGTCTATCAATTTTGTTACACTGTATTTTTCCAAGTGTTTTTTTTAAGGTATTTGTTAAGTGCTTTAGTATGTTCCAGGCACTCTTCTAAATGCTGGTGCAGATACAGGCTAATCAGGCTGGAAACTGTCCACAATCACAGTTCACAGTCCATAGCACGCAGTCTTAATCCCCATTTTTACAGTTGAGGTAACTGAGGCTTAGAGAAGTAAAATGACTTGCCCAAGGTCATACAGGAGAGACGTGGCAGAACCAGGATTAAAACGCAAATCCTTCTGATTCCCAGGCCCATGCTCTATCCATTAGGCCATGACGCTTAGTACAGTGTTCTGCACACAGAAAGCGCTCAATAAATATTAATTGATTGATTGATTACTGTGTTATCTAGTTAGTTATTTAAAAAAAAAACCTATCCAGTCCATACCTCCTCACTCCTCAAAAGCCTCCAGTGATTGCCCTACCATCTTTGCATCAACAAAAACTCCTTGCCACTGGCAAAATTATGCAGTGCCAGAAGGCAGCATTTAGTACATGCATGAATACTGTAGCACAAGCATTCTCTAATGCAGGGCTGTGTTCTCCCTGTCATAGAACAACGGACGCTACTAACAATTCTAAGAAAATAAATATGTCATGAAACATTAGGATACTAAATGATTGTGAGACAGCAGTTACTCAAAGAATACCACCAATTCAAGTCTGAAATTGGAATCAAAATTCTGAACAAAACATTATATTCTAATGAAGGACAGTTCCTAAAAAGAGGTGCTGAATGCAGTTTTGACTGGAAAGATCCTCTCTCCTGACCATATTCTTTTAAGCATTTTCTTGAAAACTTCAAATTTAGTTATCTTGAGCTATCCCAACTTCCCCAGAGGGACGAGGAGCATCTAATTTCTCCATAACTTCATCTAAAATAAAAATGCTATGCTACCTTCACCAGAACATATGACCCCAACATGAAATATTCCTCTGGGAATAAAGGAAGTCTACATACATATGGACAGATGCATTACAGCTGTGCTAACATCTGGCAAACTAATCGCCATTGGAGATTTTAATAGGTATATAAGCAGCATGCTGAAAGGTGGGAAATAAATGGTCCACAAAGACTGGAACGTTAAATACTCCTGTTCCCAAAACGTGCCAAGCACCAGTTCATAATCATCATCACAAGCATACACTTTCTGAATAAAATGTATATATCAGGTGGGACCAGAATCAAACCAGTGCACCTTACTAGTTATACCATGGTTTTTTTCAATGAGACATGAGGTCATTCATATTCAAATGATGGTTCCTATGTGAATTATTGACTGTTGAGTGACCACTGCTTATTATAATCTTACCCTTTAGTAAGCTTAACTAATTTATTTCAAAGTGCCGCACAAACCAGTCTAAAGGCTTAATGTCAAACTCCTGGAGTTTGTGAAATGGGCTAGAAAAAGTGCCCTAAAAACGACCTGTATCAATTATTTGAACCAAGATCTCTGGAGAACTGTGATAATGGGTTTTCACATCACAGGATAAAAGTAATACAGTAATAACAAAGACAAGAAGGGCATAACTGGTACACTAAGTGACTCAAAGGAAAACAACAAGTTTCAAGTAAAATATTCTAAAATAGAGTATGGAGTTGGCATCTCAATACTGCTAAGTAAAATAAGATATCTTGGTGAAGGAAAGCTCCCAGAAAGAGGCATAATGACAATATTCATTCATTCAATCATATTTATTGAGTGCTTACTGTGTGCAGAGCACTGTACTAAGCTCTTGGGAAGTACAAGTTGGCAACATATAGAGACAGTCCCTACCCAACAGTGGGCTCACAGTCTAGAAGACAATATGAAGAGACCAGAGAACAATTTACATTCCTAATAATATCAAAGCAAACAGGAATCTCTATGAAGTAATTCATATCACACTATTGATCAACACTACCAGTATACTAGCACTTATACTAGTTCAATTAGTATGACTCCAAAAATCAAATATAATCTCTATTCTCCCTCCATCCAAGACTTATGAGCCCCACGTGGTATGGAAACTCTCTGTTTTCAATATTTTGTATCTACCCCAGCACTTAGCATAGTTCAAAGCAAATACTATGTGTTTAATAAATACTACCATCATCATCATCATCATTATCATCGTCATCAAAGACCAACTTTCAGCAAAGCAAGGCATACATCATCATCAGTTCATCTTAATTCTGCCAAAATATAACCTACATCATGACATGCAGATCAGTTTAATGAACAGGAACCACTGGTGAGGTATTATTGCTATATAATTCCAAGGTTATTCAAAACCCACCAAACCAAGGACTTCTAAAAATTCCTGGAGGTTTGATTGGGACCTAAGAAAATTACTACTAAAATATCACTGACTAGTGTAAATGAATTTCCCATCAATAAATGGATGGATACCAACAACCCACATGATACTCTGTCATATTGTACACTCTCAAGTACATAGTACAGTGTTCTGCACACAGCTTATTCAGTGTCATCTAGTTGTTTCCGATTCATAGCGACTCCATGGACATACTTTTTCCAGAACATCCTCTCCTCTGCCATAATCCACAACCTTTCTAAGGGTTCTTCTGTTATCATCGTTATGTTCTCTTATCCATCTAGCTGCTGGTCTGCCTTTTCCACATTTTCCCTGGACTTTTCCTAGCATTAGTCTTCTCCAGGGAATTAGTCCTCCTGATTATGTGTCCAAAATATGCTAATCTAAGTCGAGTCATTTGGCCTTCCAAAGACCACTTTGGTTTAATTTCCTCCAAAATCCTTTTGTTTGTTTTTCGGGCAGTCCATGGAATTCGCAAAAGCCTTCTCCAATACTACATTTCAAAAGAATCCATATTCTTTATATGCTGTTTTTTTCCACTGCCCAGCTTTCAGATCCATACATTGTCACTGGAAACACCATATAGTTGACATTTTGTATTTTTGTGGTAATTGTTACATCAGCACATTTCATGACTTTTTCCAGGCTCTTCGTAGCAAGTCTTCCTAACATCAATCTTTGAAGTATTTCATTCATTCATTCATTCATTCAATCATATTTATTGAGCACTTACTGTGTGCAAAGCACTGTACTAAGTGCTTGGAAAGTACAAATCAGCAACATTTGTTTGTTGGGTAGAGAAAGTCCCTACCCAACAATGAGCTCACAGTCTAGAAGGGGGTGACAGACAACAAAACAAAACAAGTAGACAAGTGTCAGTACATCAGAATGGATAAATAGAATTATACATCATTGATAAAATAGACTAATAAATATGTACAAATATACACAAGTGCTGTGGGGAGGGGAAGGGGTTAGGGCAGAGGGAGAGAATGGGGTTGACAGGGAGGGGAGGAGGAGCAGAGGAAAAGGGGGGGCTCAGTTTGGGAAGACCTCCTGGAGGAAGTGAGCTCTCAGTAGGGTTTTGAAGGGAGGAAGAAAACTAGTTTGGCAGATATGTGGAGGGAGGGCATTCCAGGCCAAAGGTAAGATGTGGGCCAGGGGTCGATGGCAGGACAGATGAGAACGAGGCACACTGAGGAGGTTAGCAGCAGAGAAGCGGAGTGTGTTGGCTGGTCTGTAGAAGGAAAGAAGGGAGGTGAGGTAGGAGGGGGTAAGGTGATGGAGAGCTTTGAATCCGATAGTGAGGAGTTTTTGCTTCATGTGAAGGTTGATAGGCAACCACTGGAGATTTTTGAGGAGGGGAGTGATGTGCTCAGAGCGTTTCTGTACAAAGATAATCCAGGCAGCAGAGTGAACTATAGATTGAAGCTGGGAGAGACAGGAGGTCGGAGATCAGAAAGGCGACTGATGCAGTAATCCAGTCGGGATACAATGAGAGATTGAACCAGCAAGGTAGCAGTTTGGATGGAAAGGAAAGGGCGGATCTTAGCGATGTTGTGAAGGTAAGACCGGCAGGTTTTTGTAATGGATTGGATGTGTGGGGTGAATAATAATAATAATAATAATGATGGCATTTGTTAAGCGCTTACTATGTGCAAAGCACTGTTCTAAGCGCTGGGGGGGATACAAGGTGATCAAGTTGTCCCACGTAGGGCTCACAGTCTTAATCCCCATTTTTACAGATGAGGGAACTGAGGCTCAGAGAAGTTAAGTGACTTGCCCAAGGTCACACAGCAGACTTGTGGTGGAGCTAGGATTCGAACGCACAACCTCTGACTCCAAAGCCCGGGCTCTTTCCACTGAGCCACGCTGCTTCTCTATAATGAGAGAGTGAATGAGAGAGTGGAGTCAAGGATGATACCAAGGTTGCAGGTTTGTGAGACGGGAAGGATGGTAGTGCCATCCACAGTACGGGAGAGGACAGGGTTTTGGAGGGAAAATAAGAAGCTCAGTATTTCTTGGCTACTAGTTCCTTGCGTGGCTTAGTGAAAAGAGCACGGGCTTGGGAGTCAGAGGTCTTGGGTTCTAATACCGACTACACCACTTGTCAGCTGTGTGACTTTGGGCAAGTCACTTAACTTCTCTGTGCCTCTATTACCTCATCTGTAAAATGGGGATTAAGACTGTGAGCCCCACATGGGACAACCTAATTACCTTATATCTACCCCAGTGCTTAGAACAGTGCTTGACACATAGTAAGTTCTTAACAAATACCATTATTATCATTATTATTGATTACCAATTCCAGGATAGATAAATTGTCAAATATTTTGATCTTCTTTCTGTCCACTACAAATGTGTTAAAACTTCCAGTTGTGATCTTTGTGGATCCTTATGGATTGGCTGCGCACAAGAGGCACTCAATAAGTATGACTGACTGATTGATTCCTGAATGGATACCAACACCATGCAGGATGAGTCATGATATCAATTTCCAAAAGAAGCATGGCCTTCAATCCAACTTTTGAGGAAGTCACCACCATTATGATTTATTAAATAGAAATAAATCAGAGAATGATCAAGAATATGAGAAGTGAATACCAAGAATCTCCCAAAATATCCAACTTTCTATTTTTTACTGGCAATTAAGAGCTGACTTCTACTCTTAAATTAAATTTCTACCATGGTGCATCTGCATTTGGAATACTGCATGGAACTCTGGTTACAAGTTTTTAGGCAAGGGCATTAAGGATCTGTAAAATGGATAAAAAGGGATAAATATGCAAAATATTAGGTCCACATCAATTCCTCTGAGCAGATTCTTGATGTGAGGTCCCAAGATTGAGGCTCATCTGTCGTGTCTAAAGAGGGCCTCCATCATCATTAGTTGTTGCCTTGACAACTCAAACCAAGATTTTTCATTTGGAAGGGAAGGGGAATTTGGAGGTAACTGGTTTTTTAATTAAATACCCCTTTCTCTTCCTTAGGGAGTAGAATGGGACTGCTCAACTCGTATCAACACTGCCACACATTACTGCATCAGTTCCTCAGCTTAGTGACCTCAGAGGGGACCAACAACAACAGCAGGGTGAAATTAAACAGAAGACAATCACTCTCATTGTCGTCCTCCTCCTCCACTATGTCCTCCTGAGCCACCAGTGGTATCTAACTCAGCAACACCAGACCTGAGATTTGAAATGGGGGGAGGGTCTAATCTTCCATGATGTCTGTGGAGGTGGGAAAAGATGAGTGGTCAGATTTATTGGGCTTCCTTGGCACTTCTTACTGATGAGGGAGGTGATGGGTGATGTGATGGGGAATGGTACTGGGTGGTGGAGAAGGGGACAGATCATGCTATCATGGTGAGGGTTGGCGTGGTAGCAAGCCTGAAGGTCCACCTTGTACCACAGTCCAGTGAGACTGACAGAAACTGCACCAGTTCATGAACCAGGTAATAACAATAATAATAATAATAATAATAATAATAATAATAATAACAATGATAATAATGGCATTTATTAAGCACTTACTATGTGCAAAACACTGTTCTAAGTGCTGGGGAGGTTACAAGGTGATCAGACTGTCCCACGGGGGGCTCACAGTCTTCATCCCCATTTTACAGATGATGTCACTGAGGCCCAGAGAAGTGAAGTGACTTGCCCAAAGTCACACAGCTGACAATTAGCAGAGTTGGGATTTGAACCCATGACCTCCGACTCCAAAGCCCGTGCTCTTTCTACTGAGCCACGCTGCTCCTCTGAAAGCTGTGTCTTTCCAGCAAAGGGCAAGGAGTGGAGCTTCCATTAGGCTCCTCAATGGTCCCCTTCCAGCTCAAACCAACAGGGCAGATGGCAACTCCTTGTCCAAAAACCTATGGAGGCTAAGCTAACAGTGTCACCCCTATATTGTATTGCTGAGCCCATGGGGACCATTGCCACCGTGAGTGGGTACCCATGGAAACCCACTCTTGTTTATTAGAAGAGAGTGATTAGCTGGTTATCGATCCCCTATCTATAATGATTAAAATGAATGTCAAGGACGGCATCATTTCACCATTCCTCCAAGCATTCTCTCACCATTGTGGAAATGGGAAGGCTGTTCTAGATAGCCTTTTCATCTTTACCAGTAATGGTATTAATCACCTAGGCAGCACACTATCCAACAATGAATAGATTTAAAAAAAAAGCAATCAAAAATCAGTACTGTCTTTGGAAGGCTGATATTGTGGCACAGCATGGAACCCAATGTCAGACCAAAAAGTTAATCAATTAATCAGTCAGTAGTATTTATGAAGCAGAGCACTTACTAAGTGCTGAGAAGGAGTGCAATATAACTGAGTTGGCAGACACACTCCAGAGGAGGAACATTTCTTGAATAACTGCTGAACCCAATCTTCTGTAAATGGAAAAACCCAGATTTACCACTGACATTCATTCATTCATTCATTCAAATTTATTGAGCACTTACTGTGTGCAGAGCACTGTACTAAATGCCTGGAAAGTCCAATTCAGCAACAAACAGAGATAATCCCTACCCAACAATGGACTCACAGTCTAGACATCACACTTCACTTCTTGATTACATATGGGTCAAACGGCAAAAAGAATAAAAAACTCTTGAAGAACTTGAAGTCAGTCCATCATTATCCAATCAATATTAATCACAACATAGTTTAAATGAATGGGACATTAGAAGAGAATAAATAATGGTAGGTATTGCCTGTATTCTGAGCTTTGGTTGACAGACTCTGAACAAAGAGGGAAGAAAAAAGTTGTAAGAAATTTTATGTAGTGTAATAACAAACAGCTGGAGATGTGTGGGAGAAAATAGCTGTAGACAGATCACCCCAATGGGTGGTATCAGACTTGGGGATGAGTCTTTCAAATTAGAAATTTAGGAAAGATCATGGTGTCAAAAAAGAGAATTGGAAACAGTTCCAGGTACTCCAAATAGTAAATGCATTAACACAGTAAAGGGTTCTGTCTATATGTGCCCATTTTTATTGTGCTTTACATTTTCCAGGATTAGGCACCCCCAACTAAAAAATTAATTAGCATGATCTTTAAATGCCCATTCTTTATGTTTCACAAATACAGTGCTTCCTACAATATTTTCCAGGAATTGCATTAGGTAATGCAGTATAACAAGATTGAGTTATATGAAAAAAGACCAAAGACTACTTCAAAATCTTATCTATAATTTTTCTTAGTGTCTGTCCCTTCTGACACTGTAAATTCTTTCAGGACATTTAAAGGGGGATCAGGATTTTAAATTATGAGCTCTTCACCTACTATATGTTCAGTAAATACTATTGATTGACTGGAATATTGAATAGAGTCTAGAAGAAAAATATGGACCAAATTAAGGAATAGTGTAATGAAAGAATGAAAAAAGCAGATGAGAATGCAGGAATTAATCATGAAATATTAGAAAGACTAAAGCTGTACTTTCTTGACCCAAGTAGACAGTGGAAGAGCCTCCAGATGATAAAGAATAGCTTTTAAATCTCCAACTCTATCAGAATCTCAACTTTTCTAAATTAGCAATAAGATTAATTCATTGCGTAAAAATCCAGACAGAAAGAAATAAGGTCTTGGGAAGTAAGGATTTGAATAAACATAATGAGTTTTGGCTAATGAATATCAATACTCTAAATTATAGCTGAGAGTCTAGTGCTAATGAACATTAATAACCTGAATTATAATAATGATTCCAAGCTAATGAACATTAATACCTTGAACTATATTATTAATAATATACTAAAATCTATACTTTGTCCTTGTGCTTTTATCTCATCAGTTCACTGGCCGAGAATAATTAGGGAAACTAAAAACTCAATCTAGAATCAATATGGCCTAGTGGAAAGAGGACAGACCTAGGAATCAGAGGACTTGAGTTTAAGCCTAGCTTTGGCATTTGCTTGCTGGGAGATCTTGAGCAAGTCACCTAACTTTTCTTTGACTCATCTGTAAAATGGGGATTAACTACCTGTTCTCCCTCCTTTTAGGCTGTGATTTCCTAGGTGGGGCTGGAACTGTGAGCAAACTGATTATCTTATATCTAACCTAGAGCTTAGTACAGTACTTAGCACATAGTAAGCACTTTAATAAACACTTATTAGTAGTAGTAATTGTAATAATTGTGGTATTTGTTAAGCGCTTACTATGTGCCAGGTACTGTATTAAATGCTAGGTAGGATACAAGCAAATCTGGTCAAAGACAGTCCCTGTCCCACATGGAGTTAATGGTCATTGTAATCCCTATTTTACAGATAAGTTAACTGAGGCACAGAAAAGTGAAGTGACTTACCCAAAGTCATACAGCAGATAAGTGGCAGAGCCAGGTTTAGAATGCAATTCCTTCTGATTCCCAGGTCTGTGCTCTATCCACTAGGACACACTGCTTTTCTACTCCTTCTCTAGTAGTAGTAGTAGTAGTAGTAGTAGTAGTAGTAGTAATAGTTTGGGATGTATAAGTAATTTGAAGGTACTGTGATAATACATAATTTAACATCATTAGGGAATAGGAATAGTTCATAGTAGTGAACAACTGGGGGCTGGTAGAAGATTCTGATGGGCTGAAACCAAGTTATGGAAGCATTAATTTTATTTTAAAACAAAAGAGGTTAATTCAAAACCTAATTTCTCTATTTATTATTTAGTACTTATTTAGTATGTTTCTAGATAATTAGAAAAATCTTATTTGTGTTCTAATCCAGCCCATACAATACTTTTCAAAAATCATCAGGGTCACAAAAATATTGGAGGTGAGAATGTTTGCATTATGCAGTAGCTTGACATAACAGATACTTTTATTTCATAAATGAGGAGAGAAGGTGGGTCGTAAAAGTTAGTAGCCTACTCCCTCTTAGGGGGATGAGAACTCTGTTCAAAAACTCAAAATATTTTTCACCAAAAGTGAGATCTGAAAGAAGTTTCATGGCTATATTCTTGGTATTTAATATCAAAGAAAAAAAAATCATAGCTAAATTGCCTTTTTTAAAAAGATTTTGAACCATCACTGTTCACTGCCTTTAGATTTAGTAAATGGTATAGCACTTAAATTTAAACAAATTTAAATTTATCCACTTTTAAAAAGAAGTCTTGTTTAGTCAATCAGTCATGATATGATTGAGCACTTACTGTGTGCAGAGCACTGTGTTAAACACTTAGGAAAGTACAATATAACAGAGTTGGTATAAATGTTCCCTGTCCAAAATGAGGACAACAAAAAGCCTCTTTAAATATCTCAAACACCATTTTAATAATGCCAGGTGAGATACTTCCAATCAATCAAGAAGATGAATTACTATTTCAACCCCTGATAAAAAGCAGGTGTTTAGTCTGGTTAAGAAATTTAAAATACTGCCCTGCAGCTCTAACTTTCTGGTAAGAAACATGAATTGAGATATTGGATGGCTCCAAAGTCAAAGAAAGGGTTAGGCAAGAAAGTGGGAGTAGAACTAAAATCAAAAGAAATGACAAGTTAGTTCTGTAACTCGTCTCTATTCATCTTGCCAATCCAAGAAAACAGTATTTGGAAAACAGAGGTGCTGTTTATTTTAAGCACCTAAACTCCCTCTTCCTTACCAAGTCCCTGGGCTAGGAAGCAATGACCACATTCACTGCGGCTTTGGAGGAGAGAGAAAAGTCTGTGGAGCAAGTGGTGAGATAAGATATCTCAAGGAGGAAAGCTCTAGGTTCTGATGAACTTGAAAAACAAAAATGGGGCTCACAATATCATTCTAATCTTCAAGTCCAGCATTTCTAAGTTACATAGCTCAACCCCTATAGCTCAGATACTTGACTAAGTATTACCTCTAAAGAGTTCCTTTTGTTTACACCAGGAAGCAAGTGGTCTCTGGGTGAAAAATGAAGTAGGCACAAAAGTTATAATCAATTATAAGGGAAAGGTATATATTTTCTAATGTAAATACATTTTTTTTACCTGAATAAGCAAGGACTCACCAAATTTTAAGCCCAAAGTTAACATGAGAAAGAATTGCTTAGTGAAAAGTCTTCTCCAGAGAGAAACTTCAATTGCTCTCTTCTGAAAGCACATACAATGAAGCAATTTGTAGACTGTAAGCTCTTGTGTTTACCAACTTTACTGTATTGTTCTTTACCAAGCACTGAGTACAGTGTTCTGTACATCATAAGTGCTCAATAAATACAGGAATTAATTGATTGGGTAATGAAGGAAAGACTGATGTTTCCAGATCCATGCACCTTTAGCTCCACCTCAAAGCCACTTTTGACATCATTAATTATGATATCTGAATAGCTGCCTAACACAGTATTTCGGGTTTTTCCAACCCTAACTATATTCTATCAGTCCACTGTAATCACAACATGCTTTATAGCAGCCCAAAAGTCCAGAACACTACCAACAGTGGTGTAAACAAAAGAAAGACTCTTGGGAAACAACGGTCAAGCAATTGGACATCTCAGCCAATCAAAGTGCATGAAAAAGTACATAATTACTCAAACATAGTTCAGATGATTTCAAATTATTACAGTGGAAAAAATGACAATTTAAATTTGATTCAATTGAAAATTAAACTGGAAAATATGTACCATTAAGAAGCGTGTGGATTGGGATTTTCTTTTTTTTGGAATGAACTTCAGTACTGTCCTGTTCAGCCTCAATTTATTTAGAAGCTTCTGAAATTATTTCCCCAGCAAGTCACCCTACAGCTACCTTAATTTTATTCTCCTCCACTATGGTGCACTTTTATTAAGAAAAGCATCCAAGCATTTCGTTGTCTGATATTTGTTTAAAGTAAAAAAAAGCTAATAAAATGCTCTGTTGAAAGCTCAGGGACAGCATAAACATTTTCTCCAGTGTTATATGAATATTTAAGTTATACAAGGGAGAGATGCCAGGTGGCTAATGGGTATTTTAAATTTTTATCAGAATCTGAGCATTTTCATGTTGGTATTTCAGCAGTGGGATTTGGAATCAATCAATCATATTTGAGTGGTACTGCTTGCAGAGCACTTTACTAAGCACTTGAGAGAGTAAAATGAAACAGGGTTGTTGGATGTGGTTCCCTGCCCACAAGGACTTTACAGTCTAGAAGGGGACACAGACCTTGGAAGAAGTAGAAGTTCATCTTTCAGGTGGGGAAGGAGAAAAGAAGGAACTTCTCCAGCAATTTCCTGGATCTGAGAAATGTCAACTTTTACGAAATA
This sequence comes from Tachyglossus aculeatus, assembly GCF_015852505.1. Lineage (NCBI taxonomy): Eukaryota > Metazoa > Chordata > Mammalia > Monotremata > Tachyglossidae > Tachyglossus > Tachyglossus aculeatus. The sequence goes on along the minus strand of NC_052079.1, from coordinate 31,729,189 downwards.
TCCAGGTCCTCTTAGCTTCATAGCTGAATTAAAGGCATATGGTGAGAATGGAGACTAAAATTCAGGAACTTTAAACAACTGGGATGTTCCAAGGTCAATCCTTTTGTCTTGAAAAGAGAAGTTTGTGGGGAAATCCTAAAAGAAGGCCACAACTCCTTACTTTGGATACCCTTGGAGTTGAAACAGCTTATTCCCGAGTCATCCTTGAGGAACTTTTGCAGTTCCATTCTGGACCAGCCAGAATTAAGTTACCCAGTTGAAGATGTTTCCGGAGAGCAAAATCCATTAATTTTCCAGGTTCTCCATTAGTCTTCAAACTTCTTTAGTACACAAACACAGCCCTTTATGTCCAACTACCTACTGCAGTGCTCTGCATAGCTGTTCACTAAATATTATTGAATTCAGCAGGTGTTCACTAAATATTATTGAATTCAACTTTTGACCAGAAACTTTCCCTTTAATGAAATGAACTACATATCCCTTTTCAAGAAATTTCACTGAAGGGATCCTTTAATCAGATATGGCCAGTAAAATCGATTTAAAACTTTTCTTTATAATTTTAGGACAGTTGGCTCAACTTTGCAGAGAAGAATCAAATTCACACCGAGCAAATTTAGAGGCTAACACCAGTCCGCTGAGTGGCCTGGGCAATTCACTTGACTTCTCTGTGCCTCCTCTGTAAAATGGGGATTAAGATTGTTGATCTCTATGTGGGACAGGGACTCTGTCCAACCTGATTAGCTTGTATCTATCCTAGTGCTTAGTACAGTGCTTGACACACAGTATGTGCTTAACAAATGCCATTTTAAAAAATGAAACAATAAAAAAGTGGTTTTCTTACGATGATTTACTTAATTCATAACTAGAAAGTTACATATGCAATTTCTCACCAGTGGATTCAACTGTTTTTACTACTGATTTGTCTAGCCAAATGTGTTTTAATTTCCATGCCATCAGATGATTACGTTCCAGCACTCTATCCAATAAAGAGTTCATATGAGACATGTTCTAAAAATGGTGTATGAAATAATGGAGGAGTGATTTTGCCTTTCATATAAGTACTTTCATAGCTTTTGAACTTGATTCCATAGTTAGATCTAGTCAGCAAGATATCTAGAACATTTATCATACTCAAATTATCAGACTCAAATTATCTGGGTACTCAAGTTGAAAATATTTGTATTGCTTAAAATACCCAGATACTTGAAACAATCCTGCTTTCTACTCGAATGGACTATTTATTTTGGTAGACTTTGCTCGACTTTTCATGGTCTTTGCCATTTCATTCATAAAGACAGGTAGTATGGTCTAGTGGGAAGGGATTGAAACTGAGAGTCAGAGAGTCAGAGAACCTGAGTTTTTGTCCTGGTTTTGTGACTTGCCTATTGCATGACCTAAGACAAAGCCATTTCACCTCCCTGGGCCTCAGATTACTCATCTGTAAATTGTAGATAACTACCAGTCCTTCCGTGTATTACAGCAATGTTGTTAGAACAAAACGAAGTGAGTAATATGAAAATACTTGGTATTATTATTTCACAAACCCTGCCCCTTCCATATTTTTCATCTTCAAAAATGAAAAAGGGGGAACTTTTGTGTCTAAAGCTTTTCTAAATATTTGAAAAGTATAAATGAACATCATCTGCTATTTAGCAGCCATTAAGCAAGGCATCCTAATATTCACTTCAGTGAAAAGGAGATTTATCATTAAGCATTTTAACTCAATTCAGCATATTTCATATCATTAATACTGGGATAATCCAATTTGATATAAATCCGTATGCCTGTAATTAGATTCTGATTGTCTATCGATCTGAATGATTATTTTGTTTCTATCTCAATGTTTATGATAGTGTTTGATCTGTAGATGCAGTTAATAGGATGATGATGATGATGATAGACCATAATAATCATAGACCATATTGCTTCTGACCAATAGCAGTGATAATTGTCATTAATTTATTATTATTACTATTGCTGACGGGAAGCAGCATGGCATAATGGAAATAGCATGGGCCTTGGACTCAAAGGACCCACATTCTAATCCCAGCTTTACCACCTGCCCGCTGGATGACCTTGGACAAGTCACTTAATTCTCTGTTCCTCAGTAACCTCATCTGTAAAATGGGGATTAAGACTATGAGTCCCAAGTGGAACATAGACTGTGTCCAACCTGACTGACCTTGTATTTGAACAGAAAATACTATTTTTGAAATATGACAGAATTGCACATGCAAAATCATAACACCTTTGTGCATTATCTTAAAAAGCTTCATTATTTCTCTCCATGAGTTCCCCAGACTAATACCATTTTCATTTTTTGTTCATTATGTTGTAATCAAATAATTCTACAGTGTTCATTTATATTAGACATAGAAGCCTTTCCAGTAGACAAAACCCTTTATGAAATATAAAGATCTAAGTGATGAAAATGCAGTAAATAAAATTTCTCCCTCAGCTATCCGGGGTTGGTGCAGGAGGATGGAAAGAGTAGGACTGTGTATCAATGATTAGTGTGAGAACCAGAAAATGGACCTGGTATTGAATAGAAAGTATAATAATGTATTTGAGTAGAAAAGAAATGTGAGAATAAAAGAATAAAAAGGAAGCACATCGATGTACATTTTTTCCAAGTCAATAAAATCAATTATCCAACTACTCAGAACCATATCTGTTAATGATAAATTCAGATGGCTGAACCAGATCTTTAATCCGACAGAAAGGAAACAGTTCTACATGAATGTTTTTAATCTCTTTTTTCTCTGGACCTGTGCTTGGTGGGATTAACTCTAGTTTTGTTGTTCGACATTATTACTAGTAGTAGTATTATTATCATATTTGTTAAGCATCTACTACCTCTCAAGAACTGTTCTAAACTCTGGGGTAAATATACATTTATCAGTTTGGACATGGGGTCCGTTGCCCACATGGGGCTCACGGTCTTAAGTACGAGGGAGAATGGAAATTGAATCTTCATTTGACAAATGAGGAAACTGAGGCCCAGAGAAGTTAAGTGATTTGCCTAAGTTCACAAAGCAAGCAATTGGCAGGACCAAGACTAGAGCCCATGTCCTATGATTCCCAGGCCCATGCTCTTTTCACTAGTCCATGGTGCTTCTCAATCTCGCTTAAATAAATGAGTAGAGGCTCTTTGTCCAGCCAATCACCTAGCCAATATCTTGGCACATTTATTTGCCCAAATTTGCCAAATCCTAAACTATCCTTGAGAATAACTGTGCTTCCCAATTGTGCTAGAAACATTTGAATAAAAACGTGTGCTTCACACTTAATTGCTAAAACTAAACCTAAGTACTCAAAGTGAAGTTTCTTTCAGAAAATACACTTTCCCCCCCAAAATACTGAAGAGATGGATTATACATTTGTGTTTTCTGTTTCAGGTCATTAGAGGCACCATTTGGAATTTGTTGGTATTAATTTGGATTGCTTCTGGGTTTTTTTAATTTTGGTTTTGGGTTTTTGTACCTAGTTGAAGACATTTGCTCCTGTCCCTCATTTTCATCAGAGTAATGTATTTTGCTTAGTTATCTCTATTTGCTTGTGCTTAATGCCTGCTCTTCTAAAATACTACAACATCTAAAAAATTAAATCTAAGACACTGTACACCTATTATTATTCCTGGGAATGCATATGTATGCATTATTCTTTTTTCCCTGCCACAGCATAGAATTATATTTGTTATTTCAAGAGAGACAAAGCTTTTGAAAGGGCCTTTTCCAGAATTCTCCTGGTGGTGCAATAGGTTACAGTTTACTAAATCACATGAAAAATCACATTTATTTCTCTTGCTGGGAGCAGGGCAGGGGCAGGACAAGGGAGGTGAGGAGTCTGGAGCCCAGGTTTCCTGAAAAATTAGGGATAACTGGGTGGACCCATTTTCCACAAAAATTGGGGGTAAATGGGTGATCCCTAGCGATGGTTGACGGAAAGCACCCCACTCTGCCTCTGCCCTCTCTTCGAACCGAGCCTTAGTAGAGTTGAGAAAGGAATAATACTTTATAAAGTCACCCTGAAAACTCTGAAGTTTGGGGAATTCCCCAAACAGGAGGCTTTCTGTCTATACAGTCAGATTAGGCCCATGTTACTTGTGCTTCACTTCTGAGAAAAGTTCATTGATATTGGAGATTTAGAAGTGTTGCTGTTTGTCCCAGATAGTATTTCCTTTAATTTAAAATTTTAATTTTTTAAAAAAATTATCATTTACAGTTTTTTATTAATAATATGTATGTTAATCCAAATGCAACATTAATGTAATTAATATGCACACAATATGTATATAATTTAAGATTATGTACATTATTTGAGAACAGTATTGCCTAGTGGAAAGAACATGTGCCTGGGAGTTCAGAGGACCTCACTTCTAATCCCAGCTCTGCCACATACCTGCTGTGTGACTTTCGGCAAGTTACCTAACTTCTCTTTGCTTCAGTTTCCTCATCTGCAAAATGGAGATTCAATACCTGTTCTCCCTCCTATTTAGACTATGAGTCTCATAATCATATTACTAATAATTATTATGGTATTAAGCGCTTACTATGTGCCACGCACTGTTCTAAGCACTGGGGTAGACACAATCGGGTTGTCCCAGGTGGGGTTTACAGTCTTAATCTCCAGTTTACAGATTTAACTGAGGCACAGAGAAGTTAAGTGGCTTGTCCAAGGTCACACAGCAGATAAGTGGCAGAGCCAGGATTAGAACCCACACATGCTCTGACTCCCAAGCCTGTGCTCTTTCCACTAAGCCACGTTGCTTGTCTTATGGGTACTGATTATCACGTCTCTCCCCCACTGCTTAGTATAGTGCTTGGCACGTCTTAACTGCCTAACAAATAGCACAACTATTATATTTAGAGAGATTAGGAAAAACATATTCTGTAGTTAATCCTGAATATTCTAATTGCTTATTGCACAGGAAGGTAATATGGCCAGGTGGAAAGAGACTCGTGTGAGCCCCAGTTCAGCCACCGACCTACTGTGTGAAGCTTCCTTATACCGCCAACCTCTCTGGACCTCAAGATTTTTCACTTGGAAAATGGGATAAGATAAATTCTGAGCCCTAAGGTGGACAGTCAATACCACTATCTTCAATCTCCCCCAGCATTTAGCATGAAGAAAATGCTTAATATTTTCCATAATTTCTATTATTCTAATTGGAATTATACTGATATAACCTTCAGTCACAGCCAGAATGGGAAAGGAGAGGCAAGAAATGGTACAGGGGACAGAAATAAATATGTCTGACCTGAACATGGATTATATACAGGCTCTTTGTCATCAGAAAATATGTCTACAAACTTTTTTGACTGTACTCTCCCAAGTGCTTAGTACAGTTCTCTGTACTGTACAGTCAATACCACTAATGATGAAGATGAAGAAGTGTGAGTTCTATATGATCTTATACGGCTTAATTTTCTCTTTTGCTGTCTTGGGCCTGTGAAGAAAATTAAATGCTTTATTTCAGCTAAAGAAAGGCTTTATTTGCTAGTAAATCTTAATGGTTTACCAAAACTGTAGACATCTTCCTTAAGTTTCTTATTTATTAAACCTAAAAATTACCCACTTAGTGTCAATTGAAAGAATTCTTGCTTGAGCTGGGAACCAGAATTGGTTCAGTAACAGATCCATTACCCACTATTATCTACAGATGCATATTAATTAAAACAAATAACAGATGCTTTATTTACTCTTGCATTCCAGGCAATTTGGGCAATCAACCTTTGTTTCATTAAATTTGCATGATTCTGAGTAATTTCAATCAGGAAAACAACTGAATTCTGATTTCGCCAGGAGCCTGATACTCCAGTCTGCATAATAAAAACAACAATTGTCAAATACAATTCAGCTTTTGAAAGTGAATTTAGTCCTTTGGTTACCTTATTAGGAATTCATCTAGGATGATCATGTAAGTAGCTTGAGCAAAAATTGGCACTAAGTCAATAAATTCAATTAAATGCTTGATTCACTGAAATTCATTAGACAGGTTCATCTTTCGGGTATCGGGGATCTCTTTTTAAATTAGAATATCAAATTCCTTCTTACTAATGAAGTATGGAATATGTTGATACTTGATTTTGTTCTATTGACTCTAGTTCAACCATTCAGTCCACCTATCCTCATTCCTCAAAAACCTCCAGTGGTTCCCTTCCACTGCTGCATCAAACAGAAACTCCTTTAAAGCAATCAATCTCCTACTACATTGATCTCATTGATCTCCTACTACAGTTCACTCTACACAGTTTTCTCCTCTAGTGCCAGCTTGCTCACTGTGCCCTGATCCCATCTTACCCCACCAACCCCATTCTCACATCCTCCCTCTAGCCTGAATCTCCCCTTTCAGACCATCTCTCTCTCCAGCTTCAAAGCCTTATTAAAATCATATCTCTTCCAAGAGGCCTTCCCCAACTAAACCCTCATTTCCCCTACTCCTTCTCCTTCATTTGTTGGCCTTGTTCTTGGATTTGTACCCTTCATTCACCCCATCCTCAGTTCCACGGCACTTATATACATATCTGTAATTAATGTTAATTCCTGTCTCCCCCTCTAGACTGTAAGCTCCTTGTGGACTGAGAACTTGTCTATCGACTCTGTTATATTGTCCCCACCCTAGTGATTAGTACAGTGCTCTGAACACAGAAAGGGCTCATTGAATACCATTGATTGATTGATTAATTGACTGATTGACTAGAGTACAACCTGACCTATAGGTGAAAAAGACTGAGGACAGAAAGTTAGGGTGAAATGTGTACCTTTTTCTACAAATCAATTCTAATTTGTACTGTTATATCAATCAATCAATCAATTGCATTTATTGAGCACTTACTGTGTGCAGAGCACTGTACTAAGTGCTTGGGAAGTACAAGTTGGCAACATATAGAGACAGTCCCTACCCAACAGTGGGCTCACAGTCTAAAAGTATATTAATTCAGTCTCCATCAAATTCTATTTCTACAATAATAGGGTTGAAAGCAGTACCCTAAATAGGATTCCTGAACCATTTACCACCTGGCTTTATTGTGTTTGCTCAAATGAACTGATACAGCCATAAAAGGAGTGCAGAGTTTGCCTTTGGTCAAGTCAGAGTCTGCTTCTCTCAGATTTCTCAGAACTGGGTAACAACTGACTCCAGACCTATTACCTTCCATGTGGCCTGAGTTATTCTCAATCCCTCATTGACATTGGATGAGGTCAGGAATTGGGAAACTGGATGGCAGAGGAGTGGAGTCACAGTGGCGGCTGCGATTCTCCAGCTGAGGAATCTGACAGTTGAGATAAATGTCTGGTGAGCTCCTGTAACTGAAGAATCTTTAGGGCAAACAAGTTACTCTGACCTTAGAGGTTCTTCACAGTTTGATGCTCTCTCACTGCCAACTGACTGGGAAGGGAGGTTGCTGATCCAGAATTTCCAGGCTATCACCTCATCTTTCCAGCTTTAGAGATTGTGCATCTTCTCCGTCTGCAATACTGCTGCCTAACAGAGCTGGTGAAACACACGGGCATGGCAGGAGTTGGAGTGGAGGATGCTGAATCCACAAGAAGCACTGAGTGGGCAAAGAGTCAAGAGTAATTCAGAGGAACTGCTGGTTGGGGAAGGAGCCAAGACAGGAATACTGAAGACATAGTAGCCCAAGCCAGAGGAAAGTTCCTAACCACAAAGTGAACTTGGGTTGACCTATAAAGAGCTATGGTGTGTGTGTATCAAAAGGAGGGTGGTGGGTGGGGAACACTGGGAATTAGTTCAAGTGCAAATGGCCTGGAATTAGGTCAGTAGGAAAAAAGGAAGGGAATTATGATGATTTGGAGGAGGATATGGATTCGGAGAAGCTGCGTGGCTCAGTGGAAAGAGTCAGAGGTCATGGGTTCAAATCCCAGCTCCGCCAATTGTCAACTGTGTGACTTTGGGAAAGTCACTTAACTTCTCTGTGCCTCAGTTACTTCATCTGTAAAATGGGGATTAAGACCGTGAGCCGTCCGTGGGACAACCTGCTCATCTTGTAACCTCCCTATCGCTTAGAACAGTGCTTTGCATATAATAGCGCTTAATAAATACCATCATTATTATTATTATTATATGGTAGTCAGTCAATCATATTTAATGAGCACTTACTGTGCACTGAGCACTGTACTAAGCACTTGGGAGAGCACAATACAACAGACACATTCCCTGTCTGGGACTCTTCTTTGTTGGAGAAGGTTTGTTGGGAAATAAACGTAATGTCATGGGATTCTGCCTACCGTATTATGTCATGATGGTGAATCCTGGCAGGATTAAATAAAGGGAGCTGTTTAAAAAGAGATGGTCTGTTATAGTCCAGGATCTTGGTGTGTAGTCTTTTTCGGCAACATTGCATTCACTGTGAGAAAGTAATAGGTAATATTCAGATTATGTTAATGGCTGATACTGGCTCACTTTCCTAAAGATTGTCTTGTGAGATATCACACTTACTTGGAAAATATGTATTCACTCATTACCTTGCATTGATGTTGGATTAATTCCACTTCCCCAATAATGATTTGCAGTGCAGAACTGGCTCTTTCTGGTTGTCATAAATCAAGTTAGTTTTGGTATTTATGAAATGCTTGCTATGCGGCTGACACTCTCCTAAGAACTAGGTTGAATGCAATATTAACAGTTCAATCACAGCTCATAATTCAGGTAATAAAGGACAAGCATAAAAAAAATTACAAAGGAAGCATTTAAAAATGCATAAATAAGGATAAAGGTTAAGATAGATATATTTACAATACTAATTGATATTTTTAGAAATTGTGATCTCTTTTGGTCTTAATGCTTTACTGCAAACTGTTACAGATCTCTGATTAAGACCTTGAGGGGCAGATAACATAGAATGTAATGGATAATTCATTGTTATCATCAAGTTCTATTCATAAAAGTCTCTTTACTGTTAATACACCAGCGATTGTCCCAGTCTTCTGCTTTCCTCATTTCCCTTTATGTTTCTCAGCATTTGGATCACATCAATCCATCGCCTACTGACTTAATTTTCTTCTTGTCATTCTTCTCCTTCTTTCCTTTAATCTAATCTCTAAATGCCAATCTTCCTCTTCCCCTGGGTCTTTCATGTTCACATTTGGAGTCCAGCATTTGCCTAGATTTTCTTTATTTACACAGTTCCACTGTTGAATTAAATCCTTCAAGCATTTAGCTATGAAGGTTATCAGAATAGTGATGAAAGTATTCAGTTCCTCATAATGCAAACGCTATATCCTAAGCCAAAGAAAAACAAGCATTATCAGGATCTGATAGCCTAAACCCATTTCTCATATCTCAGCCCACAAATGACAGAGTAATGGCAGGTATAATAGTATTTATTAAGGGAAAGTCTCTTAACTTCTCTCTGCCTCAGTTACCTCACCTGTAAAATGGGGATTAATACTGTGAGCCCCATGTGGAATATGGACTGTGTCCAACCTGATTTGCTGGTATCTGCCCCAGTGCTTAGTTCAATGCCTGGCACATAGTAAGTGCTCAAGAAATCAAGAAATGTCATAAAAAAGTATTTATTCTACTAGGAGCTGTGGTAAACTACACTGGTGAGTAATGGATGTGATCCTACTAACCCCCTCAAATGGCTCTTTTGGGGACCCCAGAGATCTGAAAGAGGGCTGCCTATGAGCTCATGCTGTTGCTTCTACACACTTCCAGAGAAAGACGGGCTGATGGGAGACCCAATCACACTGGAGGTGGCCTCATGAAATATAGTGAACTTACATATGGAGGAACAATTATTAAACTACTTGTCCAAAAGCTACCTACAAAGATCCAAGGCCTTCATTTGGAATATAATCTATGATTCATAGACTACACTTTGTAACAAAATACACTTCATTCAAGAAATTCATAAGACTAGACGGGGTGGATAAGATTTTCCTTTAGCCTTGAGAGAACAGCCATTTGAAATTAAATAACATTTAAATCTCAAAATAAATAATTTTTATTTCTCATTAAAAATGCCAAAATTTTTAATTTCATCTTGCTTTTTAATTTTATTGAATAATGTCAATTTAAAACCAAAATTATTATCGAGCCCTTCATTTTACATTTAATTAGGGTTGTGGCCATTTCCTTCAAGGACTCTAAATAGTTGTTCTGGTGATCTCATCTATATCTAAAGTGTATCTACTAGGAACAGGAAAAAGTCCTATGAAAAATGGCATACTTAGTGATGCCAAATATAATGTTTTCCCGAAGCAATCATTGTTCTGGGTTATCAGCATGGCCTAATGAAATAACATGGCCTGGGAATCTAATCCCAGTTCTGTCACTTGCCTGCTGTGTGACCTTGGGTAAGTCACTTAATTTATCTATGCTTCAGTTTCCTCAACTCTAAAGTGGGGATTATTTTCGCTGTGAATCCCAGGAGGGACAGGGACTGTGTCTGACCTGACTATCTTAAATCTCCCCCAGCATTTAGAACAGGGCTTGACTCATAGTAAACACTTAACCAATGCCACAAAGAAAATGTAGCTATTATGGCACTGTTGGGTAATGCACAACAGGGATGTGGTTTGCTAATCTATGACCCCCTCAGTAATGAATGGCTTCTTGGAAACTTTTGGTTTTCAGATTACTCTAATGAAACAGTGGCTTATGATCTGGCCCTCCCTCCCATTCCTCTCATCAATTCTCCTAAGCAGGATCCGATTGGTGGACAAATCTGCTTGAGTCCTCCAAGCCAGTGATTCAATATCCAAGGGCAGGATATGCGTTGAAAGAAGGGGAAGGTGTGATGGCAGTGACTATTTTGACCCCTCAGCAGCTGCCATTGAATAATTGTGGTATTTGTTAAGCACTTACTATGTGCCAAGCACTGTACTAAGTGCTGGGGTAGATACAAGCAAATCAGGTTGGACACAGTCCCTGTCCGATACAGTATTCACAGTCGTAATCCCCATTTTAGAGATGAGGTAACTGAGGAACAGAGATGAGAAGTGACTTGCTCAAGATCACCCAGCAGATATGTGGGAGAGCTACTTCTTTCATATCTTGTGTCCTCTCTCACAGAATGCCCCCCATAGCCAAGCTCCCTCCCTCAAATTCACATACCAGAATTTTATTCCCAGTCTTTCGTCTAATCTGAGCCAAGTCACACTGTCTCGGGGCCCAGGTTTCCAGCTCCAGGAAAATTAGAATAAATGGGTGGTCTCTGGGGAGGCTGGTGGGGAGTGGGACTGGACCTTGTTCCAACCGTGTGGCCAATCATGTGGCTTTTCTGCTCTTCTCCACAATTGCTTGAAAAATCCTTGCACGTTTCTTTCTTGCTGGGGACAGTGTGGGAACAGGTGAGCAATCTTTCCAGGCTTTTGGTATAGGCTTCTGGAAGTCAAAAAATCATGGGTTCTAATCCCAGCTCTGCCACTTGTCTGCTGTGTGACCTCGGGCAAGTCACTTAACTTCCTTGTGCCTCAGTTACCTCATCTGTAAAATGAGGACTAAGACTACAAGCACTATGTGGGACAGGAATCGTGTCCAACCTAATTACCTTGTATCTACTCCAGTGCCTAGAACAGTGCTTGGCACATAGTAAGCACTTAACAAATACCATAATAATAATAATAATAATTATATCGGTATAGAAGTGGTCTCTTTGGATAAAGTATGGGACCAGGAGACAGAAGGACCTCAGTTCTAACTACTTGTGGCCAGTGTGACCTTGGGCAGGTCACTTGACTATTCAGTGCCTTTGTTACCTCATCTGTAAAATGGGGATTAAGTGTGTGAGCTCCATGTGAGACATAAACTGTATCCAACCTAATTACCTCGTAACTGTCCCAGCACTTACAGCACCATAAAAAAAAAATGGTGGGATTGCAGTGAAGGAGGTAGGATTCTGTCAAAACCCATTTGCTGCCCCTGCCCTTCTCTCTTTTCACTAGAAATACTGAAATCTAGACTAAGTAGACTTCAGAGTGGGAATAATCCTTTGTAAAGCTGCCTCTGAATTGATCAATCTTGCAGAATTTGACAAACATGAACATCTTTGTCCCCACAGTTAGATCTGATTTGTGGTAAAGAGCACCAAAAGGTACCATATCATATACTCTACTTCATTTTCTTTTTTGTTTTTATTCATAGGAGCATAGGAAGGTCAGGAAAATATGCAAGAGGCCTCTAAGAGTTAATGGAGATGAGTGAGGTACTAGGGCTCATGCAGGGAGAAGTTGGGTTATTGAAGGAATTTTCTACAGTCATTAATATTTGTTCTTTAAAGAAAGCATGTTTATTTTGTATAACATACTTTGTAGTTTCCATGCCATCTAATTTCAGTGGTCAGTTCCTTAAAACAGGAGGGTTCATCTGATTTGACTTGAAACTATGATTGTACTCTACATGGTATAGAGATTTCATGACAACCATAAACACAGGGTCTCAAATTTAGTTAGTTTAATACCTTTACTTAGCATAAATCAGCAGGATTATCAGGAAATGCATATTTACAACAGAATCCATACATTCTGGCTAAAGGAACCTTGAGATGCCAAGTTATGAACCTATCTGTCTAGATAAAGAAGCATAAACCCAGTGCTCCATTGTGAAATAATCAGTATCAGGCTGTGCACACACTGTCTGTGCCAAGAACAAAATCTAAGGTCTCAGAGCGGTAACTGATATGGATTCAGTGCTGATAAGAATTCTATAAATTACATACTAAGGTGATTAATCTTAGCTATTTGACAGCAATATGGCTTAGTTCAATCCTTTCTTTAATAAGAAGCATTGCAAGAGGAAGAGTATTAAATTCATTATTAATTTCTCTAAGTCATGCACCCAGAAGCATTATATCAAATAGAGATTTCGATTTCCTGTAAAGGACACTGAAATGCAAATGGACCTTCCTTTGGAGTGTTTGGGAATTAAAATATCTTAATCACTTGAACTATCTCACAGTCCATTCGTTCAAATGTTAAAGTCTAAGATCTCTGAACTGATAAAATGTAACGTATGATTCCAAATTTAGAACCTGGTGATTATAAATGGAACTGAGGTATACAAACTGGAGTTTCAAATTATTTCATAATCCTGTGAGGAATAGAGTCCCGGGGGAGAGAAGGAAATGAATCACTCATGCTTGGAGATTTATTAGCACTTTCATCCAACACCCTTCTTATGCACTCACCTTTCATGCCCTAAAAGTGTCAGTGAACTTCCAAATAGTCAAAAATTCATTCCCTATTCTCAACCATTTCTGATTCTGGAATGTGTTTTGTTTTTTAAAGAATGGCACCAGGTGGGAGAGAAGTTTTCACTAGCTTTCACTGGCATTGGCCCCCATGCAAATTTAGGAGACTGGAGAATGGAGTTTTCTAAGAATAAATTAGTTCAAAACGGTCAAGTCACAGAGGGTGGGACAAGTTGAAAAATAAAAGGAGGAAATGCACCAAATAGGAACTCAAAAAGTACTATTGACCGAAGAAGTGAACAGCTGACAACAGCAGAAAGATTTCTGCTGCCAGCACAGGTAACAGTAGTTAAGTTCATCCTGCTAACACATCAACTAGAACATTCAACACAGCGATGATTTGATGTTGAGGACAGAGACACAAGGAATTTCTATCAAAACTTTTTATCGATAATACAAAGTTTCTGCATATTATAATTCTGCTGTTGAATAGGTACTCTGAGGCCAATCTTGATATTCAGCCCTTTTGATAGTGCCTATTGTAGCCTCATGATTGATGCCACTACTCTGATTTTAACCAACATAAAAATAATGACTCCAAATTTAATGTTACGTTATTTATCTAATCTATTACTTCAGATTTAAAGATGTATATAGGCTGGTAGTGCCAATGAAGGAAGATAGTTTCCACAGTAGTAATATTGTATATCCAGAAAAAGAAATAATTTGAAGGACAAACCATTAGAGACCATCACAATCAGAATCACTTCTGTCCTTTGCTTTTATAAAAAAGGAGTCATTTAGCCTCTTTGTATTCCAGCACACAGATTCTCAACAGAATCCTTATTTGTGTGGTATTTTAAGATTTCTTAAAAGCATAGAAAAATATAACATCCATTTTCTTAGCTATTATCTTTATTAAGTATTTTTAGAGGTTAATATTCTTTAGTTATTTTTGCAGATTCTTTTTATGACCCTGGTCTTCAGTTGCTTCAACTTGTCCTTTAAAATTATCATCAGAATTAGATTAACTGGATGGCAATTTCTTATTTTTACGTTGTCCTGTTATTTAATGACAGCAATAGAAAAACTTTAAATAAAACGAAACCACTGAAACACTACCATTGGTATATACTGTAAGTAGAACAAAGAGTCATAAAGCACCTTCATTTTTTAGAATCTTAAAACATTTCCATATAAATGTGCATGTGAAGGTTATATTACCTTGACATCCTATCTAACCTAGTAAATTGAATCAACATTTCAAAGCATATGAAGTATTCTAAAAGCACAATTATAGGCCAGATTATGAGGTGACAAACGTAGCCTGTGGCACTGAAATGTTCACCCATAAAAGATAAATTCACTGGATGGTGTAGTTAAATGCCCTGAAAGAGGTCATTCATCTACCTTGGAGAAGCAGATAAAGAACAAAAGTAATTTCTCCATCACAACCCTATGGGGAAATCCCCTCATCACTCCGTACACAAAATAGCCTTTTAAATAAACCTATAGGAGACCTTAGGTTTCCTAGACATTTTCTGGGGATGACACACAGGAGACTCAAAAATAGACCTGGGTGATTATGGGAGGAAGTGTCTCCTTTCAACACTCCTTGCTTACTTAATCAATCAATCGTACTTATTGAGCGCTTACTGTGTGCAGAGCACTGTACTAAGTGCTTGGGAAGTACAAGTCGGCAACATATAGAGACAGTCCCTACCCAACAGCGGGCTCACAGTCTAGAAGGGGGAGACAGAGAACAAAACCAAACATACTAACAAAATAAAATAAATAGAATAGATATGGCAATTACTATTTGAAGCACTGATGATCCCACATGGTAAATGCAGGTGTTATGAATGGGAATATTTAATCGGCATAGATTTAAAACAAAAAAGTTAGTAAAATTATTCTTACTGAGAAGAACTCAAGTTGCACCTAAAAGAATTCCTCAAAGTATTGGGAGGAGAGTTTATTAATTGGTCTTTCCAATACCTTGGAAATTTAAGTAAACCAAAATATACCAACTCTTTTTTTTTCTGTAGTGCTGACTGCAATGATAACTTCCTCAATAGTTAGGGAAAGTGTTATGTCTTCACATACTGATTAACTGTCTGCTCTAATGGGCCTCCTAGCTAAGGGTGTGTTGGAGATTCCCTCTTCGACTATGACAAGGGTGGAGTCATATTCACTCTCCAGGAGTGTTATGGTAATGTGCTTAAGCACCTTTAAATACTGTCTATACTAATAGTAATATTTATAATTACTATAATTACTATTTCAATCATTTTTGGAGAAAAATTCCGGTGCTAAAATATTTCAACTTTAAACAAAATCTTCATTTCAAGTTTTCATTAATTCTGATGTAAACTTTTTACAAGCCTTCCATTTAGTCATAATTGGTGATTCTTCCTAATTAATTTGAATTTGTCTTTTGTTACTCCTTTGTTATGGTAGTATTCTCTTGAATCTTTGATCACTTTCTGTTATTTCTTTTGCTTTACTGTAACTACATTGTGAATACAGGACTTGTCCTTCTGCAATCTCATCTCCAAATTAATTTTCTATTAGATCCTTTTGATTGCATTCCAAAAATAATTTAGTGTTTCTTAAGTTTTCTATTCAAAGTATTCCCTGAGCCCTTTAGTCTAACAAATGAGGACAATTTTGATAATTTCATTTAAGGAATTAATAACCTGTAAAAACCTGCATTCTTTTTCAGGATAATTATGGTATTCGTTAAGCACTTACTATGTGCCAGGTGCTGTACTAAGCACTGAGATGAATGCAAGCAAATCAGGTTGGACACAATCCCTTGTCCCATGTGGGGCTCACAGTCTCAATCCCCCTTATACAGATGAGGTAACTGAGGCCCAGAAAAATGAAGTGACTTGCCCAAGGTCACACAGCAGACAGGTGGTGGAGCTGGGATTAGAACCCATGACCTTCTGACTCCCAAGCCCATGCTCTAACCACTACACCATGCTGCTTCTCCAGGATCAGAACTAATTTGTATCAAAATACATTCCCCATTCCCAAACACACTTTTTTGTCACATGAAATTCCTTCTTACATTCTTTTTTAACTTTTGTTCTTATTAATAATTTCTCAGAACATGTCTGTGAGAGACATGTAATCCCATTTTTCAAATGATGCAGTTGAGTTGAGAGAGAAGTGACTCGTCTAAAGCCACAGAGAAAATCTATAGTTGGAATAAGATTTCATAAATGTCTCGTTTCCAGGCTACCATTCCATATGCTAAATAAACTACATCTACTAGCTACCATTCTTGATTATATATCAGTTTTGTTAAAAAAATGCTTACAGAAATGTTTAAACTATGCTTATGTTTATATGAGGTCAGTTTATTCGGTCACCTTGCTTTAAATTTCCTAAAATGTCTCCCATTTTCAGCTGTATCTTCCATAGTTGATCTTAATTTCCTTTGTAGTCTAAATATATTATTTACATGACTCTACTTGACCTATTGATCAAACAATTAGCAGCAAGTCCCAGAGTTTTAGATCAATAGCTGAAGGAACCTCGATTGCAAACAATAAAAAAACTTCCTAAGGTGGAAGAGAGAAAAAGAAAAGCACTAGAAAGAATGGTGGCAGCAGGTTAATGTATAGCCATAGGCTCAGGGAAGAACAGAGAAGCAGTGTGCATGGTAGAAAGAGCACAGACTTGGGAGCTAGGCCCTGCTTCTGCTATTTTGGCTACTGCATGACCTTGGGCAAGTCAATTAACTTCTCTGTGCCTCAGTTTCCTCATATGTAAAATCAATTAGAGGCATTTATTGAGAGCCTAGTGTGTGCACAGATGTGTACTAAGCACTTGGGAGAGTATAATACAACAGAGGTGGTAGACATGGTTCCTGCTCACAACAAATTTACAGTCTAAAATGGGTATTAAAATACCTGTTCTCCCTCCTTCTCAGATCGTGAGCCCCTTGTGGGACAGGAATTATATCCAACCTACTTGAACTGTATCTACCCAAGTGCTGGTATATAATAAGAACTTACCAAATTCCATTACTATTGTCAGCAAATAGGTTACATATGATAGCATATTTATGAGCAAACTCTTTCTGGCAAGACCCTCTGCTACACATTCTTTTAATCCCTCTCTCCTTGCTCCTCTTGCTTTCCTCTTCTATAGAAGATTAAATGCCAGACTTGGCATTCCTAGGAGCCACAGACATGGTCTAGTAACCTCTATGAAGCTGGAAAAAGCATTGACAAAAATTTCATATTGTAGGGTCCACCTGAGGCATGGTGGGAGGAAGGAGGGATGAATGAGTGATTAGTAGTAGTAGTAACAGTTTTTATTAAGCACTTCTAGCTACTGAACTAAGCACTGTGAAAGAAGCAGCATGGCCCAGTGGATAGAGAATGGGCCTGGGAGTAAAAAGCATATATTTTCTAATCCCGGATCTGCCCCTTGTCTGCTGTATCTCTGTGCCTCAGTTACCACATCTGTAAAATGGGGATTAAGACTGTGAGTCCCACAGTGGACAGGGACTGTGTCCAACCTGATTAGCTTGTATCTAACCCAGAGGTTAGAAGTTTTTGACCCAAAGTAAGTGCTTAAGAAATACCATCATCATCAACACCCAGATGAGAATGAAACATAGTTCCTGGCCCTTCAAGGGACTCACAGTTTTTGAATGAAGGGGAAAATGGGGCTGGCATTGGACACATAAGGAAAAAATAAAATCATAAAAATTTCAAAACCATGTGAAAGATGAGGACAGGGATAAATACAAAATAAACATTGCAGGGAGCTGTGATTCTAAGAACAGTGTTCCAGGATTCTTGTAGCTCAGAGTCGACCAGTTTTAGCCTTAGGGATCACCACCCTGATGAGACCCATTCCAGAAGCCAAAGCTGGGTTTACAAAAGCCCCTCCTCCATTTTCCATTTGTATGTCACCTGTCCTTCAGTCGCTGCCACCTGAGGTGACAGTGACCCTGGAACAGCAATAGTGTGGGCCCCAGAACAAATGGAAAAATAAACATCAATAACAAACAGCACTTTTACAGACAATGCCAAGTGAAGGCAGATTTACCATGGCATACATGTTGTTTGAAATGACAGCAAATTCAAATCAACCCAGTAGAAATAAAGGAAATTTCCAAAATCCATTGAATGTCAAAAATCAGTGAGAAAAATGGGTCTACTTTACAAGACTGGCTCACTTAACACCTAACTTTTCAGGTAGGATTGATTCAGTGAAGACGATTGGAGAAGTCAGAGATCCCCTTTGGCCTCCTTTGATACTTGCATGAGGTATCTCCAGAGTCCTCTGGGGAGCTTGTTTTTCCCAGTCTGCCTCACTGTTTCCTAACAAAATAAATTCAAGGGCATGTGAATCCAGACATGAAGGAGTTAAAGCCTATTAAGCATATGATATGCACATATATTCTTTGTCAAGACTGATGTCATCTAGGATACAGAAATGGTTCTAATCTCTGTTTTCCAATTATATTTCCAAGTAATTTTTTGAAATTGGCTCCGGGAATTGTCTAGACAATTTCCTGTTTTTTGAAAGTATATGACGTATCCTCAGAGTGAGCTGTGTTTTTACTTATATATGGAAGATTCTGAAATCATTTTTATATCATTGTAGTACATCACATATTTTCCATTTTGTATTTTATTCCTTAAAGTTATTCTGGTGGTATTGTGTTGCATTACAAAAGTCAAAGTTGGAAGGTAGCTTAGTATTTTTTTTATTGCAATAGGGAGAAATTCAGTATTTTAGTGTGGTTGGAATTTTTTCCCCCCCAAATATAATCCTAAGAAAACTTCTTTCTTTCATTTTAGACTCATTTTCGACAATTTTTAACTTCAAGGAACCAAAATTGGTTTGGCTTCTCGTGAAACACCAATTAGCAATTATATATTCAGTGTAATTTTTAAGGTTCTAAGTGATATGCTATGAATGTGGAGAAGCTGCTTGGCAAAATGCATCTCAATCACACTGTTGCAGAACCTAGGCTACATCCAGTGTGAAGATTTGTTAATGTGTGAAATCTCAGTAATTACAAAGAGCTTTTCCAGGGCCTGATTTACACTGAATTGCCTGGAAATGCTATATAAAATGACAGCCAACATCAGGAGCATCTGGTTTTAAAGTGAACCTAGAGTGCCTTAAAACTGTGCTAAAATAGCTGACATTCCTTAGAAAGATCCAGTTGCCATTGTTACACACATACACACACACACACACACACACACACACACACACACACACACAAATAGTGGGCTATCCCATTTTGAGACTCCACTAGTAGTTGGAGCCTCATTTCAAAGGTGTCTTTGCCAAGGATGAGTTTGCATTCATGAGCGTGAGTGTCTTTGAGCCATCCATAAGAGAAACAGCATGGCTCAGTGGAAAGAGCCCGGGCTTTGGAGTCAGAGGTCATGGGTTCAAATCCCGGCTCCGCCACTTGTCAGCTGTGTGACTTTGGGCAAGTCACTTCACTTCTCTGTGCCTTAGTTACCTCATCTGTAAAATGGGGATTATGACTGTGAGCCCCCCGTGGGACAACCTGATCACCTTGTAACCTCCCTGGCGCTTAGAACAGTGCTTTGCGCATAGTAAGCACTTAATAAATGCCATCATTATTATTATTATTATATCCACACTTTCTTGTCCAGACCCACTGTGTCCAGAGGATGGCATTTCAACACACCTGGTAGGGAATATGGGTACGGTCCATGATCCCAGAATAGACTATCACAGAGACCTCAACTGTAGCAGACACCACTGGGATTCACCCATTTGGTAAGATCAGAGGAGTTCATGACAGGGGTGCAATTTGCGCAAGAGGTGTTTGCTTCGGTTATGAATGTGTCTGGCTGTCCTATCAGATACACCAATCGCCAGTAGAAGGAACTGAACTATAATCCAACATGGAGGTGCATCCCCTAATGATTGACATCTGCTATTATTATATTGTAATATGATGCTGGCCCGCTCCCCCCCCCCCCGCCCCCAATCCTATTATCCTTTGTCAGTTTTGGGACAAGGGATTGGGGCTGGCTTCTGCTCCCCTCCGACCCCCAACCCCTGCTAGGAAGTCAGGTGTGGCGGAAGGGACCGGAGGAATAGTTCTAGTCTTTGGGTGTTTACCACCTGGTTCACTCCCCTGCCACTGAAATCTACAGGATGTGAAAAATCACATCCCCCCTGCCCCTGCATTCCTAAGAAAAGAGTTTTAAGAAGAAAAGCTTGTTTTGCTAAAAAGGAGAATGGATACTCGGGTGTCCCTAAATGGAGGGGAGGATATATTTTGTTTATGAACTGTGGATCTAAATTGGGTGAGTCCCCCAAAGGGAGTATCATCTGAGATGGAAAACATGTCCTGTGTAAAGAAACATTTTCTCACAGTTTTCTTCCCCTCTCTTCTTGGTCTTCCTTCCTCTCGTACTCAGGTTTCTCAGCTGCTCCTGCATCCCATCTTTAATTCTGCAATCATATTCCTAGTTTTGCCATGTTCAGTGATTTTTCATTCACTTTAGAGTATTTACTGAGCATCTATATAACACAAATCACTATAGTTTACAGTTTATATAGTCCAAATATCAATCCACGACATTTATTGAGGGCTTACTGTGTGCAAGCACCGTATTAAGTGCTTAAATAGTTATATGTAGTTTTTTATAGTATACCTAACATAAAGTGCTCTGCACACAGTAAGCACTCAATAAATGAGTGAATGAATGAATATAGAACAAAGTGCTATACCAGACCCTGAAGATTATGTTAAAGGATAAAGTCATTCAAACGGATTTATTGAGCACTTGTAAGACTTGGTCCCTGAATCTCAGTTTCTGGAATTATGATTACCTTGAAGCTGAAAAATAGGTGTATATTTATGCAGATGGAAAATTTGCCATTGGTTGATGAGTCTGTGGCACAGTTGTAACTGAAAATTACAAGCCAAGTTGAACCTCACCCACTGACAATAAAAATAATAATAATAATAACAATGATAATAATAATAATGGTATTTGCTAAGCCCTTACTATGTGTCAAACACTGTTCTAAGTGCTGGGATAGATAAAATCTAATCAGGTTGGCTACAGGCCCTGTCCTCAATGGGGCTTATTTTACAGATGGGGTAATTGAGGCACAGAGAAATTAAGTGACTTGCCTAAGGTCAAGCAGCACGTGGAATTTTAAAACCCAGGCCCAAGCTCTATCCACTAGGCCATGAGAATTTGTCATCAGGGATCAATAATAACCGGACTGAGGACACTACTCCAAATTTTTATTTAGATAAGCAGAATTCCTCTGTTTCCTTCGTCACTACCATGGTATGAGTCATGCTTTATTGCGTGCTGTGAATACCTGGTTCCAGAAATCTGAAAGCGTTAAGGCTTAAGATAAAAGATAGAAGAACCTGCTGCCAGAAATGTCCAAATGATCCTGGGCAAGTCAATTAACTTCTCTAGGGCCTTAGGTTCCTCATCTGTAAAATGTGGATTCTATGCCTGTTCTCTTTCCTATTTAGACTGTAAGCCCCATGTTAAAAAAGGTCCCGTGTCTGACCTAATTAGTACAGTGCTTAATATAGTGCTTGGTAAATACTTAATTTAAATTAAAAATAATGTGTTAAATAAATGTTAAATTGATTTTTTTTCCCAAAAATGATCACCTCCAGAGCTGGTTACATTCCCCAACCTCATGTCTTCTAGCCTTAGTAAAGGTTGTCTGTGGTTTCTGGCTTGCTTATCCAGACAGACATAAAATGGAGAGAGAATACCAGCAACATTTCTTCTCCCCTCCAAGAAGAAAGTAGTCACTTGGAACCTTCCAGAGAGACAGAAGGGATAATAGAGCACATTGTGAAATAGTACAATGTCTAGAATAGGAACTCTATGTGGAATATTAGCAAATAAATCTAATCTCCAGTCAATCCTTATTGGACTTATTTGAGGCAACTTCAGGGTTATTCAGGAAAGATTTATATTGAACAAGTTTGCAAAGTTCTGTTTACTTTTACATCATTTTTCAGACTCTTGTCTATGTCATCTCTAAAACACTTTCTGACAGAGATTTTGATCAACTGTAGTGGTTGATTCAATTTAAACTTCCGTTAATCAATAGCATACTAACTGTGGAATTTTAAACAATTTAAAGAAGTTAGTGAACATAGTTGGAAATTCTGGACATTTTGTTACATGCATAAGTTCATGAAAAGAAATTCAAGACAAATACCAATGGATAGTGAATTAGAATTGAAGTCATTTATGAACAGGATAAAAATACAATATGCAATAAAACTCATTTATTGACATTTTACAAATGATAATAATAATAATAATTTTAAGCGATTACTATGCCCCATCTTCACAACATTGCTAAAAACCATCCTTTCCTCTCCATCCAAACTGCTACCACATTAATATAATCACTCATCCTATCCTGCCTAGATTACTGCATTCACCTCCTTTCTGATCTGCAGAGCACTGTATTAAACACTTGGGAAGTACAATGCAGCAACAGAGACAATTTGTATTGATGTCTGTTTATTTTGCAAATTCTTCTGCCTTATTTCTCAGCATAAATCAATGTTTTACTCTTCCACATGTAATGCTATATAAGTAGAGGTTCAGTAAAGCATCGTATTTGGCAGTGTTGCTGTGTTGCAAAACCCTCATTTTCACCTTAGAAGATGGTCTTCCTACATCATTTAAATTTGTCGGCGTAACATTTCACTTTGCCTCTGATTTATTTATTTATTTATTTTACGTGTACATATTTATTCTAGTTTTGTTAATATGTTTTGTTTTGTTCTCTGTCTCCCCCTTCTAGACTGTGAGCCCACCGTTGGGTAGGGACCGTCTCTATATGATGCCAACTTGTACCTCCCAAACGCTTAGTACAGTGCTCTGCATACAGTAAGCGCTCAATAAATACAATTGAATGAATGAATGAATGATCTTCCAGCTTTCTGTCTCTCTCCACTCCAGTCCATATTTCACTCTGCTGCCCGGATCATTTTCTACAGAAACGTTCGGGACATTTTTCCCCACTCTTCAAGAAACTCCAGTCGTTGCCCTTCCACTTCCTCATCAAACAAAAACCCCTCACCATTGGCTTAAAACCACTCAATCACCTTGCCCCTTCCTAATTCACCTCACTATTCTTCTATCTTACCGCCAACCCCTCACCCACATCTTTCTTTTGGTCTGGAACTCCCTCCTTCCTGAAATCCGACAATTACTCTCCCGCCTTCAAAGACTTATTGAGGGCACATCTCCTCCAAGAGGACTTCCCTAAGTCCCCCTTTCCTCCTTTCCCACTCCCTTCTGTGTCACCCTGGCAATTTCCCTTTTTTCATTCTCCCTTCCAGTCCCACAGCACTTATGTACATATCTGTAATTAATATATGTGAATGTTTTTCTCTCTCTTCTTCTAGACTGTAAACTCATTGTGGGCAGGAAACATATTCAGGAACTTAGTACAGTGCTCTGTACACAGTAATTGCTCAATAAATATGATTGAATAAATGAATGAATCTGTTTATTGTTGTACTGTACTCTCCCAACAACTTAGTACAGTGCTCTGCACACAGTAAGCATTCAATAAATATGATTGAATGACCATATGCCAGGCACTGTACTAAGCACTGGGGCAGATACGAGATAATAGATTTGGACATAGTCCCTGTCCCACATAAGGCTCACACTCTTAGTCCCCATTTTACAGGTGAGGTAACTGAGGCACAGAGAAGTTAAGTGATATGCCCAAAGTCACCCAGCAGAGAATGGATTAGAACCATTCATTCATTCAATCATATTTATTGAGTGCTTACTGTGTGCAGAGCACTGTACTGAGTGCTTGGGAAGTACAAGTTGGCAACAAATACAGACAGTCACTACCCAACAATGGGCTCACAGTCTAGAAGGGGGAGACAGACAACAAAACAAAACATGTAGACAGATGTCAAAATCATCAGAACAAATAGAATTAAAGCCATATGCATGTCATTAACAAAATAAATAGCAAATATGTACAAATAAAATAGAGTAATAAATCTGTACAAATATATACAGGTGCTGTGGGGGGGCAGGGTGGGGAGGATGGGGAGGAGGAGAGAAAAGAGGGGGCTCAGTCTGGGAAGGCCTCCTGGAGGAGGTGAGCTCTCAGTAGGGCTTTGAAGGGAGGAAGAGAGCTAGCTTGGTGGATGTGTGGAGGGAGGGGAACCAAGGAACCAAGGTTCTCCTGATTCCCAGGCCCAGGCTCTATCCACTAGACCATGCAGTTTCTGATGTAAGTAGATACTTGTGGGAAATCATTTATGAAATTTCTGTCACTTCCATTTTACTGAATTTTCAGCTTCAAAAATTTCATGCAAAAAAATTGAATTCTTGAAAGAGTCCTAATTTTGTGAATCCACTATAGTAAAGTAAGCAAATAAATTGCTAGATGTGAGGATTCATATAATGAACATTCCAGAAATATTACTGCAAGGTCTAGGTCATTTTCCGCTACACTTTTAAACTAAAATGTTATGCAAACAAGTTTCACTACCTGTATATGGCGAGTAAATACATGGAGATTGAAAGCTCACCTCCTCCAGGAGGCCTTCCCAGACTGAGCCCCCTCAATCAATCAATCAATCGTATTTATTGAGAGCTTACTGTGTGCAGAGCACTGTACTAAGCACTTGGGAAGTACAAGTCGGCAACACATAGAGACAGTCCCTACCCAATAACGGGCTCACAGTCTAGAAAGGGGACTCTTCCTCTCCCCCTCCTTCCTTCCTTCCTCTCCCTCTCCCCCTCGTCCCCCTTTCCATCCCCCCATCTTACCTCCTTCCCTTCCCCACAGCACCTGTATATATGTATATATGTTTGTACGTATTTGTTACACTATTTATTTATTTATTTTACTTGTACATATTTATTCTATTTATTTTATTATGTTAATATGTTTTGTTTTGCTCTCTGTCTCCCTCTTCTAGACTGTGAGCCCACTGTTGGGTAGGGACCGTCTCTATATGTTGCCAACTTGTCCTTCCCAAGTGCTTAGTACAGTGCTCTCAATAAGTAAGCACTCAATAAATATGATTGAATGAATGAATGAATTTTGATTTCATACCAGAGTCATAAAACTCTTCTCATTAGGTCACCTTTAATAACACTAAATAAATGATTCCTATAAATCAACTCATAAAATAGGTCATTAAGAGTAACATTTCCTTGTGCAAACCTGAAAATATTTTATCTTTGGCACAAGATGAATCTATTACACAGAATGATGACATTTCAAGGGAATCTAAAATAAGAAAGTCCCCTATTTGAGGTGTCTCCCTCTATAAAACAATAATTTAATATTAATTACTGTATACTGAATCTAGTTTTGTGGGGGATGGAGGGAAGAAGGGGTTTTGTGAACTTTATTAAGTATACATTAAGCACTTACTGTGTGCAGACCACTGTAGTAAGTGCTGGGAGAGAGTATACAGGTGAGAATTAGACATGAACCCTATACATAGGGGCTTACCATCTATGACTATAAGTGCGTGTCGGGGGGGACTGGAGCCAGACACAGTGGAAGTAATGAAATACTACAACATTAAAACAGCATAAGGGACAAATATGCACAATTAGCAAAGTAAAAACTAAAGTCAATAGGGAGTTGTGCCTAGAGGAACAGAATTTCTCATGATTAGAATCCATAGCAATGGCTCCACAGGTCTTCACCTCCATGAGGTTATATGAGGTCTCATGCTGGCCTGGAATGCCCTCCCTCCTCTTATCCGACTGACAATTACTCTCCCCACCTTCAAAGCTTTATTGAAGGCACATCTCCTCCAAGAGACCTTTTCTGACTAATAATAACGATGGCATTTATTAATCAATCAATCAATCATATTTATTGAGCACTTACTGTGTGCAGAGCACTGTACTAAGCGCTTGGGAAGTACAAGTTGGCAAAATATAGAGACAGTCCCTACCCAACAGTGGGCTCACAGTCTAGAAGGGGGAGACAGAGAACAAAATTAAGCACTTACTATATGAGTGAGCCCTCCTTTCCCTTTCCTTTCCTCTTCTCCCCCTCCCTTCTGCATTGCTCTGACTTGCTCCCCTTAGTCATCCCTCCACCTAGCCCCATGGCATTTATGTACGTATCTGTAATTTATATTATTGTCTGTCTCCCCCTCTAGACTTTAAGCTTGTCTAGGCAGGGAATGTGTCTGTCATTTTGTTATAGTTTACTCTCCCCAGCACTTGCTCTGCACAGAGTAAGCTCTCAAACTCTCAATATATGTGAATGATTGCTGACTGACCGACATTCCTGCCAAGGCGGTGGAAAGCAGGGCAGGATGGGGGTCTCCTTTATGGTGAGGAGGAGTGTTGTGCCAGTTTCCGTAGAGGTAGCATGTCTGGAGCACAGAGCATACTGGGAGCCGGCAGCCTAGGTAATGTGAAGGGAAGGCAGTTCACTTGGTTACATGGAGGAGGTCTAAGAGTTAACTGGATGAAGGGGCAAGACTGCATTGCCAGATGTTTTGTTTGGCTCCAGAGGTAAAGAGGGTCTGAGCAGGAACAGCAGTAGCTTTTTGAGTGAGAAAGAGAGAGAGAGAGAAGAGAGAGGGAGAGACAGAGAAGAGAAACTGCCAGAGGGAGAGAAAGAAAGTGAGACTCAGGTTTGCTACTGTAAATATCAGGCTTCATATTGGGTGACCTTCACAGAAGGGATGAAGTCATTAGTGATTCTATCAGAAGGAAATAACTAGATGGGATGAAAAAAGGTCATGAATCACAAAACACTTTGTTATTGCTTGATGGCACAAATGCATATTCATAGAAAATTCAAGATATGCAGCTGTAGCTGGCCTTCATGATATCATCTATTTCCAAATGATCGACATTTTAAACATTTTAAATATTCTAATCAAAGGACGTGGTCTAATTATATGGTGGTTCCCAGCAGCTGCAAAGGTCTTAGAGTGACCAGAATGGAAACTGGCTAGTTAAGGGTTCTTTTAGAGTCTATCAGAACCCCAGGAGAGCCAGCACCACCAGAATGGATTAAGGCTCAATAAAAAGGGAGCCTCTAAGGAATGGCCAGAATCCACATTACTGTGGTATAGCCCCAAGATAACCTGAAATATCTCCCTACTTCAAGGGAGGAGCCCTTTAATAATTACGGTATTTGGTAAGCTTTTACTCCATGCAAAGCACTCTTCTAAATGCTGGGCTCGATACAAGGTAATCAGGTTGTTCCACGTGGGGCTCACAGTCTTAAATCCCATTTCACAGATGAGATAACTGAGGCCCAGAGAAGTTAAGTGATTTGCCCAAGGTCACACAGCAGGCAGGTGGTGGAGCCGGGATTAGAACCCACATCCTCTGACTCCTGAGCCCGTGCTCTTGCCACTAGGCCATGCTGCTTCTCGTTAGTGTTAGTTTCCTATGTGGAAGAAAGTCCACAGTTCACAGAAGACAAAGCTATTTACCTAGATTAGCATTTCCATAGGAAAAATTGATTATTAATCCCAAAAGCATTCTATCAAGCTATTTCTCTTAAATAACCTAGAAATGAAAACCAAATGAAATTACTTTTAATGAGAGCTGCCACTGTTTTATGCTTTAGAAGATAGTAATATTCATAGTGACACTCTACCCATGTATGAGTGACTGAAAATTCCAATGTTCTTTATATCTGTATGCTTACTTTTCCTTTATTTAACTCTGTTGACCTGACTTTAAGAACCATGCCATGAAACCTAATCCCAGAATGAATTTCATAGACCAATATTGTTATACCTTAAACTTTCTTTGGGAATTTTGTGATGAATGATTGATAAATCTGTGTTTGTGAGAAATGTTAACAGCCTAGGAGATATAATTTACCACTGGAGATCACAGACTGTTTGTTTTCATATTCTTAACATTTTAATCCATCTTAGTTTGGGGTTCAACATTACTGGTTCTATGTCAGTCTATAAATGCTAAGTAGCTCAAAATCGTGAATGAAGATTCAGGATAAATGAAATTTAAAGGGTATGCAATGTTAAGGTCAAATTCAGCACACCTACTATCCTATTTCCCTAGAATGAAAACAGAAAAAAAACTTTCTTGAAAATGGAAAGAATTCTGAATAAATCTTATCACTGGGAACATAGCAAGTCATATTTCTATTTAATGTATACCATATATTAAAATTTTACTTATATTTCTATCTTGTTGATAAATCAGCTTAAGTAGTAAGGTGTGTAAATCGACATGCATAGAGGAGTTATGGCTCTAGAACAGTGTAGTTGTTGCAGAGTGCTGAGGTGGTGATTGGCACCTATCCTGGAAAATTGGAAGAAGAAAAATTGATTGGTGAAATGCTCACAGAAAAGGTGGGATTTCAGCAGGATTTTGAAGGTTGAGAGATCAGTGATCTGGTGGATTTGATGGTGGAGGAGATGTATGTAGGGGGAAGGAATTGAGGTACTGTGTTCAGTTGTAGGGGTGCTGAAAGGAAGGCAAAGGGAGTAGGTTACCTCGGGACGAATAAAGAGTTTAAGCTGGAGTGAAGTGGGAAAAAAGGGGATAAAGTCAGAGGGGGAGGGAACCTCTCAAAGCTTTTGAGTAGTGAAGAGATGAACAGAACATTTTAGAAAATGATCTGTGTGGCAGAATGAAGAGTAGGGTACAGAGAGAGAAATTGGAGTCAAAGAGATCACTGAGGAGGCTGATTCACTAGTTTAGTTGGGTTGTGTTGAAGACCTGAACCAGGGTGGTGGCCTTTAAAATAGAAAAGAAGGGGCAGAGCCAAGAAATGCTGGGGGTGGGGAAAGGGTGTAGAATTTAGGGAGGGATTGCATGTGAAAGTTGAAAGAAACAAGGTTATAGGTTGCAGAAGAGGTGAGGGTTAACTCTGATGGAAAAGTTAGGTGGAGATATGGTATAAGGAGGGATGATGAGGAGTTCAGTTTCAGATGTCTTGAGTTTAAGGTGCTAGTAAGATATCTTTATAGGAAATTATAAAGGGGCAAAAACACCAGGGCAAATGAGGTATGACTCCCAAATCATTCATACAGAAGTGATAGTGAAGCCAGGGGTAGAGTAGGGGTAATCTACTAGAGGAAGTAAGTGAAAATTGAGATGTAAAGGGAACACAGACCAGAGAACCCAGACCAGGGCCTTGATGATCACCACAGGTTGGAGATTACATATACTTCCTGCCTTCAGTGAACTTACAATCTAGTGGAGGAGGCAGACTGAAATAAATTATAGACAGGGAAAGCATCACAGCATAAGAATGTGCACTTAAGTGTTATGGGGTGAGGTTGAGGTGAGTATCAAAGTGCTTAGAGGGTATGGATTTAAGTGTACAGATAATGCGGAAGGGGGGGCATAGTAGGGTGGGAAGATTTAAGGATAATCAGGGAAGGCCTCCTGAAGGAGCTATGATTTTAGTAGGGCTTTGAAGATATGGAGAGTAGTGGTCTGTTGGATGTGATGAAGGAGAAAGTTCCAGACAGGAGGGAGTACATGAGCAAGGGGTTAATGGTGAGAGAAACAAGAACAAGTCTCATTAAGTTGGTCTAAGAAGAAGGAGGTGTGGGGGCTGGGTTGTAGTGGGAGTTGAGTGAGGTTAGGTAGGAGAATGGAAGCTGATTTGTAATGAGTTTCAGTTTGATGTGTACATGTATGGGCAACCACTTGAGGTTTTAGAGGAGTGGGGAGTTGCCAACCTGTACTTCCCAAGCACTTAGTGCAGTGCTCTGCACACAGTAAGCGCTCAATAAGTACGAATGAATGAATGTATATATTTATGCATTTATTACTCTATTGTATTTGTACATATTTATTCTATTTATTTTATTTTGTTAATATGTTTTGTTTTGTTGTCTGTCTCCCCCTTCTACACTGTGAGCCCACTGTTGGGTAGGGACTGTCTCTATATGTTCCCAACTTGGACTTCCCAAGCGCTTAGTACAGTGCTCTGCACACAGTTAAGTGCTTAATAAATACGATTGAATGAATGAACGAATCCACAGAATGATTTTTTAGAAAAATGATCCAGGTAACCCAGTGAATTAGGAATTGGAAATGGGAGGGGCTGGAGGCAGGGAGATTAAGTGAGAAGGCCAATGCCACAGTCATCTGTTTTGCCATGTAGATGGCTCACTGCAATAATATTATACTATGATAATGATAATTATGGTATTCGCTAAGCGCTTACTTTGTGTCAGGTGCTGTACTAAGCACTGGGGTGGATACAAGCATATCACGTTGGACACAATACCTGTCCCACATAGGGATCACGGTCTTAATTTCATTTTACAGATGAGATAACTGAGGCACGGAGAAGTTAAGTAACTTGCACAAGGCCACACAGCAGACAAGTTGTAGAGCCGGGATTAGAAGCCATGACCTTCTGATTCCCAGGCCCATGCTTTATCCATTATGCCATGCTGCTTCTATGTGCCTAATGAAGTCAATTGGCCACGTAAGAGCATCTGCCCAGTTGGATTTTTACATATGACGTTGGCTTTGTGATCCATGGGGTCAAAGGCAGTTGAGAGGTAAAGAGGATTAGGATATTTATTTATATTAATGTCTGTCTCCCCCTCTAGACTGTAAGCTCAATGTGGGCAGGAAATGTGTCTGTTTATTGTTGCACTGTACTCTCCAAATACTTAGTACAGTGCATTGCACACAGTAAGCACTCAATAAATACGACCAACTGACTGAGGATAGGACTGACTGCAGGGACGTTAGAGTTCATTCATTCATTCAATCATACTTATTGAGCGCTTACTGTGTACAGAGTACTGTTGGCAAGGAGAAGGCCATTAGTGAACTCAGTGGAATGAAGCTGAGGTAACTCGATTCTAGTTGGTTCTGGAGGGAGCTGGAGGAGAGGAAGTGGAAAGCAGAAACTCAATCATTCAATTGTATTTACATGACCATCCCAACCCAGTTGGATGTATCCTTGTAACCAAAGATATGGCACACTGGTGAGAGAGAGGTTAGGAAGTTAGAGATTTTACCTTATGAAGTATGATTCTTCATTACCCTCTGTCCTGTGCTTCAGCATATACTATTCTGTGCCATTACCAGAAGCTGATTTAGTTTCAGAACTACCCTCGACTCATACTACTCAAATTTCATTCTCAATGTCAGCCCTTGACCCTGTGTCAGTTTATTCATTCATTCTTTCTTATTTATCAAGCATTTACATTGGTAGATCACTGTCCTAAGCACTTGGTAGAATACAACAGTAAACAGACACATTACCTGCCCACAGAGAGTATATAGTCTAGGAGAGGGAGACAGACATTAATATAAATGACAGATATGTACATAAGTGCTGTGGGCTTGGGATGGGGGATGAATGAAGGGAGCAAGTCAGGGTGACAGAAGGAGGGAGAAGAGGAAAGAAGTGCTTAATCAGGGAAGACTTCTTGGAGAAGATGTTCCTTCAATAAGGCTTTGAAGGGTGAAAGAGTATCACATACAAGGAGAGAGGGCATGGCAAATAACTATGTTCTAATTCTTGTGGTTCAAGGTTGCAGTCAGCAATGTATTAGCAGTCCTAGAGAGGTGCCTCATTCTCAGAAGAGTTTTTAGGGAGTGGAAACAAATATTTGTACTGATCTTCAAATTTCTTGGAAAATCAATAATTCTAGCTATGCACCAAAGGGCCTTTTTTAAATAACTCTGGTCATGGTAAATAATTCCAGGAAAGGGTTATCAGTCCTCAGCTAGCCTTACATTTGATCATGCAGTTGCTTCAAGAAACTGATAAATGTCTTTGGAATTAAAAAAAAAAATCAAGGGAATTTTTTCTAGAGTCCTTCACAACTAATGGAGTTGAAGGTTTTGGCCAAGCCAATTGAAGTGATGTTAACATCCTGGTCAGGTCTTTCCTTATGTCATTGCTCCTGAAATGAGGCTATAAAACTCATATTTCCCAGACTTCATGAGGGCTTTAGCTACACTGAAATTCAAACAGAACACAGTCGCTGAATAACATATCAAAATTTGGTAAGCGAGTGTATGTAACTGTGTTACATATTGATACCTACTTCATGAGTTATCTTTAAAATATGGAAGGTAGATTTATACAAGACACAGCCTGCATAGCAAATTACCCATTATAGTGTGTTATTTTCTATTTGAAAAAAATAACTTTTATCCTTCCCTGATTGTCTTTCACAGTAGCAGCCTTTTCCGTGACCTGTGATGATGCCTCTATTTATTATCTAAATGTGTTATCCTTCCCCCAATTTCTCCTTTTAGTTTTAACATTACAAATGATGCTGATCATATCTCAGGTAGAGATTTATCCTCTCCCATTCCTTAGGCTTCCCATTTAATTGGGAACATTTGTTCACAGATAATGACAGAGAACTGACAAACGTTAACTGACAAGCATCTGGTCCTCATTAAAAAAAGATATACTGCTGTTCATAAATCATAACCCAATCTTTACACCTATAAGATACTTTTCAAAGAACTGCTCTAAAGCCATTTAAAATGCAGTGGACCAGTATCCCACTGAAATAACCTTTTCATCATAATTAAAGAGAAGGCAGTATTATTATGTTAAATATACATTTTCCAGAGCTTTACCCTTCATTCTCAGAGAGGTCAGTTGGCTTGACCAGATATATTAAGCACTGAGTACATTGCTCTGCACACGGTAAGCACTCAAAAAATACAACTTGATTAATTCTAGCTATCCTTGAATGTTCAGGGGTGAGTTTTAATTTCCACAACTGTTAACAACTGTTAACTGTTAGAATTAGAACATGCTATTTGCTTGTCTCATCCATTCCTGAACCATGAATCAAAACAAAAAAAAAAGATTAAACCAAGCAATAATCATGTTTCATATCTCTTTTTCTCCCCTCACCCAACAATCTTACAAGGATGAACTCAGTCAGTTACTTACATGAGACGAATACCAAATAGTTAAAGTGCTCTGGTGAATCTGAAGCAGTGAAATTTAATGAGCTGAGTACTGCCTGTGGGAGTCACAAGACTGAGTTTGAATTGGCTCCAGCTGAAATTTTCTGGTGATTCTCAGCAAATCACTTAACCTCTCATTGGTCCCTTCCTTTTTGTTTGAAAAATGTGGATAATGCAACCTGCCCGCTACATACATGACAGATGTTAAAAGGGTTTACCTCATTTTTTATTAAATATTACAAAATATCAGGGAGTACTGAGTGTTTTAATCAATTAATCGATGGTATTTATTGGTTTCGTACCATGTCTAGAGAAGCAACGGGGTCCAGTGGAAAGAACACAGACCTGGGAGTAAGAGGACCTGGATTCTAATCCCAGTTCTGCCACTTGTCTGCTGTGTGACCTTGGCAAGTCACTGAACTTCTCTGTTATCTTGTATCTGCCCCAGTGCTTAGTGCAATGCTTAGCACATAGTAAGCTCTTAACAAATATTATTATTATTATCATTACAAGGAAATATTTTTGATAGTTGTAGATGGTCTCTTCACTCAATAGCTCTAAACAAAGAATAAGGGCACAGAAGGGACCGGCAGTGAACACTTAAAAATGAAACAATAAAAACACAGAATTGACATAAGATAAGGAAAACAGTAAATACAAGTTTCAGCCTTCTTTTGGCTCTTGAGTCCAATAGTCATGGCCACCATAAAGGACAGAGTTTTCCCAGTATTCTAAAGGTTGGAAAGCCTCATGCTACTGCAGCATCTTCTTGTCAAGGAGGGGCAAAGCCAGGGTTGATAGGATGTCCCAGGAGCACGGGGGTGGGCGGCTTTTTTCCCAAGGAGCAGAGCTCTCCTCACAAACCTATAGCTATTTTCACCCCAATTTTAGAATACAGTGAGAATCTCAACTTTGTAAAACCTTTGCTGAAGGAGAGCTACTCTTCTTAGTTGCTATCTGCATTTATTTCTGCTGCACTTATCCACTACTATGTAATGGACTCTGAATAAGCCCTCATTTCCTCCTCTTCCACAACCTTCTGCGTCACCCTCGCACTTGGATTTGCCTGCTTTATTCACCCCATCAGCCCCAGAGCACTTATGTATATTCCAGTAATTTCTTTATTTATATTCATGTCTGTCTCTCCCTCTAGACTGTAAGCTCATTATGAGCAGGGAATGTGTTTACCAACTCTATTATATTGTACTTTCGCATGCACTTAGTATGGTGCTCTGCACAGAGCAAGCACTCAATAAATAATAATAATGATAGCATTTATTAAGCACTTACTATGTGCAAAGCACTGTTCTAAGCACTGGGGAGGTTACAAGGTGATCAGGTTGTACCATGGGGGGCTCACAGTCTTAATCCCCATTTTACAGATGAGGTAACTGAGGCCCAGTGAAGTGATTTGGCCCAAAGTCACACAGCTGACAATTGGAAGAGCTGGGGTTTGAACCCATGACCTCTGACTCCAAAGCCCGGGCTCTTTCCACTGAGCCATGCAATAATAATACTAATTACCATTATTATTATTCTGGCATTTGTTAAGCACTTACTTTGTGGCAGGCACTTTTCTAAGCACTGGGGTAGTCCCTGTCCCACATAGGGCTCACACTCTTAATCTTCATTTTACAGATGAGGGAACTGAGGCACAGAGAAGTGACTTGCCCAAGTCACACAGCAGACAAGTGGTGGAGCCTGGATTTAAACTCATGACCTTCTGACTCCCGGCCCATGCTCTATTAACTAGGCCATTCTGCTTCCCATATGTGATCGATCAAATGATTTATTGGTGTCGTTCACTATTTGAAACATTGATTCTTTAAGTTGCTCATGATCTGTAAGAATTTGGTGGGGGGGCTATGTTTTACCTTCATGCCCTTCCTTTCAGTTCCTGCTTAGTTATCCTAATATCCAATCTTATCAAGTGTTCCAGATAATTAATCGGTGTGGCTGTGTGCTTCAATACTGATAAAATCATTTAATTCCGGGAACTTCTTGTTCATAATTTTGCCCTACTATTTAATATATGGTTCACTGAGGGCCACATTGAACCATAAAGTAAAAGGGCATATAAAGGTATGGTAATATAATATCGGTCATCACACTGCAGATACTTTATTCCATAATCACAGACTAAACTCCTAACCCTGATCTGCTATCTCAAAATATGCGATGCTGGTTGAAAGGTGAGAAAGCGCATCCTTGAACACTGCATTAAAAACTACTTAGACACACAGACCACTGATGATGGGATATCATCTACCTTATCACTAATGAATGTCAAATGCAGAATATTGGTCGTCGATCAGTGAAAGTGCAGTAGTGTCATTTGGAGTCATCCTTCTTGTATAAGAAACTCTTTGTAGGATGGTGGTGCTCCCTCAGAACTTAAGATTGCTTCCACATAACTCAAAAAGACTTACCAGACAGAGAACTCTGCCTGGTGAAATTAAAACTTGTGATGCAATAACAAATAGAAAAAAAAATAATACAAAGGACCATAAAGACCTACTTGAAAATAAAAATATCAAGTCAGTGGCAAAGAGGATAAGGTCTTGTTGCTCGTGAGCTCCTTATGAGTTGCTTGTCAGCCCCACCCTCTTATTATTATGATCACAAGATCTTGGAGGCAGAGATTGTGTCTATAGTTCATCCATGAATTTATTTTCCAACATGTAATCATCAATCGTATTTATTGAGCGCTTACTGTGTGCAGAGCACTGTACTAAGCGCTCAGCACTGTACTAATACAGTGCGTTGTGCACTGTAGGTGCTTTTTAAATACTGTTACTTCTACTACTGCTCCAACTACTATTAATAAGTCAATATGGTGACACAGAGCAAAACTATGTTATCTGATGATGGACAGGAACTCTACTGGATACACTTTTCATTTAGAGAGTACTCCCCTCTTCAAAGAGATATCGCTCAAATTTGGATTTTGCAAACAAACACTTCTGACTCTTTGGCAGCCTGAAACACTCTACTACTGTTTTTTAACCAGAAGCAATTTGACATCATCATTAGCACCTGTAACAAATTGAAACAATAAGAAAGTAATTCTTTGATCCGGACAGGCTTACTGTATCCCTCCAAAATCTTACAAACTGACCATCAAGGGAGACATCAGTGCATTAGGTAGGTAGTGATGACAAAACATGAAAAAAAGACAAAAGAAAAGAGGATTGAACCATGTGGGATAGAAAAGGATGAGTTAAGAAAGGATAGGAAAAAAAACGAATCTATTTCTTCTCATGAGTTTTTCTTGACACAGTTGGTTGTCAAAACATTCACACTCCTACACCTAGAAAATGGTTTACCCTTCTGAATCTGTTCCAAGAGTGCACCTAAATCATGATAGGTAGAAGGCAAAATATTGAATTACCATGGTCCGCTACTTAATTTGTAAATCAAAGCTGAATTTAAGACCAAACGTAAAACTCAGGGTGTGGTCCAAAACATTGAGTTTATAAAGTGATGGCTTTTCAGAGCAGGTATTGAACACAACTGAGGGATTGTAGAAGAGCTTTAATTTCCTTATATACCATCCTATAATTTAAACTACATATGCTCACATCTGTGTTCATTTGAATATATAAACACATATATTCTATGAAAATACAGATATATGCAGACATGCTATTGTGCTATACGCTATCTATATGGCTTAAAATATGATTTGTCAATAATTAATGAGTCATTGG
Source organism: Tachyglossus aculeatus (assembly GCF_015852505.1). Taxonomy (NCBI): domain Eukaryota; kingdom Metazoa; phylum Chordata; class Mammalia; order Monotremata; family Tachyglossidae; genus Tachyglossus; species Tachyglossus aculeatus. The sequence continues at coordinate 31,692,376 of NC_052079.1, read as the reverse complement.
GGGACATGGTATAAAATGGACAGAAAGCTAGCTACCCGCTAATAATCACAAGGGAGGCTTTGACTCCTCATGCCCATACTTCACTCTGCTGCCTGGATCATTTTTCTAAAAAAAAAAAAATACTCTTCATCTCTCCACTTCTCAAAAACCTCCACATTCAACCGAAACTCCTTACCAATTAGCTTTAAGGCACTCAATCAACTCTCCCTTTCCTACCTAACCTTTCTAATCTCTCATTATTCTCCCTTTCCTACCTAACCTTTCTAATCTCCCATTATAACTCAGTCCATGCACTTAGCTCCTCCAATGCCAACCTACTCACTCTACCTCAATCACGTCTGTGACACTGCTGAGCCCTTGACCCTTACGAGGAACTCCATCTCTCTTCAAATCCAACAGACCACCACTCTACTAAAATCATACCTCGTCCAAATGTCCTTTCCTGTCTAACCCATTCATCTTCCTTTCTGCAATCTTTAGTAACTTGGCCTGTATCTCTTAATCACTATGATTCTCACCCCACATAACTATCCCTGCCCCACATCATTCATAAGCAGTTCTATACTCATCTCCTCAAAACCCACAGCAGTATGTATGTAACCTTCATTTATTTTAATGTCTGTCTTCCCCACTAGACTATAATATTCTTGAGGGCAAGAATCATGTCTACCAACTCTATCGTATTCTACTTTGCTTAGTACTGTGTGCTCTGTATGCAAAAGAGCTCAATTCATTCATTCATTCAATTGTAGTTATTGAGCACTTACTGTGTGCAAAGCACTGTACAAAGCACTTGGGAGAGTACAATATAACAACAAACAGACACATTCCCTGCCCACATTGATGAATTGTAAGGAGAGATTATTTTCACTTCACCCTATCAGTTAAAGAACTAAAGAATATCCTAAGGTTTAAAAATTCTGGATCAATTTTGATTGTACATATATCTAATTGATTAGGTTTTCTATTTTAGGTTGTTGCTGCACATAATCCTCAAAACAATCCCAGAAGAAAAAATATTATGAGAGGCCAAGAGGTCTCTGCTAGTATAGTAGATTAAGGCAAAAGGCATCATAGAAGGATGACAGCTTTCACACGAGCAATTTTTACAAGAGCTTGCCAAATGTTCTGGTAGTGCATGCAGAGCCAGGCATTTCAGCAGATTTAGAATTTGAACACCAGGACCCAACAGTTAAAGCTTTCAAATCCTACATCAGTTGCTTACATAACACAATTCACTCAATCAAACCAAAGCAATTCAATCTAATGCATTGTTAGCAGCAGAGCACTATTCAGCTAAAGGTCAGAACTGGATTGTTATGAATCATACTGATGCAGTTTTATGAGGAAAAGTGACCTATGAACTTGAAATTTCCAGATGTTACTATTTGCTATGTAATAGTCAAAACAGATCTGTAACCCATACTGAGGCCTGGCAGCAATCCCTAATCCAGTTCACAGGACAATTTATTAAATAGATCTTCATGTTTGGGCGTATCCCTATTGTGCTTTCATAAATCACTACAGCTCCTACCTTACCTCGGGAATCTAAGTACAACGCTCATCTCCATTTTTATTCCGACAAGGACATTTTTACCCCACATAGTTTTGCAATGGTTCATAGTTTTGACTTTATTCACACAATAAACTTGCAAAATACCCTTATGCTTAATTTCTCTACTTAAAAATAAAAACAATTATGGTACTTGTTAAGCACTTATATATCAAGCACTGTTCTAAGCACTGAGATAGATACAGGTCAATCAGGATGTACACAGTCCCTGTCCCACATGGGCCTCACACTCTTAACCTCATTACAAATGAGGTAACTGAGGCACAGAAAAGTTAAGTGACTTACTCAAGGTCACACAGACATGTGGCAGAGCCGGGGTTAGAACCCAGGTCCTTCTGACAATGAGACCCGTGCTCTATCTATTAAGCCATACTGCTTTGATCAAGATATCTTATGAGACTTACTGATAATTCTGATAATGAAGACTCCAATAGGAGTAACAGATGATTCTCAGCCATGAGACACCTGTAGGGCTTTTAATCCTCTATTACTTCCTACTATCCATAACTTGTCTCCCTCTCTAGATTGTAAGCCCCTTGAAGTAATGATCATATCTACTAATTCTGTTGTGTTTTACCAAGTACATAGTCCACTGCTCTGCACACAGTTGATGTTCAATAAATGCTACCAATTGATCGATTGATTTTCAACTGAAAATCTACAGAGACCAACCGATTATAGTCCCAATAGATAATAGCGTTTATTTAGTTTTCATCGGGTATCATGCACTGTGCTAAACACTGGAATGTATCAAATGGAGAAGTGGTGTTTTCTGACCCAAAAGAGCTTACTCTCTAATAAAGCAGTTGGCAAAAAAATATTTTGAAAGAGCATGATCAAATAGAGTGATTGAATGCACAATTGAATAACATGCATACAAAGTGTTCAGGATGGGTATTGTTAAGTACTGAAATTGTTGAAGATGTCTGGTTGGTTGGTACCATTTCTGATAGGTAAACTAATCAGGGAATTGTGTTGGGAGGAGGTGGTATTTAGGGAGGGTTTTGAAACTGGTCTGTTGGATTATGAGAGGGAGGGTATTCCAGGCCAGGGAGAATAGTGTGGACAATAGGAAAAAGTGAGGGAGATGATAAACAGTTAGGATAGTTTGAGAGGAGTGAAGGAAGAAGCAGCATGGCCTAGACTCTGAGCTCATATGGGACACGGACTGTGTCCAACCTAATTAGCTTGTATCTACTCCAACACTTGGTACAGTGCCTGTCACAAGGTAAGTGCCTACAAAATATAATTAAAAAATATATGTTAATTCTAAGGAAGGTTTAAATAAGTTTCCAAGTGTTAGTATTGGCTAACGGGATGATATGGATCAAAGAGTTGGGAAATTAATCACGGAAAGCATGGAGGAAGTGGGACTTTATGAGGATTTCAATTTAGGGAGAGCTATGGCCTGTTTGATATGGGAAGGGATGGCATTCCAAGCTGGGGGGAAGGGAGGTGGGAAAATTGAGAGTGAGGTTTAGCTAATAGTTTGGCTTCAGAGGATTGAAGATAGCAGGCTGGAAAATAGGGGGTGATAAGAGCGGTAAGTAAAGGTGGGACCAGATGGTGAAGAGTCTTGAAGCCTATTGTGAGGAGTTTTTGTTTAATGTGAGGAGATACAGAGAGTCAGTGGAGGGTTTTCACTTTTGACAACCTGAACAGGAAGATCAGAGAAGTAATAGAAGGATATTTCCAGAGCTGGTTCCCTAAAAGTCCTACATTGAATGATATTTGGGTATTCCTGCCCTGCAGTTTAGGACTAGAGTTCCTAGGGGTCAGGGTAAATTAGTCCACAGTCAAACTTCAAAGGAAAAGAGGAAATTGAGTAAAAATATTTCCTAAAATAATGCCAAAGCAGGCTAATACTGGTTTTTCCAAAATGATAGAAGAAAGGAGGTACCGTGGCATGATCGGGACCATCTGAATCACTGGGCACAGTTTCCTTCTTTTTTCAGATAGGTTTTCTGCTTAGTGACGGACAATTACTCTCCCCCATCTTCAAAGCCTTATTGAAGGCACATCTTCTCCAGGAGTCCTTCCCTAACTAAACCCTCATTTCCTCTTCTCCCACTCCCTTCTGCATCACCCTGGCTTGCTGCCTTTATTTCACCTTCCCAGCCCCACAGCACTTATATATAGCCATAAATAATATCCATAATTGATTTATTTACATTAATGCCTGTCTCCCCCTCTAGAACGTAAGCTCTCTGTGGGCAGGGAATGTGTCTGCTATATTGTTGTGTTGTACCCTTCCAAGAATTTAGCACAGTTCCCTGCACACAGTAAGTGCTCAATAAATATGATTGTTTGATTGATTGACACCATGAGAGGTATCCCTAACCAACCTGACACAGATCTGTCGTTTCTTGTAGGATCACTATAAAAATCTCCAGTATTGTCAGAGCTTTTTGAAAGCAGGTATTCCTGCATTGAATCTATCTGAATATCACTAGAAGATTTTTTTTTTAATCAAAATTGTGGGAGCATAAAGGCTCATTATGTTGGTAAGTGTTTTTGTGTCATTGACAGGCACAGCAGCAACAGGAGCAATGACCAGATATATTTGTCCCAAGACTCCAGAATTTGGAGCTGCTTGGCCTGGAAAAAGAGTCTCAACAATTCAGGGACTCTAACTGTGGAAAGATTTTGTTTGAACCCTTTGAAACAAAAATGTAGCAGTAATAATAATTATAATAATTATTGTATTTGTTAAGCACTTACTATGTGCCAGACCCTGTACTAAGTGCTGGGGTAGATACCAGCAAATCAGGTTGGACCCAGGGACTTTCCCAAGTGGGGCTTACATTTTCAATCCCCATTTTACAGATGATGTAACTGAGGCACAGAGAAGTGAAGTGACGTGCCCAAGGTCACAAAGCAGACAAGTGGAGAAGCTGGGGTAATGATAGGATAACTCTTCTAGGGCAAACAAATGGGCCATATTATACCTGGGATAGATGTATGCTTTTACTCTGATGAAGTGTAATATTTTGGTTCAACTTATGGTATCATCCCTTTAAACTGCAGTTAGACATTCCTCCTAATTGGTTATAACACTTTCATTCTCACATTAATTTAAATGAAAGCTTCCAAATGCACATTTAAGTCTAGATGTAATCATAGATAAACAATGGATAGTGACATTGATCTGAAAGGATGATTCTGCTTTGGGAAAGACTTAGATTGAAGCAGAATTATTACCAATGTATTGAACTGAGATTGAGGAATGGCATACAATGTAATGTTTTTGAGAAAATAGTTGTTGCTAAATCTGCCATTTAAACTTTTTTCTCAATGGGATGAGACTAGACTGCAGACTGTAAGATCCGTCTATTTACTATGCCTCTTGTGGGCAAAGAAAATGTCTACCAATTCTGCAATATTGTATTTTCCAAAGCACTGTGAACACAGTTAACTCTCATCAAATATAATAATTTATAATAATAATAGTAATAGGATTTGTTATATGCTTATTATGTGTCAAATAATGTTATAAGCACTGGGTAGATACAAGATAATCAGGTTAAACAATCTATGTAGGGGAGAGAACAGGTACTGAATATTCATTTTACAGATGAGGAAACTGAGGCAAAGAGAAGTCAAGTGATTTGCCCTAGGTCCCACGGCGGGCAAGAAGTTCTCTGGCTCCAAGCACATGCTTTTTCAATTAGGTCATGCTGCTTGCTTGATTGGCATGCAAGGCATACAGTGGGAACATGCAGTTACACATGATTCTCTTGCAAACTTTCTACAAGACCATACTTATCACTACTGATCCCTTGTCAATCAATAAATGAATGATATTTATTGAATGTTTACTGTACGCAGAGCACTCCACTGCTGAACGAGGCACCACACAAAGCATGTATCTTAACGCAAAAGTTTTGGTGCTCCACATCTAATGTTCACATGAGTGTCCATTCATTTTATTATATTTATTGAGCACTTACTGTGTCGTACATCTGAATGCTTCAGCGGCAATATCCAACGTGATACATTTCACTTTCCCAGCATGAGACATAAACTTCGGAAGGTCAACTGCTTCTGATTTGTGAATTCTCTACATATTGTTGGATGTAATCAATCGATAAGTCAATGGTACTTATTGAGTATTTACAGAGCCCCTCTCAGGGTGGCACCTGGAGAGTTTCCAGTGCTCTACCAGGCCAGACTATTGGAGGGAGCATCTAGCAGAGGCATACCTAATCCATTCCTATCTTGGGCAGTGGCTGATGAGTGAAAGTCAATCTGCTACAATAATATTAATGATGGCATTTATTAAGCACTTACTATGTGCAAAGCACTGTTCTAAGCACTGGGGAGGTACAAGGTGATCAGGTTGTCCCATGGGGAGCTCACAGTCTTAATCCCCATTTTACAGATGAAGTAACTGACGCCCAGAGAAGTTATGTTACTTGCCCAAAGTCACACAGCTGACAATTGGTGGAGTTGGGATTTGAACCCGTGACCTCTGACTCCAAAGCCCGTGCTCTTTCCACTGAGCCATGCTGCTTCTCTAAGCACACTGCTACAAGTCAAAACTCACCTGTGCTGGGCAGCAGCTGCATGGGAAAGAGTCGAGGGTGGAGACTCAAGTTTACTGCATGAAAGGAGGCAATGGTAAACCACTTCCATATTTTTACCAAGAAAACTATGGGTACACTACCAGAACGATTGCAGATGGAGGTGGTGAGTTCTGGGAGAGATATGTTCGTGACGTCGCTAGGGGTTGGACATGACGCGACAGCATAAGAAAACAACTTACAGAGCACTGAACTAAATGTTTTAGAAGAGTACAGTTCAATAGAACTGGTAGACATGATCCCTGCCCTTAAAAGCTTACAGTCTATGGGAGGAGACAAACATTAAAAGAAGATTCAGAGAGGGGAAGGCAGATTGAAAGGATTTGCATGTATGTAGGGTCGGGTGAATATGAAGTACTTAGGTGGTAAAGATGCAAGTGCAAACGTGACATAGAAGGAAGGGTGAATGTGGGAAATGAGGGCTTAGGCAGGGAGAGCCTCTTGGAAGAGATGTGAATTTAGGAGGGTTCTGAAGGTGGGGAAAGTGGTAGCCTGCTGAATATAAAGAGGGAGAGAGAGCTAGGGCAGAGGGAGGAACACCCTCTCTTGATTCCACTGCCCTTTCCAGCTATTGCCCCATCTCCCTCCAACCATTCCTGTCCAAGTTCCTTGAATGAGTCGTTTGTTTCCATAGCCTCTGCTTCCTCTCTTCCAACTTGTCCAACTGAAATCAGGCTTCTCCCTCCTCCACTCCAATGAAACTGCTCCTTCGAAAGTCACCAATGACCTCTTTCTTGCCAAAGTCATCAGCCTCTTATTCCAACGAAATTCCAGTTGACCTCTCAGCTGCCTTTGACATTATAAACCAACCCTTTGACTGACTGATAGTTGGCAAGCATTCCTTCCTCCACATGATTTAAGAAGATGCTAAACAATCTGGTTTTGTAAGTTCATTGTGGACAGGGAATATGTCTGTTATATTGTATTCTCCCAAGCACTTAATATAGTTCCCTGCACACTGTAAGCACTCAGTGAATACAATTGACGATTAACAATGACCTCTGAAGAGATTGCACTACTCAGACTTCTCCTACTCAATTGCCTCATCTGTAAAATGGGGAATCAATACCTGATCAATCAATCAGTGATATCTATTGAGCATTTACTGTGTGCAGAACACAGTACTAAATGCTTGGGAGAGAACGCAATTCAACAAGAGTTGGTAGAAACATTACCTGTCCACAAGGAGCTTACAGTCTAGAGATCAAGTAAGTCTCTAGCTCTCTGGGACAGGGACGGTGTATGAACTGATTTGCTTGTATCTACACCAGTGCTTAGAACAGAGCTTGACACATAGAAAAGTACTTAAATAACATAATTATTATTATTTATCATTATCCTCACCTTTTGTTTCTTTGAGACTCCACTGAGGTTTTCCTTTTAACTCAGGGGGCTGCTTTTCTGTATAACCACAAATGAGGATGAAGTTAATCCACCCAACATTTAATATTAGTAGAGGGAGCTCTGGAATTAAGAATTTCATCCAGGATCTAATTGCTAGGTCTGGGTAGGCCCCAGCTACTGTGGATACACCAGATCCCCAAACGAGAGAAGATCAAAGTCAGGACTTAATCAGTACCATGAACTGGAAAAGCTCAAAACAGAAAAGAGTGAAATCAAGCTTTTCTAGGTATTATATAAAGCCACTGAAGTTCAAGGCTGTCAGGGGCTAGCTGAGGATTTGACAAACAGAAGCCAGATACCACATGCTTACCTGAGTATTTGCTTGGGGACAAAGCTCAAAAAGTCTAAGATAACCCCCAAACTAAACTCATGAACAAATTAACCTATTCATAGCTCTCTACCCCAGATATAGCTAATGTAGCATTAAATCAATTTAACCCAGGAAGACAGGAATCATGAAGGCTGGGTCTCAGGGGAAGAGGTAAATAGCACATAGAGAAGCAGTGTGGCTCAGTGGAAAGACCCCGGGCTTTGGAGTCAGAGGTCAAGGGTTCAAATCCCGGCTCTGCCAATTGTCAGCTGTGTGACTTTGGGCAAGTCACTTCACTTCTCTGTGCCTCAGTGACCTCATCTGTAAAATGGGGATTAAGACTGTGAGCACCAGGTAGGACAGCCTGATCACCTTGTATCCCCCCAGTGCTTAGAACAGTGATTTGCACATAGTAAGCACTTAACAAATACCATCATTATTATCTCACCTGCAGCAGGAAGCTTCCAACAGTCTGTCTCACCTTCACTCTGCCCTCAGAAGGGCTCGGCTCCTCCCCGCAGGAGGAGAAGCCTTCCCACTATCGGCCAACAAGACCACATTTTTCCAGAACATTTCAAACGATTCTTAGGGCTTCTAGAAACTTCCTAATAATTCTGGGGTCAGTTTGTCCTTCTATAATGCCTGTGACTTGGATGTCAAACAGTTTCCCTTTTAGCAAGTTCTTTTTTTAATGCACAAAAAGGTTATTCCCTCCAGTTCCAGCATTTCTCATGTGATTCTTTGTGTTTTTAATTTGGTGTGGAACCTCATCAAAGGTCTTTGGAAAATTACATCCACACGTCCCCAAAGACTCACAGGCTTATTGACCCTGTCAGAGAACTTCATAAGGCATGATCTCCTTGCACTTGTGTTCAGGTGCAAAAGAAGCAAGTTGGAGCTGCATAACTACTTTCATTTGGTCCTAAGGCAAAGAAATGTGAATCTAGTAGGAAAGGAGGGGAATCCAGTTGCAATGAACCATTTTCCTGGATCCTACCCTTTAAATTGGGGTGTTTGTAGCTCATATCTCCTTTAAGAGTTGGGTTGCTGATGGTGGGATTATTTTCCTCTCCTGCTGTGCTCCCCGGAAACTCCAGAGTACTCTACACATTAATCAGACCCAGGGAATACCAAGGAGCATGAGACGCTTCAAGCAGCTGAGACCCAAAGAGTGATGGAGTAGTTCAGCTTGAGGGAATTTAAGCAGTGTGGCTCAGTGGAAAGAGCACGGGCTTTGGAGTCAGAGGTCAGGGGTTCAAATCCCGGCTCCACCACTTGTCAGCTGTGTGATTTTGGGCAAGTCACTTAACTTCTCTGGGCCCCAGTTACCTCATCTGTAAAATGGGGATTAAGACTGTGAGCCCCTTGGGACAACCTGATCACTTTGTAACCTCCCCAGCGCTTAGAACAGTGCTTTGCACATAGTAAGAACTTAATAAATGCCATTATTATCATTATTATTATTATTATTCTAGACTTGAAGGGAATTGAGAGGATTCCAAAAGGATCATTTCCTGTTTCGCTTGAGCTGGATCTTTGGATCTCTTCTCTAGAACTGGGAGAAGCATCACGGCCTGGTGGAAAGAGAATGTGTCTTGGTGTCAGAGAACCTGGGTCACTTGTCTGCAATATGATTTTGGGTAAGTCACTTAACTTCTCTGTGCCTCAGTTACCCTGTTCTGCAAAATGGGAATTCAACACCTGTTCCCCCTCCTATTTAGACTGTGAGCCTCCAGTGGATCTGATTACTTGTATCTACCCCAGTGCTTAGTACAGTGCTTGGAACATAGTAAGCATAGTAATGCCACAACTATTATTATCATTCTTAAAACTGTCTCAAAGCATGATAGACAAACCTGCAGAGAAAATTATGTCATTTCCATCTTTGCCTTCCTCACAGAGATGATACTAGGTCTTTCAGAATGCTATGATTTCTGTATATGGCTGATCCCTTAGAAGAAAGACAAAATATGATTTGAAAAGAATAACAGTGGGAAAGAAAATAACACTACCTTTGCTTTAAGTTTGTGGTGAAATTGCTAGTTCTTAGTATAATTTGTGGATCTTAGAATAGTCTTTAGAAGAAAATGCCCTGTCAGACAACTTGTTTTACCATTTACCTCTCATGTATCTCCTCCTACCCCTGAATCCAAGAAACCTCAACTCTTCCTACCTATCTTCAATAATAATAATAATAATGGCATTTATTAAGTGTTTACTATGTGCAAAGCACTGTTCTAAGCACTGAGGAGGTTACAAGGTGATCAGGTTGTCCCACGGGGGGCTCACAGTCTTCATCCCCATTTTCCAGATGAGGTAACTGAGGCACAGAGAAGTGAAGTACTTGCCCAAAGTCACACAGCTGACAATTGACGGAGCCGGGATTTGAACCCGTGACCTCTGACTCCAAAGCCCGGGCTTTTTCCACTGAGCCATGCTGCTTCTCCAAGGATCATCTTAGGGTTTACTAGGGTTCACACTCCTCATTAGATCCAGTGGGTACCAAATGTAGGATTTCTGGCTTAAAGTATATGCCCTAGCCTCCTTTAAGGATTGTAAAATATCTGTCTCCTGTACATCTTGGGAAGGAAAATGCAAGAAATAAGGCTATCATTAGCCTCACTTGACTGGGGTCAGAAACACTCCATAAAGCCTTGTATGGTCATTTTAATTTTATGTTGTTTACTAAGAGAAAGCTATAAAATACTCTACTACAAAAGGAATCAGTAAAATCTCCGGCCTGGCTTTCATATGGTCATAGCATTTCTGTTATTGAAATGTGTTTTGGATTTAAAGTAATTATTAATTGCCTTGATAAATAGAATAAAGTCTCATTTCCCATTTTTCTTTTTTGACTCATTAGATCATGTCAGGAGCAATGCGCAAACATCCCTCGTCCTTGGAAAATCCTCGTTTGCATGTGTAAATTCCAGATTTGATAAATGCACCCAATATTCCCTGAACCTGCAAATGAAAGAAAATTTAAAAAATGAAGACATTTGATAAATATTATGCCTTTCTATCGTATATTGAACTACTTTTCATATTTCCTAAATCTTTCGTTAACCAGTTATAGCACAGGATGAGAAACACTGCTTCCTGCTTCCCTTTAAGTGGACATTTGTGATTTTCACATTCCTGTAATCTGACAGTCAATGATTGCTGGACTTATAAACGCACAGGTCTTACCTCTAAACAAGGTAAATAGGTGATGCTGATGCAGGTGTCCAGCTATAAGGTGTTCCCCACATTGTACATGTTGGTAAAGAAAGGTGGAATTAATTTATTTCTACTGCTAGGCTGAGAAAGGCATTTCTAAAACCTGCCTTATTCACGAAGTCTGTGATGCTGAATGCACTTAAGAATAATAATAATAATAATAACGATGGCATTTATTAAGCAATTACTATGTGCAGAGCACTGTTCTAAGTGCTGGGGAGATTACAAGGTGATCAGATTGTCCCACGGGGAGCTCACAGTCTTAATCCCCATTTTACAGATTAGGGAACTGAGGCACAGAGAAGTGAAGTGACTTGCCCAAAGTCACACAGCTGTCAATTGGTGGAGCAGGATTTGAACCCATGACCTCTGGCTCCAAAGCCTGTGCTCTTTCCACTGAGCCACGCTGCTTCTCCCACAACGCCATAGTTTTAGAAGTAATTAAAAAAATACTTGCCCACAAAGTTTGTACGAGCCCATGATTAATCCTCTTCTCATCTAATTTTGTGTGCCTCCTCCTGGTATTATCCAATCCAAATGGACACATACTGCAGAGTAATACTGTATTTCAATTAATCACTGGAAAATATTATGGAACAAACCCCCAAAAGTCACTAAGAAAGATACACAGGGGCCAGATAGCATGGATGCCAAGTAGAAACAGTGACTTGTGAGGATTCTTTAGACAGGAAATCCACTGAAAATATTTGCCACAAACCTTCCAACCAATAAGAATAGGATACAAAGGAGGTCAGCAACTCATCTGTGACCCCAGTAGGGGCTCATTTCCCCTAGAGAAATTAGCTCCTGTTGTAAGGCAATTAGCCAATGAGACCAACAGTTTTCTCATTTAACAACTACCATACACTCCATGCAGGACTATCGTCATTTTGCCTGTTTAACTTAAAGTCCTAAAAGATGAGTGGATAAACTGCCACAGTTTTTCACTGCTTCATTCACTAAGTGGTTTAAACTATGTTAGCGGTCAGACTAACGACAAGTCGGAAGAGCCAGGGAGGAGAGAGGAGGGACTTTCTGATGAGTTCAACTTCTACCCCTTCCTGAGTGGCCTCTCTGTTCCCCTCCACTGATATGAACCCCAAATTACACATGCAATTTGTAAACTGCTAAAAACTCTTGCAAAAACATTTATAGAACACTTATTTCCAAATCCTTGACATTGATTTGGCTAAATTCAGGAATTATATTTCTCAACAATAAGCAGAAAATATGGCACTACAGATTGAAAACACCTATTTTGAGTGATATTATAACTTCTGATAAATGATCTTGTAAAACTGTGGAAGCACATGGACTAAATTATAGGCACTATTACTAACTGCCGATACACTGTTCATTCAAGTATATAATGGATACACATTCCTTTCTACTGTTGCATATTACATATGTGTTTTCAAAAATGCCAATAAAGTGACATTGTTCCTGACATTTTTATGTTGTCAAAAAATATCGGTCCTATTATTTCCAGCAAGACTAAAGTTTTTTTCTCCCCTACAGGAAAGAATGCTATTCAAAATTCAGCCTGCTCCTTCCTACCTTTCTTTTCCTCTGGATTTTTCTTAAAATTAGATTATATTTTTGCCACTGCATTCTAAGCCACTAGTAGCCCAACAAACATTTCAGAACATTCAACAGGAATGTTCATATATTTTAAAATAGTTATGCTAACTGGCACTAAGCATATTTATTGACCTTTATTCTCACTTACCTAAGTTGGAGAATATGCTGTATAGCCTTGGTTTTGTAAATTGATATAGAAGGAGGCAGAATTGTTACACTCCTGTGCTTAGAGAGGAAATGATACACAATTCATTCAGTCAGTCATATTTATTGAGTGTTTACTGTGTGCAGAACACCGTACTAAGCACTTGGTAACAAATAGAGACCGTCCCTACCCCAACAACAGGCTCACAGTCTAGAAGGGCTCAGAGTCTAGAAGATACACATTTTATACACAATGTATAAAATATGTCTCCTCTCACCCACAGATGCACACAGTATTTCGGGTCAGTGTCAGGTAATGACTACACTCAGATGCTACTGCAGCATGCTCTGTAGGGAGAGCCAGGAACCCTCTGATTGAGAGCTGGAACTGTGTTTTGCATCCCATGAACTGGCTTCAAGATAAGTCTGTATCACCCTTTCACAGTTTTATTGCTACCAAATGTTTGATGGATGAGGCGGAAAGCTATTATTCATTCCCCTAAAAGTGATTCCTCTGTACGATTTATTGCCAATTAAACTCCTAGTTCGTTAGCGCACAGCGTTGGAGAGGATCTATCCAGTTATTCTAATCAATGACTTGGATCGAAGAAGTTGCAAATTGTTGGTATAGATGGCTGATGAGAGATGATATTGGAATTTTGCATGCTTCGTAAAAGAAAAACACTCACAGTCTTTCCCACATCCCCATACTCAGTTCTGCTGTGATACATGTTTTCAGTAGGTATTTAGGCTAGGATGAGATTAGGGTATTAGAGAATGTTCTTCCAACAATGTGAAGATGCTGCATATTGAAGATTATGCCTTCGCAAAGTAATGGCACAGACTGGAATGCCTAAGTACCTCAAGGAAACTCTAAGTACAAGTTTTGCAAGAATGCAATGTTGGCATCATAGGAGAATTAGATGCATATATTCAGGCCTTCCTGGTTCAGCAATATCCTGATTATTCACTTTTTTTTTTCTGCACGGAACTCAATCCTGCTTGCATTAGGGTCTCAGGTCCAGCTTCCCAAATGATCTTAATTCCCATCTCAAGAACTGCCCTCCCTTCACTGGGCAGTCAGCTTGGGGAGTGAAGAATTCCAGGAAAGAAGCACTGGTAACATATTTTCAGAGCTTAAAATGAAAACACGGAAGAGCTTCCAGTGAATAAGAGGTTTATTTATTGAAATTATTGGCCTGCTTATATGTCTTTAATCTCAAGCTCTAAAAGATGTCTAGGGTCATGATTCAAAGTCCTAGAACTGCAGTTACTATCCATGTAGAGTTTAATGAGAGCCATTCTGTCAGGATTATTGGGGAAAGGACCTGAGAAACATTTATAGTACCTTCAGACATTTCTCAAACACTCAAAACTCAGACTCAGAAGATTAGTTTAATGCTCAGGAAGAGAAAGAAAGTTAAACCAGATGCAAATGGCTATTCACCACAAAATGTACAGGCTTCAGTAGATCCAGAACTATTAGAAATTCAAGGAAACTTTCTCAGATGCATACACTTCTGGGCCCATGCCAAGTTAACACATAGGCAGGACATTCAGTGGATCCCAGCAGCCAGGAAAGGCGAGGTATGGGGTAATTTCAGGTGCCACCCGGAAAGGCGAGGTATGGGGTAATTTCAGGTGCCACCCGGAAAGGCGAGGTATGGGGTAATTTAGGTGCCACCTTGAATTTAAAAGCTTTCTTGGATGGACTCTGAAATTCAGTTGATGCTGAAATAAGTCTCTAGCTTGTGGGAAATAAAGTTCCTGATAGCAGAAGATACAAGAATAAGTTTCCTATGCAAACCTCTTCCCTCTGTCTGACCTCAGTTGCTCCTTCAAGAGGAGCCTGAACATTGTCACAAGCAGGTTCTGACATCAAACATCAATGAAATCATTCACATCAAAGAAATTCAACTTATGTGAACAGATACCATTGACTTGACCCCAAAGGTCAAGGATGCTTATCCCTGTATCTGAATGTTGCCACACTCCCAATTCTTTTGTTGAAACGCACGTTCCCCTGATAGCTCTCATAAACATATTTTTAAGGTTACTTGTAATTAATTTTGGTGTTGATCTCCCACACTAAAATGGAGGCTCTTTGAAGGGAGGTGGTATGTTTACTAACCTTAACGCACTCTTTCAAACGCTTTGTATGGTGCTGTGCATAGAGTCGGTGCTCAATAAATTCTATTCATTGATTGATTAAGGAATATTTTCTTAGAAAAAGATTGTATCTGGTTGTCCTTGTCCCTGTTTTGTTCCTGGTTTCTATTTGCCTGCTGTATTGGATAGAATTTTATAGCTTCCATCATACTAGCTTCCAATATTAGCTTCATTAATTCCAATTCATAAAATGTATTCCATTCTTACATCCAACACATATCATTATCACTCCTTATGTAGACTGCCCATTAGTTACAAAGACGATGTTACATATGTTGAAATTTTTATTGGTGGGTGCAAATTTAACTGAAAAGATGAGGCATAAAAAGAATCCCTTAATATTAGCTGCCCATAAATATACGCAGTATTTCCCTAACGCATGTTTCCACTTTTCGTTTTGCCTAGAGCACTGTTAGAAAATTGGAGAAATCTGTCTGAAGTTCTTCTGTATTTGGATACAGTGTGCCACAGTGTCAGATTGACTGCAGGCTCTAGAGTGTAAGCTTATTATGGGCAGGGAACATACCAATTCTATTGTATTGTACTCTGCTAACCCCTCTCCGTCCTCCCGCTCCCTACCCCCCCGCCTTACTTCCTTCCCCTCCCCACAGCACCTGTATATATGTACATATGTTTGTACGTATTTTTTTACTCTATTTTATTTGTATATATTTATTCTAATTATTTTATTTTGTTAATATGCTTTGTTTAGTTCTCTGTCTCCCCCTTCTAGACTGTGAGCCCACTGTTGGGTAGGGACCGTCTCTATATGCTGCCAACTTGTACTTCCCAAGCGCTTAGTACAATGCTCTGCACACAGTAAACGCTCAATAAATACGATTGAATGAATGAATGTTATATCGTACTCTCCCAAGTGCTTAGGACAGTGGCCTGCACATAGTAAGCACTCAACAAATACCACTGATTGATTGTCAGAAGACAAAGTTTGTGCATGAGACTGTAAGCTCTCTGTGGGCAGGGAATGTCTCTGTTATATTGTTTGACTGTACTCTCCCAAGTTTTTAGTAGAGTGCTCTGTACACAGTAAACACTCAATAAAAATGACATTGATAGACATATGCAGTGTGAGTACTACACCTTGAGTTTACCTTATCTTAGGGTTTTGTAAGAATGTAATCCACTGCTTTTATGAGAACTAGGAGTACTATCCTCTAGGCTGTAAACTCTTTGTGGGTAGGGATCAGGTCTACCAAATCTATTGTATTGCACTTTCCCAATGCTTAGTACAATGTTCCGCACACAATAAGCACTGAATAAATAACATTACTGATTGATTGATTGTGGTGCTTGGTATCATTTCAATCAGTTTAAAGTATTTATTGAAGAACGTTGAACTAAGTGCTTGGTAGAGTACCAAAGCTTTAGTAGACACAACCCCATATCAACTAGCAGCTTAAAATCTAGTGGGGGAGGCAGACATTAAAATAAACTAGAACAAAGTATAAATACATAAGTGCTAATGGGTGGATGGGGTAAGTACCCAAATGTTCAAGGTGAGGTAAAAGTGTGAAGAGGCAGTATGGGGGAAATAGGGTCGGGAGAAGAGAGACTAATCAGGAAAGGCCATTTGGAGATTTCAGGAGGGCTTTGAAGATCCGGAAAG
The DNA here is from genome assembly GCF_015852505.1 of Tachyglossus aculeatus. Classification (NCBI taxonomy): domain Eukaryota; kingdom Metazoa; phylum Chordata; class Mammalia; order Monotremata; family Tachyglossidae; genus Tachyglossus; species Tachyglossus aculeatus. The sequence goes on along the minus strand of NC_052079.1, from coordinate 31,675,769 downwards.
CAGTGTTCAGCCAAATGCGAATGGAAAAATAGTTCCAAGCAGAAAGGAGGGCATGAAGATGAGGTTGGTGGCAAGAGAGATATTTCTGTGACATAATTTTCTCAAATTCCCGTTCAAAAATAATAGCTTGGGACACAGACTAATCTGTCTTTTGTTACAATCTCATCTCTTCATTGCAGGCAAATGAAGCATCCCTTAACTAAGGCTTTGCCTCTCTGCACTTTCTCTACTCTTCTGCACTGCAACTAAAGTGATCTTTCCTCTGTGACACCTAGGGCCCCTGCCCCCCTAGCATGCTATGTGTGCCAACTGTACTGCCTACCCAGGAGCCAGCTCCGGCTCCCCTCTATAGTATCAACAGGACCCCACCCCATCAGCTTCCCAGCTCCTAGTGGGAAGGAGAACAACACCTACAGCATGTCTCAAATAATTTCGGGAAAGCTAGTGGGTGGGGTAGCTATTGCTCTGGCTACGGGTATGTTGTGGACTCTGAATCATGAAGAACCAGAAATTCTGCTTCTCTAGCCACAGCAGCCTACTGACTTTTGCTTTATTTTGTATTTTGTGCATTTACCCTTATCTTCTATGCTGTTTAAGTGTTTTCTTGTTTCATTGCTCTCAATGAGTCTGTCTCCAGTCCTCTCTCCCACTTATATTCATAGATTATGAGATCCTCTAGGGTTAAGGCCCATTTCTAATTCCCACCTGTATACCCTTCCCAGGCACTTAGTACAGTGCTCTGCACACAGTGAGCACTTAATAAATATCATTCTGATTACTATTGCTACTCTTTCCAACCCGTCCATTGCCACGTTAAATTGTTTAACATTTTGCTTTATTGGGCCTGACTGCATTCCTGGACCTCAATATTGGTCATCCTATCTCACTGAGTATTTCAGACACAGCAGCAGAAGACAGATGCTTACATATTACACATGTGTGTAATAATTAAAAGGGGGAGACTGTCCTGGATCATAAACTTCAACTAAATTGCATCACCAAGAGAAGAAAACGTTTCCACAGCAGTTCCACCACCAAGCAACAGTTAACATCCAGAGGCAAGGCAGAAAGTAGTATAAACATTGAAGTCTTGGAGGGGCTTATGTCACCAACATCAAAGCAACGTTCATTCACCTCATGCCATTGTCGGGAACACACGAAGAAAATGAGTAACAACAGAATTTCCAAACAGCTGTTCTATGAGGAGCTAAACTTGAGGAAGTTTAAACAGATGGCAGAAGAAACACTTTAAAGTTAATCTCCTCCAAGAGGCTTTGCTCAATTAAGCCTTCTTTGTCCCAACACCCTTTCCCTCCTGTGCCATTTATGCACGTGGATTCACACCTGTTTAGACATTTAGTATTCCCCCCACCCTCAGCAGCACAATACTTATGTACATATCCATAAAATCATTTATTCATATTATTCATTCCATCAGTCATATTTATTGAGCACTTATTGTGTGGAGAGCACTGTACTAAGCACTTGGGAGAGTACAATAAACAATAAACAGTCACATTTCCTACCCACAGAGAGCTTATAGTCTAGAGGGGGAAACAGACATTAATACAAATAAATAAATTACAGATAGGTACATAAGTGCTGTTGGGGAGGAGGTGGGGGTGAATAGAGGGAGCAAATGAGAGTGACACAAAGGGAGCTGGAGAAGGAAAGGAGGGCTTAGTCAGGAAAGGCCTCTTGAGGATTAATGTCTGTCTTCCCTTCCAGACTCCCTTTCGGACTCTTTCTATGCAGGGAATGTGTCTATCAACTTTGTTGTATTGTACTCTCCCAAGTGCTTAATACAGTGCTCTGTACATGGTAACTGCTCAATTGATAGTTGATTGATTGACTGATTTAAAATGAAATAGAGCAAACTACCCATGATGTCTTATACTCATGAATGGTTTAGAAACAGCAGCAAAAGACAGATTAGGCTGGCCCTCACCAATTACAAATAGAGTTACACTCCTGCAGCAGCAGCTTTGGACATATTGTGTCGCCACAAAGGCAAAATGAAAATGGAGGAGACACTGTGGGTAACAGTGAAATATAACAATGGGCATTCTCCATATGGTCATGATGAGGAAGGTACCATCACCAGGAGCACGATCAAACGCTGAGAAGACATCATTATCAGCAATAATAATAATAATGGCATTTAAGTGCCTACTATGTGCAAAGCACTGTTCTAAGCACTGGGGGATACAAGGTGATCAGGTTGTTCCACATGGGGCTCACAGTCTTAATCCCCATTTTATAGATGAGGTAACAGGCACAGATAAGTTAAGTGGCTCACCTAAGGTCACACAGCCTTAAGGTCACAGTGGCAGAGCAGGGATTTGAACCCATGACCTCTGACTCCCAAGCCTGGGCTCTTTCCAATGAGCCACGCTGAAATGAAGAGCTAGGAGGTTATTTTCCCCTAGTAGCTCTGGGAAAAATAAATCGTATAACCCCCAGAGAACATGAAAAAGAGAAAGGTGTTAATGGATGGTTTAAAAATCATCCTGAAATTTCCAGCTTTCTTGTAATCTCATCAAATATTGGGCTCAACAGGACTGGACCTTCTCCATGTCTTTTATATGCTCTGATGGGGATGGAGGGATGACTGAACAGAGCATCTTCAAGTGACTTCTTTCATCACATTTTTTTTAATGTTATTCGTTAAACACTTACTATGTGACAGGCACTGTTCTAAGATACACACTAATCAGGTTGGACATAGTTCATGTCCCACGTGGGGCTCACAGTCCTAATCCCCATTTTAGAGATGAGGTAAGTAACTGAGGCACAGAGAAGTTGAGTGTCTGGACGAAGTTTACACAGCAGATAAGTGATGGATCTTGGATTAGAATCCAGATCCTCCTGAGTACCAGGCCCATGCTCTATTCATTCATTCATTCAATCATATTTATTGAGCGCTTACTGTGTGCAGAGCACTGTACTAAGAGCTTGGGAAGTACAAGCTGGCAACATATCTGCTAGGCTACGTTACTTTTCTGTTCATAAGTATTCTTCAGACTTTGGAACTCAGAACCAAATTTGCTTAGTAGTAGTCAATCCAGGTCTGATATTCAATGGCATTAACTGTATGTGGAAGGCAGAAATACCTTCTTCCTGCTGAAAATATCTTATTGGCTGTGCCGCAATTCAGGGAGTGCATGGTTACTAGCGATTGCATACACATAAATACATAATATATACTCATATATGAACATTTTTAATTATACATTTATGCAAACACATACACATGTTGAGATACACATTGAGAAAGAGCAGATTTTCTGTATTTAGGCTTTTCTTAGGCCTTACTGGAATTTTCTTTTGCCAAAATCTGTGACAAATTTGGCACCATTAAGACCCTTAATGATTCATGTATATAGTTTACTTAAAGATCCTTTTTATGGATGTCTCCTGTACTGCATTGTGTCACAGAAAGCCAACATGAAAAGGTGTTTAAGATCAAATTCTGTATAATATGAATGCCACACCTTCTGGTACAAGAACAGCAAAGGAAGCAATATAATGGAAAATGCTAATTCAGACAAAAGGATATATAATTTTGAAGAAAAATCCTCAGCCCTTGCAAAAATTAAACATTTTTGGACTTGAGTTTGCATTCCTTCTACATTCATAGCTTTCACAATGTATTGGTTAAAAAAGAAAGCAATTTTATGGGGGTTTTCCACAATTTATCATAAATTATACTAGCTGTTCTGAATGCAGTGATCTGTAACATTTAATTAAAAAATGAAGGATGCCAGCCATCAAATACGATTCGGGGATTCTTTGATTTATTTGTTTCATTGGTCTAATTAAAGTTTTTTTTGCTATAGTGGAATTTTTCTCACCAGTGGCCTGATAAATATAATACGATCTTTTTGGCACTAGTGACTAAATGACCTGAAGTGCAACTATTAGGACTTTTATTGACTCTTCACTTTAGTCTGAGCTTTCCTATCATGTTGGAAAGCAGCATGGCCTAGGGGAAAGAGCACATGCCTGGTAGTCAAAAGACTTGGGTTCTAATCCTGGTTCCAACACTTCTCTGTAAACTTGTCTCTAGAGTGTAAACTCATCTGTAAAATGTGAACTTGTTATGGGCAGGGAATGTGCCTGCAAATTCTGTCGCATTGTAGTCTCCCAAATGTTTAGTATAGTGCTCTGCACATAGTAAGCACTCAATATATACCATTGGTTGATTGCTGTGTGAGATTGGATGTCACTTTATTTACCCGTGCCTAAATTTCCTCATCTGCAGAAGAAGGATTAAATCCTACTCCCTCTACTTAGACTGTGAGCCCCATGTGGGACACAGACTGTGTCCAATCGGAATATTTTGTATGTACCCCAGTGCTTAGTAAGTGCTTAAGAAATACCATTGTCATTATTATTAATGTGAGACACTGGAAAACAAAACAAAAATAATTTAGGCAGTCAGTCAATTGTATTCACTGAGCACGTACTGTCTGCAGAGCACTGTATAACAGTAAACAGATGATTCCCTGCCCACATCGAGTTTACAGTCTAGAAATTGAGATAGCTATTATTCTACATTGGCATGATGATTATTTTATTTTCTATGACAAATTTGGGTAAATTACAGCAAAAGGCGAGAGAAACATTATAGGGAGCAGACATTCACCCCACAGCCCACTTTCTCCATTCAGGCCAGCCATGTTTTTCTCTATTTGACTCTATAAGAGCACTGTCAATCAAAATAATGAACTGTGATGGCTTATAAAATATCATAGAATAGTGATTTCTATTAAAGAAAATTGCCCAGTTTCCATCTACTCCCCAGAGTTTAATACAATAATTTCAAATTTTCTTCAACTCAAACCTTTTATGTTATTTTTGTTCATATAAGAACTCCTTTCTATTAGATGGTATAAGCAAACAAGGAAATGTCAGGGATTTAGTTAGTAGGCATATGCCACTATGATCACTAGGAGCTGAAGGAAAGACTGGAAGTAATTTTCTCGTAAAGATAATTGACCTCTAGAAAGAGCTATAATGGTAGAGTTCCATATAGTATTTTGGCTAAGGCAGTGTCCAGATCTGGGATTCACAAATAAATGAAGATCAGCCTTTTTTTCCACAAATTCTGTAAGTTGGAAAACAGTCATCTGGCCCATACATCAACTTAACATGACTTAATAAATGATCATTCTGACCTGGTATGCATTTCTGAAGACAAATTTACAAACCTTGCTGTAAGAACCCAACTAACAAATTTGGGGTTGTCTTCTCCTTGCAAAATCAATGCCACAATGCCATTTATCACTAGACCTTTTTGAGCCTTCCTCAGGAGCTCTGATTTTAACACCACTTCCTGGCTGACATTATTTTTCCAGACTTTTACACCTTATCTTGATTCCACTGCCATGCTGGTTGATTTCAGAGTAGAATCTAAAGGCTAGGTAATGAGGAGTACATAGGAAAATATGGCACATCTATTACTGAAAGTCTAAAATAAACCGAGCAATTGGGCTATAAGAAACTGTGCTTATAATGCCATTTTCATTGTATTTCATTTTGTTATTAGTTAAACAGCACCTAAATCTCCCTTCTAAATCAGGACAAATGGTCACTCAAGCCATGACAGAATTATGAATTAGAGAATGATCAATCAATCAATAGTACTTATTAAACACTTACTCTGTGCATAGATCTACTGAGCAGTTGGGAGAGTACAGTAGAATTTGCAGGCATGTCCCTGTCTCAGAGGAGATTACCCTCTAGATGGGGAAACAGAAACTAAAATAAATTAAAGGTAGGTGGGAAGCAATAGAGTATGAAAATATTGACGTAAATACAATGTGGTGAAGGGGTGAGTACCCAATAGGTTAGGTGAGTTGGAAGCGCTGAAGTGACAGGGGAGGGAAATAGGGTAGAGAATAGGATAAATAAATCATGGAAGACTTCCCGAAGGAGATGTGATTTTAGAAGGATCTGGAAGATGGGGTGAGCGGTAGTCTTTGGATGTGACAGGCTAGGGAGTTCTAGGCAGAAGGGGAGGCACCAGCAAGAGTTTGGTTATGAAAGTTGAGGACGAGGCACAGTGTAAAATTTATTTAAGAGGTCCGAGACATGTGAGCTGAGATCTAGTGGGAAAACACTGATGATACGTAATGGTGAGAAACAGAGCTGACAGGGCTTTAAATTCAAGGGTCTGCTTGAAGAAGAGATGACTAGGCAACTGTTACAAGTTTATTAGGGGAGATATGTGCAAAATGGTATTTGAGAGTCAATCAATCATATTTTTTGAGTACTTACTGTGTGCAGGGCACTGTACTAAATATGCTTAGAAGAGTACAACACAACATAGAATCAGCATGGCCTAGTGGATAGAGCACAGGTATAGGAGTCAGAAGGACCTGGGTTCTAATCCCAGCTCTGTCATTTGTCTGCTGGGTGACAAGTCATTTAGCTTCTCTGTGCCTCCGTTACCTCAACTGTAAAATGGTCTTAATCCTGTGAGCACATTGAATGTGTAGGCTGTGTGAGAGAGATGAGTTGAGGATATTTTTCAGCGCTTAGAACAGGGCTTCTGTGCTTAGAACAGTGCTTTGCACACAGTAAGCGCTTAACAAATACCATCAATATTATATAATGGACACATTTCCTGCCCACAGTGAGTTTATAGTCTAGATTGTATAGTCTACAGTCTAATTTGCAGAAAAGTGATCTGGGCACAGAGTGAAGTATGGACTGGAGACAGGGGAGTAGTCATAGTCTATAAGTTAAATTGGAATATGATTGGTACCTGGATGTGCATGGTGGCAGTTGGGATGGAAGGAAAGGAGTGGATTCTGGAGTTGATGCAAAGGAAGAACTGATATGATTCAGTGCCTGACTGCTCATGAGGGTAGAAAGAGAGAGGAGTCTAGGATAATGCCAAAGGTGAGGGCTCTAGAGGAGAGGATAGTGGTGTTTTCAACAGTTTTAGAAGATCCTGCACTTGAAGAGTTTTCAATATTTTGGCGGAAGACAAGAAGATGTGTTATCAAATCACCTCTATGAGAGAGTGTGCAGGAAACACTGTTACGAATGAAAAAATGATACTGAAAAAATTTGATTGAATTGTCCAGACACACTTGGAATAGGAGACCCACAAGGTTAAAATGTGCCTTAGAGACACTACCAACGTTTATACCTGGGTTCTGTGTTAGGAATGCTTCCTTAGCACCCATTTACCCATTCTCCAGAAAAGATACTGGCTGCTATCTTGAAGTAGCACTTCTTTCCCATCCTTTCAGGTGACAGAGAATGGTTTCTCCTCTCAAACTCACCTCTCACCATCAATTCTGCCCATGTCTCCCTCCAGGATTTCGCAAACGGCTATGAACTCGGAAGGTAAGTCACTGTGCTAAAAGCCTAATTATTAGCCTGCCCCCCCAACCCAGAAGTGACAAAGGTTTGATTTAATATGCTTCCAAGCAAACCCTGTGGCTGAACTGCAAGTAATACCACATCCCAATGTCAATTGTTGAATGGCAATTATGACAAATTGCAAGGGTCTTTGAAACTATAAAACCTGATTTATAGATCCTGCCTGTTTTGGTCTCAGTTTCAGCTTCAGCACATGAAAGGGGGATTGAAACAAGATTGGCATTCACCAAGGGAACTCCACTGATGGTTGGCAAGCACAGTATTTTTAAAGACTTGGCACAAGGTTCATGGGACTGCTCCCTTGTCTGTGCCTCCTTAATAGTCCGTGGGTTTACTGAAGCACTGGGATGTTATAACTAATGAAATGCACATTTTCTGACAAATGAAGAAAGCACTTTTAGTTTGATAGGGCCTTCTAGCATTGGAAATTAAAAGCAAGGTTGATAACTGGAACGGTTATGTTTCTAAACAGAGGGTCTGCAACTTCTGTAATTTGAGGCTTCTGCATGTCTACATTTATAAATGAAAATTATGAAATTAGATATTAACTATTCAAAAACTGGGAATCTGTGATATTGACTAGCTCCTCTAATTCACAATCCCATCATTGTCTGGGTAACCCTTAGTTCAATGATCCACCTATAATTGACATTCAAATATGCTTGATTTACAGAAAATGAACTCTTTCAAGTTTGTAAATTCAAGTTATTTAAACTACGATATCTTCTCAACTATACAAGCAATAGTAAAATATTATACTGTTAACATATAGGAATCCAAGAAATTTTATCAATCTGCTATCCATGACAACTCAGAAATTCCATGTTTCCACATTTCTATCTTGAATGTAGCTGCCAGACACCAATTCAGGAAGTAGATAACTTTTCTGATGTCATCCAGATATTTGGCGTCATGATGCATCCACATAGAATAATTAAGTTACACACTCTTATCATAAAGTCATGCAAATAAGAAATACAGTGTGGTGTTAACACAAACTGTATTTAACAATTCATGCCTTAAAAGCAGAACAAAGAGAGGTCACCTGCTGAATGAAATCTAAAACTGTGCAGCTATTAGATCAGAATGTGAAATAACATAAATCATTCACAATGATCAATTTCTTATCTTGAATATACCAATTTAGCAGTATTAACTCTACAGAAAGTCTGGTTAGAGAAACCTTACATCAAGGCGTATTTCTTCCATAGCTTTAATTAAACTTGTTTTCCAGTTACAATGTCATCATTTCAATGATTTTTTTCAACAATCAAATTTCCTCATAGCACTCTCTTCCTCTAATCTGTTATTGTTCTTGAGAATAATAGTAATAATAATAATAATAATGGCAATTATTAAGTGCTTACTATGTGCAAAGCACTGTTCTAAGTGCTGGGGAGGTTACAAGGTGATCAGGTTGTTTCACGGGGGCTCATTGTCTTAATCCCCATTTTACAGATGAGGTAACTGAGGCACAGAGAAGTTAAGTGACTTGCCCAAAGTCACACAGCTGACAATTGGCAAAGCTGGCGCCCGTGACCTCTGACTCCAAAGCCCATGCTCTTTCCACCCAGCCACGCTGCTTCTCTTAAAAACAATAGATAGACATTTGTGTCTGATTGAGGACAATATAAAAATGTTTTTCTTTAATGTAAGCATCTTCTCAGTTCAATTTGACAAGTTCCTATTGTTTCCTTTATGCTGTCTGGATATTTCTCCTAAAATGGTTGCTCCGGTATGAGATTAATTTAGAAATTGGTTCTTTCTCTTTGAAGAAAAGACTTATAAGAACCTGCTTAGTATCTAGGATAATAGAATTTCCTGTGCCAACTAGGCAGGAACAAAAGGAGGAATTCCTCTAAGGAAGCTTTTTCATCTTACCTCCTGGAATAATGTGGGGATGGGATGGGGTGGAATCCCAAAAAACAAGATATCTGGTGTCATGAAGTACCCACATAGAATAATTAATTTACCCACTCTTCTCATAGACTCTTGCAAATAAGAAATAAAGACAGTGTGGTGTTAACAGAAATTATATTTAACAATTCACACCTTAAAAGCAGTATAAAGAGAAAAGGAAGCAGGCCATTAGAAATCAGAAGGGAATATTTAATGATATTCAATTTTATTTTAATTTATGTTGTGATAACTCCGTTTGACTGAGAGTCAGAGGACTTACAAGCCCATCCCTCATCCTCCCTCTCTACTCAGTTCTGTGGCCTGGGAGGAGGAAACCCTGAGAGTTGCCTCTTCTGACACTAGTGCACATCTCCTGCAACCCCACCACCGAATTCATTCAAATTCATTCATCCAGGTGCTTAGTACAGTGCTCTGCACATAGTAAGCGCTCAATAAATACAATTGAATGAATACATACCACTGATTGATTATGTCATCATATTTGTGTAATAAAAAATAAATAGATATTTATTGAGTATCCATTAGAGTTTGGCACAAGAATTGACAATATGAATACCATAAAAGCTTCTTGTAATACATCAGTCAACCTATCAGTGATATTTATTGAAAGCTTACTGTGTGCATAGGACTGTATTAAGTGCCTGGGAGAGTACAATGTAGTAAGTACATAGACACAATCCCCGCCCTCCAGAAGCTTACAATCTAGAAGAGTCCACTGGGGAAATACTGCAAAGAAGTATTTAATATCATTAACATATATTCTAATGAAAATGGAGAAAAAACCACAACACATAAACACACATTTATGACATGTGAAAGATGCTTATGAAGGATGATTTGTGAAAAATATTTTTGTCAAAATTCTCCTAGAAAATGTTTTTTTTTCTATTTGAATTCACCCAAAGCAGAGCCTTAGCTCTGCTAACTTTCACTTTTTCCACTAACCAAAGACATTCATGATTTTTAAAAATCCAGTGAAATATGATTCACTTGCCTAAGGACAGACAATGGACAAGGTGTCAGACAATTTATGTTTAAACAGATGAGAGCTTTCACGTCAGATTTCTTGGGGGACAATCAAGTTTTTTCGATCCAATTCTAAAAACTAAAACATTGGTTTTTACAAAACCACTTATGGCTTGTGATAAACTGGCACTTTAAAACATTTAATATGAACCCAAATGAGTGATGTCCCAATTCATTAAAATCGATATTATCTGCCAGATTTTGGCCAGTTTGAAGTGTGTTATAATTCTTACTTAGAAGTAAGTGCTATGTTACATAAATATTGCTGTAATCAACTGTGAAAGCCCCGGAGGTATTGTGGAGTACTAAAGGAAGGCTTTTATCAAAAGCCAGTTTCTGCTTCCCAAACAATGATCCAGCTCTACCATTTCTCTCGGGAAGATGAGGCTCAGTCAATATTCATGGAATGGGAGAAAGAAATCTTTTTCACACACATTGCACACTGATACATACATACATGCGTATTCATACTCGTCTACTCCATGTTGCCCTAAGATTTCTTTCTGCTTCTATTGTAATTATCTGCAGTATCATTTTTAATGAGTTTCATTAGTTTCATGTCTGGGCTTCAGTGTTAATCTTGCTGGAAATATTTTCCAAGACTGGAGCACGTGTATTTTATTTTCTCAGTAAAACAGATTCAATTTGTAGTTGTTGCTCAAAGGAGCAGTGAACTTTGGTGTAAAATACGTTCCATTTTCCTGGTGATTAAATGTATGCCAGTTCAGGAAGAATACCATATTTTTTCCACCTTAAAATGTTAGCCTTGCTGCATGCAGAAACTCTAGTCTTGGTTTTTACTCATGCTATTCTTCTACAGGAAAGCCACAATAAATTAAGATCAGTCTCCTTTAAGAACTTCATTTTAGTAAGAGAAACAATGACACTGTCAAATCGATACTACTTCAAATCACAGAAGAGTATGTTACAGAGATAGAATTAGTATTTTGTTATATATATTTACATTTTTTTTCTTTGGTGTTCTTTGGTAAGACTTTGTGTGTGTAAGTGGGGTTATAAAATCAATGTGCTGCTGACAATCTCTTCCATATTTATGCTTGAAAGATTGTGTTCTGCTCCACTGCCACATTCACTACCCTTAGTGTCTTGATGTTAAGACACTGTGATCCAGTCCTTTTGAAGTCTCTGATCTAAGGCAGGCAGCTTCTCATCTCTAACTATTTTATGCCAGGCTCATCAGTTTTCCACTGTTGCCTCCCGGCACTTCATGGCAAGCATACTCAAAACGTCCTGTGATAAATATCTCTTGTTTGGTACTTTTATGCTATTTCTCCTGCCCAGAGCTTCACGTATACTTCAAGGCTTCTTCTGCCGTCCTTCTGCTTACTTGTCAGTGTTACTAACACGTAGTTTGAAACATCACTTGACATGAAGAACTGAAATTTTCCTCAAGGGAAAAAAATGGCTGTTTTTGAGGTTTTGCTAAAATCCACCGAGGTGTTCCTTTTCATCATAAACAGGACCATTACCATTGTGTGTGAAAATAAAACAAGGTTTTAATTTTGCTGGAGCTTCATGTCAGCCTAGTTTTCCCCTATCTTATATTTTCACAGTATTTAAAAGATTCTCCACTTCATTCTACATTCTCCCAGCTATTCCTGAGAAACAGATGCCTAAGATTCACTTGCCTTAGAACAGACAACTATTTGAAGGTGTCAGAAAATTTATGTTTAAACAAATGAGAGCTTTCATGTCCAATTTCTTGGCGAACAATCAAGTTTTATGGATTCAAGTGTGTTAAAAAGTGTTAAAAGACTGAAAACTTTTGTTTTTTTTTAAGAGAACCTACTTCTGGAAGGCTAGTTCCTTACCAATCAGTCAGTCAACGGTATTTGTTGAGCACTGATCAGATGCGGAGCATTGTACCAAGCACTTGGGAGAGTCTAATACAATTGAGTTGTTAGATATGCTCCTGAACATTTTTGCCCTCATTTGTATTTCTATCTCCCGTTCTTCACTCTCCCTCTTCTTTGGTTTTATCCCTTCTGAAACCCTTTATCTACTATGGGAGAGAGGCTGTTGGCTTTCAGAGAAACCTGCTTTCTTGGTTTTCTTTTTACTGCTCAGACTAATTATCTATGATTTAGCCCGCTCAGGCTATAAATAAAATTTCCCAGAATTATGTTTATGTCCAGAGCCCACTAATTTGAGTCAGTTGTTGCTGGATTTTGGGTCTCTTTGTGTATCTGAAATGATCATCAGATATAGCTGTAAGAATCATATCAGAGGTACCCAACGTCTGTCCTTATGTTTAGTTTACAGGCCAGAGAAAGGAATAGAGATTACCCTAGATTTAGAAACAGCTGAATGTCCCAAGTTTTAAATGAGGACTTGAGAAACTTCCTACAAACTATCACTCCACTGTGTAAAAATAAATTTAGGATAATAAGCCAAATAAGCGTCTTTGTATTATTTTTAGCAAAGCCTTTTTAATACATTTTTATTCATCTTGCCTCTGAGACCCTATCCAAACTCTAGACTCGGATCAAAATAGCAAATCATTTCCTTTTAATTACCCCTGCAGGAAATCAGTTAATGGAGGCTCATTCTGGGTCACATAAAACTACTATCACAAATCTTTAAGGCACATAGTTGTTAGGTGAAAAAGCTCACAAACCACCCATGGTGCAATACTGGGGTGATTTTCCCCAGGGTGCCTCTTTTGCTAATTGATAAAGAAAAACAAATATATCATTCATGGCAGATTCTGGGCCAGTGAGTTGCCTCATACACTGCAAGTATAACACCTTACCTAAATGTTTCTGTTCTTCGTACATATTTTTATTATATTTCCTACTCCCTATAATGATTACTTCTCTTTCAGAGCACGTAAGCAGTGGATGGAATGAAAATGATTTACTTTATGAACTCTAAGTATTTTCAAATATATATCATTTTCAGATGGCATTTATAAAGCATACAAGGACAACTTTGGATAGTAATTTAGGGAGTGGAAGTATTTTCGCAAACCTGTATAATATTGCAAATAGATGTTTATTCATCTCACTGGTTTTAGAATATCCTTGCTTCACTCCCTGGAGCAGGATGAAAATAAATCATACATTAATATATATTAATGTCTGTCTTCTCCTACAGACTCTAAGCTTCTTGTCCTCAGAAATTGTGTCCTTCCATTCATTAAGCATTTACTGTGTGCAGAGCACTGTATTAAGAGCTTGGGAAAGTACAACAATAAAAAGTGACATTCCCAGCCCACAATGAGCTCACAGACTAGGTGGGGTGGAGACAGATATCAAAACAAATAAATAAAATTACAAATATATACATAAGTGCTGTGGGGCTGGGAGGGTGGGGGAAGTCAAAGAGAGCAGGTCAGGGCAACCCAGAAGGGTGTGGGAGGTGACAAAAAGTGGGGCTTAGTCTGGGAAGGCCTCTTGGAGTCCTACACTAACTACTAACTCTATTGTATTATACTTTCCCAAGTGCTTCGTAGAGTGCTTGGCACGCATTAAGTTCTTCAGTAATTAGCACTGATTGATTAATAATGTTAATCTGTATTTTATGTATCACATTTATAAATTTTCCAGTATGCTATATTAATTTTCTCTATGTGACTTTATTCAGTCACAGAGGTACACATTGAGCACAATATAATTGGCAAACACATTCCCTGCCCACAACCAGCTTACAGCTATATGGGGATACAGACATTACTAAAAATAAATAATTTACAGATATTATTCCACCGAGTTACATTTAAACTGAGGAAGTTTTTGCGATTTTGGATTAGAAATACTTCCATCATCAGCATCAGCTGAAACAGCGTGTATTTGTAACTTAAATATACTTGCTACATATATTCAGTATCAACACTGATACTCCCAGACTGAGCCGCCTTCTTCCTCTCCCCCTCCCCGCATCCCTCCTGCCTTACCTCCTTCCCCTCCCCACAGCACCTGTATATATTTATATACAGTGCTCTGCACACAGTAAGCGCTCAATAAATACGATTGATTGATACATGTTTGTACGTATTTATTACTCTATTTATTTATTTTATTTGTAAATATTTATTCTATTTATTTTATTTTGTTAATATGTTTTGTTCTCTGTCTCCCCCTTCTAGACTGTGAGCCCACTGTAGGGTAGGGACCGTCTCTATATGTTGCCAACTTGTACTTCCCAAGCGCTTAGTACAGTGCTCTGCACAGAGTAAGCACTCAATAAATACGATTGAATGAATGAATTGAATGAACACTTTATACATTCTATTGCTACAGCTGCTGTCCCGTATATTGACTTTCCAGCCAGTGATATCATATGCATGTGGTGAAAAACAATAGCCCAGGGCTAATATCACCCTTGGTATTGTTTGAAAGAAGGAAATATACTTGCTTTACTCATGGGTATTATATATAAAACTTGCTCTTTTTTTTTAGTCTGAGTCTTGTCAATCTGATCCTAATAATAATAACAATAATAATGATAATAATAATTGTTAAGCCCTTACTATATGCCAAAAACTGGGATGCAAAATAATCAGATCAAGCACAGTTTCTATTCCACACAGGTCTAAAGGGTTAGCAAAGCACTACTGAATGTCCATTTTGTGGATGAGAAAATTTAGACCCTGAGAACCTATGTGACCACCCAAGCTCACAAAGCTGACCAGTGGTAGAACTGGGATTAGGACCCAGATCCCTTGACTCCTAGAACCATGCTCTTTACATTCCACCATGCTAATTCTCAAAAAGTTCATTAAAAAACAACCCTTCTGATTGTCACCTGTGGCCACCATCGTGCTTCAATAACAATAATAATAATAGCATTTATTAAGCGCTTACTATGTGCAATGCACTGTTCTAAGTGCTGGGGAGGTTACAAGGTGATCAGGTTGTCCCACAGGGGGCTCACAGTTTTAATCCCCATTTTACAGATGAGGTAACTGAGGCACAGAGAAGTTAAGTGACTTGCCCGAAGTCACACAGCTGCCAGTTGGTGGAGCTGGGTTTTGAACCCATGGCCTCTGACTCCCAAGTCCGTGCTCTTTCCACTGAGCCACGCTGTAGTAGCTTCTTAGTCCTCTGCTATGTCACATTACTTGAGCCTGTGCTTTACCATGTCTTAAATTGGTTTTGTTGTCTTTTTGGGATACATGTGTTCCATTCAATTCCCCATTCAGCAGCTGCTTAAGTATCCTGCTAGTATTCATTCATTCATTCAATCATATTTATTGAGCACTTACTGTGTGCAGAGCACTGTACTAAGCACTTGGGAAGTACAAGTTGGCAACAGTTCTTCTTCTCAGGACACTATAGCCCCAGCCTGAAAAAATATCTGAAGACTTTCACCTCAACCCAACAACTGCCTAAATCTCTAGTCCATTGTGAGCAAACACCCCTTCATCCTTGCCCTGTCCCTGACCCAATCATTGCTTCTCCTCTTTGACACTGATGCCTAGTTCACTCCAGAAGACATGGTTTCCATTTCCACTCCTCCCCAACTATTTGCGAAAAGAGGAAGGGTCAGCCTACTTCCTTCTCGCCACCCAGTGCCATTTTTGCACCATTTCAACCTCCCATCTCTCAGCTCCTTCTTATCATAATCATTACTATCATCATCATTACCATTATAATTTTTGTTAAGCAAATAAATAGCCAGGTACTATGTGTCAAACCCTGTTCTAAGCACTGGAGTAAATGAAAATTAATCAGGTTAGACACAATTCCAGACTCAAATGGGCTTACACTCTAAATAAGAGGGAAAACGGGTGTTGAATTCCCATTCGCAGATGAGGAAACTGAGGCACAGATAAATTAAGTGACTTTTTAAATACCATTTGTTAAGTGCTTGTACTTGTCAAGCACTGTTCTAAGCCCTGGAGTAGAAACAAGTTATTCAGGTTGGACACAGGTCCTCTTCCTTTGAACTTTATGCCACTCACCTTTACCACTGACCACAAAGGGGATGAGAGAACCATTGACTTACACTTCCATGTGCTCCATGTGCTCACCTTATTTCCAAAGCCATTATAAAATCACATATCCAGGAACCCTTTCCTGATTAGAACTCCCAGGCTCATGCTCTTTCCACTAGGCCACACTGCTTCTCAACAAATATTATTGATTACATGTGCCAATGTTAGAAGATTGAGAATTGGGATGGTAGGCTTCGTTCTCCTAGTACAAGGGACCCAATTTTTGTTTGGGTCTATATTAAAACATCTGTAAACTCACTGTGGGCATGTCCACCGATTCTGTTATATTGTATTCTCCCAAACACTTAGCACTCAGTGCTCTGCATACAGTCAGTACTCAATAAATACAATTGACCGATTGATCATATTAACCCTTCTTGTTCAAGAGTATCTGTAATCATTGGATCTATAGATTTTTACATATATACATATATTTATATGTGTGTGTGTATGTATATGTATATATACAAAAACCTGTTCTTAGACATATGCATCTTCTGATATATCATATAATAATAATAATGGTATTTGTTAAGCACTTACTATGTGCCAAGCACTGTTCTAAGAGCTGGGGAAGATACAAGGTAATTAGGTTGTCTCATGTGGGGCTCACAGTCTTAATGCCCATTTTACAGATGAGGTAACTGAGGCACAGAAAATAATAATAATTATTATGGCATTTATTAAGTGCTAACTATGTGCAAAGCACTGTTCTAAGCGCTGGAGAGGTTACAAGATGAGCAGGTTGTCCCACAGGGGGTTCACAGTCTTCATCCCCATCTTACAGATGAGGTAACTGAGGCCCAGAGAAGTGAAGTGACTTGCCCAAAGTCACACAGCTGACAAGTGGCAGAGCCGGGATTTGAACCAATGACCTCTGACTCCAAAGCCCCTGCCCTTTCCACTGGGCCATGCTGCTTCTCTAAGTGACTTGCTCAAGGTCACACAGCTGACAAGTGGTGAAGCCAGGATGAGAACCCATGACCTCTGACTCCCAAGTCCGGGCTCTTTCTACTGAGCCACGCTGCTTCAAAGGTAACCAGATTGTCCCATGCGGGACTCACAGTCTTAATCCCCATTTTACAGATCATCATCATCATCAATTGTATTTATTGAGCGCTTACTATGTGCAGAGCACTGTACTAAGCGCTTGGGAAGTACAAATTGGCAACATATAGAGACAGTCCCTACCCAACAGTGGGCTCACAGTCTAAAAGGGGAGACAGAGAACAAAACCAAACATACTAACAAAATAAAATAAATAGAATAGATATGTACAAATAAATTAAATAAATAAATAGAGTAAAAAAATATGTACAAACATATATACATATATACAGGTGCTGTGGGGAAGGGAGGGAGGTAACATGGGGGGATGGAGAGGGGGACGAGGGGGAGGTACAGATGAGGTAACTGAGGCGTAGAGAAGTTAAGTGACTTGCCCAAGGTCACACGGCTGCTGATAACTGGCAGAGCCAGGATTAGAACCCACAACCTCTGACTCCCAAGCCTGTGCTCTTTCCACTAAGCCATGCTGAATGTGTAAAGAAGTAGCTGGAAAGACCAGTGCACAAAAGACAATCCATTTCATATTGTATAGAAGTCAAATATTCCTTTCATACGCTCAGGCATGTGACACTTGCCCATGGCTTTTTCTTACATTGCCTCTCGGTGCCTCTGTCTACCAAATCTTCCTTAAGGACAGTCATTTCCTTCCCCTGGCCTGGAATTCCCTCCCTCCCAACATCCGCCAAGCTAGCTCTCTTCCTCCCTTCAAGGCCCTACTGAGAGCTCACCTCCTCCAGGAGGCCTTCCCTACTGAGCCCCCTCCTTCCTCTCCCCCTTGTCCCCCCTCCATCCCCTCGTCTTGCCTCCTTCTCTTCCCCACAGCACGTGTATATATGTATATATGATTGTACATATTTATTACTCTATTTTTTTATTTATTTGACTTGTACATATCTATTCTATTTATTTTATTTTGTTAAAATGTTTGGTTTTGTTCTCTGTCTCCCCCTTCTAGACTGTGAGCCCACTGTTGGGTAGGGACCGTCTCTATATGTTGCCAACTTGTACTTCCCAAGCGCTTGGTACAGTGTTCTGCACACAGTAAGCGCTCAATAAATACGATTGATTGATTGATTTCCTCCTGACTTTTGCAAAGTCAGCTGGTCAGTCTAGAGCTGTTGTCCCCAACAGTCAGTGGAATAACACATTGTTATAAACGTTTCCTTCTCCACCTGTTCAGCTTTCCAGTCACTTCTTCCTGCTTTCTGTAAGCAGTATAATTTCCTTCTTTGGACTGTACACTCCTTGAGGGGAGGGATCACATCTTCTATCTCTATCTTATAGTACAGGGCTCTCGATGCATGGTAGATGCTCAATAAGTACTATTGATTGATCGATACCCTGTTCTCATCATACTCTATCAATATCCAAAACCCATGCTGGCTTTGATCTTCTTTTAAGATAGTGCCATCCTACCTAGGAGTAAAAATCAGTATCAACTTCAAATTTTACGTAGCTGATGAAAATCTTCCTTGAATATGGCATTTCCCTATAGTAGGCTAATACAGTAGGCTTAAATTTTTCAGGCTTGTTGAGAATCAACAATGCTATGCTATTGCTGGAAGCAGTTCATAAGATTTCCCAAGTTTCTGATGTTTTTGCTTCAAGAAAACAGTAATCTTCAGACAGCATTCCCGGAAATACTGTCTCAAAAACTCGCAGTATCGCTTACAGCCTGTTGAGTTAGAAGTTTCCTGGTAGAGCTAAAGAACATTCAGAATGTATTTATTTATTAATCACTAACTCTTAGTACTGGACTAAGCAATGGGAAAGAATACACTGGTGAAATTGTAGAGCGTCCCTGGCCCTCAAAGTGAGCCCAATTTAAGAATGTAAGGAAGGGACAGGGACTAAACCATTATCTGGCAATCATTGTGTCTTTATCTTAGTTTTTCTTTCTACATTTTCTCTGCCTCTCTAGAGTCTCTCGATCTGTGTCTGTTATTTATTTTTGCCATAGTATATGTGCCTGTCTCTCTCTCACTCTGTAACCCTTTCCTGACTTTATCTCCTTATTCTTCTCTCCCTTCCCCGCCAGTTCATCTGGAAGCCTAGAACATCTACACGCATCTCACTTTGACCTCTAAAGTGTATGGTAACTTGACATGATGGGGTCTGACAATTTTAATATAACTTATTAATATAATATATTATTCATTAATCAAGCCGATCAGAGGGATTTGGGTTCTAATCCACTTGTCCGCTATGTGACCTAGCATGGCTCAGTGGAAAGAGCATGGGCTTTGGAGTCAGAGGTCATGGATTCAAATCCTGGCTCCGCCACTTGTCAGCGTGTGATTTTGGGCAAATCACTTAACTTCTCTGTGCCTCAGTTACCTCATCTGTAAAATGGGGATTAAGACTGTGAGCCCTATGTGGGACAACCTGATCACCTTGTAACCTCTCCAGTGCTTAGAACAGTGCTTTGCACATAATAATAATAATAATGTTAGCATTTGTTAAGCACTTACTATGTGCAAAGCACTGTTCTAAGCGCTTGGGGGGATACAAAGTGATCAGGTTGTCCCACGTGGGGCTCACAGTCTTAATCCCCATTTTACAGATGAGGTAACTGAGGCTCAGAGAAGTTAAGTGACTTGCCCAAGGTCACACAGCAGACATGTGGCAGAGCTGGGATTCGAACCCATGACCTCTGACTCCAAAGCCCGTGCTCTTTCCACTGAGCCACGCTGCTAATAAGTGCTTACTAAATGCCCCTGTTATTATTATTATTATTTCTCTGTGCCTCAGTTATCTCATCTGTAAAATGGGGATTAAGACTGTTAGCCCCACTGTTAGCCCCACATGGAACAGTGATTTTGCCCAACCTGATTAGCTTGTACCTATCCAGTGCTTAGGGTTTTATTAGCTATCCAATGCCTGGCACATAGGAAGCTTTTAACAAATACCATAAAAAAGAAACAGAAAATTAGCAAGTCTTTCTTTCACAAAATGCTGTGTAGACACAGAAAAATGTAATTTTTAATAAACACACAAAGGGAGAGGTTTTTTTAAGTAATGTCTAAGGAACGAATTAAGTAATCCAAAATATAGCATATGGAATCAATCAATTTATGCCTCAGCTGTGCTCGTGAAAAGAGCAGAAGTAGAGCTTTTATATCTACATACTCTGAACAATGAATATCAATTTCATCCAAGGCAATAATTTAGAAAAGAGATTGTCTACCTGCTCATTAACAAAACAAACTTTAAAAAAGTTGAATTCTATGTAACTGGGAAAGTTGATCATTGGTATTTTTTAATAATAATGATAATAATTATGGTATTGGTTAAGCACTTACTATGTGCAAACACTGTTCTAAGTGCTGGGTAGATACAAGGTAATCAGGTTGTCCCACTTGGAGCTTACAGTCTTAATCCACATTTTACAGATGATGTAACTGATGCACAGAGAAGTAAAGCGGCTTGCCCAAAGCCACACAGCAGACAAGTGGCGCAGCCAGGATTAAAACCCACATCCTTTGACTCCCAACCCCGGGCTCTTTCCCTTAAGCCATGCTGCTTTGCAGAGCACTATACTAAACACTTTGGAGAGTACAATGCAACAGAGTTGATAGACACACTCCCTGCCCACAACAAGCTAACAGACTAGAAAATGATTCTCAAAATTTTCCCAGTATTTCCCTAGTTTGTATATGATTGGCACATCATTTTATAAATTTTACATTTGATTTCAGCTTATCAACATGAACCTCTTTAGTATAACAAGTATTTGGACTCCTTCTACAGCCATAATGGTCAATAGGAAACACATTCCACTGTGGAAAGTGTACACAGTAAATAAACTTTACAATGCCACCATTGGATTAATTAGCAGTCTGATAAAATTTCTGTAGGTTCTAGAGGATGACCAAATATGCATAAGCTTCTTTCTTTTAGTCTTAATCCCCATTTCACAGATGAGGTAACTGAGGCACAGAGAAGTTATGTGACTTGCCCACAAAGTCACACAGCTGACAAGCGGTGGAGTGAGGATTAGAACCCATGACCTATGACTCCCAAGCCCCTGCTCTTTCCACTGAGCCACGCTGCTTCCCATGTATCATGTAGCTATCTCAGTACTTAGTACAGTGCCTGGAATATAGTAAGTGCTTAACAAATACCACAAAAAAGAAGAAAAATAGCAGAGGAGGCTGAGCCCAGAGAAGATGATCCAATACTTCTTTCCACTCCTATCATGCACTATCAGATTGTGTCCCCTACACACACTCCCCACCCTAACCCCAACCTGGATCCTGGCTCTGTTGTCCCAGAAAGTTGAAGATGCCAACCTCTAAAATATTCCCAAACAGCCGAGAGTTTGTGTGGTATAAGTGACCCAAGGGGTTGCTGCAGTGGCAGCTGCAGCAAGGTCTCTGATGCAATAAAGCCGTACTGGAGCTATAGAAATAATAAATACAAGTTAAAAAGAAAATACATTGAATAGAGAAAGTTGTGAGGTGACTGTGGACTGTGGGAAGGGAGGACTGAAAAGTCATGAAAGGTCATGAATCACAGGAAAGGGGCGGAGGGAGGGGATAAATGTATAGGCATTGAATCAATCAATCAATCAATTGTATTTATTGAGTGCTTACTGTGTGCAGAGCACTGTACTAAGCGCTTGGGAAGTACAAGAGACAGTCCCTACCCAACAGTGGGCTCACAGTCTAAAAGGGGGGAGACAGAGAACAAAACCAAATATACTAACAAAATAAAATAAATGGAATAGATATGTACAAGTAAAATAAATAAATAGAGTAATAAATATGTACAAACATATATACATATATACAGGTGCTGTGGGGAAGGAAAGGAGGTAAGATGGGGGGGATGGAGAGGGGGCAGGGCTAATTTTAACAGAGATAGAAATATGTCAAGTAATAAGAAGCTTTAAAATAGGATATGAAATACAGCACTGGTATGCTTAGGAAACCCTCAAAGGGTTAGAAGGAGACTGGGAGTTTTTTGAAACTGCCAAAATGAGCATGCACATATAATAAAACTAAGTGGGAGAAGGTGATAGACACGTAGACTGTTGAAAGCATTGACATAATGGAGAAATTGTTCAAAAGCAATCCTCTATGCTGTCTTTAAAATTATTGCTCCAATAATACTGCCAAAGTCGATAAAACCCTGATTGATCTTCCCTGCACATGTCAACAAAACCCATTAAAAAGGTCTGGGGAAGAGTTTAAATTCAGAATTTTTGGTGAAATGATTTTCACTTTGGATTTGATTTTCACTGTAATTATTTTTTTTTCTTATGATATTTGTTCAGCTCTGTTCTAAGAGCTGGAGTAGACATATTTAATTATGTTGGAAACAATCCTTGTCCCGCATGGGGCTCAGTGTCTAAATTACTGACTTTTTAACCACTAGAATCACCAGGCAATGAGTTAGAAGGGTACAGCTTCATCACCTGTTAATCATGTCAGAGTACACTGATGTTTCCCCAGGGTGTACTGTAGTGTACTTGAAAGTGTTGGGTTGAAAACCCAGTCCCTCTATTCCATGTCAGAGTTCATTTCTTTTACAATACATACAAGGGTTTTAAAAATCCAATATTTAACTCAGATTTTACGATTGAGGCTGCCAACAGGCAAAATGTTGTTTCAAGCAATGCTTTAAAGCTTAATGTATATTTCCTTTTAAATACAATGGAGTGGTATCTATGGATATAAATACTCAAAGGAAAAATTAGTGAAATGACTGAGGGACAATATTCTACCATAGTAAACCTTTGGCATTTTAAACTAAAAAGGGAACAGAAAACCTTCCAGCTTCTATTTTGGAATCTACATTATAAAGACTCCTACGGCTATTCTGTGAATTTCACTATGAGTTTGAAGAATGCAATAGAGATTGAAATTACACTTGAAACGATTCTGTCAGACAGCTTTATTCTGTTCACTTATCTTGATTTTGTTGAGCAGTATTGTCCCTTAGTCATATGAAGTGTTTGGAGGGGGAGTCAGAAGGAAGCCAGCCTTAATGAAATAGAAAAATCAAGGGCAAAAGTATGTAACAGCCCCCTGTCTGTTCTTTTGATTGTTCATTTTCTTACACGTCACCCGAACAAGAACAGTAATGACTGTAAATTGTCTTTTTAAAAAATATTCACATCCACTGCCAATATGCTGTCATTTTTCTTTAGCTTACATTTGAATTACAGGAGGTGAAGGAATGCATGGGAAGGAAAGTCTTTTTCCTTCTGATTATTTTGCATTTTCATTCCAGTTTGAATTGTTACCTAGGCTCATGCTATGGAAGAGTTTTATGTGGATCCCACCAAGTTCTCTCATCTTGTAATTTAAACTAATTCCTCTTGCTCTCTCCTTTAATAGATCATACCCGCTTCACACAAGTGCCTTTTAACCTTCTTCTTTTCTCCTTTCTGCCTTTTTCTGGTCCTATGCCTGTCCCACCAAATGTGACCAGATTGCTAGTCACCTGATCTACAGATCTCATGAGATTCCAGTTCTCTGGAATCTTCAATTCCGGCAGTTAATATCCATGCTTGGTCAATTCAGGACGGCTTAACTTACCATATCTGAAATGAATATGACTTACCTGGCTCTTTTCTCATCACCAGTACTAAACACAGCTGGTGATTATTATTAATCTGTTTTGTTGAATGTGAAAAATGCTGAAAAATGATAGAACACCCAGTAGCTGAATATGTAATATGCTGAAGAATGTGGTAGAACACCCAATAACTAAAATTTGATTGCTAAGGAATAAGGGATAGTCAATCAACCAGTGGTATGTGCACTAGGGCTATGTGCAGAGCACTGTACTAAAAGCTGGAGACAGCATGATTCAAAATAATTCCTGCTGTAACATAAAAACAATAACCAAAACCCGATTAATTCCACAGTACTGTCTAGTGTCTAGGTCATGTTGAGAAATGGGGCATGTACTAGCCTCTTTCAGGGTCACAACTGGAAAGTTTCCAATGCTCTACCAGTCTTGACTATGGGAGGGAGAGTCAAGCAGAGGCATATTCACTCCATTCCTAGCTTGGGCAGTGGCTAGCAAGTGGAAGGCAATCTGTTACAAGTCAAAACTCACCTGTGCTTGGCTGCAAGCAGGATGGGAGAGCGTAGAGGGCAGAGACTCAAGTTTACTGCGTGGAAGAAGGCAATGGTAAACCAGTTCCATATTTTTACCAAGGAAACTCTTATGGATACAATACCAGAACGATTGCAGTTGGAGGTGGAGCATTCTAGGAGAGATGTGTCCATGGCGTCTCTATGGGTCGGAGATGACTTGACAGCAAAAGACAAGACTAGCTCATCAAATAACTTCGGACACATTGAAATGTGGAGAGTTACAAGCAGTGAGCAGTGATCAGGAAAAAGAAGAAACTGAGGTTACTTGATTGGGAAGTTTTCTATGAGTTCTGCTCAGGGAAGATGTTCAGAAGTAGGCAAATTGAGTGACTCATATAAGTCTCAGAATTTATAGGGAAACGAAACTTGCTTGATGTAAAGAAACTGGAAGTGGTGTTGATGCAATCTGTGCTTCTGAAAAAGATACCGGAAACTGTACTGCAGTATCTATATTCAGGGTTCTTGGGCAGCCCAATAGTGACAGATGTTTTCTATGTTTAGCTTCATAATCAAAGCGATCCCAAGTCCAACCTGCTGCACCCTTGCTTAGAGTATCTCTGGAGGCTAGGGAGAGAATTTTACAATGCTGTTTTAGTGGGTGAAGTAGGAGGAAAGTGGACAAGGAAAAGCCCTGCAGAGGTATGAAGATGTAAATTGGATCTGCACACCAAATTTATTCTTTCAGACTATTTTAACTTCAATCTCAACTGAAAGTCTGAACTTGAATGTTTATATTTAATTTGTATTCCTAACATTTCCCATTCACCTCTCTCCAGCTCAGAAAGTCTTTGCTAATCCCAAACTCCAAAATTGGAAATGCCCAGCTTCCTCAGAAGTGGGTAGACACAGAAAAATAGTGCCCCAGGCTAACAATGAAAGTTGAGATTGAATTAAAATTTAAAGTCAGGACAATGGTAAAATATTGATGTCAAACTCAAGGGCTGCATTTTACAGCCTAAAATAAAGTCCGGGGAACATATTTCTATCCCAGAGGTTGGTCAAAACAATATTAATGGAGCTGTTGTCAACAAGACAAGGGCACAGAAAAATAATCTGTTTGGACGGGACACATTTGCTGGGAATTTGCAAAGTTGTTTGAGGCTACTGCTTCATTGCTTCCTGATTTCATTCATTCATTCAATCGTGTTTATTGAGTGCTTAATGTGTGCAGAGCACTGTACTAAGTGCTTGGGAAGTACAAGTTAGCAATATATAGAGATGGTCCCTACCCAACAGTGGGCTCACAGTCTAGAAGGGGGAGACAGACAACAAAACAAAACATATTAACAAAATAAAATAAATAGAATAGTAAATAAGTACAAGTAAAATAAATAGAGTAATAAATATGTACAAATATATATATATACAGGTGCTGTGGGGAGGGGAAGGAGGTAGGGTGGGGGGGGATGGGGAGGGAGAGGAGGGGGAGAGGAAGGAGGGAGCTCAGTCTGGGAAGGCCTTCTGGAGGAGGTAAATTCTCAGTAGGGCTTTGAAGGGAGGAAGACAGCTAGCTTGGCAGATGTGTGGAGGGAGGGCATTCCAGGCCTGGGGGAGGACGTGGGCCGGGGGTTAATGGCAGGACAGGTGAGAACGAAGCATGGTGAGGAAGTTAACAGCAGAGGAGCTGAGGGTGAGGGCTGGACTGGAGAAGGAAAGAAGGGAGGTGAAGTAGGAGGGGGCGAGGTGATGGACAGCCTTGAAGCCGAGAGTGAGGAGTTTTTCCCTGATGTGTAGGTTGATTGGTATCCACTGGAGATTTTTGAGGAGGGGAGTAACGTGTCCAGAGCGTTTCTGCACAAAGATGATCTGGGCAGCAGCGTGAAGCATAGAATGAAATGGTGAGAGACGGGAGGATGGGAGATCAGAGAGGAGGCTGATGCAGTAATCTAGTCGGGATAGGATGAGAGATTCAACCAGCAGCGTTCAATGTACTTCTAGGACTGAATGTACTTCTAGAATGATGTACTTCTAGGATTTAGTGCAGCAGTGGCATTGATGCCCAAAGTTAGAGAAAGCTGGGTATTGGGAGGTGGGAGAGGTCAAGATCATAAGGAAATGGGGAGGGGTGGGTTAGGAAACAAGTTATAGCAAAACTAAACAGGGTTCTTAGACTAGGGTAACTGCAAGAGCTGGATGGGAGGGTAGTATTAGTACTAATGGAATTTATTAAGCACTGTGTGCCAGAGTATTAAACACTGGGAAACAGTATACAGGTGTGGACAGGGAATGTGTCTACTATATTGTACTCTCCCACGCACTTAGTACAGTGTTCTATGAAGCAGTATAGTGCATTATGAAAGCAGCATGATGTAGTGGATAGAGCACAGGCCTGGGAGTAAGAAGGCCATGGGTTCTAATCCAGGCTCCACCACTTGTCTGCTGTGTGACCTTGGACAGGTCACTTCATTTCTCTGTGACTCAGTGACCCTCATCTGTAAAATGGGGATTGAGACTGTGAGCCCCATGTGGGACAGGGGACTGTCTCCAACCGGATTTGCTTTAATCCACCCTACAGCTCAGTACAGTGCCCGGCCCATAGTAAGCACTTAAAAATGTCATATTTATTATTATTATTATTATTGTTGTTAGTAAGTGATCAATACGCATGATTAACTGACTGATAGGCGGGAATTAGACATGGACCCTTAGAGAGGCTTACAGTCTGTGTATACAGGCTACTGGATCCTGGCTCCAGGCTTCTTCCACTAGATAAGCTGTCTGTCCAACTCCCTTGACCTGCTGAAGGGTGGGACGAGGGTCCATTTCTGTGACCCAGCTCTCCTCGTCTGTCATCCAGACAAGTGAATTTGGCCCTAGAGCAAAGTAGCAACTAGAGAAGCAGCTACGATTTATTCCCGCTCTTGGCTAAAAGGCCGTGTTCAGAAGTTGTTCTGTGCTGATGGCAACACCAGATCATTTCCTGATCATCTGCCTTTATTTCCTGAATACACCTCAGGGCCCAAATGGGCCACTGCTCTGATGCAATAAGGAAATACTTAAATTCTTATGGGTCATTTTCCAAGTATTTGGAGAGATTTCCTGTGCTCCAGAAACTGGACGTGGTTACAAGCATTCTGTAGCTGCTGACCTCTGGGTGATTTGAGGAGTTGGTCCATAGGCCCAGGGTTGGGGATTGGGGGGTGGGCAGAGAAAATAGATGGAAGCCCTCCCATTACCTGGGGTGGGATGACTCCTTTAGGGCTGCCCATAGGGAATGGGAGTGAGAGGTAGCTGGGAAAATGCACCCCAGGACCATAATAATAGTAACAATGATAACAATAATAATTATACTTGGTCAGCACTTAATATATTCCAAGCACAGCAGAATTTCTGTTTTCTGTGTTTCAAGAGCATGCTAAAGTCTTTCCCACTTGAAACTGACTTGGATGTTGCTTTTAAAATGCATCTTAATAATAATAATAATAATGGCATTTATTAAGCGCTTTCTACGTGCAAAGCACTGTTCTAGGCGCTGGGGAGGCTACAAAGTGATCAGGTTGTCCCACGGGGGACTCACAGTCAATCCCCATTTTACAGATGAGGTACCTGAGGCACAGAGAAGTTGCCCAAAGTCACACAGCTGACAACTGGCAGAGCCAGGATTTGAACCATGACCACTGACTCCAAAGTTCATGCTCTTTCCAGTGAGCCACGCTGCTTCTCTAATACTATTATCTCTATTATACTTTCATGTCACAGTTTTCACAGAGACCCCAACTATGGAATGTGGATCTAATGTTATTGAAGAATCTACCCTAACTCCTCCTGCCCTTCTGACATGAGGTTTCTCTTAAGTAAGGACTTGACAGGCTGTCATGAGAATATCCAAAAAAGGCTCTGAATCAATGTAAGCTGTTTATGCTCAGGCAATAGGTCACTTCTTTATTCTGCACTCACTAAGCACGTAGTACAGTGTAACATAACAAATCGGTCCTCAATAAAATACTATTACTGCTGCTGCTATTACTACTAATATGTGTCAACAATGCTAGCACAAGAATAATAATTGTGGTATTTGTTAAGTGCTTACCATGTGTCAAGCACTGTTCTAAGCACTGGGAAAGATACAAGGTAATCAGGTCAGACACAGTCCCTATTCCACACAGGGCTCACAATCTAAATAGGAAGGAGAATAGGTATTGAATCTCCATTTTACAGACGAGGCAACTGAGGCCCAGAGAAGTCAAGTGACTTTCCCAAGGTCCCACAGCAGGCACGTGGCAGAGCTTGGATTAAAACACAGATCCTCTGACACCCAGGCCTGTGCTCTTTCAATCAGGCAACACTGTCCTGCTTAATGCCAAAAGTTAGGTTATCCCTGAGTTGATTTATGTCAACCTGGATTTTCCCACTGTAATTTTTTTTTGGAAAATGTTTTTGTTCTTTGCAGATTTGACCTTGGTGTTTATATTCTGAAACACCATGAAATTAAACTAGTAACCTTTGCCCAACTTTTTCTCAGGAGTAATAGACAACTCATTTTATAAAATATGACTGCAGACTGATACTAAATGGCTCATAAACAAATCCCGAGACAAACTATGGTAACCTGTAGTTTATCTCCCTCTAAAATCCAAAATGCAGTTTCCATTTCTGATTGACTATCTCTCAGTGGGACAGTGGAAAGTATATGATCTGGATTTCGTAATGTTCTTGATTTTAATGGATAAGGACAATGCAGTACTTTGCTTTATTATTATTATGATAGTTTCTCAGTACTTACTATCTGTCAAGCAGTGTTCTAAAAGCTGGTATAGTTATAAGTTAATCAGGTTGGACACAGTTCTTATCCCACATGAGGTTGAAGTCAGAAGGAGGAGGCTTTAATCTCCGTTTTGCAGATGAGGAAATTGAGGCCGAGAGAAGTTAAGTGATTTACCCAAAGTCACACAACAGACAAATGCAGGAGCTGGGATTAGAACCCAGCTCCTTGACTCCCAGACTCGTGTTTTTAGTGTAGGACTCACTTAAGACGTGATGAATGATGGAAGCAATTTATACATAGTACAGCAATTTGGACCGATGATAAATCTAATGAAAATCAGTGTGCCATCCTGGGGTAACTTTACCTAAAACTAAGGACTTTTATTAGTAAAATAGACCTAAAAACTATGGCTGAATTCTGTTATCTAGGCAGTACACTGATTCACAGATAGCCCAAGAAATAGAAAGAATTAGAAAGAACAGTGGTTTTCGACAGACTGACACTCTTTGGTGAACATGGAATGCCAAGCTCCAGAACCATGATAACAGTCTTAGAGGAGGTTGGAGCATATGATCTTCAGAATAGCTGTGAGGCCTGGACCTACTTGAGAAGCAGTGTGGCCTATTATTATCATTAATCAAATTTATTGAGCACGGGTCTAGTGAATAGAGCACGAGCCTGGGAGTTAGAAGGACCTGGGTTCTAATCCCAGCTCCGCCACTTGTCTACTGTGTGACCTTTGGCAAGCAGCTTCACTTCTCTGAGCCTCAGTTACCTCATCTGTAAAATGAGGATTAAGACTGTGAGCCCTATGTGGGACAGGGATTGTCTCCAATCCAATTTGCTTGTATCCACTCCAGTGCTTACTACAGTGCCTGGTACATACTAATTGCTTAACCAATACCTCCTGCTCCTCCTTCTTTATCTTCTTCTTCTTCTCCTTCTCCTACTTAACAATATGAATCCATCTTCTTGGGCAATTTCACCACTATCACCTATGAGGTATACTCAACATCACAAGGCAAGATGATATCAACAATACTGAAGTCTGGGAATGCAATCATCTCACACAAACTGAAGCAGTGCTCAAAATGATTCAACTCCACTGGGCAAGATGTGTGAAAGGTAACCAAGCAACTATTGAATAAAGAACTGAAATGGAGTACACCTATGGTGGGAGGACCGAACAAACCATGTAAAGACGTAGAAACACACAGTCTCACCTCTGTGACATGCCAGTAGACTGGGAAACCACTGCAGCAAACAAATCAGTTTAACTGGCAGCAATCAGGGAGAAGCTGCTCTCCTGGAATGAAAGCTTCCTGAAGACTCGGGTGTTAAGAGGACAGCTTGAAATAAATAATGGACTTGGGATGGGACATATCAATTACAACAGCAAAGTTCTCTCTTCAGACACCCTCTATCCCCCGGGATGCCTCAGGGCTCACTTCTGGGTTCTCTTCTATTCTCCATCTACACCCACTCCCTTGAAGAACTCATTTGCTCCCTTGGCTTCTATGACCATCTCTACATAGATGATTCCCAAATCTACCTTTCCAGCCCTCACCTTTCTCTTCTTCAATATTTCATTCCTCTTGCCTCCTTGACATCCCTACTTGGATTTCACGGCAACTCTTCCAACTCAACCTGTCCAAAACAGAACTCCTCATATTTCCACCCTTACTCTGTCAGCTCTTTGACTTTTCTATCACTGTAGACAGCACTCCAATCTGCCCTGTCTCCCAAGCCTGTAACCTGGGCACTATCCTCGATTCATCTCTCTCATTCAACACTCACATTGAATCTGTCATGAAATACTGTTGGCCCTACCTTCACAACATCTCTAGAATCTGACCTTTCCTCTCCAGCCAGACTGCTACCACACTAATCCAAGCACTCATCATTTCCCACCTTGACTAGCGCATCAGCCTCTTTCTCTTTGCCTGGATCATTTTTCTGAAAACTGCCCATATCTCCTCAATCCTTAAAAAACTTCCAGTGGTTGCCCTCCCCTTTCAAATTCAACAGATCACAGCACTTTTCCCACCTTCAAAACCCTCCTAAAATCACATCTCCTCCAAGAGGCCTTCCCAGACTAAGCCCTTTATTTCCCCTATCCTATCTCTGTTCTGTGTTGACCCTGAACTTGGTGTATTCTTAAACACTCTGACACCCCAACCCCACAGTACTTGGATAAATATTCTTATACTCCACTATTCCCCTATTCCCTAATCCATTTTAATATGTCTTTCCCCATAGACTGTAAGCTCTTTGTAGGCAGGTATCACATCTATGAGCCTTGTTGTACTATACTTGCCCAAGCACTTAGTAGAGTGCTCTGCACAAAATTAGTGCTCAAAACAAATCACTGATTGACTGTGTTGCTCACATAACGGTCTTTGCAGTGACCCTAGAAAGCACTGAAAATTTCATGATCTGTAACTCCATTTTCAAAGCTGAATGATATACATTCAAATGGACCAATCAATCAAGGGTATTTATTGACCATGTGCTTGTATGCAAAGTACTGTACTAAGCACTTGGGAAAGTTCAGTATATTAGAGTGGGTAAACATGATCCCTCCCCTCTCCATCCCCTCCGCCTTACCTCCTTCCCCTCCCCACAGCACCCGTATATATGTATATGTTTGTATGAATTTATTACTCTATTTATGTATTTATTTTACTTGTACATATCTATTCTATTTATTTTATTTTGTTAATATGTTTTGTTTTGTTGTCTCTCTCCCCCTTCTAGACTGTGAGCCCACTGTTGGGTAGGGACCGTCTCTATATTTTGCCAACTTGTACTTCCCAAGCGCTTAGTACAGTGCTCTGCACACAGTAAGCGCTCAATAAATATGATTGAATGAACGAATGAATGTAGTCATATTGTGGAAAAGATAAAAATACCTTCTCTGCTTTGCTACCTCTCAATTTGGCTATTCAAATCGTAATGGGCATAATGGCCGGATTTTAAAGCTACTAAATCTCTGGGGAATGTCAAATCGCATGTGACACTGCTTCTCTGATAAACACTGAGGACTGCAGGATCATAGTTGACAAGGAACCACTTTTACCACATTAATATTCTAATGGATAGTGATGTGGCATTTACTAAGAAAATGCAGCTATTAGCAGCATAATCTTGTTGCTGTTGACTCTGTCTCCATGGAGAAGAGTCAAATAGTCCCCAGTTCTATCATCTCTGCTCAGTTTCCAAGACTTCAATCTCACGATCTTGAAATGGCAATAATTACAGTGATAATAGCAACAGTAGCATTTGAGAGCCAGCCAGTTATAAAATAATATCTGCTTCCAATTTTCTTCCATTAACTACCTTTAAATTTTTTATCACCACCTGTGAGTTGATCAGAAGCTTTAAGCTCTGTGCATGCAGATATGTAAATACAGATATACCTTTATATGTTTGTGTGTATGCATGTACAATTTAGGAGTGGAAAGTAAGAAATTATATAGTAAAGAATTATATACCAGGAACTTTCAACCAAAATAATATATATACAGGGACATTTAATAGGTAATGCTAAATTTCTCCATAGTTGTGCAATATAAGTAAAATATTCTGAAGGCAAACATACCAATGTATTGAATTCACACTGTATGTTGCTTTGTCTCAAAGTTGTCTTTAAGAGATTATAAATCTGTAACCTAATTCAAGATGTTTGACAAACATCGATTGCCATTTTTGCATCTAACGTCATGTTTCAAAATCTACTTTTTCGCATGTGTGAGAAAGAAAGAAGAGCAAATGCCAATATCAGATTAAATCTCTAGTTTCCTTTCTAGACATGTTTTCTTTTTAGTCCTACCTGGTATTTTTTTTTATCTTCTTAATCTAAACCCAGTCAAAATAAGCAGGTTTTAATTAAAAAAGCTGCAAGCAACCCAATCAGGTCAACTTAAGAGAAAGAAAAGCAAGTTACGCTCATGTAAGTCAGAACACACTGTGATCAAGGTTGGATCATAGCAGAAACCTGAGGTTGATGGTCCCTCGGTGGGTTGACTAAAATGTGAAAAAATAATTTAATGCATGGAAAACTTTTATATGGATTCCTAAGTGAATTACCAAAGGAAAAGTCGTTTCCTTAAAAATAAATTATCTTCAGTGTTTCCACATGTGTACCCTCTTGCTTGAAGGAGTGGTTCTAATAAAAAAAAAACCCTGAAAATATAGATTAGACTATTTCCTAATCTATTTTGGGATATACTTATGAGATACATTAATTTATAGGTCTGATGATGACCTTTTACAATTTCTCTTTGAATTTCTTCGTGACAGATAAAATTGGTCAATTTTCTCTAGTCTAGGTAGAGGATTCTGTGGGATTTTCAGGGGTAAAATAATGATAATAATAATAATAATAATAATAGCATTTATTAAATGCTTACTATGTGCAAAGCACTGTTCATTCATTCAGTCATATTTATTGAGCACTTACTGCATGCAGAGTACTGTACTAAGCGCTTGGGAAGTACAAGTCGGCAATATATAGAGATGGTCCCTACCCAACAACGAGGTCACAGTCTAGAAGGGGGAGACAGACAACAAAACAAATGGTGAGGTTACAGGGTGATCAGGTTGTCCCACAGTCTCAATCCCCATTTTACAGATGAGGTAACTGAGACACAGAGAAGTCAAGTGACTTGCCCAAAGTCACACAGCCGACAATTGGTGGAGCGGGATTTGACCTCTGACTCCGAAGCCTGTTCTCTTTCCACCGAGCCACGCTGCTTCTCCATGGATGGAAAGGAGGTGGGGAGGCAGAGGTGGGGCAAGGAGGAAGTGGGAGGAAGGGGCTAAGTGTAGAGGAGGAAGGAGATGGGGGAGAAGGAGGTGGAGGAAAGAGGCAGGAGAAGGTGTGGAGGAGATGGGGAGGTGGAGCCAAGCTAGCTCTCTTCCTCCCTTCAAAGCCCTACTGAGAGCTCACCTCCTCCAGGAGGCCTTCCCAGACTGAACCCCCGTTTTCCTCTCCTCCTCCCCATCCCCCCTGCCCTACCTCCTTCCCCTCCCCACAGCAGTTGTATATGTTTGTACAGATTTATTACTCTATTTTACTTGTACATATTTACTATTCTATTTGTTAATGATGCGCATTTAGCTTTAATTCTATTTTTTCTGACGACTTGACACCTGTCCACATGTTTTATTTTGTTGTCTGTCTCCCCCTTCTAGACTGTGAGCTCGTTGTTGGGTAGGGACCGTCTCTATATGTTGCCAACTTGTACTTCCCAAGCGCTTAGTACAGTGCTCTGCACACAGTAAGCACTCGATAAATACGATTAAATGAATGAATGAATGAGGAAGGGGGTAGGGGTAGCGGGGAGGAGGAGATTAGGGAGGTGGAGGAATGTGGAGCGGGGAAGGGGGAGAGGGCTCTCCATCTAAGAAGGAAGTTACAGGTATGGAATCCACATTTTACAGATGAGGAAATTGAAAAGTTGAGTGATTTTCCCACAGTCAAGTAAGCATCCACAGTTGGAATTAGAACCCCAATCTTTGAGAAGAAGAATAATCGTAATAAAAATTATAATGGTATTTGTTAAGCATTTCCTGTGTGCTGGGCACTGTCCTAAACGCTGGGGTAGACACAAGCAAATCGGGTTGGACGCAGTCCCTGACCCACGTGGAGCTCACAGTCCTGGTCCTGATTTTCCAGATGAGGTAACCGGGGCCCAGAGAGGTGGGATAACTTGCCCTAAGATCACACAGCAGACAAGCAGCAGAGACATTATTAGAGCTCATCATTCATTCATTCATTCATTCATTCACTCATTCACTCATTCATTCAATCGTATTTATTGAGCGCCTGCTGTGTGCAGAGACTGCTCTAAGCACCTGGAAAGTACAATTAGGCAACAGATGAAGCAACATGGCTCAATGGAAAGAGCCCAGGCTTTGGAGTCAGAGGTCATGGGTTCAAATCCCGACTCCACCAAGTGTCAGCTGTGTGACTTTGGGCAAGTCACTTAACTTCTCTGTGCCTCAGTGACCTCATCTGTAAAATAGGGATTAAGGCTGTGAGCCTCTCGTGGGACAACCTCATCACCTTGTAACCTCCCTGTGCTTAGAACAGTGATTTGCACACAGTAAGCGCTTAATAAATGCCATTATTATTATTATTATCATTAGATGAAGACAATCCCTACCCAACAATGGGCTCACAGTCTAGAAGGGGGAAGACAGACAACAAAACAAAACAAGTAGACAGGCATCAACAGCATCAAAATAAATAAATAGAATTATAGATATATACACATCATTAATAAAATAAATAGTATAATAAATATCTTTATATATACACAAGTGCTGTGGGGCGGGGAGTGGGGGAGAGCAGAGGGAGGGAGTAGGGATGATGGGGAGGGGAGGAGGAGCAGAGGAAGAGGGGGGCACAGTCTGGGAAGGCCTCCTGGAGGAGGTGAGCTCTCTGTAGGGCTTTGAAGGGAGGAAGAGAGCTAGTTTGGTGGATGTGTGGAGGGAGGGCATTCCAGGACAAGGGAAGGATGTGGGCCGGGGGTCAATCAATCAATCAATCAATTGTATTTATTGAGCACTTACTGTGTGCAGAGCACTGTACTAAGCACTTGGGAAGTACAACTCGGCAACAGATAGAGACAATCCCTACCCAGCAACGGGCTCACAGTCTAGGACGGCGGAGACAGACAATAAAACAAAACAAGTAGGCAGGCATCAGTAGCATCACAATAGATAAATAGAATTATAGATATGCTGTGAGCCCGTTGTTGGGTAGGGACCATCTCCATATGTTGCCGATTTGCACTTCCCAAGCGCCCAGCACAGTGCTCTGCACACAGCAAGCACTCAACAGATACGATTGAATGAATGAATAAAAATAACAATCACAATGGCATTTATTAGGCGCCCACTCTATGTAAAGCACTGTTCCAAGCGCTGGGGAGGTCACAAAGTGATCAGGTTGCCCCACGGGGGGTTCACAGTATCAAGCCCTACTGAGAGCTCACCTCCTCCAGGAGGCCTTCCCAGACTCAGCCCCCTCCTTCCTCTCCCCTTCATCCCCCTCCCCATCCCCCTGCCTTACCTCCTTCCCCTCCCAACAACACCTGTATATGTTTGTACAGATTTATTACTCTATTTATTTTACTTGTACATATTTACTATTCTTTTTATTTTATTTTGTTAATATGTTTTGTTTTGTCGTCTGTCTCCCCCTTCTAGACTGTGAGCCCGCTGTTGGGTAGGGACCGTCCCTATATGTTGCCAACTTGTACTTCCCAAGCGCTTAGTACAGTGCTCTGCACACAGTAAGCGCTCAATAAATATGATTAAATGAATGACTGAATCCCCATTTTACAGATGAGGCAACTGAGGCCCAGAGAAGCTAACCGACTTGCCCAAAGACACATAGCCAAGTAGTGGAGTCGGGATTCGAACCCACGACCTCCGACCCCAAAGCCCCTGCTCTTTCCACTAAGCCATGCTGCTTCTCTATGAATGAATGAACATCATTAATAAGATAAATAGAATAATAAATATGTACAAATATACACAAGTGCTGCAGGGTGGGGAGGAGGGTAGAGCAGAGGGAGGGAGTAGGGATGATGGGGACGAGAGGAGGAGCAGATTGACCTTGAGGGGTCCACGTCCTCCTGGAAATCGGCGGGGAGTTTAAGCAGCATGGCTCAGTGGAAAGAGCCCAGGCTTTGGAGTCAGAGGTCATGGGTTCAAATCCCAGGTCCGCCTATTGTCAGCTGTGTGACTTTAGGCAAGTCACTTCACTTCCCTGGGCCTTAGTTCCTTCATCTGTAAAATGGGGATTAAGACTGTGAGCCCCCTGTGGGACAACCTGATCACCTTGTAACCTCCCTAGCGCTCAGAACAGTGCTCTGCACATAGTAAGCACTTAACAAACACCATTATTATTATTATTATTTTCTGGGCCTCAGTTCCTTCATCTGTAAAATGGGGATTAAGACTGTGAGCCCCCCATGGGACAACCTGATCACCTTGTAACCTCCCCAGCGCTTAGAACAGTGCTTTCTGCATAGTAAGCACTTAATAAATGCCATTATTATTATTATTATTATTAGAACAGGCTGCGCCTAGAGGAGATGCCCACCGAAGCAGCATGGCTTAGTGGAAAGAGCCCGGGCCTGGGCGTCAGAAGGTCGTCGGTTCCAATCCCGACTCCACCACCTGTCTGCTGTGTGACCCTGGGCAAGTTACTTCATTTCTCTGGGCTTCAGTCCCCCCATCTGCAAAATGGGGACCGAGACCGGGAGCCCCACGTGGGACAGTGATTGGGTCCAACCCAATTTGCTTGTACCCACCCCAGCGCTCAGTACAGTGCTCGGCACATAGTAAGCACTTAACAAATGCCATCATTATTATTATTATTACCACTGTATACAGCGGAACACTTTATCCCATGCTTAGCCTAATTAAAAGGGGGGGAGGGGGGGGGTTGATGCATACACACACACAAATGCACACACATAATTATGACCCCAAATAGCTACCAATCCTACTGGCTTCCCCAAGTTTCCTGAAGATAGTCCCCCATCACAGGAGTTTCAAGGAGTCTGGACCCCGCAGCGTGCCATCCTAGTTCAAGTCTTAGGTGCTTTGGCTTCGGCCCCAATAAGGTGTCTCAGCACAAATAGGCACTTCATCTATCTGAGCACCGAAACCCATGGGAAAGACACTGACTGAAGAAGATACCATTCACATACACACACACACACAAACACACACACACCACCCCCATCCACCCCCTGGGTGGCCTACAATAATAATAATAATAATACTGATGGTATTTGTTAAGCGCTTACTGTGTACTATGTGCAAAGCACTGTTCTAAGCACTGGGGGGATACAAGGTGATCAGGTTGTCCCACATGGGGCTCACAGTCTTAATCCCCATTTTACAGATGAGGGAACTGAGGCCTAGAGAAGTGAAGTGACTTGCCCAAAGTCACACAGCTGACAATCGACAGAGCCGGAATTTGAACCCATGACCTCTGAACTCCAAAGCCCGTGCTTTTTCTATTGAGCCACGTCACTGCTTTTCCTATCTGGTTCCACCTGAGTGGGGCAGGCAGAAGAAGCCTTGGGAAGGTTATGATCCACCCTGCTTCAATGGTAGAAAGTCTGCATCAGCATTTGGTGCTCTCACTATCTAAACTCACCGATATTCAGTTGCAACCTTTCCCACACATTCCACTCCCCTAACACCAAACTACTTATTATATCTTGATCTTGTCTCACTCGCTGCTGAGCCCTCACTCCCTCCAGCCTGAAACTCCCTCCTGCTTCATTTCCAACAGACCACCCATCTCCCATCTTCAAAACCCTATTAAAATCACACCTCCTCGTATAAACTTTCACTAAGCTGTCATCTCCCCACCCTATTTTCCTTCTGTTTTGCCTGTGCACTTTGAGTCCATATCCTCTAAGCACATTGATACTTCCCCCACCCACATCCTCACAGAATTTATGTACGTACCGTTATACTCTGTAGTTTATTTCCATGCGTCTCCCCTACTAGATAGTATAGATTGCGTATACTAATTCTACTTGACTATATTCTCTCAAGTGCTTGTACAAAATCACTCAACAAATACCACTCACTGGGTGAAAGCCTAAAAATCGCTCCTTCAGCCATAATGCCTTGTAATACCCGACTTTTCTGTAGTGCCAGTGTAAAGAGCATTGTTCTAGGAATCAGGAGACCTGGGTTCAAATCCTGTTGTCCATTTTGGGGCTATGCCATCTTTGGGCAAGGAAGATTTCTGACAAGAGAACCATTTCAAGCACTCTGCAAAGAGGAACCACATCCTGAAAAATAGCTGGTTAATGTGACGGGCAATGGCTGACCAAGGCAACCACCTTTCAGACCACAGCACAACAGCACAGCATTAGCACTATACTGCGGTCACTTCAGCCATAAACGGGTCCTGCAAATAAAAATGCTTTGTGTCCACTTCTCACTATTACAAAATTGGCAGAAATGAAAGGAGCAGCATGGCCTGTGGCCTGGGACTCAAAGGACATATGACACCGTTTCCTGCTGTGTGATCTTGGGCAAGCCACTTAACTTCTCTGTGCATCAGTTAGTTGCCTTATCTGCAGAATGGGGATTGAGACTGTGAGCTCCATGTGGGACATGGACTATGTCCAACCTGATTAGCTTGTACCTATCCCAGGGCATAGTACAGTGCCTGGAACATTGTAAGTGCTTAAGTACAGTGCCCAGCACACAGTAAGTGCTCAATAAATACGACTGAATAAATGAATGAACAATTATTTTAAAAAAAGAGCACTAGCACACAAGTCACTGGGACTATAACTTTATGCAGGTTCACTGTCCTAAAGTTTCAGGACCAATCCATCATTTCTGACAGGCTGCTCCATCACCATAATCATCACCTTAATCATCGCTGTAGCCTGGGTGATTTTGTTTATATAACTCCCTGTTTTTATCATTTCAAATTTTCCTTGTGTGTCATTCACCAGTCTTCATAGGTTATGAATACCCTGGGGTTCACAGACCACATCTTGTATTCTTCCTCGGTGCTTAATAGTGTGCTGTTCACGGTAGGCTTTCAACAAGTACTATTTAATAAATGAATGACTTAAAATATGGATAGCCCAAATTAACCAATAGGTAACATGGAGACAGAGATCACCTGGCTAATATTTTGTCTGATAAACTCTTCATTTGCCTTTACTTTTATCAAGTAAGAATTTGTTAGCTAGGATACCATGTACTTCTTCCTGTTCCCAATCCATAAGCCTCGCCAGTAGCAAACGACATCCATTATGTGAATGTAGCTGAGTTAATTCCCCAGGTCCCCCAAAGATCCTTGTCCCTTTGAGTGACCCACTCCGGTCAAAGAACCAAAGTCCAAGAAAACCAGAATACCAGTGCCCAGATCCTGCAACCAGTATGTGTCTCGAGAGACAGAAAAATCAGTCCATGGTGCTTCCCTTCAAAGCCCTACTGAGAGCTCACCTCCTCCAAGAGGCCTTCCCAGACTGAGCCCCCTTTTTCCTCTCCTCCTCCCCATCCATCCGCCCTACCTCCTTCCCCTCCCCACAGCACCTGTATACGTTTGTACAGATTTATTACTCTATTTATTTTACTTGTACATATTTACTATTCTATTTGTTAATGATGTGCATTTAGCTTTAACTCTATTTTTTTCTGACGACTTGACACCTGTCCACATGTTTTGTTTTATTTTCTGTCTCCCCCTTCTAGACTGTGAGCCTGTTGTTGGGTAAGGATCATCTCTTTATGTTGCCAACTTGTACTTCCCAAGCGCTTAGTACAGTGCTCTGCACACAGTAAGTGCTCAATAAATACAATTGATTGAATGAATGAATGAATGCAGAGCACTGTTCTT
Organism: Tachyglossus aculeatus; assembly: GCF_015852505.1. NCBI lineage: Eukaryota > Metazoa > Chordata > Mammalia > Monotremata > Tachyglossidae > Tachyglossus > Tachyglossus aculeatus. Next base: position 31,635,174 of record NC_052079.1, on the reverse strand, counting down.
AGCACTTATGAAAGTGCAATACAACAATCAGCCGATTAATCGTATTTATTAAGTGCTTACCGTGTGTAAAGCACTGTACTGAGCACTTGAATGCTACAATACACAGACTGGTAGACACATTCCCTGCCCCCAGGTTGAGAGAGAAACTGAGAGCAAGAGTGTGAATAAGACTCTGGGGGCAAAAAGTACCTGCCCCACTCTCAGGCTTACATTTTATCCCCAAGGGGGGAATGATGTTGGCCACTTGCTTCTCCACCCACACAATCTACTGCATGGATTAGTACGCACTGGCATGGGACAACATTCACTAGGCGTGACCATTCAAGTGAGTCTCTCTCACCATTTGAAAATCATCATCTTTGCCACTGTGCACGTCTGGTTGCTAAAGCCAGGGCACAGATCAGCTAATAAGCATCATCTCTGCTTCCATCCTGCTGGCTGTTTAGCCTGGTGCCAGCAAGTCTGTTTCAGTGTTGTCTCAGCTACTCTCTGTTTTTTAGTATAACTCCATTCCTATTTGGGGCGGGGGGCAGGTTCCCCTAGAAACAGTCTCCCACCAGTGGCATCTCAACATCAACCCTTTCCTCCCCGCAATACTAGCGTCTATACATTAGGGTGGTACTTTATACTTTAAATTTCCTCTGATGTGCTCTAATTAAAATGAAAGATCATATTTGTTCTCTTTGGCACCACCCATTTGCCTTACTTCTTAAATAATGATCCTGATTTTTCCTTACATAAGAGAGTGTACTGGTCTTGCCGATATACTTTCTTGGACATACATTCTCTCGTGTCCTTTTCAGGAATTGGTATCACCTGATCCACTGACAAAGCAGCTTGCTTGCACTGTTTAGAAAGTGATGTGTGGAAGCAGCCTATGTCCTTATTCATTCAGTCAGTCAGACAGTCAATCATATTTATTGAGCACTTACTGTGTACTGAGCACAATACAACAATATGTATACCAACTCAACTGCATGGTACAGGATTCTGCACATAGTAAGCTCTCAAAAATTATACCATTTATAACAATTATGGTACTTGTTAAGTGCTTACTATGTGCCAAGCACTGTTCTAAGCACTTGGGTAGATACAAGTTAATCAGGTTGGTCCCTATCCCATATAAGGCTCACACTCTTACAGATGAGGAAACCGAAGCCCAGAGATATTAAGTTACTTGGCCAAGGTCACACAGCAGACATGTGGCAAAGCCAGGATTAGAACTCAGGTCCTTCTGACTGCCAGGCCTGTGCTGTATTCATTCATTAATTCATTCAATTGTATTTATTGAGCACTTACTGTGTGCAGAGCACTGTACTGAGCACTTGATGCATTAAGCCATGCTGATGATGATACACAAAGTAAGATCTCAAATAATATCACTTATTGATATATTAAAGTCCAGTATGTTGACTTCATATGTATTCACTAGGTGAATCTACTCCAGTGCTTAGTACAGTGCTGCATATACTGCTTAACAAATACCATTCATATTATTGTTAATAATTATCTCTACTATGATTATTAATATTATCATTACTATCATTTCTCCAAGTATTCAAAAGTGCTTCTTTCCACTACTTCTTTACACTACTCTGGTAAATTTTAATTTGCCCCCTCCACAAATTACTGAAATATCTTCATTAACAGTCTCCCCTTTTCTAGTCTTAGCCTTCTGGTTGTCTCTGAGTTATCTTACTAAACACTTCACTCCCTCCTCAATAACATCTGATGACTCCCCATGTCTCATCACATCAGCCCGTTCCCTCAGACTTAGTTGCCCTCTTCTTCCATTAGATTCTAGTTTGTGCTTTTGCTTTTTACAAGCAAATTTTCCAACCATTCTTCATTCTCACCTTTTGTCTCTTTTACCGTTTCTCCTATTTGAAAAGCCTTCTTCCTCGGCTTCAGCTACTAAAATTTTTCTTTTAAAATCATCATTCCCAAGGAATTCACTGATTAATGTTTCCAATATTTTGGTCATGCATTTCATCAGCCATCTCCATACTTATGCACCTGTTATTGATTGGTTAATCAACCTGTACATGTCATTATATTGGTTTTTGTCTTATTTGTGCTAGTCTTTGCCATAAAATTATAAGAACCTTAAAGGAAGGGGCCAAGGTTTCTTCCTTCCAGATGCTTCTAAAGAAGCTAGTGGGGTTTTCTGAATATACTAGCCACTTAATAAATGATCATGGCTTATTGGCACTTTGGGTAAAATAGCTATTTTGCCAGTCCTGATTTTATGCTATCCCAAGATAAATGTCATGTTGAGTCAGGGTAACCTGAGAAGCATTTAGGTGAGCCAGACTCTATAGATAGGGTAGAAAGGGGAAATTATCTATTCGACTGTTAACTTGGCGAGGCACACTGTCCTTTTCAGGGAAGAAAATCCATCTAATAATTACTAATCACAATGTATCATTCAGATAGAGTAAAAGAACACTGTCATAATCTTTTACAATGCCATTTGTAAATGCTGAAACATGTAAAGAAGATGATAAGGACAAAACACTCTGCAATTTAGCCTGTATATTCAGTAGGAAACAAAGGTCACCTCATTTCAGCACTTGAAAATTGCTCCCCTGAAATTTTCATTCACAATGTGCAAATCTCATTAATATTTTGGAAATATGCAGTATGGTGTCTTAATTTATATAAACATATCTCAAACCATCTAATAATCAAATACAGCTTTTAGGAGTGGGTATACTCAGTAGCATTTAAATTCAGTAAAATGTTTTAAACTATCTTTCAAACATATGGGGTTTGGCCAGAAAAAATGCCTTTTGTAATGCTCTTTTCCTCCTAATATTTAAACCCATATGTGTTTTCTGGGAATTAAATTCATATGTCTTCAAGAGATTTACATTTATCCCATTTGAATCACGTTTTCTAAGAGTTATTTGATGTTGGAACAGTTTTATAGCTCCTTTATGTTATGATTTTACATTCCCCTTACTTTGAACCAGGTAGTAGAGTCTTGCAAAAAATTATAAAAATGAAAACACAATAATAATATTTAAAAAAAACTGGAACATAAAGTGATTTGAATTTGGCCCAAAATTTAGAACTCAAGAAATTTGAGTTGAGTGGTTTTTAAGTTGCAAAAAAAATATACAATTTCCAGTCAAAATGTGTTTATTCTTGGATGATTTTTAGGAATTTTAATAATAAGGGAAAAAATTATTTGAAGACAGATTCCTGATCAGAAGATGATCAACTTCTGATGTTGGGATTTTCAATTTCTTCAATTGTTTTCCTTAATTTGAATTTACACGAATTTCAAAAATAGAAATGTATCATATGGAAACAATTTTTTCCCCTCAAATTATTTTAAAAATAGAATTCTATTTCAAAGAACTTCCCTTTGAAATATCAAAGTAATTATAGCAGTACCCTTTGGCAGTTGTCAAAATCAAGATTACAAAAGATGAAATAGCTTGCTCCATGTTGGAATCAGAATGTGAACTCTCAGTCTTGAAGATGTTATTTTGTTCATTTGTCCCCTGAGCCAAATTATTTTTGATTAAAGCAATGAAATTTTATCTGAAGACAGTAATTTTTGCCCTGGCCCTAGACGAACATATTTCTATCTGTCCTATAGGAGGAGTGCATAACATGCTTCTGACTAAAGGATTAAAAGTACATATTCTCTTATTTCTATCTCTAATCCTACTGTTTAAGAACTTCCTCTACCAATTTGTCCCTCTCCACCCGCTCCTACAATATAAATAATGCCGGGATATTTTGACAAAACTGAAAAAAGGAATATTGGGGACAACTTTTCCTGTGTGCAAATTACTCTCTGAGAATAAGTGAAGATGTATTAAGTTTTCCAATCTATCAGTCAATAGTATTTATTGAGTGCTTACTGCGTGCAGAGCAGGGTACTAAGCATTTGGGAGAGTAAAATATAACAGAGTTGGTAGACACATTCCCTGCCCACAACAAGCTCACAGTCTAGAGAGGGACATAAATTATGGATATGTATATAAGTGCTGAGGGCTAAGGGAGGGGTGAATAAAGGGAGCGAATCAGAGCGATGCAGAAATGAGTGGGAAAGATGAAATGAGGGCTTAGGGAAGGCCTCTTGGAGGAGATGTGTGCCTTTGAAAGTGGAGAGAAAAATTTTCTGTTGGATATGAAGAGGTGGGCATTCCAGGTCAGAGGCAGGTTGTAGGTGAGAGATTGACAGTGAGATAATCGAGATCGAGGTACAGTGAGCAGGTTGGTTATAGAGGAGTGAAGTGTACCGGCCGAATTGTAATAGGAGAACATGAGGTGAGGTAAGAGGGTGCAAGACAATTGAATGTTTTAAAGTCGAGGCCAGGATACCAAGGTATTATTTAATGAACCGAGGCAGAAATAGCCAAATGGGAAAATCTAGCTTGGTATCAGCTTCTTTTGACATTTTAAGTGCCCAGAACATTTTTCTGAATAAACATTGGGTCCCTACCTCCCCACTCCTCAAAAACCTCAAATGGTTAACCCATCCACCTCGAGACACAAACTCACTGTGAGCCTGGAGTGTGTCTACCAAATCTGTTGTATTCTCCCAAGAGCTCGGTACAGTGCTCTGCATACAGTAAGTGCTAAATAAGTACATTTTATTTATTGATCCACTGCTGCATCAAATAGAAATGCTTTACTTGGCCTCATTCTTAACACATCCACTTCACACTCCCTGTTCATACCTTACTTCTTCCTAGATCTCCCTCCCCATTCATATCCACCAGCTGCCCCGAAAACCCACTTTTTCCAGAAGGCCTTTTCCAATAAACACCATTTTTTCAGGTTGTGTCAATTCAGCAACACTCCTACAGCATATGGGTTTATACACCTATCCCTAGCACTTTGGTAGTTCTTCTGTTACATTTTTCTATCTATGCCATTTTCAATTTGTTCTATCATGCTCTTGCCATCAACATATCTAGTATTTTCTTCTGCTTCTATTTGTGAAGAGTTTGTATCTTTCTGTCTCCTCCATTAGATTGTAAGCATCTTGAAGACAGGATTCCCATGTTCCATTTTTATTATATTTGCCTAAGAACTTAGCATACTGGATTACAAGCAGTAGACACTTTATAAATACCTTTGATTCTATCATTTATTTTTCTCAATGCATAGCACTGAAATTTGGCAGATACGTTGTGATCAGCTCTAAAGGCACAGATGGTGTATAATCTGTAAATAACCACAGTCACTGTAAGGATATGTGTTCTTCTGTCAGCCAACAATGTAAAATGCAACATAAAGCAACACGTTTCCTTTTCACAATTTGTCTTTAAGATAGAACTGTGCATTTGTAAAATACTTTGTATAAACAGTTTCGGCTCTACAACTAAAATGTCACCAAGAAACTCCCTCAAAATTGTTGTTGTAAAATTCCCAGCAAACACACTGTTCTCTTCAGTGGACAGTCCCAGTTTAAAACTTTGGTCCAAGCACTATAGTTACATTAAATTCTACATTGTTGCAGACAAGGCTGCCCATGCAAACTTTAATAGCACAAACAGCACATGCAAGAACTACTCAATGTGTTAATGCTACCTAATGATAGGGGTCCCCTTTTATGTTCAGGAATTTTAATTGGATCCACACTGGCTTTCTCACATGCTTTTTTTCTTTAATTTCTATCAGTTATTGTCCTTCAATTCAAACATATTACACTATATTACATTTCACACATGAAAAGAATTGTTCAAACATAGTTCCATGAACTTTCTCTTGCACCTAAGTCTAATTTTTCCTCAAACTCATTCTTTTGATGAAAATCTTTGGAAATATTTTATAAACTATAGGGATAGTTTATAAAATACAGCTTGGGGTCACACCAGGCGATAATATCTTGGTTTTGGGTAGTTCTCTGCCATGGAATGGAAATCACTGGAAATCAATTTAAATGTGACCATGTTTGCTACATATGAGCCTTCTGAGATCTGGCTATGGAGGATAATTCCAGATACGCATTTCTTAAACAGTTGGTCACTGTTCAAAGTGATAACTAGTCTTATGAATAATGGAAATATTTAACCATGGGTTATTGGATCAAGTTACCTTCATCCAGATGCCCACCAGAATGGGTTATTTATTCTGCAATCTTCATACATGCTAAACATTTGAAAATTCCTCTGTAGTACAGAAAAGTGCTCAGACTTTAAAAGGGTTTTAGTCTTCTAATTTAGGACACTTTCATAAAGGGATTAAATAGAGATGGATTTTAAATCTGGTATTTTTTTTTCCATTCCCATATGTTCTCCACTCCTTTAGAACAGGCAATCAGTAGATACCAACATTAGAACACTGTCAGCTGTGAAGCATGTGGTTCCCTTAAGAGGGAAATGGAACAAAAAGGAAGAGCTAAGAATAAACATTTTAGAACTCTAGCAAATAATGCCAGTGAAAGCAATCTTAAGAAAGAAAAAAGGGTTTGCAATATAAATAAAACCAGTGACATCAACTTTTACCAATTCTCTGCTGGCTCTCACTTTCAAAGTTAGAATTCTAACTGCAAAAGACTTCCCATCACAGAAACTGCAGAAGCTCATGACAAGTAGTTGCCCTAAGCAGTTATCTGTGTTTTTCTTGAGATATATATTAATCAGACAATAGTATTTACTGAGCACCCTCTGTTTGTCAAGCACTTTCTCCCTCCCACTCCCTATGTGGTTCAGACATTGATGTCGAACATCTCTGGTATCCAGCGCAGGGCCTAGCACAGTGCTTGGAAAACACCACCATTATTTACTATTATTATTGTTATTTTCTCATCATCATTGTTTTTATTATTATTGTTGTTACTATTATTGTTCCCTGCCTTTAAGAAACTTACGATCTACAACAATCTACAATTTACAATCTACAACTACAATCTAGTAGAAGAGCTCACAACTTAGCTCATGATATAGCCACGGTCTTTCATATCTGAAGATGAAGATGATTTTACCGTCACACAGGCTTTAGCAAGGCCAGTGGGTGTGGTTGAATAGGTCTCAATAAATAAACTCACCATTCCACATGTAAATTGTCTGATAAACTCTTAATTGGTCTTAAAGTCTTCCAATTATCCCCAAATCCTCTCATTATTGCCGCCCTCAGGCTGCTGAGCTCTGGCTATAGGGACAGAGAAGTAGGATTAGTTAGGGTTAGAGAGATGTTTGGATTTTAAAAATCAAGACTGCAACCAGATTAACAAAAGATTAAGGAGACATTATTAATATGACTTGTTTGTTCAGAGTTGTTGACAGGAATGAGAAATACATCACTCTGAAATCAATTTCATCTGAGCCAACTTTTTCAAATTCACTGATACTTTTCACACACTAGAAAGATGAGAAATTGTCATGAAAATGCCAAAAGTCACTTCATAAAGGCTAAATATAAATTGCCATCTGCCCAGATGTTAGGGCATTTTACCCAGTGTTAACTTTTAATCATAGTCTCTGAAGTTTCTCCAGTTAAAGTAAAATCTATGATCCCACGTGACTGCCATATGGCAGCAGAAATTTACTAAACTCTGAAAAAAACATCCTCACTCTTTAGTGACTTACTGAAAGTGCTGTTTTAATAAAGTCAGTGAAATAATACTGCGATGGACCATTTTTCTGTTCATTCTATCCTATCCAGTTTTTTCTGATATCTCAAATATCCTCATTTCTCCCTTTAAATTTTATAGGTATTCCCCAACTTGAAGGATGCCAACTGGGGCAGCTAAAGATGATGAAGCAAAAATTACCTCAGGGTGTGGAAATTTGACTCCTAAAGATGGTACTGATGCTTGCCTTCACACAGTGCTGCAGCTCTGAACTAGGTGACTCTCTGACACTTTTCTGAGATGGCAGGAACAGGGTTGGGCATCATGCGGGACGGAAGTGATCCATTAGTGGGGTGGAAGTCAGGGCCCCAGATAATAATAATTATGGCATTTGTTGAGCACTTACTAAGTGCCAGGCACTGTACTAAGCGCTGGGATAGGTAAACGTCAATGGAGTTGGACACAGTCCCTGTCTTAATCCCCATTTTACAGATGAGGTATCTGAGGCACAGGGAAGTTAGCAACTTGTCCAAGGCCGCACAGCAGACAAGTAGCAGAGCTGGGATTAGAACCCACATCCTCTGATCCCCAAGCCCGTGCTCTTGCCACTAGGCCACACTGCTCATCCTCTAGACTGTAAGCTCATTGTGTAAGTTTGCTGTCTACTAACTCTGTTATATTGTTCTTCATTCTGTACTCTTCCAAGTGCTTAGTACAGTGCTCTGCCCAGTGTAAATTCCTTATTAATATAACTGATTGATGGGTTGGTTGATGGCCCCTAGGACAAGGCAGTGACAAGGAGGTGGTGACATGATGGCAAAGATGGAAATGGATAAATAACTACCTTTTTGACAGGCTTATGTGAAATTTTCATACGCTTTTATTGCATTATGTTGTGAGCATAATGTAACATAATAATGTCATATGGAAACGGAGGGGCTAACTGTCCGGATTCAACCCTGACGCCAAGCCATTTACAAGCAGCATGGTCCAGTGAAAAATGTACGGGATTGAGTAAGAGGACCTGGGTTCTAATCCTGACTCTACCACTTGCTCGTTGTGTGACTTTAGGCAAGTCCCTTAATTTCTCTGAGCCTCAGTTCTCTGAATTGTAAAAATGAATGAATTGTAAAAATTAATATCTGCTCTCCCTCCTGCATAGACTGTGAGCCTCATGTAGGCCAGGGACCATGTCCAATCCAACTAACTTGTAGGTTCTACAGATCTTAGAACAGTACTTGACACATAGTTCGCGCTTAATACCACTGAAAAAAATCCAGACACTGAATTGTTTAATAGTGACTTTGAGGGTCATGTCTGTCATCTGACAAGCAGCTTGGCCTGTTCTAATTCCAACCATGCCACTTGTCTGCTTTGTGACCTTGGGCAAGCCACTTCACTTCTCTGTGCCTCGGTTACCACATCTGTAAAATGGGGATTAAGACTTTGAGCCCCTTGGGGATAGGGAGCCAGGTACCTTGTATCATTCCCAAAACTTAGTACAGTGCAGGCATATAACAATGATGGCATTTGTTAAGTGCTTACTATGTGGAAAGCACTGTTCTAAGTGCTGGGGAGGATACAAGGTGATCAGGTTGTCCCATGTGGGGCTCACAGTCTTAATCCCCATTTTACAGATGAGGTAACTGAGGCACAGAGAAGTTAAGTGACCTGTCCAAGGTCACACAGCTGACACTTGGCAGGGACGGGATTTGAACCCATGACCTCTGACTCCCAAGCCCGTGCTCTTTCCATTGAGCCACGCTATAATAAGCGATTAACAAATACCACAATTATTATTGTTCAGCTCTCTAAAGAATGCACATAAGCAATCACAAAGTCATTACAGATGAGGAGACTGTACTGTCAAATCCTTGTAGTGAGGGACTGTGTCTTTTACTTTCAGTGTTTGTTCTCCAAGCATTTCAGCAGTGCCGTGCTCTGTTCACATGCTCTGCACGTGCTCTGCTGATGTTGGTTATGGTGAAAGATGCTTTTGCAATATCAATCTCACAGTCACAATCACTGTTCATGCAACTCCCATGTGAACCTTTACATTGCCATGATTGACAGGCCAAGATAGCTGCAGATTTTCTGTTAAGGTTCTTCCCTGGACCTCTGACATCAAGCCTATAGCTGAGATGGAATTGATAACCTAAGGCATTCATGATCCTCCCCTAGCCTGCTTCTCAGGCAGGCAGTTTTCCAAGCTGCAGGACTTTTGGAGCTCTCTCTACAGCCCTCTAGACTGTAAGCTCATTGTGGGCAGGGAATATGTCTGCTATATTGTTATATTGTAATCTCCCAATCACTCAGTACAGTGTTTTGCACACAGTAAGTGTTCAATAAATATGATTGACCTACTGAATGCAGCTCAGACTTCCTGGAAGTCCCAGGTCATTGATTTTCTTACGGAGGGAGACAACTAGAATGCAAGCCCATTCCACTCACTCAAGGTGAAACTTCTCAAGTCAATAATGAAACCTCAGATGTATATATGTTTGTACATATTTATTACTCTATTTATTTATTTTACTTGTACATATCTATTCTACTTATTGTATTTTGTTAGTATGTTTGGTTTTGTTCTCTGTCTCCCCCTTTTAGACTGTGAGCCCACTGTTGGGTAGGGACTGTCTCTATATGTTGCCAATTTGTACTTCCCAAGCGCTTAGTACAGTGCTCTGCACACAGTAAGCGCTCAATAAATATGATTGATGATGATGATTCAGCTATCATAATATTTTCTGTCAGCTATTTTTATAATGTTCCCTATTGTTTATGTAGAAAATCTGAGTATTTGAGAGATGCATGCTTTAGAAAATGACTTCAGAAAGATTAATCTGCATGATTCAGTTTCCTGACATGATGGCATCATCAATCTCCCAGTTTATGGATGGGGTGGAATGTCTGGGGAATTAAAAAGCTATAATTTGCTCTCTCTGCTATCAATACATTGGTAATTAAGTTTATTTGACTGAAGCTGACTTCCCTAACCCAGTATATGAGGTTGCTAGGTAGTTGAGCTAGAATATATGTAACTGAGTCTAGATTAGAAAAAAAATTAAAACATATGTTTATCTGTATGACCACTAAAATCACATCCGGCATTATCAAGATAAGGTTCACTGTACTTTGTGTTTGATTTGATTTGAAAAATCTTTAGCATCCCAGATAGAGTTTTGATAGGCACTTAATATGTTACTATCTTGTTTTGCTCATAGATTAACACTGTGTTGCCAGTAGTGGAGCAAAAGAGGAAGAAAATTGTTTTAAAATTATTTAATACTATTCCACGAACTGACTGACTGTGCTTACTGCTAGATGGGAGTTTCTACATTCTCATCCTCCCTCCAGTGAGCATCAGGTCCTAAGAAAAACAATATAGACTAAAAATACAGGACTAAGAGTTAGGAGACATGGGTTCTAATCCCAGATCTGTCACTTGTCTACTGAATGACCTTAGCATGTCACTCAAATTCTCCACACCTCAGTTTCTTCATCTGTAAAATGGAGATTAAATACATGTTCTCCCTTAGACTGTGAGACAGGGACTGTGACTGATCTTATTGCAATGAATCTATCCCATGCTTGGCATTTAGTAAATACTTAACAGACACCATTATATTATTATTATGCCATAATTACTATTATCCTAATAGTCAGGGTAAGATAGACATTTTTGTAATTGAAAAATTTTTGGGAAAAGACTTATTTTTGTCCCAATAATACAGATGTCAAACAAAATCACTCGTTTGTCTTAATAATTCAGGAAATTGCTTCTCTAATTGGTATATGTAAGGAGTTGAATCAGTGGAGAACTACAGAGTTGTATAAGATTCAACAAGAGAGTTTTCTCCCCAAATCCTGTCTGTTCTAGCCACTTCAATAGACTCCAATCCACCTCTTCATTTCCAACTAAAGTTCTGTGATCAGGCTGATCCAACCACTTACATACACTACCTCAACTCCTCCATCAACCTCCTCGCTGACCTTCCTGCCTCCTGTCTGCCCCAGCTCTGGTCCATATTTCAGTCTGTTGTCTACATCATTTTCCAAAAAAAGTTCAGTCCACATCACCACACTCCTAAAAATCTTCCACTGGTTGCCCATCCACGTCCACATCAAACAGAAACTGAATGTAATTGGCTTTAAGACACTCAATCAACTCTCCTCCTCCTACCTTTCCTCTCTGATCTTCTACTGCAACTCAATCTGCAAACTTTGTTTTTTTTAATGTTAACCTATTCACTGTACATCATTCTTGCCTGTGTCTCCACCGACACCAGACTCACATTCTCCCTCTGTCCTGCACTCTCTTCCCTTTTATATCTGATGGACCACCACTCTGCCCATTTTCATAACCTTACTGAAATCACACAACAATGATGGTATCTGTTAAGTGCTTACTATGTGTCAGACACTGTACTAAGTAAGCGCTGGGGTGGATACAAGCAAATCAAGTTGGACACAGTCCCTGTCCCATGTGGGGCTTATAGTCTCAGTCCCCATTGTACAGATGAGGTAACTGAGGCATAGAGAAGTGAAGTGACTTGCCCAAGATCACAGGGTATACAAGTGGTGGAGCTGCTCCAAGAGGCCTTCCATGACTAACTCCTCATTTACCCAACCTATTCACCCTCCCTACTGCATTCTCTGTGCACTTAGGTCTGTACTCCTTAAAAAGTTTGAGCTCATCCCACCACCCCCAGTCCCATAACATCTATGTTCATATCCTTATAATCTTCTATTTCCCCCATATATAATTTCTTTTAATGTTTTTCTTTCCTTCTTGACTGTAGTCTCCTCATGGGCAAGGATGGTATCTACCAGCTCTACAGTAGTATATAGTCTCCCTAGAATCTAGTAGAGTGCTATAATAATAATAATAATAATGACATTTGTTAAGCGCTTACAGTGCAAAGCACTGTTCTAAGCGCTGGGGGGGATACAAGGTGATCAGGTTGTCCCACGTGGGGATCACAGTCTTAATCACCATTTTACAGATGAGGTAACTGAGGCACAGAGAAGTGAAGTGGCTTGCCCAAAATCACACAGCTGAGAAGCGGCGAAGCTGGGATTAGAACCCATGACCTCTAATTCCCAAGCCCGGGCTCTTTCCACTGAGCCACACACTCAAAAATACCATCGACTGATGGATTCAACAGCATTATAACCAAATCCAGGTGCCCCATTTGTGAAAGCACAGACTTTTGATGAGGATACTAGCCAACAGTTTGTCAACTGAATACTTTCAAAAGTCTTCAGTGAAGAAAGATTATAACTGTATATCATAAAGTGAAAGTAATTCCATGAAAAAAATCAAACATTTGATTTAAATCAAGCACAATGGTGAATCCCATAGAGAATTTTCCCCTAGATACTAGTAAAACTAAGCAATGCTTGGTTGTGTTTATACATGACTACACACAAGCATTGTTTAGTCAAATATATACATCCATCAATCTTCCCTTGAAGTTTCTTCTGTTACATCCAAGCATTGCAAATTTAATTTTTAGAGAAGGAATGGAAGCTGGAAAAATAGGAGAAGTAGTAATAGCATTTATTAAACAGTTACTCTGTGCAAAGCAGTGTTCTAAGGGTTGGGAAAGAAACAAATGGTTGAGGGGTAGCCCCGAGGCATTCACAACTTAAGAATAGGCAAGAAAGGGAATTGGCAATAGACACATATAGAAAGGTCACCAAAAATACAAAAAAGAGATAGTAATAATAACAGTAATAATAATAATAATTGTGGTATCTATTAAGTAATTACTATGTGCCAAACACTACTAAGTGCTGGGGTAGATACAAGAAAAACAGAAGATGAAAAACATAAAAGAACAGCAGGAAAAAATAATAATAATAATAATAGCATTTGTTAAGCACTTACTGTGTGCGAAGCACTTTTCTAAGTGCTGGGGGGGATACAAGGTGATCAGGTTGTCCCACAGGGGGCTTACAATCTTAATTCCCATTTTACAGATGAGGGAACTGAGGCTCAGAGAAGTTAAGTGACTTGCCCAAGGTCACACAGCATATGTGTGGTGGAGCCGGGATTAGAACCCATGACCTCCGATTCCCAAGCCTGTGCTCTTGCCACTGAGCCACGGTTGTAGGGTGGATATTTGGAGGGCAAGAAGCTTGATTTTACATGGGAGAATCATTATACCCATTTTATAGATAAGGAAACTGATGTTCAGAGAAGTTGTCACTTGCCCAAGGTCACACAGGGGGCCAGTGGCAGATAGTGAATTAATGAGCAGAGATGTTACAAAAGGATCAAGCAAGGATATTGGTATTGATTAATAACCTAATAGACTGTCTAGAGAAGCAGCGTGGCTCAGTGGAAAGGAGCACGGGCTTTGGAGTCAGAGGTCATGGGTTCAAATCCTGACAGTTGTCAGCTGTGTGACTTTGGGCAAGTCACTTAACTTCTCTGTGCCTCAGTTAGCTCATCTGTAAAATGGGGATGATGACTGTGAGCCCCACTTGGGACAACCTGATCATCTTGTATCCTCCCCAGCGCTTAGAACAGTGCTTTGCACATAATAAGCGCTTAATAAATGCCATCATTATTATTATGCATGGTGTAGCTAGTTACCATCATCTGAGATTCTCTCTGAGCCCCCAGGGATGAGTTTCTCCCTCTCATTTTTGTGGACAACTGGAAGGAGAAAGGAAAAGGAAAAGTACTTGTAGCATTAGCTACACCTGAATTTGCATAGTATTTTTACTTTTTTAAAGGCTGTGTCACAAAACTTATTTCATTTCATACTCGCAAAATCCTTGATCCCCTCCTTTATGCAGATGGACAAACTGAAGCTCGGATATATGAAATTACTTGTCAATGTTGTGTCAGTGGCAAAGCAGGGATTAGACAAATGCTAAACTGGGTCCTTTCACTGGCCCCAACTCTTTCCTCTAGACAGTGCTGACATTTCACTGGGCACCAAGGAAGATAATTGAAAATTACTCCTGGCATTGCAGGAGGCAAATGTGAAAGCATAAAAAGCAGAATTTATAAACCTGCACCTGATGTGGAAGGAATGGTCATGTTTCAATTTTATTAGTTACACTTACACACATGGGGACAATCTCACTATTGGTGCTCTCATTTTCAGACAGACATGTAAAAATTGAATCAATAAAAAAAATTGAGATGGTTTCAGGGAATCCTCAAAGCATAAATCATCTAAAAATAAACAGTTTCTGATTGAGCTGTTATTATAAAAGTTATATTGGAAATAATTAAGGTCTAGCTCAATCTAGAGTTTCAGCCTGGCCTGATTCTCCATGTGCATCTTCAACACGATGATGCGTCCTTCTCAAAGCCATTCATCATTGTGGTATTAGTTAAATGCTTACTATGTGTCAAGCACTGAACTAAGCGTCGAGGTAGAAACAAGATAATCAGGTTAGATACAGTTCCTGTCCCATACAGACTCACAATTTAAGGGGATGGGAGGAAAGGTACTGAATCCCCATTCTGCAGATTAGGAAACTGAAGCAGAGATAAATCAACGGACTTGCACAAGATCACACAGCAGGCAAGTGGCACAACCAGGATTAGAACCCAGGCCTCCGGATTCCCAGACCCTTGGTCTTTTCATTAGGCCATGCTGCTTCTCAAAGTGTAAAGTAAGTTTTTCTGGGTGGAAGAGGCCCTTCCTGAGTACCTAGCGATTGGCTCCAGTTTGCACAGAAGTGATAGCTTATGCTTAGGGTTATTAATGGACCTTCCCTTTTCCTCCCATCCAACTAATAGCATGCCTGTATCCCTGGGCACATTCCTGCCACCACCAGAGGGGAAAAAAAAACTCAATGGAAGAACTGTTGAAGAGGAAGGGGAAAAGTCTGAAAACTTTTCGGGCATTCAATATGCAGACAGTAATTTCAAAGTCCTGGGAAAACTGTGTGGCCTAGTGGAAAGATCCCCTCTCCATCCCCCCCGTCTTTGTTTTTTAATGGCATTTATTAAGTGCTTACTACGTGCAAAGCACTGTTCTAAGCGCTGGGGTAGATACAAGGTAATCAAGTTGTCCCACGTGGGACTCACGACTTAATCCCCATTTTCCAGATGAGGTAACTGAGGCCCAGAGAAGTTAAGTGACTTGCCCAAAGTCACACAGCTGGAAAGTGGCGGAGTTGGGATTTTAACCTATGACCTCTGACTCCAAAGCCCGGGCTCTTTCCACTGAGCCATGCTTCCCTTCCCCGCAGCACCTGTATATATGTATATATGATTGTGCATATTTATTACTCTATTTATTTATTTATTTTACTTGTACATATCTATTCTATTTATTTTATTTTGTTAATATGTTTGGTTTTGTTCTCTGTCTTCCCCTGCTAGACTGTGAGCCCACTGTTGGGTAGGGACCGTCTCTATATGTTGCCCACTTGTACTTCCCAAGCGCTTAGTACAGTGCTCTGCACACAGTAAGTGCTCAATAGGTACGATTGATTGATTGATTGATCGATTGATTGGGAGTCAGAAGACCTGGGTTCTTATTCTGGCTCTGCACTTGTCTGCTGTGTGATCTTGGGCAAGACACTTCTCTGTACTTCAGGTGCCTCACCTGTAAAGTAGGATTCAAAACCTTTTTTTAAAAAAGGGTATTTGTTAAGCGCTCACTGGGATAGGTACACATTAATTAAGTCACACACAGTCGCTGTATTTCTTGGGACTTGTAGTGTAAGTAGGAGAGTGAACAGATTTCCCCATTTTACAGTTGAGGAAATTGAGGCACAGAGAAGTCAAGTGACTTGTCCAAGGTCACACAGCAAGCAATTTGCCAGATCAGGGATTAGAACCCAGGTCCTTCTGATTCCCATGTCTATTCTCTCTCCATTTTGTCTCCTGTTCTTCCTCCAACTTATAGACTGTGAGCCCCATGTAGGCCCCAATTATCTTGCATCTTCCCTAGTACTTAGTACAGTGCTTGGCACATAGTAAGCATTCAAATACCACTATTATTATTGTCATTATGAATATAACATTATACTGGTGTTGCGTATTTCCCTAATGGATGGTTACATTTTCAGAACACAAGTATGCTTATTGTTGAGCAACAGCCTTGCCCCATATGGAAAGGTGACTAAAGCAGAACTTCAGAAAACTCAGGAAAACATTAATCTTTATGTAGATCTTCTATTTTAAAAGACTGATGCAGTTTCTAAATGTGTAGTGTATTACAGAGAATGTGTGTAGATGGTAAAATTGATATTGAGATGAGAACCATAGTCTTTGCCAGCAAAATTCTTTGTAATCTCTCTAGATCCTGGAAGAACTCCTTCCTTACAAAGCTCACTCTTACTTCAAAGGGAACACCATCTGGAGAGAAGCCCCTGGAGGAGCAGAACAAAAAAAGTTTGGAGATCCATTTCTTGATTTAATGCTGCCTGTTTATCTTTGTGACTGCAATCTTGAAGTGGCTATTCATCCTTCTTCATGGGACTGAATATCCACATGAAGCACACTTTTATTTATAAATTACTTTCAGGTAAACAAAATAACTCTAAGACATGGCACAGAAGAAAGTAGTTAATTTTGTTCTAATTATAAAATGATATTGGCAGCTCAACTGAAAAACTTGCTTCACATCCTGCCTAAAGGATCTTACTAGATATCATTTCAGTGTTGGCTTAGAATTGCTTTACTTCCTACAAAACCGCGCCAGGAAATATATCAGGGACACAGAGGAAAAGTTCCTAGAACTGGAAAAGGATAAATATTCTGTCCATCTTCAATTAAAGGGAAAAAAAGTTGATCCTGATGGTTATAAACTGATCAGTAGTGTGAATACCAGAAAAAGTCTAGAACAATTAAAGGAGCATTTTCAGCTAGAGAAGAGAATCTGGGAAGCTTAGCTAATACCTAGTTTCAAACTAGAGGTTTAAAGAGAGCTGAAGAAAGGGAGGGAATGCAGAAGATTGGGTGGACAGTGACAAGGTGAAACAGGCACAGAGGACAAAAAGTCAGAGACTATGGCCCATTTTATGTTAGTGAGGTTGATTATTTTTGCCCTCAAATTGCTCGAGAATGCCAGAATTGTGCTTCTGATAGAGAAGGACTGGCTTGTAAACAGAGGCCATTTCTTTGTAGAAAATGACCACTAACTGGAACCAAGGATTAAATCATTTTGAAGAGCATTGAAGAGCAAATGATGATGAAATCTCCAGTAGAACAGTGTACTAATCCTGGTCCTGAGATTTCAAACCTAAGAACCAGGGCGAAGGAAATGATTATAGTGATAGGAAGAGGAAAAGAGAAGGAGAGTAGAAGAAAGAGGAGGAGAGGAAGAGGAGGAGGAAAAAGAGGAGGAAGTGGAAGAATGATAAGGAGCAGGAAGAGAAGGGAGAGAGGGAGGAGGATAAGGAGGATGTGGAGGAAAAGGAGGAGGAGAAGGAGGAGGGGAAGAGGAAAAGAGGAGGAGAAAGAGAAGGAAGAAAGGAGGAGGACAAGGAGGAGAAAAAGAGTAGGACAAAAGGAAGAGGAGAAGAAGGAGGAAAAGAGGAGGAGGAGGAGGATAAGGAGTAAAAGTAGCAGTAGTAGTAGAGATATTGATTGAACAGCCATTGGTTGCAATGCCCACAACTTAAATGGTTGGGAAAATACAACTGACAGTAGTGAAATTTTCCATGCCCAATAGGAGCTTACACACTCTAATGGGAGTGACAATCAATTAATCAATGGTATTTATTTAGTACTTTGTGCAGAGCACTGTACTAAGTATGTGGGAGTGTACAATACAATAGATTTGGCAGACATAATCCCTAGTAACACCGATTCTCCCTGTATATGTCTTTACACTTAACTGCTTCCCTCTACTTGGTTTTATTTTCTTTCAGTGTCTGCCTCCCCTGCTAGATTTTAAGCAAATTGTGGGAAGGGATCATTTTGGCAAATTCTAGTAGTCTCTCAAACACTTAATATAGTGCTCTAGACTGTATGCTCCTTGTGGGCAGTGACCATGTCTACCAACTCTATTGGGTTGGACTCTCCCGAGTGCTTAGTACTGTGCTTTGGAAAAGCTGTTAATTGAAGTTACTTGGCGAGAGCCTGGGTTCTCACCATGGACTCAGGCAGGGCTGACACCATGTTAAGACCAAGTCTGCTCATCCTGAAAAAAAAAAAGCACAAAAGGATTATTCATGCTGGAATGTCTGCATAGGCATTTATTTTGCTACAGATATACTGATCTACGGGGGGGTCCAGCTGACTTGCACATCTGACCTTAAAAGCAGAGAACATTACCTCATCTCCCATAGCCAGGTACATTGTCCATCTTCCTTTCTAGACTGTGGGCAGGGAACATATCTGATAATAATAATAACAATAATAATAATAGTACTTGTTAAGTGCTTACTATGTGCCAGGCACTGTACTAAACTCTGGGTAGACACAAGGTAATTGGGACATAGTCCCTGTCCCATTTGGGTCTCAGAGTCTTAATCCCCACTTTACAGATGAGGAAATCGAGGTACAGAGAAATTAAGTGACTTAACCAAGGTCACACAGAAGACAAGTGGTAGAGATGGAATTAGAACCCAGGTCCTCCTGACCTCCCAGAGTCGTGTTCTATCCACTAAACCACACTGCTTCATTCTGTTGGTTTGTACAATGCTCTGCACACAGTAAGCACACTATAAATACCATTGACTAATTGATGATTTGCCAAAAGATCGGTATTCATACTTGCTGCATGCATTACAATAAATTGAATCACCCCACCCTGATGTACTTGAGCTTATTTTTCCATTACCTCGAATGAGATTGGGTCAGATTAGGGTGTATGGGGAATTTGCTTTTTTGTATTTTACACAGCAGCTGTTGGCTAAAGATAATTCTGTAATCTTAGTAATAAAATAATAATCGGCATAGGTTGGAACTACTTTAACGCTGAATGGAATCAGGAAATCCAGGGGTAAACACAGTTCAGATCAATGAAGTACAGCACTGTTACATGGAAATAAAAATGTATCATATTCAGATTTTTTTTTCAATGATATTCATTAAGTGCTTACACTGTGCCAGGCACTAAGTTGGGGTGGTACAAGATAATCAGGTTGGACACAGTCCCTGTCCAACATAAGACTTGCAGTCTTAATTGTCATTTTACAAAAGAGGTAACTGAGGCACAGAAAAGTTATTCGAGTTGCCCAAGGTCACTCAGACAAGTGGCGGAGCTTGGATTAGAACCCAAGTTCTTCAGAGTCCCAGGCCCATGATTCATTCCCCAAGATTGATGATGATGATGATGATGATGATGAAGTCATACTGCTTTCAGGAAGGGGAATTCGAGAAGTAGCATGGCCTACTGGATAGAGCAAGGTCCTGGGACTCACAAGGACGGAGGTTCTAATCCTGACTCCGCCACTTGTCTGCTTTGTGACCTTGGGCAAGTCACTTCACTTCTGTGAGCCTCGGTTACTTCATCTATATAATGGGGATTAAGACTATAAGGCCCGTGTGGAATAGGGATTCTGTCCAACCTGAATAGGTTGTATCTACCCTAGTGCTTAGAACAGTGCCTAGCACAGGGAAGCAGCATGGCTTAGTGGAAAGAGCCCGGGCTTGGGAGTCAGAAGTCATGGGTTCTAATCCTGTCTATCCCACTTGTCAGCTGTGTGACCTTGGGCAAGTCATTTCATTTCTCTGAGCCTCAGTTACCTCATCTGCAAAATGGGGATTAAGACTGTGAGCCCCACATGGGACAACCTGATCACCTTGTATCTCCCTCCGCGCTTAGAACAGTGCTTGGCACATAGTAAGCACTTAACAAATACCAATATTATTGCTATAGTAATCACTTAACATATACCACACATACCAAGAAAAGGAATTAAAGAGTTGAAGTAAAATCTAATTATTTGGACTGGAATTTTTCCATTTCATTTCAGTAATGACTGTGATATTTGCTAAGCACTTATCATTTGCCAAGCACTGTGACAAGAGCTAGGGTAGACAGAAAATCATTAAATTGTACATAGTACCTCTCCCACAAGGGACTCACACTCTAAGTGGGTAGGGAGAACAGACCGTTCATCCCTATTTTATAGAAAAGTAAACTAGATACAGAGAAGTTAACACAGCACCTGTATATATGTATATATGTTTGTACATATTTTTACTCTATTTATTTATTTTATTTGTACATATCTATTCTATTTTTTTTATTTTGTTGGTATGTTTGGTTTTGTTCTCTGTCTCCCCCTTTTAGACTGTGAGCCCACTGTTGGGTAGCGACTGTCTCTATGTGTTGCCAATTTGTACTTCCCAAGTGCTTAGTACAGTGCTCTGCACATAGTAAGCGCTCAATAAATACGATTGATGATGATGACTTGTCCAAGGTCACACAACAAGTGACAGAGCTGGCATTAGATCCCCAGTTTTCTAACTCCTAGGTCCGTGCTCTTTCTACTAGGTCACGCCGCTTCTCAGTTAAAACCATTACAATATGCATCTATTCATTAAGTATTCTATGAATATTTTAAAATCTTGCCTTTACTTTTAATACAAAGTGATGATGAGATTATGAATTTCTTTTACTTCTGTATACAGAAAAAAGTGTATATATAAAAATGCTTGAATGACAATAAAGAAATGGAATAAACTAGACAAAATTTCTGATTTCAAATCCCTCCCCTAATATGGCTGTAACCCTTGGTTGGTTAAGTAGGTCAGCAATTTGTTCACCTAGCAATTATCTCAGAAGATGTTTTATGACTGTTAAGACAAACTGCAGTTTTATTTTTTTAGCATAATTTTCATCTATTTCTGAGTTTCCCTTAAAAATAAAGGATTTTGAAGACTTCACAAAGAAGAGTGTATTCTATGGACATGGAAGAACAGAATACAGAGCAGCACTGATCGGCTTTTATGATTGCTTTGGAACCTAATGAAATCCATCTGGAACAAAACCTGAATATTTGCATACATCTGGGCACAAATAACATGTTGGTACAAAACTGATTAATAATTGTATTTAGAAGGCCATAATTAGCTATATTTACATTTTGGTGCCAATGGGAAAGGAGAAAATGAATATTTATCATTCCTTCATTGCTTTAATTTGAAAAAGCTGTTAATTGAAGTTATATGTTCCATTTACAGTATATTTGAATATTTTAATACAAGACATTGCTGCTGTGTTTTTAATCCACTTTTGTCAGGAGGACATAGATGCTAAAGAACAATTGATGATTTTAAAAATTGCATCAAAGTCCTATTTATATGCACACATTTACAATGAAAAGGGAAACAAACATTTTAGAGTTGGGGGGAGTAATGGCACCTACATAATAATAATGATGGCATTTGTTAAGCGCTTACTATGTGCAGAGCACTGTTCTAAGCGCTGGGGTAGGATACAAGGTGATCAAGTTGCCCCACGTGGTTGTCCCACGTGGGGCTCACAGTCTTAATCCCCATTTTCCAGATGAGGTACCTGAGGCTCAGAGAAGTGAAGTGACTTGACCAAAGTCACACATGTTTTTCATTAGGAGCTACTATGCCTTGGGACTAAAATATTTTCAGAAATAAAACTGTACATTGTGGTTGGTGTAATTTAGATGAATTTAAACAAAGTGTGGGCTCTCGGCTGTATATAGTTTATCCACGCCAGAGTTATTGGCAAATATCTGTTTTATACCATACATCTGGAGAAATCTAGAAATGATAAGATGATTCATTTAGGTTTAGTATATTGAAGCTTTAAAGACCTGTTTCCCAGACTGAGCCCCCTTTTTCCTCTCCTCCTCCCCATCCCTCCCACCCTACCTCCTTCCCCTTCCCACAGCACCTGCATATATGTTTATACAGATTTATTACCGTATTTATTTTACTTGTAAATATTTACTATTCTGTTTATTTTGTTAATGAATGCCCTCCCTCTGTACATCTGCCAAGCTCGCTCTCTTCCTCCCTTCAAAGCCCTACTGAGAGCTCACCTCCTCCAGGAGGCCTTCCCAGACTCAGCCCCCTCCTTCCTCTCCCCTTCGTCCCCCTCCCCATCCCCCCGCCTTACCTCCTTCCCCTCCCCACAGCACCTGTATATATGCATATATGTTTGTACGCATTTATTACTCTATTTATTTATTTATTTTATTTGTACATATTTATTCTATTTATTTTATTAATATGTTTTGTTTTGTTGTCTGTTTCCCCCTTCTAGACTGTAAGCCCGCTGTTGGGTAGAGACCGTCTCTATATGTTGCCAACTTGTACTTCCCAAGCGCTTAGTACAGTGCTCTGCACACAGTAAGTGCTCAATAAATATGATTGAATGAATGAATGAATGTATTTAGCTATAACTCTATTTGTTCTGACGACTTGACACCTGTCCACATGTTTTGTTTTGTTGTCTGTCACCCCTTCTAGACTGTGAGCCCATCGTTGGGTAGGGTCCGTCTCTATATGTTGCCAACTTGTACAACAAGTTGTAGTTAGTAGCACTTAGTACAAGCGCTTAGTACAGTGCTCTGCACACAGTAAGCGCTCAATAAATACGATTAAATGAACGAATGAATGTTCATTCATTCATAATTCCCTCCCCATACACTGAGCCCCTCCCTAAAATGATACTGTGAACAATAACTTATCTTTAATGTTTTTACCAGCTGTAAGATCTCATAAGTACATACCTCTGAAAGATTATCAAACCAAGTAGCATAGATTTAAACATACATTATCTTGACTAATATATTGTTTATAATGATCTACTCTTTCTAAAGAAAAGTAACAGGAGATTAATGAGCATTCACAGCGTCTTCTTGACTTTGTCCATTTTGCATTTATTCAATGCTAATTTAAGCAGTCTGCGCTCAATTCTTCTGTAGTTTGAAGATATCAAGTTTAATTCTGGAGCATTAAAAGAGAATGAGGTGCTGTGAACACTTGGAAATCCCCAGTAAATTCTAGTTTAGGATCTTTTTTATTCAGCTTCACTCCAAAGACCTGAATTTCAAAAAAGGAGAGAATTGAACTGTCTACTTCTTTCAGCTCTCTCTTCCTACTTTTGAGCAGAATTGCTAAATTGACTCGAGTAAACTACATGTAATCCTATCCCTCATATTCACGTCCTTCCTCAAACCTATTACAGGCCATTGGACTCCCAAGTTCTCAAATGACAATTCCAAGCCACCAAATAGCTATTATTATCCATCTAGCACTTAGTGAAAACTCATCTATCAAAGGTTTTAAGAACCTAGACCAGAAGTTCAGTTGAATGCACAAATAGTAAGGAGGGAGGAACTAAACAGTAACCAAATACCTCCATGTCCTAGCTAGACATGTGTCTGCATACCTACAAACCACAATAAAAATACAAGCAGTCACTCAATCAGTCATATTTATTGAGCATTTACTCTATACTCTAAGTTCTAAGAACTTAGTCAATCATATTTATTGAGTGCTTACTGTGTGCAGAGCACTGCACCACAATAAAAATACAAGCCATCACTCAATGACTATATGGACTGAGAACTCACTCTTTACTCTGAGTTCTAAGAATTTAGTCAGTCAACCATATTTATTGAGTGCTTAGTGTGTGCAAAGCACTGTACTAGCCACTTGGAAGACTGCAATATAACAATAAACAGATCCATTCCCTGCCCACAATGACTTTATAGACTAGAGAGGGAAATAGACATTAGTATAAATAAATAAAATTACATATCTGTAATATGTGGGGCTGGGTGGGGAGATGAATAAAGGGAGCTGGTCAGGGCAATACAGAAGGGAGTAAGAGAAGAGGAAAGGTGGGCTTAATCAGAGAAGGCCTCTTGGAGGAGATGTTCCTTCAATAGGGCTTTGAAGGTGGAGAGATAAAAGCTAAGGTAGACATGATCCCTGCTCTCAGGGAGCTCACAGTGTAGCAGGGGAGAGACATTAAAATTAAGTACAGGTAAGAGAAGCAACCAAGTATATGTACATAAGTGCTATGGGGATGTGGATGGGGTGAATACCTAAGTGGTTAGGGGGTGGTATTAAGTGTAGGGTAATGGTCCTGGGACTCAGAAGGCCATGGGTTCTAATCCCAGCTCTGCCACTTGTCTGTTTGTCCCCAGGCACTGTACTAAGCACTGGGGTGGGTACAAGCAAATCGGGTTGGACAGTAACTGCAAGGGGATGAATATTTAGGAACAAAGAGCTTAATATGATAATAGTAAGTATATGAATGAGCAGGAGTGAAGTAATGCATCCTAATGAGAAAGTTTGCTCAGCCTAAATTCAACAGAATAATCAATCAGTGTTATTTATAGCGTGCCTACTATATGCAGAGTGCTGTACTAAGTGCTTAGGAAAGTATAATAAAATAGAGTTGGTAGATACAGACCCTGTCTGCCATATCTTACGGTCTATAGGAGGAGATAGACATTTATATCGATTACAGATGGAGGAAATAGTAAATTATAAGGATATGTACGTAACTGCTCTGAAGGTGGGGTATCAAACTGTTTCAGAGTTGTAACAGCCAATATGTCCATAATAATGACAATTCAGTTCTAGTGAATGGTGCAGCTAAATAATATCAAGACGGGTGCAGGGAAATTGTTTCATTGTGAACAAATTAAGCTATTTAGTAGAGAGGAGCGTGCTGACGTGATTTGCAGGAAGAAAGAGATGGCTTTTTTTCCTAATGGTATTTGTTAAGTGCTTCCTATGTGCCAGGCACTGAGCTAAGGATTGCGGTAGATATAGGTTACTCAGATTGGACATAGTCCATGTCCCACTAGGAACTCATAGTCTTAATCCCCATTTTACAGATGTAGTAACTAAGGCACAGAGAAGTTAAGTGACTTCCCCAAGGTCATTCAGCAGACAAGTGACAGGGCTGGGATTAGAACCCAGGTCCTTCTGACTTCCAATCAATCAATCGTATTTATTGAGCGCTTACTGTGTGCAGAGCACTAAGCGCTTGGGAAGTACAAGTTGGCAACATATAGAGACAGTACCTACCCAACAGTGGGCTCACAGTCTAGAAGGGGGAGAGACTGTTCTCTATCCACTAGACCATACTGCTTCTCACGGCTTCCTATCAAGTGGATTGGGAAGACCCTGTGAATAAAATCAGCGGCTATGTCCATTGGCTTCCAATGACAGACACAGAGAACTTCCCCCTCCAGTGAATGTTTAAGGATAAGGATTTCTTGTTTTGACTTTGGGCAGTTTTTTGGGAAAGTGGAACAAAAAAATAATGGAGTATTTCCCACTAGGACACAACTAGAAAGAGCAAGGACTAGAAGACAGGGATTCTAGTATTTACCCTCCTCCTGGTCTGCTGGATGAACTATTGAAAGTGACTTAATTCTCTGAACTTCAGTTTCCTTATCTATTAAACAAAAATAAAATACCTGCTCTCTCTAGCTCATAGATTGTGCACCTTAAGTGAGACAGGAACTATACCTGATCGGATTACTTTCCATCTACTCTAGTTTCTAGCATATAATAAATGCTTAATAAATATGTAATCATCATCATTGTGTTTGGCTAGTTATAACTAGCCTTGGATGACTATTTTGTATTAATTTGAGGTTTTATCCTGGTTTTCAACAAAAATACACATTCAGTAGAAGGGAATTGTAGAAACTAATCACCTCAATGTACTCAAGTTATGATGGAATTGAGTGAATAAGATGGAAAGAAGGAGAGTACAAAATTAATCATAAAATAATGAATGATTTGTCAGCCCAGATGTTCTCTAATTTAAAACAAGGGAGTACTTAATGAATATTTCTCAGTGATTGAGAAAACAACCATGATGTTGGGCTATGATTGATGCAGACTTTGACTTCAAAGAAGACCATGAAGGAATATTTGTTTCAATAAAAACAGAGAATTTAGGAGGAAATCAACAGCGTTCTAATCCTAGAAGTATACATTTTTAATTGCTTGCTTATATCATCCATATAATCATCAACTGAATACATGAAAAATGAATTGGTAAATGCAAATCTTGATGTCCATGAAAATTATAAGAAAATAAAAAGAAAAAATTTAGACAATCACTTTAGTTTTGATGAATGGAAATTCTATTTATTACGGAGAGACAATCCAGTGATTATTCTTGTCCTGCAGTGTGGGCAAACTAAATTAAAATTACATGTGATTTCTAATACCTGTGAACAAACGTATGTGATTTTCACTGTCAAATGTTTTTAAGGACATCAGAGCACCTAATTTCTTAAAGTCTGGGTGACTGGCCAGTGGCACATGACTGATGGAATTGACTTTGCACACTGAAATTAGATATGGCCAAAAGGAATCCATCACTGCAGAGACAGGTGTCCCAGAGATCTCTCAAAGCTTTCCCAGGGCAAGTTCTCTTTTTTTATCATCCACATGAGGGTCATATGAGGAAGACACTGGCACCTCAACTGTAAATTCAATAATATTTGCTTCATTCTTCAGTAATGTGATAATCAGTCAATCAATGGTATTTATTGAGTGTATACTATGTGCAGAGCACTATACTAAGTGCTTGGGAAAGCACAATACAACTGAATTAGTAGACACGTTCCCTGCCCATAACAAGCTTACAGCCTAGAGGAAAACTCTTCTCCTTTTGATGGTACTAGGTTCAAAGTACACAAGCCATGGTATACTGCTGCATTTGTGATTTTCTTAAAGCAATCAGCTCTGAAACTAAGATTATTTGAACTTTCCAAATATTTAGCTCCATAAATATTACCACTGGGTTTTTGTTCTAGTTAAAGGATGAGTTTTGGCCTTCATACGGTCTATACCATGGATGAGAAGGCCTCCAAGGAAATTTAACATAGCATGCCCAGGAGCTACAGATTAAGAAGAATTCCTTTAACCAGAATGGTGAGTGGACATTCCTGTGGGGAGAGCGTGGATTTGAGAACCAGGAGAGTTGGGAGTCAGAGGACCTGGGTTCTAAACCCAGCTTTGCCACTAGCCTTCTGTGTGACCATGGGGCAAGTCACTAAATGTCTCTGTGACTCAGTTTCCTCATTAGTAAAATGTGGATTCAAAACCTGTTCTCCATAACTCTTAGACTCTGGTCCCTGTGGGGAAGGAACTGTGTCCAATGTGATTATCTCATATCTACTCCAGTACGGTATCAGCCTCCTTGTTGACCACCCAGCCTCCTGTCTCTTACCACTCCAGTCCATATTACACTCTGCTGCCTGAATCATTTTTCTACAGAAACATTCAGGACACGGTTCCCTGATCCTCAAGAAACTCCAGTGGTTGCCATCCACCTCTATAAACAAAAACTCTTCACCATTGGGTTAAGAGCATTCAATGACGCCGTCCCTCCTCAAATCTGACAGACAATTACTCTCCCCCGATTCAAAGCCTTATTAAAGGTACATCTCTTCCAAAAGGCCTTCCCTGTCTAAGCCTCTTGTCCTCTTCTCCCACTTCTCTGAATGACCCTGGCTTACTCCCTTTATCCATTCCCCCCCCCAGCCTCACAGAACTTATGTACATATCTTAATTTATTTATTTATATATTTGTCAACCTTTCTATACTGTAAACTCGTTGTGAGCAGGGAACATATCTGTTTATTGTTGTAGTATATTCTTCCAAGGTACTTAGTACAGTTCCCTGAACACAGTAAGTGCTCAATAAATATGACGGAATGAATGAATAAATGAATACAGTGTTGGGCACTAAGTGCTTAGTAAATACCACAATCATCATTACGACTAATGTAATTTAACAATTCCTCATAGAGCAGAGATTCATAAAATCTAGTTTTCAAGTTGTACTTAAAACAGTTCTCACAAAAAAAATCCTATTTTTCCCATAGATCAGGGCTGATCAACATACTAACAGTGCGTCTCATGAAGCTCTTAGAAAAGTCTTTTTAGATGTTTGTCTACAGCCTGCCTACAGTGACAGAATTTCACAAGTTCCCAAGCAATCAAGGCAGGGGCACTGATAAAGATATAATTTTAAAGAAGTACCTAATCTAGGTTACTGTGGCTTGAAAAAAAAATTCCATGGACAACAATCAAAGGAAGATTAGATTATGTAAACAAATCCCTGACTCAAGAGTTAGTTGTGCCTGGTGGGCTTTCTTCTCTTGAGATAAAATTTTATCTTGAAATGTCAGCAAAGGGCTTAAAGCTCTACTGAGCTTTCTTGGGTTAATCGGCAGTAAGAAAAATAAACTCCATCCTTCTTCCCATAAGTAATGTCAGAGGTTCTAAAATCTCCCAAACCGACTACCTATTTTATGTCAATTGGGTAAGAAATCACTTTAAGCAGCAATCCTGAAACTCTGATCTTGAGAGCAGAAAGAGCGAAGGGGGTATCCAAAGTTAAAGTTTTTTCCTTTCAGGGAAACAAAATGGGGCTGGTATTTCAAAAGTTCTGCTAATTCTCCTTAGCAACACAAAGTTTGGTGTTAATCTCATGAGGCAAGTGCAGAACTGGCACAGTTCTGTAAAGCTGAGGGGGAGTCTGAGAATCTGAGCATACACTGGTTCAGCCATTTTCCAGTTTAACGACTAAGAAAGGAAAGGATCAGGTTTATATATTTCTTTCCTGGAAGACTGCTAAAATGAACTCATGGACATAAGGAAGTGACTTGCTCCCAGGTGGATAAAGAGGAGAAGCATGTGGTTTTTGACAGTCATAGGAGTAATGGAACAGAATGGTAACAGGCCTGACTCAACAGAAATCACTATGGAACTCATTAGTGCCAATATCTTTATGGATTGAAATGCAAGAACTTAAGGCCTATTCCGCATACAAAAGAATTCATGGAAAACTGACCTTGCAATCTGAAATGAGAAATTTATCATTGAAATTTCATTATGAAGCCAAGGATGCATTTGAAAGAACACTGAGGAAATTTTTATTTTGTTTCAATGCAACATTCCTCAAATATTCAGCGTGGCTCACTGGAAAGAGCACGGGCTTTGGAGTCATTGGGCATGGGTTCAAATCCCGGCTCCGCCAATTGTCAGCTGGGTGACTTTGGGCAAGTCACTTAACTTTTCTGTGCCTCAGTTCCCTTATCTGCAAAATGGGGATTGACTGTGAGCCCCCTGTGGGACAACCTGATCACCTTGTAACCTCCCCAGTGCTTAGAACAGTGCTTTGCACATAGTAAGGGCTTAATAAATGTCATTATTATCATTGTTGTTATTATTATTATTATTATTATTATAAATATTCTCTTTCAAGCCATCAAATTAAGGAAAAGCAGTACACTTGTTAATATGACAAATTGAAATCCACTATCTCCGGTGAGGATGCTCTTTTAAATTCAGATTGGCATAAAGTTGGCATATGTGGCCAACTTGTACATCCCAAGTGCTTAGTACAGTGCACACAGTAAGCACTCAATAAATACGATTGAATGAAGGAATAAAACTGATTATGTGGATTTAACAAAAACTGGTGAGTCAGAAAGTGGCTGGCAGTACTTCCCACCACTGTATTGAAACTATTTGATTTCACCATATTGCTTGCAGTTGCAAAAGCAAAAACATATATGTGGGGCTACCAAATAATTTTGGGGGTATCTTTTCCCATGCTGGTTGGAGACTAATGGTTACTATAAATGGAGATTAGTAAGAGAATCTCCACCAAAGCAAAGCAATGACTTCACCACCACCTAGAACCCTCTCCCACTTCATATCCAACTGACAAGTGGTTTTGCCCTCTTCAAGGTGTTTTTTAATTCACATCTTCTCCAAGAGGCAAACCCCAATTAATTTCTAAACACCCCATCTTATATTCCCCTCCTGTTTCTTCAACATCTCCACACTTCCTAATCAACTTGTGTCCTTGCTGCCCCAGTAGAAATTATACACACCTCTGTCCTTTTATTATTTTAGCTCCTGTCTTACCCACTAGATTATAAATCCCTTGAGAGCAGGAATCAGGTCTATTAATTGCATTGTACGCCCCCAAGCACTTAGTACAGTGTTTTGTTCATAGTAGGTGCTCTGCAACTACTGATTCATTCATTCAGGAGAAAGAATGAATGTATGAATGTATGAATGAATGTATTCATTCATAGAGAAGCAGCGTGGCTCAGTGGAAAGAGCCTGGGCTTTGGAGTCAGAGGTCATGGGTTCAAATCCCGGCTCCACCACTAGTCAGCTGTGTGACTTTGGGCAAGTCACTTCACTTCTCTGGGCCTCAGTTACCTCATCTGTAAAATGGGGATGAAGACTGTGAGCCCCCGGTGGGACAACCTGATCACCTTGTAACCTCCCCAGTGCTTAGAGCAGTGCTTTGCACATAGTAAGCGCTTAATAAATGCTATCATTATTATTATTCATTCATTCAATCGTATTTATTGAGCACTTACTGTGTGCCGAGCACTATACTAAGTGCTTGAGAAGTACAAATCTGCAACATGTAGAGACGGTACCTACCCAACAGCGGTCTCACAGTCTTTATGTGCAAGATATGATGATTGATTAATAAAACAAAATACACTTCTAAAAATATTTTCAACATCTTAAGCTTAATATGCCATGATTAAGTGAATGTTATAAGTGCTTTATCTTTTTTTTCAAAGAATATATTTGAAATCAAAGTTTACCTCTGGAAAACAGAGGAGTATTATTTACACAACTTTGTGGAAATCAAATCACCTCAGTTTAGGTTCAGTGAATACAATGGAACAGTAGAGTGTATGACAGGGTAGTTTATTTTCTGTTCTTTAATACCTTAATAATATCCACATGTGTGATAATAACCAGGACATGGCTTTAAATGGAATATAATGGCAACATTACAGTACTGAGATATGAAATTTTGGTACTGAAGGGCAATGTACCAGCATGATGTCTATTTTTGTTTTTTTGAATCCTGAAGTATTTGTTTTTTATACATTTATAAGCAAAGATAGCTATGATGTTTTTATCTTATGGAAAAAATGATCTTATCTTGTGATCTTATGGTCATTTTATCTTATAAAAAATGATCTCTGGTGGAAAATCCAAGCCGTCACCAAAACCTGCCGGTCTCAGCTCCGCAACATTGCCAAGATCCGCCCTTTCCTTTCCATCCAAACCGCTACCCTGCTAATTCAAGCTCTCATCCTATCCCGTCTGGACTACTGCACTAGCCTTCTCTCTGATCTCCCATCCTCGTGTCTCTCTCCACTTCAATCCATACTTCATGCTGCTGCCCGGATTATCTTTGTCCAGAAACGCTCTGGACATATTACTCCCCTCCTCAAAAACCTCCAATGGCTACCGATCAATCTGCGCATCAAGCAGAAACTCCTCACCCTGGGCTTCAAGGCTGTCCATCACCTCGCCCCCTCCTACCTCACCTCCCTTCTCTCCTTCTACTGCCCAGCCCGCACCCTCCGCTCCTCCACCACTAATCTCCTCACCGTACCTCGCTCTCGCCTGTCCCGCCATCGACCCCCGGCCCACGTCATCCCCCGGGCCTGGAATGCCCTCCCTCTGCCCATCCGCCAAGCTAGCTCTCTTCCTCCCTTCAAGGCCCTGCTGAGAGCTCACCTCCTCCAGGAGGCCTTCCCAGATTGAGCCCCTTCTTTCCTCTCCCCCTCGTCCCACTCTCCACCCCCCCCGTCTTACCTCCTTCCCTTCCCCACAGCACCTGTATATATGTATATATGGTTGTACATATTTATTACCCTATTTATTTATTTATTTATTTATTTTACTTGTACATTTCTATCCTACTTATTTTATTTTGTTGGTATGTTTGGTTCTGTTCTCTGTCTCCCCCTTTTAGACTGTGAGCCCACTGTTGGGTAGGGACTGTCTCTATGTGATGCCAATCTGTACTTCCCAAGCACTTAGTACAGTGCTCTGCACATAGTAAGCGCTCAATAAATACGATTGATTGATTGATTGATTGAAAATAATCTCTGTAAATATACACAGGCTATTTAGTTCATTCATTCATTCAATCATATTTATTGAGCGCTTATTGTGTGCAGAGCACTGTATTAAGCTCTTGGGAAGTACAAGTTGATTTATTTGTCAAAATCCTTCTCATCCTTCCCCTTCAACGCATCCCCATTTTTTCTTTACATTGAATATTACCAGAGACTCACTCCTGACTATGCCTAGGAAGAGCAAACCTTAAAAAAAAATAAACTGTACTCAGCAGTGGCCAGTAAATACCATAAGTACTACCCAATTCACTCTCCATTCAGATGTGTGTTTATACATCTCTAAAGTCCCTCATACAAGATTCCTGCCAAGAGAAAAGAAGGAAGGTTGGGAAATATTTCCCTTAACCCAGAAGTGTGACTAGGATGATCTGTGCAGCACAGAATACAACCAGGATCAAGGAGCCCTAACTAACAACATTTCTCCTGGGACTTGCTTCACCATCAGTGGCATATGTGAAATATCAGTGAAATATGTAATCAGTGAAATACGAGCAGCAGCGCGGCCTAATGAATAGATCATGGGCCTGGGACTCAGAAGGACCTGGGTTGTAATTCTGACTCCAACACTTGTTTCTCTGTGAGACCTTAGGCAAGTTATCTGGGCCTCAATTACCTTATTGGGAAAAAGGGAATTAAGTCTGTGAGTCCCATGTGGGACATGGACAGTGTCCAACCAGATTAGCTTGTCTGTATTCCAGCACTTAGTAAAGTGGTTACCACACAGTAAGTGCTTAATAAACACCATTAAAAGAGGGGGCATTTGATCCTTGAAGCTTGACACTGAGTAATAATGATTTGGCAAAGACATGGACTGAGTGAAATGGGGGTTGAAGAAAAATTATAATGCACTAAAAAGGATATTTAGAAGGCTGCAATCATACAAATGACATATATGTCACCTCCAAGCTCTAATACGGTGTTATTTGAACAATGCAAGCTCCATGCACTGTTACTATTTTGCTAGATTTGAAACAGTCAGTACCATGCCATACAACTTGAATTTCAATCAGTATAAACAGAACAAGAATCCTGGGGAACTTAAAATAACAAAGCTGATTTTTCATTGGTACAGTCCATTCCCAAACATGTATTGCTTTTACTGGCTTCAATTAGTTTTCTAATAAATGTCTTAGTTTTTTGGACAAAAACGTTCATATCTTTGAATCTTTTGTTTTGGTACCTGTTAGAACCATTTTAACTTCAAGTACAAGAAGTTTTACTGGTTCTTGTTGAACAGGAAAGAGAAACATAGCTCAAAGGAAATAAATGAACCATCACAGTCATGAACTCTTATTTTGTTGGAGTTATTAATTCTGGAGGGCAGTTATATGGGTCAAATTGAAGTAATTCTTAAAAAAGAACAAAGATGAATTTGGTTTTCAGATGGCACTTTTCTATTCAAGATTCGTATAAAATGTTTTAAAATTCTATAAAACTCACTTACTGTCCAATTTAGTGTTAAACACTTTAATCCTCCATTAGCAATACCATTTTCCATCAAGATATTCTGACTTAAGTCTGACTCTCTGTAATGATGTAATTTCTTTTTAATCATTGCGATGTGACAAAATGAGATAAGACTCAGCTGCTTCACTAGCTCTTAAGAGCCATTAAATTGTTCCAAAATACTTATACAGAGGCTGAGGAGGGAAGTGTTCTCGTCCTGGTTCACATCTCAGCAGGTTAATAGGTCTTCAGACTTCATTTAGCACCAAGGTTTCAGTCCATCATCGTTTATAACCTATTTCCATGCTGACAGTTTAATGGGCAAATAAGCAAAAAGTTAACTTACTTTTAACTTCCAAACCTTACAACCTTTCCCTCAAAGCAATAAAATTGACATTTCAGCGTGAATTTTTTGATGTGTCTTTCAACCTCACATGTTAGAGTGCCTAGACCAGCAATCCATGTTTACCTTAAAGGACTTTCAAAATACTTTTCTTGTCGTCTTCTTTCGGTTACCCCTTGTGAAGAAAAGAAAGTACAGTCTACTCCTTTTTTCTTTTTATTGGCAGACTTCATTATCTCTTTAGATTATTTAAGCCAAGAGGAAAACTCCAACAAGTTAAGCAAGAACACTACCTATGGCTGTGGTCAGAATTTCTTAGGCATATATCAAATGTGAAACTATTCACCATTCACCACAGACGGCAAAGAATTAAATTAATCCCTAAACCAATTAAAATGTTCATATTGGAGTCTATTACCTTCAGTTCTCAAGAAGGACCCATAAATATTATATTTGACTTTTGTGAAAATTCATTGCCCCTTTGAATTTTCTGTAACATATTAAACATATTCTATTTATTTTATTTGGTTTATATGTTTCGTTTTGTTGTCCGTCACCCCCTTCTAGACTGTGAGACCGTTGTTGGGTAGGGACCATCTCTATATGTTGCAAACTTGTACTTCCCAAGGGCTTAGTACAGTGCTCTGCACACAGTAAGCACTCAATAACTACAATTGAATGAATGAATATTAAAGGACAAGAAGGAATGACAGAAATGATCACATCCAAATCCAAATCACATTTGGATTTCTCAGGGTTAGTAGAGGGAGAGTTAGGCTTTAGGGTCAATTGGGAAAATGTTTTATTTTCAAATGTGATTCTTTTATCTATTTAGGTTCGTTTCCTTTCAAGAAAAGGTTGATAAATCTTATTGGTTCTAAGGAATGTATTATTTTCTGATTGTCTCTCTTGTATGTTCTTAGAATGTGCAAACTTGGTGAAAACCCTAAAGGAACCTTATAAATGACCAAATACTTGCAGTCTTTTGGAAAATGAGAGATTCCCCCAAATACTTAATATTTCACACTTCAACCAATTGATAAATGAAAATACCGGCTGAAATATATTGTGAGACACTTTCTGAGAAACCAACAATTGAATATTAACCAATGCTGTAAATGTTATTATCTTTTCAGAGACAATTCAATACAGAGAAGCATCATGGCCTAGTAAAGTATGGGCCTGAGAGACAGAAGGACCAGGGTTCTAATTCTGGCTCTTCTATTTGTCTGCTGTGTGACCTTGTGCAAGTCATTTAACTTCTCTGTGCCTCAGTTACCTCATCTGTAAAATGTAGATTAATACTGTAAGCCCCATGTGAGACATGGACTATGTCCAATGGGATTAGCTTTTATCTACCCCAGTGCTTAGTGCCATACCTGGAATATAGTAAATGCTTAACAAATATCACCCTCCTCCCACTAAAAAAGATGCCAGTCAATCTCCGCCTGGACAAGGCAGAGCTGCACAGATGTAATTTTTTTTAAGATCTTCTTCTTGAAGAACATTTTATGCCTATCCTGAACCCACCCAGATAAGCATGGCAATAAATACACATGTAATATTTCCCTGTGCTTAAATGATGGACAATCTGGAGTATTTTACCACTAAAGGTCCAGCCCCTAAATTGGCTATTTATAGCCACCCCACCTTGCTACTGTTCTAGGAAGCCTCAGAGAAGTCCCCAGACAAGGCACTGGTACTGTGAAAGAAAAGTTCAGAACTATAAGATCCCCTTACAGCAAATGCAAATTGGAAGGATCTCAGATAAGATCCCCTTGCAGTAAAGGTGAATAAGAAGGATCTCAGGCTAATCAGGAGGCACATCCAAAGGATAACAACCTCAAGGACAGTGGATCCTGTCTTTTTCACTTTTTTGTACAAGCACACCCTGGATTATAGCCACCCCACAATATGTCCAACCTGGGGATATCTTTGATTTCTGACTTATACATGCAATTCATTCAGTCGTATTTATTGAGTACTTACTGTGTGGAAAGCACTTTTCTAAGAGCTTAGCACTGTAATTCTACAACCAGTCACTGCAGATTTTGGAATATTGTCCTATTCCCAGTAGTTTTCCAGACACTCTTTGAGACCCTGAACTTGCCCTTCTTTTCTGCCTTCTCTCAAGTTCCAGTATTTCTTTTCTAAACTAACCCTACTGAATCGAGTCAGCTACTTCCCTTCTCTTCCCACTTGCAGTCCCACCTCCCCACCACATCTCTAGCCAAGGGAATGGGAACAAGGAGAGACCAGGGTAGGATGCCCAGGGTAGGAAGACCAGGGTAGCAGGTGCGGCTGCCACTCCATCCCTCCCCTTTCTGTCCTGCTTTGTTCCTGAAAACTGGGGCTGGGGCAGGAAGGAGGGGCTCCAGACCAGAAAGGGAAAAGGGAGGGGTGGTGCCAAAGTGTCTGCTACTCAAGAAAATCAATACCAGAGTGTGGGCACAGCCTACACAGAGAGACGTCCAGGTCAGTGGAAAGCTGGCACATGGGACTACAATTCCATCTTTTCATTCATTCATTCATTCAATCACATTTAGTGAGCACTTACTGTGTGCAGAGCACTGTACTAAGCACTTGGGAAAGGATAATACAGCAATAAAGAGAGACAATCCCTGCCCACAACGAGCTCACAGTCTAGAGGAGGGGAGACAAACATCAGTACAAATTAACAGACATCAATATAAATAAATTAAATTACAGACATATACATAAGTGCTGTGGAGTGGGGTGGGGAGAGCAAAGGGAACAAGTCAGGGCGACGCAGAAAGGAGTGGAAGGTAAGGAAAAGTGAGGCTTAGTCTGGGAAGGGGTCTTGGAAGAGATGTGCCTTCAGAAAGGCTTTGAGGCGGGGAGGGTAATTGTCTAGTGGATTTGAGGAGGGAGGGCATTCCAGGCCAGAGGTAGGACATGGTCCAGGGGTCGGCAGCGAGACAGGCGAGATGGCAGCACAGTGAGAATGTCAGCACCAGAGGAGCGAAGTGCGTGGGCAGGGTTGTAGAAAGAAAGAGGTGAGGCGAGGTAGGTGAATGCGAGGTTATGGAGTGCTTTACAGCCAATGGTGAGAAGTTTGTGTTGGATATGGAGAAGCAGCATGGCTCAGTGGAAAGAGCCCGGGCTTTGGAATTGGAGGTCATGAGTTCAAATCCAGGCTCTGGCAACTGTCAGCTGTGTGACTTGGGGCAAGTCACTTAACTTCTCTGTGCCTCAGTTACTTCACCTGTAAAATGGGGATTAAAACTGTGAGCCCCATGTGGGACAACCTGATCACCTTGTAACCTCCCCAGTGCTAGAACAGTGCTTTGCACACAGTAAGCGCTTAGCAAATACCATCATCATTATTATTATACGGAGACGGAGAGGCAACAGATGGAGATTTTTGATGAGGGTGGATGACATGTTCTGAAAGTTTCTGTAGAAAGGTGATCCGGGCAGAGGAGTGAAGTATGCACTGGAGTGGGGTGAGGCAGGATGTTGGGAGGTCAGAAAGGAGGCTGATGCTTGCTTCCACACCCCAACCTACCCACCCACTCCCACGGTAGGGAGGCTGCTGTTTTTTAATATACCGTTGGGGAGCAGGTCGGCAGGGAGGTCAATCACTGGGGTTGGCTGGGTATATCTAGGGATGAAGGCAAGCAGGTAGGAAAGGAGGAAGATGGTAGGTTATAGAACATGAAACGGTGCTGAAGAAAGTGGGGAAGGGAGAGGAGGAGCTGTAACTACTATGACTTGAAGCCATTATTCATTCATTCATTCAATTGTATTTATTGAGCACTTACTGTGTGCAGAGCACTGTACTAAGCGCTTGGGGAGTACAAGTTGGAAACATATAGAGATGGTCCCTACCCAACAATGGGCTCACAGTCTAGAAGGGAACTATAACATCTCTTCGTTCTTGTAGTGCAAGAGCACCCATCCACGGTAGCCTCTCCTAGACCTGCCCACCCCACCCAAGTCCAATAATTTCAGCTGCACTCCAGCGGCAGTGGATGTGCGGGGAAGGATGAGAGACCAAGCCCCAGAGCTTTCCAGTGGATGGAAAAGTAGCAACAGCTTAAGGAAAGGGAGATGGGCAATGAATGAGGGTAGTCCTTCTGCGTAATCTGGAAAGTAACACATACACTGCAGCAATTTCAATCAATAGTATCTACTGAACACTTCCTGTGGGAAGAGCACTGTACTAAGAGCTTTGTACTCTCTAAAGTGTTTAGTACAGTGCTCAGCACACAGTAAACGTTCAATAAATTTGACTTATTGATTGCACATTCAACAGTTCTGTTGTCAAGCAGGTCTTTTACCTTCCGGGTCCTCAGATTGGTTAGCTTTCATGACATGTAGCTTTACAAATCTGGTTCATGGTACAAAATAAAGAGAATGATTTCAAGCATCAAAATGTGATTTTTGTTGATTCCGTAGTGTATTTACTCATAAATATTGATTTTTATTGGAGATTGTAGCAAAACTTTATATAGGTAAATAAGAATGCATAAATGAAAGAAAGACCTAGAAAGATAGAAAAAGACACAGAAAGAGCAATCAGAGTGGTTAAAATATATTGTAATACTGTGCTACACGGAGGTAATCAATAGGTTTTTTTGTGCTTTTTTAATAGTATTTATTAAATGCTTACTATGTGCCAAGCACTGTTCTAAGCACTGGGGTAGATACAAGGTTATCAGGTTGTCCCACGTGGGGCTCATAGTCTTAATCCTTATTTTACAGTTGAGGTTACTGCGGCACAAAGAAGTTAAGTGACTTTCCCCAAGTATCATAGCTGACAAGTGGTGGAGTCAGGATTAGAACTCATGACCTCTGACTCCCAAGCCCATGGTCTTTCCACTAAGCCACGCTCTGAAAGATGTTCAAATAATGCTATTCATGTATCTACTACGAAGTAGTAGTCTTCATTTATTTGGTTTATTATTTGTTTATTGTTCATCATTATTTGTTTATCCAAATTTCATTCTGAAATTCTTTTACAGATACTCTTTGAAGTATATATTTCATTACATTTTTGATAGCAAAACACTGATTTTAAATACCTAAGATTTTTCATAAGTAGCAGAACCTAATTTTTTTGGTGTGGATGTTTTTGTGAATAGTTTCAACTGGGATTCCTTAAAAGCTGAATGACTTACAGGTGAAGGTAGTATTTATACCACTGACCTTTATGCATGTCTTAGATTCAATCACATATTCCGCAGACATTGAGACATGTTTGTTGGAAGACACTGACAGCTGTCAATGAAACACAGAATTCATCAAGCTGAAATGTCAGCTCAGTAGTGAAAATGCTTTTTTTGTACTCTAGCCAACAGATAGACTGTCAGAAAAATCTAAGAAATAAACAACCTATTGATGAATTAGAGTGCTCTGAATGATTATTCAAAAATAACTATTTCAGAAAAATAAGGTAAGCTTATCTAAGTAGCAATCCAAATGTCCCTTTACCTCATTATTTTTCAGGTCATTTCTAGAAAAGGAGATAATTTGGATAAACCAAATCACCTTGAAAAAGATACTGAAATAATGTTGAGGGTTGTTTTTCCTGGTATTGTAATATATTTTAGTACAAGATTAGAGGATGCTCTTTCCTGGTTCCCTGTATGTCTAAGTGATTAATAAAGGTGCATTTTAAGTACATGGAGAAAAATCATGTTCTACCTCATGGGGGGATCCTTTCACACATCCTGTTCTCAGTTCCAGAAAATAATTCCAAGAGTTTGAGGTCTAACTTTAACCAAACCCTGTTGGTCGAAAATATCTCCAACACAGATATTACACGGTCTCTCAATCATCTCCATGGTTACATCAGGAGTCAGGGAGTCGTGCTCATGGAAACTCCCAAACTATCTGCCTCAGTAACCCAGAAAACTAAATTATAGGGAGTTTCTGGGTTTGACTCTGTTTCAGGCACTCCAACTTTAACTGCACATAACTAAAAATGAGAAAATGCTTCTTTAATTTCATTATTTCCCAGTATCTACAATTTCATATGTAGAAAAGGATTTGTGAAATATTCCTGACAGAAAGTGAATAAATTAATACATTTTAAATCAATTTACTTTTACCCTCCTGAATTTCTCTCTCACTCTTTCTCACACACACATACCTATTACAGATCTGACCAGTATGGTAATCAGTTTTGAGATCTTTTTCTAAGAATTAAAGAAAGTCATTAACTTTAACAGAAGAATAATTATTTCCACTCTGAATTGTTAGTTTGATTACATTTACAAGATACCAGACTACATAGCATGCTGAATATTTTTGCAATGAATTTTAAATAAAGTAATAACAAAGTACTGCCAGTGGCTTAATTATTAATTTCCTTGGTATTCAGTGTAATCAAATTAATCATGGTAAATTCATTTGTTTTCAATCATGGCTAGCATGTGGAAAGCTTCCAAAGTACTCCCATGAAACTTAACAGAAACGGAAGGCCAAAGTATTACCCATAAACTGTATAGCAGCAAAAAAAAAACCCTTTATTTGATAGAGTATTGGATAGAGTCTTGGATAGAGTACTGAAAGTAGAAAAATTAATGTTATTTTGTATGGGGTAGAAAAATCATATACATATCTGAAAGCTAAAGTAATCATTCTTAGGTAGGGTACAATGTACGGAAGACATCATCTGCAAGCCATCATAGCAGATGGCAGAAATAAAGGACAATATTTGAATTCTAATGTGTTGGATGAGATGGGAAAGTATAAAGTAAGAGAAAATGGAAATTAAAATCTAGAGAAGGGTGTAAGGAAGCAATTATATCAGGAAGAGGATAAATGTTATGCTGAAAATCGTTGATTTGGAAAAGCACATATTGGATCAGTTTTAAAAATGAAATAATGAGTGGCACTATACGTGTGTTTGGCCAAAAGCCTCAGAGAACAGAGTACAATTAGGAAATTGAACATTGATGCAAATATAACTGAATATTCTCTGCTTCCATTTCCTCCTACCTTTGAAAATTTTTTATTCCTGAATTGTGTTCATGGGGGAACTTTGAAGATTTGCTGCAGAGAGATCCTCTTTTTCTCATAGCTTATTTATGTGTAAAACTAAGGCAGGGAGTGCAGGTAGTTAAAAGAGTGAATTGGTGACGTTGTAGGTTTCATTTGTCAGGAAGTAGAATACTGGTGTCAGGATAATTATTAAAAATGATTTGCAAAGCTTCATTGTTCACCCTTCTCTTCTGGAAGCAATTGTATTTCATATTTTTTGCTAAACACCACTTTCTTCTAGTGGGGAATATCACATTACTTCTGCCCATGCTGGAAGATGCTCCTCCCCCTGATCTATGCTGGTGATATAATTACATGGAAAATTGTTTAGCAAAAACTAGGAAATGAAAGAGGAACCTCAATGAACAGTACAACTAAACATTTTTAGTATAGTTTGCATTTTGGTTTTATTTATTTATGTTTTTTACATTATTTGTTAAGCACTTACTATGTGCTGGGCATTGGGGCAGAAACAAGAAGCAGCATGGCTCAGTGGAAAGAGCACGGGCTTTGGAGTCAGAGGTCATGGGTTCAAACCCCGGCTCTGCCAATTGTCAGCTGTGTGACTTTGGGTAAGTCCCTTAACTTCTCTGTGCCTCAGTTAACTCATCTGTAAAATGGGGATTAAGATTGTGAGCCCCCCTTGGGACAACCTGATCACCTTGTAACCTCCCCAGTGCTCAGAACAGTGCTCTGCACATAGTAAGTGCTTAATAAATGCCATCATTACTATGCAAGGTTATCAGTTGGACATAGTCCATGTCCCACATGGAGCTCGCAGTCTTAATCCTCATTTTACAGATGAGATAACTACGGCACAGAGAAATTACGTGACCTGCCCAAGGTCACACAGCAGAAAAGTGGCAGAGCTGGCATTAGAACCCAGGCCCTTCTGACTCCCAGGTGCATGCTCCAACCACTAGGCCACACTGCTTCTCTAGTACATAATATATAATATACACAATATATTTCTCTTAAGTGGCTTCATCATAACCAGTTTAAGAAGATGAAAGTCATTTAACTGATCAGTAGGGAGTTCTTGAAGTCCATAGATTGAAGAAATAGGAAGACCATTGTTTCAAGAATCTATTTTTGAAAAGATTGTTTAGTCGATGTCTAATCCCTACATTTATTTCTTCTGAAGACACGGAGGGTAAGGATCTATCATTAATGATGAAATCAGAAATTGAATTCAGGGCTTTTCATTTCCCTATCTCTAGCCATTGGAATCTTCTTTATTGTGATCCCAATGTGAGACGGGACTGTGTCTAATCTGCGATGTTTGTATCTACTCTAATGTTCAGCACACAAGAACCACAATTAGTTATTTTATTTATTCTGAAATGAACTCCTTAAGGCACTTCTTATCCTACTTGAAATGATCAAGTTCATAACCATACATACAAATATAAGTATGAGCAGATGGTTTACAAAAGTCTTCAATTGGAAACTGAATCTATAATTAGCCATTAACACAATCAATGAGTTGACAGGGCTCATAGAATCTCCCTATTTTAATAAAACTCACAATTACATTTTTAATCTCATGTAATCAGAACACATTACGCCCATTGTCAGGGCCAAGCTGGATACATCATCTGCCGTGAAATTCCTCTCTCTGCATCATGGCTTTCACCTCTTAAATCATTCCCTCTGGCGATAATCCCCATTACATAAAATAATTATCCCCATGGGCAAATATAATAGGGGAAAGAGAAATAGGGAAAAATCGTGTTATAAGTTTTGATCAGTGGGAAAACCCACTGAAAGGCAGATTGTCTGGATGCAGAAATCGCTTGGGATCATCTTCAATCTCCCCAGGGAATGTGATTCTGGAGCTGCCTCTCAAAATATAGGAAAAAGAATCCTGTCAATCAATCAATAAAACAACGACATTTATTGAGTGCTTCCTGTGTGCAAAGCACTGTAGTAGACACTTGGGAAACTCCATTACCCAACTGACCTAAAGGAGTTTGTGCTGTAAGCACCTTGTTGGCAGGGATTATAGCCACTAAATCTGTTGCATTGTACTTTTCCAAGCACTTAGTACAGTTTTCTACACTCGGGGAAGCACTCAATAGATACCATTGATTGAAGAAACTTACAGGTTAGAGGGAGAAGCAAACTAAATAAATTAAAGATATGGGCAATGATAGAGGGTAGGTGCTGTGGGAGGAATGTCACATTTACTGCAAGGCTACTCATTGCAGTGCACTGACCTGGACCCTCAGAAAGTTCAGAAAAATGAAGTGACACATTCCCTGCTCACAAGTTTACACTCTAGATATGGCTAAAGACTCCTCATTTTAACTTTACTATCCTATAATTCTATGAGGGAATGGACATGCCATCATCAAAATACAGTGTCAATGGGTATTTTAATCTACTATGATCCCTATGATATCAGGTATTGAAATTGTTAGATTTCTATGAAACTACCTTAAAATGATGTCCTTTCCACCTTAGTCAGTGACGATGTCTGAGATGAGTTGGAAAGTTGAGATACTTAGCTTTTAAAATTAACCATTTAAAAATTGTTTCACATTTCACCAAAAACTACTAACCAGGAATAGAAGGAGCTGCATAAATCATCGGGGCTCAAATCTGCGCAGCTATTATGCTGTCATTTGTCATCAGCATGCACTACTTTCAAACAGAAATCTATTTTAAACAATCTGTCAAAGCTAATTGGTATATCCTGTAAAATAATCTTTAATAAATATATAGAGAGACTGTAATGCAACACGATCATTTTCCCAGAATATTCAATGGGATATTGTCAGATCCTTTTAAGCCTGAAAACTGATATTTAAGAGTTTGTATGTATTTTGGCACGCAAGTATGTGTGTATATGTGTGTATAAACCCAACTACACACACCCACTTCAAGAAATGTATTTAACTAAGTGAATTGCTGTAATTTTCATGTTGAGACTATATTCACTGAAACAAATTCAGTTCACAAGAAAAATCAATTCACAAGAATAGATTAAGGATGAGTCTACTGGAGAAAAATGTCTAAATGAACAAGATGTGACTAGAATGATATGCTGGGGCTATACAAATTTGAAGGTGACCTCCAGAGTGACAGGGAAGTTTTCAAATCCATTAGCCATTACCCATGAATTTATAGGCTTTATATAGGCATGTGGAAAGGAATTCCATCCTGCCATAACTCAGCTACCTCTTCCACTAGATGATCCTTCGAATCCTCCCTCCTTGTCTCCCCTACCTATAATCCAACAACTTTTCTAAACCTTTAAGTGCCTCCTGAAGCTCCCAGCTTTTCCCTGCCTCCATTCGTAATCCCTGATGACCTTCCCAACTTCTTTCTGGGTAAAATTAAAGGGTTCAGGCGCTAAAGGCCACCCCATCTCCTCTTCCTCATGCATTATTCTCTACATATTTTTCTGCTTCCTTGCTGTTTCATAAGAGGCCTCAATCCATCAGTGGTATTAACTGAGCACTTACTGTGTACAGATCACGGTACTAAGAGTTTGAGAAAGTACAAAACAACAGAATTCATTGACCAGATCCCTGATCTCAGGGATCTTATAATCTACAGGGGAGACAGACATTTATAGTAAGTGCTTAACAAATGCCATTATTATTATTTATATTGTTTAAGGATAGAAGAAACAAATTGAGGATAAGAATATTTACATAAG
Source organism: Tachyglossus aculeatus (assembly GCF_015852505.1). Lineage (NCBI taxonomy): Eukaryota > Metazoa > Chordata > Mammalia > Monotremata > Tachyglossidae > Tachyglossus > Tachyglossus aculeatus. Next base: position 31,590,285 of record NC_052079.1, on the reverse strand, counting down.
TATTGTGGAGCTGGGGATGTCTCCTAGCTACTCTCAATTCATTCCTTCCATCTGTTCCCAACAGGCCTGGGTTTTGTCAGCACAGTATTAACCTGATCCTCTTCCTATCTCTCTGACCATTTGTTCTCCTTCTCACATGCTCACTCGATAGCTTTGCCGCCCCTAACTCTAGGTTTGATCCTATGAGGCTCTATTCTGTTTCCCTTGCTCTTCTGGCTCTAGCTCACAGCTATATGTGGACAGCTCCCAAATCTACATCTCCAGGCCTGAACTTCCATCTAATCTACAATCCTATAATCACAGGGAAGCAGCATGTCGTAGTGCAAAGAGCCCGTGCCTGGGAGTCAGAGGTTTCTAATTTAGGCTCTGCCGGGTACCTCAGTTGCCTCATCTGTAAAATGGGGATTTAGTACCCGTCCCCCATCCTACTGAAACGTTGAAACCCATCTGTGACAGGGGCTGTGACCGATTTGATTATCTTGTGTCAATCCCAGCGCTCAATACAATGCTTGTCACATAATAAGCACTTAACAAATACCACAATTTAATATTATTATACTCCTCATCATTATAATTATTTTTATTATTAATCCTACATTTCCTCATGCTTCCAGGACATCACTCAGATATCCCACTAGCACCTTAAACTTAATAGGTCTAAAACTTAACTACTAATCTTCCATCCAAACCCTATCCTCTTCTTCCTCCCCCTCCTCTTCTTCCCTTCCTGCTTCCCCTCCTCCTCCTCCTCCCAACTTTCTATCTCTGTCAATGAATCAGTCATATTTATTGAGCTCTTACTATGTGCAGAACATTTAAGGCGTGAAGTATGCGATCTGAGATGGAGTGGGAGAGGAGTGAGGATAAGTAGTGGGGAGAGATCTGATGACTGCCTTCCTTGTTTCTCATTCCCCCTTCTGTTTTCATCCTATCTTACACTATATATTCCCTAGATTTGAATGATGCTCTTAATACAGTGTTACGCACATAGTAAGCACTCAATAAATACCACTGATTGAGTTTTTCAACTGTTCAGTTCATGTTACATCATCTAAAAATGATTATATAACTATTCTAAAATAAAACAGTTAACAAATTGAAAACTACTTCACTGGGGATCTAAGATTGTCATAACTGTTGTGAGGAACTTTCCCGATTAGAGGAATAAAATGTATTATTTGAGATAGTGGATATAGGCCAGTAGGGTTAGTGGTTTTACCTGAAAGTTATGTTTCATATCTATTCATCCCAAGATATCACCTGACAGCCAAGTGCTCTTTTATCTACTCTTATAATAGCTTTCCTGACATCAGCTTTTTTGAACAATATATTTTTTCTAACCTCCGTGAGTCTCTTCTTATCTTGGTCTATCTGTTTTTATGTGAGAACCCTATTTTGTTTCTATAGGACTTGTAATGTGGTGAATCTTCTTCCTCCCTTCTAAACCTAAGGAAAAGAGGTCTTTTAGGGGCTAAAGGGTATGGAGTTAATATTTCACACTGCCTGACATGTATTTTTGTTCCATTTAAATTCAGGTTTTATTTAATGTCAACCTTTATCTGACAGAAAAGCTATAGCCAAGAAAATCATGTCAAAGTGCTCAACAGTTGTTGCCAACTTGTACTTCCAAAGCACTTAGTACAGTGCTCTCTGCGCACAGTAAGCGCGCAATAAATACGATTGAATGAATTGAATGAATGAATAGAATGTGATTCTCAGTGTTTCTCTTTAGCTGGCTTCAGGTGGCAGAAACATATCTGCCCCAGTTGACTTTAGTTGCCAACATCTAATTGATTGATTCTCCTCCAAGGGAGAAACAACCTTGATTGAATTTCCATTACGACCCATAATTTTCACATGCAACCTAAGAAATGAAGTTCCGGCTTTTGATACAATTATCTCACCCCTCAATTGGTATGGCTGAGAAGCAGCATGGCTTAGTGGAAAGAGCACAGGTTTGAGAGTCAGAGATCGTGGGTTTGGGCACATCACTTAACCTCTGTGCCTCAGTTACCTCATCTGTAAAATGGGAATTAGGACTGTGAGCCCCATGTGGGACCACCTGATTGCTTTCTATCTACCCTAGTGCTTAGAACACTGATTGGCACATAGTAAATGCTTAATGAATACATCATTATTATTATTATTTCATGTTCTTTCCTATCAGGTATCCTAGTCATGCTAGTGGGATATCTGAGTGATGTCCTGGAAGCAAGAGGAAATGTAGGATTAAAATAAAAATAATTATAATGATGATGAGTATAACAATATTAAATTGTGGTATTTGTTAAGTGCTTACTATGTGACAATCATTGTATTGAGTGCTGGGATTGATACAAGATAATCAAATCGGTCACAGCCCCTGTCACACATGGGTTTCACTGTTTCAGTAGGATGGAGGATGGATACTAAATCTCCATTTTACAGATGAGGCAACTGAGGTTTTACACACAGGTACCCGGCATAGAAGCAGCATGGCTCGGTGGAAAGAGCATGGGCTTTGGAGTCAGAGGTCATGGGTTCAAATACTGGCTCTGCCAATTATCAGCTGTGTGACTTTGGGCAAGTCAATTCACTTCTCTGTGCTTCGGTTCCCTCATCTGTAAAATGGGGATTAAGACTGTGAGTCCCCCATGGGACAACCTGATCACCTTGTAACCTCCCCAGCGCTTAGAACAGTGCTTTGCACAAAGTATGTGCTTAATAAATTCCATTTAAAAAAATCAATCAATGGTATTTATTGAGCACTTACTATGCGCAGAACTATGCTCTTGGGATAGTACAATACAACAGAATTAGCAGATATGTTCCCTAGACAAAATGAGTTTATAGTCTAGAATGGGACTAAGACTGTAAACCCCAGGTGGGACATAGGCTGGGTCCAACCAGCTGGAATAGCTTTTATCTATCCCAGTGCATAGTTAGTACTTAAACTATACCATAAAAATATACATATTTAGCAAGCCCTATGTATGACAGGGACTATGTCTGATCTGGTTATCTTATATCTACCCCAGTGTTAAGGCAAATAGTTGGCACATAGTAAGTCCTTAACAAATACAATTATTATCATTATTATTGCTTAGAAATATAGCTATAGAATATCCCTCCTCACTTCTTTGAGAAAAGAGAAGGCTTCTGCTTACTGGCATAGACCATTTGGAAATATGATTATGATTTAAGAAAGGCATACTGCAGGTCAGAAATTCACAGACTAAAAAGAGATAACCATTAGCTCCCCCATCTAGTGTTATTTAAAGAAAACAAGTGGATTACTCTTCCCTAAAGTACTTGCCCTTTGAAAAGGTAGGCATCTTTGGTTGAAGCTATATTCTTTAGAATTAATGAATGCCGTCCAACAATAAACTGTAATCCTTAGAAAAAGAGATTAGAATTATTTTCAAAAAAAGATTAAATAAGCCCTATTTTTATGGGGCTATTAGGCATCAATCATTCTCTTTATAGTTATTTTCATTTTTCATATTTTCCCTTGCTTACTCAAAAACTATATATTGCAAAAATTTGTAGTATTGATAATGGTAGACACTTCTCCATAGCTCTGATTATTTAGGTTTTTCTGGTTTGCTTTATAATCAATGTTGTATAAAAAAGATCTGTAAAGGGTTGAAGGATTTTTAATAAGGATCTCAGCCTGCTTCAGACCTCTCAAATGTGTGCTATATAGTGCTTGGCACATAATAAGCACTTAAAAACCATCATTATTATTATCATTATTATTATTATTAACACTGAATATGTTCCTTATACGATAAAACTCAGTGGATTATAGGTAGGATCTAGAAGGATAAAATTTATGTGGGGACGTTTTTGAAATCTGCAAAATCATGAAGGGTGTCATCAGGATCAACACACAACTAATCACCAAATTCCACAGCACCAAGACCAGGACACAAACTTGAAGTTGGTAGGTACAAACCAAAACAAATCTTCTAGTGAATGGGAAGCATATGGAAGCTGTTATCTCAGGAAAAAGAACAGGTTGAAAATAATAATAGGCTGAACTCTGGTTTGGATAAATTCATGAATGAGTGAATTCCATAATGAATTTTTAGAGAAAAAGTTATAAAGGTGGGAAATCATTCAGTGTCTGGCTCTTGATGGAGGTGACTCTGTAGAAAGGTTTTGAGGAGGGAGGTGAAGTGGTAAGGTGGTCCTTGAAAACAGAGACTACAGCTGTTACTTCTATTGCACTCCCAAATGTTCATAACCAAACTCTGTACTCAGTAAATGTAGTGCATTCTGTTGATAATGATGATACTTAAGCAGAAAAACAATGTTTCTTGCCTCCCTGCTAGTTTGTTAGCTCCCTGAGGGCAGTGCTTCCCAGGCTCAATCTGGGAAGGCCCCGTGGAGGAGGTGAGCTCTCAGTAGGGCTTTGAAGGGTTGTGCTATTTGCTAAGTACTTATTATGTACCAAGATCTGGGTTGATACACGTTAATCAGATCGGACACAATCCCAGTTTCGTGTGAGCTCTAAAGTTAGATCATGTCTAACTTTAGTGTAATATCCCAAGTGCTTAGTACAGTGAACTGCATAGAGTTGGTACTCAGTAAATACTACACTGACTGCTTAAGCAAAGTGGGGATGGATGAGGATTCTGGATTCCATCCAGGGACAAATGTACGAGCAATCAATCCTGATTAGGCCTAGCTTCACTTTCTTTTATCCAAAGTTTGTTATCCTGGTAGTGGCAAAAAAATTCATTGGAAGTGATGGGAAAGTTTACCATCAAAAAGGTAGATACACATATCTCTGTGCAACCAGCAAGCGTCCGGCTTGAGTGTTCTTAATATGAATATATTGGCAATTTTTGATACGAGGTTCTATTTTTAATAATTCATTCATTCATTCATTCAATCATATTTTTGAGGGTTTACTGGGTGCAGAGTACTGTACTAAGCACTTGGGAAGTACAAATCAGCAACATATAGAGGCGGTCCCTACCCAACAACGGGCTCACAGTCTAGAAGGGGGAGACAGACAACAAAACAAAACAAGTAGACAGGTGTCAATACCATCAGAATAAATAGAATTATAGCTCTATTCCCATCATCAATAAAATGCAGTAATAAATATGTACAAATATATACAAGTGCTGTGCGGAGGACAAGTTGTAGGGTGGGGGGGTGATTCATTCAATCGTATTTATTGAGTGCTTACTGTGTGCAGAGCACTGTGCTAAGCGCTTGGGAAGTACAAGTCGGCAACATATAGAGACGGTCCCTACCCAACAGCAGGCTCACAGGGAGAGAAAAAAGGGGGGCTCAGTCTGGGAAAGTCCCCTGGAGGAGGTAAGCTCTCAGTAGGGCTTTGAAAGGTTGTGCTGTTTGCTAAGCACTTATTTTGTACCAAGAGCCCAGCGCTTAGAACAGTGCTTTGCACATAGTAAGCGCTTAACAAATGCCAACATTATTATTGTTATTATATTGATATACGTTAATCAGATCAGACACAATCCCAGTTTCGTGAGAACTCTCAGTTGAAGAGGGAGGGAGAACAGGTTTGTAATCACTACTGTTTTGTAACTGAGGAAATTGAAGCAAAGAGAAGTTAAGGGGCTTGTCCAGTGTTGTACTGGAGTCAAGTAGCAAGCAGCATGGGAAGCAACATGGCCTGTGGATACAGCATGGGCCTGTAACAACTGATCCCGCGAATTATGCAAAATAAAAAAGAAGTCAAAAAATAGGGGAAATTCCTCGAGTAGAGTGAAATAAATGCTGAAGTTCATGAGAGGGTAGATCGGCTTTGTTATATACATAGTTAACTATATTACTCTCAATCGTACCCTCCACAATATAGTATGCAAAATAGTTCATTTTTATTACCATATTACAGTCAGATCTAGAATTCAGAGGCTGGGTGAGCCCAAGGGATAGTCCATTTAGCGGTTTGGTTTTCCTGAAAGAGATGCAAATAGGTGAAGCCAGATACCAGGTAATTAGGCAGGGGTTGGAAGCTGATGCAGCTGGGGATCATTAGCAATAATCAAGAGTGAGCACTGAGGCTAGGGAAACCCCTGGGAGGGGTAAACTCTCTGATAAAAAACAAAAAACAAAAAGTTGACTTCTCAGAAATAAAATTTCCTGAAAATGGTAGATGGTCTATGCGCTTTGACTGAACTCTGTGAAAGCAATTTTTGATGGTGATTTCTCAAAAAACACCTTGATCTGTAGGATTCATGCAAATGATAGAGAACAAATACAGCTTATGTGATACGAATTTATACATGGGGACCCTAAGTAAGATCACATTTTTCTTTCACATGGTATGTAAGCACACTTAAAGCACTGGCAGGATCAATGATGGTTATAACCAGAATTCTGTTGCTATTGTTCTGTGACCACTTCTTCCTCCTTTATGAATTCCCTACAGATGTTTGATGTGATTTTTTTTCCCCTCGCATTGGAACACTTGAGCAAGCCTCACCACCCTTATTTACAGTATCATTGTAGACTATCTTAAAAGTGCAATTCGGTACTAAATTGGGCAGACTAACTACACCTCACATGCCACATAAAAGTTCTTGTAAAAATATTGGTTATCTTTTCTGATACAGTGAAACTCCAAACCACACTGTTCTTTAGACCTAATTTAAAAAAGCCTTTATTTTGCTATTTTCCAAATTTCCTATCCTTTGACAGCACTGGAAGAAAGGGCTCCCTTTCTTTGCAGTTCATAGCATAATGCTTCCATGATTTCATTGAAGTTACCTCATAAAGTATAATGATGAACAGAAGGGCTACCCTCTTTCTAGTGGGAACACATTATAAAAAAAGAAATTTCCCTCGTGGTTTGCTAGACCATATGCTTTTTTTATGGCTTTCAACATTGAATATTTTTAGAAGAAAGAAGATTAGATCCATTTTCTGCTGCTTGCAAGAGCCTCCTCTGCTCTTCTAAGTATATAGGTTTTCATCTACAGAATACTACATAGACCTAATGTGTAACTTTCCTTTATTGTTTCAGAGAGAACATGGTCATCCCTGAGAAAATCTAAGATAGAGGGGAAACATTAGCAAGTTTTCAAAGTTGTAAGAAGGTTTCAAATTGAATTATCGATTCAATTTCCACAGTAGGTGGAAAACACTTCTGAATGGGAATAGATGGAGCTATCAGTGGGACTTAAAAGTCCATTCACCCAACAGTCATATTTTTTCCAAACAAACTGCAGGGTGGCTTGAGATACCAAATACAAGGCTCAGAGTCAGTGCACTTTGGCTACCTCTTTTGGGAGAGTCTACTATTTTAGGCTTGTTTGTTTTGGAGAAGCTGTCTGCACTGCATATGACAGTTTACCTCCCCTTTGGTTCTGAAGCCATAGATCTCCAAAGCAGGTGCCCTTCCAATGACATTGTAAAGGGATTGTTGCCAAGATCGTTTTGTTATTGAAGGATATTAGGTTCAAATGACACTCTGGGGATGTCACTGGTAAAATAGCCTCCAATTCAGAGGTAATTCCTGCTTTAATTAGGTCACTTTGGTCAAAGTTTTGCCAGAACTTTTAGGATAGTCTTTTCCAGCTTCCACTTTGTTGAAAAGGGGATGTTTTGGGTGAATGCACTCCCATTTCATGCCTGAGAGGATTAACTGAGAGAATTAGCACCTCAAATTCTCAGATAAATTATGAAGTTATGAAGGAGAAGTTATGAAGTTACAGGAACAAATAATAATAATAATAATAATGGTACTTAAGTACTTACTATGGGCCAAGCACTATTCTAAGCACTGGATTAGAAGCTGATAAGGTTGGACATAGTCCCTGTCCCCCCTTTAGACTGTGAGCTTGTTGTGGGCAGAGAATGTCAGTGTTCATTGTTGCACTGTTCTTTCCCAAGCACTTAGTACAGTACTCTGCACAAAGTAAGTGCTTAATAAATGTGATAGAATGAATGAATGAATGAATAAGTAGGAGGGAGTAGGATTTAATCCTTATTTTACAGATGTGGTAACTGAGGCACAGAAAAGTTGAGTAACTTGCTTAAAGTTATATGGCAGGCATGTGGCAGTCTTATTACTAATTACTAAGTTGGAACACTGGGCTAGTTGGACCACTGGTCTGTCTTCAATGATGAAGGAATTTTCTGATGCTCCTTTCCTTGACATCCTTAAGAGAGTTATTATTTAATACCAACAATATTTATCTGGGACCTACTGTGTACAGGGCATTATATTAATTGTTAGGAGAGTATAACAGAATTAGTAGACATGATCCTTGTGCTTAAGGAACTTAGAGTCTAGCAGAGAAGACAGACACTAAACTAAATTACAGAAGTAATCTAACATCCTTTCTACATCCCTATCTTCCCCTGGTAGTAACCCATTATGAAATACTCATCCATGATTTTTGTTAAACTTCTCTTGAGCCTACTTCTATCTTCTGCTTGTACCACTCCCTCTATTAACTTATTCTGTATGCTTTCCATCTTCTGTGAGAAGGAGTATTTCCATTTTATGTTTTGAACACACCACCTTTAAGGATCAATGCCCCATGACGGCCAGGGCACAGGAATACATGAATTTCTATTGGTGGAATGGCTTACGAGAAGCAGCATGATATAGTGAGTAGATCATGGTCCTTGGAGTCAGAAGATCATGGGTTCTAATCCCAGCTCCACTTGTCTGCTGTGTGACCTTGGGTAAGTCACTTCACATCGCTGTGCATCAGTTACCCCATCTGTAAAATGGGGATTGAGACTGTGACCTTCCTCAGTGGACAGGGACTGTGTCCAGCTCAATTTGCTTGTATCCACCCCAGAACTTAGTACCGTGCCTGGCACATAGTAAGCACTAAATAAATACCATAATTATTATTATTATTACCATTATTATTACACTGATAACTTTCCTTTATTGCTTCAGAGAGAACAAAAAAGATTGCTCCACCAAAAAGTCCCGGTAACTTTTACTTCACCTATCTTAATTTTCCAAATACCCAAAAATGTAAAACCTATATTTAAAAGTATCCCTTATAACCCAAGATTATCAAGATTGAAAACTACCTTGCCTTGAGTAACACATTAAAATTTCATTTTGATAATGCCCTTTAAACTCAAAACTTTTCACCTGCTTGGACTAGTTTCATTGTCTCAGTCTTCCGCTCCAATTTTAGAATCTAATTAGTGTAATTAGCAGGAAAGGAATTTGAAGTAAGTTCACGGCAGCTGTGATATTCAAGTTGTGTAAATTTGAGACTTAAAGACAATTATGATCATGATCTCAATGGGGTCTCAAGGTGACTGACTTTTTTTCAAGTCAGGTCCCTCTCTAGATTGTAAAACTCATTATATTGTACTTTTCCAAGAACTTAGTGTGGAACCCTGTATACAATAATTGTTCAATAAATATGACTGATTAAAGGTAAAAAGTCAGTTTTCATCAATCTAGCAGAGATATTTGTTGACTCAAGAATCGAAAAGTAGAAAAAAACCTAATATTCCTTTTTGCCATTATTTCTTCATGAAAAATACTGGAGAATACATTTTGGCATTAATTCTTAATGTATAAAATACAATATGGAAAAAGGGAATTAAGAATAGCACACTGGTTCTTTTCCTCTGAAGTGGAAAACGATATCAGGAGAGTCAAATGATTCTTCATTAGATATGCAGTCAAGGTAAACAGATTTGAGGAAATTTAGGCAAGGAACTTTCTATAAATTCATTTACTTACCTGTTCCAATCATGGCAATCTGACTGTCTCTTATCCCATACCCCACAAACACAAAGTCACAGAAAATCTCTTTTCTCTGGATAGCCTAGAGAACTAAAACAAAAAAAAAAAAACAACCCACAATTTCACTTCCAGATGGAAATAGCAGTCCCTCTCAGATTTACATAAATCCCTAGGGAATCTAGGCTCTACGAAGCATTCTTTCAAAAATTCATAATTTATATTCTTAGTGCTCCGATTTCCCCGCTTTTGATAATAAGTATTACATACTTTTAGCCATTTCAAAGGATGTTCCCCCATGATGGCACATTCAGGCTCATTTACTCTCATGAGTATCATGGTACTGTACATCAATCCCATTTAAGGGTCTAAGGCATTTTAAGATGGAATTTTAAGTATATTCTTAGAATTTCCCAAGCCGACTAAAGTAACTGTCATTCATCACCTGAAGAATAAAGTATTATTATGCTCCCAGGAAAGGCAAAGGAGATTAGACTCAGAAAATTATCTCCTTCATAACCAGGGGCAACTATACCTCTCTCTCCTCTTTCTGTTTCTGGTAAACTTTGCAAATTTTTATTTGTCAGTTCTCCCTCTGTCTCTTCTCTTCCAAGAAGCTAATTCCAAGGACATTTAAAAGATAAATAATTTCATCTCTTCATTTAATCTAATTCTCTCAGACCTTTGAAAAAAGGCCTCCTGAATTAATGCAAAATACATATTCTAGAGTTATGTTATGAAGTTATCACTCACATAAACACATCTTTTCTATAGGGCACGCCATTATAGGAACAATTTTTCAATACTGGGGATGTTTCATAAACCATGTTTATGTATGGGCTACAATAAGCAGATTATTGAAGGAAGCTTAAGTATGCTTTTAAACTTGAATCATCTAGAAAACCTACTACGGTAGATCCGGAGCCATCACTAATCTAGGAATCGAAGCAATTATAGCATATTATCCCAGTTATTCAACCTAAAAAGTGTGTGCATTGTATATTAAGTAGGTATCTATTTTCAGATATTTAGAGAGGGACATATATATATATATATATATAGATTTATATATGCAAAAATATATGTACATATATATAATTACTCTCTGGTTAAAGACATTTGCATTTATCTTTTTTCACAAGAGCGAAGGGGTTAAGTGCAATTGAAAAATGAAAAGCAAAAATATCAAAGTAAAACTTATTTATAATTCCTGGGAGATAAGCAAAGTACCCATTTGCAGCAGCCATCAAAATCCACAACCATGAAAATTGCACATAAGGGTCTGGTTTCATTCTAACGATTTCTAAAGAACATTTCAGAGCAAGCTTTCTTCTTTTAAAGACTATATTTCTAGACTGCATTGTTGTTAAGGTTATCATTGCAAAATAAATGGCTGTACTTTTTGTCTCTTTCAATCTGCAGTCAAATAGCTTGAAACCATCATGCTGAGACAAGTGTGAAATTCCTGAATTCATCTTAATGGAGTGTTAAATTTGAAACATAATTATATATTCAACATTGCCAACCATTGTTCAGCATTTTGCTGTTAATCGTTGTGCCCTAAATAGCTGGCTAATATTCTTATTCAGTTTGGTTTGAAGTACAGCAAAGTGCTTGCCTGTATGTAGGGAAGAGGTGAAGCCTATTCTGGGATGACTTCTTCCATTATGAGCTTTCTTTACTCAGAAAGGACAGATTTTTTCTAACAAGCTAATCCTTATTTTGAATATGTTTCATTTCCCAGAGAACATTTTGGCAATGAAGAATTACCCATATTACTTCCCATTCTTGCAAGTGCAACTTAATAAAAATAGCAATGATTTGCACATATATGCCAATTATAATATTATTACTGCTACACCTCTCATTCTGGTATATCCAGATTTTAATCGTGATAATAAATGATATAATAACATTATCACTTCCCATTCTTGGATGTCTGGTTTGTAGTTACGCTTGCTTCCTTGCTCCTTTTCCTTCCTCTTTCTGATTCCCATCTCTCACAATTTCAACCTTTTCTACCAAATGAAATGAAACACATTTCAAACTTTTAAAGATTTTTTTTTATGCCATTTGTTAAGCACTTACTATGTGTTAGGCACTGTTCGAAGATCTGGGGATAGATACAAGATAATCAGGTTGGACACAATCCCTGTCCCACATAGGGTTCGTGGTGTAGGTCAGATAGAGGAAGGTTTAAATCCCATTTTACAGATGAGACAACTGAGGCACAGAGAAATTAAGTGACATGCAGTCAAATGGTGGAGCTGGGATCAGGATCCAGGTGCTCTGAATTCCAGCCCATGCTCTTTTCACTAGGTCGTGCTGCTGTTATGTTCTGAGGAATAAGTGACTAAATCAGAGAAAAATATTATGATTAAAATTAGCAGATAATTACCATACCGCCATAAGATAAAACCCATTTTAATCGGAGGGTAAATCATTACGTTTAGAGATTAGTTCTCCCAAGAGAAGAGTTCCCATGGGAAGAAACTCCAGGAAGAAACTCATGAGAATTTTTAAGAATAATAAAATAAAATGTAATTGAAACTCTCATCTTGCCCTTTCTCAAGAAAGCATTCTTTCATAATCCACAGACACCTAAGAGAGTCTCAGGCATAGAGACTTTCAAGGGAAATGCCAATAAGAATTTTGACAAAAAAAGCCCACTGAAATGGGAAGTTCAAGTTAGAGTGGAATGACTTTGGGTACATGTGCTTTGAATGCAGTAAAATTTAGTTTTGAGAGAGTACAGGTGTACCACAGCTGTACCCTTGGGCACATCATCACTTCATAAAACCCAGTGATATGCTCTGCACCCATGGCTGACCTACCCAGATGAAGTGAATTCTGACTCTGACAGACAATCAATCCTAGCAGGTATATCCATTTCCTCTCCTCATCCAACTACTACTCTGGTTTATCTTGTTCCCAATTACTTCTCGAGTCTCCTCTTGTCCCTTTTTTTGTGCTGAACTGTTTTGGGTGATTTTTTTGGTTTTTTTCACTGTTAATTCTAATTTCATCCATGGTTGCTGTGGCCCCCCTTCCCCTCCCTCACCATTTTGCTTTCCACTCACTGGCTCGAAGCTCTGCTTCTTTATCCTGTCGAGGGGTGTGGGAAAGGAGACGATGGGGGTTGTGTTGATGGAAAAGGTGGTTACACTGTGAATGACTGAGGTATGTCTTGAAGAGGGACAGAACTGAAGACACAGTGTTCTGCACACAGTAAGCGCTCAATAAATATGATTGAATGAATTAAGACAGGGAGGTCAGTGAGTGAGGCAGTAATCAAGCCAGGCTTTGACAACTGCGTGGAGCTGCGTGGTGGCTGTTTGATGGAGAAAAAGGGTGGATCCTGAAAATGACGTGGGGGAAAAAGGATGCTGGAATTTACCAATGGAATGTGTGAGTTCATTGTGGGCAGGGATGTGTCTGCTTGTTGTGGTATTGAACTTTCCCAAATGTTTAGTACAGTGCTTTGCATACACTAAGTGCTCAATAAATACGATTGGATTGAATCGAATTAAAAGAGAGGGAGGAGTCCCAAGGTTACCAGTCTCCTGGAAAGGGTGTGGTCTGGTGACCTAGGGGATAAAGCATGGGCTTGGGAGCCACAAGACATGGGTTCTGAACCCAGCTTCACCTCTTGCCTGCTGTTTGACCTTGGGCAAGTTCCATACTTGAGGGGTGCACTTTTCTGTGCCTCAGTTTTCTCAACTGCAAAATGGGGATTCAATACATGTTCTCGTTCCTGCTTAGATTGTGAGCCCTATGCAGGACAGGGAATGTATTTGGCCTGATTTAATCCCAGCACTTAGGACAGTGCATAACACATAGGCAAAGCAAAAAGCAAAAGAGGGCAGATGATAGAATTGACAACCATGATGGGAAAGCTAGGTGGTGGAGCAGGTTTGGTTAAACACTAGTTCAGAGATGTTTAACATTGAAGTATTTAGCCTGAAATAAAATTCCATATTATTTTCCCAAAGGTTCTGAAAGAGATCCTAATTTTTAACCTGAAACCTTTGGGGAAAAATATGTTCCCCTGACACAGTCATTCACAGAACAATTACATTTTCAATCAACAGGACCCCATTGCATCCTAGGCAATGCCTGTGCTCATTTTTGTACATAAAACCTACTCCAGTAATCATACTATTCCCAGAGTTTGGGAAACAGTCAACTTCGTGGGTGGTTTGCCACTACATCTTTGTGCAAGAGAAGTTGAAGCTGCTTTCTAGGGTACCCTCGGGCAGTGGTTTCCATCCAAATTTTGTAGTTTTCACTCTTCATAAACAGAAGCTTACTTGGAGATTTTTAATTTTTGAACAGAAATCTTTTATTCTGATCTTGGAAATCCTCAAATGACTGGAACATTTTTTTTAATTCTCTAGTCAGAAAATTTTATCATCAAATAAAATTGTTCAAAAGCACTTTTCTTATATTTTTTTCAGAATGTAGCTTAATGTTCAAATTAACTTTACCATGAAAGGAGAGATTTTTTTTTTCCTTGCTAGCCAGGGGGTTCACAGAAAAAAGGAAGGAATAAATGATAAAAATGGAACTCCATTCTTATATTCTTTATCACCCAGGTCCTTCTGAAAATCAATAGATTCCTGCCCCCCCCCACAACTTTCCATGCCAAAAAGGAGATGTTTAGAGGGAAATTCAGTAGAATTCTATAACAAAATTTGAAGCACAAAACTGACTAATGGTGGCAATAAGAATTCAGATTTTAATACGGACAATTTGGGTCTCAGGAAAAAATACACCAGGGTTGGTCATGTGAGATTAAGAGGGAGATGTCTCAGGGGACAATTCAAGGAGCCCCTTTTGTTGAGGGCACCAGCTGAGAACCCCAGGATACTGGCATAGTGGGGGCAAAGCCATTTAGGTAGTAAACTCCCCAATTGGCCCAAGCAGCTAGTACAGTGCTCTGCACATATTAAGTGTTCAACTTTATACTGCTACCACTAGGGATGATTAGTTTGCACCCCACAGCTTTTGGAGAAGGCTACATCAACTGTGATTAAACAGAGAGAAATACTTCACCATAAAGCAGACTTCCTTCTAGCAGGATTCTATCCATTCAATCATGTTTATTGAGCACTTACTGTGTGCAAAACACAGTAGTGAACTCTTGGGAGAGTATAATATTAAACAGACACATTCCCTGTCCACAGTGAGTTCTCGGGTGGAACAGATCAGGACTCTAGTCAGCAGGGGGAAAAGAAGCACAAGAAACACAGAAACTCAGCCTCCTTGCTGGCAAATCCCTTAGGAAAACTCAACTCTGCCCATCATCATCAGGGTGAAGTTCTCCACTTAGTGCAGAAGAGGTGAATTTCTTTCTTATTAGTTGCTCTAATAAGAGAATCATATCACTGACTGGAGAAAAGAGTGATAGTCAAGGGAAAGTTTCATTTTTGATTCAGCAAAATCAGTTTTACACAAATATTTTGTCAAAAAAATCCCCATGCTCTTATTCATGGGTGAAAAAGTGGCATCCAGGATGCAACTGACTTGCCAGAACTCTACCTGGGTTTGTGGCTGGAATCCCCTTTCATGGTGACTAAATTATACAAGGTAGCTGTGGCCAAACTCAACCCTAATCCATAAACCCTTCCCTAATACCTGGGATTTAAACCAACCCAAAGGCCAGCTGACACTCAAGAAATTTAAATACTGCATCCCAGCCAATTACGGGGATGTGAGGCAGCAATCCAGATGGCAACAATTATCCGTGTGTGTGTGTGTGTGTGTGTGTGTGTGTGTGTGCGTGCGCATTTGGGGTGACGATGGAGGTGGGAATGAGGGGAATAAGTGGAAGGAGATGTGTATAATTTAAATATTCTGATATTTATGATTGGTAACACTGAATGACTTTAATATTCTTAACATATGACCCAGATGTTCTAAAACCGCATTCCCTCATATTGCTTTGCATTTCCACACTGGCTGAATTCTGTCTCTAGGAATTTATACAAATAAGAAAACTAATGGAAAATGTGTTTAGGAAAGGGATAGGCAGAAGCTGGGCTTTTGGCCACATGGCCCAGGTCTTCTCCATTGGAGTCACGGGGGCTTTGGGGAGAAGCCTCC
Source organism: Tachyglossus aculeatus (assembly GCF_015852505.1). Classification (NCBI taxonomy): domain Eukaryota; kingdom Metazoa; phylum Chordata; class Mammalia; order Monotremata; family Tachyglossidae; genus Tachyglossus; species Tachyglossus aculeatus. The sequence continues at coordinate 31,574,489 of NC_052079.1, read as the reverse complement.
TTCTCTGTCCACCATCACCAAAATGAAAATGTATCCCACGGGAGGTAAAACTACACCTTCTCCGCATGTAGAATGTTAATGTCAACCCTGATGGGAGGGTGAGGAGTCTGTAACCTATTCCTTCAGCGGTGATATATAACAGCTATAACTGGTATAACTGTTGAATCGCTGCTTTTTCTCTGTTGTTCCTTTCTCTAAGAGATTGCAAGACACCCCAGATTTTAGATTGTGAGTGAGGAAATCATCATGAATGGCATTTATTGAGTGCATACTATGTGCAGGGCACAATATTAAGCACTTGGGAGAGAACAATACAACGATGTTTCCTGTCCACAGAGAGCTTATAGTCTAGAGGAGGAGAAAGGCATTAATTATAAAAATTAGTTTACAATATATAATTTACAGAAATGTACATAAGTGTTGTGTTGTGGAGGGTGGGGTGAATATCAAATGCCATAAGTCAATCAATCATTCACATTACATTTTTGAGGGCTTACTGTGTGCAGGGCACTGTACTAAGTGTTTGGGAAAGTATAAACAGCAATGTATCAGACACATTATCTGCCCACAGTGAGTCTGCAGTCTACAAGGTGAAACAGACATTAATATAAATGAATAAATTGTGGATATATATGTAAGTGCTGTGGGGCTGGGGAAAAGGGTGGTGAACAAAGGGACTAAGTCAGGGTGATGCAGAAGGGAGTGGGAAAAGAAGAAATGAGGGCTTAGTCAGGGAAGGTCTCTTGAAGGAGAAACACCTTCAAAACGGCTTTGAAGGCAGAGAGAGTAATTGTGTATTGGATATAAAAGGGAGGGCCTTCCAGGGCAGAGACAGGACATGTGCCAGAGGATGGTGGTGAGATATATGAGATGGAGGTGGTGATCGTTCTGTCTATAGTGATGGGAAAATCAAGGGGAATACAGGGTTTGGGTGGGAAGAATATCCCATGGCTCAGGATAGTTCTTGACACGAAATAATCAGCTATCATGTTAACATTATCAGCATTATCATTATAATCATCATCATTAATGATTACTCTTGTTAACAACTTTTGTTTTATTGTTAATACTAGCTAAATGTGTGGTTAGAGGTGATGGTGATAAACAAAAAGTGAAATATTGAAAATAGATGAACTAGTGAAATAAATTGTATAATAGTGATGGATTGACTATACAAGCCAGTTTAGCCAAGGTAATCCCAGATTTCTGGGATAGAAAGGATAGAGGGGCTATTCTGGAATCATTTAGAAAATAAACAAATGACTTAGAGTTTTGACTATCTTGGTTAAAATAAACGGCCTATATTGTACCAAGCCCAATTGCTCTAGCTCACTTCTAATGCTTAGATTCTACATTGATTCATTTAATCATATTTATTGAGCCCTTACTGTGTGCAGAGCACTGTACTAAGCACTTGACCCAGGCCAGAACATTCATGACACATTTCAGTTCAGACTCAGCACTGTGGGGCTTAGTATATGGATGCTTTAAAACAAAGGAAGACCAAAACCCCCACCCCTTCTCCTCTACCACACTTCATTCACACCTCATTTACAATCAATCATCATCATCATCAATCGTATTTACTGAGCGCTTACTGTGTGCAGAGCACTGTACTAAGCGCTTGGGAAGTACAAGTTGGCAACATATAGAGACAGTCCCTACCCAACAGTGAGCTCACAGTCTAAAAGGGGGAGACAGAGAACAAAACCAAACATACTAACAAAATAAAATAAATAGAATAGATATGTACAAGTAAAATAGAGTAATAAATATGTACAAGCATATATACATATGATATATATATCATATATATACATATGATATATACATATCATAATGCCTCAATGACAATGACCCAGTGTCTCAGGACAGTTTTCTAAAACAGTATTATGGCTGATCTGATTAGTAATATACTTCTGTACTTCTGACACTATAGTCTCTGGCAATGTAATACAACAAAATTTTTTTCTGTATATTTAAATTTTAAAATCACAAACACGTCAGTCAGTCTGTCAACTGTATTTATTGAGCTCTTACTGTGTGCTGAGCATTTAGCTTCTTTCTACTACATTTTGGGAATATCCGAAGTGACATTCTCCTTGAAGCTAAGCACAGCTGTGCCTCAATGCAGCATTATACCTATATAAGGGACAAGGGAAGATTAATTTTTCCAGATCTCTTAGCACTCTTGAGAATGCCCTGCCTACAGATAAATAACAGGGCTGGTTGTGTCTGGTCCTCTAGGGCTTAAACAACTAATAGAGATTAGGTTAGGCAGTTGCAGACTTCATATTTCAATCCACAGGAGTGATAATTAAGTATTCTTTTATTCATACCTGGGAAATGTTCCACGCTTCTACCTAGCCTGGCTAGTCAGTTGGCTTTAATGGAATTAAAAAGTGCCTCTGGCTTCCAGAAACTAATTAGATTTCCAAAAGATGTATAAGCAACGGGATGATTTGGTTCATGATCTATTAGTGTTCACTGATGGTCCAATACAAATCAGGTAGTTTTAAGCAAAATTGGTAAGCTGAAAACAAAGTGTCTTTAAAATGGATTGCAAATGTTTAGTCCCCTTCTGGACTGGAAGCTATTTATAAGTAGCGATCATGTAAAATAACTCTATTGTTATTTCCTCTCCAACCAAACTGCTATTACATTAATCCAAGCACTTATCCTATCATGCCTTAACTACTGTATCAGCCTCCTTACTGACCTCCCTGCCTCCTGTCTCTCCCCACTCCTGTTCATACTTCACTCTGCTGCCCAGATCATTTTTCTACAAAAATGTTCAGTCTATGCTTCCACACTCCTCAAGAACCTCCAGTGGTTGTTCATCCGTGTCCGCATCAAACAGAAATTCCTTAGCTTCGACTTAAAAGCATTCAATCACCTTGCCCCCTCCTACCTCACTTCCTTACTCTCCTACTTCAATCCAGCCCACACACTTTGGTCCTCTAATATCAACCTACTCACTGTATCTGGATCTCATCTATCTCACTACCAACCTCTCGCCACGTTCCACTTCTGGCCTGGAATGCCCTCCCTTTTCATATCCAACAATAACTCTTCCCACCTTCAAAGCCTTATTGAAGGCGCATCTCCTCCAAGAGGCTTTTCCAAACTAAACCCTCATTTCCTCTTTTCCCATTCACTTCTGCCTTACCCTGACTTCCTCCCTTTATGCAACCACCCCTTCCCCCCAGCCCAACAACACTTACGTATATATCTGAAATTGATTTATTTATATTAAAGTCTGTGTCTTCCTCCAGACTGTAAGCTCGTTGTGGGCAGTGAATGTGTCTGTTATATTGTTCATTCATTCATTCATTCAATCATATTTATTGAGCACTTACTGTGTGCAGAGCACTTGGGAAGTACAAGTTGGCAACATATAGAGATGGTCCCTATCCAACAACGGGCTCACAGGCTAGAAGGGGGAGACAGACAACAAAACAAAACATGGGGACAGGTGTCAAGTCATCAGAATAAATAGAAGTAAAGCTAGATGCACATCATTAGCAAAATAAATAGAATAATAAATATGTACGAGTGAAATAGAGTAATAAAACTGTACAAACATATATACAGGTGCTGTGGGAATGGGAAGGAGGTAGGGCAAGGGGGATGGGGAGGGGGAGATTAAGGAGGGGGCTCAGTCCAGGAAGGCCTCCTGGAGGAGGTGAACTCTCAGTAGAGCTTTGAAGGGAGGAAGAGAGCTAGCTTGGCGGATGTGTGGTGGGAGGGCATTCCAGGGCAGCGGAGGACCTGGGCCGGGGGTCGATGGCAGGACAGGCGAGAATGAGGCACAGTGAGGAGGTTAGCAGCAGAGGAGCAGAGGGTGCGGGCTGGGCTGTAGAAGGAAAGAAGTGAGGTGAGGTAGGAGGGGGCGAGATGATGGACAGCCTTGAAGCCGAGAGTGAGGAGTTTTTGCCTGATGCGCAGGTTGACTGGTAGCCACTGGAGATTTTTGAGGAGGGGACTAACATGCCCAGAGTGTTTCTGCACAAAGATGATCCAGTCAGCAGCATGAAGTATAGACTGAAGTGGGGAGAGACAGGAGGATGGGAGATGAGAGAGAAGGCTCTCTGTTGTGTTGTGTTGTACTTTTCCAAATACTGAGTAGAGTGTCCTGCACAGAGAAGCAGCGTGGCTCAGTGGAAAGAGCACGGGCTTGGGAATCAGAGGCCATGGGTTCAAACCCCGGCTCTGCTGTCAGCTGTGTGACTTTGGGCAAGTCACTTAACTTCTGTGTGCCTCAGTACCTCATCTGTAAAATGGGGATTAAGACTGTGAGCCTCCCATGGGACAACCTGATCACCTTGTAACCTCTCCAGTGCTTAGAACAGTGCTTTGCACATAGTAAGCACTTAATAAATGCCATCATTATTATTATTATTATAGTAAGGGCTCAATAAATACAATTGATTCATTGACTGTATTGTACTCTCTCAGGCACTCTGTTCTACACAGTAAGCACTCAATACCATTGACTGACTGATTAATATTCACCCTTCAGCAGAGAACAGAGATGACAAATAAGCTGATATCAATTCTGAAGAAACAGAAAACTAATGTCAAGATCCAAACTACTGTACCTATAAAGGAAATATAATGAAAGATAAGGTATTTCAACGTCTCACTATTATCCTTAATGTATGTGGCTTCTTTTAAAAATAAAACTTTATTTCCTAAGCAACTGAAGATCAATCTTCTTGAAATCAAAATAAAATGGTATTAAATTAATGAGAAAAGAAACATTTTGATGACATTCTCCATGCCTGTCAAGAAAAATATTGAACTATACTCCATTCTGTAATATTCAGGGACAACAAGGGCATATTCTCAGCACTCAGTGAGATAAAGAAAACAATCAAGAAAATGAATATTGGACTTCTGAGCTGGTGGAATCCTCTAGAAAGCCAAGGTTGCATCGTGACTCCTCTTCTCCATCACAAAGATCTGGAGTTACGAAGAAATTCCAATGAATCTAGGACTACTGTGATTGTGGTAACATTCAAGAAACCAGGCAGATCTGACTCTGGATGCTATCTATTACCAGAAAGAGCACTGCAGGGGTTTTTCTAAATAAACTTCTCTCACTTTCAAAAGAGCTCCTCCCAAAAATCTCAGTAACTTCCTTAATCATTAACTAGAGCAAAAATGCCAAGAACAACATAGATTTCTTCTTATGATGGCAGGAACACAATGAACCCCTTCATTCATGAAGCACTGTAGAAACCACTTCTAATTTTGGATGCATCGTGACATTGTCCCTGAATCTATGATGACATGGAAATGCAATCCTTTAATAGTAGACCTAATAACAATCCTACTGGAGCCAGTAAGAAATTAACCAAGGCTGAATCACCTCTGTGATACTTTGTTATATCTTTGGTGCAGCAAATGTATGTATATATATATACACACACATATGTGTGTGTGGTGTATAAATACATATATTTAGCCAACCTCAGCATGTTTTGAGCTTAGGTAGAACCTCCACAGTCTAAAAAATTGAACTACAATTCTCTGGTGATACCAACATGTGAGTTTGTTGGCTCAGCAATATCTTTATACAATTGTCGGCACATTTACCCAGGTATATGAAAGATGGGATTAGATTGCAACGTATATGAAAGATTGAAACAAGCTCTGAAAAATATTCAGGCCACGTTGCATCCCACTTAAGTGTATTGCTGGAGAATATGAAATACTTCCCACAACAGCTTGAAAGGAATTTCTCACAGAAAGTGGACATCATTGAAGAACAGTGCTAGGACAAGTTTCAGACTCCTGAGCATTAAATGTTTAAAAACTATAATATTCGATATGAATCAAAATATATTTATGGTTTCCCAGAGGAAGGTAATCTTCGCTCTGTGGAAATAAGCCATGGGCAAAACAGAAGTCAACTTAATAGGTACTATTAAATAATACTGATGCTGAGAGTAGAAGAGCCTCTAAATCAAATGGTCGGTCAGTTATACTAGTGTGACAATCCATTTAGAGGTGAAATCTGCAATACCAAGATAAGAAGCATCAAAATATCAGCCTCACTGGATTGGTCATGTGATCATAATGTCTAATTCCTGCTTCACCATGAAACTCATGAATGTAACAGCATACAAATGAATATGACAGATTATAATGGAATTAATTTTAATATAAAATAAGATATATGGAAAGATAACAGAGAGAAGAAATAGAATTACAGGAACAAAAACAATCTGTGGATCACTATGACCAATCCAGTTATCTAGACCTTTTTCCACCACAGAGAATATTAATTGCATATTTAATAAAGATTTTCTTACTTCCTTGGTTCAAAAAGTATCCATCACTGATTTTCTTTTTTAAGGTGGCAGTGGCAGTGGAGGAGGGTGAGGAACGGAGGGAGAAGTTTGAGGTTCTCTTCCTCTGTCTACTATTCCTTTTTCTTCTTCTTCATCACTACTCTCCCCCTAGCCCCGTCTGGCTGTGGCTCCCCTGACTTTTCAACCATGGAATGCAGAAATTGTTAGCTGTGGGAATGACCATGGCAGCAGGTTTATAGAATAATAATAATAATGACAATAATTGTTGCATTTGTTAAGTGCTTACTATTTGCCAGCACTATACTAAGAACTGGGGTAGACACCAGGCAACTGGGTTGGACACAGTCCCGGATCCACCTAGGGCTCACAGTCTTAATCCCCATTTTACAGATGAGGCAACTGAGGCCAAGAGAAGCTAAGTAGCTTGCCCAAGGTCATATCGCAGAGACAGGATTAGAACCCAGGTCCTTCTGACTCACAGGTCTGTGCTCTACTAGATTATTTTGCTTCTTTTAGAAGCAGAAGCAGGATAATCTCTCTTGTGACCCAATTGATTTGGAGCTGTACACAAAATAAATGAAAGTTACAAGAATTGATGTAGAACTGTGTTGGGGGAGAAGCGATAAAGGCCAAAAAAGCCAAGGAATACAGGGAGCATGGGAGAGAAATAGGGCAAGGATGGGACTGACATTATGAGCCTCAGAGGCAGCCAGATTAGCTTGACAGGAAGGAGGCCATGTTTGTAACTTCAACAGTTCTCACAGCAGCCAATTTAGATGATCGGATGGATATCTTTGTACACCAGGGGAACATTTTCCAAGTCCTCCAAGTTCCATGAATAAAAATGGAGTAAGTGGAGAATGAATCAGGAAATGATTTGGATATAAAACAGCATGATTGTTGAATGTCTCCAGTTATAAAAGCATCCCACAATAATCTTATCGACCCAACCTTAGGTCACACTAATTTCATTTGTACAACTACATTGTTGACTCATCCTGTTAGCCATTGTGCCGTCCTCCTTAACTTTTTAGGCTACGGGTTAATCCTGTCCAGAAGAATTTCAGCCACTAAAAAATGTCACATTGCATCAGGAAACAGGTCCTTCTATACTAGAATTCTATTTCTGACAATGGCACTTAAGGGAACATGGGGGAATGGAGATAGAGTTAGTTTCCTTCACATCCAAATGTTGACAGTCCAGCATCCCTAACATTTCTTTGGATGTCTCTTGATAGACCTCTCGTTTGTCCTCCTGAATTTATTGATACTTATATCTGTGTCCTGTTCTGCGGTAATTTATTCTACTTAGCTACCTGCTCTAGGATTTGTTTTCCCCTTTTTTGAACATTCTGTACACATGCTCCCTAGATCTGATTTGTGAGATTTGACGAATAACAATTCAGTTTCTCCCTACCTAGTATTTTCCACATTTAATAAACTTTATTCACATTTTTTCTCCCTTTTCTTTGGTCCAGATCATTTCAGAATGCATAGCTATAAATATATATATATATATATATATATATATATATATATATATATATATATACACATATATAGGTACCTGTTAAGCACTTACTATGCACCAAGCACTGTTCTAAGGATTGTAGTAGGTACAGGTTAATTAGGTTGGACACAGTCTCACATGGGTCTCAGACTCTTAATCCCCATTTAGAGAGGAGGTAACTGAGGCCCAGAGAAGTTAAGTGACTTGACCAAGGTCACACAGCAGAAAAATGATAGAGCCAGGATCAGAACCTAGGTCCTTCTGACCCCCAGGCCTGTGCTCTATTCACTAAGCCATGCTGCTTCTCAAATATAAAATAGCTATAATTTTAGTAAATATTTTTTATTGAAAGCCCCATTTAATTATACAGATATGCTTCTTCACTTTCTCAACTGTCTTTCCCTATTAAAAATACTCACGTTTGATTTCATATACTTTTGAAAAGCAATTTAAGTGATGTGAACAAATGTCAGGTGGGGGAAATGAGAGTTTGAAGATAGGTAAGTCTTATGGGAGAAAATACTCACGTGCTTAGGGGCTGAGTACCTTAATGTGTAAGGGATGCAGAAATGCTGACATCATAGTAGACGGTGAGGAAATGAAATTAATCAGAGAAAGCCTCTTGGAGGAGATGCAATTTTAACAGGACCTTAAATTCAGGGGAGCAGTGGTTGACTGGGGGAAGGTGAAGGGGGTGGAAATATGATTGATTGAATGGAAAAGTTGAGCAAGAGATGAAAGGCCAGAGAGATGTGAATAAGGAACAGTCAAGAGTTTGGCTTGAGAGCACTGATGTGTATGAGCTGAGTTGTATTGAGAGAAGAGTGAGGATCATTAATATGGAGGTAATTAATGTGTTGATTGAGCCAGCCACAAAGCCTTTAGTCAGATGTTCCTGCTAATGCAGAAATTAGGGCTCTAATTTTTATCATTGACTGAGGCAAACCCTTGGTATACTGTGAAACACACACATCTCTAAGTGTAACTTGGTTTAATTGGTTTGATCTGTCACCAACCTCAAATTGTGAAGGTTTGTCAGACCTAATTTAAGCACTGGGTTCCACTGAGGTATAAGATTTTCTTGCATGATGAAGACCAGAAAAACATTGGGCCTAATCATTTTCTGTTTCTTGTTCATATGATTAGCCATAGTCCAGAATTTGTTCTCCTGTCTAATAAGGAACTTTTGGCCAGCAGAGGCTATCCAACGATCATTTATTGCCAAACTCCCCAAACTGCTGTTTTTCCCGAAGACAGATGGTAAATCTGTCAGCGGTAGCATTGTGTCCAACAGCAGCCCAGATGATTTTAAGCTTTGTGTGTGAAGCTACTCCTCCCTTAAAGAGCTCCAATAGGCCTAGTGCCAAAATAAGTTCCCTAAGGCAATTAGCTGCCTCTGAATTCAACTCCAGCTGTCTGGGAAGTCAAATGAATGCAGCCCATTGGTCATATTCCATTTAATGCAAAGAGTCTGTTGCTTCTTTATAACCTCCTCCATTTTAACCCAGTCACATTCTAATAAGAAACCTGTGTGACCTTTTCATTCACAGCTTTTATATTATATTGTCTTTCGTTTGTCATTGAAGAAAGCCTAAGAAGTCTAAACTTGGGTTTTTTTCCTGAAAGTGTCAGCATAAGTGCTTTAGACCATGAGTAGAAACTAATAAGCAGAATGTTTATGACTCCCTAGTCCCAGATTGAATACACTTAGTAGGGTGAGTCTTTGCTGATAAGGCTGATAATTTTCAGTGGCCCTTTGTTTGGATTGTAAAATACTTTAAGAGTGATAAAGTGGTGTCACCTGGTGAAGAAAAGGCTATGTCAATTCACTTGGTAAATTGTATATCTAAAAAGAACTTCAGAATGGTTAGGCATGCAAAACAGTTACCCTTTCAATGTTTTGCATATATTTCAATTTTGGAAAACTTTGTAATGTGATTTCCACAAAGAGAGTAGTATAACTCACCGAAGTTAAAATATTTGCCAGAAAAACACTTTCATGTTTCTTTTCTAAGTGCTATCAGACTACCATTTAAGGAGTGGCAAACAAGTCTAGTGATAATAAGGGATTAATAATTCTTTTATGACTCGATAATCCCCTGTAGTCCATGGTCCACAATGATGTTGACTCTCTGCACACAAACCTCCAACAGTTACCCATTTCTGTATATATCAATCAGTCAGTGGTATTTATTGAGTGCTTAATTGTGTGCAGAGTGCTCTATTAAGCAGTTGTGGAATATCACATTCAGAAAAAATTATTTGCCTTTGGCTTCAAGGCCATACATCATTAATCTCCATCTTACATAGAGGTTCTTTTCAACTACTATTCCCAACCTTGCATTCTTCTTTCCTTTCAAACTCACCTTGTAAGTGTGCCTTTCCTTCAGTTTTCTCATCTCCAAAATTTAGAACCTGCTGTTCTCACAACATGGTATTCCATCTCTGCCCACTTCAAATTCATTAGACTAATTCTATCCCCTAAAATCCTCCTAAAATCCCATTTTCTGCCAGAAGACTTCCCATATTAATTCATACTGGAAGATTCTAATCCCAGCACTTCCATTTTCTATCTGTGTGACCTTGTTTAAGTCACTTCACTTCCCTGTGCCCCAGCAAAATGGTGATTGAATAACTGTTCTCCTTCCTACTTTGATTGTGTGCTCCATATATGACAGGGAGTGTGTCTGATCTACATATCCTGTATCTACCCCAGATTTTAGTGCAGCACTTTGCACGAAGTAAACATTTCATAATTACCACAATTATTAGTAGATTGTATTTGATTACATTAAAACTTGTCTCAGAATCTTAATCTTCAGGAAGCCTTAGCTCAAAAAGGGAAACCCATTATCAACTGCTCCAACCAGGCCGTACATCTTCAACATCAAAGATGCTTACTGAGCACTTACAAGGTGCAGAATACTGTATTAAGTGCTTGGGAGCATACAACAGAGTTTGCAGACATGTTCCCTGACCACAATGACATTACAGTTCACAGCTTACATCTTCCATAGTGTTATAATTACATGCCCTGCAGTCACAGTGCTCACTATTAAGTTGTGCTTTGCTTTATCTTTAAAATGGTTGCATTCCTTCCCAACTTGTATATGCCCCCATAGAGTTTACCCAGAACAGCAGCATGGACCGCTCTTATCCTGCTCTTGTACCGTTTTTTTCTTTCCCCTTTCTCCTGTTCCCTCTTCCTTCCGCATCACCCTTGCACTTGGATCTGGATACTTTATTCACCCCACCCTCAGTCCCACTGCACTTATGGACATATCCATAATTGATTTTAATATCTGTCTCCCACCTGTAGACTCCTTGTGGGCAGGGAACATGTCTACCAACTCGGCATATTGTACTCTTCCACGTGCTTAGTACAATGTTTGACACAGAGTAAGGGCTCAATAAATACCATTGATAGATCCCATTTCCTGCCAAGGAAAGTCATGTTGCTCTAGAATTACTTTGATAACATTTCGTTTGTTCATCCATTCGATCACATTTATTGAATGTTTACCGTGTGCAAGGCTACTGTTCTAAGTGCTTGGGAGAGTACAACACTAGACAAATGCCAGTAATATGTCTATACCCCAGAATCTCAGGAGGCCTTACTGGGAGCCTTCCCTTGTTAACCAACCAGGCTAGAGTTCAGTCTGAGCCATGCTTTTGTTTATATCTCCAGGAAGATTAGCTCCCATGTTTAATTATGGACATTAATGCTCCTTTCCATGAGTGTGGATCATGGAGAACTGACTATTTTGTGTGGAGAATGATTGGGACAGAAGACTTGGGACCTTCTTTTCTTGTCACTTAAGTCACTTTAAAAAACACGTTTAGTTCTTTTTGGTTCTTTGCGAGTTGCCTGACGTCTGCTACCAGACTGTTACCACAGGTGGAAAGAGCTGCGGCAATAAGAAATAGCCAAACTTTTTCCTTAAAACAACTTCTTATTCCCTCTCTCAAGAATCCCCAGGAAGATATCCCCCTCTACACTGGAATGTCTTGTGGAGACACAACATGTTGGCCAACTCCACTGTACTATACTCTTCCAAGCACTGTATTAAGCACACAGTACGTGCTCAGTAATTACCACTAATCAACTGATCAAGCAGCTTAGAGTACCTGAAAGAGCATCCCCAGGAGGCTGAATTTCAGAGCCTTGGTACGTCTCCAGTTCAACTGAAGTACTGCACCAAGTCATACCACCTTTCCAAAAAGTGACTGATCGTAGGTCAAATCTGAAATTGGTGAAGTCCTTTGGTTATCAAAAAGTAATAAGACAACCTCTTAATTAAATTGAAATATGAAGATAGTCTAAAATCTTCTGCCAGGGCTATATTAATTACCAAATACTCTCACAATCCATATATTAAGACTGTGAGCTCCATGTGGGACAGGGGCTGTGTCCAACCTGATTATCTTGTATCTACCCCAGCACTTAGAACAATGCCTAGCACATTGCTAGCATTTAACAAATACCATTTATAAATATATATATTAGTGTATATATATATGTATATATATACTGTAATATTGAAACCATAAGATGTTCAAAAAAGACAATGAATGTCCATTAATAGGGGGACATATTTTAATATTCAGACCCTTTATTCTCAATTATGGTACATGAATTCCTGATTTGACTGAATTTCATCCACAGTTGCACAGTATTTATAGCATGCTTCAATTTTATTGCACTTTGATAGAGTACTCAATTCCAACTAAATTTTCAAAGGAATGGTTCAGCTATTCAATAACTAGACTCTTGGATAAAGGGGAAAGAATCTTGATTTAAAAGATGAATCATACTGTCCAAACCAGCAAAGGAGAGAAATGTCACAAAGAAGTAAAACAACGTCTATCGGCCTAACTCTGAGACCAAAATTTAACTCAAATGAGAAAGACAAATGTTGAGGATGCCTTTATTTCACCAGAGAATTTAAAAACACAAAGGAAACTTTTTGAGATGTAAAACTGGGAGGATTGGGAGGATATGTTGGAAAGACTTCAAATACATTTCATTATTATCCATTCATATGTGAGATTTTATGACATAATACCAAGGGCACTGAAGAATACCATCCTTATCCTCTCTCAGAATTTCTGAATTGTGCATTAATAGATGAAATCAAGAGCACCTATTCAAACAGTTGCTTAATTAAGGTATTAAGTATGTACTATGTGATGAGCACTAAGCTGAGCACTGGGGTTGATATATACAGCTCAAAAGCAGTTCCAATCCTACATAGAGCTCACAATCTAAGCAGGAAGAAGATAGATACATAGAAAGTTAGGAAATATTCTCATTCATTAGACCACTGCATGAAGAAACAGTTCTCAAAGAGGTGGGGAGATGGTAATTGTCAGTATAAATGATACAGGGTAAATATGGGAGATGACTGGAGACTGCAGAGTGGGATGAATGACTCTTCCATAAGGAGTCACTTTATGAAGGTGATTACCAAGAGAAAGTTTCCAAAAAAGAAATGTGCTACGTCAATGCATCAGCACAGCAAGAAACTATCTTCACTGTAAGCTCCCTGAAGCAGAAGCAGCATGGCATATTGGATAGAGCATGGGCTGGGAGTCAGAAGGTCATGGGTTCTAATCCCATCTCTGTCATTTGTCTGCTATGTGACCTTGGGCAAGTCACTTCACATCTCAGTGCCTCGGTTACCTCATCTGTAAAATGGGGATTGAGACTGTGAGCCCCATGTAGGACATGGACTATGTCCAACTTGATTAGCCTGTATCTACCCCAGTGCTTAGTACAGTGCCTGGCACATAGTAAACACATAAATGCCACCATTATTATTATCATTATTAGTAGTAGTTGTATTAGTTTGTCTACCAACTGTATTGTATTCTTCCAAGTGCTTAGTACAGTTCTCTGCACACAGTAAGTGCTCAAACACCACCAGGGATTGATTGATAGATTTTGTGGACACAATATGATAAGGATTATCGAGTCCATCTTCACAGCCACACCCTCATCAGTAGAAGCATCCTCTTCACAAATTAACACACACACTCACACACACTGAGATTCAGGGCTTTCCCATTTAAATGAGCAAGCCTAAAATCTCAGTATTTTTATTACAAAAATCATAGGAATGGCCTTACAGTAAACAATTCTCTGATCAAAATGTTTGGAAGCCTTTTCACGCCCAAAATATTCACTGGAGCTTCATCCTTTTTTCACACACAGATGCCTTTAGAGCTTGTTGTCACCAAAACATTTGTTCCTAGAAATCCTGCCCAGCCTCACTCATTTGGTGAAATATTTTTTCATCTTATGTGATTTTTCACTTAGTAGTATCATACACCCATTTCTCCTAGAAAGTGATAATTCTGCTGTTCGAAATCTCATGAGAGCTCGATGACTCAGATTTTATTACATTCAAAGTTCCTTACCTGGAGTGAATACAGTTCACATGGAAATCAAGTGAATTCTGCTTCAGTGATGGGGACCGGAGGCCATCAATAATAATAATAATAATGATGATGATGATGGCATTTATTAAGCACTTACTATGTGCAAAGCACTGTTCTAAGCGCTGGGGAGGTTATAATAATAATCATAATAATAAAATGGTATTTGTTAAGTGCTTACTACGTGCCAAGCACTGTTCTAAGCACTGGGGTGGATAAAAGGTGATCAAGTTGTCCCACGAGGGGCTCACAGTCTTAATCCCCCATTTTACAGATGAGGTAACTGAGGCTCAGAGAAGTAAAGTGACTTGTCCAAAGTCACACAGCTGACAAGTGGCAGAGCTGGGATTTGAACCCATGACCTCTGACTCCAAAGCCCGGGCTCTTTACACTGAGCCACGCTGCTTCTCGTTATTTTCATCAACTCATTTTCCAGCCCAAACTAGATTTAAAAATATGTTGCATTTAAAAACAAGCTGCTAGAAGTCCTTAGGGGCATGTAGGCAAGATGACAGAAGCCAGAGATACTTCAGTTACTGACATCACTAAAGTAGGACCATGAGTTGCATTATTTTTCAATAATGGTGAGGGGAGGAAAAGAGTGACATTCTTAGCACAGGGGTGCAGAGTCACATTCTTAGCACAGGGCTCCTGAGCTCGGTTTTTATTGTGAGGGAGCAGGATGGGGTAAGATTGCAACTGGTGGCTATGAAACCAATTGCAATAGAGAAGCAGCGTGGCTCAGTGGAAAGAGCATGGGCTTTGGAGTCAGAGGTCATGGGTTCAAATCCTGACTCCGCCAACTGTCAGCTGTGTGACTTTGGGCAAGTCGCTTAACGTCTCTGTGCCTCAGTTACCTCATCTGTAAAATGGGGATGAAGACTGTGAGCCCCCTGTGGGACAACTGGTCACCTTATATCCTCCCCAGCGCTTAGAACAGTGCTTTGCACATAGTCAACACTTAACAAATTCCATTATTATTATTATTATGAAACCAAATATCTCCATGACTATTTCAGCAGCAGACCTGGTTATTTCCCCATCCAGCAGGCAGGGAATGTGTCTGATTGTTTATTGTTATACTGTATTCTCCCAAGCGCTTAGTATAGTGCACTGCACACAGTAAGCCCTCAATAAATATGACTGACTGAATATACCCTAGCTGAGTGTGACACATTCCATATCAGTTATTGTGGAAGCCAAGTGCGGATTGTGGCCCTGGAATGGGATATCTCCGGGTGTCGTATCAGCAATACACCTGATTTTGTCATTTTGCAAACATCTATTTCATACATCACTTAATAATTCATTTTTATTTCTTTTATAGTATTTGTTAAGTGCTTACTATGTGCCAAGCTCTGCACTAAGGTACATACAAAACAATCGGGTTGGACACAGTCCTTGGCCCATGTGCGGCTCAGTCTTAATACCCATTTTACAGATGACGGAAAAGAGGCCTAGAGAAGTGAAGTGAATCTCCAAAATCACACAGCAGACCAGGCAGAGCCAGGATTAGAAGCCAGGTTCTTCTTCCTCCTAGGCCCATCCTCTATCCACTAGATCACGCTGCTTCTCATGGTTCACAGATGCCTAATGTTACAGCACTTAAGGCATAAAACATTTCAAGTTACTTTTATTGAGTAAAGCAATATGTAATCCAATGGGAAACTGCCTCATAATACAACTTTTTATGATACAAGCACATTTTAAAGCTCAAAACCCAGTTGTATCGTGCAGTCTTCCTGTATTATTTCCTATACTACACATCAGCCACTGCTCCTACCAAGGAAGAATTAGAAGTCAAAAGGAGCACGAATGGCTGGCTGGCCTGGGAGTGATGTTGTCCAATCAATCAATCAATCAATCATATTTATTGAGCGCTTACTGTGTGCAGAGCACTGTCCAGCCTCCAAGACATTGGGACTTCACATTAACCTTTGCTCCAGCCTATATGGGGCGAGCATATGGTAGCACTGTGAGGTCTCCTCAATCTTTACAATGGTGAGCTGTCGATATGACTGTGGTGACTGTTTTATTTTATTTTTTCCAATGTCATTTGTTAAGTATTTACTGTGTGCCAGACACTAAGTACTGGGGCAGATACAAGATAATCAGGTTGAACATAGTCCACGTCCCACATCAGGCTCACAGTCTTAAGCCCCATTTTATAGATGAGGCAAATTAGGCACAGAGAACTGAAGTGACTTGTCCAAGGTCACACAGCAGACAAATGGCAGAGCCAACATTAGAACCTAGGTCCTTCTGACTTCCAGGCTTCTGCTTTATTCACTAGGTCATGCTGCTTCTCTACTGGACTGTTGGACTCTGAGTCAAGTAAGCCTGAAATTCTGCTCCTCTATCCACAAGACCCATTGTTTTTAATAGTATTAGTAGTATCAGTATTTGTTATGCTTTTATTGTGTGCAAGGCATGGTTCTAAGCACTGGGAAAAAGTACAGAGGTAGGAATTAGATGATAGCCCTTGGAAGGGCCATTGTGCTTATCATTTTCCTGCCTTTTAAGTAGGTTTTTGTGGATTTATTGTTTTCACTGTTTCTTCATGGTCTGTTGCCAACTCCCCACTTCAACTTTATCCTTAAATTGTTAGTGGCTTGGGGGTCAAAGACCATTATTAGACCATGTTTAATAAGAATAACAACAATAATAATAGTGGTGTTCAGCACTTTCTCACACAGTATTCTCAATCTATAAACAGGGATAAATGGGGTAGTAAATATCCATTTTTCAGATTAGGAAATTGAGGCACAGAGAAGTTAAGTGATTTTCCCCAGGTCATATAACTGCCAGGTGGCAGAGCTGGGATTAGAACCCAGGCCACCTAACTCCCAGGCCCTTGCTCTTTCCAGTATAATAATAATGCCATTTTTTAAGTGCTTAGTATGTGCTAAGCACTGTTCTAAGCACTTAGGGGGATACAAGGTAATCAGGTTGTTCCACATGGGTCTCACAGTCTTAATCCCCATTTTACAGATGAGGTAACTGAGGCACAGAGAAGTCAAGTGACTTGCCCACTTGCCTGTGTTCTTTCCACTAAGGCACACTGCTTCCCCTATCAAGTTCAAGAAATAGAGAACAATTCTGAAGCCAGGTAGACTAGAATAAAACCAAACCTCAAATTCTGCTCATCAAAAGAGGGGGTCCAAACCAACTTATAATTAAAGTAGAAAGTTTCACAAAACTATACTTTTACTTCATTTGGACAATAAGGTGGTGAAGGTCACAGTTCCCAGTGAGGCTACTTCAAAGATGTGGAATAAAAATGACATTTACATTGCATCTGGAGTACCTTAAATTCAGTGTGCAATTTAAGAACCAATATTAGGACTTAACGCTGACCGTGGTGTTTAGGGTTTATTGTAGCCTTAGATCCTCCAAGGTTCAGTGGTTGCTACATGCTTTCTGCAGGGTACAGCAGGGCATATAACAAATCTCAGCTTGTTTCCCAACCATGATACACATCCTGGCAGGATATTGCCATACACCCTGGAGACATAAATTATGTTTCTTGGTGAAGAAGTAGGTGGAAACTGTTCTTGATGATTATGATAATGGTGAAACTATAGTGTTTATCTTAAAGGGATAGGTATAGGTGGGAGTGGGAAACTTCTCTGCCCATTTGAAATATAAATTATTCTCTCAAATCAAAGGGTTCCACCTCAGTCGAGTAGAAATCTCATCCTCTTGATTGACTGCTGCCATAGAAGCGGCATGGCCTAGTGGATAGAGCACAGATAGAGCACAGCCCTGGGGGGGGGGTCAATAGGATCTGGGTTCTAATCCTGGTTCTGTCACTTGTCTGCTGTTTGACCTTGGGCAAGTCACTTCACATCTCTGTTCTTCAGTTACCTCATCTATAAAATGAGGATTAAGACAGTGAGCCCCATGTGGGACATGGACTGTGTCCAACCAGATACGCTTGTATTTGACCCACTGCTTAGCGCAATGCCTGGAAGAGAGTAAGCACTTACCAAATGCCATAAAAATATCATTTCTGGAAGTTTGGGCCAAGAAATGGGGGACCCCAGAGTTGAGGATTGAACCTATAAAGAATATTTGGTGCTTCAATACTGAGAACTGAAAATAACAGTTGCACCCCCCACCCCAGAAATGAACATTTTGTGGGAGAGCTGGCCTGAGGTTAGTTATCAGGGCAATAGCATAATGGAAAAGAAGGAAACACTGTTTTCTAGGAATTTTTAATGCAACTCTGCTTCTGTGAGCTGTTTTAGTGGAGATTTTAGTAATAGCAAATAGAGAAAAACTTCTCCAGACTAAATAAGCCCCTATTCCTTTCATCTTTCTCCTTAGATCCCAAGTTTATTTCTATTCCTTTGATCAATCTCGTTGGTCTCTTCTGTAACCTCTCCAGTTTCTCCTTAACTTCCTTAAAGTGAGATGACTTACACTAGGTGAAATTATTTAACAGAGGCATGACCAATGCAGAATTGAAGGAAAGGATTACTTTACGGCTCTGCATTTATATTCCTGTTTATTCAAAAAGCAAACATGGCTTTGTAGTCATACTACATTCCTGTACCAAGTAGTAGGGTAGATACAAGTTAATGAGGTTGAACAAAGTTTCTGTTCGACATGGAGCTCACAGTCTAAGTAGGAAGGGGAACAGGTATTGAATCCCCATTTTATGGATGAGGAAACAGGCCCAGAGAAGCTAAGTGACTTGCCCAAGGTCAGACAGCAGTCAAGTAGCAGAGCTGGGATTAGAACCAGGTCTTCTCATTTCCATGACCGTTCTCTTTCATTCATTCATTCATATGGGACAGAGGGTGGGTGTCTGGCCTGGTTTTCTTTTACCTACCCCAAAGCTTAAATCAGTGTTTGACATGTAGTAAGTGGTTACCAAACTATTATTATTATTATTGTTATAGTTTTTATGCTATTATGTCTTCCTTTTGTCCTTTTTAAAAGATGAATAAATGTTCACTTTGTTCTAATCCTCCATGAGTTCTCAAAAACAGAAACTAAAGATGCTGTAATATATCTGGCAACACTTACGTAACCTAGGAAGATGTTAGCCTTTCAGACTTATTAAATTAAAGATGCCTCCTGTTTTTCTTTGTATTATTTAAACTATGTCTCTCCTTGTTGCAGCTTTCCATCACAACTTGCTATGATCATTATCAGTTTTCTTCATTATGAGAAGCATAAAGAAATTTAAACCTCAATCTTATTACTGCCAGGTTATTATCAGCTTTCTTCCCCTTTCTATTTTCTCTGACCCTTTCCTTTTCACCTTTTGCATCTACCTCTCCAACAAATGCAAATTGACACTGACCCTTTCGGTTCCATCATATGTGTTTCCACCTTGGCTAAGAAGTTTCATTTCATCGTCAGATGTATCGAGGCTATCTGTGTGCTTTGGCTATTCAGACAGTGAAATATATCCCTATATATTATCCTGACATCATACCCCTGCCTAGCCTCAACACTGGGTTTCCTCAAAACCCATGATTTCATTACACATTTCAGACTAAACGCTGATGAAGAATTAGGAAACATTATTCCAACAACACACATCTGCCAGGCTAGAACATGCACCATGTTGGAAGAGATAGCCGAATGCATGCTCGTTATGGACAGGGTATGTGTCTGCTTATTCTTGTATTGTACTCTCCCAATTATTGTATTTATTGAATGTGTTCAGAGCACTGTCCTCAGCAATTAGGAAAGTACAATACAACAGGGTAGGTAGACAGGTTCCCTGCCCATAGTGAGTTTACAGTCTAGAAGACAGCTAGACATTAAAATAAATTGTGTATATGTACAAAAGTGTAGTGGGGCTGAGGGTGGGGTGAATATAAGGTACAAATCCTTGTTGTAGTTCTTCATATCACGCATAAATTCATCAGGATATTTTGCCTTCTGGACTGCAATCTACTTAAGGCAGGGATCGCTTCTACCAACTGTGTTATATTTTTGCAAGTGCTCCCTACTGTGCTCTACACATAGTAGTAGCTCAATAAATACCACTGATAGATCGAATGATTCCCTATTCTTGGTTTATCACCCTGGGTGATAATTTCAATTCATTTTCCTCTACCTTTGAGACATTAAATACTGAAGGGTAAAACTGAAGAATTGAATGGTCCTCTTTCTTATTATCAACTGTTCAACCAATAACAATGTTTTTATCCTCATGTAACTGATTGCTTCTTCTGTGATTGAGTCACCATCACAGCTATTTCTGTTGCTTTTCATTTCCCACATGGCTTGATGCTGACATCTACATTTTTTGCCATTGACTTATCTGATTTCCCCTTCCCAGTTTCCATTTTATCTTCTCTTGATCTTGGGAGTATTAATTTCAAGCATGACTCACATGATTTTTGCTATGATTGTCCAATGCTTCATTTCAGTTCTGCTTCTTCTCCTTATATCAGGAACGGCCACTTATTTTTTTTTCCCAGGAGCTTGCTTAGAATTGGACTGTGGAAGCAAATTCAAATCACTGTATGTGACATTATCACTGCAATGAGATGGAATTTGGCACATTCAGCCAGGTTATTTTAATTACACTATTGGAAGCCATCTGAATATTGGAGATTGGAGGCCTTTATAGAATATACGGACAAGGAAATTTTGATCACCCCCAAAGCGAACAGATGGATCAGTGAAGAGATAGAGGTTAGCTGAAGCAGTGTTGCCTAGTGGCTAGAGCACAGGCCTGGTCATCAGAAGGAGCT
This sequence comes from Tachyglossus aculeatus, assembly GCF_015852505.1. Taxonomy (NCBI): domain Eukaryota; kingdom Metazoa; phylum Chordata; class Mammalia; order Monotremata; family Tachyglossidae; genus Tachyglossus; species Tachyglossus aculeatus. The sequence continues at coordinate 31,553,499 of NC_052079.1, read as the reverse complement.
GGATTCCAATCCAAGCTCTGCCATTTGTGGCCTTGGGCAAATCAGTTGACTTCTCTGGGGATCAGTTACCTCATCTGTAAAATGGGATTAAAAATTGTGAGCCTCATGAGGGACATGGAATATCCATCTTGATTATCTTGTATCTGCCCCCCATGTTTAGAACAGTGCTTGACACGTAGCAAGCGCTTAATACTCAAAAAAATAAACAAAAATTGAAAAAAAAAAAAAGACAAATGCCAGGCAGGAGTGGTGGACACAGTTTGTACACTGGCCCTGTCCTTCATGGGGTTTACAGTCCAAAAAGAAGGGAGAACAGATATTGAGTCCCATTTTACAGAAGAGGACATCAGGCACAGAGAAGTTTTTTGAATTGTTCAAAGTCACACAGCAGGCAAGTAGTGGAGCTGGGATTGGCATTTATATCCTCCAATACTTAGGGCCCTCTTCTTCTCTAAACCATGCTGCTTCTTGTTCATTCATTCATTCAATCATATTTATTGAGCGCTTACTGTGTGCAGAGCACTGTACTAAGCACTTGGAAAGTACAATTCAGCAACATATCATGCTTCTGGATGTTTTAGGACTCGAGGTTGAAACCTGATGAATTCCTTGATTTTTTTTCCTCCTGCATTCTGTATTCTCTTTGCACTCTTCCTCTTTATTGGCCTACAAGAGTGGTACTCCACTCTTACTTTTTCTTCCACCAACTTACTTAATCTTCCCTTGAGATGAAGGGAATCTGAAGCTGATTTGAAAACTATTCCTTAGTACTTTCTTATTTTCTCCTTGGTTTTGTTTCCTTGATGGCAGCGTTGCTATCCCCCACTCATCTCCCTCATTCAACCCACACATTCAGTCACAAATTTCTGTTCGTTCTACCTTAACAGAATCTCTAAAATCCAACTTTTCCTTTGCATCCGCACTATCATGCTGATCCAAGCACTTATCATACCTGCCTTGACATCTGCATCAGTCTCCTCACTGATCTCCCAGCCTCCTCTCTCTTCCCCATCTAGTGCTCCACACTCTGCTGCCCAGATCAATTTTCTAAAAAAAAAAATTCAGTCTACATCCTCTTAGTCCTCAAAAACCTCCATTCATTCATTCAATTGTATTTACTGAGCGATTACTGTGTGCAGAGCACTGTACTAGGCACTCCAATGGTTGCTCATCCAACTCCACGTAAAATAGCAATTCCTTACCATGGGCTTTGAGGCACTCAATCAGTTCTCCCCCTATTTTCTTACCTCACTGATCCCCTATTACAACCTAAGCCACACATCTCTAACATCAACCTACTCTCTGTACCTCAGTCTCATCTATCATCGCCACTCCATGCCTACATCCTTCCTCTAGCCTCCAACACCCTAACCCTTCACAACCACCAGTCCACCATTCTCCCATCTTTCAAAACCCTCCCAAATTTACAGCTTCTTCAAGAGGCCTTCCCTAAGTCTTCATTTCCCCTGCATTCCCTTCCCTCTAGGTCACCAGCGCACTTGACTGTGTAGCAATTTGACATTCCCCCTAGCCTCCTCAGAATGTAGGTACATATCCTTAAACTCTATTAATCCTATTTGTAAGATATTTTAATGCCCATCTCCCTTTGTACACCATAAGCTTCTTGTGGGCAGAGATCGTGTCTGCCAACTTGTACTGCGCTTCTCTGTTAATCCTTGTTTCTGTCTTGTATTCTCAACAAAGCAGTGCCTTAGAAGCAGGCTTTGTGCTTGTGCTTTCTTTACAAGGTCTTTGCAGGAGATATAAATGTCTATTCTGATATGCGATAATCAATGAGCCAGTCGTGCACTGACAGTCTTTCATCGATGATGGACATATCAGAAATTACTCTTGGCATATTTTTCAGGTTGTTGTCAATTTAGTTGGTGGTGTTCCCATATTAGCTTCTCCACATTCACAGGCTTTTCTCTTCCTTCTGATAATTTGTATTCACATTGTGCACTCAGAACACTACAGTAAATTTCATTAGCAGATTCCAGGCTACTTGTTACTTTCCACCAAATTTAAAGGCACACTGTTACCCACACTAATCCTATTGTGCAGAAAACTTCTTGCACAATTTTAAACACTGACACTTTGTGTCAGTTCTCTCTCTAAGCAACTAAAACCCAAGCCCAGTTGAATTTGTTAATTCCTTCAAAAACATGGGTGTGTGTCCTCTAAGGCATGTGTTGTAATAAAGTCTTAGTTAATTTAGATACAGGCACTGAATTACTGCCTATAAATATATGCACAGAACACATTTCTATTGTCTACTCTATTTTCCCACCCTATTCTTTCACCTACAGCCTGGAATCCCTAAAGCACTTTATAACACACACAACTCCCAGCTCCACAACACTTTCATACATATTTTTTAACTCTGCTGTTTCTCCTATCCGTAATTTAGATTAATGTCTGTTTCTCCCCATTAGACAGTAAGCTCCTTGAGTGCCGAGACTTACTCTCTTTTACTCTCCCAAGTGCTTAGTACAGTCCTTTACACACTGCAAGCGTTCTAAAAATACCACTGATGGATAGATTTCCTTCTTCCCAAATATTTCATATGAACAGGGTGAGTTAATACTCACCCCATGTATGACCCATGCTCCTCCCGTAGAGCATATCAGTCGATAGCCCTGTTCCTGTCATGTCTAAGCTGCTTTTTGTTGGGCTCTTTGAGAAGACAAACATTCTGGGAAGACTTTCAAGAGGGGAAATGGCAGCAGCCAGAGGGAGTGAGATTAATAACTATTGCTGCTGCTGCTGCCAGCTCCCCAGAGCTTTCCCCTGGGGCAGGGAAACAAATATTCTCCTCAGGTCCATGACGGATTGGTGCATTTTGCTACATGATATGGTAACCAGGCAAAAAAACAAACAAAAACCCCAAAACACAAAACAAACCTCCAGATGACCTGATAAACTAGCATTTGATATTGACCCCCGATTTATTGTCTTCATAGTTCAATAGATCCCAATTTATTGTTTTCACAGTTTAAAGGCTACTGATGATTGTCTTCATAGTTTAAAGGACAAAATCCCCCAAATTATTGAATAGGAGGTGGCACTGGGAAAGACAGAGATGGGACTTTCCTTTAGAGCTGACCTCTGGCCGGGGCAGGGGGGGAACGGATTCTGTACGGAGACACAGGTGGTTTCTTCTTCAGGCCACGAAGGCAGGACAGGGTTCTATACTGGCTCCTCAGGAGGGATCGTGCTCTCCCGAGGCATTTCCCTTCATTTCTACTGGCCTCGAAGACTGCCATCCTTCCTGGGGATAAAGGGGAGGCACAGAGGAGTGGGGAAGGGGACTGTATTGGTGGAAGGAGACAGAGAGGCCGCTCCAGAAGATACAGGAGGCAGAGTCTCTGGCATGGCTTGGGAAATGTTGGAGGAGGGCACCTGGTTGGCATCAGATTGCATCCTCTGACTGGCAGTCACCAATTAAATGGGATGCCGTGCCATTCTACAAAGGATTGGTAGGTCACCTGGACACATTTGTAATCCACACAGATGCCTTTTAAGCAAATTACCCCCCAGTCACAGCCCCTTCTCCTTCCTCAAATCAGGAATTCTGGGCACAGAATGGTAGCAGCAACAGGTTTTCTCATCACCTGGTTGGGCTACTGCTCTTTCTGCAACTGGTCCTCTCTGTGGCGGAGGAGAAGGAGTGAAGAAATTGTGTGTGCGTGCATACATTAATGTGGGTGTGTGCACATGTGTGAGAAGTGATTGTTATGAAGGGCTGAGACAGGAGTCGAAGAGAAACGTAGAAGGGCTTTGAAAGTAAGGGAGTGGAAGGATGGAATACTTTAGGTAAAGCCTTGAGATCACAAAGATTCTGTTTTCAAAATCAACTGAAAATTCCTGCCAAGCAAATGAACTGCGCCTGAAAAAATGCATCCTAACTTCTTAAAAGCAAGGTAAAACTTTCATTGCTTCGTTCATCTGAGAGTTTCAACACACAGTTCATTTAGAAACACTGTTCTGCTCTTTTCCCTTGTGAAATTCCTCCTAGGACTGAATTCAAGTCTCCAAGAAATTGTTTCGCACTCTAAAATGTCATTTAAAGAGTGAAGTTTGACTAGAAAAGCTCATCCATGATGCATCACTCAAGGTATAAAATTCATCTTTGCCTATTTGCTCTCTTGAAATGCTTCCAAGGTACAGAAACATTCTAGGAAACAATGATATATACGATTTTCTACATGCCATTTAGATTTCTTTGGAAGAAAATGTATATGTGTATATATATATATATATATATATATATATATATATATGTGTGTGTGTGTATTACATTTGCATTTCTACAAAAAAATTAATATATATAAAATGCTTTAATTTTCCCCTGGTGGAAAAGATATTCTTTATGACAATAAATGCTTTGATTAATTATTCTACAAAATATATTTTAAATGATTTTAAATGGGTAGGATAAGGCATCTTAATTCAAATGAATGAATTTTCCTTCCTGTACTTTTATACTCAAAATCTTCTTTAACTGTAACAACCAAAGAGAACATTGTTCTGTATCTTAAAAACCTTCCAGTTTGATTTAATGTTGCTCTTTATTTGGTACCTTGAAGGTATAGTATTTGGACAATAAGTTGTGTTTGAACTAATATTAACCAGGATTCAATTTTTGTTCATGGGAGTTTTTCCATTTAAGGCAGCAAGAAAAAAAAACCTTAAGAATACAAAAAATGTGGGCAGTGAGTAATTACAAAATGCAAACTATAATTTAAACAGCAGTGATAAAGGGACAAGATTAGTTTGTGGAAGCATGGTTATACTAATCATTCCTTTCAACAGAACAAATCAGCTCATTTTCTATTATTTACATGTGAACGCAATTCTTTTTAACATTGTTTTGTGGTTCTACGTTTTGTTTGTACAGAAGGTTAGCCACTCGCCAAAGCTAATATTTTATTAATTTGTGGTTTGATGGCTAATATTCATATGTGAATCCGTCAATTAGCTCCCAGGAAACACTCCAAACCCCACACAAAGACGCGAAAGGATTGTAAGAACATTGGGTCAGAGAGAAGAAAGACTGTTCCAGGGTTTAAACAAATCAGGCTATCACAACACTTTTTTTAAAAAAATCTGGTAAAAAGCCAGGAGCTTTTCAGGGGCTGAAAGAGAAGTGACTTGGAAAAGAGCAGGCCAAGTGGATTGTCCTACTGAGATGAATAACTGAACTTTTCAGGTCCCTCCTGGCCCTCTGATCCCTAAAAGGAATTGGTAGGCCCCCAATTTTCCCAGCTGCAAAAATCAGCCCGTTTTATAAAAAGTAGAACATAAGGTTCTTACCAGGTCGTTTCCACTTTTCGGCAAGGTCGCTAATTTTAACGGTTCTATTTCCCCTTTCAAGCATACGAACACTTTTTTCAACGCAGCCATTCATTTTGTAAATTCATATAACTCATTATATGCTAACACGTACTGAAATTTACCACCAGCTTTATAAATCTCAGAGGTTGAATGCACAGATGCAAATATTATTTTAGGCTTATTAGGCCAACGACATTTTGAGAGTTGACTTTATTGTGTTTGTAGTATCTCAGGGTACGTTGGCAAAATGAAGTGAAAAAAATTAAAAAAGAGTTGGCAGAGACATGAAAAGTGGAATGAAGGATGAAATTCTGGCTTTGAAAGGAGGCCAGAGCCACATGTATCCAGGTTCAGAATTGGCACACACACTGCATTTCACTCAGAAAATAAGTTGCTCTAGAGCCAACTGTTCAGATTAAGTTCATGCTGACTTCAGTTGGAAGAACATTTGTTCTTCAGCATCTGCTCATATGTAACCATCAAGGTTTGTTTGGATCCATGTGTTTTTTCACATTGTTCAACCAGTCAAAAACCAAAAAATAAGATATATCACAGCTTTGCCACATGCCTTAAAGGGGTTTTAGGGCCATAAAGCAGCAAATCGACAATATGGGGACATTAAGTATCGTATTCTCATCTGTGAGCAATATACATTAGTCAGTTAAAGGAAAGTTGACAACCTATTCCTTCAGACCAGCACAAAAAAAAAAATTCTAAAGCAAGAAATTTTTGAATGAAATTCAGATTCAGTGAGACACCTGGACCATGAACAAAGTAACATTTTTTGGTCCAAGGAAAATGCTGACCCTTTCCTTCTATTGCCCTTCTAATGGACCTGACTTATAATGATTACAGAAAGGCAGCTTCCCTTTAAAACATTACGCATGTGCTTTTAATTAGGCCAACTATTGTATTTTTGCTCAAAAATACTACCCCATCCCAAGTTTGTAAAATACTGTGTAAAGCACTGTACTAAGTTCTTGGGAGAGTACAACAACAGAAACATTCCTGCCCACAATGAGCTCACAGTCTAGAAGGGGAGACAAACATTAATATAAATAAATAATTACAGATATATATACATATATCTGTATACAGATACGTTTGTGTGTGTGTGTGTGTATATATATATATATAATATATATATACACTGAGCCTGTGTGTGTATACATTATATATATATATATATATATATATATATATATATATATATATATATATATATATATATATATAGTGCTGTGAGCCCACTGTTGGGTAGGGACTGTCTCTATATGTTTCCAACTTGTACTTCCTAAGCACTTAGTACAGTGCTCTGCACACAGTAAGCGCTCAATAAATACGATTGATTGATTGATTGCTGTGGGGATGGGAGGGAGGATAAATGAAGAAGCAAGTAAAAGCAGCACAGAAGGGAATGGAAGAGGCGAGGAGGGGCTTAGTCTGAGAGGATTTCTTGGAGGAAATGTACCTTCAATAAGGTTTTGAAACTGGAGAGAGCAATTATCTGTCTGATATGAGTAGGGAGGGCATTCCAGGCCACAGGTAGGATATGGGTGAGAGGTCACTGTTGAAATAGTTGAAATTTAGGTACAGTATGCCTTTGTGGAAAGATCAAGAGACAGGGATCTGGGTTCTAATCCTGTCTCCACCATGTCAGCTGTGTGACTTGCAAAGTCACTTAAGTTATCTGTGACTCACTTTCCTCATCTGTAAAATAGGGGTAAAATACCTATTCTCCCTTCCTCAGACTGTGAATCCCATATGAGACAGAGAACAGTTCTGTTCTGATTAGCATTATCTTCCCCAGTGCATAGTAGAAGTGCTTAGCAAATAATCAATGGAATTCACTGAGCGCTTACTGTGTGTAAAGCAATTAGTATCACGATCATGCTCATTACCAGAAAGTACAATCATTTATGATAAGCCAAAGCAGGGGAAGAATCATAAAAAAAAAAAATCTGACCTTATTCATTCAATAGTATTTACTGAGCGCTTACTATGTTCAGGGCACTGTACTAAGCACTTGGAAAGTACAATTCAGCAACAGAGACAATCCCTGCCCACAGTCCAGGATAGTTCCAGTTCTCAGACAGTAATATTTTGCTGGTGACCAATCAGCTCCAAGGAGCAGGGCTGGAGGTCTCATTTCTTCTCTGACCAGTATATCATTTTTTTAAATAGTATTGAAGTGCTTACTATATGACAGGTACAGTTCTAAACCCTGGGGAAGATACTAGCTAATCAAGATAGACACAGTCCATATCCCACATGGGGCTCACAGTCTTAATCCCCATTTTACAGATGAGGGTAACTGAGGCCCAGAAAAGTGAAGTGACTGGACCAAGATCACACAGCAGACAAGTGTGTGGCATCTGTATTAGAACCCAGGTCATTCTGATTCTCTGGCCCTTGCTCTATCCACTAGGCCATGATGCTTCACTTCTCGTGTATATAAAACCACGTCCCATGCCCGCCCAAAATATTCTGTTTTCCCACCAGTCCTACTTCACTTCCAGCACTGGACATGTGCACTGTGACCTGAAAGAATATTATGATTCCAGGAGTCCTCAGCCAACAATATTTTCAGTAGCCAATCTAACTCTGCTTCACACTACTGGAGAGTAATGAGATACCTTGATTACTTTTCACAATCTGATCTTTGCTTTATTCTTGGAGCTAGTGATCACAGAAGCAACAGCAATAACCTCTCAATGCAGTATAAGTACTAAGCACTTGGGAAGTACAAAACAAGCACTCTAATGGAGAGGTGGACATAAGCTATTTACAGAGTAATCAGAAGAAATTATTAAATAAATGTCAATGTATAAATGATGTTGGAAGCATTGTGGCCTAATGGATAGAGCACCTACTTGCTGTGTAGCCTAGGGCAAGTCACTTAACTATGTGTCTCAGTCCCTCACCTGCAAAAATGGGGATTCAATGTCCCTTCTCCCTCCTACAAAGACTGTGAGCCTCAAGTGGATCTCATTACCATATCTACCCAAGCGTTTAGTACAGTGCTTGGCACATAGCTAGTGCTTAAAAATACCAAATACCCTTATTATAAGTAAATACATAAATGCTAGAGATGATGATGATGGTGGTGGCATCTTTGAGAACTTGTGGGATCCCCTCAGAGTTCATTGTTTTGAGGAAGAACTTGTGTCAGTTGTCTTCCTTGGGGAGTCAGCAGCTATGCCATTCGATCCAAGTGCTTGGCCATTTTTAGCCTTTGCCTGCTGCAGTGACTTAATTACTGAGACAAGTAAAGATGACTATGCTGGAAGACTTCCTAAATATGATAGACTACACCAGTAGACTTCAAGAGTTTAGTCAAAGAGGAGAACAAGTTTGATTTTTTAAAAATAGCATCTCTGTTACTGATTAAGATAGAAGGGGGGAGGTCTAAATTTAAAAGTTAAAAAAAGCAGTCATGGGTGACTTTTGATTGCTGGAAAAGGGAGGAAGTGTCTAATTGTAAATGGCCTTAGCAATGAATTCAGGGGATAGAGTAATCTGACATTTTGAAAACTTTCATTTTATCCTGAAAAGACAGGAAAGTCCTGCCAGGATGCAAGAAGTGGAGAAAGATGAGATAGGCCTGCAGCAGAGCAAGATAACCTCGAGATCAGCATTATGGATGAAATGGAATGGAGAAAAATGTGAGAGAAGAGTTAGGGTATTTAAGGTAGGAAATGATTAGAACATGCTATTATGATATTCTGCTCTTTATAATTTCTAATTTATCCACTGCCTTGGGAGATCAAAAGGCAGTCTTTATCATAAAATTATACCCAATTCCAGATGGAGATGACTTTGATTAAAGCCATTACGGGGTTAAGAGTTCTGCCTGTTATTGCTTCTATGAACATATTAATTACTCTAAATCCCCATCTATAAATTCACAGTACAGTACAACTGCTATCTGGGTCAATCAGAGCTGAGCAGGGATCTAACATATGAAATTTGAGGAAATTTGAGTTCAGAAAAATGTGTTTGTTTATGTATTTTACCTCATCAGCAGGCAATACCTAATAATCCTCCCTGCAGTTTAAACTTCTTTTTTATAGTTTCATAAACAAGCAGACCAGATGTTCATTTCCTCTTTCAGAGTCTTCCATGAGGATCCCATGGTATCTCAATCCTATCCTCCGGGGGCCTCTGGGAACCTAGGTGGAATTAGGAAGTGGGCAGAACATTGATGGCTGGATGGTACAAGAATGTGGCAGTGAAGCTAGATCTTGGTGGTGTCCAGTGTTGTATGCTCAGACTGAATGTTACTAATAATGATGGTACTTGTTAAGTGCTTACTATGTGCCAAGCACTGTTCTAAGCACTGGGGTAGACGCAAGGTTATCAGGTTGTCCCACGTGGGGCTCACAATTTTAATCCCCAATTTATAGATGAGGTAACTGAGGCACAGAGAAGTTAAGTGATTTGCCCAAGTTCACAGCAGATAAGTGGCAAATCAGGATTCGAACCCACGACCTCTGACTCCCAAGCCCGTGCTCTTTCCATTAAGCCACATTACTTCTCATAGTCTGGCCTATTTCTCATAATGCACACTCTGGATCCAACTTCATGTCCTAAAGAAGCAGCAAAACTGACAGAGCTTGTCCATTCTGTTGTACTGTACCCTCCCAAGTGCTTAGTACAGTGCTCTGCGCACAGTAAGCACTCAATAAACATGATGATTGATAGTTTAAGCCTCATGTCTATCCGTGTAGGATATGAGGTAGGGAATGGGAGATTAGCTGGACCAAAAGAAGTCCAACAAATTGGAGATCCGGATGGGTACCTAAGGCTGATGGCCTTAATAGATACTGTTACTTTAATAAGCAATCTGTAAATGAAATAGAAAGAGAATAAATAAAACACCAAACACTTGTAACCTATAATACCAATGAAAGAGAGAGGGTTTGCAAAGATACAGCACTACCTACTTCACTGGGGCTCCTGAGTTGGGTTAAGTAGAGAATTCAAGCCATGAAAATGGACTGCTGAGGAAAACAACTCGAGAACTCTAATCACTGAAGTTGGAGTAACCAGGGAAAATCCACTCAGTTAATTATTCTTTTTGGTTTCATGGAACTGAGTATGATGCACCTCTTCAGGAGGATAAGTTTACAGTTGAGAAATTGTTTTAAACATTTCAAACACACTCTATGTGCCTGAAGTCCTCCCAACCTATGACAAACATCCCTAGCACTCTTCTTAACATATACACTAATTTCTCTTTACAAATTATCTTTGTTTACAAAGAAAAAATAATATTACTCCAAGATTACAATAATCAGTGTTCCTTTTCTTTCAGTCGTATATGGAGTCCTCTAAGAGAACCAAACACAATTATTGGCAAGTGGAAAAGAATGCAAAGGGGTCAGGTGAGTGCGATATCAGATATCTCTGGGGGTGAAAGTAAAAAGATATTCCTAGCAGTCTACCCCTGATACCACACATGTTGTGCAGACTTCTAGTGTAATATGATAAAGTCTCTATTCAATCTTAATCTTCCTTGACCACTCTGCTGCCTTCGACACTGCGGGCCAATCCCTTCTCCTGGAAAATATTATCCAATCTTGGCTTCACTGACTCCGTCCTCTTCTAGTTCTCCTATCTCTCTGGCCTTTCATTCTCAATCTCTTTTATGGGCTCCTCTGCTGTCTCCCACTCCTTAAATGTGGGAGTTCCTCAAGGCTCAGATCAGGGTCCTCTTCAATTTTACATCTACATCCACTCCCATGGAGAATTCATTCATTCCTATGGTTTCACTACCATCTCTATACAGATAATTCCCAAATCTACATCATCGGTCCTGATCTCTCTCCTTCTCTTGCATTTCCTACTGCCTTCTGGAAATCTACTTGGATGTTCCACTGACACCTCAAACTTAACATGTCCAAAACAGAACTCATCGCCTCCCCACCCTGTTCTCCTCCTGACATTCCCATCACCATCCTGCCTAACAAGCCCTTGGTACTATCCTCAACATCTCTCTCTCATTTAACTCACATATTCAACCTGTCTCAAACTCCTGTCAGTTCTACCTTCACAACACTGAATCATTAATAGCCACCCTTTTCTCTCCATCCAAACTGCTACCTCACTGAATCCGAAAACTTGTTTAATCTCATCTTGTCTATTGTATCAGCCACCTCACTTACTTCCTTGTCCCCTGTTTCTCCCCACTCAGGTCCATACTCCACTCTGCTGTCTGGATTATTTTTCCAAAAAAAGGTTCAGTCCATGTTTTTCCACCCCTCAAGAAACTCCAGTGGTTACCCATCCAACTCTGCATCAAACAGAATATCCTTGTCGTTGGCTTTAAAGCACTCAATCACCTTGCCCTCTGCTGTCTTGGATGCCTGATTTCCTACACTACCCAGCATGCTCACTTTGTTCCTCTCACACCAACCTACTCACTGTACTTTTATCTTATCTATCTTGCTACCAATACCTGGCTCATGTTTTTCCTTTGACCTGAAACTCCCTCCCCCTTCACACTCTCCACCTTTAAAGCCTATTAAAATCACATCACCTCCAAGAGGGCTTCCCTGACTAAGCCCTCATTTCCTCTACTCCCTCTCCTTTCTGTGTCACCTTTGCACTTCGACTTGTACGCTTCTAGACTGTAAGCTTTTCGAGGGCAGGGAACACATCTACCATCTCTGTAATTATCTGTTTCGAGAAGCAGCATGGCTCAGTGGAAAAAAGCATGGGCTTTGGAGTCAGAGGTCATGGGTTCAAATCCCAGATCTGCCAATTCTCAGTTGGGTGACTTTGGGCAAGTCACTTAACTTCTCTGTGCCTCAGTTACTTCATCTGTAAAATGGGGATTGACTATGAGCCCCCAGTGGGACAACCTGATCACCTTGTAACCTTCCCAATGCTTAGAACAGTGCTTTGCACCTAGTAAGTGCTTAATCAATGCCATTATTATTATTAGTTTTATTATAATTATTATTATAGCCTAATCTCCCAGGTGCTTAGTGCAGTGCTGAGGAACCTGGTTGATCTGAATCAGGTGGGCGATGCATCACTCAGCACCTCCCTACATTCCTCAAAAATTATCCAGCCCATCTCACCCAGCAATGTTTGCTCCCCTCAAAGATCCCCCCAGTTTAGCAGATCTTCCAGTCAATCCATCAATCAGTAGTGTTAATTTTAATTTTTTTATGGTGTTAAAGCGCTTACTATACACCAGGCACTGAGACAGAAGGAAGTTGATCAGATTAGACATAGTCCATGTCCCACATGAGGCTCACAGTCTAAATCCCCATTTTACAGATGAGGTAACTGGGGCACAGAGAAGTGAACTGACTTGTCCAAGGTCACAGAGCACACAAGTGGCCGAGCCAGATCCTACTGACTCCCAGGGCCCATGCTCTAGCTATGTTACTTCTTAAACGAGCACTTACTGTGTGCAGCATGCTATGCAAAGTGCTTGGGAGAGTACAATAGAATTAGTACAAACAATACTTTCCACCCTTGTCCACCTACCTGCTCAGGGCATTCTGAGCCCCAGGTTAAACAAGACTGGAAGGAAAGAGAGAGTGTTAAGAGAGTTATGCACTATATTCTAACCATTGTTCTCTCCCAAATGCTTATAGCAGTGCTTTTCACAGAATAAGCATTCAGTCAGTGCTATCGATTGATCAGTTCCTTTGCCCAGTCTCTCAGCCCTAAAGTTGTTAGAGATTTCACTCAGTGGCACAGTAATATTTTATGTAAATTTTACCTTGACATATATCCATGACGTAGTATGCATCCTATATGAAATTTCACCTAAAAGCTTTTATTTATCTACATAGTTGTTGCACATATATGAACTGTCAAGACAAAAGAATATAGAACACAGAGTTCTGTGACCAGCCAATTATTTTGAAAAGATGAATTTCCTTTTTGCTGGGCTAGACTGCCCAGTCAGCATAATTGAATTTTTGTCAGATGTGATGCTTTCACTGAGGACAGAAATGAAGACATAAAACACTACCTTTCTCTACCCTCTAATTTAGTTAAAAACACTGTATCCTAGCAGTTGCACTTGTTCAATGGCAAACTGAATTATTGGACAAGTACAGTTTAATTTACTTGTCAACTCAAAAGATCTAATTTAAAGATCCAATTTTCCCGTCTTCCTTTGCCTCATAATGATCTATTTGCTGCCGTTCCTCTAACAAATTTTAAATCAATATATCATCAACACATATTATTCTAATATTCATTACTTAAGATCAAAAGGTTCAATAACTCACTTTTAATACAATTACCAAAGGTGCCTATAAAAATCATTAAATCTATCCTAAGCATCCAATTTTTGAAAATTGATCTGAGAGGAGTGAAAATCAATTACTGTGATAGGATTGAAGTACTGTTACTCTTTCCTCCTGCTCAGCTGGAAAACATTCACACAGTGGGGTCTAGAGGAAGGTTGGCTTTCCACTCGGATTTTCTGCATCCTTCAGTTCTAGAAACAGTCATTCAAGAATGACTGAGTGCAGCACGGTACGTTCCCAAGCGCTTAGCACAGTGCTCGGCACACAGTAAGCATTCAATAAATACCGTTGATGAAGGTGACAGCATCTTAGAGGCCCAGACCCAAGAAAGTATGCAAATAATTGTGAATTGTTTCACTGAATCAACTAGGCATTACTGGTTGGTGATAAGCGTAAAGAAAATTGAGCTGATGTAAGGTGATGAACCAGGGAAACCATTCATTCATTCATTCAATCGTATTTATTAAGTGCTTACTGTGTGAAGAGCACTGTACTAAGTGCTTGGGAAGTACAAGTCGGTAACATGTAGAGACAGTTCCTACCCAATAATGGGCTCACAGTCTAGAAGGGGGAGACAGACAACAAAACATATAGACAGGTGTCAAAGAATTAAAGCTATATGCACATCATTAAGAAAATAAATAGTAAATATGTACAAGCAATAGAGTAATAAATCTGTACAAATGTATATACAGGTGCTGTAGGGAGTGGAAGGAGGTAGGGCAGGGGGATGGGGAGGAGGAGAGGAAAAAGGGGGCTCAACCAGACATACAACCAAAAATTTACACTGACAACATAGACTTAAATGTCACAGAGTTCTGTCACCATATTGCACTTACTATAGGGCTTGGTATATAGTAAATGCTCAGAAGGTACTGCAATTATTATTATTTTAGGCAGCACACAGACCAACCACACAACAGTGGACAAGAAAGTAGAAAGTCGAATCGAGAAGGCCAGCACATCCATTAGGAGACTGTCAAATACAATGTGGCAATGGCTTGATATCAGGGTCCAGATCAACTAGTGGTCTACAGAGATGTAGTGTTGCCCAACCTTTTCCACGGCTCTGAAACCTGGACCACTATAACAATCACATCGGCCTTCTTGAGGAGTTCCATCAGTCACACTTACAAATGAAACTCCGCACCAAATAGCAAGACAAGATCATGAATGGTGAACTTCTGGAATACGGTCTCCTAACACCAAAGCTTGTTCACCTTAACAGAGCGAGGCTAGAGGGTCGCATGAAGAGAATGAGCAAAAAACAAGATACCCAACCAGTGGATGTATGAGGAGTTGAATTTGGGAACCTGAGAGCAAGCAGGACAGAGGAAATGGCTTAAGGATTCAGTAAAACAAAGCTTCAGAAAATGTTGCATCTCAGCTGAATATTGACGAGGATAGACCAGCATGGCACACTGTGATTAAGGAAAGAGTCACTTCTTTCCAGCAAAAATCTCATATGGATTTAGATTGTGAGTTGCCTAGTGGCTAGAGCATGGGCTTAAGAGTCAGAGGACCTTGGTTCTAATCCCAGCTCCACCACTTACCTGCTGTGTGACTTGGGGCGGGTAACTTCGCTGGCCTCAGTTCCCTCATCTACAAAATGGGGTTTCAATACCTGTTCTCTCTCCCACTTAGAATGTGAGCCACATGAGGGATCTGATTATCTTGTATACCCCAGTGCTCAGTACAGTACTTAATAATAATAATGGCATTTATTAAGCGCTTACTATGTGCAAAGCACTGTTCTAAGCGGTGGGGAGGTTACAAGGTGATCAGGTTGTCCCACGGGGGGTTCACAGTCTTAATCCCCATTTTACAGATGAGGTAACTGAGGCACAGAGAAAAGTTAAGTAACTTGCCCAAAGTCACACAGCTGACAATTGGCAAAGTCGGGATTTGAACCCATGACCTCTGACTCCAAAGCCCCGTGCTCTTTCCACTGAGCTACGAAGTACTTGGCACATAGTAAATGCTTAACAAATATTACAATTAAGCAGCATGGCATAGTAGATAGAGCATGGGCCTTGGAGTCAGAAAGATCTGGGTTCTAATCCTGGCTCCACCACGTTGGCTGTGTGACCTTGGGCAAGTCACTTTACTTCTCTGTGCCTCAGTTACCTCTTCTAGAAAATGGGGATTGAGACTGTGAGCCCTATATGGCACAGGGACTATGTCCAACCCAATTTGCTTGTATCCATCCCAGAACTTAGTACAGTGCATGGCATGTAGTAAGTGCTTAATACCATAATAATAATAATTATTATTATTATATGGGACAGGATGGTATTTGACCTGATTATTCTGCATCTACCCCAGTACTTAATACGGTGCCTGGCACATAATAAACATTTAACAAGTACCAGAAAAATAAGGAAATAAAGGCAAGAAGGCTGTTTAAGAGAAACAGAGTGACTAGTGGAACGAGCTCATGGTTGGGAGTCAGGGGACTTGGGTTCTAATCCCAGCTCCACCACTTGTCTGCTATGTAACCTTGGGAAAGTCACATGACCTCTCTATGCCTCAGCTACCTCATCTGTAAAATGGGAATGAAGGCTGTGAACCCCATGTGGGACAGGAACTGCTGTCCAACACGATTAGCTTGCTTAGAAGAGTGACTGAAACGCAATAGGAACCTATTGGATGGTTAAGATTTAACCTTCCAACTGAATTTGTTCAAGGAACCACAAATTGACTAGCACGTGAAGGATCAAATTGACAGATGAGTTTTTACCTGAGCTTGACACTGGGGATACTTTTTAAAGTCCCTATTTTATAACTTGCTTTTTTTCATTCTGACGTGTTGACAGAAGCTCTGAGAAGTTAACAAGAAAAAGACAGTTTCAAAGCCTGTCTTTAATGGAAAAGCAAGTTCAATGTTCCTCAAAGTCAAATGTATAAACAGTTTCAAAGAGAGGTCTATCATTGGTCTGCTTCTCTAGTCATTACAGCCTTCTCTCCTCCTTGGATTTGCTGTTGAGTCATTTTGGGATTATTAGCCTTGGGCCTTGTCCTGATAGCCCCATATTCCACTGCAGTCACCCAGTCAATTGCATGTATTGAGTGCTGTGTGCTGAGCACTCCATTAAGCACTCGGAAGAGTGCAATTTAAATAGACATATAGAGAGTTTAATATAAACACAGACAGATATAACAGACATATTCCCTGTCCACAGTGAGTTCACACTGCTCTTCTTGCTCCCACAGGGCAGGGAAAAAGGGAACCACACCCTCTCCATAAAGCAGAAATGATCAATATTTCCAAAATTTAATGTCCAAAAGAAGCGTTTCATATTTCATATTCATTCCAGGCATTACTTAGGCAATGCATTGTAAGAGAAGCAGCATGGCTCAGTGGAAAGATTATGGGCTTTGAAGTCAGAGGTCATGGGTTCAAATCCCGGCTTCGCCAATTGTCTGCTGTGTGACTTTGGGCAAGTCACAACTTCTTTGTGATCAGTATCTCATCTGTAAAACTGGGATTAAGACTGAGCCACCTTGGGACAACCTGATCACCTTGTAACCTCCCCAGTGCTTAGAACAGTGCTTTGCACATAGTAAGTGCTTAATAAATGCCATCATTATTATTATAAAAATTTAAATTACATTCCCATTCCAGGAGTATAGCAATGAGTAGACTATATTTTGCTTTCTATAGCTATAATCAATCTATTGATATTATTTATTAAGTATTTACTGTGTGTTAGAGCACTGTAATTAACCCTTACAATGCAATAGAGTTATTTGGCAAGATACCGGCTTATGTGAAATCTAGCTGCATAATTTTCCAAAATGCTCACTTTTCAACCAATTAACTTTATTTTATGGAGTCTACTGAGTGGGAAGAGCTGCATTAAGTACTTGGGAGAATTACAGCAGAAGCAAGACAACAACATTAGCCTGCCCCTAATGTGTTTACAATCTAATGAGAGATCAGCAGACATACCAGTTTACAAAACTGTTGCAACAGAGAACAGGAGGAAGAATAAGGACACAACAAGAAGTCAGACAAATAGATCAAGAGGAAATCACTGAATAAATAATTGAATATTCAAAAAGATGTGAATATGTAAATTCATAAAAATGCCATATGAACATATGTGCTGAGATGAGGAATAATGTGCATAGGCATTACGTGGGTGAATGTCGGGGTGACATCTGGGGTGTTGTGAATTAATCAGGGAAGGAAAAAAGTGATTGTTCCAACTTCAGGTCACACGTCTCGTTTTCTTAGTTTTTCAGAAGTTTATTTGGCTAGGCACAGATAGCGTGCAGCCATCTACGAAGGTTTGTTTGTGTTTCATTGAGCCAGAATAGGCAAAGAGGGAGAGAGGGGCATTTAAGGCAGAGAGAGAGTCACCAAGAGAAGCAGAAACGTCCCAGGCCCCTCTTGGACATTTTGCATCCTCAGCCAGATGCTCTACTTTTATCTTTGTGCATTCTTCCTTGTGCTTCTCTTTACCACTTCCTTTCCCAACCCAGTAAAATCCTTTCGTTCAATTTTAAAGCCACTGATTTATGCTGCTACTGCTGAACATTCCCGCTAAAGTACTGGCTATTAACGAATAGCCACAATTCTGTTTCACTAAACAGGCAAAGCCAAACAGTAAGGAGTTATCATGAAACAAATAACAGTATAATGAGCCCATTTTCTTCTCAAGAGACACTGTTTAAAATCTTGAATGTGTTATTTAATCTCTTTGTTCTTCCATTTCTTTATTTATAGAATGGAGATCGTTCATATTTGTCCATTTCACTAAATGACTTAAGCTGTTGGCAAAGCCACATTCTTATCCTGTGCCGTTTTATGGGAATACTAAATGTAACAAGGAGAAGCTGGGACACATGACTGGGATACATTAGTGTCAATAGTGATTTAGAGATTCAAGTGTAATTCATTAATTGTGTAGACCAATTAAAATCAGATTTGGGCTTTCGGTGCAAATACACTCCAAATGATGAATGAATGGTTCAATAATTACCACTGTCCCACATGGAAATGTTAAATCTCCCTCAAGTTTTTTTTTTAAGTGGTATTTGTTAAACACTTACTGTGTGCCAGATACTAAACCATGGGGTAGATAATGAAGATAATTAGGTTGGCCACAACCCATGTCCCACATAGGGCTCCTAGTCTTAATCCTTGTATTGAAGATGAGGTAACTGAAGCACAGAGAATAATAATAATAATAGTAATACTTGTTAAGTGCTTATTATGTGCCAAGCACTGTTCTAAGAGTCGGGGTAGATACAAAGTAATCAGGTTGGACACACCCCTTGTCCCACATGGGCCTCATAGTCTTAATCCCAATTTTACAGATGAGGTAACTGAGGCACAGTGAAGTGGCTTTTCTGAGGACACATGGCAGACCTGGAATCAGAACCCAGGTCCTTTGACTCCCAGGACCTTGCCCCTCTACTAGGCCACACTGCTTCTCTATGTTAAACTTCAAATCTCATCCACTTTCATCCTGCATTACTTCAAAATGTCAGTAGGCTTTATAACCCCTGCAAGGCATCCATAAGAAGATGCAAGCATTTTCTAAGTATTGAGAATTAACGCAACTCAATTCAAATGGCTACATTAACCGAATAGCCTATCAAGAAAAATACAGCTAAGGGTAGTAAAGGTGGGTGGTTTTGAAAAAGATTTCTTGCATAGCTACCAGGATGAATCACAAAAACTGAGGTGAGTTTGACAAAAACCATATGTTTTTATGACATTACCGCGGAACATTTGAGTTTCATACAATTACTTCCAGCACGTGCAAGTACCTAGCGTAGCATCCCCCTAAACAAAGCATTGGAGTAGACAGGAAGGGCAGCCTCAATTTGCAGGTTCACTGATTAACTTTCAAGTGAGTGGGTTTATTTCTGGCAAACACTAATTGGCACGGTTCATCTATCAAATTGGAAGACCATATTTGGGGGCTGCTTTCCCTTTCTGTCATTTATTTTGATATCTGCTCCCACTAGATTGTAAACTCTTGAAGGTAGGGGAGGTGTGTCTACTTTATTGTGCCTGGTACATAGTAAGCACTTAACAAATACCATTACTATTACTCTATCAAATACTTAAGACAGGGCTCTAGCCACAGTAAGCACTGAGTAAACACTATTGGATAATTGATGGATTGATTTGGAAGAAGGGATCAAGGAAGAAGGGCAGAAGTAGACTCTGAGCCCGTTGTTGGGTAGGGACCGTCTCTATATGTTGCCGACTTGTAC
This sequence comes from Tachyglossus aculeatus, assembly GCF_015852505.1. Lineage (NCBI taxonomy): Eukaryota > Metazoa > Chordata > Mammalia > Monotremata > Tachyglossidae > Tachyglossus > Tachyglossus aculeatus. Next base: position 31,533,649 of record NC_052079.1, on the reverse strand, counting down.
TTCCCAAATACTTAGTACAGTGCTCTGCACACAGCAAGTGCTCAGTAAATACGATTGACGTAACAATTTGGGGAAAATAAAGAGGAGGGAGAAAGTTCCCCCAGTAAAAATTAACCAAAAACGCTTCCAGAGCTCCGAAGATTCCTAATATCAACTCACATGAAGAATTTCTACTGTGAATAAGGCAGAAGTTGGTTTTTATTGACTGCAACAATATTATATCCCACAGTTTTAACAAAGGACAACAATAAAAAAAAAAAACACCCCAAAACACCAGGGTGTGTAAACCAAAGCAATCCTCCAAAAATCAATGTAGCTCAAGTCTAAGTAATCACACTTTTTTCTAAGTGCCTTTTGGTCAAAATAAAATTGCCTTTCATAGCAGAGTAGAGCACGATATATTGATTACTCATTATAGGCCTAACAGACTCCTGGCATCATTAAGGTTTATATGGTTTATAAATCAAGTCTGTTCACTGTTGCAATGCAGTTTTTCCTAATCATCACAGGGCAGACATCATGCTCAAAGGGCCCTGTCAATAACTTGTTGCCACCAAGAGATAGACCTAAAAGTGAAAAGTGACCCATTAAACAAATGTAGGATTATCTTCATTAAGCAAGCAAATCAGTGGAATTTATTTATTCATATTAGTGTGTGTTTCCCCCTCTAGACTGTAAGCTCACTGTGGGCAGGGACTGTGTCTACCAACTCTGTTTATATATTGTGCTCTCCCAGCACTCAGTACAGTGTTCCTGCACACAGTAAGTGCTCAATAAATATGACTGTTTGAGCGCTTACTGTGTGTAGAGCACACCTGACATTGTGTCTGGAATTCCCTCCCTCCCTGTTTCTTCCTACTCTTCTGTTCCTAATTGGCTTCATTCTGGGCAGTTTTCTTCTGCCTCTAGACTCCTAGTTCAGCCTCCTTCTAGTCCCTTTACTCCAGGGACACTGATCAACTTCCACCTCCCAGCTCCTGCTGGGTTTCATCAGCAACAAACATGGTCACCATGGAGACAGGAAGCATGGTAAGACTTCTGGAGGGGAGGGAGGAAGAAAAGAGAGGCCTGAGGGATTCAAGAGTACTAGGGGATTTGGAGCTTTCTCTCGGCCCTGGGAGGAGTTAAGCCAGGGGATCCCAGGAGAGCAGCTGCCGAGTTCCTGGACTTCTGTCACCAAGGGACTAGAGACTGGAGCCAGACATAGATCAGCAAGGCCGCTGGAACATATGGAACAGCATCTTTGTCTCGTAAGACAGGGGAGGCAGGGTCAGGACCAAGATATTCAGCCACTGGGTAGCATTTTTTTTTTATCATTGACCGTAGCCAGGATGCATGGTTTGAGGGGTGCCACCCATCACACCAATATAAAAAACACTAGATGATAAGAGGAATTAATAATAATAATATTTGTTAAGCACTTAGAACAGAGTAAGCACTTAATACCATAAATATTATGTTCATTATTATTAAGCACTGTACCACGCAATGGAGTAGATATAAGGTAATCGGGTTGACATAGTCCCTGTCCTACATGGGGCTCACAGTCTTAATCCCCATTTCACAGACGAGGTACCTGAGGCACAGAAGGGCAAAGTGACTTATCCAAAGTCACACAACAGACAAGTGGCAGAACAGCATTATAATCATAATAATAATGACATTTTAAGTGCTATGAGCAAAGCACTTTTCTAAGCTCTGGGGAGGTTGCAAGGTGATCAGGTTGTCCCTTGGGGGGCTCACAGCGATAAATACCACTGATTGGTTGAACCCTGCTACAGCTTTACTGGCCTACAATTTGATTTGAAGGTTGATTCCTGAAGTTAATTGGGGAATATCTTGTAGAAGAAATGGAAATTTGTGGAGGCTTTTGAAGGTGAGAAGGGAAAAGCTCAGGAACTAAAGATTTTCAGAATGGTAAAATGAGGGGAACAATGAGGCAGAGCTAGGAAATTTGCAAATTAGGTACAATTAGAAAGTGAATTAGATTACAAGCTCCTGGAGATCAGGGATCATATATACCAACTCTACTGTTTTCTTCCAAATGTTTAGTAAAGTGCTCTGCACAACATAAGCACTAAATACATACCATTGATTGATTGATTAATTTAGGCTAGGTAAAGAATACCAGGTGAAGTGTATTAGGAGAAGAGAGTGTATAGATAATAGAGAGAGCAATTGGAAGCCATCTCTAAACTACAGTACCCTAGGGATTTTTGTTTTATTTTGTGTATTTGTACTTGCCTTTTATGTTGTTTTAGTCTTTCACTGCTCATCACTACTTACATTTCTTCTCCTGTTTCCTCTCCCCCATATATTCTTAGATAATAATAATAATAATAATCTTAGATTATGTGCTCCTTCACATTCAAGGACAGTGTCCAATTTGCACCCATGTATTGCTACCCAGTTCTTAGTACAGTGCTGTGCACACTGAAAACTCTTAATAAAAACTGCTACTAGATTTTGATTAAGGTTGTTTGAATATTAGTTGGTTTGCTAGAAATTTCGTACATGCCCAGCGCTTTCTACCAACTACACCTGGTCTTGTTGTCCAATGCCATTTCAAAACAATTGCTATCTGTCATAGTCTAGTGGAGCACAGGCCCAGGAGTCAGAAGGACCTGGGTTCTAATCCCAGCTCCACAACTTGTCTGCTGTGTGAATTTAGACAGGTTACTTCACTTCTCTGTGCCTCAGCTCCGCGTCTGCAAAATGGAGATTAAGACTGTGAGCCCTACATGGGACAGGTCTGTGTCCAACTCAATTACCTTGTATCTACCCCAGTGCTTAGTTTAGTGGTTGGCACATAGTAAGCACTTAACAAATACCACAATTATTATTATTATCATCATCATCAGAAGACAGACACTGAATCCTTTGGGGATACCCAGTCATGGGGACACAACCTCAAACTGTGAGGTCTCTCCATGACCCTGCAAGAGGCCCAGGGAGAGCTGTGGCTCCTTAGGGTCATATTTCTCTGGAGGCTCCTGCTTCTTCTCAGTCAAAAACTCCAGAACCCTCTACGGGACTTAAAAGAGCAGTTATAATTTGGGACATATGTCTAGGTGGGCTGGGAACGGGGATATTGGTTTTATGTTTTTGATAACAGTGTTTGTGATTACATTAGTGATTCGTCCCTGAAGAACCTGGAATTTATGGCTTCATTTGATGCCACATGAAGTGAAAGACTTTGAGACTTTAATGTAAGCCAAATATCAACTATAAATTATTCATAGGTGTTTTAGAAAATGCCCATTTAAATTTGATTCACCTTTTTTCCCCCCTCTAAAGAAGCCATTATTATTCTGTAGTTTCATACTTCTCACTCATTCTGACACATCCCAGCATGCATTAGATCTTTGAAAAATGTACTTGCTCACTGTCAAATATATTCGACAATAATAAACATTCTCAAAGTCAAACTGAACTTAGTTGACTTTCCAGAAAATTCAACTCAATTAGGCTAAGAGGAGGAAAACACCTTTTCTGAGGACAATATGCTAATCAGATCCTGTTTGATGAATGAATGCTGCTGACCCACTGGCTGCCTGCCTTGGGAAGGGGAGTCTGCTTCTCAGAAAAGCTACATTGATTCCCATTCTCCCAACCTGAATGCACAGAGAAGGCCATGATGGCTGATGACTGATCCAAAGCAGCCCTGGGTTTGCAGGTCAGTCCTCTCTACCAACAAGCCCACTATGGCAGACCTTGAGGGCCCTGAGAATCAATTAAAAATTGTCCCTAAGCACTTAAATATTCATTAATGTGCACAAAGCACTGTACTAAGCAATTGGGAGAGTACAATATAACAATAAACACATTCCCTGTCTACAGTGACCTCACAGTCTAGAGGGGGAGACATATGAATATAAATACATACATATGTACGTACTGAAGAACCTGGAATTTACGGCTTCATCCTATGCCACATGAAGTAAAAGGCCCAAATATCAACTATGAATTATAATATATCATATTATCCTGGGTTGTTTTCCTTACCTATAATCCTATTTTAATGCCTGCTTCCCCTGATAAAGTGCAGGACCCATTTCTATTCTATTCATAATAATAATAATAATAATAATAATGGCATTTACTAAGCACTTACTATGTGCAAAGCACTGTTCTAAGCACCAGGGAGGTTACGAGGTGATCTGGTTGACCCGGGGTGGAGGGGCTCACAGTCTTAATCCCCATTTTACAGATGAGAGAACTGAGGCACAGAGAAGTTAAGTGACTAGCCCAAAGTCACACAGCTGACAATTGGCAGAGCAGGGATTCTAACCCATGACCTCTGACTCCAAAGCACGTGCTGTTTCCACTGAGCCATGCTGTTATACTCTCCTAAGTACTTACTACAGACCTAGATATCTATTAATTCTTAATACCATAATTATTATTATCATTAGTGCTCTTCACTTAATAAGCACTCAATACGTACCAATGATAGAGTGATTGTTCCCTCCTGTGGGGGGGAGATGAGAGAATTGAAATGACACTCCTCCAGTTAAATCCCTTAAATCCCTCTGATACAGAGAGACTAAGAGCATCTGCTTTAGCAACCATTTCTAAATTCTTTCGCCTGTTTCCTGGGACATATCTGGGAACAGAAGAGAAATTATGAATCTCCAACAACATAAAAATAAACTGGCCTTGCTTGTCTGTTCCTGTCTACTCAGTGAGGAAGATTTCAGCCATTGAACATTATTTAAAATGCAGACCCAGCACCATGGCTTATGACCATCATTAATTTTGAGGGAAACTCATCCTAAATCGCTGTTGCTTCCTTCTGGGCTTCCCAGAGCTTCCATTCACAATTCTCATTGTGTTCCTTAATAGCCAAAACATTTATAATGTTTGGAAAAAAAACCCTGGAGTCCCTTTAATAGCTTCTGCACTTATACCACCTGTCTTTATAAAAGAATGAGAGGTGTAAGTTAGTCAAAACCTCCGGTTTACCAAGATTGGAGCTTTCCAGGTAGGGGCTTTGCCTTTTTACACAAAGAGCTAGTGAAAGCTGCATAATTAGGAAAGAAGTCTCTATCGAAATTCTGAGGAACACCTGCAAGAAGCAGCGTTACTGATGAGAAGGGGTCCAGTGATTAAATCAGTCTTAAAGTTCACCCATTTTGGCCGGGGATGCAGCCCCTTAAATCATTCCCCACTGGCCCACTACAGAAGCAGTGCTTTTGAGGATTTAGTTTGCTATTCAGGTTATCAGATCATTGCAAGGCTTTTCTACTCTGGCGACAATGACAGTCAGTCCACGATTCCCCATGGGAGAATTTAGGCTGACTACTTTGTAAGCCCCTCCATGCCTTTCTACAAGGACTCAAACATATCCTGGCAACTGTAAATTCCTTAAACTCATGAATGGAGACACATGAAATCAGTCAGCCAATAATGATATCCAAAATCCAGCTTAATAGAGCTTTCTTTATTGTATATGCCATTCCTTTGGCCTACGTCTCATCTAAAAATGGTTGACCTGTTCTCTACCCCATATATAAAATTGTTCCACAATTCACAAGTAATACGCAAAATGTAGCAAATTGGAAAATGACTTTATAATTCATATATCAATATGCAAATGACTTTACTCTTATGAGGATTTTTAAAACGCTAATATATTTTGGTTACAAATTTGCCTTAGTAATTTCATAGGAAATGTATAACATGTGTACCGCCATGAAGAAAGGGCATGCTGTAATCAGAATGCTTTGTACATTTTCTATAACAAGATGATTAGTTGCTGGATTTAATCATACCTCATCTGGTGTCTGGCATTCCTCCAATTGCAACCAGCTGCCAGCAATGCCACAGTGCTAGATCCTCACCAGTCCTTGCTAATAAGCATGTCTAGAGCTGTTTCTTTGATTATTTTCAAGATAGAAAAGAATTTATAGACAAAATCTTCATTTGGAGGCATGGTATTACTCATCACACAGAAAGGGTATGTAATTAGTAACTCACTTCTCTCTCCACCCATTGGTATCTGCATAAAGAACCACAGCCAAGAACCAGAGGCTGTCCCAAGAGTTTCACTGTTACTACTAGTAAAGTTGCTAAATTCCAGGGGCTAATAATCTTAAAGTATATCATTTAATACCACATTGAAAAGGAGTGTCCTCTACTGATCTCCTGTTTCACTGGTATCTTCAATGTTCCACAGCTTCCCTCCTAATTTCTTGCAAGACTTTAAATCTGTCATTAGTTGTGAGTTTCATGAACTGCAAAATAGTTGCACTGAACTTGTAAAGCAGGAGAATTTTAGAACTAAGCCTTAGGATTTGCCTGCAGATACTTTTAAATTTTTGCTTCCACTAGGGCCATATTTGAACATAAAGGAATAAGAATAGTGGAAGCAAGGAAGCATGGAACCAGAAGCTAGAAGTCCTAGAATCATAGGACTGAAGAGTTGGAGCTGGGAAAAGATGAGAGTAGGGAGTTGGACAAGGCATTGCTCTCCTTGACACCAAGAGAAGCAGCGTGGATCAGTGGGAAAAGCCCGGGCTTTGGAGTCAGGGGTCATGAGTTCAAATCCCTGCTCTGCCAATTGTCAGCTGCATGACTTTGGGCAAGTCACTTAACTTCTCTGTGCCTCGGTTACCTCATCTGTAAAATGGGGATTAAGATGTGAGCCCCCCATGGGACAACCTGATCACCTTGTGCTTATAACAGTGCTTTGCACATAGTAAGTGCTTAATAAGTGCCATCATTATTATTATTATTACTATTCAAGCCACCTTGGTCAGATGGTTGATTTAACTCCCTTAGAATCTCTTTGAAATAAAATCCTACAGTTCTACATGATAGTGACTCATCTACCGTATAAATATGGCTTCTGAATGACAACTCAGTTTCCCTATAGACCACATTCACTCTCCTGTTCTGAAAAGTTGAAAAAAGTTCTTCCTGTAATATTGATTGAAAACTCCATCTTCCCCACCCTCCTTGGTGGTACGGACGCAACAACTGCTTAATTTCTGCTGGGTAACTTTCAGCAGAGTGGCCTAGTGAATAAAGCATGGGTCTGAGAATCAAAAGGACCTTGGTTCTAATCTCAGCTCTGCCATTTGTCTGCTATTAGACTTCAGGCAGGTCATTTAACTTCTCTGTGCCTCAGTTACCTCATCTGGAAAATGGGGATTAAGAATGTGAGCCCCTGTGGGACATGGACTGTTTCCACCTTGATTGGCTTTTACCCCAAGGTTCAATACAGTGCCTGGCACACAATAAGCACTTTACAAATACCATAAAAAAACCCAAACTAGTTTAGTATCCCTAAATTATGGAAACTGCTCACTGCCTGGGAACCAATTCCCAGATGGCTTTTTGGTGTACACCCAATGTCTTCTACAGGACATCTCAATCTTGTGACACAATTAGGAATGAAAACTGTGTCTTAAATTGAAATACTGAGTCACAACCAATTTTCTCAAAGTAAAACAGTGGCGTAAATGGGGGAATTGGCTCCTGAACTAAATCAATGGTATTTACTGAGTGCTTACTGTGTGCAAAGTACTGTACTAAGTGCTTGGGAGAGCACAATACAACAGAACAGGTAGACACAATTCCCTGCCCACAATAAACATACAGTCTAGAGGAGAAGACAGATAGCAACAAATGAATTAATATACATATTTATAAATATAAATATTTAATAAAAACCTAAAGCCAGGTACCCTATTTTTACCCAAGTTTGGTACTCAATTATTGATTAATAATAGAACTTCAAAACATATTGAGTTTACTGAATAAAAAGGTTCCATGGTAAGGTAGCCTATCCCCATTACATTGCAAATCGCTCATCCCATCCTGTCTATATTACCGCATCAGCCTCTATGCTGCCCTCCCAACTTCCTTTCTCTCCCCACTCCAGGCTATATTTCACTCCTGTGCCTGGATCATCTTTCTACAAAAACCATTCAGGACATATCACACCGCTCCTCAAAAGTCTCCAGTGGTTCCCTATTCACCTTTGTACGGAAAAAAAACCCAAAAAAACTCCTCACCATTGGCTTTAAAGCTCTCCATCACCTTGCCCCCTCCTAACTCACTTCACTTCTCTCATTCTACAACCCAGCCCACACACTTCACTCCTCTAGTCCTAACCTTCTCACTATGCCTCCATCTCAGCTGTCTTGCTTCCCTAGCCCACATCCTGCCTCTGTCATGGAACACCCTCCATCCTCAAAGCCAACAATTACTCTCCTCCTCTTCAAAGCCTTACTGAAGGCATGTCTCCTCCAAAAGACCTGCCTAGACTAAGACCCCCCACTTCATCATCTCCCACTCCCTTCTGCATCACTCTGACTTGTTCCTTTTGCTCTACACCCCTCTCCCAGCCCCACAGCAGTTACATATATATCTGCAATTTTATTTATATCTGTTTCACCCCTTCTAGAATGTGGGCAGGGAATGTCATAATTGATTGTTGTACTTTCCCAAGTGCTTAGTACAATGCTGTGCACACAGTAAGCTCTTAATACGACTGAATGAATAAAATTTGTCATTTGTTTCTGATACTTCCCCCCACCAAGTGCTTAGTTTAGTGCATTGCACGCTGCAGGAGCTTATTGACTACCACCACCACTTCTAACCTACTACTGTTGGAGGTAAAATGGATGTGTCAATCTTCCTTGGAGAGTTCACTGGGCAATCAGGTAGCCCCATTTTCCTTCTCCACCCCTGTTTCTCCTTTCAATCAATCACACTGTACTAAGCACTTGGGAGAGTACGCTATAACAGACACACAACGTCACAACTAGCTTACAGTCTAGTGGGGGAAACAGACATTGATATAAATTGTGGATAGGTACATGAAAGCACGTGTACACAGGGAATATGTGTGTTTATTGTTGTATGTACTCGCCCAAGCACTTAGTACAGTGCTTTTCACACGGTAAGTGCTCAGTAAATAAGATTGAATGAATGAATGAATAGTGCTGTGGGGCAGAATTCTCCCAATTTCCTCTCCCTAATGTAGCTTTTTATATTATTTCCCCATTTCCCATCTGCTCTCATGTACCCCCTCCCACCTCTGTATAGTAACTAATAAATGGAACTAGTGCCATAAAGAAGGCTAGTGTTGTAAAGTCAAAACTGGTTGTGTTGTAGATCATGAATATGATGTAATTTTAGAAACCCGAGTGCCATTCCTTGTAGCTTGAAACGTTTTAATTCCAGATTCTGGACCATCCCCAGCAAGGAATGTCTTACGATTTCTGTAACTTGGCCAAAATGTGTCTTTATGAGGTAAATATACCTAAACGTTTACTATTACAGGATCTCAACTTCTTTTTAAACTTTGCTTTACTCATCTAGATGGTCCAGGCTCCCACTCCTGCCTCTGCCCTAAACTCTGTTGCAACTGCTACTGTAGCTGACTGAAAAGTTATCAGAGCTTTCTTCTTAAGACGTAAGTTTCACTGGCCCAGAACCGGTCTCATGACTTGATACTCACCAACCACCTGGATCTGGTCCTAGAGGTCCTTTCCATTTCATAAGAATCCAAACCCCTAAACATATTTTCTTATCTGCCAAATAGTACCTTTGAACTTTCACATAAGTTCTGTTTCTGTATGATCTTCATGGAATAAAAGGCAATTAAAAGTCAAGTGGCATTGAAATGGTTTATTATAGCCCCAAGCAATTCACAAGTGGAACAACCCACTCTTTCAGTCTAAATACTTTCAGAGGTGAAACAGGAGGTGAATCAAATAAACACTAAAGCTGTATCGTTGCTGACAAATCTTTTCCTAACAGGGGGTTAATGTTTTATTTTGGCCCATCCAAACAGCCCAAATACTTGTTCCTGTTACCAACATTTGTTTCACTGATAAATGTTTTGATATAGGAATGTACATTTTCAGTCAATGGAGAGAAATATTTGCTTTGGAACAGATAAGCTAGTCATGTATTTCTTTTCTTCTCCCATCAGATGTTTTCGTGGGCCAGAAAACTCAGAAAATCATATTGGCCAGATTCTCGTTTGGAGTATGTTACTTGCCCAGCAGAAACATCTGCAAAAATATTTGTGCAGTTAAGATGATCTAAGTGATTTTTACAAATTTCCAGGGATTCTGGTCATTTCTGTTCATGTGTTTTGGGATTGTAGTTGTACATTTCATTTTTCAATGCAGACATGGCTTGATTATACAACAAGAAAAACTAGAATAATAAGATTCTAGTTATAAATTTGGATTTATATAGAAAATGAGATAAGGATACTGATTAGAAGCAAAAACATAAACTTTATTAATAATAATAATAGTAATTATGGTATGAGGCTCTGTCCTCATATATAGGCTTGAATAATATTCTCTCCTTATGAATTAAATGATAGACACACACCTAGTATTTTCTTGGGCTCTGAGACTGCACAGTAAAATTTAAAATCAATTTAATTCTTCACAAAAGATTTAGAAGAAAATGTTAATTTTATAATCTGTGTTATCCCTCCAAATCAATCAACCCAGGCAAGGTTAATTCAGGTTAGTGGTTTACACAGTTAAAGCGTATGAATGAATTTGAGTAAAAATTAGGAAAGTAACAAAATTTTGTGGTTTAATGGTGAATAAATGAAAAAATAGAAATGCTGACTATTACAAAACAATAATAAAGAATCTTAACTTATCACCACCCTTAACAGCATAATTTCCAAGCAGGGCAGGAATGAAACTGTCATGGTGTGAATTCAAAAGGTGCTGTTTGAGCCAAATAAAAATCAGTACCATCATTTTACCAAGCAAAGAGTGCTTTGCCAAATAAATTAAGTATGCTGTATTACTCTACTGGCCTAATACTTTTAAAAAAAAAAAACTTTCATTACACTGACTGATTTTCAGATAACCTGTAGAAGTGATATTTTCTATGGCTCTAGGTGAAGGTGAATATATTCTAGAGTTTCTAAGATTCACTGAATTTGTGCATAGGTCTACACCTGAAAATGTGTACAATAGAAGGAAATATTCAGAAAATCAAAGCCTCTATTATTGAGATAATGTTTGTGGATTACAGAGTCAATATATCCAATAAAGCACTGTACTTTGGAATAAAAAATTCTGCTTTTTTAAAAAACAGATAGAATCAAAATCAGAGAACAACAGTTCAAATCTTCAAACTTTTGCAATTAACTTTCTATTTATAATTTCAAGTATAGTTTCAGAATGGTAGGTCATGTTCAAACATGCCTTTGAAGGTTTCCTTAAATTTGCCATTATTCACTGAAAAGATGAAGACAAAAACAATTATGCAATAGGGAATAATTGTGACAGTAAAATGTTTTCTGATACACATTCTATTTTTATTAAGACTCTCCTCATTAACCTTGTAAAACAAAGATTTAGACCTGGAGTATCTATATAAAACTCCCCAATCCATCAATAACATGTATTGAGTGCCTACTGTGAATAAAGCACTGTGGCTAAACACTTGGTAAAGTGAGGTAGGATACCTCAAATATACTTTCATACTCATTAATTTTTACACATTTTATATGATTTTTTTGGTAAATCCCAAAATAGTCAATACTAGGTCCCTAGTATTGTGCAATTTAAATCCCATTTACGTAATCCAATAAAAGAGAATCTAGGATTAGAATTATAATATCAATATCTTATGTAAAAATCATTTTTATTCATAAAGTATTTCCTAATAATGCAGTAGTTGAGCATTATAGTTACCCTGTTTCTTCAGGGGAGGAACCTTTCACGTTTGGAACAACATAACTGCTTGAAGTTCCCTTAGTTCTTCACATTAGATAAAGGGACAGATTTCTCACCTCCATTGACGTATGTTTCCATTCTTGTACTTTAATTAAAAGACATAAAAGAAAAAAGGAATGTTTTTCAAATGCATTACTTGTCGAAACCTCTAAGCTCCAACTGAAGGCAAAAATGTGTGACTTCCATTCCGTTAGCTGGTCCCCTGTGGGGGGGGTTTCCTAGATTTTTTGCCAATTAATGGAAAATATTTATGAAATGGTGTGATGGTCCCAAGTGCAACAGTCCACCTCATCACTAACAGTGTAGAAAGACACATTATCATGACCCAAGTCCTGGAAAGTTTCCCAATTTCTACAGCACCAACAAGCAGAAGATACTCAAATGCTGCATTCCCTTACAGTCTCCTCTCCTCCTTATGTTGGGAGAAGCCATAAAGCAGGAGAGGCCCCCTCCACTTACCCATATACTTTAAGGCCTGGAAAAAAGTCTTCGCTGAAGTCCAAGGCCCCTAAAATTAATGACACTTTTTTTTTTTTGCACCAACCCCTTTATCCCTGCACATTGGCCTCCCATTTGTGACCAATTGTTCTAAATTTACGGCTTTGGAAGGCTCAACCAAACCAGTCTCCAGGCTGCTCAAGAATCAACCGAAGTCCAGTAATCTCAGCAAGGAATTTAAGACATTGTAAGAGGGAAAGAAAAGTCTGAAAAGAACCCTATGGAGGTAAAGGAGAACTTCCCAAAATGACTCTGGGGAAATCCCCATACTACTTTATGATTTTAGACAGAAAAGGACATGTTTCGGTGAGGTCCAAGTCAGTAACAAAACCGTGTGTTTAAAAAAAAAAAAAAAAAAAAGGTTTAATGAAGCACTTTAGTTGAAATAACAGAACAAAATTTAATCCATATTCTTTCAAGCTTGAAAATGTTAAAAATTACATTAAATCATCATCATCAATCGTATTTATTGAGCGCTTACTATGTGCAGAGCACTGTACTAAGCGCTTGGGAAGTACAAATTGGCAACATATAGAGACAGTCCCTACCCAACAGTGGGCTCACAGTCTAAAAGGGGAAGACAGAGAACAAAACCAAACATACTAACAAAATAAAATTAAATGATAGAAGCATAATATGAATTGTGTGCTGCTCTATTTTTGCTAATATCAAAGACCAAGTAAATATTGTCCTAATGACAAAGAATTCAGACTTTGGTTAGTTCACTGTCAGTATCAAATAATTATTAAAATTAAGTCTCACTTAACTGAGGTTCCACTTGGTTTGACTGCCAAGTAACAGATGAATACTTTACTGGAAGGCTGTTAAACCATAGCAAGGATGTTTTGATAATGAATTAGTTTCTTTGCTCAATAAATCTGAATTATAGAGTCATGCTGAAATTTTTATATACAAAAATTTTCAAAAAAAACTTACTCTGGACTACAAAATACAGACAATAAAAGCCAGTTAATTATTTTCATATCACTAAAACGTTGCTATCTTCTACTTAAGAACTCCAGGGTTCCAAAAGCTTCATATGCAAGTAGCTTTATTAAGGATCATCACGACCCACTAAATCATAGTTTTACTGAGCATGCGAGAAAAACAGATAATGGATCAGACAGGCATAGAAGAGTTTTATTAGGCCTTTAGAGACATTATACAGAAATGTCAAACTTGGCCACCTACTAAAAATTGCTGTAACACATACTTCTCTATAAATGTCAACACTTTTTATACATAAAACAGGGAATTGTTTGGCAAGTAGGCTCACATGATATTCCTTCTTACCTGTTAGTCATTTTACAGTCATGCTATTTTCTGAGAAACTCAGTGAAATCAAATGAGGCTTTTTCAAGCAGGAATCTCCAGCTATTTACCGTACTACTACAGAAGGCTCTCTAATGTCACCTGAATTAGTATGAAGATTTTACTATGCACAATCTTTATCGAGTATGTTGTGGAAGGGCCGGCATGTGCACACACAGGACACACACATAGATTCAAGACAGAAGTTCCAAAGTGGCATATTAGGTAGGTAAAGTCAAGGATGTTCAGAGACTTAAGAAAGGCAACAGAGATTCGTGGACCATACACCCATGAAGAGCTATTTCAATTAAAATGTTATCGATGCTAAATGATACATCTATTACTACGGAGGCAGATATTTGAAAGGCAGACTCCTAAAACAGCTTAAGCATATTGTGTCGGAGCCAATCTTCTTGCAACACTTATTACAGTGTTTGGTACAAAGTATATACCTATGATGTTTTTATTACTCCTACAAATGACTATTGGGGGTGGATTGCCACTATGGAGGCAGATATTTGAAAGGCAGACTCCTAAAACACCTAAGCATATTGTGTCAGATCTGATCATCTTGCAACACTTATTGCAGTGTTTGGTACAAAGTATACCATGATTTTTATTACTACTAGAAATGACTATTGGGGTGGATTGCCACTATGGAGGCAGACATTTGAAAGGCAGACTCCTAAAATACCTAAGCACATTGTGTCGGATCTGATCATCTTGCAACACTTATTACAGTGTTTGGCACAAAGTATATACCATGGTTTTTATTAATAATAGAAATGACCTTTGGGGTGGACTGCCAACTACTCTGACCCGAGCTGGCAGTTTTGTGGTTCCAGCACAACTATTTAAATGGCCCACAACAACTGTCACTATTGTGCCATAAAGCATATTAAAACTACCTTGTGATACTAGCAGCAGACTAGTTTTCACAGTTTTGAGGAGTACCCTTCCTTCAGAGAGACTGTTCTCTTTCATAGTATGATTTTTGTAAGGGGTGTGTGTGTGTGGGGGGGGGGGGAACGCATATTTGAGACAGCAATTGCAGGCTGTGGTAAATCTACTTTAAGTGAGTGACGCAGGCTATTTTTAGACACACCACTAACAATCACCATCTTTATTGAGCACTTCTTGTGTGCAGATCACTGTACTAAGCACTTGCCCTGCCCACAGGACCTTACAGTCTAGAGGGGGAACGTAGTTTAACATAAAAGATAAATTACAGATATGTACATGCTGTGGGACTGAGGATGCAAATTCAAGGTAGAGGCATAAGGGAGTGGGAGAATAGGAAATGAGGGGTTAGGTGGGGGAAGAGCTCTTGGAGGAGATGTGCTCAAAATAAGGCTTTCAAGGTGGGAAGAAGATAATAAATAATAATATTTGTAAGCGCTTACTATGTACAAAGCACTGTTCTAAGCACAGGGGGGATACAAAGTGATCAGGGTTGTCCCACGTGGGGGCTCATAGTCTTAATCCCCATTTTGCAGATGAGGTAACTTGAGGGCCCAGAGAAGTTAAGTGACTTGCCCCAAAGTCACACAGCTGACAAGCAGTGGAGCCAGGATTAGAACCCATGACCGTCTGACTCCCAAGGCCTGTGCTCTTTCCACTGAGCCACACTGGAGATGGCTTAGTGCAAAGAGTTGGGGGCCATAGGAATCAGAGGACCCTGGTTTCTGATCCTGGCTAAGCCACTTACCTGCTGTGTGACTTTGGGCAAGTCACTTTACTTCTCTGTGCCTCAGTTACATCATTTGTAAAATGGGGATTGAATCTTCCTTCCTCTGACAGACTGTGAGCCCTGTTTGTGGGTCAGGGACTGTGTCTAGCCTGATCATTTTAGAACAGTGCTTGACACAAAGTAAGCCCTTAACAAGTGCCATAAAAAAAAAGAGAGTGATCATCTGTTGGATATGAAGAGGGAAAGAGTTCAAGGCCAGAGGCAGGACACAACCAAAGCATCAGAGGCAAGTTAGACTGTGAGCCCATTGTTGGGTAGGGACTGTCTCTATGTTGCCAAATTGTACTTTTCAGGTGCTTAGTATTGTGCTCTGCACACAGTAAGTGCTCAATAAATACAATTGAATGAATAGATGAAATTGAGGTACAGTAATAATCGTAATAATAATAATAATAATGGCATTTATTAAGCACTTATGTGCAAAGCACTGTTCTAAGCACTGGGGAGGTTACAAGGTGATCAGGTTGTCCCATGGCGGGCTCACAGTCTTAATTCCCATTTTACAGATGACGTAACTGAGGCACAGAGAAGTTAAGTTACTAGCCCGAAGTCACACAGCTGACAAGTGGCAGAGTCCGGAACTTGAAGCACCCTTAATCTCTGACTCCAAAGCCCATGCCTATCTCACTGAGGCTACGCTGCTCATAAGGTCAACACTGGAGGAGGTGGAAGTGTGTGGGCTGGTTGTAGCAGGACATTAGTGAGGTAAGGTAGGAGAGGGCAAAGTGATTGAGTGCTTTAAAGCCAATGGTAAGACGTTTCTGTTGGATGAGGATGTGGATGAGCAACCACTGTAGGAGGTTCTTAAGGAGTGGGGAAACATGGATCTAACATTTTTGTAGAAAATGGTCCAGGCAGTAGAGTGGAAGGTATAGGACTTTAAGTGGGGAGAGACAGGAGGCAGAGAGGTTTGTCAGCAAGGAGGCTGACGCAGTAATCAAGGTGGAATAGGATAAGTGCTTAACATCAATACCTTTTCTAATTACCTTTTCCATTTCCTTATCCTATTTTGGAGAGCAAAGATATTCACAGTACAATTGTCTTCTCAGCTACCAAATGGCCAACAATTCAGGCCATTTGTCATGACCATGGATGTGAGCTGTTTTAGCAGTAATGTTAATAGTGTGCATAAAACCACTTACTTTTCTTATAGAGCACCATTTACTGCCCCCTCTCAAGATCGCACCTGGAGAATTTCCAGTACTCTACCAGTTTCGACTATGGGAAAGAGAGTCAAGCAGAGGCCTACCCATTCCATTCCTAGACTGGGCAGTGGCTAGCAAGTGGAAGGCAATCTGCTACAATTCAAAACTTACTTGTGCTGGGCAGCAGCGGCATGGGAGAGAGTTGAGGGTGGAGACTCAAGTGTACTATTTGGAAGGAGGCAATGGTAAACCACTTCTGTATTTTTACCAAGAAGACTCCACGGATACACTACCAGAACGATTGCAGATGGAGGTGAGGGCATTCTGGGAGAGATGAGTCCATGGGAGGTGGTATGGGTTGGAAATGACTTAACAGCAGAAGGACAAGACAAGGAGCCATTTACTCAAGCATTCACTGGCATGATGGCTGACCAGTATCATAATCAGTTTAATCAATGGTAATTATTGAGTGCTTACTATGCACAGATAACTGTATTAAGCGTTTGGGAGAGAACAATCCAGAGATGGCAAACATATTCCTTGCCCACAGCAAGCTCACAATTTAGAAGGGGAGACCAACATTAAAAGAAATAAATTATTAATGTACTAAAGTGCTATGGGGCTGAGGGTGGGGTGAAAAAGATCAAGTGGTCAAAGGGTAGGAGAGCCAAGTGCATAGATGCCCTAGAAGGGAGAGGGAGAGTGGGAAAAAAGACCTTAAAAAGCTTTTAAGGTTGAGGGGACTGGTCTGCTGCCTATGGAGGGGGAGGGAGGGAGTTCAGGACAGAGGGAAGGATGTGGGAAAGGGGTCGGAGGTGAGATAGATGACACGTGAGGCACAGTGAGGAAGCTTGTTGCTAAGTGTGGTGGTCGGGGTTATAATAGTATCTAACGAGTCAGCAAATTTTGAAAAATAAAACATTTTATGAATTTCTTACATTGCTTCACCGCAATCCATCCACAAAATAATTAAATGTGGTATTGAACCTGTGGTATTTGTTAAGTGCAACCACTGCACTACGCACTGGGAATAGAAACAATGTTGACAGGGAATGTTTCTATCAACTCTGTTACATTGTGCCGTCCAAAGTGCTTAGTAGTATTCTGCATACAGTAAGTCAATTAATATGACTGATTCATCGGTTTAGTTATAGTCTGGTCCCACATGGGGCTCAGAGTTTAAAACAAGAGGAAAGAAACAGATTTAAAACACTTTAAAAAATATGCTTTTCATCACAAGAATAAAATTGTTAGAATTCCGCTGATTCCCCTCAATTCAAAACTGTTTTGCTAAAACATGTCTATTAAGAAATTACAAACTATTACATACATCTTGTACTAAAAAAAAAAACCTGAGAATTTTCTTTAAAGTGTTTTGTACAGAGATCAAAGTTAATGCAATCATTTCCAAGATTAACTGATGCTCTAAAAATATGCCATTTTCCTCAGAATGCATTATTTATACAGATATCGATTATATAGATCAACAGCTATTTCATTTTCATGGAACTCAGCTACCTTAGAAATTCCAAATACATTTTACATTTGAGCATTTCATACCTAGTGCATAATTCATGATGATTAATCAGAAAAAACTGGAATTAGAACTGGAGTAAACAACTGGACTTAAAAAAATTCCCTTGGAAGTGTTTGTGTAGGAAAACACAATAGACAAAGAAGAACAGTTTACAAAGCTGGAGGAAAAACAGAAGGCATAATTGTTAGGCCAAGAAAATTTAAAATCATTTCAAGGAAGATTTCCTGCTGATAAACAAATGACATGATTCTAGATTAAGCAACAGTCTTCTAATTAAATATTAGGAAATGTTATTTGAATCATTTATAACCAAGCTAGCTCAGTTTCATCAAAACTTATGTGGTCACATATCTGGATTATTAAGCAATTAAACAACAAAATCCTAAATGTCTTATTCCTGAGTTCTTCAGGGGATTTCTTGATGCTATGAGCTCAATACATTTCTATCAGCTACTAAGGAATTGATTACATACCAATTTTATTTATTAAGTGTTATCCTGTGTAACACACTTTACTAAGCACTTGTGAGAGTTCAGTAGTGGACATGATCCCTGCCCACAAGTAGTTGACAATCCAGTGAGAAGCAGCATGACCTAGTGGATAGAGCATGGGGCTAGGAGTCAGAAGGACCTAAATTCTAATCCCAGCTCTGCCATTTCTTTGATGTGTGACCTTAGCTAAGTGACTTAACTTCTCTGTGCCTCAGTTACTTCATTCTTACCCACACACTTCGCTCCTGTAATACTAACCTTCCCACTGTACCGCGTTCTCATCTAACTCACAGCTAACCTCTCATTCTTGTCTTATCTCTGGCCTGGAACATGCTCCCTCCTTATACTCAGCAAGACAATTATTCTCTCTCCTTTCAAAGCCTTACTGAAGGCACATCTCCTCCATGAGGCCTTCCCTGACTAAACCTTCCTTTCCTCTTCTCCCTTTCCCTCCTTTTTCACCATGACTTGCTCCCTTCATTCATCCGGTTGTACTCATCCAACCGCTTACTACAGTAAGCTCAATAAATACGATTGCATGAATGAAAAGGTTTAGTTTGTATCTACCCAAGTGCTTAGAACATTGTCTGACACACAATAAGGACTTAAGTTCCATAAAAAAAAAAGACAAGAGTGACAGGCAGTAACTTGAACTACATAGTACTTTATATGTTTAGAAAAACATATATGTGCTCGCCCTCTTGTCCATAGTTGAAAAATATCTGAAGTGACATTGGAACAAGGTAGGATCTGTGACCAAGTGAGTCTGCACTTTCCAAGTTTCCTCCAGATTACTTGGGTAGAGATTGTCTCTACCTGTTGCCAAACTGTACTTTCCAAGCACTTAATACAGTGCTCTGCACACAGTATGTGCTCAATACAATTGAATGAATTAATTACTTCCAATTCTAGAATGTTGAAGGATCAAGTCACTACTCAGTCCCATTAAAGGTGAAAATGCCCTTCCTAACTCTCTTATATCATTGTGGGAGTGTAGCCAGGGTGAATCATAGGTTCAGTCATGTTTCAACTAATCTGTGCTACTGTACTTAAAGATGCAATGAAGGATCTGGAGGACAGAGTCATAACATCCTTCCAAACTACCCAAAAACTCAGAACATCTTTGAAATTGTCAATGGGGACCTGTTAAATACTGATCAGTCAAGCAATTGATCATACTTATTGAGCATTTTCTGTGTGCAGAGCACTGTACTAAGGCTTTGGGAGAGCAAGTTCATTATGCATAGGGAACATATCTGTTAATTCACTTATACTGTACTCTCCCAAGAGCTTCAAATAGTGCTATGCACATAGCAAGTGCTCAACAAATACCATTGATTGATTCAATACAATAGAGCTGGTAGATACATTCCATGCTCACAAGGCACATACAATCTAAACAGGGAGACAGACATTAATAATAATAATAATAATGGTATTTGTTAAGTGCTATGTGCAGAGCACTGTTCTAAGCGCTGGGGAGGTTACAAGGTGATCAGGTTGTCCCGCGGGGGGGTTCACAGTTTTAATCCCCATTTTATAGATGAGGGAACTGAGGCATGGAGAAGTTAAGTGATTTGCCCAAAGTCACACAGCTGACAGTTGGAGGAGCCAGGATTTGAACCCATGACCTCTGACTCCAAAGCCCGTGCTCTTTACACTGTGCCATGCTGAAATGAATTAGATATGTACACAAATGCTGTAGGACTGAGGATGGGTCGAATAAAGGATGCAAATCCAAATGCAAGAGCAATAGAGAAGGGAAAGGAAGTAGAGTAAAAGAGAGTTTAGTTGGGAAAGGCCTTTTGGAGGAGATGTACTTTTAGTAAGGTTTTGAAAAGGAGAAAGTGACCATCTGTTGGATATGAATGGGGAGGAAGTTACGGGACAGAGAGAGAATGTGGGCAAGGGGCCGTCAGGTAGATAAAAGAATGAGATACAGTGAGTAGGTTGGAATTGGAGGAGTAGAGTGTGCAGGCTGAGTTGAAGTAAATCAGTGAGGTTAGATAGGAAGGGAAAAGGTGATTGAGTGCTTCAAAGCCTATGGTGAGGAGTTTGATGTGGAACTGGATGGGCAAAAACTGGAGGATCTTGAGGAATGAGAAGACATAAAATGATGACAAGCTTCTGGCTCCTTCACTCCAACACATTACATGGAGGTGTGTTTTGGATTTTTGGTGGGGAAATGTACACATCCTTATACACTTAGGCTATTATCTAGGTATGCAGAAAGTACCACCAGGAAGCAGCTTGGCGTAGTGGATAGAGCACAGGTCATGGGTTCTAATCCTGCCTTTGCAACCTGTCTGCAGTATGGCCTTGGGCAAGTCACTTAACTTCTCTATGCCTCAGTTACCATATCTGTAAGGGGGATTAAGTTGGTGAGCCCCGTGTGGGACAGGGAATATGTCCCATCTGATTTGCTTGTATCCACCCCAGTGCTTAATACAGTGCCTTAAGTCCCCTTTTCTTCAGCTTCCTCTCCCTTCTGCTACCTCGACTCACTCCCTTTGCTCTTCCTCCTGTCCCACAGTATTTATGTATATATCTATCTATAATTCTATTTATTTTTATTGATGCCTGTTTACTTGTTTTGATGTCTGTCCCTCCACCCTGCCCCAGACTTTAAGCCCATTGTGGGCAGGGATTGTCCCTCTTTATTGCTGAATTGTACTTTCTAAGCACTTGGGACAGTGTTCTGCACATAGTAAACGTTCAAATATGACTGAATGAATGAATAGTAAGGTCTTAAATACCACAGTTATTATTATTCAGTATCAATCAATAGCATTTATTGATTGCCTTCTGCCTGCAGACCACTATCCTAAGCACTTGGGAGATTGCAATAGAGTAAGAAGAAACCCTACCTCAACCAAGAGGAGGGGAAAGACACAAAACTGATTTCTGAGAGGAAGAAAAAGAGAGATTGGAAAGATTCATTCATTCAATCATATTTATTGATTACTTTGTGTGCACAGCACTGTACTAAGTGCTTGGAAAGTACAATCAGCAACAGAGACAAACCCTATCCAACAATGGGCTCACAGTCTAGAAACATGAACAGTAGGCTTTTAAGCTCGCTGTGGGCAGGGAATGTATCTTATTTTGTTGGTTTGTACTCTCCCAAGCGCTTAGTATAATGATCTGCACACACTAAGCACTCAATAAATATGACTTGATAGAATGCATACGTTAGAGCAGGTGGGCAGTGGATAATACAGCCTATGCTGGAATCCTCTTTGGGGGTGATCAAACAGTATTTATTCATTTTTAAATTAACTACTCCAGAAGTGTTCAAAGAGTAAAACATTTTAATATTAGACTCTCCATAAATAGCATATGCCTGCCTAATCCCACATCATTGTCAATTCTAATTAGCTCTGAGTACAAGATATGGTTTGCCTTTGATTTCCCAATTAAAACATGATGTCTGTTTACATATGTACAAACTAGAGGGCAAAAGATGGTAATGAAACTAGTGAAAATTAAAAGAATTACTTAAATCAACTACAGTTTATTGAATAAACGTCTTGGCACTAATTTGTTCTGGGTAATGTGGAGAAGCAATTATTCTGTATTCCAAAGGAATTAACATAATTCAGATAGCACTAATAGGCAACAAAAATAAAGACTTGCATAAGCAAACATAGCAGTGAGTTCAATTTTATATCTTAGATCATGTGTTGCGTTTTTTTAAAAAAGGAAGAAATGGAGAATATAGAATAACTCATAATGAATTTATTAGGCTACTCGGAAAGGTTTGTTTATACATCTTGGATTCATGTCAGTTTCACCCCCACAAAATTGTATCTGAAATACTAAAAAATACAACTATAAAATATATTGAATATGAGGAAAAGGTCTTGCGTTGATATTGTGAAAGAGCACAGAAGAAAACAAGCACCAGCAATATAAAAAGTAGGCACTTTGAAGTATCCTATGTGTCTGAGTGAACCTGGGGTGAGTCTTAGTTCAATCATGATCCACCTGATCTGTGATACCATACTTGAAGATGCAATGAACCTGGAAGACAGTCATAATATCCCTCCAAACTATCCAGAAACTCTGAGCATCTTTGAAACCGTCACTGGGAAACTGTTAAATGCTAAATCAATCGAGCAATATAAAATGGACTGTTGGGAAATTGCAATACAATAGAGCTGGCAGATGTCCCTTGTTGCCAAGAACAAGCAGGTGGGTAGGGGCCAGACAGGATGCCCAGAGCCTGGGTCGTAAACTTATCCCTTTAGACTGTAAGCTCGTTATGGGCAGGGAACGTATCTGCTAATTCTGGTGTATTGTACTCTCCCAAATACTTAGTACTGTGCTCTGAATATAGTAAGCACTAAATAAATACCATTGATAGATTGAACAATCATACGCATATGCAAACACAGACATACTGGCATACTCCATAACAGTGATGATGAGTCCCTCAAAGTAATCTATGTATCACGCATTGTTGTATCATGGGGTAGGTTTTTCAATACAATTATAGGCAATTTGTTAGGTTCCCTTCCAAAACAAGGCTTTGTAGCAACTGGACTTAATACTGGGGACAAGGTTAACAGATCTTGGAATATGTTAGCAACCAGTTCATGGTGCATTTCTGGATTTTGCATACCGTGCAGTGTTTTGTTTTCTATGGCAAAGTGCTTACTGTGCGTCATAACTGTTCAAAGCACTGGGGTAGGTTCAGGTTAATCATATTGGACGTAGTCCCTGTCCTACATAGAGCTCAGAGGTGAAGTCCAAGTATATGGAGTACAAGTTTGAATCCTTATTTTACAGATGACGAAACAGGCACAGAGAAGTGAAGTGACTTGCTCAAGACCCCATAACAAACAGGTAAGTGGCAAAGCCAAGTTTAGAACCCAGGCCCTCTAGCTCCCAAGCCTATGCTGTTTTCAGTAGGTCATGCTGCATTTCAAACTGCCAGTAGAAGGATTTCTGTTAAACTTAAGACTTTCTTGCCAGTTGAAATTTTTAGGGCAGTAAAATGACAAAGTTAATGAGTCAAGGCAGCTATACCTGATGGTCAGGACACTTGTCTAAGCCCAGGATCTGGGCCCCCTGTCTGGCCCCTACCCATCTGCTTGTTCTTGGCAGCAAGGGACATCTGCCCGCTCTATTGTCTTGCAGTATCCCAACTGCTTAGAACAGTGCTCTGCAAACAGTACATGCTGAATAAATACCACTGACTGAATGAGGCTGGGAAATTACACACACACACACACACACACACACACACACACACACACACAGAGATCTTTGTTAAGCGTTTACTATGTATCAAGTACTGTTCTAAGCACTGGATTAGATGTAAGTTAATCAGGAGGAAGAACAGGTATTGAATCCCAATTTTACAGTTAAGGAAACCAAGGTACAGAGAAGTTAAGTGACTTGCCCAAGGTCACACAGCAAGCAACAGAGCCAGGATTAAAAACCCAGGTGCTCTGACATCCAGGCCTGTGCTTTTACCATTAGGCTTTGCTGCTTTCCAATGGCCTTTCTCTGGAGACCTATAAAAATGGGATGAATGTGAGCCCGTTGTTGGGTAGGGACTGTCTGTATGTGTTCCCGATTTATATTTCCCATGCACTTAGTACAGTGCTCTGCACACAGTAAGCGCTCAATAAATACAATTGAATGAATGTGAAATCAATCAATAGTATTTATTGAGCACTTTATGTGGAGTACTGCATTGAACAGTTGTTGTTTTTTTAAACTAAAATTAGTAGACATGATCCCTAACCTCATATGAAGATTGTGGTTTGTAAGTCCTGCATGAAAGAAGAGGAATAAATGATCTCAAATTGCCAAGACCCACCCTTTCCTCTCCATCCAAATTGCTACCCTGCTGGTTCAATCTCTCATCCTGTCGCGACTGGATTACCGCATCAGCCTCTTCTCTGATCTCCCATCCTCCTGTTTATCCCCACTTCAATCTATACGACACACTGCTGCCTGGATCATCTTTGTGTAGAACAGCTCTGGGCATGGTACTCCCCTCCTCAAAAATCTCTAGTGGCTACCAATCAACCTATGCATCAGGCAAAAACTCCTCACTCTTGGCTTCAAGGCTCTCCATCACCTCGCCCCCTCCTACCTCACCTCCCTTCTCTCCTTCTACAGCCCAGCCCGCACCCTCCACTCCTCCGCCGATAATCTTCTCACCGTGCCTCGTTCTCACCTGTCCCACCGTCGACCCCTGGCCCACGTCCTCCCCCCGCCTGGAATACCCTCCCTCTGCACATCCACCAAGCTGGCTCTCTTCCTCCCTTCAAAGCCCTACTGAGAGCTCACCTCCTCCAGGAGGCCTTCCCAGACTGAGCCCCCTCCTTCCTCTCCCCATCCCCATCCCCCCTGCCCTACCTCTTCCCCTTCCCACAGCACCTGTATATGTTTGTACAGATTTATTACTCTATTTTACTTGTACATATTTACTATTCTATTTATTTTATTTAGTTAATATGTTTTGTTGTCTGTCTCCCCCTTCTAGACTGTGAGCCCACTGTTGGGTAGGGACTGTCTCTATATGTTGTCAACTTGTACTTCCCAAGCACTAAGTACAGTGCTCTGCACAGAGTAAGTACTCCATAAATACGATTGAATGAATGAATGATTGAATGAATGCCAAGATATCACTGAATAAATTCAAAATAGTTCTGAGTAAGGTTTTCAGCTCATAAACATCCTTACATTAACTACATCATAGATTCGCCTTCCTACTACACTAAAGGACAATATTCATTTTAATAACTATTTAAAATAAACTTTCCTTGATAGTCTTTCAATTATATTAAAATAGTCTTTAAAATAAAATATAAGTTGCCCCTAGCATATGCACTCCAAATCTTGGATTGGACAGAATGCATTTAGGGAATGTTCTTTTGACAACATGCATATGTCTAGTTAGAATATGATATCAGAAGAAATGATTGTGTGCTTACACAAAACTGCGGAAATCAATATGTAGATAATGTTTTTTTTAAGCATTTACCATGTGCCAAGCAATGTACTAAACACCGGGATAGATATAAGTTAATCAAGTTGATCACCAGTTGGGAAGAGAGACATACTATGAGGTTTCCTTAACTTGAGGGTCATGAAGGATCATAGAAGTAGCAAGGCTTAGTGGAAAGAGCACAGGGCTGGGAGTCAGAAGCCCTGGGTTCTAATCCTGGCTCCGTCATTTACCTCCTGAGTGACTTGGGCAAGTCGCATAACTTCTCTGTGCCTCAGTTCCCTCATCTGCAAAATGGGGATTCAATACCCGTTTTCTCTCTTAGACTGTGAGCCCCATGTGGGACCTGATCATCTTGAATCTACCCCAGCACTTTAGCAGAGTGCTTACCACATATTAAGTGCCTAACAAATATCATTATCATCATCATCAAGAGCATAATCTTCACACTATGAAGAAGCTCCCTCACCTGTCTTTGACCTTGGGCAAGTCACTTTACTGTGTCTCAGTTACCTCATCTATAAAATGGGAACAGACTGTGAGCCCCACATGGGTTAGAAACTGTGTCCAACCT
Source organism: Tachyglossus aculeatus (assembly GCF_015852505.1). NCBI lineage: Eukaryota > Metazoa > Chordata > Mammalia > Monotremata > Tachyglossidae > Tachyglossus > Tachyglossus aculeatus. The sequence goes on along the minus strand of NC_052079.1, from coordinate 31,507,641 downwards.
GTGTCCATTATTACAATAACTCCTTATCTTCTCTTCCCAATTTTCTCCTCCACCAAAATCCCCCACCACAGTTGACAACTCTGCTATCCTGCCCATCTCTAAAGCCCACAACTTGGTCATTATTTGATGCCTCCCTCCCTTTCAATCTCCAATTCAGTCAGTCACCAGAATCTGTTGGTTTTTCCTTCCACAGCATTTCAAAGACCCTCTACATCCACATGGCCACCTTGGGGGAAGAGGAATGAAAAGTTTCTCAAGGCTTCAGTAAGGGGTGCCAAAGCTCGGGAATATACTTGTTGCAGTTGGTCTCAAACAGCAATCAATTTATATTACTTGCCCCATTTGAAATTCAGAAATGCGGTGATGCCTAACTCAATTCGTCACACAAACAATACTACTGATGATGATTATAGGAACACAATTCCCCTAAATTAGGATAAGTGTCTGTACTACATTCCCTCTTAATTGGTGCCTTAGTAAACACTACAGTCATCGACTAGGGGGCCTCAGCACATAGTCATGCCATTCAGATTCCCCCATCACCTCTTTTTTTTTTTTTAATGTCCTTGTTAGGCGCTTACTATGTGTCAGGCACCGAACTAAGCACTGGAGGAATACAAGATAATCAGGGTGGACACAGTCGCTGTTCCTCATGGGGCTCACAGGCTATAATCCCTATTTTACTGATGAGGTAACAGACACAGAGAAGTTAAGTGGCTTGACCAAGGTCACACAGCAAACGGTGGAGCTGGGATTAGAACCCAGGCCCGTGCTCTTTCCATTAGGTCATGCTGCTTCCCAGTGACCTTTCTCTGGAGATCTATAAAAAGGGGAAGATTGTGCAATCAACAGTATTGAGCACTTATCTGTGTTGAGCATCCTGTTAAGCACACAATTCATCCCAGGATCAAAGTTAGTTATCTTTGGGACCTGAACTGATTCAGGCAATGGTGGTTTTGTTCTAGTTTCCATAGGAGTGTTTGAAATCATTCCCGCCTTACCTGGCCTTATGTAAATTAATGATCAAGTAGAACATCAGGTTCGCTCTATTCCAGACTCAATCAGATGGCTTTAAACTGCAAACAAATCTAAACTTTCTCACCACTTTTGCTCTCTATAGAAGACTGTAAATAGTAGAACACCTCGAGGAAAGAAAAAAAAAAGGAAGACTAATTAAATCAGAGGTGTCTGTCTTGAAGATAATTTGTTACAAGTAGTAGACATTGTACATGACCTATTGGCAAATGAACAATAGGACAAAACATTATTTTCAAAAACCGAAAACAGTTAGCGGATGAGTAAGCACAGCACTAAATAAATCACGAGGTTACAGTTATGGTAATTTCATGCACTATTAGCAATCAGTAATTGACTGCATGAAGGGTACTTGAAACTGCAGCTAGCCTACAGTTTGAGTCTCTAGTTAATCACCTTATCTAATGTATGCAATGAGGTCATGAATATACATCTGCTCTATCCTGATAAACAACATCTACAACTTTTCTAAATCTATGCTGTAGAAGATAGCAGATCTATCTTCATTACGGTACTATAAGATTAGCTATTTTAACATGGCTTTTCCCGGTCCTCTTGTTCTACTGATGCCATCCATTGTATTGGCTTGCCCAGCAAGTTACAAATGTTGATGTTACTGTCAAATGAATGCCATTTCTAAAAGGTTTCCCCTCCCTGCTCCCTCAATTCAATTACTGAAGTGTTTATTAAGGCACCAATTGAGAGAAAGTAGTACAGACATTTGTCCTAATTTAGGGGGAATTTGTTCCTATAATCATCATTAATAGTGCTCTGTGTGTGAAGCAATGAGCTAGGCACTGCCACACTTTACTTCTGAATTTCAAATAAAGCAAGTAATATAAATGGATTGCTGTATAAGACCAACTGCAGCAAGTATGTTTACCGATGATGATGATGATGATGGAAAAGATCCAGTATTCCCCCCACACTGCAAGATCAAAACAGGGAGGCAGCAGGACCCAGTGAAAAGACTGTGAGCCCGCTGTTGGGTAGGGACCATCTCTATATGTTGCCAATATGTACTTCCCAAGCGCTTAGTACGGTGCTCTGAACACAGTAAGCACTCAATAAATAGGACTGAATGAATGAAAAAGGCGCAGGACTGAAAGACAGGGGCTATATAGTCCTGGTTCTGCCACAGGCCTGCTGCGTCACCTTGGGTGAGTCATTTAACTTCCTCATTCCTTCAGCTTCCTATCTGTAAAATGGCGATATATACATGTTCTTCTTTTTCTACTGGATATTTGTTAAGCATTTACGATGCGTCAAACACTGTTCTAAGTGCTGGGATAGGTACAATTTAATTGGGTCAGAAACAGTCCCTGTCCTGCCATAGGCTCAAAGTAAGACTCTGAATCTCTCTCAGACTGGGAGCCTCATGTGGAACAGAGACTGTGTCTAATCAGAGTAACACAGAGTATCTTGTATCTATGCCACTGCTTGGCACATAATAAACACTATCATTATGAAGGCCCACAAATATCCTAAAACTTGCTCACAATAGCAAAACAAGTCTCCCCAAAATACTGACCCAATAATATCCTCATTCTTCATTTGCTTGCTTCTGATCCCTTTTGTCATACTAATCGTTCCATGATCCAAAAACATGCCATAACCCTCCGTGTCATGTGCCACCATCAATGGTATTTATTGAGCACTTACTGTGTGAAGAGCTCTGTACTAAAAATTTGGTAGAGTACAGTGCAGAGATGGTAGACTCATTCCATCAACCAATCAGCAGCATTTATTGAGCTCTTATCCTGTGCACAGCACTGTATTAACCACTTGGGTAAGTACAATACAACATCACAATCAGTGGTGTTGACTGAACGCTTGTCTTGTTTTTTCTTATGCTGTCTAGTCATCTCCGACCCATAGCGACGCCATGGACACATCTCTCCCAGAACACCTCACCTCCATCTGCAATTATTCTGGGACTTTTTTGGGTAAAACTATGGAAGTTGCCTCCTTCAGCACAGTAAACTTTAGTCTCCACTCATGACTCTCTTTCATACCACTGCTGCCAAGCACAGGTGACTTTTGACTTGTAGCAGATTGCCTTCCACTCACTAGCCATTGTCCAAGCTAGGAATAGAATGCATGTCTCTGACTCTCCCTCCCATAGTCAAGACTGGTAGAGTACAGGAAACTCTCCAGATATCATCATCATCAATTGTATTTATTGAGCGCTTACTGTGTGCAGAGCACCGTACTAAGCGCTTGGGAAGTACAAGTTGGTAACATATAGAGACAGTCCCTACCCAGCAGTGGGCTCACAGTCTAAAAGGGGGGAGAGAGAGAACAAAACCAAACATACTAACAAAATAAAATAAATAGAATAGATATGTATAAGTAAAATAGAGTAATATGTACAAACATATATACATTTATACAGGTGCTGTGGGGAAGAGAAGGAGGTAAGATGGGGGGGATGGAGAGGGGGACGAGGGGGAGAGGAAGGAAGGGGCTGAGAGGGGTATTGAGCGCTTACTCTGTGAAAATTGGCAAATTCCTGAAGAGATATGCTACTTTCAAGGTGACATCGAAACAACTATTCCCTTTTTGAGGGGGTACTAAGGCTCAGTCATAGCACTGCTAGGGAAGAGGGAGAGGAAGCAGATTGGTTCAGCAACCTGACTGAATTTTTTCTGGAGAGTCACAGGCAAGCTGGAGAAAATAGTACCTTCTGTTTTCTCTCCCACGGTTTCTTATCTCTGTGCCTCCTATGAGTCCAGCCAAGAAAAAAAAAAAAGCCTCATGTGATTCATGGGGATTTTTAAAAAATTTTTTTTTTGCTTTCTCTTCCATGATTTGCAGTTTATTACCTCTCAGGCTCAGATGCTGTCTGAGTATGTCTTGTTTCAGACATGCATTCATTCGCACCAAGATTGCCCTCCTCCTCCTGACCATAGCCCTCATCGACCCCTTAGAGTTTCTGCTTTTACTATGGAAAGAGTACAGGACCAAAAAAGATTCATGGGATGCTGAGTGCTCTCATGATATCTACCTTCAAAACCAGAAGGGATTACAGCATCACTTGGCACAGGGGACTTAAGCAGATTTTCCCCATCAATCAGATCTTGCTGGGGAAACCAATGTTTTAAATGGAAGAATCAGAACTAAAGTTGTTTTGGGGGGTTTTTTGTGGGAGTGGTTTGTTAGCAAGTTGTACATTAGGAACAAAACATACCCCCAGACACTTAGCAAATGTGCTCTTAATAGAAAGGGAAATCCACATTTTCACAGGTTAAAAAGAGAAAGCAGAGAAAGCATGGGCAGTGAGTGTATTCAGGCACTTAAAGAACTGAACAGGAAAAGGTGAAGGAAAATAGGCACAACTCGGGGAATTGAAATGAAGAGATCAAGGATTATTTTTTGTTCTAGGCCACTGAAGCAAACTTCAAGGATGAAGGACTAGCCCCAAAGAGGAGGGAAACTGAACATAACAGTAGGAGAGCAGAAAACCTGGGAGCAAGGATTTTCAAAAGCTGATGAAAGACGAGAGTAAGGTGCAGGGTGATAGGTATATTTCAAACATAAGCAAGAGATTTCTTCTGCAGAGGTCAGGGCAGAAGACCTGGTTAAAAAAGCCAGTGCTGCTAGTTTTGGCTACCTGGAATACCCAGCCAGAAACTAAGGAGGATAGGTCCAATGTGTTATTATTACTAGTCACCTAAACCCAGAAACACATGAGATCTTGGAATTAACTCTTTCCTCTGGGAAATAAACCAAATTATCTTCCTTAGTTATTATATAGTTTTATTTGGCAGTCAACTTCTCATTCTAAGAGATTCTTCTACCACTAGATAGGCTCTTAACTCTTAACTATTATAAGACAAAAATAGAAGACAAAGACTGTTTTCTGCAGAACTGATTTATGCATATCCTACCATCATCTTCCTTATTATCAATCTTTTTTTTTTTTTAGTCTTTGCACACTAATTAAATGGCCATCTGTTAATATTCTACTAGCTTGGAAATCTCTCCCCACTACGGCAGCCACCACATGGGGGGAGGGGCAACTCCAGTGGACTACTGGCATTATTCATTTATTACTTCAATTGTATTTATTGAACGCTTACTGGGTGCAGAGTGTTGTACTAAGTGCTTGGAAAGTACAATACAGCAATAAAGAGAGAAAATCCCTGACCACCATGGCCTTACATTTTAGCAGGGGGAGACAAACATCAAAACAAGTAAACAGGAATCAATATAAATAGAATTATAGATATATAAATATATACATAGGTGCTGTGGGGCAGGGAGGGGGGGAAGCAAAGGGAGTGAGTCGAGGTGATGTGGAAATGAGAAGTTGAGGAAAAGGGGGATTAGTCTGGGAAGGCCTCTTGGAGGAGGTCCACCTTCAGGAGGGCTTGGGTGTGGGGTCGGGGGAGAGTGATTGTTTGGCAGATTTGAGGAGGGAGAGCATTCCAGGTCAGAGGTAGGATATGGGCCAGGGGTCAGCGGCAAGACAGGTGAGATCAAGGCACAGTGAGAAGGTTAGTGTATGGGCTGGGATGTAGAAGGAGAGAAGGGAGGTGTGGTAAGAAAGGGAAAGGTGATGGAGAGCTTTGAAGCCAATAGTGAGGAGTTCTTGTTTGATTTGGAGGTAGATAGACAACCACTGGAGGTTTTTGAGGACAGGGGGTTGACATGCCCTGAACATTTTTATAGAAAGATAATTCGGGGAGCAGCCTGAAATATGGACTGAAGTGGGGAGAGACAGGAGTTGGGAGGTCAGAAAGGAGGCTGATGCAGTAATCCAGTCGGGATAGGATGAGTGATTGCACTAACATGGTAGCGGTGTGGATGGAGAGGATAGGGTGGATCTTGGTGATGTTGTGAAGGTGAGACTGGCAGGCTTTGGTGATGGATTGGATTTGTGAAGTGAATGAGAGACTAGAGTCAAGGATGACACCAAGGTTGCGGACTTGTGAGACGGGAAGGATGGTTGTGTGGTCGATAGTGACGGGAAAGTCAGGGAGAGGACAGGGTATGGGAAGGAAGATAAGGAGTACTTTCTTGGACATGTTGAGTTCTAGGTGGCAGGAGGACATCCAAGTAGAGATGTCCTGAAGGCAGGAGGAGATGCGAGCCTGGAGGGAGGGAGAGAGAACAGGGCAGGAGATGTAGATTTGAGTATGATCTACATAGAGAGCATAGTTGAAACCATGGAAGTGAATAAGTTCATCAAGGGAATGAGTATAGATGGAGAATAGAAGGGGACCAAGAACTGACCCTTGAGGAATGCCTATAGTTAGGGGATAGGAGGGGGAGGAAGAGCCCACAAAGGAGACTGAGAATGAATGGCCAGAGAGATAAGAGGAGAACCAGGAAAGGACAGAGGCAGTGAAGCCAAGGGTGGGATAACATGTTGAGGAGAAGGGAATGGTCCACAGTGTCAAAGGCAGCTGAGAGGTGGAGGAGTAGGAGGATGGAGTAGGTGCCACTGGATTTTTCCCTTTGTGAGAGAGGTTTTGGTGAAGTGGAGGGGGCAGGACCCAGATTGGAGGGGGTCCAGGAGAGAATTGGAGAAGGTGAATTCGAAACAGAATGTAGACAACTCACTCCAGGAGTTTAGAAAGGAAGGGTAGGAGGGAAATGGGGTGATAATTGGAGGCAGCTGTGGGGTCAAGGGAAGTTTTTTAGGATGGGGGAGATGTGGGCATGTTTGGAGGCTGAGGGGAAGCAGTTGAAGATGGAAGTTAAGGAGGGGAGGAGGGAACGGGCAAGAGCCTTTATAAGGTGTGAGGTAATGGGGTCTGATGCACATGTGGAAGGGGTGGCACTTGAGAGGAGGAGGAAATCTCCTCAGAAGATACCGCTGGGAAGGATGGGAAAGATGAAGAGGGAGTTGGGGGGGGGGGGGGTAGGAGGGGAGATTTTGGGAAGCTCAGACCTGATGGTGTTGATTTTCTTAATGAAGTAGGTGGCCAGATCGCTGTGGGTGAGGGATGGGGGAGGGAGTTAATTGTCCGGAACAACTGATGAGGGTGATGGGCATGGGTGTCAATAAGGGAAGATAAATAGTTTGGCTGGGCAGAGGAGAGGGCAGAGCTAAGGTAAGAAAGGACAAACCTAAAGTCAACAAGGTTAGCCTGAAGTTTAGATTTCTGCCAGCAGCGTTCAGCTGCTAGAGCATAAGAGTGACTGAGGTGGGCAGTGGAGGGGACCCAGGGCTGTGGGTTAGTGGTGTGAGAGCAACGAAGGGATAGGGGAGCAAGTGAGTTGAGTACATCTATTTGGTCATTAAGAGTGGGTAGATTAGGTCGGGAAGCTAGGTGAGTTGTAATGTGCCGAGAGAGATGGATGGGGTCGAGAGAGCAGAGGTCTCTGTGGGGGAATAGTACAGATTTGTGGGGAGGGGGAGTGTGATAGAGGAGCCAAGTGAGAAGAATGTAGTCAGAGAGAAGGATTTCAGAGTAGGTGAGGGTGGAGACTATGCAGCAGTTGGAGATGATGAAATCAGAGTGTGTGTTTAAGTTACTCTCCTCACCTTCAAAGCCTCATTGGTACCACATCTCTTTCCCTGATTAAGTGCTCATTTTCTCTTTTCCCATTCTCTTCTGCATTACCCTGATTTGTTCCCTTCATTCACCCCTCCCTCAGCCACTCAGCACTTCGGTACATATTTGTAATTTATTGATATGAATGGCTGTCTCCTGCTGTAGACTGTGAGCAGGGAATGTGTCTACGAACTCTCCCAAGTGCTTAGTACAGTGTTCTGTGCACAATAAGCACTCAAATATAACTGATTGAATATGCAATTCCATTGCACACTCAGTGTGTGTGTGTGTGTATATATATATATATATATATATATATATATATATAGTAGACTAACTACTTTTCCAACTGCTTAGTGCAATGAAAGTCACTTAATTTCTCTGTGCCTCAGTTACCTCATTTGTAAAATGGGGATTAAGACTGTCATGTGGGACGGGCTGTGTCTAATTTGATTTTCTTGTATTTAGCCCAGCATTCAGTACAGTGCCTGGTACATAATAAACACTTTAATACCACTGCAAAAAAAAAAAAAAGGCTCTGCATACAGTAAGCACTCAAGTTTCATTGATAAATTATACTTGTACAGTAGCTTGTTACTTAAAAGATCTGATCACTATTTGGTCAACTACTTTGTCTCTTTTCATCCTCTCCTTTGACCTATGTACATAAGCTAAGTGTTTACTTACCATTAACAAAGATGTTTTGCTTCTTTACCTCAAAGCAAACAAACCAGCATTGTTTCATTGAAAAGTAAACATTGTCTTCAATTAAGGCAAGGAGTCAAAAGATTGTTCTTATTCTAACTACAAAAATAATTTCTCCTTCTAAGACAAGAAAATTAATTTTCACAGCTTTAGAAATAACTCCAAGATGACGTTTCATCTCTATGAAAAAAATTAAATGACGATTTTCTAGTAGTATAATCATACATTCATTCAGTCAATAGTATTTATTGAGCAATTATTGTGTGCAAATCACTGTACTAACGGCTTGGGAGAGTACAGTGTAACAATGAACAGACACATTCCCAGCCCAAAAACAGCCTACAGTCTAGAGGGGGAGACAACCAACTCTGATTTAACTAGTATCAGAACAAATAAGTGCTTTACAAATACAATAGTTATAATTTCAGCTTCATTCTTTCTATTTTTCACATCCATTGTTTCTTACTAGTTGTGAACCACAAATTTTGAGAGATGCTCAAATAGGAATTAACTCTAACAGTGTTTATAGGAGAGAATGGAATGGATCATCTTGTGAGGAGTCTTTCTAAGAAGCCATGATATTAACCATGGACAGGAGCAATGGCCATTCAATTTCTAGTTTGTTCATTCATTCAATCATATTTATTGAGTGCTTACTGTGTGCAGAGCACTGTACTAAGCGCTGGGGAAGTACAAGTTGGCAACATATAGAGACGGTCCCTACCCAACAACGGGCTCACAGTTTTTAATAATAATGATGATATTTGTTAAGCACCTACTATGTGCCAGACACTGTACTAAGCACTGGGGTAGATACAAGTTAATTGGGTTGGAAACAGTCCCTGTCCCACATGGGACTCACAGTCTTAATCCCCATTTTCCAGCAGAGGGAACTGAGGCACAGAGAAGTGAAGTGAAGTGACTTGCCCAAGGTCATAAAGCAGACAAGTGGCAGATCTGGGATTAGAACCCAGGTCCTTCTGACTTCCAGGCTGTGCTCTATTCAGAAAGCCACACTGCTTCTCCGATTCTAAACTGCATAATGTATATACTACAGGGACCTAATATTTTCGTGAAGTGCTAAATTAAACAAAACATTGTTAATGATGAACTTTATCAGCTAGAAATAGTGGAAAAAGGGAAATACTTAAAAGATCAGAACTGTGCTTTAATGAAAAATTTCTACACTTAAAATCATTCCTCCTTGGAAATAGTGGTTCAGAAGGCTGATTTTTATCCAATTTAGAGATGTTTTTTACCGCTTGGCAGGGGGTCCTGGGACACTGAAACTAATGTTTGGTGCCCCGGATTTAAACAAAGAGGGAGACATTGATATCAATAAATAATTACAGGTATAAACACAAGCGCCGTGGGGCTGAGGGTGGGGTGAATAAAGGGTGCAAATCCAAGTGCCAGGGTTACATGGAAGAGGAGGAGATTAGGTGGCAAAAGAACACAGCAGTTACCAAGGGAAAACACTCTTGGTGTTGTAGCATGGCATGGCACTGCTCCTACACTGCAGTCACTTTAGGCATACATGGATTTTAACCATAAAAAAAACCTGTTTGTGCACTTCGCATCGTGCTTCATCTCTGCCTGCCTATTACAAACCACTATCGTAGTCCATTCTGCCCAGCAGGTACTCAAATCGTCAATGATATTTACTGAGCGCTTACTGTGGGCAGAGCGTTGAACTCAACCCGAATGCCCCATGCCCAAGACTCATTTATCATTCCTGATGGGATACTCCATCACCTATACTCCCCCAGATATCTTTTGGAATAAAAGAGATTGCAGTTAAACTACACTGAGGTACTATTATTGAAGTGTGATGTTTGCCTTTATCTCCAACTTACTTCACTGATCTCCCACCTCAACCCAACCCTCATACTTCACTTCAATACCAACCTGGTTTCTCTTTACCCGGATCTTTGTCTTTCTTGCCACTGAGCCTTTGAAGCAGCGTGGCTCAATGGAAAGAGCACGGGCTTGGGAGTCAGAGGTTGTGGGTTCAAGTCCTGGCTCCGCCACTTGTCAGCTGTGTGACTTTGGGCAAGTCACTTGACTTCTCTGTGCCTCAGTTACCTCATCTGTAAAAAGGGGATTAAGACTGTGAGCCCCACGTGGGACAACGTGATCACCTTGTATCCTCCCCAGCGCTTAGAACAGTGCTTTGCACATAGTAAGCACTTAACAAATACCAACTTTATTATTATTTATTATCCTCACTCTGGCCTGGAACTCCCCCCACCCCCCAACCAATATTCAAGAAAGAAGAAGTGTGACTTGATAGAGCATGGGCCAGAGAGTCAGAAGGTCATGGGTTCTAATCCCTGCTCTGCCACATGTCTGCTGTGTGACCTTGGATAAGTCACTTCACTTCTCTGGGCCTCAGTTACCCCATCTGTTTAAATGGGGATTAAGAGTGTGAGTCCTCTGTGGGACAGGGACTGTGTCCAACCTGACCAATTTGATTTTACCCCAGTGTTTGGTACATAGTAAACACTTAACTAGAAGAGTAATAATAATAATAGACTACCTTTTTCCCCCATCTTCAAGCCCTTCTAAAATCACATCCATACTAAGGTTTTTCCCTAAGCCCTTGTTTCCCCTCCTTTCCTTCCCTTCTTCATCACTAATGTACTTCAGACTGTCAATCAACTGTTTTCATCAAGTGCTTACTGTATGCAGAGCACTGTACCTATCACTTTTCATTCATTCAATCGTATTTATTGAGCGCTTACTGTGTGCAGAGCACTGTAGTAAGCACTTGGGAAGTACAAGTTGGCAACATATAGAGACGGTCCCTGCTCACAGTCTAGAACGGGGAGACAGACAACAAAACAAAATATATTATCAAAATAAAATAGACTAGTAAAAGAAGCAATATAACAGAGTTGATAGGCATGTTCCCTGCCAATAAAGAAATTATAGTCTAGAGGGGGAGACAGACTGCAATATAAATATATGGACAGAACTGCTATAGGCCAGGGGTGGGATGAATAAAGGGTGAAAATTCAAATGCACTTGGGTCTGTAACTCAAGTATTTTGATTTTTTCACCCCACCCCCCATATTCACCTGTGATTCATTTTAATGTCTCTGTCTCCCCCATTCATCTGTAAACTCCTCGGGAGCAAAGATGGTGTCTACTTACTTGAATTATACTCTCCCAAGTGCTAAATACAGTACTCTACACAATAAGCAGTGTGGCCTAGTGGAAAGAGCTTGGTCCTGGGAGTCAGAGGTCCTGGGTTCTAATTTTGGCTCTGCCACTTGCTAACTGTGTGACCTTGGACAAGTCACTTAACTTCTCTATGCCTCAGTTTTCTCCACTGTAAAATGGGGTTTCAATTCCCGTTCTCCCTCCCACTAAAGACTGTAAGCCCCTTGGGTGACAGGGACCCTATACAACCTAATTGACCTGTACATACTCCAGTGCTTGGAACAGTGTTTGACAAGCACTTAATTACAATAAAACATAAACAAGTAAGCACACAATACCACCGATTGGCTATTCAATAAAAAAGAGCATGTACATTGATCCATTTTTAGACATATAATTTTATGGAACATATAGGGAAGTTGTCCCAGAGTGAATAATGGGGAGTTCTTTTCCCACCTGTTTCATAACAGACCATTTATCATCCAGCAAAAGCAATGTGGATGAAATCCTTTGTCCCTGTGAAAAGAACATAGAGAAAGTCCCCAGAGGGGTGAAATGGAGGAAGAAAATAGTTTCATATGAAAAATTATTTTGTCTCAGGTATGAAGTTCTGCAAAATATTGTCAGAAGACATTGGTCTTCAAGACATTAAAAGAAGTTGAAACTGAGGTATTCTCATTTGGGCTACTCTAATGACATAGAAGAAAGGAACTTTGTAAGAGATCAGGGTTTGTCATTGATTAATTGTACTTAATGTATTAAAATTAGGTAATTATCGCCTAAACTTTGGAAAGAAAACCCAAGAATTCCATTCATTCATTTAAAATCCTCCAAGTAGTAATCTAGCCCTATTTCTTTCTTCAAATAGGCTATAGCATGTTGGCCAGAGATTACAGCTATAAAATATCTCCTTGAAGAAACTTTCTTTTCCATTCATTATCGGATATTGCATGTTTAACTTTTCATAAGACTTTAAGAAATATAAAGTGTGTTTTTCCATACAGTATGTTTACTCTTCTTAATGCTTATTTTTCAAGTAAATTGTTTTACTCTACCCATAACTCTTTGTTGCTTTCTTTTGATTTTTATTCAAAACAAACAATATTGTTTTGGAGACATGGTATTTTTAAATAAAAAAATAATCTCACATGTGCTTAAGGGCACAGCCTGTATTCTGCTATATGTCTTCAGATTGCTTATTTGGACATTCAATCCTTTGATACACCCCCAGATTTGGTGATTTGCTAAAATGAATGCTCTTGTAAATGTGACGTGCAATTCACATTTAAGCTAGTGTATATTTATATGATGTTATGAAAAGTAAAATTGTGAAAATATAAAAAAGGATGAATTTCTATCAGGCTATGTGTGTGTGCGCGCACACATGCATATGTGCCATTGTATATTTAAAGTCTGAATTTTCACCAAAGTCCTATGGAATACCAACTTCAGGTACAGTGAAACCGTTATTCATCAATATTTAATTTATGGTAATCCTAAAGGAAAATATTTCCTTATGGTGCATTTACTAAGCTCTGAAGTGTACTAAGCAATTGGGAGTCAGAGGACCTGAATTCTAGTCCTAGCTCCGCAACACATCTCTGTGTGATCTTGGCCACTCCATTAACTTCTCTGTGCCTCAGTTCCTTCATCGGCAAAATGGAATTAAGACTGTGAGCTCCATGTGCGGCATAGGTTGCGTCCAACGTGTTTAAACTTGTATCTTCGTACAGTGCCTGGCACATACAGCTTAACATATGCCATTAAAACAGCAATAATACTAGTAATCTGTGGCATTTGTTATGGTTTTACTATATTCCAAGCACTGTTCTAAGTGCTGGGGAAGATAAAAGTTAATCAGGTCGGACACAGTCCCTGTACACACAGGGGATCACATTCTAAGTAAGGGTGAGAACAGGTATTGAATCTCTATTTTACAGATGAGGAAACTGAGGAAGTGAGAAGCTAAGTGACTTGCTCAGGGTCACACAGTGGGCAGGTCACGGAGCCTGGATTAGAACTCAAGTCTTCTAAACTACCAGGGCCTGTGCTCTTAACACTGGGACACACTGAATAAGAAAGGCCAGCAATGCATTTAGGAGATTGACAGAAAGTGGTGACAGTTAAGTATACCAAATAATAATAATAATACTGGCATTTGTTAAACATTTACTACGTGCTAAGCACTGTTCTAAGCACTGGGGAGGATACAAGGTAATCAGGTTGTCCCACATGGGGTCCACAGTTTTAAGCCCCATTTTACAGATGAGGTAACTGAGGAACAGAGAAGTCAATTTACTTACCCAAAGTTACACAGCTGACAAGTGACAGAGCTGGGATTAGAACCCATGACCTCTGACTCCCAAGCCCAGGCTCTTTCCACTGAGCCACGCTGCTAAGGAATTAAAGATGCATAAAGCTACTGTGGCACCCAACATTTCATATGGCTGTTAGACCTGGACCTACTTGAGAAGACACATCCAGTTTCACTACTGTCATGTATGAACTACACTAGAGCGTCGAATAGCAGGACAAGACTACCAGCAATATGGTCCTGGAATGCTCACAATGCAGTTACATTGGACAAACCATGGGAGAAGAATGGATGATTAAAAAAAAAAATGACAAGCGACTTCATTGTGGAAAACTAAAGGGGTACAAACATATGGAGAAACCAATAAATTTAAAGGCAGTCTCAAGAAATTCAAGGGGATTACGGGAAACCACTACACCAAACATGTCAGCCTGGTGGGCAGGAATCAGGGATGGCAAAGCTCTCCTGGAATATCAGACTATTAAGAGGCAGAACTGGAACCTGAGACAAATCCTGAATGGGATAAATGCATTAGTGCCGCAAGAAATGTCTTCATGTGCATAATGAGGTACCGATCTTGCATCAGTCATGTTTGAAAATGAAGGACAGCTATAAAGTTGTTACTCTACAGGATGATGGGCTTGCTTGTGTTGTTTCCCTTCTGCCCACAACTATATCACAACACTGGATATTGCTTAATTGTGCATCAGAAAGAACACAGTGCTTAGAACAGTGCTTTTCACATAGTAAACAATAAATGTCATTATTATTATTATACACACACACACACACACACACACACACCCATATAGAAGAGCATAGGCCTTGGAGTCAGAAGACCTGGGTTCTAATCCTGCCTCTGCCACTTGATCATTATGTGACCCTGTGCAAGTAACAACTTCTCTGGCCTCAGTTTCCTCAACTGCAAAATACCCCGTCTCCCTCCTACTTAGACCATGACCCCCATATGGGACAGGGACTATATCTGGTTTGATTAACTTGCATCTACCCAGTGCTTGGCACATAGTAAGTGCTTAAGAAATACCACAATACTCAATCTTTCCCATTTCCCATCAGTTTTCGGTGAGAGTGAATACAATTAGTATGCTAATTTGTAAAACCCTCTGCATTATTCCTCATCTCCTTTCCTGCATCTGCATGACCCTTCCTGGTGAAACCTCTCTAAATTAGCCTTTCAAGAAAAGTCTTAAAATATTTGACAATGAAGAGTAAGAACATATGCTTCATAGGAAAAGATTGACAGCTTTCCTTAAGCCTCTCTCCTCCTCATATCTTCCACTCAAATTCCCTCTGCATTTTTCCCTGTATACTATGTTCTCCTACAACACCTCATTCTAACCCTCAGTTCACCCAAAAGGTTAACATACGGGAACTATTTTTTCCTTTAATAAAGGATGAAAAATGAGAAGCATTTTGCTGGGTCATTCATCATTGTAAGACTGGAGGAAAAGGAAACGGAATGAAAGTTAAAAAGTTCTCTCTCGGCAAAAGCTCAATGGAAAGAAAAGCAAGCATTTGGGAGAAAAGGTTGTTCATGTATAAATTGTGTTTCCAGGAATATAAGAATGTTGGGTCAATCGTAGGCTTTTCACCCAGAGCCTGGGATTCATCCTTGCTTGCTCCTTACTGAGGTGAAAAGGGCACTGAAGCTAATAACAGTGTCATGTCATTTTCCCACTAGCCTGAGAACTCTCCAGCTGTCCTGCCACATGCCTTAAACCTTGGAATTTTTTTCCCCTGCAGGTCCCCAGGAGAGTTATGGAAGACATGCATGGAAATAGGGGCACTACTGAAATTACCAATTAATAATAATAATAATAATAATGATGGTATTCGTTAAGCACTTAGTTTGTGCCAAGCACTGTTCTAAGCACTGGGATAGGTTATCAGGTTGTCCCACTTGGGGCTCGCAGTCTTGATCCCCATTTTCTAGATGAGGTAACAGGCACAGAGAAGTTAACTGACTTGCCCAAAGTCACACAGCTGACAAGTGTCAGTGACGAGATTAGAACCCATGACCTGACTCCCAAGCCTGTGTTCTTGCCACTAAGCCACACTGCTCCAATCAGTCAACTGCCAAAAATCAATCAATAATATTCATTGAGTGCTTATCTTGTGCAGACCACTAGTCTAAATCAGGAAAATAGTATAGTAGACGGATTCCCTGACCTCCAGGAGTTTAAAACCTATCCGGGGAGTCAAACACAAAGATTCATTCTTTCAATCGTATTTATTGAGCATTCACTGTGTGCAGAGCACGTACTAAGCACTTGGGAGAGTACAACAATAAACAGAGACACATTCCCTGCTCACAATCAGCTTACAGTCTAAAGTGGAGGGGACAGACATTAATATCAATAAATAAACTGCCGTTATGCCAATAAGCACTGTGGGGCTACTGGAAAAAGGGAGCAAGTCACGGTGATGCAGAAGGGAGTGGGAGATGAGGAAAAGTGGGGCTTAGTCTGGGTAGAACTGTTGGAGGAGATGTCCAGGGGGAAAGTAACTGTTGGATTTGAGGATGCAAAGATGAGATCAGGGATGTGTTCAGGTTGGTGAGTGGGTGAGGTGGCATGGAGCACAGGGTGGGCAAAGCTAAGGAATGAGAGGATGCGGGCAATCGGGAGAAAAACTTGACACAGACAAGATCTGGGTGGTTGGGAAAAAATGGTATCTCAAGTGCTTACTATGTGCCAGGCCCATAATTCTTATATAATCAATCACATAATCAGTAATAATTCTTCTATCACTTTATCCAGAAATAAACATTATAAATTATACCAAACAAGCTAAGCCCTGTTACAGAAAGGGATTGACATTAAGATTCTGATTAGCACCCTAATAAACACGTTTGAAAATTTCAACAGGCAATGACAAAGTTGAATATGAAGATAAATTGTACACATTGCAAGGATGAGTATAGAAAGTTAAGGATTCTTCAAAAGTTAAATGATAGTGTATAAGAGGCCTCCAAGATGCTTAAAGGTGTATAAAATAGTCACTCAATCGTAGTTATTGAGGGCTTACTATGTGCAGAGCACTGTATTAAGTGTTTGGGAGAGTACGACACAACACAATTAGCAGAGTTGTTCCCTGCCCAGAGAGACTCAGAGAAACATACAATTTAAACTCCAATATACTCTTAAGGGGATAGGGATCACAATAATTTGCTTCCCAGTGCCATATACACAGTGTGTACTCAAATACTGATGAGGGAATACAGTTCTGCTTAGCAGGGCAGTTTTTTTCTGATTTCCAAACTCCAGTACACCAAAATCTTCTCTAATTCTAAAAACCTACAAAGAATCCTGCCAGTGTCCTTTGTTTCCAAATGGTACCAAAAAGTAGCTGTATTGCAGGACTGATAATCCCTATTAATATTAAAAGTAAGTCTCATCAAAAAGCTTAATAACACTACAAACATGCCCCGTCATTGTAATTAAGTAAAAAGGTGAGTATGGAATTTGTGAAGCAACATTCAAAGGCAAATTTTCAAAGAACTAGAACGGAAGACACCATTTCTAATCATCTTTATAAGAATCAGTCAATTAAATCCCACAGACTACTTTGAAATTTACCTCATATTTAATTCTTTGTGCAAAATGAATTGTCAAAACATGATTTCACTGAATTAATTTAACCCAGTCTCAGCTGGCAATGTTGGGGGGGGAGGAGTTTAACAAGAGTCAGAGTGATTACAGAGCAGGTGGGCTACATATCTTTTTAGTAGGCTTGCACAGCTATCTGATAAAAGACTGTGAAGTTCTAAAGAACAGAGAGCACTCCTGAAACTAAGAAATTATCCACTAAGTAGAATTATTGGGGGAAGGTCTATCGCAGTAAAAAGCATACCAAAGTGTCTGGATTCTTCCCTCCAAACATTTCATTCCTTAACTTCTCATTTCCCAAGTCACCCTCTCCTCTGCATTGCTTTGGCACAGATTCTGTATCCCTTAAGTACTTTGATATGCTCCCTCAGCCCCATGTTTTTATACTTTGCTGATTCCCCTATAAGTTATAATGAACAATTGTTGTATTTGTTAAGCACTTATGCGTCAGGCACTGTTCTAAACCCTGGGGTAGACACAAGTTAATCACATGGAACACAGTCCTTGTCCCACATGGGGCTCACACAGCTTTAAGTACAAGAGGCAACAGGCATTGAGTTTGTATCTGTAATTCACTTTATTGCTGTCCCCCCCCAACTTGATTTTAAGCTGTCTGTGGACAAGTATCATGTGTATCAATTGCATTGTAGTTTCCCAATCACTTTGTACAGTGTTCTGCACATGGTAAGTGTGCAAAAATACTGTAGTAAACACTGTAATGGGTGAGGGGAATAGATACAGTTAATCAGGTTAGTTACACTGACTGTCGTGTGTGAGATATAACTGTGTAAGGTGCAGGAATAATAATAATAATAATGGTATTTGTTAAGCACTTACTATGCGTCAAGCATTGTTCTAAGTACTGGGGTAGATAACGAGGTTGTCAGGTTGTCCCACGTGGGGCTCAGTCTCAATCAATCGTATTTATTGAGCGCTTACTGTGTGCAGAGCACTGTACTAAGCGCTTGGGAAGTACAAGTTGGCAACATAGATGAGGTAATTGGCAGCACAGAGAAGTTAAGTGAGTTGCCCAAAGTCACGGAGCTGACAAGTGGTAGAGGAAGGATTCGAACCCCCAACCCCTGACTCCCAAGCCCTTGCTCTTTCCACTAAGCCATGCTGCTCTCAGGAAGAACAAGCAGTGAATCTCTTTTATAGATGAAGCTGAGGCAAAGAGAAGTTAAATGAACTTGCCCAAGGTCACACAGCAGGCAGGATTGGAAACCAGGTCTTCTAACCCCCAAGTCCCTGATCTCTGAAGGTTTACATCAGGTGCAATAGAATCAACGTTGGAACTTCACATTCTAGACAATAGAAATAAATCGCAAATAAATCCTGAGCAGCATCCAACACCAGGAATTTGTAATAAACAGGTCATGGACTTCACTACTTATAGTAAAATGACTCATACTAGAAGGGAAGCTCAGAGAACAATGAGGCAATTACACCTTGAATCAAAATACTGATTTCCTGGAGCTGATGCTCCAGTCATGAATGAATCAATGCTTTTCATTACTGACAGGAAACATCTCAGTCATCAATATGAAATTAGAATTGCTGCAAAAAAGAATAACACCTTAGGTGCAGGTAAGAATCAGCTGCAAACACTAACCAGGCTCTATCAAACTGTGTTCCAAAATGGCAAGAAATAAAAGTGTCTAAACAAGTTACTGTATGCTGACCCTTGAAATTCTACCTTATTATTCTAGAAAAGAAGTAGTGAAACACAGACACTAATGTATTTCTCCTAGGAAGTAGGATGAAAGTTGAACTTTTGGGGGAGGTATGCTTAGAAATGAAAACTGTCCACTTATCTCTCCGTGGAAGGAAATATTTTCCTTCCTCAGTTTAAATAGGGGAAGAAAAACTGTTTTTTTTTTACCAGATTTTGAAAATCATAAACAAAAAAAGCATTCCAACATCAAAGAAAAAAAAGACTTGCCCTAGTGCATCTGAAATACCATGAGGGTTGACATTTTGAAGGGAGATAATTCAGGACAATTTTTCCATGAACACCATTAACAAACTTCTTTTGAAGCACCCTGTTTCATGACTGCCCTTCTCTGTGTCATTTTCCTAATTCTAATAAGATTTATGTAAAATACATACCGTATTCATGTATAAGAACAAATCCAAGCAAGTTTTTATCATTTTTAAAATTGGGTGGCTCTGAGAACAGAGTGTAAAACACCAATTTCTTATTCCTACTTCTCAGTTCCTGAATGAAAAGGAAGATTTGTATTCTGACATTACACAGAGGTCAGAACTGGCTGTACAAAAAGTTAGAAGTAGCATTTATTTAGACAACTATATACGCGGTTTAACTTTGTTGTGTTCACCAGGCGGAAATATTTCCATTGAAATTCACTGTCTCTCTCCAGAACACACACCCCATGGGATATAATAATGATGGCATTTATTAAGCACTTACTATGTGCAAAGCACTCTAAGTGCTGGGGAGGTTACAAGGTGATCAGGTTGTCCCATGGCGGGGCTCACAGTCTTAATCCCCATTTTACAAATGAAGTAACTGAGGCCCAGAGAAGTTAAGTGACTTGACCAAAGTCACACAGCTGACAATTGGTGGAGCCAGAATTTGAACCCATGACCTCTGACTCCAAAGCCCGGGATCTTTCCACTGAGCCACGCTGCTTCTCTATTTAAAACTAAAATGTGTGGCCTTGGTCAAACTCTGGACTTTAAAAAATATATTTTAATTGTTGAACTAGAAGCAGTCATGCTGCTGAGCAAATCTGTGATGTCTAACTGCCAATGCCATGATATTCTTGTAATGTTCCTTTTGAACCTAGGTTATGCAATTGCAGTGGTCCATTCCTACCTCCCAAGTGAAACATAACAAACAACAAATTTGGAATTGGCACTTTGGGAAATGTTCCTTTGGCAATTATGAAGCCATAAGTAAACAACTCTTTTTTTTTTCCCTTTGTTGAGACTTCATCATAATTAAACGTGTTTTGGAAATATGACTCGGTAAGTTTAGAGAGCAATTTAACAAATCAAAATAAAAATCCAGAAATGACAGTGTTCATGTTTCCTTCCCTCCTTTATCATCACAGCAGTGGAAAGTTATGCAGAATTGGTTTAGAGTTGATGGTGGTCTGCCTGTTTACATATAAATCATTTTCTAACTGACCAAAGTCTCCTGAAAGATTCATCATTCATGGTATTGCATTTGCGGTTTCTTGGTGTCAACTCTTTACCAAACTACGGCACTAGTTGTTGCAACAACAACCTAGTTACAAGTAGTTCTCTCTTTCTCTAGGCATTAAATTCCTTTGTTTTATTAACTTGACATGATACCATAAGCTCGTTATAGGGAGGGAATGTGTCTGTTTATTGTTACACTGTACTCTCCCAGGGCTTACTACAATATTCTGCATAGAGTAAGCACTCAATAAATACAATTAACTGACTGTAGCTATACTTCAATAGGAACTGTGTCCAACCTTTATTAGCTTATATCTACCCCATCATTTAGAACTGTGCGTGGAAAAGTGTAAGCACTTAAATACCATAAAAAAAGAAAGAAAATGGTGTAGAGATGGGGGAGGGAATGAGTGAAGCATGCATATACATGAAGATATTTTTTTTTTCCATTTTTCCAGGCAGTTTTGGACCTCTTCTATTATCAGGATGTAGCCAGGAGCAGAACAAGGGTCGTTAGGCTATCGATAGTTCTACAGCTTCTCCGTTCACTACATTGAAGAGTCAAGAGAAAGTGAATGGCTGGCACCACACACATAAACAGCTCTCTCAAACAACACTAGTTCAGAGACCAAATGCATGTCTGAAGACAGTGGGAACATCTGGGTCACCAGGAAGGGTACAACGTTGCATTCCTCTACATTGATGTGTCCAGCTGAGAACGCTGAATTTAAGATCACCTCTCAGTACTGTTAACTTCTGCATGGCTCAGTGGAAAGAGCCCAGGCTTTGGAGTCAGAGGTCATGAGTTCAAATCCCAGCTCCGCCATCTGTCAGCTGTGTGACTTAGAGCAAGTCGCTTAACTTCTCTATGCTTCAGTTACCTCATCTGTAAAATGGGGATTAAGACGGTCCCATATGGGATAACCTAATCACTTATATCCTCCCCAGTGCTTTGCACATCAATCAATCGTATTTGAGTGCTTACTGTGTGCAGAGCACTCTACTAAGCACTTGGGAAGTATAAGTTGGCAACATATAGAGACAGTCCCTACCCAACAGTGGGCTCACAGTCTAGAAGGGGGAGACAGAGAACAAAGCCAAACATATTAACAAAATAAAATAAATAGAATAGATATGTACAAGTAAAATAGAGTAATAAATATGTACAAACATATATACAGGTGATGCCATCATTATTAGTATTATCACAGGCACACGGGATAATAATAGTGAAACTCTGCCTTTGGACCATCAATCCATCCTGGAACCAATTTGGTATCACTGACATATCATTTACATATATATATATATATACATTGATGTGTCCAGCTGAGAAAGCTGAATTTAAGGTCACCTCTCAGTACTGTTAACTTCTGCATGGCTCAGTGGAAAGAGCCCAGGCTTTGGAGTCAGAGGTAAAGCACTGATACTAGATTTATATGCATAGATAAATATATGCATATAAATATATATGCATTGTTATAAGATACATAAATAAAATGCATGGCCATGAATACCAATTTTTAAAGTTGTACTGGATTTGGATCCATGTTATATTACTATTATATAAGAAAAATAAAAAAGACATGCCTGACCCGCAGGAGGCTTTCTAGAGAAGCCATGTGGCTCAGTGGAAAGATCACAGGCTTGGGAGTCAGAGGTCATGGGTTCAAGTCCCAGCTCCACCACATGTCAGCTGTGTGACCTTGGGCATGCCAGTTACCTCATCTGTAAAATGGGATTAAGACTGTGAGCCCCACGTGGGACAACCTGACCTTGTATCCCCCGAGTGCTTAGAACAGTGCTTTGCACATAGTTAAGTGCTTAACAAATACCATCATTATTATTATTATCTAGGAAGAAGACAACCATTTATAATAGTACAAATAATTAAAATCGGAATTAAAAATAGTCAAGTCACTAGATTTTGTCCTGCTCACCTTTGTTCAGCCTTCTTCGGGTTTATGATAGGGGTGCCAACAAATGGCTTCTGGGAAACTTTTGTTCTGTGGATTGCTCCAATGAAAACATCAGATTACGATCTGCCCTTCCCGTCTCCTATGCTAATTGGTGGGGGGAAAAAGAAAAATCTGGCTGCTGTGTCCTTCATGCCAGTGATGCGATCCCCTCTGGTTGAGCGGTAGAAGGGGTGTGGAAAGAGTGTGGATGATGGAGGGCAACATTTATTCTGGGTCCCCACCAACTACTTCCCTTGTGTCCACTCTGGCACTGTCCCAAAAAGCTACCAAGCCCAATTTCCTCCCTCAAAACAGGACTTTGGTTCTAATTCTGGTTCCACCCACTTGTCCACCATGTGATCTCGGGCAAATCACTTCTCTTTTCTGTGCCTCACCTGTAAAATGGGGATTAAGCCTGTGAGCCCCATGTGGGACAGGGAGTGTGTCCAATTTAGCTTGTATCTTCCCCAGTCCCTGACACATAGTAAGTGCTCAACAAATACCATTAAAAAAAGTTGCAGAACTCTTGTCCAATATTTTTTCCCCTCCCACTATAGCCACCTTCCAAGCAGTGGCAGCATTTGTATGATCACCTGAAAGGCAGAGGGAAGACATTTTCACCTTGATTTAAAGACACAGATACTCTGTATCCTGTTCTTCCATCTACTAGAAAGAAAATTGAGGACCTCATTATTTCCCTAAATTAACCCACGTGGCAGGTTATATAATCTACATAAATGGTTTTATAATTAGAATGGGGTTTTATTTATTTAATCACACATAAAACACCCCACATTAAAGCATACTCTTCTCTCAGTGGAATATCATTTTGTAATTCAGCACATCTAAATGAGCCCTTCAGGCATTCTTACCATGTTAAAACTGAATTTATTTATCTTACAACTCGTGTATGTTTTCATTTTCTTGGTAATTCTGCCTTCAGTAGATGAGAGCTGTGAACAATCCTGTCTACAGTGACACAACAGATTCAGAGGTCAGAAGTTTCTAAGCAAAGGCTAAAGCAAAATATCAGAAATAAATTCAAAAGGAATAGAAAAAAAAACATACAGAAAAGGTAGTACTTAAGTGAAAGCAAAACATATTCTCCCCTCAGTATGAGAAATTTGATCTCTCTACAAAATTGAGCAAATAGGAAATTCTCCAATTGGGTAATTTTATTATTTTACATTCCTAGAAAACAATACACTTTTGTGTAGGATGTTCAAGATACTGAGCAAGAAAAGGCTAATCCATTGGCTACAATGTAAAGATATATAAACCATAATTTCACTACAAAAGTTGTGTTTATTCTAAAGTACATTAATTATTTCAATGCTATTTCACAAAGTGGCATAGGGAGTTGAGGATAATTCTGTGAAAAACACTATTAAGTTGTAAAATCGCAGCGTGGCTCAGTGGAAAGAACCCGGGCTTTGGAGTCAGAGGTCATGGGTTCAAATGCCGGCTCCACCAATTGTCAGCTGTGTGACTTTGGGCAAGTCACTTAACTTCTCTGTGCCTCAGTTACCTCATCTGTAAAATGGGGATGAAGACTGTGAGCCCCACGTGGGACAACCTGATCACCTTGTAACCTCCCCAGCGCTTACAACAGTGCTTGGCACATAGTAAGTGCTTAATAAATGCCATCATCATCATTATTATTATTATTCTGTGGTCTGAATTGTCTTAATAGCTGACTGACCAAATCCCCTTAGACCTTTTTTGGATTGCCAGGTGTTTACACAATTTTGGAAACAGGAAAGGACCAGTTATAATCAAACCTAAACAAGAGAACATTAATGTAGAAGACTGTACTAGATGCTCTCATGTGTCTAGGATCCAGTGGTTGCATAAAAAACACAAATAATGATTCCTGAAGTTTATAGCTTACATATTATGTATATTTATATCTCTATGTATCAATTCACTTGATTTTCAAAGATGATCTTTAGTGCTTAGTTCAGTACCTGACACATAGTAAGCCCTTAACAAATACCATAAAAAAACCAAGCACCTGCTGTTTGAGGCATTAAAAGGAAATAGCCAAGTGAAAATGCTTCATGGTTTCACTAAAGAGTAGCCTCAAAGAAGTATTCAGAAGTATTTATTTGAGCCCTTATGTACAAAGCCACTGTGTTAAGTACTTTAGAAAATACAGGAGTTAAAAAGCATGATCCTGCTCTCAATGATCTTACAATTTATCAGGGATACTGACACAAACTAATTTTCAAATGGATATGTGCAATGCACTAAAGTAATAATATAAAAAATAGTGTGAAGTGCTTACTATGTACCAAAAACTCTACTAAGTGCTGGGATAAATACAAAATGATCTGGTGAGGTACAATCCCCATTCCACATGGGGCTCACAGTCTAGACAAGACGGAGATCAGGTATAAATTCCATTTTACAGAGGAGGAAACTGAGGCACAAGGAAGCCAACATAAGCTTGTTGGCCTAACATAAGCTCGAGAAGCAGTATGGCTTAGTGGAAAGAGCACGGGCTTTGGAGTCAGAGGTCATGGGTTCTAATCCAGGCTCTGCCTCTTGTCAGCTGTATGACCTTGGGCAAGGCACTTAACTTCTCTGTGCCTCAGTTCCCTCATCAGTAAAATAGGGATGAAGACTGTGAGCCCCACGTGGGACAACCTGATTATCTTGTATCTACCCCAGTGCTTAGAACAGTGCTTGGCACATAGTAAGTGCTTAACAAATACCAACATTATTATAAACCAGAAAAAACTATGGATGATTGTGATTACACAAAATGGAGAGGTGGTGTGTGCCATCATCATCAACGGTATTTACTAAGTGCTTACTGGGTACAGAGCCCTATACTAAGCACTTGGGAGAGTACAGGTGCCAGCACCTAGTACAGTGCCTGGCACATAGTAAGCGCTTTAACAAATGCCACTCTTTTTTTTTAGCCACATTACCTGCCGACAATTGATTTTACAGTCTAGGGAAGGATATTACCTGGGGAGAAAGAACTATTAAATTGAGGAAGGTGCCCTGAGGGTGGTGAGATTTCAGAAGGCCTCTGGAGGTGGAAAGAGTTGTAGTCTTAACGAGGAAGGGAGTTCCAAGCAGGAGAAAGGTATAAGCACAGAGACAGGAACAGGAAAAGCAAGAATCAAGTATAGTGAGCATGTCAATTTAAGAGCATCACATCTGAACACTGGGAGACAACATTGGTGAACAGACCAATGTGGAACATTTTGATCAAGAAGAGGGTGACTTTTGAGTGAATCTTTTAAAGGATCATGGGATTACTAAGTAAAAATAAGAATAACCTAAGTGCTACAGCAGTAAACATGCCAAACTAAGAACAAACTTTTAGGTGAGGAAGTTCTGGTTGGAATGTCTAAGTGGGTACATGACGGGAAGCAGATTGCCTAAGGGTGCATTTGATTGGATTATGGGTATGCCTGGTGTCTCCACCTGATTGTTCTCCACCCATTTGATGGGGTTGATTTACAACCACTGATGAGCTACATCCTCTGATTGGTCCCTGCAGATGGGTCTGATTCTTTTTGAAGCTGTGTCTCTGACTTTTAGAGAAGCAGAATGGCCTAGTAGAAAGAGTATGGACCTGGGTTCTAATCCCAGTCCACCAGATACCTGCTGTGTGGGCCCGTCACAATTTTGCTGTGCTTGGATTACATCACCTGACACATGGGGATTCAACACTGGTTATCCCTCCCACTTGGCACCTGTATCTACCCTAGCACTTAGTAAAGTGCTTGGCACATAATAATGTCTTAACAGATACCAAAATTACAATTATTACAACTGACAATCATATGAGGCAATCTGATGAAGATGTTGGGGTTGGGCATTATAAGCCATTCCACCACAAATTTCACAATGTCAAATCCTGGCTCTTCAGTGGGGAGTAGTGTCTGCTGCCAAAACCACTGGCCCCATGGCCTCTACCCCTCCAGGGGACAGAGAGGAAGAGCAGGGGGCTTCCAGGAGTGGCTCCACACCGGGCCAGCGACTACTTAGTTTAAACCCCTGAGACAATGGAGAAGGCAACTAGATAGACTGATTATCTGGTCATATTGTAATGGATCGCAGCTCAAAATGACATTAATATTTCATAGAACCATCTACATTAGCCTCTTCTATGTACAGTCTTTGTCACTGTGTACAAATAAAACAGATAACGCCTTTTCTTCTGAAACTGAGCATGATTTTTTATCTCTGGGAATACTCTATGTTTTCCATTTAAGATGACTCAACTTTCTAGAAACTGACTGGCAGAACTCTGAAAATACGTCCTGATACCGATAAAATAATTGGAAGAATTTGAATCATCTTATTGGCAGGGAGGGCACACATCTGAAAGAATTCATAATTCACGGTTCTCTTCCCTTTAACCATAAGAACGAAAAGTAATCCTAATGCTATAAAATACGGTTGGTACTGCAGTTTCATTTCCATTTAGTAGCCAGGATTAATTAAATGACTTAGGAGAATTCCAAGAACAATTCTTGCAATTCAGCAGAGTTCAAGGGACTCGGGACTTCTGGAGATTTATGGCCTAATTAAGAATGGCTTGGTGAAATTATGTCAATCAAGCTTAAATTCTAGTAGGAGATATAACAAAATAAGCCATATCATGGGCATAGAGTTTGGAATTGTGCTGACTCTGACCCACACATATCTCTATCTTGTGGATTGCCCTTTTCCCTAATGTGTTTCTCCACTTGACACCCCGGAGCTCTCTGCCTACTCTTGAATCAAACAGTGACATTTATTGACTATTTCGGTCTATCAGTCATATTTATTAAGCATTTACTTTGTGCCAATTATTATATTAAGGACTTGGGAGACTACAGTACACAAAAACTTTCCCTGCCCACAGCGCACGTCTGTATAGAGCATTATTGTGTTTAGAAAAGTACCAACAGAAATAGTAGAAATAATCACTGCCCTCAAAGGTTTCATAATCCAGCAAGGGAAAGTTTTATATGGGGCACTTGCGAAAATACCTCAAGTGAGATGCAGTGAAGAAGGTAGGTCTTCTTCAAGCCAGGTATTCAGAAGCAATAAAAAAGATGAGAAATCTTACAGAATTAGAAAGAGAACTAAATAATAAATTGATTAAGAAAGCATACATTGGTATTATTTATTAAGCACTTATTACATGAAGCACACTGTACTAAACAACTGGGAAAGTACAACACAGCAGAGTTGGTAGACTTATTCACTACCCACAAGAATTGTTTGAGGAGCTATAAAAACTCTGATCAACCATGACTGCTAGAAAATAATACATCCATCAGAGACGCAATTGAAAAGTATGCAAGAAAGTGAATACTAAAAAAAGATTGCAGTCAACAAACTAAGATTTACAGCAGGAAATACTCCAGGACTGATCATTATTCCTCTTTTCCCTATTCATCTCCATCAGCTTAATGAAGTGGTAAGGACTTACCCAGGTGGAGCTGGCTGTGGTAAGGCTCCTCACTCACCCAGCATCAGGAGAAAGGAAAGAAAGCTACCTCTTTTCCTCACCTTTATAGTGGGTTACTCAGGGCCATGACTCCGCCCCAAACTACCCTTTGACTCCTGGGAATTGTAGTTTTCTCCTTTTCTTTCCTACAATTTCCTGGCCAGCCTTCAAGAGGTCATTATGGATGACCTTTTTGGATAATCCAAGTCTGATTATAGTGCAGCATGCCAACTGGGAGACAGACACTAAAATAAATTCCAGGTAAAGGGAAGCAACAGAGCTTAAAGAAATGTGCAATAAAAATCACCCCCGGATTCAAATGCCTTTTTCTCTTGGCTGGAAGAAGGATGCTTATGTTTCAGGATAATAATGCAACAGTTATTAGTCGCTGGAAGAAGTGATTAGTCACCAGCCTAATTGGTTAGGGTCTGATTCCTTTACTTTGCTTACAAACACTGTTCATTAGCACTGCCAACATGAGTATTGGGACAATGCGACTGAAATAGAAAATGCATCAGAAATCGTAGTCTTGCCTTCACAGAGTTGGGCAGTGTTTTAAAATGAATTTTCTGGTGGGAATTCCTTTTCTGTTATCAATGGGCTTGAGGCATATCTAAATTTATAGACCAAATGACTATTAACAGAGAATTGTTTCTGAAACTATGAAATATTCCTGTGAGTTCGTTGTGGGAAGGGAATGTCTGATGTTGTACTATCCCAAGCACTTAGTACAGTACAGTACTTTGCACACAGTAAGCACTCAATAAATACGACGCTCTCAAAATCCATCCAAGATACTGAGTGATTCCATTTCAGATTCTTCCAAGCCCCAGTTCTGTCCTATTATCTTTCACCTCTCATTCAACCCACGTATGCAATCTGTTACCAGATCATTTTGCTTCTATCTTTACAACATTGCTAAAAATCCACCGTTTCCTCTTGCTCCAAACTGCTACCAGGCTGATCCAAGAATTTATCATATTCTATCTTGACTACTGAATCATCCTCCTCTGCCCTCTCTTTCCCGTCTCTCCCTATTTGAGTCAATAGTTCATTCTGCTACCTGGATAATTTTTTCTAAAAAATAATCAATGAGCCCAGGTCTCCCATATCCTCAAGAATCTCCAGTGGGAGCCCATTCACCTCCGCATCAAAGAGAAACTCCTTACCACCAGTTTTAAAGCACTCAATCATCTCTCCCCTTTTATTTTTCCTCGCTGATTTTCTACTAAAACCCAGCCCACACACATGGCTTCCTGTAAAGCCAATAATAATTATAATAGTGATGATGGCATTTGTTAAGTGCTTATTATGTACCAAGCACTGTTCTAGGCACTGGGGTAGGTACAAGATAATCAGATTGTACCACATGGGGCTCACTGTCTTAATCCCCATTTTACAGATGAGGTAACTGAGGCACAGAGAAGTTAAGTGACTTGCCCAAAGTCACACAGCTGATAAGTGGTGGAACCAGGATTAGAACCCACATCTTCTGACTCCCAAACCTGTTCTCTTTCCACTAAGCCATACTGCTTCCAATTTACTGACTGTACCATAGTCTCATCTATTTCACTACTGACCTCTATCTCATGTCCTGATTCTGACCTAGAACTCACTACCCCTACATATACAAAAGATCACCACTATCCCCACCCTCAAAGCCTTATTATAAGGCTTTGTTGGGGAAGAGGCATTCCCCAACAAATCTTTCATTTCCCCTGCTAGTCATTCCACCCTCAGTCAGCATTTGATCTTCATTCCACCCTCCTTCTCAGACCACCAGAGTATATATCTATAGTTTATTTTAATGTCTCTCTTCCCTCTCTAGAGTGTAAACTCCTTGTGGGCAGGAACGCACCTACCAACTCTGTTGTATCAATCGATTGTATTTATTACGTGTTTACTGTGTACAAAGAAGCAGCGTGGCTCAGTGGAAAGAGCCCCAGCTTTGGAGTCAGAGGTCATGGGTTCAAATCCCAGCTCTACCAACTGTCAGCTGTGGGACTTTGGGCAAGTCGCTTAACTTCTCTGTGCCTCATTTTCCTCATCTGGGATTAAGACTGTGAGCCCCCCATGGGACAACCGTATCACCTTGTAACCTCCCCAGTGTTTAGAACAGTGCTTTGCACATAGTAAGCACTTAATAAATGCCATTATTATTATTATTATTACAGAGCACTGTATTAAGTGATTGGGAGAGTACAATTCAACAGAGTTCGTAGGCACATTCCCTGACCACAATGAGGGGGAGGCAGACATTAATAGAAACAAATGAATTACATTTAGGTATAGAACTGCTATGGGGCTGGGGGACGGAGGTTGAATAGAGCGTGCAAATCCAAATGCAAGGGTGACAGAAGGGAGTGGGAGAAGAGGAAATGAGGGCTTAGTCAGGGAAAACCTCTTGGGGGAGGTGAACTTTTAATAAGGCTTTGAAGTTAGGCTGGGTCATAGTATTAATCAGGGAGGTTAATAGGTAGGTGGGACGGTAAGGAGTTTCTGTTTGATGCAGACATGAATGGGGCAACCACTGGAGTTTCTTCAGGAATGGGAGGAACCTCAGGAACGTTTTTGTAGAAAAATGATCCATGCAGCAGAGTAAAGAATGGAGTGAAGTGGGTAGTGAAAGGAGGCAGGGAGTTCAGCAAGGAGGATGATGCAGTAATCTACATGGGGTAGGATAAATGCTCAGGTTAACATTGCAGCAGTTTGGATAGAGAGGAATGGGCAGATAATATCAATGTCATCAAGGTTGAACCAACAGGATTTGGTGACAAATTGAATATGTGGGTTGGATGAGAAAGGTGAGTTGAGGATAGTGCCAAGATTACGGTCTTGTGAGGGACGAAGGTGGTGCTGTCTACAGTGATGGGAAAATTAAAGAAAGGACAGGTTTTGGGTGGCAAAATAAGGAGTTCTGTTTTGGACATGTTAGGTTTGAGATGTCAGTGGGATATTCATTCAATCATATTCATTGAGCACTTACTGTGTGCAGAGCACTGTACTAAGCGCTTGTATCTAAGTATTGTACCCCCCCAAGTGCTTAGTATAGTGCTCTGAACAATGTAAGTGCTCAAATAATACCACTGATTGACTGTTTGATTGATTGGGGGAGGCGATGGATAGTGGCTCAGTGGAAAGAGCATGGGCTTGGGATTCCGAGGTCTTGAGTTCTAATCCCGGCTCCACCACTTGTCAGTTGTGTGACTTTGGGCAAATCACTTAACTTCTCTGTGCATCAGTTACCTCATCTGTAAAATTGGGATGAAGACTGTGAGCACCACGTGGGACAACCTGACTACTCTGTATCCTCCCGAGTCCTTCAAACAGTGCTTGGCACATAGTAAGCACTTAACAAATACTATCATGATTATTATTATTATTCGTCGGACTCTGGACAAAGACACCTTTATGCCAGCAGGTTAGACTGCATTTCCCTGCTTGTCGTGAGCAGGGAAAGTTTCCATTATATTGTTATATTGTTCTCTCCCAAGTGTGCCATGCAGTGCTCTGCATTTAGCACTTAGAACAGTGCTTTGCACAATTGTCAGCACTTAACAAATGCCATCATTATTATTATTATTATACAGTAAGTGCTCAGAAAATATGATTGCATGATTGATGCATGTCCACGATCCACCTCCTCTCTCCTCCTTCCTTTCCAATGCGCTCTTTCTACCAGTGGTATGCTGGGGCCATTATCATCCCCAGAACAAAAGTAGCTGAAGAAGTAACACGAAAGGTAGGAGAAAGTCCAGGCTCTAGGGATTGTTTTTTGGACACCTAATTGGGCTTGCATTTACCAAATGATGTGGTCGCATGTTGCAAAGGGTTAATATTTTGGTTCTACCACTCTTGTCCAGTTTAGCAGGGTTACTATTAGATGGTAGTTATCAAGTCGGCATCACTCAAGAGACATGCTTGAGGCCTTCCAGGGAAAAAACAAATAATTTTTCCCGAACTCAGACTAGTGCTTTCCCACGCTTAGATGCTGGATTTCAGGAAAAAGGATTAGGACAAATCCTCCAAGCTAATGACACCAGCTTTGTTAGACCCAGTAAGAAATGTGGATTTTGCTCATTTTTTTTCCCAAATTGAAATTAGGTTTGCTTCACATAGAATTGCCCTACCTGCCATTTTGTCTCTTTCTTTCTGCGTGTTTGGGCCACTCACACAGGGTGTTCCTTCGTGCCAATCATTTAAATCCTCTCTTTTGCAGTTCCCGAACGAATGTATCTCCAAAATCCCCTGAGATGACTGTTCAATTTCTAATAATCCTGTTCCTGTTGTGAGCCAGCGGAAATTAAATACTCTCTGATTCAATAAACAGTACTGAGTGCTTGCCCATGTGAGGTAAATTACCCTTTCCAGTGCATTAAATGATGCCCCAGAAGGAGTAATTTGCTAAATGGAACCCAGAAAGAGCTAATTTACCTCAATCCAACTAGGTTCTTGAGAATATATTATTCATCCCATTCATGAGCGGGACAGGCAGAGCACAAATAGAAATCAGGGAACAAATTGTCTTTTGTGCCCAAGTGACTCTGTGAAAATATGATAAGTGCTTAGCGGCACCACTGGCAACAATTCGGTACCTCTCTGCCACCCGATGCCACTGGAAGGCCAGGGCCTGAAAGTGTTAATGAGTCCACGGAGCAGCCAGTTGACCCAAGGGTCTCAGAATCATTGGATGTTCTCAGAACAGCAAGGCCTGTATTTTGAGAGCATCAGTGGCATAGTAATAATAATAATTGTGCTATTTGTTAAATGCTTTGTGCCAGGCATTGTACTAAGTGCTACAGCAAATACAAGCTAATCAGGTTGGGCACAGTCCCTGTCCCACATGGAGATCACAGTCTTAATCCCCATTTTACAGATGAGGTGACTGAGGCCCAGAGACATAAATTGACTTGCCCATGGTCACTCAGCAGACAATTGGCAGAACAGGGATTAGAAACAGGTCCTTCTGACTCCCAGGCACGTGTTCTATCCGCTAGACCACGTTGCTTAATTAATTAATTAATGATGGCATTTGTTAAGCACTTACTATGTGCAAAGCACTGTTCTAAGCACTGGGGGGGATACATTGTGATCAAGTAGTTGTCCCATGGGGGGCTCACAGTCTTAATCCCCATTTTTCCAGATGAGGGAACTGAGACTCGGAGAAGTGAAGTGACTTGCCCAAGGTCACACAGCAGACTTGTGGCGGAGGCGGGATTCGAACCCATGACCTCTGACTCCAAAGCCCGGGCTCTTTCCGCTGAGCCACGCTGCTTCTCTGTGAGCCCACCAGCGGGCTTAATTATTGAGCACCAACTGAGAGCAAAGCACTATTCTAAGAATTTGGGAAAGTAGAACAAAACCAAGGACATAGGCCCTACCCGTAAGGTAGAGTAGCAGTGTGGCCTAACGGATAGAGCATGGGCCTGGGGAGTCAGAAGGACCTGTGTGTGTGTGTGACCTTCGACAAGTCACTTCACTCTTCTGGGCCTCAGTTCCCTCATTTGTAAAATGAAGATTAAGACCACGAGCCCCAGGTGAGACTGGGTCCAGCCCAATTTGCTTGTATCTCCCACACACCTTCCCAGGCTTAGTACAGTACCTGGAACGTAGCACATAAAAATGCCATAGTTATTATCATTATTATGACCATGGGAAGTAGCGTGGCTTAATGGAAAGAACATGGGCTTGGGAGTCAGAGGTTGTGGGTTCTAATCCCAGCTCTGCCACTTTTCACTTGGGTGACCTTGGAAAAGGCACTGAAATTATCTGTGCCTCAGTTACCTCATCTGTAAAATGGGGATGAAGACTCTGAGCCCCATGTGGGACAAACTGATTACCCCAATGCTTAGTACAGTGCTTGGCACATAGTAAGTCTTTAACAAATTCCAACATTATTAATTATTACTATTATTGTGTTTACAATCTAATTTTCCCGAGTAATTCAGGAAAATACAGGGTTTGGGTGTGGTGGGGGCTTTCAGGGTAGAAGTGAGGACCTTCATAGAAGGCCCTGACAACTTAGGATGAAAATCCCTTGAGGAATAGAGACAGGGTCTGACCTATTTCATATCTACCCCATATTTGGAGAAGCAGTGTTTCCCAGTGGACAGAGCACAGGCTTGGGAGTCAGAAGGACCTGGGTTCTAATCCCTCTCCGCCGCCTGTCTGCTGTGTGACCTTGGGCTAATCACTTTACTTCTCTGTGCTTCAGTTACCTCATATGCAAAATATGGATGAATATTGTGAGCCCCATGTGGCGCAGAGACTTTGGACCTACCCCAGTGCTTAGTACAGTGCCTGTCACCGGAACTTAAGAACTTAACAAATACCATAAAAAAATGAGAAAATTTATCATGGGGCCAGAGGCAGCCTAGAGTACTCTTGCCCCTATGGGGCTATTACTAGCCCCACTAAGGATGTCTCCCAGGGCACCTCACCTCTGCCACAAATTTCTGCCAAACTGCTATCTTGCCTTCCTGAAAACAATACCTTCCTCCCTGACTGAGAATTGTACCAGCCTGTTACTTCAAAGTACTTTTTAGACTGTGAGCCCACTGTTGGGTAGGGACTGTCTCTATGTGTTGCCAATTTGTACTTCCCAAGTGCTTAGTACAGTGCTCTGCACATAGTAAGAGCTCAATAAATACGATTGATTGATTCAAAGCCTCAGGCATGTAAGGCCCCTTTACTCTACCAGTCTCAGCTATGAAAAGGAGAATCAGGCAGGGGCCTACCCATTTCATTCCTAGCTTGGGCAGTGGCTAGCAAGTAGAAGGCAATCTGCGACAAGTCAAAACTCAGCTGGGCTGGGCAGCAGTGGCAGGGGAGAGAGTCGAGAGCGGAGATTCAAATTTACTGCGTGGAAGAAGGCAATGGTAAACCACTTCCATATTGTTACCAAGAAAACTCCAGGGATACACAACCAGAATGACTGGAGATGGAGGTGTGGCATTCTGGGAGAGATGTATCCATCGAATCGCTATGTGTTGGAAAATGACTCGACAGCATAAGACAAGACAAGTGGTGGTTGCCTCACCACCATCTTGCAAGAGCTGCAATGGTACTTGTTAAGTGCTACTATGTGCCAAGCACTGGGTTAAATACGGCAGCTTGGGCACAGTCCCTGTTCCACATGGGACTCAGAGTCTAAAGTGAAGATTGAATCCCCATTTTACAGATGAGGCCAGAGAAGTAAAGTGACTTGCCCAAGGTCACATAGCAGACATGTAGACACTGTGGACAACACCACTATCTTCCCTGTCTCACAGCTTGAAACTGTGGCATTATCCTCTACTCATCTCTCTCATTTAACCCACATATTCATGGCACTGAAACCTGTTGGTTCTGTCTTCACAACAATGCTAAAATCCTCCCTTTCCTCCCCAAACTGTCACCACATTAATCCAATCACTTAACTTATCTTGCCTCAACTGCTGCATCAGCCTCCTTGCTGACTTCCTTTCCTCCTGTTCTCCCAACTCCAGTTCTCATTTGACTATGTTGCCTGGTTAATTTTTCTACAAAAAACATTCAGTCCATGTTTCCCCACTCTTCAAGAAACTCCAATGGTTGCCCATCCACCTGTGCATCAAACAGAAACTCCTTACCATGTTAGATTGAAAGCTCTCCACCTTATCTTGCTGATTTCCTACTACCATCCAGCCAGCATACTTCTCTCCTTGTTTGCTGTGTGACCTTGAGCAAATGATTTAACTTAACTGGGCCTCAGTTTCCTCATCTGTGAAATGGGGAGTCCATAACAATTTTCCCTATCAGTTAGACTGAGAATCCAGTGTGGAACAGAGACAGGGCCTGACTTAAATATCTCATATCTTCCCCAGTGCTTAGTAGAGTGCTTGGCACAAAGTGTTTAACAAATACCATTATCATCATAATGGTACAAAGTCATTAGAGAAGCAGCGTGGCTCAGTGGAAAGAGTATGGGCTTGGAAGTCAGAGGTCATGGGTTCAAATCCCGGCTCCGCCACTTATCAGCTGTGCGACTTTGGGCAAGTCACTTAACTTCTCTGGGTCTCAGTTCCCTCATCTGTAAAATGGGGATTAAGACTGTGAGCCCCCCATGGGACAATCTGATCACCTTGTATCCTCCCCAGTGCTTAGAACAGTCTTTGCACATAGTAAGCGCTTAATAAATGCCATCATTATTATTATTATCATCTTCTAATGCCAACTTACAATCTCCCCACCAACCCCTTATCCACATCCTCTATCTGGCTTGGAATCCCCTCTCCTTTCATACTGGACAAACAACCATCCTCCCCACCTTGAAAGCCTTCATAAAATTAAGAGGCCTTCCTCCTCCAAGAGGTCTTCCCCAACTAAGCTTTCATTTTCCCTACTCTCTATTCCTTCTGGGTCACCTACACCCTTGGATTCATGCCCTTTAAGCACTTGATATTTACCTCACCTCAGCCCCGCAACACTTATGTACATATCTGTAATTCATTTTCATATGTGTCACTCCCTACAGACCTTAAGCCCCTTGTGGGCAGGGACTATATCTACCAACTCTCTTGTAGTGTACTCTCTCATACACTTAGTACAGTGCTCCACAACAAAGTAAGTGATCAACAAATACCACTGATTGATCAATTTGACTGAGCCAGAATTAGAACCAAAATCCAATGATTCCCAGGACCATGCTCTTTCCACTAGGCCACAGTGCTCCTCCTCTAAGGTCTCCCATTTCTGGATACTGAAGGGATGTAGTCCCAGGGCCCTGTGACAGTCACTCATTCCCCTGTCACTGATGGGTAGTTGGACCTTGCTCTGAATGGGGCCAAGGCTAATTTCTCCATTTGGCCCTTCCCTCATTTAGCAGGGGAAAGCAATGGGAAAAATCAATCAGCCAAAGCCATAATACAGATAAATGGAAGGCAAAGTGGTACTTATCATTGTTATTACTATTAATAATAATAATAATTGTGGTATTTGTTAGCACTGACTATGTTCTAAGCAGTGTACTATGCAATGGGGTAGATACAAGATCAATCCATCAATGATGTTTATTGAGTGTTTACAGTGTGCAGAGTACTGTACTAAGGGCTTGGGTGAGTACAATTCTGTAGTGTTGATAATAATATCAATAGTAACTCTGGTATCTGTTAAGCACTTATTATGTGTGAAGCACTGTTTTAAGTGCTAGGGCAGGTACTAGTTTATCAGGTTAGACACAGTCCCTGTCTCCTCATGGGACTCACAGTCTAAGAGAGAAGGAGAACAAGTGTTTAATCCCCAGTTTTTTTAAAGGCGAGGATACTGAGGTAGAGAGAAGTTAAGTGACTTTCCTATGGTCATTCAGAAGGCATTTGGCAGATCTGAGATTAGAACCCTGGTGCTCTGAATCCCAGGCCAATACTCTTTCCACTGAATAATATTTTTCATGACCGACTTGATTTCTGCCTCAAGGAGCTTATAGTCTAATGGGGGAGGCAGATGTTAAATTAAAGATAGGGAAAATGGCAGAGTATAAGGATATTATGATATTTACAAACCACTGTTGGGCTGTGACATGGTGTAAGAATTACGATAACCAAGTCCGACATAGTCCCTGTCCCACCCAGGGTTTTCT
The DNA here is from genome assembly GCF_015852505.1 of Tachyglossus aculeatus. Taxonomy (NCBI): domain Eukaryota; kingdom Metazoa; phylum Chordata; class Mammalia; order Monotremata; family Tachyglossidae; genus Tachyglossus; species Tachyglossus aculeatus. Next base: position 31,470,105 of record NC_052079.1, on the reverse strand, counting down.
GGTCTAAGTAATCTCAGAGGACTACTTTTCTGAAAAGCAGGATCTAGACCTGGATGAAGAACTTAAGAAAACCTTTAGAGTGAACATTTCAATACATTTTCTGAGATCCAATCTCTCTCCCAGATAAGCTGTCTTTAGTGGGAGTGCTGGAATCTGCAAGGAGTGTTAGAGTTTAAATAACCACTAAATAAAACAAGCAAAAAACGAGATTCCTTTACCTCTACTTTGATATCTCATTTCCTATTTTTGGTGAGATGGATTTTGCATGTCTTGATCCCCTTCTCAGCGGGCGTTTTTCTCTGCTGATGCATCAGCAAACTGTCAGCTCCCACTGAGATAGGTGTTCGTACTGTTCCCTGGGCAGAGATGCTGAAGCGGGGACTGGTATTTATAAAAACTCCCACGATGTAATATTGCAGCATGCATAATGCATATATATCTGATCTAATAGACAATATTTTGTTTTGGTTTCTTAAATGAAAAATGCATCATTCAAGTGGCATAAACTTTCAGAACGTATTTATTATCTATTTAAAAACCTCTCAAAGACATATCTTTGCCCTAGCATAAAAGGATACAACCTTTCCAAGCAAATGTAACCCTGAAGTCGACCTCGGCCTTGGTGCTTGATTGGATGCATAAGAGGAGGAATGAGAGGCAGTGTGGCCTAGTGGGACGAGCATGAGCCTAGGAGTCAGAGGACCTGGGTTATAATCCTTCATTTGCCAACTGCTTGATTGGGAAAGTCACAACTTTTCTGTGCCTCAGTTCTTCTGTCCTCCTTCCTACTTAACCTGTGAGCCCCATTCAGGACAGAGACTATTTCCACCCTAAAATTAACATGTATCTATCCTAGTGCTTGAGAAATATGTGTCCAGCGTTTAACACCTAGTTAGCACTTAACAAATACCGTAAAAAAAATATGAAGTAGAAGACCACCGTCTTTCCCCTAGCCCAAATCTCCCAACCACAGCTCTCCTAGTCCTCCTGCAACACCAGCTTCGCCAGGAAGCCTTCTCTGAATAATTCACAAACCAACAGCATTGTCATTCATTCATTTATTCAAACTTATTTATTGAGGGCTCACTGTGTGCAGAGCACTATACTATGCACTTGGGAGAGTACAAGACAACAATAAACAGGCACATTTCCTGCCAACAATGAGTTTACAGTCTAGAGGCAGGGAGACAGACACTATTATACATAAAAAAATGCATATAAGTACTAAGTGCTATTAGGCTGGGAGGAGGGATGAATAAAGGGAGCAAATCAGGTCGTTAGCGATGGATTGAATATGTGGGTTGAATGAGAGAGTGGAGTCAAGGATAATGCCAAGGTTATGGGCTTGAGCAGGAAGGATGGTAGTGCTGTCTACAGTGATGGGAAAGTCAGGGGGAGGACAGGGTTTGGGTGATAAGTTAAGGAGTTATATTTTGGACATCCAAGTAGAGATGACTTGAAGGCCAGAGAAAATGTGAGACTGGAGAGAGGGAGAAAGAGATCAGAGCTTGCGATGTAGATTTGGGTATCATCCACATAGAGGTGGTGGTTGAATCCATGTGAGAAAATGAATTCTTCGAGGAAGTGGGTGTAGTTGGAGAATAGAAGGGGACCCAGAACTGAACCTTGAGGGATCCCCACAGTTAGGGCGTGGGAGGTGGAGGAGAAGCCTCCAAAGAGATTGAGAATGAGCAGCCAGGGAGATATGAAGAGAACCAGGAGAGGACAGTGTCATTCCTTCATTCAGTCATATTCATTGCACACTTACTGTGTTCAGAGCGTTGTAATAAGTGCTTGGGAGAGTACAATAAAACAGTAAACAGACACATTCCCTGCCCACAATGGGCAGTGAAGCCAAGGTTGGATAATGTTTCCAGAAGATGGAGCTGTCAACCCAACATCTATCATAGCAGTTAGTAATTGTATTCTTATCCTTAGATTGTATGACTATATGCAAATTTAAGCATTCATTCCACTAAACACCACTGCCTGCTTCTTCTTCCTGCTTCCATTGTGTGAAATTTCCATTCTTTCTCTCTTCCCGCATTTCTGAATTGAAAAGCTGAAAAGCAAATTGGAGGGGTTCAATAAAGCAATATTAGTATATCATTATCAACACAATCAACAGCATTTATTGAATGCCTGTACCAGATACATGGAGGAAGCAGACAGAATTCAATGGCCAACAGTGGCAGGAGAGAAAATATCTAGTCTAGAAGTGATAAGGGAGTTAGGCTTGATTAGACTGAATATTTGTCTTGTAGGAATTGAAGATTATAAGAGCAAGAAATGTATTTAGTGGGTCAGACACTTGCTCCATTTAACTTCACATTCACTTTAAGAGCAGGAACCTCCTTTTCTAACTGAAATACAATTCTAATTACCCCAGTACTGTGGGCATCATGTGTTGCAAAATGCCAGCAGTTCTGCAAAATGGGGGTTCAATACATGTTCCTCCTCTTACTTAGACCATAAGCCTTATGTGGGACCTGATTATCATGTATCTACCCCAGTGCAATGTTTGACACATAGTAAGAGCTTAACAAATGCCTCTATTATTGTCATTGTTATTATCATTATTACTTTTAATTTCACAATAATGTCCTCTCACTGTCTCTGAGAGTAACAGTGGACTACTCGGTAAAATAAAGTGAAGGTTGGCCTACTTAAAATCTATTTTAGCACTTACGGTTCCCTCTACATTTCTAACTTTTCCTCTAATGGTGCATCCCAATTTCCTGTCTTAATAAAGTCCATATGCTTACCACCCACTGTGGAGAGGAGAGTTTTCTTTTGTTTGTTTGAACCTGCCTCCGCCAAGCTTCAGTGAGAACTCTCTTCAGGTGTACTCTGTCCCTACCCGTCAAGATTTTGTACACTTCAATCATTTCCTCTTTTCCCTTTGTCTTCTCTGACTGGAGAGCCCTAACCCTTTCCCTGTATTCACATCTGGAAGAGTGTGATTAGCAGTAAGAAAAAAAAAATGTCTTTACAGGATTTTAGAGAAGCAGCAGGGCCTAGTGGATACAGCACAGGCCTGGGAATCAGAAGGACCTGGGTTCTAATCCTGCTCTGCCACTTTGCTGTGTGACTTTGGGCAAATCACTTAACTTCTCCATGCCTCACTTCACTCATCTGTAAAATGGAGGTTAAATGAGCCCTATATGGGACAGGGACTGCATCCAACTTGATTATATTGTAACTAGACCAGCGCTTAGAACAGAGCCTGGCACCAACTAAGCACTTACCAAATACCACAATTACTGTTTTTATTACAGGAGATTACATTTTGGAACAGGTGACCAAGCACATTTGTGGCACCATCTTTAGATCTTTCAAATTAAAAAAGGTAATGATATGATCAGTACATTTAAGCAACACCTCCCTGGAGATGGTGGACTTTACCAGGGGACCTCTTGAGTTCACTTAAAGCTATAAATTTCTACACTGGTGGAGTTGAATTTATTTTAAACCTGAAAATGATGTTCAAGGTTGGAATGTAGCTATCAGTTCAGTTACCTGAGTCCTTTAGCTCTGAGAAAACAAAATCACAAGATCATACTGGTACAGGCCCAAATTATTGTCAATTTTCGTACACTATCAGAGTACCTCACCAGTTGATTTAACAACCATAAAAAAGGATTCTAAGGTGCATATCTCTTCCATAAGCACCCACCTATTCCTGAGGCCCTATGCTCTTTATACTAGACTCCCAGATTTGCTCTTTCTGTGTCTGAGACAGGTTTTAGGAGTTTACAGTTAGAGTGAAAAAAAAATATTCCAATCTGGAGGCTTTCTGATCTATAAGCGCTTGAGGAGCAGAGAACAGGCATAGGAGTCAGCGAATCTGGGTTCTAATCCAGCTTCCTCCACTTGTCTACTGTGTGACCTTAGGCAAGGCACTTATTAACTTCTCTTCGCCTCAGTTTCTGAATCTGTAAAATAGGAATTAAATACTTGTTTGCCCTCTGTTTTAGCCTGGGAGCCCCATGCGCCTACCAAGTCTATTGTATTGTACTCTCCCAAGCATTTACATTGGTGTTCTGCACCCAGTAAGTGCTCAACAAATACCATTGATTGATAGATGAAGGACAGAGACTGGATCCAACCAAATGGCTGTTTGGTAAAGCACCTAAATGCCACAATTTCTTTCAATTATGTTAAAGCTTTTCCCCTCCCAGTTTGCCACTCCTACTGAGAAGCAACGTGGCTCAGTGGAAAGAGCCCGGGCTTGGAAGTCAGAGATCGTGGGTTCTAATCCCAGCTCTGCCACTTGTCAGCCGTGTGACTTTGGGCAAGTCACTTAACTTCTCTGTGCCTCAGTTACCTCATCTGTAAAATGGAGACTATGACTGTGAGCCCCACGTGGGCCACCCTGATTACCTTGTATCTACCCCAATACTTAGAACAGTGCCGTCACATAGTAAGTGCTTAACAAACACCATATCATTATTATTATTATCAAAATCATTGTCTCTTCATTGTTTTCGAGCTAAAACTGAATTGCACCTACAATCTCTTGTACACCACCCTGCATAATAATTCTCCGTTTCTATGTTTTCAAACCAGTGGGCTACAGCACGAGAGTGTGATGTGGAGACCACCCAGCTGTTACTTAGAAATATTGACTAGCACCTCATTTGTATGTTCAGTCGTGAACGTTATAAGCCCAAGTCCCTTGTTGTGCCAAAACCCGTCTAATGGATGATCAACCTCTGTGAACATATGGTCTCACACCTTCACAGTACATTACATGTCCTCACTGTGCCTTGGGACTAGAAAGATGGGAGAGTATTACTGAAATCTACTGAACGTCAAATTCCATTTATGTTTCATGTTAATCTTTTTTTCAACTTTAAGGGAATTATTGCAAAAATACTTTACAATAAAACATTGAAATTGAGATCACTACTCCATTCCATTTTACTTTCATTTCACGAATTTTGGGTAACAATCTTCTAGAAACATATTTGGTTAGCTACACATTATGCTGGATTTTTATAATTTTGTCTCAAATGGCCACAGTTAAACCAGGTTTAAAGCGTGGCTTCATTTTTTCTCTCAAATGTTTCTTTTATTCACTCTGATTATGATTTACCTATTATAGCTCACTACAGAGCCACAGCTTGAATATTCCGATGTTTTCCACTTTCTTTCCATTAACTGGCCAATGATAATGCTCGTCAAGGAACATTACTTCATTACTTCTATACTAATTGCATACTGGAAACTCTGAAAGTCTCATTCAGTCACATACAAACTAGGGTTCAGGTCACTTCCGTAAAAGTCCTGTGTTGTGTTCTGAATTTCCTACTCTTCTCATTCTACCCTCAATCTGTAAGGGAGTCTCACATGGGACAGGGTCTGTTTCGAACCTGATTACCTTGTATTTATTCCAGCTCTTGGTACCATGCTTGATACATAGTAAGCACTTGACAAATACCTCAATTATCATCTGCTTATGTGGCTTCAGCTACCACCTCTATTATTTTTCATTTTATTTTATGGTATTTGTCAAGCATCATTCAAAGTGCTGGGGAAGGTACAAGTTAATTAAGTCAGACAGAGTCCCTGTCACACTTGGGGTTTACAGTCGAGGTAGGAGGGAGAACACGTATCTCCATTTTACAGTTGAGGAAACTGAAGCACAGAGAAGTTAAGTGACTTGCCCAAGGTCGCACAGCAAGCGACAGAGCAGAGATTAGAACCCAGGTCCTTCTGACTCCCAAGCCCATGCTCTGTCCAGTAGGCCATGCTGCTCTACATGATAAACTCCCAAATCTACCACCCCAGCCCAGACCTCTAATCTAGCCTACAACCCTCCTTTTCCTCTTGCCTCCAGGACATCTCCATTTGGATGCCCAACTGGCCTTCAATGATAATAATAATGTTTGTGGTATTTGTTAAATGCTTACTATGTGTCAGTCACTGTACTAAGCACTGGGGTAAATACAACTAACTGGGTTGGATATGGTCCCTGTTCCACTTGGGGCTCACAGTCTTAATCCCCATTTTACAGATGGGGTAACAGGCACAGAGAAGTGAAGTGACTTGTCCAAGGTCACAAAGCAGCCAAGTGACAACTAGGATTAGAACACTTTACATTTCCCAAGCCGAACATTTCTTATTCCATCCTAAACTTCCTTCTCTGGGTCAGACAGCCCCATTCCCCTACACCCCAAAGCCTACAACCTTGATGTCATCCTTTGCTTCTCACTATCTTTCAACTCTCTTAATCAATCAACTACTAAATTCAGTCAGTTCGCAGTAAGCTCCCATTCCTCCCTGTCCAGACTGCTACTTTGCTCCAAGTTCTCATCATATCACAGTGGAACTATTGTTTCAACCTCCTCACTAGTCTTCCTGCCTCTAGCTGCTTTCTACCTCTCCAGTCTTTATGCTTCTGCATATAACATCTTCTTGATCATTTCACATCTCCCCCTTTCCTCAATTCTCCCCCATTTGCTAACCATTTTCCTCTACATCAAGCAAAATCTACTCATGTTCAGCTTCTAAGTTCTTCAGAACTCTATCCATCTCAGAAATAAGCCTTCTTTATTCACTAGCCTCTGTCTTGTGCCTATCACACTGACTCTCTAGTTTCATCTTACTCTCTATTCTTCTTCCTCTGTCCTACACATATGCTATTCCATCAGCTTGGAACTCTCTTACTTCCCAATTCTATGGACTCCAGTTTTCCCCACCTTCAAAGCCCTTCTAAAATTCCACCTTCTCCAAAAAGCATCCTTGATTAAATTAAATAGGGATGACTTTAGTGTATTGAAGTTGGGTGGTTAGGGGCCACTCAAACTGAAGATCTACATTTAGTAGGTTATTAGCTTTGGGGAGTTTATCTGGTTTGCAGTATTTTCAGGTACTTCAGATGAAATAATTAAGACTAAATTGGATTTTCAGGACCTGAATTAGTTACACTATAATTTCTAGGGTAACCCTATCAAAGGAATCAAATATAAAATGAGAAACTTTACTACAGCCTATCTTGAGGTCATCATAATGATTATATTTAATATAAATAGTCAGATAATTTTAAATATTATTTAGTTTTCTAAATGTTGGTTGAAGCAGTTATAAACACCAGATGGTTTAGTTATAACACCAGCATTTCCACAAAAAATGAAAACAACCACCGAGCTTTGATCTTAATTCACTGCCCCCAGTTTTAAAACCTGATTATCTAATGAATCAACTCATACAGCCCTTAGGATTACCCCGCTACATTCTTCACTAACATTATTACTGTATTTTTGATATTGAGTTTTGGGAATCGTATCAAATAGAATTTCCAAAGACTTCACAGATTTCCAGTTTGAATACTTAATAAACTCTTGAAATGTCACATCTTGTAACTGTCTGGGGTATTGTTAGATGATATAAGAACAGCAAGATTCAAAATCTTTCCAAGGATCCGTAGTTCATTCAAAATTTGGAGTAGAGTTCTAGATTCTTGTAAAGGGACAGGGCATTTTTTTTAATCTACTGGATACCTTTTTCAACATTTCTTTATATACCTTTTCTTGAAATCAAAATGACCTGCAGAAACAAGTATGTTGTCCCAAATAATTCCTTTAGAATTATTTTTTTCAAGATACACATGTAGCAGAGACTCACCGAATTAGAAAAGTTCTCTAGAGATCATCTAGGCTGTATTCCTCCAGGCCCACATCCAATGATCCCACATTTGGGAATTTTAGCAGATTTCCAAGAAATGACATTCCACAAATATCATTTTATGACCCACACTTATTTGTGCTCTTAGAAAATTCTTCCAAAGTGAATCCATCTCTATCAGGCTGTTCATTTTGCCCTCTGCGAACATGAAAAAGAGTAATCATGATTTAAATCAAGTTTTTCATTAATGGAAAAGGACATTAAGTTCTCTTTCAGCATTTTTTACTATATATTTATTCCATGTTGTAAATGTAGTGGATTGACTCCTAAAAGCAGAGGTTAGGAAAAAGCAAAATAAGCAAACCCATGACTATTTTTGAACAACTTGTCTATCAAGACATTATATTATTTCTGACATTGGTGACCCTGTTGTAAAAAACATGTTATCTTGGCTTTCTTTAATATCCATCCTGATGGTTAGTATCCCGTTCAGCATCTCTAACATCTCCAGCTTTTCCAATAGTAAAACATGATGGATGTCCATGAATTTGGGTATCTATTAATTCATTCATTCATTTATTCATTCAACTGTATTTACCGAGAGCTTCCTGTGTGTAAAGCACTGTACTAAGTGCTTGGCAGAGTACACTATAACAATAAACAGACACATCCCATGCCTACAATGAGCTTACAGTCTAGAGATGAGCATGACCCAAATCCCTGTTGTCTCTGGGTATCATCGATTGCTTCTCTTCCTCTATACCTGCCATGCATTCACACTTACCTTCCTCATGCCCCCTCATCCCACACATCCCTGTTCCTTTCCATTCCCAAACAATCATCAATACCCACAGGAGCTGAGTAGCAGGGCTTGGTGGAAAGAACATGGGTTTGGTTGTCAGGAGACAGAGGTTCTAATCTGCTTTCCATTACTTGTCTATTGTGTGTCCTTAGACAAACTGCTTAACATTCTGTGTCTCAGTTTCCTACCTGTCAAATATGGATAAAACACCTGTTACCCCTTTCTCTTAAACTGTGAGCTCGAAAGGGAACTGGTACTGTACTTGATTTTCTTGTAGTTGGCACATAGTAACTGCTTAAAAAGTACTTTTTAATTATCATAATTAAATTAAATTATCATTAATTATCATTAAATAATTATCATTATTATTATTATTACTGTTGGAGGGAAGAGTAATAGAAATCAGATGAATTCATAAGACAAAATTGCTTCCTGAATGCTGCTAAGTTTGTAGGCTCTAAACATTCTATCACCTTTTTCTGCCTAACTCTTGATTTCTGATTATTTATCTGCATTGATGTTCCAAACATTCTCTTATCACCTTTTTCTGCCTAACTCTTGACTTCCAATTATTTATCTGCATTGATATTCCAATGCCCTCCTCTCCCCTAAAACCTCAAGTGTTTTGATATCCCTTAGGGCTAGACTTTAGCTTTAATGGATTAATTTCTTAAAAGGCAAGCATTCCCAAATCATAGTATTTCCTGAACTGTATTAAACCTTCTGTTGTGTCCAAGACATTGATCCCTTATTTCTGATCTAGAGAAAATTGAACCCTTCCCTACACTCTAGCAAAACTGAAGTAGAATCTGGTTTTTTTTTTTTTTACATTGCTCTTCTTAAGAAGGTTCTAAGGAGAATTCAGAAGAATTTCATTCTTTCTATGTTTTACAAATTTTTTCTTTCAAATCCCATCCTCACACCTGCAATCCGTGATGATAATAATAATAATAATTTTGGTATTTGTTAAGCACTTACTATATGCCAGGTACTATGCTAAGTACTGGGGTGGGTACAAGCAAATCAGATTGGGCGCAGTCCCTGTCCCCTGTGGGGCTCACAGTCTCAATTCCCATTTTACTGATGAGGTAACAGGCACAGAGAAGTGATGTGATTTGCCCAAGGTCACACAGCAGACAAGTGGTGGAGCTAGGATTAGAACCCATGACCTTCTGACTCTCAGGACTGTGCTCTATACACTATGTCATGTTGCTTCTCATGATAAACTTCTGATAAACTTCCAATTATCATTCTCTCAAATAATTAGAGAGGGCCTTAGGGGGTGGAGGGACTGACTGTAGGTCTCAGGTTCAAAATGGAAACATTAAGAAGTCTATTGCAATCATGTATAAAGCCAAGAAATAAAGTATATTTTATCAAAAAAGGAAGCACTTAAGAAGTATCATCTTAAGGCTAAACATGCCATACATCCTTGTGTTAAATCACATCCAGTATTCTTAGACTAGATATATATCTATTCAAAATTGTATGCATGAGAGAAAGTGCTTGTTATAATGGATAAACTGAAAATTATATGAAAGATTGTCTTATATTTGTTTCTACCATAGTCTAAAAATGAGAAAGGAAGTCATGAGCATTGAAACTCAGACTAGAGTTTTATCCACTAGAGTCCTTAAAATAATAGTAAATAATAATGCTATTTTCATGAGCAGGAGTAGTCAAACGGCAGAGGTGATCAACAATCAGAAGAAGGGTTTTAATGCACCTGTTTGCTTAAAATACAAGTAATCAGCCTAATGAAGAACAGTTCTTCTCTGAATCAAATTCAGTCATCCTGCTAATATTTTGGGGGAATTTATTTTCCCTTCCATAGGTAAATGGCATTTTCCCCAAAGACTGGTGTCCTCAATGAGAGTTGGAATCGCATCTGTGACCTTCCACAGTTTGAACACTTTAGATTCCTGCAATTTTTTTAGCTGGAACAGAACCATGAAACTAAATATTTGATATTTCAATCTTTCCATAGCAACTGACAAAGATGTCATAAGCATAGGATTAGAACTTCACTGCTTGATCAAGCAAACGGAAAAGCTACTGTGGTTCGTGAAGATGACAGCTTATTTGAACACAAATCCCAATAATAAAATGGAAAACTCAGAAAAATAGCATCTGAAGAAAATCTTATAAATATATATATTGAGTTTCAAGATTTTCCATGAGTGAAAACTCCTCTATAAAAACAGAAAGTAATGAATATCAATGAATTTCAGTAAAGAAAAAACATATTTAAGGACATAAACAACTGTTATGGGGAAATGGAAAGCCTAAAGTGTGCACTATATTTTGCAATCTCCTACTACTTCCTTTTTTTTTTTCAAATGGCATTTGCTAAGCACCTACTATGTGCTGGTCAGTGTATTAAGTGCTGGGGTAGATACAAGCTCATCAAATTGGACAAAGTCCCTGTCCCACATGGGGACAGTCTTAATCCCCATTTTACAGATGTGGTAACTGAGGCACAGAGAAGTTGTGACTTGCCCAAAGTCACACCTTTCTATTGGACTTTTCTATTAGCTTAGTGCTCAATAAGTGCTCATTAATGCCATTGATTGTATACAACAATTCATGTTCTAGGGGATATGTGCACTTTCCTGGCTGACATCAACTGAGATTCAGTAGCCTTTTCAAAATTAAGAAAGTGAGGTGATGAGTTCAGAATCCCCTAAACCCCAGATCAATGGGTGGGAGCTAGGAGATATGTGAAAAGTTTAACTTTATTAGGAATATCACATTTTTTAATGGTTTTACTTAAGGTTTACTATGTGCCAGTTACTGTACTAAGCACTGGGGTAGATACAAACTAATCAGACTAGACACAGTCCATGTCCCACATGGGGCTCACGGTCTTAATGCCCATTTTGCAGATGAGGTAACTGAGGCACGGAGAAGCTGAGTGACTTTTCCTCTACACTGTGAACTCATCCTGTAGACTGTGAGCTTGCTGTGGGCAGGGATTGTTTCTCTTTATTGCTATATTGTACTTTCCCAAGTGCTTAGTACAGTGCTCTGCATACAGTAAGCGCTCAGTAAATTCAATTGAATGAAAGTTGGTGGAGCCGGGATTAAAACCCAGGTCCTCCAACTCCCAGGACCATGCTTTATCCACTAGGTCCCAATGCTCCTCATTTCTCATGTGTGTTCAAGTAGGATCCCCCTGCTTTTCAGAAATATACTGAGATTTAGTATCCTGTATTCATAAACATAAATATAGCTGATGATTTGCTCATCTTATTCATCATGCACCGTGAAAGATCTGCAGACAAAAATCAATTTATAAAAAAAAAACAACACTCTGAAAGACACAGGTAATAATACTAGTGTACTTGACCAGCACAGATATCCACTGTCATCTTGAAAACATCCAAGGGCAATTGCAAATCTTGAAGAGAAAGAAAAAAAAAAAGGTTTCAAACATTTTCAAATTATCACTGGTATAAGAACACATAAAATGTTTTCCTTTAATTTAAGTAGAATTATCTTTTCAATCAATCGAGCAACAATATTTTTTGAGTGCTTACAGTGTGCAGAACACTGTATTAAGCACTTAGTAAATCCTTTAAATACTGAAATTAAACCAATTTCATTGCTAAACTGACTTTAGTAATGTAAAGTTATGTGAGGGTTTGATTTGTAATTCAAAAATTATTGGTGCCAAATCAACCAATAACAAATTAAACATTTTATCACCTTTTGTAATTTTGCTGTTTCTCTGCTTTTTTCTCCAACTTTCCCTACTGACTTCTCTCTTTTTTCCCACTCTTGTTATACTAGAAAAAATTGTTCTTTCTTAAAAATCTGAAGTTGTTTATATGCAGCCTTGAGCTCTTTGGAAGAAAGCCACTCTAGGTACCTAATGAACAAACAATATTAAACCATAGCATTACCAATAGGGGAGAAAAAGACATTTTTCAGCATTATCCTAAATTAATTGGTCTGGACTGCCGCTGCCTACATGATTTGTCTAGAGTCTTTAATATTCATAAAATCATTTGAAATTTCCTATTTTAAAACTGAACACTGTCTCATATGATTGTAGAAATACTAAAAAGGTAGTCTTCCAAACTCATAAGGAATGCCAGAGGAAGAGATTATATGACAAGATAAAATTGGAAATAATGACTATCCACAAGCATACATGAAGCAGCATGGCTCAGTAGAAAGAGCAGGGGCTTTGGAGTCAGAGGCCATGGGTTCAAATCCCGACTCTGCCAATTGTCAGCTGTGTGACTTTGGGCAAGTCACTTCACTTCTCTGTGCCTCAGTTACCTCATCTGTAAAATGGAGATTAAGACTGTGACTCCAATGTGGGACAACCTGATCACCTTGTAACCTTCCCAGTGCTTAGAACAGTGCTTTGCACATAGTAAGAACTTAATAAATGCCATCATTATTATTACTATGCAATCGATAGTATTATTGAGTGCTTATTCTGTGTAAAACACTGTACTAAACTCCTAGGAGAGTGCAATAGTTAGGAACACAATCCCTGCCCTTACACTATAGCACTGATACACACCCATGCATACACAAATCACTCCAGATATTGGACAATGCTATTTTTGTGAACTCTGAAAGAGTATCAGTCATTGTATCCAAGCATTTTGGCTAGTCACATGGGATGTTTTATGCCCTTCCAGTCGGCAAGAAAGTAATTCGATTTTTTTAGCACAGTCACCTTCAGGTGATTTTGAATTAGGTTGATATGTCCAGAATCGATTACTGTGAAGTGACAGAATTCCTTTGATCCATTATCATACTTAATGTCAATACTTTCTCCCTTTTCACCATTTTCCAATTTAGAATTTAAACTTTTGCTCCTCTCCGGAATTCAGTCATATTTTCTTAGTCTCCACTAGGTATTCATAAAAAGTAGCTCAATCCTAGATAATGTGAGAAGTGCCACAATGTTAGTGATCAATAAATATTATTGTTTAATTGATTGATTGATAGGATTGTTCCATGCCCATTCAGATCATTTGGAATTTAGAATAAGAAAGTTCTCATAAAAAATACAATTGAGAAATGTACAGAAGTGCCCACTCGATTTCCTAAATTCTACTGTATGAAGAGGCTTAATATTGTCCTGGTGTGTTTTTTAAAAGAATTATGTATCATGAAGGTAATTGTACTAATGCAAAGTATAGTGACTGCATCCTTGTCTGCCATCTGGACAAGTTGCAAAATAAACTGTCACATTTACTCTTGGAAAAAAATAACAACCTAGGTTGTTTGCCACCACTGGTCAATGAGTTGTCAGTAACTAAGATTTGAAATAGACACATACAAAATTGAAAATCATGCATATTCCCTAAGGAACAGCCTTTAAAGAAGAACAGTATAAATGTAGCACTATGGAGAAATTCACTAGAGCTTTGGCAGAGAAAAAATTGAAAAATGTAAAATAAAAAGCATAAACTGCTCCAATGTAAGTCAGACATAAAGTGTTAGACAAATTATAATACTGGATTGTGGATTTGTTTATGGGAATTTCCAAACCTTTAATTCTGTCTCCACATCTACTTCTCAAAAGCTTGAAACTTTGAAACTGCACTCAGCACAATCAATTAAATTTGCATAATATTGAAATCAAACAAAAGGAATCCCTCCAGTTCAACCAGAAGTCTCTGACATTTCAGAAAAACTGTTCGCAAATCCATGCCAAGTGTGAGATTAAAAATCCTAAATCAGGTGAATAGCTTCAGCAATTCAATTTCACACACACAAAAAAAAAATTCCCAAATCCAAACTCAATGTGCCAGTTCTCTTAATTGGGATAAAATCTATTCTGAAACAGATAAAATAGAAATGGTGAGTAACCTATTTGTACATAGAGAACATCATGACATTTAGCTACCAGGTGGGGCCTCAGCAGGGATACTGGGCATCTCTCAGAATTAAAGGTCTTGATTTCTAAATCCAATCTGTCTGCCCTGGCATTCTTGTTATGGGGAAAATAATCTTTACATAATCTTCTCACTAACTTGGAAAACTGAAATAGATAGCAGCAGGAGAAGGTTCTGAAGATCTAGGGAGCCAAGTTCAGTAGACCCAGAACACATATCAACATCTTTGACCCTCTCCAGTCACTGTGACCTTATGAAGGGCAAATTAGAATATACTAAATTACCATTAATGGTGAAAGTGAAGCAAGAAGAGAATTCTTCCGGACTTAGAAGTTATCATTAAACTGCTTGGCACATAGTAAGCGCTTAACAGATGCCATTATTATTATTATTATTATTTTGGAGAGAAATGTTAATAGACAGTCGGCTTCTGGTACCACGTGACCATTATTCATTCATTCAATCATATTTATTGAGTGCTTTCTTTGTGCAAAACACTGTATGCTTGGGAGACCTGCACTTGAAAAGGCACAGTAAAGAACTGAGTATTTTTTTATGGTACTTGTTAAGTGTTTACTATGTGCCAGGCACCGTTCTAAATGCTGGGGTAGATACGAGTTAATCAGGTTGGACACAGTCCCTACCCCACATAGGGCTCAGTCTTAGTCCCCATTTTAAAGATGAGGTAACTGAGGCACAGAGAAGTTAAATGACTTACCCAAAGTCACACAGCAGGCAAATGACAGAGCCAGGATTGGAACCCAGACCCTACTGAATTCCAGGCCCATGCCCTAAATTTGAAATTATGTGTTTAGGGAGAAAAGTTTCTAAGCTTCTGTCCTCTTCTTTTTCCAAAGGTTCCTCAATACTGATCTGATCATGTTTCACTTTGCTCAGAGCTCTATTTTCAAATCCACATGGATCAAATCGATATTTTAACTTCCTAAGCTTCAAGATGGCCTATCATCAAACTTTCCCCTCACTTTGCTGCTCTTATTTCTCATTCATTCATTCATTCAATCATATTTATTGAGCTCTTACTATGTGCAGAGCACTGTACTAAGCACTCCATCCTTACCTCGCATACTCTTGAGAAGGACACATGTAGCTGGATATTTCAGTATACTGAATTATTCAGTGAAGGCCCTCTGACACACAGTCCCATCCTCATGAGAGTTTTTATTTTATAGTATTTTAAAATTAACTGTTCAAACTGAAATTCTGTACTAGTCTTCATCCACAGTAGCACAGAGATACTTCAGGAGCCCCATGTGGGACAGAGACTATGTCCAACCTGAATATCTTTTATCTATCCCTATGCTTAGTATAATGCTTGGTGCATAGTAAGTGTGTACCAAATACTATTATTAATAGTAGTATTACTCATTTCTCTGTGCATATAATGGAGACATCATCAGAAAGATAGCATAATCATTATTTGTATATTATTTGTATGGCTGAAAATTGTTTGAAGAATTAATGAAGCATTACTTAAGATCCATCAGACAAATTTAGCAAAGGTGCAACAAGGAGTGTTAACACCGGATTTTTAAATTCTCACCTTCCCATATGATAGATTTTAAGAGAGCTGAAGAACCCACCGTCCTTAGCTTACTTGGATTGTAGACTACATCTATCTGTAAAAGAACAAATACAGCTGCAATTTAAGACACCCCATTATCCACTGGGCAAGCAAAACCCATTCTTACCACAAATGATTAAGCAGCATTGTACCATAAGTACCAAATCACTATGATTTTCTTTGTTATTCATTGAAGGAACACTGATCATAAAGTCCTTTCTACTAATGTGCATGTAATCTGTAGTTTTTTAGGATCCGAACTATAAATTATCCTGTATGATAGGACTGCTCTGATTCCTCCATCTACTGGAGTCCTGACCCATTTCTTTCTAGCCACAGATTTAAGAGACCCTACTTGGGCAGTCTCACAATACTCTGAAGGTGAATCTAATATGTGGGTTCTGGATCTTTTCAGCAGCAAGAAATTAAGAAATGTAAATCACTTTTTCTAATTTTAGCTCTACTCAAGCATCTTATTAAGGAATTAAGGTCCCCAAATTGACCCTAAATTATCCCTGTGTGTGCAATGGGAAAGGAGCATTAACTCTGAAGATGCCCATTTGTCTTGCCAAAGTTAAATTTGGGAAAAGCCGCATGAACTGTCACATAAGAGCTTTTCATTCCCCGCAAGCTCAGAAATAAGGCCATCATATTTTCAATCCACATTCTTTGTTTACTTTTTCTTAGGTGTCCATTTCTGTGCCTAAAATTTAGTACCAGTGTGTCAGATTTATAGGTCAGAGAAGAAATGAAAATTGCCAACTTTCCTGGTCAGGAAAAAGATTTAAGACGCAGTTCAAATAGACTAGTCAAGTTAACTGAAAGCAGTCCTATCAACTCATATTTTCAACATAAACTTTTTCACCTTTCCCCATTGAATCAGCTGTTTTAAGTCAGATTATTTTCTTCCAGTTTTCAGTGCAAGGGGTATGCTGCAGATGGCTTCTCTGTGTCTGAAATCATGATCTGCTGTGTCAGTGAAGTGGGGCCACTGTCAGAGCGAATTACTTTGCCTGTGATATGTCTTACTGACAACATCACAGCCTTTTGATTTACATTGACTGGGCTTAAAATAAATGAGTGGAATATTCCCCAAGGCATATAATCAATCGCATCTGTTCCAATGCTGGTATTTCCTTTACCCTGTTTATACCATTACTGTCTCTGTTGAAACTGTATTATTATAAATGTTTCCAGGAATATACCCTGGCACAGGCTCACAGCAATGCTGCTACAATGCTAACAATTGAAACCTCAGAGGATCACAGCACTATAATATTGTTCCAATACTCAATCGATAGTGATAAATGCTTTTAGAAGAAATACTATACATGTATTATTGCATTTCTCTATATCTTCCTGTTTGATAGAGAAGAGCATAATGGTGGCAAAACAAAACAAAACATCTGTTAACAATGAGAAGGTAATCTTGCTGTATTACAAAATACTAGGAAAATCAATTCCTGGGTGTTTCTGAACCATAGTCTATTAAATGCTTAAAAACTGGAAATACTTGATGTAGTCATGAGATTAAGAAATATTGGGTAGGATATATACCTGGTATTTAAGTTAATTCTGGTGGATTAAGTAATATTGATGCTGATGAAGCTCTATCTCTGTGTGTCTTTTCACCTGTCATATCTTCTAAAATAGAGCCACCAAAACTAAATGGCCTGAAAATATCAATTAGTCCATTCTTCAGAGTTCTGTACAAAAAAAGTTGAAATAAGATGTTCTATGATGCCCTTTGTGCCTTTTAATAATTATACTACTACTTCTTAGTAAGTAGGTTCATTTTCTGGAGTCTTCCAGAATTTTGTCTTTAGAACATTTACCTTGATTTGAATAAGTGGTTTACAGGCTTAAACTAAGATGATTAAGCAGCTTAATCATCTTATCTTATTCTTCACAAGTGCTATGACAGAATATAACATGATGAAAGTATTATGGTGTGTGATATACAAAATCTTTGCTTTGGTGACCTGTATTAGCCCGGCAACTCTAACTTTAGCCATTCCTCAAGTTGTCCCACATAATTTGCATGTCATTATTATCGTCGTCATCAACAGCGGTATTTCCTGAGCATAAACTATGTGCCAAGCACTACATTAAGTGCTGGGGAGAGTACAATACGAGTTGGAAGCCCGCAATGAGCATGCAGCCTACAAGGGGAGAGAGACATTAATAATTTTCTAACTTTCAATTATAGCCTTGAGTCCTATAAAATGTTATTAATGCACTTCTCATTTTGCCTTAAGCTTACCTATGCATTTTCCTGAATCTTATTAATTCCAAAGTAAATTTCATTTGCTCCGGGTTTATCTTGCAAGTATTGTATGCATTCCGGGGGAAGATATGGGATTAATAAATCACTTAAAATTTAGAAAGGTGCCATGTTGAAATCAAAATAAAACTAGAGAAAATGTGTTTGATCATTTTTAAGATGAAAATACCAATCAAATCTAGTAAATAATCACTTCTTTGGGGTTGTTTCACTTCCATTTCAAACTTCAGAACTTCAGTCAAGTTGAGAAAATCAAGTGAAGCAACAATTAAGGAGGAACTTAACAGTCCCTCTCTCATCCTTCAGTTTTTTGAGTTATTGGTTTACAGATATTTGCAGAATTAATTTTTAAAAGCAAAATGTAATCTAGTAAATAGCTGAATCAACAGTTGTAAAATTACTTGAGTGCCCTAAGTGCTTCTCTCAGGCTGCCAAAATGCAATCATAATTTCTTTAAATTCTTAAGTGGAGTGTGTCCTTTCCTAAGAGGTCACTCTTCCTGTTCTAGATTGATGATTTCCATCCAACAAAAACTTCAACCTGTGTATTTCTTAATGTGTGATTATGAACTAGATGTATAAAGCACAGGCCTGGAACTCAGAAGACCCTGGGTTCCCTTTAAAAGAATAAACTAGTTTAAAAGTATATATATTGCATCTTTCTGAGAAGGGAGATGCAGATGAAAAGAATAGCCTAGATTACAAGCAGAGTAGGATTTTCTATTCTTTTTGTAAATTGAGTGTACAAGTGGCAAATTGTTTTATAGTGGAATCTGGAGATCACAACACCCTCACTTGTCTGCTGTGTGACCTTGGGCAAGTCACTTCACTTCTCTGTGCCTCAGTAAACCTCATCTATAAAATGGGGATTAGGACTGTGAGCCCCATATGGGACAGGGACTGTGTCCAAACTGATTAATATATATCTACCACAGTGCTTAGAAAGTGGTTAACAACTACCATTTAAAAAAAATGACTGTTCCCTAGTTATCTGTAGAATGAAGTTCTTAGCTTTCTCCTCAAATTGGCCAAGCATTATGAATCTTGGATGAAAAATATGCCATTCACATATACAGTAAAATTTGACTTGCTAGTTTAATTGGGCTGAAAAGTAGTGAAAAATGTCCACAGGGTATTCAATTTTGGCTGGTTGAACTGAAGTGGTAATCTTTCTCACATTTCCAGGTAGGTGGGAGAAAAAAACATGTTCCAAATGCATTCCCAGGGCTTTATGCAGAACTTCCCTAATTCCCAGCAACACAGCCTCCCTGCCCTCCTCAGAAAATTCCCAGTGGTCCTTCTATCATAGGTCCTTGCTGAAACAATTTTAATGAAAACTGATATGGAAAATGCAGTCCCATATCTGTGTTGCTGTGAAAATTAATTAAAAAAAAAACTTCATATGTTCTATGAACAATAACTGCTCTACACTAAATTCAAGTAATGAATTTGGTTAAGTTTGATTAAGAAGGATCCAGGCTTCATGGAAAGAGCATGGGCTGGAGAGTTGGAGGACCTGGGTTCTAATGCTGCTTGTGCCAGTTGCTTGCTGTGTGACCTTGACAACTCTTCGCCTCAGGTTCCTCAACTGTAAAATCGAGATTAAATACCTCTTCTCCCTCCTTCTAGACTATAAGCCCTGAGAGGCAGGGACTCTGTCTGACCTAGTTCATTTGTACATACTGTGCTTAGAACAGTGTTTGTTTTTGTACTGCGCTTAGAACAGTGTTTGACACTTAAGTGCTTAAAAATGCCATTAAAGCAGATTTTAAAAAAATAAACCAGCTTTAAAAGAATAAACTAGTTTAAAAGTATATATATTGTATCTTTCTGAGAAGGGAGATGCAAATGAAAAGAATAGCCTAGATTACAAGCAGAGTAGGATTTTCTATTCTTTCTGTAAATTGAGTCTACAAGTGGCCGATTGTTTTATAGTGGAATCTGAAGATCACAACACCCTCAAGGAATACACAATCTAGTGGAACAGGGATAACAAACTAAACTTCACTGAAAGAATGCATGCATCTGAGGTATATAGATAAAATAGTGTTGCTTTAATCGATGGTATTTATTAGGCACTTATTCATTCAATTGTATTTATTGAGTGCTTACTGTGTGGAGAACACTGTACTAAGCACTTGGAAATTACAATTCGGCAGCAGAGACAATCCCTACTCAACAACATGCAGAGCACACTTCTACTCACTTGGAAAAGTACAGATCAACAGAGTTGGTAAAACATTAACTGCCCACAAGGAGATTCAACAGATTATAGTTCAACTGTGTACAGTTTTGTTTGCATTATGAAAAACTATAGAATGAATATCTGGGATCCTGATACACCATCTGAGCAAGGATGTCCCAAGCTCATTCACAAAAGTCCCTACGCAAATATTTAGCATTTTAGAAATGACTTTGTGTCAAATGGTATATTTTTTAAAATATCCCTCCAGACTGATCTGTACTGGTTTAATATGACTACTTTAAGATACTCATTATAATCCCGTCACCTGTGAATACAGTAAGGTCTATTTCCTTTGCTGAATGAAGCATGGTTCTTTTAACCCAGGTGTTTTATAAACACCGAGGGACTTGGAAACAAGCATAACTTCTTAAAATACCTTTTCAGTTCATGCAGCAGCAGTTTGTTATATGGAGTCAAGTGTTACCGTGAATCAAAGGGGTCCTTAATGTTTTCTGAGTTGTTTTTTTTTTCAATTTCTATCAAGCACATATCAAAACTGGCAGGGAATTTTTGCTAAATGCATGCTTTGCTTTTCCATTCACCTCAAAAAAGGAGGTTCTTGCCTTGTCCAGTGGACAGTGTAGGAAGTGAATTCAGTCTAAGGACTGAAACCCAGGATGGAGCATTTAATCCAGAGTAGAGGCAGTATTGCCTAGTGGAGAGTTCAGTCAGTCAGTCAATTGCATTTACTGAGTGTTTACTGTGTGCAAAGCACTGTACTAATCGCTAGGAGAGTACAACAGAGTAATGTAACAGACACGTTCCCTGTCCGCAACGAGCTTACAGACTAAAAGGGGAGACAGACATTAATATGAATAAATAAATTACAGATATATACATAAGTCTGTGAGCTGGGAGAAGGGATGAATAAAGGGAGCAAGTCAGGGCAACACAGAAAAGATCTGAAGAAAAGAAAAAGATGGCTAGTCAGGGAGGGCCTCTAGGAGAAGATGTGCCTTCAATGAGGCGTTGAAGACAGGGAGAGTAATTGTCTGTAGATATAAGGAGCGAGGGTGTTCCAGGCCAAAGGCAGGATGTGGGCAAGTGGTCGGCAACAAGATAGACAAAATCGAGGTACAGGTATGAGGAGAAAATATCCTTTTTTTCTACCTCTTATATTAGGAACCCCATATGGAATAGGGAGTGTGTCTGAATTTATATCTTATAGCAATTACAGACCTTGACTCATATTAAGGGTTTAATAAATACTGTAATTATTTAATGCCATACATTTTCATTTAAAAATATCTTGGCAGTATTTAAAATCGTTCATTTGAAAATGCACTTTATGGATAATGGCCCAGGTAAAAGTTATTGAAGTGTTTGAAGGCTAGAAGGTGACAGTCAGACTATGGTGTTGCTAGAAGGAAATCAGCCACTATAACAATAGAGCATTTCCCTTCAGCCACCTCTCCTATCTGAGGCAGTCCTATCTCAATACTCCTGCCAAGATAATAATAATAATAGTGATACTTGTTAAGTGGTTACTATGTGCCTGGCACTGTCCAAAGCACTGGGGTAAAAACAAAGTGATTGGGCTGGAGACAGTTCCTGTCCCACACTGGGCTCACAGTCTTCATCCCTCATTTTACAGAAGAGGTAACTGAGGCACAGGGAAGTGAAGTGACTTGCCCAAGGTCACAGCAGAAAAGTGGCAGAGTGAGGATTAACACCTAGGTCCTTCTGATACCCAGCCCCATGATTTAGACCATCCACCTCAGAAAGAGCCAGAGGGTCAGAAACCTGACTCATAAGACTTGGTCCCATCTCCCTCCCTGCCCACCCGTGCAAACCATTCCCCGAGAAAGGGCAGCTTTGGTCTCAGCACTGTTTCAACGGGCAGGGGGAAGGAGAGGTCAAATGATCTTGACTATCCTCCCTACAACATTCTCGTCATTCAAATTTGGAATAAAATGCTCCTGCAATGATGCTCCTCTCAAAAGTGATCTGGCCCTTGGTCATCTGCTGCTGTACACCTTCCACAGTACTCCTGGCATGTTGCGATTTCAATGGTGCTCTTGTCATGGTGCTCCTATCCTAGGGCTCCCACTGTGGTACTCTACAATCTGAAAAATTATAAAATCCAGTTTTCTGGGGGCCAAGCTTGTTGGAATTGAGATTACATTCAAAGGAGCAGCTCTGACAAACAAAATTTTAACAATTGTGAGGGTGGGCAGAGGGTGAAGGGGCCAGAAGGCCTGAGTCTTGGGTTAGCTAAAGTGCCAGATGGGGAATAAAGGGCCAGGCAGGGGATAGCCCCAGCTGTCCAAACCTACCTGTTCCACAGCTGCCCAACACAAAGATGTCAGTTGAGGCATTATAACCACAGGCATGGGGTGAGGAAAGCAGTGGACATAGCATCCGTGCAGATCAGGTGCTGAGGAGCGTTTCAGGAGAGAAGAGACCCCACCACCATAAATCCAAGTCTGCACAGTGCTAAGAAACACTCTGATCTCTACCACTATATGCAAAAAGGCAAGACGTTCCAACTCCTGGTACTGAGTGGCAAAACCTTCAAATGTTTAACTTGAGCAAAACCATATGGTGGGAGAGTGGGTGCTCCCTGAACCAACTGCCCCGATTTGTAATGTAGATGCCATTCCCTGAGAAAGGGGGCTGCTGCCCAGAAGCCTTGAACTCCACAATGGATTCTGAGAAAGGTCCCTGGGATCTGCTGCTGGCAGCCACAAATTGAAGTCTTACATCAATACTGGTTACTCAAACCAGTACAGCACAGCAATTCTTTGTTTCTGCCCTCTTCTGCTCTGTAGTTCTACATGAGCAATTCATCAAGCTGTTTATGTGCTGATGTTATACTTAGAGGCTACACTCTTTTTTGAAATGTTTTAAATTTAGGGTTGAACTGTGTGTGTATGATTATGATCAAAATGCTGCTATGAATAAGACTTTCCATTTTAAGGATCGATTGGCTTTCCATGGATTTCCTTTGTTTGACATGAAAAACTGGGGACTGAAAAACTAACACCTGATTCCCCGTTGACTCAGTGATTTACCGGACATAGTTTCAGAAGACGGGGCAGTTTTCAAGAATGTAACTGCAGGGCCTGTCAGGCTTTACAGAATAGTCATTTTCGAGAACCAGCTGCCAGATTCAGAGAAGACTTTCCTTCTTAGTTTCTAATCAAGCTGATTGAAAACATATATGTCAATTTAATTTGACAAAATACGCTTTTCTGTTTGGAAGGGAGATAATCCTGTTGGGTAGAAAAAAAGAGCACAACAACCCTATAAAACCTCAAACAGCTCTTACAAATCATTCACTTATTTTCAGCATAAGTGATTCAAACATATGGGTTATATTGGGTTAAACTGCTTTCAAATAAACAAGAGTTAAAAATTTAAAGGGAGAGGTTCCTGACAAAGTCAATCTGTAGTTCTATTGATCTAAATGGTTCATAATTCAGTGAATCTAAAATGCTGCCTCTTTGCACTATCCTAATTTTAATTAAAAAAAACTATCCAACTGTCAGTTTTACCTTCATATTATGATCTCCTCTTATTGAAATATTTAAAGGAAGGCTTCTGAATACCTAGGATATCCAAGAAATATTATGATTAATTCCATAAGCCTTCTGAAGCATGAGAGTAAATTGTTTTAATCTTGTCACTTTCCAAAACAATAAGCCAATTCTATTAAAGGTTTTTCTGCATTTATATTCAAAATGGAAAAGTATGAAAACAATTCTCTCAATACAGATCGGAAATTACAAATGTAGATTCAATTTTGTGATTATTTATTGAAAATAACCACTTGGTTTTCCTGTATTCTTTTATCAGTATTGTGGATTACTTTAGTCAAGCTCAACTCAGATAAAACCATGACCAGACCCAGAGGCGAAGAGACAAGGAATCCTGATATCTGACAGTAGTATATGTACTGGGGATTTCTTTGAGTCCTACTGATTATGAACAGCCAAACCAAAATCACTTTTTCCATTCCATCCCTCTGCATTTTTCTCTTCATATCAATCAGTGGTATTTATTGAGCAGAGCACTCTTCTAGGTTCTCGGGAGAGTACAGTACACCAGAGTTGGCAAACATTTTCCACTCCCGCAGTGAATTTATAGTACAGGGGGGAGACAGGCATTAATATTAAGAAATAATTTATAGTATATAATTTAAAGACACGTACAAAAGTGCTGGGGGGATGAGGGTGGGGTGAATACTCAAAAGCCCAAAGGTCACAGATCCAAGTGCATAGATGTCGCAGAAGGGAGAGGCAGCCGGGGAAAGGAGGGTTTAATCAGGGAAGACCTCTTGGAGGAGATGTGATTTTAACAATGCTTTGCAAGAAGGAGAGAGTGGTGGTCTGGCATATATGGAGGGGGAGGGAGTTCCAGGCTTGGGGGAGGATATGGGAAAGGGGTTAGCAGTGAGATAGATGGGATCAGGGCACAATGAGTTAGGCTGGTGCTAGAGAAGCAGAGGGTGTGGGCTGGGTTCATTCACTCATTCAATCGTATTTGTTGAGCGCTTACTGTGTGCAGAGCACTGTACTAAGCACTTGGAAAGTACAATTCAGCAACAGAGACAATCCCTGCCCACAACAGGCTCACAGTCTAAAAGGGGGGAGACAGACATCAAAACAAGTAAACAGGCATCAGTATCACCTTGTATCCACCCCAGCGCTTCGAACAGTGCTTTGCACATAGTAAGCGCTTAACAAATGCCATGATCAGCAGTAGCATTAATATGAATAAACAAAATTATACATATATACATCAAAAAAGTAAGCAGGCATTAATTATAAATAAATAGAATTATAGATATGTACACATATAAACAACAAGTGCTTTGGGACGGCGGGGAAGGTAGAGCAAAGGGAGTGAGTCGAGGTGATGGGGAGTTGAGGAAAAAAGGGGGGCTTAGTCTGGGAAGACCTCCTGGAGGAGGTGGGCCTTCAGCGGGTAGATCTGACACTGTCCCTGTCCCATAGGGGGCTCGGGAAGGAACACAAGTACTGAATCCCCACTGCACTGATGAAGGAGCAGATTAAAGAGGAGTGGTGGGCCCCGATCTCATCAGACCCTGCTCCTCAGCCTTCCACCAAACCCCAAACCCCCAACCCCCTCAGGCACTGATCCTATCAGCCTCTGCTCTCACAGTCCCCCACCAGGCCCCAATCAGTGCGCTGAGATATGACAAAGCGAGCTGATTGAGTACTTTAATGTACATGGTACGGAGTTTCTATTTGATGCTGAGGTGGATGGGCAACCATAGGACGTTCTTGAGGAATGGGGAGTTGCGGACTGAGTGTTTTTTCAAAAAATGATACGTGCAACAGAGTGAAGTGTGGACTGAAGTTGGAAGAGGCAAGATGCAAGGAGGTCAGGGAGGAGCAGATGCAGTAATCAAGACTGGATAGGATAAGGGCTTGGATAAGTGTGGTAGCAGTATGAATGGAGGGGAAAGGGCAGATTTGAGCAATGTTGTAAAGATAGAGCTGATGGGATTTAGAGACAGATTGATTATGTGAGTGGAATGTGGGATGTCAAAGACAACACCAAGGTTAGGGGCTTGTGAGATAGAGAGGATAGTGGTATTGTCTACAGTAATGGAAAAGACAGAGGGAGGACGGAGATTGATAACAAGCCATTCGATAATGTGAACAGCACAAATCCTTACTCCAATGTGCCAACAACCAGCACTGAGGAGATCTGGTCCATACTTCCATGCAAATTTTGTGACTATTTCTGCAAATTATGAGTGAAGCATTCCAGCTGAATAAAGCATGAGTTGCCACCAGATGCTGACTCATTTGAGCTCCATGTGGCAGTTTAGCATAGTGCTAACACCTTTCAGGATGTGCTTCTTTGGCTTAGAAAATGGGTAGAGCTGGCCAGGAAAAAGTCGAACAAGCCTGCCATGTTTCTCAGAGACAGAAATACCCTGACCAACGGAAGAGTTCTTCTCTGCTTGAGCTGAGAGGCCAAGGGGTGGGGGAGGAGGGCCAATCTTTAGGATGGTTCGAGGCCTGGAGGCAGGGTCCCAGATAGGAACTGCCAAACTTTTGAGCCAGAATTTACCATGGAGTTTGATTCTCTAGGAGAGCTGTCTATCCTTGCAGAAACCTCATCAAATAATTATTCAACTGTTGCACCTCTGGCAGGGGAAACTGTAGGGGAATGTCTTCACTGTGTGGCTGCACTGCAAACCTCTAACAAGACTGTAGTTCTCAGCAGGACTCAGGGCAATTGTGGGTGGATTCCCCAGAGAGGAAGAAGAATTAAGGTGGGACTGTGTGGACAAAAGGAAAGAGCCCAGGCATAGGATAATATCTGCCTTCCCCTCTAGACAGTAAGCTTGTTGTAGGCAGGGAATCTGTCTATTTATTATTATATTGTACTCTCCCAAATGCTTAGTACAGTGGTCTGCACACAGTTAACACTCAGTAAATTTAATTGACTGACTTACAGACCTGTCATTCATTCATTCATTTATTCAATCATATTCATTGAGTGCTTACTGTGTGCACAGCACTGTACTAAGCGCTTGAGAGGTACAAGTCAGCAACAGTTCTGATCCTAAGCCAGGAGTCCTAATCCTGGCTCTGCCATTTTGTCTACTGTGTGACCATAGGTAAGTCATTTAACTCCTCTGTACCTCAGTTACTTCATCTGTAAAAGGGGAATTCAATACCTGTTCTCCCTCTTACTTAGAATGTAAGGTCCATTGTTTCCAAGCTGATAGTCTTGTATCTACCCTAGATCTTAGTATAGTATGATGGGATATAGTAAGTGCTTAACAAATGCCAAAATGATTATTAATGGTCTACAACAGGGCACTTAGGGAAGAATAAGTGCCAGGGTGCTCATTCTGACTCAGGTTTTTTCAAATTGGATTCTTCATTCTCCAATCATATTGATGATTAATAATAATAACAATTATTATTATGGTATTTGTTAAGCACTTACTGTATGTTAAGCACTGTTCTAAGAGCTGGGGTAGATACCAGCTCTTAGATACCAGCTAATCAGGTTGGATACAGTCCCTGCCCCACATGGGGTTTCACAGTCTTAATCCCCATTTTACAAATGAGGTAACTGAGGCACAGAGAAGTTAAGTTAAGTTGGATACAGTCCCTGTCCCACATGGGGTTCACAGTCTTGATCTCCATTTTACAGATGAGGTAACTGAGGCACAGAGAAGTTAAGTGACTTACTCAAGGTCACACAGCAGACACATGGTGGAACTGAGATTAGAACCCAGGTCCTTCTGACTCCCAGGCCTGTGCTCTATCCCGTAGGCAATGCTGTTTTGCAGGAGCTTGATAGAGTACAATACAACAGAGTTTGTAGAGACATTCCCCGACCACAGTTGGATGCACTTTAAAAAGTTTCCCTGCATGGAGCTGAGTCTTCTAGGACAGGAGCTCTTTGGGAGCATGGGAACTGAGTTATTCCTCCACTGGTATTTGTGACCAGCAGGAGAGGACCTGATCTACAGTCCTTTATGCTCTCGCAATGATTCAGCTTGGCTCCTGGGGACTGCCCTGGGATGGAATAACCCAGCCCACACCCCTGCTGCTGCCTTTGTTTCAGATGGCAGATCATGACTTCCATCTCAGCACGGGGACCTGTGATGTTCCCACTATACTCAGCAGGCGATAACATTGCCAACTCCTTTCAATCTTTTTGTCCAGCCCCCTGTTCCCAGATGTGTCGATTTTGACTTTCACTCCCGATTCTCCAATGTATCTGTACTTAGTAGGTGCCACCAAGAAATTGGGGAAAATTGAAAGTTGGTCAGTCAAATACTTAAGCTTCCCCAAAACAAAAGTGCCTTCCCTTTTTGCTCATTATCCTGTTTCACAATCCCTAACACTTAGTGCAATCAATTTTTATCCCTTATTAATGTACAGGCAAAGTAAGCTTCCAATTAAAAATTCACACCAGCACACCTGTAGCTTGATCTAAGTCATTCATTCAATCATATTCATCGAGTGCTTAGTGTGTGCAGAGCCCTGTACTAAGCGCTTGAGAAGTACCAGTTAGCAACAATCCTGATCCTAAGCCAGGAGTCCTAATCCTGGCTCTGCCATTTTGTCTACTGTGTGACTAATAGCAGGTAATCATGATCTAAACAATATGTGTTTTTGCTTAATTCCCAGGAAAGGCCTCCTTTTTAGGCTATGAAAACATGACTTTCTAAATTTGAACACTTGTACAGTCTGCATGGTTTCATGTTTCAATCAGTTCTAATGTTTTTGTCCCTCATTGCAAAGCAAACATAATTGAGGATAACCTTTCTCCCTTTTAAGCATTTATGCCATAAGCTTCCTTTATAGGAAGAATAATAGCTGTTTTCCTAGTTTTTGAGAATCTAGAAATCTAGTTGCTATCAAATATGTTGCATGAGTATCTTGGTCAGGGAAAAATCAAATTTAGCAATGTGACTGGCAATTGGCAAACATTTTTGAAAAAAGCCATTTTGAAAGACATTTAATTAACAAGTCATCAAATATATTGGAAGTGTGTATCAAAAAGTACAACTGAGAAAATATAAAGACATTTTTCACATGGAAATTGCTTTTGAATATAAGTTCCTTTGAGGTTAAATATGCCTAAATGTCACTGGCACCTTCCCATATAAAGTGGACATAAAAGAAATGCTATTATTATTTTCATGTTAGCTATTAACATAATCATTAGCATCATCAATATAATTCATCATCATGATGGCGATAAAGTAGCTAAAATGGTGGATTGAGAATTCAGAGTGTAGATGATTATTGTACAGTGCATCTCTTTCAAGAGCTAATTTTCCAAGAACAATACATTCTTATCATGAATATATCCACCTTTCCAATATTGCAAATGGATCAACTTATCAGTAAAAGGTAACTCTTAGCTTAGTAATATAACAGTGGTTCATCAGATCAGACAGTCCCTGAACCACATGGAGTTCATAATCTAAGAAACAGAGAAAACAGATGAGGAAAGCGAAGCCCAGAGAAATTAAATGACTTGCCCAGTATCTCACACAGACAAGGGATAAAGTCAGGATTAGAACCCAGGTCCTCTGAATCCCAGGTTCATTCTATTTCCACTAGGTCACTTGGCTTGAACTCCTATATTCACTTGATTGAAGTCTAACATCATTCATCAATATAGTTTTTCTTTTACTGTTTAGTTTGTATTTGTGGTTTAAGTCAGTAACTCCTTGGAGAAAGTTAGGTTATATACCTTGTTTTCATCCTTTGGTGGAAAGCTAACATGATACCATTTCCTTTTACTCGCCTACATGTTTCCAGAACTGAATGTGTCAATCTTATCATTTTCTTTCTAGTGAAAAAGTGTCCACTGAGAAGTAAGCAGAATCCCTAGATAACATAATGCTATGTGTTTTGCATCTACGAGTGCTAGTCTTCTTTCTTTTCTTTGAATTTACTCATTTTTTAGGCTTCAATAGAGCTACTAGGTTACAGAATGACATTCATTTAAAAGTAGCATACATTCGCAGAACTGAATATCCACCTTATTTACCAAGTGTAAAGCCACTTTTAAACTGCCAATGTCTGAAAATCCAGATTACCATAGAGAGTCAGCATTCATGTGAAAAAGCATGCTGCTCATTAATTTCAGCACCCAGGTCTTTATTAGCAAATGAAATCATCCATTTGGAATCATCATTCAGATTATAAATGCTTTCACCTATTTTGGAATTTTCCTAGTGAAGCACTACTCATGATATTGAAACTCACAGAAGAGCAGAAATGATGGTGAGAGTTGTTTTTTGGATCCTTGGATCCTACTGATAAGTTTCTTCTTCCACAGTCAGACAACTGGATAAACTACGACAGCCTGGAAAAATCTATCTATGCCATACAGATAGATCACATGTTCTCCAAGGTCAATTAATCAATCAGTGGTATTGATTGAGTGCTTACTATATGCAATGAAATGCACTAAGCACTTGGGAGAGTATAATACCACAGTGTTGGTAGACATGATCCCTTCCAAAAGGATCTTATTATTTTTATTGGGAGACAGATACTAAATATATTAGGGATAGGAGAAATGGAGTATAAGAATATTTACATAAGTATTGTCGATCTGGGGTGAGTATCAAAGTGCTTAAAGTATACACATACAAGTTCATAGTCTATGCAGAGGGTAAAGCAGATAGTGGAAATAAAGGGCCTAGTCTGAGAGGGTCCCTTGAAGGAGATGTGATTTTAGGAAGGTTTTTAAGGCGGGATGATTGGTGGACTGTGTGGTATGAAGCGGGAGGGAGTTTTAGGCTCGAGGGAGAATATGAGCAAGGGAACTGTGGTGGGATAGATGAGATCAGGGTACTGAGAATAGGTTGGCATGGATTCTAGAGACGCTGTGAAGGTAGAACCAACAGGATTTGGAGTTAGATTGAATATGTGGACTCAAGAGAAATAAGCTGAGGATAATTCCAAGGTTATGGGCTTATGAGACACATTGGTGATGTTGTTTACTGTGAAAGGAAAGTCATGGCAAGCATGGGGTTTGGGTGGGAAGATGATGAGTTCTGTTTTAAACATGCTAAGTTTGAGGTGTTGTTATGACTTTCATAACCCCGGTCTGGGCAGGGATTGTCTCTTGCTGAATTGTACCTTCCAAGCGCTTAGTACAGTGCTCTGCACACAGTAAGTGCTCAATAAATAGGTTTGAATGAATGAATGAAGTAGAGCTGTGCTGTTGGCAAAAGGTAAAGCGAGACTGCAGAGAGGGAGAGAGATCAGGGCTGGAGATGTGGATTTTGGAATCATCTGTGTACATATGGTAGTTGAGTTGTAGGAGCAAATGAGTTCTTCTAGTGAGTGGGGGTAGATGGAGAATAGATGGGAACCAAGAGCTGAGCCTTGAGGGAGCCCCACAGATAGTGCGTTGGAGGCAGCCTGTGAAAGAGATCGAAAAGGACTGGTCAGGGAGCTTGGAGTAGAACCAGGAGAGGACACTATCAAGGAAGCCTGGGTTAGATAATGTTTCCAGGAGAAGAGGGTGGTCCACAGTGACAAAGAGAATGGAAATTTCAAGGAGGATTAGGATGGAGTGACCACTGGATTTAGCAAGAAGGAAGTCATCGGTGACTTTTGAGAAGGCCATATCCATGGAGGAGGTGGAGTGGTGGAAGGGGCGGAAGCCAGATTTCAGCAGGTCAAAGATAGAGCTGGAGGAGAGGAATTGGAAGCAGTGAGGGTAGACAACTTACTCATGTAGTTTGGAGAGTTACGGTAGGAGGAAGATAGAGTGATAACTAAAGGGTGTCTTGAGGTTATAGGAGTGCTTTTTGGGATAGGGAATATAAGGGCATGCTTGAAAGCAGTGAGTCATTGGAAAGTCAGTGTTTGAAGGTGATCAAGTAGGGAAGGTGAGAAATGATGAGGTCGGAAGCACAGACGAAGGGGTTATAATTTTTTATAGTATTTGTTAAGTGCTTACTATGGGTCAAACACTTCTAAACACTGGGGTAGGTACAAGTCAATTAGGTTGCACCCCGTACCTCTCCCACATGGGGCTCATAGTCCGAGTACGATGAAGAACACATATTGAATCCCCATTTTACAGTTGAGGAAAATGAGGCGCAGAGAATAATAATGATGATGGCATTTATTAAGTGCTTACTATGTGCAAAGCACTGTTCTAAGCGCTGGGGAGGTTACAAGGTGATCAGGTTGTCCCAAGGGGGGCTCACAGTCTTAATCCCCATTTTACAGATGAGGTAACTGAGGTACAGTGAAGTTCAGTGACTTGCCCAAAGTCACAGAGCTGACAATTGGCAGAGCCGGGATTTGAACACATGACCTCTGACTCCAAAGCCCGTGCTCTTTCCATTGAATCACGCTGACTTGCCCAAAATCACATAGCAAGGAAGTGTCAGAGTCAGGATTAGAACCCAGGACCTCTTATTCCACACTAATCCTCCTCTAGAGATACTGCTTGGAAGATGGGAGAGTTGAAGTGGGGCTGGAGGAGGTTGGGCCTGTAAAAGATCGGGATGATTTTAAGGGAACAAAGAGGGAACAAAGTTTAATGTCTTCAACTGAATCAATGAAGTACGTGATTAGGTCAGCAGGAGTAAGGATAAGGGGACAAGGGATTTGAGGAGGGTGTTAGAGTTTGAAATGACTGTTGCTGTCAGTGAGAATGAGAATCAGTGAGGATGAAGTATTGTTCCCTGGTGGATGAGAGGGAAGAATCATTTAGCAATATGGATTTTGATCGTGGCTCTTTGGCTCAGCACTGAAGGTGAACCTTTGGACTTTTTAAATTAGATCCCCATACAAATTACAGTGTCTCTTTTATGAATCAGATATAGTAATTGTAACTTTTCTCTCGAGAATAAAAATTATTTCTATCTTGTGATAGTGACAAATGCAATGAATGGGGTTGACTTTAATCGAGGTCCTAGAAAATTAGTCATGTAGAGATTTCTAAATGAATTCCTTGTTTGCAATCATTTTTCTGTTTACAGATCTGGGAATGAAGGATTTCAACTACAGAATGGTGCTACTCTTGGATCATAATTAAAATATGCATAAAAGATGCACTGGGAAATGATTGCTTTGTGTTGCAGGCAATACTTACACAATAGGTTCTTAAGCTTTCAGTTCAGTCAATGCTAACTGCTTTTTTATGCTGCATTTGGAGAAAATCCTCATGAAAAATTAATCATGACCAGACGTGAAAAAGGTTGAATATATTAAAAAAGGTCATGTTTTCACCTCCTAAATCATCATTTAAAATTTTTCCCTGGAAATTTTCCAATATTTGACAACGTCAATTGGTATTTATTCAGTATTTATATGCAGTCCACTCATCTGTGAACATGTTTCCTTTTTGTCAAACCTAATTACATGAGGCCTGCCCTTCTAAATTTACAATGCATTTTATGTAATTGTTTTTGGATCTTGAAAAGTTGGGAATATTAAACCAAAAGGACAATTACTTCAGATTTTAATTCTCACCTATTTTTTTCTATGAAAAATCCCAGGTTCAGTTGAAAACATTCTAAAAGTTGACTAATTCTATACTTATTTAAAAATCATAAAGTTTAAAGGACTTTTATAAGCAAATGAAAACTCCTTAATGTACCTACGGCCATTCAAACTATTGTTCATCCACAAATAATAAGGCGCCGTCTGTATAGCATTGGATGGGGTACTTCCCAGTAGCAGAATTTGGTGACCATTAGGTTTCTGTATTGTCAATTAAATTCTGTGAACAGATGAAGGATTTTCCAGATGTAGCTTGCTACATAACCTTGTTTTCCTCTATCCTATTTTCCCTCTCTCTATATGTAGCACTGTAGATGGGTAATGCAGTTAGGAAAGCACTAACTGCTATTAAAGGAAAATGAAACCGAATCTTTGCAAATCTCTTTTGGGCCAAGGACAGTTTTGTAGTCAATATCTAGTCTCAAAATTTAAAAAGCTCCATCCTCTATATTGTAGGCTCATTGTGGGTGGGGAACTTGTCTACTAACTCATCAATTGTACTCTCCCTAGTGCTTAATACATTGCTCTGCCCACTGTAAGTGCTCAATAAATACAGTTGATTGATTGATAAATATAAGTGACTATTATTGGCTGACATCAGGATATCCAACTGAATGACAGTCAGCATTTCAGAACACTTCATTCCTGACACTCTTTCCCATCCCATATTGGTCCTCTCACCGTCATCCTGGATTTCTTCAGTGCCAGTGCTCACAGCCCAGGCACTGTGAAAGAGAGGAAGAGTCGGGGAAAAGCACAAAACCACCTGCACATCCACTCGGCAAACCCAGATTATCAGTCTGGCAGAATCTCAAATGACCTAGAAAGTACACATGAGTGCAGTCTCTTAGCAAAAAATAACCCAACCCTTTGTTCGTGTCTTTGCAAATTTGTTTTCTGAATTGGTACAAAAAAAATATAACAGGATCAAATGCTCTCCCATTAGTCAATCTATGATCCCAGGGAATGTGTCTGTTTATTGTTTTATTGTACTGTCCCAAGTGCTCAGCACAGTGTTCTGCACACAGTAAATGCTCAATAAATATGATTGAATGAATGAACATTAACTATCATCTGGATTAAAGATGGTACTACGGACAGTAGAAGTTTTTCACAATGGGTGAAAGTGACTGACAAGGCTAATGTATGACCAATAACCTTCTCAACAAGGTGATCACAGGAATCTTGCCCCTGACTGCACATTCTCATTTGGAACTCTCGCTTAGTGCTTAGTACAGTGCTCTGCACACAGTAAATGCTCACTAAAATCACTGATTGATTTCTCCATTGCTGACAGTTTCCAGGGAGTTTTAGTTCCTTTCCTCTTGTCACGATCAATCAATCATATTTTTTGAGTGCTTACTCTGTGCAGAGCACTATACTAAGTGCTTGGAAGAGTACAATATAACAGAGTTAGTATGCACGTTCCCTGCCCACAATGAGTTTATTCATTCATTCATTCATTCATTCCTTCAGTCATATTTATTGAGCGCTTACTGTGTGCAGAGCACTGTACTAAGTGCTTGGGAAGTACAAGTTGGCAATATATAGAGACGGTCCCTTCCCAATAGCAGTTCAACAGTCTAGAAGGAGGAGACAGACAACAAAACAACACATATTAACAAAATAAAATAAATAGAATAGTAAATATGTACAAGTAAAATAAATAGAGTAATAAATACCTACAAACATATATACATAATACAAGTGCTGTGGGGAGGGGAAGGAGGTAAGGAGGGGGGGATGGGGAGGGGGAGGAGAGGGAGAGGAAGGAGGGGGCTCAGTCTGGGAAGGCCTCCTGGAGGAGATGAGCTCTCAGTAGGGCTTTGAAGGGAGGAAGAGAGCTAGCTTGGCAGATGTGCAGAGGGAGGGTATTCCAGTCCAGGGGGAGGACGTGGGCTGGGGGTTGATGGCGGGACAGGCGAGAATGAGGCACAGTGAGGAGGTTAGCGGCAGAGGAGCGGAGGGTACAGGCTGAGCTGTAGAAGGAAAGAAGGGAGATGAGGTAGGAGGGGGTGAGGTGATGGAGAGCCTTGAAGCTGAGAGTGAGGAGTTTCTGCCTGATGCGTAGGTTGATTGGTAGCCACTGGAGATTTTTGAGGAGGGGAGTAACATGCCCAGAGCGTTTCTGCACAAAGATGATCTGGGCAGCAGCATGAAGTATAGATTGAAGTGGGGAGAGACAGGAGGATGGGAGATCAGAGAGGAGGCTGATGCAGTAATCCAGTCGGGATAGGATGAGAGATTGAACCAGCAGGGTAGCAGTTTGGATGGAGAGGAAAGGGCGGATCTTGGCAATGTTATGGAGGTGAGACCGGCAGGTTTTGTTGACAGATTGGATGTGAGGGGTGAACGAGAGAGCAGAGTCGAGGATGACACCAAGGTTGTGGGCATGTGAGATGGGAAGGATGGTAGTGCCATCAACAGTGATGGGAAAGTCAGGGAGATGGCAGGGTTTGGGGGGGAAGATAAGGAGTTCACAAGCACCATACTAAGTGCTGGGGTGGATAAACTAAATTGAGTTGGACATAGTCCCTGTCCCACGTGGGGCTCACAGTCTCAATCCCCGTGAGGTAACTCAGTCTGTCTCAAATGGGGATCATGGTATAGGAGAAGTGAAGTTACTTGCCCAGGGTCACACAGCAGATGTGTTGGGGTCTGGATTAGAACCCATGACTTCTGACTCCCAGGCCCATACTGTATCCATTTCACCATGCTGCTTCTTTACACCATTCTTCTCCAGATCTCCCATTGGCCTGGTGTGGCTTTGGGTTAGCAACTTGGCGTTCTGGGACTCAGTTTCCTCATCTGGGACTCAGTTTCCCTTGGTGAACTCATTCGCTCCCACGGCTTCAACTATCATCTCTACGCTGATGACACCCAAATCTACATCTCTGCCCCTGCTCTCTCTCCCTCCCTTCAGGCTCAGATCTCCTCCTGCCTTCAAGACATCTCCAGCTGGATGTCTGCCCATGATCTAAAACTCAATATGTCCAAGACTGAACGCCTTATCTTCCCTCCCAAACCCTGGCCTCTCCCTGATTTTCCCATCACTGTTGATGGCACTACCATCCTTCCTGTCTCACAAGCCCGCAACCTTGGTGTTATCCTCGACTCTGCTCTCTCGTTCACCCCTCACATCCAATCCATCACCAAAACCTGCCGGTCTCACCTCCGCAACAGTGCCAAGATCTGCCCTTTCCTCTCCATCCAAGCCGCTGCCCTGCTCGTTCAATTTCTCATCCCATCCCGACTGGATTACTGCATCAGCCTCCTCTCTGATCTCCCATCCTCCTGTCTCTCCCCACTTCAATCTATAATTCACACTTCTGCCCAGATCATCTTTGTGCAGAAATGCTCTGGGCATATTACTCCCTTCCTCAAAAATCTCCAGTGGCTACCAATCAACCTATGCATCAGGCAAAAACTCCTCACTTTCAGCTTCAAGGCTCTCCATCACCTCACCCCCTCCTACCTCACCTCCCTTCTCTCCTTCTACAGCCCAGCCCCCAGCCTCCACTCCTCTGCAGCTATCCTCCTCACTGTGCCTCGTTCTCCCCTGTTCCGCCTTCGACCCCCGGCCCACGTCCTTCCCATGGCCTGGAACGCCCTCCCTCCGCACATCCACCAAGCTAGCTCTCTTCCTCCCTTTAAAGCCCTCCTGAGAGCTCACCTCATTCAGGAGGCCTTCCCAGTCTGAGCCCCCTCCTTCCTCTCCCCCTCCCCATCCCCCTGTCCTACCTATTACCCCTCCCCACAGCACCTATATATATGTTTGTACAGATTTATTACTCTATTTTACTTGTACATATTTACTATTTTATTTATTTTATTTTGTTAATATATTTTGTTTTGTTGCCTGTCTCCTTCTAGACTGTGAGCCCTTTGTTGGGTAGGGAAGGTCTCTATATTTTGCCAACTTGTACTTTCCAAGCACTTAGTACAGTGCTCTGCACACAGTAAGCGCTCAATATAGATGACTGAATGAATATAAAGATGAGCCAGGTGAGCTGGTGCTCAGTCAATCTCACGAGAAGAAAGACTGGAAAGGCTAGAGAAGCAGGAATGGGGAATGGAGGGAAAGGGAGAAAATACAGGAAGAAGACTAGGGATGGAGCTTGGGAAGAAAGGAAGTAACAGGAGAAGGGGTAATGTAGGAAAAAAACATAAAAAACAATAACACAACAGGGTGAAAGAGAAGAGCAGCCTGAAGAGAGGGGGAAAAACACGTTGTAGACAAACAGGAAACAGAGAATGGAGAGGAAAAACATTGTTTTTTTTTGTTTTATGATACTTTTTAAGTGCAAGGAATAAGTCAGTTAGATCTGACACAGTCCCTGTCCCACATGGGGCTCACAATCTTAAGTGGGAGGAAAAACATCACTAGATACCTATATAGGTATCTGTTAAGCACTTAGAATGTGCCGAGCCGTACAGTAAGCACTGGGATAAATACAAGATAACTGGGTCCCACAATCTAAGTAGGACAGAGAACTGATATTGAATCCCCATTTTGCAGATGAAGGAACTGAGGCACAGAGATGTGATTTACCCAAACTCACCCAGCAGGCAAGCAGCATAGCCAGGATTAGAACCCAGGGCTTCTGAATTTCAGGTCCATGCTCTTTCCACTAGGCCACGCTGCTGTTAACGTCTGAAATTATTTATATGTCTCCTATAAAACAAGCTACATGCTGGAAAATAGCCTGGACATCAGGTATAAGACAGCTCCAGACCTTCTGCTCTGCTTCCATCCTTCCCATTAAATCAGAATTCCAATACCCACCTTTTCCATAGAAAGACTATTCATTTTATAAAATAACTTTAGCTGTGGGGATAGTTTGGAATTGGGGGTCAATAGACCAGGCCTCTATTCCCAGTTCTACCTCTGGGTGACTTCGGGCAAACCACTTACTTTCTCTAAGCCTCAGTTTCCCTTTCTATAAAATAGGAAAATAGGGATAGGATACCCACACTTCTTCCTATACTGTGATCCCGATTTGAGACAGTGTGCCCCATCTGATTATCCTGAATCTACTCCACCCCTTAACACATAGTAAGTGCTTAATAAATTCAATAATCATTATCCAGATTAGATTGCTGGAGGCAACCTGCTACTTTGTATAAGACAAAGCAACCTGTTACTTTGTTGTCACTTGGGTGTAAAGAAGACTAAACATCTGTTTGGCACTGAGATCTCTATAGAGTTGAAGTTCTCTATGGCAGTGGGGGTTTCCAAACCTCTTCCATGGCTGTGAGACTTGTATTCAATACAGCAGTCACTTCCAACTCACCTTCATAGGTGTCTTTTCTAGCCCCACCTCCCTGTCCTCGTCCCAGTTGTGGGAAGATGGCAGTACTATAATAATAATGATGGCACTTATTAAGTGCTCACTATGTGCAAACCACTGTTCTAAGGGCTGGGGAGGTTACAAGGTGATCAGGTTGTCCCACGGGGGGCTCACAGTCTTCATCCCCATTTTACAGATGAGGTAACTGAGGCCCAGAGAAGTTAAGTGATTTGCCCAAAGTCAAACAGCTGAGAATTGGCAGAGCCAGAATTTGAACACATGACTTCTGACTCCAAAGCCCAGGCTCTTTCCACTGAGCCACACTGCTTCTCGATGAATGAATCTGCAGACATGAGTATGAGTGAGTGACTTGGAGAGAGAATCTATTGTGTGTTTGCCTGTTTCCATGACAGCAACCCTTTAGAATAAGAAGCATTTGGTTGGCCTGTCTATAGGGCACCCTATCAATTCTATCATCATCATCATCATCAATCGTATTTATTGAGTGCTTACTGTGTGCAGAGCACTGTACTAAGCGCTTGGGAAGTACAAGTTGGCAACATATAGAGACAGTCCCTACCCAACAGTGGGCTCACAGTCTAAAAGGGGGAGACAGAGAACAAAACCAAACATACTAACAAAATAAAATAAATAGAATAGATATGTACAAGTAAAATAAATAAATAAATAGAGTAGCAAATATGTACAAACATATATACATATATACGGGTGCAGTGGGGAAGGGAAGGAGGTCAGATGGGGGATGAAGAGGGGGACAAGGGGGAGAGGAAGGAAGGGTCTCAGTCTGGGACGACCTTCTGGAAGAGGTGAGCTCTCAGTAGGGCCTTGAAGGGAGGAAGAGAGCTAGCTTGGCGGATGGGCAGAGGGAGGGCATTCCAGGCCCGGGGGATGACGTGGGCCGGGGGTCGATGGTGGGACAGGCGAGAACGACGTACGGTGAGGAGATTAGTGGCAGAGGAGTGGAGGGTGCAGGGTGGGCTGTAGAAGGAGAGAAGGGAGGTGAGGTAGGAGGGGGCGAGGTGATGGAGAGCCTTGAAGCCCAGGGTGAGGAGTTTCTGCCTGATGTACAGATTGATTGGTAGCCACTGGAGATTTTTGAGGAGGGGAGTAACATGCCCAGAGCGTTTCTGGACAAAGACAATCAGGGTAGCAGCATGAAGTATGGACTGAAGTGGGAAGAGACATGAGGATGGGAGATCAGAGACAAGGCTGATGCAGTAGTCCAGACGGGATAGGATGAAAGCTTGAACGAGAAGGGTAGAGGTGTGGATGGAAAGGAATTCTATCAATCCTGAGGCAAAGAAGCTGAGCTAAGATCCAACAAGTCACCACCTCCCCCAGCCAATCATATGACACAATCCAATGGTGGCCTGATGCTGTCTCCAGGGCCCGACCCCACCAGGCTGGGCAGTGGATATGGCAGTCCCTGATCTGAGGGTCACCTGCACTTGGAACACTGCTAGCCGTGAGGCATTTGTTTTTTGTCACTTTTTTTTTTACATGAAAAGAAAACAAATGTGAGACCTCTCACAGGTGCTTTCTGCCTTTCCCCGCTCTGGACTGATAGAAAGACGGTCCTCAGGCAGCACTAACCCTCCCAAAGAGGTAGTACAGAGCCACTTGGGTTGCATCAATTCCCTGCTCTGAGGGGAAAGACACTTCCCTGCTCTGGAGCCCACTCTTAGTGGGGAGATGGACTTCCCCCTGGCCCTGGCAGAGCGTCCTCTCTATCCCCTGGTCAGCGATGGAAACCACATGCATGCACATCTTCATAGCTTCACCCACACATGCTTCAACTTCAGAGGAAACCATACACTCGGAACCCTGTGGTCAGCCTGGGCTCCTTCCTCCCAAGCTTCACAGGAAGTCCTACCTCCCTCTTCCCCTGGGTCGCCCCCTAATCAGAAGATCTGGTGATTTAGTAATTTAAACTATGAGAGGATTGATCAGTAGCTATAAAAAGGGGCTTGTTTGTTACATTGTCTTGAAGGATTTCACCTGAATGGCGTTTTTTAAAGCAAATGCACCAATCCATCTGAGAACTGCAAGCAAACTGTGCCTATGTTCTGTCGTACAGCTTCACCTACGAAACATAGTCAACATCAGAGAAGCAGCATGACTTAGTGCACAGGCCTGGGATTCAAAAGGACTCGGATTCTAATCTCGACTCCACCATTTGTCTACTGTGTGACCTTGGCCAATTCACTTAACCTCTCTGTGCCTCCATTACCTCATATGCAAACTGGAGATTAAGACTGTAAGCCCCATGTGAGACATGGATTGTGTCCAAGCTGATTAGCTGTATCTACTCCAGCACTTAGTAAGTTCTTAACAAATGCCAGTAAAAAAAAATCATAAGGGAAGGCAAATTTCCAAGAACGAGGCTCTCAAACGGAGTCAGTTACTCAGCATTTGACCCATTTCTCAAATCTACCTAGGTTGTGAGCCCTATGTGGGACAGGGACTGTGTATGACCTGATTACATGATGGTATGTACTCTGATTTTCAGTACAGTGCTTAGCACATAGGAAACACTGAACCCATACCACAGATATTATTATTTGTTGGTTGGGTCATTCAAAGAGAATGTCTAATAGTGGTATCCTCAAGCGGGTGCCATGTGGTTAACTAAAAGAAGAGAACATTCAAATTTGGAATATGATTCTTTGAAATTATGCAGATTATGTGAAAATGTGTGAAAGTTGCTTCTTCAGAGCAAGAACTAGTTTCCAGAGTTTTTGCATGAAGCAGTGACTCTATCAGTTGCTTGGAAGATCATAGTCTTGGCTTCCTTGTCACAATTCATAAACTTAACTGTAAAAAGTGATTGTAAAATTGGTACTGAACCTTGGTCCAAGTACTTTTGACTGCAGTCATTACAAATTGACTTTCACAATAAATTTGTCTTTTGTTAGTGATGTGGACATCTGACTGCGAAATGCAACACTCTTATCTAAATGTCTAATCTGTTTCTTACCAGACTATCTTCTCTATCTTCTTCTTCTTCTATCTTCACCTCTTCCTCATCTCCTTTTGCTACAAGGCATTTGAGAAAAAGCACACATCACAATGCACAGATCTTAAAATTTAGTTTACTCACTTCATTCAGATTCAAATTGGTGAAACGTTTTTATTTAAAGGGACATTCTAGTCACTTGGAACTAAAAGCTAAGTAAAAAGATGAGCTCTTAAGCCAAATATTATGGCCAGTACTATTATCACCAGACTGTTAATCATATTTTGGGTAATTGGGAATCATACTTGCCCTCATAGGAGAGGGAGGAGAAGGTTAGGGTGATCATTTATTCCATTGGCACTCTGATGACATTTCCAGCCCTGGGAAATATAATTATCCTGTGCATCTCTTAGAAGGTACAGTGGATTTGTACTGCTTCAGGAGCTCACAATAGTGGAGGGGGAGGGAGAGGAAGGAAATGGTGCAGGAAGATTTTAGCGTCAGATGTATTACCCTAGTTGTAGCAAAATACTAAAAGCAGTATGGACAAAATTAGTCTCTGTAGAAGGCATATAAATCCATGGAATCTGACCAAAATCTATCAGAAAGACCTTTTAAGGGACTAATTCCATATAGTCTGTGGGAGTAATAAAAAGTCTATTTGAAAAACTGCAATAAAAATGAGACAGTTGCCAAGATTTCAGTGTTTGTATTTGCTCTGGGACTACAACTGCTAGACAACTTCTTTTTTGAATTGTTCTGAGTCAATGTTTTAAACAGAAATGCTACCATTCACTGGTATCAATATCACTGGAAAAAATGCACATTTTAGGGAGAAAGGTTTGTCTTGTTTGTTACCTAATCAGTAGTATTCATTGAACGGTTACTGTATGCTGAACACTGTATAAAGCACTTGGAAGAGTACAAAAGGGTTGGTAGATACTTTCCCTGTCCCTCAAGAGCTTAGAGTCTAGAGGGGGAGACAGTCATTGATACAAATAAATTATGGATATTTACAAAAACATTGAGGGTTGGGTGAATAGCAAATGCTTAAAAAGTACAGATTCAAGTGTATAAGTAGGGGAAAAGTGGCTTAATTGGGGACTACCCCTTTTTAATCAGGCCTTGAGTGTGGGGAGAGTGGCCATCTGTCTCCTATGGAATGGAGGGAAGTTCCAGTTCAGAGGGAGAATGTGGGCAAGGGGTTGGAGATGAGATAAATGAGATCCAAGTACAGTGAGTAAGTTGGTCTTAGGGGAGTAATGTGGACTGTATTGTAGTAGGAAATCAGCAAGGTAAGTCAGAAGGGGCCAAGCAGATTGAGTGTTTTAAAGCTGATGGGCAACTGCAGAGGGCAAATGCTGGAGGTTCTTGAGGAGTGGGGAGATGTGGATCAAAGGGTTTTTTTGT
This sequence comes from Tachyglossus aculeatus, assembly GCF_015852505.1. NCBI lineage: Eukaryota > Metazoa > Chordata > Mammalia > Monotremata > Tachyglossidae > Tachyglossus > Tachyglossus aculeatus. The sequence goes on along the minus strand of NC_052079.1, from coordinate 31,427,030 downwards.
TGCTTTTTTTTTTTTTAGAAAAATTATCCAGACAGCAGAGTGAAGTATGGACTGGAGTGGAGAGAGACAGGAGGAGGCAGGGAGATCAGCGAGGGGGCTGATGCTGTAGTCAAGGTGGGATATGATCAGGGCTTGGATCAGCTAGGTAGCCATTTGGATGGAGAGGAAAGGGTGAATTTTAGTGATGTTGTTAAGGTAGAACTGACTGGATTTGTTGACAGATTGAATAAATATGCGGGATTAATGTGCAGGGAGAGCACTGAGGTAGATAGACCAGTTTCTGTTTGACGTGGAGAAGACTTGATTTGGTAACCCTTTTGAGGAGAGGGAATCTGGGCAGAATGGTATTTTAGAAAAATAATTTGGACAGCACAGTGATCTGGCGAAGGGAGAGACTGAAGGCAGTCACGTCAGTGAGGAGGCTGCTGCAGTAAGCAAGCTATGATATGAAAAGTGTCTGGACCAGAGTTTTGACTATTTGGATGAAAAGAAATAGGTAGATCCTGGAAGTGTTTGTTGTAGAGGAAAAATGGACAAGCCTTAGTGAGACTGAATACGGAGGTTGAAAGAGAAGTTGAGGATAATGCCAACAGTGGAGTTTCAGAGATGGAGAGGAATAGTGGTGTGGTCAACTTTGATGGGATGTTTGGTTGGGGAGAGGATTTTGGAGGGAAGAGGAGGATTTCAGTTTTAGACTATGATGACCACTGCCACTGGCCCTACACGTAGGAGAGAGGAGGGAACTAGAAGGTGACTTTTGTGGAGGGAAGTGTAAGGGAGCCAATTAGAGATAAGGATTGGGATGGACTTAGGAGAACCAGGAAGCTGAAGAAGACCCTTGACGGGGAAGGGAATTCTATGCCTGGGAGAGTAGGGCACAGGCACAGCTGGTGCTGTCGACATTGGATGGATACAAGTAGGAATAGGAGAGGATCCCTGGAGGTTCAGAGTCTGGTGGCTAGAACTCCAGAAGAGGCTGATAAGGTGAGTCCTAAGACATCTACAGGGACTTACAGAGGGTTCTGGAGGGGGAAGTAGTAGCTTTATGGAAAGGTGATTTGAGCTGTATTTTATTTTCTTGTGAGGAACTTAATAAATATTGTTGAGATCTCTGATCTCGGTGTCTGCCTGAGGTAGAGGCTATAGGAAAAGTTGTGGATACCAGGGAGTCAGATGGTCTGGGGGAACTGCTGCCACACTTTGTGCACAAAATTTCTGGAGATAGGCCATGGAGGGGAGGGTGGGAGGTAAGTCCTCGATGACCACTATGCCTTTGGGGAGATGCCCAGGCTTCAGCTGTAGAAGTGGTGTGGCAGTGTTTAGCGAGCAAGGAGTTAGGGAACAGAGAATATGTCACCCCCAAGACTCATGTTAGAAGATTGGGAGAATTGGAGAGTTTTAGGTCCCATTGGAGGCTGACCAGGGTCTGGGCATTCTTAAAGTGACTCCAGGAAATTCTGTCTGTAATTTAGAGCTGAAACCCCCAGTAATCTTACAAAGACATGTTGAGGTTAAGGTGCCATCGGGACATCTACACGGAGATGTTCTGGAAACAAAAGGAAATGTGAGTGCAGAGGAGGAGACAGGTCAAGATCAGCAAGGTAGATTTTGAAGTCACCCACGTAGAGATGATAGTTGAAACAGAGTGGACAAGCTCCTCCAGGAAGTGAGTGTAAAATGGGAAGAGAATTTATACCCTATTTATAAATATGTGAAAAAAACATTTAAATTTTATAAAATATAGCAAGAAAATTGAAATATTTATTTTACACCCTCTTAAGGGTTTTTTTTTCCTACTGCCCACTCGCTAGTAATTACTGAATTTCTAAGCAGCATGTTTTGATTTGTTTTGGCATATAGTGTACACAGCGTTGGAGAAAAGTGTGGGGGTTTTTTTGCCCCTTTAAAATTCTTTCTACCTGGAGATGTGCCAGGAAATGTGTGAAAAATAAAATCTATAGGAACAGCTTTGTTTGGGGCTACAAGTGAATCCTGAATGCCTCATGTGTACACTAAATGTTGTCTGGGTCACACTCCATTTCATATTTCCCAGAGTCCTTTCCTGTGTCCCACAAAAGTAGTGGCTCAAGCTGTTGTAAAAATTTCCAACTTTTATGCCATTTCTCTGGCTTTGGAGCTCTGTGATTTAATGCTGGGAGAAAAAATATTTGGTCCAACTTGACCATGAGGAGCAGGGGGGCTGGAACTCATAGACACAATTGCTGTGTCTTTACTATCCCATCTGAAGAAACTAGCTGAAAGGGAGAAAGGACAAGGGCAATGGTTTATCAGATAAATCTGCCTCAATTCCTTTAATACTTGACATTTGATTGGATATTGTCAAAATTGTTATATTTCTGGATTTCTGGAGACTACAAGGAAAGAGAAAAGGTAAGTGCAAGGAATGAATAATGAGGTGGGAGGAAAGGCAGGTAAGTATAAATCAGTGGTGTTTATTGAGCTCGTATCATGGGCAGAGCACTATACTAAGTGCTTGGGTAAGTAAAATAACACAGATTTAGTATAATAATGATGATGTTTGTTAAGTCCATATTATGTGTCAGGCACTAGGGTAGCTACAAGCTAATCATATTGGACACAGTCCCTGGCCCAAATGGGACTCACAGTCTAAATCCCCATTTTACAAATGAGGTAACTGAGGTACAAGGAGTTAAGTGACTTGCCCAAGGTCACACAACAGACAAGTGGCAGAACTGGCATTGAAACACAGGTCCTTCTAACACTTAGCCCCGTGCTTTATCCACTATGCCATGTATCAATCTAATCTCTTAGTACAGTGTTCTCACACACTCAGTGCTCCATAAATGAAATTGATTGATATTGCCAGTGGGAAGACAAAAAGGAATTTTATATTCTCCCATCAGCACTACTCTCATATTGCTAGTATTAAAAATCCTGGTCATAGGTCTGAAAGGAAGAGGAGACTATTTCTGATAATGTTATTACTGAAACTGTGCTGTGGGTAGCCTCTGTTTTTTTTATTTTTTTTTATTTAGATGTTGGCCCCAAAACTACTCTGAGGCTATGTTGCCAAGGAACCAACCAAAGCCAGAGCTGTGAGTTGGTCTTCAGAGCTAACCAGACTCTGGCTGATCCCACCCTTGATATTTGGCTTGACACTTGACATTCAGCCACAAATCTTCACTGGCTGCTCGTTGTGGACAGAAATCAATCAATCAATCAATCAATCAATCGTATTTATTGAGCGCTTACTATGTGCAGAGCACTGTACTAAGCGCTTGGGAAGTACAAATTGGCATCACATAGAGGCAGTCCCTACCCAACAGTGGGCTCACAGTCTAAAAGGGGGAGACAGAGAACAGAACCAAACATACCAACAAAATAAAATAAGTAGGATAGAAATGTACAAGTAAAATAAATAAATAAATAAATAAATAGAGTAATAAATATGTACAACCATATATACATATATACAGGTGCTGTGGGGAAGGGAAGGAGGTAAGACGGGGGGATGGAGAGGGGGACGAGGGGGAGAGGAAAGAAGGGGCTCAGTCTGGGAAGGCCTCCTGGAGGAGGTGAGCTCTCAGCAGGGCCTTGAAGGGAGGAAGAGAGCTAGCTTGGCGGATGGGCAGAGGGAGGGCATTCCAGGCCCGGGGGATGACGTGGGCCGGGGGTCGATGGCGGGACAGGCGAGAGCGAGGTACAGTGAGGAGATTAGTGGTGGAGGAGCGGAGGGTGCGGGCTGGGCAGTAGAAGGAGAGAAGGGAGGTGAGGTAGGAGGGGGCGAGGTGATGGACAGCCTTGAAGCCCAGGGTGAGGAGTTTCTGCCTGATGCGCAGATTGATCGGTAGCCATTGGAGGTTTTTGAGGAGGGGAGTAATATGTCCAGAGCGTTTCTGGACAAAGATAATCCGGGCAGCAGCATGAAGTATGGATTGAAGTGGAGAGAGACACGAGGATGGGAGATCAGAGAGAAGGCTAGTGCAGTAGTCCAGACGGGATAGGATGAGAGCTTGAATGAGCAGGGTAGCAGTTTGGATGGAGAGGAAAGGGCGGATCTTGGCAATGTTGCGGAGCTGAGACCGGCAGGTTTTGGTGACGGCTTGGATGTGAGGGGTGAATGAGAGAGCAGAGTCGAGGATGACACCAAGTTTGCGGGCTTGTGAGACGGGAAGGATGGTAGTGCCGTCAACAGAGATGGGAAAGTCAGGGAGAGGACAAGGTTTGGGAGGGAAGACAAGGAGCTCAGTCTTCGACATGTTGAGCTTAATCATGTTGAGGAATCATGTCTACCAACTCTGGTCTGCTGTACTCTCCCAAGTACTGAGTACAGTGCTCTGCACACAGTGAGAGCTCAATAAATACCATTGATTGATTGCAGTGCTGAGAAGCATGAATTATTGACACATGGTATTAAATTCCGTTCAAACAGACCATCTTTTCTATAGTCTGCCCTTTCTCTGCTCTCCCATTGCCACCTCTGCTGGCCTCCAGATGTTCAGGGATCTTCTGTTTTTTTGGTCAGGATGTAGCCCCACAGTCCTGTATCAGGAGGGGTTTCCCCCCTCATAGGCTGGGGGCTTAAGGAATCAGCAGGCCCTAGTGGGTAGGCACAGGGATGTGTTCCAATCCCAGTTCTGCCACTTGTCTGCTTTGTGACCTTGGCCAAGTCATTTCACTTCTCTGTGCCTCGGTTGCCTCACATGTAAATTGGGAAATAAGACTGCAAGTTCCATGTGGGACAGGGACTGTGTCCAACCTGACACAGTCAGGGTTCTTGTATCTACCCCAGTGCTTAGAACAGTGTCTGGCACCAAATAAGCACTTGACAAACACCACAAGTATCACTATTATTTTTATTATGAGTTGATCTTTCCCTGGCTTCTCTACGCATATATACTAGCTTATATACACTCTTTTATATACCATGCACATACTCCCTTTTAGTTGTTCATAGTATGCAAGTGTTAGCTCTATAATTGGGATTAGCCATGCCCCAGTGACTACCTCCCAACACAACATATTGTATTCAGAGTTTTCCCAAATTCTTTCATTTGGTGAAAACTGTTGTTTCCTGGAACTGACTCTATAGCAAAGTTATTTATTTTTGTTATTCAGGAAGTAGATGAAATCTTCCCCAACAAGCAGGACCATATCTAATTCCCACCTGGGTAAGCATTTGCTACATCTCATTACTAGTACTCCTGCAACAGAGAATTTTCCTCACATTATTATTCATGAGAAATACGCTGATGGTAAATGTTTCTGAGGAGCTGATTCTGCAAGGTAATTTTTTTGTCGACAAATGAAAATGTTAATGCACATCTATATTATTTATATATATAGTTTATGACTAGGTATATATAATAATAATAATGATGATGATGGCATTTGTTAAGTGCTTACTATGTGCAAAGCACTGTTCTAAGCACTGGGGGGAATACAAAGAGATCAGGTTGTCCCACGTGCGGCTCACAGTCTTAATCCCCACTTTACAGATGAGGTAACTGAGGCTTAGAGAAGTTAAGTGACTTGCCCATAGTCACACAGCAGACATGTGGCAGAGCCTGGATTAGAACCCATGACCTCTGACTCCCAAGCCAGGGCTCTTTCCATTGAGCCACGATATTACGTACATATGAGTATATATTCATGTATATCATGTAATATGTGCATATTCATGATCAGTCAATTGTATTTAATAATAATAATGATGGCATTTATTAAGCACTTACTATGTGCAAAGCACTGACCTACTTTGTACAGAGCACTATATTAGGAGCTCAGGAGAGTGTTATATAAACAATGCTGGTAGTCAAGTTTCACTGTCCACAACAAGCTTACAATCTAAAAAGCTATAGATGTAGATATAGATATATATATACACCTCCTTTATTCTTCCCCAGCTGTCTGTTGTGACTTGGATGTGCCCTGTCACCCTCCAGTCATCATAACAGCATATCATTGGCCACCTAGGGGTTTATCTTTTTTACCTAGATTTCTGAATTTTCGGATTTTGAAAATAAAAATATATAATACTGGAAACAACAACTGGTTAACTTCTCATTTTGTGACAAAGTAATTGCATTTCATGACGTAATTCATTTGCAACAGACATTAGATAATTGGTTAAAGTCATTTTACAAGTGTGTACCATGCACGAAATCTGATGAAACAAATTATGCTGGGGCTCAAATAAATCTAGACATTATTACTTAGAGCTAAACTAAAATTATTTATTAACTAATCTTTTTCTTAAAAAAAAAGATGGCATTGAACCTATCCAAGCCTGATTCTGATTAACTAAATTCTTCAATCTCTGCAAACTGATGTTCTGAATTATCTTTCTGAGATCCTGCTACTTTTAATCAATCTGACCTATCAGCAATTTGCAGACATATCGACTTGAGAAGGAACATTTGCTTTTAGTGATTCACGAACCATGCTTTTCCTGGTGGTGATGATTCAGCTCAGCAAGACAAGACATTCTGGCTAAAATAAGCTTAGACACTGTCTATTTCTATTTTTCTACTTCTGTTTTTAGTCTGTTCTGTCTGGAAGTGGATTTGATGATGTACCACATTCTTGGTATTTTCCATTTTTAATTACAATGGAAAAGAAAAGCTCTGGAAACAATAGTGCATTATGGAAATGGGCGAGTTTGGTCAAAGTCAGCTGTCGGCAGGCACAGTAGCAAACACTACAGTTTTCCAAGTGCCACGAAAACACCAAAGCACAACTCAAGCAGATAAGTTCCCCATTGCTCCATTTCCAACACCTGGGTCTGAGCTAGGAGTCCTCCCTTTCCTTGACAGTTCCACCACAAATAGAGCCCAGTGGAAATTGGTCTAGATTATCATCAAGCATAGCCATGACCCCTCTGGCCACCTTCTATCTGGTCTGCAATACACTCTTCAAGCTTGTACAGTTCCCTATGAAAAAGGAAAGAGGTAAAACAGAGAAGATGAGAGCTGACCTTCCAAATTTGCATTTTGTGGGCAGGGGTGAAGTTAGAGTCAGGCTTCCGGAAAATGGTTTTGGGGGATTTCTTTCCAAAATGGTGATGTGTGAGCTATTTTGAGTAAATAAAGGTTAAAATGATTTAGCAAAACATTTGATTTCTAGGTAATTTAGATGGTTGTGGCTATTATCCCATTCCTAACTCGTTGGACATTGATAATAATTGATAATTGTGGTATTTGTTAAGCACATACTATGTGCCAGGCATTGTACTAAGCGCTGGGGTAGATACAAGCTCATAATAATAATGATGGCAGTTATTGAGGGCTTACTGTGTGCAAAGCACTGTTCTAAGTGCTGGGGAGGTTACAAGGTGATCAGGTTGTCCCATGGGGGGCTCACAGTCTTAATCCCCATTTACAGATGAGGTAACTGAGGCCCAGAGAAGTTAAGTGACTTGCCCAAAATCACACAGCTGACAATTGGTGGAGCCAAAATTTGAACCCGTGACTTCTGACTCCAAAGCCCGTGCTCTTTCCACTGAGCCACGCTGCTTCTCATGTTGCTTATCATGTTGGACACGGTCTTCCTGCCCCACATGGGTCTCACAGTCTTCATCCTCATTTTACTGATGAGGTAAGAGGCACAGAGAAGTTAAATGATTTGCCCAAAGTCACTCAGTAGACAAATGGCAGATCCAGGATTAGAAATCAGGCCTGTGTTTTATCCAATAGGCCACGCTGAAGGGATGACCTGATGGATAATCATGGTGGAAAAAGTACCTGGTTTCCCTTAGAACTGCTTTCTTTACTGTCTCCCCACCCCTGTGAGGCAGGGCTGCAAGAGACAGGACAGGACAGAGGCCTGTCTTCAGTCCCTTTAAGCTCCTTCATCATCATCATCATCATCTTTAATGGTATTTGCTGATCATTTACTGTGTGCAGAGCACTGTAATGTGCTCTTTAGAGAGCACAATATATCAGAGTTGGTATGTTCCCTGTCCACAACGAGTTTACAGTCTAGAGGGAGAGACAGACATTAATATGAATGAAAAATGTATAATATATAATTTTTATGCACATATGTATATATGTACAGAGTGCTGTGGGCTGAGGGTGGAGTGAATAATCAGATGCCCAAAGGTCACAGGTCCAAATGCAGAGATGAGGCAGAAAGGATAGGGAGAAGGGGAAAAATGTTTAATTAAGAAAAGCCCTTTGGAGAAGATGTGACCTTAATAAGGCTTTGAAGGTGAGGAGAGTTTTGATCTGGCATTTATGGAGGGGGAGGGAGTCCCAGGCTAAAGGGAAGATGTGGAGAAAGGGGTCAAAAGCTAGAAAGAGGAGATCGGCACACAGTGAGTAAGCTGATGTTGAGGAAGTAGAGTGTGCAGGAAAGATTGTAGTAGGAGATCAGTGAGGCGAGGTAGGATGGGGCGAGAAATCTACTAAGTGCTTGGGAGATTAGAGTCAGTAGACATAATCCCAGCCACCAAGGACTTTACCCCTTTAGCCACTTTTTGTCAATGAGGCATTGCAAGATAAGACTGATTTTTTTTTAAATATCCAGGATTCCCTCCATTGGCAACATATTCCCTCCATTTCCTTGAACTGTGTCATGGAGCATTTCTTTATGTAGTTTTAATTTGCTGCTATTGAATTCATCTTTGAAAATCACATTTTTAGAACAATTCCTTTTCATAGGTTAGGAACAATACTATGTGGCATGATCAATTTTGATTTCAAAACTGAACCTTGATCCAGAATGTGATCTATAATTCCTTTGTGTGTTTGCCTTTATGTATCCTGAACAGTAAACGTGTGAAATTCTGCCAAACTATATTCATATCTTCAGAGCCTGTTTATTTTTATAGGCTCTTTAGGGGCTCTTAAACCAAGCTCTGATCATTCATTTTTCACTGAATCTCCCAAATCACTGAATCTCTCTCTCATAACTATTGCAGTATCAAGCGACACATTAGCAACATGAACAGTCTTCAGAATTAAATATCCCTTGAAGAACTGTATTTGTTCTCTCCATGTGGTTGAAAATACTGCTTGACACTCTTAAGACTAATCTTAGAGTGCTTTTTGTAATTGCATTAGCAATCCATTTACATTTTATCCAGTATTATTGTGTTGGGGCAGAAAATTCTTCCAAACTTTTAATGTCAGTAGAATTAAGTATACATATATATATATATTCATATTTATTATCATTATTATCATTATTACTACTACTACTACTATTAGAATAGTTTTGCCTTCTAAGTATAAGCCTGTTGTTGGGTAGGGATTGTCTCTAACTGTTGCTGAATTGTACTTTCCAAGTGCTTAGTACAGTGTTCTGCACATAGTAAGTGCTCAATAAATAAAACTGAATGAATAAGTGGTTACTGGATTCCTGGAATTTGGATACTTCCAATGCCGGGTTTAAAAGAAAAGCTGAGCATTTTCCATTCTACATATTACATCTTCCCTCAGAGAATAAGAGTAGCAGTGTAGCCTAGTGGAACAAGCCCAAGCTTGGGAGTCAGAGGGCCTAGGTTTTAATCCTGGCCTGTCAGTTAACTTCTCTGGGATTCAGTTTCCTCATCTGTAAAATGGGGATTCAATCAATACCTCCTACTTAGATTGTGAACCCTATGTGTCTATGTGAGGGATTTCCAATCAGGAGGGAAAGATGAGACTATGGCACAGTGAGTAGGATGGTGTTAGAAGAGAGGTGTGCTGGGTTTTAGTAGGAGAGAAGGGAACATAGGTAAGGGGGACATGGCTAATTAAATGCTCTTAGTTCAGGCCATGAGGAGTTTTCAGACTTAACAAAATGCCAAAGGGCTCAGTCCAGTCATGGCTTAATTCTAGAGCAAATTACTGGAAATTAACTTTATCATTTAAATCTTCTTTCATGTTTTGTATGGTATTTGTTAAGCACTTACTATGTGCCACACACTAAACGCTGGGGTATACAATAGATAATCAATTTGGACACAGTCCATGTCCCATATGATCTTGTCTTAAGCTGTCGAGTGGTCTCCGACCCATAGCGAGAACGTGGACAGATCTTTCCCAGAATGCCCCACCTCCAGCTGCAATTGTTCTGGTATTTATAGAGTTTTCTTGCTAAAAATACATAAGTGGTTTACTATCACCTTCTTCCGCTCAGTAAACTGAGTCTCCGCTCTCGACTCTTTCCCATACCGCTTCTGTCCTGCACAGGTGAATTTTGATTTGTGGCAGATTGCCTTCCACTCATTAGGCACTGCCCAAGCTAGAAATGGAACAGGATATGTCCCTGCTTGACTCTCCCTCCCACAGGTGAGATTGGTAGAGTACTGGAAAATCTCCACGTGTGACCCTGAAAGGGGTCTCATACGGTACTCACAATATTAATCCCCATTTTACAAATGAGGTATCCGAGGCACAGAAAAGTTAAGTGATTTGCCCAGGGTCACAAAGCAGACATTCAACCCATATATTCAATCAGTCGCAAAGTCATGTTGATTCTACCTTCACAACATCACTAAAGCCTCTCTTTCCTTTCCATTCAAACTGCTATGATGTTGATCCAAGCCCTTAGTCTATCCTGTTGTGACTACTGTATCAGCCTCCTCGCTGACCTATCTGCCTCCTGTCTCTTCGCATTTCAGTCCTTACTGCACTCTGCTGCCCATATCATTTTTCATTAAGAGAAGCAGCATGGCTCAGTGGAAAGTGCATGGGCTTTGGAGTCAGAGATCATGGGTTCAAATCTCAGCTCCACCAATTGTCAGCTGTGTGGCTTTGGGTAAGTCACTTAACTTCTCTCTGCCTCAGTGACCTCATCTGGAAAATGGGGATTAAGACTGTGAGCCCTCTGTGGGAAAACCCGATCACCTTATAACCTCCCCAGTGCTTAGAACAGTGCTTTGCACATAGTAAGCGCTTAATAAATGCCATCATTATTATCATTTTTCATGAAAAAAATCATTTTCTGACTCCACACAAACCTCCAGTGGTTGCCAATCCTCCTCTGAATCAGTCAAAACTTCTTATCATCAGCTTTGAAGCACTCAACTGGCTTGTCTTCTTCCACCTTATGTCTCTGATTTTCCACTAAAGATCAGCCGACATAGTTATACTTACACCAATTTACTCACTGTAACTCAGTCTCATCTTTCTCGTCACTGACTCCTTGTCCCAAGTCCTGCCTTTGGGCTAGAACTCCCTGCTCTTTCATATATGATGGACCAGCACTCTTCCCACATTCAAAGTCTTAGCAAATTTGCAACTCCTCCAAGAAACCTTCCTAAGTGTTAGTTTCTTCTACACTCTTATCCTTCCGCATCACCTTGGATCTATATCCTTCATGCATCTGATATTCACTTGACCTTCAGCAGCACTGCACTTACACTTACAGGACATATCCATGATGTATTTAATGTCTAACTCACCAACTTGATTCCTGATGGGCAGGGAACGTGTCTATCAATACTACTGCATTGTACCCAAGTGCTTAGTACAGAGCTCTGCAAGCAGTAAGCACTCAATAAATGCCAGTGTTTAGTTGACTGATTGATTCCACATCCACATTCTCTCACCCACTGGGGTTTCTCCTCATATCAGCCACTGCCTGGTACTGACCCTTGAGTCTCCGACCAAGGCCATCTCTTAATGGGAACGAGCTCCCGCATTCTAACTACCTCTTGGTCAAGTTCTGAATGTTTTTTTTTTCTCCAGGTCTTGCTTTATTCCTCTTGCCAGTCTTTAGCAGATAAAGTTGGCATAGTCATTTGGAAAGGCAAAATGGAGATGGACCACTCTCCCAAAGGAAGTGTCAATCAATCAGTGGTATTTACTGAGGCCTTATACAAAGGAAGTGTCAATCAATCAATGGTATTTACTGAGGCCTTACCATGTGCAGAGCACTATTCTAAGAGCTTGGGAGAGTACAATATAAGAGAGTTGGAAAACATGGTCTCTGCACTTATGGAGCTTGCAGTCTTCCAAACATATGAAATCAGTCAAATCCCAAAAACAGATCTCCCTGAGAAGTCTAAATAAGGACACCTCATGGTACACAGGAAAGTAACATGGAGATAGTAAGGAGATATAGCTTAAACTTCAACAGCTTCACTCCTACAGTTATGTCTGACAAAGTTTAATCAGAATTTGTTGTGCACATACTGTATACAGAAGATTGTCCTAGGCATAAGGACACCACATGGTACACAGGAAAGTAATTTGGAGACAGTAAGGAGATATAGCTCAAACTTCAACAACTTCGCTCCCACAGTTATGTCTGACAAAGTTTAATCAGAATTTGTTCGTTCATTCATTCAATCGTATATATTGAGTGCTTACTGTGTGCAGAGCACTGTACTAAGCACTTGGGAAGTACAAGTTGTGAACATATTGAGGTGTTCCCTACCCAAAAATGGGCTCACAGTCTAGAAGGGGGAAGACAGACAACGAAACAAAACATGTGGACTGGTTTCAAGTCATCAGAACAAATTGAAATAAAGCTGTTGTTGTGCACTTACTATATACAGAAGGTTGTCCTAGGTATTTGAGGAAACAACAGATGATGTAAAAGATGAAACTCTATTCTCAAGTTGCTTATAGTTTATGATGAGCTAAATAGGGACACCACAAAAGGTTTAACGTGTCCAGAGTAAGGACACACAAATTAATTTATCTCTATAACCTATGAACATGCAGCTAAGAAAATTTAGACTGGCTTACCATCTCTTTCTGTGAGGAGATTTTTTTTTGACAGTTTTCAGGGAGTATTGAATAAGTAAAAGCAGCTCAAGATTGATGTGTAGAAAGAAAAGAATGTTTTTACCTCACATAGAATGAAAGAACCAAGATCTACCTATACTGGGTCAGGACACTGATCCATCCCCTTCAGTATTCTGTCACCAACAGGGACCACAGGATGCACAGAAAATTGTATTAGTTTTCTCACTGATAATAGCTAAAGCATCCATCTAACATTTTTATCTTTTTCCTCTTCATCTCCAACTTTCTCACTAGCAAATCGTCTAGATTCTTATGTGTGACTTTATCCAAATCCCTCTTGGACATGATGATTTCTTTGGCCCAGCACAACTTCCTCTGGTAACGAATTCCATATGTTCCCAACCGCTGCGAGAAAAAGTGTTTCCTTTGTTTTGGAATGATTACCTTCAAACTTCTATAAGTAACCTTGTCCTGGTATTGTGGGATTTGATGAACAACAATCTCATATTCGTGTCCACACCCTTCATGATCCTGAAAACCTCAACTGTGTCTCAGGATTCATCTTTGCAGACCGAAGACTCCTAATCTTTTCAATCTATCCTCACATGGAAATTGTATCATCTCCCTCTTTCCACTCATTATTGGCTTCCTAAAATTCAGCAACCAAACTGATGCCTCTGGAATATCTGTAGAGTGATTTTATAGTGACAACGTTCTGCCTTCTTACTGTGTTTGCTACGTGTGTAGTGACCCTAGTTCAAAGATGGTGAGATTTATCAGTGTGTACAAGGGGGACTGATAAGACTAATATGTTACTCATGGTCTCTAATACATCCTGTGCATCTGTATATATATCATTCCTTGCTGACTGCTGCATATGTAATCCATTCCTCCCTTCTGGAGTCCCAATTTCCCCAAAGCCTCTGGCTCATTCATTTAATTGTACTTATTGAGCACTTACTGTGTGCAAAGCACTGTATTAAGCTCTTGGGAGAGTACAATATAACATCAAATACATTCCCTGCCCACAACAAGCTCACAGTCTAGAGGGGGAGACAGATATCAATATAAATAAATAACAGATATATAGATATGTGCTGCGGGAAAGGGAGGGAGGAAAAATGAGGAAGCAAGTATGAGCACCACAGAAGGGAGTGGAAGAAGATGAGAGGGTGGATCAATCAGGGAAGGCTTCCTGGAGGAGATGTGCTCAAGATAATCATCCTATTTCTGATTGCTGCATTTCAGGCTGACCTAAGCTTTCTATCCCAGCTAGCTATCCCCTGCTACATCACAATTATTTAAACGTTTGATACACTCAGCTTTAAGGTGACCTATATTTCAACTTTAGATTTAATTATTCTGTTTGAGCAGCTGGTAACCCAATACAAAGAAGGACAGATTTATGCTTTTTAAAAATACAATAGGTATGAAATTGATTTTAATATAAAAACTTGGTCTTTTGCTAATTTCAGGGTTAATCAAATCCAGTGAATTATTGTAATATACTGAAACATCCATTTGTTGCATATAATTTTTTATTGAAGGAAATTTAGGATATTGTTTTGAGTGTTTCTAGTGTTTGGGGAATTAACTGCATTAATAAAAAGGCCAACAATCATAAAGTTCCCAAATTATCAATTGAATTCATATTGGGGTCTACATCAATTGAAGGCTACTTAGCATTAGGCATATAAATCACAAAGTATGGGATGAGAAGACAAAATAAAAGTCTTTCTCAAATCTTGCATTTGAGAAAGTTATTTTAAAAATCAAAGCTGCCAAAGCAAATTTATGAATGGGATTTTTCCATTTCATACTAGTAATTATGCTTCAGAGCAGCCTGAGGGAGTTATATATCATTTAAATGAGAATCACAATTCACAAACAATCTGCTTGACTTTTTCTATTTTTTGCTTTTTGTTTTAGGTTTTCTCTTCGTTTTCTGTTGTTTGAAGTATAAGGTGATAATTAACTGGGCAGGTTTTACTAACAAAAAATAATTAGCCTAGGCAGGCAGTCCAACTAATTTTTACTTTTCATAACAGAAGTAAAAACTGTCTCATCAGGTTTACCACCCTGGGATAAGGTAAAAGCAGCATGGATTAGTGGAAGAGCTAAAACCTGGGAGTCAGATGACAAGTGCTGTCACTCACCTGCTGTGTGACATTGGACAAGTGACAACTTTTTTGTCCCTCAGTTGTAAAATGGGATTTAAATATAAGTTCTCCCTTCCCTTTAGACTCTGAGCCCCATGTGGGACAGGGATGGTGTCCAACATGATAATCTTGAATCTGCCCCAGCACAGTGCTTGGCATATAGTAAGTGCTTAAAAAATACCACAATAATAATAATTATCATCATCTGGGTTTGAAGATGATTCGAGCCCTTGAAGTGGGCACCCACCTAAAATGGCTTTTTTTTTTTCCAAGAGGCAAGTCTCCCCTTCAAAGAACATCATTTGTTTACAGAGCATGAATGGAGTTGCAGTGTGAATCTGATGGGATCAGAGAATTCTATGCTGCACAACCCTTGGTTTTCAGGTACATATCAATCTGGTGGGGTTGCAGAGTGGCCTAGTGGTTAGAGCACTTGCCTGGGAATCAGAAGGACCTGGGTTCTAATCCTGACCTTGCCACTTGTCTAATGTGTGATGTTAGTCAAGCCACTTAACTTCTCTTTACCTCAGTTACCTCATCAGTAAAATGGGGATTAAAACTGTGAGTCCCATGTGGCCCTATGTTGAATCTGATTAGCTTGTATCAACCCCAGCACATTCCTGGCACACAGTAAGCCCTTAAATACCATTCAAAGAAAAATAAGGTGCAGAGGAAGAAAATTCAAGTTTTGGAATAGATGAATGGGCATGGGAGTCAATGAGGCCTCCCTCATATGAAATGCTGCTGAATGGAGGAGAGGACACAAATTCAGCCACTAAGGATGGGAATGTCTCTTCCAACTGTGTTACATTATACTCTCCCAAGACTTAGTGCAGTGTTCTAGAAACTGTAAATGGTCAGTAAATACCATTAATGATAGACTGATTGACTGTTCCTGGTACCTGGATTTTTACTAAATGTACTTGGCCGTACAAATGCTGGAGTAGAGGAAATGTACTGCAGAGGGGATCCAGGAATGGCAATTTGGTTGGCTCTAGACTGTGAGCCCGCTGTTGGGTAGGGACTGTCTCTATGTGTTGCCGACTTGAACTTCCCAAGCGCTTAGTACAGTGCTCTGCACACAGTAAGCACTCAATAAATACGATTGATTGATTGATTGATTGTACAGAGAAGCAGTGTGGCTTAGTGGAAAGAGTGTGGGCTTGGGAGTCAGAGGACGTGCGTTCTAATTCATTCAATCATATTTATTGAGTGCTTACTGTGTGCAGAGCATTGCCTCTGCCACTTGCCTGCTGTGTGACCTTGGGCAAGTCACTTAACTTCTCTGTGCTTCAATTACCTCATCTGTAAAATGGGGATTAAAAGTGTGAGCCCCATGTGGGACAACCTGATTACCCTGTATCTACCCCAGCGCTTAGCACATAGTAAATGCTTAAATACCATCATTATTATTATGGAAAAACAGGAGAAGATGGGAGTTTAGTGGAGAGGGCTGTTTTGAAGTTATGACTTTTTGCACTAAAAGGGTAGTTAGGTAAGGATTCAAAGTAGGGCATAAATGGAGGTAATCTAGAGAAGCAGTGTGGCTTTCAAGAAAGGTATTGGCCTGGGTTCTAATCCCAGCTCCATTACTTGCCTCCTGTATGATTTTAGGCACATCACTAAACTTCTCTATACCTCAGAGAAATGTTTAGAAGTGCTCAGGTGCTGGGGGTAGGTGACTATCAAGTGCTAAAAATGTACAGATTTAAGTGCATAGAGAAGAGCAGGGGGTGGGAGGGCTCCCTAATTCATTTGTCATCACCAACTGGGTAAAGTGGAAATACATAATAAACCCTGTCCACTTTAATTTATTCTATGCAGCCAAGTTGAAGGATGCAACAAGAGTCCTGGATGCAACTCCCCACTTCTTTGGAAACTCACAAGGCTTGTATCACCATCCAAAGTCTTAAAGACAATCGTTCAAGAACTGCTGTACACTAATAATAATAATAATGATAATTATGGCATTTGTTAAGCATTTACTATGTGCCAAGCACTGTTCTAAGCGCTGGGGTAGATACAAGGTAATCAGGGTGGCCCATGTGGGGCTCACAGTCTTCATCCCCATTTTACAGATGAGATAACTGAGGCACGGAGAAGTTAACTGACTTGCCCAAAGTCACACAGCTGACCAGCGGCAGAGATTAGAACCCACAACCTCTGACTCCCAAGCCCGTGTTCTTTCCACTAGGCCACACTGCTTCTTAATGAGCACCAATGAGTGCATGCTAGAAATATAAAGACTAGTAATAGTAATAATAATAATTATGGTACTTGTTGAGCATTTTACAGATGATGCAACTGAGGCCCAGAGAAGTTAAATGACTTGCCAAAGGTCACATAGTAGACATGTGATAGAGGCAGGATTAAAACCCAGGCCTTCCTCACTCCGAGGCCCATGCTCTATCCTCTAAACCAAGTGAGACTGTAAGTGTGTGTGTGTGTATGTGTGTGTTTTTCTAGGGTCTTTTGTTATGTGCTTACTATGTGCCATGCATTGTACTAAGCTCTGGGGTAGATACAAGGTTGGATGCAGTCCATGTCTCACATGGGGCTCACAGTTTTAATTCCAGTCCATGTCTCACATGGGGCTCACAATTTTAATCCTCATTATACAAATAAGGGAACTTGGGCCCAGAGAACTGAAATGTCTTTCTTGCCCAAGGTCACCCAGCAGACAGGTGTTGGAGTTGGGATTACAATGCCCAAGCGCTTAGTACAGTGCTCTGCACACAGTAAGCGCTCAATAAATACGATTGATGATGATGATGATGATGATGATGCAGGTCCTTCTGATTCCCAGGCCCATGGTCTATCCATTAGGCCTCGGTGCGTGTGTGTGTGTGTGTGCATGTGTATATGTGTAGTATTCATTCCTTGTCAAATAAGCCACCGCTGTTGGTGACGTTTAACCTATCATTGTGCATGTCCTGGATGCACTGTGTACAAAATAGCCTGTCCCTTGTTGCGAAGCCGTATTCAATATTTGCAGCATCTCGAAACCAATTAGTCAATGTTATTTATTGAGTACTTACTGTGTGCAGAGCACTTGGAAGAGTACAATACAACAGAGTTGGCACATAGGATCCCTGTTCTTGCAAGGAGCATCATTGAAAACTTCCTGTTCCTTGCACTGGAAATGAACCGGTAAATGATTTCTACACTGAGGGTCTTTTCAGGAAAGTTTTTGCAAATTAATATATGTTTGTCTCATGTCAAGTCAGCTAATAAAAAACAGTTAATTTAATTCAACCCCAAAGTAGGTTCTTTAAACCTGCTTAGTCTGGCGTGGATATTCAATTAACCAACCGAATAAATTGTTAAATTAATAAATTTAATTTATTAATTTAATAAATTAAATAATAAACTGAATAAATTAATTGTTGCCAACTTGTACTTCCCAAGCGCTTAGTACAGTGCTCTGCACACAGTAAGCGCTCAATAAATACGATTGATGATGATGATGAATAAAGGCCAACTCTGCCCTTCATTTAGGGCCACATAGACACAGCCAGTCCAACAATTTGTTCTCAAGAAAACTATGCATTGTGTTAAACTTTGGCTTATTATTTTTCAAAACAAATAATCGAACATGTATATAGAGCTACTCAGGAATATATGATAACTTACTATAATTTCTATCCCCATTTGCAATTTTATATCTCTTATGTAGTTCCATTGACTTTGTAGGGAAATGCCATTTACTACAAAGACTTAGGGTTATAGTTCTTTTGAATGAAAACTAAACATGTGTGTAAGATTCATTCAAAATTTGTCCTCTGATTTTTGTACAATCACCGCTTAACAGATTTTTAGACTGAAAATCATATAGTCAAGAAGCAATGATCAGGTGTACTTTTTTTAACTCAGATAAAAAGAAGAATTACATTTCAAGAGTTTCAAGATTTTTTATGGGTGTGGGGGGGAGGCTTGGTTTGTTTTTCTTTCCTCCCAGTTTCTAGGTGGATTGCAAAGAACTTCCTAGGACTGGAACTAAATGATAACTTTTTATTGTAAGGTCAGGGAAGACACAGGCTTCAGTGAACTAAGAGATGAAAAAGCTACCATTGTGGGTAATTGGTCAGCATTGATTAGAAACTCACAGGACCTGGGTTAAGCAAGAGTGAGATAATATTTTTAAAAGTTTTGGGAGCAACTGAGAAGCAGTGTGGCCTAGTGGATACAGCTCAGGCTTGGAAGTCAGAAGGACCTGGGTTCTAATCCTAGTTGTGTCTCTTGTCTGTTGTGTGACCTTGGGCAAGTCATAACTTCTCTGTGCCTCAGTTACCTCATCTGTAAAATGGGGATTAAGATTAGGAGCCCCATGTGGGATGTGAACAGTGTCCAACCTGATTAGCTTGTATCTACCCCAATGCTTTGTATGCATGGCACATAGAAAGCACTAAAATACCATTAAAAAAGTTGCCTTCATCTCTCCCTTGTATTTGGCAGATAGGAGAGGTTAGCAACAAAAGCTGTAAATTATTCATTTATGTTAATGTATGTTGCTCTCACTAGTCTGTAAACTTTTTTATGGCATTTGTTAAGCTCTTACCAGGCATAGGCACTGAATTAAGATGTGGGGCAGAAACAAGCTAGTCAGATTGGACACAGTCTATGTCCTACATGGGGCTCACAGTCTTAATCTCCACTTTACAGATGAGGTAACTGAGGCACAGAGAAGTGAAGTGACTTGCCCAAGGTCACAGCAGACAAGTGGCAGAGTCAGAATTAGAACCCACATCCTCTGACATTTAGGCCCATGCTTTTTCCAATAGTTCATGCCGCTTCCCATTGTGGGCAAGGAATATGTTTAACGAATCTGTTGAACCGTAGATTCCCAAGCACTTAGTACAGTGCTTTGCACAGAGTAAGTGTTCAATAGCTTCGATTTATTAATTGACTGATAAGGTGGTTGCAAGTGCCACTCTATAACCTATTTTTTCACTTGCAGTCAACCAAGAATTTGGCCTAAAGCTACAGTCTTTTCCTGATTAAATGCAAGATTGAAAATTAGCATATAGAAATAGCAAAAGAAATTAGCAGAAGAAAATAGTATACTGCCAACCATCCAGGGTTGTTAATAGGGTTGTCTTGCCCTGCGCCTCACTGCTGAAGATTTTAAAAAAAGTGAGACTGATTTGTTCTAACTGGAACTTGAACCAATAACCCAGCCTATTTTTCTCACCTATTTAAAAATGATTCAGAAATAGAGATGACAGATTTTCTAAAAAAAAAATCTATAAAAAATATCAATGGTGATAATAAACTGAATGTATAAACTAATGTTTTATTGCCCATATGCTTCATTGTACTGAACCCAATTGTTCCATTAAAAAGTCACACAGTTTAATAGATGGTAAAATGAGTTCTTTCGAATGTTACTGCCTATCATTCTACATGCAATAACTAATAAGATTTTCTTATTAAAAGAAACCTGATTAAAGCTCAGAGAGATTAGGAAAAGCAGCCTGGTAAGCAAGATTTCTTCTTTTCAGTGTTTTTAAATATCTCTTCAGGCTCATAAGACTAAATTGAGCTCAATTAAAGTCACTTGTTAATTTATAATTTGTTCAGTCCTACCCCCGATTCTCCCTCCAGGGGACCTCCAGGGACCAAAAGTTCTTCCCTCAAAGAGTTAGACATTTAATTCTTTCAGAAGGCCAGGGCAGAGTTGAATGTATTGCAGCAGTGTAGACCCAAGAGACTTGCCAGGTGGAGAATTAATGATGGCAGCCCTGGTCGTAGCCCACTGGACTAACCGTAGAATCTGCCTTTTGCTTCAGCCCTTCCAGAGATGGACAACTTGATCTGGAGGAAGTAGTCAATGCGAAGAAGGGATAGGTTCCCCAAAGAGGACTCGGTCTCCAACTGGTGGGCAGGGAACTTGTCTAACAATCTGTTGTATTGTACTCTCCCAAGCTCTTAGTACAGTGCTCTGCACACAGTCAAGTTCCTCTACCCATTCATGTTAGTTTGAAGAATACTTTCATCCCATCCTTGTATGGAAATTCCACATCTGCCTGATTGCCACTTCCTCCCTTCATATCATAGCTATCCTAAGGTGGAGTGACTAGAATTTTGAAGTAAAAGTGTTTACTAATGCAAACACTAAAGCCCAGGGGGTCTAGAATTTGACATACACTTTTAAGCCAAAACCATTTCATCCTGTACTATTGAATCTCCAATAAGACATTCATCGATCTTGGTGGGAAAGGAGTCAGGATATCAAACCTAAACATTTTCTCTCTTTTGCCCTGCTAAATCAAAGAGGGCAAACCCAGAGTGAAGAACAAAGCTCTGGGTAGAAGCTGGTTTAAGTCAGTTGTCATTAAATTACCTCTTCCTTTTACAAACCATATTTTCAACCCATTTAATCCAAGAATTTACTTCAGCCAGCTACTATTATATTGGAAAATAAGCAGTTGTAATCAGAACAAAATATGGCAAAATGATAAATATTATCATCATATGAATGATAATTACAGTCTGAAACAGATTACTCAAGCACACCCAGAGTCTTTCCAGTAATTCCCATTTATGTTCCCATAAACCAACCTCTTGCACTACAAGGTATCTAAAATGTCTCAGATTACAATTCCAATCCACAGGACTGCAATAACTATCCATATGGCATTTAGTCAGAGCTCATCTATTGGAGTTATAGGGGGAGGAATCTGAGAAAAAAAAAACCATGGCACCGAAAGTCATTTCCCAACCATTCAGAATTTAGAAATGGAAGTTACATTTATACACAGGGAGAGAAAGGATACCTTTCCAGTGAAGACATCTTATGTTTAAGGGACCTGTGGAAAAGACTAATTTGCTTAGTTAACCCACACCCAATCATATCAAGGTGATTCTTATCTTCAAAAGGACTTTCTTGTCAGTTTTGAGGTAATGAACAGTTTTAGAAGACAGAGTTTAAAAGGAACTCTAAGAAGGTTTTAACAGTGACTGGAGCTGTTTTAAGGCTGGTTTAAAGGTGCAAATTGTCAAAGATATTTTAATTTGACTGAAAAACTTTAGTGTTTTTATCCAAAATGGGACATTTATAAATACCTCCTATACTAAGTGCTGTGGTAGATATAAGCTAATCAGGTTGAACACAGTCCCTGTCCCACATGGGGCTAATGGTTTTAGGGGAAAGGAGAATGACTTTGTTATCCCCATTTCACAGATGAGGAAACTGCTGCACAAAGCAGTTAAGTGACTTGTCCAAGGTACACAGTAGGCAGATAGCAAAACCAGGATTAGAACTAAAGTTTCCTAACTCTCAGGCCAATGCTTTTTTCCACTAGACCACGCTACTTCTCAGCCTGAGGAACAGACATCAGCCAGTGAAGCTGTTCAGTAATTAGTCAGATCTCAAGAAAGTTGTGAAGTACATTTTATGAAAATACTCTAGTGAACAGCCCACAAATATGAAAACTCAAACATTTTCAGTTCCTTCTCTGGAAAGAAATTGTGGATTTTAAACTGTGAGCCCCACAAGAAAAAGGGACTGTGTCTAATCCCCACATGTGTATTCTTTCCCACCATTTACTACATTAGTCTGCAGATAGTAAGCATTTAATACTCTTAGTTTTACAAGGATCCCTCTAGCCTGTAAGGTCAATGTGGGCAGGAAACATGTATGTTATATTGTTGTGGTGTACTCTTCACAGTGCTTAGTAATAATAAAAAAAAGATGGTCTTTGTTAAGTGCTTACTACATGGAAAGCACTGTTCTGAGTGCTGGGAACGTTACAAGGTGATCACGTTGTCCCACGGGGGGCTCACAGTTTTAATCCCCATTTTAAAGATGAGGTAACTGAGGCCCAGAGAAGTTAAGTGACTTGCCCAAAGTCACACAGCTGACAGTTGGAGGAGCCGGAATTTGAACCCATGACCTCTGACTCCGAAGCCCGTGCTCTTTCCACTGAGCCATGCTGCTTCTCCCAGTACAGTGCTCTGTACTGCACGTCTAGTACAGTGCTGTACAGTGTTTCTCTAGTACAGTGTTCTGCTCCCAGTAAGCACTCAATAAATATGATTGCTTGATCGATTGATTATCAACCCAGGAAATGCTTAATACTGTTACTACTAAAAAGGATCAGTCAGCCAAGATGGTCCATATATGAGGGGATATCTGGAGTGTCCATGAGCTTTCTAGGTGTGACTTAATAAAGCTTCCACAGTAAATTGCACTCCTAATTTCAGCTGACATTTTTATTCAAAGATTTACAATAGAATTCCTATCAAATTGAAACTAGATGATATTCATCATTTTACAAGGAAGTGGAATATTTGGAAACCTGATACCTTTAAAAGAAATCGGTGGAGAGGAGAACAATTTAACTTGATGTCCTGATTGACCAATGCTCTTTCATTTAACCTGAAATGATAACTACCTAGATTTGAGCTTCTGAGAAAATAACCCAATGCAGTCTTTGTGCCTCATGTCTCCCGACAAGCTAAGTAATTTTGCTAGTCAGAGGGAAGGAAAGGTTGCCAGCAGCTTCTTCAGCTTGTATTTAAACAGTGAAAACCTTGCAAAGTCATGTGAAGAAAATAAAACTCTAAAAGCTCAGTGTGTGAGAGCATTTGTTTAAGTGTGTATGTGTAACTTTGACAACTTAATAGCACTGCAGACTAAGTTTACTGACTGCTTAAAAACCAAGTGTAACCTAAAAATGCATTGCATCATGCTAATAAAAAAGTAACTGGAACAAAATTCCAACACAGGTGGCACTTGTTACTGTGTGGGTTCCGTAGGTATTGGTTGATCCAGCTGTGTTTTTAATAGTACCTTACTTTTAAAGATTTTCTTCCATTTTCTGCACCCCAAAATGTTTAGATTCCCTCATACACACCTGTAAAGAAGGGTAGTGGAACCACACAGATAATTCGAGCACATTTCACCTTCCTGATTCAGACCACAGAGGAAAAACTGGTTTAGTCTGGAAGATTTAATAATAATGATGATGGTGTTTATTAACCAGTGCTTAGGAGAGTGCTTTGCACATAGTAAGCACTTAACAAGTGCCACTATTATTAAGCACTTACTATGTGCCAAGCACTGTTCTAAGTGCTGGGGAGGTTACAAGTTGATCAGGTTGTCCCATGGGGGGCTCACAGTCTTAATCCCCATTTTACAGATGAGGGAACTGAGGCACAGAGAAGTTAAGTGACTTGCCCAAAGTCACACAGCTGACAAATGGCAGAGTCATGATTAGAACCCATGACCTCTGACTCCCAAGCCTGTGATCTTTCCCTAAACCTTTCTCCTGCTCTCCCTTCCCCCTTTCCTCACAAACATTTTTTCTCCCTTAAGCACAGCGACTATGTCCCTCCTAATTTTGGGATTATTTTCCCACAATCTCAGATCCAGTGTTGTTGAAATCAGTTTCACTGAAAGATTTCAGCCCAGGAACGCTCCACATTTCCTTTTAAATGTCTTTCTGAAATCTGCATTCCTAGGTTTTCACACAGGGCTTGAAGACTAGACAAAAGCACCAAGAAAGCCTTGTCCTGTGTGGGCAAACCAGTTGCCAACTTGTACTTCCCAAGTGCTTAGTACAGTGCTCTGCACACAGTAAGCGCTCAATAAATACGATTGAATGAATAAATGAAATGAATGATTTGTCAGGCTGTCAGAAGACAGAGATTTGTCTGGATATGTTGCTTGTTACAAGATTAATTGTTTGAAGAAGCCCCCTTTTCATTTTCTCTGAGCCTCACCTTTCCACTTTGCCTTTCACTAACTTATTGGTAAAATTTTCAATAGGAATTGGAAAAAAAATCACCTTTCTAACCTTTCATCAGTTCAGCATCAATGTGCTATCAGCAGATGCACTGGGGTGGGTAGACTATAAAATAGAGTGCAGGTGGGGGAGGCCGATGCCAGCAAATCTATGGTTGGAGGTCTCTGGGATGCACATGGGGACTCACAGGACACAGGATAGTCCCTTTCTTTTTGATAGGAAACTTCATACCCTTATACAGAAGAAGAAGATGCGGAGCCATATTGAATGTTAGGAAGGTTGTAGTAGTTTTCCACCATAGGCTGTTTGACCAAAATGGCACATAACCAGAGAACTGAATATACTGAGACATCATCACTGTTCTGCCTGTTAAAATATTCAATTGTTTTCCTTTCTCTGTTTGTTTTTTTACTGTCCCTTGATTAGTCTTTTCCACCTGTTAGATGGTGAGCACCTCATAGGCCATGGAACTTATTTGTTGAATTTTTATCCACATATTCAACTAAAAATTAGAAAAGCTTTACATAAGTGGTAGGTACTTAAAGTATTACTGGCTATAAGGTGTACCAAAGAGTCCATGGGGAAAACAAATGACCTACAGAGGTTTGGTGTGGGGGGCGATACCGAATGTAGTATATTTTACCCAGAATCCTTCTGCCTATACGACTAAAGGGTATAGTCATCTATGCACTACATAAAAATCACAATTTTTTAAAAACCTTAAATGTAGTCCAGCAAATATCATCTTTATAGGGCTAGAAACACAAGAAGAAAGCAATGAACACCACCAAAACATTTTATTATCTTCACTGATTGTAAGTAACATTTAACCCAATCACCATATCAAGGCATTGGCTATTGCTCCCCAAATTTTTTATCAGCCTGGGAAATTACTCAAGATCCTCCACTCTGTGATTGGGCAAGTAAGAGCCAAATGCTTTCCCCATTAGGGTTAGAAGGAAGCAGTTCTGGGTGTAAATCTAGTCGTGTTCAATCAATCAATCAAATTTATTGAGCACTTGTTCTGTGCAGAGCACTCTACAAGCCCCATAGGAGAGTTCAATACAGTTAGTAAACACCATCCCGACCCTCAAGGAATTGTTCAATCTATTTTATACTGCCATGCTTAAGGATTCCATGAGAGATCCCAAAGGTAGGAATGCTTCCAGTTAAACATCCTTTGAGCATCATCCAAAGTCTTTGACACAGTGGTTCAGAAATTACTTTATACCAGTAAGAGGGCATACAAATGATTATAAATTCCTTGTCAGATTGAATACAGGACTGTGGACTGACAATAAGTCTGAAGAAAACAGAGATATACTAGCTTATACTTGGGAATCCCTACACACACACACAATCAGTAAATAAAAATCATTTACTGAGTACAGCGCACTATACTAAGAGCTTGGGAAAGTACAGTAGAAGCAAACAGATCATATTCCCTGCTCTCGAGAACCTTGTAGCCTAATGGACCAAAGGGGGTTTCATTAACAAAAAACTTAAAAAACAGATATAAAACTTAACTCCCTAGTAATAATATTTTAAAAAATCTGGTACTAAGTGCTTACTATGTGCCAAGCACCATTTTAAGTACTGGGGTAGGTACAAAATCAGATTGGACACAGTCTCTGTCCCACATGGAGTTCACACTCTTAATCCCCATTTTACAGATGAGGTAACTGAGTAGTGAAGTGACTTGCCCAAGAGCAAACAGCAGACATGTGGTGGAGTCATGATTAGAACCCAGATCCTTCTGATTCCTAGTCCTGTAGTCTATCCACCAAGCTATGTTGCTTCTCACCAGCGTCTAGTAGTAGACTTTGATATCCATTATGAATATCGTGGCTCTGCATATTGGATATGAACTGTCCAATAATGTTCAGATAAAGAGATAGAAAAGTGAATTTAAAAAGCCAGGGTAGCTTTTGGCAGAACGTAAAACAGAGAGTGATAACAACTGGATATTAAGGAATAATCTTTAGATGCACGCAATGAAAAAAAAGAGTGCTCATCCTCCTAAACCTCTCTCATAAACAGAGATATAATCCCTCACCCCATATCAATGCTGTCAGCATAAAAAAATCAAGTAAACTGCATGCTTAGCATTCCCATTATAGATGGTTAAAACTCTATTTAGAGTAATTTTGGAGAGTAGTATGGGGCCTTCTGATTTAATGAAAATATGATCTTGGTGAGAATCCAGAGAAAATTACATGATTTAAAAAATCAGGTCCAAGTGGAAAGGCAAATGATCTGGGAGTGCTTAGCTGGGAGACCTAGAGGAAGAAAGATACATGCAAATGCATGCATGTATCTTTGTATGTATATTCATGTGTGATGACAATTATCATCATGAATATTTCAGTTGGTTTAGTATAAAAGCCAAGAGCACTGGATTTGGCATCAGGAGGGAGTCTGGGCAGTAACTGTTGAATTGATTTACAATAGGAAGAGTGTGATTTACAGGAATAATATGTAGCCCAGTTGGCCACAATCCCTGCAATACCCTGCAAAGGGAGGAGAACAATTAAAACAGTGGTGAGGAAGAGGATACTGCATTTCAGAAGACACTGCACAGGCAGAGCAAGAGGTTGCTGAGCGATGGCCAATGTCTTGGAACAGGCTGGGAGGTGTTTTTCAAGTAAGAGAAAAGGGCAGTATCCTTGGAGATGGGTCTACAGAGAAAGGAATTCATAAAGTCCCAGTTATTGGACAGGGCTGATGGAGGAGAAGTGGTTGGTTACCAATTCTACAGTCTTGTGATGACAGCACAGAAAAGAGAGAGAGAGAGAGAGAGAGAGAGAGTGTGTGTGTGTGTGTGTGTGTGTGTGTGTATGTGGCGGCACAACAAAATAGAGAAACTTCAGAAACTAGGACAAATTTCCCAGGATGGAAATGATTCCCAGAGATCAAAACTACTGCCAAGAAAGGGCTTAACATATAAGCCAAACTCCTTCCAAGGGAGACTAAACTGACTAAAATACTGTTGGGGATTTGCTGCTATTTACATTGACTTTCCTACTGGTTTCAGTTATATACACTTTTTGAGTTGTTTATAATTAACCTATAACATTTCTTTCCCCTTTAACCTGCTTGCTAGTAATCATCTGTCAATGGTATCTAGATTTTTAGGGTTTTAAACAATTTAATCCAATTTCAACCCCCAACCCCTAGTCATTTTTTTAGGATGAAGTTTTTTAATTCATTAAACCTTTGCAAGTGTTTTCACCACTAAAATGAACAATTCACTGAAAAAATCCACGCTGACTCTGCCACAGCCAACTGAAGTCAATTAACCACATTCATGGGATGATTAGTCAGATTGTCCGCTGTCAGGAAAATTGATATAGACTCCAAATTGGAACACCTGGAAGATTTGGTTATTTTTAAACCCAGCATTAATATTCTGGGGTGTGTGGAGAGATTTCTCTACTCTCTACTCTATCAAAAGCCTGGAGTTTCCCTGGGTTACTGATACAAGAGTCAGTTGTGGTTCATTTCTCAGTGTCATTACTCTACTTGCTCCAATAACAAAAGCCAGGATTTGGATGTTGTCTAATTTAGGAGGGATCCTGAAGTCTGAACCCTAAGTAAAGACAGATTGCCTGAGCACATACAAAGGTACTGGCTCTGATGTCACATGTGGTTTTAACCATTCATATCATTTGCAAATGAAAGGAGTAGTATTTCTGAACCCTTACCATTCAAATGCGTCTGAAGCATAAAAATTAAAGGTAAAACGAAACTCAAGTTTTGCAATATCAACCCAATTTTACATGAATGAAAAAAAGCCCTCCAAATTATTTGTAATTTGAAAAGGTATGTCCTGTCTGTGAGCTCTCAAAGTCATAGCCAACACACTTCAGAGGCACATTTCCTAATAGCTGAAGGAAACACATTAAGTAAAGTCCAGGGGACCCAAGTCAATTGTGTCAGGATAAAAATACTGAGATTTATGTCCACTTATCCAACATCTGCTTTAAGCTTCCCTCTATAAGCTTATACCTGTAAATGATTTACCTTCTTGAGATTGTGTTTTAGCAGAGAGGCTGGCTTTAGGTTGAGTTGGCAAAAGTGGATTCCTATTCCTGAAAGCACACTAGGCCTTCTAGTGAATGAAGCTTCAAGCAAGGAAGCAGTCAGTTTGAATGCAGAATTAAAACTGCCAAATCTCTTATGGATGTCAAGATCTGCTGCATTGTTTTTGTCATTGTTTTGATGCATTGTGAGAGAGGGGGAGAGAGGGAGGGAGGGAGAGCGAACGAGCAAGTGCAAGAGCGAGAAGCAGCGTGGCTCAGTGGAAAGAGCATGGGCTCGGGAGTCAGAGGTCATGGGTTCTAATCCCGGCTTCGCCACTTGTCAGTTGTGTGACTTTGGGCAAGTCACTTAACTTCTCTGGGCTTCAGTTCCCTCATCTGTAAAATGGGGGTGAAGATTGTGAGCCCCATGTGGGATGACCTGATTACCTTGTATCCCCCCCAGCACTTAAAACAGTGCTTGGCACATAGTAAGCATTAACAAAAGCCATCATTATTATTATTATATAATTATGATATTTAAGTTCTTTCTATGTGCCAAGCAAAATACAAGGTAATCAGATTGTTCCACTTGGAGCTCACAGTCTCAACCCCCATTTTACAGATGAGGTAACTGAGGCACAGAGAAGTTAAGTGACTTGGCCATGGTCACACAGCAGACGTATGGTGAAACTGGAATTAGAACCCGCGACCTCTGACTCCCCTGAGGATCTTTTTAAAACATGAAGCATCTACTTTAGAAGCTAAAAGCTTTCTCTCCCACCGACAGTGTCAGGGTCCTGTTATTCTTTAGGCAGCATAATGTTGTTTAGATATACCGAATCAAGAGACATTCAGCATCAGCATTCTTACACTGAACTGTAAATAATAATACAAATAATAATAATAAAACTACACTTCACAGTCATAAGTCACCTTTTCTATAACCAAGGGTGCTCTGGACATCTGGGATAAAATGTAAGAATTAAAATTACCTCCTAAAAATTTTAAGTGGATGATTTTATTCAGCTAGGATAACTTGGGGACCTCTTCAGC
Organism: Tachyglossus aculeatus; assembly: GCF_015852505.1. Classification (NCBI taxonomy): domain Eukaryota; kingdom Metazoa; phylum Chordata; class Mammalia; order Monotremata; family Tachyglossidae; genus Tachyglossus; species Tachyglossus aculeatus. Next base: position 31,397,382 of record NC_052079.1, on the reverse strand, counting down.
TTTTAGTACTTGGAAAGACATTTCAGTCAATTTGGGTTGACTACATAGCTAAGGATGAAAAAGTGAATGAAGTCATTGAAAAGTTGTCAGTGGTAAATTTACCAAAGGGATACTCCCAAGCCTGAACTCTGTAAAGCAATCATTAGGGAGATCCTATGTTATGATTCATATTCTTGATTAAAACTGTAGATTATTGTACCAAGACAAGAGACCAAAATAGTTATTTTAATGAAAATCATTTTCTTTCACTTAACTGATGTATTCTGTAAAGCATTCTGGAATTCAGCCAGAATAATGTAGGTGTAATCAAATTTTTAAAAATTAAGAAACTAGCAAGAGGTGGTTAAAAAATAAGGAAATGATTATTGGCCTGATCTCTACAGTGAAACAGAAATAAACTGATAACTTTAGGCAGATTCGGTAACTCTTTCAGATTAATGCCTTGGAGGAGGTAATTCGATAATGGCTAACTTTAATGCACCTAACTTACCTGCACGCTAATAACAGGATTAGGACATTCTTTTAAAGAAAAGGTGCACATAACTAAACTGTTCTGCAACAGTGAAAATTGTTATGTGGTAAATACAGGAGGGCATATTATTAAAAGCAAAAACAAAAACCCTAAAAAGACATTCATGCCAGGATTAACATTTTCTTAAATATTTAGACCCTATGAAGAACACCACATGTTGAGTAATCTCACTTGAGAATTAAATGTAAAATCCAAATGACACAAATATTTGATAAATGCAGTATGACCATTATACGTTTTAAGGATTTAAAAAAATAGAGAGAACATTTCGAAAACACATCTAAAACATCTGCTATAGAATGATTTAAATCCTCTTCTACTGCTGCCACCACCCTGATTAACCTGTCCCTGGTTTTTTTCCTCTTTCAAAAGAACACCTCATAGAAGACTGCTGTCATTTTGTTTTTGTAGCCTTTACCTAAACTTTTGCCCCCAGTAGCTACTTCTAAAGATCTGTTAGCACTTCAGTGGCCCAGGTGGAAAGAGAGGATGCAGCATGGATAGATCACAGGCCCGGGAGTCTGAAGGACCTGCATTCTAATCCCCACTCTGCCACTTGTCTGTTGTATGACCTCGGGCATTAGAGGGAGAGAGGGAGAGAGGGAGAGAGGGAGATATGTCTTGTTCCTCCCAAGGCATATCTGCACACAGTATGTGCTCAATAAATATGATTGAATAGATGAGATGGCGCAGTTTGCATAAGAGGAATATTGGATTGCAATTGTGCATAAGCATCCTAACACTCCTAGAAGGAGTGGAATTAAGAATAATAATTATGGTATTTGTTAAGCGCTTACTATTTGCAAAGCACTGTTCCAAGCTTTGCAACCCAACAAGGTTGCACACATCCCCTATGCAGATGATGCAGTCTGACACCACTTTCCCCAGCCTGCTTCCCACCCCCAAATCCACTTCCTGCCCCATTAATCCACACGTGTCCCCAGTGGAGGAAACACCATTTCTGGAGTTGTACTACAGGGACTCTCACCCCTGTCCCTGGCACAGGGTTGGCCCTGAAGGAAGACCCTGGGTGACCTCTGCCAGCTGCTCCCACCATGGGCATCAACTCCAGAGGAAGGGACCCAGGCCAACTACAAGTTCACTTCCCCAGATCCTTTGGCCTAAAGGATAGTGTACAGACCTGGAGCCAGAAGGCCCCGCCACTTGTCTGCTGTATGACCTTGTGAATGTCATATAATTTCTCTGTGCCTCAGTTACTTCATGTGTAAAATGGGGAAGGAGACTGTGAGCCCTGTGTGGAACATGGATTGTGTCCATCCTGATTACCTTGTATCTATCCCAGCGCTTAGCAAAGTGCCTGGCACATAGTAAACGCTAACAGATATTATCAAAAAAAAAAGCTGACCTCTGTGGCAGAGGTTGCCCAGGGTCCTCTTCAGGAGGGTAGGAGCCGGGCTTACAAATGCCCCTGCAGGATGGGGAGAAGTGGAGGAGGAACAAGAACATGCAAGGTCTCGCCTCCCTCTTCCCAGATGCTGTCCCATGGTGGCAAGATCTGGCAGCTTTGTAATTTAAACAATGAAGTTGATGGATAAGGTGCTGATTTCAAACACTCACTTATTGAATCCCCTTGAAGGATTTTGCCTGATTAGCTTGTAGTGCAAAATGAGCCAATCTGTCTTGGAACCCTCCCAAGCTCAATTTCTGACTGTGTTGCTCTCACCTCTCCCCCTTCTATTGCCTTGCTCATGCTGTTTCTGCCATTCTGGAGCTCCCTCCCCCAACCAATCCGTCAGACTATGTTCAAATTCCTCCTGTAATTCCAGTTTCTCCGACAGTTCTTCCCAATCAATCCCCAACACCCCAAGCTGCACAGACCTTTCAGTCATTTCTACTACCCACACTCAACACTTGTCAATACATTTTTATGCAACTGAAAATTCAACTATTTATCTCATTTACTCCCCTTGTAAATCTTTTTTTGTCTATCTCCCTTGGTAGAGTGTAAGCTCTTTGTGGGCAAGGAATATTTTTCTTTGCCATGTATTTTCCCAAGCACGTACTATAGTGCATAGCAGCCATTGTGAGCTCAATAAATAATGACTACCAATGTAAATGGAGTATTTCAGACTTCACTATTTAAAATGCTTTTAGATTAAATTCCTTCTTTAGGAGTGAAAGATCTGAAAATACATGCTAGACTTTCCTCGGACACATAGAACTTACTGCTTCTATCCATTTATTCTAACAGTCTTTTTTCCCTCAGCTGTTATTTCCAGATACTCTTTTTCAACATACCATGTTTAACAATTTCTCTCAGGTTCTAAGTGCCAAATTGCCGTTCCTTGAATGATGACTATTGCCTGTACAGGCAAGATAAGATAGTGGAAAATGACATGGCCTATACAATTTGTCTACAAAAATCCTCACCAAATGATCAATGACCATATCTAATGGAAATATGGTTTCAATTCTTTTAGACATATGATCTATGCTTCGTTGCCTAGAGATATTTTCCCTGTCCACAGTTTTTTTTTTGCCTCTTTTCATTTTTGGAGCCAGTTTCACAACTACATTAAGTCTGTATTGCTTACAAGTATTATTTCTGCTTTTTTATGTAGTGTCATACTGTATCATACAATGCTTAATAAAACAATGTTAACATAGACTTCTTTTTATTGTATTTTTTAAGTGCTTACTATCTGCAAGGTACCGTACTAAGCACTGGGGTAGATGCAAGCTAATCAGGTTGGACACAGTCCATGTACTACCACACAGGGCTCGCAGTATTAATCCTCTTTTTACAGACAAGGTAACTGAGGGACAGAGAAGGTAACAAATTCACATAGTAGACAAGTGGCTGACTTTATAAAAAAACATGTCAAAACCATCCAAAAATATTAATAGAATCAATTTTTTTTTTCTCACACATGTTTGTTAGCACCATCCTACTTGGATTTGGGATGGGAAGATTAATTTATATATGCAGTGAACATAATAAGGTACAGTTCAGGAAAGCTGATTAAACTCTGCCAGAGAGTGAGAAGCTAGAGGTCAAAGCACCCACTCACCTAACCCCAATCTTGGAGATTAAGATCATAACAGTAGGGTTATCCTTCATTCTCCTATTTCACTTTCCCCCACCCCTATAGAACTGAAGATACAAATCAGAAATTTTCTTCAATGATCTGAATTTTGGCCATTACACTGGTAATTGTCTCAGATTACCTCTTTTATTAGCTAAAGGAAATTTTACCAGAGTCAGCTTCCCTGTTAAATTCATTTGGTTTTTATAAGGCATCATCTTTTCCTTTGTTATCTCTATTGGGTAGCCTCAAGGTAGGAGAACAGTGTTCCAAAAATAAACACTCACATACACACACACACGAAAAGATGTTTGTATAATTGGTTCTAGTCCAACCATAACAGGGAACAAGGCGTACCTGAAAATAACTAATGATCACTAGATTGTAGCTGGGCCATTCTGCTTCCTAATTCTTTTGGGGAGATGAAAGTGAGAGGATGATCTTCAACTTCTGGATTTATATTTCCTGCAGCCATTTAAAGCTGAGTCCATGAGAGCTGCTTCAAACCAAAAACAGAAAGAGGCAGCTAGGCTCTGCTACACAGGGAAATCAAAGAGATGGCAATCAGAGTTTGAAGCCAAAATAAATGCTTGGAAAATTATAAGATCTTTGGGCAAAAGTTATGCATAAAGCACTTCAAAAACTTCAAACAAGAATGCCAGAGGATGAGCTGATTTATGTAGTCACTCCCAAATGTACTCAATCAGCAAACATATTTGTTTCTCCATGAATACTGAGTGATGTCCGTGTTAGAAAGATGGGCGAATTTAGCCAAAATGAGGCAAATGTTCTCTTTGCTGTGAGAGTCCCTATTGGGTTAGTTGTTCTTCATAGCAGCAGGTAATGCTGGTGACAGTGAAATTCTACCCTCATGAATGCCATTGAAAGCCAATCTCTTCCATAAAGCAAACAAAATAAAAAAAATTAATGGTGGCATTTGCTAATCACTTATTATTAGCCAAGCACTGTACTAAGCACTGGGGTAGATACCAGTTCATCAAGTCAGACACAGTTTAAGTAGGAGGGAGAACAGGTGCATCAACTGAGGCATAGAGAAGGTAAGTGACTTGCCCAAGGTCACACAGCAGGCAAGTGACAGATCTGAGATTAGATCCCCTCCATCAATAGCCATACAGCAAGGTAGGACTACTTATTCTGCCCAGTATTTTAGTTTAGGATTGACAAAAGACAAGAGGAGTATCCTAAAATCCCAGGGTATTGCTTGATATTTTACTAGTAATAATAATAATGATGGCATTTATTAAGCTCTTACTATGTGCCAAGCACTGTTCTAAGAGCTGGAAATAATGATGGATTGCACTTACCCATCCACTCCTATCCTGACCCATCCATCTGAATTAAAGTTGGTGGATGTAGACTATAGTCATGCAATGGAATATTTCTGGGAGATTGTGTCTACCAACTCTACTGTAATATACTCTCCCAAATGCTTAATACAGTCCTCTGCTCACAGTAAGCACTCAAATTAAATAAATGATTAAGTCTCAACCCAGCAGACATGGTTTAAGCCATTATGTTGTCTTTATTTAAATGGTATTTAAGAACTTACCATGTAGCAGGCACTACACTAAGCAGAGTTAATCGGGTTGTACACAATCCACATGTCACGTGGTGCTCACAGTCTTATTCCCCATTTCGCAGATGAAGTAACTGAAGCATGAATAAACAAAGTGACTTGCCCAAGGTCAAATGATAGAGTCAGAATTAGAACCCAGCTCCTTCTGATTTCCAAGCCTGTGCTCTATCCACTAGGCCATGGACTGGAAGGCTCATTTCTTCATGCTACAGCAAGTGGAAAAGTAAAGCCAAAATTAAATACCAAAGAAAAAAAAATGTTCTTACATGAAAATTCATTGCATTTCTGGTCTCTGCTTCTTCTTCCCAAAGCTTCTATCTCCAAAGCAGGACCAGCCCTTTCAAGAGGTTTGTTTTTCCCAGGATACTGGTCAGTCACTTTTACATTCACTGACACTCTGTAGTAAAAGAACAATTCCTGATTACAACTTCATCCTGGCAGGTGGGAAATGCAGAAGCCCACATTCTGGGAATCAATTGCAGAGACTTGTATCTGTTTTTGTTACATAGTGAAAAGCTAGCATGCTATAAATAAGAAGCAGATTTTGAAGATTTACAAATTATGGAAAAACTGTGAAGAGAAAACCCTCCAGGGTAAGGATGAAAAAGATATATTTCCAGGTGCTAAAAAGCTTACTGGGATAAACAAAAGCTCAGGAAATCAAAGCAGCACGTTTTACAAGGAGTGGCTCTTTCGTTAATTAGAAAACTCATTAAACATGTTAGTCTTGTTCTAAAAGGAATGGTCTAATAATAAAGTTCATCTACGAAAGTTTTTCCTTTCAAAGGTTAAAAAAAAAGTTTACCCTCCATGAAGATGCCTCTATCCCAGGACTTCCAGCTATGTGACTCTGCTGTCTGGAGACTCAATTTATTTTGCTTCTGTCACCTGCAATACCTATTTAGAGATTAAATTGATTAGGTGGTAATTTCAAACTGAAACCAGCCAAAGTCAAAGGTCACAGATCTTTCAGGTTTTGCCTTCTTTTAATGCTCTCTGCCTTCAAGGAATTTATAATCCAAAAGGAGAGATGGTCACTAAAATATTTACAGAGAGGAAGAAGAAGGAAAAGGGGAATATACACATAAATTGGTGCTTAAGTAACAAGTAAACTCCTTGAGGATAGGGATTGTGTCTATCTAGTCTAATCTCCTGGGAGTTTATCACAGCGCTCTACAGACTGTGAGAGTTCAGTAAATACTATGGATTGATTAATTTATAGGGTGTGAAAGATTGCACATATAGCTGTGTGCTACAGATGATTGTGAGTAGCCTGAGGCTAAACCTGCCTGCCAATCCCTCCTTGTCATCTTGTCATCGCTGGGTCTTGCTCCTAGAATTCTCTTAGCTAACAGGAGTAAAGAAGTAGCAGCTGTGTGTGGTCTCCCAAGGTACATAGTCAGTAGCCTCCACTACCTGTTACCAGGTTAGTTTACCGCAACTTATCAGCCTGGCACCACCAAGCAGGATTAATGTCACCTGACAGAAACTTGGGGGCAAGGGAAAGTGCCTAGTGGAAAGGACATGGAAGTGAGAGGACTGGGTTATAATTCCAAATCCACCACTTGCCTGCTGTGTGTCCTTGAGCAAGTCAATAATAATAATGATGGCATTTGTTGCGCACTTATTATGTGCCAAGCACTATTCTAAGCACTGGGGTAGATACAAGGTTATCAAGTTGTCCCACGTGGGGCTTCCAGTCTTACTCCCCTTTTTACAGATGAGGGAATGGAGGCACAGAGAAGTTAAGTGACTTAGCTGACAAGTGGCAGAGATGGGATTCAAACCCATGTCCTCTGACTCCCAAGCCCACGCTTTTTCCACTAAGCTATGCCTCCGTTTCCTCATCTGTCAAATGGGGATTCAATATATTCCTACTTAGAATGTGGGGCAGAAGCTGTGTTTGACCTGATTATCTTGTATCTAGCCTCTTACTTGGCACAGTGCTTGGCACAAGTCTAGTCCTTTTGAGTGCCAGCTGTGGACACCCTACATCTTCTAGACTGTGAGCCCACTGTTGGGTAGGGACTGTCTCTATATGTTGCCAACTTGTACTTCCCAAGTGCTTAGTACAGTGCTCTGCACACACTAAGCACTCAATAAATACAATTGATTGATTGATTGCTGCCTAGATCAACTGGATCCTCTTGGTACATATCTCCTAACTTTCTAAAAGCTCGCAAGGGTAACATTTCCTTTTGTGACAGGCATAGGTTCCTTCTCACTGGCTTCAATACTGTCCACCAGAGTGCTCCATCTTTCATAGCATGGCACAGTGGATAGAGTATGGGCCGGGAGTCAGAAGGTCATGGGTTCTAAACCCGGTTCTGCCACTTGCCTGCTGTGTGACCTTGGACAAATTACTTCACTTCTCTGTGCCTCCGTTAACTCATTTGTAAAATGGAGATTGAGACTCCTAGTCATACATAGACTACATATAGAAGAAGCAGCATGGTTCAGTGGAAAGAGCACGGGCTTTAGAGTCAGAGGTCATGGGTTCAAATCCCAGCTCCGCCACATGTCTGCTGTGTGACTTTGGGCAAGTCACTTAACTTCTCTGTACCTCAGTTCCCTCATCTGTAAAATGGGAATTAAGAATGTGAGCCCCAGTGGGACAACCTGATCACCTTCTAACCTCCCCAGTGCTTAGAACAGAATTCGCACATAGTAAGTGCTTCATAAATGCTCTCATTATTATTATTATTATTATTGTATAGGACAGGGATTATGTCCAACTGAATTTGCTACTGTCCATCCCCATGCTTAGTACAGTGCCTGGCACATAGTAAGCGCTTAAAAAATACTATAATTATTTATTAATATTTATATGACTCTCTTCACCCACTACTCCCGGCTCAAGCTTACCTTCTAACCACATCCCACTCTCAACTTCTTGCTTCCAACTTCTTGCTCATGGAGTTTTCCTACCTGAAACAACTTTCCCCGACAAATAGTCCAGGACCCAGCTCCCTGCAGTGGCCTGTTGTATATGAAGGGGGAGGAACTTCCACACCAGAAGAAGGATGTGGGCAGCATGTTGGCTATGAGATAGATGAGATCAAGATAAATGAGTAGGTTGCCATTTGAGGAATGTAATCCCCCCCTCCCTCCAGGCTCGCATCTCCTCCTGCCTTCAGGACATCTCCATCTGGATGTCCGCCCGCCACCTAAAGCTCAACATGTCGAAGACTGAGCTCCTTGTCTTCCCTCCCAAACCTTGTCCTCTCCCTGACTTTCCCATCTCTGTTGACGGCACTACCATCCTTCCCGTCTCACAAGCCCGCAACCTTGGTGTCATCCTCGACTCCGCTCTCTCATTCACCCCTCACATCCAAGCCGTCACCAAAACCTGCCGGTCTCAGCTCCGCAACATTGCCAAGATCCGCCCTTTCCTCTCCATCCAAACCGCTACCCTGCTAATTCAAGCTCTCATCCTATCCCGTCTGGACTACTGCACTAGCCTTCTCTCTGATCTCCCATCCTCGTGTCTCTCTCCACTTCAATCCATACTTCATGCTGCTGCCCGGATTATCTTTGTCCAGAAACGCTCTGGACATATTACTCCCCTCCTCAAAAACCTCCAATGGCTACCGATCAATCTGCGCATCAGGCAGAAACTCCTCACCCTGGGCTTCAAGGCTGTTCATCACCTCGCCCCCTCCTACCTCACCTCCCTTCTCTCCTTCTACAGCCCAGCCCGCAACCTCCACTCCTCCACCGCTAATCTCCTCACTGTACCTCGCTCTCGCCTGTCCCGCCATCGACCCCCGGCCCACGTCATCCCCCGGGCCTGGAATGCCCTCCCTCTGCCCATCCGCCAAGCTAGCTCTCTTCCTCCCTTCAAGGCCCTGCTGAGAGCTCACCTCCTCCAGGAGGCCTTCCCAGACTGAGCCCCTTCTTTCCTCTCCCCCTCGTCCCCCTCTCCATCCCCCCGTCTTACCTCCTTCCCTTCCCCACAGCACCTGTATATATGTATATATGGTTGTACATATTTATTACTCTATTTATTTATTTATTTATTTATTTTACTTGTACATTTCTATCCTACTTATTTTATTTTGTTGGTATGTTTGGTTCAGTTCTCTGTCTCCCCCTTTTAGACTGTGAGCCCACTGTTGGGTAGGGACTGTCTCTATGTGATGCCAATTTGTACTTCCCAAGCGCTTAGTACAGTGCTCTGCACATAGTAAGCGCTCAATAAATATGATTGATTGATTGATTGATTGATTGATCTGTGTGACCTTGGCAAGTCATGAAGAAAAGAAAAAAGCACTTGGCACCAAACTGGGAAAGAAAGTTCTAGTGGGGTAGCCAAAGAATATTAATCAAGGAGTGGTATTTATTGAGTACTAAGTGCTTGGAAGAGTACAATACAATGGAGTTGGTAGATTCATTCATTCATTCAATCATATTTATTGAGTGCTTACTGTGTGCAGAGCACTATACTAAGCACTTGGAATGTGCAAGTCGGCAACATATAGAGACGGTCCCTACCCAACAACGGGCTCACAGTCTAGAAGGGGGGAGACAGAAAACAAAACAAAAAGGGATAGATACAATCCCTGCCCTCAAGAACCTTACAATCTATATAAAAACAAAGGGTAGGGTGCTCTCCTATTCCTGTCAGTTTATTTCCCAAACATTTTTCTGAAATTCTGATAGCTTCAAAAGAGGAAAAAAAGTAGAAAGGAAAAAAAAAACCTCCTTAAAGTGGCACCTATCGAAGAATCTGTAGTGAAAGATAAGATTTCCCTTCATCTCTCTTGATGTGTTTTGCAAATACTGTCTCCCTTGATGTTATCATGTAATTGTTCCATTCTGTACAGCCTACACACAGCAACAATAGAAGCTCAGATTTTGCCTTCGGACCTCTTAAAAACTATTATAATTCTCATGGTGTAGAGAAATCATTTTTCATTAGCATTTGAAAGACCAGGAAGAGCTTAATATAAATTTTTAAAAGAAAATAATGTTCATATACTGTGTTTTGTAAATTGAATATGGTGGAAAAATAATATGCCTAATCACTCAATACCAAGTTACCTGCACTTTAAAAAGCAAACTTTAGTAGTATTTCAGATATTAGGTAACTCCTTCCTCTCCCCCTCCTCCCCCTCTCCATTCCCCCTGCCTTTCCTCCTTCCCCTCCCCACAGCACCTGTATATAAGTATATATGTTTGTAATTTATTACTCTATTTATTTATTTATTTTATTTGTACATATTTATTCTATTTATTTTGTTAATATGTTTTGTTTTGTTCTCTGTCTCCCCCTTCTAGACTGTGAGCCCACTGCTGGGTAGGGACCGTCTCTATATGTTGCCAACTTGTACTTCCCAAGTGCTTAGTACAGTGCTCTGCGCACAGTAAGCGCTCAGTAAATATGATTGAATGAATGAATGAATGAAAGTAACTCTCCAAGTCTCAAACACTGTGTTGACAGGGGAAATGTTTTTTAATTTACTAGAAATATAGTTTGATATTGCTGATCAACCTTTCAGCAACTAGGTGACTTAGTAATAAGTGGTATTTGTTAAGCAGTTATTTTTGTGCCCAGCACTGGATTAAAGACAATACAATCAGATCAGACACAGTCCCTTTCCCACATGGGACTCACAACCTAAATGAGAGGGAGAACAGGTATTTAAACCCCATTTTACAGGTGAGAAAACTTAAAGTGACTGGCCCAAAATCATTCAACAGGCAAGTGGCAGAATCACAAAGAGAACCTACGTGCCCTGATTCCAAGGCCCATGCTCTTTCCACTAGGCCACACTGCTTCCTTGGCTTTCTTGTTATGTTTCAGGAGTTGAAAATGGAAATCTTAGAAATTACAATCAGCAGACTATCCATGTTATATAGAGGCAGCGTAGCCTGAGTCTGGGAGTTGACAGGCCCGAATTCTGGCCAGAACTCTGTCCCTGGCCTGCTGTGTAACCTCAGTCAGTCAAGACTCAACTTCTCTTGGCTTCAGTTTCCTAATAGCACTTAGTCCTCCATAACAAACGTTTTAGCTAGGGTGTTATGAGGGAACTAAGGATAGTCATCCGAATCTAAGGCCTTGGAAGAAGTTACTGTGTGTATGGTTGTGTCTATGTGGAGGAGTACAGAGTCAGGTGCCTTTATGAGCATGCAGCCCCCGAATTATAAAGAACTGAGTATAACTGCCCCTTCTTATTCCCGAAAGTTTTCGTAGGACAAAATGAAATAAATAATGGGACAGCACTTTGGGAAAATAATATAACAATATTATTATCATCACCATCACTGCTATTACACATATATCCAGATGTTATTGATTGAATTTATCCCCTCTAGGCTGTAAAACTCTGGTGGTCAGGGAACCTGTGTACTAACGCTCTGAACGCTTCTACTAACTCTATTGTATTATACTCTCTCAAGCACGTTATACAGTACTCTGCACTCAGTAAGAGCTCAATAAATACCATCAATAGATTGATTTTAGGTCTTCTGTCCTCCACCTCTTCCTGTACCAAACACCAACTTAATTTAGTGGAAATGGACTAAGACCTAAACAGATAATCTAGAACAGGAAAGTAAGAATTTAGTTCGATTTCTAGTTCAGCAGCTAACTGGGAGAGTTGGAATGTGAGATTTAGCCTGAGTACAGTCTCTCCATGCATGAAATTAAAATAACTACTAACTCTGAAACAAATATTAAATCCTCATATTGATGGGGCTATTACATAATTGCAAGTTGTTGCTTACAAATAAGAGAAGAAGCAGAAGGATTTTACATCATGCACTTAGTAACAACTAAGCTAGCACTTCCATATCATCAGGACATGAAATCAATTGGGCCAGTTTGGTTGGAAATCCAGATGTGGATCAAGTAAGCATGCTAAATATTTTCCATTCCTCTAATTCCTCAACTGCTTTTACACAAATGCTTTTAGGTATCAGCCATCATGTCAAGAAAGGCAGCTTAGGATAGCTTTAGTAAGACTGGATCTATCTGGGCCAGACAGACACCCTCGCCTTAGACTCAACCAGCCATATGATAACCTGGCTTCTAATCCTATCTCCAATACATATCTGCTGTGTGACTTTGGGCAAGTCACTTCACTTCGCTGGGCCTCAGTTACCTCATCTGTAAAATGGTGATTGAGACTGTGAGCCGCAAGTAGGACAGGGACTGTGTCCAACCCAACTTACTTGTATCCACCCCAGTGCCGAGTACAGTGTCCAACACAGAGTAAGTGCTTAACAAATACCAAAATAATAATTATGATGATGATGATGGCATTTACTAAGCTCTTACTATGTGCAAAGCACTGTTCTAAGCGCTGGGGAGGTTACAAGGTGATCAGGTTGTCCCACGTGGGGCTCACAGTCTTAATCCCCATTTTACAAATGAGATAACTGAGGCACAGAGAAGTTAAGTGACTTGCCCAAAGTCACACAGCTGACAAGTGGCAGAGCCGGGATTTGAACCCATGAGCTCTGACTCTAAAGCCCGTGTTCTTTCCACTGAGCCACTGAGTGTGAGCTCCATATGGGACAAGGGCTGTATTTAACCTGTATCTAACTGTATCTAACCCCAGTGCTTAGAACAGTGTTTGGCACATAATAAGTGCTTAACAAGTACTATTATTATTATTATTATTATTATTATTATTATTATTATTATCCCTCTGGTGAACTTCTCAGGATGTACAAATTTGCTAAGTAAATGCTTTAACTCCATTCCCTATCTTTAGCATTTCACACTTACTTTCATGGTATTTTGTCAAATGGAATGAATAATCTATTGATATTTCTGAAAAGCCAGATTCAAAGATATCTAGAATTTAAAGCAGAATTCCTTGATTATTTAGTTCCTTTGAAAAATGTATGAAAATTCATCTAAGACTATATAAAAATGAATAATTCTGGGAGAACAGAACAAAGGCTGCCTTTTCTTTCAGGGCACAGCCAACAAGACTCCTCAAGGACTTCTGTGTATGATCCATGATCAATTTCTTTTCTGTCTTATGATTATTATGGCTGACACTATACATTCAGAAAAGGAAAAAAGAAAGACATTACTGCCATGCAATTTCCACATCACCTTGCCTAACCTTGAAGTCCCACCTCCCTCATATCAAATCAGTGTGATGAATGGCCCTGATCCTGCAGGCTTCTACTGGAATTTCAATTAATTGAAACCTTTAAAATTCTTTGATTCTCTTTTTCGCTCTGTCTACTGAGGGTCACAGGCAGTATTAAAAGTTGAGCTTGCCCATAGAAGTTTTCACGGGCTTCTTTCCAACCACTCAGTTCTGGTTCATTTATAGCACTGATGGATGCGACACCTGATGTTAATTTGAAAGTGATTTGGAAACAATTATAAACCATACAAGCACACAACAGATTTGTGGGAAATGTGTAGGACCAGTAGAAATGTCTAGGCTAAATTAAAATGTATACGAATGACCATGTGTGAGTGTGCACACATGCACACAGACACATACACAAACACACATGGAACTTTACAATTTACATTCATGAACATTTTTCCTTAGAAACGCATCCATAAAGAAACCAGTCTAAGGCTAAAATGATACTCCATTTCATACATCTAAAACACTTTTTACCGGCCATCATTCACTCTCTCCCTCAAGGAGTGGTCTCAGAAATGCTGATTCTACGGGAACATAGACAAATGGCTGAGTCTCCACCCCCAGGAAATTATTTTCACGAATACTCAGAAGAATGTTTTCACAGATGATACATCACTTGAAAAATGATAGATTGCACGGAAACAAACCAAAGTGAAAGTAACGTTTTTAGGTTCTATATCCTTCCCTCTGAAATCAAAGGAAGGCCAAATTTAGTTCAGAGAACAGCATCAATTTGTTTCAGCTTTTTCTGGAATTGATGACATTGAATTTAGAGAGCGTTAAATCCTAAGAAAGTGTGAGTGGTCTAAAGCCCTAATCACCAGTGGAGTATAAATTGTCATGCCACATTAAAACTGAATCCCAAAACAAATATTCACCCATTTGTCAAGTCTGTTTCAATGTAATAAATACTTTTCTAAATGGTGCGTAGCACTCTAATGTCCATGACCTTCCTGAAGAAGTCCAAATAGCTTTTAATTTGTTTTCATGCCAAGGCAAAAAGCTGGATAATGGGTGCTGCAACAGGTTTTTACTCACAAAGATCACCTCATTGAAACAGTCAAAAAACAAATATTTCTATCTAGTTTATAGCTACAACTGACAGCATTTTCATGTCTCTTCAAGCTTGCTATCAAAATGCTTTCCCATTGTTAAAGTACCTTAAAATAGCATCTTAATGCTCTGATCTTGTCTAAACATCATTTCAGCCAATGATATCAAGAAATATTGAAATGGTGTTGACCCTCCAGATTATTCATTTCTTATAAAAGACAGTTCCCTAGCAAATGTTGTGGTTAATAAAGTGATTGGAACCAAGAGTAAATCATTCCATGATCTAATTGAAATATTACATCCAAAAATCAATAATTTGTGATGATACAAGCAATCACAAAGTTTCAAATGGCTCCAACTAAAAGTTCTCTCCTCACTGAAATTACTGCCACAGTTATTAGTTAAAAAGCCTATTTTGTTTAAACAAAGTGATGTATGTATAGTTTTGGTGTAAGCAAAAGTGCTATGGTAGGATAAATAATTGAGGAAAGTTTTACATGATGCCCTTTACAACAGTTTACTCTGATGCACTCTAACTTTCATCCATTGGCCTAGATTGCTAAATTTTGAATACTTTATGTACTGTTTTAAACTCATAATCCTGCAAATATGGTTCTAAAACAGTGATTTTTTTTTTCCTTTTACTGACAATCAGCTCTGAAGTCCAGATTTCACACCTGATAGAGTTTGAGGTCGGGATCTTTGGGGACCTGAGACTATAAAGAAGTTTATGGGGCATCTGCATTTTAAAACCAAGAGCTCTAAATTTGCTTATTTTGATTCACCCCAGCACTGTGCCCAAAGAAGCACTCAGTACTGTTACTACTAATAATTAATGAAATATATTTGTTCACGAGGGTTTCACTTTTGAAGATGAAGTCACTGTTGGTGAAATTATTCATTCATTCATTCATACATTCAATTGTTTTTATTGAGTGCTTACTGTGTGCAGAGCACCGTACTAAGTGCTTGGGAAGTACAAGTCGGCAACGTATAGAGACGATCCCTACCCAACAACGGACTCACAGTCTAGAAGGGGGAGACAGACAACAAAACAAAACATGTAGGCAGGTGTCAAAGTCATCAGAACAAATAGAATTAAAGCTATATGCACATCACTAACAAAATAAATAGAATAGTAAATATGTACAAGTAAAATAGAGTAATATATCTGTACAAATATATATACAAGTGCTGTGGGGAGGGGAAGGAGGTAAAGTGGGAGGGATGGGGAGGAGGAGAGGAAAAAGGGGGCTCAGTCTGGGAAAGCCTCCTGGAGGAGGTGAGCTCTCAGTAGGGCTTTGAAGGGAGGAAGAGAGCTAGCTTGGTGGATGTGTGGAGGGAGGGCATTCCAGGCCAGGGGAAGGACGTGGGCCAGGGGTCGACGGCGGGACAGGCGAAAACGAGGTACAGTGAGGAGGTTAGCAGCAGAGGAGCAGAGGGTGCGGGCTGGGCTATAGAAGGAGAGAAGGGAGGTGAGGTAGGAGGGGGCGATGTGATGGAGAGCCTTGAAGCCAAGAGTGAGGAGTTTTTGCTTAAATAAATTACTAACAGAGTGCCTGAAAAACCAATACTTAGCTGACATCAATTGTGTGCATGTGTTCATCGTGTGCTTTGTAACAAAAGATCCTTATTGCTCTATTCGGAGACTTGTCTTTTTCAGAGCTTGCTTCTTGGTGTCCTGATCTTCATGAAGTCCTTGCTCCAGGAAAAAATCCCTCTCTCAATCTCTACCCTCTGGCCGGTCTGACTGTTGCTGTGGTCTCCCAGAAGTTCACTGCTACTTTGCATTATCTGAGATCAGTCAATCAGTCAACCAATTAGTGGTATGTATTGAGTGTTTACTGTGTGCAGAGCACTGTATTAAAAGATTAAGAAAGCACAATAGAGTTGGTAGACGTGATCCCTGCCCATTAAGAACCTCACAGTCAACAGGGGGCCTGTGTTTTACCTTGTTTTCAGTCTGTTCACCCTGCTTCCTGCTTGCGTGTGGCCCCTTTGAGTTTCCCATACAATAACATCTTTTGGGATATCCATTGCCCTCACCATTCCTCCTAGTGACACAACTTGCTTTAATGTTGATGAGCTCACTGCTTCTCACTGTAATCTTTGCTGATAATTTGTCCTGCCATTTGATGTAAATGTACTCGTAAATGACGGCAAAACCACTCTAGGAGCTGGATGTATCTTTAGTAGTAGGTCCTGGACTTCCTACTCAGATAGGAGGTTGATCATCACATAACCTTAGGGAGGCTTGCCACTTGAAATGAGGTTTGATACTTCATTCTTGCCAAGCTCTTTCCATCCAACTCCCAATAGCCATGCTGCACTTTTGATTCTTTTATTTCTCTGGCTTCAACTGCCCATCCTACCCCAGAACTGTACAAAGCTAAATGCTTTGCCTTCACAGTACAAATTCTAGAATGGTAATGGTCCCCATCTCCTCCTCCCTGTGTGCTGCCTTCAACTGTGGGCATCTCTTTCAAGCATCTATCCAAACTTCTCTTAACTTTCTGATATTTTAGGCCTAATCTCTCACTGTAACAGGTTCCACAAAATCCCACTGTGTGCAGAAACGTTTCCTTGAAATGAATGTCCCTTTCTACTGAAGCTATGGAATGCATTGGATAATAATTCCATTTTCACTCTGTCTTCACGTTTCATGATTTTGTAAAAAAACTTCAAACAAACCCCTAGACAGCATGGTCTAGTGGAAAGATCACAGGCCTGGGAGTCAAAGGACCTGGGTTTCTAATCCCAGCTTTGCCTGCTGTGTGACCTTAGGCAAATCACTTAACTTCTCTGTGCCTCAGTTTCCTCATCTGCAAAATGGGAATTCAATTCCTGTTCTCCCTCTTAAACATTGAAACCCAAGTGACCAAGGACTGTGTACAACCTGATTATCTTGCTTAGCACAGTTCTTGGTACATAGTAAGCACTGAACTGGGCTCTAATCTCAGTTCCACGACCTTGGGCAAGTCACTTAACTTATTTGTGCTTCAGTTTCCTCATCTGACAAAAGGGTACTCAATACTTGTCTTCCCTCTTACATAGACTGGAAGCCCCATGTGGGACTCATCTTGTATCTACCCCAGCACTTAATAAATTGCTTGGCATATAGTAAACATTATCATATTACTATTGTTGCCATTATTAATGAAAAATTAAACTATCATTATAGCACATGCTTCATCTTTCTAAACTGAAGAGGCCTAAACAGTTCAGACAATTAGCACAGAGAAGAGTCTCTACCTTGCCAATCATCTTGGTTGATCTTCAGTGATATTTACTGAGCTCTTACTGTGTGCACAGCACTGAACTAAGAGCTTAGGGGAATGCAATACAACAGAGCTGGTAGACATGTTCCCTGCCCACAAGAAGCTTACAGTCTAGAGAGAAAAACAGATACTGATATATATATATATATATATATATATATATATATATATATATATATATATATGTTCTCATCTCAACTTTGACAACACCACCATCTTACCTGAAGCACCACATCTCAAGCCTATAAATTTGACATTATACTGGACTTTCAACCCATATTAAGTCTCATAAAATCTTGTTTGCTTTTCTTCCATATCAATTCCAGAATTTACCCCTTCCTCTTCACCCAAACTGTCACCATACAAGTCCAAATACTTGTAATAGCCCAAGTTGATTTCCACCATATTTCTCCATCGAGACTATAATTCTGTTTGCTGTAGTTTTTCTAAGACATCATTATGTACTGTCTCCCCACTTCTCAAAAGAACCCAAAGTTGCCCAATCCTCATTGCAAGAGGCAATTCCTAAACATTGGCTCTCTAGACTGTAAGCTCACTGTGGGCAGGGAATGTGTCTATTTTTATATTGTACTCCCCCAAGTGCTTAGTACAGTGTTCTGCACACAGTAGGTGTTCAATAAATATGATTGACTGACTTTAAGGCACACAAATCAGTTATCTCCCCACTACTTAGCTTAAATCTTCTCCCATTACACCTCAGTTCACGCAAATCATGCCAAGCCAACTTCACTCTGCCTCATTCTCGTATCTCCCACCCCTGACTTTTTGCTCAAGTCTGGAACTCTCTCTCCCTTCATTCATATTTGGCTGCCTGCAGCTCTTCCCACCTTCAACGCCTGTTTGAAATCTTATTTCCTCCAGGAAATCTTCCCCCTGATTAATGTCTCATCTCACCACCCTTTCCCCACAACTATCACATCAACATTTCTGCATCATCTAAGTACTAAAGCACTTGCATCCCTATAGTATTCTGTGTCTATCTTTATACTCTATTCCTTCCTTCTACCTACCATTTATTGAAGAGTCTGTCTCCCCTGCAAAATGGTAAATTTCTGGAGGGCAGGGATCATGTCTACTAATTCTACTGTATTCTTCCAAGAGCATAGTATGGTGCTGTTATCACTGTAGACACTCAATGAATACTATTGATTAATTGTTTGGGTAAAGGCATGAGTACTGGCTTCGGGGTAGAAGGTTGATAATGAGATTCAGTTTGAAGGTTATTTTGGGAGTAGCAACAAAACACCAGTAGCGTGGCTAAGTAGAAAGAGCCCGGGTTTTGGAGTCAGAGGTCATGGGTTCAAATCCCGGCTCCGCCAATTGTCAGCTGGGTAACTTTGGGCAAGTCACTTACTTCTCTGTGCCTCAGTTACCTCATCTGTAAAATGGGGATTAAGACTGTGAGCCCTCCGTGGGACAACCTGATCATGTTGTAACCTCCCCAGCGCTTAGAACAGCACTTGGCACATAGTAAGCACTTAACAAATGCCATCATTATTATTATTATTAATTGGGCTGTAATCCCAACAAATCACCTTAATATCTGTAATTGCAAAATTGAAAAACCCCTCATTTCCCTCGTACTTCTTTTCTATTATTCCCAGATTTGTTGAAATTGATAGGAGATACAGCTGGCTGCTACTGTGGCGGACTTGTGAGTTAGAGGCCTTTTTTTAAAAAAAAAGATGCCTTCAAAAGGATAAATTTAAACAGCTCTCCATGTATCAGTTCACACAATGAAAAGCAAGGATAAAGAATGAGTTCCCGCAGAATTATTGTCACTTCATTTTAAATTTTGTAATTAAAAATCAAAGATGAAGCAATAAGTTGGGTAACTACAGGAGGCCAAAGGTTCATTCCAGACCTAAATCCCCAAATTACCACTCTCGTCTTTAAGGCTTTCCTATTTCATCATCTCTTAGACGGCAATATTCAAAGTCCAGCTCTTTCCTCAGTAAGAAAGAATGTAAATAAAATAGATTAGTTCCAAGTCTCTTTTGCAGGAATAAGAATACAAGCTAAAATAACTGAAAAACCATACAAACTCAGGAAGCATTTCTACAGGAAAGTCCATCATCTTGGACCCATTCTTCTGGGATTTTAGACAATTTAATGCTAACAAACAGCTCAAGTGGTGCGGGAAAATGGGACGCTATGATTCTAAGACAGTGCATGAAATTCTCAGTATTGATTAAGAAAAATGTTGTGGCAAAAAGAATCTTAACTTCTAAGATAATATTATCTTTTCACTCCCCAATACCATTCTGGTGGGGAATTGATGGAGTATTTAGTACATCAGAGTTTAAGGCCTGCATTTAGCATCAGTAAAAGTCAATACTGTAGCCTTTTATCGATACGGGAAAGAAATTTGACTGCTACTCATTTCTTATCAAGAGAATCTAGACTGAAATTAGACTTCTTTTCCAGTCAGGATGACAGTGTAATGCAGAAACACCTTCCCAAACAAATCAGATCACAGATATATGTCATCTAGACTTTCCAGATCATTTTATCAATTAGTTTGTTTACCTGGCAAATTAGAGACAGACAAGTCTGTGTTCAGTTGATGTTTCAGATATATGGTTTAATAAGTCAGTACTTATTAACAAATATTTGATTCAAAAGATCAAATCCCTTGATCTAACGTGGATCAAGAAATTTAATCAATACTGGTACCATAATTATAATTATTCTATGCTAGAAATGCAATTGAAAACACGGTGAAAATTTAGCCACTTTTTTCATAATAGAAAAAAAAACTAGTAAGTGTGGACATTAACCCGGTTAAAAGTCCTATCAGCCATCACAGCTGAGAAATCATCCCCACTGTTCCTGCAAGGTTGCCAAGCAACTAGACTTGTCACAATTGGCTGGTTGCCCTGCTAATTAGGAGTGTTGAGTGGTGGAAAATCAAACTGGCAAGTTCTTCTCTTATAGTGCAAACAGTCTTAGAGGATTCAACAAAGTGACAACTCCTTTGTTGTATGACAAAACAGGGAAAATACAGTATGACATTGGGAGAACTGCATTATCTGGAAGAACTAGCTTGGTAGGTTTCACTTCTCCATGCTACCTGCTTTGCTTTTCTAATCATAGTAAGGAGAAATTGAAAGTAAAAATATTTAATCTCTTAAATATTAAATTTATTAAATTCAAATGAAATCCTTTTAATTTCCTATTTGTAAACAGATATGCTTTGCAAGGTAAAGGGCAAAATATAAAAATCTGGCTTCTTCAGCAATTATTTCCCTTTAACAGAGTTAAGAGCCTATTGAAGGCACAGGAAACATATTGTGCTCATGGAACCCTGATCGCATATACCAAAAAGAACAAGTATCCAAATGCGGCTTCTTCAGCAATCTAGCTTCAAAAGGGTTAAGAGCATATTGAACATGCAGGAAACATATTGTGCTCATGGAATCTTGCTCGTATGTACCGCTGCTCCTAAGTATCACTGTTTCAGGTGTTTGTGCAAAATGAAAAGTATCTGGAAAGGTAAAGGCCCAGAATGGGAAAATAGCAAAATTTTATAATTGGCTACAACTCTCTACCTGTTTTCAGCACATGCACACACACATACACACAGAGTTGTCACTTTCGAGTGACTCATATTGGCTCATCAGAATATTGCACAAGTGCTATACTGACATCACTCTATTTATTTATTTATTTATTTATTTTACTTGTACATTTCTATCCTACTTATTTTATTTTGTTGGTATGTTTGGTTCTGTTCTCTGTCTCCGCCTTTTAGACTGTGAGCCCACTGTTGGGTAGGGACTGTCTCTATGTGATGCCAATTTGTACTTACCAAGCGCTTAGTACAGTGCTCTGCACATAGTAAGCGCTCAATAAATACGATTGATTGATTGATTGATCAGAGTTGCCATTTTGTGGAAGACAGATTTTACTCGCTCTGTATGAGAGGGGTATTTCCATAGGTCCATTTACTCCAAAGCGTTTGTATGCCTCTTCCAGGACAGTATGAACTGTACTGCTGTCTCCGAGCCGAGGAAATTGGTGGCAGAAGCGGAGAAGGAGGTTAGGTTTGGTGCCGAAAAGTTAAAACTGGACATGAAAGCATGAAGTAAGTATTAGAAGTGGATAGGGGAAAGTTCAGTTGAAAACCAGATGGTCTGTTAGAAAAACAAAGAACCATTGTCATAGTCACAATCTCCAAACTCCCCAAGTCCAAGATAGCTCCCAGTGGCAGTTAGCCAGGAGGGCGAGGGCATGAGAGGTGACTTACCCAATGTCACGTGTAAACTTGTCTCTAGATTATAAACTCGTTGTGGGCAGGGAATGTCTATTTACTGTTAAATTGTACTCTTCTGAAGCACTTAGTACAGTGCTTTGCACACAGTATGCACTCAATAAATATAATTGAATGAATGAGTGAATGGCCAGAGGCAACATGCAAGCATGAAGGAGAACTAGACAACCAAAATCATGTAAGGAACCATAGAGACGTGAGAGGAGGGGTACAGGATTTAGGGCAGAAATAACAAGGGTCCCAACATCTACAAGGATCTACTGAGTACGCCCCTGCTGTTCTCCTATTTATGGTCATGTCCATACTGACTGAAGAACAGGAAATAGCTATAACGTGGACTCCAGTGCTCCCAGGCCCTGAAGGTCTTGCCAGGGCCTTGTCAATCCAGAGACAAACAGTCAACCAGTAGTGTTTACCGAGTGCTTACTGTGTGTAGACTTCTGTACTAAACACTTGGGAAAGCATGATCCAAAAGAGTTGGTAGACACGATCTCTCTCCACAATGAGAGAAGCAGCATGGCTCAGTGGAAAGAGCACGGGCTTTGGAGTCAGAGGTCAGGGGTTCAAACCCCGGCTCTGCCAATTGTCAGCTATGTGACTTTGGGCAAGTCAATTAACTTTTCTGTGCCTCAGTTACCTCATCTGGAAAATGGGGATTAAGACTGTTAGCCTCCTGAGGGACAACCCGATCACCCTGTAACCTCCCCAGCACTTAGAACAGTGCTTTGCCACTTAATAAATAAATGCAAAGCATTTATTATTATTATTATGAACTAACAGCCTACAGAGTGAGGTGTCTGTGAAGTGAGAGCCATGGAAATCCCTGACCTGGAAGTCAAGACAGCTGAGGTGACTCTTCTGGAAACTCTTCGCTCAGTCCTCTCACAGTTCTTCCTGGTCTAACAAAGCTGCCCAACCCTGAGGTGTTAAATAATAATAATGATATAATAATAATGGTATTTGTTAAGCACTTGCTATGTACGAGGCATTGTACTAAACGCTGGGATGAATGCAAGTAAATCGGGTTGGATTTAGTCCCTGTCTCACATGGAGCTCACAGTCTCGTTCCTCATTTTCAGATAAGGTAACTGAGGCCCAGAGAAGTGAAGTGATTTGCCCAAGGTCACACAGCAGTCAAGTGGTTGTCAGAATTAGAACCCATGACCCTCTTACTCCCAGGCCCAAGCTCTATCCACTACACCATGCAGAAATAGCAGGACCTAAGCTGCCAGTGTAGCATTCTGGTGTCCAGAGCAGGCATTGTACGAGACAATCTGCTTTTCATCTGGCCTGCCCGCCGTCCAGTTTGGGATAGGGATGTTTATTTGCTTTGATTACATTTCTGGCACTTCACCTTCCTCTACTGACCTCCTAAGACTGACTTCTGAGGCTCTGTTGTTGCTTCAACCTTCATCTGGGAAAGAAATACGGAAGTCTGGAACAACTGAGAGGGTCCAAGTTACCCTGCCCAAATGAACTCTGCCCTTTTTATACCCTGGGGTGATAGCACCAGAGTTAAGATTGAAACCTATACCATTCACTTTGGCAACCCTGCATTCATCTTTACAGGCAAGTAAGATCATTTGATTTGTGCAATTACAATAACTTTTGGCAAAGCATACAATACCAAGAAAAGTTTGACAACTCAGGGCTAAACCTTCTGACATAAATCTCAAAGGTGACTTATTTAGAAGGGAATTAAACACAGAAATAGAGGAAGGAGAGAACTATATATTCAGGAGAATTAGAAGAATTAGAATCATTCAGAAGAATTATTTTCTATCAAATCTATTGAATGCATCTAAATCAAGAGTTCTTACAACGGCAGAATTTACTTTTTGCTTTCCAAAAATTCCTGTAGGAGACTTATCCCTGGTAGTTAAGCTGGCTTTTAGTGTATACAAAATAACTCAAAATAGAAATTTCCACGGAATCATTAAAATATGTTAAAACATCTGTCATAAGTTGACAGCCTCTTTTTTTCCACTGTTTCTATTATCCTTTCCATTAACAAGCAGTAAAATTGATGATCTGAATTGTTACTTTAGCCAAGCATTCATTGTCCATAAATGGGCTTTTGCCCATTCTACTGAATCTAACTGCAATGAGGAATGCTTGGTTGACTGACTTTATTTTTCTGGTTTGAAATGTCAAGGAGGAAATAAAATTTAAGTGACAAGATAGAGAACGAGAGACTCAGGGTACTATGAGATGTTAAAACTCCAAGTGAGGACAGGAATTGTGTCTACCAACTATAATAATAGTAATAATAGTGGGTGTTCAATAAATGGTATTTATTTAGGGCTTCTTGGGGGCAGAGCACTGTACTAAGCACTGGGGAGAGTATACTACCACAGAGGTGGTAGACACGCTCCCTGCCTACAGTAAGCTTGCAGTCTAGAGGGGGACATAAATTAATATAAGTAAATTAAATAAGTAAATTATGGATATGTTCATAAGAGCTTTGGGTCTGAGGTTATGGTGAACACCATGTACCTAAAGTTATGGTGGTGTTTATTAAGCAGTTACTATTTGCCAAGCACTGCACTAAGCATTGGACACAGTCCCTTACCCCAGGAAACTGAAGTCATATAATTGGAGTGATTTGTCCAAGATTATAGCTGGCAAATGATGAAGCCAGAATTAGAAACTAGGTCCTCTAACTCCCAAGCCCAGGCTCTGTCCCACTAGGCCACCCTAATTTCCTATTGTGCTATACTTCCCCAAACACTTAGTACAGTGTTCTGCACTCAGTAAGCACCCAATAAGCACCACTGATTGAAAGTTCAACCGAGTAATAAGTGATAATGTCACTCATTTTCCAAATTAGTGTAACATAAGAGTTCAAAAGAGTGCTATTATAGTGGGATTTGTTAAGCACTTATTATGTGCCAGGGTACAAGCAAATCAGGTAGACACAGTCCCCGTCCCACTTGGAGCTCATAGTCTCGATCCCCATTTTACAGATGCAGTAACTGAGGCATAGAGAAGTTAAGTGGCTTGCTCACAGTTGCACAGCAGACAACTGGCTGACCTGGGATTCGAACCCTTGACCTTCTGTCTCCTAGACCCATGCTCTATCTATGCCATGGTCAAGCTACACTGACAGCTGCTCAAAGCAGCTTCTGTCTGTCTTGGGTCTGCACATGAAAGATGAGTGTGGCCCCCAGGAGGATGTGTACAGACAATTAGTGGATGCATTGCAGCATTCTTTTTTTAAGAGCTTACTAGGTAAGCTCTTAAAAACTCTAGTACCCAGCACTGTACTAAATGATTGAGCAATAATAATAATAATAATAATAATAATGGCATTTGTGAAGCGTTTACTATGTGCAAAGCACTGTACTAAGCACTGGGGAGGATATAAGGTGATCAGGTTGTCCCACGTGGGGCTCACAATCTTAATCCCCATTTTACAGATGAGGGAACTGAGGCCCAGAGAAGTTAAGTGACCCAAAGTCACACAGCTGACAATTGGCGGAGCTGGAATTCGAACCCATGACCTCTGACTCCCAAGCCCATGCTCTTTCCACTGAGCCATTGGACACAGACCCTGCCCCACATGAGGCTCACAGTCTTCATCCCCATTTTAGTGACTTGCTTGAAGTCCCCAGCACACAAGTAGTGGAGACAGGATTAGACTTCCAGTCTTTCTGACTCCCAAACCTGTGCTCTATCCACTGGGCAACATGCTCAACGCTCAAGAAGAAAGAAAAGAACATAGAAGTAGAGATTTAGTGTTGCTGCTTTAATTTGATGCCACACGGGTACTCTCTTTGTGGGTATTGGAGATGAAGGAGGGAACTGTACAGTTTCCATTAGCCTGGCAAACTGAACCCGTCTGCCCTTGAAAGAGGTGAGACAAACACCTGCCGTCATAATGGAATGATCTCGGTTTGGGGCTTATTTCCCTCTCACCTGAACCCTTCGGCTCAAACAGTAAAAACAGGGATAGAGGAGGTACAGGGGGAGGAAGAGAAAGAGGAAGAAGAGGAGGATGTCCAACCTGTTCCTTCATTTCACCTTCCTCCTTCTCCTCTTCAGCAGTGTCTACTATAGCAGTACCTGTAGCCCCTACCATTCCTTCACCTTAACCAGCCCTTCTAACTGTAATGGGGACTCTCAACAACAAGCCATTTAGGCCTGTTTCTGTGACTCTGGGAGAGAAGTAGGATTTCTGTGGTCAGACAGAAAAGTCAAAGGATGGTGGCAGGGAAAGATGTGATGCCCAGCTGTTGATGATGGTGGTTTTGCAGTCTGTGCCCACTATCCATTTCTCCCCATGCCTCCTCCCCGCATTTTCTCTCTCTTCCCTCTTTTTACTTTCTTTCCCCTCTTTTCTCCTCCTTATAGCTTTTTCCCCATTCTCCTTCTTCCTCTCTTCTCCCCTCACCTACTCTCCCTTTGCGCCCCAACCCCTACCTACTTTTCTCTGCCCCTATTCCATCTCCTCCCATATTGGCCATGCCCATTTGTATTAACTCCTCCCTTGCCCCAAAATAGATGACTACAGGAAGGGGTATTTCAAAGGGTTAAAAGAATGCCCTGGGATTTGAATACTCTTGTAGCACAAGCCTAGAAGTGGAACTGCACCTACTTTAAATGAGAAAAAGTAGCTGGTAATGGAATAAGATAGACTTATCTATTTATAATTCCAGGACATTTATGCTTTTCTCTAAATTGTCCACAGTATTCAATAAAATACCCAAGATGTTCCAGCTAAATTAGGACATACAGCCAGTTTATCTTTAAAAGAAGTTTCTACTTGTTCTCAATACCGGCTTCCACGTCTGGTCTATCTTTACTTTTTGTAGATTGTTTTCAGTGCAGTAAAGCTGCACTTCCCCTCTGTAGAAAGTGACACTTCAATGATACTAATGCTAATTCTGTCAGAGTTGTATATTTCTAGAACAAATTCAAAGCGTTTGAAATTTGACTACTTGGCAGTATGGCTCACTGCCAGTACCACAGCATAGGGATGTCAAGCTCCTCAGAAGAATTCTCTTTTTTGATCAGAATTGTTGTTTAGTCTTCCTCCTTGTGGGACACAAAAGAGATCTTGTGGGATGGAAGAAGTCGGTCTTCAGAAATTCACATCCTAGGTGTCCAGCTTTAACTGTAATTTAAGCCTTGACATTTTTGCCAGCAAAGACTTCTTGAATGTTTCTGAAAAAATTTCATTTGAGGCAGAACACTTGTATCAGAAAGAGATCTTATGCTTCAGAACTCAGTTAATTGTGTGCTTCAAAGTACAACACACATGCACTCACACAAACACACACACACAAAAAAAAAAAAACCACACCAAAAAACAAGTCCTGATAGTCACACTAACAGTAGCAGAAAAGGTGGTGAAATTACCCTCTTCCTCTGAATGAGTGTTACTCCCCTTGGAGTAACCAGAAACTCAGACAAGCAAAGTTCCCTCTTCGATTCAAGTTGTAGTAGTGATACCTATAAGGCATTTTTTTTTTTTTACTGAGACCATGTTCAAGAATAGCCACTACAACTAGAGTGACGGAATCAACCCTTTTCCCAACAACCTACCTTTTCTTTCCTAAATAACACCACAAAGAATAAAGCTCACAATTAATCACAATACAGACACACTACAAAAAGAAGCAGAAACTAAATCAAAAGAGGATGAGTGTAATAGGCCCAGATGAGAACATACAGAATGTCTACCTCTCTGTGTACTGTTGGCACCGACAGATTTTATTTTTGCTTTCTGCCTCTTCATCCTACCCCAGTTCCCGAACTCTGGCCTGCTGATTTGGTAACTTGACTGGGAACTTAGCTTTGTGAAACTGGTAATCCTTCCAAAGAGTCTAGAAGGTATCACAAAAAATGTGACAAGGGAAGACTATTCAGCCACCCTGGCCATCTAGCGAAAAGACATGAAAAGTCCGTCAAATCCAAATGGGACTCCAGAAATAAAGCAACAGTCAAAAGTCTTCATAAGACTCCATTTAATAACTCTTTTTAAAAAGTCCCTCCAAATTGCCTCAAAACTCCATGGTTATAGTCTTCCAAACAGTACAGTGGTCTGCAGAAAGTAAGTGTTGAATAAATATCATTCCTTGGTTGAAAGATAAAGGTATTAATATTTCCCTATGTTTTTTAGACCATTTGTTGGTATGAGTAGGGTACAGTGCATGTTTCTTCATGTACGGTATTTTAACTTTCTATGTGCTTTTATGTCAGCAGTAAGCTCTCAATAAATACGATTGAATGAATGAATGACTGCTATTGAAAACATAAAAAGCGTTAATACAGCTATGCTGGATTAGTCATCTTAATCTGACTGAGTACATGATTCAGTATAATAATAACAATAATAATAATAATAATGGCATTTGTTAAGTGCTTACTATGTACAAGCAGTGTTCTAATAACTTTGGTAGGGTGAAGAACCAATTCTGCATTCACTTATAGCATTGTTCTTCTCCCAGTCAAATTTATTGAACATTTAGTGTGTGCAGAACACTGTAATTAGTGCTTAGGAGAGTACAATATAACAGAGTTGGTAGACACAATCTCTGCCTCAAAGGTTATGAGAAATTGGCCTCATTGCCAGAACCACTTGTGCTGTACCTCTGAGGACTTCCTGAGTAAAGCATTTAGGGTGAATCTGTTAAGGTCAGCCATAATAGGGATCTGTACCAAAAAATCTAATTATCAAAAGCTGATTCCTTTTAATTTTTTCTCCTAAAATAGTCATTCTAACTGGACTATCAGACATGCAAACTTTTAATAAAGGTTATATAAAAGAACACAACAAATGGAATAAATATTACATTGATTATTCACCTGATCCTAGAGCTCGGGCTAATGACAACTGCTATAGCAAGGACTGTTTCCTGAGAAACGTGATGGGTATTTTGTAGATTAACCAACTAGCCAACTTAAAAGTTAAATAGACTGTTAGCTCACTGTGGGAAAGGAATGCACCTGTTGTAGTGCTATATTGTACTCTACTAACAGTTTAGTACATTGCTCTGCACACAGTAATGCTCAATAAATACAATTGATTGATTAACTGATAAAATAGGATCACTTCCTTGTGCTCCTTATGTGTGCCTGGCCATTGCGATTAATAAAATGCCTTTGTTTCTTTTCCCTCTTGCTTTTTATGATATCAAATCCCACAAATCATTAAGGATGACTTCTAAACTACGGTAATAGAACCCAGGGTAATACAGAACCATATGGCATGGAATTTATTTCCCCCCCACACACACTATTCAATGGACATTGCTTTTAAGTTTTCTTCCGTGAAATTCCATGGACAGTTTTTCTAAGCAATTCTGGTGCTATTCCCTCCATCTCCATTTCCCAAGAGAAGTGTGAATCAAGTCCAAAAGACAATTTTCAAAACCATTTTGAACTTCCTTTCAACTCATTTCTAATTCATTCCAATCAATCTATCAATCAATGGTATTTGCTGATTGCTTACTTTATGCAGAGCACTGAACTAAGCGCTTGGGAGAGTACAAAATAATAGAGTTGGTAGACATGACCTCTGCACTCAAGGAATTTACAGTTGTACTATTTAAACTATGCCAAGCACTCTTTTAAAACTTTTTCAAATATGAGTGTTTTGCTGTCAAACATTTATGTGAGCAATATGGTTCACATTAAAGTCTCAATTATTATGCTAGCACTTGAGAGACAAAAGAGTGTCTAACTCAAAACACTCAAATGAAAAAAAAATACTAAAAAAGGTTAATCAAGCTATTTGGTTTCAATAAAACACTAATAACAGATTCTATAGACAATGTTAAGAAACAGTTCTGTCATGAAGTTTTACTGTCCTTGTGAATCAAAAAAAATGTGCGAAGAATTTCAGTTTCTTTTGATGACTCTGCCATAGCTGATCATAACCTACATCATTTGGAGAAATGACTTAAGAGCAACAAAAGACCCCTTGCTGGGAGTATTATTTGTAAAAGTGTCAGGACCACAGATGCTGCCTTATCTGAGTCATTCCTTATCGCTCAGCATTGTCTGTGCCACTCTGGAAGAACAGAAATGAAAGTCATTTTCTTCTATTGACTTTATTTTCACTTCTCCCTTCTTTACTGTGGGGTTATTTATGAGTTGGAAGAATTACATAGAAGATTGTGTGTAGTCAATGGAATGGAATATTTCTTTTGAAGTAGGGTGAAAAGAAAATACTATAACGCTTAGCGATTTATCAGAATTCAAAAGTGAAATTTTATAGAAAGAAAATTATATGTAATACAGAGATTCACCACTCTTTGCCTCAGATACCAGGATAGTTACAGCTATGTAGACTTGAATGCATATTAGGTGAACATTCCACATTTTAGCTATGTAGTTAAGGGTAATGTTGAAGAATTAAACGGTATGCTAAGCCTGTGTGTAAATAGTCGCTTCTTAATTTAATTATTCCTTTTTGCTTATGTTGCTGAGGCCATTTGTACTATTTTCTCTCTCATTCCTATTGTGTGCACACTACCTGTGTTTTCCAAGGCAGGAACCGTGTCTTCCCATCCCCAGCCCCACTGCTCTTACATACATATCCTTGTATTCTGCTACTTCTCCCATCTATAATTCACTTCAATAACCTCCCCCATGAGATTGTAAGCTCCTTGAGGACAGAGATTTTGTCTATCAACTCTAATGTACTATATTCTCCCAAGTGTTTAGTACAGTGGATGTAGGTTCTAATCCTGGCTCTGCCATCTGTCTGCTGTGTGACCTTGGGAGAAGGGGCGTGGTTTAGTGGCAAGAGCACGGGCTTGGAAGTCAAAGGATGTGGGTTCTAATCCTGCCTCTGCCACTTGCCTGCTGTGTGACCTTGGGCAAGCCACTAAACTTCTCTGTGCCCCAGTCACCTCATCTGGAAAAGGGAGATTAAGACAGTAAGCCCCACGAGGGGCAATCTGATTTCCTTTTATCTACCCCAGTGCTTAGAACAGTGCTTGGCACATAGTAAGTGCCGAACAAACACCATCATTATTATTATTATTTTCTAGGCCTCAGTTACCTCATCTGTAAAATGGGGATTATGATCGTGAGCCCCATGTGGGACATAGACTGTGTCCAACCTAATTAGCTTGTATCTACCCAAGCACTTAGTAAATTGCCTGGAAAATAGTAAGCACTTAACAAATACCATTATTATCATTATTATTATGCCTGGGGTATAACAATCAGTCATATTTCTCCTTGTGGACAGGGAATATGTCTGCTTATTGTTGCATTGTATTCTCCCAAGCACTTAGCACAGTGCTCTGCACACAGTAAGCACTCAAAATACAATTGAATGAATGTATTTCAGTTAATCATATGTATCAACCACTTACCGTATGCAAAGCACTGTACTAAGTGCTTGGGAGAGCACAATATAACAATAAACAGACACATTCCCTGCCCGTAATGAGTTTACAGTCTAGAGGTGGAGACAGACATTAATAGAAACACCCTATCAGGTATACCAGTTGGCTGCCGTGGCAATGGAAGAAAACTAACAGGTCCAATTCCCAGAAGAGCTGGGGAGGGAGCTCCGCTATTCCTGGCCAAACAGAGATGGTCATTATTCCAGCCCTAGAATAATAATGATGGGATTTGTTAAGCACTTACTATGTGCGAAGCCCTGTTCTAAACACTGGAATGTGAATTACATGCTCACTTCCCTCCCTCAGGAAAGCAAACAACTCACCTGGGACAGAGAAATCATCTACTGCCTATGCCTCCTCTCCAACCCCAGGGCCTCAGATACAAGCTCCTGAAGGCCATCTAGTCACTCCATGCAAGGTAGGTGACCCATGTCCACTCCACTTCATGGACTCTGGGCTCACTGCTCTCCACCCCATTTTTCAGAAGATACACCTTTCCAAGAAAAATGCGTGTGGTGGGAGGTTGGGAGGGGGACAAGATGGTCAGGGAATGAGATGACAGACTCAAAGGAAAAGATCTTTTGCATATTCTCCTTCCTCTCCTCCTATCTTCACCCTTCTCCCATTTCTTTTCCCCTACCTTTTCTCTTTATCCTCCCTCCCCAACTCCCAACTTTCCTTCCACCCTTTCAATTTCCCTCCCTTCTATCTCTGTTCTTTATCCCTTCTCCTAATTTCTCCTGTCCACCCAAGAGATTCAACCTGTTTTCTTCTTCCTTCCACCCTCTCTTCTTTACTACATATCCCTCCTAACCCCAGATCCAGTTTGCTTGGATAAGAAAAGCCCACAGGTTGTTGTTTGAGAGCTCTGTGGCAGGGCTTTTGTTTTCTGGGCCCTTGGTAACAACTAGCTTTGGGCCAAATAGATGTCCCAACTAATGTTCAATTACCACCTTGCAGTACATAAAACTAAGTCTGTAAAAGTTTGTGAGACAGTCTTTTCCTATTGTTTATTACAGTCATTCTTGGCAATTGGCAAACCTGGTCTTTAATAATAATAATAATAATGGCATTTATTAAGTGCTTACTATGTGCAAAGCACCGTTCTAAGCTCTGGGGAAATTACAAGGTGATCAGGTTGCCCCATGGGGTCTCACAGTCTTAATCCCCATTTTGCAGATGAGGTAACTGAGGCACAGAGAAGTTAAGTGACTTGCCCAAAGTCACACAGTTGACAATTGGCAGAGCCACGATTTGAACCAATGACCTCTGACTCCAAAACCCGTGCTCTTTCCACCGAGCCACACTGCTTCTCCTCCGTCCATAAAATGTGAGCATTTTGTGATAGCATAAGGCCTTCCCTTTCTTTGATTTGGTACATGGAGAAAACTGGCTGAGGCTGTTGGGATGTATGGAATCTGAGCTGTGAAGATCCTGAAACTCTGTTCCTCTAGCCCCACCAGTCAGTCAATCATTGATATTTATTGCCTGCTTACTATGTGCAGAGCACTGTACTAGGTGCTGGAGAAGTATGATAGAACAGAGTTGTTAGACATTTCCTGACCTCAGGGAGCTTAGAGCCTAGAAGGGAAAACTGAAATTAAATTATGAATATGTACATAAGTGCTGTGGGGTTGAGGATGGGGTGAATATCAAGGCAGTGCATATTAAACACAGTAGAGTGCTATGCACATAGTAAGTGCTCAATAAATAAGAATGAATAAATGAAGTTTTTAAGGATACAAATCCAAGGACAAGAATGATACAGAGGGGAGAGGGAGTAGGGAAAAAGAGGGCTGAGCTGGTTGGCATGGTTGTGGAAAGTAAAGAACTGGAGGCAAAGGAGTGGAGAGAGCAGGTGTAGATAATTTTCTTAAGGGTTTTGGAGAGGACTGGTAGGAAAAAAAGGGAGTGATAACTAGAGGGAGCCATGGGGTCGAGAGGTATTTTGTTTTTGTTTTTCTTAAGACTAGGGGACCTATGAACACGTTTAACAGCAGTGGAGAAGTCATTAGAAAGTAAATAATTGAAGATGGAAGTCAGAAAGGGACAAGTGCTTTGCTAAGGTGTGAAGGGACAGGGTAGATCTCTTGAGGTACCGCTGGGAAAGATGGGAGTGTCAAAGAATCCATCCTATTTGTTTAGTGCTTACTGTGTGCAGAGCACTGTACTAAACAGTTGGAAGAATACAATTTAACAGAGTTGGTAGAGATCCCTGCCCACAGTGAGCTTACAGGAAGAGGAGAAACTGGAGAAGAGCAGGGGAGAAGTCTGTTACTTATATTGTATTTTTGATTGTTCTTTCCTTTTATGTTTTTCTTGTGGTTTTAGATTGTCATCTTTCTTTATCTATCTCCAGCCTCCCTTCCCTACTTTATTCTTAAATCCTAGGCTCCTCAATGGTCAGTATTTCATGTCTGATTTACATCAGTGTATCTTTTCCCCCAGCACTAGCAATACTATAAATAATAAATAAATATCACTGATACAGAACTTGGCATCAGTAGGCACTTAATAATATTGAGGTAGACCTAAAAGTTGTGAATGCAGGTTTCTCAAGAGCTTTTAAGATGATGGAATAGAGTGCTTTATTTAGGGCAATATATAATGGGGCCAGGGGCATCTTGGGGTCCCGCCAAGGACTGAGCTCCTGTGGACTGAACTATTGATTCATCTTGTTTTATGCTGTCAAGACGTCTCCAGCCCATAGTGACTCCTTGGACACATCTCTCCCAGAATACCCCACATCCACTTGCAATCATTCATCTAGTGCATCCATAGAGCTTTCTTGGTAAAAATGCAGAAGTGGTTTACCACTGCCTTCTTCTGCGCAGGAAACTTGAGTTTTCACCCTCCAATCTCTCCCATGCGGCTGTTGCCCAGAGCAGGTAAGTTTTGATTTGTAGCAGATTGCCCTCTGCTCGCTAGCCACTGCCCAGGTTTGGAATGGAATGGGTAGGCCCCTGCTTGACTCTCCCTCCCATAGTCGAGATTGGTAGATTACTGGAAACTCTCCAGGTGTGATTCTGAGAGGGGAATTGATTTGTAGCCTGTTCAGCATTTTGAACAGGATGGCAGGCAGGGTTTGCTATACCACACCACTGCTTGCTGCTTCTGAAGTGAAAGGTAGGCTGGCACCTTAGGTGCCAGTCCACTTCTTGAAGAAATTGGAGGGGCCCAATGTCTATGCCCTTTGGTGGCAGTGTGCCCCTCCCACTCCATCATTTCAGCACATCCCTCTTACTAAGGATGGACCACCCCCTCTTTGGGGGCCTCATCACTTAAATTACCCCCCTTCTTCACCCTTGAAGGTACTTCTGTGTAGTAAGAGCAAATAATTTCGTCTTCTAACTCATTCTGGAATTTTGGTTATCTGTAGGTCTCATTTCTCCTATCCTTGCTCTCTGACTGATCTCACTTGGGGTGTGTATTTGGTGCATCTCCTAACTTAAGCCCCATATAGGAAATGTTGCATCTCTCTTTCCTAACTTGAACCCCATATAGGAAGAGTTCTTCTCCTGGAGGTCCTCTGTGTAAGAAGCTCTGTTTTCAAATTTTAAAAGTCGCCACCTATGTCCGGGGCTGAACAATAAACCCTTCAGCATAGACCTAAAATATTGCAGCTCATTGGAAAACTTTAATTAAGTCTGAACAAGTTGTACCCTACCGAGTCAGATCAATAGTCCAATCAACCCAGCATTCTATTTCTGTCAGTGACACCACAGCATACTCGAAGGAACAGTGAGGTTGGCCTTCCTTGTCATTAATCCTCACAGTGGCCGATGCAACTTTAAACATTCCTAATCTTTCCACCAAATACTCAATTGTGAACCCATCAATAAAGGTTTAAATGAAGGAACAGTGAAATAAATTCTTTTTTCTCTCTCTCTTGAGTTGTCATGATTTGATCTTGAACGCATAAGCAGATAGTTTTGTGTTTCCTGTCCTATAATTTAAACCAACTTTGAATATTTTCCAGAAAAGCTTCAGGTGTGGAAGGGATAGGATTTCCATATTGTTGGGAAATATGTATATACTTTTGCAACCACAAAAAGTATCAAATGTACCTGTTGCTGTCTCAGGGGTCAGAAGTTAAAATAGGGTTTATTGTTGAAAAAGATTAACATTTTGTGGACACGATAACTCACAAAGATGAATTTGAGGTAAGAATAATCATGAGTGAGCAAGGATTGTCCCTCTTTATTGCTGATTGTACTTTCCAGGAGCTTATTCTGCACACTGTAAGTGCTCAATAAATACCATTGAATGAATAAGGAGCAACCTGAGCTAAATGTACAGGAAAGATTTTATTGCTCTTTGATGGTACTAAAGATATTATTTCACACAGCTTAATAAAGCAGATCTGCCTTCCAGTAAAATGATCACCTAGATTCCACTATGTAAGATGCAATTAATATATATATATATATGTATATATATACTATGTGTGTATATATTGATTTAGTAACATTCTTTGGTATTTACCTGTCTGATTAATAAAGCAAAATGAATGTAAAATAAGGCAATTAAAGTTATTACCCTGTTTGCCAGTTGAACTATACTATTAAGATACAAACTTCAGTTTCTGTATACGGTAAACACTTTTCTTAGCACACACATTTTGCATATTTTATAAGCCTTTGAAAAGAACTAATATGTATTCCTGAGGGATGTTAACATAAAGGAAATAAATATCATAGACCCAGCTGGCAACATGGTAAAAGTAAATATCCTGAAATCCTTACCTTTAGACTAATGAAACAGTATTAGTTATGTTAGCAATATGGCATCAACATAATCATTGTGGTTCTCGGAACAAAATGACTAGTTCACTCACCTTCTATTGAATAACAGCATGAATTATGCATGCATCAATCTGGACCAGTTCAGTGTGCACATTTGGAAGTTTATTAAAGCTAGAACATCACTCCTGAAAATAAAAAGGAAAGGTTACATGAAAAAATAGACCCAAATCATGAAAACTTGAAAACTATTGCATTCGTACTCATTTCAAAACTTCAGCTTCCTGCTTCTTGGGTAATAGAAAAGTAATTAAAATATGAACGCCACAAGATGCCAAAGAGTAAATACGTCTTTCATTGTCTCAATGTCAAAGACTCAGAATTGTGCAGAGCTAGCCATGAGGATATATGACTGTCAGTATTATTTAAAGTTTTTATTGCTTTCTTGAAGAAGTGCTTCTCGTAGAGCAGCAGCATGGCTTAAAGGATAGAGCACCAGACTGGTAGTCAGAGGACCTGGGTTTTAATCCTGACTCTACTGCTTGTCTGCTGTGTGGCCTTGGTGAAGTCACTTCACTTCTCTGTGCCTCATCTGCACACAGTAAGTGCTCAATAAATACGATTGAATGAATAAGGAGCAACATGAGCTAAATACACAGGAAAGATTTTTTTGCTCTTTGACGGTACTAAAGATATTATTTCACACAGTTTAATAAAATTACTTCATCTGTAAAATGGGGATTGTGAGCCCTATGCAGGAAAGGGACTGTGTCCAACCTGATTAATTTGCATCTACCCCTGCATTTAGTACAGTGCCTGGCACAGTGTAAGTACTTAAATACCATAAAAAAAAGGAAATATCCTAGTGACATTTCATGAAATCACAAGACTGGAAAGGATCTTCATAAACTATACAGGAAGAATGAGGTCTCAAACTGGACTAAATGTTCCCATAAGGGATAAAAATACAGGAGATTTGAATTTCAATATGCTCATATTTCATTTTTAGTAACAACTTATAGTGCTTATTTCAAGCTTGGAACACATTATGATCTCCAGATCATTTTATGTTCCTCAGATACTGATGTTTTTCTGTTCGGAAGCTTTCTCTAGAAACACTTGACTTTTTATCACTGTCTCCCAAATAATGCAAATGAAGTAGAATAGTTCCCATCATTTACAAAAGATCAAATTTAAGTGTTGAACTAATTAAATATGCTGAATCTTCCTCTGTAAATGAGCATTGAAGGTAGTTAGAGGAAATGAGGATGCTTTGATAAAACCCAAAGAACAGAAAAAACCTAGTGTTTCCCTTGAGAAACATTTTCACTATTTATACAGAAAGTTTGTTACAGATCTTGTTCATCTACAAGGGAGTCTTTTCTTCAGTCCAGAGAAATTGAGAAAAAGTTATTGGTCATGTTTGGCTGAGAGCTCACCTCCTCCAGGTGGCCTTCTCAGACTGAGCCCCTCTTTTCCTCTGCTCCTCCTCCCCTCCCAATCACCTCTACTCCCTCTCTCTCCTCTACCTTCTCCCGCACCCTACAGCACTTGTGTATACTTGCACATACTTTTTACTCTATTTATTTTATTAATGATGTGTATATATCTATAATTCTATTTATATATTTTGGTGCTACTGATGCCTGTCTACTTGTTTTGTTTTGTTGTCTGTGCTCCCCCTTCTAGACTGTGAGCCCATTGCTGGGTAGAGATTGTCTCTATTTGTTGCCAAATTGTACTTTCCAAGCAGTTAGTACAGTGCTCTGCACACAGTGAGTGCTCAATAAATATGATTGAATGAAAGAAATAATCTATTCCTTAAGGAATCCTGGAGAGAAAAAATTTATATGCATATTGAAGGAGAGAGAGAGAGAGAGACAGAGACAGACAGAGACAGAGAGTGAATGTAAAAAATTCACATTCTCACCCCAAAGTTATTGGGTGAAAGAACTCCATTTCCTTTCCATGAAACCCTCACATGATTTTTCAGTGCTCAGGAAGTGAATTAACCAAACCCAATGGCAGCTATTTGAGGGACAGAGAAAAAGGGTTTTGGATTCAGAAAGTAGAATTACCTGCCCTTTAATTGTGTTGCTTCTGAAATCACTCCTTCTAAGGAAACATCAAGCGCAGTGGTATCACACCACCCTAAACTCACAGTAGGGAGAGACGGGTTTAAGTAAGAGAACATACTGGCACCACAGATGCTTCCACTCTTCATTTAGCATTATCCTTTACCCAGTTTAGGTGAGGAATTATCTAGAGCCTAGTGAGGGCTGTTAGCCTAGGGTTGAGTTATTAGCCAGTTAGTCCAGGGTTTTCAAACACCTGGCTATTAGTTATTAACCAGTTTGTCCAGGGTTCTCAAACTTCTGAACTTTTTGAGGCCAGGAGGAGACAGGGTACTTTAGCACCTCCAGAGAGGGAGAGAGTCCAGACCTCGAGTCCCTTTCAGATTGACAACCACCAAAGCCAGTTCTAAAATGGAAGGGTGTAATTGAGAAAAATCAGGGCCCTTACTTTTGAGAAAAGGATGTATCCATGGCACTGGCTTCATTTTGTAGTAGAAATAATATA
Organism: Tachyglossus aculeatus; assembly: GCF_015852505.1. Taxonomy (NCBI): domain Eukaryota; kingdom Metazoa; phylum Chordata; class Mammalia; order Monotremata; family Tachyglossidae; genus Tachyglossus; species Tachyglossus aculeatus. Next base: position 31,358,771 of record NC_052079.1, on the reverse strand, counting down.
TACAGACTATAGGAAGCAATATCGGTTCTGTGCAATGAGGCCTTTAAGCATGAAAGCTTTTGTGTACTTGTTCATACAATAAAGGGACTTAAATTAATAAGCAAAGAAATGGCATTTCTGAGTTAGAACAGCAGTCTTCCACCCCAGTGCTCTGTCTCCAATGAAAGCTAGAGAATTCTTGAAGGAACACTGTAGTAGCTTCTCTTTGCGAAATTGAGCCTAATAGTTAGTGGTGAAATGCTTCTACTGCACATACCTAACATTCTCTCTGCTTCTCTTTACCTCTAGAAATGCATTATAGGATCCTCATCCATGAATTTATGTCTCTTGAATCTACTGCAATTTCTGCCCACCCAGCTTGGAGTTGTAACCAATCTGCTATGATTATTCCCATGTGTGTGTTCTCTCCCAGTGCTTAGTAAAGCCCTCTGCACACAGTAAGCAATTAATAAATATACTATTACTACTCCTGGGTGATGAATGATTTCCTTTTGCTCACTCTGAGGCTCACTGGGTGTTTTCTCATCCCAACAGTGTGGAATTGAAACATTATAGGCGTGGGAGTCCAAAGATCTCGTTCTAATCGCAGCCCTTTCACTTGCCTGCTGTGTGAACTTGGGCAAGTCACTTAACTTCTCTGGGCCTCAGTTTCCTCATCTGTCAAATGGAAATTCAATCCCTCCATGTGTGGTAGGGACTGTAAACGATCTGATTAACTAGTATATACTCCAGTGCTTAGTATAGTGCTTTGCACATAGTCATTGCTCAAGAAATACTGCAATGATGATGAGAACAATTTTGTGTTTACTCCTTCCATATCCTTCATGATTTTGGAACTGTAATCTTGTCTGCTCTCAGCTTGTGTCTTTCCAAGAGTGTGAGCCATCTCCTCATAATTTATTTACTCATTCATTCAATCGTATTTATTGAGCACTTGCTGTACTAAGTGCTGGGGAGAGTACACAAAAACAACAAACAGAAACATTTGCCCTCTGCTTATACCTTTGCCAGTTCTATTGTGTCCTTCATGAAGGTGCAATACCCTAGACTCCACACAGTATTCCCAAGGCTGCCATCATTTAATGGAGTAGTGATGATGATGATGATGTTATTTGTTAAGTGCTTACTACATGCCAAACACTGTTCTAAGTGCTGCGGTAGATACAAGGTAATCAGGTTGTCCCACATGGGGCTCACAGTCTTAATCCTCATTTTATAGAGGAGGTAACTGAGGCACAGAGAAGTTAAGTGGCTTGCCCAAGGTCACGCAGCAGACAAGCAGCAGAACTGGGATTAGAATCCACATCCTCTGACTCTCAAGCCCGTGCTCTTCTCACTAAGCCATGCTGAAATATCAAACAGAACATGATCCAATAATCCACAACACAAATCATAATCTATAATCCCTTACTACGTACAAAGCACTTGGGTGGATCCATGTTTATGAGACTGGACAGTCAGCTTATTTGGGGCAGAGAACATGTTTACCAATTCTGTTGTTATTATACTTTCCCAAGCATTTAATATAGTGCTCTGCACAAAGTAAATACTTAATAAATACCACTGATTGATTGGACACAGTCCCTGTCCCTGATGGGACTCCCATTTTCCAGATGAGGAAGCAGGACCAGAGAGGTTACCTACTTCCCCAAGGTCAGCCAGTATGTCACTGGTGGAGCAGAAACTGCAAAATGAGGCCTCCTGGCAACCAAAGCACATGCCCTTTCCATTCTACCTTTCCAAGCATTTCCTAACCAAGGTCTCAGATGACTCTGGATTTGCTCTTTACACGAAGACATCTGGCCCCCAAAAGCTTTTAAGCTTTAATCAGCTTCTAAGCCTTTCAGAACTCATAATTCAACATTACTTTGCACTGACTCAAAACCTCCTAATTGCTAAGCCCTACGGATGGTGATTTCTCAAATAGGTTTGTCTTTGCAAGAACTTCCTTTTTCTCATCGGAATGGATTGAGTACTAGGAATTCAGATAGTAAGCCTACCCATTTTCTGATTTGGTTGAAGTCTGCTTATAAAGTGTTTTGACTCAGAGCATGGGAGATACCTTCATACTGGAGACAGGAAAGCTTAAAAATCTGCAGTTCATTTTTGGATTGTTGGCTTTGTGGTGGAGAAGAATTATGCTTACTATCTGCATTCTCTTTGTTTCTTTAATTTGTCTTCCTGGACATCTGTATGTATTAATTTAGTTTGTTAGTTCCTCTTGGTTTCTATTGGAAATGCCTGCTGTTGCATCTCAATGTATTTTACCTTTAGAAGGGAGCTTCCTTTCCTTTGGGAATGAAGCCCTGAATCTTCTTTTTTATCCTTTTTTAACCTGGCATAAAGGGATTGTTTTCTCTTGCTTTTTCTCTTTTCTCCTTCATAGAGTCCCAATTTTATCGGATCTCTTGGTTTTTCTACTCTTTTAATGCTGGATATACCGGTTCCTTTCTATGACTTTCCGACATGAATTTATTTGCTTAGTGAAGGCCTCACAGTCTTATTCTCCATTTTACAGATGAGGGAACTGAGGAACAGAGAAATGAAGCGAATTGCCCAAGATCGCACAGCAGACAAGAGGCAGAGCCAGAATTAGAACCCAGGTCCTTCTGATTCCCAGGCCTGTGCTCTATCCACTAGGCCACACTTCCATTGCCACGCTGCTTTCTTTCAGCCACCCAGAACTGTGCCTAGCATTCCTACAGCTGATTTGGCCTTAACCAAGATTTATACTTGGAATAGCATCTGTATTTCTGTCATCCATATCACTCCTTTAAATAAGAGTTCAAGGCCTACCTCCTTGAATAAGATTCCCTGATTAACCTTACCCATTATTCTAATAGCTACAAAATCCACCACCTATTCCTTCCTCTCAACAGAACTCATTCATATAATATATTCCATATACATGTAAAACCTTACTAGGATAAGGGATCATAAAATTCAGGAAGTAGCTATATCCAAAGACCACTTGGAATGGAGAGGTAAAAGCTAAGGCATCACATTTCATTATTAGGACTTGGGTTGGGGCTATTAATCATAAAAAAACTAATGTCTTTTTTTTGCTCTTAGCTGCTAAGGATTTATCCACGTGCAATTTAGATAGCTTAACCCGTTGGTCTCAGCAGCAACAAATCACATGTAGGAATGACAGAAGTTCCTGGGCTTTTGGGGTTTGAAAGCTGTCAGGGACTATTGATTCTAAAGCTCTAAATTGCGAGGTCATGGTTGGGAGGGAACTCTTGTATTAAACTCTCCATAACACTTAGGCCGGAGCCCTGAACACACTAAGCACTCAATAGATACTATTGATTGAAATCTTAAATTATTTTAATTCCCTTTTTCTTGTAGATATGCGTGATACCTGCATTTATTTTCCCCTAGAGAGAATATCTGTTTCCTTTGGTGCTATTTCTCAGCTACTTCTGGTTTGGCCCATACAGAGAGGAGTAGCTGTCTAAGCACTGGGAAAATAATTCCTCTTTAACTCTGCTTTGTCCCCTTGAATAGCTTTATCAGGTTCTTTTTCCTTTTATTTCTTAAGCACTTACTCTGTGCCAGGCACTGAACTTTGCACTGTGGTAGATACAGGCTAATCAGGTTAGACACAGTCCATGTCCCACATGGGGCTCACAGTCTAAATCCCCATTTTACAGATGAGATAACTGAGGCACAGAGAAGTTAAGCGACTTATTCAAGGTCACACAGCAGGAAAGTAGGAGAGCTGGTAATTTTGGTTTCACCCTTAAGGAGGTCCTCTTTATTTCTCTATTTGTTTTTTAACAAAATTGTGCCTGATTACATATATTTAGTCATAGTTAGCTGAATAGACACTTGTGGCCACCCAAAATTCATATTTTGTATTGAGTGCATGAATCTAACTACATACAGTTCTCCTATAATGGAGGGTTGTGTTCTTGCAACACTGTCTAAAGGAAAAAGAGAGTTCTCATGTGAGCAGAGAATATGTCCACCAACTCTATTGTATTGTACTCCCCCAGGCACTTAGTACAGTGGTATGCACATAGTAAACACTCAATAAAGACCTTTGATTGATTGACAAATGAGCACTTGAACAAAAACACAACCAAATAAAGCAGAGAGACATGATCTCTGCCAACAAGGAGTTCACAGACTACCACATTTGGGCTTGCAATTTTTCGTGTCAAATCCTTAAACAATCGTGTTCCATTCAGCTCGACAGAGCTAGACCAAACGTTACCCCTATTCGACCAATGTCTCAGTGATAGAAAAAAAATCAATCCAACCTTATCAGCAGTCAACAATTGTATTTACTTTATTTGTTACTAAATTTCCAGTATCCTTAAAATAACATAAGCTTAAGCTAAAAGTTTACCTGCTACATTTGCAAGGGCAGAGATCCTGTCAAATTCTAATGCACTTTCTTGATACATCAATCATATCTGATGAGTGCTTACTGTATGCAGAGCACTATAATGCACATTTAAGAGAGGACAATTTTCCTCTAGACTGTAAAGTCGTTATGGACAGGAAACCTGTCTGCTAATGCTGTTGTATTGGGCTCTCCCAAGTGCTTAAAAGCTGGGGACAGACATTCATAAATTATGGATAGATACATAAAAGCTGCGGAGATGAGGGTGGAGTGAATATCAAATGCTTAGAAAGTTACAGATCCAAGTCCGTAGAGCATGCAGAGGGGAGAGGGATTAAGAGAAATGAGTCAGGGAAGGCCTCTTGGAGGAGATGTGACCTTAATAAGTCTTTGAATCTGAGGATAGTGGTGTTTTGTCATGAAGGTGGAGGGGTTTTTAGGCCAGAGGAAAGACATGAGCAGTTAATCAGTAATCCTTGTAGACTAGACTGAGATAAAGTAAATTGGTGTTGGAGGGCTTAGTAGGGGGCACAGTAAATGCTCAACAAACACCATTCTTTGATTTAACTGAATAAGTACTACTGATAGGCAAATGAGATATGTCCTGACAGTGGATATTAGCTTTCAAGTGTCTACCAAGTAAACAAACACACCCACATAACATTAAGATTCAGACCAGATTGGAGGATACAGAACAATCTCGTTTACAAATGTGGTTACAAGATGTTTACAATCTAATGGGCAGGGCTGGCCAACATAAATGGACCAATATCCTCTTTGAAGTGTGGGCTCTTTGTGGTCAGGAAATGTGTCATTTCGTTGTTTTGTTCTTTCCAACTACTGGACCAATAATAAATCCTACAACTACTATTAAGAGAGCGTATGAGTAGGAATAAGCAGTAGACCTGTGGATAAATCAGTAACAATGAACAGGTTAATTTATTTAATGAATTGAGATTGTAGAGTAAAACTTCCCTGAAAAAGCAATAAAGATGGGCATCAACAAAGCACCTCTAAATACCGTGGAAAGTAGCATCTAAACTTAAATATTGGCTGAGATGTCATAACATTCCTCTCTAGCACCATTACATAAGTTACTGCAGAGTTTCTTTCATATTTCAGAGTAAATCTGTACATTTCAAATATGCCGCTATATAAGAAATTAACATTCATACCACAGGATGGAGAGAAAAAGATGCATAAAAAAAGGACCTATACATTGCCAACTTGTACTTCCCAAGCGCTTAGTACAGTGCTCTGCATACAGTAAGCACTCAATAAATACGATTGATGATGAAATACGATTAAAAAAAAGGGAGTGAATGTAGATAGAGAACAGAAGGGGACCAAGAACTGACCCTTGAGGAACCCCTACAGTAAGGGGATGGGATGGGGAGGAGGAGCCCACAAAAGAGACTGAGAATGAACGGCCGGAGAGATAAGAGGAGAACCAGGAGTGGACAGAGTCTGTGAAGCCAAGGTTGGATAGCATGTTGAGGAGAAGGGGGTGGTCCACAGTGTCGAAGGCAGCTGAGCAGTCGAGGAGGATTAGGATAGAGTAGGAACCGTTGGATTTGGCAAGCAGGAGGTCATTGCTGACCTTTGAGAGGGCAGTTTCCGTGGAATGTAGGAGACGGAAGCCAGATTGGAGGGGGTCGAGGAGAGAGTTGGCGTTGAGGAATTCGAGGCAGCGCATGTAGACGACTCGTTCAAGAAGCTTGGAAAGGAATGGTAGGAGGGAGATGGGGCGATAAGTAGAAGGCGAGGTGAGGTCAAGAGAGGGTTTTTTTAGGATGGGAGCGACGTGGGCATGTTTGAAGGCAGAGGGGAAGGAACAAGTGGAGAGTGAGTGGTTGAAGATGGAAGTTAAGGAGGGGAGAAGGGACGGAGCAAGAGATTTCATAAGATGAGAGGGAATGGGGTCAGAAGCACAGGTGGCCAGAGTAGCACTTGAGAGGAGGGAGGAGATCTCCTCTGAGGATACTGCTGGGAAGGATGGGAGAGTAGCGGAGAGCGTTGAGAGCCGGGGGGTAAGAGAAGAGGGGAGTGACTGCTTCCCTCTCCTCTTCCCTCTTTGCCTTGGCTTGTCTATTTTCAGCTCTCCATACATCAGCTTTTTGGGTACCCTACTGTCATTTATTTATTCATTCATTCATATTTATTGAGCGTTTACTTTGTGCAGAGCACTGTACTAATTGCTTGATCTCATATGAACCACATAATGAAGCTGTGTTGAAGTGAACATGGCTTCAATGGTTGATAACTGACTACATTCCAGGGTTCATTGTTCAAGATCTTATCTTAATAATAATAACAACAACAACAACAATAATAATCATTGCGGTATTCGTTGAGTGTTCACAGCGTTCCAGGCACTGTATTAAGTGCTGGGGTAGATACAAAGTAATTGGGTTGGACACAGTCTCTGTCCTACATCGGGCTCACAGCCTTAAGCCCCATTTTACAGATGAGGTAACTGAGGCCCAGAGAAGTGAAGTGACTTGCCCAAGGTCATGCAGAAGACAAGTGCCAGAGCCAGAACTAGAACCCAGGTCCTTCTGAATCCCAGCCCATTCTCTATCCAGTAGACCATGCTTCTTCTTGCTGTTTGATATCGAGTGTTGCCCGTTAATAAGGCTGATAGAGCCCACTGTTGGGTAGGGACTGTCTCTATATGTTGCCAATTTGTACTTCCCAAGCGCTTAGTACAGTGCTCTGCACATAGTAAGAGCTCAATAAATACGATTGATGATGATGAACTGCTCAAGGAGCCGGATGTGGCATCTGTGTGTAGTCCAGGTTGAATGGGTACAGAGAAGAATGGACGGAACTTCAGGTCTATAGACCCTTAGCCTGTTCTGATTCCTGATACTACAGTGCTAACACTCTGTTTGAAAGTCTCCCAAAGGATGTGCTGGCTTGCTTGATTCAGTTTCCTATCTCCTCATTTATTATTGCTCTGCTGGGAAATCAACTGACCAGGAAACAGAGGGGCCTTTTTGTTTGTTTTCTGGGGGCGTTGGGGGGCGGGTTAATGCTATTTAAGCACTTACTGTGTGCCAGGTACTGTACTAAGTTCTGGGATAGATACAAGATAAACAAGTTGGACACAGTCCATGTAACACATTGGGTTCACAGTATTAATCTCCATTTTACAGATGAGGCACAGAAGAGTTAAGTGACTTGCCCAGGGTCACACAGAAGATAAATGGCAGAGCCAGGGCTAGAAGCCATATCCTTCTGACTTTGGAAATACTGTTGGTGAGCCTACTGACCAGGAAACAGAATTCTGTCACAGCTTTCAGCCCTGTGTTTCCAATGTGTGTCTCCCCCTTTTAGACTGTGAGCCCACTGTTGGGTAGGGACTGTCTCTATATGTTGCCAACTTGTACTTCCCAAGCGCTTAGTACAGTGCTCTGCACACAGTAAGCGCTCAATAAATACGATTGATGATGATGATGATATAAATTTTTGGTTGAGTGCATGGCTTCATCACCTCAGTTTTCCACAGACCAATCATCGTCTGATTTGGTGAAATGTTCCATGATCCTTTTTATAGCCTCTTGGGTTTGTACCTGTACAGGTACAGTTATCTATACATGGTAATTCTTGAATGACTGTTTCTTGGATTTCAGACGATGATCATAGTCTGTTAAGGTGGAAGAGTTTTTGGAGATGGGAAAGCATATTCTAGCACTTTTATCACTTGTAACATCCTCCAGTTCCACTGCGCTGAATAATCTGAAGAAGAATGTGCCCATTACACACCTCTGCTTATCTCCGTTCACAGTAGGAAATGGATCAGACAGAACACCCTTGTATTCTAACCTGACTAGCCAGGCCATCTCAGGAAGCAGATGATCTTGATGAACTTTTCAGGGCAGCCAAATCTGCTTGGTAGTTTCAGAGTTCAGAATAGCTGATCATATTCATTCATTCAGTCATATTTATTGAGTGCTTACTGTGGGCAAAGCACTGCACTAAGTGCCTGGGGGAGTAAAATATAACAATAAACAGACAGTTTCCCTGTTCACAACATGATTTGGAGAGGTCTATGAAAACTGTGTTGAATTATTGGATTGATTTCTGCACTTCCTCTATACAATGATGGCATTTGTTAAGCACTTGCAATGTTCTACTGTTGCAAGTGCTAGGGTAGATACAGGACAATTAGGTTGTCCCACATGGGGCTCACAGTTTTAATCCCCATTTTACAGATGAGAGAATTGAGGCACAGAGAAGTTAAGTGGCTTGCCCAAGGTCACACAGCAGACAAGTGGCAGAGCTGGGATTAGAGCCCACATCCTCTGACTCTCAAGCCCGTGCTCTTATCACTAAGCCATGCACGATGTGCTGTGTCGTCGCATGCATGCCCTAGGTTTCTGATGGGAGAAACTACTTAAGAAGAGGAGATAAATGAAGAAGTGTTCCATGGAGGTGACTTTGAGAGGATTTGGAAGGTGGCGAGGGATATGGCTTGAACCTTAAAACCAGTGATTTGCTTAAAGGAGAGATAGAAATGGTTGGCTACTGGTAGTTTTTGAAGATGCTTTCGAAATGGTGCTTGGAGGTTATCCCGCTGTTTTGTTGTCAGATTAACTGAATGGGAGAGATATGAGGCAGAGAAACCAGGAAGAAGGCCATTTTAGTAATCCAGCCAGGAAGACTTTGCCCTACATTGGTACTCATGAAGGCAGAGAGAAAGGGTGGAGAAGCAGAGGGAGGAAAATCTTGAACTAACTACAATTCCTGTTGCTGCATTTGAGAAAGGTCAAAACAGAATTTGAAAAAGTACAGAGAAGAGCAAAATGGGAGATTTAGCAGTTTCACGCAAGGATAGATGGAAAAGATTAGGACTCTTCAGTCTTGAAAGATGAAAGTTGAGTGAGGACATAATTGAAGTTTACTGAATCGTGGAGGCTCTGGGCAGAGAGAACACACAGGATGGTTGTTGGCCTACTCCCATTAAACTAGGAGGCAAAATTTGATGGTATTGACCCCTGTCTACTTGTTTTGTTTTGTTTTGTTGTCTGTCTCCCCCTTCTAGACTGTGAGCCCGTTGTTGGGTAGGGACCGTCTCTGTATGCTGCCAACTTGTACTTCCCAAGTGCTTAGTACAGTGTTCTGCACACAGTAAGCACTCAACAAATATGATTGAATGAATGAATGAATGAATCTTGAGTGTGGAAGATTCAAGACAAAAGTTTACTGTATATGTGTGACAAAATAAATATTATTTTAAAGACAAGCGAGTTTTTCTAAGACAAAACTACAAAATATTTGCTCTCCGAGTAATGCTACGTTTTCCAGGAGCTGGATCTAATTTATGACCTGGGATGTGAAAATGATCAGAAAAGGAGATTAATTGTTCCATCTCAATATTATTTTAGATCAGTTGTGACTGAATTGTAGGAGACTGTTCCAAGGAGCTGAACTAAACCCAATTCAAATTCTGATATTTAATTACTTGCCAAGATTCTTGATTTTGTCTTTCTCTACCAGATTTTTCATTTTGAGGTTTGCAAAAGCTTTCCATAGCAATCATCTCTAGGCTTTTAAGAATGGATAGAACATGATTAGCTCTAATTCTAATTGGTTTATTCTGAGCCATAACACTAATTTGGACCCAACAGACCTTGACATTTCAAACACTTTTTAAAAAGAAAAAAATGTGAGCGCTTTTTCAACAAGTCGTTACATTGAATTCAATATTATCATTGATTGAATCATGTCACTTTCTTCCATGGTTATCTCTGCAATAATCTTGAGATTATGCACTTAATCTTCTTTGATCAAAATCACCAATATCTCTCACTTTAATGTTTATTTTGCAATGTTTCTTCATCTGCCTCAGTGAAAAGCTGTGGTTGCTGATTAGAGTTTTGGGTTTGTAATAATTTGTGTCGAAGGCTTGGTTTAATTGTAAGTGGACATTTGACAATATGCTACTTGGTGATTATGCTGAGTGCTTAACATTTGGCAGGTTTACTTGGTGAAAGTATGCTCTATGTGCAATATTATACATGAAAACAAATATTTTGTATGTTTGCGTGTGTTGTGTTTCATTGTTGTCTGTATCTGTATCAGTATCTGTCTCTAGTTCCTTCTTCTCACTTGTTTCATCATTCCTGATGTGTCCGTCTCCAGTCCAAAGTTACATTAATGTTGTATTCAGGCATGTCATTACATGCTCAAATATGAATGTGAACCAAACTCCCGAAAGGCAACATCTATGTCACAGAGCACAGGACCAAATTGGCAAGAGAAGCACAGAAAGGAGGTTGACACAGCAATCTGCTCAAGGAGAAGAAAAATCAGAGGAAAACAAGTACATAAGCAAAGAAAAAAAATTACCAACTCACTGTATTGTACTCTTTCAAGTGCTTAATACAGTGCTCTGCACACATTCAGTGCTTAATACTTTACATTATTAATACATTGAGTGCTTAATTTATATACTTGATAAGCCTCAGAATGAGACCTTGAGTGAGATGTTGACCTGTGAAAATTCCCCATTACAATTAGTTCATGATGTGTTAACATCATTCTCATGTCTACTGATCTTATTGTAGCCTCCTGAATGCAGTGCTCTGCATGTGGTAAGTGTTCAATACATACTATTGATTGATTCAGCGATATGAAGTTATCAAAACACCATAAGGAATAGGGGACTCCTTAAATCCCTGGGGAAGGAAGATCTCCAAGACTTTGGGTCAGAAGGTGTTCTATGATGGCTCTCTTTGGGCTTACGTTGTTGCATCCTCCAAGACTCATGCCAGGGATCTGCATTTCTGGCAAGCTGCTTGTCCTGGGGTGGGTTAGGAGGGGGAGGAGAGAACAAGGTAGATAAAATCTAGGCTTCATGCCTTCTCCACCTGATCACAACTCAAATAGTAATAATAATAATGATGGTATTTGTTGAGGGCTTACTATGTGCCAAGCACTGTTCTAAGCACTGGGGAGGATACAAGGGGCAGGCTGTCCCACGTGGGGCTCACGGTCTTAATCCCCATTTTCCAGATGAGGTCACTGAGGCCCAGAGAAGTGAAGTGACTTGCCCAAAGCCAAACAGCTGACAGTTGGCGGAGCCGGGATTTGAACCCATGACTTCTGACTCCAAAGCCCGGACTCTTTTCCACTGAGGCATGCTGCTTCTCTAATTCATCCATTCAGTCGTACTTAATGAGCGCTTACTATATGCATTCATTCATTCAATCGTATTTATCCCCCTGCCTTACCTCCTTCTCCTCCCCACAGCACCTGTATATATGTTTGTCTGTATTTATTACTCTATTTAGTTATTTTATTTGTACCTATTCATTCTATTTATTTTATTTTCTTAATATGTTTTGTTGTCTGTCTCCCCCTTCTAGACTGTGAGCCCACTGTCGGGTAGGGACCGTCTCTAGATGTTGCCAACTTGTACTTCCCAAGCGCTTAGTACAGTGCTCTGCACACAGTAAGCGCTCAATAAATACGATTGAATGAATGAATGAATGAAGTGGCAGAGCAGGGATTAGAACCCACGATCTCTGTCTCCCAAGCCCGTGCTCTTTCTACTAAGCCATGCTGTTTCTCAAATAGCAGTAGGGTCCCAGCATAATTAAGGGCTCTACTGAAGTCTTGGGTGGGAATGTTCTTTCTAGGCTGTTTTCTATCCAAACAAATTTGGTAGGCATTTGGTATTGCCTAGAAAAAGAAACCCTTGTTTCCATTTTGAAAAGACTCTTGGGGGCTTGCCTTCCCAAGACAGTTACACACTTCCAGGCTACTCTGTGTGGTGGATGGATGCTTTTGACAGAAAAAGCTTAATAATGACAATTGTGATATTTTCTAAGCACATAGTATGAGCCAGGCACTGTACTAAGCACTGGGGTGGGTACAAGATAATCAGGTTGGACACAGTCCCTCTCACACATGGGGTTCACAGTCTTAATCCCCATTTTACGATGAGGTAACTGAGGCACAGAGAAGTGAAGTGACTTGCCGAAGGTTACAGAGCAGGCAAGTGGCAGACCCAGGATTAGAACCCAGGTCTTTCTGATTCCCAGGCCCATGCTTCATCCACTAGGCCATATTGATGAGCAAAAGTCATCAGGATGGTCACTTCGGAGCCAGAATACTTCTCCAGATTCAATTGAGTCTGGGGCCTTTCACCCAACGGTGTCATTGGCTGAGTTGAGCTGAGTTTTGGCAACTGGCTGTAGAGTGCGCACATGACATCATTAAAACTAAATTAATCTCATCATCCAGGGCTCACTCCACCTAGCCCCACACCCCACATCACCAGGGTAGGTGGGCATATAGTTCAACAAATGCCATTCCCACAATTAGTGTGTGCCTGGACAGGTGTGCATGCCCATAGCAGACACCAGGTGAATATTACAACACTCACATGAAGAGAACTGGATGTATTTGTGTTCTTTCTGAGCTCTGTTTTCCTGAATTCTAGATGCTTAAATGTTAATAATATGCTGAGAATAATTGCGGCATTTGACTGGCGTCATATTGGGACCTATCAAGATTTTTAACAAAGGAAGATACTGAATGTTAAGTGCTTTTGTACTACCCCCTTAAGAAGCATTTCATCTTCTTAAGGGTTTAATACGAAAGGGGAGTACAATAAATAACTTCTGAAATAATCCCAATGGTGTCATTTTTGAGGCACACTTATTGATCCCTAAAATGTTTTCAAACATCCCTCCAGGAAAATATACAAGTCCTGTCCAATATGTTTATGAATTTTCCACAGTGTGTTTTCTTGATGAGTAGGAAATAGAGGGCAAAGATCAAAATTTTCCTACAAACAGTGGAATATAATGACAGAATTTTCCAAAAACTGCACAACACGACTTCAGTGCCAAGATATTAATGCTTAAGCTATTACGCAAATGCAGTTAACCTTAGTGATAAGGCTGAGTCATTTAAGTTTCCTACTAAAAGGATTCTCAGCTTCCTGCCAGGAAGCTGAACAAGTCAGAATAGACATTTTATAAAACAAGAAGCCAAGGTTAGGCAATTAACCTTTTAATCCAATTACGAGTTCAAATTCTCCTCAGATCAAAGTTATGCAGAAAGCCTGGACATTTGACTTATGAAAGTATTTAATATGTTCTTTTCAAAAGAGCTTTTAAAATGCAAAAAATAGATGCATACTACTTTGATGGGATAAGACGGAGGACTTAGAAGGGACCCATGTGGTCTTTTAAGTCCCTTTTTTTGGATATTATTTCTTCCGATTATGAACAGAACCCCTGCAGGAGTCTTGGGTTTTGTTGAAAATAAAAGATGTTTTTCTTTAATTAGGGACTTAATTTAGAGACTAAAATTTAGCTATAAAAATATGCTCAAACCTTGAAAGACATGCTGACCTGAGATATCAGAATATGGTATTTTTGAAAATGATGGAGGTTTTAGACTTTTTGCTTGATGTTTTCTGGTAAGGGAGATTTGCTCCCCAAGGTTAACTAGTAAAACAATATAGATCTATTTCTAGAGACCTAATAAAAATGCACTTGTGTTTTCCCCTGACTTTTCCCTGTGTTTACTATCCCTATCAAACAGAGGGAGAGTAGGATAAGCAGGAAGAAGTGAGGGAATTAGAGAATGGATGAAGGAGCCAGAAGACAGATAAGAGGAGAAGAAATAGACCCTGAGAAAAATAAATGGGAGGAACTGGAGAGAGAAGAAATCACATGGGCTACGTTCAACATTATTATCTTGTATCTTGTGTATATTTGTACATATTTATTACTCTATTTTATTAATGATGTGTATACAGCTATAATTCTACTTATCTATTCTGATGGTATTGACACCTGTCTACTTGTTAAGTTTTGTTGTCTGTCTCCCCCTTCTAGACTGTGAGCCTGGTGTTGGGTAAGGACCATCTCTATATGTTGCTGATTTGTACTTTCCAAGTGCTTAGTACAGTGCTCTGCACACAGTAAGCGCTCAATAAATACAATTGAATGAATGAATAGGGTAATGATGAAAAAAGGCAGAGGCAAATACAGAGACAATCATCAATTGATCATATTTATTTAGCACTTACTGTGTGCAGAACAGTATACTAAGCACTTGGGAGACAAATCAATCAACCTCATTTACTGAGCACTTACTGTGTGCAGAGCAGCATAATAAGCATTTAAGGAGAGTGCAATAAAACAGAGTTGGTAGATATTTTCCCTGTCCCAAATACTAATGATGGTATTTATTAAGTGCTTACTGTGTGCCAAGCACTGTTCAGTGTGCAAGGGTAAATACAAGATCATCAGGTTGTCCCAAGTGGGGCTCACAGTCTTAATCCCCATTTTACAAATGAGGCAACTGAGGCACAGAGAAGTTAAGCGACTTGCCCAAAGTCATACAGCTGACCAGCAGCAGAGTTGGGATTAGACCCCTTGACCTCCTACTCCCAAGCCCATGCTCTTTCCACTAAGCCATGCTGCTTCTCTAAATGAGCTTACATTCTAGAGGGAAAGAAGGCCTAAAGGCCTTCCCTACCTAATTCTTTATTTCCTATTTTCCTACTCCCTTCTGTCACCCTTGTTCTTGGATTTGTATGCTTTATTCCTTCACAAGTAGCTCTGAGTACTCATGTACACATCCAGTTTATTTATATCAATGTCTTTCTCCTCCTCTAGACTGTAAGCTCTTTGTGGGCAGAGAACATGTCTACCCACATTGATATATTGTATTCTCCCAAGTGCTTAGTACAGTGCTCTGAACAGAGTAAGTGCTCAATAAATATGATCGATTGAGGTGTCCCCTTCCCCACATTAGTAGAGGTCATAGCCACAGTAATCATCATTGTCATAGTAGTAGTGGTAACGAGGATTTTATTGAGTTTCTACCAGGTACAATGCACTATACTAATAAATTGAAAGAGTCCAATAAATGCATATGAACATTTCCTGCCTACAAGGACCTCACACTCCAAATGGGACAGTGACATAAAAATATTTATAAATAGAATCTCTACTGTTCTGTCGTCCCACTTTCTATTGCTCCTATCTCCTTACTGTTATCATGAACACTGACTGTCCTGAAAGACAGACAGCTATTGGACTTTAGATGTTTAAGAGCTTGGTATTCATACAGAAAGCATTCTTAACTCATGTCTAAGAGAAGCATTTTCATTGCCATGTACAAGCCTCACTGTACTGACACCTCAATATATTTTAGAAAAAAAGATACATTTTGGAAATACATATGAACAATGTTCATCCTTCTGTCCACTTATTTTGCATCTGAAATTGAGTTTAAATAATTGATTTGTTTTGTGCTTATGGAGTCTTTTTATTTTTATTTTCCCCTCTTCCTTTGTGGCAAATCCCTGATTACAGTCACAAAGAGATATTTGAAAATATCTGACTTTCTATAGTTAATATGAATTTGAATTGTCATCTGGCAATTGTGTCTCCTAAGAAAAGGAGAGGACTCTATTCTGAGTAAAAGTTTATTGTTTGGAGACAGAAATGTCAGGAAAAGTGACATAACTTCAAGATTTGGAACACAAAGCACATCTTAGTAACAGAAAATGTGATCTTTTTGAAAAATGTCACAAGCTGTTGAAGGTGGAAAAAATGCATGTTTCTAACAACCCCCATGAACATATAACAACTTCAAACACTTTCCAGTGCAGGGAATCATAAAGTTTATATTGCCCTGCTTTTTTCAGTGGAGTAAGGAGGAGAAAAGATTTGGCATTGCAGCTCCTGTGTTAGATTTTCTAACTGTACTGTCAGCTGATGACAGACAATCAGTAGTGTCAGTAGCTGTGTAAAGTTAGGTTTATCATCCCATGAACAGCTTTGAACAAAGGAATCCAAAAGAGTTATTCTATTCATATAATTAACGGTTTGATGAATGGCTAGGCACAATCTTAGCTTTGATTGGTGACATAAGATCAGTGGTAAAAGGGGACTTTGGAAAGAGAGCTATCTCCTCAGCCTCTAATTGTCATCACTTAAACCAGATGATTAGCATCAAGTTGGACCTGGATTCTTCACTCCTCTCCATGTTCCTATCGCAGCTCCAGCCAAGGTGGCTCCACCCCTCCCTTTAATCAGGATCAAAATCATTTGGACTTCTTGTTAGTGACATTAGCAAAAAGGCTAAGTTTAGTTTAGTTTGAAACCATGAATGAGCCACTTCCTGATGTATGACTGCATTGATTTGTTAGATCATGATATTCAGTCATGGCCCCATGGTTAGCACTCTGGACTCTGAATCCGATCAATCAATCAATTGTATTTATTGAGCACTTACTGTGTGCACAGCACTGTACTAAGTGCTTGGGAAGTACAAGTTGGCAACATATAGAGACAGTCCCTACCCAACAGTGGGCTCACAATCTAGAAGACCTGAGTTAAAATCTCAGTGGGACCTTAACGTTTTTAGAAAAGCAGCATGGCTTAGTGGAAAGAGCATGGGTTGGGAGTCAGAGGTCATGGGTTCTAATCCTGGCTCCACCACTTGTCAGCTGTGTGATTTTGGGCAAGTCACTTAACTTCTCTGGGCCTCAGTTACCTCAGCTGTAAAATGGGGATTAAGACTGTGAGCCCCATGTGGGACAACCTGATTACCTTGTATCCCCCCCAGTGCTTAGAACAGTGCTTGTCACATAGTAAGCACTTAACAAATGCCATGATTATTATTATTACTATCCTAATTCATAATAACAATTGTCCTTTCTATGTGTCAAACCCTGTTCTAAATGCTGGGGTAATCAAACATAATCTCTCACCCACATGGGGCTCACAATCTAAGAGGCAGGGAGAACAGGTATTTCATCTCCAGACAATTGAGGAAACTGAGGCCCAGAAGTGACTTGCCCAATGTCACCCAGTAGGCAAGTAGCAGATCTGGGTTGAGAACGCAGGTCCTCTGACTGCCAGAGCTATGCATTTTCCAGTGGGCCTAGCTGCTTCCCTAATTTATGTTAGCAATGCGTCCAGGGTACAAGAAAGCAGCATCCAAACCATAAGAGTGGTTCCTAAAGCTCCTGGAGAATGAAGACAATTATTAGGAGGTCAGTGACACCATCCCAGCAACCAATAAGAGCAAGGAGCCCCAATGAGAGGTAGGAGCTCCAATGACAAGTAGCAACCGGATCAGTGAGTGAATATTCCACTCAAATAGCTTCTGCTAAGCAGCCCAAAGACAGGTGACATGGCCAGATTGCATGGATTGCAATGATTCATTAAAACACAACTTGCAACAAAATGAGAACTACATCATCGGCCTTACAGCTTTCCTGATCAGGTTGGAAATCTGTGATAAGACCTACGATCCATCCATCAATCAATTAATAGCATTTATTGAGCAAACACTGTAACCGGAGAATTGTACTAAGCCATTAGGAGAATATCAGGGACTTGATCTAAAAAAGATTATAGCCCAGCTGGTGACATAATTAAATAAGATACCTAAATAATTTACAGATAGGAGTAATAGTATATATTAGTATAATTAATATTGTCATCATTATTATTAATGGCATCTGTTAAGCACTTACCATGTTCCAGGCACTGTACTAAGCACTGGGACACACACAAGTTAATCGGGTTGGACACAGGGGGCTCACAGAATTAATCCCTATTTTACAGATGAGAGAACTGAAGTGCAGAGAACTGAAGTGCCTGAGGTCACACAGCAGACAAGTGGCAGAACCAAAATGAAGATGCTTATACATGTGCTACAGAAGTGGTGGTAATTTAAGGGTTTAGATGAAGTGGAACAGTTGAAGTGGCAGTTGGGGGATAGACAGGGGGATTAGAGATCACTCAGGCAAGGCTTCCTGGAGGAAATATGATTTTCGAAGGGTGTGGAAAGTGGTGAGAGCAGTGGAGTGGTCTGCTGGATATGAAGTGAGAGGGAATTCCAGGCAGCAGGGAAGGTGTGAGTGAGAGGTTGAAGGTGGGAGAGATGAGAATGGGGCACAGAAAATGTGATAAACCTTCATTTCCTCATACCTCATATCTCTCCTCCCTATTTTCCCTCCCTACTGCATCATCTGTGCACTTGAATCCATCCTCCCTAAGAACTTGGAAACTCCTCCCACCCCCATTCCTAAAGCACTTCTGCACACATCCTTATACTAGATACCATAGTTTATTTTAATGTCTGTCTCTTCTTGCTAAAAGGTAAAACTCCTTTAGGGCAGAGACACAAGTCTATTCATTCTATTGTACTCTCCCAAGGTACACTCCCATAGTTCAGTGTTCTGGACAGAGTAAGTGTTCAATAAATGTTTGTACATATTTATTACTCTATTTATTTGTTTATTTATTTTACTTGTACATATCTATTCTATTTATTTTATTTTGTTAGTATGTTTGGTTTTGTTCTCTGTCTCCCCCTTTTAGACTGTGAGCCCACTGTTGGGTAGGGACTGTCTCTATATGTTGCCAATTTGTACTTCCCAAGCACTTAGTACAGTGCTCTGCACATAGTAAGCACTCAATAAATATGATTGATGATGATGATAAATACCATGGACTGATTAACACATGAGAGTGACTGGTAAAAGTTTCTATCCAGAAGTGATTCCATTCCAGTTCATGAAACAATCAATCAATGGTATTTACTGAGCACTTACTACATGCAGAGCACTGTGCTAAGTGCTTGGAAGAGTACAATATAACAGAGGAGAAACGTTAGTTGCCTATAATGAGTTTACAGTCAAGGGAGATGTTAAAAAACTTTTTGAGGAACTCTTTTTTGCTTCTTTCCTAAATCAGAATGGATTACTTTCTCAAGGAATAGCAGATTTTAAAACTAATCTTGTGGGTGAGGCGATTTCATGGGCCAGATAAAATGCACCATTTCTCATTCACAAAGTTATCCTATTAAACCGCAAGATAAGGGAGTTGCAAGATCAGTTTGTTAAGTTTGGAAACCCAGAGACATATTATCCGTTGGAACAAGACGGGGCTGTTCTATCAAGATCATGATTTAGAGGCTTTAATCAGAAGCTTCTGAAGTAGTGAGAGCGAATCATTTTCATATTGTGAAAAATCAATTAAGTTTAATGAAAAATTGTTGAATAACATCAGTAATCTCATTACTTTAAAGTGGAGAGGAAAAAAAAACCTCCCAAAGAAACATATCACTTGGGACATGTTTCAAAGACAATGTTTATTGTCAAAGATCCTCTAAACTATAAACTCCTTGTGGTCAGGGACTTGTCTAGCAACTCTGCTATACTGTACTCTCCCAAGCACTTCATACAGTGCTCTGCACATAGGAACTGTTTAATAAATATGATTGATTGAGTGATTGATTGATCTCAGGCTTTAAACCTGGGGAAGCAGCATGGCTCAGTGGAAAGAGCCCGGGCTTTGGAGTTAGAGTCATGTGTTCAAATCCCAGCTCCGCCACTTGTCAGCTGTGTGACTTTGGGCAAGTCACTTCACTTCTCTGGGCCTCAGTTACCTCATCTGTAAAATGGGGATTAAGACTGTGAGCCCCCCATGGGACAACCTGATCACCTTGTAAACTCCCCAGCGCTTAGAACAGTGATTTGCACATAGTAAGCACTTAAAAATGCCATTATTATTATTATTATTATTAAACCACTGTGACAGTCCTGGGCGTTTACAGCCCAGCAAAAAGACCCCTGGAGCCATTGTAGAAACATCGAGATCCTGATCGGCTTCTGCTGGATCCTTAAGTACTCCAGATATTTCTTTCTTTTACTGTATTCATTCACTCACTTGCATTTATTGAGTGCTTACTGTGTACAGAGCACTGTACTAAGCGCTTGGGAAAGCACAACACAACAATAAACAGTGACATAAATAATCATTTATTTATTTTACTTGTACATATCTATTCTATTTATTTTATTTTGTTAATATATTTGGTTTTGTTCTCTGTCTCCCCCTTCTAGACTGTGAGCCCACTGTTGGGTAGGGACTGTCTCTAGATGTTGCCAACTTGTACTTTCCAAGCACTTAGTACAGTGCTCTGCACACAGTAAGCGCTCAATAAATACAATCGTATTGATTGATTGATTGATTCCCTGCCCACCGTGAGCTTACTGCACGTTGTGGGGCATCATGCTTGTCATTCCCCAAGTTCCTGAACCCATCTTGCTCCCACCACTCTAGGGATGAAGCTTTGACTAGTAACCCCAACTAACTGCAGCTGCTAAGATGTAGTATTTTATGACAGTGGGCATTTCATGGGGAAAAACAGCAGTGTTTCTTGGGTTGGTGAATACATTTACATCTGTATCATGCTTAAGTGCTTACTATATAGTATGCACTATGCTAAGCACTAAGGCAGTTACAAATTAATCAGATTGAACACAGTTGATGTCCCACATGAGGCTCACAGCCTTAATCTCCATTTTAAAGATGAGGAAATTGAGGAACAGAACAGGTATTTGTGATTGGAAGCTTGCTAGAGTAGCTGATGAAGAAAATAAACTCCTCTAGGCTTGTCTTCTTTATACAACCCAGGAAGGAAAAGATTAATCTGTCTTAAGGTGTACATATTTTTGCCTAGCAAAGTGAACATAGCATTTGTGGCCTTTGTTCGGTGTTTGGATAGCGTACCCGGAAAAATGAGTCAGAGAGAGAAAAAATGAAAAACCAATTTTAAAGGGCCAGTGGTCTAACCCTGTTAATGTGCCCTCCAGGAAAGGGTTAGAATCCATTATGGAATGTATTAGCAGATGAAACACTTTCAAACCTTGTTAGGCAAATGATTGCTGAAATTGAATTGGTCACAGTCCAATTAAGAACCTTGCTGTTTCCCCAGTCCCCTGTACATCTCCCTTTGAAAAGAAAAAAAGAGCATGATGCTGCTACAAATTGCCAATTAGAATTTTTGATAGTACCATCCTTAGTAGCTGGTTTTCAAACTTCAATGATGAGAAACAGAAGTAGCGTGAGAAGCAGTGTGAGAAGCTATGCGGCCAAGCTGATAGGGCCTGGGAATCAGAAAGACCTCGGTTCTAATCCTGACTTTGCCACTTGCCCACTCTTTGAAACTGAGTAAATCACTTAACTTCTCTGTGCCTCAGTTATGGGGATTAAGACTGTGAGCCCCATGTGGGACATGGATTGTGTCTAAAATGATCATTTTATATCTACCTCAAAGTTCAGGACAGTGCCTGGTACACAGTAAGAGCGCAACCATTACCATTAAAAAAAAAGTAATAGGTGTGTCAAGTAAAAGATGTCATTTTCATTCCTTTCACCTTTCATTTTAACTCTCATAGCTGTGAATGAGAAGAGCAATTGGTCAGTAAACAGTAACATATACAACAGGTCCTGAAGATGATATTGGAAGGCATATAATATGCATTTCTGTGTACATGTAGGTGGAAAGGACATTTTGCTCTCCTAAATGTAATTTCAAATGGCAAATCCACAACCTGTAGGCATTCTTGATAGAAAAAAAATGTGTGGAAGTCAGGGTAGAAATGATTTATCTCATACTGCCCTATTGCATTATCACTTGTCCTTGACATTTTCCAACCTTTGCATCAGTGATGGATGGCGGGAGGCACTACCATTTCTGCCTAATGGATTGGTTACAATTGTGAGACTTTCTTCACTATTTTTCCCCTTGCTTTTGAACTTATCACTTTCTTCCTTTTAATAAAAGGAAGAAATACATACCTATTGTATGAAGGTAAATGTTTACCTTCATTAGGAGTAGACATAGTAATAGTGTAGTAGCAGCAATAACTAGTAACATTTATTGAGTGTCCACTTACCACTCTAGCAGAAACTAGAGACGGTGCAGAATAACAAAGTGATATATTCCTCACCCAAAAGGAATTTATACTCTAATGGGTGGAGACAAACAAAAATATTTGCAACAAAAAATGGCAAAAATAAATAAATAAATGGAGTGGACATATGTAAATAAATGCTGACAGGGTAATAGTTCATAGGTGCTAGAGTTGGGTGAAGGGATGCTATAACTCAAGGAGAATTAATTACAGAAATCTTGTTGGAGAATTTAAGGAGAGATGTGAATATGTGAAAAGCTGTGGTTGGACCAGATAAATTTCCATGCCAAGTGACTTTCCCCATTTTTCCTGATTCAAAATAAAAATTATAGGATGAGTTAAATCCAGTTAGATGTACCCAATTCTGCAACAACACAGGGGTTGTGTTCTAGAACATTCCAAGGAAAGGAAAGCCAATACTGTAGCACTCTCCCATCTGATGCTATGTGCAGGTGCCAAAGCTGTTTTATTCCAAGACCGTGGGCACTGTTGCCAAACAGACTTTCATTGTCAAACAGGCATTCCCTAATTACCTAACAAGTTTTAGCCAAAAGGCAGAGTAAAAGCAATGTATTCTATGACAGAGCCGAGTGTATTAAATAGTCAGTCAGGAGGAAATCTATGCCTTCTGGTAAAATTAGGAGTATCACTTCTACAGAGAAGCAACATGGCTCAATGGAAAGGGCCCAGGATTGGGAATCAGAGGTCATGGGCTCTAATCCCAGCTCTGCCACTTGTCAGTTGTGTGACTTTGGTCAAGTCACTTAACTTCCCTGGGCCTCAGT
This sequence comes from Tachyglossus aculeatus, assembly GCF_015852505.1. NCBI lineage: Eukaryota > Metazoa > Chordata > Mammalia > Monotremata > Tachyglossidae > Tachyglossus > Tachyglossus aculeatus. Next base: position 31,335,877 of record NC_052079.1, on the reverse strand, counting down.
TCCCTCATCTCTTAAATGGGGATTAAGACTGTGAGCCCCACGTGGGACAACCTGACCACCTTGTATCCTCCCCAGCACTTAGAACAGTGCTTTGCACATAGTAAGCACTTAACAAATGCCATCATTATTATTATTATTACTGACACACATGTGAGATTCTCTGAAAAACCCAAAATGTTTAACTGTTCAAATCCCCCTAACTCATGCCAATTTTCACACTTCCAACCTATAAATCCTAAGGCCTAGGCTATAAACCATAAGGATGAACCCCTGATGGAGCACAATTTAATTAGAGATAGGAGTAAAGAGACAGCTCTATCCCAGTAGACACCCTCCCGATTGCCATTTCTAAAGAAATTTCTTCAAGTTTTGTTAGAAATGGTACACAGGCCCCAGAGTGTCCCAGCATCATAATAGCATGGGTTATCATTGAGGTTCTCCAAAATAAGGGCTGATTTGGTTGAGCATCCCAAGACTACCTCAGGCCATTCACAGGCCCCAAGAATAACAAGTAGAAAACACTGCAGTCTATGGAAAAGTAAGCAATTAGGGCTGGATTGTTAGAGAACACAACCAGAACCAATGATTCAGAGTGTGTGAATATGTGTGTGTGTGCTTTGTATGTGTGTGTATGCTGTATTGTTACATTGTACAACCTGAGCCAATCAGTGTGTGCATATGTGCATATTAGAAAAGGAGCTTGGAGTAGCGGAAAGAGCACGAGGCTGGGAGTTAGGAGACCTGGGTTCTAGTCCCAGTTCCCTCACTTTCCTGCTGTGTGACCTTGGACAAGTCATTTGATTTAACTGTGCCTCAGTTTCTTCATCTGTAAAATGGGTATTCAATACCTGTTCTCTCAGACTGAATCTGGGACAGGGACTATGTCCAACCTGATTATCTTTTATCCACCCCAGCACCTAGTATAGTATTTGGCATAGAGTAAGTGTTTAACAAATACTACAGTTATGTGTGTGTGTGCATGTGTGTGTGTGTGTGTTTGTTGCTGATGAGGAGCTAGGCTTGAAATTGAAAGCAACCAAAATGGTCTATTTCAACTGGGCAGAAGTCCTGGAATTAGTGCACCAATAGATTAGTGGTAGAAAATTACACAAACACTGACCATATCTGCCGCCCCTCGCACGTACAGAAGATTCAACTTTGTTCAGCACCAAGAGCTTTGTTCAGCACCCAGTGTAGATTTGAGTCAGAAATAGGAAGAAATGCTTTCCAGAGATACTTTTTGCCCTCTACAAATCCAACTAATATATTCAAGCATTAAGTTATTTACTGTATTCCAAAGTATTTACATTTCACTTGATAGGAGATTAAAGTCCTGAGATTCATATTATGTCTGTGTATGCATTTTTTCAAGCCAAATATGTCCACTCTTCCTACCAGGAATATTATTTCTTCCAGTGGTGGTGTAGTATTTTTGTGCATGCACTCTTATTCGGAAGCAAATTAATCGGTCTTTAACTCCATACTCTATAGCAGCTAGTAAAGTGTTCTGCACAAAATGGGTTCTCAGTACTGGAAAGCATTTGCTGATGCTTTCTAGACTGTATGCTCACTGCGGACAGGGAACATTGTCTTCCAACTCTGTTGTATTGTACTCTCCCAAGTGCTTAGGACAGTGCTCTGCAAACAGTAAGCACTCAATCAATTGATTGTTGATGATGATGATGTATAGTTCATCCATAGGACTAATTCTTCAAGTGTTTTATTCTATTTCCATTTCTTGTAGATCTTTAGCGTTGACTATGCATAATCTAAATTTTGTCACAACAATTAACGATAAATGTGATTTTTGTTTTCCCAAAATATCCAATGGTCCCAGTTAACCTTTCATCTTAATAATTCTTTGTATTTAAACGTGAAGCAGCTTGACCTAATGGAAAGAGCACAGACCTGAGAGTCAGAAGAAGTGGGTTCCAGTCCTACTTCCCCCACTTGCCTGCTTTGTGACCTTGGGCATACTTTTGTGTCTTAGTTTCCTAAAAGTAAATTTAAGTTAAATAACTGTTCTCACATAATAATAATAATGTCGGTATTTGTTAAGCGCTTACTATGTGCCAAGCACTGTTCTAAGCACTGGGGAAGATACAAGGTAATCAGGTTGTCCCACGTGGGGCTCACAGTCTTAATCTCCATTTTACACACGAGGTAACTGAGGCACAGAGTGGTTAAGTGACTTGCCCACGGTCACACAGCTGACAAGTGGCAGAACCCACAACCTCTGACCCCCAAGTCCGTGCTCTTTCCACTAAGCCATGAGACAGTGAGCCCAATCTGGGACAGGGGTTGTGTCCAATCTACTTCTAGCTATTAGTACTGTGCTTGGCACATAGTCAAGTGATTAACAACTCGCCCCCCAAAATATAATTAAATAGATCAACAGTTTGGTATGTTTCTGAAGCACCAAAGAATGTAGAAATTTACAATGTATACATTGTACACAATTTACAATGTTTAAATACCATGCCTCATTAATTGACAGGACAGTGCCTATATTTTCAGGACTTTCCAATTACTTCAACCCTGAAGACTGTCTCTAATGCATATGATTGATACTGTGCTCATGTCTCAAGCTATCTTTCCTCAGTCAGAATTGTAAAAATATCCAAGGTATCTTTTATACCTCAAAGCCACCTTCCTAGAATGTCATTTCAATCCTTCATCTTCCCTCCATCTTCCTCCGTTTCCCTCTCCCTGAACATCCACTTGCTTCAACACACGTATTCATTACAAGAAGGAAACTATGGCTATTCCTCTCGAGGTATTTTCATTAGTTTCAAGAAACCAATCAGAGCGTTATCTTCCAGCCAGTCAGCTGAAAAACATGCGAACAGACTGGATTTAAGTCAATCATTAGATTTAAAATCAATCATATACTTGTGTAATTGTAGATTTAAGAGAAGTCCATTCTTCTGTTAAAACTGCAGTGTCAACACACAGGAGTAGTGGAATGGAGCTGTGCTTTATATAGGCTATATCTTTAATAGGCTGAGCTCTTCCACCCCTCATAAACTGTTGTAAACTCACATAAATGCAACTCATTTTCTAAACCTGCCTATAAAATCAAGTCCACACAATGCTTGCCACTCAGTTGCATTCACTGACCTTTGTAGTAGATGATGTAGACAGGGAATGTCACTGTTTATTGTTGTATTTTCCCAAGCACTTAGTAAAGTGCTCTGAACACAGTAAGCACTCAAAAAATACGACTGAATGAATCAATACTCTCCAATTTTATGCACATATTGAACCTTTGAATTTGGAAATTCAAATTCTGTTCCTTGGGAAAGTTGAATTCTTCTGTCAATCAGCAAAGCACAGAGTAGATATTAAACCATCTCTTAAATAGGGTTGTTCATTGCTTATATGCACACTGCAAAAGGAAATCTCTGACAGTATCAAAAAGTAGACTGTGAACCCATTGTTGGGTAGGGATTGTCTCTATCTGTTGCCAAATTGTACTTTCCAAGCACTTAGTACAATGCTCAGCACACAGTAAGCACTCAATAAATACAATTGAATGCATGAATGAATAAATACATTATGTAGGCTAACCTCCTTTTGGATTCTTCAGTTACAGTAGAATATCTTTATATTTGTTTTTTACTACCAGAAATCAATCAATCAGTGATATTTATTAAGCACACACTATATACAGAGCACACAGGTCAGACAATAGAGTTGAAAGACATGACCCCTTCTCTCATGGAGTTTACAATCTGGATGATTGGGGGCAAATTATATAATAATAATGATGGCATTTGTTGAGTGCTTACTACGTGCTGAGCACGGTTCTCATGGCTCAGTGGAAAGAGTATGGGCTTGAGAGTCAGAGGTCATGGGTTCTAATCCCAGCTCTGCCACTTCTCTGCTGTGTGACTTTGGGCAAGTCACTTAACTTCTCTGTGCCTCAGTTACCTCATCTGCAAAATGGGGATTAAGACTGTGAGCCCCACGTGGGACAACCTTGATTACCTTGTGAGTATCCCCCAAGTGTTTAGAACAGTGCCTCACACATAGTAAGCACTTAACAAATACCATCATTATTATTATTATATAAAGTACTCTTTCATCTTTTAATTCTGCAACAAAACATATTCTCAGTTGGAATCTACAACTCTCTTACCCAAGATGCTTGATTCCAGGTTCTATATATTGGAATGGATTTCCAAGGGGTATGTATCTTGTTTCAAAACTGTCATCTCAAACAAGCCCTCAAAATCCATTCTTTTTTCAGGTCATTAATAAAAGTAGCCGTTCTTTAATCTAACCAACTTCTTCCAAACTAGTTTTCCTGCTGCTTCTGGGACATCTTTTGCCTTTCCTACTGTTGCAAGAAGTTCCCCCTGTCTAGAATCATGGACCCTGAAATGACTGGCAGGAAGGAACCCATTGTCCCTGGTCTAAACAATTTCCCTTATGCATTCTTTTTCAGTGGAATTACCAAAAATGGGCAGGTTTTCTCTTTCACAATAGTACAAGTTCCTTCTATCCAATTTATAGCAATGTCTCCTTTAGCATCTGCCATCCATCACCCCACCTCTCTCTCCCACTCCTGTCCAAACTCACCCTTCAAATGGTTTAAGTATACCCATTGCCTCAATTTCCTCTTCTTGAACTTCCTTCTCAGCTCCCTTCACTCTGCTGAAGTAGACCTTTCCAAGGTCACCAATGACTCCTTCTTGCCAAATCTAACAAACATCACTTCATCCTAATCCCTCCTCGATCTTTCATCTGCCTTTAACTCCATGGACCTCTCCATTCTCCCAGAAACACTGTGCAAAGTTGGCTTTTTTGATATTCATTCATTTATTCATTCATTCAATTGTATTTACTGAGCACTTACTGTACTAAGTGCTTGAGAAGTACAAGTTGGCAACATAGAGAAATGGTCCCTACCCAACAGTGGGCTCACAGTCTAGAAGGGGGAGACAGAGAACAAAACAAAACATATTAACAAGATAGAATAGGCTGTAGAAGGAGAGACAAAATAGGCTGTAGAAGGAGAGAAGGGAACAGTCTTTCCCTAGTCCCCCTCCTTCCTCGTGATGATTATGGTATTCATTAAGGATTTACTGTCCGCCAAGCACTGTACTAAGCATTGGGGTAGACAAGATAAGAGGATGGACACAGTTCCTCTCCCACTGGGGTGTAATGTCAAAGTAGGAAGGAGAACAGAAAATTAGTCCTCATTTTACAGATGGGGATTCCCTTCAGTTATCAATCGAAATTCATTCCCTTGTGGTACTCGTCCATTCTCATAATTTTACCTACTACCTTGAAGCAAATAACTCCCTTTCTGTGCTGCAATGTCACATTTCCTCCAAACGTTAGGACATTCTGTAGATTGATTTCCAACCAGCATCTCAAGCTCAAGATAGCCAACATTCAACTCTCCATCTTCCCTCCTACCTTGTCTCCTCCACTTATTTGCCCATCACCACACACTCCCTATCTCCAAGTTCATAACCTGGGCATTATCGTTGACTCCTCAGTCTCTTTCAGCTTGAGTCCCAAAGCTCTGGCCTAGTGGATAGATCATATGGGCCTGGGAATCAGAGAGACTCGATTTCTATTCCCGGCTCCACAACTCATCTGCTGTGTGACTTTGGGCAAGTCACTTAACTTCCCTTTGCCTCAGTTACTTCATCTGTAAAAGGGGATTAAGATTTTGAGCCCCATGTGGGACGTGGACTGTGTCCATCCTGATTAGCTTGTGTCTACCACAGTGCTTAGAACAGTATTTGATGCATAGTAAGTGCCTATCAAACACCATAAAAAAATAGAAAGCAAAATTTTAGCATTGTGTGAATTCATTGTTCTTAAAGCAGAGTTAAGGCAGTCTTCTAATCCCAGTTTTATAAAGATGCAAATAATATGGGTATGCAAAATCCCATCTTCTAATGAAACCTCCATATAATTTCCATGATATTTTTTTCACATTGAATCATCTCAAAAAATTTAAGACTATAAAATTGTAAAACTTCTCTTCCAGTTCTTTGGAAAACAAGAAATTGCATTTCCCCCCTCGAATATTTGACTTTCTCCTACTGCTCATGATTAGAGTCCTGCAACAACAAATAGGTCTTTAATCAGTTATCAAACCAGATTGCTCAGCAGACTGTGAACTTCAGTTGGTGTGTCAGTAGAGAAGCTGCAGTAAAGACGGCTGGAAGTGATGCTTTTTATAGCTGATGGGCCGACACGCGTGTTGGCAGAAAGAGAGTGAGTTCATCTTCTTATCAGCCAGGAACATTTTGTCAAGAGGGCTGTTGAAGGATAATACCTCTGTGTTTGAAAATCAGAAACGCAAATTAGTTCACCATCAGACATCTGAGCATCACAGTTACTCTTTTGGCACCCAGGAGGAAAACAGCAAAATAGCATCCAGTTGATTTTATTTTCTCCAAATGTAGATTGCTGCAAAAGCAAAATGGCACCGTACCAGAAGTCCCTGTTATTATCTGATAATATGACTCTGAACTATAAAAACAACATGCTAGCCATATTTGGGACTTATTCTGGCTGTGCTCCAGGACAACAGATTTTGAGCGGCTTTTTTCTCTCAGTACCTTGGCAGCACCTGAAGGAGACAGCCAGCTCTATGGAAACTGTAATATTCATTGGAGTTCATTTCTGTCCTGAAAACAGACCTCACTGTATTTGAAAAGGAAATCTTAAAAGAAAGCTGGGGAGAGGGATTGGAAAATCTTCTTTTGGTAGGGGATGGGGAAAATTCATGCATGGGAACAATTAATAATGGGAGATCATCAGTGTCCTGGTGGCCTTACAAGCTTCATCACAAGCAGCCCTGTTTTTGCTGATCTTCAAGCTCACCTCTTTCTGACTTTATCAGTCAGTGGACAGGGAGCAGAAGGGAGAAGCGATTATCAGCTCAAACACCATGGTCCACAATGGAAACTGTCAGGCTGACAGGATATTTTAGTATAAAGACAAGGGGTCCGAACGCTTGGCAATCTAACTAAAAATGAAAAGAATCGTTCAGTCTTCCTCACCCCACAATTGTAGTACATTGAAATATATTTTCCTTCATTTTCAATATCCATCTTTGAGAGTCCAGCAATCTGATAGGATTTAGTTAAATGCATAAAATTATCATCCCCTTTTGTAGCCTGTCTGTTCTAATGTTCATAATTATCACTGATTTTTAATTTAGCAGTGATTGAAACCTGTGTAATCATTCTAAGGGACATGAAGGATGGCTCCATAATTCCTCATATTGGTTGAGGCAAGAATTCCACATCCATTATTGTCCCTTATCTCTTGTTGGGTAGGTGTACTTTTTGTAAGTTTTTCATTCCTCATCTTGAATAATGAGGGACCGTTAGCTTGCCACTGATAAAGTGTTTTCTCTTTGATTTCATAGAAATAATTATTTAAATTAAAAAAGAAAAATTCTTAAAAGACTATACTAGTTTGGTATCACTGGCCACACAGGAATCTACTTTATGCCCAATACCAGTCAAGGCTACATATCACACCAGAAAATTTGGAATCTATTCAACTGTCATGGCTGCCAGCTTCAATAAATCTGGCACCATCTTTATCTATTGAAGGAATGAAAGAACAACTTGCCTACTCCAAACTGCCAGTGTAGGCTGTGTTTACCCGTGACAAGTATTTTCACTGTGCAGCAATACTCGGTGGAAACCGTTTTTATCCAGCCTTTGTTGATCTATTCATTTAAAGAAAGTGTTAAAGATAAACCTAGTGGGAAGATGACCCACTGGCAAGTAATCAGGAAACCTTTGTCTGTGAATATGTTTGGCAGTGACTCAGTTAGCATGTCTACAAAGGTGAAACAAATGCTCAAACCACTTTGGAATGAAGATACTATTGTCTACCAACATACGCAATAGTTCATTGCCTGTCAGAGTAGGCGCATGGTGTATGTCAATTGTAGCTTTGAAGTCAAGAGTAAGACTAATCCAGGAATTACTCAAAATCTCTTAGTTCCCACCAAAAATACCAGAGATGGATTTTCTTAAAAAAAAGGTGTTGGCTTGGATAACCGACTTTGGTGGAACTGTTGCCAAGTTGCTATGCTTGTGGAGAATCTCCAAAGAGAAAGGTTGCTAGAGATCCAGTCGTAAGCACTGGAACTTCTGTTTCCTTTTATCTCGGTGGTCTTCCCAAATGTGTTTTTTTTTCAAACCCAAAAGATTAGTCAGAAGGATCCATTCCTATGTTAACCAACCTCCTTGAACATCAGGTTTCCACAGCATCCTTGTCATTTACTTTGGACCTCACAGGGAGCAGGGAAACAAGAAATGTTTGCGTGTTCTGTGGCTGAGAATTATTTTTTGTTGTTTGTTTTCCTTTGGTCAAGATAATGTTTTGTATATCCAATATTTCTTCTGAGAAACTAAAGGATATTCATTTCAAATAGGATGTGGGCTTTGCTATTCCCCTGTGAAATAAGGAAAAAATATAAATGAAAGCTCATTGGAATTTCACAAAGGCTTTGAAACATTCCAGGGAAATGCAGTCCTGTGGGCTTTTCCCCTACTTTTTCCCTAACCTTCTGCAAATCCATCTATTTAAAGCCAAGAGTTCGTCCCTGCCATTCTTGATGTCTCAAAGATCCTTATAAGTGGAGGTTGCTGAAATCTAGCACTCTCATCACATGTGCATATGATCAGAGTTACGGGCCTCCTACATTCGGATCAGAACAGTGGCAATTATGTCATGAATCAGAATTGTTTGGGAAAGAGTGCCTAAACTGAACTTGATCTTACTAGCTCATCTGTTTTTTCCCATCAGCAGTAAAAATTGAAGGCTAAAAAATTCCAGTTCTGATCCTACCATTGATTTTGTCTCCTCCTGCATCAATTCTCTATGGTGTACACTGCCTGCTTTCAAATAGACTCTCATTATAAGGTGGGGTTCTATTGCACATACTTGTGATGAATGGCAACACTCCTATTGAAACCTCATTCAAGACTTCAGAATTAGAAAGACGTTTTGCAAAGCAAGAGTGGTGGCAAACACAGGGAGAAAGCATGTGTCAGTAGATCTCTGAACCAGTTGGTTTAAGGTTTTAAAACAAAGACCCAAAGAGCCTAATCATTTAAAAAACTATTTTCATTTTTTTTAGTAAAATCAATTTTTCTGACAGGCCATTCTTATTTCAATTGGATTATTTGATAACACAATCCCTCCTTCCACTTTTAGATAGGTTCTTACAGTAGTTGTCCATCATGAGAGGCTCTGAAAACAATTTTAAAGCATTTTCTTCTAAAATGTATATTCCACTTTTCTCCAATCAATCAATCATTGATATATATTGAGTACTTACTGTGTGCAGACTACTCCTTTAGAGTTTGGGAAGGTATAATGCAACAGAGTTTGTAGAATACAGACAGTTTGTAGAATACAGCACCTTACAATGACGCTATCAGTCATTGCGATCAAAAAGTTAATGCTGGTAGAAGAAATGGGCCATAGACGTTAGCATTTAGTACTTGAGGGAACTTGTCTGCTAATTCTGGTCTTACTACAGGACTCTCCTCATAGTAAATGCTCAAAAAATGGGCCATGGAAGCTAGCATTTAGTATTTGAGAGAACTTGCTAATTCTGGTCTTACTACAGGACTCTGCTCATAGTAAATGCTCAATAAATACCAGTGACTGATTGATTGATTAATTCAAGGAGATGAGTTCTGCTGGTGAAACGGAATCTATTGAGCATTTGAAGGACAGGCCAATCATTCAAGTCTAGGCTCAACCACTGCTTTTGATTCAATAGTTTATTATTACTATACTTCACAAATCTGGGTTCAATTTACCCTGTTTGCACTGACTAAATTTAAAAAAAAAAAAAATGTACCGCTGTGGCGTTCCTTCTAGGGATTTTCACATCAGCATCTGAAGGAGAAAAAATGAGGAACTCTCTATTAAACTGAGAATTGCAATGCTGCCTACTGATGGAGGTTCACCTGCAGTATGGCCCCTTTATTATGCTTTAATAGCAAAGGAAGGCGTAATCTCTCTGAGACACCAGCTGATTCTTGATACAGCAAGTAGAGTTTTTGAAAGGATATTTATGCTGGGAAGATTAAGCTTCTACCTGAAATGGTCTGGGCAGATCAATCTCCAGCATCAAAGAGCTTTAGGGAAAGCCCAGTGTAAACAAATTGAATGTTTTTGGAACCATTCACCAATTCCCCACCTGTTTCCCACCCCTGGAGTTCCAAAGTCAGCATGGCTGTTGATTGACGAACTGAGTTTTCAACTTCGCACCCATTTCCAGCCCACCAGAGGAACCACAGAGTGTATTATATGCTCTACTCCCTTCCTGCTGAATTGAGTACAGCTAGCCACTCCAACTCCCCACCTAATAATAACTCTGGTATTTCTTTAGTGCTTACTGTGGCCAAGAACCATGCTAAGCCCTTTGGCAGATACAAGCTAATCAGGTTGGACATAGTCCCAATCCCACATGGGGCTTTCATTCTAAGTAGAAGAGTGAATTTCTGTGACAGTTACAAAATAATCTGGTCAGACATAATCACCACCACCACCCCCGCCCCCGAGCAGGCTTCCCGATCTAATGGGGCAAGTGAACAGGAATTTAATCCCCATTTTACAGATTAGAAAACTGAGCCCCAGATAACTGAAGTGACTTGCCCAAGGCCACCAACAAGCAAGTGGCAGAATGGAGATTAGAACCAGGTCCTCTGACATCCAGGCACATGCTCTTTCCATTAGGTCAGATTGCTATTGAATCCCCATCTTATAGATGATAAAACTGAGGTACAGAGAAGTTCAGTGACTTACCTGAGGTCACACAGAAGGCAAGTGTGAGAAGCAGCGTGGCTCAGTGGAAAGAGCCCAGGCTATGGAGTCAGAGATCATGGGTTCAAATCCCAGCTCTGCCAATTGTCAGCTGTGTGACTTTGGGCAAGTCACTTAACTTCTCTAGGCTTCAGTTCCCTCATCTGTAAATTGGGATTAAGACTGTGAGCCCCACGTGGGACAACCTGATCACCTTGTAACCTCCCCAGCGCTTAGAACGGTGCTTTGCACATAGTAAGCGCTTAATAAATGTCATCATTATCATCATTATTAAGTGGTGGAGCTGGGATTAGAACTCGGGTCACCTGGTTCCAGATCCTGTGCTCGCTCTACAATAACTCTGGAGCAACTAAGAGGTCAGGGGTCCTACTGGAGGATGAACCCGGAATACCTTTGCAAAATGACACACAGGCCATTTCCATTTTACTCTGTGTGCCCAGCGAATGAAGTCAGGTGGCACTCAATGCCTTCGGAATGAGAAGCAGCCTGACCTAGTGGAAAGAGCATATACCTGGGAGCCAGAGGACCTGGTTCTAATCCCCATTCTGCCACTTGCTTGTGGTGTGGCCTTGGGCAAGTCACTTCACTTCTCTGGGGCTCAGTTTTCTCATCTGTAAAACGGGATTAAATTCATTCATTCATTCATTCAATCATATTTATTGAGCACTTACTGTGTGCAGAGCACTTTACTAATCACTTGGGAAGTACAAGCTGGCAACATATAGAGACGGTCCCTACCCAATAGCGGTTTAACAGTCTAGAAGGGGGAGGCAGACAACAAAACAAAACATATTAACAAAATAAAATAAATAGAATAGTAAATATGTACAAGTAAAATAAATAGTGTAATAAATCTGTACAAACGTATATACAGGTGCAGTGAAGAGGGGAAGGAGGTAGGGTGGGGGGGGTAGGGAGGGGGAGAGGAAGGAGGGGGCTCAGTCTGGGAAGGCCTCCTGGAGGAGGTGAGCTCTCAGTAGGGCTTTGAAAGGAGGAAGAGAGCTAGCTTGGCGGATGTGCAGAGGGAGGGCATTCCAGGCCAGGGGAGAGGACGTGGACTGGGGGTCAACGGCGGAACAGGCGAGAACAAGGCACAGTGAGGAGGTTAGCAGCAGAGGAGCAGAGGGTGTAGGCTGGGCTGTAGAAGGAAAGAAGGGAAGTGAGGTAGGAGGGGGTGAGGTGATGGACAGCCTTGAAGCCGGGAGTGAGGAGTTTTTGCCTGATGCGTAGGTTGACTGGTAGCCACTGGAGATTTTTGAGGAGGGGAGTAACATGCCCAGAGCGTTTCTGCACAGAGGTGATCCGGGCAGTGGCGGGGAGTATAGACTGAAGTGGGGAGAGACAAGAGGATGGGAGATCGGAGAGGAGGCTGATGCAGTAATCCAGTCAGGCTAGGATGAGAGATTCAATCAGCAGGATAGCGGTTTGGATGGAGAGGAAAGGGAGGATCTTGGTAATGTTGTGGAGGTGAGACCGGCAGGTTTTGGTGACAGTTTGGATGTGAGGGATGAACCAGAGAGCAGAGTCGAGGATGACACCAAGGTTGCGGGCTTGTGAGAAGGGAAAGATGGTAGTGCCTGCTCACTTCCCCCATTAGCACATGAGGCCTGGTTGGAGGAGGGACTGTGTCTGACCAGATTATTTAGTAAATACCACAGTGCTTAGTATAGTATAATAGGCACTTAAGAAATACCACAATAAAAGTATTATTATTATTATTTATTGTAATTATTCTCTAGTGCTGTCAGAGTAACAAACTTACTGGTGGCCAGGGCCTGTCCAGACTGGGAAGTTCTGGTCTTCCCCTTCCCTCCTTCTGCCCTACCCCCTTCCCCTCCCCACAGCACTTGTGTATACTGGTACATATGTATTACTCTATTCTATTAATGATGTGTATATAGCTATAATTATATTTATTTTGATGGTACTGACACCTGTCTACTTGTTTTGTTTTGTTGTCTGTCTCCCCCTTCTAGACTGTGAGCCCACTGTCGGGTAGAGACCATCTCTATATGTTGCCGATTTGTACTTCCCAAGGGCTTAATACAGTGCTCTGCACACAGTAAGTGCTCAATAAATATGAATGAATGAATGAATGAATGAATGAATGAATGGCCAAGGATGGGAGGAAGGTATGAGAAGTCGGGGGTTCCTTTACAGCCATTCTGATTCTTGGGTTAAAGTCAGTTTCCTTGGCACAGTCAGTGATGGATTTTCCATGAACCACTCGGACCCTGGGACCCTCGACCAGCCATCAAGATGTCTCGTGATGTAGGGCAGGTGAAGTTGTTCCATTTCACGAGTGTTGATTTGGTCCTGGCTTCCCGAGGTTGGCGTGGGTTGGGAGGCGGATGTGATGGAGAGGGAGAAAATGTGTATGGCCTCCACAGGAGAGGTTGCCACCTCATCCTCCCCAACCAGTACAAAACGAGACCCCAACTCTGAGAAAGACATTGTGAAGATTTCTGGACAAGGAAGAAAGGAAGTGGTGCATTGTCATCTTCTTTCCCATCCCGGGAAGCAGCCTGGTGTAATGGCTAGAACGTGGGCCTGGACTCACAGGACTTGGATTCTAATCTTGGCTTCACCACTTGTGACCTTGAGTGACTTGACTTATTTGTACCACAGTTAACTCATTTGTCAAAATGGAGATTAAGACTGTGACCCCCATGTGGGACATGGACTGTCCAACCTGTATCTACCCCAGCACTTAGTACAGTGTCTGGCACTTAATAAGCACTGAACAAACACCAAGAACAACAAGCCAAAAAAACCCTATCTTCTGCCTTTCATATAGTCTCTACTTCCCCGTGAGTTTCCCCGATTACACAGTCCCTCTCTCTCAATGGTAAATCTTTACAAATACTAAGCAGGGAAGAATAGCCAACAAACTGTTGAAAATTAAAATCCTCATTCTCTAGGCAATTTTAACTAATTTTAACAGCATTTTAATTTTAATTTAATTTAATTTAATTTAATTTAATTTTAACAGCATTGCCAGACAGCAGTCAGTGGATATCAGGCAAACTGCTAAACCAGTGAAGGGCCACTCCCTGGGTAGATATCACAGGGAAAATGAAGGCACTAGTTAGGACTTGAAACAAACAAAATTCACAAATGCACCAAAGACCATCAGAAGCCAATCCTTGCTTGGGTGCATTGAAAATGAGATGGAAAACAGGTTCATGTTTTGGGTTGTTTCTTTTTCCTGCAAATAGCTACTTGATTTCCCCTTAGGGCAGTCTGCTATTGTCCTTATTCAATTAGATGACCTTCAGTAGATTATATAGTGGGCAAGATCAAAGGTTTCCTTGGGTGTCAGCTCTCTTTATCTCCATCTTCCCCACTGATTTACCAAATGGGAATGTGTCCATTATCACATTAGGAATCTGTATATCTACCCATTTCCAATCTGGAAGTTAAATGGAACAATTATCCCCTGTGCATTCACCTACCAAAATAACAGTCCAAGTACTTTTCCTTGTGTTGCTCATCTGCTGTCTACTTTTACAGTCTTGTAATCCATTAGAATACTTCTTCTTCACAAATCTTGGCTTCAACGGGGACAGGACCCACAGAATTCAAGGTTCTGAGTCTTAAATCGAAGCTTGACAATCATGTATGTAACTCTCAGCAATTAAAATCAGAACTATACCTTGACTAGCTCACTCGGCTGTTCCTGGCCCTACAAAAATTCTCTTGTCACTTTAGACTAATCGATAAATCAATAGTTTGAATTTAGCTCTAACTTTGCCAAGCGCTTGGGAGAGAACTATAAAGCAAGCAGGCATAATCAGAGAAGCAGCGTGGCCTAGGGGAAAGAGCATGGGCTTTGGAGTCAGAGGTTATGGGTTTAAATCCCGACTCCGCCAGCTGTCAGCTGAGTGACTTTGGGCAAGTCACTTCACTTCTCTGGGCCTCAGTTACCTCATCTGGAAAATGGGGATTAAGACTGTGAGCCCTCAGTGGGAAAACCTGATCACCTTGTAACCTCCCCAGTGCTTAGAACAGTGCTTTGCACATAGTAAGTGCTTAATAAATGCCATTATTATTATTATTATTATTATTATTATTATTATCATAATCCCTGTCCTCAAGTAGTTTATAATCTAGTGGAAGAATTTCCAAGTTTAGCGGAATGGAATGCAAATTTCTTACTGTGGATCTCTGAGGCCTCTACTAGATGACTTCATCTACCATCATCATCATCATCAATCGTATTTATTGAGCGCTTACTATGTGCAGAGCACTGTACTAAGCGCTTGGGAAATACAAATTGGCAACATATAGAGACAGTCCCTACCCAACAGTGGGCTCATATGAAATCTTCCCCTTCATTGCAACAAACCCTTTCCACTCTCATCAACTTGCTTTCTCCCTGCACCTGATCTTTCTTTGCCAATCACTGGGCATTTGGCATGCTAATCCTCATGCCTCAAACATTAATGTATAATATACTCGAGGAGGGAACACTTCTTTATTTCCTCTTTTGGATTTCTTCACAGTCCAATTAGTGCTCAGAAAATTAATGCTTAATAAATGTTAATAATTATGAAAATGATCAATCTCCTTAGTTCTATTTCTGCTCTTTCGATCACAGCTCTAGTCCCGTCAACTGGGAGATGATCACAGTTAATTCTAACCATTCTTAGATTCACAGGGGAGCTGTTGTGAGCTACTCACTTCTCACCTCCTTCTTATCGCTACAGTAAATATAAATCCGTCCATATTTTAGTTATGCAAAAGATGGCTTTTAGCACAACACAACGACTAGTGTTAGCTCCATGTGTTCAATCTGTGGTTGGCTGTGTGCCTCTCACCTGACTGCTAAACCCATCCATCTCACACTACCAGAAGAGATGGCACCAAGGTTTGCCAAAATATTATCTTTGGATGACACCATCATCGTCTACTTTCCCAAGCCTGGCACTCAATACGTTCTTGATAAATAACACTGATTGATTGAAGATACATGTTTTATGTATCCCTTCTTATTTTGTCCTTGAGTGTTTCCTGACAGTGAATAGTACCCTGGATTGACCTATCTGAACTCCTCAAACATACATACTGATTATTACTATTATTATTATGGTACTTGTTAAGCAATTACTAAGTGCCAAGCACTGTTCTAAGCACTGGGGTAGATACAAATTAATCAGGTTGGACACAGTCCCTGTCCCACATTGGGCTCACATTCCCAATCCCCATTTTTTACAGATGATGATGATGATGATGATGGCATTTATTAAGCACTTACTATGTGCAAATCAATCAATCAATTAATCAATCATATTTATTGAGCACTTACTGTGTGCAGAGCACTGTACTAAGCACTTGGGAAGTACAAGTTGGCAACATATAGAGACAGTCCCTACCCAACAGTGGGCTCACAGTCTAAAGGACTGTTCTAACTGCTGGGGAGGGTACAAGGTGATCAGGTTGTCCCACAGGGGGCTCACAGTCTTCATCCCCATTTTACAGATGAGGTAACTGAGGCCTAGAGAAGTTAAGTGACTCACCCAAGGTCACACAGCAGACAAGTGGTGGAGCTGGGATTAGAACCCATGACTTTCTGGTTCCCAGGCCTGTACTCTATCCACTACACCAAGCGGTTGGCTCCACTTGCTCTCCTCCCACTCCCTCCTCAACTCTTTTCACTCCACAGACACCAACCTTTCCAAAATTACTAATGACTCAGTTTGGAAGCTTGGAAGTCATACAGCTCTTACCAAAGACTGATTGCTGTAGTACACTAGAGCAAGGTCTGACCAGGGTATTTTAATCTCCGTTTTACAGATGAAGAAACTGAAGCACAACAGGTTGTGACATCCAAAATCGTTCAGCAGGCCAGTCGGACAGCCAAGACTTACAGCCCACCTCTTTTAACTCCAAGAGTTTCCCCGATCCACCCTGTCTCAATGAAGTCTGGCGTTCACCCGTAGATAGCGTCTATTCATAACCATGTCTAATTCCCCCTTGGATATTCTCTCCTATTGCTTAGTACAGTGCTCTGCATACAATAAGCATGTAATAAATACTATTACCATTCCCATACTGTCCAAGAACCTAAACAAAGCCCATGCATGCTGCACCATGGCCCTAATGGAAAAAGCACCAGACCCCAATCAGTCAATCAATCAATTGTATTTATGGAACACTTACTGTGTGCAGAGCACTGTGTGACCTTGGGCCAGTCACTTCACTTCTCTGTTCCTCAGTTACCTCATCTTTAAATGGGGATTAAGACTGTGAGCCTGATGTGGGAGAGAGGTTGTGTCCAACCTGATTTGCTTGCAATCCACCCCCCCAGGGCTTAGCATAGTACCTGGCACATAGTAAGCGCTGAACAAATACCATAATTATTACTATTATATCACTGTCTGTCTCCCCCTCTAGACCGTAAGCTCACTGTGGGCAGCGAATGTGTCTGTTATATTGTTGTACTCTCCCCAGTGCTTAGTACAGTGCTCTGCACCCAGTAAGCACTCAATATTTATAATTGATTGATTGACTGACTGACTGACATGCCCATGGATCCTTTTTGCAGTGGTGAAGATGGCACATTCTCTTGCCCTGCTCCCTCTGCCCACTGGCATATGTTGTTGAGACACCTAACTTCTCTGGACCTCAGTTGCCTCATCTGTAAAATGGGGATTCAACACCTACTTCCTAGACTGTGATCCCCATGTGGGACAAGGACTGTGCCTGACATGATTAACTAGTATTTACCACAGTGCTCTGAAGAGTGCACATAATAAGCACCTACCAAATTTAACAATTATTTTTCAAGAAACCTTTGTTGACTCATCCCTCTTTGTAGCAATGATTATTAATAATAATAAAAATAATGATAATTGTGGTATTTGTAAAACACTGCCTTTGTGCCAAGCAATCTACAAAACACTGGGGTAGATACAAGATAATTAGGTCCCACATGGGGCTTTTAGTCTAAGTAGGAAGAACAGGTATTGAATCCCCATTTTGTGGATAAGGGTACTGAGGCACAGAGTAGTTAGATGACTTGCCCAAGGTCACACAGCAGACCAGTGGTGGAGCTGGTATTAGAACCCAGGTCTTAAGGCTCCTTGGCCGGTACTCTCTCCATTAGGCCGCGTTGCTTCTCCGATTGTTCTGTATTGTTCCTAAGTGGTGTTGAGGTGCAGATATTTATTTTCTTTTCCAAGTAATCTGAGACTGATTTCATTCTGTTGAAAACCAAGAATCAGAAATATTTCCTCCATGGCTTCATGTAGCCATATAAGTGTAGGCAGTTCCAGCCAAGCCCTGGGAGGTACCACACAAATTACCCTTGTTATTCTTCTCTGGCTCTGCCTACTTGTAAAGTCTCCAATTAGAACAATGAAAACGGTATTTAAGCAAGGAAAAAAATGGTTTAGCCTTCATAGACTTAACAAAGACAAAGCCAATTTACTTTCAGGAAACACCTCTTAGACTATGGCCAGCATTATCTATGCTTGTTTAGTCATAGGTGAGATGTGAATTACTTTGTTTTAATATTAATCAAGTAATTTACTTGTGTTACTGGGAAAAGGGAAACTGTTGGCTTTGGCCTGAGACTAAAACAGCTCATTTATCAAATTTACTAGATGGAAAACAATTCTGGGGAAAGACAGGGCAAACAGCCTGTTGGATAAGAAAATCCCCAAAATGATGGAACTTCTAATGGAAATGGCATAGACTTCTGCATGAGAAGGGCTTAAGTAGGCTAACTTTAATCTCATAGCATATTTTAAGTAGTAGGCAATTA
Source organism: Tachyglossus aculeatus (assembly GCF_015852505.1). Lineage (NCBI taxonomy): Eukaryota > Metazoa > Chordata > Mammalia > Monotremata > Tachyglossidae > Tachyglossus > Tachyglossus aculeatus. The sequence continues at coordinate 31,317,276 of NC_052079.1, read as the reverse complement.
TGACTTTGGAGGTTAGTATTCAATATTAATTTTGTAAATGCTTCTAAATGTACCTAGCTCAAGATAAGGAACAGCTCTCTTAAGGTCATAATTCATTGGCATTCACTTATTACCACTAATAAGTTCAAAACCTTGAATAAAATATGTATATTTTAAATGTCCCTCATTTTCTCTTCAAGCAACAAGATGTTTGTAAATTCAAAATGTGTCTCCCAATCAGAATTAAATGTGGCAGTAGGAGTCATCCTGAATTAGTAATATAAATGCAGCAGAACTTTATAAAGATATAAGGTAAGGGTCATGAAAAATAGTTCTGCTGGAATACAGTGCATAGTTAGATGGGGTGGTAGGCAGCTGCCTTTTTGTCCCCAAAAGATGGATTACAAAAATCTACTGGCTCAACACCAAAGATCCTTGATTAGTTACAATCCATACACCCCTATTTCTATGAAGAGGATAATAGAGAGAAAATTACTTCAGAGAAAGGGTTTCACAGCATTTGTACTCTTGTGCATGGTTACAAAATGTATTTTAGTAAAAAGATCTCAATAAGTCATGATGTTTAGATTTTATGGAAGTGACAGAAAGGAACGAAGTAGTTTACAGTTTCAGATTGCCTCATTCATCACATTCTTTGTGCCGGTACAAGAGTGATTGCTATCTTCAATCCGTACAAAGACTCAAATAGAAAAGACTCAAAGGATAAAGTACAAGCATAAGTTTTGGGTTTTTTTTCAAAAAAACTATAAACCTAACAGGATTTAGTGATACGGTCATAGTGGCTTTGTCATCACAAGTGCTCAATGCTACAATTCTCAGTTGGGATTTACTTTCAAAACCATGGTGGACTTCTGATTTCTTTTGAGGGAATGACTAATTAACCAGTACATAGGACCAGCCTCAGCAATCCTTGACTTGGTATAAGATAATAGAACAAATTGTATTTTTCCAGCTCCCTCCAGCCTAGGCTGTGGAAACCTGCATATCATAAGTGTGTGAGAAAATTTCCTTAGTAATTTCCCAACTCTGACTTGAGCTAAAAAGATACCCTTAACAGAAATAAAAAGAAATAATCACACTTGAAGGCTTAAATCTGAGAATGGCAGACATAGTCCTAGTGGAATGGGTAGAGGCACTAGTAGATGATGAAAGCAGATTGAAGAATGGTTTTGTGACACTTGACTCCAAGTTGCCTGCCATCAGTTTGTAGCTTTGGCTTGGTTGGCTAAGAATAATAATAATAATAATAATAATAATGTTGGTATTTGTTAAGCGCTTACTATGTGCAAAGCACTGTTCTAAGCGCTGGGGGGAACACAAGGAGATGGATTTGGGCTAATTATTTCACTTGACAAATTCCAATCTCTTATAACCAATTACCTGGGTTTTTTTTTTTTCTAATTTGAACACACTTTGGTTTATTTTCATTATAATTTGAAAGGAAGAGAGTTTAGGTGACTTCAAATTTCTCCGATTACAGATCCAGATGTCCAGGACATTATTAAAGATGTTTTTAGAGGCAGTAGTTATTTCTTAAGCACTTAATCTGTGCTATGCACTAGGGTAGTTAGGGTGAGCTAGTAGTAAAGTAGATTAGCTGAATTAGTAGTAATGGGGTGCAATGTAGTTTATGTAGGCATCTAAGTGATAGGAGATAAAGAGGGAAGAGGAAAGAAAAAGAGAGATAGGGCAGAATGTTTCTGTCCCGACAGGATATTGCTTCCATTAGTCTGGGAGCTCTTTCCAATCAATCAGTCACTGCCTTCCTTGATTAAGGAGACATTTCCCCTATGATCTCTCCTGTCCATATCACCATCGCACTTGGACTTCCACCCTTTATTCACCGGGCTCTCAGCCCCTCATTCATCACATTCTTTGTGCCGGTACAAGAGTGATTGCTATCTTCAATCCATACAAAGACTCAAATAGAAAAGACACAAAGGATAAAATACAAGCATAAGTTTTGGGGGTGTTTTTTTTTAAAAAAAAACTATAAACCTAACAGGATTTAGTGATATGGTCATGGTGGCTTTGTCATCACAAGTGCTCAATGCTACAATTCTCAGTTGGGGTTTCCTTTCAAAACCATGGTGGACTTCTGATTTCTTTTGAGGGAATGACTGATTAACCAGTTCATAGGACCAGCCTCAGCAATCCTTGACTTATATATATATATCTGCCCACCATGAGTTTACAGTCTAGAGGGGGAGGCAGACATTAAAATAAGTTATGGATGCATATATATACATACACATGTGTATATATGTATACATATATACATATATGTAAATATATATATATGTATATGTGCATGTATACATACATATATGTATATATGTATGCATATATATACATACATTTACATATATATACATACATTTATATATATATATATATATATATATACACATCCATAACTTATTTTAATGTCTGCCTCCCCGTCTAGACTGTAAACTCATGGTGGGCAGGAAACGTGTCTACCAACTTTGGTATATTCTACTCTGTCAAGTGCTTATTACAGTGCACAGTAAGTGCTCAATAAATATGATTAATTGATTTCTTAGTACGATGTTCTGCACACAGTAAGCACCAAATGAATACAATCAAGTTGATTGATCACTTGCTTTGTGCAGAGCACTGCACTAAGGACGTGTAAGTGTTCAATACAGCAATACAATTCATTTGATCACATTTATTGAGCGCTTACTGTGTGCAGAGCACTGTACTAAGCGCCTAGTGCAATGGGACGCAGCATGGCGTAATGAATCGAGTACGAGCCTAGGAGTCAGAAGGTCACGGATTCTAATCCCAGCTCCACCACTTGTCTGCTGTGTGACCTCGGGCAAGTCACTTCACTTCTCTGTGTCTCAGTTATTTCATCTATAAAGTTGGGATTGAGACTGTGAGTCCCGTGGGGGACAGGGACTGTAACCAACCTGATTTGCTTGTACCCACCCCAGCACTTAGTACAGTGCCTGAGACATAGCATTTAACAAGTACCATAATTATTATTATTATTAATCATTCAATCGTATTTATAATAATAAATAATAATGATGGTTTTTGTTAAAAGCTTACTATGTGCCAAGTACTGTTCTAAGCACCGAGGTAAATACAAGGTAATCAGGTTGTCCCATGTGGGGCTCGCAGTCTTCATCCCCATTTGACTGATGAGGGAACTGAGGTCCAGAGACGTTAAGTGACTTGCCCAAAGTCACACAGCTGACAAGTGGTGGAGGCGGAATTAGAACCCATGACCTCTGAGTCCTAAACCCAGGCTCTTTCCACTAAGCCATGCTGCTTCTCTTATGCTATGCAGAGCACTGCACTAAGTGCTTGGAAAGTACAATACAGAGAAGCAGCGTGGCTCAGTGGAAAAGAGCACGGGCTTTGGAGTCAGAGGTCATGGGTTCAAATCCCGGCTCTGCCAATTGCCGGCTGTGTGACTTTGGGCAAGTCACGTCACTTAACTTCCTGTGCCTCAGTTCCGCATCTGTAAAATGGGGATTAAGACTGTGAGCTCCCCGTGGGACAACCTGATCACCCTGTATCCCCCCAGCGCTTAGAACAGTGCTTTGCACATAGTAAGTGCTTAATAAATGCCATAAAAAAAAATACTGCAATAAAGAGTGACATTCCCTGCCCACAATGGGTTTACACACAATCCCTGCCCTTGAGTAGTTAGTAGTCGAATGGGAGAGACAGGCATTGAAATAAAATGACAGTTAAGGGAAGGCACCAAGTGTAAGAATATGTATATCATCATCATCATCATCAATCGTATTTATTGAGTGCTTACTATGTGCAGAGCACTGTACTAAGCGCTTGGGAAGTATATAAGCGCTATACACAATCACTTTGTTACTGATGTGCCCAGGATTGAGATGTTCACATTTTGTCAGACCTTTCCTTGACTTGGGCTCTTGGGTTTGGGATTGAAGCAAATGGTTGAATAGATTGTTTTACCTCCGGTGATGGAAGCATACAACAGGAGGACTGGAGCCAAATGACATTAACCAGCTGGAGTTTGGGAGGCCCTGAGGTGCAGGATGAAGCAATCTGGACCAGGTGAGGCAACCATCTCAGTGGCAGCAGGAACAGACCACCTTCCCAGAAATGGAAGGGACCATGGACCACCCCCAACCCTGTCCCCCCATGACTCCAGCCCACATCTGGTCCACATGCGTGGCAGGATTTGTGCATTGTGTTGTGGTTGCTTGCTCGGGGTTCTCATTAAACAACAAGAGTTAAACCAACTTTGTGAAATCTTAATGATCCCTTACAGCATTCAGATGTTCATTTTTATTACTAAAATTGCTTAATATGAGGTTCATTTTTGTTTGTTCTTTGAAATTCACTGGAGGCCCTGGGCCAGCTTGGTGCTCCATCCCAAAGAGGCTGGACTACACTCATCAGTCAGTCAGGCACACAGTCCTATTTATCAAGTGCTTACTGTGGGCAGAGCACTGTACTAAGCATTTGGGAAAGTACAATATAAAAATGTAACAGACACATTCCCCGCTGACAACGAGTTTACAGTCTAGAGGGGAGGACGGGCATCAGTGTAAATAATTAAATTACAGATACGTAATTTTACAATCCTCTATACTGCAAGCTCATTGTGGGCAGGGAATGCATCTGTTTATTGTTGCATTGTACTTTCCCAAGCACTTAGTACAGTGCTCTGCACACAGTAAGCACTCAATAAATATGATTTTTATGATTATTATAAATATCATCTTTATTGAGTGATGAATTTGGACATAAGTGCTGGGGGACTGGAAGGCGGGGTGAATAAAGGAACCAAATCAGGGCGATGCAGAATGGAGTAGGGGAAGAGGGAAGGAGGGCTTAGTCAGGGAAGGTCTCTTGGGGGAGAGGTGCCTTCACTAAAGGCTTTGAAGTGGGGAGAGTAATTGTCTGATATGAGGAGGGAGGGCATTCTAGGCTAGAGGCTGGACGTGGGTGAGAGGTCGGCAGCAAGAGAGACAAGATCAAGGTACAGTGAGAAGTTTAGCATCAGAGGAGCTAAGTGTGCAGGCTGGGTTTTAGTAGGAGAGTAGCGAGGTGAGGTAGGAGGGGGTAAGGTGACTGAGTGCTTTAAAGCTGATGGTGAGGAGTTTCTGTTTGATGCAGAGGAGAACGGGAACCACTGGAGGTTCTTGAAGAGTGGGAAATGTGGCCTGGACGTTTTTGTAGAAAAACAATCCAGGCAGCAGTTAAGTAAAGACTGGAGTGGGGAGAGACAGGAGGCAGGGAGGTCAGCAAGGCTGATACAGTAATCAGTGTGGCATAGGATAAGCAGCGTGGCTCAATGGAAAGAGCACGGACTTTGGAGTCAGAGGTCAGGGGTTCAAATCCCAGCTCCGCCACTTGTCTGTCAGCTGTGTGACTTTGGGCAAGTCACTTCACTTCTCTGGGCCTCAGTTACCTCATCTGTAAAATGGGGATGAAGACTGGGAGCCCCCTTGGGACCACTTGATCACCTTGTAACCTCCCCAGCGCTTAGAACAGTGCCTTGCACATAATAAGCGCTTAATAAATGCCATTACTATAAGTGCTTAGTACAGTGCTCTGCACACAGTAAGCGCTCAATAAATATGATTGATGATGCTTGGATAAGTGCCCTGTGACTGGGTTTTATTTCAGCCAGTTCAAGGGAGCTCAGTTAGACTACTCTTACAGGGTCTAGGAAGAGAGTTTTCCCATCCTCCCCCAATGACTCCTGAAATAGCAAACAGTCCGGAAGTAGCCATAAACACGCCGCACCAACCCCCAACCTATAACTAGACATTAGCGTGGAGTCGGACAAAGGAAGAGTTCCTCTTTTAAACAAGGACTTCTGAAAATGACACCTTATTAACAAGAACCAGGGCTTTCCCTAGTTGTACGCAAGCAAAGGCAACAACAAGCCCAGAGAAAAACACACACACAAGGAAAGATTGGAGCAAACACAGTCTTACACACAAATGAACACACACATCCATGCAGGAGCATGGTGAAGTGTGGCCTAGTGGATAGAGCCCGGGCCTGGATGTCAGAAGGGCCTGGATTCTAATTCCAGCTAATTCCAAATGGATTCTAATTCCACTTGTCTGCTGTGTGACCTCGGCAAGTCACTTCACTTCTCTGTGCCACAGTTCCCTTATCTGTAAAATGGTGATTAAGACTGGGAGTCCCACATAGGACATGGACTGTGTTCAACCTGATTAGCATGTAATAATAATAATAATGATGATGGCATTTGTTAAGCGCTTACTATGTGCAAAGCACTGTTCTAAGCGTTGGGGGGATACAAGGTAATCAAGGTTGTCCCACGTGGGGCTCACAGTCTTAATCCCCATTTTACAGATGAGGGAACTGAGGCTAGAGAAGTTAAGTGACTTGCCCAAGGTCACACAGCAGACATGTGGCGGAGCCAGGATTTGAACCCATCACCTCTGACTCCCAAGCCCGTGCTCTTTCCACTGAGCCAAGCTGTTTCTCCATGTATCTACACCAGCGTTTAGTAATGTGCCTGTCACATAGTAAACACTTAACATATACCATTAAAAAGAAAAGGAGCGGACACAGGCCCAGATTCGGACCCTCACAGGTCAGAAGACACTCACCCAAACTCAGGTACACAAACCCAGTTTCACACACACACACACACACACACACACACACACACACACACACACACACACACACACACACACACACACACACACACACACACCCGCCGCCTAGATGAGAAGAAAGATACAAAGAGAAGGAAAGAGGATTGCTAGGCTAGAGAGTCTGAATGGGAGGAAAAGAATGAGACTGCCCAACCTGATTATCTTTTAGATCCAAGCACTTAGTACAGCGCTTGACACATAGCACTTAACGTGTATGGTAAAAAAAATAAAATATGAGAAGACAGGAAGCTGAGGTGGAAAGAGGAGGGGTAAGAATGTCCAGGTAACATGGGGGTGGGAAGCGGTCTCCCAGGAATAAAAAAAAAAGAGAGCTATAGATTGCTAGGAGGATGGTGAGAAGTTTGAGGAGAGAGTGACTTTGATGCTGAGATGTATGATTTCACTCTGCCATGGGGGAAGAAAGGTGGGGAGGGGAGTGGAATTGGGACAGGCAGGGAAGAGAAATGTGGATGAGGCTGCAGGGGGAAGCAGGGATCGCAGGGGAAAGGAGGAAGATCTGGGGCTTGTAAATTTTCAGGGATTGGGGCTGAGAAGACAGGGTCCAGTGGTATGGGATCATTGAGGGAAAGAAGTAGGTCATGGAAGAAAGTAGAGGGTCAGAGGTGGTGGCAGACAAGGATGAAAGTAAACATGAACATGAAGGGAAAAGAAGTTCCAGAGAGAGTGTGGAGATTTATTTTCTGGGTCTTCTGGTCTCCAGGACGACTCTAGCCTTCCGACGTTCACAGCTACTGAAGCAGGTACTTTTTTCGTGGATTCTACTGAATCTGACTGGATTCCTGATCTGACTGGACTCCTGGTGCCGTTCCTGTGGGAGATGACCGAGGTTGTTGACAGTCACGTACCTGGAAATTGAGCCCTCATACTCATCGTAGTTGCAGCCCCCTTCCTTGGGACACAAACCTGGAGCCGGTAAGATAAGGATATCCCAGAAGGCATGCCACCTGGGCCTCCCTATTACTGCCCATTATCCAACCCCAGCCCTGTGAGTCAATCAGGGCTCTTTGGGATGGACAGAGTGCAGGCCTGGGAGCCAGAAGGACCTGGGTTCTAATCCCAGCTCCACCACTTCTCTGCTGGGTGACCTGAAGCAAGTCACTTTACTTCTCTGTGCTTCAGTTACCTCACCTGTAAAATGGGCATTTAGACTGTGAGCCCCATGCGGTACAACCTGAATACCGTGGGACATAGACTGTGTCTAATCTGATTAGCTTGTATCTACCCCAACACTTAGTCCAGAGTCTGGCACAGAGTAAGCACTTACTAAATGCATTTTGAAAAAAAAAAAAGACTCCTCTCACCCCATATACACAGATAAACATTTGGTGCCTGGCTGTGGAGCTTTGGCACCAACCGAAGTGGATTTGTCTCTACTCAGGGCACACTTTCTCCAAGACTAAAAGTGGACCTATCCTTGGTCCACTTTCAGGGAGAGGCACAGGAGTCCAATTGCTCTGACTTTTTTCACCTCGGTGCCCCGAGACAGTAATAATGTCCCTAGCTGTGCCCAGAGAGGGCAGAAGGTATGAAGAAAGGTAGCAGTTCCCAGCTCCTTCCCTTCCCCACAGCACCTGTATATATGTATATATGTTTGTACATATTTATTACTCTATTTATTTATTTATTTTACTTGTACATATCTATTTTATTCATTTCATTTTGTTAATACGTTTGGTTTTGTTCTCTGTCTCCCCCTTCTAGACTCTGAGCTTCCCAAGCTTCCCAACTTGTAGTTCCCAAGCGCTTAGTACAGTGCTCTGCACACAGTAAGTGCTCAATAAATACGATTGATTGATTGGGGAGGGGCAAAAGAGCAAATTTGGTCTGAGGGTCACTGGGCTTCCTCTGCCCAGAGCCAACCAAAACCTTACACTAGTTTTGCTTCAGAGCAACATTACAGATACATCCCACATAATGTTTTCCAAAACACGGGCCCAAACCTTACGGAAGCATTTCTCACCAATCCTCATCCATTGAAAGGGAACAGAAAAAAGCCCCACAGTGAGCAGGCAACTAATCAAGGGACTACAATGGGAATTAATTAAAATCCACCTTTTACTGAGCAAACTCCCAGACCCAAAGGGAGAACCAGTAACATTAATCACGTTTTAAAAGCATTTTTGATAGTTCAGGAAAATCAATAACAGTTGTAAGCCACTCCACAGTTATAATACTTTGCCTAAACTTGAAGAGTGAAAAGATTATTACTAGAGGCTAAGTTAACCTAATGAGGTGATGTCTGCACCCTCAGAAAGGGCATCAATAACTGAGTCGATAATGCATTGTTTTGTTTGATGAGTTCAGGGAAAAGATATACATCAAAGTTAAAAATGTGTTTTTCTCCTTAAACATTCAACCTATAAAGTATTCTTCTTCTACTGAGTATTAGGAATCATTTGTTTGTGAAATGGATACTTTTTTCCACTTGTTAAATATTGAAAATGATTTCTTGAACACTAGGCAGTTGATCTACCATTAACGAATGATTGTCATGCAAATGTGAGTTTGAGGTGGAGGTAGTGGGGACGATCAGTAGACCAGGATGGGTGGTTCCACCTTTGGGGTCGTAATTACTGGGGTTGTAATTAGCTCCTCTGCAGCTTTAGGGTTGAAATCTGAATGGAATTCCCAAAATGGTACATTGGTGCTTCCCTAAGCGAAAAGTGTTGCCAGTTCTTCAGTGACTGGCATACAGCAAATCAATCAATCAATCAATCAATCCAAGGTATTTAGTGAAAAGTGATTGTGTTTAGAGCACTGCATAGAGTACAATACGTTGGGGTTGGTAGATATGAGTTATTTATTTTACTTGTACATATCTATTCTATTTATTTCATTTTGTTAGTATGTTTGGTTTTGTTCTCTGTCTCCCCCTTTTAGACTGTGAGCCCACTGTTGGGTAGGGACTGTCTCTATATGTTGCAAACTTGTACTTCCCAAGCGCTTAGTACAGTGCTCTGCACACAGTAACCGCTCCATAAATACGATTGATGATGATGATGATGATGATGATCCCTGTCCTCAAGGAGCTTACGGTCTCAGTATCTATCTCTCTGTTAAAATCTCTAAACTAGCTCCTGAACTCAGCCCCTCTCCTATTAATATCTGTCTTCCCCCCTACACTGTAAATTCATTATGGGCAGGGAATGTGTCTTCTAATCCTGTTGTACTCCCCCGAGTGCTTAGTACAGTGCTCTGCATATAATAATAATAATAATGGCATTTATTAAGTGATTACTATGTGCAAAGCACTGTTCTAAGCGCTGGGGAGGTTACAAGGTGATCAGGTTATCCCACATGGGGCTCACATTCTTAATCCCCATTTTACAGATGAGGTAACTGAGGCACAGAGAAGCTCACATTCTCAATCCCTGTTCATGGGTCCTAGTCCCAGCTCCACACTTGTTTGCAGTGTAACCCTGGGCAAGTCATTTCACTTCCCTGGGCCTCAGTTACCTCATCTGTAAAACAGGGATTGAGAATGTGAGCCCCAAGTGGGATAGGGACTGTGCCCAACCCACTTTGCTTGTATCCACCCTAGGGCTTAGTACAGCGTCTGGCACTTAATAAGTGCTTAACAAGTACCACAATTATTATTATTATTATTTCCAACCAAAACACCTCTCTATCCCCAGTTTCTCACCCCGTTGTTCAGCCCTGTATTTCCTCTGGATTCCAGAATATTTCTACCTGGCTATCCTACTAGTTTCTCAATCTTCACTTGCCTAAAACTGAACTTCTTAACCCATTCCACCGCTTAACTTTCCCATTGGTACTGATAGCACCACTCACTTCCCTGTCCAAGGAGGTTGTTACATTGTTGTCTTCCTTAATTTCTCACTGTCGCTCAGCTCTCACATTCAACCAGTTACCAAATCTTGCTGGGTTGTAGGGGAGTAGCAAGGTATGGTAGGAATTTGAAATGCCTCATTACCCTTCCATTAGATTTTGGTGGGAATATTATTTTTACGGAAGGAACCCAGAATGTTCTATAAGCAAATAATTAGCCTTTTCGTATAGAGAACATTTAAGGTAAGGAAAGGAGAAAGAGTATATGGCCTTTAAAAATACATTCCCTTCCTGCAGTGAGCTTACAGTCTTGCAGGAGGGAGAGACAGACTTTGATATAAATACATAAATTATGGATATGTTCACAAGTAGGGAAGCAGCGTGGCTCAGTGGAAAGAGCCCGGGCTTGGGAGTCAGAGGTTATGGGTTCGAATCCCGGCTCAGCCACTTGTCAGCTGAGTGACCTTGGGCAAGTCACTTCACTTCTCTGGGCCTCAGTGACCCCATCTGTAAAATGGGGATGAAGACTGTGAGCCCCCCGTGGGACAACCTGATCAACTTGTAACCTCCCCAGCGCTTAGAACAGTGCTTTGCACATAGTAAGCGCTTAACAAATACCATCATCATTATTATTATTATTTATCATTCTCCGTGCCTCAGTGACCTCATCTGTAAAATGGGGACTACGACTGTGAGCCCCACATGAGACAACCTGATCACCTTGTATCCCCCAGCGTTTAGAACAGTGCTTTGCACATAGTAAGCACTTACCATTATTATTAAGTGTTGTGGGGCTGGATGGAGAGATGAATAAAGGGAGCAAGTCAGAGCAATGCAGAAGGGAGTGGGAGAAGAGGAAAGGAGTTGGGGAAGGCTTCTTGGAGGAGATGTGCATTATCAGTATCGTCAAACACAGTGGCATTGGATCCTGCCTATCACCCTGATGCCATGGGTGACAGCAACACTTAACATCCATCATAATAATAATAATGGTATTTGTAAAGCTCTTACTCTATACCAAGGGTAGAAACAACATAATCAGATCAGGCACAGTTCCTGTCCCACACAGGACTCAAAGTCTAAGGTGGAGTGAGAACAGATTCATTCATTCATTCAATCGTATTTATTGAGCGCTTACTGTGTGCAGGGCACTGTACTAAGCGCTTGGGAAGGACAAGTTGGCAACGTATAGAGACGGCCCCTACCCAACAACGAGCTCACGGTCTAGAGGGGGAGACAGACATTAAAACAAATAGATAAAACAATAAATTACAGATAGATACAGATACATATGTGCTGTGGGAACTCATTCATTCAATCGTATTTATTGAGCGCTTACTGTGTGCAGAGCACTGTACTAAGCGCTTGGGAAGTCCAAGTTGGCAACATCTAGAGACGGTCCCTACCCAACAAAGAGCTCAGAGGGGGAGACAGATATTAATACAAATAGATAAAAACAATAAATTACAGATAGATACATATGTGCTGTGGGGAGTAATTCATTCAATCATATTTATTGAGTGCTCGCTGTGTGCAGAGCACTGGACTAAGCGCTTGGGAAGTACAAGTTGGCAACATATAGAGACGGTCCCTACCCAACAATGAGCTCACGGTCTAGAGGGGGAGACAGACATTAAAACAAATAGATAAAACAATAAATTACAGATAGATACATATGTGCTGTAGGGAGTCATTCATTCAATCGTGTTCATTGAGCACTTACTGTGTGCAAGATCACTGTACTAAGCGCCTGGGAAGTCCAAGTTGGCAACATCCAGAGACAACGAGCTCATGGTCTAGAGGGGGAGACAGGCCTTAAAACAAATAGATAAAACAATAAATTACAGATAGATACATATGCGCTGTGTTTACTTCCTATTTTATAGACATCAAAGCTATAGCTATATAGACATCAAGTGACTTGTACGGAAGGCAAGCGCTTAGTACAGTGCTCTGCCCACAGTAAGCGCTCAATAAATATGATTGAATGAATTGAATGAAAGGATTAGAACCAACTCTCAGTCCCGTGCTCTTTCCAGTAGGTTTCTCTCAGAATGTAACCAGAAATTGCAGGTGCTAGGCAAATCCATCGCTGCTCAGAGCCCTAGAAGTTGAGAATCTGGATTCATTCATTCAGTTGTATTTATTAAGCATTTATTGTGTTCAGAGCACTGTGCTAATTCAATTGCCATATTCTCTGCAAACAGGAAGCACTCAATAAACACTATTGATTGTATTCAATCGTATTTATTGAGCTCTTACTGTACTAAGCACTTGACTGTACTAAGTGCTTGGATCATGAGCAGTATCTTAGCCTAAAATCTCTCTCCCTTGAACCGCAGTAAATCCACAGTAAACCTCATTTCCTACCACATTAAACCCTCTTCTGGCTTTTTACTGCCATGCACGTAATTGCGCATCTCTTTTTGATCTAATTAAGTTGATTAAATTTGTTCCACAAATTGTAAATGTGTTGCCTTTGCATTTAACACTGGCTTAACGTATTCATCTGAGCCACCCAAGACCACAGTTTCAGTTCTCATTAGGTCAAGCAAGACGAGGTGCAGTTGTAAATATATTTGCAATAATTGCCTTCATGCTGAAGATGCTGCTGAAGGTGAAATTGCCTGTGTGTGGGAATGCAACAGGTGAGCACAAGAGATGTTTGATTAGATAAGGTACAGTGCTCTGCACATAGTAAGCGCTCAATAAATACGATTGATGATTACAGGTGTGCTTGGCTATCCCTGTCTGATGGACCTCCCCTTGGTTGAAGGTGTTAAGACCTGCTAATGAGCTAGTCTCTGATTGTTCTGCCAGTCTTATGATGCAACTTGGCTAGAAAGTGCAGTCTCTTAAACGGTGAGCCCCAAGTGTGACAGGGACTTGGTCTGATATTATTAATTCGTATCTATCCCAGCGCTCAACACCTAATAAGCGCTTAACAAATATCACCTGGGCCCTCGAATGTGTGTTTTGGGGGGCAAGGCCTTACAATGGCCTTGCAATGCTGCATCCTGTCTCATTGTGACTTTGGGCAAGTCACTTAACTTCTCTGTGCCTCAGTTACCTCATCTGTGAAATGGGGATTAAGACTGTGAGCCCCCCGTGGGACAACCTGTTCACCTTGTAACCTCCCCAGCGCTTAGAACAGTGCTTTGCACATAGTAAGCGCTTAATAAATGCCGTCATTATTATCATTATTGGGGGAGTGTTTTGTCTGCCGCCATAACTCCCTTGGCCACTTCCCCACCAAGGATAGAGGAAAAGGGTGGTGGACAGACACCGAGTCACTATGGGAAGGAGAGGAGGTGGGGGGATCTAGAATGTAAGCTCCCTGAGGGTAGGGAACATGTAAATCATACACTCCCAATCAATGTCAATGGTAATTATTGAGTGATTACTACGTGCCGACCACTGTACTAATCGTTCAGGAGAGTACAACAGAATTAGCAGACACATTCCTCACCCACAAACAGCTCCCAAGTGCTCTGCACATAGTAAATGCTCAAAAAACCCTTGATTGATTGATTGATCATGGAATGCCCCTCTACCCCATCTTTGCCCTGTTATTGCAAGTTTGTAATTTAAACAACCTATGCAATCAATGAGATTAATCTGATGATCTTGAAGCATTTTCCTGATGAACAGGTAAGAACTCAAATCCTTCAAGGAACTCTAGGTGCTTGTGACTGAGAAGCCCACTGTGGCCCCACATTCCCAACCACACTGTGCACACACAGATTGTCCTTTGTTGTGCTGTTGTGCTTGATATTTCCAGGGCTTGGTGCTGCGTCACAATTTTTCTTGAATAACAGTAATAATAATAATGGCATTTATTAAGCGCTTACTATGTGCAAAGCACTGTTTTAAGTGCTGGGGAGGTTACAAGGTGATCAGGTTGTCCCACGGGGGGTTCACAGTCTTAATCCCCGTTTTATAGATGAGGTAACTGGGCAAGTCACTTCACTTCTCTGTGCCTCAAAGTCACACAACTGACAATTGGCAGAGCAGGGATTTGAACCCACGACCTCTGACTCCAAAGCCCGTGCTCTTTCCACTGAGCCACACTGCCTGAAACAGGAGAGTCCAGTGTGACAGCACAAGTTAGGACCCAAGCATGGGAGACCAAAGCTCAAAAGGTCTGGTAGCAGTTCAAGTACAGTTGACAAAAAATTAAAATCTCAGCAGTAATCCAAGAAAAAAAAAAAATACCCAGCCCCAGATGAAAAAGCCAAACTGGAAAAATGGCAGATGGCATGAAGTCAAACAGAAAAGTCTCCCTGATCACATCCTTTGGAAAGACCACCCAAAATGACATAACTACAGGGGAAAATTTCTCAGACATATTTACGTTTCTCTCTAGCACAGCCTCACACACCACAATGTACACAAATTAGGTTACTAAAGGAAATATTTCAGTTCAACATTTGCCACTGCAGAATCCAACCATGCCAGCTATGAGACTACAACAAGCAAAGCCTATTTGGATAGTCTTAAAGTCACCATTTATGTGGTTTTTTTGTTTTGTTTATTTTTTTTTAAAGAGAAACCATATTCTATAAACACTAGGTGAACTGTCTTCCCTTTTAACATTAGATATACAAATTATCCCATGCCCATTGTCTAAAACAAATCAGGCTGGTTCAAGAAGGAGCTAAGTAGCTTTCCTAAAATAAATGCTGCATTTGAAATGACACATTACTTTCCATCAGATTTTGGTGGGAATATTATGTTTATGGAAGGAACCCAGAATGTTCTATAAGTAAATAATTAGTTTTTTCATATTGAGAACATCTAAGTCAAGGAAGGGAGAAAGAGTATTTGGCCCTGAAAAATGTGGGCAAGACAAATCCAGATTTGACTGGTGAAAAATATTCTGAATCCACCTAAGATATATGAATGCTTATAGGTTAATATAAAATATAAATTACTGGTTTATGAATTTGCTCGTCTTTATTCTAAAACACACTTCCAAAAACGTATGTTCAATTGGACAGGATATAGAGCAAAATTTATTATTTGGGATGTGTTAAAAAAGTTGAAGATGATAGTTGAGGTGTTATAGAACATGAATTATTGTGTTTGTGCCTATGTTTATTATATGCATATAATTGTGTAGGGAAATACACACCCATCTCCACCCCATACAATTACCATGCATCACAGATTAACCAAGGTGGTCCCAGTTCTGGGGATTGGCCAGAAAAAGTCTAGAAAAATGTACACCACGCCACTCCTCTTTCTTCTACTCTCACAGTCACAAAAAGGAGAGGAAAATTATTATTAACACTAAGAATAATAACATTCATTCAGCCCTTACTACATAACAAGGGCTCTTCTAAGCACTGGGGAAGAAACAAGATAATCATGTCCCTGTCCCACAAAGACTGGAAAGAGCACAGGCCTGGGAGCCAGAGGACCTGAGTTTCAATCCTGTCTCTGCCAATTGCCAGCTGTGTGACCTTGGGCAAGTCACTCAACTACTCTGTGTCTCAGTTTTCCTGTTCTCCCCCTTACTTAGACCGTGAGCCCCATACGGGACAGGGACCGTTTCCAACCTAAGTAACTTGTATTTACCCCAGCGGTTAGAATAGTGTTTGATGCACAGTAAGTGCTTAAGAAATCCCATAAAATAAATAAATAAATAAATAAATAAATAAATAAATAAATAAATAAATAAATAAATAAACATGCAGGTGTGCAGAGAATGAACTCCTATGTCTTTTTTTTTGGAGCCCTGAGTAAGATTTGATGGGGTCAAGGGGCTGGTGTAGATTTTTGCATGACCCCTCAGGATTAGTAAATAGAACCTCGGCTTCTCTGCAAGCTGGTCTCATTCATTCATTCATTCAATCGTATTTATTGAGCGCTTACTGTGTGCAGAGCACTGTACTAAGCGCTTGGGAAGTCCACACCAGAGAGATTCCACACCAGGATTGTAACATTCTCCAGCTGGTCATCATGTAAATTATGCCTCAGGTCCATTTTCCTTTTCAACTCAGTCAAGATAACTTCTTGGCTTTCTCGGGTCATCCTTCCGGGCCTTTCTCATTGCTGTCCCAGATTCATTCCCAAAACAATATCCACTTCCTTTTGGTCTGTCTCAATTTTGCACTGCCCTGTCTGTCAACAAACAAAGTGAAGCTAAAGGACTGAGTGGAAGAGACATCTGAATTCGGGGAAATCATTTCCTAGAGAGTAAAAGTACAGTTCTGACTCCTGAGTATGATAAATTACTTATTATAAATTTATATATAAATTTTATATAATTTATAAATACAATAAATTGATGATTTAGTCATATTAATGTCTGTCTACCCTTCTAAACTGCAAGCTCTCTGTGGACCGAGAACATGTCTGCTAATTCTGTTGTATCATGCTCTCCCAAGCACTTAGTACAGCGTTCTGAACAGAGTAAGTGCTTAATAAAGGCCATTGATAAAGAGGAACTAGAAATAAGAATCGATCACTGTATGGTATTTATTAAGTGCTTACCGTGTGCAGGGTGCTTTACTAGGTGCTCAGGAGAGCATAATATAACACAGGTGGTAACCATGAAGAAAGTCATTTTAAGGGACCGCACTTCCCAGAAAGCATCGTTTGTATTTCCTCCCCACCAAGGTCCCCTGCATGGGATCTTTAGAAGTAACCCTGGTGAAATGGTTAGCTTCCTTTGTGCCTGGACACTAGTGTCAATCATCCTGAAAAAAGTTTTTCCCTGTCGGTGAATAAATCTCTTTAAGAGCCTGTTTTAACCTGATAACCCTGGTGTTTGTTTTCTCAGAGAAGTTTACATAAGGAGATAAGGATTTAAGTATTTAGGACAGTCTACGGTTTGGAACTTTTTGTTGGATTCCCTTTTTGCTTTGACTTTCTGTCTTTTTGGAATGAAGCTTCTCTGTGAATGAATATCAACCATATTTATCTATCATCTACTGTGTGCAAAACACTGAACTAAGTGCTTGGTAGAGTTAACAAACATGGTTCCTCCCTTCAAGGAGTTTACAGTCTATTGGTGAAGACATATACTGAAGTAGTTTACAGATATGAAGAAGAAAAAGGAATACATGTATATATAGTATAGTAATAAAAGGAATACAGTAATAAAGGAACATATATACAAACATAGTATATATATGTGCATAAGGAAGAGGGTAGTTAAAATATATATAGTGTTATCTATTGTTCTCTCCCAAGCTGCTCAGTATAGCCTTCCACATAAGCTCTGAATAAATACCATTGATGAGGTTATGGGGGGATGTGAGTTCACAAATGCCTCAGGCACAGAAGTACTGAAGTGGCAGTTGGTAAAAACATAATCTGGGAGGACTCGTCTGGATTTGTCCAGAATCAAGTAATTACAATTCCCTAAAGATGTAAACTGGAATGCTTACATTACCTTCGAGTCCATTTCAGTGGCTTTTTTTTTTTTCGATCACTTTCAGAGGTTTGGGGGTTTATTCCTCTTCACTTAATCAATCAATGATATTCATTGAGCACTTACTTTGTGCACAACACTGTACTAAGCACTTGGGGGAGTATAATCCAACAGAATTAGCAGACACCATCTCTGCTCATGAGTTTACAGTGTGGGACATCATCTAACTACCACTTGTAATCCTTCATTTGCTATTTATATCAGTCTTCTTCGAGGAAGTCTATTCTAGTTCTATTCTGCTCTCTTCTTTTCTATTTTATTCTTGCCTCATGCTTTATAGTTTTCTTAACATCCTGCAAAACTGAGACGTGTACCACTATTTCTCCTGGTTTTACCTCAGCCTGGAAGAAATCAACTCTTGAAATGAGAGCAGATTGAATCTCAACTGTAGCTAATTAGCCAGGAAAGTAGCTTTGGCCTGTTTTTCCTATTCCATTCCCGCATTCCCTTGGGTCTTCAGATAGCAACTTGAACTTGCTCCCTGTCTCCCCATCTCCCCCAAGTCTCCCTCCATTCTAAATCTGTTTTTGTAACTCTTTTCTTTTCTACAGCTCCAATGTGATGGACTTCATTATCGTTATTGAGGCTTCTCTCCTGAAGTGCAAAATTGGGAAGCTAGGGCTGAATCAGGGTAGGATGGGGATAGGTGATGGAAGAGCAGGAGGAAGAAGAAGAGGACAAACAGGAGGGTAAGGAGGAGGGGGAGAGAGAAAAAGGAGAAAGTTGAGGAGAAGGGAAAATCCCAGGGGAAATGATTCAGGGCTCTTCCCTGCCCCAACACAGATGGACTCTCCCATCTAGTTTTGCAGCTCTAAAGGGTGGCGGCTTTCGGGGTATGGGGCAGTGTGTCAGCAGTGAAGTCCACTGCATTGGACCTCTAAGAAAAGAAAGTAAGCCATAGACGCAGATTTTCAAAAAGAAGGGAGAATGGGGATTTGTCGGGGTGGTCAAGTTGTGAGGAGAGATGTGGCTAGGAAATCCACGGAACCCCATAGAGGTAAAGGATAGGGACCAGTTTGGAATTACATATGGGAATGGGATGGAGCTAGATGTCTGTAGCTAAGCAGCAAAGAGGTCAAAAGCTATGTCACACTTGAGCGTCCTAGAGAAGTGAAACTTGCTCCTCTGACAGATAACTGACGTTCGCAACAAACCTCAAGTGGCTTTTTCAGATTTAGTAAAAGAGAAAATTTCAGGACCTATCTCCAGTTGCATGAATTAAAAAACAAAACAAAACTGGGATGGTGGAGCAGTGACATCTGGATGTAACACACACTTGCTTTCCTCTACTTCAGGTTTGTTGAAATGGAAGTCAGCACTCATTAAGTTGCATCAATAGATGGTAACTTGCACAGTGTATTTGTTATCAAGGCTTTATTGTTGAAAACAAAATTGAAGTTCTCTTCTCTGGCACATAAAACAATTATCTCTACAAAAGGAAAGTCTACAAATCTTGATAATTTATACAAATAACAGTTTCTCAAAAAATAAAATTTTAATTTAGTAAACTTGCCTTGTGCTCTTTTTAGCACTGTCTACAATAGTCCACCATAAATCCCTGAGCAGAGACACATATTTTTGACCGAGTTTTCAACTGTTTTTTTTTCCCCAAAAAGTTAGTTATCAAGCCCAGCCCTGCACTAGAATGTGTCAGGGACAATCTTGTTAGATTTTCATTCATCTTTAGACCCAGACCTACATAGCACAGCTGCTTGAAAACTGTGTCAGTGTGGAGCAACTGATATGCAATCAGTGGAACTTTCTGAACAAGAACCGACGTTTTGAAAGGAAGGGAAGAAACAGACAGTGAAAGGTTATAACCAGGAAGCCACTGAAGTTCAATACCTACTTAAATAAATAAAGCTGCGTGATACCACAGTTAGTCGATTGCATCCAGAGCCTTAAATTAACTCATTCTGTAAATTTCCGAGAAAAAGGGAAGAATATATTTCATCCCATCACTTATGCTTTTACCACGGGCTAACAAGTGACTACAAAAGTACTGGGCCTGGGTGATGTGAACATTAATCAAATCGCTCATTAAAATAATGTAGAAATATTCCATGAATAGGCCCTTTGAATAATCCCATCCCCAAAGTCACTCGTTAAACTTGGCATTATTAACAAAGAAAGAAAAGTCAATGCCACACGTTATGAAAGCTATTTAAAAATCATTTCTCCCAAAGAGTTTCCATAAAGATCAAAAGCCTTTTTCTTCAGAGACTGTACAGCTATTTCTGGAGACATCCTATTTTCTTTCCAGCACATAAAGTAGCCAAATAAAAAGAAAATGTGAAAGACATAAAAAAAGTAGTATAAACTGTAAAATACTGGCTTAATGATTGTTGTTGTTTTGCTACTGTTGAATAATAAATAAATAAATACATACAGCATTGTAGTTTTTTCAACACGTATTTAGGGGTAGTCTGGTATTCTACAGGAAAGCTTTTTAGTACAAAGTTTGAATGCATCTTAAGGAAATGTCTGAAAATGTTCTCCATTACATATATCCTTTTCCCGTGAAATGACCACTGAAAGTGGAGGCCATTAGATAGGTAAGTAACATAGCAGATTTTTATTTTGAAAATTAAATTTTTTTTAAGTAGGAAAAAATTAGCAGATCACCTAGAAAATGCAGGCTAACACCATAATACTTGCAGCTTGAAATAAATTATGAAGTTTTCTTAGAAAAGTCAAACAATTAAATAAGAGTAAATAAATCTAAAATGTAAAGAATCCCTTAGAAATTTAACAGCACTGCTGCTTTGGTGCATTTTAAGCACTCCGAGAAGGTTTACACTCTATTCCCTACATTAACTGACCACCAATATTACCCATACCACTTGGTCTCTTCACTTTCGAATAAGGCAGTTCCTTCTGGGAAGTACAAAACATCTTTCCTCTTCTGAATAGATGCTGGTTATTAGTTCCATTTGCAAACGTTTGCACAAGTGATTATTTACAAATTTCCTTCCAGTTGTATTTTTGTTGAGTCCAAGCCAATAAGCATTTCTAAGGAGCTCAGGTTAAACCGACTCACCTTTGACAGGACTTTGATGGGAATCCAACACAGTGTTTTAAGGTTTCAAAATGAAAATCAGGTTAGAAACGATTTGGTTAAATGTTTAAAGGGACAAATGTCTCACAAACAATGCATGATGCCTTTGAGGCTCCTTTGTACAACAGGGTGAACTAGGCTTGGCTGTTGATTTCTCAGACAGCGAAGCCAACACCTTTCAAAAGTCACTGACCTCGAAACAAGGAAACAATGACCCGCGTTTGTCACTAACCACTGCGGATGCCGTATTTTAAGCCCAACTGACTTATCTTCACAAACTAGGTTTGTAAATTTGTGAAATCAATGGGCATGCTGTGCACACCAGTAGATTCGGCAGCATTAAGACCAACTGCATATAAAAATGGGATTTTGTGCCCATTTAACATCACTACAGTCTTTGGATCAGTTTAGGCTACGGTTTTATCTTTTCACAGGGCTGGATCCATGCTACAAATCCTCTCACAGTGCTTTAGGTAAAACATGATTTTCAAGGACCTGCACAATAATGAGTAAATTTAAGTGACTGATCCCTTATCAAGAAGGTCATAGCAACCTGCTTTTTGAGCTGGGGTTGCATTTTTTGTGGGTTTTTAATTAAATCCTTCGTGAGGTTTCCAAAGTTTCCTTTTTGGCAAAATTGGGGAGCCCAATTGTGGAGTTCATTCCCTCTCCGAAGTCGAGACGGTCCCCAGCTCAGACTACCACATCCCCGGGGTTCTCTCAACGCATCGCTTCCTGGAAGTTCTGTTTTTTATTTAAGTCGGCTGAAATTTAGAAAAAAAAAAAGGAAAGAAGCTTCCAGCCTCGGGGGTCATGTTTTGGATGTCTTTAACCCTTGCTTCTCCATAATATTCCAGAGTTTGCGGAGATTGGACTGTGTGATGACATCATCGGGTTTAAGTTGGAGGGCTTGAAGATAGTTTGTTTCGGCCTCTCGGAGCTTCCCGTTGAGGTGAAGAATGGCTCCGAGGTTCATCAGGGCAGCTGGATACTGGAATGAAAGGAGACAGGGAAAGCTGGTCAGAGTCTGAATTTTGGCTTTTTCGTCTCTCTAGAACAAGGCCTTTATTCACTTAAATGAATTGTTCCCTTATGTAATGATAATAAAAATAATAATGGAATTTGTTAAGCACTTACTATGTGCAAAGCACTGCAAGGAAGCTACGGATTAAACGAATAAGCGAAAATGACTAAGAAGAGTTTTTCAAGCAAATTTGTTTCACAGTGCCATAGGGTGGGTACAATAGTACGGAGGAATTAATTTCTTTCAAATGAAGGAAAAAACAAAAACAATTACACACGAAGACTACGTGGTAAACAGTTATATTGGGGAAAAAATGGATATGTAGTTAAAAATTAATATCAATGTTCTCTATCCCTTGCCATCTGGTAAAGGAAAAAAAAATTTTGCAAGTTTGGTTAAGGGTATAAAGGAAGAAAACAGAAAATCCTATAGTAATCATTATAGTTTCTTATTTCTCTAAACCCAATGACAACTGAAAGAACACCATTTTTGATTGATCAATTACCTTTTGCTCATTTATGGATAAAGACTGTCCACAGAGCTTAAATTCTGCTTCTCACCCTTATGCACATCCTGATTAACCGTGAAGACGGCACTGATGATGGCAGCAGCTTAACTTCATAGTGTGTTTCAGGATGTAAATCATCGATGATTAAAATATTACTAGCAAAATAATAAATTACACAGCCATCCAAAAGAAACATTTTCCATATCTGATTTTGCTAAGTCAAGTCTAGTTCTTACTTGTGTACCTGAAAATTTGATAAAAATGTCTAGTTATATTACAGTGAAATGAAAGAAATGAGGGGTG
Organism: Tachyglossus aculeatus; assembly: GCF_015852505.1. Classification (NCBI taxonomy): domain Eukaryota; kingdom Metazoa; phylum Chordata; class Mammalia; order Monotremata; family Tachyglossidae; genus Tachyglossus; species Tachyglossus aculeatus. Next base: position 31,294,470 of record NC_052079.1, on the reverse strand, counting down.
AGAACTTCCTTACTTGCTAAGAATACTAAAGTAACTGGACAAAGAAAAAAACGCTTCTGTTGTCTGAGAGCTGTCCCATCCCATGAATTTTGCCCCTCAAGCATACACACATTCTGACTAATACCATAGAAGACCCAGATGATAGCAGCGGCATAGCTTCATAGTGTGTTTCGGGGTGATAAACTCTAAGTATTTGCTATGCAAATTAAACCTATTAAAAATGCGGTTTCAGTTTTCCACTGAGCAGACTTTGAATCACCCTGGGACCTATATTTCTCAGACTCAAGATAAATTTCTGTCAGCATTTCTAAGTCACCTGATTTTTACCAAGTGCAACGAATGACTTACTAATTATTTTTCTGTCCCAACTCTTTGAGATGGGTTAGTGTCGCTATTCTCATTCTACAGGAAACAGATGAGGTCATTGGTCCCCAGGAGGATAAAAATGGTTTTAAAATATATTCCCTCAAGCTGTCTCCTCAATGCTTTCAAGGAACAGGTTGCCAACATAACAGCTCAATCATCTTTTTGAACTATAAACAAAAACTCAACTATAGGTGATTGTAAGACACAAAGAAAGGGAAAGTTGTACCCTTAGCATATATTCCCCAAGAACTTACATGGCATTTGACTATAGCTGCTCAATAATTAGTTTTGCAAACAATGACGAAATGGTAAAAATGAAGGGAATGCTAATGTATGCTTTACTGTCTCGAATGAAACTATTGTCATTTTTGATAACATATATGAACAAGGGGTTCTTCTTGTTAAAGGAACTTTATTGTCCCCTGTCTGAATTCAGCACTTTTCTGACGGTCTTTGAGAACTATGCATATTTTGACCTGATTTGCTTGCCTATCCACTAATCCAAATACCATCTCTCATTAGGATCTGTGGGTTACATTTTGGAAACCTAAGGACTGCAATTAGGGATGAAAGGTGGATGATTTGAATCCCCAGCCACTGGGAGAAAAGAGAGACAAAGAGGAACCAATAGTAGCTGGAAAAGGAAGTCATTTTGAGTGTATTTGGGTTGGTCAGAAGCTACCTACTAGACTAAGTCTCTGTCTCCCACATTGGATTATAAAACACTCAAGGGCAAGAGATGTGTTTTCTATCTTTTTTGTACTCTCCCATGTACCTAGTACACTTCTTCAAACACAAAAAAGTACTCAAAAATATGAATGATTTGTTGTCAGAAAGAGACACGGAAAGGCTGAAGGAATTACTGTGGGCAAGAGGGGCAATAGTCAAGCAACAAGGCCATCTCTGGTTGGGAAAACAGGAAGACTGTCCCTCATGGCTTTCACTGGGCTTGAGGTAGGTATCAGGAGCTTCTCTAGGATATTGAGCTAGCCCTTTCCGCCAAGAGGATAACAGCATCAGAACTGCATACCAAACCCTAAATGAAATAAACAAACACAAATGAGAAGCAGCGTGGCTCAGTGGAAAGAGTTCGGGCTTGGGAGTCAGAGGTCATGGGTTCTAATCCCGGCTCCGCCACTTGTCATTTGTGTGACTTTGGGCAAGTCACTTAACTTCTCTGTGCCTCAGTTACCTCATCTGTAAAATGGGGATTAAGACTGTGAGCCTCACATGGGACAACCTAATCACCTTGTATCCCCCCCCCACATGGGACAACCTAATCACCTAGTATCCCCACCCCAACACTTAGAACAGTGCTTTGCACATAGTAAGCACTTAAAAAATACCATCATTATTGTTCTTATTATTACCATTCTATAAAGTACACTTAGTTCTCCCATAATGCAGGGGTTAATAATAATAATAATAATTGTGGAATTTATTAAGCGATTACTATGCACCAGCACTGTAATGAGAGCAGGAATAGATACAAGATAATCAGGGTGGACACAGTCCCTTTTCCATATGGGGCTCACAGTCTCTATCCCCATTTTACAGATGTACTGAGGCCTAGAGAAGCTATGCGACTTGCCCAAGGTTACACAGCAGGTAACTGGTGGAGCTGGGGTTAGAACCCAGGTCCTCTGACTCCCAAGCCCGTGCTTTAGCCACTAGGTCATGTTGCTTCTCCAGTTCCTGAAATAGGGCTAAAACTGATGCCAAGAGTGCTAGGAAGAGAAATGGAAGGTTTTTTTCTTCATTTCTTAAGCGCTTACTATGTGCAAAGCATTCATTCATTCAATCATATTTATTGAGTGCTTACTGTGTGCAGAGCACTGTACTAAGCGCTTGGGAAGTACAAGTCAGCAACATATAGAGACGGTCCCTATCCAAGAATGGGCTCACAGTCTAGAAGGGACTAGAAGCACTGTTCTAAGCACTGGGGAGATCACAAAGGTGATCAGGTTGTACCATGGGGGGCTCACGGTCTTAATCCCTATTTGACAGATGAAGTAACTGAGGCACAGAGATGTTAAGTTACTTGCCCAAAGTCACACAGCTGACAACTGGCAGAGTCTGGATTTGAACCCATGACCTCTGACTCCAAATCCCATACTCTTTCCACTGATTCACACCGCTCCTTAAGTTTTCTGAAGCAGACAAGACCAGAATTCCTAGTCCAAGAATTCCAGGTGACTGAATGTCTGATTATACATCCATGTCATCACGCTCTGCCAGCTGTAACTCAAGCACTGGGAAACTGCCTTCCAATTTTTCCTTACACACACTGTGTTTTATTAAAGGCAGCCGATGAAACTTTTCAGCAAGTTAACAAAGGCAGTGAGCAACTAGCAGCCTGATGGTTCTGTACAACAAATGACACCACGTACTACTTCACAGACTAGAAAGCAGAAGCAGACACTTCCCTCAGTTCTTTCAGGAGACAGATGCTACCCATCAAACAAGCTGACAGGCAATCCTACTGAGGCTGTCAGTGGCGTCTTTCTCAGCCCATTGGAAATTAGGTCCTTGCTGGTATTTTCTAATGCTCTTATGCTTATTTCCTCCATTAATAATAATAATAATGATGGCATTTATTAAGCACTTACTATGTGCAAAGCACTGTTCTAAGCACTGGGGGGATACAAGGTGATTAGGTTGTCCCACATGGGGCTCACAGTCCTAATCTCCATTTTACAGATGAGGTAACTGAGGCACAGAGAAGTTGTGACTTGCCCAAAGTCACCCAGCAGACAAGTGGTGGAGCCGGGATTTGAACCCATGACCTCTGACTTCAAAGCCCGTGTTCTTTCCACTGAGCCACGCTGCTTCAAGTGGGAAGCAGCGATATGACAATCTCATTTAGTTACCAGAAGCATTTTCTCTTTTCTTTGAAACTAAATTACTTCATTGTTTCCTTCGTGAAGTTTTTCAACATCATCATTTGCTACACTTTTCACCTCAGCAGTGGAAGAATTAAAAAGAAAAATATAGCCAGAGGGAAATAAGAGCTCAATAAATATCATTGATTGATTGACTGAAAGGAGTGAAGAGAGAAGAGAAAGAGGCAGGAACAGGCAAGCAGGCGACACGTCGGGACAAAGATCTTTCAGGAAGCTGCTGTTGCTATTTCTCAACTCGGGCTACCTCTCAATGTCCTTTCTGGCCACAGGATTGACGATTGGAAATCTATAACCTCTTGAAAATCCACCCTGAAGTTCAGCTTTTGAACAATATTGTAACGCCCCAGAGACACAAAATCCTCTGCCACAGCAATGTTAAGAGCAGCTACTACTACAGCACTCTCTTGGTTAAAGGTGACATTGAGTAGAGTGCACTGATCAATAATTGCTCAGTGGGCTTCGATGATGACAATTTTAAAAGATATACTGTAAGTAGGTCATGCTTTTTTAAACAAAAATCATTACTGGAATACTTTCAAATGAGTCTTTCAAAATTTACAGGGCAGCACTTACTCTAGCCAATACCCAACTGATCCAGACCTTGGAATGCAATCTGTGCATTATCTAAGGCTCCTGCTTCTCTGTTCTTCTCTCTTTCTTTATTTGACCATTTTCCTGCTAATTAGCACCTCATTCAACTAAGCTGAGGATGTGAAATCTAGAGAAGTTGATTCTGATTACTAATTACTCTCCCGCATAAGAAAGTTGGTGGGGAAAGAGGTTTTAACGCTTGGGGATGCCTATTTCTGTATCCCTTATTACCACGGTTCATCAAAAGCTGAATGGTTACAGCTTTCGTAATATTACGAATAATTCTGACACCAACACTAGCGCTAAAGACCTATCTGGTAGTGGCTTGTAAAATTAAATTATTCATAGAGCTAAGAAAATTCCTATTATCAACTACAAACACACTTAAGATCTCCACTACTTAATAACTATGGTATTTGTTAAGTGCTCACTATGTGCCACGCACTGTACTAAGCCCTGGGGTAAATACAAAGGTAATCTGTTCCTACCTGGGGTTCACAGCCTAAATAGGAGGGCGACCAGGCTCTGAATCCCCATTTTGCAGATGAGGGAACTGAGGCAAGTTAAGTGTTTTGCCCAAGGCCACACAGCAGATATGTGGCAGAGCCAGGATTAGAACCCAGATCCACTGACTCTCAGGCCTATGGTTTTTCCACTAAATCGAGCTGTTTCCCTACTTGACCAGAAAACAAATCAAATGATGGGGGACTTAAAGGATACCCACAGTCTTCCTAATTCATTCATTCATTCAATCGTATTTATTGAGCGCTTACTGTGTGCAGAGCACTGTACTAAGCACTTGGGAAGTACAAGTCAGCAACATATAGAGATGGCCCCTACCCAACAACGGGCTCACAGTCTAGAAGGGGGAGACAGACAACAAAACAAAAAACGTAGACAGGTGTCAAAATCGTCAGAACAAAGACTCTTCTGTCTAAACTAGGTGACAGGGGTTTCAATTTTCCTCAAAGCAGCAGCTAAATAATGTAGTCCTTTCTGCCATTCAGTGAAAATTATTTGACAGAGCTGTAGTGGAGCAGGAAGGCAAACGGAATTTCAGTGACTGATTGGACCATGATGTTTAAAAATGAACATGCAGACAATTTTGGAGGGGTTTAAAGTGAAAAATATGTACTCTTGAAGTTAATTTGTCACTCTAAGCCCAACTGCCAAATAAGGTCTCATGCTTCCAGTTAAGAACACGATGGTGCATCGAGTTAAGTTCCAGTGGATGAAGTTAAATGCTCCAATTGCATATGGAGGGGAAACATTTCTGGGTAAAACCACACCAAAAAAAATTACCAAAAATATGATTGTGTCTAAAACTATAAAGTTTGCAATTTATTTGCATAGGTGCTCTTCAAAAGTCTCATAATAATTCATAATTCTCGTCTATCTCGCCACCAATCCCTCACCCATGTCCTGCCTTCTGGCTTGGAACACCTTCCCTCCTCAAATCTGACAATGACTCTCCCCATCTTCAAAGCTTCACTGAAGGCAAATCTACTCCAAGAGGTCTTCCCTAAGCCCCCGTTTTCCTCTTCTCCCACTCCCTTCTGCCTCACCCTGACTTGCTCCCTTTGTTCTTCCTCCCTCCCAGCCCCACAGCACATGCATATATCTGCAATTTATTTATTTATATTAACGTCCGTGTCCCCCAGTCTGGACTGTAAACTCTTTGTGGTCAGGGAATGAATCTGTTTATTATTGCATTGTACTCTCCCAACTGCTTAGTAATTAATTAATTTTGGTATTTGTTAAGTGCTATGTGCCAAGCACTGTTCTAAGCGCTGGGGGAGATACAAGGTAATCCGGTTGTCCCACATGGGGCTCACAGTCTTAATCTCCATTTTCCAGATGAGGTAACTGAGGCACAGAGAAGTTAAGTGACTTGCTCAAAGTCACACAGCTGAACCTCTCCCGCTGCCCGGGGCCTTCTCTCTGGGTCGGCCTTGGACTGGTCATCCAGTAGGGTCCACAGCCCCCAGTGGGTGCTCAGTAGAGCCTGGGACTGTGGTAGTGGGGAGTGGAGGGAGGCTGAGGCTGGGGCAATCACCATCTAGCAGGCTGGTGGGTGGTAGCCACCAGCCTGGCTCAGTGGAAACAGCACAGCTTTGGGAGCCCGAGGTTATGGGTTCTAATCCCAGCTCCGCCACTTGTCAGCTGGGTGACTTTGGGCAAGTCACTTCGCTTCTCTGAGCCTCAGTTCCCTCATCTGTAAAATGGGGATTAAGTCTGTGAGCCCCACGTGGGACAACCTGATCATCTTGTTCCCTCCCCCAGCACTTAGAACAGTGCTTTGCACACAGAAAGTGCTTAACAAATGCCATTATTATTATTATTATTATTATAAGTGGCAGAGCTGGGATTAGAGCCCATGACCTCTGACTCCCAAGGCCGCGCTGTTTCCACCGAGCCACGCTGCTTCTCAGTACTGTGTGCTGTGCACACAGTAAGTGTTCAATAAATATGACTGAATGAACAAATTAACTTGGGGTTCTCACAAAAACTCCAATTCTAGAATACATAGTCATTTTTAGAGTACTCTACAAATATGCAAGCATACAATAAAAATCATTAGGATGAACCATGTGTATGCTAAAATACTGGCATACCCAAGAATTTGTCTGTAATATGTTCCTCAAAAATGCATCTCAATAACGCATATACATATGGCTGCAACGTGGGTATAATTTCCCATAGACTTACATACAGTAAATTAGGAATTATCCCAGAACCGGCTTCTTTGCCGCTTGCACCTTGAGCTGCCTCTTTCCAGGAGAGCACTTCTCTCATCGCCATGGAGACAGGTCATAGTTTGTCCGGAGGGAATCACAGACAGCTGCGGAGGGGATGCATTGCCTCCACATGGAGGAGGGGGAGAAAGAGCGTGACTGCTCGTTGCACCATCATCATCATCATCAATCGTATTTATTGAGCGCTTACTGTGTGCAGAGCACTGTACTAAGCGCTTGGGAAGTACAAATTGGCAACATATAGAGACAGTCCCTACCCAACAGTGGGCTCACAGTCTAAAAGCCCAGACCGGAGCTCTCAGGGAATTGGGGGTTTCAGGGTTCAGCCCCTGGGGTCAGGGGGTTCTGGGGAGCTCCTGCTGAGAGGCTGGTGATGGAGGTTCACTTCTTTAATAATAACCTTCTCACTGTACCAGGATCTCATCTATATCACCACCGACCCCTCATCCACATCCTCCCTCTGGCCTCCCTCCTGAAATCACTCAATGACTCTGCCCTCCTTCAAAGTCTTATTGAAAGGACATCTCCTCCAAGAGGTCTGCTTTCCTCTTCTCCCACTCCTTCTGTCACCCTGATTTGCTCCCTTTATTCACGCCCCGTCCCAGTCCCACGGCACTTTTGTACATATCTGTAATTTATTCATATTAAGGTCGGTCTCCTCCTCTAGACTGTAAGCTCATTGTGGGAAGGGAATGTGTCTGTTTACTGCATTACTGTAGAGAAGCAGCGTGGCTCGGTGGAAAGAGCATGGGCTCCGGAGTCAGAGATCATGGGTTCAAAGTCAGCTGTGTGGCTTTGGGCAAGTCACTTAACTTCTCTGTGCTTCAGTTACCTCATCTGTAAAATGGGGATTGAGACTGTGAGCCTGCCCGTGGGTCAACCTGATCACCTTGTAACCTCCCAAGCACTTAGAACAGTGCTTTGCACATAGTAATTACTTAATAAATTCCATTATTATTATTATTATTACTTTACTCTCCCAAGCTCTTAGTATAGTGCTCCGTGCTCAGTAAATATGATTGATTGAATGAATGAAGCATGCGGTGGGGAGTGAATTGGAGCTGATGCCACGGTGGATTGGGAATCATCTGGGAAAACCCAAGCCAGCCTCCTGCTGTATGGGGTGAGAAAGCAGGGCAGGACACAATCCTATCTAGAGGAGGGGGAAGGGATGTTGGGGATCCCAGCCAGGAATTGGCTGCGGGTACAAGAGGATTTCACAAAAAACCAAGAGCTCACTAAATAAAAATATGGTGTGGAGCCCACCGGGGAGAGAGTGAAGAGGGAGGGACCCATCTTAGAGACTGGAAGGAGGAGGAAAACTGTTCAAACAGAAGAGAATGGGAAAAGAAAGACCCAGGGGGCGAAGGCAGGACAGAACTGATTTAGAAATCATTTACCAGCTGGAATGGGGGTAATTTCATGGACAGAGTTTAAGGATCTTGGGGTACATTGACAATTAGTCCCTGGAGCATCTCCAGATTTTAGGTATTCTGAGGTATAGCTGTTGTAAAAGTGGTTCATGGCTGTGGCTCCTCCAAAGAACTTCGCTCTATCAGGATACACAGTGTAATTTCAGCTCCTGCGGAGTGGTTTTTTGAATAAAGTAATTGCATCAAACTTTCTAAAGAACTCATTATGTCACATAAAACACAACAAAGGAAATCTAATAACAGCAAAATCCATTCAGATACATAATGGAAACTGATGCATTTTTTTCCAATTTGTATTTTGGAAGCAACCTTGAAAATAGTTTTGATTTTTAAAAAAACATAATGGATGAAAAAAATTACTATATTTTAGTCTATTTCCTTTTCTCAGTGATGAGCTTACATTTATACACTCTTGTTCCATTTTCCAATCAGAGAAGTGCAAGAAAACATTTTTATGGCTGCCACAATGTACTTTCCAGCACTTAGAACAGTACTTGGCACATAGTAAGTGGTTAAGTAAGTAAGTGCTTTTTTTTATTTTATTTTGTTAGTATGTTCGGTTTTGTTCTCTGTCTCCCCCTTTTAGACTGTGAGCCCACCGTTGGGTAGGGATTGTCTCTATATGTTGCCAACTTGTACTTCCCAAGTGCTTAGTACAGTGCTCTGTACACAGTGAGTGCTCAATAAATACGATTGATTGATTGATTAACCAATGCCAACATTATTACTATAATTATTATTACTTTGCTATAGTCCATGGCAATAAACATGTAAAATTTGAGGGTTTGGGTTATTTTTAATAGTTAAGGTTATCTGGTGATTCTGAAATAGTTCTCAATTGGAAGTTTCAAAAATGAAATTAGCACAAGTTGGTTCTGACTTCAGAAGTCATCCTTTGGTAGAGTACAATACAACAGATACCAACTGTACAGTACTCTTCTAAGGGCTTAGTACAGAGCTCTGCACACAGTAAACACTCAGTAAATACCATTGATTGATTGACTGATTGAATTGATCCTACTTCAAAGAGTGCTGCTGGTCAGATTTTCTTAGATTCAATCAATAGAAATAACAACTGGTTAATATGGAGAATGACTATAGATTCCGTACTGTTCACTGGTTTTGTATGATATTATCTGCCTGCTATATAGCAACTTCAACTAAGCCAAGCAGAAACTGGGATGAAGCAGGTACACTGTTCTCTAAACTAAGGAAAACTTGTGCTATAATACACATTCCTCGACTGGGACCATACAGATGCACAAAGCCATTTCTAACGTCACAGTTATGTTCTATCTTGATAGGCCAGATAGGCACGCTTGTAGGAAAAATACTAAGCCAGATTTATTGGAAGAATCATAAGTAGCAAGAGCAAAGCAGCTCTCTGCAAGACTACATATCACAACTGGGCATACTGCAGTTGGAGAGCCATACGTGGCTCACACAGCCTATGCTCTTTTACTTCTTATTTTGCCGCAGTTGAACTTTAAGCTCGTTGTGATCAGGGAATGTGTCTGTTTATTGTTGTACTATACTCTCCCGAGTGCTTAGTACAGTGCTCTGAACACAAAGTCCTCAATAATTACGAATGACTGACTGAAAGTGTTTGTGCGGGCTGCCTTTTGCGCGCTGCCACCATGGCTTACCACCGTCCACCCAATCAATCAATCAATAGTATTTACTGAGCACTTACTACGTGCAGAGCACTTTACTAAGCCCTTGGGAGAGAATGATACAAAAGAGAAGCAGCATGGACTAATGGATAAAGCACAGCCTTGGGAGGCAGAAGAACCTCTCGCTCCCTACAAGGAGGAGCAGCGTGGCACAGTGGAAAGAGCCCGGGCTTTGGAGTCAGAGGTCATGGGTTCGAATCCCAACTCCACCACATGTCTGCTGTGTGACCTTGGGCAAGTCACTTAACTTCTCTGAGCCTCAGTTACCTCATCTGTAAAATGGGGATTAAGACTGTGAGCCCCATGTATGACAACTTGATCACCTTGTAACCCCCCCAGCGCTTAGAACAGTGCTCTGCACATAGTAAGCGCTTAACAAATGCCATTATTATTACTATTATTATTATTATTACACAGCCAAACCCTTTTGGAAGATGAGCGACTTAAAGAGTTCACCTTCCATCAGGAGGAAGACCAAGATGACCAGAACCATGTCTCTCATGCTTCATGCTTCAGCACTGGCTGAGACCGACTGGAATGAAACTTTCCTCCCATTCATTCCTCTCCATTGTCATTTCATTCTCCATCTCCTCTCGTCTCCCTCCAGGCCGTCAAGAAAAGGAGCTGGAGTTGGTGTTTGCACCGGTCCCTTGTGTTTGTTTGAAGAATCCAAAGTAAAGGCCGAACTTCCCATCTCTGACTGACCGTTTTGATGCTAGTGATGCCTACTTGTTTTGTTTTGTTGTCTGTCTCCCCCTTCTAGACTGTGAGCCCGTTGTTGGGTAGGGATTGTCTCTGTTGCCGAATTGTACTTTCCAAGCGCTTAGTACAGTGCTCTGCACACAGTAAGCGCTCTCAATAAATGACTGAATGAATGAATGAATGACCTGGGTTCTAATGCCGGCTCCACCACTTGTCTACTGTGTGACTTGAAGCAAGTCACTTAACTCCTCTGTGCCTCAATTACCTAATCTATAAAATGTGAGCCCCATGTGGGACAGGGACAGTATCCAACCTGATTAGCTTGGATCTACCCTATTGCTTAGTATAGTGCCCGGCACATAGTGCTTAACAAATATCCAGTAAAAAAACAAACTTGGTAAACAGATTCCCTGCCCAGGGCAAGCTTACAGTCTAGCGGGAGAGCACTGTATTGGAAGTTGAAAAGCATATACCAAAAGTAACCAAACTAGAAAATACTGTGCCTATCCTTGAAGGGTTTACAATCTACTAGATTGTAAGTCTGGATCGGGCACGGGCCTGGGAATCAGAAGGTCATGGGTTCTAATCCCGGCTCCACCACTTGTCTGCTGTGTGACCTTGGGCAAGTCACTTTACTTCTCTGGGCCTCAATAACCTCATCTGTAAAATGGGGATTGAGACTGTGAGTCCCACAGGGGACAGGGGCTATATCCAACCCGATTTGCTTGTATCCACCTGAGCGCTTAGAGCAGTGCCTGGTGCATAGTAAGCACTTAACAAACACCACAATTATTATTATTATTATTATTTCTCCAATGCTTCTGTTGTTTACTTATTCTAGGTGCTCATATCGGTGCTCATATAATTACTCAAATATATGTACTCACTCCACAAAACCACTCCAAAACTCAGCTTCTTGGCCTTTTCTCAAATTTCTTATGAATTTCTTTTAGTGAAACAATGCAAATAAACTACCCTGCAAAGCAGTCTCACTTTTCATCTCACTGTTACTATTTTTATGTCGATTGCTGGTTTCTTTTCCAAAACAGGTTAAGTTTTCCAAGTGACTTGTGTGGACTTGGAAGTACAATTCCCTGTGTATTACTTTGGAAAAATAGCCTTCAATATTACCTTCTAGTTAATTAGCTTTTTTCTTGGTAAATTATTAAAGCCTTATCTTTGGCAAATTACTACACTGTGATGAAGTACATTTAACATGAAGTTTAATTGTATTGCTCAAAATATATTTAATACCTTTCCCTAATAAGCACTGGGAAGAAAATTCCTTTTCTAGCATGTGGAATGGTCATTAGAAAAATATTTCCTCCAATAAAACTGAATTCCATTTCCCAATTCCCAAAGATCATGGGATGTACTTCTACGCTCCACCAGAACTGTCAAATTTGGCAGTCACAGAGAGACTTGAAAATAAAATGCCAAAACAGGAACTGCTTAATAACGCTAGCAAGGACAAAAATGTTAATAAAAAAATGATCTGAGGAGGAAGTGGATAGGTTCAAGACCATCAATAGATATGAGAAAGGCACTGAGCTAATGCTGGAGCAAAGTATGGAATGGAAAAGAAACCACTAAATATGGATCCAAAGATACATGAAAAGTTGCACTAACAGGTGTTATTTGAGATCGGAATGTTTTACTCCTTAAAACCGTGACAGTTTTATTTATTCCATTCAACTGCCCGATATGGGAATTCTGCACATGTTCGGCTGATGTCATATACTGGCTACAAAGTAATGTTGAAAAGAAAAAAGGCTTAAATAACATTCGGTTTTCTTAGGAATCCTGATGGGTCAGTCACCTTTTCTCCTTAGTGACTAATGACTCATCAGGCGAAACAACATTCATTATAGTTTTGCATATATGAGCTATCAATAATGAGTTTACTATTCTTACAAATGCCACATACATAATGATCAGGAGTAAAGAGATGTTTAGGTTAACTTATGACTCTATGTGGGTGAAAAGGCATACTCTTAAAATTGAAAGTTTAAATTTCTGTCAGTTTGAAAATCGAGGTATGAGTCAAGTAGTGCTTTTCCCAACTACAGTACTATTGATAAACACATTGTGAGAATCTGGAGTGCTTCCTTCTAGATAATGCTGAAGTGTCAGCGCCATTAATTTGCTCAGGGCGTGGGGAGGGGTAAAAACAAAGCAGGGAATATAACCAGAAACTCTGATCACAGAACTGCAATATCCATGACACACACAAAAATCCTTCTATTCTGAACAAATCTGGTTTAATCTGAGGTATGACAGAAGGCAGGTTTGACACTTGGAATGAAATATGAGAAATATGCCACTACTCGTTGCTGGAGTATAAAACATTAGCACAGAATATTGGATGGAAAATTATTAAGTTATTTATTAAAAAGAATACCACTGTGCATGTAGTGTTTCTGAGTTTATTTAATGAATGCTAAAGCCCACTTCCTTATCTGTTCTAATTGGATAGTAAATTTATCCTATTGTTTCTAGAAACAGTACTGGAATATTCTATTAGGAGCAACCTTGCAGGATTCTTTTTTAATTGAGCTGAAGCAGATGGTTTAATTTCTGTTATGCTAATTTCTTGCTGTGAATTCTGTTTTTTATGGCACTTCATTTCTGATCTTCACTAGGGTCTATCAAGGACCTCATCTTATCTATTTCATATTAAGGACAACATAAGTTAATACAAGCAGCTTCTCTCCTATCCCTGTTCTATTAAGAACACCGTGACCATAACGAAAGTACCTAAGATGAATCTCAATGCAGTTACTGTAACAACAAAGGCCAAACAGTGGATTATGCTTAAATTAGTCCCAAGAAGAGGAAATCTAAGACACTAGCTGAACAACCTAGCCTTTATACAACTACATGTAGCAAGAATATTATCATCAGTGGTATTAACTGAGTGCTTACTATGTGTAGAGGAGTGTACTAAGTACTTGGAAGAGTACAATACAACAGTGTTGGTAAACATGTTCCCTGCCCACAATGAGATCACAGTCTCGGGAAAATAAACAAATCATTTATTATATATAATTTATAGATATATCCTTAAGTTCTGTGGGGCCAATATCAAATGCCCTAAGGTCACAGATCCAAGTGCAGAATATACTGTATTTATGTATAAACACTTGTCTGAGTATGGTCATAAAGAACCTGTGTAATTTGAGGAAGAAATTTAACTGGTTTATGAATATTTTTAAGAGATCTACAAATTTTAAGTCTGTTTCCTGAGGATGAATAGACAAAACAAATGCATGGATTATTAGTCAACTATGCCTTGAACTTTGCTAATGGATTTATGCAGGACAGTGTTCATAAAATATTAAAAATGGCATGTCTAACAACAAATCATTCCACTGTCTGCCTTTCCTGTCTCAAGCTTACTAAATCGATAGGCAGGTTTACAAATGAACTGTTGCAAAATTGAGAATCTCCCAAGGAGAACATCTTGTCCTCAGATTTTAAATTAGGGGACATTAACATACAAATAATGTACCTTTAATGATGCTGAGAATCCATAATTAGAACAATCAAGTCTTAAAGAAATGAGAACTATAGTTTAGTGCAATCAGTCAGAATAAAGTGACCACATTGTTTACAGCTACAAGGGAGATATGGGACAGTGTTCTAACACAATGGGAGCTACTGGGGGAAAAAGTCAATGTTTCAAATAAGGCAGAAAAGGGAGACAGAGACTGAGTGAAAGACAGTCAGAGAGATAAAGATGTGAGAGTGAGATAATAAGAGTCAGAGGACATGGGTTCTAGTCCTGTATCTGCCACTTGTCTGCTGTGTGACCTTGGGCAAGCACTTAGCTTCTCTGTGCCTCAGTTACCTCATCTGTAAAATGGGGATTAAGACTGTGAGCTCCAAGTGGGACAATCTGTATCTACTCCAGCTTTTAAAATAGTGCTTGGCACTTTGTAAGCGCTTAACAAATACCGTAATAATTCCACAATGCCATAATACCATAATTAATAATGGAATTTTATAGAACCAGTGTGGCCTAGTGGATAGAGCAAGGGCCTGTTTAGTCAGAAGGACCGGGTTCTAACCCCAGCTGTCGCACTTTCCTGCTGCATGACCTTAGGCAAGTCACTGAACTTCACTGTGCCTCAGTTATCTCATCTGTAAAATGGGGATTAAGACTGTGAGCCCCATGTGGAACGTGGACTGTGTCCAACCTGATTAGCCTGTACCTACCCCAGTGGTTAATACAGTACCTGGCAGATGGTAAGCGCTTAACAAATACCATAAAAATAAAAATAATGATTGTGCTATTTGTTAAGCGCTTGTAATGTGCCAAGCACTGTACCAAATGCTGAGGTAAATATAATGTAACAGTTTGGAAACAGTCCCTGTCCCCCACGTGGCTCGCTATTTAAGGGAAAAGGAGAACAGGCAATTTAATCCCCATTTTACAGAACAGCAGTTAAGGGACTTGCCCGAGGTCACGCAGCAGGTGACACAGACAGACGCATGCAGAATTGCAAATGTCTATCCAGAGAACTAGAGAGGTTGCTTAGATGTAAAGGTCTGCCACCAACCACTTCAGCACGTAAGCGTTGATATTGTCCCAGCTGTAAACTCGTTGTGGACAGGGAATGTGTCTGTTTATTGTTACAGTGTGCTTTCCCAAGCATTTTAGCACAGTAAGTGCTCAATAAATACGATTGAATGAATGAATGAATGAATGAAATGGCCTCACAGTTACCACCCACACATAATGTCACTGCTCCCACAGTTCCAGCTTGGGGCAAATAACATGGAGATAGCCATGGCAGCAGCAGCTGTGACCATGGAAGCAGCAGGACAGGGACAGAGGAGCAGGAAAACATGGACCATCTTCTCTCTGCACTACCTGCTTCTGTAATTACTGGCTACTGACTTGTGGATATCATGGGCAGCCTTTTAGACTGTGAGCCCACTGTTGGGTAGGGACTGTCTCTATATTTTGCCAATTTGTACTTCCCAAGTGCTTAGTACAGTGCTCTGCACATAGTAAGCGCTCAATAAATACGATTGATGATGATGATGATGGGCAGCCTGTGGCTCAAAGTTGGGCCTGCTGAAGTCTGATGGCTGTGTTCTTGTTACTAACGCAGCTGCCCAGAATTGGGACTGCTTGCAGCTAAATAAACTCTCAGAACTCTTAAAGCTGCAATGAAATTCTTCAAAGAAATCGATGAGCCTTTGTGATGAGTGGAATTCGTTGTCTAACTCATAGAGAGCCAGGGTTGCCTACAGACACTTGGATATGCTAGTTAGGGGATAAACTGACTGCCCTAGGCTTCATTTGACACCATTACTTTGTGTTCTAAGTATAAACAATAGTCTTTGTGATGTTTTATATTACGGTGTTTATGCAACATCAATTCTCTTTTATGATATTTGCCTTTTTAAATGTTATTTTCTATACACTTACTCTATGCCAGACATTGTACTAAGCACTGGGGTTGATTAAAGCTAATCAAGTTGGACACAGTCCACGTCCCACATGGGGCTCACAGACATAATCCCGGTTTTACAGATGACATAACTCATGGCTCAGTGCAAAGAGCCCGGGCTTTGGAGTCAGAGGTCATGGGTTCAAACCCCGGCTCTGCCAATTGTCAGCTGTGTGACTTTGGGCAAGTCACTTCTCTATGCCTCAGTTACCTCATCTGCAAAATGGGGATTAAGACTGTGAGCCCCCCATGGGACAACCTGATCACCTTGTAACCTCCCCAGCGCTTAGAACAGTGCTTTGCACATAGTAAGCGCTTAATAAATGCCATCATTATTTATTATTATAACTGAGACATGGAGAAGTTAAATGACTTGCCGAAGGTCACACAGCAGACAAGTAGCAGAGCCAGGATTAAGACCTAGGTCCTTTTGATTCCCAGACCTATGGTCTTCCAATTAGGCCAGGCTGTTCCTAATACCTTGTGCTGAATACATCAAATATGGTATAACATAATGACATCATATACCATATACAATATTTCATGGACGTTGGTCCTTAGAGATTTTCTTTGGCATTACCGCCACCCCTATTGCTGATGACCTCTGATAGCTAGGCTCCAAGACCTCACCTTTCACCCTACTAATGGATGGTTTATGTCCCCTGTGACACATGACCCTGATATCACCATCTTAGACAGTTGCTGAGGGTCCTATAGCCCTTTGCCTCCACCATTTTCGTGAGGTGTCTCAGCCACCATCTTTTTAAGGGACTAAATAGCCGTCATCTTCGTTTGGAACTACACCCCACCTCGCTGTGCCGCACTCTTTGGTACCTCAGGTACCATCAGAAGCTGTTCCTGTAGAAAGCCACCTGTATGGTTGCTCAACTACAGCTACCCGTGATGGAGACCAGCACCGAAATCAGGAAGTACATGAGGCAGCTGGATCAACAAAGTCAGGCACAATCTAAAGATTTCTGTCAAAAAGACTGGTCATTAAACAGGACCATTGTGAGCTGGAAACCGATCGCTTTGACATCCGTTAATAAAAGAGTTTATATAATTAGCCTCTTGGTACACAATGTCTCTGAAAGGAATGATTCAAACTTTTATCGCCTGGGCTAGTTCTTTATCGAGTTTGTATATCCCAGCCTTATCTTCCTTCAGCGGCTTCCTTAATCCTCCCAAACTTTCTACTGAAAAGTAACAGCATTTGAGATAGTCGTCAGTCCCGTTCGAATAAAACTGCTCTTGACTCGGATAGTGGGATTTCTCTCGGAGTGGAACGTTACTGCCTCACCAACTGCCAGGTCAGGGTACCAAATCAATCTACTCCCTACTGGATCACTTCCCTCTATCATGCTATAATTTAGAAAGAACCTGAAAGGCTTTTCAAGTTTCCACGGGGGCTTCAAAAACATCTCACACTGCGGCTACAGTGCTGTTCTAGTTACCAGATGGCCTGCTCCACCTGCTATGAGTCAGCCATTTCCTGTAATGGACTGCAAAAGAAAAGATCTGTTTGGCTGCTACTTTAGCGATAATCAAAGCAGGAGAAAGATGAAAGTGGAATGTCATAATGTTTGATAAAGCATTAACGGGACAGCTTTAGAGAAGTCTCCCAAAGAGACTTTTAAAGGCAACTGTGGTGTATCAACAACTTTAGGCAGAGAATTGGGTCTAAACTGCAATGTCAGAAGGAGTAAGAAGGACCTAGGTTCTAATCCCTGCTCTGCCACATGCCTGCTGTGTGACCTTGGGCAAGTCACTTACGTTCTCTGGGCCTCAGTTACTTCATCTGTAAAATGGGGATTAAAGAAGCAGCGTGGCTCAGTGGAAAGAGCCCAGGCTTTGGAGTCAGAGGTCATGGGTTCAAATTCTGGCTCTGCCAATTGTCAGCTGTGTGACTTTGGGCAAGTCACTTAACTTCTCTGGGCCTCAGTTCCCCCATATTAAATGGGGGTGAGCCCCATGTGGGACAACCTGATAACCTTGTAACCTTCCCAGCACTTAGAATGATGCTTTGCACATAGTAAGTGCTTAATAAATGTCACTATTATTATTATTATTATTATAATTAAAGAGCATGAGCCCCATGTGGGACAGGGATTGTGTCTCACCCGATTAACTTGTATCTTATCCCAGTATTTAGAACAGTTCTTGACACATAGTAAGCGCTTAACTAATACCATAGTTACTATTATTAACGGGAGCAGGGATCATCATCAATCATATTTATTGAGTGCTTACTATGAGCAGAGCACTGTACTAAGCGCTTGGGAAGTACAAATTGGCAACATATAGAGACAGTCCCTAACCAACAGTGGGCTCACAGTCTAAAATGCAGTTTGTGTCGGAGAACCCTGTACAAAGAGAACGTGGAACTGTCCACATTTTGTGATACAATAGCATCAACAGTTCCTCAGTCGTAGCTGCTACCGGCTCCTCAAATGTCAGACATTCCCACATGCTTCCGGACTTAAAAGCGCTCTTCCCTTCCCAGTCCTCATATGGTTAAGTACTTACTGGGTACCAAGCACTGGGATAGATAGAGGATAATCAGATGGTGGTACCAAGGAGTACTCCTGTAAAGCAGATATGTTTATTAGGACCTCCTGCCTTACGTTCTGTCACCATCTTAGACCCACCTCTGTGTTTGAGGTGATAATTATTTCCGTCTTTGATCTAGCCAACTCGATTTGACCCTGAGAAGGGCACGGGGCACCTAGCTTAGCTTTAGAATAAGTTCCCAAGAAACTCACCCTCCATGATAATAATAATAATGTTGGTATTTGTTAAGCACTTACTATGTGCCAAGCACTGTTCTCAGAGCTGGGGTAGATACAAAGTAATCAGGTTGTCCCATGTAGGGCTCACAGTCTTCATCCCCATTTTACAGATGAGGTAACTGAGGCACAGAGAAGTTAAGTGACTTGCCCAAGGTCACACAGCTGACAAATGGTAGAGTCAGGATTAGAACCCATGACCTCTGACTCTCAAGCCCCTGCTCTTTCGCTGCTTGAGAAGCAGTGTTGCCTAGTGGCTAGAGCAAAAGCCTGGGAGTGAGAAGGATCTGGGTTCTAATCTTGGCTCCAACACTTGTCTGCTTTGTGTCCTTGGGCAAGTCACTTAACTTCTCTGTGCCTTAGTGAGCTGCTGACACTGACTACTGTCACAGGGCTGCTGACATGGGATCAACTGAAAATTGAATCAATCTTAAGAAATGCATAATAATGGTGGCATTTGTTAAACTCTTACTATGTGCAAAGTACTGTTCTAAGCGCTGGGGGGATACAAGGTGATCAGGTTGTCCCATGTGGGGCTCACAGTCTTCACCCCATTTTACAGATGAGGTAACTGAGGCTCAGAGAAGTTAAGTGACTTGCCTAAGGTCACACAGCAGATAAGTGGCAGAGCCAGGATTAGAACCCATGACCTCGGACTCCCAAGTCTGGGCTCTTTCCACTGAGCTCCGCTGCAGTGAAGTAATAACTCAAATGACATGCCACGGCCATAGATAATTGTCTAGTGACAACAGAAGATATAGCAAGTATGTAGAGAAGTGGTGTAGCTAAATTAATGGAGCACGGGACTAGGAATCAAAAGGACCAGGGTTCTAATCCTGGCTCCGCTGCTGTGTGTCCTTGGGTGAGTCACTTAACTTCTCTTTGCTTTAGTTCCCTCATCTTCAAAATGGAGATTAAGACTGTGAGCCCTGTTGTGGGACAGGGACTTTGTCCAAACCGATTATCTTATATCAACCACAGCCCATAGAACATAGTAAGAATTCAACAAATACCAGTTATTATCATTGTTATTATATACAGAAGCAAACAGCAATTAAAGTGAGGTGGTTCTTAGATGTTTAGAATAAGAAATCACACACTTCTAGTCACAGGTTTAACCATCTGAACAGTGTCGCAGTGTAAAGATAATCCTTCCACGAATGCAGTGGGGAAGGGGGAGTCGGTCAGTCCCACATTGATTCTTTACCCCTCTGTCACAAATAGCGATAGAAATCTCATAGTTAGAATCATCTTCTTTGAACCCGAGGCACGGTGCCTCTTCTACCTAGCTAATTAAAATCTATCGAATTCAAACACAACTGTGAAGTTTCAAAAAATAAGTGATCCTCCAACTAATCATAATCAACCAGATACATTCTCAGAAGGTACACCTTAAAAAACCTTTTGTAAATACACTGCATAAACTGTATCTACCCCAGTAATGCAGTGTTTGGCACATAATGAGTGCTACACAAATATGATTATCATTATTACTATTATTATCAATTACTATTCCTGGGTTACTAATAATAGTGGCATGTAGTAATTTTTCAAGTTACACTCAGCTTTTCCTTAACACATGGGTTCACCACGCATTTGGGAGAGAACATCATTAGGGAATTAGGGAGTTTTCATCTCACAAAATGCATCCAACCAGAAACAGCTGGAAGCAGGCAGGCACTGTCAGTCAAACAGCACGTTCTGTAGCACAAAGTTTCCGTAATGTGGGGTTTGTCAAGAATATAACTGTAGGTTATAGGATAACTGAGAGTAATCATTGTATTTCACACTAACCATGTGTACACCCTTTGTGCAAAGAAATATCCTGGGTTTTGACCTTAGGATTCAGTTATTCTATCAAACATTATATGGTGATTTCGTTCCTTCTGTTACTGTCTGCCCTGGCTGCTGTACTGTGACAAAAAAGTAGATAAATCAAATCTTTTTAAGCATTTGAATGGAAAACCTGGATCCAACACTACACTGATGATACACAGGTTAAACCTGTCAGGAGATGCGATTTATTAGTCTCATCTGATAAACAATTAATCTTTCCCCCTTCAAAGCCTTACTGAAGGCACATCTCCTTCAAGAGGCCTTCCCTGACTAAGCCCTCCTCTCTTCTCCCTCTCCCAACTGTGTCACCCCACCCACCCCCACGGCACTTATTCAATCTACCTGTAATTTATGTATTTATAGTTATTTCTGTCTCCCCCTCCAGATTATAATCTCCTTTTGGGCAGGGAATGTGTGTATTTATTGTTTTATTGTAATCTCCCAAGTGCTTAGTACAGTGCTCTTCACTCAGCAAGCACTCAATATTGATGACCAGTAGTTTCCAGAACTCACATTAACATCCATGGCATTTACTGAGTGCTTATTGTGTGCACAACACTGTACTAAGTGCTTGGGAGAGGACAACAGAGTTGGTGGATGTATACACATCATGATGATCAGGGAATTTTGACTCAATAGTTTTCAGGTTTCTCTTCTAAACACCCTTCCCAATAACAACCATTACACATGTATTTGTAGGGTCCAGCTTCACTGCTGATGACTGCAAGTTATTTGGGCATGTCGTGAAAGAAACCTGTGATTACTTGGGCCATTTTAAGAGTTCCTTGTATTTCTTTTAGAATATTTCCATTACTACATTTACAGGACTAATGGGCTCCACTCTCTCTTAATTCTCTTCGACCTCCCTGCTGCCTTTCACAATTTGGTCCATTCCTATCTCTAAGATATGTTGCCTCTCCTTTGTTTCACCAACAAATAGTACTTTCTTGATTCTGGTCCAGGCTGCTCCTTCTCTGCTGACTCTTCTTCCTCTGCTCACCCTCTTAACTATAGTTTCCCTCAAGGTTCTGTCCACTGTTTTCACTATATATTGATTCTCCTGGGCAATGCACCCACTTAATAATAATAATCGCGGTATTTGTTAAGCACTTACTATGTGCAAAGCACTGTTCTACATGCTGGAGTTGATAAAGGTTAATCAGGTTGGACATAGTCCCTGTCCCATATGGGGCTCACAGTCTTAATCCTCATTTTCCCAGTGAGGTGGCAAAGAGAAGTTAAGTGATTTGCTCAAGCTGCACAGCAGACAAGTGGCGGAGCCGGGATTAGACCCCATGACCTTCTGATTCCCAGACACATATTCCAGCCTCTAAACCAGGTCTACGTGGATAACATCCAAACCTACCTTTCCAGATGCTATCTCTTCCTGCCTTTCCATCTCAGATTTCTAGCCTTCATGATATTTCAGTGCCAGTTATTTCATATTTTTATGGTATTTGTTAAATGCTATGTGCCAGGCACTGAACTAAGCACTGACATACATACAAGATAACAATATAACCCACATAGGGCTCATAATCTTAATCCCTATTATACAGATGAGGTAACTGAGGCACCGGGAAATAAAGTGACTTGCCCAAGGTCACACAGCAGACAGGGGAAACGTTGGGATTAGAACCCAAGTCCTTCTGATTTCCAGGCCCAGGGTCTTTCCACTGGGCCAAGCTGCTTCTCGACATGCAAGCTCATACATGCCCATAGTTTGAGCTATATAGTGTATCTAGTCACGTTAAGATCTATGGTATTTATTGAGTGCTTACTATGTGCAGAGCACTGTAGTCAGTCTGTGAGTCAATCATTATTTACTGAGCGCTTACTGTGTGCAAAGTACTGTACTAAGCCCTTGGGAGAGTACAATATAACAGAGTTGGTAGACATGTTTCCTGCCCAGAACAAGGCTACATTCTGGAGTACACTTAACCTGCTCACATATTTCTGTTCTCCTGACTAATTAGACTAGATGTGGGGCAGGGTCTGCATGTCTAAACTGATTAACATTTATCTACCCCAGTGCTTTGAACAGTGGTTGAGCACAGTAAGTGCTCAACAAATACCATAATTATTCCCCTCCCCATTGCCCCTACTCCCTCCCTCTGCTCCACCCCCTTTCCCGCCCCACAGCACTTGTGTATATTTGTACATATTTATTATTCTATTTATTTTATTAATGACGTGCATATATCTATAATTCTATTTATTTTGATGCTATTGATGCCTGTCTACTTGTTTAGTGTTGTTGTCTGTCTCCCCCTTCTAGGCTGTGAGCTCGTTGTTGGGTAGGGATTGTTTCTATCTGTTGTTAATTGTACTTTTCAAGCGCTTAGTACAGTGCTTTGTACACAGTAAGTGCCCAATAAATACGATTGAATGAATGAATGATCATTATCATCACCTTTATCTATATCTTCTCCAAAGAGCCTTCCTGGAGTATTCTTTTCTGATTCTGAACGGTACAATCAACTCCAGCGCTTGATGCTTATAAAAGTTATGGAACTATGCAGCTACCTTTGAACTTCTTATCTTTCAGTGTCCATGGCCCAGCCTGGCAATTGTTTTTCTACTTGGAATTTGCGTTAATTCTGCTTCTGTCCTTCACCTTTGTATTATCCATTTGTGGAAAGCTGACTGGAGTTTTTACCTTTAATATCTGGCCTACAGTAGACCTCTAACAAATACTGTTATTGAACTTTTCTATTTCCCTACATGAAAGCACCTAAGCCATCCCAAGAAAATGGCTGTTGATTCTATGCTTTAGCATTTCCAGAGGGAGATAAATTAAATCCTGTTGATTTAAATCCTGTTCCCCTCAAAAAACTGTGTACAGCCCAGACACAATTTCAATGAAAATATTATCAACAAGCATTTAAAAAATGTATAAAGATGAAAGTTGCAAGGAAGAATCCACCTACTTGGGTTTGGGGAACAGCAATGAATTTTGTGTCTTTGGGAATAGGAATCTATATGATATAGTACACAATTTCCTCTCTGAGGAAAATAGCTTGCAAGAAATTAGGTAATTTGTTTATGGAAAAGCACCCACAAAACTGTGAATCACTTAGTCAAGAAAGCTAAAATATGTACCTCTATTTTCAAATGCTCTGGTTCTACAAGGTCCAAAGGGATTTTCTCTCTGAAATATAATCTTTAGATGGATAGCTTAAATGCTACTCTCATTAAGAGTCACATCAAATAGCCAGGAATGAGATCTCCTTGCCCTCAAATTTTCCCTTACTAGGAGTCAATTGCTCTGAGAAATGACTGCCATTAAAAAAAGTACTTACATTGGGTCTCAGTCTGGCTGCCTGGTCGTAATATTTCTCAGCTGCTTCATTGAGGCTGGCTTGTCTATTGGTGAGAGGAGAAAAAAAGCAAAATAGAGTGTTTAATTTAAAATTCAGCAAGGTCTAATAGAAAAAGCCTGAACCACTATATGTCAGTAATGAGCTTTTTATAATAGAGAGCACCTACCATTTATACACCATTTAGTTTTAAGTAGTAAACCTAATCTCAATTATAGTATTACAGTATAGATCTCAGACATGGCTGTTATTTAAGGCACGGTGCCTTTATGAAACATCAGATAGAGAAACAAACAACATAGGAAGAAAGGTTAGGTACACGGTTAAGACTAAATAGGAAATAACTGTGGTATTTGTTAAGTACTTACTACACGTCAATCAGTGTACTAAGTGTACAATATAATC
This sequence comes from Tachyglossus aculeatus, assembly GCF_015852505.1. Taxonomy (NCBI): domain Eukaryota; kingdom Metazoa; phylum Chordata; class Mammalia; order Monotremata; family Tachyglossidae; genus Tachyglossus; species Tachyglossus aculeatus. The sequence goes on along the minus strand of NC_052079.1, from coordinate 31,270,237 downwards.
AAATCGGACAGAGTTCCTGCCCCACATGGGAGTCATAGTCTAAATATGAGGGAGAACAGTTATTAAATCACCATTTTACAAGTAAGGAAGTTGAGAGCCAAAGAAGCTAAGGGACTTGACTAAAGTCAAACAGCAGGCAAGTGGTACATGGAATTAGAATCTAGGTATTCTGACTCCCAAGCCCTCACTCTTATCCATTAAGCCACCTTCAAAAATCATGATTTTTCAGGAAGTCTCTCAAGACAAAAGTAATGCAATACTTTTTAAAAACCCCTTTTCAATATGCAAAGGGATACTAGTGGGTTGTTTTTTTTTACATTTTCACCTAGGTTTTGGTTTATTCTCAGCTATTGTTTTCTGCTCTTTCTGCTGCTGTGACAACTCTCTGCTGCTGAAGTCTGGGAACAGTAGTGGACAACAGGAGAATAAGTAGGACCAACTGCTTTCAGCCTTTCCCTCTGAAATAATCCTGTTAATGTTCTGGGAAGGATGGGAGTAGGCCTATACCATCTTTGTAAATTGCCACACAGCCGCTGTATTTGTTTGGGATCATGGCACACCCGCCACCTGACCCCGCACTGTGCCACTCCTTAAAATAGTTTGTTCACCTCATTTCCTGGCAGAGAGTGAGAAAAACTTTGGTGCTGAAGCCAACCAGGGCTACCAAGAATTCAAAACTTCTACCGAATTATAAGACTGTAAGCTCCTTTTTTTAATGGTATTTGCTAAGCACTTACAGTGTGCCAGGCACTGAATTAAACTCTGGGGTAGGTAAGAGCTCATCAGGTTGGACACAATCCATGTCCCACATGGAGTTCACAGTATTAATCCACATTTTACAGATGAGGTCACTGAGGCACTGAGATGTTAAGTGGCTTGCCCAAGCTCACACAACAGACAAGTGGTGGAGGTGGGATTATTCATTCAATTGGATTTATTGAGCACTTACTGTGTGCAGAGCACTGTACTAAGTGCTTACCCGGGTCCTTCTGACTCTTGGACCCATGCTCTACACACTAGGCAACACTGCTCTCCTTGTGGGTAGGAAATGTGTCTACCAGTTCTGTTATAATAATAATAATAATAATGGCATTTGTTAAGCGCTTACTATGTGCAGAGCACTGTTCTACTATTCCAAGTGGTCAGTCCAGTGCTCTGCACAGAGTAAGCAGTCAATGAATAATACTGATTGATCGAAGTGGAAAGAAAACTGTTTAGACTGCACGACTCAACCATCATGAAGAATGGGGAAGTAATCCTTGGAAGATAGCAGTGAATCCTGTCCATCATCAGAAATGAGACCTGAAGTATTGAAGCACTGAGAAACTGCCAAATCTTCCAGATTTGGAATAAGCAATGCCAGGAGCTATGAAGTGTGATATATCTGAAAGTATAGCTGATACTTTTTTCTATCAGAGAGGATTTGTGTGTGTGTGTGTGTGCACTCTGCACATGGAGAGAGGAAGAGGAAAGATCAACAGATGCAATTCTCTTCAAAATACAAAGTGCTGACAAAGCGATACACGATTTTAACATTACCATCGTCACCAACTTAATAAGGACATGTGAGGAAGTTGACTACTGATATTATTATGGGCTCTCACTGTTTGTAATTGGCAGGGTTATTGGACAGTAAAATCAACCACACCAGCTCAGAACTGTAATGGAGTGTTAGGCCTTATTTCAGTGTGGCTTAAGATCTGAAACCATAACCAGAGAAGTGAAATGCTCATTTTATTCAATTCAGTCCCTGTGGTTGGCAAAATTGTGGTTGGTTAGATTGGGCTTATAGGACCAATGGGGTTAGTGGGTCTATGGGTTTGGGCACACAAAAAACTCTAAATTTTGCAGCTATAATCCTGATCTGGTGACCTTATTTTAGCTTGGAGCTTAAATTTATGACAAATTTAGCTGTTTTTCTAGGGTCCACAAAGGATTCCTTGATTTGAATATTACAATTTTATTTATTTTAATACTATATGTATTGTAGAGTTTCAATCAATGAAAATGGTATTTACTGAGTGCTTACTGCAGAACACTGTACTATGTGCTTGGGAAAGTACAAATACAACAGAGATGGTAGACAGGATCCCTGGCCACCAGAATATAAGTGACCTCAGGAAAAAATGGAAATTAAAATAGATAAGGAACAGGGGGAACAGCTAAAACAGAATTGGGAGATGGCGCAGTAGATAGAGCATGGGCCCAGGAGCCAGAAGGCATGGGATTCAGGAGTCAGAAGGCCATTTTTTTGCTGTGTGGCCTTGGGCAAGTCATTTCACTTCTCTGTGCCTCAGTTCCCTCATCTGTAAAATGGGGATTGAGACTGAGCTCCACGAGGGACAGGGACTGTGTTCAACCCGATTTTCTTGTATCCACCCCAGAGTTTAGTACAGTGCCTGGCACATAGTAAGCCCTTAAGAAATACCACAATTTTCATGATTATTATGAAAATGTATGAGTTTAGTTGGCCATCCCTGGTGGAGTTTAATATGGGAACTTGGTATTTTTTGGCTTCCTGAAAGGGTAGTGATTTTGCAAAACAATTCGTGACCCCTTGTATTTACACTTTCATAAACATCATCAGCATATTGATGCTTCTGGGTGACTAATGATCACCAATGGGGCCATTATTGGATGGAGAGGAGGCCGGGGCATGCTTAGCCTAAAGCGCTCCCTTTCTGGCTCATGCATGAAGGGATACTTTGCATTGTTTGTGTCCTTCCAGTTTTGGAAGCCAGGTTGGTCATCTGTTCTTTGCAGTGGTCACGGTCAAAAAGACCTTTGGATGACAGATTTCCTCGAGGACTAATAATGATGTCTCAAACTAATAATGAAATCTGATAACGAAGTCCTATAAGAGCTTCCAGCTTCCTTATGGCATCTTTTAGCACATGGAACCTCCCTAAATTTGCCCTAAAGGGAATAGGAAAGAGTCTAGTCTAATTAGAAAAAAGTCTGAATTGTGAAAGCATATTTTAGAAGGAAGGCATTGTGCCAGTGTGTTTGCTAAATTGTGTTTCTTGGTATCTGTTTTTTTTTTTTTCATTACCTATCTCTACAACCCTGTATGGGGCTGATGAATATTCAGGAAATATCTCCCTTTTCCTTAATAGCCCATCAACTCTCCTTGCTCTTGATAATAATGGCATTTGTTAAGCGCTTACTATGTGCAAAGCACTGTTCTAAGCACGGGGGGAGATACAAGGTAATCGGGTTGCCCCATGTGCATCATCATCATCATCATCATCAATCGTATTTATTGAGCGCTTACTATGTGCAGAGCACTGTACTAAGCACTTGGGAAGTACAAATTGGCAACATGTGCAGTCTTTAATCCCCATTTTCCAGATGAGGGAACTGAGGTACAGAGAAGTAAAGTGACTTGCCCAAAGTGGCCGAGCAGGGATTCAAACCCACGACCTCTAACTCCCAAGCCCGCGCTCTTTCCACTGAGCCACGCTGCTTCTCACCTTAAGAGCAACTTTTGAGCCTTAGTCAATCCATTCAATCAATGGTATTTATTGAGCACTTATTGAGCAGAGCACTTGTCTAAATGCTTGGGAGAGTACAATACAGTTCTGAGAACTGAGAACTGAGAACCTACTCAAAGGAATTAAGTTTGGTGACTGTAGTTTGCCCAGCACCATTCAAATTCCCTCTCTCCTGCCAGTAGTATTCTTACTAGAAGAGAGTAAGCAGGAGCTCCCTATTCTTTCTTTGTTGCCCAAATCCCTTGCATTCGCCACATCTCTCCTGCTGCTGCAGCAGGAGGAATAGATCACAGTTTAGATCAAACGCTCCCTTCTTTGATCAAAGGCTAATTTTCCTGGGCATATGATGAGGGAAAGCTTTATGTACCAATTTAAGTTAACTTTCTTCTCCCTTGGCAGAATCCTTGAAGGCAGAATCAGTGTCCTTTATTTTACAAGAAGCATCATGACTTAATGGAAAGAGCAAGGGCTTGTATTCTGATCCCAGCTCTGCCATTTGTCTGCTGCATGACTTTGGGCAAGTTACTTCACTTCACTGTGCCTCAACTACCTCATCCGTAAAATGGGGATTAAGACTGTGAGCCCCACGTGGGACAACCTGATAACCTTGCGTCTACCCCAGTGCTTAGAACAGTGCTTGGCACATAGTAAGCACTTAATACCATTATTATTGTTATTATTATTATTGTTTATTTCATTTGTACATTCCTCAAGAGCCCAACACACTGCTCTGAAAACTGGAGAGACTTTGTAAATACAATGAAACCGACAGTGCTATTTCTAGAGAAATAGCTTCTTGAATGTAACAAGCAGCGCTGCTTAGTAGAAAGAGCACAGGCCTGTGAGTGAGAGGACCTGAGTTCTAATCCCAGTTCTGCCATATGTCTGCTGTGTGAACTTGGGTGAGTCATTTCACTTCTCTCTGCCTTAGTTTCCCCATTAGCAAACAGGAGTTTCAATGTCTGTTCTCCCTCCTACTTGGAATATGAGCCCCACAAGGGACCTAACCGCCTTGTCTCTTTCCCAGTGCATGGAATGGAGTAAGCGCTTAACAAATACCACAGTTACTATTATTACTAACCACAATGAGCCAGGTTTAGCATGAAGAGTTTAAAAAAGAGGCAATCCACAAACATGACCCAGATGCATGAAGAAGATGGAAAACAATTAGCTTTCTGTACAGTTCGGTATGGTGAAGTCTGGAGAATTGAAGCAAGAAAGACAGAGGAAACTGCTGGTTAAACAGTCTCTACAAATACCAAGAAACTAACAGTTGCTACATCGACTGGGCAAGGTGGCCTTTGAGTCCAAGAAGCATAATCAATCAACCAATGATATTTATTGAGCCCTTACTAGGTAGGGAGCACTGAACTAAGTGCTTGGGAGAGTACTATAATGGGTTTACAGTGTAGAGGGGGAGACAGAAATTAATATGAGTAAATAGTAATAATAATAATAACTTTGATATTTGTTAAGTGCTTATTATGTGCTAGGCACTGTACTAAGCGCTGGGATGGATACAAGGAAATTTGGTTCAACACAGCCCGTCCCGCACGGGCTTCCCAGTCTTAATCAGTAATTGATAATCTACCATTTAAAGAAGTGCTATGGGGTTGGGAGTGAGACAAATATCAAATATGATCCGAACACTGGTACCTACTGTTGGAATGATTTCTAATCATAAAATGGTCCTTTTAGTCACATCCCAAAATATTTATCCAGCGCTTAGAACAGTGCTTTGCAAATAGCAAGTGCTTAATAAATGCCATTATCATTATTATCACTTCTCAATTAGGAAGCACAATGAACCTGATGCATGTTGCCAGTGCTATGTGGCAGTCATCAGCAGAAAATTACAATGAAAGTAGCCACATGACTAGATAAATACATATCTCAGGGCAATACCTCTCCAGAAAAGTCACATTTTTCTTCAAATATTTAAAAGAAGAAATTAGAAAAAAACGACCGCCGTACAATGGGAAGGTTGAGAAAACAGAAACTCTTATCCCATAAGGTTTTGAGATTTGCTGCATGCCATAATGGCTTGACACTAGGGACCCTTCCAAAAATGTGCCATGAATACTGACGTTAACTTGCAAAGTACTTTTGTCCTGTAAAATATAGTACTAAAACAACAGTTGTTTTACATGTCAAGAAAATTATTGCTGCCTGGTAGGGAAATGGTCAAAATGTCCTCCCTACATACTTAGCAAATGTTCCTCAGCCAAACTTCAGGAGAACTCTGGTTCACATTCTCTTTGGAAATTTGACTACAATTCATTAGGTCATACCCTGGAATGGTTTCCTCAAGAGGAAAATTTAGAAAAAAAAAAGAGTGGAGGTAGGAAATTAGAGTAACTCGACACCACAAAGGAGAAAATCCTTTTGGATCAATGTCAAACTGTAGGGAGGATTTATAGTACTGAGAGTGCAACAAATATTAAAGGAAAACATTCGCCTTAGAAGGGACCACAAGAACGATAAGGAACTCAAGAGGAATTGGAAATCTTAAAATAAGAAATTAATTTGATGCTTATGGGCTCTATTCCAGCAACTTTTGATTTATTCATTTTTAGATGAAAAATCTTCAATCCCAAGGTACAATCTCAAAACAGAAGTAAAAACGTCCATCTATTCTTAGGCTGAAGGTATCAAAATGTGTCAGTATTGGCATTTAAAATTATAAGTAATTTCAAATAACAAGAGAGAGATGTGTAGGCAACTGCATTAGAATCTTTTTAAAGCATTCAAAATACTTTTCCATTTAGTCTTCCTCACTAGGTCAATCATCTTTCACTGACTCACATAGCCTGATAGAGAGTCTTTTACAAATTGATGGAACAAGCAGGGTATGGAGAAAAAGTGTGGTGTGTAATAGATAATAATAATGATAGCATTTATTAAGCACTTACTATGTGCAAAGAAATGTTCTAAGTTCTGGGGAGGTTACAAGGTGATCAGGTTGTCCCACGTGGGGCTCACAGTCTTAATCCCCATTTTACAGATGAGGTAACTGAGGCGCAGAGAAGTTAAGTGACTTGCCCAAAGAGTCCAGGCCTGGACCTGGGTTCTCATCCCAGCTCTGCCATTCGTCTGCTGTGTGAAATTGGGCAAGTCACTTAACTTCTCTGAGCCTCAGTTACCTCAACTGTAAAATGGGATTTAATTGTGAGCCCCATGCGGGACATGGACTGTGTCCAACCTGGTTAGCTTGTATCTACCCCAGTGCTTAGAACAGTGCTTGGCAAAGAGGAAGTACTTAACAAATACCATTAAAAAGAGACAAGCCAAAACAAAACAGTGAGGTCACAGGCTTAACTGAGGTCACCTCCCACCAGAATCACTGGAAACACTGTGGGAAGAAGCTCCACTCCCCCAAATACAACAAGGGAGGAGAATTGTTTTCCTGAGGGCAGAGTGAAGGAGAGTCCAGGAATTGGGATTTTCTGTTGTTTTTATGGTGTGCTGTCTGTCTGTTCCTCTGAAACCCAACCAGCAGAGAGCTACAAGTCCTGCCTGGGGTAAAAATGAAGTTACAGAGGATGATTTTGGTTGTGATAGTAGAATAATCCCTATTTCCCATCCTTTTCGCCAAGCAAGGCTCTCAGGCACATGACATCTGACTTACATTAATCCATTTCTGAGCTTGGTTCCGAAAGTGGCTTTAAATATTATCTTGAAAACTATGACTTTAACATTTCCTGTTCTGCTTTCTCCCCATTTGAGCCCAAGGTCACATGGCTGACAGTGGTGAAGCTGGAATTCAAACCCAGGTCCTTCCAACTCCAAGGCCCAAGCTCTATCCATTAGGCCTATCCATCTCCCCCTCGCCCCCGCCTCCATCCCCCCGTCTTACCTCCTTCCCTTCCCCACAGCACCTGTATATATGTATATATGTTTGTACATATTTATCTTTTAGACTGTGAGCCCACTGTTGGGTAGGGACTGTCTCTATATGTTGCCAATTTGTACTTCCCAAGCGCTTAGTACAGTGCTCTGCACATAGTAAGCGCTCAATAAATATGATTGATGATGATGATGATTACTCTATTCATTTATTTATTTATTTTACTTGTACATATATATTCTATTTATTTTATTTTGTTAATGTATTTGGTTTTGTTCTCTGTCTCCCCCTTCTAGACTGTGAGCCCACTGTTGGGTAGGGACTGTCTCTATATGTTGCCAACTTGTACTTCCCAAGCACTTAGTACAGTGTTCTGCACACAGTAATCACTCAATAAATATGATTGATTGATTGATTGATTAGGCCATGCTGCTTCTCTATGGTTGCCTGGGCCTAGAAAGCCCTAGCAATTGGGACGTGGATGGACCTTTCCAATTTTGAACCATCCTTTAGTAGCACTAAATACAAGATGGCTGACTTTGATGCTTGTTTGTAGTTAGGCAGAAAATATCATTTTTGAGAACTATGACTTTAGTATTTCTTGATGTGCTTTCCCCCATTTGTATTGCTAAATAAATCCCAATTTTGATCACTGTACTGATTGGGAGTCTGATTCAGACATGGTTGTTGAGGCCTAGAAACACCTAGCAAATGGGTCCCAGAGAGACTATTTCAATCCCAAGTCATCCTTTAGTAGTCCTAAATACAGAATGGCTGACTTTGATACTTGCCTGTGGTTAGGTAGTAAAGTGACCCCAATTTCAATCTCACGAGGAAAAGGCCTTGATGGAAAATAACATTTTTTTTAAAAATGGTACTTGTTAAGCACTTACTATGTGCTAGACTGGAGTGTCATCATCAATGGTATTTACTGAATGCTTACAATGTGCAGAGCACTGTACTAAGTGCTTGGGAGAGTATAATACCATAGAGTTAGCAGACGTTCTTTACCCACAATGAGCTTACAGTCTTGAGCGGGAGACAGAGATATATGTAAATAATATCTACATATCTGATATCTAATATGCAAAAAATTTATAATATACATTTTAAAAAAGGACATAAGTGCTATGGGGTTGAGAGAGAGTAGAGTGGATATCAAATGCCCAACGGTTAGAGAGAGTTAAGTGGAGTGGATATAAAGTGATCAGTTTGAACACAGTCCCAGTCCCACCTGGGGCTTACAGTCTAAGTAATTATAGATAAGGTAATTGACAGAGAAGCAAAGTAACTTGCCCAAGATCACACAGCAGACAAGTGGAGAAATTGGGATTAGAATAATAATAATAATAATGGCATTTATTAAGCATTTACTATGGGCAAAGCACTGTTCTAAGTGCTGACATCCAAGTTCTCTGACTCCTTAGGCCCATGCTCTTTCCAGAATGACAGAGTGGATAGAGTCCCGGACTGGGAATCAGAAGGTTGTGGGTTCTAATCTCTGCTCCACCACTTGTCTGCTGTGTGACACTGGACAAGTTACTTTGCTTCTCTATGCCTCAGTTACCTCACCTGTAAAATGGGGACTGAGACTGTGAGCCCCTCAAGGGACAGGGACTATGTCCAACTCCAACTCTGTCTCCCCCTTTTAGACTGTGAGCCCACTGTTGGGTAGGGACTGTCTCTATATGTTGCCAACTTGTACTTCCCAAGCGCTTAGTACAGTGCTCTGCACACAGTAAGTGCTCAATAAACACTATTGATGATGATGAACCCAATTTGCTTGTATCCACCCCAGTGCTTAGTACAGTGCCGGGCACATAGTAAGCATTTAACAAATACCACAATTGTTATTTCCACTAGGCTATGCTGCTTCCATTGTTCTCTCTCTTTGTAAATGTTAAATAAGGATAACATTTGGTCTTCACTTTCCTCTCAAATCTGTGACAAAAATCATTTAACTAAAAATAAACTATTTCAGAATACCAACTGACTATTAAAATTCTGGTAACCCCTTATACTTCTTAACAACTAAAGAGCTGTAAAGATATTAATGAAAAACACTTACTCCAAACAATGCGAATAACTTTGGAAGCAGCTAAAAGGAAGCCTGCGAAAAATATTTATGATTTTACACACTTAAGAAGACTTTGCAATAATGGGAAACACTGCATATAAAACATAAATGTACTCTCTAGCAACCGTAGGATAATGAACTAATACACTAATACAAACACTAATATACATCAACTCCAAAACTTGAACAATAACGTAGACAGATATAGGGCAAAAATTTCCAATTCACACCTTTGTTAGGTTATTGTTCATAATGCTACTTATTTAAGGTGTACCAATGATTGCAAATTATGGGCAGATATTTAAGAAGCAGAATTATCAATATTTATTTTTGTTATTCGCTATTAAAAATCCAGTCAACTAAGCATTATGCAGAACATAAACAGGAATTTACAACTTAAGGACCTTTCTGAACCAGAAGTCACAAGCATCTGTTCATGTCTCATAAAAGAACTAGGAAACAGTGGAAGAATTAACAGCATTTTTAAAAGTGCATATACTGAATCAATGTCAGGCTTTAATTTACTCAAAGCAACGCTAAACTTTAATCTTGGTTTATAAGGTGCAGATTGGAATTAATGTTGAACTAAGCTAAATGAGTCCATGAGACCCAATGAATATCTGATAGCAGAATTGGGAATTATTTTGATCATACATGTATAAACGTATTTTTTCCCCCTATAGTGGAAAAAATCTTGATTTTATCCTATTCTGCCACATGGTGTCTGTAGATTCGAATGATAATTTCTTTGCCCTCAAAGGAACACTCAATTCTTCTATAGCATATGTTTTCATCACTTGATTTGTATAGACCCCTATTAAGGAATTACAGAATGCTCTTCCTACAACATGAGTCGGACTGGATAGAACATAATTTCAATCAGTCCAAGTAGAGATTCGATGTTTGATGATGTAAAACTGGAGTGTCCACATGAGCCGTATTCTTTATGGGCCACTGCTTCACTTTGCAGCCTCTCCCTCAGCCACACTCTGACTTTGTGTTGCTTTGGTTTCTGCAATCTACTGTGCTGCATTTAATGCAATCAAATAACAGTTATGGAATTTATGATATAAGAGCGTTTAATACTTAGCATCGGGCTGCAAACTCAAAAAATGTCAGTCACAGAAGATCTGATAGACGTGGGGCACCTTGCTAGAGAAGCAGCGTGGCTCAATGGAAAGAACATGGGCTTTGGAGTCAGAGGTCATGGGTTCAAATCCCGGCTCAGCCAACTGTCAGCTGTGTGACTTTGGGCCAGTCATTTAACTTTCTGTGCCTCAGTTACCTCATCTGTATAATGGGGATGAAGCCTGTGAGCCCCCCGTGGGACAACTTGATCCCCTGGTAACCTCCCCAGCACTTAGAACAGTGCTTTGCACAGAGTAAGCGCTTAATAAATGCCATTATTATTATTATTAGAATAAGACACATTACAGCCCTCTGCCAGATGCATTCAAAAAGAATAAAAGAGATGAAGAATATGGATGCGATCTGAACAAGGACTTGTATCACCTGAACCACAATGATTCCTACTGAACCAGTGGTATTTTTGACAATGTTTTCAAGTCACAAAGTTCTTCAGATCATCTTCTACTAAAGCCCAGCCTGCACACTTCACTCCTCTAGCATCAGCCTACTGATTGTATCCCAATCCCATGTATCTCGCCACCAAACCCTTTCCCATGTCCTCCCCACAGGCTGGAACTCCTTCCCCCTTCATATAATGCTAGACCACCACTCTTCCCACCTACAGAGCATTATTAAGGGCACCCTCCAAGAGGCCTCCCCAGATGAAGCTCTCTTTTCCTTGAATCCCTCTCTCTTATGCTCTTGGATCTGTGAATTTTGGGCCTTTGATATTCATCCCACCCTCAACCACACAGCACTTATGCACATATCTTGAAATTATATATTACAAATTATTTATATTGCTGCCTCTCCCCGCTTCTTGACTCACTGTGGGCAGGGAACATGTCTTCTAATTCTGAGAAATTGTACTTTCCCGAAATGCTTAGGAAAGTGCTCAGCATAAAGAAGGCACTCGATAAATACTTTGAATTGATGGTACAGCAGAACAGGCTGTACCATCTCCTTCTCAAGCTGGTGAGTTAAAGGAAAATGATGGAAGGGTATGACAAGCCTGATGGACTATGAAGGAGTTTAAGATGGATTTCTGGGCTAAAGAGAGAACAAGAACACACTTAGGGTGTAATAGATATTACTCATTTGGAAAGCCATAGTCTCATGCCTTTTCTGGACTCCTTACTCTCACTCTGAAAGGTGGAACTCTTGGGTATTGTAACTGAACTCTGTCTGCAAGGAGAGATATATTGGATGGAGGAGAATGTGAATCCACAGCATAAATCTAATTCAAAATTTAAGTTAAAAAATGCTTGAATTTAGTAAAGGTTGAGAGAGAGAGGGGAAGGGGAAACGAGAAAGGAGAAAATGAGGAAATTCCATTTGCCAACTAATGAAGATAAAAATGAGGGAATGATTGATCGTCATATTTCACCACTATAGCTATCAAACATTTTGAAAAACTAAACAGAATATAGGCAAAAATATATTTCTACTTCAAAATATGAGTTTCTTAAATATAGGTTCAATCAGAGAACCTAATCCATCAGAAAAGCAGCTTAGCTTAGAGGATAAAGCAAGCCTTCTAGGAGTCAGAAGGACCTGGGTTCTAATCCCGGCTCTGACACTTGTCTGGTGTGTGACCTTGGGCAACTCACTTCATTTCCTTGGGCCTCAGTTCCCTCATCTGTAAAATGGGGATTAAGAGTGTCAGCCCTTTGTGGGACAGAGACTGTGTCCAACCCAGTTAACTTGCATCTACTCCAGAGCTTAGAACAGTGCTTGGCACATAGTAAGTGTTTAACAAGTACCATGATAATAATAATAACTTTATTATTATTACTATTTTAGAACTTTAAAGTAAATATGAGCAATGTTTTTTCAGTCTCTGAATTGGTTCCTACTGTCCAGATTACTAACAAGGAAGATCCTGGAATCATTCTAACCTATTCACCAAGAACTCGAAGCTTATGAAACACCAGATCAATATAATTTGAATGAAATGAACAAAAGAGAATATTAAGTAGTGATTAAAGTGTTAAACTGATGTTCTAGACTCCTGAATATCGCTCTCTGATCAAACTTGGGGACATTTCTATCAACTCTGTTGTACTGTACTCTCCCAAGCACTTAGTACAGTGTTCTGCACACAATAAGCTCTCAATAAATTTCAGTGACGATGATGATGGTGATGATCAACAATAACAAGCATTAGCTCCTGTTGAAATTTAGCTCTCAATAAAGTGAAATACTTAAAAAGGACCTGCTTGTAATTTAAAAAAAACCCAAACTAAAGGGTACTCTTTGAAAACTCTCCGAAACAGTCTCCTTTGCTTACACACTATTTTGTATTCTTAGAGGATAGCACCATCACATCTCTTTGCCCAAGTGAGGAGGGTCTCATATAAATTTATCTTCCCTGTTTCCTCTTTAGATTGTGATCTATTTTGAACATAGAAACTGTGATTTCCTACATTCCCTGCTACTCCCCACAAAAACAGTGCTGTACTCTCCGAAGTGCTTAATACAGTTTTCTGCACATAGACTGATTCATGCTATGGGATCTTAGTAAATATCTTAAGTGACGGATTATTTCATTTGATTCAGATCAAACAGTTGAATTTACTGAGGGTCTATTGTGTACAGAATATTGTATGAGACCCATGGGAGGGTATTTCCTGGGTTTCAGCAAGTTGTTTATTCAAGAGAGCACCGGCCTGGGAGTCAGAAGACCTGGGTTCTAATCCTGGCTCCGCCGCTATGTGACCTTGAGCAAGTCACTTAACTTTTCTGGGCCTCAGTTTCCTCATCTGCAAAATGGGGATTTGATACCCACTCTCCCTCCTACTTAGACTGTGAACCTGATTATCTTGTATGTACCGCTGTGCTTAGTATAGTGCTTGACACATATTAAGCACTTAAAAAATACCAAAATCATTATCACAATGGAATTAGTATACAGAAATAATAACTGTCATATTTGTTTAAATTTCTGAATTTCTTACTTACCCAGAAAAAAAGTGTCTAAATCATCTTGCTATCTTTAATTACGGTAAAATAATAGGATGGCTTTCATATCTGACCATTGTGTGCTAAGGATTTTGTTGAAAGAAGGCATGGAAAAATAATACATCAATTTCCCCAGGAAGGCAAAGATCTGATTACATGGTTATTAAATACAGACATTTCAAGGTGCTGATCTATAAGGTCAAAATGAGAAAAATCTATTATTTTACAAGTTTAAGTCTAAGGAGAAGAAATATATCTCTATATGTATTGATGTCGATTCTTATGAGATTACAGAGACACTTCTTTTTATGGTATTTCTTAAACACGTACTATGTGCCAGGTATTGTACTAAGCAGTGGCATAGATGCAAGCTAATCTGCTTGAACACAGTACATGTCCCTCATGGGGCTCACAGTTTTAGTTCCCATTTTACAGATGATGTAACAGAGGCACAGAGAAGTTAAGTAACTTGTCCGAAGTCACACAGAAGACAAGTGGCAGTGCTGGGATTAGAACCCAAGTCCTTCTGGCTCCCACACCCATACAATTTTCACTAGGCCACACTTCTTTCTCAATTATTTAAAGCAAGAACTACTCATATTTAAAGCAAGAACTTAAAACCTAGGAAGGGGGAGGAAGGAGACCTGTCCGGCGAGGCCGACCTGAGCATGTGAGCCGCATTGAAGACCACGTCAAACTCAGTGCTGTCCAGCTCAGCTGCTTTCTCTGCCATCTCTGCTGCTTCTATCAGGCGAGTTTCTTCGAGAAGAAATTGGCCTGTGAGGAAATAACATATTAGCTTAACTATAAACAATAATTAAAGCCATTTTAACAGTGAAATTGATACTAGAAAATCAAATCATGGAATTAAAGGGAATTAGGGAATAAGGGAAAGACAGTGTGGCCTCTTAGAGCACGGGTCTGGAAGACAGAAAGGCTTGGGTTCTAATCCTAGCTCCACCACTTGTCTGCTGCGTGACACTGGGTAAGACACTGCACTTCTCTAAACCTCAGTTACCTCATCGGTAAAATGGGAATTAAGACTTCAAGCATCATGTGGGATATGGACTACCCTGGATCTTCCCCAGTTCTTAGAATAGTGCCTGGCACATAGTAATTGCTTAACAAATACCCAACAAAACAAAAAAAACCTTTTGGAAATTCTTCCACAACATTTCCAAGATTCACTCCCTCTTCGTCTATATTCAAATAGCCATAATATCAGTCCAGGCACTTGTCTTATCTCCTCCCCCTTTTAGACTGTGAGCCCACTGTTGGGTAGGGACTGTCTCTATATATTGCCAACTTGTACTTCCCAAGCGCTTAGTACAGTGCTCTGCACACAGTAAGTGCTCAATAAATACGATTGATTGGTTGATTGATCTTCCTTCATGCTCTTCTTCCACTCCAACCCTACTTGCATTCTTGGTATCTACCAAGTTAACCTGCTCACTGTGCCTCATTCTCATCTCTCCCATCACCAACCTTGAGTCATATCCTCCTCCGGGCCTGAAACTTGACAGACCACAGCTCTCCCTATTTTCAAAGCCCTTTAGAAATCCTACTTCTTCCGGGAAGCTTTCCCTAATTCTTAAATGAATCAATCAATGGTAATGATTGCAGTCATAAGAATAATAATAATTCTGGCATTTGTTAAGCACTTACTATGTGCCAAACACTGTTCTAAGCATTGGGGTAGATACAAGGTAATCAGGTTGGACACAGTCCCTGTCCCACATAGGGCTCACGGTCTTAATCCCCATTTTACAGATGAGGTAAATAAGGCATAGGGAAGTGAAGTGACTTGTGCAAGGTCACACATCAGACATGCTGCAGATATGTGATTAGAACCCACAATTTCTGACCCCTAGGCCATGCTCTTTCCACTAAACTATGCTACTGGGTGCAGAATGTTGTACTAAGCACTTGGGAGAGTAAAATACAACAAAGATGGTAGACAAGATCACTGCCCTTAAACAGTATATAATCTACAGGGAGATTTTAATTAATTTCATTTCCTCAACCTCATATCCCCCTAACTCCCACATCAGCACTTCAATGCCAATTAAGCACTCAAATATTCACAACACCATACAGCACATATGTACATACATTTATGTTATGTATATACATTTAAAGAAGCAGCGTGGCTCAGTGGAAAGAGCAAGGGCTTTGGAGTCAGAGGTCATGGGTTCGAATCCCGGCTCCGCCACATGTCAGCCGTGTGACCTCGGGCAAGTCACTTAACTTCTCTGAGCCTCAGTTACCTCATCTGTAAAATGGGGATTATGACTGTGAGCCCCACATGGGACAACCTGCTCACCTTGTATCTACCCCAGCGCTTAGAACAGTGCTTTGCACATAGTAAGCGCTTAAAAATGCCATTATTATTATTATTATTATTATTCTGTAACTTCCTCTTACCTGTAATTTAATGTAGTGGTCTATCTCCCCCTAGATTGAATGCTCCTTGAAACCAGGGATTATTATTCTATTGCATACTCCTAGGAGTTTATTACAGAGCTTCCCACACAGTGGCTGCTCTGTACATAGTAATAATAATAATAATAATAATGATGGCATTTATTAAGCACTTACTATGTGCAAAGCACTGTTCTAAGCACTGGGGAGGTATACAAGGAGATCAGGTTGTCCCACGGGGGGCTCACAGTCTTCATCCCCATTTTACAGATGAGGTATCTGAGGCCCGGAGAAGCTATGCCCAAAGTCACACAGCTGACAGTTGGCAGAGCGGGGATTCGAACCCATGACCCCTGACTTCAAAGCCCGGGCTCTTTCCACTGAGCAACACTGCTTCCAGTACTCAATAAATACCAATGACTGATTAACATGTCATGTTAATTCTGTTTATATGATTATCTTTTGCTATAAAAAGAAGGAAAAAAATAACCTTTTTTGCCATTCCAGGCTTTACAGTTTATGTAAATAATCCTAACAAACATTTCTAGTAAAACATCTATGCAAATTTCTCCCTACCCGGCTGAATTAACTCACATCCAGTAAGTTTGAGCAGCATTAAAATGAGCACACATAAAGAAAAAAATCAGGGTTAACACAGGGTCAGCACACACTTGCTTAGATACTGCAGCACACAGAGTTCAAATATCACGCACTGATCTGTAGAAATTTATTTCCACTCAATTTCCACTGACTGTCGATTACCCTTCCAATTAACATTTGCTCTTTCTGCTTAATTTAATCTTCCGGAATTTTCAAAAATGAATATCCCAAGCATTAAAGAGAGAAAATAAATATGACTTGAATTACCACATATTAAACTGTAAATACGAGAGAACGGCTTTGAGGACTCTTTGGGGACTGCAGGAGCCCCAACAAGGTGGCAGAAACTGAGTGAGGAAGGAGAGACAGGGAGTGAGTGTGGAAAGGGAAACAGGGAGTGAGTGAGGAAGAAGATTAGGGAAGTGAGTGAGGAAGGGAAGACAGAGAGGGAGGGAGGGAAGGGAATAAGGGAGTGAGTGCATTAAAGGAGATAGGGATTGAGTGCAGAAAGAAAGACATGGAGTCAGTAAAGAAAAGGAGATGGAGTGAGTGTGGAAGGAGAGGCAGGGAGCCAGTGAGAGCAGGAAGGGAGAAAGGAAGTGAGTGCAGAAAGGGAGATTAGGGCTTGAGTGTGGAAAGGGAGATAGGGAGTGAGTGTGGAAAGAGAGAAGGGGAGTGAGAGGGAGGAAAGGGAGACAAGAAGTGAGGAAAGTTACGTCTTCCAGGCTCAGTGCTCACATATATGGGTGCAGTCACTGTCCTCCTCCACCACTCTGTAATTCCCGCTTTTAGTTGTAGCAAAGGAAACGTTTAACTTGCACCCCTGGTGGCTAGGAAGAGCTTTAAAATCAATTAGTCAGAAGCTTGAATTTTTTGTGACAGGCAATGGGGACTTACTGTAGTTTTGAGGAGTGGGGTGATGGGCTCCAGTAGGTATTGGAAAGTATAAGAGTGGCAAAATTGACTAGAGAGGAGAGGCTTGTGACTGATTTTCCTCTGATCTCTCTGATCACTCCTTCTCAGTCTTTTTTTCAGGCTTCTCCTTTGCCTCCCACCCTCTGAACGTGGGTCCCTCGAGCTCAGTTCTAGGTCCCCTTCTATTTTCCATCTACACACACATCCTTGGAGAACTCATTCGCTCCCATGGCTTCAACTATAATCTCTACGGAGATGATTCCCAAATCCTCATCTCCAGGCCTGATCTTTCTCCTTTCCGCGGTCTAGCAATTCCTCCTGCATTCAAGATGTCTCTACTTGGATGTAGAGACACCCCGACCTTAACATGTCCAAATCAGAACTCCTTATTTTTCCACACTAACCCTGCCCCTAACAAATGCCATTATTATTATTATTATTATTATTATTATTATTATTATTATTATTATTTCCCTTTACCATAGACAATATCACTATCCTCCCTATCTCACAAACCTGTAACCTTGGTGTTGTCCTCAACTCAGAGAAGCAGTGTGGCTTAGTGGCAAGAGCCCAGGCTTGGGAGTCAGAGGTCATGCATTCTAATCTGGCTCCTCCACTTGGCAGCTGTGTGACTTTGGGCAAGTCACTTAACTTACCTGTGCCTCAGTTATCTCATCTGTAAAATGGGGATTAAGACTGTGAGCCCCATCTGGGACAACCTCATTACCTTGTATCTCTCCCTGTGCTTAGAACAGGGCTTGGCACATAATAAGCACTTAACAAATACCATTTAAAGAAACCCCAAAACTCGTCTCTCATTCTACCCACATATTCAGTGTCCCCAAATCCTGCCAGTTTTATCTTCATAGCATTTCTAAAATGTGACCTTCCCTAGCCATTCAAACAGACCTCCCTGCCTCCTGTCACTCCCACGCCAATCCATTCTGCTGCACGGATTATTTGTCTGAAAAAAAAAAAATGTTCAGGCCAGGTCTCCCCACTCCTCAAGAGCTTCCAATGGTAGCCCATCCACCTCCACATCAAACAGAAACTCCTTACCATTGACTTTTAAAAATCATTTTGCCCCCTCCTACCTCACCTCATTGATCTCCTACTACAGCCCAGCCTACATACTTGGCTCCTCTAGTGCCAGCTTGCTCACTGTGTCCTGATCTTGTCTATCACACCATCGACCCCATTCCTACATCCCAGCCTGGAACTCTCTCCCCCTCCATATACGCCAGACCACCACTCTTCCCGCCTTCGAAACAATGAGCATAAAAGCATAAAACTGATGTTGACCTAGATTTTATTTTTTTAAATGATATTTATAAGCACTTACTATGTGCCAGACACTATACTAAGTTCTGGAGTAGATACAAGACAATTAGGTTGGACAAGGTTCCTGTCCTACATAGGCTCACAGTCTTTCACAGTCTTTAGCCTCATTTTGTAAATGAGGTAACTAAATCACAGAGAAGTGAAGTGACTTGCCCAAGGTCACCCAGCAAATGAAGGAGGAAGGATTATAACCCAGATCTTTCTGATGCTTATGCCCATGCTCTATCCATTAGGCATAAGCTTTAGCTACCAGACTGCCTTGCTTCCCTCTGATTATGAAAGGGAAAGGATCAGATAGAGTTTCTTCAATTCTGACTCAAAATAATCATCTCATGATGGAGCTGCCTAAGAATATTGGTGGATTTCTCCTAACAGCTGAATATGTCTAGCATTTTTTCAAGCCCCATTCAAATGCTTTCATAGGAGAGAGTATAAAGATCTTGGTTTTCCTCAGCATACTTCCTGCACCACTCGTGCTAGAAAGATAATTTATGCTATACAGCGATTTGTTCTGAGGTCATATGGTGATTCAGGTCGTGCACAGTTGACTGTGCTCTTCAGAAGCTTGTTCAGAAGGCCACTGAATAGTCACTTGACAGCAATGAAAAGGAAAAAATGATTTTTCTGTGGCTTACATAGTCAGCTCTTTCCTACATCTTTAAGACTGTGATTACCGTGTCGTATTTCAAGTCCCATGGAATTTTTTCAGTGATCCATTAATTGTGTAAAAGCAACCTGGAAGAAGGAAATTTCTATCTCCACCCCTCACAAATCCCCTCCAGAATCTTGCTCAAGGTCACACAATGAACAAGTAACAGAGCTGGGATTAAAACCCTGGCCCTCTGACTCCCAAATATGTGTTCCTTCCACTAAGCCAAGCTGCTACTACGATCCCACTGTAGTAGCCATGGCGGGTGATCTAACATTTGAAAAATCACAGTGACCCAGAACTTATAAATCTCTAGTCAGGGTTCACATAGAGTTTCAATGATCAGTGCTTAATCATGTGCAATTAGCTTAAAATAACACAATACATTTAACAAAAATCCCATCCCTATGGCTGTCTCTCGAGTCCAATTGCTGCTACTGATACTTTTCTGCAAATAATTGTTCTCTCTATCGATCCTAATCTTTTTTGACTGCGAGAAAGACTCAAAGGTTGAAAAGAAGGTTTTTAAGAGAAAACAATCTGCTGTATTAATGTGACAATTGGTGAAAGAGAGAGGACATTCCCAGAAGTACTAAAAGGAGAACTGGAAAGTGACAGCTCCAATTTTAGTACTTTTCAAAATGACTGAGCAGAGAGTTGTAATACCATCTCAGAGTGCTCGCCGACTGGACAACTTCAAGTACCTTAGTAGATTATTATAACACTTCAGAATGGCAGGTCCAGTGACAAGGAATCAATGTGCATTAATTCCTCACAGGCAATTGGAAGTAAAATGCTGTCTCTAAGGAGGAAGTCCATGACAAATGGAACTGGCCTTAAGCTTACACTGCTCGGCAAAATACTTTCCACCAAATCACTAAAATAGTTGAATGTGACTGTTATTGCAAAACTCATATAAAAAAAAAAAATGTAAATATCTGATTTTTAAAAACCAGCTAAAAAGCAATCTCTTAGGACAGTACTATGCTTTAATGTAATTACAGACAGTGGTAGATTTTTATTTTAAAATTACAAATGGAAACCAAATTATGTGATAAAACTAAACTATTTAATTTGAAAATATATTCCCGAGTTTAAATAGCATTCCCTTACTATTTTTTTTTACAAATACTGTTTTCCTGTTTCCTAAATGATTAACTGTTAAAAGATGAAGCACCTTACACCTAACAAAATAATTAAAATTAAAATTTTCATCTTCTATTAAGAAAACATCAGGACCGCAGGCTCCTAAGATAACTTCCTTACTATCCCTGGCTTTTAACTCTCTTCCTACCTTTGTACCTTTACCCATACCCAGAACATTCTTTCCCTTTAGCTTTGTCAAATATCTCTTCTCAGCTTCAAATCCCTTCTAAAATATCACCTCCACGAGGTGACATATATGTAGTTTTCTGGGATTTTTTAAAAAATGATATTTGTTAAGCACTTACATGTACCAGGAACTTTTCTAAGCGCTGGGGTTGATGCAAGCAAATCAGGTTGGACACAGTACCTGTCCCACATGGGGCTCACCATCTGAGTTACCATTTGACAGGTGAAATAACTGAGGCACAGAGAAATGAAGTGACTTGCCCAAGGTCACGCAGCAGACAAGAGGGAGAGCTGGAATTAGAACTCAAGTCCTTCTGAATCTCCTTCCATTAGGCCATGCTGCTTCTCTTTACTTGAAACTAATACAACTTATACAACAATGACATTACACTATAATGGAAAAATGCAGTTTTTCACTGGAAACAAAAGAGGAAAACTGCCATGGACTCTCAGAAGGGACTTAAGAAAAGCCACACTGAATATTCTCATAAGGATTTACAATCTCAATGCAATTTTTTGTTGTTATTGTTGACGCTTAAAATGCATTGTTCAATCCAACCCAGGTTCAATTAGCTGGAATCCTGTTTTATTCTCTAAATGTATGGAATAAAGATCTTTCAAAATAATCCTAGAACAGGAGTTTGTAATTGATTTCACTGTGGTATTTTTTAAGTGCCTATTATGTGACAAGCACTCTACTAAGCTTTGGGATAGATGCAAAATAATCAGGTAGGTCACAATCCAAGACTGAAAAGGAGCCCAAAGACTCCTCCACTTGTCAGCTGTGTGACTTTGGGCAAGTCACAACTTCTCTGTGCCTCAGTTACCTCATCTTTAAAGTGGGTTTAAGACTGTGAGCCCCTGTGGGACAACCTGATCACCTTGTAACCTCCCCAGTGCTTAGAACAGTGCTTTGCACATAGTAAGCACTTAATAAATGCTATCACTATTATTATTATTATTATTAAATAGGAGGGTGAACAGGCTTTATTTCATCCTCATTTTACAGATAAGGAAATTGAAGAACAGAGAAGTTAAATGCCTTGCCCCAAATCACACAGCTGGCCAACGGCAGAGTTGGGATTAGAGCCCACTGATTTTCAGGCCTCTGCTCTTTCTAGGTGACTAGACTACTTCCCAACCAACGATATCTTCAATATTTATCTCAAAATATTTCCTCTAAATCCTCAGCATTGTCCAGCAATTCAATGGGATACCCAATTTAAAACATAAGAAATGACATGAAAATGTTAGTGTAAGGTTTCAAAATGAATAATTTAGAATGGATATGACTATGGATACTAATGACTTTCATAACTGGATTATATACTATGTTATCACATTAAATTAAATAATTGAGAGTTCCTTTAATGCATCTGAATTTACATCTGAGAAGCAGTTGAATTTTAAGAAAAACTGAGCACAGGCTGGATTGTCTGATATTTTTAACCATTCTAGACAGCTCTAGTGTTTCAATCTGAAGTTTTTGCTTCATGTGGTTGAGGCTGGGGCCAACAAATTAGTTAGGATTAAAAGAAACAATCCTGTATTCAGCATTGATTAGAAACTCCATCCAGGATCCAGTGGATAGCTCTGTGAAGCCCCAAGCAATTACGACCAAAACATTCCTAAACAGAATAATGGTCAAACTCAAGATTGAAATCAATATTACAAATGGAAACAGAAGCCACACGGGCCCCCTAAGGCTTTGCTTGGGGGAGGTGGACGGAAGAGGACTAATGCCAAATTAGTTAACGCTAGCTTCTCTTACCTCAGATACAGTTTTAGCAGAGAGAAATACACTAACACCTGGAGTTCTTCTTCTGTGTGGTCCTTCCTAGGAGCCGATGACAGATAGCCCAGAACAGCAAACCAGAGAAAACTGGAGCCTCTTTCCCATCTCCCTCTGGAGAAAACCTCACCCGGTTTACCGTGAAGAGAATCAAAAGCCAAACTCCTCCCAAAATGTCCCAGGAGCTTCGGGGAGGTGTAGGTGAAACCAACCCTTTGTAGTGTTTTACTTGGGCTTTCTTTCCTGAAATTCTCCCGCCAGACCTTTTTGAAAGAGCTTCAGCTTTGGCTGTGACCCTATGGCTTAACATCTAGTTAGTATGGAATCCATAGAAGTGCTTATCTAAATCCCTAATGCCACCAAAAAATGCTTGTGGTTTCGGAGTTACGGTATTCCTTGAAGTATAGTAACAGTTGGCAAAATAATTGAAAATTTTGAAGAAAATAGGAGGAAGAAAGGATATTATAAAGGGAAGTAGCGTGGCTTAGCAGAAGGAGCATGGGCCCGTGAGTCAGAGGATCTTGGTTCTAATACCGGCTCTGGCACTTGCCTGCTGTGTGAGCCTGGACAACATAACTTCTTTGTGCCTCAGTTTCCTCAACTGTAAAATGCAGATTCAAAACCAGTTATTCTTCCTATTTAGACTACGAGTCCCATTGGGGACAAGGACTGTGTCCAACCTGATTAATGACAGCTCCCCAGTGCTTAGAACAATGCTTAAAATATAGTAACTGCTTAACGAATACTATAATAATAATAGTAATATAATTATGTAGGTCAATATTTAGAACACACATATTAATCTACTTCATTAGTTAGGCACATAGAAATATATGTGACGGTTGAGAGGTATCTCCAACTAATTTGAATATGAGCTTCAAGTGAAATGATGCCAACCAGTTAATGGTATTTATTAAATGCCTTCTGAATGCTAAGTGATCAATTGCTTGGAAGAGTACAACTGAAGGTAGATATGTGCTTACTGCCCTCAGGGAACTGACCATTCAATAAGAAGGCAAGAGACACAAAAATAGATAAAAATAGTGCGAGCAGGAGGAAGGATAAAGATAAAGTGATAAACAGTTCAATATTTCAACATGAAGTCAGTGAATCAATAACTGAATGTACAAATATGTGCAAATACGTAAATTAAAAAATATACATATGGACAAATACTGAGGTGGGTATAGGGATGTTGTAAATGAATTACAGAATGTTTCCTGGAGGAGTGGGCTTGTGGGAGACCTTTGTAGATGGGGAGAATTGGAGTCTAGTGGATTGGGAGGTGAGGGCAGGGATTTCTAGGCTGGGCAGTCCCCCTCTAGACTGTAAGCTCATTGTTGGCAGGGAATGTGTCTGGTTATTGTTGCATTGTACTCTCCCAAGTGCTTAGTACAATAAGTACACAGTAAGCACTCAAAAAATATGATTGATTGTCAAACAGCATGAGAGCGAGGGAGCAGAGAGAACTTGGGGAGTCGAAAGAGAGGCAAATTAAGAAGGGAGCCAAGAGTGTAAGTAGGCGAGTAGTATACTGTAAAATCCTTTAGGGCTGGGATTGTGTCTATCAACCATACTGCACTATACTCTCCCTAGTGCTTAGTACAGTACTTTGTACAATGGCTACTGCTGATTGACTGCTTTATAGCGGGTGAAGAGAAGGAGACTGGAAGATACTGGAAGATGTATATATGTTTGTACATATTTATTACTCTATTTATTTATTTAACTTGTACATATCTATTCTATTTTTTATTTTGTTAGTATGTTTGGTTTTGTTCTCTGTCTCCCCTTTTAGACTGTGAGCCCACTGTTCAGTAGGGACTGTCTCTATATGTTGCCAACTTGTACTTCCCAAGCGCTTAGAACAGTGCTCTGCACACAGTAAGCGCTCAATAAATACGATTGATTGATTGACTGATTGATTGGAAGATAGAAAACTCTGGTGAAGGACCTTGAAGTCATTAGTAAGGCTTTTTAGTTTGAGGCAATGTGAAATGGGTAGTCTGCAGCTGTACCTATGACCTTGGGGCATTTGATATTCGCCCTACCCTCAATACCACAGCACTAATGTATGTACCTTTAAGTTATATATTATACTTTTTGTATTCTAATGGATGTCTCCCCCTCTAGACTCTAATCTTGTCGTGGACAAGCGTTTAGTACAGTGCTCTGCACACAGTAAGTGCTCAATAAATGCAATTGAATGAATGAATGCCAGAGAATGTATTTGCTAAATTAGAGGGCTTCCCCAAGGTAACACAGAAAGCAAGTGGCAGAGCCAAAAGTAGAAGAAATCGGATAAAGTACTTTCCAGTCCTGTGCTCTTTCAATTAGGCCACATGTATTCCTCCTAAGTGTCTTGAAGTACTACTAGGGAGTACACACAAGGAGAATGAGGCTCAGTATCGCTTGTTAAACCATAATCCCCAAATAATAATAGTACATAATAGTAGTACATAGTAGTACACAAATAATAGTACATATATTTTTGACTTTTACAATTAAAGTTCACAAATATCAACAGTCTCTAAAAAGCAATTTTACAAGCACCCTTTGAACTACACAAAACTCTAATTCAAAGAAACCAGCCTACATATAGAAGGCTGGCACAGACAATTTGCTCTGATTTACCCGGTTAAGTAACTGTGTAATCCACATAATGAAAATCATCCATTCCTTATCTAAAGAGCCTTCTTGGCTGTTAAGCATAATGCCTATTCACTTACTTCCACAATTAACTGGTGATCCTCATTCTACTCTCAGTACAATTAATTCCTCCTCTCTCTAGCAAACTTCATCTCCAAGTCCACGTCCATAAAGTTTAAGAATTTCGACTTTCTAACCCTTACATTTTTCACTCCTATCACCATTCAAAATATTCTTCTGTGTTCCCGTAGCCAATTTCCTTCTACTTTTAAAAAAATTTACCCACTTGTAAGAGTCCGTTTATTCTTGTATCTGTGCACTTGTGCTGCAAAACTGCCTATACTTGAAGCCTATCAAAGTCAGATATAAAGAAAAAGATTTCTTACTATTACTCATCAGTGGCTGAGTTTGCTTGGAGCAAATGTCCTTTGAGAAATCATTTTTCCAATGGTGGGGAAAAAAGCAAGTTAATCTGCTAAAGTTAATCTGACCATTGGCCCTAAACCCATATTTTTAAGAGTGCCATGAATAATAATATTAATAATAATAATGGTATTTGTTAAGTGCTTACTATGTGCAAAGCACTGTTCTAAGCACTGGGGGGGATACAGGGTGATCAGGTTGTCCCATGTGGGACTCACAGGCTTAATCCCCATTTTACAGATGAGGTAACTGAGGCCCAGAGAAGTGAAGTGACATGCCCAAAGTCACACAGCCGACAAGCGGCAGAGCCGGGATTAGAACCCATGACCTCTGACTCCCAAACCCGTGCTCTTTCCACTGAGCCACGCTGCTTCTCAGCATGAAGGCAGAAGTAACTTTCTCTGGGAACATAAACAACTAATCCCAACCCACAAAACACAAAATTGACCCATATATCTGACTGAAAACTGGCATTTTAAGACTTCTGTGCCCTTGGTGCCCGAGGGGTAGAAATATCAAAACTCCTGCACCCTGAACATTTGGAAGGAATAAGGGGGGTACAGAAAGAGGGGGGAAAGTCTGGAATCTGACTGAATCTCTATGAAAATCCCACTCAGAATGATGGCTGGCAACTAGCGTTTAATCAAATTATAATGGAAAAGAATGTGATAGGAGATTCAAAGGGCAAGTCATAGACTGAGATTTAAAATGATGAGTGGAAAGATAGATTGATTTACAAGGCTCCTTACCAACTCTTGAGGTCTGGTCTTAAGAAAGCTTGTGTACTTTTTCTTTAAGGCTTTTGCCTGGAAAAGGGATGGACTCATAAATTCTTAGAGTAAGGTGTTATGTCCTTTGTCTGTTTTACTATGAGGACTGGTTAATCAGAGAAAGAAAACTCACCACACATTCACCCTTAAATCAGATTGTGAGCCAACACAGGTGCATCACCTCCTTCTGGGGTCCAAAGCACTCAGAAGCAGGGATACATTTGGAATCTCAGCAATTACTAATAAAGGCTTAACTTCACCCTAGAAGTGGATGTAACTTCCATCCCTAGCAATGAAGACAAAATCCTCCTATAAAGCCTCAATGGCTGCTGGGAAAAGTAGGCTATCAGTCCATGAATTCTTTTCCTTCTCTGCAATTCCTTTGCCACCTTTCAACCAGACAATAATAATAATGGCATTTATTAAATGCTTACTATGTGCAAAGCACTGTTCCAAGTGCTGGGGAGGTTACAAGGTGATCAAGTTGTCCCACGGGGGGCTGACAGTCTTAATCTCCCATTTTACAGATGAGGTAACTGAGGCCCAGAGAAGTTAAGTGACTTGCCCAAAGTCACCCAGCGGACAATTGGCAGAGCCGGGATTTGAACCCATGACCTCTGACTACAAAGCCCGGGCTCTTTCCACTGAGCCATGCTGATTCTGATTTCACTGGAGAGTTTAAAGGTACACAAATCTGACCCAGGGACTGACTGCCATCCAGCCTTCTAGCAGAAATGTCACTAGAGGACCGTGTCTTGTGAACTAAACTGTTGAAGGGCAATAAAAATAGAATACTACTGTCCATATATGGGACATATCCACTGGCCATGTTCCTGTCCTACATAGGGCTCACGGTCTAAGAAGAAAAGAAAACAGGTTTTTATTCTTCATTTTATAGATGAATGATTTGGGACACAGAGAAGTTAAGTAACTTGCTCAAGGTCACATAGCATGCAAATACCAAAGCCAGAATCATCACCCAGATCCTCTGACTCTCAGGCCTGGTCTCTTTCCGCCAGGTCACACGTCTTGTGAAGTGAAACTGTTCCCTCTCCAGAGTTGACATCCTTATTTCCTGCATATTTCTCCTACATGATCCAGTTGAAAGAGCACAGAACTAAAAATCGGGAATCTTTAGTCTGAATCTCAGTTCTGTCACTGGCCTACTACTGAAAGGCCTTGTGCAAATCACTTAATCTCTCTGGGCCTCAGTTCCTAATCTGTAAAATGGGGATAAGACTAGATTGCAAATACCCTATAGTATGAGGGATGTGTCTGATCTCCTAAACCAGCACCTACTCCAGCATTTACTACATAGTGAATTCATAACAAAGTTCATTTTTAGACTGTGAGCCCACTGTTGGGTAGGGACTGTCTCTGTATGTTGCCAATTTGTACTTCCCAAGCGCTTGGTACAGTGCTCTGCACATAGTAAGCGCTCAATAAATACGATTGATGATAATAAATGCCAAAGTTAACAGGGATTTCAATCTTCCCCCTTTGGTGAAACTCATCAAAATCCACATAAAATCCTTCCTTTCTTGGTCTTTCCCTCTTCGACCTCGTTGTTTTCAACTGTTTACAAATTTTATTACTGTTGTTTTGGTGATCATCATTATTCTGTCCCCTGTTCAGTATATTACATTAGGTAAGATCAGTGTCCAGTCAGCCCTGATAACTCTCAGTTATCAGTTACAGTAATATTGAATGCTTAACTGCATCTTTGGGCTTTTTACTCAAGGGTTACAAGTCTTAATATTAAAATATTTTGGGATATATCTAATATGAAATACACTGAATAAAACAAAATGTTATGGTTCTGGATTTAAATAGTTAGACACTGATTTTAGTAAATAGGCTTTAACTGAATTAATACAATTGGTCTGCACAACTTTTCCTTCTAATACTGTTGAGGCTATGGTGATAACATATGTAAGAGTGATTGACAGGCCCTCAACACACCAAACCTTGACATGGTGTCACAAGGGGCACACATTAAGGCACATAATTTTGGCAGGAACAGACTGTGTTCTTCAGGATTAAAATAATTATTTCCACAGATTTTTTCTGAACCTTTATAAAGCCATTTTCCCTTCTTGTCAAAATACCAATGGTATTTAGGCCTTGCAAATTAAAGTTATTATTGCTATTCTTACATGAGACTGAAAATACCATGCTGCAGTTCAAACAGGTTAAAGCATTTCAGAGCAGTGTGAAAGATATTTCTATTGATGGAGTTCAAGGGCTGGAAGTTACCCAGATTTTAGGCGGATGCCTTCTCAGGGATTTAATTTAAACCTGCTTTCCACTAGGAAAATAGTGTTCTGCAATCTTTTTTTCCTTAACCAAATTTCTGAGGTTTCCCATAAAAGTGGACAGTTAAACCTTTCTTTTAAAAGTATTCCCAGGTCTGAATTACAAGGCATGTTTGTGTACCTTCACTCAAATATGATGACTTTTCCAAAATCACTTGTCAGCCTTACTTCATATTTTTTGCAAAATTTTATACCTTGAATTAACACTGTTTCCTCTTTTGTGGCATTCCTAGACCTGTAATTTCATGTTCCTAGTGTTAATGGTGGAAACTTTTAGCTCCTGATTCTCGGACAATCCCCTTACTATGCTGTCAATTTGCCACATATTAGGGGTACACTTAACCAATTGTGACTAAAATAATCAATCCCAGAATTTGGGGGTCAGCCATGAAGAGCCTGAAGCCTGAAGCTGAAAGAGCTATTATCCTGAAGAAAAAAAAAGTGGTGGGTGATGGGAGCAACTGAAATATTCAGTCTGTAGAAGGGTCATCATCATCACCATCATCAATCGTATTTATTGAGCGCTTACTGTGTGCAGAGCACTGTACTAAGCGCTTGGGAAGTACAAGTTGGCAACATATAGAGACAGTCCCTACCCAACAGTGGGCTCACAGTCTAAAAGGAGGAGACAGAGAACAAAACCAAACATACTAACAAAATAAAATAAATAGAATAGATATGTACAAGTAAAATAAATAAATAAATAAATAGAGTAATAAATATGTACAAACATATATATATACAGGTGCTGTGGGGAGGGGAAGGAGGTAAGATGGGGGGGATGGAGAAGGGGAAGATGTAAGGGGTATGAGACAGGGATGCAGGGTGGCCTAGTGAAAACAGCACGAGTTTGGGAGTCAGAGGACCTGGGTTCTAATCCTGATTCTGCTACTTGTCTGCTGTGTGACTTGAGCAAGTCACTTCACTTCTCTTGGCCTCAGTTTCCTCATCTGTAAAATGGGGATTAAGACTGTGAATCCCATGTGGGACAGGGACTGGATCCAACCCCATTATCTTGTATCTACCCCAGTGCTTAGTACGGTGACTGTTACATAATAAGTGCTTAACATCTACCACAATCATTATTATTTACATAAGAGGTGTTTGACTGGATTATGGATGAGCCAGGGAAGCCAGTCTGACCTACCTTCACCTCCTTGAAGTGTTGATTTCCAAAGTGCTAAGGAGCCCTGTCTTCTGACTAGTTCCTGAGGATGGGATCTGAATTGTTTTACCCATTTGCTAGTCATGAAGCAAGCTGAGAGGCAAAGTCTGCTACTAACATATGTATATCTGTTCAGGCTTATCAGAAGCAGGGAGAAAAAGCTTTTGTCTGGTGGGTGGCTAGGAAGAGATAAAAGTCTAGGAGGGTGACAGCCCATTGTCTTTCAAACCGTCCCCTCCCATACAGTGCTTTGGCTGTATTAAATCTTTCTTGACTGAAGCATACCTTTCATTGTACTGCATCAGACACAACCAGGGAGTAGCACAGGCTGTGGTAGAATCAAAGTCTAAGCAAGCAGATAAATTGTCAATAAATATCAAACACTTGAACCTGGGGGTGTGCTTAATTAAGCCAGAAGAAATATTCCCCTTTAGTGAGGAGTTTTGAAATGTACCTCTCATGTCTTTCTCCCCCTCTAGACTACAAGATGTGAGGTGGTCTTCTAGACTGTAAGCCAGTTGTTGGGTGGGACCGTCTTTATATACTGCCGACTTGTACTTCCCAAGCGCTTAGTAGAGTGTTCTGCACACAGTAAGCGCTTAATAAATACAATTGAATGAATGAATGGGCAGGGAATGGGTCTGCCAATTCTGTTGTACTGTACTCTCCTTACTCTCCCAGGCATTTAGTACAGTGCTCTGCACAAAGCAAGCACTCACTAGATACCATCAATTGACTGATCACCTGGAAAGGATTGAAGGTGGGGAGGGTGGAGGGAATTATGCTCTTCTACCATTTTCAAAAAGTTCCAATGAGGATTCTGCTTCTGTTGATGAAAATAATTTACTCCACAGGGGTTGGAAAGTTGGGTTGGGGGGTGGGGTGGAGAAAAATTCTAATCCCAAATGAATGGACTCCATCGGATTATGTCTTTCCTATCTCTCAAGGGAGAGTCAAATCATCAGAATTTTACTGAGTCCCCATGGTGTGTGAAGTACTTTTCTGGCTACCGAAGGAGATGGCTAGAAAGTGTATCATCCCACTTAATCACTATCAATTCAAATCATCCATTTTTTTTTCAAATCTGTTCATCAGTTTGACCATCCACTCTCATGCCTGAACTGGATTTCTATTTTAAGCCAACTTTGGCTTCGACAAATAGACCTGTTCCTACAGTGTGATAAAATGGGATAAAAAAGCATTAGAATGCTTTCATTTCAACAGAAAAAGATGTCTTTAAAAACTTTAATCATAAATATTGAAGATATATAGGGCAGAGAATGGGAACAAAATTAAGAGCACTTTTTTGTCTTGACTATTTGATCTGATGTTAAGCTTTTAGTCAGTTAAGGCAATAAACGACTCCTGGAACCAGCTGTCTTTCACATAGTCCTCAGCAGGCTCAACATTCCCTTACTTTATTAAAAAGTCAGTTGCTCAGCTTCAAACAGTGCTGACTAGGTAATCTACTAGGAAATATAAAATTAAAAGCATTCCCCTCCAACCCACATCAACATAAGTAAGCAGTTAAAATGAGTGTGCTTTTTTATATATAACTCAGTGACTGTTTTCTTGATTAATATCAGGAGGAAATTGAGTTACAAAGACGTTAATCAATAAATGGTATTTATTGAGTGCTTACTATGTGTAGAATATTGTTCTAAGCACTTGGAAAGAGTAGAATACAAATTAAATGACTTGCCCAAGGTCACACAGGAAGAAAATGGGCGAACTGAATTAGAACCCAGGTCCCCTGAATTCCAGCTCTGTCTTCTATGTGTACTACCTCACATTTGTATCCAAAAAAAATATTTCTAGACTGTGAGCCCACTTTAGGGTAGGGACTGTCTCTATATGTTGCCAACTTGTACTTCCCAAGCGCTTAGTACAGTGCTCTGCACACAGTAAGCGCTCAATAAATACGATTGATTGCTTGATTGATTTAGCTGGGCGAACGAGAAAAAGTTGGTTTTTCTGAAAATAGCCTCACACAGCCAATCTGGTGAGGTCTCGTCTCCAAAGAGGTGATTGACAAAACTATCTTGGTGTCTTTAAGCTATCAATCAGTAACATTGATTAAGTGCATACAATGAGAAGACCATGGCTCTAAGCATTGGCAAGAGAATATATAGCCATTAATTTATACTCTCCCAAGTACTTAGTGCTATAGTGCTCTGCACACAGTAAGTGCTCAATGAATAGGATTGACTGATTCAGACACTGTCCCTAGCTCACAAAGGAAGGGAAGATGAACAGATAAGGAATAAACACTAAGCTACATTTACCAATCCAAAAATAACAATAATTAAGAATCCCCTCCCCCATCCCATTTAACTTTTTGACAGGTTTATCATGTTAAATTTAGATTATACTTAGCAGGCTCCTGGGTTAATTCCATTTCACCTGAGTTCTAATCCCAGCTCTGTCACCTGCCTGCTGGGTGACCCTAGGCAAGTCACTTAACCTATCTGTGCCCCCGATTCCTCATCTATAAAATGAGGATTAGATACCTGTTCTCCCTCCCACTTAGACTGCCCCATTAGGGACAAAGACTGTGACTAGCCTGGTTATCTGATATCTATCCCCACGCTTAGTCCAGTGCTTGGCACATACTGAGCACTTAATACCACCATTAGTACTGCACAGCACACAGTAAGCGCTCAATAAATACGATTGATTGATTGATTGATTGATTGATTGTTACTATTTTTAGGCTCCTCCTTGCCCCTCTCCCTAGTGCCCCCAGAACTATGTGGCTCAGTGGAAAGAGCACAGGCTTTGCAGTCAGATGTCATGGGTTCAAATTCCGCCTCTGCCACTTGTCAGCTGAGTGACTTTGGGCAAGTCGCTTAACTTCTCTAGGCTTCAGTTCCCTCATCTGGAAAATGGGGATTAAGACTGTGAGCCCCCCGTGGGTCAACCTGATTACCTTGTAACCTCCCCAGCGCTTAGAACAGTGCTTTGCATATAGTAAGCACTTAATAAATGTCATTATTATTATTATTACCTCTTTTGTATTGTGCTCTCCCAAGCACTGAGTACAGTACTCTTCATTCAGTAAACTCTTAATGAATACCACTGATCGACTGACTTGATAACCAAGTCCTAATTACATATACAAGAAATTTAGAAACAGTCATCCACTAACATGCATGGACAGACAATGACTGGAGTGGATTACTTGGGCTTGATTAAATTCAGGTGCCACAAAAAAAACCTGAAATGGAGGGAGAGAGCTTAAAATGAGGTGGCAACAAGGAATCTGGTAGTTTACAGAAATTTGAACAAGATAAACTGCTATGTTGCCCCATGGGCAACTCAATGGCAATGCAATGTAGTTTACTAAGTGTCAGGATGGTTTGACAGTAGCTCATCCTCTTCCCATGCTCAGAGTAGAAAGAATAGAGGTCGTTAGTGGAAGAAGAAACTCATTCCTTAGGCAGAAGGCTAAGGTCACGTGCAGCCAATCACAGGAGAAGACTGGAAAAGGAGGAATTGGAGGTACTAGAATTAGATAAATCAATCAACAGTATTTAATGAGCACTTATTGTGCGTAGCATACCTACGTGTTAAAGCACTTACTATGTGCCAGGCACTGGGGTAGATACAACATAATCAGGTCAGACACAGTCCTGTCCCATAGGGGGCTCGCAGTCTAAGTGGGAGGGAGATCAGGTATTGAATCCCCATTTTACAGATGAGAAAATTGAGGCACAGAGAAGTGAAAGGACTTGCCCAAGGTCACACAGCAAACGAGTGGCAGATCCAGAATTAGAATCTGGGTCACCCCAGAGAAGCAGCTTGGCTCAGTGGAAAGAGTCCAGGCTTTGGAGTCAGAGGTCATGGGTTCGAATCCCACTCCGCCACTTGTCAGCTGTGTGACTTTGGGCAAGTCACTTAACTTCTCTGGGCCTCAGTTACCTCATCTGTAAAATGGGGATTAAGACTGTGAGCCCCACGTGGGACAACCTGATCACCGTGTAACCGCCCCAGCACTTAGAACAGTGCTTTGCCCATAGTCAGCGCTTAATAAATGCTATCATTATTATTATTATTATTATCCGACTCCCAGGCGAATGTTCTTTCCACTAGATCACACTGTTTCTCTATGTGCTTGGGAGAGTATAACACAAGTGAGTTAGAAGACCCAATTCCTGCCCTCAAGGAACTAACAAGCCAGTAGAGGAGAGAGGTATTAAAATGCATTACAGATTAGCGGAGCCATAGAGTATAGGGATATAGACATAAGTGTTGTGGGCTTTGGGGTGGGGTGAGGATCAAAGTTCTTAGGGGATTCGGTATTAAAATGCATTACAGATTAGGGGAGCCATAGAGTATAGGGATATAGATGTAAGTGTTGTAGGTTTTGGGGTGGGGTAAGGATCAAAGTTCTTAGGGGATTCGGACTGAAATGCATAGGTGATGCATAAGGGTTGCTTTGTTTGAGATGTAGAACTCAGCACCAGGAGACACAGAGGAGAAGGCTCACTGCCCAAAATAATAAACTGGGCATAAAAGTAGTAATAATAATAATAATAATAATAATAATAATAATGGTGGCATTTGTGCCACTATGTGCCAGGCACTGTACTACGTGCTGGGATCAATACAAGCAAATCTGGTTGGACACAGTCCCTGTCCTACATGGGGGGCTCACAGTCTCAATCCCCATTTGTCAGATGAGGTAACTGAGGGCCATAGAAGTGAAGTGAGTTGCTCAAGGTCACACAGCCAACAAATGGCGGAGCTGGGAATAGAACTCATTGGTTCACCTTCTCCAGGAGGCCTTCCCAGACTGAGCCCCCTTTGTCCTCTCCTCCTCCCCAACTCCCTCGCCCTACCTCCTTCCCCTCCCCACAGCACTCGTATATATTTATACAAATTTATTACTCTCTTTTACTTGTACATATTTACTATTCTATTTCTTTTGTTAATTATGTGCATATAGCTTTAATTCTATTTGTTCTGATGATTCTGACACCTGTCCACATGTTTTGTTATGTTGTCTGTCTCCCCCTTCTAAGCCCATTGTTGGGTAGGCACCGTCTCTATGTGTTGCTGACTTGTACTTCCCAAGCACTTAGTACAGTGCTCTGCACAAAGTAAGTGCTCAACAAATACGAATGAATGAATGAATGAATGAATGAATGAATGAATGAATGAATGAACTCAGGTCCTTCTGAGTCCCAGGCCTATGCTCTATCCACTTCTCCAGCACGTATTCAGTAACGTTTTGAACTGGGAAATGGACAGGACAGCTGAAAACCAGACTGTCCAGGACATAGCCAGAGGAACTGCTACCCAATTCTGAAACATTCAAAATGTTCCATGCCTCATGATTGGTGCCCTACATGAAGAATACCTCAATAAACTATGTTTTCCCTATCAAATAGCTACTTAATTTAAGCTTCATTAAGGTTCTTTGAAGTTCAAATAAATGGGAAAATTAATTATTTTTAAACAGGAAAGGTACAAATATTTGGAAAAGGTCTTTCTTCTCACACATTCATTCAATTAATGGTACTTATTGAGTGCCTGTTTATCTATATTTACATTTCAGAACTTGCTTCTTCCCCGATGTGTTCTCAATGGAATTTTAGAAAATATTCTCTGATCTTCGTCGCCTATGATTGTTCCTTTCAATTACATTAACTTTACTCAGGACTTTTATGGAAATGACAGTCCACTGTAGCTGTCTTTCAAAAGTCATTTTTTTTCTACACAGTGAATCCTTTATCCAGTTAATTCCTAATTTGGTCTTGAGTCCTCTCAGCCAGATTAAAAAAAAAATCCAAAGTACTTTCTAAAAACTGAATCCGAGGATATTTGTCTCCAATTCAACCAATTCTGTTTCTAGCTTTAACGCAATCTGGGTTCAAGAGTTTCTGTATAACTATGGTCATGGCAATAAATTTGGAAGTATGAAATAAATCACCAGAAGAATCCACTGGGAAACTACAATGCTACAGTGAAATAATAAATAGAAGCCATTGTCTTGTATGGGACCAAGTAATTCGTGTAGACAAATTCCATCTTTCTGTGGAAACAATATGGAAGATCCTGCAACCTTCTCACTGCATCTCAATCTCATCTATCTCTCCGCCAACACCTCGTCCACATCCTGCCTTTGGACTGGAATGCCCACCCTCCTCAAATCCAACAATTACTTTCCCCTCCTTCAAAGCCTCATTGAAGGCACATCTCCTCCAAGATGCCTTCCCTTCCTAAGCCCCCCTTTTCCTCTTCTCCCACTCCCTTCCGAGTCACCCTGACTTGGTAGCTTTGTTCATTCCCCCTCCCAGCACCAAAGCATTTATGTACATATCTGTCATTTATTCATTTATAACTAATGTCTGTCTCCCCCTCTAGACTGCAAGCTCATTGTGGGCAAAAAATATGTCCATTTATTGTTATATTGACCGTGAGCCCCCCGTGGGACAACCTGATCACCTTGTAACCTCCCCAGTGCTTAGAACAGTGCTTTGCACATAGTAAGCGCTTAATAAATGCCATTATTATTATTATTGTACTCTCCCAAGCGATTGGTACAGTGCTCTGCATACAGCAAGTGCTCAATAAATATGATTGAATGAATGCATTGCCCCCCAAAAACCTCACTGTCCTTGGCAGTAGGGTACTAAGTTGGCCCACTACTTTTGGGGAAGCTCAATGGAAAGTGCCCCCTCCGTCCCCTCCCCTTCCCCATCACCCCCACCTTACCTCCTTCCCCTCCCCACAGCACCTGTATATATGTATATATGTTTGTACACATTTATTACTCTATTTATTTTATTTGTACATATTTATTCTATTTATTGTATTTTGTTAATATGTTTTGTTTTGTTCCCTGTCTCCCCCTTCTAGACTGTGAGCCCACTGTTGGGTAGGGACCGTCTCTATATGTTGCCAACTTGTACTTCCCAAGCGCTTAGTACAGTGCTCTGCACACTGTAAGCGCTCAATAAATACGACTGAATGAATGAATGAATGGTCTGGGATGGAAGAGGCAATTCAAGGATGGAAAGATTGCATTGGTAAGTGGCTCCTCTAATTAAATCATCTCCCTTCAACACCAGGTTTATCTCCCAACACCCGCTGCCTTGTCCTTAGCTGCACACATGTCTGGCTACTAGGGAACATTTTTCTTAAAACATTCTCTCCAAGTCCAGTCAAGTTGAATTCTGTGATCTGTCTTCTTAGCTCAAAAGCAGTATTGCCTAACGCAGAGAACACGGGCTCGGGTGTCAGATGTACCTGGGTTCTAATCCCGCCTGCTGTGTGACCATGGGCCAGTCACTTCATTTCTCTGCGCTTCAGTTACCTCATCTGGAAAATGGGAATTAAGACTGTGAGCCCTATGTAGGGCATGGACTGTGTCCAACCTGATTAGCTTGCATCTAACCAGTGCTTAAATCAGTGTCTGGCACATAGTGAGTGCATGACAAATACCATTAAAACTGTGTACGCTTTAACTAAGTAACTGTGGTATTTGTTAACTTTGTACTATGTGTCAAACATTCTAAGAAGCACTGGAGTGGTACTTTCATTCATTCATTCAATCGTATTTATTGAGCACTTACTACTGTGTGCAGAGCACTGTATTAACCACTTTAGAGTGTACAGTACAACAGAGTTGGCAGACACCTTCCCTGCTCACAACAAGCTTACCTGCTCACAACAAGCTTACAGTCTAGATGACAAATTTGCAGTCTAAAAGGGATTCAATACCTGTTTTCCATCATTATTATCACTATCATCATTACTATTGTAGTTGTTAAGAACTTACTATGTGCCAAGTAATGTACTAAGCCCTCGGGTAGATACAAGGTAATCACATTGAACACAGTTCTTGTCCCCTAAAGGTCTCACAGTCTAAATAAGAGGAAGTAGGATTTAATCCCCATTATACAGATGAGGAAAATGAAGCACAGAGAAGTTATTAATAATAATAGTAGTAATACTAATGGCATTTGTTAAGCACTTACTATGCGCCAGTCACTGCTCCAAGTGCTGGGGTAGATACAGGATAATTCATTCATTCATTCAGTCGTATTTATTGAGCGATTACTGTGTGCAGAGCACTGTACTAAGCACTTGGGAAGTACAAGTTGGCAACATATAGAGGCAGTCCCTACCCAACAGTGGGCTCACAGTCTAGAAGGGGGAGACAAAGAACAAAATAAAGCATATTAACAAAATAAAATAAATAGAATAAATATGTACAAATAAAATAGAGTAATAAATACATACAAAACGTATATACATATATACACTTAAGTGCTTACTATGTGCCAAGCACTGTTTTCAGTGCTGGGGTAGATACAAGTTAATCAGGTTGTTAGTATGTTTGGTTTTGTTCTCTGTCTCCCCTCTTAGACTGTGAGCCCACTGTTGGGTAGGGACTGTCTCTATATATTGCCAATTTGTACTTCCCAAGTGCTTAGTACAGTGCTCTGCACATAATAAGCGCTCAATAAATACGATTGATGATGATGATGACACAGGTTGGAGAACAGGTATTGAATTCCCATTACGCGGATGAGGTAACTAAGTCATAGAAAAATTAAGGATGGAGAACAGGTATTGAATTCCCATTACGCAGATGAGGTAACTAAGTCATAGAAAAATTAAGGGATTTGCCCAAGCTCCCCGGCACGTAAGTGGTGGAGGCAGGATTAGATCCCAGGTCCTGGGTCTCCCAGGCTTATGCTCTCTCTTCTAGGCCACTGTGGTGGCAGCAAAGGGAGTTCCTGTTTCTACTGAGCTCCTTTTTTCCTGGCCTCCTTCAAAGGTAAGAAATGGCATAGCAATAAGAGCAGTTTCAATAAAACAATTTGGCCCAGGCTGCATCTACATCTTTTAGACTGTGAGCCCGCCGTTGGGTAGGGACTGTCTCTATATGTTGCCAATTTGTACTTCCCAAGCGCTTAGTACAGTGCTCTGCACATAGGAAGCGCTCAATAAATACGATTGATGATGATGATGATCTGCAGCGTGGCTCGGTGGAAAGA
Organism: Tachyglossus aculeatus; assembly: GCF_015852505.1. Classification (NCBI taxonomy): domain Eukaryota; kingdom Metazoa; phylum Chordata; class Mammalia; order Monotremata; family Tachyglossidae; genus Tachyglossus; species Tachyglossus aculeatus. The sequence goes on along the minus strand of NC_052079.1, from coordinate 31,231,344 downwards.
GCCTGGGCTTTGGAGTCAGAGGTCACGGGTTCAAATCCCGGCTCCGCCAATTGTCAGCTGTGTGACTTTGCCAAGTCACTTAATCAATCAATCAATCAATCGTATTTATTGAGTGCTTAGTGTGTGCAGATCACTGTACTAAGCGCTTGGGAAGTACAACTAAGCGCTTGGGAAGTACAAAGCGCTTGGGAAGTACACAACTTCTCTGTGCCTCAATTCCCTCATGTGTGAAATGGGGATTAAGACTGTGAGCCCCACGTGGGACAACCTGATCACCTTGTATCCCCAAGGGGGTGGTCTACAGGATCAAGTTAGATGAGAGGTCAATGGTGATTAGGATGGAGTAGATGAGGATTTGGCAAGAAGGAGTTTATTGGTGACTTTAGAGAGGGCTGTTTCCATGGAGTGAAGAGGGCAGGAGCCAGATTATGAAGAACCAAGGAGAGAACTGGAGGAGAGGAAGAGGAGGCAGAGGGTGTAAAGAACTCTCTAGAGTAGTTTGAAAAGGAATAACAGGATAGAGTGATAAGTGGAGGGAGCTGTGAGGTCAAAGTGGGTTTTTTTTTCAGATGGGTTATAAATGAGATATCTGTAAGCACTGGGGAAAGAGCTGTTGGAAAGGAGCAATTGAATATGGCTTTCAATCAATCAACCTTATTTAGAGAGCCACTTGCTGAGTACAGAGCACTGCACTAGACACTTGGGAGAATACAGTATGATGGAGTTTGTATATGTGCTCCCTGCTCACAATGAGCTTATAGTCTAGAGGGAAATAAGTGGTGGGGGACAAGTGTATTGGCAAGGTGAGATGTAAATGCAGCTCTGGGAAGTTTTCAGATGATTTTCTGTGGGACATCTGAACATTTCGTGATCTCTTGGGAAAAATATGATTGTCTAAGTGTCCCTTATTACGTATACAGCACCTATAAGTTTTTAACAATATTATAGATCCCAAAAGTTTTAAAAGGCAAGAGCTGTAGCTCTGTAATTTTGGACATATAAAATAAAATTTTTCATTTTAGCTGTGTTTTCATTCATAAAGACTGTTATACTTTGCTAAAATACAGCCTTCCTCACACTCTTCTTATGAGCCTGTTTAGCTATCAATCACAGAAACAAAGCATAAAGTCAAGGAAGATTATATCCATCTTAATTCCTTCTTTCCCGTGCCTCTTTGGTAGACATACAAGAGGTCTGCAGCACAGCCTACTAAAAACCTGGCAGTACAAAGGATTGGTAGCAATGAAAAGTCTGTTGTGATAGTTGTAAAGAAACGGAATCCTAACTCATCATTACAAATCCTTAAAATCCCTATTATCATGTGCCATCTGGGTCGTATTCTCTGTGTCTCCACAGACTGCGTCACTAATAGCCAAAAGTCAAAACCACATAATCATCTAGCAAAAGGATAAGCTTAGAATGAAACACAATATCACAATGACATTTTACTTGGCACCTTCAAAAGCTTCAAGAAAAACTATTCCAAGAGGGTACAAGTATTTAAATTTAGTGTTTAATAGTTAGAGAAGTGTATTGGACATTTGATCTCTGTGCAAACATTCAATGCCAAGTTTGAGAAAGGAACTGATTAAATCATAGTTTTATTCCTGGACTGTCAGTCTCAGCAGGCAGAAATCCTTACAAAGAGCCAAGCCTAAAGTACGGAGACACACTTTAAATTCGACCTTATGGGTTAAGGCAGCCTCGTTTGGCTAACCAAAGGCTGTGAATATTACATGAATGTCATGTGTATGTTGCAGCCAGCAAATCTGTGACATGTCTCCTTCCCACCAGTTGTTGGATGACTTCAATGGGAAAATGAGCATTCGTTGTAGCTTCTGGCCTACCACTTTAAGAAGTTTCATTTTGCTGAATGGGAAGTAATTTAGATTACCATTATCTGCTCTACTTGAGCAGAAGCTAACTGGTAGACAATAAACATTTAACATGGCTTCTTTGGAAGTGTGTTAATCAACAGTGGACCCATATATAATAGGTTACTTACAGCACAAATACAAAACAAAAGGGCATCAAAAAAATAATCGTTTCCTCTTTATGTGGAAGTACATTGTCCAACGCTTCTAATATCTAGTAGCTTATCTAGTCTTCCTGTTTTTTCTTCCTTCTTTTCCTTCTTACAGAGGGCTTTGTCTATTAACTGGCTCACTGCTTTACCCAAGGAGGTGAAATAAATAAAGATGAAAGTCAAATCAATTCATTCTCTTCTTTGTTAGTCATTCTGATTAAAGGTTTGTTAGGTTGGGAAGTTGAAACTATTGGATCGAGTCAGGTCTTTATTGCATAATCTATTCCTGTCTCTCAATACCTTGGTCACGCTAATCTATTAAGAGGCCCAGTGGTACTGACTTGTCAGATAATTGAAAGTGATTTGCATCTTAGGCCTAGATTTAAATGACAACATATGGGACACAAAGATGTAGGTTAGCCCTAAAGGCCTCTGAGGTCAATGATGTGTGTGTGTGTGTGTGTGTGTGTGTGCACACGCGTTAACATGCATATTTGGGTGAAACAGACTTCCCTCCGTTACAAGGAGTCAGTAAAATTAGGAATGTTAACAAGTTCCACCCCATGGCCCAAAGATCCTGAAGAACCCTGTGAAGGGACTGGCTCCTGAGAGCATGAGAAGTGTGAGCCCACTGTTGGGTAGGGACTGTCTCTATATGTTGCCAACTTGTACTTCCCAAGCGCTTAGTACAGTGCTCTGCACACAGTAAGTGTTCAATAAATACGATTGATTGATCAGCCAGAGTTGGAGGCCATCAGGAAGTTGATGGGCCAGCCATTTCCTGGAGTGGCTGAAAGAAGGTCTCCAGCAAAACCCAGCCCTAGGAGAAGGGCCCCAGAGGTCTGCACTGGGTGAAGGCAATAGAGGGTGAAGGCCAGGTTATTATTATTATTATTATTATTATTATTATTATCTCGGTATTTGTTAACTGCATACTAGTTAGAGAAGCAGCGTGGCTCAGTGGAAAAAGCACGGGCTTTGGAGTCATAGGTTATAGGTTCAAACCCCGGCTCCGCCAACTGTCAGCTGTGTGACTTTGGTCAAGTCACTTAACTTCTCTGGGCCTCAGTTACCTCATCAGTAAAATGGGGATTAAGACTGTGAGCCCCCCGTGGGACAATCTGACCACCCTGTAACCTCCCCAGCGCTTAGAACAGTGCTTTGCACATATTAAGCGCTTGATAAATGTCATTATTATTACTATGTGGCAGTCACTTGTACTAAGTGCTGGGGTGAATACAAACAAATCGGGTTGGACACAATCCCTGTCCCACGCGGGGCTCACAGTCGCAATCCCCATTTTACAGATGAGGTAACAGACGTCGAGAAGTGAAGTGACCTGCTCAAGGTCTCAGAGTAGACAAGCAGCGGAGCTGGGACTAGAATCCATGACCTTCTGACTCAGGCCAATGCTCTATCCAGGTTATTTGGGTGCTGCTGAGGGACTATTCTGCCAGCGGAAAGTCTCCCTCTGGTCGATGGGACACTGATTGGGACACAGAGCAGGTCAGATTAGCTCTATTCCAGATCTTGAACTCACTGTCCATTCGAGGAGCTCACTGTGAAACTTGCAGTTCTCCAAAATAATTCTCTCTAACTAGAGAGTACATAAAGCCTACTGGACTCTATCAAAGAAAACTGCCTAACAATTCAAGTGTTGGGGGTCAGTGCTGGTTGGGAAATCTTTAGAGCCTCTTGTTTCAAAACGAATGTTGAAGATAAACTGACCATGGAGACCACTGACTGTACAAAATAACCTTTCAGAATGAATACATCATTTCAAATTCAACTTCATTTGTAGCCATTAAGTAGTTAAATCTGAAAGGATATGGTCTGAAAGCTCTCAAACATGTCATTCTAGCATGAGAAAGAATTTTAAGCAATACAATGTCTATGGCATCAGGCTGAGGGCAAGTGACAGATTGGCAGTGGAATAAAAAAGACAATATTTCATAGCATGCCATACCAAGTGGTCTTTAAGAACTACGGCAAATGTGGAACTATTTTAATTTGTGGGAACAGTACAGCACGAGGACAAAAATCCTGGTTGGAAATGTTTTGAAATCTCATATATACATCTGTGTGGGTGTATAGCATATATGTATACACACATATACACACACATAGTGTGTGAGTGTGTAAATAAAATGTTCATTACTTCATCATATAGTAATGTGTGGTACTGGAGTGTTATAACACATACAGATACAATTTCTATTTCCAAATAGAAATTGGGAGTTTTAACGCAACAAAATGTGCAAAATTACATGCTGCATTACACTGGAAAGATAACATGCCACTTTTCCAGATTTATAAACACTCACACAGAAATGTAAATAAGCAAATGGACTTGTAGCTAGTTAAGTGCATCCTTCATTCTATTATTTCCATTCTTTTACACTGCCAGACAGCCATTGATTTATTTGTACCAGCTGGAGGCAGGCAAAGAAATTAAACAATACACAAGAATAGACTTTCTTCTCTTCTTCCAAGTTAGAATGTCTTTCTCCCTCCATGTATTTCACCTGAGATTACCTCACATAGTAAAATCTTCCAATTACAAAAATCAAGACAGAATCCTTTTGGGGGCTCCTGAAAAGCTCTTCTATCGATAGGAAAGCAATAAACAGAACCCACCCTGTGTCAAAGTGGTAACATATTTTGCATCTCAACACATAAATGATAATGTGTTAATGATAAATCAAAATGTGATATTTGTATTTTTTAATGGTGCTTGTTCTTGGTGTTTTAGACAGAAGTCAAACCGAAGGAAACAAACTGTCTAGGTAAAGCCCCCAATCCTGAGATTACTCGCATAGTAAAACCTTTCAATTACAAAAATCAAGACAGAATCCTTTTGGGGGCTCCTGAAAAGCTCTTCTATTGATAGGAAAGCAATAAACAGAACTTACCCTGTGTCAAAGCAGTAACATTTGCATCTCAACACATAAATGATAAGGTGTTAATGATAAATCAAAATGTGATATTTGTATTTTTTAATGGTGCTTGTTCTTGGTGCTTTAGACAGAAGTCAAACTGAAGGAAACAAACTGCCTAGGTAAAGCCCCCAATCCGTTCCTGGAAATGCAGGTACCAGACTTGGAGACTAAGAAAGCACCAGTTTACAGAAAGGCGACAGCAATTTTGGAATTTTTCTCACTAGAGAAATGCAGTGCAAATTACCTGAAGAGAAATGAAAACACTTTGTGCCCCGGTGGTATGGTTATCAAACTTTTAGAAGGAAGTAGAATTCGTTTGTGATATTATTGCTTTTTTGCCAGCAGTGGTTTGTGAATTCTAAATAATGAATGCTAACAATAACTCGCCATGAAAAATTGCAATCTTTCAGAAACTCACCGTAATGCATGTAACAGTTTCCCTTGGTTGGATCCAGCTGAATAGCCTTCAAGAAAAACCTTTCAGCCTCAGCCTTGCGTCCCTTTAAAAATAGAGAAAACATGGATCATTCGATGTTTATAGTCAAGGGGCAATCAATTCCTTCCCCCCAGATGGCAACCACTGCGTTGTCTCTCCAAGCCTCTTGAAACTACTGGCTGAATGGACTCCTGGCTTGACCTGATGATGATATTTATTCTAGCCACATGCCCTCGGCTGCTTCCTAATTTTGAACCACAGAACAGAAAGATTGATCTGATAAGTGATTAATCTTTTCTACCATGCTTGGAAATTAGAAAGCAACCATATTAAACCCAAATAAGTACATGGTTAAATTCCAACCAATTATGTGGTTCCATTCAGAGAAGTACGTTGCTCCACAGATAATCTCTCCCAGTGTTTCGCAGAGTGCTCTGCACACAGAAAATGCTTAATAAAAATTATTGCTACTACGATTACTGGATAGAACAAGAAAATCAGAAATCAGGAGACTCGTTTTTTATTTCTGTCCAACCTAATCCCTATGTGAGATGGGCTGTGTTTTTCCATCTGTAACAACTGAACCAGTGTGGTTACTCTGTGGACTTAACCTAATTATCAAATTTTACTCAGAGATGTGTTTTGAGACCTATGAATAAAAGAATGGTTGTTCAAGTTTATTTATCTTCCTTAAATATGAAAAGTCTTAAAAGAATGATCCTCTATAGTTATGAACATAACCATTATTATGTTCATAACAATGATTTATAATCATAATCATAATTTATTTTGATGACTGGGGAAAACACCTATCAGTTAAACTCACCTAGGTCTTCCCGAGTGAGGGAGAGGATGGAGTAGAAGACATGCCTTTTAGAAGTAGTTTTCTTGTTAATGGAAAAAGTTATTTTTTAGGGATCTTTCTCTGCAGATCTGTCACTCCAGAGGACATGCTTGGAGAAACTATTTTCGCTTTACCAAGAAAACCCATGGAGTACCAAGTCCCTGCTCCTCCTCATCCCGTTTCTTCCAATAATTATGGTATTTGTTAAGCACTTGCTATATGCCAGGCACTTCTTCCTCTTCCCCCAGAAAGTTCACCCCAGGTGCCCATACTCCTGGTAATGAATTGTCTCAATGCCACCTGAATTTGAAAACTACTATTTGCAGGGTGTGTGGCATGCTATTGTGCTTTTCCATTTTTGCTTTCCTTTTTTCCTCTGCCTAAATTCCATCTCTCAGCTCTTCTTTTCAAAAAGAAAACAATCAGTCAACCAGGGGTATATAGTAAGCGCTTACCATGTGCAGAGCGTAATTACTAAGGGCTAGGGACAGTACAATACAATAGAGTTGGTACACACAATCCCTGCCCATAGAGATCTTACAGTCTAGAAAAGCAACACAAAGGTGGTACTGTTTCTTTGCAGATGCCATTAGGAAACCATTGCATTAGCAAGGACATCCCAAGGTTTATCTAGGTCATATTTTATCTGTGCATTTTTAACAGTATATGTTTGTTTTATGGTTAAGCACTTAGTCTGTGCCACATGTTAAGTGCTATTACTGGATAGAACAAGATGTGTCAAACATCATTCTAAGAGCTAGGGTCAATACAAGTTTTTCAGGTTGGTACAGAGTCCCTGTCCCACATGGGGCTCACATTCTAAGTAGGATGAAGAACAGGTATTTCAACTCTATTTTACAGTTGAGGAAACTGTGACACAGAGAAGTGAAGTGACTTGTCCCAGGTTACACAGTAGGCAAGCAGCAGAGCAGGGATTAGAACTCAGATGCTCTGACTCCAAGGCTTGTGCTCTTTCCACTCGGCCACGCTGCTTCCCAACTAAGTCCTGGCAAACAACATTTTGGGGTGGGAGAAAAAGGAAGGGAAAAAGGAGGAGAAAAAAGGAGTAAAAGGAGCACTGAATGTGTCTGTGTCTGTGTTTGTATAATATGTATGTGCTGTGTATCATCTATCTGAAAATACAAGAATTCTTTTGTTTTAACAGCAGGAATGTATAAAATGAACCAGGGTGGTTGCCATTTGAGTGGAAACCTGGTATATGTGTTGGAGGAGAACTAGCAGAAATTGGCAAATGAATGAGTGTGAGAGTTGAAGAGAAAGCATGAGGCTTCAATGGGGTTGTGGGTCTCTGCAAGAGGTAGGATGATGATGTTACAGACTGGGATGGGAGAATTAGGAAAGGGAGTGGATTTAAAAAAAGGAAGATGAAAAGTTCAGTTTTAGATATGTTGAATTTGAGGTCCTTGTGGGACATAGCTGAAGATAAACTCTGGAGGCAAGAGAAGCAGTGTGGTCTAGTGGATAGAGTACGGGCCCCTGGAGTCTGAAGGACCTGGGTTCTAATTCCGCCTCTGCCACTTGTCTGCTGTGTGACCTAGCGTGAGTCACTTCACTTCTATGTGCCTCAATTTCCTCTTCTGTAAAATGGGGATTGATACTGTGAGCCCCATGTGGGACATGAGGTGTGTCCATCCTGATTAACGTGTATCTACTCCAGTGCTTAGAATAATACATAAAAAGGGCTTAACACACACCACTGGAAAAAAAATGTATATGAGGCTATTTTGGAGGAGTGAGGTTAGAGCCAGTGAGGTTAATTTGGGAGTTGTCTGCATAGAGGAGACAGGTAAAGCTATAGAAGCAAATGAGCTCTCCAAGGGACTGAGTGTAGAGTGCAGGGGGTTAACAATGGGCTCAATAACTGTAAGAATGGACTACTTCTCAGACTGAATACTTATATTGCTATCTAACAGATAATAAGCTCAATTATTCCCCTTTTCTAAGCTCAAGTAACATAGGGCAGAGATGTCAGTATAAAACATAGTTATGGCTGTACATGTGGGTAGGGGTGTATAATAAGTCTTTTACACTTTCAGTGCTCCAGTGCTAAATTTAATCCACTCTGAAATAGGGGAGAATTAGGTTTGGCATGCAAAGGTTTTTTATGTGTGGAAAAAATAAGGAGGGGTGGGAAAGTGAGCACATATCTTGTTCTACTTCGGTTTTAAAGGGCGCCAAATTTTTTTTGGTTTCTTTTTTAACTGGCTCATAATCAATGCCTCAGGGTGAAAGGCCAAAAACCCTCGGTGTGGCAATGGAATACAACATTTTCATGACAAACACAAACGATACCCGATTAACAAGCGCCGGGATTTCTGCAGTAGCTTGGCAGACCCTGTCAATAATCTCTACCAAGTGCCTGATGCCAGAGGAAGCACAGCGAGGCCAAACTGCACTTTCTCAAGAGGAAGAATTAGACCATCAAGCCACAGCAGCTCAACCCAGTGATTATTACTATTTGTGGTTGACTGAAAGCTAAAGAAAGGACGAAATAAGCTAAATGTGAGGGAATGAGAGAATGTTGAAGCATATAACTATGAAAAAATCATGAGAATTAGGAATACAAAATGGACATGCAATTTGAGTCCATATGGGCAGTCATAAAAGTTGGGACTTAATCAGATTCATTATTTTATCGACTGTCATTTTCTACAGACGATGTTTTCCTGGGCTCTTTCCCTACCCCTCGAACTAGCCTCTGTACATACAATGTTTTCTCTTCGCCCCTTTCCACTCCAAATTTATTCTTGGATTTTCCATTTCCCCTGCCATAGGTCCAACGTAAAATACGCGCCACTGCTTCTGATCTTGCTGCCTCTGCCCCTCCCCTGCCTCAACTTTTTGACCACAGTCAGGAGACTGTGCCTACCCAGGGTTTCTCAGTGGGAGAGAGAGCAGGGTGGAGGAAGAGGGCTGGATGGGTCATCACCCTCAGAAGCTTTCCATCTTGTCTGCTACAGAGTTCTGAGGCTACTCCCACCACAGAGACATCCCCCTCCACTTCCACTTGCATCTAACTTTCCCCATTCCACAACACTGGGCCTCAGTCAGTCAGTCAATTGTATTTATTGAGCATTTACTGTGTCAAGAACACTGTACTAAGTGCTTGGGAGAGTACGACAATAAACCTCTAGACTGTAAGCCCAGTGTGGGCAGGGATTGTGTCTCTTTATTGCTGAATTGTACTTTCCAAGCACTTAGTACAGCACTCCGCACACAATAAGTGCTCAATAAATATGACTGAATGAAGGAATGGACACATTCCCTGACCACAACGAGCTAAGAGTCTAGAGGGGGAGACGGACATTAATATAAATAATTTATGGATATATTCATAAATGCTGTTGGGCTGGGAGGGAGATGAATAAAGGGAGCAACTCAGGGACATGCAGAAGGGAGAGGAAGAAGAGGAAAGGGGGGCTTAGTCAGAGAAGGCCTCTTGTAGAAGATGAGCCTTCAATAAGGTTTTGAAGTAGGGGAGAACCATTGTCTGATGGATAGGAAGAGGGAGGGCATTCCAGGCCAGAGGCAGGATATGGGAAAGAGGTTGGTGATGAGATAGATGAGACAGAGGTACAGTGAGAAGGGGAGCAGTAGAGGAGTGAAGGGTGCAGCCTCAGCCCCAGGCCCCCAAAATTACAATCGTGGAGAGTGAGTACTGTTGGATGCACAGGGGCTGAGGAAGCAGCAGCAGGAGCAGTGAGGCCACCACATTGGGAAGGATCATGGCCTGGTGGGAAGGGCACAGGCCTGGGAGACAGAGGACCTGGGCTCTAATCCTGGCTCTGCCACTTGCCTGCTGTGTGACTTTGGGAAAGTCATTTAACTTCTCTGTGCCTCAGTGGCCCATCTGTAAAATGGGGACTGAGGCTGAGAGCCCTATGTGGGACATGGACTATGTCCAACCCAATTATCTTGTATCAGCCCCAGCCTGGCACACAGTAAGCACTTAACAAATATCACAATTATTATTATTATTATTCTGCCAGGCTATGAACCATCTAATGAAGGAATATCATTTTTCAAATACTTGATGTCATTCATTCATTCAATCGTATTTATTGAGTGTTTACTGTGTGCAGAGCACTGTACTAAGCGCTTGGGAAGCACAAATCAGCAACATATAGAGACGGTCCCTACCCAACAACGGGTGCACAGTCTAGAAGGGGGAGACAGACAAAAAAACAAAACATGTAGACAGGTGTCAAAACCGTCAGAACTATGTGTGCAATAAACTTTTGACAAATATAATCTGTTTAGCATTCAGAGAGAAGGAAATTTCAGTTTTAAAAAAAATCAGTCTTTCTGCTTCTTTTCTCCTTCCTCTTATGGGCACAATGGTACTCCCTGTGATAGCCACTATCTTGGGCAGTTACTGGACTGGGCCAATTGCTAGCACAGTTCTCACCAGGAGCTGACAAAGATGCAGTAAACCAGAAACAAGGTGGGAGGGATAATATTATCACTAACTTCATTTTTGGATCTCATGAATAAAGACATTTTCTTCATTAATATCAAATACTTTGGTGGAAATTTTGGGGATTTTCAATTAGTCACGTAGAAGGAAAAGTATAATGTCATGTCACTTCCCACTGTGTACTCCAAAATCCAAATCCATTCCAGTCCAAGGGTTTTCCTGGTTTCCCTTGGCAAACAATAGGAGGAAATGAAATTAGAAGCCGTCACCTTTGTTATGGATAGAAGGATGGAGAATGTTTCTGTTGGTAAAGGATTTGAATCCCAGCCTATCTATCCTGATAGTCCTTCCCATTTTCTGCCTTCTCCTTTAGTAACTGTGCAGCAGCCATCAGATAGCAGGATAAATTGTGGGAAGCAGTGCGGCCTAGTGAATAGAGCATGGGCTAGGGAGACAGAAGGATTCATTCATTCATTCAGTCGTATTTATTAAGCACTTACTGTGTGCAAAAGCACTGTACTAAGCACTTGGGAGTGTACAATACAACAATAAACAGACACATTCCCTGCCCACAATGAGCTTACCGTCTAGAGAGGGGGAGACAAACAACGATACAAATAATAAATTACAGATATTGCTATGGGCCTGGGAGTGGGGAAGAGCAAAGGGAGCATGTCAGGGAGATGCAGAAGGGACTGGAAGATGAGGAAAGGTGGGGCTTAGTCTGGGAAGGCCTCTTGGAGGAGATGTGCCTTCATTAAGACTTTGAAGGGGGGGAGAGTAATTGTCTATGAGATTTGAGGAAGGCGAATGTTCCAGGCAAGAGGCAGGACACGGACTATGTTCTAATGCTGGCTCTACCACTTGTCTACTGTGTGACCTTGGAAAAGTCACTTCACTTCTCTGTGCCTCAGTTACTTCATCTGTAAAATGGAGTTTAAGACCGTGAGCCCTATGTGGGACAAGGACTGTGTCCAATCCGATTACCTTGTATCTACCCAAGCGCTTAGTACAATCTCTGGCATATAGAAAGCACTTAACAAACACCATAAAAAAAGGATTTAAGACTGCAGAACTCCAGACTCCAAACCTTCCCCATGTCCCCCATCTAACCTACACAATTTCTGCACATGCACTTAGCTATTTTAACACAACTTGATGAATGGGCTTCATTTCTAAGGGGTCGCAAGAAAATAAGATAGCAAGAGAAGCATCAAAAGGGAGGGTTGAACTCATATATCAAAGTCCCTGTCCTGCAGGGGGCTCAGACTCTAAGTAGGAAGGAGAACAGGTATTTAATCCCCATTTTACACTTGAGGAAACGGAGGCACAGAGAACAGAACTGACTTGCCCAAAATCACATGGCAAGTAATTGGCAGAGCCGGGATTAGAACCCAGGTCCTCTACTCCCAGGCTTATGCCCCTAGGCCATGCTACTGCTCTTAAAAGAGTAGACTTCCAGCACAGATGATCCTAACACAGTTATTGAACTCCCAAATATATATATATGATCAATTTTTTATTATATTTTTATCAGCAAAAATCAGTGTTCACCTTCGTAAATAATAATAATGGTATTTGTTAAGTGCTTACTATGTGCGAAGCACTGTTCTAAGTGCTGGGAGGAGTAAAAAGTGATCAGGTTGTCCCATGAGGGGCTCACAGTCTTAATCCCCATTTTACAGATGAGGTAACTGAGGCACAGAGAAGATAAGTGACTTGCCCAAAGTCACACAGCTGACAAGTGGCGGAGCCGGGATTAGAACCCATGACCTTTGACTCTCAAGCCCAGGCTCTTTTCACCGAGCCATGCTGCTTCTCTAATAAGGCTATATAGAATAGGGCTTCTAAATCAATAGGTTGCTCTCCTAGATCCATCAGAAGTAGCAAAAATAATGACAGTTTTTATCCAGCTCTTAGGTTGCACGTCCTCGGCGTTGCCTTTTATTTGCAGCGGAAAAAAATCAACTTGGTATCTCAGCGGTGAAAGCCTGTGGTCCCATCCCGAATACCACAAAAAAAGGTTTGAGCAGGATGGATCACCAGTGGGACTCTAATGGAAACTGGCTCTTGTCATCATGGAGCCGGGACAAGTGTAAGCCTTACTCTCTGCCCGGGGATGAAGGGCAGGGATCAATCAATCAATCAATCGTATTTATTGAGCGCTTACTGTGTGCAGAGCACTGTACTAAGCGCTTGTACTGTACTAAGATGCTGGAGGAATAAATAGCTGTGTCCTATTTCCAACCTAAAGGGCCTAGTGATCAGGCAGCGGTATTTATTAAGCTCATACTGGATGCAGAGCCCTCTACAAACTGCTTGGGAGAGAGTACAAAAGAGTTATTAGACATGATTCCCAACCCTCAAGGAGACTATAAAGGGATCCTTGTTCAGGATTGGAAACAAAGTTTGTGAATAATACGTGAAACTCCCTCTAAAGAAAAATTAACAAAAAACGGCATACAATTTAGTTTTATGCTACGTTGATGGCATGCAAAATGTGTCTGGTGTTCCCAGTTAAATTTAAAGCAAGCACTAATCCTTCTATTCTCTCTATTTTAATCCAAAATTTGATTGACTCTTGCCTACTCTGCAACTATCTCAATGAATATGCAGATATTACATCAGTGCTTTTAGGAAGCCAAAGCTGGAAAAAGAATAAAACGCCTTTGCTGTGCTCCAAGTGCAGTTGCATCAGGTGAAAGCACCTTTCATAACCACTAAATTGAGTAATGTGAACATTTAAACTATTAAATATTTTATTATTCTTTTTCCTCCTACTTAGCAAGTTTTTCTTAGCAGAAAATAGCACTGTACAATAAACTGCAGGAGTAATCCTATATATTGCAGATACTGAAATTCTCATTTTGTAAAGATAGATTTTAAGTTTTTAAAAATACAGTTGAATTGAAAAATCCCAAAAAGTTTCCATGAAGAAGTAATAAACGCATGAATTAGGACCCCAGTATCTTTAAGTTTTCCTAGAGTCTATTTGCTTACACTCAACTAGAAAGAACTATGTGAAATTTTGCATGAAAATAAATGGTAAATCAATATTTGAAATGTAAATTCAATTCAACCAAGTAACATGGCTAGTGCCATGATTATAATTCACTAGGATTTTTGATGAACACTATACAACTCTGACAAGCAGCATAGTTCAGGGAATTATAATATGAATCCCATTTACTTTAGTACGCTGATAGCTTTCATAGTCTGTGCTACTTATGAAGCAGTAAAAATGAGTTTCCGGTTGATTGATTGTAACTAGTAAAGACCAAAAGCATTCATCCACATCGCATTTTTGTTCTCACATCTGGGAAAAAGAAATCCAGAGATTTCTGATTATTTTTTCACTAGCCAATCTTTGATTTTTGAAGTTTGACATATTAAAACTAATTACCATACTCCTGTTATGGGAAAGGTTAAAAATGTCATGATTTGTGATATATTGAAAATGAACTGGATTCCAGGGATAGGTGGAGCTCACTAAATATACAATTTATACAAAATATAATCACATGTATCTTGTTCCTTATGAGAATGAATTACCAATCAGTTGGCTGACATTAAGTACAGCAGTTCCGAGATCTCCGCAACAAATTAACTCTACAATTGCAGTGGATGTTTGCTTTGGGGAAAGGATGCCTATTCATGGATACAGAATTATGCGTGTTTTAGGTTATTATTTTAATTATGCGTTTTAAGTTTTAAAAACTTAAAATCTATCTTTACAAAATGAGAATTTCAGTATCTTCAATACATAGGATTGGCTTCCAACAGTTACAAGAGGTCTTAGTACACCCAGACTTCAGTGAACGACCAAGCAGAAGGCAGATTTGATGAATTCAACATCCAGGAAATGAGTAAAATCCATCTAGGTTCAGCAAACTGTGATTGCAGTACATGCAGACAGAAGAGGAAGCTCCTTTCTGAAATAAAATAAAATATCTGCTTCCTGGGAGTGTGAAGCATGCAATACAAGACCCAATCACAGCACCACTACTGCTTGGAAACTCCCTGAAGAATCTCCTAACCAAGATTTACTGCTTTGTATTATTTCTACTGTGAATCCTAACTGAAGCAGGAAAGGTTATGGATATGGTGATTGACTTTCCAAAGGTCAGCCCAAGCTTCTCCTCCCGTGGAACTGACAAGTCTTGCTGTAGCCAAATGTGGTGAAAAATCACCAAGTTTATCATAGCATTTCCAAGAGGTCAATCTGTCACTGGCAAATTGACACTGAGGCAAATATTCTCAAAAAGGTCAAGATCACAGATGAATCAATCGATCAATGGCATTTATTGATGACTGAGCCCCTTCCTTCCTCTCCCCCTCGTCCCCCTCTACATCCCCCCCATCTTACCTCCTTCCCTTCCCCACAGCACCTGTATATATGTATATATGTTTGTACATATTTATTACTCTATTTATTTATTTTACTTGTACATATCTATTCTATTTATTTTATTTTGTTAGTATGTTTGGTTTTGTTCTCTGTCTCCCCCTTTTAGACTGTGAGCCCACTGTTGGGTAGGGACTGTCTCTATATGTTGCCAACTTGTACTTCCCAAGCGCTTAGTACAGTGCTCTGCACACAGTAAGTGCTCAATAAATACGATTGATTGATTGACTGAGTACTATACTAAGTGCTTGGGAGAGTTGGAAGACCCAATCCCTGCCCATTAAGAGTTTAAAGTTTAGAGAACAAACTCTCTAACAAAGTCCACTGTAGGCCATAATGCAGGGGTCCTAAGGCATGATGGGTTGGGTAAGGACCGTCTCTATATGTTGCCAACTTGTACTTCCAAAGCGCTTAGTACAGTGCTCTGCACACAGTAAACGCTCAATAAATACGATTGAATGAATGAATGATGGAGCTTTCAATAATGGGAATCTTGACAGTGCAAATGGATAACCATTTTCCTGGATCATGTGTTGCCTCAATCTGCTTTGAGAGAAATGACAAGGTCAGATGATTCCTAAATGTCCCTTCTGCTTCTGTGATTCTATGATATTTAGATGTAAACATGGCAGACATCTTTGTTAATCCAGAGTTTATCTTCAGGAAGAAAGGAACTACAAAGTAGGCTAGCAGATTTTTGGAGGGCCATATTTATAGTGTACGCAAAAACACACACACATACACACAATCAATTCAATGTATGGTGAGCAAAATGTTATACTAAGCACTTGGGAAAGCAAAATAGTAATAATAATAATAATGGTATTTGTTCGGGGCATATTAGGTGCCAAACACTGTTCTAATTGCTGGGGTAGATACAAGGTAATCAGGTTGTCCCAGGTGGGGCTCACAGCCTTAATCCCCATTTTACAGATGAAGGAACTGAGGCAGATAAGTGGCGGAGCTGGGATTAGAACCCATGACCTCTGACTCCCAAGCTTGTGATCTTTCCACTAAGTCATGCTGCTTGAAGACAGACTCCCTGGCTTATATTTTGGCAACCTTGTTGGCTTCACAGTCTAAATGGGGAGACAGAAACAAAATAATTTACAGGTAGGAGGAAGAAGTAGTGTCAGTAAATGGGTCAAGTCTGTGAGCTCATTGCGGACAGAGATTGTCTCTGTTGCTGAAATGTACTTTCCAAGCGCTTAGTACGTTGTTCTGCAAACAGTAAGCGCTCAAAAAATATGATTGAATGAACTGAACGGGTGGATGAATGCATCTGTACCAAGGTGCTATGCATGGTGGTGGGTTCATAAGTGCTGAGGAGATGCAAAAGTACTGAGGTGGTAATTGGGATTGGAGGAGGAGAAGAAAAATGAATTAGGGAAAGCCTTCTAGAGGAGGTGAGATTCCGGAAGAGTCTTTAAGATGAAGAAAACTGTGGTCTGGTGGAGTTAAGGCAGAGGGAGTATCAGGCAGGTGGAAGGGTATGAACAAGAGTTCTGAGACAGGAAAATTGAGATTAAGGCACAGTGAGAAAAGGAGCTTGGAAGGAACATGGAACGCAGTTGGAGCGTACAGGAGAAGGGAAGGGAGAGACAATGGTCAGGACTTCCTACTTGATGCAGGCAGAAATGGGCAACCAGTGAACCACTGAATGAATGACCATTTCAGGTTACAGGGGCTGTATTTGATTTGATTATCTTTTACCTACCTCAACCCTTAGCACACTTAACAGCAGTGTTCCCTAGTGGATAGAGCATTGGCCTGTTAGAAAGAAGGATCTGGGTTCTTATCCTGACTCTTTCAGCCACTTGACCAATGTCTGACCTTAGGTAAGTCACTTCACTTCTCTGTGTCTCAGTAACCTGATCTGTAAAATGGGGATTAAGATTGTGAGCCTCATGTGGGACAAAGACTGTGTCCAACCTGCTTACCTTGTAACTATGCAGCATTTAGTACAGTGCCTGGCACATAGTAAGTGCTTAACAAATACTATAAAATAAAGGACCATGAGCCCCATGTGGGACAGGGACTGTGTCCAATCTGATTGGCTTGTATCTACTCCAGAGCTTAATACAGTTTTTGGAACACAGTAAGTGCTTAACAAATATCGTAATTACTATATTTCAACTCTCACATTAAAATCTATTGCTGAATCCTGCCAGCTCTTCCTAAAAAGCATTTCCCAAAGAGCAACCACCACTTTTCCAAGTTCTTGTCTGAATGTGGCACTATGGATCACCCTTCTCAAAGGTCTTCCCGCCTCTGCTGCTCTTATCTATATAATAACAATAATAATAATGGTATTATTACTATACTATCCATAATACTGTACTAAGCGCTGGGGTGGATACAAGCTAATCAGGTTGGACCCCAGTTCCTTTCCCTTTTCTCACAGTCTCAATCCCCCTTTCGCACATGAGGGAACTGAGGCCCAGCGAAGCGAAGTGACTTGCCCAAGGTCACAAAGCAGACAAGTGGTGGAGCTAGGATTAAAACCCATGACCTTCTGACTCCCACCACACGGACCATCTTCTTTGATGATCATCACACATATCCCCTTTCTTCAAAACCCTCCAAAGGCTTCTGCGTCAGGCAAAAACTCCTCAAGAAGAACTCTAAGTATCTCATCAAATCTCTCCATTTTCAACATCAGCTCTGCTCACCTGCTCCATTCCAGCTGGCCATCTTCATTCCTTCCAACCCAACCTTCCAACAGTGTCTTGTTCTCAATTCTCCCAATCAATCAATCATATTCAATTCTCCCAATCAATCAATCATATTTATTGAGTTCCTACTGTGCGATGATGATGGTATTTGTTAAGCACTTACTATGTGTCAAGAACCATTCTAAGAGCTGGAGTCTTTTTCTTCAAATGCCGGCGAATCGTTTCCAACCCATAGTGACTCCATGGACCCGCCCTCTTTAGAACATCCCATCTTCTGTCATAAAGTCATTCTGGTATGTGCATCCATAGAGTTTTCTTGCTATAGAAAGGGACACGGTTTGCCAGTTCCTTCTTCCACACAACAAAAACTTGAGCCCCTGCCACTGTCTTTGATCAACATTTTGATCAGATGATCATCCCTTTGACTCTTTCCCATGCTGCTGCTGCTGCCCAGCACAGGTGAATCAATCAATCAATCAATCGTATTTATTGAGCGCTTACTGTGTGCAGAGCCCTGTATTAAGCGCTTGGGAAGTACAAGTTGGCAACATACAGAGATGGTCCCTAACCAACCACAGTCTAGAAGGGGGAGACAGACAACAAAACAAAACATATGGACAGGTGTCAAGTCGTCAGAACACTTCAGCTTAGACCTTTCTATTATGGGTAAACCTGTATGGCATAGCTCTAAGCTTCATCAGTGTCCGCAAATGCTGCGATAAGGTGTTGAGGCATAAGAGAGTGCTGGGGTAGATAGAAGATAATCAGGTTGGACACAGGCCCTGTCCTACATGGGACTTCCAGCAGATCACTATACTAAGTGCTTGGGAGAGCACAATATAACAACATAACGAAGTTGGCAGATACAGTCCCTGCCCGTAACGAGCTCACAGGCCATCCCCATTCCCTTGCTCCCACTGGTTCCCCAGCCTGGAAATCTCTCTCCACCCTTAATCTACCTGGCACAGGTCTGCCCAGGTTCAAAGTCATCCCAAAATTCCCACCTCCTCCAACATGCCTCCTCTAGTTGTCTCTGATCATGGCCATTTCTACTACTTCTGTACTCATTCATTCCCTTCCTCAGCACTTGGGTATACTTTTTGAATTTGACATTTAATTACTTATGGTGATTACATTATTTGTAAATATTTTCATGCCTGACATTCTTATTAGAATACAGGTTCTAATGAGCACTCTGATACTCACCCCAGCCCACAGCACTTATGTACATATCCTTAGACTTTACAATTTTCCCTATCTGTAATTTATTTTAATGCCCGCCTCTTACCATAGACTGTAAACTCCTTCTGAACTGTGTCTACCAACGCTACCGTATTGTATTCTGCAAAGTGCTTAGTACAGTTTTCTGCACACAGCACGCTCTCAAATAACCAATCAGTCATTCATTCATTCAATCATATTTATTGAGTGCTTATCGTGTGCAGAGCACTGTACTAAGAACTGGGGAAGTATAAGTCGGCAACAATCAATCAATCAATAGTAATTACTGAGCACTTATTGGTGCACTATACTAAGGGTCCAGAATGACATACCACTTGAAGCTCCTTGTGGTCGGAGAATGTGTCTCATGCTTCTGTTGTCCTTTTCCAAACACTGAATATCATTATTGCCGCTAGGATACAAATCTCCTGATTCCCAGAGTGGTGTTTTTACCACCGAAACCATATCAGAACTACATTTTGTTTTCTCCTTTCAAAAGCCCTCTGTTCCCCCAAGGTGACCCACACATTGTGTCTGTTTACAAGATTGTTTTCACTGAATAAACAGAAATGTAAATGAAAAACAGCTATTTTCTTCCACGGTGTTTCTCAGCACATCGGTGATAATTTCTACCTATAAAATAAGCATTCGATCATAAGATAGGATATTCACAAATATTAATTTGTTAACATTCTCAAAGGTTTTATTTTAATGGTATTTGTTAAGTGCTTACTATGAGGCACTGTACTAAGTACTAGGGTAGATACAAGCTAATTAGGTTGGATACAGTCCCTGTCTCACATGGGGCTCACATTCTGAAACCCCATTTTGCAGATGAGGTAACTGAGGTACAGAGAAGTGAAGTGCCTTGTCCAAGGTCACACAGCCAACAAGAGCAGGAGTTGGGATTATTACCCTGATCCTTCTGATTCCCAATTATAGATTTCCTTTATACTGTAAGCTCCTTGTGGGCAGGGAAATGGGTCTGCCAACCCTCTTGTACTGGACTCTCCCAAGTGTTTGTACAGAACTCTGCACAGAGTAAGCACTAAGTACTCTGCACACAGTAAACACTCAACAAATATGATTGATGATTGATTCATTGATTGTAATACAGCTGGGCAACCTGAAAATACTTAGTCTCTGATGCTTGCTACATCTCCTGGTCCACATGACCTTTCATTCCCTAGAAAAAAAAAGAACACTCTACAGACATTTTTGTCTCTAAAATAGACTCTCTGCCCACATTTCTCTTATACTCTGTCCCCTTCATAATTTGCTCAGCATCCCATTTATAAGAGTCTGAAATATAAAACGATGGCAACAGGGTGGCAGGGTGTAGAGTAAGCAGAATTTGAAATATTAAAGGGATTAGTGAACTATTAAAAATATGCTCTTTAAAAATGGTGCAAAGGTTTAAATGTTATGTCACCTAGAAATCCAGTGGACTCATGAGAAATAAACAGCATAGGACCTTTTTTTTCTGGCTCATGTTTTTAATTATATCAAAATTACTTAGGAAAAATAAAGCTTGCCCTTTGAAACAGTTACAAATTTGAGGAATTCTGCACCATGCCAGTGGAAAAAATTATCTGCCATGTAATTTGTTTAATGGTAACATCAACAAATAGGCCTGAAGTTTGCAATGCTTGACTTTGGTGTCAAACAGCTGAAGATGCGGTTGACAGAATCAGGGTATTGAACTATGAAATCTATTACACGTTCTTCAGCCGCCTGCTGGGACTATTTACTTCCCAGTGTGTATAAACAAAGGGAAATCTATTGATAACAGTCCATGTTCTGGGACTCCATTTATCTGCTTTCACTTCAATAGACTCATGAACCCCTAGTTTAACAGTATACAGTTTAAGATCCTTCATAAGTGTGGGGGAAGAAAAAACACACAAAACGAACACTGGCACATTCCCAGCAAACTGACTTTGTGCATCTCGGTGCATATGACAAACGTGTAGCAGAGTTGGAACCTGTCCAATTTCGCAGGGGAAGGCGTATAGTTGACACGTAGATATACATGCCTTGGCATGCTTTCAGAATGAAAATCAAGCTCAGTCTACCAAGAAAATGTGTTGTTTCAAAGAAAAATGTTTGTCCGTGCACTGTCGGTGGAAGAGAATTTGATTTCAGATCTGATGTAGTATAACTCAGTATCTTGGGCTATAAGGATTCAGTTTAAAAATCAGTCTGCATCAGATCAAATCGTTCAAAATCAGAAATTTCACATTTTCTCTCCATCTGCAAGATATACTGATAATCTGTGATCCAGTTAGCTACAACCTATACAAGTGAAACACCTATTCTACCAAAAAATAGTGGTTTCTATCTAAATATGATGACAATGATGATAATAATAATAATTATTATTATGGTATTTGTTAAGCGCTGACTATATGCCAGGCACTATAGTAAGCACTGGGGTGGATTGTGGCTTAGTGGAAAGAGCCCGGGCTTGGGAGCCAGAGGCCGTGGGTTCTAATCCTGGCTCTGCCGCTTGTCAGCTGTGTGACTCTGGGTGAGTCACTTAACTTCTCTGAGCCTCAGTTACCTCATCTGTAAAAGGGGGATTAAGACTGTGAGCCCCGCGTGGGACAACTCAACTCCCTTGTATCTGCCCCAGCATTTAGAACAGTAAACGCTTAACAAATACCAACATTATTATTATTATTATTACAAGCATATCAGTTTGAACACAGTCCCTGTCCTAAAGAGGGCTCACAGTCTTAATCCCCATTTAACAGATGAGGTAATTGAGGCACAGCGAAGTTAAGTGACTTGCCCAAGGCCACACCACAGCCAGGTTGTGGAGCCTAGCAAGATAATCAAGTCAGACACAATGCCTGTCCCTCATGGGGTTCTCAGTCTAAGAGTATTTATTGACTGCTTACTGTGTGCAGAGTTTTATACTAAGCAATGGGGACAGTACAATGTGGAAAGCTGAGCAGCCTATTGAAAAGAGCAGAGTCAGAGGAGTCAGAGGACCTGGGTTCTAATCCAGACTCCACCACCTGTCTGCTGGGTGACCTTGGACAAGTCACTTAACTTCTCAAGTCTCTTAAGTCTCTCAAGCCTCTTCTAGACTGTGAGCCCACTGTTGGGTAGGGACTGTCTCTATATGTTGCCAACTTGTACTTCCCAAGCGCTTAGTACAGTGCTCTGCACACAGTAAGCGCTCAATAAATATGATTGATTGATTCTCTGTGCCTCAGTTCCTTCATCTGTAAAATGGAGATTAAGACTGTGAGCCTTATGTGGGACAGGGACTGTGTCCAACCTGATTATCCTGTATCTACCCCAGCACTTGGAGCAGTGACTGGTGCATAGGAAGTGCTTAACAAATGCCATTAGTATTACTACTGTTATTATTAATAAATTCTCTGTGCTTCATTTTCCTCATCTGTATAATGGGGATTAAATCCTGCTTCCTCTTATTTAGACTGTGAGTCCTTTAGGGGACAAGAGCTGTGTTCAATGTGATTACCTTGTATCTACCTGAGGGCTTAGTACATTACTTGGCACATAGTAAGTACTTAACTACAATAGTAATGATGATAATAATGATGGAAAACAGGTATTGAATCCCTTTTAGACTGCAAATTTGTCATCTAGACTGTAAGCTTGTTGTGAGGAGGTGAGCTTGTTGTGAGCAGGGAAGGTGTCTACCAACTCTGTTGTACTGTACACTCTAAAGTGGTTAATACAGTGCTCTGCACACAGTAAGTGCTCAAAAAATACCACTGATTCATATTTTATCAATGAGGAACCTGAGCCACAGAGTTTAAATTACTTGACCAAGATAACTCACAGACAAGTCAGTGTCACACCAGAATTAGAACCTAGGTTCTCTGACTCCTAAGCCTGTGCTCTTTCCAGCAGGACACGCTGCATCTTCATATAAACACAGTGATCTCACTCTGCTACATCTCACTATAATTGTCTGGCCAAGTTTATTACATGTACGGGATCTTGGCGACTTTTTCAAATCCTTCCAGGAAATTCCACGATAGCTGCCAGAAGTCCTCCATTGGGAAGTCCACTTGCACATGGATTCATTCATTCAATCGTATTTATTGAGCACTTATTGTGTGCAGAGCACTGTACTACACACTTGGGAAGCACAATTCAGTAACAAATAGAGACAATCCCTGCCCACAATGGGCTCACAGCCTAGATATGATGAGGAGAGCTTATTTTATGGTCACAGAATTACTGGGGTACCTACTCCAGACTGTCAGCTTGTTGTGGGGAGGGATGTATCTGTTTATTTTTATATTGTATTACCCCAAGAGCTTAGTACAGTGCTCTACACACAGTTAAGCACTCAATAAATAGAACTGAATGAATACTCCACTAGATTGCAAGCACCTCGAGGGCCTAGATAGTGATTACTGACTCTACTGTAGAGCATGCTTAAAAGCACTTAGTACAGTGCTTAGCACATAATTCGAGCTCAATAAACAGAACTGATTGATTGATTGAGTTAGGAAGTTTTGTAAATACAATCTATAAGTGCCAACACGGCCCTAATTTTATTCACAGGTGTTTGAGAATAAAGACCACCCTGAAGCTGCTGAAGATTTGGCAAGGGCTGACTGCTGATCTGGGGACCAAAGAAAGCCTCCTGAAAAAGAGACAATTCATCCCGATGCCAACCATGTTTAAGACTTTTAACTATTTGCTTGAAAGGAAGCCATTTCATCTGAAATTCAAGTACATATTGGACACTTGTGGCTGCAGTTTCCTAATGGGGACAGCGATACATTAATCAGCCAATCAATTTCATCATTTTTTACAATATTTATTAAGGACTTACTAGTTCCAAGTACTATACTAAGGGCTGGAGTAGATACAAGATCATCAGTTTTGATGCAGTCCATGCCCCAAAGGGGGCACACTATCTAAGTAGTAGGGAGTAGGATTTAGTTCCCATTTTACAGATAAGGAAACAAAGGCTCAAACAAATTATATGATTTGCCTAAGGTCACACAGGAGGCAAGTGGCAGAGCTAGGATTAGAACTCAGGGCCTCTGACTCACAGGCCCAAGCTTTTCTTCCAAACATTTAGTACAGTGCTTTACCATAGTAAGCACTTAATAAATGCCATCATCATCATTATTATTATTATCGTAAGGGGATCGTGTCTACTAATTTCACTGTATTGTAAGCTCCCAAGCACTTACAACCATGCTTTGCACACATAAGTGCTCGATAAATACCACTGATTGACTGTACTAAGCACCTGGGTGAGTGCAATGCAGTAGAGTTGATAAACATGATCTGAAATAACAGTTGCAGTTTTTCGTCACATGTGATGCTGCGGATTTGGCATAACTCCCTGGACCAGTAGTGATATCTCTCGGCCAAAAGGGTCATTCTTATCCTGGCTCAGGTCTGTCCGGGCTGGACTATTTTCTGACCCTCTTTCAGAAGTTTCAGAAAGCTAATTGAAAGTCTTTCTACATGTCTGTCTGATCCTTCGTCTTTTCCAGACAACTGCCATTTAATCCCTATTCATGGGGCAATCCTAAAACAGGTGACTGTGTCTTCTTTGATCCCCTCAAAGTAATCAGTTGGCCTTAGCTTTCCAACTCAGCAGCTCCAGTGATGAGAAGGCACGTGGATCGGAGCAGAATTTGGCTTTGATTTGGCCACTCTAATAAGAATGGAATTAAGTGCTTACTATATGCCAGATTCAGTGCTAAGTACTAGGGTAAATCCAAGAAAATCAAATCTGACACAGTCCCTTTCCCATGAGGAGCTCACAGGGATAGGGGAGCAGGAAGCCTATCCCCAGTTTACAGACCATCAGTGAAATTTATTTATGGAGTTGGTAAAAACATTCCCTTCCCACAGTGAGCTTAGAGTCCAGGGAAGATGGCTATATTGTATTCTCCCAAGTGCTTAGTCTTCAATTTATAGTAATTATTCATAGTCTTCAGATGAGGAAACTAAGAAGGTCCTAGGCTCCATTAGCACTGTGAAGATCCCAACCCTCACGGTACCTTCAAGGATTCCATCCCTCACTGACAGAGGCCAAAATCTGGAGTCATCACTGGGGCTCTTCCTCTAATTTTGTTCAATTTTGTTCAAACTGCAGGTTGGGATGAGATGGGCTAGTTACGTTCTCCGACGTGCCTGACAAGCTAGGATGGCAATGTTAATGGCATTGGCCCCACTGTAACAAGTCTTTGGGGGCTACTGTCCCACAGCTCCCATAGGGTGGACATCTATTTTTAATTGTGGTATTTGTTAAGTGCTTACTATATGCCAAGTAATTGTTTTTACTGAGGGCTTATTGTGTGCAGAGCACTGTACTAAGCACTTGAGAGCATACCATATGACAATAAACAGACACATTCCCTGGCCATAAGGAGCTTATAATGATGGCATTTATTAAGCGCTTACTATGTGAAAAGCACTGTTCTAGCTTACAGTCTAGAGGGGGAGACAGATATTCATATAAATTGAACATATTATAGATATTTTACATAAATGCTTGGGGCTGGGAAGGGGGATGAATAAAGGGACTAAGTCAGGGCAACACAGAAGGGAGTGAGAGAAGAGGAAAGGAGGGGTTACTCAGGAAAGGCCTCTTGGAGGAGATGTGCCTTCAATAATAAATAATAATAATGATAATAATGATGGCATTTGTTAAGCGCTTACTATGTGCAAAGCACTGTTCTAAGTGCTGGGAAGGATACAAGGTGATCAGTGTGTCCAACGTGGGGCTCACAGTCTTAATCCCCATTTTCCAGATGAGGTAACTGAGGCACAGAGAAGTTAAGTGACTTGCCCAGAGTCACACAGCTGACAAGTGGTGGAGCCGGGATTAGAACCCATGACCTCTGACTCCAAGCCCATGCCCTTTCCACTGAGCCACAGTCGCTCAATAAGGCTTCGAAGGGGGAAGAGTAGTGACTCTGAGTCTGTCGGATATGAGGAGGGAGGGCATTCCGTGCCAGAGAAGGGAGGTAGGCGAGAGGTCGGAGGTGCGATAGATGAGATTTTACAGATTAAGAAACTGAGATCTAGAGAAATTAAGTGACTTGTGCTATTTCCATTAGGCAGCATTGCTTCCCTAATGATTATAATAGACTGCTACTTCTGTAAGAATATCACTAATTTGAAGATTCTTAAATGTGAGTCCTTTATATAAATATATGTCAGAAAATATGGTCCATCCACAAGAATAAATTTGATATGCCTGACCTTAAGAGCAGGGAAAAAGATGACAGGAGAAAAGTACTGAAAAGAAAAACTGTGCTGTTTTTCTAAATGATTCCATTTTAATGTACAAACCGTAGCCTATTTACTTCGTATGGAAAATATTGCATATTCATGTCTAACACACCAAAATTACATGATTGTCATATACCAAGGATATTTCTGGTAAAATTCACATACATTAATATCCACTTGGGCTAATTTTATTTTTAAACATCATAAAATACTTTTGATCACTTTTGATGAAGTGAAACAGTAGCGATACCAGTGTTTCATTATCTCTGTCAGGAGAATATAAATGTATTATCTCCACATGTGTTTTTTGTTGAGTTCTGCAGTTTCCTCTGAAGTAAATTTGGCTTTTATTTCACATACTCCTGTAATTACCACCCAAAACACTGGCTATCAGTTAAGAAAGTGACTAGAAGCTCATATTATATTATGTTCAAAGTGAAAAATGGACATTTCATTCACTTTTCATTCGATGTATGCTTTCACTTGTAATTTCGAATCAAAATCTATCTTTTCATGTGCTTATGAGTTTTTGAGTTTCCACCCTCCAGAAGGTTTAAAATTCAAAACACTCTTTCAAACAAGTTGTTTGTACACCAAAGCCGAGTCATGAGATTTTCGATTCTCCTTTTCCTCTCCCCATATCTTCCTTCACTATGAGATCCTTGCTCGGCTTGCCCATAGGTCCTCCTCACCTTTCACCTTCAACCTAGGCCACTCCACTGTCTCACCTTTTCTCTGCCATTTTTGATATGGTTCTACCTTCCTTACAAGTTCGAACCTTCCACTGGTACCATGACCCTATGCTATTCATTACTATAAAACCCCAAAGCCACTCCAAATCCCTTCAGATTCCTTAATTTTGGTACTCTCTTCCAAATACTACTACTACTACTACTACTAATGATGATGATGGCATTTGTTAAGTGCTTACTATGTGCAAACCACTGTTCTAAGCGCTGGGGGGATACAAGGTGATCAGGTTGTCCCACGTGGGGCTCACAGTCTTCATCCCCATTTTACAGATGAGGTCACTGAGGCTCAGAGAAGTTAAGTAACTTGCCCAATGTCACACAGCAGACATGTGGTGGAGCCGGAATTCAAACCCATGACCTATGACTCCAAAGCCCGTACTCTTTCCACTGAGCCACGGCTAAGGGTGGTATTTTTTAAGCGCTTATTTATGGTATCTGTTAAGAGCTTACTATGTGCCCGGCACTGTACTAAGTGCTGGAGTGGATACAAGTTTATCAGGTTGTACAAAGTCCTATCCCATATGGGCCTCATGGTTTTAGTCTCTTTTACAGATGAGGTAACTGAAGCACAGAGAAGTTAAGTGACTTGTCCAAGGCCACAGAGCAGACAAGTGGCAAAGTCAGGATTAGAACCCAAGTCCTTCCAAGCCCATGGTCTATCCAATAAGCCATGCTGCTTCTCAATAGTAAGACCTCACTATGGGCCAAGCAGAGTAGTAAACACTGGAGTAGATACACAGTAATCAGGATGAACACAGTCTCTGTCACATATGAGTCTCACCTCTACGTAGAAAGTAAAACAAGTACTGAATCCCCATTTGACAGATAATAATAATAATAATAATAATAATAATAATAATAATAATAATGTTGGTATTTGTTAAGCGCTTACTATGTGCAAAGCACTGTTCTAAGCGCTGGGAAACTGAGGCACAGAGAAGTTAAGGTCTTCCATCAGACAAGTGCCGGGCTGGGATTAGAATCTATGTTCTTTGTCTGATTGATTACACCACTCCAGGTTGAGAACCAGACCGAAATATTCACAAAAGGTGAACATGTAATGGGTAACAGCAAGAATATGGAAAATAAATACATGAATAATGAACATCAAATGTCATATGTGTAGGGGCAATGGATGGCATAATCAATGGTTACAAGTGCTGGAAGAGATGGGTTTAAATATGGTTTTAACAATGGTGAAGGATGATGTCTGGTAGATTTTAAGTGCAAAGAAATTTTAGGCTGGGGGAAGAGCATGAACAGTGGGTTGGAGTCGGCAGAGTCGAGGAAAAGGTTATCATAAGAAAATTACTTCTGAAAGCAAAGGGGATGAGCTAAAGTATAGCAGGTGAAGAAAGCAAACATATACAAAAAATAATGAAGATGGGACAGAACCTTCTGTATAACAGAAGGAAAATGCGTAGTTATTAGAGGGCCTTGAGTTTCCTCTTTTATAACAACTTAATCAGTGCTTTTTTGATTTCTGGAGCAGTTCCACTTCAGTGTCACAGGGCTTTGACTGACTCATCTTCTCCTACACCCATGATTTCATTTACAAAAAGTTCTAGACTCTCTCTCCGTTACCAGCTGTATGCTTCTGCATCATCTGCAACTCAGCGTAACAAGAACTAATAGTCTCTCCAAAAATACTCCTTTTACCAATTTGAGCAAGTCACTTCATGTCTCTGTGCTTCAGCTATCTCATCTGTAAAACAGGGATTAGGATTGTCAGCCTCATAAGCGCTTAGTAGAGTACTCTGCTCACAGTAAACACTCAACAAATACAACTGAATGAAAGAACGAATGTGGGGCATGGATTGTGTTCAACCTGATTATCTAGTACCTACCCCATATGCTTAAAAATGTGCCTGGCACATAGTAAGCACTTAACAGATACCATCAAAAAAAAAAAGTATTTGTCTTCTACTGCCATTCTTCAAGTGGGCATAAATGCCATCCTAGGTTCATTGTGATATTACCAATCTATGCCAGCACTGCCTTACAATACTAACTGCTGATGAGCCTCTCAGGCAAAATATATAACTAGCTAAATGATTATACATTATTTATGAAGTAAAAGGGCAATGTAAAAATTCCCCTGATTGACCATTACAGCTGACTCTACCATACTTTCCAATATTTTATAGGGCATTACAATAAATAGCTTATAGAAGAGTGGGCATCCTTCAGGTTTAATGTAGAACCAGAGCCTTATTTGATGTTTAATTTCTTTGTGTCGCTGTCTTCCACTAGAAGTATTACTTGAACAGGGCAAACTGAATTACAGTATATGTTCAAGGCTGCACCTGGTCCTGTCACTTTTGACAAAGAGCCTCAATTATACCTTCGAAATGGGAGTCCTGCAATTTTAAAACCTTTAACGAGAATTATGCTTTCCTTTGTGAGGAAGAAATAAATTACCTACACAGGGCAAGAGCTCAGGTGCTCTGGCTTTTACCCAATGTTCTACCAGTTGACTGACTAGGTAAACATGGATGTCACTTTCACCCGTGTCTCTCCAGCAGAATGCGATGATCAGAGGGTGACTCAAATTTACCACTAAATATTTTACAGGATCTATTTGGAGAAAGAGGCCCACGGTACCAGAAGTTTAAAGATTACTGGCTGTTTTCCAGTCATTGCTCTGTTTAACCCAAATTATTTTATAATGCACATTTTCTTTCTTCTCTGATTTCAGTATCCTTATAGGGTTTTTTGGTTTCAGTATTTAGCACATTCCTATTATAGAGAGTCATTTGGGCACAGTAATTAGCATAAATAGGTATTTATGCTCCTTAAAGTAATTAGTTTTACAAGCTTAAGCACCTACTCTGCAGACTGTAAAATCCCTGTGGCTAGGAATCGTGTTTCTTGTATTATACTCTCTCAAGTGCTTAATACAGTGCTCTGCACACAGTAAGCAATCAATAAATACCACTGATTGACTGACTGATTGCACCAAACTGAATAAAAGCAAAATGTATATTTGAACAATACAAGGCAGGTCATAATTTGACATCAAAGATCCACTTAATCAGGAAAAACATTAAACGTGTATTTGTAGTGGGTAGTGAAAGAAACACGAAGGGCACGAGGACAAATTTTCTTGGGGAGTGCCTCTGAAGTCAGTTATATGACAGTTCTTGAAAAGTGAGGGATAAACACTAAGATTTCTTTCAAGGAAGAACAATTAAAATGGCCATGTAAATGACATGGTCGTATACCAGATGTTTTCATGATGTGATTTGGATTTAAAGCTAATGAAGAATTAGGAAATGTTCTCTGCAGAACATATGTCTATCTTCACAGAACATAATCCTCTGTGAAGAAAGAAGTGGTATGACATACTCAGGACAGTGATCAAAAGATGAATATTCTAGCATCCTCTGAATTGCCCTCCATTCTAGTGTGCTGGAGTGGAGTGGAGATGAAAGAGCCAGATGTAAGGAAATGCTACTGAGATGTGCCATAAGGGATGAAGATTATGACTGAAGAGCCACTGTGATATCTTAGCCAATGGGTCCTAAAAGTAGTTGGCGAATATTGACAGTATAGCCCACAGTGACTACCAAAGGGATTACTATGGCAAGTGCCACAGGGCTAGGTCATAACGTTAGCACTATGCTGTAGTCCTTTCGGACATAAATGGATTTTTGTGCATCTGATTTTATGTGCACTTCACAGTGTATTGCACCATTTACTTCATCATGGTACTTAATACCCTATTACGAACATGACTATTAGGGACAAGAGAATACAAGGTGTTACACAAACCACTAGCATTATAGTGCAATTCTTTGCCCACGTTCTCAGTGTCAAAGTTTTTATGACTGGAGTGAATGCCATCCGTCATTTACCTCTATTCTGTGATATCTCCATAACATTAAGTTCTTCAAGGACCCAACTATCAAACTTAGCAGAATTTACTCTACTTTAATTTTAAGAGTTCCAGACTCTAATGGAGGGAATGCTTCTTATAGGCTTTTCGGTCTATTTTCCAGCAGCAAAAGTAGAATGAAACTTATAGAAGGAAAGGTTTATCACTCACTCAATCATATTTATTGAGTGTTTATTGTGTGCAGAACACTGTACTAGCACTTGGGAGTAGGGGAAACAAGAAGTTAGCCGAGGCAGGTCTCTTGGAGATGATGAGATTTTAATACGACTTTGAAGGTGGAGAGACTGATCATCTGTTGGATATGAAAGGAGAGGGAGTTCCAGCCCAGAAGCAAGATGTGCAGCAGTGGCTCAGTGGAAAGAGCCCATGCTTTGGAATCAGAGGTTGTGGATTCAAATCCCGGCTCCGCCACTTGTCAGCTGTGTGACTTTGGGCAAGTCACTTAACTTCTCTGGGCCCCAGTTACCCCATCTGGAAAATGGGGATTAAGACTGTGAGCCCCACATGGGACAAACTGATCACCTTGTATCCCCCCCAGTGCTTTGAACAGTGCTTTGCACATAGTGAACGCATAATAAACGCCATTATTCTTATTATTATGTGGGCAAGGGGTTGGCAGCGAGATATATGGGATCAAGATACAGTGAGTAGTAGGTTGGTGTCGAGGAGCAAAGAAGCGTACTGGGTTGTAATAGTTAAGATAGAAGGGGGAAAGGTGATTGACTGCTTTAAAGCCACTGGTAGGAGCTTCTGTTTGATGGGGAAGTGGATGGAGGTTCTTGAGGAGTGTGGAGAAATGGATTGAATGTTTTATTAGAAAAATGATCCAGGCAGCAGAATGAAATATGGACTAGAGTGGGGAGAGACAGGATGCCTGGGGTCAGCAAGGAGGGATAGGCTAAGTGCTTGGATCAACACGGTAGCAGGCCTTCCCTGACTAAGCCCTCATTTCCTCTTCTCCCACTCCTTCCAAGTCACTCCTGCACTACTTGTATCTGCACTCTTTATTCACCCCACCCTCAGCCTCAAAGGACTTTATATACATAACCGTAATTTATTTATTGATATAAATTTCTCTAGACTGGAAGCTCCTGGGGGGCGGGAAACTTTTCTACCACCTTCGTTTTATTGTACTCTCCCAGGTGCTTTCATGCATTCAATCATATTTATTAAGTACTTACTGTGTGCAGAGCACTGTACTAAGTGCTTAGCACTGTTCTAAGCGCTTAGTAGAGTGCTCTACACACAGTAAACGCTCAATAAATACAACTGACTGATTGAATTGGATGGAGAAGAAAGGTGATTTTAGTGACGTTGTGAAGGTAGAATCAACAGGATTTGGGGACAGACCGAATTTGTGGGCTGAATGAGAGGGTTAAATCAAGGATAATAATACTGATGGCATTTATTAAGTGCTTACTATGTGCAAAGCAGTGTTCTAAGCGCTGCGGAAGTTACAAGGTGATCAGGTTGTCCCACGGGGGGCTCACAATCTTAATCCCCATTTGACAGACGAGGTAACTGGGGCACAGAGAAGTGAAGTGACTTGCCCAAAGTCACACAGCTGACAAGTGGCAGAGCCAGGATTTGAACCCATGACCTCTGACTCCCAAGCCCGGGCTCTTTCCACAGAGCCACGCTGCTTCTTGCCAAAGTTACAAGCTTGTGAGGCGGAGAATGGATGTTCTGTCTACAGGGATGGGAAAGTCAAGGGGGAGGACAGGGAAGATGAGGAGTTCTGTTTATATGCTACCGAACATTTTAGAGACTGTAGATTAATTCACAAGAGTGATTCCTGGTGCAAATTACATGTAGTAATGCAGTTACAAGAATGTTTCTGGATATCAGGATGTAGACCTAGGAAAAATAAGGGGGAAATGGAGCAGGCCACTACGTATTGGGCAAAAAAGTGAGTATGCAATAGTAACCACTCCCAAGCACTCAGTATAGTGCTCTGCACACAGTATGCACTCAATAAATATGATTGAATGAATGAATGAATGAATGAACCACTCTGCACTGCTACATTGTAAATTGGCTGTAGATAAGTAGCTTTGTTTTATAAAGCTGAGAATTCGATATTGAAAAGAAAAACAAGAATGAAGAATATAATAAAACCTGCTTCCTGTAGTCCCATTTTACTGCTGTTCTACTACTGAAATGCATATAATATATGCTATTTGATAGCAAAGGACTCCTGAATTCTGATTTAAATGTTCCTACATTAACCGAACAGGAAGTGTCTTAAGCTTCAGAATTAGAGCAGAGATCCTACTTCAACTGCAACAAATTTACAAATCTTAGCATGCTAAGCATGGGTCTGAGAAGCAGTTCCCACTGAAAAGGAAGAAACAAATGCAGGCTGATCTTACTTTCAAAATGGCCTGTACTGTTTTTATATCAGGAAGCCTCAACAGAGATCATTACTATTTTCCAAGAAAATAATTTGTCTAAATTAGCCTGCAATGCGGCCATCTGAGTTCAGAAATAAAATCAAATTGTAAATTTTACCATAATTTCCCACAACCAGACTTTTATAAAATACATTTAATTCTGGCTAGACCAGTAGCTTGGATGAATGCTTCTCTTAATGTGCCACAGGAAAAAAAAAAGTTTCTTCTATCAAGGATCATCTTCAGGGTTTTTAAACTATTCCTTTTCCATCCTTTTCCTGTTCCATCGGCTAACATCTAAGCCGAACACTTCACAGCAATTTATGCTAGCAATAATTTTACTTGTTCACAAAGCGAGAGGTGAAACATTTGGATTATATAAACTGACTACAGTAAGGGGGAAAAAATAAGTAAAAGAATGTACACTGCACACACCAAAACACACACTTTTGGCATGAAAATACTGCAGAGCGTAAACACATACAGAGCATAAGGAAATTATAAAATTAACCAACATCCTTTAGTAAGGATAGGTTAAGTTATTTTTTCTTTCTAAATATTTGCCTTGTTTTAATTTCTTGGCCACGGGAAACACATTTAGAGAAACGAATATTAGCAAAAGTTTAGTAAACACAATTCACAAGAAAACATTTTAAATGGACATTAATTATGAAGGTTCTTTATGGTTTAGCTGTAGCTCAGGCAGGTCAAACATTGATAAGGGATACATTATCCAAGCCACCTTGGGGTATCAAGTTTTCTTAGGGAACTAAATGGTATTCTTACTAGAGTTATAATGATACCAAAAGGTAATGTATCTAAGATCAATATTGCACAGAAGTTCTATTATCTTGACTGATAATGGCTGAAATGAAAATTGCTCTGGGGTAATTGAATTAAATAAAGGTCAGGCAGCTCAAAATGTACTTCAAATCTAATAATTTTGCATAAAAATCTTTTATCTCCCCATTAAGTCGGATCATTAGGGAGATGTTACTCGGTAAAATGGAATTTCCTTTAAGTGGTATACCAGTAGACCAAATAATCTGGCTGTATCTGCACTAGCCAATTATTTGTACTTCAGTTCCTCGAAACATACTTTATCAATCAATGAAACAATCAATGGTATTTATTGAGCACTTACTGTGTGCAAATACTCTATAGTAAAGTGCTTGGGAGAGTACTACGCAAGACTTGCTCCTTGCCTAAAAGGAATTTACAGTCCAGATTATTTAGCAACTGTATTTTGGAAGTTGTTTGAATTTTTTATATAAGTTTCAAATTAGACAATGTGGGGCTAACCAGCAGATAAAATTGGTTGCTTGGAAAAGAAAGTATGTGTTATGTCTGAATTAAAAATATTAACTTCATAACAAATGAATTTTCCCACATTTTCCTAAACCTGGAAATCTGCTCAAAGATGATTATATCCTCTCTATAATTATCACTAGGCTAAATACACCACAAAAAGAGATATTCTTGCCCATTCGGTTCTGTTCAAAAGTAAATTTATTTCTGGTGAATGGTCATATAGGAACATTACTAGTGACTGAGGTCATTTTTGAATCATCAGTGTAGCAGGAATAAAATCACCTACACACATTTTCCTCGCATGTCACAAAAGTCAGCCCTGTTGTAAAACTCTGAAAAGCAAAAAAAAAAAAACAATTTAAGTCTTTATGTGTATTCAGATTTGATTCCTGCTGAGATTAGCCATCATCTCACTTACATTTTATATTGTCTTTGGAGATCAAAACGAGTGGCATTTTCACTTTTTCAATTCCATTTTAAATGAACAGTTTATCTAAAATCTGTGTAAGACAATCCTTTGGGACCAGGCAATTTGCCAGTTCTCATCATTTAGGAAGAAATCTGTTAAAGACGGTCATGGGATTGCTGAACTGCAATTCTAAACCATCCCATAATGGGGTTTATATTCCAGCTAATCAGCAATTCCAAAACTGTAAAAAGAGCTGTAACTAGTGGTGGGGGGAAAAATAAAATTTGGATTGTAGTACATAGAGTCCTTCCTTTCTTCCATATGTTCCAGTAAACTAAAACTACCAAGGCTTATAAAATATCCTCCCACCAAAGGAATAGAGTTGGTGTTCCAAGTTTCACTTTGGCATGGAATGGAAAAATATTACCTATTTAGAAAACTAAGGGGATTTGACAAATCTATAGTTCAATCATTTGTTCATACTTTGGGTTTTCAAAAATTATTCATGATCAAATTTTTGCAAAAAAATGATGTAATTACTTTTCAACATTCTGGATAAACTTTCATCTTTTTAAGAAATGTGAATCCACAGAAGTAAATGACATATAAAAATCTAGTTAACTGGTAAATGGCATCATCCTGCATTCAGCTGTCCCTCAGGCTTTGAAGATGACTTTGATGATGGTGAGATTTATCAGAGTGCATAAGTATGGCTAATATAAGCCAACACATTATGAC
This sequence comes from Tachyglossus aculeatus, assembly GCF_015852505.1. NCBI lineage: Eukaryota > Metazoa > Chordata > Mammalia > Monotremata > Tachyglossidae > Tachyglossus > Tachyglossus aculeatus. The sequence continues at coordinate 31,195,605 of NC_052079.1, read as the reverse complement.
AATCATCATCATCATCATCAATTGTATTTATGAGCGCTTACTGTGTGCAGAGCACTGTACTAAGCGCTTGGGAAGTACAAATTGGCAACACATAGAGACAGTCCCCACCCAACAGTGGGCTCACAGTCTAAAAGGGGGAGACAAAACCAAACATACTAACAAAATAAAATAAATAGAATAGATATGTACAAGTAAAATAAATAAATAAATAAATAGAGCAATAAATATGTACAAACATATATACATATATACAATCCTTCGACCCTGGTTATCTTTCATGCTTACCAGGATCCTGATATCATTTTTATTTATCTGCTTATTTGTGTATAAGGAGTTCTCCTATAGTTCAAAGGTAACTTTCTCAATGACACCCTCATTAGAAAATGTTTGCTTCATAGTTCACGAGTTTAGACTGACAGACACTGTGCCTGCAGAGGCAGGTTTGCTTCCAACATGGCACTACATTCTATACAGACAGACGTGCGCTATCAGAACATTATTCTTCCTTAATTGCTTAACAGAATGCTGCCCCAGATAGCAAAAACATGTATTAAGAAATAACTGAGTATATGAATCCCGTTTTTGCTCAAATGAACACCGGATTTCCTTTGAGCTTTTCCTTCATTGTATCTTTAAAATGTGTATTCGGTTTTAAGTATCCTGCTGTCCATTTTTCTCCCTTGTTTACCAAGTAAAGATGACCTTTGTTTCGCTGCTCGTGTACTGACTGTGTTGACTTCATTGGTCATGATCCTGTTTGGCTACTTGATGGCCCATAAAGGCCACTGGGAGAACCGTTCTAAAAGCTGAAGAAGTGTCTTTGGTAAATCCAGGACTCACAGCCAGAGTGAATGAGGGATGCCGCAATTACTATTTGAACATTTCCTGATGCCATTTACACATCTTTATTATTTCTTGCATCGCTTACTGGAATTCAGTGCATGCATTCCACTTCGTGTTACTGGAGATTTGGAAATAGAGGCTGACAACCTCAGCCTTTCTCAGGATGTCAATTCAAAGTGTTTGCTGATTCTGAAAAAGTTTCAAAATCAAACTTAGGTCTTCTTACCTGTGGATATTTTTCGTCTGGCAGAAGGATCCTGCATGACCGATTTTAAGTTTCTGATACTGTTTTAGCCTGCTGCGTTGAGAGAGTTTCCCTGGGGATTGGGATTATATTCTGATACCCTAGTCTACTCTGTTGGATATGGAAAAAAGATCAGACATCTTCCATTCAAGGCTGAAGTAGGGTCCTTATCAGCACATATAACCATAGAGCTTTGAAAAACTTTACAGAAAAACAGATGTAGGTTTTCAAATTGTTACTTGTATATCACTTGCACATGATATGCGGTAAAGATCACGCCTGATTAGGCCCTGCTGTAGTCTAAAACCACACTAGGATTTTTGTTGTGCATAATAATGATGTTATTAAGTGCTTATTCTGTGTCAAGCACTGGGGTAGATACACAACATAATCAGATTGGACACAGTCCCTTTCCCACATAGGGCTCACAATCTTAAAGGGATGGTTAAAACTCTTTAAGAGCCAGCTTGGGATTTTCCCAACTATGGAAAGAAATGAGGCTATGGTCAACATTCTTTGCTTTCCTCTTGAAGAAGGGAACTGAAGAAGGAAACTGAAATCTGGTTGCATTTTCTCAATATATCAGTCACATAAGGAGGCAGAGCTTGTGCTGTACATCTCCTTACCGTAGTTCTCAGCAAGTATAGCATCTTCGATGTGACCTTTGCCATTCATTCTTCAGGGTCCTAACTGCAGTGGTAACTGTTAAATTTTAGACTGAATGCCCCATCTGAACAAGTTGGGTGTTTTTTTTTTTAATGGTATTTGTTAAGAGCTCACTATGTGCCAGGCACTGTCATAAGTACTGGGGTAGATACAAGGTTGGACCACAGTCCATGTCTCACATGGGGCACATAGTCAATCCCCTTTTTTACAGATGAGGTAACTGAGGAACAAAGAAATTAAGTGACTTGCTCAAGGTCATGTGGCAAACAAGTGGGAGATCAGGGATTAGAATTCAGGTCCATGTTCTTTCCACTAGGCCACGCTTCTTTTCATGTTGCTTGTTACCTATTCTTCACAGGGCCTCATTTCCAATGGTGGAAGATTACCCAAGGATTGTTGGGCGCTCTTAAGGTTCTCCCCAAGTCTGTGATTGAGTGCTCAACCATCTATATGCTAAGGTAGTGCTGAAGGGGGAAAAGACGGCTTAATCAGGGAAGAATCTTTGGAAGAGCTGTGATTTGACTAAGGTTTTTGAGGTCGAGGGAGTGGGTGGTCTGCTGTATATAGATTGGGAGCGAGTTCTACGTCAGAGGGAGGATGGCGGCAATGGGTCAGTGGCAAGATAGATGAGATCGAGGTACAGCAGAGAACAAAGCCCATTGCACTTATAACATCTTATATATTTCATTGGCAAATCCTATCATTCATCCTCCACAACATCAAGTGCTTAGTACAGTGCTCTGCACATAGTAAGTGCTCAATAAATGACTGATTAATTGATTTTTAGAATCCACACTTACCTGTTTGTCCAAACTGTCACCACACTGTTTCATGAATTTGTCACATCCCAATGTGAGTACTGTATCAGCCTCCTCACTGACTTCACTTCCTCCAGACTCTTCTCCTCTCTAGCCCATATTCACTCAGTGGCCCAGATCATTTTTTCTAAAACCTCATTCTGCTCCTTTCTCCCCACTCCTCAAAAATCTCCAGTGGTTGTCAATCAATCAATCAATCATATTTATTGAGCGCTTACTATGTGCAGAGCACTGTATTAAGCGCTTGGGAAGTACAAATTGGCAACATATAGAGACAGTCCCTACCCAACAGTGGGTCCACTCCGCTAACATTACACCTCAGTTTGCATGCTTTGTTACTCTTCACTGTACTTCAAGAGTACATTATGTCTACATCCCATCCTTTTTTAACAGTATTTGCTAAGTGCTTCCTACATGCCAGAAACTGTAACAAGCCTTGGGGTAAATACAAGATAATTAGATTAGGCACAGTCCCTGTCCCACATAAGGCTCATCGTCTTAATCTTCATTCTTCAGATGATGTAACTGAGGCACAGAGAATTTAAATGACTTGCCCAAGGTCACAGAGCAGGCAAGTACCAGAGGCAGGATTAGAACCCAGGTCCTCTGTGCTTTCAGCACTAGGCCAAGCTGCTTCTAACCTTTCCCATCACCAACCTCTGGCTCACTCACACCCTTTGTATGCCCACAACAAGCGTACAGTCTGGAGGAATATCAGGTAAATACTGATGAATGACTGAATTACAAACCCCAGTTTTGAAAGTTTTTAAAAGTTCTTATCACCTTGGACTGTGTTTTTTAAAGAAAAAAATCAGAGCATAAATCCTTACTAAATAATTCTTTAGTTGTGCCACAACTTAAAGGTCATCAAGCAATTATAGGTAATTTCCTCCTTCTTCGCATCTGCAGACCACTGCATATCTTTATACTCTATTGTTTCCTTCTACTTATAATGTATTTTAGAGCCTTTCTCCCCTGCCATGTTGTGAATACCTCTGAGGGCAGAGATCATGTCTACTTATTCAACTGTACTCCCCTTCTTAGCACTTACTCTAAGACTCCTCATACGGTATGTCCTCAAAAAATATTACTGGCTGACTGAGTACTCTATTCCCCTCTCAGGGTCGCACCTGGAGAGTTTCCAGTTCTCTACCAGTCTCGGCTACGTGAGGGAGAGTCAAGCAGAGGCCCATCCATTCCATTTCTAGGTTGGGCAGTGGCTAACGAGTGGAAGGCAATCTGCTACAAGTTAAAACTCACCCATGCTGGGCAGCAGAGAGGCAGCGGAGACATGGGAGAGAGTCGAGGGCGGAGACTACAGTTTACTGCACGGAAGGCGGCAATGGTAAACCACTTTTATATTTTTACCAAGAAAACTCTCTGGATACACTATTGGAATGACTGCAGATGGAGAGTGAGGCGTTCTGGCAGAGATGCATCAGTGGTGTTGCTATGGGTCAGAAACGACTCAACAGCATAAGACAAGAGTACTCTATTATCTCTTCCTGTCTGTAATTTATTTTAATGCCTGTCTCCCCAGGTAGGTTTTAACTTTTATGAGGGAAGACATCATGCCTACTAATTCTATAGTGCTCTGAACACCATCAGTAATAATAATGAGAACAAGAATTGTGACATTTCTTAAGCACTCAATCTGCCACTTAGCTGTGTGACCTTGAGCAAGCCACTTAACTTCTCTGTGCCTCAGTTACCTCATCTGGAAAATGGGAATTAAGACTGTGAGCCCCACGTGGGACAACCTGATCACCTTGTATCCCCCCGAGTGCTTAGAACAGTGCTTCGCACATAGTAAGCGCTTAACAAGCACTGGGGTAGGTACAAGAGCAAAAGTCTGGGATTCAGAGGATCTGGGTCTAATCTGCCACTTTGCTGTGTGACCTAGGGCAAATTAGTTCACTTCTTGGTGCCTCAGTTATTTCACCTGTCAAATGGGGATGAAGACAGTGAGCCTCATGTAGGGCATGGATGGTATCCCACCTGATTAGCTTGTATATACGCCAGTGCTTAGTACAGTACCTGGAACACAGTATATGCTTAACAAATACCAAAAAAAGGGCTTATTAGGCATCAGTCACTGTTCTAAGCGCTGGGGTAGGTACCAGTTAATTAGGTTGGTTATCTTTGTCTGGGCGGGCCCTATCCCAATATCCCAGGGAAAAGGAACTCTAAAAGCTGTGGTTGGCAAGATTTGATTGGTTTAATATAGGTCACACTCTACAAAACTTCTACTCCCTCTGTAAACCACTTTGGTGTTCAGTATGGTACGATTCACTCATTCATTCAATAGTATTTACTGAGTGCTTACTGTATGCATAGCACTGTACTAAGTGCTTAGAAGAGTTCACTATAATCAATCAATCAATCAATCAATCATATTTATTGAGCGCTTACTGTGTGCAAAGCACTGTACTAAGCGCTTGGGAAGTACAAGTTGGCAACATATAGAGACAGTCCCTACCCAACAGTGGGCTCACAGTCTAAAAGGGGGAGACAGAGAACAAAACCAAACATACTAACAAAATAAAATAAATAGAATAGATATGTACAAGTAAAATAAATAAATAAATAAATAGAGAAACATGTACAAACATATATACATATATACAGGTGCTGAGGGGAAGGGAAGGAGGTAAGATGAGGGGGATGGAGAGGGTGACAACAATAAACAATGACATTCCCTGCCCACAATGAGCTCACAGTCTAGTTCATTCAATCGTACCTATTGAGCACTTACTGTGTGCAGAGCACTGTCCTAAGCGCTTGGATAGTACAAGTCGGCAACATATAGAGACAGTCCCTACCCAACAGCAGGCTCACAGTCTAGAAGAGGGAGACAGACAACAAAACAAAACATGTAGACAGGTGTCAAAGTCGTCAGAACAAATAGAATTATGGCTATATGCACATTATTAACAATGTGCAATAAGCAGACAATAACAATAAGCAGACATATTCCCTGTCTACAATGAGCGTACAGACAGTCTAGAGGAATATCAGGTAAATACTGATGAATGACTGAATTACAAACCCCAGTTTTGAAAGTTTTTAAAAGTTATCATCTTGGATTGTGTTTTTTAAAGAAAAAAAATCAGAGCATAAATTCTTACCGAATAATCCTTTAGTTGTGCCACAACTTAAAGGTCAACCAATTCTAATGTCTGAACTTTGATTTAAGATGCCAACAAAAGGTAATTTACGACCCTAACCTTGACTCATTCATGATGAATGAGCCCACCCTAGAGAATTTAAATAAGTCAGTTTAATGTTCTGCCTTTAGAACACAATCTTTATGTAAATGCTGCTATTATGGTTCAATCACCACCTAATTAAGCACTAATTAGAACTCTCGGTTTATCGCACTTCTGTTAAGCTTCTTCAAGGATAAAGATGTCCCAAGGTACCACTTTATTTTCCCCTTCTCTGGCTCTAATGCCTAATGCCTGGTAAAAATAATGCCAGTTACTCACTGTCAGAGCTAGGAGCTTGCCGTATGTGAGATGTGCTGGAATATGGTCAGTCTTTGATCGCAGAGATTCAACATACCAATGTTCAGCTTCAGGCAGTTTGTTCAGACGCATGTAGGCTTCACCTACAAAAAGAAGTCAGACCAGTGAGAGGGCATTCAGTACAGGAATCACTGCAAAGTTAAATACAATCAATAATTCAGGGGTTGAAGAGGAATCAACCAATGGTCCATATTGAGCACTTACTGTGTGCAGAGCACCATACTAAGCTCTTGCGAGGGTACAATACGACAATAACAATTGTGGTATCTGTTAACCGTTATGTTCCACACACTGTAAAAAAGTGCTGGGGTAGAGTCAGGATAAACTGACAAGATAGAGTCCCTGACCCACATGGAGCTCCCAGTCTAGAGGGGAGAGAGAAGAGGTATTTAATCCCCATTTTACAGATGAGGAGAAGTTAATGGACTTTCCCGAGATCACACATAGGCACAAGGCAGGCTCTATCGAGAAGCAGCGTGGCTCAGTGGAAAGAGTGCGGGCTTAGGAGTCAGAGGTCATAGGTTCGAATCCTGCCTCAGCCACCTGTCAGCTGTGTGACCTTGGGCAAGTCACTTAACCTCTCTGTGCCTCAGTTACCTCATCTGTAAAATGGTGATTAAGACTGTGAGCCCCATGTGGGGCAACCTGATCACCTTGTGTCCTCCTCCCAGCACTTAGAACAGTGCTTCACACCTAGTATGTGCTTAACAAATACCATTATTATTATTATTATTATTAATATTATTATTATTACTTGGCATGAAGAAGCATAGAGAAGCAGCGTGACTCAGTGGAAAGAGCCTGGGCTTTGGAGTCAAAGGTTGTGGGTTCAAATCCCGGCTCCGCCACTTGTCAGCTGGGTGACTTTGGGCAAGTCACTTCACTTCTCTGGGCCTCAGTTCCCTCATCTGGAAAATGGGGATTAAGACTGTGAGACCCACGTGGGACAAGCTGGTCACCTGGTAACCTCCCCAGCACTTAGAACAGTGCTTTGCACATAGTAAGGGCTTAATAAATGCCATTATTATTATTATTATTATGAAAACTCATGATCTTTCAACGACACCATACTGCTTCTAAACCATCCGAGGAGTTTGCTTTTCCTTTTCTGCCACCTCACAACCCTTCCTACGACCTTTTTTTGTTGTAGCTACAGTGGTCTGAGGAAATAAAAAGGAGACCAATTTTAGGCTTGTGGATTTCTTTTTTTTTTTTTTTTTTTTGGTAGCAACCTGGTAAAAGGATTCCTGGATTAAAGGATGCAACAAGTGGCTAAATGGGGTTTTAAGATCATCTGAGGATTTCGATTATCTCCACTACCATGAACAAGCCAGAATAACTAGATAAATTCTTTCCGGAGGAATTAAAATCTTAATCTTCCCCAAATCAAAGCAGGGAGAAGGTTTTATAAGAGGAGATGAAAAACAAAACAAGAAAAAGAAAAGAAGACTAGACTAATGAAAGAGAAGAAAGGAGGGGACATGTTTTCATTATTTCATATTATAAAAAATTGACCAGTGAAAATTCGTTCATAATAAAAGGAGATATGCAGAGGAAAAAGGGAATAGAGGGCAAAAGGGAAGGGAGAACAAGAAGAATGGATAAAATTTGAAAAAACAAAGGGGAATAAAGAAAAAGGAAAGGAAATACAACAGAAAAAGAACGTAGAGGAAAAAAAGAACACGTAAAATAAAAATTAGAGAAGAAAGTAATTTTCTCTATGACACGACCAACCACCAAAATATCTCTTTCACGATTCTGCACTCCTACTAGGTTGGTATATAGACAGTGAAGCTTCTTCATACTAAGGGAACATTTATTTTGGTGAAATTCCTGGCACTTAATTCCTTCTCCTGGTACTCCAGGTTAGAAAGATGTAAAATATGTCTCAAAGTGCTGTTAGATTTCCCCCTACTCAGGCTACTCAGACTGTGAGCCCCATGTGGGATCGGATCTGTGTCCGACCTGATTATCTTGTATCTGTCACAGGGGTAAAAAGTGCCTGACATAGTAAGCACTTAAAAAATACCATTATAATACTAATGTTTGCACTGGCAGCACTAACTGATATGGCAGGTTATGTGTAACACACTTTGAGAGGGAGAAATAGGGTAGGTAATAAAGGGAAGAATGAGGATTTGTTCCTTTTGGCATGACTATAGACAGTAGAACTGAACAGAAACTGAATCCCAACTTCATGTCTAGGCCCTAGTGATACCATTAACTCCCTAATGACCTGTACGGTCTCATGAAACCCAGACCTTAACAGTCTTATCTTTCTACCTCTGAACTAAATAATTCAGTTGTAATCTCTGAATCATTTTACTTTTGTTCCAGAAATGCCTATCAGCCTGAAAATCAGTGTCATTTATTAGTGCCCACTATGTGCCAGTACTGGAGAGAATACTGACCCGTCAAACTCAAAATGTCCAAAACAGAAGTCATCCTTCCATCCAAATCCTATCCTTTCCTTGACATTCCAATACTCTAATCCCCACTTAATCAGGGGGATTAAGACTGTGAGCCCCCCGTGGGACAACCTGATCACTTTGTAACCTCCCCAGTGCTTAGAACAGTGTTTTGCACATAGTAAGCGCTTAATAAATGCCATCATTATTATTATATATAGCACCACCATCTTCCCTATCTCACAAGCCCATAACTTTGGTGTTATCCTTGACTTATCTCTCATTCATCCCGCACATTCGACCTCCCGGCCTCCCGACCTCGACACATCCCGGCTCCACCACATGTCTGCTGTGTGACCTTAGGCAAGCCACTTAACTTCTCTGAGCCTCAGTTACCTCATCTGTAAAATGGGGAATGAGACCGTGAGCCCCACGTGGGACAACCTGATCACCTTATATCCCCCCAGTGCTTAGAACAGTGCTTTGCACATAGTAAGTGCTTAACAAATGACATCATTATTATTCGACCTGTCACAGAATCCTGTTAGTTCACAAGATTTCCAGAATACATCCTTTCCTCTCCATCCAAAGTGCGACCTTGCTGATTCAAGCATTTATCCTATCCCACCTTGACTACTGCATCAGTCTCCTCACTGGCCTCCCTGCCTCCCGTATCTCCCCACTCCAGTCCTTACTTAGCTCTGCTGTTCAGATTATTTTCTGAAAAACCACTCACTCCGTATTTCCCCACTCTTCGGAAACCTCCATTTGTTGCCTATCCACCTCCATATCAAACAGAAACTCCCTAATTCCTGTTTTAAGGCAATGGTCAATCAGCTCCCTCCCTCTTACCTTACCTCACTGATTCCCTCCTCCCCATCGCCCATCTGCCCCCCTCTGCCCTACCTCCTTCCTCTCCCCACAGCACTTGTATATATTTGTACATATTTATTACTGTATTCATTTTACTTGTACATATTTACTTTATTTTATTAATGATGTGCATATAGCTATAATTCTATTTATTCTGATGGTTTTGACACCTGTCTATATGTTTTGTTTTGTTGTCTGTCTCCCCCTTCTAGACTGTGAGCCCATTATTGGGTAGGGACTGTCCCTATATGTTGCCGACTTGTACTTCCCAATCGCCTAGTACAGTGCTCTGCACACAGTAAGCACTCAATAAATAAGATTGAATGAATGAATGAATGAATGAATGAATCTCCCATTACAACCTAACCTGTGTTCTCTGCTCCTCTAATGCCAACCTACTGTCTGTACCTCAAGTTAATCTATCCCACTACTGACCCCTTGCCCATATCCTCCCTCAGTCCTGGAACTATCCTCACCAATTCATAGCCAACAATCTACAACTTTCTCCATCTTCAAAACCCTCTTTAAATCACACTTTCCCCAAGAGTCCTTCCCTGACTAAGCTCTCATTTCCTCTATGCACCCATCCCTCTGTGTTCAGTTCACACATGGCTACTGTACCTCTTAAGCACTTTGATTCTCACCCCAATCCCACAGTGTTCATGTAATAGCCTTATACTTGATTTCCCCTATCTATAATTTATTTTAATGTCTATTTCCCCCTGTAGACCCCCCTGGGGGCAGGGACCACATCTACCAACAATGTTGAATTGTACTTTCCCAAGCAATTAGTACAGTTTCTGCACACAGTAAGCAGTCAATAAATACCACTAATTGAGTGATTGATTGAGAAGACCTAGTGGAAGGAGCTGGGAGTCAGAGGATCTGGGTTCTAATCCCGGCTCCACCATTTGTGTGCTGAGTGACCCTGGGCAAGTTACTTAACTTCTCTTGGCCTCAGTTACCTCATCTGTACAACTGGGATGAAGACTGTGAGTTTCATGTGGTATGTGGAATGTGTCCAAGCTGATTATCTTGTATCTACCCTAGTGCTTACTGCAGCACTTTGCACATAGGAAGTGCTTAAGCAATACCTGAAAAAAAATAAAGATTCGGCCCTGCCCTCAAGGAATTTATAATCTAATGTCAATGACACAAATAGCCAAAGCAAGAATCTGGGCTTTGTGTCTGGAATTATTATTATTATCATTATAATTAATAATCATTGGGGCATTTATTAAGTGCTTACTATGTGCCAAGCACAGTATACTAACCGCTGGGGTGGGTACAAGTAAATAGGGTAGGACACAGTCCCTGTCCCACATGGGGTTCACAGGCTCAACCTCCATTTTACAGATGAGGGAACTGAGGTAGAGAGAAAAGTGAGTTGACCAAGGTCCCAAGGCAGACAAGTGGCAAAGTGAGAATTAGAACCCAGGTCCTTCTGACTCTGAGACCCGTGCTCTATCCATTAGCCCACCCTGCTTCTCTAGCAGTGATACTAATGATTTAGTCATGGGGCCCTATGCTACATGACTGACTATTAATACCGGATATATACATTTCTTTCAACCCTTTAGGCAGAATTTGACTAACTGGCCTTTTAAATTATGAAAATGTTATGGAAGTGCCTGTAGGTCAAGTTAAACAGTGGAATTTCAAAGTTCCTTTAAATTTAAACAGAAAGAATGAAGAGAAATAGCTTCCCCTGGAAGGGGATGGTGTATATATGTGTTTCAGAGACAGATGGCTGTTTTCCACATTGTATTATCAAGTTTCAAGTGCTTCTCTGTAAAACAAACAGTCATCTTCATGAGGGCACCATGGATGATATCTTAACACTACCTCCTTCCCACTCAGTTGGTACTGATAGGATTTATGCACCATGAAGACTTCCCTAAGCACCTGAGGACTTCAATCTTAATGAAGCAATTCATGGACAATCACACTTGAATTCTGCCAAGAAAAACAGATTCTGGATTCAAAAACGGTGACACAGACAGCTCATTTTGGTGCTAATATTAGAACCTAAGGGTATATTTAGGGGTTTCAGAATTTTCCGGGAGGATTTAAATTAGTTTTTAAAATCCCACATAGCAGGTCTCATGCTTTCAATTTTATTAAATTGAAGATTTAGTGAAGATTAATCTTTAGTGAACATTGAATCCTCTAGTGAAGATTATTTTCCTACTGAATTGGTTAGAAAAATAACCAGGAATGATTAAAGAACACCTTAATGGTACTTTTTCTGGTACTTTAGTCAATACTCTGATGTCTAGAAAACATAAATAGCTGAATTTGTCACATCAAAAATCATTTTAGTTCACTGTACTGATTTTTTTCAGTATGAGAGATGCATCACTATTCGTTTCATCTGTAAACTACATCGATAGATGAGAACATTTGATAAATGCCTAATGACCGACCCATTCGCTTTAGTCACTACCAGATTTCAACTCATTAATTAGCAAAGCACTCAGATACGAAACATGAAAGGGCTATAAAGCACTAAACTCACATTTCATAATGTATCTTTTTGCAGGTAAGAACATTGATACAGCCATAGCCACATTGGGTTCTATATATCATATCAACTAAGAAATCTATATAACCTGTTTCAGAGTTTCAAAAGTTTCTCAAGTAGTGAGATGAATAAAATATATCAGTTCATAGAATTTCCAGGGCCTTTCAAATGACAGGCTTTGTGCACCTCTCACATAATTATTTTCCTGTATGCAATTAGTCATATTATATGTCTGCCTTCTTCCCTTTGTTGTAAAATTTTATGATGAAAAGGCTGGCAACTTCATTTCAATTTGTCTTGAGCTTTGATTTGCTCACCTTCAAATAAAATAGATAAATAAATGAAGAAGCATCGGAGAGTTATGTTTGACCTTATCTGCAAGACAATCTAGTTTTAAAAGTTGCAACAATTAACTAATCAACTTTTACATTTTTCCTGGGTGGCACTGTAGCATACAAAGAAAATTCATCACAAACACTTTTTTTTTTAGGTTCAATGAACTTTGCATGATTCTGATTTATATGAAGTTTACAGTCCATGTCTATGGAAGTACCACCAAGGAAGCAGCGGGCCTTAGTGGGTAGAGCAAGGTCCTGGGAGTCACTGGGTCATGTGTTCTAATCCTGGCTCTGCCACTTGTCTGCTGTGTGACCTTGAGCGAGTCACTTCACTTCTCTGGGCCTCAGTTACCTCTTCTGTAAAATAGGAATTAGAGTCTGAGCTCCATGTGGGAAAGGGACTGTGTCCAACCTGACTAACGTTTATCTATCTCAAGGCTTAAAACAGTGCTTGGCACATAGGAAGTGCTTAACAAGTGCCATAATTATGTAAGTACCACAGTGGAATAAAGGCATCCCACAAAAAAAGGCAAGGCACAAACATGGAAAGACATTTTTTCCTCCTCCCAATTTTCAGGTATGCATTAAAAATGTGATGCCAACAAAGAAGAAAACATATTTTATAGGTAGGAGGATGTCACAAGTGCAAATTCCAAGGCATCCTGATTCACAGCCCATGCTCTTCAGACTATGCCACGATGCTCCTATGATGTTGGCATTATTAAGTAAATCAGGATTTACTGGATTATTGATTCCCTGAGCATAGCTATTCAGAAAGTAGCTACACTCCAGACCGAAAGCTGGTAGTGGGCAGGGAATGTGTCCTCGTAGAGGGCAGGGAATGTGTCTGTTGTTATACTATAATCTCCCAAGGGTTTAGTACAGTGCTCTGCACTCAGTAAGCACTCAATAGATGGAATGAACTGAATTTAATGGAGGAGAGTTGTTCGACTGTTGTACAACAGTTGCCTTGGACACATGCTTCGGATTATTCTCCTTTTACATGAGGATGCAAGAGACAGCTTGAAGACTCTACAAATGGAAAACTGGGACACCTGTTATAAGGGGAGAATTAGGTAGAATAACGGAAGTAGGAAGGAGTTTTTAAGAGACCATTTATAAAGTAAAATTTGCCTTCTGATGAAGAAACGGTGCATATTCCTTTCATCTCAACCAAGTCTGCTGGTTGAAAGTCTTTCCTCTGATCAAAACCACTTAGTGCTCGGGTAGAGCATATCATATGTCCACTCTCTGTTTTGCCAACTCAAGTTCTTCCAAGAGAAAGGCATACAGCCTTGGCCATAACCTCAATCTGCATTCACATAACTGTTCCAGTCATGGATTTAGGCTTATGCAAGGATAATAATAATAATAATAATAATTGTGGCATTTGTTGAGCACTCACTATGTTCCAGGCACTGTAATAAGTGCTGGGGTGGATACAAGCAAATCAAGTTAGATGCACTCCCTATTCCACAGGGGCTCACAGTCTCAATCCCCATTTTATAGGTGATGTAACTAAAGCCCAGAGAAGTGAAGTGATTAGCCTAAGGTCACACAGCAGACAAATGGTGGAATCCAGATTAGAAACTATGATCTTCTGACTCCTAGGCTTGTGCTCTATCCACTAGGCAGGTTGCTTCACTCACTTGCAATGAGTATCTTTCACTTTGGTGGCCATTTCCTCAAACTAGTTGACTCCGTGATGATGCTAGTTGATACTGCACCTTTGTATTAGTGCAATATTTTATGGAAAATGCAAATTTCTCAGCATTTCAGTCCATACAAAGATGGCATGCAATTGTAATGGCATTTTGTAACAATTCGCAGCAGATTCCAGAAATGAGAATATGGTGAAGAAAATGCCATAATATAGTAGAATACATGTTTGTTCATTACTAAAAAGAAGAAAGCTCTCTCAGAAAAGACTCTTCCACACCTATGATTCCATTTTCTTTCAAAGATAATTTTCTTGTAAATAAATGAAACAAAAAAAAGAAATCACCAGCTCCTTCCTAGTTCTACTAAACATATGAGTTTCACAATACTTGAGAAGCTGCATGGGCCTGAGAGCCAATAGGTCCTGGGTTCTAATCCTGACTCCACCACTTATCTGCTGTGTGACCTCGGGCAAGTCACTTCACTTCTCTGGGCTTCAGTTACCTCACCTATATAATGGGGACTAAGACTGTAAGCCCTGTGTGGGACATGGACTGTGCCAACTAGATTAGCTCATACAGTGCTTAGGATAGTGTCTGGTACATAGCAATTGCTTAACTAATACCATTAAAATATGTCATAAATAAAGGGATTTTTATGCTGCCATGAGCAACACAAAGAAGCCACCCATCTGAACTAGCATATGCCTTAAAAAAGAGGGAAGACTTGTTTCTTGCATTTTTTAAGATGATCGATAGCCCTAATGACTCCTAAAGTGTAATTTCTCTTCCCTATTGTTTTTTCCCACATGGTCCTTTTTGTGATTGACTACGCATTCTGAACAAAGAATACATCTACAGTAATTATGACTTTGCTGAAGCATTTCCTACATTACTGGGCCTCATCAAATGTTAAAGGGATTAATTCTCATGAGTATTCATTGCATCTAAGATAAAGGAACGCTTATGCTGTCAGTCATAAACTACCATTCCATTTAATGACTACCTAGAAACAGAAACTAATCTTGGTGTTGCAAAGTTATCAAGACAGCATCATTAATAACAGTACATCCCTCTTGCCCCTTCAATGGAAAACACTGAGAAACTTCAAATATTTTGTTAATCACAAAACTGGCAGAAGAATGAATTACCGTGGCAGGTGGGCTGTTGGAGTTTTAAAAACAATGTAATGCAATCAACTGCGTAATATCATATTTCCAGGAAAGCAAGATTCAGCTATAAACAAGTATGATGTTGAGGCAACTAATATTGACATTAAAGTATTCAAAATCCCATAGGGATTTTATGTCTCTGACCCTGGATTTTAATAGAAGCTTTAAACAAAATATATTACCAATTTAACACAGCTGAAATGGACTCTGGCCTTTGAAGTTTCTGCTGGTAATGCCAAGCAAATTAATCGGTAACCATAGTACATAGTTTTAAGTTTATATCAAGGATGAATTGCATTGGAAAAAAATTAAATCAAGTCCGTTATTCATACAACTCCATGTTTCATGGTGGCAGTTCAAAAGTTTGGGTTATTTTTTTCCAAAGGAAAAATAGGTAAATATTCCTCCTGAAACACAGTCCAAAACCCATATGGTTTTCTTACTGTGGTTCAGCACAGCTGGCAAATGAAAGAACATGTTAAAAATCAAAATCTACATTTTGTCATTCCATACCCATGAACCTGGAAATCTGACATCAGTCTCCATGTCTTTTCTTTCACCCTGACAGCAGACTAAAACACCAAGTGAGCAGTTTGATCTTAGAGATGAAAGGCACCTTCTATTTCAGAAGTGCAGGAGTTAAGTGTTAAACAAGTCAAATTGGCACCTTGGCCACCAACTCATTTTTTGGCCAAAAAGCCAATAAAAGAAATCACAGGTCACATTGAACAAAGGAAAGACAAGTGCTACAAAAGTTTAGCACTTTTGGAGTGTTTGTGCTAATAAAAAGGTGGAGATGAAAGGTTCAAACTGCATCAGAAAGTCCCATTTTTAAGGATATCACAACAACTTAGGAAGACCAGGGAAGTTGCAGAAAACAGAAGTAACAATCACCATTCTTAGATACCACAATAAATTAATACATAACCCCTGTGGGGAAGAGTAGAGTATGAAATCTGTCAAAGATATAATAAACTCAGTCCCCAAATTGCCACCCTTTCAGAAGGGATCATCATCATCAACATCATCATCATCAATCGTATTTATTGAGCGCTTACTGTGTGCAGAGCACTGTACTAAGCGCTTGGGAAGTACAAGTTGGCAACATATAGAGACAGTCCCTACCCAACAGTGGGCTCACAGTCTAAAAGGGGGAGACAGAGAACAAAACCAAACATACTAACAAAATAAAATAAAATAAAATAAAATAAATAGTCAATAGTATTTCATTCCTTCATTCAATCATATTTATTGAGCACTTACTGTGTGCAGAGCACTGTACTAAGTTCTTGGAAAGTACAATTCAGCAATAAAGAGAGATAATCCCTGCCCACAATGTGCTTACAATATTAGGTGGGGGTTGGGGGGAGACATCAAAACAAGTAAACAGGCATCAATATAAATACATAGAAATAAAGATATATACATATATGCATAAGTGCTGTGGGGGAAGGAGGGGGGAGAGCAAAAGGAGTGAGTCGGGGTGACGTGGCAGGGAGATGGAGCTGAGAAAAAGGGGGCTTAGTCTGGGAAGGCCTCTTGGAGGAGGTGTGCCTTCAGTAGGGCTTTGAAGGGGGGAAGAGTAGTAGGGAGATTGAGTGATTGGCAGATTTGAGGAGGGAGGGTGGACCACTTATTATTTGCAGAGCACTTTACTATAATAATAATAACAATAATGGCATTTATTAAGTGCTTACTATGCACAAAGCACTGTTCTAAAGATTTGGGAGAGTACAACGCAAACAGAATTAGCAGGCATATGATCTCCAGATGTATCATCTCATTTCTTCTCTAATACCCTGTGTAGTTTGGGGATATGCAAACGTTTTTCTTTTAACCTGGGTCTCTTTCATCTTCCATCTCCTGTCATCACATCCATCTCCCCCTTCTAGACTGTGAGCCCGCTGTTGGGTAGGGACCATCTCTATATGCTGCCAACTTGTACTCCCAAGCGCTTAGTACAGAGCTCTGCACAAAATAAGCACTCAATAAATACTATTGAATGAATGAAATATACCACTTATCTGCTGTTTGACCTTGGGCAAGTCACTTCACTTCTCTGTGCCTCAGTTATCTCATTGGCAAAATGGGGATTAAGACTGTGAGCCCCACGTGGGACAGCCTGATTACCTTATAACTATCCCCAGCACTTAGAACAGTGCTTAGCATATAGTATATGCTTAACAAATACCATAATTATTATTTTTATAAACTTCCATAAGGTAAGAACATATGTAGGTTTAGAGTGAAGAGGCTAGTTTGTTCTGTTCATGTTCACACAGGAGACTCTATTTGCTTTCATGCCAAATGTCTCCAAAGTTCACAGAATATACTTTAACCAAGATTTGACCATGGCTTTTATAGTAATCCTTTTAAATGCTTTTGTCTTAAGCATGGCCTTTAATATGCTGTCTGTCATCCTGCTTGGGATTCTTCCATTAAAATCTAGAGAAATCTGGTGCTTTAAAAGCTACCTTCCTAGAGAGGGAGGTGAAGAGAGAAAAGCAGTTTTTAAGGTTCAGCTACTTTAGCAAGTCAAAGGTGGTTTGCACACACTGTTAAATCTGTCAGCAGAGGAGAAAAAGTATTATATTTTAGGGGATCTGACCCAACATAGAAAGCCAGGCAGCAGTGAATTCTAGACAAGGAAGTGTAGCAACATTTTCTCTAAAACTTAAGTATAGAAGAACATTCTACACTCCTAAGACATTTGCGGTACGTCCCTTAGACCCCAAGTGAATACGTTCTCTTTAAATGTTATTGTCAGTGAAAATGAAGGGATAGGATATTCAGAGGCAGATATCTAAGTTGGGTATACTCATTATTCATCATTCTCTGTATTTGTTTTTATCAGAATCAACCTGGTATTTTACCTCCAAAATAGTGTCAAAGCTTTCAAGTGTAATTGCAAGAAAATATATTTATACAAATATGTAAATATATTTCAATATATCTACAAAATATATCTATTTTCAATGTATAATAGAAAAAATACGAGAGGAGATTTATCTTTTTTTATGTCTGGTACTGTGATATTTGTTGTGGTATTTTTTTAAGTGCTTACTATGTGCCAGGCACTGTACTAAGTGCTATGATGGATACAAGCAAATCAAGTTGGACACAGTCCTTGTCCCATGTGGGGCTCACAGTCTCAATCCCCATTGTGCAGATGAGGTAACTGAGGCATAGAGAAATGAAGTGAGTTGATTAAGGTTACACAGCAGACAAGTGGAGGGACTGGAAATCAAACCCAGGTCCTTCGGACTCACAGGCCCCATCTATTCTATCCACTATGCCAAGCTGCTTGCACAATATATTGTATAGAGTTCATTTTTTTCCAATTCTTCCAATAGCTTTTGCCCCAAAGTGACTTGTGTTACAAAATCTTGTCATTATCCTCGACTCATCTTTTTCATTCAACCCACATATGCAACATGTCACCATATTCAAAATGTCAATTCTACCCTCACATCATCTCTAAAATTCGCCTTTTCCTCTCCATCCAAACTGCTGGCAACCTGATCCAGGCTAAGGTGCAGGATTAGAGTGCTAAGAATTCTTCTTTAGAAAAAGTGGATTATTACAAAAAAAGGTGTTAACATTTTAAAGGCATTGCGATGATAGTTTGAAGGAAGCTTTTGAAAGTTATTTTCCCATTCAACTAGAAAAACAATCCACCCCAAACCAATCCATATTTACAGATTGAACCAACGAGTGTGTGTACACTAGAGTAATGATTTCTCCAAGCAAGGATATGTAACAGTGTGAAGTAGAAAGCAAATTAATAGCAGGTGATATATGCTAGGATAATCAGGGCATGTTTACAGACAAATCAGAATTCTGTTTCTTCTTCTATTTTCTCTGGCTGTTCCCACTCAGTCTCTTCCACAGACTTCTTCTCTGCCTCTTCCCCCCAACTGTAGGAGACCCACATGGCTCAATTCCTCCCTTGGAGAACATAGGGCTTCAATTACCATCTCTAAACCGATGATTCCCTAATCCACATCTTCAGTTTTAATCTTTCTCTTAATAATAATACTACTAATAATAATGACATTTATTAAGTGCTTACTATATGCAAACCACTGTTCTAAGTGCTGGGGAGGTTACAAGGTGATCAGGTTGTCCCACGTGGGGCTCACAGTCTTAATCCCCATTTTACTGATGAGGGAACTGAGGCCCAGAGAAGTTAAGTGACTTGCCCAAAGTCACACAGCTGACAATTGGCAGAGTCGGGATGCGAACCCATGACCTCTGACTCCAAAGCCCGGGCTCTTTCCACTGAGCCACGCTGCTTCTCTTCTTCTGTGGTCTTGCATTTCCTCCAGCCTTCAGTGCGTCTCTATTTGGATGTCCTGCTGATCCCTCAAATTTAACTTGTCCAAAATAGAACTCTTCATTTCCCCACCCAAACTCTCTCCTTCCCCTGAATTCCCCATCGCTGTAAACATTACCACCTTTCTCCCTGACTCACAAACCTGTAATCTCGGCAATACCCTCGACTCATCTCTCTCATTCAACCCACATTTTCAATGTCACCAAATCTTTTTTTTTTTTATGGTATTTAAGTGCATACCACGTGCCAGGCACTGTATTAAGAGCTGGGATAGGTACAAGCTAATCAGGTTGGACCCAGTCCCTGTCCCACACAGGGCTCACAATCTTAATCCCCAATTTTCCAGATGAAGTAAATGAGGCACAAAGAAGTGACTTGCACAAGCAGTGGAGCCAGGATTAGAACCCTGGTCCTTCTGTCTCCCAAGCCCACGATCTATCCATTAGGCCATGAGACTTCTCTAATCCTGTCCGTTCTAACTTCACATCAACCCATAATCTGTCTTTTACAAACTGCTACTATGCTGATCCAGTCACTTATCATATCCCATCTTGACTACTGTATCGCCTTCCCTGCTGACCTCCCTGCCTCCTGTCTCTCTCCACTCCTGTCCATACTATTTTACTGCCCAGATCATTTTTCTGAAAAAAAATTTAAGTTCATTCCATGTCTCTCCACTTCTCAAGGACCTCCAATAGCTTCCCATCTTCTCAGTATAAGGTCCTCTCTACACTATAAGCTCATTGTGAGCAGGGACCACGTCTACCAATTCTGTTGTATTGTATTCTCCTAAATTTCAGTATAGTACTTGTCCATAGTAAACGCTCAATAAATACCACTGATTGATGGACTGAGCAAACAGAAAGTCCCTGCCAAGGGCTTTAAGTTATTCAAACGGCTCTCCCCCTCCTACCTTACTTTGCTTATCTCCTACAACCCTGTGCACATATTGCTCTTCTCATGCCAACCTACTCACTTTATCTTGATCTCCTCTATTTTGCCAGTGACCCCAGCTCTCATCCTCTCTCTGGCCTGGAAATCCCTCTCCCTTCATTTCCAACAGACCACCACTCTCCCCATCTTCAAAACTCTTCTAAAATGACATCTGCACCAAAAGACCTTCCCTGACTAATCCCTCATTTTCCCTCCTTCCTCTCCCCCTGGTGTCAAAGAGAAGCAGCCTGGGTTAAAGGATGGAGCAAGGGCCGTGGAGTCGTATGGACCTGGGTTCTAATCCTGCCACTGTCACATATCTGCTGTATGCCCTTGGTTAGAGAAGCAGCGTGGCTCAGTGGAATGAGCACAGGCTTGGGAGTCAGAGGTCATGGGTTCGCATCCCAGCTCCGCCACATGTCTGCTGTGTGACCTTGGGCAAGTCATTTAACTTCTCTGTGCCTCAGTTACCTCATCTGTAAAATGGGGATGAAGACTGTGAGCCCCAAGTGGGACAACCTGATCACCTTGTAACCTCCCCAGCACTTAGAACTGTGCTTTGCACATAGTAAGCACTTAACAAATGCCATTATTATTATTATTATTATTATTATTATTAAGTCATTTAACTTCCCTGGGCCTCAGTTACCTCATATGTAAAATGGGGATTAATCAATCAATCAATCATATTTATTGAGCGCTTACTGTGTGCAGAGCACTGTACTAAGCACTTGGGAAGTACAGATTAAGAGGGTGAGCCCCATGTGGGACAAGGACTATGTCCAACATGATTCACTTATATCTAGCCCAGCACCTAGAAAAGTGCTTGGAACTTAGTAAGCGCTTCATAAGTACCATTAATATTACTATTAGTACCTATGAACTTGGATCCAAACTCTTTAAGCACTTCAAGCACTTTACCCCACCCTTATCCCGAATGCACTTATGTCTCCCCTTCTACACTGTAAGCTCCTGGTGGGCAGGAAACGTGTCTCTACTCCAGAGTTCACTCTGCTGTATGGATCACTTTTCAAAAAAAAAAGTTCAGTACATGTCTCCCCACTCCTCAAGAACCTCCAAAGGCTGCCCATCCACCTCCACATCAAACTGAGAAGCAGCCTTGTCTAGTTCACTCATTCACTCATTCAACTGATCGAGTGCATACTGTGTGAAATGTAATGCAATGCAATGGAATAATAATTCTGGTATTTGTTAAGCGCTTACTATGTGCCAGGCACTGTGTTAAGCGCCGAGATGGATACAAGCAAATTTGGTTGGATGCAGCCCCTGTTCCACGTGGGGCTCACAGTCTTGATCCCCTTTTTACAGATGAGGTAACACAGAGAAGTTAAGTGACTAGCCCAAGGTCACCCAGCAAACAAGTGGAAGAGGTAGGATTAGAACCCATGAACTTCTGACTCCCCAGGCCCGTGCTCTATCCAATACGCCATGCTGCTTCCCCTCTTGGGAGAAAATAATATAACAATAAACAGACACATTCCCTGCCTAAAACGAGCTTACAGTTTAGAGGGGGGAGACAGTCTAACAAATATTATCATCATTATAGGTTCTTTTGTGACTGAGGAAAAGGTCTGATTGGGATGTTGCAAGCACTTTCATTTGGGAGTGCCAAATGAATTTTCATTTGGGAGGAGGTGTTTTTTTAGGAAAGCTCTGAAAAAAGGTAAGTGTGACAAGGTTGAAGGAGGAGGGTGATCCAGGTGTGGGGAACGGCAAGAACCCCAGACAAATGAGGTTACTCAAAAATATTACCAAGAAAGATGGCTATTATGTGGCATTTATTTATAGGCAATCCATTTTCGAATTGATTCTTAAGCCCCCGGAATGTAAGGAACAATAAGATGCTCATGTCAATAAAAACACTCATTGTCTAGAAAAAATAGCATGCAGTGTACAAAAAATGGTTAGATATAGAGTTGAAAAACCAGATTGCCTGCTGCAGGATAACTCACAGAGGCAGGAATGAAGAAAAGTTCTGCAGGTTTTCCCACTCCAGATCAAAGGCTTTGATGTATTGGATTCGTAAAATAACAACAGCTATTGTTGGGCTTTCCAAATCTGCTCAGAGACCAAAGTGACTGATTGATGATCCTACATCTGCCCATTAAACAAAAATTGCCCTACCTCTACAAGGCTGCTGTTTGACAGAATAAATACCCCTACAATTTTCTCTCTTTAAGAAACATTCCAGTAGTTCTGTAGAACCAAATCTCTGCCTCTTCACACTTCAACACAATCAGCGAACGGGCACTTCTCCACATTTATTTTTTCAGTAGTCTTGTATTAAGCAACCCCTCGAATATCCTATCATCATCTCCATCATGAACAACATTTACTGTGGACCAACTGTTTATTAGGATGCTAGGCAGAGCTAGCCAAATCCATCAAGGCTAGCTTGATGAAAATGACTCAGAGATTCAACAATCACCGGCAGAAAAAGCAAGCAATGCAGAACAACAGCTTGTCCCCATCGAATCGGGAGAGAGAGCGTAACTTTTAGGGCACCATCAGACAGAGTGTGTTAGCAATGTGGCCTAAAGCTCTGGCACAAACCGAAGGTCTAGAAAGGCGCAATGCTGTTCCAATTTGCATATAATTATGAGAATTGGACCCATCATGAATGCCATCAAGTTGAGCAGTTCCATCAATAGCTCTCATAGGTCAGAGCCAATCTCAAGAGGCCAAGTCAGAATCACAAACAAATAAGGAACAAAGTACACCTACTAACCTGGGAAGGTGCATACCTCCTCTAGGTAGCACAGGTGAATGAATGGTTAGCTGAAATTGGGGTTGCTAAAGCAAGCAGGGCGGATGAAGCATTCGTGTGATTTAGGAAAAAACAACAACAGCTGAACGTTGGGAGAAAACTAGCAGACGGATCAGCCTGGGGGGTGGTTACCACTGAAAAAAGATTGGCTCTTTGTAAACAGAAGCTTTGAGAAGATCGATAGACTAAGTGACAAAAATCAAAACAGTGCCAGGTGTTGCGAACTGCAAACATGTAAGACAGAAGGTGACAATATTTGTGTATGTGCGTGGAGTCAGAGGAACTAACAGGTCTGCCTTGGCCTTTTCAGCTACATTTGCGTATAAAGAACGGTCTGTCTGCTAAAGCCCATTCATGAGTGAGGTTAGTTCATGGGACTTAATTAGAAAATGCATTTGAACTCCAGTTAGCAAAGCATTTGCATTTGAATGACTCACTAGGACCTTAAATGTCAACCAGAAATCTTAATAAGGTACTCACCCATCATGTTGTACAAGCTCTGTGGTGCAAATTGCCTTGGCATTTTCTGAATTGCCTCCTTATATACCCCAAGTGCATCCTAATACATAAGAACAGATAAATCACTGCTAAGTATCGGATGTAAATAGCCTTCTTCTGGACAAATATATTAGGAATTCTCCACACATATGTTATAATATTCTCCTAACAATAGTAATACCTACACTGCTATTTCTAAAATCCCTCCTGGGGGCAGATAGTGGGGCTGTTCTTTGACTGTAGGTTTCACCAACTTCATTAGTGAAAGGATTCAATCAACTCTGGAGGAGCATAAAATCTTAAGACTGCAGAAGCATAATGTTTGCAATACTGCTGGTAATATTTTCTGTTCATAAAGGTTCTCAAACCGGTTGGGGATTCGTTACTAGGAAGCCATGGCTTTTTCTGACTTTGTGACAAAAATTGGCATTCTAATGGGCCAAGTGATCTTCCTTGGATGATAGGATTCTTGAAAGAAGTACCATATTTGGCAACAATTTAACGTGTATTCTAATGCTAACCTGTAATGCAATTGAAAGGACTGATACTCTGAGGCACAGAGGATGAGTTTTTAACAACTTGAGAATATGGTGCTAAAAGGTCACCCTTAGGGAAATGTGCTGGTGATAGGAGACAATTCAGGATTGCTGAGTGGATATGAGGGCAGGGTTGATACTGTTTACTTGGGAGGCATTTGCAGAGAAGTGGAAGCAGAAACCATGTGTATGGATGGACTGAGAGAGAATAAGTACAGAGTGAAAGAATAAAACAAAACCTTGTTATCTACCCACGGTTAATGGCTGGTCAAAAGACAAACAGCCTGACAAAGAAGCTGAGGTGAGACCAGAGAGATGGGAAGAAAACCAGAATACTTCATTGGTTAAACCAAGGATGGGGAGAATCTCTAGGGAGAGGGGATGGTCAGCAGTGCCAAGTTAGCTGAGAGAATGAGGAGGATTAGCCTACTACAGTCTGATAGTGGATACACACAGACTACTTTAAGAGTTTGGACAGGAATAGGAGTAGGGTGATGGAGCCGGATAACGTGGAGCGATTACAGGATGTCTTTTCCCATATAGGAAAGACTTAAGCATAGCTGAAGGAACTGTATAGAGACAGAAGTCAGATGAATAGAGCAATCGATAAGGGAACAGAGGAGGGTGGGATCAAGCATTTTTCAAAGGAAAGAGGGGAATGAGTATGTGTTACAGTAGGAAGCACTGGTTTTAAGAATAGCTTGGAGATTAATTCCTCTTTAGAACACAGCTGGGAAGGAAACTGCCGCCACGGTGACGGAAGAACACCAAGCATTAAGACCTTCAAGCTAGACTGAAAGCTCATTTGGGGCAGGGAATGTGTCTGGTTATTGTTATATTGTACTCTCCCAAGTGCTTAGTACAGTGCACTGAACACAGTAAGTACTTAATAAATATGAATGAATGAATGCATGAAAAACAAAGCGGCCTAAGGGAAGGTTGATGTCTGATAGCTGCTAGGTAGCAATGTCATTGGAATTAAATGAAAGAAGTGCATGAAAGGAACCTACAGCTGCAAAGGAAAAGTTAGTAGTCTACAGATATTCCCTTTATTTTACTCAGTAGGCAGTGTTGAACTTAACGGCAATAATAATAATAATGGCATTTATTAAGCGCTTACTATGTGCAAAGCACTGTTCTAAGCAATACATGCAGAAATCTTCCAGGGAAAGCAAATGAGTCTGAGGAGAAGGGTTGGAGCATACAATCAGTTTTGGTATGTGCTGAGCTATTGAAAAGTCTGATTTCACACTCACTGTGAGAGGGCTAGTGACTCGCTGAGGGCAGGGAATATGTCTGTTATATTGTTGTGTTGTATACGCCCAAGCATTTAGTACAGTGCTCTAAACAGAGTAAGCACTCAATAAATACGACTGACTAACTCCTAATTAAAGACGAGCTCCCACAGGGATTCCCTCATCTCCACTTCCGGGATGGATTAGATTGTCTGCCAAACTATAGCTAGTTTTAATTTTAAGGTCAAAGAAAGTCATTAAAATTCTGATGGTCTGTGATGGTGTGTGCTATTATGCTGTATCTATTTAAACTGCAACTCAGATTTCACTGAGATAAAGAGGTGTTTTTTCAAAATTTGAAGTAAAAACCATCATTCCTTGTTCACGTTCAAAGTGATGAATCGAAGAATCACTCTTTAATATAGCAGGCTTCATGCACTGTTGTTTCAATCTGATACCAGCCAGTGATTGAGTCTTAATACACACACAATGGTAAACTGCATGTTCAAAAGAGAAATGTTGGAATAACGATCTGTCAGTTCTCTTATATGTTCCAACATTCTTATTTCTTGCAAATTTGTTTTTTCTGTATTTCCCTCCTTATACGCACATCAATTGTTCACATTTTCCTGGGAGCAGATGAAGAAAACTGTACTTGGAAGAATTACAAAACAAATCTGCTTGTGCTTAATTTTAAAACGGCTGAGTGAAATCTAAAAACAAATCAGAAAAACTCTTATAAATGTACCGCAAAACATATGATTTC
The DNA here is from genome assembly GCF_015852505.1 of Tachyglossus aculeatus. Lineage (NCBI taxonomy): Eukaryota > Metazoa > Chordata > Mammalia > Monotremata > Tachyglossidae > Tachyglossus > Tachyglossus aculeatus. Next base: position 31,169,442 of record NC_052079.1, on the reverse strand, counting down.
TGTGAGGAAGGCAGTCCAATTTAGTAAAATTTAAAATATAGAATACATTCCAGGGTGTTCTAAAATACCTTGAAGGGTCACTAGGCAGACAGGCTTTTAGCTAGGTAAATAAATTATTTCTAATGCCACATTAAAGTGAAAAAGTGAAAAAGAATCAACTCATCTTTCAGTTTGAAATGTGGCTGCTTTTCTTCATCCAATTGAAAGGATTAATACGAATACTGTAGAAGGAAGATAAACATCTCACGGCTTTTAAAACATTACGCTTTTTGTGAACCAAACTGTTGTATACTATCAATTAGGTCTATTTCTAAAATCTCAAGTTCTTAATACAATTTTGACAGAGTCCCTTGCCCCCTTCCAAAACAAAAGACAAGGAAGATTAAGAGAACAGTGTCACACAAACACAAAAATATAAGGCAACCGGGGACAGTATTTACATGTGCACAATGTGGCCGGAGCTTTGGGTACTGCACTATTCATTCATTTATTCATTCAGTCATATTTATTGAGCACTTACTGTGTGCAGAACACTGTACTAAGCGCTTGGGAAGTCCAAGTCGGCAACATATAGAGACGGTCCCTACCCAACAACGGGCTCACAGTCTAGAAGGGGGAGACAGACAACAAAACAAAATATGCAGACAGGTGTAAACGTAGGTAAGTTAGAGCCTCACCTCATAATGTCCTTGCTCGTGATAAAGCTTTCCTAAATTATAAAGGCAGCTGGTTACGGAGCTCTTGTGGGCATGAGGATCCTTCAAGTTTTCATCGGGGATATCTGAGCATTTCAAGAATGTCCGACGAGCTTCCTCAGTCTTCCCTTGATTCATTAGGATAATGCCGGTATTTAAATATGCAGCTGAGGGAAACACAGAAATAATTTTACATTTGAGTAAAACACGATCCCCCTGTTCCTTAGCTATAACCTATTTCTGGGATTTTATAAGACAAAAGGTATGACTGGTTCTGTGACTGAAAACCGTACATTAGGTATTCAAAACCCTTCTGGCACAGGAGAGACACCTTACCTAATAATAATAATAACTGTGGTATTTGTTAAGTGCTTACTTTCATTCCATCATATTTGTTGAGCGCTTACTGTGTGCAGAGCACTGTACTAAGCACTAGAGTGGATACAAGCAAATCAGGTTGGCCACAGTCCCTGTCCCATGTGGGGCTCGTAGTCTCAATCCCCATTTTAATAATAATAATAATAATAATAATGGTATTTGTTAAGCGCTTACTATGTGCAAAGCACTGTTCTAAGCGCTGGGGGGGATACAAGGTGATCAGGTTGTCCCACACGGGGCTCACAGTCTTAATCCCCATTTTACAGATGAGGAAACTGAGGCAGAGAGAAGTCAAGTGACTTGCCCAAAGTCACACAGCTGACAAGTGGCAGAGTGGGGATTAGAACCCATGACCTCTGACTCCCAAGCCCGTGCTCTTTCCACTGAGCCACGCTGCTTCCCTTTTACAGATGAGGTAACTGAGGCCCAGAGAAGCAAAGTGAGTTGCCCAAGGTCATCTTCAAAGGTTCAAAATGAAAGCTTCGCCAGCAAGGTGATATGGAACACACCTTAATAAGGAGCCCCAAAGGACATAAATCGGTAAAATATGCCAGATTTGTTATATACTTAAGATTGTTTCAGTATCGATTACGACTTTAAACACTTAGTGAAACCCAGACTCAAACAATGATCCATAGCAGAAGATTGTGTAGAGGGCTCTGCTGATTAATTCCAAGGAAAAAGAGTGTTAGGAATTATAAATCCCAAGTGCCCAATCATATCATCGTGATCTTCGATGCAGCCAGTGTAGAAAGGATTGCCAGCACACCTTCATTCCCCTGGGTGGGGATGCACTGAGAAAGCAGTGGGGGCCCTGGGATGCACTGTCTAATGGATTCCCCCCTCATCAATTAATCAATCAATCATATTTATTGAGCGCTTACTGTGTGCAGAGCACTGTACTAAGCGCTTGGGAAGTACAAGTTGGCAACACATAGTGACGGTCCCTACCCAACAGTGGGCTCACAGTCTAGAAGGGGGAGACAGAGAACAAAACCAATGTGAGCCTAGATAATAATAATGATGGTATTTGTTAAGCACTTACTCTGTGCCAGGCACTGTACCTAGATGACAACATTACAGCACCATCAGCCACGGTGGCAGCAGAGATATAAGGGAGCTGTGGGCAGCAAGGGGAAGAAGGGGGGAAGAGGAAGAAGGGGAAGGAAAGGAGGAAGCAAGAGTTAAGGGGTTAGGAGGACCCCCCTGATACTAAAGAAGGAGTGTCAGAAGTATCCACGAGAAGCAGCATGGCTCAATGGAAAGAGGCCGGGCTTGGGAGTCAGAGGTCATGGGTTCTAATCCCGTCTCTGCCACATGTCTGCTGTGTGACTTTGGGGAAGTCACTTAACTTCTCTGGGCCTCATCTGTAAAATGGGGATGAAGACTGCGAGCCCCAAGTGGGACAACCTGATCACCTTGCATCCCCCCAGCGCTTAGAACAGTGCCTTGCACATAGTAAGTGCTTAACAAATGTCATTATTATTTTTTATTATTATTAAAGAGTCACCTTTCCTTCTGGTACCTCTTCTCTCCCCTCTCCAAGCTTTGCCCTGTGGCTTGCTCTTCAAGAAGCAATAGTGGCTTCTGGTTGCTGGGTGGAGGAAGAAGAAGAGGGGGTGGGGTGCTCCCCTCCCTCAGTTACTATGACACCCCCTAGGGCAGGAACTCAATAAATATCCACACAGAATGAATCAACACACATGTGCCTGGGACAGGCAAATGAACTGATAGTAACAGTCAGGCACTATTCTAGGGCTGAGGTAGATACAAGACCAAGAGGCTGGACGCCGTCCCTGTCCCACCTGGGGCTCACATTCTTAATTCCCATTTTCCAGATGAGGGAACTGAGGCACAGAGAAGTGATGTAACTTGCTGTAGGTCTCATAGCAGACAAGTGGCAGAGCTGGGATTAGAACCCAGGTCCTTCTGCCTCCCGGGCCCACGCTCTATCTACTAGGCACAGGATGCATTCCTTGTCCATGAAGACCTTCCACTCTAATCATGGAAATAGATGTAAAAATCTGAACAAATAACTGAATGCTCAGATGAATATACATCACTATCAATCGTATTTATTGAACGCTTACTGTGTGCAGAGCACTGTACTAAGCGCTTGCACTGTACTAATCTACCCCCAAGTGTTGAGGGTGAGTATAAATAAATATATAAGTATAAGAGATGGATGTTGGGTTAGTATGTATGATGCGGGAATTAATAGGGGAGGAGTTTTTTGGGGGGAGGGGTCCTGAAGATGGAGTGGAGAGGGGTCTGGTGTATTTCCAGGAAGACACAGCTTTATGAATTCATTTCCAGTGGAAACCTGATTTTCTGGGAGTCGGGGAATGGCAGGGGAGGAGATTGACATATGAAGAGGAACCCGGAAATCAATGGTAAGGGGGTAAAAATTGGTTTCTAAGAGTCAGTACTAACTGCTGGAGACCTTGAGATTGATAATCGCAAGAGGGCTCAAGTAAAGATCTGGAAACCTCGGGAAATCTGCTTTGGGGTGGGTAAAGAATATATGCAATCAATTAGGGGAAGATAAAACTCCTCTAGGACTCAGAGAACTTTACAAGATCACAAAGCAGCCCTAAAAAGGTCTGCGAGGATCCATCAGCACAGTGAGCCCCAGCCATGCTTTTATTCCCGAACACTGTTTGTTGATCAGATTAAGATTAAACCTCTTCTAAAACTCTTAATTAGGGAAAGAATACTCATCTGATCACATTAGCCGAAGAACAAATAGGGATAGGACTCCAGGAATTTTTGCCAGAGAAATAGACAGCAACCATTAGAGTGAGTTCACTGTTGGAGATTGAAATGAATTTATTTGCTAATCAGATTAGAAAAGAGTCTTGTAGATACTCCAGAGAAATTGCATAACCCTTGGGGGATTCTCAAACATTGCAAATAAAGTCTTTCTCCAGAAATCGTGCCCGTATAGAGAAGCTACAAAGTGCTAGTTAGCAAAGGTTTCCAATCTCTTAAAATGTCAGAAAACAAACCTTTTAGTGTCTATGGCTTTGTGAACACTTGACTGGAATAAGAATGAAAAACACAACCAGTAGAAAAGGAAAGGGAAAACTATTTGTGAGTGCAGCAATACTACTTACAAGCTAATGTAGGCCTGCTACCAATTGCCAGTTTATAGTAATGTAGAGCTTCTGAAAATCTGCTGTTCTCTTGTAGAAGTAATCCTCTGTAAGAGAAAGACATAAACCAAAAGAACTTAACATAAAAGAGCCTTTATTGTATCAGAAGGAATGATTCACCCAGCTCAATACTCTGTCTCCAACAGTGACAACAGGAGGCTCGGAGAAACAGTGTCATGGTTTCCTGGATTGATGGAATGGCCTCGTGGAAAGGATGAAGGCCCAGGAGTCAGGGACAGGGGTGCTAATTGTGACTGCCACTTGCTTCCTGTGTGACCTTGGGGAAGTTACTTAACTTCTCTAGACGTCATTTGCCTCATCAGTAAAATGGAGATTAAATACCTGTTCTCCCTCGCCTCTAGACTCTGAGCCCCATGCGAGATACGGACTGTCCCCAACTTAATTCTCTTTTATCTACCCCAGCACTTAGAAGAATGGATGGTGTATAGTAAACTTTTAACAAAATATCACAATTATGATGAATTACTTTTGACACCCATCTTATGCGTAGTTAGAGAGTGTCTAATTTGCTCCCTAGCAATACATTATGGACTTTGTATCCAATCATTTATCCAAACCACCTTGGAGGCACACACTGAGACACATCTTACACCCGAAAATGTACGATAAAAACAAATGCTGCCTTGTTTCAAAGAAACTAAATAAATTAAAAAGGGAAAGAAATGTTCTAAGATGGAGCACATCACAAAACAGACTTAAAGGAGGTTAACACTGAAATTTGCTCAGTCCACACAGGCTCTTCTCCCCTTTCAAGATTACCAATCATCCATCTACGTATTTCTGAACACCAGAATCCTTAAACATACTAGACAGAAACATGAGATGCCTCTCAGACCAGCCATGCTGGAAAATATTGTATCTGTAAGGAAGTACACAATGAGAGGCACGAGTTGAAGATATCAAAATAAAATGACAGAGATTAAGCCCACTTTTCAATCAGGCTGTCATGACAGGATCGGAACAGGCTTATTATCGCTTCCTGATTAGTTAGGACCATTTCCTGATTTCTACACTGTGATTTGATTGAGAAACAACCCCAGATTAGCTTGGCTAATTTAGGTAGTATGTTCTTTGAGTGCAAGGATTTAGAGTTATTATAGACTCAGTCACTTATTGGGAGTTGATGAAATAACAGCATTCCATGTTCTGAAAAGTCAATTACATTTTTATATACGATGAATAAAGACTGAATGCATGTTATTTTCCAAATGAAGCATCTTTGTTGACGCCCTGCATCTTCCGTGTAAACTTTTTAAATATATGGTGTTTTAAGTAAACATAGACCTTCACTATGTATCTAGTTGCAGGGAAAAAAAAATTATGAAATTCTGTGCATTTTCACACAAGAGTCTAATTGTGTGTCTGAGCATAGACAAGCAGACGTGCAAATAATTATAATTCATTTCAAACAGTTTTTAGCACTTGGCCCTTCAGCTCCTATAAATTCAATTACAAAAGGATTTACTTAATTTGGATTTTCTGAATTCATTTTTTTTTTCAAAATGAAGGGATAACCAAAAACAAATTATTTTAGGCAACTATACATGCATAAGCAGAATTTAAGAAAAATATTTTTTGGTTAGTCTATATCAGTTTTTTTTAACAATAATGTCCCCAATATTTACAAAAATTTCAGAGTGGAAATATATTAACCTCTAAAAAAAACTTAAAAAAAGAATACAGTGAGATACGGCTAGTCACACATGTGAAACAACCTGCAGTGAAAAATTTAATTATTTTTATTAAACCCATAAATAAATGAATAAATAAATAATGGTTGAAAACCACAGAGCCAAATAATTCAGATTCTTTAGACTTAACGTTTTTTTTCTCCCAGAAACAGCAAGCGATAGTGGAAAGAGCATCAGCCTGGGAGTCGGGCATCTGGGTTCTAATCTTGGTTATGCCAACTTCTATGTGACCTCAGGCAAGTCACTTAACCACTCTGTGACTCATTTTCTTCATCTGTATGTTTCTATATGTTGCCGACTTGTAGTTTCCAAGCGCTTAGTACAGTGCTCTGCACACAGTAAGTGCTCAATAAATATAGCTGACTAAATTAGTCTGAAAAATGGGGACTTCATATCTCTTCTTCTTCCTACTAAAACTGTGAGTCTGCCTGGTTCAGGGACTGTGTTTGACCTGATTATCTTGTCTCTATTCTAGCACTTAATACAGTGCTTGACAGAGTAAGCACTTTGAAAATACCATAATTATATTATTGCTTTGGTGTTTGGGTCTCCTAGATGGATGAATATATGAATATGGATGGATATATGGATGGATGAATATGGATGAATATATGAAATATATAAATCTTCCTATGCACAATACACTACCAAGGCAATGGGAAAGGAAGGTAGTTTGCTGGCCTGAGAATCCTGATACAAGTTTTTCAAACACGCTGGTAACCAAGGCTGGAATAGGTTGCCAGACAGGATAAATGATCTCTAACACCAACATTTAGTCAATTTTGCAATTGTAAAGCATACAAACATAAACGTTCAAAAACTATCATCTGCTACTGAAGACCCGGGGAATTATTCTTATTACTTGTTAAGCACTTTTTTATCTGCCAAGCACTGTCCTAAGATACAAGATAATCAGGTCCCACCGTCAAAGTAGGCTGCAGAAGAGATACTGGATTCCCATTTGGCAGATGAGGGAACTGAGGCACAGAGAAGTTAAGTGACTTGCTCGAGATCACACAGCAGACAAGTGGTGTAGCTGGGATTAGGACCCAGGTCCTCTGACTCCGAGGCCTGTTCTGATTTTACTACACAATGCTGCTTCTCATATAGTCTTCTCTCCCCAACTTGCTTGTATCCGACACTTAGTACAGTGCCTGGCTCCTAGTAACAATTACCTTACTTATTATTTCCGACCCTGAAATTCCCTTGCCAGCTTTCAATCAGACTTTTCTGGAGAGTTTGAAAGCACAGAGTGCTCTTATGCAAGAATCTAAGCTGGGACCCTAGCTGGGCTGAGTTATAATACTAATAATGGCATTTATTAAGCGCTTACTATGTGCAAAGCACTGTAGAGAATCATACATTTGTGTTATTTTGGTGTGATAAAACTTTCATTTATGTTTTACATAGTTCAAGGAATATTTAACTAAGCTTGTCCTTTTGGTTGTACATTTTGAATAACTGTCAATTCTGGAAATTCAATGACCGACCTTTGTTATTGGTGGTTTTCTTTAGACACAGAACCTATTCTTTAATTAAGTAGGCCAAGAACAGTTAGAAGCTATTGTTATAGCAAAAGTGCCAACACAAATAAGAAGAGATCTGTATTTTAATAAGCAAAGAAACAATTCACAGCATGCAAAGACATTTCCAAGAATGATTAGAGCGATGACATATTTAATTGCTTAGAACACTGAGTACACAATAAGAAATCTTCCAATTTCAAGGCTTACTGGGATCTTAATTGGATTTTATTAAAATATTTGGCCAGAATCTCATTATGCATAATTCTATCTCCTCTGTACAATTGCGAACTTCATAAGACATTCTTGATTCAAACTTCTAAAATGAAACATGTACTCTTTGGGAAAAAATAGCAATTGAAGATGACCAAATTAAATGCTACAGTTTGGATTTTAGAATCCAAATGCCAAGGAAAATTAGAGAAAATGTTCACTTTTCAATGTTCTCTCCCTCTATAAATTGACCCTTTGTATTCTTCATTTATTAGAATGTTAAAATGCACTGAAATGAAACAAGCAGGAATCTACATAATTTAAAAGGGAAAATAAAGTTAACAAAATACATGAAGTACTATCTTGTGTGATATGTAAGACATCAAGAAAATAGGAAATGCTAGGATTGGCAATTCTGGATCTGGCATGTGAAAAAAATTAACCCTATTTAACAGCTAGGTCTCCAAGTAACGCCAGGTTTCTTATTTATGTTCAAAAACAATTCCCTGTTTCTTAAATGGACAGTTTTTCAATGTTTCAGACAGTTGATAAATCAAACAGTGCAAAACATTCTGGGCTTTTCATGTAAATGTTCATTCAAGCTTCCACGTGGTATCAACTTCAAAAGTTACAGGAGTAGCAATATATTAGTACATTTTCCATTACACCTAGACAGGACAACTGTGAGCCATTGCTTTGGAACATTTCTTCAAATTGCCAGGCACCTTAATCAAATTTTCAGTTGTCGCAGAGTGCAGACCAACAGAAAGTTCTCGTGGGAGCTAACCACAGGGGTTCTCTCATTTTTCAATTCTAAGTTTTTTACATACAGTCTACATTTGCCAGTTGGTAATTTGACAGAGAAGTAGGCCAGACATAATGTTCTGGGAATTACACATGTAGTTCCCTTCTCTCTATCCCTTTTGGGGAACAAAAGTTTGGATGGGTAATATCAACCTTATCAAAATGGCTCCAGTTACAGAAATGTAAACTTATCTCAGGTTTTACTGAGTTCAACGAACAAACATCTTTAATACTGCACATGCTGGGGCTGTGATAGAGTAGTAATATTAATAGAATTTATTAAGTGCTTACCTGTACTTACTGTGTGCAGAACATTGTACTAAACACTTGGGAGAGTACAACAGAGTTGGTAGATATATTCTAAAGTACAGTGCTCTGCACACAGTAAGCGCTCAATAAATATGATTGATTGATTGATCACAATGAGCTTACAAGCTATAGGGGTAGACAGACATTAATATGAATAAATAATTACATTATTTAAATACATAACTTAGATTTGGCATTATTCCAGAGCTTAAAATTGGCATATTATTGTTGATATCTTATACAGTTTCATTACCCAACAACTTGCAACTCCAACTGGAATGAATTTGAGTTTTCTAATATAAATCATGATTTTCACGGCATCTGATGCTGTTGGTCTTTTCTATTAAGTTCGAAAGCCAGATGCTGTTTTCCCAGGCATCTTTAAAAAGCCATCATTATTATTATCATTATTATACTCCTGTAAAAAAAAAACCCTCAGAGTCCCTCCCTTTGGGAGTGTATAGTCGCCATCAATGTTAGAGATATGTAGGAGCAGCTTCCTCTGGAAATTTTCCCTAATTATCATTATTTTTTTCCTCTGAAGGCTGAATCCTTCTAATGTCACCTCAACACTTTTACATCCGCACCTTCCCCTGGCACTTACGGACTTATCAATTTTCAGATTCTATCATTTGGGCTCCTTTTCCTCCTATATGTAAGAGTTCCATTACGAAACTGCACCTTTATGGGCAGTGATCCTGCTGTTCGTAGAATCCCTTAAAGATTGGCCGTGATGAGGCTGGCACAGCAGTCTGACTCAACCCTTTCCCAAGTCCTTTCAGCATTTTTTCAATAGTACTAGTGAAAGGGGGGAAAGCAGGGTCTGATTTTCTTCGCGCCTCCCTCAGTATCTCATGTCGTCCTGCCCATGTCTTGCCATATCCTCCCAACTATCTCTATGTCTCCCCCATCTTCCATCTTGTGCATTCCCCAGTCTTGCTCCATGCCCCAATTTGTCCACCCATATTCCGCTAACATGTCCGTGTGTCCTCTGGTCTTCCCACAGATCCCACATTTTCACTTATCTTCCTCCAGCACCTCACTCCATCCCTGGTCTCCCCTGATATCATGCCACGTACACCTGTCTCCTCCCTCCTACAACTTAGCACATACATCTGCCCCACGTCCTGCCTTGTCCTGTTGCATTCCCCCCGACCCCAATCCCCTCCATATCTGGATTTTGCCATACCCCCATCTCTCTCTAGAGTATAAGCTCGCTGTGGGCAGGGAATGTGTCTTTTTGTTATTACACCGTACTCTCCCAAGTGCTTACTACAGTGCTCTGCACAAAGTAAGTGCTCAATAAACACAATTGACTGACTCTCCCCACATCATCTCTTGCCATTCCTCTACTTCCCCTCATTTCCCCCACCTCCCCCTGTGTTCTGCCACATCCCCCCATCTCTCTGAGGGTACTCCCATTTCCCATGTGCCACCATTTCCCTCATCCTTTGCCTTCCTTCGCTCCCCATTCACACCCAGATTGGACTGCAAAGTCTTCACTAGGCACATTTCGAAACAAAAACACAATTACTTTCTTCAGGAATTCTAAGACATTTTAAATTACGAAACGCGAAATTCCAGACAAACGCCAGCTGCTGCCACACCACAAGAAAGCTTTGGATCTGAAGTGCTCTAGGAACTCTGTTGAACTACAAAACATTCACTATGTGCGGTATTTGTGAAGAGTTTCATGGGAGAGAAAGTGTGCTTGGCCCAGGCATCCTTGAGCTCTCTGTTTCCAAACTCAGCAGGGGAACTGGAAATTAGGGAGGATTCTGGGCACAAATGCCCTCTGGACCTCAGGGCCTCTTTTCATGCCTGGCTGAGAGAGAGAACTGAGCATGGAGGCCCTTGGTTATTAATTATTATCATCATCATCAATCGTATTTATTGAGCGCTTATTGTGTGCAGAGCACTGTACTAAGCGCTTGGGAAGTACAAATTGGCAACATATAGAGACAGTCCCTACCCAACAGTGGGCTCACAGTCTAAAAATTATTATTATTATCATGGTATTTGTTAAGTGCTTACTATGTGCCCAGCAATGTTCTAAGCGCTGGGGTAGATACAAGGTAATCAGATCGTCCCACTCTGGGGCTCACAGTCTTTACCCCATTTTACAGATGAGGTAACTGAGGCACAGAGAAGTTAAGTGACTTGCCCAAAGTCACACAGCTGACAAGTGGTGGAGTCAGGATTAGAACTCACAACCTCTGACTCCCAAGCCCGGGCTCTTTCCACTAAGCAAGGCTGCTTCTCAAGAAGCTCATCTGGAAGCTAGAATTTCTTCTGATGGGTTGTACGCCTTAGAAGGGCATAAACTTCACATATACCTTCTTAAAGTTAGTGGATGTCTCCCTCTGCAAGTAGGGATCGAGTCTCCTACGTCTGTTGTGCTCACCCAAGCAGAGGTCTCTCCACACAGAGTAGGCACTGGATAAAAACTTTTGATTGACTGGCTATGCTCTAGGCAGGAACAAATCTTAGTATCCTTGCACAGGGCATAGAAAAGTGATCTTTTTCCTTCTCCTGAACAGAACACCTTACACGAACTCCAGATGCTATTTTCCCCCTCTGAGGTATGTGGGAAAACAGTGCTCAAGCTCTGAAATCATTTTCTGATTTATTATTTTGCAATATATTTCATTAAGATTTCCCCCCAGAAATTGCTAATTTGGAACCAGTAGAGTTAAAGTTTTTCTGCTTAGGTTAAGGCAAGAAGAAAAATGACTTTAAGAACTGTAGGCCATTTGATAAACCCAGTTTTGGAAGGAAAGGTTAAGGCCATGATGAAATAGCGAAAGTTCTGAGTCTCATTTCATTTTAAATGTTTCCCCTTAGAAAAAGACAATGCTCACATTTGCAGCAGGACTTAGTGGAAAGAGCAGACGACCTGGTCAGGAGACCTGGGATCTAATCCTGGCCACAGTTTCTCCAGCGGTAAAATGGGGATTCGATAACTGTCCTCTTTCCCCTTTTGACTGTGAGCCCCATGAAGGCCAGAGACTGCGGCCTCTATCTACCCCAGTGGTTAGCACTAATGCTTGGCACATTGTAAAGAACTTAACAAATACCTCAATAATAATAATTTGGGTTGGAACCCTTTTGAATGCTGAATTCTATGGTACGCTAATGGAATACAGGAATAATGGAATCCTTCATGATGATTACAGAAGACAGGCTAAAAGAAGAGAAGTAGTGCAGCCTAATGGAAAGATCATGATCCGGCAAGTCAAAGGGCTTGGGTTCTAATCCCAGCTCTGCTACCTGCCTGCTGTGTGACCTTGAACCAGTCACTTAACTTCTCCGTGCCTCAGTTACATCAGCAAAATGGGGATTAAGACTGTGAGCCACATGTGGGGTACGGACACCCTGGTATTTTCTATCTACCCCAGTGCCTGGCACATATTACGTGCTTAACAAATGTTATAAAAAACTCAAGTAATTATGAATTATTGAATGCGCTGCCTATTATTTGGGAAATGATTTACATAACTGTGTCCCTTATTCTATTCTTAGCTTACCTACATCTGCCTTTGAATCCCTTCTCAGAGAATTGAGTGAAGCAAAACTTTTCTTCTTTCCCCGAATATGGATCTCTCCGTAGCCAGCCTAACGACATATCCTAAGATCATTGTCCGAATCCTTTTTCTTTGCTCTGGGAAAGTTTCTGTGAAGACAAATCTAAATATATAAAAGCATTTAAACCAAATCTAAGCTACTAACTGTCAGTGAACTATATTTGAACCTAGACACAATAGGGTGTCGACTGACTATTTAAACCACAGGGGCCTGGCTGCTGATTTTCTCATTCCTCACAGGAGAAACACTTGTCAATTGGACAGCTTGTAAGCACTAGAGATAAAAACCCGCTTTCGTGTATTTCTACCCCAGTAGTGCTGCAGGGGACTGTTCTTTCCCTGGCTGGCACCTGCCTGCTGTGACTAGATCAGTGAAAATAATTATAAGAGTCATGACAGTTGTGTGGTGCAAAAATAACTTGCTGGAATTTTGCAGGCAACAAACAATATATTTCAAAAATCATATTATACCCAATGGAGAGTTCTACAACCATTACATGGGAAAAACAACAGAAGAGATAATAATAATTATAGTATTTGTTAAGCGCTTGCTATGTGGCCAGGCACTGTACTAAGCACTGGGACTTTGTTAAAAAGAATCCTTTAGTTTAACATCTAATTAAGCTTAAAGTAAGCTTAAAGTAAGCCTAGGCTATGGATCACAAGATGTACTGCAAAACCTAACTTGAAATGATATAGTATATTTCATTGAGGGTTTAGAAAACAAATACTATAGCAAGGAGTTAGAAATTACGGAGAGCTGGTTTGAATGAGGCACACAACAGAATTACATCTGCTCATTTTTCCTCACAACGAGCAAAAAGACACTTCATTTTTCATCACGCTAAACCTCTTGAGAAAACTGACACTGAGTTACTTGAAATTCGGCTCAACAGGAAACCTTGGGCTTTCCCAAGAAAAGCTATTGCAAGGGCACAGAAGACATCTATAGCCCTTTAACCTAATTCCATCAGTTGTTTGTTTTAAAATAATAATGATTTTTTACAATGGACTTGGTTGCAGATTGCTTTATTCACCCCTTTCAGATGCTAACTTAGTTTGACAGATGCCCTGATTTAGGTAGGATCTTCCGAGGTCTTTCCCACCATGGACAGGCCTAAGGAAGATATAAGTCTTTGGTGGTGGAAAAGAATCTCTTAGCTACAATAATGATGATGATGACAGTAAAGATAATAGTAACAATTGTGGTATTTGTTAAGCAGTAACAGTATTTATGAAGTGCTTAGTGGGTACAGAGCACCGTACTAATTACTGGGAAAGAATACAGTTAGGAATTAGACATAGCCCTGTCCCTTGTGTGGATAATAGTAATAATGATGGCATTTGTTAAGCGCTTACTATGTGCAGAGCACTGTTCTAAGCGCTGGGGGGGATACAAGGTGATCAAGTTGACCCACGTGGGGCTCACAGTCTTAATCCCCATTTTACAGATGAGATAACTGAGGCACAGAGAAGTTAAGTGACTTGCCCAAGGTCACACAGCAGACATGTTCCAAACACTGAACTATGCACCAGAGTGAATACAAGACAATCGGGTCAGACACAATTCCTTTCTTTCACTGGGCTCAGAGTATAAGTAAAAGAGAGAAGAGGTATTTGATCTCCATTTTACAAATGAGGAAACTGAGGTCCAGAGAAGTTAAGTGACTCACCCAAAATCCTACAGCAAGCAAGTGGCGGAGGCAGGATTAGAATCCAGGTCCTTTGACTTGCAGGCCCACACTCATTCTATTAGGCCACTCTGCTTCCCGAGTCAGTGGTGGTGATAATGGCAGTGGCAACAGTAGCTACTGCTGATTATCACTGTGATCAGCCGAGACTGAACTGTATTTTCTGGGCAGGGGATAATGATTTTGGGCACAGCTGAGAAGAACATCATTCAGCTATGACAACCTACAAACAGTAGCCCAGAAGAGCTAGTTCTGGTTTGACAGTTCATTCATTCATTCAATTGTATTTATTGAGCGCTTACTGTATGCAGAGCACTGTACTAAGCACTTGGGAAGTACAAGTTGCTAACATATAGAGACGGTCCCTACCCAACAATGGGCTCACAGTCTAGAAGGGGGAGACAGACAACAAAACAAAATATATTAACAAAGTAAAATAAATAGAATAGTAAATATGTACAAGTAAAATAGAGTAATAAATATGTACAAACATATATACAGGTGCTGTGGGGAGGGGAAGGAGGTCAGGCGGGGGGGATGGAGAGGGGGAGGAGTGGGAGAGGAAGAAGGGGTCTCAGTCTGGGAAGGCCTCCTGGAGGAGGTGAGCTCTCAGTAGGGCTTTGAAGGGAGGAAGAGAGCTAGCTTGGCGGATGTGTGGAGGGAGGGCATTCCAGGCCAGGGGGAGGACGTGGGCCAGGGGTCAACGGCGGGATGGGCGAGCATGAGGCACAGTGAGGAGGTTAGTGGCAGAGGAGCAGAGGGTGCGGGCTGGGCTGTAGAAGGAAAGAAGGGAGGTGAGGCAGGAGGGGACGAGGTGATGGACAGCCTTGAAGCCGAGAGTGAGGAGTTTTTGCCTGATGCGTAGGTTGACTGGGAGCCACCGGAGATTTTTGAGGAGGGGAGTAACATGCTGAGAGCGTTTCTGCACAAAGATGATCCGGGCAGCAGCGTGAAGTATAGAGTGAAGTGGGGAGAGACAGGAGGGTGGGAGAGCACAGAGGAGGCTGATGCAGTAATCCAGTCGGGATAGGATGAGAGATTGAACCAGCAGGGTAGCGGTTTGGATGGAGAGGAAAGGGCGGATCTTGGCGATGTTGCGGAGATAAGACTGGCAGGTTTTGGTGACGGATCGGATGTGAGGGGTGAATGAGAGAGCGGAGTCGAGGATGACCCCAAGGTTGCCGGCTTGTGAGACGGGAAGGATGGTAGTACCGTCAACAGTGATGGGAAAGTCAGGGAGAGGGCAGGGTTTGGGAGGGAAGATAAGGAGTTCAGTCTTGAACATACTGAGTTTTAGATGGTGGGCAGACATCCAGATGGAGATGTCTTGAAGGCAGGAGGAGACACAAGCCTGACGGGAGAGAGAGAGAGCAGGGGCAGAGATGTAGATTTGGGTGTCATCAGCATAGAGATGATAGTTGAAACCGTGGGAGCGAATGAGTTCACCAAGGAGTGAGTGTAGATAGAGAACAGAAGGGGACCAAGAACTGACCCTTGAGGAACTCCTACAGTAAGGGGATGGGAGAGGGAAGAGGAGCCAGCAAAAGAGACTGAGAATGAACTGCGGGAGAGATAAGAGGAGAACCAGGAGAGGACGGAGTCTGTGAAGCCAAGGTCGGATAGCGTGTTGAGGAGAAGGGGGTGGTCCACAGTGTCGAAGGCAGCTGAGAGGTCGAGGAGGATTAGGATAGAGTAGCATCCGTTGGATTTGGCAAGCAGGAGGTCATTGTGCTGGCTTCTGAATACCACCACCACAACCTGTGGCTTTTTGGTAGTGCCAGAGGATAAGTGCTTAGCAGATTATTCTGAACACAGTAAGTGCTTAATAAATGATTGAATGAATGAATGAATGTCACAATACGGAACCTGAAGGGGAGCAGTGCAAATCCTCTCTTCCACCAGTAGAAAAACTGAAAGTATGTATTACCCATCTACTAACGAATAGTATTTGTTAAGCTATTCCTGTGTGCAAAGAACTGTAGTAAGCACTATGAAAGACAAATATGGGAATTAGACTCAATCCCTTTTTATCAGAGGACTCACAATCTAAGAATTTAAGTGGGAAAAAGGGTCCGGAGACAGATACACCAGTAATGATGAAATATTAAAACACAAGACAGACAAATTCACAAAAAAAAGACAAATGCAGTATGGAGCTGTGGTTAAGGGATCATGCTAATCATAATATTAATTGTGGCATTTGCTAAGCACTTACTATGTGCCAAGCACTATGCTAAGTTTGCGCTTAGTACAGTGCTCTGCACACAGTAAGCACTCAATAAATATGACTCCTAGTCCTGTGCTATATCCACTAGGCCACATTGTTGAGAAGCAGCATGGCTTAGTGGTAAGAGCATGGGCTTGGGAGTCAGAGGATGTGGGTTCTAATCCTAACTCTGCCATTTGTCTGCTGTGTGACCTTGGGCAAGTCACTTAACTTCTCTGTGCCTCAGTTACCTCATCTGTAAAATGGGGATTAAGACTGACTGCCACGTGAGACAACCTGATTTCCTTGTATCCACCCCAGCGCTTAGAACAGTGCTTGGCACATAATAAGTGCTTAACAAATACTATTATTATTAGTAGTGGTATTACATTGCTTCTGTCTACTGTGTGCAAAGCACTACCCTGAGCACTGGGAAAGGAGTACATATCAATCAATCGTATTTATTGAGCGCTTACTGTGAGCAGAGCACTGTACTAAGTGCTTGGGAAGTACAAGTTGGCAACATATAGAGACAGTCCCTACCCAACAGTGGGCTCACAGTCTAGAAGGGGGAGACAGAGAACAAAACAAAACATATTAACAAAATAAAATAAATAGAATCGATATGTACAAGTAAAATAGGGTAATAAATATGTATAATCAATCAATCAATCAATCGTATTTATTGAGCGCTTACTATGTGCAGAGCACTGTACTAAGCGCTTGGGAAGTACAAATTGGCAACACATAGAGACAGTCCCTACCCAACAGTGGGCTCACAGTCTAAAAGGGGGAGACAGAGAACAGAACCAAACATACCAACAAAATAAAATAAATAGGATAGAAATGTACAAGCAAAATAAATAAATAAATAAATAAATAGAGTAATAAATATGTACAACCATATATACATATATACAGGTGCTGTGGGGAAGGGAAGGAGGTAAGATGGGGGGATGGAGAGGGGGACGAGGGGGAGAGGATGGAAGGGGCTCAGTCTGGGAAGGCCTCCTGGAGGAGGTGAGCTCTCAGCAGGGCCTTGAAGGGAGGAAGGGAGCTAGCTTGGCGGAGGGGCAGAGGGAGGGCATTCCATGTTTATATATGTATAAACATATATACATATATATGGGTGCTGTGGGGAAGGGAAGGAGGTAAGACGGGGGGATGGAGAGGGGGATGAGGGGGAGAGGAAGGAGGGGGCTAAGGTCTGTAACCCTCCACAGGACTCACAATCTAACAACAAGGTAGGAAGAGGATTTGTGGCAAACACATAAATATGAAGCAAAAATATAAAAGACAAGGACAACGATAAAGATGACATGAGCAGTCAGGCTTCAGGCTCCTCAGAGCAGAGACAGTCCCAGAATTCCCAGCTGTGGTAACGGCGGTGGTCTTTCCCTCATTCTAAAGGTTGACAAGGCCTCATGCTGCCACCGGAGTCTCTCCCTTCCTGTGGCAGAGCAGGGGATCAATCAATCAATTGTATTTATTGAGCGCTTACTGTGTGCAGAGCATTGTACTAAGCGCTTGGGAAGTACAAGTCGGCAACACATAGAGACAGTCCCTACCCAACAGCGGGCTCACAGTCTAGAAGGGGGAGACAGAGAACAAAACCAAACATACTAACAAAATAAAATAAAGAGAATAGATATGTACAAGTGAAATAGAGTAATAAATATGTACAAACATATATACATATATTCAGGTGCTGTGGGGAAGGGAAGGAGGTAATCTTGGCAATCTTGGGATGATGCGAGTCCCAGCGGTATATGGCAGGTTCTTTCCTCAGTGGTGGGCCTAGAGGGGTTGGGTGTAGGGGAAGTGGCGGTCTCACACTGCTGCTACTGATTGCGCCTTTATTGGGTTGGAAGGACTCTGGCTGCTGGGGTTGGACAGTCATCCTCATCAATCGTATTTATTGAGCGCTTACTCTGTGCAGAGCACTGTACTAAGCGCTTGGACAGTCAGTCAATATCAGTCAGTCAGTTGTATTTATTGAGCACTTACTGTGTACACAGCACACTCTCTCACTTGGGAGAGTACCATGTAACAATACGGCAGACAAATTCCCCGCTCACAACAAGCTTACAGTCTAGAGGAACACCGGTAATTTCGGTCAGTGCACTGCTCCAATATTGGCCTGGGATTCCCCTGCCAAGATGCGGGTGGCCACAATTCCTGGGGAGTGTAAATTCTGATGACAGGGTCCAGGAAAAGATACGGAGTTGGGGAGTGGAGTGGGTTGGGGTGTATGTGTGTGTGTGTGGGGGGGGGAGGTTGTTAATATTTCTACCTCTTGGACCTTTTTTCCCTTCTCTAGCCAATCCTTTTTTGTCTTATCCTTTCTCTGACTCAATCCTCTGTCTCTTTTTTCTTTTATTCTTTTCCCCTTGATGTCTCTGTCCATGTCTAGTTTTCTATTTTTCTAAAATCTGCCTGTACGGTCCTGCCCCTGGCCTCTATTCCTAACACTTTCTGGGCTCCCCAATATCTGGGTACTTCACACAACACCCAAATATATATATTAGCATTTGTGCATTTGTGTGTGTGTGTGTGTGTTGAGGGGGGATGGGTGGGTGTTTATATATATATGTATATATATATATATATATATATATATATATATAGTGTGTGTATGTGTGTATATGTGTGTATGTGTATCTATATGTGTATATATATGTTTATATATATACACACACATGTATGTGTATACATATACACAGATATATATATATATATATATATATATATATATATATATATATATATATATATATATATATAAACACCCACCCATCCCCCCTCAACACACACACACACACACACACACACACACACACACAAATGCACCGTAGGGAAAATGGTTATGTTAATAAATGCCACTATATGAAAACTCATTGAAAGAAGGCTTTACATTTTTTTAGCACGCCAATCACCTTACGTAACACTATCTTGTTTCATTCCTTTTTTTTCTGAATGGAAATTCCTGTATGGGGATAACCAATATAATCTATTCTCACATTTCGTTTTTTATCAGCATTGTACACCATAACTCTACCAGTGGCTTTGTTGCTTCTGATTCTGCAGAGATATTTTTAGCCCAAGGGCTCTGAAACTGGAATTCACTGGTTCCATAAACCAGAGTGGATTTCTTTGTGTGATTTCCAAGTCTAGTGTGGCCCAGATATTAAACTTCATAATGGGACTGGTGGCTGCTTGGTAGAAGGTACCAGATGTCTTCCTGGCAGGACTCACCTCTGCTTCAAACAAACACACACACACACACACACACACACACACACACACACATACAACTTTCAATAATGAGCTACTAGCCCTGTGTACGGCTGAGGTTGCAAAGGTCAATGTGTGATGCGTGATTGCCACACCATTCCACATTTCAAAGTTTATCCTTTGCCTTGCTGGAAAATCCACAAATTGCAGCCCCTGGCACTGTTTTTAAATCAGCCTTGTGCTTTTCGGGTCTTCCCAAAGTCTCTGTTTTAAAGCAAGCCACCTCTGCCTTGCTGTGACTGCCCACTGAAGCTTTCTCTGAGCAATCATCTCTAAACCACTGCACTAGCTCGTTGTTTGAACTCTATTCCATTATAATCTTAATTTTTTTTCATCCCTTTCAAAATACAGCAGCAGCTGTTTGGGTGTCATGTTATCATCCATTCTCCCCACATATGGCTTCCAGCAAGGATATGTTTCTAGGATTGGTGTTTCAGTGCAACTGAGATGATTGAATTCCGGTACCCCATAGCTGTTTTTAAACCGAGGGCAGGGAACATGTTTTGTTTCTTCTGATTTTCCCATGAGCCTAAAACACAATAGGTACCCACTGAACCACTGCTGCTACTGATATTGAGATGGATAATCTTATTTTGCCATTTGACACTGAGTATGGCTTGTAGTTGATTCTGATTAACTTGAAAAGCAGATGTGTTTTCTGGACTACTTTCACGTTTCACCAATAAACATGTATAAAGACTGTAAGCTCTTCCTCTAGACTGTAAATTCCTCCTCTAGACTACTAGCTTCTTTTGGGCAGACAATCAATTGTATTTTGGGGGCACTTACTATCTTCAGAGCACACTGATTGATGATTTGATAAGGACCATAGAGGCAACTTCAGCTCTGCCATATCAGATCACACAATTGAGGAGTAGTTTATAAATGTTGGTGAAGTTCTCAAGGCACCGGGGTGGGAAGCAGCATAGCCTAGTGGAAAAAGCACTGGGCCTCCGAGTCAGAGGACCAGAGGTCCTCTTCCACTTGCCTGCTGTTTGATCTAGGACAAGTGACTTCGCTTTCCCGTGCCTCAGTTACCTCATCTACAAAATGGGGATTCAATGCCTGTTCTCCCTCCTGCTTGGACTGTGAGCTCCATTTGGGGCAGGGTCTGTGTCCGACCTGATTAACTTATATCAACCCTATTGTTTAGGATGGTGCTTAAGTGATGCCATTAAAAATGAATTAGAATTAAATAAGCTGCTAAATTAAAACCAGTTGTTGCCAGAGTCTGGATCTCAGTTTATATATCCAGCAGAAAGGTGCTAGTATTGTTGCCTGCACTTTTTGAAGCCACATTGCAATAGGTTAGGGAAAGGTTAGCAATACACTTCATTAGCCTACCCAGGAGGATTCTAAGGATTCACCTGTCTTATCCTTCTTCTTGAAGATCGTGATTTTTGAGAGGCCTCTGAAGTACTCCGCCATTTCTTTAGTCTTCCATTTTTAAGGAAGATCTAGTGTAGACTTCTAAGTATTGAGTTTTCTCTTTGCTTGTTCATTGCTGGATGAATGAGCATCTTAGAGCACCTTACCCCTTTTTGTAGTAACTTCTGCAAAAGTTGAGGGGAGGCCACAGCTTCACCTTTTACTTGGCTCTGTTTCCTTCCAAGACCTCAACATCATTGTAGTAATAATAATAATGATAATAACTATGATATTTGTTAAGATTCACTGTGTGATGAGCACTGTTCTAAGTGCTGGGGTAGACACAAGGTTATCCATTCAGACACAGTCTCCCATATGGGCCTCACAGTCCGAAATGAAAGGAGAACCGGCTTGTCATGTCTTTCATTCATTCAATTGTATTTACTGAGCGCTTACTGCGTGCAGAGCACTGTACTAAGCACTTGTTTTAGTGCTCCATTTTACGGATGAGGAAATTAAGGTCCGGTGCAAGGTATATGACTTCCCAGGGTCACAAGGCAAGCAAGTGGCAGAGCTGGGATGAGAACCCAGGTCCCCTTTCTCCACTAGGCCATGGTGCCATAAGATTGCTCCTTCTCTATGACGAGAACTGAAATCAAATTCGCCCTTTAAAGAGTTGAGGTACTGAGTTTGAGGTCACTCAGCTTTCCTAGTGATACATTATAGTCTTTGGTTGGGTGTTGGTTAGCATATATATGGATCTTTTCAACACTGCCATCCAATCACTGGCTCTGTACGTTCCTTAGCTGGATCCTTAAATCACTCTGCAGCAGGGAGTTTCAGCCCCTTGTGTATTATGATCATCAGGGAAGCAGCGTGGCCTAGTGGATAGAGCATTGGCTGGAAGTCAGAAGGACTTGGGTTCTAATCCTGGCTCCACCACCTGTCTGCTGGATGACCTTGGGCAAGTCACTTCACTTCTCTGTGCCTCAGTTACCTCAACTTGTACTTCCCAAGCGCTTAGTACAGTGCTCTGCACACAGTATGTGCTCGATAAATACGATCGAATGAATGAATGAAGGAACATGGTGACATTTAGTAAGGAATAATAGGTGAAAACAAGTACTCATTAACCGTGATTTCAGATGAGTTAGCTGATGGGGTTTATATATTAAAAACTGGGATTATGTGGGTGTCAGGTTTTAAAATGAGTGCAAATCCAAATAAGCACTGAGTAGCTAAGGTAATGGATTAAGACCAGTTTCACTGCTGAAACTAAAATGGGTGGCTATGTAATAATCCCAAGAAATTGATCACTATTTATTTTTTTAGTATGTTTGGTTTTGTTCTCCGTCTCCCCCTTTTAGACTGTGAGCCCACTGTTGGGTAGGGACTGTATATGTTGCCAACTTGTACTTCCCAAGCGCTTAGTACAGTGCTCTGCACACAGTAAGCGCTCAATAAATACGATTGATTGATTGATCTGTAAAATGGGGCTTAAGACTGTGAACCCCATCTGGGACAGGGACTGTGTCCAACCTGATTATCCTGTACCTATATCCTTTATCCTAACCAGGTGCTTAGGACAGTGCCTGGCACATAGTAAGCACTTAACAAATACCATCATCATCATCATAAAAAATGAATAAATAAAGAGCTGCAATCTCACAAGCAAACACTACCCCCATGAGCTCATACACTAGCAGTCATGTTGCAAAGACAGAATGAAAACTCATTACATTCTCATAATGAAGGTTTTAACTAAATACTGAGCTTTTGCATCCACTAAATAGCTAATAAAATATCCAATAAGATAAATTCTAGTTAGGTTTCATTTAGCTCACTAAAACCCGGATTTATCTTTAATGCTAGTGAAATTACACAGATGAGGATTTTTTACTCCAGAAAGAACTTTTCCTTTGCAAAATAATGATTTGTAGAATCAAACAGGAAACCAGAATGTTGAAGGTTGACCATGTATTTATAAAACCTGCCAGGTCGAAAGCAAAGAGTAACCAGTTCATTTCCTTTGTAATAGCTAAGTTTATGAATCTAGAAGAAAAGATGAACACTTCAGAGAAATGTATTCATGGCACTCTTGAAACAACTCATATAAAGAATTGGAGGTTTTAAATTTAAACAAATGGAAGTTTGAGCACAATCCTATATTAAAAATATGCTAACCATTTTGCTTCTAAAATGTACACTTTTGCTTAGACTGAGAGCCCCATGTGGGACTGGGACTGTGTCCAACCTGACTAACTTGTATCTACCCCGGTGCTTTGAACAGTACTTGGCACAAAGCATGTGCTGAACAAATATAATAAAGATAACAATATCATTAATAATAATGAGAGCAGACAGATCCAAATTTAGAAATAGATCACATTTTGAGATCATTGTGGGCAGGCAATGTGTCTGTCACATGCTATATTGTACTCTTCAAAGTAATTAGTACACTGCTCTGCACATAGTAAGCACTCAATAAATACGATTGATTGATTGACTGAGATCACAATAGTAATGATGATGTCATTTATTAAGCACTTATCATGTGCCAAGCACTTTGCTAAGCACTTGGGGGGATATGGGATACCATAATCAGGTCAGACACAACCCCTGCCCAACATGGGAAGGAGGTATTTCATTTTTTTCTAGACGGTGAGCCCACCGTGGGCAGGGATCTTCTCTATTGGTTGCTGACTTGCACTTTTCAAGCGCTTAGTAAAGTGCTCTGCACAAGGTAAGTGCTCAAGAAATACAATTGAATGAATGAATTTTTTTTCAAAATGAATGGTATCTGTTAAGTTTACATTGCACCAAGCAGTGTACTAAGCACTTAATTAGATAGAGGGTAATCAAGTTGGATGGAATCCCTGTACCAAATGGGGTTTACAGTCTAAGAAGGAAGACCAGGGATTGAATCAACATTTTACAGATGCAGAAACTGAAACACTGAGAAGTTATGTGACTTGACTAAGGCCACACAGCAGGCAAGTGGCTGAAGCGGAATTAGAACCCAGGGCCTATGACTCCCAAGCCCACGTTCTTTACACCAAGCCACGCTGCTTTCCCTTATCACTAATGCAACTCTACTGGACTGTACTTTTCCAAATCCTTAGTAACAGGGCTCTAGATCCAGTAATTACTCAATAAATACCATTGATTCACTGATAATACCACAACAATACAACAGTTTGGGGATAGATTTTCCAGCTAAATCTATTCCTCATGATATTTTGTACTGCAGTGATTTACCTTTCTTTGGCAATTAATACCAACATATTTCTTTACCACCAGGCCCATGCCATAACAAGTTGATCTTCCAAGACCAATACTTTTGAGCATGAGGGTCTTTGAGAGAGAAGCTCTGCATACTTTCACATTTTGTGCTGAAAAATGCAGTAGTGAACCTTTTCTGGTCAATCTGGGTAACACCAATGGCTGAGAGGAGAAAGGGAGGTCCAACCATAAGTAGCACATGAATCTGAGCTGTTTCTGCAGCAGCTGTTCGACGGGATTAGGTGACCACTTGTAAGGTGGAAAAGACAGTCAGAAGGGATACCCTTAGAAGATGAAACTTGCCCTTGACAGATATTGGTTCTCCTGAAACTCAAGTTATGTGGAGGAAGCACTTAAGCTTGTATATATATACATATATATATATATATGTTTGTACATATTTATTACTCTATTTATTTATTTATTTATTATTATTTATTTATTTATTTATTTATTCTACTTGTACATTTCTATCCTATTTATTTTATTTTGTTGGTATGTTTGGTTTTGTTCTCTGTCTCCCCCTTTTAGACTGTGAGCCCACTGTTGGGTAGGGACTGTCTCTATGTGTTGCCAATTTGTACTTCCCAAGCACTGAGTACAGTGCTCTGCACATAGTAAGCGCTCAATAAATACGATTGATTGATTGATTGATTAAGCTCCCTCTAGACTGTAAATTCACTCTGGTCAGGGAATGTGTCTGTTAAATTGTTATATTGTACTCTCACATGAGCTTAGTACAGTGTTGTGCACACAGTAAGCGCTCAATAAATACAACTGATGGACTGAAGAAGGGAATGTCTCAAGAAACCATCTCGGTCTCCTATAAGATGGATTCCATTTCTCAGTTTTGTCCTGCTTCCTTTTGGGAGCAGTATGGACAAAGAGGTAGCCTTTTTCTCACCCAATATCAGAGCTGCAAAGGAATCAAAGTTACCCCTTTGAAACTGTGTCTTGATTCACTGAGTTAGTAGTCAACATTCTTAATTTTCCACTCTTTCATATTCGATGGGAACCTTAGACTTTATTTCCCGCTGACTCAAAGTTTCAAGGATTTACATTTAAGAAGACAATGTGTTGGCCAGAGGCACTGGTGCTTTGTCATGTGAGGTTTGAGTGTTCTCGATTCACTTATCTCAAACTCAGCATATAAACCACACAGAGAATATTACTCAGTACTCTAAAATATGCAGCGTACTGCTCAGAAATCACCCATCTAAATATGTTTTGAGATCTGCTTAAATAAAGCCTCTGACTGGTCTCTGTGCACTATGATCTGCCAAAATACACAGTCTCCAGTTTGAATGTTAAAGGATATTGGCAGGAAATTCTCTCTTCAGGAAACTTGCCTTTCAAGTTTGGGGAGAATATGGAGCCTGAGAACCTACATTTAATTAGAGCTTTTTCCTGGGACACTGGACACATCCTCTGTAGCAGTTTTTTCATTGCATAATATGCTTCCCATAGTCTACAAATGCATCCATCATCATCTGTAAGGTGCTTTTGTATAAGGTGCATCTTCTACAAAAAACACATATGTTTGTATGGGGAGAATGAGTTAATAATAATAAAAATAATAATGATATCCGTTAAGCACTTACTATATGCCAGGCACTGTACTAAGCACTAGGGCTGATATCAGCAAATCAGGTTGGACACAGTCTCTGTCCCTTGTGGGGCTCACAGTCTCAATCCCCATTTTAAAGGTGAGGTAACTGAGGCACAGAGAAATGAAGTGACTGGCCCAAGGTCAGAGAACAGACACGGGAGAAGCAGCGTGGCTTAGTGGTAAGAGCATGGGCTTGGGCTTTAGACTGTGAGCCCACTGTTGGGTAGGGACTGTCTCTATATGTTGCCAACTTGTACTTCCCAAGCGCTTAGTACAGTGCTCTGCACACAGTAAGCGCTCAATAAACACGATTGATTGATTGGGAGTCAGAGGCTGTGGGTTCTAATCTTGGCTCTGCCACTTATCAGCTGTGACTTTGGGCAAGTCACGTAACTTCTCTGTGCCTCAGTTACCTTACCTGTAAAACAGGGATTCAGACTGTGAGCCCCATGTGGGACAACCTGATTACCTTGTATCTACCCCAGAGCTTAGAACAGTGCTTGGCACATAGTAAGCGCTTGACAAAATACCATTATTATTATTAAGTGGGGGAGCTGGGATAAGAACCCATGACCTTCTGACTCCGAGACCTGTTCTCTATTCACTGTGCCATGCTGATTTTTTTTTCAGAATCAACCCTTTAACACTCCAAAAATCAACAGGAAGGACGCAGCAGATTGTAGACCTTAGAGGTAGTTGCTGATTGAAGTAGAGACAGGGCTGAGGTACAGTGGAGCAGTTCTGGCTTAAGTCCTCCAGTCTCCCCATAAAATAGCTATATAGAGTGAGGATGGTGAGCAGCAAGCAAGTAAGCCCATCCGCAAGTATATCTCACCAGTATCTGCAGTATTAAGCACAAAGAACCTAATACCAATCAGTACATTTGTTGGAACAGGAAGACAAACCTATTTTTCTGAATCCCCTATCCCTAAATTTTAGGTGCCAGTATTCAGCCAGGCCTAATCATTATTACACGCACTTATTGAGCTTCTCAATGGGCACAATAGAGCTCCGTTTGAGAATCTGCATATAACAGTTGAATAAAAGACTGTTCCACTCACCAGCAGCTGACAATCTAAGCTGGGAAGTGGCGTGGGGAAGGAGAATGAGAGACAGAACAGAAAAGAAACAATGATTTAACCTCAAAAAGTGTAAACGGTGAAATAATTCTGGTCAGGAACACTTTTCAGAGCCATGAGATAAACTCCCTTTCCCTCTAAGTCAGGAAAATAGTGACCAATGACCAATCAACCGTAAATATAGCTTTTGGTCATTTAAATAGCAATAAAGTGAGAAAAGCAGAAGGTAATAATACAGTTATAATTCAAACTGTATTTAGAAAAATGCAAAATGAACATTTGCATATGTAAACACATTTTAAGCAGGAAATTAATCTGCTATAGAACCATTTCTGCTCGATGGTTCCAGACCTTCTGTGCTTTTTTCTTCCCAAACTCGGCATCAATACATGAATATCGATAATGTGGCCCCCCAGACAAGAAAGACCCTGTGCACCCTGGAGTT
This sequence comes from Tachyglossus aculeatus, assembly GCF_015852505.1. Classification (NCBI taxonomy): domain Eukaryota; kingdom Metazoa; phylum Chordata; class Mammalia; order Monotremata; family Tachyglossidae; genus Tachyglossus; species Tachyglossus aculeatus. The sequence continues at coordinate 31,142,095 of NC_052079.1, read as the reverse complement.
TAAGCAGTATGATGAATGAAAAGACTTTTACAAAGCGACAGTGAACATCATCTCCAATTCCAGCAGTTAAATCAATAGGGCCATTCACCACGAGCTTCCCAGATGAACCAACCCAGAGAAAGCCACGCATACTTACAAATTATAGAGCATATCGGCCATGTTGCTGCGGTAGAACAAAGCGTTTCTATAGGCGCTTTCAGCTTCAGAAATCTTGCTCTGGCTCTTGAGAACATTTCCAAGGTTACCCCATGCTGCCAAGAAGAGAAAATAGCATTCACCAAGAGTTCACAATCCAATCCTATGTGATAAAATATCGAAACATCAGGGAGTTCCACGGGGAGAATGAAAATCCCCACAGACTTAAAAGAAAACGGTCTCCAACATTTTATCACATTTCACCAAACTTTTAAAAAAAGAAAATCAGTAGCAATCTGCAAATATCTGTGTAACTGTAATAACTCAAAATTGTCTTGCAAACTGAAAGCCAGGGAAAATGTTAGTCTTAGATCTCCTACAAAGCCTCCATATACACTCACATTTCTGCGGTGGTTTCCATGGTGTATTAGTAGCTGCCCAGAAACCACAAGAAATCTCCTTAAAATAAACACAGACTTTGCTAAAGTATGAAAAACTGATAAATGACCCAAAGGAATAGAAGGAGTAAATGTTAGGTAACTAAATAAGATGAAAGTCTCTTTATGCTATCATAGCTTTGGGATGGGTCAACTGAAAAGTTGTTATCCTCTCAAGAAGAGAGAGAAAAAGAGAGCGAGAAGAGAGAGACGAAACGAGAGCACAGTTTCTGACACCATATGGTTCTTTACCATGGTTTATTTAAAATATGAGGTGGTTTTATATTCTCTCTACGAATAGAGCTGTTTGGAGAAAAAAAAATGTGGGTTCCCCTATTATCCAAATGATAGATATGACTTTTCTAAAATAGCCACATGTGCAGGAGATGAGGCAAAGAAAAGGAAAACAGTGCTGGGAGTGATAACGCTGTACTGTGCGTGCACTATTAAGCAATGATAAACTGCGAACAGCTTCAATGTACTATTCCCAATAACATTCTAGTTTATTACCCATAGTTTGCCTTAAGGTAATTTCCCTCTGTTTTAGATATAAACACTTTAACGGTTCAGAAACAATATCTTTTTTATCAGTCTACTGAAGGGCTTCCCGTACTTTTCCTTCAAAGATCCACTGTATCTATTTTTCTGTGACTTCTGTTTAACAATCCAGATGACAGTTTAACAAGCAGCTTCCTTCCTGCATTACTGTAATCGGAGTTTATAACCACCCAACAACCACCTGCGGCAAACTGACTGCTATAAGGTGACTGTTTGATTCTTTTTTAGATCCCAAATCTCCGGAGCAGAAATCTAAATGAGTTTCGGCTTGCCATTCTTTCCTACATGTTAAAAGGCTAAATTGTTTCCAGGAACCCAGCAAATGGAAGTAGCAAACAAATTAGCATTTTCCTTGCAGTTCTTACAATAGAAACACTGTATGGCTCCGAAATTAGGATACCATTTGGGTACTCTAGAAGCATGGGTTGTCTTAGAGCACAAGCAATGCCATTACTGGAATCAGCCCTGTTTGTTATTCTGTCTCCCACTGACAACAGGTGCTTTGAGCAACTGTGTAATGTTTGAACACTTTTAACATTCACTCCAATACATAGAGCTGAACACTTAAAGCAATCTTAACCTTTCCCTCCATGTCTAATCAAGCAGTCAATTGTATTTATTTAGCACTTGCTTAGCACAGGACACTGTACTAAGAACTTGAGAGAGTGCAATATATTAAAGTTGGCAGGTCTGATTCCTACTTTCAAGGAGCGTGCAATCTAGTGATAATAATTGAATTTAAGTGCTATGTACCAAGCACTGTGCTAGATAATCATGTCAGACAGAGTTTCTGATGATGATGATGATGATGGCATTTATTAAGCACTTACTATGTGCAAAGCACTGCTCTAAGTACTGGGGAGGTTACAAGGTGATCAGGTTGTCCCTCGGGGGGCTCACAGTCTTAATCCCCATTTTACACATGAGGTAACTGAGGCCCAGAGAAGTTAAGTGACTTGCCCAAAGTCACACAGCTGACAATTGGTGGAGCCGGGATTTGAACCCATGATCTCTGACTCCAAATCAATCAATCAATCAATCGTATTTATTGAGTGCTTACTGTGTGCAGAGCACTGTACTAAGCGCTTGGTAAGTACAAGCTGGCAACATATAGAGACAGTCTCTACCCAACAGTGGGCTCACAGTCTATAAGGGGGAGACAGAGAACAAAACCAAACATACTAACAAAATAAAATAAATAGAATAGATATGTACAAGTAAAATAAAGCCCATGCTCTTTCCACTGAACCACGCTGCCTCCCATACGGGACTCAAAGGCTAAGTAGGAGGCCAGAACAGGTATCCTAACTTTCCACCCAGTAATCCACAGTGGACCTGAATTTATCCAAACCTCTAAAGAAGCTATTAATATTGAGCTGTTTATTTCTAAGGTTATTTTCCTCCTCCTTCCCACCCCCTGGCCCCACTACATCCCATTAGGATGTATCTTGTGGTCCACTGTCCACTGCACCCTTGACTGTTTTCTTGGAGGTGCTTCACTGTGACAAACTCAGGTTTTTTTTCAAAATGACTAGAAATTAAACTCTAGAGGCTGTTTTGTATTGGTTCTGTCTACAGAATACTGCGAGGGAGCTACTAGTGCACTCTGGAACCCCCTCTTTCTAGACTATGATCCAGTTATTGGGTAGGGATTGCCTCTGTTGTTGAACTGTACTTTCCAAGCACTTAGTACAGTGCACTGCTCACAGTAAGCGCTCAATAAATACGATTGAATGAATGAATGAATGAACTTACTTTGTAGTCTCCTGTTGAAGCACAGGTCAAAGCATATAGTGAGTTAGCTATTGTTGCCTCTACTAAATTTGAGAACAATCAATCTTATTTATTGAACGTTTACTGTGTGCAGAGCAATGAACTAACTGCTTGGGAGAGTACAATGTACCAGAGTTGATAGACATGTTCCCTGCCTGCAGCAAGTTTACTGTCTAGGGGAAATGAAACAAAAGATAAAGGTACCAAGTACATGAGTAAAGGAATGGCAGAAGAGGGTTGCTGAGCATGGTGAGTGTGTGGGTGTGTGGATGAGAGAGGGAGAGAGAAATTGTGATTTTCTCTGCAACATTTTCACATTTGGAAACATCAGATTTTCAAGAATGAAGAAGGATCGCTTCACCTCGGGACTTTTTCTTTCAAAAGCTTCAAAATATCATCACAAACTTTCGTCTTCATCACATGCATGTGAGGTAAGTAGGAGTCAAGAAAATATTGCCATTTTATCGATTCATAAAATAAAGGACAGAAAAGGGAACTGTGGTCAGAACTGAAGAACCCAGTTTTCACATTTAGCTATTGTATTGGACTTCTGTGTCTGATGTCACTGATCTGAGCCCTTATCCCAAGAAATATCTTAAGCATAAATATAATAATCTCAGTTGTCTAAACCAGAGGATCACAAACCCCTGGTTATTCGTCAAGTCACTGTAGTGAAGACCTGTGGCTATACAGACTGTAAATTTTTATCACCAGGGAATATGCCTATCATATCTGTTATATTGTACTCTCATTGTACTTATATTGTACTTCTCATTGAGAAGCAGCATGGCTCAGTGGAAAAAACACTGGCTGTGGAGTCAGAGGTCATGGGTTCAAATCCCGGCTCCACCACTTGTCAGCTGTGTGACTTTGGGCAAGTCACTTAACTTCTCTGGGCCTCAGTTCCCTCATCTGTAAACTGGGGATGAAGACTGTGAGCCCCACGTGGGACAACCTGATCACCTTGTAAATTCCTCAGCGCTTAGAACAGTGCTCTGCACATAGTAAGCGCTTAATAAATGCCATTATTAAATTAATTTAAATTAAATCTTAAGTGCTTAGTGGAACGCTCTGCACGGAGTACGCGCTCAATAAATACCATTGTTTGATTCATTCATTATGACGGATAATGTGGAGATTGTGTGAACTTCACTTTGAGGATAAAAGAAATATATCTTTGTTGTTCATCACCTGATTTATTGTTCCTACTCAACACTCTGCTCACTGTGAGAAGGAGAGAGGAGTGGGGGAGAGAGAGAGGAAAAAAAAAGGGAGTGAGAGGAAGAAAGAGAGGAAGTGTGTTAGTGGTGAGATTGTGGATTAGGGAAAAAGAGTGTGAGGTGGAGCTGGGTGTAGGGGGAGTTGGATGAAGGTGTCCTTAAGGTTTATTACTGGGAGTATGGAGTGATTTTTTTAGATGAAACCTTGAGAATACAGGAGAATAGATTATTAAAAAGACTCCAGAGAAGGAGTGTGGCTCAGTGGAAACAGCACGGGCTTGGGAGCCAGAGGTCATGGGTTCTAACGGCAGCTCTGCCATTTTTCAGCTGTGTAACTTTGGGCAAGTCACTTAACTTCTCTGGGCTTCAGTTACCTCATCTGTAAAATGGGGATTAAGACTGTGAGCCCCTCGTGGGACAACCTGATCACCTTGTATCCCCCCAGTGCTTCGCACATAGTAAGTGCTTAACAAATGCCATCATTATTATTAACCTGTTGAAAGCACCTGATATCACAAAAAATCTGTTTCTCAAGATAAATGCTGCTTAAGAGCGCTATGGACAGTGTATTGGAAGGAATAGATTTTACTACACTGCTCTGCACATAATAAGTGCTCAATAAGTACCATCGAAGATGATATATTATAAAACTCCTCAGTAAACCTGCCAAATAAAAACTGAAATTATCTTTATAACTGATTATACATATGACTTGATACTTCTAAACAAGTCCATGTGGCTTCGTGTGATTTAGCTACAGGGTATGCTTGCAATAATTTCTGAGGTAGAATTAAGAATCCAAGTGAAGCGTTAATGTATCCTGTGGCTAGAACCCTAGAAAACCAGTAACATAATGTTTAACCTAGCCTATGTAAAGTTTGTTAATAATAATAATAATAGTAATAATAATAATGCTGGCATTTGTTAAGCGCTTACTAGTGCTGGGGTACATACAAGGTAATGAGGTTGTCCCAAGTGGGGCTCACAGTCTTCATCCCCATTTTACAGATGAGGTAACAGACACAGAGAAGTTAAGTGACTTGCCCAAGGCCACAGAGCAGATGAGTGGAGGAGCCGGGATTAGAACCCATGATCTCCTGAGTCCCAGGCCCAAGCTCTGTCCTCTGTGCCATGCTGCTGATCCTGTTTACTTAGAGAAAAGAAAAGTGAACAACAGTTAATAGCTGAGATGAAAACAGAGCCCTTTTAAACCACAGAGTAAAATAGCTGATGTCTAAAGTTTTGGATTATAGGGTGTTTAAGAGGTACTGTAAAATGCAATCCAATTGGAGATGAAATCATGTAGTTGTGGACTAATGTGAGTAAATGTGTTGCAAAACATGCGAAAGCAATTGAAAATTTAAAATACTCTTGAAAAAGCTATGCAAATTCTTATACAGTCGACTTTCACTGGTCTGGAGATTAATCTCCAGTTCATGCACTATTCACGTTCTTCCTCCTCTCTGACTTTTGGCCACTTTGGTACGCAGAGCAGAGAAAGAGTAATGGAATCAAATTCAATTCCACAGATCTTGCTGTTTGTTAGTAGGCAAAATATTTAGTGTGGAGAAGATTGAGACTAATGGATTAGATGAAGTTTTTGGCTTACTTGGTGATTTCATTTATCCATGCTGACATTTATCCTAGCAGGGATAACAGTTTGAAAAAGATTCCAGTGGAATTAAAGGGTAATCCCGAGTGAGAAAGCCAACTGTGTGTCATCAAATCCAGTGGGGCTAGTGAAGTTGGAAATGAGTTGGGATTTTGAAAACACTATTTGGCTGAAATATAGGCTTACAAGAGCTCTTGATAAACATTAAGATTATTATTATTATTATTAATATTATTACATACTAATAATATTTATTAAGCACTTATCAAGCACTTACTGCTTTATTAAGCAGTACCTAAGCACTGGGGTATATAAAATACAATCAGATCAGATGCAGTCTCTTGTCCACATGGGGTTCACAGTCTAAGTAGGAGAGATACTGGAATTAAATTCCCATTTTTTGAAATGAGGATAGTGAGGCACCCAGAAATTAAGTGACTTGACCAAGCTCACACAGTACCAAGTAGCAGAGCCGGGATTAGAACACCTTGGTCTTTTGGTATTCACCCCACTCTCAACCCCACGACATTTATAATAATAATAAAATAATAATAATGGCATTTATTAAGCACTTAGTATGTGCAAAGCACTGTTCTGAGCACTGGGGTGGTTACAAGGTGATGATCAGGTTGTCCCACGGGGGGCTCACAGTCTTAATCCCCATTTTCCAGATGAGGTAACTGAGGCACAGAGAAGTTAAGTGACTTGCCCAAAGTCACGCAGCTGACAACTGACAGAGCTGGGATTTGAACCCATGACCTCTGACTCCAAAGCCCGTGCTCTTTCCACTGAGCTACGCTGCTTCTCACTTACGTACTTATCTGTAAATTATTTATTTAAATTAACGCCTGTCTTCCCCTCTAGACTGTAAACTCACTGTGGGCAGGGAATATGTCCATCAACTCTGTTGTATAGTACTCTCCCAAGCACTTAGCACTATACTATGCAAACAGTAGGAATTTAATGAAAAAGAAACAACAAAAAAATCCCACCAGATCCTCTTCTCCAGTCAGTGGAACAGGATGAGAAAATACACATTTCAGTTATATTGCCTCATCTTTTTGCTGGCTACCGTCAGAGATTCTCAAACAAATCTTTTCACCTTACTAAAATAATGATAATAATAATTGTGGTATTTGGGGATTACACACCCATTGTGGCTGCTTCATGCTCATTGTGGTGTCGTGACAAAACTGTTTTCAACAACTCTTTGTATCCCCAACCTTCACCTCGAGCTGGGTTTTGCCAGGCCCATCCAAAAGCCGAAGAGCACAGGTGCACGGCAGCTGTGAGACCACACTCCAAGGAGCACACCCAACCAAACTCCCCGTGCCCTTTTAGAGCTGTAGGCTTGTTTTCCCTCCTTGAAGTGAGGGATATTTTCTTACAAAACATAAACACAAGCAGCCATTTCAGGGGGAAAAAAAAACTGAATCTAAAAACCAGGTTTGAGAATTCTCAGCTGGCACCCCAAAATAAACTGACAGCTCATTGCCGAGTGCTCGAAAAGCCCATTTGTGCTGAGATCACAACTTGTCTCTCAGCTCAACCCCTGAATTCTTTTGTCCTCAGGGACACACATGTTGTACAGAAGCGGGAAGAGGGTGAAGCCTTTATTTTGCAACTTAACACAATTTTATTCACTTAACACACCGCTTCTGGATCGAAGATGAGAGAAAGGCAACCCCATACATTTTCACTGAACCCTCAGTGATGGTGCTAATAGTTCCATTAAGTGAGATAATCAAAGCAATTGGCTCCAACCTCTGCCAGTTGTTACATCTGACAACCAAAAAAACTAAATCCAGGTCTGAATCCTTACAACACACTCTATTTTGAGTTAATTCTCGGAAACCAGCCCTCACATTCAGCTTCTTCAGAACACAGGGCCTGTTTACTTTGGAAAGTAGGTCACACAAAATGCATTATACATGCACTGCCACCCATTAGTTTATAAACGCTCTCCCTTATTAGTTCAGCACCTACTTAACAGTGGAGGTCAAAATAGGGTAATGCTGTAAAAAGGGGCAGATTTCAGAACAGGTACCTTTTCTGAGTGAGTCATGGAAGGAAGTGCTAAGAAACATATTCTCATCTAATCATGATTTTGTACTAGAAATGGAAAGAAGAGGGTGTGTCAACACTTTGCAATTTACACTCTCTAAAACACCTGTCCAATCAAAGAACTGTAAAAGTGATATCAGAAGCCATTTTCTGAGTTGACTCTGTTCTTCCTGACGTACACCATCCTAAAAGGGACAATCTGACTCAATCAGCAAATAAGACAGTTCACTCTGTCATTTGATTAATCAACAGGACCCTGTTGAGAAGTTCTTAAAAACTACCTTGAGCCCCTTGTTCTAGAATGAAAATCACTTCTTGAGATTGCATGTGTCCTGAATTCTGCAGAAATGCCCCTGCTCAGTAAGCGAACCTATGTGGATAACAAATGCTTATCCCCACAACACTTCTATCTGTATCTATAATTTATTTACTCATATTCATGTCTTTATCCCCTTATAGTCTGTAAACTCGCTGTGGGCAGGGAACATGTCTACTGAGGGTTATACTGTTCTCTCTCAAGTGCTTAGTACAGTAACCTGCATACAGTAAGTGTTCAACTGACTGAATGACTGATTGATAAAACCCAGGGAATTCCACTGCAGTGCATTCTCCTAAGCACTTAGTTCAATGTTCTGCACAAGTAAATGCTCAAAAAATACCACTGATTGATTTACTTGAAGTGAGGAAACGATTCACCTTACATTCTTCATTACAACAAGATCCACTGTTCTCTATGCCTGGTCTTCTAAAACATACTTTAATTTGGAATCACGCTATCATCTGATGGTTTAGCTCCAACTTGGAGACCACAGCAGTGACTACACATTATAAATTACAAATAAATATCACTCATTGACCATCCCACTTAGAAGTAATAAGGTTTTCAATTTAGCACCATCTCTTCATCGCATACTTTTACAACTGAAATGACAGAGTACCCCAGATATGATCACTTTCCCATTAAATTTGATTTAGAAAGTCTCAGATTTTCTGTAGAGACTGAAAGCATTTGAACGCCCCCTGAGCAACTACTCTGAATATGATAATGGAGAAAAAAAATATAATAAAACCAACCAACTGGATGATACCAGGACGGTGTTGCCATCCTAGCCAGCGACTTCAATTTCATCGTAGCCTAAAAGCAACTTCCCTTTTCGGGAAGCTAAAAAACTAAGACCATAAAGCCACAGTAAATTAGTCAAGTTTCATTCAGCTTAGAGGTTCAAGTTTCATTTTAGGTCTGAGCCTTTTCCAAAGTGAAACTGTCAACCTACAGCTTGCATTTTATGTGCATTTCCCCGAAACTTAAAACCATGTGAAACTTGACTGGATCAGGGCCAGGAATTCTGCAGATATTCTGGAGACAAAAGGGAATATTTGCTGCAGTGTACTGTAGAGAATAGAGATGTGGACTTAATGTTCTGTAGAGAATAGAAAAGTGGACTAAATGGTGGGAGCATTGGCTTTTATTTCTAGTACACTCGTTCATTTAACTCATCCTACAGGAAGAACATGTAATATGGCAACCTTTTCACTGTACCTCTTTCTCGTCAATCTCGCACACATCCTCTTCAACATCCTAACTCTAGCCTGGAACGCCCTCCATCCTCATATCAGACAGATAATTGCTCTCCTCCACTTCAAAATCTTATTGAATTTACATCTCCTCCAAGGAGCCTTCCCTGATTAAGCCTCCTCTCCTCTTCCCCCAGTCCCTTCTGGCTGCTCTTACTTGCTCCTTCATTCATCCTCCCTCCCATACCCACAGCACATATATGTATATATGTGTATGTATATATATATATATATATATATATATATATATATCTGTATCTGTAATTTATCTATTTATATTAATGTCTGTTTCTCCTTCTAGACTGTGAGCTCGCTGTGGGCAGTAATGTGTCTGTTTGTCTTTATACTCTCCCAAGTGCTTAGTTCAGTGCTTCGCACACAGTAAGTGCTCAAAAAATACAATGGAACAAATTCATTCATTCATTCATTCACTAAATCATATTTATTAAGCATTTACTGTGTGCAGAGCACTGTACTAAGCACTTGGGAAGTACAAGTTGGCAACATACAGAGACGGTCCCTACCCAACAGCGGGTTCACAGTCTAGAAGACAAATTAACAAATTGTATTGTTTTAATCAATCAAAAAATCATGACTCAAAATAAACTGTATCATCATCATCATCAGCATCATCATTACTGTGAAATGACGGCGATAGTGCTTCTTCAACAAAGGGTAAAGATCTCCATAGGCAGGAATAGAAGGGATATGAATAAGTGTGATACATAGATTAACCTTGTTATTACTTAATGTATACACTATTCCTTCCCTGTACTGCGTACTGTGTGCAGAACACTGTACTAAGCACTGGAAAATAGTATGTGAGGGATAGAATATACAAATATCAAAATCAGGCTAGCATATGCTTATGAATATTTTTTCATAATTTATAAAGTCTTCTTTTGACCTAACAATTCAAGTTCAGGTTAAGGGTAACTGAATATCCACTGATGCCTGAACCAATCAGATATGTTTTACTGGAAAATAAGAGATCTTGGGTCATGTGAAGAATGTTAACTACAGTATCTGTTCATCTTGAAGACTGCTAATTCCTCCAACATGACCACGTAGTCAATATAGCACTTAAGACACTCACTGTGTTCAGGGCACTGTCCCACGAGCTTGGGAGTGCACAGCAGAGTAGTAGACATGATCCCTGAACTCAAGGAGTTTACAATATAAGCGAATATAAGTGCATAATTCTAGTAGAGTCAATCCTCATTTTTGCCAACACCCCATTTAAACTCCATTTTTAAGAACATTTCGAAGTGTCTGTGCCTGTGTGTTCCCAAATGAACCCGAGTCCATTTTAGATTAGCAGTTTTCACAGGATCAAATGCAAATCTAGGCTCCAAGAGGTTTACTGAACGAAGAGTTTACAGTAGTTTATGTTTCATAGATAACTCACGGAGTATCTCACTATAGAACTGATCTACCAAAAACCTGCTACCTACAGCAGCAAAACCACAAATAACGAATAAGATGGAACAGGATATGGATTCTCTTCACTACTTTATAAACCTGAAAGTATACATGGAGTTGTCCTTTGTATTAAAAACAAAACACTGTTGATGGTGGAATTCTTCTATGAGTACAGATATGGCTAAAAAGGCAAAGGCAGGACCCAAAGTCCCGGAAATAATGTGCACACACGGAGATGTCCCTGGTCGGACCGTTGTATTGAGACACACTATAGCCTAGTGACAAGAGCACTGGCTTGGGATTGAGAGGATGTGGGTTCTAATGCCAGCTCCTCCACGTCTGCTGTGTGACCTTGGGCAAGTCACTTCATTTCTCTGGGAATCAGTTACCTCATCTGTAAAATGGGGATTGAGACTCTAAACCTCACATGGGGCAGGGACTATATACAATGCAATTTCCTTGCATACACCCCAGTGCTTATTACACTTATTATTACTATGTGCCTGGCACATAGTAAGTGCTTAACACTATTATTATTATTATTATATCTTCAGAGAATGACTTAGATTCAGCTGTAAGAAATCCATGGGACTTATGGAAAACCTAAAGCACACCTTTCCAATCTCTTTAGGAATTGCTGAAATCAGAAAAGGGGATTGGAAATAGGTTTACTGGAAATATTTTAAAATAAAGTACGGAAGCCAAGATTCTGGCAGAGAAGCTGGGATGGGAGCTAAAGATCCCTAGGGCCAGGACAGGGGGGAGGTAGAGACTCGGGGATCATAGGTGATGCCCAAGATGACCTTGCTTCCCTAAAATTGGTCTGTGACATAAGGAGATCCAGTACATAATTAAGGGCCAGCTAATCCTTTTTTTATTGTATTTTTAAGATCGGTTTGAGTGTTACCACAAAAATCCTGTTGTGTACTGGGAACTGACTTTTCCAAATGTTAATCAAATTTTAATATTGCAACCACACCCTAACAGAAAGAGATGAAAACTTCAAAATATTTGGTTGTCCACTAAATATGTTGATGGCTGTCTCAGGAGAAAAAAAACAACATTCCTCACTTGCCTTCTCAAAGAAATGTCAAAATATAAGCATAGATTTCCCAAATCACTAAGCTACAGCCATTAAACTTGTCTCATTTTTCTCTCTGACCACCACTTACATGATGAGACCTATTTTTCAGCTTTCATTTCTGCACTTTGCAAATCAAGAGTTCAAGTTTTCCGGCCTGCTTGCTGATTAAGAGGAGGTTTTAAACATCTTCATTTATATTCAATCAAGTAATGACTGGCAGCTGCCAGCTGGCCTTGGGTCAAAAATAGGTCAATCGCCTTCACACATAATGTCTAAGGAGGAGTAAAATCTTTGTCAGCACTCCCAGTGGTCCCCCGTCTCCAAAATTTGCTATGGGCTTTTAACTCTAAAACAGATCAAGCAAGGAAGTTATCACACTCGATGTATTTTAGAGAGCCCATGGGTAGGGTACATTTCTCATTTAGGTTTTCTAATCTAATCTAGGCTACAGTCAACCCTCCCATGAGTCAGGGAACTAAGCGCTTCCTTTGGTTACATTTCCAACACTGTGTAGAATCTATAAAATACTTGTGAATTATGTCATTTAAACGCCGTAATTCCAAAGCCTTGGGACTTGAAGAGTTGTGTCGATACTCCCAAGCCAAAATAATAAATTGCATTTCTTAAAGGCCGCCCCGACTCATCAAGGGCAATGGAATTCTAGGAATCTTTCCCGGAGCCAGGAATTAGCCAACTCATCTACTGGCAGACTCTAACATACCTACCCGTGCCCCTCGGATGGAGGAACTAAGGTTTCAGGTACCTGGGTTTGCTATGTGCCAGCTTCGCTGTGCGTGATTTATCAGTCATCAGAGTTAGAATGGGGGCACAAAGAAGGAGGTGGTATCGGTGGCGATGGAATCCCTCAAATTTGACCACTCTGCTGAAATTCCACAGAACTGTATTTGAATTAGAACCATTACTGTACTTTCCAAGCGCTCAGTATAGTGCTCTGCCCACAGTTAAGCGCTCAATAAATACGACTGAATGAACAAACCAAAAAAAGACTTTCTAACACACTAAAAACAGTTGTACTCTTTCACCACATCTTCTCTTAGCCTGTCACTTATGCACTTTTTTTTTTTAGGATATGTGTTAAACGCTTAACAAACGGGCACTGTATTAAGCGCTGAGGTAGAAATAAGGTAATCAGGTTGGACATACTCCACTTTCCACCTGGGGCTCACCGTCTTAATCCACACTGTACGGATGAGGTAAATGAGGCACAGAGAAGTTAAGTGACTTGCCCAAGATCACCCAGCAGACAAGTGGCAGAGCCAGGATTAGAACTCAGGTCCTCCTGCCTCCCACGTCTGTGCTCTATCCAATAGGCAACACGGCTTGAATTCATGCCCTCAGAGCACTTTCAAAACTGCCTACACTCCACTCAGCTTAGAAACTGTACTTTTTCTCATGTGGTTTTTATTTTTTGTTCCCTTCCCACTCTCTCTGTTTTTCTCCGGGTGTTCTCTTCGTGCCACACTCCTCCTTAGTCTCACTGTTGTTTCCTCTGTTTCTCTTTATGTTCCTGCATGTCCGTGCCCCACTTTCAACGTGGTGGCTCTGAATGTTCTATATTTCTTATACATGCCTACATTCCCTCTCCTACCTTACCTTGTTGCTTTGCTATTACAACCCAGCCTGCAGACTTTGCTCCTCTAATGCCAACGCACGCTCTGTACCTCGATTCATCTATCTTGCCGCCAACCTCTCATCCACATCCTGCCTCTCTCCTGAAATCCCCTCCCTCTTCATATCCGACAGACGATCACTCTCCCCACCTTTAAAACCTTATTGAAAGCACATCTCCTCCAAAGTGCCTTCCCTGACTGAGCCCTCATTTCCTCTTCTCCCGCTCCCTTCTGCATTGCCCTGCACTTGGATTTGCATAATTTATGCATAATAAATCCATAATTTATTTTTTATACTAATGTCTGTCTCTCCCCTAGGCCTTAAATTCACCGTAGGCAGGGAACGTGTCTACCGACTCTGTTATACTGTTCTCTCCCAAATGCTTAGTACAGCGCTCTGCACCCAGTAAAGCTCAATAAATACGACTGATTGATCGATGTCTCCTCATCTCTGAGTTTGCGTGAGTCTGTGTTTCTATGTATTTATATCCCTCATGTGTAAGAACCCGAGAAGCAGCGTGGCCTACTGGAAAGAGTGTGGGCCTGAGAGTCAGAAGGGCTTGGGTTCTAATTCCGGCTCCACCACTTGTGTGCTGTGTGACCTTGGGCAAGTCGCTTAACAACTCTGAGACTCAGTTATCTCATCTGAAAAATGGGGCTGATGACTGTGAGCCCCAAGTGGAACAGGGACTGTGTCCAACCTGATTAGTTTGCATCTACCCTAGCTCTTAGTATAGTGCCTGGCACATAGTAATCACTTAACAAATACCATAAAAAACCCCCAAACAAAACAAAACTATACCTATAGGCTGTTGTCCTTGAGGAGTTGTGGATTCCTGTATACTTTTCTACTGTGTGCATGTTCCATCATCATCAATCGTATTTATTGAGCGCTTATTGTGTGCAGAGCACTGTACTAAGCGCTTGGGAAGTACAAGTTGGCAACATATAGAGACAGTCCCTACCCAACAGTGGGCTCACAGTCTAAAAGCACATATATGTGCTTGTAATAATAATAGTGGTATACGTTAAGTGCTTAATGTGTGCCAGGCACTGTTCTAGGCCCTGGGGTAGATACAAGGTAATCAGATTGTCCCATGTGGGGCTCACAGTCAATCCCCATTTTGCAGATGAGGTGATTGAGGCACAGAGAAGTGAAGTGACTCTCCCAAAGTCACACAGCTGACAAGTGGCAGAGCCAGGTTTACAACCCACGACCTCTGACTCCCAAGCCCGTGCTCTATCCACTAAGCCACACTGCCTCTCATGTATGCTTGGATGATTAGGTGATGGGCGAGAAGATGAAGTGTGCCAAACAGAGTTTTGCTGGCAAGGTCTCTGCCGACTCTCCCCGGTCAAATTGGGCAAAGATCACAGCAACAAAATCATCAAGGCAGGAGAGGCACTAGAAGACAGTCGTATTCACTGAGCGCTTACTGTGTGCAGAGCCCTGTATTAAGCACTTGGAAGAGCACAATATAACAGATACATTCCTGCCCTCAATGAGCTTAAAGTCTAGAGGACCGTAAGACAGGAGAGGAGAGAAGGGCTCAGGTGACTCCTCGTGACCCAACCCTAGTGATTAGTCACCCACCCAATCAATCGATCATAATGATTGAGTGCTTACTATGTGCAAAGCCCTGTACTAAGTGCTTGGGGGAGTACAATACTGAAGAATTAGCAGACCCCTCCCCTGCCCATAACAAGCTTACAGTCTACAGCCTAGATAGTGATCTGCTACCTCCACACCCCTTCCCAGGTGGCTTTTGAGGGGCAGTGTAGGTTTACATTCATTCATCACAATTGATGGGCTTCCACTGGTCTGTTGACAGATCAATTGGTATCACAGGCTCACACACATCTGCCATAGAATCCCATCCCGTCAGGTATTTACGGGAAGCTCCAGAACCGATTTAATTAGCCCTGCCAACCATAAATGCAGCTTTCAGGAGTGTCCAATGCGCACTGCCGAGGCTTCCACCAATCAGTTAGAAAACACTTCTCCTTAGGGGGTTACAAACAGTAGTACTCTTCTAGACTGTGAGCCCTTTATTGGGTAGGGACTGTCTATACGTTGCCGACTTGTACTTCCTAAGCGCTTAGTACAGTGCTCTGCACACAGTAAGCGCTCAATAAATACAACTGAATGAATGAACAGAGAAACCAAAGTCATAAGCTGTAAGGGATATCTCTTGTTGCCATGTCCGCCCAACACTTTTCTAAGAGTCCTTCCCAGATACATTCAGGCATTTATAGATATCTACCATCTTCCCAAAGCCACCGCTGGATCCCACCTATTGCCTATTTACCAAATCAATGGGGAAAAAACATGGTTGGATATCAGAGAGCGGACGGGGCAGAAAAGTGGCAGATGGGCTTCAGCATGAGAAAGTGCCAAGGAAAAGCCTCTCGGGAACCACTGAAGTGCAAAAGTGCACTTTTGTACAGATGTTTTGTACAGAAAGGCTCTGGGTATGTCACCCCCCTCCTCAGAAATCTCCAGTGGCTGCCTGTCAACCTACGAATCAAGCAAAAACTCCTAACTCTCGGCTTCAAGACTCGCCATCACCTCTCCCCCTCCTACCTCACCTCCCTTCTCTCCTTCTCCAGGCCAGCCCGCACCCTCCACTCCTCTGCCTCTAACCTCCTCACTGGGCCTCATTCTCACCCATCCCACCGTCGACTCCTGGCCCACGTCCTTCCCCTGGCCCGGAATGCCTTCCCTCCACACATCTGCCAAGCTAGCTCTCTTCCTCCCTTCAAAGCCCTACTGAGAGCTCACCTCCTCCATAAAGCCTTCCCAGACTAAGCCCCTTTTATCTCTCCTCTTCCCCATTGCCCCCTCCTCTGCCCTACCTCCTTCCCCTCCCCACAGCACTTGAATATATTTGTACATATTTACTACTCTATTTATTTTACATGCACATATTTACTACTCTATTTTATTGATGATGTGCATATAGCTATAATTCTATTTATTCTGACAGTTTTGACACCTGCCTATATGTTTTGTTCTGTTGTCTGTCTCCCCCTTCTAGACCGTGAGCCTGTTGTTGGGTAGGGACCGTCTCTATATGTTGCCGACTCGTACTTCCCAAGCGCTTAGTGCAGTACTCTGCACACGGTAAGCACTCAATAAATACAATTGAATGAATGAATGAATGAAAAGTGCATCGAAATGGGATAAACTGAATTTCATCAAGTGAGCACCTATCAACATTTTTTCAATAAAAACGGAAATTTCACCACAAATTCTGCTTTCGTACTTCCCAAGTGCTTAGTGCAGTACTCTGCACACAGTAAGCACTCAATAAATACAACTGAATGAATGAATGAAAAGTGCATCGAAATGGGATAAACTGAATTTCATCAAGTGAGCACCTATCAACATTTTTTCAATAAAAACAGAAATTTCACCACAAATTCTACTTTCGATCTCTCAGCTCTCCTATCTATGTGACATTCCAAGTCCCTTAAGGAAGTTTATCTGCGATCTGGCCATGTCACCTTCAAATGCCAGCTGGTTTCTTGCCAATCCAGTTAAAAAAGACAAGGACAGGAGTACAAGAATCAACTTGCTCCTGCTGTCTCATCCTCATGTCCTTTGTGTTTGAGTTAGAAATGGGAACAGAGACAAGTGAAAGAAAATGTTACCTTTGGCTGGGTTGACTTTTATTCCAGACCTATAGAGCATCTCCTCATTTTGCCAGTCCCCATTCCTGACAGCAGTCTTCAGTCCGTAGAAAACGATTAACGTGGCCATGGCGTAGAAAATCAAGTCCTTGTGAAATCGCTTTTGGACTTTGACATAAAGGGATCTGGCCCCCACTGTAATCAGAAGACAGAAACCCATACTGGGAATATATAGCACACGCTCTGCTATTACAAAGCCTACATAGAAAAACAGGTTCGTGGCAGGCATAAAGGGCACTATTAACATAGTTAGAGCCAGAATGACAACATTCTCCGTTGAAGGAAGTTGCGGTTTCTGGGTGGCGTGACTCTTGATGCCGTTTTCTACTTTTGATGTGAAAAAGCTGAGCTTCATCTCCGAGTTCCTGTAATCCCCATCTGAGTGGCAGCTGTGCCCATTGGTGTTCTGTCTGCCGTTTGATATGGCTTTCCCGTTGCATTCTTTCCCTGGGCTCAGACGCTTCAAACTGAAGTAGGTGAGAGAGAGGAGTCCGGTATAGAAGGCCACAGTGTGTAGGTTCCTCCAGTCACCCACCGTCTTGAGAAGAGGCACGGCATCCATGGACCAGTCAAAGCTGAGGGTGTCCGGGCACAACAACAGCCACAGGTTCTTGGTTGGCAGGTAAAGGAAGGTGAGGGTGCGCACGAGGGCACTGTCGGAGTCAGCGGCGGGGTTGTCCGAGTTGGAGAAGCTTGGCGGCTTGTTGCCCATCCAATATAATCGAGCACCCAACAGCGTGGCTCCCCAAAGGGCCAAGAGGCCAACGCTGAGGAAAAGGGACCCATTCTGCCTCTGAAACCAAAAGAAAAACAATGAGAACAACGATATCACAGGATGGGACAGTTTCAGGGCTAAAATAAAGTGGAGAATTCAAAAACGAAAACAGGCAAATGATTTTGTTTTCAATGATTTTAAGACTGCTTAAGGAAATCGTAGCTGAATCACTCTCTGAGTGTAATACTGTATCCATTTCATTACTTGTTTGCACCTAAATGAACAATCATTGAAAATTTGATTTTTTTTGCTTTCAGTAAAGACGGTGTTTCTTAGGAACAGGATTTATTGAAAAGCACCATCTACTGAACAAACCAATTTGTGGTTGCTACTGCATCAGCAGCAGAGACACCTGAAATCCTTCACTCTAAAAGAGTCATCAAACCTCACTTCTGCCATTTTGAATTTTATGGAGCAGTTTAGTCTTTGAGACCCTCCACTGAACTCATCTGTTTTGCTAAAACTGATAGTGAAATAATTTAACTTTAAAAAAGATTTCCTAGATTGACATTTTGTCTCCCTAGCACCATTCCCTGGAATTAGTACTTCAACCATTTTCGGGGTAGATAGGTTCATTCAAATGGAGAGAGGGGCCTGAATAATTCATAGTCTCTTCTTTTCATTCATTCAATCATACTTATTGAGCTCTTACTGTGTGCAGAGTACTGTACTACGTGCTTGGGAGGTACAAGTTGGCAACATATACAGATGGTCCCTACCCAACAGCAGGCTCACTGTCTAGAAGGGGGAGATAGACAACAAAACAAAACATATTAACAAAATAAAATAAACAGAATAAATATGTACAAATAAAATAAATAAATAAATAGAGTAATAAATACGTACAAACACATATACATATATTCAGGTGCTGTGGGGAGGAGAAGGAGGTAAGGTGGGGGGGATGGGGGGAGGGAGGAGGGGCAGAGGAAGCAGGGGGCTCAGTCTGGGAAGGCCTCCTGGAGGAGGTGAGCTCTCAGTAGGGCTTTGAAGGGAGGAAGAAAGCTAGCTTGGCGGATGTGTGGAGGGAGGGCATTCCAGGCCAGGGGGAGGACGTGGGACAGGGGTTGACGGCGAGACAGGCAAGAACGAGGCACAGTGAGGAGATTAGCGGCAGAGGAGCGGAGGGTGCGGGCTGGGCTGTAGAAGGAGAGAAGGTAGGTGAGGTAGGAGGGGGCGAGGTGATGGACAGCCTTGAAGCCCAGTGTGAGGAGTTTTTGCCTGATGCGTAGGTTGATTGGGGAGCCACTGGAGATTTTTGAGGAGTGGAGTAGCATGCCCAGAGAGTTTCAGCTCAAAGATGATCTGGGCAGCAGCATGAAGTATGGATTGAAGTGGGGAGAGACAGGAGGATGGGAGATCAGAGAGGAGGCTGATGCAGTAATCCAGTCGGGATAGGATGAGAGATTGACCCAGCAGGGTAGCGGTTTGGATGGAGAGGAAAGGGCAGATCTTGGCACTGTTGCGGAGGTGAGACCGGCAGGTTTTGGTGACGGATTGGATGTCAGGGGTGAACGAGAGAGCGGAGTCGAGGATGACACCAAGGTTGCGGGCTTGTGAGATGGGAAGGATGGTAGTACCGTCAACAGTGAAGGGAAAGTCAGGGAGAGAGCAGGGTTTGGGAGGGAAGATAAGGAGTTCAGTCTCGGACATGTTGAGTTTTAGATGGTGGGCAGACATCCAGATGGAGATGTCCTGAAGGCAGGAGGAGATACGAGCCTGGAGGGAGGGAGAGAGAGCAGGGGCAGAGAGGTAGATTTGGGCGTCATCAGCATAGAGATGATAGTTGAAGCCATAGGAGCTAATGAGTTCACCAAGGGAGTGAGTGTAGATAGAGAAAAGAAGGGGACCAAGAACTAACCCTTGAGGAACTCCTAAATAAGGGGATGGGAGGGGGAGGAGGAGCCCGCAAAACAGACTTAGAATGAACGGCCGGAGAGACAAGAGGAGAATCAGGAGAGGACAGAGTCTGTGAAGCCAAGGTTGGATAGCGTGTTAAGGAGAAGT
The DNA here is from genome assembly GCF_015852505.1 of Tachyglossus aculeatus. NCBI lineage: Eukaryota > Metazoa > Chordata > Mammalia > Monotremata > Tachyglossidae > Tachyglossus > Tachyglossus aculeatus. Next base: position 31,122,109 of record NC_052079.1, on the reverse strand, counting down.
GGGTGGTCCACAGTGTCGAAGGCAGCTGAGAGGTCTAGGAGGATTAGGATAGAGTAGGAGCCATTGGATTTGGCAAGCAGGAGGTCATTGGTAACCTTTGAGAGGGCAGTTTCCATGGAATATAGGGAACGGAAGCCAGATTGGAGGGGGTCGAGGAGAGAGTTGGCATTGAGGAATTTGAGGCAGCAAATTTGAGGAATTCTTTTGTGGCTGGAGAGGGGAAAGATCAAAATAAGGCCAAAAGCCACCACTTTTCTAGCTCCTTTCTTCAGTGATAGCACACACTTCACTCCATGGAGCCCTCTACTGTGCTTCATTGTGGCTTAGTGGAAAGAGCCCGAGCTTGGGAGTCAGAGGTCATGGATTCTAATCCTGGCTCCGACACTTATCACCTGTGTGACTTCGGGCAAGTCACATAACTTCTCTTTGCCTCAGTTACCTTATGTGTAAAATGGGGATTAAGACTGTGAGCCCCAGGTGGGACAACATGATTACCTTGTATCTATCCCAGCGCTTAGAACAGTGCTTGGCACATAGTAAGCGATTAACAAATACGAATATTATTTTAACAATAATATACTAAACTACTATTCAACAACATTCTTTTTAGGCACCTTAATGGAGCCAACCATCAATGGTATTTCATGAGTGCTTACTAGGCAACTGGGAGAGTACAATATGGACAATTCCTTTCCATGAGAAGCTTACAGCCTAAAGTGGGGAGACAGACCTAAAATAAATAACAGACAGGAGAAATGGGAGAGTATAAAGAAACGTAATGAGGATAGGTTGAATCTCGAGTTAATAAGGCGCACAGTTCCAAATACATTGGTGACACAGAAGGGAGGGTGAACAGAGAAACTGAAGGCTTAGTCAGGGAAGGCCTCATGGAGGAGATGTGATTTTAGTAAATTTTCAAGAAGGGGAGAGTGGTGGACTGTAGGACATGAAAGAGGAGGGAGTTCCATGCCGGAGAGAGGATGTGCATGACATAGTGAATATAGCATGAGCCTGGCGGTCAGAAGAGCATGGATTGTAATCACAGCTCTGTCACTTGTCTGCTGTATGACCTTGGGCAAGTCACTTCATTTCTCTGGGCCTCAGTTACCTATCTGTAAAATGGGGATTGAGACTGTGAGCCCCATGTGGGACAGGGACAGTATCCCGACCGATTTGCTTGTATCCACCCCAGTGCTTAGTATACTGCCTACCACATAGTAAGTGCTTATCAAATACCATAATTATGATTATGTGGGGAAGGGGTCAGTGGCAAGATAGGTGAGATTGAGGTACAGGGAATAGTTTGGCATTAGAGAAGCAAAGTGGGTGGGGGAGTTGTAGAGGGAGATCAGTGAGTGAAGTAAAGTAGGAGGGAGTCGGCTGAGTGCTTTATAGCCAATGGTAAGTAGTTTCTCTTTGATGCAGCTATGAACTGAACTGAATATTGGTGGACTCCAGCAGTTAGGGGATGTGAGGCAGAGGAGTCGCTAGCTAAAGAGACTGAGAAGAAGAGGCCAGAGAGATAGAAAAGCAGTGTGGCCTAGTGGAAAGAGCACGGGCCTGGGAATCAGAGGACTTTGGTTCTAATCCCGGCTCTGCCATGTGTCTGCTGTGCAACCTTGGGCAACCAATCAATCAATCAATCGTATTTATTGAGCACTTACTGTGTGCAGAGCACTGTACTAAGCGCCTGGGAAGTACAAGTTGGCAACATATAGGGACAGTCCCTACCCAACAGTGGGCTCACAGTCTAAAAAGTTACTTCTCTGTTCCTCATCTGTACCTCATCTGTAAGATGGGGGTTAAGACTGTGAGCCCCATGTGGGACAGGGACTGTGACCGACCTAATTGTCTTGTACCTACCCCAGTGTTTAGTACAGTGCCTGGCACATAGTGAGTGCTCAAATGCCATTGAAAAAAGGGACAGGAGGAGAATAAGGAGATGACAGTGTTAGGTCGTATTTTCCCATTAAATGCACTCCACAGTTCGAGCACAAGAGTGGAGGAAGCATATTGTGGAAGGGATTCAGGACTGTGGGTGACTGGTACAATGGAGACAGGAGAGCAAGGGAATCAGTTCAGTGAAGAGGGTGGAGTTGAGGGCTTGGGTTTGTGCATCGGAAGAAAGTTGGGCTTTATATGGAGACCAATTAGGACTCCAAATGAGTTCACACTGGCTAGTAGAAGAATATGAGGAAGACCTAATTAAAAAATAACAACCATCATAAGGTTCTTTCATTAATATTTCATTTTCATTATGTTTTCACACTTGCTCAAGTTTTAGTAATGAACAGAGGAGCACTGTGCTTGAGAAATCTTAGATTCATTCATTCATTCATTCAGTCGTATTTATTGAGCGCTGACTGTGTGCAGAGCACTGTACTAAGCGCTTGGGAAGTACAAGTTGGCAACATATAGACACGGTCCTATAACTTACATTTATGGTCTATATTCACTTCAATCAATCACATTTACGGAGTGGTTGCTATGAGGAATGCACTGTAATAATCATTTGGGAGAATATAACAGATTTGATAGACATGCTCCTGGCCCACAAGGAGCTTACAGTCTATAGGGGAAGACAGACATTAAAATAAATTATGGATAGGTACGTAAGTGCTGTGAGGCTGAGGGTGGGGTGAATGAAGTATACAGAGCCAAGTGCAAGGAAGATACGGAAATACGATCAATACGATTATATTGTATATATTACAATACGATAAATACGATTGATGATACGGAAGAGAAAGGGAGCAGGGGAAAATGAGGGCTTAGTCATGGGAGGCCTTTTTAGAAGAGATGTGAATCATCTACATAGAGATGGAGGTTGAAACCACGAAAGCTAATGAGTTCTCCAAGGAAGTGGCTATAGATGGGTAATAGAAGGGGACCTAAAATCAAGCTTTGAGGGACAATTAGGGAGTGGGAGGCCGAAGAGGAGCCTGCAAAATAGACCAAATAGAGAGATAGACAGGGATGCGAGAGATAATAATAATAATAACGATAATAATGGCATTTATTAAGCACTTACTACGTGCAAAGCACTGTTCTAAGCGCTGGGGAGGTTACAAGGTGATCAGGTAGTCCTCCGGGGGCTCACAGTCTTCATCCCCATTTTACAGATGAGGTCACTGAGGCACAGAGAAGTTAAGTGACTTGCCCAAAGTCACCCAGCTGACAAGTGGCGGAGCTGGGATTTGAACCCAGGACCTCTGACTCCACAGCCTGTGCTCATTCCACTGAGCCACGCTGCTTCTTTGAGTGGCAGTGAAGCCAAGGTTAGAGAACGTTTCCAGGAGACGGGGCTGAACCACAGCGTTGAAGGCAGCAGAGACTGCACGTGAAAATATTAGCCTGGTCCTTAATTTAAGGAGTTTACAATATAATAGAGGAGACAAGACAAGCATCCTATTAGGGTGTACAAGTGAAGGCATTGTGAGGGAGGGGTTGTTTAATTCCCAGGTGGAGGGCCGTGAAGGGGCTTTTTACAGATGTATTTCACGAGTAAACTCCTGATTTTCTCAACTTAAATCTCCCAATTTCCTCGATTCATGACTGCTTCAATCTCTTTGGGGGCACTTTAACACCGGATCATTCAAAAAGCACTGACCTACATGAACTGCTAAAACCCTATTCGTTCATTCAATCGTATTTATTGAGTGCTTACTCTGTGCAGAGCACTGTACTAACCCTATTGATCGTTTTCATCCGAAGTGAGTTTTCGACACTCAACAGTGGAGTAAGGAGCACCCAAGGGCACGTCACGCCATTATCTGCTGCTGAGGAGAGCATACAAAAGCACGCCGCTCCACGACCACAGAATAAATCTTTAATCTCGACCAGCTGTTCAGTTGTGCGTGTCTCTGGACACTGCTATTGCAAGTACATTTGGTAGGTGCATATTTTATACAGTGCCCCAGCAAAAATACAAGACAAGAATTCAGACGCAGGCCTAATTCAAAGGATTCACAATCTACCGGGCACGGAAGTGATGACAGGCCTTCAGGGAAAGAAATAATAATAGCAAAAACAATAAATCAGAAAAAATGTCAAAAGCTAGGAGGTTCCTCTCTGCTCCTGACAAGACATCCTTGGTCCAAAATTCCTAGTGATCTAAATGTTAGGAAGGTGTGTTCATTCATTCAGTCGATCGCATTTATTGAGCGCTTACTGCGGGAGGAACACTGCACTAAGCGCTTGGAAAGTACAATTCAGCCACAGAGACAATCCCTGTTGCTCCATCTTGGTTTTGGGGATATGGGATTTCATCACCATGGTAGGGGGATGATTGATCTAGAGAGCATGAATGATTCAAACAATTGCCACTACTGTAATTACAACCCAAGCATGTCCCCGCTGTGCAAATGGAGGGCCTGGATACTGGTCACTCGGTTGCTGGATACAAGCTTGGGGGTTTAGTCAGTCAGTCAAACACATTTATTGAGCACTCATTGTGTGCAGAGCACTATACTAAGCACTTGGGAGAGTACAGCGGGACAATACAACAGAAACGTTCCCCCTCCAGAACGAGGAATGTGTCTCTCACACCGAAACTAAACTAGATACAGCACAAGTCCACAGCTAGTGAGCCCGAAACAAACAAAAATGCATCCCACTCAAAGAAAGGAACAATTGAGTATCAGATACATCAGAATGCCTGATTGATCCGGAGAATGGTATTGGTAGTTGCCTATGAGTTAGCTGTATACATATTCAACATCATACCACACAGTTAGAACAGTGCTCTGCACGTAGTAAGCGCTTAACAAATGCCGTCATCAGTTAAACAAGATACTGTGATGGATAAATAACAGAAATAGATTCATATTATGTGTCTATATATATTGCCCGATACATGGCACTACAGATTCCAAGAACATAACACCGATGACGAAGTTCACCTATGAATGAGTGTATCACTGAAAAAGCCAATGAGGAATCCATAGTCCTGGCCACTTGGTGTACACAAAAAGATTGTGTCCTTGTTGTGTAGCCATACTGTATGCTCGCAGCACATTTTTACCTCCTCGTCTCTCATTCCTTGCCAAGCTTTGGCTCAGAGAGCCAACCTCTTTGACGGCAGTCTGCCATACTGATCTAGGCTCAGCAGCTGACCCCTATTTTCAGCTGGCATTCGGCATTTTTGGAGGCTTTGTTTTAAAGTCTACTTAAAATGTTTCCTCTGCATTATATCATAATCTGACAGCAAGTCCTGAATGATGTTCATAATATTGCTACTCTGGGCGGTTCCGAATTCTGGATGGATCGCCCGATAAGCAACCAACAGCCCCTAACAAATGTCAAAACTTGTGGAAATTGAAAAAACATGTGTAAAAAATGTTGTGACATCAAAGATGCCCTTTAGGATATGTAACCGTATCTGCCCTTATGAATGCGATCACCAGTTGGCTTTCTCTTCGGGACACTTTCTACCCAAGTTTCCGCATTTCTGGAAGTTTCCAGAAGAAACTGAGTGACTCCTAGATCAAAGAGCTACTTGCAGCAAAACAAGATAATATTCCACACAAATAATCCTTGTGGATCCTCTCAACCTTGAAGCAAGGGTTGTTTAGGAAAGACTGTGGTGTAGAAAACAGTCCAAGCTAGGAAACATGTGAGATAAATAACGAGATTCCAAGGTTAAACACGTGGAAAGGCTACACAGATTAAAACTACACAGAAGTAATATGGTCTAGTGAACAGAACACGGGCCTGGGGGTCAAAAGGCCTGTGTTCTAATCCCCGCTCCACCACTTGTCTGCTGTGTGACCTTGGGCAAGTCACTTAACTTCTCTGTCCTTCAGGAACCCCATCTGTAAAATGGGGATTAAGACATATATTAAGACATGGACTGTGTCCAACCTGATTCCCTGATACCCACTCTTTCTCTTAAATGTGGGACCTGATTATCTTGTATCTGTCCTAATGCTTAGTACAGTGCTTGGCACATAGTAAGTGCTTAATGAAAGCCACAGTTATTATTAGCGGTAGTGAGAAACAGCATGGAGTAGTGGATAGAGCACAGGCCTGGGAATCAGAAGGTCATGGGTTCTAATCCCAGCTCTGTCACGTCTGCTGCGTGACTTTGGGCAAGTCTCTCCCCCTTTTAGACTGTGAGCCCACTGTTGGGTAGGGACTGTCTCTATATGTTGCCAATTTGTACTTCCCAAGCGCTTAGTACAGTGCTCTGCACATAGTAAGCTCTCAATAAATACGATTGATGATGATGATGATGAAGTCAATTCACTTCTCTGTGCCTCAGTTACCTTATCTGTAAAATGGGGGTGGGGACTGAGCCCTATGTGAGTCAGGGACTGTATCCAACCCGATTTGCTTGTAGCCACCCTGGAGTTTAGTACAGTTCCTGGCACATAGTAAGCGTTTAACAAATACCATAATAATAATAATAATTATTATTATTATCATTATTATTATTAGTAGTAGTAGTAGTAATAAGAGTAAAGCTTTGAAGGTGGGGAGAGTGGTGGTCTGTTTGCTATGATGGGGAAGGGACTTTCATGACAGAGGCAGGATGCCTGTAAGGAGTCAGCAGTGAGATAGATGAGATTGGAGTTCAGTGAGTGGCTTGGCTTTAGAAATGCAGGCTAGTTTTAGCAGGAAATCAGTGAGAAAGGTAGGAGGGAGAAAGCTGATTGAGTGCTTTGTAGCAAGTTTCTGTTTGATGCAGAAGCAGATGGGCAACCAGTGGCGGTTCTTGAGGCGTGGGGAGACATGGACCGAAAGCTGTTGTTGTTTTTTTTTAAAGTAATCCAGGCAGCAGATTGAAGAAAGAACTGCAGTGGGGTGAGACTGGAGGTGGGGAGATCAGCAAGAAGGCTGATGCAGTAGTCAAGGTGGGATATGATAAGTTCTTGGATCCGTGTAGTAGTAGTTTGGATGGAGTGGAAAGGGGAGATTTTAGGGATGTAGATCCTTCGGGATTTGGTGACAGATGGAATGAAAGAGATGAGTCAAGGATAATACCAGCTTGTAATAAGTGGGGTAGTGGTGGTATTGTCTACGGTGATGGGAAAGACAGGGGGAAATCAGGGTTGGGGTGGGAAGATGATATTTTGTCATACAGGCCAATAGATGCCTTTGGAATGCAGTTAAATCGACTCAGAGGAGACCTGTCTTTCTACATGCTGATTATCCCATATATACGGTGTGTATTTGTGTGGCAGAAAAAGAAGGAGAGAGAAAGAGGGGTGGGAAGAGGGAGGGAAAATAGAGGAGACAAAGACAAGTTGAACCAGAACAGTGCAAACAGGCTGCCCTCATTGGACGATGTTTTAAATGATAAGGTAATAATAATAACAATTATGGTACTTGTTAAGCACTATGTGCCAAGCACTATTCTAAGCTCTGGGGTACATATAAGTTAGTCAAGTTGGACACAGTCCCTGCGCCAAATGGGGCTCAGTCTTAATTCCCATTTTACAATGAGGTAACGGAAGCCCGAAGAAGTGAAGTGACTTGCCCAAGGTCACACAGCAGATATGTGGCAGAGCCGGGATTAGAATCCATGACCTTCTGACTCCCAGGCGGCCCGTGGTCTATCTGCTAAACCACCCTGTCTTGCTAAGCCATGCTGCCTTAAGGTCATACACTTCACCAAAGCTTTTGACGTCATCAACAACCCAGGCTCTAGAGAGTGCCGAAAAGGCAGCTCAAGTGCTGCCTTGAAATATAATAATAATAATGATGGCATTTATTAAGCACTTACTACGTGTAAAGCACTGTTCTAAGCACTGAATCAGGTTGGCCCACAGGGGGCTCACAGTCTTAATCCCCATTTTATAGATGAGGTAACTGAGGCCCAGAGAAGTTAAGTGACTTGCCCAAAGTCACACAGCAGACATTTGGCGGAGCTGGGGTTTGAACCCATGACCTCTGACTCCAAAGCCCGGGCTCCTCCCACTGAGCAACACTGCTTCTCTATGAAACATGATCTAGTTCCTAGGACCCTTCCACAGAGAACAGGAGGGTCCATGTCAGCTACTTCCTCAATCACCAGTGCAGTAAAATGTACTTGTTTCTGGTCTGTTCAACTTACTGCAATGTAATAGTGAATTTCGAGGAAGTTGGTGTCAAATTATAATTACAATCCTCCTGGAAATCCTTTCAACTCAACAGACAGCGCGCCCTATCCGAAATCCTTGCCCTCTCTATGAACTCACGTAACCTGGAAAGACATATGCAAGATGACATATACATCACTTGGCAGGATCAGTTGAGGGTTATTGGGCTGACATGAACCATCAACTTTGAAGTGTCTGAAGAAGATAGTTCACGTACTAGCTTTCACCTGGCCTTACACACAATCAGGAATCAACAAGAGCCGCACAAAGGTGAACGTTGCCTCCCAACTCTGTTGTCTCCTGGGATGGAAGAGACGGTTAAAAAAGCCAGACCGGGAAAGCTTGGGGAAGGAGAGATAAAATATTCAGAGCTAGAACTGGGTTTGGAGAATCTTTTTCTGCTAACCATTCCCTCGTGGTGCCTGGATCTCCGTGGAGAGTTGGAGAAAAAAACCAGTAATACTTACTAATAACAATAATTGTGGCATTTGTTAAATGATTTCTATGTGCCAGGCGCTGAACTGAGTCTGGGTTCCGTGAGTGGCTTGGCTTTAGAAGTGCAGGCTAGTTTTAGCAGGAAACTAAATCGGTAATCGATACAAGGTAATCGGTTTGGACACATGAGGCTCACAATCTTAATCCCCATTTTACAGATGAGGTAACTGAGGCATAGAGAAGTGAAGTGACTTGCCCAAGGTCACATAGCAAACAAGTGGCAGAGCTGGGAGTAGAACCCAGGTCCTTCTGACTCCCAGTTCTGAGCTCTATCCACTAATCCAAGTCTGCCAATCAGTCAGTCGTATTTATTGAGCACTTACTGTGTTAAAGCACTGTACTAAGTGCTGGGGAGAGTAGAATACAATAATACACCCTTAATGCAATCCAGGGTGGTCCTTTCCATGGTGAGCAGCAGCAGGATTGAGGAAAGGGGTAGAATGGACATTAAGTGGGATGAAATTCCTGATACAGTTTATATCCAACCACTATTTCCTAACGCGATATAGTATGCATGCAACCATACGTATTCATCACAATAATAATAAATCATTCGTTCAATCATTTTTTTGAACGCATACTGTGTGCAAATCAATCAATCCTCCAAGAGGCCTTCCCCTATTAAGCCGTCTTTTCCCTAGCTTGCTCTCCCTTCTGATTATCTATGCACTTCAATCTGTGACCTTTGGACACTTGATGTTCTACACACCTCCAAACCAACAGCACTTATGCACATTTCTTTAAATTCTAAATTACTTACTTATTCATATTAATTAATGTCTGTCTCCCCCTCTAGACTGCAAGCTTGTTATGGGGCAAGGAACATGGTTGCTAACTCTTTTATATTGTACTCTCCCAAGTGCTTAGTGCTCTCTACATAGTAAGCACTCAGTCAATCTGGGAGGATGAGGGGGCGGAAAAGGAGGAGGAGGAGGAGGAGGAGGAGGAGGAGGAGGAGGGAATTGCAGTATTTGTTTAGCCTTTACTATTTCCTATACTCTGCTATGACTGTAAGCCCGGTGTGGGCAGGGATTGTCTCTCTTTATTGCTGAACTGTACTTTCCAAACGCCTAGTACAGTGCTCTGCACACAGTAAGCACTCAATAAACAGGATTGAATGAATGAATGAATGTCAGGGTGGACACAGTCCCTGTCCCACATGGGGTTCACAGTCGACCTCGAAACGAGAACACGTACTGAATCCCCATTTTACATGGGTGATTTGCCCAAGGTCACACAGCATACAAGTGGCAGAGCCAAATTTAGAACCAAGGTCTCCTTATTCCTAGGCCCATGCTCTTTCCACTTGCTACTTCTCAGCAACTAGAATCAGAATTAGAAGGGGAACTTGGACTACGTTTCAGATCCAAACACCATTTCTAGACTGTAACACTATGAAAATTGAATGATAAAATAGAATATTCAGTTCTCCTATCAACTGGGTATCCTATTAGACGGACAACCCCCATGCCCGCCCTCCCCCCGCCCAATAAGGAAAACTTATACTCCGTCTCTAGACTGTAAGCTCACTGCAGGCAGGGAATGCGTCTGCTGACTCTGTTGCGTCAAACTCTCCCAAGCAATTAGCACATTACTCTGTGCATAGTCAGTGCTCAATAGTCAGCGCTGAATAAATACCATTGATGATATTGGTGCACCTTGACCGATGCTTTGTACGCACACATAGACATTTCCTGGCACTCTCTCATTCGTTCTATTGGATATATTGAGCGCTTTCTGTGCACAAAGCTCTATACTAAGCGCTTGGGATGGTGCAATAGAACAATAAACAGACACATTCCCTGCCTGCAACAAGCTCACAGTCTAGAAACGAGCTCACTTTCCAGATAGACACATACTGTCAGAAGAATGTTTCCTAATTCCCTGACCGTATTCTATTCCCAATACAGAGTGTTTGATTTGGTCTAATCTTGCATTCTAGGAACGTACAAGCAAAAGGATTAGCGGGCGCTGATCTTCCCTTTAAAAAGTAAAGGCACCATGTTATTCTGGTATGTTCCCTATCCCAAAATGAATAATATAAGCAATGCTTTCTCCTAGGCTCCAAGAGAATTTCCAACTCTGGATATTATAAATTTAGTACACTAGTGCATAAGTTGCTAAGGAGTTTTGAGACTGTCGTAATGCATGGAGACCGGTATTGGGATTACAGGGCTCTTGAGTCCCACTCCAGCCCATCTGCTATGTGTTTCGTGACCCCCATAAATCCCATTTACCTTTTCCAAATAAGTTATTTTCATTTAGGAAGTGTGCATGAATACCAGCTTGGAAGCAAATTAATGCCACATCTTTCCACGAGCTTAACTTCAAGGCTTTTCCCAACTACGAAATGTCTTTTCACCCTTCCTTTACCCCACACCTGCTTTTACAACTCTTATTCGAAATCCTGTTCTGAATTCCGCTGCAATAGACCTGAACAAAGCACCATGGCAAACTGTGCTATTGAACGGTCCCTGCAAAGGCTCAATCATCGCCTATCCGATGACACATGGATTTTCTGTTAGACAAAGCTAACATCAGATTTTCCACCTGTCTTTCTCCACATCTCTCCAAAAAGACTACGTCTGTGCACAGCAATTTAGTGTGAATCAGTGTTGTTTTTTCACTCAAATATTAACAAAATATCAGTTTTGGAAAACATTCTTAGGATAACAAGAAATAAAATGTAATAATGAATTAATTTGAAACACTGATGATCCTTCATCTAGCGAATGGGAACCATGAAAAAAGTCTCTACTGAATAGAATGATCCAACCTTATCTCGGCATCACAAAAAGAAAGAGACCTGCCAGATGACACAATGCCAAGTTTCTGCATTTGTCTTCTGATCTCATAGTTGCCTGAAAAGGAAACTAAAATCCAAAAGGTATGTTCAGACTTACATAAAATTGTAAATATTCTACTGTAAGACATTAAATCCTTTATTAGGCTTACTTTTTGGTGAACTAATGCAAATGGATTGCTTAAACATAAGGACCATCTGATCCCAAATTAAGCTTCTGGCAATGACTTTTAACAATAAATTAGATCAAAATCAATATCTAGTATGAAATATGGTCAAAATAATTGATTCTAGGCTGAACAAAATTAGTCACCTCGGCATAACAGAAACCCCAAATCCATAAATATCCATCAATCATCACTGAAATCAGTTGGCTCTAACACTGATAAATTGATGGCACCGTCAGATGACTTTTTTTTTCCTTTTCATTCATTCAATTGTATTTATTGAGTGCTTACTGTGTGCAGAGCACTGTACTAAGTGCTGGGGAAGTACAAGTCGGCAACATATAGGATGGTCTCTACCCAACAACGGGTTCACAGTCTAGAAGGAGGAGACAGACAACAAAACAAAACATGTAGACAGGTGTCAAAATCGTCAAAACAAATAGAATTAAAGCTATATGCACATCATTAACAAAATAAATAGAATAGTAAATATGTACAAGTAAAATCAATTTAGTAATAAATCTGTACAAATATATACATATATATATACAGGTGCTGTGAGGAGGGGAAGAAGGTTGGGCGGAGGGGATGGAGAGGAGGAGAGGCAAAAGGGGGCTCAGTCTGGGAAGGCCTTCTGGAGGAGGTGAGCTCTCAGTAAGGCTATGAAGGGAGGAAGAGAGCTAGTTTGTCGAATGTGAGGAGGGAGGTGCTTTGCACATAGTAAGCGCTTAATAAATGCCATTATTATTATTCCAGGCCTGGGGAAGGACGTGGGCCGGGGGTTGACGGCGGGACAGGCGAGAACAAGGCAGAGGAGCGGAGGGTGCGGGCTGGGCTGGAGAAGGAGAGAAGGGAGGTGAGGTAGGAGGGGGAGAGGTGATTATACTTCTCCAACTTCTCAAGCTGATAATGTGGGAATTAAAAACACAATTTCTCTGCACATACAAGGAGAGGAGAACACAGGGTTCTCTGAAATTTCTCTGAAATTAGTTCAGAGAAGCAGTCATGTGATTTTAACCACAATCAAGAGAGGCCAGGCGGCCTAGGGGGATTCAGGAGTCGGGAGACCTGCGTTCTAATTCTGGTTCCACCACTTACTTGCTGTGCAAATTTAGGGCAATCACTTCATTTTTCTGTGCCTCAATTTTCTAATCTGTAAAAAGGGGATTGAATACCAGTGTTCCCTCCCGCTGAGACTGAGAGACCCAGGTGGGCCAGGGATTGGGCCTGATCTGGCAGAGAAGCAGCGTGGCTTAGTGGAAAGAGCACGGGCTTTGGAGTCAGTGGTCATGGGCTCGTATCCCAGCTCCACCACATGTCTGCTGTGTGACATTGGGCATGTCACTTAACTTCTCTAAGCCTCAATTACCTCATCCATAAAATGGGGATTAAGATTTTGAGCCCCACGTGGGACAACCTGATCACCTGGTATCCCCCCCATCGCTTAGAACAGTGCTTTGCACATAGTAAGCGCTTAACAAATACCATTATTATTATTATTATTACCTGACTGTGTTGTAGTTACCCCAGCACTTAATATAGTGTTTGGCACATAGTAAAATATTTGCAAATACCCTGATTATTATTATTATTATTATTTCTATTACTATGTTGTTGTTGTCAGGACTAGCTATTTTATTTCTAATGAAAATGTAGTTCTTGGATATTAATATGTGGCCCTCTGTAGGGGAATAGAATCATATTTTCCTATCACTACCTTATAGGAAAAAATAATATTTAACTAGATTGCAATACGACACAATATGAAAGTTAAAGGAAAAGAGACATCCATACTTTGAAGTTTAAGGCCTTGTCAAAATCTAATGTTCCTGAAATGGATGAATTGTTCTATTAGCAGCCTGCACCATAGAAGTAGAGGATAAGACCTATGGGAATTTTTTAAGTTTCATTGAGATGGAGTAAGAAGTGCTCTCCACTTTGGCCGAACGTTAGTCAGCATTATTAAATCAAAGTATTCCCTGGTAATGCAGGCTGAAATGCTTTCAATGAACTGTTCCTAGAAATAACAGTTATAGCTCCTTAAACAAGTGGTGTGCAACTTGTTTCATGTCAGTTACCGAAACTATAAAAAGCATAACAGGAGCACTTGGTTCTGATGGCAGGGGAATTGCTCAAGGCTAGAATCACGCTTATAGTCAAGAAGAGATAACTCAGTAGTGTAAAGTTGTCACAGATGAGAGGGAGGAATGGCAATATATTAGAGACCTATGGATCCAGAGCCATAAATCTAACATAAGAATATATGAAATGTCATTGCATTGCTGAGTAAAACCAATGGTCTATCCAATTCAGGATTCTGACTTCAATTGGATCAATAGCAGAATCCTTGGAAGAATAATGGGATAGTTGCCCTCCTTGACAATCATTCTGTCTACTGAGGCTTATTAACAACAGTTATCAATTATTATTATTACATTCATTAAGCACTTGCTACAGGCCAGGCACTATGAAATATTCGAGGTAATCAGATCAGACGCAATCCGGTCTCTCGTGGGGATCAAAATCTCCATGGTAGGAAAAACAGTTATCATAGTCCCATTTTATTGATGGAAAAATGTGGTCCAGTGATACTGTGACTAGTCAAGCTGTGATCAGTGACCAGTGTGACCAGTACAACTGTGACCAGTGGCAGAACTGGAAATAAAGTATCCAATCTCCTGACCCCCCGTTCCATGCTCTTTCTGCTAAGCCACCCATTCACCCCTAACTTTTCTCTCTAGAATCTATGACTCCTCATCATATATGATTTCTCAGCTCTGAAGTTATCCAATCTTTCAACATTTTAAATAATGATAATAATCAAATAATAGTATTTGTTAAGTTCTCACTCTCCAATCTTTCAACATTTTAAATAATAATAATAATCAAATAATAGTATTTGTTAAGTTCTCACTCATACCAGGCAGTAAGCTCTGGGGTAAATGCAAGATAATCAGGTCCCACATGGGGGTCAGAGTCTAAGTAGGAGGGAGTAGACCCACTAAATCCCCATTTTGCAAATGAGGGAACTGAGGTACAGAGAAATTAAGTGACTCACCCAATGTCACACAGCAGATAAGTGGAGAAGCCAGGATTAGAACCTAAACCCTCTGACCTCCAAGCCCACGCTCTGTCCATTAAGCCAAGCTGCTCGTCTTTTTGCCTTGTTTACACATGTTTCTTTTTCTTCATTTGGAAGCTACCTTTTTCACACATCATCTAGTGTTGTGGATTTTGGTGAATGACAATTCCGAATCTGCTTTATTTCAGAAACTTCACGAAAAATTGTTACCAATCGGGTCTGCCTCCACCCTCCAAGAGGTCGACTCTTGGATTCTGACTTTGCACTTGGGTCCCTACTCCTCACTCCTGAACCATGCTCTGATCTCCTCTGGCTTCATTTCACAGCCGATGGAACGGGATGATGGGTGGCCTCCGGCATATCTCCCACCGATCCCTGTTGACACAGAGACCGGTGGCTTCATTGATAAGAAAAGGCCACCACTCCTACCGGCCGGCGGAGAACCTCATAGGGAGTGGCTAGAGAAGTTTGGGGACATTGGTGCTACCCACCAAGAACTGGATCTTCTAGGGCACCTGAGCTCCATCCCCGCATTGCAGGGTTTTTATTATTTTTTTTAAATGGTATTTGTTAAACACTATGTGCCAGGCACTGTACTAAGCACTGGGGTAGATACGAGGTCATCAGGTTGGACACAATCCACGTCCCACATGGGGCTCCTAGCCTTAATCTCCATTTTACATATGAGGTAATTGAGGCACAGAGAAGCGAAGCGACTTGCCCAAGTTCACACAGCAGTAAAGTGGTAGAGCCAGAATTAGAACCCAGGTCCTTCTGATGTCCAGGCCCATGCTCTAGCCACTAGGCCACGTTAGTTTTACAGTCCGTAGGGGAGGCAGACGTTAAAACAAATTACAGGTAGGGGAAATAGTAGAATAAAAGGCTGTGAGGCTGGGGTAATTATCAAAGTGTCTAGACTGTAAGCTCATTACGGACAGGACTTGTGTCTGCTGATTCTGTTGCATTGTACTCTCCCAAAAGTTTAGTACAGTGCTCTGCACAAAGTAAGTGATCAATAAATGCCCTTAATTGTTTATGTGACCTACAAATAACAGATCCTAGACAGTCCCACACAAGCTCACAAGCAAGGCAGAGGTGGACAGATGGAAACAAGATAGGCATGGATAACAAGTCATTAAGCCAAGAAATTAACTTCAAGGTAAGTAAATGGACTCTCAAGTGAGTGTTCTCAGGCTTCCCCTCTGTACTAAATTCTCCTTATGTACAAACCATCATTGTCTTTACAGGCACATAATAATAATAATAATAACAATAACAACAACAATAATAATAATAATAATAATAATGGTATTTGTTAAGTGCTTACTATGTGCCAAGCACTATTCTAAGAGCTGGGGGGAATAGAAGGTAATCAAGGTTGTCCCACGTGGGGCTCACAGTCTTAATCCCCATTTTACGGATGAGGTAACTGAGGCACAGAGAAGTTAAGTGACTTGCCCAAAGTTGCCCAGCTGACAAGTGGCAGAATGGGATTAGAACCCATGACCTCTGAATCCCAAGCCCGCACTCTTTCCACGGAGCTACACAGGTTAGGTTTGGGACTTCCTGCAGATTGGGGAGGGAAGAGTAGGGAAGACCCTAAATCCCAGGCTTAAGGGGGCTCCAAAGCACAATAATAATAATAATTATATTACTTGCTAAGCGCTTACCATGTGCCAAGCTCTGTTCCCAAGTGCTGGGGTAGATACAAGCTAATCAGGTTCATTTTGTTCATTAAATCATATTTATTGAGCACTTACTGTGTGCAGAGCACTGTAGTAAGCACTTGGAAGCACAATACAACAATACACAGACACATTCCCTCCCCACAACGAGCTTACAGTCTAGAGATGAGTTTACAGTCTCAAGGTCGGACACAGTCCTTGTCCCACATGGGGCTCACACTATTAATGCCCATTTTACAAATGAGGTAACTGAGGCACAGAGAAGTGAAGTGACTTTCCCAAGGTCACACAGCAATGTGGCAGAGCCAGGATTAGAACACCAGTCCTTCTGACTCTCGGGCCCATGCTCTACCTACCAAGCCATGCTGCTCTCAATCCTAATTCATCCCCTATCTTTTCACTGGTTTTAAATTTTAATCTCTTTTTCCACATTAAAAAAATTCGACTATAATAATGGAATCTATTAGAGGCAAACTAGATAGCAGAGGCTTCTTAAAAAATAATATAATTTGGTTACATAAATGAGTGCCTGGAAAATGTCATCTGCAGGAAGAATCCGCGGCACAGAAATGCAAACAGGCACACAAGTACTTAACTTTCCTTGAAATTCCCCCAAATTAACAAAATGGAACAAAGGTTAAGTTCTAGATCAGTAACCACATTTACTTCAAAGGTACAATACTTTTGACATGATAAATACTTTTGAAGACTTTTTTTATTTCAATGTGTTCTAGTTGACTTCGTTTCACTTGGAGTGGAACAGTTTTTTTTAATCTAAAAGTTTTGTTATTAACCAACAAACTGAAGACAGGGAAACATCAAAGGGAGAATATTGCTGAATCCATCCTGTGGCATTTTAGTTGTCATGGTGACTCATTCTTCTTCATTAAGTTAAGGAAAGGAAAGCAAATAGTTAGCATTCCCTTGTGAGACAATGACAAGCTATTTCTGAGGCAAATTATTAGGAACTGAAGTACCTAAAGAGTTCAATTGCTGGAGAGGTAAGGGGCATGCTGCAGTCTCTAACCCATTACACTAAAAGCTACTGAATGCCAGCTTTCACAGTAATTTTGTTTTGCTTAAAATAAGACGTTTCACACTTCCGACCAGGATGTGTGCCACGGTCAAATTAGTTTAGCCACGAAACAAGCCATCCTTTATGAAGAAAATATGTGAAGAAAATACCTTCTGAAGAAAAAAAAACTGTTTCTTTTGGTTTAAAAGGGTTTCTTAAAATTTTATATTTATCAAAATACTTGCATTTCATCAAATGCTGTTCTCCCCACAGAAAAGAGTAACTGTATGAGAAAGAAATGAAAAGAGCACAACAGTAATTGAATCTGCAAAAGGAACTCCTTTTTCATCGATCTCTCCTTAATAGGACCACTGCATTTCCTGCACCAATGGATTAAACTGCAACATTCTTTCTCCTCTTTATGGTCTCAGCGCGACAAACGGGCCATTATGAGATACATTCCAGTCTCCTTAATGAGCCAAGCTTGGGAGCCCGGCATTTTGGTGGCATAAAGAGACAAATTATAATTAGACTTGGCTCAGCGGGGAGGCTGAGGTATGTCTGTCCTTGCACAGAGATCTCACAATAGAAAGCTACTTAATCTCACGCGGCATCGAAGATGCGGTGTATAAAATACTTATCATACTACACATTTCTCAGGATGCTCAAATAAGTTGTTAATACATACACATGCTGAGAAATGGGAGCTCCAATCCTACTTCCAAATCCTTTGGTGAACACATGCATTTAACCAATTTTTAAAGGGTAATACCAAACACTTTTATCCTTTTACTCTAGATTTACTAAAATCATATCTCTTCCAAGAGGCCTTCCCTAAGTCTTCATTTCCCCTACTCTCTCCCTTCTGCATCATTTGGATCAGTAACCTTGAAGCACTTGGTACTCAGCCCACCCTCAGCTCCATAACACTTATGTTCATATCCATAATTTATTTAAATGTCCGCCTCCCTCTCTAGGCTTTAAGATATTGATAGGCAACTCTGTTGTAATGTACTCTCCCAAGTGCTTACTACAAAGCTCGGCACACAGTAAGTGCTCAATAAAGACCACTGACTTGTTGATCGACTGAAAATGAATTAAAGAGAATTTCAGTTTTAAAGAAATGCACTTCATTCTCCAGTCCACGAATCTTACTCTCCTGGAGGTGTTCTAACCTGAAAGTTATAGCAATAAGCTAGCCAACCAGTTGATTAAAACAAAATAAAAAGGGCCATGTACATATGTCTTAATGAATACTTTCTCGATACCCAAAGCAATTCTTGAGTTTTATAGCAATTTAGATTTTCCGGAGTGAAACCACTGTACATAGTCTAAAGTTTCACCAATCAAATGTAATCATGCCCCCAGCAAAATATACCAACAACAAAGCAGATATTAATGAATATAATCACTAATTTTAATTTTGAAAAAGCGGGAGGCTGTTTGAGCCGGTGATTACTTTTAAGTTACGCACATTTTCTCTCGTTTTGGCGCTTTGATATTCCAGTATCCGTTCCCTTTGAAGCTGAGGAAAGAAATCTCTGGACAACATAATGCCTGCGGATGGCAAATGGGTGATCTTTAAAAGGTAGCACTTAACCCAAGTTCAAAGAACAGGAATGGAACGGGCTGATTATGATTATACTGAAATGGGATCTGAGTGTTACTTTGGCTGAAGCCGTCAAAGGCTGAAATTTCCTCTTTGCAGTCAGCTTTTGGTGATGAGGAATTCAGAACTGCCTTGACCCGCAGTTGGGGTATTCTGGGCTTGGTTTCTTCATTATATAGAAGCTCTACTACTCTGTACCAATAGCTCTTCTGATAGTCGAGCAACTACAACAGATGATGAGCCTGTTTCAGGGATAATCTGCCACAGCCTGGAGGTTAGCAAAACAGATGAGACTGGAATGTAGGAGAAAATCACCCACCCAAACTTGAGCAGAGAGAAGAGAAGCAGGTGAAAGGCAGATGCTAAATTCACATAATAGCAAATACCTTCCCTGGAAATAATCACCCCAAATATACCAGACTTTTGGGTGCTACCATTTCAATTCGTAGTTTTAATTGAATACCTAAGCCCTAGAGAGGATGCAATATAATAATAATAATAATGACGGTCTTTGTTAAGTGCTTACTATGTGCAAAGCACTGTTCTATGAGGAGTCATTAGGAGTCACAATAAGAGCACAAAATGAGGTGCACACAGGACATTTTTTCGATATTTTGGTAGGACTGGCCATAAGCATTTTGGCATCTGCTGTCCACTCGTTTGTCACCATTGTAGTTTTGTTTATTGCCATCACACTAAGAGTATTGGAAGATTTCACTGGATACTGTTGAAGTAAGAAGCCAATGACGTTTTGAAATTGTAATATAAAACTCTAAACTTTTTGTCTTAAATCAGTCAATCACTTGATCAGTGGTATTTATTGAATGCTTACTGAGTGTCGATCACTGTACTAAGTGCTTGGGAGAGTACAATATAACAGAGTTGGTTGACATGTTTCCTGCCCACAATGAGCTTACAGTCTAGAAGGGGATACAGCTGTTAATATAAATCAATGTATTATGGAGGTGTACATAAGTTCTTTGGGGCTGAGAGAGGGATGAGTAAGGGTTTAAATCCAAATGCAAGGGTGACAAGGAGGAAAGAAGAGGAAATGAGGGATTAGTTGGGGAAGGCCTCATATGTATAATATGTCTCAAGAGACCAATTGCTGTGGGTAGGGAATGTACTCTGTTGTGTTGTACTCTCCCAATACAGTGATCGACACTCAATAAGCATTCAATAAATACCACTGATCAAATGATTGACTGATTTAAGACAAAAAGTTTAGAGTTTTATATTACAATTTCCAAACGTCATTGGCTTCTTACTTCAATAGTATCCAGTGAAATCTTCAAATACTCCTAGTGTGATGGCAATCCACAAAACTACAATGGTGACAAATGAGTCGATCAACTGAAGAAAAAACATTACTAGATTCTCATTTTCAGTACAGAACCATGTTATAAAAAGTGCATTGCATAAATTAAGTGGGTCAGCTCTTGCCAGGGAAGTCATTTATCCCCTATAATTTAGGAACTTTGGGAAGTGAATTAATTATTTCTGGCCCCTATGGGACCCTTCATTAAATTATTGCTTCCAGTATTTGGAGTCCTTTTTTCCAAAAGACTAACCTAAGAAATAATATGGAATACAAAGACTATAAGCCAATTTTTAAAGAAGCTCTTTCAATCTTCAATAAATGAATGGTATTTATTGAGTGCTGTGTGCAGAGCACTGTACTAAGCACTTGGGAGAGTACAGTATAGCAAAGTTGGTAGACATGTTTCCTGCCCAGAATGAGTTTACAGTCTAGAAGGGGATACAGCCAATGGTATTTTTTTTTCTGGTAGAAGATAAGCAATTTAGAGATTGGGGATATGTATGTATATACAGGTATAGGTAAACTTATCTATATCCCTGTCCTCTCTCTCAGTACATAGATATCTCTCTCTCTCTCTATTTATATAAATATATATAGACACCAAGAGAGAGAAGATGTCTGTATAGATATATAGAGATACAGATATACATATATATATATGTAGAGATATGTAGAGATACATATATATACAGGCGTGGTTTTTAGATTATAAATGTACCCAATGAATTGTTAACACATTGAAAAATGCTTAGATCTGCTAAATTCCAGGACAATAAAATTCAGATAACACAACGCTAAGAACACTGTCCAACTAATCATACTAATCACCACAATATCTCACTCAGCATCTTCCACTGAAAATCTATCCTTGCCATAAATCCTAAGAAACTATGATTTGCTATTATGAAAGTTTCATTTTATTTAAGTATCGATCCCAAAATAATTCTTGGCCCATATCAAAATAATCAGTGGGAAAAATGGGGCCTTTGACTCAGCAACTGACCTTAAATACACTTTGCCACCCGTCGAACTCAACGCTGGTTAGTTTTAAGCAAACATTGGCAATGATTTTTACTGCAGATCCACTCATTTCCCCATCTTATGTGCCCTCCTCTCTGTGTCGCCTAGTCATCTGGGTCTGCAGCTCTTTGCAAGTTTGCAATTTACCCCGAGCCCAACCCTACAACACTTACATACATATCCTCTAGACTGTAAGCTCGTTGTGGGCAGGGAATCTATTTTTGTATTGTACTTTCCCAAGCGCTTAGTACAGTGCTCTGCACACAATAAGCACTCAATAAATATGACTGGATGAATATCCGTACCCTCAGCCACTTCCTCTATCTGTAATTTAACTTCATGTCCGTCTCTCCCACTAGATTGTAAGCTCATTTAGGGTAGGGGTTATGTCTACAAACTTTCTTGTACTCTTCCAAATGGTTAGTATAGGGCTCTGCACCCAATAGACACTCAATAAATAGCCATGCTGTTTTAAGCACATTTCACATAGCTGTCAAAGACCAAACAGTCCTCTTGCATGTCACAGTGGGGGAAGTATAGGGAGCAAAGAAAAGAGAGCTCAGGGCCTTAAAACATGAAAGCGGTAAAGTGGAACACATATATGGCTCATTCGAATTGCCTCAGCTAGAGTTGAACCCCTTTCATAAATCCCTCTAGACTTTAAGCTCATTGTGGGCAGAGAACATGTCTCTGTAAATAGTATGCTCCCAAGCACTTACTACAGTGCTCTGCACAGAGTAAGCGCTCAATATGATCAATTGATTGATTAACTAGCAATCCAACTCAGGCATGCAAGCCAGAGTAAATCCAACGATGGAGTAAATCTGCTCCCTGGGCCCCGCTTTGCCCAGCCCTACTTTAAATGAGTTCCTTTGGGAGATTCGTTATATAAATGCAGCATCGCCTGGACGTAGGTCGGCTGCCTGGAGGAAAAATAAAAAATATTGTGAGGAATACTGAAATACTTCAGAGTGATTTCCTTAAATACACCTATACAAGATGTCTTCTTTTAGATCTTGGCAGTGGAATTCTGAAATCAATGATAATAAGTTTTGACTATAAGCACAAATATTGCTGAGATAAATCACAGTTTACATTTTCATCCAATTCACCGGGTATCAGGGTAATATAAAAAGGTAGGCATATGATTACCTGTTGTGCCAAGATTAAAACTAAGGTTTTATTAATCTGAATAATAGTTGAATAAATGACCTGACATGCTGTAACATGTCATTAAATACTTCATTTTCTTATTTCTTTATCAAGATGGCACATCAATCAATCAATAGCATTTATAAAGCACTCACTGTGTGCAGAGCGCTGCATTAAGCACTTGGGAAAGCATAATACAACATAATCTGTAGATGTGATCCCTGCCCACAAGATACTTACAGTCAACAGGGGAAGGCAGACATTAAAATAGATTAGGGATTGGGGAGCTACTAGAGAAATAAGAATATTTACATAAATACTTGGGGTGAGTATCAAAGTGCTTATTTTTTATTTTTGTTCCATATCTGGATATTTGTTCCAGATATCACTTTGGGTTATGGTATTTTTTTAGTAGTATATTATTATCAAAATACTGTATCCAAGCTGAATGAAAACTCTGGTAGTTTCCATGCCTCCAAACAAAAAATACGCAAAGATGTTATCAACCGTAGCGACCTAATCGTTGTTAAAATAGAACTGCTTATAATCCAGATTAGAAGAAACTAGAAATAAGAGTGATGCTCTCAATTCACATTACAAAAATGTCTTCAAAAAGTTTCAATAAATTCATCTTTAATCTCACACTAAGGGAGGAGGAAGAAACTCCCTAACTATACAACCTATTGTCGGCTGCTTTTAGTTATGTCATTTGTTTGTAAAGGTTTTTAATGCAAAAGAATCTATTTGCTTATTTTCTTTCAACACTATTTCTTTTGTAAAATAAAACCCAGTCTTTTAAAATTCTTGAATTTTTCCCCAAACTGGGGAATGTCTTTAAATGCTTAAAATCTTTTTATTTTCAGCATGAGATGAAGTCCTGTAAAGAGTTAAAAGCACGTGGTCAACTTCAGATAAGTTTTTAACATAGATTTAGGTCAATCCTTTGACCCAACTAGACCTCAGTCAATTACTGAAAAGTATTGATGTGAGCTAATTACTTAAAAGGAAATAAATTATGCTGACAATGTTTAAATTCACCCCCTCTTCTGCCGGAGACAAAGTCATAAGATTAGACAACTTGTCTTATAGATTACTGCAATTTCATTAGCCTTGAGAAGCATGTGTCTAATTGGAATTCTATTTGTCTTCTTCTTGCCCAGTGAAATACTTCCATCAATCAGCTAATCATAGTCTAATGGGCTTTTGGCATTTGTGATCTTGATGAAAACAACACAATGCACTTCTCAGGTGTATGCTCAACACGAAGTAATGTAATAATGCAATAATGTAATAATGGCATTTGTTAAGCGCTTACGATGTGCAAAGCACTATTCTAAGCTCTGGGGGGGATACAAGGTGATCGGGTTGTCCCATGTGGGGCTCACAGTCTTAATCCCCATTTTTTACAGATGAGGGAACTGAGGCTCAGAGAAGTTAAGTGACTTGCCCAAGGTCACACAGCAGACATGTGGCAGAGCCGGGATTCGAACCCATGACCTCTGACTCCCAAGCCCGGGCTCTTTCCACTGAGCCATGCTGCTTCCCTGTAAGTATAGGGGTATGCAGTGACAAAGGATAGGGAATGTATGCAGTAACAATAATAATAGTAATAATAATATCCGTTAAGTGCTTACTATGTGCCAGGCAGTGTACTAAGCACCGGGGTGGATACAAGCAAATCAGGTTGGACATGGCCCCTGTCATCATCATCATCATCAATCGTATTTATTGAGCGCTTACTGTGTGCAGAGCACTGTACTAAGCGCTTGAGAAGTACAAGTTGGCAACATATAGAGACAGTCCCTACCCAACAGTGGGTTCACAGTCTAAAAGGGGGAGACAGAGAACAAAACCAAACATACTAACAAAATAAAATAAATAGAATAGATATGTACAAGTAAAATAAATAAATAGAGTAATAAATATGTACAGACATATACACATACATACAGGTGCTGTGGGGAAGGGAAGGAGGTAAGATGGGGGGGATGGAGAGGGGGACGAGGGGGAGAGGAAGGAAGGGGCTCAGTCTGGGAAGGCCTCCTGGAGGAGGTGAGCTCTCAGTAGGGCCTTGAAGGGAGGAAGAGAGCTGTCCCAAACAGGGTTCACAGTCTCAATCCCCATTTTACAAATGAGATAACTGAGGCACAGGGCACTTGAGTGACTTGGCCAAGGTCCCACAGCAGACAGGTTGCGGAGCCGGGATTAGAACCCAGGTCCCAGTGCTCTATTCACTAGGCCACACCGCACCGGGGGCCATGGAAGCAACAACCCACCGCAAGCCCCACCGATCGAGATCAGGAGCTGGGGAACCGACGGAGAGGAGTGAACACCGGCACACCAGACTGACCAGTCATTCATTCATTCATTCAATCGTATTTATTGAGCGTTTACTGTGTGCAGAGCACTGAACTAAGCACTTGGGAAGTACAAGTCGGCAACATATAGAGACGGTCCCTACCCAACAATGGGCTCACAGTCTAGAAGGGGGAGACAGACAACAAAACAAAACATTATTATTATTATTTTATTATTATTATTAATAATAATAATAATGACATTTATTAAGCACTTACTATGTGCAAAGCACTGTTCTAAGCGCTGGGGAGGTTACAAGGTAATCAGGTTGTCCCACCGGGGGCTCACAGTCTTTATCCCCATTTTACAGATGAGGTAACTGAGGCACAGAGAAGTTAAGTGACTTGGCCATAGTCACACAGCTGACAAGTGGCAGAGCCGGGATTTGAACCCATGAGCTCTGACTCCGAAGCCCGTGCTCTTTCCACTGAGCCACACTGCTCTCTAATTATTATGTGCAAAGCACTGTTTCTAAGCACTGGGGAGGTTACAAGGTGATCAGGCTGTCCCACAGTGGGGCTCACAGTCTTCATCCCCATTTTACAGATGAGGTAACTGAGGCCCAGAAAAGTGAAGTGATTACATATCAATCGATGGTATCTATTGAGTACTTATTGTGTGCAGAGCACTGTATTTATTAAGCGCTCTGTGCAAAGCACTGTTCCAAGCACTGGGGAGGTCACAAGGTGATCAGGTTGCACCATGGGGGGCCCACAGTCTCCATCCCCATTTTACAGATGAGGCAACCGAGGCGCAGAGAAGCGAAGTGACTTGCTCAAAGTCACACAGCTGACAACTGTAGCAGCGTAGAAGCAGCGTGGCTTAGTGGAGGGAGCGTGGGCTTTGGAGTCAGAGGTCATGGGTTCGAATCCCGGCTCCGCCACGTGTCTGCTGTGTGACCGTGGGCAGGTCACTCAACCTCCCTGAGCCTCAGCTACCTCATCTGCAAAATGGGGACCAAGACATGTTATGCTGCTACCCCCAAACTAGATTATAAGCTTCTCGTGGGCAGGGAGAATGCCATGCCTTTATTCTGACCTCCCAACCACCTCGTGTATGGTGTGGGGCCGTCTCTATATGTTGCCAACTTGTACTTCCCAAGCGCTTAGTACAGTGCTCTGCACACAGTAAGCGCTCAATAAATACGATTGAATGAATGAATGAACTCTCCCAAGTGCTTAGTACAGTGCTTTCCACAGAGTAAGGGCTTAATAAATACTACATATTTACTGAATATTTATATAACAATAATGATAATTATGGTCTTTGTTGAGCACTTACTATGTGCTGAGCACTGTTCTAAGCACTGGGATAGATATAAGGTAATCAGGTGGTCAAAAAAGGGGCTCATACTCTTAATCCCCATTTTATAGATGAGGTACCTGAAGGCCAGAACATTATTGCTAGTGGCATATGCTACTAAGCTGTAACTGCACTCGGTTTAGGGTCAGGAAGAAGCTGGCATGGCACTGTTGAAGATTTTCTTCTTATTATTAATAGTTCAAAGCACTAGGATAGATACAGGATACAGTCCCTGTCCAGCATGAGGTCTTAGAAAGTAGGAGGGAGAGCGGGGATTTATTTCTCTTTTTACAGTTGAGAAAACTGGGGCATAGAAAAGGTAAGCGACTTGCCCAAGGTTCCACAGCAATCCATTAGCAGAGCCGGGATTAGAACCCAGGACCTCTGTCTCCCAAGTCCAAGCTTCTTCCACCAGGCCATGCTGCTTCTCCCACCTCTGTCCATTCGCCCCTCTGCTCTTGACTCCGGGCCAAGTTGGAGCCACTCGAAACACATCCCAAGTAGCCACAGGGCACACTGAAACTTGCTGTTGTACGAGGAACTAGACGAATGAATCAATCAATCAATCAATCAATCGTATTTATTGAGCGCTTACTATGTGCAGAGCACTGTACCAAGCGCTTGGGAAGTACAAATTGGCAACACATAGAGACGGTCCCTACCCAACAGTGGGCTCACAGTCTAAAAGGGGGAGACAGAGAACAAAACCAAACATACCGACAAAATAAAATAAATAGGATAGAAATGTACAAGTAAAATAAATAAATAAAGAGTAATCAATCAATCAATCAATCAATCAATCGTATTTATTGAGCGCTTACTATGTGCAGAGCACTGTACTAAGCGCTTGGGAAGTACAAATTGGCATCACATAGAGACAGTCCCTACCCAACAGTGGGCTCACAGTCTAAAAGGGGGAGACAGAGAACAGAACAAAACATACCAACAGAATAAAATAAGTAGGATAGAAATGTATAAGTAAAATAAATAGAGTACTAAATATGTGCAACCATATGAAATATGTGCAACCATTCATTTCAGTGAGAATGAAATGAATCTCACTGCTTCTTCCTTGTAATCCACTGAAATATGTCCATAAGGAAATGGCTGGGAATTCCTGTTCTGTTAGAAATTTCATTTTTTAATACTTTAGACACAACTGTGAGAAATAAGCACTGGTCCATATGGGGTTTAAAGGAGAACCTCCCCATACTAGAAAAAAAATATTACCTTAAGGACTATTACTGTAGCTCTATAAGCACACACCTATCATGTGTATATACATATATATGTATATTCATATACACATTTACATTTAATAATAATATTATATATATTTATTTTATTTTGTTAGTATGTTTGGTTCTGTTCTCTGTCTCCCCCTTTTAGACTGTGAGCCCACTGTTGGGTAGGGACTGTCTCTATGTGTTGCCAATTTGTACTTCCCAAGTGCTTAGTACAGTGCTCTGCACATAGTATGCGCTCAATAAATACGATTGATTGATTGATTGAATAATAATAATAATAATAGTATTTATTAAGCGCTTACTATGTGCAAAGCACTGTTCTAAGCGCTGGGGAGGTTACAAGGTGATCAGATTTTCCCGCGGGGGGCTCACAGTCTTAATCCCCATTTTACAGTTGAGGTAACTGAGGCACAGAGAAGTGAAGTGACTTGCCCAAAGTCACACAGCTGACAATTGGCGGGGCCGGGATTTGAACCCATGACCTCTGACTCCAAAACCCGTGCTCTTGCCACTGAGCCATGCTGCTTCTCCATCATTTACACATGATCCTATGGCATATGCCTGTCACATGTGTGTATGCACACACACACATACATATAAGATCATGTACATGTCATGTACATATACACTGTACTAAGTGCGTGGGAGACTTCAATGCAACAGATTTCAATTCAATAGACATGACTGTGTCTACTAACTCTATTGCACTGAATGAACCCGCTGTTGGGTAGGGACCATCTCTATATGTTGCCAACTTGTACTTCCCAAGCGCTTAGTACAGTGCTCTGCACACAGTAAGCGCTCAATAAATACGATTGAATGAATGAATGAATGAATGAACTCTCCCAAGTGCTTAGTACAGTGCTTTCTACAGAGTAAGGGCTTAATAAATACTACATATTTACTGAATATTTATATAACAATAATGATAATTATGGTATTTGTTAAGCACTTACTATGTGCCAAGCACTGTTCTAAGCACTGGGATAGATACAAGGTAATCAGGTTGTCAAAAAAGGGGGCTCATAGTCTTAATCCCCATTTTATAGATGAGGTACCTGAAGGCCAGAGAAGTTAAGCGGCTTGTCCGAGGTCACACAGCTGACAAGCGGCAGAGTCGAGATTAGACCCCACATCCTCTGACTCCCTACCCCGTGCTCTTTCCACTAGGTTGCTACACATTTATAATATATACAACATTTTCCGTTACAGCTATAAAACAAAAAGGCAAATGAAAGTTTTTGGTTTATATGGAGATTAAAAATAAAAACACGTTTGCACTGCTGGTGCAGTATACGTTTAACATGCTTTTAAATGTGTTGATTATAAAGTGTCACCATTCGTGAGATTTAGGACGACGGTAATAGATTTGAGTACAGAGCTTGAACATAAAGCAGAAAAGTAAATCTTTTCTTCAGAGTAATAGCAAATAGTCAAAGACTGGTACTGGAAGTGAAGCGGTATGGGGAGAACCAGAACCTGACGGGAAAAAGCAAGTTGGTAGGCGCGTAAAAACTTCTGCTTCTTAAACACTCCAGCTCTTCCCACCCTCTACGTTCAAATCCACAGGATGACTCCAAGTGACCCCCCAAAATAATCTGCTCCTGGATGCCAGCAGCCTTAATTCAGCCCTGAATACACAAACACTCCTCATTCCTCCTCTCCTCTCGCTTCAAGTGCTGTCCAAAACCAACTACGAGACGTGTTAAAACCACATCAGAGGAACCAGAGGGATGGGTGAAATCCTAATACTTGGCCTGAAAAAGCAAATAGAAGCGGAGCCCAGAGATTTATCCATCTAATCCCCCACTTATTTAAAGTTATGATTCTTATTTCTGGCAGTACTCATTTTCCATTTCTTTAATTCAAAGACAGACACTACTATTATTAGATATATGCACGATATTTATACGATATGTGGCATCCAATGTGATTCTTCATACAATTAGAATAGCTGTAGCTATTTTCCCTATTACGATAAGGTCGAGCCACTTTCTTGGGAAATATTGCGCTGCTATACATCAGGTCCTCACATTCCGTTACAAATAATATCCACACTCCCATAAACTCCCTAGTCTCCCTTTCAGTTTAAGATTACTGACTACTTTGGCCTACTAAAGAGGCTCTTTCAGGAGTAACGCTTATCAAAGACTATTTATCAGGTCCTAGAAATGCCTGGTCTTTGCTCTCGGCACATTCATTCTGAAAGAGCAATTTGGTACCTTCAGCTGGTTCTCATTTATTCTACATCTCAGAGTCCACGCTTCTCATTTGTGAACGGCCACTTGCCTACCTTGTTTCCCTGAGATGAAAAAAGCATAAATGCATGCTTTCAAAGGCTGAAACTGTGCACATAAAGCTAGCATACAAAAATTGAGGAAAATCCCAAATCAAACTACTGACAAAGGTTTTCCAAACAGCTCCTCCGATTATTCTGTACTGCTTGTCTTCCTAGGCAAGAATAAGATTGCAAATTATGAATGACATCACACACTCAACAAATACCATATAATTATCATTACTATTATTATTGTCAGTATCAAGTAGCGTGGCCTAGTAGAAATAGCAAAAGAGCATGGGGCTGGGAATAAGAGGACATGGGTTTTTAATCCCAGCTCTGCCACTTGCCTGCTGTGTGACTTCAGGCAAGTCTAGACTTCAGTTTCCTCATTTGTAAATTGGGAACTCAATACCTGATGTCCCTCTTTCTTATATTATGAGCACCACAAGGGCCAGGGACTGTGCTGACCTGTTTATCTTGTATCTAAACCTCAATGATTAGCATAGCGCTTGACACATGGAAAGCACTCAAGAAACACTATTATTATTATTATTACGTATTGAGAAGTATTTATTGATATTTGGTTTCATGTGAATCTATATTGAATATTATTAAAAGTATGGGCATTGCGTGTCTATCACAATATCATATGGTCAGTATAATCAATGGAAGTGCAGCATGGCCTAGAGGATAGATCACAAGAATAGGAATTAGGAGACCAGGATTTTAAACCTGGGCCACTGGCTTCGTAGGAGTAACCCTACGAAGTCACTCAATTTATCTGTGTGTCTGTTATTTCATCTGTAAAATGGAGATAAAATACCCGTTCTTCCTCCTCAGGCTGTGAGCTTCACCTGGACGAGGACTTTGACTGATCTGATTGCACTGTATCTACCCCAGTGCTTGGAACATTAAAAGGTTTTAACAAATGTCATTTATTATTATCAAGACTTCTTATTAGTACTAAATGGTCACAGCTGCAAAATGGGCATAAAACACCTGTTCTCCCTCTCACTTAGGCTGTGAACAACATGTGGATGGGGCTGTGTCTATAACAGTTGCACTATATCTACCATCATCATCATCAATCATATTTATTGAGCACTTACTGTGTGCAAAGCACTGTACTAAGCGCTTGGGAAGTACAAGTTGGCAACATATAGAGACAGTCCCTACCCAACAGTGGGCTCACAGTCTAAAAGGGGGAGACAGAGAACAAAACCAAACATAGTAATGAAATAAAATAAATAGAATAGATATGTACAAGTAAAATAGAGTAATAAATATGTACAAACAAATATACATATATACAGGTGCTGTGGGGAAGGGAAGGAGGTAAGATGGGGGGATGCAATGGCACATTTAACAAATGCCATTATTACCACTGTCATTATTATTAGCAGTAATAATAAAAATGACAATAATACCAAGTGGCAACAGCAGCCAAGTTAATGATGGCAGGGTGGAGAGCGGGGAAGGCTGCATAAACTGTTTCCCTGCTTTTATTTCTCCTTGTGCTGCTATTTCACACTGGGCTCCCAGCTGCCAGTTCTGTGACACCAACAACGGTATGCTCCCCAGCTTGTGAGGTAAGTCATTGCTTCATGCTTCTGTTCTAATATATAATATATATATAATATATAGAAAATGTAAGATGGGGGCCGGAGTTGGGCCAGGCCGGACCCGGGGGAGCCCCCCATGCCCCCGCGGCCGGACACACGCGCAACATGGCAAACGCCCTGGCCAAGCCATGTGCGAACGCTACCGAGGGGGCTTTGACCCGGCAGAGAAGATTGTGAACAGCAGCGGCAAACTGTACCATGAGCGGTGTTTCGCGTGTGCCAGTGTTTCCAGCAGTTTCCCGAAGGGCTCTTCTACGAGTTTGAAGGAAGTACTGCGAGCATGATTTTCAGATGCTTTTCACACCATGCTGCCACTAGTGTGCCCAGCCGCTCCTCTGCCGCCGCTCACCTCCTCACTGGGCCTCGTTCTCACCCGTTCCGCCGTCGACCCCCAGCCCACATCATAGACTTAGAACAAGAATCCGAGTATTGTCCATATATCCCCCTGTCCTGGAATGCCCTCCCTCCGCACATCCACCAAGCTAGCTCTCTTCCTCCCTTCAAAGCCCTACTGAGAGCTCACCTCCTCCAGGAGGCCTTCCCACACTGAGCCCCCTCCTTTCTCTCCCCCTTCCCCTTTCCCCCCGACCTCTTTCCCACAGCACCTGTATATATGTTTGTACAGATTTATTACTCTATTTTACTTGTACATATTTACTATTCTATTTATTTTATTTTGTTAGTATGTTTTGTTTTGTTGTCTGTCTCCCCCTTCTAGACTATGAGCCCGTTGTTGGGTAGGGACCGTCTGTATATTCTGCCAACTTGTGCTTCCCAAGAGCTTCTGCACACAGTAAGCGCTCAATACATATGATTGAATGAATCATCCCCTCCTCCCCCTCTCCATCCCCCCCATCTTACCTCCTTCCCTTCTCCACAGCACCTGTATATATGTATATATGTTTGTACATATTTATTACTCTATTTATTTATTTATTTATTTATTTTACTTGTACATTTCTATCCTATTTATTTTATTTTGTTAGTATGTTTGGTTTTGTTCTCTGTCTCCCCCTTTTAGACTGTGAGCCCACTGTTGGGTAGGGACTGTCTCTATATGTTGCCAATTTGTACTTCCCAAGCGCTTAGTACAGTGCTCTGCACATAGTAAGTGCTCAATAAATACAATTGATGATGATGATGATGAATGAATGAATGAATGAGAGAGGAGATGATCAGTTTCTATTGAACCTCAAGGCAACATGTTTTTCTTGCCTGGGAAAATTATTTAATACAAACCACTTCGATATCCATCAGGGAATGGATCCAGAGCCTTAGGAACGTGGATCTCAAAGATGAATAGGTTACTTTAACATGCAAGAAATACAGGATATATGGACAACACTCAGATTCTTGTTCTAAGTCTATGACCCTGCAATGTGGCAAGACCCATGATTAAAGGAGTGTCTGATCACATTATGATCTTGCAAATGATTTTGCAAAATGATTTATCAAAAGGTCTTGTTTCCATATGCAACAATTTGTTTTTCTTCATTTAATATATCTTTACTACGGGAAGAATTTGCATGCATATCTGAGAGTTGTTACGGGCGTTCTGGCAAATTTAATTCAACTATGGGGTTTCTATGCCTTGACAGATTTCTTTTTTAGAAATAAGTGCAATAAGTATAAGATACTGTACCTTTAGGATGAAGAGGTGTGTGCTGTCAGTTTTGACACAGAAAAGGCATCTTGTCACTGCTGAGAAGCAGTGTGGACTAGTGGATAGAGCACAGGCCTAGGAGTCAGAAGGTCACGGGTTCTAATCCCAGCTCTGCCACTTGTCTGCTGTGTGACCCTGGGCAAGTCACCTAACTTCCCTGTGCCTCAGTTCCCTCATCTGCAAAATGGGGATTAAGACTGTGAGCCCTTTGTGGGACAGGGACTGTATCCAACTGAATTATCTTGTACCTACCCAAATGCTTAGAACAGTGCCTTGCACTTAAAGAGCACTTAACATATTCCAAAATTATTATTATTATTATTACTACTATTCCCAAAAAGTAATGATACAGGGAAAGGGGGCTTCAAGAGACAAATTTTTCATCATCAGTACGGATATTAATCAATAAATGGTATTTACTGAGAAACTACTGTATTGAGAACCATCCAAAGCACCTGGAAGAGTAAAACAGTGAAATACGTTCATTCATTCATTCATTCAATCGCATTTATTGAGCGCTTACTGTGTGCAGAACACTGTACTAAGCATTTGGGAAGTACAAGTGGGCAACATATAGAGACGGTCCCTACCCAACAATGGGCTCACAGTCTAGAAGGGGAAGACAGACAACAAGACAAAACATGTGGTCCGGTGTCAAGTCATCAGAATAAACAGAAGTAAAGCTAGATGCACATCACTGACAAAATAAATAGAATAGTAAATATGTACAAGTAAAATAGAGTGATAAATCTGTACAAACACATATACAGGTGCTGTGGGGAGGGGAAGGAGGTAGGGCGGGGGGGATGGGGGGGGAGAGGAAAAAGGGGGCTCAGTCTGGGAAGGCCTCCTGGAGGAGGTGAGCTTTCAGTAGGGCCTTGAAGGGAGGAAGAGAACTAGCTTGGCAGATGTGTAGAGGGAGGGTATTCCTGGCCAGGGGGAGGATGTGGGCTGGGGGTCGATGGTGGGACAGGCGAGAACGAGGCACAGTGAGGAGGTTAGCCGCAGAGGAGTGGAGGGTGCGGGCTGGGCTGGAGAAGGAGAGAAGGGAGGTGAGGTAGGAGGGGGCGAGGTGATGGACAGCCTTCAGGCCGAGGGTGAGGAGTTTTTGCTTGATGCGTAGGTTGACTGGGAGCCACTGGAGATTTTTGAGGAGGGGAGTAACATGCCCAGAGCGTTTCTGCACAAAGATGATCCGGGCAGCAGCGTGAAGTATAGACTGAAGTGGGGAGAGACAGGAGGATGGGAGATCGGAGAGGAGGCTGATGCAGTAATCCAGTCAGGATAGGATGAGAGCTTGAACGAGCAGGGTAGCGGTTTGGATGGAGAGGAAAGGGCGGATCTTGGCGATGTTGCGGAGGTGAGACCGGCAGGTTTTGGTAACGGTTTGGATGTGAGGCATGATTCCTGTGTCTCTAAGAGCAGTGGAAAGAGCCCGGGCTTTGCAGTCGGAGGTCATGAGTTCAAATGCCGGCTCTGCCAATTGTCAGCTGTGTGATTTTGGGAAAGTCACTTAACTTCTCTGTGCCTCAGTTCCCTCATCTGTAAAATGGGGATTAAGACTGTGAGCCCCACATGGGACAACCTGATCACCCTGTAACCTCCCCAGCACTGAGAACAGTGCTTTGCACATAGTAAGCGCTTAATGAATGCCATCGTTATTATTATTATAATCTAATGGGAGAAACAAGCAGATATAATGGTTTATAAACAGTGGAAGCAGGAGAAAAGCACCAATATAACGTAGGCTTAAAAAAAAAAGAAAAGAAGAGTTTTGTCACTACAACAGGCTGAGTTGATGCTTGGAATACTGCATGTTAAGAAGAACTAGAGAAACACTACTACAGTGACTGAAGAGAAGGAGCAGGTTCATGTGAAAACATCCTGAAATGATTACAGTTTTTAGAGTGGGAAAAGACAGAGGATAAGAGCACACATGATGTCTACAAAATCATGGGATGTGTGGCCAGTACTGGCCCTTAGCAAACTATTATTATTATTATGGTATTTTTAAGTGCTTACTATGTGTCAAACACTGTTCTAAGTAAGCTCTGGAGTCTGCACAAGTTAAACAGGTTGGACACAGTCCCTTTTCCACATGGGACTCACGGCCTAAATAGGAGAGAGAACAGGTATTGAATCCCTATTTTACAGATGAGGAAACCAAGGCACAGAAAAGTGAAGTGGCTTCCCCAAAGTCAGAGAAGTGATGGAGGCAGGATCAGAACCCAGGTCCTCTGATTCCCAGGCCCATGCACTTTCCACTATGCCACCCTGCTCCTTGACTTTTAAATTACCAGAACTTTTGGAATGAGCATGGACACCCTTTTTTTGAGACCTCGCTCAACTGCTAGCCTGCTGTGTGACTTTGGGCAAGTCAAAACCACTCCAGGCCTCAGTTTCCTCATCTGCAAATTGAGGGTATCGTGAGCCCCACCCATGTAAACAGGGACCATGTCTGATGTCACATCCCATGTTAATAAATTATCTTAAAAAAAAACCAAAAAGATTAATTGTGTCAGTCAGGCTTGAAGTGTATCATAGGGTGGGGAAAATAATCACTTTTCCCTTGAATAAATATCTTTGGGTTATATAGGCCCATTCTTGGATCCATACATTGTGTTTTCCTTTTTGCATGTCCCTCCAAAGATCTTTACTCCTTTATCTACTAAAAATTTGTTGTCTGTCAAGAGCATCTACATGAACCAATATGGATAATTAGTTACAGTTCGGCAACAGGCAGTTTGGATTTGGATCAAACATTTCAGTGTGATCTTAATCCAAATGATTTTTATGCATGCTTTTCAGAAATAGCATGGCTTTTAAAATGGGGAAAAAAGCTTAAGGAGCAAATCTAATAAAACCAAGTTTAAGCCACATATAAATCAAGTCTCCCTCTCAAGTCTTGGTAGGCTACACATTATAATGGAAGCAATAAGCCCCTAAAGCCCAATTTAATATTTAACTGTGAATAGGAAAATCTCATTACCTGTAGAGTCCTTCCTAAATATACATTGCATATACGGATATACGGATTCTACATTTTGGGTTTTTACCATAAGCAAAAAGCTACTAAATGGAGTCATGTTTCTAGTTAAATAAGTGGAGGAAACAGCCAGGATTTTACTGTGAAATGAATGAGTATTTGTAATCCATTTTTATACTGTTTTTATTAAGTTTTTAGTGCTTTCAGACACATGGAAAACACTGTGGGTGGAAATAAAGACAACAAATCAAAATGGGTTTTTAATTTACTTTCAGTCCCACACCATAACCTACTAAACTGTCCTCCTATAAACCACTTCACTTTTTACTGGGAAACACTGTGAAGGCCAAGAATTTCGGCCTATTGATTTGTCCACTTAACTTCAACCTTTTCTTAGTGGTATAACCCAATTTAAATTGCCATTTGGCATTTTATTTCTTACTGTTTAGCGCCCTACATGCTGTCACCATTTTAATTTCTACATCAGGACCACACCCAGTCTGATACCAGAAAATCAATACGGTGGCACCGAATAACACGGTCCTTTTCTGGATGTTACCAGGCTATTTAGGCCAACGGACTAGGATTTGGCAGTGGTATTAACTGTTTCCCGTTTAGAGATTTCTTGCCCTGCTTTCTCACCAAATTCCAATGGCACCAAAAATTGGGGTGGTTTCACAGGAGGCTGAAATCTAGGGAAGTCCTCTTGATTCACAGCTTGGCCACTTTCATAATGTAAAGCGTCAACCACTGCTAAAGGTCAGAGTTCTGTTTGCCACAATAAAAAAACCCCAATTTACTGTGGGAACAAACCAATAATAATAATAATAATAATGATGTTATTTGTTAAGCGCCTACTAAGTGCCAACCACTGCACTAAGTGTCGGAGTGGATATAAGCAAATCGAGTGGGACACAGTCCCTGTTCCATGTGGGACTCACAGTTTCAATCCCAATTTTACAGATGGGATAACTGAGGCACAGAGAAGTTAAATACCTGCCCCAAATCACAGAGTTGACAAGTGGCAGAGCCGGGATTCGAACTCATGACCTCTGACTCCCAAGCCCGTGCTCTTTCCACTAAGTCACGCTGCTTCCCTAATATCCTCTCCCTCCAACTGCATAAACCCATGAATTTACTATTATTACAGTGTGGGGGATTTGCAAGATGGGGCATGGAAATTCAACAATCTTAAAGTTTGAAAGGGCTAATCAAGAATCAAACAATAACCAAACGATGATAGCAGTGAGTTTTCCCTCTCTCTCTTTTTTTTTTTTTTTTTGCAAGGGGCAGGAAGTATTTTCGAGTTGTTTAAATTTGGAAAAAATTGAAGCAGAACAGAGAACCAAAATTATATGAAGGAGTTTATTAGGAGGCAGACCATTTTGGTGTCTTTTCTACAATTATACTCTGCTAATTGAGTTATCCTGGAATATTGAACCCAGCGAGGGGCTTATCTCTCATTACTGATGTCCTGCTTTTTGTAGAGCACTATATTTAGTGCTTCAGATTTTATAATAGATGGACAAGACACAACCTCCCCCCACCCCCTTTCAGGGTTTATAATTTCATGAATTCCTGGGAATCTTTTTTTATGGTATTTGTTATCTGCTTTCTTATATGCCAAGCACCGCACTAAGCATTGGCAAAAATACAAGATAATTAGGTCAGACGCAGTCCCTGTCTTACACAGGACTTACGTTTAAATATAAGGGAGAACAGACATTTAACCCCTATTGTAGAGATAAGGAAACTGAGTCACAGAGGTTCTTAGTGACTTGTCTAAGGTGACGCAGCAGACCCATGACGGAGCTGGGATTATCATCTGTAAAATGGGGATGAAGACTTTGAGCCCCGCGTGGGACAACCTGATCACCTTGTAACCTCCCCAGAGCTTAGAACAGTGCTTTGCACATAGTAAGGGCTTAATAAATGCCATTATTATTATTATTATTATTATTACACCCAGGTCTTCGGACTCTCAGGTCTTCTGACTCCTTCAACTACCAAGGCTGCTTTTCATCCTGTGTCTGATGTTAAATTCCACCAGTTCTGCTTATTCATATTGCAGTGTCTGCTTATGTTCATCTTCAATTACGGAAACCTTCAACAGAAAGCTACTGTTTCGCTACACTGCCTAATTGTCACTTGCATTGTCTTCTGCCATCTCTTTACGAAGAGCAGGTGATGGAGTGTGGCAAGCTACCAGAGGCTTAATTATTTCACTTCAAATATTGTGTAAGCAGCAATAGTATTAAGTGTAATTTATCCATTTCAAGCTTGTTTGACGGTTATGGCGACTTCAAGTACTAAATACAGAGACAAAGGTAGTTAGGAATACACATTACATCAGAATCAGTGACAAAAATTATTAAATTGAGGATCTATGCTATTTCACTTGATGGCAGCAGTTACCATCGGACTAACGGAGCATATAGGAACCATCTGGACCCTGCGATGCTTTAGAGATGAACTCAAAGAGCAAGGACATGTCAACCTTTCTGCCTCCACATAATCACAGTCTTCTGCATATTATTACAGGGCTGCCGGTCCTGTCTTTGGGTGCTGGATACCAGCTATTTAAAGGAACGATTCTTGAGCTCGAAAAGTGGACACATATCTTAAAATAAAAGGCAAGCACAATCCACATCATTTCCACCGCCTCATGTTTCACTGAAGAATTTCAAGTACCAAAGGATCAAATTTAGCTGGGGGGAAATTACTGCTTTTTAGGTTCCTGATCTTCGAATGATACTAAAGCATGACTAAAGGCAGCTTGATGCTGTAATTCATAAGCACACTATCTGGATTTAAAGTCTGATACGTATCTCATTCTAGCGGTAATTCTCTCTTAGGTTTCCTTTTAATTTATGTGGTCTCCAGGAAGTATATATTAAGGGGGATCAAAACTCAGCATAACGTTCTTCAAAGCTAAATTCAGAAGGTAAATGCAGCAGCAAAGGGGTGTTAGAGAAGCAGCGCGGCTCAGTGGAAAGAGGCCGGACTTTGGAGTCAGAGGTCATGGGTTCGCATCCCAGCTCCGCCACATGTCTGCTGTGCGACCTTGGGCCAGTCACTTAACTTCTCTGAGCCTCAGTTACCTCATCTGGAAAATGGGGATTAAGACTGTGAGCCCCACATGGGATAACTTGATCACCTTGCATCCCCCCCAGCGCTTAGAACAGTGCTTTGCACATAGTAAGCGCTTAACAAATGCCATTATTATTATTGACAGCATTACTTGAGGGTTGGAACTAATAAAGATAATAATAATGGTGGTAACTGTTCATTCATTCATTCAGTCAATTGCATTTATTGAGCGCTTACTGTGTGCAGAGCACTGTGCTAAGTGCTTGGGAAGTACAATTCGGTAACATATAGAAACGGTCCCTACCCAACAACAGGCTCACAGTCTAGAAGGGGGAGACAGACAACAAAACATGTAGACAGGTGATCTATCCTAGCGTTTAGTTCAGTGCCTGGCACATATGACCTGCTTAACAAATACCATAAAACACCACCACCCCACCCACCAAAAAATAGTGTGCTGCCCAAACTTGCCCAAGATGCCTAATAATAATAATAATAATAATAGCATTTGTTAAGCGCTTACTATGTGCCAAGCACTGTTCTAAGATCTGATATAGATACAAGGTTATCAGGTTGTCCCACGTGGGGCTCACAGTCTTTGTCCCCATTCCACAGATGAGGCAACTGAGGCACAGAGAAACCAAATGACCTGCCCAAAGTCACACAGCTGGCACGTGGCAGAGCAGGGAGTGCTTACCATGTGCCAGGCACTGCACTAAGTGCTGGGGTGGATACAAACAAATTGAGTTGGACCCAATCCCTGACCTAACATGGAGCTCTCAGTCTCGATACCCATTTTACAGATGAGAGAACTGAGGCGCAGAGTGGTGAAGTGATTTGCCCAAGGTCACACAGCAGACAAGTGGCAGAGACAGGATGAGATCTCATGACCTTGTGACTGCCAGGTGTGTGCTCTATCCACTATGCCACGCTGCTTCCCTGAGTATGCTGCCAACTTGTACTTCCCAAGCGCTTAGTATAGTGCTCTGCACACAGTAAGCACTCAATAAATACAATTGATTGATTGATTGATTGAGTAAGAGCTGTGGCTGGACGTTCACAATAAGTCTTCAATAAACCCTGCTGAACGAGTGAGTGAACAGTACAAGTGAGATCCCGGCCGACCAATGTGATTTCTCCAGACAGCCAGTTGCAGGAACTGAGGCAGTAGACGCCACCCAACTGGCTTCATTACATTGTAATGAACAGTTAATTTCTATGTCATTTCTACGAATTATGTTGTAAAGTAAACCGAATTAAGTCCGGATGGATGAAATACTTAACCATAAGCACTAAGCTCCCAAGCTAGAGAACTCCAAATGGCTGTGAAACCTGGAAACTACTGCAGAAGGCACCTGAAGCGTTAAGTGCTTACTATATGGTGGGGTAGGTACAAGATAATCAGGTTGGTTACAGTCTAAATCCTCATTTTACAGATGAGGTAACTAGGGCACAGAGAAGTTAAGTGACTTTCCCAAGGTCACACAGCAGACAAGTGGCAGAGCTGGGATTAGAACCCAAGTCCTCCGCCTCCCAGGACTTGCTCTTTCCACTGGGCCATGCTACTTCTAAATATAGGAAGGTTAATTTTGGTCGTAGTTTGGGGTTACAAATCAATCAATCATATTTATTGAGGGCTTACTGTGGGAAGAGCACAGTATTGGCCACTTATAAAGCTAAAAGTAGAGAAGCAGTGTGGCTCAGTGGAAAGAGCCCAGGTTTTGGAGTCAGAGGTCATAGGTTCGAATCCCGGCTCCGCCACATGTCTGCTGTGTGATCTTGGGCAAGTCACTTAACTTCTCTGAGCCTCAGTTACCTCATCTGTAAAAGGGGGATGAAGACTGTGAGCCCCACATGGGGCAACCTGATCACCCTGTATCCTCCTCAGCGCTTAGAACAGTGCTTTGCACATAGTAAGCGCTTAACAAATGCCAATTATTATTATTATTATTATTATTAAAATGTCACAATTCCATTCTCATGACAAAAGAGCTACGGAGCCCAATGCTCATATACAGAGATGCGACCTCATCATTATCTTTGAATTCATACGTTGCACAAACGAAGGACTATTTTCTTTCAGGCTGGAGTTCATGTCACAGAGAGTAAAATTATATAAGTCCACATATTACTTGGGGTGAATATGGATCAGAAAATTGAATAAAATGAAAAAAAACCCTCAAGAACTTTCCCATTTCCTCCCCTCACACGAGCCAAGAAAGATGACTTTCTTTCAAGAGAAAGAGAACACTCACCTGATAACTTGATTCAATGAATACTCAATTTCACTGACCAGAAGTCTTCCATCTGCTTCTAATCGGTTTCTTTAAATAGTATGAAAGTAAGAATGATTGCAGATGTTTTTATAAATACATATTTTGGATTTTTAGGGCCATAGTTCAGGTAAAAAGATGGAAGGGTCTTTTTAAATAGTTAAGGAAGCTTCTCCCTTCCCATTACATCACTGGAAACATGTTTAGAAAAATGAAGAATGATAGGCGCTTCCCCCAAAACAAGAGGGCATGTAGAAGAAAATGACTTAGTCAAAAGGATATATATTAATAATGAGCATAGATGTGCTCTGCATGTAGTAAGAGCTCAACAAATACCACTGATTGACTGATTTTAGAAAACTAGAATAAACAGATCCAGGCTGAAACATATTTCTAACAGAACTGGTTTAAGCCTATTTGTACAAGAGGCCATGAAGGTATATAAAATGGATATGGTGACAAGGTAGTTAGTGTATAAATTAAAGAATAATGGCAACAGAATTGGAGGTGGGAAGGAAGTGGAATTTCACAACCACTATTTAGGGAGTTGTTTTGTTAGGTGATTTCAATCAATCAGTGGTGATTATTAAGCACTTACTGTGTGCAGAGGACTGTACTAAATACTTGGGAGCATACAACAGAGTTGACAGACATGTTCCCCGCCCACAGGGAATTTTTTAAAGACACTCAAACTTCACTATAAAGTTCAGGCTTACTAAAAACCTCATACAGCGATTTGTAATAAATTAAACTTAAAAAAAATGATCAGTAAATATTGATTGACCTTTGGCTATTTCTGAAATTCCAGATTAACTTTAGGCCAAACAGAAGCATTATCAGGATAGCAAAAATAGATCAATTTGCTGAGGTTGTTTCTATCTGTAATATAAAATGCAACAGTGAGTCTGCTGAGAGATAATCCAAATGTATTTATCTGAAAATCCACATTTACCTGGTGGGTGTTCATCAATGCCCTTAAGTTCAACACAGTACAAAAACGCTGTGATCTCTGCGTTTCTTACAGTTAGATGAGTGGAAAATTGGCAGATGCAAGCAGGGTATTTGATAGAATATAGCGGCAATCAATCTAGGGTACTTATTGACCTCTTACTGTGTGCAAAGCAGTGCTTGGCACATAGTAAGCACTTAACAAATACCATCATTATTACTGAGCACTTGAGAGAATACAGTAGAACGGAGTTGGTAGACCTGTTCCTTGCCCAGGAAGGAGCTTACAGTCTGGAGAGACAGTCAGACATTAAAATAAAATAGATTTGGACATAAGCAATTTGACAAAATTGTTGATTTTTCACGGTCCCAGACTAGCAAATGGATTAATTCTGAAGCGAAGCAATCTGAAATAGGAGCAATCATTTGGCCGGAGTACTCTGCATACTACAGCCGTAAGAGCTCGGTAAATGGTACTGATTGAGTTAGAAACGAGGCAAGCAATAAACAGGCTCAGCCTCAGCTAATGGTATCAAAGAACAGGATACAAGTATATTCGCTGTGGAAATGATTATCAGTCACATCTATCTTTCCAAGCCCTCACACACACTTACATATTTACAGCAATAGCTGTGTAACCTTCAAATCTGAAGGAAGTTTTGAGCATATCCTCATCAGGAAAAAAAAATTGGCAAATATAAAGCTGCTTTTAGGTCAAAGAGAAAGACCTTCACTTAGTTAATGAAATCACATGATTTATTTCTTTGCTACAACCTAATCAGGGACAAGTAATACGTAATACACGGACAGGATGAATTTAATTCATCACAGCATTACCATAGCCATACCCTCTTTATTAATAAAAAAAATTTCCATTAAGCACTTCTGTGCCCTAGAATTGTGCTAAGCACTAGGATAGTCCAACACAAACCGTTAGACAAAGTACTGATTGAGTTAGAAACGAGGCAAGCAATAAACAGGCCCAGCCTCAGCTAATGGTATCAAAGAACAGGATACAAGTATATTCGCTGTGGAAATGATTATCAGTCTTATCTATCTTTCCAAGCCCTCATACAGACTTACATATTTACAGCAATAGCTGTGTAACCTTCAAATCTGAAGGAAGTTTTGAGCATATCCACATTAGGAAAAAAAAATTGGCAAATATAAAGCTGCTTTTAGGTCAAAGAAAAAGACCTTCACTTAGTTAATGAAATCACATGATTTATTTCTTTGCTACAACCTAATTAGGGACAAGTAATATGTAATACATGGACAGGATGAATTTAATTCATCACAGCATTACCATAGCTATACCCTCTTTATTAATAAAAAAAATTTCCATTAAGCACTTCTATGCCCTAGAATTGTGCTAAGCACTAGGATAGTCCAACACAAACTGTTCAGACAAAGTCCCTGTGCTACAAAATAAGCACTCAGAAAATATCACACTGGTCTCACAGTCTAAGTGGGAAGGAAAACAGCTATCTCATCCGCAGTTTAAAGATGAGGAAACTGAGGAACAGAAAAGTTAACTGAGTTGTTCAAAGATATAGAGCAGGCAAGTGGCAGAGCTAGAATTAGAACCCAGATCCCCTGACTCCAAATCCTGCAAACTTTCCACCAGGCTACACGGCTATTTCTTAACAGGTCGGCTAGTGGTGGCAGTATCTGTCACAGACACCATAGCTCCTTTGTCTGAAAAGTTCCCTGTACAATTTACTTTTAGGCAAAGGAGCTTGCCAAGGTAATATGGCAACAAAATAAACTACAATGACAGCAAAATGAACACAGTTTTCTTTTTGAAAAAAAAAATTGAACTTTTACAACCAAAATTTTCCTTGAGCTAGTATTAGAATAGTTTCCTTGAGATGTTTTCCTTACTGGCAACTGAATTAGTCAGAACAAGACGGATAAAGGAAAAGGCTGTTTTCATAACAAAATATTTAACGGATATAAAGTCATTTGTTCAAATACCCACTCGGCCTCTTCCAGCTTCAAGAATATCAAGATTGAAGCCAAATGAACCATACACAACACCTCCTTGAGGCATAGGCATAATACAAATTGGGAGGACTCATTTTTTTTCAGTATTTATTTGCAAGGCTGGTTAAAATAAATACATTTGGCAGTGGTCTTTTCATTTCCTCTCCACTTAGAAGAAAAATGAAGAAAAGTCATTTAAGAAATCTAATACATATAAACATCCA
Source organism: Tachyglossus aculeatus (assembly GCF_015852505.1). NCBI lineage: Eukaryota > Metazoa > Chordata > Mammalia > Monotremata > Tachyglossidae > Tachyglossus > Tachyglossus aculeatus. The sequence goes on along the minus strand of NC_052079.1, from coordinate 31,077,699 downwards.
AGACTCAACCAACGGACAAAAGTTATTTATTAACTGGGCCTGATATAATCATTATTCCTCTTCAACTGCATATATGTGTGTACATCTATTAAGTACCTCCTGCATGTGTGGACATTTGCGGGGCACATACAAGAAGCATTAAGGCGCGATTATTCACCTCAAGACTTAAATGGAATAAAATGTAATTGGGGAGTGTTGAAGGAATACCAATGGTAAACTCATGGAGACAGACAGACTGCAAAGAAGTGCATTTGATTCTGTCAGTTTCTGTTGATATGGATTTTGGCTGGAACACAATTGGGGAATTCTATCAATCAATGGGATTTATTGAGCGCTTATTGTGTGAGCCCACTGTTGGGTAGGGACTGTCTCTATATGTTGCCAATTTGTACTTCCCAAGCGCTTAGTACAGTGCTCTGCACACAGTAAGCGCTCAATAAATACAATTGATGATGATGATGATGATGATGATGATGTAGGGCTCTGTACTGATTATAGGGGAGAGTACAATTAAACAGAATTGACAGACCTGTTCTCACAAGGAGGTTACACAAGGGAAGACCTATCAAAATAAAGTAGGTTGGGAGCGGGGTGATATCAAGTACTTATCCAAGTGAGTAGATGATAAGCACTAGACTTTCAGCTCGTTGTGGGCAGGGAACTTTTCTACCAACTGTGTTGTACTGTACTCTTCCAAGTGCTTAGTGCAGTGCTATGCACACAATAGCACTCAAATACCACTGCTTGATTAATAACGAAGGAAGAGGGAATAAGGAAAGTGAGGTCTTAGGAAGAATCCCTGGAAGAGATGAGATTTTTAGTGGAGCAAAGTGCGCAGGCTGGGTTATAGTAGGAAATCAGTTGGGTAAGGTAGACTGGGGTGAGTTGATTGAATGTTTTTAAGCTGATGGTAAGGAGTTTCTGTTAGATAAGGAGGTGGATGGAGAACCACTGGAGGTTCTTTAGGAGTGGGGAGATGTGGATTGAATTTCTTTTTGGAAACAAGATTGGGTCAGTGAAGTATGGACTGGAGTGGGAAGAGACAGGAAATAGGGATGTCAGCAAGGAGGCTGATGCAGAACAGTAGTCAAGATGGGATATGATACGTTCTTGGATCAGCATGGCATGCTTGGACGGAGAGGAAAGGGGGGATTCCAGAGATGTTGTGAATGTAGAACTGACAGGATTTTCCTAACAGATTTAATGTGCGGGGTGAATGGGAGAGGTGAGTCAAGGATAATGCTATTACAGCCTTGTGGGACAGGGAGGGTGGTGGTGGTGTCTTCAGGGAAGGAAAAGAGAGGGAGAGGACAGGGTTTGGGTGGGAAGATGAGGAATGCTCTTTTGGACATGTTAGGTCTGAGGTGTTGGCAGGCCATCCAAGTAGAGATTGCCCTGCAGGTAGGAGGACATGTGAGAGAAGCAGTGTGGCTCAATGGAAAGGGCCCGGGCTTTGGAGTCAGAGGTCATGGGTTCAAATCCCGGCTCCACCAATTGGCAGCTGTGTGACTTTGGGCAAGTCACTTAACTTCTCTGTGCCTCAGTTATCTCGTCTGTAAAATGGGGATTAAGACTGTGAGCCCCCCGTGGGACAACCTGATCACCTTGTATCCCCCCAGCGCTTAGAACAGTGCTCTGCACATAGTAAGCACTTAATAAATACCATAATTATTAGTATTATTATTACTGCAGAGAAGGAGAGAGGTCAGGGCTGGAGGCATAGATTTGGAAATCATATCTGGCAATCATCTGCATAGAGAGGATAGTTGAAGCCATGGGAGCAAAGGAGTTTTCCAAGGGAGTGGGTGTAGATGGAGAATAGAAGGGGAATTAGGGAACACTCTTCTGACAACTGGAAACTGCAGGAATAGTGTGCAGTACTACAGAAGAAATGGATAATGTTCACAGGGTTGCACTGAATATTTTAATGCATTTTCGTTTACCGTGAGTTGTCACAAGAACCCAACCCTCATAAGGGCATAAGAGAGCTAAACTGACTGAGGGATTAATATGCCCGGATTTCAATAATTTAGCCATCTTCAAATAAAATGAACTGGAATAGTTAACCAACTATAGAAACATTACATAAGACAACTAAAAAATAAATAAGTTAATTTATTCAGACTCCATGGGGACAGGGTCATTCTGGATATGCAGATATTCTAGATAACTTCAATTTTCTACTAGTTGTATTAATGAAATTTAATTATATTTTATGTTTTTTATTGAACACCTTCTGCGATCAGAGCACTGTCGGGCTAAGGAAGGTCATTCTGGATATGCAGATATTCTAGATAATTCCAATTTTCTACTAGTTGTATTAATGACATTAAATTATATTTTATATTTTTTATTAAACGCCTTCTATGATCAGAGCACTATCGGACTAAGGAGGGTACAACAAAGTAAATAAAGACAATCCTCATCCTTAAGAAACTTACTCTGTATATTCACACAAGCATAAACATATATATGTATAATTAATAGAGAGATAAATGTTTGTGTATATCGGTTTCTACTATTAGTAGTAGATAAAGAAATGTTAAAATTACAGTGAGACGTTTGGATTTTTTCTCAAAGATTTATTTGGTCAATATTGCAGCCAAAAGCAAATATAACCAGTCAGAAGTCAGGAAGCAGCATGGCTTAGTGAAAAAGAACACAGGCCTGGGAGTTAGCAGACCTAAGCTCTAACCCTGGTTCTGCCAACTGTCTGCTGTATGACCTTGGGCAAGTCATTTAACTGCCCTGTGGCTCAGTTACCTCATCTGTAAAATGGAGATTAAGACTTTGAGCCCCATGTGGGGCACAGACTGCGTCCCAATTGATTGTCTTGTGTCTCTTCCAGTGCTTAGTACAGTACCTGGCACAAAGGAAGGGTTTAACAAATATTCGACAAAAAGTATTGCAGAGAGCTATCATGAAACTGTCAAGATAAACCTGGGCAAAACACTGCCATAATCAATCAATCAATCAATCAATCAATCGTATTTATTGAGCGCTTACTATGTGCAGAGCACTGTACTAAGCACTTGAGAAGTACAAATTGGCAACACATAGAGACAGTCCCTACCCAACAGTGGGCTCACAGTCTAAAAGGGGGAGACAGAGAACAGAACCAAACATACCAACAAAATAAAATAAATAGGAAAGAAATGTACAAGTAAAATGAATAAATAAATAAATAAATAAATAGAGTAATAAAGTAATAAATATGTACAACCATATATACATATATACAGGTAACTTACCTAGGAGCAACCCAAACATATATGCCTGGAGGGAGAAAAAAAATAAAGTAAAAAAAGAAGGAGACACAAAAAGAGTGTGTGCGTGAGTGAATTCGTGCATGCTTTAAACTGAAGCTGCTGACCACAAACTTTATGCTTATCTGCAGGTGCGGTTACAAAGACAGATGGAGAGCCCTCTGTGCTGAACATGAATACAATTTTTCCTTGTCTGAGCCACTGCATGTTTTCTAAATAAAGGGGCGAGCCATTACCCTTTTTCTTACCATCACATTCATTTATTCATTCATTTATTCAATCGTATTTATTGAGCACTTACTGTATTCAGAGCACTGTACTAAGCGCTTGGGAAGTACAAGTTGGCAACACATAGACACGGTCCCTACCCAACAGCGGGCTCACAGTCTAGAAGGGGGAGACAGAGAACAAAACAAAACATATTAACAAAATAAAATAAATAGAATAAATATGTACAAATAAAATAGAGTAATAAATACGTACTAACATATATACATATATACAGGTGCTGTGGGGAGGGGAAGGAGGTAAGGTGGGGGCATGGGGAGGGGGAGGAGGGGGAGAGGATGGAGGGGGCTCAGTCTGGGAAGGCCTCCTGGAGGAGGTGAGCTCTCACATACTTCCTGAAGCTCTGCCCCCAGGTAAACCACTCTCTCCCCAATTGATTCTCCTCAGAGTAATTTGAAATGTCACAGTTGTTTCCCAACTACACTATGTACATCATTTAATGGCATACTTTGTTCCTTAGAATATTTATTCTGTCAACAGATGCTGAGGACAATGTCCCTGATTTGTATTCTGAGACCTCTTTTTGGTGACTGTTTGTTGTCATTTGATGATGGACATATCCTTCAGGAGATGAAGCCCAAACCACTCAAGTAGTTGGAGAGGCAGACAGTGGGAAATTCAGGCCTTCGGTTGAATACGCCTTCGGTTCAGCATGAAACCTTGACAACACAGTGTTATCGCACTAAGGGAATTCTAACAAAAGCCTCAAATGTGTTTATCTACAACTTTGTTTATCAACATGTTGCTGGACTGACGCCTGCAGAGTACTTATTAGTATTGCCAAAGAATATTTTTGGATTTATGTATTTAAGTTCCCTTGCCCAAACTGATTCATCACCTTGCTCTTCTTTAGCTTTATCTGCCCAAATGCTGGGCTAATTCTCATGTTTGAAGCATTTGGATGGCTGCTGAAGTTCGTGGCCTGCTGAGTTGGAAGAGTTTCCTGGTCAGGAGAGAATCATATTTTGATCCCTGGTGGACAGGTCATTTGCAAATTTCCCAAGGAAGAAGAGACTGAATAAGATACATCACCTTGTTTTCCTCCACTGGAAATGGAAAAAAGGTTGCGTATGTGACATAATAAGACCAACATTTATGGGTTGCCTTAGAATTCTGATGAACTCCTCAGGACACCCAAAGTAGCTCTGTAGCTGCTAGAGACCCTATCCAGAAGTGCAACTTGAAGATATGGAACAAATCTTCCTTTTAGAGAAGCAGCATGGCTTACTGGATAGAGCAGGGGCCTGGAAATCAGGACCGGGGTCCTAATCCTGGCTCTACCACATGTCTGCTGTGTGACCTTGGACAAGGCGCTTAACTTCTCTGGGCCTCAGTTACCTCATCTGGAAAATGAGGAATAAGAGTGTGAACTCCACGTGGGACAGGGACTGGGTCCAACCTGATTAACTTATCTACCCCACCGCCTACAGCAGTGCTTTGCACATAGTAAACACTTAACAGGTATCATAATAATAATTATTACTGTTATTCTACCACAACAAGGCAAAGTGCTATATGTCGTGACATCTATTAGGTATTCCTAAGTGGAAAATCTTCCTCCAAATAAAGTAGGTACATTTCTAAACCACACCCCTAAGAAACAACATGCCTAGTGTAAAGTGCATTGTCTGGAAGTCAAGTGGCCTATAATCTAATCCTGGCTCTGCCTCTTTCTTGTTGTATGACTTTGGGCAGTCAATTAACTTCTCTATGCCTCAGTTTCCTCACCTGTAAAATTAATACCTATTAATACCTATTCTCCTTTCTTCTTAGACTGTAAGTCCCACTGGGACACGCATGGTATCTAATCAAATTATCTTGTATCTACCTGTGCTTAGTACAGTGCTTGGAACTTAAACTCCACAATTATAATAAAAATTTGCAAGTGCATTTTATGGACCTCATTCAGATAAATCAATTTTACTTACTGAGTGCTTACTACATGCAGAGATGAAGAACCTGCTGATTATCAGTTATTTTACTCAACCTATAAATTCTCTCTGCATGACTTTTTATAAAAGAGAAACAAGTAAGATATACATTAGGATCTCCAATACTGAGAAAGTTTTTCCTATGTGAAATATTCACCCAACCCACTTCTTAGTAAATAAAATAGCAGTACAGACTAGAAATAATCACACCACAATACCTTCATTTCAGTTGCCCCAAGCAATATGGAAGTTATAGTCTGGAAAAGGAAGAAAAATGGGGATCCATGAAATTTCCCCAGGATTGTGAATGGAAAGAAAAGGAATAGGTAATTGAGTAGTGTGAAGTTATTTTACAAAAAAATGCCATGGAAAGAAATTTGAACTTTAGTCCAGCCCACATACTTCACTCGCCAACACAGCTGTGCCGAGGTCATGGCATGAGATAATTTGTTCCACTTAAAAGGGGACAGATCTAAGGCACCCTTCCCACTCAAGGGGGGTGGGTGTAGGGTATGCAGGTTCCTACTGTGTCAACCATTCATTTAGAAGATTGTCTGGTCCAAAATGGAAAGGAGTGTGCCCATCCAGAGGATCCCGTATGCACACTAATCACCATTATTGCTGCACTAACGAGGCAGCAAAGGTAAGAAGCAGAGCTGCGGAGGGTGGTAGGACAGGCACAGAGCTGTCAACACACCTTCAGTTAGCCACGGCTCACACCGTTTCAGCTAATTTATACACTTACTAGACTACTGTGTCAGGTCCCTACATAAGAGGGACGTGAAAACTTGGAGTGCGTCCTAAGGACACAAAGGGAGGAATGGAAAAGAAGGACATTATGGCTAGGAAAAGCTGAAGGAAACGGATTTATTGTACCCAAAAATGAAAACTGAAGTGTGACTTAAAAATATTCTTCAAATCTGTGGAAGGTTACTTCACGTGATTTAAAGAACATCTCTTTGAGAAAAAGGATACAGGCTTAAACTTTACCTTGAGAAATCTAGAATTTCCTGACAGAAAGGCTTGTAAACATTGGAAAACACTTCTAAAGGAAGCTGTGAAATTTCCTTACCAGGGAGTTGGTACAAATAGCCCCGAATCCCATCTAAGATAACTTCTTTTAGGGTTCATTTCTGAAGGATGGAAATCCATTAATCAGTTGTATTTATTGAGTGCTTACTGTGTGCAGAGAGTTCCACTAAGTGCTAGGAAGAGTACAGTGTGACAGAGTTGGTAGACACATTACCTCGCCAACGAAAGGATGGAAAGATCTCCCAAAGCCTCTGCACATTTAGGAGCCCATTAAGTCACAAGTTTTTTGGAACCAGGGGCCCATAGCTTCCCAAACTACCCAATGTAGTGTTCTGCACACAGTCAGTGCTCAAAAAATCCTGATGATGATGTCTTAATTTAAAGATAAAATTGACAGCTTGCTGTTTATTCAATAAAATCTCCATCTTCTTACGCAGTGTCCAGTCCAGTACTTGGCACATAGTAAGCGCTTAACAAACACTATTTCACAAGTATCTTACTGACTTCCAATTGCTCACCTCATGACTCTCCACCTCTTCTTTTTCATACACCTCTCCCCTATTTCTATGACATTTCACTCTTCTGGTTTTCATCCACTTGGAAATAATACATTAATATTGAATTTAGCATTTTTTGCTCTATAATCCTCCAGAGGCCCTTTGGTGTAAACAGTTCCTCAGCATCCAGCCTCCTCTCCTCCTCTGTGATAGCTTTACCCGGTTGTCCCAACAGATGATGGATGAAGTCACAGAGATTGCTGCACCTCACTTCCTTGCATGCCACATCTGCAAAGTTGTGATGATTGTGGGCAGTGACTGATTCCATAAAGTCTGAGTACCATGAGTTATAAATATCTCAGACTCTGATGTCTTTTATTGTCCAGTTCCATTGTCCTGCTAATGGATAAGAACGGTGGCAAAAGGATTGGGCCCATTGGGAATACGACTGGTTCAGGGGAGAAAGCAGAGAGACAAAAATCAAGCTTTTATATTGGATGGTGATGATGATTATATAGTATTTGTTCAGTGTTTACTACAACCAAGCACTGTAGCAAGTGTTGGGGTAGATTTCAGATACTTAAGTTGAACACAGTCCCTGTCCAACATGGGACTCACAGTCCGAGAGGGAGAACAGGTATTGAATCCCCATTTTACAGACGATGGAAGTGAGGCATAGGGAAGTTAAGTGACTTGTTCAAGGTCACTCAACAGACAAGAGACAGATCTGGGATTAGAACCCAGGTTCTCTGACTAATGGGCCCTTGCTCTTTCCACCTCGCTAACTAGGCTATGCTGCTTCCCAAGTAAACTACATTTTAACCAGCACGTAGATACCCCTTTGGGAGGAGTGGGGGGAGATGCACTTCCTAGCATTGTAGGGGGTAAGGCTAGTATGGCAGCAGCATCAAGAAAAGCAGTGTGGTTCAGTGGAAAGAGCCCGGGCTTTGGAGTCAGAGGTCATAGGTTCAAATCCCGGCTCTGCCAATTGTCAGCAGTGTGACTTTGGGCAAGTCACTTCACTTCTCTGGGCCTCAGTTACCTCATCTGTAAAATGGGGATTAAAACTGTGAGCCCCCGTGGGACAAACTAATCACCTTGTAACCCCCCCAGCGCTTAGAACAGTGCTTTGCACATAGTAAGCGCTTAATAAATGCTATTATTATTATTATTATCGGTAGCTCTTTGTCATTGCTGAGTTGCTTATTGCAGGCCTCCACAATGCGGTTCTGGTGGCCAGAGCCAGAGGTGGAGAGATGGCAGTTGGGACAGTTGAATAACTTCTGTTTCTGCCAATAAACTCGTACTGCCCTGAAAAAAGCCATTTCAAAACCATAACTTTCCTGGGCCTGGAGACCAGTAGGAACTGTGAATTCTGAGGAGCCAACAGAAGCAGTTTGTCCTCTCACCTGCCCCAGCTCGTAGAGTGAGTATTTCTTGAAGCGTGAGAGGGGGAAGGTGCCTGCAGAATTGGGGAAGTGGGATTGGATGAAAGGAAGTAGCACGTAAAAATGTGAAAGAGGTAGGATTTCAAAAAAGGTTGTGAGTAGAGTGTACATATTGGGGGAATTGGGGAGGGAAACATGGAAGGAAGAACTAAACGAGACGATGTAAGAAGGAGAAGGAGAGGTGAGGAGAGATCATATGGGGATAAGTGATGGTGTGGGCAACTAAAAAAGTTTGAAAACCCACGGATTAAATAATGAAAACAGAAATCGTGCATGTGTTAATGTGCATCTCTACATCATAGTCAACAGAGGATGAAAACTGATGGACCATATATTCACTTTCCAATCTGCTTCTGAATCCATTACCCTTTCTACCTAAACTCCCCAAATAGGAAATGCCAGCGCATAATGGTTTGGGTGAGCCCACTGTTGGGTAGGGACTGTCTCTATATGTTGCCAATTTGTACTTCCCAAGTGCTTAGTACAGTGCTCTGCACATAGTAAGCGCGATTGATGATGATGATGATGATGACAGAAGATTGAACACCACAAATGTAAGTAATGGAACAGTTCTCAAGTTAGACTTGCTAGTATAAAAGAATTAAGCCTCTGTGAATTTGATTGATTGATTATTCATTTATTTATTTTACTTGTACATATCTATTCCATTTATTTTATTTTGTTAATATGTTTGGTTTTGTTCTCTGTCTCCCCCTTCTAGACTGTGAGCCCACTGTTGGGTAGAGACGGTCTCTATATGTTGCCAACTTGTACTTCCCAAGCGCTTCGTACAGTGCTCTGCACACAGTAAGCGCTCAATAAATACGATTGATTGATTGATTGATTTGCATCATTTCCACAATTACCTGCTTTACCACACTGGATTTTTTTTCTTTTTCTCTTTAGCTTTTCTAATTTCAGTTGTGAAGGTCTTGCTAATGTATTATACAGACTCAAAGGGTGCACTTGAAACTTATTCAGTTTGTAATAGAAAAGGCTTTGCACCTAATCTGGACATGGTAGTGAGTTCCAGGGTTTTTATTCTGTGAAGCAAATCAATGTTTCTTAGCCTATAAAAGCAATGGTATACACTAACCGCTATGCTTGGCGTAGTATAAAATTATAAACGTGTTGAGTTGCTAAGTTTAGCGGGGAAAAAAAAAATCTTGGTTTGGACAAAATTCACAAACCAGACAAAGTTAAGTAAAGTTCAAGTCTCGGCATTTCAAACTGACAAAATAATCACACAGCTAAAGGGGGTAATTATGGTATCTGCACACCAGGATATTGAAGCATTTAACCTTTGGCTTTAGAGGAAAACTATTCTATTTGAACCTAGTCAAAATAATTATTTTATTATTTGATTGGAAATTAAAAAGAAATCATTCAAATTGTATGTTACTCCCAGTATTCCCAGTACATCAGAGATATCCTTTCAGTTCCACAGCATTAATTGAAATGACAAACAACTTTAGGACTACATGCTTTTTGAGCTCCATCTAAAAGGTAAATGCCTCCCCACAGAGCAGAAACACAGAAGTTACCGTCTAGCATTTAAGTAGAAACATGAGCAACTTTTATTTCATTAAGGTAAATATCAATTCTCTAACTCGCTTAGCCCTTTCCCTTCATATTGATTTTTATCCCATTTCCCCTTTAAGTAAACTTGAGAGTTCCGAGAGAAAAATAAAAGCCCAAATCAGAAAGAAGTGCCAGCTCACTACTGGCATTTGCCCCAGACCATAATTCCCTCCTCTAATGTCTTCAGGGAGGGAGGAAAGGGCTTGCCTAAAATGTCATTGAGGTTTGCAAATATTTAACAAGTTTCAACTCTGCAAAGAAACCGAAAACCAGAATCACTTTATGCTGGTCTTGTTTTGTGACAAAACCGGGCTGAAGCTAGAAGAGAAATTAGTCGGCAAATGATCCTTCAACAACCCAGCCCGCACACTTTGCTCCTCTACTGCTAACCTTCTCACTGTACCTCGATCTCCCATTTCGCCGCCGACCCCTCGCTCACGTCCTGCCTCTTCCCTGGAACGCCCTCCCTCCTCAAATCCTACAGACAATGCCTCTTCCCAGCTTCAAAGCCTTCCTGAAGGCACATCTCATCCAAGTCTCTTTCCCAGACTAAGCCCCACTCTTCCTCATCTCCCACTTCCTTCTGTGTCACCCTGACATTCATTTTACTCTTCCCCACCTCCCAGCCCATAGAACTTACGTACATATCTGTAATTTTACTTATCTGTATTGATGGCTGTCTCCCCCCTCTAGACTGTAAGCTCATCGTGGGCAGAGAATGTGACTGTTTATTGTTGCATTGTACTCTCCCAAGAGCTTATTACAATGCCTCTGAAAATAGTAAGTACTCAATAAATACAACTGAATGAACGAATAATATTAGTTCTGACAACAGCTAAAATCTATCATGACATAAAACGACAGTATTTAATTTGCCTGATATCTCTTATTACGTACCACCCAGGCCAACACTCATTCATTCATTCATCCATCCATTCACAGAGCTGTTGCATTTGCAGCCTGTGAAATTCATCCACCGAGCTTCCAAGAACTGGGATGCCAAGCTCAATAGTTGAGACTGTGACTCTGTGACTGTGACTGTGACTGTGACTCTTTTAGACTGTGAGCCCACTGTTGGGTAGGGACTGTCTCTATGTGTTGCCAATTTGTACTTCCCAAGCGCTTAGTACAGTGCTCTGCACATAGTAAGTGCTCAATAAATACGATTGATTGATTGAGAGGCACAAGTCGGGGTGAACTGGAGACTGGAAGTATATGGAGATTGGGATTCCATTTCCATGCCTAGGGTGGGTTCCAGAGAAATGTGGACATCAAATCCTGCCCCAGTCGCAATCTCAGGAAGGGAGAAGAAGCACCCATCAGAAGTCGTCCTTTTGCGTGGAGTTTGGAGCTTATAGCCAGGGATGAGATTTGTCAGGAGGCTGGGGGATGGGGAGATCAGGAAGAACGTAAGGAAGGTGACCGGGAACTGAGTAAATGAGTCAGAGAGAGGACAATAAATAGGAGATGAGAAAATGGGATACTTGGAAGGGAGACAAGAGGGCTAGTAGGAAAGAGCGGGAGAAATGGTAGATGGCAGGGAAAGACCAAATTGGTAATGGTAGACAGAATGGGACAAAAGACAAAAGGACGATGATACCCTAAACGTGTCCAAAACAAAACACCTCATCTTCTCCTTGCACAAGCCCATAACCTTGGCATTTTCCATAACTCAACTCTCTCGTTCAACTCATATATTCAATCTGTCACAAAATCCTGTGGGCTCTACCTTTATGACATCACTAAAACCTGTCCTTTCCTCTCCATCCAAACTGCTATTTTGCTGAAACCGGGACTTGTCATATCCTGCCTTGACCCATCACATCAGTCTTCTCGACCTCCCTGCCTCCTGGCTCTTCCAAATCCAGTCCATACTTCATTCTGCTGCCTTGATCATTTTTCTAAAAAAAGGTTTGGTCCACATCTCCCCGCTCCTTAAGAACATCTATCTCTGTGTTGCACAGAATCTCCTCACCATCAGCTTTAAAGCACTCAATAAGCTCATCCTACCTTACCTCACTGATTTTCTACTATGGACCAGCCTGCACATCTCGTTCTTCTGACTGCCAACTTACTCAGTGTACCTTGATCTTATCTGTCTCATTTCTGACCCCTTGCCCACATCCTCCCTCTGACCTAGAACTCTCCCCTCTCCATATTTAACAGACTAGCAGTTTCCCCACATTCAAAGCTTTATTAAAATCAAGTCTTCTCTGATTAAGTCCTTATTCCCCACTCCCGTCTGTCTTGCCTATGCACTTGGATTTGTACCCTTTAAGCACTTGATATTCATCTGATCCTCGGTCCTACGTTGTTTAAGAACATATCTGTAATTTAATTATTTCTTTTAGTGTCTGCCTTCCCCTCTATCCTTGCGGATAGGGATCATGTCTACCGGCTCTGTTGTACAGTACTCTCCCAAGCATTTAGCAGAGTGCTCTGCACATAGTACACACTCAATAAGTACCACTGATTGAAAAGGAGAAAAGAAAGCAATGTTCAGAAAAAAGAGAACAATGAAAAAGTGAGGAATGAAGTCAGTAAGAAAAGGAGAGGAGAAAAGAAATAGGAAGCACTGTACTAAACGCTTGGGAGAGTACAATATAACAATAACACATTCCCTGCCCACAACGAGATTACAATCTAGAGAACATATGGACAAAGAGGAAATCGGGAATAACGAGTAGACTATTCAAAAACCGAAGCAACGCTAAAACCCATGAATGCTTGTCAGATATGTTTTTAATACCCATAACATTTATGTCCACCTTGACATTTAAAAAGTGAATAGCCTTAACAAATGAATTACAGCACGGGAAAAGGGGTGAGAAAGGAAGGCGATGAGGTAGACACAGTGATGCAGGAGAATGTTTTTCATTTTGATATTTCATTCCCTGTCACCGAAGGGCTGAAGTTCTCAAACCCCCACACTAACTAAACCTAAATAAATCTCTCTCAGTAAAACATGCTAAATCACCTACTATCTTTCCACATTCAGATACTGCAATTGATTTTTTTTATAGCGTGAGTTTACAAGAGCCAGACTAAATCTCAAAGGTGAACATTCGTTACATTGCCAAGTCATTCATCTCCCAAACCACTTATAAGAAAAATAGAAAATATCATTTCAATCTGTGACCTTTGGGCCGTTGGTATTTTGCCCCGCCTCTAATGCTGAAGCACTTACGTATATATCTTTAAATTATATATTATAAATTAGTTATTCACATTAATGTCTGTCTCGCCCTCCAAACTGTAAGCTCTTCATGGGCAGGGAATACGTCTGCTAATTTGGTTGCTTTGTTCTCTCCCAAGCACTTAGTACAGTGCTCTGCACATAGTGCTCAATAAATATGATTGAGAGATTGAATACACCCTCGCTAGAAGGATAGTCTATATGAACAGACGATAATCTTCAAAATCTTTTCCACTGAAATAGGTTCAGCTTTGCTTAAGAATAAATACCGATTCTGATGAAGGAAATAAGTATTACTGCTGCTATGGCTACAATGAGAGTTGACTGTATACGGTATACCAGCATTTGAGGTAAAACAGTGAACGCGAAAGGTAAGTTATCCAAGCTTGACTAAAACCCCCAAATTCTTTAGTAACGGTTTGAAAATCCTATTTGAAGAGTAGCAAATCTGTGCATCAGATTTTGGAAGAGGGCCAACCAAGATGATTCCTCAGCAATTGAAGGCCTCGGGAGCCAAAGTTCACTTACTTTGTAAATAGAAGGTACGATCTGGTGCATTCTGAGCTTGTGAAAAACAAATACATCGTACACTGCCGAGACTGCAAGAACGGTCACTCCTTGTTCCTTCCACAACATACTGGAGCCGGCACACAGTCCTGCCCCCAAAAACCAACCCCACGTCTGGAGGGAACAGCCTCTCGTGGAGCAGTGTTTAACGTAGCACAGCAAGGAGAGCAGGAAGAAGAGAGAGGCCCCGACGTCGGCCCTTCCCACGACGCCGGCTACTGCCTCGGTGTGGATTGGGTGAGAAGCAAAGAGTAACCCAACGAGCAGGGTCCAAGATCCATCCCCCAGCAGTATCCTGGAGAAACTCGTAAAGAGGCTCGTAACCGCAGCGTGTAACAGGACATTTACGAGATGGTAGCTCCAGGGATCGAGACCTCCAACGGCATGGTTAAAGCGAAAAGACAGAGTGCAGAGAGGCCGGTAGGACTTGTGACTGCCACTGTGTGTCAGAAGGGTCCCCCAGAAATCATTGTAGAAAATGTGGGTCCAGGGTGTTTCAGGGAGGAGATCCTGATTTGTCTTGATGGCACGGCTGAAAAACAAAAGAGAACAAAAAAATTAAAACGATCAACTAGGTAATACAAGTAGGCGAGCTAAATTGCATTCTGACACTCTTGGCTTCTCCCCTGTCACTATAATCCATTTCTTCGTGCAGCTCTGGCCGCTGACCTCTCAGAACCGAGGCTTGTCCATCATTCCATCATTGAGAAGTGTGGTTTATTGGAAAGAGCCCGGGCTTGGGAGTCAGAGGTCGTGGGTTCTAATTCCAGCTCCGTCACTTAGCTGTGTGACTTTGGGCAAGTCACTTAACTTCTCTGTGCCTCAGTTACCTCATCTGTAAAATGGGGATTAAGACTGGGAGCCCCACATGGGACAACCTGATTACCTTGTATCTTTTCCTGCACTTAGAACAGCGCTTGGCACACAGTAAGCACTTAAATACGCTCATCATCATCATCATCATCATCATTCTCAATGAAAGATTCCATCATCATCATCATCAAGTTGGGTGATATCATTCAATCAATCGTATGTGAGTGCGTACTTTGTGCAGAGCACTATACTAAGTACTTGGGTGAGTACAATACCACAGAATTAGCAGATACATTCCTGGAAGCTATTAAAGCAAAGTTGCAGTTATTTGAGAATTATGGGACCATGCGTACCTGAGATCATCAATAATCAATATCAACAGAAGCAGCGTGGCTCAGTGGAAAGAGCTTTGGAGTCAGAGATTGTGGGTTCAAATCCCAGCTCTGCCAATTGTCCGCTGTGTGACTTTGGGCAAGTCACTTAGCTTCTCTGTGCCTCAGTTACCTCATCTGTAAAATGGGGATTGACTGTGAGCCCTCTGTGGGGGAACCTGATCACTTTGTAGCCTCTCCAGCACTTAGAACAGTGCTTTGCACATAGTAAGTGCTTAATAAATGCCATCATTATTATTAAGTGAAAAATAAACTAGTTTTAGTTCTGGGGCTTGCAAGTAAGAAGTATCTAAAAGTTAAAGGGTCTATCAGTTATTGAGGTTATTTCATACTTCTATTTGCCCCAATAATTCTCTCACCTGTCTTGTCCTCTCCCCACAAATTGTCTCTGCTCTTTCATTGTCCTTTCTTCATCATCCCCTTAGAAATAATTAGTCTGGGGGTCACTGAGATAACCAGGGAGTTCAAACAGTCTCCTAGAATGTAAACTCATCCTCTGGACTGCAAGCTTGTTATGGGCAGGGAATGTATGTTATATTGTACTCTCCCAAGCACTCAGTACAGTGCTATGCACATAGTAAGTTAATAAATCCGACTGACTGACCAAGAATTCTTCTTAAATAAGGAGTCAAAACAAACATTTTTTTGCAGGGAGGGAAAATTGAAGAAGTAGTTTCTCAGAAGACTAAGATTATTTGAACGGATTACTTGAGAAGCAGTGTGGCCTAGTGGAAAAAGCATGAGCCTAGGAGTCAGAGGACCTGGGTTCTAATTCTACCTCTGCTGCTTGTCTGCTGTGTGACCTTTGGTAAATGACTTAACTTCTCTGGGCCTCGGCTGCCTCACCTACAAAATGGGAATTTGATACCTGTTCTCCCTCAACTTAAATTGTGAGTCCCATTTGGGACCTGATTATGTTGCATCTACCCCAGAACTTGGTACAGTCCTTGGCACATATTAAATACTTAACAAATATCAAAATCATCATTATTAATAATAATGATACCCGTTATTGTTATTATTAATGGAAGGGATAAAGGCAAAGGGGAGATGTTGAGCAAGAAGGTGGTTGCAAGGGAATAGAGTTAGAAACCAAGTTTAGGGACCTAGTTAACTGAGGCTCTAACTCTATATCAGTACATTCTGACTTTGAATTTTGATTGTTTTTTCTTTTAAACCAGGAAACAAGAGCTACTAGAAGTCTCCATATTGACTTTGTGTTTCAATAAATTTCCATATAAATTGGCTTTAAAACATTAAGCAGATGTTATTCAGGATCGATTAAATTAAAACACTCTTCACTGACATTCATCGGCATCTAACCCAGGAGCAATTGGTTAAGATTTGATGAGTTATAATTAAAATTGAAAAGAAACGTGAAAAGGCGGCAAATTACCCAACAATTTTCTTGGAGAAAGCCAATCCCTAAATGATTCAGAACTCATACCTAAGTGGCCTCTTGTGCCGAAGTTTTCATTTAGATGTTAATAGGAAAATCTAATAGGAAAATCAGACTTAGCCCGAACAAGCAACAGCATATTAACACGGTATCTTGTGCCTATTTATTAGGCTACTGCAGTCAACACTTTGGAGTTAAAATTTCTGGAACAGGCCTGACCTGGTTCAGCTAATGCAGCTGTGGCTGACAGGAACATTTATGAAATGGACTAGAGTCATATTTTCATTGCTTTCCTTCTCTACCAATTAAATTCATCCCGATAAGTTTCTAAGCAATGCCATCACATTATCATAGCGATGTCCTGCTCGATTCATTTCTACACGAGTTTAAAGAGCATAAATCCTTACCGCCCGTAAAATTCCAATCTCTACAAATTAAGTATATAGATTAAAACAAAGATGGAGACCCCAAATTGATAATCGGCATGAACCGAAACCATTAAATGGGAAGCGGTTGAAGCAGTGTGGGGGTAAGAGGACCAGGGTTCGAATGCCAGCTCTGCCACTGTGTGACACTAATAAAGTCACTTAAATTCTCTGTGCCTCAGTTTCCTCATCCATAGAATGGGAATTAAATATGTTCTCCCTCCCTGTTAGACTGAGAGCCCCATTTGAGACAGGGAATGCGTCTGACCTGATTATCTGGTATCTACCCCAGCACTTACTACAGTGCTTGGCACCTAGTAAACCCTTTTAAAAATACTCCAAATATTATCATTTTATTATTTAAATAGT
Source organism: Tachyglossus aculeatus (assembly GCF_015852505.1). NCBI lineage: Eukaryota > Metazoa > Chordata > Mammalia > Monotremata > Tachyglossidae > Tachyglossus > Tachyglossus aculeatus. The sequence goes on along the minus strand of NC_052079.1, from coordinate 31,060,495 downwards.
GGTAGAAAATCTTAGTAGACTAAGAAATAATGTGAAGGGCTTCTAAAAAAACCTCTCCCTGGTAAAATATAATGTTGATGAATTTTCTTTAATACAACAAAAAGTCACCATGGCTCTTAGCCAACCCAGGCATACCGTGGCAAACCAGCCTATTAAAAAAGCTAAATTATTATGATTTTAATAGCTTATAGCATTTTTTTAAGAATGCCATTCAATAGCAGTTGTTTACTTGTGTTAGGAAAAATTGGTGGAAAATTTTTTTTGCTAATATTCACACAATGCCAAAAAGTGAACAGACTCTTAAATCATGCATAATAGTTTCATGCTTTGTAATTTTTCAATTAATCTAGAAGAAAAAAATCAAACATTTATCATGCTATCTCTATGAAAAAATATGATCACAAATGAATGATTTTTTTCTATGGTATTTGTATCCCAGACACTGTACTAGGAGCTGGGGTAGATACAAGCTAATCAGATTTCAAATAGTCAATTAGTTCACGGGGCCCGCAGTCTTAATCCCCATTTTATAGACGAGGTAACTGAAGCACAGAGAAGTTAAGTGACTTACCCAGATCACACAGTAGATAAGTGATGGAGTCAGAATTAGAACACAGGTCTTTCTGACTCCAGGGCCTGTGTTCTATTTCACTAGGCCATGATGCTTCTCAATGTTCACACTGATTGCAGGTCTGTTTTGGTGTCTCTCTTTTCACAATTTTTTTTATTTATTAAAATTAATTTATTTATTTAAATCCAGTATTAAAACACAAAATGCTGTTGTCATCTAAAATGTGTTGTTACATTTAAAAAATATGTTAAATTGAATTATCGTTAGTGTTCAAACAGAATTGTTTAAAAATTCTGAAAATACTACTTTTTGAAAACTGCATTTTCTCTGCAAATGAAATGCATGACATTAATTAAAAAATATGGTACTCTAACACCTTCCCTTAAATGCCCTGGAATGGTTAACATTTCACTGCAATTTTTCACCATGAAAATCAATGTTAATATTTTCAATGTTAGTATTTTGAAGATAGCCATCCATCACAAGGAGGAAAACTAGAAGACCTAATTTTTCCTTTCAATCAATCATCAATCAATTGTATTTACTGAGCTCTTACTGTGTGCAGAGTACTATCCTAAGTGCTTGGGAGAATTAATAATAATGGTATTTGTTAAGTGCTTACTATATGCCAAGCACTGTTCTAAGCACTGGGATAGTTACAAGGTAATCAGGTTGTCCCACGTGGGGCTCACAATCTTAATTCCCATTTTATAGATGAGGTAACTAAGGCACACAGAAGTTAAGTGACTTATCCAACGTCACACAGCAGACAAGCGGTGGAGCTGGAATTCGAACCCATGCCCATGTGGTTTCCACTAAGCCACGCTGCTTCTCTGACTTCAATCCAACAGTGTTAGAAGACACATTTCCTGCCCACAACACTTTGTGCAATGTAAGTATAAAAATGACTTCTAAAAAAGCACATTTAAAAAAAAAATCATTCTTTCATCAGTGTCCCAAAGTTGAAGGTGGGAGAGATTATTAGATGTACTTTTGGCTATTTTCACTTTTCACAGGTTTATTAAAGAGGGATATCTTGGCTAACTAGTGTCCTTATGATATTAGCCTTCAATCGTATTCAATGCAACACCCTGAAAAAAGTGCTGAGTACATGGCAGTGATCCAGGTACTATAAGGATTATACATTAAAGAGAAGTCAGACTCCCTGGGCTCAAGGAAAAGCTTAATAACACTGAGTGAGCTGAATGAAGAGCATCAATGTAATACCTTTCAAGTGATGCATTCTTTAGAGAATTGCTCTGCTCTATTAAATAACACTTTTGAATGAGTTTTCAATTGAAGAGAATGGTAGGTTTTTCCCCCCCTCTGAAAGTCACAAATAATAGATAATTTAAAAAGAAAGATAAAGTCTCACATCACAGAAGAAGTTTCTGCCTTTAGCATAAATGGAAGAAAGAATTTTCTTGGCTAACTACTATTTCAAGAATTTAAAAGAGACAACAGATCATAAAAAAATTAAAAACTGACCCATAATTCAGACATTAGCCCAGCTCACATAGCTACTAGCTCACTGTGGGCAGGGAATGTGCCTCTTATATTGTTCATTCTTTCAATCATATTTACTGAGCACGTACTGTTCATGTATTTAAACGTATTTATTGAGCACTTACTGTGTGCAAAGCACTGGACTAAGTACTTGGGAGAGTAAAATATAACAACAGACACATTCCTGTCCTCAACGAGCTCACAGTCTACAGGGAGAGGCAGACTTTAAATAAGTAAATAAATTACAGATTTTATTTAGATATATACATATGTGCTGTGGGGATGGGAGGGAGGATGAATGAAAGAGCAAGTATGAGCAGTGCAGAAGGGAGTGGGAGGAGAGGAAGGCTTAATCAGGGAAGGCTTCTCGAAGGAGATGTGCCTTTAATAAAGTTTTGAAGTGGGAGAGAGCAATTATCTGTCTGATATGAGAAGGGAGGGCATTCCAGGCCAGAGGGAGGATGTGGACCAGAGGTCAGTGGCAAGATAGACGAGATTGAGTTACAGTGAGAAGGTTAGCATTAGAGGAATGAAGTATGCGGGCCCACAATACAACAATAAACAGACTGATTCCCTGCCCACAACAAGCTTATAGTCCAGAGAGGGGAGAGAGGAGAGCAGAGATGGAAAGGCCAGAAGTGGGAACTCACCAAACCCATGCCACACAGTCTCAGACCTCAATTATTCCTTTCAGACCTCAATTACATGCTTCCAGCCTGCTCAAAGCAAGTGGTTTTCAGCCAGGAGTTCCAGTTGAGCTGTAGTAGTGGTTCTGGAGGTGTGCTCCTCCCACACATTCCACCACCCCATTTTTTAATGCTATTTGTTAAGCACTTTGTGTCAAACACTGTTCTAAGCTCTGCGGTAGAATAGGTTAATCAGGAGCCCACCTGCCCCATAAGGGGCTCATAGTCAAGTAGGAAGGAGAACAGGCACTGAATCCCCATTTTACATTTGAGGTGTCTGGGGGACAGAGAATTTAAACGATTTGCCCAAGATCACACAGCCAGCAAGTGGAGTCAAATTAGAACCCAGGTCCTTTGATTCCAAAGCCCGTGCTTTATCCATTAGGTCCTTTGAATGAACTGATATTTGGAGGCTGCTCTGAACCCAGAAATGTCTGGACTGATGATGCTTGTACTTTCATTTCCATGAAGATATACGTAATATTCTACTTTCCCTGAAATACCGAATACTTTCCCTGAAATACTGACAATATTTATCTACTGGATCCTTTCCTGAAATGGTTTCAAGAATAAAAGATTCTTAAATACTAAGGGGTCTTAGAAAAATGAAGTCAGCAAAAGGTGCTAGCGATCCTTCAGAGAGGAAACAGGCCTACATAAGCCAATAACTAACTTACACTTTCATAGTATAAAATCTCATAAAACACATGCCCAATCAATATTCTGCATCCTTCTGTCCTGTGAAACTGCGGAGGCTTTATATGTTTATATCCATCTGAGACAGATCAGACTTTGAACATACTGCAGTAACAAACACACAAAACGTGGGGTGTTTCACTAGAATTGCCTGTGATGACAGGATACACAGACATCTCTGCAATAAAATCTGTTTCAGACCGAAATAAGAAAGTATTTCTAAATACTAGAATATAAGAGGACTGATGAAAAACAGATATGCTCAGGCGAAAACACCCTAATTGAAAACTAACACAAATTTACAAATACTTTGTGATCAACCACCAGAAACTTCCTAATTTATCATAGAAAACGATAGGAATCTCATCCCAGGTTTGGGTAAAGGGACTGGAATTGGTGCTGGAATTCCCCTAACATTCCATAATTTCCCTGTCACCATTTATAATTGCAACCTTTTCATTGCAATCGTTGCCCATCAGTGAGTGTTTTATTACCATCCCTTTCTGAATATTAACAGAGATGCCAAACATACTAATTCCTAACTAGGGAATCCAAATTGAGGCCTTTTAAAAAAATGAAAACTGCCTGACAGTCACATACAACGTAATATCAATCAATCGTATTTATTATTTTAATATTATATGATATTACAATATAAATTATATCATATATTATATAATAATATTATATAATATAATAATAATATAATACTATTATAATATTTTAAACTAACTAGAAGCATTTATGCACCTAAGCAGCTTTCAACAGTCGATGCTATTTGACCTTTGTGATCCGGTGTCTAGAAGCCTTTCCATGGGTAAAGGGACAGACAAAACTATACACTTTCACTGGACTTCCAAGATACTGTGTGTTAAGCACACATTTGATTCTTTGCCCAAAGTTCTCTGATCCAGAAATAAATTAACCCTTGGGATACCTCATGTTTCTTATTAAGCTTATCTAATCATCTCTGTTTGGGCCTTCAGTTCTTTTTAAAAAAGCAGGGGGAGTCAAAATGGCCCTGGGATTTAAGAACAGAGAGTTTTTTGGTGTTTTTGATTTTCTTTTCACTTGAGTACATACTAGCAGCAAAAACTGGCACATACTTTTAACATCATCATCATCAATCGTATTTATTGAGCGCTTACTGTGTGCAGAGCACTGTACTAAGCGCTTGGGAAGTACAAATTGGCAACATAACATGGTTGAATAATGAGAGGAAGTCTGGTCTATTAGGCAGAATGGGGGTAGGAAGGGAAGGCTAGAGGAGGGCAGAGAGAGGGCAGGAAGATAGAGAGAAAGGAAAGAAGGGAGAGGGGCCGAGGAAGGGCCAAAGGAATGAGGGAGATGGCAGATGGGAAAAGGAGAGAAGACCCTGGATTCATTCAATCATATTTGTTGAGCACTTACTGTGTGGATGACAAGACAAAGCACGACAAGGCATAGAGGCAAAGGGGAGGGGAAAGGCAGATAAGGAAATGGTTTCATGATTTATACAAAATGCATCAAAATGTTTTCAGCTGTCCCTTGCTGCCACCAGCTGGGCCCAAGTGCGGGTCTGGCCAGTCCAGTCAAGGTCCTTGCCAGCTGACCAGGGCAGTGGAGGAGGACGGGGGTCCTGGTTCATTCATTCATTCATTTAATCGTATTTATTGAGCGCTTACGGTGTGCAGAGCACTGCACTAAGCACTTTGGAGAGTACAATACAACAACAGACACACACAACCCCTGTCCGCAAGGAGCTCCTCCCACACATTCCACCACCCCATTTTTAAATGCTCTTTGTTAAGCGCTTACTTTGTGTCAAATACTATTCTAAGCTCTGCGGTAGAATAGGTTAATCAGGAGCCCACCTGCCCCATAAGGGGCTCATAGTCAAGTAGGAAGGACTAAACTTTAACTTTTAGATACTTCTTACTTGCAAGCCCCAGAAGTTCTCTGTGCCTCAGTTACCTCATCTGTAAAATGGGGATTAAGATTGTGAGCCCCACGTGGGACAACCTGATCACCTTGTATCCCCCCCAGTGCTGAGAACAGTGCTTTGCGTATAGTAAGCACTTAACAAATACCATTATTATTATTATTATTATCATTATCATTATTATTACCATGGTCAAACAAAGGGAGAAGCCTAAAGGAGTAACTCTTGGGCATTTTGGGTAGGAAGACAAAACCCTGAAATTTGTGACTGTACTGCCCACTTGGGGTGTATGGTCACATTGATCATCATCATCAATCTTATTTATTGAGCGCTTACTGTGTGCAGAGCACTGTACTAAACGCTTGGGAAGTACAAGTTGGCAACATACAGAGACAGTCCCTACCCAACAGTGGGCTCACAGTCTAAAAGGGGGAGACAGAGAACAAAACCAAACATACTAACAAAATAAAATAAATAGAATAGATACGTACAAGTAAAATAAATGGTCAGTAGACAACTACATGTTGTTATCTAGGACCTGGATTAGAACCCAGGTCCTTCTGACTCCCACTGTGGTTGAGCCTTCCAGAACTCAATCAATCATACTCACTGAGCACTGTCATTGTGCAGAGCACTGTATTAAGCACTTGGGAGAGTACAGTATCACAATATAACAGACACATTCCCTGCCCACAATGACCTAATGCTAGCAGTGCTACATCCTGACCCACGGCACAAAAAATGAGAGCTCGGTGGAAATCCTTAAAGGCCTTGTCACTACAGCACAATTGGGCCTCTTGTTCATTTTATTTATTTTATTTTATGGGATTTGTTAAGCACTTATTATGCGTCAGGCACTAAGTGCTGGGGTAGATACGAGATAGTCGAGTTGGACATAATCCCTACCCCACATAGTCTTAATCCCATTTTACAGATGAGTGAACAGAGGACCTGAGATGTAAAGTGACTTGCCCAAGGTCACAAAACAGACAAGTGATGGAGCCAGAATGAGAACACATGATCTTCTGACTCCCAAGCATATGCCCTATCCACTAGACCAATGCATTCCCTGCCCACGGTGAATTTAAAGTCTAATAATAATTATAGTATTTGTTAAATGTTTTCTATGAGCCAGGCACCATACTAAGCACTGCAGTGAATACAAGCAATCGGGTTGGACACAGTCCCTGTCCCATGTGGGGCTCTCAGTCTCAATCCCCATTGTACAGATGAGGTAACTGAGGCACAGAGAATTCAAGTGACTTGTCCAAGGTCACACAGCCGACAAGTGGCAGAGCCAGGATCAAAACTCAGGCCCTTCTGACTCCCAGGACTGTGCTTGATATACTGAATCGCAAATGGTCCTTAGTTTTTGATCTCCAAAATAGTGAAAGAGAAAAAGCATCATGACATCACATTGGCAAGAAAGCAGAAATTTCTAAAGTGCCATTTCTTCTGAGAAAGTTTTAGCTTCAAAGCTATAAATGTCAGGAGTTAGTTATTCTTTTTTTATGGTCCTGTTGAATGCTTACTATGTGTCATGCAATGTACTAAGCACCAAGGTAGAGTCACGATAATCAGGTTGGACATATTCCCTGCCTCATGTGCCTCATATTAATAATAATGGCATTTATTAAGCACTTACTATGTGCAAAGCACTGTTCTAAGTGCTGGGGAGGTTACAAGGTGATCAGGTTGTCCCATGTGGGGCTCACAGTCTTCATCCCCATTTTACAGATAAGGTAACTGAGGCCCAGAGAAGTTAAGTGACTTGCCCAAAATCACACAGCTGACAAGTGGTGGAGTGGAGGGATTTGAACCTATGACCTCTGACTCCAAAGCCCATGCTCTTTCCACTGAGCCACGCTGCTTCTCATGAGCCTCATATTCCCTGGCTCATGGTGTAAATTAGAAGGAGGAGGATTTAATCCCCGTTTTACAGGTGAGGTAACTGAGGCACAGAGGACATACGCATCTTGCCCAAGGTCACACTGCAGAAAAGTGGCTGAGCCAGGATTAGAATCCAGGTCCTTTGGCTCCCAGGTTTGTGGTCTTTTTGTGGTCTTTACACTAAGGCAAGTTGTTTCTCTTGATGTACATCCAAATGTTACTGATCTTAGCAGAGTAGCCAGTACCTGCCCTAAGTAAATGATTTTCTGCCCATTATCATTAAGAACATGATTTTACAATATAAAATATATTAAAGCCCAAATCTTTTGGCCTTGATACTTGCAGGCCCATACACTGGGACAACTAGAACCTTAAAATACACTGGGCTCTAATTGGTTTAGGGGTGTCCAGCCTCAACTCCAGTAGGGGACTAATTCCAACTGTTAGAAACCCCTCCATTTCTAGGATTGTGCTGACAGAGCTGCACAATGGAATAAAGAAGGGCAGACTCTTTCTGGTAATGATAATAATAATGATAATAGTATTTGTAATATTTGTTAAGTGTTTACTATGTGCCAGAGCTGGGGAAATATAAGATAATCAGTCCCTTGTCCCATGTGGGGCTCTCAGTCTAAATTAGGGAATGTTCTTTCTTCAACACTGGCCTGCCTGCAAAAGTGACCAATCTGGGAAAAAATGGGAATTAGCAACTCATACAACTCCATTTCCACAGACACACAGCGGAAAAAAGTGCTAGTTGTGCACCCATCTTTTCATACCCCAGACATGTTCCCGCTGAGGCTATCAATAGCCTCGCCCTTCCAATCAAAAGGAAAGCAATATACATTAAACATCTTATTTCTCTGTGAATAAAAATGACCTGAGAAAATATTTATTTATTTTTAACTTTCTCAATGTAAAAAGACAAAACATTGGTTCCGGGTTCACTCACTCTCTTTTTTGATGATCTGGATTGGCAGTAGAACAGGATATTAAATCAGCACATCTGAATGTTCCCCCCTTTTAGACTGTGAGCCCACTGTTGGGTAGGGACTGTCTCTAGATGTTGCCAACTTGTACTTCCCAAGCGCTTAGTACAGTGCTCTGCACACAGTAAGAGCTCAATAAATACAACTGATTGATTGATTGATTGAATGTTCAGAATTAAAGCAGTGCCGTGCTCGCCATCACGGTTACTGCACTTCAAATACATCAATCTCTGCACTGAGCAAGTTCTATTAAAGCTTCCAGTGGGAGATGGGGAGAGCAAGCCAATGGTCTCCTAATAATTCATATCTTTGGGTGAATACTGAAGAGGAGTCCGGTCTTCTAATGAGAAGTATAACAGTGACATTCCAAGGTCATTAGCACCTTTAGAAAGGAAACCTCAACTATGCTAGCTCTAAAACATAAGTCACCAGAGAAAACCAATTTTCCAAGTTCCAGCACAACTGAAACTTTTAATGGTAATAATAATAATAATGATGATGGCATTTGTTAAGCGCTTACTATGTACCAAGCACTGTTCTAAGCACTGGGGTCTATACAAGGTAATCAGGTTGTCCCATGTGGGCCTTAATCTTAGTCTTAATCCCCATTTTACAGATGGGATAACTGAGGCCCCGAGAAGTTAAGTGACTTGCCCAAAGTCACACAGCAGACGCGTGGTGGAGGTGGGATTAGAGCCCCCGACCTCTGCTTCCCAAGCCCATGCTCTTTCCACTATGCCATGCTGCTTCTCTTGCTTTTACTGTCAGGCAGCTAAAGACATAGTAAGAAATCTACTCTTTCCTATTTTAATTTCTGCTCATTCCCTCTCCCACAAAAATCCCCTATATTACTTATTGTATCTCAAATTGTTGACATTGCGTGCATTTTGGGGAGAAGAAGCACGACCTAATGAAAAGATCACAGACCTGGGTAATAGAGGACCTGGCTTCTAATCCTGGCTTTATCCTTTTCCTGCTACGTGACCTTGGACAAGTCACATAACTTCTCTGTAGCTCAGTTTCTCTACCTGTAAAATGGGCATTTAATATGTACTTTCCCTCCTACTTTGTCTCCATGTGGGACAAGGACTATAGCCAATCTGATTATCTTGTACCTATCCCAGCACTTAGTATAATGCTTGGCACACAATAAGCACTTAAATATCACAATTATTATTATTTGTATTGTACTTTCCCAAGCACTTAATTTGGTTCTCTGCACACAGAAAGAACTCAGAAAATACCATTGATCGATTTGCTAATATTACTATTAGTATTTCAAATAAAGCCTAAAACCTCAGTTTGCATGAAACATTTGAATAAAACAGCACCGCAAACACATCTTCATCTCCTTCCGAAAGCACCGGTTTTGCATAAAAAAAAAATGTAAAGTGAAAAGAAAAAACTTAACACAGAAGGCATACGCTTTGGATTCCTTTTATTTATGCACAACAAGGCGGAAACATGTTTAAGTGGGAATTGATTCATACGGCACGTGAAAGGCCAAGGAACTCACGGTTCTAAAGATCAACAGTTGTTTTAGAAATTACCAACACCACAACTTCCGCATAATTTCTAAGAAGATCCAGGTGTTATCATCAGAACAGAAAATTTTAGTGTAAGCACATTAAACTGTACATCCAGCTTCAACCCTACAAATGGGAATCACGCGCTGAAAGCCATTTTCACTGGAGTAAAATACACCAGCCAACTACCTTGCAATCACGTTCAAAAGCCTTTTTACAAATGATACTTCAGGTTTAACCGAACCAGGCTAGTGTCTACTGGACTGCCACCTCTACCAGAGCCACTGTCTTGCCAAAAAGAGATGGCTTTAGTTAGAATCGAATCGCTTGGATCAAGTGGATGCCCTGATTAGTAACAGAGAAGGTGGGGAGAGTCCCACATGGGGCTCACAGTCTAAGTAGAAGGGAGAACAAGTACCGCGTTCCCCATTTTGCAGTTGAGGAAACTGAGGCAGAGAGAAGTGACCGTCTAATGTCACACAGCAGGCAAGTGGTAGAGCTGGGATAGGAATCCAAGTCCTCTAGCTCCCAGGCCAGTGTTTTACCACTATGCCACGCTGCTTCCTATTGACATGGACTAAGGCAGTCGGCAGACTAAAGAGAGACCAAGGTTTCTAGTAGGGCACTTTTTTTGTGGCATTTTTGAAGCCCTTACAATGTGCCAGGTATAAGCTAATCAAGCTGGATACAGTCCACGTCCCACGTGGGGTTCACAGTCTTTATTCCCCATTTTACAGATGGAGTAACTGAGGCACAGAGAAATCAAGTGACTTGAAATAGGTTACACAGAAGACAAGTGGTGGATCTGGGATTACAACCCTGGTCCTTCCGACTTTCAGGCTCATGCTCTATCCTCTAGGCCACGGTGCTTTTCCTTCAACTCCTTTGGACTTGTTCTTTTGACCCCCGATCCATTCTACTCTCCTCCTCTAACTGCGCTTGCCCATCTTCCCTACTTTGTATTTGTTCCTTTCATTCATTCATTCAGTCGTATTTATTGGGCGCTTATTGTGTGCAAAGCACTGTACTAAGCACTTCCTTCTTTGTGATTTTGTCTTATTTTCCTTGTGTTCACTGTGTGCATTATACATGTATATATGCATACATACACAGACACTTGCAAACATACATACACACATATGTATGTGTGTGTGTGCGTGTACACATATATACATGTATAATGAAATATTCTCCAAGTCGAAAATGCATGCAATTTCCCTGGAGAAAACGTGTCCACACAAGCCTGAGCTTTTCATTAAATCACTTGAATTGCAGTTTGCAGCTTAGTTACTCAGTGCAGTGATGTCAACTTTGTATCCGGACCACTCATCTTCAAGCGATATCATTATCCTTTCCAGACAACTGATTTTATCATCTGGCATGGTCCTTACGGTCCACGGCACAGTGGTAATTTTCTTCCTTTTGGTTATCTGCCATTTGTTTTTGTGCTGCAGAGGCAATCGGGTGAGACTTATTTGGTGCCATATGGACAAAGGTAAAGCATCCTTTGTAGGCACTGCTAGACTCTGAGGTCAGAGCCGGAGCGATGTACTTCAAAGGCAATAGGTTTGGCAAGAGAATTTCAGGGAAGGAAAGAGAAACAAGAAACTACCCCACACAAGAAGTCATCCGAAGATTCTGGGAGGACTTGCTTAAGCACTCAAATTTGGATGACGAATCTGAGAATAAAAAATTTCCCTTATTTCAGGTGACACACAGCATTCAAATCCTCATAAAAAGCCTGGCTAATTTGCAGAAACCCTTGCAGAGGTGTCAGGAATGGATGACTATCAACATCTGCCCATCACTCTTCCTGGGGAAATCAATCAAAGGCATTTATTGAGCACTTACCGTCAGAAGAGCAGTGGACAAAGCATTTGGGAGAGTCAATACAACAGACTTGCTAGACACACTCCCTGCCCACAGTGAGCTTACGTTCCAGATGGGGAGACAGACTTTAATATAAATAAGGGCAGAAAGGCTGCAGAATCAGTTTATGAGGTAGTCTGTGGGCACAACAAGAAAATAAACAGCTCTCCTACCTCTTTTTCCACAAGCTCCCTAATGCCCAGATTTCTGAAGCCATCTGAGCAACCACTATCACCTCCATCACCTTCACTGAATGCTTCCCAGTTAATCAGTTAGTCGATTGGACTTATTCAGTGCTTACTTATTGACTCTCCCAAATGCTCTGTCCACTGCTCTGCACACGGTAAGTGCTCAATAAATACCTTTGATTGATTTCCCCAGGAAGAGTGATGGGCAGATGTTGATAGTCATCCATTCCTGACACCTCTGCAAGGGTTTCTGCAAATTAGCCAGGCTTTTTACATTGTACTCAGTACTTGGGAGGGCACAATATAGCAAAATAAAAGACACATCCCCTACCCACAACGAGCTAACAGCATTCCCTGACAGCATCTTTCAGAGGCTTTGGATAGGTTTACCAATGAGGTAAAAGACCGAGGTGTCTAAAAATTTGAGAACATGTATGTGTATACATTCGTCGTATCTCCCATGAGCTTTCATATTTTGACTGTGAGTCCCAGATGGGACAGGGACTGTGACTAACCTTATTGTCCTGTATCTACTCCAGCATTTAAAACTGTGCTTGACACACAGTAAGCACTTATATACTGTCACTACGACTTATTACAAGACTAAATGTTACTATTCATATTTCCTAGCAAGTATTAGAACTTCATTTCTCAGCCTTGTTCTAAATAATGCTTGGGTTATTAGTGGGATTACATACATGTTAGTAGAATTACCACCGGTATTTATTTGTAGGTACAGAATTTCTTCTTTGCAAAGACAAGAGTAAAAACAATTTCAAAAGCAAGCAGCACCTTTACCAGCACACACAAATATACCACAATCTATAGAATTGAAGAGAGATTATCAAAAATACATGAGGAACAGTCATCTCCAAAACAACCCCCCTTCTTTAAAGGAGCAAGATATTCATCTATGTAAACTACCACTCCATTCTCTCATAGCATTATAGGTTGGGAATCTGGCCAGTGCATTCTGATCAGACCACACAGTTAAACTCCACACAAGTCATCCAGATGTGCAACTAGAAGGATGTTCCTTGGAAAAGGAAAAATCACACAATTTGAAAAACATTTGAAGTAAACTAAACCAGCCCAGGGTGATTAACTTAATAAACCTGGAAAGCTCATTTTTGACTCGTTTGGTCTCTGTGCTGTACTGTTTTCAGCTCTCCTTTATGGATCATTTTGATATATCACCCATACCTCTGATACTTAGATTATTTTGAACTACCCATATGACCTGTGCTGCATCATGACAGACATCTGACAAGTAAATTCCTAGAAAAACAGAGGCCAAAACTCAGTGTGGGACGCTTAACAACAAAGTAGAACGCCAAGGAAGGAAGATGAACACTTCCTGTGGACTTAGTCACCAACATGTCAGACCAATTGCTATAAAGTCTTCTCTTCAGTACGCAGAACAAGCCTTGTGTCAAAGCCATGTCAAAGGGGATTGAAATAGCCTTTTTCAGATGGGTACATTCAACAGGAGAAACGTAAGTCTGGGCAGTAATTAAAACACATCTTTTTTTTCCTACCAAAGACATTCAATGATCTGAAGCAAATGTTGAGCATAACTATAGACAAATGAAGCTCTCTCTCTCTCTCTTCTACTCCTTTCATGTGAGCAGATGATTCCAAATGCAATGCAAAAGTGAAAATATTTTTAAGGTAATTATTAAAATTACACTTTAGACTGGAAAAGTTTAACGTGAAAAGTTTAACTTTTCAAAATTAAGCAACAAGTGGCCCAAAAGCATCTGTAACTAAATAAGAGTGTAAAATACTTTGTTGAACCATTGTTAGGAAACATCATTTAGACATATAGGGCTATTAATATCTAAAACACTAAGTAGTAAATTAAGCTTCTATGTACTTTTATTCCTACAAAAATTTCTTAATCTATTCACTTAAGTTTTACATCCACTGGATGTGAACCATAACGAACAAATATGCTGTATTTTTAAATCCCACCCTGAGGGCAGTAACCATCACTACAGTCAACTCATTTTTTATAAACATCATAGCAATAAACATTTTCCAAAAACATGGCTTTCTGAATATGTTTCTAAACTGAGCTAGTTTCAGTGTAATAAATTTTCAGATTAACAAATGCATATGTAGGAGTCTTCTGGAATTTCTTAAAATGAGCTTAGTGGAAAACAGTTTTTTAAATATAAAATACAAATATGCTTTTAAAGTTTGGCAGCATTGTTCATCTGCCATTGTCAGCATTCCTCCTACAATGTTTAGTGTGATGAAGCTTAGAAATCCATCTAACTAAATTCACAACCCTGATTTCCATTAATATAAAACCACCACCATAAGGCTACTACCAAAAGCCTGTGGTAAATAATCCATTCAACTGCTCTGGGTTCTATCTTTCACTTCTGGTACTGAAGAAACACGGTTACTTAAACCCTCACAACCTTTTTATGGTATTTGTTAAGTGCTCATTAGGTACCAAACACTTTAGTAAGCACTAGGGTTGTTATGATATAATCAGCATAGACACAGTCCCTGTCCCACACAGGGCTCACAGTCTCAAACCCCATTTTACAGATAAGGTAACTGAGGCACAGAGAAGTTAACTGACTTACTCAAGGTCACATAGCAGACAAGTGGCAGAGTCTGGATTAGAACCCAGATCCTTTGACTCCCAAACCCATGCTCTTTCTGCTAGGCCACACTGCTTCTTGAGCACATGAGATTGTGGAGAAATCCCCAAAATTAAGTTGTATCGAAATTGTGGAGACACTTTCATCTTGGTCTCTGAACACATTTTAACTCATAGAATAACGATCATAGGCAAAAATCATGAATGAAGCATGACATAAATATATGGTAAATCAAAATAAAACTATTTTTTAACAGTACTTCTTAAGTGCTTACTATACCCAGGCACTGTACTAAGTGCTGGGGTAGATACAGGAGAATTAAGTTGGACACAGTTCGTGTTCCACGTCGTGGGGCTCACAGGCTAAAACCGAGGGAGGGGGATTTAATCCCCATTTTACAGATAAGGTAATTGAGGCACAAATAATTTAAGGGCCTCGACCGAAGTCACAGAACAGACAAAAGGCAAACTAGAACCCAGGTCCTCTGACTCTCAGCTCTGTGCACTTTCCACTAGGCCAGGCTGCTTTTGATTTTTAGATGGTTGGTGGTTCACGAGCACATTTTTTAACAAAATAATTACTGCAAAGCTATGTGACAGGATTTCTGCACATTCCTTTTATTTTTTCCAATTTCAAGACAATGCTTTTCCAATACGAAGGTGGTTCTCTCATTGAGAGATTCCTTCATAAACGCATTTTACATATGGGGAGAATGCTTGATAGCCTCCCAAAAGCAGTAAAAGAGGTGTGGAGGTAAAAGAGAATGGAATGATGAAAACAACAGTTCTCAGGAGGGGAAATAAAAGGGAATGGAATGATGAAAACAACAGTTTCTCAGGAGGAGAAATGCTTTGGGCTAAACAATGAGGCACATAATTTGACCTGTGAATTCTGACCTTCTTCAACAGCTGCAACTACATCCTCCAAAAAGTTAGTTCAGGCCTGACTAGTTCTTTGCAACCGCAGATGATAGAATCTGGGAGTTCTGCCTGCCCTTTTCCTTCGGGTTCAAGAGAAGGATTGAAAAGGGGGACTTCCCCTCGCTTAACTTTGGAAAGCCTTGTTCTCACTCTGAATGCTTAATCAGTAAACAAATGTAGATTCAAAAGTCTTCAAGTGCAAGTTCAACTTTCAGTTTATTTCAATCTAGTTCATGACCAAGGTCTTCTGACTCCCTCTTTCCACGGCTCCAAACCACAGCTTTTCCCCTACAATGAAAATGCAGCCCTTAGCTACTTTCAACATTCTTAACATAAATCTGAACTGTGTTTTATAGCATTTATTTCTTTCTTTTCAGTCCATGAAACTATGAAATATTTGCTTCTTCTTGTATGCTCTGTGCACCAGAAATTTAAATGATCATCAATTAGGACTGCGTCTGCAATATTTATTTGTGCACTGCAACCGGTGTGTTAGCTATTTTGCACAGAATTTAGTCCATTGTTATTTCTAACACTAAGAGAAGCAGCATGGCCTAATGGCAAGATCCTGGGCTTGGGAATCAGAGGATGTGGGTTCTAATCCCAGCTCTGCCGTTTGTCTGCTGTGTGACACTGGGCAAGCCACTTAACTTCTCTGTGCCTCAATTACCTCATCTGTAAAATGGGGTTTAAGACTGTGACCCTATATCTATGGGTCATAGTGAGCACTTAATAAATACCATCATTGTTATCATTATTATTATTTCTGACAAATTAATCGTTTTGGTTTAAGCCCAGTTTACCTTATTTAAATAGAATTTTTATTATAATCCCATTTTATTTTTAATCATACTTGAACTCATATTAAGGAATCACCTATATTCCCCAAATCATGGCACTATATGGACGATTCCAAAGTCTGATAGTCTTAAGTTTAGAATCTTCAGTTTTCATTATTGTTTGATAAAGAACAAACTTGACATTTAGCATTACAAGTAGCCCCTTAAAAACTATTTTATTAATGAGATAGCTTTGTGTCTGTTCAATTTAGAAATGCTGTAACCTTCTTAGGTCTCTTAGATTTAGCCCACAAGCCAAGCTCCCATATGAAATATTTACAGATCCAGTAAATGATATTCTTAACAACTATTCTGGGTAAACCACTACATTAAATATTTGGAAGAGTCCAAGAGCAAAATATTTGTTCCCCGCAATCAAGGAACTTTCAATAGATACAAAAAACAAACAAACAAATAAAACACTATTTACAAAGTTAGAAGGGCAGGAAGAATAGTAAGGACCTAACAGGAAGTAAAAGCATTTTACATTCAATTCAAAAATCTAGTTGCTTTTAGCAGATCTCCATCTCTGAAAACCTCTCCTTTTTCATAAACCTAATACCACATGCCATCAGACCAGTGCATGCTAAAGGTGCACACCCACGAAGAGGTGGGAAAAATAGTTAATAGTCTCCCAATGAGCACAGAGTTTAGGTCGAATATTAGCCAAGAAATAATGCAGAGAAGCAGCGTTGCTTAGTGGAAAGAGCACGGGCTTTGGAGTCGGACTTCATGGGTTCAAATCCCATATCCGCCAATTGTCAGCTGTGTGACTTTGGGCGAGTCACTTAACTTCTCTGTGCCTTAGTTACCTCATCTGTAAAATGGGGATTAAGACTGTGAGCCCCCCGTGGAACAACCTGATCACCTTGTAATCTCCCCAGTGCTTGGAACAGTGCTTTGCACATAGTAAGCGCTTAATAAATGTCATTATTATTATTATTATTGTCATTAATAAATAAAACTGAAGTAATGAACCAGCCTACATCAAGGAGACCTTATATCCAACCGAAGATCCTTCTTGATGAGACCGAATACTGTTGCAGAATGCTGGTTAATGATGTGATGATAGACAAATGAGTAGGCCTCACCACTTTCAAAGACATCCTCCTTGGATCGAATGATCTTTCTATACGCTCTATTTAAAATCACCATATATTTAGCACCCTCACAGTCCTATGGTTGAGTTGGATGCTCTCTAGACCAAATTCAATCGATTCTTCATTGAATTCCTGCAGGTTCATCAAGCATTTTGAAGTGAAGAATGAAAGCTTAAAAAGGGTGACTTTGGCAGTTTACTTCTCCAGGGTATTTATACAGTCAAACCAGGTGATGTCTTTCCCACAGCAAAAAAAGGGAAAAAAAAAGGCTCATGCATAAAATAAATTCTGGTATTAATGACCTCACAGACCTCGCTCTGGTCCTGGTAATGGCCCAGAGCAACGCTGAAATCACCCATTCCATTAGGACATGGTTCGTGGCGCATAGCTAAACCCCGTAAAGGGTTAAAGATTTTAGGTAAACTTTTCTCCTGTGCTTATCGGAGTAGAAAGGAAGTTTGGGAATTTGAGTCACCCTTCAGTTTCAGATCTCCCATTAGCAAAAAAATCTATTTTTCACAGAAGCCTAAGAAGTAATTTTGCCAAGACATGTTATAGAAAACTTCAGTCTGATAGAACGGCCGGAATAAAAGAGGGAAGAGAAAGATGATTATTGTAAGAAACTCTGGGTCCTCTGGAAGCATTTGAAAGTACATTTTCCACTGATTTTTTTCTTTTATTTTATTTTAATCTCAATATTTGTATTTCTATTTAATTACTGGAATAAGGTAAAAAATGGAAAACAACCTTGGGTCAGAAGGAAAAAACAGGATCCAAGAAATGTACAATTCTCCAATTTATATAGAGATGAGAGCTAACAGGAATCACCACTGTAAGGCCCTGAAAATGTAGCTGAAAATTGAGTTTTCTCTTGAAATCTCAGGACCTCCAGTTCATTTCCTCCTCCAAGGTGCAAAGATGTGCGGGCTAATCAAAAACAGCAAATGCCACAACAGGCTGGAGACATAGAAATCAGAGCTCAAAAATTTCCATTACCACAAAAGGTCAATGTAAATGTCCATGAATGACTAGCATATGCCACCAATCTTCCAAATTGCCAACTGAGAAATATAGGGAAACAATTTCTATTAGTAGGCGAAAAGGAAACATTTAATCCGGGCTTCAGAGCACTACAACTAATCAAGAGAAAAATCTTTTCAATCAGTGCTTCCTAATTAACACTAGGTTCATTTAGAAATGGGGAAATCCATATTATGTGGGAACTGAAGCATCGTTTCTTCTTTTATGGCATCATTGTGCTTTCAGTAAAGAATGAGGCAGAAAGTTTCAGTGTCTTGGGGAACAAATGATCTAATGAATAACAGTGGAGAATATGATTCGAGCAAGTCACCGGTAGTAAATACAGACACAAAAAAAGTCAGTTCTTTATTCTCTTGCCAAAGGCAATATATTTTAACTACATAAATGGGCTTTTGTAATTTAAGTTCCTTAAAAGTGGCAGGAACCCAGGATCTAGAAGGAATTAAAATAAGCAGTTTGGGCAGAATTTTAGCATAACTGAACTAAGTTCAGCTTCTAAAATCAGAAAAATTGGGGTATATTTATTTCCAGGGGACAATAATGTCTTGGGAGGGAAAAGTAGAGAACTTAAGATGCACAAAGAATCACCCGAATCGTTTAAAGGCGGTTAACAATATTGATTTAAATAATCTTATCTGTCGAAGTCAATACACTTACCTATTTATTTCAGAAGATTTTCCTAACCTGCTTTCATAGCAATACAGATTTCCTTTACAACTTGACACATTGTCTAATGTCAAACCGGGGTGACCAAAGGTCAGATACAGGGACCGACCTGAATTCGTTTGGGAGTCTAGATGGTGATAAAAATGTTTCTCTGTCCACCCAACCCTTCCTTCCCATCAGACTGCTGAAGGAAACCCTCCGGATCACCCAAGGCCCTTGCGCCCAGTATGCTCCACTCCTAAGGGACCAAAAGGGATTTACCCTCCAGTAATAAACCTTCACAAATTTTAGAAGGCTGGAAAATTTTTGTTGTGACTGGGATCTGGATGACCTGGATGGCAGAACCCAGAAGCCCCCACTGGCCCCCACTAACTGGATCTGAGCTTTGCCTCCTACATTCTCTTTGCATTTATATTTTATATACGTCTGACCCCTTGCCCTCGCTCTCGCCCTAGCCTTGAACTCCTTACCACTCTATATACGCCAGACCACCACTCTCTCCACCTTCAAAGCCTTATTAAGGTCACATCTCCTCCAAGAGGACTTCCCGGCTCCCTTCTGCATCGTCTATGCACTTGGATCAGTGACCTTTGGGCATTTGATATTCCTCCCACCCACAACCTGACAGCACGAGTGTACATATCTTTAAATTATATATTCCACATCACTTATTGATATTAATGACTGTCTCTCTCTCTAGACTGTAAGCTAATTTTGGGCAGGGAACACATTTGCTAATTCTGCGCACTGTACTCTCCCAAGCTTTTAGTACAGTGCTCAGCACATAGTAACCATTCAATAAATACCACCAGTTGACTGTTTGCCATCAAACCTCTCCCCACCTTGTTACTACACTGTGAGCTCCCAGAGGGTGAGACACTATGTCTAATTTTCACCCATGTATTACTTTCCCAGGACACAGAACAATGCTCTGCACACAGAACACAGCTAATAAATATTAATACCACTAGAGAAGCAGCGTGGCTCAGTGGAAAGAGCACGGGCTTTGGAGTCAGAGGTCATGGGTTCAAATCCCAGATCCGTCAATTGTCAGCTGTGTGACTTTGGGCAAGTCACTTATCTTCTCTGTGTCTCAGTTACCTCATCTGTAAAATGGGGATTAAGACTGTGAGCCCCCTATGGGACAACCTGATCACCTTGTAATCTCCCCAGCGCTTAGAACAGTGCTTTGCACATAGTAAGCGCTTAATAAATGCCATTATTATTATTATTATTATCACCTACATGCCTTACTCTTTACGAAGTTGGGCAGGGGCTGTGTCTGATCTGATTGTATTGACTGCCCCCAGTGCTTACTACAGTGCTTAGTACATATTAAGCACTTAACAAGTACCACCATCATCATGATTAGTAGCAGTAGTAGTATTTACCTGGAGGAATCATTTCAGACTAAAATAATATCGTTAAAAAAATCAAGTGACTTGGAAAATTGACAGTGATTTGTGAAACTGGAGTGAGACACATGCAGGGGAACAAAAGAGGGGGTTGTCCCAAGAGTCAGGGGTGAACAGCCTAGTACCTCAGAAAAAAAGATGGGAAACAATACCTCTTCGAGTTACCTGGCCAACTTTCCACACTTCAAGGGATTTATTGTTTTTATTTTTAATCACGTTATTTAGTGCTTACTCTGTGCAAAGCACTGTACTAAGCACTTGGCAGTGTACACTCCAACAATAAACAGACACAATTCCTGCCCACAATCAGCTATTAGATTTTTAAGGACACAGCTGAGTCTGCAAATTCATTTCATGCATTCATTCAATCGCATTTATTGAGCCCTTACTGTGTTCAGAGCATACTAAGCGTTTGGGAGAGTACAATCCAAAAATAAATAGACACATTCTGTGCCCACAGTGAGCCTAAAATCTAGAGTCTACAGTCTACAATCACCAAGCCCGTCCAGGTCCCCAACACCCCTCTCCGCCTGAGTAACAGAGGGAGAACACAGAGATGACACTTTCTGACTTTGAGAACTTTCGGAAAACGGTGGCTGTTGCTTTAGAGACCTCAGTGTTGGGGAACCACCCAAACTAGGAGCCCCATTCCCCGTCCACAGGGTGAGGGTGGTCCAAGAATGGGGCTCCGGGGTCTGCCACTGAAGGCCAAAGCAGTCTCCATCAGCTCCACAGTACATCCTACACTCAAAAAACTCCAATGTTTTCACCCATCCGCCAGCACATTAAACAGACGCTCCCTAACATCGGCTTTAAGGCCCTCGATTCGCTTTCTCGCTCCTAAGTTTATTTCTTCCTAACACCCAATCTGCACACTCTGCTCCTCTTAGCCCAGGCTACTCTCTGAACCTCAGTGTCATCTAGCCCACCACGTACCCCTTGTTCACATTCTCCCTCGGGCCTGGAACTCACTTTCCCTTCATATCCGCAAGTCCACTCTTCACCCCAAATCTGAAAACCACCTAAAACCCTCCTGAAAGAACATCTCCTCCAAAGGGCTTCACAAACTAAAACCCTTTATTTCCCGTATCTGTTCTCCCCTCTGCTTCAATTATGAGCTTGGCTGTGTACCTGGTAACCATTTGGATACTTATCCCAAACCCCAACACATAAATAAATATTCTTACATTCCACTATTCTCCCTATCCCTAATCAATCAATCAATCAATCGTATTTATTGAGCACTTACTGTGTGCAGAGCACTGTACTAAGTGCTTGGGAAGTACAAGTTGGCAACATATCTATCTAATCTAATCTATTAACGTCTGCCTCCCCTGCAGACTGTAAATTCTTTGTGGGCAGGGAGCACGTCCACCAGCTCTGGAGTACTGTATTTCCCCAGGTGCTTAGTATAGTGTTCTGCACACATTAAACATTCAATAAATACCAATGATTGATGGATAGATTAAATATTACTTGACCTTTAGAACCATGGGGAAGCTGAGAGGGCTCATACCTAAGGACTCTTAGTTTACCTGGAGCAATGAAGGGTCTGAGGATTTCCAACCCCAGGATCTATCCTTTAATTTGTCATGAGAGTGTGGTTGATATGCTGACTTTATTGTGATTTCCAATCCATTGTTCCCTTTCCTTCTGCTTCCCTCACCTCAATTGTGAGACCCATGTTTGATTGGGACAAAATCTGATCTGCTACGTCTGTATCCATCCCAATACTTGGCCCATACTAAGCCCTTAATAAATACCATGTCTGATTACTAATTGTAGTAACATGGAACTTTGGCAATATGCCAGTGGAATCACTGCAAGCCTGTTACCTGTCAAATAGATTAAAATTAATAATCCTCTCTCCAGTTCAGTTTAAGATAACCCTGACGAACACTGGAACGCAAGATGCAGATAGATTGGTCTATTGGCCTGATGCAATGCAATCAATTTTGGGAAAATTTATACTTGAGGTTGATGCGTTACCACATGATGCGGTACTCCAGGTGAATCTATGTTTTCTGGGCAATAGTCCAATGCTGAACAGTTTGTAACTCATAATCCAAGTGGATTCTTAAGCAAAGGAACTATGCAAAGATATACAGAACAGACCATGGTAATTCAGAGGTACATCTACAATACTAAAGTCTTGTACCTAAAATATGAAGCAGTTCTTCATCTGGATACCGTTCTGTGCCTATTTTTTTTCCAGAATAAATGCCTAGCATGGAGCTTCAAATATGGGAAATGGTTAATGTCCAGCTTAAATCAGATGATGGGGCTCTCACAATTGGTCACCAAACTGCTTCAAATACTATACCCCAATAGTCATAGTAATTTTCAGAATTCTATATCCAGATCCAAAAGTAAATGACAGAAGAACACAACCTATAAAATAGCAAATCAGTTAATCAATCAATCGTATTTATTGAGTGCTTACTGTGTGCAGAGCACTGTACTGTACAAGTTGGCAACATATAGAGACGCTCCCTACCCAACAGTGGGCTCACGGTCTAGAAGGGGGAAAGTGAGGGAAGAGTAGAAAATGCATGGAAGCAGCTTTATTTTCGATTCTCCACTAAGAAAGAACTGCATTTCATCAAATCGCCATACTTAATAAAAAAAAAAATGACATTTGTGTACTAAGGTTGCTTCTACTGAGGTATATGATATTACACAGGGAGACAAAGATGGTTGTGAAGGCATAAATGAAATATGCTAAGCCCAAACCCTGAAGCAAAGGAAGACAAGCTTTACTTTTCCTTCATAACCCTCTTCATTAAAACCTAAGAGTCTAAAGAATATGAGAAGCTAAACATGAGAAACTGAGAGATTTAAGAATATGTGAAATGCCTGCCATATGGAGAGATGGTCTTAGGAGAATAATAAAACTCTCTTCCACCCCAAAATCTAGACTTTGGCATTACGCTTTGTCTACGTAACTGAGTCTGGTAGTTGTCACTGATGTGATACGGCACAACTAATCAACAAGTGGTTATGACTCCTCAGACTCCTATTAATAGAAGCTTATAGCCTGATAAATTGCATCTCTTTTTATTCTACAACTGTTACATAATGCTCCAGAAAAAATAATTGTTAATGAAAAGATGTCAGTGAATGTTTAGCTAATGCTTTGATTCACGAATGGAAATAAATTAAACTGATGCCAATTTGTCGGTTCCCGAACCGGTTTCTATGCACTAAATGAATTCTATTTTCATCATTTTGTCTCATACAAAAATATATAATTACAATCAACTAGACATACTGATGTTTACAGATTTTTTTTTAACATATTCACTGCCCCCAAATAGCTGTAATTGTAACATATTACTATGTTACATATTACTAGAAGCACCACGGCCTAGTGGTAAGAGTACAGACTTGGGAGTCAGAGGACGTGGGTTCTCATCCCAGCTCTGCCACTTGTCTGCTGAGTGACCTTGGGCAAGTCACTTAAATTCTCTATGCCTTAGTTACCTCATCTGTAAAACGGAGATTAAGATTGTGAGCCTCACGTGAGGCCGGGACTGTGTCCAATCTGATTACCACAAGGATTGCATCTATTCTAGTACTTAGAACAGTCCTTGGCACATAGAAAGCACTTAACAATTATTATTATTAATAATAACAATTAATAATTATTATTATTATTAATATTAAGCTCCCACTTGATACAGTGCATTTTACTAAGCACTTGGGAGGTACAAAACAAGCAAATGACACTTACTATGTGCCACACACTGTACTAGTACAGTGCTTAGTACAGTGCTCTGCACACAGTAAGCGCTCAATAAATGCGATGGATTGTACTAAGTGCTGGGGTGGATGCAAGCAAATTGGGTTGGACACAGCCCCGTCTCACGTGGCGGTCACTGTCTCAAATCCCCATTTTACAGATGAAATAACTGAGGCCCAGGGAAGTGAAGTGACTTGCCCAAGGTCACGCAGCAGACAAGCGGTGGAGCCGGGATTAGAACCCATGACCTTCTGAATCCCAGGCCTGTGCTCTATCCACTAAGTCATGCTGCTTCTCTGCTCGTTTCTCGACTATAAGCTCATTGCGGGCAGGGAATGTCTTGTTTATTGCCAAACTGTACTCTCGCAAGCACTTAGTCCAGTGCTCTGCACACAGTAAATTCCAAATAAATGCAACTTAATGAATGATATACATGGTAATATATGTTCTCCACACGCTTCTACGAGCAAGTAAAAATACATGACAATTTAGGGTTTGGTCACGCCTTACAAATACATTTCATGACTCCTAGAAGATAGACAGATTTTCTTGGGAAACGTAAACTTCTCAAATCCAATTTCCCTCATGCACGACAACTGCTCAAAATATTCCTTCGGATCATGTTTAAAGGCAGCTAGTGTTTAGGAGAACAAAAACTGCTGATTGTGCTTATGCATGAAATGATAAATACGAGCTAAAGAGGAATAGAAACAAAAATGCAGTAATCATTCACTATTGAGTCCCAGGCACCTTCAGAAGCATTTCTACTATGCTACCTTCGTGTCATTATGCATTATATATGCATAATATGCAATATGACATTATAAGCAGCGTGGCTTAGTGGAAAGAGCCTGGGCTTGGGAGTCAGAGGTCGTGGGTTCCAATCCTGCCTCTGCCATCTGACAGCTGTTTGACTTGGAGCAAGTCACTTAACTTCTCTGGGCCTCAGTTACCTCATCTGTAAAAAGGGGATTAAGACTGTGAGACCCACGTGGGACAACCTGATTACGCTGTACCTACCACAGTGCTTTTAATAAATACCATTATCATTATTATTATTACTGCAAGAAACCCACCCTATCTGAATTTAGATAAACTAAAGGATAATTATGTTTCCATCAGGGAAACATTAGAGAAGCAGCGTGGCTCAGTGGAAAGAGCCCGGGCTTTGGAGTCAGAGGTCACGGGTTCAAATCCTGGCTCCGCCAATTGCCTGCTGTGTGACCTTGGGCAAGTCACTTAACTTCTCTGGGCCTCAGTTCCTTCATCTGTAAAAATGGGGGTTAAGACTGTGAGTCCCCCATGAGATAACCTGATCAACTTGTAACCTGATCACCTTGTAACCTCCCCAGCACTTAGAACAGTGCTTTGCACATAGTAAGCGCTTAATAAATGCCATTATTATTATTATTATTATCAGGGATATAATAGTAAGCAATTTTTTAATGTATTTTAAGGTTCATTTTTCATGAACAGTAACAATGCCCAT
This sequence comes from Tachyglossus aculeatus, assembly GCF_015852505.1. Classification (NCBI taxonomy): domain Eukaryota; kingdom Metazoa; phylum Chordata; class Mammalia; order Monotremata; family Tachyglossidae; genus Tachyglossus; species Tachyglossus aculeatus. The sequence continues at coordinate 31,034,823 of NC_052079.1, read as the reverse complement.
TAATTAGCAAAGCATCACCACGATTTGGGGATTAAGTGCTAAAAAACCCTCTTTATGAGGTTATGCATTTGCTCTAGACTTTATAGTCAAAATTTCCATCATTTATCTTTGAGAATTATGAAGTACTTTTTAATGTTTGGAATTTAGGTTTACCTATGGCATTAATAATTCCCTCCCTTTTTAAAAAAATATAGCCCTAAATCAAATTCAGGAAAAAACTGTGATTTCACCCTCATTGAATTTACCTACTGAAAATAACATCTTTTCCCAAACTTTTAATCCTACCTATAGAAAATCAGTGAATTACTCTGGTTATTGAATCATATGAGAAAGAAGTAAACATGTTTCATGCTTGACTTCAAAATACCAATTTGAAATGTGAGCTACTCTTAGGGTTTATGGAGATACAGACAGGATTGCTTCCCATTTCAGTTTTTTGTCCCATTTTCTCAGTAAAGTCTGTCAGGAGGCCACATACTTTTACTACATAGTTCTACTACGTACTTATTTATTTACTTTCCATTAGCTTGCCATAGTCAATTGTATCTCTCTTTTCCTCCTAATTGTAATTAATTTTGCATCCATGCGCCCTGTTAAATTATAAATTCCACAAGGCAGGGCAGAGTTGTGTTTCTTACCACTATTGTGCTTTGCAAAACCTTTAGTATAGTGCTCCGCTGACAGTAGGCACTCAATAAATACTGTTGATTGACTGTCTAAGAGTTGAGATATAGCTATAATTCTGTTTATTCTGACGGTTTTGACACCTGTCTACTTTGTTTTGTTGTCTGTCTCCCCCTTCTAGACTGTGAACCCGTTATTGGGTAGGGACCGTCTTTATATGTTGTCGACTTATACTTCCCAAGAGCTTAGTACAGTGCTCTGCACACAGTAAGTGCTCAATAAATGACTGACTGACTGAATGAATGAATGAATGAATGACACAAGCCCACACATCTCTGCAGGAGTTGCAGGCAGGTAAATTGAATTGCGTTTGGGGTCTCATCTCCAAAAGTGAAACATGGCAGCTGTAAATCTACTGTGAAGCCATAATTTGACATCACAATACTAGTTCCAGCAGAAAAAAGAGTTCTCTCCCAAACACCTACTTTTTTCCTTTAAAAAGGAAAAAGAAAAACTTCAGATGTAGTATCAGAAGTTATTAGGTGAGAAGATGATTTATTTTAGAAAATAATTGGTGTAAGCTTCCCCCTGTCCCTCCAAGAGGAAAAATATACTCTTATCCATGTAAGGGTCTCGGGAATCTGCTATGGAAGGACAACTTTAGCACTCGTGATTTTTTTATGGTATTAGTTGAGGGCTTACAAGGGGTCAAGTGCTGTTCTAAGCGCTGGGGAAGACACAAGTTAATCAGGTGATACAATCCCTATCCCAAATAGGGCTCACAATCCAAATAGGAGGGTACAATCTCCAAATTACAGATGAGACAACTGAGACACTGAGAAGTTAAGTGACTTGCCCAAGGCCATACGACGATTGGCAGAGGCAGGATTAGAACCCAGGTCCTCTGACACCCAGGCCTGTGCTCTTTCCATTAGGGCACGCTGATTTACCTCTCTCATGGGTGAAGTAGGAACTATGACTCAAAACCGGCTTTCCTACTCCACCCAAAACGAAAACGAGTCCTCCCTCTACACTAGCCAATTCTTCCGTTTGCCTCCATAATTAGAAGCTGCATCCTCTTCCTGCCAGCTAAATATCTAACCTTTCCAGTACAAGAAGTGATATAAGAAACAAAAAGCGATGAGAGATTCCTGATACTTTTCATGTTTTTTTTTTCATTTTATTCCACCAATAATTTACCAAGAATTCTGGGAACAATACATTTAATAATAATTAATAATAATAATAATAATAATGGTAATAATAATATAATAGTGCTAATGACATTTATTAAGCGCTTACTGTGTGTAAAGCACTGTTCTGAGCGCTGGGAAAGCTACAGGGTGATCAGGTTGTCCCATGTGGGCTCGCAGTCTTAATCCCCATTTTACAGATGAGGTAACTGAGGCACAGAGAAGTTAAGCAACTTGCCCAAAGTCACACAGCTGACAGGTGGCGGATATGGGATTTGAACCCATGACCTCTGACTCCGAAGCCCAGGCTCTTTCCACTGAGCCACACTGCTTCTCTGCTGTTAAGCACTTACTATGTGCCAAGCACCCTGCTAAGCACTGGGGTAGATGCAAGATAATTGGGTTGGACACAGTCCCTGCCCCACAGGGGGCTCACACTTTTAATCTCCATTTTACAGATTAGGCAACGGACGCCCAGAGAAGTGAAGTGACTTGCCCACGGTCACGGAGCAGAGGTGGAGTGGGGATTAGAACCCGGGTCCTTCCGATTTCCAGGCCTGTGCCCTATCCACTAAGCAATACTGCTTCTCTCCTATTGAAAACTCTTTTTAAAAAAGGTTTAAAAACAGTCAGTCATCCAAGGCAAGTACCATGGAGACTAATTTTCACCACTACTCATGCACATTGATAGGGCTTCGGGATAAAGTTGATTTTAAGATGCTGTGGTTTGGTACTTGCGTTGGTATTTCTAAGACCATTTGAATGGACATTAAAAACTTTACTTTAAGGAAACAGTGTGGTCTGATTGAAAAAGCACAGCCCTGGGATTCAGAGGTCATGGGCTCTCACCTTAGGTCTGCCACAATACCTGCTGTGTGATCTTGTTTAATTGAATTTTCACTTATTTATAATACTGATTATTTATATTAATGTTACACTCCCTCTCTAAACTGTAAGCTCGTTATGGGCACGGAACCTGTCTACAAATTCTGTTGTATTATTTTCTCCCAAGTACTTAGTACAGTGCTTTTAGACTGTGAGCCCACTGTTGGGTAGGGACTGTTTCTATATGTTGTCAACTTGTACTTCCCAAGCGCTTAATACAGTGCTCTGCACACAGTAAGTGCTCAATAAATACGATTGATTGATTGATTGCTCTGCACACAGTAAGTGCTCAATAAATACCACTGATTGATTGACTGACTGAAAAGGAAAGAGAGGTCTGAGAAACAATGCGGAGGAAGCAGCTTGGCATAGCGGATACAGCACGGACCTGGGCATCAGAAGGATCTGGGTTCTAATCCCGGCTCTGCCACTTGTCCGCTGTGTGACCTTGGGCAAGTCATTTGACTTGTCTGGGCCTCAGTTACCTCATCTGTAAAATGGGGATTAAGACTGTGAGCCCCAAGTGAGACAAGGACTGTGTCCTACCTGATTATCTTCTACCTCGGCATAGTAAGCACTTAGAAAATACTACCACTATTATTATTATTATTACTATTATTATTATTATGAAAGATGGCAGATTTTAGAGACAGACTCTCACACTTCTTTGCACCCAATCTCATGTCTGTTTCCTGTCCTCCATTCTCCTTTCTCCCAAACTTGCAAATCTTTCAAAATCCATGTTTATCAGAGCTTAATCAATCAATGAATCGTATTTATTGAGCGCTTACTGTGTACAGAGCACTGTACTAAGCGCTTGGGAAGTACAAGTTGGCAACATATAGAAACAGTCCCTACCCAACAGTGGGCTCACAGTCTAAAAGGGGGAGACAGAGAACAAAACCAAACATACTAACAAAATAAAATAAATAGAATAGATATGTACAAGTAAAATAAATAAATAACTAGAGTAATAAATATGTACAAACATATATACATATAAACAGGCGCTGTGGGGAAGGGAAGGAGGTAAAAAGTTGCCTCTCTTTTTCTCAAGCTCATTAAACCCCACGTCTCCTCAGCCCAGCCTCCCCCTAAAATTCAGAGAAGAGAAATCTCTACTGGTGGGAAAAAAACAAAAACAATATGGCATTTTCTGTCCGCCAACAAGGCCTTCTCTTTTAATTCATCAAAAGACATTTTTTAAAAAAATTCTGTCCCTAGCATAATAAGTGGTCTCCCTGTTCTTCCTCTGAACCATTTAATTCACAGCTTCCAAATACTGGCACGTACAAGGAAGATTACCTCCTACAAACCTTGCAGTCCCAGTCATGCTGGGAGTAAAAACATTTCTTTTTTAATAAAGACTACTATATACTGAGTTGGAAATGACAGAATTTAAAGGGAAAAAGGAAGCTGGTAGCAAAGAGACTCCTAAGGAGCTAAATGAGAACAGCTAGAAAAAAAATCCAAATGTCAAATTTAATTTCTAGAGAAAGGTTTTGGGAATTTCTCCCCTTAAAATGTCAGGTTCACTCTGCCACAGATTTCGTGTATGTGGAAGAAGAATAAATTCGATGGCAAATGAAAACAATGAGCTAAAACATCTCATTTTAATCTTGACGCGATAAAAGTCTGTGGATAAGATGCAAAAATCAAAATATATCAAAAGCAATCGTTTTAAAACAGCTCATTACTTTTTGAAGCAATAAATTTTATTGAAAAATTTAGAAGCTATTCTTTGACTACACTGCATTAATTCATTGTCAGAATCATAAAAAAGTTAATAAGACGCAAAATTTGGTGACAAGCATGAATAAGGCATATTCATTTCCTTATTCTTCAGATTTGCCTTTATGAAATACCTGCAAAAATGATGTTTGCCTAAACTCAGAAAACTTCAATATGATATATTATTTCTGCAAGTTCAAAGTAGGAGTCTGTCACCATCATCAACATTTATGGAGCCCTTAACTGTGTACAGATTATTGCACTATGCACGTCAGATTCCATGACTTACATTTTGCTTTTCTGTCCCTGCAATAATACTAGCTAAGAGTATTAAACGGAACTCCCCAAAGAAAGGATAACAGACAAAACTTCCAACCAATTGTATTTACTAAGCGCTTACTGTGTGCAGTGCACTATAATATGCACTTGCGATTACTATATTACAGAGTTGGTAAAGGTTCTCTGCCAACAGTCGAGATAATAGAACATTTCAATTAGTAACTAGTCAATGAAAATTAATCAAGATCACTGTTAGAAAAGTACCTACTGTGGTTTTATAATTTTCCCAGCATAAAGTTTGACTTATTTTAAATATCTTAAATGTTAATTGGACATGCCTACTTCAATCTACGTATCTATTCTTAAACAGCTCTGTCCTAAATTTCATAAGACTACCTGAAATAACCTTTCAGCTTTCTCTTGCTATCTTGACAAATATTTCTGGCTTCCTGCCCAAAGTATAGCTAATACGATATTCTCACTTTAAATCTAGATTTTGTCAAGACTATCAGACCCAATAGTATTGAGCAATTTGGTCATATTACCACTTTCTCTTCCTGTCTGTTCTTCCTTGTGCAATTTTTCTTTTTCTCCTTCCTTTTTATTCCACCTTTCTCCTTTCTCCCTGTCCCATCTGTTCCATCTGTCCCTCTCTTCCCTCCTCCTCCTTCTCATCTCCCTGTGCCCCCTCCCTGTAGCCTTTTCCCCTTTCATTCTCCATCTAATAATTAATAATTCATGATTACAGTATTTATTAATCACTATGTGCCAACCAATATACTAAGCAATGGGGCAGGCACAAGATCATCGGGTCAGGCACAGTCCCTGTCCCACATGGGGCTCACATTCTAAGTAGGATTTAATCCTCATTTTACAGATGAGGCACAAAGAAGCTAAGTGAACTGCCCAAGGTCACACAGCAGGCAAGAGGCAGAGCTGGGATTAGAACCCACATCCTCAGACTCTTTGCACTGGATCATACTGCTGTCTGCCAGGCACTGTACGAAGCACTGAGGTGGGTGCAAGCTAATCAAGTTGGACACAGATTCTGTCCCACATGGGGCTCAGAATCTTAACCCCCATTTTACAGATAAGGTAACTGAAGCACAGAGAAGTGAAGTGACTTGACCAAGGTCACATATAGTACAGACAAGTGGCAGAGCTGGGATTAGAGTCCTCTGAGTCCCAGTCTTTATCCAGTGGTTGCCCATCACCCTGCACATCAAACAAAAACTCCTCACCCTGGGCTTCAAGGCTGTCCATCACCTCGCCCCCTCCTACCTCACCTCCCTTCTCTCCTTCTCCAGCCCAGCCCGCACCCTCTGCTCCTCCGCCGCTAATCTCCTCACCGTACCTCGTTCTCGCCTGTCCCACCATCGACTCCCGGCCCACGTCATGCCCTGGGCCTGGAATGCCCTCCCTCTGCCCATCCGCCAAGCTAGCTCTCTTCCTCCCTTCAAGGCCCTACTGAGAGCTCACCTCCTCCAGGAGGCCTTCCCAGACTGAGCCCCTTCCTTCTCTCCCTCTGGTCCCCCTCTCCATCCCCCACATCTTACCTCCTTCCCTTCCCCACAGCACCTGTATATATGTATATATGTTTGTACATATTTATTACTCTATTTATTTATCTATCTTACTTGTACATATCAATTCTATTTATTTTATTTTGTTAGTATGTTTGGTTTTGTTCTCTGTCTCCCCCTTCTAGACTGTGAGCCCACTGTTGGGTAAGGACTGTCTCTATACGTTGCCAACTTATACTTCCCAAGCACTTAGTACAGTGTTCTGCACACAGTAAATGCTCAATAAATATGATTGATTGATTGTTACTCTCCTACTATAACCCAGCCCGCATACTTCATTCCTTTAATACTAACCTTCTCACTGAACCTCGATCTCATCTATCTTGCTGCCAACCCCTCACCCACAACCTACCTCTGGCCTAGAAGGCTCTCCCTCCTCCTATCCAACAGATAATAGTTCTCCCCCACTTCAAAGCCTTATTAAAGGCACATCTCCTCCAAGAAGCCTTCCCTGACTAAGCCCTCCTTTCCCCTCTCCCACTCCCTTCTGCTTCAACCTGACTGGCTCCCTTCATTCATCAATCAATCAATCAACCAATCGTATTTATTGAGCGCTTACTGTGTGCAGAGCACTGTACTAAGCGCTTGGGAAGTACAAGTTGGTAACATATAGAGACAGTCCCTAGCCAACAGTGGGCTCACAGGCTCACAGTGGGCTCATCCTCCCTCCCCATCCCCTCAGCACATATGTATATATCTGTAATTTATCTATTTATTTATTTATATTAATGTCTGTTTCCTCCTCTAGATTCTGGACTCATTGTGGGCAGGGAATGTGTCTGTTTGTTGTTACATTGTAGTCTCCCAAGCATTTATTTAAGTGCTTTACACTTACTTTACGGTAAGCACTCACTAAATACGATTGAATGAAACTGAATGAACCCACTAGGCCCCGCCACCTCTCTAAAAGTGTGCCCTCCAAAAGTAATTAACGATTCATATTTACCTCCAATTAAAACTGCTAGATTTTAAAACCGTAAAATAGTTCACGGGCCATTCTTACCTCACACTACATGCAAGTGCTAAAATCGATTTCCTTTCCTAAATCCAATCAAATGAGTAGAGTTAATCAACTAACTTCTTTGGAGGTACTGTAACATTTCCCGATGCTCTGCACTTCCCTGAACATAATGCCTCCCAAACATGCCAATGTGTGTTTTTGATTTAACTACCTCTTTGTTGTGTAACAGTGATCTACAACCAACAGAGACAGCTTGAAGCCACACACAAACACATTCCACATTTTCAACTAAACTCTAATGAAAAAAATGTGTCCGTGTAGGTTTTTACCATTCTAATGAAAATCAATAAAAACAAATCCTATTTTCTTTCAAAAACATGTGGAAATGACATTTTTATTATTTCAACTGTGTGGAGGGAGTCACATAATTCCAAGTTCACAATTATAGACACAGAAGAACTACTAACATTTTTCCAGAGGGTTAGCATTCATTATTCTAAGGAAGTATACAAAATCTGACATTTACATTTTTTCCTTCCTTATTCCCAAACTGCCAGCTACAACAACAAAAAATACCCTCTCCAGGCTAATATTGCAAGGAACAAATGACAGGAGAGCAATTAGGAACAAACATGTTCCACAGAAAAGAATCAAATACTAAGATCAAATCGCTAGAGGGGTGCATACCCCACGTTACATATTTCTTTCAGGGTGTATAAATATTAGGAATTGTCGCAGTAAGAATAGATTGGAGTTGGTTTAGTATCATGCAGCTAATCTGATTTTATGGACAGCGATCGTCACGCTTTGTGAATTTGTCAAAGATTGATCATTGTAGAGGCACTGTGCGTGGGCGATCGCTCCCTCCCTCAAGTGTACTAAAGCTCAATTTTGGCATTGCTCGAGAAGAGGGGGGCGGGAGAGTATGGGGAAGTAAGCGGGTAGATCAGGGCCCTGCCTGCTTGTTCTGTGGGACTGAACATCCCCAAAGAGACATTTACCCTCCCATTTCCTGGACCCGAAAACCTACCTTACACACCTCTCTATCCTGCTCCCAGCAAGGAACCAATCCATCATCAGTGTTTACTGAGTGCTTACTCTGCGCAGAGCACTGAATTTAGCATTTGGGCCAGTAAAATACAAGAGTCGGTCGACATATTTCCTGCCTCAAGGACCATACAGGGCAGAGGGAGAAACAGACATGAAAATAAATTAGGGATACGTATGCAATTCCTGTGGGGTGAGGGTGGGGTGAATAGCAAGTGCTTCAAGGATATAAATCCAAGAGCAAAGGTAACACAGAAGGGAGAGGGAGAGGGGGAAATGAGGACTTAGCTGGGAGATGTGACTTTAGTAGCTTGTTGGGGAAGGGGATGTGACTGCTAATTCTGTTGCACTGTACTCTCCCAAGCCCTTAGTACAGTGTTCTGCACATAGTATGCGCTCAATAAATGTGTATCATGCCATCAGCTAGTCTGCTCAACTGCCCACCTAATGGGATATGGTGTTGTAATAGATATTGTTCTTTGACTGCATCCCAGCGCCTCAGTGCTTATGAATCCATCTCAATCAATCAATCAATCGCATTTATTGAGCGCTTACTGTGTGCAGAGCACTGTACTAAGCGCTTGAGAGGTACAAGTTGGCAATATATCGAGACGGTCCCTACCCAACAGTGGGCTCACTCTACCCTTCTGGTTAGCCTATACACTCGGATCTGTACCCCTTAAGCTCTTCATACGCAGCCCACCCCAACTCTCGGCGCTTAAGTACAGACCCTTCTATTTTCTCCTTTTCCCTGTCTGCAAATTAAATTATTTGCATGTCCATCTCCCACTCTCGATGGTAAACTTCTTGAGGGCAGGGATTGTGTCCACCAAGTCTATCGTACCGTATTCTCCCAAGCACTTAGTACAATGCTCCGCATACAGTAAGCACTCAATCCACCGCATTCAGGGAGCACTTCCTGTGTGCGGAGCGCTGTACTAAGCACTTGGGAAAGCTGACCGCACGTTCAGTCAGGTTCAGAGCCTTTCGGTGACAGCCAGTGTATGAACAAGGAAATAATTTGGGAGACCCAAAGGGGAATGAGGGTGGAGACATTAGAAGAATGACAGAGAGAGAGAGTGGAATGGAGACAGGAAAAGTGGAAAAGTGGAAGAGAAAGTTGGCCAGTGGGGGCAGGAAAACACTGCCTCTTCCTCCCCTGCTGGTGTACAATGCTGATCAATCAATCACTCAGTCAATCACATTTATTGAGCACTTACTGTGTGCAGAACACTGCTGTACTAAGCACCTGGGAGTGTACAAGATAAGAGAGTTGGTAGATACATTCCCTGCCAACGAGGACTTTCCAATCTGGCGGATATCCCTCTCCTCGACCGATAAACGCTCGCACTCCTGCCAGGATCAGGCTACCCTTGCCCCTCCTCTCCCCAAACCCAGCAGGTTTGTCCAAGACAGCCAAGAGAGTCTGTTTCCTCCACTAGACTATAATTTCTATGAGGGCAGGGATCGTGTCTATCAACTCTAAAAGCCCCCCTTTTCCTCCGCTCCTTCTCCCCTCCCCATTGCCCCAACTTGCTCCCTTTGCTCTACCCCTGCCCCCACAGCACTTGTGTTATATGTACATATTTATAATTCCATTCATTATACTAATGATGTGTATATATCCATAATTCTATTTATATTGATGTTAATGATGCCTGTTTACTTGTTTTGATGCCTGTCTCCCCCCTTTTAGACTGTGAGCCCATTGTGGGCAGGAATTGTCTCTTGCTCAACTGTACTTTCCAAGCGCTTAGTTACAGTGCTCAGCACACAGTGAGTGCTCAATAAATATGACTGAATGAATGAATAAATACAATTGATTGATTGACTGGGGAGAGCGGTGGTCTGGTGTATATTCATTCATTCATTCAATCGTATTTATTGAGCGCTTACTGTGGGCAGAACACTGTACTAAGCGCTTGGGAAGTACAATTTGGCAACATATAGAGACGGTCCCTACCCAACAGTGGGCTCACGGTCTAGAAGATGAAATGGGAGGGGGTTACAGGCCAGAGTTGGTGGTGAGATAGATGAGATCACGGTTCAGTTAGTAGGTTGACAGAGGGGCAAAGTGTTTTGCACAGGGATTTCACGGGGAAGCAGGATCAAAGCTGCAGAGAAAGCTACGTTCTGCTTTCCCTGTCCCTTGTTTGCAGCTTATTATAAGACTTCAAAAGGTTACTGAACATCTGCCAGGATCTCTCTCTTCCACCCCAAACTCTAGCGATGCTATTCCAACTGCTTCCATCCCTCCCACCACCCAATCCCCTGTAATTTTGCTATCCCTTTTCCCCAAGTTTTTACTTTTGATGCAGAAAGAAAACGGGGCCTACTGTCAGGAGACCTGGGAAACAGTGTCTTTAGAAGAGGATTCAGTGGGATCTACTCTACCCACCTTGCCGGGTTTACACCCAGGGCTTCAACAGGCAAATCTGCTCCCCAATCAGATCCTGATGGAGGATGGTCAATCGGTGGATGGGGCAAGATGGCTCGATAGTAAACCAATGTTTTAATTGAAGGAATCTGAACTACAAAGGCTTTCCAGAAGTCTTCACTTGTCAAGGGTGTTGTACGTTGGCAAGCTATAATTCTATCACCTATCTCTTGGAATTTAAAAGAGGGAGTTATTATGAATTTTAGGCAATGGATGAATAGCGTAAGGATTCTGGTAAATTTTAAAGTGTCAAACATAGATGATTCAGATAATCTGAAAGCCTTCTCTCCTTAAAAGACCAATAGGTAGGATGAAGTAATAGAGAGAAAGGAGTGAAATAAAATCATGATGAAAGATTGTAAAATAGTGCTTTAACTAGACTTCCCCTGAGTTACAAATGCATTACACACTGGCCCTGAGTATAGAATGCATTTTTCCAGAATATATGCAAGGAAGATACTATTCTCGTATGGGTTTAAAATACGCTTGCCAGCAAAAGTCATTTAATATTCACTAGTCAATCAATAAATCAATTTATATTATTTATAGGGTGCCAATGTACAGAACCCTGCATTAGGTACTTGGGTTAGCACAGCACAAGACAGAACATGATCTCTGCCCTCAAGGACCTTATATCTAACGGGGAGACGGTCAGGAAAAACCATTATGGATAGCAGGAGGAGGGTATTAATAGAGTCAGGAGTGCAGCAGTATGATAGTTTTTAGTAAATGTTGAAAATGAGAAGCATATGTATGTGGATGTACTCTAAGTTTATATATATCCCTAAGTGCTGAGAGGGGGAATAAGTGTTCATGTCACCTAAGGTAGAAGGAATTTGAAAGTTTCCTGGAGAAGGTGGGACTTAAGCACGGTTTTAATGATGGGGAGAGAAGTGGGGTCTGGTGATTTGGATAGAAGGGAGGGAGTTCTAGAAAAGGGGAACAACGAGAACAAGGGGTCAGAGATTAGAGAACTGAGTGAGGTATTGTTAGAAAGTAAATAGCATTTTCATGAATAAGCCTAAAGTGTTTTAAAAAAAGCAGTGTAAATCATTTTATGAATCCTATATACCATTTGTTCACATTAGTTTACAAGGATTTAATTTTGTCCAGATTCTACCTACAAAAGAGAAGCAGCATGGCTCAATGGAAAGAGCACGGGCTTGAGAGTCAGAGGTTATGGGTTCAAATCGCGGCTCTGCCAATTGTCACCTGTGTGACTTTGGGCAAGTTACTTAACTTCTCTGTGTCTCAGTTACCTCATCTGCAAAATGGGGATGAAGATTGTGAGCCCCACGTAGGACAATTTGATCACCTTGTATCCTCCCCAGCGCTTAGAACAGTGCTTTGCACGTAGTAAGTGCTTAACAAATGCCATCATCATCATCATCAAAATCCCTTCATGTAAAAACAGAGAATAGTCTGCCAATCTCCAGGTAACTCCTCAACTCCCTCCAATCTGGCTTCTGTCCCCTACATTCCACAGAAACTGCCCTCTCAAAGGTCACCAATGACCTCCTGCTTGCCAGATCCAATGGTTCCTACTCTATCCTAATCCACCTCGACCTCTCAGCTGCCTTCGACACTGTGGACCACCCCCTTTTCCTCCAAACACTATAAAACCTTGGCTTCACAGACTCTGTCTTCTCCTGGTTCTCCTCTTATCTCTCCGGCCGTTCATTCTCAGTCTCTTTTGTGGGCTCCTCCTCTCTCTCCCATCCCCTTACTGTAGGGGTTCCTCAAGGGTCAGTTCTTGATCCCTTTCTGTTCTCTATCTACACTCACTCCCTTGGTGACCTCATTCGCTCCCACGGCTTCAACTATCATCTCTACGCTGATGACACCCAAATCTGCACCTCTGCCCCTGCTCTCTCTCCCTCCCTTCAGGCTCGTGTCTCCTCCTGCCTTCAAGACATCTCCATCTGGTTGTCTGCCCGCCATCCAAAACTCAATATGTCCAAGACTGAACTCCTTATCTTCCCTCCCAAACCCTGCCCTCTCCCTGACTTTCCCATCACTGTTGACACACTACCATCCTTCCCGTCTCACAAGCCCGCAACCTTGGTGTCATCCTCGACTCTGCTCTCTCGTTAACCCCTCACATCCAATCTGCCACCAAAACCTGCTGGTCTCACCTCTGCAACATTGCAAAGATCTGCCCTTTCCTCTCCATCCAAACTGCTACCCTGCTGGTTCAATCTCTCATCCTTTCCCGACTGGATTACTGCATCAGCCTCCTCTCTGATCTCCCACCCTCCTGTCACTCCTCTCTTCAATCTATTCTTCACGCTGCTGCCCAGATCATCTCTGTGCAGAAACGCTCTGGGCATGTTACTCCCCTCCTCAAAAATCTCCAGTGGCTCCCAGTCAACTTACCATCAGGCAAAAACTCCTCACTCTTGTCTTCAAGGCTGTCCATCACCTCGCCCCCTCCTACCTCATCTCCCTTCTCTCATTCTCCAGCCCAGCCCGCACCCTCCGCTCCTCTGCCGCTAACCTCCTCACTGTACCTCGTTCTTGCCTGTCCCGCCATCTTCACCCCCGGCCCACGTCCTCCCCCTGGTCTGGAATGCCCTCCCTCCAAACATCCGCCAAGCTAGCTCTCTTCCTCCCTTCAAAGCCCTACTGAGAGCTCACCTCCTCCAGGCCTTCCCAGACTGAGCCGCCTTCTTCCTCTCCTCCTCCTCCCCCTCCCCATTCCCCCACCTTACCTCCTTCCCCTCCCCACAGCTATATGTTTGTACATATTTATTACTCTATTTTACTTGTACATATTTACTATTCTATTTATTTTATTTTGTTAACATGTTTTGTTTTGTTGTCTGTCTCCCCCTACTAGACTGTGAGCCCACCGTTGGGTAGGAACCATCTCTATATGTTGCCAACTTGTACTTCCCAAGCGCTTAGTACAGTGCTCTGCACACAGTAAGCGCTCAATAAATACGATTGAATGAATGAATGAATGAATGAATGAATGAATTCCCAGAGAGAGATGGACTAGTATTTGGAAACCTGGATTACAGCACAATCCAAACACTGTGCAAAAAATATTCAGATAATATTTAGATGCATTTAAACATTGAATGTTTTGATTTTAACCTGCCTAGATCTGATTCCATTTAACACTCAACACACAGTGATGAAATTGATCAATAAAGCAACAGTAGGAATATAGATACTATAAGAGATAATGGGCATTATGATTCCCAATGCTCAGAGAAGCAGTGTGGCTCAGTGGAAAGAGCACGGGCTTTGGAGTCAGAGTTCATGGGTTCAAATCCCGTCTCAGCCACTTGTCAGCTGTGTGACTTTGGGCAAGTCACTTAACTTCTCTGTGCCTGTTACCTCATCTCTAAAATGGGGATGAAGACTGTGAGGCCCCCAGACAACCTGATCACCTTGTAACCGCCCCAGTGCTTAGAACAGTGCTTTGCACATAGTAAGCGCTTAATAAATGCCATCATTATTATTATTATTCACTACTGGAGAACCCAGCTGATTCCTTCTGAAAACGAAGAAGCCTATTTCTCTGAAGCTCACAGAAGCAGTAATGAGCTAGGGCTCATAAATTAACATTAGTGAATGTCTCTATGAATGTAACAGCCCTGTAGGGAGAAAACAGCCATTTTTCATCCACAGTGGGAAAAAACATCCCAATTAGGCAAAAATAATATCCCTTTAGAGCTCTTTAGATACAGCTAGTATCACTTTATTAAATCATTCCCTACCTACAATTATTAAACTCTAAAGTTACTTTTACAATATGCATTGTGAAAAATATGACGTGTCAAGCTAATGGTTTTCAGAACTACAGTTCTCGTTTCTAATACGAGGTAAGTGGTTTGCACTTTAAGGAACCACTTTGAACTTTTTAGTGATAAATGGACCATAAACATCAAAAAAAGGACAAATCCACCACCCTTGACCATTTCACTCTATTTAATTCGTTTAGGATAATGTGTAGAGGGAGGTGCTAAGTACAAATCACTCAATATTGTTTAATTTACAAACCATGTCAAATATTGGGTGGCAGAAATGACTGAAAAACAAACTCTGAATTTCAATTTTTTGAATCATCGTATCTATTCTTCATTACACCTATTATGATAAACAACCGGATGTATTTTTCACTCACATTAATTCTGGACTGTTAATTGGGAATACGGACAGTCAAACCCATCTTTTCAGAGTAGTTAAAGTTAATCCACGCTTTATAAAATTAATAGGTCATTCAGGGCCCTTCCTCTGAATGACAATTTTTAGGAGAAGTCTCTCACCAAAAAAGCAACAACACAGTAGTCTGGCTTCAGTTACAGGTGGCCGAAATGTGTGAAAATCATTATCTTGCCCTGTTCAAAAAAAAAAAAAAATCTTCCAGGGACTGTGGAACTACAACTGTGAACACCTCACAGAAAATTTAATAAATGGTTTTGCACCCTTACACAACTGTACTACACACTGGGTTATTTTTTCCACCCTTTAAAAAGTACATTTCAATGCAATTATGCCCCCAGTTCTGAACAACCACAATGCATAAATTCCTCAGTTATATCACATACTAATTTCTAACTAGCCCAGGTTCACAGGACAACAAAAACAATCACTGCCAAAAATATCAATGTCCTCCCCACCCCGTTTCTGCCTTATTCTGAACAATTTCCTTCTCCCTCCAGACTCCTTACTTAGCACTTCCCTCATCTCCCCTTCATATATCCATCAAGATACTGTAGGCTATCTTAAGGATTGTTTTAAAAATTTTTAAAAATCAATCATTGAATGCTTACTGTGCACAGAGCATTGTACTAAGCACCTGGGAAAGTAAAATACACCGAGTTGGTAGACATGTTCCCTGCCCAAAAGGAGCTTATATTGTAGAAGGACTAGACAGACATTAAGATAAATTACAGATAGTTACATATGCTTTGTGCAGCTGAGGATGGGGTGAGTATCAAGTGCTTAAAGGGTACAAATTCAAATGCAAAAGTGACTCAGAAGGGAGAAGAAGCAAAGGAAATCAAGGCTTAGTCTAGGAAGGCTTTGAAGGTGGGGAGCATGGTGGTCTTGTTCTAAGGTAATTTTACGGACTTGACATCCTTCAAAGAATGGTCAACTTTCAGGAGCTGAGATGCAGAGCCTTGGATGATGTACCAAAACATATCACTGGGAAATGGAAGACGAGAAGCAGCATGGTCTAGTGGATAGAGCACAGGCCTGGGGGTCTGAAGGACCTGGGTTCTAATCCTGACTCTCTTACTTGTCTGTGAGACTTAGGGCAAATCACTTAATTTCTCTGTGCCTCAGTTACCTCATCTGTAAAATAGGGATTAAGACTGTGAGCCCCCTGTGGGACAGGGACTGTGTCCAACCTGATTAGCTTGTATCTACCCCGGAGCTTAAAACAAAGCTTGACACATACTAAGCACTTAACAAATACTATCGTCGGAGAAGATACTATCGGAGAAGATACCAGTACTAACAAATACTATCGTCGGAGAAGATACTAGTACTAACAAATACTATCGGAGAAGCAGCATGGCTCAGTGGAAAGAGCATGGGCTTTGGAGTCAGAGGTCATGGGTTCAAATCCCGGCTCCTCCAATTGTCAGCTGTGTGACTTTGGGCAAGTCATTTAACTTCTCTGTGCCTCAATTCCCTAATCTGTAAAATGGGGACTATGACTGTGAGCCCCTGTGGGATAACCAGATCACCTTGTAACCTCCCCAGCGCTTAGAACAGTGCTTTGCACATAGTAAGCACTTAATAAATGCCATCATCATTATTATTATTATCGTCATTATCATTACTATTATTATTACTATATTTCAAAAACCTTTATGAATTGAAGATGTGTCTTGAAATTAAGGCTGGCTAGACAAAGCATCCATTTATTTTCAGCCAAAGGCTAACGTTATGATCTTCGTAGAAACTTGAACCGATTCCAGACTTTCCGTACTTCAGGAAACCCATTTACCAGTTATCTTCCTTTCCCAAAGGCCTGGACAGGACAACTGAAAGAATCCTCCCCCAATCTCCTTTAGGTTCACCAGCTTTGGTTTGGAATCATTTCTCAATCTTCCATTGAGATCTTATTTTTTTTAATGGTACTTAAGTGCTTACTATGTGGCCTGCACTATACTAAGTGCTAGACTAGATACAAGATAATCAGGTTAGAAATAGTTCTTGTCCCACATGGGGTTCACAGTCTAAGTAGGAGGGAAAATGGGTATTTAATACCCATTTTACAGATGAAAAAACTGAGGCTCAGAGAAGTTAAGTGACCTGCCCATGGTCACCCAACAAGTAAGTGGAGCAGCCAAGTTTAGAACTTAGGTCCTCGGACTCCCCCATTCTACCTCCACTAGATCACACTACTTCTCTTGTCTCCAAGTCACATCTGGTTTAGCCATTGATTTCGGTTTTATACTATCTAATCAATCATATTTATTGAGCACTTACTATGTGCAGAGCACTGTACTAAGTGCTTGGGAGAGCACAATACAACAGAATTAGCAGAGAGATCCCCTGCCCATGAAGGGCACACAGTCTAGAGGGAGAGACAGACATTAATATGAATGAATAATATGGGGGGGGGGGACAAGTATCAAATGTCCAAAGGTCAATCAATCAATCGTATTTATTGAGCGCTTACTGTGTGCAGAACACTGTACTAAGCACTTGGGAAGTACAAGTTGGCAACATATAGAGACAGTCCCTACCCAACAGTGGGCTCACAGTCTAAAGGGTCACAGATCGAAGTGCACAGATGACATACAAGGGAGAGTGAGACGGGGAAAAGACGGCTTAATCGGGGACGGCCTCTTGGCAGAGCTGTGACTTTAGTAATGCTTTGAATGGTAGGAGAGTGGTGGTCTGGCGTATACGGGGGAGAAGGAGGGAATTCCAGGCTAGGGGGAAGAGGTGGGAAAGGGGTGAGCGGTGGGCTAGTCCTGTTTCCAACTAGTCTGTCCCATCTGGTGATATGGCTATGTCAGTGCTAAGCACTCAGTGCAGTGTTCAGTGCATAGTGTGGTGCTCAGACTCAGTACAGTAACCAGCACTGCACACAATAAGCACGCAATACATACCGTTGATGACACAGCAGCACCTTTATGTTCCCTTTCCCCTCGGCTCCCGCTGTCAAAGTCTCCAGGTAGGAAGCAGCACCCGAGAGCTGAGGGACCCAAGAAAAGGATGCTACAGATCTGGTGCAGGGGGTTGTAAGTCGGGGAATCCCCCTAGAGAAACCCCCTCGGTTTGACTGACGACATCCACGTAATGGCCCGGCGTAACACACATAAGGTTATGAAGTGCGTCTGCATGTGTGGTACCTGAGAGTGCCGTTGAAGGCTACTCTAATGGGCAACCCTGGGTGATCTTCTCGATTACATTATCGAGTAAACTGGCAATTCAAAGTTATCCCAATGGTACCTCAGGCTGGAGAAGTTCTCCATCTACAGAACTACCACCAGAGGAACTCAGTATAGGCAAGTCCCTAATGAGAGAAAGAAATTAAAAAGTTTATCCAGACTGGGCAGTGCCTGCAATGTTACAGTGTGAGCACTGTAGGTGGGGTGGGAACTTTAAAGAGGGAGGAAAGCCTTGTTAAGAGCCCAGACCTTGGCTACAATTTGTCTGTAAGCAATTTAAGCAATGGACAATAGCTCACCATTTACTAAAGGCCTCCATTTCCCTCTCTATGACTTTTTGTGGTTCAATAGCTGGTCATTCCATTCCGTTACACGCTCATTTCCATCTTCTACCTTCATTCCTCCATTACCCTGAAAACAGTCCTCTCCAAAGCAACTGAAAAACTCTCATGCTAGTAGGGTGACAAAATCCAGCAACCCCAAATTCTAGAATTTTTCTGAGATCATCTGTACAAGAACAGATTATTTTGCAGATGGTAAAGAAAGATGCCTTTTCATCCAGACCCGAGGCAAGGATTCTTCAACTCAGTCAATATACAGCACCAGCTGTGGGAACAGTTCTTTCATCAGAGAACATTTAAATTTAATGCAGGGCAGAGGGCAACACTTACATATTTGTCGAATCGATATTAAGCAAGATCAGAGCTGCTTTGTCGAGTCTGACCTGTGAAATGTCACTAACATTATCCCTCAATTTATTTCCCCAACACAACACAAACTCTTTTTTGTGCCCCTAAGGAGACATTGTGAAAAGAGGGGAAATGTGCACCATTTGGACCTTCCAGAGACAAAGGGGGGGGGCAAGTTTCAATGACAAGTGTTAAAAAAGGAAAGGACAAAGGCAGGGGGCGGGGGATAAGGAGAAATGAGCGGGCTCGGGAACTTGTAATAGCTGAACAAATTGCAGGACTGTGCCTCTTCCCATTACACCCGCTGGAGCCAGTGAGCTTCCACTGAACTGGAATTCCATGTGCCAGGGTACGTACAGATAAATAGGCAGACGGGCTACACCACCCTTAGGATCTATATACCTTCATTCATTCAATCAATCGTATTTATTGAGCCTTTACTGTGTGCAGAGCAACTTCCGTTACAAACTGGAAAATCAAATATCTAAACTAGATGAAAGCACCTGACACCAAGGCTTACGGAGGCATTAAGAAATCAGCCAAGTGACTTTCCCAACTCCCTCGTACTTACAATAAATCAGCCCATTAAGGACATTGTACACTATGCAAATTAGTTCAGGGGTCATATATCTCTTTTGTTGGTTCCAACTGAGCCTTCACTCACAGCCTTGAATTAGGGTAGAAGAGAAGAGAGATAAATCTCTGTGAAACAAAACTCCATTTCAGTTTGAAAGGTGCAAATGAACCCTATGTACCAAACCCAGACGTACCCCGGTTACCACGTCAGACTTGCTGACTTAGAGAAGATTGTCGTCTTGACATTTAAAAATCACTCTAAGCTTTACACCGATATTTCTTATTGTTACAGTTATTTTAATTACTAGAGTCACATAGGGGAGAATCAGTGATCAAAACTCATTTAAGTTCTTTAAATAAACAAAGCAGGTACTTCTGAACTTGAACTCTTATAAAGAACTGTTCCTCTTCCTAGTGTAATCCCACTACAACGTAAATCTGAGAGAGTCAGGACTCAACAAATATTGCTTAGTTATCCAAAACCAACTGCCTCTACTTAACTGTCTAAGTTTATTTGATCTCTTCCGTCAATACCCCGCCTCACACGATAATTTATGAATTACTTGTTATGCATATACAGATAGACAGATAGATCACTGTGCCTCATTCTCGCCTGTCCCACTTCCTTCTCCTGGCCTGGAATGCCCTCCTTCCACACATCTGCCAAACTAGTTCTCTTCCTCCCTTCAAAGCCCTACTGAGAGCTCACCTCCTCCAGGAAGTCTTCCCAGACTGAGCCCCCCTTTTCCTCTCCTCCTCCCCATCCCCCCACCCTACCTCCTTCCCCTCCCCATGGCACTTATATATATTTGTACAGATTTATTACTCTATTTTACTTGTACATATTTACTACTCTATTTTGTTAATGATGTGCATATAGCTATAATTCTATTTATTCTGATGGTTTTGATACCTGTCTACATGTTTTGTTTTGTTGCCTGTCTCCCCCTTTTAGACTGTGAGCCCGTTTTTGGGTAGGGACCATCTCTATATGTTGCCGACTTGTCCTTCCCAAGCACTTAGTACAGTGCTCTGCACACAGTAAGTGTTTAATAAATACAATTGGATGAATGAATCTACCCTTGTACTTCCCAAGCGCTTAGTACAGTGCTCTGCACACAGTAAGTGCTTAATAAATACAATTGGAAGAATGAATCTACCCTCTATTTTTGAGATAAGGCTATGAAGAATTTGCATCTATTCATGCATGAAGATGTGGTTGAAAACACTGATATTTGAACAATACTCCATTACGCATCAAGTGTTCACATAAAGACAGTTCCTTTCTAGGTTAATGCATTAGCTACGTCTAGGACTGTCCCCACTTTTGAGACTGCAGTTTGTTTTCTTGATTTGTGCAAAATCCCTGCTCAAAGGAAAGCAATTTGAATCCCAATAGCCATTTACCAGACTGGTATGTCTATTGTGGTAATCTCCTGACGGGTCACAGCTACAACATCTTTTCTGAAACAGTGCTTTCGTATTTTAAATCTTTTTGTTTTTTGCATCTTTAGGCACTTACTGTGTGCCAAGCGCTGGGGTAGACAGAATCGGATCTAAGACACAGCAACAGTCTAAGGGGAAGGGAAAGAAGGTAGGTTACTCAGGCACAGAAAAGTAGAATGACTTTAAACAGAATCCAATCTAAGACACAGTAACAGTCTAAGTGGGAGGGAAAGAAGGGAGGTTACTCAGGCACAGAAAAGTTGAATGACTTGCCCAAGGTCACACAGAAGGCAAGTGGCAGAGCCAAGATTAGAACCTAGGCCTCTTGATTTCCAGGCTTGTGCTCTTTCCACTGAGCCCCACTGCCCTTCCTGCTTGCGTGTGGCTGTCCGTTTGGTGTACAGTAGCTGCTTGACCATATGCTATATTGTACTTTGTTACAGTCTTTGTGAGTGCTGTGTGGTTTTCGACAATTTTCAAACTTTAAACGTTTCCAAATTGGCTAGTAACTTGCAGAAGAGAACAAAAACTACATTCCCCAGGTAGCAAAGGGGATGCCTCACTATTTTTTGCAAGGTAGTGGCTGTTCTGGACAGTGCCAAGCCCCTAGAATTTTCTTGGTGGGAAGGCGGGTGGGGGAAAAACCTTCTCCTTTCTTCTGGACTCTTAAGGAAAGGTGATGACTCACTGCAACTTCTGGAAGCACTCTCCCATATGGTGAGTTACCTAATACCACCTAATCAAGCTTTGTGGGAGAAGGGTGGCAAGAAAAAAAATAGGGTTAAGCTTTTTCTTGAATAATCTTCTAATTCTCTCCCTGAATTTCTCCTGCTCCACTAGTCTCTTAACTATTATGCTGTGGCTTCCCCTGGAAAATGGTGGATGAAACTGGTTCTGTGGATGCCCAAAAGCCATTTCCGCGCATGTGGAAATCCTCCAAATCCTCTGGGGACTCTTGATTAAAATCGGGATTCTCATACTCATCCAATATATTTTAACAAGACTGTCTCAATCGAACAGTACCCATCACCATCTGCCTTACTTGTCTTCTCCAAGGAAGCTGTGTTGCTTTAAGTAGTGTTTTAATGACAAAGTATCTATATTTGAGGACTCTCTGGACAGTAAGCTCATTAAGGGCAGAGAACATGTCTGCTAATTCTGCTGTATTTGTACTCTTCAAGAGCTTAGTACAGTGTTCTGAATCAATCAATCAATCAATCAATCAATCGTATTTATTGAGTGCTTACTGTGTGCAGAGCACTGTATTAAGCGCTTGGGAAGTACAAGTTGGCAACATATAGAGACAGTCCCTACCCAACAGTGGGCTCACAGTCTAAAAGGGGGAGTCTAAAAGGGGGAGTCTGAACACAGTAAGAGCTCAAGAAATACCATTAATTGATTGCCCTTTTGTTAATAACTTGTCCTGTCATTTCATCTGAAGGATGACTCTTACAGAAAGTTAATGAAACTTATCAAAAAGCTGGATGTGTCTTCTCTAAGGAATCCAGATATCACATTTACCAGACGTTTTAAGCACCACTGCTACATTGTCACAGCTCTCAAAGCCGTATTGTAGCTTGATGCTCCATTTTCACCAAACTCTTCTCTCACACTGATTTCCCTAACTTATGCATCTATGAAAAACATCTGCTAAACGACAGAATTTATGGAGCGCTCACTGTGCGCAGAACACCGTACTAAGTGCTTGGGAGAGTATAATACAACAGAGTTGGTAGAAAACACTTCCTGCCCGCAATGAGCTTAAAGTCTAAAGGAGGAGACAAGACAATATGAATAAGTAGTTATAATACTTACAAGCACTACCACCAACATAGACATATAACGTTCATTAAGACACAGCTATACTATGGCAAATGGAAGAAAAAGTGAAGCCCAGTCAAAGTGGTCTAACGAGGAACTTAGGATGACAATGTGGGAGGCATTTAGGAGAAAATCTGCTGTGGTGACAGACAATTTGAGAAAATCAAGGAACCCAAAAATAAATGCAAAAAGTAGGGAGAGACATTGAAAGCTAAAGGCTTATTATCACAGACAAGGAGAATATTTTCATGTATGAAGTGTGGTATATATCATTTACAGATGTCTTTTCAGTCAGGTCCACTTCCTTCAGAAGGACCTCATCGTCAGTGATGATGGATTAGTGCAGAAATTGTATTTATTGAGTGTTTACTGAGTTCAACGCACTGTACTGAGCCTGCCCAAATGGAGCCGCTAGATAATGTGGGAGCTACTTATATTTACAGATACTGGTAGTAGGAAGAATAAGGATCATACAGGAAGTAAAACAAATATGTCAGAATGAAACAGAATAAATCAGGATAATGTATTATACAAATGAATATGAATGCATGTAAAGATGTACATTGATACACATCCCTCTCTCTTTATATACATGCATATAAATAAATGTGGTATTTGTTAAGCACTTACTATGTGCTAGGCACTGTTCTAAGCTCAACCAGGTGGGACACAGTCTCTGTCTCATATGGGACTGACAGTCTTAATCCCCATTTTATAGATGAGGCAACTGAAGCACCGAGAAGTTAAGTGACTTGGCCAGGGTCACACAAGCGGACACGCGGCAGGGCTGGGACGAGAACCCACAACCTCCCAGGGCCGTGCTCTTTCCACTAGGCCACACTGCTCGTTATACATGCACATACATGTATATCGATATGTATCGTTCTCCCCAGCTGTGTTCCGTTAGTGGGTCGAACTAGTGAGATGGGAGGCAGCGGTGCCGCACTATGTAATGTGTGTGGAAGAAGCTTTCGTTCAAACCTATTTAGAGCCCAAACGACTGCAACACAGAGCCAATTGTTCCCTCACAGAAGCAGGAGGTTGCCAGCGGAGGTGCCTCCCTAGGCCTTCTGGTCTTTGGTTCCCACATTAGCCAACTATTTTCAGGATTCCATCAGCAGAATCATTCTCAGACACGTAAGGACGGCCGAGTAATAGGAGATAGAAATCCTCTAGTGGGACTACCCTCGTCTCCGCAGAAACACTGCAACCCACATACGCGAAATGATGAATTCGTTGGGCAGGATTTACTTAGTGCCCTCCAACTGGGCCATCTGGCTCGGAAATACAGAAGCAAAATAATGGATGATTACCCTGTTTTACCACGTCGTTAAAGATGAAGTATGGCTGATCTCATCCATCCAGCTCTCCGGTATCACGAGTTAAGCATAAATGTAGATCCAAGTTCTCACACCTCATTACTGTAGCAGGGTTACCTATTAATGGTAAACTCCTCTGTAGACATGCACCCTTGCAAAACATAAGGCTTCTCTGATTCACTCTGTTTATATTGCTCACACTTAAAGAAGCAGCTACTGTTGCTAAATTGTATGGTTTTTTCTGGGTAAATAGGTTTTTCTACTTCTCAGTACTTTTCAGGAGGAATTCATCCCATCTCTCAAATAAGAAGCAACTAATATGCGATAAAAATGGTAGCAGCGGATACAATGATCATCTTCAATGACTCTCTATCCACCCTAATAAAAAATGACTTCAGACTGGGGATTTAAAACTATAAACTTCAGATTGGGAATTAAACTGTAGGTTAGAAAACAACTGAACAAAATGCAGGACCTAATCATATATATATATGATATATCATATCATGATATGATATGATGATATATATATATCATGTATATATATATGCATATATATATATACATATATACGTATATATATATATATATACACATGTATGGGTATTTTACCATGAAAAAGTGCCAAAATGAAGAAAACAATCAGAAATCCAAAGTTGATTTTTCAAATCCAATTTACAAACTATCTGGATGTAGAAGACCTAGAAAGGAGGTCCAATGTGAAGAGTTAAACGATAACCATAGAGAAATATAAAGAATTCAATAACCACTGAGAAGGGCACTATGTGACAGGTCTCAAAAGAACTTCAGTGAGCAAAGATTTTTCAAGACAATGTTTTTCTGCTTCACAGAATTTTTAAAATAATTGCTTCAAAAGGTAAGTGCTGAGTTTTTAACAAAGACTGTCATTACATTCTTTAAAGATTGATTTTTTTTATTTGGGGCTGTATGGTTGGATTCAAAAGTTGTGCTTGTCAAAATAATAAAAATCATACAGTAAAAAGGATGAAACGGTCATACTTTTTTGGCAAAAGTTTACCTAAAGCTCTGTTGAAGTCTAAAAACATGCACTGTATTTCCTTGTTTTCACAGAATATACAGTGCAAGCTAGTTCAGCCAGTACCCAAACCTGCGGCTTCTGTCTCCACAAAAACTTCAATAAGGAAAATTCACATATTGTCAAATTCAACACAAAAACTGTTTCACTTGACACCAGAATCTTCCACCCAAACTCCCTCGTGTTGTTGGGCAAATATTCATTAATTCTTTACCAAGATTCAACTCTAATCTGGAATAACTATGAGTACAGAAAATTGGGCAATGCTGTGATCTCACTTTTTATTTCTTCCCCCCAAAATAACCATCACAGTAAAATCAAAAGAAAACTCAAAAGTGGGGCCACAAGATAGATGGACAGCGGAGAGTAAGTTGAATTTGTGAAAATTAAAGATTCTGGATGTTTTCATGTAGTTTATCCTCAATTCTAAGATCTCAAATAAAAGGAATGTTTCATAAAATCTTAGTGAACAGGATAAACATGAAAAATATAAGCATAGTGAGTGACTTTAAAAATACCACACACTATTCAATTTCAGCACACACAATTATAGCCAACATTCAACCAAGCAGTAGTATTTGAGGAACTACTATGTACAATGCACTGTATCAAGCATTCGGAAGAATAAAAAAGAATTAGTAAACAATCTCTGACCTCAAAGTGTTTACAATATTTTACCAGAATACATATGCAGAAGTACACTTGTGCCATACAACTAAAAATCCGCTTTCTTTACTCATTCATTTATTCATTCATTCATTCAGTGGTATTAATTGAGCGCTTACTGTGTGCAGGGCTCTGTATTAAGCGCTTGGGAAGTACAAGTCGGCAACATATAAGATGGTCCCTACCCAACAACAGGCTCACAGTCTAGAAGGGGGAGACAGACAACAAAACAAAATATGGTTTAAGGTCAGAAGAAATTTTTCTTTGGGTCCATTTTTCAAAAATCAGGTGTGCCTCATGGGAGTTTTGATGTTGTGCTCAGAGGCTTTCCATACAGATCACTGCTGGAGTACAAAAAACTGAAGCGATCGGCCAGAAATGAGCTTTGATTGAAAATCTGAAGTTCGAAAGAATTAGCAAAATAAAGCTTTTCGAGACCCTTATCACCAACGTGTGCCTTTTAGAGCAGAAGCTAAATTTCCTACTAAAGCTAAAAAGGAGTTCAATTTGCTCATCAGAAAGACTATGCGGTAAATAAGATACTAACAGACAAATCCTGAATTTGGTATCTTTGCACATTAGCCTTACTGGTCTGCAAAAATCCATTAGCCCCAGGACAAACCACATTTTTTTAAAAGTTTTAAAAATTTAAAAGTTTTTAAAAGTTTCACATTTTTAAAAAAGATAAAATCGACAACATCTGCAGCATTAAAAAATATATACTTAGGAATATCCCCAACAAAATCTAGAGTGGGTGGGAAAACCTTTGGTCACTGGAATCTTGCAGTTCATCAAATACCAATAATATCTCTAAAACAGCCTTCAGCCTTCAGCAACAACAAAAAATCACATCTTTATCCAAGTACAAAGTGGGTTTTACAGAAATTATTAAGGCAATTGTCTCAGTCGATTCTGTGAATATAACAATTACAGACAACGTGAAGACTTGGATGAAATTTTAACCGGCTAAATATTTTTGTGAAGTAGAAATTAAAGCAGGTACGGCTCAAAAAATTCTGAAAAGTCTAAACCAAATACTGTATAGAGGAAATTATTTTTCCTAAACATTTTTTTTCTAAACCGGAGCCTTTTTTGATGATGCTGGGCAGAAAATATCTCTTTTTCATTCTAGTTCTCTAATCAGTGATAGCTCCCTAAGTCAATAATTTAAACACTAGATAGCCATTAAGTCAAAATTCTCTAAGTGTCATGCTAGTGAGAAAACAAGACTATAATCAGCACATCTCTAATCATCTTTCCATCAGTTTTCTCGGGAGGATTGACTGCTTAGATAAGCTCCCAGAAAGCTGGTCTTAAAGCAATATTATCAACACCTCTACATCGCCTAGCCCCTTAAGAGACTACAATATGTCCACTGCTAATTTGTTAAGTGTATGCTGATGACCGCACTTGTATATATTTTGAGATAAATTCTTGAAGTTAAGTGGGTTTTATTTAAAAGAAATTTGTCGTTCCACCGAATCTGTCCAAGACCACCAAGGTAGTCTTCAGACAAGGTCCTGTTTCCAAAAGGACACAGTTGTAAACAGCAACTCGTTGAAGGTCTAATTAGCATTAGACAGAGCCAAGATTAAACAGAAAGATGACAAGGGTCAGTAAACTAAAGATGGGGTCAGGCTACCAACCTCCCAATACACAATACACGGGCAACCCATGCAAATTACAGAAGCATCTTGTCTGTGGGGAGAAAATACACAGCATTAAAATCTCTAAACCTTGCTCCCATGTGCATCCTTCCCTTTTCCAAAAAAAATGAAATGAAAGAAAAGAAAATCAAATGGCCCCTTCTTGACTGCAGCCTGATTTGTAATCACCAATTACTCTTTGCTGAGGAAAACAAATAGTGTCTAAAATAATCTCAATAGAGACCAAGAAGAATTGACAGGCCTAATTAGCATAGTATTAAAATGGGCAGCAATTTTCTCCCACAGTGTTCCTGCATTTCCCACCTTAGAGAATCTTCTATTGGTGCATCTATTCTACCCACTGCCAATTTACTAATGGTACAGGTTTTTTGTTTTTTATTTCTTTTGTTTTTAAATAAATACATACTCCTATTCAACAACAGCAACAAAACTCATAAAATACAACCTCTGAGTCCAGTAACTTTTGTTTCGCATCACAGAAGAAGGTGACTTGTTTTTCAAGAATTGAAGAAGAATCTCTACATTCATTTTTTGGAAACTTTTATAGAATTCGTTACAATTGTGCAGAGTAACATTTAATACACAAGCCCCATTAACTCTGAACGGGACATAAAATATAATCACCTTTGCTGCATTTGAAAATCTATGTTTGGTAAACAGGAAGCCAATAAATGTCATTATGAGCAATAGCAAATTTCATATTACGCTTCAAGTTTCTGGACTATGACAAGAAATAATTTACCATGCTAAATTAAAAATAGAATTCAAAAGTCAGTTCTTCTACAATTTTTTTGTAGAAAAACCTACAAGAGATGTAATTCCTGCAAGACATCCTGTGTCCATATTATTTAAGGACAGAAAAATATGGAAAATATTCAATGAGTAAATCATATTTTGGAGTTAAACTGGATTCTTCCATCAATTACCTTTTAAAGGCCACAAACAGTATATTGCAAATGTGACCATTACTTAAAAATATAACTAACATGATACCCTATGGTCAGATGTCTTTTGCTAAATAATTATTTTAACCAGAAAGACAAAGAGTTTCCATTCAAATTTCTGAAACATCCCTATTTTCCAATTTGATTAAATATGCATTTTCTCATGGTATTGGTTAAGTGCTTACTATGCGCCAGGCACGGTACTTTGTGCTGGGGTATAGACCATGTCTCACATGGGGCTCACAGTCTTAATCCCCATTTTACAGATGAGGGAACTGAGGCACAGAGAAGGTAAGTGGCTTGCCCAACGTCACATAGCTCACACGTGGTACAGCGTGGATTAGAACTCAGGTCCTATGACTCCAGGTCCATGCTCTTCCCATTAGGCCATTCTACTTCTCTATATAATTTGTTTCCAATTCTGTTGTAATCCACATAACAAATCTTGATTAGTAATTAGCCTTCCAATTTTTGATGACCTAGTAAAAATTACACATATAACACCGCATCAAATACTCAGAAAGCAACTATTTTTTTTTTTTAAAGTGTACCATTAAAGCATCCAATCACATATATCGAGGCTGGGAGTCTTCATGATATCTATCACTAAGCTAAAGTGCAGATTTCAAGGTTCCAAAAGAAAATTGAAACCATTCTTATAATTGGGGGAAAAACAAAAGCATTTTTTTAGGAATGTAGGAAACGACAAGAGAGCCGTACCATATTTGTAAATTCCAAATTTTTAGGATAAAAATTGAACTCCCTGTCTGTAGATTTTGTTCTTTTAAATAGTTGCCATAGTTTATAAGGAAAAGAGGGGCTCTGACTTAAAAGTAAGCCTGCTGATTTGTTTGAATGCATATTCTTTTCTCTTAATGCCCATTTTCCAGATGAGGGAACTGAGGCACGGAGAAGTGAAGTGACTTGCTGACCAGGGCTCTATTCACTAGGCCATGCTACTTCTCTTTTGAGAATATAGAAATAGAAAGATATCATTGTTTGAAAGCTCATTGTGGGTAGGGAATGTGTCTGTTCATTGTTGTAGTGTACTTTCCCAAGCATTTAGTACAGTGCTCTGCACTTAGTAAGGCTAAATACAATTAAATGAATGAATTGTTATTATGGCATTAAAATGGACAGTTTGACACCAGGGGGCAAGCACTTGGTTCAGTGCTCTGCAAACGCTAAGCGCTCAATAAATATGATTTATTTAAATATGATTTATTCCCTCAATAAATATGATTGAATGAATAAATCAATACGACTGAATGAATGAAGAGCTTCTGGGCGATTGTTCTTAAAGATTCTCCCTAGGCTGAAAGCTCCGAAACCAAAATTGAAAAAGCAACCTTAAATTTACAAAACTACCACGGAAGGCTACAAGCCTCTAATTCTGAATTTGCCACCTGTCGAAGACAATAGAGAACAGTTTGTTGGTTCTCTTGAGCGATGAACTGATCTGACCCCTTAAGTAACCTTTTGGAATTCCCCACCGATTTGCTGGCAACTTCTGCAATTATTCAGGCAATGAGTTGGAGCATTTCCATGCTGGTGTTTTTGAAATACAATGTCTTTCTTAATAATAACAATAATAATAATAATAATATTTGTTAAGCGCTTACTATGTGCAAAGCACTGTCCTAAGCGCTGGGGGATACAAGGTGATCAGGTTGCCCCATATGGGGCTCACAATCTTAATCCCCATTTGACAGATGAGGTAACTGAGGCGCAGAGAAGTTAAATGACTTGCCCAAAGCCACACAGCAGACAATTGGCGGAGCCGGGATTTGAACCCATGACCTCTGACTCCAAAGCCCGGGCTCTTTCCACCGAGCCACGCTGCTTAATGATGAGGACTGTGTTTCCTGTTTCCAAAGCTGCCTAATATTCAAACATGTCCATGGCACTTGACATTTTTCTTATTCAGAATCAGTCAATTGGTGGTCCAGTTGTCAAGGGGAAAGCACTCCTTGGTCCACTCCAGTGACCTACTTACCAGTACTGAACCCTCATTTTTATGAGAGACAGATTAATTAAATCTGGGCTAAAAAGAATTTAGCATTGTTTCTCTTTTCTATTGCCTTTTTGTTGGCTTTCATGGGAACTTGTGTTTGTGAGATCATTGGGAATGTTTCTGCTGCACCACACACTTGGATTCTTTTCCTATGTCATACAAAGCACTTAAGAGGTGGTGGGGTTTCCCACAGGATAAGGAACAGCACGGGAAATATGAAGGTGGACAATGAAAATTTTGCAGTTTTAAGTAAACCTTTGCAGGCCTAATGATTTTGAAAAACATTTTAAGAAATATTAACAAGATGAATATTAATTTTATTTCTACTGTTAAAACACACACACACACAAAGAAAAATGATCCCTCCTTAAAATGTTGGGCATAAAACTTGGGTTTTTCTAGCTCAGATTTGAGGGAAAAAAAATCAGAGACATAAGAACATTCTCATGAGACTATTCACATCAACCACAAGGATTCAAACCCAAACATTCTGGCTAAAGAAATATTCCTTTGCAGTTGAGGTGTGGATAAATGACATGGTACATTAATTTTCTTTGGCTCCATGAATATAAACCTAGAAAATCTCCAAAGCATTAATTCCTCTGATAAACCAATCTGCATTATCACATACCAATAAAATTAAACAGTGCCAGGCACCACAGGTAAAAAAATGTTGCAATATAGCAAGAGACAAGCTTTACACGTCTAAAATGTAGAATGAATTATCTGTCACACATTGGTTTTTATCAGCCACATTCACACACGTGGATAAGATCACCCCACGACAAGTACTACCTTCAAATCCCAACAGACAATAATATATGTCAAAAGAAGGTAGATCTGTATGGCTAATATAAGAAAATTAACAAACCATTACTATACAATATCATTATTTCAGCATTACTCAATATTATTAATATTGTTATTAGGGAAGCAGTGTTGCCTAATGGATCAAGCATGGGCTTGGGAATCAGAGGACCTGGGTTCTAATCCCGGCTTCATCACTTGTCTGCTGCGTGATCTGGGGCAAGTCGCTTAACTTCTCTGTGCCTCAGTTACCTCATCTGTAAAACGGGGATTAAGATTGTGAGCCCAATGTGGGACATGGACTATATCCAATCTGACTGGCTTGTATCTAGATCAGAGCTACGGTGCCTGGAGCATAGTAAGCACGTAACAAATATCACTAAAAAAAAAAATCACTCAAGAATTTATCAATCAACAAAATAGTTCATAAAATTAAAACAGATAATCCTAATGTGATAGTGATTTAAATATACTCAATGCAGGAGCAGCTATGATGCAAAGCAGCAAATATTAACAAGACCATGCGAGTGGCTCCTTATTATATCTCTGGTGGGTAATAAAATGAAACTTCAAATATCAGACCTAAGCACTCTATTTCTCTTGGGTTCTATTTTCACAGGAGAACAGAGACCCAGAATATAAATTTGAAAACGAAAATATGGAGCTAAGAACTATATTATGAAAAAAATGCTCCTCTGAAATCATTCATCTCAAGTCCTTGTAGTGGGGGAAAAAAAAGACATTTAGATACTCCTCTTGAGCCTTACCCAAGTTATGAAGCCAGGATTAGAGTTGCCTAAGGAAGTCTTACAGACATGTTTGCTGGCATTGCTCCTTAGGTTATATGCATACCATGAGTTTCCCTTCTAAATGAATTGGGATAGCCAATTTTGAATTATAGGGCTAAAAAATTTAAATGTGTTGGCTTATTTTGTTACTGTAGAACAAGTTTTGTTCCATCCCACATAACTACGAAGCATTTCGATGATAATTACATCCTTTATATTATTGGTCAGTCGTACTCTTGAAATTTAATTTTCAACTAACCTCATAGTAACTACGAGCCCACATGCCTCCGGCGTCTAAGTCATTAACTTCACTGGTAACTGAGTTCAGTAATACAAATATTTGCGCATGAGAAGCGATATGAGCCTCACATAGAAGAGGGACTGTGTTCAGCCTGATTAACTTGCATTTACCCCAGCACTTAGTACGGTACTTGGTTTATAGTGAGGGCTCAACGAATTCCAGAATTACTGTCGTAAGTTTACAAATACAGCATGTAAGTGTGTCCTAGATTGACTTTCCTATTCCAGTTAAGATCATTTTCCAATTCTCATTATGCTAATCCAGTAGAGTACCAGGTAAGCTCAAAAATTAAATTCATTACACCTTACTCTTAAATTGAAGGAGCTTTTAGCATTTATCAACACAAAGAATGCAACTGCTAAGAGAAATGTTATATACCCAACAGTCAACCAAGTCAAATTTCTGAGATCCGAGCTACTAAATCAGATTTTCCAAATCTGTAAGGGGAGAGTACACACTTACTGGTCTGAATAGTTAGTTTTCAATTCTTTAAATAAATCCTGTCACTCTACATTGGGTGTCTTAAAGTCAGTATGCTATTGTAGTGTGAACATGCAGCAGACTAGATTAATCATCTTCCACATTGCCAGGCACATAATGAGGTCACTTCCACAGATGACTGTGGCTTTTCTATTGTATTTTATGCCAGATGATGGTAATACATCCTCCTTGGACTATGATTTTGTTTGCAATAAGCCATTATTTTTACTTTTTATCCTTGGTCCTTTGTTAATCTTGCTCTGGTAAAATGCTAACTTGACCGTCCCCCACCCTGCCTTCAAGGTAAACATACATCATAGTGAAAATCAGAATTTTGAACATCACTGACAGGATCCCAATTCTCTCCTTACTTCCTCTTGATTACCCCCCAATTCCCCAAAATGACACTTTGGGTATTCCGCAGAATGACCCTGAGATACCAATGGTTGGAAACTGCAGCATTTTACAAAACGGTGTTTCTTGTCACCATTACAACTTTCCAACTGTAGCCCTACCTCTTGTCTACCTCTTCACCACTTTACCATTGCTTTTCTGCCAAGTATCTGGCAAGGTTTTGGCTTGGTTTTTTTTTTTTTTTTTTTGCTTTATTTTAAGGTGTTTGTTAATTGCTTACTATGTAGCAGGCACTGTACTAAGCACTGGGGTAGATACAAGGTAATCAGATTAGACGCGGTCAGCCTCCCGGTCTTTATCCTCATTCAACAGTTGAGGTAACAGGCACAGAGAAGCTAAGTGACTCGCCCAAAGTCACACAGCAGCCTAGTGGCGGAACTAGGACTAGAACCCAGGTCCTTCTGACACCCAGGCCTGTGCTCTACCCACTAGACTACGCTGCTTCTCTGTGCTTTTTTTATTGCTCGTGGTTTATTCACTGCAACTCCACCACTTTGGAGACCTATAAAAAGGCCTATGTCTGCTTCAAGCAGTGATATCTCTTGCTCTCTCTCTTTCAACGCACTATTGGCAATACATTGTGGGAAGGGAGTGTGTCTGTTTATTGTTGTGTTGTACTCTCCCACGCACTTAGTACAGTGCTTTGCACACATTAAGCACTCAATAAATACAACTGAATGAATATAGAGAAACTGGATCTCTCGACCGAGAATCTGTCAAAGGAGCCAAGGGGACAAGGGGACAAATAAGGGGACAAATAAGCGCTTAGTACAGTGCTCTGCACACAGTAAGCGCTCAATAAATACGATTGATGATTGATGACAACTGAAGTTTTTGAATTCTGTGACACTTCCATCCACCCAACGCGGATAGCCACTGCCGTAGATGTACTCAAGGGTTAGTGTGGATATGAGCCCATGGCCACACTGACTGCCTCCGGGATTTCGCTTAGAACAGTACTTTGCACATAGTAAGCGCTTAATAAATGCCATCATTATTATTATTATTATTATTATTTACGGCCCAGATTCCGCCAGCTGTCCCATTGTTAGAAGGAAGAGCTGACAAGTGGGAACTTTGGCAACAAACTCCAAAACTGTGATCTGAAGAAAGGATTGAGATGCTAATAATAAGTTGTCCCTTACATAGTAGAGCGAGGCCCTTACGGTGAGAAACAGTGTAGCCTAGTGGAAAGATCCTGGGCCTTGGAATCAGAGGATTTAGGCGCTCATCCCAGCTCCACCCCAAGTTTCTGCTGTGTGACCTTGGGCAAGTCATTTAGCTTCTCTGTGCCTCAGTTACCTCATCTGTAAAATGGGGAATAAGACTGTGAGCCCCACGTGGGACATGGGCTGTGTCCAACGTAATTAGTTTGCATTTATTTTAGCGCTAAGTACAGTGCCTGGCACACGTTAAAAGCTTAGCAAATGCCATT
This sequence comes from Tachyglossus aculeatus, assembly GCF_015852505.1. Classification (NCBI taxonomy): domain Eukaryota; kingdom Metazoa; phylum Chordata; class Mammalia; order Monotremata; family Tachyglossidae; genus Tachyglossus; species Tachyglossus aculeatus. The sequence continues at coordinate 31,000,292 of NC_052079.1, read as the reverse complement.
AAGAAAAGCAAAAGAAATAAAAAGGCCTAGTATACCCATATTATTAGGAGTGGGTACCTTCTTGCCAGGCTAGAGAAAAGCAGTGTGCCTTAATAACTGTGGTATTTGTTACGTGCTTCCTATGTGCCAAGCACTGTACTAGTTCCAAAGTAAGCACGTCAATACCAAGCAACTTTTCCTTTAATTCACACCCTCAGGAAGCATACGTATTCCTGTTAAAACTTTATATGCATCCTCAATGGGGCATGTTCATATATATATGTAATTCCTCCAGGGTAGTCCTTTTTTACCTGCTAAATGTAGCAACGCACACAAGCAAATGTTGTTAAATAGCATGGTAAGGATGGACCAATTGTCGCCCAGGTACATCAGTTCCCCCGACATTCTTCAATATATAGTCAACCAACTTAAATTCCACTTTCCATTAGTTCAGCAGAACCGCTGAATTCCATAGCTCTCCTTATAAATTAATGGAAGCCCAAGAACCATCACTAGAAAAACAACCAATGAAAAGTATACATTTTCTTAAAAACGGATAATTACGATTCAAACTGAACTGCTTTACAGTCTACTGAAGCCATATTATATTACTTTGAGAAATAAACTTCAAGAGGCAGGAAGGTTTATTGTTTTCTAGGAGAACTGACGTGCGAATCACAGTTTGTCTTCCAAAGCTGCATTTTATTAAGGCTATAATAATACACTACTCAAGGATAGTTACGATCTAACGTCCTTCACATCCACATAGAAAATTAATTTCAACTACAATAGCAGGGTCCCAAACGGGGAGGCGATCTGCTAGTTTTAATAAAAATCCAATACCCTTTCCAACAGGACATTCGATTGGAAAAATATGTAACAGAGAAGAATGTGTAAGAAAAATAATTTAGCCACTTACAACCAGAGATTCATGGCAGCACTAAAGACCTGAGGCCAGAACAAAGTCCCTGCGCTCTCCAGCGGGGATTGAAAAAGATGATGACATCGAGGAATGCGGGTTAAAAGGGGATTGGGAAAAATGTACGAAAGAGAAAGAAACAGAGAAGAGTTTAAGAAGCAGCATGGCGTACTGGGTAGAGCACAGGCGTGGGAATCAACCAATCAATCAATCAATCGTATTTATTGAGCGCTTACTGTGTGCAGAGCACTGTACTAAGCGCTTGGGAAGTACAAGTTGGCAACATACAGAGACAGTCCCTACCCAACAGTGGGCTCACAGTCTAAAAGAGGGAGACAGAACAAAACCAAACACACTGACAAAATAAAATAAATAGAATAGATATGTACAGGTAAAATAAATAAATCAGAAGGTCACAAGCTCGTATCCCAGCTCTGCCACTTGTCTGCTGTTTGACCTTGGGCAAATCACTTTACTTCTTGTGCCTCAGTTACCTCATCTGTAAAATGGGGATTGAGACTGGGAATCCCAAGTGAACAAGGACTATGCCTAACCTGATTCGCTCGTATCCACCCCAGCGCTTAGTACAGTGCCTGGCACATGGTAAGCACCGAACAAATACTACAATTACTATTATTATTTCTTGTGCGGCTCAACTTGCAGATCCCAGACCCAGTCTGACCACGGATGGGTAGTAGGAAGAGAAGATACGGTAATAGTAGCAGCATTTACTGAGTGCTCATTTGGTGTGGTACATCATCATCGATCGTATTTATTGAGCGCTTACTGTGTGCAGAGCACTGTACTAAGCGCTTGGGAAGTACAAGTTGGCAACATATAGAGACAGTCCCTACCCAACAGTGGGCTCACAGTCTAAAAGACTGGTACACTGAGCTAGGTGCTAGGGAAGAACAGAATGTTGAAGTGACACATTTCCTGCCCATAATGAGCGTACACTCTAAATGGGGTTCAGGCTTCTCTCAGACCAAGTTGTTAAAAAAAAAAAATAACCTCTTTGGGTACTGACTGAACTCCCTTCAACTCTCCCTGGGATCCTCATTCTCTGTTCAGCACTTTTGGAAATAAACAGCATTTTCCTCCCCATGATCCACCTCCTCCTCATCATCAATGGAATTTATTGAGTGCTTATTCTGGCTGGAGCCCTCAACTAAGTGCTTAGGAGAGTGCAATATAACAGAGTTGGTAGTTGGAGAGTGATGGTGTGCCATAGATGAAGGGGGAGGAAGTTCCAGGCCAAAGGGAGGACACGGGTGAAGGGTTGGCAGGAAGATAGATGAGCTATAGTGAGTAGGCTGGTGTTAAAGAAGCGGAATGTATGGAATGTATGAGATCCATGAGGTAAAATAGGAGGGGTTCGAGCTCACTGAGTCCTTAAAGCCGACGGTAAAGAGTTTCTGTTCAATGCGGAGGTGGCGGCGAAGGTTCTTGAGGAGTGGGGAGAGGTGAACTGAATGTTTTTGGGGTTTATTTTTTAACATAAAGGACCCTGGTAGCAGAATGAAGTATGGACTGGAGTGGGGAGAGACAGGAGGCAGGGAAATCAGCAGGGAGGCTGATGAAGTAGTGAAGGAGGGATAAGATATGTGCTTGGATCAGCATAGTAGCAGTTTGGATGGAGAGGAAAGGGCAGATTTTAATGATGCTTGTGGAGGTAGAACTGACAGGATTTGGTGACAAACTGAATATATGGTTTGAATGAGAGAGATGAGTCGAGGATAATGCCAAAGATAATCCCAATCCATTCCCACTCGTGAAAATGAGGGTGCTTTATCTGTCCCAAGAACTTAACCCAGAAGGCGACATTAAGAAAAGAAAAACTGGAATGTCCAAATCAGCCTGTTTATGCTTGGTTTAAACTTGCTCGTTGGCCAAACACTAACCCAAAAGCCTCTTTACTTCTTACCTAGAATTCAAATCCACAGATTAGTCACTCTAAGAAAGGAATCATGCATAAAATGAAGGAGTTAATTTTGTGATTTATACTTTCTCAAAACGACAATTCATCAATGGTATTTATTACGTGCTTTCCATGTGCAGAACACTGAACTAAGTGCGTGCTTGGGAGAGTACAACACAACAGAGTTGGCAGACACCTTCCCTGCTCTAAAAATTTATTAAAGTAAAATGGTCTAGGCATGGAAACCGCTACTTTTATCCATTTAACTCACCAGAGGTCACAGGCAAACATCACTATGCTTTCAAGTAAATAGAGGAAATAGTAAATGACCATAATAGATCAGGACTTTGCCTTTAATATTATGCTGTCAAAAGACAGCTCTTTATCCTTCTATGGAATTTTTCAATAAGACAAAAGGGCTCATAATATGCATATTGTGGCTTACTGTACTCTCCCAAGCACTAAGTACCATTGATTGATTGATATGTCCCTTAGTAATAATAATAATAATAATGATAGCATTTATTAAGTGCTTACTATATGCAAAGCACTGTTTTAAGCGCTGGGGAGGTTACAAGGTGATCAGGTTGTCCCACGGGGGGCTCACAGTCTTCATCCCCATTTTACAGATGAGGGAACTGAGGCACAGAGAAGTTAAGTGACTTGTCCAAAGTCACATAGCTGGCAAATGGCAGAGCCAGGATTTGAACTCTTGACCTCTGTCTCCACAGCCCGTGCTCTTTCCACTGAGCCATGCTGCTTCTCTAAAAATGGGGTAAATAAATACTACTGCCACCTGAAATAAAACTGCTCTATTACTTCTTACAATATGCTTTTCTGAAGCTTACTGTATGCTCCCAAACATTTAGCAAAGTGTTCTGCCCTCAGAGAACCAGCATGGCCTAGTGGATAGGTCTTGGGAGTCAGAGGACGTGGGTTCTAATCCCAGATTTGCCACTGGTCTGCTCTGTGACCTTGGGCAAGCCATTTAACTTCTCTGTGCCTCAGCGTAAAATGGGGATTACGACTGCGAGCCCCACGTGGGGCAACCTGATTACCTTGTAACTATCCCAGGGCTTAGAACAGTGCTTGGCACATAGTAAGTGCTTAACAAATACCGTAATTATTAAATACCATAAAAAGAAAAAGAAAACAGTAAGCAATCACTGATTTGTCCCCTATGAAAAGGGCAAATAATACTACGGCCATATGAAACAAAATTATTTTGGTTCTTATTACAATACACTTTTCTGGGTATTTTAGCCACCATTAGCTATTGATGCAGCCCATTATATACAGTTTAACAGTTCATGTGGTAATCCATTCAAAAAACAAGCAGTGATAACTTTGCATCTTTCAAACTGTGCAAAGAGTCTCTCAAAAGAATTTACTTAATAAGACAGTGTTCTACACACCTCCGAGTGGAGGGTTGTCCCATTAATTTAATAAAGTAAACAAAGAAACCCACATGATTAGCCCCAAATGATCGTCTCTAAAGTCAAGGTTAATCAGACTTATCTCCCTTCAACCAAATTTCTCAGACCACTAAGGATACTTTTGAGTTCTGAGGTGAAACAGCCGTTACCACAAATGATGGGGGCCACAAGGAGAATTCAGCTGCAAAAGAAGCTCACTGTGGGCAGGGAATGGTTCTATCAACTCTATTATACTGTACTCTCCCAAGTGCTTATTACAGTGCTCTGAGCACAGTAAGAGCTCAATAAATACGATTGATTGATTGAAACAAAGGTGTACATAGGTTTATGTGTTTAGGGATCTGGCTGTGAAGGAGAGAAGCTAGACACATTCCCTACCCACAGTGAGTTTACAGTCTAGAAGACTAATTAATAGCATTAAACACTGACCATATGCAGAGTCTTACAGGAAGTCCTTAGGAGTAAACAACAGAGGTAAAAGACATGATCTGTGCCCTTAAGGAGGATACCATTCAAGCACCTGAAATTCTAAAATCTCAAAAATTGAAAATCCCAGGTAACGGACAAATCCCCCTTAGACTATGAGTCCCCTTAATCCAATATGATTACCTTGTTTCTACCCCAGTGCTTAGTAAGGCAAGTAGGAAGCACTTAAATACTATTACTGTTATTATTACCATCATATCTAGCAAAAAGTTGAAAGCATTGCACCAACGGGTGGTAATTGGACATAAAAACGGTTTCAGTCTGTGTCTAGGGAAGCAGCATGGCCTAGTAGAAACAGCACATGTTTGGGTGTCAGAGGATCTTGGTTCTAATCCTGACTCCACTGGTGTTTGCTGTGTGATCTTGGGCAAGGTGCTTCACTTCTCTGTGGCTCAGTTCCCTCATCTCCAAAATAGGGATTCAATACTTGGAATAATGGGAGCCCTACGTAGGATATGATTATCATGTATCTATCCCAGAGTTTAATACAGTGCTCAGCACATAATAAGCACTCAATAAATGTCATCGATCAACTGATTGATATACTTAATAAATACCACAATCATTGTAATTACTATCTCCCCAGGATAGTCCCTGTTCTTGATCAGGCAAATGTAAATACCTATCTGCGGTAGCCTGACCCCAAAAGGAGATTGAGCCCCCAAGCCCCAGCAGCAGCACCTTCCAGCAGAACAAGGATCCAGTCTGCAAAAGATGTCCACTCCACCTGTCTCCCACTGCTCTGATAGGCTATAAAGACGTCCACTCCACCTCTCTCCCACTGCTCTGATGGGCTACTAGAAGAAAAGTCCATCTCGATGAGTGCATAGGTTTCTGTCTCATCTTTCCACGTGTGTTGCCCGCATCACTCTCTTTCCCCTCTGTGTGCTTGAGACCTTCCTTTCCCATCCCACTGTAACATACCTAGACTTAAAACCGTTATAAGCCCTGTATTCACAGTGACATACATCAAATACCACACATTTCCAGACAGGACTATTAAATAATGAAAATGGCAGTTTGTCAAATGATGATTTCTTCCCAGCCTTAAACTACTTAACGGATTCAGCCGAAAAGAGGAAAAAATCCGGGCAACTCGAAACTTTCTGGAGCCTTTACTTCAGGTCAGCAGCATCTTGTGCTTGACCGATTTGTGCCATGCGACTGCCTCACACATAGACTTTGCCCGAGTTGCCACGGAAGGCTGGTAGCGCTGAAGTGTACCATCTGGGCTGTAGGATTCAGGAGAACAGAACACATTCCCAGGAAACGGTGGAGAGCTGCAGCAGAAGCAGAAAATGACAGCAGCAGCAGCAGCTAATCAAACCACAGGCTTCTCCAAGTCCCCACCACCACTGATCCTTACAGGCTCTGGCAGCAGGAACTCTAAGAATTACAGCACTTCTCTTGTATCTGTTAATCTTAACTCCTACTTCTGTTGCTTTTTTAAAAAATAATACCTGGTAAGCGCCTTCTCTTTGCCAGGCACTGTAATAACAGAAGCCCCGTAAGGAAGTATGATGCCTCTGATTGAAGGAGATGGTGTCTGGCACTCCATGCTGATCATAGGGTTTGGTTACAGTCCCTAATTACTGGAGCAAATAGCCTTCCTGTGGCACAATATCAACAATGAGATACATCACAGCTAAGCCAAAGTGTTTGTCACCTCTTAAAAAGCTTCCAAAAACTGTTTAAAATACAAAATTCAAACGCTGTGATATTATTAATGCTTTTGTTCTATCTAGATAATCATCAGAAAGATGCTGAAGAACAAAAATGGTTAGAGGCAGGGAAAAAAAGCTGTAATATTCTTTCAGCCCATACTGAGATTAATTCTGGTAATGGCAGTCTATGCCAAAGAGGTAAAGCCAATAACTGCAAGGTAAATTATGCATGCAGTTCAATGGCATCGTTTTTTCCCCAAACACAACAGACAAGCCTTTTGCTCTCTAAAGAAAATGCATACTTCGCTCTCTGATGAAGCACATAATAAATGAGGTGACTTATTTTTAAAATGTCAAAATTGTTCTTGAAAATACTTAAGTCCACCTCAATGGTTTAAGCACTTATTCCTCCAAAACTAAGTGGAAATTCTGTCCTTGGACTTCAAGTTTTATTTCGGTGAGTTTTTTTTTTTCCAAAAGATAATATGATTACTTAAAAAAAATGCAACTAGTTCAGACTTTTTTTTCCAAATAGATGAAATATGTCCAAAGTCCTTTTACATTATCCTGGGTTGCAAAAACTAAAATCAAAGAAATACTGCTCATTTAATGTAGCGCTAGATCTTCTTATATTTCAGACCAAGGTAACATGCAACTAAAAAATATGGAAGGAGGCCAGCAACCCCTTTCGACAGGACACTTTTGAGGCAGACAGGATTTAAGATAATTCAGGAAGCCCTAGGTGCTTTCTATGCTCCCTCCTAAATCCATCCTATGGAATAACTATTCCTGCTTTGCCACTACATTCTGCTCTTTTGGAATGCCAAGTCATTCCAGGAAATGTTCCCTAAGCAGATTTTCTTGTGTCTGTGTGAAATAATTGAAAATGCTGACAAGGCATAAATCCTAATGTAAAACAATGGTCCCCAATGAATGAAAATAACTGAAAGACACAAACACTCACTGCACATGGAAGAAACCAAAGTCATAAACAACGACCATACTGCACAGAAGGAACTGGCAACCCAGTTAAGGGTAGCTCACTGTTCAATACCCCTAAGTTGTTACAGGGAACTGTGAAACTAGGCTATAAATGCTCTAAAAGTAAGAGAGGTGTAGAGCATGAGGCAGGTGTAGCAGACTAACAAATAATGTACACATCATCATCATCAATCGTATTTATTGAGCACTTACTATGTGCAGGGCACTGTACTAAGCGCTTGGGAAGTCCAAGTTGGCAACATATAGAGACAGTCCCTACCCAACAGTGGGCTCACAGTCTAAAAGGGGGAGACAGAGAACAAAACCAAACATACTAACAAAATAAAATAAATAGAATAGATATGTACAAATAAAATAAATAAATAAATAAGTACACACGTAGAATGAGCTGTTTTGGAAATTTTAAGCTCTGCATAAACTTAAATCTGTTAGCAGTAACTCAAGATGAACTCTCTCACCTCATCTTTTAATCTACCCCCTCTATCTGTGCTTCTGACCCCATTCCTTCATACCTTTTTAAAACAGTCACCCCCTCCCTTCTTCCCTCCTTGACTACCAACTTCAACTGTTCACTTTCTAATGGCTTCTCCCCTACTTCACTCAAATATGCCTGTGTATCCCCTATCCTAAAAAGAATCTCCCTTGACCCCATGGCCCCTCCAGAAATCACCCATGTCCCTCCCTCACTTTTCTCCAATCAATCCATCGTATTACTGTGTGCAGAGCACTGTACTAAGCGCTTGGGAAGTACAAGTCGGTAAAACATAGAGACAGTCCCTACCCAACAGCGGGCTCACAGTCTAGAAGAGGGAATTGTTTACGCCACTTTCTCCACTTCCTCTCCTCCAATTACCTCCTAGACCTCCCCAATCTAATTTCCACCCGCTTCCCTCCACAGAAACGGACCTAAGGTCACCAATGACCTTCTCGCCAAGTCTAATGTCCTCTACTCCATCCTCATCCTCCTAGACCTCTCAGCTGCCTTTGACATTGTAGACCACCCTCTTTCCCTTGAAACATTACCCAACTTTGGAGTCACTGAGACTATCCTCTCTTGGTTCTCCACCTAACTCTCTGATCATTTTGTTAGTATGCTTTGGTTTTGTTCTCTGTCTCCCCGTTTTTAGACTGTGAGCCCACTGTTGGGTAGGGACTGTCTCTATATGTTGCCAACTTGGACTTCCCAATCGCTTAGTACAGTGCTCTGCACGTAGTAAGCGCTCAATAAATACGATTGATTGATTGATCACCCTTTCTAAGTCTCTTTTTCTGTCTCCTCCCCTGCCTCCCACCCTCTGACAGGAGGGGCCCCTCAAGCTCAGTTCTAGGTCTGGTTCTATTCTCTCTCTACACTCACTTGCTCGGAGAACTCATTCACCACCATGGCTTCAATTACCATCTGCTTTGGCTCCCTGAAACCACAGATGCATCTATACAATATATCACATATTGTAACTGGCATAACGCAGTGTATTTTTAAATCCAATTTTACTCAGGCCATCTACCTTCAATACCAAAAAGCACAGACATTTGAAATCAATTAACTTGGTGCTTAAAACTACAGTATGCACTGTAACATCACTAAGAGTGGAAGTCCCCAGAGACTTGCACCTTAAAATGATTGAGGTGTTTGCTAAAAAAAGCTTGCTAAATCAGCAGTTCCTTAAGCAGAGAGACCTGTGATTTTACAATAATGCTTTGCAACAGGTGACTTTTTGAAGTTTGCTCTACTTCGATCGTCCAAAGCTTCTGGATTTCTCCTTTCCACGAATGGATTATTTACGAATTTCAACGAACAATTTTGGTCCATTTAAAAAGCAGGTCATTTTATCATCATCAATCGTATTTATTGAGCGCTTACTATGTGCAGAGCACTGTACTAAGCGCTTGGGAAGTACAGATTGGCAACATATAGAGACAGTCCCTACCCAACAGTGGGCTCACAGTCTAAAAATTTTATGTATTACACACTTGAATTGGTGCTCATTAAAAGAAAGTGGTTACGTCATTACATTTTTGTAATTAGCAACACAAATTGTTAGCCACATTTATTGAGCTTCCCATATGCAGGGCCTTGTACCTGGGCTTTTAATAGAAGATTCATGGTCCTTGCTTTCGTGGATCTTACAGTCTCGTTGTAAACATCAAGAGAAGCAGTGTGGCTCAGTGGAAAGAGCACAGGCTGCGGAGTCAGAGGTCATGGGTTCAAATCCTCACTCTGCCAATTGTGAGCTGTGTGACTTTGGCCAAGTCACCTAACTTTTCTGTGCCTCAGTTACCTCATCTGTAAAATGGGGATTAAGACTGTGAACCCCCGCGTGACAACCTGATCACCTTGTAACCTCCCCAGCGTTTAGAACAGTGCTTTGCACATGGTAAGTGCTTACTAAATGCCATCATCATTATTATTATTATTATACATGCAAAACTCTGTTTAAAATATTCTCACCTGACATATCTGAAATATAGACAAAAGGTCAGTATTCAATTTAGGTTGAAAAATGTCTCAAAATTTTTATTTCAGGCTTTTTAAGAGCTATTAGACTAGGGCCAGTTGTCTAGTTTTGATCTAAAAAGAAAAAAAAAACATGTAGGAAGGTCTCTCTCACAGAATTCTATCAGAAATATTTTAATTTCTCCATAAAATCTCTACATTTACACACAAACTCATTCACAAAACAAATACGATTTACCCTAGTTGACCCTCTGAGTGGTACTGAAGAGTATTTAAAATAGAGCTTTAACAGCAGAAGATGAAGTTCTTCAACACTTCCAGGCCCCCATACTTTCCGGGTCAGTTATCCTACTGCTGAAATCAGAGGAAACCCAATTTATTCCCTCCCCTAAAGTATTTCCAAAGACTAATTTCACAAAGCCACCGGGAAATTAATTTAAAAAAGAAGTCAGTGGAAAAACAATCCTCCAGAATACTTCAAGAAGCAGCAAGTAGAATGCTGATTCAGGAAAACTGTCAAACTGAAATGTAAAAGATGTAAACCATAATTTCTTCTCCTCACCCTAATTATTACATGCTGACTTTTAACAGAAAACAACTGTCTGTTTGACTCCATTAATAGTATTGAAAACATTCAAATTCAATCTTTCTTTAGACAACTGCTTTCTCCCTTAGACTTCCAAAGCTTATTTCACACTCACAAGGATGCTTCCTCAATTTTTTAATCAAAGCACGGTTAAGTATGTCCAAACGGTTTGATAAGATATATTATGCATCCATCAATTTGGAGTTATCTTATTTACTCAGTAAAGAAACCAAAAGTCAAAAGGAACTTAGGACATGATTTAATATCCTGGCCGTCACTGCTCTCAAGTAGTTACTGATGCCTAATTAATACGTTTGTTCATTCCGATTTACTAATACTAACATATTTTGAGATCTTCAAAGTACCAGCAAAACATTTATTTTATTTTCTACTATTTTAACGGCTGCTGTGGATTGATTCTGTTTACAGACCTGTGCTTGAAGTCAACCACACTGACAGTAAGATTTTACCAGTATTTTTGTTAGTATGTTTGGTTTTGTTCTCTGTCTCCCCCTTTTAGACTGTGAGCCCACTGTTGGGTAGGGACTGTCTCTATATGTTGCCAATTTGTACTTCCCAAGCGCTTAGTGCAGTGCTCTGCACATAGTAAGCGCTCAATAAATACGATTGATGATGATGATGATGATCTGCTTTGACTAATAAGAACAAATGCACGGCACTGCCTTTAGAGGCATGGCCGTATTTGCTACCCACGGGATGAAGTGCTGTTTCGGTTCCTCCTTCCCTGTGTCGTGATGCTTCCCAAAACTCCGCTCCTTGACAGTTAACCTATTTCAATCAATCAATCAATCAATCGTATTTATTGAGCGCTTACTATGTGCAGAGCACTGTACTAAGCGCTTGGGAAGTACAAATTGGCATCACATAGAGACAGTCCCTACCCAACAGTGGGCTCACAGTCTAAAAGGGGGAGACAGAGAACAGAACCAAACATACCAACAAAATAAAATGAGTAGGACAGAAATGTACAAGTAAAATAAATAAATAAATAAATAAATAGAGTAATAAATATGTACAACCATAAATACATATATACAGGTGCTGTGGGGAAGGGAAGGAGGTAAGACGGGGGGATGGAGAGGGGGACGAGGGACGAGGATTTCCCGTTGCTCTACTCTAGACCAAACCGCCTGCTGTGGCTGGCTCTCCAATGCCCACTGCTTTACCATTTCAATTTGGCGGTAAATTGACTTCAGTGCCTAAAGATTTCTTCTGCTGACCCTGACGATTCGCGGCCGGTAATTTTGGGTGAATTTACAGCGGTTGGGTACCCTGTTATAATCGATACTCCTCTGATATTCTGCCGCCCTAAAGGTGTGATTTGATGAGCACTGTTTGGATGTTGGTAGTCTGGCGGCATTCCAGAATCTCACTGCTTATCCCCCCCGCTCCTTCTAGTCTCCCCGTCCGCACTGCCACCTCGCTGGGGGCTAATGCCGTCACGTTGGGTTGGACTCTCCCCGGCGCTTAGTACAGCGTTCTGCACACAGGAAGGCCACTGTTTGGTTTCGTTTTGTTGCCCGTCTCCCCCTTCTAGACTGTGTTAAGCGCTGGAACAGACACAGGGGGATCAGGTTGTCCCACTTGAGGCTCACAAGCTTGATCCCCATTTTGCAGATGAGGGAACTGAGGCCCAGTGAAGTGACTTACTTGACCCTGTATATATGTTGGCATGTGAGCCCACTGTTGGGTAGGGACCATCTCTTTGTGCTGCCAGCTTGTACTTCCCAAGCGCTCTGCACATAGTAAGCGCTCAATAAATACGATTGATTGATAGATTATTTATTTTACTTGTACATATTTATTCTATTTATTTTATTTTGTTAGTATGCTTTGTTTTGTTGTCTGTCTCCCCCTTCTAGACTGTGAGCCCATTGTTGGGTAGGGATCGCCTCTATATGTTGCCAACTTGTACTTCCCAAGCGCTTGGTACAGTGCTCTGCACACAGTAAGCGCTCAATAAATACAACTGATTGATTGACTTATTACTCTATTTATTTATTTTACTTGTACATATTTATTCTATTTATTTTATTTTGTTAATACGTTTTGTTTTGTTGTCTGTCTCCCCCTTCTAGACTGTGAGCCCACTGTTGGGTAGGGACCGTCTCTATATGTTGCCAACTTGGACTTCCCAAGCGCTTAGTACAGTGCTCTGCACACAGTAAGCGCTCAATAAATACGATTGATTGATTGATTGGTTCATCTTGTCACAGGATGTTAAGTATTGCACATTGGGGCCTTTGTTGGAACTATTTTAGAAGGGTGTATGTGTGCAGGCATAGTTTTCCCTTGTTTTCAAAAAATGATGCCCCTCTACTTATTGTCCGTCAGACAGAGCTGACCTACAGTGAGCTCTAGATAGGAGAGTTGGTCACAAATACAACCACTGTGACGTTTAACTTGGCTTTGGGACTTGATGTTCTGTTGTTATCACACTTACGAAAACCCATGCAGCCCACAATATTCATTCATTCATTCATTCAACTGTATTAATTGAGCGCTTGCTGTGTGCAGAGCACTGTACTAAGCGCTTGGGAAGTACAAGTTAGCAACATATAGAGACGGTCCCTACCCAACAGCAGGCTCACAGTCTAGAAGGGGGAGACAGACCACAAAACAAAACATATTAACAAAATAAAATAAATAGAATAAATATGTACAAGTAAAATAAGTAGAGTAATAAATAGGTAGAAACATATAAGTCACTTAACTTCTCTGTGCCTCAGTTCCCTCATCTGTAAAATGGGGATTAAGACTGTGAGCGCCCCCCCCCGTGGGACAACCTGATAGCCTTGTAACCTCCCCAGCGCTTAGAACGGTGCTTTGCACATAGTAAGCGCTTAATAAATGCCATCATTATTATTATTCATTCATTCAATCCTATGTAATGAGCGCTTGCTGTGTGCAGAGCACTGTACTGAGCACTTGGGAAGTCCAAGTTGGCAACATCTAGAGACAGTCCCTACCCAACAGCGGGTTCCCAGTCTGGAAGGGGGAGACAGACAACAAAACAAAATATATTAACCAAATAAAATAAGTAGAATCAATACGTACAAGTAAAATAAATAAATAAATAGAGTAATGAATATGTAGAAACATATCAGTCACTTAACTTCTCTGTGCCTCAGTGACCTCATCTGTAAAATGGGGATGAAGACCGTGAGCCCCCTGTACGGCCTAGGCAGCCCACCCATTGCAGGAGGGAGTGGAGGAACACTCAGAAGTAGGGGAGGGCTTGTTCTGTACTCTTCCAAGCTCTCAGTTACAGTGCTCTGCACACAGTAAGCACTCAACAAATATCACTGAATGCGATTAGACCATCGTTGGGAGGGTTTCCAACTCAATAACCAACTATACCATCTCCAGTGGGAGACACATTCAGTAAAAATCCAGAAAACGGAATGGGGGTGGGGGGCTGGTGAGAAAGACAACAGCAGCTACCGAGACAGCTCCCCGGGAAAGTGACTGAGTTCCTGATGTGTGATCCATATTTCAGAGAGGGGAGAAATTAGAGACAGGCGGACCAGCGGTAAAATTGATTCCGTAGCCAGGCAGGAACACAGCAATCGCTCGGATCAGGTTGATGGGTGTTTTGAATGGAGAACAAGGGGTGGTGCTGGGAAATTTTGCGAGGGAAAATCTAACTTGGCTTCAAGTCGGATACAACATTTTGAGAAACGCAAAAGGCTCGGCTCTGATACGGCTTTCTTCACTACAGGAGTTGGAGGTAACACAGTGGAAGAATTAGGGAGTGTTCTCACGTCATTTGGAACAGCACAAACCCTAGTAGGCACAAGTAAATTCAGTGAGGGAAGAGTTGTGCACACTCACAAGGTGTCAGACAGAGCACCTCCCAACATCTTCTTAGCCTCTTTGTACTGTTGAGCACTTTGTGCTTTATCACTCTGCAACTTAACCGTGAAATAACGCGTGTAGCCAGAGAGTAAAGCACAGTGGTAGTGGCTCACGTAACAAATGAACAGAAATGTGTACCTAAAAATGTCAAGCACGGTGGCATCTTCAAATCGTCTACCAACTAACCCATCTATTCCACCTAACCAGAGTTCACTTTAAGTTGTCCCAAAATACAATGTTCTTCATAACGAGAACCTAAACATTAGAAAACTCTATGTAGTTTCTCTTAGAAAAGTGTCTTTTGTCCTGATTTTCTACTGTTTACTGTTGATTTGGGCATCTCACATTACTGAAAATTAGCTTTTTAAACAAACTGAAGTAGTTTCATACAAATCATCACTATAAGCACATTATAAACCTGTAAAATACTGATAATAGAACTCCTTTTGAAGCAGTCACTTCTGTTCAGGCTATATATGTCAAACCCTATGCAGGATATAACCACTCTCTACAAGATATCCTAGCCAAATAACCTACATTTCTATCTAGGGAAGAATAGACTATCTATTGTGACAATAACATCTCTTTTAAACCATGAAAGGTTTTCCAGAACCTGTTAGTCCATCTTTGAAATGGGACAGATAGGATTCATCTCTATGTGATGCAGAGTGTGCCTTGTCTTTAATTCAAGGTTGAATGTGCTCTGGTTATGGATTAAAAATTAAAGGTCATGCATTTCAAACATAAGGAAAATAAATTTCTCCGGGCTGCCAAGTTGGCAACTATAGTTTAATCTATAAGGCCATGCCTAGCACCTCTGAGTCCATCATTCATTCATTCTATCAGATTTACTGAGCTTTTGCTATGCGTAAAAAACTGTACATGCTCTTGGGAGAGTACTATATAACAATAAACAGGCACATTCCCTGCCCACAATGAGCTTATTGATAAATGAATTTTCAAATATATATGTATATATGTTTGTACATATTTATTACTCTATTTATTTATTTATTTATTTTGCTTGTACATATCTATTCTATTTATTTTACTTTGTTAGTATGTTTGGTTTTGTTCTCTGTCTCCCCCTTTTAGACTGTGAGCCCACTGTTGGGTAGGGACTGTCTCTATATGTTGCCAATTTGTACTTCCCAAGTGCTTAGTACAGTGCTCTGCACATAGTAAGCGCTCAATAAATACGATTGATTGATTGATTCAAACAAATAAAATACATGACAAATCATTTTTGAAATTTATGTAAGCATTTGAATTCAATTTGTAAATAACTCTCAAGGAACTCCACAAAATGAATTCACAAAGTCAATCACTTACACAAACTAACCTCAGACACACACATACACATGCAGGCGGTTAAGCACATATGCACGGAATCTTAAATCTAATGGTTGCAAATCAAACCAGTTTTCTCATAGGAACCAAATGGGGGATTTGTTCTTGAACTAAGGTCAGATATGCTATTTCAAGCCATTGAAGATACTTATCAAACATTTACTGTATGCAAAGCACTGTATTAATTGATTAGGAAAATAAGATACAATGGAGTTTGGTAGATAGGATCCCTGCCTTCAAGGAGGTACAATTCATTTTAACCGAAGTACTCAGAAATGTGTATTATAGATTATAATCCCCCCTCGCCATCCCCCTCATTTTACCTCCTTCCCTTCCCCATGGCACCTGTATATATGTATATATGTTTGTACATATTTATTACTCTATTTATTTATTTTACTTGCACATATCTATTCTATTTATTTTATTTTGTTAGTATGTTTGGTTTTGTTCTCTGTCTCCCCCTTTTAGACTGCGAGCCCACTGTTGGGTAGGGACTGTCTCTATATGTTGCCAACTTGGACTTCCCAAGCGCTTAGTACAGTGCTCTGCACACAGTAAGCGCTCAATAAATACGATTGATTGATTGATTGATTGATAATTAGGTGGCTACAGCTCAGTTTATTTACATATGGGGAATCGGTGTGGCCTAGCGGGAAGAATATGGTCCTAGGAAATCAGAGGACCTGGATTCTAATCCTAGCCCCACCTCTTGTCTGCTGTGGACACCTTGAGCCAGTCATCTAACTTCTCTGTGCCTCGGTTTCCTTATCTGTAAACTGGGGATTAAATCCTATTCCTGCCAAGCTGACAACTAGAGATTCATCTAGAAGGCCATACCTAGGTCATCTGAGTCCATCATTCATTCTGATGGATGACTGTCCATCATCCTGACTGACGGATAGACCGTGAGCTCCCTGTGGGACAAGGACTGTGGCCAACCTGGTTATCAATCAATCGTATTTATTGAGTGCTTTTGTGTGCGGAGCACTGTACTAAGCACCTGGGAGAGTGCAATATAAAACTTGGTGGATTGGTTCCCTGCCCACAAAAAGTTTACTCCTGCACCTAGTACAGGGGGAGTTAGCACCCCTTACCAGGTACCATAATCTGAGCGGTTCCACGATAGGGTGGGAATTTTTTACATTTTGATCCTCTCTTGTGACTCTGCCTGATGAATGAGGAACCACCAGACTCTACCACACTCTTTTAAACTTGACCTCCCTCCCCACTGCAGTTTTCAAAAATGTTTCCCCCTTTCTCCACAGGTCACATTTGTTTCCCACCATCACTGATGAAGCACTATATTGAGGGTAGCATACAGGAGAACTACATGGAGGTTAGTGCCATAGCAGGGGCCTGGGAATCAGAAGACCTAGATTCTAATCCCAGCTCCAACATTTGTCTACTGTATGAGCTTGGTCAAGTCACAACCTCTCAGTGCCTCAATGATCTCATCTGTAAAATGGGGATTCAGATTAAAAATTGAACTAATCTTCTCACAGTGCCTCAATCTCTCCTATCTCGCCGCCAATCCCTGGCCAGCGTCCTACCTCTGGCCTGGAATGCCCTCCCTCCTCAATTACACCGGACAATTAGTCTCCCCCACCTTCAAAGCCTTAGTGAAGGCACATCTCCTCCAAGAGGCCTTCCCAGACTAAGCCCCATTTTTCCTCATCTCCCCCTCCCTTCTGCATCACCCTGACTTGCTCCCTTTGCTCTTCCCCCCTCTCCCCGTCCCACAGCACTTACGTACAGATCTCTAATTTTATTTATTTTCACTGATGTCTACATACCTGTATTGATGTCTGTCTCCTTCCCCGAAACTGTGAACTTGTTGTGGGCAAGGATTGTCCATTTATTGTTGTACTGTACTTTCCCAAGTGCTTAGTACAGTGCACACAGTAAGTGCTCAATAAACATGATTGATTGAATAAATGAATGAATGAATGAATGAATGACCATGTCCAACCTGATTAGCTTATATCAATCAATCAATTGTATTTATTGAGCGCTTACTGTGTGCACAGCACTGTACTAAGCGCTTGGGAAGTACAAGTTGGCAACATAAAGAGACAGTCCCTACCCAACAGTGGGCTCACAGTCTAAAAGGGGGGGAGACAGAAAACAAAACCTCTATCCCAGAGCACACTACAGTGTCTGGAACATAGTGTAGACTCAACAAATTCCATTAAAAAAAAAGGTTGAAACTGATGTTATGGTTATGTGGAACAGGGTATAAATTTAGAATCGTGATTTTTTTTGTAGAATCAGGGAACATTCTTCTGACAACACACATCTGTACAGATAGGGCACAATGCTGGATGATTTTGTAAGAAACGTGTGTACCATAACACAAGTTTTCTTCAACGCAGCGGTTCACCAATAGCCCAATCCCTACATTATAGGAGAGAGAAGTGACTCTGCATATTTATACAGCTGCCTCAAAGATAATAATAATGATGATGATGGCATTTGTTAAGCGCTTACTATGTGCAAAGCACTGTTCTAAGATGATTCTACTAATAGTGATATCCCGTTCACGCACATATGTGTGGCCAAAATGACCTGATACTCACTTCTTGCTCACCGCCCCAACACCTTACTGCAATAGTGGGTTTGTCCCATGCTATTTTCAAACCTACCCTTAATAACTCCCATCTTAATCAATTAATCGGTCAATCAACGGACATTGCTGAGAGCATACTCCGTGCAGAGCATTGTTAGAAGTACTTGAGAGAGTAGAATACAGTAGGTAGACCCGATATCTGCCCATCGTATATTTAGGGGGAACAGACCCAAGTCCATAGGTGACACAGAGTGAGGGAAGTAAAGGCACAGCCAGGGAAGGTCTCTTGGAGGAGATGATAAGATTTTTGTACCTTTTGCGAAGATGGGGAGACCGTAGGCTTGTCAGATAAGAAGCAAGAGGGATTCCAGGCCAGAGGATGTACAAGGACAAACAGTCAGCAGCTCGACAAACTGAGGGATGCCTCTCCCAACCCTCCAGTCAAGCAGGTCTGCTTGCTGCAGTGGTCTTCACACATCCCCTACTCTGTCGTGTGGTTTTCAGGTTGTGTGATAGTCTCGGAACTCACCAGGTCCTATCACTGGACTGGAATGCCCAGGAAAAAGTGAGCTGGAGGGCAGAGGGGTTAAGCCAAATTGGATTATCATCAATCGTCATCATCAATCGTATTTATTGAGCGCTTACTGTGTGCAGAGCACTGTATTAAGTGCTTGGGAAGTACAAGTTGGCAACATATAGAGACAGTCCCTCCCCAAAAGTGGGCTCCCAGTCTAAAAGGATTACCCTATATTGGCAGCAACGTGGTCAGGTGGAAGGAGCAGAGGACTGGGATACGAATCCGGGCTCTGCCACTTGTCTGCTGTGTGATCTTGGGAATGTCACTTCACAGCTCTGTGCCTCAGTTTCCTCATATACAAGTTGGGGATTCAATACCCGTTCTCCCTCTTACTTAGACTGAGTCATTTGGGACAGGGACTGCGGCCGTTCTGTATAGACTGTACCTACCCCAGTATTTATTGCAATGCTTGGCACATAGTAAGCACTCAAATACACTATAACTATTAATAATCAATCGTATTTATTTATTGAGCGCTTACTATGTGCAGAGAACTGTACTAAGTGCTTGGGAAGTACAAATCGGCAACATTATTATTATTATTATTATTATTATTATTATGACAATCACTGACCCCTGATCATAGATATCTGGTTACTCACGTGTCTCTCGAACGCATGAATGGGTGATTACATTCGTAATTACTTTCACTAACCATTACAAATAACCAGAAAGACCCTTTGCTTTGCCTATTAAGCACTTCATAGCAGTGTTTGCTTCCTCCTCAGTTTCTCAACATATGAGTGGGTTAGGGAAGATGTGTTTGTTGTCTCTACAGAAATACGAGTAATGTTGCTATTTTTAAAAAAGTCCCCTTCTGAGCATCTAGTTCAAAGAAAATTCTGGATTTTCAGAGGAGATGTTAGAGGGGCAGCATGGCCTAGTGGATAGAGCACAGGCTTGCTACTGCTTGTCTGCTGCGTGCTGCTCGTCTGCTGTGTGACCCTGGGCAAGTCACTTCACTTCGCTGTGCCTCAGTTACCTCATTTATAAAATAGGGGGGAATACTGTGAGCCCCATGTGGGACACGGACTGTGTCCAAACTCTTTAGCTTGTACTGCCCTAGTGCTTAGTACAGTGCCTAGCACATAGTAAGAGCTTAAAAAATGCCACCAAAAAAACAACTTTACACCAGTAGCAAGAGGCAGGGGTTCAGTTTTAAACACTTGCTCTTACAAACAAGGGTAAAATGGGATTGAACTCAAGAAAGAAATTATTCAGCTACGCTACTGTTATTATTTAAGTAAAAACACATTAAACTCATAAGAATGTGAAGTTTTGACAGTTTAACAAAAGGGGAAGGGAACACTTAAGATTTCACAGAGGGCTTAAAATTCTTCTGCCCAAAGTTTCATTACGGAAAATAACTCGATTCTGTTGTCATTACACTATTAGTGATAGCACTTAACCTATTTAAAAATTTGAGGTGTTTTCTCACACCGTTCAAAACTATTTACATGGACAGAAGTATGATTTTAAAAGGGAAGCAGTGGGATCTAATGGAAAGAGCACGGGCCTGGGAGTAAGAGGACCTAGATTCTAATCCTGACTCTGCCACTTGTCTTGCTATGTGGCCTTGGGCAAGTCACTCCACTTTTCTGTGCCTGTTATCTCATCTGTAAAATGGGGATTAAGACTCTGAGACCCAGGTGGAACAGGGACTGTGTCCAACACGATTTGCTTGTATCCACCCCAGCGCTTAGAACAATGCCTGGTACTACTCCTAATAATAATGTTGGTATTTGTTAAATTCTTACTACGTGCCAAGCACTGTTCTAAGTGCTGGGTTATCCCATGTGGGGCTCCCAGTCTTCATCCCCATTTCAGAGATGAGGGAACTGAGGCCCAGAGAAGTTAAGTGACTTGCCCAAGGCCACACAGCTGACAAGTGGCGGAGCCGGGATTTGAACCCATGACCTCTGGCTCCCCAGCCTGTGGTCCTTCCACCGAGCCATGCTGTTTCTACCATGTACAGCAGCGTGGCTCAGTGGAAAGAGTACGGGCTTTAGAGGCAGAGGTCATGGGTTCGAATCCCGGCTCCGCCACACGCCTGCTGTGTGACCTTGGGCAAGTCACTTCACTTCTCTGAGCCTCAGTGCCCTCATCTGTAAAATGGGGATTAAGACTGTGAGCCCCGCGTGGGGCAACCTGATCAGTTTCGTATCCCCCCAGCGCTTAGAACAGTGCTTTGCACATAGTAAGCGCTTAACAAATGCCATCATCATCATCATGTACCAGGAAAGCGCTTAACAAATTCCGCAATTGCTAAGCGCTCGATAAATACCACTGATTGGTTATCTTGTATCTATCCCCCCACTTACGACAGTACTTGACCCAAAACGGGCATTTCACAGATACCACTACTATCATTATTATTAATCTAGATGGATCCTAAGTAAAAGTATTTACTAAATGCCTACTGTATACAGAGCAAGGGAGAGAACCATTAAAGAGGAAGACCTGGTCCCCAGCCTCAAAAACTTGCAATCTACCAGAGTTTTAAAACTCGGTCTATGGTAGAAGTCACAAGGCTGCAAACTTGTTGTGGGCAGGGAATCTGTCCGTTTATGGTTATACTGTACTCCCCCCTAAGAGCTTAGTACAGTGCTCTGCACACAGCAAGCACTCAAAAGATACGACTGACTGACATAAAGAGTAAGATCCATTCCACATCAGGACTCGTCTCCCTCCCCGTGTAAGCCAGGGCAGCTTCAGCAGGCTTAGTCAATCAGTCAACCATATTTATTGAACACTTTTTGTGTGCAGAGCACCGTACTAAGCACCTAGGAGAGTTCAGTAGCACAAAAAAAAGAGACACATTCCCGGTCCACGAGAAAAAACTGCTAACTGCCGGCCTTCAGTCCACAGTTCTGAAGGCTATGGACTATGGACCACCCGCAGTTTCCATTTCCCTACTGGGTTGTCGGAAGCAGATAAGTTGGCTGAAGTTTCGGCCAGGCAGAAGCCTAAGGAGAAGAAGAAATAAGTTGAGATCAATCAATCAATCAATCGTATTTATTGAGCGCTTACTATGTGCAGAGCACTGTACTAAGCGCTTGGGAAGTACAAATTGGCATCACATAGAGACAGTCCCTACCCAACAGTGGGCTCACAGTCTAAAAGGGGGAGACAGAGAACAGAACCAAACATACCAACAAAATAAAATAAGTAGGATAGAAATGTACAAGTAAAATAAATAAATAAATAGAGTAATAAATATGTACAACCATATATACATATATACAGGTGCTGTGGGGAAGGGAAGGAGGTAAGACGGGGGGATGGAGAGGGGGACGAGGGGGAGTTGAGATGCTTTCAGCCTCAACCCCTCAACCCTTCTGTTCATTTCCATAATTCATTTTCACGTGTCTCCGCCTCTGGACTGTAAACTCGTTGTGGACAGGGTACACGTCCACCCATCCTGTGGCACTGTACTCTCCCAAGGGCTTAGTATACTAGTCCACACTCAGTAAGCACCCCGAAAATAGAACTGATTTCCCTTATCCCTCTCCCTCTCCTTTCCTCTGAGCAGCGTGGCTCAGAGGAAAGAGCCCGGGCTTTGGAGTCAGAGGTCATGGGTTCAAATCCCGTCTCCGCCAATTGTCAGCTATGTGACTTTGGGCAAGTCACTTAACTTCTCTGTGCCTCAGTTACCTCATCTGTAAAATGGGGATTAAGACTGTCAGCCCCACGTGGGACAACCTGATCACCTTGTATCCCCCCAGTGCTTAGAACAGTGCTTTGCACATAGTAAGCGCTTAACAAATTACATTATTTTTATTATTATTATTTTCCCTTGTTTACATCTCTTTACTTTGGGCCCCTTTTGACATTGTGCCCCCTTCCTCATTTCCACCCTTCTCCTTCTAACCCTTCCATCCCTCCTTCCCCCACGCACCTCTCTGCTCCTCTCTTAGCGCATAGAGCACGGGCCCGGGAGTCCGAAGGTCATGGGTTCTAATCACAGCTCCTCCACTTGTCTGCTGTGTGACCTTGGGCAACTCACTTCACTTATTTGTGCCTCAATTACCTCATCTGTAAAATGGGGATTAAGACTGGGAGCCCCATGTGCGACACGGACTGTTCCAACCTAATTTGCTTATAACCATCCCAGAGCCTAGTACAGTGCCTGGCACATAGTAAGCACTTAACAAATGCCACAGTTATTATTATTAGTAGTAGTAGTAGTAGTAGTAGTAGTGGTAGTAGTAGTAGTAGTATTCTCTTTTCTCCCTCTCCCACTTCCTCCTTTCCTAGGAAGGAATGAGCACACATTTACAATGGTGGTGATATTCACAGCTTGAGAAGTCTCACACCAGGCTCAAAACAAGATTAGAGATGGCCATCTAATAATAATAATAATAATAATGGTATTTGTTAAGCACTTACTATGCAGGTACAAGCAGATAGGGTTGGACAAAGTCCTTGCCCCGCACAGGTTACACAGTCATTTTCCAGATGAGATAACTGAGGCACAGAGAAATGAAGTGACTTGCCCAAAAACCTAAAAAATTTTCTCTCTAGGGTTTCCTTCAAATAATCTGATTTTTAAATGAATTTATCCAAACCCTCTTGAATCCTTTCCAACCTGCACAACTTCCAGAAGTAATTGAGTCCAGATTCTAATCACCCGCTAGATAAAGAAATCACTTCTCCAGGACTGTTCACGACATCAAAGATCTCTGGTTGCCACTGGGCCTTTCATTTCCCTGCCCCCATTAGAGACACCAATAGCCACCCAGAATTTCCCTATGATTTCACGTATGTGTGCATGCACTCACACCAGTGAGACTTTCCCTTTCCACTTGATCCTGTAGAATGGTGAAATTCTATTCTCTGTTCCCATTATTGAAACTAATTCCGCTATAGCATGGGGATTTTTTAAAAATGTAACTAATGGGCATTAAAATGTGCATTCTAGCCTAAGTAGTAGCAGCAGCAGTACCGGAATCGTGAGGCTAAATCCAATCTGCAGGTCTTTCGGAAAAATTCAGACGACAGAAATACTGAAACAAAGATCACGAAAATACAAGTCATTTCCCTATAATGCTCCCATCCAAAGTATCAATTATATATGCCTCCTGGACTAGAGTTAACTAGAAAGGGCAATGAGCATTATAAAGACATTAACACAACAGAAATCAAGTCAAGACAGCCTGTATTTTCACAAGCACTTTTATTGCCGCATTGACATCAGAAGATACTTAATTACTCCAACAAGAAAACAGAGATATGTAAACAAACTTCAAAACACAGGAACAGGGAGGGAGCCTTTCTGGAGGAGAAATGTTTGAAGGCTTTTTTCCTAGTAAAATCGGAAGAACCGATGAGAAGAATGCCATGGTTTTAACTGGAAATATTATGTGGTATGCTTTGAACAACATTTGAGCAAAATTTAATCCAGATTAACTTCTGCCTCCTCTGCTTCAATACGCTCAGGTTAAGCACAATTCGATTTTTCTTAGGAACCATCTGGCAGAGGGAGACAGTAAGAAAGAGCAAAACAGAGATAGAAAAAGAGAAAGGAAGAACGAGAGGAAGAATGAGAGAGAAGGGAAGAATTGTGTTCGACTGGTGGAGTCAAAAGAGCGTGCGAGTGTTCTAAATTCCCTTCTTCTGACAGTTCACTTCTTTTCCCAAAAAAGAATCTAGTATTTCTTTTAAAATTTTCATGGAGGCGGTTGGGATAGTAAGTGTTTCCTTTCATGTGGTAGAAAACACAACCCTTATTAGGTGCAGGACGATCAAGAATTTGTGAGTTACAGAATTCCACTGGGCCTGAGCTTTGGCCAGCCTGGCATAGGAAGGGGATCATATTCCTGCAGGGCATGGCAGATAATCAATCAGTGGTATTTATTGAACGCTTACCGTATATTAAGCACTTGGGAGAGCACAACGGAACAGAATTAGCAGACCCGTTTCCTGCCCACCGTGAGTTTACAGTCCAGATAACATCAGGGACCGGCGGCAGTAGCCAAGACCAGCCCAACTCGGCTTCCCTTCTACCAATACCAAATTTGCCGTTGCTACACATAGATCGGTCGATGGGATTTCTAATCCAGCTCTGCCACACGTCTGCTGTGAGACCATGGACAAGTCACTGAGCCTCAGTTACCTCATCTGCAAAATGGGAACGGGATTGTGTCCGACATGCTTAACGTTTACATATCCTAGCATTTTGAACAGTTCTTGCTACAGTTCCTCTCCCCCTCGTCCCCCTCTCCATCCCCCCCCATCTTACCTCCTTCCCTTCCCTACAGCACCTGTATATATATATATATGTTTGTCCATATTTATTACTCTATTTATTTATTTATTTATTTTATTTGTACCTATCTATTCTATTTATTTTATTTTGTTAGTATGTTTGGTTTTGTTCTCTGTCTCCCCCTTTTAGACTGTGAGCCCACTGTTGGGTAGGGACTGTCTCTATATGTTGCCAATTTGTACTTCCCAAGCGCTTAGTACAGTGCTCTGCACATAGTAAGCGCTCAATAAATACGATTGATGATGATGACGATGATAGTAAGTGCTTAACAAGTACTACAACAACATTTTCTGAGCATCTACTTGGATCTGTAGAAGCAGTATGGCTCCATGGAAAGATCATGGGCTTTGGAGTCAGAGGTCATGGGTTCAAGCCCTGGCTCCGCCACTTGTCAGCTGTGTGCCTTTGGGCAAGTCACTTCACTTCTCTGGGCCTCAGTTACCTCATCTGTAAAATGGGGATTAAGACTGTGAGCCCCCCGTGGGACAACCTGATCACTGTGTAACCTCCCCAGCGCTTAGAACAGTGCTTTAGAGAAGCAGCGGGGCTCAGTGGAAAGAGCCCGGGCTTTGGAGTCAGAGGTCAGGGGTTCGAATCCCGGCTCCTCCACATGTCTGCTGTGTGACCTTGGGCAAGTCACTTCACTTCTCTGGGCCTCAGTTCCCTCTTCTGTAAAATGGGGATTAAGACTGTGAGCCCCCCGTGGGACAACCTGATCACCTTGTAACCTCTCCAGTGCTTAGAACAGTGATTTACACATAGTAAGCGCTTAATAAATGCCATTATTATTAATGACCATTTACTGTGTGCGGAGTACGATACCAAGCACTTGGGAGAGTACAATACAACAAAAAATAGACACATTCCCTGTCCACAAAATGAATGGTCCAAGATGAATCAGGAAAAGAATTCCTACCCCAGTGCTAGTACAGTATCTGGCTCAGGCTTGGCAAGCATTAAAGAAAAAGTGCAGTCTAGGCATATATGCCGCATAAAATTATAACCCTTAAAATACCTCCATCACACAGTATCCTTAGGTACGCAGAAAAGGTATCTAAACTATGTAATCTGTAAACTTGATAATCATCTTCTGAGCACCTGCTAGACTGGTTTTTAGTGCACTATCACAATTAGCCTTTGCTGAGAGCCGTGTGACTCTAATTCGAGGTAGCAAGGGAGCTACAGGAAAGGAATGAGGAAAAATACATTTTCCTAGTAGACAAAGGAGATGAATGACTACATTTCCCAATAATCGGGGAATTTTACAGGAGCACTCTTTTGGAGAGTTTTGCAGGAAACTGCGGATTTTCCCTCTCCGACCCTGGAACTGGCAGCAGCGGCTGTGAGTTTGCTCTGAGGTTTGGCCTGAGATCCGGTGAGTTATTTCTCTTAATCTCTGTGGGAGAGGTTAGTCAAGGTAATAAGAGGCTGGCTGTCTTGTTTTGTCATCTCTTGCTCTGGTGGATCCCTTTCTCTAGCATTCTATTAATTGTATTCCAATTAAAATAGTAATTGTTGAGTAAACTTATTAAATCAGAGCTTTACAACTCTTCAGAGGCCTCCTTTCAGAGTCTGGCCATATTTCCTCACAAATGTCAGGATTGGTGAAGGGCTCCTTTTGTTTCTCTTTCTAGGTACGTTAGCAAAACGTTTTCAGTGTAAACAAATCGAGTCTAAAAACAATCAATCATATATATTGAGTGCTTACTATGTACAGAACACTGTATTGAGCCCTGGAAAAAGTACAGTTAACAGAGTTGGTAGACATGTTCCCTGCCCACATATTCCCCTGTCTTGAAAGGAACACAAGAATTAAAATTAATTACAGATTTGCACATAAGTGGGGCTGGGAGGTGGGGAAATGAGAGTTGAATGGGGGGAAAGACCCCTTGGAGGAGGTGTGATTTTAATAAGGTTTTGAAGGTGGAGAGTGTGATGGTTTATGGGATGGGAAGTGGGAAGAAGTTCCAGGCCAGAGGCAGGATGTACGTGAGGAGAAATAGACGAGATTAAAGTACAGTGAGTTAGTTTGGTATTAGAGAAGTGAAAGGTTGTAGCAGGAAATCAGGGAAGTAAGAGGAAGGAGCTAAGTAATTCATAGCTAACGGTATAGAGTTTCTTTCTGATGCACGGGTTAACAGGCAACCACCGGAGGTTCTTGAGAAGGGGAGAAACATCGACTGAATGTTTTTTTAGAAAAACTATCTGGGCAACAGAATGAAGTATGGACTGGAGTGGGGAAAGACAGGAGGCAGGGAGGAGGCAGATGGAGCAATCAAGGCCGGATAGGAAAATAATTAGATCAACACGATAACAATTTGGATGGAGAGGGAAGGGTGGATTTTAGCGATGTAAAGATAGAACCAACACGATTTGGTGACATTGAATATGCGGAATGAATGAGAGAGATGAGTCAAGGTACTGGGCTTATGAAACACAGAAGATGCTATCTGCAATGATGGGAAAGTCACAGGGAAGCAGGGTTTGGGTGGGAAAAGGAGGAATTTTGTTTTGGATGTGGTTAGTTAGAAGTGTTGACTTTCCCCCTTCTAGACTGTGAACCCACTGTTGGGTAGGGACCGTCTCTATATGTTGCCAACTTGTACTTCCCGAGCGCTTAGTACAGTGCTCTGCACACAGTAAGCGCTCAATAAATACGATTGAATGACTATATCTTGCACAACCCTAAATACTGACTATTAATTGTGTTTAACAGTTCATGACTAAGGATGAGGTCGAGTGAAATACACATCTCAGCAATATCAATCAATCAATGGCATTTATTAAGTGCTTATTATGTGCAGAGCACTTTACTAAGTGCTTGGGAGAGTACACAATAACAGAATTAGCAGGCATGTTCCCTGCCCACGGTATATCCAAAACAGTATTTTCCACAAATCAGCCATCTGCCATTTTTCTTCTCTCAATGGCTACTTTACTTTTGATCATCAAACATGAAGTGTTACTTCATCCAAGTCTATATACAAAGTAAATAAATGCATTGCCTACGTACTATTTAAGCACTCGATAGTCACATGACCCTCAGCCCCATCACATTTATGTACATATATATGTATGTATATATATATATATATAAATGATTTATTTACATTAATAATGTCTGTCTCCCCCTCTAGACCTTAAGCTTGTTGTGAGCAGGGAACATGCCTACCAATTCCGTGGAATTGTACTCTCCCAAGTGCTTTACCAAGCACTCTGCACTGCACACAGTAAGCGCTTAATAAATACCACTGATTGATCAGTAGACGCCTGAGGTTATAGGCTTCTACTTAGTGGAATCAATAGACTTCCTTAAGCATAGGCATTTAATTTAAATTTAAATTTCGCTCCATCACCTCTACTCAACAACTTTATATGGCTTTACTAAATATTTTGCTTAACTTGTGTCCTGAAAGAATGTTATTTCTACTTATCGAAAATATTACCGATAATAATAGTAATTATGGTATTTGTTAAGTGCTTACTATGTGCCAGGCACTGTGCTACGTACCGGGGTGGATACACTCAAATCAGGTTGGACACGGTCCCTGTCCCACATAGGGCTCACAGTCTTAGTCCCCATTTTACAGGTGAGATAACTGAGGCACAGAAAAGTGAAGTGACTTGCCCAAGGCCATACGGCAGACAAGTGGCAGAGCCGGGATACAAACCCATGACTTTCTAACTACCAGGCCCAAGGTCTATCCACTATGCCACGCTGCTTCATTTTACTGTATGACCTAACATACAAATGTCTTTGTTAAAAGATGAAACAAACGCTGCCAGACATTTTGGAGCCCAAAATATTGGCAGAGGAACCAGGTTCATTTCATTCATTCATTCAATCGTATTTATTGAGCGCTTACCGTGTGCAGAGCACTGTACTAAGCGCTTGGGAAGTACAAGTTGGCGACATATAGAGACGGTCCCTACCCAACAGTGGGCTCACAGTCTAGAAGGGGGAGACAGAGAACAAAACCAAACATAGTAACAAAATAAAATAAATAGAATATGTATAAGTAAAATAAATAAATAGAGTAATAAATATGTACAAACATATATACATATATACAGGTGCTGTAGGGAAGGGAAGAAGGTAAGGAGGGGGGATGGAGAGGGGGAGAAGGGGGAGAGGAAGGAGGGGGCTCAGTCTGGGAAGGCCTCCTGGAGGAGGTGAGCTCTCAGTAGGGCCTTGAAGGGGGGAAGAGAGCTGGCTTGGCGGATGGGCAGAGGGAGGGCATTCCAGGCCCGGGGGATGACGTGGGCCGGGGGTCGATGGCGGGACAGGCGAGAGCGAGGTACAGTGAGGAGATTAGTGGTGGAGGAGCGGAGGGTGCGGGCTGGGCAGTAGAAGGAGAGAAGGGAGGTGAGGTAGGAGGGGGCGAGGTGATGGACAGCCTTGAAGCCCAGGGTGAGGAGTTTCTGCCTGATGCGTAGGTTGATTGGTAGCCACTGGAGCTACCAACAGGTAGCTCAGCTCAACAGGAATAAGCTAGCGATGTTGCCCAACCTTATCTCATGTTCTAAGATTCTGTAGCTAAATTAGGTGCTGACATCTATTAATTAGTGGCTTTACGCACCAGAGATTACGTGCACTTTCCAGGTTAGCGGCCAATTTCCAGTTAAATATTTTTCATACATTCTAAGCACAGATGTAGACTTAAATTTATATATGTATTTTAGAAAGATATGAAAACACAGACATAATTGCCTTGTTGATGATTCCTACATCTACAGAAACTATTAAAATTATTGCTTTTTAAGTCATTGCTCAACCAACCGCCACATAAGTTTTCTAGTTACCTAACTGCCAGGGCTATTCAGAATACTTTCTTACTGTTCTTCCAGCAGCCAGGATCTACCTATTTATCAATATTTAAATCTTATTGCATTCTGCCAAGCACTTAGTACAGTGCTCTGCACACAGTATGTGCTCAAAAAATACCACTGACATCGATTGATCTTTATATATGATTTACATGCACATATATGCTTTATAAATACTAATCCATTTGGTTTTAAAGGATAATGTCTAAAATTTGTACTTATGATATTTCTCCCTTTTATCCTTCTCCAGATGCAGTTTCACAGAATAGATTCATTTCGTCGAAAGCAAATCCTGCCCAGGAGCAAACACTTTCATACCGTGCTTCCCAAAGAACAAAAATTGCCACCCACTTTTGGACTAGCTCCTCAAAGGAATCACCACATCTTCTGCTTATATTCAGGTGTTCGATAATACTGACAATAACTGTGATGATGCTTAAAATGATGATAAAATTTCCTATGCTAAAAATGTGATCTTTGAACAGTATCTAAAGGCTCTGGTGCAAGAAAAGAGTTGCTAATGTCACGATTCCCAAAATGAGCATCTCCTTCAACGCTTCCAAGATAGGAACTTTGTCAAACGACCGGCTTCAGTCGGCAGTCAGCTGCTAACCATTTTCAGCCATCCGCTGAAAGAAAATCTGCTTTGGAGCTAGAGTGCAGCAATATTTTCTTGGAAAGAATTTTTTATTTCCTTGGGTGAGTCCCAGCTAATTCTCTGCCAATTGCAAAGTGAATCTTTTCTAACAATATTGGTTATGAAGCCAAGACTTTCCACGCAAAACCTAAATTTAGAATTTTTCCTTCTTCCTTCATGTTATAATAAAGAACTCTTAGAAAATTTTGACAGTCAATAGCAAAACCTGCCAAACGTTTACATGAACCACTGGCCCTGTACACTTACCCCCGACCATGTGCGTACACACACAAACACACAAAGAGACCAGGCTCAGTGACACCAGGCAGCAAGAGACTTAATTGCACGATGCATTTCCATTCAATTAGTCACTCCAGTTATGTTTCCTAGGGAATGAAAGTTTGGGCCTGAAATTCCCTTTTGCATCAAATAAAATCAGACACCAAAAGATGATGGAGTAGAAAGAGTCAAAAGGAACTGTAAGTTGTTTCCTTGGTCTCAGGCAAGCATCACTTCTGAGAGATTATTAATGACATGACATTCTTAGAACTCAGTATGAGAACTCTCAACCTTTTTCTAGATTTTCTTTCAAAGAATGTTTCACGTGTAACACAACGGTTATCACTCCCAGTGTTTTCATCATGACAGTCAAATGAAAGGCTGTGATGAAAGGATACTAAACACTTGCAGAATTCTGAATTACTAACTGCTGCTCTATCATACTAATACCCAATATTAGTCACTAACTCATCACTGTTGCTGAATATCGAGTGTCTGGTGACTGGATTAGAATGCTTCTAGTAAGGCAGAAAATGCATCTCCTGACTTAAAGATGCTGAAGTGAAACTAGAAAATTAGCTCATCCATTTCCCCAACGAATTGTAGGTGCCCAAATAATTGAAAATGCTACTGACTGTTTACCTACGCATACAAATTTTGGCTATAAAAGTTGATGTGATAACGACAGTAGGATTGCAACTATGAGACTGATCACCGACAGACTATGGGAATTCAAAGAGAGTAAGGAGCCAAAGATAAAGTCAAAATTACACGGTTCAGGGACTGGAAACACGGTGGTGGTATCAACTGAGATGGGAAAGTTAGGTGAAGGAGATCTGGGAGGATGGATAGAGTGTTCAATTTGGGAATATGAGTTGAGCTTGAGCTCCCTAAAGGACCGCCATGTGAAGATATCTTGGAGGAAGGGGGCAATGAGAGACTAAAGTGAAGGAGAGAGGTGTGGGCTGGTGAGGAATATTTGTTACTACGATAGAGTTACTAGTTAAGATGTGAAGATGTCCTGGAGGAAGGGGGAAATGAGAGACTAAATTGAAGGACAGAGGTGAGGGCTGGTGAGGAATATTTGTTACTAGGACAGAGTTACTAGTTAAGATGTGAATATGTCCTGGAGGAAGGGGGAAATGAGAGACTAAAGTGAAGGAGAGAGGTGAGGGCTGGTGAGGAATATTTGTTACTAGGATAGAGTTCCTAGTTGAGGCTGTGGAAGGGGATGAACTTCCTAAGGGAGTGAGTGTTGGCTGAGAAGATAAGGGACCCAGAATGGAACCTGGATAGATCTCTATCATAAGAGAGTAGAAGGTAGAAGTGTGGGGAAAAAAGAATGAGAAAGAAAACTCAGAGACAGAGAGAAAGATTGGATTCCCCAAACAAAGGTTAGATAATGTTTCCAGGAGAAGTGGTGATCTCCAGCGCTTAGAACAGTGCTTCGCACAGAGTAAGCGCTTAACAAATATCATTATTATTATTACCTATGCTTTCAACAGCGGCTGATCTTGAGGAGGATTAGGATTAGAAGGGGCGAGAGACAGGTCATTGGAGACATCAAACAGAACAGTTCTCAATAGAGTGAAGATGGTGCAAACTGAACTGTAGAGGATCAGGAAGGAAACTGGAGGAGATGAGGTGGAGGCACCAGGTTTAAACAACCTAGTGAGGGAGATGGCACAGGAATGGGAGGAGGGGCATAGGGCCATAGCCATGTGATGCAGGGGGAAATCACTGTAGTCTAGCAGAAACAGTATAGGTCTAGCTCTGCCATTTGCCATCTGTGTGACTTGGAGCAAATCACTTAACTTCCCTGTACCTCAGTTTACTAATCTGAAAAGTGGGGATTCAATACCCGTTCCCCCTCCCACTCAGAATGCAAGTCCCATGCAGGACAGAGGCTGTGTCCAACCTGATCATTTTGAATCTTCCCCCACACTCAGAACGGTCCCTGGCGCTTAATGAGTGTTTAACGGGTATCGTCGTGATGATTAAAGATGGCTGCTAGAGAGGGAGGAAGAGTGGGTATAAGTGTTTATCAAAAATGAGAAAGGATGAGATTGGAGCACACATGCAGAGGACAGATTTTGAAGCCAGGTGGGAGCTCTCCTCTTGTGAGATGGCCGAGGGTGAGAACGTGGCTGAGGTCAGTAGGAGTAGCTAGCGAGGTCTGGGGGATGGTTTCAATCAATCAATCAATCAATCAATCAATCAATCAATCGTATTTATTGAGCGCTTACTATGTGCAGAGCACTGTACTAAGCGCTTGGGAAGTACAAATTGGCAACACATAGAGACAGTCCCTACCCAACAGTGGGCTCACAGTCTAAAAGGGGGAGACAGAGAACAGAACCAAACATACCAACAAAATAAAATAAATAGGATAGAAATGTACAAGTAAAATAAATAAATAGAGTAATAAATATGTACAACCATATATACATATATACAGGTGCTGTGGGGAAGGGAAGGAGGTAAGATGGGGGGATGGAGAGGGGGACGAGGGGGAGAGGAGGGAAGGGGCTCAGTCTGGGAAGGCCCAGACTGTCAATGTTGTCGACAAAGAAGTCTGGGGGATGGTTTCAATGTTGTCGACAAAGAAGTTGGTGAGGTCATAAGAGAGGAGAAAAAGGGGATATGGGGACATAGTTTCAGAAAGGAGTCAAAGGTCCATTCATTCACTGAGCGCTTACTGTGTGCAGAGCACTGCATTGAGCACTTCAGAGAGCACAATATAAAAATAAACAGACACTTTCCCTGCCCACAACGAGCTTAAAGTCTAGAGGGGGGGTCTAAAGGTGTGAAATAGTGGGGGTGACGGATATGAGAATTGATGAGGGAAGGGAGATAATGTTGCTAATCAAAAGAAAGGGCAAAGGAAAGGGCAGGTGAGGAAAAATATCATGTGGCCAAAGTGCTTCCTGCAAATTCTCCCTCCAGATTTTAAACTCCTTGTGGGCAAGGAACATTTCTGCCAACTCTGTTGTACTGTAGTCTCCCAAGTGCTTAATACAGTACTCAATAAATACCAGTGATGGTGAATATCAGAAGCAAAGCCTAATGCCAGAATCCGGATGTTTGATTAAGTCTTACCTCATGGCTGCACAGAAAAAATAAAATAGAATTGAACGTGGATTTAATACCTAGCTATGTTTTACCCCACTGCCAAAGTAGAATGGATGAGACCAGAGAACCTCCAGCTCTGAGCTAATCACCCACCATTTGAAAGCAGCCTGAGGATTTTGAGGAACATCGAAGAACAGCCAAATTTACTAGGCAAGTGCCAGATTCCAGATCTGCTGGTGGAGTCAAAATAACACCGTAAGCTTTATGAACACTATAATTATTTAGAGGCTTGAAGCTGCCTGTTCCCCTTACTTCTCCATTAGATTGCAGCCTCCTTGAGGTCATGGATTGGTTCTCCCACCTCTATCAATCAGTGGTGTTTACTGAAGGCTTACTGTATACAGAGCCCTGTACTAAGCACTCATCATCATCAATCGTATTTATTGAGCGCTTACTGTGTGCAGAGCACTGTACTAAGCACTGTACACTCGCAAGTGTACAACACAACAGAGTTGGTGGACACTTTCCCTACCCAAAAGGAGCTTACATCCTAGGGTAACGATTGCAGTCTACTCTCCCAAGTGCTTAGTGCAATGCTCTGCACACAGTAAGCACTCAAATACCATTGTGCTAGACGAGAACAGACCTTCGAGAGAAATTAAAAAAAAATCCAGGTTGTCTTTTCCTTGTCCAAGACACTAAGGCTCCCCAATAAATGCTACCTTTCATTCCATTGTTGTATATATTGACCACTTACAGTGTGCACAGCACTGTACTAAACACTTGGGAGAGTTTGGTATAACAATAAACAGACACATTCCCTGCCCACAACAAGCTTACAGTCTAGAAAGGGAGATTGACATTGATAAATATAAATAAATTACAGATAGGTACTTAAGGGCTGTAGGGCCGGGATGGGGGAATGAAGAAAGGGAGCAAGTCAGGGCGGGAGGCCTCTGGCTCAGGTGTTCTCTCTGATTCAGCAGTTATGCGTGTTAAATTCTAGACAGCATTCAAAACATTCCCAAGATGATCGCTAACAAAACTTCTGTAAAATAAAAGACGAGGAGCAAGTCCAGAATAAAAGGCATGCCACATGACGCAAGTATGCCCTAAAACAGTTTCCATTTCCTGTCTTAATAAACCTCATCTTCTTTGGAATGTAGCGTAAGCATGGCTTTTATATTAACATTTCAATGCCTATCACAAACAATATGCGAGAAAAACCAAAGTGCAAAAAGCAGAATGTGCCCCCAAGTGACTACACTGCTTCTTCCAAGTTTTTGATGCCCTTTTCCAGTCAAATTCCAGTTTCTAATTCCTTTGAAGAATTTTATGATGATGAGGAAAATTTGGTACAATTGCCTAAGGCCAGAGATTTTCTTCTAAAAGTTCTCTGGCAAATGTTACATAATGATCCGCATTACGCAGACTGTCTCAAATGCCCTAATTCATAGAAAAACAAAGACTTATGTTTTTCATGAATTTTTAAGAAATTTTGCACATCTCAAGTTAACCAGTGATCTCTTGCCTACTTACAGAAGTCAGACTGAAGCATGTTCCTTATCAAGGGGAAAACTGGGGTACTTCTGCTTTGGAGAACCCAAACTTTCAGGCCAATCAAAACGGGTTCTTTAATGAAACAAGCAAAGATAATGAGAAGTTGTTCATTGCACTAACCACTCCATATACCCTAAAAATTCTTGAAAGCATAATGAGTTACACTATTCTAACTACAGTATTTTAAATATTGTGAAAAACGCGATTCCAGAGATGTGTTCTATCTTATTCCAGTTCAATAAAATATCAGATTACATGTTCCACATCTTTGATCGCTGCGCAAAGATCAATCAGTGTTTTTACTGAGTGCTTACCGTGTGTTGAACACTGTACTATGTGCTTGGGAGGTTACATTATAACAGAGTTGGTAGGACACGAACCCTGCCCACAAGGAGTTCAGTCTAGAGGGGGAGATGGAGATTGAATTATGGATATGAACATAAGTGCTGTGGACCTGTGGATGGGGTGCATATCAAGTGCTTAAAGGGTACAAATTCAAATCCAAGGGCAATCCAGGAGGCAGAGTAGGGGAAATGAGGGCTTTGTAGGGAAGACCTCTTGTGTTGCTTCCAAACACATCACCATCACCACGACTGTCCTCAACAAGAGCACTTATTGAGTGTGTACTGTATGCAGAATACTTTTCTAAACACTTGGAAACATACAACATGAATAAACGATATGGTGCCTGGTCTCAGAGAGCTTGCAATTTAATAGGGGAGTCAAGTGAACATAAAAAGCAATAGCTGAAAAAAGAAAAGAGCATAGGTTCAAAAGACAAGAAGAAGAAGTCTGGTATTTGTTAGGTGTTTTCTATGAGCCAAGCACTACGCTAAATTCTGGGGTAACTATAATAGTCATTGTCCCTGTCCCACATTGAGGTTCACAGTCCAAGGGAGGGAGAATAGAATCCACATTTACAGATGAGGTAACAGGCACAGAGAAGTTAAGTGACTTGCCCAAGATCACACAGCAAGCAAGCGGCGGAGCTGAGATTCATTCATCCAATCGTACTTATTCATTCATTCAATCGTATTTATTAAGTGCTTACTGAATGCAGAGCGCTGTACTAAGTGCTTGGGAAGTACAAATTGGCAACATATAGAGATGTTCCCAACCCAACAACAGGCTCACAGAAGTGGGGGGCAGACAACAAAACAGGTAAACAGGTGTCAATACCATCAGAATAAATAGAATTATACCTATATACAAATCATTAATAGAGTAATAAATATCTACAAATATACACAAGTGCTGTGGGGAGGGCAAGGGGGCAGGGCAGAGGGCGTGGGGGTGATGTTATCTTTCTGTACAAAGATAATCCAGGAAGCAGAGTGAAGAATAGACTTATGTTCAGATCACTGTACTGAGCACTTGGGAGCGTACATTACAACAATGAACAACACATTCCCTGCTCACAATGAGTTTAGATTAGAACTCAGGTCTCCTGACTCCTAGGCCATGCTCATTCCACTAGGCCACGCAGATTCACCTGATAAAAACAAAACAAAAGGCCATTATAAAAATAAATAAGCGGATGCACACACGGATTTGAAAGCAGCTAGCCTGACAAAATAAGAAAGCAATGTTTGATCAAAGAATGCTTCCTGGTGGAGGTAGCTTTATAGAAAGGCTTGGATCATGGTGGAGGCAACTGGTCTGATGGATTTGAGAGAGGACAGAGTTCAGTGCAGTGGGGCAGGGGTCTGAGCATCATGGCTTAGTCGAAAAAACACAGAACTGGAGTTAGAGGACCTGGGTTCCAATCCCACCTCTGCCCAATGTGGGCTGTGGGATCTTGGTCTAGTCACTTAACTTCTCTGTCCCTCAGTTTCTTCATATGAAAAATGGGGATTCAATTCCTAATCTCCCTCCTACTTCATCATCATCATCAATCGTATTTATTGAGTGCTTACTATGTGCAGAGCACTGTACTAAGCGCTTGGGAAGTACAAATTGGCAACCTATAGAGACAGTCCCTACCCAACAGTGGGCTCACAGTCTAAAAGGGGGAGACAGAGAAGGGACTGTGAGTAGGGACTGTGTCCTACCAGATTAATTTATATCTACCCCAGCAGCTGGAACAAATACTTGCTCAAAACAGTAACAAATACCACAATTATTATTATTATTATTATTAATAATAATAATGACAGTATTTGTTAAGCGCTTACTATGTGCCAAACACTGTTCTAAGTGCTGAGCACTGTTCTAAGCGCTGGGGAGGAGGAAGGTGAAGCAATTGAGAAACACCGAGACTTTAATTCTATTTGTTCTGATGACTTGACACCTGTCCACGTTTTGTTTTGTTGTCTGTCTCCCCATTCTCGACTGTGAGCCCGTTGTTGGGTAGGGACCGTCCCTATATGTTGCCAACTTGTACTTCCCAAACGCTTAGTACAGTGTTCTGCACACAGTAAGCGCTCAATAAATACGATTGAATGAATGAAAGTTCAGTATGAGAGGAGAGAAGGACACGGCAGGAGAAGAGGGCAGATAGGTAAGAAAAAACAGTCCTGAAGAAAATGAAGTTCATCATGGCAGGGGCCACGTCTATCAACTCTTTTGCATCGTACTCGCCCAAGCACTCAGTACAGTGCTCTGCATACAGTAAGTGCTCAATAAATACCATTGATTGATTCACTGATTCGAGGTTTCAGAGGAGGGGATTACACAGTACATAGGATCAGCTGACAAAAGAGGAAAATGCTTGAGATGGGAAGACAGTAATCCAACCATCATCATCATCATCAATCGTATTTATTGAGCGCTTACTATGTGCAGAACACTGTACTAAGCGCTTGGGAAGTACAAATTGGCAACATATAGAGACAGTCTCTAGCCAACAGTGGGCTCACAGTCTAAAAGGGGGAGACAGAGAACAAAACCAAACATACTAACAAAATAAAATGAATAGAATAGATATGTTCAAATAAATAAATAAATAAATAAATAAATAGAGTAAAAAATATGTACAAACATATATACATATATACAGGTGATGTGGGGAAGGGAAGGAGGTAAGATGGGGGGGATGGAGAGGGGGACGAGGGGGAGAGGAAGGAAGGGGCTCAGTCTGGGAGGAAGGGGCTCAGCCTGCGGTGATGGGTCAAGCCACAAGGGCAGATATACAAAATTGTACAGAAAAATAATGGAATAGAAAATAGTACAGAAGGATTTAGAGACTGACTGAGCCAGGAATAGGACAGGGAGAAGTCAAAGAAGAAACTATCTTTTAAGCTTTGGATACAGGTAACATGGAAAGCCAGGAGGAGGATAAGAAGTAAAGAAGAATAGAGTGGTGGAAAAGGGGGAGGAGGAGGAAAGATTAGCTCAGCTCTTGACATGTTAAGTGATGACATAGTAATAGTGTTCTGCAGATGGAAGAATAAAGTTATAGCTTGCATGAGAAAGAAATTATATTGTGGATCCTAAAATAGCGGAACAAAAATCATAAAAAAGTCTCTTCCCTCGACTCCTCACTGTAAAATTGCCATTTAAGGCATAGCTCCAGCGTATCCAAACACAATATGTGTACTGGTGACTAATATTGAGAAGTCCTTTGTGTTCTGTGAATGAAATTCCATTAAAAATTACTTCAATTATGATTCAACATCCTTTCACTGCAGATTGCAGTTGAGAAGTCTGTGATGGCAAATTCAGAGTTTACGGAATTGCTCAGAAGATGAGATGCTGTTCTGAGGAAAGTACTGGTGGAACAGAGTGCAAACTGAAAGATGGTCCTCTCCTTATTCTTTGTTTCAGATGCCACTTAACTTCTCAGAAGGAAGTGCACTGAAAACGCCCAACCTTTAAAGTCATAAATCGTCAAAATAAATGAGAGGTCATGCAGATTTCACATTAATAAAAAATATAACGGGGAAGGGGGGTTGAACAGATTGAGCCAGTTGTATTTATCCACTCTCTTCCCCCACTACACACCAGGTTGCAAAGGCCATTCCTCTTTAGCCAACCTACCTCACTGTACCTCTTTTTCGTCTCTCCCGCTGCTTATCCCTTGCTCACACCTTCCCTCCTAACTAGAACCCCATCCGTCCCCACCACCCTTTATGTCCAGTAGACCATAGCTCTCCCCAATTATAAAGCCCTTCTGAAATCACATCTCCTCCAGGAGGACTTCAACTGATTTCTCATCTTAATCTACATCCTCCTAAAACCACTTCAGCACTTCTTCAGTCAGTCAATCCACGGTATTTACTGACCATTTATTGTGCGCAGAGCATTGTTCCAAGTGCTCGACAGAGTACAATACACCAAGGTTGGCGGACACATTCTCTGACCACAAGGAGCATACAATCTAGAGGGGTAGGCGGACATTAAATTAACTGATAATGTACTTGTACTTATAATGAATAATATAACGGATAATATAATGGATGGATAATAATAAGTACTTACAAGTACAAGTACTTGTACTTCCCAAGCGCTTAGTACAGTGCTCTGCACACAGTAAGTGCTTAACAAATACGATTGATTAATAAGAATTTAATAATTTTGGTATTTGTTAAGTGCTTACTAGGTGTCCAGCACTGTTCTATGCACTTGGTAGATACAAGGTAATCATCAGGTTGTCCCCACACAGGGCTCACAGTCTTAATGCCCACTTTCCAGATGAGGTAACGGAGGCACAGAGAAGTTAAGTGACTTGCCCAAGGTCACACAGCTGATAAGTGTCAGAGTCGGGATGAGAACCCACGATCTCTGACTCTCAAGCCCGTGCTCCTTCCACTGAGCCACGCTGCTTCTTTGTATATGTACATAATTGCTGAGGGGTGAGGGTGTCGTGAATAAAGAATACAAATGTAAGTGTGCCACTTAAGCTCTTAGATATTCACACCCCAACCACAGCACATAGGTATATATCTTCATAACTTTGTCTCCTATCTGTAATTTAATTTAGTGTCTACCACCCCCACCAGATCTCAAGCTTCTTGAGGGCAGGGATCATGTTGGCTTATTCTATTGTACTCTTCCAAGTGCTTAGCACAATACATGGAACACTGTAGGTGTTCAATAAATACTTCTGATTGATATTCGGATTGGCCTTTATTACTTATTATTTATACTGGAACCATAGCGTAGAGACAGCGCTTAGACCAGTGCTTTGCACATAGTAAGCGCTTAATAAATGCCATCATTATTATTATTAGATTCCTTTGTGGTAACCTCCCTTGTTAGGGAAATACTTTCATTGTTGAAACAAACGCAAATTTTCTAACTGCCTGGTTCCATTTTATTGTTCTGGACACTTTTTTAAAAAATCATTCTTACTAAAGCGATCATTGCTCTATTTTGTCTTTTCAAAATAGGTCAGTTTAAAGAACAGTTTAAAAAATAGTTCATTCCTGTTTCCCAAGAAATTTGAAAATATGAAAGGTCTATGTGATTAGAGCTATTTTCAGGGGGTAATCATTTGGGATCAATAGCAGCCTGGGTGACTTTTTAAATTAACATTGTTTGGAAAACCTCATATCGGAAATAATCTAATTTGAATGCTTATCTAAACCATTTATATTTTTATTGATCAACAATTAGTTTAATTCTTGTTTCCCTTCCACAGTCCACTTAGACCTTAAAAAAAAAGCAGGGTGGGGGGACTTTCCAATAGCAGATAATTTACTATATTTTAAGTATAAAAATGTTCCTTCTAGTGTCTAAATTGGACAGCACCTACTGGAAAAACAAAAAGGTTTTTCTTTTTCTCTCTCTTTACACACTGTTAAGTTATGTCTCAAAGCTAGAATCAAAAAAGTAAAAAGCACAGATTTTAGAACACTTTTTTCTTGGTCACTGATCTGCATTTTAATCCTTTATCCTCTGTGCAAGGGCATTTTGAAATTAGCAACTGCAGACGGAGGACAGATCAGAGCATGGCTTAAACCTACGAGAGTATCTTCAAATTTTCCTAAGGCCATTTCTTCGGTGATAAGCCTTTACTCCTAATCTTGCTTTCCTTGACTTCCCTCAACCCTGTCTCTAAAATAAAATTTCTCACTTTTAATGAGAAAAGGAGAACCCAAGGATCTGCTCAAGCATATTTTTAAACCTAATATCAGTGATAAACTAGAAAGAAGCAGCAGCGGAGAAAATGTGTTTGCCTGAAGCAATCCAAAAGGTATTATTCTCGAACACAAAAAGTTGATTTGCCATACAGAACAGGTTTTCATGGCCCGTAACCAAGGAATAGGCAGCATTTGTGCTCAAAAGGGAAAAAAATGAATCCCATTTGAGAAGGAAGGAAACAATCCACATGTGCCGGGGAGGTGGACTGTAATAACTCAGTGAACTGTCACGCTGAGATATTCCTAACATTTTTGTGTGTCTGTACTTGCTAATGTGGTCAGTGTGACTATAGCCAAATGTTATTTCAGGACTGACATAAGATAAACTGTAAAATGTTTATTAAAGGAATTTTTTTTTAATCAGCTCTTTATCAATCAGAATCTGGCATTTCTTATACCCCTTCCCGCCCAATACGGAAGTCATTTTAGCTGACTGATTTCCTATGTGGCCGCTCTTCAACCAGTTGGCCTCAGATTCACTTGAACCTAGAGGCTTCCATGAAAGTACCACATGAAGCCAAAGCAGGGATGATTTGAGCATCCAGGGTGGATAATGACACCTCCTGCTAATCTATCTAAATGCTTCAGGACAAAATAGGACAGCTTCACTATGGTCTGCATCCTACCAGACATGTGAACTTATGCTCCACTGACATGATGATGATAATAATAAAAATAATAATGATAACAATAATTATGGCATTAAGTGCTTACTATATGACAAACATTACACTAAGCCCTGGGATACATACAAGATTATCAGGTTGGACAAAGTCCCTGTCCCACACAGGGCTCAGAGTCCAAGTAGGAGGGCGCTGAATCCCCTTTTTACAGATGAGGAAAATGAGGCGCAGATAAGTTTTTTTTTTTCCAAGTGCTACGAACCAAGCACTGTTCTAAGCACTGGGGTAGATACA
This sequence comes from Tachyglossus aculeatus, assembly GCF_015852505.1. Lineage (NCBI taxonomy): Eukaryota > Metazoa > Chordata > Mammalia > Monotremata > Tachyglossidae > Tachyglossus > Tachyglossus aculeatus. Next base: position 30,957,829 of record NC_052079.1, on the reverse strand, counting down.
GGATAATCAAGTTAGACACAGTCCCGGTCCCACATAGGTCTCACAGTCTAAATCACAGGGAGGAGCATTTAATTTCCATTTTACAGATCATCATCATCATCATCAATCGTATTTATTGAGCGCTTACTGTGTGCAGAGCACTGTACTAAGCGCTTGGGAAGTACAAATTGGCAACATATAGAGACGGTCCCTACCCGACAGTGGGCTCACAGTCTAAAAGGGGGAGACAGAGAACAAAACCAAACGTACTAACAAAATAAAATAAATAGAATAGATATGTACAAGTAAATAGAGTAATAAATATGTACAAACATATATACATATATACAGAGGCTGTGGGGAAGGGAAGGAGGTAAGATGGTGGGGATGGAGAGGGGGACGAGGGGGAGAGGAAGGAAGGCGCTCAGTCTGGGAAGGCTCCCAAATGAGCTAATAGGCACAGAGAAGTTAAGTGACTTGCCCAAGGTGACCCAGCAGACAAGTGGTGGATTCAGGATTAGAACCCAGGGCTCTGACTCCCAAACCCATGTCCTTCCCGTTAAACCACCCGGTTTCTCAACTACTTGCCCGAGACTACTCAGATGGCAAATGGCAGAGTCAATTACTTGCCCAAGGTTACTCAGCAGACAAACGACGTAGCGGTGGTTAGGATCCATGTCCTCCGACTCCCACATCCTGCGCTCTTCATACTAGGCCACGCTGCTTCTTCAGTTCGATTTATCAGTTGAGCTCCTTTATAAAGGTGGCTCCTTAAAGGTCTTCCTCGTGTTCACAGGCTAATTAATTATGCACTTTAGCTTACCTCTTTCTGTGACCTAAGTAAAACTCTCTTCTGGGAGTTTTACTTGTATATACGTACCTGCATATATGTTTGTACATATTTATTACTCTACTTATTTATTTATTTATTTCACTTGTACATATCTATTCTATTTATTTTATTTTGTTAGTATGTCTGGTTTTGTTCTCTGTCTCCCCCTTTTAGACTGTGAGCCCGCTTGGGTAGGGACTGCCTCTATATGTTGCCAACTTGTACTTCCCAAGCGCTTAGTACAGCGCTCTGCACACAGTAAGCACTCAATAGATACAATTGATTGATTGATTGATTGATTCTGGGAGTGTTCTCAGAGAAAGTTTAGACTCCTCAGCCTTGGCGCTGAGTTAACCAGAACGTTTGGCAAACCAGTACGACCCATTACTGGGGCACAATGCTTATCCTGTAGTTTTCCCAATGAACAAAATACTTTAGTAAGGAAAAAATGAAACCAATCAAAAAGGAATCTAACAGAAAAACTGATAGTTAAAGAATTGGCTTCTGCATCATCTATTTTCGTATTAGCTGCATCAGGTCTTCTTTGCAATGTTAGATTATCTCAGGGGCTTCCATAATGTATATGTAACTTCTCCACAAGAGTTCTACCAATATTTCTGATTCACAATAGCCTATTGAAAAAGTACAGAATTGCAACAGCCCTAGAATTTCTGCCAGCTGCTTCTGTGTATTTGTAAATTGTTTAGTCTAAAGCTTACGGCAAGTAGATATGGATGCAATATGTATGTATTTACCTATGACAAAATTATACACAACTCACTACCTGATTCCAAATTTGGAATATTTGGATAAGGGCTGAATAAACAACTGACACCCTTCGGCACCAGTTGTATAAAAGTAAACAGTTGTTTTTATCTTAAATTCTTCACTGATTTCAATAACTTCAAGCCACAAATCTTAACTAACACTGCTAGGAGTCTTTTAGATATTTACAAGCTGATTAACCAATTAAGTATTCTTTAAAGGGTCAGATTATTAAAAATTGAGCTGAAGGGGTGTGGGGGTGTTGAGTGGAAGCAGCAGCGCAAAAAAAAAATGGTATTTACATGGAAAATGAAACAAAGGGCATTTCTTAAGGATATTTACGAGGGCAGTTATTTTAAAATATGCAAAAATATTTTAATATTATATTTACCCTAAAACAAAATGGATGAGAGCAAATGATACCAGAGGCTACATTTTCCACAAAGCAAGTACTTAGTATTCTCAGAGCTGGAAGAATGCCATGCAAGAGTCAGGAAAGTTTGACTGTTTTACTTTGCACTGGTCAGACTCAGTAGTACTTGTCAAATTGTGGTCAGCACACTTTAAAAAGGAAATGGGAGAAGAATGGCAAATGATTAAAGCGAAGGAAAATAGGTACTTTGGTGGGACAAGAGGAAGAACTTCTTGACTGTCAAGCTGATAAAGCACTGAAATGGGCTATTAAGGGAAGGTGTGGAATCTCCATCTATAAAGAATAGATATCCCTATACCCTGATGATTTGATTATTTACTTGCCTGGACTTTCCAACCCTCCACTGCATAAAGGACTTGCCCTGTTCAGTCTGTAAAATCATTAAACACCTCTGTTTTTCCTATATGCTAGCATATTTCTCCTCCTGACTCGGTGAAGGGTGACATTTGTTCTGGTTCTCCTGCTTTGTCCATTATAATTAAAGAATTTACTACCTCCTACGTCTAGCGATTTCCTTTTCATCTACTGCTTTTCTAATACTGTTACGGCTAATGATCTTGCTCTTTCTTCTTTTCCTTCTTTAAGGCTATGGTTAGTTTTCAACTTCTCCCTTTGCCCTTGAGTTAACTTAGATTTCTGGTTTAGGCAATTTGACATTTGTTAACCTTCTAGTTCTTCCTCTGCACTGATACAAGTTGTTTCTGAAACTACCAAACTGTCTCTTTGCAGAAGAGTCAGCTTTTTTGGACTCTTTTTACTCTTAGGCAATCTTTCTTTTGTTTTCTTCCATTTGGCCTATTCAAATTTACTTTCCCATCCTTTTTTTAATTTCTGTGATGTGTTTCCTCCCTTCCATTGGGATTTTCATAAGATAATCTTGGGTTCATTCCCACAGAAGCAGACAGTGGATAGAGCATGGGCCTGGGAACCAGAAGGAGCTGGGTTCAAATCCCAGCTGTGCTGCTTGTCTACTGTGTGAATTTGGGCAAGTCACTTCACTACTCTGGGCCTCAGTTACTTCATCTGAAAGATGTGGAGTGAGACTGTGTGTCCCATGTGGGTCAGCGAATGTGTCCAGCGCGATTTGTTTGTATCCACCCCAGACTTCCAGTCCCTTGCCCTTTCCAAAAGGCCATGCTGCTTTTCCCCTTTTTCAGGAGACAGATCCTAACCAGCCCAGGAGACTCTCCTCCTTGAAGACCACAGTTTTAAGAGAATTCCAACACAACATCTCCCACACCAAATTGTGAAGCCGGATGTTCATCTCCAAAATTCACCTGCCTCTTCAGAAACCTTTCCCTTCCCTGCAAGGACTGATGAGAGCTTTATTTTGTCATGCTTATTATGTCCAAGTTGATACTAGCACCACACATAAGCAGCATAGGGTGTAGTTGTTGAGTTAGATGTCAGCATCCCAACCAGACCTCTCTCAACCTTTCTGGATGGAGGCCCTATACTTGAGTTATACAAACCGTCACTGAGCTGACTTCATCAACCCGATGGATTTATCTCTCCGAACGACCGATCCAATGCCAAAGTCTCCAATACAATCCTAAATCAGTGGGGCTTCGGAGCAAAGGACTAAATCACAGAAATCCAGCTCCACTGGAAAAGGGACATAAGGAGAATGGAGGGTAGCAGAATTCCAAAACAGCTACTTTGCGGGGAGAACGAAGGCATTTACCCATTGGGAGGTCCAGAGAAAATGCTTCAAGTACATTACTGAGGAACAGCCTGAAATAATATACCACTGCCGCAGAATGTGTGCAAATGGTTGGGAAAAAACAGGCATGCTGCTAGCAGGTCAGTGCATTCATGTGAAATTCAGGACGACAGAGAGTGATAACTGGCAGTGTGCCTTCCCTGCAGAGTCAACAGGAACTGTGGTGGAGTTTGAAATGTACAGACATCAAAACAGCGCTATACGATGGGACGTTTGAGGGGAATTATGTCATCAGCAGGGTACTCGATCAGCCTTGGTGAGCTGAAGTGGGGTGCTGAAATGTGGCAGATAACTGAAGAAGTTAATTCTGCCGTCAAATGCTCTAGGGAGCTGCAGCAATAACTGATGCTTCTCTTGTTCCATGCAGGTTGAGTCCCCTTTGGAAGGAACTGGCTCTCAGATTTTGTATTTCCTTAAGTTGTTTAAGCAGCGTGCCCTGCTGCAAAGAGTACGGACGTGGAAGTCACAGGACATGAGTTCTAATCCTGACTCTGCCACTTCTCTACTGTGGGACCTTGGACAAGTGTCACCAACTTCGGGGCCTCAGTTCCTCATATGCACTTTAAATCCTACTCACTTCTACTTAAACTGTAAGAGCCCATGTGGGACAAGGGAATGTGTCAAACCAAATTATCTTGTATTTACCCCAGCTCTTAATACAGTGAGTGCTTGGTAAACAATAAGCTATTAACAAGTAACCATAATTATTATTATTAGTAATAGCAACCCAAAGATGCTTTCACATTAGAGGTGGAATATGTTTGGAAACCAATTGATCTTCCTAACGCACGCCCTTATCTGAAGTAAACTGTACTTCATCTGAGAGCCAGGCCATATCTTGCACCGCTTGCAACAAATTGTGAGCCCCTGTGGATAAAGCTATGGTTTCAATTAAATATAATATGAAGAAATCCATTATCTACTACTGATAAGCTAAGTCACTTTGCTTCCCAAGTTCTACTGTGACCTCGGGTGTGTTGTGACAACTCAGATTAACCCAACCACTTTCAGGCATTATCTCAAATTGGATTGCTAGATATGCAGTCCAGGCATAGAAAACGTCTGCGGGCTTTTGTTATTGTTGTTTTTTATTTGGATTAGTGTAAAGTTGCATACACTAGACATAATGACCCCTGACACTTGTCAATATCAATACCTCGTTAGCTGCCAGACTATATTTCACTTCGGGAGACTTCTTTGGGTCAGGTTTATATTCCTTTTAACCCATACGTTGAGAGGTGTATAATGCTGCCAACTCCTGCATAAGGTCACCAGCCTAAGTCACTCACTGAGTGACTAAGAACCAGCTCCAGACAATGGGATCCCTCATTTTATTGGAACTTGGGAAGAAGAGGTTTATCTGGAGCCAACTTAGCTGTTCCCGAGTGTCCTCAAAGTGATGGAAGATGGGCCCAACCCAAGAAGAAATGTTGCCCTGTGGTTGATTTGCTCTTATCTGCCAGGGAATCTATCCCCCGAAAACAGTTGTACGCTATTTCGGCAGGTCATCATTCTCTGGTTGAAAGGTGGTGGAATTTGCATGGCAATGTTGGAAGGCTGATTCTGGAAATCAAATAAAGCTCCCATCATCGAAGGCTGCAGCTTGGTCCTTTAAAGCGAGAAGATGTTATTGCAGCAGACACCTGGAGTTCAGGTCAGGTCTGAGGCTTCATAATACAACTGCATAAAACTCAAGAGCTGAACATAGTAGTCTCCACAGAGCACAAACTTAGGAGTCAGAGGTTGTGGGTTCAAATCCCAGCTCTGCCACTAGTCAGCCACATGACTGGTCACTTAACATCTCTGTGCCTCAGTTACCTCATCTGTAAAATGGGGGACTAAGACTGTGAGCCCCATGTGGGACGACCTGATAATGTTGCATCTACCCCAGTGCTTAGAACAGTGCTTGGCACATAGTAAGCGCTTAACACATACCATCATAAGAAGCAGCGTGGCTTAGTGGAAAGAGTGAGAGCTTGGGAGTCAGAGGCTGTGGGTTCTAATCCTGGCTCTGCCACTTGTCTGCTGTGTGAGCTTGGGCAAGTCACTAAGTTCTCTGGGCCTCACTTACCTCATCTGCAAAATGGGGATGAAGACTGTGAGCCCCACATGGGACAACCTGATTCCACTGCATCTACCCCAGTGCTTAGAACCGTGCTTGGCACATAGTAAGTGCTTAACAAATACCAACATTATTATTATTATTATTATTGTTATTATTAGATAGGAGGACTAGGTCTCCTCGTGTGATTCCAATTTTCATTACGTGGATGACGTGGATATTATTTTGAATGTAAGGACTATAGAACTTGGGCTCATTCAAAACCTTTATTGAACTACACTATCAGATGAAGAGAAAAGCCCGGATTTAGTGCCAAAAAATGATCTCTTTTGTCAAGAGACAATTGGCTGCGCTACAGCTGGATAATGCCACAGTGTTATCTAGGTCACACATCTTAGAGATTAGGTTTCTAAGCCAAGTTCTAACCAGGCAGAACCTTCTGGCTGCACTGGTCTGTACTGAGTTTAATTGTTAGTCAAATCAGTTGGTGGTATTTTAGTGCATATTCTGCTGGTAAGCATAACCATGTGCCAAAGCCATAATCCTTGCTAAGGGCGTAGCGGGGCCTATAGCCTAACTGGGTGAGACAGGCAGATGTCAATCATGCAGGAGCAAGAACGAGGATGTCGTGGTTAGTAGCAATCAGTATTCTCGGGTGAAGTGACCAAATGAATAAATAAATATGTGTATACATTAATGCTGAGGGTGGATGGCAACAGACTGGGCTTGTGCATCAGAGGACGTGGGTTTTAATCCCAGCTCCACCCCTTATGTGCTGTGTGACCTTGGGCACTTCTCTGTGCCTCAGTTACCTCATATGTAAAATGGGGATGAAGACTGTGAGCCCCATGTGAAACAGGAACTCTATCCAACCTGATTGCCTTGTATCTACCCCAGTACACAGAACTGCACATAGAACTTGGCACATAGTAAGCACTTAACAAATACCATTATTATTATAACCCCAAGCCAGAAGGCAGAATACATGTTTTTAAAGACACAGGGAAGCACAACTGTGAACAGTAGCACCTAGCAGCTTGGTGTACCTAAATTTAGAAGGGTTAGATAAAGTCTTTCCACATACAGACCATGATTCTCGGAGGCAAATTAACAAAAATTCCAACTGCTGCAAGTAACCAATGTAAGAGCCTAAGGCAGGATGGTCTTTTGATCTATACCATAAAGAAGCCTTCCTTGGTTATGCAGTATTCTTATTAACCAGAGAAGCCAGCATGGCCTAGTGGCAATAAATACAAGTGAATGAATAAATGAAAGAGCACGGGCCTGGAATCAGTAGGACTTTGGTTCTAATCCCAGCCCTACCACTTCTCTGCTTCATGATCTTGGGCAAGGCACTTAAGGCTCCTAAAGGCAGGAGGAAATGTCAGGCTGAAGAGAAGGAGAGAGATCATGGCTGGAGAGGTTGATTTGGGAATCATCTGCATAGAAGTGGTAATTAAAATTGTGGGACTTGATTAAGGGAGTGGGTATAGATGGAGAACAGAAGCCTTGGGGGACTCTCTCAGGCAGGGGGTGGGAGTCAGAGGAGGAGTCTGTGAAAGAAATTGGGAAGAAGTTAAGTAGCCAGAGAGATAAATAAGAGGAGAACCAGGAGTGGATAGTGTCTGTGAAGCTCAGTTTAGATAATGTTTCGAGATGCAGGGAGTGAACCAGTGGTTTGGGGGGAATAAAAAAATCTAGTACCTATTTCTTCCATCGCTTTATATCTAGTGTAATGAAAACATGTGTTCTAGCAAATACAATGAAGAGAAGTGGGGAGAGTACGTGATGGAGAGAAGGGTAAGATTGGAAGTGAGAAGAGAACTGCAGAATAAATGCAGAAAACTATGCATACGAGCATAGTTTTCAGACTACCCTAATGGAATAATGGATTAGGGTGGATGGAGGTAGTAAAAATAGAACCCTGAAAAAAGATTATATATTTAGGTACCCCTTTTTTCATACTGCATATACCTTTAATTTTTATCTAAATATAAAGTGCCACTAAAGTACGATCTAGAATTAAATGACTTTTCTTCCGAAATGTAGCTAAATGACTCTGTTTATTGTATTTTATATACAAGCTTCAGGTCTCCTCAGAGTTTTACTCTGGAAGACGGACGAGGATATTTGCGGATGGTGAAAAAAAGTCAGACATCTGATTTCTTTCCGATAAACTATATTTCGTTTAACAGTGTTCACTAAGAACTGACTGTTCAATCCACACCAAAAAAAATCCCTAAAACAAAGAGACCTCCTGACTTCCTCCACTATTTAACACCAAGCCTAATTTCCATTTACCTTGTCTTGTTTTCACCCGAGAAACAGACAACTATTTACGGCTCCAGTTCCCACTCACAAAGCCACAATTCAAAACCATCAATCTTCTGCTGGAGCTGTAAGCAACAACATCACATAACTTTCTAGCAAAACCTTCAACTCATTCCCCTCCCTCTCTGGTAGGAGCAGCAGCTGCCCTTAACTCTAAATTGAGGGAATAAGAATTCCCTCTCAAACCAATACATTGAGATCTCCTGTAATATAGCAGGTTATTTTTTTATGGTATTTTTTAACCACTTACCCTGCACCAGGCATTGGAATAAGCGCTGGGGTAGATACAAGCTAATCTTGTGGTGCCCCTCATGGGGCTCACAGTATTAATCCACATTATATAGACGAGGTAACTGAAGCACAGAGAAGTTAAGTGACTCCTCAAGGTCACAGAGCAGATGTTTGGCAGAGCCGGGATCAGAACCCAGGCCCGTGCTCTACCCACTAAGGCATGCTGCTTCACCATTCCTGACAAACAGTGCGTTAAGGAAGACTCATGTTAAAAAGCACTTTACATCAACCAATGCCACGTACGTCAATCAGTCATATTTATTGAGCACTTACTGTGTGTATAGCACTGTATCAAGTGCTGGGAAACTACAATATACCAGAGTTGGTAGATAAATTCCCTTCCCACAATGAGCTTACAGTCTAGAACCCAGTACAATCGAGTTTTGTACATGTACAAAACCATGCCTTCTGACATCTCATCACCTTCTCTCCAGATAGCCAGAAAAACTCTCCCTAATTCCATCAAAATGTATAATAAAAACTCACAATGTGAACGAACTGATCGTACTATTAAGTTGCTCTTCAAATTGTTCTGCCGGTGTGATCTAAGGGAATTCAATTTCCAGACTAACATCGATCCTGAGGACATTCCCGGAAAAAAGAAATCACTGTTTTACACAGTTTCCCCTCAAGTGCAGAAATTGGCTTTTGGTAAACACCCCACATAAAGAAAAGCTCACACTGTGGTACTCACAGTGCCCAGAGCCATGTGCATATATATGCTCACGAGCTGTTTCTTCCAGAGTACCCTGGTCCAAACGTACTTGCCTTGTCAGCAATTCTCTAATTTCCTAATTCCCCAATAATGTTAGGGTCCTTGATTTCTTACTCACTGCACTCCACCAGAAAAATACAGATAATGTACACAAACGTTTGGCAGGCAACTTGACTTCAGGCTCACTAAAATGATCAACTAGATCAACTCGTCCCCCTCTCCATCCCCCCCATCTTACCTCCTTCCCTTCCCCACAGCATCTGTATATATGTATATATGGTTGTACATATTTATTACTCTATTTATTTATTTTACTTGTACATATCTATCCTACTTATTTTATTTTGTTAGTATGTTTGGTTTTGTTCTCTGTCTCCCCCTTTTAGACTGTGAGCCCACTGTTGGGTAGGGACCGTCTCTATATGTTGCCAATTTGTACTTCCCAAGCGCTTAGTACAGTGCTCTGCACATAGTAAGCGCTCAATAAATACGATTGATGTTGATGATGATGATGAACTAGATCACTGAATCAAAGATCATCTAACTCAGTAAGATCACTTGTTTTATATCACCGACTGCTTACAGACCCACTTTTACTTAAACACTCTAAAAACATCTCAGTGAACACCTCTTAAATCTTGCTGGATTACCTGCTTTATTCATTCATTCATTTAATCGTATTTATTGGGCGCTTACTATGTCCAAAGTAATGTACTTTGGGCACATCCTACTTGTGTGATCCTGATGCTTTAGATAAAGATTTACGTGTCCATAAAGGGACTTACTTGGGCATAATCATTTCGACTACAACGAAGTCCTATTTCCGAATCCTAATTTTCAAGAAATTCCTGTTGGTGCCAGCAGAAGTGAAAAGTTGGACCAAGTTGAGCCAAAATAGGCCCACAAGCACAGATAATGCAGCATGAAAGTTCACCACATCCATGACTAAAGGTAAACCCAAGTCTGGTCACCAGCCGCTTGAGTTCAATTTAAGCTACAGAATGACTCATTATTTGGAACTCTCTTTTGATTAAGTCGATTCTACATGGTGAAAGGAAGGAAAAAACTGAAAAAGGGCATTTACCCAGACAGTTTATCAATAAGCTTTTGTGTGAAAAAAGTTGTGAGAATTGGTTTAATAAAAAATGAGGGTGGTAGGCTGCAATTTAGTCTATCTAAACAAAATAAACTTACGAAAAACTAGAATGTGCACCAAGAAACAGCTAAAAATTGTGTTACCAAAGTCTATATTAGTAATGCCTCTGAACAAAAAGATTTATCTTCGTGTCTCAGATAATCAACAGGATACTTAAAGCCTTCTTAAAATCTGGATTAGGTGTAATCTCCCTCAATAATAACACCTGACTGAAAATACAAATGAATTTCAGCTGTAACCATTAACTTTAAACACGTGCATCATCATATCATGGAAACTTTTCTGAAGACATCTGAGGAAAGTACAAACTTGAGCACAGAGTTTATTCTGCATAGATTATAATCAGTTTTACAAGGGTTCTTTTGGAGAGAGAGAAAAGGAAAAAGCACACTCATTGTTAGGGTTGTTTTACATATGTTTGGAGGGGAGTAAAGATATTTTGAAAAGTTTACTGTAATTACACCACTAAATTCGATCCATATTTACTATTCACCGTATGTCCTGGTACGACTTCTATAAACTTAATCTCATACAAACTAAATCCACAAGAAATATTTTAACTGCTGAAATATCGATCAGTCGTATTTATTGAGCACTTACTATGTAAAGAGCACTGTACTGAGCGCTAAGGAGAGCAAAATACAAACATCCCAGCCTACAACAAGCTTACAGCCTAGAAGGGGAGACAGACATTAATATGAATGAAACTAAATAAAATAAATAAAAAATACAATGAACTACCTTCACTGAACCAGATAATTACCTCAAATCTCCCTGGAATAAGCAATTTAGTGTTAACAGAGAAAACATAAGCAGTAGTTTATTAGCCCATGAGATAAAAAAAGACAAAAGTGCCTGTTATTTCATAATTCTGTTTGTCATAGTTTTATGAAATAATGGAATTTCTTAGATCCAAAATAATCCACCAGTATTACAGAGAAATATGAATTCTATAAGAGGACTACTCTTCAAAAAATAAAATAATGCAACTCAGAATGCTGTGGGAATAACAAATATTACATTTCCTGTCGGAACTAAGATCAGCAAACAGTAGTTACAGTAGCATTTTTTGAGTAGCCACTTTGTGCGGCTTGGAAAGTACATTCATTCAATCGTATTTACTGAGAGCTTATTGTGTGCAAAGGACTGTACTCAGCGCTTAAGCCAAAAGGCAACATGCTCCTTGCCTTCAAGGAGCTTCTACAATAGGAAAACAGTGAAATATTTGCAACTAGAGGGGTTAAAGATAACTAAATTGGGCAGAAGTATACACGTGAGTTCTAATGAGGATGTACTTCGCTTAAGTGTTAGAACTGGCTCATCACCTCACTTCCAACAGTCAGAGCCCACTTGCCTATAATAATAATAATGATGGCATTTATTAAGCGCTTACTATGTGCAAAGCACTGTTCTAAGCTCTGGAGGGGTCACAAGGTGATCAGGTTGGCCCATGGGGGGCTCACAGTCTTAATCCCCATTTTACAGATGAGGTAACTGAGGCACAGAGAAGTTAAGTGACTTGCCCTAAGTCACACAGCTGACAGCTGACTGTATATATGTATATATGTTTGTACATATTTATTACTCTATTTATTTATTTATTTTATTTGTACATATCTATTCTATTTATTTTATTTTGTTAGTATGTTTGGTTTTGTTCTCTGTCTCCCCCTTTTAGACGGTGAGCCCACTGTTGGGTAGGGACTGTCTCTATATGTTGCCAATTTGTACTTCCCAAGCGCTTAGTACAGTGCTCTGCACATAGTAAGCGCTCAATAAATACGATTGATGATGATGATGATGACAGTTGGCGGAGCCGGGATTTGAACCCCTGACCTCCGACTCCAAAGCCCGGGCTCTTTTCACTGAGCCACACTGCTTCTCTATACTATACTGAGTGTTGTCTGGTAATATGTGATTTCTCTGCTTACGCTTTATACCCTGTGGCTCCCAAGGGATCTGTAGCAAAGGAGTTGTATATACGAACTGTCGTAGCAGTCTCCATCAATACAACATTTAAGATCAATCAATCAATCAATCGTATTTATTCATCATCATCAATCGTATTTATTGAGCGCTTACTGCATTTATTGAGATCCTACTAAAAATACTCCTTTAAAGGCTATCACTTCAACCTCATGGCCTGTAGGCCTCATATCGAGCAACTGAGATGGCCTACATCCACCCTGCACCCCATTGCCATGGAGAAGAACCGTTTCCACAGGCCGAACATTTCAAATAGAAGACCAGGGACATCCCTACTTGGAGCAGTGAGAAGTCTGAATAATAGTAATAATAATTATTATTATGGTATTTATCAAGTGCTTACTAAGTGCCAAGCACTTAGTAATAAGGAGTTGTATATACTAACTGTCGTAGCAGTCTCCATCAATACAACATTTAAGATCAATCAATCAATCAATCGTATTTATTGAGATCCTACTAAAAATACTCCTTTAAAGGCTATCACTTCAACCTCATGGCCTGGAGGCCTCATATCGAGCAACTGAGATGGCCTACATCCACCCTGCACCCCATTGCCATGGAGAAGAACCGTTTCCACAGGCCCAACATTTCAAATAGAGGACCAGGGACATCCCTACTTGGAGCAGTGAGAAGTCTGAATAATAACAATAGCAATTATTATTATGGTATTTGTCAAGTGCTTACTAAGTGCCAAGCACTTAGTAATAAGGAGTTGTATATACTAACTGTCGTAGCAGTCTCCATCAATACAACATTTAAGATCAATCAATCAATCAATCGTATTTATTGAGATCCTACTAAAAATACTCCTTTAAAGGCTATCACTTCAACCTCATGGCCTGGAGGCCTCATATTGAGCAACTGAGATGGCCTACATCCACCCTGCACCCCATTGCCATGGAGAAGAAACATTTCCACAGGCCCAACATTTCAAATAGAGGACCAGGGACATCCCTACTTGGAGCAGTGAGAAGTCTCAATAATAGTAATAATAATTATTATTATGGTATTTATCAAGTGCTTACTAAGTGCCAAGCACTTAGTAATAAGGAGTTGTATATACTAACTGTCGTAGCAGTCTCCATCAATACAACATTTAAGATCAATCAATCAATCAATCGTATTTATTGAGATCCTACTAAAAATACTCCTTTAAAGGCTATCACTTCAACCTCATGGCCTGGAGGCCTCATATCGAGCAACTGAGATGGCCTACATCCACCCTGCACCCCATTGCCATGGAGAAGAACCGTTTCCACAGGCCCAACATTTCAAATAGAGGACCAGGGACATCCCTACTTGGAGCAGTGAGAAGTCATCATCATCAATCGTATTTATTGAGCGCTTACTATGTGCAGAGCAAGTCTGAATAATAGTAATAATAATTATTATTATGGTATTGGTCAAGTGCTTACTAAGTGCCAAGCACTGTTCTAGGCACTGGGGTAGAGACGAGGGAGTCCGGTTGGACACAGTCCTTGTCCCACATGGGGCTCACAGTCTTAATCCCCATTTTACAGATGAGGTAACTGAGGCCCAGGAAGTGAAGTGACTTGCTCAAGTCACCCAGCAGACATGTGGCAGGGCCAGGATTAGAACTACTCCATCCTCTGCCCTCAGGCCCATGCTCTTTCCACTAGGCCACACTGTAGACTGAAGCAGAATAATAATAATGATGGCATTTATTAAGCGCTTACTATGTGCAGACCACTGTTCTAAGCGCTGGGGGGGGGATACAAGGTGATCAAGTTGCCCTACGTGGGGCTCACGGTCTCAATCCCCATTTTACAGATGAGGTAACTGAGGCCCAGAGAAGTTAAGTGACTTGCCCAAGGTCACACAGCTGACCATTGGCAGAGCCGGGGTTTGAACCCATGACCTCTGACTCCAAAGGCCGGGCTCTTCTCCACTGAGCCACGCTGCTTCTCTTAATGAATGAAGACTGAAGATTATTCCTTCCCATCACTAATGTACTACTAATCATATCGTTCAAGTGCTTAGTAGGGGGCTCTGCATTCACTGCTCACTCAATAAATACCCTTGACAGACTGCTGTTTTCACTTAGTTTACTTATTCCTATTTTTCTTCCTTTATTCCAGCCCAACCCTTTTAAATCGTGAACTCACGATGGGCCGAAATTGTGTCTGAATCAATATCCTTTACCCTAATACTGCTACAACTTTCAACACTGGATATCTACTCAATATTTGCTTTTGTATTACACTAAACAAAAAAATGTCAATATAAGTTTTCAGTCAATGGATTTCCCTTAACATAAAAATGTTGATGTTTTCTGGACCAAGCTCCTCCTCTAGACTGTAAGTTCTTTTGGGCAGGGAACGTGTCTGCCAACTACGTTATACTGAACTCTCCCAAGTGCTTAGTACAGAGAGCTCTGTCCAAAGTAAGTACTGAATACAATTGATTGATTGGACTTCAGTGAAATTCAGTGAAGTATTAATCTCATTATTCATTCAATCGTATTTATTGAGCGCTCACTGTGTGCAGAGCACTGTACTAAGCGCTTGGGAAGTACAAGTTGGCTTTCGCCACTGGGCCGTGCAGCTTCTCAATAATAACTGTGGTATTCTCTTCTGGGATCGATAATCAATAATAAAGTAATCAGTAGCCAAGAAATACGCGAAAGATTAATGTTAGGAAGACTTGCTATGAAGAGCCTGGAAAGAGCCCAGGCTTTGGAGTCAGAGGTCATGGGTTCAAATCCCGGCTCCGCCAACTGTCAGCTGTGTGACCTTGGGCAAGTCACTTGACTTCTCTGGGCCTCAGTGACCTCATCTGTAAAATGGGGATTAAGACTGTGAGCCCCCCGTGGGACAACCTGATCATCCTGTAACCTCCCCAACGCCTAGAACAGTGCCTTGCACATAGTAAGTGCTTAACAAAGACCATCATGATTCCCCCTCCTTCCTCTCCCCATCCCCCCGCCTTACCTCCTTGCCCTCCCCACAGCACCTGTATATACGTTTGTATGTATTATTACTCTATTTATTCATTTATTTTATTTGCACATATTTATTCTCTTTATTTTATTTTGTTAATATGTTCTGTTTTGTTGTCTGTCTCCCCCTTCTAGACTGTGAGCCCTCTGTTGGGTAGGGACCGTCTCTATATGTTGCCAACTTGGACTTCCCAAGCGCTTAGTCCGGTGCTCCGCACACAGTAAGAGCTCAATAAATACGACTAAATGAATGAATGACTGGAAAGGCATGACATGCTGATGTAACAATTGCCACAAAAATACGAATGGTCAACTCTCCGGTGTTTCCAGTGACAACGTATGGATCCGAACGCTGGACGGTGAAAAAAACAGGAGAGAAAGAACATCGATTCTTTTGAAATGTGGTGTTGGAGGAGGCTTTGGCGAATATCGTGGACTGCCCGAAAGTCAAACAAATGGATTTTAGAGCAAATTAAGCCACAGTGGTCTTTGGAAGGCCAAATGATTCGACTTTTAGATGAGCATATTTTGGACACATCATCAGGAGTGTACAGAGCTCTCTACACAGTAAATATTGAATAAATATAACAGTGAAATTCAGTGGAGATGTATTAATCTCATTACTTTGGTTGTGCAACCTATTCAAATGTAGTATTACATGTTCTCAAGGGTTATGTTTCCCATGACCTTTGAGAACTTGGAGCGTTACATTTGATGAGGTTGCACAATTTGGCACATACAGTATTGATCTGGAAAGAAGCATCAGGGAAAGGGTTATTCTCTAGTTCACTATACTGACAATCACTCACCCCATCTTCAGAGTTTTAAAATCATATCTCCTCCAAGAGGCTTCTACAGACAGAGCTCTCCCTTCCTCTACTCCCTCTACCTTCCACGTCACCCTTACTCTTGGATTTGTACCCTTTATTCACTCCATCCATGTACGTATCCATAATTTATTTTAAAGTCTTTCTCCCCCTCAAGACTATAAGTTCCTTGTGGACCGGAAAAGTGTCTTCCAACCTTATTATATTGCACTCTTCCAAGCGTTTACTACAGTTCTCGGCATACAGTAAATGCTCAATAAATGCAATTGACTAATTGATTGATTAGCAGTGGGGTGGGTGGGTGCATTGGGGTAGAGTGTGGACCCACCCCTGTAGACTGTAAATTCCCTGTGGGCAGGGATCACATCTACCAACTCTGTTATATTGTACTAATGGCCTGGGAAAGCACAGTGCTTTGCACACCGTAAGCACTCAATAAACACCATTTATTGATCAGAGCTTATTGAGGGTCTAGGTTGTGCACAGCGCTATACTTGGTGTTTGGAGCATACGATAAAAACCAGAAGTCACAGTCCTTGCCCTTGGGAAGCATAAAATCTAATGGGTGCGAAGGGTAAGCACAGTTACAACACATACATAACAAATGTCATCTAAAGAGGATGATCAATAAGTAGAATAAATAAACCGATATATATACGATAAGCAGTGTGGTGTGGAAAGAGGAACTGGGACCAATGTGCTCTGGGAGTCAGAAGAGCTGGGTTTTACACCCGGCTCTGCCACTCATTCATTCATTCATTCGTATTTATTGAGCGCTTACTGTGTGCAGAGCACTGTGCTAAGCGCTTGGGAAGTACAAGTTGGCAACCTCTAGAGACGGTCACGGTCTAGAAGGGGGAGACAGACAACAAAACAAAACATATTAACAAAATAAAATAAATTGAATGACTACGTACAAATAGAGTAATAAATATGTACAAACATATATACATGTGCTGTGGGGAGGGGAAGGAGGTAAGGCGGGGGGATGGGAAGGGGGAGGATAAATTCATTCATTCATTCAATCATATTTATTGAGCGCTCACTGTGTGCAGAGCACTGGACTAAGTGCTTGGGAAGTACAAGTTGGCAACATCTAGAGACGGTCCCTACCCGACAGCGGGCTCAGAGTCTAGAAGGGGGAGACAGACAACAAAACATATTAAGAAAATAAAATAAATAGAATGAATATGTACAAATAAAATAACTAAATAGAGTAATAAATACGGACAAACATATATACAGGTGCTGTGGGGAGGGGAAGGAGGTAAGGCGGGGGGATTAATACGACTGAATGAATGAATGCACACAGTAAGCACTCAATAAGTACGACTGAATGGATGAATTAGAGAAGCAGCGTGGCTCAGTAGAAAAGAGCCCGGGCTTTGGAGTCAGAGGTCATGGGTTCAAACCCCGGCTCCACCAACTGTCAGCTGTGTGACTTTGGGCAAGTCACTTCACTTCTCTGGGCCTCAGTGACCTCATCTGGAAAATGGGGATGAAGACCGTGAGCCCCACGTGGGACAACCTGATCACCTTTTTACCTCCCCAGCGATTAGAACGGCGCTTTGCACATAGTAAGCACTCGTCTGCTGGATGACCTTGGGTGAGTCACTTCACTTCACTGTGCCTCAGTCTTCTCATCTGTAAAACGGGGATTCAATACTTATTCTCCCTCCTACTTAGACTGTGAGCCTGATGCGGAACCTGCTTCTCCTGTATCTACCCCAGCACTTAGAACATTTCACAGCGCATAGTAAGCACTTAAATACCACAACTACACGACTGCTGAGAATGACCTCTCACAGATCTCAGGTATGCAATTTACGGACTCGCTTGCCACCCCCGGCTCTTCTGACCACAATCCGGCTCCTTTACTCAGCATCTCTGCAAAGGTTATAAGCATAGAGACAGGCACTGGCATGTACCGCTCTCTCTTCCCAAGCGAGCGGGTCGTGTTCCTTCTTGTATAGCCCCCAAGGGAGTTGATGCCTGGTTTTAAAAGCCTGCAGGTAGCAGAAGTTGGGAGGGAAGCCAGAGAGATGACGGTGAGAACCACAGTCACCTAGTGGAAAGAGATCGGGCCTGGTAGTGACCGTCTCTATACGTTTCCGACTTGTACTTCCCAAGCGCTTAGTACAGTGCTCGGCACACAGTAAGCGCTCAATCAAAATGACTGAATGAATGAATCCTGGGTTCTATCTCGGCTTTGCCACTTGCCTGCTCTGTAACCCCCATCGTCGTTGTTATTTTTATTATCGGTACTGTTGCCTTATACGAGCCAAAGCACACATGTTTATCCCTCCTTCAAATATCTTTAGTCTCTACTGGGAAAGAATACTTGGTCCTTAGAGAGTGGCTATTTTGCAAAGCAAAGGGTTCCACAATTTGCAATCCCTCAATCAACCAATGCTGTTTATTGAGCGCTTTCTGTGTGCACAGCACTGTGTGAAGCGCTTGGGAAAGAACAATATAACACAGCTGTGGACATATTAATTACAGAGTAATCGTTCCTTGGCTAAATGACCATTTCGTATAATTCTTGGGCTGCAGAAAGGAAAGAGAAAAACCCTTCTCGGAAAGCACTTAGTACATCATCATCAATCATATTTATTGAGCGCTTACTGTGTGCAGAACACTGTACTAAGCGCTTGGGAAGTACAAGTTGGCAACATAGTACAGTGCTCTGCACACAGTAAGCACTCAATAAATACGACTGAATGAATAAAACTTTAACACAAATTTAAAAGACCCTTTACTTCCCTTGTGCAGTAGCTTTCTTTAGATCTCATCCCAAACTTTTATCATATGGATGAATCTTAGTCCTTTCTTTAATGGGAACCACGGAAACAATGGCTCAATCGGAAATACAATTTGACTGATCCATCGAAAAAATGGTGGGAAAGATTTGCATTACCTGTATCTTAGAAATTAGAAAAGAACGAAACAGCTAAAAGCCTCTAGTAAATCTTCATTCTCCAGTATGACTTTCACCTGAGAAAAATTTCAATCAATCATATTTATTGAGTGATTACTGTAAGCAGAGCACTGTAGTAAATGCTAGGGAGAGTACAATGTAACAGACATATGAATTTACAATGAACCCACAGCTTAGGGGGGAACCTACTTCTTCTGGAACTCTCTTCAGTTATGTTTTAACTCTCTGTATTATGGTTTCTGACCCCAAAGTTTTGATAGGACAACAGTAAAGACCTAGCTCCTCACTGAAATCGATCCCAATGATTCTAAACCAAGTCCCAAAAAAGTGACAGAACTGAGCTCATATCTGCCTAAAGCCCCTGCATATCATCGCAGTTATTCCGCAAGTATGCACTGTTTGATGATTTATGCGAGCTACAGGTCTAATCCCAAATGCCACATTAAGATTTCTTGATTATGGCTGCCACGCTCTGAAATACACCCATGGGTAGCAATAACCAAATGGCATGTCAAAAAAAGCAGAACTTTTGACATTTTCATCTTTAAATTGTGTCTCTGAAATGGTTTAGATATTACAGTTCCTTTCAGTTGTGTACCTGTGCATTGCACGCTTTTCGGTCTCCCTCTGTCTCAAAAAGAAAAAAAAATACTGCAATGATCCCTTGGGCGATAATCCATGGTGGCCGGAATCAATCAAAACTTCAGTCCCACTTATCTACGCAATGCTAAGAATGGTATGCTTATCAATATTTTTTTTATAAAGACAAATAATGAATTGTTTCAGTTTCCCCGGCCATCTTCAAAATTCTTCTGAATGGGCTAAGCTAGCTCACCCTTTTCCAAATTACCTGGAAAGGAAAACTTCCAAAAGAAACCAAAACCCAGGGAAAAACTATGAGTTATGGGCCCTTCCTTCTCTCAGACAAGTAAAACTAACATTTACTCATTCCATTCCGGGAACCCCGAGTGGCAGAGAATCTGACAAATGTGATTGAGAATCCGAACTGTCAGAGGTGAAAGATCAATAGAAACCTGAGAGCGCTGCGTGGTATCTTGCCGGTATTAACAACCTGCCTAGAAAAATGTGCTTAAATCTCTAGAAGGCAGATGGGTAGAATCCATACACCCGGTCATGTAAGACGAGCCAACGTAAAGAGTTCAGAGGTTGCTGGACCTCTAAGGAAAACAAAGGGCGTTGATAACCAGGGAAAAGCACCTAGACAGTAGAATACTAACTCCACTGCCCAGAATTAAGAATGAAAAGCAACTCAAACACTTCAGTGGCATTATCTAAACCATGTATGTATCCAGAGCACTGTTTCAGGAACAACAAGGCAAAGTGTTAAAAGACAGATTTGTGAGGGAAAAAAAAAAACCAATAAGAGATTACAAATATCGTAAAGCCAATTTGGCCAGACAAAACCATCAGGTCTTTCCTAGATCTGATGTGTGACTCTCTGTTGCGAGACTGGAGATTGTCCAAAAAAATTCAAATTTGAATCCAATAAAGTGTTAACGGAAAAAAGAACCGACAGCGGTGGCCAAAGCAACGATGGAGTAGCGCGTTCTTGCAGAAATGTGCGGTCCTGTAAGCACCGCATCCTCCGCATCATAGATAATTAGTAAACTGCTGGTATGGGACTGCTTGTTCCTGGAAAAATACAAGAGAATGACATTTTTGGTGACACCAGGTGACTGCATCATATGTGCAATTGCTGTTAGTCCGGCAAAACTCTGTGCTTTCTGACATTCTGAAACATACGTTCTCTAAACCTGCTTCTTGCAATTGCTGTTAGTCAAAACCCTGTGCTTTCTGACATTCTGAAACATATATTCTCTCATCTCTTCACTGCTTCTGGCCTCATCTACTAACATTCACAGAGAGCAAGTCTTCATTTATCAAGCCTAGGCCGCCCTCCCTTTCTCATCCCATTCCACTTGATAGCCTCAGTGTAGATCCATCTTCCCTGAGGATTACAATCTCCAACATTAGCAGCTCAAGCATTCAGCGATTGACTTTTATTAGAAGAGTGATAACTGGAAAAAATATGCTGTAAAAAAAAACAATAAAATAGCAATCAATAAGATTATGTAGAGATCTTTTCTATTTCATCGATACACCTTAAAGTTAGATTTACTCTTGCGCTTTGATTAGGAAAGGACCTGTTCTGAAGAGAATGTTCCCTTTCTCTGTGTTAAAGGCCACGACTACACATAGCTGCTAGTATCAAGGCCATTTACACAGGCACATTTGGTGTGCTGAGAGGCAACAAGAAGATTAGAAAGAAACCCTGCCTCTCCCCCATGCTGGAATCCGAAAGGGTGTAACCATTTCAGAATTAGAGCGGCAGGGAGCTCAGTGCTACCTCGGGGGAGCATTAGCACTGAAAAATTAAGTGCAGATGACAAGACAAAGGCTTGTAGACTCACAAATGTAAATTAATAATCCAACGTACATATTCCAAATAAACTAAGAGACAGATGGCAGGCAATTTCCCCTAGAGTACTTGTACGAGTTCTTTCACCGCATGATTTTGGGTCACTTGCTAGATTAAACCCCATAAGACAGGCCCAGTGGGGATATTTAATAGTGGCCCTTATGGATTTCACCAAATTCTAATTTTGCAATGCTCAGATAGAACAGCTGCAGAAAGGGTCTTTTTCAAACGTGTCTTTAAGCACAAAGAATCTAACCAAAGAAATAAACACCATATGCAAATAACACAGAAGCCATAAAAGAGACTACGGGCTTTAATTTTATTCAATGTGCACTCTAAATTTATTCTTCCCATAAAAAGTTGAGAAGTTTAGATCTTACGATGACCACGAGTAATTACCTCTACCCTACATCCAGGGTATGTTCAAAAATACTAATGATGATAGCGATAACCCTTTCTAGAAAGAGATTACTTTTTTCCTTTATGATGACGATGGCATTTGTTAAGCGCTTACTATGTGCAAAGCGCTGTTCTAAGCGTTGGGGGGATACAAGGTGATCCGGTTGTCCCTTGTAGGGCTCAGTCTTAATTCCCATTTTACAGATGAGGTAATTGAGGCTCAGAGAAGTTAAGTGACTTGCCCAAAGTCACACAGCTGATAAGTGGCGGGGCTGGGATTAGAACCCAAGACCGCAGACTCCCAAGCCCGGGCTCTTTCCACTGAGCCATGCTGCTTCTCTAGCACTTTAAAGCGCTTTTACAACGCACTTTAGCTTTGTAAAAATCACTCAAGCCAGCCAATAATCATTCAACAAAATATTCAGTTTGTCAGCAGATGGTGGATCTTTAAAGACTGGGAGCCCGCTGTTGGGTAGGAACCGTCTCTATATGTTGCCAACTTGTACTTCCCAAGCGCCTAGTACAGTGCTCTGCACACAGTAAGCGCTCAATAAATACGATCGAATGAATGAAGGACAGTTACAGCATGGGAGTACAAACTACTGCATTTATAAGTTAGCCCAGTAACCAGTTTGCAAAGAATGCTCATCACTTAAGGACGAAAGATTGTATTCACTCTGCTCCTAAAGAAACAAGTAGGCATGGAGAGTTAATGTCATCATTGGAAAAGTTACTGACAAAATTCAAAAGCCAGTAGCATGCCCTTAAGTACCTGAGGCTTTAAAACAACCATTCTTCAATTTTCCACAGTGTCAATCAAAATCTATAACGAGCTCTTAAAGCAAACATTCCAAGCGGTTCCCAAAATTATAGCTGAAATTTAGGCCTCAGTGAACAATTAAAACACAATTATGTAAGTGTGACTGCCTACGTAATCCTATTACAAGAGCCGAAATCTTCCCTGTGGGACATATTCTCTAGGTGATGCATACAAAAATCCTTCTTACTGTAAATAGGGACTGGGTGTGCAGAGAGGGGAATGCCAAACCCATATCTATTGAGAATTCACTTGGTTCTATTTAACACATTGGAATCAGCGTGAAAAATATTCTGCGCCTCCCCAGCAGGGAAAAACACATTCTCCCTCATTGGCCCCAACTGATTTTGCTCAGCAACCATCTTTGTTTACTAGAAGCATTTGCTTATTGTGTCACCGGGAAGAATGTCTAACATATTTTATTCTCCATTTCCTGAACACTTTCTACATATTTTATTCTCCACTTCCTGAACACTTTCCCATACATTCAAAATTAGTCTTTTTCTCATGAAGAGCAGATACCTTAACATAATATTGTAAAATAATATTAATTCTGCTGTTTCTGATTTCATAAATAAAGGGAGGCAACCCTCAAATTATTTCCACATGAAATTTTCAATGAAATCGCTAAAGGTAGGAAAGGAGAAAAAAAAGACGTCGCCGGTATCAACATTTCTGGAGAACGGAGAATAGAGGCCGCGCGTTTTTCTTCTTTACTTTGAAACTCCTTTTTCACTATTACCTAAAGCTCTACCAGTAGAAAGGGTAAAAAGTAGCAGTTCCTTTGAGACACCACTCCAGGCTTACAAAGACTTATGATTAAAGGGGAGGTGGGAATATTGATTAACTCCATTCAAGTCAGACCCTTAAGATTCATTATCGTGATTGTGAAATGAAAGCGGAGGAAAAAAGATAGCTGTGGCTGAACGCATGGCTAAGACAGTTGGATCTTTCAGATCAAAAGGGTAACCTTCCCATTTTTACAAAGTCAGGTTCGGTACAAAACCTGTTTGTGATTTTATGAAAAGTTACTCGTTCTATAGCAGTTGTATGCGGTCCCTTAATCTTAATGAACAAAGCAGGCAAAACAATTAGGCCTACCCTTAATTAATGTTATTAGTAAGAAATGATATAAGTACATGAGGAAATGTACCAACTTGGGCTATGGCAACTCTCTGAGTCGAATCGCAGATTCTCCAGATTTCAATGCACAGTCTTGATTCGGTTAAAATCAGGACTAAGAGCTGTCTCCCACACTGTGTTCTACAGTTCTTATTCTGACCTCCTCTCTTACAGTGTCATATTTCACAAAGAATCCCTTAGGGCAGAGTGAGTCCACAATTTTACTTTAAAATAATATTATTAAAGGGGTGTTTGGGGCATACGACGTAGCGGGAAAACTGGACAAGCTATTGTCACCTTGGACTCTCGCTCCATTACTTCCTACCATAACCATTTTAATAACGAGTGAGGTACAATATTTGAGTAAATGTGCAGTGAATCTACCTTTCGAGAGGATTCGTAGTCCTGTGCCCTATGTGTAAAAGAACCAAAGGGGATACAGTGATTTTACTGAATAAAAAGAGACACCAGCAATCTCTTTTAACTAGTTCCATGATACTGAACCTAATATAGAGAGCGACATTAAAGCTACGTCACAGTGTTGGCATCAGCAGCTTCATATCAATCAATCAATCAATCATATTTATTGAGCGCTTACTGTGTGCAGAGCACTGTACTAAGAGCTTGGGAAGTACAAGTTGGCAACATATACAGTCGCTACCCAACAGTGGGCTCACAGTCTAAAAGGGGGAGACAGAGAACAAAACCAAACATACTAACAAAATAAAATAAATAGAAGAGATATGTACAAGTAAAATAAATAAATAAATAGAGTAATAAATATGTACAAACATATATACATATATACAGGTGCTAATATATATATACATATATTAGTTTTGAGACGATGTCAGGAGACCGTACATGATTTCCTCAATCCATTCGGCACTACTTTCTCTCAGTTAAAAAAAGTTTTACCATTTTCTAAAACTCAGCTAAAGCATCACAGGAATCTACTGACCCTGCTGTCAGCTTGAAGTGGATGTATAGATGCAGAGAAGTACAAGAGTTCGCTTTACAGGTGAAGAACGTGAAGTGAATCAAAAATGAAGTGAACGCGACCATAATTCATTGGTGTCATTGGCTTTTGTGTCGTAAATTTTCTTCACCTGTAAAGCTAACTGTAGTACTTCTATATATATATATATATATATATATATATATATATATAGAAGCAGAGTCAGCACCGAATGCCAAGATCTGTCCCTGAACCTATTTCTGCACCAAGTTATCCAGCCTTAAAAGCATGAATTCCTCTCCCCCTCGTCCCCCTCTCCATCCCCCCATCTTACCTCCTTCCCTTCCCCACAGCACCTGTATATATGTATATATGGTTGTACATATTTATTACTCTATTTATTTATTTATTTATTTATTTATTTATTTATTTATTTTGCTTGTACATTTCTATCCTACTTATTTTATTTTGTTGGTATGTTTGGTTCTGTTCTCTGTCTCCCCCTTTTAGACTGTGAGCCCACTGTTGGGTAGGGACTGTCTCTATGTGATGCCAATTTGTACTTCCCAAGCGCTTAGTACAGTGCTCTGCACATAGTAAGCGCTCAATAAATACGATTGATTGATTGATTGATTGATGAATTGATTGTAGGAAGCCTGGCAGAAGCCCTTCCCATTAGCAGGTGCACAGTACAACAACTCGAGGGAATGAAGACGGCTTACTTCGCAGGTAGACAGAGGCCATTTCTCAAAGCGTGTAATTGCTAAAAGCTGTAAACTGCATCCTGCCTTTGAAAGTTTGAAGTTGAAGTCTAGCGGTGGTTTCCTGGGACCAGCCTCCCTCAAACACCACTGAAAATCCTTCATCTTTTATTGGATCCTAGTTCATCTATTACCAGGCAACTTCAGCGGGCTGGAATATGAATGGGGAATCGCTGATGAAGGGTTTATGGAAACACATTCCCACATTCTTCGGGGTTAATTCCTGGAAGAAAGATCCTTCGGAAGAGAGGGTCGTGGGCAATTATCCCCCGAGGAAGACGCGGGCTGGGGTGTCACCATCACTATCAGACCGCTGCCTAATTTCGCCCTCACTCGGGGGCGATCCGTTCCCTTTCCTCGGCAAAGAGAGGCTGATGAAAAGCTGTCACAGTAAATCTATGCTCACTTTTTGGATGGTTTCATTTCAATGGAGCATAAAACACCCCAGGATGGTTGATAAGCTTAGCCAGGCATGCCGTTCTCTTTAATATATTTTAATTATGCATCTGTTAATTGTAATCAGATCAAGTCACCGGAAAAGGCTCAGGTTGGAAATTTCCCTAATAGCTCCTAGGGCTTTTCATCAGTTACTAAACACTAGTGCATTTAAGGAAAAAAAAAACACACACACACAAAAAAAAAACCCCGATAGAGACACTAGTAAAACTGTGACATTTTCCAGAAATCGAGGCAGTTTCTTTGACAACCCCACTCGACTCTCCTTAACGGCCCAAACTAACCCAGATGCCAAAGACAACTTCAAGCCCCGGGGATTTCTTCTTCTCCGATTAGCATAACGGGAGCTGTGGGAGGGTTCTCAACTGTGGAAAAAATGGAAAATTGGACTTTTTTTTCTTTTTTATTTAATAGAAAGTGCGGCTCCATCCCTCTGCCGGGGACTGGCTTGCAGGTTTCGGGCAACCCAGGAAAGTTGAGTTTAAAGTCGGTCCCTTTCCCCTTATGGTAACCGTGCAAATGTCAGACGCAGGTTTTGGCCTCGGGAAATAAAAGTGTTGGATGAATAAAAGGAAATGTCCCGGACGAAGTGGGGGGTGGAGGGGGATACCTATTAAGGGAAGGGGCGGTGGAGGAAACTTCCTTTCACTCCAGACGTAATATCGTTTGGTGTGTTTTTGTGTACCATAAATAAGAATATTGCACGATATTGCATTATGTATACATTATATTGCATTATATATATATATTATATTATATTATTATATTGCATTATACATTATAGTGGTTATACATTATACCCACTATACATGGACTGCACTAATGCACTATGCATATATATATATATAATATATATATATTATACACACACACACACACACACACACACGTATATATGCATCTATCTATAGGTGCCTAGATGCCTGTTTACTTGTTTGGATGCCTGTCTCTCCCCCCCCCCCCCGCCCCCCAGACTATGAGCCCGCTGTGGGCCGGGATGGTCTCTTTTCGTCGCTGAATTGTACTTTCCCAGCGCTTAGTCCAGTGCTCCGCACACAGGGAGCGCTCAATAAATACGACTGAATGAATGAATGAATGAAGATCTATGTTTCTTGTCTTTTACTTGTACTTCCCAAGCGCTTAGAACAGTGCTCTGCACACAGTAAGCGCTCAATAAATACGATTGATTGATTGATTGATTTTAGAAGCGTTTGTTGCCCGTTGTTGGGGTAGGGACCGTCTCTGTTGCTGAACTGTACTTTCCCAGCGCTTAGTCCAGTGCTCCGCACACAATAAGCGCTCAATAAATACGATTGAATGAATGAATGAAGAGAGATCTAGAGAAACATAGTGGCTCAGTGGAAAGAGCACGGGCTGGGGAGCCGGGGTCATGGGTTCTAATCCTGACTCCGCCACTTGTCAGCTGTGTGATCTTGGGCAAGTCACTTAACTTCTCCGGGCCTCGGTTCCCTCATCTGGAAAATGGGGATGAGGACTGTGAGCCCCACGTGGAACAACCTGATTACCTTGTATCTCCCCCAGCGCTTAGAACAGTGCTTGGCACATAGTAAGCGCTTAACAAATACCAACATTATTATTATCTATGTTTCTTGTCTTTTAGGAGCGCTCGTTGCCCGTTGTTGGGTAGCGACCGTCCCTATCTGTTGCTGAACTGTATTTTCCCAACGCTTAGTGCAGCGCTCTGCACCCAATAAGCACTCAGTAAATACGATTGAATGAATGAATGGAGAGAGATCTACATTTCTTGTCTTTTAGGGGCGTTCGCTGTCCGTTGTTGGGGTAGGGACCGTCCCTGTTGCTGAACTGTACTTTCCCAGCGTTTAGTGCAGTGCTCCGCACACAGTAAGCGCTCAGTAAATACGATTGAATGAATGAATGAAGAGAGATCTACGTTTCTTGTCTTTTAGGAACTTTCGCTGTCCGTTCATTCATTCATTCAAGCGTATTTATTGAGCGCTTACTCTGTGCAGAGCACTGTACTAAGCGCTTGGGAGGTACAAGTTGGCAACATACCCCGCTGTTGGGGTAGGGACCGTCTCTGCTGCTGAACTGTACTATCCCAGCGCTTAGTATCCACACCTAGTAGGCGCTCAGTAAATAGGACTGAAAGAATGAATGAAGAGGGATCAACGTTTCTTGTCTTTTAGGAGCGTTCGCTGTCCGTTGTTGGGGTAGGGACCGTCTCTGCTGGTGAACTGTACTTTCCCAGCGCTTAGTACGGGCGCTCCACACACAGTAAACGCTCAGTAAATAGGACTGAATGAATGAAAGAATCAATTAATCAATCAATTGCATTTATTGAGCGCTTACTGTGTGCAGAGCACTGTACTAAGCGCTTGGGAAGTACAAGTTGGCAACATACAGAGACGGTCCCTACCCAACGGTGGGCTCACAGTCTAGAAGGGGGAGACAGACAACAAAACCAAACAGATTAACAAAATAAAATAAATAGAAAGAGAGATCTACGTTTCTTGTCTTTTAGGAGCGTTCGCTGTCCGTTCATTCATTCATTCATTCAATAGTATTTATTGAGCGCTTACTGTGTGCAGAGCACTGTACTAAGCGCTTGGGAGGTACAAGTACCCCGTTGTTGGGGTAGGGACCGTCTCTGCTGCTGAACTGTACTATCCCAGCGCTTAGTGTCCGCACCCAGTAAGCGCTCAGTAAATAGGACCGTCTCTGCAGCTGAACTGTACTTTCTCAGCGCTGAGCGCGGCGCTCCGCACCCAGCAGGCGCTCAGTAAATAGCGCTTAGTACAGTGCTAAGTGCTTAGTACAGTGCTCTGCACATAGTAAGCGCTCAATAAATACGATTGATGATGATGATTGATGATGACTGAAAGAATGAATGGAGATCAATCAATCCATCAATCATATCTATTGAGTGCTTACTGTGTGCAGAGCACTGTACTAAGCGCTTGGGAAGTACAAGTTGGCAACATCTAGAGACAGTCCCTACCCGACGGTGGGCTCAAGTCTAAAAGGGGGAGACAGAGAACGGAACCAAACATACTAACAAAATAAAATAGAATAGATATGTACAAGTAAAACAGAGTAATAAATATGTACAAACATATATACATCAATCGATTGATTGATTGATCATCCGTTGGGAGCGTTTGCTGTGCATTGTTGGGGTAGGGACCGTCTCTGCTGCTGAACTGTCCTTTCCCAGCGCTGAGTGCGGCGGAGCACTCAGTAAATAGGACTGAAAGAATGAATCATCATCATCATCAATCGCATTTATTGAGCGCTTACTATGTGCAGAGCACTGTACTAAGCGCTTGGGAAGTACAAATTGGCAACATCTAGAGACAGTCCCTACCCGACAGCGGGCTCACAGTCTAAAAGGGGGAGACAGAGAACAAAACCATACTAACAAAATAAAATAGAATAGATATGTACAAGTGAAATAAACAGAGTAATAAATATGTACAAACATATATACATTAATCAATTGATTGATTGATTGATCGTCTGTCGGGAGCGTTTGCTGTGCACTGCTGGGGTAGGGACCGTCTCTGCTGCTGAACTGTCCTTTGCCAGCGCTGAGTGCGGCGGAGCGCTCAGTAAATAGGACTGAAAGGATGAATGAAGAGAGATCAATCAATCCATCAGTCGTGTCTATTGAGCGCTCATTGTGTGCAGAGCACTGTACTAAGCGCAAGTGGCAACATCTAGAGACAGTCCCTACCCAACAGTGGGCTCACAGTTTAAAAGGGGGAGACAGAGAACAGAACCAAACGTACTAACAAAATAAAATAGAATAGATACGTACAAGCGAAATAAACAGAGTAATAAATATGCACAAACATATATACATCAATCAATTGATTGATTGACTGATCGTCTGTCGGGAGCGTTTGCTGTGCACTGTTGGGGTAGGGACCGTCTCTGCTACTGAACTGTACTTTGCCAGCGCTGAGTGCGGCGGAGCGCTCAGTAAATAGGAGTGAATGAATGAATCAATCGTATTTATTGAGCGCTCACTGTGTGCAGAGCACTGTACTAAGCGCTTGGGAAGTCCAAATTGGCAACAAATAGAGACAGTCCCTACCCGACAGTGGGCTCACAGTCTAAAAGGGGGAGACAAGAGAACAAAACCAAACATACTAACAAAATAAAATAGAATAGATATGTACAAGTAAAATAGAGTAATAAACATGCACAAACATATATACATCAATCAATTGATTGATTGATTAATCGTCTGTCGGGAGCGTTTGCTGTGCACTGCTGGGGTAGGGACCGTCTCTGCTGCTGAACTGTAAGTTTCCCAGCGTTGAGTGCGGCGGAGCGCTCAGTAAATAGGACTGAAAGAATGAATCAATCAATCGTATTTATTGAGCGTTTACTGTGTGCAGATCACTGTACTAAGCGCTTGGGAAGTACAAGTTGGCAACATATAGAGACCTTCCCTACCCAACAGTGGGCTCACAATCTAAAAGGGGGAGACAGAGAACAAAACCATACTAACAAAATAAAATAGAAGAGATATGTACAAGTGAAATAAACAGAGTAATAAATATGTACAAACATATATACATTAATCAATTGATTGATTGATTGATCGCCTGTCGGGAGCGTTTGCTGTGCACTGCTGGGGTTGGGACCGTCTCTGCTGCTGAACTGTAAGTTTCCCAGCGCTGAGTGCGGCGGCGCGCTCAGTAAATAGGACTGAAAAAGGATGAATGAAGAGAGATCAATCAATCCATCAGTCGTATCTATTGAGCGCTCACTGTGTGCAGAGCACTGGACTAAGCGCTAGGGAAGTACAAGTCATACAGAGATGGTGCCTACCCAACAATGGGCTCACAGTTTAAAAGGGGGAGACAGAGAACGGAACCAAACGTACTAACAAAATAAAATAGAATAGATATGTACAAGTAAACTAAACAGAGTAATAAATATGTGCAAACATATATACATCAATCAATCAATTGATTGATTGATCGTCTGTTAGGAGCGTTTGCTGTGCGTTGTTGGGGAGGGACCGTCTCTGCTGCTGAACTGTACTTTGCCAGCGCTGAGTGCGGCGGAGCGCTCAGTCAATAGGACTGACTGAATAAATCAATCAATCGTATTTATTGAGCGCTTACTGTGTGCAGAGCACTGTACTAGGCGCTTGGGAAGTCCAAGTTGGCAACATACAGAGACAGTCCCTACCCAACAGCGGGCTCACAGTCTAAAAGGGGGAGACAGAGAACAGAGCCAAACATACTAACAAAATAAAATAAATAGAATAGATATGTACAAGTAAAATAGAGTAATAAATATGCACAAACATATATACATCAATCAATTGACTGATTGATTGATCGCCTGTCGGGAGCGTTTGCTGTGCACTGCTGGGGTTGGGACCGTCTCTGCTGCTGAACTGTCCTTTGCCAGCGTTTAGTGCAGTGCTCCGCACCCAGTAGGCGCTCAGTAAATAGGACTGTGAGCCCACTGTTGGGTAGGGACCGTCTCTATATGTTGCCAATTTGTACTTTCCAAGCGCTCAGCACAGTGCTGGGGCCCGCACCGAGCCCGCCGTCGGGCAGGGGCCGGCTCTGTGGGCCGCCAACCAATACATACAAATAAATACAAATTTGGTATTTCTCTTTTAGACTGTGAGCCCACTGTCGGGTAGGGACTGTCTCTATACTTTGCCACTTAGCACAGTGCTCTGCACACAGTAAGCGCTCATCATCATCATCGATCGCTTTTATTGAGCGCTTACCGTGTGCAGAGCACTGTGCTGAGCGCTTGGCAAGTCCAAGTTGGCAACACAGAGAGACGGTCCCCACCCGACAGGGGGCTCACGGTCTAAAAGCGCTCGGTAAATACGATTGATGAGGATGATGCCAACTTGCGCTTAGCCTGCGCGTAGTAAGCGCTCAATAAATACGATTGATTGATCGATTGATGGGAGGGAGGGAGGGGAAGCAGGGCCCTACCTGTCATCGTAGCAGAAATCGGCGCTGAGGGTGTTGAGGTAGAGGAGGAGCCCCAGGGCGCCGCTCAGGCCCTCTGCGATCATCTCTCCTCCTCCTCCTCTTCCTCCTCCTCCTCCCGCTCCTCCTCCTCCTCCTCCTCTCCTTCTGCTGTGGTCCCGGCGCCAGGGCAGCGGCCACAAGAAAAGCGGCATCAATCTCCACCTTCCGCTTTGCCTCCTCCTCTTTTTCTCCTCCTCCTCCTCCTTGTCCCCTCCCCTCCGGCGGGCCCTTTGGGTCGCGGGGTGCGGGTTGGGGGGGGGGGGGCTCCCCTCTCCCTCCCCCCTCTAATCCATGGCCCCGGGCGGGATCGATCGGGGGAATCGATCTCCGGGCGCCGACACTGCGCGACCCGCTGCGCTGCGCTGCGCCCGGGGCGGCCCCCGCCGGGGCTGCACTGAGCCGGGCCCCGCGTGGGGCGCCCGCCAGGGCGCACGCGCCGCGGCAAGCCACGCCCCCCTCCCCGGCTCCGCCAATCCCCGCCCTGGACACGCCCCTCCCTGTCGAGGCCACGCCCCCGCGCCGCCAGGCTATCACCGTTGAGGCCACGCCCCCGGTCTGACCGGGCCACGCCCACACCCCCAGCTCCGCCAATCCCCGCCCTGGACACGCCTCTCCCCGTAGAGGCCCCGCCCCCGCGCCGCCAAGCCCCTATCCAGGCCAAGCCCTCACCGTTGAGGCCACGCCCCTTGTCTGACCGGACCACGCCCCCTCCCCGGCTCCGCCAATCCCCGCCCCGGACACGCCCCTCCCCGGGGAGGCCACGCCCCCCAGTCTGACCGGACCACGCCCCCACCCCCAGCTCCGCCAATCCCCGCCCTGGACACGCCTCTCCACGTAAAGGCCACGCCCCTGCGCCGCCAAACCCCTGTCCAGGCCAAGCCCTCTCCGTAGAGGCCACGCCCCCTGTCTGACCAGGCCACGCCCCCAGTCTGACCAGACCACGCCCCCTCCGCGGCTCCGCCAATCCCCGCCCTGGACACGCCCCTCCCCGACGAGGCCCCGCCCCCCGCGCCGCCAAGCCCCTATCCAAGCCGAGCCCTCACTGTTTGAGGCCACGCACCCTGTCTGTCCATGCCACGCCCCCTCCCCGGCTCCGCCACTCCCCGCCCCGGACACGCCCCTCCCCGTCGAGGCCACGCCCCCGCGCCGCCAGGCTATCACCGTTGAGGCCACGCCCCCGGTCTGACCGGGCCACGCCCACACCCCCAGCTCCGCCAATCCCCGCCCTGGACACGCCTCTCCCCGTAGAGGCCCCCGCCCCCCGCGCCGCCAAGCCCCTATCCAGGCCGAGCCCTCACCGTTGAGGCCACGCCCCCTGTCTGACCAGACCACGCCCCCCTCCCTGGCTCCGCCAATCCCCGCCCTGGACACGCCCCTCCCTGACGAGGCCACGCCCCCGCGCCGCCAGGCTATCACCGTTGAGGCCACGCCCCCTGTCTGACCGGACCACGCCCCCACCCCAGCTCCGCCAATCCCCGCCCTGGACACGCCCCTCCCCGTCGAGGCCCCGCCCCCGCGCCGCCAAGCCCCTATCCAAGCCGAGCCCTCACTGTTTGAGGCCACGCACCCTGTCTGTCCACGCCACGCCCCTCCCTGGCCCCGCCAATCCCCGCCCTGGACACGCCCCATCCTCGCCGATGGACACGCCCCCACTCTGACCAGACCACGCCCCCTCCCCGGCTCCGCCAGTCCCCGCCCCGGACACGCCCCTCCCCGACGAGGCCACGCCCCCGCGCCGCCAGGCTCTCGCCGTTGAGGCCACGCCCCCTGTCTGGCCGGGCCACGCCCACACCCCCAGCTCCGCCAATCCCCGCCCTGGACACGCCCCTCCCCGTAGAGGCCCCGCCCCCGCGCCGCCAAGCCCCTATCCAGGCCAAGCCCTCACCGTTGAGGCCACGCCCCCTGTCTGACCAGACCACGCCCCCCTCCCCGGCTCAGCCAATCCCCGCCCCGGACACGCCCCTCCCCGGCGAGGCCCCGCCCCCGAGCCACCAGGCTCTCCCCGTTGAAGCCACACCCCCGTCTGACCGGGCCACGCCCCCATCCCCAGCTCCGCCAATCCCCGCCCTGGACACGCCTCTCCACGTAGAGGCCCCGCCCCCGCGCCGCCAAGCCCCTATCCAGGCCAAGCCCTCACCGTTGAGGCCACGCCCCCTGTCTGACCAGGCCACGCCCCCGCGCCGCCAAGCCCCTATCCAGGCCAAGCCCTCACCGTTGAGGCCACGCCCCCTGTCTGACCGGGCCACGCCCCCATCCCCAGCTCCGCCAATCCCCGCCCCGGACACGACCCTCCCCGTCGAGGCCCCGCCCCCGAGCCGCCAGGCTTTCCCCGTTGAGGCCACGCCCCCAGTCTGACCGGGCCACGCCCACACCCCCAGCTCCGCCAATCCCCGCCCTGGACACGCCTCTCCCCGTAGAGGCCACGCCCCCGCGCCGCCAAGCCCCTATCCAAGCCGAGCCCTCACTGTTTGAGGCCACGCACCCTGTCTGTACAGGCCACGCCCCTCCCTGGCTCCGCCAATCCCCGCCCTGGACACGCCCCATCCTCGCCGATGGACACGCCCCCATTCTGACCAGACCACGCCCTCTTCACGGCTCCGCCAATCCCCCGCCCCGGACACGCCCCTCCCCGTCGAGGCCACGCCCCCGCACCGCCAAGCCCCTATCCAAGCCGAGCCCTCACTGTTTGAGGCCACGCCCCCTGTCTGACCAGACCACGCCCCCTCCCCCGGCCCCGCCAATCCCCGCCCTGGACACGCCCCTCCCCGCCGAGGCCACGCCTCCCGTTCTGATCAGGCCACGCCCCCGTCCCGCCAACCCCCGCCCCGACCGCGCCCCCTGTTTGGCCATGCCATGCCCCTCCCCGCAGAAGCCACGCCCCCGTTCCGATCAGGCAGCGCCCCCGCTCCGCCAATCCCCGCACTGGCCACGCCCCCTGTTTGATTAGGCCACGCCCCTCCCCGCTGAGGCCACGCCCCCGTTCTTATCGGGCCACGCCCCCTCTCCGCCAAACCCCTATCCAAGCCAAGCCATCATCGTTGAGGCCACGCCTCCTGTCTGTCCAGGCCACGCCCCTCCAGGCTCCGCCAATCCCCGTCCCGGACACGCCCCTGTCCGCCGAGGCCACGCCCCCCCGTCCTGATCAGGCCCCGCCCTCGCTCCACCAAGCCCTTATCCGAGCCAAGCCATCATCGTTGAGGACACGCCCCTGCCTGTCCAGGCCACGCCCCCTCCCCGGGCCCGCCAATCCCCGCCGACGGGCACGCCCAGTCTGCCCAAGCCACGCCCCCTCCCCGGCTCCGCCAATCCCCGCCCCGGACACGCCCCTCCCCGCCGAGGCCACGCCCCCGTCTTGATCCGGCCCCGCCCCCTCTCCGCCAAGCCCTTCTCCCAGCCAAGCCCTCATCGCAGAGGCCACGCTCCTGCCCGGCCGGGCCACGCCCCCTTCCCGGCCCCGCCAATCCCCGCCCAGGCCGCGCCCCGTCCCGCCAATCCGCGCCCTGGCCCCGCCCCCCATCCCGCCTTGGCCCCGCCCCCTCGGGCCCTCCGGCTCTGGGCTCCGGGCTCGGGCGCGCCCCCGTGCGCTGCGGTGGCGCCTTGCACTTCCCCGGCCCCTCGTTGGAAGGAGGAGGAGAAGGATGGGGGGGAGGGGGGGGGCGTGTTTATCCCTAAAACTCACCGTGAGGAAAAAGGGAAAAGGCGCCCGGGATCCCGGGGCTTCCCAGCGAGTGTCCGCGATGGGGGGCAGCCCAGCGCTGGGGCAGCGCTCCCGCTCCCTACATCGCGGGGATCCAGTTCCACCTTTTCCGCCCCTCCCTCCGTCCCCGCGGCCTTCCCGGCCAACAGCGCTGCTGCAGCGCCCCCTGCCGGCCACACCTGGAACTGCGCCCCCCCACCCCCCGAGGCTCCGCTTCGAATCACCATTCATTCATTCATTCATTCATTCATTCATTCATTCATCCAATCGTATTTACTGAGCGCTTACTGTGTGCAGAGCACTGGACTAGGCTTTGGAGCCAGGGGTCGTGGGTTCAAATCCCGCCTCTGCCAACTGTCAGCTGTGTGACTTGAGGCGAGTCACTTCACTTCTCTTGGGCCTCAGATACCTCATCTGTCAAATGGGCATTCATTCATTCATCCAATCATATTTAATCAATCAATCGTATTTATTGAGTACTTACTATGCGCAGAGCACTGTACTAAGCGCTATTCATTGAGCACTTACTGTGTGCAGAGCACTGGACTAAACTGTGGAGCCAGAGGTCATGGGTTCAAATCCCAGCTCTGCCAATTGTCAGCTGTGTGACTTTGGGCGAGTCACTTCACTTCTCTGGGCCTCAGATACCTCATCTGTAAAATGGGCATTCATTCATTCGATCGTATTTATTGAGCGCTTACTGTGTGCAGAGCACTGGACTAAGCTGTGGAGCCAGAGGTCATGGGTTCAAATCCCGACTCTGCCAACTGTCAGCTCTGTGACTTGGGGCGAGTCACTTCACTTCTCTTGGGCCTCAGATATACCTCATCTGTCAAATGGGCATTCATTCATTCATCCAATCGTATTTAATCAATCAATCAATCGTATTTATTGAGCACTTACTATGTGCAGAGCACTGTACTAAGCGCTATTCATTGAGCACTTACTGTGTGCAGAGCACTGGATTAAGCTGCGGAGCCAGAGGTCATGGGTTCAAATCCCGCCTCTGCCAGTTGTCAGCTGTGTGACTTGGGGCGAGTTACTTCACTTCTCTGGGCCTCAGATACCTCATCTGTAAAATGGGCATTCATTCATTCATTCATTCATTCATTCGATCGTATTTACTGAGCGCTTACTGTGTGCAGAGCACTGGACTAAGCTGTGGAGCCAGAGGTCATGGGTTCAAATCCCGCCTCTGCCAACTGTCAGCTGTGTGACTTGGGGCTAGTCACTTCACTTCTCTTGGGCCTCAGATACCTCATCTGTAGAATGTGCTTTCATTCATTCATCCAATCGTATTTAATCAATCAATCAATCGTATTTATTGAGCGCTTACTATGTGCAGAGCACCTTACTAAGCGCTATTTATTGAGCACTTACTGTGTGCAGAGCACTGGATTAGGCTGTGGAGCCAGAGGTCATGGGTTCAAATCCCGCCTCTGCCAACTGTCAGCTGTGTGACTTTGGGCAAGTCACTTCACTTCTCTGGGCCTCAGATACCTCATCTGTAAACTGGGCATTCATTCATTCATTCATTCATTCATTCATTCGATCGTATTTATTGAGCGGTTACTGTGTGCAGAACACTGGACTAGGCTGTGGAGCCAGAGCTCATGGGTTCAAATCCCAGCTCTGCCAACTGTCAGCTGTGTGACTTTGGGCAAGTCACTTCACTTCTCTGGGCCTCAGATACCTCATCTGTAAAATGGGCATTCATTCATTCAATCGTATTTATTGAGCGCTTACTGTGTGCAGAGCACTGGACTAAGCTGTGGAGCCAGAGGTCATGGGTTCAAATCCCGCCTCTGCCAATTGTCAGCTGTGTGACTTGGGGCGAGTCACTTCACTTCTCTTGGGCCTCAGATACCTCATCTGTCAAATGGGCATTCATTCATTCATCCAATCGTATTTAATCAATCAATCATTCAATCAATCGCATTTATTGAACACTTGCTATGTGCAGAGCACTGTACTAAGCGCTATTTATTGAGCACTTACTGTGTGCAGAGCACTGGATTAAGCTGTGGAGCCAGAGGTCGTGGGTTCAAATCCCGCCTCTGCCAACTGTCAGCTGTGTGACTTGGGGCAAGTCACTTCACTTCTCTTGGGCCTCAGATACCTCATCTGTCAAATGGGCATTCATTCATTCATTCATTCTATCGTATTTACTGAGCGCTTACTGTGTGCAGAGCACTGGACTAAGTTGTGGAGCCAGAGGTCGTGGGTTCAAATCCCGCCTCTGCCAACTGTCAGCTGTGTGACTTGGGGCGAGTCACTTCACTTCTCTTGGGCCTCAGATATACCTCATCTGTCAAATGGGCATTCATTCATTCATCCAATCGTATTTAATCAATCAATCAATCGTATTTATTGAGCGCTTACTATGTGCAGAGCACTGTACTAAGCGCTATTTATTGAGCACTTACTGTGTGCAGAGCACTGGATTAAGTTGCGGAGCCAGAGGTCATGGGTTCAAATCCCGGCTCTGCCAATTGTCAGCTGTGTGACTTGGGGCAAGTCACTTCACTTCTCTTGGGCCTCAGATACCTCATCTGTCAAATGGGCATTCATTCATTCATCCAATCGTATTTAATCAATCAATCAATCAATCGTATTTATTGAGCGCTTACTATGTGCAGAGCACTGTACTAAGCGCTATTCACTGAGCACTTACTGTGTGCAGAGCACTGGACTAAGCTGTGGAGCCAGAGGTCATGGGTTCAAATCCGGGCTCTGCCAATTGTCAGCTGTGTGACTTGGGGCAAGTCACTTCACTTCTCTTGGGCCTCAGATACCTCATCTGTCAAATGGGCATTCATTCATTCATTCAATCGTATTTATTGAGCGCTTACTGTGTGCAGAACACTGGACTAGGCTTTGGATCCAGAGGTCATGGGTTCAAATCCTGGCTCTGCCAATTGTCAGCTGTGTGACTTTGGGCAAGTCACTTCACTTCTCTGGGCCTCAGATACCTCATCTGGAAAATGGGCATTCATTCATTCATTCATTCATCCAATCGTATTTCATCCTCATCATCAATCGTATTTATTGAGCGCTTACTGTGTGCAGAGCGCTGGACTAAGCGCTTGGGAAGTACAAATTGGCAACATATAGAGACAGTCCCTACCCAACAGTGGGCTCACTGTCTAAAAGGGGGAGACAGAGAACAAAACCAAACATACTAACAGAATAAAATACATAGAATAGATATGTACAAGTAAAATAAATAAATAAATAAATAAATAAATAGAGTAGTAAATATGTACAAACATATATACATATATACAGGTGCTGTGGGGAAGGGAAGGAGGTAAGATGGGGGGATGGAGAGGGGGACGAGGGGGAGAGGAAGGAAGGGGCTCAGTCTGGGAAGGCCTCCTGGAGGAGGTGAGCTCTTCTGTGCCTCAGTTACCACATTTGTAAAATGGGGATTAAGACTGTGAGCCTACGTAGGACAGGGACTGCGTCCGACCCAATTATCTTGTATATCCCACAGCACTTAGTACAGTGCCTGGCATATAGTAAGCACTTAACAAATTTTCTTAGAGAAGCAGCGTGGCTCAGCGGAAAGATCCCGGGCTTTGGAGTCAGAGGTCATGGGTTCGAATCCCGGCTCCGCCACGTGTCTGCTGTGTGACCTTGGGCAAGTCACCTCACTTCTCTGAGCCTCAGTTACCTCATCTGTAAAATGGGGATTAAGACTGTGAGCCCCCCGTGGGACAACCTGATCACCTTGTATCCCCCCCAGCGCTTAGAACAGTGCTCTGCACATAGTAAGCACTTCACAAATGCCATCGTCTCTGTGCCTCAGTGACCTCATCTGTAAAATGGGGATTAAGACTATGAGCCCCCTCGTGGGACAATCTGATCACCTTGTTACCACCCCAGCGCTTAGAACAGTGTTTCACACACAGTAAGCACTTAATAAATGCCATTATTATTATTATTATCCCTGTGAGATTGAGACCCACAGTCTCAATCCCCATTTTCCAGATGAGGTCACTGAGGCCCAGAGAAGTGAAATGACTTGCCCAAGGTCACACAGCAGACGAGTGGCAGAGGCGGGATTAGAACTCATGACCTCTGACTCCCGGGCCTGTGGTCCTGCCACTAGGCCTTGCTGCTTCTTCCATTAAATGGCATCGACCTCCCCTCGGAAGACAGTGAGTGGGTACTGAGAAATTAACCAAATTTTCCAAATATATCCTGGAAATATATGGCGTTGGTGGCTCTTCAGTTGACGGCAAATAAAAATCAGTGCCTAGAGTCCCTGCCCTTTCGGAGACAAGAGGATTAATGCTAATTATCCGTCTTGGACTGGATCCGTGGGTTCCTTTAGTGTGATTAAAAATCATCTTATTGTAAAACAGTGCCTGGTCATGCCTTTTTGGGGATTTAATAATAATAATAATAATTCTGATATTGGTTAAGCACTTACTCTGTGCTAAACCCTGGGATGGTTACAAGCCAGTTGGGTGGGACATATTTATTTATTTAAATAAATTATTATTATATATATATATACATATTATATATATTATTAAATACATATTTATTACTCCATTTATTTATTTATTTTATTTGTACATATCTATTCTATTTATTTTATTTTGTTAGTATGTTTGGTTTTGTTCCTGTCTCCCCCTTTTAGACCGTGAGCCCACTGTTGGGTAGGGACTGTCTCTATGTGCTGCCAACTTGTACTTCCCAAGCGCTTAGTACAGTGATCTGCACATAGTAAGCGCTCAATAAATACGATTGATGATGATGATGATGATGGGACGCAGTCCCTGTCTCATCTGGGGCTCACGGTCTCGACCCCCATTTTACAGATGAGATAACCGAGGTCCAGAGAAGTGAAAGCGACTTGCCCAAGGTCACACGGCAGACAAGCGGCAGAGCCAGGATTCGAACCCATGCCCTTCTGAGTCCCAGGCCCGTGCTTTAGCCAGCGGCCATGCAGGGATTAAGGTGGAGTCTTTTCACATTTTCACTTCCAGTAAATCGGCTTTATTCAATATTAAGGTGTTGTTTATACTTGGCCTTAACTTTTTCAAGTTGTAACCCAGCTTTTCTATCCGCCTTTCTATCCCTTTCTCCATCCCCCTCTCCATCCTGCCACCTACAGCAACACAATCAATCAATCAATCGTATTTATGGAGCGCTTACTTTGTGCGGAGCACTGTACTGAGCGCTTGGGAAGTACAAGTTGGCAACAACAACTGAACACAAATCGAGCCTCGTTTGAAATTGGGCCTGATCGGCGCCCGGGCAGGTTTCGGTCGCAAAAGAAGAATTATCGGATTAACCCAGCGCCTGGAGAGAAAGACTTAAATAATTGGAGCAATCTAGAGCTTTGCTCACTTTGCTCATGGGACAATGAAAGGAAAGTGGCCGCGAAGACAGGGAAAGGACAGGGAGGGAAGAAGAAAGGAGAAATGAGCTCAGAACTGGCGAGGGTAGATGGCTTTGCAGAAAACCAGTGGTGGGAAATAACGCACTAACGGCCCACATCAATAATTAAGAGGGCCTGAAGGCCCAAAAGTGCTTAAAAGCATTTTGAGTTCAGTGGGCTAAGCGCCTGTGAGCCCTTCCCAGCACCTGCCTCCATTTTCCAGTCGCCGATGGTTTTAAATAGACATTTCTTGAAGGCCTCCTTGAAGTGGCGAGTCCTGCGGTCTGTGACGAAGGAGAACTGGAAATCAAGCTGTGCGGGAGAAATCCGGTAGCTTTTAGGAAGTTTCTAGACTGTGAGCCCGCTGTTGGGTAGGGACTGTCTCTACATGTTGCCAACTTGTGCTTCCCAAGCGCTCAGTACAGTGCTCTGCACACAGTAAGCGCTCGATTGATTGATTGATTGATTGATTCTACTGTTATTTAACGTGATTTCTTCCCCCTTCTTCCGGTGCATTAGACACTTGTTTTAACCTTTCAGACGACTTTGGAGAGGCTGGGCCGCCGGGCCGTAGGTTTTTTATTTAACGTGATTTCTTCCCCCTTCTTCCAGTGCATTAGACACTTGTTTTAACCTTTCAGACGACTTTGGAGAGGCTGGGCTGCCGGGCCGTAGGTTTTTTATTTAACGTGATTTCTTTCCCCGTCTTCCAGTGCATTAGACACTTGTTTTAACCTTTCAGACGACTTTGGAGAGGCTGGGCCGCCGGGCCGTAATTTTTCGAGTATCTTGGGCTCCACTTGGGGACATCTG
Source organism: Tachyglossus aculeatus (assembly GCF_015852505.1). NCBI lineage: Eukaryota > Metazoa > Chordata > Mammalia > Monotremata > Tachyglossidae > Tachyglossus > Tachyglossus aculeatus. The sequence goes on along the minus strand of NC_052079.1, from coordinate 30,915,975 downwards.
ATTATGTGCTGCCTCGCCACCCTGACCACGGAGCGGTCATCATCATCATCATCATCAATCGTATTTATTGAGCGCTTACTATGTGCAGGGCACTGTACTAAGCGCTTGGGAAGTACAAATTGGCAACATAGAGAGACAGTCCCTACCCAACAGTGGGCTCACAGTCTAAAAGGGGGAGACAGAGAACAAAACCAAACATACTAACAAAATGAAATAAATAGAATAGATATGTACAGGTAAAATAAATAGAGTAATAAATATGTACAAACATATATACATATATGCAGGTGCTGTGGGGAAGGGAAGGAGGTAAGATGGGGGGGATGGAGAGTTTAAACTTGGGGACAGTCTGTTTTTTTTGTTTTTTTTTTTTCTTTTTTATTAAGCGCTTACTATGTGCACCGGGGGCCCTAGCCACTGGAAGTTATTACCTCATTTCTGGATAGTTCCTTGCGTTATTCTAACCCACTCTTGCTCTCCACAGACCCGAGAAAGTAAACTCTCAAGTCGTGCTCAAGACCCTGGCTTCCCGAGTCCTAAAGCGAGTATGTCCGTACACTTTCAACTAGTCACCACATCCTCAATCGATTCCTTTTATAACCGCGCCTACCTACTCTCCGCTTATTCTGCTTTCCCAGCCGTCAACCGGGTGATTCATACCTTTGGAGCGCCCGTTCCTCGGGGCAGAAACTGCATTATTTACCCTAGACATTTTTTTTCAGTCAATCAATCAATCAATCAATCGTATTTATTGAGCGCTTACTGTGTGCAGAGCACTGTACTAAGCGCTTGGCAAGTAGAAGTTGGCAACACATAGAGACGGTCCCTACCCAACAGCGGGCTCACAGTCTAGAAGTTTATTCTATTTTTCGTTTATTGTGCAACATCATCTTCCCTTTGGGTGTTGAATGAATAGTAGCTAAAAGTACCCATCTGGTCCTGGTCCTCATTTCTATTTATCCCAAAATAGCTTTGAACAACTCAGTGGGAAATTGTCCCAGGAGTGAAGCGCGGGTGACAGATCTTCACGCTAGAAGCGATCCGTTTGGCAAAATAATGCCCGCCGATTTCATCCTTTAGGGATACAGGAAGCAGCAGTTATTTCTCATCCTTCTTCATCATCATCATCATCATCAATCGCATTTATTGAGCGCTTACTATGTGCAGAGCACTGGACTAAGCGCTTGGGAAGTACAAATTGGCAACATATAGAGACAGTCCCTACCCAACAGTGGGCTTACAGTTTAAAAGAAGGAACGATCAGGGCCCGCTTGATTTGATATTTGCCACTAGATTGTAAACTCGTAGGCGGGGATCATGTCTACCAGCTCTCATATCGTATGCCTTCAAGCGTTTAGTACAGTGCTCCGCACACAATGAGTGCTTAGACTGTGGGACAGGGACTGTGTCCGACCTGATTACTTGCTTAGAACACACTGTTTGACCATTATTATTATTGGAGAAGCAGCGTGGCTCAGTGGAAAGAGCCCGGGCTTTGGAGTCAGAGGTCGCGGGTTCAAATCCCGGCTCCGCCAATTGTCAGCTGTGTGAGTTTGGGCAAGTCACTTCACTTCTCTGGGCCTCAGTTCCCTCATCTGTAAAATGGGGATTAAGACTGTGAGCCCCCCGTGGGACAACCTGATCACCTTGTAACCTCCCCAGCGCTTAGAACAGTGCTTTGCACACAGTAAGCGCTTAATAAATGCCATTATTATTATTATTATTATTATTATTATTAAGTGAAAAGCCGTGTCGTCTAGTGGACAGAGCATGGGCCTGGAGTCAGAAGGACCTGGGTTCTAATTCCGGCTCCACCACTTGACCCTGGGTAAGTCACTTATTACTCTATTTATTTGACTCGTCCATATTTACTATTCTATTTTGTTAATGATGTGCCTTGAGCTTTAATTCTATTTGTTCTGACGACTTGACACCTGTCCACATGTTTTGTTTTGTTGTCTGTCTCCCCCTTCTAGATTGTGAGCCCGTTGTTGGGCCAACTTGGACTTCCCAAGCGATTAATACAGTGCTCTGCACACAGTAAGCGCTCAATAAATACGACTGAATGAATGAATTACCTAATCTGTAAACTGGGGATTAATACTGTGAGCCCCATGTGGGCTGTGAGTGACTGTGTACAACCCAATCAGCCTGTATCTACCCAGCACATAGTACAGTGCCTGACACACCGTAAGCATTAAATATATATTTTAAAAAGTGCTTGTAAGTATAATAATAATAATAAATTTGATCAATAGATCGAATGATTAGCCCGAAAGTCCACTACGTTGAACTAAGCGCTTAGTACAGTGCTCTGCACACAGTATGCACTGAACAAATATCATTTTAAAAAGTGCTTGTAAGTATAATAATAATAATAAATTTGATCAATAGATCGAATGATTAGCCCGAAAGTCCACTACGTTGAACCAAGCTTAGTACAGTGCTCTGCACACAGTAAGCACTGAACAAATATCATTTTAAAAAGTGCTTATAAGTATAATAATAATAATAAATTTGATCAATAGATCGAATGATTAGCCCGAAAGTCCACTACGTTGAACCAAGCGCTTAGTACGGTGCTCTGCACACAGTAAGCACTGAACAAATATCATTTTAAAAAGTGCTTATAAGTATAATAATAATAATAAATTGATCAATAGATCGAATGATTAGCCCGAAAGTCCACTACGTTGAACCAAGCTTAGTACAGTGCTCTGCACACAGTAAGCACTGAACAAATATCATTTTTAAAAGTGCTTATAAGTATAATAATAATAATAAATTTGATCAATAGATCGAATGATTAGCCCGAAAGTCCACTACGTTGAACCAAGCGCTTAGTACGGTGCTCTGCACACAGTAAGCACTGAACAAATATCATTTTAAAAAGTGCTTATAAGTATAATAATAATAATAAATTTGATCAATAGATCGAATGATTAGCCCGAAAGTCCACTACGTTGAACTAAGCGCTTAGTACAGTGCTCTGCACACAGTATGCACTGAACAAATATCATTTTAAAAAGTGTTTGTAAGTATAATAATAATAATAAATTTGATCAATAGATCGAATGATTAGCCCTAAAGAAAGTCCACTACGTTGAACCAAGTGCTTAGTACAGTGCTCTGCACACAGTAAGCACTGAACAAATATCATTTTAAAAAGTGCTTAGAAGTATAATAATAATAATAAATTTGATCAATAGATCGAATGATTAGCCCTAAAGAAAGTCCACTACGTTGAACCAAGCGCTTAGTACAGTGCTCTGCACACAGTAAGCACTGAACAAATATCATTTTTAAAAGTGTGCTTATAAGTATAATAATAATAATAAATTTGATCAATAGATCGAATGACTAACCCTAAAGAAAGTCCACTACGTTGAACCAAGCGCTTAGTACAGTGCTCTGCACACAGTAAGCACTGAACAAATATCATTTTAAAAAGTGCTTATAAGTATAATAATAATAATAAATTTGATCAATAGATCGAATGATTAGCCCTAAAGAAAGTCCACTACGTTGAACCAAGCGCTTAGTACAGTGCTCTGCACACAGTAAGCACTGAACAAATATCATTTTAAAAAGTGCTTATAAGTATAATAATAATTATAATAAATTTGATCAATAGATCGAATGATTAGCCCTAAAGTCCACTACGTTGAACCAAGCGCTTAGTACAGTGCTCTGCACACAGTAAGCACTGAACAAATATCATTTTAAAAAGTGCTTACAAGTATAATAATAATAATAAATTTGATCAACAGATCGAATGATTAGCCCTAAAGAAAGTCCACTGCGTTGAACCAAGCGCTTAGTACAGTGCTCTGCACACAGTAAGCACTGAACAAATATCATTTTAAAAAGTGCTTATAAGTATAATAATAATAATAAATTTGATCAACAGATCGAATGATTAGCCCTAAAGAAAGTCCACTGTGTTGAACCAAGTGCTTAGTACAGTGCTCTGCACACAGTAAGTGCTCAATAAATACAATTGAATGAATGAATGAATGAAATAATTGCTGATCTGCTCTGTACCAGGAAAACACTGGCCTGGCAGGCGGAATTTCCAGTGCATTCATTCAGTTGTAGTTATTGAATGCTTACTGTGTGCAGAGCACTGTACAAATCAATCAATCAATCGTATTTATTGAGCGCTTACTGTGTGCAGAGCACTGTACTAAGCGCTTGGGAAGTCCAAGTTGGCAACATAGAGAGACGGTCCCTACCCAGCAACGGGCTCACAGTCTAGAAGGGGGAGACAGACAACAAAACAAAACATGTGGACAGGTGTCAAGTCGTCAGAACAAACAGAATTAAAGCTAAATGCACATTATTAACAAAATAAAAAGAATAGTAAATATGGACGAGTAAAATAAATAGAGTAATAAATCTGTACAAACATATATACAAGTGCTGTGGGGAGGGGAAGGAGGTAGGGCCGGGGGGAGATTTGGGTTCAATTTATCTACTTGTAAAGCTACAAGATCTGAGCTCAAACTCAGGCAATAAAACCTTGCTGGAAGAAAGCAACTCTCCGTGAAATGTAGTAGGCTAGCTGGTGACAATAAAGACATTTGTTCCATGTAATAATCACTGTGGTATTTATTAAGTGCTTGTTATGCTCCAAGCCTCGGATTAGGTCCCTCGATGGGTGGACTCATTGACAGAACTACACACTGTTTATGCCAAACCCTCTACTAAGCTCTGGGCAGGCATCACGTCTGCTAATTCTCTTGTATTGTTCTCTCCCAAGCACTTAGTACAGTGCCCTGCACATAATAATCAATCAATCAATCAATCAATCGTATTTATTGAGCGCTTACTGTGTGCAGAGCACCGTACTAAGTGCTTGGGAAGTACAAGTTGGCAACATACAGAGACAGGCCCTACCCAACAATAAGCGCTCAATAAATACCAACGATTGATCGAAAATCGTCAGGTCACACCTGGGGCTCGCAGGCTTAGTAGGAGGGAGAATGGGTATCGAATCCCCATTTTGCAGATAAGGGAACTGAGGCGCAGAAAAATTAAATGACTTGCCCAAGGTCACACAGCAGACAGGTGGCAAAAACTCTGGGCCTCTGACTTCCAGGCTTGTTCTCTTTCTACTAGGCTACGCGGCTTCCCATCAACGTAAGGTTTTCTAGGTAGGAAATTAAATTATTTGCCAAAATTCTTTATAATTGCTTAGCTCAGTGGTCTGTCTTCACTCAGTGAACAATTGGGAATCATGCAATTAGAATTTGCATTGAGCGAATGTACTTCATATGCCTTCACACACACTTCCAGCTATTCTTTTTCCAGTATCTCATTACTCCAATTATCAGACCCCACATATTTGACTGGCTCCTAACTTACAAACCAAATTATCAGTAGAAAATCGGCATCGCACCGAATCCCAATTCAGACCCCTCAAGTAAACATCATAGTTCAAATATAGAAAATAAATTAGGAAGGAAAGTTTGGAGGGAGTTTGTTTTTGTATGTTGTTGTTTGGGGTTTGGGCCTTGTCGTTTGGCTATTGTTTCTCCGTGTTTACAGGAGATAATGTAAACCAAAACTAGACTGTTTGGGAAGAAAGAATGTCAATATCAATAGATTAAATCCTGCTTTGAAGTAGAGTTCTAGGAGAGGTCAGTTCCTAATTTAGATCAGTCAGTGGAGCTAGAGTATTGCTGTAAATTGGATAAGTTCCTGGAAAGGCCAACCGCACACATTACTTCACCTCTAATGCTTCCACTGCAACATTTGTAGTGATCAATGAAGCGTAGAGCTGGGGAGGCCCTTCAGTGGAAACCAAGATTAAAACCACCTTTCTCATTCTTCGTGGACCTTTTTTTTCTGTTATCCTCGTCATGATCGGGAGAGGAAAAACTTTTGGAGAGAATAATGGATTTAGCATAACTGCCACGGGCACGCTAAAATAAGTACTAGCGCCTGGAGGAGGAGATGAGGTGAGTGTAGAGTGAAATCCATCAGTCAAATATTGAGCAGGTAATGATAATAATAATAATGGTATTTGTTAAGCGCTTACTATGTGCCGAGCACTGTTCTAAACACTGGGGTAGATGCAGGTTAATCAGGGTGGACGCAGTCCCTTCCCTGTCCCACATGGAGCTCACACTCTTGATCCCCATTTTACAGATGAGGGAACTGAGGCCCAGAGAAGTGAAATGACTTGCCCAAGGTAACGCAGCAGACGTGTACCTTGGCTTAGTAGAAAGAGCGCGGGCTTGGGAGTCAGAGGTCATGGGTTCTAATCCCAGCTCTACTACTTATCAGCTGCGTGATAGTGGGCAAGTCACTTCCCTTCTCTGGGTCTCAGTTACCTCATCTGTAAAATGGGGATTCCAACTGTGAGCCCCATGTGGGACAACCTGATTACCTTGTATCTACCCCAGCACTTGAAATAGTGCTTGGCACATAGTAAGCGCTTAACAAATGCCATCATTATTATTATTGTTAGTATGTGCCAGAGCTGGGATTAGAACCCAGGCCCTCCTAAGGTACTGCACTTTGATGTTTAGACACAAAGCTTAGTGCTTGACAAGTGCCAAAGAAGCAAAGGACCTGGTCACTGACCTCAAAGGGCTTACACTCTAAAAGGGAAAACAGGCAGATAAAAATGATTTACCAATACTGTGAGCAGGAGCAAGAAAGACAGGTAGTGGCACAAGTGGCTCAAGTCTTCTAGACCGTGAGCCCACTGTTGGGTAAGGACCGTCTCTTTATGTTTCCAACGTGTACTTCCCAAGCGCTTAGTACAGTGCTCTGCACACAGTAAGTGCTCAATAAATACGATTGATTGATTGATTGAAGTATGGCAGGTTGGAACAGCTGAATGAATAATCCAATGGACAATCGAATATACATATATATATTTGGGTTCTGTCCAGCCCAAAGCCCAAAGCCCTCCTGAAATCCCACCACCTCCAAGAAGCCAACCTAGCATCGCCCTAATGGCCTCATCATCATCATCATCATCAATCGTATTTATTGAGCGCTCACTGTGTGCAGAGCACTGTACTAAGCGCTTGGGAAGTACAAATTGGCAACATATAGAGACAGTCCCTACCCAACAGTGGGCTCACAGTCTAAAAGGGGGAGACAGAGAACAAAACCAAACATACTAACAAAATAAAATATTTTGTTATATTATATATGTCTAAAAGGGGTATGCTATGGAGTGTCTTCCAGGAGCAGAGGGAAATGTACAGACGTTAGTGTTTTTGAAGAATGGATTAATGGCAGTTGACGGTTAAAGGAAGATGATCTGGGCAGCAACAAGAAGTATTTTTGAGGAGGGGAGAGGCTAGGAGCAGGGCGGTCAGTGAGGAGATTTATATGGTTGCCTACTTGGGATACAGCTGTGCTGATGGGCTGATAGAAAAAGAAAACACTGCTCCGAGATCACAAAACTTGGGTTCTCATCCCAGTTCTGTCCCTCGGGGCTCTGTCGTCAGTTGTCACAAGTGCTTAGCACGGTGTTCTGCCCACAGTAAGCACTCAATAAATGTGATTGAACGAAAAAATAAAAAACTACGGCAACTGCAGCTTGCTCCTGGCTTCCCCAATCCGGCAGTGGCGGAGGCTTACCTGAGACCTGTGGTCGATGAGTTGAAGGCAGCGTTCTTATGGGAAAAGCCGCATGCAGAGAAAATTAGAGAATTCGGTCAGCGACACTTTGGTTGGAACATGACAAAGACGGCTGAATCTCTGTTGCCAGTATTAAAACAACTCAATGTTCAGCCGATGAGGAAACCAAGGCACAGAGAAGTGAAGTCTAAAAGGGGTATGCTATGGAGTGTCTTCCAGGAGCAGAGAGAAATGTACAGACGTTAGTGTTTTTGAAGAATGGATAAATGGCAGTTGACGGTTAAAGGAAGATGATCTGGGCAGCAACAAGAACTATTTTTGAGGAGGAGAGAGGCTAGGAGCAGGGCGGTCAGTGAGGAGATTTATATGGTTGTCTACTTGGGATACAGCTGTGCTGATGGGTTGATAGAAAAAGAAAACACTGCTCCGAGATCACAAAACTTGGGTTCTCATCCCAGTTCTGTCCCTCGGGGCTCTGTCGTCAGTTGTCACAAGTGCTTAGCACGGTGCTCTGCCCACAGTAAGCACTCAATAAATGTGATTGAACGAAAAAATAAAAAACAACGGCAACTGCAGCTTGCTCCTGGCTTCCCCAATCCGGCAGTGGCGGAGGCTTACCTGAGACCTGTGATGGACGAGTTGAAGGCAGCGTTCCTATGGGAAAAGCCGCATGCAGAGAAAATTAGAGAATTCGGTCAGCGACACTTTGGTTGGAACATGACAAAGACGGCTGAATCTCTGTTGCCAGTATTAAAACAACTCAATGTTCAGCCGATGAGGAAACCAAGGCACAGAGAAGTGAAGTGACATAGCCAAGGTAACGCAGCAGACAAGTGGCAGAGCCGGGATTTAAACCCGCATCCTTCTGGCAACCGGGCCCATGCTCTACACACCCGGCCAAACTGCTTCTCTAATCTTAGTGATGAATTATAATTGTACAAACCCACGGTAATGAAAAGACTGAACCAGAGCACTGCTAGAAGAAGGAACACAATCTGGTATCTACTCCTCCCCATCGCCCCCCCTTCCTCCCTCCACCCTGCCCTCTTCCCCTCCCCACATCACTAGTATATATTTGTACATATTTACCACTTTATCTATTTTATTAATGATGTACATATAGCTATAATTCTACTTATTCTGACGGTTTTGGCACCTGTCTACTTGTTTTGTTTTGTTGTCTGTCTCCCCCTTCTAGACTGTGAGCCCTGTATATATGTATATATGTACATATTTATTACTCTATCTATTTATTTATTTTACTTGTACATATCTATTTTATTTATTTTATTTTGTTGGTATGTTTGGTTTTGTTCTCTGTCTCCCCCTTCTAGACTGTGAGTCCACTGTTGGGTAGGGACCGTCTCTATGTGCTGCCAACTTGTACTTCCCAAGCGCTTGGTACAGTGCTCTGCACACAGTAAGCGCTCAATAAATACGATTGATTGATCGATTGATTGATTTTTGGGTAGGGACTTTATATGTTGCCGACTTGTACTTCCCAAGTGCTTAGTACAGTGCTCTACACACAGTTAGCGCTCAATAAATACGATTGAATGAATGAATGAATGACCAACACTATATGTTGCCGACTTGTACTTCCCAAGCGCTTAATACAGTGCTCTGCACACAGTAAGTGCTTAATAAATATGACTGAATAAATGAATGAATGAATGCTCCTCCTCCCCTTCCCATCGCCCCAACTCGCTCCCTTTGCTCTACTCCCCTCCCTGCCCTGCAGTTCTTGTGTATATATGTACATACTTATACTTATAATCATATTTATTTTTATTAATGATGTTTATATATCTATAATTCTATTTATTTATAATGATGCTACTTATGCCTGTTTACTGTTTTGATGTCTGTCTCCCCCCCTTCTAGATTGTAAGCCCATTGTGGACAGGGATTGTCTCTGTTGCTTAACTGTACTTCCCAAGTGCTTAGCACAGTGCTCTGCACATAGTGAGCACTCAATAAATACGATTAAATGAATGAATGGAGCGCGGTTACTTTGGGCAGAGCACCATACTAAACATTGTCGAGAGTACAACATAACTTGTGTTCTGACTATAAAATATATATTAGCATTTATAAATTATTTATCATGAATAATATTAATAATAATAATGATAATATTTATTATCAAGCGCTTAGTACAGTACTCTGCACATAGTAAGCACTCAATAAATACGATTGATGATGAATAATTTATATATTATCTAAAATGATATACTATCTATAAATTATGTTATTATATATTAATTAGATTACCATCTATAAATTATCTATTACCTAAACTTTTCTATTGCCTATAAACCATATATATTATAGCATATTTATTTATACTGATGTCTGTCTCCCCTTCTATTCATTCATTCACTCTTACTATTCACTCAATCGTATTTATTGAGCACTTACTGTGTGGAGAGCACTGTATTAAGCGCTTGGGAAGTACAAGTTGGCAACATAGAAAGATGGTCCCTATCCAACCACGGGCTCATTATGTGCAAAGCACTGTACTAAGCGCTCAGGAGAGTATGATAATAACAGACGTGTCCCCTGCCCACAGTGAGCTTATGGTCTAGAAGGGGAGATGGACATTAACATAAATAAATAAAATTACATATATGTACATAAGTGCTCTGGGGCTGGGAAGGGGGATGAATAAAAGGAGCAAGTCAGGGTGACACAGAAGGGAGTGGAAGAAAAGGAAAAGAAGGATTAGTCAAGGAAGTCTTCTTGGAGGAGATGGGCCTTCAGTAAGACTTTTAAGGAGGGGAGACTAATGTCTCTCGGATATGGAGAGGGAGGGAGATCCAGGCCAGAGGCAGGACGTGGGCGATACGTCGGCAGTGGAATAGGCAAGATCGAGGTACAATGAGAAAATTAGCATTAGAGGGGTGAAGTGTTTGGGCAAGGGGATTGAGTATAGCCCAAATGGAATGTCCTGGAGGTGGAAGAAAAATCTTATAAGCTTCTAGATCTGTTTCCTTTAAGCACTTGATGTTCACCACCCTCAGCCTCGAGCACTTATGTACATCCCCCTTCTACACTGTGAGCCCGTTGTCGGGTAGGGACCGTCTCTATATGCTGCCAACTTGTACTTCCCAAGCGCTTAGGACAGTGCTCTGCACACAGTAAGTGCTCAATAAACACAATTGAATGAATGAATACCCATAATTTATTTAAATGTCTGTCTCCTCTTTGTGGGCAGGGAACATGTTTATGAGACTGTGAGCCCGTTGTTGGTTAGGGATTGTCTCTATCTGTTGCCGAATTGTACTTTCCAAGTGCTTGGTAAAGTGCTCTGCACACAGTAAGCGCTCAATCAATCAATTGTATTTATTGAGTGCTTACTGTGTGCAGAGCACTGTACTAAGCGCTTGGGAAGTACAAGTTGGCAACATATAGAGACAGTCCCTACCCAACAGTGGGCTCACGGTCTAGAAGGGGGAGACAGAGAGCAAAACCAAACATACTAACAAAATAAAATAAATAGAATAGATATGTACAAGTAAAATAAATAAATAGAATAATAAATATGTACAAACATATATACATATATACAGGTGCTGTGGGGAAGGGAAGGAGGTAAGATGGGGGATGGAGAAGGGGATGAGGGGGAGAGGAAGGAAGATGCTCAGTCTGGGAAGGCCTCCTGGAGGAGGCGAGCTCTCAGTAGGGCCTTGAAGGGAGGAAGAGAGCTAGCTTGGCGGATGGGCAGAGAGAGGGCATTCCAGGCCCGGGGGAGGACGTGGGCCGGGGGTCGACGGTGGGACAGGCGAGAACGAGGCACGGTGAGGAGATTAGCAGCAAAGGAGCGGAGGGTGCGGGCTGGGCTGGAGAAGGAGAGAAGGGAGGTGAGGTAGGAGGGGGCGAGGTGGTGGACAGCCTTGAAGCCCAGGGTGAGGAGTTTCTGCCTGATGCGCAGATTGATTGGTAGCCACTGGAGATTTTTGAGGAGGGGAGTAATATGCCCAGAGCGTTTCTGGACAAAGATAATCCGGGCAGCAGCATGAAGTATGGATTGAAGTGGAGAGAGACATGAGGATGGGAGATCCGAGAGAAGGCTGATGCAGTAGTCCAGACGGGATAGGATGAGAGCTTGAACAAGCAGGGTAGCTAACGGTTTGGATGGAGAGGAAAGGGCGGATCTTGGCAATGTTGCGGAGCTGAGACCGGCAGGTTTTGGTCACGGCTTGGATGTGAGGGGTGAATGAGAGAGCGGAGTCGAGGATGACACCAAGGTTGCGGGCTTGTGAGACGGGAAGGATGGTAGTGCCGTCAACAGAGATGGGAAAGTCAGGGAGAGGGCAGGGTTTGGGAGGGAAGACAAGGAGTTCAGTCTTGGACATGTTGAGTTTTAGGTGGCGGGCAGACATCCAGATGGAGATGTCCCGAAGGCAGGAGGAGATGCGAGCCTGGAGAGAGGCGGAGAGAGCAGGGGCAGAGAGGTAGATCTGGGTGTCATCAGCGTAGAGATGATAGTTGAAGCCGTAGGAGCGAATGAGGTCAACAAGGGAGTGCGTGTAGATCGAGAACAGAAGGGGACCAAGCACTGAACCTTGGGGAACCCCCACAGTAAGAGGATGGGAGGGGGAGGAGGAGCCCGCAAAAGAGACTGAGATTGAACGACCAGAGAGATAAGAGGAGAACCAGGAGAGGATGGAGTCTGTGAGGCCAAGGTCGGATAGTGTCGGATAGCTCAATTAATATGATTGAATGAATGACTGTGCTCTGCACACGGTAAGTACACAATAAATTGATTGATTAAGTGAGAGAGCAGAACAAGGAAAGTAGATATGAGAGTCATCGTCGTTAAAGCTGGTGGATGAAGTCAAGAGAATAAGAGTAAAGCAAGAAAAGAAGGAGACCCAGAAATTATGGGTGGGGAATATGGAGAGATTTTGAGGTAGTGAAGTCAGGATAAACCTGGAGGATGGAGTTAAAATCCAGTGTGGGCAAAGCGGATTTGTTTGAAGAATGTAGTAATAATCATAATAATAAATGTGGTATTTGTTACGTGCTTACTGTGTGCTGGGCACTGTACTAAGTGCTGAGGTAGAGACAAGCAAATCGGGTTGGACAAAGTCCCTTTCCCATATGGGGCTCACAGTCGCAATACCCATTTTACACATGTGAGAATGTAGGCACAGAGAAGTGAAGTGACTTCCCAGGATCACATAGCAGACAAGTGGCAAAGCCGGGTTTAGAACCCATGACCTTCTGACTCCAAGGTCCTTTTGCTATCTACTACTTCCCCATGCCGCTTCTCAGTGTAAATGTAAATGTAAATTGTAATTTAGATGTAGAATAAAACTTCAAAAAGGAGGGAAAATCAAGACCAATGAATGAGGGCAGGGAAGGAGAAAGATTGAGATAGGAAGGATTTCTAGTTATCGAGCTCAAAGGAGAAGTGAGAGAAGAGGAGAAAAGAAATAAGACAGATGGAGACAGAGGGAAAAGAACAACCACAAGAAGTCAGAGCTAACTGCTTTTGCAGCGTCCCCATTTCACAAAGCGCATGTGATGACATTGGAGCCTGGATTACTGCATCAGCCTTCTCTCTGATCTCCCATCCTCTTGTCTCTCCCCACTTCAGTCTATACTTCATGCTGCTGCCCGGATCATCTTTGTGCAGAAACGCTCTGGGCATGTTACTCCCCTCCTCAAAAATCTCCAGTGGCTCCCAGTCAACCTACGCATCAAGCAAAAACTCCTCAGTCTCGTCTTCAAGGCTGTCCATCCCCTCGCCCCCTCCTACCTCACCTCCCTTCTCTCCTTCTCCAGCCCAGCCCGCACCCTCCGCTCCTCTGCCTCTAACCTCCTCACCGTGCCTCGTTCTTGCCTGTCCCGCCGTCACCCCCCGGCCCACATCCTCCCCCTGGCCTGGAATGCCCTCCCTGCACACATCCACCAAGCTAGCTCTCTTCCTCCCTTCAAAGCCCTACTGAGAGCTCACCTCCTTTAAGAGGCTTTCCCAGACTGAGCCTGAGCTCCCTTTGTCCTCTCCTCCTCCCCACCCCTCACCTCCTTCCCCTCCCCACAGCACCTGTATTTATGTTTGTACAGATTTATTACTCTATTTTACTTGTACATATTTACTATTCTATTTATTTTGCTAATGATGTGCATTTAGCTTCAATGCTTTTTGTTCCGACGACTTGACACCTGTCCACATGTTTTGTTTTGTTGTCTGTCTCCCCCTTCTAGACTGTGAGCCTGTTGTTGGGCAGGGACCGTCTCTATATGTTGCCAACTTGTACTTCCCAAGCGCTTAGTACAGTGCTCTGCACATAGTAAGTGCTCAATAAATACGATTGAATGAAATCCATTATTGGGAGAAGAAAGAAGGAAGGCAGAGTCGTCATTGAATGAGGAGCGGTCAGATTTGGAGGTAGAGAAACAGGTCTGTGATGCACTGAGCCCCTTCCTTCCTCTTCCCCTCGTCCCCCTCTCCATCCCCCCCATCTTACCTCCTTCCCTTCCCCACAGCACCTGTATATATGTATATATGTTTGTACATATTTATTACTCTATTTATTTATTTATTTTACTTGTACATATCTATCCTATTTATTTTATTTTGTTAGTATGTTTGGTTTTGTTCTCTGTCTCCCCCTTTTAGACTGTGAGCCCACTGTTGGGTAGGGACTGTCTCTATATGTTTCCAATTTGTACTTCCCAAACTCTTAGTACAGTGCTCTGCACATAGTAAGCGCTCAATAAATACGATTGATGATGATGGTGAAATCGAGATCTGATAGTGTTTCAAGGAGGAAAGAGTGGTCTTCAATATTGGAGATAGCCGAGGGGTCAGAGCAGCTCCCATTGGAATTGGTGAGCAGTCTTATTGAGGTGAAGTTGGTGAATCCTTGGGATCCTGCAGGATCTAGAAAAAAGTTGTTAGTGAATGCAAAGTTTTTATAAAACTCATTAGAGGAATTTGGACCAGAATGGGAGCGGGGCTATGGGGTGATGGATAGGATGACTATGTTGGATCCACATATATATATTTTTTTAAGTATTAGAGACTTATATTTGAAGACAGAAGGAATGGAACCACCAGAATGAGAGTGTGAGAGACGTTGAAGATAACAGTGGGGAAGGAAGAATAATGATCATGATCATATCAATATTTGTTAAGCACTTAGTACCAAGCACTGTGGTAGATACAAGATAATCAGGTCCCACCTGGGGCACACATTCTAAGCAGGAGAGAGAATGGGTATTGAGTCCCCATTTTGCAGATGAGGGAACTGAGGCATAGAGAAGCTAAGTGACTTGCCCAAGGTGACCCAACAGGTATGTGGTGAAGGTGGGATTAGAACCCAGGTCCTCTGACTCCTAGGCCCAATCTCTAAGAGAGCGTTTTAAACAAGGGAGAGAGGATGGGAGTAAGAAGCATAGATAGAGAGGGAAGATTTTGATTGCTTACCAGCTGCTCTTCATGACAGCATCGGTAAGGAGGGGCAAAGGAAAAGGTAGTAGTAGACTAGCGAAGAGACGATGAAGGGGCTTTATAATGTTTGACCTCACGGTGTCTATTTAACCAACAAAGTAGTAGAGGGAGATTTTAATGTCTGTTCTAAGGCTCAGAGAGGGAGGTGCTGAAATCAATCATCTTTTCCCCAAAACTAAAATGAAATTATAGTTAACGTTGTTACCATGACAGGAAATTCAACTACCGCAAAAGCTAGCTGAAGTTTCAAAATTGCGTTGGCAGGTAAATATGGCTCTGAGTATAATTTCTCTAGCCATCAGATTACCTAACTGTGAAATTAGAACAAGGAAGCCAGATATGAATTTATTTCAGCCTGTCGATCATTGACGTTTCTAGTGTTTTGAGATCATCTGTCTCCCTACATCACAGAACTATTTATTAATATTCTTCCTCAGACCATGATTTTATTTCTTGAAAAGGCCTTTTCGTCGAGAGAATTTCTGCAACTGCATCAAGAAACTGCTGTGAAAGGTCTAGATGTGATGCAGGTGGAGGGAGTGTGTATGTGTCATTTCCTGTGTCTCATCATTTCTTGGCAGATTTGCTGTCCAGTAGATGGAAAAAAACCTTAGTAACAGCTGAAATCTGTTTCTTATCAACATATTTTACAGAGGTTGAAGCAAGTCATCTTGTCATCCATTTGGCTCCATAGTCATCCCTGGGTTGATCTGGTGAGATTTCCCTTGGGATTAAAAAGTTGAAAGACAACTTCATTCCATTCCGACTGTCCTTGCTTCACTGCACTGCACGTTCAATATGTATCGTTCTAGTGGAACTAACATTTTGACACTCAAATGATACTTTTCAACTCCTCAGTTTATATTCCTAATTGTCCCATTTCATTACCATATCTAGGTACATTCTACCTACTGTTTTGCATTAATTTTTCCCCAGCCTCCTGACTATTCTTCTGCAATAATAATAATGGTATTTGTTAAGCGCTTACTATGTGCCAAGCACTGTTTGAAGCGCTGAGGTAATAATAATAATAATAATAATAATAATAATGGCATTTATTAAGCGCTTACTGTGTGCAATGCACTGTTCTAAGCTCTGAGGTAATCAGGTTGTCCCACATGGGGCTCACAGTCTTAATCCCCATTTTACAGATGAGGTAACTGAGGCACAGAGAAGCTAAGTGGCTTGCCCAAGGTCATGGAGCAGACAAGGGGCAGAGCCGGAATTAGAGCCCAGGTCCTCTGACTCTCAAGCCAGTGCTCTTGTCACTATGCCATACTGCTATTCTGTATCTGTAGTCTGTCTCATATTACAGATGAAATAGGATACATTTAACCCAAAGAACCTTCAAGAAGTGTTCTTATTATACCGGTGATGTGATAGCGATCTATATGCATATATATTTTGCTACATATATATATATATATAAGCATCGTTAAAATTATGACACAGGGGATATACAGACATGCTTAAAATTATGACACATTGGCCATATCTGCTTGAAACAGATCCTGTTCTGGAAAGTATGCTTTTCCGATGGATGAAAATATCCCTTTTTGGAGTATATCCATCTCCGACAAGCCTTACATTAGGTTCCAAGTGAACTCTGGGGACCTCCTTTACAGACACAGAACTGACACGTCCAGAGCAACAAATTTTTAGTCTTTCCTGCTTGCCCATCTTGACCTCATCCTACCTAGCAGCATCTCAGACTTTGGCAGGCCTCCTGCTTTCTCTTCCACCTCTACCCCGCTACTTGGGGTTTGTTTCTTCAGTGGTGATCTCAGGGTCCACAAGGGCTGGAAATAAAGCAAAGGAGTCAGCAGAGAGCTGACAGCAAACCGCAGCAGCGATTTCTGGTTGGGTGGAACCACCCCCATAGAAATGGCAGAATCTCACAGAATACAGTCCCTGTGAGCAGTGGTTGGAGTTTAAACTTTTCAATTTTACTACGCTGAATTCTGACTTAACACCCTACTACCAAATCCTCGGACAGCTATTCAGGCAAAAAAAAAATGTGGATTCTGTCCAATTTTTTCTGGCTGCAATTAGGTTTGCCCTGTTGAGAAATTGCCAGAATAGTAGAGATAGATAATTTCCATGTCAGTGGGGATAAACTCATGGTTTCTTGTGGTTACTGATCATCATCAAGGCTTTTTCTTTTCATAAAATGAGGTGTTTGTCATAGAATTCTGAGGACATTTCAAATTGGTTATGGACATTTGGTCTCCTTGAATTCTGAGCTTCAACTAGACTATTCCAGTTCCACTCAGAAAAGGCTGTGTTACTGTTTATATTAAAATACCGGTTGAATCCTATGGAATGCATCTCCTGCACGAGAAACATTCAGTTGTACAACATAATCCTCCATTAAATAATCTAGAGCATGGCTTGAAATGAAAGCCCAGTGAAAAAGTGTAGGCTTTTTTTAAAAAAAATATGAGCCCCATTTTTCTCGTTTTGACCAATTTCATCACTTTGCATACGCCTTTCTTATTTTTCTGCAATGCCAGCCCTTTGTTGTTCAAAGAAACTGGGACAATGAGATTTTTATCAGCATCAGTGGGTCTGGTGGCCTTTGTGTTTTGCGTACAAAAAGATGGTCCCTTGTTGTAATGTTGTATTTGTTACCCATAACTTTTACTATTTTCTTTTCTTCCTCTTGGGGTTATGATCTTCCCAAAGTGTCTGCTCTAAAACAGTTCTTGTCTTTGTGATTGCCGTATTCCACACCAATCTGTCTTTGGTGGCCGATTTTTCAGTCACCGCAATTCTTGTTTTTCCTCGAAAAAATTTTAAGTATTTCTTCGAAGTTGTAAAAAGTCAATGTAACTTACCACTTGAAAAAAAATTGCAAAAAACTCCAAATAAGTTCATTTTAAAAAAATTAAAGCATTCAAGGTGTTTCAGCTGAAAGGACTGCTTCAGATTTACTGTTTGTGTTGCTCGCCTAAAAACAAACTGATTGAACATCATCGTATCGGAACCTATTGACTATTGAACATAATGTACACGGTTCTGTAATCAGTCAGTGGTATTTATTGAGCACTGACTTTATGCAAAGCACTGTATTTGGCACTTGGGAGAGAATTCAATTAAGTTGGCAGACACGATTCTTGCCTTGTTTTCACTCTAGGGGGGAGACGGACTTTAAAATAAATTACAGATACAGGAAACAGTGTGTAAGGCTATGTGCGCATGTGCTATGGGAATGGGGTGAGTAACAAAATGTGGAAGGGATTCAGAACTAAAAGCACAGGCGATGCAGAAGGGAAGGCATTGGGGGAAATGAGGGCTTAGTTGGGGAAGGCCTCAGAGGAGCTGTGATTTCAGGAGGCCTTTGAAGGTGGGGCGGATGGTGGTCTGTCCTCTAGACTGTAAGCTTCTTAGGACCACTGAACATGTCTATCAACTCTGCTGTATTGTACTTAGCTTAGTGCTCTGTGCACAACAAGCTCCCGATAAATACCTTGGATTGACATGAAGTGGAGGGACTGTCAGACCAGAGGGAAGATGTGAGCAAGGGGACAGAGGCGAGACAGATAAAATGGAAGTACCATGAGTAGGTTGGATTAGGCTTAGAGGGAAATCAAAAGCAAAATGATGACACAATAATCATAATAATAATTATTATTATAATAATATAACAATCATATAATCATTATAATAATTATAATATTATAATGATATAATAATAATAATAAAATAAAAATGAGGATGGTATTTGCTAAACGCTTTATGTGTGTCCAGCACTGTTCTAAGCTAAGCACGTTGCATACGATCCCTTTTCCACATGAGGCTCACATTCTTAATCCTGATTACATAGCTGAGGGAACTGAGGCACAGAGAAGTGAAGTGACTTGCCAAAGATCACACAGCAGACAAGTGGCAGAGCCAGGATTAGATCCCAGGTCCTGCTGACTCTCAAGCCCATGCTCTAAACCCTAGGCCGCACTATTACTATTACCATCACCACTACATATTTTCATAATGATCATCATTCACTTTATCCAATTATTTCTTAGGATTTCGCACGGTCCTGTCCACCTTGGGGAATGTCCTAAGTGGTTCATCAGACAGTTTCACTACTGATGGTATTGCCTGAACAGGCAGAACTGGGGCTAGAACTCAGATCTCCAAATGCCCAGAGCAAACATCTTTTTCCTTAACCTATAATGGGGCCAACAGGACAAACAAATCCACATCAGAACAAGAGGCAGAGAACCCAAACTTGATTTCATCGGTTTACACTCAAGCTAAGGTCATCAGAATGGATGGTTTAACCAGGACACTAGGTGAGAGTTTAGTTGAACTAGCAGACTATTCTCCCATCAGATCCCGAGGGGAATCAGCAATCAAACAATTAATCATATTTATTAAGTGCTTAAGCAATGGGTCCTCCTAAACATGCAGAGGAGAAGAACCTCCCTTTACCAATCTGCTTCCTGCTTATGACCGTAATGGCCAGGCAGGAGGCAGGGAGGCCAGCAAGGAGGTTGATACAGTAGTCATGGTAGGATATAATAAGCTCTTGGATCAGCATAGCAGGAGATTCGATGGAGATAAAAGAGTGGATTTTAGTGATGTTGTGGAGATAAAACTTTCAAGATTTGGTTACAGGCTGAATAAGTGAGTTGAATGAGAGTGATGGGTGGAGGAAAATGCCAAAGTTATGGACTTGGGAGTCAGGAAGGATGGGAAGATGAGGAGTTCCGATTTGAACACGTTAAGTTTAAGGTATCGGTCGGACATCCAAGTAGAGATGGCCTGAAGATAGGAGGAATTGTGAAACTGAAGAAAAGAGGGAGGTCAGGACTAGAGAGGTAGATTTGGGAATTATCTGCCTGGAGATGTTCCTTGAAGCTGTGGGAGATGATGACTCTCCCAGGGAGTGGGTGTAGATGGAGAGTAGCAGGGGACCCAAAACTGAATTTGGAAGGACCCCCACAGTGAGAGAGTAGAGGAGGATCCTGAGAGAGAGAGAGATACAGATTGAATGAGGAGTGATCAGAAAGACAGAAGGAGAATCACGAGAGGACTGTGTCAGGGAAGCCAGGAGAAGGGGGTGATCAACAGGGCAGCTGAGGGGTTAAGTAGCATTAGGATGGAGTAGGGGCCATTGGATTTGGCAAAAAGGAGGTCTAGCCAAGGTTAGATAGCATTTCCAGGGGTAGGGTGTGAAGCAAATAGTCAAAGGTGGGAGAGAGGTCAAAGATAATTTTCATAGAATACATTATTCGAAATCTCTCGAGCACTGACCCTTTTTATTATAGTTGAAGGTAAACAGTGCTGCCATTTTACTGCCTTTTCCCCAATAAAAAGTGTACAATTAAATTGAAATATTATTTTAAGCTTTCTTTTTTCTTTTTTTTTTTTTTGGTTTCTTCAACCTATAAATAGCATGGTCTTACACGTGAGACACGTAAGACACGTAAGACACATGGTCTTACACTCTTACACGTGAATATATTGAATTCAGATTGTAAGACATCAAAATCAAGCATGGAGTTATGAATCTTGTTGGAAAGGAATTTTTATTTCCATCGAATGTACATGCCAGGACTTTTGCTTCTGGAGCCAGCATTTTTATATTTTTATTATGTGAGAACGACCGATGAAGACAGATCAGCTAATCTCATGACCTGATGATAACTTTAGAAAAAACAAAATTCACCCGAATTTTCTGGATTTTGATTAGGAAAACATATTTAAAAGTCTGTATGACTTTGGAGTAAGCAAAGGAAGGGGGTAGTGAATGGAAACACTCAAAGGAAATTCAAAGACAAAAAACAGATAGAGAAAATATTTCACTTTTGGCATTTTCTAAATAAACCAACACATTAATTAGGACACTGAACAGAGATCAAGTAAAGTGATATCTTAGAAATATTGATAAATATCAGCTTTCAGCAGAATCAAACAATCCCAAAAAATCAGTATGATGTGCTGTAGTTTACTGAAAATAAAATGTATAACACCTGGGAGCAAGAAGCAAGACATGTTTCCCTGCCTTCAAGAAGTTATCATTATACATATATACATGAGATAAATATATTCTATAAATCATAATATTGATTTCTCACACTTTATATGCATTTATATTTATGTGCAATAAATGCATATTATACACATGATATATTTTGTGTAATTATTTGTAGATACGTTTATGTAATTTATTTGTATATTTATGTATAAATATATGAAATATATTTATTTATTACACACTATATTTATCCTTTATGGACACATATGATGCTGACTTTGTGAATCTGAGTGCAATTGAGAAACAATGTCTTGTGCACTATACCCATGAAAATATAGTTAGGCGCCTTTCCTGGTGCCTTGCCATTTAGGGTTAGCATTTTAAGTTTAAGAACGAAGATGTTCTGCTTCCTCTTCTTCAACAAAGTCACTGGAGAAGCAGCATGGCCTAGTGGCAGGAGCACTGGCTTGGAAGTCAGAGGTCATGGGTTCTAATCCCCGCTTCGCCACTTGTCCGCTGGGTGACCTGGGGCAAGTCACTTGACTTCTCTGGGCCTCAGTTAACTCATCTATAAAATGGGGATTGAGACAGCCTCACGCGAGGCAACCTGATTACCTTGTATCTACCCCAGTGCTTAGAACAGTGCCTGGCACGTAGTAAGCGCTTAACGACTACTATTATTATTATTATTCATTCATTTGACCACATTTATTGAGTGCTTATTGTGTACAAAACACTGTATTAAGCGCTTGGGAGAGTACAATATAACAGTAAACAGTCACATTCGCTGCCCACATTGAGCTTATAGTCTAGAGGAACAGAGTGGGGCCACTAATATTTCATAGGACTTTATGATTGCATAAAAGACAGGAGCTGAATTTGTTTTAGTGATAATCAAGTGTTTTAAGCCATATATTCAGACTCTCTCACTCTGTCTCCCCTCACCTAACAGCAAGCATTTTTTTTATGGTATTTGTTAAGTTCTTACGAGAAGCAGCGAAGCTCAGTGGCAAGAGCCCAGGCTTGGGAGTCAGAGGTCATGGGTTCGAATCCTGTCTCCGCCACATGTCTGCTGTGCGACCTTGGGCAAGTCAGTTAACTTCTCTGAGCCTCAGTTACCTCATCTGTAAAATGGTGATTAAGCCCCACAGGGGACAACCTGATACCTTATATCTACCCCAGCGCTTAGAATAGTGCTTTGCACATAGTAAGCGCCTAACAAATGCCATCTTTATTATTATTATTACTATGTGTCAGGCACTGTTCTAATTGCTGGAGTAGATACAGGGCAATCAGGTTGGACACAGTCCATGTCCCACATGGGGCTCATGGTCTTAATCCCCATTTTTTTTACAGATGAGGGAACTGAGACATGGAGAAGTTAAGTGGCTCACCTAAGGTCACACGACACATAAGTCAAGCACTTAGTACAGTGCTCTGCAAACAGTAAGCGCTCAATAAATACGATTGAATGAATGAATGTCGCGAAGTCAGGATTAGAACCCAGGTCCTTCTGACTCCTAGGCCTGTGCTCTATCCACTAGACCATGCTGTTGCTCCATGCATTGTAATAGAGCTGGTGAGGACAGTGAGTTCTGTCTGTGGTTATGGAACAAAGCATCTCGGTTAAATCTCAGTAGCCCAGGACACTACTGTTCATTCTTCATCATCCTACTGCCAAATCAATCAATCAATCATATTTATTGAGCGCTTACTATGTGCAGAGCACTGTACTAAGCTAATCCTGCCAGTTCTTCCTGAATAACATCTCCTGGACCACCCCTTCTTCCCTCCCCAAACCCTTATCACCCTGGCACAAGCCCTGATTGTGCCATGGCTAGAAAAACGCATTAGCCTCCTCACTGCTCTCCCAGTCTCCAACCTCTGTCATCCTTCCAGTCGATTTTACTTTTATGGAATTTATTAAGCGCTTACCATGTGCCAGGTACTGTGCTAAGTGCTGGGAGCCGGGGTTGAGATTGGGGAGGGGAGGAGATGTAAGGATCGAGGTTCTGGGAGGAAGGTGGTCAGGAAGATAGGTAGGGAGGTAGGCCGGGGGAGGATATGAGGCGGGGAAGGACCGAGAGCAATTAGATTGTTGGGAGGTTGGTAAATGAAATCAGCTTGCTTGATTTTTACATAGCAATGCAACTCTTGTATAATACTGTCATCTCCCTCTTCCATAATGCCTCTCCAAATACTAATGTTTTCAGGAATTATAATAATAACAATAATAACTGGGGGGGGGGGGGGGGTTAAGCATCTATTACGTGCTAAGTAATGTACTTGGTCCTGGGGTAGATGCAAGAAAAGCAGGCTAGACACAGGCCTGTCCGTTATTTTTAAATATGTTGGTTTTAAGTAGGAAGGGAGAGGAGGTGGTGAATCTTCATTTTTTCAGATAGGGAAACGGAGGCACAGAGAAGTTGAAGTGACTTGCCCGAGGTCTCACAGCAGGCAATCGGTAGAACTGGGACTGGAACTCAAGTCATCTGATTTCCAGGTCCATGCCCTTTCCACTAGGCCATACCATGTCAAAGGTTTTTTCTTCCAGCAGAGGTAGTAGAATTTAAAGAATCCTTGAAATACAGACCAAACCTTCTTACGAACCCATCCAATCCACTTTTAATAAAGTAATAAATAGATTTTGAAAAGCGCACTACTCATTAATCAGAGAGGCAGCAAGGCTTAGTGGAAAGACTGTGAGCTTGTTGTGGGCAGGGAAAGTCACTCTTTATTCCTGTATTGTCCTTTCCCAAGCACTTAGTACAGTGCTCTGCACACAGTAAGTGCTCAATAAATATGATTGATGATGATGATGATTGGTTTCTATGTAACTTTGGCAAGTCACTTAACTTCTCTGTGCCTCAGTTTCCTTAACTGTAAAATGGGGATTCAATATCTGTTCTCCCTCCTACTGAGCCTGTGAGCCTCAAGTGGTATAAGGACTGTGTCCAACCTGATTAACTTGCCTCTACCCCAGCACTTAGAACAGTGCTTGATACCTAGTAAGCACTTCACAAACATAATAATAATAATAGTGATAGCACTGTTTGGGAGGAATCAATCAGCTAGTAGTATTTATTTAGCGTTCACTTTGTGCAGAGTACTGTACTCAGTGCTTGGGAGAGTACAACACGGCAAAGTTGGTAGACCACAATGAGCTTACAGTCTAGAGGAAGCCTTATTCCCCAACTGCCGTCCTGCCATTTTCCCTGCCCTAAATTCACCCTGCACTAAAAACAAAAGGTTGGAAACCCCTATTCACAAGGTCACAGACATAGTGCAAATAAAACATAGAGCAGTACAAACACAGAGCTTTGCACGGGATATTATCCAGGAACAGCTAGACTGTTAAAGATGTACTTTGAAATACAGTCGGTATTTCATGATCTTTCTATATTTGACTAGAGCCAGCTAATGTGTGCAATTCAATTCTTTCACGAGCTGGAAAAAATGGAGAAAACAGTAAAAACAGCTAACAGATTCAACTTGTATTAACAGACAAATGAGTAAAGACTAATGAAAGAATTTTAGGTAATCATCTCTTCATTTACATTTCAAAAGACAGAATCCTAGAGAAAATCTCCACACCCTCACATTTCACTTAAATCTTTAGTTCTACTTCATCCACCAGGACCCTTAAGAAGAGCTGTTAATAAACAACCCAATTGATTGATTTCCTTCCTTTTTCTTCCTGCTTGGTCCCTGGAGATGTTCAATGATCAGTGAAATGTCAAAAGGAGGAAGGAGTAACGGATATGGATAATCCACATACTTGTAAGCACATCTCTGGCTTATTTAAAGTGGATCGTCAGGGAAACAAGAGAAAATGTTCTCATAAAAATCTTTTCAATATGTGAACCTTTAAAGGAGATTCCCTGAGATGTCAAAGATGCCACTGCCATTAAAGTTTTCAAGAAGACAGGTGAACGATGAGACTCTAGCAAGTTTCACAGTATCTCATTGCCTTCCAGTTGGGAGTAAGATCAATATAGTTCTTCTTGAACAGTGACTAAGGATATCACTGACCACATGCTCTCAAAAGAGAAATGAACACCTAACAGCATGGTGACATACAGCATTTATGGCTCTTACAGTTAATCTGCCACAAGAGAAGTGTGAGGCACATCATCTTCATAGTTTCCCCCCAAATATTCAAAATATTCTGACACCATTATTACATCTTCCTGTTGATAAACTCTACTGTATTACGCTCTCCCAAAGACCAAGTACAGTGCTCGGCACAAAGTGAGAAGCAGTTGCTTCAAATACTGTGGTCTAGTGAATAGAGCACAGGCCAAGAGTCAGAAGGACCTGGGTTCTAATCCCAGCTCCGCCCCTTGATTTCTGTGTTAACTTGGCCAAGTCACTTCACTTCTCTGTGCCTTAGTTACCTCATGCGTAAAATAGAGATTAATACTGTGAGTCTCATATAATAATAATAATGACGATGGCATTTATGAAATGCTTACTATTTGCAAAGCACTGTTCTAAGCCCTGGGGAGGATATGAGATTATCAGGTTGTCCCACGTGGGGCTCACAGTCTTAATCCCCATTTTACAGATGAGGTAACTGAGGCACAGAGAAGTCAAGTGACTTGCCCAAGGTCACACAGCTGACAAGCGGCGCAGCCAGGATTAGAACCCATGACCACTGACTCCCAAGCCCGGGCTCTTTCCACTGAGCCACGCTGCTTCTCATAATAATGATGGCATTTATTAAGTGCTTACTATGTGCAAAGCACTGTTCTAAGTGCTGGGGAGGTCACAAGGTGATTAGGTTGTCCCACCAGGGGCTCACACTCTTCATCCCCATTTTACAGATGAAGTAACTGAGGAACAGAGAAGTTAAGTGACCTGCCCGAAGTCACACAGCTGACAATTGGTGGAGCCAGGATTCGAACCCATGACCTCTGACTCCAAAGCCCGGGCTCTTTGCACTGAGCCACGCTGCTTCTCTATAGCCACACTGCTTCTCTTTGGGACATGGACTGTGTCCCACGTTATTAGCTTGTATCTCCCTCAGGGGTTAGTACATTGCCCGGAACATAGAAAGTGCTTAACAAAGAAAAAATAAGACCTCAATAAATGCCATTGATTGATTGATTTAGACTTTGGAAATTACCTAGTTTGTTTGGCTGTCCCGAGATTCCGAGATTGCTCCCCAACAACATGAAAAGCAGCATTACCTAGTGGAAAGACTATACTAGTGAGTCTGGGAGTCAGAGGACTTGAGTTCGAATCCCAGCCCTGCCACTTGCTTGCTAACTTCTCTGTGCCTCGGTTTCGATTCAACACCTGCTTAGACTGTGAGCCCCATGTGAGACAAGGACTGTGTCTGACCTGAACAGTGTTTGACCTATAGTGTTTAACAAAATTATTAACATTTTTATTATTATTATTGTTAGTCAATTAATGGTATTTATTGAACACTTTTCTGTGTGCAGAGCATTAAACTCAGATTCAGAGATGGGACTATATCATCATTCGCCATCACCAATGGGGAAAAGCAGCCCTGCATGTTGGCCAAGATCTGTTTAATTTTATTTTTTCAGTCACAGTTCATTCAATTGTATTTATTGAGCGCTTACCGTTTGCAGAGCACTGTACTAAGCGCTTGGGAAGTACAAGTTGGCAACCTATAGAGATGGTCCTTACCCAACAATGGGCTCACAGTCTAGAAGGGGGTCAGAGAGGCTCATGAGTCCGAGGCATGAAGCCAGCCCCCTTTTGCTCACTAGTATTTTTAGTGTGCTTCCTGGCACCCGGGCCGCCAAAACTTGGGTATATGGCATGGAGGTAGTCCTGCCTTTTGCCAGCACTCATGTTATTATTGTTCTTTCAGTTTTCTGGGGCACAAAGACCCAAATGGCAAGACTCAAATCTGGGGTTCATGGCATGAAGCCACTACCCCCTTTTACTGGCACCCAAATTTTAAAAATAATAGTTGTCCTATTTGTTAAGTGTTTACTATGCACTAAGCATTGTACTAAGCAATGGGGGTAAATACAGCATCATCAGGTACCACATGGGGCTGACAGTCTCAGTAGGAGGGAGTCTCAGATATCATAGCACCGTATTTAAGAGCTTGGAAGTAACTACGGTGGACAGATCAGCAGGGCACACTTCGTTGGTGAAAGGAAGCTGCTGTTCTTTTTGAGCAAGATGCTTCGGACTAGCAAACGTGACAAACATCACAATAAACATTGGGTGCAAACAAGGAGTCACACATTCATCCACACAAAAGATTCCTCAACAGTGGGGGTCATCTTCAAAAGAAAGACTAACAAGATGGCAACTCTATTTTGAGACTGGAACTTGGACCCAATTCCCAAACTCCAGACCGATTAGTGGTAAAATGAGAAGTGTAGGGAGACAATTGTGGATAGTGGCAGTAAATCAGGTGGCTTAAAAGACCAATCGGGAACCGTGGAAAGGCACAGATCTCATTTAGAAATACCCCAACTACATCACATCAAACTTTTGAGTTAGATAATAAATTGCATTATAAAGGTACCACTATCAAATCCTCCTAATAATTGGCTTGAAACATAAAACAACATTAGGTTAGCTATGAACAGAAGATTCTGTGCAATTTTTACCTCATGCCACGTGGTGTGAAATAGATTTACAGCTTATGCAATGGACTCTATGTGTAAATTACTTGGATAATTTAGACTAAAAATTACAATTGAGCCTGAGCTAGATACATCAGTCCAAAACTAGCTATCCATCTAAGATATTCAAAAAACTGAGGAAAACATCTACTTCAAAGGTCAAGGTATTCAGATAACATGGATATTTATACTCAGCCAAGTGATTTATGTCAGTGACAGAAATGTAATTCTGCAATCTTGTCATTCACTGCTTAGCCTCTGAAGTCACTCTGCTCAATGTACTGAATGCATACGATCGAACGAAAATGGGTTATTTGACATATTTTTCTCTTAATTTGGAGTTGCTTCCAAATGGAGAGATTTTCTTCTCATTTAAATGCTCGGTATAATACATGGCATTCGGTGACTGTCCATACTCAGCTCACCAGATGTAGAAAGGATTTTTATAAGGAGGAAAAGATCAGTGTCTGAAATTTCCTGAGGCACCAGGCTAACTTTGTCAAGGAGTCCTCCAGGCAGACCAAAACAAAGATTTAGCAGCTACATATCACAGCTCTATCTCCAAATTCTCATTATAAATATTTTTCCAAGAGCCACCTTGTTGACATAAATTGATAAACTGCATTTTCGGGCCATTTGCCACTAGTTCAGTACCCAGTACTGTGCCCAAGCCAAAGGCGGTGGAAACGGATTACCTAGTCTTCCTATGTTAATTATTAATTCTGGTATTTGTTAAGGGCTTACTATGTATCGTATACTGTTCTAAACACTGGGATAGACGTAAGCTAATCAGATCGGACACTTGTCCCATCCCACGTGGGGAATCACAGTCTAAGTAGGAGGGAGAATGGGTATTGAATCCTCATTTTATAGTAGAGGAAAGTGAGTCACAGAGAAGTTAAATGACTTGTCCAAGGTCACACAACAGGTGCGTGGCAGAGCTGGGAGTAGAGCTCAGGTCCTCCGACTCTTAGGCCATGTTCCCTCCTGACAGTTATCCTGAAAATTGAAAATCTTTCGAAGCCTTAGCCAAAAGAGCCAAATACATTACCCTACTTTCACAGTTCAAAATGACCCATGGTGAAATTTACCACTGTAGCTTTAGCTGCCCTATACTAGATGACCTTTGGATAGCACCAGGTCCCCGGGGCTTCAGTCATCGATCAGGTTAATCTGGAGCTATGTCTGAGGTCACGGTCTCACAGAAAAATCCTGTCTGTAAAACATCATCCAAACAGCTCCGCCCTCGCCTGCTAACTTGTAACAAAATTCGCTGATTTACTATCCCCTCTTACCTATAATACTGGCTCCATTTAAAAAAATCCACGAATTCTGTTCATTTTTTTCTTTTGCTCTTCCTGTAAAGATTTGTTTTCTCTCTGGACAGACTCATCTTGTAAATCTATCAATCAACCAATCAGTGTTATTTATTGAGTGCTTACATTGTGCAGAGCACAGTACTAAGCGCTTGGGAGAGTACAGTGGAACAGAGTTAGCAGTCACATTCCCGGCCTGCGACGAGCTTTGAATGATCCATAAATGTATCTGTTCATTTTCAAAAATGGTGAGACCCTATCTATGTACTCCTCGTAACGACTGTGGTATTTGTTAAGTACTTTCTATGTGCCAAGCACTGATGTAGATACAATGTGATCAGATAAGAAATGGTTCCTGTTCCACATAGAGGTAACAGTCCTAGTGTGTTAGTACGTACGCTTGTCTGATTAAGAACACCAATGTCTGACCAATACTCCTTTGCCTGTGAAGGTACATCTTTGCTGCTGAAAGGCTTCTATCTCATACAGGCAGAAACTCCTCACCCTGGGCTTCAAGGCTCTTCATCCCCTCGCCCCCTCCTACCTCACCTCCCTTCTCTCCTTCTACTGCCCAGCCCGCACCCTCCGCTCCTCCACCGCTGATCTCCTCACCGTACCTCGCTCTCGCCTGTCCCGCCATCGACCCCCGGACCACATCATCCCCCGGGCCTGGAATGCCCTCCCTCTGCCCATCCGCCAAGCTAGCTCTCTTCCTCCCTTCAAGGCCCTGCTGAGAGCTCACCTCCTCCAGGAGGCCTTCCCAGACTGAGCCCCTTCCTTCCTCTCCCCCTCGTCCCCCTCTCCATCCCCCCATCTTACCTCCTTCCCTTCCCCACAGCACCTGTATATATGTATATATGTTTGTACATATTTTTACTCTATTTATTTATTTTATTTGTACATATCTATTCTATTTATTTTATTTTGTTAGTATGTTTGGTTTTGTTCTCTGTCTCCCCCTTTTAGACTGTGAGCCCACTGTTGGGTAGGGACTGTCTCTATATGTTGCCAATTTGTACTTCCCAAGTGCTTAGTACAGTGCTCTGCACATAGTAAGTGCTCAATAAATACGATTGATGATGATGATACAGGGTCTGTCTGTTTTCAAACCTGACTTGTGGCATTCCAGTCTTGGCCAAACCTTCTCTCAAGTAGATCGACTTGCACTCCAGGTTGGTCTGTCTACTGCAGTGATCTTCCAACAGTCCATGGTGATGTTACACTGTTTGAGACTGTGTTTCGCTACATCTTTAGATCCTTTACTCTGTTCTCCTAGGCTTGTGTGTGCCTCCTTTCAGCTCACCGTCCTCTAGCTACTTGGGTATCCTGCTGTGATCCATTCTCCTCACAAGCCCTGTCCAGAGAAGCTGTGTTGCTGTGTGACCTCTGCCATTTTTAGAGATTTTTCTTGATAAACATTGGGATGTATGGAGACAGTGCTTCAAAGCTGCTGGCAGGAATGATTCTGGGCAGAGATATTCCATTTCCATTCACGGTGGGGTCGATCCCAAACCCATCCTACCATGCTGGTGCCAATCTATACAATCAGACTATCCCAGTTGTAACCACCTTAGTTAAAAGGAGGGTGCTTGGAATGCTTCTCTATCATACCTACCAACCTTATTACTTTACTGACAAAGCACTTAGATACTCACCTCACCCCTTCAGCACTCTTCGGGAGAAAGAAAGGGAGAGAGATAGGGAGAGACAGGGAGGGAGAAAGAGGGAGATGGAAAGGGGGAGAGAGAGAGAGAGAGAGAGGAAAAAATGGGAGAGAGAGGGAAAAATGGGAGAGAGAAGGAAGGGGGGGAAATGGAGAGGGAGAAATCATATTCTTATATGATAAACATTGGGATGTATGTAGACAATGTAGACAGTATGAACATATGTATTCATATATGTTGCCAATTTGTACTTCCCAAGCGCTTAGTACAGTGCTCTGCACACAGTAAGTGCTCAATAAATATGATTGATGACGATTGATGATGATATTCATATAATAATAATGTTTTGTTCAATGCTTACTCTGTAACAAGCACTGCTCTAAGCACTGTGGCAGATACAAGTTAATCAGGTCAGACACAGCCCCTTTCCCACGAGAAGGCTCACAGTCTAAGTGGGAGGGAGGATGTGTTGAATCCCCATTTTAGCGATGATGAAACTGAGGCACAGAGAGGTTAAGTGACTTGCCCAAGGTCACACAGCAGAGAAATGGCAGAGCCGGGATTAGAACTCAGGTCCTCTGACCCCCAGGCTCATATTCCTTCCACTACACCACACTGTTATACACTACTATATAGATACTTATCTTTAAACTCCATCACTTTCCCTCACCTGTAATTCATTTTAATGTAATAATAATAATTTTGCTATTTGTTAATTAATAATAATTTTTATGGTATTTGTTAAGCACTTACTATGTGCTAAGCACTGTTCTAAGCACTGGGGTAGGTACGAGGTAATCAGGTTAACCAACGTGGGGCTCACACTTCTAATCCCCATTTTACAGATGAGCCAACTGAGGCACAGAGAAGTTAAGTGACTTGTCCAAGGCCACACAGTGGACAAGTGGCGGAGGTGGGATTAGAACCCACGTCCTCTGACTCCCAAGCCCGTGCTCTTTCCACTAAGCCACGCTTCTTCCTTGTTTATTATATGCCAAGGATTGCACTAAGATCTGGGTTAGGTACAAGATCATCATGCCATCCACAGTCCCCATCCTGACATGGGACTCACAGTCTATGTAGCAGGGAGGAGAGGTGTTTAATCCTGATTTTAAGGATGAGAAAACTGAGGCACAGAGTGGTTGAGAAACTTGCTCAAAGTCACACAGCAGTTAAATATCGATACTGGGATCAGAACCCAGTCCTCTGAAACCCAAGCCCATACTCTTTCTACAAGGCTGTCTCCCATAGTAAGCGCTTAATAATTGCCATCATTATTATTATTTATTTGTTCTGACGACTTAGACACCTGTCTGCATGTTTTGTTTTGTTGTCTGTCCCCCCTTCCAGACTGTGAGCCCACTGTTGGGTAGGGACCGTCTCTATATGTTGCCAACTTGTACTTCCCAAGTGCTTAGTACAGTGCTCTGCACACAGTAAGTGCTCAATAAATATGATTGATTGATCTAGATTCTAAGCTTCCTTAGGGCAGGAATCATTTCTACTTACCCTACTGTACACTACTAATTGTTTAGTCTACAGTAAACACTCAATAAATAGTGTTGATTCATTAAACCCATTGTTGGGTAGGGACTGTCTCTATATGTCGCCAATTCGTACTTCCCTAGCACTTAGTACAGTGCTCTGCACACAGTAAGCGCTCAATAAATACGACTGAATGAATGAATGATTGTTTGCCAAGTGGTACATTAAGTGCTTGGGAGAAAACAGTAGATGTAAGAGACAGTCCCTGCATTCAGGGAGTTTATGCCCTAAATAGGGCTGAAAACAAAAAGTTTTTCTTCCTCGAACAGTGAGGCATTTAAAACCGGTGGTGGTAAGAAGGAGTGTTGCCAGGGAAGACAGGGGGGCGGGAAGATGAGGTGAAGTCTGCAGACTGGGAAGTGGGCTGTGCCGGCTAAAACAGCTTTGCCATCACCCCGACCCATTTCAGCTCAGTCCCTGTGCTGCCAGGAGCACAAGAAGCAGCGTAGCCTAATGGATAGACCACAGGCCTGAGAGTTAAAATATCATGGGTTCTACATGTAATTTATTTTCATACCTGCCTTTCCCGGATTGTACATTCCTTGAGGGCACTGGTCATGTTTACTAATTCTGAGGCTTTAGTATGCTACTCTGCACTCGATCAATACTATTCATTTATTGAATGTTTGATTTTTACCAACGTGGCATCCTAGACATTTCTGGCTTACTGTCACATCAAATCTAACAGATGAATATCACCATCAATGTGGAGAAAAAACACGTCATAGACACTCGGCCTTGAAAACAGGCTCTAATCTCTCCATTCATCTGTATGTGCTTTGGCTGCCATGCATCTGATTTGCAAATCTCACTGGACGTGGTTTGAAATAGTCTCTAAAATGAAAAGACATGAAGGCTTGAAAAGCCTATTAAAATGTAAATCATTACTGCCCCCGGAACAGGTACTGATTGAACCTCTTATTTGATTACATCTTAATCATTCCATCATTCATTTTTTAAAAAAACAACAACCGTGATCAAAGGAAGAGATTAGCTGGAAGAAAATAATGCCTGTCCTTTACCTTTCAGCGATTCTACTCACTGAATACAGATTTCAGAATGAGACATGAGATCCTTCTAAGCAGGCTGTCTTTCAACTTTCCCCAGAAAAGTCCCTACCTGAAAAATGCTTGGGTTGATAGAAAAGCAGCATCTTCCTTCCATTATTATTTTATTCCAGAAGTCGCAATCTTGTCCGAACACCATAAAGGGGAAGGAAGGGCAGGAGTGGCCAGACCGAGAAGCAGCATGACCTAGTGGGTAGAGCATGGGCCCGGGAGTTGGAGGACCTGGGCTCTAATCCCAGCTCCTCTAATCTGCTGTTTGACCTTGGGCAAGTCACTTCACTTTGTGCCTCAGTTACCTCATCTGTAAAATGGGGACTAAGATTATGAGCCCCATGTGGGACAGGGGCTGTGTCTAACCTGATGACTTTGTACCTATTCCAGGCTTAGAACAGTGGTTGACACATAGTAAGCGCTTAACAAATACTGCTATCATCATTTTTATTATTATTATTATTGCTACTGCCTGTGAGCCACAAGTAGGCCACCTCCTCCCACTGGCCAGAGCCCAGACATTTCATTCATTCATTCATTCATCTTTATTGAGCACTTAGTGTTGTGCAGAGCACTGTACTAAGTGCTTGGGAGAGCATGTGCTCCACTGCCTCTTATTTCACACCACAGTGGTGGCCACACTTTGATACTTGAGGACGCAGTCACTGAAAGGTTTGGCACTAAGTCTCACCCTCAGCCCTTGCTTTCTTACTTACCACCTCCCTCACTTCCAGGATCGCCTGCTTCCTGCCCTCCTCTCCATCCCTGCTCTTCCACACTGCCGGCTCCATGCCCTACCCACCTTCCATCCTGAGGAGTGGGGAAGCAGTGACTGAATGTTTGTTTTTTGGGGTTTTTTTTAAGAAAAATGGATCATATGGTCTGGAGAGGGGGAGAGACAGAAGGCAGGGAAGTTAGCGAAGTGGTCGATGCTATTAAGAAGCAGTGTGGCTCAGTGGGAAGAGCCCGGGCTTTGGAGTCAGAGGTCATGGGTTCAAATCCCAGCTCTACCACTAGTTAGCTGTGTGACTTTGGGCAAGTCACTTCACTTCTCTGGGCCTCAGTCACCTCATCTGTAAAATGGGGATTAAGATTGTGAGCCCCCTGTGGGACAACCTGATCACCTTGTAACCTCCTCAGCGCTTAGAACAGTGCTTTGCACATAGTAAGCGCTTAATAAATGCCATTATTATTATTATTATTAAGACGTCCTTCGATCAGCACTGTAGCAGTTTGGATGAAGAGGGAAGGGCAGACTCTAGAGGTGTTGTGAAGGGAGAACCAACGGGATTTGCTGACAGGCTGCAGTGTGGATAGCAAGAGAAAGATGAGTTGGGAGTAATGCCAAGAACAGAGGTTTATGAAACAAGGAGGATGGGGTATTGTCTACAGAGATGAGAAAGGCTCAGGGAGGGCAAGGTTTGGGTGGGAAGATGAAGATTTATATTTTGGGAATAAACTCCTCTTAGATTGTGAGTCACACATTAAATAGGAACTGTGTCTGATTAGCTTGTATTTACCTCAGCACTTTGGTCAGTGCCAGGCATGTAACAATTCTGGTGTTTGTTAAGTGCTTACTCTATGCCAAGTATTGTGCTAAGGGCTGTGGGAGATATGAGATAATCAGGTCAAACAGATTCCCTGTCCTCATGGGGCTCACAGTCTTAAGTAGGAGGGAGAACAAGTACAAATCACCATTTTAAAAAATTAGGAAATTGAGGCACAGAGAAGTCAGTCAGTTGTATTTATTGAGTGCTTACTCTGTGCAGAGCAATGGACTACGTGCTTTGGAGAGTACAACAATATTACAGGTACATTCCCTGCCTACCAGGAGCTTACAGTTTAGAGGGGGAGACAGACATGTCTGGGAGAACAGGAAAAGGAAATGGGAGAAGAGGTAAGGAAGGCTTAGTGGTTTAATTAGGGAAGACCTCTTGGAGGAGGTGTGCCTTCAATAAGGTTTTAAAGGTGGGGAGAGTAATTGTCTATCAGATAGGAAAAAGCATGTTCCAGGCCAGAGGCCAGATGTGGGTGAGAGGTCGGGGGCGAGATAGATGAGATTGAGGTACAGTCATTACGTTGGCATTGGAAAAACAAAGTATGTGGGCCTGGTTGTAGTAGGAGTGTAGCAAGGTGAAGTATAAGGGGGCAAGGTGATTGAGTGCTTTAAATAACGAGTCAAATAACTTGCTCAAGTTCACACAGTAGGTAAGTAGCAAACTTGAGATTAGAATCCAGATCCTTTGACTACCATAGTGAGAGTTTAACAAATACCATCATTACTTATTAATCTAAGACAATAAGGGTTAAATTGTACTGGACATTTAGAAGTAATGTAACTGGCAATTATTCACTGAGACATTCAATTAAATATGGTAAACAAGAAAATTAACTGTAACACAAATCACTATATTATCCTTTCCAGCATTTCTGTTGCACTTGAAAATACCAAAATGATCCCTTTACTTTGGGTTGGGAATTATCCAGAGAAATTATAGAAGCAATTTTACATTAGAAAAAGATATTGAAACAGTTTAATTTCCTGGAATGCTTCAACTATTATCTAAATGAGATAATGTTGAAAAAGAAAAAAAAATCCCAAAACTATAGTTTAAAATTGGACAAGGCCATCAGGACTACTAATGAAGTTCAACTCCCAGACCTCAGTATTAAAATAAAGTGCTCCATTTAAATGATCACTAATTTACATGCTTCGGGGTTATTTAGTAAATCAGGTTGTCCGGTCTTAATTTGCAGTATTTATATCTTCCTTAACATTTTAATTTCTACAAAATGGAATAATTGACAAAGACCGTTTCATGAACTCTTACATTATTCACTGTATAAGCTTAAGTGCTATTTTTCATGATGGAGGAAAAAATTCATTCAATTACAGAAAATTATGGTCTGCAAGTTTACGCAGCCTCAGTTTCCATGATCTGAGGAGAAATTTCCTGAGCAAGGAATACGCATAAAATATAAACAGCCTGATGAAGTTCAGTAAGCAGGACAATGCTTACCAATAGATACTGGGATTACTTAAAAACAACCCTTAGAAGCAGGGTAGACTAGTGGAAAGACCATAGGCCTAGGTTCTCATCCCAGCTCTACCACTTGCCCGTTATGTGACCTTGGGCAAGTCACCTAAATTCTCTCTCACTCAATTCCCTCGTCTGCAAAATGGGGATTCAATACCTCTACTCCGTCCTACTTAGACTGTGGGCCCCACATGGGGCCTGAATATCTCATACCTATCCCAGTGCTTAGTACAGTGCTTGGCACATAGTAAGTGCTTAACCAATGCCATGATTGTCATTATTATTAACCCTAATATTTGTAGAAAGTCATACTACTTATTGTTAAAACGTGGGCAGTCCTAAAAAGCAATAAATACTAAAACAAGAATTACAATTCAGATGGGAGAGTCATTATTTCATCATCTTTTCTGCAGTAAGAATATATACCTGGCAAATAAGCAACCTTATCCTTAAAATCAAAGGCCATGTTGACTAAAAGGAAATAAATTAGGTGAAACTTGCAGTGTTCTCAATCAAAATCAAGCAGAAAATAGATTAAAATCTTTGATGGAGAATGCCCCACCTGATAATCAAATACCCGAGTTTGAGGAAAACTGGGAAAGGGCAATGGAGCACGGGCATGGTACTCAGAAGAGCTGGGTTCCAATCTCAGCCCTGCCACTTGTCTGCTGTGTGACCTTGGGCACTACTATGTGTATATATATTAGCACCTGCATATATGTAAATATGTTTGTACATATTTATTACTCTATTTATTTATTTTACTTGTATATATCTATTCTATTTATTTAATTTTGTTAGTATGTTTGGTTTTGTTGTCTGTCTCCCCCTTTTAGACTGTAAGCCCACTGTTGGGTAGGGACTGTCTCTATATGTTGCCAATTTGTACTTCCCAAGTGCTTAGTACAGTGCCCTGCACACAGTAAGCGCTCAATAAATACGATTGATGATGATGATGATGATCACTTCACTCCACAGAAAGCACCCTCTCCAAGGTCACAAATCATCTCCTACTTGCCAAACTGCCTCTACTCCATCCTAATTCTCCTCCACCTCTCAGCTGCTTTCAACACTGTTGACCATCCCCTTCTCCTGGAAACATTATCCTACATCGGCTTCACTGCCACTGTTCTCTCCTGGTTCTTCTCCTATCTCTCTGGCCCCTCTTTCTCAGTCTTTTTTGCAGGCTCCTCCTCTGACTCCCACCCCCTAACTTTGAGTGTCCCTCAGGGTCCAGTTTTGGGTCCCCTTCTATTTTCCATCTACACTCACTCCCTTGGAAAACCCATTTGCTCACATGGCTTCAACTACCACCTCTCTGTAGATGATTAACAAATCTACATTTTAAGCCCTGATTCTCTCTCCCTCTCTGTAGTCTCACATTTCATCCTGCCTTCAAGATATCTCTACTTGGATATCCTGCCATCACCTCAAACTTAATACGTCTAAAACAGAACTCCTTATCTTCCCACCCAAACCTGTCCTTCCCATCACTGTAGATGGCACCACCATCCTTCTTGTCTCACAAGCCCATGCCCTTGGTGTATACCTGACTCTTCTCACATTCAACACACAAATTCAATCCATCATTGAATCCTGTCGGTTCGACCTTCACAACATCGCTAAAGCCAGTCCTTTCTTCTCCATCCAAACTGCTACCATGTTAATTCAAGCACTTATCCTATCCTGCCTGGATTGCTGTATCAGCCTTCTTGCTGACCTCCCTGCCTTCTGTCCCTCTCCACTCCAGTCCATACTTCACTCTGCTGCCCAGATCATTTTTCTTCAAAAACGTTCAGCCCATGTTTCCCCACTTCTTAAGAACCTCCAATGGTTGCCCATCCTCCTCTGCATCAAACAAAAACACCTCACCCTCGACTTTAAAGCACTCAATCACCTTGTTCCCTCCTACTTCACCTAGTAACTTTGCTACTACAACCCAGCCCAAGTACTTTACTCATCTAATACTAACTTTCTCACTGTACCTCAATCTTGTCTATCTTGCCATTGACCTCTCACCCACATCCTGCCTCTGGCTTAGAACGTCCTCCCTCTTCATATCCAACAGACAATTACTTTCCCTCCACTTCAAAGCCTTACTGAAGGCACATCTCCTCTACGAGGTCTTCCCTAAGCCCTCTTTTCCTTTTCTTCTATTCCCTTCTGTGCCACTCTGACTTGCTCCCTTTATTCATTCCCCCCTCCCACAAAACTTGTGTACATATCCGTAATTTATTTATTTATTATTTATTTATTTATACATATTACTATCTGTTTCCCTCTCTGGACTGTAAGCTCATTTTGGGCAGGGAATGTGTATGTTATATTGTTATATTGGACTCTCCCAAATGCTTATTATAGTGCTCTGCAAACAGTAAGCACTTGATAAATGCTCACCCTCGTCCCCCTCTCCATCCCCCCCATCTTACCTCCTTCCCTTCCCCACAGCACCTGTATATATGTATATATGTTTGTACATATTGATTACTCTATTTATTTATTCATTTATCTTACTTGTACATGTCTATTCTATTTATTTTATTTTGTTAGTATGTTTGGTTTTGTTCTCTGTCTCCCCCTTCTAGACTGTGAGCCCACTGTTGGGTAGGGACTGTCTCTATATGCTGCCAGCTTGTACTTCCCAAGCACTTAGTACAGTGCTCTGCACACAGTAAACGCTCAATAAATACGATTGATTGATTGATAAATAAAAGCTGATTGACTGACAAATCACTTAACTTCTCTGTGCCTCAGTTACCTCATCTGTAAAATGGGGATTAAGAATAAGAGCCCAGTGTAGGACATGGATTGTGTCACCTGATTAGTCTAAGTCTACCCCAGCACTCAATACAGTTCCTGGCCCTTAGTAACAGCTTAACAGATACCATTAAAAAAAAAGGGGGCATTTTATGTCATGATAGAATGTGAACGTGAAAAAGCAGCTCTTAAAGATCGGGGAGGTTATAGCCCTTGAGATCATAATGAATAATCACGAACCACCACCAAAGAGAACTGATACATTTATATTCATGTTGGCCTGTTCAACAGAAAAAGTAGTTCAATTTGAGCAGTCTTTATCATCAAATACTATTTCCTGAGCATTCATGCGTTCATTGCACCATTCTAGGTATTTATAAGTCATCAAATGTAATTGCAAATGAAAAGCACATTGTAATGGTAAAGCTTGGACATTCCAAACACATATGTCTACAATCTTGACCAAATTCTCAGAAAGGGAAAGTTATAACTAGGTTTTCCAGATGTCTAAGTTTCAGAGGCTGGAAATAGTGGTAGAGGAGAATTGACTGGAAAAAGAACAGGAACTCAGTTACTGCAGAATGTGAAGCAGAGAAATGGGATAATTACGTAGCCTGGATTGTACCCCCTCTATTAAGGTGGCTGGGAAAATTCCTGGGACGTTAAACCACTGGGTACAACGGTCAGGGGTGAAGCGTGTGAGGATTGGTAATGTCCTTCCTGACATCACCATAAAATAGGGCAAGATACAGACCAGAGGGCTTGCTGCATTCCTTCCTCCAGCTCTGCGACTGTGCAGAGAAGGCAAAATCCCCCACGGCCCCCAGGGTAAATGCTAAAAAGCCTTTTTGGATACTCTAACTGGCTCAGGGACTTGGGAAGAGGGGAAGTGTGAATCTACATGGATGTTTCATTCGGAACTGTGGTCCACCCTGTTTTTCAGATTCCACTGCAGTCCTCCTCAGTAGTTAGATGAGTCTCTAGTCATGCCCACAGAGAAGATAGGAGGCCTGTGTAATAAATTCTTCTTGATCTTCATATTCATCCCCAAGTTCGGACGCACACTGGATCACGGGGGTGGAGGGGGGGTGTTTAAAGAGCAGAAGTGGCACACTTGTCTGCTGGAACTATGCCCCTGGGGATGAAGGTTTCTAATAGAAGAACCATGGCAGAAGTGGGCCAAGAACTCTGAAAGTGTGATGGGTGGGGAATGATTTTTGTCAATCTGGTGGCCATCCGTGGTTTGGCTAGCAGCGTTGCTGGGGAAGGAACCTGTTCAGGGCAAGATGGCATGCTGGCACCTGATTAGCTTATATCTGCCCCAGCACTTAGGACAGTGCTTGACACATTGTAAGTCCTTAAGCGGTGTGGCTCAGTGGAAAGAGCACAGGCTTGGGAGTCAGAGGTCATGGGTTTGAATCCCAGCTCCATCACTTGTCAGCTGTGAGACCATGGGGAAGAGCTGATTTAGTGACTTAAAGCCGATGGTAAGGAGTTTCTGTCTGATGGGGTGGTGGATGGGCATCCACTGGAAGTTTTTGAGGAGTGGGGAGATATGGACTGAATGTCTTTTACAGAAATCATCTGGGCAGCAGAGTGAAGGAGGGGAGAGACAGCAGGAGGGGAGGTCAGCGAAGATGCTGATGCAGTAATCAAGCCATGACAGGATGAGTGCCTGGATCAGCATGGTGGCACTTTGGAGAGGAAAGGGTAGATTTTAGAGATGTTGTGAAGGCAGAATTGCAGGATTTGGTGACAGATTGAATGTGTCGGTTGAATGAGAGATACAAGGTGATAATGCCAAGGAAAACAGCATGCCAGAGAGGGAGGATGGTGGTGTTGTCTACAATAATAGGGAAGACAGCGGGTGAACAGGGAAGACAACCTTGATCACATTCCACCAAATCTGAATTTACTGAATAATGTGCATTTACTAACACACAGCCTTGTCATTCATTCCGGAAAATGTAACTAATTTTTGCCGGTCTAGATGGCCAGGATATAATTTTTTTAAAAACCCACTATTTTTCTCAAAGGATTTCCCACTCTTAGTCATATGTAATTTAGGCACGGCTGACTCAGTCTCTTTTTCCAAGTTTCTAAGAAATTCCTCAACACACATCCAGTTTGGCTAATTCCAGATTATGAATAGATCACAAGAACTGGCTGAAGAATAAAATGGAGTCTTGTGGGCGAGCTTCCCTTTATACCCCATCTAGGGTGAATATTTAGGACTTTTAAAATACCTTCAAAAAGGATTTCCACATTTTTCTGCTATAATCAGAGAATAGGTTATTCTCTACGATCAAAACGAAAAGCCTGAGGCTTCTTTCTTTGGTTCATTATCACCCTTTGATTTTTTTTTTTGCAAACATATTGCCCCTTCTGGAGTGCTTAGCTAATTACAAAAAACAGTATTCAGGTCTGCAGTCTGACAAAATAGTGCAAAGAAAGTAGGAGCTATATATTTCACTCTCCCAAATTAGCACAGAATATGACACTATAAGTAATTCTTAGTCAGGCATAGCATATCAGAAACATCGTTTGCATTGATTCACCCCTTTCATATAGGGAAAATGTTAATTAGCAATTTCTTTATCCAATATTTTGTCTCACTATAAATTATGTCTTCAGAGCCCGGCCAATTAGAGACATTTGGGGACAACATATTTAGTTTTAATAGTGCAATTGATTTAATAGGCCTAGTAATAATTATTAATTTGTAAATCTCAAAAGTCTCATTATAAGTGAGTGATTAAAAGTAAAGACTTTTAAATTCATGCGATGTTCATATATCAAACAGTTCTTTTTATTCCCTTAGACTCGCTGTTAATAATACTATAGGTCATATGAGCCCACTATTGGGTAGGGACTGTCTCTATATGTTGCCAACTTGTACTTCCCAAGTGCTTAGTACAGTGCTCTGCACACAGTAAGCGCTCAATAAATACAATTGATGATGATGCAATGTACCAGATATTTCTCCCAATGGTGGATACTACCTTTTCTTCAGCCTCTCCCTCTCTCTCTCCGCGCGCACACACACACACACACACACACACTCTCACACGCACGCACACACATGTTGTATGTAAAATGGGGACTAATACTGTGAGTCCCCTGTGGGACAGGGCCTGTATCCAATCCGATTTGCTTATATCCACCCCAGTGCTTTAATACAGTGCCCGGCACAGAGTAAACCCTCAACAAATACCACAGTTATTATGGTACAAAAACTAGTCTCTAGGAAGACAAGAGATTTCCAGAATAAAACAATAACTCACCTACACGAAAGATGTGGCAATAATTTGGAAGTTATTTTAATTTGTTGGAGAAGATGTGCTCTTCTCCAGTAGCATAAATACTCCACCAGTGCAAATGGGAGTTTCCTGTTCCAAACGAAAGAAGAGATCTTTGATTTTTTTAGAGAATAATATTAATAAATAAAATTATGGCATTTGTTAAGCGCTTACTACGTGCTAAGCACTGTTCTAAGTGCTGGGTTAGATACAAGGTAATCAGGTTGTCCCACGTGGGGCTCACAGTCTTAATCCCGACTTTACAGATGAGGGAACTGAGGCACAGAGAGGTGAGGTGACTTGCCCAAGATCACACAGCAGACTAGTGGCAGAGCCGGAATTAGAACCCATGACCTTCTGACTCCCAAGCCCGTGCGCTATCCACTAAGCCATGCTGCTTCTCCAAATATAGAGATAGATATGATGACATACAAATAGTTTTTGCATAGCTTGCATATAGGTTTAAAATTCCTAAAATTGGGTAGAATTGTAGATTTTTTTCTAAAGAATTCATTTATCACAAGAGACTGATATCAAGCTATTGTCTTTTCCAGAAAGCAAGCTGGACCAGGTGTTAAATCTCATTGCTGTGATGACTGGGGGGAGTTGAGATAAACTCTAACCAGGAACGACTTGGTAAATGGAGTGTTTGAAGATGTCGTCCTACCAAACATTTTCACTAGTCCTGAGGTCCCTAATAGAATTAAATTACATCCCCAAATGATAAAACTGGGATGATGACATTCCCATATAATTAACTGAAGGAGCCAGCACCTATGATCAGTTAACACCCCAAACGTGATCTAGCCCCTTTTAGTCTGCTAACCAGATTCTTGTAACTTTGACTCTACCTCCCCATTCTCCATTCTCATGGAGAGATATCTGGTTTCTGCTTTAAGGCCAAAGAAAGTTATAGTCAAATAACAACCAGTTGTTCTTGCATTGTACTCTCCCAAGCACTTAGTACAACACTTTGCGCACAGTAAGCACTCAATAAATACAAATGAATGGATGAATCTCACAGGTCAGATCTCTGAAATCCCTTCAAGAATCACTCCTACCTCCAAACCTGTTGGTTCAGACCCGATCCAAATGAACTCAGGCCATACTAGACCCTCCATGGATGAACCCCATGTAATCACTTACTTCTGGCTTGCCATTTTTACACTGGTGAGAATGAACAATTTTAGTCTGATGAAGTATGTTACTAGTTCTCTGGCTTATATTTTGAAATGTGATTAAAATTCTTAGTCTTCCACATCCATATTTCTTTCAGGCTTTAGCCTTGGACTCATACTGTTTTATGTGGCTCATTCTAGCTGCCATCTTGAGAGGTCTGTCTTTCTCTCCAAGATTTGTGGGTAAGTGGTGATTAATATCAACTTCAGCTGGTGCCAGAACTCTGACAAAGGCGGAGTTAGGCATCTGTGAGACAGGTGTTTTTGCTAAGGGAAGCTATATAATTTGCCAAAGGGTCCCAGGTTTTCTGATCTGCTAGGTCCATATGGAGCTTTAAAATTGCCAGCAACTATATCTGCTTTTGAGCTGAAACCTGCTTGTTTTAAGAAGAAAAAAAATCATAATATATGTGTCTTGAGTTTCAATGTATGCATTAATAATTAAAAAAGGTTTTGAACATTTGATATGGGAGAACAAAAAATCCTAACAGAGTAAAAAAGTATCAGAATATTTTAAACATGTTAATCAGGGTAATCTTATTCCCTTTCTGCCTGCTATTTTTCCTTTCTTCCTGATTTTCAGTCTTGCTACCCTCTCCTTACTTTATCAATCAGTAGCACTCCTCTAGACTGTAAGCTCATTGTGGGCAGGGCAAATGTCTGTTTATTGTTATATTGTATTCTCATTCATTCATTCATTCTTTCAATCGTATTTATAGAGCACTTTACTGTGTGCAGAGCACCATGCTAAGCGCTTGGGAAGTACAAGTTG
This sequence comes from Tachyglossus aculeatus, assembly GCF_015852505.1. Taxonomy (NCBI): domain Eukaryota; kingdom Metazoa; phylum Chordata; class Mammalia; order Monotremata; family Tachyglossidae; genus Tachyglossus; species Tachyglossus aculeatus. Next base: position 30,871,675 of record NC_052079.1, on the reverse strand, counting down.
GCAACATATAGAGACGGTCCCTACCCAACAACGGGCTCCCAGTCTAGAAGGGGGAGACAGACAACAAAACAAAACGTGTAGACAGGTGTTAAAATCGTCAGAACAAATAGAATTAAAGCTAAATGCACATCATTAACTAAATAAATAGAATAGTAAATATGGACAAGTAAAATAGAGTAGTAAATCTGTACAACTATATATACAGGTGCTGTGGGGAGGGGAATGAAGTAGGATGGGGAGGAGGAGAGGAAAAAGGGGGCTCAGTCTGGGAAGGCTTCCTGTAGGAGGTGAGCTCTCAGTAGGGCTTTGAAGGGAGGAAGAGAGCTAGCTTGGCAGATGTGTGGAGAGAGGGCATTCCAGGCCCAGGGGAAGGATGTGGGCCGGGGGTTGACGGTGGGACAGGTGAGAACGAGGTATAGTGAGGAGGTTAGTGGCAGAGGAGCGGAGGGTGCGGGCTGGGCTGGAGAAGGAGAGAAGGGAGGTAGGAGGGGGCGAGGGGATGGAGAGCCTTGAAGCTGAGAATGAGGAGTTTTTGAAGCGGTGAAGTGCTCTGCTCTGCACACAGTAAGCACTCAGTAAATATGGTTGAAAAAATGCATTCATTCATTCACTCCACCCTCAGCCTCACAGCACTTATATGTAATATATTTAAATTAATATCTGCCTGCCCCTCTAGACTGTAAGCTCCTTTGGAACAGGGACTGTGTCTACCAACTCTGTTATACTATACTCTCCTTAGTACAGTGCTCTGTTCAAAAAAAGCCCTCAATAAATAGGATTGACTGATAAATGCTCAGTATGCAGAGCATTTTACTAAGTGTTGTGGAGAGACCAGTCAATCAATCAATCAATCGTATTTATTGAGCGCTTACTGTGTGCAGAGCACTGTACTAAGCTCTTGGGATGTACAAGTTGGCAACCTATAGAGACAGTCCCTACCCAACAGTGGGCTCACAGTCTAAAAGGGGGAGACAGAGAAGAAAACCAAACATACTAACAAAATAAAATAAATAGAATAGATATGTACAAGTAAAATAAATAAATAAATAGAGTAATAAATATGTACAAACATATATACATATATACAGGTGCTGTGGGGAAGGGAAGGAGGTAAGATGGGGGGATGGAGAGGGGGAAGAGGGGGAGAGGAAGGAAGGGGCTCAGTCTGAGAAGGCCTCCTGGAGGAGGTGAGCTCTCAGTAGGGTCTTGAAGGGAGGAAGAGAGCTTTGTAATCCTTGCCAACAAGGAGCTTAAAGTCTAGAGATTTTCCTTCTAATGGACTGCCTGCCTCATTCTCTGAAGCTCCATCCTCAACCCGTTGACATTGTTAACAACTTTACTGGAAAAATGGAAACATTCAGCCATGACCTTCTCAAAGTCATCCATCAACTGTGAAGCAGCATGGCTCAGTGGAAAGAGCACGGGCTTTAGAGTCAGAGGTCGTGGGTTCAAATCCCAGCTCTGCCACTTGTCAGCTGTGTGACTTTGGGCAAGTCACTTAACTTCTCTGTGCCTCAGTGACCTCATCTGTAAAATGGGGATTAAGACTGTAAGCCACCCCTGGGACAACCTTGATTACCTTGTATCTCCCCAGCTTTTCAAGCGCTTAGTACAGTGCTCTGCACATAGTAAGCGCTCAATAAATACGATTGATTGATTCTCTCTCTTTTTATCTATTTCTTGATCGATTGAAGACTCTCTTTATTCCTCATCTTTTCTGGACCATTTTCTGATTGTTGCCGTGAATTTCCTGCTCATCAATTCTCTCTGTTCCCCTTATCCCCCTCTGGGCTTTTGGGCTTCTCTGCATTTCCCTTCTCACAATCCCTTTCCTCTTGGCTGAATCTCTTTGTACTCCCTAATCTCTTTGTATTCCCCAGTGCCTGGACTTTGTTTCCCTCTGTGCCTTCTTGTTTTCTATAACAAAATATAGCATTATTACCAACAAATACTACTAAGTTCATCCAGACCAGAGACAACAAGGGTGTTTAAAGGAACAATGGAAGTTGGCCCTCTTTGATATTCATCCTGATGGTTATTGATTTGACAGCTAGCATCTCTAAGGCTTCATTCTATTATCCTTGAATTTAGACAAAGCCCGATGACTGGAATTACATTTTCTAACTGCACAACTTTTTTTCTGTGACAGATTCTTTCCACTGCCTCTCTGTCTCTCAAAACAGGAAAAACTTGGGCAGAATCACCCTTGTCAAGAAAGTGAGTCAAGAAAAGATTTGGTAGAGAGTAAGTAAAAACATCAAGTGAATACAATCCATTTGAGTCGTTTGAACAGGGATGGGAGGAATGTGATGGGATGATAACTGGAAGCAGGTGTGGCCTCGCAAAAGACTTTTCTAAGTAATGGAGAGAGGGGGCAACCGGCCCATGTAGAGTTGATGGATGACTTTGAGAAGGTCATGGCTGAATGTTTCCATTTTGCCAGTAAAGTTGTTGACAATGTCAACGGGTTGAGGATGGAGCTTCAGGAGGGGGCTTAAGTGGGTGGTGAATTCTTCGGCAAAGAGGGTAAAGTTTGGCAGGAGCTGTGGACCTGGTGCTTAATGAGGGAAGAATAAGTGTTGATGAAGATTGGAGAGGGTTGAATTTTAGAAGGTCGGAGTGAATTTACAGAGGTGGAATCGACCCCATGCCTGGATCCTCTCAAGAAGTGAGTGCTCAGCCCCTTGAGTACATGAATGGAAAAAGAGAACTGTAATAGAATGACACTTATTGAGCATCTACTAGATTCAACTCATTGTACTCTACTCTTGAGAAAGTCCAATGGATAAATAAGACACTTGCCCTGCCCACAGGCAGCTTATATTCTAAAAGGGGAGGCAAACATTAAAATATTTACAAACAGAGGAGTTGCAATGAACATGAAAATTATTTTGCATGTGTTAATCTATATGAATATATGTACACAAGTGATGAGGAAGAGTGACGATAAACAGGTATCACAGGTGGCTATTACGTTGCCATGACTCCACATAGTGATAATTAATAATGATAATAATAATCCTTTCTGTATTTAAGTACTTACTATGTGCTAAACACTATACTAAGCATGGGGGTAGATTCAAGATAATCGGGTCCCACACGGGGCTCACATTCTATTAGGAAGGAGCACAGGTATTGAATCCTCCTTCAGTTGCTCAATAAAGATTTTTTTGGCAGAGGTATGACTTTAGGGTGACTCTGAACTTGGGGAGAGCTGAAGTCTGATGAATTAGGAGGGGAGGAATTTCCAGGCCAGGTGAACAGAGTGAGAGAGAAAATGGACGCCACGGAGACAAGAACGAGATACAGTTAGAAGGGTAGTTTTAGGAGAAGAAAAGGCAGCAAGCTGGGGAGACGCGCACAAAGATAGTCGATATGTAAGACTGGGAGAGTTAGTGGAGAGCTCTGAAAGTTGATAGTGAAGATCATTGACCCCAAAGTCTAGCTACAGACAAGAGATTGGACCAAGATATTAACCGAGGAATGGGCAATCAGGGAAATATTGTGTAGAAGAATCAATCAATCAATCATATTTATTGAGTGCTTACTGTGTGCAGAAGAACTATCAGGACTTAGCAGTAGATTGAATGAGAGAGGTGAAAAAGGAATCAAAGATGTCTCCAAATTTCAGGGGCTTCTGGAACAGGGAGGGCAGCGGTGTTATCTACAGAAATGGGGAATTTGGTGGGGAAGTATTTTAGGATGGAAAATGATCAATCAGTCTTGAAGTCAGGAGGACAGAGGAATTGATTATAATGCTAGTGACTTCCCCAGCTCCACTTTCCCTTAACATCAATTTTAAGTTTAATTTTAATCCTAAATTTAATTTAATTTAATTTTAATTTAATGCTAATACCATTCCGTGCTAAATACAATTTTAGTCTTGAAGGACAGAGGAATTGATTATAGTGCTAGTGACTTCCCCAGCTCCACTTTCCCTTAACATCAATTTTAAGTTTAATTTTAATCCTAAATTTAATTTAATTTAATTTTAATTTAATGCTAATACCATTCCGTGCTAAATACAATTTTAGTCATGTAAAATTGGAGGTGCTGGCAAGACATTTGAGTGGTGATGTCCTCAGAGCAAGAGGAGAGGTGGTACCCTAGATTAGAAGCAGAGGTCAGGAGTGGAGAGATAAATTATGGGGGTGATCCAGGTTTGGGGGCTGAGGGTGGGGAAGCAATGGAGGGACAAGGGAGCAAAGGAGTTGAGTTTGGTGGAGACGGTGGTGTTGAGGTTGTGAATTTTAGCATCAATAATAAAAATAATAATAATAATTGTGTTATTCCTTAAGCACTCACTATGTGCCAGGCACTGCATTAAGTGCTGGGGTGGATACAAGCAAGTTGGGTTGGACACAGTCCCTGTCTCAAATGGAGCTCTCAGACTCAATCTCCATTGAGAAGCCCGGGCTTTGGAGTCAGAGGTCATGGGTTCAAATCCCGGCTCTGCCAATTGTTAGCAGTGTGACTTTGCGCAAGTCACTTCACTTCTCTGTGCCTCAGTTACCTCATCTGTAAAATGGGGATTAAGACTGTGAGCCCCCCGTGGGACAACCTGCTCACCTTGTAACCTCCCCAGTGCTTAGAACAGTGCTTTGCACATAGTAAGCACTTAATAAATGCCATCATCATCACTTTACAGGTAAGGAAACTGAGGCATAGAGAAGTGAATTGACTTGCCCAAAGCCACACAGCAGACAAGTGGTGGAGTGAGGATTAGAACCCATGACCTTCTGATTTCCAGGTCCGTGCTTTATCCACTATGCTATGCTGCATTAAGGGAGTAGAAGGTTAGTTGGGGAAGAGATAACCTGTGAAGTGTGTCCAGAGTCTGGAGGTCATAAAGGGGAGGGAAAGCATAGAATTTGAGGTGAGGGGTCTAGGCGAGCTGTCAGGTTAAGAGGTCAGATAGTCGTATATTTGTGTATATTTATATATATATATATATATAAATATATTTATTTGGGTATATTTATAGTGGAGTTTGTTAAGTTAGGGTTGGAGAGATGTCTATTGCGTGACTGAGGTGGCACGGAACAAGAGGGCCGCAGAGGAGTGTGGCCAAGTGGATAGAGCATGGGCCTGGGAATCAGAAGGACCTGGGTTCTAATCTCAGCTCCACCATTTGTCTGCTGTGTGATGTTCAGCAAGTCACTTCACTTCTCTGGGCCTCAGTTACCTCAACTGTAAAACGGGGATTAGGATTAGGATGGCACTACCATCCTTCCCGTCTCACAAGCCCGCAACCTTGGTGTCATCCTCGACTCCGCTCTCTCATTCACCCCTCACATCCAAGCCGTCACCAAAACCTGCCGGTCTCAGCTCCGCAACATTGCCAAGATCCGCCCTTTCCTCTCCATCCAAACTGCTACCCTGCTCATTCAAGCTCTCATCCTATCCCGTCTGGACTACTGCACTAGCCTTCTCTCTGATCTCCCATCCTCGTGTCTCTCTCCACTTCAATCCATACTTCATGCTGCTGCCCGGATTATCTTTGTCCAGAAACGCTCTGGACATATTACTCCCCTCCTCAAAAACCTCCAATGGCTACCGATCAATCTGCGCATCAAGCAGAAACTCCTCACCCTGGGCTTCAAGGCTCTCCATCACCTCGCCCCCTCCTACCTCACCTCCCTTCTCTCCTTCTACTGCCCAGCCCGCACCCTCCGCTCCTCCACCACTAATCTCCTCACTGTACCTCGCTCTCGCCTGTCCCGCCATCGACCCCCAGCCCACGTCATCCCCCGGGCCTGGAATGCCCTCCCTCTGCCCATCCGCCAAGCTAGCTCTCTTCCTCCCTTCAAGGCCCTGCTGAGAGCTCACCTCCTCCAGGAGGCCTTCCCAGACTGAGCCCCTTCTTTCCTCTCCCCTCGTCCCCCTCTCCATCCCCCCGTCTTACCTCCTTCCCTTCCCCACAGCACCTGTATATATGTATATATGGTTGTACATATTTATTACTCTATTTATTTATTTATTTATTTATTTTACTTGTACATTTCTATCCTACTTATTTTATTTTGTTGGTATGTTTGGTTCTGTTCTCTGTCTCCCCCTTTTAGACTGTGAGCCCACTGTTGGGTAGGGACTGTCTCTATGTGATGCCAATTTGTACTTCCCAAGCGCTTAGTACAGTGCTCTGCACATAGTAAGCGCTCAATAAATACGATTGATTGATTGATTGACTGTGAGGCCCATGCGGGACAGGAACTGTGACCAACCTGATTTGCTTGTATCCACCCCAGTGCTTAGTACAGTGTCTGACACATACTAAGCGCTTAACAAATACTATTGTCATCATCATTATTATTATATGTGGGGACCAACGACAGTGGAGTCAGAAGGATCATCAACATGGAGTCGAAGTTCCCAAGAATCAAAGAGGGAGAAGGGATTGAGAGTAGGAAGGAAAAGAAAGCATCAGATCATTCCAAACGTCAAAGATGGAACCCCAAATGCAGCAGAAAACTATACAGTGGCTTCAAGATGTAGTGATCAATTAATCAATCAAATGTATTATTATTTATGGCCCTTACTATGTGCAGAGCACTGTCCTAAGAGCTTGGGAGACTAATAGAGGCAGACAGTGTGGGATACAAATGAAAAGAAGATGAAATAAAGAAGGCGATAAGGACAGAAAGCAGGCCAGGAAGATTGATTCCTCCCCCTTGCCATGTGCGTTGCAGAGAGTGAGAGATGAGGCCATCTTAGGAGAGAGTAATAGGGGAGACAATACTATCCAGGGAAAGCCAGGCCTCAGTGATGATGCTGAGTAGAAGGAGGGGAAGCAGTAGGAGGAGGAGTTGGTGTGACAGAGAAGGTGGTTGGCGAGGGAAGCTTTATACGTATTCACCATTCCAGGAAGCACAGCGGGTGCCACGGTCTCAAATCTAGCGCTAGCTTAGAGTAGTCTCGATTAGTCAGGGATTTGAGGGCAGGGACCGTGGAAGACACTCGTCACAGAAGTGTGGCCTCATGGACAGAACACGGGCTTGGGAGCCAGAGGAACTGGGTTCTGATCCCAGCTCTGCCACTTGTCTGCTCTGTGACCACGGTAAAATCACTTCACTTCTCTGTACCTCCGTTCCCTCATCAGCAAAATGGGGATTCAATACCTACTCTCCCTCCTACTTAGCCTGCGGGCCCCCTGTGGGGTCTGATTATCTTAAATCCACTCCAGCGTTTAGTACAGTGCTTGGCCCATAGGAAGTGCTTAACAAATCCACAATTATTATTATTTAGACAACAGGAGGCCCACCATAACCTAGAAATGCCCCTACTTTCTGGGAGCTACCAGTCTGGACCCCTGCAATTCAGCACTTCTGTACAAATCCATAATTTGTTTATATTGAAGTCTATCTTCCCCTCTAGCCTAACTCACCTTTTTATGGTAGTTGTTAAGCTCTTACTATGTGTCAAATACTGTTCTAATCACTGGGGTAGGTACAAGTTAATTAGGTTGGGCACAGTCCCGGTCCCTCATGGGGCTCACAGTCTAAGCAGGAGGAGAACGGCTACTGAATCCTCATTTTACAGTTGAGGAAACTGAGGCACAGAGAAGTGAAGTAACTTGCCCAAAGTCACACAGTAAGCAATTGGCAGAGCTGGGATTAGAACCCACATCCTTCTGATTCCCAGGTCCATGGTCTCTCCACTAGGCCAGGCCGCTCCTCCTGCAGGGAATATTTATACCCCCTCCCAAGCACTTAGTACAGTTCTCTGCACACAATAAAAGCTCAATAAATACCACTGATGATTGATTCAGAGCCTGGATCTCAACAGCTTTTCTCTTCCCTTCCAAACCAATCTTACTGAACTATAAGTGGGAAAGTCTACATTCCTAGTCTAGCGCAGGGCCAGTACCAAAAAGATGTGCTAAATAAACAGAGGGCATCTTTTATATATTACACAGACATCTTCTCTACCTAGAGTTAACCATTATTGTTGCAGAAAGAGTTACATGCTGCTCCCTGTACCAATGTAACCCCAAATTTCTCTTTGGTTTTTTTCCCAGTTCATGAAGAATAGGAAGTTGCATTGCCAAAGCTTCAAAAGATTTCTCCAGTCAGCAATTTGAATCCAGAAAAAAGAAACTCCTAGTTTTAGACAGTGTAATGAGGAAAAGTAAAGGGCGATTATGACAACATTGGAAAAACCTTGTGCATTTTGAAAAAAAAAATATTTCCTTCATCATTCTAACAGAAAAAAATAGATTTTTTAGAAGCCCTTACATTTACATTTTTTCTAATGAAAAAAGAGAAAAGGCATTTTAATAAAACTATTACCAGGCTTTTATACCCCTACATTCTCACTCTCCCTGTCTCTCACACACACACATACATACATGTACAAACACACACATTAACACCCACCAGCCTTTAACTTTCCCAGAGAAAAAAAGCGAGTCCCTTTGGGGAAATTAATCCAATTAAGCTGTTGCGGAAATTCATGCTGGTTTTTCAGGTTTCAAATGATTCTAAATCTAGCTCAGCAAACCCAAAAGGAAGAGAATTTGTAATGAGGTGAATGCTATTGGGTTTCATCTACCCAGGTGTTAAACACGTGGCATGGGTGAGTTGGAATGTGCCCTGGGAATTATCTCTGTCTCTTTGAGGTTAATGATATCATAACTGGAACTCAGAATCAGGCTTTTTTTTTTTTAATGGCACTTGTTAAGCACTCACTATGAGCCTGGCAATGTACTAAGTGCTGGGGTAGATACAAGATAGTCAGACTGTATACGGTCCAGGTCCTATGTGGGGTTTTACAGATGCGGTAACAGGTACAGAGACGTTAAGTGACTGGCCCAAGTCACACAACAGACAAGTAGCAGAGTAGTAATTAGAACCCAGATCCTTCTGATTCCCAGGCCCATGTTCTAGGCCAAACAGCTTCTTTATCATACATACATACATACATATTTATTACTCTATTTATTTTACTTGTACATTTCTATCCTATTTATTTTATTTTGTTGGTATGTATGGTTCTGTTCTCTGTCTCCCCCTTTTAGACTGTGAGCCCACTGTTGGGTAGGGACTGTCTCTATGTGTTGCCAATTTGTACTTCCCAAGCGCTTAGTACAGTGCTCTGCACATAGTAAGCGCTCAATAAATACGATTGATTGATTGATTGATTGATTTATCCAGTTGTGAGAACTCCCCTTCCCTCCACTTTTAGCCTTGATGTCATTGTTGAGAAACCTCCAGACAGCTCAATCCAGGTCAGAACTGTCTCCAAGCTACCATCGTGGAGACTTCCGCTCATCGATTAAGTCTCTCAGAAAATGAACAGTAGGCATCCCTTAATGATTTTTAAAAATAGTATTAAGTGCATACTACGGGCCCAGCACTGTTCTGAGCTCTGGGGTTGATCCAAGCTAGTCAGGTTGGACACAGTCCATGTCCAACACGGGGCTCACAGTCTTTATCTTCATTTTACAGATGAGGTAACTGAGGCCCAGAGAAGTTAAGTGACTTGCTTAAGGTCACACAACAGACATGTAAACATGTGGCGGAGCAGGGATTAGAACCCAGGCCCTTCTGGCTCTCAGGCCCATGCTCATTCCACTAGACCACGCTGCAAAAGATACCTTCCTGCCTTTTGGTGGGGGTCAAACGGGAAGTGTCATTATGTGCCCCTTCCTTCCTCTCCCCCTCGTCCCCCTCTCCATCCCCCCATCTTACCTCCTTCCCTTCCCCACATCACCTGTATATATGTATATATGTTTGTACATATTTATTACTCTATTTATTTATTTATTTATTTATTTTACTCGTACATTTCTATTCTATTTATTTTATTTTGTTAGTATGTTTGGTTTTGTTCTCTGTCTCCCCCTTTTAGACTGTGAGCCCACTGTTGGGTAGGGACTGTCTCTATATGTTGCCAATTTGTATTTCCCAAGAGCTTAGTACAGTGCTCTGCACATAGTAAGCGCTCAATAAATACGATTGATGATGATGATGATGATGATGATGATGATTATGTCCCTTCTTCTGAATTAACATAAAATCCAGCCTCCTGTGGCCCTCAGATTCTGTACCAAACCAACGGAGAAGTTCACGTTCCTAAAATACCCTTCCCCAAGAATCCACACCTGAGCCTAATTTAACTGCTCTTTAATGCCCCATCCCTAATTTATTCCAGAGGAATGGAACTGATAACACAAGGTTTCTAACCCAGAAGGATTTCTCTCTCAAGAGCGTACGGTTTTCTTCCCACTGGATAGAAGCCTGGTGAGTTTGCGGTGGTCAGGGGAAGGAAAGTCTCAAGGAGTGTGGTCTAGTGGATAAAGCACGAGCCTGAAAGTCAGAAGGAGCTGGGTTCTAGTCCCTGCACGACCACCTTTCATTCATTCAATCATATTTATTGAGCGCTTACTGTGTGCAGGGCACTGTACTAAGCACTTGGGAAGTACAAGTTCGCAACATATAGAGACGGTCCCTACCCAAAAACAGGCTCACAGTCTATATGTAGGTTAAGGCCCTGCTGAGAGCTCACCTCCTCCAGGAGGCCTTCCCAGACTGAGCCCCTTCTTTCCTCTCCCCCTCGTCCCCCTCTCCATCCCCCCGTCTTACCTCCTTCCCTTCCCCACAGCACCTGTATATATGTATATATGGTTGTACATATTTATTACTCTATTTATTTATTTATTTATTTATTTATTTTACTTGTACATTTCTATCCTACTTATTTTATTTTGTTGGTATGTTTGGTTCTGTTCTCTGTCTCCCCCTTTTAGACTGTGAGCCCACTGTTGGGTAGGGACTGTCTCTATGTGATGCCAATTTGTACTTCCCAAGCGCTTAGTACAGTGCTCTGCACATAGTAAGTGCTCAATAAATATGATTGATTGATTGATTGATTGATTGATTTAGTAAATATATGGGTATACCTCTAGTATATAGAGGTACAGCATATAAAATATTTCATATACATAGTATATATTTATATACTTTGTTTATAATAAAAAGAATGCACGCCAATTAGCTAGTCATCTTATCTATCAGAAAATCAGTTGGATTTCCTGAATTATTAGAATTTTCAGACTTCCCAACCCAAGATCTTCCTCATTTATTTCTCTATTTCTTGATATCTTCATTTACTCATTTTCCTACTCCAGATCTTGTCACTTTAAATTTATGATGTAACATATATATATTGCAACTATTTTTGACAACAGGTGAATTAAAATACAAACTCTCTGCTGTGTGACCTTGGGCAAGTCACTTCACTTCTCTGTGCCTCAGTTACCTCGTCTGTAAAATGGGGGTTAAACCTGTAAGCCTCAGGTGGGACATGGATGACGTCCAACCTGATTAGCTCGTATCTACCCTGGCGCTTAGTATAGTGCCTGCCACATTATAAATGCTTAACAAATAGCACAATGATTACTACTATTGTTATAATGGTGAAAATGGCCTGTGCAGCACCACTGATTCTCAATCAATCAATCAATCAATCATATTTATTGAGCACTTACTGTGTGCAGAGCACTGTACTAAGCGCTTGGGAAGTACAAGTTGGCAACATATAGAGACAGTCCCTACCCAACAGTGGGCTCACAGTCTAACTTTGCTTGTCCTCCTCCAGCTCGTTGTGGGCAGGAATTGTCACTCTTTATTGTTGTATTGTGCATTCCCAAGCACTTAATACAGTGCTCTGCACACAGCAAGTGCTTAATTAATATGATTGAATGAATGAAAGGAGATGGGCTACTAATCGACCAATAAAACAGAGACCATGAAACACCGAGTGAACCAGCAGGGAGCCCTCTTGAAGTCAAGACTGCCAAGATCTTTATTTTTGGGGGGGTGTATATAGCACTATCACCCATTTTAATCCTTTTTATAACAACAATTTACTACTAAAAATAATTTTAATAATTATAAAAATCCTGGTATTTGTTAAGTGCTTACTGCGTGTCAAGCACCATTCTAAGCGCTGGGGTAGATCCAAGATAACTCAGGTCAGGCAGTGTCTATCTCATGTGGGAATCACAGTCTAAGTATTTTACATTTCTCAATTGCTAACCTACTTGCTTTAGGGAATATTTATAGGTCCACCTTCCTCCCAGGACCTCATGATCTACATAAATTCTTTGTTACAAATTCTCGTCATTTTGCAGTTAGACTACCGTGCTCATCTCCCTTCTTCAGCTTCTGCTTTTTCCAGCCTATACTGCATGCTTAGTATAGGTGATCTTGAGGTGCCACTCGCCACACATCTTTCAGTTCCTCTTAGCCCTCCATTAGTTCCCTGTGTCCCTCAGCATCAAGTGCAAACTCCTCATAATTGGCTTGAAAGTATTTCTCCATATCACCCCACCTTACCTATCTGCTCCCTTCATTCACTACTCTTAAATCTGCTCTCTTCATTCCTCCCAAAGCAGCCTTCTATCCATACCTGTTTCTCAACCCTTCCACCTCCCGTCCCCTCACTCATCCTATTCACCCGGTCTGGTACTTTCTCCATCCCCAGATCTGAGACAACAAATCTCCCCAAGTTCAAAGGACTCCAGAAAGTCCAGACCTCCTCAAACAGGTCTTGCCTGGTTAATTCCCAGGATCCCAAGTCATATAAACCTATCTGCCATCCCTAGAACTTCTATGCTTATTTGTCATTTATTTTAATTATTCTGGACATATTTCCAAGTCTCTCTCCTTTTAGAGCATAAGGGTGTTTTGGGCAGAGATGATGTCCCTTGTATTGAACATCCCAAGTTTTCACTGTGCAATGAAAACTATCACTGTTACCATTAATAATAATTGTGGTATTTGTTCAGCACTTACTATGTGTTAAGCACTGCACTAAGCACTGGGGTAGATACAAGATAATCACGTTCCACATGGGGCTCACAGTTTCAGTAGGAGAACGAACAGGTATTAAATCCCCATTTTGCAGATGAGGAAACTGAGGCATAAAAAGGTGAAGTGACGTCTAAAGTCACACAGCAGACAAGTGGTAGAACCAGAATAGGAATTTGGGTCTTCTGACTCCCAGAACCATACTACTACTACTACTACTACTACTACGACTACTATTAGAGTTGTGTGCAAAATTGAGAATTAACTGAAAATATTTATGATGTGATTTTAAGGAGATTTGAAGATTTTATAAAGCAGTGCGGCCTAGTGGGAAGAGCACAGGCTTGGGAGTCAGAAGGTCTTGGGTTCTAATTCCAACTCTGCCACTTATCTTCTGTGTGACCTTGGGCAAGTTGCTTAACTTCTGTGTGCCTCAGTTACCTCATCTGTAAAAGGGGATTAAGACTGTGAACCAGAAGTGGGACATGGACTGTGTCCAACCTGATTTTCTTGTATCTAACCCAGAACTTAGTACAGTGCCTGGCACACAATATGTGCTTAACAAATGCCTCTCCATGCCCCCTAACCCCCCTCAAAAAGGATGCCTTTCATTCTAGATCTTAAAATGAGGAAAACTATCATCTTTCTTCTGAAGGTGTTTCATTTGAATCTAAAAATTTTCTCTTCTAACTCTTCTCCTGTCAATCAAAAGACAACTCTGATGTCCAAAGAAAATACAGATTTTCTTTAAGGGAATTTACCCCTGAACAGCCTTAATTTAGGGCCAAATATTTGGTCAGGCAAAGGCACAGTTTGTGGGAAATGTTTAACTTCAATGAGATTCTACAGAATCTCATTACAGTAAAATCAGATGCATGTATATGATCACTTTTATTCACATAAGACTTTCTTCAGACAAGTTCAACAGAGGTTAAGCGCTTAGTCCAGTGCCTGGCATATAATAAGCACTTAACAAATACCATAAAAAAATACCCAAACTGAGGTTGATTACATGTGTGGGTAAATGATTTAAAAGAGTCCACTGGGCTGGGCCTACAGAACCCAGACTTTCCAAACGGCAGAGTATTGCTTGGCACAAATGTTTTGTCCCATTCTTTCCAAAGTACACTTCGAAACACAGATGAAAATGAAGGAGAAACCAAGAATGGATTCAGTTAGCAATTTAAGCCCTTACCACACATCATAACCATTTTCACCAGTCCATTCCCTTCTAAAGCAGCTGTCTGTAGTTGTCTAGACGCTGTGTCAGTTGTTCATGCTTCCTTGTAGCGCTTTCTTCATTAGGCCACCCTGACTCTTATTTTCTTTTTCTCAGTTTGTTTGTTTTTTTTTTCATTTTTGTCACTTTGTCTAACATCTCTAGAAGTGAAAGAAAGTCCAAGTCAGATTCAACTTAATAATGTTGTTTTACCCTTTAGTTGAGCAGTGGTAATTAGGTAAAGAAGAGATTTGAATTAATCTGCTAAATCTAGAATTCCTGTTCGAGATAAATATGCAGCAGTTTGAACCTGGGCCAGTAAAATCTAAAAACTGACTGAAATTCTGCCTATAAGCCAATCTTCATCAGGGACCCCAGTGTTTAATTTTGAGCACGTGGGTGATTTCAGAGGAAGGTGGGGGACAAAGAGGAAGAAGAAGAAGCAGTAGGAGAAAAAGGTGATAAATACATCATTATCATACTTACTCTCACCAAAATGGGCCAGTCCTATCACTGACGAGTTGGACCTGATGTCAATTAAAGATTTCAGTCCCACCAAGGCAATATGAACCATTTTCTGCCCATATGAGTCCCACAGGTCCAGTGATAGTTTTAGAGCACCAGGGACAGGAAAAATGGCATTTACTTAGGGCTTTCAATGTGCAGAACACTGTACAGAGCACCAGGAAAGAACACACAGATGCTAATTAGACATGGTCCCTGTTTCTCTGGGGACTCACACTGAGCCCATTATGGGCAGGGATTGTCTCTATTTGTTGTTGAATTGTACTTCCCAAGCACTTAGTACAGTGCTCTGCACACAGTAAATATGAATGAATAAAAATAAAAGGCTAGAAAAGCCTGGAGACAGATATTATTATTATTATTGCATTCATTAAGGGCTTACTATGTGCCAGGCACTGTACTAAGCACTGGGGAGGATGCAAGCAAATTGGATATATAAGGAGGGATTAAACAGAACACTAGGACAACATTTAAATAAAAAACAAAGCTCAGTAGGGTACTGAGACTAGAGGAGAAGAAATTCAGGCTCCTCACAGCAGTAAGAGAGATGAGGTTTAGGTACAGTGAGTATGTTGGTACTAGAGGAGTGCAGTGTGTGCACTGGGTTATAGTAGGAGAATAGTGAGGCTAGGTAGGGGAGGGAGAGCTACTGAGTGCCCTAAAGCTGATGGCAAGGAGTTTCTTTTTAATGGGAAAATGGGCAGACCACCATTTTTGAAGAGTAGGGAGACATGCATAGAAAGAGGTTTTTTGTTTTGTTTTGTTTTTAGAAAAATAAGCTGGGCAGCAGAGTGAGATATGGACTGGAGAGGGGAGAGACAGGGGGCTAGGAGGTTAGCATGGAGGATGATGCAATAGTCAAAGCAAGATATGATAAATGCTTGAATTTACACTACTACACTACACACTACTATCAAGAAGGAAGTGTTTCTCTGAAAAACTTAATTTGGAAAGATAGACAAAGAGGCAAAAGAGAAAACAGCACTTGGCTACAAACTTTACATACAACACAAGGGACAATCTTCTTGTGTACCCATTGTGGCTGGAACTATGTTTCCCACAGTGGCCTTTTCAGTCACACACACACACACACACTTGGGTGAACCTCACTGTCAGTCATTTTCAAATATGAAGGATTACCTTTTTTTTAATGATATTTGTTAATCTCCTACTATGTTCCAGGTACTGTATTAAGCGCTGTGTTTTTACATTCAGGTATTGGAAGACTAAGGTTTGAAATTGAAAGAGAGGAAAATGTTCCAGAAACAGCTTACACAATAGATCTAGAAGCATTTCTTGGTTCCTCTTTGGAGTTTTTAGTCACTGAAAAATGTAGCAGAAAAGTAAGTAACATGATCGGGGTAGAATTATAATGTCTATTAACGAAGCAGCTGAGTCACTTCAGTTGAAGAATAACAACTGGAAGTGCTGAATCCTCTAATAAATTGACCCTTCTGTTGAGTTATGCAAGAACTCTTGATCTGTCATCATGCCTGTGGTTTCTGTCATTTGCACCTGGCAGGAGTATTCACTGAGCAGTCACATATCACTTTCATACAATCAAATAAAATACAATTTAGACCCATTACTTCAAAACGTGGATTCCTTTGAGTTTAAAGAAAAGAAATACATAAAAGAAAGAAATACAATTTAGACCCATGACTTCAAAACATGGATTCCTTTGAGTTTAAAGAAAAGATTTACTTTAAAATCTATATTTTTCATGGTTAAATAGATAAACCTGAACTGGCATTTAGTGATTTGAAGATCTGCATATCCCATGCATTTCTGTGCTGACGAATGATCTTTGCATTCATCTTTACAGATCTTTATAGTTTGGGGGATAAGAAATATTCTTGGGGATAAGTTATCCTTCATATCCAGGGCTACGGCAGTGGTACGGAATTGTTGAATCCCACACTGGTATGCCACTGTGAGCATAAAATAGTCATAGGAGAGGACAGCATATGCTTGAAATAGAGAGAAAGGTAACCAAGGGGTTGCCGCATTAGTCTCTGTTAAACATTAGCATTCATTCATTCATTCATTCATTCAATCATATTTATTGAGTGCTTACTGTGTGCAGAGCATCCACTGTCAATGATCATGGCACATCCTGATTAGCTTCAAAAATAATAATAATAATTGTATTTGTTAAGCAATTACTACGTGCCAGGCACTGTACTAAGGAATGAGTGACATCATCATCATCATCAATCGTATTTATTGAGCGCTTACTATGTGCAGAGCACTGTACTAAGCGCTTGGGAAGTACAAATTGGTAACATTGTGTGACATACAAGGAGATACAAGGAAATTGGGTTGGACACAGTCCCTGCCCTGCATGGGACTCACAGTCTTAATCCCCATTTCACAGATGAGGCAACTGAGGCACAGAGAAGTGAAGTGGCTTGCCCAAGGCCACACAGCAAATAAGTGGTGAAGCATGTGGGTAGAGATCAGTCTTCGTGGGGAAATAAACAAAGTGCTGTTTGCTCAGAACTGTATTAGAGACCATCATATATTAGCAATATGATGATATTCCCCTCTAGACACACTGTCAGCTCACTTTGGGCAGGGACTGTGCCTTCCAACTCCATCTCTCAGGGGATGAGAATTTAAGGACTGTTTAAGGTTGCGGGCAAATAGCAGAAATAAGATTACAGTCAATATTCCTGACATTTCTATTTACCATTGATCGCACCGCTCAAATCAATGTGATTACCCACTGCTTTAGATTTTGAAAGTCCTTTTGGCAGTTGCCATGAATGACCGGTCTATGGGACAGCTAACAGAAGTAAACTATTTGTGAAAGACAACCATGTTCTGAGGGTCTCCTGCAATGGTAGTATATGCCAAAGACTTACCCAAGGCAAACCTGCTTATACTCAAGTTGGATTCCCTGATCAACTTGTTGTAGGGGCTGAAATCTGTCTGCTCACCATGCACACAACCAGAGAAGCTCCCTCTAAGATCAGGATTTTTTTCTTTCTGCAGGCTACCAAAATCCTTCCACCTGTTGCAATTCAAACTTATTCCTTCAATAAGTAATTTTATACGATAAAAGTGATAAAAGGTAGTTAGAGCAAAGTACAGTGTGTTGTACTCAATAGTCCCTCAATAAATAACCGATCAACCATATTTATTGAGCACTTACTGTGTGCAGGGCACTGTACTAAGCACCTGGGCAAGTATAATACAACAGAGTTGGTAGACACGTTTCCTACCCACAGTGAGCGTGTAGTCTAGAGGACTTTTCGTCTGTGAGATCTGTGTTGCCTTACATGCTATATTCAACTCCTACAGTAGCTCCACCGAAGCTCCTACGTGCAAGATTTAACATGAAGTAGTAAAACAGAATCACAAACTCCGAAGTCTTGGAAAACAGGCAGATCACCAGCATTGAACCAGACTTTTTTCCATCTTCCTAGGCCTTTGCTGGGTGAAGCATCTGGGAAAAATGAATGACGGCAGGATAACCAAAAACTTCTCTAAGGTGAGGTGAAAAGGAAAGTAATGAAAATGTTTATCCAAAAACAATTAAAGTCTCAAACATTGTGGCATACCTGTGGACAATTGGAAGGCAACTGCAATTTAGTCTAGTGTGCACTGAATCGGAAACTGCGCTGAATCAGAGGCTTCAGGAAGATTGTGACTCTAAATAAACGCTTAGTGCAGTGCTTTACACACAGCAAACATTGAATAAATAGGAATGAATGAATGAAATAAACAGTGTTAAATGAAACAATGACATAAATGCAAGAATTTCAAAAGAACAACAAATGGGATAATAGAGTGCTCTAAATACTAAATAGATATTTAGTTAATATGGATAGATAGATATTTGGTTAATACGTTTGGTTTTGTTCTCTGTCTCCCCCTTTTAGACTGTGAGCCCACTGTTGGGTTGGGACTGTCTCTATATGTTGCCAATTTGTACTTCCCAAACGCTTAGTACAGTGCTCTGCACATAGTAAGCGCTCAATAAATACAATTGATGATGATGATAGAGTGACAGAGGGATTACATGCACACAATGCATACGTGATTGTCAATCACTGGTCTCATCAGCCACAAACAACACACTAATAATAATAATAATTGTGGTATTTGTTTAGTGCTTACTATGTGCCAGGCACTGTACTAAGTGCTGGAGTGAATACAAGCAAATTGGGTTGGAGAAAATCGCCGTCCCATGTGGGACTCATAGTCTCCCTCCCATTTTACAGATGAGGTAACTGAGGCCCTGAGAAGTGAAGTGATTTGCCCAAGTCTGTCACACAGCAAACAAGTGGCAGAGCCGGGATGAGAACCCATGACCTTCTGACTCCCAGCCTTGTGCTCTAGCCACTGTGCCATGCTGCTTCCCACAATAAAATCTCACCAATAAAATCTCACCAACAGTAACTACATCTTCTAACCTGAAAGACAGGCCTTCCGGTCATTTCTCCTCTTCCTAAATCCCCTATCAGTGTAGTGACATGGGAATGACACTTTCAAATCTAAGGTATCACTAAAAATAGGGAGCTGATAAAAACACAAAGCAGACCTATTTTCCCAAGTTCTCTTAACCCCAGTTAATTTGTTGAAAAAAAAAATGACTATGCTCTATAAAATGACAGGCCCCTTATCAAAATTATTTCAGAGAACACTTGCTCTCCAGAGTTTTTTTCACTGCTATAATGGTAGAAAAGAAATGCTTACCATACAAAAGGAAGCAACTTAAATTTTTGCACAAATGATATATTATTCCAATTACCTGACACAGACGCTGCTACCCACATCGTACTTGCCATGGAAAATGCAGGAACTCTAAAAGCTCTTTCTTGCATTCTGTCAGCTGAAATTGAAATTCCAAGGACACACCTCATCCACATTCCAAGTATGAGCTTGGATTCTGCTCTGAATTAATTTGTGTTCTTCATAGGATACGTATCCTGACTGTTTAGTGAGCCTTTCATCCGAAAGCCACTGATCGTTTCTACATTGTTTTTTTTTTTCTTTTTAACTGATCACTATGAGTAAAAAGGAACCAAATCTCTCTGCTTGCTAGTTAATTCACACGACACCTAACAAGATAATAACAACTAGGGAGAATAAGGACAGAATGGTAAAAAATCTGCCCACAATGAAACATTCTTTTGCTGGGGCTCTTTTGACTTTCAAATGACTTCCCATAAATAGTCTAGGTCTGCCAGGGTAAAATAAATTTCCATTTGAAGAAACAACCCAGATGGCACTGGGTGCCAACTCCATGGGGGTGGAGGTTTGGCATGGCAGAAACAAAGGCATTAACTTCACTCTTGCCCTAATTGGCGCAGGACAGACAGTTGTAGCTAGCCCGTCTTGCCCCTTGGAATCACACAAGGGCCAGAGTTGCAACTTTTCCTCCTGCCCTGTGACGGCAAATATTTGCTCCGCAGGCTGGCTGGCACTGGGGTCTGCGCAAATCCCACCACGCTCCCTCAGCTATGGGTCTCAGCCCTCATTATTTGTGAGGATAAGCTGTCCAGCTGCACTGCAGAGGCTGTTTGGGCCCCATAATCATCATCATAAAAAATAATATAACAGTAGTAAGTGTGGTATTTGTTAAGCACTAAGTGCCAAGCAGTATACAGAGTGCTGGGGTAGATGCAAGATAATCAGGTCCTACCTGGGGCTCACAGTTTAAGTAGGAAGGAGAACAGGTACTGAGGCACAGAGAGGTCAAGTGACTTGTCCAAGATCACACAACAACAAGTGGCAGAGCAGGATTAGAACTCAGGTCCACTCTCTTTCCACTAGGCCTTGCTATTTCTCTAGGACATGAGCCTCCACATTCATTCATTCATCCATCCATCCATTCAATTGTATTGATTGAGTGCTTACTGTGTGCAGAGCACTGTACTAATAAGCACTTTGGAAGTACAAGTTGGCAATATATAGAGACGGTCCCTATGCAACAACACGCTCCACATCTGCCACCCACGCTCTCTCTGAGTCATGGAAGCAAGGTTCTCTTAATGTCCTTTCTCCTCCTCAGGGGGTAGGAGTCTCACTCCTCCGGAGTCCTAACTCTGGACCCTGAACCTCCAGGGTTAGGGCATCTTAACCCTGACCAAGATCCTCTCTAATCCTTCGGTGTGCTCTGTATCCATCCAGAGTCACAGCATGACCCACGAGCAGTCCCTGGTCCCTGCTCTCCCAGACCCACGGTTAGCCACCCACTCACCTTCAAGATGGCCAAGGGTCTCTTCTCCAGTTATTTGGACCTTGTACTTAAGTGAAACTGGCCATCACAGTGCCTTAAAATCTTCCTTTCCCTTACCCTCTCTTTTCCTTTCTTCCCTACCCTTCCTATTCCACTTTTCCTTTTCCTCCTTCTTTTTCCTTTCTTCCCTACCCTTCCTACTCCACTTTTCCTTTTCCTCCTTCTTTTTCCTTTCTTCTCCCCATCTCTTTTCCCTCCTTTCCTCTCCTCCTTTCATTTCCTTCCTAATTACGGTTTTTGTTAAGCGCTTACTATGTGCCAGGCACTGTAGTAAGCAACTGAGGTAGATACCAGATAATCAGTTTGGACATAATCCCTGTCCCACATGGGGCTCACGGCCTCAATCCCCCTTTTACAGATGAGGGAACGGAGGCACAGAGAAGTGAAGCGACTTGCCCAAGGTCATACAGCAGACAAGTGAGGGAGTTGGAACTAGAACCCATGACCTTCTGACTCCCGGGCCTATGATCTAACCATTATGCCATGCTGCTTCCCTGTTTTGGGAAGGAATGGAAAAAAGAACAGTTAGTGCTTACTGACTGACTATGGATACACTTTTTGGTCACCAGTCTCAGTTTGTGAACAATACCCACCCATTTTGAGTATGTATGTATGTATGTCTGTCCAAAATTGACTATTCGGCACTGTAGCTTTAATAGGTAAAATAAAGACAATAAATGCAAACATAAAAAAAATTCTAATCCCTGACCTAGTAGTAGTAGTAGTAGTAGTAATAGCACTTACCGAATGCTCACTGGTTACAGTGCACTGTACTAAGTGCTTGGAAATTAAAAACAAATAAGTGACTTTTAGACTGTAAACCCCTGTAAGTTCTAAACAGTAAGCTTCATGTGGGCAGAGTACATTTCCCCCAACTCTGTTGTACTGTACTCTCCCCAGCCCTTGGTACAGTGTTCTGCATACAGTGAGCACTCAATAAATACCACTGGTTGATTGAAGTGACACATTCCCTGCCCATCAGGAGGTTACACTCTAATGGGGGAGATAGGCTAAAAAGTACAGAATAATCAAAATAGTTAAATGTTCAATTAACATACATATACTAATGCCAAGGATGAGTAGAGCTGCATTTAGAAAAAATACAAGTGTGATACTCATTTTTATTCTTTCCTCTGTGGCGCAAGTAACACTGTGTTAACAGGTGTGTGAAAGGGGAAGTCCAGTGTGGGTGGGGATTGTCTCTATTGCTGAATTGCACTTTCTAAGTGCTCAGTACAGTGCTCTGCACCTAGTAAGTGCTCAATAAATATGATTGAATGAATGATTGAATGAATTATGGTTCTGGGCCAAACAATTAATCAATCAGTGGCGTTTTCTGAGCACTTACTGTGTGCAGAGAACTGTACTAAGAGCTTGGGTGGGTTCAATATAACAATAAAGCAGAGTTGGTAGACATGTACCCTGCCCACAGCAAGTTTTTAGTCGAGAGGGAAAAATGAGACCAGAAACAAGGGAGCAAGGAAGAAATGACATGGGCTCAGTGGTTTGGGCAGAATATTGTGGATTTCCCTAAGATGTTATTATGTGATGATGCATAATGTAATAATAATAATAATAATTTTGGTATTTGTTAAGTGCGTACTATGTGCAAAGCACTGTTCTAAGCGCTGAGGAGGATACAAGGTGATCGGGGTGTCCCATGTGGGGCTCACAATCTTAATCTCCATTTTACAGATGAGGTAACTGAGGCCCAGGGAAGTTAAGTGATTTGCCCAAAGTCACACAGCTGACAAGTGGCAGAGCCAGGATTTGAACCCATGACCTCTGATTCCCAAGCCCGTGCTCTTGCCACCGAACCACGATGCTTCTCTAATGTAATGGCACTTAGACTGTGAGCCTCTTGTGGGACAGGGATTGTGTCCAACCTGATTAATTTGTGTCGATCCCAGTGCTTAGAACAATGCTTGGCACATAGTAAGCACTTAATAAGTATTATTATTATCATTACTCATGCCTGGTTCATTCATTCATTCATTCAATCATATTTATTGAGCGCTTACTGTGTGCAGAGCACTGTACTAAGCGCTTGGGAAGTACAAGTTGGCAACATATAGAGATGGTCCCTACCCAACAGCGGGCTCACAGTCTAGAAGGGGGAGACGGACAACAAAACAGAACATATTAACAAAATAAAATAAATAGAATACATACAAGTAAAATAAATAAATGAGTAATAAATATGTACAAACATATACACATAGTGATTTGAATATAGATAGCACACCCCTCTAAATGGTTATCACAACCAAAAGTTTGGTAGACTGTGAGCCTTCTAGACTGTGAGCCCACTGTTGAAGACACACTCTCTAATATATCAAATGAAGTGGGAGAGGGCAGCAAATGTTTCCCCTCCTCAAGGCATCCAAATGTCTGAATATGGCCCAAACCAAAAAAGAATATTTCTGCCCTAGTCTGCACTGCCCAGTTTTGGTTACTGGATTTTAGAAAAATGCCGAGAAATGAGGGTGGGTCCTGGAAAAAGCAATAGAGATCATCAGCTGCGGCAGCATTAGTTTGTGAACACCTACTGTGTTCACTTGAAACTTTGCCCTCAACAATATACAGCCTTATGGAGGAGACAGTGATAAAAGAGTTGTAAAAGAGGTCCCTGGGGGAAAATTTAGGAATTAATTTACGGCTGAAAAGGTTAAGGACTGAGTTAAAAGCTAGTCTCAAGGGTTAGAAAAAACACTGCATTTATTGACTGCCTACTGTGGACAAAGAACTGCACCAATGATTGTGGAATACTTGGAACAAAGGGAAACAGCTTGGCCTAGTGGATAGAGCACTGGGTTAGGAGTCAGAAGGACCCAGGTTCTAATCCTGGCTCCGTCACATGTCTGCTGTGTGACCTTGATCAAGTCACTTCACTTCTCTGGGCCTCATTTACCTCATCTGTTAAATGGGCATTAAGTGTGGGAGACCCATGTGGGACAGGGACTGTGTCCAACCTGATTAACTTGTATCTACCCCAGCGCTTAGAACAGTGCATGGCACACATAGTGAGTACTTAACAAGTACCATCATTATTATTATCAATAATCATAGATAAAACACGGGCCTGGAAACCAGAGAGGTCCCATGTTCTAATACTGGCTCCGCCATTGCCGGTTGCGTGACCTTAGAGAAGTCATTTAACTTCTCTCTGCCACAGTTTCCTCAACTGCAAAATGGGGATTCAATACCTCGTCTCTATATGTTGCCAACTTGGACTTCCCAAGCGCTTAGTACAGTGCTTTGCACACAGTAAGCGCTCAATAAATACAATTGATGGATTGATTGATTCCTACTTGACTGTAAGCTCCATGTGGGACTATAACCGGCCTGGTTAAACCCTTGTAACTACTCCAGCGCTTAGAAGAGTGCTTGACATACAGTAAGTGGTTAACAAATACCATTAAAAATAATAATAACAAAAAACACAAAAAATTAAAAGCATGATTCTTGCTTTTTAGTATCTTATGATATAAATTTTGGGAAAACACAATTATGTTTTACGTAAAACAAATCTTCCCTGCAGAATGGCGATTAACTTGCTGGAGTTTATCAGCAGATACAATAGAAGCTCTTCCTTGGAGATAAAAAAACAAAAACAAAAAACGAACAAAAAGCCCACGGATAAGGGTTGGGCAGGGGAACATGTGATTTCTGAAAGTTGCCTCCAGCTCTCTGATTCCAATTTATTGCTGTTTAGAAAGCTAAACAAGGAAGTTAGAAGGGTGAGCCTGAAGTTATTTTCTTCTGTTCATCTGGGTACATTTTTTGTGCATAAAAACATTTTTCCTTATGGAAACTCTGATGAACAAGTTAATTGCTGGGATAAAGTTTCCTAAGTTTAAACAATCTAAAATATGTCAGCACTTCCTGATTTTACACACCCCCACTTTACATAAATCCAGTCAGGTTTAGAATGCTTCACATTGCTGCATTGCAGTTCTGTGAAATTTCTGTGTGAAATTTCAGTGAAAAGCCTAGTGCAATTTTAAGAGAACATATATTTTTCCATAATCCCTTCATCCATAGGAATAGATTATTTCCTAGCCCAGGACATTTGTGTGGGAAGGGATTTTTTTCCTCTCTAAATCGAAGGGATAAGGAGTTTTTTCTTCCAACTGAGCCCAATCACTTTGTTAGTAGTAAGTGGTTAGGGATTCTGACTCCCTGTGAATTACGTGTGGCAGCTGTAAAATGTAAAGTTTTACAGTTTGCAGAGTGGGATTTCTCCTTCATTTAAGAATTGAAAGTGCAACATAAATCTCTTTGTTTTGCCTCTCAGCTTTGGAACCTCGAAACAATAAAGTGATATTTTGTAATGTATCTATGCATCTGTGTTCCTGTACTCTAATTTTGATAAATACCTTCTATTCTTAGTGCAATTGTTCCAAAGGTGAACCCATTCACTATTTACTTCCAAAGGTGAAAGGAAAAAAAAAAAACATTTCCTGGGAAATACAAATGTTAAACATTTGTCATGTTATGTAGTGTTCTAGTTAGTGCTTGCTTCAGCAATTTTTGTATTTACTTCTTATAAACATCTGTTACACTTTTATAATAGCAATAGTAATAATAGTGGTATTTGTTAAGTGCTAACTACCTGCCAAGTACTGTACTGAGCACTGGAAGAAAAAGGAGGAATTTTAGAAGGGCTTTGAGGTGAGGAAGGACAGAGGTCTGCTGAGTTTACATGTGAGAAGAACTTCCAGACCAGGAGAATAGCATGAGCTGGAGGTCAAAGGTGGGAAAAATAAAGTGAGGAGGTGATCATCAGACAATCAAGCTTGTGGGTCGTGGATAAAGAGAGCTACAATGGATCAAGGGGAGAGGTGGTAGAGAAAATTAGAGCCACTCAATGTGAGCAGAGAATGTGTATACCAACTCTGCTATGTAGTACTCTCCCAAATGCTTAGTTCAGTGCTCTGCACACAGTAAACACTCAATAAATTCCATTGATTGATTGATGAGGAAGTTATTTTTTGATGGGGAGGGAGATTAGGAGCTGATGTGCCTAGCGATGTTTCAGTGAGAGGCTCCATCCACCCAGGTGTACTGTAAAGTGGGGAGAGGCTAGAGGAAGCCAATACGATAGTTGAACAATAACTTGCTTGGGTGGAGAGGAAGAAGCAGATACTGGAAATGTTTAAGGGATAGAAAAAGCAGGAATGACCAGTTAGTTGATGTGAATGTGGAAAGTCAGCGAAAAGTCGAGGTTGACACCTAGATTTCAGACTTCTGGGAGTGAAATATGGTGGGGCTATCAGCAGAGGTGAAAAACACTAAAGAGGAGAGGTGTTAGAAGGAAGGGTTATCTAACTTTTTATGTAATATTATCCTTAAAAAGCACATCACATTCACATATAGAAATTAATTTTTTTAGTCATATCCACCACTGCTCTGTGAAATAAATGTCTACCACAGGGTCACTAGGGTATTAGTTTAAAAGTAAATATTAGTTAGTGTGTAGTCTTAGAAAACTGCCGGGATTGAACATCCAGCCTGAACTAACCTCTTATGGATTGGAGGTTAAGTCGATCAACATAATTTCTGTAAAGCCTAAGAAAGCGCTGTTTCCAAACCAGAAATGCAAAAGTAGATGTCTAGACTGTGAGCCCATTGTCTAGACTGAGAGTCTGTTGTTGGGTAGGGACCGTCTGTATATGTTGCCAATTTGTACTTCCCAAGAGCTTAGTACAGTGCTCTGCACACAGTAAGTGCTCAGTAAATGCAATTGAATGAATGAATCAGAAATGGAATAATAATTATGGTATCCATTAAGTGCTTACTATGTGCCAGCCACTGTACTAAGCACTAGGGACTGTCTCTATATGTTGCCAACTTGTACTTCCCAAGCACTTAGTACAGTGCTCTGCACACAGTAAGTGCTCAGTAAATGCAATTGAATGAATGAATCAGAAATGGAATAATAATTATGGTATCCATTAAGTGCTTACTATGTGTCAGACACTGTACTAAGCACTAGGGACTGTCTCTATATGTTGCCAACTTGTACTTCCCAAGCGCTTAGTACAGTGCTCTGCACACAGTAAGCGCTCAATAAATACGATTGATTGATTGATTGATTGATTGATACAAGCAAATCAGGTTGGACACAGTCGCTGTTCCACATGGGACTCACAGTCTCTATCCCCGTTTTTCAGATGAGGTAACAGAGGCCCAGAGAGTTGAAGTGACTTGCCCAAGGTCACACAGCAGACAAGTCTTTTCCAAAGCCCAAATCCATTTGAAATTCAGAATCGAGGCTGAAAATGTACCTGGTGATCTTTGCTCGATTTTTTTTATTATTATTTATTGCCTGTTGATGATATAGTCAACCCCGTAGGAGACTATCATGCCCTTATGTCTCTTTTTTACAACTCCTGTGAGTCATTGCTTCTCAGGAGGGCTGCCACTACTGGAATATATCAGCACAATAGTGTCTGTGTCCAGGAATGTGATTTAGCGATCAAATGGCAGCTTTACCTCTCCATCTTTTCACTTTTATGGGTTTGAAGTTATAACCTCAACACAGTCTCTGAGTGTTATTTTCCTTCTATGATATACACTTTACCAACAAGATGAAAGTGTACACGCTGCCAAATGCTTCCATTTTACAAAGCTGAATTCAGATATTTGACTTCCCTGAGATGGGGATGTCTCCCTCACTTACCACCCACCTGTTGCATATGATGTCACTGTCTAGGTTGTAAGTAGTGATTACAATGTTTAGGTTGTAATAAATCATATTACTGGTAACAGTATTTTTTAATGATATTTGTTCATTCATTCAAGCGTATTTATTGAGCACTTACTGTTCGTAAAGCCCTGTACAAACCACTTGGAAGAGTACATTATTACAATAAACAGACACATTCCCTGCCTACAACGAGCTTACGGCACTGATTATGTGCCAAGCACTGCACTAAGTGCTTGGGTAGAAACAAGATAATCGTACTGTACAACGTGGCGCTCACAGTCTTAATCCCCATTTTACCAATGAGGTAA
Organism: Tachyglossus aculeatus; assembly: GCF_015852505.1. NCBI lineage: Eukaryota > Metazoa > Chordata > Mammalia > Monotremata > Tachyglossidae > Tachyglossus > Tachyglossus aculeatus. Next base: position 30,843,849 of record NC_052079.1, on the reverse strand, counting down.
CTGAGGCACGGAGAAGCTAAATGACTTGCCGAAGGTCACACAGCAAGCAAATGGCAGAGCTGTGATTGGGATCCCAAGCTCTTTCTGCTAGACCACGCTGCCTTCCTAGTATTCATTAATTATTACATCATGATGTGTGCCCATGCAGTATATAATATAATGATATTATTACTCTATTTATTTACCTTACTTGTACATATCTATTTATTTTATTTTGTTAGTATGTTTGGTTTTGTTCTCTGTCTCCCCCTTCTAGACTGTGAGCCCGCTGTTGGGTAGGGACTGTCTCTACGTGTTGCTGACTTGTACTTCCCAAGTGCTTAGTACAGTGCTCTGCACACAGTAAGCGCTCAATAAATACGATTGATTGATTGATTGATATTATACGCAAATCCCTTCCAACACTTGAACCTGGAGGTTTTCTCCGGGGGATCTCGGATACACGTCTAATGCTTGTGAGCCACTGTGATGTTCTTCTAAATCCTTATTCATCCAGGAAGTGCTCCTCACTCAGACTGATCCCTCTCATATTTAGCTCACCCCTGTGCGCTCTCTCATCTGAGGAGGTGCCTTGAGGTGCTTGCTTCATTCCCTCTCCCTCGGAAGCTGACCCTGATCCTTTCTGTCTCTTACATTGATAAAATGTTATTCAAATGCATATCAGTATTCTACAATCCGTTAGATACACACTCTTCTGGGTCACAACTTTCCTAATGTTCTCTAGTTAAAGGAAGCCCTATCCATAAGTGCCGTTGATGAATAATAATACTTATGGTATTTGTTAAGTGCTTACTATGTGCCAAGCACTGTCTGAGTGCTGAGCGATGATATCGCGAGCGTCTACTATAAGTGTTCTCTAGGATAGAGAAGCAGTGTAGCCTAGTGGATAGAGCCCAGGCTTGAGAGTCAGAAGGACCTGGGTTCTAGTCCCCGATCTGCTGCTTGTCTGCTGTGTGACCTTGGGCCAGTCGCTTAACTTCTCTTTACCTCAGTTACCTCATCTGTAAAATGGGGATTACAGCTAAGAGCCCCATGTGGGACAGGGAATGTCTCCAACCCGATGACCTTGTATCTACTGCAGCACTTAGAACAGTGCCGGAACATAGTAAGCACTTAACAAATACCACCCCTACTCCCTGGCCCCCTCGAACTACGCTAAGATGACCAATTCAAATGCAGAAGCCAGACCAGCAGGGTCATTTATACATTCAATCGTATTTATTGAGTGCTTACTGTGTGCAATGCACTGTATTAAGCACTTGGGAGAGTGCAAAATAACAAAAAACAGACACATTCCCTGCCCATGACAAACGCAGAGCCTAGAGGGGGAGAGGGTCCTGCCTATTGCACATGAAATGCGCAAGGTATAATTCATTCATTCATTCATTCAGTCAGTCGTATTTATTGAGCACTTACTGTGTGCAAAACACTGAACTAAGCGCTTGGGAAGTAGAAGTTAGCAACATATAGAGATGGTCCCTACCCAACAACGGGCTCACAGTCTAGAAGAATGGAGAAGCAGTGTGGCTCAGTGGGTAGAGCACAGGCTTTGGAGTCAGAGGTCATGGGTTCAAATCCTGGCTCCGCCACTTGCCAGCTGTGTGACTTTGGGCAAGTCACTTAACTTCTCTGGGCCTCAGTTACCTCATCTGGAAAATGGGGATTGAGAGTGTGAGCCCCACGTGGGACAACCTGATCACCTTGTATCTTCCCCAGCGCTTAGTACAGTGCTTGGCACATAGTAAGCACCTAACAAATGCCATCATTATTATTATTATTCTTATTAGAAGGGGGGGACAGACAACAAAACAAAACACGTGGACAGGTGTCAAGTCATCAGAATAAATAGAAGTAAAGCCAGATGCACATCATTAACAAAATAAATGGGGATTGAGAGTGTGAGCCCCACGTGGGACAACCTGATCACCTTGTATCCTCCCCAGCGCTTAGTGCAGTGCTTCGCATATAGTAAGCACCTAACAAATGCCATTATTATTATTATCATTATTATTATTAGAAGGGGGAGACAGACAACAAAACAAAACACGTGGAAAGGTGTCAAGTCATCAGAATAAATAGAAGTAGAGCTAGATGCACATCATTAACAAAAGAAATGGGGATTGAGAGTGTGAGCCCCACGTGGGACAACCAGATCACCTTGTATCTTCCCCAGCGCTTAGTAAAGTGCTTTGCACATAGTAAGCACTTAACAAATGCCATTATTATTGTTATTATTATTATTATTATTATTATTATTATTAGAAGGGGGGACAAACAACAAAACAAAACACGTGGACAGGTGTCAAGTCATCAGAATAAATAGAAGTAAAGCTAGATGCACATCATTAACAAAATAAATGGGGATTGAGAGTGTGAGCCCCACGTGGGACAACCTCATCACCTTGTATCTTCCCCAGCGTTTAGTACAGTGCTTTGCACATAGTAAGCACCTAACAAATGCCATGATTATTATTATTATTATTGTTAGAAGGGGGAGACAGACAACAAAACAAAACACGTGGACAGGTGTCAAGTCATCAGAATAAATAGAAGTAAAGCTAGATGCACATCATTAACAAAATAAATGGGGATTGAGAGTGTGAGCCCCACGTGGGACAACCTGATCACCTTGTATCTTCCCCAGCGCTTAGTACAGTGCTTTGCACATAGTAAGCACCTAACAAATGCCATTATTATTATTCTTCTTCTTCTTCTTATTATTATTATTATTAGAAGGAGGAGACAGACAACAAAACAAGACACGTGGACAGGTGTCAAGTCATCAGAATAAATAGAAGTAGAGCTAGATGCACATCATTAACAAACTAAATGGGGATTGAGAGTGTGAGCCCCACGGGGGACAACCTGATCACCTTGTATCTTCCCCAGCAATTAGTACAGTGCTTTCAACATAGTAAGCACCTAACAAATGCCATTACTATTATTATTATTATTAGAAGGGGGAGACAGACAACAAAACAAGACACGTGGACAGGTGTCAAGTCATCAGAATAAATAGAAGTAAAGCTAGATGCACATCATTAACAAAATTAATGGGGATTGAGAGTGTGAGCCCCACGGGGGACAACCTGATCACCTTGTATCTTCCCTAGTGCTTAGTACAGTGCTTTGCACATAGTAAGCACCTAACAAATGCCATTATTATTATTATTATTAGAAGGGGGAGACAGACAATGAAACAAAACACGTGGACAGATGTCAAGTCATCAGAATAAATAGAAGTAAAGCTAGATGCACATCATTAACAAAATAAATAGAATACTAAATTTGTACAAGTGAAATAAATAGAGTAATAATGCAAGCGCTTCTCTTTCATGGCTCCAAGACTCGTTGATACCCTCACGGATAGCCACCCGGGGCACATGTGGAGAGAACCTGTCTCAGCTGGAAGCTAGGAGACTCCCGTGGAGCCCATGTAGGAGCTGCCAACAGACTTTGGGTGGGCTTATGGATGTCCATCTAATTGGCAACACGGAGTCCTTCTGGAAACAGTGGCAGGTTGAGCGGGGCGGCCCACCACAGGTTCGGAGCAGCTGCAGCGTCCACTGTCCCGCTGGCCCAGACCCTCACGTCTGCCTGGTGTGATGGAGATGCCCGTGCCACGATACCTAGCGGAGCTTGATGACGGGAAGGACGGGCACCACTGACACCCCAAGATACCCAACCACTGTTCGCGACAGTAACTAACTGCTAGCTAGCACTGGGGAGCTAAATTCTTGAAACGCCTGCGTTTCAATAAACAAAGCTTAGGGTCAGAGATTTACTGGCTTTTGTCTCCATCTGTTTCTCTCTGACTGCCCACGGCCCCCAAACATCAAAATAGCCCACTAGTCCCAGCTCCACCCTACATGGACCGTGACAAACACCGACATCTCAAGTAGATTTTCAGGTGCTCTTAATCAGGTATCTATTTTCCTTGAATCTGACACAGACAACTTCCGTCTTGAAATGAAGCATGTTAACCTGTAATTTTTTTTGTTTTTTGTAATTTTTGTAATTTTTTTTGTAAGTAATTTTTGTAATTTTTTTTGTAAGTTTTTCTGAAGCATTTGTACAGTATGCTTGAACATACAGGGAAAAGGAGAAACAGGGATTTATTCTTGTCAGAGTTTACCTACTTTTACGAATGTATTCTCTAAAGTGCACTGATTTTTTTCAGGATGCACATTTAAATTGGGTTTGATATTTGGACAGTCATTTAAAAACCTTAAATCTTGGGGAATCTATTACTTGAACTATATATGTTTCATGATCATTAATCCACTGGTGAAACATCATTTTTAGACTGTGAGCCCACTGTAGGGTAGGGACTGTCTCTATATGTTGCCAACTTGTACTTCCCAAGCACTTAGTACAGTGTTCTGCACACAGTAAGCGCTCAATAAATACGATTGATGATGATGATATGTTGCCAACTTGTACTTCTCAAGCGCTTAGTACAGTGCTCTGCACATAGTAAGTGCTCAATAAATACGATTGATTGATTGATTGATTGATTGATTTGCATTTTAGTAATGTCAGTATGAATCAATCAATGGTATTTACTGGGCCCTTACTGTGTCCAGAGCACTGTGCTAAGCGTTTGGGAGAGTACTATACAACAGAGTTAGTAGATGTGTTTCCTGTCCACAAGTTTACAGTCTGAAGTCTACAATATAGCACTTTAAATTTCTGATTTTGTTCTATTAAATCGGACATAAAACGGTCAAGATCTTACACACTTTCGTTTTCAATGCACTATGTACATTGCCCTTTTAGACTGTGAGCCCACTGTTGGGTAGGGACTGTCTCTATATGTTGCCAACTTGTACTTCCCAAGCGCTTAGTACAGTGCTGTGCACACAGTAAGCGCTCAATAAGTACGATTGATTGATTGATTGATTGATTTGTCAAATAAGCCACACTACCTTTTCTGTTTGATATCTGACTCTCTTTGGCAGTCATGGAAAGGTTCATCAGGATTAAAATTTGCCAAATTTAATTCGACTCATAATCCAGAATGCTACTACACAGATCTTCAGGGAGAATTGCAATTTTCCCTCAGTTTCAAAGAAAGTCTGATTTGAGGTGAAATCCACAACTGGGAATAATTATTATATTGGGTTTTTTTGTGTGTGTATTTTCTCTGATTTGCATATTGACTCGGTTATGCTGAGCAACCAAGAGGAAAACTTTTTACTGGCAATTCCTCATCTTTTTGTTTCTCAACATATAAATTATCACTAATCAATTAAGAATTAAAATACTCTTGTATATTGGTTGAACGTGGTGGATTCTGACCTCTACTGGTGATGTGCAAGCATAGTGAATCCTAGTTTTCAAAAATTAGACAATAATGCAAAAAGACACAGTCCATGAGGGTGGGAATGGTGTATTTTTCTTTGGTATTTTCCCAAGCATTGGTGCAATGTTTTGATCACTGCACAGGGAAGTGTCTGCTTAGTGTTATATTGAACTCCCCCAAGCAGTTAGCACAGTGCTGTGCACACAGTAAACGCTCAATAAATCGATTAAAGAATGGAGTAGTCACACAGTAAATGTTGCTGTTGTTATTGATGGTGATGACTTGTCTTTCCCCTTTTTCCTCTTTCTGGGTGTCAAAACTCAACTTCTGTGACACATGTGTGGTGGTTTGCAAGAAGTCTGGGGGAAATGATATTAGAATTTGAATCCAAAGGGGGACAGGGACTGTGTCCAAACTGATTATCTTGTATCTGCCTCAGCGCTTAGTACGGCATTTGGCACACAGCGTGTGCTTAGCAAATATCATTAAAAAAATAAAAATTAAAAACCCCCACAGCTCTTCTCATCTTTAAAGTCCTCCTAAAATCCTACTTCCTTCCTACAGGAAGTCTTCCCCAGTCAAATCAGAGCAACGTAGTTGTGTCAACCCAATCACATCTGCGCCTCAGTTACCTCATCTGTAAAATGGGGATTAAGACTGTGAGCCCCACGTAGGACAACTTGATCACCTTGTATCCCCCCCCCAGTGCTTAGAACAGTGCTCTGCACATAGTAAGCGCTTAATACTTAAATAATTCATTCCTATCTTTAGCACATATGGACTATATATGTTTATTTGTGTAGTCACTGATTTCACACTGATACATTCGCACTTGTACCTGTTCTATTGATGTTCTTCCTCCTGCTATTCATCAATCATTTTACTCTGGCTTCCCAATTAATCAATCAGTTGTATTTACTGAGCACTTATTGTACTGGGACAGTACAATATGACAGATTTGGTAGTGACATCTGGGGAAATTGAGGCTGATGGACCTGCTCAAGGAGTTGGTTGTGGCACCTGTGGGTAAATCCAGATCTCACATCCATAGAGAAGATTAGGCAAGGCTAAATCTCTGCAGAGCTTTAGTTTAGTCGAAATACCACATTGCCACATTTAATTTAGCTGTCAGCCAGAGGATGGGCTGCCCATTTTTATTCTATTTTCTAATTTCTTTCTATTGTTACATCATTAGTCAGTGGTCTGCTTAGGTAACAGAGCTCTCTGAGAGGAGTTATATCCAAGCACTTAGTACAGTGCTCTGCACACAGTAAACGCCCAATAAATACGATTGATTGAATGAATGAATGAATATCTGGTTTCCAGTATAAACTTTTGGTGGTGTATATGGCTCGCTAAGCCGATGAATCACATTGGTCTTCTACAGATTTATCACCAGTTAATCAATGAAAAATATTTACTGAGCACTTCTTGAGGACAAGTACTTGGATGATAGCAAGACCCACATTTTCTTCCTTTAAGGAGTCTATAATCAGTAAAATCAATGTGGGCAGGGAACATGTCACTACCAGGTCTGTTATATTGCACTTCACTAAGCTCTTGGGAGAGTATAACACAACAGAGTTGTTAGACATGTTCCCTAATCGTGAGTTTACAGTCTAGAGGATATGTGAAGAGATTGGATGACAGAAGGGTAACCAAAAAGATGCTTTAAGGAAAGCTGAAAAGGGGGGCAAATCAGAACAGGTTGGAAAACTTTAAACGATACCATGAATAAAAATCTGGCATGATAGTGAATAACTGCTGGAAGCAAGGGGAGACAGGTCAGCCTGTTGAACAGAGATGGTAACTGATTTTGAATAGCATTTTTAGGATGATGATAACTCTAAGAGGGAGATTTAAAAATGGCACCAGGCATTGTGATAAAAAATGCAACAGAACAGAAGCAGCATGAACTAGCGGGTAAAGCACAAGCCTGAGAGTCAAAAGGGCCTGGATTCTAATCCTGACTCTGCCACTTGCCTGCTGTGTGACTTTGAGCAAATCACTTAACTTCTCTGTTCACCTGTAAAATGAGTATTAAGACTGTGAGCCCCTCATGGAACATGGACCGTGTCCAACCTGATTAGCCAGTGATTAATATAATGCCTGACACAAAGTAATGTTCAACAAATACGGTTAAGAAAAATCACAAGCTTGGGAGTCCAGGACCTGGGTTCTGATCTCAGGTCTAGAATTTACCTGCTGTGTGACCTTGGGTAAGTTAGTAACATCCTGGGCCTCAGTTTCTTCTTCTGTAAAATGTGGATTAAATCTCCTTCCTCCCTCAAGCTATGAGCCCCGTGTAGGACCTGTGGCGATCTAATCACCTTGTATCTACCGTAGTGCTTAGTAAAGTGCTTGGCACATGATCTCCATCCCCCCATCTTACCTCCTTCCCTTCCCCACAGCACCTGTATATATGTATATATGTTTGTACATATTTATTACCCTATTTATTTATTTTACTTGTACATATCTATTCTATTTATTTTATTTTGTTAGTATGTTTGGTTTTGTTCTCTGTCTCCCCCTTTTAGACTGTGAGCCCACTTTTGGGTAGGGACTGTCTCTATATATTGCCAATTTGTACTTCCCAAGCACTTAGTACAGTGCTCTGCACATAGTAAGCGCTCAATAAATACGATTGATGATGACTGATGATGATAATATGCATTTAAGAAATGCCACAGTGTAGCAAGCAGGGAATATTTCTGTACAATAAGGTGGAAGTCACACATTGGTTTTATCAGGCACACTTGCATGCATTGATAAAATCTCACCAACAGAGCAATGTTTTTGATGCCAAAGGGATGGCACGGTAACATTGATCAAAAATTACAGCTCCTCCCACATAATTTCTTACCTAGTCGAACTAGCCGTCAAAAAGCCGTCTGCGTTATCTTCATGACCACGGATGTTAATCTCATGCAAAAGACAAATGATGTATGTGTTCTGTGCTGGCAAAACAAAAGGTATGGGAACCAATCAAACTTGTTTTTCGGAGTCACTTGGAAAAGAACTTTGGAAGACACAATGACAGGGATTTGGGAGGTTCATTTATGAAGGAAAGATGTCATAAGAAGAGGACGGCCAGGATAAATGACTGCGCGCGATTGAGTTTATGTTGGGGAAAACTGTGTCGATTACAGTTTAGCCATTAAAGCTGGCCAGTGGAAATCCAGGTCAAACAGGAATTCCTTTCAAAAAGAAAATGGGCCCATTATGGCCTCGGATCAACCTGACCCAGAGTGAAGACATCCTGGTGATTTGGGACAAAGGACAGTGTCATTGTCACTCTGAAATCTCTACCTGCTGGCAAAGTTAGAATAGCCTTGTCTTTGAGTATCTGGAAGCTGTTAATTTACTGGTGGACTCAGAACTTTCAATGTACCTGGGAATGTGATTACTTACAGAACACTATTGTGGTGATATGAAGCTATTCTATCATGTTTGTACATATTTACTACTCTATTTATTTATTTATTTATTTTACTTGTACATTTCTATCCTATTTATTTTATTTTGTAGGTATGTTTGGTTCTGTTCTCTGTCTCCCCCTTTTAGACTGTGAGCCCACTGGTGGGTAGGGACTGTCTCTATGTGTTGCCAATTTGTACTTCCCAAGCGCTTAGTACAGTGCTCTGCACATAGTAAGCGCTCAATAAATACGATTGATTGATTGATTGATTGATGTTTATCAGTAGAGGGACTTGAAAGAAAATCGGGATGCAGTTGGACAACCCTAAATATTCAGACCTGACATGCAGAAGAAGTTAAAATTAAAGTACAGGAAGAAAAAGGGAGCAACACAGAATAGATCCAAATTACACCACTAGATACACAAGTGTGAATAAACACACAAACTTAATATTCATGACCATAGTTTCTTAAATAGCCGAAGTCTAAGAGTGGGTATGCAACAAACAGCACATAGCTGGTTATATACATAAATACTAAGAAAATTGTGGAATGAATGTGAGCTGGGCTGGCATTTAATCAGAGAATGCCTCCCGGAGGAAGTGTGTTCTACAGAGGGCTTTGAAGGGGGAGAGTTGTGGATTCCAAGTGGGGATTATTATGGGATTATTACTGTGGTGTTTTTTAAACATTTATTATGTGCCAGGGACTGTACTAAATTCTGGGGTAGACATAAGCTAATCAGGCTGGAGACAGTTATTGTCCCTGATGAGACTCATGGTTTTAATCCCCATTTTACAGATGAGGTAACTGAGGCACAGAGAAGAGACTTCCCCAAGGGTACACAGCAGACGTGGTGGAGCACACTGGCATTAGTTGAATAATATAATGCATGTCCCAAAAAGGAAAAAAAAAAGGAGGAAATCAGACAAGGACAAATGCTATGTTAGCCTCTGTTACAAGAACATAGAGGTACTCCAAAGTATGCTCAAAAATGGGTCAAACAAGTGGTAATTCTGGGAAATCTGACAGCTCTTGCATGCCACAATCTAGAAGAGAAATAAGGGAAACTTTCTTTTCTCTGTTCAAAAGGATATAGAAGAGTTGGCTGATGTAATTAATGAAAAAAAGATGGCTGTTTGACACTAGAAAACACTGAACAATACTACGGAAAAGAAATCAAGTCCACTTTTATGTCAATTTATTATTTATGCATTTTCTTTTGTATGTCCCCAGCGTTTTTATGCTATTTCTTCAAGAGGATAATGCCAAGCCAGGTTGGTGACTGACATGAGTTTTAACTCTGTCTGGCAATAATATGATGGGCGGGTGGATGGATGGAATTATTCATTGCATACAATTAGCAGAACATATGGTAAGTGTTTGAATATTAGCAGGGGCTGCTTCAGTGTGGCAGATCTGCCCTTGGGAGATTCATCTTTCCACCCATACTTAGCTAAAAACCCTTTTAGAGTGTTGGAGAGAATTCGTTCAATCGTTGTATTTATTGAGCACTTTGTGCACAGTACTCTACTAAGCGCCTGGGAGAGTTCGATATAAGACTAAACAGACACACTCCATGCCGACAACGAGCTTACAGTCTAGAGGAGAATTTACCAATCTGATTATCTTGTATCTGCTCCAGTGCTTAATACAGTGCTCGGCACATAGCAAGTGCTGAACACTTGCCATTAAAAATATAATTTAGGTCAGATTACAGCTAAAGAGAGAGTTGTCAAAATTTAGCTCAAGCCTATAAGTAGTGGAGTTATATTGAGATTGGAAAACATACTTGAAAAGATAATTTTAAGGTGTGTTGTGTGTGGCTGTATAAATATATATATATGGAGAGAGATCTATGTATGAAAAATATTAGTATTCTTAAATATTCTCATACTCCACTGTTTTCCCAGTCCCTAATCTATTTTAATGTCTGTCTCACCTTGCTCCTCATGGGCAAGGATCACATCTACCAATTCTGTTGTACTCTGCCAAGTACTTAGTACAGTGCTTGGCATAGAGTGAGTGCCCAATAAGTACTATTGATTTACTGACAAATCTATAAAGCTGCTTTTCATTTACTGGAAGTGAGTGACTATCCATGGGTATGTGTATACCTGAAAGGGGTAAGACGGAAAATCCCTTCAGCATGGCATGGATGTAAAGGTTCTCTGGTGATGATGATGGTATTTATTAAGCACTTACTATATTTCAAGCACTGTACTAAGTGCTGGGGTAGAAACAAGCTAATCAAATTGGACATGGCCTCTTTCCCACACGGGGCTCATGGTCTTAATCCCCATTTTACAGATGAGGTAACTGAGGCACAGAGAAGTGCTTGGGAAGCAGCGTGGCTCAGTGGAAAACAGTGTGGGCTTGGGAGTCTGAGGTCGTGGGTTCGGATCCCGACTCTGCTAACTGTCAGCTGTGTGACTATGGGCAAGTCATTTGATTTCTCTGTGCCTCAGTTACCTCATCTGTAAAATGGGGATTAAAATTGTGTGAGCCCCCCCATGGGACAACCTGATCACCTTGCAACCTCCCCAGCACTTAGAACAGTGCTTTGCACATAGTAAGCGCTTAATAAATGCCATCATTATTATTATTATTATTATTATTAAGTGAAGTGACTTGTCCAAGATCATACAGCAGACAAGTGGCAGAGCCAGGATTAGAACCCAGGTCCTTCTGACTCTCAGGCCTATGCTCTATCCACTAGGCCATGCTGCTTCTTCATTTGTTTGCCCCCTTCAAGACCTGTCACCTCTTGGTTTGATAATCTTCCCACAACTTCTTCTTGAGAAGAAGAGCTCAGCCTCCCTGAATTGACATTTCGACGGGCTGGTCTGCCTATCTTTTGATCCATCAACCGAATTTACTGAGTGCTTACTGTACCTTGGGTTATTTGCTCCGCTACCATGTTTGTATGGCTTTCTTCTTTTTATACTGGTCATTCCTCCTACTTTTGCAACCCGCAAATAACTGTTGTCTCTCTTCGCCATTACATCATAAGCTATTTGAGGGCGCGGAATGTTTGTCATTCTACTTATTGTACTTTCCCAAGTGCTGAGTGTAGATCCTAGCATTCAGTAAGCACTCAATAAATAAGTGATTAAGTGGATTAAGTGATTGATAGAGAAGATTAGCGATCACTAGAGATTTCCCGGTCTTCAGTGGGATATGCTGAGTTGAGCCGGCCTTCTAGACTTGGTTTTCAATTTCTATGAATAAAGTAATAGCCCAAAGAAACACATAAAACTCATTGTCCCCTCGACCTTTCTGTTATCTTTCGTGCTGCAAATTTTGCATCTGCTGACTGCGTTTCGGTCAGAAGTCACATTGCGATTTTAGGTCGGAAATGGCTAACCCTGCCCTGCAGGTAGGTCTTCCAGAACATTCCTGCCGGAATCTCGCCAGCACTGGAAAACAGTGAGCTGCCCAAAGCCCTACCGTCAGTCTCTCTGGTGAATACGGTGGCTTATCCCCTGGAAGATTGCCTCAGCGTTTCTTATGTTGAGGAGTAATCCTGAAGCTATCCATGTGGGAGATGAGGATGCTAACAGATCCAGATGTTTTACTATCATGAATCAATCCATCAATCGGTATTTATTGAGTGCCTACCGTTTGTAATAAGCGCTCGGGAGGGTACGATATAACAGAATTTGTTGACAGGTTCCCTGCCCACAGCAAGCAAGTTTATATTTATATTAATGTCCATTTCCCCCTCTAGACTGTAAGCTTGCTATGGGGCAGGGAATGTGTTTACTATCATATTGTACTCTCCCAAGTGCTTAGTACTGTGCTTAGTACAATAAATGCCATTGACTGACTATTTGTGATGGATAGCACACAATTCTCCATGTCTGCTGCCATTCAGCGCCACCCACTTGGCAAGGATGGCCGAAGTACAGTGCTCTCCCAAGCGCTTAGTACAGTCTCTGCACACGGTAAGCACTCAATAAATACCATTCATTGACTGAGTCTGCTGGGCTCCCCTCACTGCATATGTGCAGTCTTTCCTCCCTCCAGTAATCACGCTCTAGCCCCTTGGGATACCGACCTGCTATTTAATGTGCTTCACAGGTAACACTGACAATATTGCTCAAAAAATCAGATTTTTCATGTACAGCAGGTCCATGGCTCACAGCCATCCAGAAACTTAATTCTAGACCTGCAGATGAGTAAAGGTGCTTAAGGACTACTAGCCTCCTTTAAATGCTATTCTCCCAAAGGATGTTTTAAATGTTATGCACAATCACCTCTGAAAGAAGGAGGAAAAAGGCCAGACTTCAGACTCTGCCTGATTCATTTCCTGGAGAATGGTGAATCATATTCCTATAATTATTCATCAAAGATATCCACATTTCTAATTTTTCTCTCTTGTTTGTTTATAAATCTGACATCAGATGTGAACATTAAGCATTTTCTCTGGCAAAAAAAAAAAAGAATTAGCCATTTGCTTGACTTGGGACCATTAGCTCAGAACATCCTGAACCTAAGGGAGTTTCTGCATCTGGTTACTTAAATTACAATATAAATTCCCTTTTGCTCTCCTGTGATACAGCCCAAGGAAATCATCCACAGTGAAGGGACAGAGAAAAGCAGAATCATAGGGGTGACCTGGGATAGTATGTTCGAAGTGCGTTTAAAAAAGAATACCTTCCAAATCAAGTATTAGTTAAATGAACATGCTAAAATTTCCAGATAATTTCTGATACACTTTTTTACTTTTTTAGAAAGATATGAACAGTGATCACGTTATTCATTTAAAATCTGAAAATTCTGTGAACACTGAATGAAAGTGGGAGTTGAAGTTGGGACTGTGGAAGCTAAAACTTCCTTTTAGCAGAAATTTGATCCCTAGAATCTTTATTTTTTGTGGGAGATGAAAGCCAGAGACACTAGTGCATGTTCTAAATACAGAGAAATAGCAGATTCCTTGGCACAGCAAACTGTTGAGTTTACATGCTTTTTTGAAAATTGGATTGATTTGACAAATTACTTACTTGCCAGGAGAAGCATTAAGAGATTATTTGTCCAATGTGATTTCAAATTCTTCCCTAATGATAAAATCATTGGAAACTGAAGAGCACAGAGAAAGTAGTTCTGTTTAGGGAGATTTTATTTTATAGTCAAAACGTGAGACGGTGAAAACAACAAAAATAAGTCTATTTGGAAAAAAAAAATCTTTCACTTACTGGAGTTGTACAAGACAAGACTTTTATATGTTTTAGTCCAGCCGAAGCATTTAAGTGCCAAACTAAAAATACAAGGTTTTTAGAATTCCTTTTAGGAACCTTCCAAACTTTTCCAAAAATTGAAACTTTATATTGGCTTGGATTCTTTTCATTTCACTGGCAAAATTTCTCTCTCCTATTTGTAACTGCTCTAAATACTTCTTACAGTCACTGCTAGGGGTTGCCACAGTTTTTATCACTAAGTCAATCAATCAGTTTTATTGAGTTTCTACAGAATGCACGGCACTGTTCCAAACTTTTGGCAGCAAATATTAGAAGTAAGAGACAAAGCCCCTACCTGAAAGGAGTTTAATTGTTTAGATGCTCCACAGCAGTTTGAGTTCTTTGAATGTTCCACCTGGTGAAACCAAAGGAAGGAATTCAGAACAATTGCAAAGGCCCAAATCCTTTTGGTTCTACCGGTAAGGCTATGGGACCTGACATTTCAGGAGATGAATAATCTGGGTGTCTGTCTGATTGATAAATTGCCATTAAAAGCATTTACTCATTTGGCCAATCAGACAATCAATCTATCAATCAACTGTTTGGCACTTACCATGTGCAGAGCACTGTACTGAAAGCTCAGGAGAATCCAATACATTTGGTAGACATTAAACCTTCCCTCCAGGAGCTTACAGTCTAGCGGCGGAGCCAGACATTAAAATGAACTGCAGGTACGGAGAAGTTCCCTGAAGTGCTTAGTGGGTGGGAATAAATTCACAAATGAGTCATTAGGGAGGGGAAAAATCAGTGAGTTAAGATAGGAAGAGGTGAGCTGTTTGAGTGCTTTAAAGCCGATAGTGGAGAACCTCTGTCTGATGTAGTGGTGGCTGGACACCACTGGAAGCTTTTGGGCAGTGGAAGATGTGAACTGAGAGTTTTTTTGAGAAAAATGATCCAGACAGCAGAGGAAAGTTTGGACTTGAGTGGGGAAATCAATCAATCAATCAATCAATCGTATTTATTGAGCGCTTACTGTGTGCAGAACACTGTACTAAGCGCTTGGGAAGTCCAAGTTGGCAACATATAGAGACGGTCCCTACCCAACAGTGGGCTCACAGTCTAAAAGGGGGAGACAGAGAACAAAACCAAACATACCAACAAAATAAAATAAATAGAATAGATATGTACAGATAAAATAAATAAATAGAGTAATAAATATGTACAAACATATATACATATATACAGGTGCTGTGGGGAAGGGAAGGAGGTAAGATGGGGGGATGGAGAGGGGGACGAGTGGGAGAGGAAGGAAGGGGCTCAGGAGGCAGGGAGGTCAGCAATTTAGCCTGGAGCGATAGTCAAGTCGGGTTAGGACAAGTGCTCAGACCAGCATAGTAGCAGTTAGGATGGAGAGAAAATCAATCAATCGTGTTTATTGAGCGCTTACTATGTGCAGAGCAAGGGTGGGTTGTGAAGGCAGAACCGACAGGACCTGGTGATTTGGTGACAGAGAGACTTGCGGATTTAATGAGAGAAATGCAATTTATACAATGGCAGAAAGAGGAACCCTCAGACTTATTGGAAAAGCATCTTATTTTTTTTTTAATTACTAGAGCTTATTACTATAACCCCCTCTCTCAGGGTCACACCGGGAGAGTTTCCAGTATTCTACCAGTCTTGACTATGGGAGGGAGAGTCATGCAGAGGCCTGCCCATTCCATTCCTAGCTTGGGCTAGCAAGTGGACGGCAATCTGCCACAAGTTAAAACTCAGCTGTGCTGGGCAGCATTCATTCATTCATTCAATCATATTTATTGAGCGCTTACTGTGTGCTAAGCGCTTGGGAAGTACAAGTTGGCAACATACAGAGACGGTCCCTACCCAACAGCGGGTTCACAGTCTAGAAGGGGGAGACAGACAACAAAACAAAACACATTAACAAAATAAAAGAAATAGAATAAATATGTACAAGTAAAATAGAGTAATAAATATGTACAAACATATATACATATATACAGGTGCTGCGGGGAGGGGAAGGAGGTAAGGTGGGGGATGGGGAGGGGGAGGAGGGGGAGAGGAAGGAGGGGGCTCAGTCTGGGAAGGCCTCCTGGAGGAGGTGAGCTCTCAGTAGGGCTTTAAAGGGAAAGCAGCAGTGGCATGGGAGACAGCTTTTATTTTATAACATTTATTAAGCGCTTACTATGTGCAAAGCACTGTTCTAAGTGCTGGAGTTGAGGGCTGGGAGTCAAGTTTACTGCATAGAAGAAGGCAGTGGTAAACTACTTCTGTATTTTTACCAAGAAAACTCTATGGATACACTACCAGAAGGATTGCTAATGGAGGCGGGGTGTTCTGGGAGAGATGCATCCATGGCATCGCTATGGGTCGGCGATGATTCAACGGCATTAAGACAAGATTACTATAACTCTCACTATACCATGGACAAGATGATTGTCAGCACTTTAAATTTACTGTAAATCCCAGCTTCAGACTACGCATTGGGATTGTTCTGGCAGACGAATCAGCCTTGCATGCCGTAGTCAAGAAGGAAGGGACTTTTTGAACAGATGCTTCAAGGGGAATTGTGAGACGAGGAGGCGAAGCTGAAAGCCGTGCCGGATATTGTCGATGCTAAACACATCGACATGACAGAGGCCAGACTTTAAATGAGCCCCGTTTGGTAGACACCATTGGTGTTACATATGTCTTTTCAGCCACGTCTTCATCATAAGTACAGTCCCAAGTGCATAGTACAGTGCTCCGCGCCCAGCAAGTATACAGTAAATACCATGGATTGCTGGGTATAGAGCATCAACAGCAGGGCTATGTTTAAATATGAGCCAATTTACTAAACTATTGGTTGAAAAAAAATCAATCAGTGGTATATTTATTGAGTGCTTTATGTGTGCAGAGCACTGTATTAAGCACATGAAAAAGTACAACATAATAGAGTTCATAGACGTGATCCCTTCTCACAAGGAGATTGCCATCTACGAATTACAGACAGGTGAGATGGTAGAACGTACTAATATTTACAGCAGTTCATTCGTTCAATTGTATTTATTGAGTGCTTACTGTGTGCAGAGCACTGTACTAAGCGCTTGGGAAGTACAAGTCGGCAACATATGGAGATGGTCCCTACCCAACAATGGGCTCACAGTCTAGAATGGAGGTAGGGTCTCCGATAAGCACTCAGGTAGGGAACTGCTTATCAAGTCAGAGATGGCCTTTGTGTCCCACAGGGCTCCCAATCTAAGAGAAAGCAGAAAAGAAAGATCTTTTCTCCACTTTGCCGGTAAGAAAATGGAGGCCAGAGAGGGTAAGTGACTTGCCCAAAGTCGGGTGTCCAATTCCCCCAGTTTGCTGGCTGGTTCTAGTTAGAAAATAGCTCCATTTTCTTGCCAGTCAACTTTTAGAGAATTCTAGAGGTAGAAAGAACCATGACAGTGGGTGCAGAATTACTTCTGTAGAATGCCTCCAACCTGTAATAATAATAATAATAATAATAATAATAATAATAATAAATCATATTTATTGAGCACTTACTGTGTGCAGAGCACTGTACTAAGCACTTGGGAAGTACAAGTTGGCAACATATAGAGACAGTCCCTACCCAATAGTGGGCTCATAATAATAATGGCATTTATTAAGCACTTACTATGTGCAAAGCACTGTTCTAAGCGCTGGGGAGCTTACAAGGTGATCAGGTTTTCCCAACGGGGAGGGGGGTGCTCACAGTCTTAATCCCCATTTTACAGATGAGGTAACTGAGGCACAGAGAACTTAAGTCACTTGCCCAAAGTCACACAGCTGACAATTGGCGGAGCCGGGATTTGAACCCCGACCTCTGACTCCAAAGCCTGTGCTCTTTCCACTGAGCCACGCTGCTTCCCCCAATAATAATGGTGGTATTTGTTAAGCGCTTACTATGTGTCAAGCACTGTTCTAAGCACTGAGGGAGGTACAAGGTAATCAGGTTGTCCCATGTGGGGCTCACAGCCTTTAATCCCCATTTTCCAGATGAGGTAACTGAGACACAGAGAAGTGAAGTGACTTGCCCAAAGTCACCCAGCTGACAAGTGGCAGAGCCGGGATTAGAACCCACGACCTCTGACTCCTAAACCCACGCTCTTTCCACTGCTGCTTCATAGACCCTGGGCCCGGAGTCAAAAGGACCTGGGTTCTAATCCTGACTCTACTACTTGTCTTTGTCACCTTTGTGACTTTGGGCACAGAGGCACTTCTCTGTGCCTCAGTTACCACATCTGTCAAATAGAGATTAAGTCTGTGAGCCCCATGTGGGACGTGGACTGTGTCCAACCTGATTAGCTTGTATCTACCCCAGCGACTGATACCATACAAGTTCTTAATAAATGCAAAAAAGCAGGTACTCAGACCTTGGAATCACTCGGTGATATTTATTGCTTGTGTGCTAGAGATTTTACTAAACCGTACTAGAAATTTTAGGGAAAGTCCTATTAGATGACATAGTAATTTCTGCCCTTAAAAGTTATAAAACTAATAAAACAGCAATGAATTCAGAGATGGACAACTTCCCAGATTCCACCGGAGTGCTGAAAAAGCGATCTTTGCATTGAATTTTCCAGTAATTTGACTTGACGCACAATATAACACATGTCTCTCTTAAAAACATGCTCTCATCCTCCTACCCTCCAAAAGGGATGCATTCAGCCTGTGCCTTTCTCTCAGCTTTCCCTCCTCTGTACTCTTGCTCATACCTTTCTCCCTGCCTGAAATCAATCAATCAATAAATCAACTGTATTTATTAAGCACTTCCTATGGGCAGAGCACCGTACTAAGCTCTTGGGAGAGCACGATACAACAGAATTAGCAGACACAAACCCCGCCCATAACGAGTTTACAGTCTAGAGAGGGGGACAGACATCAATATGAATAATTTATAATATGAAATTTAAAGGTACGAAAGAAGTGCTGCAGGCCCGCGGATGGGGCAAATTTCAAATGCCCAAGGTCACAGCTACAAGTGCCTAGATGATACAGAAATGATAGTGAGGAGGGAAAGGAAGGCCGAATCGGGGAAGGCTTCTTGGAGGTGGTGTGACCTTAGTAATGCTTTGAGGGTGGTGGTCTGGCATTTATAGAGAGGGAGGGAGTTCCAGGCTAGGGGGAGGACCTTGAGATAGAGGAGATCGGGACGCCGTAAATTAGCAGGAGCTAGAGAAGCAGAGTGTATGGGCTGGGCTGGAGTAGATCAGCGACGTGAGGTAGGTGAGGGAGAGCGTATTGAGGGCTTTAAAGCCAATGGTAAGGAGTTTCTGTTTGGTGCAGAGGTGGTTGGGCAGATATTGGAGGCTCTTGAGGATTAGGGAGATAAGGACTGAATGTTTTAGCTGAAAAATGAATTGTGCAGCAGTGTGAAGTATGGACTGGAGTGGGGAGAGACAGGAGGCCCGGAGGTCAGTGAGGAGGCAGATGCAGTATTAATAATAATAATAATGGCATTTATTAAGCACTTACTATGTGCAAAGTACTTTCTAAGCTCTGGGGAGGTTACAGGGTGATCAGGTTGTCCCATGGGGGGCTCACAGTCTTAATCCCCATTTTACAGACGAGGGAACTGAGGCATGAGAAGGATCTGAAGGGGGAGTGTGGGGGGACGACAGGGGTGTCAGCAGGCGGGGGAGGGAGGAAGAAGGGGGTTGGGGGTGCTCAAGGTGGGGAGGGGAAGGGGGCTGTTGGGGGTGTGGGAGGGGGCTTAATAATAATAATAATGGCATTTATTCAGCGCTTACTCTGTGCAAAGCACTGTTCTAAGCGCCGGGGAGGTTACAAGGTGATCAGGTTGTCCCAAGGGGGGCCTCACAGTCTTCATCCCCATTTCCCAGATGAGGTCACTGAGGACCAGATAATAATAATAATAATAATAATGGCATTGTTAAGCGCTTACTCTGTGCAAAGCACTGTTCTAAGCGCTGGGGAGGTTACAAGGTGATCAGGTTGTCCCACGGGGGGGCTCACAGTCTTCATCCCCATTTTACATATGAGGAAACTGAGGCCCAGAGAAGGGGGAGGGCGGGGGGAGTCGGGGGGGACAGGGCTGGGAAGGAGCTGAAGGGAGGGAGGGAAAGGGGTAACTTTGGGGGCATGGTGGGGGGAGCCGAAGGGGGAGTGTGGTAGTGTGGTAAGCGCTCAGTAGGGTGCTCTGCACGTGGTAAGCGCTCCATAAATAGGACTGATGGAATGAAGGGGACTGAAGGGGGAGGATGGGGGGCATGCGAGACGGGTGAAGGGAGGAAGGGAAAGGGGGTGACATTGGGGAGCGTGGGGGTGGAGCTGAAGGGGGAGTGTGCCAGTGTGATAAGCGCTCAGTACAGTGCTCTGCACACAGGAAGCGCTCCATAAATAGGATTTAGAGCAGCAGCGTGGCTCAGTGGAAAGAGCATGGGCTTTGGAGTCAGAGGTCATGCGTTCAAATTCCAGCTCCGCCAGTTGTCCGCTGGGTGACTCTGGGCGAGTCACTTCACTTCTCTGGGCTTCAGTTCCCTCATCACCGCCGAGCTCCCTCAAATCTGCCAGACCATTTCTCTCCCCAACTTCAAAACTCACCCGAAGAAATTCCACAACCTCCGGGAAGAACTCCTTGGTTAATTTCCATCACCCCAGGCCGGGACATCTGAACAGCTGCCCTGAGTCATGGATGCCACTGATATAACTCCACTGTATTGTACACTCCCAGGCTCGTAGTACGGTGCTGTGCATACAGTAAGCGCTCAATAAATACCACTGATGATGACTAATGGAGAGATTTACTGACGATTGTGTAAAAAATATTTTATTTTGTAGTATGTTTGCTTTTGTCTCCCCCTTTTAGACTGTGAGCCCACTGTTGGGTAGGGACTGTCTCTATATGTTGCCAATTTGTACTTCAAAGCGCTTAGTACAGTGCTCTGCACACAGTAAGCGCTCAATAAATACAATTGATGATGATGATGATACCCCTGGAAAGGCCATGGAGGAACTCAGTTGACCCCATTGTACCCTCAGACATTGGGTTGACATTTTGTGGTTTGCAACTTCTGGCATTGTTTTTAAATCTTGCCTCAGTGTCTTCTGTCTGGTAATCTTTCTTCATTGCAGCGTGCCATTTTTTTAATGATATTTATTAAGCACTTGGTAGGTGCCAAACACTGTACTAAGCACTAGGGTAAATACAAGTTAATCGGGTCGGACCTAGTCCCTGTCCCACTTAGGGCTCACAGTCTAAGTAATAAAAATGATGATAACTGTGGTATCTGTTAAGTGCTTACTATGTGCCAAGCTCCGAGGTAGATATAAGGTAATTGGGTTAGATGGGCCCTGCCCCACATAAGGCTCACCGTCTCTTTCCCCATTTTACTGATGAGGGAACTGAGGCCCAGAGAAGTGAAGTGACTTACCTAAGGTCACCCAGCAGACAAGTGGTGGAGTCGAGGTTAGAACTTGGCTCCTTCTGACTCCCACGCAGGCTCTACCCCCTAAGACATGCAACCTCTCCATTGTAGGAGGGAGTAGGATTTAATCTCCATTTTACAGATGAGGAAACTTGTCTGCTATGTCTACTACCTTGGGGTAGTCACTTAACCTCTCTGGGCCTCAGTTAGCTCACCCATAAAATGGGGATTAAGATTGTGAGTCTCAAGTGGGACGTGGGCTGTGTCCAACCTGATCGGCTTGTATCTACCCAGGGTTTAGTACAGCGCCTGGCACATGGCAAAAAATACCTTAAAAATATGTTCAGAGTAAAGAAAGGAAAAGAATAGGTATGTACATGAGTGTTTAAACAATAGATCTGTAATTGCATATAATGATGGCATTTTATTAAGCGCTTACTATGTGCAAAGCACTGTTCTAAGTGCTGGGGAGGTTACAAGGTGATCAGGTTGTCCCACAGGGGGCTCATAGTCTTAATCCCCATTTTGCAGATGAGGTAGCTGAGGCACAGAGAAGTTGAGTGACTTGCCCAAAGTCACACAGCTGACAATTGGCGGAGCCGGGATTTGAACCCATGACCTCTGACTCCAAAGCCCGGGCTCTTTCCACTGAGCCTATGCTTCAGGTGAGTATAAATATGTAAATGTGTACTTGGAGCAGAAGTTGTAGCTGGTAGGACAGAAAATAGGGAGAAGAAATATTAATCGGATAGGCCTAATAGAGAAAAAAAATAATAATGATGGCATTTATTAAGCGCTTACTATGTGCAAAGCACTATTCTAAGCACTGGGGAGGTTACAAGGTAATCAGGTTTCTAGACTGTGAACCCACTGTTGGGTAGGGACTGTCTCTATATGTTGCCAACTTGTACTTCCCAAGCGCTTAGTACAGTGTTCTGCACACAGTAAGCACTCAATAAATATGATTGATTGATTGATTGATCAGGTGAGCCCCTTGTGGGACAACCTGATTACCTTGTAATAACAATAATAATAATGATAATGATGGTATTTGTTAAGCACTTACTATGTACAAAGCACTGTTCTAAACACTGGGGGGATACAAGGTGATCAGGTTGTCCCACGTGGGGCTCACAATCTTAATCCCCATTTTACAGATGAGGTAACTGAGGCCCAGAGAAGTTAAGTGACTTGCCCAAATTCACACAGCTGGCAAGTGGCGGAGTCAGGATTAGAACCCATGACCTCTGACTCCCAAGCCTGTGCTCTTTCCACTGAGCCACACTGCTTCTTTACCCCAGCACCTGTATTTACCCCAGCGCTTAGAACACTGCTTGGCATATAGTAAGCGCTTAACAAATACCGTAATTATCACTTATTATTTAATAACAGAAGAGAGTGGGAAGAGGAGTCAAGGATAATATCGCTTAGAACAGTGCTTGGCATATAGTAAGTGCTCAACAAATACCGTAATTATCACTTATTATTTAATAACAGATGAGAGTGGGAAGAGGAGTCAAGGATAATATCGCTTAGAACAGTGCTTGGCATATAGTAAGCACTTAAATACCGTAATTATCACTTATTATTTAATAACAGATGAGAGTGGGAAGAGGAGTCAAGGATAATATCAAGTTTACGGGTTGAGAGGCAGAAAAGATGGGGATGTTGTCAGTTGAGACGCTAGTGTTAGGGGAGGAGAGGATTTGAGAAAGAAAATGAGGATTTCTATTTTAGAAGTGTTAAGTAGAAGGTCTTGGTGGGACATCCATGCGGAGATGCCCTGGAAGTAAGAGGAAATGTGAGATTTCCGAAGAGGCGAGAGGTCAATAGATAGTGAGGTAGATTTGCGAATCATCTGCACGGAGTTGGTAACCGAAGCCAAGGGAGCTAATCAGCTCCTCAAGGGGGAGAATATAAATGGGAGAAGTAAAGATGATTCGGGACAGAACCTTGAATGTACATTCACAGTTATGGGCTGAGAGATGGAAAAGTATCAGCGAAAAAGACTAAAATGGGATGGATAGAGAGGTAGGAAGCGGTCAGGAGAGAATCGTGTTGGTAAAACAGAGAATACCATCCTTCCCAATAGCAAATGCTTTCAGACATGTGATATTAGTCAATCCTATTGTGTGCAAAAAGTTTAACACTTAGCAAAGTTGCTAAGAAAACCACTGCTCATTGCACATGGTAAGATTTTCAAGTCGTTGCAAAAGAATTGTAAGAAGACCATTTTATTGATTATGCTTTTTCTACAGTAAAATGAAAATGAAGTCATTTTCTTCCTTTTCCAATTTCTGTGCAAAGCTACTTTCTTATATTTTATTAGCTAAAAATGCTGCTCCAAATTTTTCGCTCTTCACCTCATCCCATGTTCTTCCTTTTTGGTTGGTTCAAGAAGTAGTTTTTAGTGGGTTAGAAATTTTCTGCATGTTTTATTCATCTTCTCAATCTTTAACCAATTATCTCGAATGGGGTGGTAAATATTTGAGAGACATTTAGTAAACTAGGAATTGCTTAAGTGCTACGTTGCACTGATTCTATTAGAGCTATTTCCCGATGACCCAGGGCTGCGTGTCCTACCAAGTGGAATCGGGAATTGCCAAGTCAGGCTGGCATTCCAGTCTGATTTGACCAAAGCCCAGTTCAGTCAGTTAATCAAATTTATTGAGCGCTTCTTGTGTGCAGAGCACTGTACTAAGCGCTAGGAAGAGTACAATATAATAACAGGCACATTCCCTGCCCATAACGGGCTTACAGTCCAGAAGAGGAAACAGACATTAATATAAATAAATTACAGATATGTACCTAAGTGCTGTGGGGCTGAGAGGGGGGATGAATAATGGGAGCAAATCAGGGTGATGTAGAAGGGAGTGGGAGTAGAGGAAATCAATCAATCAATCAATCGTATTTATTGAGCACTAACTATGTGCAGAGCACTGTACTAAGCGCTTGGGAAGCACAAATTGGCAACATATAGAGACAGTCCCTACCCAACAGTGGGCTCACAGTCTAAAATGAAAGGAGTTAAGTCACAAGAGCTCTTAGCAACTGAGCTTATTGTCCCAAATGCAAACCACCATATCAACTCCATTCCTAGAGGGCACTTGATTCATTCATTCAGTCGTACTTATTGAGCGCTTATTGGGAGCAGAGCACTGTACTAAGCACTTGGAAAGTACAATTCAGCAACAAATAGGGACAATCCCTGCCCACAGTGGGCTCATAGTCTAGAAGGGGGGAGACAGGCATCGAAACAAGTAAACAGGTATCAGTAGTATCAGTGCAAATAAATAGAATTGTAGATATATACACATCATTAATATAAATAAATTGAATTATTAATATGTACATATATGCACAAGTGCTATATATAGGTGGATAGAGCAAAGGGAGTGAGTCGGGGTAGTGGGGAGGGGAGGAGGAGCAGAGGAAAAGGGGGTCTTAGTCTGGTATGCCCTCCTGGAGGAGGCGAGCCTTCAGAAGGGGCTTCCACACAGACCCAATATCCCTCTGTAGGCTGCTGAAATTCCAGTCCTGGCATCAAACTGGAATCCCTTCCAGACTGTGAGCCCGTTGTTGGGTAGGAACCGTCTCTATATGTTGCCAACTTGTACTTTTCAAGCGCTTAGTACAGTGCTCTGCACATAGTAAGTGCTCAATAAATACAATTGAATGAATCAAACAGCCCTAAAAAAGGGAGTGAGAGGTGTTAAGGATGGGCTTCCAGGAGAGGGCTAAGGGTGGCTACAGTCATAATAGTTGTGGAATTTAAGACTGTAGAGTGTAAGACTTCTAGACTGTAAGCTTGCTGTGGACAGGGAATGTGTCTGTTTTATTGTTGTGCTGTACCCTCCCAAGTGCTTAGTATAGTGTCCTGCATTCAGCAAGGGCTTCATAAATAATAATAATAATAATGTTGGTATTTGTTAAGCGCTTACTATGTGCAAAGCACTGTTCTAAGTGCTGGAGGGAATACAAGGAGATAAGGTCGTCCCATGTGGGGCTCACAGTCTTAATCCCCATTTTACAGATGAGGGAACTGAGGCACAGAGAAGTGAAGTGACTTTCCCAAGGTCACATAGCCGACATGTGGGGGAGGCGGGATTTGAACCCATGACCTGTGACTCCCAAGCCCACACTCTTTCCACTGAGCCACACTGCTTCTCTATTATTCTCTATTCTCAATAAATGCAACTGACTGATTGATTAAGTGCTTACTAAATTAAAAGGAGTGTACTAAGCACCTGGGTAGATAAAGGACCACCTGGGGTCACAGTCTAATGGGGAGGAAGAACAGGTATTCAATCGCCCTTTTACAGATAAGGAAACTGAGGCCCAGAGAAGTTAAATGACCTGTCCAAACCCAAAAGTGGAAGAGCCAGGATTAAAACCCAGGTCCTCGAACTCTCAGGCCCAGGTTCTTTCCAAAAGGCCAAGCTCCAACTTCTGGTGAGGCTAAAGGACAAGGTAATGCTTCCCTAATGCCACGGATGAGAAAGTCATGGTGAGGGAAGGTTTTATGAGAGAAGCTGAGAAGTTCAACTGGGGACAGGTTGAAGTTGGGGACGGGTTGAAATGGCGGACAATAGGGAAGCAATTTTTACAGCCTCTGCTGCCAGGGGCTTTACTTTCCCCAAATCACTTGGGGATGGCACTCAATTATCCAAGGAACCCTCTCACCCAAAATGAGAGGAAAAAAAAAAGAGTCTTACCTGTATGATCGTGGTGTTACATACATTATGCTAAGGACTCTGGGTAATTTGGTGTCACAAGCAGGGCCGGATTATCATGGGGCAAAAAATTTTACTATACGCACACCTGAGATGAGGCAGGAGATAGGGATGGAGGCCGGACAGCCCAGACTCCCAGGCCTTGCGTTTTTTTGGGTAGGAGACAGAATCTCCAATGAAAGGAGCTCCATCTCTCTCCCCCTTCCCCACAATCCATGCTACCCACGTGCGAAGCCTGGTGGGAGCCTCTATTCTTCCACCAGCATTATTCTCTCCAGCCCACCTCCTTTGGCAATCCTCACTCACCTCACTGCTCTCCTACTGCACCCCAACCTGCACGCTTCACTCCTCTAATGCTAACTTTCTCACTGTACCTCGATCTCATCCATCTCTCCATCTACCTCTGGCCCATGTCCTGCCCCTGGCTTGGAACCTCCTCTCCCTTCATATCTGACAGACAATTGCTCTCCCCACCTACAAAGCGTTATTGAAAGCACATCTCCTCCAAAAAGCCTTCCCTGACTAAGCCATCTTTTCTCCCTTCTGCCTCACCCTGACTTGCTCCTGGGGCTCAGTGGAAAAATAATTATAAATAATAATGATGGCATTTATTAAGCGCTTACCATGTGCCAAGCACAGTTCTAAGCGCTGGGGAGGATACGAAGTGATCAGGTTGTCCCACATGGGGCTCACAGTCTTAATCCCCGTTTTACAGATAAGGGAACTGAGGCCCAGAGAAGTTAAGCAACTTGCCCAAAGTCACACAGCTGACAACTGGCAGAGCTGGGATTTGAACCCATGACCTCTGACTCCAAAGCCCGTGCTCTTTCCATTGAGCCACGCTGCTTCCCATGGGCTGGGGAGCCAGAGGTCATGGGACAGTGCCTAGAACAGTGCTTGGCACATAGTAAGCACTTAATAAATACCAACATTATTATTATTATTCATCCCCCCTCCCAGCCCCACAGCACTTATGTACATATCTGTAATTTATTTATATTAATGTCTGTCTCTCCCTCTACACTATAAGCTCATTGTCAGCACGGAATGTGTCTGCTCTGTTAAATTGTCCTCTCCAAGCACTTAATACAGTGCTCTGCACACAGTAAGCACTCAATAAATGCAACTGACTGACTAGATAATTCCCTGCCAGACCCTCAGTCAATCAATCGTATTTATTGAGCAACTACTCTGGGCAGGAAAATGAGTCTAAACGCTTGGGAGAGTGGAGTACAGCAGAGTTGGGAGATACATTCCCTGTCTCCAAGGACCTTACAGTTTAAGTGGGGAGGTGGTCACTAAAACACATTTTTGGTATGGGAAGAAAAGGGTTTAGAGTGACAGCGTTTCACATCAGAATAAAAGATGTATTCATTCATTTGTATTTATTGAATGTTTACTGTGTGTGGAGCCCTGTACCAAGCACTGTAGCTATAAAGGGAGGAGGTGAGTCCCTTGAAAAGGACTTAGAAAACATTAACAGTCCCTCCAAGAGAGCAAACTCCAAGCTGGAGATGGATGAGGGGACAGATAGGACGTTTTAAAAAGGTTTTAAAGAGTGTTCACTCACTGCAGAGGCCCACCTACCTTGTGGTTGTGTTTTGTGTTGTCTCTGGTTAGGGGACAAATTTGCCTATTTACTTATAATACTTTGCAGGTAGACAGAAACTTGGGAAGCATCGTGGCCTAGAAGAAAGAGCATGGGTCTGGGAGAGGATCTGGGTTCTGCCACCAGCTCTACCAACTGCCTGCTGTACGACTTGGGCAAATCACTTAACGTCTCCGTGACTCAGATTCCTCATCTGTAAAGTGGAGATTTAATGTCTGCTCTTCCTCCCACTCAGACTGTGAACCCCATGTGGGACTGGGACTGTGTCTGAGCTGATAAACTCATATTTACCCCAGTGCTTGACAAACAGTAAGTACTTCTCTTCATGGCCCTACTGAGAGCTCACCTCCTCCAGGAGGCCTTCCCAGACTGAGCCCCCTCCTTCCTCTCCCCCTCACCCCCCCTCCATCCCTCCATCTTACCTCCTTCCTTTCCCCACAGCACTTGTATATATGTTTGTACATATTTATTACTCTATTTATTTATTTATTTTACTTGTACAGATCTATTCTATTTGTTTTATTTTGTTAATATGTTTGTTTTTGTTCTCTGTCTCCCCTTTCTAGACTGTGAGCCCACTGTTGGGTAGGGACTGTCTCTATATGTTGCCAACTTGTACTTCCCAAGCGCTTAGTACAGTGCTCTGCACACAGTAAGTGCTCAATACAATTGATTGATTACTTCTTTTTATAAATGGCATTTTTAAGCATTTACTATATGCTAGGCATCGTACGAAATAATGGGGGTAGATACAAGTTAAGTTGGACACAGTCCATGTCCCATATGGTGCTCATTGTTTTAATCCCCATCATTCAGATGAGGTAACTGAGGCACAGAGAAGTTAAGCGACTTGCCTAAGGTCACACAGCAGACAAGTGGAGGCTGGATTTGAACCCAGGTCCTTCTGACTCCCAAGCCTGTACTTTTAACAATGCCCTAATTATTATTACATATAAGGAGTACATTGGCATTTAGACATGGTTTAGCTTGCTCCTCTTTCCCTCCTCGGGTACTAAGCTAAACTTCTGGATCCTTTAGTGGTCTATTAAGTTCTACCAGGCTCCTCCCGCCAAGATCCTGCTTTTCCTAAAGGTCACATGGCATGGCTTAGAGAAAAGAACATGTTCCTCGAAGTCAGGGGATCTGGGTTCTAATCCCAGTTCCATAACGTACCAGCTGTTTGACCTTGGGCAAATAACTTCACTTCTTGGTGTCTCAGTTCCCTCATCCTGTAAAATGGAGATTCAATACTTGCTCTCCCTCCTACTCAGACTGTGAGCCTCATGCGGGACTTCAGTATTTTGTATCTACCAAGTGCTTAGGACAGTCCTTGGCACATACTAAACGCTTAACAAATACAATAATGCAACTACAGTAATAACTGCAGGAGTGTGCCTTGGTACTGTGGTCTTAGAAATCTTAGCCAACTCAGCTCAACAGGCTTTTATTTGCCAACTCCAGCAAACACCTCTTGTCATTTGAAGGGTAAATATATGCCGTAGTTTTGACTCAAAGTAAAAACATACTAAATAGGGCCTAATTTGTGCAGCCTATTAAAGTAGAACCTAAGCAATGAATTTTGATTGATTTTGAAAATCTGAATCACACAGTGTTACCAGACCAGGATTCCCATATTTTAAAGTACTCCTTTCTTCAAAATTGTTGCCAATAGGACTAAAAGTTATGTAATTAGTTTAAAGTGAAATTACTTTATAATTAAAACAGGATTTCAGATTGTCAGAATGAAAAATGTCTTTAATTTTTTTCATTTTAATGAGGCATTAGTTCCATTTAGAGCATTTGAAACCATTATGTCATTTCAACCCTTCCTCCCTGTTTCTTTTTTTTTGTTAACTTTTGCTTTATCTTTGTTTTACTGAATTATAGTAAAGTTGCTTTAGCATTAAACAACTATTAGTGATTTTTGCAACTGAAGATTTATTAAATTAAATGAAAATTATGTGATACGGTGTCAACTGAGGAAGTTCTGCTTTCATTAGAATGGCATAATACACATAGAGGAATTATAAGAAATGTTTTCTTCAGCTCCTGTAAGAGATACAGACACAATTATTAGATTGCAAACTCCTTAAGGACATCTACTCTACCAACTCTATTGTACTCTTCCAAATGTTTAGTACAGTGCTCTGCACACAATAGCACTCAATAACTCATAGATTAATTGACTGATGGATTATCAAAAGATACTTTGATTTGAAAATGCTAGTTTCCAACACTGTGTGTTGGAGACTTTATTCCATTTGACCAAAGCTCAAATCACTGCCAAATAGGAAAGTAAATTCTAGAAGTAACTTCATGAACCTCATCCTCTGTAGCTTAAGATGAGTTCGGAAAACCTGGCAGGTTCAAAGAGAGCCACGAAACTGATTAAAAATTGGAAAAAAGAAATCCATGAGAGAAGGGTTTAGGAATTGGGATCATTCATCCTGTAAAAGAGAATCCTAAAGGATGACAATAACAATTTTCAAGTACATGAGGGGCTGTGAGGGAGAAGATGGGGTCCAGCTGTTCATCTTCTCTGAGAAATATGAAGTGTTTAAAACACAGAAAAGCTTCTAACCAGGGCAGAATCAACACAGAGGTTCAGGGTGGGGGGGCAAAGCTCTGTTGGTGTGGCTAAAAGGGGTAAGCAATGAACTCACACTGTAATAATAATAATAATGATGACATTTATTAAGTGCTTACTATGTGCAAAGCACTGTTCTAAGCGCTGGGGAGGTTACAAGGTGATCAGGATGTCCCACGGGGGGGCTCGCAGTCTTAATCCCCATTTTATAGATGAGGTAACTGAGGCACAGAGAAGTTAAGTGACTTGCCCAAAGTCACACAGCTAAGTGGCAGAGCCGGGATTCGAACCCGTGAACTCTGACTCCAAAGCCCGTGCTCTTTCCGCTGAGCCATGCTGCTTCTCTATGTGATGCCCTGTGAGCCCTAGGATGCAGTGTGGCTTAGTGGATAGAGCACAGGGCTGGGGGTCAACAGGATCTAAATTCTAATCCCAGCTCCTCCAAGTCTGCTTTGTGACTTTGGACAAGTGACTTCACTCTCCTGGGCCTCAGTGACCTCATCTGCAAAATGGGGATTACGAGTGTGAGCCCCGTGTGGGACAGGGGCCGTGTCCAACCTGGTTAACTTGCATCTAACCCAGTACTTGGCACATACTAAGCACTTAACTAGTACCACAATGATTATAATTATTAGTAGGCAGGAGAACCTCTTTCGCCACTGCAGGCCCTGCCAAAAAACGCTCTCCAACGTGACTGCTTTCTACCCTCCGATCACGCATTCTTCACGGTGGAAATCCCTCCCACCCCCATAGCTCTGGCCAGCTGTCAGAGAGATCAAGCAGAGGTCACTAGGGAATCACAGCCCCCAGCTGTCCCGGACCACCAAAACTCCATCTCCGGGGGAACTGCGACTCTGGCCAACCCTACACCAAAAGCTCGCTGTGGGAGGGGAATGTGCTTCCCCACTCTGTTGCATTGTACTCCAAGTGCTTCGAACAATGCTCTGCGCCCAGTAAGTGCTTAATAAATACCCCTGATTGAATCCAACTCTGAAGATTTCTAATTGGGAAGGGGAATTCAATTCAATCATATTTATTGAGGGCTTACTGGGTACAGAGCACTGTACTAAGCGCTTAGGAGAGTACCATATACAATAAACAGACATGTCCCTTGCCCACAATGAGCTTACAGCTTAGTGGGGAGGCAGACATTATTCTAAATAAGTAAATAAATGAATTGCAGATACATAGATAAGTGCTGTCTCCCTTCAGAACCACACCTGGAAAGTTTCCTCTACTCTACCAGTCTCGGCTATAGAAGGGAGAGTCAAGCAGGGGCCTAACCTTTCCATTCTTAGCTTGGGCAGTAACGACTGAGCCCCTTCCTTCCTCTCCCCCTCGTCCCCCTCTCCATCCCCCCCATCTTACCTCCTTCCCTTCCCCACAGCACCTGTGTATATGTATATATGTTTGTACATATTTATTACTCTATTTATTTATTTATTTTACTTGTACATATCTATTTTATTTATTTCATTTTGTTAGTATGTTTGGTTTTGTTCTCTGTCTCCCCGTTTTAGACTGTGAGCCCACTATTGGGTAGGGACTGTCTCTATATGTTGCCAACTTGTACTTCCCAAGCGCTTAGTACAGTGCTGTGCACATAGTAAGTGCTCAATAAATACGATTGATGATGCAAGTCAAAACTCACCTGTGTTGGGCAGCAGCAGCATGGGAGAGAGTTGAGGGGGGAAATTCGAATTTACTGCATGGGAGAAGGCGATGGTGAACCACTTCCATATTTTTACCAAGAAAAGTCTACGGATACTTACCAGAACAATTGCAGATAGAGGTCCTGGGAGAGATGTGTCCATGGAATTGCTATGGGACAAAGATGACTCGACAGCATAAGACAAGACATAAGTGCTGTGGGGTCGAAAAGCAGTCGCAGATCTGCAGGGAGAGAGGTTGAGAGGGCACCATATCCCCTCACCTGGCTTCTCTCTCTCTTTCCATGCCCCCAAACTCCTGGTGGACCCAGATGAAGTTGAATCAGCTGTTACCCCAAGCAAATCCTGGGCCTGCCCATCACTGATCAGGCCAATAATAGCCTCAATCATTTGCATTACCTTTAACCTTGGCCATTAACTTCAATTGGCTAATTCTAACAGTGGGAGACTGGAGAATGTTAATGGTGGAATCAATGCAACCAAGGATACACATGTGTCTCTCCATCAATGAGATAGTGAGCATTCACTATGTGCAGAGCGCTGTAATAATAACAATGGCATTTAAGTGCTTTCTATATGCCAGGCACTGTCATCATCATCAATCGTATTTATTGAGTGCTTACTATGTGCAGAGCACTGTAACTAACACTGTACTAACTGTACTAACACTGTCCCAAGTGTTGGGGTGGATACAAGCTCATAGGGATGAACACAGTCCCTGTCCCACATGGGGCTCACAGTCTCAATCCTCATTTTACAGATGAGGTAACTGAGGCACAGAGAAGTCAAGTGGCTTTCCCAAGGTCACACAGCAGACAATGAAGGACTTCATTCATTCATTCAATGGTATTTATTGAGCGCTTACTGTGTGCAGAGCACTGTTCTAAGCGCTTGGGAAGTACAAGTTGGGAAGTCTTGGGATTAGAACCTAGGTACTTCTAACTCCCAGGCTCGTGCTCTATCCACTATGCCACGCACTATCCTAAGTGTTTGGGAGAGTATAGTACAGCAGAATGATCAGGCATGTTCCCTGCCCATAATGAGCTAATCAGTCTATTCTGGGAGGGACACATGAAAACAGGATTGTGTGTCGGGGGGATGTCTTCTCAACCAGCTATGCATCTCGAATATGCATATCTTGAAGATAGATCTTGCTTCTAATCCCGTCTCCGCCACTTGTCGGCTGTGTGATTTTAACTTCTCTGTGCCTCAGTTCCCTCATCTGTAAAACGGGGATTAAGAGGCGCAACCTTGATGACCTTGTATCCCCCCAGCGCTTAGAACAGTGCATGGCACATAGTAAGCACTTAACAAATAACAACGTTATTATTATTATAATTATCTTGAAGCCCTGCATCTCACAAATGGTTGGCATCCTTACAAACGTACACAACACATATGTGCATACCCCTCCACCCACACACCTCCCTCCCCGGCCCCTGCTGGCAAAATGCCATGTGGTCACAAGTGGTTTGTGTGTGGAGAGGGGCTGAGGGTGGTTTGGGTGCTGGAATACTCCCAAAGAGCAGGGGAGTCATTTCAGGGTGGAGATGAGATTTGATCAAAGCCAGAAAGGTGGCTCCATTCATTCATTCATTCAATCGTATTTATTGAGCATTTACTGTGTGCAGAACACTGTACTAAGCACTTGGGAAGTGCAAGTTGGCAACATATAAAGACGGTCCCTACCCAACAACAGGCTCACAGTCTAGAAGGGGGAGACAGACAACAAAACATGTGGACAAGTCGTCAGAACAAAAAGAACTGAAGCTAAATCCACATCATTAGCAAAATAAATAGAATAGTAAATATGTACAAGTAAAATAAATAGAGTAATAAATCTGTACAATAAATACAGGTGCTGTGGGGAGGGGAAGGAGGTGGGGGGCGGGGAGGAGGAGAGGATAAAGGGGGCTCAGGCTCAGTCTGGGAAGGCCTCTTGAAGGAGGTGAGCTCTCAGTAGGGCTTTGAAGGAAGGAAGAGAGCGAGCTTGGTGGATGTGTGCAGGGAGGGCATTCCAGGCCTGGGGAAGGACGTGGGCCGGGGGTCGACGGCGGGACAGGCGAGAACGAGGCCCAGTGAGGAGGTTAGCGGCAGAGGAGCGGAGGGTGCGGGCTGGGCTGGAGAAGGAGAGAAGGGAGGTGAGGTAGGAGGGGGCGAGGTGATGGAGAGCCTAGAAGCTGAGGGTGAGGAGTTTTTGCTTGATGTGTAGGTTGACAGGCAGCCACTGGAGATTTTTGAGGAGGGGAGTAACATGCCCAGAGCGTTTTTGCACAAAAGATGATCTTGGGCAGCAGCATGAAGTATAGACTGAAGTGGGGAGAGACAAGAGGATGGGAGATCAGAGAGGAGGCTGATGCAGTAATCCAGGCTCCAATGTCATCACATGCGCCTTGTGAAATGGGGACGCTGCAAAAGCAATTAGCTCTGACTTCTTGTGGTTGTTCTCTTCCCTCTGTCTCCATGTCTTATTTCTTTTCTCCTCTTTTCTCACTTCTCCTTTGAGCTCGATAACTAGAAATCCTTCCTATCTCAATCTTTCTCCTTCCCTGCCCTCATTCGTTGGTCTTGATTTTTCCCCCTTTGTGAAGTTTTATTCTACATCTAAATTACAATTTACATTGACATTTACATTGAGAAGCAGCACGGGGAAGTAGTAGATAGCAAAAGGACCTCGGAGTCAGAAGGTCATGGGTTCTAAACCCGGCTTTGCCACTTGTCTGCTGTGTGATCCTGGGAAGTCACTTCACTTCTCTGTGCCTCAGTTCTCTCATGTGTAAAATGGATATCGAGACTGTGAGCCCCATATGGGAAAGGGTCTTTTTCCAACCCGATTTTCTTGTATCTACCCCAGCGCTTAGTACAGTGCCTGGCACATGTAAGCATGTAACAAATACCACATTTATTATTATGATTATTACTACAGTCTTCAGACAAACTCGCTTTGCCCACACTGGATTTTAACTCCATCCTCCAGGTTTATCCTGACTTCACTACCTCAAAATCGCTCCATATTCCCCACCCATACTTTCTCATTCCAATCAACTGAAGTTCCTCTTGAATCACTTTATTCTCTTCAATCAGTCAATCAATCAATCGTATTTATTGAGTGCTTACTATGTGCAGAGCACTGTACTAAGCGCTTGGGAAGTAGAAGTTGGCAACATATAGGGACAGTCCCTACCCAACAGTGGGCTCACAGTCTAAAAGGGGGAGACAGAGAACAAAACCAAACATACTAACAAAATCAAATAAATAGAATAGAATAGATATGTACATCTTCATGACCTTTTTTCCCCTCGTCCATGTTCATGTCCATAACTCATAATATAACATAACCTCTCTTAACGTCTTGGATCCGTGACCTACGGGCATTGATATTCACCTGACACTCAACCTTCCTCACCCAGCCCTTATGTACCTATCTTTAAATTCTATATTATAAATTATTTATGTATATTAATGTCTGTCTCCCTTTCTAGATGGTAATGGAACATTTCTGTCAACTCTGTTGTAAGGTATTTTCCCAAGGACTTAGTACAGTGCTGTGCACACAGTAAGTGCTCAATAAATACCACTGATTGATGTAACTCATCCTTTCCTCATCTGACCATTGCCAACTTCTATGACCCCTCTTAAAGATTGGGAGCCCTCTGAGGGCCAAGGCCTGAGCTTTATTTACCTTCTTTTGTGCTCTTCTTCAGTACTCTGCTCAGAATAGGAACTCGGCAGATATTTTTGGATGAATATAAATGGGTATATGAATGAACAAATGAGTAAATGAATGAATGAATGAGTGAGTGAGTGAATAAAAAGAAACTGCCCGGTAGTTTGGTTTGATGAGGAAAGGAAAGTGCTAATAGCAGGAATAACATCAGAGGTGTCCCACAGTTCTCCTGGCAAGATATTGGCTTGTTTGCATTCTCTGTCTGCCTTAAAATAAGGACTGTTTGAATAGGATACTACCCTTGGGATAGATTGGTCTTCTAGTGTTGACTTCAGGGACATTTTCCCCAGTATCAAAATTGAGTTTCATTACTGAGCAATCAAATTTTCCTGTTTCTAGGACCAGGCGGGGCTTAGGAAGGTTAAATGAGCAGACACGAAATCCAGATCCTAGCTGGGTTGGGCACCAGGATGTGTTTTCATCCTGTCTGGAATGTTCTGTTAGCTTGTTTGCATTTATGTGAGATCTGTGAGGCTGGAAAGCCAGCCATCCATTCTAATTTGTATTCTGCGCATCCCCTCGCATATTATTTTAGTTGATGGGATCATGGAACTCTTGGAAGCCTTTTGAGATGAAACCTCAGCTTTCTCTTCGATAAGGCTAGTGGGATAGTGGTGTTTGAATATTTTCGTGAGTTCTGTAGGATGAGATAAGGGCACAGGAGGAGTCTGTGCTTTGCCTACTGTCCATTTTTGTGAGCGATTTTAGTCCTGACGGTCCTCTCCCGTAACTGGAATTTTTACGAGGCATTACAACTAAACTAAGATTGTGTTTAAAAATGTGGAATTGGCTCTGGCAGTTTCCAAGGCCTTTCCAAGCTCCAAAAGCAGCAAGGTTCTTGAAATGTTTCTCTACCTCAAGTAATTTTTTTAAAAATCATCATTTTCGTTCATGTTACAAAATAGATCATCTCATTTGGACTTTCCTCTCCTTTCTTTCCAGACACTACCAAGTTATTTTAGGATTTTTGTTCTTTTGTTCTTGATTTGAGGAAGTTGGCAGCTGGCGTGTGAAGGCAATTTGAACTTCAGCCCAAGACCCTGATTTGCTGCCCAAGTAGATTTACTGCATCTTGGTTTTCTTGATAAATTCTGTGTGAAACCCAATACCAGCTGGCTTCATCTCTAGTAACATGGAAATGTCTCGGGGGTTTGGGTGCCAGAAAGCCTCCTTCAGGGGGAGAAAAGAAAACGGTGATTAAAATTGAGCAGGTACATTCTCAATATGCTTACCCGACCGATATTTTCTATGCTCTACTTTGCCTTTAGATTTACTTTGTATTTAAGGTTTCAGAATGCTCTGTACACATAGGTCTCCGGTATCAAAACCTCAGGAGAAATAAAAGGCAGAAGCCTAGTACCATCTGGTCGGGAAATCTCCCTCCTTGGACCTCCTGCCCGACATCATGGTAGCCAAGCCTGTCCTTCCCGACTGGAATCAATCGAATTTATTGAGTGTTAAACTGTGTGCAAAGCACTATACTAAGAGCTTGGGAGAAAAAAACATACCCGACATATTCCCCATGCAACACAAGCTTATAGTCTAAGGGAATAGCTGCTGTCATTTGTTTTCATGTCGGCTAGATGTGTAAACTCCCAGTTGACTGTCATCTCCTTCATTTATTCACTAATCATATTTACTGAGCGCTTACTGTGTGTACTTGGGAGAGCACAATATAACAATAAACAAACACTTTCCCTGCCCACAATGAGCCTGAGGAAAGAGATCACGTCTACTAAATCTACTGCACTATAGTCTCTCAAGGGCTTAGTACAGTACAGAGTACTGTACAGAGAACTTAGTACAGAGAAGCAGCGTGGCTCAGTGGCAAGAGCCCGGGCTTAGGAGTCAGAGGCCATGGGTTCTAATCCCGCCTCTGCCACTCATCAGCTGTGTGACTTTGGGCACGTCACTTAACTTCTCTGTGCCTCAGTTCCCGCAACTGTAAAGAGAGGATTAATACTGTGAGCCCCACATGGGACAGCCTTGATTACCTTGTATCCCCCCCCAGCGCTTAGAACAGTGCTTGGCACATAGTAAGTGCTTAACAAAAACCAACATTATTATTACTATTATTACTACAGTGCTCTGCACACAGCGATTGCTCATTAAATGGCACCAACCGATTGATTGATTGATGGGAAGAGTCGGACAGTTTGCAACGTTCTACTAGACAACCAAGTTGGAGCAGAAAGATGAGATACTATCGTTGTTTCTGTTTTGGCTTTTATTTACGTGCCCGTCCTCCCTTTCTAAATTGTTAACCGACTCAGTGTGGGCCAAGGACCATGTCCAAATTAAATCAATCAATCAATCAATCAATCATATTTATTGAGCACTTACTGTGTGCAGAGCACTGTACTAAGCGCTTGGGAAGTACAAGTTGGCAACACATAGAGACAGTCGCTACCCAACAGTGGTCTCACTGTCTAGAAGGGGGAGACAGAGAACAAAACCAAACGTATTAACAAAATGAAATAAATACAATAGATATGTACAAGTAAAATAAATAAAGAGAGTAATAAATATGTACAAACATATATACATATATACAGGTGCTGTGGTGAAGGGAAGGAGATTAAATCTCATATTTCTTTTCATCCATGGATACAGCACTTCTCACTGTGTATTTAATACTTATCAAATTGTTTTTTGTTCATTTGTTAATTGGGGGCAATAAAATGGTGCAGCAATTTAACAAAACAAAAACCACACTTTAATCAATATAGTAATGAATTAGGCATTAAAATTAAAATAAACATATTTCTCGTCAAGCAATTATTTCTATCTTTGCAAAAATGGCCAACAAAACCAATCATTCAATCAACGGTATTTACTGAAAGCTTATTGTGTGCAGAGGACTGTTCTGAGAGCTAGCAATGGTCATACTCTTGAGAGAAGCAACATGGTTCAGTGGAAAGAGCCTGGGCTTTGGAGTCAGAGGTCATGGGTTCAAATCCCGGCTTCACCAATTGTCACTGGTTGACTTTGGGCAAGTCACTTAGCTTCTCTGTGCCCCAGTTACCTCATCTGTAAAATGGGGATTAAGACTGTGAGCCCCCCATGGGACAACCTGATTACCTTGTTACCTCCCCAGCGCTTAGAGCAGTGCTTTGAACATAGGAAGCGCTTAATAAATATTATTATTATTATTATTATTACTCTTTCAAGTGTGCCCTATTAGAAACTTCAAATGCACTGGACAAAATACTAATCGCTCCCCGAGGTAATACTAGGTGGTTTAAATCCCGTCGGGGACTTTTCCGTCCTCTCTCAATCTCGAAGTGAACGTGGGGTAGGGGAGGTGACCCGGGGCTGGTTGTTTTTGGTCAGATCCCACAAAGGGAGCAGGGACGGGAGTGGAAACCCAAACCTCAGGCTCCAGCAGGAC
The DNA here is from genome assembly GCF_015852505.1 of Tachyglossus aculeatus. NCBI lineage: Eukaryota > Metazoa > Chordata > Mammalia > Monotremata > Tachyglossidae > Tachyglossus > Tachyglossus aculeatus. The sequence continues at coordinate 30,804,815 of NC_052079.1, read as the reverse complement.
CCTAAGCCAAGAACCAGAGGCGATTATACTAAAGGGAAGACTGGGAAAGAAGGAGCAAGTCAGATGGGAAGCAGCATGGCCTAGTGGATAAAGAACAGGCCTGGGAGACTGAGAACCTGGTTTCTAATCTCAGCTGTGCCACCAGCCTGCTGTGTGACCTTAGGCAAGTCACTTCACTTTTCTGTGCCTCAGTTCCTCACTGGAAAATGGGTATTCAATTCCTGCTCTCCCTTCTACTTAGACTGTGAGCTCCATGTGGGACAGGGACTGTATCTTGCCTGATTAACCCATCTACGTAGCCGCTTAGAACGGTGCTGGACACAGTCATCGCTAAACAGATACCATTAAAAAAATAAAGTAGAGAGAAAAGAGGGTTGCTCAAATCTAAAGTAGTTTCCTGTCTCTCTGTGGGCTTCTCCATAATGAATATGAATAGCTCTGACTGTTTGTGGTCGGCGATACTATTTTTTTTTCAGCAGTGAACATCAGAAGCATGTGTTAGAGTTTAAGTTTGCCTTTCTTTCCAAAATGGGTTTCCACATGCTGATTATCAGTAGGTTTAATAAAACTTTATTTTCCAGGGATCTCCATTGTGAAAATTCCATGGGGAATCACCTTTTTCATTCATTCATTCAATCAATCGAAATTAATTGAGCACTTACTGTGCACAGAGCACTGTACTAAGTGCTTGGGAAGTACAAATCAGCAACATATAGAGACGGTCCCTTCCCAAGAAGGGGCTCACAGTCTAGAAGGGGGAGACGGACAACAAAACAAAACAAGTAGACAGGTCTCAATACCATAAGAATAAATAGCATTATAGCTATATAAACATCATTAATACAATAAATAGAGTAATAAATATGTACAAATATACACAAGTGCTGTGGGGAGGGGAAAGGGGTAGGGCAGAAGGAGGGAGGCGACCTCCCTGAAAACTTTAGCAAAAAGTGTAACTTGGGACCCCAGAGCTAGAAATGAATGGCCTGTTGTTTTACATTTTGCAGAAGTTCAAGTTTGAGCATCTAAAGAGAGGAGGAGCACATCGCTTAGAGGCTTTTTAGACTGTAGTCACATGAAACCTTTCAGGTAAATGCAGAAGTTTGGGAGGTTTGGGAATGTGTGGCACTTCTCATGTCCTCCAGGTTCTTCTCATCATTCCGGGTGCTGCTTGAACCATTGTCTAAATGGATCCGAAAAAATGATTTTTGAATGTAACATGGGTCCGTGGTGGCAACTCCAATGGGACACCTGTGGGGTATCAATTTCAAATGTTCAAAGAGGGAGGCTGTTTTGTACTCAACATTTTAAAAGTAAAACCCCCTTAGATCTCGGCTATTCCTCTTTTTCGAGTTAGGTGGCTCTCCATGAGAATTTCAAATTATCTTAACTGCAGTAATGGGAAAGCAAATGGTGGAAAATGCTCCAGACAATCTACATCTTTTCTTCAAAGTCTTAAATAGTTTGTCAAGTGCTTAGTACAGTGCTCTGCATACAGTAAGCACTCAACAAATGATTGATTTATTCATTCAATCATATTTATTGAGCGCTTGCTGCATAGCAGAGCACTGTACTAAATCTTGGGAGAGTACAATATAGCAATAAACAGACACATTCCCTGCCCACAGCGAGCTTACAGTCTCGAGTAATTAACTGATTGCCTAAATTATACATTTAAAGACTTGGATGCCTCACTGCTGTCTAAGATCAGAAGACACCCTGAAATACTGAAACATGACGAAGTATTGCTCTACTGTTAAAAACAATTGGTGTCGGGAATTATTTTGTTTTTCCCTACAAACTGTTATTTGAGGAGTAATTGGGCTCTGTTGCATAGACTGTCAATACTACAGGAGCTTCAAAGGAATTGTAACAGTAATGGCGGGCTGATGGCTTTCCACCAGAAGCAGAGTTACTAAAACCTGGGTTAAACTCAAAGCTAAAGAAATGGAAGTTGGCTGACACGTAAGGTATCCAGTTATTCGTTCCTATTAAATGTAGACAGAACCGAAAAGGTTGAACAGGAAACCGTGACCAAAAAAAAACTAAAAAAAAAACCCCTTCCCACCTTCTGGAATTTTATGTGTTCAATCGTCAAGTTCTTATTGGAAGCGAAGGGTCTTTTTCCCCCGTGAGAATTTAATATCTGGCACTTTGTTCTGTGCTGTAATGTGTTAACTCTTTTATGCTCTGCCATGCGTTGGAAAATTTTAGGAAAAACAGTATGACTTAAAAAGAAATCTTCCGTTGAAGGAACATCTGCAAACTTAATGAGGCAACCCATTGAGATAAATGCTCAACTAATAAATTCCCACACAGGCAGCCAGTGTCATCCTTGGCCAAGTAAGAGCCATCTGGGGAGATTGGAGTATTTCAGCTCCTTTAGTCTCAGGTTTGTCCTAGCCCATATTTTGCGTGACTGATCATCCCCTAAGCGTTTTTCTCTTCCTCACAACTAAGCCACACACTCTAATAAATATAAAGACCCACACTGAGTTCTAAGCCTTTGGAAAGAAACTGGGATACTAGTGCCTGATTCTATCACACAGTTCAAACTGATAGAGAACTCTGACTGAAGGCTTTTTGCCAAATGTCATTATTTGCAAAGGAGAGCTGTGTCTTCCCTGCAAGGACTTCCACTGAATTGAAGGAAATTCATAAAACAGAAAATTGTATATTCTTTCTATGCCATAAAACAGACTTCAGGAGAGCCGTAACGAGGCCAGAAGCAGGTTAAGCTGACTTTCAAATTCCAGACTGACCTGACTATCAGGCTGGAAGGAGAAGAGAACATATGGTAGAAGATGAGGATGGCAGGGACAGGGAAGGCAGTCCAGTGAGTTGCTCTTCTTCCTTATTCCCTTTCTCCTTTCACTCCGTCTCCTTACTATTGTTTCCCTCTCCCTTTTCCCTTCCTCCCACCATTCCCTCTTCCTTTTCCCTTCTTCCCATCACTCCCCTCCCTTTTCCTTTCTTCCTATCACTCCCCTCCCTTCACCATAATTCCCATCACTCCCCTGCCCCTTTTCCCTAATTCTCATTGCTCGTCATTCCCTTTCCCTTCTTCCCAACACTCACTTCTCTCTTCCCTTCTTTCCAATGGACCACCTCCCCTTTCCCTTTTCCCCACCACTCCATTTCTGCATCTCCTCATTTCTTTTTCCTACTCCTCCCCCATCTCTGTCCCTCAGTCACTCTCCTTTTCTCTTCCTTGCTCCTGGCTTTTTTTGGCCCTGCCCTAGAAGACCCTGAATCCTTTTTGCCTTAAGACACCAGGAATGTTATTTTAAGGCCTATTCCCAGGAAACCTGAAAAAAGTACACAACGGAACAATGGCTCGAGTTATAGTTTCGGGCCTGTATTTTTAACAAATAAACCCTAGCCCTAGTAAGTACTGAGAAGCAGCGTGGCTCAGTGGAAAGAGCCCAGGCTTGGGAGTCGGAGGTCATGGGTTCTAATCCCAGCTCTGCCACTTATCAGCTGTGATTTTGGGCAAGTCACTTAACTTCTCTGTGCCTGGAAAATGGGGATTAAGACTGTGAGCCGCATGTGGGACAACCTGATTACCTTGTATCTCCCCAGTGCTTAGAACAATGCGTGGCACATAGTAAGCACTTAACAAATGCCATCATTATTATTATTATTATTACTGCAGACCATTTGCTGTGTAGCCACAATGTAATTTACTTCCAGATTCATTTGACTCTAAATTTCTTGATTTCCAGTAATCCAACACGTATGGACACATTTTCTTGTTCGGAAAAACACGTAGAAAAAATTGATGTTGTGTGAAGTCTTTTAGTTACTTACATGATAGATTAGTCACACTCTGAAATATTAGGCAGAATCACGTTTTTGTGATTTGTTTCCACCTCAGCACTTTCCTCTAAGGAAAGATCAACTTTACTTAAATCCCAGTGATTAGACAGCCAAATGACCAATCTTTTCCTTCATTTTACTGAGTTCACATTTTACTTTTTCGGTGCCAAGCAGTTTGAATCCGTATCAAGTGGGTCATTCTTTTTTTTCCATCTTTTCAATTACTCATTTCTGATGTTGCCACACCTACAACATAAGGGATAACAATCCATTAGATTAGCAGAAAACAGTCAGTCACACTTAGCATTTCTGCATTGTAATTCATGAAGCAGGGTAGGCGCCAGTCAGGATAAGTGAAAAAATACTTAGGTATTTTTTTAATGGCATTTGTTAAGCACTTACTATATTCCAGGCACTGTACTACGTGCAGGGGTAGGTATAAGCTTATCAGTCCTAAATGGGGCTCACAGTCTTATTCCCCTCTTTAAGGATGAGGAAACTGAGGCACAGAGAAGTGAAGTGATTGGCCCAGGCTCACAACAACAAAGTGACAGATTCCTTGACCCGTGCTCTATCAACTAGGCCTTGCTGCTTCCCTATTTAAAATACTTAAAATGGAAAATTGGGACCCCTCTTTATTTTCACTAAGAAATGAATGCAAGGTCTAGATCAGAAAGCAGTTTGAAGATTTGCACTGTTGGTGAGTGAGCGGTTTTCTGTCCCCTTGTCCCTGCCATCTCTCTTTGTCTCTGCTATCTCTCTCTGTATCTCTGTCTTCCTCTCCACTTTCTTAGATGTTGTCTCTCTCACTCACTCTCCCTTTGTCTCCATCTATGCTTCTCTCGCCATCTCCTTACTCGCAGTCTCTGCCTTTCTCACTCTGTCTTCCTCTCCCCCTCCTTACACTCTCAATCTCTCTTTGTCTCTCTGTCTGCCTCTCCATCTCTGTACTCTCAATCTCTGTCTCTGTCTCCCTCTCCACCTCTTCCACACTCAATCTCTCCATCTCTTTCTGTTTCCTTCCCATCTCTTACAACGCTCAATCTCTCATTCTCTGTCTCTCTGTCTCCTTCTCCATCTCCTTACATGCTTAATCTCTTTCTGTCTCTCTCTGTCTGTCTCCTTCTCCCTCTCCTTACCCCTTCTAGACTGTGAGCCCATTGTTGGGTAGGAACTATCTCCCAGACTGAGCCCCTTCCTTCCTCTCCCCCTCGTCCCCCTCTCCATCCCCCCCATCTTACCTCCTTCCCTTCCCCACAGCACCTGTATATATGTATATATGTTTGTACACATTTATTACTCTATTTATTTATTTATTTTGCTTGTACATATCTATTCTATTTTATTTTGTTAGTATGTTTGGTTTTGTTCTCTGTCTCCCCCTTTTAGACTGTGAGCCCACTGTTGGGTAGGGACTGTCTCTATACGTTGCCAATTTGTACTTCCCAAGCGCTTAGTACAGTGCTCTGCACATAGTAAGCGCTCAATAAATACGATTGATGATGATGACGATACGTTGCCAACTTGTACTTCCCAAGTGCTTAGTACAGTGCTCTGCACACAGTAAGCGATCAATAAATACAATTGAATGAATGAATGAGTTTAAAGAAGAAATATCATGGTCTATTTGACTTACAATTCCCTTCTGTACTATGAGCCCCTTGTGGGCCAAGAGCATGGCTACTATCTCCATTCTATGGTACTCTTCTGAGGTCTTAGTGCTATTCTCTACACACAATAAACGTTCAATATATACCATTGATTAATTGAAGTTAGAAGAGTTTTCTAGAAGAGTTAAGGACAGCATATTAGAATCATTTCTTAAACCTTTAAAATCTCCTGCCTTGTAGGGCACGCTGATTAAATAATTAAACAAATGATTGGTCCAGATCTTGGACTTGGATTTTGGATGATGTACATCCATTTTTCCTATAAAGCAGAGAGGTCGTGTTCTTGCAGGATTCTACATTAAGGAAAACTTGCACTGTCATTCTCACCTGACACTGTGTTGTAGGAAAAATGACTGCTAATTCTGCCATCATGTTCTATCGAAGATACAGAGTGAAAATAAACATTCCAGCAGAACTGAGGGTAATTATCAATTAACACATCAATCAATGGTAGTTATTGAGCTGACTGTGTGCATAACACTGTACTAAGTACTTGGGAGAGCACAGTACAATAGTTTGCACATAATCAACTACAGCTCATACCTAATATTGGACCTACACTGAATACTAAAATGGGACAGGTAGACACTTGGGAATTCTGACAATGGGAGATCTAAAAAGAAAGGACCGTTATACCAACTGACTATGAATAATAGTTGCAATTCAAATTTGATTTAAAAACTCTTCCTTTTCATCATCATCATCAATCGTATTTATTGAGCGCTTACTATGTGCAGAGCACTGTACTAAGCACTTGATTGAGCGCTTAGTACAGTGCTCTGCACATACTCTGTGCAATGTACTAAGCGCTTTTCATATATAACCTTTCCCTCCCTCTCCCTTAACTATTAATCTTTTTTTTAATGGTATTTGTTACTATGTGCCAGGTGCTATAAGCTAATCAGGCTGGTCACTGTCCGTTTCACATGGGGCTCACAGTCTAAATCCCCATTTTAGAGATGAGGTAACTGTGGCACAGAGAAGTGAAGTGACTTGCCCAAGGTCACACAGCAGATAAGTGGCGGAGCCAGGATTAGAACCCAGATCCATACTCTATCCATCAGACCATACTGCTTCTCACTAGGCCACACTGCTTCTCAATCAATCTATCATATTTTTTGAACACTTACTAGATGCAGAGATTTGAATTGAAGCTTCTAGTGCTCCCATACCTACTTACTTCCCTAAAACCTGATGATCTTCAAATACTTTATTGATGAAATAGAAAGGATCAGGTGGGAACTTCCCATAATTCCTTTACCGTCTCATGGATCCCCTATCCTTTCTCTTCCTTCTTTATTCCCAGCTGTCTCTCAAGGGATTTCCCACCTGATCCCTAGTTCATCCCCTCCCCTAATGAGAGCTTACTGGCTCCTGCTCTTCTGCCTTCAAAAAGGCTCAAAAAAGACTTTTCTGGATCGCACAGTTTTTCTCAGCTATTATCCCAGTTCCCTGCTCCCTTTCCTTTCTAAACTCTCTAGAAACGCTGGAGAAAGTTTTGGCTGTGCCTCTTTTGACTTTTGGACTCTGGAAGCCTTGCCTAAGTGGTGAGAAACCTGAACACTGCTACTTCACCCACATTCTTCTAGTGTTGATATTGTGCTTGTCACTGTCTTGTTGTTTGGTTTTTGTGTCTTTGTGCATCCAATCTCTCCTCCTGTGCTCATAGCCAAATTCCTAGCACCACCTTTGAGATTATGAGTCTCCTGAAGGCCAGGACCTAAATTGTATTTCTTCTTTATTGTAATCTTCCCCAGCACTCAATACAGTGCTTGGCCAGGTCTTCGGTTAATAGATACCATTTGACCATTTAATGGATGACCAAATGAATGGTTGTTGACTCATTGTAAATGCTGATAAAAAGAGAAATTGCCTCCTCCCCTACCCCAAACACAAATTCTTATGTTTGGACTGGCAGAGTTTAGATGAAAAAAGGCATTTTTGTAATTAATGTAACAATCAGTGATATTTATTGAGCACCTTCCGTGTGCTAAGTATTGCGCTGACTTCTTGGGAGACCAGCAAACCATGTGTTTCCTGCCGACAACTTAATTAGGGAACAAAAATTCCTTATGTAACAGGAAGTAAGGCAGGCTAAGCAGGATGAAGAAGCTGAAAATAATTGAATCTATAGATAAAAATAAACATATGCATTTGAGCGCAGAGGATAGGAATAAAATACACAAATGCTGAAGGTGGGGATTGGGGTGACAAAGCTGGGGTGCTGTGAATTAAGTGGGAAAGGCTTTTTGTAAAAGGAGGGATTTGGGAGGGTCTCAAAGACGGAACAAGCTGGGGTCTAGAGTGGGGAGGGATTTCCAGGCTGGGAAAATGGTGGTGAGCGAGGGGCCAGAGGACGGACACTCAAAATCGAGGTTCAGTTAGAAGGTGAACTATGGGAGGGACAAAGAGTATAAACCATGTACCAGGTAGAGAGTCACCATGTGAGATGAAGAATGCTATTGGAGAGCTCTGATGCCCATAATGGTAAGGAATCTAGGCCTAATTTGGAGGGAGGTGAGGAGCCAGTTGTGTGCTGACCCCCCAAGATTTTATTTTCATGACCACATTGGGCTTATAACCTAAGCCACCATGCACTGGTAAGAATTTGGATCTAAAAGCCCATGCAAACATCAGCAGTAGAAACCTGAAGGACCTTCACCACTTTAAGTAGGTGGTCCTGCTGACTGCTTGTCTAGAAAATATGAAACTGTGGTTATTTCAGGGCCAATGTTACTGATCTGAGGATCTTGACTTTGTTGTTTACACAGCCTGAATTCACCAGAATAGCTGCCAGCTCTCCATTCCCTTTTGTTTAAGGTCTTGGCCTGGAGATCATTAAATAATATAAAAGTGATTTAAAACAAGGCAGACTAAATACTTGAATCGGCTGGATCCTTACAGAGGCAAAATGGTATGCGGTCTCACCTGAGCTGATTTGCACCAAGCGTGGAGCCTGCCTCGTTGGACACAGAGCAGGTGTCAAGTTAGGCACTAGGGGTGGAGGGGGAAAGGTGTGTGAATTAATCATCATTATCAATCGTATTTATTGAGCACTTACTTTGTGCAGAGCACTGTACTAAGCGCTTGGGAAGTACAAGTTGGCAACATATAGAGGCAGTCCCTACCCAATAGTGGGCTCACAGTCTAAAAGGGGGAGACAGAGAACAAAACCAAACATACTAACAAAATAAAATAAATAGAATAGATATATACAAGTAAAATAAATAAATAAATAGAGTAATAAATATGTACAAACAATTAATTAATGAGGTGCAAGGGACGGAAAGAAGTTCAGGTAACACCACAATACATCACCACCAACTGATACCACTGGGCTGACACCTTTCCTTTTTTTTTCAAAGAAGTGAAAAAAAAATCAGATGTCTGAACATCTTAAAATCCTTAATCACCATTTTACAATACTGTGATCATGAAATTGAAGCTCACACTCACACATTTTGCAGGTTTCTGTGTGAAAGTCACAAGACTATGTTGATGACTTTAAGGTTCATACGTCTCACACTTTTATTCTTTTCAAATGTAAACAGAAAATAGGATTCGACACGGTGAACATGAATTGAAATCTCTAAGAAAAATCACGTTTGAAACCCTGGTTCATTCAAAGGCACGGCACTGGATGCAGTCACTGTCTTGCTTCCATTCGACGGCGTTGCTATTTCTTCACAGCAACAACTGCGTAACATCTGGGGGACTTCACGGGATCAAATAACCTCACCAAGGCAGACCAGGAAATGCTGTCCTGTAAATCGATACATGATTAAAGTACCTAAAATGGGGTCAACTAAAAAAGATGGATAGGAGAGCTGATCTACCTTTTGTAATCTAAGAACTAAGAAAAAATGTGTAACTTTCTGTAAAATGAAAGGAAAAAAAACCTCATTTTCCATTAACACACAGAGTAATCGCTGTAAGAATAACTTAAAATCATTCAAATTTTTCTTAAGTAGTACCTTGGAACGCTGCTTCTTTCTGGGACATATGGTTAGAAACTTGTTTAATGAATTGGAAAGACCACATTAAACATGTCATGCCACTTCCATCATTTCGGTTTCAAGAACTAATCTTGGCTGTTCTTGTATTTCAGTTAATAGAAACTGTTCAAAAAGGGGAAATCAGTGTCCTTTCAGTAATAATAATGATGGCATTTATTAAGCGCTTACTATGTGCAAAGCACTGTTCTAAAAAGCGCTGGGGAGGTTACAAGCTGATCAGGTTGTCCCACGGAGGGCTCACAGTCTTAATGCCCATTTTACAGATGGGGTAACTGAGGCACAGAGAAGTTAAGTGACTTTCCCAAAGTCACACAGCTGACATGTGGCGGAGCCGGGACTTGAACCCATGACCTTTGACTCCAAAGCCCGTGCTCTTTCCACTGAGCCACGCTGCTTTTAGTAGGCCTAGATAATATGCCTATCTTGGAAACCATACAGAAATTCATGTAATTTATAGTTAAATGGCACTCTGGAAAAGTACATCGTCATTAGAAAACTATTTCAAGATTTCCAGTTAGATCAAAGGCAAACATTTATTAGAAGCCATTTGTCCAAGTAGATTGTATATGAGAATAAAGCAAAGTTTCCTATGATAAAACAAAGCTGTTAAAATGAAGGGTTTATAGTGGAAAAACAGGGTGGGTTTCATGAATGTGTTTAATTTAAAAATGTCACAAAACTTTCTTTTGACCAGGGCCCAGAGCAGAAGCTGCAAAACCATTTCCCTTTAATACCATAAAAAGTGTCAGGTTTTTTTTTCCAACCAAACAATAATTCTTCAGTTCTGATTTGTGGAAAAATGCAATACTTTCTCCTTTCTTAGGGAAAATGAGTGAACCTACTATGAGGAAGTTACATGTAGAAATGCAAGTAATTATGCTTTGTTGTTGTTGTTGTTGTTGTTTTGGGGTATTTCTTAAGCGCCTACTATGCGATAAGCATACAGAATGCACATAATTATGTATGCATCATAATGGCGATCCTTGAAAAATGAAGCCTATGAAATCTATCCCTTCTGCTTTACCCTTATTCATTTTAGGCACAAAATGCTTCCGCATATGGTTTGTGTATGTGAGTGTGTGAATATGTATGTGTGTGTATTTACTGTCTGCTTGACTTGTAATTACCATGCAGTTGAAATACTATAAACTTTACTCTTGCAGCTTACCGAAAACAACATCTGCTGGGCATATGTTTAACATGAGATGAAATGAATATTTAAACATTACCAAATAATTGGGATGAGAATAGCTGTACTACTGGTCTTTCATAAAACACACAATTCTCCGCTTCAAAATTAACTGGATGTAAATGATCTCTTTCGATGAAGAGAATTGTTGGGTTCTAAAAAAAAAAATATCTGTATATATACCTGCTCTTTGAGGTAACAGAGGCGATCCAGAAGAATCAAAGTCTCTATACAGGGAGCCAGAACAACTTTCAACTGAAAGAAAGATTGGATATTATTATGACCACTTGAAATAATGTCCGTCAGTCAGTCGTACTGCTATGCCCCTTTTGCCCCTGAGTACAATATTTCTGGAAAGGAGAACCTAATTCTACCCTACTGCTCCATACTCAGAACAACGATAGAGAACTTAGAAAAAGTCTAAGGAATAAACTAAATAGGGAAAGTTAACATACCAGAAGTTTAAAGAATAAGCTAAGTAGGGAAAGTGTACTGTTCATGTGATTTGAGGTAGATGCCAATAGGGAATCATACAGACTATGTCAAAAAACTTTTCAAGGAGGCATGGAGAATGAAATTCACCGAAAGGAATGCTTGTGAAACAACCACAGAGGCCGATGCGGGGTCAAACAACTGTGATATTTCTACGCGTTTATAATCTACGTTTTAAAAAAAGAGTCTTCCATATGTTCTCTTTATTATTTTACTGACACCTAATATAGCTGTGGGATAGGATATGATCCAACTTCAGTGTTTTCCTATAGGCTGGGTATCACAACTTAAGCTGGTCTACCACAATCATAAAATTTAATGGTACCCTATACTAGTCTAGCACAGTTACACAATTGATTGCTTTAATCCTGTAATTTTTACCATGTTAAATGCTTCCAGTTCATTCATTCGAGGCCTATACTTCTCATGGTAATCCATTATGCACTTTTCAGTAACCTACAAGATAAAAAAGATGGCAATGAAATTGATTCCATTTTGATTTCACTATTTTTAATGACGATTACTCAACGTAAAAGCCATATATAACTCTATGAAATATGGTGGAATGCCGATCCCAAAACTGATTATTTCAATCAATTATTTAAACTGAAGTTCTTTGAAATAGCTGAAGGAAAAAGGCGTTCAAGCCTCTGAACCAAATTGGGTGCTAGTTTATTTGAGTCAGACAACCGTTTTGTTCACTTCCAAGCTTGTAAATAGCCAAAGTAGGCTTGGTTCCATTTAATTTGGAAAACTGACTTTCTTATGTACAAATGACCTTTCAAAAATCCTTAGAAAATGCTTCTTGAGCTAGCCAGTGCTTTTCTGAATCAACATTTCACAACAAATGCTTTCTCGGGTCCAGTGACAGATACTCATTTCTCTGCTCCTGCAGAGGATATTTCAACAGTTGTTAGAGGAGTCATAAGTGACATGAGGAAAACCACAGGGTTACCTTTCTGGGGCCATTTTGGTTTCTGGCTGGCCGTAAAATACAAGAGAACCAAGGGTGGCAGCAAATGAAAGGAACTGGAAAGGGCTGGTACTGATAAGGATACATGGATAACTTTACAGCTATCACCCTGATACACACTTGTCATCATTCATTCATTCATTCAATCCTATTTATTGAGCGCTTACTGTGTGCAGAGCACTGTACTAAGTGCTTGGGAAGTACAAGTCGGCAACATATAGAGACAGTCCCTACCCAACAACGGGCTCACAGTCTAGAAGGGGGAGACATCATTAACAAAACAGAGTAATAAATCTGTACAAATATATACAAGTGCCGTGGGGAGGGGAAGGAGGTAGGGTGGGGAGGATGGGGAGGAGAAGAGGAAAAAGGGTTCAGTCTGGGAAGGCCTCCTGGAGGAGGTGAGCTCTCAGTAAGGCTTTGAAGGGAGCAAGAGAGCTAGCTCGGTGGATGTGTGGAGGGAAGGCATTAGAGGCCAGGGGAAGGACATGGGCCAGGGGTCGACGGCGGGACAGGTGAGAACGAGGCCCAGTAAGGAGGTTAGCGGCAGAGGAGTGGAGGATGCGGGCTGGGCTGGAGAAGGAGAGAAGGGAGGTGAGGTAGGAGGGGGCGAGGTGATGGAGAGCTTCCAATCTGGCTTCCATCCCCAACACTCCACTGAAACTGCCCTCTCAAAGGTCACCAATGACCTCCTTCTTGCCAAATCCAGCGGCTCCTACTCTAACCTAATCCTCCCGACCTCTCAGCTGCCTTTGACACTGTGGACCACCCCCTTCTCCTCAACACGCTATCCGACCTTGGCTTCACAGACTCCGTCCTCTCCTGGTTCTCCTCTTATCTCTCCGGCCGTTCATTCCCAGTCTGTTTTGCAGGCTCCTCCTCTCCCTCCCATCCTCTTACTGTAGGAGTTCCTCAAGGGTTAGTTCTTGGTCTCCTTCTGTTCTCTATCTAGACTCACTCTCTGGGTGACCTCATTCTCTCCCACGGCTTCAACTATCATTTATACGCTGATGACACCCAAATCTACATCTCTGCCCCTGCTCTCTCCTCCTCCCTCCAGGCTTGCATCTCCTCCTGCCTTCAGGAAATCTCCATCTGGATGTCTGCCCGCCACCTAAAACTCAACATGTCCAAGACTGAACTACTTGTCTTCCCTCCCAAACCCTCTCCCTGACTTTCCCATCACTGTTGACGGCACTACCATCCTTCCCATCTCACAAGCCCGCAACTTTGGTGTCATCCTCAACTCCGCTCTCTAGTTCACCCCTCACATCCAATCCATTACCAAAACCTGCCGGTCTCACCTCCGCAATAGTGCCAAGATCCGCCCTTTCCTCTCCATCCAACCTGCTACCTTGCTGGTTCAATCTCTCATCCTATCCTGACTGGATTACTGTATCAGGCTCCTCTCCAATCTCCCATCTTCCTGTCTCTCCCCACTTCAATCCATACTTCACGCTGCTGCCTGGATCGTCTTTGTGCAGAAATGCTCTGGGCATGTTACTCCCCTCCTCAAAAATCTCCAGTGGCTACCAGTCAACCTACGCATCAAGCAAAAACTCCTCACTCTCTGTTTCAAGGCTGTCCATCACCTCGCCCCCTCCTACCTCACGTCCCTTCTCTCCTTCTACAGCCCAGCCCACACCCTCCGCTCCTCTGCCGCTAATCCCCTCACTGTACCTCGTTCTCGCCTGTCCCGCCATCGACCCCCGGGCCACATCCTCCCCCTGGCCTGGAATGCCCTCCCTCTGAACATCCGCCAAGCTAGCTCTCTTCCTCCCTTCAAAGCCCTACTGAGAGCTCACCTCCTCCAGCAGGCCTTCCCAGACTGAGCCCCCCTTTCCTCTCCTCCTCCCCATCCCTCCCGCCCTACCTCCTTCCCCTCCCCACAGCACTTGTATATATGTTTGTACAGATTTATTACTCTATTTTACTTGTACATATTTACTATTCTATTAGCTAGAATGTGCATCTAGCTTTATTTCTATTTATTCTGATGACTTGACACCTGTCCACATGGTTTGTTTTGTTGTCCATCTCCCTCTTCTAGACTGTGAACCTGTTGTTGGGTAGAGATCATCTCTACATGTTTCCACCTTGAACTTACCAAGCGCTTAGTACAGTGCTCTGCACACAGTAAGCACTCAATAAATACGATTGAATGAATGAATGAATGAAGCCGAGAGTGAGGAGTTTTTGCCTGATTCGTAGCTTGACAGGCAGCCACTGGAGATTTTTGAGGAGGGGAGTAACTGCACAAAGATAATCTGGGCAGCAGAGTAAAGTATAGACTGAAGTGGGGAGAGACAAGAGGATGGGAGATCAGAGAGGAGGCTGATGCAATAATCTAGTTGGGATAGGATGAGAGGTTGAACCAGCAATGTAGCGGTTTGGATGGAGAGGAATGGGAGGATCCTGGCGATGTTGTGGAGGTGAGACCGGCAGATTTTGGCGATGGATTGAATGTGTGGGGTGAACGAGAAAGCAGAGTTGAGGATGACACCAAGGTTGCGGGCTTGTGAGATGGGAAGGATGGTAGTGCCGTTTACAGTGACGGGAAAGTCAGGGAGAGGGCAGGGTTTGGGAGGGAAGATAAGGAGTTCAGACTTGGAAAGATTGAGTTTTAGATCACAGGCGGACATCCAGATGGAGATGTCCTGAAGGAGGAGGAGATACACGCCTGGAGGGAGGGAGAGAGAGCAGGGGCAGAGATGTAGATTTGGGTGTCGGGTGACAAAAACAGCCTTCTCAGTGATTTCCCTGTTACTTTCCTCTCCCATCTCCAGTCTAGTTCACAGAGCTCTGCATGCCTATTTTAAAAATACTTCACAACGCACATTTTTTTCTTCCTCAAAAATTTGTAATGGTTCTCCGCTCCTTGAAAAACTGCAACAAAAAAATTCCTGACCACTGCCCTCAAGACTTTCCATCAACTGACTCCATCAGCTCTATTCTCCCTCTAACACCCAGTCGGTACTGTTTACTCCACCAAAGCTCACTCAACTGTAGCACACTCTTTTCCCCTAATTCTGATCATGTCTTTCTTGCTGTTGGGCTACTTTTCCCTTGTGTGTTTCAGCAAATCACCAAATCTTTCCCTTTCTTTAAAATTCTCTTGGAAAGCTGTTTCCTCCAGGAAATATTTTCTTGTGGTATTTATTAAGAGCTGTGCCAATTACTGTTCTAAATTCTGGGGTAGATATAAGGTTATCAGGTTGGACATATTTCCTGTCCTGCATGGGGCTCACTAAGTAGGAAGGGGTATATGATTAATACCCATTTTACAGATGAGGAAGCTGAAGCACAGAAGTTACTACTACTACTCTACTAATAATAATAATAATGGCATTTGTTAAGCGCTTACTATGTGCCAAGCACTGTTCTAAGCACTGGGGGGGTACAAGGTAGTTAGGTTGTCCCACGTGGGGCTCACACTTTTAATTCCCATTTTACAGATGAGGTAACTGAGGCCCAGAGAAGTTAAGTGACTTGCCCAAAGACACACGGTTGACAAGTGGTGGAGCCAGGATTAGAACCCATGACCTCTGACTCCCAAGCCCGGGCTTTTCACTGAGCCACGCTCCTTCTCTAAGTTAAGCGGCCTGTCCAAGGTCACACAACAGACTAGTGGTAGCGGAATTAGAACCCAGATCCTTTGACTTTCAGGCTCATGCTCTTTCCACTAGGCCAAGCTGTTTCACATAGTCTCCGCATCTTCCTGTTTCTGGGATGGGACAGTCGATCACCTCAGCACTCACAAATTTATCTTTCAATTATTCACTTTTGTCTCTATTTTGAACTATTCTCTCACTTAACTTTGGATCCTTTTTTCCAGTTCCTTCTTTAGGTTACGAGCTCCTCAAAAGGAGTGGTTGCAGTTTCTATTTCTTCTCATGTTTCCCGAGTATCTAAAACACTGCTCTCTTCTCAGTAGATGCTCAATAACGATGAAACACAACCCTCAGCAACTAATCTCTGTGAATAGAACATTAACATCTAAATTTCATTTGATGAAATCCACTATTGAGGAGACAATTCACGACGCAAAAATGAGAAGACTAAAACATAAACTTCTCTTCAACAGTTTATCTAAAAAAAATTCTCTTGTCGCTATGAATCAATCAATCAATAAATCAAATGTATTTCTTGAGTACTTACTACGTGTAGAGTACTGTATTAAGCACTTGGAGCATACATTACAATGGAGTTGGCAAACCTGTTCCCTATCCACAATCCACTGTTTTACTACTGACAGGATCAAAAAGCATCAGGAGCGTTACCCAAAACAGAACAATGATAAATTATTGATGCGCTTATACAGTAATAATCAAATATTATTTTAGCCGAAACTACGACAGTCTCAACCCAGTTTTATTATTCAGCAATTCCTCGGACCCCTGTGCAATTTCAGGTCTTTCTGAAGGTTTTTGAACTGGTAGTAGTTCAACATGGCTTTTTAAACAATGTGGTGGAGTTGCCTGCAGTTTTTCTTTGTTTCCCCATCCACGCTATTCCAAACGGTTCACATTAAATATATAAAGAAGTGTGATTTAGCCCCGGAGCACGGGAACGCACCCATCATTTTGGTGCGCGCAGCATTAACCCTGACCATAAAACCTTTTCTGCCAACGGTGGGCTCCTAGAGCCCTTTGTTAGCTAATTTTAAAGAGATTTCAGATCCTCTGCTGAATACAGGAAACATACCCACATAGGAAAAACAAGGTCTTTTGACCCAAATTGTAGTTACTCTCCTAGTCAAAGAAACAACAAAGACAGAGAGTCAGCACTGAAAAATGAAACCAAGAGTGTAAAATTGCTTGAATCAATGGATCTTGAATGCAGACTGGCTTTGGATTTAGATTTAAGATGAATTAAATGTTAAAAGTATTGGGGTTTCAGTATTAATATAATACCAAAGTATGAAACAAATGCCATACATATTATTTAATGGAGGGTGTGATTTAAAATTTTACAATAACAAGCTGCAACAGTTCAGAAAACCAAAAGCTACTAAAATAAAACATAATTGGGTTTGGCTATCTTTGGAAGATGGGTAACCAACTCTGCTCGGCTATCTGAACTAGCCACAGTTCAGATTATGATGGAGAACCAGCATTAGACTGAACACCTATTTCACTTTAAAAAATTGTACTTTTAAGCTATGAAAATATATCAGTAATAACGATTTATTGTATGAAGAAAAGGAGTTCCTCTTGGTTTACTGTTTGGAGCAAGTTTGCTGTTTGCCTTCCACTAGTAATGAACAAACTGAAGAAAAGAATGTTTACAACTGGGCGATTTCTCCAGTTTTGTTTTTTAAGGCCTAGAAAGTATGACAAGCTCCATATATCCTAAATGTATAGAAACTGTCTACTTTAAAAGGGTTAAAAGATGCCAAATATTTTTGGAACAGCCTTATGGGTGTCAAAAGATTCCAAATTTCAACCGAGTAATAAAGTTTTTTTCTCCTGGAGGATGTTAATCCAGTTAAAACCTCTTCTTCACAAATCAGTACCCAACAGAAAAGTAAACAGAAAGTCCACAAGTTTGAAGAACAATAGTTAGGAGTCATGACCTCATTTCAGTAAACAAAATTTAGGCAAATTGGAAAATGAGCTGTTACTTTCCCAGGAAATAGGAGCTGTTACTTTCCCAGAGAAGCAGCGTGGCTCAGTGGAAAGAACCCGAGCTTTGGAGTCAGAGGTCATGGGTTCGTATCCCGGCTCCGCCACATGTCTGCTGTGTGACCTTGGGCAAGTCACTTAACTTCTCTGAGCCTCAGTTCCCTCATCTGTAAAATGGGGATTAAGACTGTGAGCCCCGCGTGGGACAACCTGATCACTTTGTATCCCCCCCAGCGCTTAGAACAGTGCTTTGCACATAGTAAGCGCTTAATAAATGCCATTTAAAAAAAAAATAGATGGTAAAAGTCTTCCTCAGCGAATGTTGGGAAATATCTTCTAGTGAAAGCATTTACCATATGTGGAAAATGTGGTTTATCATTCATAGTGTGAGTTCTATTATTCCAGAAACTGCTCTTCCATTAGTCAAGTTACCCAGAGAATAACAGCCCAAAGATAAAGAGGACTTTATCCTCTTCTCTCTAACTGTTATCCTCTAACTGTAAAGAGGACTATACAGTTATTAAGATTTCTGTTCACAGATTTTTTTTTACTGGCATTTGTTAAGTGTTTACTATGTGCCTGGCTGTGTACTAAATGCTGGTCCATGTCCCACGTGGGGCTCACAGTCTTAATCTCCTATTTATAGAGGAAGTAACTGAGGACCAGAGAAGTTAAGGTCACACAGCAGACAAGTGGCAGAGCCAGGATTACAACGCCGGTCCTTCTGACTCCCAATCCTGTATTCTATCCACTAGGCCAAGCTGCATCTCAATAAATTCAGTATGAGAACATGGTGGCTATATTTACCCAGGAGGAGTATGATTTTGGAATTTTTCTGTCACTAATTTCTTCTTAGTCCTGAACCTACGCGGGAACCTTTTAATGCTAATGTCTTTTGGGAATGCTCCAGGCAGGAGAATCGGCAGTGCATTTAGCTCCAAGCCCAGTTCAAAAATCTGGAAATTGAGATGTTTGCCTCAGTTGCAGTAGGCGATTTCTACAGCCGGTGGGTACTGTCCTGGGAGACTTCACCGTGGTTCCGGAGAACAGATCAGAGCTCAGGGAAACCAAATTACTAACGAAGTGTCAGTGGCTAGATAATAAAAATGGTATTGGTTAAGCGCTTGCTATGTGCCAGGCACTGTACTAAGCGCTGGAGCTGGTTGTCCTAGACTGTAAGCTTCTTGTGGGCAGGGGGCGTATCTACTAACTCTGCTATATTGTACTCTCCCTAGTACTTAGTTAGGTGCTCTGCACACAGCCAGCACTCAGTGAATAGGATTAATGGATGGATTTTCTGTCGCACGAGACTTGTCCGAATGGTCATTCTAACTGTATGTAACACAGATGTGCATATTAAACCGACACAGTGAATTGTGAAGGTGGGAAGGGAATCAATCAGTCAATCAATCAATCGTATTTATTGAGCGCTTACTGTGTGCAGAGCACTGTACTAAGCACTTGGGAACTACAAGTTGGCAACAGATAGAGACGGTCCCTACCCAACGGTGGGCTCACAGTCTAGAAGGGGGAGACAGAGAACAAAACCAAACATACTAACAAAATAAAATAAATAGGATAGATATGTACAAGTAGGGAAGGGAAGTATTTCTAGAGTGCTTACTGTGTGCTGAGCACTGTCCTAAACACTTGGGAGAGTGAAATATAACACTACACTGACGAGCTAAACACTCGGACCTATGGGCCAAGGTCCGTGGCCAAGAAGACTGAGAGATCCGATAGAAGAGCGTGATCTGCAGGGATCTGGAGAGAGAGGTTAATTCCCCTCTCTGTAATTCGCAGCTTGGCGTAGTGGCTAGAGCATGAGCCTGCGAGCCAGAAAAACCCGAGTTTTAATCCTGGCTCCGACACTTGCCTGCTGTGTGACTTTGAGCAAGTCACTTCACTTTCCTGTGCCTCAGTTACTTCACCTGTAAAATGGGGGTTAGGACTGTGAGCCCCACTCTGTCCAACCTGACAACCTTGTATCTACCTCAGTGCTTAGTACAATACTCAGTGCTTAGTACAATACCTGGCATATAGTAAGCATTTAACAAATACCACCATTACTGTTATTTGACTGCACGCTCATCATCATCATCATCAATCGTATTTATTGAGCGCTTACTATGTGCAGAGCACTGTACTAAGCACTTGGGAAGTACAAATTGGCAACATATAGAGACAGTCCCTACCCACCAGTGGGCTCACAGTCTAAAAGGGGGAGACTTTTGATCCCTCCTTGAAGGCAGGGATCAGGTCTATCAACTCTGCTGCACTGTGCTCTGCCAAGCGTTTAGTACAGTGCTCTGCACACTGTAAATGCTTACTAAATACCATTGATTGTCCGAGTGAGGGACCTGCAGAAGGGCCGAGGCAATAAACTCAACTCGGTTTACACAGTGTATTTTTCTTGTTTGCGGGGAGCTGGGGGAGGATTCGTTGAGGATGTTAACCACAGCTAGATCCACTATACGCTAGTAGATAGATCTGCTACACTCCCTTTTACGTCGTCTTGGATTCCCAGGCCCATGCTCTATCCATGGGAGCATGGATAGAATTGTGAGGGAGAATTCTAGGGAATTCTAGAGGAATAGTTAGGTTAGTTTGGATGGAGTACCCTTGCAATCCTGATATTCACTCCACTCTCACCCTTACAGCCCTTATGAGAAGGAGCATGGCGTGGCGGACGGAGCACGAGCCTGCGTGTCAGAAGGGCATGAGTTCCAATCCCGGCTCCATCACTTGTCTGCTGTGTGACCTTGGGCAAGTCACTTCACTTCCCTGTGCCTCAGTTACCTCATCTGTAAAATGGGGATTGAGACTGTGAGCCCAGCGTGGGACGGGGACTGTGTCCAACCCAGCTGGCTTGTATCCACCCCAGAGCTTAGTACAGTGTCTGGCACATAGTAAATGCTCAATAAATACCATATTATTATTATTATTATTATTATGTCAGTCAATCAAATTTAGTGAGAGCTTACTATGTGCAGAGCATTGTAATAAGCACCTGGGAGAGTACAATACAACAATATAACAGACACATTCCCTACCCACAGTTAGTTTACAGTCTTAGAGGGGGAGTTAGGCATTACAATATCCATGATTTACTTTAATTTCTGCCTCCCCTCTAGACTTTAAGCTCTCCGTGGGCAATTAACGTACCTACCAACTTGACTGTATTGTACTCGCCCAAGTCCGCACAATAAGCGTTCAATAAATATGATTAATTGACTGAGTACGAATAGAAGTAAGGAATAAAAAACAAAAGTCTGAAGAGTCTACGCTCTTTGAACTTTGAAACCCTGAGGCCTCCATATCTTGCAGCCTTCCCCAAGCCAGGCTTGGGATTCAAGTCTCGTGCAGTGGCTAGAGCAAGGCCTGGGCGTCAGAAAGTCATGGGTTCTAATCCCGGCTCTGCCACTTGTCTTCTGTGTGACCTTGGGCAAGTCACGTCACTTCTCTGAGCCTCATCTACCTCATCTGTAAAATGGGGATTGAGACTGTGAGCCTAATGTGGGACACGGACTGCGTCCGATCCGATTTGCCGGTATGCACCCCAGCACTTAGTACAGTACCTGGCACACAGTAAGTGCTTCACAAATATAATAACAGTAATAATAATAATAACAATAATGATAATAACAATATTAAGTTCCTGAGAACTATGGGTCAGGGAGGGTCTTATCAGCGTCCAAGTAGAATCTGATTAGGTTGACAGTAGAATCTGGTTATAATGGATAAATGTAATGCCAAACTCCCCCTCTAAACTGTAAACTTGTTATGGGTAGGGAATGTGTCTTTTATATTGTTGTACTGTACTCTCCCACGTGCTTATTACAGTGCTCCGCACACAGTAAACTCTCCAAGATTCAAAAGCCCCTCTTTATCAGTATATTCAGTCATGTGATAATGGAGCTGGTTTGATATAACTGCAAGTAGCATGACTAGAATGACAAACTTTGTGTGGTAGACTGCTCAAGGCTGTCTTTTATAAATGACTTTAACACTTGTCACCTTGGATTCATCTTTAAAGCTGGAGTCATTCTCCCCAACTATGCCCCACATGTAGCACTAGCTGACTTTGGAATGATAATGACTTGTCTGAGACTGTTATGGTTTCATCTCCCTGCCTCGGAGAAATTTCTCGGGACGCAAAGCCATCCAGAAGCATATTGGAAGGTTTTCTCGGCACTTAAGTTGTTTACATAGTTTTAAATGGTAACAGATGGTCATTACAGGATTGGATATGCGATAATATAGATTTACTCGCCGTGCACCCATTTGCTTAAATGTGATAGCCTGTATTTAATCAAAGGGTCTCTAAAGACAATGTGCTAAGCTCAATACCCATTAAAATTGTTTTCTGCCATCAGATTCAAATTGTTGGATAAGCCCTACTATGACAATGTTTATATTTAAAACTAGAGATGAAACTGAACCTGTATTTTCAGAGTACCTATGGATAAAATGCTGATTAGGCCACTGTAATTAGTCCCCCCCCCCCCCCCCCCCCCACCAAGAGCAATTAAGAGATTTTGTTCTGCAATATGACCTTAGTCCTAAATCCTTTTATTACATTCAACAGCACTCCACCCTGTATACATGAAAAGACTGGTGTTTGCAAGCTGATGCATCTGCTACTTGAAGCATCTGTTTGCTTTCCAGTCCATCTCTCAGTATCCCTGTTTTCCCAAAGCCATTTCATTCCTTGCTCTGGAAACAGCGTAGCCTAATGGAAAGAGCCTGGGCAAGGAGGCAGGGGATATTCATTCATTCATTCATTCAATCGTATTTATTGAGAGCTTACTGTGTGCACAGCACTGTACTAAGCGCTTGGGAAGTACAAGTTGGCAACACATATAGATGGTCCCTACCCAATAATGGGCTCACAATCAATCAATCAATCATATTTATTGAGCGCTTACTGTGTGCAGAGCACTGTACTGAGCACTTGGAAAGTACAAGTTGGCAACATATAGAGACGGTTCCTACCCAACAGTGGGCTCACAGTCTAGAAGGGGGAGACAGACAACAAAACAAAACATGTAGACAGGTGTCAAAATCGTCATCTGCTTATCTGCTGTGTGACCTTGGGCAAGTCACTTCACTGTCCTAGAATAATGATGGCATTTGTTAAGAGCTTACTATGTGTGAAGCACCGTTCTAAGTGCTGGGGGGGATACCAGGTGATCAGGTTGTCCCACGTGGGGCTCACAGTCTTATGAGAAGCAGCGTGGCTCAGTGGAAAAGAGCACGGGCTTTGGAGTCAAAGGTCATGCGTTCAAACCCCGGCTCCGCCAATTGTCAGCTGTGTGACTTTGGGCAAGTCACTTCACTTCTCTGTGCCTCAGTTACCTCATCTGTAAAATGGGGATTAAGACTGTGAGCCCCACGTGGGACAACCTGATCACCTTGCAACCTCCCGAGCATTTAGAACAGTGCTTTGCACATAGTAAGCGCTTAATAAATGCCATCATTATTATTATTATTATTCTCTGGGCCTCAGTTACCTCAACTGTAAAATGGGGACTGAGACTGTGAGCCCACGTGAGACAGGGACAGTGTTCAACCCGATTTGTTTGTACCTCCCCCAGCACTTAGCACATTATAAGCACTTAACAAATACCATAATTATTATTAATGCAACAGAACTAGTAGACATGTTCCGCGCCCATAGAGAGCGCTGGGGTGGTGGGGGGATACAAGGTGATCAGGTTGTCCCACGTGGGGCTCACAGTCTTCATCCCCATTTTACAGATGAGGGAACTGAGGCTCAGAGAAGTTAAGTGACTTGCCCAAGGTCACACAGCAGACATGGGATTGGAACCCATGACCTCTGACTCCCAATCCACCATTATAAACAACGGAAGGGCCTTGCTCCACTTGCAAAGACTTTGGGACCAAATACCAGCCTGAAGGAAATGATCTAAGACATGATGAGAAAAGCAGCATGGCTTAGTGTAAAGAGCATGGGCTTAGGAGTCGGAGGACGTGGGTTCTAATTCCGGCTCTCCCGCCCGTTTGCTGTGTGACCCTGGACAAGTCACTTCACTTCTCTGTGCCTCTGTTACCTCATCTGTAAAATGGGGATTAAAAGTGTGAGCCTCATGCGGGACAACCTGATTACCCTGTATCTACCCCAGTGCCCAGTACACCATCAATCGTATTTATTGAGCGCTTACTGTGTGCAGAGCACTGTACTAAGCACTTGGGAAGTACAGTGCTTGGCACATAGTAAGCGCTTAACAACTCTCATCATAATAATTTAGTGTTCATGGTTTGTCTCAGCATCCTTGGCGGTCTCTTGCTCATACCAGTCACAGTTCTGCTAGAACGGTGCTGGGTTCGAACAAGTGGGTGGGCAAGAATGTCGTGTACGGGACCCACTTAAGGCCAAAGGGACCGAGATGTGGACTGTAAAGCTCGTTGTTCATTCATGCATTCATTCAGTCGTATTTATTGAGCACCTACTGTGTGCAGAGCACTGTACGAAGCGCTTGGGAAGTACAAATCGGCAACATATAGAGACGGTTCCTACGCAACAGCAGGGAATGTCTGTTTATGCTTGTATTGGACTCTCCCAGGAGCTTAGTACATCATCATCATCATCAATCGTATTTATTGAGCGCTTACTATGTGCAGAGCACTGTACTAAGCGCTTGGGAAGTACAAATTGGCAACATCTAGAGACAGTCCCTACCCAACGGTGGGCTCACAGTCTAAAAGGGGGAGACAGAGAACAAAACCAAACATACTAACAAAATAAAATAAATAGAATAGATATGCACAAGTAAAATAAATAAATAATTGAATAATAAATATGTACAAACATATATACAGGTGCTGTGGGGAAGGGAAGGAGGTAAGGTGGGGGGGATGAAGAGGGGGACGAGGGGGAGAGGAAGGAAGGGGCTCAGTCTGGGAAGGCCTCCTGGCAGTACAGTGTTTTGCACCCAGTAAGTGCTCAATAAATATGATTCAATGGATGAATGAATACTGGACTACAGCATCAGAGGCCAGCGGACACCAGTCACACGGAAACCACCTCGCTAGTTCCTACAGCCTTCAAAGCCCGGGACGGCCAACTATTGTCAGGTGGCTGTGGGCAGGGAATGCCTCTACCGACTCTGTACGCTGGACTCTGCCAAGCACTTGGTAGAGTGCTCTGCAGAGTGAGCGCTCAATAGATAGCGAAGCAGCGTGACCTAGTGGTTAGAGCGTGGGCCTGGACGTCAGAAGGACCTGGGTTCTAATCCCAGCTCCACCCCTTGTCTGCTGTGTGATCCTGGGCAAGTCACTCCTACCTATCTACTTGGGTTTTTTTTTTTGGTCTGTCTCCCCCTTCTAGACTGTGAGCCCGTTGTTGGGTAGGGACCGTCTCTATATGTTGCCGATTTGTACTTCCCAAGCGCTTAGTACAGTGCTCTGCACACAGGAAGGGCTCAATAAATACGATTGAATGAATGAATGAACTTCTCTGGGCCTCAGTTACCTCACCTGTAAAATGGGGACTAATTCTGTAGCCCCCTGTGGGACATGGACATAGATCCATTCATTCGATCATATTTATTGAGCGCTTACTGTGTGCACAGCACTGCACTAAGCGCTTGGGAAGCACAAATCAGCAACATATAGAGACGGTCCCTACCCAACAACGGGATCACCGTCTAGAAGGGGGAGACAGACAACAAAATAAAACAAACGGACAGGTGTCAACACTCTCAGAATAAATAGAATTATAGCTATAATACACATCGATTTTCTTTATGAAGTAGGTGGCTGGGTCACGAGGGGCAAGGGATGGGGTAGCTGGGAGTTTGAGGAGGGAGTTCAAAATCTGGAACAACTGGAAAGGGTGATGGGCATGGATGTCAATAAGAACGGAGAAATAATTTTGCCAGGCAGAGTTAAGGATGTGGCTAATATCTGCCAGTGCCAGCCCATCATGCTGCCCTCCTTTTCCTTCCCTTACTGGCAGAAACTGCTGTTGCTACAAACCAACTGCACGGCCCAATTATGCCCCATGTCCTCTGGGGCTGTTAAACCAAGTAGTCCTGGGCCCCTGATGGGGGTTTGGGGGTGGCTAGTGGGGGAGAAGGGTTGGCCCACCAAACCAGGCCAAAAGTACTGTACTGTTCTCTGCACAGCAACCGCTCAAAAATTTCAGTTTGTTTGACTCTTTCAGCATACACAAAAAGGATGTCAATCCCTGGGCTAGAGTCATCCAGTCTGGCCTTGTTCCCCTGGCATGGATCCTGCCTTTACCTTCTATTATTAATAATAAAAAAGAATAATAATGATGATAATAATTATAGTATCTATTAAGCGTTTATTAGGTGCCAACCACTGTACTGAGCACTGGGGGAGTTACAAGACCGCCACGTTGGACAAAGTCCCTATTCCACGGGGGGGCTCACAGTTCAAGGAGGAGGGCGTAGGACTTAATTTCCAATTTACTGATGAGGAAACCGAGGCACAGTGGAAAAGAGCACGGGCTTTGGAGTCAGAGGTCATGGGTTCAAATCCCGGCTCTGCCAACTGTCAGGTGTGTGACTTTGGGCAGGTGCATATTTGGCCAAATAAGATGTACAAGAGACTACTTAGAAAATTAATTGCTATATTTACATAGGCACACAAAACTAGAATTCAGACATCTTTCACTATTGGGGTATGCTTACATTGCTATCCAATTTGATCATGTAGCTATATCTTCTGGATTCTTCAGATTTTTCTTATAATATTTATACTAGAAATATATATTATATCTATTATAAATATTATATAAATAAATATAATTTATATAAATAAGTATTTATTATACATAATAAATATTATATATATATATGTAAATTGGAGAAGCAGCATGGCTCAGTGGAAAGAGCCCGGGCTTGGGAGTCAGAGGTCATGGGTTCTAATCCCAATTCCACCATTTGTCAGCTGTGTGACTTTGGGCAAATCACTTAACTTCTCTGGGCCTCAGTTCCCTCATCTGTAAAATCGGGATTAAGACTGTGAGCCCCCCGTGGGACAACCTGATCACCTTGTAACCTCCCCCGTGCTTAGAACAGTGCTTTGCACATAGTAAGCGCTTAATAAATGCCATTATTATTATTATTATTATTCTCTGTGCCTCAGTTACCTCATCTGTAAAATGGGGATTGAGACTGTGAGCCCCACGTGGGAAAACCTGATCACCTTGTAACCCCCCGCAGTGCTTAGAACTGTGCTTCACAAATAGTAAGCGATTAACAAATACCATTATTATTATTATTATTATTATTATTATTATTATATTATTTTGGTCCATTGGTTGACTCTTGGGAGCACATGAATGCATGTCACATTATTTTCTCTAGGAAGCTCTTTCATTAACACAATTTTTATGGAACCAATGCTGACTGGGATACAGCAGTACCTATGATTCAGTAATAATCAGACACTGACCTTTGACTCATCTAGTCCAAGCTTCTTCAGAGACTTCCTGACATAATCCACGAATGAGGAAGACTTCGAGTAAATTTTACCAACATGCTGGTCACTGAAAAATAGATTTTTCCACAATAAACAATATATCATCCTTTTATGAACTCCCAATTAAATCCAAGGATATTGACTCCAATTTTGTTGCATGAATAAAATGGGTTGTCTCGTGTTCATATGGATTGAAATATGGGAGGAGATGCGGCGTGGCCTAGTGGAAAGAGTATGAGTCTGGGAGTCAGAGGACCTGGGTTCGAATCCCGGCTCTGCCACTTGTCTTCTGGGCAAGTCGCTTAACTTCGCTGTGCCTCAGTTACCTCATCTGGGGATTCGTTCATTCATTCAATCGTATTTATTGAGCGCTTACTGTGTGCAGAGCACTGTACTAAGCGCTTGGGAAGTACAAGTTGGCAACATATAGAGACAGTCCCTACCCAACAACAGGCTCACAGTCTAGAAAGGGGAGACAGACAACAAAACAAAACATGTAAGTCGTCAGAACAAACAGAATTAAAGCTAGATGCACATCATTAACAAAATAAATAGAACAGCAAATATGTACAAGAAAATAAATAGAGTAATAAATCTGTGCAAACATATATACAAGTGCTGCAGGGAGGGGAAGGAGGTGCGGGGGGGAGGAGGAGAGGATAAAGGGGGCTCAGTCGGTGAAGGCCTATGAAGACTGTGAGCCCCTTGGGAGACATGGACTGTATCTAACCTGATTAACTTGTATCTTCCCCATCCCTTAGTGCAGTGCTTGGCACACAGTAAGCACTTGAAAATACCATTTAAAAAAACAACAAAAAAATGCCTAGTGAACAAGGGGTGAATATCCACAAGGAGCGAGTGTTTTCCTGTTTTAAACAGAAGACAGCAGGAGGGCAGAGGGAGATAGCTTTTCTATCTGCACCTTCCAAGAGTGAGATTTTGTCCCCTCCAGGGGTCAGGCAATGAGAAGTAGGCTATACCCCATGATATTTGCAAGCTGGATACACAACCACTATGGTTTGACATTAAAGCCACCCCATGACACAAATCCCCCAGGATATAGACATCTGTATATATGTATACCTGTATATATGTATGTTTGTACATATTTGTTACTCTATTTATTTATTTATTTATTTATTTATTTATTTATTTATTTTACTTGTACATATCCCTTTTATACTGTGAGCCCACTGTTGGGTAGGGACTGTCTCTATGTGTTGCCAATTTGTATTTCCCAAGCGCTTAGTACAGTGCTCTGCACATA
The DNA here is from genome assembly GCF_015852505.1 of Tachyglossus aculeatus. NCBI lineage: Eukaryota > Metazoa > Chordata > Mammalia > Monotremata > Tachyglossidae > Tachyglossus > Tachyglossus aculeatus. The sequence goes on along the minus strand of NC_052079.1, from coordinate 30,776,291 downwards.
GTAAGCGCTCAATAAATACGATTGATGATGATGATGATGATCATTGTTTCACAGCTTGACAATCCAGTGCATCACTGCAGGACACAGTGAATGCACTGATGAAGATAATGATGTTCTTCAAAACATCTAGACTGCACTGTTCCAAGCTCATAGTAAAACGCTCTGCACATGGGAAGCACTCAATAAAGACAAATTATTGATTGATAGATTGACTGTAAGCTTATAGTGGGCAAGGGACTTGTCTACCAATTCTCCTGTAGTCTACTCTCCCACGTGCTCAGTAGACACTCTATGGTTTCTTGACTGATTTCTCCACGACAAGCTAAGACCGAGGATTGAGAAGCCTTGCATCAATTTTTTAAAAAGTATTTTAAAATGATTGAAGATGGTCTTGATGAAGAAAGGAGTTCAAAAGTGAGGTGAGGTGCTCAGAAGGATTTGGCCTGCTACGAGGTTCTTTTGGAAGATTCTTGGGCCTGGAACTCTCTTCTGCTTCATATCTGACTCTCTCTCCAGCTTCAAGAGCCTCCTAAAATCACATCTTCAAGAAGCCTTTCTTTCACCTATCCTCCCTCCCCTCTTCATCAAGTACAAACTCATTCCAGCCCACATTACTTGTGTAAATAGTCTTAAGTTTCACTATTTCCCCACCCCTAATCTATGTTAATGTCTGTCTTCCTCTGTGAATTCTAACCACCTCCTGAGCAGAGATCCTATCTACCCACCTTTGTGGTATTGTACTTTCCCTATGTACTTAACATAAACTCTCTTCAAACAGTAAGTGCTCAATAAATACCACTGAGGGATGACTTGATTGACTGAAACTGTACTTCACAATGTAGTTTGTTTTATGGTACTTGTTAAATACTTATTATGTGTCAAACAATGTTCTATGCCCTGGGGTAGGAAGAAGTTGATCAGGTAGGACACAGTCCAGCATTCTCTGCACAGTAAGTGCTCAATAAATACGATTGAATGAATGGGGCTCACAGCCTTAAGTAAGAGGGAGAACAGGTACTGAATCCCCATTTTACAGTTGAGGAAACTGAGGCCCAGAGAAGTTAAGGGACTTGCCCAAGGTCACACAGCAATTAACTGGCAGAGCAATTGGCAGAGCGGGGATTTGAACTCAGGTCCTCTGACTCCCAGCCCCGTGCTCTCTCTCCACTAGGCCATGCGAATGCATTAAGGCTACATCATGGGGAACATCTGTTTTCTTTACGTGAATAACACATTTCTTGTAGCTTGCGCTATGCAATGAAATCATGCATAATACAAGTTACAAGAAACGTGCTCCTCACAAGTTTCTGGGGGAAGTTGGACCTTGATCTGGGTGATAGCATACCTGCGGAACGGAAAAATTGGTTGCCAGTTCCGCTCCAAGGCCAAGAATCAGCCCTGATGCTTTAGCTCAATATCATCCCTAAGTGTTTGCGGAAATCTGTGGCTTTGGAGCGAAGCTGTCAGTTCACTTCGAGCTGACACTGACTGTTTCCATTTCTCATTCTCTTTGAGAGAAGAGTGCAGAGTGGGGATCTTCCAGAACCTGCTCTTCGGAGAGAGGCTGTTTGAGATTAGTGAGTTGAAGAAGGAGCCGACAGCAAATGATTATCTGCTCCAACCAGACAACTCCCCTCAGAGTCAAGTATGCTGAAGGTTAGTGAATAGCTCCCATCTTAATTCCTCTCCAATTAGGGATCTATCAGAAACAGGAGGATTCTGCAAGACAAATACTATTTTCACAAATACAGAACAGGGAGTGAATTGACTCCCCTGTAGCAATTGGGTGTAATGTTGGACGGGACTTAAAGATCCTGGGCTATGCCAGCAACTGGTGTATGATGTATCTCTAGGCATATTGTGTTTTGTTTTTCTCATTTTTAAAAAAATGGTATTTGTTGAGCGCTTACTCTGTGTCAGACACTCTTCTAAGCACTGGGGTAGGTAGAAGATAATGAGGTTGGATACAGTCCATGCCTCACATGGGGTTCACAGTTCCCCCTTTTAGACTGTGAGCCCACTGTTGGGTAGGGACTGTCTCTATATGTTGCCAACTTGTACTTCCCAAACGCTTAGTACAGTGCTCTGCACACAGTAAGTGCTCAATAAATACGATTGATTGATTGATTAATCCCAATTTTGCAGATGAGGCACCTGAGCTGCAGAGAAGTAAAGTGACTTGCCCAAGGTGACAAAGCTGACAAGTGGCAGAGTTGGGATTGGAATCCAGGTTCCCTGAGCCCCACACAGTCTTTCCACTAGGTCATACTGCTTCTGTGTTCCTTTAGACCTGGCAATACACTGGTATTCAGCTTTGGCTCAAGAACCCACTCCCAACAGATGACATTGTACTTTATAAGAAAATTGGTTCCGTTGCAACACTTTGATCTAAAGATGCTGTTTTTAGGAAACAATTGTGTGATCATTTCCAGGATTGCTTGAACTGTTGGATGTTCAAGTACAGTTCAGAGGTGATGCTGCTGCAGCTGCTCAAAAATAGGCCTTTTCTGTGTCCTTTGCTCAGGCAGGAAAATGTATTTTGCTCAGAATTGACTAGGACGTTCACAAGAAAACAGCACGGAATCATAACCTCCAACAAGAATGATTAAAAGGACCATGAACCTTTGGTTGAAATCAGCATTCGGTGTGCGAAACAGGTGAGGAAAATGTTTTCTGTGGTCTTTATAGCCCATAATTAGGATCATGAGAAGCAGCGCCAGTCTAGCGGATAGAAGACAAGCCTGGGAGTCAGAAAAACCTGGGTTCTAATCTCAGAGCTGCCACTTGTCTGCTATATGACCTTAGGCAAATCATTTAACTTCTCTGGGCCTCAATTACCTCATCTGTAAAATGGGGATTAAGACTGTGAGCCCCATGTGGGATGTCAATCAATCAATCAATTGTATTTATTGAGTGCTTACTGTGTGCAGAGCACTGTACTAAGCGCTTGGGAAGTACAAGTTGGCAACATATAGAGACAGTCCCTACCCAACAGTGGGCTCACAGTCTAAAAGGGGGAGACAGAGGACAAAACCAAACATACTAACAAAATAAAATAAATAGAATAGATATGTACAAGTAAAATAAATAAATAAATAGAGTAATAAATATGTACAAACATATATACATATATACAGGTGCTGTGGGGAAGGGAAGGAGGTAAGATGGGGGACATGGACTAGGTCCAGCCCGATTAGTTTGTACTTGCCCCAGCTGTTAGTACAGTGTCTGACACATAGCAAGCGCTTAACAGATACCATTAAAAACGATCATGATACCTACAAGAAGAGCACTACTGCCATTTTAGGTAGGCAAAATCAATAAATAGTGTTTTATCACAAAATGAAGTATTAGATTTTTGTGAAAACACACGGTTTGCTACTTATGAAACGTATATAACCTCCCTCACTTACTCATCTCCTTGCCCACTGCTTCCATCTGACACCATCCTATAATAATAATGACGGTATTTGTTAATCGCTTACTATGTGCCAAGCACTGTTCTAAGCGCTGAGCACTGTTCTAAACGCTGAACTATGCTGGGCTATCCTATGCTGGGCTCCTATGATCTAAACACCAACTTTCTGTTTTGCAGGGAAAAAAAATGTTGCTGAACAACTGTCATTCTGATGGTGCCAAACATAAATTAATCAAAGTGGCCCAACCTAAATGTATTTATCTAAATGTACACTCCGTAGCTTTATTTCTTTACTGTAAACACTTAAATAATTTTATAAAATTATTGAAAATGAGATCTTCATACCATTTGCTGATGCCGTAACATTCCTTAATAATAACCTGAAGAACTGCTCGATAGAAGAGTGATTCTATAGGTAACTGCAAAACAGAACACAATGAAAAAATGTGAATTTCAAAATAAAGGTCAAGATCAAGATCCTTCTATTGCATGGATGACAATTTTCTAATGTTTCTTTTCTCAGTGGACAAGTCATACTGAACCCATAACTGTGACAGAAAATAAATAAAGGAATTTGTAATATTGGGAGAGAAGAGAAGAAAAAGGAAGAATTAATGGAAACTTATGAACGAAAAATGTGTAATGGGTTATTTCAGGCTGCACTATATTTGAAAATTTCATGACTGTACTCTCTTGCAAGGTTAACCACTTCAAAAAGCATAGAGACTAAGTGGATTTCACTCAGTTACATGCTTTTTGGTGTGAAAAATGCATGCTTCTGTGGGAAAATGGAATGCTTGTCAGTTAAAAATGTGGACTCTAAACAGTAAAATACTTTTGGATAGAGAGGGGAAAGCTTGCCAAATTAAAAAAAAAGAAAGATTTTTCCCTTAAAAAAAAGTCACCTCATCTCCAAGTCCTTGCCCTATACTACAGAATTCATTGTAAGTGCATAAAATAATTCAATTAACCAACCAGTCAAAATTATTTTTTGAATACTTGGGTGAGTAAAACAGTTAATAGGCATGATCCTTGCCCTAAATAAATTTGGCAAGAAGGTATCATAGGTGACCTTTGAGAGGGTGGTTTCAGTGGTGTGAAGGGGCTGAAGCCAGATTGGTGGGGGGGTCAGGAGAGAATTGGAGGAGAGGAAGTGGAGACAGCAGGTGTAGATAACTGGTTCAAGGATTTTGGAGAGGAATGATAAGGGAGATGGGGAGATAAATGGAGGAAGTTGTGGGGTTAAGGGAGGATTTTCCAGTGGGGACAGGGGCTCTTGAGCAATGTTTGAAAGCAGCAGGGAAGAAGCTATTGGAGACTTACATACATAAATGTACATACATTATACATACATGCTCCTGAGGGGAAGTGATTACCAAAGTGCTTAAATTGGAAGTACAGAAGTGGCATGATGGGGGAAACCAGCTTGGGGAGATTAGGGATTGATTAAGGAAGGTCTCCTGGAGGAGATGTGATTTTACTGGGGCTTGGAAGATGGAAAAAGCAGTTATCTGGTGTATGCAAAGGAGGAGGGAGTGTTAGGAAGGAAGAAGGGGGTGAGCAGAGAGAATGGTGGTGAGAGAGCCTTGACAAGAGTGAAATGTGTTAACTGAGGTTTAGCATAAATGGAGTTAAGTGGAGTTAAGCAAAGGGAGGGAGATGATCATTTCTTTCAAGTCACATATGCTTTCTTTGTTGATTTGCATTTTGCTGACCCTTACTGTCACACTCAGTATGCCACAGAGAAAACTTTCCCCCTAGGAGTTGACAGAGGGCAAAAATAGCCCTTTCTTTTCATCTTTCCCTTATTTTCTAATTAAGTACAAGCTCAGTGGTGGGAGAGTAGCTTCTGGAAAAAAATACCCCAAACTCGACCATCTGGGAAAAGCAAAGGGAATGGAGACAAAATGGATAGCCCCATTAGACCATAAGGTCCTTAAAAGCAGGGATCATGTCTACCAATTGTATTATACTCTTCCAGAGAGGCAGCATGGCTCAGTGGAAAGAGCCCGGGCTTGGGAGTCAGAGGTCGTGGGTTCTAATCCCCGCTCCGCCACTTGTCAGCTGTGTGACTTTGGGCAAGTCACTTAACTTATCTGGGCCTCAGTTACCTCATCTGTAAAATGGGGATTAAGACTGTGAGCCCCACGTGGGACAACCTGATTACCTTGTATCCCCCCAGCACTTAGAACAGTGCTTGGCATATAGTAAGCGCTTAACAAATGCCACTGTTATTCCAAGCACTTAGTACAGTGGTCTGCACAACGTAAGTGCTCAATAAATACTATTGATTGATTGGCACCTTTAAGGGCATGGACAAGGCAAAAGCAAAATTGTTCATTCCTGGACCTTGAACTCAGATACGCTAGATGCTTTTCAAAGTTGAGAGAATTTTAAGAAAAACTAATTGAGTCAGATGGTTCCCCTTCATATTCTTTCTCTTTCTTGCCTGGATGTAAGTCAGTTGGTGAGGAAGAGGAAAATTGCAGAATAATAATGTTGAGAATATATTACCAAATGAATATGTCTCCCAATAAATTGCCCCCCAATGCATTTTTTATGTATTTGTTAAGCGCTTACTATGCATTAAGCACTGTTCTAAGCACTGGGGCATATACAAGTTAACCCAGTCAGACACAGTCCCTATCCCACGGGGCACTCAGACTCCAAGTAAGAGGGAGAACAGGCACTAAATCCCCATTTTGCAACTGAGGAAACTGAGGCATGGGGCAGTTAGGTGACTAGCCCAAGGACACACAGCAGGCAAGTGGCAGAGCTGGGATTAGAACCCATATCCTCTGGCTCATAGGCCCAAGCTCTATCTACTAGGCCACGCTGCTTGCTTTAGTTTTTCTTTTCCTAAAAATAGTCACACTTAAAATTTTCTTCCAAATGAAGCAGCCCATTACTGTTTGGACAACTGTAGTCAACCAGTGGTTTTTACTGAGTGCTTACTATATGTAGAGCGAAAGTTTAAGGTTTACATTCAACTATAAACAGCACTTTGCCCAGAGCACTGATTTCATAGCAGAGATAATCCCATCCGTAGGATTGTGTACAGTGGAGGGAAATCCATGGAACAAAAATGGTGCTTCCTATAAAACAAAACTTGCATTAACTCCCTTAAAAAAATACATCTGCGTACGTACAGATGAAAACCAAATGCAGGCGACGAGGTGACATAACATTGATCGAGCGATCCTGTGGGCTTGCCAGTTTTACCATCAAATGATAGAAAACACTGCAAGTTCAGTGCAAAGTCAGGCACAAATAGCACCAAAACAGAAAAAAAGAAATTTTAGCCATCAGAAGGCCTATCATAAACAATATTACTTACCCTTTGGCCGACCGCAACTCGTTCCAAAGCCTTTAAAAGAGAAGAAATGAACTTGCTGATCTATTTAGACATGTTACAGGATATTATAAACAAACCATATAAGGACTCGGAAAAATGACATTTAATAAGATTAATTATACAATCTCCCGAAAGCCTAAGCACTTTGAGGCATTGGCTGCGTTAAAAAGAGTTAATCGGTCCACTTCATTTTTCGGGACCTAGATGATAAAGATATGTTAGATACTTCTAGAATTGGAGGGAATTGGAAGTGAAAACCCTTTCAACATTCTTGGTTCATGTCCAGGAAAACCATAACTAGGAAACAACCCGCTGCAAGTATTATGCTGCATGTTTCAGTTTTACTCCGTCTACATTCCTTTTCAAGCCTTATTTGAGTTTCCAACTTGAGTCCTGCTATTGGGCTCACGGAAAGAACGTCGTTCTAGGGATTAGGAGACCCGGGTTCTACTTTTGGTTCTGCCAACTGGGGTTTATGGCATCAATCGGGCATCCTGGGAGGCGGACACGTCCGGGAAAATCCTGAATAGTGCTTGGCTGATATGGGTGGGGAAAACTGCATCAGCATTTAGGCGACCACTCGGCTAGGTCTAGGAGGCACATATGTTGTGGTCAGCTCGACCACAAATTGAGAACAGCTGGCCGAGTGGATCGAGCACGGGACTGGGAGTCGGAAGGACCTGGGTTCTAATCCTGGCTCTGCTGCTTGTCTGCTGTGTGACCTTGGGCAACTCACTTCATTTCTCTGGGCCTCATCTGTAAAATGGGACTGTGAGCCCCAGGTGGGACATGGACTGTGTCCAACATGACTAGCTTGTATCAACTTTGGTGCTTAGAAGAGTGCCTGGCACATAGTAAGCACTTAACAAATACCATAAAAAAATGGATCTTGTATATTGAAAGCACCCTGAGCTTACCCTTTATAAGATATTGCAGGCCTGCCCACCTACCTACTTGCTCACTGTACTCCACTCCAGCAGGCTGAAGTATTCCCATGCCCCCGGGGCCTGGGAATGGCCACAAGAGATAAAATCAATTCCTCTCTGCAGGGTCTCTGTCCTAAAGTGTCAATCAAGACTGAGCACCACCTGTCACTCCTCACAAGAAATTTCAACATCATCGATCATCATGGGGTTCATGGAGCCACAGCACGGCATGTGCTGTGGTCAGCTCAACCGTTAACGGAGAACGGCATGGCGGAGCGGATCGAGTATGGGCCAGGGCGTTGGAAGGTCACGGCTTCTAATCCCAGCTCCACCACCTGTCTGCTGTGTCACCTTAGACAAGTCACTTCATTTCTCTGTGCCTCAGTTACCTCATCTGTGAAATGGGAATTGAGACCGTGAACCCCACACAGGACAGGGACTGCGTCCAACCCGATTTGGTTGTATCCACTCCAGCGCTTAGTACGGTGCCTGGCACATAGTAAGTGCTTAACAAATACCAAGATTATTAATTATTATTATCATCATCGTCATCTCATCATCCATCTTCAATGTTTCCAGAAACAGTCCTCTTTGTTTCACATTAAACCCAAGCCACCAGATTTTGAGAGCTCAGTTCATTTTTTTAACTACCACTCTCGGCTTCAAGGCTCTCCATCCCCTCGCCCCCTCCTACCTCACCTCCCTTCTCTCCTTCTACAGCCCAGCCCGCACCCTCCACTCCTCTGCCGCTAACCTCCTCAATGGGCCTCGTTCTCGCCTGTCCCGCCGGCGAACCCTTCCCCACGTCCTCCCCCTGGCCTGGAATGCCCTCCCTCTGCACATCCGCCAAGCTAGCTCTCTTCCTCCCTTCAAAGCCCTACTGAGAGCTCACCTCCTCCAGGAGGCCTTCCCATACTGAGCCCCCTCCTTCTTCTCCCTCTCTTCCCCTTCCCCATCCCCCGCCTTACCTCCTTCCCCTCCCCACAGCACCTGTATATATGTATATATGTTTGTACATATTTATTACTCTATTTATTTTGCTTGTACATATTTATTCTATTTATTTTATTTTGTTAATATGTTTTGTTTTGTTGTCTGTCTGCCCCTTCTAGACTGTGACCCCGCTGTTGGGTAGGGACCGTCTCTATATGTTGCCAACTTGTACTTCTCAAGCACTTAGTACAGTGATCTGCACACAGTAAGCGCTCAATAAATACGACTGAATGAACTACCCAAGAGGACAAATAATTAGAGAAGGAAGTGAACAATCATGTTTTTTTACTTATTCCAATATTTCCCCTTAATTCATTTGGATTTAAATTAATTTAAAACTTGAACTTCAGGTAAAGATATATGCTTACATAAATACCAGGAATTTACACTAACCGCACAAACCAACAAATGGTAACTCAATGGACTACTTAGTCTTTGGATGTAGAAATAAAACATGATTAGGCTATTTAAATTTGGTTCCAAAACCCAAAACATTTTCTTCGGTTTGGGTAGAAATGGCCAGCCCTGGTGCAGACGTTTTCACAATTACCTCTGAATTCATTTCAGGTCTGAGCCACAGAAGCTGGGAGAGTGACAAATTCCCAGTCAGATGTACTTCATTATCCTATAATTTTTCTCTTACCAAATAGTCTTTTAGCAGGCAGCCTTTAAAGATGCCTTTCACAAGTAGGTTGTGAAAGATGGTATTTTCTTGTTTTGGATAAGAAGAAAAACCTGTCAATATCCCAAGGCAAATAGAAACATACAGCAGAAAGGACAATCTCTGCCACTTCTCCAGGAAATCAATGGCTCCCACATGTTGATGAATGCAGAATGTGAAAATCCAGGCACTGGTCTGACTTCTTCCACTACAAATTCACTCCATCCAAGCGCTTAGTACAGTCAAGCGCTTAGTACAGTGCTCTGCACACAGTAAGCGCTCAATAAATACGATTGATGATGATAACTCAGCTCTCTCTCTCTCTCCCTTTCCCCCCAACCTACCTGTAAGCAACTCTTCTTTGGTCACTAATCACCTCCCATTTCTATAACTCCCACCAACTTTTTACTTTCTATTTTAATCCCAATCTTTACTCTCCCCTCAAACCCCCTAATTCCCCCTACTGCTTCATTCACTCTAACTCCTAATAACCTCTCCTGTTGTTCATACAATTGAAACCATCAGGCATGAACTGTCCACATTTTCTCCACCTCCTCCTCACCATGCCACTACCACTTTTCCTGCTTCCCACCTGCTCTCTAAATTAATTGTGGCATTTGTTAAGCTCTGACTATGTGCCAAGCCCTGTACTAAATCCTGGGGTAGACACACATGATACAATATTAACCCCATTCTCCTCCTACACCTCTGATGGCTTCTTTTTACATTTTATTTGCTTGTTTTTCCTCATGGAAGGTATCTCACAATCAATCGATTAATCATATTTATGGAGCACTGACTATGTGCAGAGCACTGCACTAAGTGCCGGGAGAGTATTGTATAACAGAGTTGGCGACGCGTTCCCCCCTCAAAGGGATTTTACAGTCTAAAGGGTTCTTTTTTATTTTATGGTATTTGTTAAGTGCTTACTGTGTGACAGGCACTGTTCTAAGTGCTGAGTTGATACCAGGTAATCAGGTTGGACAAAGTCCATGTGCCGAATGGGGCTCGCAGTCATAATCCCCATTTCCCAGAGGAGGTAACTGAAGCACAGAGAAGTTAAGTGATTTGCACAAGGTCACACAGCAGACAAGTGGCAAAGCCGGGACTGGAACCGAGATCCTTCTGACACTCAGGCCCATGTTCTATCCACTAGGCCACACTGCTCCATTTTGTTCTTTACCCCCTCTCTGAGGGAGCTCATTTGCTCCCATGGCATCAGCTGTGCACTTCACCTCCCCTCCCGCAACTAAGCACTTAATTACCCATCCCAACCTCACCCCTGCAGCATCTATATATACATCTTTATACTTACCTTTATATTCTCATACTTGGTGGCTTCCCTTACCTGTATTTATTTTAATGTCTGTTTCTCCTGCTAGACTGTAAGCTCCTTGAGTGTGGGGATGGTGCTGATTTACTCTATCATACCTATCCAAAATGCTTAAAACAATGCTTTGTACAAAGTAAATGTTCAATACAAATCACCACTTGATTAATTGATTCAGCTACCACCTCTATATGGATGACTTTCAAAACTGTTTCTCCAGCCCAGAATTCTCAGCAAATCTACAATCTCGCATGTTCTCTTGCCTCAAGGATATCTCTCTTGGGTGTTCCACCAGCCCCTCAAAATTGACCACATCCAAAACCAAAATACTCACTCTAATCTCTCCTAATCCCATTCTTCCCATAACTGTCCCCCTTTCGGGGGATGACATCATCTTGGTTCCTGTCCCAAAAGCCTACAACTTTGGTGTCATCTTTGACTCCTTAGGGTCTTTCAACTCTCACTCTCAAGGGACAGCTAAATCCTGCCGGGTTTTTTGTATTTGTTTTTGTTTTGACTTTGTGCCAGGTACTGTACTAAGCACTGGGGCAGAAGTAGGTTACAGTCCAAGTTTCACATGGGGCTCACAGTCATAATCCCCATTTTACAGATGAGGAACTGAGGCACAGAGAAATGAAGTGACCTGGTCACACAGATGGCAAGTGCTGGAGCCGGGATTAGAACCCAGGTCCTTCTTACTTTCAGACCTGTGCCTTATCCTTATCCTGTATATATGTATATATGTTTGTACATATTTATTACTCTATTTATTTATTTATTTTACTTGTACATATCTATTCTATTTATTTTATTTTGTTAGTATGTTTGGTTTTGTTCTCTGTCTCCCCCTTCTAGACTGTGAGCCCACTGTTGGGTAGGGACTGTCTCTATATGTTGCCAGCTTGTACTTCCCATGTGCTTAGTACAGTGCTCTGCACACAGTAAGTGCTCAGTAAATACAATTGTTTGATTGATTATCCACTAGGCTATGTTATTTCTCTTCCTACATAACATTTCCTGGGCCTGCCCATTCCTTTCCATCCAGACTGCTACCACCTTGGTTCAAGCTCCAGTCCTAGCAGAGCCAGACTATTGTTATTAGCCTCCTCGCTGGTCTCCCTAGGCCCAGCCTCTCCGCACCTCACTCGAAACCTCACACTCTTGCCTGGATTATTTTCCTGAAGCCTTACTCATCTCACACCTTCCCTTTCCCCAAAACCCTCCCAGGGCTCTGCATTTCCCTCTGAATCAAACAGAAACTTCTCACGATCGTTTTCCAGGCTGTCCACTGGCTGTCTCCATCTTTCATCAGGTCTTTTCCTTCGGTAATCTCCAGCTTGCTGTCTTCGCTTCTCCCAAGCTAACCTTCCATCTGTAGCTAGTTCTCAACTCCCCTTCCTCTCTTCCTTAGCTCATGTAGTGCTGGTGGCTAGGAAACCCTTCCTTTATTCATTCGTTCAATTGTATTTACCGAGTGCTTACTGTGTGCAGAACACTATACGAAGTGCTTTGGAAAATACAATCCAATAGACCACAATACTCCCCAAGTTTAAAGCCCTCATAAAATCTTATTTCATCCAACAAGCCTTCCCTGATTTACTCCCAACACCCTAAGTCAAATCAGCCACCTCTTGTACAGGTTTAATACATCTGTTTTACTTTCTCAATTGCTTAGGACAGTGCCTTGCACCTTACGGCACGACCACTACCAATCAATCAATCATATTTGAGTGCAGAGCACTGTGCTAAGCACTTGGAAGAGTACAACAAAAATAGCGGACACCTTCCCTTTCCATAACGCGCTTTTGGTCTAGAATGAAAACTATACATGTGCGTCTAAGTTTAATGCCGATTTTATCACAACACCATCCATTTATTCATTCAATCATATTTATTGAGCCCTTACTGTGTGCAGAGCACTGTACTAAGCACTTGGGAAGTACAAGTCGGCAACATATAGAGAAGGTCCCTACCCAACAACGGTTTGGACTTTTAAAAAATCTGATTCAAATACAGATACATTGATTCTAGTCCCAGCTGTGCCACTTGCTTGCAGAATAAGCTTGGGCAAGTCAGTTAACTTCTCTGTGCCTCAGTTTCCTCACCTGCAAAATGGGGATAAAATACTAGTACTTACTTCTTCTTAGTCCATGAGTGTCATGTAGGAAAAGGACTGAACCTGATTCTATCATTTTGAATCTATCCCAGGACTTAGTCAAGTGCTTTGTATGCAGTAATAATAAGCACGTAATTGATCAAACAATAGCAGCTTGGCTCAGTGGAAAGAGCCTAGGCTTGGGAGTCAGAGGTCATAGGTTCTAATCCTGACTCCAACACTTGTCTGCTGTGTGACTTTGGGCAAATCACTTAACTTCTCTGAGCCTCAGTTACCTCATCTGTAAAATGGGGATTAAGACTGTGAGCCCCATGTGGGACAACCTGATTACCTTGTACCCTGTAGCGCTTAGAACAATGCTTGGCACATAGTAAGCGCTTAACAAATTCCATTATTATTATTATTATATTTATTATATTTATTCATTTATTTACAAAGTATTGAAAACAGAAATCCAAAAAGAGCGGAAAAAATGTTCCAGAAATCAGCTGTAGCAACCAGAACATTTAGTCAAGGGTTCATTCAATCGTATTTATTGAGCGCTTTCTTTGTGCAGAGCACTGTACTAACGGGTGCACACTTTCTAACACAAGGTTAATCTCATAAAAAACTGTGTACCTAATGAAAAGGAACTTGGTTAACATTGATAAACTTTTGTCATCTATCATTAAAATCTTGCAAATGTAGCCTTCCCCACTCTATACTGTAAGCCCATTGTGGGGAGGGAATGTGACTGCTTCTTGCTGTACTGTACTCTCACAAATGCGTAGTACAGTGCTCTGCACACAGTAAGTGCCTAGTAAATATGATGAAATGACTAATATACTAGACTGCTACAACCTATTTGTCTAATGAAACACTTCTGCCCTACAGATAAAAATCTTCAACCTGAGCAGCTCTACTTGAATAACACCGCAACCATTTTTGTAATGATTCTTACTAACCATTTTTGTTATGCAGGGAGATCATAAGTTAGCTTAAACTATATACATTCAAGTTATAGATGTAAAACAGGGGGGACAACTATGAAATGTAAACCCAATCTTGGAAAGAGGAACACATTCTACTGCGGGTATTTGATGCCAGTTGGTCTTAATTTAGTAAGCAAAGCAAATGAATAACTGGTTTACAGATAAGCTGAGGGGAATAACAGAGCAAATGAGTTTTTCTCTCATTAGCTTGAATTTTAAAAAAAACAAACAGTTCACCACATAATAAAAAGAAAATCATAGAATCATATGGCTGGAAGCATTTGAGGATTTATTTAGGCTTCAGGCAGTATTGACTGGTGCCTTCCACAGATTTAGCGACCGTTATTAAATTGGCCCTCAGCCTTCTATTCCTTGTCCCTCGAACACTTCCTCTGCGGCCAACATTCCCTCCTGCGGAAGTCTCTGCTGAGGTTTCTCTCCAGGCTCTGGAGATCTCAAATATATTGGACGGCCTAACTCCTACTTCGTCAGCACAATGCATTATGTATCCCCGAACCGAACTGGCTTTTCTAACACTGGAGCTACTCTGACATTCATTTTTGCCCGTTGTATTTGCACAGAACTGATCTTTCCTTCCTACCTTAGGATTTTTTATTTTTTTTACAAGTCCTGCCATTGGTTCTGTGGAAAGAGCGTGGCTCCGGGAGTCGGGAGACCTGGGTTCCAGTCCCAGTGGGAAATAATTGTTGGGACAGAGTACTATCAGAAATGAAGGTTTCTGTCTGAGGAACCACAAAGAGTCTTGTGCAGTGTGGACAGATCAGCGGGAATCCGGGAAGCTGACCGGCTAACATGGGAGGGGAAGACAGGGTCACTGTCAGTTCATTGCGGGCAGGGAACATGTCCGTTTCTGGTTATATTGTACTCTCTCAAGTTCTTGGTACAGTGCTCCGCACGCAGTAAGCGCTCAATAAATATGATGGAATGACCGAATGAATAGGGTATCCTAACTTTGGCACTAACCTTTCCATAAACTTCACAATATGCTACACCCCTACCTGCAGCAGGACCACAGCTGACAGGGATGAGTGTGTGCATGACATTGTGCAAAGCACAATGTGCAAAGCAAATATCTCCCCCTTCTAGACTGTGAGCCCACTGCTGGGTAGGGACCGTCTCTATACGTTGCCAACGTGTACTTCCCAAGCGCTTAGTACAGTGCATTGTGCATTGTGCAAAGCAATGTCTCCCCCTTCTAGACTGTGAGCCCACTGTTGGGTAGGGACCGTCTCTATATGTTGCCAACTTGTACTTCCCAAGCACTTAGTACAGTGCTCTGCACACAGTAAGCGCTCAATAAATACAATTGAATGAATGAATGAATGAATGAATGAATGAACGAGTACTAATTGACTCAGTCCTGAAGTCTTTGGTCAAGACTTCAATCGTTGCCGATAACAGGAGTCTCCATCAGACTCTATCGACCAATCATCTAATCAATCAATGGTATTTACTGAGTGCTTATTGTGTGCAGAACGCTGTTCCAAGCACTTGGATCTTTCTCCTCTAGACTGTGAGCTCTTTGTGGGCAGGGAAGTGGGTATATTTACTCTGTTGCATTGTTCTCTCCCAAGTGCTGAGAACAGTGCTCGGTACAAAGAAAGGGATCAATAAACAGGACTAATTGATTGATTGGGAGCATATAATACAATAGAATGTGTAGACGTGATCCCTTTTTTTTTAATGGCATTTATTAAGCGCTTACTATGGGCAAAGCACTGTTCTAAGCACTGGGGAGGTTACAAGGTGATCAGGTTGTCCCACGGGGGGCTCACAGTCTTAATCCCCATTTTACAGATGAGGGAACTGAGGCACAGAGAAGTGAAGTGACTTGCCCAAAGTCACACAGCTGACAATTGGCAGACCCAGGATTTGAACCCACGACCTCTGACTCCAAAGCCTGTGCTCTTTCCACTGAGCCACGCTGCTTCTCAGCAGCAGGCTTACAATCATGTTCTTACACCAAGTTTTTCCTGCATCTATCAATCTAATTAGCTGGTAAATTCCGAATCCTGCTTCCAGTACTCGCCCCCTATCCCAATTTGATCCTAGCTCTTGTCCATTTTTCCTCAGTATTATTTCACAACCATGGCCCCTTCCTGCTCATGCATTAGATCAAATCAAAGGCTGCAACAGTCTCCTTGCTGGGCGCTGGTTACCTCCTACTCTGGCTTGTACTACATCGACTATCCGGAATTTTTCCTAAAGAATTCTGCTTTCACCTCTCCAGCCCTCAAGAACCTCCGAAGATTGCCCATTCCTCTCTGCAACAAGGACGAACTCCTGACCATTAGCCTAGAAGCCATCAACCAGCTCTCTCCACCCTGTTCATTAACTCTCTTTTCCCACCACGCCCCACCTTCTCCAATCTTCAAAATCCCCATCCCTGTAATGTATTTAAATGCCTGTCTCCCCTGCTAGACTATGTCTTTCAACTCTTTTGAACTCTCACAAATGCTTAGTGTAGTGCTGTGCACATGATACATATTCAATACCTGCTGTTGATTAATTTATACACTAAATCTCATCACTCTCCTTTTCAAAAAAGCCGTTAGGGCCTCCCCTTCTCAACTACTATCAAATTAAGACTTGCTCACTGGCTTCAAGTCCCTCACCCAACTGCGTCCTGCCCAAATTTACCTTTCCTCTTCTCCTGCAATAGTCCAGCTGGAGCTCTGCTTTCTGCCAAGAAGACCAATTTACCTTATCCCAAGCTCAACTCTCTCACAACTCTCATGCTATTGTACTTACATAATAATAATAGTAGTAGTGGTATTTGTTAAGCGCTTACTATGTGCCAGGCACTGTACTAAGCGCTAGGGTGGATACAGGAAAATCAGGTTGGACACGGTCCCTGTCCCATGTGGGGCTCACAGTCTCAAACCCCATTTTACCAATGAGGTAACTGAGGCACAGAGAAGTGAAGCGACTTACCCAAGGTCACACAGCAGACAAGTGGCAGAGCTGGGATTAGAACCCACGACCTTCTGGCTCCCAGGCCTATGTTCTATCCACTATGCCATGCTATCTTCTAAATTTTAATTGTCATTGTTTTGGAGAACTCTGGATGTTTTGGGACTGTTATAGAGAATATTATAAAGAATATTATAGAGAGATTACATAGCGATTGAACCTTCACAGCTGAAATTTTTTTTAGAAAATAAAGTATAATACACGATTAGCTACAAAATACTGACAATATCGACCGTGTGAAACTGGAAACCAAATTCATCCTTTTTCATCTAATCGATCATGTAGAATAGCATTAATGATGATAATGGATAGATTTAGAATTTGGGTCACGAGTAGGATAACAAGCCCAAAACAATGAATCGTGTAACATCTGGATAAAACTCTCAGTGAGGGGAAGAGAGAGCCATACCAAGCATGCTGACATTCTGGCATTGTGGCCACAGCACCATCTTTCTTCCTTTAAATAACGGCACATAGGAAATCCCCACGTTTCCAGAGTACTTTCTGCAGATGGGAGAAAAAAAAAAAAAACCCAGATCATTCAGGGAGAATCCTTTTCTCTCGCTTAAAATAAATCATCTATTAAGAAAGACAAACAGTAGTTAAAACACGGTAGCAGGGATGTTTAATCAGTAACTAAAAGCACATTAATGTGATGGAGACAATTTTTGCTGCACCTGTTTTGTGTTGAAGCCCCAGGTCTGAAACATTCCTAGTTTCTCAAACAAACCCTCTGGGACTTAGCAAAGATTCTTCATTATTCAATATAAGCTAGAAGTTGTAGGAGGTATGAGGATTCTTCATTAACCTGGAAACAGAGAAGCAGCATGGCCTGGTGGATAAGGGTTTGGGAGTCAGAAGGACCTGGGTTCTACTCCCGGCTCCGCCATTTGTCTGCTGTGTGACCTTGGGCAAGTCACTTAACTTCTCTGTGCCTCAGTTACCTCATCTATAAAATGGGGATTAAGACTATGAGCCCCATGTGGGACATGGATTGCGTCCCATCTGATCAGCCTGTATCTACCCCAGTACTTAGAACAGGACTTGGCACATAGTAAGTGCTTAACAAAGTACCAATTAACATGGATTCTGAATTATGGCACTAGATACCAACAGTGGAATGGAACATATTGGAGATTTACTAGTATTCTACTCCCTGTAGTTAATCAGAAACGGGAAGATTTATATTTTATTTCTGGCCATCATATTTGTTTTCCAAAGGAGACCAGCTGGATAGGGCCTTGTTTCTTCACAACAATGAGAGGCGTTCATGTTTCTAGTTGTCATTCCGTTTGGCTAGCTTGTTTCAGTGTTGCAATCAGAAACGGAACATTCTTAGCACTTCTACCTCTTAGACGGGATAATATATGCAACATTTAATGCCTTCCAACTACCCAGACTGAATTTTTAATTGCTTGGGATAAGAAGAGAGATTTTGAAAATGGAAAAATAAAATAGTTGAAAGCTTGACGTTTCACCATTTAGTTGGACACAAATGTTTTGAAAAACAACATTCTAAAAAGTCATCAGAATGTTAAAGATAAAAAAAAGGATAAGTACGAGGGCCTTTAATTACATTGAAAAGTTTAGAAACTTCAAGAAGATACAATGTTGAATAGCGAGTTATTTTTGAAGAACTTGCTGGAGAGAAGGGGCTCATTAGTACCCTACGTTTAAAAAAAAATCAGGCCATGGCTTAAACTAGGACAATTTATAGTAATGAAAAATAGGACTTTGTTTTATCATTTATTCATCTTTTGGTTTTGGTGGGGGTAAACAAAATGCTTACTATAACATTATTATAGAGCACACAGCCATTGCACACTGCATATAATCATAATGATGGCATTTGTTAAGCGCTTACTACGTTTAAAGCACTCTTCTAAGCACTGGGGAGGATACAAGGGGATCAGATTGTCCCACGTGGGGCTCACAGTCTTCATCCCCATTTTACAGATGAGGTACCTGAGGCACAGAGAAGTTAAGTGACTTGCCCTAAGTCACTCAGCTGACAATTGGTGCAGCCAGGATTTGAACCCATGACCACTTACTCCCAAGCCCATGCTCTTTCCACTGAGATATGCTGCTTCTTTATATCTGTCATGTCCTTTGTGTTTGAGGACATCGCTAATGGTCAAATTCACCTCTGATTGCCTGGCCGGAAACGCCAAATATAGGATTTTCAGTGCCAATTCATTCATTCAATCGTATTTATTGAGCGCTTACTGTGTGCAGAGCACTGTACTAAGCGCCATTCTCACACTGTGCACAGATAAACACAATTAGGTTTGAGTTCTGTGGTTCCTGGCTATTGCCTCCCCATCTCACAGTCCTGAAGCAACTTCTTCCTAAAAGTCGCACCAGGCTACCCTGGCTAGCAGCAGCATTGACTCCCAGTTTTCACCTGCGACACGGCATTGTTTGAATCTTTGTTTTGTCGTATCCTTTAAACATTCCTTTCATCCTTCTTGCTTTTGGTTTCCTCCTGTCACCTCTTCTCAAGAGGTCCACCAAACGTGGCTGTGTGTGGGTGAGCAGAGATTTAATGCTAAGTGACTGACTTTGTTCTGCGTCTTTGTCGTTTGTGATCCAGCCTCGCCACTTGGTGATGAGAGAGTCCGTGGCTGAATGAGGCAGATGAGTTGTCTGTGGGAAGTTTATTTCGAATATCTGTAGGGCAGGTTGGTCCTTTGACAGACCTAAAACTCCCGAGTTTGCTACGGAGTCTGTTGCCATGCTACTGCATCTATGTGCCTAGCATCTTACAAGAGAAACGAAGCATCTTCTGTGTCTGTGAGCCATACCTGCTTTACCTTGATTTCTTTTTTGTAAACGGAATTTCCTTTTTTTAATCCAGTGAGAAGAGCCAGCCATCTTCTTTTGAGACAAGTCGATTTTTGCGGGCCTGCTCAAAATTCACATGCCTGAATTTATTACAAGCTGATTGTGCATGCAATCGCGGTAAAACTAAGCAAAAACAATAAGGCGATTCAGGAGTAAGGAGCACTGAAAGAGGCACGAAACAGAATATAAAATTCAGAGCTTCCTTGGCCGTTAGCCTTAGCAGATGTTCTAAGTATTACCCTGACTCTCTAATACTATCCATTGCCTATGGGATTTGGCATTTCTTCATTGAAGTCTGTATTTTGGGGGTGCCGTCACTAGCACTACCTTTGGCATGTTAGTCTTGAGCTCTTATGAACGAAGATTACATAAACTGTGAGCCCCATGTGGTGCAGGCAACCTGACCATCTTGTATCTACCCAAGCGCTTAGTACAGTTCTTACTTAAAAAATACTGTTATTATTATTAGAACATCAGAAATGCCATTATTGGGACAGACCAATTGTCTATCTAGGTCAGATTCTACCTCTGACTTAGTATTTTAGGTCTGGGGATACGAATTAGATAGTGAAAAAGACTGTGCCTTTCGTTTTCCTCTCCCTGACCTTCCCGATGATCATGTGCCCTCTGCTGAATTTTCAGGCTGTTGTTGTGCCTTGGAAGAGTACGAAAGAAAAGGATAGAATAGGATAGGGACAAACAGAGTTCAAACGCAAGTATGTAAGTATTAACGGAGGAAGAGGTGAATCCTAACTGTCGCATTTGCTCTGTAAGCACTGCACTAAACACTGGGGAAGTTCTGATAATCAGACTGGACACAGTCCCTGTCCCAAGGGGACTGAACTAAAATGGTTAGATGATGCAGAAGTGCAGTTAGCAGGGAAATAGCAGGGCGTGGGGGGTGATGAGAGATGAATCAGGGAAGGCCTCTCGGAGAAGGTGGAATTTCAGAAGGACTTGGAAGATGGGGAAAGCAGTGGTCTGTCAGATGCGTTAAGTGTGTGGGTGAGGGGGAAGTTTCAAGCAGGATGGAGAGTGTGAGCAAGGCTTGGCAGCGAGACAGATGAGAACGAGGCAGGGTGAAATAGGTTGGCTTGATAGGAGCAAAGGACGCCAGTTGAAGTGGAGTGGGAGAGAAGTGAGGACAAGTAGTGATGCCAGGATTCCTGAGTCATGACTAATACGTTGTTTTTTTTTTAATTTTTAATGGTATTTGTTAAGCACTTACCAATTCCTAGGCACTGTACTAAACACTGGGGTAGAGACAAGATAATTAGGTTGGACACACATGGTGCAAATTCTTAATCCCAATTTTATGAATGAGGTAACTAAGATATAAAGGAGTCGAGTGACGTGCCCAAAAGTCATGCAGCAGAAAAGTGGCAGAGGAGGGATTAGAGCCCAGGTCTTCTGACACCCAGGCCCGAGATTGGGAGATTTCATTGTTCACTCCCTCTTCCAGATGGTTTTCAAAATTATTAACTAAACCCGATCCGAGGAACAATATCAGGGGGAATCCACTCTCTACTTATCTATCCTCAAGGTGGCTGCTCATCACATCCTTACCCTCTTTTCATCAGTGCTACCTGCTTCCAAACAGGAGGGGCTGGGAGAACAGGATTTTAGAAAAGAAAGCTCGCATGCTGGTCTCCATGTTTCCCCGGAATAAAAACCCAGGTGCTGACTAGTTGAGCAACACTAGTAAAATATATTTGATGTATCTCTGGGATTCTAAATAATTTTTGCACAACTGCATAGATATTACTTGGCAGCTTATGAGGTGTTGAGTGATTAGGCAGGCCACCGCCTTTAAAAATATTCCAGGTGCATTTTAGAATCTTTTAAACACTTCATTTCGCAGAGCACCGAGGTTTTACGAACAGAGATATAGAGAACAAGGGGATAAAGAACACAGTTATTTGTCAATGGCAGAATGCTAATGTCGCACCCTCAGGTATGAGCATTAAAAGCCCCAGAGACAAGTCATTTTTAGGAACTTTTGAATGCTGAGGACTGTTCTCTGAAAGTGCACAGCGAGTAGGTTATAAGGAGATTCAAGACCGCTTCGCAAAGTCAGCACGGCACCTTGAATCAAAAATTCACCTGAAGAAGACCGAGGTCATGTTTCACCTCACCTAAGGGAAATATAGAACTGTTTTCAAATTCTGGTACCCGGGCGATATAAAGTGAAGCAATTTAGGAATAGAGAGGAAAAAAAAACCCAACAAACTAGAGAACAGGGTTCAAAGTTGACAGTGTTTAGCAAAGTAGCAGAAGAAAAGGGGGAAGCAGGGAATAACGCTTCTGACTAAACCAAACATCTATCCCGCCTTAGCAACCAATGGCAAAGGTGCCAGACAGTTGATGCCTCCATTTCTGGTGGGTCCTAGCACCCCGCTGACTTTTCGCTGGCCTTTCTCTGGCGAAACTATTTTGCTATCATCCCCTGAAACCATCCGGCTCTTCGTGAAAGATCGCTGGGGTAGGTGCAAAATAATCAAGGAGGAAACAGTCCCTGGCCCGTGTGAGGTTCACAGTCCAGGTAGCAGGGAGTAGGATTGAATCCCCATTTTACAGATGGGGAAACTGAGGAGAAGTGAAGTGATTTGCATAACGTCACACAGTGGGGGAGTGGTGGGGCCAGGATTAGAACCTCTGACCCCTAGGCCCGTGCTCTTTCCACTAGGCCATCCTCCTTCTCCATCGCACTTAAACGCCACCTAAATGTTTATTTTGTCTTCTATTATTTTCTCCTATCTGTAACTTATTTTAGTGTCTGTCTCCCTCCCTAGATAGAAAGCTCCTTGAGGGCAAGGATCATGTATCCTCATTCAATTGTACCTCCCCCAGCTCTTGATAATGATGATGATGGTATTTGTTAAGTGCTTATTATGCGCCAAGCACTGTTTTAAGCACTGGGGTATCAGATTAGATGCAGTCCTTTTCCCAAATGGGGCTGACAGTCTTAATCCCTATCTTACAGATCATCATCATCATCATCAATCGTATTTATTGAGCGCTTACTATGTGCAGAGCACTGTGCTAAGCGCTTGGGAAGTACAAATTGGCAACATATAGAGACAGTCCCTACCCAACAGTGGGCTCACAGTCTAAAAGGATGAGGCAACTGGGGCACAGAGAAGTCGCGACTTGCCCAAAGTCACAAAGTTCCCCCCTTCTAGACTGTCAGCTTGTTGTGGGAAGCGGTTGCCTCTATTTGTTGCTGAATTGTACTTTCCAAGAGCTTAGTACAGTGCTGGACACACAGTAAGCACTCAATAAATACAATCGAATGAACGAATGATAAGTGGCGGAGTCGGGATTAGAACCCATGACCTTTAACTCCCAAGCCCATGCTCTTTCCACTAAGCCATGCCAGGCGATTTCGGTTGGACACCGTTCCTGTCCCACAAGGGGCTCACAGTCTTAATCCCCATTTTACAGAGGAGACAACTGAGACACTGAGAAGTTAAGTGACTTGCTCAAGGCCACAAAACAGACAAGTGGCAGAGCCGGGATCAGAAGCCAGGTCCTTCTGATTTCAAGGCCCATGTTCTACCCACTAGGCCAGACTGCTTCTTGGTTCTGCTCTGGGACATTTTACAGGGGGTGTGTGAGGGCAGGGGGCATGTAAAATCACAGCCACCAAGCAGTTTCTAAAATAGGGTAAAAAAAAAAATCCTCATTTTAACCAACTGAATGAAATTTTTAAAAGTCCAATATGCAAAAATTTTTGAGCCATATTTGCAATATTCCTTTGGTTTACTCCAGCACAGCCTGGCAAATGGCAGCTTCATACCTTCCCATGGCTCTTGGCTTGTTTAGTTTGCCAAAATATAGACTGCTAGAGGGAGGCCCTTACGGAAATGAGTTGAAGGAACTGGCCCCCTAGACAAAAGAGGAGCTGAAGGAATTGGCAGGTCATTTTCCACAAGTAAAATTTTGTCATTTCAACCCACTCCTGATGCCAGCGTGCACGTACCATAGTGCAATCAATCAATCGATCAATCGTTGGTATTTACTGAGCCCTTAATGTGTGCAGAGAAAGTACGATACAGCAGTTAGTAGGTACGATCCCTGCCCAAAGGGAAAATATGACACTCTGGAAATGCCCTCATTCATTCCCTTCTAGAATGAAGACCCATTGTTGGGTAGGGATCGTCTCTATATGTTGCCGACTTATACTTCCCAAGCGCTTAGTACAGTGCTCTGTACACAGTAAGCACTCAATAAACACAATTGAATGAATGAATGAATTCCTGCCTTGGTTTTGGTGCTTGCAAATGAGCCCTTTTCCTGTGAGAAGGATACCATTTTGTTGTTTCAGATGTGCATTTGTTGCAGAAATTTTGGTGTCTAAATGTCTGGAAACCATCCTGGGATACATTTTCTTTTTCCTCTAGAAAGAGCATGGAATGAATCAGGAAATGTTTCCAACTGGGGGGGTTTGTGCGGAATTGTAAAATTCTGGTTTTCATTAATAGTTTTTGGTTAATAGAATTATTTTTATGAGGCAGGACATTTACTCTCCACCACAAAATCTATTATAATTGTCATCATTTCAAAGAAAATATACTTTTCTGCCTGAATTGGAAGTGTTCTTGCTAAGATGAATCTTTAAAATTTCTGATTAAAAAAATCTCTCAATCTATCAATCAATTGTATTTATCGAGTGCTTATTATAAGCCAAGAACTGTACTAAGTGCCTGGGAGAGTTGGTAAGCTCCCACAAGGAGTTTACAGTCTAGAGGAACTGAAGAGTCAGGTATAATAATAATAATTATGGTATTTGTTAAGCACTTACTATGTGCCAAGCACTGTTCTAAGCACTGGGGTAGATACAAGGTAATCAGGTTGTCCCATGTGGGGCTCACAGTCTTAGTCCCCATTTTGCAGATGAGGTAACTGAGGCACAGAGGAAGGAGCTTGTCCAAGGCCACACAGCAGACAAGTGGCGACGTAGGGATTAGAACCCACATCCTCTGACTCCCAAGCCCGAGCTCTTGCCACTAAGCCATGCTGCTTCTCTCTATTCTGTGGATTAATCTAAGCTCACCTTGTTGGCTACGTGATATTTCTCCCACCCTTCCTTCTCTCAGCTGCTGGACTTCTTCGGGACTTGAATTTTCAAATGCAGTGGCAAATTAGAATTTTAAGATGAGTAACACGAACATATTTTCTCCCTTTCATCTTCCTCAGTTTTCGTGACTCCTTTACAAGCTTCCTTTCTGCTCTTAACTACAGGGATTTAACTGTAAAAATAAGGAAATGAATTCGTTTGAAGATGACACTACTGATGGTGAGATTTTTATCCACACATGCAAGAGAGACTGGAATGTCTGATGCTGAACTGACAATGCCTTCCACATTTTGTGCATCTAAATAATGCCTTTTACGCTGCTGTGCTTCTTACTGGCAGAGCTTGATGCTGCTCTTGTATTTGTCTCATTTATTATTTTCTAATAGTATTTATTAAGCATTTACTACATGTCAGGCACCATTTCTAAGCACTGGGGTAGACATAAATCAGTTTGTAGACAGTCCATGCCCCACATTCATTCATTCAATCGTATTTATTGAGCACTTACTGTGTGCAGAGCACTGTACTAAGTGCTTGAGAAGTACTAGTTGGCAACATATAGAGACAGTCCCTACCCAACAATGGGCTCACAGTCTAGAAGGGGGAGACAGACAACAAAACAAAACATGTAGACAGGTGTCAAAGTCGTCAGAACAAATAATAATAATAATGATGGCAATTATTAAGTGCTTACTATGCACAAAGCACTGTTCTAAGTGCTGGGGAGGTTACAAGGTGATCAGGTTGTCCCATGGGGGGCTCACAGTCTTAATCCCCATTTTACAGATGAGGGAACTGAGGCCCAGAGAAGTTAAGTGACTTGCTCAAAGTCACACAGCTGACAATTGGTGGAGCCAGAATTTGAACCCATGACCTCTGACTCCGAAGCCCGTGCTCTTTCCACCGAGCCACACAGCTTCTCTGAATTAAATTAAAATTAAAGCTATATGCACATCATTAACAAAATGAATAAAATAGTAAATATTTACACGTAAAATAGAGTAATAGATCTGTAATAATAGTGATGGCATTTATTAGGTGCTTACTATGTGCAAAACACTGTTCTAAGTGCTGGGGAGGTTACAAGGTGATCAGGTTGTTCCACGGGGGGCTCACGGTCTTCATCCCCATTTTCCAGGTGAGGTAACTGAGGCACAGAGGAGTGAAGTGACTTGCCCGAAGTCACACAGCTGACAATTGGCAGAGCTGGGATTTGAACCCATGACCTCTGACTCCAAAGCCCGGGCTCTTTCCACTGAGCCACGCTGCTTCTAATGCTGTGGGGAGGGGAAGGAGGTAGGGCAGGGGAGATGGGGAGGAGGAGAGGAAAAAGTGGGCTCAGTCTGGGAAGGCCTCTTGGAGAAGGTGAGCAGTCAGCAGGGCTTTGAAGGGAGGAACAGAGCTAGCTTGGCTCATATGGGGCTCGGAGTCTTAACCCTCATTTTTCCAGTGAGGTAAGTGAAGCCCAGAGACATTAACTGACTCACCTAAGGTCACCCAGCAGACAAGTGGAGGAGCTGGGATTCAAACTCAGGTCCTTCTGATTCCCTGGCCCGTGCTCCATCCATTTGGTCACACTGCTTCTGCCTCTTGGGATGGGAATCTTCGTGGAGTCTTCTCTCTAAAAATTACCCTATTCCTAATTGCTGCATTCCATGTCTTCTGCTACAATCCCCCACTATAATGTCCTTTGCTTTTTTCTTCTGCCCCAACCAGGGAAGATGTGACTAACTGCAATTTTTTCTGGTACTTGTTAAGCACTTAGTACGTGCCAAGCCCTGTTCTAAGTGCTGTGGTAGATACTAATTAATCAGGTTGGACACGATCCCCGTCCAACATGAGACTTTCAGTAGGAGGGAGGCTGGGGACTGAATCCCCATTTTACAGTTAAGGAAAGTGAGGCACAGAGAAGTTAAGCGGTCACACAGCCGGCAAGAGGCGGAGTGGGGATTTGAACCCAGGTTCTCTGATTCTCAGGCCCATGCTCTTTCCACTAGGCCACGCCGCGTCCATAGAATTGATTTACAAGTTGGATAGAATGGATGAGGGAAGCCCGGCTGTCACGCTCGCAAAGTTGGGATGGTGCAGTTGCTCTTGGGATGTTCGTTCTGATAGAGTCTATGCTACAAAAACAGGGCTTCGTGATACGACAGAGAGATGGCAACATTACATAAAAAAGAGGGTGAATACACCCTCTCCGCTCTCTTCCCTCTCCCCCCTCAAGGGCTTCCAGCTTACACGGATTCAAGTGAACGAAAGCACTTGTAAGAAACTGCAACGATATCAAAGCAGCCTCATTCATTCAATCGTTTAATTGAGCGTGCGCTTATTGTGTGCAAAGCCTTATTGATTCAAGAAATCCCATCCGTTCCTTCAGGCATTAAATATCTCTGAATAGAGAATATGGATCCAAGCACACTCCTGCCGCAGATCTGCTGAACGGTTTAGTTGGCTCAATTCGCATTTCACAGAAGGATAGGATCCCCCTCTAGACTTTAAGCTTGCTGTAGGCAGGAAACGTTGTCTTCCGACTCCGTTGCATTGTACTCTCCTAAGCACTTAGTACAGTGCTCTGCACACAGTAAGCACTCAATAAATACCATTGGTCTATTTATCCTATAGAACATTCCATATCATTTCGACGGTGTAATTAACAATTATTCCAACACTGAGGATGATGCCCTACAAAGAATAATGAGAAATCTTTGATTGGGTTTTGGTCCAAACTGACTTGAATCTATTCGGTCTGGAATCTGGCCACCTTTTGTTCATTTTCTTTATTTTCTTTGTAAGGATTCCCTATGCTCCCCTCCCTACTTCCAGCCTGCATTCCATCACTCCGCTCAAGCAAATATTCTAACTGTGACTCCCACAGCTTCAACTCATCACGCATGATTTCTCTCCTGCACGGCATTGCTCCCTCCCCTCTTAAAGCCAGTTACTCTGTTTAGAAAAACAAAAAATTATAATCTTAGGAACATTTGTCCCAAATTCAAATGATATGTGCTGGCAAATGAAGATGAATACGGTTCTACTTTCTTATGGAAAACGCTAATTAGAAACCGGCTGTTTTCAAAAGGTTGGTTCTACTGATCCTTGTTTACAAATACTTCAGCCCTGTGATGATGCTATGTAGGAAGTAAAGTTAAACTCTACAATCTAAAGTAAAGGGAACTAGTTGATTTATTCTGGCAGCATGGATCTACTAAAGATTCTAAATCAATCGATCAATCAAAAATGTTAATTGGGCATTTACTGGGTGCAGAGCACCTTACCAGGCACTTGGAAAAGCACTAGAATCAGCATGACGGTAGTGAATAGACCACAGGCCTGAAAGTCAGAAAGTCATGGGTTCTAATCCTGGCTCTGCCGCTTGTCTGCTGTATGACCTCGGGTAAATCATTTCACTTCTCTGGGGCTCAGTTATCTCATCTGTAAAATGGGGATTGAGACTGTGAGCCCCAGATGGAACAAGGGCTGTGTCCAACTCGATTTGCTTCTATCTACCTTAGTGCTTAGTATAGGGCACTTAACAAATACCAAAATCATGATTATTATTATTGCAATAGAATTAAAAGAGTGGATCCCTGCAGTCAAAGTTTACAATCTAGCAGGAGAGACAGGCACTCCAATAGAGATAAGAGGAATCGATGAAGATATGTACGTAAGTGCTAAGTGGGAGAGAAGAGCTTCCAAATGCTGAAAGTGGTGCAGAAGTCCTGAGGTGGAAGTAAGGGAAATGTACAGTGTAGAAATTAATGATGGAAGATGTAATAATGTAATAATAATAGGAGCTGCCATTTCAGAAGAGTTTTGAAAACGGCTGAGAGGTGTTCTTTCAAATGGGAAGGCAGAGGGAAATCTAGGCAGAAAAGAGGATGTGAGCAAGAGGGCAGTGGAGGGAGAGGAACGAATGAGGCCCAATAACTAGGTTAAGTTGAGAGGGATGAAATTTGCACTCTGGGGTGTGGTGGGAGACAAAAAATGGTGGACATGTGTCTTAAAACCGATTATCAGGAGTTTCTGCTTGTTGAAGTGAGGAATGGGCAGGTTTCTGAGGAGTGGGGAACGTAGCAGAATGGAGTTTCAGAAAATGACCCAGGAAACAGAGAGGAAAATGGACGGAGAGGGATGAAACTTACGTTAGCAGGGTCAAAGAGGATGATTCAGCAGAGTCGAGCCAGGAGATGACAAATGCCTGGATCAGCGAAGTAGGAATTTGGATGGGGAAAAGGGGATGGATTTGCAAATGTCCACGAGAGGAATTGTAGGATTTAGCTACAGGAGAGTAGAGTCAAGGGCAGTTCTATGATTGTGGATTTGAGATATGGAGAGGATGATATTTTCAACAG
The DNA here is from genome assembly GCF_015852505.1 of Tachyglossus aculeatus. NCBI lineage: Eukaryota > Metazoa > Chordata > Mammalia > Monotremata > Tachyglossidae > Tachyglossus > Tachyglossus aculeatus. Next base: position 30,747,251 of record NC_052079.1, on the reverse strand, counting down.
TGATTCTTTTTAAGGTATTTGTTAAGCACTTACTTCAAGGCCCTGCTGAGAGCTCACCTCCTCCAGGAGGCTTTCCCAGACTGAGCCCCTTCCTTCCTCTCCCCCTCGTCCCCCCTCCATCCCCCCATCTTACCTCCTTCCCCTCCCCACAGCACCTGTATATATGTAAATATGGTTGTACATATTTATTACTCTATTTATTTATTTATTTATTTTACTTGTACATTTCTATCCTATTTATTTTATTTTGTTGGTATGTTTGGTTCTGTTCTCTGTCTCCCCCTTTTAGACTGTGAGCCCACTGTTGGGTAGGGACTGTCTCTATGTGTTGCCAATTTGTACTTCCCAAGTGCTTAGTACAGTGCTCTGCACATAGTAAGCGCTCAATAAATACGATTGATTGATTGATTGATTGATTACTATGTGTCGGGCACTGTTCTAAGTGCTGAGGGATGTACAACGTAATCAGGTTGGATACAGTCCATGTCCCACTTGGGGCTCATAGTCTTAATCCGCATTTTCCAGATGAGGTAACTGAGACCCAGAGAATTGAAGTGATTTGTGCAAGGTCATATAGCATGGAAGTGGCGGAGTCAGGATTAGAACCCATGTCCTTCTGACTCCCAGGACTGTGCTCTATCTACTAAGCAATGCTGTTTCTCTAACGGAAGCAGCGTGGCTCATTGGAAAGAGTGCGGGCTTGGGAGTCAGAGGTCATGGTTTCGAATTCCGGCTCCGCGACTTGTCGGCTGTGTGACCTTGGGCCAGCCACTTAACTTCTCTGTGCCTCAGTTACCTCATCTGTAAAATGGGGATTAAGATTGTGAGCCCCCCCCGCCCCGTGGGACAATCTGATCACCTGGTAACCTCCCCAGGGCTTAGAACAGTGCTTTGCACATAGTAAGCACTTAACAAATACCACCATTATTATTATTATTATTAATGTGATGTAAAAATTAGGTGAAGGAGAGGACTTGGGGAAAAAGATGAGTTCAGTTTGGGACAAAACTTAGATGGAGTGGGGAGCATGCCATCCGTGTAACTGGCACATCCATGTGGAGATGTCCTGAAGGTTGGAGAAAATGCAACATTACAGAGGAGGAGAGCAGTCAGGACTAACAAGGTATATATGCGGGTCTTCTGTACAGAGGTGGTAACTGAAGCCTGGGAAGCTTCAAACTTTAATAGGTTCAAGTAAATTCAGTCCATTAATTCGGTTTCATTTTGGCTTCAGGGATCTCCTTTAATTTTCCTCTTGAAATCTATTTTATGCTTTCCCACTAATTTTACTTGTACCTGGGTTCTCATGTGAAAAAAAAATCCATTTCTGGATTCTGGAAAGTAAGAAGCTTTCACTGAAGAGTAACTGAATTACCTTAACAGGATGTCAAAACTCTGCATTACTAGGCACATCGATGTGCAAATAATTAATGCAATGTTCTCATTACAGAACTAAATAGGAGGAGTCAGCTTTGGATGTCTTTTTAATATATTGGCAGCATAGAAAGATGGACCGCATTAAATGTGTTTGATCTAAAGATGCAAGTGCTAGCTCTGGTCTTGATTTGTGATTTGTTTAAAAGGTTATGCCTCCACAAGGAAAACAGCTGTCATTTACAGCACCGCTAGCCTTTCTCTTTGCTGAAGTAATTTGTTACTGATGTGTTGTAAAATATCAATCTTTGAAAGTGTTTCTTGAAAGAGAGTGCCCTCTCATTTTACACTGACATGCTAACAACATAAACTCAGCAGGCTGGTGTCTTATCACATTCTCTAAAGGGTCAAAAGGATAGCAGGTGGTAGCTTTTCTAAAAGCGATGACCAATTTAATGGTTGTGAACTTGGAACTGCGACGCCGAAGTGAAGAAAGAAACCCTCTATCCTACTTATTGAGCATGTTCAGACAGAAGAGTACAATCTAACAGAGTTGGTAGATACAATCCCTGCCCACAAGACTTTTAATGTCAAATTTGCTCTGTTTTCCTACATCTTTAAAGAAACACAATTCAAAATGGTTCTAATCTTTATGGTGAATGCCTTCTCTATCATCTAATTTATCCACATCCTATTCTGGGCTCCTCATCTAAGAATTATTATTATTATTATTATTCCTAAAGAGATCATGTCCACTCTGAGCCACTGGGTCTTTATAGATTTTAACTTTATTGTTCAAGAATTGGACAGAGGACAGAGGAGGCAGAAAGCCTACTTTAAGGCCTCTGCCATTGAGGTCAGAATTCAAGCGCTTAGTACAGTGCACTGCACATAATAAGCACTCAATAAATACCACTGATGGATTGATTCATACTTAAGACTGTGAGCCCCATGTGGGGCAGCGACTGTATCCGACCCGTTTACCTTGTATCTGCTCCAGCGCTTAGTACAGGGCTTGATGCATAGTAAGTGCCTAACAAATACCAAAATAATAATTACCTCTCCTAGCTCAACCACTTGCCCCCGCAGAGACCAAGCCCTTTGCGGCCTCAGGAGCTGAGTGCGGATGGAGCAGTCAATATTGAGAATAATGAAGTTTTTTTCTCTTTGCTTGAGGTCTCTTCTATCTCCAGTTGTGGTTTCTGGATAAAGTGTTGCCTCTGTGGGCAGTTTTTTCCTCCCATTTGTACCCCACAAGGAATCCAATTCTTGGAATCCCCACCAAATGAATCCAAATGAAAAGATGCGACCCAAATTAGCACGTAATTGATGTAAGAAAATGACTTAAGAAAACAAGAAAGGCCGTTGCTGCCTCAATGGTCTATCCACCATCTCCGGTCAGGACGAGAACCGCATGGCCTAGTGGACCCGGTAGTCACAGGATACCTAGGTTCTAATCCTGCCTTCGCCACTTGCCTGCTGTGTGATTTTGGGCAAGTCATTTAACCTCTCTGTGCCTGCGTTTTCCTCATCTGAAAAATGGGAATTGAATACCTGTTCTCTCTCCTTCTTAGAATGTGAGCTATATATCCCGCCTAGGGTTGTATCTACCCAAGAGTTTAGTACAATGCGTGGCACACAGTAAGCACTTAACAAATACCATTATTACGATTATGACTGCGTGACAGTTGTAGGAACAATGTCTTGTTTGCTCTTCCTGGCATCTAAATGGTAAATTATGGTAGAATCTAATATCACTAACTTTCCCTCCCTTTGGAACCCCTTGGACCTCAATTCATTTTGGGACTGCCCTAACTTCCATATGCTTCCTTCCCAAATTGTGAAGAACAGTTTCCTCTTTGTTTGGAGCCTATTACCTTAAAACTTCATTGTGGGCCTCCTTGTCCTGGAGTTGGGCAATTTGGTGGGCAACAATTCTGTGTCTTCTCCTGTCCATATTCTTCATGACTTAATAAACTTTCATTACACCCTCCTGCAGTTCTAATCTTCTCAGTCTCTCCTTATACGGAAGCTACTCCATTTTCTGATCTTGGTTGCCCTTCTTCGAACTTTTTCCAGCTCCATTATGTCCAGAGCTGCACACTGTATTTCAAGTGTAAACACAGCATGGTTTTATAGAGTGGCAGGACTCTGTCTTGTTCAAAATTTGAGTTATGTTGCTAGTTCCCTCATCTATATAATGAGGATTAAATCCTACTCCCTTCTACTAAGTCCATGAGCCCCTTGTGGGACAGGGACTGTGTCCAACCTGATCATCTTATACTTCTCCCAGTGCTTAGTACAGTGTTCTGCACACAGTAGGAGCTCAATAAGCATGACTGACTGACTGAATATATATATATATATATATATATATATATATATATATATATATACAATTTTAAATGATGCCTGGTGATTTTATTTATACCATTCTGGGAACAGTGACCAGATAGTGCTATTCCCACTTTACCAATTGAAGGCAAAGGCAATATTATATGTGATGTATTTTAGTTGACCCAGTTTCTGAATTGTGTCACTTTCAAAGACCATCACTTAATGGGCCAAAGGCACAAATTAGCTTTTTTCTGCAATGATGCAGTTAAGGTGCTGAAATGGATATATTTCTAACATAATCTCTCATTCCTTTATATCCTCCCCTATGAATGGTGATGACTGTGTGATGATTTGGGGGGAAAACATGGGGGAAAATTAAAGAGGTTTTTTTGGTTTTTATTACATTCAGGATAAAATCAGGCTTAGATGTTTAAAAACAGTTTGCATCTTGTTTTAATCCTTTTTTGGTCCTGAAGTTCCCTGTACAAGAGGTCAGTGGAAGGGGTAGCAACCAGAGGGGAGATGACAGGTGAGAACCTTGGCTACTGTATCAGATGGTGTCATAATCGTGGTATTTACTAAGCCTTTACTATGTGCCAACAACTAAATGTACTAAGCGCTGGGGTAGAAGCAAAATATTGAGGTCGGATGAGGTCCTTGACCCACATGGGGCTCACGGTCCAAGACAAAGCAGGTATTTAATCTTTGTTTTACAGATAAAAGGGCTGGGAGCCACAACAGCTGGGAAACTGACACAGATTGGAGTTATGAGGATGGTGGGGCTGGAGGAAGCCAAAACTTCTGCATTTTGCAACAGCTGGAACAGAGACCAGTTATCTTCCCCTTGCTTCCAGTCCTTGGGGGTGATTACTATTACCATTAAATAATAACGATGGTACTGGTTAAGCACTTACTATGTGTCACGCACAGTTCTAAGCACTGGGGCAGATACAAGTTAGGTTGGACACAGTCCCTGTCCCATATAGGGCTCACACACTTAATCCCCATTTTACAGATGAGGTAACTGAGGCCCAGAGAAGTGAAGCGACTTGCCCAAGGTCATGCAGAAGACAGGTGGGCAGAGCAGGGATTAGAACCTGTGGCCTTTTGATTCCCAAGCCCGGGCTCTATCCACTAAGCCATGCTGCTTCTCACTACTTGTCTTCTGCTGTCCACGGACATATCTCTACCAGAAAGCCCCACCTCCATCTGCAATCATTCTGGTGGTTTATACATAGGGTTTTCTTGGTAAAAATAAGTGTGCCTTCTTCCACATAGTAGACTTAAGTCTCTGCCCTCGACATTCTCCCATGCCGCTGCTGGGGAGTTTTGACTTATAGCAGAATGCCTTCCACTTGCTAGCCACTGCCCAAGCTAGGAATGGAATGGGGAGGCCTCTGCTTGACTATCCCTCCCATAGTTGAGACTAGTAGAATACTGGAAACTCTCCAGGTGCGACCCTGAGAGGGGATGCTCACCACTACACGCTACTATTTACCCAGGCTCCACCTAGGAGAATGGGCTGAGAGAGAAGGAAAAGAAGAAGAGGAAATGGGGTTGTCGCTGAAGGGAAGGAGTGGGCGGAACAGGCTGCAAAGACCAGAAGTGGCAGAGCTAGACAGTTTCTAAGGGCAGTGAGACACAATCTGCAGCTTCAGGAGGCTTAACCTGAAATTTAGAAAAAGCATCTGGGGATAGAAGTAGGGGGAAAACGGAGTACAACCTGACAAATTGACATGCTACCTTGAATGGAGACTCAAAAATGTACTGTTCCTAGGGAAGGTGTATATAAATTTAGAAAAAGAATCTGGGGATAGAAGTAGGGGAAAAACTGAGTAAAACCTGACAAATTGACATGCTACCTTGAATGGAGACTCAAAAATGTATTGTTCCTAGGGAAGTTGTATATAAGGTTACTTGCCTTTGCTGGGCAGCAGCGGCACGGGAAAGAGTTGAGGGAGGAGACTCAAGTTGACCACATGGAAGAAGGCAAGGGAAAACTACTTCCATTTGTTGCCAAGAAAACTCTATGGATACGACATCGGAACAACCTCAGATGGAGGTGGGGCGTTCTGGGAGAGATGTGTCCATGGTGTTGCTATGGGTCGGAGACTACTCGACAGCGTAAGACAAGACAAGCACCTTCTCCATTTCTGTAGGCTCAGTTTTCCTATAATGTTGGAGTTACATTCCTGACAAACCTTGCGTTAAGGAAACCGTAACTAATGTATAAGTTTCTCATCAGTGCTGCATATATGCATGCAACCTCATCTTCCAACATCACATAATAATAATAATAATAATGATGGTATTTGTTAAGCGCTTACTATGTGCAAAGCACTGTTCTAAGCGCTGGGGGGGTAAACAAGGTGATCAGGTTGTCCCACATGGGGCTCACAGTCTTCATCCCCATTCATCTGTCAGATGAGGGAACTGAGGCACAGAGAAGTTTAAGTGACTTGCCCAAAGTCACAGAGCTGACAAGTGGCAGAGCCAGGATTAAAAGACTCTCAAGCCCTTACTCTTTCGACTGAGCCACGCTGCTTCTGGTTATCAGGTCATCCCACTTCAGGCTCACAGTCTTGATCCCCATTTTCCAGATGAGGGAACTGAGGCACAGAGAAGGCACATCATACTAGATTGTAAGCATCTGAAAGGCAGGGATCATGTCTACTCAAGCATGTACTAGAGTGCGTTGCACACAGTATGAGCTCAATAAATATCATTGATTTTTTTGTTTGATTATTTCCTCTCAAAATGGATGTGTGTAGATGAGCTTATCCTAGCAGCTTTCTTTCGAAAATGCATAGTGTTTTTACAGTTCCTTTGTTCTGTTTTGTTTTGTTTTTTTAATAATACTTGTTATATTGCGCTTGGTATTATACTAAGCACTGGGGTAGATACAAGATAAACGATTGGACCCAATACTTGTCCCACATGGGCCTTAATCCCCATTTTACAAATGAGATAGCTGAGGCTCACAGAAGTTATGTGATTTACTCGCCCAAGGTCACAGAGAAGACAAGTGGCAGGGGTGGGATTAGAACCCAGGTCCTGCCATCCAGCCCCATGCTCTTTCCACTAGGCCATGTTACTTCCTCACTAGAGGAAGTAGAGAAGCAGCGTGGCTCAGTGGAAAGAGCCCAGACTTTGGGGTCACAGGTCATGGGTTCAAATTCCAGCTCTGCCAATTGTCAGCTGTGTGACTTTGGGCAAGTCACTTCACTTCTCTGTGCCTCAGTTACCTCATCTGTAAAATGGGGATTAAGACTGTGAGCCCCCCATGGGGACAACCTGATCACCTTGTAATGGGGACAACCTGATCACCCTGTAAACTCCCCAGCACTTAGAACAGTGCTTTGCACATAGTAAGCACTTAATAAATGCCATCATTATTATCATTATTATTATAGAAGAAATGGGGCTACATGGTTTCCCTCTAAATGAATATGCTACATCTGTTCTATAAAGAAACAGGCTTAAGTTGTCTATCCATTTTCTTACAGCAACTCTATAAACACTTTAAGGATGGTAGGGCCCAAGTTACTGATGAAAAAAAAGATACCAATCTGGTGTGATTATCAATACCTATACATGGTTATTCTAATTTCTTGCTGAAGAAAACTTCTCCTCTTCTGGATCTCAGGTATACAGAACTAAAAGCAAAAATGAAATTGCTTTGACACCTGACCGGGGGAACACATTATGGGGGAAATATAGTACAGTTAAACAATCCTGTCAGCATGGTCTTCTATAGACACCTAAATATTCCAGACTGATGGGGTCACCCTGGGAGTGTGAAACTTCTAGTGATACCGAATTATACGGCTGGTCTTTAAGAAAGTGAAAGATTTAACGATCCAAGTGAGAATTGTAGAAATGACCTAACTTTTATGTTACAGTTTATGCATTTACTCACAAAAAAGATCTGTGAATCAGAAATGGGAGACAGGCATTACATTTCCTATTAAAAGAAGTTATAAGTGCACTTAGCACATACAAAATACAGAACATCACCCACAGAAAGCCAAACATTTACACTAAGGTAGTAAATTTTACTAACAAGAGTTACGAGAAGGTGTTGCTTCACATTTAGGAGGGTTTTGATATGTACCTTCAGACAAAAATGCCTATCACTAGTCACACAAATATTATTTTATATCTGAGACAGAAAGTAGTTTCATTTACTATGCTCCTTTATATGGCTATTTCCATTTTCTTTAGTCTAGTACATTCAGGACATTCGCTTTGGTTCCTTATTTATTCTATCTTGTATGGCTGCATTCTTTCTGTTGAACAAATCCAATGTGTGTGAGCATTTAACATGCCTCTTCTTTTGGTACCAAAAATAATGAGGTGAAAATTAAAGAAAGAAATAGGCAAGAATACGTTAAGGCTCTGTTTCTAACCACTTCTAGGCAGCAACAGAATACCCCACGGCAAAAATAAAATCAGCGCCAAGGCTGCAGAAAACATACAACTGACTGAAGATCAGATACAGCTGTCAATGTGAGGTAACTGTACAAAGACTGCCAAACACATTGAGAAATCTCCATATTAATCACATTCTTATTGGCAGGGATTGCTTTGGGATTTAGGCCAAAGTTGAACGGCAGGGAGTAACATGATACAGTACCTTAAGGTTATGCACAGCTGAATCCACAGAGCTGGCACTGAGGTCTAATCATCAGCTATTTAATTACAAAGAATTGTACCTAGGAGGTAACCACCGCCTAATAAGCCATACTCAAGCTTGGGGGGTTCTTGAAATATCAAGAGAGATGTTAAAACAAGGGCTAATGGATGTGACAAAAATGAAATAATTCCTTGGACACCAGTTCTGGCCTTTTTTAAAAAAATTATGTAATCTGTAATGTGAGGTTAAGATAACATCTGCAATCGTGAAAATGGAGGTTTTAAAACAAGCTTTCACTGCTTGATATGTTCCGATATGGTCATTTCTTACTTCAAAATTCCACATTTGAAACAAGAACCAAAAAAACTCCCCACAAAATTTGTCCAGAAATCTTTTTTCTTGTAATTAATAGAGTTTATGATTTTTCGAGGTGGAATCGGATGTAGTTATGTGTACTGAAACAGTAAAAACCAACATATTGGGGGGGGGGGGGGCTAAAATTCTTAGCTAAGTAGAAATCAAATGCAAAAAAGAGGGAAGAGAAACTTAGACTACTTATGTCCCAAGCTCCCTGCAGGCAGGGATAATGTATTACCAGCTCCATTACACTGTATTTGCAAAGTGCCTAGTACAGTTCTATGCACCCAGTAAGCGCTCAATAAATACCATTGATGGATTGATTGATTACAAGCCTCCCATTTGAAAAATCTGGGGATTTCTTCTATGCTATAAAACAACCATACACACACATGCAGAATCATCCCTATGCGAAAACCCACTGGGACCACAATTCCAGGCTACAAATCCTAGGGAAACCTGCACCTCCCAGTGAACAGGATTCCTTATTTGGAGTTCCTTCTGGGAGAAGGAATCCTGATGGAAACAGAGTACCAGTTCAGGGCAGTGTCAGTCGAGTGGGAGAAAGCTAAGGGGACAGGAGATTTGATACTGGAACTTCCACTCGATAAACCTTTCCACCTTTAATCAAGCCCTCAACCATTAGGAATGACAATGTATTCAAGGCCCCATTTATTCTAGAAGATGAGTCCATAAAAGCATAGCCCAGCTGCAACTATGGAGGAAATCAATGCTGAAGTATCAATCCATCACGTGTCTTCCAACTTTGTTATACTGTACTCTTCCAAGCGCTTAGTACAGTAAGACCTCAACGAATACTACTGATTGATTTCAAAATGATCAGACACCATCATTACATCTTTCTGTTCCCCAATTCTACTGTATTGCACTTTCCCAAGCACCTTCGTTCAGCGCTTGGCACATAGTAAGATCTCAATTGATTGATACAGGCTTTGGAAATTACCTAATTTATTTGGCTGTCCTGAGATTCTGAGATTGCTTCCTAACACCCTGGAAACAGGGCGGCCTTGTGGAAAGAGCGTGGGCTTGTGAGACAGAGGGCCTGGGTTCTGATTCTGGCTGTGCCACTTGCTTGCCTTGGGCAAGTCACCGAACTTCTCCATGCCTGGGTTTCAATTCAATTCCTAATTCCCCTCCTACTTAGACTGTGGTTCCCATGTGAGACAGGGACTGTATCAGCTCCCATGTCCACACTAGCAGTTTCTGATTTTTAAATCCCTTCTCCAACTAACAGCCTGACTGCTCAGCCCAACCATCTCTGCACCTTAGTGACCTGGCCACATACTTTGTTGGTAAAACATCGGGGGTGCTCTCTCTAAAATCTCCCCTGCACCTCTCCAGTCCCATCCAGCTCTTGTCCTTTTTCCACTCTCCTATTCTTCCCGCAGTATCTCAAGAGGTCTTCTACCTCCTCTAAAATTCTACCTCCCCTCAACCCCACTTTTCACATTTTATGAAAAAACTTGTTCATTCCTCCCTGACCACCACATTCAGTCCCTCTCCCTCCAATGACTTTCCCCTCACTGCTTTCAAACATGCCTATGTAACTCCTATCCTAAAATAAACCTCACTTGACCCCACGGCTCTCTGCAGTTACTTTCTACCATTCCTCTCCAAACGCCTCTCCTCCAACTCTCTCCTTGATCTTCCAAAAGCCTCGCCTCAACCACCGCCCCACCACCCCGCCCAAGAATCTGGCTTCCTTACTCCACTCCACGGAAACCACCCTCTCTAAGGCTACCACTGATATCTTTCCTGCCAAATCCAACTGCTTCTACTCCACCCAAATCCTCCTCAGCATTTCCGCTCCTTTGACACTAGACCACCCCCTTCTTCTGCAAATATCCTCTAATCTTGGCTTCACCTACAATGTCCTCTCCTAGTTGTCCTTCTATCTTTCTTTCCACTGCCCCTCAGTTCCTTTTGCAGTCTCTGCCTCCTCCCCTCTATCTGTGGCAGGCAGGGGGATCCCTCAAGGTTCAGTTCTGGGTTCTCTTCTATTTTCCATCTACATCTGACCTCTTGGAGAGCTTACTTGCTCCTACAGCTTCCCTCTCCATCTTTACATGCATCGTTTCCAAATCTACATTTTTTTCTCCGCAGTCTCACATTTCCTCCCATCTTCAGGATCTGTCATTTCCCTTAACTGTAATTTGCTTATATATTTTTCTTCCCCACTAGACTGTAAGCTCCCTGTGGGCAAGGTTTGTGTCTTCCAACTCTACTGTACTGTATTCTCTCAAGAACTCAGTACAATGCTCTGCATACAGTATGCATTCAATAAAGATCATTGATTGACTGATAAAGAGTTTGAGAAAGTTGATGGAGGGATGTGACACAAGGGAAGAGAGGACATTACAATCCTCACCATTCATGCATTCAATCGTATTTATTGAGTGTTTACTGTGTATAGACACCACACTAAGCACTTGGAAGAGTACAATACAACAATAAACAGACACATTCCCTGCCCACAACGAGCTTATAGCCAGAGCAGGGGAGACAGACATCAATACAAATATTTAAATTAGAGATATGTGCATAAGTGCTGTGGGACTGGGTGGAAGGGAAGAACAAAGGGAGCAAGTCAGAGTGATGCAGAAGGGAGTGGAAGAAGAGGAAAGGAGGGGCTTAGTCTGAGAAGGCCTCTTGGAGGAGATGTGCCTTCAATAAGGCTTTGAAGGTGGGGAGAGTCATTGTCGGATTTGAGGAGAGAGGGCATTCCAGGCCAGAGGCAGGATGTGGGCTAGAGGTTGGCAGCAAGATAGGCAAGATCGAAGCACAGTGAGAAGCTTAGCACCAGAGGAGTGAAGTGTGTGTGGGCTGTGTTGTAGAAGAAGAGTAGTGAGGCGAAGTAGGAGGGGATGTGATGGTGGAGTGCTTTAAAGCCAATGGTGAGGAGTTTTTGTTTGATGCAGAGATGGCTGGGCAAACATTGGAGTTTTTGGAGGATCTGGGTGACACGCTCTGAAAATTTTTGTAGAAAAATGATCCTATTTAAATTAGTATCTCTTATGGCAGGGCTGTTTTAACTTCTAGCTCAAAGAGGCAGCTTTTCACTGTGCAAGGGATGATGACGTTGGGTGAAGCCATGACTGGATCACTGGGACTTTTTAACCTTCCCAGTAACACAGTGCTTCCCTTTTCACTAGTCTTCCCTCTACTGTATCTGCTGCTGGTCTAAGTTGTGGTTCTGGAGATCAGGGAAGGGAAAGCGAAGCCAGAAGTTGGAGCCAATGAACCCAGGAGGGGCGATGAAACCAGAAGCAAGTTTCCATCTGTCAGTGCTAACGGAGCCTCAATCTGGATTTACACGAGGGCAGAGAATACAAGGTGGCAACTTTTGCCGTAAAATTCAGAGGAGCACAGAGAGTGAGGTTGAGGGGATGGAAAGGTGAAGGCCAAAATGCTCCGGAGACATCTGCAGGGGAAACTAGTGGAAGCAGCATGGCTTAGGGGCTAGAATCCAGTCCTGGGGCTCTAATTCCAACTCTGCCACTCATCTGTATGAAGCAGCATAGCTCAGTGGCAAGAGCCTGGGCTTGGGACTCAGAGGTCATGGGTTCTAATCCCGGCTTCGCCACATGTCTGCTGTGTGACCTTGGGCAAGTCACTTTACTTCTCTGGGCCTCAGTTCCCTCATCTGTAAAATGGGGATTAAGACTATAAACCCCACGTGGGACAACCTGATCACCTTGTATCCCCCCAGCACTTAGAACAGTGCTTTGCACATAGTAAGCGCTTAACAAATGCCATAATTATTATTATTACTATCTATTGTGTGACCATGGGCAACTCACTTCACTTCTCTGGGCCTCAATTCCCTCATCTGGAAAATGAGGGTTAAGAAGATTGTGAGCTCCTGTGGGACAGGGACGGTGTCCAACACAATTTACTTTTAACCATCCTAGCGCTTAATACAGTGCCTGGTACATAGTAAGTGCTTTACAAATACCACTAGTATTATTATCTGGAACTTTAGGGAGCTGGTGCTCTTGAAGGAAACTTAAAAGCCCCAAAAGGATTTTGTTATTGCAGATCTTAACAGTGCTTTTAAAAACCAATGGTTAAACGAGGATGGAAACTCAGTCATAATTTTGAGGTTCACTGATGTTTAAATAAAAAAGATATCTTCAGTTTTGTGGGCACACTGACTGATATGATTGTTCAAATTAGGGTCGATGCTGAATCCCTCAAAATAGGTGAAGTGCCTTGCGATTATCATGGATGTCAACAGGTACCTGAGAAGACAGATGGATAACCACTGGCATTAGTTGCAAATGCTAGGAGTAATACACTAAATAGGCCATTATTAGCGTATGCATATTAGAAAAATAAAAATGAAGATAAATCGCAAATATTTGCATTTAGGATTGCAAACCCAATTTTTAGCTGACTTAAAAGAACAAAGCCCAGTAATTTCCCCAAATGATGCATTTTTAAGCTCAAAAAACATAGAGTTTATGCATAGGTGTTCTGTTTTCGTTTATAAAATGATACTTATTTTCAGTCCAATGGAAAATAGAAATGTGTAGAAAGTATGAAATGATTAAGAAAACGTTGCCCGACCGAGAAATTCTTAATTATTTTGTTCTGGAAAAGTCAGAGTCTCTATTAATATTCATTAGATTTGGAAAGCAAATCCTAAATTTCTGTATTCAGCAATTCTTGAAGAATTTGGCTGGAAGAAATCTTGTTTTCACTTTCACCACCTCTTTGTATCCAAATAAAAGCTGTCTTTTATCAACTTTCAATGCAGAGCTGAACCTGGATGCATGGTGGTAGAGAATTGGGGTTTATACAGGAATACATTTAATCCATCCTTTATTTTCAAGATGCTACTATTATTGGTGGTAAGAGTCAACCCATCCATTCATTCACCCTTCTGCTAGTATTTACCGATTGCCTACTCTGCAGTAGGCATTTGGGAGAGTACAATGTGAAGCAAAAGACCCAGTTCTTTTTTGATGGGATTTGTTAAGTGCTTACTACACGCCAGACATTGTTCTAAACACTGGGGTAGATACAAGATAATCAGGTTAGGGGCTTGCAATCTTAATCCCCATTTTACAGATAAGGTAACTGAGGATCAGAGAAGTGACTTGCCCAAACTCACCCAACAGAAAAGCAGCAGTACTGGGATTGGAACCCAAGTCCTTCTGATTCCAAGGCCCATGCTGTATCCACTAGGCCACCCTGCTTCTCTTGCCCTAAAGGGGCTGGCAATCTAGGTTTCATGTCTCCCTATTCTTCCGAAACCTTCCCGACTTGACCATTCCCCTACGTCAAGTAGAAACTCTTGACCATCGGCAAACTTCTGACCATTGGCCGTAAGGAACTCCATTTATTTTCTCCCTCCATTTCACTCTCTTTTCCTGCTGCACCTCAGCTCCCATTCTTCACTGCCCTCAAGTTGCCCCTCCTACTATGCCTCTGAAAAAGTATTATTGCAAATATTGGGAGAGGTGACACTGATGAAATTTCTTCAGAAGCTAGACATGTCTTCTGTAGCAGGGTATGTGTCAGAGACATATAGAAACTTGGAAACCACCACGGTTTATAGAATTATTCTTGTTACGGAGCTTGTCACAACCGTCAGCTGGATTCAACTGTTTTCCCCTTTGACCTTGGGACTGTTCTTATTCAATTCTGATTCAGCCTGGATCAGAATTGTTAGACCGTGCTAAGTTCCAGTCAGTCTTTGGTGAGATCTGGGAAACCACACCCCAGATCAATCAATGGTATTTATTGAGCGCTTACTGTGTGCAGAGCACTGTACTAAGCGCTTGGGAAGCGCAAGTTGGCAACATATAGAGACGGTCCCTACCCAACAGTGGGCTCACAGTTTAGTCCCCAAAAAGGAAGCAGCACGATCTAGTGAATACAGCACGGGCCTGGGAATCAGAAGGCCCTGGGTTCGAATCCCAGCTCCACCACTTGTCTGCTGTGTGACCTTGGGCAAGTCACTTCACTTTTCTGTGCCTCACTTTGCTCATCTGTAACATGGGAATTAAGACTGTGGGCTTCATATGGGACAGGGACTGGGTACACCCTGATTTGCTTGTACCCACCCCACTGCTTAGTACGGTGCCTGGCACATAGTAAGTATACTTCCCAAGTGCTTAGTACAGTGCTCTGCACACAGTAAGCGCTCAATAAATACGATTGAATGAATGAATGGTTAACAAATACCACAATTATTATAATTATTATTATTACTACTTAAAAAACAAGGCACATTCAAAACATGCAAACAGAAGTGCTGTTGAAAGGGTACTGCGGAGAAGGATAGGAGAAACTACATTTCTCAGGAAGCAAAGGAGCCAATTCACTATATTTCACAAAGTAAGGGGATGAATTCTGGGTGGAATCCTGCTCCCAGAGTTCTCTTGGGGGAGCCAATTTTCCATGCCTTACCTCGGTGCCCGAACGTCCACATGCGGTGAGCTCTGTCTTCGCTTAATGAGGACTTGTGGGAAATTAAGCCAGGGAAATAAACATCCGTGGCTTACATTTGGATTTTATACTTTAAATCTTGTTTTTTTCCCCTTTTCCATCCCCGTTTCAAATGAAAGCTTCTCAGCAAAATTGTCCCTGCCCTGGGAACTAGGCCTACTTTAAGGGAAAGAGCCTCTTTATCGCCTATTCAATCCCTGTGGGAAAGATCAGTAAACACAATAAGGGCTTAGGCTTTCTGGTTTATTTCTCAATTTGAGTCTTCTCTTCCATTCCTTTTCATGTAAACTCTTCTTCTTATTATTATTATTATGTTATTTGCTGGTGATTGCTGGGTCTGGAAATGTTCTTAGCCATACTCCATCAGGGTTTTGAAACTCTTCAAAATTTTTTGCAGAGATTTCCATCAAACCGTGGTCAAAATTCTAGTTTCCCTTTTGTCTTCTAAATGCCCCGTTTGGTGGAGAGCTATTTTAGCAAGTCGACTACGGTCTCAGAAATCTGACTCCAAATGGGTAATGTATTCATTCATTTATTTATTCATTCAATCGTATTTATTGAGCACTTACTGTATGCTGAGCACTATATTGTGAACCCACTGTTGGGTAGGGACTGTCTCTATATGTTGCCAACTTGTACTTCCCAAGCGCTTAGTACAGTGCTCTGCACACAGTAAGCGCTCAATAAATACGATTGATTGATTGATTGATTATACTAAGAACTTGGGTGAGTACAATATAACAATAAACGGACACTTTCCCTGCCCACAGTGAGCTCAGTTCCCAAATTCTGCTATTTGACAATACATTACCTGGGGATGCATGGAAAAACAAAACAAAAGTGGAAAACAGAACCAAAAATGATGAGCTTGATTTCTGGCTGAAGACTTTGGTGACAATGGGATAGAAAGTTAACTGCATGGCAAAGATATATGATGTGAAGTAAGCCATGGGCTATTAGGAAATGAACTGGCACTCCAAGTCATACCAACCATATCAATGGGATTTATTGAGCACTCTGAAGAGCACTATACTAAACCCTTGGGAGAGTGCAATACAGTTGACAGACATGAGCTCTATCATTAAAACGCTTACTAGCTGCAACAATATCCTGCACTTATGTATTTATTTAGACCAATGCTGAACCCTTATGACTTTAGGTTATTCAATTGTAATTCGGTCACTTTACTTTGATTAGTTTATTTGAAAACATTGTTGAGTCTCTCTGCCCCATTAGAGTGTAAATTCCTCATAGTAGGCAAGGAACACATCTCTCTTTTTTTATGGTATTTGTTAAGTGCTTACTATACCCCAGGCCTGTACTAAGTACTGAGGTAAACACAAGCTGATCAGGTTGGACACAGTCCCAGTCCCACATAGTCTCACGCTCATTTTGCAGAAGAGGTAGCTGAGGCAGAGGGAAGTGACTTGCTCAAGGTCACACAGCAGACAAGTGGCAGAATCAGGATTGGAATAGAGGTTCCAGGCCTGTGCTCTATCTACTAGACCACCCTGCTTCTCGTTTATATTGCCCAAGTACTTCCCAAATGTTTATATTTTCCAGAGACTTCCCAAGTATTTATATTTCCCAAGGACCTCCCAAGTATTTATATTTCCCAAGTACTTAGTTCAGTGCATTACAGCCAAGGGATCCTCAATAAATACTATTATTACTACTACTACTGGATGCATAACGACCCCACCGGTGGCTCGCCATTAGCAATCAATTAGTGGCATTGACTGAGCACTTACTATGTGCAGAGCACTGTACTAAACGCTTAGGAGAGTCCACACAGCCAGAATTAGCAGACATGTTCTCTGCCCATATACGAGCTTACAGCCCAAAGGGGCAGACAGACACTGATGCAAATAAATGATTTAGAATACATAATTTAAAAATATGTACCTAAGTGCTGCGGGATGGGGTGAAGATCAAATGTCTAAAGGTCACCTATCCAAGTGCCTTAACAATGCAGAGGGAGAACGAGTTGGGGAAAAGAGGATTTAATTGGGAAAAGCCTCTTGGAGGAGATGTGATCTTAATAATGCCTTGAGCATTAGCAAGAGAGAGAGAGTGATCTCTTTGAGTGATGCTTCATGAAGACCAAAAGGCCTTTCCTAGATCAAGTCCCGCTTTTCCTCATCTCCCCCTCCCTTCTGCGTCACCCTGACTTGCTCCTTTTCCTCTTCCCCACAACCCAGCCCCACAGCACTTATGTACATATCTGTCATTTTATGTGTATGTATTCACGTCTCTCTCCCCCACTATAGACTGTAAACCCCTTGTGGGCAGGGAATGTGACTGTGCATTGCTGTAGTCTACTCTCCCAAGAGCTTAGTACAGTGCTCTGCACACAGTAAGTGCTCAATAAGTGCTCCCCTTCCTTCCTCTCCCTCTCGTCCCCCTCTCCATACCCCCCATCTTACCTCCTTCCCTTCCCCACAGCACCTGTATATATGTATATATGTTTGTACATATTTATTACTCTATTTATTTATTTATTTATTTTATTTGTACATATCTATTCTATTTATTTTATTTTGTTAGTATGTTTGGTTCTGTTCTCTGTCTCCCCCTTTTAGACTGTGAGCCCACTGTTGGGTAGGAACTGTCTCTACATGTTGCCAATTTGTACTTCCCAAGCACTTAGTACAGTGCTCTGCACATAGTAAGCGCTCAATAAGTACGATTGATGATGATGATGATAATAAATATGATCGAATGAATGAATGAATGACTCGGGATACCACGAGGACTTCTCAGAAGCAGGGACAGACCCCAACAGGACAAACCTGGGAATCAGAAGGACCTGTGTTCTAGTCCCAGCCCTGTCACTTGTCCGCTGTGTGACCTTGGGCAAGTCGCTTAACTTTTTTATGCCTCAGTTCCCTCACCTGGAAAATGGGGATTAGGACTATGAGTCCCAAGTGGGACAGGGATGTGCCTACCTCAGTGCTTAGAACAGTGCCTGGCATGTAGTAAGCACCTAACAAATACCACAATTATTATTATTCCTATTATTACCTGCAGACAATGTGGATGGACTATTTTGCCAGCTCCATGTCAGTCTTTTCAGTTAAAGACCACCAGCGTGAATAGGAAACAAAGCAAAGCTATATATCTGCTATGACGGTCACGGATCAAAATCGGATTTTAACTCTTTCTTTGAAACTCATTTATGAAAATTTTGCAGCCATCCCAATCCAGTACAGGAATTCCTCTGCCCACCCACAAAATGTTAGCATAGATAATTAGACTCTAGATTCTCTAATACAATCTGCATTCTAAGATAGCTGCTGCTTTAATAAACTTCCTTGAAAGTAGAGCAAAATGGATTATTTGACGAGCTAAAAGGACAGCCAGGTGTAACGTAGCTCACTTTATTTCAAGTGATTCATTATTCCACAAACTGACAGAATTTGAGATTGTTTGCTTGGAGGATTTTTCAGTGCATTAAGTTGGAAAGTCAAATCCTGTCTTCGGGACCAAGTCCTTTAAAGTCTCTTTCTTTTAAACTTTCAAAAATTTATTGAAATTCTTTAAACAAAGGATACCTTCTTCTGCATCTTTTTCATTTCCTTTAATTATATTTACAGGCTTTTAAAAGTTAGAAGTTGAAAAAAGTATTGCCAGACCTTTTATGTACCTGGCTTAACAGTCCCAAGACTCCTATTTCCTCGCAACAAGTCAGCAGGATACATAATCACTAAATGGATAGTCATTCCTTGAAAGCAAGCAAGAATTGTTCTCACAATTAGGTGCGTTCTACACTGAAACCTTGTTCACTCTTTCATAACCCATTAAGAAAAAAATATATTTTCTGAAAATCAATGAACCAAAAGCCCCCTTACAGTACGGCTCACAAAGGCTAAGGGAAATATTATTCTTGAAAATGGTCAGTAAAACTACAATTTATCACTCTGGCAATGCCATTTTCATAAAATGATTGTGGTTGGGGAGGACTGTTTGATGTATGATTCCTAAGAGATCTCCAAAACGTGACGTTAAGGTTTCTGTCCGGTCCTCAAGAGCAGTAGTCAATTGACCTAGTCTTTCAGTTCAAAGAGAAGCCTCAGGTTACGCTATACTGTGAGTTCTGGTTGAGCTTTGGTTAAATTAAGGGCAAGTTATACGGGTCACACTGCACGTTTAGATCTATACTTTTCATAAACCACAATTTCCTTTAAATGAAAAACACTTCATCTGCCTCTGAACTTGCTATGAAATAGAATATCTGCGACGTTAGGAAAACTGAATAATTTCTGATGACTGAAGGTGCATCAGAAGTGAAATTCCATACTCTAAGAGGCACCATTCTCCAATCAGGAGAACAGACAGAAGCTGCAGAACTCGAGAAAGTTATTTGATGATGATGATGATTTACTATTTTTCTTTTTAGTGGTCCTTGTTAGCGACTTACTATATGCCAGGCACTTCACTGAGTGCTGGGGTAAATACTCCTGAATCAGATTAGACACAGTCCCCGCCCCGTATGGGGCTCAGAGTCTTAATCCCCATTTAACAGATGAGGTGAGTGAGGCCCAGAGAATTGAAGTGGCTTGTCCACGGTCACCTAGCAGATGACTGGTGGAGCCGGGATAAGAACCCAAGTCTTTCTGGCTGCTCGATCCACTAGGCCACGTTGCCTGTCATGGACCTAATGAAGGCCTCTCAAACCATCAGTCCATCTGGAATCTGGAAATTGCTTAATAAATTTGGCTGTCATCATCATCAATCGTATTTATTGAGCGCTTACTATGTGCAGAGCACTGTACTAAGCACTTGGGAAGTACAAATTGGCAACATATAGAGACAGTCCCTACCCAACAGTGGGCTCACAGTCTAAAAGGGGGAGACAGAGAACAAAACCAAACATAATAACAAAATAAAATAAATAGAATAGATATGTACAAGTAAAATAAATAAATAAAGTTCAAAGATGGTGCCACTGACCAAGTCGGGGCGGGAATTCTTTGCCTCGGTTCATTCTCCAGGATGATGGAGTAACACGAGAATGCACACGGGGCCTGATCCGATTCGATTTATTTGATGCGGTCATGCTAGATGACGCAACGAAAGACGTGGGAGCAAGGCATATAAGGCACTTCTCCTCCTCTAGGGAGCTCTTCCAACTCAACAGACTTAGAGCTTTATCATTTAGGAAGTGCTGTAAGCAGTTGATTATGAACTGCATCCACACGCCCAAGCACTCTGTGCTTCATTTGCCTTATCTGTAAAATGGGAACGAAGACTGTGAGCCTCATGTGGGACACGGACTGATTAACTTGCATCTCCCCCGGTGCTTAGTACAGTGCCAGAACATAGTAAATGTTTAACAAATGCCATTGAAAAAAAAAGCAATCAGTAGTACCTACTGAGAGCTTAGCCTGTTGTGGACAGGGATTGTCTCTATTTGTTGCTGAATTGTACCTTCCAAGCCCTTAGAGAAGCAGAGCTGCAGAGAATCAGCGCGGCTCGGTGGAAAGAGCCCGGGCTTTGGAGTCAGAGATCATGGGTTCAAATCCCGGCTCCGCCAACTGTCAGCTGTGTGACTTTGGGCAAGTCACTTAACTTCTCTGGGCCTCCGTTACCTCATCTGTAAAATGGGCATAAAGACTGTGAGCCCTCCATGGGACAACCTGATCACCTTGTAACCTCCCCGGCGCTTAGAACAGTGCTTTGCACATAGTAAGCGCTTAATAAATGCCATTATTATTAGTACAATGCTCTGCACACAGTAAGCGCTCGATAAATACAACTGAATGAATGAATGCTTTCATATCACTGTTTTAAGTGTTCTGGTGAATACAACAGAATTTGCATATCCCTACCCTTCCTTAATAACAAGGTAAGCATATGCCTACAGAGTTCAAAGGGAAAAACTCTCTACTGCTTAGCATTTCACACACACGATCATTTCACCGTAGATAATGGCCAAAAATGGAAACGTTGGTTAAGCCAGGAAAAATATACGCTGTTCAAGGGAGCTATTTAAAGCTCTATTTCAAAGGGCTACTCTACTGCCCATAAAATATTTTAAACGACAAATATTTAAAAGCAGTGTTTAAAACGTGTTGAAAATTCAGCCTCATAATAGCTCAGCAAGTTCTGCGGCGCTTTTCAAAATTTATATTATCGTGACAGACCACCTCCATGTTCTACCTCGGTCTACAGTATAAACACCCCATACAAAGTACACTGCTTACATGGAAAAAAGCAGCAGGCATACCAGATACAATTAAGGCACGGCGTGGAGGTCTTACTCATACGGAAATTCACATCTCCTAAGAGACACTGTCCATTTCCAACTTTAAACAGCTAGGCAACTGGAAAATAATGACCCCCACGCAGTAATACGTTTATTTTCAATAGGCCCAGATTTCAGGGGGTGGATTTTGTTGGGCAGAATGATTTTGTTCCTTCTGCCATTATGCCACATTCACAGCTGAGTATAACAACCAAGTAATACGGTCACTGGCTTGTTTCCTGTCCTTCTTTTCTGGCCTTCATATCCACCTATGCCTTTCTTCTCAAGCAAGAGCGCTGGGAAGAAGAAATGCATCCTTTTCACTCTTCACATGCAGAATTTCCTCCACTGTTTTCTGGAAATCCCAAATGCACGTGGGGCTATTATGTGGGGAATAAAGTCTAGCAATAGAGAAGCAACCTGACCTGGAGGAAAGACCATGGATCTGGAAGTTGGAGGACCTGGGTTCTGATGCCCTGCTCTGCCACTGGTCGGCTGTGAGACCTTGGGCAAGTCACTTCGCTGCTCTGTGCCTCAGTTCCTTCATCTGTACAATGGGGACATGGAATGTGTCTGACCTGATTAGCTTGTCTCTACCCTGGCCCTCAGTACAGTGGCTGGCATGTAGTACATTTATTACTCTATTTATTGATTTATTTTACTTGTACATATCTATTCTACTTATTTTATTTTGTTTGTTTGGTTTTGTTCTCTGTCTCCCCCTTTTAGACTGTGAGCCCGCTGTTGGGTGGGGACTGTCTCTATATGTTGCCAACTTGTACTTCCCAAGCGCTTAGTACAGTGCTCTGCACACAGTAAGCGCTCAGTAAATACGGTTGATTGATTAATAAATACCATAAAAGAAAAAGACAAACAATAAAGAAAATAGAATGAAAAAGAAGGGCAAAAAAGGAGAAAAGGGAGAGAGGAGGAGAAAGGTAAGAAAGCATTTAGAGATTGCATCTCTTACCTGTATTTGCACTATCTCAAGTGCTCCATACAGTAGGCACCCAATTATTAAACTCCCCTCCCTTCTCCTCTTCTTCCCCAGCACACTGCTTAGAAGATACTCCACAGAAGAAACCTCCATAGAAGAAAAACTGCAGCCGAATTGTGTTTATAATAATAATAATGGTATTTGTTAAGCACTTGCTATGTGTCAGGCACTGGTCTAAGCACCAGAGTAGACATAATAATAATAATAATAATAATGATGACGGTATTTGTTAAGCGCTTACTATGTGCAAAGCACTGTTCTAAGCACTGGGGGGGATACAAGGTGATTAGGTTGCCCCACGTAGGGCTCACAATCTTAATCCCCATTTTACAGATGAGGTAACTGAGGCACAGAGAAGTTAAGTGACTTGCCCAAAGTCACACAGCAGACAAGTGGTGGAGCTGGGATTAGAACCCATGACCTCTGACTCCCAAGCCCGTACTCTTTCCACTGAGCCATATAAGGTAATCGGGTCCAGCACAGAGCTCATGATTTAAGATGGAAGGAGACCAGGGATTGAATCCCCATTTCACAGATGAAGTAGCTGAGGCACACAGAAGTTAAGTGAGTTGGCCAGGGTCACACAGCAGGCACATGGCTGAGCTACATTAGAACCCAGGTCTCCTCACTTCCAAGTCCATGCTCTTTCCACTACAAATTGCTGTGCAGAACATAGCAATTCTTCATCATATGGATTTTACAACTTTTGCTTGTCAGAGATTTTATCTCCTTTGTCCTCTAATTTCTGGCTGACTCCCGAGTTGCACATCTCTTGGAGATGTGAGCCCATTTTTGGGTACGGACTGTCTCTACATGTTGCCAACTTGTACTTCCCAAGCGCTTAGTACAGTGCTCTGCACACAGTAAGTGCTCAATAAATACGATTGATTGATTGATTCAAATGAAAAGGACTAATGACGATTCCCTTGAAAATAAATAATAAGTAAATACAGCACTCTAAACTGTAAGCTCACTGTGGGCAGGGAACATGTCTACCCACTCTGTCACACTGTACTCTCCCAGGTGCTTAGTACAGTGATCTGCAGATAGTAAGCACTCACTCGATGACTGATTGATTGAATGGATAACAAAACTGATATTCTCCCAGATGCAAAAAAAAAAAACAACAAACCATGGAGGAAACAACTTTAGCCATAAATTTATATGAAAAAAATAGGCAACTTTCAGTTTTAATCTTTGTCCTAGGGCTTAATACTGTGCTCTGGACTCATTAAATGCTTAATACATACTCTTTATTACTACTGCCAAGAAGCTATTTATATGAGTAGCAGTAAACTAGCAATATTCCTAGTTATACATACAATCAGGGGTCCTCTCTGGGTTAAAACATTTAGATTTAAAACATTGATAATATATCACTATTCATTGTTCGGGTTTACTTAACAACAATTTAAAACCACAGCATTGAAATGAAACTCTACCTGGCTTTACCTTCCAATAAGAATATTAGGCTGCTGGGCCCCAAGATAAATTAGATTTCTTATCATTCATCACTAATATTCCCAGAAAGGAGCCAGAAAGTGACCATGAACTGAAAATGAACTAACAAACCGGGGGAGGAACCTGATGGTAACAGAGTGGAGATGGAAGTGGGTATTTCAGGGGAATAACGATACCTTTGTCAGGATTTTCATACTCTTCTGATAACAGATGGTAGCAGCAGCCCACATTACAAATTGCCTTGATTTCAGACTTCGCAGCAAAGATCCTCAGAGTGTTCGGAGCAAGATCCCCACAAGTATGTAATCCTACAATTATGCAGTCCTGCAAAAAAGGGAAGGATAACAAAAAAAGAAAAACTGTTCAGGTAAAAAGTTTTTTAAAAAGGTGATTTTTTTAAATGAACATAATGTTCACGTCTTCCTCTATCTTTCCATATTTTGAAGATTCACTTCTTGATTATTTAATGAACAGTTATCCTGTGCAAAGCACTGTACTAAGCACTTGGGAGAGTACACTACAACAACAAAAAGACACATTCCCTACTCACAGAAAATGTACCTGTAGATACCAAATTTTGGTTATTCAACCCTGCCGCTTAAAGTAGCTGAAGGCAGTATTTTTACACCTGAATGAGATTGATGAAAGGTTTTGGATTTTTGCAGGAGAAGCCTAAAGGATGAGGGGAGGCTGGGGGTGAAGGTACATTTACAGGTTCCACTCGCCCCAACTCCTCTCCAGGCCACCACCCATTTTTCCGGGCCAACTATATATTCTTCCTCAGTCCCTGTTTGTCAATTCCCAAATCCCCAGACACTCCACAAGATCCACTGAAATGGGAAATGAAAAAATGTCTGGGCTTTGCAGATGCATGCTATCTGCTTAGGAAAAGATACATATTGGAAAACGGATATAATGTCACGTCTCTAAACTGGAAGCTCATTGTGGGCTGGGAACGAGTCTACCTGCTCTGTTACGGTGTAATCAATCAATCATATTTATTGAGCGCTTACTGTGTGCAGAGCACTGTATTAAGCTTCCTTTCCCCACAGCACCTGTATATATGTACATATTTATTACTCTATTTATTTATTTATTTATTTTACTTATACATATCTATTCTATTTATTTTATTTTGTTAGTATGTTTGGTTTTGTTCTGTCTCCCCCTTTTAGACTGTGAGCCCACTGTTGGGGAGGGACTGTCTCTATATGTTGCCAACTTGGACTTCCCAAGCGCTTAGTACAGTGCTCTGCACACAGTAAGCGCTCAATAAATATGATTGAATGATTGATTGATAAGCGCTTGTACCCTCCGATGTGCTTAGTGCAGTGCCTGGCACACAGTAAGCACTCAATAAATACCACTGGTTCACCAATTATTGTCATTTAATAAATTCTTCTTTGAACACGCAGAGGTGGCACCTCAATGGCATCCTCAATCGCTGTACTCTTCCAAGTGTTTAGAACGGTGCTCAGTACTTACTAGGTGCTCACTAAATACCACTGATTGATTGATCGACCCTGAGCCCTGCTGCCTCATGGCTTAAGTCTATTTCCATTTTAGCCAATGCAGCTCTTCTAAAATCCCACTCACGTCTTTTTTTTATGGTGTCTGTTAAAGAGAAGCAGCATGGCTCAGTGGAAAGAGCATGGGCTTTGGAATCAGAGGTCATGGGTTCAAACCCTGACTCTGCCAATTATCAGCTGTGTGACTTTGGACAAGTCACTTAACTTCTCTGTGCCTCAGTTACCTCATCTGTAAAACGGGGATTAAGACTGTGAGCCCCCCGTTGGGACAACCTGATCACCTTGTAATCTCCACAGCGCTTAGAACAGTGCTTTGCACATAGTAAGCACTTAATAAATGCCATCATTATTATTATTATTATTAAGTGCTACTATGTGTCAAACACTGTTCTAAGCACTTAAGTAGATATGAACTGTTTAGGTTGGACACAGTCCCTGTCCCACATGAGTCTTTTAGACTGTGAGCCCACTGCTGGGTAGGGACTGTCTCTATATGTTGCCAATTTGTACTTCCCAAGTGCTTAGTACAGTGCTCTGCACATAGTAAGCGCTCAATAAATACGATTGATGATGATGAGGTTGACACTAAGGAGGATGGAAAACGGGAGAACTGACACACAGAGAAGTGAAGCGACTTGCCCAAGGTCACACAGCAAGCAACTGAAAAGAGCCGGGATCAGAACCCAGGTCCTCTGAATCTTTCCACTCGGCCATGCTGCTTCTCTTGCCTCATTTCTCATCCCACCACTGTCCCCACTGCAACCTGGCTGCGGCCTCGCTGAAAGAAGCGCCAAGTAAACTTGGTGTAGGTCGCAGTAAATGGGACCCAGAGATAAAGAGCAGTGATGCATTCCACTGCCATAATTCACTGCAGAAGTTAGGTGTGCACTGCATCTGTCCCTTGTACTGCACTTTGGTTTGGTTTGGCAATGCCCGGCTTATACTATGAAACCACCTCCAGATCTGGAATGATGTCACGGAGTTCTGATTCGGCGGTGATATGGGAAGTTAAAGGTGAATAAATGTTGGATTCGCTAGGCTTGCTTTCTCTGGTTTCCAGGTTCTTTTTTTCCCTGTTTTTCTCATCTTCTCCATAAAGTTGTCGGTGGGCAGTTTTAGACAGGGCAGTGACTTCTGCGGCATCAACAGGCAAAATACTGATGAAAGGAAAGACATTTTCAGAACCCGTGTTCTGGTATATTTGCGACTGAGGACGCAGATTGTCCATGGTCTGTTTGATGGTGTTAGAGTCGGCAGGGTCTGTGAAGTCGTAAGTCGGGTCCGATGAAGAGGAAACTGAGACAGCTCTCTTGTCTGGACTTAGGGGGATGTGGGGAGGACTTAGGAGCTTCTCGTTGCAATCGGCTTCATAGTTCATTTTATCTGGCAAGGTCCTCTCTTTTGCCTTTTCTAACAACTGCTTGCTGGCATCTGCTTTGGCATGACTTTGATAGGCCTTCCAGTGTTTCTTCAATTTCCGGTTTCTTTCCTGAGCTCCATGGGTGTTGGTATTTGAGGAATCAATTCCATAAACTTTAAGGCCATACCTCAAGGACAGGAAGGAGCTCAGGTAGCCTTTGCCAGAACCCAGGTCAACCACCTAATTAAGAAAAGCAGAAGGAAGTGTATTAATGAACTGACAAAATATTCATAATAAACATTCCTTAACTAAAATAAAATCTGGGTTTCACAATTTATATAACTGATTTTGCCGAGAAATATGTAATTTATTTAATTGCTGGTTTCAAACTACAAACTGACAAAGACACAATGAGTAGCATAACCTTTCAAAGAAATGAATGGCACAATCACATGCATTACAGCAAAGATCGCAGTCATTTCTTTTTAAAGTGTTAAAATATTACCTTTTCAAGCTCTTTTTTAATTAACAAGAAACAACAATCTAATTTTGGGGGTGGGATTTTTTAAGGGCTTACTGTGTGCCAGGCAGTGTAATAAGAGCTGGGATAGATATAAATTAATCCAATTGGATGCAGTCCCTGTTCCACATTGGGCTCAAAGTCTAAGTAAGAGGGAGAAGAGGCAATGAATCCCTATTTTTAAATTGAGGAAACGGAGGCACAGAGGAGTTAAATGACTTGCCCAAGGTCACTTGTCAGGTGATTGGCAGAGCTGGGATTAGAACACAGGTCCTCTGGCTCGCAAGCCCATGCTCCCTAGAGCATGCTGCTTCTCTACTCATTGTCAAAACAGCTATTTGGTCCCTTAAAACATTTCCCCATACAACCAAAGCTTGTAGATTGCTCCACTGTGAATATCTTTAGCAGCAACACTTTACATTACGACATGCTTACCACGTTTATTCATTCATTCAATCGTATTTATTGAGTTCTTACTGTGTGCAGAGCACTGTACTAAGCGCTTGGAAGTATAAGTTGGTGACATATAGAGACGGTCCCTACTCAACAATGTGCTTATTGTGTGCAGAGCACTATACTAAGCGCTTGGAAGTATAAGTTGGCGACATATAGAGACGGTCCCTATTCAACAATGGGGGACAATTCACAGTCTAGAAGGGAATAATGGTATTTGTTAAATGCTTACTATGTGCAAAGCACTGTTCTAAGTGCTGGGGTAGATACAAGGTGATCAGGTTGTCCCAGGTGGGGCTCAGAGTCTTAATCTCCATTTTACAGATGGATAACTGCGGCCAAGAGAAGTTAAGTGACTTGCCCAAAGTCACACAGCTGATAAGTGGCGGAGCCGGAATTAGAACCCACAACCTCTGACTCCCAAGCCCGCGCTCTTTCCACTGAGCCACGTTGCTTCTCTAATATTCCACGTCAGTCCATCAGTTGGTCAATCGATAGCATTTGTGGAGTGCTTATTCAGCTCAGTGCCTTGTGCCAAATGGCTGGGATAGCATAACGGAGTTAGTAGACAGCTAACAGTGGCACAAAAAACAACAAATACCCCAGTGCAAGTTTGGATATCTGTGCCAGAATGCAATTAGGAAGGATGCGGTGTGGTGGATGAATACCGGGAGCACAGTCACCATAATGCAGCTGGGAACTGCTCATAAACAGGATGCGGCTCCGCCAGGAATCCTGGTATCAACAGTTCGCAGTTCGTTAGCATTGTAAAGAGAACAAAATTGCAAACCTTCAAAATTCACAAACAGCTTGCAGTCTAGAGGGGTAGACAGACATTAATATTAACGAATAAATTACAAATAAATTAGAAATAAATTAGAAATAAATAAATCATAATAAATTATAATAAATTATAATATAACATAATACAATAGTATAATTATAAATATAATTATATAATTAATCATATCAATTATAACAACAATATTAAATATAATATATTAAAAATATAAATATATATTAATTAATATTAATTATAATATATTATTATATATTGTTATATATAATATGATATAATATAGTATAGTATAATATAATATAATACAATATAATATAATATATTAGAAATAAATTTCTATTTATTTTTTTTGTTAGTGTGTTTGGTTTTGTTCTCTGTCTCCCCCTTTTAGACTGTGAGCCCACTGTTGGGTAGGGACTGTCTCTATATGTTGCCAATTTGTACTTCCCAAGCGCTTAGTACAGTGCTCTGCACATAGTAAGCGCTCAATAAATACGATTGATGATGATGATGAAGTGCTGAGGGGCGGTGGGGGGGGGATAAATTAAGGGTCTGAGAGTAGAACAGTGCCTGGCACATAGTAAACCCTTAACAAATACCACTATTATATTATTATTACTATTATTATTGTTAGAAGTTCCTGGGTTCTAATCCCAGCCCCGCCACCTGTCTGCTGTGTGACCTCAGGCAAGTCACTTCGTTTCTCTGGGCCTCAGTTAGCTGTAAAATGAGGACTAAAGATGTGAGTCCCATACGGGACATGGATTGTTGGAGTGTGTAGCTTGTATCTACTCCAACACTTAGTACAGTGGCTGGCACATAGGAAGCACTTAACAAATTCTATTAAAAAAAATCAACAGCAAACAAAAGCTAACACTATATTTGGTTCCTTTCCAAAGGTTCTTGGTACCAAAATCTTCGTGGTTGGGCAGGGGCTGACCTGAGGCTACTAGAATGTAAGCTCATTGCGGTCAGGGAATGTGTCTGTTTATTGTTATATTGTACTCACCCAAGGGCTTAGTACAGTGCTCTGCACACAGTAAGCACTCAATTGATACGACTGATTGAATAAATGACTGCAGCATCACTGCCTTAAGCATAATCGTCGACTACAAGTTTTATCATAATACCAATAATTCCGTCTTATTCATATTTTTATTTTTAATATGTAATAAAATGCCACTAGTGAACAATAAATATCCTAAGCCACTGACATATTGTCATTGCTCGAGAAAGGTGAAGCTTAAGCCCCTTTCAAAACTTGCAGATTCTGTAATCCTTAAAAGAGACTTCCACTCTGCTGTAAAATACGTTTCATTTCCATTGTTCGTTAGTTTTAAAAATCAAACATATGTGTGCGTGCCTATACATGCCGTTTGACTATTTGGCAACTATGTACTGGCATTTGCAGATATTTATCCATTAATTTGAACATTCATGTGCATACATATCATATTTAACCTCTAATTGCATCATATATATGCAGCTATGTGAGTAAAGAAAAAGATCAGAGGCAAAATGTCTCTTAAAATTTAATTATGTCCCCCTGATTTAAAGTTAATCCAAAAAGGGTTTTTTTAAAAAAAGATACCTAAAACAGAGACTTTTTTAAATAAAAGGTGGGCTTTTTTTCATTTTATGAATCCCAAAGTTTGAGCAAATAAAATCTATTTCAGGGTAGCATCGAATGCTAAAATAAACTTAATGCAGGGCACTCTATAGTTAGTATTTTGTGAATATGATAGCATTGTTTTTTGGCTTAAATGAGTGGTTAAAGAGTTGTTGATATATTTTTAAAAACAATTTATTTGCTCAAAGATGCCTGAAACTAATAAAGGGAGGCAATCATATTCCTTTTTTTGTCCTAAAGAACTTATGTATTCCTCAATGAAGGATTAAGATTTATTAAAGAAAATGAAATTTAATTCACAACTTTTATCCTGTATTACATGACAACAAGCTTTTTCTTCATCCTTTCATCATGGCTAATGACCACAACTGTGGGAAACAGTTCTGTACCAAAAAAATATATATATATCCTAATAGAAGACTGTGAGTTTTTTTTTGAATCTCTGTCTGGTTTAATGAGAAGAAGGAAAAAAATAAAAACAAAAACTGTAAGCTCATTGTGGGCAGGGAATGTGTCTGCTACATTGTTGCTTGTACTCTCCCAAGCAGTACAGTGCCCTGCACAATCAATAAATATAATTGATTGATGATAACATTAAAGGTGGGCCTAGGCTTCTGATGAGAGGTTAGTTAATCACAGGTCAGAAGCTAGCATGCAGATATTTTAGCCCCATGAAGAAAATGCTCCTAATTTCAATAAGACTGGTGAATACTAAATTGAGAAATTCAGAAAAAAAGTAGAAAATTCTTGGTTTAGGTTTCTAAGGGATGGATTTTATAACCTATTTATGCTTTCCATCTCAGTAACAATTGTAATAATAATATTGACTTTATAACCTATTTATGCTTTCCAGCTCAGTAACAATTGTAATAATAATATTGACAATAGTAATTGTGGTAGTTTTTTTAAGTGCTAGGTGCCAGGGACGGTACTAAACACTGGGGTAAATACAAATATTTCAGGTTGGACACAGTCCCTGTCCCTCATGGGGCTCACAGTCTTAATCCCCATTTTATAGATGAGACACAGGAAAGTTAAGTGACTTGGCCAAGGTCACACAGCAGACAAGTGGTGGATTTGGGTTCAGAATCAACTAATCAATCAATCAATCAATTGTATTTATTGAGCGCTATGTGCAGAGCACTGTACTAAGCGCTTGGGAAGTACAAGTCGGCAACACATAGAAACAGTCCCTACCCAACAGTGGGCTCATATTTATTGAATGCTTATTGTGTGCAGAGCACTGTACTAAGCACTTGGGAGAGTACAACACAACAATATAATAGCTACATCCCCTACCCATAACGAGCTAGAATAATAATTGTAGTAGTAGTAATAATAATAATAATAATAATAATAATAATAATAATAATAATAATAATAATGCTGTAATAACAATAATGATGGATCCAGATTCTTCTGACTCTCAGGCTCTTCTGACTTCCAGCCCCTTCTGATTCCAAGGCCCATGCTCTTTCCATTAAGCAACACTGCTTCTCTGCAATCTTGATGATTCAAGATTATATACTACAAAATTAAGGAGCAGTTAAAAAAAATGTACCAAACATTTAGTTATTCCAGCTAAGTCCTTAACATCCATAAAAAAGCTCCTTTAATGTGTACTTGTATATAATGATTCTAATCTCCTGCTATGCAGCCCCATTTTTGCGAAAAAAGGTTCATTAAAATGTTCTACATGACTCCATTTGTAAAATACAACCTTTTCATTGGCGTTTGTAACATTAACATCAACTACAACCTTTCTTCATTATAAAGAAGGCTATGATAATCAAATACACCCTGTATACCTTACTATGGCACTATTTTAATTAATTTACTGGTCCAGTGAAAAGAGCAAGACTGGAAACCAGGAACTCCAGGTTCTAATCTCAGTTCTGTCTGTTGCCTGCTGTGAGATCTTGGGTAAGTCACTTAACTTCTCTGTGCCTCAGTTGTCTCATCTGTAAAATGGGGATTTGATACCGTTCTCCCTCGCACTGTGGAACAGGGATTGAGCCCAAGCTAATTAACTTGATTCCACCCCAGTGCTTTGAATCGAGTAAGGGCTTAATGAATTCCATAATAATAATGTAAATAATATTAATGATAATTGTCATTATTATTTATGATAAGATGAATAAAAGATGAGCCACAACCAGAAATTTAAAAAGATGGAAAGAAACACGATGGAAGGATTTTATCTATATTCTGAAAAATGTTCTTACCTGCTTTATGCCACCAAATTCTGCAATGCTGCCTACAAGTTCTGACATCACCTTAACTTCATGTGACTTCTTAATATTCATAAATTCATCTAGCTTCACTTTCTCAACTGATCAAAAACAAAATTAAATTTAAAATGTTACTACCAAAGAAGCAAAGTCAGACCTGAATTTTCAAATGCGTTAAAGATTATTGTTGATTACACAGTAAGCTAAAACATCAAATGTACCGTTTCCATGATTACTTAAAGAATTTGCTGCTTTTGATTAGTTTACCGTATCAAATGAGGATTAATACAGTTGAGTAGTAAATATGGTACAGGAAAATATTGTTCCATTAGTACTAATAACAAGAGCTTGCAATATGCTCTCTAGATATCCTGCTTAGAAAAATGCTATGCTCCTTGAATTTTTTCCCCAGAATTTCTCTCTGTCAACTTGCAGTCAAGGTAAAAGTTTTGAATCAAAACTGCCCTACAGAGCTGGCTAATCCCTTGGATGGATAATAACACTATTACTTCTTCTTCATGAGCTAAAAGACCTATTATAAACCATAATTACCTAACCCATGCTGCAAAAACATTTAATACAGTTTCTCTCATTCTAACGACTCTGGTTTCTGGGTTGAAATGTTTTTTTCTTTTTACATGAATATTACAGAAAGTGCATAATGCACGCTCTGATTTCTTTTTCTGGACTTCTCTGGAATAACTGCAAATTCAACCCCATCAGATTTTTCCATGTGTCCCACAGATATCAGATCGAAGTCATGTATCTGCAAAACTGTAAGTTCAAAATGCAGACATAACTCATGTGATTAAAATTCACCGGAAACAAATGCTGACGGAATTATTCTAGAGCAAGGCTGTGCGTTAGTGCAAACACAAAAATCTGTTACTATATCACAAAAAAAGAGAATTATTGACTTCTTGGGGGCACATCAGGCCCTACCTAATATTTGGTGAAATGTAGCTTTTAATGTTAAAGATACAAATTTTCAAAAGCAAATATGGTAAAGTGCTCGCTTTTAGTTTAACATTTCAAAATTTAAAACCTGGGGGAAAAGGAGGAAATAATAATAACAGTAATTGTGGTATTTATTAGGCGATTACTATGTGCCAACCACTGTACTAAGTGCTGGGGTGGATACGAGCAAATTGGGTTGGACACAGTCCCTGTCACACATGGGACTGACAGTCTCAGTCCCCATTTTACAGATGACGTCACTGAGGCACAGAGAAGTAAAGCGACTTGTCCAAAGTCATGCAGCAGACACATGGCAGAGCTGGGATTAGAATCCATGACCTTCTGACTCCTAGTCTCATGCTCTATCCATTATGCCATGGAAATAGCTGAAACACAAAATTAATCAAATAATCAATCAATCAGTGGTATTCACTTAGTGCTTACTTTGTGCAGACCACTTACTAAATGCTTTGGAGAGTACAAGTCAACAGAGTTGGTAGAAATGTTCCCTGCCCACAGTGAGCATCTTCTCCTAATGACAGACATAAATAGCTGACTTGTAAAATGGTGGTAACAAGGATTTAGTTAAAATACATGTGGAAACAGTGATAATCAAATAAAACATAAAATCAAATAAGTACAGTGCTTTGTATACAGAAAGCGCTCAATAAATGCAATTCAATGAATGAGTGAAAGAAAAGATAAATGTGCCTTCATTCCAGCATTCTAATTTTAAATTTCCCTATCTTCTCTTTGGATTTAACCAATATTTTCTTACATTATCTTTGTTTTGCTGAGGAATCTCTTTAGTTATATGAGAATAGCCCCACAACCATAAGTAACACATTTTACCTTATTTTAGATTTTTAAAAATTAGGCTTTCAGAGTCTATTAGATAAACAAAGAGAAAATGTTGTAGCTATGATTCAGGCTTAGTTGCTTCAGGGCATGTAAAGAAGTCAAGCACCATGCCTCGTGAAGGCAATGATCTTTTCCTCAGATGAATTCTTACTGAATGACGAATCCCTAAAAACAATTAGGCTAAATATGTTTATCATCCCCAGTGGAATGAACCCATTCACGATAAATTAATACAGGGTAACAAACATACTTTGTACCCTGAGGAACAAAATTTGCATGACTGAAAAAGGGACAGGGTTAACAGAGAAAAAGCAGACAAACTAGAAGAAAGAGAGAGAAGAGGAGAGGAAAGAGACTGGAAAAGGCAGGGGGAAGAGATGGGAAATGGAAAAGGAAAAGGGTTAGGGGATATGCCCAGTAAGGGAGAGAGGAAAATGTAATGATAGAGAGATAGAGAGGAAGGAAGGGGAGGGGAATGATTTTTTCTTCTCCATTGCTCTCTGTCACCATGCCCAGCTACAGAAATGGTGCTGGAACCGGAGAAACAGACAGTCAGAACTGTGAACAACACCCCTGTTGAACTGTTCTGTCCTGACATTTGCTTATTTATTTATTTTACTTGTACATATCTATTCTATTTATTTTATTTTGTTAATATGTTTTGTTCTCTGTCTCCCCCTTCTAGACTGTGAGCCCACTGTTGGGTAGGGACCGTCTCTATATGTTGCCAACTTGTACTTCCCAAGCGCTTAGTACAGTGCTCTGCACACAGTAAGCGCTCAATAAATACGATTGATTGATTAGTACACTGCTCTGCACATAAGCACTCAGTAAATACTATCGATAACAATGATGATGTGGAGGAGGAGGAGGATGATGGTGCCATTTCCGGGTAAAGGGTAACTCAATATAATCTTATGATGATGATGACTCATTCATTCATTCAATCGTATTTATTGAGCGCTAATTGTGTGCAGAGCACTGTACTAAGCGCTTGGGAAGTTGATGATGACAATTCTCGGTAAAGTAATATAATCTTTTCAGGTATCAGGACAGGCCCCTCTCCGCCTGGTCTCTTCCCCCAAAGTGTGATTGTCTTTCCTAAACTGCAAGGGACATCTGTTTTCCTAAATTTAGCCATTCCTTCCATCCCATATCCTTGGTCTTTATAAGTGCTGGGAAAGAGTGAAGATTCCGCCCCAATTCCCCACACTTCTAATAGTTGTATTTTCTCTCTCTGTGCTCCCCAGAAAGAGGTGGAAACCGCCCCCGCCTCCAGCCTTGAATCCCCCAAAGCTGGCCAGGATCGGAGAGGTGAAGACAGGGTCTAGGATTCCTCTGATTGAAAGGCCACCCCTTTTGCATCTCCATGGCCCTAGAGCTGACAGGGAAGTATTTGATTAATCAATCGATGGCATTTATTGAGCACTTACTGTACTAAGACTTGGGAGACAACAATACAACAGAATTAGCAGACACATTCCTTGCCCACAATGGACTTACAGTCTGTTTCCTCTCCCTAAACAGGACATGGGGACAAAGCTGATTAAAGCAAACAACGGAGAAGGAGTGTAGCCCAGTGAATAGAGCACTGGAGTGGGTATCAAAAGGACCCGAGTTCTAATCCCAGCTCCGCCACTTGATTGTTGGGTGACCTTGGGCAAGTCACTTCACTTCTCTGGGCCTCAGTTACCTTGTCTGTAAAATGGGGATTGAGACTGTGAGACCCATGTGAGACAGGGACTTTGCCCAATCCGATTTGAATGTATCCACTACAGCGCTTAGTACAGTGCCTGGCACTTAGTAACCACTTAACAAATACAACAATTACTATAGTTAGAGTACAAGAATACACCAAAAGTGAAAGATAAGCCTATTTGTATTAAGGCCTTATTACAGTCTCCTTTTTTAAACACTTAAAGAAAGAAAAGCACACATACCAGTTCTTGATTGCTGATTTTCATTAAGGACTCTTTGTAGCTGTTCATATGGAGTACAGACTCCGAGATTTGGCAGAGAGTAATATTTGGCAATCAGGGCAAAGGACTCCACATCCACCAGCTTCTGACCATTTTCACCAAATATTTTATTGCATATGGACTCAGTATCTGCAGAGGAAGTCAAACATAAAGGTAAATTTAAAATAGGTTTCCTCTACTACTACAAGGGTAAAGAGATCCAAGAGTAAAATATACAGTTCCAAAGCAAAATTACAGTTTGAAAGTCAGAAAGACAATAAAGTATAATTACTATATACTCTTGCTCAATACCTGCAACATGAACTTCATTATACAATTCTTATTTAACTAGCCGCTAGTTAATTGTTCACCAGTATTATAGATGTTAATTCCAAATTTGGGGTTGGCTTTCCTTCTGGCCCTGAGACAGCTCCAAGAGAACAAATTTGTTTAATTTCTGGCTAAAAGAAATGCGACTATTAAATTTATGAACTGCCCTAACTGGACTACAACTGTGAATTTACAGGAAAAAAAGAACATATACCTACTACCTTAATCCCTGCTTTTTCCACTAAGTTCTACTACTTTTTCTCATGCTGCTTGGTAAACTGTCTTGTCCAGTATGCCCTTGGAATGGTAAAAAGGGTTAAAAAAAAAACCGCACTATCCAACAGCTCTAAAATGGAGCTTCAGATGCTCCAATTTACAGTGCAAAAGTTGAGCACATTCGGTTGCCATGACAATTTTTAAATATTCTCTCAATTCTTCCAGAACCAGGGCCAGAGAACGCCCTCTCTCTTCACACCCGGCAGACCGCTACTCTCCGGATCAAAGTCATTCTAAAATCATATCCTCTCCTACAGATCTTCCCCGATTAATTTGTCATCACACTCCCCCCACATCCTCTCTTCCCTCCTGAGCCCTTTTATTTTGATTGGCATTTGTTAAGGACTGACTTGGTTTCACAAAATGCTGTTCTGAGCACCGGGGTAGATACAAGTTTATTAGGTTGCACGTAGCCTCTACCTCACATGGGGCTCACCGTCTTAATCCCCATTTTACCGATGAGGTAACTGAGGCACAGAGAAGTAAAGTGACTTGCCCAAGGTCACACAGCAGACAAGTGGCGGAGCCAGGATTAGAACCTGGGTCCTTCTGATTTTCAGGCCCGTGCTTTTTCTATAAGGTCATGCTGCTTCTCCTCGGGTCGTGCTGCCTCACCCCTGGGTATGCGTAGTAAGAAAGACAGAGACAGAGTGATGGATTTTTGTGAGACAACTAATGGGCATAAACAGGTTACAGAACCTGCTAAAAGTTTCCAAGAAGCCAAGTTTAAATATTAGACTGGCACCTCGTCAATAATTTCTAACAGGCAGCGGATCTACACGTACTTCTTTAATAAACTGAACGTTTGATCTGTCTAAAGTAAAAAAACCCAGCAACAACATCTTCTACAGTAAATGTAAGTAAAAGTTGAAAATTTCCCCTTCCACTTCCTTCCAGTGAACTCAAGATCTATTCCCCCAACTCAGACAAAAAGAAAAATGTGTCTAAGTTAATTGCCAAGGGTAAATTTCTTTCTCAATGTAATCATGAAAGAAAAGCCGTTTCTGTGACAAAAATGTGTTAAAGACTTTCATTTTTCTGATTGCCCCATTGATTTCTTTGATGTTATACACCGAGACTAGAATAATGTTGCCAAATGCAACACAGAAATATTTAGCTACAATACAGTAGGGGCATCTCAATAAGCTATTGAGTGGCTCACATTTAAAGAGAAGCAGCATGGCTCAGTGGAAAGAGCACGGGCTTTGGAGTCAGTGGTCATGGGTTCAAATCCCGGCTCCGCCAATTGTCAGCTGTGTGACTTTGGGCAAGTCATTTAACTTCTCTGTGCCTCAGTTAGCTCACCTGTAAAATGGGGATCAAGACTGTGAGCCCCCCGTGGGACAACCTGATCACCTTGTAACCTCCCCAGCGCTTAGAACAGTGCTTTGCACATAGTAAGTTCTTAATAAATGCCATAATAATAACAATAATTTAAAGGCAATTTCTAGATGCTGGGGCAGCAACTGTTTAGCGTATGATAGAAACGGAGTTTTAAATCTTTAAGGTCAGAGGGACTCCTTATACCATTCGGTCATAGAACAATTTGCTAGCAGAAAGAAATGTGGTGTTTCTTTTGGAAGAGTAAGGATTTCAATCTATTTGAAATGTTCTAACGGTCTAGTTTGAGGTTTGTTGTGGATACTTGCAAAATTTCCAATCCAAATACAAAACATTGGTCTTTTAATTCCTCATTACCTTCTTGATAGTCCGGAAGGGATTCTGGTCCATTCACAACTCAACAGACTACGGCAAAAATGACAGTCCTTGAGTGATCCATGTAGACGCTTCCACACACAGATGACTGAGCTCATACACATAAGACTTTCAAATTCTTAGGAGGCATGTTTGGAATCAGCCGAGCCCTCTGAATGGAAAATGAACCCACACATCGCAGCCTGCGTCAGGAAAACCCTATATACACCCACAGACAAGCTGCGTGGCCTAGTTGTCTCACAAAAATCCATCACTCTGTCTCTTACTACGCATACCCAGGGGTGAAGCAGCATGACCTGTCTCCCCCTTTTAGACTGTGAGCCCACTGTTGGGTAGGGACTGTCACTATATGATGCCAACTTGTACTTCCCAAGCGCTTAGTACACTGCTGTGCACACAGTAAGCGCTCAATAACTACGATTGATTGATTGATTGATTGAGAAGCAGCATGACCTTATAGAAAATGCATCAGCTTGGGAGTCAGAAGGGACTGGGTTCTAATTCCCATCTCTGCCACACATCCGCTGTGTGACCTTGGGCAAGTCACTTAACTTCTCTGTCCCTCAGTTTCCTCATCTGTAAAATGGGGATTCAATCCCTGTCCTCCCCCTCCTATTTAGAATGTGAATCCCACGTGAGGCAGGGACTGTGTCCGATGTAATTATCTTATATCTAATGTGTCCGGGAGAAGCACTGCTCTCCACATGGAGGAAGGAGATTCTTTTTTTTTTTTTTTTTTGCAGGTATCAGGCAGAAATGGTGGATGGTCCTGGGAGTTTAGAACATAGGCCTGGGACTCAGAAGGACCTGGGTTTGAATCCTAACCTTGTCACTTGTTTATTGGGTGACCATGGGCAAGTCACTTGACTTCTCTGTGCCACAGTTAACTCATCTGTAAAACAGCGATTTAGACTGTGAGCCCCATGTGGGACATGGACTGTGTCCAATGTGATTAGCTTGGACCGACCCCAGTGCTTAGTACAGTGCCTGGCACATAGTAAGGGATTAACAAATACCGTTAAAAATAAATAAAGGAATAAAGGATATGGGATAGATCCAGGTAGGATTCACGGTATGCAGAGGAAGCTCTGCGCTAAGGATCAGCTTCAAGCAACATGGCGTTAGAGCTGACTGAGAAGCAGCCTAGAACATCCTAGGAGCCTGGGCTTGGGGTTTGGAGAACTTGTGCTCCAACCAGGCTCATCGCTTGGCTGCCGTGTGACCTTGGACAAGTCACTGTGGCTCAGTAGATAGAGCACGGGCCTGGTAGTAGGAACAACCTGGGTTCCGATCCTGGCTCCGCCACTTCTCTGCTGTGTGACCTTGGGCGAGAGCTTCACTTCTTTGGGCCTCGTTCCCTAAAATCTGTCACATGGGGATTTAGATTGTGAGCCCCACGTGGGACAGGGACTGTGTCCAACCTGATCAGTTTGTATCTACCCCAGCGCTTGGAACAGGTATTGAATCCTCATTTTGCATCTGAGGCCCAGAGACGTGAGGTGACTTTCCCAAGGTCACACAGCAGACAAAAGGTGGAGCCAGGAGTGGAACCCAGGTCCTCTGATTTCCAGGCCCGTGGTCTTTTCACTAGGACACGCCACATCTCATGAGCGTCTCCTCCAATAGACTGTAAGCTCTCTGCGAGGAGGGAATGTGTCTAATTCAGTTGTACTGCTTGCTTCCAAGTGCTCTAAGTACAGTGCTGGGCACACAGCACTTGAGAAATATGAGTGATTGGTTGATTTTCTAGGCCATGATGACTTTTGGGCCTACTTTTGCTCTTTGAAGCTTGCCCCCTCCCAATCGCCAAACCCATCTAAAATCTCTACCGCTTACATCCAAACTGACTCCTGTGCTGTGGTCGGATATGGTTGCATCTCTGGAGAATTACTCTCAATACTCCCTTCCCTCTCCTGCTCCTCCATCCAGCACAGCCTGTAGTTGCTGCTCAAATGAGGAGCGCTTATTGTGTACATATTTTTTTACTCTATTTATTTATTTATTTTATTTGTACATATCTATTCTATTTATTTTATTTTGTTAGTATGTTTGGTTTTGTTCTCTGTCTCCCCCTTTTAGACTGTGAGCCCACTGTTGGGTAGGGACTGTCTCTATATGTTGCCAATTTGTACTTCCCAAGCGCTTAGTACAGTGCTCTGCACATAGTAAGCGCTCAATAAATACGATTGATGATGATGATGAAATGAGGTAGTAGCCCGTGGGCCTCCAAATAACTCCCTGCTCTTGATTCCTCAAGCAGCAAAATAATGAATGATAAACAGACGATATTTATGGCGCTAATTTCCCCCGGAGAAATCTGCTCGTTTGATTTCTGGGAATCTACAACATTGGCTGGCGAAACCAACAGCGTCGTTGGACAATATCTGGAGTCCTAGCTACAGCTTTTAAGTGCATTCGCAGTGTCTTGGATAAAAGCATCCACACACGGCTGGAAGAGAGAGAAGACTGGAAGGTGACACCCTAAAATTGGGACGAGGTGTCTGGTGTAGTGGCCCGAAATTTCCAGATCATCTGAAATGCGGTACAAGGGTAAACGGCACACTAATTTAATTCACAGATGATACCAGATGGGAGGAAAGCAGCACAGATCGAATGCGGAAAAGTGCAACCTAATGCATTCTTTCTTCAGGGATGGAAATAATCTGAAACACAGAGACAGTGTGCCCTTCAAATGAACTGTGAGTCAGGAGGCCTGTGTTCTGTTCCCTACTCTGTTGTGGATCGTGGCGAGTCATTAAGCCTCTGTGGGAGTGTTTTCCTGTCTCTCTGTCCCTCAGGTGCCATGGGAGATACTAACATTTGCCCTATAACTATCTGAAAGAAAAATTGTCTTATAATCCCCAAGCCCAGAATTGTTATTGGGCCCGCTGTGCCCTGCGGCTTTGTGCAAAGTTTCCGAGGAG
Source organism: Tachyglossus aculeatus (assembly GCF_015852505.1). Lineage (NCBI taxonomy): Eukaryota > Metazoa > Chordata > Mammalia > Monotremata > Tachyglossidae > Tachyglossus > Tachyglossus aculeatus. The sequence continues at coordinate 30,705,821 of NC_052079.1, read as the reverse complement.
AGTGGGGGAAGAAAGGGTCTCACAGAGGGGAAATATGTGACTTTTTTGTGTGAGATGAGAATGTTTCTTGTTTTCCTATTGTTTCGAATAAGGATGTGAGTTTGATTTCAGCATGAAAAATCGAAAAGGACGGAATTTGAACCAGACTCCTAGAGGCGCAATTCAACCAAGGAAAATTAGATAAATCACAATCCCTCGGAAAAGATCGCTCAGTCTAGAAGAACTGCTTGTTAGGAGTCATGGCAAATGAATTCCTAAGAGATGCTCTCTTCCTCTAAGGGAGACAGACAGACAGACACACACACTCCCTCTCTCTCTCTCTCTCCCTCAAAAATGAAAAAAAGAAAAATACTTCCTGACCTCCTAGGAAAGGACAAAAAAAAAAACCCATCGCTTAGCTTAGAGAAAAAAGACAGGACTAAGTTTCAGTGTTTAGAACAGTGCTTGGCACATAGTAAACTTTTAACAAATACCATTCATTCATTCATTCGTATTTATTGAGTGCTTACTGTGTGCACAGCACTGTACTAAGCGCTTGGGAAGTACAAGTCGGCAACATATAGAGATGGTCCCTACCCAACAACGGGCTTACAGTCTAGAAGAGGGAGACAGATAATTATAATTATTGTTATTATTATGAAGTTTTCCATCAGTTGGAAGGAAAATGCGTCTGAACACTCACTAGTTCACCTCTCTGAATCAATGTCATATTGACACTTCTACTAAGGTAATCATTATTTTAGCTTTAAAATTAAATGAACTGTCAATAAATGCCAAGTTAAAAAAAAGCCTAAAAGCCTCATTACTTCATTCACACCTGATCCTGTTATTTGGCCAGAATTTCCCACCACACAACTGTTCGCTTTATTTTTAGATTAATAATAATAATAATAATAATAATAATAATAGCATTTATTAAGTGCTTACTATGTGCAAAGCACTGTTCTAAGCACCAGGGAGGTTACAAGGTGATCAGGTTGTCCCACTGGGGGCTCACAGTCTTAATCCCCATTTTACAGGTGAGGTAACTGAGGCACAGAGAACTGAAGTGACTTGCCCAAAGTCACACAGCTGACAATTGGTGGAGCCGGGATTGGAACCCATGACCTCTGATTCCAAAGCCCGCGCTCTTTCCACTGAGCTACGCTGCTTCTCTAGATAGTACTTGTTAAGCGCTTATTATGTGACAGGCGCTGTCCTAAACTCTGGGGTAGACACAAGGTAATCAGGTTGGACACGCTCCATGCCCCAAATGGAGCTCACAGTCTTAATCCCCATTTTACAGATGAGGAAACAGAGAAGTCACTTGCCCGAGGTCACACAGCAGATAAGAAATGGAGCCACGGTTCGAACCCAGCTCCTTCTGACTTCCAAGCCGTGCTCTAACTACTAGTCCGTGCTGCTTCTCACTTAAAGAGATGTTCTAAAACCCTGCACACTAATAGGAGTTGTTTTTTTTTTTTTTTACCAGTTCTTTGGAAAAGCGATGCCAGGATCGATACGCCTTCTTAAACCCAGAACTCACTTCATTCCCATGCATCACTCTCTTACTTTTTGAGGCCCGGTTATCCTGACGGCTTTTTTCATTAAAGCCAGTGGGTCTCCCTTCAACTCCCTTCTCGTCCAGATGATGGAAAGCAATTTCAGTAAGTGCTTAACTTTGTCAAGTCCGCGGCCACTCCAGGGCCTCAGGCGCTCCAGATTCAAAATTGCATTGTACAATGTGCTTCCACAAGCCCTTGCCTCTTAGAAAGAATATGTCTCCCATGACTCGCAAGTGGCTTTTGTTTTCAATCAATATTCTCCCTCCAACTTCATCCAGGTGAGGATACAGCTTTTAAATGTTAAAGATTGGCTTGCTTCTTTGCAAAATGAGCCTAGGGCTACTTGAATTCAAATGGAGTGAGAGGAATTTCGGGTCTAGTGGACTCCACGGACTAAGGTAAGCAGCTGTGAGATCAAAGAGAAGCAGCTTGGCTCAGTGGAAAGAGCAAGGGCTTGGGAGCTAAAGGTCATGGGTTCTAATCCTGGCTCCGTCACTTGTCAGGTGGGTGACTTTGAGCAAGTCAATTCACTTCTCTGGGCCTCAGTTACCTCATCTGGAAAATGGCGATTAAACCTGTGAGCCCACGTGGGACAACCTGATCACCTTGTACCCCCCCCCCCCAGTGTTTATAACATTGTTTCGCACACAGTAAGCGCTTAACAAATGCCATCATTATTATTATTAAATTCCCATTTCTTGACCTAAAAGACATCACAGCCTGAAAAAAAAAACAAAAAGGGGAAATTCCTAAGTATGTGGAATACCATCAATTGCATTTATTGAGCACTTACTGTGTGCAGGGCACTATACTAAAGGTTTGGGAGCGCACACTACAACAGAATTGGTAGCTACGTTCCCTGCCCACAAGGCACTCACGGTCCAGAAGTAATTTAAAACCTAACTGGCCTTTTCAATCAGCTCTTAGAATTATGGCATTGATTAAGCACTCACTATATGCTAAGCACTGGGCTAGATACAAGATGATCAGATCAAATACAGTCCCTGTCCCATTTGGAATGCAGAATCTAAGAGGGACGGAGAGCAGGTATTTAATCCCCATTTTACAGATGAGGAAGAAGAGGCCCCGTGAGAAGAAGTGACTCACCCCAGATCACACAGCAGCTTTGCTAAGCTGCCCTGACAGGGCTATAATCTTTCGGCTTTGCCCTGGTTTGCAGTCTGCGGAATTCTTGATAATAATAATAATAATAATAATAATAATGATGGCATTTATTAAGCACTTACTATGTGCAAAGCACTGTTCTAAGCGCTGGGAGGATACAAGGTGATGAGGCTGTCCCACGTGGGGCTCACAGTCTTCATCCCCATTTTACAGATGAGGGAACTGAGGCCCAGAGAAGTTAAGTGACTTGCCCAAAGTCACACAGCTGACAAGTGGTGGAGCCGGGATTTGAACCCATGACCTCTGACTCCAAAGCCCGGGCTCTTTCCCACTGAGCCACGCTGCTTCTCTTGATACACGTGTGTGTATCTGAATACCTGGATTCTTTATTTTCCTTCTTAAATTCTGAAAATCTACAAGTTGCTTTTCTCCACCAGCTTTAGAAAATATCCAATCGAGAGACCTTTTTGAACTGTACCAGGCTGCTGCGACAATGGCTGGTTGTAAAGACTAGCCTTTGGGACCGTGACGAGATTAAAAGAAAAAATCTAGGGAGAACAAAAACCATTTCGAATGACTAGACGGACGAAGTCTTTTTTAAAAACAAGTTCATCCTCTAAAACGCTTGATGTGCCAGACATCTGCTGGAGCACACGTACTGTGAATGAAGTCAGTGTAGCCCTGGGAATGGTGTCTGCTAGGAAACCAGCACAAATCCTTATTTATTGGGAGTCCCTGACGGAAGTTTTGAAAGGATACTGGCAAGAAAATAATGAATAAAAAACACCCCTGCCTCTTAGATACTTGGAATATACTTTCAAAACTATTTAAAAAATCTAAAACCCTCCTGAGAGAACACAACCGCTAAGCCCTGAAAACACCCTTATCTTTAACGATCCCAACATCGTACTGAAGCTTCTGGTAATAATAATAATAATGATGATGGCATTTATTAAGCGCTTACTATGTGCAAAGCACTGTTCTAAGCACTGGGGAGGTTACAATGTGAACAGGTTGTCCCACGTGGGGCTCACAGTCTTAATCCCCATTTTACAGATGAGGTAACTGAGGAACAGAGAAGTTAAGTAATAATAATAATAATGGCATTTATTAAGCACTTACTATGTGCAAAGCACTGTTCTAAGCGCTGGGGAGGTTACAAAGTGATAAGGTTGTTCCACGGAGGGGCTCACGGTCTTAATCCCCATTTTCCAGATGAAGGAACTGAGGCACAGAGAAGTTAAGTGACTTGCCCAAAGTCACGCAGCTGACAGTTGGCGGAGCCGGGATTTGAACCCGTGATCTCTGACTCCAAAGCCCGGGCTCTTTTCCAATGAGCCACGCTGCTTCTCTACAGATGAGGGTACTGAGGCTCAGAGAAGTGATGTGACTTGCCCAAGGTCACGCAGCAGACATGTGGCGGAGCTGGGATTCGAACCCATGACCTCTGACTCCAAAGCCCGGGCTCTTTCCACTGAGCCAGGCTGCTTCTCTGAAAATCTACAAGTTGCTTTTCTCCACCAGATTTGGAAAATATCCAATCGAGGGAGCTTTTCGAACTGTCCCAGGATGCTGCGACGATGGCTATTAGTAAAGACTAGCCTTTGGGACCGGGACGAGATTAAAAAAAAAAAATCTCGGGAGAACAAAAACCATTTCAAACGACTAGGCGGACGAAGTTCTTTTAAAAACGAGTTCATCCTCTAAAACGCTCGATGGCCCGAAGTCACACAGCTGACAACTGGCGGAGGCAGGATTTGAACCCATAACCTCTGACTCCGAAGCCCGGGCTCTTTTCATTGAGCCAGGCTATCACTCAATGGTATTATCGAGTCCGTACTCCTCCTTTAGACTGTAAGCTCCTTGTGGGCAGGGAAGGTGGCTACCAACTCTGTTACGGCGCGCTCTCCCAAGTGCTTAGTACAGCGCTCTGTACGCACTCAATAAATAACAATATTTATACCAACTGATTGGTTATTGTGGACAGAACCGGCACTAAGCACTTGGGAGAGTATGATAAAACTCACGCGTATCTCTGACCCCGCCATCTCTTAGTACAGTGCTCTTAGTACAGTCCTGTATATATGTTTGTACATATTTATTACTCTATTTATTTATTTATTTTATTTGTACACATCTATTCTATTTATTTGATTTTGTTAGTATGTTTGGTTTTGTTCTCTGTCTCCCCCTTTTAGACCGTGAGCCCACCGTTGGGTAGGGACCGTCTCTATATGTTGCCAATTTGTACTTCCCAAGCGCTTAGTACAGTGCTCTGCACATAGTAAGCGCTCAATAAATACGATTGATGATGATGCTGCTGCTCAAGTGCTCAGTACAGTGCTCTGCACACATAAGTGCTCAATAAATCTGATTGAATGAATCGCTCTCTCTCTCTCTATCGTCTCACTCTTGATCTCCATCTCTCTCTCTCCCCTTTCCCTTTGGATCCCTGCCCTTCCCTTCTGCCACGTGCCTGGGAGATGCATTTTTAGACAGGTCTAGTCACTGACTTCATCTCCTTCCGATCCACTGAGTAACGATGAATTGGTTTGCTGATAATGTTCCATCGGATTCATGAGCAATTAGCGTCTTTTTCCAAGTGCGACCGCAGACAGGACCATCACCACAAAAGCAGCCCATACCGAGGAATGGGTCTGACACGCTGGCTTACGGGAACGACGTCGCTTCAGTTTGATCTCTTGCACTTTTTTAAATTTTCCGATCTACCCTGTTCCACGGCTGCTTTATCCAGTTCAATAGGTGTCAGGGTGTGTACTCTTATTATTACGGTACTGTTTTAAGCAGAAGTTAAACAATCGGCTATATTTCCTGAGCGCTTACTGCGTGCAGAGTTCTGGGCAGAGTGAACAATATGACAAAGTTGGTAGACATGTTCCCTGCCCACAATGAGCTCACGGTCTAGACGGGGAGACAGACATTAATATAAATAAAGGACAGATCTATACATAGCCGCTGAGGATGCGAATCCAATTACAAGGGCGATAATAATAATGGCATTTATTAAGCACTTACTATGCGCAAAGCACTGTTCTAAGCGCTGGGGAGGGTACAAGGTGATCAGGCTGTCCCACGGAGGGCTCACAGTCTTCATCCCCATTTTACAAATGAGGAAACTGGGGCCCGGAGAAGTTAAGTGACTTGCCCAAAGTCACACAGCTGACAAGTGGCGGAGCCGGGATTTGAACCCGTGACCCCTGACTCCAAAGCCCGGGCTCTTTCCGCTGAGCCACGCTGCTTCTCCAATGCAGCGATGCAGAAAAGAGGGGGAGAAGAGGAAATGAGGGCCTTGTTGGGCAAGTTAATCAGGTAGGACACAGTCCTTGCCCCACATTCTCGCCATTATTATTATTAGCATGGCATTCGTTAAGAGCTTACTATGTGCCAGGCACTGTACTAAGCGCTGGGGCGGATAAACGCAAACTGGATAGCACAGTCCCCGTCCCACACTGGGCTCATAGTCAATCCCCATTTAACAGATGAGGTAACTGAGGCCCAGAGAAGCGAAGTGACTTGCCCAAGGTCACACAGCAGACAAGTGGGGGAGCCTGGATTAGAACCCATGACCAGGTTTGTGGTCTCGCCACTACGCCACACATCCCACCAACAACCCCACCCCACTTAGGTACAAACTTTAAATTATTCATTATAAATGACCTATTTATTCCTATTAATATAGGTCTCTCCCTCTAGGCTGTAAACTTGTTATAGGCAGAGAACATATCGGCTAATTCTGTTGTACTGGACTCTCCCAAGCGCTAAGTACGGTGCTCTGCACTTAATAAGTTCTCAATAAATACCACCGACTGATTGATAAAGTGGGAAGGGAACAGAACTGAAGTGGTTTAAAAACAGGGCTTCTGAGAGAGGGATTAGTTATAAACATTCTTTGATGCAAGGAGGGCCAGTATTTACACAGAAAGTCTTCCCTAATTAATTTTCCATGTCCTGGTCGCAGCAACCCAATACCACCATTAGAAAATCCCTTCTCTCAGCATTATCTTCAACCCTTATTTTCTGTGTATATTTTGGGAGTCCACTTCTTGCTGCATGCAGTTATTCATTCAGCTGTATTTTCATCCGAAGAGAAGCAGTGTGGCTCAGTGGAAACAGCGGGGGCTTGGGAGTCAGAGGTCATGGGTTCGAATCCCGACTCGGCCGCTCATCTGCTGTGTGACTTTGGGCCGCTTTGCCTCAGTTCCCTCATCTGCAAAGTGGGGGTTACGACTGTGAGCCCCACGTGGGACAACCTGATCACCTTGTATCCTCCCCGGCGCTTAGAACAGTGCTTTGCACATAGTAAGTGCTTAACAAATGCTATCATCATTATTATTATCCTGATGCAATCAATCAATCAATCGTATTTATTGAGCGCTTACTGTGTGCAGAGCACTGTACTAAGCGCTTGGGAAGTACAAGTTGGCAACATATAGAGACAGTCCCTACCCAACAGTGGGCTCACAGTCTAAAAGGGGGAGATGGAGAACAAAACCAAACATACTAACAAAATAAAATAAATAGAATATATATGTACAAGTAAAATAAATAAATCATCATCATCATCATCAATCGTATTTATTGAGCGCTTACTGTGTGCAGAGCACTGTACTAAGCGCTTGGGAAGTACAAGTTGGCAACATATAGAGACAGTCCCTACCCAACAGTGGGCTCACAGTCTAAAAGGGGGAGATGGAGAACAAAACCAAACATACTAACAAAATAAAATAAATAGAATATATATGTACAAGTAAAATAAATAAATCATCATCATCATCATCAATCGTATTTATTGAGCGCTTACTGTGTGCAGAGCACTGTACTAAGCGCTTGGGAAGTACAAATTGGCAACATATAGAGACAGTCCCTACCCAACAGTGGGCTCACAGTCTAAAAGGGGGAGACAAAACCAAACATACTGCAAAATAAAATAGAATAGATATGTACAAGTAAAATAAATAAATAGAGTAATAAATATGTACAAACATATATACATATATATAGGTGCTGTGGAGAAGGGAAGGAGGTAAGATGCATTGGAACTTCTTTCTCTTACACATTTGTCTCCCCGCTCGCACTGTTTGTGAGGAATTCAGTCTGTCCACTCTATTGTAAACTCCTGGAGAGCTGTGACTATGTGCTGTAGTCTCTGACGCACTTGATCGCATGATTCACACTCAGGGGATGCTTAATAAAAATCACTGTTGCTGGTAATGATAGTATTCAAAGTAATTATTACTTATAGTAATAACCGCGGTATTTGTTAAGTACTTACTCTGCACCGAACAGTATACTAAACATGGGCTTGGATAATCAGTCCCTTCCCGACACGGGTCTAATGAGGAGGGAGAACAGGGTTTGAACTTCATTTTGCAGATGAGGAAACTGAGGCTTAGAGAAGTGAAGTGACTTGTCCAAGGTCACACAGCAGACAGGGGGTGGAAGAGGAATTAGAACCCAGGTCCCCTCCGAGACCCTTGCTCGTTCCACTAGGCCATGCTGCGGAGTGAAAAGTAGTTGGGCTTGGTAAGAGGGGCTGCTATGCCTTCATTTCACATCTGTAAATGATTTACACTCGTAAAGTATTTATTATCTCCATAAATTATTCATTTATATTAACGTGTGTCGACCCTGTAGGGCAGTAAGCTTGTTGTGAGCGGGGGAAGTGTAATATCGTACTCTCCCAAGCGCTTAGTACAGAGCTCTGCACACAGCAAGTGCTCAATAAGCAGCATGGCTTAGTGGCAAGAGCCTGGACTTGGGATTCAGAGGTCATGGGTTCCAATCCTGCCCCCGACACTTGTCAGCTGGGTGACTTTGGGCCCGTCACTTCACTTCTCTATGCCCCAGTTCCCTCATCTGTAAAATGGGAATAAAGACTGTGAGCCCCACAGGGGACAACCTGATTACCTTGTATCTACCCCAGCATTTAGAACACTGCTTGGCGCATAGTAAGCGCTTAACAAATATCATTGTAGACTGTGAGCCCGTTGTTGGGTAGGGACCGTCTCTATCATCTACCGTCTCTGTGCCTCAGTTCCCTCACCTGTAAAATGGGGATGAAGACTGTGAGCCCCGCGTGGGACAACCTGATCACTTTGCATCCCCTGCAGCGCTTGGCATATAGTAAGTGCTTAACAAATGCCACATTATTATTATTTAGTATTATTTGTTGCAGATTTGTATTTTATTATTTTTATTATTATTATTTGTAACATTACTATTATTATTTGTAATAATAATAATAATGATGGTATTTGTTAAGCATTTACTATGTGCCAAGCACTGTTCTAAACACTGGGGGAGATACAGGGTGATCTCAGGTTGTCCCACGTGGGGCTCACAATCTTCATCCCCATTTTACAGATGAGGGAACTGAGGCCCAGTGAAGTGACTTGCCCAAAGTCACACAGCTGACAAGTGGCGGAGCCAGGATTTGAACCCATGACCTCTGACTCCAAAGCCCGGGCTCTTTCCACGAAGTCACACCGTACTTTCCAAGCGCTTAGTACAGTGCTCTGCACACAGTAAACGGTCAATAAATCACCTTGCATCCCCACAGAGCTTAGAACAGTGCTTCACACATAGTAAGCGCTTAACAAATACCATCATTATTATTATTAATATTCATTCAGTCAATCGTTATTTATTGAGCGCTTGCTGTGTGCAGAGCATTGGAGTAAGCGCTTGAGAAGTACAAGTTGGCAACATATAGAGATGGTCCCTACCCAACAGCGGGCTCACAGTCTAGAAGGTTGAATGAATGAATGAATGGATTATGATGGATGGATGAATGAATGATGAATTCATTCATCCATTCAATCATATTTATTGAGCGCTTAGTGTGTGCAGAGCACTGTACTAAGCGCTTGGGAAGTACAAGTTGGCAACATATAGAGACACTCCCTACCCAACAGTGGGCTCACAGTCTAGAAGGTTGAAGGAATGAATGGATTATGATAGATGAATGAATGAATGATGAATTTATATTCGTAAATTATACGAATTCATGTTCGTATACAATTGAATGTTAAATACATTCAAACGTATTTATTGAGCGCTTACTGTGTGCAGAGCACTGTACTAAGCGCTTGGTAAGCACAAGTTGGCAACAGATAGAGATGGTCCCTACCTAACAGCAGGCTCACAGTCTAGAAAGGGGAGACAGAGAACAAAACAAAAAATATTAACAAAATAAAATAAATTGAATAAATATGAGCAAATAAAATGAATGAATAAATGAATGAATGAATAAATGAATGAACGAACGACCTGTATATATGTATATATGTTTGTACATATTACTCTTTTTATTTATTTTACTTGTACATATTTATTCTATTTATTTTATTTTGTTAATACGTTTTGTTTTGTTGTCTGTCTCCCCCTTCTAGACTGTGAGCCCATTGTTGGGTAGGGACCATCTCTATATGCTGCCAACTTGTACTTCCCAAGTGCTTAGTACAGTGCTCTGCACACAGTAAGCACTCACTGACTGACTGACTGACTGAATGAATGAACGACTGAATGAATGAATGAACGAACGACTGAATGAATGAACGACTGAATGAATGAATGAACGACTGAATGAATGAACGAACGACTGAATGAATGAATGAATGAACAACTGAATGACTGACTGAATGAATGAACGAACGACTGAATGAATGAACGACTGAATGAATGAATGAACGAACGACTGAATGAATGAACGACTGACTGAGTGAATGAATGAACGACTGAATGAATGAACGAACGACTGAATGAATGAATGAACGACTGAATGAATGAATGAACGAACGACTGAATGAATGAATGAATGAATTAATTGATTCGTATTTATTGAGCGCTTACTGTGTGCAGAGCACTGTACTACGCGCTTGGGAAGTCCAAGTCGGCAACATCTAGAGACGGTCCCTCCCCAACAGCGGGCTCACGGTCTAGAAGGGGGAGACAGACAACACAACAAAACACTCTTACTCGATTCACTACATATGTAGTGAATGTTCCTGTGGCAAGGTGAAGGGAGAGGACAATGGGGTGTGTCTGTTGTGTGTGTGTTGGGGATGAATGCGGGTAGGATGGGTCCCCAGGTATCGGGGGACTTGTGTCCTGGGCCTCTGTACCTGCAGAAGCCTGCCCGAATCAGGCTGAGGGCCAACGATATATTCCTAATGGAGCCCTCCTGCCTGCCTCCGTGCCTCTTTGTGCTTGTCTAGCTGGCCGAGCTTGTGTGGACGTGTGCTTGCAACTGCCATATGTCTCTGGATCTAGGTGTGTGCACACGCACCTGTACTGACGTCTGTGCGGGCCTGTGTCGGGTTGTGTGCCGGTCTCTAGATGTGGGTGTCTGGGTGCCATCCCCACGGCAGTTAAGTTGGAACCCCACTGTGCCTCCGGCCTTTTAGACCGTGAGCCCGCTGTTGGGTAGGGACCGTCTCTCTATGTCACCAACTTGTACTTCCCAAGCGCTTAGTACAGCGCTCTGCACACAGTAAGCGCTCAATAAATACGACTGATTGATTGATTGGTTTCTCTCAATGACTGGATGCTCACAGCCAACCCACAGACACCCTCAGTCAACGCCTACCCGGGCACGCCGACAGCAGGCTGAGACGGAGACGCCCGCTGACAGGCACAGAGCTGCCCCTCACCCGGTCCCGGTCCCCAGTTTAGTCCCCGGGCCCAGGGGCTGCTGTGGGGAGGAGTGGAGGAGATCAATCAATCAATCAATCAATCATGCTTATTGAGCGCTTACTGTGTGCAGAGCACTGTATTAAGCGCTTGGGAGGTACAAGTTGGCAACATCTAGAGACAGTCCCTACCCAACAGTGGGCTCACAGTCTAAAAGGGAGAGACAGAGAACAAAACCAAACAGACTAACAAAATAAGATATGATGGGGGCGATTCTGTAGGAGCCTTTAGGTCCCTGCCCTTTCTTCCCACGCCTGTTCTCTGAGGTCGGGGTGTGCCCTGGGACCTGGGCCCTGCTCTGGGCTGCCCGCTCACCCACCCCCTCAGCCACCTTAGAACCCAGTGCCCAAACTGGGGCTCCCGGGGCGGCTGGACACCTGGCCCGGTTCAGCTGGGCAGCGTGGTGGGCTGGACAGCAGGAGGCTGGAGGGTAGGGGGTTGGGGGAGCTAAATTGGGCACCGGAGAGAATGAATGAATGAATGAACGAACGAACGAACGAACTGAATGAGTGAGCGAACGAACGACTGAATGGATGAATGAATGAACGAACGAACTGAATGAATGAATGAATGAATGACCGAACAAACGACTGACTGACTGAATGAATGAATGAACGACTGAATGAATGAACAAACGAACGACTGAATGAATGAATGAATGACCGAACGAACCACTGACTGACTGAATGAATGAACGAACGAACGACTGACTGACTGACTGAATGAATGAACGACTGAATGGATGAATGAATGAACGAACTGAATGAATGAACAAACGAAAGACTGAATGAATGAATGACCAAACGAACCACTGGCTGAATGAATGAATGAACGACTGAATGAATGAATGAACAAACGACTGAATGAATGAACGAACGACTGAATGAATGAATGAACGAATGAATGAATGAATGAACGAACGAGTGAATGGATGAATGACCGAATGAACTGAATGAATGAATGACAGAACGAACGACTGAATGAATGAATGAACCTCTCCTCGACCTCTCAGCTGCCTTCGACACTGTGGACCACCCCCTTCTCCTCAGCACGCTATCCGACCTTGGCTTCACAGACTCCGTCCTCTCCTGGTTCTCCTCTTATCTCTCCGGTCCTTCATTCTCAGTCTCTTTTGCAGGCTCCTCCTCCCCGTCTCATCCCCTTACTGTGGGGGTTCCCCAAGGTTCGATTCTTGGTCCCCTTCTGTTCTTGATCTACACTCACTTGGTCCCCTTCTGTTCTTGATCTACACTCACTCCCTTGGTGACCTCATTCGCTCCCACGGCTTCAACTATCATCTCTACGCTGATGACACCCAAATCTACATCTCTGCCCCTGCTCTCTTCCCCTCCCTCCAGGCTCGCATCTCCTCCTGCCTTCAGGACATCTCCATCCGGATGTCTGCCTACCACCTAAAACTCAACATGTCCAAGACTGAACTCCTTGTCTTCCCTCCCAAACCCTGCCCTCTCCCTGACTTTCCCATCTCTGCTGACGGCACTACCATCCTTCCCGTCTCACAAGCCCGCAACCTTGGTGTCATCCTCGACTCCGCTCTCTCATTCACCCCTCACATCCAGGCCGTCACCAAAACCTGCCGGTCTCAGCTCCGCAACATTGCCAAGATCCGCCCTTTCCTCTCCATCCATACCGCTACCCTGCTCGTTCAAGCTCTCATCCTATCCCGTCTGGACTACTGCATCAGCCTTCTCTCTGATCTCCCATCCTCTTGTCTCTCCCTACTTCAATCCATACTTCATGCTGCTGCCCGGATTGTCTTTGTCCAGAAACGCTCTGGGCATGTTACTCCCCTCCTCAAAAATCTCCGGTGGCTACCAATCAATCTGCGCATCAGGCAGAAACTCCTCACCCTGGGCTTCAAGGCTCTCCATCACCTCACCCCCTCCTACCTCACCTCCCTTCTCTCCTTCTACAGCCCACCCTGCACCCTCCGCTCCTCCGCCGCTAATCTCCTCACTGTACCTCGCTCTCGCCTGTCCCGCCATCGACCCCCGGCCCACGTCCTCCCCCGGGCCTGGAATGCCCTCCCTCTGCCCATCCGCCAAGCTAGCTCTCTTCCTCCCTTCAAGGCCCTACTGAGAGCTCACCTCCTCCAGGAGGCCTTCCCAGACTGAGCCCCCTTCCTTCCTTTCCCCCTCGTCCCCCTCTCCATCCCCCCATCTTACCTCCCTCCCTTCCCCACAGCACCTCTATGTATGTACATATGTTTGCACATATTTATTACTCTATTTATTTATTTATTTATTTTACTTGTACATATCTATTCTATTTATTTTATTTTGTTAGTAGTTTGGTTTTGTTCTCTGTCTCCCCCTTTTAGACTGTGAGCCCACTGTTGGGTAGGGACTGTCTCTATATGTTGCCGACTCGTACTTCCCAAGCGCTTAGTACAGTGCTCTGCACAAAGTAAGCGCTCAACAAATACGATTGATGATGATGATGATGATGATGTATGAATGAATGACCGAACGGACTGACTGACTGACTGAATGAACGAACGACTGAATAAATGAATGACTGAATGAACCACTGACTGACTGACTGAATGAACGAACGACTGAATGAATGAACGAACTGAATGAATGAATGACCGAACGAACACCTGACTGTCTGACTGAATGAACGAATGAACGACTGACTGAATGAATGAATGGACGAACGAACTGAATGAATGAATGACCGAACGAACAACTGACTGACTGAATGAACGAACGAGTGAATGAATGAACGAACGACTGAATGAATCAATGAACGAACGACTGAATGAGTGAATGAATCAATGAACGACCGACTGAATGAATGAATAAATGAACGAACGACTGAATGAACGAATGAATGAACGAACGAACGACTGACTGACTGAATGAACGAACGACTGACTGAATGAACGAACGAACGACTGACTGAATGAATGAATGGACGAACGAACTGAATGAATGAATGGACGAACGAACTGAATGAATGAATGACCGAACGAACGACTGAATGAATGAACGAACGACTGAATGAATGAATGAACGAACGACGAATGAATGAATGAATGAATGAACGGACGACTGAATGAATGAATAAACGAACGAACGACTGAATGAACGAATGAATGAACGAACGAACGACTGACTGAATGAATGAATGAACGAACGACTGAATGAATGAACGAACGAACTGAATGAATGAATGACCGAACGAACGGCTGACTGTCTGACTGAATGAACGAACGAACGACTGACTGACTGAATGAATGAAGGAACGACTGAATGAATGAATGACCGAACGAACAACTGACTGACTGAACGAACGACTGACTGAATGAACGAACGACTGAATGAATCAATGAACGAACGACTGAATGAGTGAATGAATCAATGAACGACCGACTGAATGAATGAATAAACGAACGAACGACTGAATGAACGAATGAATGAACGAACGAATGAATGAATGAAAAACGGAAAAACCGGTGTGGGTCTGGCGCTCACCTGCGTGTCCGCCGTGTTCCGCCAGGGGTCGCTCCGCTCCCGCCTCGGGCCGTGGGGCCGCCGGCGAGGCCCCGCCCCCCGGCAGGACCCCGGCCCGGCGCAGCGCCTCCAGCGCGGCGTCCGGCGCGGCGTCCACCAGGCGGCGCCACAGGCCGGCGCTGTAGAAGTCCACGGCGTGGGCGCCGGAGATGGGCAGGGCCCGCCGCAGGAAGGGCAGCAGCCCGCTCAGCCGCCCCTGCAGCGCGCCCAGCTCCGGCCCCACGGCCGGCCGCCAGGGGGCCGCCATGGCGCCGGGGGCCGCCGTGACGTCACGCGGGGGCTGGGGGGGGCGCCTCTGCGCCTGCGCCGCGCCTGCGCCGCGCCTGCGCGGGAGCCACTTCCGGCGGCCGTTGGGGACGATGAGGGAGGGGAAGGCGATGAGGGAGGCGAAGACGAGGCGGCCATGGCGGCCCGACCCGCGGAAGCCGTTCGTCGGCAGCGTCCGTGAGGGTGAGAGGCGCCGGACGGACCCCACACACACACGATGACGAGAATAATCATAAACATAATCACAACGGTGGGATTTGTTTAGAAAAAAAAATAATAATGATGGCGTTTATTAAGCGTTTATTGCGCGCAGAGCACTGTTCTAAGCGCTGGGGAGGATACGAGGTGATCAGGTGGCCCCACTTGGGGCTCACGGTCTTCATCCCCATTTTACAGATGAGGTCACTGAGGCTCAGAGAAGGGAAGCGACTTGCCCGAGGTCGCACGGCAGACAGGTGGAGGAGGCGGGATTCGAACCCATGACCTCTGACTCCCAAGCCCGGGCTCTTCCCACTGAGCCACGTTGCTTCTCTGTTGAGCAGTCAGGGGAGGATGTGGGGCCAACTTGTACTTCCCAAGCGCTTAGTACAGCGCCCCGCGCACCGTAAGCGCTCAGTAAATACGGCTGAAGGAGTGAAAGCAGCGTGGCTCGGGGGAGAGAGCGCGGGCCTGGGAGTCAGAGGTCATGGGTTCGAATCCCGCCTCCGCCAATTAATAATAATGATAATAATACTGCATTTGAAACACTGTGGCTCAGTGGAAAGAGCGCGGGCCTTGGAGTCAGAGGTCATGGGTTCGAATCCCCCCAACGCCAATTAATAATAATAGTAATAATACTGCATTTGAAACAGCGTGGCTCAGTGGAAAGAGCGCGGGTTTGGGAGTCAGAGGTCATGGGTTCAAATCCCGCCTCCGCCAATTAATAATAGTAATAATACTGCATTTGAAGCAGCGTGGCTCAGTGGAAAGAGTGCATGATAATAATGCATTTGATACAGCGTGGCTCAGTGGAAAGAGCGCGGGCCTGGGAGTCAGAGGTCACGGGTTCGAATTCCACCGACGCCAATTAATAATAGTAATAATACTGCGTTTGAAGCAGCGTGGCTCAGTGGAAAGAGCGCGGGCCTTGGAGTCAGAGGTCATGGGTTCGAATCCCACCAACGCCAATTAATAATAATAATACTGCATTTGAAACAGCGTGGCTCAGTGGAAAGAGCGCGGGCCTTGGAGTCAGAGGTCATGGGTTCGAATCCCGCCTCCGCCAATTAATAATAATAATGCTGCATTTGAAACAGCGTGGCTCAGTGGAAAGAGCGCGGGCTTGGGAGTCAGAGGTCATGGGTTCGAATCCTGCCTCCGCCAATTAGTAATAATAATAATGATACTGCATTTGAAACACCGTGGCTCAGTGGAAAGAGCGCGGGCTTGGGAGTCAGAGGTCATGGGTTCGAATCCCGCCAACGCCAATTAATAACAATACTAATAATGTATTTGAAGCAGCGTGGCTCAGGGGAAAGAGCGCGGGCTTGGGAGTCAGAGGTCATGGGTTCGAATCTCGCCTCCGCCAATTAATAATAATAATAATGCATTTGAAGCAGCGTGGCTCAGTGGAAAGAGCGCGGGCCTTGGAGTCAGAGGTCATGGGTTCGAATCCCGCCAACGCCAATTAATAATAATACTGCATTTGAAACAGCGTGGCTCAGGGGAAAGAGCGCGGGCCTGGGAGTCAGAGGTCATGGGTTCGAATTCTACCTCCGCCAATTAATAATAATAATAATACTGCATTTGAAACAGCGTAGCTTAGGGGAAAGAGCGCAGGCTTGGGAGTCAGAGGTCATGGGTTCGAATCCCAGCTCTGCCAATTAATAATAATAATAATAATGCATTTGAAGCAGCGTGGCCCAGTGGAAAGAGCACGGGCCTTGGAGTCAGAGGTCATGGGTTCGAATCCCGGATCTGCCAATTAATAATAATACTGCATTTGAAAAAGCGTGGCTCGGTGGAAAGAGCGCGGGCTTGGGAGTCAGAGGTCATGGGTTCGAATCCCTCCTCCGACAATTAATAATAATAATAATAATACTACAGTTGAAGTAGCGTGGCTCAGTGGAAAGAGCATGGGCTTGGGAGTCAGAGGTCATGGGTTCGAATCGCACCAATGCCAATTAATAATAATAATACTGCATTTGAAGCAGCGTGGCTCAGTGGAAAGAGCGCGGGCTGGGGAGTCAGAGGTCATGGGTTCGAATCCCACCAACGCCAATTAACAATAATAATACTGCATTTGAAACAGTGTGGCTAAGTGGAAAGAGCGCGGGCCTGGGAGTCAGAGGTCATGGGTTCGAATCCTACCTCCGCCAATTAATAATAATAATAATAATACTGCATTTGAAACAGCGTGGCTTAGGGGAAAGAGCGCAGGCTTGGGAGTCAGAGGTCATGGGTTCGAATCCCACCTCTGCCAATTAATAACAATACTAATAATGTATTTGAAGCAGCGTGGCTCAGGGGAAAGAGCGCAGGCTTGGGAGTCAGAGGTCATGGGTTCGAGTCCTGGCTCTGCCAATTAATAACAGTAATAATAATACTGCATTTGAAGAAGCGTAGCCCAGTGGAAAGAGTGCGGGCTTGGGAGTCAGAGGTCATGGGTTCGAATCCCGCCTCCACCATTTAATAATAATAATGCTGCATTTGAAGCAGCGTGGCCCAGTGGAAAGAGCGCGGGCTGGGGAGTCAGAGGTCATGGGTTTGAATCCTGGCTCTGCCAATTAATAATAATAATAATAATAATAATGCATTTGAAGCAGCGTGGCCCAGTGGAAAGAGCGCGGGCTTGGGAGTCAGAGGTCATGGGTTCGAATCCCGCCCCCGCCAATTAATAATAATAATAATATTGCATTTGAAATAGCGTGGCTCAGTGGAAAGAGCGCGGGCTGGGGAGTCAGAGGTCGTGGGCTCGAATCCCGCCTCCGCCAATTAATAATAATAGTAATAATAATAATACTGCATTTGAAATAGCGTGGCCCAGTGGAAAGAGCGCGGGCTTGGGAGTCCGAGGTCATGGGTTTGAATCCTGGCTCCGCCAATTAATAACAATAATAATAATAATAATGCATTTGTAGCAGCGTGGCCCAGTGGAAAGAGCGCAGGCTTGGGAGTCAGAGGTCATGGGTTCGAATTCTGACTCCGCCAATTAATAATAATACTAATAATGTATTTGAAGCGGCATGGCTCAGGGGAAAGAGCGCGGGCTTGGGAGCCAGAGGTCATGGGTTCGAATGCCGGCTCCGCCAATTAATAACAATACTAATAATGTATTTGAAGTAGCGTGGCTCAGGGGAAAGAGCGCGGGCTTGGGAGTCAGAGGTCATGGGTTCGAATTCATCCATTCAGTCGTACTTATTGAGCGCTTTTTGGTGTGCAGAGCACTGTACTAAGCGCTCGGGAAGTACAGGTTGGCAACATATAGAGACGGTCCCTACCCAACAGTGGGCTCACAGTCTAGAAGTCCCGGCTCCGCCAATTAATAGTAATAATACTAATAATGCGTTTGAAGCAACGTGGCTCGGTGGGAAGATCGTGGGCCTTGGAGTCAGAGGTCATGGGTTTGAATCCCGGCTCCGCCAATTAATAATAATAAAAATGATAATGCATTTGAAGCAGCATGGCTCAGTGGAAAGAGCGCGGGCTTGGGAGTCAGAGGTCATGAGTTTGAATCCCGGCTCCGCCAATTAATAAAAATAAAAATTGCATTTGAAGCAGCATGGGTCAGTGGAAAGAGCGGGGCTTGGGAGTCAGAGGTAATGGGTTCGAATCCCGCCTCCGCCAATTAATAATAATAATAATAATACTGCATTTGAAACAGCGTGGCTCAGTGGAAAGAGCGCGGGCTTGGGAGTCCGAGGTCATGGGTTCGAATCCTGGCTCTGCCAATTAATAATAATAATACTGCATTTGAAGCAGCGTGGCTCAGTGGAAAGAGCGGGGGCTTGGGAGTCAGAGGTCATGGGTTCGGATCCCGCCTCCACCAATTAATAATAATAATAATAATAATAATAATACTGCATTTGAAGCAGCGTGGCTCAGTGGAAAGAGCGTGGGCTTGGGAGTCAGGTCATGGGTTCGAATCCCGCCTCCGCCAATTAATAATAATAATAATAATAATACTGCATTTGAAGCAGCATGGCTTAGGGGAAAGAGTGCGGGCTTGGGAGTCAGAGGTCATGGGTTCCAATCCCGGCTCCACCAAGTAATAATAATAATAATGCATTTGAAGCAGAGTGGCTCAGTGGAAAGAGCACGGGCTTGGAGTCAGGGATCATGGGTTCTAATCCTGGCTCTGCCAACTGTCAGCTGTGTGATTTGGAGCAAGTCACTTCACTTCTCTGTGCCTTAGTTCCCTCATCTGTAAAATGGGGATTAAGACTGTGAGCCCCACGTGGGACAACATGATCACCTTGTATTCTCCCCAGCGCTTAGAACAGTGCTTTGCACATAGTAAGCCCTTAATGAATACCAACATTATTATCATTATTATTCTCTGAGCCTCAGTTACCTCATCTGTAAAATGGGGATTAAGATTGTGAGCCCCACGTGGGACAACTTGATCACCTTGTATTCTCCCCAGCGCTTAGAACAGTGCTTTGCACATAGTAAGCCCTTAATGAATACCAACATTATTATCATTATTATTCTCTGAGCCTCAGTTACCTCATCTGTAAAATGGGGATTAAGATTGTGAGCCCCATGTGGGACAACTTGATCACCTTGTATCCCCCCCAGCGCTTAGAACAGTGCTCTGCACATAGTAAGTGCTTAACAAATGCCATCATCATTATTATTAAGCCCTTACTATGTACTTGTACTTATAACTTGTACTTCTCAAGCGCTTAGTACAGTGCACTGCACGCAGTAAGTGCCCAATAAATACGATTGAATGAATGAATGAATGTGCGAAGCACTGTTCTAAGCGCTAGGGTAGATAGAAGGTAATCAAGCTGTCCCATGAGGGGCTTACAGTCTTTATCCTCATTTTCCAGATGTCACTGTAGGCCCTGAGAATAATAGTAATAATAGTAATAATGGCATTTATTAAGCGCTTACTATGTGCAAACCACTGTTCTAAGCGCTGGGGAGGTTCCAAGGTGATCAGGTTGTCCCACGGGGGGCCTCACAGTCTTAATCCCCATTTTACAGATGAAGTAACTGAGGCCCAGAGAAGTGAAGTGACTTGCCCAGAGTCACACAGCTGACAATTGGCGGAGCTGGGATTTGAACCCATGACCTCTGACTCCAAAGCCCGGGCTCTTTCCACTGAGCCACACTGTAGCAGCCAGTTAAGTGACTTGCCCAAAGTCACACAGCTGACAGTTGGCGGAGCTGGGATTAGAACCCATGACCTCTGACTCCTAAGCCCGGGCTCTTTCCACTGAGGCACGCTGCTTTTCTAATAATAATAATAATAATAATAATAATAGTAAAGTAATGGTATTTGTTAAGCAGTTAGAGAAGCAACGTGGCTCAGTGGAAAGAGTCCGGACTTGGGAATGAATGAGTCAGAGGTCGTGGGTTCCAATCCTGACTCCGACACTCATAGTCATGATAATAATAATAATGGCATTTGTTAAACGCCTGCTCTGTGCCAAGCACTGTTCTAATTGCTGGGGAGGATACAAGCAGCGTGGCTCAGTGGAAAGAGCCCGGGCTTGGGAGTCAGAGGTCGTGGGTTCTAATCCCAACTCTGCCACTCATCTGCTGTGTGACTTTGGGCAGGTCACTTCACTTCTCTGTGCCTCAGTTCCCTCATCTGGAAAATGGGGATGAGGACTGAGCCCCATGTGGGACAACCTGATCACCTTATATCTACCCCCAGTGCTTAGAACAGTGCTTGGCACATAGGAAGCGCTTAACTAATAACAATAATGGTATTTGTTACCATTATTGTTGTTATTATTAAGGTCAGTGGTTCATTCATTCAGTCGTATTTATTGAGTGCTTACTGTGTGCAGAGCACTGTATTAAGTGCTTTGGAAGTACAAGTGGGCAACATTTAGAGACCGTTCTTATCTGGACTCCATCCCTTGTCTGTTGTGTGACCTTGGGCGAGTCATTTCACTTCTCTGGCCTCTGTTCCCTCATCTGTAAAATGGGAGTTGAGACTGAGCCCCACGTGGGAAAGGGACTGTGTGCAGTCCGATCTGCTTACATGCACCCCTGTGCTTAGTACAGTGCCTGCCACATAGTAAGCGCTTAAATTCTATATTTAATATTGCTACTGTGTGCAGAGCACTGTACTAAGCACTTGGGAGAGCACACAAGAAGCAGAGTGGCCTTATGGAAAGAGCCTCGGCCTGGAAGTCAGAAGGACCTGGGTTCTAATCCCCACTCTGCCACTCATCTTGGTTGTGATTTAGACAAGTCACTTCCCTTCTTCGTGCCTCAGTTACGCCACCTGTAAAATGGGGATGAAGGCTGGGAGCCCCATGTGGCTTCCCCACTTTGGGTTTCTCATCCTCCACCCTCTCTTTAGAGTCTGTCGCTGTCCCCTACCTGTAACTTATTTTAGTGACCGTCTTCCCCGCTAGATTGTAATCTTGAGAGCAGAGATCGTGTCCAACTCTGTGGCGCTCTCCCAAGTGAGAAGCAGTGTGGGACCTAGATTCGAATCCTGCCGCCTCCACTTTTCATTCATTCAGTCGCATTTATTGAGCGCTTACAGCGCAGAACACTGTGCTAAGCGCTTGGGGAGTACAAATCGGCAACACATAGAGACAGTCTCTACCCAGCAGTGGGTTCTCAGTCTAGAGGGGGGAGACAGACAAGAAAACAAAACAAGTAGACGGGTGTCAGTGCTGGCAGAATAGATAGAATTGTGGCTGTGTACACATCATTGATAAAATAGAGAAATCTGTACAAATATACACAAGTGCTGTGGGGTGGGGAAGAGGGTAGGGTAAAGGGAGGGAGTGGGGGCGATGGGGAGGGGGACGAGGGGGAGAGGAAGGAGGGGGATCAGTCTGGGAAGGCCTCCTGGAGGAGGTGAGCTCTCAGTAGGGGTTTGAAGGGAGGAAGAGAGCTAGTTTGGCGGTTGCATGGAGGGAGGGCATTCCAGGCCAGGGGGAGGATGTGGTCCGGGGGTCGACGGAGGGACAGGTGAGAACGAGGCCCATTGAGGAGGTTAGCGGCGGCAGAGGAGCGGAGGGCGCGGGCTGGGCCGGAGAAGGAGAGAAGGCAGGTGAGGTAAGAGGTGATGGAGACCTTGGAAGCCAAGAGTGAGGAGTTTTTGCTTCATGCGAAGGTTGATAGGCAACCGCTGGAGATTTTTGAGGAGGGGAGTGACGTGCCCAGAGTGTTTCTGCAGAAAGGTAATCCGGGCAGCAGAGTGAAGTATAGACTGAAGCAGGGAGAGGCAGGAGGATGGGAGGGCAGAAAGGAGGCTGATGCAATAATTCAGTCGGGATAGGACGAGAGATTGATCTAACAACCTTGATCAAGTCACTCAGCTTCTCTGTGGGTCCATTGCCTCATCTGTAAAATAAGGATTAAGACTGAGAACCTCACAGCCTGATCCGCTTCTTTCTACCCCTGTAGATAGTGTGTAACAGATACCATTAAAAATAAAAAGTGCTTAGAACGGTGTTCAGCACAGAAGTGCCCAATATCGATCAAGTTGCCCCCAGGAGAAGTTTGCTTGGTTGCGACCATAGTTTCGTCAGTCAGTCAGTAGAATTTATTGAGTGCAGAGTCTTGGGAGAAGATAGTTCCCTTTGCAGCTTTCACAGTGGAAAATCTTGGTTGGTCCCCAGGTTGATGGTCTGAGCATTTAAGGGTGGAACTTCAGGAGGTTCTATTACTTTAATTTTGTTGCTTTTGATGCACATCTGGGCAACCAGCAGGAGGAACCCATGAAATCTGTGAGGGAAATTAAATGACATTTAGGTCACAGAAGCGGCATGGTGGAGTGGAAAGCACAGGCTTAGGAGTCAGAGGACCTGGCTTCTAACCCCAGCTCTGCCACTTACCTGCTGTGACATTTGGGCCAAGTTATTTAACTTCTCTTTGCCTCAGTTCCCTCTTCTGCAGTCCTGTATAGACTGAGCCCCATGTGGGACTTGATGATCGTGTATCTACCCCCGTGCTTAGTACAGTACTTGTCATATAGTAAGCGCTTAACAAATACCACTTACTACTATCATTGACTTAAAACATTTTCTTTACTCCAGGGCAGGGATTTGCTTTTCGAAGAAAACAGAAAATCCAACAGAAATACACAAAATTTTTGCGAAAGAAAAGAGGGTCCCAACTTCCTTCAAATGACCAGTTCACAGAAACCTACCCAGAACACTTGAAGCATCTATATGTAGCTGAAGAAGCCCTACTCAGTGTTCAACGTCGAAAAGATCACCAACTCTCTTCTGTGCAAAGCAGCCCGACGGTGAGGTATGTCTTCCCCTTTCGGAGTGTTTTAAGTTGAACTGAAAAGTTAATTTAACAGCTCTAGGTCAGTTTTAGGAAGTAGAAATTGGAGAAGCAACTTGGCAAAGTGGCAGAGCTCTGGTCTAGGATCCAAAAGACCCGGGTTCGAGTGTGAGCTGTGCCGCTAACCTGCTGTGTGACCTTCGGTCGTTCACTTACCTTCTCTGTATCTCAGTTTCCCCATCTGCAAATTGGGGATGATCACACCTGCCTTTCCTACGTACCTCACAGGGTTGTTGTGAGGGCTGAAATGAACTAATTAATGTGAGAGCGCTTTGGGAATAAAAGCACAGTAGAAAACCAGGGTATTTTGGTGAAAGGCAGCTTGGCCTAGGGGAAAGAGCATGGGACTGGGAGTCGGGATCTGTGTTCTGATCCTTGCTCCGCTACTCATCTCCTGTGTGGCCTTGGACAGGTCACTTCACTTCCCAGTACCTCAGTTACCTCATCTGTAAAATGGGGATTAAATCCTCCTCCCTCCTACTTTGACTGTGAGCCTCATGAGGGGCAGAGACATTGTCCAACCTGATTATCCTGATCTACCCCAGCGCTTAGAAGAGTGCGTGATACATGGTAAGTGCTTACCAGATACCATTAAAAAAAGGACTACTAAGCTAGGGATGATGCCACCCGTATTTTCTCATTGGAGGAAGAAGGGACTTTAGAGTGAGCATAGGGCAGGAAAATTGGCAGCCCAATTTCCAGGTTGATGCCCCTAGACTTTCGTGATACTCTATTTTCTCCCCTGATCTAATGCCCACCTTCTCTTGTATATTCACTCACCTATATTACAAATTCTCAGATATACACATTCCCTCACCCGCCTCCATCCCAATTTGCTTGTATCCACCCCAGTGCTTAGTACAGTGCCTGTCACATAGTAAGCACTTAACAAATATCATTATTGCTATCATCTTCCATTCCATATAGTGTCTCTAGTTTGGGGGCTCCAAAACAGTTGTATGTTTTAGAAAAATGTGTTGCAGTGTATTCAAGGATCTTTTCATCTCCTTAAAAGTAGCAACCGTGACTTGAGAGTGTTGGCTAGTCTCTGACACCCAACTCACCACCCACTTATAATAATAAGTCATTAAGTATAATACCATTAAGTATAAGTCAATAAATGATAAGTGTGTGTGTGTGGTGGGTAGGAGGAGGGTGGCACACTTAATTTTTAATGCTGCATCAGGGAACTGCTTGAACTAGCTGCAAAATTCAGCTGTTCTAGTTCAGAGACGACTCAGCAGCAAAAGGCAAGGCAAGTTCGCAGTCGTGAACAGAAGTAAGTTTTCAGAAAGCCCAACTTGATGACTAGTTGTCGGGGCATCGCGAGGATACCATCTGGATGAACCCCAAGCCAGCTTTTCGCCAGCCTCACTTTTACACTGGCCTGTACTAAAGTAGCAGCTATAAATTTTAAGCCCCCTGACAACTTTCAAGTTTGTTTAATTTGTTGCCAGTAACGATTATTTTGCACTAAGTGACCGTTCGTGTATCTTGGCTTTGTACAAACTTTTTTTTAATCATCCTTCAGATTTGGGGGAGAATTAAATTGAGTCCAGTTAAGTGTGTGCCAATGACGTGTTTTGTTGTCTGTCTCCCCCTTCTAGACTGTGAGCCGGTTGTTGGCCAGAACAGTGCTTTGCACATACTAAGCGCTTAATAAACGCCATCATCATCAGGGACCGTCTCCATATGTTGCCGACTTGTACTTCCCAAGCGCTTAGTACAGTGCTCTGCACACAGTAAGCGCTCAATAAATACGATTGAATGAATGAATGAATTTGCCCTCCTCCTTTAGTATTTCTCACATTTAATTGGCAGGGGACTTTGGAGAAAGTGGCTTGAATAAGCAGTAATTTCAAAGGAGCTAAAAATAAAACCAAAGGTATTGAAGACAAGGAAGTTAAATGAATTAGTAAGTCAGGTATAACTTAGTTTTGTTAAAGACCTTGAATCGTGCTTTAATTGAAAGTTCATGTTATCTTAGATGATGGAATTTTTTCAGGTCTGATTCAATAGCTTTTTGTCTTAATTGCAATTTCATTTATCTTTCAAAGTTCTGTTGCACCCCCAAAGAAGAACAAGAAGAAGACATCAAATCAGAAAGCAAAAGAAGAGTATGATATGATAGTTGCAAAACGGGCTGCTAAGAAACAGGTAATCAAGTGATTTCTTAAATGGGGGAGGGCAGTTAATATCATATTAGCATTAATTATGTGCCTAGTGCACACAAGTGTGTAATAAATATGACTGATTGATGTAAAATGTTGAGTTGAGGAAGTTGGCTTTGGTATTCTTATGCCCGAGATTGGATCCAGCAAATAACTTGAGGTTAATACGTGTAAGATAAGTGGCACAAGTCCCCATTTATTCTAAGTTGCAATAAGAAGCTTAAAAGTATCTGAATGAGAAGCCGCATGGCGTAGTGGCCTGGGAGTCAAAAGGTCATAGGTTCTAATTCCAGCTCCACTCTTGTCTGCCTTGTGACCTTGGGCAAGTCACTTAACTTCTCTGTGCCTCAGTTCCCTCATCTGTCAAATGGGGATTGAGACTGAGTGCCCCACGTGAGATGGACTGAGATCAACCCAATGTGCGTATATTCACCCCAATGTTTAATACAGTACTTGGCACATAGGGAAGTGCTTAACAAATGCTATTATTATTATTATTATTTTTATTATTATTATTAAAACAACAGTGGAATTGGAGCCTGAGGAGCCAGGAGGTACTTTGACTTATCAGGAAACTTTGCAAAATGGATTATACCCCACTTACTTTCCGTGTTCAGAAATAGATTTTATAGAAGCACATTTTAACTACTTAAAATCACCAGTCCCTCCATCGCCCCATTATATCTCTTCATGCTTTTCCACAATAATGCTATTGAATTTTACTACTTGTAGTCCACATAGTGCTCTCAAACCACACTAGTGCTCTGGTTTTGCTGCTCATGTATATGTGTTCTGCTGCCTTTTGGGTCTTCCCGGGCCACTGCTTAGCCACTGTGCAACAATCAATTATATTTATTGAACTCTTACTGTATACCGAGCACTGTACTGAACACTTGAGAGAATATAACCAAGTTGGCGAAGGTGCACCAGTACAGCTGCCTTGCTTTGCCTTGAAGTTATCCTAAGTAGATTCAGTTTGGTATGTCAATACCGAAAAAGAAATCTCGGGGAATGGAGTGGACTTGAGAAGCAGCATGGCCTAGTGGCAAGAGGACGGGCCTGGTTGTCAGAAGGACTTGGGTCCTAATCCCGGCTCCACCAGTTATCCTCTGTGTGACCTTTGGCAAATCGCTTAACTTCGCTGTGCCTCAGTTACTGCGTCTGTAAAATGGGGATTAAGACTGAGAGCCCCATGTGTGACAGAAGCTCCGTCCAACCTGATTAGCTTGTATCTATCCCAGCGCTTAATACTTAAAAAGTAAGTACTGATTGCCACTATACTGCTTACCACTATACATTCGTATATAATTGGAGATCTCACATACCTGCCATGCCGCAATCTCTGAGCAGATGCTTTGGGAAAGGGAAGATTTTAACGGGTGGGTGAGAAACCAGTGTCAGCTACCGTAAGTAACAAATGTCAGAAGAGCCGGAACCTGACCGTTAAATGATACACTGCAAAAACGTCCAAACTTGGGTGAAAGTCAAATCAGTGTGTACAGAGCTCTTGGTGAGGACAATTAGGATTTTTATGTGCATGTGTGTGAACATTTATTTGTTTAAATCCATAATCAACCTTGTGTTGTTGTTACATTGTGTTTTGATCATTTAAGTTAGTAGTTATCTGCAGTGTGTTTTTTTCTTATCAAAATGGGGAAGCTTTTGGAATCTTTGTAGTAATCGTCATTTTCCTCTGAGAAGCTCATTTCATTAGCACTGTTTGGCTTAACACTTGAGTTTTGTGAAACCAGTAAGAGTGCCAACTGGGGTTTTTCGAACTGTGAGAAATGTGGGGCTTCTACATGCGCTGTTTATAGAAAGAAAATAGAAACCACGTTACGAGGCCCGCAGTTCTTCTTGATGTGGTATCTTAAAACACTTTTGGTGATTGTTTAATTTTCATATCATTTAGTCACTTTAGAGGGTTTGTTTTCATTTGGTCACTCTGAAACCTGAAAAAGGCTCGAGAGAAAATCACTTGTATCTCAGGGGAAGACTAAAGAGTATTTCAATTGCTAAAACAGTGGAAGGACAACAGTGCCTACTGCATTTCTAGACTGTGAGCTTGCTGTTGGGTAGGGGCTGTCTCTATATGTTGCCGACTTGTACTTCCCAAGCGCTTAGTTCAGTGCTCTGCACACAGTAAGCGCTCAATAAATACGATTTAATGAATGAACGAATGTGGACCAATTGTGGATCCTGTGAGCTCGTCTGGACCTCTGCTCTTGAGAAAATTCTTTTAGCTCCGGAAGCTGCCCCAGATCCTTTCCTGCCACTGACTTGAGCATAAGATGTGATCATCAGTCTTATTTATTGAGCGCTTACTGTGTGCAGAGCACTGTACTAAGCGCTTGATCTGATGTGATCTGTGTCCCTCGAGCCCAGGAATTAGGCCCAGCAGAAGCATCCCCAGAAGGTGCAGTCAGTGTAGAGGAATTCAGGTAAGAGACTGGAAACGACTCTAGTTCTCGACATCTTCCTTGCACCATACTTAAAAAAGATGTCATAACACTTGTCAAAAATTATGAAAATAAGACGTCAGGAATTGGACCTCTCTTGTTTCCTGACCCAGGGACTTAAAAATGTTTTTCTGTATTTGGTCTGCTGTCCCATTATGCTGAGAAGATCCATGTTGCATATTCATTGTAAAGCTGAAAGGGCCTTTCACTTACATCATAATTCAGTTACCTGCTACAACTTGTTTTATTCAATGTTTGGTGGACAGAACTTGCCACGCACTCATAGCGCAAGCTGTTTCCGAGCAGTTCCTGCATTGCGTGCTCTCCGCTCATGGTCAGTGTTCTATTTGTTTCCGTTTCAGGAGGCTGAGAAAAGAAAACAAGAGCGAGAAGAAGCACAAAAGCAATACAAAAAAAAGAAAATGGAAGCATTCAAAATATTGAGTCAGAGGACTAGAAAAGGACAGCCAAAGTTAAACGTACAAATGGAATATCTTCTTCAAAAGATCCAAGAAAAACAATAAAACCTTCTGTTTTGTATGCAAATAAAAATATACCCCTGCTACTGGATTCATTTGGATGTGATTAGATACTTCATAGCAATTAACTGGCTGGTTTAACCCATTAGTATTACAGCTGCAGACAAATAATTGAGCATGATGGCCTTCATAGATTGTAGACTTTGAGAGGGACTATGTGTGGAATATTTTTCTCTCTCAGTGATGCGAGAGAGAAAGTTCCACTGATTTGTTGAACTGCAAGGGAATGGTTCCATATTATGGTATCAGTTTTTCAGACAAGATCAAGATTACGAAATAATTACAGGAGAAGAGAGATGGCATCAAAACGAACGCAGTGTTTCTCCAGGCAATTACAGAATGGCACTCCTCAAAAACGTAGGCGCCGACCACGTGGGCATCAGAGAAGCTGTTGGCCTATGGGATTGGCACCAATCAATCAATAGCATTTGTTGAGCACTTACTGGGGGCATTGCATTGTAAGGGGGGTGGTGATGCCATTACCTTCGCCATCCCCTTCCTCCTCTCCTCCAATTGTGTTTTTTGAACCAAACCCACCCTGATTCTCGATTCATTCAGTCGAAGTTGTTGACTTCGAAGTTGCAGAGCACTGTACTAAACGCTTACGGTTGATGCCGCCATGGAGCCGGAGGCCGAGCCAAGATGTTGGCTGGGCCTCTTCATCATCATCATCAATCGTATTTATTGAGCGCTTACTATGTGCAGAGCACTGTACTAAGCGCTTGGGAAGTACAAATTGGCAACATATAGAGACAGTCCCTTCCCAACAGTGGGCTCACAGTCTACTTGGCCTCCTCTTGGCCTGCACCAGCAGAATGGAGCACCCAAGCAGATCTTAGTGCTCTGGGCTTCCCGTTTTACTCACTAAGCTAGGAGCCCAGAACCAGATGGTGGGGCAGATCGTCATCCGCTCACCTGCCTTACCTCCAGTCTTCCCAACCCTTGGCAGGGGAGGCCATCAAGATGCCGGCAACCATTCCCAAACCTTGGGCGCCTCGTGCAGAGAAACCTCCAAGCTGCCTGGGAGGGCTAGTGGGCTGAGAGGTGTAGGTGGTCGGTCACCATGTCCTCACAAGAGGACCAGAGGTGAGAAGGCTCTCTGACCCAGCTCCAGAGGCCAGAAGGACTGAGAGAAACTCCTACGACGGTGGAGGAGGGGATTGGAAAATAGCACCAGGGCCTCAGAACACAGATTTGACCACTTCACAGCTCCAGTTGTTGGGCCTTCCTGATGGGTGGAAGTGATTTTCTTTTATTTATTTTTTTATGAATGTGAATTCAACCCATATCTGCTTTAATTTGAGAGCATAAGCAATGTTCTCTGCTCACCAAGGAGCTTCAAAGCCAATGATCAGGAGTTTCTCCTTGATGCAGAGAGGTACAGACCTCAAATCAATCAATCACTTGATCAGTCGTATTTAGTGAGTGCTTTCTCCCCCTCTCCATCCTCCCCATCTTACCTCCTTCCCTTCCCCACAGCACCTGTATATATGTATATATGTTTGTACATATTTATTACTCTATTTACTTATTTATTTTAC
Organism: Tachyglossus aculeatus; assembly: GCF_015852505.1. NCBI lineage: Eukaryota > Metazoa > Chordata > Mammalia > Monotremata > Tachyglossidae > Tachyglossus > Tachyglossus aculeatus. The sequence continues at coordinate 30,675,449 of NC_052079.1, read as the reverse complement.
TTGTACATATCTATTCTATTTATTTTGTTAGTATGTTTGGTTTTGTTCTCTGTCTCCCCCTTTTAGACTGTGAGCCCACTGTTGGGTAGGGACTGTCTCTATATGTTGCCAATTTGTACTTCCCAAGCGCTTAGTACAGTGCTCTGCACATAGCAAGCGCTCAATACGATTGATGATGATGATGATGATGTGTGCAAGACGTACTAAGCGCTTGGGAGAGTACAGCAATATAACAGGTTCCCTGCCTGGAAACTCCTTGTGGGCAAGAAATGTGTCTGCAAACTCTGTTGGATTAATAATTCCGGTATTTGTTGAGTGCTTACTATGTGCCAAGCACTGTTCTCTCCCAAGCGCTTAGCACATAGTAAGCACTCATTAAATACTATCAATTGCTAAGCATTGGGATGTAAATCCTCTGCCCCCCAGGCCTGTGATCTATCCACTAGGCCATGCTGCCTCTCTAAATTGTGGCCACCTGATGGGCAAAGAACCAGGGCTGACCTGAGTATACTTGTGGTTTCCCCACTAGTATGGAGCTTTGCGCATCCAAAATGCCTAAAATGTCATGACTACTGCTACGGACTTTAATAGAAAATACGTTTTCAAGTAAAATAATAGAGGATCAGCTTCCCTCTAATGATACAACTGAATTTTTATGAGTGTAGAAACAATGAATACATCTGTGAAACAGGATCTCAATTTTATTTTCAAGCAGTAAGTATATTTTCCCTGCAAAGATCAGGTAAAGCATTTTAAGACAACATTTACCTGTCCAACATAACCTATTGCCAAATTGTTTTCCACTTATCATCTGCAGTGCTTTTTCAAGTGCTAGAAGAATACCTTATTGTATTCCCTCTCTTCAATTTCTCAGCATTTCGGAGTCCTTTAAGTGTTAGACAAGTATACTGGCTATGTTCCTCTCAATAATTTAGCCATAGCTACCTTGAGGAGCCTGTTGTTGCGTAGGGACTGTCGCTATATGTTGCCGACTTGTACTTCTCGCTTATTTACAGTGCTCTGCGCACAGTAAGCGCTCAATAAATACGATTGAATGAATGGGTAGTGTGGCCTAATAGAAAGAGCACAGGCTGGGAAGTCGAAGGACCTGGGTTGGAATCCAGATTCCACCCCCTGCCTGCTGTGAGACCTTAAGCAAGTCACTTCTCTGTGCTTCAGTTTCCTCATCTGTAAAATAGGGATTAAGTATCTGTTCTCCCTTTCCCTTGGACTGCGAACCGTGTCTGACCTGATTATCCTGTATCTATCCCAGCATTTAGTAACTGCTTAATAAATAGGAATTATTATTCTTAACCAACCAATAAATTGTATTTATTGTTTGCATACTATGTGCGGGGCACTGTACTAAGGGTTTAGCAAAGTACAGTAGAACACAATTAGTAGACATGTTCCCTGCCCAGAATGAGCTTACAGTCTAGGGGGGTGGACAGACATTAATGTGAATAAATAATTTATAATCTATAATTTACAGAAGCAGCGTGGCTCAGTGGAAAGATCCCGGACTTGGGAGTCAGAGGTCATGGATTCTAATCCCGGCTCTGTCACTTGTGTGCTGTGTGACTTTGGGTAAGTCACTTGACTTCTCCGTACCTCAGTTACCTCGTCTGGAAAATGAGGATTAAGACTGTGAGCCCCACGTGGGACAACCTGATCACCTTGTATCTACCCAGTGCTTACAACAGTGCTTGGCACATAGTAAGCGCCTAAAAAATGCCATCATTATTATTATTAAGAGAAGCAGCGAGGCTCAGTGGAAAGAACACGGGCGTGGGAGCCAGAGGTTATGGGTTCTAATCCTGGCTCTGCCACTTAGCTGTGTGACTACGGGCAAGTCACTTAACTTTTCTGGGCCTCAGTTACCTCATCTTTAAAATGGGGATTAAGACTGTGAGCCCCATGTGGGACAACCTGATCAGCTTGTAACCTCCCCAGCGCTTTTTAGAACAGTGCTTTGCACATAGTAAGTGCTTAACAAATGCCATTATTATTATAATTCATTCAATCATATTTATTGACCGCTTACTGTGTGCAGAGCACTGTACTAAGTGCTTGGGAAGTACTGTGGGGCAAATATCAAATGTCCTAAGGTCACAGATCCAAGTGCAGAGGCGATACACTTGATAAAATTGATACTGGACAATTTTGGGAAGTCTATTAGCTCTTTCAGGACTTTGGGGTGCTGTTCAGGATAGTAAATGCTACTTTAAGGGCCCAAACAGCTAATTTACCTTTATCCTAATTAGCTTATGCCTAGGACATAATTTACTTCTTTCTAGAATCTACAATTGTGTGTTGTGTTAGTCAACCTCTTGCTGCCCTAAAAATTTCTACATTAGTGTTTCTTGTTCTTTGCGTTACTTTTTCTTCTTAAAATAAAAAATATGCATCAAAGGCATTTTATAGTGATACAATAATAAGAAGCCAGGAAAGTACTGTGCTAAAAATATCTTGATGTTCTTAGAAAGGTTAATTTTTTAAAAAATTATATGACATTGTTACCATTCCCCCATGCCATATGCTGGCCTGAACAGATGGATCAGAGGTTCTTAAGGGACCGGCCTAGCGCCTAATTTCGTCCATGAAATGCTCCACTGACATCCCACCTGCCATGGGTCTCCAGTGATGGTATAATCCATCAAATAAACTCCCTACAATAACCATCCCTCATTTTATGAACACCAATTCTCCCATTAATAGACCCATCAACTGACTCACCCAGTCATAATTCTCCCAATTCCTCCCCCAAACTCCCAGTCAAATGCAGGGCTCTTTGCCCTTTCCCTTTTTCATTGTCCCCATGATGGTGAGGGTAAGTGGCTGTAAAAGTTCATTTTTTTCCCCCCTTCACTTTATTTTCTTCCAATCTGGTGGCCTCCCAGTTCACCCTTCCAAATTATGGCTAATCTTTGTAAAATGGCAGAACTGCAGTCTGCAGGTAGGCCAATAAGGGTGTAGACTTCCTAGGTAAAAATGTAATGCTAATACTATCAATCAGTGTGCAGAGCACTGTACTAAGCGCTTGGGAAGTACAAATTGGCAACATATAGAGACGGTCCCTACACAACAGTGGGCTCACAGTCTAGTCTAATACTACTACTAATAATAGTTATAACTTTGGTAATCAGGTCCCACATGGGGCTCAGGGTGTGTGATCACCGGCACTGAATCCCCATTTTGCAGATAAGGAAATTGAGGCACAGAGAAGTTAAGGGAATTGCCCAAGGTCACGCAGTAAGGGGCAGAGGTAGAATTAGAACCCAGGTCCCCCGGCTCCCAGGCCCGCTCTCTTTCTGCTAGGCCAGGATGCTTATCCTGAGAGAACTTATCAGACCTATGTAGCTTGTTCTTAGCTACATAGAACAAGAGTTTTATGAGTTCTAAAATACTCATAAGAGTTTTTTCTGCTTTGTAATTAGAACATACCCAATACTGTGAAGCTGTTGTTGTTGTCTGATGCTGTCGAGTCGTGCCCGACCCATAGCGACGCCACGGACGCATCTCTCCCAGAACGCTCCGCTCTCCATTTGCAATCATTCTAGTAGTGTAACCATAGAGTTTTCTTGGTAAAAATATGGAAACGGTTTACCATTGCCTACTTCGACGCAGTAAATCTGAGTCTCCACCCTTGACTCTCTCTCCCAGGCCGCTGCTGCCCAGCACAGGTGAGTTTCGACTTGTAGCAGATTGCCTTCCACTCGCTAGCCGCTGCCCAAGCTAGGAATGGAATGGATATGCCTCTGCTTGACCTTCCCTCCCGTAGTCGAACCTGGTAGAGTACTGGGAACTCTGCAGGGGTGACCCTGAGAGGTTACTGTGGTTACAAAATATAAATTTACAGACAAATAGGTACAGAATTACTGCAAATTCAAAATTTCAGTCGGGTTCAAACTCACATTTCTCAAGCTATCCTGAAACATGGATTGTGACCGTACAATGTATAAAAGCAAATAAAGTAAGCAAAGGAGAGTAACTGCGGAATTGACTGATCATTACAGAGAGGCGTCGCATCCAGGATGATGTAAAGTTTTGAGGATGCCATCAAGAAAAACTCATTATATTCTTAAGCACATTTTGAGGTACAATCGGAAGGATGTTGGGGAGAAAGAGAAAGCAATTAACTAAATAGTTACAATTTTTAGCTCTCCAAGACTCATCATCAATCGTATTTATTGAGCATTTACTGTGTGCAGGGCACTGTACTAAGTGCTTGGGAAGTACAAGTTGGCAACATATAGAGACAGTCCCTACCCAACAGTAGCACTTCAACAAACCATTTTTAAGATTAATAGCCCCCAACTAGACATTAACAACAGGAAAACTATTCAGATGTAGAAAGAGCTGCATACAAGTAAAATAGTTGAATATTTAGGATGAACAAGTAAATTATTTTTCCGTGATACTACAGTTATGTGAGTATATCAAGCACATCACATACCCTCAGTGTCCTTCATTAATGGAACAGTAAGGGTTTAGTGCATGATTTCACTCCATGAAATCTGCAGTTCTCCATGCATTCGAAGCACCTATTTTGGGAGGATAGAGTGCATTTAACAATACAGATTTATCTCCATATTAAAAAGGTGTAAAGTAAACATTCCACATAAAACATCAAGTCCCCAGACACTGGCTCTCAAAATCTTGTTAAGGCAGGGGCCGGCAACTAGGACTAATTGTAGGTGAACATTTAAACTTGGATAGCTTTACCTACATAGAGGAGCAGCGTGGCTCAGTGGAAAGAGCAAGGGCTTTGGAGTCAGAGGTCATGGGTTCAAACCCCGGCTCCGCCAATTGTCAGCTGTGTGACTTTGGGCAAGTCACTTCACTTCTCTGTGCCTCAGTGCCCTCATCTGTGAAATGAGGATTAAGACTGTGAGCCCCACGTGGGACAACCTGATCACCTTGTAACCTCCCCAGCACTTAGAACAGTACTTTGCACATAGTGTGGGCTTAATAAATACGATTATTATTATTATTATTACATTATGGAAAACGCCATTTCCCTGTTCTTGGCAAAGAGGGACACAGAATGAGAGAGATGAGGGAACAAAAAAAGGAAGAAGAAACAAACAAAAAAAAGACAGCAGAACTACAGACAGGCGATACAGGAATCAGTCAACCAGTTGTGAATATTGAGCATTTCTTGTGTACAGCACATTGTACTGAGATCTTGGGTGAGCCTAAGATGGAAAAAGAGACCCAGGCCCAGATTGCTAACTTCTAAGCATCAGCTGTCAAATGGTTGGCCTTCAGGGCCAATTTCTCACAAAGATACACTATGCCCTTGTTCTGTGACTTTCCCTCCTACTCTTTTATGTTATTTGTTAAGTGCCTACTATGTATCAAGCGCTTAGTACAGTGCTCTGCACACAGTAAGCGCTCAATAAATACGATTGATGATGATAGTTCTAAGCTCTGGGCGAAGTACAAGTTGATTAGGTCAGGCACAGTTCCTGTCCTACACAGTCTTAAGTAGGGGGGAGAGAGAGCGCTTCGTACAGTGAAGCAGTGTGGCTCAGTGGAAAGAGCACAGGCTTAGGAGTCAGAAGTCATGGGTTCAAATCCCGGCTCCACCAATTGTCGGCTGTGTGACTTTGGGCAAGTCACTTAACTCCTCTGTGCCTCAATTCCCTCATCTATAAAATGGGGATTAAGACTGTGAGCCCCATGTGGGACAACCTGATCACCTTGTACCCCCCCAGCGCTTAGAACAGTGCTTTGCACATAGTAAGTGCTTAACAAATACCATCATCATTATTATTATTATTATTATTACAGTGCCCTGCATACAGTTAGCTGTGCTGTGGGCCTGAAGGCGAGGAAGGAATACATCCATAAAAGGTATAGGATATGCTTAAAGGATATAGATCTGAGGGCGTAGATGGCAGAGATAGAGTAGGGAAATGTAGTCCAATTCCCCTAGGATTCAAAGCCGCTTCTTAATATTAAGCAGGATATTTGGGAAAGAGAGGCATCACATTCCTTTTTTAGTCCTGAAAGTTACTGTCTAATGCATTCCCAAAAAGCTCGCACAATTGTAGGCTGCTTAGCCCTAAACACGCACTTATTTTCTGAAATAGTTAATGGTTTTTCCTATGTGGCCATTTTTCTACCAAGGATTAACTGTAAACTAAGAGAGAACCGGACTCCTCAACAGTGCTTCGTACATAGTAAGTGCTTAACAAATTCCATCATTATTGTTATTATTATTGCAATGTAAAGGAAGAGTGGGACTAACCTGCTGTCTTTACAAGCTAAGACACTCACCCCTCTTCTCTTATGGTGACATTCCCTAGATCAAAGAGTAGGAAGCTTAATCAATCAGGACACATTATCCAAGAAGGTGGGGGGTAAAAAGAAAGAAAGAAAAAATAGTAAAGGCCGGCCATTCTCAGATTTCCTGCTCTTTACGGGTATGTGAAGATACAGATGTTAAAGTCTGTCTTTCTTGATCATCAAAGATAATGAAAGGGTGACATCGTGTGTTCTTTGGAGGAGATCACTAGACACAGTTTTGTCTCTATGTCTGAATCCTGGAATATTCTTGAAAAAGAAGGATTTCTTCCTGATAATTAAAGCATCTTACTTTTTGGCAAATAAGTGGATGGGTTAAATGTCTTTTTTTTTAAACCCGCTTTCATGGATAAGTGGATTAAAAGTTTTATAGGCGATTAACTGGGAGTTAACAGTGGGCTTGATAAAATCTCGCTAGAAGCTCCAGGGAGATCTTGAGGAATTGTGATTACTTGCATAACTCTTATTGCTTAGCCTCACCAAGACCTGCCTGCAGTTTCTAGAGGGAATTTTCCCGGGGGGAGCCTCTACTCCCCTAAAACTCACACGCCTTTGTCAAAACTCCTTAGTCCTTTCACTCAACACAAAAAATGGGACCCCTGGTGATATAGTTATTTTTCATTCCTAAATGCCATATCCTAGATTTGTCCCTGATGACTTTCATCCTGTTTTGATGGATACTTTTTCAAAAAATTGGTCTAAGTCATTGCAAATGATTTCCCTGCATTCTACAAAGTGTCAAGTGTTAAATGTTGTTTTAATCAGGTTGAACTCAGTCCCTGACCCAGGCGGAGCTCAGCATCTAAGTAGGAGGGAGAATGGGTATTGAATCGCCATTTTACAGATGAGGAAATTGAGCCTCAGAGAAGTTAAGTAACTTGCCCCACATCACACAGCAGGTAAGTGGCCAAGTCGGAATTAGAACCCAGATCCTCTGACTTCCAGGCCATTAGGCTACGCTGCTCCTACATGTGAGCCTGTTTCTATACGTTGCCGATTTGTACTTCCCAAGCGCTTAGCACACAGTAAGTGCTCAATAAATATGATTGAATGAATGAATGAATGAATGATCAAGACATCCTAAGTATCTGCCTTTTCCCAATGTGGATGGACTTATTTGCTAACTATTGTGAAGACAGACGTAGAAAGTCATATATAAATTCAAATCTTTGTATGATACAGAGGTCGAGGTGTACTATCATTAAATACGTTTTTTTTCTTGTGTTTCCATTCTAGTCCGAGCTATTATGTATTGTTCAAAATAAGATTTCTGATTGCTTTGATTAGAAGCTGGTTACACCGTGCTATGTCACGCTAAATTATCACATTCCTAGGAATGCTTTTAGCCAGAAGAGGGAGTCTGCACCACTGTTAAATAGATTCAAAAAGTGTGATCGTATACATTTTCCTTATTTACTGATCGAGAAAAATTACATTTCCAAAATGCTTATAGGAGAATTCAGAGCATTTATTTTCCTATTAAAACACTTCATAGGTTTTTTGGTTCTAAACAATTGAGAGTAGATTAATTAATATTAATCTCTCCATAACTAACATGAAGCAGGAAACTTAAGCTGCTACCTGGGGATTTGAGGCAAAATTTACAGGCTGTCGCCTAAATTGGTGGATTTTTTGTGCATCTAAATTGAGGAGGTGTATTAACACTGAAATCATTTCCAGAAGGCCTGTGGAGGAGGGCACCCCAGAGGAAAGAGTTCAAAACTGAGGATCAGGGGAACTGGGTTCTAATTCTGGCTCTGCCACTTCCGTGCTGGGTGACTTTGGGAAAGTCATCAACTTCTCGGTGCCTCAGTTTCCTTATCTGTAAAACGGGGATAAAATACCTGTTCTCTCTCCTACTTTGATTGTGAGCCCCAAGTGAGCCAGGGGTAGTGGCCATCCTGATTAACTTATATCTACCCCAGCACTTATGTTTGAAACATAGTAGGCACTTAAATACCATAGTTATTATTCTGGAGGACTTTTGCTATTTTTTTTTTTTTACTTTTGAAGGTAAAGCAATGATACAGAGCAGATGATATACAAAATATGCAACAAATGTGTCATTCCTATTTATTGTTTAATCTTAGAAATAGGAATATAATTTTTCAACATTACAGCATGGCTCAACACTTTTTTTCCTTACTAATACAAAGAATTAGAAATTACTGCTTTGGTGGTACTTTAAAATGTATCACTGACATCCTTTCTGGGATAAAAAAAAAAAGAACTATATGCAACAGAGCAAAATTAAACTTCGCCAACAATCAACAGCATTTTAGGATCATAAAAGGGGGACCCTCAGTAGCCTAAATATGACATGCATTTCAAACTAAAAAACAAACACAGCCAATCGTGGTACAACCAAGTGGAAGAAATTCACATTTGACCACCACCATGCCAAGGAGTTTAACTCTTTTTTATGATATTTTTTAGTGCTTACTGTATGTCAAGCACTGTTAAGTGCTGGAGTTGATAGAAATTAATCAGATTGGACACAGCCTCTGTCTCACATAGGGCTCACAGTCTAAGTAGGAGGGAGAGCAGGTATTAAATCCCCATTTTACGGTGGAGGAATTGGAGGCACAGTCATTTATTTAATCATATTTATTGAGCACTTGCTAGGTGCAAGGCAGAGAGAAGTCAAGTGACTTGGTCAAACTCACACAGTAAGCAATAGTCCGTGCTGGGATTAGAATACAGATCCGGTGACTCCAAAGCCCACACTCCCTCCTTGTGCTCTAAAAGGATGATAGAGTGATCTTCAGGCAGGAAATTTATTTCTTTCTACTTTAACACTGTGTGGGATAAAAAAATCAATCAATCAATCAATCGTATTTATTGAGCGCTTATTGTGTGCAGAGCACTGTACTAAGTGCTTGGGAAGTACAAGTTGGCAACATATAGAGACAGTCCCTACCCAACAGCAGGCTCACAGTCTAGAAGGAGGAGACAGAGAACGAAACCAAACATACTAACAAAATAAAATAAATAGAATAGATATGTACAAGTAAAATAAATAAATAAATAAATAGAGTAATAAATATGTACAAACATATATACATATATACAGGTGCTGTGGGGAAGGGAAGGAGGTAAGATGGGGGGATGGAGAGGGGGGCGAGGGGGAGAGGAAGGAAGGGGCTCAGTCTGGGAAGGCCTCCTGGAGGAGGTGAGCTCTCAGTAGGGCTTTGAAGGGAGGAAGAGAGCTAGCTTGGCAGATGGGCAGAGGAAGGGCATTCCAGGCCTGGTCATTAGCTTTGTTTCTAGATTATTTTAGACTAAACTCTATTTCTTTGCTTTTTCTCCAAGCAGAGCTTTCAAGGCAGGCCCCAAGGCTGAGAAGTAGCGTGGCCTAGAGGATAGAAGGAGTCAGAAGGACCTAGGTTCTAATCTAGACTCTGCCACTTGCCTGCTGTGTGATCTCGGGCAAGTTACTTCACTTCTCTGGGCCTCAGTTATCTGATCTGTAAAATAGGGATTGAGACTGTGAGCCTCATATGAGACAGGGACTGTGTCCAACTTGATTTGCTTGTATCCACCCCAGTGGTTAGTACAGTTCCTGGCACATAGAAAGGCACTTAACAAATACAACTATTATTATTATTATTATTATTTTTAAGGCTTAGTCCCATGACTCTGTTAATCAAATCCTCAGCTTGGGCCTGGCAGTCTGAAACCTCAGTAGCTTTAAATGGTTTTTTGAAAATGTTGTGAATCAATCAATCAATCAATCAATCAATGATATTGATTGAGTGCTTACTGCATGCAGAGGACTGTACTAAGTGCCTGGGAAAGTACAATACAGTAGAGTTGGTAGACATAATCCCTACCCACAAAGAGCAGTGTGGCTTAGTGGAAAGCCTGGGAGTTAGAGGATCTGAGTTCTAATCCTGAATCTGCCACTTGTCGGCTTCATAAATTGGGCCAAATGGCTTAACTTCTCTGTGCTTCACTTCCCTCAGTGCTCAGATTAAACTGAGAGCCCCATGTGGGACATGGACAGTGTACAACCTGATTAGTTTATATCTACGCCAGCGCTTAGTACAATGCGGGACACATAGTAAACATCTAAAACATTCCATTAATAAAAAAGGAACTTACATTACAGTATACGGAGGGAGGCAGACAGCAAGATAAATTACTGATAGGGGAAATAGTGGAGTCTAAGGATATCATCATCATCAATCGTATTTATTGAGCGCTTACTGTGTGCAGAGCACTGTACTAAGCGCTTGGGAAGTACAAATTGGCAACATATAGAGACAGTCCCTGCCCAACAGTGGGCTCCCAATCTAAAAGGGGGAGATAGGGATATCTAAAAGGATATCTAAAAGGGATATCTACATAAGCTTGTTGTGGACAGGGAATGTGTCTGTTTATTGTTATATAGTACTCTCCCAAGCTCTCAGTGCAGTGTTCTGCACACAGTAAGTGCTCAATAAATATGATTGAATGAATTCATCATTATTGTGGTATTGGGGTGAGTATCAGTATTAAGCGGCACATAGCCAAGCGCAAAGGCAATACAGAGGGGAATGTGGGATGGAAATAAGGGTTTAGAAAGGAATGGCCTCTTGGAGGAAAATTGATTTTAATAAGGCTTTGAAGGTGGGGAGAGTGATGGTTTGTGGAATATGCAGTGGGAGGGAGTTCCAGGCCAGGAGAAGGACATGGGCAAAGGCTCAGCAGCCAGATAGATGAGAACGAGGTCCAGAGAGAAGGATGCCATTAAAGATATGAAGTGTGAGGACTGGGTTGAAGTAGGAGGAAAGCAGTGAGGTAAGGTATGAGGGAAAGAGTTGATTGAGTGCCTTAAACATGATGGAAGGATTTTCTCCTTCATCATGTTGCCAATTTGTACTTCCCAAGCGCTTAGTACAGTGCTCTGCACATAGTAAGCGCTCAATAAATACGATTGATGATGATGATGATCTGGATGGGGAAGGGCAACCACTGGAGAGAAGGTGAAGGGAAAGGGGCATGGATTAAGGGCAGAAATCATGTCTCCTTTATTACTTTCTTCCAAGCCCTAAGTACAGTGACCTGCCTTTAGTACTCAGTAAATACAACTGCTGATTGGTTGATTTTGGAAAAAAAAAAACCCTGTGAAATGACATCTCTTGTGTCTTTCTCCACCACTTGTCTGCTGTGTGACCTTGGGTATGTCACTTAACTGGTCTGTGCCTCAGTTACCTCATCTGCAAAATGGCAATTAAGACTGTGAGCCCCTTGTGGGACATGGACCGTGTCCAATCTGATTAGCTCACATCTACCCCAGCTCTTGGTACCGTTCCTGGCACATAGTAAGCCCTGTACAAATGTCATAAAGAAACAAACAAAAAAATCACCTCATGAGAGTTTGCCACCACCCGGTTTCAACAAAACCCAAGTCCTTATTCCCTTGGTGTTAGCTTCATAGCTTCCTTCAAGCCAGGAGGCTGCTTTTCTTGGTATCTATCGCCTTTTTTAAGTGTGTGTGTATGTGTTTTTGTTTCAGAATTACTTTGAGGCTGTATAAAAATCATTTACTGTAGCCACGATTGAAGCATGATTTCATCTAGCATCTCATTGTGCCATCAGCACTTATTCTTTAGTCATATTATTTAATCAAAAGTTAATTTCCTGCCGAAGGACTGGTTAAGGAGTTTCTAATTCTAATCTCCTTCTCTGAAATGTAATTGGACTTTTCTCCAAAATGTAACCTAAAATGAATTGTAATATAACTCCTCTCTACAGGTTCCAAGTCTTAAAATCCATTTTTAATTTCACATCTAAAGGGGTTTTTTTTTCAAACTTGCAAACCTTTATCCTACAAAGCTGCTTTCCCTTACATAAGAAGGTATGGCTTGTGTTTGTGGCCATAGTAAGGAACTGATAAATTGATATGCTTCTAATGGCTAACTATATTCAGTTTGATTCCAGATGATTTTAAGTCCCCCTAATGTGATTTTGAATTCTAGTTAACTATATTCAGTTTGATTCCAGATGATTTTAAGTCCTCCTAGCCTGATTTTGAATTCAAACCAAGGGTTTGATTAATCTGAAAGTCATGTCTCAATCCTGATTATTGGACTTTGTGCTTCTCCTAGAACGATACTGTGAAATTTGATTTTTGCCTCATTAAAAAAATAGTTTTGAGGATTGATAAATATGAAATTGGAAGCAGAGATTCCTGATCATGGAAAGCCTGTGCACCCAAGCTCCAGGGACATTATCAATGTGACAGAAGCATGAAGCTTCCATCCCTCTTCAGTTTCACTGTTCCTCCCTGGAAACAACCAACCACCCCCTCCGTGACAGCAGCATAAAGCAACATTTGCTGTGGCTAAAGGTGTGCCTTGGGATAGTGAGCCATGAGAAGCTCACTAGATTGTAAATTCCTTGAGGGCAGGGATCATGTTTCCCTATCAATTAATGAATCAGTGGTATTTATTGAGCGCTCCCTGTGTGCAGAATACTTGCCCTAAGAACTTGGGAGAGTATGGTATAGTTGGTAAAAGGGCTCTCTGCTTTCAAGGAGTTTACAATGGAGTGGAGGAGTTTTCAATAATAATAATAATGATAACATTTGTTAAGCGCTTACTATGTGCAAAACACTGTTCTAAGCGCTGGGGAGGATACAAGGTGATCAGGTTGTCCCACTTGGGGCTCACACTCTTAATCCTCATTTTACAGATGAGGTAACTGAGGCCCAGAGAAGTTAAGTGACTCGCCCAAAGTCACACAGCTGACAATTGGCGGAGCCGGGATTTGAACCCATGACCTCTGACTCCAAAGCCCGTGCCACGCTGCTTCTCTATGTTTCTCTATGCTGAGCCCACTGTTGGGCAGGGACTGTCTCTATGTGATGCCAATTTGTACTTCCCAAGCGCTTAGTACAGTGCTCTGCACATAGTAAGCGCTCAATAAATACGATTGATTGATTGATTGATTATTGTATTCTCTCAAGTACTTAGAATAGTGCTCTGCACATGGTAAACACTCAATAAATACCATAGATTGACTGAGCCTGAAATCACACTCCTCTAGCCAAAGCACCTCACTAATTCTTTGCTTTTATTTTGTGTATTTGTCTTTGGAATTTATGTTTTAGTGAACAGTGCTTGTCACATAGTAAGCGCTAACAAATGCCATCATTATTATTATTACTATGCCATTGATTGCTTGATTGATTGAGAACTTACTATTTGCATAGCATTGTACTAAGCACTTGGATAAGTGCAATGCAATGCAGAGCACTGTACTAAGCACTTGGAAGAGTACAATACAATAGAGGTACCTACATGTAATTCATTCCCATAATGAGTTTGTCAGCAGGACCTGGATTCCAATCCCTGTTCCATCGCCTGTCCACTGTGTGACCTTGGGGAAGACACTTTACTTCTCTGCGCCTCAGTTACTTGTAAAATGCAGATTGAGACCGTGAACCCCATGTGGGACAAGGACTGTGTCCAATCTGATCGGTCTGTATCTACTCCAGCACTCAGTACAGTGCCTAGCACACAGTAAGTGCTCAACAAATGCCATAAAAAACCAGATCTGGCTTGAATCTTGTCCATAAAGAAATTCAGGGAGATCATTTCCAGCTAGTCACCTAGAATCCATACACAACATCAGAGGACAGGACAAGATTATCAACAAGGAGGTTCTGTAATGTGATCAATGCAACAGTCTTGATGGAGTGTTCCTTGCATTGCAGTTCTGCTGAGCAGATCATCTGAGAAAAATGTAAAATATGTGGACCGCTCTAAAATGGAGAATTGGAAGGGGACATACACAAACTGGAAGGGCTGAATAAACTTTAGAAAGACATATCTTTAATTCACTTATCATTTCTGTTTATTATATCATCAATCGTATTGAGCGCTTACTGTGTGCAGAGCACTGTACTAAGCGCTTGGGAAGTACAAGTTGGCAACACATAGAGACAGTCCCTACCCAACAGTGGGCTCACAGTCTAAAAATGATGGCTTTTATTAAGCGCTTACTATGTGCAAAACACTGTTCTAAGCGCCGGGGAGGTTACAAGGTGATCAGGTTGTCCCACGGGGGGCTCACAGTCTTAATCCCCATTTGACAGATGAGGTAACTGAGGCACAGAGAAGTGAAGTGACTGCCCAAAGTCATACAACTGACAAGTAGCGGAGCTGGGATTTGAACCCGTGACCTCTGACTCCAAAGCCCGGGCTCTTTCCACTAAGCCACGCTGCTTCTCTAATTTACATCCATAAATCAGGTATTATATCTGTAAGTTATTTGTTACATCCATAAATTATTTATTCACACTGATGTCTGTCTTCCCCTTTAAACAGTAAACTTGTTGTGGAAAGGGAATGTGTCTTCCAATTCTGTTGTGTTGTACTCTCCCAAGCGCCTAGAACAGTGCACTGCACAAAGTAAGTGCTCAATAAATATAATTAATTGATTGATTAAGTGATATAGGGAGGCACAGTTAAATACAGTGTGAAACAGCAGTTGGTGGTTGGGAATTCACTGCAGCAGACTGGCTAGCTCTCCCTGAGCAAACGAAAGCTTTTCCAAGTTTGGAGTGCTAAGAAGCAGGATGGAAAACAGAGCAGGGAACATACCACGAGCATTGTTAGGCTCTATTAAATGTAAACAGTGTGGCAGGGAGGCCTTTTAAACCCCATTTTCACAGGGTAGATAGGCTCTCACTGACAGTAGGCACCATCTTCGAAAACCAAAGTCCCCTGTGTATCAGAATAAACTGCCTTCGTTACGAGTTTCTCCTGTGACTAAAGGTAAATGCCGAAATATTGTGATATCATTAGCAGCTGACCCTTCCCTTTACTTGAACCCGGTACATCTGTTTTAGAGATATTTCATTCTCTGAAAGGATTTTCCTAATGCAGACACCATCTTGACTAAGCTGGAAGTTGCCATGGTGATACGGTGATGTTAGGAAGCTACGCCATCTCTCTCATTCTGTTCTGCTTTCTGCATTGGGGATTTGGACTCGTGCCAACAATCTTTAAAGCATTGTAGAAGCCTCTATTGTTTGTGGAAGTCAGTGGCATTGAGTTATATAGTCTGGAGATGGCCTGGTGCCGATAATAAAGTACTTGATCTAGGCTTCTTTTAAGAAGGCAGTGACTTTTTTTCGCCCTTCCTTCAGAAGGGCTCTTGGTGAAGATAATCTCACAAATAGCATAGTCTCAGAAATCCCTGGGGTCAAGATGTTTGAGACTGGAGTGGAAAAGTCAATAAGCAATATTCGATCTGATTTTAAAAAGGCTTGTTATTTAGTTTGATTGGGGCTTCCGATCACCATTGTCCTTCATTTGCAGCTCAGAATGACATGGAGGCGTTTGTTGGTTTCAGTCAATCAATCAATCCATGGCATTAATATGGAGTGCTTACTATGTGCTGAGCACTGTACTAAGCATTTGGGAGAGTACAATACAACAGAGTTTGGGGGCACATTCCCTGCCTGCAACGAGCTCACGAAAGGGCTCCTCTCAGATCATTTGCAATGTGTCGAGACACTTTTCTATCAGATGCACTTTCGAAACTTAAGAGAACCTGAAGCAGAAGTCAGATCAAATGCAATTCACAACTTGATGTACCCTGGAATCCCTGCTGGGCTAATTCAACCATTATTCATCTCTATCCCCCTCCTTTCACTTTATTTCCCAGTGCTTATTTATTTGGTTTAAAAGATCGCGAAGACACACAGGACTTGCTTTGAAAGATTTTTTTTCTGAAAAGTACACTACAGGCCTTCTCTTAAAAGCTGTAGTCCTAGTTCTGTATTGCCAAAGGAACTGGGTTGAATACAGTATCACTGTGCAAACGCTAAAGAGAATTGTTGTACTTTATTCAAGTTGCTTAGGAATGATGGTATTTGTTAAGCGCTTACTATGTGCCAAGCACTGTGTTCTAAGCACTGTGGTAGATATAAGGTAATCAGTTTGTCCCACATCTCACAGTCTCAATTTCCATTTTACAGATGAGATAACCGAGGCACAGAGAAATTAAATGACTTACCCGGGATTAGAGCCCACAACCTCTGACTCTTAAGCCTGTGCCCTTTCCACTAAGCCATGCTGCTTCTCCATGCTGTTTCTCTTTCTATAGGAACCCAGAATCAATCAACCAATCATATTTATTGAGCACTTACTGTGTGCAAAGCACTGTACTAAGCATTTGGGAGGTCACCAGAAATTGAGTTTCAGTGCCTCTGTTAAGGACCAGGTAAAGAATGAAGAGTTGATGTTCTGCCCAGGAGGATAACAGCTGTGGATAAATGAACAATCAGCACTTATGTGCATATCTATAATTTTTTAAATTTGTATTGATGTCCATTGCTCCCTCCTCTAGACTGTAAGCTCACTGCAGGCAGGGAATGTCACTATTTAATGACAAGTGCTTTGTACAGTGCTCTACATACAGTAAGCTCAATAAATATGATAGAATGAATGAATGAACAAACTCCTGGGCGAGGGAAAGGGGAGGAATGTAAGCTTTTATACTGATCATTTGCCCCTGACAAATGGTTATTTTGAGCCTCAGCAGGGGTTTGGAGAGGTTTTCTCCAAACCTTACCATCTGCCCTTTCCATTCCCCAGTCAGGTAATGACCTGAACGTTGATTGTGATCAAAGGAGTTCCATCTACCTTGCTATATCTTTTGCAGAAGTCCGAGACACGAAAACCTAAATTGGATCGGAGAAAATATCCACGGATTAACAATTAGCCTTTTCTTTTTCAAAGAAACCCTGTGAAATAGCTCGAAAGGCTGGTCTTTAACTTTTTAAGGGACCGCTGGGAGCAGTTCATGTTTCTCAGGAATTTAGACACTGACATTTTCTTCTTCACAAAAATGTTTCCATCCCATAGTTCCGTCTTTAATGTGAAGTCCATTTGGAATGGCTGGAGCGCTTCACATATCCTGAAGCTCTTAATTCGATAACACACTGATTAAGAACCAGGCAATGACATCACAAATGCCTTTTGTTAAGAAAATTTCCAAACGTACTTCACATCCTGTTTTTTGTTTCTTGTTCTTCATGTTATCTTCATACAGTTTCTCCAAATTGTCACTCTTCAGTCCCAGACCATTGGATAATAAAACCCAATGAAAAAGTACAATTACATGTAAATTAATTAATCTATGCTTTAATAAACAGGCTGGTCAAATTGCATCTGTATGAGCCCTACTTACTATCTCATTAGCATGTAGAACAAATTAGGACACAATCTAAACTCAAGTCCCTTAAGAATTTAGTTTCACCTCATTAAATTCACCTCATTCATATCCAGGAATACACTCAGCTAAGTACTTCAGGTTGTAGCCAAGAATTCTATGGCCGCTCATAATCCTTTTCTCTGATGCTGCTTCACATTCTATTTCTTCCAAAGAGAGCAATCAAAATGGCAAAGAGTTGTGTATTCTTCTGCAATGGGCCAACGGTAACTTGAGAAGCTTAACAAAATGAAAGTCAATACCATGGTCCTCATTAATAGCCCAGAGTGATAGAAGAAGCATGGCATATCTAAACCTGGAGCACAGCCTCAATTGTCTACTTTTTTTTAATCATATTTCATTTGTTCATTCATTTATTCAATCATATTTATTGAGCGCTTACTGTGTGCAGAGCACTGGACAAAGCGTTGGAAAGTAAAATTCAGCAATACATAGAAACAGTCCCTACCTATCAACGGGCTCACAGTCTAGAAGGGCTCATAGTCTTAATTCCCATTTTACAGGTGAAGTAACTGAGGCCCAGAGAAGTGAAGTGACTTTCCCAAGGTCACACAGCAGGCAGTCAATATTTATTGAGTGCCTACTGTGTGCAAAGCACTGTACTAAGTGCTTGGCGAGTACATTGTAAGAGAGCTGGCAATGTTCCCTGCTAACTCATCCACTAGGCTGTAAGATCACTGTGGGCAGGGAATGTGTCTGTTTATTGCTATAGTGTAGTCTTCCAAGCGCCTATTACAGTGTTCTGCAGAGAAAGCGCTCAATAAATATGATTGAATGAATGAAGGAATGAATGAATGAGCTGCAGCTAGTGGGGGAGAAGATACGGGTGGAGACAGGATTAGAACGCATGTCCTTATGACTCCAAAGCCATGCTCTATCTACTAGGCCTTGCTGCTTCTCAGTGTAGTTCCTGAATGTTAGGAACTACAGTCTCCCCCTTTTAGACTGTGAGCCCACTGTTGGGTAGGGACTGTCTCTATATGTTGCCAATTTGTACTTCCCAAGCGCTTAGTACAGTGCTCTGCACATAGTAAGCGCTCAATAAATACGATTGATGATGATGTTAATGTAAAAAATAATCCTGTGTTGTCTTTATCCTGTAGAAGCATCCTTTTTCTTCTCAGGCATGCCTTCTTTCTGTCCTTTCCTTAGCAAGGACCCTATGGCCCAGATAAATGGCAATGAGTTTGGAAGGAATCCTTATCCTAGCCTCTACAGCCTTACAGCTTCCTTTCCTCTGAAAAAAATGCGGCATTGTATAATTTGCCAAAGCTCTGCTACTGCAGTTGTGATTCTTTCTGTTCGGCTTTAGAAGCCTTTAAATCTACACCAAATCCTGACCATCCGCTCTAAGACATCAATCAGCAATCTCCTGATTATCTCTTTTACCACTATATCCACCTCACACCTTGCATTCCTTTGGAACCAATTTACTCGCTCTGCTTTGTTCTCATCTTTCTTGCCCATGACCCCTTTTTCATGTCCTCTCCTGTGCTTGGAACTCACTGCTTCACATCAGCAGACCCACTGCTCAAGCCCCTTCTGAGATCACATCTCCTTCAGGAGGCCTTCCCTGATTAATACCTCACTTCCCCATCTTACATCCCCCAAACTCTCACTTCAACATTTCCATACCAGCTAAATGCTTGAGCACTCTGCTCATAACACTACCTCTACTACTACTACTGCTAATAGTAATAACAGTGGCATTTAAGCACTTTGTTCTTGGCACTGTTATTATTATTACAGTGAGATAAATAGAAAATAATCAGGTCAAGCATAGTCTCTGTCCCACGTTGGGCTCACATCCTAAAAATAAGGGAGGATAAGTATTTTATCCTGCTTTACAGATAAGGTAACTGAGGCACAGTTAAGTGACTTACCCAAGGCCTGGGAGCAGGCCTGTGATCGAGCTGGGATTGGAACCCAGACCTTCTGACTCCCGGACATGTGCTCTTTCCACTAGGCCACTCATGACTGGGAGCTCATTGTGGGCAGGAATATGTTTGTTGTTATACTGTAATCTCCCAAGCGCTTAATACAGTGGTTTTTAGTACATTGAACTAATGCAGTGTGGCTCAGTGGAAAGAGGATGGGCTTGGGAGTCAGAGATCATGGGTTCTAATCTCATCTCTGCCACTTGTCAGCTATGTGACTTTGGGCAAATCACTTAACTTCTCTATGCCTCAGTTACCTCATCTGCAAAATGGGGATTAAGACCGTGAGCCCCATAATAATAATAATGGCATTTATTAAGTGCTTACTATGTGCAAAGCACTGTTCTAAGTGCTGGGGAGGTTACAAGGTGATGAGGTTGCCCCACGTGGGGCTCACAGTCTTCATCCCCATTTTCCAGATGAGGGAACTGAGGCCCAGAGAAGTTAAG
This sequence comes from Tachyglossus aculeatus, assembly GCF_015852505.1. Lineage (NCBI taxonomy): Eukaryota > Metazoa > Chordata > Mammalia > Monotremata > Tachyglossidae > Tachyglossus > Tachyglossus aculeatus. The sequence continues at coordinate 30,655,522 of NC_052079.1, read as the reverse complement.
TGACTTGCCCAAAGTCACACAGCTGACAAGTGGTGGAGCCGGGATTTGAACCCACGACCTCTGACTCCAAAGCCCGGGCTCTTTCCCACTGAGCCACGCTGCTTCTCTTCCCATGTAGGACAATCTGATTACCTTGTATTCCCCCCCCACCAGCAATTAGAACAGTGCTTGGCACATAGCAAGTGCTTAACAAATGCCATCATTATTATGACATTATCAATAATATATTATGCATTAATGATATACTATAATATATATTAATAATTATAATTAATTATATTGTAATTATAATTATTTTGAGGCACACAGAAGTGAAGTTGACTTTCCCAAGGTCACACAGCAGACAAGGGGTGGAGCTAAGACTAGAACCCTCGTTCTCTGAATCCCAAGCCTGTGCTCTTGTCATTAGGCAGTTATGGTATTTGTTAAGCGCTTACTATGTGCCAAGCACTGTTCTAAGCACTGGGGTAGATGCAAGATAAGTAGCTTGTCCCACGTAGGACTCACAGTCTTAATCCCCATTTTACAGATGAGGTACCTGAGGCAGAGAACCCAGGAGATTTTTCTAGTTCAATCAATAGTATCCCGTGGGATTTCCACTGTCACCTGTGAGAATCAATTTGCTGATGACTCCGCTGTAGTTACAGGCTCTCGGCAGCGTGGCCCAGTGGAAAGAGCCCGGGCTTTGAGGTCAGAGGTCATGGGTTCAAATCCTGGCTCTGCCAATTATCAGCTGTGTGACTTTGGGCAAGTCACTTCACTTCTCCGTGCCTCAGTGATCTCATCTGGAAAATAGGGATTAAAACTGTGAGCTCCCCGTGGCACAACCTTATCACCTTGTAACCTCCCCAACGCTTAGAACAGTGCTTTGCACATAGTAAGCACTTAATAAATGTCATTATTATTATTATTAAATCAATGGAACTGATATGAGCTAATGATGTAGTTGCTGTATGAAGTGGATTTTAATCATATCTCAATAGCGTGCATCATAAAATCAGCCTCACTTTGAGACTAGAATCTTTCTTCCTAGATGATCTGCTAGCCCCAAATCCAGACAACAGAGCCAATGGGAAAACCTACCCTGTCAAAATATATGTATTCCATCAGACCGTAGCCCATATTATTTATAGATAGGCTGCATGGCATATTGGATAGAACATAGGAGTGGTTATTCATTCATTCAATCATATTTATTGAGTGCTTACTGTATGCAGAGCACTGTACTAAGCACGTGGGTTATCAGAAGGACCTAGGTTCTAATCCCGACTCTGCCACTTGTCTGCTTTGTGACCTTGGGCACATCACTTCACTTCTCTGGGCCTCAGCTACCTCATCTGTAAAATGGGGATTAATACTGTGAGCCCCATGTGGGGCAGGGACTGTGTCCAACCCGATTTGCTTGTATCCACCCCAGTACTTAGTACAGTGCTTAGTACAGTAATAATCATACCAATATGATTATTATTAAGTCAGCACAATGGCCAAACCACTCACAAACTGAGACTGATTATGCTAGCTACTCAAGGCAGGAACTATTAGTTCCACAGGAATGTCTACCTTCATTCATTCGTTCATTCAATTGTGTTTATTGAGTACTTAGTGTATGCAGAACACTATACTAAGTGTTTGGAAGAGGACACTACGACAGTAAACAAACACATTCCCAGTCCACTACCAGTGTTTCAAAAGTCAATCAATGAGAATATAAGCAACAAACCTTGGTCCCCCAGAGCCATTCAAGTAAACCTGCACCAGAGCCTACTAAATTTACAAAGTGTGATAGGAAAACATTGCATACATTTTATTCCAATGAATGAATATTTCATTGTATTGTCATACTACATTACAGGTAAGCGGTGTGGTCTAATGGAAAGAGTACAGGTCCCGGGAGTCAGAGGACCTTGGTTCTGATCCTGCATCTGCCACTGGCCTGCTGTGTGACCTTGGACAAGTCTTTTAATTTTTCTGTGCCTCAGTTTCCTCATCTGTGAAATGGGAATTCAATACCTGTTTTCCCTTTTATACTGTGAGCCCAATGTGGGGCAATAACCTGATTATTTGTATTTACTTCAGTGCTTAGTACAGTACTTGGCACTGTACCCATTCATTGCCCTCAAGGAGCATAAAATCTAATGGAGGAAGCAGGCAGGCTTATTTACAAATAGCAGGGGTGGTGGGGGAGACAAAGATATGACACGTAGTTGTATAAGTACGTCAGGATGAACAGATGAATAAATGAACAAATAATAGAATCTGCATACAGAGATGTGTTAATGTTGAGAGTAAAATGTGTATATGCCAAGAATGAGCATTAGGTTGCATTGACATGGTTGTTGTGAACACGCTGGCATAATTTTCATTCATTCAATCGTATTTATTGAGCACTTACTGTGTGCAGAGCACTGTACTATGCACTTGGAAAGTACAATTCCTATAGGAGATAGGATTTGGAGTAGCGGTAGCAACATCCATAATAGCAATAACATTTATTAAGCCCTTCCTGGTTACAGTGCACTGAACTAAGCATTTGGGAAGTACAAAAGAAGCAAGTGGCACATACCTTGCCCACAAGGAGCTTACATTCTAATAGAGGTCACAGACCTAACATAGTAAGAGGATAATAAAAATAAATAATAGAATGAACAATGAATGAACATGTACAGAAATGCTATTGTAAGGCAGCATGGCATAATGGAGAAAGATTGGGACTGAGAGACTGAAGATATTGGATTGAGTCTGGCCCTGCTATGTGATCTTGTGTGTCACCTCTTTTCACTGGGCCTCAGTTTGTTCCCTTTTGAAATAATAATTGTGGTATTTGTTCAGCGCTTACCATGTGCCAAGCACTGTACTAAGAGCTGGAGTGGATACAAGATAATCAGGTCCCAAATGGGGTTCAAGGTCGAAGTAGGAGGGAGAACAGGTAATGAATCCCCATTTTGCAGATGAGGTAAATGAGGCACAGATAAATTAAGTGGCTTCCTCGAGGTCACGTAGCAAGTAAGTGGCTGAGCCAAGATTAGAACCCAGGACCTCTGACCCACAGGCCTGTGCTCTTTCCATTAAGCCACCTGGGATTGTGAACCCAGTGTGGGGCAAATAATGTGTCCAATCTCATCATCTGGTATCTACCTCAGGACGTAGCACATAGCATGCACTTAATCAATGCTATAATCATTATTATTTAATAGGTACGTAAGTGTTAGAGATAGTTGGTGGGTTTATATGACTTGAGATGACTAGAATTAATCAGGGAAGGTATGTTAGAGGAGGTGAGCTTTCAGGAGAGCTTTGAATGTTGGGGGATCCGAGGTTTGTAAAATCTGGGGGAGGGAGATATTCCAAACTGGGGGAAAATATGACTGAAGGGACAGAAGCAGAAGAGTTGAGAGAGAGGTATTCATTCATTCATTCAATCCTATTTATTGAGCGCTTACTGTGTGCAGAGCACTGTACTAAGCACTTGGGAAGTACAAGTCGGCAACATACAGAGACGGTCCTTACCTAACAACGGGCTCACAGTCTAGAAGGGGGAGGCAGACAACAAAACATGTAGACAGGTGTCAAAATCATCAGAACAAATAGAATTATAGCTATGATAATATAAGGAATAGTTAGAAGGTTACATTTACAGGGCTTTGAAGAAGGGAGAACTATAATCTGGTGAATTTACAGGATAAGGGAGTTCCAGGTCAAGGAAACAGCTTTAGCAAAAGGTCAGTCACTAAATCTTGTCAGATCTCTCTCCACAACATCTTCAAAATTGGTACCTTCCTCTCCATCCAAACTGCTATCACACTGGTTCAAGCACTTGTCATATCCTGCCTCGATAACTGCATCAGCCTCTTGACCTTCCTGCCTCCATTTTCTCCCATCTCCAGGCCATACGTTCCCCCCCCGACTTCGGCCCCAAAGGACTTCTGTGCATGCCTGTCAACCTACGCATCAAGCAAAAACTCCTCACTCTCGGCTTCAAGGCTGTCCATCACCTCGCCCCCTCCTACCTCACCTCCCTTCTTTCCTTCTACAGCCCAGCCCGCACCCTCGGCTCCTCTGCCACTAACCTCCTCACTGTGCCTCATTCTCACCTGTCCCACCATCGACCCCCGGCCCACGTCCTCCCCCTGGCCTGGAATGCCCTCCCTCCCCACATCTGCCAAGCAAGCTCTCTTCCTCCCTTCAAAGCCCTATTGAGAGCTCACCTCCTCCAAGAGGCCTTCCCAGACTGAGCCCCCTTTTTCCTCTCCTCTCCCATCCCCCCGCCCTACCTCCTTCCTCTCCCCACAACACCTGTATATATGTTTGTACAGATTTATTACTCTATTTATTTTACTTGTACATATTTACTGTTCTATTTATTTTGTTAATGATGTGCATTTAGCTTTAATTCTATTTATTCTGACGACTCAACAGCTGTCCACATGTTTTGTTTTGTTGTGAGCCCGTTGTTGGGTAGGGACCGTCTCTATATGTTGCCAACTTGTACTTCCCAAGTGCTTAGTGCACACAGTAAGCTCTCAATAAATACGAATGAATCAATGAATGAAATTGTAATGTCTGTCTCCCCCTCTAGACTGTAAGCCCATTGTGGGTAGGGAACATGTCTACCCATTATGTTCAAGCACTTAGTACAGCACTCTGCATGCAGTAAGTGCTCACTAAATACCACTAATTGATTCACTCTACTGCACGGATCATTTTGTGCGCATCACCCACCTCTTCAAGTGCCTGCAGTTGTTGCCTTTTCAACCTGTATAAACTCCTCACCACTGGATTCAAGACAATCAGTCACTGAACCAAGCGCTGGGATAGATCAATCAATCAATCAATCAATCGTGTTTATTGAGGGCTTACTGTGTGCAGAGCACTGTACTAAGCGCTTGGGAAGTACAAGTTGGCAACGTATAGAGACAGTCCCTACCCAACAGTGGGCTCACAGTCTAATAGATCCCAGCTAACTGGGATGGACACAGTCCAGGTCCCATATGGGGATCACAGTTTTAATCCCCACTTTACTGATAAGATAATTGAGGCACAGAGAATTTAAGGGACATGTACAAAGTCACGCAGCAGATAAAAGGTGGAGCTGGGATTAGAACTCCCAGGCTTGTGCACTTTCCATTAGACAACACTGCTTCTCTTTCATTCATTCATTCAATCATATTTATTGAGCGCTTACTGTGTGCAGAGCACTGTACTGTTTGAGAAGTACAAGTTGGCAACATATAAAGATGGTTCCTACCCAACAACGGGCTCACAGTCTTGAAGGGGGAGACAAACAACAAAAAAAAACATGTAGACAGGTGACAAAACGTGCAGACAGGTGACAAAACATCCTCTCTCCTCTCCCACTCCAACCCTGCCCACGCACTTTGTTTCTCAAATACAAATGTACTCGTTGTCACTCACCCTCACCTCACCCTCCATCCACCTCTTGCTCACGCACATCCTCCCTCCCACGAGGAACCCTCTCCCCTTACACTTCCTTCAGACACGCACACTTCCCTTCTTGAAAACAATAAGAAAATCACATCTTCTCCAGGAATCAATCAATCAGTTCATCAATGATATTTATTGCATGCTTACTGTATGCAGGGCACTGTACTAAGTGTTTGGGAGAGTACAGTACAACAGAGTTGATAGAAACATTCCCTGCCCACAATGAGCTTACAGTCTAGAGCTCATTTTTCTGCAATATTTTCCCTCTCTACCACCTCAACTATGCACTTGGTCCCACCCTCATAGCAGTTAAATATGTGTCTTTACATACTTCTCGATTGCTTCCCTTACCTGTAATTTATTTTAAAGGCAGACTCTAAGCTCCTTGAGAGCTGCAAACATGTCTATCAACTATATTGTACTGTCCAGAGTGATTAGTGCAATGCTCCGTCCAAATACCCTTGAGTGATTGATCGGATGTTCAGCAGGCAGGGGAATTGAAAGCCAGGTACAGTTAGAGGAATGGACGTTGTAGATGCCTTGTGGTTCCTGTGAAGCTACTTGAAGTAAGCGGAGAAAGATTAGTAGAAAATAAAAAATGAAAAATGGAACCAAAGTTTTGTTCCCTTCTAATGGGTGCCACAGGGATGTTGGGAAGACAACTGGTGTAGGCTAGATTTGCAGTTTCCCTACGCTGTTTAATGCCACTGTTCTTACCGCCTGATCTATTTTAAAATCCACCACATGTTGCTGCTATACCAACAAATATATGTTCTTTAGCAAGAAAGTCACATGGCTATTTTTTAGAACTGAATATGCTCATTCATAAAATGAGATTAGTCACAGAAATCTATTTCATAGGCTTTTTGTAAGGATTAACTAATAAAATGATGTAAAGTACTGAAAAGAAGAAATCCTCTATCAATGTGAACTAGGAGGGAACATGTCTAATTCCCATCTGTTTAGTAATCAATCAATCTACCGATGACATTTTTTGAGCACTTTCTGTTTGCACAGCACTGTACTAAGCACTTGGGAGAGTACAATATAAGAGAGTTGTTAGACATTCCCTGCCCACAACGAGCTTACAGGGTGGAGGGGGAAACTGACATTAATATAAATAAATAAATTATGGCTATGTACATAAGTGCTGTGGGGTTGAGGGAGGGGTGAATAAAAGGAGCAAATCCAAGAGCAAGAGGGACACAGAAGGGAGTGGGAGAAGAGGAAATAAAGGCTTAGTGAGGGAAGGGCTCTAGTATGGTACTCTGCATATGATAAGCGCTTAATAAGTACTACATTCACTCTCAGTACTATTAGGAGAATAGTATAATCGGAAGAGATGAGTTTGTCATCTCAATGGAGTTTATCATTCCAAACAGTAACCCAAGATAGGAATTGGTGCTCAAAGACTGGAGGATATTTAAAACTCTGGAGTACATAGCTAGAATGAGAGTAAGTAATAAAGTAGGTAGCAATACCTAGTCTAGTTTGTTTAATTCAGAATAGTAGATAAGGCTATCAAGACTAGCCCGTTTCACTAGAGAGCAGAAAATGTAATGTTACCGTGAAACACGAAGATCGTGGAGTTCCACAATTACCATTTAGGAATTTTTGAACATCTGGTGTATTTCCCAAGTGAAATGAATATTTTCAGCCCTGGGTGCCTGCTTTAAAGAAGCAAGGTCATTCAGAGTTAACTGGCAGGAATTTGGAAAAGCTCCCTCTATTCTAACCAATCTGTGGCGATGATTTTCAGGACTCTCCAAGTACGGTTGTCGATAAGCCATAAACCGCACAATTATGTAGCCTTGCACATTGTGCTTCGGTCTTGGCAGAATTCACCTCACACATAGTTTGGGATTTTTATCCCAAACCTGGCTTTAGTTTTCTGTCCATATCTATTCTATTTATTTTATTTTGTTAGTATGTTTGGTTTTGTTCTCTGTCTCCCCCTTTTAGACTGTGAGCCCACTGTTGGGTAGGGACTGTCTCTATATGTAGCCAATCTGTACTTCCCAAGCGCTTAGTACAGTGCTCTGCACATAGTAAGCGCTCAATAAATACGATTGATGATGATGATGATGATGATGTCCTTGCAAATGTCCCAAACGACATCTGAGAAAGTTATGGGGCACTCTCTGCCTGTTTCTGACCTGTTGCGCTGATTGAGCAATCAGATTAAATGAAGGAGCTAATTAACTTTATGGGATATCTTGGAAAAACTGCTTTCCTAGCTAGGACTAGCTTTCTCTTGTCTTCTCTGTTGAAGTAGTAGTATTAGTAATAATAGTAGTAGTAATAATTGTGGTATTTGTTAAGTGCTTACTATGTGCCAAGCACTGTACTAAGTGTCAAACACAGCCTCTGACCCACACGGGGCTTACACTCTAAGGAGAAGGGAAAACAGATATTGAATCCCCATTTTGCAGATGAGGGAACTGAAGCACTGAGAAGTTATGTGACTTGCCCAAGGTCACACGGCAGACAAGCGGCAAAGCCGGGATTAGAACCCAGGTCCTTGGCCCCCGAGGCCTGTGTTCTTTCCACTAGACCATGCTGCTTATTTGGTAGTAGTAATGTCATATGTTGAGGTCCCATTAGGAGCAAAGCACTGTACTAAGAAGTGCCTGGTGAATACAAAAAAAGCAATCAATCATTTATTCAATCAGTGGCATTTACTGAGCATTTACTGTGGGTAAAGTACTGTAGTAAGCAGTACGATACAGTTGGTAGACACCATCCCCGGCCTTGAAGAGTTTATAATCTAGCAGGGTAATGGGACACATTCCTCTAGACTGTAAACTCATTGTGGGTGGGAAACATACCTACAAACTCTGTTTTGTTGCATTTTCCAAAGTTCTTAGTATAGTGCTCTGCACACAGTAAGTGCTCAATAAATACCATTGATTAGTTGATTGATTCCCTGCCCACAAAGAACTTATAGTCTAATGGGCTAGACTCACATAAACATTTTACAAACAGAGAAATTTTAAGAAGATTGCACTATTGAGTAACTATATACATAAATAATGAGAATAGGTATAAATAAATGCAGAGTTTTAGAGATTGCTGATGTGTTTTTATGACTTGGGATGCTGGAAATAGTCTCTGATACTTTCACAGGGTTTGAATGTATCTTTGACTAATTTTGTACATGTGAATTTGTTATTTGTGGCTTGAAAGACTTTACTTCTGAAGCATAACAAGTCTTAGGAATTATCAATCGCTGAGAGAAAACTAATCAAATTGTACTAAGCTAGGATATCTTTCTAACAGTGAGAAATTTCTCTGTAATATGCCCGAGGTTGAGCCTGTTTGAAGAGAAGAGGATTTGATTCCTCAGTCACTTAGTCATTGGAAACTAAGCTAGCTGTTCAAGGAAATGTGTAAATCATCCGGTCCGGCAGATCTCGGGACATTGTGTGTGTGTGTGTGTGTGTGCGTGCGTGCGTGCGTGCGTGTGTGTGTGTGTGTGTGTGTGTGTGTGTGTGTGTGTGTGAATGATAGTTTTCAAGCATTCAAACATGGCAATCCAAAACCTTCAAATGACACAAGCTCTTTCAGTGACACTAGTTTACATCTTTTTCAGGGCAGAGGTATCCATTTTGGTGTAATGGATTTCAGAGCAATAGAGTTGAGAAGGCTGTGAAAGTTGGGCCATTGCTGTTGTTTTTGAAACCCTCTCTGAAATGTCTAATTCCTCCTGGGATGTGGTGTGGAGAAAAAGAGACGAGAGTGGTGAGTTGTGAGAGATGAAGTCATCCGCCAAATGGTCCAGTTTAAAGGAAATCGAATAAACAGATGTATGAATTTATGCTGTTGTTGGCATTATTTGGATGATTAGCTAATGAGTAGGATAACACACATCTTGACCCTATATCTGGATCAACTAGGTGATGGAGTTCTCTTACTCGTAAATCAAAATTTTTATCACCAGACCTCCTTTTAATACTTTTCATCTGCAAAGCACATCGGTTTCCATGTGCACCTTTATGGATGTCAATCCTGAAGGTAACAAGCATAGAAGAGGTGGGTAAAAAATAATTTAGACTCTAGGGTGACCACTTTGTTCAATCGATCGATGGTATTTATTGAGTACTTACTGTATGCAGATCATCATACTAAGCTCTTTGGGAGAGAACAATACAACAGAGTTGGTAGACATGCCCCATCCCACAAAAGGCTGATAAATGAATGAGGGAGCTAAATTTGAGTTTACATGAACTTGAAGTTTCTCCAGTTCTATTTAGTTGTTCAGGGCAGCTGGAAGTCGATACTCTATTATTATAATAATAATAATGGCATTTATTAAGTGCTTACTAAGTGTGAAGCACTGTTGTAAACACTGAGGGGGGGGCAAGGTGATCAGGTTGTCCCACGTTGGGCTCACAGTCTTCATCCCCATTTTACAGATGAGGTAACTGAGGCCCAGAGAAGTGACGTGACTTGCCCAGAGTCACACAGCTGACAAGTGGTGAAGCCGGGATTAGAACCCATGACCTGTGGCTCCCAAGCCCATGCTCTTTCCACTGAGCCAAGCTGCTTCTCTGAAAAATTAACTGAAAGATTAATCAAGCCCACTAATCAGTACAGTTCTTGGCACAAATTTAGCGTTTAACAAATACCGGGATTATTATTATGAGGGAGTAATAAAAGTCCCTTCCCTGACCAGGAATCGAACCCGGGCTGCGGTGGTGAGAGCGCCGAATCCTAACCACTAGGCCACCAGGGATGACATGTCACAGCGTCAATCAATCAATCGTATTTATTGAGCGCTTACTGTGTGCAGAGCACTGTACTAAGCGCTTGGGAAGTACAAGTTGGCAACACATAGAGACAGTCCCTACCGCATGTCTAAACAAAGGTCGTTACCTCGATTGTGAGGTAGACTCAAGGAGTTAAAATCTATTTCTATCCAGGAAATAGCATTCCCAGGGAATGCAGCTGGAACTGTCAGGAGAGAAGTAAGGAAGTTGGTGGGTAAACTGCTTTTCATGGTGAGGAAAGAAGCAGTGGTAGTAGTTCTAAACTGTGAGCCCATTGTGGGCAGGGATTGTCTCTACTTGTTGCCGAATAGTACTTCCCAAGCGTTTAATACAGTGCTCTGCAAACAGTAAGCACTCAATAAGTACGACTGAATGAATAACAGTAGTAGTAGTGGTAGTAGTAGTGTAAGCTCACTGTGGGCAGGAATGTGTCTACCAAATCTGTTTTATTACACTCTCCCAAGTGCTCATTAACAATGATCCACATACAGTATGTGCTCAACAAATATGATTGATTGATAATAAAAACAATAATAATAACAATAATTATGGTATTTGCTAAGCACTTACTATGTGCCAGTTACTGTGTTTTTCCCACAAGAAGGGCAATGAGGCAGGAGGGTGAGTATCAAAGTGCTCAAGGGGCACATCATGGTCTAGTGGATAGAATACGGCCCCGGGAGACAAAAGGACCTGAGTTCTAATCCTGGCTCCACTACTTGTCAGCTGTGTGACCTTGGGCAAGTAACGTCACTTCTCTGTGCCTCAGTTACCTCATCTCTGAAATGGGGTTTAAGACTGTGAGCCCCGTGTGGGACAGGGACTGCGTTCAAGCTGATTAGCTGGGATCTACCCCAATACTTAGAACAAGCACTTAACACTATTATTATTATTACTGTTATTATAATAGTGTTATTATTGTTAACACTATTAACAAACACTATTATTATTCTTCTAGGCTGTGAGCCCGTTGTTAGGTAGGGACCATCTCTATATGTTCCCAACTTGTACTTCCCAAGCACTTAGTGCAGTGTTCTGCACACAGTAAGCGCTCAATAAATGTGATTGAATGAATCATTATTATTCGTTATTATAAGGGATATACGAAGGGAGGGTGGAGAAGTGAGGGGTTAGTCCAAGAAGACTTCTGGGGGAAGTTATGACTTTCATAGGGCATTGAAGGTAAAAAGAATGGTAGTCTGTATAAACTATGGACTGAAAATTGATTGTTGAAGAGAGATGATAAGAAGGAGAAAGCTGGTAGAGAAATTAGAACCAATTTTTCAAAATTTTAGCTTAGTTTTAGGAGAAGCAGCATGGCCTAGAGCAAGGGCTGGGGTGTCAGAGGATCTGGGTTCTAATCTCAGATCAGCCACTTGTCTGATGTGTAAACTTGGGCAAGTCACATAACTTCTCAGTGCTTCGGTTCCCTCATCTGCAAAATGGGGATTGAATCCCTCTCCCTCCAATTTAGACTTTGAGCTCTATGGTCACAGTAACTGTGACCAAGCTAGTTACCTCGTATCTACCCCGGTGCTTAAAGCAGTGGTTGACATGTAGTAACTGCTAACAAATGTAATACTGGTGATAATAATGATGATGATGATGATGATAATAATAATATGGAAATGAGTAGCCATTGGAGAAAAGGAGAGATGGGAAGGGACTGGGAGAAGAGGAAATGAGGACCTAGTCTGGGAAGATCTTTTGGAGGAGATGTGCCTTCAGTAAGGCTTTGAAGGAGGGAAAATTGATCATTTGTCAATCTTTTAGACTATGAGCCCACTATTGGGTAGGGACTGTCTCTATATGTTGCCAACTTGTACTTCCCAAGCGCTTAGTACAGTGCTCTGCACACAGTAAGCCCTCAATAAATACGATTGATGATGATTTGTCGGAGAGACTTCTGAACCAGAGGCAGGGCGTGAGTGAGGGGTCAGTAGTGAGATAGACTAAGGCTGATACACTAGCATGAGGAGAAGATGATGAGAACTTGAACCAGTTGGAAAGGATGGGCCCAATCTGAAAAATATTGTGGAATTATCATGGAGAAAGAATCCGGAGGATTTACCTAATAGCCTGAATACAAGGTTAAAATGATAGTGGAGAATCAAAGATGACACCGTGGTTGTAAACCTGTGGGGTAAGGAGGATTCCTGGTGGTCTGGTAACAGAGAGGTCACCTTTGCTTAGAACAAATGTGAATTAAAAAAATTGAGTGGAAGATTTCTCTTGCGAATGACCCTGTTTTGTTTTCTTTTTTCCTTAATAGTATTTAAGCACTTACTAGGCACCAAGCACTGTGGGTAGACACAGATGATCAGGTTGGAAACAGTCCATGTCCCACACTGGGCTCACAGCCTTAATCCCCATTTTACAGATGAGGTAACTGAGGAACCGAGAAGTAAAGTGACTTGTCCAAGGTCTCGCAGCAGACTAGTGGCAGGGTAAGGATTAGAACCCAGGTCCTCTGACTCCGGGCCCATGCTCTTTGCACTAAGCCATGCGGCTTCCTGAATCATCAGGCTTTCTGTGTTTTATGGGCTTCAAAATCAGATTAAGGCCAAGCCTGCTTAGAGAAAGCAAATTTTTCAACTTTTTTTTTCATTAAATTTGCTTTGGTGACAAAATTCATAGTAGTCTCACATTAAGTATCCATCTTGGAACTGTGTACTTGAATTGTGACCTGTATACATGGCCAGTGCCTTGAGAGTCTTTTAATAAACACAGTTTCTCCCAAGAATGCAACCACGATGCTCTTGGGCTTTTATTAGATTTGCGTGCATGATTTCAAGCCCCAGATTCACTGGACTACCACTGACCTATTTACAGTTTGGATGTGTCTCACATATCACATTACACATTGCACATTATGCAGTAGTCTTAGATACTGCATGCCTGTGTGTGATTTTTAAGGGCATTAAACTCTGTCATTCCAGATTATATTTAAATAAAATTTCATTCCTTTATGATGTAAGTGGTCCAAATACTATTTTATTCTCTTGCCACAGTTTCTGTACCCTCTATGTCGCCCTGTTTTTTTCTCTTTGCCGAAGGGAGGTAACAGAAGGAGGATCAAGTAAACCTCCTCTGACAGTTCCTAGATTCTTTGTGACATTCTCTCAGGCCTTCCGTGCTCGAGGATGGGATTCTCTCCTGTCGATGGCAGAATCAGCTGTGGGATAATAATAGTAATAATAATAATAACTGTGATATTTGTTAAGTTCTTACTATGCACCAAGCGCTGTGCTGAGCTCTGGAGTGGATACCAGGAAATCAGGTGGAACACAGTCCCTGTACCATGTGGGGCTCACACTCTCAATCCCAATTTTACAGATGAAGTAACAGAGGCCCAGAGCAGTGAAGTGACTTGCCCGAGGTCACACAGCAGACAAGTGGTGGAGCCGGGATTAGAACCCAGAAGCTTCTGACTCCCAGGAAAATGCTCCGTAAGTAGATGAATCATTGACTCAAACAAAGATATTTCTTACACACCAACTGTGAACAGAACACTATACTAAGTACTTGTTGGTTGAGAACAGGGATCATATCTGCTAATTCTGTTGAAATTTACCCTTCCAGGTGCTTAGTACAGTGCTCTGCATATAGTAAGCTCTCAATAAATACCATTATGATGATGATGTACATTAAAAGAAAAATCAATCAACAGTATTTATTGAGTGCTTACTATGGAGCCATATACTAAGCACTTTATCAAGTACAATACGGCAGAATTAGCAGTCACGGTCCCTGTTTGTAAACAACAAGTCACAATTTCTGCCTTCAAGATGCTTGCAAGCTAGTAGTGGAGACTGACAAAAATTATTTGCAAATAGAAGGAAAAAGGGAATGGAGAGATGGATCAAAGCTCGTTGAGGGCAGGGGATGTGTCTACTAACTCTGTTCTATTTTATTCTCCCAAGCACTGAATACAGTGCTCTGGAAAAATTGAAAGGGCCAGCAGTGGGGTCGGGGAAGAGTGGGGAATCTTGGGCAGGAAGGAGAGTAGGAGGGAAGGTGCGTAGAGAAGCAGCGTGGCTCAGTGGAAGGATCCTGGGCTTTGGAGTCAGAGGTCATGGGTTCAAATCCCGGCTCCGCCACTTGTCAGCTGTGTGACTTTGGGCAAGTCACTTCACTTCTCTGGGCCTCAGTTCCCTCATCTGTAAAATGGGGATGAAGACTGTGAGCCCCACGTGGGACAACCTGATCACCTTGTATCCCCCCAGCGCTTAGAACAGTGCTTTGCACATAGTAAGCGCTTAACAAATACCATCATTATTATTATTAAGGTTGGAGGTGGGGGACTAAAGGCAGAGGCATAATGAAATTATGTTTGAGAGCACAAAGAGTGTGAGCTGGGGTGGAGTTGAGCAAGAGTTGGTAAGAGAGAGAGAACTGATGGAGTGCCATAAAGCCACTTGCCAGGAATTTCTACTCGATGCTGTGTATTCATTCATGTAGGCATAGCTGACTTCATGCCCAAAGAGGTATGGTAGATTATGAAATTTTGAGATGATTGTTGTAGTCTGTATTAGCTATATATTAACATATGTTGGGAGCTATCACCAGTGCTAATCAATCAATCAATTGATTTATTGAGTGCTTACCATGTGCAGAGCACTATGCTAAGCACTTGGAAGAGCAAAAGGAAAGACCGGCATGTGATCCAGTCCTTCCTATGTACATGGAAAATTGCTTTTTATTTTTTTTTTACAAGGAAAACCCACTGGGTGGAGGCATGGAGCTAGGTTTTCCAAGAAAATAAAATAAAAAAGAAGAAACTCCATCCCAGAGGTAGAAATCAGAGACATTGGTTCTACTATTCTTTGGGAGATTTTTAATACATTTTTGGGCATGAACAAGTCTGAGGTAGAAATCCCAAACTGCAACAGCAAAAAGGGATGATTACCAGATTGTAAGTCTTGCGTAACTAGGAAAATGTCTATCATTCATTTTACTTTTATATTTATATTCATCTTTTGGTTGTGAACAGCCTGAGGGACGAGGACCATGTTTAATGTTAATGTTTAGTGCTTAATACAGTGCTTGGCACGCAGAAAGTACTTAATTAATGCTATTATTATTGACAATTTAAAACTTGTAAGGTTGTAAGAAGAATAAGACCAGTAGAGAAATATTCAAGCACAGAAGCTATTTTGTTGATTTATTTCTCCAGTTTTGCTATTATTTTCCTGTATCCATTAATGGTAATTTTCTTTCTGTTGAGACCTTGTAGGAAAATAGCAATAAAGTAAGGTGTTTTTTTGAGAGAAAACAGGTCGTTCTAAGACGCTAAATAGGGAATTAAGATAAGGGTTTTAACAAAATAAAAAAAAAATCTCATTTCAAACTTATCTAAAATGTCTGAAAGACCTTGATTGCCTAATCATATTCATATTTAGGTCTGGTGGAATGTAAGGAAACATTCCAACTAATCTTTCAGTTTTGTATATGAAAATGTTCCTACTGCAAAGAATTCTAGTTCAAGAAATAACTCTAACATTAAAACACGACTAAACAACCTGTCAACAGGGATGGCCATCCTTGTAAGGAAGCAGAGTGGCCTACTGGAAAAAACATGGGTTTGGGAGTCAGAGGACCTGGGTTCTAATTACCACTCCTCCACTTGTCTGCTGGGTAACTTTGGGTAAATAAATAAAAAATAAAATGCATGATTGTATTTGTTAAGCGCTTTCTATGTGCTAAGCACTGTTCTAAATTCTGGTATAGCTACAAGGTAATCAGGTTGTCCCAGGTGGGGCTCACAGTCTTAATCCTCGTGTTATAGATGAGGTGAGGCACAGAGAAGTTAAGTGACTTACCCAAAGTCACACAGCAGAGAAAGGGCAGAGCTGGAATTGGAATCCAAGACCTCTGATTCCCAAGCCTGGGTTCTTTCCACTAAATCACGCTGATTCTCCATAACTTCTAAGTGCATCAGTTACCTTATCTGTAAAATGGGGAATCAGGATTGTGAAACCCATGTGGGATAGGGACTGTGTTCCACTTGATTGTCTTGTCCGCCCAAGCGCTTAGTTCAGTGTCTGGAACAGAGAAAGCGCTTAACAAGTACCATTAAAAAAAAAGAGAAAGGTTTGAATGGTAAGATGGACTTGTCACACATTCCCAACTTCAGAAGAGTTGGATTTCACTGAATCACATGGCTCATGAGTCCCAGGGTTGTGAAATTTTCTTGGAAATGCTTTGACTTCTTAAGAAGAAACTCTCAATGTGAGTCTTAGAGCACAGAACTGGCAGTCAGAAGTCACAGGGTTTCATCCCAACTTTCCCCCATGACTGCTGTGTGACCTTGGGCAAGTCACTTGACTTAATTGTAATATTTGTTAAGTGCTTACTAAGTGTCGGGCACTGTTCTAAGCAATGAGGTAGATACCAGATAATCGTTTTGGACAAAGTCCTGTCCCACGTAGGACTCACAACCTTAGTCACCATCTTACAGATGAGGGAACTGAGGCACAGAGAAGTTAAGTGACTTGCCCCAAGTCACAGCAGACAAGTGGCTTCTCCATGCCTTAGTTTCCTCTTCTGTAAAATGGTGAGTAAATGCTTGTTCTCGCTCCCCCTTAGGTGATGAGCTCCATGTGGGACAGGGACTGTGTCTGATCTGACTGTGTTGAATCCACACCAGAACTGGCATATAGAAAGTGCTTAACAAATGCCATTATTATTATTCTGTTATTATTAACTATTCACTCAAACAGTTTAAGTCTTCTTAGATGGAAGAAAAGATCTTATATTGGTCCTAGGAAGGAATGTCTAATTCCTCAGTGAGATCTGACACCAGTGGCGTTAATCAAAAGAGCAATGTTCCTTTACAAGTGTTTAGTTGGGTGCCAAAATGAGGAAACGTATCTTAGAAGAAGCTCATGACATCACATGTGTTAGACCAGGCAAGTCATGGAATGTGATGATGATGTCACGGGAAGGCCGGAGCCAGATGCTCCAGCGGTCTTCCTCCCTTCCCCATTGTTCTCTGTGACGGAATATTCCAGAAGGGGGTTACTCTCCTTCCTCTCACATCTCCTCACAGTTCACCCTGCAGCCTGGTGAGAGCATTTGTTCATGCATTCATTCAATCGTATTTATTGAGCTCTTACTGTGTGCAGAGCACTGTACTAAGCACTGGGGAGAGTACACTATAACAATCGGCAGAAACATTCCCTGCCCACAAAGAGCTTCTGGTCTACAGCACTGACTTGCAGTGGGGCTCTTGGGAAGGGGCTGTCGGCCAGCCCCTCCCACTTTGACCTGAGATCTTCTTCGTCCTCCTTCTCCTCCCACATGGCAGGGACAGCAGAAAGGAAGGGAAAACCATATAAAGGAAGGAAGAGAAAGTCCAAAAGCAGAACTCCTTATCTTCCCACCCAAACCCTGTCCTCCCCCTGATTTTCCCAGCATTGTAGACAGCACAGCCATCCTCCCTGTCTCACAAGCCCATAATCTTGGTGTTATTCTTAACTCATCTCTCTCATTCAACCCACATATTCAATGTCACCAAATCCTGTCGGTTCAACCTCTGCCATGTCGTTAAAATCCGCTCTTCCCTCTCCATCCATTCTGCTGCTACCTTAATCCAAGCACTTATCCTATGGCACTTTAACTACTGTATCAGCTTCCTTAATGACCTCTCTGCCTCTGTCTCTCCCCACTCCAGTCCATACATCATTTCACTGTTGGGATTGTTCTTCTATAAAAACATTCTGTCCATGTTTCCCCTGTCCCCAAGACCCTCCAGTGGTTGTCAGTCCACCTCCACATCAAACAGAAACTCCTTACCATAGTCTTTAATGCACTCAATCACCTTGGCCCTTCACCTTGCTACTCTCCTACTACAACCCAGCCCACGTACTTGGCTCCTCTAATGTCAACTTATCTTGTCTATCTTGTCTATCTCACCGCCAACCTCTCACTTATGTCCTGCCTCTAGCCTGGAACGCCCTCCCTCTTCACATTTGACAGACTTGCACTATCCTCACCTTCAAAGCCTTATTGAAGGCACGTCTCCTCTAAAAGACCTTCTCTGACTAAACCCTCATGTCCTCTTCTCCCACTCCCTTGTATTATTATTATTATTGTTAATAATAATAATAAGAGACATTAGAGAAGGGGCCAGAGGGTGGATGCTGCGGCCACCCCCTGACCCAGAATTCTGCTGCCTCCACCACTACCACTCAACAATTTTCACAACTGGAATGCCAGTTCTGGAACTTTTTTTGTCTCCAGAACCAAGTTCCTGTATTCCCTCCTTAATAATAATAATAGTTATAACAACAATTATTGCATTTGTTAAGCTCTTACTATGTGCCAAACACTGTTCTAAGCGCTGGGGTAGATATAAACCAATCAGGTTGGCCTCAGGCCCTGCCCCACATGGGGCTCACAGTCTTAATCCCCATTTTACAGATGAAGTAACTGAGGCACAGAGAAGTGAAGTGACTTGCCCAAGGTCACACAGCAGACAAGTGGTGGAGCCGGGTTTAGAACCCGTGTCCTCTGACTCCCAAGCCTGTGTTCTTGCCACTAGGCCACACCGTTCAAGCTCTGACATCAGTTTAAGCATGTAAATATTCTTCAGGCCCAAGGGCATTGTGGCCATCTAAATCTGAAGATAATGAAAGCCCAGACAAGACTGAAAGCACAATAGAGCCTCCTTTTCCCATCAAAACTGAGCCATGGATGAGCACTCAGGATTCAATTATCTTCTGAGGCTCAAGAGCAGCTGTGGATGAGGAAACACTGGTTAATAGCCGGTCAGTCAGTCAACAGACTTTTCTGAGACGCTGCTTCCTTCTTGTTGGATGGAGCATGCTGGGGCAAGGAGAAAACACACCTGTCACATCGTCAAGGCAAATTTTTCTCCTCAGATGCAGCTCTCTAGCTTCTCCCTTGGGCTAAAATCACATCCATTTTATTCACATCAAAGTACACGTCAAAGTACGTATCAAAGTATCTCAGTTGAAAAGCTTAATTTAGCCCTCTGCTGTCAGTTCCAAGCGGCCTCGTTTGTGCTGAACAGTACGGCTAAAGAAAACATTCAAAATGGTTCTCGTGCATCTTCAGTTTTCAACGTTTTCATGGCTACTCATGAAACTCAAAGTTGGACTTGAATTTTTGAAAAGGAAATTAGAGACAGCTTTTGATTAGGAGGATGGGTGTCTAATGGTGGGGAGACACTAAACATGGAGAAGCTATAGATGTTCATTGACAGCAACGTGAAAATGGAAAAGTACTCTGGACTTGGTATGGGTTACAGGTGGCTTGCAATGATGTCTCTCAGAATCGTGGCTCAATAGAGTTTTTCATTATAACACATGAACCATAAATTTGGAAGAAAACTGTCAACATGCTCAATAATAGGAAAAAAATATTTCATTTCCTAGGAAAAACTATAAAAATAGGGATATTATCATTTAACTTTCAGACAAGACATTTTCAGTGAATGTTTACACTAAAATACTGGTTTTATTATTGTTATTAAGTGCCATCGAGTTGTTTCCAATTCACAGCGACCACAAGGATATACTTTCTCTAGAATGTCCTGTCTTCTGCCATAATCCACAACCTTTCTAATGGTTCTTCCATTATCGTTGTCATGGTCTCTATCCGTCTAGCTGGCGGTCTGCTTCTTCCACATTTTCCCTGGACTTTTCCCAGCAAAAATATTGGTAATGCCTACAAATTAGAATGAGCACAAAGCACTATGCATTCACTGGGAAATAAAATTTCTTTCTAAAGCATTTTAATAATTAAAATAATGATAATTGTGGTATTTGTTAAGCACTTACTATATATTAGGCACTATACTAAGCACTGGGGAGGACACAAGAAAATCGGGTTGGACATAATCCCCGTCCCACATGGGGCTCACAGTCTTAATCCCCATTTTACAGATGTGGTCACTGAGGTACAGATTTGTGAAATGACTTGTCCAAAGTTACACAGCAGACAAGTGGCAGAGTCAGGATTAAAGCCCAGGCCCGGGCTCTATCCATTGAGCACTCTGCCCTTCTAAAGCAGCTGTAAATGACATTTTTTCCTTTGTTCAACATTAAGGTGGCAAAATTGCACTAGCCAAATCTCATACAAAGAGGGGTACAGCTGTATTTATATTTCAAATAATTTTAATGCATAAGCAGTTCTATAATGCAGGGCCTGCCCTCTCTCACAAACCCCACTTCGAGGAAAATCTGTGTTGTAGTTTGCACTATGTGTAAACACACTGGAGAAGCAGCATGGCTTAGTGGGTACAGCATGTGCCTGGGATTTGAAAACTCATGGGGTTCTAATCCCGACTCTGCCATGTGTCTGCAGTGTGACCTTGGGCAAGTCACATCACTTCTTTGTGCCTCAGTGACTTTGTAAAATGGGGATTAAGACTGTGAGTCCCATGTGGGACAGGGACTGTGCCCTAACTGATTACCTTGTATCCACCCCAGTGCTTAGAATAGTGTTCGGCACAGAGTAAATGCTTAACAAATACCATTATTATTATGTTCCCACACGGGGTGAAACGTGTCTCAAGTCCTCAGACAACGATATGTTTCTCTGTCAACAAACTGGTTGACGTTTTTGGGTAAGCGTTCCCTGGTTCCCTAAAAGAGTTGTAGCCAAAGCTCTCGGTGAAAACAAGTGTTTTGGCAAAACCAGTGATTTGGTTTTTATGAATTGGTTTCGTGGTTACATACAAAGTAATGTCACAATGACACAACATTCTGCCCACTACCTACTTATGGTCTGCACAAGTGTAACCAGCTGTTAATATTAATTCATTCATTCAATCAATCATCCAATCGTAGTTATTGAGAACTTACTGTGTGCAGACGACTGTGCTAAGTGTTTGGGAGAGTACGATATAACAATAAAAACACATATTCCCACCCACAATGAGCTTACAGTCTCCACGGTGAAGCAGACATTAAAATAAATAGATTACAGATATATACATAAGTGCTGTGGGGCTGGGAGAGGGAAATAAATAAAGGGAGAATGTCAGGGAGGTGCAGAGGGGAGTGGGAGAAGAGGAGAGGGGGGCTTAGTCAGGGAAGGCCTCTTGTAGGAGATATGACTTCAATAAGACTTTGGAGTGAGGAAGAGTAATTGCCGGTCAAATTTGAGGAAGGACGACATTCCGGGCCAGAGGGAGGATGTGGGCGAGGGGTCGGCGGAGAGATAGGTGAGATGGAGGCACAGTGACAAGATTAGCATTAGAGGAGTGAAGTGTGCAGACTGGATTGTAGGAGGAGTGTAGCGAGGTGAGGTAAAAGAAGGCAAGATGACTGAATGCTTTAAAGCCAATGGCGAGGAGTTTTTGTTTGATGCGGAGGTGGATGGGCAATCACTGGAGTTTCTTGAGGAGTGGGCAAACATGTCCTGAACATTTTTGAACAAAAATTATCCAGGCAGCAGAGTGAAGAATGGACTGGAAAGAGGAGAGACAGGGGGCTGGAAGGTCAGCAAGGAGGCTGTTACAGTAATCGAAGCAGGAGAGGATAAGTGACTGTATTAACGTAGTATCAGTTTGGATGGATAGGAAAGGGCCGATTCCCTCTCAATTAAGCAATCACTGGTATTTAAGGACTTACTGTGTACAGAGCACTGTACTGAGTGCTTGGGTGAGTACAATAAACTAAGTAGAAAGGAGGTTCCCAGACAATCTTAAATGTAAATAATTGTATGTTTTTTTCCCCAGGTGTTTTCACTGTTCTAATAATAATAATAATAACAACATTTGTTAAGTGCTTACTACATGCAAAGCACTGTTCTAAGCACTGGGGAGGGTACAGTGATCAGGTTGTCCCACGAGGGGCTCACAGTCTTAATCCCCATTTTACAGATGAGATAACTAAGGCCCAGAGAAGTTAAGTGACTTGTTCAAAGTCACACAGCTGATAATTGGCGGGGCTGGGATTTGAACCCATGGCCTCTGACTCCCAAGCCCATCCTCTTTCCACTGAGCCAAGAGGCACTGCTCAATGTTTTCTCACATTAAAGCTGTAAGCCACTTTTTTAAAAAATGGTGTTTGTTAAGTGCTTAGTATGTGCCAGACACTGTTCTAAGTGCTGAGGTAGATACAAAGCAATCAGGTTGGACATAGTCCATGTCCCACACAGGGATCATAGTCTCAGTCCCCATTTTGCAGCTGCAGTAACTGAGGCACAGAGAAGTGAAGTGAGTTGCTCAAGGTCACACAGCAGGCAAGTGGCAGAGCCAGGATTAGAAGCGGGGTCCTTCTGAATCCCAGGCCTGTGCTCTATTCCCTAGGCCAAAGCTGCTGCTTTATTACCCCAGGATATCACACTGGGAGGCAGAGGATCTGGTTATACAGCACTGGGTAATCTCTCTCTCGCTCCCTTTCTTTTCCTCTCACTCTTCCTCTCTTCCTCTCTCATCCTTTCTTCCCACCACCCTTCCTCTCTCCCCCCAACCCTTCCTCTCTCATTCTCTCTCTCTCTCTCTCTCTCTTCCTCCTCCTTCTACTCCTCCTGGGATCACACCCACAGGCATTAAAATAGGGCTGAACACAATCATAGATTCTGGAAGAAGTAAAGTAAGTAAGAAAGAAAAAGAGAAAAGAAAGAAGGCAAAATGAGGGGAGAAAGGAGAAAATATCTACTCTTCCTAGTGTACTTTCCCAAGCACTTAGTAATAATAATAATAATGCTGGCATTTGTTAAGTGCTTACTATGTGCAAAGCACTGTTCTAAACTCTGGGGAGGTTACAAGGTGATCAGGTTGTCCCACTGGGGGCTCACAGTTTTAATCCCCATTTTACAGATGAGGTAACTGAGGCACAGAGAAGTTAAGTGAGTTGCCCAAAGTCACACAGCTGACAGAGCTGGATTTGAACCCATGACTTCTGACTCCAAAGCCCGTGCTCTTTCCACTGAGCCACGTTGCTTCCCTAGTACAATGTTCAGCACAGATTAAGGGCTCATCTGATACTCTAAACTGATCGATTAAGAAGGATGCTAGGTGTCATAAATTTCTAATATCCACTAGGCACATATTGTCAACATCATCTACTGCAAATATTTTACCAGCTTCCATTCAGAAATCAATATATCATCTTACACATGCCAGAGAAGATTTTTACAGTGGATTGTCAGCAGGATAAAGCGTATATTCAAAATGTACATACATAGAATACAAGGTTTCTCTCATGTTGTATTGTTGCATTGTACACTTATAGACCATCCCAGGGCACATAAGAGTCTCCAAATAATTGCAAGGTCATGTCATATTGATGAGAAAAACTCATTTATATTAAAGGAAAAATAAAGTGATGAAACTTGCCACTTAGAGGTAAACAAGTGAAAACATAAAGAAGCTCTAACATCCCTACATGTCAAATTTATTTTGCAGATTCCTCAGACTTCATTCTGCTAACCCAAGGGTATAAAAATGAATTTTCCAAGTCAAATTTGTTGGATTTCCAACTTGGATTAATTTATGTCTTTTGGCACTCAACTATCAGGGCAACAAGACATTCTCTAAGATCTCTCTCGAAATCAAGTCCGAGATTAAACTGATGCTTGTTTCACTAACTAATTGTGATGTTTTGTGGGGTTTGCTGCTTTCTTGCACAGTTGCTGCTTGTCTCAAACTAAGCAGTATTTTTGAAACTGGTCTTACAGATACAAAGTGGAATACTGGTAATTTTTGGAATTTAAGATAGCCTTTTAGAATTGGACAATAGTGCATTAGTGCTGGCTAATAAAACCATAATACGTAGCATATAATAGCGACAGGCAATTTAATACTAAAAAACCCTGCTGAATGTGAATTGAAAACTATAATATGGCAATTGTTATGTTATTTTGATTAGAGAAAATTATTCCAAAAGAAATATCTAGATAATGATAAAGGGAGTTATATTTGGTGCACTTTTCTCTACAGAACTCTTGCAGCAGGTAAAATGTACATCATCAGACATTTGGCTTATTACCTCTACTTTGCAAAGAATAGCTATGATTCCAATCCTGATTGGCTATTTAGTAATAATAACAATAATAATAGCATTTGTAAAGCACTTACTATATGTCAAGCACTGGGGTAGATACAAAATAGGCAGGCTAGACACAATCTTAGTTCCACATGAGGTTCATGGTTTGCTGCAGTCTGTTGCGTGGATCTTTTATCAACAAAAACATTCAGTCCATGCCTCCCCACTCCTAGAAAATGTCCAGAGGTTGCCCATCCACCTCCTCATCAAACAGAAAATCCTTGCTTTAAAGTACTCAACTAGCTTGTTACTCTCTTACTAGAGCAACACACACTGTGGCTGTGGCCACACACACACTACCACACACTCTGCCCCTCCAGTGCCAGTTTATTCACTGTTCCCCAATCTTGTCTATCTCCACGCTGACCCCTTTCCCATGTCCTGTCCTTAGCCTGGAACTCCGTCCCCCGCCATATATGCCAGACCACCACTTTCTCCATCTTCGAAACACGATTAAGGTCACATCTTTTCCAAGAGAACTTCGCGATTAAACCCTCTTTTCCCCAGCTCACTTTCCCTTTTGTGTCAATGTTCTGTGGCCTTTGAACACTTGATATTTGCCCACCTCCAACCCCACAGAACTTATGTACATATCTTTAAATGATGTATTATAAATTACTTATTTATTCATATAAATGTCTGTCCCCCTCTAGACTGGAAACTTGTTATGGGCAGGGAACATGTCTGTGGTCTGCTCATAGTAAATGCTCAATGAATATGATTGATTTATTAATGGTCTAAGTGGAAGGGAGAACAGGCATTTAATCCCCATTTTACATATGATGAAACTGAGCCACTTAACAAATCTCCCCCCCCAAAAAAAACACCCAAAAAAGAAAAGTGGCAGGGATGGGATAAGAGCCCAGATTTCCTGATTTCCAGTCTCTGTGCTCTTTACACTAAGCCCTGCCCCTCCCAAAGCAGACAACCTCTGGATAATAACTGATAAACGTCAGCCAAATCCCTTCTCCATCCCATCCCCTCTAGATGGTGAGCTCGTTGTGGGCAGGAAATGTGTATTCCTCATTATCGCAGTGTACTCTCCCAAGCTCTTAGAACAGTAGTCTGAACATAGTAAGCACTCAATAAATACAACCAAATGAATGACTTTCAGGACGCCATCCCGGTTCTGAGCCAGACCTGGTGGGTTAGATAAGAATAGGGCAAGGAGCCCATCCCAATCTGAAGCAGCTCTGAAGTATCAAACCCAATCAGTCTGTCAGTCAATCTTGTTTACAGAGTGCTTACTGTGTACAGAAAACTGTACTAAGCTCTTGGAAGAGTGCAATATAACAATAAACAGGCACATTCCCTGCCCACAACAAGCTTACAGTCTGAAGAAGGAGACAGGAATCAAAATAAATAAATAAATGACAGGTATGTACATAAGTGCTTTGGGATTTGGGGAGGGGGATGAATAAAAGGAGCAAATCAGAGTGATACTTAAGGGAGTGGGAGAAGAGGAAAGGAAAGTTTAGTTAGGGAGGCATCTTGGAGGAGATGTACCTTCAATAAGGCTTTAAGGCTTTGAAGGTGGAGGGAGTAATTGTCGGATTTGAGGAGGGAAGGCATTCCAGGCCAGAGGCAGGATGTGGGCTAGAGAGTCGGCAAAGAGATAGACGGGATCAAGGTATAGTGAGTGGGTTGACATTGGGTAGGGACTGTCTCTATATGTTACCAACTTGTACTTCCCAAGCTCTCAGTAGAGTGCTCTGCACACAGTATGCGCTCAATAAATATGATTGAATGAATGAATGAATGAATTGGAAGAGCAAAGTGTGCGGGCTGGGTTGTAGTAGGAGAGTAATGAGATGAGGTAGTAGGGAGCAAGGTGATTAAGTGCTTTAAAGCCAATGGTGAGGAGTTTCTGTTTCATGCAGAGCCCAGGTCTGACTCATCCCAAATTTGGAGTTCAGGCCTTCTTCGTGTTTCAGCGAAGAATGATGACACCCTATCCCATTCTACAGTACACCCTCCCTGGCTCCGTGATGTCAGGGTGGCTTGGAACTGGACTGCACTTCCCAGAAATGTCCATCCCAATCTTGACATCTTCATCTCCGGGGTGGAGCTG
The DNA here is from genome assembly GCF_015852505.1 of Tachyglossus aculeatus. Classification (NCBI taxonomy): domain Eukaryota; kingdom Metazoa; phylum Chordata; class Mammalia; order Monotremata; family Tachyglossidae; genus Tachyglossus; species Tachyglossus aculeatus. Next base: position 30,629,216 of record NC_052079.1, on the reverse strand, counting down.
AGACCACCTAACACCCAGAACCTAATTCCCAGAATGACATCTCTGGGCAATCTAGCCCAGAGCAGATTAAAGACAGTGATTTGAAATAAAATCCTAAGGTGCTTTAGTGTGAAATGAAACGGATAGAGAAGAATCATTGTAATCAGGCTAGCTGTATCCTTTGAGTATTACTGTGTGTAGTGCAATCAATCAATCAATCAATCGTATTTATTGAGCGCTTACTATGTGCAGAGCACTGTACTAAGCGCTTGGGAAGTACAAATTGGCATCACATAGAGACAGTCCCTGCCCGATAGTGGGCTCACAGTCTAAAAGGGGGAGACAGAGAACAGAACCAAACATACCAACAAAATAAAATAAGTAGGATAGAAATGTACAAGTAAAATAAATAAATAAATAAATAAACAGAGTAATAAATATGTACAACCATATATACATATATACAGGTGCTGTGGGGAGGGGAAGGCGGTAAGGCGGGGGGATGGAGAGGGGGACGAGGGGGAGAGGAAAGAAGGGGCTCAATCTGGGAAGGCCTCCTGGAGGAGGTGAGCTCTCAGCAGGGCCTTGAAGGGAGGAAGAGAGCTAGCTTGGCGGATGGGCAGAGGGAGGGCATTCCAGGCCCGGGGGATGACGTGGGCCGGGGGTCGATGGCGGGACAGGCGAGAGCGAGGTACAGTGAGGAGATTAGTGGTGGAGGAGCGGAGGGTGCGGGCTGGGCAGTAGAAGGAGAGAAGGGAGGTGAGGTAGGAGGGGGCGAGGTGATGGAGAGCCTTGAAGCCCAGGGTGAGGAGTTTCTGCCTGATGCGCAGATTGATCGGTAGCCATTGGAGGTTTTTGAGGAGGGGAGTGATATGTCCAGAGCGTTTCTGGACAAAGATAATCCGGGCAGCAGCATGAAGTATGGATTGAAGTGGAGAGAGACACGAGGATGGGAGATCAGAGAGAAGGCTAGTGCAGTAGTCCAGACGGGATAGGATGAGAGCTTGAATTAGCAGGGTAGCGGTTTGGATGGAGAGGAAAGGGCGGATCTTGGCAATGTTGCGGAGCTGAGACCGGCAGGTTTTGGTGACGGCTTGGATGTGAGGGGTGAATGAGAGAGCGGAGTCGAGGATGACACCAAGGTTGCGGGCTTGTGAGACGGGAAGGATGGTAGTGCCGTCAACAGAGATGGGAAAGTCAGGGAGAGGACAAGGTTTGGGAGGGAAGACAAGGAGCTCAGTCTTCGACATGTTGAGCTTTAGGTGGCGGGCGGACATCCAGATGGAGATGTCCTGAAGGCAGGAGGAGATGCGAGCCTGGAGGGAGGGGGAGAGAGCAGGGGCAGAGATGTAGATCTGGGTGTCATCAGCGTAGAGGTGATAGTTGAAGCCGTGGGAGCGAATGAGGTCACCAAGGGAGTGAGTGTAGATTGAGAACAGAAGGGGACCAAGCACTGAACCTTGGGGAACTCCCACAGTAAGAGGATGGGAGGGGGAGGAGGAGCCTGCAAAAGAGACTGAGAAAGAACGACCGGAGAGATAAGAGGAGAACCAGGAGAGGACGGAGTCTGTGAAGCCAAGGTCACTTAACGTGTTGAGGAGAAGGGGGTGGTCCACAGTGTCAAAGGCAGCTGAGAGGTCGAGGAGGATTAGGACAGAGTATGAGCCGTTGGATTTGGCACTGTGCACTGTGCTAAGCACCTGTGGGAGTTGAATCGAGTTTATTGTCCTGGTCCCTGTCCTCAAGGATCATCATTAGTAATGATTATGGTACTTGTTAAGCGCTTACTATTTTCCAAGCACTACAAGTTCACCATATTGCGTACAGTCCCTGTCCCCTGTGTAAGTAGGAGGGGGTAGGATTTAATCACCATTTTCCACATAAATGAGCCGAGGCACAGAGGAGTTAAGTGACTTGCCCATGGTCATACAGCAGGCATGTGGCAGAGTCAGGATTAGAACCCAGGTCCTCTGAGTCCCAGGCCTGTACTCTTTCTATTAGGCATGCTGCTTTTCTGGTCTTTGAGTTACCCAGTATTAGTGCAGATTGAGGCTGCCAGATTTTAGTTGGGAAATTATGGACACTGGCTACAGTCCCGTTTCACTCAAACTTAACTCCTGCAGAAAGTTGGGGTGCGAGTCACTCCAAACGAACAATGAAGCTCTTCTTCCCAACAGATCCGTCTGGAAAATCAGACAAGGTGATGACATAGGGAAGTGTCCAGAGAGATAGGGTGTTTGACAATATTAATTCAAGAGTCTTGTGAGGTCGACTCTGTTTTGTATTTATTAGCAGTTACCTGTCACCTGTTAAGTGGGGATAAGATAGATTGGAAGTTCTGTGTGGGACAGGGACTATGTCAGGGTGTTCAGAACATAACAAATGCTTAATAAAATGCTATTACTATTAATATTGTTATTATTATTGCTTAGTCCAAAGACTACTGTCCTCAGTTCTTGGGAACCATGTACAAGTGAAGGTAAGAAATATCTCTCTTTTCTTCTCAACTTCTCCTCCTCACTGTCTTTCTTTTCTCCCCTTCTATTGCCTTCTTTAACTTACAGACTCATTCATATTCACTCAGATTAAAGAGGCAATAAAACACTGGAGAGTCTCATAAATCCTAACAGAAACCTAAGAGAGGTGCCCTCAAGCCAAAAGGCTATCAGGTGGCCAGGTAATATTAATTTAATTTATTATTTAATTTCCACATCATTTTCCCCCTCCTTTTGTCTATTCTTTTATTGGAAATCAATTTCTTAAATTTTGAGTGATTTTGTTTTCATCCCTCCCATTGCTTCCCTTTGACAGTTATATCTTTATGGGATCGAGATGTATCCAGAAAATATAAAAATACGTGTGGGGGTAAAAAAAATCTCTAATTCATTCATTCAATTGTATTTAATGAGCACCTACTGTGTGTAGAGCACTATACTAAGCACTTGGAAAGTACAATTTGGCAACAAATAGAGACAATCCCTACCCAACGATAGGAATTAGGTTTATAGAGAGAAAGTGTAGTGAGAATTTATTAAATTAGTGAGGTAATTCAGGCAAAATAAAAATAAGCCTTAGCTAAATTATTTGGATTGGCAATTCTGATCTTTAATGCTTTGGGCCATTATGCAATCCTAGGATTCACATTGGCTTTAGTGTATTTTCGTCATTGCTTTCTCTTCTGTAACATGGAAACAGGAACATATAACCCGACTTACTCACAGTTCTGTTATGAGTCATAGGTAATTAATGATTGAAGTGCTCTTTTATATCCCATAATTCTCTGTGAAAAGAGTTACTCATTCAGGGTTCACTGCAGATTGTGAAAACATTGAGGGACAGGAACTGTATCCCAACTGATTATCTTGTATTTACCACAATACTTACTGTAGTGCTAGGTACATAGTAAGCATTAACAAATACTACCATTGTTGTTATTATTCGTCCAATTCCTCCCCAGTCTCGTAGGGGAAATCCGTCACCTTTAGGTCCAACTTTTTATAAGAAGCCCTAATTAATATTTATGTTTTATACGACTGCATGCAATTGCCAGTTTGTAGCTAATTAGTTGCTGTTTTTCCCAAGCTGGATTCCTTTTGCTATTGCCATAGAAATTCCTTTAGAATATTGAAATATACAGTGCTTGAGGTTGCTGCGGAGGAGAAAGAACTAATAATTTTAGGGCTCAGTGGGATTTAGAAATTTCTGGCAGATACTCTTCCTAAAAGATGCACTGTTTCCTTTGGGGGGTTTCATTTTAATTGACTCTGCTGCTGATTTTGTCTTGCACATTATAAACTCTTGGAGGGGAGTGAGAAAATACTATCTGTCTTCTTGAGAGTAAAGAAAAAAACGGACCGAAATAGAGAGCTGCTGGGATTTATGGAATTGCTTTGTTTGTTGTCATGGCAACAAACATTCTAAAACAGAGAGAGGATGAGCATTTGTTTTATAAAATTGGGTCTCCGGATTTATTATTAAATATTTGCAGTCAAAAATGTTCCTAAAGGCAATGAGCTAATATATCTTTCCAGATTCTAGCTGCTTCTTTGGACATTTGGCATGGATGCTGACATACAAAACATTCAAAGAAAAGGAAGAATATCTTTGAATAATATGCTAGGTACTAAGAAAAACTGATCCTTTTGAGCGTAACTTCAAGGGGATTGTGTGTCAAAGAGACAAAAATGAAAACAGCCCCAGACACTGATCACAACAAACATTACATCTCAAAGAAATAGATTCTCTGTAGGTGCATGATGTGGGCAGGGTAAATTTCCCTGTCTAGCATAGCTTCTTCAAGTACAAGAATCTTTACCTATTGTACATTTACACATTACATTACCTTCAAAAATTATTCACTCTTCTCCACCTCTATACCTAAGATAGCTCTCTCTTCCTCTCTCTCTCTCTTTTTCTGTTTCTCATGGGATTTGTTAAGCACTTACTATGTGCCAGGCACTGTGCTAAGTGTTGGGGTCGGTACAGGAAAATAGGGTTGGGCAGTCTCTATCCCACACAGGATTCACAGTCTTAATCCCCATATTATGGATGAGGTAATCGAGGCACAGAGAAATTAAATGTCTTGCCCAAGGTAACATACACAGCAGACAAGTGGTGGAACTGGAATTTCTTTTTGTTTTATTTTGAGAGGAAGCAATGGTATTTAGAAGAGGATTAGATTATGACCTTTCAGGAAGTAATGAAATGGCTTTAGTAAGATGTCTAAACCTCTAAATCTACTCAACTATATATCCTGGTTGCTTATACTTGGAGAGAAAAATTATTCCGTGTGTTAAGAAAAAGGCAAACCCCTTCAATTCTTCAAATTTGGGGGAGAAATGCAAAACACTTTTAATATTTATGTCTCCAAGATTTGACTTCATATAATTGATTCCTAACAATTTCCTATCCTTCATTCATTAAGGTGACAAATCGATTGATGTGCTTTAATTCCTATCTTCTCAAAATATTTACCTAAGGAAAGACCCTGATACCTTTTTTACTGAAAAAGGTTGTGTTTTATTCATTAGCAGAAATGAAACAGGAATGCTTCCTCAGATTTAAGGATATTTTTGGAAATGTCACTTTTTAAATTGGATAATCGCAACATGAGAATTGGCTGTGGCAAGTTTGGTGAAAGGAAGAGAACAAAATGAACTTGAACAATATTTTTTGAATGTTTAATTTTAAACCTTGAATATTTGCTTTGACACTTCTGGAAACTTATTTTCAACTGGTGAAAAATTCAAGAACATTCATGTGTTGCACTGGAGGCTTTAACTGCCTCAAATTTATGTGGGCTAATCAAATTTATGCCAAATATAACTACTGTCTCTTTCTCGAAGATAGAAAGTAATAAAAAAAACCCTCAAGAGTTCCTATCTAAAAATGGCCTAGTGGATAGAGCACAGGCCTGGGACACCGAGGGACCTGGGTTCTAATCCTGGCTCCACCACTTGTCTGTTCTGTGACGTTGGACAAGTCACTTCACATCTCTGTGCCTCAGTTACTTATCTGTAAAATGGGTATTAAGATTGTGAGCCCCATATGGGACATGAACTGATTAGCTTGTATCTATCCCAAGGCTTGGTACAGTGTCTGACACCTAGTAAGAGCTTAACAAATACCCTCAAAAATGTGACCAACTCATAAACTGTTTATTTCACTGTAATCTTTAGCACAAAGGTTCTGGAAATACCACGGTCTGAAAAATAGCAAAAAATGGAAGGTTGGTTGGTGCATAAAAGTAGGTTAAGAGAGAAGATATGTACTAAACAAGTACAAGTACCATAACTATTATTATTATTACCAAGCACTTGGGAGAGTACAACATAATAGGTGAAAACTAGGTGAAAACAATAGGTACAAGAAGGAAGAGAAAAATCTCGAAGTCTTGTAGCAACCCTTTCAGTGCGATGAACATGTCAGTCAAACTTTAGCCTGATTGATCGTACCATCCACATCATTCTCTAGATTGTAAACTCATTATGACCATGGAGCATATCTACACACTCTCAGTGGGTAGCGTATTTTTTCTTACTAAGCCCTCCCTTCCTTTTCTCCCTGTCCTTTCTGTGTTGCCTTGAAATGCTCTCTTTATTTATTCATTCCCCCCCTCTCCAGCCCCATAGCAATAATGTAATAATGTAATAATGTTGGTATCTGTTAAGTGATTACTATGTGCCAAGCACATACCTGTCAGATGAAACAGAGTTGCTGGAGGAGGTAAGCTCCCTCGAGACTGTAAGCTCACTGTGAAAAGGGAATGTGCCTACCAACTCTGTTGTATTGTTCTCACCCAAGTGCTTAGTCCAATGCTCCGCACACAGTGAGCGCTCAATAAATACCACTCATTGACTGATTGATTGAGGTAAAATTTAGTCACAACAGGAGAGCAAAATAGCCACTGCTGTTGGCTCACGGGACTGCTACTGCTGGTATTGCCAGAATCAGCTCTTCTCTGCTGCCAGTGAAGGAGGGGTCTTGCTACCTGTTTATAACCCAGCTAGTTTCAGAACCCCACCCAAGCACAGTTCTCACGGCTTCATTTGCTCCCTTAATAATAATAATAATGATTGTGGTATTTGTTAAACACTTACTATGTGTAAGGCACTCTGCTAAACACTGAGGTAAATACAAGCTAATCATTTGGACACAGGCCCTGTCCCACATGGGGCTCACAGTCTTAATCCCCATTAAACAGATGAGGTAACTGAGCCACAGAGAAGTGAAGCGACTTGCCCAAGGTGTCACCCGTCGTCCGGGGACGGGTTCGTTCAGTGATCGGTGAGGTGAGAGAGACAAAGAGAGAGGCCGGGGACGGAAAGCCTGAGTTTTATATAAAATTTATTCCGCGAGGTGAATTGAATTTATGTAATTGTTTAGGCGCAATGGATTGAACTTCCCTTTCGGGAGGAATATAATCAATTAGTAATATTAGAGCTTCCCTACATGGGAGGAACACAATCATACATTAATCGCACATGGGTGAGGCGACTAGCTCTCACCCATGTGCACTTCCCACTCGGGAAGAATCCACTTTCCCACATGGGAAGAATTCATTACATTACCCGTGCACGTGGTGGGCGGCTAGCTCTCACAATGTGCTCACCCTACGTGGGAGGAATCCACTCATGATTCCCATCAGCAGCATGGTACCTGGGTCCCACCCACGAGACACTCACCCGTCCTGTGGCCCTTGCCTCACTGTGTTGGTTCTGGTTGTAGAGCGGGCATCTGGCCTTCTGGGCAGGGAGAGACACGTGGGCTGCTGCTGCTGTGTGTCCTGGTGTTCTGACCCCGAAGGTCAGAGGCGACAGGTATTTATTGCCTGTGCCCCTAAGCCATTCCAGCTTCCGGCCTCAGTCTATCCAATCTCTGCCCTCCCCCCTCCTCCATACCTAATTTGATGGGCACGGGGGCGAGGGACACCTTCTGTATTCCCAGCTTGGGCTGTCAATCTAGCAGATTTGGTCGTGGGGGTGGTATCCCACCCTCACTTCCGAGTTCCGCCTGCTGGCTCAGGCGGTCACGAGATAGTTTTTGACCTTGAGATGGCCGGTACCCAAGGGTCACCTCGGGACACAAGGTCACACAGCAGACAAGTGGCAGAGCCAGGATCGGAACCCAGGTTCCTCAGACTCCCAGGCCGATGCTCTATCCATCCCCTCGCCCCCTCCTACCTCACCTCCCTTCTCTCCTTCTCCAGCCCAGCCCGCACCATCCGCTGCTAATCTCCTCACCGTGCCTCGTTCTCGCCTGTCCCACCATCGACCCCTGGCCACGTTCTCCCCCTGGCTATGTGTGGCTTAGTACAGTGCTCTGCACACAGTAAGCGCTCAATAAATACGATTGATGATGATGATGGAATGCCCTCCCTCCCCACATCCGCCAAGCTAGCTCTTTTCCTCCATTCAAGGCCCTACTGAGAGCTCACCTCCTCCAGGAGGCCTTCCCAGACTGAGCCCCTTCCTTCCTCTCCCCCGCCTCCCCATCTCCACTCCCCCGCCTTACCTCCTTCCCCTCCTCACAGCACCTGTATATGTGTATGTATGTTTGTATGTATTTATTACCCTATTTATTTATTTATTTTATTTGTACATATTTATTCTATTTACTTTATTTTATTAATATGTTTTGTTTTGTTCTCTGTCTCTCCCTTCTAGACTGTGAGCCCACTGTTGGGTAGGGACTGTTTCTATATGTTGCCAACTTGCACTTCCCAAGCGCTTAGTACCGTGCTCTGCACACAGTAAGCGCTCAATAAATACGATTGAATGAATGAATGAATGAATCAGTCCACACTGTTTCTCCAAGTTGAACACGACCCTCCATTTTGCTACGGCTGAGTTGTGGGGAACATAAAAAGACATCACCAGGGGAGAAATAGCTGGTCCGTCACCTTGTTGTCTGTTTCCCCAGAGAGGGAGCCCTGGGAACCAGTACCACACCCTGCTTTCTCGTTTTCCCCCCGATTACTATCGAATCTTCATTTAAATTCAATAAATTTTCTTGGAGCTACAAGTTGCCTGGAAAATAGCGTTGATGTCGGACGCTCTTCCTGTAAATGGATGAAATCCTACTCAGCGGAGAAATACGAAGCTGGCCGGCATCTTGGCAGTGCTTGGCAGATGTTGCTATGTGACACACGTTTTCCCTCTGGGAAAACCACGGATAATTATACGTTCAGTGCAGACTGAGCTTCGTAGGAAACTAGGAAAGGGTTTGTTTTCCTGGAGAGATGTACTGAGCTGTAATTCCCATCCATGTTTTCTTGGTGAATTGACTCTCCCGCAGCAACAACATGCTGCCACGAAATTAAGACCTTTAAGTGAGACTTCGGTTGTGAGAAGCTTCTGGGTTATCTGGGTAGCAATGCTATGAGTCCCTCCCTGAATCCTTTACCACCTGATCTGTTTTTCATGATTGTTTCATCTTTCCTTTCGTGTCTGTTGTCAGGCCTATCCCTTGTCCATTCTTAGATTATAAATCTTACAGAGAAGATTATAAGATTGTACATCTATATATTATAAGGTTATAGGGAAGTAGTGTGGCCAGAAGGACTTGGGTTCTAATTCAAGCTCTACCACTTGTGTGATCTTGGACAAGTCACTTCACTTCTCTGTGCCTCAGTCTCCTCATCTGTAAAGTGGGGGTTAAGACAATTAGCCCCATGTGGGACATGGACTGTGTCCAACCTGATTACCTTGCATCTACCTCTACCTGCTTACTACAGTGCCTGGAACATAGTAAGCGCATTAAAAAAAAGCCCCTCAAGGATTAGGCACCATGTCTCTAATTCTCATCTTTGTGTGTTTTTCCTCCCAGCGTTTAGTACAGTGCTCTGCATGCAGCAGGACCTTAATAAGTACTTCTACAACTGTTTCTCATAGTAGAAGACATCATAGTCAGGGATCATGTTTGCTAATTCTGTTTTATTGTATCCTCCCAAGTGCTTAGTACAGTGCTTTGCACATAGCATGCACTCAGTAAATACCATTGATTGATAAATTAATTGATGACTGAGTAACTTCGAAAAACTTGATTTGTATTGGAGAGTAAAATTGACATGCTACCATGGCAAAAATCGTAAATAAGGACTTTAATCGAGACACTACCTGACTCACTTTAGTGATGAGCACTGAGTTCATTTTACTGCAACAAAGATGGTTTTCTTGGAGGTATTTTGTTGAATGCTGAAGTGAATAAATGGAACCAAAAATGCTACGGAACCAGAAGAGAAAAGCCAAGATTGGAAAGCTGGTCCTCAGCTGAATTTCCAATTGGCCTCCACAAAGTGTACTTTCTGAGCCTAAATTAATTAATCTTCCCACCACCTGGGGAGGGACTCAAAGTAATAGAATATATTATCGTCTTTTTGAACGAAAGGATACTGAGGGAGAAAGGTTATTATTAGCTCAAGGCCAAAAAGGAAATCAATGCCAGAACTGCAATGAGAGAGCGCAAAAATTTCACCCTCCAAACCTGCTCTCTGGGACAGGATATTCCTAGAAAATGACTTTCAAAATCATCTTTGAAACCTGCATTATGATCCTTTCGGCCTCATATGGCAGGAAGTAAGGGGAATAAAACAATACCCTTGGTTTTTGACTATTTTCCCCTACTCTTACACTGGTTTACTAATGGACAATTCTAGATCCAGTTCACTTTAGCTTTGTTTCACAAACGTCAGTGTGAAAAATAAAAAAAAAATTTGTGCAATTGTTATCCTTTCACCGAAAACACTATTCTTTGACTCTCTTTAAATTTGGTCCTATTTCATCGTGGTTTGGTTGCTTGTGTCTGAGTCTGCTAGGAAATTGAAATCCTGATGTTCCCTATTGATTCTTTGTTGTTGCTTTGGGTCTTGAAACCTTTGTTATTCCCCCATGACTGACTTGTCAGGGAAGTTAATAGCCCAGTGGCAGAAAACATATGACAAAGCAACCTGCTTTGTTCCCTTGAAATGAAAGGCAAGCAATGGACAGCAATTTCAGGTTCTTCTGAGAAGCCGTTTGCCTGGTAGATAGAGCACAGTCCTGGGAGTCAGAAGGTCGTGGGTTCTAATCCCGGTTCTGCCACTTGTCTGCTGTGTGACTTTAGGCCAGTCACTTCACTTCTTTGTGCCTCAGTTCCCCATTTGTAAAACGGGGATTAAGATCGTGAGACGTATGTGAGACAGGGACTGTGTAGTTAATCAATCAATCAATCAATCAATCGTATTTATTGAGCGCTTACTGTGTGCAGAGCACAGTACTAAGCGCTTGGGAAGTATAAGTTGGCAACATATAGAGACAGTCCCTACCCAACAGTGGGCTCACAGTCTAAAAGGGGGAGACGGAGAACAAAAACAAACATACTAACAAAATAAAATAGAGTAGATATGTACAAGTAAAATAAATAGAGTAATAAATATGTACAGACATAACAAACAAACATAGTTACCTTGTATCTACCCCAGAGCTTAGAACATTGCCTGGCACTTAGCATAGTAAGCACTTAAAAAATTCCATAATAATAATAATTATTACTAGTGTGGCTCAATGGAAAGAGCACGGGCTTTGGAGTGGGTTCAAACCCCAGCTCCACCAGTTGTCAGCTGTGTGACTCTGGGCAAGTCACTTAACTTCTCTGTGCCTTAGTTACCTCATCTGTAAAATGAGGATTAAGACTGTGAGCCCCACGTGGGACAACCTGATCACCTTGTAACCTCCCCAGTGCTTAGAACAGTGCTTTGCACAGAGTAAGCGCTTAATAAATGCCATCATTATTGTAATTATTAAGTCACGTAACATATCTGGGCCTCAGTTACCTCATCTGTAAAATGGGAATTAAGATTGTGAGCCCCACGTGGGACAACCTGATCACCTTGTAACCTCCCCAGCTCTTAGAACAGTGCTTTGCACATAGTAAGCGCTTACCAAATGCCATTATTACAGAGAAGCAGCGTGGCTCAGTGGAAAGAGCCCGGGCTTTGGAGTCAGAGGTCATGGGTTCGAATCCCGCTCTGCCGCCTGTCTGCTGTGTGACCTTGGGTAAGTCACTTCACTTCTCTGAGCCTCAGTTACCTCATCTGTAAAATGGGGATTAAGACTGTGAGCCCTACGTAGAACAACTTGATCACTTTGTATCCCCCCCAGCGCTTAGAACAGTGCTCTGCACATGGTAAGCGCTTAACAAATGCCATCATTATTATTATTATTATTACTATAGGGTTATTATTATTACTAATACCATTACTATTATCCCCATATTACTATTACTATAGGGTTATTATTATTAGTATTACTATTATTATTATGGGCTATTATTATATTATTAATACTTATAGGGTTATTACTATTATTATGACTCTCGGGCCCATGTTCTATCCACTAGGCCATGCTACTTCCCTTGGAGGTGAACTTTTCTGTCACTGGCATCTTCTTCATATACGAAGGGCAACTCTATCTGACCTAGTTGGAAATTCATGTGGCGGGGGTCATGCACTTATATATTTAATTACACCCTCCCTAAGCACTTGCATATAAATGATCAATCAATCAATCATATTTATTGAGCACTTACTGTGTGCAGAGCACTGTACTAAGCGCTTGGGAAGTACAAGTTGGCAACACATAGAGACAGTCCCTACCCAACAGTGGGCTCACAGTCTAGAAGGGGGAGACAGAGAACAAAACCAAACATATTAACAAAATAAAATAAATAGAATAGATATGTACAAGTAAAATAAATAAATTAGAGTAATAAATATGTACAAACATATATACATATATACAGGCGCTGTGGGGAAGGGAAGGAGGTAAGATGGAGGGTAGATGATTAGCTACCTTCCTCCAGGACCACTGTATCTCCCTCCTGGGTGTTTGTTAACAAGGTTGAGAAGCAATTAGGCCTAGAGGACAGCTCACAGGCCTGGGAGTCGGGAGGACCTGGGTTCTAATTCTGTCTCTGCCACTTGTCTGCTCTGTGATGGTGGGCAAGTCACTTTGCTTCTCTGGGCCTCAGTTACCTCATCTGTAAATTGGGGGTTAAGACTGTGAGCCCCACCTGGGACAAGGACTGAATCTGACCTGATTTGCTTGAATCCACACCAGCAGCGTGGCTCAGTGGAAAGAGCCCGGGCTTGGGAGTCAGAGGTCATGGGTTCTAATCCCGGCTCCGCCACTTGTCAGCTGTGTGACTTTTAACTTCTCTGTGCCTCAGTTACCTCATCTGTAAAATGGGGATTAAGACTGTGAGCCCCATGTGGGACAACCTGATTACCTTGTACCTCCCCCAGTCATCATCATCATCATCATCAATCGTATTTATTGAGTGCTTACTATGTGCAGAGCACTGTACTAAGTGCTTGGGAAGTACAAATTGGCAACATATACAGACAGTCCCTACCCAACAGTGGGCTCACAGTCTAAAAGGGGGAGACAGAGAACAAAACCAAACATACTAACAAAATAAAATAAATAGAATAGATATGTACAAATAAAATAAATAAATAAATAAATAAATATATAGAGTAATAAATATGTACAAACATATATACATATATACAGGTGCTGTGGGGAAGGGAAGGAGGTAAGATGGGGGGATGGAGAGGGGGACGAGGGGGAGAGGAAGGAAGGGGCTCAGTCTGGGAAGGCCTCCTGGAGGAGGTGAGCTCTCAGCAGGGCCTTGAGGGGAGGAAGAGAGCTAGCTTGGAGGATGGGCGGAGGGAGGGCATTCCAGGCCCGGGGGATGACGTGGGCCGGGGGTCGATGGCGGGACAGGCGAGAGCGAGGTACGGTGAGGAGATCAGCGGTGGAGGAGCGGAGGGTGCGGACTGGGCTGTAGAAGGAGAGAAGGGAGGTGAGGTAGGAGGGGGCGAGGTGATGGACAGCCTTGAAGCCCAGGGTGAGGAGTTTCTGCCTGATGCGCAGATTGATTGGTAGCCACTGGAGATTTTTGAGGAGGGGAGTGATACGCCCAGAGCGTTTCTGGACAAAGATAATCCAGGCAGCAGCATGAAGTATGGATTGAAGTGGAGAGAGACACGAGGATGGGAGATCAGAGAGAAGGCTGATGCAGTAGTCCAGACGGGATAGGATGAGAGCTTGAAAGAGCAGGGTAGCGGTTGGGATGGAGCGGAAAGGGTGGATCTTGGCAATGTTGCGGAGCTGAGACCGGCAGGTTTTGGTCACGGCTTGGATGTGAGGGGTGAATGAGAGAGCGGAGTCGAGGATGACACCAAGGTTGCGGGCTTGTGAGACGGGAAGGATGGTAGTGCCGTCAACAGAGATGGGAAAGTCAGGGAGAGGGCAAGGTTTGGGAGGGAAGACAAGGAGTTCGGTCTTCGACATGTTGAGCTTTAGGTGGCGGGCAGACATCCAGATGGAGATGTCCTGAAGGCAGGAGGAGATGCGAGCCTGGAGAGAGGGGGAGAGAGCAGGGGCAGAGATGTAGATCTGGGTGTCATCAGAGTAGAGATGATAGTTGAAGCCGTGGGAGCGAATGAGGTCACCAAGGGAGTGCGTGTAGATTGAGAACAGAAGGGGACCAAGCACTGAACCTTGGGGAACCCCCACAGTGAGAGGATGGGAGGGGGAGGAGGAGCCTGCAAAAGAGACTGAGAAAGAACGACCGGAGAGGTAAGAGGAGAACCAGGAGAAGACAGAGTCTGTGAAGCCAAGGTTGGATAGCGTGTGGAGGAGAAGTGGGTGGTCCACAGTGTCGAAGGCAGCTGAGAGGTCAAGGAGGATTAGGACAGAGTAGGAGCCGTTGGATTTGGCAAGCAGGAGGTCATTGGTGACCTTTGAGAGGGCAGTTTCCGTGGAATGTAGGGGACGGAAGCCAGACTGGAGGGGGTCGAGAAGAGAGTTGTTGTTGAGGAATTCAACAACAGTCCTTCGAACAGAGCTTGGCACCTAGTAAGCGCTTAACAAATGTCATCATCATCATCATCGTCATCATCATCACTTAGTATGGTGCCTGGAACATAACAAGTGCTTAAAAAATACTGCAATTATTATTACTAATAATGATAATTATAGTTAATAATCATAAGATTGTCAGCTTGGATTGTGTGGAGGGATACTGAACACTTTTAAATATTCATCTACTGCCATTGTAAACTCCTCCACTAGACTGTAAGCTCCTTGAGGGGAGTGATTGTGTCTTATCTACTAACTCTGTTGCATTGTTCTCCCCTGAGCACTTAGTACAGTGCTCTTCACCCAGTAAGGCCTCAGTAAATATCATTGTTTGATCAATTGATTGCCATCACCTCAGAGTGGTTACCTCACTAATTACTGCTTGAAGTTGACCCTACCTTTAAGGTCTTTGGAGTAGTAGCAAATTGAAATACATGAAAAGACCTAGTCACAAGAGAGTGTGGCCTAGTGGATAGAGCACAAGCCTGAGAGTCAGAAGGTTCTGGGTTCTAATCCTGGCTCCGCTACTTGTCTGCTGTGTGACCTTGGGCAAGTCACTTCACTTCTCTATGCCTCAGTTGCCTCATCTGTAAAATGGGGATGAAGACCGAGAGCCCCATGTGGGAAAGGGACCGTATCCAACCTGATTATCCTGTATCTGCCCCAGCGCTTAATACAGTGCCTGGCACATACTCAAGAAATACCGCAATATATTCATAATGGCTGTAGTTGCTGCAAATAGCTGTAACTGCGCCAGGCAGATCAGGAAATGACTATTTTTACAAGTTTGCAGTGCAAAATGGATTGGAAATTTTATACCTTTTTCTAAGCGAAACCCACATAGATAAAATCTCATGGCCAGAGGTGTCTTTTAAAAATATAGTATTTCTCAAACACCTTCTGCACGTCAGGCACTGTTCTAAACACTGAAGCATTACAAGACAATCAGCGCAGACCCAATCTCTGTCCCCACGGGGCTTGCAATCTGAAAGGAAGGGTGAGAGGTGATCTTATTTTCATTAGACTTGCTCAAGGTCACACAGCATGTAAGTAACAGATGTGAAACTAGAGCACTGGTATCCTGACTCCCATACTTATACTCTTTCCACTTTAACACTTTGCTTAGTGGAAAGAACACGGGTTTGGGAGTCAGAGAACCTGGGTTCTAATTCTGGCTCTCCCAAATGCTTGTTGTGTGACCTTGGACAAGTCCTTTTATTTCCCTGTGTCTCATATCTCCTCTTCTCCTTCCTACTTAAATGGTGAGCCCCATGGGGAACACGGACTACATCCAACCTAGTTAACTTGTATCTACCCCAGAGCTTAGAACAGTGGTCGATATCTAGTAAGCGCTTAACAAATACCTTTAAAAAAAACTGTTTCAACAATCAGTTCTGCTTACTGAGTATCCACCTTGTTCAGAGCAGTGTACTAAGAGCTAAGGACCCATTGGATAAACAGGGTCCTGCTTTCGCAGAGGTTACAATTTCCCAGGATCTCAGATTCAATTTCAGATCAATGATTTTGATTTTGACACCTGTCTACATGTTTTGTTTTGTTGTCTGTCTCCCCCTTCTAGATTGTGAGCCTGTTGTTGGGAAGGGACCATCTCTATATGTTGCCAACTTGTACTTCCCAAGTGCCCTGCATGCAGTAAATGCTCAATAAATACGATTGAATGAATGAAATGAATGAATGAATGATGTGCTGTAGGTCTATTTTTTCTACATTTGTTCACAGCCAGCCTTTCTTCGTCTATATTGTTGGTGATGTTTTCCATCCTTAAATGTACTATCTTGCTTGTCACTGTTGAAACTAATTCTCTCTCTCTCTCCATCTCTTTGTTCATTTTTACACCCACCTTCAATTCCTGTCTCTTCTTCACTGTTTTCACCTCACAAATTAATTATTCAGACTCTTGATGCTATTAATTAGGCAATAATTCATAATATCGTGTAAGCATTTCCTACTCTTTCAAGTACATGAAAACAATGAATAAAGGAAGAGAATGAATTTAGCAGCCGGGAGATGAAATACTGGCTAGCACAAAATAACTGTGGTGTTTGTTAAGCTCTTCCTAGGTGCCAAGCACTGTGTTGAGTGCTGGGTTAGTGTCACCCGTCATCCGGGGACGGGTTTGTTCAGTAATTGGCGACCTAGAGAGAGAGAGGGGAGGGACAGAAAGCGTGAGTTTTATATAAAATTTATTCTGTGAGGCAAATTGAATTATTTAGTTGTTTAGGTGCAATGGATTGAGGTTCCCTTTTGGGAGGAATGTAATCAATTAGCAATATTCGAGCTTCCCTAATGGGAGGGACACAATCATACATTAATCACGCATGGCTGAGATGGCTAGCTCTCACCCATGTGCACTTCCCACTCGGAAAGAATCCACTTGCTTTCCCACATGGGAGGAATTTATTCCATTACTCACACACGTGGTGGGCGGCTAGCCCTCACCATGTGCTCTCCCAACATGGGAAGAATCCACTCATGATCCCCATCCGCAGCGGGGCACCTGGGTCCCACCCACGAGACACTCACCCGTCCCGTGGCCCTTGTCTCAGTGTGTCGGTTCTGGTTGCAGAGTGGGCATCTGGACTTCTGGGCAGAGAAAGACACGTGGGCCACTGCTGCTGCATGTCTTGGTGTTCTGACCCCGAAGGTCAGAGGCGACAGGTATTTATCACCTGTGCCCCTAGGCCATTCCAGCTTTCGGCCTCAGTCTATCCAATCTCTGCCCTCCTCCCTCCTCCATACCTAATTAGATTGGCAAGGGGGCGAGGGACACCTTCTGTATTCCCGGCTTGGGCTGTCAATCTAGCAGATTTGGTTGAGGGGGTTTTATCCCACCCTCACTTCCGAGTTCCACCTGCTGGCTCAGGTGGTCACGAGATAGCTTTTGACCTTGAGATGACCGGTACCCCAGGGTCATCTTGGGGCAGTTAGACACAGTCCGATCAGAGCAGACCCGTCTTTGATATTGGGCTCATCACCTAAGGGGGAAGGTCAACAGACATTAAGTTACTCCCCATTTTACAGATGGTGAAACTGAGGCACAGAGAAGTTAAGTCATGGGTTCAAATCCCCGCTCCGCCACTTGTCAGCTGTGTGACTTTGGGTGGGTCACTTCACTTCTCTGGGCCTCAGTTCCCTCATCTGGAAAATGGGGATTAAGACTGTGAGCCCCCCGTGGGACAACCTGATCACTTTGTAACCTCCCCAGCACTTAGAACAGTGCTTTGCACGTAGTAAGCGCTTAATAAATGCCATTATTATTATTATTATTATTATTATTATTATTAAGTGACCCACCCAAGGTTAAAAAGCACGTAAGCTGTGGAGCCTGAATCAGAACTCAGGTCTCCTAACTCCTAATCAGTCCTATGACCTTTCCACTAGGCTATACCACCTCTCCTGCATTTTCACTAGAAAACCATAGTGAAAAATAGTTACACAGATTAGATCACTAAAATGCAATAAAAAAGGAGATGCAAACAAGGTGCATTGCTCTTAGTTCAAATCAAATAGGGAAATGGTTTTATTAGGTTTCCGTCCATTAAACAACTAGCAATTTTCTTAGTAATAATGATAATAATAATGACGACATTTATTAAGCGCTTACTATGTGCAAAGCACTGTTCAGGTTACAAGGTGATCAGGTTGTCCCACGTGGGGCTCACAGTCTTAATCCCCATTTTACAGAAGAGGTAACTGAGGCACGGAGAAGTTAAGTGACTTTCCCAAAGTCACACAGCTGACAATTGGTGGAGCTGGGATTCGAACCCATGACCTCTGACTCCAAAGCCCGGGCTCTTTCCACTGAGCCAGGCTGCTTCTCTTAGTACTTGATCCTCTATCTTTGAGCTGATTTCTGAGTGGTCAATCAGTGGTATTTCAATCAATCAATGGTATTTATTGAGCGCTGTATGCAGAGCACCGTACTGAACACTTGAAGGAGTACGGTATAACAGAGTTGGTAGACATGTTCCCCGCCCACAATAAACTTACAGTGTAGAGGGGGATTATAAAGAGTGGCTGAAGAAACTGTGACTGTACACACTGCTCGTAGGGTGTGCCACATTCTCTGCCCCTTTAAAAGGGGACTCTTCCGTGAATTTAAAGGGGACTCTTCCATGAATTTGCTTTATGGGCTCTGGCAGCCAGTATTTCATGGCGTGGCCAACCATGAGGGGCTCAATCATGAAGTGGCTAGGACAGGAAGCAACGAGGCCTATTGGAAAAAACACAGGCTTGGGAATCAGAGGAACCTGGGGTCTAGTTCCAGCTCTGCCACTTGACTGCTGTGGGACCTTGGACAAGTTGCTTAACTTCTCCGTGCCTCAGTTTCCTCTGCTGTATAATGGAGATCCAATACCTGATCTCCCTCCCACTTAGAACCCCTTGAGAGGCATGGATTGTGTCTGATCTGACCACGTCTCTTCGGTCCAGTCTTTCCCTACTTTTGGCCAAGGTCAAGTGAGAAGCAGTGTGGCCTAGTGGATAGAGCACGGGACTGGGAGTCAAAAGGGCCTTGGTTCTAATCCTTACTCTGCTGCTTGTCTGTTTTGTGATCCTGGGCAAGTCGCTTCACTTCTCTATGCCCCAGTTACCTCATCCGTAAAATGGGGTTAAAGACTGTGAGCCCCATGTGGGATAGAGACTACCTGATTAGCTTGTATTAGCTGGCACAGAATAAGCACTTAAATTCAATCAATCGTACTTATTGAGCACTTACTGTGTGCAGAGCACTGTACTAAGCACTTGGGAAGGACAAGTTGGCAAGATGGTCCCTACCCAACAGCGGGCTCGCAGTCTAGAAGGGGGAGACAGACAACAAAACAAAACATATTAACAAAATAAAATAAGTAGAATAGTAAATAAAAAAGGCCCAGTTGATAATAATAATTGTGGTACTCATTAAGCACTTACTGTGTGCCAGGCACTGTACTAAGCGCTGGGGTGGACACAAGCAAATTGGGTTTGGACACAGCCCCTGTCCCACAAGGGGCTCATAGTCACAATCCCCATTTTACAGATGAGATAACAGGCACAGAGAAGTGACTTGCTGAAGGTCACACAATTATGGATATATGTACATATTTAAAATTATAACTACACAAATATTTATATTTATAATTTTATAAATATAACATATAAATAATTCTATTTATTTTTATTAATGACGTATATATATATATATATATATATATAACTCTATTTATTTATAATGATGCTACTGATGCCTGTTTACTTGTTTTGATGTCTGTCTACACCCTTCTAGACTCTGAGCCCGCCGTGGGCAGGGATTGTCCCTATCTGTTGCTGAATTGTACTTCCCAAGCACTTAGTACAGTACTCTGCACAGTAAGCACTCAGTAAATATGACTGAATGAAAGAAAACCCAGGCAACCAGCTCAGTCAAGTCCTACCAATGCCCCCATGCCCTGCTCTGGTGTCCCAAAGCTTGAATGTCTCTTTTAGTTTTGTCTTTGGTTTTGTTGTCTGTCTCCGCCTTCCAGACTGAGGGCCTGTTGTTGGGCAGGGATTGCCTCTATCTGATGCCGTATTGTACTTTCCAAGCGCTTAGTACAGTGCTCTGGACATAGTAAGTGCTCAAGAAATACAATTGATTGATTGAATGAATGAATTTTAGTGCCACGTGGAATTTGAGCAGCTCCTCCCACAGACTGGTGTCTGGAGAAGCAGCTGCAATCCCAGCTGGGGCTCATTTTTGCTAATCCCAATCTCGTGCCCTTTTGGCCGGCGTCTGAGCGGGTGGCAGCTCAGTAGGGTTTTGGAGGTCTGTTCTGACTGCCATCTCACTTCCTCTGTGGAGAAAGGACAAGGAAGAGAGAGTGGAGCCCTTTCAAGCCATTCTGGAAACCTGTGAGAAGTCTGAGGAATAACCACCGTGGTTTATGGTAAGCGCTTCCTATTTGTCAAGCACTGTGGTAAATACAATCGGATCAGATACAGTCCCTGCCCCACACAGTGCGCACATCTCAGGGAGTGGGAGAACAGGTAATGCATCCCCATTTTGCAGATGAAGAAACAGAGGCCCAGAGGAGTTAAATGATTTGCCCAGGGTTATGTTGCTGGCAAGCGGTGGAGTTGGGGATTGGAACCCAGGTCTCCTGAATCCCAGTGCGGTTATTATTCCTCATCAAGAAGGCAAACTTGTCAAAAGAACACAGTCCTGTGAATCAGGAAGTTTGGGTGATCTTTGCTAAGAGAAGTAGAGCAGTCTAGTGTATAGACTGTGGTCATGGGAACCAGAAGGACCTGGGTTCTAATTCCAGCTCTGTTCGCTTGTCCATTGTATGACCTAGGGCAAGTCACCTAACTTTTCTGTGCCTCAGTTACCTCACCTGTAAAATGGGGGTAAAGACTGTGAGCCCCATGTGGGACAGGGATTGTGTCCAACCTGATTAATTTGTATTCATTCACTCAATCATATTTGAGTACTTCTGGTGTGCAGAGTACTGTACTAGACTCTTGGGAAAGAACAATAAACAGTATTCCAGTACCTAGTACACTAACCGGCCCACAGTAAGTACTTAACAAGTACCACAAAGTCACAACCTCTCTGGGGTTCAGTTTCTTCATCTGTAAAATGGGAATGATGTAGAGGGTGGGCTCTGTGTGGGACAGGAGCTGCATCTGATTTCATAGCCTTGTATCTTACCTAGGCACCTAGCACATAGTAAGCACTTAATAAATAATTGTTGTGACAATGATCTGCACTAGGGTCCCTCAGAGGGGCTTGAGCAATTTAGACTTGACTTTCTAGAAGCATGACAGAAAAAGTGAAAAGTGTTCCTACCACCCAGGGACTTGGCCCTGGGAGTGGATGAGGATTGTGAGAGGTTTTGGTTCCAGGGTTGGTTCATAGAGAGGCTACACTTAAGCTCCTTTGGTCTTTCTCTCCCCAGAGTACTTAATCATTATCAATCGTATTTATTGAGCGCTTACTGTGTGCAGAGCACTGTACTAAGCACTTGAATATTCAAAATAATGATATCCTTGAGAGGAGACCTGCTTGAAACTTCCCTGTCCCTATTTTTATTTTTATTTCACGTCATTTGCTAAGCACTTACTATCTGCCAGGTACTGTACTAAGTGCTAGAATAGATACAGGATATCTGGGTGGACACAATCCATGGCTCTCATGGGACTCACAGTTTTAATCCCCACTTTACAAATGAGGTAAGTGAGGCACATTGAAGTGACTTGTCCAAGGTCACACAGCACACAAGTGATGGAGTTGGAATTAGAACCCCGGTCCTCTGACTCCTAGGCCTGTGTTTTAACCACAAGCTGCTTCGCTAGTGTTCATTTTTCAGAACTGTCTACACTACCTTATTTAACAGAGTGATTACATAATAGTCAATTTTATAAAGCCCACAAAAACAGTAGACAAGAAACACACTAATATACTTTTCCAGGCTTGAATCTTTATTTTTCTTCTTTTCTTGACCTGCTTTCTGATTCGGCACTTTATTTTCATCATGTACGTTAGGCCTGTGACATTTGTTTTTAACTTCTCGGTAGTAATAAATGGATCCTTTCAAGAAAATGAATTAAGTGAATTTGAAAGAACAATTCAGAAGGTAATTGCTGGCTGGATAAATATCAGAAACATGATAGATGGCTAAAAAAGTTAGAGGAAAATTGAAATTTTAATCATAGGCTTTAATTAAAAAAGCATATGCTATAAAGTAACTAATTGATTTGAAGGGGTAAAATGGATATATGTTTTGATGGTGAGCTCCTGAAATTTGCTTTATTCAGATTTAGGTCAAAAATAAACATTTTCACTGTAAAAAAATCATTTTAGAAAAGTAAAGCCTGTATAGATTGGCCGGTGTCTGATGATGAAATGATATCCTATTGAATAGAATAATTTTTACAGAGTTTTAATTTATTTGGAAAAATTGGATTTAATTGT
Source organism: Tachyglossus aculeatus (assembly GCF_015852505.1). Lineage (NCBI taxonomy): Eukaryota > Metazoa > Chordata > Mammalia > Monotremata > Tachyglossidae > Tachyglossus > Tachyglossus aculeatus. Next base: position 30,606,881 of record NC_052079.1, on the reverse strand, counting down.
CCTCCAACTATAAAACAGATATTTGGTTTGACTTTTTTTATCCTTGGTGATATGTTATGCACTTATTATATTCCAGATACCATATTAAGAACTAGGGTGGATACAAGGTAATCAAGTTGGGCACAGTCCCTGTCCCAATAGGGCTCACTATCTTAATCCCCATTTTATAGATGAGGCAACTGAGGGACAGATAAATTAAGTGACTTGCCCAAGACAAGTGGTGGAGCCAGAATTATAATATAGGTTCTCTGATTCTCAGGCCTAGGTTCTTTCCCCTTCAGGCCATGATGCTTCTCTGCTGCTGCTGCTTTCTTTGTTCCGTAATAATTGGAGAAGCTACAGAACTGCCAATTCTGGCATGCCTTGGGGAGAGGGGAATCTAAATGGTACTTCTAGTTCTAATCAATCAATAGTATTTAGTGCTTACTATGTGCAGAACACTGTGCTAAGCATTTAGTGTACAATGCAACAAAATTAGTGGGTACGTTCCTTTCCCATAATGAATTCAGAGTCTAGAGGAAGGGGAAAAGCCTGAGGAAAAAATTTGCACCTGCTTCCTATCTTTAATAATGATGGTATTTGTTAAGTGCTTACTAATGTGACATTGACTCCTCAACAAGTTAATGGAAAGGGAGTTGGGAAATTGCTGCTTTTTTTTTTTTTTTCCTCAGCCAAAAGATCTGGAAAGCCCAAGGTTGTCTTCATGGAGACATCCATAGTCAATCAATGGTATTTATTGGATGCTTAATGTGTGCAGAACTCTGTACTAAACACTTTGGAAGAGTGTAATATAGTGGGTAGATAAGAAAACCCATAGCCAAAGGAATGCCCTGTGCATATTTGGGACAAAATCAAAATAATTCTCTCCCAGAAGTCCACTTGTCCCATGTAGATATTTCCATTATTTTTTGGCACACTGGTGTCTTTAGGATTTAAGCTTTGTTAATTTCCTAGCCTGCACAAGGTCTGCAAAAAGTGAATACATATGAATGCAGGAATGATGTTGGTAGGTTATGGGAACATGGGTAATCTTGGGCCAAAAGTCCTTGAGGAATCAGCATCCATTGGCAGAAAGTTCAGGGGAAAGAGCCTGCCAGAAGGAATTTGGGGGAGGAGCAGTTATTGATCTTTCCAGACTGAGCCCCTTCCTTCCTCTCCCCCTTGTCCCCCTCTCCATCCCCCCCATCTTACCTCCTTCCCTTCCCCACAGCACGTATGTATGTATATATGTTTGTACATATTTATTACTCTATTTATTTATCTTGTACATATCTCTGCTATTTTATTTTGTTAGTATGTTTGGTTTTGTTCTCTGTCTCCCCCTTCTAGACTGTGAGCCCGCTGTTGGGTAGGGACTGTCTCTGTGTTGCCGACTTGTACTTCCCAAGCGCTTAGTGCAGTGCTCTGCACACAGTAAGCGCTCAATAAATACGATTGATTTACTATGTGCATACTGCTGACCGATCCCTTGCCCACGTCCTTTTCTGAAACACCCTCCCTCCTCAAATCCAATGGACAATTACTCTCCCCAGCTTCAAAGCCTGTTTGAATAATAATAATAATAATAATGGCATTTGTTAAGCGCTTACTATGTGCAAAGCACTGTTCTAAGCGCTGGAGCACTGTTCTAAGCATTTGAAGGTACGCTTCCTCCAAGAGGCCTTCCCTGACTAAGCCCTCCTTTCCTCTTCTCCCACTTCATTCTGAGTCACCCTGACTTGCTCCCTTTATTCAACCCCCCAACTCAGCTCCACAGCACTCGCGTATGTATGTTATTTATATGAATGTCTGTCTCTCCCTCTTGACTGTAAGGTCATTGTGGGCAGGGAATGTGTCTGTTTATTGTTGTACTCTCGCAGTGGTATGTACACAGTAAGTGCTCAATAAATGAAAAAGCACTGTACTAAGCACTTGGAAAAGTACAATACAAAATAATTAGCAGGCACATTTCCTGCCCACAATGAGCTTACAGTCTAAAGGGAGCTGAGACCCACACACAGAAATGGGGTTGAGGAGAGCCTCACAAGCCTAGGCTTTGCTCCCATCTGTCTCACCATTGACTCCATTACTCATGCGCTCCCTTTAATTCTGAAAATCCCTCTCCCTCATATCTGACAGACCACCACTCTCCCTATAGCGCTGTGGATGGAACATAGGCCTCGGAATCTGAAGGTCATGAGTTCTAATCCCAGACTGACTACCTTTCTGCTGTATGACCTTGGGCAAGTAACTTCACTTCTCTATGCCTCAGTTACCTCATCTGTAAACTGAAGATTGAGACTGAGCCCCACATGGAACAGGGATATGTCCAACCTGATTTGCTTGTATCTGCCCCAGCGCTTAGTACAATGCCTGGTACATAGTGTTTCAACAAATACTGTAATTATTATTCCTCTTCAAAGCCCTCCTAAAATCTCACCTCTTCTAGGAACCCTATCCTGACTAATCCCTCACCTCCCTGTATACGCATTTTTAAATTCTTAATTATTCCCCTACCTGTAATTTATTTGAACATCCACTTCTCTCACTAGCTTGTAAACTTCTTGTGGGCTAGGATTATAGCTAATGAACTCACCCAAGCACCTGCTACTGTATAAGTGCTCAGTAAATTCCATTGATTGAAGACAGGTGAAAACTCACTCCTAATTCCTGATAGATTCCTCCCCAGGACTGTGCTCAATGAGGGTAGGTAAAATCTCTCCGAGCACTTGCTTGAGGCAAGATAGGCAATGCACCTGCCAACTCTCTTGCTGGCAGCCTGGCTCAGTGGAAAAAGTATGGGCTTTGGAGTCAGAGGTCATGGGTTCAAATCCCAGCTCTGCCAATTGTTAGCTGTGTGACTTTGGGGAAGTCACTTCTCTGTACCTACACTACCTCAGCTGCAAAATGGGGACTGTGAGCCCCATGTGGGATAGGGACTGTGTCTAACCTGATTACCTTGTATCTACCCCAGCACTTAGAACAGTGCTTGGCACATAAGAGCCATAATTATTATTATTATTGCTATCTTTATTATTATTATTACACTCTCCTGAGTGCTTAGTACAATGCTCCCACATGCAATAAATACCACTGATGATGAAGACAGATGGTTGGACCTGAAAGATCCCTTTGGGGAGTCAAGGTTGTGGCATGAGGGCTCCAGAGAGGAGACTTTACTTTGTAAAAGTTCCCAATTTTCACTCATACCTGGGAATGGGAAAAGACAGAAGGCTTTGGGGCCCTGTGGACATTGTTGGGCTTACAAGTTTCAAGGGCTATTTTGTCAGGAGGAGGACTGAGATATGAAGGTTTCACTCTGCCCCAACCTACCTACCTACCAGTGTGGCCAGCTGCTGACATTGATTTTTAAACAGCATGAATACAAATTAGGCACTTTCAAATGATTTTACTGACACGACATTAAAGAGGTTCAAAATAAGCAAATGATGTTTAATATTTTCTATATCCAACAGTAATTTAATTTGCCTACTTACCGTACCAGGCAATGTTAGTAACCTTGATATCCTGCTCTTTGTGATTCTACATTGTTACAGTCAGACGGCCAAGCATTACTGCAGTCATTTTTCCAGGATAATTTTTGACAGCCAATTGCTCTTCCAGCAAACAAGTACACGTTTCATTTCTTATGTCTGTCTTTGTTTCATGGTTGAGAAAACATGTTCTGCTTCTGCAATTTCATGTGGAAGTGGGTTTTGTGTGTGTGTGAGCAAATTTTGAAAAATGGGAGAAATTTAGGTTAGTTGCTGTGCTTTTTTTCTAGCATGATGCCAAAAACACGGCATAGATTCCTTTGATATTAGCAATAGAAATGAAGTCTGCAAGTTGGTAGCCAGTGAACTCAATACTCAATCGTCCAGAACCTACTTAGAAATACAATTTGTGGGAAGCACTTAGATGATTCCTCTCGTGGCTTCCCTGATTTGATGCCTGAGTTCCCTTTCCTCTAATTCTCTGAGCAGGAAGGGGATGGTGTTGACTGGTGTTTATTTATCAGTCACATAGGTAATAATAATAATGGCATTTATTAAGCACTTACTATGTGCAAAGCACTGTTCTAAGCGCTGGGGAGGTTACAAGGTGATCAGGTTGTCCCTCGGGGGGGGGGCTCACAGTCTTCATGCCCATTTTACAGATGAGATAACTGAGGCACAGAGAAGTTAAGTGACTTGCCCAAAGTCACACAGCTGACAATTGGCGGAGCCGGGATTTGTACCCATGACCTCTGACTCCAAAGCCCGGGCTCTTCCCACTAAGCCACGCTGCTTCTCAGTAGAGTACTGTATTAAGTACTTGGGAGAGTACAATAATGCTAATAAGGTATTTAAATGTTTTATTATGTTCCAGGCACTGTACTAAGTAGATACCAGATAATCAGGTTGGCTCTAGATGGTATGCTCGTTGTGAGCCAGCAATGTGACTGTCTATTGTTATATTGTATTCTCCCAAGTTCTTAGTACAGTGCTTTGCACATAGTAAGCACTCAAATGCGATTGAATGAATGACATAGTCCCTGTCCCACATGGAGCACACAGTCTCAATCCCCATTTTACAGAGGAGGTAACTGAGGCCCAGAGAAGTGAAGTGACTTCCCAGGTCACATGGCAGACTGTTAAAAAATATCTGTTGATTTCTTAGCCTAGTGGGATGGAGCTGGGATTAGAATTCGGGTACTCTGATGCCCAGGCTCTTGCCATGAGGCAACACTGCTTCTCACATATACAAGCAGATGTTTCTCACATGTGTAAGTAGACACAGTGCTCTCAAGAAGCTTACAGTCTAGTGGGGTGGCAGACATTAAAATAAATCACATGAAGTGTAGGTAACAGAATATAAGGATACGGACATAAAAGCTGCAGGGCCAGGGGTGGGGGGAAAGGGGAATACCTATGTACTCAAGTGCATGGATGACCTAGGGAGGAGGACACAGGATAGGAAGAGGTGAGGTTAGCCAGGGAAGTCTTCCTGGAGGAGATGAAATTTTTAATAGGGCTTTGAGAATGTGGAGAGCAGTCATCTCTTGAATATGAAGGGGGAGGATCTCCAGCCTGGAAGGAGGATATAATGTCGGGGGTGGATGTTGAAAGAGATGAAAATGAGACATAGTGTGTTGGTTTGTGTACTTTGGGTTCTTTTTCATGGCATTTAAGTGCTTATTCTGTGCCAAGCACTATACTAAGCGCTGGGATAGATACAAGATAATCAGGTTGGACACAGTCCCTGTCCCACGTAGATCTCACAGTCTTAATCCCCATTTTGTAGATAAATTAACTGAGGCACAGAGAAGTTAAGTGACTTGCCCAAGATCACACAGCAGACAAGTGGTGGAGCTGAGAAACAAGTGAGCCCCATGTGGGGCAGGAACTGTGTCCAACCTAAATAATAATAATAATAATAATGGCATTTATTAAGCACTTACTATGTGTGAAGCACTGTTCTAAGCACGGCGGTGGGGGAGGGGGAATACAAGGTGATCAGGTTGTCCTCTCTGGGGCTCACAGTCTTAATCCTCATTTTACAGATGAGGTACATGAGGCTCAGAGAAGTTGTGTCTTGCCCAAAGTCACACAGCTGACAAGTGGCGGAGTCAGGATTTGAACCCACGACCTCTGACTCCCAAGCCCAGGCTCTTTCCACTGAGCCACACTGGCCTGCCCCAGCACTTAGAACAGTGTTTGACACGAAGTAAGCACTTAACAAATACCTTTTTTTTTAAAAGCGGCAGAGCTGGAATCACCTCCCCACCCACGTTGTCACCCTTGAAAACAACTGAAGCAACTGTGCTCGAGGGTTGAGCGAAGGTACACAGAATAATAAACACATAGTAAAAATGACATAAGTGAATACAATATGATAGTAGTGCAGTGGGATTTATTGAACGCTTACTGGGGGAAGTGCAGGACACTAAGAACTTGGGAGTACAGTAGAACACAGTTGGGACATGTCTGTCTTGCTCAAGATCTAGAAGACTTCACGGGAAATGAAGAACAGGTGCAGATAGCTTGTGAACTGTGACAATTTTACACCCTTCTCCTTCCCTCCGAAGCTCCAGGAATAGCTTGCTCTGGAAATTTATTTATTCATATTAATGTACGTCTTCCCTGCTAGAATCTTAAGTTCTCTCTGGGCAGGGAAAGTGTCTGTTTACTGTTCTATTATACTCTCCCTACGGTATGACCTTAGACAAGTCATTTAACTTTTCTGCGCCTGTTACCTCATCGGTAAAATGAGGATTAAGACTGTGAGCCCAGGTGAGACCCGGAGTGTGTTCAACTGATTAGAGTCTGTGTACCCCAGTTGTTAGTACAGTGCCAGACACATAAGAAGCGTTTAAGAAATACCATTAAAAGCAAAAAACAAGTTCTGTTAAAGGTCAGGTCTACATTGACACCATCTCTACCAGGCAATCAACTTGATCATTCCTAAAACAGACCGTTTAAAAGTGGAGGTTTCTCTCAAATAATGCAGAATGATGGTTTATATTGCTGGGTATTGTCAATCTGCCACTTCATCTGTGTTGCGTATACCTGCTCTGTAGGCCTGTCATAGTTACATGGATGAAAATGTCTACAACACTTAGAAACTTTCGAACTAATGGGCATTTTCAAAGTTAAAGCAACTGTAAATCAAGACCGATGATACAGCAGAAGCAGAGAAGACATTCCGTGACACAACACCTCAACTATTATTTAAATTGAATTTACATACTACAACTGAGGTTATTCGGTAACAGTTAATGGGAAATTGATGTTGCTTTCTCAGGGGAAATGTTTTCAACTCATTCTGGAAGAAGAAGAATTGCTAATGTTCATTAAGAAACTCAGTAATCCCTTTCAATGAGGCATAAATTTCAAATTAAGCATAATTACTGACCGTTTCAGCCTTTCAAGTTGCCTTTATTATTTACTTTATCAGGGACTCGCTGTCAACGCAGTCAAGATTCACCCTAGACTCACAGGATACCCCTTTTTGTGCAGTCGTGATCTCGAATTTAGTAGCCCCAAATGAATTTTCATTCATTTTTATACTTCTCACATCCGTGTGCACTCAACCGTGGTATAATGTACCTATTTTCATGCCCCACCCCTTTAGATGGTAAATTCCTTAGCTCATGATGCCTCTTTAAATTTTTTTAGGTCTCAAACACTTTGTTCTGAACACGGGAGGTTCTCAGTGAGCATTGTTTTAGTTTCTTTTGTATTTTTTATAGTATTAAGTGCTTATTATGTGCCAGGCACTGTACTAAGTCCTGGGGTAGATACAAGATAATCAGGTTGGACACAGTCGCTGTCCCTCACAGGGCTCACAGTCGCAGAGATGAGGTAACTGAGGAACAGAGGAGTTAAGTGACTTGCCCAAGGTCACACAGCAGAAAAGTGGTGGAGCATGGATTAGGCATGTCTTCACTCTTGCAATAAAATGAGAAATCAACACTCAGTCTATTAATATCAGTATCAACAGAGAAACAGTCGGATCTAGTGGAAAGAGCACGTGCCTGGGAATCAGAAGACCTAGAAAACAAGGATCAAGAGATGCACCGTGGCTCAGTGGAAAAAGTGTGTTCAAATCCAGGCTCTGCCAATGGTCAGCTGTGTGACTTTGGGCAAGTGACTTAACTTCTCTGTGCCTGTTACCTCATCTGTAAAATGGGGATGAAGACTATGAGCCCCCCATGGGACAACCTGATCACCTTGTATCCTCCCCGGTGCTTAGAACAGTGCTTTGCACATAGTAAGTGCTTAATAAATGCCATTATTATTATTATCGTTCTTAGTTCAAATAAATTAACTGATTCCAAATCACCCTTTATATAATATACTGAGCTCTGTTCGAAAAATACTGCAACACCACACTAATTGCCACATAACCCAACTTTAATAATAAGATTTAGCTGTCATATTGAATTCCTTTTTACATACACTTTAAAATACCAGCTTACAGGGTTTTCTTTACACAAAGTGGTTTGTGTTTTCTATATTTTTCTCAATTTCCATGCTTCTACTAAAATAATCATGGAGAAAATCTGATTTTGTTCTGACTGTATCATGTTGAATAGATTGAAGACCAAAGATACGTCTATACAAACATTCAATTATGTGCCATCCCCTAGCTTCTTGCCCTATGTCCCATCCCTTAGGGAATTTATTATATACTCTCAGAATTTGAATGGCTCACTATAATTCAATCTTTCTAACTGAGCAACATCAAAGTTCTTTATTATCTCTTCACATCTCTCCCTATCTTCAGTCAGTCACTCATTGGTATTTATTGAGAGCTTATTTTTTGCAGAGCACTATACAAAGCACTTGGAAGAGTATAATGCAGTAGAGTTGGTAGGCTTGATCCCAGCCCAAAAAGAGTGTACAGACTAGATGGGGAAACTGACATTAGAATAAATTATATAGGGTAGGGACCGTCTCTATATGTTGCCCATTTGTACTTCCCAAGTGCTTAGTACAGTGCTCTGCACACAGTAAGTGCTCAATAAATACAATTGAATGAATCCTCCCCATCCCCCTGCCTCACCTCCTTCCCCTCCCCACAGCACCTGTATATATTGTATGTATTTATTACTCTATTTTATTTGTACATATTCTATTTATTTTATTTTGTTAATATGTTTTGTTTTGTTGTCTGTCTCCCCCTTCTAGAGTGTGAGCCCGCTGTTGGGTAGGGACCGTCTCTATATGTTGCCAACTTGTACTTCCCAAGCACTTAGTACAGTGCTCTGCACACAGTAAGTGCTCAATAAATATGAATGACTGAACGAATATAGGGGAAATGACAGATTACAAGGATACACAGTACATATGTTCTTTGGGGCTGAGGTTGGGATGGATATCAAGTGCAGAAATAAGCACATAGATCTAACACAGAGGAAGGGAGGGAATGGAGGAATAAAAGAGATCAGTTGGGGGAAGGCGTCTAGGAGGCAATGTGATTTTAAGATGGCTCTGAAGGAAAGAAGAGTGATGGTCTGTCATGTGAAGAGGGAGGAAGTGCCAGGCCAGAAGAAGGACATAGACAAAGGGCCAGCAGCAAGCTAGAAGAGATCAAAGTACAATGAGTAGGTTGGCTTTAGAGGAACGAAGTTTATTGATTGGGTGGTAGCAGGAAATCAGTAAGGTAAGTAGGAGGGGGAAAGCTGATTGAGTGCCTTATAGCCAAAGGTAAGGAGTTTCTGTTTAATGCAGAGGTAGATGGGCTATCACTGGAGGTTCTTGAGGAGTGAGGAGATGTGCTGAATGTTGGGTGTGCTTTCTTGGGTTTTTTTTTGTGTTTTTTTTAGGAAAATGATCCAGGCAAACAGAATGCCATATAAATTAGAGTGGGCTGAGACAGGAGGCAAGGAAGGTCATAGGTAGTCAAGGCGGGATATTTAAGTTCTCCGATCAGCATGATAGCTGTTTGGATGGAGAGGAAAGAGTGAACTCTAGAGATGTTATGAAGGTAGAACTGCCAGGATTTTGTGACAGACTAGATAAGAGAGATGATTTGAGGAATACACTGCAGTTATAGGCTTGTGAGGCAGGAAGAATGGTGATGGGAAATTCAAGGGGAGAAGAGGATTTGGATGAGAAAATGAGGACTTCACCAACCTCAGTTAAAAGTATTACCAAGCTATCAGTTCCCTAAGCCTAGAATTTGAGTTCTCCCTCCCTTCTCTGTCATCTCTGTACTTGGGTCTTTACCCCTTAAACCCTTTCCCCATCCCACATCACCTTTAAAAACTCCATATCCACTACTTCTGTTGTATTGTACTCTCCCAAACACTTAGTTTAGTGCTCTGCACGTAGGAAGTGTTCAATAAATACCACTGATTGATTGATACTGACCCTACCCAAGTCCTACTGCATATCCTTATACTCAGGCATTTCCTCTCTGTAATTTATTTTAATGTCTGTCTCCCCCACTAGACAGCAAGCTCCTTGAGGGAGGGAATAAAATAATAATAATACTCTCCCAAGCACTTAATATAGTGCTCTGAACAGAGTAAGTGCTCGATAAATAAAATTAATTGATTAATGTTGTCGTCATGGAACTGTCTTTGGGAAGAATTGGTAAAATGTAGGTGTACAGTAAAAAATTTTTGTTACAGAGATTCCCAACCTAACTATGACTATGCTGAAGTGTTGCGTTAAATGAATGTTGTGCTATGATTCAGTAGAGAGGAAAATAAAACATCTTGATTATAATCAAATGTTATAGAAGAAAATGGATGGCTTTCAATCAAGCTATTTGTTTTCCAAATGCATTTTAATTCATTGTTTTGAAATTCATAATTTGAATTTTGGGGGGAGGTGCATTGGCATATTTTCTTTAATGCATGCTCTTAATTAAACCTTTCACTGTGATGTAACTGTAGCTGGAAACACATTTGTTTCCAGCATCTCTTGTTCAGACTCTCTCTGTATTAAATTTCCATACACCTCTGACCTGATTAACTCGTATCTACCCCAACATTTAGAACAGTGCTTGACACCTAGAAAATGCTTAAATACCATAATTATCATTATTATCATCAGGCCCTTTCTCAGATAGGAACAGAACAGTTAAATATTCGTTCTCCTTGCAAAGTTTTATTCCAAATGTCAGTGAGCTGGGCTGGCTTTAGATATTTGTCCTGTCTCGGGGGGCAAAAAGTTTCCACCCTCTCCTATTCTGTGTGGCATCATTACTAGACAGTCATCTAGACTGGAAGCTCTATGTGGACAGGGAATGTGACTGTTATATTGCTATATTGTACTCTCCCAAGTGCTTAATACAGTGTTCTTCAAACAGCAAGCGCACAAATACAATTTATTCATGCAGTTGATTACGGTATACTTTGCATATTAATTGGGAACATAGTGGAATGTAATCATTCATTCATTCAATCGTATTTATTGAGGACTTACTGTGTACAGAGCACTGAAGTAAGCACTTGGGAAGTACAAGTCAGCAACATAGAAATGGTCCTTACCCAACAATGGGCTCACGGTCTAGAAGGGGGAGGCATACAACAAAACAAAACAAGTAGAGCACCCAAACCTTGGGGCGACTCCGAGGTCTCTTTCCCTTCTAGCCAGTTTCTGTTAGCATGTGATATGACTTCTGACTGGGGAACGGAGGCTAGGCTCTTTCAAATTTTCAGTCTCCACTGGCTTCATGGCCACTCCACCATCTTGCCGCGGATGCTTCTGACATGGAGTTCTGAGGCCGCTGCCTTACCCAATACCATCTGGAGCTGGCCCACGCTCTGAGGTTGAGTTTCTAGTCTATAGAAACTTAACATGGTTACATAACACAGTTAGATTCTTTAAATTCATCTTCTCATAACTTTTGGTGAAAACTAGAAGCACTACTTAGAATGACGTCTTCAAAACGTCAAACTATGACATGGGCACCCTTGAGTATGGTTGAGTATTCAACCATAAAAGACACAGTTAGGTATTTAATATGCTTGGCAGAGAGTATTTTTTTTTCCTGAATACATGCATTGTACTATCAATTGTATAATCTCAGTCAATCAGTGGTAATTATTGAGCACTTACAGTGTGCAGAAAACTGTAACAAAAGCTTGGGAAGATACAACACAGTTGTTGGAAGGTGAAATCCCTGCCCATAAGAAGCATACAGTTTACAGTGCGAGACAGGCATTAAATTAAATAATGCGTTTGGGGAAAGTTTTAAGCCTTTATTACTTTTAACATGGAAAGGCACTATGAAGTTATGGCACAGAAGAAAGATTTTTTTGTATTGGTAGAATTTCTCAACCATTGGAGAGAGAGGGAGAGAAAGGTCCTTTTAGTTGGACCATGGAACATAGCTCTCCTGATGCATGGTTAGAGATGGATGAAAATTCAAAAATCCATTCTAGATCATGAGCACAAAGGTTATTTGCTGTTAGAAGTGCCTAACACTAATGTTAACTTTGATTCTTCAGGCTTTTGTTTTCTGTTTCCAAAGCTCTGGCTCAAAACAATCCTCTCTCCTTGATTTCTCCACACTCTAGTCTGTTGGCCTGTCTGCTGCTGTTTGTCCCCTTCCAATAAGCTGCATTGCCCATCAAGTGCTTAGTACAGTGCTTTGCACACAATAAGCAGCATGGCTCAGTGGAAAGAGCACGGGTTTGGGAGTCAGAGGTCATGGGTTCTAATCCCAGCTCCGCCACGTGTCTGCTGTGTGACCTTGGGCAAGTCACTTAACTCTTCTGAGCCTGTTACCTCATCTGTAAAATGGGGATTAAGACTCTGAGCCCACGTGGGATAACCTGATCACTGTATCCCCCCCCCAGTGCTTAGAACAGTGCTTTGCACATAGTAAGTGCTTAATAAATGCCATTATTATTATTAGCACAGCAGTGGGATTTGTTGAACGCTTACTGGGGGAAGTGCAGGGCACTAAGAACATGGGAGTATAGTAGAACACAGTTGGAAGATGTCTTTCTTGCTCAAGGTCTAGAAGACTTCACAGGAAATGAAGAACAGGTGCAGATGGCTCGTGAACTGTGACAATTTTACACCCTTCTCCATTCCTCCCAAGTTCCAAGAATAGCTTGCACTGGAAATATATTTATTCATATTAATGTATGCCTTCCCCTCTAGATTGATCCCCTCTGTGACTTTGGGCAAGTCACTTAACTTCTCTGTGCCTCAGTTACCTCATCTGTAAAATGGGGATGAAGACTGTGAGCCCCCCGTGGGACAACCTGATCACCTTGTAACCTCCCCAGTGCTTAGAACAATGCTTTGCACATAGCACTTAATAAATGTCATTATTATTATTATTAGATTCTAAGCTTGCCCTGGGCAGGGAAAGTGTCTATTTACTGTAAACTCATAACAAATGCCATCATTATTAATAAATACTCAATGAATAGGATTGAATGACTGAATGGTGCTTCAGCTTTCACCTGAAGTTTCCTCTCCCCCCTAGACCATAAACTCATTATAAGCAGGGAAAGTGACTGCGAATTCTCTTGTATTGTGCTCAGAACAGTGCGCTGCACAGAGTAAGTGTTCCATAAATGCCATTCATTGATTTTTCAATCAATCAATCGTATTTATTGAGCGCTTACTGTGTGCAGAGCACTGTACTAAGCGCTTGGGAAGTACAAGTTGGCAGCATATAGAGACAGTCCCTACCCAACAGTGGGCTCCCCCATCACATGATACAGATCAAACAGTGGTTTCCCTATGGCCTTGTATCCATTCTTAGTAAATCATAATATTCTGCTTGACATGAACGTACAGTGTCTTGGATGAAGCAGGGAGATCCCTTTTTTTGCAGTTTAATATCCTCTAGACTGTAAGCTCGTTGGGGAAGAGAATTATACTCCTCCAAAGCACTTAGTCCAGTGCTCTGCATATAGTAAGTGTTCAATAAATACCATTGATAATGATATCTCTAACTTAGGTTTCAATCTTTAGATACAAATCTAAACAGTAGCTAGAATAGAAAATATTCCAATGAAAGGAGGAATAAATGTGATGCTAGTTTTAATTGGAAGAACATTTATATGTGAATATACATTTTAAAAGAAAGTATAAACCTGCAAATAATTTATCAGCACTTATATTGATTACCTTCTTGAAAGCTTGTATTTCTGGTACAGTGTCACTGCATTATGAGACTTGACTGTTCTCATTGGGAGACTCCATTATCTACATTATGGTTTATATATCCAGATGTAACTGTTTTATATTGTTAATACCTGTCATCTTTCATTAGCTACTCTATGAGCGGAATTAGAACCCATGACCTCTGACTCCCAAACCTGTGCTCTTTCCATTGAGCCATGCTGCTTATTGTGTGCAAAGCACCGTACTAAGCACTTGATGGGCAATGCAGCTTATTGGAAGGGGACAAATAGCAGCAGACAGGCCAACAGACTAGAGTGTGGAGAAATCAAGAAGAGAGGATTGTTTTGAACCAGAGCTTTGGAAACAGAAAACAAAAGTCTGAAGAATCAAAGTTAACATTAGTGTTAGGCACTTCTAATAGCAAATAACCTTTGTGCTCATGATCTAGAACGGATTTTTGAATTTTCATCCATCTCTAACCATGCTTCAGGAAAGCTATGTTCCATGGTCCAACTGAAAGTCCCTTTCTCTCCCTCTCTCTCCAATGGTTGAGAAATTCAGGCTGAGAATTGAATCAGGTTGGACATAGTTCCCGTCCCACATGGGACCCACATTCTTAATCCCTGTTTTACGGATGAGGTAACTGAAGCCCAGAGAAGTGAAGTGACTTGCCCAAGATCACAGAGCAGACAAGTAGTGGAGATAGGATTAGAACCCATCAATCAATCAATCGCATTTATTGAGCGCTTACTGTGTGCACAGCACTGTACTAAGCGCTTGGGAAGTACAAGTTGGCAACATATAGAGACAGTCCCTACCCAACAGTGGGCTCACAGTCTAGAACCCATGACCTTCTGATTCCCAGGCCCCTGCTCCATCCATTACACCATGCTGCTTCTCATCAGAAATGTCTCATGATGGTCACAGCTAAAATGAAAGAAGTTATACAGAATGGATTAACAGAAAATCCATGAGTCTATCTAAATTTCTATTATTCATTCAATCATATTTATTGAGCATTTACTGTGTGCAGAGCACCATACTAAGCGCTTGGGAAGAGTACAGTATAACAATAAGCAGACACATTCCCTGCCCACAGTGAGTTTACAGTCTAGAGGGAGAGACAGACATTATTATGCAGAAATATTAAAAGAGAAAATTATGAAAACTATTGTTACGGTAAAATCACTTTAACCTAAACTTACTATACAGAATCATGCACACTTGGGTTTTTTTTTTAATTTGTCAGTATGTGAAAGAAAGATGAAATAAAATGCGAACATTAAAAAAGTACATCTTAAAAATGTATGAATTGTTTTGGATGTTGGAAGGAAAATCATCAATGTGTCCTATTATGAGCCGAGTTGGGTTACAATTAAAGGCAAAAATGCATGTTTAAATGGACTGTTTGCCTGATTGAACATGGATGTTTTTACATTGAGTTCTTTTGAATATTGTTACACCTTAACTTCTCGAGAAATCCTTGGGTCACGTATTGCCTTTGGACTAGCTCCACCTATGAAAATTGTCTTCAAATATTTAATCCCAGAGGGATCGTTCTTAGCTAGATACCATTATTATCTCTTTTGAATCGAGAGTATATGAACTATTTTTCAAGTTTATATATATTTCTAATCATCTGAAGACCTGAGTTTTTTTTAAATTAACTGTGAGAAGATGAGGAACAATTAGACATTCCAGCTAGACGAAATGCCTATTCTTTGCCAGATTTGTTTTTTTTTTCACATTACTTCCTTAGGTTTCTTTTTTTCTTGCTTCTCCAGTCCTCCCCGATCCTCCCTTTTCTTCCCCCCTATTTTCCTGCCCCAGAGATCCTCATCCATCCCACTCCTCCATTTTCCTTTTGTTTTCATCTCCTGTTTCCCTGTAATTTTCAATTGCTCTCCTTCCTCCTGATCCTTGTTTCTGCCCATTTTTCCTGGGGTTTTAGTTACTTTCCTACCTTCAGTTTCAATGACTATTGTTTCAAGTGCAAGCGCAGGAAAATGAATTCTACAGAATTAATGTCATAGCAGTTTCTCCTCTGTGTTCTGACTTACATAAAAAAATGGAAACTCCTTTACTAATCTATTTTTGCCATTAAAAGGTACTTCATTTAGGAATTGAAAAGGTGACTTCTAAGAATTTCATTGGCCACTCATCATAGAAGGAGCAAAGCAGTGTCGTCTCGTGGAGAGAGTACGGGCCTAGGACTCAGAAGGACCTGGGTTCTAATCCCTGCTCTGCCACTTGTCTCCTGCCTGACCTTGGGCAAGTCACTTCACTTCTCTGGGCCTCAGTTACCTCATTTATAAAATGGGGATTAACACTGTGAGTCACATGCGGAACAGGTACTGTGTCCAACCTGATTAACTTGTAATTCCCCCCAGAGCTTAGTACAATGCCTGGTACACAGTAAGTGCTTAAAAAATACCACAGCTGTTCTTATCAGAGGAAACCTGACCAAAATCAGCCATTGGCTAGATTTTAATCATGAAATCATGAATTTTAAACATGAAATCCCATTTTAAGCTATAAGCTTATTGAAGGCAAGGAGTGTGCCTACCAATTCTGTTATTTTGCACTCTCCCAAGCATTTCATTCATTCACTCAATCGTACTTATTGAGCGCTTACTGTGTGCAGAGCACTGTACTAAGCACTTGGGAAGTACAAGTTGGCAACATATAGAGATGGTCCCTACCCAACAACGGGCTCACAGTCTAGAGGGGGGAGTTGAGTGCTCTGCACACAGTAAGTGCTCAATAAATGTGATTTATTGATTAAAACTCAGTTTTATGCAGATCGCTAGTCTCAAGTTTTATGAAGAGAACCTGTATAAGAACCTTCTTATATAGGATTTTCTCCACTGTCTTTGGACTATTCCTCTTGAAATTGTAAGGCTGTATTTCCTAAAAAGAAGAATATTTTCATATTGTGCATGCCATTATTTTTTTTTTTAATCTTAAATCAGCATGAGCCTGAGATGAGTTTTTATAAAGGGCTTTGAAAAATTATGATTAATGGCTAAGGGACATAAAGGTTGTGACTCCAAAATCTATTTAAAATTCTTTGATTTGAAAATCAGAGTAAGAAAACTTTAAGGAGAGTAGCTGCATTTCCCTTATCTGCTTCCACCTTCCTTAGAAATGAACCTTTCAGCTTTAATTTCCTCATCTATTGTGTGTTTTCTTCTGGTCTATTACTTCCATGTTTTCTAGTATTTGGTATTCTGCTTACCAGACCCCTCATAGCAGAACCGGGAATTTCTGTTTACTGTTCTATTGTACTCTTCCCAAGTGCTTAATACAGTGCTCTGCACCCAGGAAGCGCACAATAAATACAATCGAATGAAAGAACCCCAACAATTTTTAAGTATTTTTTCTATGCCAAGATTTTAGGATCAAAAATCAACACAGATTTCCTACTACAAACCAGTATGCACACTTCACTCCTCTAATGGCGACTTACTGACTGTACCTCAGTCTTGTCTATCTCACCACAGACTCCTGGCCCATGTTCTCCCTTTGACCTAGAATTCCCAACCCCTCCATATATGACAAACCACCACTCTCCCCAACTGTAAGCCTAATTAAAATCACATCTCCTTCAAGAGGCTTTCCCCAAAGAAGCCCTCAATCCCCCTACCCACTCTTTTTTCTGGCTCCTATGCAGTTGGATGTGTACCCTTCAAGCACTTGAATTCGTCCCACAGCCCTTATGCATATATCCATAATTCATTATAATTTCCGCCCTCTCCACCAGACTGTAAGCTCCTGGTGGGGAATGTAACCACCAGATCTGTTGTTTTTTCTCCAAGAGCTTAATACCATTCTCTGCACTCATTAAGCGCTCAAATACCATGGATAGTACTTCCTTTTGACTTGGTGAAACCACAGATTGCTAAAATTAATTGAAGTTAGGCAACTGCTGCTTTCAGAGTTCCCCTCAAACCATTTTAATTTGCAAAAAGTTTAGGGAGAAATTTTGATTTCGGGTACATAAATATTTTGCCTTCACCTTTGCCAGTACTTTCAAGTAATGCTTCCCGCTTGCCTGCTATTCTTGTTGATTTTTGACATTTAAAAATATGTGCATATTTTTACTTCATAGGACGAACATATGCATGACTTCTTGTAACATAAATTATCCCTTAAGAGGGCACCAATGTGAACACATCGTTTTCGAGTAGAGGATAAAAGACGGGCTACCAGACCACAAATATTTAGTTATACCTAACATGGGCTTACCCCTTCCAAATGTTCTGTTGCTGTAGAGATAATTATGTGGTTATGCCATTTGTCAGCTGGGGAATGTGTGTTCTTTATTGTAACAATTCTGGTGAACTACTTTATTCTGAGATGCTCAGCTATAGTCGCGAATAAAAATATCTCAAGGAGGCTCAGGCTGTACTCCCAGGAGACAAGGCAAGAAATGGGCCTAAGGAGAGACCAAGATAATAAGGAGTGAACTGTGAGGTTTGAGGTGAAAAGAGCTGGATAGTTGAGTGGGTCATCAAATAGTAAGAAAATGCCCCAAGTTTGATAAAAGAGACAGCTCTTATGACACAAAGTGGTGAATATCTAGGGGCTAGGTGGGTTTGTCTTCATCCTCTTGGCCCTGTGAATAAGTAAAAGTGAGTTGTGTAATTAACTGTAGCCTCAACCCCTTTTCGTTCCACAGGGAAATGGTATTCTAAGGTCCAAACCATAAGAGGAGTGGGCCTTCCTAGCCAGCTAATGAAAGACTCCTGAAAACATCTGAACTCTAGAGCAATAGGCAGCCAGATAAAGCTAAGTGAAGAATATATCCTTAAGGCCACTGGATGAAAATGAAACTTTAATCATACCTCTTTCCAATTCAGTTTTACCTTCAAATAATACTTTTTGTCATAGTGGATATTGAAAGATGTACTCTGAATTTCTCTACTGAGATACCTGTGCTTATTAGAATATGGTCAAGCATGTAGTACAGTGCTCTGCACTCAGTAATCACTCAATAAATACCATTGATTGGTTGATGTTCCAACGCAATCCGTTAAGCAAATTTTAATTCATGTATTTCCTTTTTTCCTGAGATAGAGATTCAGAATGGAAGCACTCTTTACTTGATATTGTGCCATTTCAGAAAACAACGAAATCTTTGACATCCAGGTCTGCAAAATATCACTGTGTCTTTGCAGTTGTAAATCTTGTGACTTGAGTAATGAAACACCCACACATCTTTTTTTAAAAAAACCTGGTAATTGCTACTCATGCACTGCTTATTTTCAAGTTACAGATGCAAATTCTCCAAGTTCCAAATATCCTTAGAAAGAGACATCCATGATTACCAGATGGCCTAACTCACTGAAACCATGTTGTTTTTTCCTTTGCTATATAAAACACTCACTGTTGGAGATATCACTATATTGTTATCTGCACTGTCTCACCCACTTAGTCTTGATTTAGATTTTTATTTGATAAAAAGCAACTGTCTTTAAAAAAAACCCATGAGGATAATCTATTTGAAGATATCATTGTGCTAGAATGCAAAACAGCCTTAAAGCTACATTTTCGAATGTCCTAAAAGTTGGTGTTTTTCAGAAATAATTTTCACAAATAAAAATACAAGTCTATACCCAAACAGCCCAGAAAATCAATCAGTCATATTGATTGGGCACTTACTGTGTGCAGAACACTGGACTAAGCACTTGAGAGAGTACAATATGAAAATATGAAAGAGTTGGTAGACAGGTTCCCTGCCCGCAGTAAGCTTACAGTCTAGAGGGGAAGGCAGACATTAATGGGCAGAGCATTCTACTAAGAACTTGGAAGAATACACAACTATAAGGATGTGCCTGTTCTTGAGGAGTTTACAGTCTACTGGGGATGCCAGACACTGAATCGATTACCATTTGTAGGAAAAAAGAGAAAGTCCTAATGGAAAGGTGAGTAAATGCATGCTTAAAGAGTACAAAATAAAAACCAATAGATACAAAAAAAAAAATGTTACTGGAGGTTTTGAGTACATTAATGCAATCAATCAATTAGGCACTTACTGTTTGCAGAGCACTGTACTAAGTGCTTGGGAGAGGCAATGCAAGAGAATGAATACATATGGACATATCTATAAATTATATATCAAACTACATTAATGTCAGTATTCTCTCCTCCAGCCCCCCACCAACTGTAGGCTTGTTGTGGTCAGGAAATGATTCTACCAACTCTGCTGTACCATCATAAATGGTTTTTATTGAGTACTTTGTGCAGAGCACTGTATTAAATGCTTGGGAGAGTATCATACAACAGAAGTGGTAGATACATTCCCTGCGCATCTCCCAAGCACTTAGTACAGTGCTCTGCACATATTAGACTGTAATGTGTAAGGGAATGTGTTGGGTATATTGTTGTATTGTACTGCTCCAAGTGCTTAATACAGTGCTCTGCATAAAGTAAACTCTCAGTCAATATGATTGCCCGACTGTCATTAAGCACTCAATAAATACCACTGATGTTTGAGGAACGATGCAGAAAATTTTCACGGCTGCAGAGTTAAGTATCGACTGTCTAGAGAAGAGTCTGGAGACAGGGTGAGAGCTCAGAGGGTTAATATAATAGTCTACCTGGACTATAATAATTACCTGGACCAGGGGAAGATCTTGGAAGTATTTGGGGGAAAACATTTACTTCATATAGCATCGGACTGAATGTGAACTTTGAAAGAGAGCAAGGGGTCTAACCTTGTGTGCTTTTGGGTCAGAGGGAATAGTAGTGGTGTTGACTATGATTAGAAAGTTAAATAGAGGAGTAGATTTGGGAAGGAAATGAGGAGTCCAGAAGCAGTGTGGCCTAGATGAAAGAGCAGGGACCTGGGTTCCAATCCCAACTCTGCCATTTGCCTGCTGTGTGACCTTGGTCAGGTTGCTTAACTTCTTTGAGCCTCAGTTTCGTCATCTGCAAATAGGGGTTTAATTTGCTGTTTTCCCGCCTACTCGCCCTGTGGGCCTCATATGGAACAGGGATTTTCACCTGATTATTTGACTGTACTAAATGCTGATTCTCTGGAGAAGATGCTAATGCTAGGAAAAGTCCAGGGAAAATGTGGAAGGGGCAGACCAGCAGCTAGATGGATAGAGACCATAGCAATGATAATGGAAGAACCAATAGAAACACTGCGCATTATGGCAGAGGACAGGATGTTCTGGTGAAAGTATATCCATGGAGTACCTATGAATCATAAACGACTCGACGGCACTTAATAATAACTAAGTGCTGGGGTTGATACATGCTAATCAGGTTGCATGCAGTCCATGTCCCTCATGAGGCTCAACGTCTCTATCCCCGTTTTACACATGAGGTAACTGAGGCACATAAAAATGAAGTGACTTGCCCAAGGTCACATAGCAGATAACTGGCAGAGCTGGGGTTAGATTCAGGTCCTCTGAATCCCAGGCTCACGCTCTTTTCACTAAGCCATAGCTGCTTCTCTATCAGTGTCACATTTTTAGATGATACTTTCACTTTGAATCCATGTGCCCTAGAGCAGTTGAAAAGAAATCTCTGCAGCTAATCTGCTGTGTGACCTTGGGCAAGTCACTTAACTTCTCTGAGCCTCAGTTACCTCATCTGTAAAAATGGGGATTAAGACTGTGAGCCCCACGTGGGACAACTTGATCACATTGTACCCCCCCAGTGCTTAGAACAGTGCTTTGCACATAGTAAGTGCTTAACAAATGCCATCATTATTATTATTATTATTATTCCACAGCACGCAAATGCTCTGCCTCCCTAATACCTTAGCGCCTTTTATGACCTCCTGCTGGTTTGGAATGCCTGATTATTTTCAGAAATTACTGCTGAAAGAGTATAGCTCTTTCCCTGATAGCTGCTTGCCAACCTGTTCCTACTGCCACCCACTCTGCCTTCTAAAGGCTTTGTTCTTTCCTTTCTGTTTGTACTCAGTTCAGCCAATAGCAGCTGTTTGGGTATTCTGTTATCATCCCACCCAGTGCAACTGTGTTTCCAGGAACATTGCATGAATCTGGTGAACTAGCATTCCAAGATAAACATCTTGCCATTTGATTTTGGATTATGGCTCCAATGTGATGCTAACAAAACTGCTCAAGGAGCCATACGTAGGCTGTAAGCTTGTTGTAATAATGATGGTATTTGTTAAGCACTTACTATGTGCCAAGCACTGTTCTAAGCAATGGGGTAGATACAAGGTAATCAAGTGGTCCCACCTGGGGCTCACAGTCTTGATCCTTACTTTACAGAGGAGGTAACTAAGGCACAGAGAAGTTAAGTGACTTGCCCAACGTCACACAGCTGATAAGTGGCGAAGCCGGGATTAGTACCCATGACCTCTGGCTCCCAAACCCATCCACTAAGCCATGCTTCTTGTCTAGGGGCAGAGAATGTGGTAGGGAATGTGTCAATTTTATTGTTGTACTCTCCCAAGCGCTTAGTACAGTGTTCTGCATAAGGTAAGCGCTCAATAAATTCGACTGACTGACTAAGCTGCCCTGTAAGCTCCTTTTTGGCAGAGAGTGCACAATGGGATTGTCTCTATCTGTTGCTGAATTGTACTTTCCAAGCGCTTAGTACAGTGCTCTGCATGCAATAAGCACTCAGTAAATACGATTGAATGAATAAATGAATTTACAAATTGTATTGTACTTTTCCAAGTTCTTTGTATATGGCTCTGAACACCATGAGTGATCAAAAAATGCAAGTGATTAATGCAAGTATAGTCACCTGTCAGCCCACAGCACTCATGTACATGTCCATTTATTTATTTATATTGAAGCTGTTTGTTAACGGAAGAGAGCGGAGGGTGCATAATTTCCTGCCTCTCTCCCACTCAAGCTGAACTACTAAAGAATGTCACCTCACGTATCTGTAATGTATTTATATTAATGTCTGTCTCCCCCTCTAGACTGAAAGTTCGTTGTGGGCAGGGAATGTGTATTTATTTTTATATTGTACTCTCCCGAGTACTTAGGACAGTCCTCTGCACACAGTAAGCACTCAATAAATGCAATTGAACAATTGAATGAATGAATTAATATTAACAGCGGATTTCAATGAATAAACGAAGAGCATTTCTTTACCTTCCATAAAGTTTTTCAGTAAAGCTATTGTTTTAAGGGAGAAATAATGTCTAGCCGCACCAGCCTGGAATCACGTAAGGAATCCAAGCAGAGGTGACTGCTTGATTGTTGGATCACTCCAGACTCTCAATGGTTCCTTATTTCCATCTGCAATTATACTGTATTATACTGCAGACTACTGTTGTATATTCAAAGCAAAATGTTAAGCCAATGTATGGATCCTTACCTACAGTTCTCATATATTGTGAGAACTCTAATCTTTTAAATTCTTTGCAGAATATTCATGCTTAGTCAACCCCTACTGGTTATTGCTAACTCTCCAATAAAAAGATAAACAGAGTAACTGCTGTGAGAAAGGTCATCAAGTAGAAAAGTGCAAAGGAGGGCAACTGCACTGGGATTTGAATCAGCTCAGTGCTACTTAAAATGTAAATCTGTATTCATCAGAGTGCCTTATCAAACTGCTTTTTAACCTCACCCATTAGCAGATATCTGTTGTAACAGAATAAATGATTCTAAACAAATTTCAATCACCATCTAAAACGCTGTCATCTATATACTTACCACGTTTTATGGGGATCTCAGTTGACAGATATGTTCTTTTTTTAAGGGCATTCCTGCAGGCTGCTGTCCTGGAGAATTGAGCTGCATGTTAGAATGCTCCTTTCCTTGCCAGTGATTACACTTACATTTAGCGTAAAGTGAACTATTCCTTCTATTTCTCATCTTCCCCAGAAGAAGCCACCACTTCAGGATGGAAATATCAGTGAGTAAATGTCAAGGCAACGATCCAATGCACTATCCTAATTTCTAATAGAAAACAGTGAGGCAAAGTTGCGCTTTTCAGGTTTATTGGTTTATTGGCCTGGATAGAGACAAATGCAATGAGACAGAAAAGATGAGGTTAAGGCAGGGACAGTGCAGTAAGTTGCACCCTTAAACAGAGCATGACTGTGGAACCAAATCAGACGTTTCTATAGCAGTATGATAAAACATACCTGCAGTCAATTTTGTGAGGTATTCCAAATGACAACAGATCTGACTGGAAAATGTAAGCACGTTCCTTAGCTCATTACATGTTTTGTTTTGTTGTCTGTCTCCCCCTTCTAGACTGTGAGCCCGCTGTTGGGTAGGGACCGTCTCTATATGTTGCCAACTTGTACTTCCCAAGAGCTTAGTACAGTGCTCTGCACACAGTAAGCGTTCAGTAAATACGCTTGAACGAATGAATCACCATATTCAGTGGCAATAAGGAACTCTTTCCAGATTCAGAGTTTGTTATTTTTCTCCCTTTCAGTGATGATTCAGTGAGTTCAGTCACAAGTGTTGTATTTAAGTACCTTACTATGTGCCCAGGACCATAATAACATAATGGAGTAGATACAGGATAATGAGGTCAGATGCAATTCCTATTCGATATGGGGCTCAAAGTCTTAGTAGGGGGAGAGCAGGTCCTTAATCCCCACTTTACATTCATTCAATCCTGTTGAGTGCTACTGTGTGTAAAGCAGATGAGGAAATGATGGCCTAGAGGAGTGAAGTGACTTGCCCCAAGTCATACAGAGGGCATGTGTATTAGAATTAGAACCCAGGTCTTTTGATATCCAGGCCATGATCTTTGGTAGTAACAGTGTTTCCGAAGTGTTTATTGTGTGCAGAGCACTGAACTAAAAGCTGAGAAAGAAGCCACAGGGGGAATTAGACCCTGTTGAAATTGTAGTAAGAACAAGAGATCCAGGTGCAGTAGTTTATTTTAATAGAACAGGCTGGATCTCCAGCTTGAAGTAATAACGGGTTATCTGGAAACATTCTCTTCTGAAACCCTAAAGGAAGCAGTCTGTTCCCTAAAGTGATTTAAAGGTGAGGTGAAACTGGAGTAGGTAAGAAAAATGCAGCTTCAGCAGAAGCAATAAGGAAATGATTGGGCTGATCTTCCCTGTGAATTGCTTTCTGTTGTCAGGCTTCCTCTAAGTCCAAAATATCACAAGAGGGTGGACATGTGTATCTGGTGTGGGACTTCTGTTCAAATTAGGATCTGGAAAAAGACATCTTTTTTTAAAAAAATGTTTTGGCACGGTATTTGTTAGGCACTTACTATATGTCAGACACAGTTCTAAGTGCTGGGTTAGATACAAATCAATCGGATATAGTCTCTGTCCCACATGGGACCCAATCCAAGTATCACTATCTAAAAGAGGATTTGCAGTGCCTGAAATTAATTTTTTTCTTAATCACTAAGAATTAGGGAGCCTTTTTCTATAATAATAATAATAATAATAATTATAGTATTCATCAAGCACTTATGTTCCAGGCACTGTAATAATAGTGTGAGCCCGTTGTTGGGTAGGGACCGTCTCTATATGTTGCCAACTTGTACTTCCCAAGTGCTTAGTACAGTGCTCTGCATTCAGGAAGCACTCAATAAATACAATTGAATGAATGAATAGTAATAATTATGGCCTTTGTTAAGCACTTACTATGTTCCATTCACTGTACTGAGCACTGGGACGGACACAAGCTAATGGGGTTGGACACAGTCCCTGTTCCACATGGGGCTCACAGTCTCGATCTCCATTTTACAGATGACGTAACAGGTCCAGAGAAGTTAAGTGACTTGCCCAAGGTCACCCAGCAGACAAGCGGTGGAGCCAGGATTATTATCCATGACCTTCTGACTCCCGGGCCTGTGCTGTATCTGCTATGTCATACTGCTTCAATAATAAATGACACATTATTTAGAAACACCAGCAGGTTTCGAAAAGTGTTGATAACGGAAGAAACTAAAAACCTTCTAGCTAGAAGCAGCTCAACTCAGGTTCACAATCTGATAAATAGTTTCCCATTGCTATTTTGCATTTGCTTTTCAGGTAGCCCTGCCTGCTTTACAGATATGGAGTAAGTCAAAGTGACATTTTGTAGGAAACCAAAAGTTGGTCTTGGCATAGGCAGTTGTTCTGAGAGATAATAATTGTTTTCAGTATCTCCCTGAATATTGCTTTTCCATTACAGTGTTCCAAACAATTAAATATAAGAATCCAATCTATGGCTAGTTCATTAATCTCACACTTTTTAAGTTCAGTACGATAAAGAAGAATATTTCGTTCAAATATTGATCTGTTTGCAACACAGCAAAGGGAAAAGTATTTTATCTCTCCTTTCTTTAAACAGATGGGAAATGTCCATGTCATTGCCCGACATGGGCATGATAAGATCACAGGAGATCTTGAAATGTTATTTGAAATTGTGAATTTGGATCGAAACCTAAGTTAACTTCATTGGTCTCTGGGTAACTGTGTAAATGTTAGAAATCATTTCTATTCCATCTCTGATGTGCTGGTAGGGAGAATGAACTTTGTGGGAGAGAGGACACATGCCCTGAGAACACGGAAAGGATTAGAGAAGGATAAACTTCTCCAAAAGCCTCAGAGAAGCAGTGTGACCTATTGGAAAGAGCACGCGTCTGGGAGTCAGAGGACCTGGATTCCAATCCCACCTCCACTACGTATTTGCCGTGTGACCTTGGTTAAGTTATTTAACTTCTCAGAGCCTCAGTTCCCTCATCTGCATAATGGGGATTCAATACTTGTTCTCCCTCCTACTTAAAGTGTTAGCTCCATGTAGTACCTGATTGCATTTCCCCTAAGGCTTGGTACAGTGCTTAAAACTTTACTCCCCATCTAGACTATAACCTTCCCCTCTGGACTATAAGCTTAATGCGAGCTGGGAACATGTTTTCTACCTCTTTTGTATTGTACTCCTCCAAGTGTTTAGTACAGTGGTCTGCACATAGTAACGCTCAATAAATACCATTGATTGATTCACTGACTGATGCATAGTAAATGCTTAACAAATTCCTCGATATGAAACATTAGGGTGTTTCCTGAGCGTATAGGACTCAGCAAGTGTTCAATAATTAGCATTATTCATTCATTCCATCATATTTATTGAGTGCTTACTGTGTGCAGAGCACTGTACCAAGCGTTTGGAAAATACAATTCACATTATCATCAGTAGTAGTGCAGCTAGTTCTGTCTCCAGGTGGTGTGAACGCATGCACAGCTGGGAGAGGGTCACCCAGAGACTAGTTTTAAATAGATATGTGGCAGGGAACCAAGGGAATAATAATAATGGTATTTGGTAAGCTCCTACTATGTGGCAAATACTGTTCTAAGTGTATGGGGCTCACATACTTAATCCCCATTTTACTTATGAGGTAATTGAGGAACAGAGAAGTAAAGTGACTTGGCCAGGGTCACACAGCAGACAAGTGGCAGAGTGAAGATTAGAATCTGGGTCCTTCTGACTCCTAGTCCCATGCTGTATCCACTAGGCCATGATGTTTCCCCATGTTATGGTATCTTTATGATTTTATTTTTTAATGGTATTTGTTAAGCACTTACTATGTGCCGGGCACTGTAATCAGTCTCTGTCCCACATAGGGCAGTGTAGCTCAGTGGAAAAAGCACGGGCTTTGGAGTCAGAGGTCATGGGTTCAAATCCTGGCTCCGCCACCTGTCAGCTGTGTGTCTTTGGGCAAGTCACTTCACTTCCCTGTGCCTCAGTTCCCTCACCTGTAAAATGGGGATTAAGACTGTGAGCTCCCCGTGGGACAACCTGATCATCTTGTAACCTCCCCAGCGCTTAGAACAGTGCTTTGCACATAGTAAGCACTTAATAAATGCTATCATTATTACAGGGCTCAGTGGTAATCTCCATTTTACAGATGAGGTAATCGAGACCCAGAGAGGTGAAGTGGCTTGCCCAAGGTCTTACAGCAGACAAGTGATAGAGGCCCTTCAGACTTCCCAGGCCTGTGTTCTGTCCATTAGGCAGCGTGGCTTAGTGGAAAAAGCACGGGCTTTGGAGTCAGAGGTCATGGGTTCAAAACCCGGCTCTGCCACATGTCTGCTGTGTGACCTTGGGCAAGTCACTTAACTTCTCTGAGCCTCAGTTACCTCATCTGTAAAATGGGGATTAAGACTGTGAGCCCTACGTGGGACAACTTGATCATCTTGTATCCCCCCAGCGCTTAGAACAGTGCTTTGCACATAGTAAGCACTTAACAAATGCCATCATTATTATTATTATTATTATTTGAGTCAGTGAGGCCATCCAGCTGAACCGGTTTATTGCCTGGGTAACCCTGTGGCCTAGCAGATTGGAAGAGGGTGGGAGTTCCAGATGGGACCACTTGTCACTTTATTCACCCCCCACCCCCTCAGCTCTTCTGTACATATCCATAATTAATTTTAATATCTGTCTTCCCCTCTAGATTGTAAACTTCTTGTGGGCAGGGAACGTTTAGGGGGCTCTCCCAGGCTCTTAGTACTGTGCTCTGCACACAGTAAGTGCTCAATAAATATGATTGATTGAGCAAGGGGTTGGAGAGAGAAGGATGAGGCACTGTGAATAGATTAGCTTGATAGAAACTAAAGGTGGGATGTAGTGGAACAGCTACAATAGGCAAGAGGGGGTTGCTGATTGAGTGTCTTCAAAATTAATGGTCAGGAGTTTTTTGCTTTGTTTTTTATTTTTTATGAAGACAGGAAAGGGAAAGACTTTCAAGCTGTTGGGTGATGTGCAGAAATAGGTTTTAAGAAAAAGATCCAGACACATACTTAGATCTTTTACTTCAGGGAATGTCCAATTAAAACGGGTCGATCCTGTTAATGACCTCTTCTGAAGTGGTTTGACCACGACCGAAACAATATCATGGGCATAATTTTTGAACTTCTCTGTTCTCTTTTTTTGCCAAATTCGTAGGAAGTGAAAAGATAGACTAAACAATGGTATTCAGGGTATTTCCATAGATATATAGGGAGGTTATAGACATTTAATTCTTCTACTGTAAAACGGAACATAAAATCTGCCTAGGAGTAATGGATGAACAAATGAGATAATAGGTATAAAGTGGTCTAACTGCTTGGAAGAAAGATGCTGTATAAATGCAAAATACTATTTATATTGAACAGGTATGTCATTGTCTCCTGTGGCATTCTCTTCCCAGAATTGGTGTACCCTCTTCAACAATTTTAGACTTCCCAGAGATAAGATATGTTATCTCAAGTTTTTTGATGTCTCAATTAAGATATGCTTTAACCTCTTAACATTTTCAATTGGGGATTTGTTGAGAAAGAAATTGCTTTAAACGCATTTGTAAATCTTTTCAAGATAGAGACTTTCTAGCTGCCTGCTTATAGCTGGATTTATGAACAAATGTGCTTGCCTTTATTTCATTATTAAGAGCGGTTTTTTTACTATGCAGTTGTTTTGCATGTTTGCAGCTCTCCAAATTCTTTTATGATCAATACAATGTAAACCTTGTAGTGAGGGAACTGCATGGAAATAGTGCTGGAGTTTGTGTTGTGCCTAAATATAAAGCTTTTTCTTACCAAAGGCTTCCACTGGGAAATTAAAAAGTCTGACATCCCTTGTCTTTTATATGAAAAAGGCAATAAGGAAGTTGTCTAGAGTTGAAAATTATGCAAAAGAATTCCATTGATGCACTGAGAACAGGAGTCATGAAATTTATCAAAAGAATATATTTTGTTAATTTGATAGTCAACATTTTTAATTGACTCTAAAATGGGAAAAAAAAGTTTCTCTGAATGGCACTAGGGTCTTTTTGATAAAATATTAAGGGTAAGACTATGTCAAAACAATTATGGATGGATTTCATGTTGGACTATTTAATTATGCAATCTTTTAATTAATCTAAGCAACTCTCACACTACTTTCAAATGTTTAAAGTGATGGCACTTTATTTTCTAAATACATGTGGAACGTTTAGTATCCTACTATTCCTTTCTTTGCTTCTTTGAGCTATTATCTTTATAAGTTTTTACAATCAATTTATATTTTTTTCCTCTTTACTGAAAGTTCTAATTTTGCTTACATCTTTACACATTTCCATTTATTTTCTCTATAAAAAAGGCAGTTTTCATCATTAGTCTTGCCTTATTTCCAAGATTCAATTAAACTTCTCTTCTCTAAATGAGATCTGCAGGAAAAAAAAAAAAAAAACCCAGAAACAGTTTTCCATGTGCCTATTGGAAAATATTAAGCCAGTTGACTGATAATGATGTTTGGGGTTTAACAGGGGGCTTATCTGTGGATTACAAGCATATACTTCTTGGATATTTTTATACTTTGATAGTGAGAAAATGCTGTTTGAGTAGTCTCTGCCTGATGTATTTGTTTAAAAAAGTCCAGGGAAGTAGCATGATGTTGTGAAAGACCATGGTCTTGGGAGTCAGATGACCAGGGTTCTAATCCTGGCTCCACCACTTGTCTTCTGTGCGACTTGGGGAAGTCACTTCACCTCTCTGTGACTCAGTTCCCTCATCTGTAAAATGGGGATTAAGACTGTAATGATAATGGTATTTGTTAAGCGCTTACTGTGTGCCAGGCACTGTACTAGCACTGGGGTGAGTCTCATGGTCTAATCACTTAACGTCTCTGTGCCTCAGTTACTTCATCTGGAAAATGGAGATTAAGACTATGAGCCCCATGTAGTGCATGGACTTTGTTCAACCTGATTAGCTTGTTTCTAGCCCAACGCTTAAAACAGTGCCTGGCACATAGTAAGCACTTAACAAATACCATGATAAAAGAACAAAGCAATTGGCAGAACCAGGATTAGAACCCAGATCCTCTTACTCACAGGCCCATGCTCTACTCACTAGCCCATGCTGCTTGTGACTGTTTCACAGTCCCCCATCCAGGCTTCCTCAACCACTCCAAAAATCAATTAATCAGTCAATGACATCTAGATGGTAAGCTTGTTGCGGGCAGGTAATGTGTCTGTTCTGCTGTTGCATTGTACTCTCCCAAGCACTTAATACAGTGCACTGTGCAAAGTAAGTATTCAATAAATAAGATTGACTTTTTTTAGAGCTTACTGAGTGCAGAGCACTGTCTTTTGGAGAATACAATATAGCAGAGTCGGGAGACGGAGGGATAATTGAAGCGTCTCCGTCTCAGGTAACAGAGCCGTGCAAGGGGCCAGAGATTCCTCTGCAGGAGGGGCTTTGTGTATGGAGAGGGTACATCCAAGCCGTCACCAAAACCTGCCAGTTTCAGCTCCGCAACATTGCCAAGATCCGCCTTTTCCTCTCCATCCATACCGCTACCCTGCTCATTCAAGCTCTCATCCTATCCCGTCTGGACTACTGCATCAGCCTTCTCTCTGATCTCCCATCCTCTTGTCTCTCTCCACTTCAATCCATACTTCATGCTGCTGCCTGGATTATCTTTGTCCAGAAACGTTCTGGGCATATCACTCCCCTCCTCAAAAATCTCCAGTGGCTACCAATCAATCTGCGCATCAGGCAGAAACTCCTCACCCTGGGCTTCAAGGCTGTCCATCACTTCGCCCCCTCCTACCTCACCTCCCTTCTCTCCTTCTACAGCCTAGCCCGCACCCTCCACTCCTCCGCCGCTAATCTCCTCACCGTACCTCGTTCTCGCCTGTCCCGCCATCGACCCCCGGCCCACATCCTCCCCCGGGCCTGGAATGCCCTCCCTCTGCCCATCCGCCAAGCTAGCTCTCTTCTTCTCTTCAAGGCCCTACTGAGAGCTCACCTCCTCCAGGAGGCCTTCCCAGACTGAGCCCCTTCCTTCCTCTCCCCCTCGTCCCCCTCTCCATCCCCCCCATCTTACCTCCTTCCCTTCCCCACAGCACCTGTATATATGTATATATGTTTGTACATATTTAGTACTCTATTTTACTTGTACATATCTATTCTATTTATTTTATTAGTATGTTTGGTTTTGTTCTCCGTCTCCCCCTTTTAGACTGTGAGCCCACTGTTGGGTAGGGACTGTCTCTATATGTTGCCAATTTGTACTTCCCAAGTGCTTAGTACAGTGCTCTGCACATAGTAAGCGCTCAATAAATACGATTGATGATGATGATGATGAGGACACAGTTTCCTCCAACCAGAGGTGGGTGCATGTACACTCCTCCTCTAGACTGTAAGCTCGTTGTAGACAGGGAATATGTCTGATTATTGTTAGATGGCACTCTCCCTACAGATCAGGATTGAATTTATTCACTCAATCCAAACTCTAATTCTGTGAGACCAACTACTAAACCATATATGGAAATGTCCTTAATTGCTTCCACAATGAAAGACACAACGTCCCGTCTAAAGGACTCTACTCTGGGTCCTGGAAGGGCACTGGGGTTGTGTTCTTTCAGGAACTGAGAGAGCAGCATCATTTTTCTAGTTCTTCAATGTCCTAAACCTTCCCAATGTAAGTTACCTCTAATGGGAGTGAGAGAGAGAGAAGGCGGCTGTCATTTGAAATTGTGGTTCAGGCTGCGTGGTGGCAATTGGACAAATGCCAAGCTTCAGTCACAAAACCCTTTCGCTAAGGCACAAGGGAAATGAATTTTATATCAGAGAGAACTGCTCTAAAGAGGATCTTTCCCACTCCATCTCTAACATGTTAAATGTCAGTGATATGTTACATTATGCTCCAGTCCTAGACACATAGCAGCTCTCCTAACCCAGTAAAATAACAAACAAAAAAACAGGAGGCTTACTAGAGATGTCCCTTGATAGCTTTATGGTAACCACCACTCAAGCCTGTTAGAAGCTTGGACTAAGTTGTAAGAAACACTTTATTTAATGGACTTACTCCATTATAACACACGTTGGAAATATAAGGCCATTAAACTGAATTTTAGTCCTTAATAGCTTCTCATTTGAAGAATCATTTAGTAAAATGATTACATGTGTCAACAACAACAGTTAACGTTTATGAGGATGGAGTCTTATCTTTTAGATGTCATGCATCGTAATAAAAAAAACAACTCAGTATATTTAGAAGTTCACAAGCAGTCAAATATACTTGAGTCCTGACTGAAACATCTCTCCCCACAGAAATCCTCGTATTTGCTATGACTTACATAGAAAATCCCAAACAAATTATTAGTACTGCAGGAGTGACACTGGAAGCAACATAAAAATGACTCAAAAACTTTTGAATTGTTGAAATACTTAAAAAAACTTTTTTTAAATGTTGATGAAATAGGACCAAGTACATTTGGAACCTGTTCTACATGATGATGAGCTCTGCATCCTCAAAGTCTGGAATGGAATATACCTTTCATTTTCCTTTAATTCATGTTGAAATTCATCTCAAGTCACATGTGAAATTCCAAGGCCCCTGTACTTTTTTTTTTAATAGTATTTGTTAAACGCTTACTATGTGCTGAGTATTGTTCTAAGCATTGGGATAGATACAAGGTAATTAGGTTGTCCCATGTGGGACTCACAGTCTTCATCCCCATTTTACATTTGAGGTAGCTGAGGCACAGAGATGTAAGGTAAGTTGACCAAGGCCACACAACACACAAGTGGCAGAGCCAGCATTCGAACATTAAATACCTTTGTAAGTACAACAGAAACACAAAATATGCTTTCTGTCCACAATGAGCTTACACTCTGTGGTGGAGGTAGATATATAAAAATGGGTTCGTCAGAATAAGTAGTTAACTATAATTGATTGCTTACACATTCAGAAGTACTGAGGAATGGTACAGGTAAATATGTAAGAGCTAAAGGTGGCTAATGGGTTATTTCTTAGAGGGGTGCATCCATTTTTCAAGGAACAAACCTCTTTCATTTCAACTTCCCAGATATTTGCTATCTTAATGAGTGGATTGCCTAAATTTGATTAATCACTCAATCGTGTTTCCTGAGTGCTCACTACTTAGAGAAGCAGCATAGCCTATTGGATAGAGCATGGGCCTCGGACCTGGGTTCTAATCCTGGCTCTGCCATTTGTCTCCTCTGTGACCTTGGGTAAGTCACTTCACTTCCCTGTGCCTCAGTTACCTCATCTGTAAAATGGGAATTAAAACTCTAAGTCCCATGTGGGACAGGTATGGTGTCCAACCAACCCAATTACCTTCTATCTACCCCAGCGATAGTGCAGTGTCTGCCACATAGTAAGCGCTTAACAAATACCACAATTTTTTTATGGCATTTATTAAGTGCTTACTATGTGTAAAGCACTGTTCTAAGCACTGGGGAGGTTACAAGGTGATCAGATTGTCCCACGGGGGGCTCACAGTCTTCATCCTATTTTACAGATGAGGGAACTGAGGCCCAGAGAAGTGAAGCGACTTGCCCAAAGTCACACAGCTGACAATTGGCAGAGCCAGGATTTGAACCCATGACCTGTGTGCAGAGAACTGTACTAAGCGCTTGAGAGAGTACAATATAACAGAGTTGGTAAGAGTCATCCCAAAAGAGCATCAAGGTAGAGGCAAACACACACACACACATATCAACCACACACATCATCTCACAAATTCACAGCTAATAAGAAATTACCACATTTTTTTGTCTAAAGGATCCCGTGCCAAATGACAGAGCTTCATACAAAATGCCGGTCCTTATCTTTAACTGACAATCAGACAGGTCATGTTTTCCCACAGGTCATATGTGACCTCCT
Source organism: Tachyglossus aculeatus (assembly GCF_015852505.1). NCBI lineage: Eukaryota > Metazoa > Chordata > Mammalia > Monotremata > Tachyglossidae > Tachyglossus > Tachyglossus aculeatus. Next base: position 30,572,755 of record NC_052079.1, on the reverse strand, counting down.
GAATCCATTCATTGACTCTTTCAAAAGTATATATTGAACACATATTGTCTGTGGCCCTCAAAGGACAATCAGTTACCAAGTCAGCAGTTACCAAGCAAGCAGGAGGAATGCAAGGGAATGAGACCAAAATTTGGTGGTTCTTTACCTGGACCGTAACACTTATGTCCCCTCCATTGGTGTGGAGGTGCCGTCTTCTCCGCTGCCACTGTGGTCAGCCTTGTGGGTTTGCCTGGGAGAGGACAGTTGCCTGTAGATAACCTCACACAGGGACTCCTGGCATTGACACCCTAGAAGCACTTCACTCCTTGTGCCTGTTACCTCATCTGTAAAATTGCAATTAAGATTGTGAGCTCCGCATGGGACAGGGACTGTGTCCAATTTGACTAGCTTGTATCCAACCCAGGGCTTAGTGGAGTGCCTGGCACATAGTAAGCACTTAACAAATACCATTAAAAATACTGAAAGTAGCCTCTTAAATCTGGAGAAAAGAGTTGGCTTGATGGCAGACAGTGGCTTTGACTACTTGTCTCTTACCATCTATCTTTTTCTCATCCTTCTGGTTGGTTATTGCCCCAAGAGAAGGGCCATCTGAATTAGTGCTGTGTGTTTCTCTTTTCATTTCCTTCCTCCTCTCCCTCTTAGTAGTAATTCTATAATTGTGTTTACTTTGTGCAGAGCACACTGTACTAAGCACTGGGAGAGAATTCAGAAGAGGGAATTCAACATGGTCTCCTGCCCCTCTTTTTTTTTTTTTTAATGGTATTTAAGTGACTGCTATGTGCCAGGCCTTGTACTACACACTTCTTCTATTCAGTAACAGTATATTGGATTACTCAAAATTGCTATATATGCCAGTGTATAACCACAGCCCGACCATAGGCATGACCCTGGGGTGTGAAATTCATAGCAGAATATGCCTTTGCTGATGCTTACATGCTGATAGGGTAAAAGCTCTTTGTAACAAAATAAAGGGACCCAATTCAGTGGGATTTCAAATTATGGGACTTTTTATGGAGGTCTTTTAAAAGAGTTTTGAACTGTACAGTGAACTTTACAGTAATCCGTAAAAGACTCAATAATAGGAAGTTTCCTTCTAAAGAGGGTTCTTTTACAAAGTGGTTTTACTGTAACATAATGAGCAGTGAAATTGATATGCATGGTTTCTTTTTGCACTCTGCATTGTCAGAGATACTAAATTCTACTTGCGCACATCATGTCTTCCCTCCTTGTGCTGAGATCATTCTTAGAAGCAAACAGCTCTCAGTTTTGGGGAGGGAATTTATGGCCTTTTTTAGGTGCTTACAATGTGCCAAGCATCGTACTAAGTGCTGTGAGCCTGTTGTTGGGTAGGGATTGTCTCTCTTGCTGAACTGTACTTTCCAAGCACTTACTGTGTGCAGAGCACTGTACTAAGTGTACTAAGTGCTCAGTAAGTACGATCGTTTGAATGAATGAATACACATTAATCAGGTCTGATGGTCCCTGTCCCACATAGGACTTAATCCCCATTTTGCAGATGAGGAACCTGAGGAGCAGAGAAATGACTTGCCTAAGGTCACGCAGCAAGCCATTGACAGATCTGGGATTAGAACCCAGATCTTCTGACTCTCAGGTAGGTGGACTTTCCACTAGGCCATGCTGCTGCTCAGACCTTACGGGATTTTAAATGATAATAATTTGAATAGTGTTCAGTTGATCCAAAGAACCACAATCAATTATAAGTCACAGTAAAACCATTTCTAGACTGTGAGCCCACTGTTGGGTAAGGACCATCTCTATATGTTGCCAACTTGTACTTCCCAAGCGCTTAGTACAGTGCTCTGCACACAGTAAGCGCTCAATAAATACGATTGAATGAATGAATTACTGAAAAATCTATGATAATTTCCTCCATCTCTTACCACTCTTCTAGGAACTGTCAGTTTGGTCTTCATAGTTTCTTGATATTGGAGAATTGAGTGATATAAAGAGGTGACATTTCCTGCAGGAATTCAAATGATGCCTTATATCTGGCTCAGAATCCACAACCCTAAAGTGTCAGGTGAATACAATAGGTTTCTGGGCTCTGACCTGCTGTACTTTGAACTCTCCCTGCTCAAACTGCCCTTAATAGCGCCCTGAGGAGTTGAAATTGTAAATAAACCCAATGTTGATTAGTGAGATTCAGTTGAAGGGAAGATGGATTGACTATCATCTGATCTAAATCCTATTCCAGCTGTCAGAGTAAAGTAAGATTTAAATTAAAAGAAAATAACAAACTGGGTTTTTTTTTTTTAAAAAAAAAGAAAAATGAAGCCAGCAGCACCCAAAATAACGAATATAATTCATACTTATGATTGCATGGCTCCCTGTTTCCAAGTTCATCCCTAATTTATGACAGGGGTAACAGTCTGCAGAAATGTTTTTGCATGGTGATGTAAACATTAATATTCCAGAATCAATCAATGCTATTTATTGACTGTTTACTATGTATAGAGCATGAGAGAGTACAGTACAGCAGAGTTGGTAGACTCTCCCTACCTGCAATGTGTGTAGAGTCTGTAGGGGGAGACAGACATTAATATAAATGAATAATCATATAAAATTGATATTTTATAAAACATCCCCTGAAAGACTTGCCCTAAATGTTTGCTGTGAATCCTTGAACATCATTTGCTTTTCCATACTCTTCTTGTCCTGGAACTCTCATCATTTTCATAGTTCAATTCTTTCACCTGAGGAGCCACTCAGAGGCTTACAACTAGACCTCTACCAAATATTACATTTTTACCCTGCATTCCAGTTGTCAGCAATGATTGAAGATATGGGTGAGGTTCAGAGAGAGTTCAGTTTTTCCAGATATGCCTTCTTTTCCTGTTAAAACTGAATTGTGGGATCTGTCCTCCGATGACATGGGGACCCTTCAATTTTCTGTTTTTCAGAACAAGGCAACGTATTTGCAACCCTCATGCCATCCTGCCAACTGGCAAGAAGTGCCAGATCCATTATCTTCAAAACCCTTTTCAATCCAAGAGTTGATCCCTATCCAGAAACCAAGGGCATGTACAGATGCAAGAAGTTCTAAAATGGACCAATCTCCTCACAGTTTTGAGGGAAACAGAATCCATCACAACACATACCTCAATTCCCCAGGTGGCATCGCAGAACATAAAATACCCAAGGGTCTCACTGAGGCATATAATACTTCTTAGTTTCTGCATCTTATAGTAGCAGTTGTCCTCCCGAAGGGGAATATTCAATAAATCAGTAAATCACTGGGCTGGACCAGTGAGTTTCTAGAATATCAGCAGCCATCTCACAACTGTTCTTACTCCCAAATATCCATCGGTGGCCTTTCTCCAACAGATGGTATTTGATCTGAGACTTCTAGTCAGTTCTTTCAGGATCATGAATCAATTAATCAATCATCTTTACAGAGTACTTTGTGCAGAGCACTGTACTAAGCTCTTGGGAGAGAACAGTACAACAGAATTAGTGGACATATTCTGTGCCCTTAATGAGCTTGCAGTCTAGATGGGGAGACAGACATTAATATGAATAAATGATTAATTTATAAGATATGACTTATTCACATCATTTTATAATACATCTTATGTCATATGATATACAAGATATTGCACCAGATATAACATATGATCTAATGTATTTTGTGATCTTTAATCATCCCAGTCCTTTTGTTACCCAAAGCCAAACCGGCCTGCTTTGATTCATTCATTCAATCGTATTTATTGAGCGCTTACTCTGTGCAAAGCACTAAGCACTTGAGAGAGTACAATAGAACAATAAACAGACACATTATCTGTCCACAATGAGCTTATAGTCTAGAGGGGCTGGCATTAATATAAATTAGAGATATGTACATAGGTGCTGTGGGGCTGAGAGGGGGAATGAATAAAGGGAACAAGTCAGACTGCAGAAGGGAGTGGGAGAAGAGGAAAGGAGGGCTTAGTCAGGGAAGGCCTTATGGAGGAGATGTACCTTCAATAAGGCTCTGAAGATGGGGAGAGTCATTGTCTGTAGGATATGAGGAGGGAGGGCGTTCCAGGCCAGAGGCAGAGTGAAGTATGGACTGCAGTGGGCAGAGACAGGTGGCAGTAAACTCAGGAGGAGGCTGATAGTGATCAAGGTGGAATAGGATTAACGGTAGCATTTTGGATGGGGAGGAAAGGGCCAATTTTAACGATTTTGTGAAGGTTGAACCGACAGGACTTATTGATAGATTGAATATGTGGGCTAAGTAAAAAAGGAGGACTAAAGGATAATACCAAGGTTACATAATAAGTTCAAACTCAGCTTCTGTCCTTTGTGGAGCTTATGGGTTAAGTAGAAGGGATAGTAAGTCTTGAATCTCCATTTTACAAATGAGCAGTAAGTTAAATGTAATATTAAGCTACATTCACACAAACCATGCTAAGTGCAGCTATATGAAATTTCACCAGAGGATCATGGACATCCGGTATAATCCATGAGACGTGCCACAATTCAGCATTTGAGTTGAGATAAAACAACTCTACATTTTACACCCTGGCTATAATTACCTGGCATAATCTCTTAAATATAAAATTAGAGCTTTTAGGACTATACCTATACTAGTCATAACAAAGAAGATGGAAAACACTTTTGAGGGGACACCAGTAGGTTTCTTTTCATTTTAAACTGAGGGGGGAAAAAAGCATAGAAAAATCACGTCATCACACCTTTAACCTCTCTTTGTCATTCCCTTTCCTGAATTCTCCATCACCTGGGAATGATTGAGCACAACTTGCAGGAGTCACAGATGATGATTTGTTAGCAATTTGTTGAGCCGCACAACTTTATTAAAAGAGCAGCAAAATCAATTCTTTTTGATTATACAAATTAGCATTCTACTTCTTTTGGCTGCAAAATGCCAGATGTTAGAAAGAACATCCCCCTCCCTGACCCAGTTAGGCTGTCAAAAGCCAGCTGGCTTTTTCCTTCCATTTTATAAAGATATTGACAACAACTCTCAGATACCTAGGAGTCTTTCACAAAGATTTTCTTATTGTTTTCATTTTGACTTAATAAAGACATAAAGCATATAAAATAGTAGTCACATGGAATTGATTACAGGTAAATATCAATAAAATTTCCCACAGCTCTTATGTACATAACTTTAATTTGCTTTCAGTTTGAAGGCTAGAATATTCATTCATTCAATTGTATTTATTGAGCACTTACTGTGTGCAGAGCACTGTACTAAATGCTTGGGAAGTACAAGTACAAGTAGAATATGGCTAGTTATGGCTGGGGAAGTATTGTAGCTTAGTGGGAGGAGCCTGGGAAGGACCTAGGTTCGAATCCCAGCTCCACCGCCTGCCTGCTGTGTGACTTTGGGCAAGTCTCTTTACTTCTCTGTGCCTCACCTGTAAAAAGGGGATTCAATGGATTCAATACTTTTTCTCCCTCTCACTTAGACTGTAAGTCCCACATAGGGTAGGGATTGGTTTGTAGCCTGATAAAATTGGATCTACCCCAGAAATTCAAGCAATGCTCAATCCATAGTAAGTGCCTAACAAATACCATCATTTTTTTTCATATCTCCCATGACCTAGTGGGGATTGAAGAGTGGCAAGACATTGGCTGCTGTTGGCTGGAAGGAGAAGCATTTAATCAAGAGCCTCATAGGGGACATGGATCCCTTGCATCCCTTCTTGATTGCCCAAATGAAGCTTCTTCCTTTGCTAATGTGATCACATTCCCTGCTTGTGAATGTGTTTCCTTGGTGATGGTTGAAGTCTCTAGGGATTCCTAGCAAAGGCCTTGGTAGAAATTTTTGGAAGACATTGGAGAGGAAGGGTCAGAGCTGTTTATTCTGTGGATGTTTAATGGGAAGAAAGCCCCACCAAGATCCCCGCATTTTAATTTCATTGTATTATTTTAATTAGTATTAGTTTTCCCTTCACCTTCTGAAAAATAGGCTTTATTTTTCAGATCACCATCTTTCAGAAGGTTTCTAACACATGTTATAGCTGGGGAAAGTCATTGTTGCCTAAATGTCCTCTATTTACTGGAATTCTACCCAATTTAACATCCAATCAGTCAGATGGGATGGCAAGATTAATCAGTAATTGATCAATCAATCAGTGGTATTTATTGACCCCATACTGTGTGCAGGGCACTGTATTAAGCACTCAGAAGAGTATGTCAGAGAAAGTAGACAGTACTTTTCATTCATTCAATTGTATTTATTGAGCACTTACTGTGTGCAGAGCACTGTACTAAGCGCTTGGGAAAGACAAGTCGACAACATATAGAGACGGTCCCTACCCAAAACTGGCTCAGTCTAGAAGTCTATATGTATATATACATATACATGTATATGTATATATGTTTGTACATATTTATTACTCTGTTTATTTTACTTGTACATATCTATTCTATTTTATTTTGTTAATATGTTTGGTTTTGTTCTCTGTCTCCCCCTTCTAGACTGTGAGCCCACTGTTGGGTAGGGACTGTCTCTATATGTTGCCAACTTGTACTTCCCAAAGGCTTAGTACAGTGCTCTGCACACAGTAAGTGCTCAATAAATATGATTGATTAGAAGGGGGAGACAGACAACAAAACATGTAGACAGGTGTCAAAATTGTCAGAACAAATAGAATTATAGCTATGTGCACATCATTAACAAAGTATAGTAAATATGTACAAGTAAAATGAATAGAGTAATAAATCTGTACAAATATATACAAGTGCTGTGGGGAGGGGAAGGGACTTTACTTGCCTTCAAGGAGCTTACAGCCTAGAGGGGGAGGCAGATATTAGAATAAATCACTGGTAGGGAGTAGCAACTGAGTGTAAGGATAGGTGTAAAGGTTCTGTTGGGTTGGAGGTGAGGTGAGTACTTAAATGCATATAGAACAGTACTAAGTGTTTAGCTGATGCAGAATAGACTCTAGACTGTAAACTCATTTTGGGGGAGGGAACATGTCCATCAACTCTGTTCTAGTGTATCCTCCCAAGTGCTCGGTGCAGTGCTCTGCACACAGCACTCAATAAATAAAACTGAATAATTAATGTTTCTGTCCTCGTTCAGGCTGAAAGCTCATTATGCACAGAGGACAGGTGTATCAACTCTGTTCTAGTGTACTCTCCCAAGAACTTAGTGCAGTGTTCTGCACACAGTAGGTACTTAACAGGTGAAGTTGATTGAGGGTGGGGAAATTGAGCCCCCTTTTTCCTCTCCTCCTCCCCATCCCCCCCGTCCTACCTCCTTCCCCTCCCCACAGCACCTGTATATATGTCTGAACAGATTTATTACTCTATTTTACTTGTACATATTTGCTATTCTATTTATTTTGTTAATGATGTGCATTTAGCTTTAATTCTATTTGTTCTGACGACTTGACACCTCTCCACATGTTTTGTTGTCTGTCTTCCCCTTTTAGACTGTGAGCCCATTGTTGGGTAGGGACCGTCTCTGTACATTGCCAACTTGTATTTCCTAAGCGCTTAGTACAGTGCTCTGCACACAGTAAGCGCTCAATAAATATGATTGAATGAATGAATGATTAGTGAGGGAAAGCTTCCTGGAAGTGATGAGATCTTAAACTAAGGCTTTAAAGATAGGAAGGGTGGGTGGTGGTCTGTTGGATGTTAAGCCAGAGGGAGTTCCAGCCAGAAGGGAAGTTGGAAGGAAGGAGTAGTCAATGAGGGAGAGGTCAGAGGGTGAGTGGGGACAAAGGAGGTTATTTTTAGGGTAGGAGGTACATGATCACTTTTGAAGGTGGAGGGGAAGGACTGTTGGAGAGTGAGTGGTTGAAGATTGGCCGTCAGATGGGGCATAAAGAAAAGTGAGGGCCAGAGATGCAGGTAGCAGGAGTATATTTCTATAGAGATGTCTGGGAAGAATGAAAGAGTGGGTGTGAGGTGGGAGGGAATGAGGCTGAGGACGCTTCGGGTGAATTTTTGGAGAGGGGTCTCTTTGGAAGGTTTCAGTTTTGTTGGTTGAAAGAGGTCGCAGTGTAGTCAGAGGCAAGAGATGGGAAAGCCAGTGGCTCTGGCGGTTTAAGGAAGGAGTTGAAAATCAGAAATAGGAGATGTGGGCGATGGATCTGGGAACTGATAATTAATCAGTAATTAGCACTTCCTGAAAGGAGTGCCTTATTAGAAAGGGGCAGAGTTTGGCAAAGCTGAGTTTGAGGTTGTGTTCCAGGAAGAGGGAATGTGGTTAGCAATGAAATGTAGAAGGGAGAGTTAGGAAAACTGGTTTTCTTGGAAGGAGCTGGAATTTAGCAGGAGAATAGATAGCCAAGAGGAGGGGGCAATGTTATCAAAGGTGGTAGCTCTAAAAAGAATGGATGAATGCAGGATGTCAATCAATTGCATTTATTGAGCACTTACCATGTTCAAAGCACTGCACCAAGTACATGGAAAGCACAGTGCAACAGAGTTAGCAGACTTGTTTCCTGACCACAGTGAGCTGCGGATAATTACTGTCTGGTGATCTGAACTGGGGCACAGGAAGTGGGAAGGCTAGAACACTCTGTAAAATTTAAAGTGAGGCCCAGTTTCAGAGACCGTCCTGTAACAGCAGACTGCTGGAAGACAACAGACGGACTGACAACCTGGTGGGCATCAATCGCACACTTTTCTTGAGCTGTAGTAGAAAGTCGAAAATGTATTTTGGAGCCAGTCTGACTTCATGAACAGACTGGATTCCCCAAAGAATGAAAGAATAACTGTTTCAGAGGCAGCTTTACTAAGTTCCTCTTGTCTTTCTCAAATGCAGTGAGGCTCAGTTTTGGTACTGCTGATGATGAGGGGGTGGGCCAGGGCTGAGGGTAATGGGAGAGTGAATCAGCATCCTTCTTTGGGTTCTTCACACAGATTTGCCGGGAACCAGGAGAAAATAATATGTTTTGTTTTTCTTCCCACTTGTTTGCAATTTTGCTCTTCTTCCACCAACCTAGTCTCTGTACCTGAATCTCAACTATCCTGTGGCCGACCCCTTGACCACATCCTCCCTCAGGCCTGGAATGATGATGATAGTAATAATTATGGTATTTGTTAATAATAATGATAACAAATAATAATATTTGTTAATAATAATGATTTGTTAATAATAATTTTTATTAAGTGCTTACTATATGCCAAGCACTATTCTAAGAGCTGGGGGAGATACAAAGTTATCAAGTTGTCCCAAGTGGGGCACAGTCTTAATCCTCATTTTACAGATGAGGTAACTGAGGCACGGAGAAGTTAAGTAACTTGCCCAAAGTTACACAGCTGAGAAGTGGTGGAGTCGGGATTAGAACCCACGACCTCTGATTTCCAAGCCCATGCTCTTTCAACAAAGCCACGCTGCTTTTCCAAAGTGCTGGGTTGAACGCAGTCCCCGTCCCACGTGGAGCTCCCAGTCTCAATCCCCGTTTTACACATGAGGTTACAGAGGCACAGAGAAGTGAAGTAACTTGCCCAAGGTCACACAGCAGACAAGTGGCAGAGTTAGGATTAGAATCCATGACCTTCTGAGTCCCAGGTCCATGCTTTATCCACTATGCCGTGATATTTCTCCCTCCACCTTCATATCTGAGAGTCCACCACTCCCCCGGCCTTCAAAATCTTCGTAAAATCACATCTCCTCTAAGAAGCCCTCCCTGACACTGCCCTTATTTCACCTGCCCACCCTCCCCTGTCGACTATACACTTGACTGTGTACCCCTTAAACGTTTTAATACTCACCCTGAACCCACAGGATAGCCTTAGTCCTCTGTTGACAGTAACCTCCATGTGGACAGGAATTATGTCTACCAACTCTACTGCATTGAACTTTCCCAAGTACAGTCATCTGCATACAGTAAGCTCCAGTAAGTACCATTGATTGATTTGATTTTTAGGGTTTTTTTCTTCTCACTTCCTACCATCACCCCCTCTTCCTGGTCCCAGAAAGGAAAAAAATGCCACAGATTTTTCATGGGGAAGAGAGAGAACATGTAGGAGAAAAAAATATTGTTTTTTTGCTTCCCCTCCCACTTTTTTACAGTGTGTTTTTGGACTTCAGAAGTATTTAAATTCCTCTAGAAGTGCCAAAGGAGTGAACACCTCTCTACTTTCCACACCAATCTCCAGCCATCTCATCTAAACTGCCTTGGATTCAGTCCCAGAAATTGCATCACTGGCAAAGAAGACTCATCAGGCCGATTTTCCCACCAATCAGATCCTGCCTTGAGTGAATCACTCAGAGGAGGGCAGGGAGGGACATATAGTAAAGTAATGTTTAAATTGGAAGAACCCATACAGGAAAGTTTTCCCGGAAGCCTATCATTAGCCATGGGAATCATAGATTAGCAAACATACCGTTGTTGCAAAGACATTCAAAAACAGCAACAAGTGCTGTTCAGTGGAGAACACATCATCCTAGCTAAGCTCCGTTTTAAGGAGCACGTAACATTGTGGGTCTTCAATCACATCAGTATTCGTGGACCGGTCTCACCTTCAATGGGGACATCTTCCAATGTGAAGGACACTTTGGCTTCTAAAGCTAAATGTGTTATAATTGCATATCTACTAGAAGTATTTACATTTTTTGTGATGCTTTGGCAAAGTCCCCTTCAAAAAATGGCATTTTACTTTCTGATTGATTTCAAATTTAAAGCATGTTTTCATGTGGATGCCATTCTCAAACTCAGTCAAAAATAAGTGCCTATTGCCTTCCTGAATCCCTTTTTTGAGTGACACTGCAGAAATTATTTTCATTTTTCCCTCAAAGCAGTGGGAAAGATTCATTTTGAAAAAGCTGAATATACTGTTTTTTTTTTTTTCAGTCCCACTGTGGATGAAGGCAAAGAGCATGTGGAGATGGAAGGTTTTTATTTTTATTTTTTTAAAGGTATTTGGTAAGTACTTAGTATGTGCCAGGCACTGTACTAAGCACTGGTTAGATACAAGATAATCAGCTTGGACACAGTCCCTGTCCCACATGGAACTCACAGTCTTAATCCTCATTTTACAGATGAGGTAACTGAGGAACAGAGCAGTCAAGCGACTCGACTAAAGTCACACAGCAGACAAGCAGTGGAGCCGGCATTAGAATCCATGACCTTCTGACTTCTAGGACTTGTTTTTTCAAATAGGTCACGTTGCTTGCTGAGGAGGTTGAGAAGGGTAGAGCAGAATTTGTTTTTCTTTTCACCAGCCTCCTTTCCTGCAGTCTTAGGGGTTCTGGAAGTCAGGAAACTCATCTGAACTGTTGTACTAAGCCTATAATCAGTGGAAATGAATTCAGCCTTAAAAACAAATTCTAGAGTGAACATATCTTTGGTTAGGTGGAGGCTCTTATTAGTGGTGAAATGAAAAATTATCATGTCAGTCATGCACTCACAGCCTATCCCATCCTAAATTAAGTACGTAGGGATACAAGAACTGAGCCTTAAAATTGCACAATAATAATGATGGTATTTAAGTGCTTACTATGTGCAAAGCACTGTTCTAAGTGCTGGGCGGGGGGGGGGGGGGGGGGGGGGGGGACAAGGTGATCAGGTTGTCCCGCATGGGGCTTTACAGATTTTACAGATGAGGTAACTGAAGCACAGAGAAGTTAAGTGACATGCCCAAAGTCACACAGCTGACTAGTGACAGAGCTGGGATTAGAACCGAGGTCTTTCTAACTTTCAGGCCTGTGCTGGATCCACTAGGCCTTACAAGGCTAGCAGTCCCAGCTCTGCCACTTACCTGCTGTGTGACCTTGGGTGAGTCATTTAACTTCTCTGTGCCTCAGCTCACTCATCTGCAAAATAGGGATTCAATACCTGTTCACTCTCCTACTATGAACCCTATGTGGGACCTAATTATCCTGTATCTACCCCAGCACTTATTGTTTATGTTTGTTTTAGGGTATTTGTGAAGCACTTACTGTGTGCCAGGCACTGTTCTAAGCACAGTGGTTGGCACATTGTTAAGTGCTTAGCAAACACCGCAGTTGTTATTATTAGGAGACCTGAGTTCTAATCCTGACTCTGCCACTTGCTTTCTTCATGACCTAGGGCAAGTCGCTTAACTTCTCTGTGGCTCAGTTTCCCCACTTGTACAGTGGGGGTTAAATAGGGTTAGATACCTGCTATCATATGAGCCCCAAGTAAGGCAGGGACTCTAATTTTATCATTTTGTATCTAGCCTAGCACTTAGCACAGTGCTTGGCAAATAATGAACACTTAACAAATGAGAAGCAGCATGGCCCAGTGGAGAGAGCATGGGCTTGGGAATCAGAGGACCAGGGTTCTAATCTTGCCTCCACCACTTGTCTGCTGTGTGAACTTGGGCAAGTCACTTAGCTTCTCTGAGCCTTAGCTATCTCATTGTAAAATGCAGATTAAGACTGTGAGCCCCCTGTGGTACTGGGAATGTGTCCACCTGATTTTCTTGTAACTAACCCAGTGCTTAGTACCGTAACCTGGAATTTAGTAAGCGCTTATCAAATGCCATTTAAAACGGCATTCTTTATACTACTTTTAAGTGCCTACTATGGGCCGGGCACCGTACTGTACCCTGGGGTAGATACAAGATAATCAGGTTGGGCACGGTCCCTGTCCCACAGAGTAGGCAGGAGAATAGGTATTTAATCTCCATTGCTCTTGTCATGCATTTTATTTATTTATTTATTACTGCAAACATTCAAAGAGCATCAAAATGAGTCTTACACTGTGGGAATGATTCCAGCAGTTGATTTTCTTAAAGCAAAGTCTGTCACTGTTTTCTAAATGTTCCTAAAGCTTTCCTGTAAACTTGTTGAAGAGGTGGCAAAACTTTCCAGTCTTCACTATGATTGAGAGCATATGTGCTTTATGGACCATTAAGGCTCTAAGTAAAGTATTTCTGGGGAGCTGTATTCCAAACCAAGTTGTTTACTGAGCAATTCTTAGTGCCTACTATGGGCCGGGCACCATACTTTACCCTGGGGTAGATACGAGATAATCAGGTTGGGCACAGTCCCTGTCCCACAGAGTAGGCAGGAGAATAAGTATTTAATCTCCATTGCTCTTGTCATGCATTTTATTTATTTATTTATTACTGCAACCATTCAAAGAGCATCAAAATCAGTCTTACGCTGTGGGAATGATCCCAGCAGTTGATTTTCTTAAAGCAAAGGCTGTCACGGTTTTCTAAATGTTCCTAAAGCTTTCCTGTAAACTTGTTGAAGAGGTGGCAAAACTTTCCAGTCTTCACTATGATTGAGAGCATATGTGCTTTATGGACCATTAAGGCTCTAAGTGAAGTATTTCTGGGGAGCTGTGTTCCAAACCAAGTTGGTTACTGAGCAATTCTTAGAACTTCCCAGAACTATTCTAGATGTCAGTCAGTCAAATGCATTTATTGAGAGCTTACTGTGTGCAGAACACTGTAGTAAGTGCTTGGGAGAATACAGTACGATAATGTCTGGCCCCAGAAGGATATAAGGGTTTACAGCCCTCATGCTCTTTCCTCCTCACCCTGCCCTATCTCTTTGTCTATTGTGATGCACAGAAAGGAAGACTTGGACAGTTTTTCCTAAGAATGTGTGCCAGGCAACTGCTGTCTGTCCATTAAAACTGTATGCAAAATGACTACTCAAAGTAGCTTCATTTTCTCTCCAGCCTCATGAATTATAAATTCTACAAATGGAAATACCTCTAGGGCAAGCCTGGGGGAAAAAAAAAGTCACTTATGAAATGATGCTTCAAACATCTGCAAATTGCCCTCTTTTTAGTTCCCAGTCTTGATATTTTCCTCCTAATCCCTTCTCCATTGGCTTTGCACTTAGATTTGCACCCTTTATTCACCCTATCCTCAATAGTAATGATAATTATGGTACTTGTTAAGCTCTTACTATGTACCAAGCACTGTTCTAAACGCTGGGGTAGATATAAAATGATTAGGTTAAACACAGTCCCTGTCCCATATGGGGCTTACAGTCTTCATCCCCTCTTTACAGTTGAGGTAACTGATGCACAGAGAAGTGAAGTGATTTGCTCAAGGGTCAAACAGCAGACAAGTGGTTGATCTGGGATTAGAACCCAGATCCTTCTGATTCCCAGGCCCATGCTCTATCCACTAAGCCATGCTGCTTCTCCACAGCACTTATGTACATTTCCATAATTTTTTACATCAATGTCTGTCTCCCCGTCTTGATTCTAAGGCCCTTGTGGGCAGAGAATGTGTCTACCAACTCTGTTATATCATGCTTTTCCAACTGCTTAGTTCAGTGCCCACAATAAGCTTACTGTCTAGGGGGGAAGACAGCTATTAAAATAACACCTGACTTTACCAGTGCATTTTCTAGGAAGTGGCTCATATAGTTTCAGAAGTATCTTGACCACTCAGTTCATTTGAGCTGCTTCATTTAAAGGCAGGATAAGATTCTCATATTTTAATTTTCATAAGTTTGTCTTATTTCAGGATATATTTTTACATTTTGTAACGTTCTAGTAGTATTACTTTTGTATCATTTTGAAAACTGGTGTTTAGTGTTCTGGATTCTGGCAAAAGGAAAAAAAACATGAATTGACTACATTCAGAACTTATGCAAATTATGCTTTCCTCTAGGCATTGAACAGTATTTTGGCCACGTGGCTTTTTACATTCCTGGGAAATAGAATGATTAATAGGCTAGTCTTAGCCATGCCTAACCTGCATTCTTATGTGAAATCTTTACAGTTCTTGTCAAACGTGTGGTTTTCTTTTGTGGGTTCTATTTTTGTAATGTTCTTTTCATCTCATTCTACAAGCCTCTTTTGTGATCTGTAACGTGTAGAATTACTGGATGCAAAAGATCCAGGGAGAAGGCAGAGAACGTTCCATTTCTTGTCTGGATGACGACATTGAGGGCATCAATTGCTAATGCTGAAATGCAAGGGAGAGGTACAGTGTAGTGTTCAGTACAGTGCTCTGCATACAGTAAGCACTCAATAAATACGATTGAATGAATGAGAGGTGACAAGAGAGGCCAGAATGGGCCCATGCCTTAATCAGGGTTGTCATCTGCCTATCCCTGCCCTTCCTCCTCCCTTCTCTGCCCCAGATCTGCTGCCCAGATCATTTTTCTACAAAACCATTCAGGCCACGTTTCCCCATTCCTCAAGAACTCCCAGGGCTTGCTGAACCACTCCAGGAGGCCTTCCCAGACTGAGCCCCTTCCTTCCTCTCCCCCTCGTCCCCCTCTCCATCCCCCCCATCTTACCTCCTTCCCTTCCCCACAGCACCTGAATATATGTATATATGTTTGTACATATTTATTACTCTATTTATCTTGTACATATCTATTCTATTTATTTTATTTTGTCAGTATGTTTGGTTTTGTTCTCTGTCCTCCCCTTCTAGACTGTGAGCCCGCTGTTGGGTAGGGACTGTCTCTTTGTGTTGCCGACTTGTAATTCCCAAGTGCTTAGTACAGTGCTCTGCACACAGTAAGTGCTCAATAAATGCGATTGACTGATTGATTGATTCCATGTCAAACAGAAACTCCTCACCATTGACTCTAGAGCACTCAGTCACCTTGCCCCCTCCAACCTCACCTCGCTGCTTACCTACTACAACCCAGCTCGCACGCTTGGCTCCTCTAATGCTAACCTTCTCACTGTACCTCGATCTCATCTATCTCACCACCATCCTCTAGCCCACGTCCTGCCTCTGGCCTGAAACACCCTCCCTCCTCATATCTGACAGAAAATGACTCTCCCCAACCTTCAGAGCCTCACTGAAGGCACATCTCCTGACTAAGCCCTCCTTTCCTCTTCTCCCACTCCCTTCTGCATCACGGTGACTTGCTGTCTTTATTCATACCCCCATCCCAATCCCACAGAACTTTGGCACGTATCTGTAATTTATTTGTTTATATTAATGTCTATTGCCCTCTCTAGATTGTAAGCTTATTGCGGGCAGGGAGAGTGCCTTTTTATCGTTATATTGTACTCAACTGTAAGCTCTGCACACAATAAGTACTCAATAAATACGATTGATAGTGATGGAGCAGAAGGAACCCAGTGGTCCTGTACTGTTAGGTGGGTTGCAGTTGTGGTGGTGTGCCTGGCAGTGATGTCACACAGTGGCATGTGTTTGTCAGGGTGCCCTCCCCTTCTACATGGAATGAATGATTACTGAGAAGAGAAAATCATGGAATAAACTCATTGTGTTGCAGAAAGATACTTGGCTGACGATTATTTCCAGCCTAATAATTTCAGAAATACTCTGTTTAGGACCACTGTAATTGATGCCAAGAGCTAAGGTAAAGCAAGTAGGGGCAAAGTGAATTTGTTTCCTCCAAAGTGAAGCGTTCTTGGAATTTAACATCCGACCTCTACGCACTTTTATGATCTCTCAAGGAATTGTTCAGCTATTGAAAGGGCTTTTTAAGGAGAGGGAAATGAGGTCAAAAAGAGGTTGAACTCTATTCTACTGAGCTGCTATTAGCACTGAAAGGTGTTTGTAATGTTGGAAATCTTTCTCCATCCTGGAAGCCATGTTTATTCCAGAGTGGTGGGAAAAAGCTGATTGAAAATACTAAGAAATTTGTGGTATTGTAATGAATTAATTGTAAGCTCCTTGACTGTAGGGCCCTTGTCTTGTACTCTCCTAATCATATATTACAGTTCTCAGCCCACAGAGGATGTCACTAAGTGCTATTTTTTTATAATAATATAACAAATAATGGTATTTGTCAAGCGCTTGCTATGTGCCAGGCACTGTACTGTACTGTTGGACATCAATCAATCAATCAATTGTATTTATTGAGCGCTTACTGTGTGCAGAGGACTGTACTAAGCGCTTGGGAAGTACAAGTTGGCAACACATAGAGACAGTCCCTACCCAGCAGCGGGCTCACAGTCTAGAAGGGGGAGACAGAGAACAAAACCAAACATACTAACAAAATAAAATAAATAGAATAGATATGTACAAATAAGAAAAATAAATAAATAGAGTAATAAATATGTACAAGCATATATACATATATACAGGTGCTGTGGGGAAGGGAGGGAGGTAAGATGAGGGGGATGGAGGTGGGGACGAGGGGGAGAGGAAGGAAGGGGCTCAGTCTGGGAAGGCCTCCTGGAGGAGGTGAGCTCTCAGTAGGGCCTTGAAGGGAGGAAGAGAGCTAGCATGGCGGATGGGCAGAGGGAGGGCATTCCAGGCCTGGGGGATGACGTGGGCCGGGGGTCGATGGCGAGAACAAGGCACAGTGAGGAGATTAGCGACAGAGGAGCAGAAGGTGCGGGGTGGGCTGTAGAAGGAGAGAAGGGAGGTGAGGTAGGAGGGGCCGAGGGGATGGACAGCCTTGAAGCCCAGGGTGAGGAGTTTCTGCCTGATGCGCAGATTGATTGGTAGCCACTGGAGATTTTTGAGGAGGGGAGTAACACGCCCAGAGCATTTCTGGACAAAGACAATCCGGGCAGCAGCATGAGGTATGGATTGAAGTGGGGAGAGACACTTGTCCTGTGGCTGTAGACATAGTTCCTGTCCCGCGTGGGGCTCACAGTCTCCATCTCAGTTTACAGATGAGGTAACTGGGGCACAGAGAAGTGCCCAAGGTCACACAGCAGACAAGTGGCAGAGCTGGGATTAGAATCCATGACCATCTGACTCTCAGGCTATATTATCATCATAATCATCATCAGTGGTATTAGTTGAGGGCTTACTCTGTGCTGAGCACTGTACTAAGCACTTGGGAGAGTACTATACAACAGAGTTAGTAGTCATGTTCCTTGACCCTAATGAGTTTACAGTCAAGGGAGGGTACTTATTAAGTGGTTACAGTTTGCCTAACTCTGTACTGTGCCCTGGAGTAGATACAGTATAATCAGGTTGGACACAGTCCCTGACCCCCGTGGAGGCTCAGAGCTAAGTCAGAGGGAGCACAGGCATTGAATCCCCATCTTACAGATGAGGAAACTGAGGCACAGAGAAGTTAAGATATTTGCCCAAGGTCATACAGTAGACCCCTCTCAGAGTCATCATATTTGGAGAGTTTCCCAGACTCTACCAGTCTTGACTATGGGAGGAAGAGTCCTGTCCTTCTGACTTCTGTTCTAAGCGCTTGGGAGGGTTCAGTACAATACAGAGTACAGTACAGAGGTGGGTTCTTATCTTCCTCACAGCTCCTCTGCCCTGCTGTTCAGTGGCATCCTAAGCAGAGCTGGCAGTCGAAGCAGTGGGTCAAGGTTAAGGTGACACCAAGATGATGGCAATGCAACAGGAAGGGTCAAGTTGGATACTTTGAGTACCTCCGCCCACTGTGCTGTACAGGCCTTGGTCCTCCTAATGTTGGCTGCCTCTCCATTGCAGCTTTCAGGATTCTGCTCCCAGCATGTCCTGGGCAACAATCAATCAATCAATCGTATTTACTGAGTGCTTACTGTGTGCAGAGCACTGTACTAAGCGCTTGGGAAGTACAAGTTGGCAACATTGCCAACAAGAGCTGCCACGTGAATTTATCCCACTTCAGATTGTGTCCTGGACAGTCCTACCAGCATCTTTCTGATGCCAGCTGCTTTTCCATTGCAGCTCCCATTAGAGTGAGAGTCAGTCAATTATATTTAGCGCTTACTGTGTGCAGAGTGTTGTACTATTTGGAAGAGTACAATGAAGCAAAGACACGGTCCCTGCCCACAATGAGCTTACAGTCTAGAGGAGAAGACAGACACTAATACAAATAAATTACAGGCATGTACATAAGTTCTGTGGGGCTGGGAGGGGGGATGAATAAAGGGAGCAAGTCAGGGCGTCACAGAAGGGCGTGAGAAAAGAAGAAAGGAGGGCTTCGTCAGGGAAGACCTTGGAGGAGATGTACCTTCAATAAGGCTTTGAAACAGGTGAGAGTGTCTGTCAGATAGGAAGGAGGGTGTTTTTGGGTCAGAGGCAGGATGTGGGCGAGAGGTCAGTGGCGAGATAGACAAGATCGAGGTACATTGAGATAGACGAGATCGAGGTTAGCATTAGAGGAATGAAGTGTGCAGGCTGGGTTGTAGTAGGGTAATAATGAGGTGAGGTAAGAGGGAGAACAGTATGTGCCATGCTATGTCCTCAAGCCATAGAGATTCTGGTAAAATTTTTTCAGTAACCAAGCCAGGAGAGCTCTGGCTAGGATCTGGCCAGCATGGTGGTCAGTGAGGTGCCTCTCTACTTACCACGGTTGTAAATTGTAGAACAACTCAGATGGATTCCTTCATGGAAAATTACTTCATGGAAAATTACTTGTTAGAGAAGCAGCGAGGCTTAGTGGAAAGAGCATGGGTTTGGGAGTCAGCCATGGGTTCTAATGCCGCCTCCACCACTTGTCTGTGTGTGACTTTGGGAAAGTCACAACTTCTCTGTGCCTTAATTCCCTCATCTGTAAAATGGAGATTAAGATGTGAGCCCCGCATCAGACAACCTCATTACCTTGTATCTACCTCGACAAATAGAACAGTGCTTGGCACACAGTAAGTGCTAAATAACTATTATTATTATTATTATGTTACATTTTTGTTGATAATACTATTAACATTATGGTATTTGTTAGGCCCTTACTGTATGCCAACCACTGTTCTAAGCAATGGGGTATATATAATAATAATAATGGCATTTATTAAGCACTTACTATGTGCAAAGCACTGTTCTAAGCACTGGGGAGGTTACAAGGTGATCAGGTTGTCCCACCGGGGCTCACAGTCTTCATCCCCATTTGACAGATGAGGGAACTGAGGCACAGAGAAGTTGTGACTTGCCTAAAGTCACACAGCTGACACTTGGCAGAGCCAGGATTTGAACCCATGACCTTTGACTCCAAAGCCCATGCTCTTTCCACTGGGCCATGCTGCTTCAATTCAAGTTGGATTTGGTCTCTGCCCCATATGCGGCTGACAGTCTAAATAGGAGTAAGAGGGATTTAATCTGCATTTACCAGATGGGAAAACTGAGGCAAGGATAAATTAATAGTTATATTTGTGAAAATGGTTTAACCAAATCAACACCTGGTGTGGTGAAATATATATTGCTTTCAAGTTAAAGTCCAGGTTTCCAAAGCAGCTTGGCTCAGAGAAGCAGTGTGGCTCAGTGGAAAGAGCACGGGCTTGGGAGTCAGAGGTCATAAGTTCTAATCACGGCTACGCCGCTTGTCAGCTGTGTGACTTTGGGCAAGTCACTTAACTTCTCTGTGCCTGTTACCTCATCTGTAAAATGGGGATTAAGACTTTGAGCCCCACGTGGGACAACCTGATCACCTTGTATCCCCCCAGTGCTTAGAACAGTGCTTTGCACATAGTAAGCGCTTAACAAATGCCATTATTATTATTATTATTATTATTATTATTATTATTATCAGGGCTCTGTTAGAGCTCTCTGTGAATTTTTTTTCTAGAACAATCCCATATTTGTCAATTATGGGGTGCCGTGCTAGCCGACGTTTGGAGATGGTGGAGGTAAATTTGATGCTGAAGACTGACACTTACTTTTTAAACATAAATCAATCATATTGTGAGTTTACTGTGAGCAGAGTACTGTACTCAGCACGAGAGAGTACAATATAACAGACACATTCTCAGCCTACAATGATCCGTTTTATATGTTCACTCCTATTTCAAGGAATTGGGGCCAACATCAATGAAGCAATAAATGGTATTTATTTGGCACTTACTGTGTGCAGAGTACTGATACTAATCATTTCAAATCACCATTTGGCCTGTAAAACTATGGTAGCCAGAGGTTGAGGTCTTTTTTTAATTGCAGGGGCAATAAGCACCATCCACTAATGGAAGAGCATGGGTCTGGGAATCAGGTGACCTGTATTCTAATCTCAGCTCTGCCAGAAACCTGCTGTGTGACCTTGGACAAGTCACTTAACCACCCTGTGCTCACTTCCTTCATCTGCTATGTGTGGATTCAGTACCTGTCCTCTCTCTTCCTTAGACTGTAAGCCTTATGTGAGACCTGTTTGTCCTTTATATACCTCAGCGCTTAGTACAGTGCTTAGCAAAAACCATTGTTATTATTATTATTATTATTGTAATTATTGTTATTGTTGGACTCCCTATTCAAACTGGGTTAATAGCAGGTAGTTCTTTTTCCTGATACATATATATATATATATATATATATATATATACATTTTCTTATATATACACAAATGTATATATAATAGACATAATATATATTATGTATAATATAATATACATTTTTTTTTTCTCCCACAGGTGACTGTGCTAAAGAATGACTACACTTCACAGGTAAGTGCATGTTCAATTCATTTTATTCCTCTCTTTGGTAATGTTATGTAGTCAAATGCTAATTTTTTGAATAGTTAATTTGGGTTTTTATAAATTGTGTAGCTTGTCTCAGCCATTTATTGTAAAACCATTCCAGAGGAAGCACAGTATCATTTTAGTAAAAAGCATTATGTGTCACCTTTTGGGAAATGGTTTATTTTGAAATCTATCTTTCTAATTTTCAAATAAAGTATCATACTTCCCGTACAGAGAAGAGCTATTTTCTCTTCTCCATCAGTGGGATAATTATACCACGTGTAAAATGACTTTATTTTGTTTCTTAAGAGACCATTTTGGGTTCTAAATGGTTTCAGGGAGGTTTGTCCATTAATATTGACACCTCCAGGATAGGGTTTCATCTCTGAATTGATCAAGGCAACCTTTGTGATTTCATAGGCTACTTTGTCAGAACAAGTATGAAAACTGAAAATAAGAGAAATGGGAATGAGAGTTTTAATTATCTGAAATAGACTCCCTTGAATAATTTCTGATCAACAAAAAAAATTGGACCACATTTAATATTAATATGATACAAGCAAATGACTAAAAGAGAGTGCTGTTTTAACATGTCAAACAAGCATTCTCTCCCTGTAGACTGTAAGCTCATTGTATGCAGGGAAGTGTCTACCAATTCTGTTCAATTGTAATCTCCCAAGCACTTAGTACAGGGCTCTGCACACAGTAAGGTTCAGTGAATACCATTGATTAAGTGCTCAAAAAATATATTTAAAGTTTTCCTATGTGGCAATACAAGAATATTTGCTATTTTCCCTACTGTTTGAAATAATTCTTGTCTCCTTTTCTGAGGTGCCATCATAGCTTAGATTTAAGCTTCCATTTAACCCCTTATGATTTCATTCCCAGTTCCATGTTGATGCTCATTTGAGTCAGAGATATTAAAGCATAGAAGTGACCTGTTTGAGAGCAGAACATATGAGAAAGTGCATATTTTAAAATGCTAGTATTGATATCTCTCCTTTTAGTACAGTTCATTAGGGTTAATCTTGCTCCGACAGGTTATCAATATTTACTGTGCTTTCCTGCCATATCCCAGTGCTAAGTGTTGTTAATGCCAGTTGCAAATAGCTTCCTTTAAGCTTCATGAATAAGTTATCATGTGTGTTTTGAACTGGAGGAACAGTTCTCTCATGTAGTGAAAGTAATTTCAGTTGATAAGAATCTGGGAGTATGGAAGGGGACTTTTTCCTTATCTGCACTGTCTGGCTTTGAAGTCCCTCCCTTTCACTGTCCACTGTTTGACTCTTAGTGCCTAACATACGCATCCTTGTTGATGGGTATCATCTTCCATCACTTGAAAAAGTATGACTGTCAACAAGTGAAAGTGCTGAGAGAGTGGTTTATCAGTCAAACAATTGTATTTATTGAGCGCTTACTGTATGCACAGCACTGTACTAAGTGCTCGGGAGAGTATAGAACAGACACACTCCCCTCCCACAGTGAGCTCACAGTCTAGAGGGGGAGACAGGCAATAATATGAATAAATAAGTTGCTGATATATACCTAAGTGCTGTGGGGCGAGGCAGGATGGGGGGAGAAAGACATTAATATAAATAAATACGTACATAAGTATTGAGGGAGGGGTGAATAAAGGATGCAAATCCAATTGCAAAGATGACACAGATGGGAGCGGGAGAAGAGGAAATGAGGGCTCAGTCAGGGAAGGCCTCTTAGAGGAGATGCTCCTTCAATAAGGCTTTAAAGGCGGGAAGATAAATTTTATGTCGGATATGAAGAGGGAGGGCATTCTAGGCCAGAGGCAGGGTGTGGCTAAGAGGTCAGAAGTGAGATAAACGAGACTGAAGAACAGTGAGTAAGTTGGCATTAGAGGTGCAACGTTTGTGGTCTGGGTTGGAGGAGGAAATCAGGAAGGTAAGGTTGGAGACTATGGATGTGTCTGTCTACCAACTCTGTTTACATTGTCATTTCCCTAGCATTTAGTACAGTGTTCTGCACACAGTATGTGCTCAGTACATACCCTTGTTTGATATGTCACCCAACAGAGATCATGTGTGCTGGGTGATGGTTCTGAAAGAAGAAACATCATAATTCAGACAAAGCATGGTTAGCAATATTCTTCAGTGTCTCTTCTAAAAGGGTTCTATCTAGGTTGTTGCTGGCAATAGAAAGGAGTGAAATCCTCAGTGGTTTCTGTAATATTTGTAGACTATAAACTCCTTGTGGACAAGGATCATGTCTACCAACTCTGTTTTATTATACTTTCCCAAGTGCTTAGTACAGTGCTCTATTCACAGTTGGTGCTCAATAAATACCATAATAATAATAATGGCATTTGTTAAGCACTTACTATGTGCAAAACACTGTTCTAAGCACTGGGGGGGATACAAGGTGATCAGGTGGTCCCACGTGGGGCTCACAGTCTTCATCCCCATTTTACAGATGAGGTAACCGAGGCTCAGGGAAGTTAAGTGACTTGCCCGAGGTCATCCAGCAGACAAGTGGAGGAGCTGGGATTAGCACCTGTGACCTCTGACTCCCAAGCCCGGGCTCTTTCCACTGAGCCACGCTGCTTCTCTGATGGATTACCATAGATGGGATTGGTAGAGGATTCAAGATGTTGACAATGCTTTCCTTTATTTCCGGCTAATAGTTTTTTAATTATTCATTTTTATCAAACCAAGCTCTGTGGTTGTCTTGCCAAATCACTAGCCCTGAGGTTATCTGGTACGTAGTATCTTGGAAAAAGACCCATTTATAGTTCTCATTGGGACTTATAGCTGAGTTCCTTGTTTCAACTAAGCTCAGTTGTTGTTCCTGTGCTCATTTAATGTTTTTTCACTTTCCAGAAGCAAATACACCTGTTTTCACTCCTACTTAGACTGTGAGCCCCATTATAGGACATGGTTATCTCATTTCTACCTGACACTTAGTCCAGTGCTTGATACATAGTAAGTATTCAAAAAAATCATTATTATTTTTTTATATTTAATAGATTTCTTGTTTTGAAATTCCATCTTAAGAACTTGAATCAAACATGATTTGCTAAAGGAAAATACATTGCAATGACAATGATGATGAAGTCGCTCTATCAGGACTGTTAGGTGAGCCTCTGCCTGAGACCTCAGGACCAAGAATTTGTGCAGAGAAATTGCTTATAGTACTAGCACAGACCCACTCTTTCTTATTTTTTTAATGATATTTAAGTGCTAACTATGTGCCAGGCACTACACTAAGTGCTGAGGTATGTATGAGCTAATGAGGTTGGACACAGTCCCTGTCCCACACGGGGCTCACAATCTTAATCCCCATTTTAAAGATGAAGTAACGGAGGCACAGAGAAGTTGTGACTTGCCCAAGCTCACACAGCAGAAAAGTGGCAGAGTTGGAATGAGAACCCAGGTCCTGCTGACTCCCGTCCAGTGCTCTATCCATGAGGCCACTCTCACTCTCACCACCATCCCTGCCGGTATTGTTCCTCTTAGAACAGAGAGTGCTAGAACTGAGTAGGTCAGGAAGAGGAAGCGCATTATGAACTTCATGTGCAATGAACTCTCACAGTAGCCAGCTACAGGCAGAGCTAAAACTAGAACCCAGGTCTCCTGATTCCCAGAACATTTCCCTTCCCTCTCATCCCGAGGACCAGTGTGCCTAATGGAAGGCACTTGGGCTTGGGAATCAGAACGCACTGACTCTGTGTTCTAATCCCGACTCAGCTGCTTGCCTGCTGGGTGACCTTGAGGATGCTGCTTTTCCATTCCTCAGTTTCCCCAACTGTAAAATGAGGATTAAATACCTGTTCTCCCATTTCCTTAGACAGTGAGTCCCATGTGGGGCAGAACTGTATCCACCTGATCAATTTGTATCTACTGAAACTCCTAGAACAATGCTTGATACATAGTAAGCCCTTAAAACAAATTCTGCAATTATTATAATCACTATTAATAAAACAGGACAAATTCAATTAAAACCTATTTTTAGAAAATACCTTAGGTAAACATCAGGTGTGCTATCCATTTATTTCAAGGTTGGGTTCTTCAGATTTTTGCTCTGCAGATTTTTAAATTAATTCACTTCTCTGGGTTGTTGCTTTGATATAATGGGATGTTTGCCAGGTTTGGAAATTTGGCAATCCACTTACAGCTTTTAGCTAATTATATCTTTTTCCTTGAACTTCTTTAAACAAATCTGTGTGTGACACTCTGTTTTATGACCTTGCTTCAGAGTGAAAGACTAATAGTTGTCATAAAAATTACTACATGACGTTTCAAATTCCAGTAGAGAGATACAGGGAATATTTTTTTATCTGAAATACTTTTATCTGAAATTTTCTCTAGTTCAGTGCCTTTGAATCAGAAGCAATAATTTTTTTTTTTCCATTTTGAGCACGGGGGTAATCTTGAGAGGGTAGTTCTGAGGAATGGAGCATGTTACAGACTGAGATTTGAGGGGACAGAGGAAGAAATAGTGAAGGAGAATGGAGGAAAATACGGAGAAAATGGAAATCAATAGGAAAGGAGAGAGAACAGGAGGGAATAAATTTGGTGATAATCATTTCAAATCAAAGCCCAGTTCTATTTCAAGCCAGGTAATAATAATAATAATTATAACATAATTTAGTATTTAAGTGTTTACTGTGTGCCAAACAATGTACTAAGCACTGGTCTAGAAACAGGCCAGGGAACTTCTCTACCAACTCTGTTGAATTATACCAACTCTGTTGAATTATACTCTTCCAAGGGCTTAATATGGTGCCCTGCACACAGTAAGTACTCAGTAAATGCCACTGGAGGACTGACAGAAATAAGTTTGGACACAGTCCCTGTCCCACATGTGGCTTGCAGTCTAAGAAAAAGATCTAGTTTCATCAACGCATTTAGTGAATCTGGTCTTCAAGACTCAACAGTTAGTTTGGATCCATATCTGATTCTTTAGGAGATTACACCACTGACTAGTCTCTTAAAAAATGTAGACAAAAAGACCAGAAAGAACTATTAATTACTTCTCAGATAAGGTATTCCATTATGGCCTGACAACATAGCCTACACATGGAAATATGCTGTCAATAAATTCTGCTATTTAGGCAACAGAGTAGTCAACAATGCGCAGATTAAAAAAAAAATAAAGTAAAATGTAAAAGGATAGTGTGGCTTTTCCCAGATTGACAGGTCAAGTTGGATGATATTGGAGCATCTAGTTTCCTTGTGAATTGAAATTGTATAAATCTGTAGTTGTGTCTAGTCTTTTGTAAGGTAGGACTTATCAAATCTGCAGCCAACTTCTTGAGCAGTTTCACCAGTGTCAGTTCGAATCTACATTCTACATTAAAAGCTAGGACAAGGTTATCAACTGAGATAACTTCCCAGGAACCTTGACTGTAAGCCTGTTGGATAGGGATTGTCTCTATTTGGTGCCAAATTGTACTTCCCAAGCACTTAGTACAGTGCTTTGCACACAGTAAGCACTCAATAAATATGATTGAATGAATAAATGAACATCATCAGTCAGAAGGTAATCCGGGAGCCAGGATATCTAGAAGGTTCTGGATGTTGAAGTGAAGTACTTGGTGAATACTCATAATAATAATAATAATCATTTTGGTATTTGTTAAGCACTTACTATGTGCAAAGCACTGTTCTAATCATTGGGGAGGATACAAGGTGATCAGGTTGTCCCATGTGGGGCTCACAATCTTAATCCCCATTTTACAGATGAGGTAACTGAGGCACAGAGAAGTTAAGTGACTTGCCCAAAGTCACACAGCTGACAAGTGGTGGAGACAGGATTTGAACCCACCTCTGACTCCCAAGCCTGTGCTCTTTCCACTGAGCCACACTGCTTCTCTGAGTCCTGCTGTTTCTCTCATCTAGGATGGACATACTACACATTCTGAAGCAAAATCTCAAGCATACAAAGGAGGGATGGATTGTTAGGAGAACACCACCGCAGATAGGTAGTCAGCATCTTAAAGGTTGATGGGACAGAGCCATTGATATTAAAAATTATTTATATTAGTATGTCTCCTCCTCTAGATT
The DNA here is from genome assembly GCF_015852505.1 of Tachyglossus aculeatus. Taxonomy (NCBI): domain Eukaryota; kingdom Metazoa; phylum Chordata; class Mammalia; order Monotremata; family Tachyglossidae; genus Tachyglossus; species Tachyglossus aculeatus. Next base: position 30,545,514 of record NC_052079.1, on the reverse strand, counting down.
ATAAACATGTTGGGGTCAGGGAACCTGTCTACCAACTCTGTTGAATTATACTCTCCCAAGGGCTTAGTAAAGTGCTCTACTTAATAAATAAATAAATACCAGTGGTTGATTTAGAAACTGCTTTTCCCAATGATCTTGCAATGAAATTGCTCACGCCAAAGGCAGGTGAGATACTGACTACTCTGAAAGTTAAACAGTATAAAATCCTGATTGTTTCACAAAGTCTGCCGCAGGCTGGGTTTACAAATAAATCTCCAATAAGACAACCCAAAGCACAGCCAAAAACCCTCATTGCAGCTAGAGAGGTGAAATAGATCATCCGATCAGTCTTCAGTATACTAAAAAGATGACACTCTCAGAAAAATGGAAGTAGAAAATTGAGCAACAACTGAAAAATCTCACACCTCTTTGGACTAACTGACAGAATGGGGTATCACCATTTCACCTTCCAAATTAAAACAAAATTGTATGCATTAATGTGTCTAAACCCAGTATGAGGTTGAAAAGTGAATTCGACAAAGATATTGAGCCCATTATTTGGGGCAATTTGTCAGCCACACCTCACACACACACACACAGAACCCCTTGAATGAAGCAGGTTAGGCCTGTCCCAAACCCAACTTGGAAACTGGACTCAGCAGTAAATTTTTAGCACATCCACTCTTCTTTCCCCCATTGATGTCAAACCAGCTGAGTGAGTAACAGGTTGCTTTTAAACCCAGCCTGCACTTACATCTGCCATGGAAGTGTGGACCCGTGGCTCCACCATATGTCATCTGTGTGACCTTAGGCAAGTCACTTCACTTCTCTGGAACTGAGTTGCCTCATCAGTAAAATGGGGATTAAGAGTGCCATGTGGGTCAGGGACCATGTCCAACCTGATCAATTTGTGAGGGGCCCTAATTTACCCGTATTTCCCAGGAGCCCAATTAATTGCGAAGTGACACCTTTGGCTTCCCGGAGTTCCCCATCTCTGGGTAGGTACACAGATCCTTTAACTGACACCCACTGTACAGAGGGAAATGATCTCTCCTGTGACAATATTATCACAGATCAGAGAGCTAGGCTATTGTGGGTCTAACGGACAAATATAGGCTTAAATGGCATCATGTAACCTCCCCAGCGCTTAGAACAGTGCTTTGCACATAGTAAGCACTTAATAAATGCCATTATTATTATTATTGTATCTACGCCACTGCTTAAAACAGTGCTTGGCACACAGTAAGTGCTTAACAAATAGCATTATTATTGTTGCTAATAGAATTGCCAATGTGGAGCAACCAAAGCAACCAAAGAAGGGGGCAATTTCAAGTTGTCAGAGATCACCAAAATTCAGGGTTGCTTTGCCTTGGCTGGCACAATTGTCTGTAAATCTCAGACCCGTCCCTTTACATGCCCACTTTAAAAAAAATGTTAATGATAATAACTATTATCATTATTATCGTATTCATTAAGCGTTCACTATGTGCCAGGCACTGTAGTAAGTGCTGGGATAGATATAAGCTAATCCCTGTCCCTGTCCCACATAGGGCTTACAGTCTTAACCCATAGTTTACAGATGAGGGAACTGAGGCACAAAGAAGTGAAGTGAGTTGCCCAAGTTCATATAGCAGACAAGAGACGGAGCAGAAGTAGAACCCAGGTTCTTCTGGTTCCCAGCCCCATGCTCTATCCACTAGGCCATGCTGCTTCTCAAGGTATTTAAGTGCTTATTATCTACCAGGCACTGAATTTAGCACTGAGTAGATCCATAGTCCATGTCAGTATCCTCCATGGGGCTCACAGCCTTAGTGCCCATTCTCCAGATGAGGTAACTGAGACCCAAAGAAGTGAAGTGATTTGTCCCAAGATCACCCAGCCAGCAAGTGGTAGTGGGCCTGGAATGCCCTCCCTCTGCCCATCCGCCAAGCTAGCTCTCTTCCTCCCTTCAAGGCCCTGCTGAGAGCTCACCTCCTCCAGGAGGCCTTCCCAGACTGAGCCCCTTCCTTCCTCTCCCCCTCATCCCCCTCTCCATCCCCCCCATCTTGCCTCCTTCCCTTCCCCACAGCACCTGTATATATGTATATATGTTTGTACATATTTTTTTTACTCTATTTCATTTGTACATATCTATTCTATTTTATTTTGTTAGTATGTTTGGTTTTGTTCTCTCTCTCCCCCTTTTAGACTGTGAGCCCACTGTTGGGTAGGGACTGTCTCTATATGTTGCCAATTTGTACTTCCCAAGCGCTTAGTACAGTGCTCTGCACATAGTAAGCGCTCAATAAATACGATTGATGATGATGATGATGATGGTAGATCCGGGATTAGGACCAGATTAGTAGGATGTGAGGCTGCTCAGTAGAGAGGCTCTGGCTGAGAAAGGGAAGAGCTGATTTACAGCAGAAACTGGAGCTGTTAAGTGGTTTAGCTCTTGGGTGCCTCAGAGGTGTTTGCCTGCCACTTTGGTTCTGATGCCAGAATAAAGAAGCAGCATGGCCAAGAGGAAAGAACATGGGCTCTGGAGTCAGAATACCTGGGTTCAAATCAGCTGGCTCACCTGGGCAAATCACCATGTGCCTCAGTTTCCTCATCTGTACTATAGGATTAAATTTCTGCTTTCCCCTTGGACTGCAAGCCCCGTGTGGGACAGGGACTGTGTCTGGACTCATCATCCTGTGTCTACATCAGCTTTTAAGCGCAGAGCTTGGCCCATAACAATATTGCCATTATTATTATGATTGATGCTGTGCTGCCATTGTGCTGCCGGATGAACAAAAGGGCGATGGGTGACAATAGAAAACCAAAGGTGCTGAGCCAATTGGGGGAAGGAGAGTTGCCCAAAACATTGCGAAACATGGAAGCATTGCAATTACTATTATCAGAAAGCAACAGGGGCAGCCAGGTGAATTCAAATATCTGAGAGAAATGAGTCTTTTGGAACAAATGTGTCACACAGTGTCAGTGAATTAAAGTAACATGCTCAAAGCAGTGACAAACATCAATTAGGCAGGGGTTGATTGCACACTATTTCAGGATGAGGAGCTTTGTGGGTCAGGCATGAAGATGCTCAGCTTCACGTGTACATTTTCCAACATAAATCACAGTGAGCCTGATGGAGCTGGGGTTTTTTATGGTATTTAAGTGCTTACTATGTGCTAGGCACTGTACTAAGCACTGGGGTAGATAAAAGCTAATTAGGTTGGACAAAGTCCATGTCCCACAGAGGGCTCACAGCCCTAATCTCCATTTTACAGATGAGGTAACTGAGGCACAGTGAAGTGAATTGCCCAAGGTTATGCAACCAAGCGGAGCCAGGATTAGAACCCAGGATTTAGATCCTTCTGATTCCCAGGCCTGTTCTCTATCCATTAGGCCACACTGCTGCTTTACCCTAGCTTGATGTTTCTTGAGGAGGGAAAGGTCTAGTTCCTGACAGAGCATAGGGTCACTACACAACCAATCAGGTGTAATTTTGACCCTAGAGAAGAATACCAGAGAGGCCAGGAGAAGTTGTTCTCCACTCTGTGCCACTAAATTGGGTGTTAGGGCTTCTCTCCACACTGCCACTTCTATCCCAAATGCAGTAGCAAGGAGAGAATTCAAATTGATGATTTTCTGGTATTGCCAGCTCAGATCTTGTTTTTTTTTGGGGGGGTTGGGGGGGTAATGTTTTTAGCAAGTTCATAATCTAAAGGGGGCATATCCTAGCCTCTGCTATTCTAAATTAGCCACTTCAGTTATGAAAATTTTAAAAAAACCCACTCTATTTTAGGTTCGTAATCATTTCAGAGTAAACATTTGACTTAAATGAACCCTAGTAGGAAGCTATTTCAGAGAAGTTGATAGCAATGCTATTGCTGTACATTGTCATTACAAATTTTAAATGTCAATGTGGCTAGACATCAAAAATCTAACCTCTACTCTTCATTGCTTCCCATCATCATTATCACCATCACATGTAGGAAATATAAAGAGGAGGAGAAAGATATGGTCTCTAGACTGTAAGCTCTTTGTGGACAGGGAATGTGTGTTTATTTTTATATTGTTCACTCCTAAGCACTTAATACAGTGCTTTGCACATAGTTAAGTGCTCAATAAATATGTGAATGAATGAAAGAATGAAGGCTTAGGTGTGAATGGAGATGGCAAAAGCTGAGACAGGCTCAGGATTTAAAGAGATGCAAGTTTGGCCTTGGTATTCCCTACTTGGTGTAGTCGCAGAAACTGCTTTGCCAATGTTCAGGTGGCCCTTATCCTTTCTTTCCCCAGGGCTTGGGCATGTCTCCCTATGTAATTCTGAAGATTAGTAATAGATAAGTAATTCTGAACTAGCCAGATAACTCAGGGCCTGCAAATTGTTGACCTACCAGTGAACCTATCAGTACCAACCAATCAATAAATCAATGGCATTTGAGTGCTTACTTCTTTTTAAATGATATTTATAAGGCTTACTATGTGCCAGGCACTGTTCTAAGCACTGGGGTAGATACAAGCTAATCAGATTGGACAAATATGCCCCATATAGGATTCAGTTATTCATTCATTGTCATATTTGTTACATTTTTACTGTTTGCAGAGCACTGTACCAAGCGTTTGGGAGAGTACAATATAAAAATGAACAGACACATTCCCTGCCCAAAATGAGTGTACATTCTAGAGGGGGAGACAGACATTAATATGAATAAATAAATTATAGATATGCACATAGCGCTCTGTCAATCCCCATTTTACAGATGAGGTAACAGAAGCATACAGAAGTGAAGTGACTTTCATAAGGTCACACAGCAGCCAGATGGCAGGGCCAGGATTAGAACCCAGGTCCTCTGACTCCCAAGCCCATCCTCTTTCCACTAGGCCACGGTACTTACTGTGTTCAGAGCACTGTACAAAGTCCTTGGAAGTGAATTATTCAGTAGAGATGGTAGACATGATCCCAGCCCTTGAGGAGTTCACAGTCTGATGGGTGGAATTTGCAGTCTAGCACCGGTCAGTTTAAAATGATCCCCCTCCAACAGTGGAGACCCATTCAGTCTTGCCAAAATCAGCCAAGAGGAGGAGAAGATCCTATCCCTGGGTAGAGCTATGGAGCTCAGTGGGAACTCAAATGTCCTCTGTAATTTCCTTGGGGTGGGGTCATTCCCTCCCTTTTCTGTTGTGGATCCAATCTCATAGTATAAACCTCCTTCCCTTCCCCACAGCACCTGCATATATGTATATATGGTTGTACATATTTATTACTCTATTTATTTATTTATTTATTTTACTTGTACATTTCTATCCTATTTATTTTATTTTGTTGGTATGTTTGGTTCTGTTCTCTGTCTCCCCCTTTTAGACTGTGAGCCCACTGTTGGGTAGGGACTGTCTCTATGTGTTGCCAATTTGTACTTCCCAAGCGCTTAGTACAGTGCTCTGCACATAGTAAGCGCTCAATAAATACGATTGATTGATAGTAATAGTGAGAAGCAGTGTGGCTTAGTGGAAAGAACATGGGCTTGGGAGCCAGAGAACGTGGGTTCTAATCCCAGCTCCGCCACTTGTCTGCTGTGTGACACTGGGCAAGCCACTTCTCTGTGCCTCAGTTATCTCATCTTTAAAATGGGGATTAAGACTGTGAACCCCACGTGAGACAACCTGATTCGCTTGTATCTATTCCAGTGCTTGGTAGATAGTAAGCACTGAACAAATACCCCAATTATTATGATGGTTATAATATACCTTATAAGGCTCGATCCTAACCTAGATCATCTTCAGGTCCTTGCTATCACTGCCTTCTGGAACTGGAGCAAGCCCACCTGTATTTAACAAGGAATCTGGAATCCTGATGGGGAAGCAGCGGGGCCCAGTGGAAAGAGCAGGGGCTTGGGAGTCAAAAGAGCTGGGTTCTAATCCTGACTCTACCATTTGTATATTGTGTGACCTTGGAAGATACAATCTGATTATCTTGTATCTACCTCAGTGCTTGGTACAGTGCCTGGCACATAGTAAGCGCTTACAAGTACATAAAAAATTCATATTTGAGGTGGCGACTCAAGTTGTACACCCTTCTGACAACAAACAGCTAGGTACGAGGGGTGCCTCAGTGCCACTTCGAAGATTCCGGAGACTTGAACTCTATATGTGAAGAATTCTGGTGGTACATTTTTCCTTCCAGAATAGCAGCGGCTAAGTGGTCTCTTTCCTTGGGATATTAAAGGAGGTCTTTTAAAATGAATCTGGGTAATGCTTTTATACATTTTAAGATCCCGAAGGCATATGTTTCATTTCATTTTAGGCCTTTTGTTGATGGAGTAAGCAATTTGGGGGAAGTACGTTCTTGGAAAAAATTTACAATGCATTTTAAGCCAGTCAAAATCAATTTCTTCTTTTTCAAAAAGCAAATGATAAACAATTTTGGGAGACTTTGATGGTGACATGTAGAGATTTCTGATATTCCCACTGTGATGTGCAAAGTAGCTGTGTTCTTCAGCAGACAAGGAATTTATACCAATATTTCCACTTCACACAGACTTTTTCCTTATATTTAGATTTTAGCACTGATCTGAAATTGGACCATTGATTTTGAAATCTCATTATGCATCCACTTATCTATGTTTAATTGAATGGAACTGTGAGTTGCATGTTGAAAGCACAAAATTCTGAAAGTCAAAGATATGTGGCCTAGAGGAAAGAGCATGGGCCTGGGTGACAGGACCTGGGTTCTAACCACTGCCGCTTGTTTGCTGTGTGACCTTGGGCAAGTCAATTAACTTCTCTGTGCCTCAGTTAGTTCATCTCTAAAATGGGGACTCCATTCTTTATCTGCCTTCTAATTAGACTTTGAGCCCCATGTGGGACAGGGATTTTGTCTGACTGGATTATCTCATATATACGCCAGCACTTAATGCAGTGCTTGTCATATAAGCATTTAAAAATTCCATTATTATCATTATTACTATTAATAATAATGATAACTAATTATTACTATGTCTATAAAGACATGAAATATTTATGGGTAGAAGCTTATTTTGAGATTTTCAAATATTAACAATGTTAATAACTAAAAGTAAATATCTACAGTAGTAATAGCTGAATAAAGCTTCAACTGCTAGACTATAAGCTCCTTGTAGGCAAGGAACATGTCTTCCAACTCTGTTACTTTGTATTAATTCATTCAGTCGCTTATTGAGTGCTTACTGTGTGCCAAGCACTACAATAAGTGCTTGGGAGAGTACAATATAACAATAAACAGACACATTCCCTGCCCACAGCAGCTTACAGTTTGGAGGGGAAGACGGACATTAATATAAATAAAATAATTACAGGTATGCATAAGTGCTGTGGGGCTGGGAAGGGGAATGAATAAAGGGAGCGAGTCAAGGTGATGCAGAAGGGAGTGGTAGAAGAGGAAAGGGGGGCTTAGGGAAGGCATCTCTGAGGAGGTGTGGCATCAAGGCTATGAAGGCTGGGAGAGTAATTGTACTCTCCCATTCATTCATTCATTCATTCATTCATTCAATCGTATTTATTGAGCACTTACTGTGTGCAGAGCACTGTACTAAGCGCTTGGGAAATACAAGTTGGCAACATATAGAGACAGTCCCTACCCAACAACGGGCTCACAGTCTAGAAGGGGGACAGTCTAGAAGGGGGACAGTACACCCAAGCACTTGGTATATATGTATATATGTTTGTACGTATTTATTACTCTATTTTATTTGTACATATTGATTCTATTTATTTTATTTTGTTAATATGTTTTGTTTTATTCTCTGTCTCCTCCTTCTAGACTGTGAGCCCACTGTTGGGTAGGGACCGTCTCTGTATGTTGCCAACTTGTACTTCCCAAGCACTTGGTACAGTGCTCTGCACACAGTAAGCACTCAATAAATACAAATGAATGAATGAATGAACTTAGTACAATGCTCTGCACATAGTAAGCACTCAGTAAATACCATTGCTTTGTGACGGGACATTCCTTTGTTATACAAATGTTGTCAATGCTTAGGCAGTCAACATTCCTATAGTAAATTCTCCCAATCTCTCTATTCTTGGGAATAACTAATCAGTGGCTTTAATTGCGGTAGAGGTGTCTAGCTCTGTTTGGTTTAGAGAAACTATTTTCCCAGCCTACAACTCCAAGCCTTCATTTAAAGAGTGGATTCCTAGGGCAGGTGGGGCACAAGTCCGGACTCCCGGATCCTGGATACTCTACTGTTTTTCCTATCTTTAATCTATTTTAATATCTGTCTCTGCCTGTAGACTGTAAGATCTTTGTGGGCAGGGATAATATCTACCAACTCTTTTACAAGTATTTTACAAACATTAAGGACAGTTGAAAGTGAGAGAGAGTCAAGTGTAATGCCAGGTTGTGAGCTTGAGAAAAATGGAGGATAATGGTGTTGGGCACAGCTTGGTTTTGAGGTTGCAAACAGTTTGTGATGTCAGCACTATGGCCTAGTGGAAACAGTCAGAGGACCTGGGTTCTAACCCCTTTTTGACTTTTTTTTAATGATATTTGTCAGGACTTACTATGTGCCAGCACCGTACTAAGCACTGGGTTATATAGACGCTAATCAGGTTAGACACAGTCCATGTCGCAGATGGGGCTCACAGTCTTAATTCCCATTTTACTGTTGGGGAAACTGAGGAACAGATAATTTGAATAAATTTTCCAAGGTCACACAACAGACAAGTGGCAGAAACAGATTAAAACCCAAGTCCTCTGAGTCCCAGGCCTGTGCTTTATCCACTGGGCAATACTGCTTACCAGCTGTGTGACCTTAGGCAAGTCGCTTTAACTTAATTGTGCCTTAGTTTCCTGATCTGTAAAATAGGGCCTGAATACCTGTTCTTCCTCCTACATAAACTGTGAACTGCAAAGTAGGATAGAGACTATGATAATGCCTAACATATAGTAACACTTAACAAATACCACAGTTTTTATGATTTTATTATCTGTCCTCTAATTTTTTTCCTTAAAATGAATTCAGGAGCTTTTCAACACTAGATTTTAGCTTCTGCTAACTGGATCAATTTCCCTAAAAGTAAAGGATTCATTTACTTTTGGTTTATTAAGGATGTAGCAGAGGACTTTCTGGGTTTTGGTCCACTTTTGTTAGATATTCTCTTTTTCTCCTTGATACCAGAGATTTGTAAAAACAGTTTGCTGTTTATTGTTTCTCTGGATACAGCCTTCAATGATTTACTTTACACTTCACAAAGAACACATTATTAACTGCTTCAATAAATACAGTCGAAAGGCTTAAAGTTGAAAGGCCAAAGGCCAAAAGTGATACAATTAAAAGAAAAAAGCCAATGTTTTTTGACATCAAATTTTGCAACAAAAAATGAGATGACTGAAATAACCATTGAGTCATCACATTCATGGGTCTAAATTCTTTGGTGTTTTTTTTCCATTGAAAAGATGTTTGATTTTGTATCTATAATTTGTTTCATTTAGTCTCAGGTGCCGGATACAGTGCTCAATAGGCACTCCATAAATATTGATGGTGCCAATAGTTTAGGGTAATTTATATGTCTTCTACTTTGGTAGATGAAGTTGCTTTAAGAATTTGTACAGAGATAAACAGAATTCATGGGAAGCAGTATGGCTTAATGAAAAGAGTACAGGCCTGGGATTCGGAACATCTGGGCTCTAATTCCAGCTCTGCCATTTGCCTGCTTCGTGACCTTGGGCAAGTAACTGAACTCATCTCTGCTTGTTACCTCATCTGTAAAATAGGGGATAAATACTTCTCCCTCCTACTTAGACTGTGTGCCCCATGTGGGACAGGGACTGTGTCCAGTCTGATTATAGTGTAACTACCTCAATCAATCAATCATATTTACTGAGCGCTTAGTGTGCAGAACACTGTACTAAGTGCTAGGGAGAGTACAACACAACAGAGTTTATAGACACGTTCCCTGCACACAGTCAGCTTAGTCTACCCCAATGCTTAGTATAGTGACTGGCATATTGAAAGCACTTAATAAATAGCACAATTAAGTGATTACAGTTCTGAGAAGTAGGCGTAGTACTGCCAGCTAATTTACAAAGACTATTTGAGTACTTCAGAACCGTATAGGAGCCGTATAAGGTTTAACCATCTGGAAATTTTCTGAACAAGCTTGACTGTTAGCTTCCCCTCCTAGTAGGCTCCAGCTGTGCCCTCTCTGATGACTTTGCATTAAAGTTTTGTACCAGTAGCATGTCAGGCTAACTGAACCCCTCATTCATGGGTTTGGGGAGAGAGTGATATCTCTCCTGATTTCTCCAGTGAGGTGAGGTTCATGGAAAAAAGGTTCATTTTTATTCACTTGCAAATCCAGAAAATAGTTTTGGGAAAATCTTTTCTACCAGTATCACTGAACTTACATTGCTCAAAAACGGGCTTTAGGAAAGAATGTGCACCTAAGGCTATATTCCTAAATCCTTTGTTTAATATTTCTATAGATATCAGAGTTAGTTCGTTCTGGATTACTAATCTGCCTCAAATTACAAATCCATTTGAGTAGCTTTTTTCTTTCCCATAGAGTGATTAAATATGTTCACCTTTATAACTGGTGAATGGATTATAGTACTTAGCATTTTTTCCCAAGAACCGTAGCCATATCCTACAATTAAATTTGAGAACTTCTTTGCACCCTTTTTTATATTCTCCAACACAAGGATGTCATTAAGAAGGCAGCACCAAGTGCAACGAAGAACATATATTTCCCTCATCAAAAATGCTTCGGAAACAATGATAATACTTCCAAGAACCACTACAGGTGTTTATCAGAATGAGTCAGGTAGAATATCACATTTGGTCTATGGAAATAATTTCTAGTAAATTTCTTTTGAAGTGGCGGGATGCTCGGAAATTGGCTTTCATGTGGCAGAGAGAGCTTAGGTTGCAATTGCTAGAAAGCTAAAAATGGCTCCATCTTTCCTGGCATGGCTTAGTCATTTGCTCCATCATGACGGATGTGTGCGGTCCCTGAGGATTTAGCCTCTCAGAGTCCTCCCCACACCTCACTGTGGTGTGGGGATAAAATGGCAGGATGTAAGAACTGTGCCATTCGGGGGGAAAGGGTTTCAGCGGGAATGCTGAGAATAGCTGAGAAGCAGTCTGATATACTAGATAGAGCCTGGGCCTGACAGAAGGTCATGGGTTCTAATCCCAGCTCCACCACTTGTCTGCTCTGTAACCTTGGACAAGTCACTTCACTTTTCAGCGCCTCAGTGACCTCACCTGTAAAATGGTGAATGAGGCTGTGAGCCCCATGTGGGACAGGGACTGTCCCATCACACAAATGAGGGAATTGAGGCCCGGAGAAGTGAAGTGACTTGCCCAAAGTCACACTTCTGACAGGTGGCGGAGCCGGGATTCGAACCCATGACCTCGGACTCCCGAGGCCTTCCCAGACTGAGCCCCTTCCTTCCTCTCCCCCTCGTCCCCCTCTCCATCCCCCCCATCTTACCTCCTTCCCTTCCCCACAGCACCTGTATATATGTATATATGTTTGTACATATTTATTACTCTATTTTATCTGTACATATCTAGTCTATTTATTTTATTTTGTTAGTATGTTTGGTTTTGTTCTCTGTCTCCCCCTTTTAGACTGTGAGCCCACTGTTGGGTAGGGACTGTCTCTATATGTTGCCAATTTGTACTTCCCAAGCGCTTAGTACAGTGCTCTGCACATAGTAAGCGCTCAATAAATACAATTGATGATGATGATGTTGTCCAAACTGATTTGATTGATTGATTGATGAGGGGGGAATTCATTAGACAATGCATCCCAGAGCCCCCACTTCTTTCTCAGTGCATCCCCACCCAGGAGAATGATGGTGCGCTGGCAATCCTTTCTACACTGGCTGCATCGAAGATCACGATGATATGATTAGGCACTTGGGATTTATAATTCCTAACACTCTTTTTCTTTGGAATTAATCAGCAGAGCCCGCTACACAATCTTCTGCTATGGATCATTGTTTGAGTCTGGGTTTCACTAAGTGTTTAAAGTCATAATCGGTACTGAAACAATCTTAAGTATATAACAAATCTGGCATTTTACCAATTTATGTCCTTTGGGGCTCCTTATTAAGGTGTGTTCCATATCACCTTGCTGGCGAAGCTTTCATTTTGAACCTTTGAAGATGACCTTGGGCAAGTCACTTTGCTTCTCTGGGCCTCAGTTACCTCATCTGTAGAAGGGAAGCAGCGTGGCTCGGTGGAAAGAGCACGGGCTTGGGAGTCAGAGGTCATGGGTTCTAATTCCGACTCTGCCACTTGTCAGCTGTGTGACTTTGGGCAAGTCACTTGACTTCTCTCTGCCTCAGTTCCCTCATCTGTACAATGGGGATTAAGACTGTGAGCCCCGTGTGGGACAACCTGATCACCTTGTATCCCCTCAGCGCTTAGAACAGTGCTTTGCGCATAGTAAGCGCTTGACAAATACCATTATTATTATTATTATTATTATTTGTTTGTATCCACCCCAGTGCTTAGTACAGTGCCTAGGACACAGTAAGTGCTTAACGAATATCACAATTATGATTATTAGCTGGCTCTCCTGCTGGTCTACAGCACGATGGCTCAGTGCGGCACAGGCAGTGGTCACTTTGGGCGTGAATGGGTTTTACATGTAAAATTCTCACATGTCCTGAACAATAATAATAATTATGGTATTTGTTAAGGATTTACCATGTGCCAAGCACTGTTCTAAGCCCTGGGGTAGATACAAGTTAAGCAGGTCAGATTCAGTCCCTGTCCCACAAGGGGCTCACACACATAATCTCCATTTCATGGATGAGGTAACTGAGGCCCAAAGAAGTGAGGTGACTGGCCCAAGGTCACACAGCAGACACATGGCGGAGCTGAGATTAGAACTCCCAAGGTTGTGCTCTATCCCCTAAGCCACAACACTTCTCCAAGTGATTCTCTAAGTGTTTTATTCCTTCCCGCCTACATCCATGTTGTGAGTTTTGTTGCCACTGAGGCAATGGATGCAAGGACAAGAGACTCTGAGGAACACTAGCCCGACCAGCAATTCTTCATGACATTCATTCATTCATTCAGTCATATTTATTGAGCACTTACTGTGTGCAGAGCATTGGGTCGAGGCTCATCACCCCACCCTCGGCCCCATAGCATTTATTTACATATCCATAATGTATTTATATTAATTTCTGTGTCTGCTCCAAAACCATAATCTCCTCCTGGGCAGGGAACTTGTCTACGAACTCTGTTGCAGTGAAGTCTCCCAAGAACTTGGAGAAGCAGCGTGGCCTGGAGAAAGCAGCATCACTTAGTGGATAGAACACAGGCCTGGGAGTGAGAAGGACCTGGGTTCTAATTCCAGGTCTTCCAGTTGTTTGCTTTGTGACCTTGGGCAAGTCATTTCACTTCCTCTGTGCCTCAGTTACCCTAACTGTAAAATGGGGATACCTGTTCCCCATCCAACATAGACTGGGAGCCCCATGTGGAACAGGGACTGTGGCTGACCAGATTGTCTACCTACTCCAGTGCTTAGACAGTGTTTGACACATAGCAAGCCCTTAACAAATACCATAAAAAAGTGCTTAGTGCATTGATCTGTGCACAGTAAGTACTCAGTAAATATAAGTAAAAATGGCTGGAGGGGTTGATTGATCAGTTCTTTACAAAAAGAGAGACACCTTCATGCAAGGATATTGGTTAATTGTGCAAGGCATTTCAACAAATCAATCAATTGAATGATTGATTGATTATTGGCTAAAAGTCCAAAGCATTTCAGGGCATTCTTACCCTACCCTTACTCTGATTTCCATTTTTATTCTTTTTCTTTTTATTCAATTTTATTCTTAAATACAGAAGGTTTGAGAGCTCAGGATACATGCCTGTAGTTGCAGATACTGGGTGAGATTTCAATGAAAAGAGCACATGAATGCATTACCACAGAAATGAAGAAGAATTTCTAGGAAAATACAAGGACATTCATCTCCTGAATTATCCTAACTTGTAACCTGGGAGAGAGTAGGCCTAGTAAATGGTTATCTTGTGTTTTTTCCAAAGATTCCCTGGGATTCAGAAGGATCTGGGTTCTAATCCAGGCTCTACCACTTTTCTGCTGTGTGACCTTGGGCAAGTCACTTCACTTCTCTGTGCCTCAGTTCCCTCATCTGTAAAATAGGGATTGAGACTGTGAGTCCCATGTGGGACAGGGACTGTGTCCAACCCGATTTGCTTGTATACACCCCAGTGCTTAGTACAGTGCCTGGCACATAGTAAGTGCTTAACAAATACCACAGTTATTAATTATTATCCATGGCCTTTATTGTTTGAGAGTCACAGATGCATCCAGGATCTGGGGAAGACTGTGTGGCCTAGGTTAGCTGAGTTTAATTTTAAGGAAAAAAGGTAGATTAGTAGTCACTTATAGAAATGAGGCTTTTATTCTCACGTGAATAGGTGTTTCCTTGGTCTCTGTTGATATTTTTCCCCGAATATTTTTCACCTGAAGGCTGTATTATTTCCCAGAATTGGATTGTCAATCAGAAGCTCTGGTTGGATGTCACCAGGGCTCTCATTAGAAAGCTTTTGTACCATAAAGCGATGTCCAAAGTTGGGGATCCATTTTGGATTTTAGACTGTAAGCTCATCTCTAGACTGTAAACTCATGGGCAGGGAATGTCGGTTTATTGTTATATTGTACTCTCCCAAGGGCTTAGTACATTGATCTGCACACAGTAAGTGCTCGATAAATAGTCAGATGAATGAATGAATGATCTTACAGCCGTAACTAATGCTTAGCCAAGATACTGTGGGTAGATTACTCCCTCTCTCTACCTGGATACCCAAAATATTATAGTTTCTCTGGCTTCCCAAGTAGTTTGGTGGGAAGTTAGAAAGCTGCCTACTGTCTCCCAACATATTTGCGAGGTGAGGCTTCAGATGTTCAGCGTGGGCTACTCATCAGCATGCCCTAATGGATAGAGCACAGGCTTGGGTGACAGAAGGACCTGGGTTCTAATTCTGACTCTGCCACTTGTTTGCTGTGTGACCTTGGGCAAGTCGCTGCACTTCTCCATGCCTCAGTACCTCATCTGTAAAATGGGGATTAAGACTATCAGCCCCATGTGAAACGGGCACTGGGTCCAGCCTGATTACCTTGTATCTACCCCAGGGCTTAGAACAGTCCTTGGCACATAGTAAGCACTTAACAAATACCATAATAATGATAATTATCATCATAATTATTATTCTGGTTGAGTTACATTTATTTGAAGAGTCATCCAGGTGGTGGTCCTGGGCATTATCAGGAACACTGAACAGAAGCCACCCAACAAATGGCTGGTGAAACCTGGAAGAAGCTTCAACCCAAGCTGCTCAACAGGGAGATATATATATATATCAATATATAGACACACACACACACACACACACACACACACACACACCCCATTCTTCACATTCAGAAATGATGCCAATGATGCTGAGACCCTACTTGTGTGTGAGTGAGGTTGAATAGACCTATGTACAGTTGACCAACACAGCACACCAAAAATATGAAGCCTACACATAGATGCACATGTGCACACACAAACACACACCTCCTAAATACACATGTATTCATTTTGGAAACAGAAAGATTGCATTACGTTTGAAAAACATGTTGCATGTGAAGCAGCGTGGCTCAGTGGAAAGAGCACAGGCTATGGAGTCAGAGGCCATGGGTTCAAATCCCAGCTCTGCCAATTCATTCAATCCTGTTTATTGAGCACTTACGGTGTGCAGAGCACTGTACTAAGCGCTTGGGAAGTACAAGTTGGCAACATATAGAGACGGTCCCTACCCAACAATGGGTTCACAGTCTAGAATTGTCAGCTATGTGACTTTGGGCAAGTCGCTTAACTTCTCTGTGCCTCAGTTACCTCATCTGTAAAAAGGGGGTTAAGACTGTGAGCCCCTGCGGGACAACCTGTTCACCTCCCCAGCGCTTAGAACAGTGCTTTGCTCATAGTAAGCACTTAATAAATGCTATTATCATTATTATGTCTTACCCCAGACCTCAGACCACTTAGAATATTTTCACCTTTTATTCTTTTTTTTAAATCTGTTGCCTTAGTAACCGTCTGGACCTTTATTCCACAAGCTATTTCTAAACTAAGAAGCCTCTTTTGAAAAAGTCATAGGATGATCTGATGCTCTTTAAAAATATGTTTTCATATATGAAAAAAGTTCAGAGTACGATGTTATTGTCATAGGTTTGTCAGCCGGGTCCATCTCTAAAGTGGTAACATTCTGTCTCCACTCAGCATTGGTTTGTTCTTTATTAGAGTAGGGGCCTCAGGTTTGCACCCAAAAGTAAAGCATCATATGGGGAATTAGGAGAGGGTTCAAAAAAGAACAACAGTGTAGTGATTGAGGAATTGGGAGCCAGACCCATGGAGGAAAAGTTTGCTCTTCAAATACAGCAGAGGGGTTTTGATGAGTTTCTTCACTAGAGACAGTCCAACTGTAACTAGTTTAAATAATAGGAGATTTGAGGGATTTCAGACTAATAGGATTCTGAGGGACGTGGCATAGTGGAAAGAGCATGGGCCTGGGAGAAAGAGGACCTGTTGTATTCTGCTCTCCCAGATGCTTATCCCAGTGCTCTGCTCACAATAAATGTGCAATAAACACCATTTTTTAGGGTATTTGTTAAGCATTTACACTGTTCTAAGCAATGGGATAGAGATAAAATAATCTGGTTGGACACAGTCCTTGTCCCACATGGGGCTCACAATCTTCATCCCCATTTTAATAATAATAATTGCGGTATTTGTTAAGCGTATGTGCCAGGCACTCTACTAAGCACTGGGGTGTATACAAGCAAATCGGGTTGAACACCATCCCTGTCCCACGTGGGACTCACAGTCTCAATCCCTATTTTACAGATGAGGGAACTGAGGCCCAGAGAAGTGAAGTGACTTGCCCAAGGTCACATTTCAGACAAGCGGCAGAGCCGGGATTAGAAGCTGTGACCTTCTGATTCCCAGGCCGGTGCTATATCCACTACTCCGTGCTGTTTCATTGATCTAGACTGTGAGCCCATTGTTGGGTAGGGACCGTCTCTATACGTTGCCAACATGTACTTCCCAAGTGTTTAGTACAGTGCTCTGCACACAGTAAGTGCTCAATAAATACGATTGAATGATTGCTATCTACTCCAGTACTTAGTACAGTGCCTGGCACATAGTAAGTGCTTAAAAATACCAGAAGAAAAAAGTGGTCATATCTCCATCTCTGCACACTTTAATTGAAAGGAAGATAGTACCTTTTCTGAATAGCTGGATGTCATTCATCATGAAGCCAGGGGCATGGATAGGCTGGCAATTCAGATACTATAAAATATGGTCACTGCATAGTGAAGAATACCATCCACATACTGGCAGTTAAAAGCTTTCAGAAATGGTTCTTTAAGGAAATCATTGCCCAGAATCTTCTATCCTTTCCTTTTCTGCATGGCAAAAAATCCAGATGTTTCTCAAAGCACTTGTCCCTTGTGGTTTTGGTCAAAGGGAAAGCTGATGAGAATGCTCCATAAAAAAAGAACTGAGGTGGAGCAAAATTCTCTTGGGAAAGAGCCTCTGAGGCCCTGGAGAATAGGAAGGCAGAGATGCTGTGCAAACCATTAACTTTGAGTTACTGCCCTTCTAATTTTTTTATCATTAGTGGGGTGTAGCGATATAAATATGTGTCTTTGCCATTGCAGAGCTGAAAAATCTGTTTATTTAGAATAATATTTCAGTGTAAGAGACAATTCCAGTGGTCCATATTCAGTCAATCAATTGTATTTATTGAGCACTTACTGTGTGCAGAACACTGTTATGAGTGCTTGGGAGAGTACCATATAAGAGACACTTTGCCCACAGTGAGTTCGTAGTCTAAAGGAGGAGACAGACATTAATGTAAATGAATAAACAGATATATGCATAAGTGCTGGGGGCTTGGGGGGGTGAATAAAGTGGAAAATCAGGGTGACACAAAAGGGAGTGGGAAAAAGGGGAAATTAGGGCTTAGTCAGGGAAAGACTCTTGGAGGAGTTGTGCCTTAAATAAGGCTTTGAAGGTGGAGAGAGTTATTGTTTGTTGTATGTGAAAAGGGAATGCATTCCAGGCCAGAGGCAAGAAGTGGGCAAGAGGTCAGCCGTGAAGATAGAAGAGAGTGAGGTACAGTGAGTAGGTTGGCATTAGAGGAATGAAGTGTGTGGGCAGGATTGTAATGGGAGAGCAGAGAGGTGAAGTAGGAGGGAGCAAGGTAATTGAGCCCTTTAAAACTGATGGTGAGGAGTTTCTGTTTGTTGCAGAGATGCATGGGCAACCACTGGAGGTTCTTCAGGAGTGCGGAAACATGGACTGATCTTTTTTGTAGAAAAATGATCCGGGTAGCAGAGTGAAGTGTGGATTGGATAGGGAAGAGACAAGAGGCAGGGAGGTCAGCAAAAAGGCTGATATAGTAATCAAGGCAGGATAGGATAAGTGCTTTGAACATGGTAGTGGTTTGGATGGAGAGAAAAGGGTGGGTTTTGGTGATGTGAAGGTTGAAACGACAGGATAGATTGCATGTTGAATGAGAGAGATGAGTCAAGGTTAACCCCAAGGTTTCAGGCTTGTGAGAAAGGGTGGTGGTGCTGTCTTTGGTGATCAGAAAATAATGGTGAAAGACAGGATTTGGGTAAAAAGATAAGGAGTTCTGTTTGGGACATGCTCAGTTTGAGGAGGCAGTGGGGCATCTAGGTAGAATTGACCTGAAAGCAGGAGGAAATGTGAGACTGCAGAGAGGGAGAGAGATCATGGATGAGAGGTAGACTTGGGAATCATTTGCAAAGATGTGGTAGTTGAAGTCATGGGAGCGAATGAGTTATCCAAGGGAGTGGGTGTAGATAGAGAAGAGGAGACCCAGAACTGAACCTTGAGGGACTCCCACGATTAGTGGGTGGGAAGCAGAGGAGGAGCCTGAGAAAGAGACTGAGAATGAGTGGCCAGAGAGATAGGAATAGAGCCAGGAGAGGACAGTGTCAGTGAAGCCAATGTTGGATAATAATAATAACAATAATGATGGCATTTATTAAGCGCTTACTATGTGAAAAGCACTGTTCTAAGCGCTGGGGAGGTTACAAGGTGATCAGATTGTCCCAACGGGGGGCTCACAGTCTTAATCCCCATTTTACAGATGAGGTAACTAAGGCACAGAGAAGTTAATTGACTTGCCCAAAGTCACACAGCTGACAATTGGTGGAGCCCGGATTTGAACCCATGACCTCTGACTCCAAAGTCCGTGCTCTTTCCACTGAGCCACTCTGGTTCTCTAATATTTCCAGGAGGAGGGGGTGGTTGACAGTGTCAAAGCTGAGAGGATGGAGTAGAAACCATTGAATTTGGCAAGGAGATCATTTGTGACCTTTGAGAGGGCAGTTTCTGTGGAGTGAAGAGAATGGAAGTCGGATTGGAGGGGGTCGAGGAGGGAATTGGAGGAGAGGAACTTGAGACTGCAAACTCACTCAAGGACTTTGGAGAGGAATGGTAGGAGGGAAATAGGGTGATAACTGAAGGGAGCCCTGGGGTCAAGGGAGGGTTCTGTTTTGTTTTTTAAGATAGAGGAGACGTGGGCATGTTTGAAAGTGATGGAGAAGAAGCCACTGAGAGTGAACAGTTGAAAATGGCTGTTAGGGAGGGAAGAAGGGAGGGGGCAGGTGTTTTGGTAAGGTGTGACGGGATGGTGTTGGATGCACAGGTGGATGGGGGATTTTGAGAGCAGGCAGGAGAGCTCCTCTTGAGAGTCTGTTGCGAAAGATGGGAGAATTGAAGAAGGTGCAGGAGAAGGGAGGGACTGGAGAAGAGCAGGGGAGATTTTAAGGAGATCATGCCTGATAGTTTCAATTTTCTCAATAAAGTAGATGGCCAGGTCATTAGAGACAAGAGATGGGGGAGGTCGGGGACAAGGGGTTTGAGAAGGGAGTTAAACATCTGGAACAACTGGCAAGGGCAATGGGAATGGGTGTCCATAAGGATGGAGACATAATTTTGCCAGGCAGAGGAGTGGGCAGAGCTAGTGAAGCAGTGTCGCTCAGTGGAAAGAGCCCGGGCTTGGAAGTCAGAGGTCATGGGTTCTAATTCCAGCTCTGCCACTTGTCAGCTGTGTGACTTTGGGCAAGTCACTTAACTTCTCTGGGCCTCAGTTACCTCATCTGTAAAATGGGGACTAAGACTGTGAGCCCCACGTGGGACAACCTAATCACCCTTGTATCCCCCCAGCGCTTAGAACAGTGCTTTGCACATAGTAAGTGCTTAACAAATACCATTATTATTATTATTAAAGTATGCAAGGACAAAATTGAAGTGGACAAGGTCGCCCTGCTATCTAGATTTCTACCAGCAGCACTATTTTCTGGCTCGTGCACAGGAGCGAAGAAAGCAGACTGTGGAGGTGATCCAGGGCTGTGACGTGGTGGTACAAGACTGACAAAAGGATAGGGGAGCAAGCGAGTTGAGTTCAGTAGAAAGGGTGGTCTTGAGGGCATCAAATTGGTTATCACTTAAGGTAATTTGGGTGTGAAAGGTAAATGGGGCATATTCTTAGATATATCCAGGTATGACCAGTTTTCTCAACCTTTACCTTATGGATCAACACTATGTCCAATATTTAAATATTAGAAGCTTCCACTTTCAACCATCATTTCTTGAAGCTGCTCGTATTCCTGGTTAATTATTTCAGACTCAGAGGATTCTGTAGTTCGCAATAATTCTTGTGTCAGTGTCAGATACAACTTCTGGAAAGTCTAGTCAAGGTTTGGCTTTCCTTTCCCGATTCACTATAATTTATTTCTACCTAAACACACGTCTAGGAAAATAGAGAAAATATGATGGAGTTGCATGAATGGCAAGGAGTTTCTCTTTTGCCACAAGTAATCCTCTCTTACTGCCTTTCTGATTATGTTAATGCCACACTTGTTCTTGGACTGACTTCAAAGTTCCAATAAAATAGCTGTTCAAATGGGGCCTTTCTTAGATTTTCATCTTTCCAGTGCGTTCGGGACTTGTTTTCCACAGACAGACCCCTGAAAGTTTATAGCTGACATTTTATTTGGTCTTTCTAGAGGCTGTGTTCTTATGTTCTGTGTTCATTATGATGTCATTCCCAGAAGAACTGCCTGGAGGAAAATGAGCATGGCCATTGTGACAGGGAGAAGCTGAGAGATTTCTCTTTATGTGGATTAAGGGGGTTTCTGAGCACCACAGATTGTATTTATCCCCAGGTGTTTCTGGAACTGCTCCTGACAAAGCTCTCAGGAGGAATCATGTCTTTTGCGACTCTGGATGGGTACACAGAACCGTTCCCTTCAGACGCCACAAATGTCTGCTCCATTTTAACTACATCTCCTTGGCCTTGCCCTCGCACGTGCTTCGGGCTAGTAATTAGCCTGAGCTGATTGCATTTCTCCACATCACCCATATGCCTCTATTATCTTTTCATTATTCTCCTTCCTTTCAAGACAGCAGCAATACTGTTCTGGTATTTCTTTGGCTTGGAATCAATTCTGTTCTCCTGCCAAGTGTCATTGATCCTCCAAAGTGCCTGTGCTGAAGTTTGTAACTTTGTTTCTTTAAAAAAAAAAATCCAAGCTTGCTTTGGAGCCCTACTATAAATAGCCTGGACTTTATTTAAGGTCTTCTGCTGATAATTCACCAGACTGATTTTATCTTTACTAATAGTCTTGATTCATAAAGTGACATTTCCAACAGTTATTTCATTAATTTTACCCCACTGTGCTGTTTAATTATTCAGAAGCAGTGTGGCTTAGTGGAAAGAGTATGAGCTTGGGAGTCAGAGGTTATGGGTTCTAATGGTGATGATGATGATGGTATTTGTTAAGTGCTTACTATGTGCCAAGCACTGTTCTAAGCATTGGGGTAGATAGAAGGTAATGAGGTTGTCCCACAGTCTTAATCCCCATTGACCATGGGAAAGCCACTTAACTTCTCTGTGCCTCAGTTACCTCATCTGTAAAATGGGGATTAAGACTGTGGGCTCCACATGGGACAACTTGATTACCTTGTATCTACACCAGTGCTTAGAACAGTGCTTGGCACATAGTAAGCACTTAACAATTACCATTATTATTATTATTGTTCTGAATAAGGGATGCTTATTTCTTTTGGCATTGATAGACTTGTTTCATCTTTCTAATAAAAAATAACTAGAAAGGTTCAAGTCCCTGCATAGCACTCTTATTGGGACCCCTTTGGTGATTCCTGAAGACCCTTCTTAGTAAACATCTTTTTTTCTTCCCGTCACTTACCCACTTTCCCATAGCTCCTATGGCCTCCCACCCCCCTGCACAAAACCTCCAAGCAGAGGATGATAGAGGTGAGTGTAGTAGGAGGGCTGAAGAGGATAAAGAGATTATTTGATAATGAAATCAGAGAGAGAGGCAGTAAGGCTAGCAGGATCTTGAATCAGTTGTCAATCTCTGACAGATTAGCACATTTGAAAAATCTAATAATCAGCCATCACAATCAGCATGAGAAAATTTGTCTAAATATCAAAAATGATCAAATATTGAACTGCCAGTTGAAAGTCATAGCATCTCTGCCAGGTTAGACCCATCTTTTGAAATCTGGTGAAGGGGAAAATCAGAATGCTGAGTCCCTGGTTCTGCAAGGGGCAGTGGCCTAGGATTTCACTCTGAGAGAGACTCAGACACTTCCCCTATTCAAGGAGTTTTCTAAGGAGTGGAATCTGGGAAACAGACTCTTTTATTTTTATTTCTTATGGTATTTGTTTAGTGTTTACTATGTACCAGTCATTGTACTAAGCACTGGGATAGATAAAAGGTGATCAGATTGGACACAGTCCCTGTCTCACATAAGGCTCATAGTCTTAATCCCCTCTCTAGACTGTAACCTCATTATGGGCAGGTAATGTATCTGTTACATTGTTATATTGTACTCTCTGAAGCACTTAGTACAGTACTCTGAACAAGTGCTCAATGAATACCCTTGATTGATTTACAGATGAAGTAACTGAGGCACAGAGAAGTTAAGTGATTTGCCAAAGGTCACACAGCAGACAAATGCCGGCAGAGGGGATTTCAAACTGCAGCTGGACAGACTCCATATGGGTCTCTTCCCTTCAGACAGAGGGTTGACGATTAGTTTGTACAACGTCTGAAATGAATGCATCAAATTATCAGTCATAATAAAAAAAACCCTTCAGTCCATATCTCCCCACTCCTCAAAAACCTCCTGTGGTTGCCAATCCTTCTCTGTGTCAAACAGAAACTTTTTACCATTGGCTTTAAGGCTTGCGATCAACTTGCCCCCCTCCTACCCTACCTCACTGTTCTCCTATTACAACACAGCCTGCATACTTCTCCAATACCAACCTATTTATTTTTCCTTGATATCATTGGTCTCACTGCTGACCCCTTCCTCCACATCCTCCTTCACTGCCTTCCCCTTCATTATTGTTATTATTATTATTACCATTATTATTATATTTGTCAAGCACAGTTTCTAAACACTGGGATAAGTACGGATTAATATGGTTATTCACAATCCTGGTCCCACTCGGGGTTCACAATCTAAGTAGGAGGGAGAACAGTCATTTAATCTCCATTTTACAGTTGAGAAACTAAGGCACAGAGAAGTTAAGTGACTTACTGAGTGCAGTTTGCACCTTGCATAAACAGCGTGTTAAATTTACCTTCATCGGGATTCAATACCTGTTCTCATTCTCCCATAGACTGTGAGTGTCATGTGGGAGAGGGACTGTGTCTGTCCTAACTGCCTGATATAATAATAATATCATATGATGGCATTTATTAAGCACTTACTGTGTGCAAAGCACTATTCTAAGCACTAGGAAGGATACAAGGTGATCAGGTTGACCCACGTGGGGCTCACAGTCTTAATCCCCATTTTACAGATGAGGTAACTGAGGCCCAGAGAAGTTAACTGACTTGCCCAAAGTCACACAACTAACAAGTGACAGAGTGGGATTTGAACCCATTACCTCTGACTCCAAAGCCTGTGCTCTTCCCACTGAGCCACGCTGCTTCGTCATTGCCTAGTTCAGTGCTTCCTATTATAACTATGGTATTGGTTAAGCGCTTACTATGTTCCAAGCTCTGTTAAGAATGATTCTAAGAATCATTCATTGAGCAAATTGGACTTAGGAAAAAAAAACAGTATAAAGGGTCATAGTTAAACATTTTCCAATATAAGCACAACTGACACTAAGTCTTTGCATTACCAGGCAATCATTCAAATTAGCTGTCCTCAATTTCTTCATCTATAAAATATCTAGCCCTATTTCAAAGGGGTATTGTGATAGTAAATGAGATAATTATATGTGTAGCATTTTGAAAGCCTCAAGAGAAAGGCACAATATAAATTCAAGGTATTATTATGCAGCTTAATTGCATATTAAAAATTCAGGTAAGACAAGAGTAATCGTTTAGCCTTCAAACTCTGTTAGTACATTTTTAGAGAGAAGAAGAAGATCACGGATGATTAAATTGCTCAGGAAATAGAATAATAAATTCGACTTATTTCTGAAATAAGTTTCTTTAATGAGGGTTAATTATCACTCTATGCCATATAAAAAGGTCTAAAATGCACTTTAAATGCACTTGAATATTTCATTTTATTTAAAGTAGTCTCCTTTTATTTTTTATACCTTTAAAGACCTGCATTAAAAATGAATATTTTTCTTTGCCAGGAATTGATGTTGAAATAATTTGTCATGGTAGAAAATTTTACTGGTGCAATCCATGACCTTTCTTTCCACAGTCTACTTTGCTGTATTTGAAGGCAATTTTGATCCATTGCATTTTTTCTTTAATACTACAGGTTTTTTCCTTCATTCTTTTCCTTTGTTCTGCCTTGGAACCCCATCTCCATCTATTGGCTCCACTTTAAGACTAGAGCATTTATTAGGACTACTGAACATCTCTAGCTCTTTCCATTTTGACTGCATTTCAACTGCATCTCTGACTGCATTCTGCAAGCATAACGGTTGCAATTTTAGGATGCAGCCCTAGGTTTACCCTGAAGTCACTGTGACTTTTTGGACAGCGACTCTCTTATGATGAATTCCTTAAAGACTAGTGCCTTTGAATTGCTTGATCTGGCTGACTATACCCTTTCCTAAGTGAATTAATGGATTCAGTGCCCCCAGTGAAGAGGTTGGGCAGGATGGGCAACTGTAAGCTCATAGTGGACAGGAAACAGGTCTACTTATTGTTATATTGTACTCTCCCAAGGTCTTAGTGCAGTGTTCTGCACATAGTAAGTGCTCAATAGATATGATTAAATGAATGAACAGACACAAGCCAGAAGCAGCATGGCCTAGTGGAAAGATCATTGGCCTGGGATTCAGAGGACGTGGGTTCCAATCCCAGCTCTGCCACTTGTCTGCTGTGTGACCTTGGGCAAGCCATTTAACTTCTCTGTGCCTCAGTTCCCTCACTTGTAAAATGGGGATCAAGACTGTGAATCCCATGTGGGACAACCTGATTACTTTGTATCTGCCCCAGTGCTTAGAACACTGCTTGGAATATAGTAAGCACTTAATAAATACCATTATTATTATTATTATTATTATTATTATTATTACTATTATAGGTGGGGGCCAGGTGTTCAGAGTGGCCCCTGACCCTTCATCACCCAGACCCAGAACCATTTCTCTGTCTCTCTCTTCGCCTCCGTGGCTCTTGGGAAAAAGCTGCTTTCTGATCTAGAACAAAGGGCAGCAAAAGTGCCCAGGCTCTTGGTCACTTCTAATTTCCCCCTCCGCCCTTAATAGTTTCAAGTAATAGGGTTTGGGATTGATAGAGTTCTTGCTTTTACTACAGAAAGAGCTCCTTTGTTCACTGAAACCTGTCTACCTGCCTCTCCCAAACACTCCCATCTCTGCAATCTCAATAGGCAAGGGGGGCCACCAATCAAGATCCTGCCTTGGGGGAACTATTTCGAGGAGGGTAGCTTGTAAAGGAGTGTTTTTATTGGTGTAATCTGACAGTTTCCCCTGCTAGAGCTAGACTGTAAGCTCGTTGTGGGCAGGGAGAGTGTTGGCTTATTGTAATATTGTACACTCCCAAGCTCTCAGTACAGTGCTCTGAACACAGTTCTCGGTAAATTCGGTTGGCTGACTGACTGCCAAATGTTTCCTGGAAACTCTAATTTGCTATGGGGGTAGATCTTATGTTAGCAAACTACTCACCTTTCATGTTACTGGCCTAGGATTCTGACCCACATCCCAAAGACCAATTTTGACATCTAGTGGACTCAAGAACCCTTGCAATGAGATCAACTTATTTATTTTATTTCATTTTAGGAGTAAGCACCTAAGACTATGTGGGTACACACATGTGTATACATTGATCAACCTGAAAATTTATCACTCAGTTTACTGAAATAATTTAGGTACTCCCCATATGAACTCTCTACCCCAAGCTCACATTTAGAAGACTGTTTGCTGATCAAAGGAGGAAAAACTTTTTGTGGAAGCTGTTGTGAGGAGGAGATGGCTGTTTCCTAATTGCTTTATTAAGGCACTCAAAGATGCTTCAGATTATCAAATTTAAAGCTCAAAGAACAGTCATGATAATAATAATGATAATAATTGTGGTATTTAAGTGTGTACTATGTGCTAAGCACTGTACTCAGCACTGCAATAGATACAAGATCATCAGGTGGCACATTCTAAGTAGGCCAAATATTGAATCCCATTTTGCAGATGAGAGAACTGAAGCACAGAGAAGTTAAGTGATTTGCCCAAGGTCACACAGCAGGCAAGTGGCAGAGCTGGGATTAGAACAAAGGCCCTCGGACTGCCAGGCCCGTTCTCTTTCCACTAGTAATAATAATAACCCTATTAAGTGTTTACTATGTGCCAGATACTGTACTAAGTGTGGGGTAGATAAAAGCAAATTGGGTTGAATCCCTGTCCCACATGGGGCTCACAGTCTTAATCTCCATTTTACAGATAAGGTAACTGAGGCACAGAGAAGTTAAGTGATTGCCCAAGGTTTCACAGCAGGAAGATGGCAGGGCAGAAATTAGAACCCAGGTCCTCTGATTCCCAGGCCCATGCTCTTTCCACTGGGCCACACTGCTTTTATACTAAGCCACAGCTGGTTGAGGACAGTCCCTCATTGCTGGCGGCTGAAGGAATTTGTGAATCAGTTTTGCAGCACGCATATCAATAACCCTGATTGTGCTGTAGTTAATTGACCTTTCCACTTGGTGCTGCTTTTTTACTGGATAGGTATTTCATGCCCTCCTTGAATTGCAATGGGATTACGATTCAAATCTCAGAAGATAGAGGCACGGTGTCTTTACAGCAGGTACCTGAAATGGCTTCTCAAGTAGATGATTCTGTTTGGGGCATTTTCTTTTATGCAGAACAATTCCATCTGTACAGGTTTCTTGTTTTCTAGCGGGTGGTTTGTGCTTTGTAGCTCAAATTGCCAGAGCCCAGGCAAGTGCTTAAAAAAAGGTCTCTGCTTCTTTAGTAATGGTGGTCGGCAGCTGCACTGGTGCCCTCTGGGGAGAAAGCCAATCACAAAAGTCATTAGGTCTGACCAGGTTAGATATTGAAGGGATTCTATTGTATTTAGTCTTCTATTGAAATTTAAAAAGAATAGCTTTATAGAGCATCAAATGAGCACATAGTAAGTTGCTGGGGCATAAATAAACCTTGCCTTAGGCAGCATTTTTACTTATTTCTTTTTGTGAGGAGTGAAGGGGGAAAGCTGTAGTGGAGCTGACTTGAAAAGCTATTTGTGCACCTGTCTATGTATGTATTATAAGTATATATACATACATATGCCTCTATATAACCTTTACATATAGCTGTATATATGTGTGTATAGATTTATGTGTATATATATGTGTACACATAAGTAGTATATATATGTGTGTATATATACATAATAAAAACTCATACATATTGTGTGTGTATATAAATTTTGGCCTAGAGACTGTTGCTTTCCGTATTCCTTATAATCTCCTCGACATTTAAGGATGTAATTGAAACTACATCTTCTTGACTGTGAGCCCACTGTTGGATAGGGACTGTCTCTATATGTTGCCAACTTGTACTTCCCAAGCACTTAGTACAGTGCTCTGCACACAGTAAGCGCTCAATAAATACCATTGAATGAATCTGTGAATTAGCAAATGAAAAAAAAAATCAGAAAATTACCAAATAATCATGTTTTACAGCGCTATGCTTCATTACTTGTCCTCAGGGCAATGCACCTCAGATTTCCGAACAAATAGAGCAGAAAATTTAAGTTGTCTTTTGTTTAAATGCTTTTGTAAAAATCTTTAAACCAGGCTGCACTTAAGCCTGCTCTTTCATTTTCCATTAATTAGACCTTTACCATATTAAATAATAGCTGACAAGCTTAAAATTGATTTGACTCAGTCCCTTAAATTGACCAATGCAAAGATCTGTGTCCCTGGAATAAAACCACTTTGAAAATTTTTCTTGCTGGAGTAGGAAATGTGAAATCCTACTTGGTCCTTAGACCTGAATTGTAGTTTAGAAGCATGTCTTCTATTTGCTATTTTTGTTGTCTGTTAAATCATTTTTTACTTTGGAAGATTCATCTTTCAAAAAACTAGAGGTTTGGACACAGCTTTTCAGCTCATAGAATTTGATTTCTAGAAAAACTAGCAGGATAAATGAAGGAAAATTCAGTTATACATCTAAAGATAAGCTCCTTCTGGTCTGTTACAACAAGTATTTAATCTCTTCAGAACTAAGACTGTTTCATATCAGAGTATATTTATGAGGTGCTACTTAATTGCAATGCTAATATATTTGTACTTAATTTTTCAGAAGGAATTTTGTTCTCATTTCTTCCACATTATTATAGTAAAAAGTGGATTAAAAAAAAATTATAATAGCAACACCCCACGTTGTATTTCCAAAGATAACTTTCACACCTAAAACTATCCTAAGAATCATGGACATTTTATTATTTATAATCCACTATATCCACATTTAATAAGAATATCTGAAATTCAGACACTGTCAACATACGGTTCCATTTATCATAACGTAATTACACTTAGTTTCAATGCCCTGAAATCATCAAATATTTTATGGACAGTGTAATTCTCTAAATGTCAAGCAAGAAGCTTGGTGATCTGAAGTGTGATCCTTACTCTGGCGGGAAATGTTTTACCCTTTCTGTGCCTGTTAGAAATGCCAATACCTTCACAACCTTACACAGGGATTCAATTAATCATATTTATTACTGGCTTACTGTATGCAGAGTACTGTACTAAGCACTTGGGAATGTACGAAACATCAGAGTTGGTAGACTTTTTAAAATTTTCCCCTCTCAATGAGCTTGAGAGGGGAAAATAAAATAAAAATAAATGTAGGTGAAATACTTTGATTTTTTGATGAAGAATGGAGCTATGTACAGTCAAATTATCACCTCTAGTTCATAGTCATAATTGGGAAATACCTATCCCTTCAGATGACTTTTTACTTTGATAGCCATGCACAGTTTCTATTTTGTAATCCATTTTTTCTGATTTTTTTTTCAAATGGTATTTGCTAAGTATGTATATATGGTTGTACATATTTATTACTCTATTTATTTATTTATTTATTTATTTTACTTGTACATTTCTATCCTACTTATTTTATTTTGTTGGTATGTTTGGTTCTGTTCTCTGTCTCCCCCTTTTAGACTGTGAGCCCACTGTTGGGTAGGGACTGTCTCTATGTGATGCCAATTAGTACTTCCCAAGCGCTTAGTACAGTGCTCTGCACATAGTAAGCGCTCAATAAATATGATTGATTGATTGATTGATAGATTGGTTACACTGGACATCTTTGTGATGACTCTCCAGTAATATCTGATCTACTTCTAGTTATGCAGCCTAATTGTGCTGAGATTTGTTGCCAAAGTGGGTTCTGTGTTTTCACATGTTGAGTTTTGGGAGAATGAACAGTGTCTGCTGACTCATTGATTTTAACATTCACCAGGGGATTGTGCTGTGAAACGCTTGTGTTTCACCTTTTTTGAAAACCTCAAAGATATACTCATTCCCAGTTTTTCACTAAGCATTAGTCTCACATCCTCTAAATGTAACTTTTCAAATACTTCATGGTAGTTTTGTTGTTTAATGCGGATATTGAATTCCATCTCAGTCTTGAAAGTGCACATTTGGAGAAATGTTCTTATTCGTGATGCATAAAAGTATTATTTTATATAATGAGCAGTTTCTATTGTGTCTGTTAAGTGCTTGATGGAATTTTGGGATCAGTTAATGAGCTCACTGCATGGTTCTTTCTAAAATGCTTTGATCAGTTCAGTATATTTCACATTTCTGTCAATCAGTGTTATTTACTGAGTCAGTCAACCATGTTTATTGAGCACTTATTGTCTTCAGAGCACTGTACTAAGTGTTTTGGAGAGTATAATATAACAATAGGCAGACACATTCCGTGCCCACCATGAGCTAACAGTCTAGAAGGGGAGACAGACAGTATAAATAAATAAATTACAGATATGTACATAAGTGCTCTGGGTCTGGGAAGGGCCATGAATAAAGGGAGAAAGTCAGGATGACACAGAAGTGAGTGCAAAGCACTGTATTCCATGCTTGGAGGAGTACATAGAATTGGTAGATATAATTCCTGCCCACATGGAGCTTAGAGGGGGGAGGCAGACATTGAAATAAATTACAGACAGGGGACTTGACAGGGTAAAAAGATCTGTACATAAATGCTGTGGGGCTGAGAATGAGGTGAATATCAAAGGCTTAAAGGCTGCAGATCCAGGTACACAGGCAATGCAGAAGGGAAAGCAAGCAGCAGAAAGACTTTTAAAACTGCAATTGTAGATCTAAATAACATTACAAAATAATTTCCAAAATATGGTTGTTCAATTTTGTCCATTGGTACCTATATTCCTTTGCCACTGAAGACCTTTAGTAGCATGACGAATGCTATATAACTTTGTCAGAATCTTTTTCATTTTCATTATAGAATGCTATAATCAATCAATCAGTAGAATTAATTGAGCTTCCAGCAGGTTCCATGCAATGGTCTGAGTGCTTTGGGGAATACAATAGATTAAGTAATAATAATAATAATGGCATTTATTAAGCATTTACTATGTGCAAAGCACTGTTCTAAGTGCTGGGGAGGTTACAAGGCAATCAGATTGTCCCACAGGGGGCTCACAGTCTTACAGATGAGGGAACAGAGGCACAGAGAAGTTAAGTGACTTGCCCAAAGTCACACAGCTGACAATTGGCAGAGCCGGGAAAGAGATACAAGAGTTTACAATCTAGCAGGGAAGGTGGACACTAAAGTAATTTAGAGAGAGGGGAAGAAATAATGATAATTGTAGTATTTGTTAAGCACATAGTATGTGGCAGGTACTGTGCTAAGGGAGGATACAAGCAAATAGGGCTGGGCACAGCCCCTGCCCCACATCTGGATCACAGTCTTAATCCTCATTTTACAGATGAGGACTGAGGTCCAGAGAAGTGAAGTGACTTGCCCCGGGTCACACAGCAGAAAAGTGGTCGAGCCAGGATTAGAACCCAGGTCTTTCTGACTGTCACGTCTTTGCTCTATCCACTGGACAATGGTGCAAGGTGATTGAGTATTTTTAAGCCAGTGGTAAGGAGCTCTTTTAGACTGTGAGCCCACTGTTGGGTAGGGACTGTCTCTATATGTTGCCAATTTGTACTTCCCAAGCGCTTAGTACAGTGCTCTGCACATAGTAAGCGCTCAATAAATACTATTGGTGATGATGATGAGCTCTTGTTTGATGCAGAGGTGGATGGGCAATCACTGGAGGTTCTTGAGGACTGAACGGTTTTGTAGAAAAATGATCCAGGCAGTAATCTGAAGTATGGACTGGAGTGGAGAGAGACAGGAGGCAGAGAGGTCAACAGTGAGGCTGTTGTAGTAGCCCGTATCATCTTTGTAATAATAATAATAATAATAATAATAATAATAATAATAATAATGGCATTTGTTAAGTGCTTACTATGTGCAAAGAACTGTTCTAAACCCTGGGGGATTACAAGGGGATCAGGTTGTCCCACGAGGGGCTCACAGTCTTAATCCCCATTTTACAGATGAGGTAACTGAGGCCCAGAGAAGTTAAGTGACTTGCCCAAAGTCACACAGCTGACAATTGGTGGAGTCAGGATTTGAACCCATGACCTCTGACTCCAAAGCCTGTGCTCTTTCCACCGATCCACGCTGCTTCTCTAGGCAAAGCTCATCCTATTATTTGCACACAGGGCTAGAGAAGGAAATCATGGAGGAAAATAGTGTCCTTGAAGAGCTGAAAAGAAGTTGTTTAGAATATTCTAGAATATTCTCTGACTCTAGAACAGATCTGCTCTTCAGCTCAGCACTAGAACTGTTCCCATAGAAGACTGCAAAGCAGAACAGTTTCTCCATTACTCCACCCTTACCTGCTGAATTTTGCACAGCATGTATTGAGCACCTGGTGTGTGTAAAGGTAAATAATACAGTCCCTGCCCTTGCTGAATTTTACAGTCTAACGGGGGTTGTGAGAAGCGAAAAATAGCCAAATGTAAAAAGGGGAAAGAATGAGAGTAGCTACAAATGATAAATTATGGAATTATACTGAGAACAAACAAATCAATACCTACACATCTGAGGGTTGAGGTGGATGATGGGGTAGCATTAATGAATGAATGGTATTTATTGAGCATTTATTGTGTGCTCTGCTCAGAGTAACCATTCAATAAATCAGTTAATAACCATTCAATAAACCGTTCAGAGAAGCAGCATGGCTCAGTGGAAAGAGCCCGGGCTTTGGAGCCAGAGGTCATGGGTTCAAATCCCGGCTCTTCCACTTGACAGCTGCGTAACTTTGGGCAAGTCACTTAACTTCTCTGAGCCTCAGCTCCCTCATCTGTAAAATGGGGATGAAGACTGTGAGCCCCACGTGGGACAACCTGATCACCTTGCAACCTCCCCAACACTTAGAACAGTGCTTTGCACATAGTAAGCGCTTAATAAATGCCATAAAAAATAAATAGTACTGAGTGATGGATTGCAGAGCATTGGATTGAGCTTGTAGGAGAGTACATGGTGTAGTGGATAGAGTACGAGCCTGGGAATCAAAAGGTCATGGGTTCTAATCCCACTCCACCGCTTGTCTGTTGTGTGACCTTGGGCAAGTCACTTAACTTCTCAGGGCCTCTGTTACCTCATCTGTAAAATGGAGATTGGGGCTGAAAACCCCAAGTGGGACAGGAGGGACTGTGTCCAACCCGATTTGCTTGTATCCACCCTAGCACTTAATACAGTGCCTGGCACCTAGTAAGCTCTTAACAAATACTACAATTATTATTGTTAGTAGTACAATAGAGCTGGTAGACATGATCCCTGACATAAAGAAATTACAATCTTGTGGGGGGAACAGATGTTAAAATAAATGATGGATAGGGGAAACAGAAGCAGTGTGGCTCAGTGGTAAAGAGCCCGGGCTTTGGAGTCAGAGGTCATGGGTTCAAATACCGGCTCCGCCAATTGCCAGCTGTGTGACTTTGGGCAAGTCACTTAAATTCTCTGGGCCTCAGTTACCTCATCTGTAAAATGGGGATTAAGACTGTGAGCCCCATGTGGGACAACCTAATCACCTTGTAACCTCCCCAGTGCTTAGAACAGTGCTTTGCACATAGTAAGTGCTTAATAAATGCCATCATTATTATTATTATTAAATAAATTACAGAGAGGGGAAACCACAGAGTATAAGGATATGTACCTAAGTGCTTTGGAGGTATATAAGTGCTTAGGGACGTGGACACAAGGAATTTGGAGATGCCAAAGGGATGGAGAATTTTGTGCAGAGATGAGAGATCAGTCAGGAAAGGTTTCTCGGAGGGGATGTGCTTTTAGTAAGGTTTTGAAAATGGGGAGAGTGGTTGTCTCTGACTGACTGAGTCACTGGTTGACTCACTGGTCTATCAGATATGAAAGAAGAGATAATTCCAGGTAGAAATGAGAGCATAAGCAGGGTGTTGATGGTGAGAGAGACAAGATGGAGGGACAGTGAGTAGGTTGGTATCAGAGCAGTGAAGGTTGAGAGGAGTGAGGTTCAATCAATCAATCATATTTATTGAGCACTTACTGTCTGCTGAGAACTGTACTAAGCACTTTGGAGAGTAAAAAGCAGAGTTGGTAGAAACATCCCCTCCCAACTATGAACTTACAGACTGAGTTGAGAGAGTGGATACAATCCTTGCCCTCAAAGAGCTTACCATCTAGTAGGAAAGACAAATCAATCCATCCGTGGTATTGATGGAGACCTTACTGTGTGCAGAGTACTGTACTAAGTGATTTGGAGCGTACAGTACAACAGACTTGACAGAGACATTCCCTGCCTACAACAAACTTACAGTCTATAGAGGGAGACAGACAGTATTATAAATAAATAAATTCTAGATAGGTGCTGCGGGGCTGAGGGTTGGGTGAATACCAAAAGTCCAGAGGCCACAGATCCAAATGCAGTTAGATGCTGAAATAATTAAGAGATGGGGGAATAAAGAAAAATAGCAATGCATATGAGTTAGTGTTTAATAATAGGATATGTAAGCTGATTGTGTGCTTTATAGCCGATGGTAAGGAATTTCTGTTTGACCAGGAAAGCAGGTTACTCAGAGAATACCACTTGGAGGTATTACCTATGAACTCCTCAATCAATCCCTTCCCTCTGGCCCCTGACTCACATCCTTCCTCCTGCTAAGGCTAAAAGTAAAAAACAAAATCCATTAGAAATGCTGTTAGCTCCCCTTAACTCCATTCCCCCACTGCTGTCTTCCATCTTCTACCCTCTAGCTAGCCCTGATCTCTGCCCTTCTGTGCCATCTTCCAGATCCTCTTGCCTGCAGAAGGTCTCTCCTTGGATGGCCCCTCAGACATAATCGATATCCAAAATGGACTTTCCCTTCTCTCATAAGCCTTCCCTTCCTCCCAATTTTCCCACTTCTGCCTTTAAACACAAGTGTCTTCCCTGTTCAATAATCCCACACATTTAGTGTCATTCTCACATCCTCATTGGCAATTCCATTCTAACATCCAGTTAACTCTTTATCCTGCTGATTTCTTCCTCCAAACCATTTCCCCTTCTTCACCGTCCTGACAGCCACCACCCAACTCAAGCATTCATCAAACCATTCATGGATAGAATATTCTCTCTGCCTCCTCACTGATCTCCCTATCTCCAGCCTCTCCCCACCTCAACCCACACTCCACACTTCTTCCTGAATCGTATTCCTGAAACACTACTGAGAATGCCCCCCTAGTTCTCCCAAGGCTGCGCACCTCCTACCACATCAAACAAAAACTTCTTTACCGTTGGGTTCAAGTTAGCATGGCCTTAGTGGATAGAACACAGGCTGGGAGTCCAAAGGACCTGGGTTCTAATCCCTGCTCTGCCTCTTATCTGCTGTATGACCTTAGTCAAGTCACTTCACTTCCATGTACCGCAGTTACCTCATCTGTAAAATGGAGATTAAGACTGTGAGCCCCATGTGGGACAGGGACTGGGTCCAACTTGATTAGCTTACATCCATCCCAGCACTTAGTACAGTGCCTGGCACGTAATAAGCATTTACCATAAACCATAAAAAAGTCTATCCAGTATCTCTCTCCATTTTACATTCAGCTCTTTGTACACTGCTTTCCAGATCACACTCACTCTTTCCAAGTTCACCCTGTAACTGTACCTTACTCCCATCTCACCTGTTTCTGACCCCTTTCTCTTGATGTCTCCTCTGCTCAGAACTGTCACCCATGATCTCAACCACCAAAATATACTAGAAAAGTCCACCTTTAAGCCCGCCTAAAATCCCATCTTCTTCAAAAAGCCTTCACTGCTTAATTCCCAAGAGCTCAAGTAATATCAACCTCACAGCAAATTCTCTCATTTAGAAACTGTTTTATATCCATCCTCAGCACTAGCATCAATATGTATACTTGAGTATATGTCTAATTATGTTTTATGATTCTACTCTTTGTAAATATTAACTCTTTTGGGACATATTTTTTGTTTCTGTTCTAGTTACTCAAGTACTTAGAACAATGCATGGCACCCAGGGGTGCTCAGTAAGTGTCATTATTACTATAATTTTAATTTTAGATAGTACATTTGACTAGGCTGCTGTTACTCAACTGTGTTTTTCCTACATGTTATGAGGAATTAAGGAACCACATGTGGATTTGGCAACAATGTGTTTTATAGAGGAGCAGTATGGGCCAGAGGAAAGAGCACAGTCCTTGGAGTTAGAGGACCTGGGGTCTAATGCCGGCTCTGCCACTTTCCTGCTGTGTGACTGCAATCAGAGGGATGCAATCAGAATTCCCCTGCCCATGGTACTATCACTGGTACTGAACAATAGAACAACTCTTATATTGAACATCAAAATTCCAATCAAACAATAGTCTGATTTTTTCAGTACTTCACTCTATCCCTATTATCAATTATTCAATCAATGATATTCATTGAGTGCTTACTGTGTACATAGCACTCTGCTAAGCTCTTGGGAGACTACAATTATAGCAACAAAACAGGCACATTCCCTGCTATTATCCATGCTTAATTAGCCTCTCAGAAAGAAACATAGCCTTCTGTTCTTCCCTGACTTTAACCTTGCTGGTTTCAGGCTCCCAGAGGCAAGTTATAACCTTCCTTTAGAAATAATAACTGTGGTATTTGTTAAGCACTTACTATTTACTAGGTTCTCTTCTAAGCACTGGGGTGGATACAAGCCAATCGGGTTGGACACAGTCCCTGTCCCACATGGGGCTTACAGTCTTAATCCCCATTTTACAGATGAGGAAACTGAGGTTCAGAGAAGAGAAGTAACTTGCCCAAGGTCACACAGCAGACATGTGATGGAGCGGGGATTAGAACTCAGATCCTTCTAACCCCCAGGCCTGTGCTCTATCCACTAGTCTACTTGGCTTCTCCAAAATCTGAAATCTGTGCCTAGTCTCTAATTTCTGGATGACGATTTCCCTCTCCATCTCTTGTCTGGTCTAGTTTACTTGAGGGGTACAGCCCTACTTCTCTGAATGATGTGTTCTGGCCCAAGTCAATCCTAATTATCTTCAGGTCTGACTGATAAAGAGTCTCTTCAAGTTTAATCAATCAATCAATTGTATTTATTGAGCGCTTACTGTGTGCAGAGCACTGTACTAAGCGCTTGGGAAGTACAAGTTGGCAACATATAGAGATGGTCCCTACCCAACAGTGGGCTCACAGTCTAGAAGGGGGAGACAGAGAACAAAACAAAACATATTAAAATAAAATAAATAGAATAGGTATGTACAAGTAAAATAGAGTAATAAATACAAACATATATACATATATACAGGTGCCGTGGGGAAGGGAAGGAGGTAAGGCGGGGGGGATGGAGAGGGGGAGGAGGGGGAGAGGAAGGAGGGGGCTCAGTCGGGGAAGGCCTCCTGGAGGAGGTGAGCTCTCAGTAGGGCCTTGAAGGGAGGAAGAGAGCTAGCTTGGTGGATGTGGGGAGGGAGGGAATTCCAGGCCCGGGGGATGACGTGGGCCGGAGGTCGACGGTGGGACAGGCGAGAACGAGGCACGGTGAGGAGATTAGCAGCAGAGGAGTGGAGGGTGCAGGCTGGGCTGTAGAAGGAGAGAAGGGAGGTGAGGTAGGAGGGGGCGAGGTGATGGAGAAGTTTAATCAATAATTAATCAATAATCAATCAATAATCAATAATTATTATACTCAATAATTAATTGTGGTGTTTGTTAAGCACTGGGGTAGATACGAGCAAATCAGGTTGATCACAGTCTCTGTCCCTTGTGGAGCTCACAATCTCAATCCCCATTTTCCACATGAGGTAACTGAGGCCCAGAGCAGTGAAGTGTCTTGCCCAAGGTCACACAGCAGAAAAGCAGCAGAGCCAGGTTTAGATCCATGACCTTCTGACTCCTAGGCCCATGCTCTAATCACTAGACCACACTGCTTCTCAACTCAGCTATAACACATCAAGCCTTCCTAAGAAAGAGATGCTTGGCAAGCCAAGGGCTCCTTTCCTTGAGAGTGCTCTCTGCCCTACAACCCCTGGTCAGCTGGTTCAGGAGCTAAGAAAACTTTTGGGGGCGGGGTGACCCTTGCTAATGAGGCACCAGAACCCGAAGAAATAATCACTTTTGAGTTGATAATAGTCAGTCAATTGTACTTATTGAGTACTCACTGAGTGTACTAAGTGCTTGGGAGAGTACAATGTAATGGCTACATTCCCTGACCACAATGAGCTATAATAGTTGTAGTATGCTTTAAGTGTTTACTATGGGCCAAGGTACTGTACTAAGCACTGGGGTAGATCAAGATAATCATGTTGTGCCCAGTTCCTGTCCCACATGGGGCTCACGGTCCAAGTAGGATGGAGAACAGGTATTGAAACCCCATTTTACAGGTGAGGAAATGGAGGCACAGAGAAATTAAGTGACTTGCCCGAGTTCACCCAGAAGGCGACTGGTAGAGCCAAGGATCTATTCTATTTATTTTATTTTGCTAGTATGTTTGGTTTTGTTCTCTGTCTCCCCCTTTTAGACTGTGAGCCCACTGTTGGGTAGGGACTGTCTCTATATGTTGCCAACTTGTACTTCCCAAGGGCTTAGTACAGTGCTCTGCACACAGTAAGCGCTCAATAAATACGATTGATGGATGGATGGATGGAACCCAGGTCCTTTGACTATCAGGCCCATCCTCTTTTCACTAGGCCATACTGCTTCATAGTGGAAAAGAGAACTCAGGGAAAGAAGCAGCCCTTTTTAATACATTGAGCATTCATAACTCAGTACTACTATCAGTCAATCGATCAATCTCTTTTACTGAGCACTTATTGTGTTCAGAGCACTAAGTGCTTGGGAAAATACAATACAACAATATAACAGACATATTCCCTGCCCACGACAAATTTGTAGTCTAGAGAGGGAGAATTACAGGTATGGACATAAATGCTGCGGGGCTGGGAAATACCCCAATACCATTGGTGTCATCTTCAAAATTTCCAAATGTTTCCACTCTCCTTTTGTTATTAATGGTAGGTGGGGTGGGGAAGGGAAAGGGGGTAGTGATCTTTACTCTCCATCCTGGTCATCTAATGACAGAAACCCACCCTGGCTAATCAAAAGGATTTCACAACCTTGGCTTGTCAGAGATTCGTCTAGGTTTGTGCCTGTCTTCATGACTGTTTTCCCCACCAATGGTTCTTCAAAATCTCCATAACTTTCCTTATATCTCCACTCTGAACTCTATTACTTAATTCCATGGCATTAATGGACAGAGCACGGGCTGGGAGTCAGAGGTCATGAGTTCTAATCCTGGCTCTGCCACTTACCTTCTGTGTGATCTTGGGCAAGTCTCTTCACTTCTCTGTGCCCCAGTTGCCTCATCTGTAAGATGGGGATTGCGACTGTGAGCCCCACATGGGACAGTGACTGTGTCCAACTCGATTTGCTTGTATTCACCCCAGTGCTCATTACAGTGCCTGGCACATAGTAAGCACTTAACAAATACCATTATTATTATTATTTTTATTGATAATAATTCCTATCTGTTTTATTCAAACCATATTCTTAGCATCTCTGCTCCATGTGTCTCCGGCTTCCTCCAGAAGCAACCATCTGGGACTCAGCTGGGCCTCCTCCACTATGGTTCAGAAATACACAGGCACCCCAACTTCCTGTACTTATGTAGTAAAAATCAATCCTAGCATCCCTCACAGTGCTGTGGCTAGGATTAATGTGCAATGTGAGCCTCTTTATCCTTTACAAGGGGTCTATAAATGCTTAATGGTATAAAATTACTCTTTGAGTGAACTTGGTCTGTCTTAATTCTTAAGGCTTAAACTGTTATCAGTGAATGTCGAGTTGCAATCCCCATTCCATCTTAGTCTCTGTAGCTTGGTGCTTCTAGCTCTGATTCAAATTCAGCTGGTGGTCTCAAAGGATACCTCATGATCAATTAATTGATCAGTTGATTGGTGGAATTTATCGAGTGCTTGCTGTGTAGAACACTACACAAAGCACTCAGGAAAGTTCAATACTATAGAGAAGGAAGACGCAACCCTGGCCCCCAAGGAGTTTACAGTCTACAAAGGGAGGCAGACATTAAAATAAATTACATATAGGGGACACACTAGAGTATAAGGATATTTATATAAGTTTCGTGAGACTCACGTGAGTATCAAAGTGCTTAAGGGGTACACATCCAAGTGTATAGAAGATGGATGGGACAAATGAAGGCCTTAATCTAGGAAGGCTGCATGGAGGAGATGTGACTTTAAGGTGGTTTTTAAGGTGGGGAGAATGTTGGACTGTCAGATGTGAAGGGGAAGGGAGAACCAGGCCCATGGGAGGGCATGGTTAAGGGGTCAGTAGTTGTAGTAGTAGTAGACGAGATGGAGGTACCCAGACAGAGTAGGTTAGAAGACCTGGGTCTCAACAACCCAGTATTTAGCATTGAGAGTTGTAAGATGCCCTGACCACCAAATACTGATTAACATTCACACTCTTCTTTGCCACCCAAGTGTCTTTGAACTGTATGATCCTTTCTCTCCAAGCTGCAATGGGTATTGTTCAGGCTGTGAGCTTTGTCATTAACATCTGTTGGGCTGTCAGCTATAATAATCACAGACCATTAATGATCATCAATTTTGCACAATGGAAATGATCAGCACTCTAAATATTCCCAGAATTTTATCTAGTTGGCCATTAAATGTGAAATTCCTGCATACAAGTTGATCATCTACTCAGAACACACCCTCAAAAGGGTGGAAACCACATTTTTTTTAAAGTTTGCAACTTTGTGTTTGACAGTCTGTTATTCATATTAATGTCTGTTATTTATATTAATGTCTGTCTCCCCCTCTAGATTGCAAGCTCATAATGGGCAGGGAACTTATCCGCAAATTCTGTTGCATTGTACTCTTCCAAGAGCTTAGAACTGGGCTCTGCACATAGTAAGCGCTCAATAAATACCATTGGTGTAGTGGATAGAACATAAGCCTGGGAGATAGAAGGTCATGGGTTCTAATGCTGCTCCACTACTTGCCCACTGTGAGACCTTGGGCAAGTCACTTCACTTCTCTGTGCCTCAGTTACCTCATCTGTAAAATGAGGATTGAGGCTGTGAGTCCCACATGGGACAGGGACCGTGTACAACCCGATTTGCTTCTTATAGTGCCTGGCACATAGTAAGTGCTTAATAAATACCACAATTCATTCATTCATTCTATCATATTTATTGAGCGCTTACTGTGTGCAGAGGACTGTACTAAGCGCTTGGGAAATACAAGTCGGCAACATATAGAGATGGTCCCTACCCAACAACGGGCTCACAGTCTAGAAGGGGGAGACAGACAAAAGAACAAAACATGTAGACAGGTGTCAAAATCGTCTGATCAAATTATTGCTTGATCGATTGATATAAAACATGAAGCAGGTATTGAAGAAATTCTTGACAAATGAAATTTAAAGCTGTGCATTTTATTTTTACACCATGGAGAGTATTGAAAGTCTCCACTTTATCACTATAAAGAATCAAGCCTTGGCATAGTCTAGCTATACAGATGATCTGTTTACCTTCAAGAAAAACTATTTCCAATAATCCAGGTACATGAAGATTTCTGCTCAAAAAGCAAAGCCAGAGACGTCACTACTTGTGCTTGTACCTCCTGAGATATACCGTGTCTTATGAAGGGAAGCAGTGTCCCCGTCCTTCATTTTTATAGATGAAGCTGCTGAAGGAGGCTAAAAGTCAGGCCGATCAATTTTATTAAGCAGTTACCATGTGCCAAACACTATACTAAGCACCGAGGTAGATACGAGCTAGAAAGCAGAATTCAATGAGATCATTGTATTCTGTATGGTCACTTTGTGTTAAGCGCTTAGTACAGTGCTCTGCACACAGTAAGCGCTCAATAAATACAATTGATTGATTAAGGATTTTATAATTGTGGATGGGTGCATAACCTGTTGGTATGTGTCTCTAGAACACACTCGTTAGTATGACCTAGTGAGAAGAGCACAGGCTTGGGAGTCAGAGGACCTGAGTTCTAATCCCAGCTCTGCCACTTGCCTGCAGGGTGACCTTGGTCAAGTCACTTAACTTCCCTGAGCCTCAGTTTCCTCATCAGCAAATGAGGATTAATTCTTACTCTCTCCAATTTAGACAGTGAGCCCCATGTGGAACATGGACTGTGTCCAACCTGATTAGCTTGTACCTACCTCAGCACTTAATACAGTTCTTGGCACATAATGGTGCTTCATAAATTCCATTAAACAAAAATTAGTTCTTGAACTAATTTGATATTCGAAACATCTTGAATTGGAAGAATTTCCCAGTGGATTGGAAGCATATTCTGATTTTTGGCTTCCAAATCCGTCATTGTGTCTTCAGTATAAAAGCACAAAATAAGTAAAACAGGTATGGACTATTCCAAACCCTTGCCTTGTTAAAAAAGCACTAGGGGTAAGGTCAGAGAACGTGTTTTCAGTTTGATCTGACCAACATCCCATCTTTGAAGAGCCCCAGGATTTCTCACAAAATGCACATTTGCTTAGTCATTGCTACAGCCAACTCCTGTGGGTAATGTAAAATGCTTTGAAAAGGTCAGTGGAAACTATCTGAAGGTCTTATTGTTGTTCTTCTCCTTAATCTGTCATGCTACAAAAAGGAAAACTGCTATACTGCTTTTTGGTCTAAAGCCATATTGGATTTCAAGCAGTGCATATTTGAATAGTAGGGGGTATAATAAATCAATGATATTTATTGAGCACTTACTATGTGCAGAGTACTGTACTAAGAACTTGGGGGAATACTATAACCAGGAAATAGAGATGGGGGGTGGGGGGGGGACATGAAGAAGATAAGCTGTCCACTTGATGATTCTCAAAGAAAACAGACAATGTGCACAAGAAATTGAGGAAAGTTGAATGGAGAGAAGAATGATTTGGGAGAGGGAGTCATCCATAGAATTGTCTCAAGAGTATTCCACTGTTGCTTTTACCTTACAAGCCCGAAACCTATGCATTACGCTTGACTTTTCGATCTCCTTCAATCTGAATATTCAGCCAGTTGCCAAATTCTATTTCTTCAGTCTTCAAAACAACTCTAGAAGCCACCCAAGTCCTTCCCAACTACACCACACTTGTCCAAGCACTTGTAGTAGCCCGATTTGACTATGGCTTCATCAGCCTCCTCCTCTCTGACCTCCCTGCGTCCAGCCTTTCCCTGTTCCAGTCCATAGTTCACACTGCTGCCTGGATCATTATTTCCCAACATTATTCCATGCACATCTCCTGAATCCTCAAAAGCTCCACTCCAGTGGTTATCCATCCATTTCTGCACCACACTGAAACATCTTTACATAGGCTCTGAGGCACCAAGTCAACTCTCACTCCAGTACTAATACCATAGTATTAATACCATAATAATTATGGTGTTTGTTAAGTGTTTACAGTGTGCCAGGCCCAATACTAAGCATTGGTGTGGATACCAGAAAGTCGGGTTGTACACAATCCCTATCCCACAGTGCTTTGCACATAGCACTTAACAAATGCCATCATTATTATTATTTATTTATTAATGTTCAGAGAGTATGGAGTTTTTTCTCTGCCCATCTCCTCATCAGCAAAATGGGGGTAAAATACTTGTTCCCCCTCCCTCAAAGACTGTGAGCCCCATACAGGACAGGGACTTCGTCTGACCTGATTACACTGATCTACCCCCTTTACAGTCTCAAACCCCCTTTTACAGAAGAGGCAACAGACACATAGAAGTTAAGCAATTTGGCCCAAGTTAGACAGCAGACGTGGCAGAGCTGGGATTAGAACCCCAAACCTTCTGACTCTTGGGCCCATGCTTTATCCACCTTGTCCTGCTCCTTCTCATTTGTTAAGTGCTTACTATGGGCCAGGCACTGTGCTAAGCGCAGGGGTGGATGCAAGCAAACTGGGTTCCCACTGCAACCCAGTCTGCACATTTTGCTCCTCTATTAACAACTTACTTA
Source organism: Tachyglossus aculeatus (assembly GCF_015852505.1). Classification (NCBI taxonomy): domain Eukaryota; kingdom Metazoa; phylum Chordata; class Mammalia; order Monotremata; family Tachyglossidae; genus Tachyglossus; species Tachyglossus aculeatus. Next base: position 30,501,460 of record NC_052079.1, on the reverse strand, counting down.
CTGTGTCTTGCTCTCATCTCTCTTACCTGTAATTATTGGCTCATGCCCAGTGATTTCCTGTCTTTTTAAAAACTCTTGTAAAAATAATTATAAAAATAATAAAAGTATTTAGGTGCTTTCTATGTGCCAAGCACTATACTAAGCTTTGGGGTAGATCAGTGTAATCAGGTCAGATGAAGTCCCTGTCCTGTATGGGACTCACAGTCTTTGAGTGAGGGAGAACAAGTATTTTACCCCCATTTTGCAGAATAGGAGATGGGAAGAGAAAAAACTCCATACTCTCTGAACATTAATAAATAAATAATAATAATGATGGCATTTGTTAAGTGCTTACTATGTACAACGCACTGTTCTAAGCGCTGAGGAGGATACAAGGTGATTAGGTTGTCCCACGTGAGGCTCACAGTCTTAATCCCCATTTTACAGATGAGGGAACTGAGGCCCAGAGAAGTTAAGACTTGCCCAAAGTCACCCAGCTGACAAGTGGCAGAGCAGGGATTAGAACCCATGACTTCCGACTCCCAAGCCCGGGCTCTTTCCAATGAGCCACGCTGCTTCTAGGCTAATTTTTAAACTAACATATTAGTGCTGAAGTAACTCATTTCTTTCACTGAAATTACAACCATATAGAAGGATCTTTAGAAATGTTTGGAGCAAGCACATGAATGATAGTGCTGAAGAAGAGAAATATGAAGTGCCACTAGAAGAATGGCTTAGATTTCTATGCCATTTGGTCTTATCTTGTATCAATCAATCATATTTATGGCTAACGTATGGCTAATGATCAGTTGTACTTCCTCTTGCAATTTTTAGCACTAAAAGTAACCAAATGGAACCAGAGTAGAAACAATTTTTGAATAAGGATTAACAGTCATGACAAACCAGGACTTAAGTATTCTTATTTCTTTTTGTGTGTGGTTCTTAAGCATTTACAATGTCCCAGACAGTGTACTGAGGGCTGAGGTAGATACAGGCTAATCAGGTTGGACACAGTCCATGGCCCACATAGGGCTCATGGTCTTATTCCCCATTTACAGCTGTAAATGTTTTCTAGAGTCCATCTTGTGTCATCAATGAAGTCCACAGTACTGAACTGCAGTACACTTAAATTTCCATTTACACAATCAGATCACATCACTTATAGTTCTACTATTGCCAAGACTTTTACTTTGATTTTCAGAACCAGAAGAGCTGTCTTTGTTAGAAAAGGCTGACTGTAGTGGTAGTAATCGTACTGATATTTATTAAGCATATATGGAATATCGCTCTAAGTGTGTGGGAAAGTACAAGCAAGTTAAATACACCGTCCTACCCACCAGGAACTTACACTCAAATGGGCAAGACAGACACAAAGAATAAAGCATTGTGGCCTAATGGAAAGAACACAGGCCTGACCTGATAATTTTGTATCTATCCCAGCATTTAGTACAGTGCTTGGCACATAGTCAGAACTTAACAAATACTATAACCCAGCCTATACACTTCACTGCTCTAGTGCTAACCTTCTCACTGTACCTAGATCTTGTCTTCCGCATCGCAGCCCACACCTTGCCCTCTGGCCTGGAATGCCCTCCCTCTTCATGTCTTACAGACAATGTCACTTCCCCTCTTCAAAACCTTATTGAAGGCGCATCTCCTCCAAGAGGCCTTCCCTGACTAAACCCTCCTCTCCTCTTCTTCCACTCCCTTCTGCATTGCCCTGACTTGCTTCCTTTATTCATCCCTCCTCCCAGCCCCACAGCACTTAAGTACATCTCTCTTATTTATTTATATTAATGTCTGCCTCCCCCTCTAGATTGTAAGCTCATTGTAGGCAGGGAATGTGTCTGGGCAATGCAATATTGTACTCTCCCAAGTGCTTAGTACAGTGATCTGCAGACAGTAAGTGCTCAGTAAATATGATTGACTGATACCATTATTATTATTTATTTACACAAATAGTAGAGGCAGTTGGAAGAGCAATCTTCAATATAGATATTAAAGTGAATATTCCAGAATGGGATATAAGAACAAATCAGAATGACAGGGAATGTGTCTACCAACTCTGTTATACTGTACTCTCCCAAGCGCTTAGTACAGTGCTTTGCACACAGTAAGTCCTTAGTAAATATGATTGGTATTTATTGTATGTAAAAAGGCCAAAAAGATATAGTGAGGCTGTATCCTTGAGTGTGAGTAGTATTGAGGGAAAATCAACTGCAAATCATCCTGATCTATCAGGCAAATATGTATGTCCTGGTAAAGTTTGATAAACAAAGGTTGGGGATAATCAGAAATTTCCTATGCAATGTTGCAACCATCTGGATGGGCCTTCACATTTGCATTTTTCTATAAATTTCCATATTTGTTCATTTCTTTCCATTTTCCAATCTCCCACCATCACAAATTAAGAAACATGGTGAAGACTAAAGATAGTGGTGCGTTAAGGGCAGAGGGTTAATGGAAAATCAAGTCTTTCTCAACCTATCCAATCATCCGCTGTTAGTTCACTGGGGAGGTGAAGTTTCTTAAACGGGGTGCAAGTCACTATTTCCTGTAAAGTCCATTTCCATTTTGAGATTAGATACTCATTTGTGTTAGAAACTCTAGGATTCTGAAATTAAAATGAATTCCACGAAAATTAAACAGTATATTTTCAGTAGGTTTTCAGGTTGCTGTGGCAACTAATAACATTGTCATTATTTATTCTTAATATCATAAACGCCTCTGTAACAAGAGAGATAGAATCGTGCTATCCAGGCTATTAGTTGCAGGTTTTTAATTGGATTGCAGACACAATTATTTAGATTCTTTTCAGCTGAAAGGAGATGCAGACAAAGTACTGAAGTGAGAAGATAGAAAATAGAGATATCCTAAAATAGTGTGTTGGCTTAGATGGAAGTAAATGTTTAATACAGATAGGTCTGCCACGCTAGGCAGACTCCCTTTTCTACTCAGTTCATCTGTTAAATTGAAACCCACATTTAAAATATCGATTTTTTTTTTCTGAGTCGATGTACAAACTTGATGAACCGAAAGAGGAGTGTATTGAAGATGGAAAGAAGGAAAGGGGTGGCTCATTCTTGGAGATGACAATAATAATAATAGCAGTATTTGTTAAGCACGTACTATGTGCCAGGCACTGTACTAAGTGCTGGGGTGGATACAATCAAATCAGGATGGACACAGTTCCTCGTCCCACATGGGCTCACAGTCTCAGTCCCCTTTTTGCAGTTGAGGTAACTGATGCAAAGAGAAGTTAAGTGACTTGCCCAAGGTGACACAGCAGGCAAGTGGTGGAGCGGGATTAGAACCCATGACCTCCTGATTCCCAGGTTTGGGCTTTTTCCAGTGCACCATGCTGTGTGTCTCTGATACAACAGACCTCCTCAAGTCCTTCTGAAATGGCTGCCTCTCTGCTGCAGAGAGTGGGACTCAAAAATTGCAACAGAGTTTAAATTAGAAAATGCTTTATAAATTATACAGAAAATGACATTTCTGAAAACTCATTTATGAGGCCCTGGTGATATTTTTAGGGTCGAGTTTCTAACATAAAATCCAGCATGATAAATGTAAAATGATAAAAAAAAAATAAAAGGCCTCCTTATGGCTAGATAGTGCAGTTAAGGAGCTGCGCAGACAAGTCTGATTCATCCTCACAATTTCCTTTGGGTGAGGGGCAGGATGCAGATATTTCTTTCTCTGATCCCCCCTTGGAAGACGCAGTGGATGTAGAAGGTGATGTACGAAATCAGTGGACTGGAATCCAAATGCCCAGACTCCAAAATTTGCCGCTGTCAATAAGAAGATATTTCATTGGGACAGTAAGCGGAGGATACCTAGTATGAGACTGGTAACATGCCTTGAATCCTGGCAAGGGGAGAGATGCCCAAGGATTCTGATGCCCAGAAGGAAAATCAATCAATCAATCACCAGTGGTATTGAGAAGTCATTTTGCTAAGCTAAGCACAATATAACATGGTTGGTAGGCATGGTCCCTGTCTTCAAGAAGCTGGGGGACACAGACATTAACATACATTTGAGCTATCTCAGGTGTAAAGAAAAAAGCAAGAAAAATAATTTAATAGAAGCCATGTTTGAATTGTATCAATTCATTCTTCAGTTGTCTAAATTTTATTTGGATAAAATACCTATGCGGACATTTGCAATGCTGTGCAAAAATTCAGGCTAGCGTTCACATCCTCTTTTTTTAAAAAAAAAAATGGTATTTGGTGAGCCCCAAATGGGACAGGGACTGTGTCCAACTCAGTTTTCTTGTATCTACCCCAGCACTTAGTACAGTGCCTGGCACATAGTAAGCACTTAACAAATACCAGCATTATCATGAAGCACTTAGTAGGTGCCAGGCAGTGTACTAAGCTCTGGGTACATGCGAGCTAATGAGGTTGAACACAGTCCATGTCCCACCTGGGGCTCATGGTCTTAATCCTCATTTTGTGGATGAGGTAACTGAGGCACAGAGAAGCTAAGTGACTTACCCAAGTTCACCCAAAAGACATGTGGCAGAGTGGGGATTAGAACCCAGGTCCTCTGCCCCCAAGACCTGTGCTCTTTCCATTAGGCCATTCTGCTTCCCTTTTAAATGTTCAGTAAATCATCAATCGTATTTATTGAGCGCTTACTATGTGCAGAGCACTGTACTAAGCGCTTGGGAAGTACAAACTGGCAACATATACGATTGATTGTCCACTAGTATTGGTTCTGCTGCAGCTGTGCAGTCTCTCGGTTGTGAATCTCAGAAATCCTGTTGTCCCCTTTCACATTCCCTAAAAATACCTGAGTGCTCTGGTTCACTACCTCCTTTCCTGATTTCCAAAAGAACTGGGTTTTGAGGTTAAGAATTTCATGAATTTAGCCTCCATTAAGGGAACCTGGTTAATCTGCAGCATGCCTGAGCTTCTCGGTGTTTGCAAAGCTAAATAACGTACCTTGATAGCAGTTCGTGCCAGTGCTTACAATAACACATTTCCACTAGACTAGCTACAGACAGTTGCCTAACTATAGGAGGGAGAAAACATCCTTTCTTTCATCTATAAAGAAATAGAACACTCAGTAATTATTTTTCCTCAAAGTAGGAATGGGAGAGAATATAATAAACAACTATTCGGAGGCAGACTAAATTAAAGTAGGGGAAAGGAGGGGAGGAGGAGGTGGGGAAGGAAAAAAGGAAATTGTTGATATTCTTATTATTGGGACTGGGAATCAACTACTCCTTAATGTGGCTACTTCCTAAATTTGCTGTAATCCTGATAGATGGAAATGGGCATTACCGAAGATGGATAGGAAGGAGCACTGCCAATCAATGAATTATTGGCATTTATTGAGTGCTTATTATGTGCAGAGCACTATAATAAGCTCTTGGGAAATTACAGTGTAACAGAATTGGTAGATACATTCCCTGTCCACAATAAGTTTACAGTCCAGAGGATGATACAGACATTAATATAAATAAATAAATTATGGATATGTATGTAAGTGCTGTTGGGCTGAGGGAGGGTTTAGTAAAGGTGCAAATGCAAAGACAACCAAATGTTTTGTGACAAATACGAGTTTTCCTGTACATTTCAAGGATCAGACGTACACTGGAAATATGGTCATTTCAGAGCTTTCTTTGTAATTAATTCCAGAAGTATATCTGTAAAGATCATTGTAATTAGATTATTACCCAGGATTTGTGATACTGAAATAGTGGCATTTAAGTGCTACATCAGTGAGTCAATCATAATTATTGAGTGCTTATGTGTGTAGAGCACTGTGCTATGTAATGAATAGATTCAGTACAACCAGATCATGCCCAGTCTTTGTCCCGCACGGGGTTTATAATCTAAGAAAAAAGTGAATGAGCATTGAATTCTCATTTTACAGATGAGGAAACAGGCACAAAGAAGTTAAGCTGGGCAGAGAACATGTATGCTAACTCTGGTGTATTGCACTGCCCCAAGCGCTTAATACAGTGCTCTGTACATAGTAAGTGTACAATAAACACCACTGATTGATAAAGCTATTGCCCAAGTCACACAGCAGGCAAATGGCTGAGCTGGGATTTGAACCCAAGTCTCCTGACTCCCACCCTGGGTCCTTTCCACAAGATCGTGCTGCTTTTCTATTCTGGTGTTATTCTTGTGGTATTAATTGAATTCCTTGGTTTTAGAGTGATCAGACACACAACTCTAAGCAAAAGACTAGGGGTCTCACTACCTATATCACACACAATTCCGTTTTAGCTGGGTGGAAATCACTTTCTGTGCTTTTGCAGATTGGCCAGGTGCATAATTCCAACTGCTCCCTGACTCCTCACTGTTCCTCCAGAGAGGATCCAAGTTTTGTTGTTTGTTTTTTGTATTAAGTACTTATGTTTTGGCACTGTACTAATCCCTGGGGTAGATACAGCTATATAGATTGCACACCGTTCATGTCCCCCTCTGAACCCTAAGCTCACTATGGGCAGGGATGTGTTTGTTATATTATTATATTCTACTCTCCCAAGTACATAATCAATCAATCAATCGTATTTATTGAGTGCTTACTGTGTGCAGAGCACTGTACTAAGTGCTTGGGAAGTGCAAGTTGGCAACATATAGAGACGGTCCCTGCCCAACAGTGGGCTCACAGTCTAGAAGGGGGAGACAGAGAACAAAACCAAACAAATTAACAAAATAAAATAAATAGAATAGATATGTACAAGTAAAATAGAGTAATAAGTATGTACAAACATATATACAGGAGCTGTGGGGAAGGGAAGGAGGTAAAGCAGGGGGGCATGGAGACGGGGAGGAGGGGGAGAGGATGGAGGGGGCTCAGTCTGGGAAGGCCTCCTGGAGGAGGTGAGCTCTCAGAGCCTTGAAGGGAGGAAGAGAGCTAGCTTGGCGGATGTGGGGAGGGAGGGCATTCCAGGCCGGGGGATGACGTGGGCTGGGGGTCAACGGCGGGACAGGCAAGTACGAGGCACGGTGAGTACATTAGCGGCAGAGGAGCGGAGGGTGCGGGGTGGGCTGTAGAAGGAGAGAAGGGAGGTGAGGTAGGAGGGGGCAAGGTGATGGACAGCCTTGAAGCCCAGGGTGAGGAGTTTCTGCCTGATGCGCAGATTGATTGGTAGCCACTGGAGATTTTTGAGGAAGGGAGTAACATGCCCAGAGCGTTTCTGGACAAAGACAATCCGGGCAGCGGCGTGAAGTATGGATTGAAGTAGGGAGAGACAAGAGGATGGGAGATCGGAGAGGAGGCTGGTACAGTAGTCCAGACGGGATAGGATGAGAGCTTGAACGACCAGGGTAGTGGTTTGGATGGAGAGGAAAGGGCGGATCTTGGCAATGTTGTGGAGCTGAGACCGGCAGGATTTGGTGACGGCTTGGATGTGAGGGATGAACGAGAGAGCGGAGTCGAGGATGACACCAAGGTTGTGGGCTTGTGAGATGGGAAGGATGGTAGTGCCGTCAACAGTGATGGCCAAGTCAGGGAGAGGGCAGGGTTTGGGAGGGAAGACAAGGAGTTCGGTCTTGGACATGTTGAGTTTTATGTGGCGGGCAGACATCCAGATGGAGATGTCCTGAAGGCAGGAGAAGATGCGAGCCTGGACAGAGAGGGAGAGAGCAGGGGCAGAGATGTAGATTTGGGTGTCATCAGTGTAGAGATGATAGTTGAAGCCGTGGGAGTGAATGAGGTCGCCAAGGGAGTGAGTGTAGATCGAGAACAGAAGAGGACCAAGAACCGAACCTTGAGGAACCCCCACAGTAAGGGGATGGGAGGGGGAGGAGGAGCCTGCAAGAGACTGAGAATGAACGACCGGAGAGATAAGAGGAGAACCAGGAGAGGACGGAGTCTGTGAAGCCAAGGTTGGATCGCGTGTTGAGGAGAAGTGGGTGGTCCACAGTGTCGAAGGCAGCTGAGAGGTTGAGAAGGATTAGGACAGAGTATGAGTCGTTGGATTTGGCAAGCAGGAGGTCATTGGTGACCTTTGAGAGGGCAGTTTCCATGGAATGTAGGGGACGGAAGCCAGACTGGAGGGGGTCAAGGAGAGATTTGGTGTTGAGGAATTCGAGGCAGCGCATGTAGATGACTTGTTCAAGGAGTTTGGAAAGGAATGGTAGGAGGAAGATGGGGCGATAACTAGAAGGTGAGGTGGGGTTAAGAGAGGGGTTTTTTTTAGGATGGGAGAGACATGGGCATGTTTGAAGGCAGAGGGGAAGGAACCAGTGGAGAGTGAGTGGTTGAAGATGGAAGTTAAGGAGGGGAGAAGGGACAGTGCTCTGTGCATAGTAAGTGCTCAATAAGAATGATTGACCAATTGATTGACTGACTGATGTCCCACATGGGATGCCCAGTATTAATCCCATTTTACAGATTAGGTAACTGAGACACAAAGAAGTTCATTTATTCTATCATATTTATTGAGCACTTACTGTGTGCAGAGCACTGTACTAAACGCTTGGGAAGTAAAAATCGGCAACGTATAGAGATGGTCCCTACCCAACAATGGGCTCATAGTCTAGAAGGGGGAAAACAGGCAAAAAAACCCCAAACAAGTAGATAGGTGTCAATGCTATCAGACAGAATAAATAGAATTAAAGCTATATACACAGCATTAATAAAATAAATATAGTAAATATGTACAAATAAAATAATAATAATGATGGCATTTATTAAGCGCTTACTATGCGCTGAGCACTGGTCTAAGTGCTGGGGAGGTTACATGGTAATCAGGTTGTCCCACGGGGGGCTCATAGTCTTAATCCCCATTTTACAGATGAGGTAACTGAGGCATAGAGAAGTTAAGTGACTTGCCCAAAGTCACACAAGCTGATTATTAGCGGAGCCGGGATTTGAACCCATGACCTCTGACTCCAAAGCCCGGGCTCTTTCCACTGAGCCACGCTGCTTCTAGAGAAATATGTGCAAACATATATAAGTGCTGTGGGTAGAGCAGAGGGAGGGAGGAGACAATGGGGAGGGGAGGAGGAGAGGAAAAATGAGGCTCAGTCAGGGAAGGCCTCCTGGAGGAGTGAGCTCTCAGTAGGGCTTTGAAGGGAGGAAGAGAGCTAGTTTGGCCGATGTGTGGAGGGAGGGAATTCCAGGACAGGAGAAGGACGTGGGCCGGGGGTCGACGACGGGACAGTTGAGAACGAGGCACAGTGAGGAGGTTAGTGGCAGAGGAGCCAAGTGTATGGGCTGGGCTGTAGAAAGAGGGAAGGGAGGTGAGGTAGGTGGGGGTGAGATGATGGAGAGTCTTGAAGCTGAGAGTGAGGAGTTTTTGCTTGATTCAAAGGTTGACAGGCAACCGCTGGAGATTTTTGAGGAGGGGAGTGACATGCTCAGAGCGTTTCTGTAGAAAGATAATTCAGGCAGCAAAGTGAAGTACAGACTGAAGTGGGGAGAGACCGGAGTATGGGAGATCAGAAAGGAGGCTGATGCAGTAATCCAGTCGGGATAGGATGAGAGGTTGAACCAGCAAGGTAGCGGTTTGGATGGAGAGGAAAGGGCGGATCTTGGCGATGTTGTGGATGTGAGACTGGCAGGTTTTGGTGACAGATTCGATGTGAAGTGACTCGCCCAAGGTCACCCAGAAGACAAGTGTTAGAGCTGGAATTAGAATCCAGGTCCTTCTGACACCCAGGCCCATGCTCTATCCACTAGGCCATGATGCTTAACGGTAAGGCTGGATTTTCATATCTTGAAAGGAACACGTGTCTCCCCAAAATGCAGCAAAATAAAATAACTTCATGCACCTCCCATCAGCAGTTGATTTCTGTAATTGACAAGAATGAACATATTTTTCTTTGCATTCTGCTATAATAGTCAAGTTGCTAGTAAATCACCTACTAACTCTTTGCCAGTGTGGCCTAGTGGAAAGAACATGGGCTTGGAAGTCAGAAGTCATGGGTTCTAATCCTAGCTCTGCCACTTGTCAGCTGTGTGACCTTGGGCAAGCCACTTATCTGTGCCTCAGTTATCTCATCTGTAAAATGGGGATAAAGACTGTGAGCCCCACGTGGGACAACCTGATAATCTTGTATCTACCCCAGCACTTGGAACAGTGCTTGGCACATAGTAAGCCCTTAACAAATACCGTCATTATTATTATTATTATCCCCCTGTGGAGTTTGGAAGCCAAAGGGGAAAAAAAAACTTTGCCTTTTGAATGTCACTGGGGGACACGTTTAATATTTCCCCCTAAATTCACACACAAGAAATAACTTTGTGCAAGCAAATCTCTCTGCAATCTATGTACTCTCTGCCTAATGAATTTTGCCTGAGTACATATTGTCCTGATGTACAGATGTGTAAAAGTTAAATGCATGATAGAGACTGTAAGCGCAGTGTGGGCAGGGAATGTGTCTACCATCTCTGTAGTATTGTAATCTCTCAAGTGCTTTAGCTCTCTGCACACAATAAGTGATCAATGAATACCATTGATAGATTGATGAAATACACTAAAACAATTGTTCCCCACCACCACCAATTTGACTGCCACCTGCACTCTGGCTCTTTCCCCACTGCTTTCAAACACACCCTCATCCCCCTAGCTTAAAAAAAATGTGGGTTTTTTTTCTGATTCCCGCTGCGATCTCCAGCTATTGCCCCATCCTCTTCATCCCATTCCTGTGCTAACTTCTAAAACTGGTCCTGGATTTCGATTACCTCAACATCCTGTCCTCCAGCATCCTTCTTTATCTCCTTCATTGTAGCTTCCTCTCTTTTCACTCCACTGAGCCTGCTATCTCCAAGGACATCAATGACCTCCTACTTGCCAAATCCAAAGGATTCTATCTACCATATCCTAATCATCCTCGACCTCTCAGCTGCCTTTGGCACTGTGGCCTTCTCCCTTCTCCTGGTAACATTATCTCATCTTGGTTTTATTGTCACAAATTCTCCCCCTCATCTCTCTGGCCATCGTTCAATGGACAATTAATGATATTTCTTGAGTGCTTACTGTGTGCAGAGCACTATACTAAGCACTCTGGCTAATCCTCTACCTCCCACTCCCTAAATGTTGGTGTCCTTTAAGGCTCTGCATGAGGTAGTCTTCTCTTAAAGTACACTCACTCCCTTCTCCCTTGGGAAGAGTATCCACTTTGATGGCTCCAACGACCATCTCTATGTGGGAAACCCGCAAGTCTATTTTGTTAGCCTGGTCCTCTTTTTCTTTGCAATCTCACATTTCCTCATGCCTCCAGGACATCTCTAAATAGATGCATTACCCTATTAGTTAAGCACTAATTCCCATATATCCTTTTCCTTCTCAAATGCCGTGAGATATTTCTGGGGCAATCGATGTTTCTCAGCAAGTAGGCTTTTTGTTTCCATGTCATTTGCATTGAAATATAGTCTTGGCACCTTCCCTTGCCATGCCTGGTGAATTTACAGCTTCCTAGAGGAATGCCTGTTTACTGTATGTGTGAATGATGGCAGTTTGGATTTTATTTTCTCAGCAGGGCTGTCACAATTTACTATGGCATTCTTTGCAGGTGTCTTCATCCTCCAGGAACTTACTGTTCAGGTGTTTGAGGTTTTAGAGGTCAGTTTAGGAACAGCGATTGTAGTGTGTGCTTGCAGTATTTGAGATAGAGACCTGTCCAACATCCTGCTCTTCTGGGGGAATATAGGGGAAGGAATGTGGCTTAGTGGAAAGAGCATGGCCTTGGGAGTCAGAGGACGTGGGTTCCAAACCCAGCTCTGCCACTTGTCTGCTGTGTGATCTTGGGCAAGCCACTTATCTTCTCTGAACCTCAGTTACCTCATCTGTAAAATAGGGATTAAGACTGTGAGCCCCACATGGGACAGCCTGTTTACCTTGCATCTATCCCAGCACTCTGAACGGTGCTTGGCACATAGGAAGTGCTTAACAAATACCATTATTATTATTACCTTTGGGATCCCTGGGTGCAGGGATATGATCAAAAGCTTAGCACAGTGCTCTGCACACAGGAAGCACTCAAATACGATGGATCGATTGATCAGTAAGATTCCACTGTTTAGACTGGGGCTAAATCCAGGAAGTTTTCTTTTCGTTTAGCAGGTGTTCAAAATTTTGAGCTGGTGGTTTGGTTCATTCCCAGTTCGTAAGCTAGAATCCCATTTCCTGAAATCAATCAATGGTATTTTTGGAGCACTTACTCCAAAAATACTGCACACTTACTGTGTGCAGAGCACTGTACTTAGTACTTTGGAGGCTACAATACAGAAACTGTCAGGAGGATCCCCTAGGACTTCTGTGCTATATAGACATAGAATACCATTCTCTGCCTTTAAGAGGATTATATCCTCACTTTTAAATAGAATCAAGTCCTTGGCATCTGTCAATCTGGAACAAGGTCCTGATTTTCTTTCTGACTCAATGATGGTGCCTAGGAAGATATGGAATGCCAGTTGGAGGCCAAAAAAGAGGGGCTGGTTTGCTGTTGGGTGATGCTATCAGTCAGTGCAATTTATTGATGACTTATTCTTGCAGAGTACCATACTAAGCATGAGAGAAAGTCCTATTCAATGAGTTGGTATTTTTTTAATTTTTTAATTATCTCTTATGGTACTTGTCAAGTACTATCTGTCAAGTACAGGGGTAAATACAAGTTAATCATGTTGGACACAGCCCCTGTCCCACATGGGATCCACAGTCCAAGTAGGAGGTAGAACAGGTATTTATCACCAGTTTGCACTTGAAGAAACTGAGGCACAGAGAAGTTAAGTATCTTGCCCTAGGTCACAGAGCAAGCAATTGGTAGAGCCATAATTAGAACCCAGGTCCTCTGAGTCCCAGGCCCATGCTCTTTCCACTAGGTTAGTCAGTCAGTCAATCATATGTATTGAGCCTTTACTGTACAAAGCCCTGTACTAAGCATTCGGGAAAGTTCAATATAACAATAAACAGACACATTCCCTGCCTACAGTGAGCTTACAGTCTACTCTCTCCTCAAGGATCTTACAGCCTAGAGGGGGAGACAGACATTAAAATAAATTACAGATAGGGGGAATAGAAAAGTATAAATGATAAGTTCTGTGGGGCTAGGATGAATATCAAAGTGCTTAAGGGCTGTTGGAGGGGTTAAGTGTATAAGTAGGGACTACAGTTCCTTGAAGTGTGGGAAGGCTAATGAAATATTTGTTGGATTAAAAGGTTTACTTTTAGTCTTCACGGAGAAGATCCTGACCATGACTCCCCTCCCCTTGAAAGCCTCACATTTGGAAGCAGGGTGGATAGAGGAAAGAGATGGGACTAGGTGTTCAGAGAACTGGGTACTAATTCCAGTTTCTCCACTTTCCAGCTGTGTGACCTTGGACCAGTCACTTAACTTCTTTGTGTCTCAGTTTGCTCATCTGTAAAACAGAGATGAAATACTCATTCTCATCCCTCTTAGACCATCTGAAATGAATACCTTGTATCTGCCCCCGCGCTTAGTATCGTGCCTGGCACATAGCAGTCACTTGATATGCTGATATCAGCATATCACTTGATATGATGATACATCATCAAGCCACACCCAGATTTCTAGGTTTTGTGAAAAATAATTTGGTAATATGAAAGAGTGCAATCTTCATATCCTCGAAGAGGGAAATGGAATCAAGATCTAGGCTAGTGTGTTAACTGATTAAGCAATTCCAAGACACTACCAATTGCTGCTTTTAATAATAAATTAAGTCATCGCTTTCTGCAATCTGGGAAGCAAACATTTAAAAAAAATGTTTGGGGATAGGATTTATTTTAAAATTTGTTTAAAGAAAAATATCCATCCAATGTAGAAAAACTACAAATAACTGATAACCAGGTCATGTTTTGTTTTTTTTTTCTCTTAGTGGAACATTACCTATTGACTTCCAAATGTGCAGAAGTTCTGTTGGTCTCAGAGAGAAACTTCAACATAGAACCCTAAATAACAATTTTTATGGTCTCCAGGTGTAATTTAATGTTTTTTTTTTTTCAAGTTATCCTTTATCCAGTTTAAAGGTATTAGTATTAAGGGTAATTATTTACTAAGATATTAATTTAAGGATCTCCTGATTATTTTAGAACTATAAAAACTTGCTCCTGCATTGTTCCATATCCTATGCATCTCACTATAGATATACATTTCCACACATGTATGTCTGGATATATATGTTTATAATTATAGTTATAAATAAATTTCAGTGATGCCAGTCTTGGGGAGATCTTCTTGCATGCAACTGGGGTGGAAAAGATTGATGTGACATAAGACACTCCTTTGCACATCATTTGCAAAGGATAGATCATTGCTCTTCTAAAAGGTTTATCCTACTCAGGTCTGTCTCTTGGCATCCTGATATTTGTGAAGCCTTCTCTCAGTGAGCAACCTCTCTCCAAAACGCATCATCTGTAATGCTACTGTCAAACTTATCCAATAAAAAGAAATCTGATGGGAAGGTAGAGATATGCATTTGGTTAAAGCTTAAAGGAGAACCAAGAAATGCAAAACGATAACCCTGCTACTATCATTGGAATTTAGTACTTTTGGAATGTTGCCCCTAGATCTCCTATCTGTGGCAACCGTGAAGAACCAGAACTACTTCAGCTGAGTAGAAATCTCGAAAAATAGAGAATTCACAGAATTTAACAGGGACAACTTCTTCCATTCCATTCTTACTATTTCTATATAGTAAGAGATGCGTTTTCCAAAAACAAAAAAATTCAGAAAAACCTTGTTATAAATGCCCATGTCCAAAAATTATGCCAAAGCAATACGCCAAGCCTCCAAATTGCCATGTGTAATGAATATTTTCAGAGACAACAAATGAATATATCTTTGCATGATACTCACGCTTGTGTTTTGTCTAAATTCAGTCAAAGGAAAGAAGTGAAGCCCAAGGAAAAAACAATTATCTACTCACCAATTACCCAAATTAACTGCTGGGGCTATTTGGGGGTTTGGCCCTGGGTAGCTGCTCTCCCAACATTGAGGAATAAGGTCGGGGACTCCCAAGGATTCATGGAACCATCACCTGTCAACCCCAATTCAGGGAATCATTCCAAGAATTTCTGTAGCTGTGCAATATCTAACCCCCTTCTCCCCACCCACGCTGGAGTTCAGCCATGAATGGGAAACCCTCAGAGGCTATCCTGACTCCCTGGAATTAGCCAAGGTAGCAGTACTTCCACTGGGTCTGATGACTCTGAATCTGGTGAAGCTTGGCACATAGTAAGCGCTTAACAAATACCATTATTATTGTTATTGTTATTATTATTATTATAGTATTTAAGTGCTTACTATATGCCAGGCACTGTACTAAGTGCTGGGTTAGATGCAAGGTAATTGTGTTGGACACAGTCCCTGTCCCACAAAGGGCTCACAGTCTACATGTCCATTTTCCAGATGAGGTAACTGAGGCTTGGAGAAGAGAAGTGACTTGCCCAAGGTCACACAGGAGACATGTAGCAGAGCTGTGATTAGAACCCAGGTCCTTCGGACTCCCAGTCCCATGCTTTATCATTGAGTTTATCAAAAAGAACTTCCAATCAATCATATTTATTGAGCGCTTAATGTGTGCAGAGCACTGTACTAAGCGCTTAACTTCCACTGACCTTTGCGAACACCTTCAAGGTAGGGGTGGGGAGGGTGGCTAGACTACTGCCTACTTCAAGTGCAGGGAAAGGACTAGCTAAATTGGGCTCCTTTAAGGCAGCTAATCACATAAAAACAGTTACCAACACAGCTTCCAAAACTTTGAGCAGATGCTTCTTGACAAACATTTTTCAGATTGTCTAGGCACTTTTAGAAATAGATACTAGCCTAAGCCCAGAGTTTAAATCATAATTCTCTTTAGCAGTCTATTTTTTTTTTTTATGGATTTGTTCTACATGACTCCTAAAACCAAAGTATTCTTCCCTGGAAATTTTCATATCGTGTCTCTGCAGCCTATTTTTTGTTTGTTTGTTTCTCATTTCAAAGAGTGAGATTTAAATGGAGGTAGAAATCTAATTAATCCTATTAGATAATCCTGACATTCTCATTTATTCTGCTCTTTGTTAAATAGCAAAGATTAATTAATGGAGAAGTAGCATGGCCAAGTAGAAGGAGCACGGGGCTGGGAGTCAGAGGAACTTTGGACCTCTGGGAGCAACAAAAGAGAGGAAGCAAGGGAAGAGTCAGGGTTTCTACACATATGTGCTAGTGAGTGGAAAAAGGTGGAGTGGTAGTATTGTCTCTATGAACCCTAGAAAGCTTGGAATTTACATACTTCTTGATGTACAGGGCACATATTTACTTGAAATATATCAATATTGTTTTAGTGCTAATGGATTTAAAACTCAGTTATCTGAATGTTTCTATCAATGGTATTTATTGAATGCCTACAGTGCCTCTACTAAGCTCTTGGGAGAGTACAGTATAACAAAGTTGCTAGAGATGTTCCTTGCCCACCATGAGTTTGTGCTAGAGGTGAGCTTACAGTCTAGCATTTAACAATATCCATTTTTAATTAGTGTTATCCCCGCTTTTAAGTATCCCTACTACTAATTAGTGTTATCCCTACTATTCTCTGTTCATTGAGATAGTGAATGGAATAATATTGAATAAGGAACTATTGCACACAAAGCACTGGGCAAAGTGCAGGGAAAGGAATACAAGAATGAGAATGAGGTATAATCAGTCAATCAAATTTATTGAGTGCTTACTGTGTGCAGAGCACTGTACTAAGTGCTTGGGAGAGAACAATATAAAAGACACATTACCGGTCCACAAAGAACTTACAGTCTAGTGGACCTTGGGCCTTCAGAGGATTAATAATAATAAAAACGATGGCATTTATTAAGCGCTTACTATGTGCAAAGCACTGTTCTAAGCACTGGGGAGGTTACAAGGTGAGCAGGTTGGCCCACGGGGCGCTCACAGTCTTAATCCCCATTTTACAGATGAGGTAACTGAGGCCCAGAGAAGTGACTTGCCCAAAGCCACACAGCTGACATTTGGTAGAGCTGGGATTTGAACCCATGACCTCTGACTCCAAAGTCCATACTCTTTCCACTGTGCCATGCTGCTTCTCTAATAATAATGATAGCATTTGTTAAGTGCTTACTACGTGCAGAGCACTGTTCTAAGCAAGGTGATCAAGTTGTCTCACGTGGGGCTCACAGTCTTCATCCCCATTTGACAGATGAGGGAGCTGAGGCTCAGAGAAGTTAAGTGATTTGCCTAAGGTCACACAGCAGACATGTGGTGGAGTCAGGATTCGAACCTGTGACCTCTGACTCCAAAGTCCGTGCTCTTTCCACTGAGCCATGCGACTAAAGGTTAAGAATAAGAAGAGGAATTGGAGACAACACAAAACATAAACAACAAGGACAAAGACCAATGCATTAAGAACAACAGAAGTAGAGATGAAAGGACAAAATGTATTCTCATATAGACACTCTCAGATCTTGGGTCTGATAATCCTATCATGCTTTCCTTTCACTAACAACATTCTAAGTTTTTACTATTAAGGATCTTTCATTTAATATTGAGATCGTACCCTCAAGAAAGATTTCTACAACAAAAAGCTCAACTATTAAAGAAAGAAATATTTTTAAATGACTAAGTATATCCTATCTTTAAAATTAGTTCAGAGATAAATAACCCACTTAGATGGAACAATTCTTTGAAAGGCTGTCAAGAACAGAGTCTAAGTAAATAGCTTTAATTAAATTTTTATGACTTCCTATTATCAAAATTCTCCATGATGAACAACAGTGTTAATAATTTCTAGGGAACTGTGACAGTAAACATGGTTAGAAGAATATCATATCACTAGAACAATATCATGGGGATAACACGGCCCCATTTATAGTAAATTTCCAGTTCTCTACAGAAACATGAATTGTATTTTCTGTAATAATTTCCCTGAAGTTCATAGTTTTCTATTATTATTATGTTATGAATAGCGATAATATCTAAGAGCTTACTATGTGTTAAACCCTGTACTAAGCACTAAGGTAGATATAATATTATCAGGGCATACATAGAGCCTATCCCATACAGGGCTAACAGTTTAAGAGTATTTGCTGTGTGCCAAACACTGTACTAAGCCCTGGGATAGTATAATATAATCGGGTTGAACAAAGTCCCTGTCCCATATGGGGCTATCAAAAGGGTTTTCACACTTGAAGGGAGGAAAAAAAAAAAACTCTTCAAAATTCGTTTTTGCAGTCCATGCTACATTGGAAAGCAGAATACTGGATAAGAAATCAGGGATAAGGAGGTAAAGCACAACCAAGTTGGAGAGGTTGAGATCAATCAATCAATCAGTTATATTTGTTGAGCTCTTAACTGTGTGCAGAGCACTGTATTAAGTGCTGGGGAGCGTACAGTGTATCAGAGTGGATAGACATATTCCCAGTACACAATGAGCTTCCCTGTTAGTGAGAATTACCCCACACTTCTAGATGCCGTCCCTTCTAAAGGGGCACCAATTTAGCTAAAGTAGTCTCAAGGATAGAGAGCAATGGTTGTCAATTGTTTCAAAAAGCAGAAGGAACAGAATGTACTTTAAAGGGAAAGAGAGCAGATCTTAAAAAAATTGCTGCTCCTATCCACTCTATTCTACACCCGCCCAAGTTTCTGGTTAGTAGAGACTCTGGGGAAATATTAATAAGACAACATTTTTAACCTCTGTTGTCTTGTTTGATTTGGGCTTCCCAGTCTCCTTTGTCTATAGTGGGATACTCAAAATATCTAGCCCGCTGTTGGGTAGGGACTGTCTATGTTGCCAACTTGTACTTCCCAAGCGCTTAGTACAGTGCTCTGCACACAGTAAGCGCTCAATAAATATGATTGAATGAATGAATGAATCTTGCACAATATTTTATAGTAGTCCCTGTCTTGGAACACTTCACCTCCTTATGTCAACTTCAACAGGAGTAGCACAATCAATCAATGGTATTTATTAATAATAATAATGATGGTATTAAGTGCTTACTATGTGCAAAGCACTGTTCTAAGCGCTGAGCACTTTCTATGTGCAGAGCACTGTACTAGGAGCTTGGCACAAGTAGCATTAAAACAATGAGTAATGAGATGTGATGAGAATCAATCAATCGTATTTATTGAGCGCTTACTGTGTGCAGAGCACTGTACTGTACTAAGCACTTGGGAAGTACAAGTTGGCAACATATAGAGACAGTCCCTACCCAACAGTGGGCTCACAGTCTAAATGCAGTATCAGTATCTGTTTGTTACAAATCTCCTCCAAAACATTCCAGTATGAGAAATTCAAAATCACTCGACTCTCTCCTTTCTACATTTTCACCATCTTTTTCCACTTTACCCCAGCTTGCCCGCCTCTTTCCTCTCAAACTAACCTACTCACTGTGCCTTGTTCACATCCATCCTTCTGCAGACTTTTTGCTCTTTTTCTTTCCCCCACCTTGAGCTCCCTCTCCCTTCAAATCCTATGAGACCACAGCTCTTCCCATCTTCAAAACCCTCCTACAATCACGTCTCCTACAGTTGATTTCCAATTTCCTCAGGTTATATCCTCCAATCCAGTTGCCTCTTTAGCATTTCTTCAAGATGGTGAAAGTTTGTTCATCTCCTCACAGCTTTAAGAGTTTCCTAGGGTGAATGGGGCCAGCCAACCTCTGGAGATCGAAGTAGACATTAGGGATTGGGAGAGAGCCTAAAAGCCACCTACTCTTCCACCACAGTTAAGAGTATGATTCAGGAAACTGTGGACAGCTGAAACCATGAACAAAATGTCTGAGAATGCCAGGAAACTACTGCACTCACAACTTCTTGTGGCAATTCAGTATATACTGCCATTATTTGACGACTAACTCATATAAGCATGCCCTTTTTCCTTCCTCCTATTTATGTATCATTTTAATGACTGTCTCCCCAAAGGAACGTGGCTTAGTGGATAGAGCATAGGCCTATGACTCAAATGGACCTGAGTTGTAATCCTGGCTCTGCCATATGTCTGCTGTGTGACCTCAGGCAAGACACTTAACTTCTCTGGGCCTCAGTTACCTCATCTGCAAAATGGGGATTTAGAGTGTGAGCCCCATCTGGGACAGGGACTGTGTCCAACCTGATTACCTTCATCATCATCAATCGTATTTATTGAGTGCTTACTATGTGCAGAGCACTGTACTAAGTGCTTGGGAAGTACAAATTGGCAACATATAGAGACAGTCCCTACCCAACAGTGGGCTCACAGTCTAAAAGGGGGAGACAGAGAGCATTTAGAACAGTGCTTGGCACATAGTAAATGCTTAACAAGTACCATTATCATTAATTATTATTATTATTATCATTATTTGGATTGTAAGCCCCTTGAGAGTAAGAATCATGTCTTTGTATTCTCTCAAGGTCTTTGGAACACTGCTCTGCACATAGACTTGTCTTATCTTATGTTGTCAAGTTGTCTCCGATTCATAGCGGCACCATGGACACATCTCTCCCAGCACACCCCACCTCCAGCTGCAATTGTTCTGGTGGTGGATCCATTGAGTTTTCTTGGTAAAAGTATGGAAACGGTTTACCATTGCCGCCTTCTGTGCGGTAAATTTTAGTCTCCGACCTCAACTCTCTCCCATGCTGTCGCTGCCCAGCATAGGTGAGTTTTGACTTGTACCAGATTGCCTTTCACTCCATAGCCACAGTCCAAGCCAGGAATGGAATGGGTAGGCCCCTGATTGACCCTCCCTCCTGTAGCTGACACTGGTAGAGTACTCGAAACCCTCCAGATGCAATCCCGAGAGGGGCTTGGGAGAGCTATACTCAGTAGGATTCGATAAGTACTACAGATATATCGATTGATAGTTTGGACAATCTGATCCATAAAGACATCAGTAGGGTAACTAGGGAGAGGGTCAAAACCACATTCAAGAGTGAATCAAATAGTGCAACTGAAGTCAATTTCAGGAAAGAGTCCATACACTGAAACGACCCAATCTAAATGGAGATTAGATCTGGTATTCAGACACTGACAAAATGATTTTATTAAGTGGCCCCAATTCTCCCAGGACCTGCATAAATTGTACCTACCTCACAGCAGTACAGTAACAGTCCTGTAGTGGTGGAAAAGAGTTACTGCTTTCCCCAAAGTGTTTCACTTATTACCAGGGAGTAACTTTAAACACACCAAACAATTGAGAATGCTTATTGAGAATAAATAGACTGCAGAATATGTCAGTTGTTCTTGACACAATGGATAGAGCATGGTCCTAAGAGTCAGAGGGTCATGGGTTCTAATACTAGTTCCACTGCTTGCCTGCTGTGTGACCTTGGCTGAATCACTTCACTTCTCTGTGCCTCAGTTACCTCATCTGTAAAATGGGGATTGAGACTGTGAGCCCCAGGTGTGACAGGGACTGTGTCCAACCCGATTTGCTTCTTTCCACTGCAAAGGTTAGTACAGTGCCTGTCACGTAGTAAGCACTTAACAGATAGCATAATCATTGACAGTTATTATTAGAATTCAGGGGTTGCATTCTTGATAGAGCTCATGTTAAGGATAACCCACATTATGATACATTGGTGTCAGATGCTGTGTTCACATGCACAACCATTTCTTCCGACATTCTGGAAGAAATATAAATTCCCTAATTCTGCTATCGCATTCTATCCAATACACATAATGAAAACATGTATTTGAGAATAACTGACTATGGTAAATAATTAAATATTTTTAGTCTAGTGCTTTTTTTCAACCCACTTTCAACTGCCAACATCGTTCAACTTTCAGGTCCATGCCTGGGTTTGAGAATGAGATTTGTAGGTAATGATTCACTCTATACTTGCAGTTTATCAATGATTCAGTGGTATTTATTTAGCCCTTACTGTGTGCAGAGCCCTGTACTAAGCAATTGGGAAAGTACAATGCAAGAGTTGGTAGACACATTCCCTGTTCACAAGGAGCTTACAGTTTAGAGGGGGAGACAGACATTAATATAGCTTTAATTCTACTTGTTCTGACGTCTTTGACACCTGCCTACAGGTTTTGTTTTGTTGTCTGTCTCCCCCTTCTAGACTGTGAGCCTGTTGTTGGGTAGGGGCCGTCTCTATATGTTGCCAGCTTGTACTTTGCAAGCACTTAGTACAGTGCTTTGCAGACAGTAAGTGCTCAATAAATATGATTGAATGAATGAATATGTATAAATATTTCATAGATGTGCACATTCTACATATCTATTGTACTCATCCAAGAAATTAGTACAGTGCTCTGTTCACAGAAAGCACTCACTAAATAACATTGTTTGATTGATCAATTGAATTTACTTCCCAAGGAGGTGAGTATGGATGGATTGAGGCTAGAAACATACCAAGGACAAAGCCTTTTGCAACACTCAAGAAGTAAGGGAGTGGGAGATGTAGCAAATGGTACTGAGAGAGATTGAAAAGGATCAGCCAAAGAGACAGGAAGAGAACCAGGAGAGAACTATATGAGATTGTCTTATCATCACAGTTGCTTGTTCTGAGAACCTACTTTGGGCAAAGCACTAACTGGAAGCTTAGGAGAGCACAGCACGTGAAAGTTAGAAAGACACATTCTCTTCAGGGAAGTTTTGTGGTGCCTGAGTAGGTAGGGCCTTTAGGAAGCTAAAATTCTGTTTCACTTTTGCATTACCACTGCTGGAAAGAATGCTCGGTACCATAAGATTTGCATGGCATTGTTTAACTGCGCCCTTAATCACGTCTCTGATATTTTTTTCTCTATTTCTACCTTTCCCTATAGCTCTTCGTGGAATTTATCCAAACCCCTCTTGAACCTACTGATATTTATGGCCCCTCAACTTCCAACGCTAATTAACTTCATATGCCTACCACCATCTGTATGAAGGCGTGATTCATTTTGTTTATTTTGAACCTATTACCTTCAAGCTTCCATGGGGCCCTTTCAATATGCTGTGGTGGGATTTCATCAACAGCCATCCCATTTCCATCCCTTCACAATAATATAGCCTTCAATCACATTCCCTCTTGGCCTTTCATAGCGGGTAAAGAGTTGTGATCTTTCCAGTATCCCTCCATATTGTAGCTTCTCCATTTCCCTAATAATTTTGGAGTCCTTTCTCTTTCGCCTTTGCTAACTTCCCATTATGCCCCATCCTGGTCCAAATGGCAGGAAAGAAAGTGCAAGAAGTGCTGCAAAATCCAATTGTTCAAATGAATCAATGGTACTTATTGCCTCTTACTGTGTCTTGAGCAATTCAATCAGTCAGTCAGTAGTATTTGAGCTCTTACTATGTGCAGAGCACAGTACTAAGTGTTTGGGCAAGTACAATGTAACAATGACCGGACACATTCCATACCCCAGTTGAGTTTACAGTTTAGAGGGGGACACAGACATTAATATCAATCGGTAAATTACAGATATGTACATAAGTGCTGTGGGGCTGGGAGGGGGGATGAATAATGGGAGCACATCAGGGAGATGCAGAAGGAAGTGAAAGAAGAGGAAAGGAGGGCTTATTTGGGAATGCCTCTTGGTGGAGGTGTGCTTTTAATAAGCCTCTGAAGTTGGGGGACAGAGTAATGGTCTGTCAGATATGTCAAGGGAGGGCATTCCACGCCAAGAGGCAGGATGTGGGCAAGAGGTTGGCGGTGAGATAGATGAGATCGTTGTGCAGTGAGAAGGTAAGCATTAGAATAAAAAAGTGTGTGGTCTGGGTTGTAGTAAGAGAGTAGTGAGGTGAGGTAGGAGGGGACAAGGTGTTTGAGTGTTCCACTAAGCACTTGGGAGAGTACAATGCAATAGAGTTGGTAGACATGTTCCCCGCTACAAGGAGTTTACAGTCTAGAGGAGGAAACAGACCAATAAATTCTTCTGTGCAGAATCTTGGTCCTAAAGTCTCACAGACAAGGCCTCTTCATCGTTCTCAACAGGGGACTCCATCATAACCTTTTCTAGCTCCTGCTTAAGATGTGGCAAACGGAATGACTACTGTATTCAAGGTCTTGGTATACTTTCTACAATGTCAAAACTATGCCTTTGTTTGGTATTCTGTTCCTGATAGCTTTCTTCATGGTTCAGTCTGTTGTAATGCATTGTTAAATGTTTCAGGGAAAGCCAAAGGCTATGTTTCGTATATTAACAATTGAATTGGTCCTTGTAGGATTTAATTCACCACAGTGAAAATTACATGAGAGAGGTCTTAAAACAGGACACAATGTGAACTTCGTTTGTAATGACAAATGCTAGGTTTAAACATTTTCCTGTTTCATAATCTGAGTGGAATTTAAGTGGAAGCAAAAGGGAAGGGAAGGATGACTTTACATGTCAGTAATTCTAGTTAGCTATCTAGTATTTATTAAGAGCTTACTATGAGATAGATACCAGGTAATCACATCTGACAAAACCCTTGTCCCCGTGAGATTCACAATCAAGAGGTAGTAGGAGCAGGATGATAACCAGATCGTGTGGGGCTTGTTTGAAATGTGAGAACAATTCCTTTAAATAAAATCACATTATGTTTAGCGAGAGAGGGAGAGAAAATGCTGAGGGAGATCATTTGAGTAGTGCTCTATCTTCTTAAGGGGTGTTAAATTGCATCTGCTGACCAAATGACTGAAACAAGATGTGAGAGGGTCTTCCATTTATGAATTTGAGATTTGAAATTCAAGTTATCAGACCTGATCTTTCTTCTAAAGATCACAAAGATTTACTATGGACAGCACACAAGGAATGTTGTCCCTGAAGACATTGTATTCTGACTGAGAGATTCTCTACCAGATTAAAAGTCAGCTTTGGCAAGCCCCCCCACAACAAATAACCCTTTCTTCTTTTCCCGCTGCCTTCTGCATCTTCCTGACTTGCTCCCTTTTTTCTTTTCCCCTTCCAGCCCCACCACACTTATGTCCACATCTGTAATTTATTTGTATTGATGTCTGTCTCTCCTGCCCTAGATTACTGTGGGCAGGGAATGTGTCTGTTTATTGCTATATTGTACTCTCCTAAGCACTTAGTGCAGTGCTCTGCCACACAGTAAGCTCTCAATAAATATGATGGAATGAATGAATGAATAACTATGTAGGTCTTTAGGGAAATCACTAAACCTTGCATTTCAATTTCTTTTCTCACTAAAAGAGTGGTTGGGGAAATTATGCCCTGGAGACCTTAATGTTTTGTAAATAAACTAATATTAGAGTTATATTAGTTTTATATTATTATAAAAACGAATATTAATATTAAGGTTTAAAATATGAAGGGCAGATTTGGGAATAAACATTCGTGAATATCAATAAGTGAATATGTATATTAATTATCACTATTATTTGTTTTGATCTTTGACTAGTTAAAATTTTAATTGTGACTTGCATGCAGAGATTAACTTTTATATGCAATCAATAAAGGAAATAATCTGCAATAATGTTTCAAACCTGTATGAAGTTTAACATTTCAAATCCAGATTTTTTTAAAAAAAACATTATAATCCAAATTTTATAGCACTTAGTAGAAGTGAATCCACTGAGTTGATTAGTGAGACCTGAATAACAGTAAAGCGTTTATCAAAGAAAACATTGTAAGCAGGAAAAGTTGCAAATGCCCATTTTAACTCCATTCCTAATTAGTTGAAGTATTAAAGGATTTAAGAAGAATAAAATTATCTTCTTGCAGTGCATGAGGGATTTTCAAAGTTGGTATTCCAGGAATTACAATTTTTCCCAAAATTGACTTGCATATCTTAGTAAAATAACTTGACTAGTTAAGCCAAGATACTCTAAGATACTCTAGGGATCAAAAACTGTGCTTATCCACAAAGAAAGAAGCTGTTGGATTTTTTGCATGAATTCCTATCCATTCATTCATCAATTCATTCATTCAGAGGTATCTATTAAGCAGTTACTACGGGCAAATGACTGTACTAAGTACTGGGGAAAAGCCAAGAAAGGATCAATAAGGTGCTAGACTGTAAGCTCCTTGAGGGAACCTATGCCTACCAACTCTGGTACTCTCCCAAGCACTTAATACAGGGCTAATCAATCAATCAACGATATTTTTTGAGTGTTTGCTGTGTGCGGAGCACTGTATTAAGCTCATGGGAGAGTACAGTACAATGGAAGTGGTAGATGCATTCCCTGTCCTCAGAGAGCTTACAGCCTAGATAGGGAAAGATAACTTAAAATACATTATAGATACGCATATAAAAGCTATGAGGATGGGGGGCGGTAAATATCAGGAGCTTAAAGGATCCAAGTTTAGGTGATGTAGAAAAGGGATCAAGTAGGGAAAGTGAGGTCTTAGGGAAGGCCTGTTGGAGGAGATATGATTTTAATAAGACTCTGAGGGTGGGGAGAGTATTGGACTGTCATATGCAATGAGGTAGGGAGTTCCAGGCCAGAGGAAGGACATGGGCAAGGACTGTGAGCCCATTGTTGGTTAGGGACTGTCTCTATATGTTGCCAACTTGTACTTGCCAAGCGCTTAGTACAGTGTTCTGCACACAGTAAGCATTCAATAAATACAATTGAATGAATGAATGAGTCAGCAGTGAGAGAGAGGCTAAATCAAGTCATAATGAACAAGTTAACATTAGAGGAGTGAAGTGCATGGGCTGGTTTGTGGTCGGAAATCAATGAGGTAAGTAGGAGAGGAAGAGCTGATCCAGTGCTTTAAAGTTGATGATAAAGAGTTTTTGTTTGGGGTGGAGGTGGATGGGCAATGGCTGAATACTCCTGAAGAAAGGGGAATTTTTTGTTTGTTTTAGAAAACTGATTTTCAGCAGAGTGAAATTTGGAGTGGAGTGGGGAGAGACAGGAGGCATAGAGGTCAGGGGGGAGACTGATGCAGTAATCAAAGTGGGACATAAGTGGGCCTGGATCTGTGAAGTAACAGCTTGGATGGAAAGGAAAGGGTGGATTTTAGTGATGTTGTGAAGGTGAAACTGTTAGGATTGGTGACACTGAATATGTGGGTTGAAGGAGAGAGGTGAGTTGAGGATCGCACCAAGGTTTCAGGTTTGTGAAACAGGGAGGTTGGTAATGTTGCCTACAATGATGGGAAAGACAGGGGAGGGACAAGGTTTGGGTGGGAAGATGAGTTCTGTTTAGGATGCTTAGTTTAAGGTTTCAGTGGGACATCCAGGTAGAGATGTCCTGAAGGCAGGAGGAAATGTGAGACTTTAGAGAAGGAGAAAGATCAGGGTTGGAGAGGTAGATTTGGTAATCATCTGCATAAAGATTGTAATCGAAACCTAGGAAACAAATGAGTTCTCCATGGGAGTTGGTGCATATGGAGAATAGAAGGGATTCAGAAGGGAGCCTTAGAGACATCCACAGCTAGGGGTTAGAGGCAGATAAGGAGACTGCAAAAGAGACTGTGATGGAGGGGCCAGAAAACAAGAGCTAACATAGGACATTATCAGTAGAGCCAAGGATAGATAATGTTTCATGAAGAACATTAGTGAGCACACAGTAAGTGCTCAATAAATACCACTGAATGGTTGAGTAACATAGTCCTTCACCTGCATGGCAAAAGCCACATGAGAAAACTTGAATATACCAAGACAATACAATATAAGAACACAAGGATAACAATGAGCACAGGGAGTCGGGAATATTATTCATTCAATCATATTTATTGAGCACTTACTGTGTGCAGAGCACTGTACTAAGCATTTGGGAAGTACAAGTTGGCAACATATAGAGACAGTCCCTACCCAACAACGGGCTCACAGTCTAGAAGGGGGAGACAGACAACAAAACAAAACATGTAGACAGGTGTCAAAATCGTCAGAACAAATAGAATTAAAGCTATATACATGTCATTAACAAAATAAATAGTACAGTAAATATGTACAAGTAAAATAGAGTAACAAATCTGTACAAATATGTATACAAGTGCTGTGGGGAGGGGAAGGAGGTAGGGCGGAGGGGATGGGGAGGTGAAGAGGGAAAAGGGGGCTCAGTCTGGGAAGGCCTCTGAACATAGGCTAGTAGTTAAAGCCCAGGCCTGGGAGTTAGAAGGTCCTGGGTTCTAATCCCAGCTCTGCGACTTGTCTGCCGTTTGACCTTGGGGAAGTAAGTCACTTCACTTCTCTGTGCCTCAGTTACCTCTTCTATAAAATGGGGATTAATACTGAGCGCACCATATGGGACATGGACTTTATCCAACTTGATTATCTTGTGCTTAGTACACTGGTGCTTAGTACAGGGCCTGGCACATAGTAAGTGTTTAACAAATGCCACACAAAAAAAAGAGAAAGCTGTTTTCAGGTTCCTTTCTTCTTAGGCAGGGCTGTCCAGAGACATTAGATATAACGATCACAGCCAGAGTCTCCCCTTTGTTCTAGAGTTTGTAAGAGCTTGCTGCTGTCCCTGCTTCAGTGGGCATTGTGGGAGCAACTTTAGTGAGGTTTGGTGGGAATCCCCGGTGGTGTAAAGAGAGGGCAGTATGAATCCCAGAAGGCGGGGATAGGGGTGGACTGACGTTGGATGGGTGCTGCTTCATCCCCTTTAGGGTTTAGGTTAGATTATCATTTCTACCCAGCTACTTTACTGAAAAAAATAAATAAATAAAGACAGTGGAGCCTGATAGACCACAGCCCTGAGAGTCAGGAAACCTGGCTTTGAGCCCCTGCTCTGCTACTAGAGTACTGTGTGACAAGTCAGTTAACCTGGCTAGGCCTTGGTTTTCTTACCTGTAAAATGGAAATATGGCAGATTATGAGCATTGTGTGGGAGAGGCACTTTTTATGGTATTTGTTAAGCACCTACTAAGTGCAAGGTACTATATTCAGTGCTGGGGTAGACACATGCTAATCAGGTTGGACACTGTCCCTTTCCCCGCAAGGGGCTCATAGTCTTAATCCCCATTTCACAGATGAGGTGTCTGAGGCACAGAGAAGTGAAGTGACTTGCCCAAGATCACACAGCAGACATGTGGCAGAGCAGTGATTAGAACCCAGGTCCTTATGATTCTCAAGCCCTTGCTCTATACTAAGCCATGCTGCTTCTGTGACTGATCTCAGAACTTTCTATCTACTCCAACACTAAGCACCTCTTAGCACTTAATAACTTTCATAATTATTTCAATTGTAAGGTATTATCAATTGGTAACATGCCAAATCTCTTTTTTCCTGCTTATATTCAAGGCACCCCTTCCATTACCCATTGACACTTTACCAATTCTGCCTTGGTTTCCTGGAACGAAAGGGCTTTCTCCAGGTGGTTTTGTTTTTCCATGATAAATAAGAGCCACCTGATGATGGGGTGATGGGTGTGTTTTCACAGTCTATCTGTAAACCAGGAAGAAAGATGTGGACACCTTTTTGCTATTGCACCTTTAAAAATGCAATTCTACTCACGTTCTTCAAGGCACATTCCAGACAATCAAATGTAATGTAATTACATTCTGGGGTCTGCTTCAAGGTGTCGTTTGAAGGAATCCTTCAACTAAGCTTTTCTATTAAAAATGCATTTAAATACACAAGACAAAAGTGAGCAAAAACAGCATGAGAATGCTTCAGAGAATCTAGTTATGTGGCAGGACTTAAAATAAATTCATGACTGTTAAGCTTTCATGGCAGTGGAGGTAGAAGGAGGATTTCAATTGCTTTCACCAACCCTCCACAGCAGATTTCCTCAGCCTAAAAGAATCTAGTATTGGATTTGGATGAATAAACTCGTCAAAGTAACAGCTTGGATTTTTAAATATTCAGATTGCCAAATACTGATAAACTAAATGATAAATGACCAAACATTATAAAGTGTTCTTTATAATAGTTTTATTTGATTTGAATGCTGCTTTGCTTTCAAACTTCTGAAAATGAGTTTGGGGAACAATCCGTTTGGCAGAGTAGAAAGTGCTTATTGGGGAAATGCCCATAATCATGGACACAGCTTGGAAGGGTGAGAGAATCGATGAACAGGGAGGAAGAGAATGGGCAGGGGAGATTTAAGAGAGTTCACATCTGATGGTTCAGTGTTATCGATGAAATAGCTGGCAAGGTCAGTAGGGGAAAGAGATGGGGGAGGTGGGAGGAAGGAGATTTAAGGAGAGAGTTTAAAGTCAGAAATAGCCATTGTGGACAATGAGCTTGAGAGTTACTAAGGGTGGAGAAGTATTGTTGCTGGGCAGAGGAGAGGGCAGACTCATAGCAGCATGGCATAGTGGATCCATCACAGGCTTGGAGGTCAGAAGGTCATGGGTTGTAATCCCGGCTTCACCACTTGTCTGCTGTGTGACTTGGGTAAGTCACTTCACTTCTCTGGTCCTCAGTTACCTCATCTATCAAATGGGGATTGAGATTATGAGGGACAGGGACTGTATCCAACCTGATTTGCTTGTTTTCACCCCAGTGCTTAGTACGGTGCCTGGCACATAGAGCTTAATAAATACCAATATTATTATTATTATTATTATTATTATTATAGCAGGTGAGGGTGACACTGAGATGGAAAAGTTCGGCCTGATGTCTGAGTGGAGGAAACATCCTGTGGAGATTGTGTATTTGTGCCTCTGCCTGCATATCATGTTAATGCATAAGGAAACCATTTAAATTCAAGTTCACTACAAAGGATCCACTATTCTGGATCAACTTTCCTTTTTGTAGAGCCTGTTTTTTATGGCATTTGTTTAGTGCTTACTATGTGAAAGTCACTGTGCAAAATGCTGGGGTAGATTCAAGATAATCTAGTTGGACACAGTCCCTGATCCACATGGGCTCACAGTTTTAATTCCCATATTACAGATGAGGAACAGAAAAGTCAAGTGACTGCACCAAGCTCATGCAGCAGATCAGTGGCAGAGCCTGGGTTCTAATCCTGATCCTCTGACTCTTTCAACTACTTCTTTGATAGTAAATTATTTATTTGCATAAAAGTTAAGAAAAGGGACTCTGAACATATTAGAGAAGCAACGTGGCTCAGTGGAAAGAGCCCGGGCTTTGGAGTCAGAGTTCAGGGTTCAACTCCTGCCTCCACCAATTGTCAGCTGTGTGACTTTGAGCAAGTCACTTAACTTCTCTGTGCCTCAGTTGCCTCATCTCTAAAATGGGGATTGACTGTGAGCCCCCCGTGGGACAACCTAATCGCCTTGTAACCGCCCCAGTGCTTAGAACAGTGCTTTGCACACAGTAAGTGCTTAATAAATGCCATCATTATTATTATTATATTGATAGAATTGCCTCTTTGGCACCTTCCCTTCTTGATGGCCAGAGAAAGCTGCTCATAATGATAATAATAATAATAGTGATAGCATTTGTAAAGCACTATGTGCCCAAGAACTGTTCTGAGCACTGGAGTAGGTACAAGATCATTAAGTCCCACTTGAGGCTCACAGTCTGAGTAGGAGGGAGAAAAGGTATTGAATCCCCATTTTGTAGATGAGGTAACTGAGGCACAGAGAAGTTAAGTGACTTGCTCAAAGTCACACAGCTGACAAGTGGCACAGCCGGGATTAGAACCCATGACCTCCGACTCCCAAGCCCGTGCTCTATCCACTAAGCCATGCTGCCTTTGTGCGCTTTGCATATAGTAAGTTCTCTCTAAATATCATTGATTGATTGATAAACTACACTGGCATTCAAGATTGCATCATTTTTACAACTTGCCACCACCTTTATAATCTTCATGAACACCAGTATTCTTTCATGACTTCCCGGAAATGGTACTTGGTGGACTTTCAGTGATCAGTCTCCTAAGTATCAGGTGCGAATCATTCACGCCTGAATATTCAGCATAGCTAGCAAATGGAAGGTATTTTTCACATTTTCATAATTGGCTTCTTCCTTCCATCACATTTTTTCTGTTTTAAGATCACAGATGGTCTTTCGTTGTATGAATCCAACGAAGAAACTTGAAACAATAGAGTTCATAATTTTCACAGGCTCAGAGAACTTCGTTCGCATCTTATCTAGGAAAGAAGTGCTGTGGACAACACATTCTGTGTTCTGGGAAAGTGAACTTAATTTTTGCATTCATTTTGTGTAAGGTCAGGGAATTCTAGAACAGGCATTTTGCCAAATGGCTTTTAAGAGGGATCTTCAAACACTGTTTTTAGTGTTTTCTGCACACAGTTGGCTTTTCTAGAATTAATTTGTTCCTTGGAAGGAAGGGATGCAAAAGCAAACAAAAAAGAATAAATTATTACTTCGATGCCGAGTTGTGAATTCTTTCCTTCTGCTTTTGCTGCACAAGTGAATGTGTCAAGACAATACTTAAATAATTCTGGGTGGACTGGATGTAAAATATTCACAATTTGTTTGGCAAATCATGATATAACAGTAAAAGAGAGAAAGCCAAGAGGAAGTAATATAGGACATTTCTTGGTGGTCATTAGTAATGATATCATCATCAACAATGGTAATTATTGAATGCTTACTGTGGTATCACTGCACTTACCTCATCTGCAAAATGGGGATTCAGTACCTTTTCTCCCTCCTACTTAGACTGTGAGCCTCAGGTGGGACCTGATGATCTTGTACCTACTCCGGTTCTTAGTACAGTTCTTGGGCACATAGTAAGCACTTTACAAATACTATCACTATTATTATTATCATTATAAGCAGCTTTCTGTGGCCATCAAGAAGGGATTTGGTAGCCATGTTCCCTACCCACAATGAGCTCACAGTCTACAGCGGGAGACAGACATTAATATAAATAATTTTTATAATGTGTAATTTATAGATAGAAACCTAAGTGCTGTGGGGATGAGGGAGGGGGCACTATTAAATGCCCAAAGTACCAAATACTGAAATACATAGTACAAATTTTCTGGATGAAATGTGGTGGATTTTATATCCCACAGCAAAGCAACAAAGCATATACATTTCTAGGAATACAGTGCAATACTAGATCAGAGGTACTAAAGGGAAAATCATACCACCAAAAAAACAAAAAAAACAAATTGGAAGACAGTTCAGGTATCTCAAACTCTTTTTCAGATAAAATGAAGGGAACTATTTTTCCCTTCATAGACATCTTCTCTTACTGTTTTGAATTGTTTCTCACCCAAAATCAATAATCACATTCCTGTTATTATACCATAAAAATTTCTGAGGTCTTTTTATGCATCACAATTATTTCTTAGCATTGTCAATAAACACTGCACTCAGGACCTTGGCCCAAAGAACGTTGCTTGTTTTCATAAGTTATCCCTTGAATTTCCCTCTGTTCAGCACCCATATCAAAATATCCTCACATCACTCCTACCCCACAATTAGTTATTCTACAAATTTAGTCCAGTCCACATTTCCCCACACCTCAAGAACCTCCAGGGGTTTTCTATCCACCTTCCCAACGAACAGAAACTTCTTACCATAGGACTTAAAGCACTCAAGCACTTTGATCCCTCCAACCTTACTTCCCTGGTTTCCTGCTACTAATAATAATGATAGCGTTTATTAAGCACTTGCTATGTGCAAGCCCTGTTCATACCTCGCACTTCACTTCTCTAATTCCAACCTACTCACTATATTTCGAGCTTTTCTATCTCAGCACCGACCCCTTGCCCACATCCTGTCTCTGGCCTGGTATGCCCTCCCTCTTCATATGTACCAGACAATCACTCTCTCTACCTTCAAAGCCTCATTAAAAGCACACCTCCTCCAAGAAGCCTTCCCTGACTTAGCCCTCAGTTCTTCTTCTCCCACTCCCTTCTTCAACTCCCTTACTCCTGGATTTTCATTCTTTTTCACCCCTCCTTCATCTCCATGACACTTACGTATGTATCTGTAATTTATATAATAACAATAATGGTATTTAAGTGCTTATATGTGCCAAGCACTGTTCTAAGCGCTGGGGAAATACAAGGTGATTAGGCTGTCCCACGTGGTGCTCACAATCTTAATCCCCATTTTACAGATGAGGTAACTGAGGCTCAGAGAAGTGAAGTGACTTGCCCAAAGTCACACAGCTGACAATTGGCGGAGCCGGGATTTGAACCCATGACCTCTGACTCCAAAGCCTGGGCTCTTTCCACTGAGCCACGCTGCTTCTCCATATGAATGTCTGTCTCTCCTTCTAGACTGTAAACTCATCGTGGGCAGGTCATGTGTCAACCAACTATGATATTGCTTAGTACATTGCTCTGCACACAGTAAGCCCTCGATAAATGTGATTAATTGATTCTGCTCCTAGAGAATCACTCGTTTTTCCACAGATGTTGGCTCTTTCGGGTTTTCAAACCATTGTTTCTCTTGGCTTGAAATGCTAAGGATCATGGCCCAACTTTGGGTCAAACAGGGATCAAGTCAATCAATCAATGTTATTTTTTGCTTACTGTGTGCAGGGCACTCTACTAAGCACTTAGTGTGGTCCTATAATTACTATGATATCCTACAATTACTATTTGTAGATTTACTCTATTCTAATTTGAATAGCTCCATTACTACATTTTAAGGAGACAAATGCCAAGAATCAATCAAGTGTATTTACTGTGTCCTTAACTGTGTGTAGAGCATTGTATGAAGCACTTGAATGGGTACGGTGTTTTGGCTAAAATGGCTTAAGTACCATTTTCTTTTAAGTTCACAAGAATATTGAGCCTAATGAAATAAGGTGTTGTTTGCTCCTTTACACTTTAGGTAGTTGAGGTATCTTGCTTAGCCCAACACCAACCTTATTCATAAAAAATATGATAAATGCTAAGAATTTACTTAATTTTTTAATTTCCTTGACTTGGGACTGGAGAATGACATGGAAGGGAATGGATGGTGTAGAGGAAAAGGCATACGAGGGAGACGGATTAGAAACTGAGAATGAAAATTCTTTGTAAATTGTTAAACTTAATTTTTAACATTAATTTGAGGCAACAATTTTATATTGTTTCACAGTATTAAAAGAAATCACAATAAATTTGCTACTGAGAGTGAATTTTGCACTTCTGACATTGTTCCTGCATATTATTAGTTGCCTGATTCCTATTTTAGATGTGTGGATACTGCCAAATATTAAATGCAAAGCTATTTGCATTCTTATTCATAAATCTAAGATACTCCCAGAACTCTGTAAAACATTGATGAACTGAAAGACTCTTTTTTTCTGTTGAGAACTTTGCTCAAGGTTGCTTTCAATTGTTTCTCAAAACAATTCATAATTAAAAATAAGAATTAAAAATCCATACTGCAGAAAACTATTAATGGATTATTCTTCAACATCCTTGAGATAATATAAAATATAGTTATGGTATCTGGGTAATTTGGGTTAGATATTAGTGCTTTGGCCATATACATTCCTGGTTTGAATTATAATGTCAAGAAGTGTCAGTCACTGTTCTAAGCACTAGCGTAGACACAAGTAGTGTGGGAAGCAGTGATGCCTAGTGGATAGACTTGTACTTCCCAAGCGCTTAGTACAGTACTCTGCACACAGTAAGTGCTCAATAAATATGATTGAATGAATGAGTGAATGAATAGAGCACAAGCCTGGGAGTCAAAAGGACCTGGGTTCTAATGTGAGCTCTGCCACTTGTCTGCTGTGTGATCTTGGACAAGTCACTTAACTTCTCTGTGCCTCAGTTACTGTATCTATAAAATGGAGGTTAAGACTGTGAGACCAATGTGGGACGGGGACTGTATCCAACCGAATTACTTTGTAGTTACCCCAGTGCTTAGTACAGTGCCTGGCAAATAGGAAGCGTTTAATAGATACCACAATTATTATTATACAAGTTAATCAGATTCGTTACAGTCCCTATCCCACAAAGGGCTCACAGTGTAAGTAGGAGGGAGAACAAATATTTAATCCTCATTTTACATTTGAGGAAACTGAGGCACAGAGAAGTGAAGTAATTTGACTAATTACACATCAGGCAAGTGGCCGAGTCAAATTAGAACCCAAGTCCTCTGATTTTCAGGCATGAGCTCTTTCCACTAGGCCATGCTGCTTCTCACAGCATATGGAGAGCAGAGGAGTAGGGGCTATAAACCACTCCTTTTTGACATCATCTCATGGGATTTCACTTGCCTAACAATTCACAGCATAAAATATGCCACTCCATCATGGAATGGAGTCCCTCCAGGCTCTGTTATAATAATGATGGCATTTATTAAGCACTTACTATGTGCAAAGCACTGTTCTAAGCGCTGGGGAGGTTACAAGGTGATCAGGTTGTCCCACGGGGGGCTCACAGTCTTAATCCCCATTTTACAGATGAGGTAACTGAGGCCCAGAGAAGTTAAGTGACTTGACCAAAGTCACACAGCTGACAGTAGGCAGAGCCGGGATTTGAACCCACGACCTCTGCAGGCTCTTTCCAGTAAGCCATGCTGCTCTGTGCTCTGTTCCATGTCTCCTACTCTTATTCATTCATTCATTCATTGTCATATTTATTGAGCGCTTAATGTGTGCAGAGCACTGTACTAGGCGCTTGGGAAGTACAAGTTGGCAACATATAGAGACGGTCGCTACCCAACAGCGAGCTCACAGTCTAGAAGGGGGAGACAGACAACAAAACAAAACATATTAACAAAATAAAATCGATAGCATCAATATGTACAAGTAAAATAGAGTAATAAATATGTACAAACATATATACATATATACAGGTGCTGTGGGGAGGGGAAGGAGGTAAGGTTGGGAGGATGGGGAGGGGGAGAGGAAGGAGTGGGCTCAGTCTGGGAAGGCCTCCTGGAGGAGGTGAGCTCGGGAGGGGGTCACGTATACTTTATGGTCACGCCCTCAGGGAATTGATCCACTGCTATCGTTTCGGCCACCACCTCTGTGCAGATGACTCCCAAATCTTTCTAATCCCAGCTTCACCACTTGTCTGCTGTGTGACCTTGAGAAAGTCACTTCTCTGTGCCTTAGTTTCCTCATCTGCAAAATGGGGATTCAATACCTGGTCTCTCTCCCTCATATTCCCTCCCAAATCCACTCCTCTGCCTAATTTTCCCATCATAGTTGACATCACTATCCTCCTTCACCAAAATCTGCATACATCGTACCCTCTACTCTTCACTTCTTTTAGATTTTATATTCAGTTTGTCATTTAACCTTGTTAATTTTTCCTCCGCAACATTTCCAAAATCTGCCCCTTCCTCTACAGCCATCATCATGGCTCTATTTCCCTTGATGTCCCAACCATATCATGTTCTTCACTAGTCTCCTGGCCTTTACCTGCTAACCTCTCCAGTTTATGCTTTATTCTTCAACCAATCATTGATATTTACTGAGCGCTTACTCTGTGCAGAACACTGTACTAAACACTTTGGGAGAATACAATGTAACAGAGTTGGAAGATGTGTTCCCTGTTTACAATCTAAAGGGGGAGACAGAAATTAAGTAAATTATGAATAGGTATATAAGTGTTAAGGGGTGCGGGAGGAGTGAATAAAGAGTGCAGGAGTGCCACAAAATGGAGTGGGTGAGGAGGAAATGAGGATTTAGTCCAGGAAAGCCTTCTGGAGAAGGTAGGCCTTCAATAAGACTTTGAAAGTGGGGAGAATGATCATCTGTCAGATATTCATCCTTCAATCATTCTTATTGAGTGCTTACTGTGTCCAGCACTTGGGAAAGTACCATGAAATACAGTTGGTAGACACGATCCTCAGATCATTTCCTAGAATACAGTTCTGCACCCATCTCTTCACACCCCAGAAATCTTCAGTTTGCCCATTCCTTTCCACATTAAGCAGAAATTCCTGACCATATAGTTTTAAGGCATTCCAACAGTGATCTCCCTCTTTCTTACTCGCTCTCTTCTAGCAATGCACCTTAGCTCTCTCTCTCATCCTTCTGAGCTCTTCTCACTAGGTTTCGCTCTTTATGTTCCCATTTTCAACCCTTCCTCTTCAACTCACTGGACCACAGCTCTCCCCATCCCCAGTGTCCTGAAATCCCGTCTCTTCCAGAAGGTTTTTCCACAGACCATTTTTCTTCTTCCAAAAATCATATCCTCCCAAAATATCAGTTCATCACTTTTGCACTGCCTCAGAAATTATGCCATCAGAATTGCCCATAGGCCCTTGTGAACAGGAATTGTCTCTATTGCTTAATTGTACTTTCCAAGCGCTTAGTACAGTGCTCTACACACAGTAAGTGCTAAATACAATTGAATGAGTGGATTTTTTATACATATCGATTTATGTACTCTATATTCATGAATCATATTTATTGACTGCATAATGTGTGCAAAGCAGTGAGCGCTTGGGAAAGTACAATATAACAAGAAACAGACACATTCCCTGCCCACAAAGAGCTCATTTAAGCACCTGCTTTTCCACATATCATTTTTCAAGACTCTTCCTCTTTTCTGTAGCCATTTAGCTTATCTTCTTCATTAGATCATAAGTCTTTGAGGGCAAGGATCATGTTTTTTAATCACTATTTTAGTCTCCTATGCTCTCGGAACGTTGATCTGCATGTAGTAGATGCTGAAAAAGCACTCTCTTTTTTTTGATAGGTTGATTACCCAAAAGCTCGAGAAGGCAAAAAATTGGTCCACAGTTTACAATCATGAAACATCACAGGACTAGATTTCTTTCAGATTTCCTGATGGCCACAGTTCTGCTCACAAATTACCACAGCAAGAAACATGACTGTCAATCAGTGTGATTCATCCTTGAAGTCTTTATGATACTATAGAACTCATTGAAATCTGATGTCAAAGTGCCGCTTTTATTCAGCATTTCAGATCAAGAGAATGCACGATTAATCATTTTATTTTATTTAATAGCTTTTCTTGCCATTCGTTTTTTATCAGATGAAGGGATTTCATCACAGTGAGCCACAAAGAGCTGAACAGAGAAAGGCATCTTGTAAATGAAGGTCCTGTTGCCATTAAATCTTCTATTTCCCTAACGGAGGCATTTTAAAGATATCATTCAGTTCAGTTCAAAATAATTTTGCCTTCAAAATTATCCTACTGTTTCTTCTGCACTTCATTTCCAATAATAGTCCAGCTTGGTCATTATTTGACAAATACCTTGTTAGACCCTTTAAAAAAATATATCATGGGACGTTTCTGTAGCTGAATGAAAGAACTCGAATATCAGATCCTTCTGATCGATGAAGATTGGAATGAACTTTCTCTTATGTGTCCTAGAATTATCCTGTTTCATTTTTCTTTTAGTACTGCCAGCACATAGAGATAATAGCCAAAGAAGGAGAAAACACACATCTGAAATCTTGGCGCCTTTCTATAAATCTATTTTAGGTGTATGTAAATATATTTTTAAATCCCCTTAGCCAAGGATCTTGCCTTCATTTCTTATTAGGATCAATTATCCTGTCTATACTAAAGAAATAAGGGGCATTGCAACAATGATCATGGTTCTTTTTAAAAAATTCATCAATAAATAGGATTTATTAAGTGTTTGCTCCCTGCAGATCACTGGTACTAAGCATTTGAGCTGTAACCCCCTCTCCAACACTCAACTTCTTAACCGATGGATCTACCACTGCCCCCATCTTCAAAGACCTCCTAAAATCACATTTCCTCCAAGAGGCCTTTCCTAAGTCCTTATTTTCCCTATCTGCCCTCCTCTCTGCATTGCCTAAACTCTTGGATCTCTACTTGTTAAAGCACTTGATATTCACTCCATTCTCAGCCCCACAGCACTTATATACATATTCTTAAGCTGTTCCATTTCCCCATCTTTAATTTATTTTAACATCTCCCTCTCCAACTAGTCTGTAAACTGCTTGTGGGCACGGATCATTTTTTACCAATTGTATCGTATTCTCCCAAGTGCTTAGAATAGTACTCCGTACACATTAACAGCTTACTAAATACCACTGATTGATTAATTGGGAAATGATTCCTATTCCAAATCACTCCAACTATAAGCTGTAACTTTGGGGCAGGGAATGTGTCTGCTAGTCTGTTGTACTTTTCTAAGCTCTTAGTACAGTGCTCTGCTCAAAGTAAGCACTAAATAAATACCATGGATGATGATGATGATCAAGGAGCCTTTAATTTTCCACACCTCACCTCTTTTTTTATGGCTCATAAAATTACATTTGATTAGTGCAATTTGATTTCTAAGCAGTGATATTGAGGGGAGATCCATTTCTTATTGAAAGTGAAAATATATACCCCAAAACTCCATTTTTTGAAAATAAAGCTTAGTTTATTGGTTTTTTGCTGTGTTTTTTGCTAAATCTTTAGTAAGCCAAGGTATTTATTTACATTGATGCCTGTCTCCCCTACTAGAATTTAAGCTCATTGTGGGCAGGGAAAGTGTATGTTGTATTGTTACATTGTACTCTCCCAAGTGCTTAGTACAGTGCTCTGCACACAGTAAGTGCTCAATAAATACAGTTGACTGACTGATTGGTGCGGTCTAAATGTGAGAGCACAGGTCATGGAATCAGGAAAACCAGGTTTTATACCAACTCTGCTATTGACATGCTGTGTGACCAATGCAGGTCACTGAACTTCTCTGTGCCTCAATTTCCCCACCTGTAAAATGGGGGGTGTTATGAGAATCAGATTAAGTAACAGCTGTTTTAATCCTTTGGAAATATACATGTACTACAAGTCAGAGGTTTTGCCATTATTGTTCCTGTTGTTATAGGGAAATATGACCAGAATCCAAAAGGGAACTCTTCCAGAGAACTGTGAAGAGCTATAAACCTCCAATTACCTAAGTCTGCAAACAAATAATATTTTAAATCATAGATACATGGAAAAGAAGTCAAGAAAATAAATGCAAACATATTTAGGAAAAAAACCCACAGATTTCCAGAAAAAAAAATTCCCCTTCAATACAGATCATCATCCCCCACTTCTCTGGCCAACCTTTCCAGCAGCTCAGTTAGGGGCTATGAGCTTATCCATGTGGAGTCAGCTCTGCAGAGGTGGATGAAAAAAGCCTAGCAGCAAGACCCAGTGGAAAGAGCCTGGGCCTGGGAGCAATAAGACCTGGGTCCTTAACATGATTTCCCCACTTGCCTGCTGTATGACCTTGGGCAAGTCACTTGACTTTAGGTGAATAAGGGGGGCTTGATTTCTCATCTCAAGGTGGGTTTTATAGCATTGCTTCAAAGATTGACAGCAGTGGAATGGGTGAATAAAATGCTGTAGGTGTCTTCCTCTGTTGCCTGGCCCCCCAAAGTTTCCACTAATTGTTTCCTTGGGCTCAGAATTAAGGAAACTCTAATTTTTCCAACAAATAATTGATTGAATAGTTGATTGTATTTACAGTCAATTATAATTTAGTGAGTGCCTATGGTGTACCAGTGTTTTTAACGCTTGAGTTCAAAAGAAGTGTATGACGGTTTCTGCCCTCAAGGAGTTTACAATCAAAAGGCAGGGATGCAATGGAGGGTGGAGGAGGGATACAGTGAACTCATCAGGAAGAGAAACAGTCATGGAGTAGTATTAAGCAACTACAGGGTGTGTTGCGCTATGCTGAAAATTTGTGGAAGTAAAACAGAAGTGTAAAAAAAGTCCTTTGCCTATGAGGAAGTTACAGTCTAACAGAAGATAAAAGAGAAGGTTAAGGTAGGGAAGTAAATAAGTAATCAATCAAAGGTAGTTATTGAGAGCTTATTTTATGCAGAGCACTATACTGATCACCTGAGGAAGTACAACAGAATTGGTGGATGTGATCCCTGCCCACCAGGAGCTTACAGTCTACAGGATAAGTGCTTAAATAGACTATGTACAAAGTCATGCAAGACCTGAGAGCATCTCCAAGGGCAACACTAAAAAATAGTTTATTTTCCACCATTTCAATCCTGTGAATGAAAATGGTAACTCATTTAAAATACTGATATTATCAATTCAGATTGCTATTGATAGTCTCTGTATTTAGGAAGGTTGCTGAAATATTCTCGCTATTTTTGGGCTGCTTGTACTGACTCATTCTTTCCAAAAATGCAGTCTAGTTTTTGATGTCAGGAAACTAGTATTGTTTTCTATATAAAAAAAAACTAGTGTTGTTTTCTATAGCCATTCCTTATCAAGTTAGGCAGCTTCAGTAAATATCCCACAGGAAACAATGGTAGCTGAGTTCTGTGAGCAAGGGCAAGAATTCATTCATTCAGTCATGTTTATTGAGTGCTTACTGTGTGCAGAGCACTGTAAGCATTTCACTTTGTGTACTCCAGCTATACAAGAGGATGTTTATAACTAGGCCACTGTGAATCTGACCACTTCTTCAGGGACAATATACCTGAGCTTGTTCTGTCCCTACAACTCAGTTTTTGCTAATGGCAAAACTATCGTGTTTTGGAATGGAATCCTACAGGCAAACACCTGGAGGCATTTGACATATAATAATGATGGTATTTTTAAGCACTTTGTGCGAAGCACTGTTCTACATTTAGAAACCATTATCTGACTTTAGGTGGAGCACAGTAAATAGAACAGGTTTGTTATATTCGGAATGAGAGTCATGCAAGGAAGCAGGAGTGGCACCTTAGATTTATGTGCTGCTTTTGTCACTCCCAATCAATAATGTGTACTGTGTTTTTGCTCAGTGCAGAGCACTGTCCTAGGCACCAGGGAGAGTACAAGAGAATTAGTAGGCAAAATCTGCTTCCAAGGAATTTACAATCTAGTGGGGGACACAGAAACTAAAGTACAGGTAGCAGGAAGAAGTAGAGTTCAAAGATCTGTACATAAGCCCTATGGGAGGTAAGGGAGTGAAAATCCAAGTGTTCAAGATGCAAAAGTGCTGAAGTGTCAGTATGGGGAGATTAGGGTAGGAAAATGAGTGATTTATCAGTGAAAACTGTAAGTCATTATGGCAGGGAATATGTCTTCCAACTCTCCCAAGCACTTAGTATTGAGCTCTGCAGAGACTAAGCAGCACTTATGTACATATCTTTAAATTATGTTATAAGTTATTTATTCATATTAATGTCTGCCTCCCCCTCGAGGCTGTAAACTCCTTATGGGCAGGGAACATGTCTGCTAATTCTGGTGTATTGCACTCTCCCAACATGTAGTACAGCGTTCTACACATGGTACTCAATAAATAACATTGATTGATTGAAGAGATCCTGTAGAAAAATATAATTTTAGCAAGAATTTTAAGTTGGGGAGAGCAATAATCTATCGGATGTTAAAGGGAAGGGTGTTCCAGGAAGGAGTGAGGGTGCGAGCAAGTGGTCAACTGCAAGAGAGATGAAAATGAGCCACAGTGAGTAAGTTGTCTTTGGAGGAGCAAAGCATGTGAGCTGGATTGTAGTGGGAGAGGAACAATCCGGCAAATGGAACATAGTAAGCTCTTAACAAATGCCATTATTATTATTAATAATGGTACATTCATTCATTCAATCGTATTTATTGAGCACTTACTCTGTGCAGAACACCGTACTAAGCACTTGGGAAGTACAAGTTTGCAACAGATAAAGACAGTCCGTACCCAACAGCGGGCTCACAGTCTAGAAGCGGGAGACAGACAACAAAACAAAACATATAAACC
Source organism: Tachyglossus aculeatus (assembly GCF_015852505.1). Lineage (NCBI taxonomy): Eukaryota > Metazoa > Chordata > Mammalia > Monotremata > Tachyglossidae > Tachyglossus > Tachyglossus aculeatus. Next base: position 30,458,217 of record NC_052079.1, on the reverse strand, counting down.
AAATAAAATAAATAGAATAAATATGTACAAGTAAAATAGAGTAATAAATATGTACAAGCATATATACATATATACAGGTGCTGTGGGGAGGGGAAGGAGGTAAGGCGGGGGGATGAAGAGAGAGGGAGTAGGGGGAGAGGGAGGAAGGGGGATCAGTCTGGGAAGGCTTCCTGGAGGAGGTGAGCTCTCAGTAGGGCTTTGAAGGGAGGAAGAGAGCTAGCTTGGTGGATGTGCGGAGGGAGGGCATTCCAGGCCAGGAGGATGAGGTGGGCCGGGGTTCGATGGAGGGACAGGTGAGAATGAGGCACAGTGAGGAGATTAGCAGCAGAGGAGTGGAGGGTGCGGGCTGGGCTGTAAAAGGAGAGAAGGGAAGGTGAGGTAGGAGGGGGCGAGGGGATGGACAGCCTTGAAGCTGAGGGTGAGTTTTTGCCTGATGTGTAGGTTGCCATTGGTAGCCACTGGAGATTTTTGAGGAGGGGAGTAACATGCCCAGACCATTTCTGCACAAAGACGATCCGGGCAGCAGCGTGAAGTGTGGATTGAAGTGGGGAGAGACAGGAGGATGGGAGATCGGAGAGGAGGCTGATGCAGTAATCCAGTCGGGATAGGATGAGAGATTGAACGAGCAAACCCCCCTCAGGATCGCTCTGAGAGAGTTTCCAGTCTCAGCTACTGGAGAGAGAGTATAGCAGAGGCATATCCATTCCATTCCTATCTTGGGCAGTAGCTAGTGAGTGGAAGGCAATGTGTTACAAGTCAAAATTCACCTGTGCCTCTGTCAAGGGCAGAGACTAAAGTTTACAACGTGGAAGAAGTCAGTGGTAAACCACTTCCATATTTTTACCAAAAAAACTCCATGGATCCAGTACCAGAATGATTGCAGATGGATGTGGGGCATTCTGAGAGAAATGTGTCCATTGAGTTGTTATGAGATGGAGACCACTTAACAGCATAAGACAAGACAAGGCACAGAAAGTTGCAAAGTGGGACTTCTGAATCCCAAAGGACCCTCTTGAGCTTTAGGTTACAATGTTAAGTGTCATGAGCCCTTGTGACAATCCAACTCTGCCTCTAGCCATGCCTTAATGCTCTCGTTGAATTTATCATTGACTTTGTCTTCTAGATGGTTTTGTGCTCTTATTCATTCATTCAATCGTATTTACTGAGTGTTTACGATGTGCAGAGCACTGTACTAAGCACTTGAAAAGTACAATATGGCAACGTATACAGTCCCTACACAACAACAAGCTCTTGTTTCATCCTTTCCTATAGGACTGACTCCAGTCTTCTCTCCCTTCTGCTCCTTAGACTGGAAACTTCTTGAAGGCAAAGTACAATGTTCAATTTTCATGTGTGATTTTTCAACATTTCAATTTAAATTAGCAACTTATTAAATTTGTTAAAATCAATTTTAAATAAGCAGTTCAATGCTTATTACAATGCTCTGCACAAAGTATGCACTTAATAAATCCCATTACTTTTACAAAGATATTTGCTTTGCCTGATCCTTGACAGCTTATTGGTGCCACACTCCAGATAAGTTTTCCTAAAGCAATGTTGACTTACTTAATTCAGTTTTCTAATTTATTTTTTGTCTAACAGTCGATCACTGAATAACAAACTAAGAAGTAAATTCAGTGGCAGCATTCACCTCTATTTCGCCAAAGGAAGTTTCTGGTTATGCATAGAGCTTGGAGTGCATACTGTTCCCTCAATTTTCTTCCAGCTAATTGTTAGTCCATAGTGCTTTGTTGGTTCTGCAAAGTGGCTCCTAATCCCTTGTGTATCTTTTGTGAAGGGTTGAGCTTTTGGAACATGTTCATCAATGCATAATAGCTCCAATTCTGATTCAAGGACTTTCAATGATTGCAATATCTGCTTTGATGAATGGGTTTTCCAAAAGACCAAACTCTTGTCATTCCATCAGTTTCTAGTCCCTTCTTCACTCCTCAAAACTGACTACATGGAATAATTATTCTAGGAGAAGCAGCTTGGCCTAGTGGCTAGAACCTGGGCCTTGAAATCAGGAAGACCTGGGTTCTAAACCTGCTGTGTGACTTTGAGCATGTCATATAATTTCTCTCTGCCTTAGTTATTTCATATATAAAATGGGGATTTAGATTCTGAGTCCTATGTGGGACAGAGACTGTGTTCTACCTAATTAGCGTGTATCTACCCCAGTGCTTAGTACAGTGCCTGGTACATGGTAGGTGCTTAACAAATACCATAAAATATGAATCAGGTCAACATACTATGGCAGTAGTAATATAAAAACCATCTCCTGCACATCTTTGATTATTAAAATCTTCATTTTTGTCATTATTCACACTGAAATTTTTTACTTGGAAATGTCTGTTTCCTTTCTATTCTTCCTCACAAGTTCTACTTAGTTCTCAGTTTTATGTCTTTCTCTGATCATGCTGGTATTTCTCGGGTTCTGCAAACTCACCCATGTCATATCCCATTCCATATTGCTTCTCTTCCATCCTTCTAAAAGTAATAATCATAATAATATTTGTTGAATGCTTACTATGTGCAAAGCACTGTCCTAAGTGCTGGGGGAGATACAAGTTAATCTGGTCGGAAATAGTCCCTGTCCCACATGGGGCTCACAGTCTTTCATTCATTCATTCATTCAATCATATTTATTGAGCGCTTACTGTGTGCGGAGCACTGTACTAAGTGCTTGGGAAGTACAAGTTGGCAACATATAGAGACGGTCCCTACCCAACAACGGACTCACAGACTAGAAGGGGGGACCCCATTTTACAGATGAGGAAACTGAGGCATGGAGCATTTAAGTAATTTGCCCAAGGTTGCACAACAGGAATGTGAAAGAGCCAGAATTGAAACCCAGATCCTCTGATTCCCATGGCTTTCTGCAAGGCCATGCTCTTTCTGCTAGTCCGTGCTACTTTCCTCTATAATTATATTACCTTCCACATTGACCCTTTGGTTTCATTTCCTTCCCTAGAAAATTCCAGTGTGTTTTTCCCAACATGCCCCTACGCATCATCATTATCATCATCATCATCACAACAGTCATCTGGTGGTGTTCTGCAGACCACCGTGCTCAAATTTTATCAAAGCTTCCAACTAAAATGTGGCTCATCACTCATGATCTGTGCAGCACAACAAATGAGAGGTGCATAGAGCATCATCAAAGACTTCTATATACCTTACAAATCCATTTAGAACCCAAAGCAGATCTGAGCTCAGGAAATTTCTAAGCAATTTTGTCTGCTGGTAAAGTTCACCAAGAACCTAACATTATTTGTGTTGAAAGTGCAATTTATAACACCACCCTACCCCAACCCTAAACCACCACCATCAGAATAAAGCAGGGGTGTGTAATACATCCAGACTTATTCAGCCTACTCTTGGCTGTTCCCCAGAGGTGTATATTTCAATATGGTGGTGCACTGTGGAGTTCCACATATGGCATGTCAATTAATCAATTATATTGATTGAGGGCTTGTTGTGTGCAGAGCACTGTACTAAGCACTTGGGAGGGGACAAGCTTTGAAGGCGAGGAGAGTGATCATCAGGCCATCTGACTCAGTGTGTAAAATGCTTCCCACTAAATCCCACCCAAGACTGTAAGATCATTATGGTCAGGGAATGTGTCCATTATATTGTACTCTACCAAGAGTTTAGTAGAGTGCTCATCTCGCTGCTGACCCCTCACCCAGAAGCAGCATGGCTCAGTGGAAAGAGCGTGGGCTTCGGAGTCAGAGGTCATGGGTTCTAATCCGGGCTCTGCCACTTGTCAGCTGTGTGACTTTGGGCAAATCACTTCACTTCTCTGGGCCTCAGTTACCTAATCTGGAAAATGGGGATTAAGACTGTAAGCCCCATGTGGGACAACCTGATGACTTTGTATCTCCCCCAGCTCTTAGAACAGTGCTTGGCACATAGTAAGTGCTTAACAAATACTAAAATTATTACTATTATTATGATCCTGCCTCTGGCCTGGAATGCCCTCCCTCCTCAAATATGACAGACAGTTACTATCCCCACATTGAAAGCCTTACTGAAGGCACACCTCCTCCAGGAGGACTTCCCTGACTAAGCACCCCCCTTTCCTCTACTTCCACTCCCTTCTGCGTTGCCCTGACTTGATCCCTTCATTCTTCTCCACTCCCAGTGCCACAGCACGTATGGACGTATCTGTCATTTTTTTTTATATTAATGTCTGTGGCACCACCTCTAGACTGCAAGCTTATTGTGGGCAGGGAATGTGTCCATTTATTGTATTGTACTCTCCCAAGCACTTAGTACAGTGCTCTGCACGCAGTAAGCACTTAAATATGATTGAATGAATGGGTAAATAAATATGATGGACAACAGTCATCATATATGATAGTCAACAATCATTAGGGTTGTGTTCCTTTCCTTCTCTGCCCTCTATAATCTCAAGTAAGTTCCTCCTTTATGAAGCTAGTCAAAAGGCAGCACACCTATAATTGTATAACTAATCTTCTCTTTACAGAATATTGGATAACTTTTTAGAGTGCACTTATATATTCTAAACTCCTTTTTATCAGTGGTGGTTTCTCTGAGCAGCTTGCTAATAAGGTACTGCCCAAACAAGTAATTCTAAAGTTGCATACGTCCAATTTCTCCCCAATGCACATCATTTGCATATTGCTGACATTATGAAATAGTTCCTTTTTGCTAACAAATGGGCCTGGGAGAAAAGCAGCTTATGGATCTGTACTTCGTGTAGTTCTTGTGACTGAATTCAGGAAAGCAGGACTACAGAATCTCACTTAAACCCTTACATAGGCTGGCGTGGGCTACTGGCTCACCTGTGCTGCATTTCATTAAGTTGGCAATTTAGAACAGCTGATGCCAATCAGAATGTGCTTTCCCATTTAAGAAATAAGGAGAACAAGTGGGTGGGGAATTTTCACTTTCTACTTGCTTTTTTAGTGGAGAGTCAGGGAGATATTTTTCCCCTCCCCAGAAAAAAGACTTTCCCTGTTGGAACTGTAGTTTGGTGACTGATTTGAGAGGGAAGATATAATGATAAAGAAGGAAACACCTCAGATCTGCCTTTCCATGCTTTTGTGAAGGGATGTGCTGCTGCTTTTTATTCCCCTATTTTTTCCTTGTGTTTCTCCCGTTTATTTTCATTCTACTTTGTTCTTTTTTGCCTTTGGTTTATAAGTCTCTTTTTTTTGTTTTTTTGTTTTTCATCTCACCCACTAGCTGTGGGGGTTTTTCCTCTTTCCACTTGAACTGCAACAATGCTGTTACCTATTGGAACATCTTAATTGATGAGTGAAGAGAACTGAGTCAACAACCTTAAATTGAAACTCCGGCTCTGAGGAGGATACTAGCAAGACCATGGTAAGAAATTTGACTTCTTTGCCTTTTTTCATTTAAAATTTTCACCATTAAATTCACCATCAAAATTAGCAGGTGAGAAAAGTTATTTGTCTTTCAGAGTTGAAAATGACACCATTTGATAGTGAATTATAATGATGAATGTGAATACATTGTACTAGTGTGTATAAATGGCATCACTGGATTGTTGCCATTTTCATTAAATAGAGGGGTTTTTTTATTCTTTCAAGGAGCTTTCAGTTTAGAGGGGGAGATGAATATTAAAATAAATTATGGCTATGTACATAAGTGTGGGGTGAAATTCAAGTACTTAAAGGGTGCATAGGTGATGGAGGAGGAGGGAATAGATGAAATAGCTTAGTTGGGGAAAGCCTCTTGGAGGAAATATGGCTTTAATAAGGCTTTGAAGGTAGGGAGAGTGGAGGCATGTTTATCAATTAATGCTTTTTAGTGCTTACTGTGTGTAGAGCACTGTACTCTCCTTTGGGAGAGTACAATACAACAGTGCTGGTAGACATAATGTACACATCTGTACAAATCTAAATAAATGGGCATCATTTTCTAAAACTGTGACTTTCATCTCTCTTAGTAGAAATAGTATTTAGTATGGTCCTAATGTATGCAACACAATATCCTAAGCCCAGGGTGAGAATTAAACAAGATCCCTGATCCTCAACCTAAGAACAAGGGAGAGGTAGGGGAGATGTTTGGATACATTATATATAATTTTTCATATTTGAAGAAGACATGTCTGGTGGTGGTTGTGGTGTGTGTGTGAGATATATCAGTGTGGCAGCTACAGTCCTGGCCACCCTGAGCACACAAAAAGGCTGTCCCTTGTGTTGTCTTTTATCTTTGGCACTACTTTCTACTTTGCCTCCTTGTCTCTCTCTTCTTTCTCATCTGCAAAATGAGAATTCAATCCCTGTTCTCTCCCCTACTTAGACTGTGAGCCCCCTGTGGGACCTGATTATCTTGTATCTACTCCTGCATTTGGTACAGTGCTTGGCACATAGTAAGCACTTAACAACAAATACCAGTTATTATTGTTATTCAGGGAGCCAGTCCTTTCTTGTTAGCAGTGCTGTGATGCTGGTCTATCCTCCATAATGTACTCCCAGTTTTCATCTGGGTTGCAGCATTGTCTACAGGTTTGTGTCCTTAAAATGTTTTTCTACCCTCCTTCCTTTCAGCTGAGCAATTATATGGGTACCCTGCTGTCACAGATTCTCATCACATGGCCAACCTTGTGTAGCTGTGTTAAAATAAACATAGCTTCCATATGTTTGCAGACAGACACCCAAGGAAACACTAAACAGTAAAATCCAAAAAGCACCACAAAAGACAAGGACAATTATCAGTTCAGAAGGGCCACAGCCTAGCTGAGCAGAATTTCTGGTTCCTGGCAGCTCAGAGCCCAAAGAGAGGGATCAGCAGTGGCTTCACAGCTGATTTCTAGAGTCCAGTCATAACTAAAGCCTTCTCAACATTCAGAATTTGTGGAGGCTTCACCCAGCTGCTGCTCATCTTCCTCAGGGTCCTGGTGCTACAGAGCATATTGGGAACAGAGGCCTTGGATGGCTGAAGTTCCTGGTGGTTCAGCTTGAAGGTCCTATCAGGTCGGGAGAATGAGGGTTCCACAGTGCAGGCTGTTCAGCTGCAGGGTGGAGAATGAATACCTGAAAATTATTATTCTATTTATACTGTGGTAGCGGGCGCTCATTTTAATTCAGAGATGATATTTCTGCGTTCTTCTGCTTTAACTTTTTTCTCACGGCATAGCTCTATTAGTAAAACACATTCAATTACTTCTCAATCCAGAGAGAAGGTAAAACTAAAAAAAACCCTTCCAAATAATTGGAGAAGCAGCATGGTGTAGTAGTTAGAGCACAGGCCAGGGAATCAGAAGGTCATGGATTCTAGTCCTGATTTCTCCACTTGTCTGCTGTGTGGCCAGGCAAGTCACTTAAGTTTTCTGTGCTTCAGTTGCCTCATCTGTAAAATGGGGATCGAGACTGTGAGCCCTATGTGGGAAAGTGACTGTGTTCAACCCCATTTTCTTTAATCCACTCCAGCGCTTAGTACAGTGCCTGACACATAGTAAGTGCTTAACAAATACCATTATTATTATTATTAATTTCTAGCCCACTATATTTTCAGGTTCAAGGGCTTTTATTCACACTTGTACACCTTCATCTTAAAACTGAAATTCTCTGTCAAAAGAAATGAAGAATTCAATAGGCTTTTTAAAAAAATTATTATTCCAGGAAAATTCAGTGCAGTTTTATTGGTATCTCTGATAGCATCAGAACCTCCCCAAGCTTAGGCAAGTGAAATAGAATAATGAGGTTTTTTTCAGAGTAGGACTGTCCTAAACAAGCTCTTGATTGAGTCCTACACCTGGATTTTGGACAGTGATTTTTTTTTTCAAAGCATCATATTATCTATAGTGGCGGTTGCTAAATTCCAATTCTTTTTTTAAAAAAACAGCCAAGTAGTTCTCATTTTTCATGGGTAGTCTACAAAATTTATTGTCTATGCTGGATTGGTTTTCAGGTGACTGATTATGTGACTTTGAAATTGAATACTAAGAGAAATCTTCTAGATGAAGAATATTTAACTGCTCCTTACTGAGGCAGACCTAAAATTTCTACTCTGTCAAAAGATAGTATGACTATAAAGGAATGTCACCAGACCATTAATAAATTAAACACAGTGAAACCCAAAAATAGAGTTAAAATGTATCCAAAGCTCTACCTAGTAATGTTGTTTTTACAGGAATTGGAATCAATTAAGAATGGAGGGCAGGGTGTGGGGAAAGAACTATTCCAGCACAGATAATTTTCTCACCAAATGCTTGACAGAGATAAGCATAATTTTCCTCTGTTAATAGGTTAGTGATATCATTGATATGGAATGAGATAAATGGCACTGAGATATAAATCCAAAGAAAACACATGTGAATTTCGTAGATCTCATTTCCAAATTATTTTTCTTGTAGCCTAGAATTAACATCAAATTTACCTGTTAGAGAATGGCCTTTTGGAGCTCAAGAGAAAAGGTTATACATGGAGACTTAAGATAAAGAATCATGGAGATCTATATTACATTGGATGGGTGAATCTAAAACCATCTTATATTGTCCATACAATTTCTACACATAGATAATCATTGGTATTCATTGGCATCTGTTAAGCATATATCCTGCCTCTGTGTGACCCTGGGAAAGTCACTTAAATTCTCTGTGCCTCAATTTTCTCATCTGTAAAATAATTCATTACCTGCTCTCCCTCCTACTTAAGCTGTGAGCCCAAGGGACTTTGACCAACCTCATTAACTTGTGTCTTCCCCAGCACTAAGAAAAGTGTTTGGTACATATTAGATGCTTAACAGTACCTATAATAATGTTGATAACTCATTGAAAATTCTGCCCCAGATGAAAATCAGGGACCTTGGAATCCTGAATTCATTCAAAACAGAACTCCTCATTCTCCTTCTTGTCTTTCATCATCATCATCAATCGTATTTATTGAGCGCTTACTATGTGCAGAGCACTGTACTAAGCGCTTGGGTAGTACAAATTGGCAACATATAGAGACAGTCCCTACCCAACAGTGGGCTCACAGTCTAAAAGGGGGAGACGGAGAACAAAACCAAGCATACTAACAAAATCAAATAAATAGAATAGATATATACAAGTAAAATAAATAAATAAATAGAGTAACAGGTAGAAGGGTGATGCAGAAGGGAGTGAGGAAATGAGGGTTGAGAGTCAGGGAAGACTTAACCCGCTAACAATTACAATACTTGCTTTTGTCTGAAGAACTGGTTCAGTAGAAGGCTAAAAGCTTCAGCAGGATCAAGTGGGATGAGGATAAACTCCGGGATGAAAGGGGAAGGGAAGTTAGGGATGAAGAGAGAAAAGATAAGGAGTTCTGTGGGGCCTGCACCCTGCGGTAAGCAAGTGAGGTGATTGCTTCAGCGTTCAATGTCAAGAAGGGTGGCCATGATGAAAGATGTGAAAAGCTCCAACTGTAGGAAGCAGCACCTATACAAACAGCGGAGGGTGTCTTGAGAACAGAGCACAAGGGCTCTGCTGCAAGAAGTGTGGGTGGAGGGGTCCCCCAAAACCAAGAAGCCTTTCCCAGACTAAGCCCCCCACTTTTCCTCATCTATCACTCCCTTCTCCATCACTCTGACCTGCTCCATTTGCTCTTCTCCCTTCCCAGTCCCACAGCACTTCTGTACATATCTGTCATTTATTTATTTGTATTGATGTCTGTCTCCCCCACCTAGATTGTAAACTCATTTTGTACTTCCCAAGCGCTTAGTACAGTGCTCTGCACACAGTAAGCGCTCGATAAATACGACTGAATGAATGAATGAATTATGGGAAGGAAATGTGTCTGCTTATTGTTGCATTGTACTCCCCTGAGCGCTTAGTACAGTTCTCTTCACACAGTAAGTGCTCAATAAATATGATTGAATGAACACTCTGGGTCTCGGGGGGACACAGTTCACATGACACATTACAACATGCCCCATAACTGTAGACAAACCAGTGTCCTTCTTGCAACACAGGCCCAAAAGCTGGCAAAGAAATGGATATGCTTAACTGCCAGATGGGTAGGTGCATTGATTGGCTCCAAGATGATTGAACTCAGGATGTCCATCCCAGAGGAAGGGCGGAGGCATGATAGAAGCCCTGTGTGAGATTTTGTTTCTCTAAGGAGCCAAGTTATATAAGATGCCTGAGTAAAATTGTTAGAAACGAATTGGTCTGGGACAGCTTTGAAGGTGGAAGTGTGATTGTTATGTACAAAGAGGAATTATTCTGACAAGCCTGACTGCATGATCTTTTCACAGATTTGATCGAGCCTGTAGAAATTTGGGTGAAGGGATCGTAATAAATATGGTTTTAAGAGCTCACTGTGTATCCAGCACTGTACTAAACACTGAAGTGGATACAAGCTAATTGTGTTGGACCCAGCCCCTGTTACACATGGGGCTCACAGTCTCAATCCCCATTTTACAGATGAGGTAACTGAGGCACCGAGAAGTTAAGTGTCTTGCCCAAGGTCACACAGCAGGCAAGTGGTAGATCTGGGATTAGAACCCAGAACCTTCTGACTTCCAGAATTGTGCTCTACTACACCATAGTGCTTATCATACTCTGAATACTATTTGTCAAACTTTGACAGTGTTCCTGCAACTGTGTTTTTGGCTCAGATGCTTTCAACTGTTCTAACAGTTGACACGACTCTGTAAAAACAATTGTCCAGTGAATGCTACACAGTGACTATTTCATCATCATATACACTTACATATCACTTGGCTTCACAACCCTGAAGGAAAGTTGCTATCGCTATGAATCAAACTAATTTCTATGGACCCTATCTTTGACCGTTCCATCACTTGACTTCCCAAGCGCTTAGTACAGTGCTCTGCACACAGTAACCGCTCAGTAAATATGATTGAATGAAAGAATGAATTGTATCAACTTGCACCCTTTAAATTGCCCTTTTCACCCTTCTCAGTGACCTCTGGCACACTTTTCATCTTTAACAGAGCTGGCATCACAGTCTGACTTGTTGGATTTCAAGTGTGTGATCTTATCCTTTTTTTGTTTTCACTGACCTTTTCCTACATTCTGGTCTTAAAGATGGTGTATTCATTCTGTGATAATTTCAACCAAAAACTTTGTAATTACATCTTTTCTGCTATTACTCTTCATTCTGGTCAAAGAGTAGTTACTTGGGCAGCTCTAATGTAGAGGAGAACAGAAATTAATAGGGGAAAACCAGGAGGGGGTGTGATTTCAGGAGAGCTTTGAAGGTGGGAAGAGCTGTGATCTGTTAGATTTGGAGTGTGGTGGATTCCAAGAAGAGGAAATATATGAACAAGAAGTCAGATATGGGAGAGCTGAGACCAAGGAACAATAAGTAAGTTACCTCGAGGAAAAACTAAGAGTAAAAGCTGGACGCAGAGAAAGAATAGATTGGCTAAGTAAGAGGGAGAGAGTGCTTTAAAGCCAGTGGCCTGGAGTGTCTGCTTGATATGGAGAGGAATGGAAAACCAATGAAGGCTTTGGAAGAGTGGGAGATGTTAACTATTCCAACCCCACACCTTTCCATCCCCAGCTTCTCTTGTAAAAGTTTCACCCTGCTGCTCTCTCTCTCTACCATCATGACTTAAAATTGTTTCCCCATTTCCCCTCAGCTCCCTTGGCTAGCACTATCCACTGAGACTGTAATCCTGTATGCACATATCAGCACTTATATTGACAGAATGTTCATCTCCTTTCTAGTCCATTAGATTGTAAACTCCTTGGGGACAGAGGCCACATTCATTCATTCAGTCGTATTTATTGAGTGCTTACTGTGTGCAGAGCACTGTACTAAGCACTTGGGAAGTACAAGTCGGCAACATATAGAGACAGTCCCTACCCAACAACAGGCTCACAGTCTAGAAGGGGGAGACAGACAACAAAACATGTAGACGGGTAACAAACCATGTAGACACTCAAGGTTTTAGTATGGTTTTCCTTAATTCGAAGATTCTCAATAATAATAATAATGAAATATGGTGTGGAACTACTTTCTATGTACCAAGTACCTTGTTAAATGCTGTGATGATCAGCTCAGACATAGTCCCTGTCATGGATGGGGTCTCACAATCTAGGAGGGAAAAGATAAGTATCTCTCCCCACCAAAACACACACACACACACACACACACACACACACACACACACACTTTTTTTTAACAGAATACAATAAACAAGAGGTCTGGCAGCAGGCAAGTGACTATTCTGAGAATAGAAACCAGGCTACTTGACACCCAATCCTGTGCTTTTTCCACTAGTTCACACTGCTCCAAAGGAAATACTACAGGTGGATTAACAGCCTGCATAATCTAAAGGGAGGAGGGAAAGAAGAGGGGGACAAAAGAGGAAGGAAATGGAAAAAGGAATGAATGCTAAGTGGAATGATTGGAGGGGAGTGAGGGAATGAGAAATCTGATTAACTTGTATCTACCACAAAGTATAGAAAGCACCTAGTCATTGCTCAAAAAATAATAATTATGGTACTTGTTAATCACTTACTATGTGCCAAACAATGATCTAAGCCACTGGGGTAGATACAGGTTAATCAGGTTGGACACAGTTCTTGTACCAAATGGGGCTCACACTAATAATCCGCACTGTAGAGCTGAGGGAACTGAGGCGCAGAGAAGTGAAGTGAGTTGCTTAAGGTCACACAGCAGACAAGTGGCAGAGCTGGGATTAGAACCCAGGTCCTTCTGTCTGTCCCAGGCCCAAATATAGTAATAATGAAGAGATCCTAAATGTTAAGTACTCAACCACTTTCCTCCCTTCTAAGTGGGTGGCAAGGTTTTATGCAATGATGGTGTGGCTCCAGGCATTTTGTCATTCCCCCTCCCCACACCCCACTTCATCAATCAAAAGTATTTATCCAATTCTTACTGTGAGCAAAATAGTATTCCAACTCCTTGGGAGAGTACAATGGAGTTGGCAAAGCATGATCTCTGGCCTTAAGGAATTTATAGGACAGTGGAGGAGCTTACAATTATGACTTCATTAGGCCCAAGAATCCAAACTATTTATAAACAATGAAATATGTAATATAAGAGATGTGCTTATATTTGCATCATCCCTGATTGTAGTATAATGGGAAACCGTAGCCTCAAACGTAAGTTGCATGGAATGTCTCACCCAGGGAAGCTGCTGGGAAAATTTTGACCGTCTCAGGAAATACAAATCCTGTTTTTCCACAGGGCCTCTAGAGTTCACCCTTATCCAGAATTTCTCATGACAATCACTATGTTTTCCCTGGGCCCAAGTCTACAAAACCCTTTGTTCCCACTACAGCCTAATTCTGATATTTCGTTCCTCATTGCACTTTGTTCTCATCTCTTTTGCTGACACTCTCCCCACTTTTTGGAACTCCCTCCCTTTGCGTATGGCAGATCACTGCTCATTCCACCATCAAAGTCAGTTTAAATCAAGTTTCCCCCAAGTGGCTTGCCCTGATTCATTTTCCCTTCCTGTTACCCTTTACTACCACTTCCTTTTTTAGAGAAATAGTATTTGTTAAGCTCTTACTACGTGTCAGACGCGGTTGTAAGAGCAGGGGTGGATACGAGCAAATTGGGTTGGACACCATCCATGTCCCATGTGAGGTTCACAGCCTTAATCTGTTTGGCAGATGAGGTAACTGAGGCACAGAGTAATAAAGTGGCTTGCCTAAGGTCACACAGCAGACAAGTGGCAGAGCAGGGATCAAAACCCAGGTCCTGTGCTGTAGCCACTAGGACATGTGCCTTCTCAGGTTCTGATCCCCAAATTCCAGAATCTTTGGTGCATCAATTGTTCATCAGTGACAGACTCCTCTACACGTCATGGGCAGGGAATGTGACTGTCTACTCCTTTGGAGCTGTACTCATCCTAGCACTTAGTACAGTGTTCTGCACATAGTAAACACTCAGTAAATACTATTAATGATGATAACTTTGTTTCTCGTGCCACCATTTCAATGATAAACTTCATTATATCATTCAAATAATATAATACATTTTGCTATCAGTGTTATGACAAGGAGTTTCTCCTAGAATATTGTGGAGGACTCTTGCCCCTTTGAAGTAAGTATGGTACAGTTAAAAGGGCATGGATTGCAAATTCTAGGTAAAGCATCATTATACCAAATTACAACCTTGCATAATTATAAAATTGTGAAGCTAAATATTCCAAGAAATACTGGTATTTGGCAGTACTGCAAGTCATAACTGCTGTTCTGTGCTCATAAGCACACGATATGCTTTTACATCATGTCTAGCAACAACCTTTTTTTTACTTAAGTTCTTTGGTGTATCATGTCTAATTTTCCTCTTTTAGTCTTGAGAGCTTTGAAAATATGTCCATTTTCAAATATGAATGATTCCATTTTGCAATTTGTAGCCAGTCTACCTCTGAGTTTTGCATTTGGCAATTTTGAAATGTAGCATTTCTAAGGGCTGTTATCAATTACTTTGAAGGGTTCTTAAACTGAGAGAACAGGATTTAGAGTCCAAGGTCATGGGTTCAAATCCAGACTCCACCATTTGTCAGCTGTGTGACTTTGGGCAAGTCACTTAACTTCTCTGTGCCTCAGTTACCTCATCTGTAAAGTGGGGATTAAGACTGTGAGCCCCCGTGGGACAACCTGATCACCTTGTGACCTCCCAAGCACCTAGGACAGTGCTTTGCACATAGTAAGTGCTTAATAACTACTATTATTATTATTATTATCTGAGGATTTTAAGATGAACTACAATATTTTTCTATTCTCTTAGGATACAGCATATTTCCAATTCCAATATGTGATTTCAAATCTTTCTATTTTATAGTTTCATTGTTTTATATATATATATATATATATATATATTTGGCTCATCACCTAATGTATTAGTAGTCTTGCCTATTCCAAAATGTTAGTAAAATGCACTTTGTGATTGAAAAATAAAGTGGATATTAGATCTGTAAAAATAGCATTAGAGTTTCTTTAAGGGTTGGCATTAATCCTGATGATTTGGAGATAAATTTCTATCCAGGTATTCAACCTGCAAAACTAGAAATTCCATTTAATTTCATAACATCCATGAGAGTATTTTTCCTTACTGGATCAGTAATTTAAACAAAAGACAATGATTCCAATATTTCAATTGCAGTTTGTAGCTCCAATATTTCTCTTGATAAACTGCTTTATTGTACTTTGGTTCCAAGATTTCCTCCCTCTTCAAAAAAGATGGTTTTAAAAAATTTTCTAAAACAATTCTCAGAATGGTCAAATGTATCTAGTTGATTCCTTTTCATGTATACACAATATCTTCTTGTTATAGAAAAGAATGGTTTCTTGCTCAATTTCCAGAGAACACATAATGCAAATTAGAAATGAATTAGGAAACCTCATATTTTGATCATTTAAGCACTCCTCTTTTTAGCTTCTAACAGTTCATCTGCTTTACCTGAGCTTCTTTCCACTTTTTTCTAAATGCCTTTTATGAGCCTTTAAAAAGTGTAATAGTATTTCATTACATAGAAAAACTTGGAACCTATAATTTATCCTATCTGCAATATTTCCAATTAAAGGGAAGCAAAAAATTACACATAATTATAAGTTATTCTTATTTAGTTGAAATGCTTAAGGTCATATTGAGAGAGTTGTTTACACCCACTGTTTCCACTTTCCCTCCTCCAATTCTCTCCTTAATCCCTTCCCATTTGGTTTCTGTCCCCTTCACTCCATGGAAACAGCCCTTTCTAAGGTAACCATCATCATCATCATCAATCGTATTTATTGAGCGCTTACTGTGTGCAGAGCACTGTACTAAGCACTTGGGAAGTATAAGTTGGCAACATATAGAGACAGTCCCTACCCAGCAGTGGGCTCACAGTCTAAAAGGGGGAGACAGAGAACAAAACCAAACATACTAACAAAATAAAGTAAATAGAATAGATATGTACAAGTAAAATAGAGTAATAAATATGTACAAACATATATACATATATACAGGTGCTGTGGGGAAGGGAAGGAGGTAAGATGGGGGGATGGAGAGGGGGACGAGGGGGAGAGGAAGGAAGGGGCTCAGTCTGGGAAGGCCTCCTGGAGGAGGTGAGCTCTCAGTAGGGCCTTGAAGGGAGGAAGAGAGCGAGCTTGGTGGATGGGCAGAGGGAGGGAAGGCATTCCAGGCCCGGGGGATGATGTGGGCTGGGGGTCGATGACAGGACAGGCGAGAACGACCAATAACTTTCTTCTTGACAAATCTGATGGCCTCGTCTCCATTCTAATATTTCTAGATCTCTCAGTGACCTTAGTCACTGGGGCCCACCCCCTTCTCCTTGAAACATTGTCAAGCCTGGGTTTCACTGACACTGTCCTCTCCTGGATCTCATCCTATCTCTGTAACGGCTGCTTCTCAGACTCCTTTCAGAGTCCTCCTCTGCCTCCCATCCTCTGACTGCGGGGGTCACTCAAGCCTCAGTCCTGTGTCCCCTTCTTTTCCCGTCTACACCCACTCTCTTGGAGAACTTATTCGCTCCCATGGCTTCAACCACCACCTCTATGCAGGTGATTCCCAAATCGGACCCTTCTTCTCAGCAGTCTTACATTTCCTCCTGCTTTAAGGACATCTCGCTACCTGGATATCTTGGTGACACCTCAAACTAAGCATGTCCAAAATAGAACTCCTTATCTTCCCATCCAGATGAGTTAACTGTGGCATATAGAAGTTAAGTGACCTGCCCAAAGTCACACAGCTGACAGTTGGCAGAGCCGGGATTTGAACCCATGACCTCTGTCTCCAAAGCCCATGCTCTTTCCGCTGAGCCATGCTGCTTCTCAATTAGTGGATATATTCCCTGCCCATAACTAGCTTACGGTCTAAAGTGGGGGAGTTATCCTCAACTCATCCTTCTCATTCAACCCACATATTCAATCTGTCATTAAATCTTGGTTCAACCTTCACAACATCGCTAAAATTCACCCTTTTTTCTCCATCGATATGGGTACCGTATTAATCCAAGCATTTACCCTGTCCTGCCTTGATTACTGCATCAGCCTCCTTGCACATCTCCCAACTTCATTCCACACTTCACTCTGCTGCATTGATCACTTTTCTAAAAAAAGTTCAGTCCATGTTTCCCCACTCAGCAACTTCCAGTAGTTGCCTATCCACCTCCACATCAAACAGAACCTCTTTATTATAGGCTTTAAAGCACACAAGTAGTTTGCACCCTCCCACCTTATCTTAATGATAACCTAATAATAATAATAATTATGGTATTTAAGTGCTTACTGTGTGTCAAGCACTCTTCTAAGTGCTGGGGTAGATACAAGATGATTGGGTTGGATACAGTCCCTGTCCCATGCAGGGCTCATAGTCTTAATTCACATTTTACAGATGAGGGAACTGAGACACAGAGAAGTTAAGTGACTTGCCCAAGGTCACACAGCAGACAAATGGCAGAGTCAGAATTAGAACCCATGCTCTATACACTAGGCCACCTCGTTCTCGCCTGTCCCGCCATCGACCCCCAGCCCAAGTCATCCCCCGGGCCTGGAATGCCCTCCCTCTGCCCATCCGCCAAGCTAGTTCTCTTCCTCCCTTCAAAGCCCTACTGAGAGCTCACCTCCTCCAGGAGGCCTTCCCAGACTGAGCCCCTTCCTTCCTCTCCCCCTCGTCCCCCTCTCCATCCCCCCATCTTACCTCCTTCCCTTCCCCACAGCACCTGTATATATGTATATATGTTTGTACATATTTATTACTCTATTTATTTATTTATTTTACTTGTACATATCTATTCATCTTATTTTGTTAGTATGTTTGGTTTTGTTCTCTGTCTCCCCCTTTAAGACTGTGAGCCCACTGTTGGGTAGGGACTGTCTCTATATGTTGCCAACTTGTACTTCCCAAGCGCTTAGTACAGTGCTCTGCACACAGTAAGTGCTCAATAAATATGATTGATTGATTCCCAGCCCACACACTTTGCTCCTCGAGAGGCCAGCTTGCTTGCTGTGTCCTGGTCTCAGCTAAGTTCCCGCTTAGGTCTTCTCCACATCCTCCATCTGGCCTGGAACTCCCTCGTCCTCCATATACACCAGACCACCACTCTCTCCACCCTCAAAGCCACATCTCTTTCATCTTTGCACTTGAATCTGTGACCTTTGGTCGGTTAATATTTATCCCACCCTCAGCTTCACAGCACTTATGTACATATCCATAAATTATATATTGTACATTATTCATATTACTGTCTCTCTTCTAGAAACTGTAAGCTGATTATGGGCAAGAAATATATGTACCAACTCTATTGTATTGCACTCTCCCGAGTGCTTAGTACAGTGCTCTGCACACAGTAAATGCTTAATAAGTACCACTGATGATACATATCTATCCTATTTATTTTATTTTGTTAGTATGTTTGGTTTTGTTCTCTGTCTCCCCCTTTTAGACTGTGAGCCCACTGTTGGGTAAGGACTGTCTCTATATGTTGCCAATTTGTACTTCCCAAGCGCTTAGTACAGTGCTCTGCACATAGCGCTCAATAAATACGATTGATGATGATGATGATATTTAGTTTTTAATACTGATTTCACTTTTTTCCAATCTACTGCCCCCCAAAATCAAACTATAAATAGCTTCCATGCTATTATCATTGCTCAAATTCCACTGTATGCTTCTGTTATATTGATAAACTTTTATGTCAAGCTTAGTTCATTACAATTACGTCCCGATTCCCTTACCAACATAGGGATTATTTTGCTTGGCATGAAGCCAGACATTAAAACATACTGATCACAAGTTGAAATAGGGGTGACTGGTTCCATATTGGTCTAAGCAATATAGAGAAGCAGCATGGTCTAGTGGAGAGAGCATAGCTCTGGAAGTCAGAAGGACCTGGATTCTTATCCCGGATCTGCCACTTACCTGCTATGTGACCTTGAGCAAATCATTTCACTTCTCTGTGGCTCAGTTCCCTCATCTGTAAAATGAGGATTAAGACTGTGATCCCCATCTGAGACATGGACCATGTTCAACCTGATTAGCTTGTATCTACCCAAATGCTTAGTAAAGTACCTGGAACATAGTAAGCCCTTAACAAATACAATAACAATGCCCCCCCCCCCCCCAAACGCCCCCCCAAAAAACCACTTATCTTACCCCACCTTGATTAATCTATCTGCCTCCTCACTGACCTCCCTGCGTCCTGTTTCTTTCCACTCCAGTCCATATGTCGCTCTGCTGCCTGGATCATTTTTCTAAAAAGAATATTCAGTCCTCATCTCCCCACTCGACAGAAACATCAGATGATTGTTCATCCACCTCTGCATTAAGCAGAAACTCCCCACCAATGACTTTGAGGCATTCAGTCAACCCTTTCCTATGTGCACCTTAAAATCAGTAAGTCAGTGGTATTTACTGAGCACTTACTTTGTGCAGAGCATTGTACTAATATACAGTCCAAAGTAACACACATTCCGTGTCCACAACGAGCTTACCTTAAAGCCGATGATGACTTCAGCTTTCCTCCAAGTGCCTACGCTTTTGCCAAATGCTCATTTTCAACAGGTATGTGTTCTATTTTGATCATAAGGAACAGAGGTTAAAAGTATCACAGCTTCACTGCACAATTGACGGCCCATCAAGACCCCAGATCTGGAACTCACCCAAGCATTAATTAGCTCCTGGCAGGCCCCTGCAGGTAGTCAGTTTTCAAGAGAATCTTAAAAAGCCCTCTCAGGGTCAGGAGAATCAAGATCTCCTTGGAGCCCAGTCTTTTTGCTATTTTTTTGTCAGCCTGTCATTGGCCCTTGTTCAGTTAAACTCAATTAATGCTATAAAAGCTCCTCACAAATACAAGAAGCAGGATGTCTGAAAAATCACACAAGTTCCCCATTTCTGGCAAGTTGCGTTCACTGGAATAGAAGTAATATGTCCCTGTTTTCTAAAATAAAAGTGCTTTCTAAAAAGGAAAGGAGGGAAATTTTGTGAATTATAAATCATTTAAACCTAAGCAGAAAAATGAGCTCTTCATCAGCTCTGGCAAAAATTTATTTACAAAATTTCATCTTCCCATCTTTGTTAATCAGCAATGACATTTCTAAGTGCTTACAAACTGGGAGAATGCATAGGTATTAATTCTGCAGACATGTGAGAAGTAGCATGGTCTAGTAGAATGAACGTGGACTTGGGAGGGCCTGAGTTCTAATCCCAAATTTTGCCACTTGACTGCTGTGTGACCTTGAGCAAGTCACTTAATTTCTCTGTGTCTAACTTCATTGGGTAAAATGTTCTCCCTCCTACTTAGATTGTGAACCCCATGGGGCATATTAGCTGTTTCCAACCTGATTATCTTGTATCTATCCCAGTACTTACTACAGCACTTGGCTCATAGTAAATGCTTAACAAATGCCCTTCTCTCCGTTCCCTTTCCTTCTCCTTTTCCTCCTCCTCCTTCTCTTTTTCAGTCAACTCAGCTGTTGCTCTCCCCATTACCTGTGTGCTGCTTTCATAGTGTGCTAATTAATCGGTTGTATTTGAGTGCTCACCCTGTAGAACACTGTACTGAGTTATTGGGAGAGTCCTTGCAATAAAAACCTTCAAATCTTCACAGTAAACTGACATTTTACCTGGATGTTTGTAGTTGAAGTAGAACAGCCAATCCATGTGTTTCTAATGTCACATCAATTGTTTGTCTATTTGTTTTTAATTGCAGTAGAATATTATTTGTCAATATGCATATCAAGAAATTAAATTTGAGAAAACAATATTATCCCATCTTTATTAGTTGGTTGACTTGGATGTTGGCCTAAAAACTTTTCCCACATTATCCCTACAGATTTTTAACAGTAGCAAGGAACTAGTTTAATAATAATGATGATGGTACTTGTTAAGCACGTACTATGTGCAAAGCACTGTTCTAAGTGCTGGGGAGGTTACAAGGTAATCAGCTTGTCCCATGGGGGACTCACAGTTTTAATACCCATTTTACAGATGCGGTAACTGAGGCACAGAGAAGTTAAGTGACTTGCCCAAAGTCACACAGCTGACAGCTGGCAGAGCTGGGATTTGAACTCATGACCTCTGACTCCAAAGCCCGTGCTCTTTCCACTGAGCCACGCTGCTTCTCTCTGTTCACACTGTTTAAATGCCATAGGGTGTCTGATGTTTTCTACAAAGATGTTCAGGTCCAAGTTTCCCTACTCCATCCACCTCTGCATCAAACAGAAACTTCTTGCCATTGACTGCAAAGCACTTAATCACCTTGCCCCCTCCTACCTCACCTCGCTACTCTCCTACTACAACCCAGCCCACACATTTTGCTCCCCTAAGAGAACCTTCTCACTGTATCTTGATGTCATCTATCTCACTGCCATCCTCTCGCCCCCGTCCTGCCTCTGACCTGAAATCCCCTCCGTCTTCATATCTGACAGTTACTCTCCCCTTCTTCTCAGCCTTATTGAGGCACATCTCCTCCAAGAGTCCTTCTCTAAACTCTCTTTTCTTTTCTTCCCCTCCTTTCTGCATCATCCTGACTGGCTCTCTTATTTATCCCCCCATAACAGCCCCACAGCACTGATGCACATATATTTAATTTTATTTATATTAATTGTCTTCCTCTCTAGACTGTAAGCTTGTTGTGGGTAGGGAGTATGTCTGTTACACTGTACTCTTCCAAGTGCTTAGTATAGTGCTTTGCACACAGTAAGCGCTCAATAAATATGATTGACTGGCATAGAACAGTAAGTAATCCAGAGGAGCAGACCCACTGTTACAGAGTAGTGAAAGATCCTGAGTGGTTTTTGTAAAGGTATGAATGGCTCATGTTTTCCTTGCAATTAGTGGCACTAAAGTTTATGGATAAGGAACATCGTGGTTCAGTGGAAAGAGTCCGGGCTTTGGAGTCGGAGGTCACGGGCTCAAATACCAGCTCCTCTGATTGTCAGCAGTGTGACTTTGGGCAAGTCACTTCACTTCTCTGGGCCTCAGTTCCCTCATCTGTAAAATGGGTATGAAGCCTGTGAGCCCCCCATGGGACAATCTGATTACCTTGTACCCCCCAGTGCTTAGAACAGTGCTTTGCACATAGTAAGTGCTTAATAACTGCCATCATTATTATTATTATGTGGATAGTCAATTGCAAGGAATAGGGAGCTGCTCTTTCTAGTTACCTAAGCCCTCTGCTGCCTTTCATTTTCTTGCTCTTTCCAAGGTTGGCATTATTAGGTTTTTAAAGGTAATGATGCACAATCCATCAGGGTATTTAATGAGTGTTTATAATGTCCAAAGCACTGTACTGTGTGCTTAAGAAAGAACAGTTGGGTCGGTTGACAGGATCCCCACCCAACAGCCTCACGGCAGAGCTCGCCTCATTAATTTAAAATGCCACCAAATTCATTGCAACATGTTCCAGCACACTATGGGGCGAATCACATCAGAAGCTTACTCAGACGTATGGGTCAAAGGGCGTTAAGCACAAACATCCATGTCAAACACAGGCCATAGCTACTTGGTCTCATCTGGGTGAAAAGTGCAAGAATGGCCTGGGTTTACCAGGCTCACATAGGTCAAAGCAGGGTCTGTGTACATCCAAACAGTGCCCAACCAGGTGTCCCACCTGCTTAACAGTGCCATTTCCAGGTAAAGAAGAGTTTTGGATCAGCTGCCAGAGGTCTCGTCCCACTACAAAATCTCTCTTTCTGGGTCCCGATTCTTATGGGGTCCCGGGTGGCTGTGCTCTGCCTTGTTTCACTCATTCCAATGGGGTTGAGCAAATATCACTTATCTCTTTATCAGCAGCCATGCCTCAGAGCAATAAATCCTGTTCATATTTACATGCAATCTGTATAAAAGGTTAATTTTTAGAAATTTTTGATCTCAACTTTAAAATATCTGAATGTAGTAACATCAAGACAATTTTGCCTCAGTCGTTTAAATTTGCAGACCGATTAACTACTAAAGCATTTCGGTTTGAAATTATCTGTATGTAATGTATAGATGTATATATTAATGTACTTAATCTGTTGGCAAATTGTGTTAATTCCAAGCCAACCTCTAAATTAATTTGAAATTGCCTCAATTTCTCCTCCTCAACATCATTTCTAAAGCAAGCTCATTTATACTTTGTTCGTTGTCTTTATCTTGGCCATTACTAGAAATAAATTAACATTTAGAGTTTTGTCCTAGCGAATGGGATTTTTCATTTCCTGGGGCAAATATAGGCTGGTGGCTAGAGTTTGAACTTGATGGGGTCTGTTGTTGAACTACTATCTGTGCCATATTTTAATTTTATTTAAGCACTTGCTATGTGGCAGGCACCATACTAAGTGCCAGGGTAGATACAAGATAATCGAGATTTCCACAGTCCCTGTCCCACACAGGGACCACACTCTTATTCCCCATTTCAGAGATGAGAAGACTGATGCACAGAGAAATTAAGTGACTTACCCAGGGTCACACAGCAGACAAGTGGCAGAGCTGGGATTAGAACCCAAGTCCTGTTACTCCCAGGCCCATGCTCTCCCCAGCAGACTATGTTCATATACTGGTCCCCTGAAACTGGAATGAAGCAGTGGGTTGTTTGTAGAAACGTGTGTCCACAACCAAATGACCATGATACAAAGAATCTGGAGATGGCATGCACTAATTCCTCATGTAACTGAAGATCTGTAAACCCAGTTTGATGTTATGTCCAATACTACCCCCAAATCAGTTTCCTTCCCACCCAATTTTAGGCCCCCTCTCTCCTGTTTTGAGAGGTTCTCCTACCCCTCCGGACTCAAACAGGCAACCAGTGATATATTGCCTGAGCGCTTACTATGTTCAGAGAGCACTGTACCTATGTTGTATGTACTATGTTCAGAGAGGATATTACAATGCAATAGAGTTGGTAGGCATATTTCTGGTCCACAAATAACTCATAGTCTATAGGAGGAGATAGACATTAAAATAAATTATGGGTCTGCACATGAGTGCTGTGGTGCTAAAAGTGGAATGAATATCAAGTGTTTAAACAGTACAGATCCAAGAACATAGGTGAATGAGAAGGGAAAGAGAGTAAGGAAATAGATGACTTAATCAGGGAGGGCGTGTTGAAGGAGATATGATTTTGAATAAGGCTTTGGTGTAGAATAAGGCTTGCTTCCCTATTACCTTCACTGTGGAAAAACAAAGAAGCAGTAATGCAGTCTGTGCCTTATTCAACCCATGTTGAAAAGTTTTCTCCTCCCTCATAGCTCCTGCTGGTCTTCAGTAGAAGCCAACATAGTCACCATAGGAATGGGGTACGACAGAGGAGGTGCCAGTTAATCCCTCCAGCCTCAGGAGGAGAGAGAAAGGAGAAAATGGAGGGTGAGGTGATGTTGGCATTGTGATAGGGAATTGGAAGTCCTGGGAACTGTGGAAGCATGGTGGTCTAGGTCCTGTGGTTGCCCCTTTCTCTTCAGACCATCTCCTCTGAGCTGTTTTAATCTCTAGTTTTGTTTGATTGCCTCATAACCATCTTGTTTTTGTGAACAAGAGTAATCCCAGTGACTAGAGGCCTTAGGAGTGGTAGAACCTCAAGGGGTAGAATGTGTTGGGCTTTCAGGACAGGACTCCATTTTGTCTGGCCAAGCCACAATTTATTCAAAGCAGGCACATCCCACACACCCTCCCCTCCCCATCCTGTCCAAATGCCTGCCTTATGGAGCCATTCCTCCTTAGCAAGATCAGGCCCCCTGGCCAGCTGCACCGAGTAAATATTTACTGCTGCTTGTCTTAGAGTATATACCTTGCATTGTGCTTTCAATCCCATGTGAAGCTCAGATGCTGTAACAACTGCATGTAAAGTAACTCTGTATTGCTTGGAGCTGAGGTGGCCTTACCTAACAGAGAAAACTCTGCCTCTAAACTACCATTCCATACTAGCACTAGTATCATGGCTCAGTGGAAAGAGCATGGGCTTGGGAGTCAAAGGTCAAGGGTTCAAATCCCAGCTCTGCCAATTGTCAAACCTCTCTGTGCCTCAGTTACCTCATATGTAAAATGGGGATTAGGACTGTGAGCCCCACATGGGACAACCTGATCACCTTGTATCCTCCCCAACACTTAGAACAGTGCTTTGTTCATAGTAAGCGCTTAACAAATGCCATTATTATTATTATTACTATATACCCACTTAACACAATGTAGAGTCTGTGAAGTTTTCTTTGACAAGAACTGGGGTCAAATGAGGGCCAAACAGGAAGTCAGGGGAGGGGCTGAATGGGTCAAGGGGTCCTGTCCCTGGGAGGGAACTCCAGGTCTGTTTTCATCATCATCAATCGTATTTATTGAGTGCTTACTGTGTGCAGAGCACTGTACTAAGCACTTGGGAAGTACAAGTTGGCAACATATAGAGACAGTCCCTACCCAACAGTGGGCTCACAGTCTAAAAGGGGGAGACAGAGAACAAAACCAAACATACTAACAAAATAAAATAAATAGAATAGATACGTACAAGTTAAATAAATAGAGTAATAACTATGTACAAACATATATACATATATACAGGTGCTGTGGGGAAGGGAAGGAGGTAAGATGGGGAGATGCAGAGGGGGATGAGGGGGAGAGGAAGGAAAGGGGTCAGTCTGGGAAGGCCTCCTGCCCCTTTTCCTGCCCCTTCCCCTACTGGCACAGCCAAAGTATACTTGAACAGGGCCCTGCATGCCTCATTGACTTGAAAAAAAAAATACAGAGAGATGGAGCTGACAGGGTTGGAGGGGGATGAGATGTGATACACAAACAAGCCCCAAGGGATCACGTAAGGGAAAAGGTACCAGAGTGGGACCTTCAGTATTTTCCTTAGATACCTGAAAGTCCCTCATAATGGTGGTGTTGATTCTGGAATCAGATCCCAACAAATCATATTCAAGTATCTGGGAAAGCTTATCCCACATCTGTCACCCGTCCTGTGGGGACAGGTTCGAGGATCGGCGTGACGAGAGTGAGAGGTCAGAGCCAGACTTAGCCATGCAAAATTCATTCTACTTGGCAAATCGAACCTCTCTTTGAAGAAGAATACATTTATTCACAAATGGTAAATAGAACTTTCCTCTCAGGAGGAATACATTTTCGTGTTACTTGCACAAGGTAAAGTACATAGCCCCTGACCACGAATGCTTCCCACACGGGAAAAATTCACTTATGTGTTACTGTCATACGGTGAGACACCTAGTTTCCATCCACAAATGTTTCCCTCTTGGGAGGAATTCATTTACACATTACTCATACATGACAAAGCACCTAGCTCCCACCATGAATGCTTCATACTCAGGAGGAATTCACTTATGTGTTATATATATATATATATGGGACTAAGCGCCCAGCTTCCTGTCCGATGAGTGCTCAGTCGGTCATCCATCTGTTCCACATCTCCTCGCTTGGTGCAGACAGTCTGGACATCCTATGTTCTAGGCCAAGGTGACATGCAGCCGGCTGCTGCAAGTCTCTATCGGCTGTCCACAATGTTGTAGGCAGCAGGTGTTTATTGCCTGTTCTTCTGGGCCATTGGGGCTTCCAGTTTCCACTTGGCCAATCTCTGTCCCCTCTAACCTCCCCTTATCATCCATACCTTCTTTGGTGGGCATAGGGATGAGGGACATCTTCTGCATTCTTGGTCTGGGATGTCTAATAGTTTCAGTTTATGGGGGTGGTGTCCCTCTCACACTTCTGAGTTCTGCTTTACTATCTCAGGCAGTCACGAGACAGCATTTTGACCTTGAGCTAGCTAGTGCCCTAGTTCACCTCAGCAGAACATTATAGTGGTTCATAGTTCCCCCACACTTTCAAGGAACATATTACAGGTATATCACTCCTGAAGTAGTGATGGAAAATATCAATATTTAATAATTTTCTGTTAATTTCCTAGTTCTGGGTCTTTTCACAATATTTTCCTCATAGTGGTGGCTATGGATGTTTAATAACACTTTAGAGAACTATATATTTCATCCATTTTCTATTAAAGGTAATTCTATACACTACTTATTGCCAGACCTTGACAAGGGGGAGTCAGAAGGTCATGGGTTCTAATCTCAGCTCTGCCTCCTGTGTGCTGTGTAACCTTAGGCAAGTCACTTCACTTCTCTGGGCCTGCAAAATGAAGAATAAGACTGTGAGCTCTCTGTGGGGCAGGAATGGTATCCAACCCAATTTGCTTGTATCTACCCTAGTGCTTAGTACAGTGTCTGGTACATAGTAAGCACTTAACAATACTGTAGTTATGATTATTATTATTATTGCTATTATTATGTAACTTTTTAATACAATGGGGAATTGGATGCTACCTAATCTTTTAGCTGAGGTATCATCTCAGTGTCTGACAGCTCCTGATTTTGATTCTTAGCACTTAATTCGCATAGCTCTTTCTGTAGGGCCGTTGGGTAGACGTGCAGATCCCAAGGTTTACTTAGGGCTGACATTAAGCCATCAAGTCAACATGAACTAATTGGGATTAGTGGACAAAAATGCTGACCAGACAGACGGGCCGAAAGTTTGACACAACACTCAGTCCAGCTAGAGTATACCCTAGCTCAGAGTAACAGAAGGACTGACCCAAGATGAAATGTTGTGCATTAGGGAGCAGGATAATTTGAGAAAGAATGGAGTCACTGCTGCAGCAATCGCTCCTAGATTTAATAAATGATCCTTAGCTCAGGCTTTCAAAGGGTCTTGTCCAAAAAGAAATCAGCACTGTTCAATGCCAAGCTCCTACCAAGCTGTGTCTTAGGTTATGGATTGGATCTTTCCTATCAGAGAGGATGATGACACACACGTTTCATTAGCTTTAGTCGCTTTTAAGGTTTTGGTTCAAATTACTCTTTTATTGCTGCAGGAGAAAGGTCCACTTATACGATTCCAAATCTTCAGATTGATCACCCAAAGGAGTAACCTGAATAAGCAGACATATTCAGAATTCAGGCTTCTGCCTGTCAAATGG
The DNA here is from genome assembly GCF_015852505.1 of Tachyglossus aculeatus. Taxonomy (NCBI): domain Eukaryota; kingdom Metazoa; phylum Chordata; class Mammalia; order Monotremata; family Tachyglossidae; genus Tachyglossus; species Tachyglossus aculeatus. Next base: position 30,430,350 of record NC_052079.1, on the reverse strand, counting down.
TAATATCATGTTGATTATTAAACCTGTTGGTATGAGTACACGCCAACTGTTCTATTTGGTGTATTCTCCCAGTCTTTCCCTCCATTATTTTGAATACTTCCTCTATCTCAGTTCCATTTTTGGTGCCACAAGAGTAAGATTTGAGGTAAATGTTATTTTATTCAAATGTCAGCTTCTTTCTAGTTATCAAGACAGCTATCAAAAGGCAAACATACAAGAAGCTATGATAAGCTTATTTTTGTTTCAATCAAGCAATGGCATTTGAGTGTTTACTGTGTGCAGGGCACTGTATTAAGTGCTTGGGAGAGAGTAATAGAGTTAGTAGATATAATCTGTGCCCTGAAGGAGTTTACAGTCTGAGGAGCTGACAATCTAATTTTCCCTGAGATTGTCAGTGATACAGTCAAATAGTTGGGCTCATGACTCCCTTTCACTAAAGCTTTTTTTGCCATAAAATTATGCATTTATTGAAACTGTAGTTGAATTATTTGGGAAGTCCATGTGAAGCTCTAAGATCTCTATTTACAGCTGATGATCCTGCAAGAATTTCATGATGCTGTATATTTACCATACTTACCATGTTTGGTAAGAGGTTAAAAATAATATAATCTGATTTAGATTCCTGAATTCAGATACTTTTCCAGGGTTTCACACAAAATTCTGTCCATCTCCTTATCAGTCAATGGCATTTGAGTGCTGTATGCAAAGCACTGTACCAAGTGCTAGGGAGAGCACAATACAACAGAGTTGGTGGAAATATTCCCTGCCTACAAAGAACTTATAGGTAATTTCTGTTGGAAGTGTCAAGATTAAAGGATAGTTGCAAGGTTTGATGGGGAGGAGCAGAATGAAGAGAAGAGAGCAGAAAGGTAAAAAGTAGATTGTTGAAGAATGTGAAAGAGTTTTTGTTTAATATGGAGAGAAATCAATAGCAATCAGGAGGTTCGGAAGAGGGGAGTGATGTGTTTTTAGTGGTCATTAAGAGGATTCAAGCAGCTCTATGTGGAGAGACTGAATTGGACAGAGGCTTGAGAGAGGGCGATCGATAAGGAGGCTGTTGTAAAACCCAGCTGGGTGATGATGACGGTTTGACCAGGTTGGTGACTATAAGGATGGAGAGAAAGGAGTGGATCTGGGAGATACTGTAGAGCAAGATAGCAAAATTTAGAGACTGACTGAATATGGGAAACAGTAGTGAGAGATCAAAGATGACCCTGAGGTTGTCAGCTTTTCCGAAAATAAAGTTGTTGGTGTTGGCTTTGATGGGGCAGTTAGATGGAGGAGAATGTTTAGGAGGGAAATTGAGAATTTCTGGTTTTGACATTTTGCTTTATGGTGGCAGGGGAGATGCATGTGGAGATTCAGGAGAAGGAACGTGAGTTTGTAAAACAAGTGAGTGGTCAGAACTAGAGAGATAGTTTGGAGAGTGGGAGGGAAGAGAGAGAAAGAGAATCAGCAGTCCATCCTGACTTCAATATCTTCAGAAATGACCTAGGAGAGGGATTGTACGGACACATCACCAAGGTTGTAAAAGACTTTAAGGTCATGGTGGGGAGGGAACAGGTCCACCAGCTCTGTATCATATTCTCCCAATTGCTTAGAACAGTACTCTGCATGTAGTAAACACTCAATAAATATTAAGCGAGTTGCCCGAGATCACACAGCAAACACCTGGCAGAGTGGTGATTAGAACCCAGGTCCTCGGACTCCAAGGCCCATGCTCTTTCCCTTAGGCCACACTGTTGGGTGATTTCAATGCATTGTGTGAAGAAATGTTTCCTTTTGCTTGTTTTGAACCAAACAGAGACTGTTACCATACAACATTATGCTAGCAGAAAATGTCTGTTAGTGTGATAAACCATTTGGAGAGTCCATACTGGTTAGCAGGAGGAAAGTAATGTTAGGAGGTACATCCCTAAACATTAGGATCAATAATTAATCATATTTATTAAGTGCTTAGTGTGTGCCCCATACTGTACTAAGCACTTGGGAGAGTACAATGTAACGGAGTTTGTAGACATGTTCTCTGCCCACAGTGAATTTACAGTCAATACTGAAAGCAACCATCATTCAATTCCTGTTACCATTGTCATAGGTAGAATATTGGGCTGAGTGGATCATGGATCTGACCCAGTTATGACTATTTTTACCTTCGGAGTCCTTATTTTTCTTACATCACAACAGATGTAATGTAGGTTTGTCAGTATCTTCAAGCTTCTTCTTTTCTTCTCTGGCTTACTCAACTTACCCTCAAATTAGTTCACTCCCCCAAATACCAAATGCTTACACAATTCATTCAGTATGGAACGGCAAAGCGTGAATTGAAGAACATGAATCTATGTTGCAAAGAAGCTAGAAAAGAGCATCCTCGTGACTATGGTGATGGAAAACAGCTGCTCTGAAAAGAATCCAAAATGCTGAAATTCAAAAATACAGTTGAAAACCTATGACTGAGAGGAGAAAAAAATATGGAAGCTGTTTAACATTTTTTTCACACCAAATTTGAGCTAAAAAGGAACTTAAAGAACAGAAGGCAAAATTTCTAAACTTGTGTGATTGAATAAAATGGCTAAATATGTCTTATGGTTTTACTAACATTTGGTAATGGTATATTAGAGGAATTTGTGTTAATTTACCCTGTGGATATAAAAAGGGACTCCCTCTTACCTAACCTCCCTCAACTCTCACTACAGTCTAGCCCTCACACTTTGCTCCTCTAACATTACCGTACTTATTATGCCTTGATCTCATCTCTCTTGCTCAAAAGTTTCATCATAGGACACCTTCCCAATTCATATGAGATATCACCATTGTCCCAATCTTCAAAGCCCCACTAAAATCCCATCTCCCTCTAGAAGCCTTCCGTGACTTCTCTTATTTCCTCACCCTCTTTATCCTCCTTTCCTCATCTTCTATACATTTGGGTCTCTGCCCTGTAGGAACTTTGAACTCACTCCAGCCCCACAACACTTACGTGCATTTCCTTACGCTGTGCCGCTTTCCCTCTCTGTAATTTATTCTATATTTAATATTTGTTATGCTTCTATGTACCAAGCATTCTACTAAGTGCCGAGGAAGATACTAGAGAAGCAGGTTGGACACAATCCTAAATCCCACATGGGGCTAACTGCCTAAGTAAGAAGGATAACGATTTCATCCCCATTTTACAGATGAGGAAATTGAGGCATAGAAAAGTTAAGTGGCTTGACCAAGGTCACACAACAGGCAAATGATGGAGATGGGATTAGAAGCTGGGTCTTACAACTCCCAGGCCTGTGCTCCTTCCACTAGGACTCACTGCTTCCTTGTCTGTCTCCCCCAGTAGAGTGTAAACTCCTTGAGGGCTGGGATCATGACTAGCAACTCTATTGTGTTGTACTCTCCCAAGATTTTAGTACAGGGCTTTGTACACAGCAAGCACTCAATAAATACGATTGATTAGCAGAGTTCTTTACTTTTGGAGTGTTTAAACAGTGAAGCAGCAGGAGAAACAATTTTCATTGTCTAAAACAGAGCTACATAGCAAAAACCATGTGTTCTGCTTTTCTCTTTTAGCTAAGACATTTTGTGCTTGTTTTTTTGTAGAATATTTGGACTCTTGAAAACCACATACCGTCATACTAAATACCAGAGAATGTGCTAATGTTTTCAGCAATTGGACTGGTTTAAAATGGACACAACAAAAATTAGCAGAACCTCTGACTAATGCACTACTCCCTATAATGTAACCATGGTTTCATCATTGTACACGTCTATTGTTAGTGCATCATTCTGTTGAAAAAGGCAAAACAGCAGGTCTTTTTGATATCTAGATTTGAAATGAAAATGACAGTGTATCCCATAAGGAAGACAGATGCAATTCATGTGAGTACAAATTAATATATATATATATATATGTAGATATATTGTATATGTGTACGTTATATATAATATATTTATACTTAAAAAACATTTTCAGCCTTTAATAGGAATACCTGGGGGGAAAAATATCTAGTACAGAAATTGACTTGGTTTAGTCGATTGTTTAGAATGCTGTACAGTGAAGACAGGACTGTTATAAAATGCTAAGATAAAATGGCTTGGTTTATACACAGGTAATGCATTTGCTATTCTACAGAATGTTACAAAGTTTGAGTGAATTCATTGTATTTGATTCATTTTTCAAATAATATATATCCTAAAATATGTATAGAATTTGGTGTAAAGCTCCTTATTCAATGTTTTTAAAAGGGACATTTCAATTCTGAGTTTACTATAATGCATGGAAATGGTCCCAACCAGTGGAAACCTGTCAAAAGTGCAAAATGAGTGAATACTAGTCCTATTCTTAAAGCTAGTTCAGGCAGGGGATTTCATAATCATATTACATGTTTTTCAAGGTCATGTAATTAAAGAAAGCTTCCAATCTTACTAAATGACCAACCTGAAACAGTTTCTGATTGGGATAAATGTTCTATAATGTTTAACTGCAAACCATTTATTTTCATTGCTAAAGTATATTATTGGGGATCTAATATAAATCAATGAACAGTTTCTTGTTGAGGACTCAGTTCAAGAGTTTCCAGAGCAAAATCTTCAAAAGAAATAAATTAATCATCTTCCAATCTGTCAATCTTGCAATGCTGAATGCAGACAGGAGCAGAATGCTCTTTGAAATATTTTCTTCTGTTAAAATGAGGATGTCTTCAGTTCACCAGACAAAACAGGGCTAATTCAAAGATGAATCACCTCTTTTTCTGGAATGCTAAGTCAGTATGTCACTTATAGAACAGAATTAAAAGAAGGTATTTTAGAACAGAACCAGATAATGGAAGTTGCCGAGTTATCCGGTGGGTAATATTTAATGCGTGATCTTGCATCTGCCCTGTTGCTTCCTCTTACATTGCATGGCCACTGCTTCCTGTGACCTTTTGCCCTCATTATGCCACTTTTGCTATTACACCTGCCCTACTGTCCCCATATACCACCACATTTATTAATTACATACGAGGTGCTATGTGTTAGGCTCGGAAGTAAATGTGAGATAATCAGGTCAGTCACAGTCCCTGTCCCAGACGGGATCACAATCGATCTTATTCCTATTTAATAGATGAGGAAACTGAGGCCCAGAGAAGTTGTTACTTACCCAGAGTCTTGAGTAGACTGATGATAGATCTGAGACTCCAATTCAGGCTCTTGACTCATTCATTCTTTCAATCGTATTTATTAAGCGCTTACTGTGTGCAGAGCACTGTCTTGTGCTCTTTCTGTGGGCCAAGCTGCCTCCTGATATTTTATGCTGGCATATTGTTTAAATTTCTATCTGATCCTTGTTCCTGCTACTTCTGTTATTTGTAAATAAGCATTTCTCTCTCCCCCATTAGATTGTAATCTCCTTGTGGGCAGGTACAGTTTCTTGCCTCTGATGTACTCTTACAAGTATTCAGTAGATTGTGATGCACTCAAGAGATACTCAAACTCCGTTATTAGTACTACTAGCAGTACCCAAATTAGTGTATCTGTTCATTCCATCTGTACCACTACTATTATTTTACACACGTGAAATTTGGATTTGTGCTTAATATTCTGTTATCATGCCACTGTGTTTCGCAGTCTGCCTTAAAGTCCATTGGTCTGTCTTATTCCTTTTTCTATTTCTTTATCCATTTGTACAGTGTTGTTAAAAAAAGATGGTATTTGTTAAGCACTTACTATGTGCCAAGCACTGTTCTAAGCACTGGGGTAGCTACAAGGTAATCAGGTTATCCAACATGGGGCTCACAGTCTTAATCTCCATTTTACAGATGAGGTGACTGAGGCACAGAGAAGTTAAGTGGCTTGCCCAATGTAACAGAAATGAAATGACTTGTCCAAGGTCACTGAGCAGACAAGTGGCAGAGGCAGGATTAGAACACATGTCCTCTGACTCCCAAGCACATGCTCCTTACGCTAAGCCACGCTGCTTCTCAGTGCCCACAGTACACCGCTTAGATACTGGATTTTGTGACTACTGGCACTGAGCTAAGTATTGGGAAAAAATACACAGGTGAGAATTAGACATGGTTTCTGCCTTCAGGGGGCTCATAATCTAAAAATAGATTCGGGGGGGTACGGTTGGGGGCAGACACAGAAGACAAAGACTCCTTTGTTTTCCATGTTGGTGATCAAAACCTTTGTTGTGTAGGGCTGGTGCATAACTTGTATTTGCTTCAGAGTAGTTGTCAGAAGAGCAGTGCAATCAATCAATCAATCGTATTTATTGAGTGCTTGCTGTGTGCAGAACACTGTACTAAGCGCTTGGGAAGTACAAGTTGGCAACATATATAGTCCCTACCCAACAGTGGGCTCACAGTCTAGAAGAGAGGTTCTTGTATGGACATGTGCCTCTACTCTGAAATCTGCTGCTTGCTTCCTGTGTGTCCTTGGGCAGGTCACATAATTTGTGTGTTATCTCATGTATAAACTGGAGATTGAATACCTCTTCTTCCTTCTTTCTAGACTGGGAGCCCATTTGAGAAAGGGAGTATATCTGGATTGTATCTATCCCAGAGATTGGCAAATAACTGCATAATAATAATAATTATTATTATTCGCATAGTTGTTTGAGACTAGGTACTTCATAACTTTCATGGGCCAGGCGACGCTTTCGCTGTTTCTAGCCATTCACATATTTTAGCTTTTTCAACCAGTCTTCATTATCTCCTTCCCAGGAGAAATTGTTCCCTTGACGAGTAGGCTGCTTCTCTGCAAGGTCTTTGTCCAAAAGATGGTTATTCTCTCTGCTGACTATGGCAGTGCCTAAGCATTTCCCCTGTAAGAACATAGGATAGGTGAGGGAAGGGAGCAAACCTTAAAATTTGGGGGGTTTTCTTTTGCTGGATTGGGACATAAGGGAATAGAAATAAGGGAGAGAGACATTGAGATACTTTGAACCATTTTCCTGGGCAACATTCACTTTTGAGCAAATACTAATATATAATCCATAGTGCTTAATTGTTGCTTCTCTGTTTGTCTTCCTCCCGTAAGTTGTAAAACCAGCAGAAACTGTCTTCTCAAGTTTTTAAATATCCCCCATACAATATAGGCACTCAATAAATGCTAGTAATCTTGATTACAAAAATAATCAGATTTAGACAGCATGGATTGAGTTATGTAGGGATAATGTCTGCACAACTTGATGCCTTATTTGTTACCACTGTCATTATCATTACAGTTTCTAAGTATCTTAAGTTCTTTGTTGGCACTCGATTAGGAGCTTTGGGGAATTACAAAAGGACAAAATAAATAGGATTTAAAGTATTGATTCATCAGTGCTAACCTTTTAATGGTTAACTTCTAATATAACAATTAGAATATGTGCCAAGTACAAATCAGTTACAAAAAAAACAGAAGAACATGATGTTGATTGGTCACTGAAATGATTAAACTGAATTCTTACATCAAAAGCAAGAAAATCTGTTAATGTATCTTACAGAGAGACTCAAAATATCTAGATGGCTTTATCCAGAAAATATTAAATTTGTCATTCATTAGTATGAATATTTTTAATTACATGAAAAAATGGAATTCTAAATTTCTTAGAAGAATGGTTTGACCTTTGGGCCAAACATGTTTTCTGCTTATAAGTGAATTCAGTATATAAATCCTTTGCTAATTTTCTACTTAAATTATGTAATGCAATGAGATAATAGTTTTTTTGAAGAATTAATGTGTTTGCAGTCTTTAGAAATGAAAGGGTTTAATTTAAAGACTGAACATTTTAGTACCCAGATACTTGAATATTTTTTCCAAGTTCTCTCCTATTTTTTTTTTAATTATTTTCTACCTCTTTCAAGTGACATAGTTACAGGAACATATACAAAGGGATACTTCCCTTATACACGCAATTAATCAATCAATAGGGTCAGAGTGTCTTTTAGGTACAGAGTACTATGCCAAACATCTAGAAGAGTACAATAGAGAAAAGACACAATCCCTAGATTAACTTTGTTGTGGACAGGGAATGTATCTACTAACTCTGCCATACTCTTCCAAGTGCTTAGTACAGTGTTCTGCACATAGTAAGCACTCTGTAAATGCAATTAATTCAAACTAAAGACACCCACAGAGAAATAGAAATGTACAGAGAAACATTCAAGCATGGGTAAAGCAGAAGTAGGTGAAATGAGGTGAAAGTAGGTGAAATAGGTGAAAGTAGGTGAGGTGAGGTGAAAGTAGGTGAAATAGAGAAGCAGCGTGGCTCAGTGGAAAGAGCTCGGGCTTTGGAGTCAGAGGTCATGGGTTCAAATTCCAGTTCCGCCACTTGTCAGCTGTGTGACTTTGGGCAAGTCACTTAACTTCTCTGGGCCTCAGTTCCCTCATCTGGAAGATGGGGATTAAGTCTGTGAGCCCCACATGGGACAACTTGATTACCTTGTATCTACCCCAGCGCTTAGAACAGCTCTTTGCACATAGTAAGCGCTTAATAAATGCCATCATTATTATTATTATGTAATCCATGCACTGGATTTAACTTTCCAGAGGTTTTACTCTAGATCACTGTAACTTTACCCTTACAGTGGGTCTTTGTTGATTCCAAGATGGTAGTGGGAGAAATGAGCAATATCAGCACAACACAGTCCCCAAAGCTGCTGGAATTCAGGCAGCTGTGGAATTCAGGTATTGTTTGTTGAATATGCAACACATTGCTAACTAGAGACCACTGCTCATCTCATTCCTCCCTCACATATTCCTATACTCTGTTAATAATAATGATAATAATTGTTGTATTTGATAAGCACTGAGTTAGATGTAATCAGATCTGTCCCACACAGAGCTCACAATCTGAAGAGACAGAGAAGTTAAGTAACTTCCCAAGTTCACTGCAGGCAGGTGGCAGAGTTAGTATCACATCTTCACATCTTCTAACTTCCATGTCTGTGCTCTTTTGGCTAAACAACTGTTTCACTCCCCTCATTAAGACTACTGGGATAATTTTGGCCAATGCAAACTTTACAAAACTTTTCCACCTGCTCCCACTGTATGTATAATGGTTCTAAGGTCCTTGAGGAAAGGAAGTGTCTTTCAATTTTTTTAGTACTCTAGTATAGTACATAAAATGAATATTACGGAATAAATGAATAAAGTGTTCCACCAAGCAAAAAAATCACCAAATTCTGATGTAGATGAACATACACAGAGAGATGAGGGAAATGCTAAGAGTGGAGGCCCACAAGAGAGAGCTAAAAGGAGAGAAACCTTAAGAGAAATGCAGAGGAAGAGGAAGGGAACATTAAAGTATGAGAGACTGAGAAGTACATTATATATTTTTAACCACCGCAAAAGTTGTCTTGCATTTTTTTACAAATTTTCTGAGTCAGTGGTTTTTTGTTATTGGAAATGGAATGTGGCATTCCATTCAATTGATTGACATAACTGTAGTATTTAAGCATTCACTCCATGCCAAGCACCATATTAAACGCTGTTAGATAAAAGATAATCAGATGGGACTTCTACTATTTGCTTTGAGATAGAAAAATGCGATACATTCAATGTTTTATATTTTAAAATATGCATTTTTCCCAGAATCTTTGCTACTTGCAAAATAATATCAAACTCCCATGGTAAGACTTGGGAAGCAGTAGAGCCTAGAAGAAATAAAGAACCTGGGCCTGGGATTCAGAGAACCTGGGTTCTAATCAAAATCTGCCAAATGTTTGGCTATGTGAATTTGGGCAAGGTCATTTCTTTGTGCCTCAGTTTCCTCAACTGTAAAATGACAATTAACTATCTGTCCTCCCTCTTAGATTGTGAGCCCCATATGGGAAAAGGACCATGTCCCACCTGATTGGCTAGTATTTACTCCAGAGCTTAGAATTGTTTGACACAAAGTAAGTGCTTAAGAAATATAACGATAATTTCAGTAGGGTGGAAAGACTTTAGGCATTCTCTTGCTGATACCTATCTTAGCCTCTTATTCTTTGCTGCTTAAAGCTGCTTATTAAAAAAAGGGGGGAGTGGTGGAAAGGGGAAGCAGTGAGTTCTAGTGGAAAGAGCACAGGCCTGAAAGTCAGAGGACGTGGGCGCTAATCCAGGCTCCACAACCTGTCTGCTGTGTGACCTTGGGCAAGCCACTTAACTTCTCTGTGCCTCAGTTTCCTCAGTTTCTTCAGTTTCCTGAAGGCAGGAAGTCTTCAAGGAGGCTGCAGTAATCAAGGACAGACAATTACTCTCCCCCCTTCAAAGCCTTATTGAAGGCACATCTCCGCCAAGAAGCCTTCCCAGGCTAAGCCCCACTTTTCCTCTCATTTCCCACTCCTTTCTGCAGTGTCCTGACTTGTTCCCTTTGCTCTTCTCCCCTCCCAGCCCCACAGCACTTATGTACATATCTGTAATTTTATTTTTTTGTGTTGATGTCTGTCTCCCCCATTCTATAATGAATGTCACTACTAGTGGGACATTCTAGACATTCTAGTGGGAATGTCACTGCTAATTGTTGTACTGTACTTTCCCAAGCATGTAGTATCGTTGTATTGTACTTTCCTAAGCACTTAGTAGAGTGCTCTGCACGCAGTATGCACTTGATATGTTTTAATGAATGAAAAGCAGGACAGGTTAAATGCTTGGATTAACGTTTGGATGGAGTGGAAAGGGTGGATTTTAGCAAATTTGTGAAGTTTGAGCTGAGAGGATTTGGTGATAGATTGAATGTATGAGTTAAATCGAGGGTAACGGGATTTTTGGCTTGTGAGAGAAGGAGAAGGGTGTTCTAGTCTACGGTGTTGGGAAAGTCATGGGGGAGGACAGAGTTTGGGTTGCAATATGATGAGTTCTCTTTTGGGTGTGTTAAACTTGAGGTGTCAGCAGGACATCCAAGCAGATATGTCCTGAAGGCAGGAGGAAATATGAGACTTGAGAGGAGAGAGATCAGGGCTGGAGATGTATATTTAGGAATCATCTGCATAGCGTTGGTAGCTGAAGCCTTGAGTGAGTAATTTCTCTAAAGGAGTGGGTATAGATGAAGAACAGAAGAGGACCCAAAAATTAACACTGAGGGGCTCCCACAGTTTAAAGGGAGCGGATGGCAGAGGAGGAATCCATGAAAGAGATGGAGAATGAGCAGGAAGAGAGTTAAGAGAACCAGGAGAGGGCAGTGACAGAGAAGGACATCTGCTTCCTCTAGGATTCTCCAACCTTGGCTTCAACTGTATCGAAGGCCACTGAAAGGTCGAGGAAGATTAAGATCGAGTAGAAGCCATTGGATTTCGCAAGATGGAGATCATTGGTGATCTTTGAGAGGGCAGTTTCTGTGGAGTGAAGGGATGGGAGTCAGTTTGGAGGGGGTCAAGGAGAGGAAGTGGCTGCAGCAGGTGTAGACAACTGAATCAAGGAGTTTGGAAAGGAATGGTAGAAGGGAGATGGGGTGATAATGGAATTAGAATCCAGATCCTCTGACTCCCAGGCTCATTCTCCCAGTCTTCCCCACGTTTTGTGGTGACTCATGCTGCCGGTGTTTTTCTTGCCGGGGTGGTGGAAGGTGGAACAAAATGGAGGCCCCTCAGTGGAAGAGAAGAGAGCCAGTGCCCATTCGTGGGGAGGCAACGTGGCTGCTGCATGGCATGTTGGGAGTAGACTGAAAGCTCAGTGTGGGCAGAGAATGTGGCTGTTATATATTGTACTCTCCCAAGGGCTTAGTAAAGTGCTTTGCACACAGTAAGCATTCAAATACCATTGATTGATTGAGAAGGTTTCTTTGGTGGCCAGTGGGAAGGAGATAGTTACTGTGGATTGCTTTTCTTACATGTAGTCTGCCCGCTAGCCTGGACTGCTGGCATCAGGTGGGAGGCAAGAGACGGCAGGATACTGGAACAAGAAGAGCCTCAAGCACTGACCTGGGTAGATTAAATTTGTGTCTATCTTGTTTGCTCAGGAAGAAGTGTTAGTAGTATTACAGTAGCTGCCAAACTGCCTGCATTAGTGGTTGAAAGAAAGAATGAACCGGCTCTGCAAAGATGAACATAGCCCCAGTTTCTAAGTATGAATGTCTAGAGAGGACAGCTGGGAGAATTCTTGTCATGGACAGGTAGCCTCGTTTCCCAGCAGAATGCCACTCGCCAGGGCCACTTGAACTTGCTCCAACTTTGCTTGGTAGCCCTATGAAGTAAAAGGAGCAGTATCGTCCTTTGTCTCAGAAGCCACCTTGTTGCCTACCCACAATAGTTGTTTCACAGCTTTCTTTTTCTCGTTGGTGGTGAGGCTGTTTCAGAGCACTAGAAACGTAGACAACAAATTCATTTTGTGGTGTACTCAGTGATACCTTAGTCTGAAAGTCACCTGAAAGATACAGCTGTGGGACCTAAGTGACTGTCAAAATGTATCTAGTGTGAAATTGTCACAACTCCAGAAATGGAGAGGACTAAATATACTCACCCAATCTCAACAAACTTTTGGGGGTTGTAGGGATAAATGGCCTTTTCAAAAGAGATCTTTCATTCATTCATTCAATCGTATTTATTGAGCGCTTACTGTGTGCACAGCACTGTACTAAGCACTTGGGAAGTACATGGTGGCAACATATAGAGACATTCCCTACCCAACAGCGGGCTCACAGTGTAGAACGGGGAGACAGACAAAACAAAACACATTAAAAAAGTAAAATAAATAGAATAAATATGTACAAGTAAAAGAGTAATACATATGTACAAATATATATATATATATATATATATATACAGGTGCTGTGTGGAGGGGAAGGAGGTAAGGCTTGGGGAGGGGGAGGAGGGGGAGAGGAAGGAGGGGGCTCAGTCTAGGAAGGCCTCCTGGAGGAGGTGAGCTCTCCCACATGGGGCTCACAGTCTTAATCCCCATTTTACAGATGAGGGAACTGAGGCCCAGAGAAGTGAAGTGACTTGCCTAAAGTCACACAGCTGACAGTTGGCGGAGCTAAGATTTGAACCCGTGACCTCTGACCCCAAAGCCCGTGCTCTTTCCACTGAGCCACGCTGCTTCTGACGATTGTGGAATTCGAAGTTCTAACCGTGGGCCAAGCACTGAACTAAGCACTGAGAACTGGACCTAGCTGAGCACCCTAACTGAGGCCCAGTGAAGTGACTTGGCCAATTAATTTTTTTCACGACGTGTATATTATCTATAAGTCTATTTATACTGATGCTATTGATGCCTGTCTACTTGTTTTGTTTTATTGTCTCCCACCTTCTAGACTGTGAACCCATTGCTGGGTAGGGATTATCTTTCTTGGTTGATGAATTGTACCTTCCAAATGCTTAGCACAGTGCTCTGCACGCAGCAAGCCCTCAACAAACACGATTGAATTGATGAATGAATGAATGAATGGTTACAGAACTGATATATGGTTACGATAGAGGCGGGGTTCGAACCCAGGCCCTTCTGACTCGCAGGCCACGGGCTCTGTCCACCTGGGCCATGCTGCTTCTACCTCTCCCTCCACTCCTCAGAATGCCAGGTGCTGGCTACACAGATGGCCAAACACCACCCTCTGTGACTTGCCACCCTCTGGTGGCTTGGCCACCCCTGTTGGGATCAATCATTCATTCATTCAATCGTATTTATTGAGCCCTTACTGTGTGCAGAGCACTGTGTGCAGAGATCTTCTAAATGTTTAATCAATCAGCAGCTTTTATTGAGGGCTTACTGTTTGCAGAGCACCGTGTTGTGCACTTGGGAGAGAACACTACAGTCAAGTTGGTAGACATGATTGCTGGCCCCTTGGAGCTTGCAATCTAGTGAGGGAAACAGAGGTTAAAATAAATTACAGCTAGGGTAAGCAACAGAGTTTAAATATGTGCATAGATGCTCTGAGGATGAAGTTAGGCTGAGTATCAAAGGATTTAGGAGACGTGGACCCAAATTCAGGTAGTAAAATAGAGCGGGGATATGAAAGGTTAGTCAGGGAAGGCTTCCTGGAGGAAATATTATTTTAGTAGGATTTCGAAGATGGAGAGAGTAGTGGTCTGTTGAATATAAATGTTAAGTTTTTGAGCCACGTTTAACTTGGAAATGCTAGCTGATATCAGACGACATCTTAATAGTCCTAATGTTTGACAGTAAAGTGCTTTTGTGAAACTTACTTCAACGTGAAGTCCATGCTAATTGCCTTTGAAGGTAAGAGACAACAAGCCAATGTGCAGGATGATACGATTCTTAGTATGTCTGAATGATAGGTATACCTTGTACTTTAGATTTCTAATTAATTTTGTTTTAATGCATTTTTTAGCAGTAAATGGCTTAGTCTTCCTGAAGCTGGATGGAATAATTAAAAAAAAAACCCTTGAAAAATTGGCAGACAAGTATAGAGAATAAAGTAGACTTTACTGTGGGAGAGAAGAGGCTATAAATAGCTCAGTTTTGAAAAACAGATATTGTAAGCTCTTTGTGGACAGGGATCACATCTGTGAACTTTATTGTATTCTCCAAGGGCTTAGAACAATGCTTTGCACACTGAAAACTTAAATACCACTGACTGATTGATATAACATGCCACAAGTAGTAGTTTTATTTTTTTTTTAATGTACAGTGCTTATTTAAAGAGCAGTAACTTTCAATTTTTAAATGTGCAGCTTAATAGATAAATACTTATTAATGAACTTGGTTACCCTAGGGCATGGAAAGGAGGGGTTGCTGGTTTTATTGAATTCAGTTCCCCACCCCCATCATGGCCCCAGCCAGTAGGAAAAAAAAAACACTATTCCAATATCTTGTACCACTGTAAGTCCTTTCTTATCCACAAGATGAGGAGCTATGTTCCTGTTGATATTTCAAACTTCAAATGTAAATGTAGTAAGCTGAAGAAAAGGGATGTCATGACATGCCAGCCTATTCCTGTAATACTTACTTTGTAAAGGATGCCAAGGAGTCAGAAAACACAAATGGAGCTGCAACACAAATCTAGAAATGATACATAGCTCACAAGTCCAATCTCCACCAAGAGCACACCACTTCTAATTTTGTCCCTGTGTGCTCTGGGAATGAAGGTGGGGTATCAAAGACCTTAAGAAGTGTGGACCTAAATGTGAAGGTGATGGAGAAGGGAGGTGGAATAAAATAGGATGAGAGGTTAGTCGGGGAAGGCTTCGCTGAATAGTTGAACTCACTGAACTCATTCCATCAGGAAACTACCCATCTCTTCCAAGTCTCCCTTCTTCCCTCAGAAGAGAGCTGGACAGCTCCTTTCTGTTTCCTGGTGGAGGAAACCTCGCTTTTTTCTTTTCTCCTTCCAAACAAGAGCAGCCCAGCCCCTAACCGAAACAAGGAAACTCTCATTGCCTGTGAACATTATAAGATAAATCTAAGGAAACGGAGAGCTTGAGGTATCTCAATCTCTGGCTCACTAATCCTGGAATAAGGAAGGTGGGGGAGAGGCTAAGGAGTGAGGAGGATGTGCTTCCATTGGCCTTGTCACACTCGCTTCTACCTGTCTGACCTGCTCTGGATCTCTTGTACTTGGCTTAGCAGTCCTGTTTTGGCTGAGGTTAAGTGAACCTGGCTAATGGCAGTGAAGAGTGAACAACAACAACAATAATAATAATAATAATAATAATAACGATGGTAATTAAGGGCTTACTATGTGCCAAGAACTGTTCTAAGCACTGGGGTAGAAACAAGGTAATCAGGTTGTCCCACGTGGGGCTCACAGTTTTAATCCCCATTTTACAGATGAAGCTGAGGCACAGAGAAGTTAAGTGACTTGCCCAAAGTCACCCAACTGACAAGTGGCAGAGGTGGAATTAGAACACACAACCTCCGACTCCCAAGCCCATGCTCTTTCCGCTAAGCCATGCTGCTTCTTATCATAAGGCCTCCGAGAGGTCGAGAATGGAGTAGAGGCTGTTGGATTTGGCAAGGAGGAGATTGTTGGTGACAACCCCCCTCCACTTCCCTTGGTTTTGGTCTGCTGGGTATCTTGGCAACTTCTCTCCTATTGAAACCTTCCAACCTTATTCCCCTTCCCCTTTCCAAAAAATAAAACAATAGAATGCTTTCCTCACCTGCTTAGTCCCATTTACAAAGTCCACTTTTAGTGGAAAGATAAGCAAAATTAGGAAAAGGAATGCATTCAATTATTTCATAGTTTTCACTGCATGTATTTTATAGGAATAAGGGACCACTTTTTTCCAATCAGTTAATCTGGACACGTGATGTGGTATCAGAAGGAATTATTGTGCACCCTCAGAGGTATTTATTGAGTGCCTACTGTGTATAGAGCACAATCTATCAATCGTATTGAGCGCTTTCTCTATGCACAGCACTGAACTAAGCACTTGGGAGAGTACAATAAAATAAATCTAAGACATATTCCCTGCCACAGTGAGTTTACATCCTAGAGGGAGAGACAGACATTAATGTAAATAAATGATGAATATGTACACAAGTGCTGTGGGACTAGGGACTGTGGGGGGGGGGGGGATGAGTAAATGAAGGGAGCAAGTTATGGTGATGCAGAAGGGAGTGGAAGAAAAAGAAAAGAGCTTAGGGAAGGCCTCTTGGAGATGTGCCTTTGAAGGCCTTATTACTTACTCTCTCAAGTACTTGGGAGATACAGTTCAGTAGAGTCAGTTAGCATAATCTAGAGTCCGTTAGCATAATCCCTAACCACAACAGGGAATTTACAGTCAAGGCACATACATTGTACAGCGCTTTCCTTAATGTAGGCTTTGTAATCTCTGTAGGAGAAATGTATTTATTTGGTTCCGCATAGGGATTGACTTTGAAAAGGTAGTTGTGGGATGTAGAATGAAAGAGTAAGAAGATGTACATCACTGGACTCTGTGAAGGGCAGGTTGACATTTTTAGTAGTAATCACATTTGAGTGCCTACTGAGTCCAGTGCACTATACTCTTAAGCCCGAACCCACTGTCGTCAATACCCATGTCTTATTTAGAGCTCAGGGGTGCAAAGAGTAGTTGAAAAGTCCTCGATTACCTTGCCCCTCCTATCTTTCCTTACCTTCTACCTTACCTTGATGTTTTCCTCCTACATTGCAGTCCTCACACTCCACTTCCCTAACGCGAACCTTCTCACTGTACCTCAATCTCATCTATCTTGCTGCAGATCTCTCACCCACCTCCTGCCTCTGGCCTGGAACGATCTCCCTCTTCATATCCGACAGATGATCACTTTCCCCAACTTTAAAAGTATATTAAAAGTTTTGTTTGGTTGTCTGTCTCCCCTTTCTAGACTGTGAGCCCATTGTTAGTTAGGGACCATCTCTATATGTTGCCGACTTGTACTTCTCAAGCACACACTACAGTGCTCTGCACACAGTAAGTGCTTAATAAATACGATTGAATGAATGAATTAACAGCACATCTTCTCCAAGAGGCCTTCCCTGACTAAGAACTCATTTCCTCTTCTCCCAAATCCTTCTGCATGGCCCTTGCACTTGGATTTGCCCCCTTTATTCACCTCTCCCTCAGCCCCACAGCACTTAGGTACATACCTGTAATTGATTTCTATTAATGTCTGTCATCTCCTCTAAACTGTAAGCTCGTGGTGGGCAGAGGCCACATCTATCAAATTTGTTCTAGTGTACTCTCTCAACTGCTTAGTGCAGTGCTCTGTGTATTGTAAATGTTCAACGAATACTGATTTGGTAGAGGACCCAAGGGAAGGTGACTTCCCTTTGTCAGGCAGACTTTGACTTCTCAATTTGGGTTCTTTTTATGTCCAATCTGAAGCTTTCTAGTCTTATCAGAGACATGGGTTGAGCATGTCCAATCAGTAATGATAATTGTGGCATTTGTTAAGCACTTACTATATAGGTCAATGTGTGAACTAAGCACCGGGGTAGATGTGAGATAATCAGACACAGTCCCTGGCCCACAGTAGACCCTCAGCCCTAAGAGGGAGGGAGAACAGATCTTTTATCCCCATTTTACAGGTGAGGAAATTGAGGCACAGAGAAGGTAAGGGCCTTGGCCAAAATCAATCAGTAGCATCTAGAGTAGTACTGATGGTGCACAGAGCACGGTCCTAATTATTTGAGAATAATTATGAGAAGCAGCGTGGCTCAGTGGAAAGATCACGGGCTTTGGAGTCAGAGGTCAGGGGTTCAAATAACGGCTCCACCAATTGTCAGCTGTGTGACTTTGGGCAAGTCACTTAACTTCTCTGTGTCTGTTACCTCATCTGTAAAATAGGGATTAAGACTGTGAGCCCCCTGTGAGACAACCTGATCACCTTGTAACCTCTCCAGTGCTTAGAACAGTGCTTTGCACATAGTAAGTGCTTTATAAATGCTATTATTATATATATTATTATTATTAGGCAATGTCCAAAGGGTAGGTAGAAATGCTCCCTGTCCTCGAGGAGCTGACAACTCAGAGGGAGAGACATACCCTAAACTAGACTGTGAGCCTGTCGTTGGGTAGGGACTGTCACTTATCTGTTGCCGAATTGTACTTTTCAACTGCTTAGTCCAGTGCTCTGCACACGGTAGGCGCTCAATAAATATGATGGAATAAACCTTGGACCTAGGACTTAGTACAGTGCTCTGCACCCAGCAGCGTGGTTCAGTGGAAAGAGCACAGGTTGTGGAGTCGGAGGTCAGCGGTTCAAATCCCGGCTCCACCACTTGTCAGCTGTGTGATTTGGGGCAAGTCACTTCACTTCTCTGTGCCTGTGACCTCGTCTGTAAAATGGGGATAAAGACTGTGAGCCCCACGTGGGACAACCTGAGCACCTTGTAACCTCTCCAGCGCTTAGAACAGTGCTTTGCACATAGTAAAGCGCTTAATAAATGCCATCATTATTATTAAATGCGGTCGATTGATTGGAGCAAACTGGAAAGCAGTGTATCTTTTACTTGTACATATCTATTCTATTTTATTTTGTTTGGTTTTGTTCTCTGTCTCCCCCTTTTAGACTGTGAGCCCACTGTTGGGTAGGGACTGTCTCTATATGTTGCCAACTTGTACTTCCCAAGCGCTTAGTACAGTGCTCTGCACTCAGTAAGCGCTCAATAAATACGATTGATGATGATGATGATGATATTAAGCCGGAGTTGGCTTGCATCTTCGCCCTGGGCTGGACCACATCTCTTTTGATTTGAGGGCTGGCCGGTGGAAACCACTGCGACAGCTTCCAGGGGAAGCCCGGCACGGAGGGAGGGGAGGGGGAATCCTCACTAACCCCTGACCCCCAACCCCCGGGCATCCCAGCCTCAAAACGGTCCCGGCCCGGGAGGCTTTCCCGGGACACGTGGAAGGGAAAAGTGGGTGTGACAGGGTCGGGGATTGACGGCTTCTGTCGGAGAACAACCTGCTCTCCTCCTCGGCATGAGACAGATGCTGGCAGAGGGGAGAGGGAGGGGGACACTACCCCCCCCCCCACCCCAATCAGGGGGCTCGTGGGGACTCCATTCCATATGATTCCCATGAATGGATATGCTCCCCTTTCCATCCCCCTCCTCCCTCCTGATAATCCCTGTCTCCTTCCCCTCTCCACCCCTTTCCTTCCATCCCCCTTCCCATCTCCTCCTTCTCCATCCCCTTTAGTCCCCTGTCCTCTCCATCCCCTCCCCTCTCTATCCCCCTCCCTTCCCCCTCCATCGCATTTCGTCCCCTGTCCTCTCCATCCTCTTCCCCTTCCCCTCTATTCCCCCTCCATCCCTATCCTCATCTTCTCTATCCCCCTCCACCCCATTCCCCTCTCCATCCCTTTCCCTTTTGTAAGCGCTCAATAAATACGATTGATTGATTGACCCCCCTCCACCCACCCCTCTCTCCATCCCCCCTCCTCCTCCAACCCCTTCCTCCCTCCACCCCCTCCTCCCTCTCCATCCCCCCTCCATCTCCAGAGAAGCAGCGTGGCTCAGTGGAAAGAGCCCGGGCTTGGGAGTCAGAGGTCACGGGTTCAAATCCCGGCTCCGCCAATTGTCAGCTGTGTGACCTTGGGCAAATCACTTCGCTTCTCTGGGCCTCAGCTACCTGGTCTGTAAAATGGGGATTAAGATTGTGAGCTCCACGTGGGACAACCTGATCGCCTTGTTATCCCCCCAGCGCACAGAACAGTGCTTTACACATAGTAAGCGCTTAACGAATACCATCATTATTTTTATCCCTATCCTCATCCTCTCTATCCCTCTCCACCCCCTTTCCCCTCCACCCCCCCTTCCCCTCCACCCCCTACTCCCTCCATCCCCCTTCCCCTCCATCCCCCTTCCCCTCCATCCTCCTCCTCCCCCTCCATCCTCCTCCTCCTTCACCCTCCATCCTCCTCCTCCACCTTCCATCCTCCTCCATCCTCCTCCCCCTCCATCCCCCTCCATCCCCCTCCCCTCTCCATCTCCCCCTCCCCTCTCCATCTCTCCCTCCCTCCCCCTCCCCTCTCCATCGCCCTCCCTCTCCATCCCCCCCTCCCCTGTCCCTGTCCCTCCCGCTCCCCCTCCCCCGGGGTGGGTGGGGGCCGTGCCGGGCCGAGAAGGAGCGACTGCGGGCGTCATTGAGTGCCCTTTCCCCGAGCCTCGACCCGAGGCTGGGGGCGTCCCCCGTGGTCCCTGCGGGCCGAGGGCCCTGCTGCGGCTTTAAGAGGCGGGGGGCCCCCTCCCTCCCTCCCTCCCTCCCTCCGCCCGCCCGCCCCCCGCTCCTCCCGACAATGGTCTGAGCCGTTGGACAGCTCGGCTCCTCCGAGCAAGATGTGCAACGGGCCATTTTCCCCCGGACGCTGCTCCAACGCCCGCCGCCGCTGAACGGGGCCGAGGCCGGGGGAGGCGGCGCCGCTGCCTCTCCTGGCCCCCCCGGACCCCCCCCGGGCCCCCCCCCCGGACCCTCCCCCGGCCCCGCCGGTCCTCCGAAGCCGTAGCCCGCCCCGCCCCGCTCCGCTCCGCCCGAGGACCCCAGACCAGGTACGGGCTCCCCGGCCGGCCGGGCCCGGCTCGGGCCCCCCGCCCAGCCGCTCCCCCGGGGGCGCCCGGCGGGAGAGGCACGCTTCATCTCTTACCACCCCCTGGTCCTTCCCCCGCCTCCCATCCCCACCTCCCATCCTCACCTCCTATTCCCTCACCCTCATCCCCACCCCTTATTCCCTCCCCCACCTCCCAGCCTCACCCCTATTCCCTCTCACCCTCATCCCCACCCCCTTTTCCCTCCCCCACCTCTCATCCTCACCCCTATTCTCGCTCACCTTCATCCCCATCCCCTTTTTCCTCCCCCACTTCCCATCCCCACCTCCTTTTCCCTCCCATCCCCACCCCCTATTCCCTCTCCCACCCCCATTCCCTCTCCCACCCCCACCCCCATTCCCTCTCCCACCCCCATTCCCCCTCCCACCTCCATCCCCACCCCTTATTCCCTCTCCCACCTCCAGTCCCACCCCCTATTTCTTCTACCACCCCATCCCCCATTTCCTCTCCCACCCTCTCTATTCACTTTCCTACTCCCAACCCCCTATTTTCCCCGCTCCAACCCCCTATTCCCTCTCCCACCTCCTATCCCTACCCGCTGTTCCCTTTCCCACCACATCCCCCTGTTTCCCCCCTCCACACCTGGCATCCACCTCCCATCCCTACCCGCTATTCCCTTTCCCAGCTCCAAGCCCCTATTTCCCCCTCCTCACCCGGCATCCACCCCGCCCTACCTTCTCCCCCTGCCCACCTCTCCCCTCCCCAGTAATAATCATCACTCTAGTATTCGGTAAGCGCTGACCAGGCGGCCGGCACTGTACTAAGCGCCGGCGTGGAGACAAGCCACTCGGGTTGGACACGGTCCCTGCCCGTCATGGGGCTCACAGTCTCCATCCCCGTTTCACAGAGGAGGGAAGTGAGGCACAGAGAGGTGAAGTGACTTGCCCAAGGTCACACCGCCGGCCAGTGGAGGAGACGGGATGAGAACCCAGGACCTTCCAACTCCCAGGCCCGGGCTGTAGCTGCTTCCCCTCTCCTGTCCTCCTCACCTTCCACCCCGCATCCCCACCTCCAAACCGTGCCCCTCCTCACCTTTCCACTCTCCATCCTCATCTCCCCACTCGCTATTCCCACATCCCCTCTTGATGCTTTCGAGGTCCTTGGGATGCGTGGGATTCGTCAAGTCAACTTCTGGGTGGGAAGCTGGAATCATCACCACCGTCCGAGGAAGTGGGGGCGCCCGGGGTGGAGTGAATAACGGGCCCAAGTCTTCCCTTCAGGGTGATGGCCCTGGTGGGAGAGGAACCCGGTCGGAAAAGAGTTAAATAGGAGGAGGACTAGGCAAGGATTGCAACTCAGACAATGGCAAAGATGTTTCCTTGCAGAATTGCTCAGGATGAACTAACCGAAGGGCAGCAGAGTGAGGTCTTTAGAAGAAATTGCAGAGGTGAATTCGCTACCGTCTCTAACGGCCTCCTGGCCTTTTTCTGGGGTTTAAATTCTGGTGGTGTTTTGCCCTGAAGTGGTTCAGTTAGAGAAGACGTTCAGGCAGTCATGGTAGCTAACAAGCTAACCTGCCAAATGCAAATAGATGGTGCTGCTGAAGAGCAGCTTTGGGTTTTGAAACCTCAGAGCCCTCGAGTTATTGGGCTTTACCCATTCATTCATTCAACCAATCTAATTTATCAAGCACTTACTGTGTGCACAGCATAATCATCATCAATCGTATTTATTGAGCGCTTAAGCGCTTGGGAAAGTACCATACAACAATAAACGGTGACATTCCCTGCCCACAACGAGCTTACAGTCTAGAGAACCAGCATTGGAAGAATCCCTGTTGCTGCAAAGGTGAACACACACCTTATACTGTTGGGTAGGGACTGTCTCTATATGTTGCCAACTTGTACTGCCCAAGCGCTTAGTACAGTGCTCTGCACACAGTAAGGGCTCAATAAATACGATTGATTGATTATATATTTCTTGGAAGTATTTTGGGGTAAATGTAAAGAAAGTACTGTGTCTGGCTAGTGGGCTATAGATGTGTATTCTTCCCATCTTCTAAGCTTCACCCAACTAATGGCTCTTTTACCTGCTAAATGTTTACTCAGTACTTGAAGTGACCTAAGGTAGATGAGAAGGAATGTTGTGTTTGCTTGTTGTTTAATTCTCAACAATGTGCTTTGAATACCTTGTTATGGTTTATGGCAAATACTATGAAGTACAATAAACACGTCCTTGCAGTTCAGGGTTTATGGGACATTATGAATATTCAGGACTTAAAAAAGTGCATTGAAAAATTATGAACTCAAAAGTGTAGTAGGTGATGGGGTGTACTAAAAGACCCCCTAAAATGATTAAAACTTCATGTAGCCTAAGGAATGGGGATATGCAGTGGCTACTTCAACTAGAATTGCAAGGTGCCTTTGAGGCCAAAGATTTTTCTGGAGTCACATAAACCATTTTTGTTTAGTAGAGACACTTAGCAAGTATTGTTTCAAATATTCATGCCAATTCACTGAAGAGAATCTGAATTCTAGATCCATGAGTTGGGTTTGGCCAGTTCTACAAGTGGGTCTGCATTTGGTGACATCACCTTCTCCCACCGAGCGTAATTAAACTGAATTAGTTGGAATAAGGCTTAATTTTAGTAATCAGCTATTCTGGATGGGTTCATTTCTCATTTGTCCCTAAAACTAGAGCCATCTTTCTAGTTAGCATTATGTTACTCGTATTTTGTGAAAATTCCATCATTCATGATTTCACATAAAGTTTTCTCTGGATTCATTCAATTATCTGGAGCTTTTGTGAGAAAAATTGGCATATAAAAATAGTTGGTTTTCATATGTATGCGTGCATCTTCTATAGAGTTGGACTTTTGAAGAAGTGATTTTCTGATTCAGGGTAACATCTGAATTGCCCACTCCATAACTGAGGCAAGATGAGTCATAAAGGTTTGCGAATTACTTCTATAACCATCAACTTACTCATCGTGGAATGATTAGTGGATCAAACTTTTCTGTTTGTCAAAAAGTTTTTTTTTTTAAATGCAGTGAACAATATACTGTGTTGTGCCTAATATGATATCATGCTTTCATTCTTTTCTACTTTGCACATACTAGTTAGAATTCACATTCACATAGATTGAATTGGTTTTTAACGCAGTGTGTATGTTGAAGAGGAAACGTGTCTTGTACTTTGAGGAAACCCCTAATTTCAACCTACAAGTACCCTCAGTAGGCCCAGTTGAGGTTTTCAGGGCAGAATGGCAAAATAGTATTGTTTTTATTTCTAAGGCTCCATTTTGACATTAAATCCTGGAAGAGAGAAGACTGTTAGTTTATTGAAATGACCTCCCAGAATGGCACAGATGTTTAGTTCATTAATTTCATGCATGGTATATGAACTAATAGATTTTGAATATTGAAATGTGTGAAAGCATTACTTGTATTTTGATTCTTTTGCTGTAGTGTAAAGCCTATTCTTCAGGCTCTTATAACATTCTCTTTTTCTCTGTGTTGATGTTGATTGAGTGTTTTAAGATTGAAAAATAATTCCAAGTATTATGGCTGTGACCATCAAAGTTGCTTCATTAAATAGGCATAAAATTTCCATCCAGAAATATCTGTTGCATAGTATGCAATTATGACTTGAAACTTGTAAAATAATAATTCTTTAAAAAAACACATCAATAAACACTCCAGTATCAGCAATGAAAGAAAAATCCAAGGAAAGTAACTTTTTTTAAAATTTGACAAAGCGGTTAGCCAGCAGTGGTAGTTTTCACCATTTTTTCCTCTTATTGCATGATAGTGTTTGTTCTCAAAATGGCATATTTCCCGGTATGTGATAATAAATGGCCTCTTTTGAAGTTATGTGATCATTTTTGAGCAAGGTGTATGAAAGAAAAATATGCTTTACACTTTTCCAGCTGTGATAATGAAATATTGTATTATATCATCGTGCAGTGTTCAGTTTCCTAGGGTACAAGGCTTGGCAGGTAATATTTTTTCCATTTATAGATAGTTATAGGACCCAAAGGCCAAGCCAAATAAAACTTTTTTCCGTTTTAAAAAGTTGCTTTTTCCTTAGCCTTTCCCATGCATTCTCATTCTCACGCAATTGTATTTTAATCCAAAATAACCATTCAACAAGAAATCACGAGGAAAGTAATTAGGAATGAAATCTCTAGAACTTGATCACATGCTCAAGAAGAACACTTAGGAAGAGTTGTGTCTAGAGAAGGAAATCAGTGGTTAGAAAATGGATCGACCCCCTCGTATTACTAGGTTCGAGCCTGCTGTTTGATCAGAGGTCAAGTCAAGCTCACTGTACAATAGCCTGGAACATTATCAAACTCCCCAATTAATAGCTATTGGCGGTAATAAAAATGAGCTGAAATGTTGTAGGAGAGTGAAGTTGGTTTTTAAAAAAAAATTGGGAAGATAGAGACCAACCAATGAAAAAGATCTTGAATTGAACTTTTTTAAAAGGCAACTCTCAACTGTGTCAATAATAATAATTATGCTATTTGTTAAGTGCTTACTATGCTCCAGGCACTGAATGGACTACAATTGTTTGGGTTCTTCCACACAGTTGGTGTGTGGAATGACCCACGTTTTGCATGGTGGAAGGCAAAAGCCATGGTGAGAATACAACATAAGGAGTTTGTGTTGGCTCTGCCACTAATAAGACTGCACAAGTCATTTTAGATCATTATGCCATAGTATCCTAAAAGAGTCTCTGCTTGTCCTAAGAATCCCAGATGGAGTGGCCCAGATGGAATGTTAAACAGCCTGGGAAAAGATAGTGATAGGCGCTGGATAAAGACAAAAAAAGAAAAAAAAAAAAAAAAAAGAAAACCAAAAAATAAAAATAAAACCCAGACGGGAATGTGGGTGTTAGTAGTGTAACTTATTTTTTTTCTTTACTTTTCTAAAGCAATGATGTGTGAGGTGATGCCGACGATAAATGAGGATACCCCGATGAGTCAAAGGGGGTCCCAAAGCAGTGGCTCGGACTCGGATTCCCATTTTGAGCAGCTGATGGTGAATATGCTAGATGAAAGGGATCGACTTCTAGATACCCTCCGAGAGACACAGGAGAGTCTGTCACTGGCCCAGCAGCGGCTTCAGGACGTCATCTATGATCGCGACTCCCTCCAGCGACAGCTGAATTCGGCCCTGCCACAGGTATGTTTCCTAAAATACTTGCACAGGGGGACTTGATAGAAAGGAGGAAACCCCAAATTAACCCCAACTGTCAAGGAACCCTGCTAGCATTTTTATAGCTACTTATCTGCTTGTTTCATTCTTGCTCAAATTTGGCACCTGTAATCCAAATCCGCTAAAGGCCCTTCTGGAGGTGGTAAGAGGAATTGGGGAAGGACACTTCAACCTGCGAGGGCAGACGAAGGGAGAACTAATTCTTTGCGTCTTCAGCTTGGGCACTTCCCCAAGATATGTTATTTTAAATGCCAGAGATGGGAATTTTGCCCATCTGAATCCTAATTCCTGAAATGCAGCATGAACCCATCAGTCACGGTCATCTGGAGTTGACTGGAAAGAATAAGGAAAAGGAATAAGGATCAACAATTTCCCTTGAATTTGGTGAGGGGGGTAGGGTAGCTTGGCAGAAGCCCAAGCTAACCGAGAGATTCAAGAAGCTTAACGTCGGATTTATCTGTATGTCACAGACACTTAAAATGTATATTTACAATTCCTTCCTTTCAAAAAAGGAAAATTAATTTTGAAGAAAAGTTTTGTTTTTTCTTTTAGTCTTGCAGGTGGTGAGTGTAATGGGAGTCAAAATGTTAACTTTGTCTCAACCTCTGCTATGTTCTTGAGGAAGTCCCTTGACTAACCTGAACCTTAATTTTCACATACGTAAAATGGGTATAATATCATCTTGCCATGCTCTAGGTACTGTCAAGACATAAGGGAGATAAAATATATGAAACTCCCATAGTGCCATTGAAAAAGTTGCTCTTTGAATTATTTTTCCAAGGAAATAATTTGAATTAAGTATAGAGATGTCTAAAGACCTGTATAAAGGTTTGTGACCTTGAAGGGAAGTGTTTCAGTCTGTCATTTCTTTCACCATTTCATATCCACCTGTAAATAATGGAAACGCATTGTATTATATTACCATTAGTTTCACGTGCATGTAATTATTGTCATATTCTGAAATGAAGATTTTTTGGGGGGCGGGTTAATAATTTTTGTTGTTGCTTTGGCGAGCATTAAAAATGAAGCCTAATTTTTAAATTGCCCAGCAGTTGTCCCTGGAAATTTGGTTTTCACCTCTTCCTTCTTTAGATTGTAAGAGAGGGTTGAACCCAGGAATGGGAAAGCAAATGCTTGAGAGCGTGCAATCACCTCCTCCCTCCAAAGTAACTCAGGCTGGAGCACATGGTATACTCAGGACAGAAGAAAAAGTGAGAAGGGATTTTAATCAATTAGATTTATCAGCACCTACTATGTGAAAAGCAGTGGATTAAATAATTAAAGGAGTACATCAAGAGTAAAAGACACAGTTTCTGCCTTCAAGGAGATTACAATCGAATGAGGGAGACAGAGAAAAAGAAAAAAGCTACAACTGGCTGTGGACAAAATTCGGAAAATGAACAGAAGACTGTGAGGGAAAATATATTGAATCTATATATTGGTTTATAGATAAGTGATAAGGGTTTCTGTTGAGTTGACATGAGGTGATAGGAAATTGGGGAAAGTTTCCTAGGAAAGTGAGATTTTAAGAGTACTTTGGGTTTGTTTGGTTTTTTTCCCTTGTCTTTCTCTCCAGACCAGAAACTGTTGGTCTTTGTCAACCGCTTTGCCTGCCTGTCTGTCTGTCTGCCTCTCTACAGTTGTCACTTGCAGAGAACTTTCATGTATTGCCAAACTATTATGCTGTCGTGCCTCGCATTCCTTGGGTTTTACACCAAAGGGTTTGTTTCTTTGGATTCCAAAAAGTGGCACCCATACCGTTCTCCTCTTCCCTCCTTGTCCCTCAGCTACATACTTCCCCACCCTTTACTTTTTCCTTCTTTTCCTCTCTTCTTTCTCTTTCCTTTTATTCTGTCTCACCCAAGTACGTGGGTGGATGTCAGTGTGGCTGTGAAGGTGAGTCCAAATCGGTGTGCCTGTCAGTGGAGGTTATTGGTTCATTTCCCTGAGCCCCATTAAGCTAGTTGTCCAGAGCCACTTGGAGTAGGTTTCCTTTTCTTCATATTTCCATCTCTAAAATCTTGGAGCTTGTAGTAGCCCAGTTTACACCTCTCAGTTCCCAAGCTAAGCCTCCTCACTTCCTACCCAGAAAGCTCATATAAGGAAAAGAGTTGTAGACTGTCAATAAAAGGAGAACTTATCAAAAGCCAAGGAGAGGATTGATCAATGAGGTAACAAAAACTGGAAGGATTCTTGTTTTTCCCTTCTGAATTACATGAGATTTTAGGTAGCCTTTTTAAATCCAGGGTCGCATTGGTTTGATAGAAATACAAGAATAAAATCACAGATGGCCTTAATTGCCATATTTCTTGTCATAATGGCCTCTGCTGTATAAGTGCCATGCTCTGTTTTTTGAGGAGGAAATAAAAAATTCATTTCTTATGCCACATTCTTGTAAACAGTGCCAATTGCTTGTGGTAGGAGGTGGAGGAAGGGTAGGGTGAAAATACGACAAAGCAGGTGAGGGAAGTTACTTCCTTTAGACTGCCTGTGGTCAGGGTAGGAGGAGGAGAATAGAGAGGATAGAATAACAATAATAACAATAATAATGGCATTTATTAAGCGTTTACTATGTGCAAAGCAGGTTTCCTGTACTTGTCATGAAGATTGCCTGAGAAAGGGGAGGAGGAACAAAAAAGTGAGAAAACAGACAATGCTGTGGGGTTGGGAGAAATTAATTCTATTAGGGCTTCATGTATCCAGTCCTTGGGAGAGTGCAATAACACTTGTGGTATTTGTTAAGCGTTCACTACGCACCAGGAACCGTACTAAGAGCTGTGGTAGATATAAGCAAATCAAGTTGGACACAGCCTATGTCTGATATGGGGCTCACAGTCTTCATCCCCATTTTACAGATGAGGTACCTGAGGGACAGTGAAGTGACTTGCCCAGGGTTACACAGCAGACAAGTGACAGAGCCGGGATTAGAACCCACCCAGGTCCTTCTGTCTCCTAGTCCACATTGATGCAGTCTCATGTGCCTCATACCATCCTCTTCCTTTTTCCCCACTTTCCTCCTGTTCCCCTTATTTCTAAAGTGGTCACTCGATAGTATTTATCAAATTCTTACCGTGGGCAGATCCAGATCCAATTTCATAGGCCATAT
This sequence comes from Tachyglossus aculeatus, assembly GCF_015852505.1. Classification (NCBI taxonomy): domain Eukaryota; kingdom Metazoa; phylum Chordata; class Mammalia; order Monotremata; family Tachyglossidae; genus Tachyglossus; species Tachyglossus aculeatus. The sequence continues at coordinate 30,401,186 of NC_052079.1, read as the reverse complement.
GAAAGGGAGGAGGAGTAGGGAAAATAAGGGCTTAGCTGAGGATGGCATCTTGGACGTCATGGGATATTAGTAAACCTTTGAGGTGGCATAACTGGTTGGCTCTCATATATGAAGGGGAAGGGAGTTCCAGACCAGAGGTAGAACATGGGCAAGAATGTAGCAGTGAGGTAGATGAGATGGAGGTACAGTGATGACATTAGAGAAGTGAAGTTTGTGGGTAAGTTGGTGAGTTGAATGAAATCAGCCAGGTCAGGTAGGAGGGAACGAGTTGATTGAATGCTATAAAGTCAATGGTAAGGAGTTTCTGTGGAATATGGGTGGATGGGCAAACACTGGAGGTTCCTGAGGAGTTGGGGGAGTGCTCTGCACACAGTAAATGTTCAGTAAATATGATTGAAGTGGACTGAATGGTTTTTCAGAAAAATAATCTGGGCAGCAGAGTGAAGTAAGGACTGGAGTGGGGAGAGACAGGAGGCAGGGAGGTCAGTGAGGAGGCTGATGCAGTAGTCAAGGCAGGATACAAGTGCTTGGATTAACATGGTAGAAGTTTTGATGGAGAGGAAAAGTTGGAATTTTGATGACAGATTGAATATGTGGGTTGAATGAAGAGATGAGTTGAGGATAATGCCAAAGTTCTGGGCTTTTGAGACAAATGGAATAGTGGTGTTGCCTACAGTAATAGGAAAGTCAAGAGGAGGACAGAATTTGGATATAAAATTGAGGAGTGCTGTTTTGGTCATGTACAGTTTGAGGTGTTGGTGGTACATCTTGGTTGCGATGTCCTAAAGGCAGGTGGAAATGTGAGATTGCAGAGATGAGGTCAGGGCTGGAGAGAGCTTTGGGAATCTTAAAGATCTTCAGTCTTCACCCACTGCACTTATATACATATCTGTAATTTATATATTTATTCATCTTAATGTCTGTCTTCCCATATAGACTGTGAGTTTGTTGTGGACAAGGAATACACCTGTTCATTGTTATATTGTACTGTCGAAGCGCTTAGTATAGTGCTCTGCACGCAGTAAACACTCAATAAATGTGATTGAATGAATGAATGGGGGCAACTGGATCCTTGATCATTCACCAAGGGAGCTTCTGAGCAGCACTGTGTCTCTTCAGTTGGACACTTTCAAAACGTGAGCATTTGGAATCCAACAATCACTTGTGTTTATTGAGTGTTTTGTGTGAGCAGAGCACTGCTCTAGGTTCTTGATAGAGTACAGTACACTTGGTAAAGGTGATCCTTGCCTTCAAGGACCTTACAGTCAATGACAGTAAGGCCGTTCATTCTCAGTCTCCTTTGTGGGCTCCTCCTCCCTCTCCCATCCCCTTACTGTAGGTGTTCCTCAGGGGTCAGTTCTTGGTCCCCTTCTGTTCTCTATCTACACTCACTCCCTTGGTGAACTCATTCGCTCCCACGCCTTCAACTATCATCTCTACGCTGATGACACCCAAATCTACATCGCTGCTCCTGCTCTCTCTCACTCCCTCCAGGCTCGCATCTCCTCCTGCCTTTAGGACATCTCCATATGGAAGTCTGCCTGCCATTTAAAACTCAATATGTCCAAGACTGAACTCCTTATCTTCCCTCCCAAACCCTGCCCTCTCCCTGACTTTCCCCATCACTGTAGAAGTCACTACCATCCTTCCCGTCTCACAAGCCCGCAACCTTGGTGTCATCCTCAACTCCGCTCTCTTGTTCACCCCCACATCCAATCTGTCACCAAAACCTGCCAGTCTAACCTCCACACCATTGCCAAGATCTGCTCTTTCCTCTCCATCCAAACCGCTACCTTGCTGATACAATCTCTCATCCTATCCCGACTGGATTACTGCATCAGCCTCCTCTGTGCTCTCCCATCCTCCTGTCTCTCCCCTCTTCAATCTATACTTCACTCTGCTGCCCAGATCATCTATGTGCAGAAATGCCCTGGGCATGTTACTCATCTCCTCAAAAATCTCCAGTGGCTGCCTGTCAATCTACGAATCAAGCAAAGACTCCTCACTCTCAGCTTCAAGGCTCTCCATCACCTCGCCCCCTCTTACCTCACCTCCCTTCTCTCATTCTACAGCCCAGCCCGCACCCTCCACTCCTCTGCCTCTAACCTCCTCACTGTACCTCGTTCTCGCCTGTCCCGCTGTCAACCCCCGGCCCACGTCTTTCCCCTGGCCTGGAATGCCCTCCCTCCGCACATCCGTCAAGCTAGCTCTCTTCCTCCATTCAAAGCCCTACTGAGAGCTCACCTCCTCCATGAGACCTTCTCAGACTGAGCCCCCTTTTTCCTCTCCTCCTCCCCACCCCCCCCCACCCTACCTCCTTCCCCTCCCCACAGCACTTGTATACATATTTGTACAGATTTATTACTCTACTTGTACATATTTACTATTCTATTTATTGTTAATGATTTGCATATAGCTATGATTCTATTTGTTCTGACAATTTTTACATCCATCTACATGTTTTGTTGTCTGTCTCCCCCTTCTAGACTGTGAGCCGGTTGTTGGGTAAGGACCGTCTCTATATGTTGCCGACTTGTACTTCCCAAGCACTTAGTACAGTGCTCTGCACACAGTAAATGCTCAATAAATACGATTGAATGAATGGAAGAACACCCTAGCCTCAGCAAGACATGAGCTTGAATCAGCTTTGCAGTAACAGTGCTTTTGCTGAACATAATAATGGTGGTAGTAATACTTGTGGTATTTGTGTCAGTTACTGTACTAAGCTCTGGGGTAATAATAATAATAACAATGACATTTATTAAGCGCTTACTATGTGCAAAGCACTATTCTAAGCGCTGGGGAGGTTACAAGGTGATTAGGTTGTCCCACGGGGGGCTCACACTCTTCATCCCCATTTTACAGATGAGGGAACTGAGGCACAGAGAAGTTAAGTGACTTGCCCAGAGTCAGCTGACAATTGGCAGAGCTGGGATTTGAACCCATGACCTCTGACTCCAAAGCCCAGGCTCTTTCCGCCGAGCCACGCTGCTTCTAGACACTAAGTGTCTAAGTGTCAAGGTAGACACAAGCTAATCAAGTCAAACAAATTCCCTGTCCCACCTGAGGCTTACGTTCTAGTCAGACAATCAATCATACCTACAGAGTGCTTACTAAGTAGGAGGTAGACAGATATTTAATCCCCATTTTACAGAGGAGGGGGAAGCTGAGGCACAGAAAAGTTAAATGATTTGCCCAAGGTCACACAGCAGGCAAGAGGCAGAGCCAGGGATTAGAACCCGTGTGCTCTGACTTCCAGGGTCATGCTCTTGCCACCAGGCCTTGCTGCTTCACATGGTCTTCCCAAGCGCTTAGTACAGTGCTCTGCACACAGTAAGTGCTCAATAAATACGATTGAATGAATGAATGGTCTTTCTTGACTCATTCTAGCCATCTGGGTAAATTCCAAATGACTTGGAGGGGGTAATGGGTGTTATCAGTGATTATGGAATTCTGTATCCCTTTGAGGCCTTAGCAGCAGCAGCACACATTAAATGATATTTGTTAAGCATTTCCAATGTGCCAGGCATTGTACTGAGCACCGGGGAAAGATACAGGTCAATCTGGTTGGACACAACCATGTCCCACATGGGGCACACAGTGAGGGACAGCGAAGTTAAGTGACTTGCCCAAGGTCTCACACCAAACAAGTGGTGGAGTCAGAATTCGAGCCCAGATCTTTCTGACTTCCAAGCCTGTACTCTATCCACTATGCCATGCGGCTTCTCACAGAAGCGGTAACACAGAAGTAGACCTAGGCGGGCAAGGGTGTGGAATATATAGCCAGGGCCATCCTTTGATTTATGCCCCTGCTGTGGCCTTATTTAGAGAAGCAGCATGGCCCAGTGGACAGAGTGCAATCCTGAGAGTTGAGATCTGGGTTCAATTCTCCACCACTTGCCTGCTGAGATTCCTTGGACAGGTCACTTCCTCAGCTATGAAATGAGTATTCAATATCTGTTCTTTCCCCTTTTGACTGAGCCCCATAGGGGATGGAGACAATATTAGCTCTTCTTGTATTGTATCCACCTCAGAATTTAGTGTAGTGTTTGCTCCTTAGTAAGCACTTAACAAATATCAATATTATTATTATTATTATTATTTTGCAATCATGGCTGCTGTGACAACAGTGGCCACCCTCTTGATTTTAGGGAACCAGAAGCTAAAGGTTGGAAGAAGCTATTTGAAAAGCAGCATGACATAGGACAGAGCACCAGCCTGGGAGTCAGAAGGTCCTGGATTCTAATCCTGGCTCTGTCACTTATCTGCTTTGTGACCTGGGGCAAGTCACTTTACTTCTCTGTGCTTCAGTTACCACATCTGTAAAATGGGAATTGAGACTGTGAACCCCAGGTGGGACAGGGACTGTGTCCAAACCGATTTGCTTGTGTCTACCCCAGCACTTAGTACAATGCCTGACACATTGTAAGCACTCAACAAATACCATAATTATTGGTGATTATTGTATGCCAGAAACAGGAAATAGGCACAGTTCCCTCTCTTGCAGCTCAATTTTGGGGCAGGTAGTAGAGTATTCTTTGTAATACTACTACTACTACTACTACTTATAATAATAATAATATTGATACTAGCTAAGCACTTACTATGTGGTAAGTGCTGTAATAAGTTCTGGGGGATAAGGGGTAATCAGATTGGACCCAGTTCCTTTTTCTCACATGGAGCAAGCAAAAATTCAGGTTCCCGTCTATGTCCTGCCTTTCCACCCTGGGATGGGTTAAATGGAGCATTGTCTCAGTTCTCTTTTGAGGTCATAAAAGGGACCCAGCTAGACCAGAGATTCTCCGCTGCCATGGATTTGTGGAATATCACTTCCCGGCTTCCTTCTCAAAGCTGGCGACTGCTGAAGGCCCCTCAGATGTCTGGGTTCCATTTCAGATCTTCACGGGGGGAGGCCTCCAGGATTTTTAAACAAACCTTGGCATTCTTCTCTCTCTTCTACTGCCCTGTCTCTTGGACAGGGGAAGGTTATGGGAAGCAGCTTGGCATAATAGAAAGAACACAGGCCTGGAAATCAGAAAGTCATGGGTTTTAATCCCAGCTCCATCACTTTGCTGTGTGACTTTGGGCAAGTCACTTTACTTCTCTTGTTACCTCATAGGTAAAAAGGGGGATTGAGTCTGTGAGCCCAATGGGGGATAGGGATTATGTCCAACCTAATTTTCATGTGTCCACCCCAGCACTTAGTACAGTGCCTGGTACATAGTAAGTGCTTAACAAATGCCATTATTATTATCGTTATTTTTTTTCATCCTGCCTTCCACCCTAAATGTTGCCAACTGGTACTTCCCAAGTGCTTAGTACAGTGCTCTGCACACAGTAAGCGCTCAATAAATACGATTGATTGATTGATTGATGTGCCAGGGAGCTTTGGGACACTCTTTGGACCACCGCCTCCCCCTTCTTTTCTCTTCCCACCCTCCCCAGGTCTCCTTCAAGACCTGTGTCTCCTACCAGACAGATGGTCAGTAGGGATAATGGTCACAATATAACATTGAATATTATTGAATATGGGGGGAAACTGTTGAGGATTTAAATTTGTTAGGATGTCTGAAATTAGCTGCGGGTGAACATTTTTGCTTGAAATTCAAACACCAGAATATCACTCCAAATCTGTGTTTGCTTTATAATGGCATTCCAAAAGTGAGGTGACAGTGGTTGATGAGGGGGAGGCAAGGACTGATGCCCCACAGCATTCTGGAACATTTGTATTACAAGACTCATCATCTTCCCACCCAAACACTGTCTTCCCCATGACTGTAGACTGTGGTAAACTTGGCATTATTCTTAACTCATCTCTCTCATTCAATCCATATACTCCATCTGCTACCAAATCGCATCAGCCCTACCTTCACAATATCGTTAAAAGCTGCTCTTTCCTCTCCATCCAAACTGCTACTACAGAGATCCAAGCACTTATCCTAGCTCTCCTTGGGTACTGCGTGATCCTCCTCACTGAACTCCCTGCCTCCCATCTCCTGAAGAAATGCCAGTGGTTGCCCATCCACTTCTGCATCAAACAGATACTCCGTACTATTGTCTTTAAAGCATTCAATCACCTTCCTCCCTCTTACCTTACTGATTTCCTAGAACAACACAGCCAGTACACTTCAATATTCTAATGCCAATCTACTCACTGTAATCACATTTCTTGAAAAGGCCTTCCCTGACTAAGTCCACACATCTCCCACTTCTCTTCTGTCTGCATCATTCTACTGCCCTACTGAGAGCTCACCTCCTCCAGGAGGCCTTCCCAGACTGAGCCCCCTCCTTCCTCTCCCCCCCCAGCCCCCCGCCTTACTTCCTTCCCTTCCCCGCAGCACCTGTATATATGTGTATAGGTTTGTATGTATTTACTACTCTATTTTACTTGTACATATTTATTCTATTTATTTTATTTTGTTAATATCATCATCAATCGTATTTATTGAGTGCTTACTATGTGCAGAGCACTGTACTAAGCGCTTGGGAAGTACAAATTGGCAACATATAGAGACGGTATGTTTTGTTTTGTTCTCTGTCTCCCCCTTCTAGACTGTGAGCCCACTGTTGGGTAGGGACCGTCTCTATATGTTGCCAACTTGTACTTCCCAAGCGCTTAGGACAGTGCTCTGCACACAGTAAGTGCTCAATAAATACGATTGAATGAATGAATTCTTGCACTCGCCTTGTGGATACAGCACGGACCTGAGAGTCAGAAGGACCTGGGTTCTAATCCTGACTCTGCCTTTTGTCTGCTGTGTGGCCTTGGGCAAGTAACTTAACTTCTCTGTGCCTTATCCCATCTGTAAAATGAGGAGTAAGACTGTGAGCCCCATATGGGACAGGACTCTGTCCAACCTGATTAGCTTGTATCTATCCCAGCACTTAGAACACAGAGTAAGCACTTAACAAATACAGTCACTATTATTATTACTTGACTCTGTATCCTTATTCACCTCACCTGCAGCCCCACAGCCCTTATACCATATCTGCAATTCATTTTAATATCTCTCTCTCCCCCTCTAGACTGTGAACTCCTTGAGGGCAGGGAACATCTCTACCGACTCTTTTATGTTGTACTCTCCCAAGTGCATTGTACAGTGCTTTTCATACAGCAGTCAACAAATAGCACTGATGATGACCTAAAGGAAGCATGATATATCTACTGTGAAGTGGATGTCAAAGTCCAAGCACTAAGCAAGCCAGGGGCTAGTCAAGATAGGCCAAATTCTGAGACATTTTATTTTTTGTTGTTGTTGTTAAATTACCTGGTTAGCCTACTAAAATCTGGAATTGCCTTGCTAAGCTAGCATGTGTGTTCAACCTGGTTAGGAATGTCTGCATAACTGCATTCTTGCCTCTTTAAAATATTAACTTAGAGAAATGAGAAGGCAACAGTATGTTACTCTGAGGGGTTTCTGGAATTATGATTTCCAGAAGACCCCGAAATGTCAAAATGAATATAATTCATTCATACTGGGCCTTTCCTTTGGATGAACCAGACTTTGCTTCTGTGCGCTTTTGTGTTTAAGAAGATTTGTAATATTCCCACAATCAGGGAAAAGTTTTGAAGGGCAGCATGTAGTAGCTTTGACTAGTTTCAAGAGAAGAAATCTAGGTTCAGAATTGGATATTTTTAAATTGGTAACATAGGACTTTTTGGGGTCCTTTCAGCGGCAAAGCAAAATTGTCATTTCTATCAGTTTCTACATCTTCAGATATATGCATCGACTAAAGAAAACGTGCCCTGAGAATATGCTCTGAGAAAATGCCTTCTGCATAGATCAAAATTTTACTAGCTATCGGTAGACATTAGCCAAGGAATCATCACTATTTCAAAAAGTAGTATGATTTCAAAATGCTTTCCTCTAAATGATGCAATCAAAACATTTGAATGTAACTTCAGAAATTGGGAGAAAAACAAATGTAAGCCATCCAGAGAATTGCAAATGCAGAAAAAACCTCTGATTTTTTTCCTTTTCAATACATTTCCGATCGCTGATTCCTGGTGAAAATTTAAAGAACCCAGAAGAAACTAGAACCAAATTAATTTGTACTAAGTCCAACAGAATGAAACAATTTAAGACACCATTTCACTCTAATGTGCATAAGATTAATTCTTATTTTACATATTTATACTCCTGTTCATATACAATATATTCTACCCTATTACTGAGGATGCCAACTAGAAATTAATCATGAAATGTATTTTTCTCCTCATGTTCATCTTCTATTTTCCTCCCTTAGTACTATGTGAAAGTCTCACTTAGGAGGAGCTCTTGAAACATCTTCTAGGTTAGGATAGGACACAAATAGGATGAATAGTAATCTGAAATAAGCAAAACATTTGGGGAGCATTAGATTTGACACTTAACTGTTCTAACAATAAACCACTAATTCTGAAGGTCATTTAATCTCAGCTGGATCTTTCAAACATGTACAATATGGGCTGGAAAGGTACTTTATCTCCTGTAGCCTCTTTGTCATCTGAAATTTGTTTTTCCTTTCATGGTCTTCAGTCATGAGTAAACTCTTAAATTTTCTTTTCTGATCACGCATTTCAAGAGACCTTCACATCCATCCTAAGAAAAGTACTTGGCTATTCCTTTAGTTTTTAAAATCTATCAATCAGTAAGTATTTGTTAAGTACTTACTGTGTGTAGAGCACAGTATACCAAGAGCTTGGGAGAGTATAGTACAACAGAATTAGCAGACACATTCGCTGCCCAAAATAATTTTACAGTCTAGAGGGTGTTTTGTGCCCATTTATATGAACAAAATTCATTGTACCACAGTGGAAATATTTTTACAATATGTGGTTTCATCAGACACTAAATGTAAAGGCAATCTATTTTCAAAATTCTGGTTGGACTCATCTAACTTTAATACTTGAGTGGAAAATTTTGAATTTATTACCATCATTTCCCATTATATGTCCTTTCCAATATGAACAAATTAAGGATTAAAATTTAATCCTTAATCTATTGTGTTAGCAGTAGACTCTGTCAGAAGTATTCCATTCAAAAACATTTTAGAGTCTGTAATATATATATTATATATATATATGTCCTTTCCAATATGAACAAATTAAGGATTAAAATGTAATCCTTAATCTATTGTGTTAGCAGTAGACTCTGTCAGAAGTATTCCATTCAAAAACATTTTAGAGTCTGTAATATATATATTATATATATATATACGCATGTTTATAAGCTAATATTTACTTTTTAATGGATTTCGATCCTCAGTGGATCTTGAAGAAATCTAATGATGATGTGATGATGTTGGGTAACAGGGCATCAAAAAGAGGCATCTCCACTTAGATCATGGACTGCTTGTTATGAAATTTTGATTTCTCAATGAATCAACTAAAAACCATGCAGACTACTGTGTGACCTGGGTCAAATCACTTTCTTTCTGACTGTCTAAGGACCCATCAATCACCAAATTCCTGCGATCTAACTATCTGAATCCCACTCACTTGCCCCTCCTCCACTCCACACACAGTAACATTCTTGCTATTCCTTAGCTCTTCCTGCTGGATTCTTCACTTTTCCTTCTTTCCTGCTGCTCCTATTGAGTCTGTCCCTTCTTAGATGGAGTGAGGACTAGAGTCTACTTAAAATTCTTATGGAGACCTGACTGAAGACCACCTCATTCAGTCGATTTCAGGAATATATGTGTATTTACAGTCATAGTACCGGTAGTAGTAGTGTTTATCGAGTGCCTGCTTGAAAAGCAGGTTGGCTTAGTGGAAAGAGCACAGGCCAGGGACTCAGAAGATTGATTCTAATCCCAGTTCTGCTGTGTACCTGCTGTGTGACTTTGGTCAAGTCATTTAACTTCTCTGTGCCTCAATTTTCTCATCTGCAGGATGGGGATTCAATACCTGGTCTCCCTCCTATTTAGATTTTGAGACCCCTGTGGGACCATATTATTTTGTGTCTACCCCAGTGTCTCTCTTAGTACAGTGCTCTGCACACAGTAAGCGCTCAATAATACGATTGAATGAATGAATAATACAGTGCTTGGCACATAGTAAGTATGTTACAAATGCAACAATTATTATCAATTATTAATAATAATGATACTTGTTAAGCACTTACTACATGCCAAGCACTGTTCTAAGCGCTGGAAAATTGAAGATGCTGGGGATTGAACCCAGGACTTCATACGTGCAAAGCATGTGCTCTACCACTGAGCTACAATTATTATTCCTGTGTACCAAGTACTGTGTACTAAGCACTGGGAAAAATACCAGTTTGAAAATTAGAATATTGAGTAGTTAGAACAGAGTCTCCCAGAAAAATACACAGTAGAGCGCAACATACCGTGGAAAAGGGTACACAAGTGGAAATTGGACACAGATGCCTGTCTTTCTCAGGGCTCACTACATATCATCATCATCAATCGTATTTATTGAGCACTTACTATGTGCAGAGCACGGTACTAAGCGCTTGGGAAGTACAAATTGGCAACACATAGAGACAGTCCCTACCCAACAGTGGGCTCACAGTCTAAAAGGGGAGTCTAAAAGTGGGGGGGGGGGGGGGAGTCTAAAAGGGGGAAAATTGTCAATTTCAATGTTCTGGGGGAAAATTGTCAATTGCTATTAGAGACCTGTGGGTGCCTGTAATAAAATTTTGAGTTGGTATTTAGTGTTGGTTGTGAGTTTGGTGAGGTATGGCAGGTCAGTTCTGCTGTGCTGAGGAATGAATAAGTGAAGCACATATGTGAGAAGCATGGCTCATTGGAAAGAGCATGGGCTTTGGAGTCAGAGGTCATGGGTTCAAATCCCAGCTCTGCCAACTGTCAGCTGTGTGACTTTAGGCTGACTAAAGTCACTTCATTTCTCCATGCCTCAGTTCTCTCATCTGTAAATTGGGGAATAATCAATCAATCATATTTATTGAGCGCTTACTGTGTGCAGAGCACTGTACTAAGCGCTTGGGAAGTACAAGTTGGCAACATATAGAGACAGTCCCTACCCAACAGTGGGCTCACAGTCTAGAAGAATAAGACTGTGAGCCCCTCGTGGGACAACCTGATCACCTTGTAACCTCCCCAGTGCTTAGAACAGTGCTTTGCACATAGTAAGTGCTTAATAAATGCCATTAAAAAATACAACATGCAAATCTGTGATTTATTTTTTAATACTGATGTCTGCCTCCCCCTCTAGACTGTAAGCCCATAGTAGGCAGGAAATTTGTCTGTTGTATTGTGCTCTCCCTCTAGCACAGTAGACTGCTTTGCACACGGTAAGCGCTCCATAAATACGATTGACTGACTGATTGCATAGACATCTAGAGCAAAATGCTTGGGGAAGGCCATGGCTGGGACAGTCACCCAAAACCTCTTTTTCCCATGTTCTCCCCCTCTTTCACTGCCCTGATTCCCCTTGCCTTGACCCCAGCTTGTGTATTGCTGTCCCAAAGCAAACACAGCAAGATAGGCAGGGTGGTTACCTGTCGACCAGGAAAAGGAATGGTTGGTGGTCATAGAGAAGCATTTATTGGTGACCATCCTGCCCTAAAAAGCTGCCTAATCCCAACTCACCTGAATCAAGGCCCTACTGAGAGCTCACCTCCTTCAGGAGGCCTTCCCAGACTGAGCCCCTTCCTTCCTCTCCCCCTCGTCCCCCTCTTCATCCCCCCCATCTTACCTCCTTCCCTTCCCCACTGCACCTGTATATATGTTTGTACATATTTATTACTCCATTTTACTTGTACGTATCTATTCTATTTATTTTGTTTTGTTAGTATGGTTGGTTTTGTTCTCTGTCTCCCCCTTCTAGACTGAGAGCTCACTGTTGGGTAGGGACTGTCTCTATATATTGCCAACTTGTACTTCCCAAGTGCTTAGTACAGTGCTCTGCACACAGTAAGCGCGCAATAAATACGATTGATTGATTGATCAATGGTACCTAGATCGGATTTAGGTTGAACTGGATAAGTAAGCTTTCCCTGGTCAAAGCAGGGTGGATATAGGGGGCTCATCTCAGGGTGTCAGTTATAAGAGTCTACATACACTAGCTATGTAGGTTTCTGTTCTTGTAGGTTTTCTAGTAGAAAAATATTTTACCTGAGAAGCTTCAGTGTGGAAAACTATGCACTCCACATCATCACACCATGGAAATTATCGAGTATAGATTGGCTTTGATTCTAGGATTTGGCTATTTGTGACTCAAGCTGACATTTGATGTTGACTATTGCCCATACCGACATTGATAAAATTGCTCAAGGAGTCAAATTTAGAGCAAATTCTAGATTCAACTTGATCAGCAATAGCATGTCCTCTGAAAGATGATGATTTGAATATGAAATAGCCATAAAATCATATAAGCTCCCTGTAAGCATGGTACACATCTACCAAGTCTGTTGTAATTTCCTAAGCACTTAGTGCAGTGCTTTGCCCACAGACAGTGCTCAAAAAATACTGTTGATTGACTTTTTTTTCCCAGAAAGAACAAGCTTTCAAACAAGTATCTTCTTAATGGGAATAAATATAATGCATATTTAAAGTTTTTAAGACTGTATGAAGAGACATTTTTTTTTTAAACCTAGTTTTCTAGCCTTGGTTTCCATTGACTCTTATTAGTGGCCCTTTCTCTTTCATACAAGTTGGATTGATATTTTGTGTGTGTGTGTGTGTGTGTGTGTGTGTCTCCTCCCCTGTTCACTGCTCCCTTAGAATAGTGGTGGTGCCTAGTTATATTTTCAGACAAAACTAGTGATCTCTAGCTGGATTTATAATATACTGTTTAAGTTTCTGCTAAGTCACATTAGTGCGAGTTGATAAATTTTCAATGTTACATTTTAGTGCTTTTTGGAGTGAAAGACTAAACAAAGTAACTGAAGCATTACAGTTGAAGTAATAGGTAACTCTGGCAAAGGGTGCTAATTGCCCTCAATTGTCTAGTGGTTTGGTGAACTAGGTAACAGCCATTAGGCTCATTTCTCTTGTGAACAAATCAAAGTTGAATTTAGACTCCTCAAATTGGAAATCTCCTTAGCACATTACTACTTTGCTCTAGTTCGTTTGAATTCAGCTTTGCAGCTAGGTTTCAAAATTATTCAGCCTTTCAAAAAATGTTCACCATAGAATACTTTTCAGTAGTCCTTTTCTTGCTCATTAATGTCAGAGGTGATGCATCAGATGATGACACCACTGTCCTAAAGAAAGTTCTGTGTCCCCTTCTATTCTCTAACTACATTGGGTGAACTTGGAGGACTCATCTGCTCCCATGCTATCATCTTTACGTGATGATTCCCAAATTTACCTCTCCATCCCTGATCTCCTTCCTCCTCTGCAGTCTCACATTTCCCTCTGGCTTCAGGACCTCTGTACCTGGATGTCCCCACTAAACATTTCCAAAACATAACTTCTCATTTGCCCACCCAAACCTTGTCCTCCATCTGTCTTTCCTTTCACTGTAGACAGTACCACTCTCCTATTGATCTCACAAGCCCATAACCTTGTCATTATCCTCAATTCATCTCTCTTATTCATACCACATATACAGTCTGTTATCAAATCTTGTCGGTTTTACCTTGACAATATAGCTAAAATCTGCCCATTCCTCTCCATCCCACCTGCTACTATGCTGATCCAGGACTTATATCCTGCCTTTCCATCAGCATCAGTCTCCTCATTGACCTCCCCACTTCCTCTCTCTTTTTCCACTCCAATCCAAACTTTACTCTGCTGCCTGGATGATTTTTTTTAAAGCCAAAATACAAAAAAAACCCCACTCAGTCCACATCTTCCCATTCAGTGCACCACAGCACTTATGTACATAGCTGTAATTTATTTATGTTAATGTATGTCTCCATCTCCAGACTGTAAGTTGCAGGCAGGATATGTGTCTACTGTTATATTGTACTCTCCCAAGTGCTTAGTACAGTGCTTTGTACACAGTAAGTGATCAATAAATATGATTGAATTGAGAACCTCCAGTGGTTGTCTAGCCACTCCTTCATAATAATAATAATAATGATGACATTTGTTAAGGGCTTACTATGTTCTAAGCGCTGAGGAGGTTACAAGGTGATCAGGTTGTCCCCCTTGGGGCTCACAGTTTTCATCCCCATTTTACAGATGAGGGAACTGAGGCCCAGAGAAGTGAAGTGACTTGCCCAAAGTCACACAGCAGACAGCTGGTGGAGCCGGGATTTGAACCCATGACCTCTGACTCCGAAGCCCGGGCTCTTTCCACTGAGCCGTGCTGCTCCCTGTTTGCATCAAACAGGAACTCCTTACCATTAACTTCAAACCACTTAATCAGCTCACCCCATCCTACCTGAAATTGCTGATGTCCTACTACAGCCTAGCCTGAACATTTTGTTCTTCTAGCCACCAGCCTGAAAACTGTGGCTTGCCTCATCTATCTTGTCTCCAGCTTCTTTCCCACATCCTCTGGCTAGGTTACCTGTCTTCCAACTCTGTATCCCTCCCACTCCATTTATGATAGACCTTCACTCCCCCCACTTTCAAAGCCTTATAATCATAATGATAATACTAATAGTGGTGTTTAAGTATCCATTAAGTGCCAAGCAGAGTATTGGGGTAGATACAAGATCATCAGGCCTCACACGGGGCTCAGTCTAAATAGGAGGAAGAGCGGGTATTGAATCCTGATTTTGCCTGTTAGGGAACTGAGGCACAGAAAAGTGAAGTGACTTGCCCAAGGTCACACAGCAGACAAATGGCAGAATCAAGAGTAGAAAGAACCTAGGTTCCCTGCCTGCCAGGCTCCATGGTATTTCCACTAAACCACATTTTCCTCCTCTCACATCTCCTCCAAGAGGCCTTCCCTGATTAAGCCATCTTTTCCCTGACTCCCTCTCCCTTTTACATCGCCTATGAACTTAGAGCTGTACCCTATTAGCACTTGATAATGACCCCACCCTTGCTCACCACAAAACATAGGTACATATCCGTATAAATGCCTGTCTCCTTCTCTAGCCTGTAAGCTCATTGTGGCTAGGGTACCTGTCTTCCAACTATGTTGTTTGTGCTCTCCCAAGTGCGTAATATAGTGCTGGGTACACAGTAAGTGCCCAAAAAGTACTAATGAGTACTTATCAATAAGAGAGATTGAAACTGTAGGTGATAGGTATAATTTTTTTATATTTTATTCATTCATTCAGTCATATTTATTGAGCACTTACTGTGTGCAGAGCACTGGGAATTCAATTCTACTCTCTCCTACTTAGAATGAATCCCATGTGGGACAAAGGCTATGTCTTGCCTGATAAACCTATACCTACCCCAGTACTCAGTATAGCGATTGGCACATAGTAAGTGTTTAACAAATACAATTATTGTTGTCATTATTCTTGAAGAGCATATTTTTGATTGAAGAGTTGGTGAATTGGGCCTCCCCTTCAAATGTTTTATTGATTGCTTTCAAAAGGCATTTGCAGCATCACTACTTTTGTTTTGCAAACTGACATCGTGATCTTAATGTTTTAGCCTTTTTCAAATAGGAGTGCTTGTACTCTGACTCAAAATTACGAGACGGGTGAATATAGTGAGACTCTGCAATTTTCCGTTGGATAATTGCATAGAAAGTCATAAACCTGAATGAGACTTTCAGGCTATCAACCTTACCTTCCAAAATTGCTTTTTTGGAAATGTTGGCCTGAGGAAACTGAGAAAGAAAATATTCAGAGAAGGAAGGGTAATGCCTCTCTGTATTGAATTGTGTATTCTCTTTGTTCATAAAAAGTACTGTTTAAGGTGAGAACATTTACCTTGCAATTGCACTAGTAATGATTTAAAATTAAAAAAAAATGAAACAAAGAGAAGATTCTCCTGCAGAGAGTTTCTAAGGAGTTTTCATAGAGAAACAGTCTGGCCTAGTGGAAAGACAATGGGCCTGGAGTCAGAGGATCTATGTTCTAATCCCTGCTCTACCAAATGCTTGTTGTGTGACCTTAGGCAAGTCACTTAACTCCTCTGTGTCTCAATTCTCCTGTTCTCCCTCCTACTAGACTGTGAGCCCCATGTGGGAAAGGGACTGTGTCCCACCTAATTCATTCATTCATTCAATCGTATTTATTGAGCGCTTAGTGTGTGCAGAGCACTGTACTAAGCACTTGGAAAGTACAATTCGGCAACAGATAGAGACAATCTCTACTCAACAATGGGCTCACAGTCTGAATTTGTACCTAACCCAGCACTTAGAACTGTTTTTGATGTACAGTAAGCACTTCACAAGTATCATAAAAAGGATTCAATAGTGTAATTCTCAATGGCCAAGGAAAGTTCTTCATCTGCAACTTCCAAACTTCAAGTGGAGAATCTTCTTTTTTTTTGACTGTAGAATCACTGCTGTTATTCTGTCCATTTGGCTTTTCATTCATTCATTCGATTGCATTTATTGAGCGCTTACTGTGTGCAGAGCACTGTACTAAGCCCTTGGGAAGTACAAGTTGACAACATATAGAGACGGTCCCTACCCAACAATGGGCTCACAGTCGAGAAGGGGGAGACAGACAATAAAACAAAACATGTGGATAGGTGTCAAGTCACGAGAACAAATAGAATTAAAGCTAAATTCACATCATTAACAAAATAAATAGAATAGTAAATATGTACAAGTAAAATACAGTAATAAATCTGTACAAACATATATACAAGTGCTGTGGGGAGGGGAAGGAGGTAAGGCTGGGGGGATGGGGACGAGGAGAGGAAAAAGGGGGCTCAGTCTGGGAAGGCCTCTTGGAGGAGGTGAGCTCTCAGTAGGGTTTTGAAGGGAGAAAGAGAGCTAGCTTGGCAGATGTGTGGAGGGAGGGCATTCCAGGCCAGCGGGAGGATATGGGCCGGGGGTCAACGGTGGGACAGGGCCAGAATGAGGTACATTGAGGAGGTTAGCGGCAGAGGAGTGGAGGGTGTGGGCTGGGCTGTAGAAGGAGAGAAGGGAGGTGAGGTAGGAGGGGGCGAGGTGATGGACAGCCTTGAAGCCGAAAGTGCGGAGTTTTTGCTTGATGCATAGGTTGACAGGCAGCCACTGGAGATTTTTTAGGAGGGGAGTAACATGCCCAGAGCGTTTCTGCACAGAGATGATCTGGGCAGCAGCGCGAAGTATAGACTGAAGTGGGCAGAGACAGGAGGATGGGAGATCAGAGAGGAGGCTGATGCAGTAATCCAGTCAGGATAGGTTGAGAGATTGAACCAGCAAGGTAACGGTTTGGATAGAGAGGAAAGGGCGAATCTTGGCGATGTTGCGGAGGTGAGACCAGAAGGTTTTGGTGACAGATTGGATGTAAGGGGTGAACGAGAGAGTAGAGTCGAGGATAACACCAAGGTTGCGGGCTTGTGAGACGGGAAGGAAGGTAGTGCTTTCTACAGTGAGGGGAAAGTCAGGGAGAGGGCAGGGTTTGGGAGGGAAGATAAGGAGTTCAGTCTTGGACATGTTGAGTTTTAGATGGTGGGCAGACATCCAGATGGAGATGTCCTGAAGGCAGGAGGAGATACGAGCCTGGAGGGAGGGAGAGAGAGCAGGGGCAGAGATGTAGATTTGGGTGTCATCAGCATAGAAATGATAGTTGCAGCTGTAGGAGTGAATGAGTTCACCAAGGGAGTGAGTGTAGATAGAGAACAGAAGGGGACTAAGAACTGACCCTTGAGGAACCCCTACAGTAAGTAAGGGGATGGGAGGGGGAGGAGGAGCCCGCAACGGAGACTGAGAATGAGCAGCCAGAGAGATAAGAGGAGAATCAGGAGAGGATGGAATCTGTGAAGCCAAGGTTGGATAGCGTGTTGAGGAGAAGGGGGTGGTCCACAGTGTCGAAGGCAGCTGAAAGTTCGAGGAGGATTAGGATAGAGTAGGAGCCGTTGGATTTGGCAAAAGGAGGTCATTTCCTCCGTTGCTTCACCAAATCAATTATTCAATCAATTGTATTGAGTGTTTACTATGTGCAGAGCACTGTACTAAGCACTTGGGATAATACAGTGTAACAGAGTTAGCAGGCACGTTCCCTGCCCACAGCAACCTTACAGTCTAGAGGGAGAGAAGGACATTAATATAAATAATTTATAATATATAACTTATAGGCATGCACATAAGTGCCGTGGGGTTGAGGGTGGGGCAAATATCAAATGTCCAAAGGTCACGGATCCAAGGGCATAAGTGCACACTTCTCCAGAAATATTGAGAAGCAGGAAAGCCTGGGTTCTAATCTTGGCTCTACCACTTGTCTGCTGTGTGACCTTGGATAAGTCACTTAACTTCTCTGTACCTCAACTATAAAATGGGAATTTGGACTGTGATGGACTGTGTTCAACCTGATTATTGTGAACCTACCCCAGTGCTTAGTCCAGTGCCTGGCCCGTAATAATTGCTTAATAAATACCATAAAAAAGGGAATAAAAGGTATTGTTGGAGCAGGAATTAATATCTTACATATCTTCCCTCTCCACTTTCTTATGGCTCTTCTTTCAAAAGACCCTAAATAATGTATGTAGAGGAAGCTTGGGGTTGGAGGGAGGCTTATTTATATTTCCCATAATCAGTCAATGGTATTTGAGTGTTTATTCTGTGCACAGCAGTGTACTAAGTGCTTGTCTCCTCTAGGCATTCTGTGGGGAATTAAGACCAAATTATTTTTTCCCCTTGCAGGGACAGAATTGAACTCAATATAAAGAGTGAGACCACTATTTTTCTGAATTAATTCCTAACCCTTCTCCTAACTGTTGACAATATGAAAACAGAAGGATAAAAATTAGTACATCCAGAACAATACCTTGAGCCTAAATCAAGAGTTGAGTTTCTGTAATACCAACATTTCCCCTCTTGAATCAGCCCCATATCTTAAGTGTTTCCATGCTGAGATTGCAGATATCACTTCGATTTTTCTATTGAAAATAGCAGCTACTTTTTAAAATGTACATAGTTTAAATATTTGTGATTCTGGAATTACTCAAGAAAGCTAACATACCAAGGTAGGTGTAGTGGCTATTACAAAATTAGGGGTTTATTGACCATTAATCGCTTTGACAAGCTAAAGGAAAGCATTGAAAAATGAAATGTAAACTTGACTCAGTTCAGGTACAAGTGCTAGCGAGACATTGTGTGAGAGATGGAGAGGCATAGTTTGTAGACAATGAATATAGGGTGAATCCTGGCCTTTTGTTGACATACTGCAGTGGAGTGATCACACATGGATAAATGGAAAATAAATAAATAACCAGAAAGGAAAGCGACAGTGAGCAGAAAAGGTATAGTAGCATTCATTCATTCAGTTGTATTTATTGAGCACTTACTGTGTGCAGAGCACTGTACTAAGCGCTTGGGAAGTACAATTCGGCAACATAAAGATACGGTCCCTACCCAACAACGGGCTCACAGTCTAGAAGGGGGAGACAGACAACAAAACGTGAACAGGTGTCGTCACCAGAATAAATAAGAATAAAGCTAGATACACATCATTAAGAAAATAAATAGAATAGTAAATATGTACAAGTAAAATAGAGTAATAAAATTGTACAAACATATATACAGGTGCTGTGGGGAGGGGAAGTAGGTAGGGCAGGGGGGATGGGGAGGAAGAGTGGAAAAACGGGGCTCAGTCTGGAGGCTGCATGGAGACTGTAGTGCAAAGTAGGAACAAACAAGGGGAAAAGTGGTGTTGGTTAATACATTAGAAATATTTGAGATAGATATGACAGAGAACTAGCTGCAAATTTTCTTTAAATTTTGATAGAAAATTTAACTATGAGAAAATTATGCATGAGGATTCCTTTAGTTCAAAGAGTCTTAGTTCCAGGTAGGTTCGCTAACATTGAATAAAGAACACTTCTGCCTTTGCACACATGGCATGAAAACACCTTAGATGTTCTGACACATTAGTTTGTCAATGTAGTAGTGAATTGTTAGTTAATTGTTAGATAATAGATGAGGTAGCTGCTCATCTACCTCCACATCAAACAAAAGCTCCATATCATTGAGCACCTTAAAGCCAATCAGCTCACCCTCTCCTACTTCACCTCAGTCATTTCCTACTATAGCCCAACCCGCATACTGCTCCTCTAGCATTAGCTTGCTCATTGTGCCCCAATCTCATCTATAATAATAATAATAATAATAGTAATGATGGTATTTGTTAAGCACTTACTATGTGCAAAGTACTGTTCTAAGCGCTGGGGGAGGGTAACAAGGTGATCAGGTTGTCCCACGTGGGACTCACAGTCTTAATCCCCATTTTACAGATGAGGTAACTGAGGCCCAGTGAAGTGATTTGCCCAAAGTCACACAGCTGACATGTGGCGGAACAGGGATTAGAACCCATGATCTCTGACTCCCAAGCCCGTGCTCTTTCCACTGAGCCACGCTGCTTCCCTTAACCGCTTTCCCATGTGCTCTTCTGAGCCAGGAAATCCATCCTCATCCATATACGACAGACCACTGCTCTCCCTACTTTTTAGACATTATTAAGGTCACATCTCCTCCAAGAGGCCTTCCGCCTCTTTTAATTAATTAAATTAATTTTAATTTTAATTAAGCCCTCTTTTCCCTTCTCCCTTCCATGTCATCTATGCACTTGGATTCATTCATTCAGTCATATTTATTGAGCACTTACTGTGTGCAGAGCACAGTAATAAACGTTTGGGAGAGTACAATTCATTCAGTCATATTTATTGAGTGCTTACTGTGTGCAAAGAAGTACAATATAACAATAAGCAGACAAATTCCTTGCCCATAAGGAGCTTACAGTCTAGAGGGGGGAGGAGACAGACATGGATACAAATACATAAAATTACAGATATGTACATGAGTGCCGGGGTCTGTGACCTTTGGATGTTTGATATTTGCCCCACCTCCGACCTCACGGCACTTATGTACACGTGTTTAAATGGCTTAATGGAAAGAGCAGGGGCTTGGGAGTCAGAGGTCATGGGTTCTAATTTCAGCTCCACCACTTTGCTGTGTGGCCTTGAGCAAGTCACTTTACTTCTCTGTGCCTCAGTTACCTCATCTGTAAAGTGGGGATTGAGACTGTGAGCCCCCAGGTGCGACAGGGACTGTGTCTAACTCAATTTGTTTGTATCCACCCCAGTGCTTAGTACAGTGCCTGACACATAGTAAGCATTTAACAACTACCATTATTACTATATATTATTCATTATTCATATTAATATCTGTATTCACCACTGTACTGTAAGATCGTTTGGGCAGGGAATGTCTGTTTATTGTTATATAGCACTGTCCCAAGAACTTAGTATGTGCTTTGCACACAATAAGCACTCAATAAATACGACTGAATGAATGAATGACAGGGAACATGTCTTCTGAGTATGTTGCATTGCACTCCTCCAAGGACTTTGTGCAGTGAGAAGCAGCGTGGCCTAGTGGAAAGAGTCCGGGCTTGGGAGTCAGAGGACGTGGGCTCTAATCCTGGCTCTGCCACTTGTCTGCTTTGTGACCTTGGGCAAGTCACTTTACTTCTGTGTGCCTCAGTTCCCTCATCTGTAAAATGGGGATTAAGACTGTGAGTCCCATGTGGAACAACCTGATTACCTTGTATCTGTCCCAGCACTTAGAACAGTGCTTGGCACATAGTAAGTGCTTAACAAATGCCATCATTATTAAAATTATTATTACAGTGCTCTGCACAGAGTAAGCATCAGTAAATACCATTGATTGATAGATTGATAATCTCTTCTTGGGGGCTAAATTTGCAGCTGTAGTTTTGGAGCCAACATCCACTCTTAATTCCCATATTGTTGCTATGAATGTGGTAATTAGAAATGACCTACTGAAATGTCATTTTTAACCTCTCCACCCCACCACTCTCCATCCACCCCCCCCAAAAAAAAAGCACCATTTGAAACAAAAACTGTTATAATGGTTCGGGAGAGTTGCCACTCCCTGGGTCTTTCTCTCTGTGTTGTGTTTGCCAAAACCATGGTAACTGACTAACTCTTGGAATCCTCTTCTGCCACTGCCAGGATTGACAGTATATCACTGGGTATTGGAGCTTGCTAGTAAAGTCACTTTGAATAACACACTGAATACTTTTCTGGTGTTACACTACGTTTTGTCAATATGTATGGGAGGAGTGTCCCAGCTCTTAGAGAATCAACTGAACAGTGTTTCAAGATAGAGGACTATTGCTTGCTCTCTGTCCTTCTATTCTGAGAAGTTAAGTGCTCACGTAAAGTGAAATTGGGTAGTTGCTATGTGATGGCAGCCTTTCTGCCATGACCACAGAACAGCAGAGGTGAGTCTTTATGTTCTTCCTAGGTCTTGGTGAGAGATGTCAACAGGTCAGTCAGTGCAGATAGCACAGGTATCCTGAGAATATGATCCTGTACTCTGTTCTTTTCGGGCACACATGTACCCTTTAATCAATTGCATTTATTGTGCTCCGCACTCCGTAAATGCTCAGTACTAAGTGCTTAGGAAACTACAATACAGCAGGTTTGCAGGCCACAAGGAGCTAACAGTCTAGAGGGGAGACAGACGATAAAATAAATGATGGATATATATGTAAGTGCTGTGGGGTGAATAAAAGGTATAAATCCAAGTGCAGAGGTGACGTGTAAGGAAGAGGGAGTAGGGGAGATGAGGGCTTAGTTGGGAAAGGCCTTTTTGGAGGAGATGTGATTTTAACAAGGCTTTGAAGATGGGGAAAGTGATCGTCTGTTGAATACGAAGTGGGAGAGTGTTTCTGGACAGATGCAGGACATGGGAAAGCAGCAAAATAGTGAGATAGAGCTACAGTGTGTAGGTTGGTGTTAACAAGTGAAGAGATAATGCTGGGTTGTAGAAGAATGTCACGAAGATAAAATAGGAAGGGTTAAGGTGGTGGAACGTTTGAATGTCAGTGGTGTGGAATTTTTCCTTGATGTGGAACTGGTTGAACAGCCATTGGAGGTTCTTGAGGAGTGGGGCAACATGGACTGGACATTTTCTTAAAAAAAAATGATTAGCCTTAGAGGAGCTGAAGCTCATAGTCTGATTATCCTGTACTTAGGTTTGTAGTAGGAGGTTTGCTACCATAAGATAAATCCAAATGCTTAAACAATTTCTAGTCACAGTTGCTTAAGAAAATCAAAATCTACTTATAGAAATACAACCAGCCAACATTTTTACATGAACTCCTAAAAAGGCTGGATCTTCACCAGTTAAGATTGTTAATCATCGGGTGCATAAAATACGTGGGTCTAAGGTCCTAGGTTTTAAAGAATTAAAACATTAAGCAATTGTAAAGATTACTAATATGGACATTTCAAAATAATAGAGCTCCCTGCCCAGAAAATACAGTCCAAATATCCAAGGATAGCAGCCAAGATATGGGAAGATATGAACAAGGCATCTACTACACAATTAGAAATCATTCAGAATCTTCCCACAATAAAAAAACAAAGCAAAAATGAACTAAAACATGATTAAGTAATTGAGGCATTTTTTAATAGATTGTAGACCTCTGGATCTAATCCAAGTAAAATGGAGAAGTTTCTCGAAATATCTAAACAAAGAAATAGTTGGAAGAACAGGCAGTATATTATCACATTTCAGTAATGGACAATGGTATTTAAGATTACTTAGGGAAGCAGCAGGGAATACCAGATGGATATTTATAATTTATAGATATTCAAATCTCATAGGAAGAATGTGAATGATCAAACTCCATGGAAATACTTGAAGCAGGCCTCTGTTTTGCAGCAGGTTTTTATAAGTGCTCAACAAATACCACTGGCTCATCTGTTGTTCAGTACCCATTTCAAAATGAAGTAGCAACATCAACAGAGTGATTAAAGAAGCCCCATCCATCCCTTCCACAGTGTAGTTCAGTTTTCACCTAACTGTGCACCAGTGAACAACCTTTTGTTTGTTTTATCAGGGGAAAGCTTCCAACAAAGTGGAAAATTCTATTTTCATGCAGAAGAGGTAATCTGTACCTTTGTAAATACTATTGTTGTAGAACTGTTCCCCCAAACCATAAGAAAAGCCCATTCTAGATTAATGAATTAAAAAAAATATATGTGATATGCAAGAAGCAGCATGGCCTAGAGAGCATAAGCTTGAGAGTCAGAGGCCCCTGGTTTTAATCTTAGCTTTGCCACTTGTCTGCTGGGTGACAAGTGACACCTTGGATAAGTCACTGAACTTCTCCGTGCCTCAGCTTCCTCATCTGTAAAATAGGAATTAAATCCTATGCCCTTCTGTGCAGACTGTGATTCCCATGTGGGACAGGGACTATGTAGTTGTATCTTCATTCATTCAACCCTACTGATTGAGTGCTTACTGTGTTCAAAACACTGTCCCAAGCACTTGGGAGGGAGTATAACACTAAACAGACACTTTCCCTGCCCACAAAGAGCTTAGTCTCGAGAGGGAGGCAGACATTAATATAAATCAATAAATTACGGATATGTACATAAGTGCTCTGGGGCTGGAAGAGGGGACAAATAAAGGGACCATATATGTATGTATGTACCCCAGTGCTTAGTACAGTGCTCTGCACGTAGTAAGTGCTTAACAAGTGCCATATCAATTACAATTGATTATTGTATTGCATGTCCTTGATACTTCCAATGATGAAGAAAGCAAAGGTTCTCTAAAAAACTGGATTATACCTGCCTTTCCCTAGTTTACAGATTTATGTGGAAAATAGAGATACTTGATGTGAAAAAGCTGTGTAAAAATAAAAAAAATGCTATAGAGATTCAAGTTAGAATTAATAATGAATACATATTTTTATTTTATTTTAAGGGTATTTAAGTACTTACTATGTGCAGGGCACTGTACTAAGCACTGGGGTAAATAACAGATAATAAAATTGGACACAGTCCATGCCCCACATGGAGTTCACAGTTTTAATCTCCATTTTTCAGGTGAGGTAATTGAGGCACAGAGAAGTGAGGTGAGGTCACTTGCCCAAGATCACACAGCACACAAATGGCATAGTTGAGAATAAAACTCAGATCCTTCTGACACCTTGTGTACCCTCTAGGCCTTTATGCTTCTCTGTTTGGGTCTCCTGAATATCCTTTATAAAAAATCACTAAGATACAAAATGTTTTCACTTTAATTTGGTTAATTATAAGAGTTTAAAAATCTTTGTCAATTTCAAATTTAATAACCCTGACAAATCTATAAATATGGAAGACTCGAGGGCCGTTGGCTGTAAAAATTCTAATTATCCTTAATGATTTCATTTATTCCAGTCACTTACGATAAGCAGAGTGTCATTCTTCAAGCACAGGTTCCGTACTAGGTGTGGAGGATTAATTCAGAGTAACGGAAATAATTTGAACTTCTTACATATGTATATAATCTTTTTTATCATACAAATCTAACAGCTCATATAACATTCATTCAATCATATTTATTGAGTGCTTACTGTGTGCAGAGCACTGTACTAAGTGCTTGGGAAGTACAAGTTGGCAACATAATATCATAATAATAATATAATACCATTCCTAGTTAGTATTTTTGGCTGAGGTAGTCAGTTTGTATGTGTTTTGCAATATTCCATTTTTGCATCTTGATAGGGAACTGACTGTGCTGATAGTCAAGTTCCTGAACCAATAATGAATTTTGCTGAGAATTATCTTGGTAACTAATTTTATGTGTGTGTGTGTGTGTGTGTGTGTGTGTGTGTGCACGCACACCTTCGTGCATGTGTGTGCACTTTTCAAGGCATTCCCAGTATGAATGTATAGCTGAAAATCTCACATGTATGTCTTTCTGCCTCTCTCCCAGTGCAAAAAGTAGGAGTGAGAAGCAACTAATTGTAATTATAATTATGGTATTTGTTAAGCACTTACCATGTGCCAAACACTGTTCTAAGAGCTGGGATAGATACAAGGTAATAAGGTTGTCCCGTTTGGGGCTCAGTCTTAATCCCCATTTTGCAGATGAGGTAACTGAGGCACAGAGAAGTTACGTGGCTTGCCCAAGGTCACAGAGCAGACAAGTGGCGGAACTGGGATTAGAACTCAAGTCATCCGACTCCCAAGCCCGTGCTCTTTCCACTAAGCCACCCTGCTACCTCCAATGCTTTCATAATGTCATGTCTACAGACCCATTTTGCTGGATTGTGGGAAAACAGGTAGCAGCAAATCCCATTATTGTTACCTAGCAGTTAATTGGGTACTATTAATGCTTTTAAGAGGCAGACAGAGTCTGTGAATGTTTTTGTCCACTGAACACTTACTGTGTGCAGAACATTTTACTAAGTGTTTGGGAGAGGTCAAAGCAGTTGATTTGGCAGATACAATCCCTGTCCACAAGGAGCTTCTCCTTTGCGAGCTCCTCCTCCCTCTTCCCTCCCCTTACTGTAGGGGTTCCTCAAGGGTCAGTTCTTGGTCCTCTTCTGTTCTCTATCTACACTCACTCCCTTGGTGAATTCATTCACTCCCATGGCTTCAACTATCATCTGTATGCTGATGACACCCAAATCTGCATCTCCACCCCTGTTCTCTCTCCTTCCCTCCGGGCTCGTATCTCCTCCTGCCTTCAGGACATCTCCATCTGGATGTCTGCCCGCCATCTAAAACTCAACATGTTCAAGACTGAGCTCCTTAGCTTCCCTCCCAAACCCTGTCCTCTCCCTGACTTTCCCCCCATCCTTCCCGTCTCACAAGCCCACAACCTTGGTGTCATCCTCGACTCTGCTCTCTCATTCACCCCACACATCCAATCTGTCACTGAAACCTCCCGGTCTCACCTCCACGACATTGCCAAGATCTGCCCTTTCCTCTCCATCCAAATCACTACCTTGCTTGTTCAATCTCTCATCCTATCCCAACTGGATTACTCTTTCTGATCTCCCATCCTCCTGTCTCTCCCCGCTTCAGTCTCTACTTCACTCTAATGCCCAGATTATCTTTGTACAGAAACACTCTGAGCATGTCACTCCTCTTCTCAAAAATCTCCAGTAGTTGCCTGTCAACCTTCGAATCAAGCAAAACCTCCTCACTCTCAGTTTCAAGGCTCTCCATCACCTCGCCTCCTCCTCCCTCACCTCCCTTCTCTCATTCAACAGCCCAGCCTGCACACTACGCTCCTCTGCCGCTAACCTCCTCACTGTGACTCACTCTCACCTGTCCCACTGTCGACCCCTGGCCCACGTCCTTCCTCTGGCCTGGAATACCGTCTCTCTGCTCGTCCGCCAAAC
This sequence comes from Tachyglossus aculeatus, assembly GCF_015852505.1. NCBI lineage: Eukaryota > Metazoa > Chordata > Mammalia > Monotremata > Tachyglossidae > Tachyglossus > Tachyglossus aculeatus. Next base: position 30,374,052 of record NC_052079.1, on the reverse strand, counting down.
TAGCTCTCTTCCTCCCTTCAAAGCCCTCCTCACCTCTTCCAGGAGGCCTTCCCAGACTGAGCCCCACCTTTTTCCTCCCCTCCTCCTTCTCCCCTCCCCATCGCTCCCCCTCCCTCTGCCCTGCCCCCTTCCCCACCCCACAGCACTTGTATATATTTCTACATATTTATTACTCTATTTTATTTGTACATACTTATTATATTTACTTTATTAATGATGTGTACATAGCTATAAGTCTATTTATTCTGGTAGTATTGACACATGTCTACTTGTTTAGTTGCCTGTCTCCCCCTTCTAGACTGTGAGCCCATTGTTGGATAGGGACCGTCTCTATATGTTGCCGATTTGTACTTCCCAAGCGCTTAGTACAGTGCTCTGCACACAGTAAGCGCTCAATAAATAAGATGGGATGAATGAATGAAGGAGCTTAGAACTTTGCCCACAGTAGGCAAAGCCAAAGCCCAATTGCTCTGATTATATGAAAAGAAAAAAATTAAGGCCCTCATAACGTTTATCTTAGCAAATGGAATTAATTAAAATTAAAAATACACACTGTTCAGTGGGAAAGGGTACAATATTAATTGAACCTAATTTTAATGAATTTTTACTTATTTCTTATTGACAAAGGTGTGTTTTCCCCATTTTTGTTTTCAATTGGTAAGGATTATTTGAACTACAAAGGAAAACAAATGAAAGATATTCCATTCAGTGCTATATGCTCTTCTTCTTTATCGTCTCGAACCGCAATCCCTCCTTTTGTTTTTCTTCACCAGAGTATTCAATATCACTAGGGGCTGTCTATCTTACTGTGGGCTTTCAGTAAAAAATAACTAAGAACAACCATGGTATCAAGATAGGATCCCTGCCAGATTTGAGAACTCCACGGAAACACATCATTTCATTTCACTTAGATCAGCTCAGTTCAATCTGTAAGAGCTTCCGTCCTTAAGAGAACACTGCTTTAAAATATTCCATTTAATGAGGTTTTGATTCCAACGAACAGGACTTGGACACAGCGGAAAAAACAAGTCCCCAGCCAAGTTCCTTTCTGGCCTGTTCTGTTGAATGAAATCATTAGATGCCAACAGAGGAGGCTTCTCTTCCTGTCCTCTGCCTGTTTCTTAAAGAGCAGTATCTGGTGACTCCATTATCACATGGGTTTGGAGATGATTCCATTTTATTAATGGAGAAGGGCATTGCTTGCTACAGTTCTTCGTTGGAAGCTCTGGAGAAGGGAAATGGATTTATAGGATTAAAGGGGAATAAAGTTGAATTATCTCGTGCCATGGGGTCCCAAGTGCTTAGAACAGTGCTCTGCATGCAATTAAGTGCTCAATAAATGCAGTTGATTGATCCATTGAGGAAAGAAAAGCACTGAAGAAGAAATGATCAATGACTGTTTAGAAGACAAACAAGATAGATGTTAGACAGCCTTCTAATGTTTAATCTTGGGGCATATCATAGTATCCAAAAGCCAGATGACTAAGAATACTCCCCTGGAGTCTCAGTGGATTAGGGGTGCTAGGGAGACAAGGTGTAGTGAGGCTAACCTGAGACTGAAGCCCCCCATTCACCCCGCCACCTACTTTGCAGAGAAAATTGAAACCATCAGTCATGATCTCCCTGAAATCTCCCCGGCTTCTCTCTAGTCACTCCCTCCTCCTGCCCTTTCTCTGACTCTCCGATCTTTCCCAGCAGTTTCTCAAAATATCTCCCACTTCCTCTCAAAATCTACTCCCTCCACTTTTGCCTCCAACCCCATCCCTTTGTACCTTGTCCTAACCACCCCTTCTTTCCTCCCTGACTGAAATCTGTTCTTTCTGTGTTTTTCCAGCACCTCCAGTGGTTGCCCATCCATCCATTCATTCAATTGTATTTATTGAGCACTTACTGTTTGTGGAGCACTGTACTAAGCGCTTGAATAATAATAATGGTATTTAAGTGCTTACTATGTGTCAAGCACTGTTCTAAGCATCGAGGAAGATACAAGGTAATCAGGTTGTCCCACATGGGGCTCACAATCTTTTTACAAATGAGGTAACTGAGGCACATAGAAGTTAAGTGACTTGCCCAGAATCACAGAGCTGGGTTTAGAACCCACGATCTCTGACTCCCAAGCTCGTGCTCTTTCCACATCCACCTCCGCATCAAACAGAAACTCCTTACCATCGGCTTTAAAACAATCACCTCGCCCCCTCCTACCATATCTCGCTGCTCTCCTACTCCAACCAAACCCCCACACTCGGCTCTTATTAAAACCAACCTCCTCACTGTACCTCGATCTCATCTACTTTCCGCTGGCCCTTCGACCATTTTCTTCATCTGCCCTAGAACTCCCTTCCCATTACGGATCCAACAGATAATCTCTCTCCCCCTGCCCCTCAAAGCCTTATTCAAAGCATCTCTTCTCCAAGAGGTCTTCCCTGACTAAGCCCTCATTTCATGTCCCACTCCTTCTGCATAGCCCTTGCACTTGGATTTGCAAGCTTTATTCACCCCATCCACAACACCTTTGTGCATATCTGTAGCTTATTTACACTCCCCACAGTGAACTTCAAGTCTAGAGGACTGTCCAAAGACAACCTCCCAAGGCTCTTTGTCCAGCCATGGATGAAATAAGAATTATGCCACCACAGTATATTGTGGAACTTCCTAAGTTTTCAAGTTTGAGTGGCTTCTGGTTATGCTTTGATGAATGATGTAGTTGCTTTTCATAAGCCACTCATTTTAGTTGATACAGCTGACTTTATTTTTTTACACACTTTTTGTTTCTGCACTAAAGGGAGTGACAGTTATCTGGTTAGTTTCTAGACATCTAAACTATGTATTTCCATTTATAAGAGGACATTAGATCATACCTTTTGAAGCAGTGTGGCTTAGTGGAAAGAGCGTGGGCCTGTTTTCTAATGACAGTTTTGCTGCTTGCCTGCTGGGTGACCTTGGGTAAGTTACTTGAAATCAATCAGTGTTGTTTTTTTTTTTTTAACTCATGCCTTGTACAGAACATTGTACTAAGTGCATGTACTCTACAAACTGCAGTATAATTGCAGCATGGTCTAGTGGACAGAGAATGGGCCTGAGAGTCAAAAGGACCTGAGTTCAAGTTCTGTCTCTGCTCCTTGTCTTCAGTGAGACCTTGGGCAAGTCACTTAACTTCCCTGTGCCTTAGTACCTTATCTGTAAAATGGGGATTAAGACTGTGAGCCCTGTATGGTACCTGGACTTTGTCCAACCTGATTAGCATGTATCTACTCCAGCACTTAGTACAGTGCCTGGCAAATATTATAAGCGCTTAACAAATTCCATAAAAAAGAGTTGAGGTAGACGTGATCCCTTCCCCGAAGTAGCTCATACTGTCTGTGCCTCAGTTTCCTCATCTGTAAAATGGGGATTAAATATCATTCTTCCTCCTCTTTAGATGGTGAAGGGCTGTGTAGATTATTTTATACTACTTCATACAGTGCTTGGCATAGTAAGTGCTTAAATACCACAACTATTATTATTTCAAGTAATACTGAAGTGACTAACATAAAGCTGAAGGTTTTTTGGTCTTATTTTTACATCTTAATCAACACTCATACATATGAGATTCAGTGAAATTTGTATTCAAGCCAAAATATGACAGTCAGAGTAATGGGGAGCCTTGACATTCTCCCTGCTACTTTTTATCTTGGACAGTTCCATTACTCAGAGTAGACAAAGTGATAATGTAAGGCAGAAATACTAGAATATTTATGTGCTTTATTCACAGGGGTTTCAGTGGAGAATTCATCTTGACAAAATGCCCAGAAAACATTACCTGTAATTTGTTTCGGTTTTTATTTTAAAAGAAGGATTATTTTTATTTCCTTTCTTTGTTTTGTATATTGAAAGAGGCCTTAGAGTGGGAATTAGAGCTATGGCATTTCACAGGCTCTATGCAATGAGATCAGATTCCAGATAGACGACATCGAAAGCTTCCTTTTGTACTTCAATTTACATTTAAACATATTGTTTCTGCAAAAAACATAATGCACTCCACTAGAAGCTTTTTAATGTTTATGGAGATTGCTCTATTCTCAAGTGATGACTTGATTTTCTAAGAAAGGGAAGTGATTACATTTGGGCACAGGGTTGACAACTAACCGTCTTAGGTGGAAAGAATCAGGAAGCTATCTCTAAAGGGTTTAGTGGTTAGAGCATGGTCCTGGGAGTGAGTAGGTCATGGGTTCTACTCCCGGCTCTGCCACTTGTCAGCTGTGTGACCTTGGGCAAGTAACTTCACTTCTCTGTGCCTCAGTTACCTCATCTGTAAAGTGGGGATTGAGACTGTGAGCCCCACATCCGACGGGGACTGTGTCCAACCTGATTTGTTGTATCCATCCCAGTGCTTACTACAGTGTCTGGCACACAATAAGTGCTTAAATGCCACAATTATTATTACTTTACCATGTTGCGTTGTACTGTCCTTGCCAATAAAATGTTGCCAAAGAATTCATTTAATCATAGTTACTGAGCACTTACTGTGTGCAGAACACTGGACTAAGCACTTGGGAAAATACAATAAGCAGACACATTTCCTGTACAGAATGAATATTTTTATCTTTTCATCATTCTTTTACCACTTATAAACAAATTTATTTATGCCCTCTGGAAGCCGTCCTGCTATCTCCTTTAGATTGTAAGCTTCTCAAGGGCAAATCCCCAAATATTTCTACAGTATGTTCCCAAGATCTGCTCACAGTGAACTAACTGCTCACAGTGAACTGCTCACAGCAGGTGCCAACAGCATTGATTGTGGCCACAGGAGTGAGACCAATGTGCTTGTTTGACTGAAATGGGCTCAAATAAGTATTTAAAACATTCTCTACTGTACATGAGTCAGTTTTCTGAGCGGAAGGAAGAGATTGGCTGACATTCCCTCATTTCTGGTAGCTATTATTTGGTGTTTTTTTTAATGGTATTTGTAAAGTATTTACTCTGTGCCAGGTATTTTACTAAGTGCTGGGGTAGATAGCTGGAAACAGGTTGCACCAAGTTGGGCACAGTCTATTTCCCACCTAGGGCTCACAATCTTAATCCCCGTTTTACAGATGAGGTAACTGAGGCAGAGTGAAATTAAGTGACTTGCCCAAAGTCACACAGCAGATAAGTGGCAGAGCTGGGATTAGAACCCAGGCCTGAGGGTCTATCCACCTATCTGTGCTTCTTCTCCACGGGGTGTTGGACCGAGGAGTCTTCAAATTCAATTTTTGCAGTGGAGTATGGTATATTGAAAACTAGAAATTTTCTACTGAAATATTTACAGAAATAACAGTTGTGAAAGGATGAAGCTTTCTATAAGTGATTCATAGATATGTCCTTCCCTCTCACTGATATTTTTCTTTTGGTGGGGGTAACAATTACATCAGTGAAAAGTTATACGAACACCAAATTTTATATTTTTTATTGTATTATAATAAGCAGCATGACAGTGGAAAGAGCACGGGCTTGGGAGTCAGAGGTCATGGGTTCTAATGCCGGCTCTGCCACATGTCTGCTGTGTGACCTTGGGCAAGTCACTTCTCTGAGCCAGTTACCTTATCTGTAAAATGGGGATTGAGACTGTGAGCCCCACGTGGGACAACCTGATCACCTTGTATCCCCCAAGCGCTTAGAACAGTGCTTTGCACATAGTAAGCACTTAACAAATGCCATTATTATTATATAATAATTAAATAATAATTATAATGATGGTATTTGTTAAGCGCTTATGTGCAAAGCACTGTTCTAAGCGCTGGAGCACTGTTATAAGTTTTATAATTCACTGTGAACATTTTTTCATTTCTTTCCCCATCATTATTCATTTATCGTAGATTATCTTGGCTAGAATGGGCACATTTTTATTTTTATGCACAAGTTAATGTACTTTTGTCTTGGAAAACAAATGTTCCTTAGGTAAAATGCATATTATGATTTGTAGTTTGTGGAGTTTGTTTTTACATGATAAAAATGATTCAGTGTTAATTACTGTCAAGTATATAATTCAGTTTTTATCAATCTCACATAAGTACCTTGTGGGCAGGGATTGCACCTACTAACTGTATTGTATTCTCCAAGTATAAACTACAGTGTTCTGCACACAGTAAATGCTTAATTAATACAATTGATTGATCGAAAACCCTGGAATTGAGTGTGCTGCAGAGACACTCACTTGATTTCACCATCTAAGAATGTCAAAGTATTTATCTGGTCAAATATTACAGGCTACACTCATTCTGACCACATACTTTATTTTGCTGTCTTCTCTCCTCAGTTAACCTTCTCCAAATATCTTGTTCTCTTTTTCAGCTTCAAGTTGAATATTATATTGGAGAGTAAAAAACACAGTAATAGGCTTGATTATGTATTGATACAGAATAGGCAGAGGGAACTGAGTTCTGTCAGATTTGGGCAGGGAAGGTATTCCAGGCCAGGGGAACAGCTTGCTCAAGGGGTCAGAAGGAGAAATGAGTGAGATAGTTATAAGTTTGTTTTAAGGGAAATAGAGAGAAAAATGGGGTGTATGAAGAGAGTTAATGTAATAATTGAGGTGTTAATAGCTTGGCCAAGCAGTACGTTGTGTCAAGCCCTGCTTAGAGTAACAGCTTAGAGGAAAGAACACAGGTGTGGGGGTCAGAGGACTTGGGTTCTAATCCCTGCTCTGCCACCTACCAGCTGTGTGACCTTGAGCAAGTCACTTAACTCCACTGTGTCTGAGTCTCCTTATCCATAAAATGGGGATTAAATTAAGCCTCACTCTGGTTTAGACTGTTAGCCCCAAGTGGAACAGAGACTGTGCCCAACTTGAATGTATCGCGGTGCTTAGTACAGTGCCTGGAACATAATAAGCACTTTTTTAATGGTACTTGTTATGCACTTATCCGTCAGTCACTGTTCTAAGTGCTGGGGTAGATACAAGTGAATTATCTTGGACACAGTTCCTGTTGCCTATAGAGCTCACAGTCTAAGTAGGAGGGAGAACAGAAGAACTGAGTCATGGAGAACTCTTACCCCTAATGACCTGGCTGCTACCTTAATGAGAAAATTGAAACTGTCAGGTATGATTTCCCTAAAATCTCCACTGCTCTTCACTAGTACCTCCCTCCTCCTGCCACTTCTTCAACTCTCCCATATTTCCCAGCAGTATCTCGAGGAGAGTGCCTGCCTTCCCTCAAAATCCACCCCATCTCTTTGCAACTTATCAGAGCCCTTGCCCTCCCTTCTTCCCTCCTGATCATCATCTTCAACTTTTCACTCTCCAAATGCTTCTTCCCCACGGCTTTCAAACACGTTCACGTCTCCACACCCTTAAAAAAACCCTCTTTTGACCCCATGTTTCCCTCCAGTTATCACCCCATCTCTCTCTTACCATTCCTCTCCAAACTCCTTGAGCAAGTTGTCTACACCCACTGTCTCAAGTTGCTCTCCTCCAATTCTCTCCTTGACCCCCTGAAATCTGGCTTCCAACCCCTTCACTCAACAGAAACTGCCCTCTTATTGGTGACAAACTCTCTCCTCCTTGCCAATCTAAATCCTAATCCTCCTCAACCTCTAAGATGCCTTCGACACTGTTGACCATCCTCTTCTGGAGATCTTATCCAACCTCAGCTTCACTGACACTGTCCTCTCCTGGTTCTCCTCCTATCTCTCTGGCTGCTCTTTCTCTGTCCTTTTCCTGGGCCCCTCCTTTGTCTCCCACACCCTAACTGTGGGTGTCCCTCAAGGTCCCTCTCTATTCTTCATTTACACCCATTCCTTTGAAAAACTCATTCATTCCCATTGCTTCAGCCTTCAAGACATCTCTACTTGGATGTCCTGCCATCATCTCAAACATAACATATCCAAAACAATGCTCTTTATCATCCCACCACTATAAACCATCCCATCACCATAAAGAGTATCACCACCCTTGCTATCTCAGAAACCTATATACTTGGTGTTATCCTTGACTCCTCTCTCATATTCAACACACATATTTAATCTATCACTAAATTCTGTTGGTTCAACCTTCACAACAATGCTAAAATCTGCGCTTTCCTTTCCATCCAAACTGCTGCCGCATTAATCCAAGCACTTATCCTATCCCACCTTGATTACTGTATTAGCCTCCTGCTGATCTCCCTGCCTTTTCTATCCCTACTCTAGTCCACACTTCATTCCGCTGCTCAGATCACTTTTCTACAAAAACATTCAGTCCGTTTCCCCACTACTCAAGAACCTTTAATGGTTGCCCACCCACGTCCACATCAACCAGAGACTCATTGCCATCAGCTTTAAAGTACTCAATCACCTTGTTCCCTCCTACCTAACCTCACTACTCTCCTACTACAATTCAGCCCAAACATTTTGCTCCCCTCCTGCCACTGTATCTTGCCACTGACCTCTCGCCTATCTTCTTCCTCTGGTCTGGAATGTTCTCCCTCTCCATATCTGATGGACAATTACTCTTTCCACCTTCAAAGCCTTATCAAAGGCTCATCTCTTTCAAGAGGCTTACCCTCATTTCCTCTTATCCTACTCATTTCTGCATCATTCTGATTTTCCCCCTTTATTCTCACCTCGCTCAACCCCACAGCATTTATGCACATAATGATTTATATTAATATCTGTCTCTCCCTTTAGACTGTGATCTTGTTGTGGTCAAGGGAAGTGTCTACTAACTGTTCTACTGTACTCTCCCAAGCACAGTAAGCACTCAATAAATAAGATTGATTGAAGTCAATTACTGTGTTTTTTACTCTCCAGTACAATATTCATCATGAGGCTGAAGAAAGGAACAGCAAGATATTTTTAAAAGGTCAAAAAGTGCTGAAGTACAAGATAATCAGGTTTGACACAGTCTCTGTCTCATATGGAGCTCACAGTCCAGAGCTTAGTCAATGCCTCAGCGCTTGGTACAGTGCCTGGCATATAGTAAGTGCTTAACAAATACCATTATTATTATTAAGGGGGAGAAAGAAAAGGTACCAAATCCCCATTTTTACAGATGAGTAAACTCACAGAGAAGTTAAGTGACTTGCCCAAAGTCATACAGCAGGTAAGTGGCAGAGTTAGGATTAGAATCCAGAGCCTCCGATTTCCAGACCTCCACAACTTTCCACTTAGCAAACAATACTTCTCGTGCACCTCCCGTTGTTGGGTAGGGACCATCTGTGTATGTTGTCAACTTGTACTTCCCAAGCGCTTAGTACAGTGCTCTGCACACAGTAAGCACTCAATAAATACAATGGAATGAATGAATGAATGAGCCATAAACCAATTTATTCTTATTTCCTCCATCTCTTAATACAAAAACAATACCTACCTGTAATTATTTGAAATTGAAATGACTTTCTTTTCAGAAAATTTTAGGTAGAAATTAAATTCAGTTCATCTGGGTTATATTACTTTAGAGAGAGAAATACACATGAAAATACTGAAACATGACCTTGTTCTTCCATTGGCATAACATAAGGAGCTTTTTTTAAACTGCAGTAATAGGGAAAATACTATTTTAGCAAGAAAGTTAATCTGAAATCAATTAAAATCAGTTGTTTATCATGTCTTTAAGAAATGTACATCACTAATATACACTACATTACATTACTAAAAATGTACATATCTACAATCTGGTTGGAAAAGGATCTTTTTATGTACCTTTCTAGACATACTTAGTGTTAGGTGCTGGAAAGCAAGGATGTATTGAACCATTCTCCATCCCCTTTCACAAATCACTTTGAATTTCAACTTTCTTTGTTGTCAGTGTTGCTCAGTAAATGGAAAAGATATGCAAGGATAGATGTAGATAGGCTTTCTTCTCAGCAAGGTATTACCTCAAATGTACTGTGATCATTCAGCCCCATTTGGAAGAACTGCCTATAAATAGCCAATCTACCCAAGTCTTAACAGTTTTGTTCTTTGAAGGAAGTGCACTTTCTTCTTCAACTAGAATATATAAAGGAAAGAAGGTTAAGTACCAAATAGGAGTACAGAGACACGGAGAGGTATGGTAGCCCAAGGGTGTACTGGAAGGAAATTTATGGTAACAATCAGTAAGTGTTTATTGAGTGCTGACTGCGGTGCAGAGCATTAAATGCTTTCTTTTATTTCCTGTTGTGTGGGATTTTTTTTTATTTATTTTGTCATATCTCATTGTGCACAGTGAATATCTCTACCAATTCTGTTATATTGCAGTCTCACAAGTGGTTAATAACAGTGCTTTGCACACAGTAAACACTCAATAAATATGATTGAGGAGGAGCATGTTGAACTTTATTATTTTGTCTTGGTATTCACTGTTCAGTGAATCACTGATACTTACTGAGTGTGTACTCAAATACTGAACACTATCCTGGTCCATAAGCTAGTAAGCTCCTCCTCTAGACTGTAAGCTCCTTGTGGGCAGGGGATGTCATTCCCAACACTGCTGTATTGTACTCTCCCAAGAATATAGCATAGTGTTCTGCACAAAGTTAATACCATGAATTAATCGGTATACTAAACGCTAGGGAGAGTACAATAGAGTTAATAAACATGGGGAAGCAGTGTAGCTTAGTGGGTAGAGCACTGGCCTGGAAGTTAGAAGGTAAGGGGTTCTAATTCCAGCTCTGCCACTTGTCTGCTGTGTGACCTTGGGCAAGTCACTTACTTCTTTGTGCCTCAGTTACCTCGTATGTAAAATGGGGATTGATACTTTGAGCCCCATGTGGGATAGGGACTGTGTCCAACCTGAGTAACTTGAATCTATCCCAATGCTTAGAACAGTGCATGGCATAAAGTAAGTACTTAACAAGTACTATTATTATTATCATTATTACTTTGACCCTTACCTCAAGGAGTTTGTGGTGTTGCTTGCATACTTGGAGGTTTCTCTGTGAAACTGTCAGGTCGAGACCCGACTCTCATTTTTCCTTTGCAATTTCTTCAGTACATTCTGCATTCTGTTTATGTCTTCTACCAGTTTTTACTTGCTATAAAGCTAATGGGAGATTGACTACTGAATGAGAAGTGGCAATTTGGAGGATAAGTGGGAAAGGTAGGCCTTATCTGAACCTGTGATTACGGATCCGTGAGCCCAATGACGATGATCTGTTTAAGGTGGCAGTGGGATCGTGGATTAGTCATGAAGGTGGGCAGGGCCATGTGAAATGCACACTCCTTTATGATTGCTTGAATGATTGAACAAAATGTCTCAGGTGGCTATAGGTGGCACAGTGTCTACCTCAAGTCAAAACTGAATGAATCTGAGTCAATTTTAATAGAGAGAGTTAAGTAGTAATAGTATAAGTAGTAATAATTGCCTTTTTTAATGGTATTTAAGTGCTTACTATGTGCCAGGTACTATACTAAGTACTGGAGTAGATACAAGCTTATCAGTTTGGTCACAGTACATGTCCCACCTGGAATTTGCAGTCTTTATGCTCATTTTACAGGTCAGGTAACAGACACAGATAAGTTAAGTGACTTGCCCAAGGTCACATAGCAGACAAGTGATGGAGCCAGTATTAGAACCCGGGTTCTCTGACTCTAGGGATCATGCTCTTTCAACTAGGTCACTCTGTTTCCCCAAATAATGCAAATGATAGTATTTGTTAAGCACTTACTTTGTGCGGAGCACTATTCTAAGTGCTGGGAGAAAAAACATAGGGATAATTAGACAAGGGGCTCACAATCTAAGCAGTTTGCTGACTGAACATGTACATTGTTTTCAACTACTTGTTGCAAGCCGTAGAATTAAGAATTGCATCTTACTCGTGTCATCTTTAAAATAATGTGCTAATAAATTCTGTGCTATTGGCACTCATACTTCTTACAGCTGCAATTAACAAGGATCTCGTTCTCTAGAAGGCAGGCTGGTGTGCATCCTTAGTTTCTGCTTGCATAGAACCATTACCAATATTTCTCTTCTGAAATCATTATCCATGTAACCGAGTACTCTAAGCGATGCAATGGGCAATGCAATTGCAGACAGGAGATAAGGCAAAAACAGTAAAAAAAAAATAGAAAATGAGCAAAGGCAAAGTGGTTGGGGAAGTGAAGAAAGCATGGGAGCATGACATAATGAGAGTTAGTAGAAGATAATGGGTGCTTGAATGGGAGAGAAAATTGGTTAGGAAAGTAGACATAGGAGGATTAGCAGAGGGTGACTGGCTGGTTAGAACAAGCCATGAGTGTATATGTAGTGAATATAAGCTCATTGTGGGCAGGGAATGTATCTGTTGTTATACTGAACTCTCCCACATACTTGGTACAGTGCTCTGCACATAGTAAATGCTCAGTAAATATGACTGATTGAGAGAGAAAGGAGGGAAAAGAGGGGAAGGAAGTTCATGAGAAGAAAATAGAGGGTCTCAGTCGTTAGAGCAACTGAAGCTGTTTGATTTTGAGAACAAATGGGTGTGAGGCTGTGGGTCGTGGAGTGATGAGAATATGGAGTTGAAAAGGTAAGTAGGTGGTCAGTGAGGAAAGCATGCTATCAGGCTTCAAACTAATGCAAATAAAACCAAAGGTTGATTGTTCCAGATGAAATAGATCAAATGCACGATTAGCTTGCATTTCTGGATAAAAAAGATTTTAACTACCTTTCAGGATGGCACACGGTGAGCCTGACTTCAAAATTGATGCTAGCGAAAAATAATGCCTAGACAGTAAGCTTAAGGTGGGCATGGAACCCGTCTACCAACTCTGTTGTACTGTATTCTCCCAAGCATTTATTTAGTACAGTGCTCCGAACACAGTAATAATAATAATAATAATAATGATGGCATTTGTTAAGCGCTTACTATGTGCAAAGCACTGTTCTAAGCGCTGGGGGGATACAAGGTGATTAGGTTGTCCCGCATGGGGCTCACAGTTATCATCCCCATTTTACAGATGAGGTAACAGTAAGTGCTCGGTAAAGTTGATTGATAATTCCTAGTAGATTTAGGCCATGGAGGTGTTATTCATTTATTCAGTCATATTTATTGAGTGCTACTGTATGTAAAGCCCTGTACTAAGTGACTGGGAGCATACAATACAACAACAAATAGACATATCTCCTGCCCACAATGTAGTAGTAGTAATAGTTGTCTATTTTAATGGTATTTAAGTGCTTCCTACGTGCCAGGTACTATACTAAGCACTGGAGTAGATACGAGCTAATCAGTTTGGTTACAGTACATGTCCCACCTGGAATTCAGTCAGGGAATATGCTGAGATTGTGCTTCATCCTTCAGCATAGCCTAGTGGAATGAGCAGACAGACAGACCTGGGAGTTAGCGGACTTGGGTTTTCGTCCCTGCTCTGCCACTTGCCTGCTGGTGACCTTGGGCAAGTTACTGAACTTCTCTGTGCCTCCATGTACTCATCTGTAAAATGGGGATTCTATACCTGTTCACACTCCTACTTAGACTGTGAGCCCTACATGGAACCTGATGATCTTGTGTCTACCCCAGCACTTAGTTCAGTGTTTAACATATAGTGAGTGCTTGCCCATGATAGCTCCTCCCTGTGTGTTTATCTCGGATATGCATATCTATATATTTTATATTATAAATTATATTAATGTCTGTCTCCCCCTCTAGACTGTAAGCTTATTGTGGGCAGGGAACATGTCTACCAACTCTGTTGTGGTGTACTCTCCCAAGTGTTTATTACAGTGCTCTGCACACAGTAAGCATTCAAAAAATACTATTGATGATGATGAAGATAGCACTTAACAAAAACCACTCATTTTTAGAGCTGCCATTCTACAGAAGAGGATATTTTGCTAGATTGAAGAAATTTAGATTTTTAATGTGTCCTGCAGAAATGATAAATGAATGTTTGAATGTATCTAAATATATAATTTCATGAATCATATTGAATAACTATCTTGCTTAGCAAGGCAACCTTCAGCCTTTAAATAGTTCAGTGTCTTAGGAAGTAAATGGATGCTAAATCAATCAATCAATCATATTTATTGAACGCTTTCTGTGTGCAGAGCACTGTACTAAGCGCTTGGGAAGTACAAGTTGGCAACATATAGAGATGGTCCCTACCCAACAGTGGGCTCACAGTCTAGAAGGGACTATGTATTATTTGGGTGGCTAAAATGAATAGGAAGAAGACAGGTTAAATTATTACAAGAAATTGACTGAAATATTGAGGTTTTTTGACTTGTATGAATCTATCTATATCTATCTAAATCTATATTAAAATTTTATTTTCCTTTTCCATGTGAAAAGTTATTTCATTATTCATGCTGATTGCATTGTGCTACACTGTGGTCAAATAATTTAAAGTGCCCAGGAAAATAAATTAGAAGAGAACGTAGACTAAAGAGACTCAGAACCTTTGAAAAAGATGAGTTTTTCTCTGTAAGTCTCACTTAAATGCTTTAGTTAGTTACTCCCACATCCAAATAAATCTAAATCTAAATTGATTGGGAGTTCAGACTGCCATTACCAATCCCTCTTTCCTTTGGTGGAGTCAGTAGACAAATCTCTGACACCTGGTGTGGGGGATGGATTATTTCTAGGTTATGGTTTTGGGGGATCAAAATATTCCCTTTGGAGTAATTATTGGATTTTTTCATTTGGGAAAAAAATTGGGTAGTTTGATTTTTAGATCCAACATTACAGGTGTGTCAAGTGTTTCTGTGGTAATATATCCCTTTTTGACATTTGCACTATCACTATCTGTTGGCATACATAGCAATGTCAAAACAACTTTCTTTTTCAGACGCCAGTGTCAACCCAAAACTTCACAGTATACAAATGTTAATTTGGAAGTGAGCCTGTATATTGGAAAGAGAAGCTTTTAAGACCTAGCAAAAACAGGTGTCAGTTTCCCCAGAGAAGATTCCAGATTCTTTTCAAAGTTAGAAAAGGGAATTAACCATGGGGGGAAACAAAAAGATATATTTAAAAGATTATCAGATTTTTTTGTGTATGACATGACGAAATACAAGCCGATTGTATTGATGACAGTGGATATGTTGAATATTCATCACACAATATGCTAAATCAATTTGTCAGCCTTGGCAGAATTAGGATGATTTGCTAAGCTACTTAAATTCATTTTTGGCAGTGAAAATATGTGAATTAATGGTCAGATTTTAAAGGATTTAAGTCCTGAAAAGTTATTCAGGAATATTTTTGTGCCACATGTGACATTTCTGTAGGTGAAAAGAAGAATTAAAGGTTTTTCTTTCATATGTACCCCTTACAAGTCTTGTATTTTGGGAACTCTTTTCCTGATCAAACTTGTGGAGAAAGATTTTGCAGTGTTTCAGTTTCACTTGGCCGGTATGAGTTCAGCTGGAATTTTTTCAAAAGCTCCTTCCTATCTTTCTAGTTAGCAATCTCAGCTCATCTTCAATCAGAGAATTCCTATTCGCCTTGTCTGTTGTCTTCTTTTAAGCTGGTTGCATTCCTGTTTGCTCTATGTATAGCAGTGGGATTAGCAAAGAGTGGGCACGTGCCCCTCTCAGAGCTTCCTGGGATATTTTCCTCACGTCTCATCCAGTAAATATATTTATTTACTGATTTTTGCTCCGGGATTTATTTGAATGTGATGCTTCGCCACTTCATATTGAGTATGGCTAGCAGGTGATTCTGATGGAACTTCCTCAAGGAGTTAGATTCATTTCTGGGTCCCCTTCTATTCTCCATCTACACCCACTCCTTTGGAGAACTCAGTGTCTCCCATGGCTTCAACTACCACCTTTACACGGATGATACCCAAATCTACATCTCCAGCCCTGCTCACTCTCCCTCTTTTTAGTGTCGCATTTATTCTTGCCTCAAGACATCTCTATCTGAATGTCCTCCCATCACCTCAAGCTAAACATGTCCAAAACAGAACTCCTTATCTTCCCAACCAAATCCTAGGCTCACTGTCTAAGTAGGAGGGAGAACAGATATTGACATGCTATTTAACAGGTGAGGAAACTGAGGCAAAGAGAACACAGATGACTTTCCCAAGGTTACATAACAGGCAAGTGGTGGAGCCAAGATTAGGATCCAGGTGCTCAGACTCCTGGGCCTGTGCACTTTCCACTAGGCAATGCTGTTCCCTCTTGGCTAGATTCCAACCATGATGAGCAGAAATTTTGGCTGTTAACCTGCTATTTGGTCAATCTTTGAGTCCCATTGTAAAGAACCACTTGTATGCAGGGGCATTTCGATTGTTATTCCTACACTGTTGAATAATCGTTCAATTACATTATATTATCTATGTCCCCCTTAGTGAGCCCCAAATGGAACAGGGCTGTGCCCCATCTTGTATTGGGTCTATTCCAATCCTTAATACAGTGCATGACATTTAATAAGTGCTTAACAAATACCACAAATTATCATTATTAATAAAGATCCAATAAAACATTGAGTTCACAGTAGAAATTGTATTAAAGCATAAATTACCTTGAATCAGTTTTTCCATTACAATAAAGGTTTTCTCATTTTAAATTTAGTAGGATTCAAACCTAATATAATGTTAATTAGAAAAGAATCACTTCATAAAATAATAAAGTTGTCATTAAAGCTACAGTGACAATGCTTATTAGTATTTTCTGTCTGATTTGATTTTCAGTTAGAAAATACTCTCAAGTGGTAATTCTATGCATTTTAAAAGTTATTCATTTCTGATACTTTTAAAAGATTGATAAACGTGTTCTCTTATCCCACTTCAGTGGCAAGTTACTATTCATTTCAGATGAATACCGGATATATATTGCAGTTATTCTGTGATTAATCAAGGCCCTGCTGAGAGCTCACCTCCTCCAGGAGGCCTTCCCAGACTGAGCCCCTTCCTTCCTCTCCCCCTCTTCCTCCTCTCCATCCCCCCCATCTTACCTCCTTCCCTTCCCCACAGCACCTGTATATATGTATATACGTTTGTACATATTTATTACTCTATTTATTTATTTATATTATTTGTACATATCTATTCTATTTATTTTATTTTGTTAGTATGTTTGGTTTTGTTCTGTCTCCCCCTTTTAGACTGTGAGCCCACTGTTGGGTAGGGACTGTCTCTATATGTTACCAATTTGTACTTCCCAAGCGCTTAGTACAGTGCTCTGCACATAGTAAGCGCTCAATAAATACGATTGATGATGATAATTAGCAATTATTTATCAGTTCTATTTCAGATAATCTAGTTGTGGGCACAGAGCATGTCTCCCAGTACTGTTATATTGTATTCTCCCAAGTGCTTAGTATAGTGCTCTGCACACAGTAAGCATTCAGTAAATACCATTGATAAAGCCATATCATGACTAGGAAGCCTTCCATGACTAATTTCTCATCTCCCCACCCTGGTTTCATGAAATTTCCTGTATCCTGACTTATTTTGTTCATTCTGCCAGCTCTATTCCTCTTCCCACCCCCTCCTGGTCCTTCTGCCTTTTTATGCTGCTCTTTGCCACCTGGATGGCAGGTTGGGCATTTTCCAAACGTGCTGGAGGGACTCAACTTTATGCTGGTGTCCATTAATGCCCTTCCTTCACTGCCTAGGCCACAACAACATCATCATTACCAGAATTAATTGAATATCTACTATAATCAAAGCATTATAGTAGAGGCTTTGGAAATACATAACTTTTTCAGAGACAAAGTAGAAACAATATTGATAGACTCAACTGCTTACTTGACTGTCTCTAGATTGTAAGCACACCGTGGGCAGGGAATGTATCTACCAAGTCTGTTGTATCGTGCTCTCCCAAGTGCTTAGTACAGTACTGTGCACACAGCAAGTGGTCAATAAATACCATTGACTGATCAATTGAAAGGGATGTCACAAACGTTAATAAATTAATGTACATTTGGAAAAAAATACACTTTACCTAGTTATTTTGTTTTGTTTTACTTGTACCTTTTTTTTTCCTCAAACATCCAAGATGGTTGGAATTGGACTGTGAGCCCACTGTTGGGTAGGGACTGTCTCTATATGTTGCCAACTTGTACTTCCCAAGCGCTTAGTACAGTGCTCTGCACACAGTAAGTGCTCAGTAAATGCCATTGATTGATTGATTGGAGAGGGGGTTCACAAATGAAAGGTTTCAATATCCAAATTCAGTTACTTTTCCCAGACATTACACTCCTGCCTTGCTGTGTCTTGGTCTGATTATCTTGTATTTACCATAGCACTTAGTACAGTGCTTGGCATTTACTATATGCCTGTGTTACTGAAAATATATGTTGCCGACTTGTACTTCCCAAGAGCTTAGTACAGTGCTCTGCACACAGTAAGCGCTCAATAAATACAATTGATTGATTGATTGAAAAGGCCATTGTGAGACCCACGGCTCTGTCCACGGCTCTTATCTGCTCTTAACAAAGACCAAAACTAACCTTCACTACTGTCTAGTCCTTAAGGTCTTTCTTTCACATAACCTTTTGCTTGATTTTAAATAAGTAACAGCTCTTAGTCCAGGGTTGGATAAGGCTCCAGAGGTTTGTTGAATGTGTGGAGTGTCAGGTCACAATATTGCGGCATCCTGTCCTTCGGACTTCACTTCCCACGCTGGTTTCCCTATCTCCTTAAGCTGACTCTGAGTCCAGTCTCATTGGGATTTCTCTTACCTCTTGTTTGGTTCACTGATATTTCACCCTGGAAGGAAGACATTTACGTTTTCTTTTTATACACATTTTATTTCAATCCACCATCAGGCCTGCCTGTTGCTTGCATCAAATGTATGCTTTTCCCCTTTTCCTAACCCTAAAGTTCTGAGAAGCATAGGCAGTTCAGGTCTGACAGCTTGCTGAGAATGTGTTAGCAGTGCACTTAGGTAACACTTTTGCTCACCTCAAATGGCAAGAGGCCAGAAAATGTTCTCTATTACATTTTCATGAGTCCAGTGTACAAGAGTTTCTTTGTCAATGACACTCACACTCACAGATGCAATTTCATTGTCAGCAGTCTCTAGACTATGCTCACTGTGGGCAGGGAACATGGCTATTACTTTTGTTGTATTGTCTGCTCCCAAGCATTTAGTACAGTGCTCTGCATACAGTAAGCACTCAATACATACCATTGATGATAATGATGATGGAATGAAAGGTAGTTCTACTTATCCTGCTGCCCTGCCACTGTGATTTGGACATTTTTGCAGGCACTCTTCTGTGCCCCCTTTTTTCTCTCCTCCCCATCCCACCCAGCCCTACCTCCTTCCCCTCCCCACTGCACCCGTATATATGTTTGTACAGATTTATTACTCTATTTTACTTGTACATATTTACTATTCTATTTATTTTGTTAATGATGTGCATCTAGCTTTACTTCTATTTATTCTGATGACTTGACACCTGTCCACATGTTTTGTTTTGTAGTCTGTCTCCCCATTCTAGACTGTGAGCCCATTTTTGGGTAGGGACTATCTCTATATGTTGCCAACTTGTACTTCTCAAGCCCTTAGTACAGTGCTCTGCACACAGTAAGCGCTCAATAAATATGATTGAATGAGTGAATGAATGAATTGATATTGAGTTGTCCTGGTGAATTTACCCATTGGTTGTACAAAATGTATATGTAAAACCTGAAATGGAACATTCTATAAATTTTAGACTGAAGCCACTGTATTAACTTTGTAGACAATGGGGATTGATAATAAATTGGTTTGATAAGGGGATTATGGAACTTTCCTGCAGAGGACTACTGGGGAGGCTTCATTTTTATTTAGTGTGGGCCGAAAAGTGGTTGTCATAAATCTCTCATCTTGTGCTTCACAAAACCTAGAGCTGCTTGAGTTTTTTCCCTTTAGTCTCTTGATCCTCATGGATGGCTTCAGAAGAGCCATTCCTGCCGAAAGGGATCTCAAGAGGGTTGACAATATATCAGGGGCGATGGCTACAAAATAATTTTGCGAATATAAGAAAGATCAGGGGAAGATGAATATGTGGATAAATAAGTGTTTAAGTGGTATAGTGGATCAATTGATGGGGATAAAATTGCTTCAGGTGGCTGTGAGGACAGTAATGTTGAGGTAGGGTGAAAATGATAGTAACGATTGTGGTATTTGTTCAGGGCCTATTATGTGTCAAAAATTGCACTAGGCACTGGGATAGATAGAAGGTAATAAGGGCTCACAGTCTAAGGGAGAACAGGTATTGTGTCCTCATTTTGCAGGTGAGGGAACTGAGGCCCAGAGAAGTTAAGCAACTAGCCCAGGGTCACACAGCAGGTAAGTGGCAGAACAGGAATTAGAACCCAGGTCCTCCAATTTACAGGCTTGTGCTATTTCTACCAAGTTATATGGCTGAGGTTGGATGGTTATATATCCTAGGAAAAAACAAATGGATTAGGGAAAGCCCATTGGACGGAGGGAGTTCAGCAGGGCAATGGCGATGAGAAGAGTAGCATCTGTAGGAATTATTGAATAATAATGATAATAATTTTGGTATATGTTAAGTGTTTACTTTGTACCAAGCACTATACTAAGTGCTGGGGTGGGTACAAGCAACCTGGGTTGGACACAGTCCCGTTCCCACATGAGGCCTACAGTTTAATCACTATTTTACAGATGAGGTATCTGAGAGTTAGGGTTAGGGTAAAGCAAAATGACTTGCCCAAAATCAGATAGAAGACAAGTGGCAGAGCTGGGGTAAGAACCCATTACCTTCTGACTCCCAGGACCCTGCTCTATCCACTATGCCATGCTGCTTTGGAGAATAATAATAATAATAATAATGGTGTTTATTAAGTGCTTACTATATGTGAAGCACTGTTCTAAGTACTGGCGGGGGCGGGGGGGGGGGGGTACAAGGTGATCAGGTTGTCCCACGGGGGGCTCACAGTCTTAACCTCCAGTTTACAGATGAGGTCACTGAGGCACAGACAAGTTAAGTGACTTGCCCAAAGTCACACAGCTGACAAGTGGCGAAGCACCCACTAAAATCCCATTATTACTACTGTGCTGCTTCTACTGTCAGCTGTGACATTCATTGTCACATTTATTGAGCACTCACTGTATGCAAAGCACTGTAATAAGTGCTTATCATTAAGGACATTGTGGAATAGCCTTAAAGCAACCAGGTTTGCTTAATAGTCCCATATCCCAGGTAGGCTAATGATAATTAAAATTCTTGTTTGTTTAGTGCTCGTGCACTGAGCACTGGACTAAGTGCTGGGGAAGATGGGAAGATATAGAAATGCAATATAGAGATCCCGCTGTTGTTCCCTGTATTTTTTCTCTCATCAGTCATCCTGTGTGGATCATATGTGCTGTGATGTTGGATCATTTCTCCTGCAGCTTGATTTGATTCAAGAAGCTTGTGGCTAAAAGAATATTCCTCATCAACCTATTCAAAAGCACTCCACTATACTCACATCACATAAATAACAATCTTTTCCATGGTTGAAGAACCAATTCCAGTTGGAGTATAGAACTCATTGCCTTCCACTTCCTTCAAGTCTTATCAATAAAGTCTGATGGCTTCAAAACTAGATTTTTAGCTGTTGGAGGTCAGGTCCCATCACTGGGGTAATAGAGCATTCTATAAATTTCAAACTGAAGCCGCTGTATTAACTTTGTCTTAAGATGCTGGGGATAGATAATAAATTGGCCTGATAAGGGGGTTATGGAAGTTTCCTGCAGAGGACTATGGGGGAGGCTTCATTTTTATTTAGTGTGGGCAGAAAAGTGGTTGTCATAAATCTGTGGGGGGAATGCCCCTTATAAGGGCAGGTAGAGAAAGATATCTCACACACACACATATATAATATATATATATATATAATATATTATATATACTATATATATAATATTTTTTAATATATATATTTGGTTTGGTACTCTGCCCAGTAATGAGAAGGACTTGTTGCTGGATGAAGAGAGAGTGCAGGGCTAGAGCCAGGGGGTGAGTTTCTATGGTGATTCTCCTGCAACACCCCAGTCCTTGCTTTTCTCTGCACTGATTTTCAGGACTTAGAAATGAATGTTCTTTGCTAGTGTGAGCAGTTAGAGCAATTTGTGGATGCTGTTTTGACTTAGATTCACTGTTCCTTCCTTCTAACTTGTTAGGGGAGAATCAAGATGTATCCGTACAAAATATGTCCCTTCTCTTATCGCATAATGACTGTAATAAAATATATACTTTCCCTTATGATAACGGTAATGATGTAGTGTTACCAGAGGTTCTCAACCTCCTTAACAGCCAAAAGAGCCCTCATTCATTCATTCAATCCTATTTATTGAGCACTTATTGTGTGCAAAACACTGTACTAAGCACTTGGGAGACTACAATATAACAATAAGCATACACATTCCCTGACCACAGTGAGTTTACACAGGGTCAAGCTCCTTGTGGGTAGGGAATGTGTCTTTTTGTTATTGTATTGTACTCTCCCAAGTGCTGAGTACAGTGCTTTGCACACAGTAAGAGCTCAATAAATACTACTGAATTAACGAATGAGCAGCATGGCTCAGTGGAAAGAGCATGGGCTTGGGAGTCAGAGGTCATGGGTTCTAATCCCGGCTCTGCCACTTATTGGCTGTGTGACTTTCGGCAAGTCACTTAAATTCTTTGTGCCTCAGTTACCTCATCTGTAAAATGGATATTGAGATTGTGAGCCCCACGTGGGACAACCTGATCACCTTGTATCCCCCCAGTGCTTAGAACAGTGCTTTGCACATAGCGCTTAACAAATACCATTGTTATTATGAATGAGAGACAGGATCCAGTCAGCGTCTGCTGGGCCCTAAAACCTTTCTGGTCTCTTGCTCCACTGTAGGCTAACAACTATCACCTCTCTGCTCTCATCCCTGCTGACACGCAGGAATAGCTTCACCATCCCCGTCTTCAGCAACAGGATTTGTTGCGTTGATACTATTTGCAAAATATGCAGAGAACTGCTGAGTACAGTGTACTGACTGGTTAAAGCTCTCAAATGCATCCTGTCGTAGAAGAACCAAACCACCTGACTGGGGGTCTCTCAATGCTTGACTCTGCAGTCCACTAAAAATCGGGGACATAGATGGACATTTGGAAGCCTCAGGACCTGCATAGATGAGCTAAAGAGGTTCTGTTACATTTAAATGTCACTGGGACTTTCACTTGCAATCCACAGATAAGCTTGTGGAATAGGCAATACAGTTACAAACCAAGAAGACCATTCAGTTACTGAAATGTTCCAACTTTCTATCCAAGAAGAGGTTCCTTGAAGCTGTTGGTGGTTTTCCAAGAGCTGATTATTGACATCTGTAAAAACATCAGCACTTTTGCTTTTCTACAAAAAAAAACCCTTATATGATTCCTGATTTTCTGCCTTAGAAATGATATTTTCTTTATGTTATGGAAATTCCTATTTTGAGGGACCTAAACTTAGATCCTTCCATATAAGGCTAATTTTATATGAAAAGCTCATCATTTTGAGCATATGTGTAATAGAAAAAGTGAGAACGATGAATTTCCATGATTCTTCTAAGTTTCAGTTTTTCCTTTTAGATCTTAAAAATACATTTTCCTTCCACTTTTAGCTGATTCTGAAGACAGCATGAAGGCTAAGTAATTTAATATTTCTTTCATTTTTAGTGTCACTTTTTAAATAACTGCCTTCTTTTGAGAGCTAATTTACAAATTCAACTCGTAAAGCAAAAAATAGAGCTTTTTATAGTTTTGTAACAGTGTTTTGAAACACATGTCAATGCGACCATATGTTTGAAATCCTCCAACAAACTGAGTCTGTGGAGGGTTTTTAAGCTCTTCATCTTATTTTTAATCATTCATCCTTTTCATTTCTCTTATACTATGGTCTTCTTTGGTGACTAAGCATGAGGTACTATCTTGAAGAAGCTCATAAAAATTAGAAGACTTCTCCAAGTCTTCTCCAAGTTGGGAGGACTAAACTAAATAACATACAACAGACTAGAGTTGTGTAAATATTTCAGTCTTTCAGAAATTAAGACAAAAAGACAATACATTGGCATTCGTCTAGCCATATTAAGAGACATATTCAGCTGGTTTGTCCCCTATATGGGAAGTCAGTGCTACTGATACATCTTTGATACTTTCCTCAGCACCACAGCACTTAAGTAAATGTCCTTATACTCTGCTGTTTCCCCTATCTGTAATTTATTTTCATATGCAGACTGTAAGCTCTAAACTCTTTGTGGGCATGGATCACATCTACCACCTCTGTCATCCTATCCCAAATGCTCAGTTCACTGCTCTGCACCCATATCAAGCGTTGATTAATATCTGGCATTTTAGTCTTAAGTAAAAGTTGGTATTTTAATTGTAGCCCTACTGTTTGTCCTCTGGAAATCAGGAAACCTATGTTCTAATCCCACTTTTGTTAGTTGGGGCTATGACATTAGTGGTGAAGATTTCTGATTAAATAATCATAGAAGGATGAGATGCAAGTGGGAGAAGATCAGCAGAAGTCCTGAAAAATAGCTAGCCAATGTGGACCCCAATATCCACAGCGGCTATAGCACTGTGATACAGCCTTGACATTATGCTTTGGTCACTGTGGCCCCAAATGTTTTCTGCATGTAAAAGTGCATTGTGCATTTGTGCATTTGCATTGTGCTGCATTTCTGTCCACCAACTTGCTTGTTGCACTCCATTTAACCCAACGCTTAGAATGCTACTTGGCAATCAATCAATCGGTCATATTTATTAAGCACTTACTGTGTGCAGAGCACTGTACTAAGAGTTTGGGAGAATAATCACTCTGTAAATACCACAATTATTAATTGGTGGTACTGAGAATGTATGGTGTGCAGAGCACTATACTATTAAGCGCTTGGGAGAGTACAGTAGAGTAAGTTGATATGATTCCTGCCCTCAAGAGTTTATGGTCCAACAGGGAAGACGGGCATTAATGTAAATCACAGATAAGGGAAGCAACTGCTTATAAAGATACGTATTCAAGTGCTGTGGTATGGTCAGGTGGAGTGACTACTTAAATGTTTACTGGGTTTAGACTCAAATGCAAAGGTGATGTGATAAGGAAGGAAAACAGGATAAGGAGATGAGAGGTTAGTCAAGCAAGGCTCTCTGGTGGAGTTGTAATTTTTAGTAGGGCTTTGAAGTTGCTGGTGAAGGAGTAGTGATCTTTCAGATATAAAGTGGAAGAGGGCTCTGGGTAGGAGGGAGATCAGAGAAAAGGACAGAAAAGGTAGATATGACATCACGTTTCACAGCTTGTCCAATATGTATCATGGATGATGGCTTCTGTCTACAACTGGAATTTGAGAGGGTGGTCATTGGCCTTCCTACAATAAATTAGTTTTGTGTTTTTTTTTGAGAAAACCCAAAGAGTTACTGCAACTGTAGACGTCAAAGTATAAGAAAATATGAACTTGGATATGTTGGATTGACATTCCTACATACAAGTAGATTTTTGCAATATGTACTGAAACAGCCTCTTAATTCTGGCTACATTATTTGTTTTGTTTGCTCACCGTTGTTTTTGAATGATGTTCTTATTCCCTTTGAGCCTTTGGCAGAGCCCTACTCTTTTTTTTCCACCCTTTTTGTTAATGCTCTGTTTTGCTACCGAGTGTTATCATATTCCTTTCAGCAAATGTTCCCATAAAGACATCTGTTTTCCGTAAAGGAAAGAGTAATTTGTGTGAAGTTTTTGAAAATTTGGATCTCAGAAGCACTAAACTTTTTAAAAAGAGGAAAATGTTAGTGTTAGACAACTGGGTCCTAGCCAGTCTTCTGGGTGAAGAGCAGGGTACCTTTTAGACTCTTCAATTGGAGCAGGCAGTGGTTTTGTGGGCAAGAAAAGGAGAAAACTACATGACCCAGGAAACTTAGCTACTTGACAATGTTTCACAGAGGCCACTGGGGTTTTCTAGGAGGCATTCACCTTCCCAGCCAGGAATATGGAAAGCTACATCCACCCCTGGGGAAGAGCTAAAATGTGGCTGATATAAATTTTTGAGTAATTCTTCAGAGTCCAAACCATCTCTGGAATGGCAGCTCTCTCATTGAGCCTATCTGCTTTGGGCCATGCCAGAAAATTACCTCTGCTTTGTTCTGGTACATGTGATGAGGTTTGCGTCTTTCTCTCTCTCTCTCCGTCTCTCCATCTGTCTCTCTCTGTCTCTGGCTCTATACGTCTGTCTCAGTCTCTCTCGATTTCTATGCCTCTCTGTCTCTCTTTCCTCAAACAGTACGTGTAGTAAAACTTCTTATGGGCAGGGATGTGACCACCAACTCTGTTTTACCCTTTCAAGCATTTAATACAGTACTTTACACACAATAAGCGCTCAGTAAATACCATAGATTTATTGATGGATTTACTTTTGTTTGTGATTTCATCTGTTTTCTGAGCCCAAAGTATTATATTAAGGGACACAGGGGATCGGTAATCCAGGAAGTGAGGAGCTTTAGTAATCAAACATTTCATTGTATTTATTGAGTGTGTACTGTGTGCAGAGCACTATGCTAAACATTTGGGAGTGTACAATACACTGAGTTGATAGGCACATTCCAATCTGTTGGAGGACTCAACATTTGGATCGCTGTGTTCTTTCCAGTTGAATATTCTTCCTCAGAACCCATATCAGCCATGGTAATTTGGGGTTTTGTAGAGTTTTCCTTAGGATCTTGTCCCAACTCCCTTCTCTCTTCATTCCTTTTGAATTCCCTGGGCCAAAGAGAGTTAATATTGTTACTCTGTGTTCCTTGTAAATCAACATGAAGCAGCGTGGTCTAGTGGATAGAGCCTGGGCCTGGGAGTGAGAAGGACCTAGGTTCTAATCCCAGCTCGTCTGCTGTGTGACCTTGGGGAAGTCATTTGACTTCTCTTTGCCTGTTATCGCAACTGTAAAATTTGGATTAAGACTATGAGTTCCAAGTAGGACAGGGCCTCCTGTGTCCAATCTGATTTGCTTGCATCCACCCTGGTGCTTGGTACAGTGCCTGACACATAGTAAGCACTTACTATGTAAATACCACAGTAATAGCAAGATGTCCCCATTAAAAGTTAACTAGATTCAGAAAACATATGAGAAGCTCTATGGCCTAGTGAGAAGCAGTGTGGCCTAATGGATAGAGCATGGGCCTGGGAGTTAGAAGGACCTGGTTTATAATCCCAGCACTGCTACTTGTATGCTGTTAGCCTTGGGCACGTCATTTGACTTCTGTGTGCCTCAGTTTCTTCAACAGAAAAATGGGGATTCAATACCTGTTCTCCCTCGACTTAGACTGTGAAACTCATGTGAGACAAGGACTGAATCCAATCTAATTGACCTGTAGCTGAAAACAGTGTTTGACATAAAGTAAGCACTTAACAAATGCTAGAAAAAAGGTTACTCCAATACTTAGTAGGTAGATGCATTGTCTTGTTTTAGTCAAAAGACCATCAGCTATTTTGGGAGAAAAGTCTAGAACTCTTTATCCTCTCTCTGTACCATTTACCCATGACCTACAGTGCTCCCAGCAAGGTCAGCTAAGACAGCATGGTGTAGTGGAAGAGCGTGAGTCTGGAACAGTGGATTTGAGTTCAAGCTCTGCCGTTGGTCTTCTGGGTGACCGTGGGCAAGTCACTGAATCTCTGTGTACTTGTTTCCTCCTCTGTAAAATGGTAAAATGTAAAATAATAATAATGATATTTAAGTGTGTCTGTGTGTCAAGCATTGTACTCCATGCTGATATTTGTGTACATACTATGTGCCTTGTAATGTACAATATGACCAGTTCATTTATTCATTCAATCATATTTATTGAGGGCTTACTGTGTGCAGAGTGCTGTACTAAGCACTTGGGTTGAGTACAGTATAACAATAAGCAGACGTATTCCCTGCCCACAATGAGCTTACCATCCACACATGGGGCTTACAGTTTAAGAGGGGAGGGAGAACAGGTAGCTTATTTTGCAGGTGAGGAAACTGAGGCACAGATGAGTTAAGTGGGTTTCCCATTGTACTCCATGCTGATATTTGTGTACATACTATGTGCCTTGTAATGTACAATATGACCAGTTCATTTATTCATTCAATCATATTTATTGAGGGCTTACTGTGTGCAGAGTGCTGTACTAAGCACTTGGGTTGAGTACAGTATAACAATAAGCAGACGTATTCCCTGCCCACAATGAGCTTACCATCCACACATGGGGCTTACAGTTTAAGAGGGGAGGGAGAACAGGTAGCTTATTTTGCAGGTGAGGAAACTGAGGCACAGATGAGTTAAGTGGGTTTCCCAAGGTCACATATCAGGCAAATGGTAAAACGTGTGCTGGAACTCAATTCCTTGACTCCAAGGCCTGTGCTGTTTCCACCCTTTCCATTACGCCTTGCTGCTTCTCCAATACCTGCCTTTCTATCTCTATCACTGTCTTGTTGGGAAGACAAAGAGGACATTAATAATATGAGAGGGTTCTGAGAATGAAAGAACTCTACAAAACCAAAAGTATTATTATATAACAATAATGATCTAATGGGAACTAGCATAGCCTAAAAGAGCACAGACTTGGGAGTTAGAGGACCTGGGTTCTAATTCCAGCCCCACCACTTCTCTGCTGTGTGACCTTGGGCAACTCCTTTAACTTCTCTGTGCCGTAGTTTCTCCCTCTGTAAATCCTACATCCTTTTACTTTAACTGTGAGCCCCATGTGGGACAGGCACTGTGGACAACCTGATTATCTTGTATCCAACCCAGCGCTTAGTAAAATGCTTGGCATATAAGCACTTAATAAATATTATCAATATCATTATTATCATCATCATAACATACCCATGCTGTAATGAGATATGGATCTGGGTATCCTGGGGAAGTTCTGGAGCTACTGTGCAGATCAGAGATGAGGAGTAAGGTTCCGGACCCCAGCTGCCCCTTGTCTGCCATAAGACTTTGGGCATGTCCCTTTACTTTTGTGCCTCCATTTCCTCATCTACAAAATGGAGATTAAGACTGAGAGCCCCATGTGGGACAGGGACTGTGTCCAACCTGATTATCTCGTATCTACCCCAGTGCCTAGTGTAGTGCCTGGGACATAAAAAGTGCTTAACAAATACCATCAAAAAGAAGGAAAATAGCTGGGCAAAAGGTGGACAAGCTACAGTGACCTAAAGGTGTGTTGAAGCTACACAGAAAAAAAAACCCAGAGTGGTGAGCCTTGCCTTCAAATTACTGGTTCTCTATTCTAGGCTAGATTGACTATGGCCATGATGCCCTGAAGTTAGCCGCATCACCCAGCCTGCACCAAGAAATGATAGTGGATTTGATCTCTTGTGACATCCTACCTAACTCATACCTTCCCTAAGCACATTAAAGTGTCAAAAATTATATGTGTTGCTTGAGGGGAAAAAAGGAGGATCTTTTATCCGAACTGGAAATAGTAAAAAGTGAATTTGGCAATGTGAGAGCTAACAGAAGCCCTTAACGCATAGCGTAGTAGATCGTTACTTTTCTTAGTTTAAAGGCATAGTTTCAGATATTGTGATTTTATTACCAATCAGTGGTATTTAATGAGTCTTTACTTTTTGTAGAGCACTAGTGCTTGTGATAGTACAATACAACAGAGTCGGTAGACACGTTCCCTTACCCACAAGGAGCTAATTGCCAGAAGAGCTGTCCCTGTAGCTATTGCAAACGTTTGCCTCCTGGTAACTCCTCACCATTGGCTTTAAGACACTTGGTCCCTTGCCCCCTCCTACCGCACCTCACTACTCTCCTACAAATCTTAGCCCACACGCTTCTCTTCTCTAATGCTAACCTTCTCACTGTACTTCGATCTCATCTATCTCACTGCCTACCTCTCACCCACATCCTGCCTCTGGCCTGGAATACCCTCCCTCCTCATATCCGACAGACAATGCCTCTTCCCCTCTTCAAAGCATTACTGTAGGCAATCTCCTCCAAGAGGCCTTCTCTGAATCCTCTTCTCCTTTTCTACAGCTCCCTTTTGTGTTGTCCTGACTTGCTTCCTTTATTCATCCCCAGTTCCAGCCCCGCAGCACTTATGTACATATCTGTAATTTTATTTATTTATATTAACGTCTGTCTATCCCTCTAGATTGTAAACTCATTGTGGGCATGGAATGTGTCTGTTCTATTGTTGACTTGTACTCTCTGAAACTCTTAGTACAGTGATCTGCATATACTAAGTGCTCAATAAATACAATTGATGTTGTATTGTACTCTCTGAAACTCTTAGTACAGTGATCTGTGTATATTAAGTGCTCAATACAATTGACTGACATTTTTGCTGAGCCTATCCAACACGACAGATGATTTTGTAGCATTTATCGAGCACCCACTTGATGCAGTTCTAGGTGCTTGGAAAGTATAAAACTAATAAAGTGGCACCTTCCCTGACCACAGCACCTTCCCTGACCACAGGGTCTCAAACTATAACTTACTGTTGTCTTGTTGGACTGCTCACCTTGGGAAGGTGAGGGCCAGATTCTCTAGACTGTAAGCTAGTTGTGGACAGGGAGTGTTTCTGTCATCTCTGTTGTATTCCCCCAAGCACTTAGTAGAGTGCTCTGCCCCAGTAAGTGCTCAATAAATATAATCAATTGGATATGGGGGACATCAGTATAGCTGTGCTAGATCACCACTGGCTCTTGAAAGAGTCATGGTCTCCTAGTAGCTTCATTTTGCAGCACTGTTGTTTTTTTTTAACAACTGCTAACCTGAATTATTTTTGAAACCTCTGTGCTCTTTAATGGGTGGTTTTTGAATCGAAATTTATGACGAAAGCCAACACCTCCACCTTGTTTTGGGAAAAAAGTGAGTGACATGTATAATGACTTCCATATGCTACAAATGTACCAACTTCTGCTCTTATGAAAGAAAAGTTCCCAAGCAACATGAAATCTTTGCCTACTATATTGTTCTGCTTCAGTGGTTTCGAGATTTCTTGAATAGTAGTGAGTAGGTGTGCAGACCTGATTAAGTGAATGGTGTTCAGAGGCAGAAAATCTTTACAACAACTAAGCACTGATAGCTATACAGAATGAACCTATTACTCAGCGTGGTCTGGTGGAAAGAACACGGGCCTGCGAGTCAGATGACCTGGGTTCTAATCCTGGCTCTGTCATTTGACTGCTTCCTGACTTTAGGCAAGTCACTTCACTTCTCCGTGCCTCAATTGCTTCATCTGTAAAACGGGGATTATGAGTGTGAGCACCATGGGCAACAGGGACTTTGTCCTACCCAATTGTCTCTACCCCAGTGCTTAATACAGTTCCTGGCATATAATAAGCACTAACAAATACCACAGTTATCATTAATTATTATCATTACTTTGGAAGACACTCTACTGTGTGTTAAGAAAGTGCTGTTGGTTAGCTCTCAAACCCATTTTCACTATTTGCCTTTTACTACAAAGTCTGAATGGTATTATGTAGTTGCGGGGAACGTGTCTACCGAGTCTAATAAATTGTACGCTCCCAAGTGTTTAATTCAGTGCTCTGCACACTATAAGTGCTCAATAAATATGATTGATTTTGATTGCCCTAGAGCAATGAGAAAAGAGCTTTCTGCATCTTTATTCCTTTCTTGCCTTCCTTCAGTATTTCACTGGAAAAGAGAAGCAGGGTGGCCTAGTTAAAAGAGCCCTGGGAGTCAGAGGATCTAGGTTTTAATCCTGGCTCTGTCACTTGGCTACTCTAAGACCTTGGGGCAGTTACCTTATTTCTCTAGGCCTCTTTTTCCTCACCTGGAAATAGAGATTAAATGCCTGGTCTCCCTCTTATTTAGTCTCCTTGTGACACCGGGTCTTTGTATGACCTGTTTATCTCATATTCTCCCCAGTACTCAGTACTGTACTTAGAGAAGCAGCATGTTGTAGTATCTAGAACCTGGACCTGGGAATTAGAAGGTCTGGTTCTAATCCTGCCTCTGCCACTTGCCTGCTGTGTGACCTTGGGCAAGTCACTTAAGTTCTCTGTGCCTCAGTTATTCATCTGTAAAATGGGGATGAAGACTTTGAACCCGATTTGGGACAGGGACTGTGTCCCACCTAATGTGCTTGCTTGTGCCTCCCTTGGGACAATGAAATCATAATGTTGTCCTTTGATAAAAATAGTATTAAATGCAGTTTCATTCCTTGCTAATGGTAGATCATACATACCAAAATCATACCAGGGACTTCTTGTTGTAAAATATGCTTTATTTTACATATTCTAGACTATGAGCCCACTGTTGGGTAGGGACTGTCTCTATATGTTGCCAACTTGTACTTCCCAAGTGCTTAGTACAGTGCTATGCACACAGTAAGCGCTCAATAAATACGATTGATTGATTGAACACTTCTGTGTTAAAAATTGTCTGGGTAAACATTTGTCATTTAGTGGAATATAATAATAATAATGGTATTTGTTAAGTGCTTACTATGTGGCAAGCACTGTTCTAAGCGCTGGGGAGGGATACAAAGTAATCAGGTTGTCCCACATGGAGCTCACAGGCTTAATCCCCATTTTACAGATGAGGTAACTGAGACACAGGAACTGAAGTGACTTGCCCAAAGTTGGATGGTTGACAAGTTGCGGAGCCGGAATGAGAGCCCATGACCTCTGACTCCCAAGCCTGTGCTCTTTCCACTGAGCCACATGCCTAGAGGTATATAGAAAGAAGAACAATGTCAGCATCATCTGAAAATTGGTTGAGCCTGAAAGTATTTTTTATTCATTCAATCGTATTTATTAAGCATTTACTGTGTGCAGAGCACTGTACTAAGCACTTGGGAAGTACAAGTTGGCAACATATAGAGACGGTCCTTACCCAACAGCGGGCTCACAGTCTAGAAGGGGGAGACAGACAACAAAACAAAACATATTAACAAAATAAAACAGAATAGTAAATATGTACAAGTAAAATAGAGTAATAAATCTGTACAAACATATATACAGGTGCTGTGGGGAGGGGAAGGATGTATGGCGGCGGGGAGGGGGAGAGGACTCCTTGCAGCTAAGGGCCCTACAATGTGCCAGTTTATTGTTGTATTATCCTCTCCCAAGTGCTTAGTACAGTGCTCTGCACACCATAAGCACTCAATAAATTCAGTTAACTGACCGATAACAGTCCCAGCCACCACAGCCACAGAAGAGGGTATTGGGGAAAGACAGTTCTGTGCAACCAGGAAATAGGGTGCCTCTGATGCTGGAGAAGTGGGGTGCTGAGGGTGGGACAGTCATGCACAGAGAGCTGTAGATCAATCAATCAATCAATCATATTTATTGAGCGCTTACTGTGTGCAGAGCAGTAGATGACACCGTGTAGATGCCCTCCCATCCATCAGAGGGAGAAGCAGTGTGGCCCAGTGGATAGAGCACAGGCCTGGGTGTCAGGAGGCCCTGGGTTCTAATTCCAGCTCTGCCACATTTCTACTGTGTGACCTTGAGCAAGTCACTTAACTTCTCTACACCTCAGTTACCTCAACTGTAAAATGGGGATTAATAGTGTGAGCCTACGTGAGAAAGGGACTGTGGCCAATCTGATTAACTGGAATCTAACCGAGCTCTTAGTACAGTGCCTGGCACATAGTAAGCACTTAACAAATACCATTAAAAAAAAAACAAAAAAAACAAACAAACTAAAGTGCCAGTTGTCTCTGGGCAGAAAAAAAGCTGAGTTTACCATTATGCCAGCTCTTCTGACTGCATAGATTTTTCCCATGAGCTATCCCACTATTCTCAGCAGGCTGCCTGGGAAAGAAATGCAGTGGAGGAAGCCTACATAATCTCCTAAATACAGTGTGGGGACTTTCTAGTCAGCATACTCAATCTTACCTTAATTAGCAAAGCACAGATATATATTCAACAAATGGAAAATATAAATGTGTGGAATTAGATGAATTCTTAAAATCAATCAGTAAATGGTATTACTGTGTAAGCACTTACTGTGTGCAGAGGACTCTACTAAGCATTTGGGAGAGTACAATATAACAATATAGTTGCCTACAAGAAGTAACAGTCTAGAAGTAAGTTTGCATTCTAGAGATGAGCCAACTGTCTAGATAGGATACTGACCATACTCTTTTCTTAGAGACATTAAATAATTTTCTTAGCTCATGAAATGCCAGGTTTCATAGCTTTGCAAATAATTCTAAAAGCAGACTAGGTATCCTGTGTTACCTCTATTCCTATTTACTCTTACAATATACTACCATGCCCTCCCTATTTGGACACATTCTCTACTTGCACAGTTACATCTGTAACCGGCAATAGATCTTGGAAAGCCATAAAAGGTCACTTTTAAAGAGGGAGAGAGAGGGAAAAAGAGACAATTTTGTCGTATTTTCCAATCCTCATTGGACTACTCCATTTTCTTTTTCCCTTTATTCAGGGTGCACAATTTATATTCCTGATTGAGGTGGACATACTTTGGACTGTAAGCTTGTTGTGGGCAGGGTACTCTGTTGTACTCTTCCAAGTGCTTAGTATAGTGCTCTGTACACAGTAAATGCTCAATAAAGACGACTGATAAATTGACACTAACTACTTACATTGCTCTTATTCATGTATTTACACTTTCATAGAATAATATGTATTTTGATGAAATATTTTTATTATGTATCATCAGTGTTAATGATATTTATTGAGTGCTTACTGTGTGCAGAGCACTATTTGTCAACACTTGGGAGTGTACAGTACAACAATGCTGGCAGACACATTCCCTGTCCACAATGAGCTTACAGTCTAGAGTGGGAGATGGAAATTAATATAATAATTTACAATATATAAGTGCTGTGGGATTGAGAGTCACAGATTTAAGTGTAGGTATTGAGAAATATCTAAATTATGTTTGCTGTTCGTAGATTGTATGAAAGCAATAAAATGTAATTTTTTCAAAGTACTGAATTCTGATTTTCCCAAGCAAAAAGATATAATATAGTGTCCTCATCAGCTTTTGAACCCTAAACATTTTTTTGTTCTGGAAATAATTGTACTCTTCTCAATTTATTTAAAGACACTGAAGATCTATAACTTTACACTTGAAAGGGTGTTAATTTTAGGGCCAAAGGGTTGTATCTTCAAATGCTATGTTCTCAAATAGCACTATTAACCTGTCATTAATTCCATCATTATGCTCTGTCATCTCTATTCACATCCATTCAGAAGTGCTGAGGGGTATGTAGATATTATTTTCCTACACATTTCAAATCACTATAGCATGGATTAAAATAGAGATGACCATAAATGAATATATATTACTTTTTTCAATAAAAACACATTCAACCTGAGTGTAATTAAGCCATTTACTTGAACAGTTGTATTTGCAATGCACCAAATTAGGTATTTTTCTGTCTTATATAATCACTCCATTTTTTTCTTTAATCAGAAATGTACCGCTTTGTGTCCAGCTGCCTGAAAAAAACCTTTCAGAATTTAAAAGAAAACTTCCCACTGCTCTTTGTGACTGCCGTTTTTTCTTTCCTAGATGTATTATATGTCAGAAGGGTGAGCTTTAGGTTATTTGAGTTGCCAGGGTACTTTTGAACTAACTTGAGACTTCTTTGTTGGGTAGAGAAGTACATCATTTCCTATAATGTGGGCTGAAGAAAACTGTTTGGTTTCTTGTTCATCAGCAACAAAGAAATTGTTCTTGCACAATGACACAAAAATCAACTTGGACCTTGTAGGAAAAAACAGAATTTAGTGTATGGAAAAGGAAGAGCAAAGCTGTGGATCATAAGCAGAAATTTTGCTACTGATACTAGCTATCAACAAGGCATATCAAAGGACATCCAAGTATAAACATACCTTGATTAAACTTCTGTTTTCAACTCTACGGCTTGCAAACAGTTTTGAGTTCTTACTGTGTACAGAGCTCTATACTAATTGCTCAGGAGAGTAATAATAATAATGATAGTATTTGTTAAGCGCTTTCTAGGTGCCATGTACTGTTCTAAGCGCTGGGGGAGAAACATGGTCATCAGGTTGTCTCACGTGGGGTTCAGTCTTAATGTCCCTTTTACAGATGAAGTCACTGAGGCCCAGGGAAGTTAAGTGACTTGCCATAAGTCACACAGCTGATAAGTGGAGGAGCTGGGATTAGTGCATTGTAACAAAGTTCGTAGATGTGTTACCTTCACACAGTGAGCTTACAGTCTAAAGGGGGAGACAGACATTAATACAAATAAATTAATTACAGATATGTATGTAAGCGCTGTGCTGCTGAGGGAGGGTACAACTCCAAGTTTAAGGGCAGTGCAGAAGGAAGTGGGAGAAGAGGAAATGAAGGTTTAGAGAAGATGTGATTTCAATAAGACTTTACAGAGGGCAGGGGAGTTGGAAGAGTGATCACCTGTCAGATATGAATGAGGAGATAGTTTCAGGCCAGTGGCAGGATGTGGGTGAGAGGTGGGTGGCCAAATAGATATGATCGAGGTACAGTGAGTTGGTTGGCTTTAGAAGAGAGAAGTGTGTGGGCTGGGTTGTAGTAGGAGACCAGTTAGATGGTTAGGGAGAAGATGACGGAGACCTTTAAAGCCAATGTTAAGGAAGTTTGGTTTGATGCAGGAGTGGGCGCGCAACCACTGGAAGTTCTTGAGGAGTGAGGAAACACAAACTGAAAGGTTTTGTAGAAAAGTGATCCCCACAGCTGAGTGAAGTATGAACTGGAGTGGGTAGAGACAGGGAGGAGGAGAGTTCAGCAAGGAGGCTGATGCAGTAATCAAGGAGGGTCAGGATAAATTATTGGATTACCTTGGGAGCAGGTGGAGAGGAAAGAGTGGATTTTCAGGATGCTTTGAAGCTTGAATCGACAGGATTTTGTGACCGATTGAATATGTGTGTTGAAAGAGAGAGATGAGTCAAGGACAACATCAGAAGGCCAGGATTTGGGTGGAAAAATTAGGAGTTCTTATTTGGACATTTTAAGTTTGAGGTGTCAGCGGGTCATCCGGATAGAGATGTCTTGAAGGCAGGAAGGAATACGAGACTGCGAAGGAGGAGATGCTCAGGGCTGGAGATGTAGATTTGGGAATCATCCTCATAGAGATGGTTGTTGAAGCCACATGAATGAATGAGTTCTCTAAGGGATTGGCTGTAGATGGAGGATAGAAGGGGACCCAGAACTAAGCCTTGAGGCACCCCCACATTTGGAGTTGGGGGGGCAGAGGTGGGGCTGGTTAAAGATTTTGAGAAGGAGTATCTGGAGAGATAGGAGGAGAACCAGGAGAGGACAATGTCCGTGAAGCCAAGGTTGGTTAGTGCTTCCAGGAGATGGGTAATCCACAATGTCAAAAGCAGCTGAAAATCGAGGGGAATTAGGATTAGACCCCATTGGATTTGGCAAGGAAGAGGTCATTGTAAATTTAGAGATAGTCCCCATGGAGTCCAGGTGGGATTGCAGGGGGTCAAGAAGAGAATTGGAAGAGAAGTGGAGGTAATGGGTGTAAACAACTTAAGAAATTTAGAGAGTAAACGTAGGATGGAGATGGAACGATAACTGGAGGGTGCTGTGTGGTTAAAATAGGCCTTTTTTCTTTTCAGGATGAGGCTATATGGACAAGTTTGAAAGCAGTAGGGAAGGAGCCAATGGACAGTGGAAGATGGCAGTCAGGGAGAGAAGAATGAAAGTGTGTTAGTAAGGTGTGAGTTGATGGGGTCGAGGGACTAGGTGGGGTTGCTAGAGATCACTTGAGATACTGCTTGGAAATATATTTCCAGATATAAAGATGTAGCTAGAAATTTCACAAATTTTATAGTGTGTGGACTTCATTAGTAGCCCTAGAAAATTTGAGAACATGATACATTTTTAGAAAGTTTTCCAATTCAATCTATATTTTCTATTCATTTTAAAACTGAATGTATAGGAAATATTAGCAAACTGAAGACTCCTGATGACTTTACTTTTCAGAAATAATAGCAACAGTATTTAGAGAGGACAGTGTGCAGAGAATTGTACTTTACATTTGAAGAACATACAAAAAATAGGCATAGATCTCTTTCTTGACCTTACTGTGCAGTGGGTGAGTCAGTCTACATAAATGGGCAAATTTTTGAGGAGTTCTTGTTGCTCTAAACTTGACAGACTATTAAGCTTGAATTCACTAGAATGACTCAGTCAACTGGCTCTCATGGAAATATCTTCTTTAAAAATAAATCCTTGTTTTTACTCAGAATTTGCAGAACTTGTTATCGACCCTCTCTTGATAGTGAGAGTATAAAATCGCAGCATGCATCTCTTTTCACATATTCCCTTTGCCTTGCTAAGTTGTCAAGGGAATACCAACATCTAAGATCTTAAGAAAGAAGAAGCAACCTCCTTAAAATTCGGCTTCATTAATTTCGGTGCTTGGTGTCAGGGAACATATCTTTTAACTCTTTCGTATTGTACTCTCCCAAGCATGAGTGCAGTGCTCTGCACATACTACGTGCTCAAATAGCATTGATTGATTCATGATGAATGATTACTTTTATATGGATTTATCCTAAAAATGGAATGACTCAAAACAAGAAAAAAAGACTGCCATTCTCAAGTGTTTATTCACCCCTTCTGTGGTAACCTACAAATTGTTAACTGCAATAAAAAGATTTTTTTGGTTTTGAATTTTGATTTGTTTGAATCATACCAACTGAGGAACAATATGTTTAGTGAAACTTGTCAATATTGATTTCTTTTTTTGTGTTTTAAGTTAAGAATGCTATAAGAACAGGGCAGATCAGCCTGGCCAAGAATGAAGGAATAAAGGCACGTGCCTTTCTTCTGAAATCCTGGTTTTTAGCTGGATCTAATAACCTAGGTGATCCATCCTTCATACATTTAGTTTGAGATCTCCACCCAGAATCCTGCAACACTAAGAGTTTCTGATCTCCTTGTTAAAAGCACCCATTCACTAGCCTTAGATATGGGCAGGGAATGTGTCCACCAACTCTGTTATTATAGTACTCTCCCAAATGCTTATTACAGTGCTCTGCAAACAGCAAGCCCTGAATAAATACCATCGATTGATTGATAGTTCACTGAGCTTAGTGGAAATGTTCATGAACCTACATGAGAGCTTCAAGAACTATGTCAAGAAGACGGTCCCATCTAAAAGATCCTTGGATACAATGAGTAAGACTCAACCTTGCTGCTTCCAAGTGCTGCTTTTGGTTAGTCCTAGTTCTAGTCCTAGAACTAGTCCTAGTTCACTTAGAATGACTTAGTCTCCTTCCTTCTCCCTCAGAGAAGCAGCGTGGCTCAGTGGAAAGAGCCCGGGCTTTGGAGTCAGAGGTCATGGGTTCAAATCCCGGCTCCGCCAACTGTCAGCTGTGTGACTTTGGGCAAGTCACTTAACTTCTCTGTGCCTCAGTCGCCTCATCTGTAAAATGGGGTTAAAACTGTGAGCCCCCCGTGGGACAACCTGATCACCTTGTAACCTGCCCAGCGCTTAGAACAGTGCTTTACGCTTAACAAATACCATTTTTATTATTATTATTATTCCTGCTCTATGGTCTTCTGCGTGTCCCAATTCCTGGATTGGCTGCCTCTGAACATGGGGTCCCTATTGGCAGATTTGACCCTCCAGTTAAGGCTTTGGGGTCAAACTTGGATCTGCCACTTGTCCGCTGTGTGAATTTGAGGAAGTTATTAATTGGTTTCTGTTACTTAATCTGTAGAATGGAGATTATAAATACAATTAAGAGGATTTTTAAGAGACAAATCATCCTCATGTTTAGGACACCCCTGGCCCAAACAACCCCACAATCCTAAACTCATCAATATTAATAATAATAATAATAATAATGGTATTTGCTAAGTACTTACTATGTGTCAAGCACTGTACTTAGTACTGGGGTGGATACAAGAAGATCAGATTGGACACAGTCCTTTGTCCCACGATGGGCTCAAAGTCTCAATCCCCATTTTACAGATGAGGAAATTGAGCCCCAGAGAAGTGAAATGACTTGCCCTAGGCCACACAGCAGAAAAGTGGCGGAGCTTGGATTAGAACTCATGACTTTCTGACTCCCAGGCCTGGGCTCTGCTCTATTCACTATGCCATGCTCAAGATCAAAATGTTCAAAAAAATGTTAGAACTATACCTTTTATAAATGTCATCCTTTAAGGAGCCAATTAATTTGATTGGCTTGTCATATAGCATTTTTAAAAAGAAGATTGCAGCTGTGTAGGGATTGAGATGAAGCTCTCCCAGAGCAGAGGGACTGCAGAGAGGAAAGGTGAAGAGAGTACATATATTCCGAGGTGTGTGTGTGTAATAGAAGGAGAAGGGAATGAAAAAGGAGTGAATCAGTCAATGGTATTTGATCGCTTACATGTGCAGAATATTGTATTAAGTACTTGGAATAATGCAATACAACAGAATCTGTAGAAACGTTCCATGTCCGCAATCCAGAGGGGGAGGCAAACATTAAATTACGGGTTTACAGAAGTGCTATGGGGTGCAGGTGGCAGCGTGGCTCAGTGGAAAGAGCACAGACTTGGGAGTCAGAGGTCATGGGTTCTAATCCTGACTCTGCCACTTGTCAGCTGTGTGACCTTGGGCAAGTCACTTAACTTCTCTGTGCCTGTTACCTCACCTGTAAAATGGGGATTAAAAGTGTGAGCCCCACGTGGGACAACCTGATTACCTTGTATCTACCCCACAGCTTAGAACAGTGCTTGGCACATAGTAAACGCTTAACAAATACCAACTGTATTTTTATTATTATTACAGATCCAAGTGCATGGGAGATGTAGAACCGGGAGGGAAGAGGGGAAATGAAGGCATATTTGGGGGAGGCTTCTTGGAGGAGATGTGATTTTAATAAGTCTTTGAAGGTGAGGATGGTGATCGTCTGTTGGATAGGAAGAGGGAGAGAGTGCCAGGCCAGAGGCCCATCATGGGCTATGAGTCACCAGCTAGATAGGTGAGATGGAGGTACAGTGAGTAGGGTTTTTTTTTTATTTTAAGCACTTACTATGTGCAAAGCACTGTTCTAAGTGCTGGAGGGAATACAAGGAGATGAGGTTGTCCCATGTGGGGCTCACAGTCTTAATCCCCATTTTCCAGATGAGGGAACTGAGGCCCAGAGAAGTTTAGTGACTTGCCCAAGGTCACACAGCAGACATGTGGGGGAGGCGGGATTCGAACCCATAACCTCTGACTCCCAATCCCGCGCTCTTTCCACTGAGCCAGGTTGGTGTTAGAGGAGCAAAGTGTGTGGGCTGGGTTGTAGAAGGAAATCAGTGAGGTAAGATAAGTGAGGGTGAGCTGGTTGAGTGCCTTAAAGCCAGTGGTAGGGAGGATTTATTTGATGTGGAGGTGGCTGATCAACAAGGACTGTGAGCTCATCATTTATTCAGTCATATTTATTGAGCAGTTTCTGTGTGCAGAGCACTGTGCTAAGTGATTGGAAAGTACAATACAGCAGTAAAGAGAGACAATCCCTGCCCACAACTTGCTTACAGGGAACATGTCTTCAAACTCTGTTATATTAAATTCTTCCAAGCAATTATTACAGTGCTCGGCATACTGTAAGCAGCCAGTAAATACCATTGACTGATTGGAGGAGTGGGGAGATGTAAGGTGAATGGTTTTTTTTTGAGCAATGATCTGGGCAGCAGAGTGAAATATGGACTGCTCAGAGCAGTGACAAGAGGCAGGGAGGAGGCTGAAGAAGTAGTCAAAACAGGGTATAATGAGCGCTTGGCTCAGCGTAGTAGCACTTCGGATGAACAGTAAAGGGTGTATTCTAGCTATGTGTTTTTGTTTTGGGTTTTTTTATGGTATTTGTCAACCACTCACTGTGTGTGAGGCAATGTGCTAAGTGCTGGGCTACATACAAACCAATCACATTAAATGTTGTGAAAGTAGAACCAACAGGATTTGGTGACAGGTTGAATCAAGAAGCAGCATGGCTCAGTGGGAAGAGCACGGGCTTTGGAGTCAGAGGTCAGGGGTTCAAATCCCACTGCTCTACATGTCTGCTGTGACCTTGGGCAAGTCACTTAACTTCTCTGAGCCTCAGTTACCTCATTTGTAAAATGGAGATTAAGACTGTGAGCCTGACGTGGGACAACCTGATCACCTTGTATCCCCCCAGCACTTAGAACAGTGCTTTGTGCATAGTAAATGCTTAACAAATGCCATTATTATTATTATTATTATATGTGGGTTGAATAGGTGATAGGAGTCGAGTTTAATGCCAAGTTTGAAGAGGTGA
The DNA here is from genome assembly GCF_015852505.1 of Tachyglossus aculeatus. NCBI lineage: Eukaryota > Metazoa > Chordata > Mammalia > Monotremata > Tachyglossidae > Tachyglossus > Tachyglossus aculeatus. Next base: position 30,332,045 of record NC_052079.1, on the reverse strand, counting down.
TTTCTCCTAAAAATTCCTATTGATTTTGACTATTTGTTATCTAACTTGGTTTATAAGAATTGTGAAATCAAGTGCTGAGGTCTAAATTGTAGTTGTGGCTATTCGTTATCAGGTAAGGGCAGAGTCATTTTCATAATTAAGTGGGGCTGTAAAAATTAATAAGGTACAAAAATTGCATAGCCATGCAGTTCCTTACAAAATATAGATTCTGAAGTACCCTCCATTTTGGTAGCACAGATGTGGTGCTTTTGCTTTATGTTGAAACTAGAATAATGGGACTTTAAATTTGTAAGTACAATTTTTAAAAACCTCATTCCTTTTTGTTAGTGGTAAAAGCTTGGATTTCCACCATCATAAATCATCACTTTAGATCATTCAGATACAATTTTCAAGCTCAAATGAATTTTAACCTTTCTCAGAAATTACACCTTCAGGCACAAGATTTTTGTCTAAACCTTATTAGAAATGGAAGCTTAAATGTTAACACAATAAAATAAGCTTGAAATGACAGTGATCATTTCTACAATTCTTTCATTTTCAAATTAGATAGTGGGATAATTAGTTTGATTATACAGTAATGCACATTTTCTACTTGAAGCTCTAAATTAAAGTTTTAACCAAAATTAGGCTATAATTTGACTTAATGTAATTTTCCTGAAGCTTTTTCATATTTATAGTGGATTTTATTGTTTCTGTTTCTGTATTTTATCTCACGATCGCACTCTGACTCTGCTTTTGTGTGTGATAGTTCCTATAGGTTGAGACTTCATCTAAAGGGAAACCCAAAATGATCATAAACTATAGGACTTTCACAGTACTAGAAATGGAAATCAATCAATCGTATGTATTGAGTGCTTACTGTGTGCAGAGCACTGTACTAAGCGCTTGGGAAGTACAAGTTGGCAACATATAGAGACAGTCCCTACCCAACAGTGGGCTCACAGTCTTGGAAACTAAAATATTGATGAAACGATGGAATGACTCAATGTAGCCTCCAACCCCATCCTGCCACACCTTATTAAAACACTTAACCTTTTTCTTCACTCCTTCACATAGCCATCTTCAGCCCTAACTCTCCAATGCCTCCTTCCCCAAGTGGTTTCAAACATGCCCACGTATCCCACATCCTAAAACAAACAAACAAAAAAACATTCCTTGGCTATTCTGCAATTTCCATTATTGCCCCATCTCCATTCTATTCACATGCAAAATCCTTGAGTGTGTTGTTTACACCCACTGGCTCCACTTCCTCTCCCCCAATGCTCATCTTGTCCCCCTGCAATTTAGTTTCTGTCCCTTCCATTCCACAGAAGCTGCCCTCTTCAAGGTCACTAGTGACTTTCTCTTTTGCAGATACAACAGATTCTACTCCATCCTTAGCCTCCATCCTTACCACTCAGCTTCTTAGGACACTGTGGACCACAAACTTCTCCGGGAAACATTATCTAACCTTAGCTTCACTAACACTGCCCTCCTAATTCTCCTCTTATGTCTCTGACTGCTCACTGTCTCTTTCGCTGGTTCCTCCTCTGCTTCCATAACTAATTGTGGGAGTTACCCAAGGTTCAGTTCTGAATTCCCGTCTCTTCTCCATCTACACCCACTCCATCGTAAAACTCATTCTATCCGACAGCTCAACTTCCATCTCTCAGTGGATGACTCTCAAGTTTACCTCTTAATCCCCAACCTCTCTCCTCTGAAGTCTTGCATTTCCTCCTGCCTTCAGGAGATCTCTATTTGAATGTCCTAACAACACCACAAGTGTAACTCAACCAATACAGTACTCATCATCTTCCCACACATTAGAGGAAATCATTGGAAGATTTAGCCGAGGGGATAGGTGTGGACTAAACATATTTTAGGAAAATGACCCCAGTAACAGAGTGAAGTGTGAACTGGAGAGTGGAGAGACAGGAGACAGGAAGGATGGCAAGGTGGCTGATGCAGTATTCAAGGCAGGCAATGAAAAGAACTTGGATCAGTTTGGTAGAGTTTTAATATAGAGGAAGGGCTGAATTCTAGAAAGGTTGTGAAGGCAGATTTGGTGACATTGAATATGCAGGTTGAGTGAGAGAGAGGAGTGGAGGATAATGCCAGAGTTATGTTTGGGAGACAGGGAAATTTGTGGTGTTTGCTATCAATCACTGGTATTTTTGGAGCATTACTGTGTGCAGAACACTGAACTAAGCACTTGGGAAAGTACAATACAACAGAGTTGGTAGACCTAATCCTTGCTACTCAGGTATCTTACAGTTTACAGAGATGCTTACAGGTACAGAAAAGTCAAAGGGAAGACAGCGTTGGGGTGGGTAGATGAATTTGTTCTGTTTTGGGCATACTAAGTTTGATGTGTTGGTGGGACATTCAGGTAAAGATGTCCTGAAGGCAGAAGGAAATGCAAAACTGCAGAGGAGAGAAGTCGGGGATGGAAAGTTAGATTTGGAAATCACTCATATAGTAGTGGTAGTTGAAACCCTGGGAACAAATGAGTTCTCCAAAGAGCGGGTGTGGATAAAGAATATAAGGGAACCCAGAGGTGAGCCTTGAGGAAGTCCCACAGTTATGGGTTGGGAGGCAGAGGAGGATCCAGCAAAATAGACTGAGAAGGAGCTGCCAGAGAGCTACAAGTAGAACCAGAAAAGGACAATGTCAGTGAAGCCAAGGTTAGATAATGTTTCCATACTGTCGATGGCAGTGAGAGGTCAAGGAGGATTAGGATGGAATAGAGGCCATTGTATATGTTGACCTTAGAGAGGACAGTGGTAGGAGGGAGATGGAGTGATAGCTGGAAGGAGCCTTGGGGAAAAGGAAGGAGTTTTTTGTTGTTGTTTTTTAGGACAAGGGATACATTGATGTGTTAAAGCAAATTCAATCTGTCTCCAAATCTGGTTGCTTCTACCTTCAGAATATCTCTAGAATCAGCCCCTTCCTCTCAATCCAAACTGCTACCACACTGGTCCAGGCACTTATATCTTGCCTCAAGTACTGTATCAGTCTCTTCACTGACCATACTGCATCCTGTCCTCCACATTACAATCCATACTTCACTCTCCTGCCTGGATCACTTTTCTAAAAAAAATTATTCTGTGCCCGACTCCTCCAAAACCTCTAATAGTCACCCATCCACCACCACATCAAGCAATGGTTCAAAGGTACTCAATCAGCTCTCCCATGCTTACCTACCCTCCACTCACCTCTGACTACAACCAACCAGCACACTTGGCTCTTCTATTGCCAACCTACTTGCTGTACCTCGATCTCATTTCTCTCATTGTCAACCCCTGCTCACTTTCTCCTCCTGGCCCGGATTTCCCTTCCCTTCATAATCGACAGACTACCACTTTCCCCAGATTCAAAATCCTACTAAAAGTCATATCTCCTCCAAGAACAGTATCATTCTTTACTTAATATAGTGCTCTGCATTCTAAGTACACCATAAATGCCATTGATAGAAGAAGCCTTCCTTTATTCTTCTACCACTCCCTTTTCCAGCACCCTGATTTATTCCCTTTATTCATCCCCCTTCCCAGCCCCACAGCTCTTATGTACATATTTGTAATTCATTTCTTTATATTAACATCTGTCTCCCTATAAAGACTGTAAGCTCACTGTGGACAGGGAATGCCTCTGTTTATCATTATATTGTACTCCCAAGCTTTTGTACAGTGCTTTGCACACAGTAAGTGCTCAATAAATTCCATTGAATGAGCAAATGAATGAAACTAACAGTTATCAGAAAGACTCTAAAAAGAGCCACTGGATGAGGAAGATTGGAGTTCAGCATGTTTTAAGAATGGATTATCAATGCCGGGAGGGTGATTGTCAGGGAAAGCATATGGAATAGAAAGATAAGCAAGGAATAAACACTCAGCCACATATAACCACCTCGCAACAATGTTTAAATTGATGGTGCTTAATTCCAAACCAAGGAACCTTCCTTAAATGCAAGACATGTCAGTTTAATTCCCCTTATAAAGCCAAAATGATTAAAAAAGCCCATAATTGTATGTAAATTCTTGGTATAAAATTCCAGGAACCAGAAAGTATATAGAAGCAAAGTTAGCCCTGATTATGGATCTTCCAGGAGGATAAGTAAACCACTTTTCCATTGGAACTGCAAGATACTTTCAAGTAGATATTTCCCCAATGTTGTAATCCATTAATTGGACCTACTGCTAAGTCTATAGGGACCAAACGCTCTAGCAAAGTGTTAGAACACAAGTCCTTCTGAAAATTAATGCTGGCCTTTGATTTACTTTGTATGATGGGTAGGAAAACAACTTTCAAGGAGAATTGAACTTGCTGTGACTCCAATGGGTTTAACAAATGCAGTAGCTGAATTTATGAGAAACGAATCTTCCTATTAGGAATTTACATTTAGCAGGAACTTCAATTTATCAGGAGGAGGAGAGAGGAAAATGGACAAAGGGCACAATTATCAGCTAATTACTTCCTCCCTTAGTCCCTCAGCTCCAGAAGAACCCAGTTCATTAAGTTCTGATGTGTTTAGGTTCCTGCTTTCATTCCTAGAAAACAGGGGGGTAGATGAGGGTGACCTCAGACCTTAATAAGTAACTCTTCAGATACTGTCTTAAAGATATAGGGTTTCAGCTTGCCAAATGGCTCAGAAAGAGTGACTCAGACCTCTCTACAGCCTGAGCCATTTAAGGTTCTCTACACATAGAAGGTGCTCAGTAAATACTATTAATTGATTGATTGATTGCCACTCTTCAACAAGTACCAGCAGTGGAGCTGTAGTGTCCTGCTGGAATCAATCAGTGGTGTTTATCGAGCACTTACTGTGTTCAGAGCACTGTAATTAGCTCTTGGGAGAGTACATTACAGCAGGGTTTGCAGGCAATATTTCCTGCCCACATGAATCTATGGTCTACATTGAGTCCTAGGATTGTTTATGCCACTTTCAAAGATCTGAGAACCTATTGCTGAAGCTATTGCTAATGCGCAGGGAGAAAACTGGTGACCTAGTCACTGGTTGGCCAGTGGGAAGTACGGTGAAATAAATTTCCTCAATTCTGACCAGCCACCTAAAAATAATAACAATAGTAATAATAATGATAAATTGTCATAGTTATTATGATTATTGTGGTATTTGAGCACTTACTGTGTGCCAATCACTGTACTAAGCACTGGGGTAGTTACAAGGTAATTAGGTTGGAAACAGTCTGTGTCCCACATGGGGCTCACAGTTGTAATCCCCATTATGCATGAGGTAACTGAGACCCAGAGAAGTGAGGTGATTTGCCCAAAGTCACACAGCAGACAAGTGGCAGAGCTGGGATTAGAACCCAGGTCCTTCTGACTCTCGGGCCCAGGTTCTATCACTAGGCCACACTGGTTGCCACTGATGGAGATTTACTTGCTTGTGTTGATACAAAAGAGAGAAAAAAGCAAACACAAAGAGAAAAACGATCATGGAGTAGAACTTCAGGATGCTATTTGATGATGAAATTGGTGGACATTCAGTGAGAAAATGGCACTTGTTGCGGGTGAACTCGAGAGATAAGGTTTCCCTGGTGAGAAATCTATCCTTATGGGCGAGATTTCCACCTTGGCATAAGGTGGAAAAGCCTGGATCTCAGCTCTGGTGACATGTCATTTAAAAAAAAATATTTTTCTACCCACTACATTTGAATAACATATTATTAGTTGAGAAAATTAATCATTGAAAAGGTATTTTTTCTAGGATTTTTAGCAATGAATGCTAAATTGCAATTCTGAGTCTAAAGCATCATCTTGTCTTAGAATACAATATGGTGCTTGGGGAGCTAGTTTAGGATTCATAGCATTTTAGCTTCTTGAGAGGAAAAAAATGTGTTTATGGACTATGTACATGTCAGAAATATCCATTCATGCCTCTTTGCTTGAACGGAATTTTCTATAAAAAAGTTGTCAGTAATGCACTTGGAGCTTTGTGCCGTGACAGTTATTCTCTAATCACATTCTGCTCCTTGTGATGCACATTAAGCCAGAGCAGAACTCAGTCAGCCTGACTGAACATGAACAATAGGTTTTGAGTGTCCCCTGCTAAAGCCACAGATCAAATGCCTTTCTCTATTTTTTTTTTGTTGTTTGTTTTATTTCATGATATTTGTAATGCACTTACTATGTGTCAAGTACTGTTCTAAGTCCTGGGATAGATGCATATCAACAAGATTGGACACATGTGGGGCTCACAGTCTAAGAATGGAGAACAGGTATTGAATCCCCACTTTACAGTTGGAGAAACTGAAGCATTGAGAAGTGACTTGTCACACAGCAAGCCCATGACGGAGCCTGGATTCAAACCCAGGTCCTCTGATTTCCAGGCCCATGCTCTTTCCATTAGGCCATCCTGCTTCCAGCACTGTTCCAGTGCTTAGAACAGTGCTTTGCAAATAGTAAGTACTTAATAAATGCCATTATTATTATCATTATTCCCAGTTTGCTTCTAGCCCAGTTCTCTTTTGGCTGGGGTTCCACTTCCTTTCTATATCACACGGTCTCACTCCTTTAATGATAGTGAATGTCACTGACAAAGTAAAATCAAGATGAAAGCTTTTAAAATGTTAAAGTTATGTCATCTGATGGTAAGAAATCATCATAATAAAGGATCAAACAAGTAAAGAGAAGGAAGCATCAAAGTTTCTTTGATAGTGGGTGCCCTCTTCCGGGACACGCTGTAGTCCTGACAAAACTCTTGATCCTATTTGTGTTATCTGTGAGAAGGCATTCATATAAAGGAAGGCATGTATAACTCAAAAGATATTTAGCATCCCCCCGGAAGGCATTACAGTTTACTAGGATGATTAACCTGCCAAATACTTGTGGAAGCTTAGCTAGTCTTGGACCCCTGCCATTATAACTGTCAAAGTGAATTCCACCAGGCTGCCTTACCTTCCTGTTGCAAAAGGTGGATGAGTAGCATTAATTTCTCCATTCATAAGACGATAAAAGAATGGTGTATCTGCCTTTGAGTGGGTCCATCCTTCTCAGTTTTGGGGCTCTGGAGTTACCAACAGAATTCTTTGAAGAATTATCAATCAATCAATTTTTGGGATTTAAGTCCTTACAGTGTGCAGATCACTGTATTACATGCTCAGGAGAGTGCTTAGATTTGGCTGATAATAATAATGATGGCATTTATTAAGCGCTTACTATGAGATAATATTTCTGCCCTCAAAGACCTTATCTTTCAGATAAGGGAAATGGCAGAGTACCACGAAGGTACATAAATAATGTGGGACAGGGGTGAGAGGACAGAATGAAAACAGACCCAAGTGGATAGGCAGTGAAGAAGGTATTCCAGGGTTACCCATCTGGAGTATTTATGGTAATGGGTAAGAGTGTACCACCTAAAATCCTTAACTTTTTGCTCTATTAAAACTTTCTGAACCTCTTGTCCATTAAGTTAGTTACCCAGACCTCCAGTGAATCCACTTATATTTCCAGCCTACCCAATTTCCTAAAGAAATGAATTCCATGTTTACCTTCTGCTTGAAGAAGTACATTCCTGTTTGTTTCAAACTTTTCACTTTCAACCTTTAGTGCACTTCCTCATGACCTGTTAAGCTCATTGCGGGCAGGGTACGTATCCATTTATTGTTAAACCATATTCTCCCAAGCGCTCAGTGCTCTGCACACAGTAAGCGCCCTCAATAAATATGACTGACTGACCAATTCGGTGAACAGTTTTGTATTTGCCTCATCCCTTATACTTCATGTATTTCTAGACTGTAATATATAGCGGTCTTTCCAACTTGAAGATGCCTCAGGTGGTGAGATTGACCTACGAGTGCACATGGGACTGGACGAGCCAATTCAGGGCCTACAGGCCTAGCCACATTGTGCATGCAAAAAGTAGTCCCTTGTTTTGCCATGCTTGATGTTTGCAGTGCCTGGCATATTTTTTTTTTCCCTCTGCTTCCTTGTCTCTTGTTCCTTATAAAGGTTGTCTTAGGCTTTGTTTTCCTATGTGCTTGACATTTCCTCTGCCTTCCTTCCTCTTTGTTATCCAATTCCCAATCCCATCAGAGCAGTTGTTTGAGTATACTGCTGTGACTCACCATTTTTCTTTATTTTAACATGTCCTGGCCAGTCTAGCTTTGTTAAGATGGACTTAGAGAGATTAGATGTTCTGACTGGCGCGGTGCGGCGGGTACGTTGCCGCGCGCCCCGCGGGGGTCTTCGTCGCCGGCTGAAGAGGGACAAGGCCCAGCTCCGCCTCAGGGACTCTGCCGACCTGCTGGTCAGGACGACACCCACAGACCCCCCGAGATCCTCCCCCTCCTCCTCCTCCTCCTCCTCCCCCCTAAATCCTCCATCCCTATCTCTCCAACTTGGACTTCCCAAGCGCTTAGTCCAGTGCTCTGCACGCAGTAAGCGCTCAATCAATACGATGGAATGAATCCTTCTCCCGATCCTCCTCCTCTCCCTAGATCCTGCTGAGAGCTCACCTCCTCCAGGAGGCCTTCCCAGACTGAGCCCCCTCCTCCCCCTCTCCATCCCCCCGCACCTTACCTCCTTCCCTTCCCCACAGCACCTGTATATATGTATATATGTTTGTACAGATTTGTTACTCTATTTATTTTACTTGTACATATCTATTCTATTTTATTTTGTTAGTATGTTTGGTTTTGTTCTCTGTCTCCCCCTTTTAGACTGTGAGCCCACTGTTGGGTAGGGACTGTCTCTATATGTTGCCAATTTGTACTTCCCAAGCGCTTAGTACAGTGCTCTGCACATAGTAAGCGCTCAATAAATACGATTGATGATGATGATGACTACATTTCAGAACCTCCAGCTCCTTTGAACACTTAGTACCTTCTTTGGCCAGGAGATCTCTGCCCCGTCCTCAGTCAAAGGGAAAAGCCCATTACTAATCCAAAGAAATGACTACATAATCAAAGTGAAAGAATAGGGGTTCTTACCTCCCTGCTGCTCTCCCTCTGCATGGGTCTGAGTCCAACTGCTATACTGTCTCCTCTCAGCCTTCCCCTTTCCAAATGTTGGCCTATACTCATTTGTAAATATGTACTTCTCTTTAGTCATCTATTGCTATTCCAAGAAATATGAGTAATGGCATTTCTTAAAAAATGGATGGTCACCAAAATTTATTAACCTATACTGAAAGCCCAATTTTTTTAATGGTATTTAAGTGCTTACCATGTTCTAGGCACTGTGCTAAGTGTTGGGGTAGATATAAGCTAATCAGGTCCATGGCCCATAAGGGGCTCATAGTCATAATCCCCATTTTACAGATGAGGTAACTGAGGCACAGAGAATAGTAGTAGTAATAATTGTGGTATTGGTTAAGTGCTTACTATGTGTCAGGTGAAGTGACTTACCTAAGGTCATACAGCAGACAATTGGTGGAATCAGGATTTGAACCCAGGTCCTTCTGACTCACAGGTCTGTGCTCTACTAAACCACACTGCTTCTCAATAATTATGGTATTTGTTAAGCAGTTATTTTGTGCCAGGTACTGTACCTGTACGGTGGTTAACACAGAATAAAAGCTAAACAGGTACCATAATGATGATGATTGAGTAGCAGCATTTATTTAGTGTCCACTTGGAGCAGTGCGTGGTATTAGGATGGTGGGAAGTACAGAATAGCAAGTGGCCTTTTGCCTTCTCACAAGGAGTTTACACTCCAGTGGAGGAGAAAACCAAAAATATTTGCAACTAGGATGCTCAAAATTAGTCAAGCAAACATACATACATGAGCAGACATATATACAGGGTAGGCAGATTTTTTAATGGTATTTATTAAGCCCTTACTATGTTCCACGCACTGTTTAAGCCCTGTGGTAAATACAAGTTAATCAATTTGGACTCTGTACTAAATTCTAGATTAGATACAAGTTAATCAGATTGGACACAGTTCATGGTCCAAATGGGACTCACAGACTTAGTAGGAGGGAGAACAGATATTGAATCTCCATTTTACAGGTTAGGTAACTGAGGCACAGAGAAGCGAAGTAACTTGCCCAGGGTCACACAGCAGATGAGTAGAGGAACTGGGATTAGACTCCAGGTCCTCTGACTCCAGGCTTGTGCTCTTTCCACCAGGCCATGATGCCTCTCAGCTTTCACACTTGGATACCACTTGAATAATAATTGGTTTCTCATTTCTCGGACTATGATTAAAGTCATCTTAAAGAACTCAGTATTTAGCCCTAAAACACAGTTGGAGCCCAGCTTAGTAAGTACTAAGATGCAGTGTGGATTTAGGAAACAAGAATTAACCCAAACCCCTTTCAGGGTTTTTTTTTTAAATGGTATTTGTAAGTGCTTACGGTTGTCAAGCACTCTTCTAAGTGTTGGAGTAGGTAGAATCAAGCAAGCACACTTACTGTGTGCAGAGCACAGTACTTAGCGCTTGGAGAGTACAATAAAACAGAGATGGTAGACACGTTTCTTGCCCACAACAAGCTTACAATCTACAGGGGGGAGACAGGCATTTATGTAAATAAATAAATTATGGATATTTACATGTGTCCTCGTTGTCCTGCTTGTCCTCGTCATCGTCTTCCTCTTCCTTGTGATCGTCCTTGTTGCCCTCCACCGCCTTGTCCTCATCGCCCTCCACCCCCTCGTCATCCTTGCCCTCTGGTGCTAACCTCTTCGCAGTGACTCATTCTCTCCTGTCCCACCATTGACCCCCAGTCCATGTTATACTGGTGACCTGAAATGCCCTCCCTCCCTCAAATCTGCCAATCACACTTCCCCCATCTTCTAATCCTTATTGCAGGCTTATCTGCTCCAAGAGCCCTTTCCAGACTAAGCCCCCCTCTTCCTCAGTGTCTCCCTGTCTCACTCCCTTTGCTCTAGCCCTCTCTCACTGCCCCATGGCACTTTTGTATAGAAGAGAAGCAGCATGGCTCATTGGAAAGAGCCCGGGCTTGGGAGTCGGTGGTCATGGGTTCAAATCCCGACTTTGCCAATTGTCAGCTGTGTGATTTTGGGCAAGTCACTTAACTTCTCTGGGCCTCTGTTACCTCATCTGTAAAGTGGGGATGAAGACTGTGAGCCCCAGATGGAACAATCTGATCACCTTGTATCCTCCCCAGCACTTAGAACAGTGCTTTGCACATAGTAAGCATTTAACAATGCCATCATTATTATTATTATTATTATTATTATTATATGTGCTATGGGGCTGAGGGAGGGGTGAATAAATGGTACAAGTCTAAGTGCAAGGGTGACACAGCAGGGAGTGGAAGAAGAGGAAATGTGGGCTTAGTCAGGGAAAGGCCTCTTGGAGGACATGTGCTTTCAATAAGGCGGTGAAGGCGGGAAGGATGAACATCTGTTTGGATACGAAGAGGGAGGGAATTCCAGTATGAGTGTGAAGAACTGTCCCATGTTTCTGGCTGGATGTTCAGGCAGTTATAAACAAATGTTGAGGATGATTGCACAGTTTCTGCTGTGTGTTTGAATTTGGTAGGAGGAAGGCGATGACTTGCTCTGAGGGTGATATGGAATTCATTTATTTCATACATCCCTCTGATTTCATTCATTCATTCATTTTTTCACTTAGCACCTTGAGTAAAACCAGAAGTGTATTGTACTAATTGTTGAAATCAACGATTTTCTGTCCCTTCACCTTCATGTTATCGTGTATATCATTAAGAAATGGAACAAAATGATGATTACTCTAAGAAAAAGTAAACTTCATAACATCATGAAGATAAATTTTACACGTTAGCTGAAGGCTTTCTTTTAAGGTCACAACACAAAAAGGTTTTTTTTGGGCTTTCTTTTAAGGTCACAACACAAAAATGTTTTTTGGGGAATATTACAAATATGTGATCCCATCTACCTATATTTTGTTACTGTCCTTTAGCCATATTATATTTTTAGCTAAAATATGAGCATCTGCATTTCCCCCAGGGCTATAGTCTTTGCAAATTTTATGAAGTTATCAAACAAATTCATTTTTAAAAACTTTCAACTTGTACAATATTTCTGGATAATAAATCACTTTGCTATTGGGAAGGGAAATCCTTTTGATAAGTATGTTCAATTGTTATGTTGATAGTCCTATACATGCCATTCAGATATCAAAGGTCCAAAAATATTGTGAGTGGGATTTCAACTGTAAATGATGACATAATGAATTATGATTGACAACATTAACTGTGAGTTTGTGGAAGCCTCTATGCTCTGAGTAGCATTTTACAAATCCACACCTCTCCCCTTTTCAGGATATCGAATCCCTTACAGGAGGGCTGGATGGTTCTAAAGTAGCTGATCCACCGGTAAGTCCCATTCTTTATCCCAGAAACAAAATGTCCTTATTGCTGAGTGAATTACTGTGCCAGTTTGAGTCTTAGAATAAACTCATAATCACACAAATTGCTTTGTTTCTGCACCGTTCGGTGCCAAACAGGTCAATTTTATTTCATTGTGCTTTATATTAGAAGGAAACAAAACCGAGAGATCTCTTTGTGTGTTCTTCTACCAATATGGCTGAAAGAGCTACTCGATGCACACCCAGTAGTTGTTTCAGTGATTTTCACTTGAATACTTTCTTTTGGTTGTTGACATTCCTTGGGACTCTAGATTCATTTTCTCTTCATTCAGTCGTATTTACTGAGCACTTACTGTGTGCAGAACACGTTACTAAGCACTTGGGAAGTACAAATCAGTTTTGCTGTCTCTGGTGAATTCTAAGAGATGAAAAAGACAGACCCTGCCAATTCCACCAAATGTGTTGTAGATGTTAGCTGGTGAGAAATAGCATATTTACTAGCCTAACTCCCCACTTTTTTGCACAATTTTTTCAAAGCCAAAGCAGAGGTGGATGATTATGCTGGGTTGTTTAAGGATTAAGTCTGTCGAAGGGAGCAGGGAAAAAAGAGAAGGCTAAAGAAGGAGGAGGGAAGGAGAGGACAAGGAAGAGAAAAAGGTAAGGGGGTCCTCGATAGTGTGTCTGTTACTTTTACTGCATCCTTCCAGAGCAGCATATATTCAAAGAATTATGGTAACCGACCTTTCCTTCTCTTCCTAACCCTGCGTCTGCCCGTTTTAAAGATGAAACTCTCCTTCCTGGTGTGAACCTGTCTCTAGTGACAGTGATAATAATTAATAATACTAAGTATGGTATTTGTTAAGCACTTTGTGTCAGGCACTGTACTAAGCACTGGTGTGGATACGAGCACATCAGTTAAGACACAGTCTCTGACCCAGGTGGGGCTCCTCTTCATTTTACTGATGAGGTAACTGAGGCACAGAGAATGAAGTGACTTACCCAAGGTCACACAGCAGACAAGTGGCAGAGCTGGGATTAGAACCCATGGCCTTCTGACACCCAGGCCAATGCTCTAGGCACTCCACCATGCTGCTGCATTTCGATCCTTCCCCCTTTCCTACCCAAGGGTATGCCACCGTCACTGCTTTACAATTATTGTGCATGTGATACAAAACAAAAATGTATTATTTCCTCCTCAAAGATGGGATGTCAGGGAAACCTATCTGGTGGAGGCAACTATTTTAGGTCATGTACCCCAGCACTTAATACAGTGCCTGGCACATAGGAAGCGCTTAACAAATGCCACATTTATTATCATTATTATGATTACAGTAACCTGAAACCCATCTTGAAAATGTCTTGGTCTTTCAGTTTGCCCTCTTCTCTGCTTCTCTGTTATCTTCACCCTGTCTCCCTTAGATTCCTGGTGACACCTACTAGTCCCTCTTATTTCCCTGTTACTTTAAACATATTTAGATTAACCCAGAGATAAGTCCTAACCCTTGGCTAGCTCCCGTGGGATTTTAACTCTTCCCGATGCTGGCTGCCAGAGATCAACACTGACTCTCCTTTATAATCGGACTCTACCTACCCTGGCTTGAACTGGGGGACATTCCTCCTCTGCCTATTCTAAATCCTCACTTCAGGGTACAGGATCAATTTCCAGCCCTGTAGGGGAGAGCTGTAACGAAATGGCTTTTATCTCTCCCTTGCTCCTGATCGAACTCTGAACAACTAACAAGAAATCTTGCTTACCCCATCACCCCCAGCAAGTAGACATTCTCTTCTTCAGAAGACCTCATTATTCCTCAGAGCTTTAATGGTTCTGGCCAACTGGAGGCCTGGGCTTCTGAGGAATTAGCCAGGACTCCCCTTGACATATCTTCCACGATTTACATCAAGAATAGCCAATGTTCCCTAACAAAGGCGAATCCCCAATCAGCTTCTTTTTTAGGTGACAGACAGTTTTAATTCTGAGGCAGAAACTCATTTGTTTCCCTAAGAAAGGGGTGCTTGGTTGTCTGAGGATCCTTTTCCCTAGAGGTAAGCCCCATTCCCACTGCTCTTCCATTGGCCAGGTAGTTGAGGAATGAGGAATTCTTGGATCAAAGGCTCATGCAGAAGAGTTGTCTGAGTGTAAAGAAATCCCTACATGGAGTTCTCATGGTGGAAAAAGGAAGAACTTGTGCTCTTTAAAAGGATGAGTCCACGAGAATGGCTCAAATATCAGTGAAATCATTTTTCACAAAGAATAACTATCAGCTGATCACAAAGATTTACACATATGTGTTTCCTGAATCCTCAGTATACGGTTGCTGCCTTTTACTTCTAGTTGTCTGATTATTCAGGTGCTACTGATATTAGTCTGACAAAGGTATTTTCAACTTTAGCTCATTGGACTTTGTATCTAATTCCCAGGTGGTGCCTGGCTTCTGTGACTTAGGTTCTATATTCTACAAATGGTTCATTTGAACTATTCCATTCCCTTATTCCAATCTGTTCCCAATATCTAATATGTGCGTATATATATTATTATATATATATATATAAAAGCTGAATTCAGGTCCTACCACTGGTTGACCCTACTGACTCTTAAAGGTGTCACATCCTACTTCCCCACCCTTCCAGCCCCAAATTAGCCTTAGGGAGAGCAACTGAATTTATGACTTTTCCACTATCAGATGGGACTTGAGCCGGTGCTTGTATGTCGCTGTTCCATGTACTGTGTAGTTTTACTAAGGTGAGTCACTCTCCCCTTTTTATGCTAGTGACTTGAACCTGGAACCTTCTTGACGGTGTCCTTCAGTTTGGTAAATAACAGCCAATGATCAGGAAGAGAGGGGACTTGTGCAAATAAAAGGATTAACGTGAAGAACTTGGAAATACTTTTGGATTTATTTTTTACCTTTAAAACCTTTAATGAATCAGTAATATATACTATGAGCCTCATGTGGGACATGGACTATATTCGTTAAACAATTACTATTTGCCAGGCATTGTTCTAAGCACTGGGGTAGGTATAAGAAAATCAGGTTGGGTACGATCTGTGTCCCACTGTTAATCCCCATTTTGCTGATGAAGTAACCAAGGCACAGAGAAGTTAAGTGACTTGTCCAAGGTCACACAACTGACAAGCAGCAGAGCGGGGACTAGAACCCCGGTCCTCTGCCTCTCAGGCCCAGTCTCTGTCCACTAGGCAAGAATGTTTCATTCATTCAATCATATTTATTGAGCATTTGCTCTATGCAGAACCCTAATAATAAAAATAATGGTATTTGTTAAGCGCTTAACTATGTGCCAGGCACTGTACTAAGTGCTGGGGTGGATAAAAGCAAATCGGTTTGGACACAGGCCCTGTTGTACATGGGGCTTACAGTCTCAATCCCGGTTTCACAGATGAGGTAACTGAGGCACAGAGAAGTGAAGTGATCTGCTCAAGGTCACACAGCTGGCATGTGGCAGAGCTGGGTTTAGAACCCATAACCTTCTAACTTCCAGGCCCATGCTCTATCCACTATGCCATGATGATTCTCATGTACTAAGTGCTTGGGAAAGTACAATGCGACAATAAACAGTGACATTCCCTGCCCACAGCGAGCTCACAGTCTAGAAGGGGGAGACAGACATTAATAGAAATACATAAATTACAAATATGTACATAAGTGCTGTGGGGCTGGGAGGGGTGAAGAGCAAAGGGAGCATGTCATAGTAACGCAGAAGGAAATGGGAGATGAGGAAAAGTGGGGCTTAGTCTGGAAAGGCCACTGCTTCCACTTGAGCTTGAGCTTCTGGGAATTGTAAGCATATTTTTGACATTAATAATGAATTATGACCTATAGTAATGCTATATTTATATTAATGCAATTCCATTCAGTCTCCTCCAAAACTATCTAGAATGTTTTAGGAAGCACACAACATCAAATATAATTTTTCCCATTCTAGCAGGAATGAATTAAACGTAAAACAAGTTTTCCAGATAATACTAAATTGTGGAAAGAAATCTAGTTGGCTATGTTTTTTCCTCCTTGGGCACTTGGAGTCTTACTCGGAAAATGTGGTCACTATCTTACATTTCTTTGAAATCTAAACTCTTATTGACATTTAGAAACTTGTTGTAGGTCCTTCGCATGCAACTATAGGTGCTTCACTCTTTTTCTGATGGCACTTTATTTTCTTATAGCATTGAGATCATTCATGAAAATTTATCTCAAATTATCTTTCATAACCTCGGTCTTGGGGATGAAATATCTATACATTTCAGAAGCTTTGTAGCTGTCACATTACACGCATTTGATATTAAAGTAAGTCATGCAGGAAAAAGTGCCTTGTGTAATGTCATGATGGTATAACACAATATGTACCAACCAAAAAACAAACAGCTTACTCCTTGGTTTTTCCCACATTCCCTGAAACTTCTATTAGAGGAAATTAACAACAATTAGTCTTGTTGATTTAAAACTGATGGTGGTCACTGCTGGTCTCCTTTATTCACCAACCTCTAATCTTCCTGGTTCTCCACACTTCCACCATTCTTAACAGCCCAACAACCAGGAGACGAGTACTATCAATCAATCAATCAATCGTATTTATTGAGCACTTACTGTGTGCAGAGCACTGTACTAAGCGCTTGGGAAGTACAAGTGCTCCCCAATCACAGGCACAGTCCTGGCCTATGGCTTGAATAAAATGTGCAATCGTTTCCAAAGCCAGGAAGAAATTAGGATGGGTCTAAAAGAATTCTAAAAGAATTAGGGGGCCCAAAATATCTTAAATACATACTTGGCCATAAATGGGTCCTTCACGTGAAAAGCCAGTGCATGCATTTTGAGGCAGCCTATATTCCTGCTTCAATCAGTCATACTTATTGAGCACTTACTGTGTGTAGAACACTGTACTGTACTTTTGGAATAGTACAGTACAATAGAATTAGCAGACATGTTCCATGCCCATAATGAGCTTACAGTCTAGAAGGGGAGACAGACTTTAATACTGCTTATTAGTAATAATAATTGTGGTATTTATTAAGTACTTACTGTGTGCCACGAACTATACTAAGTGCTGAGGTGGATGCAAACAAATCAGGTTGGACACAGTGCCTGTCCCACCTGAGGCTTATCATTTCAATCCCCATTTTACAGATGAAGTAACTGAGGCCCAGGGAAGTGAAGTGACCTGCAAAGGTCACTCAGCAGACATGTGGCAGTGCTGGGATTAGAACCCATGTCCTTCTGATTCCCAGGCCCATGCTCTAGCCAATAAACCCAGACTGAGCCCCCTCCTTCCTCTCCCCCTCCTCCCCCTCCTCATCCTCCCCGCGTTACCTCCTTCCCCTCCCCACAGCACCTGTATATGTGTGTATATGTTTGTACGTATTTATTACTCTATTTGTTTATTTGTACATAGTTATTGTATTTATTTTATTTTGTTAATATGTTTTGTTGTCTGTCTCCCCCTTCTAGACTGTGAGCCCGCTGTTGGGTAGGGACCGTCTCTATATGTTGCCAACTTGTACTTCCCAAGTGCTTATTACAGTGCTCTGCACACAGTAAGCACTCAATAAATACGATTGAATGAAAAATGAACAAACCATGCTGTTGTACTCTGTATCCAGACAGGGGCATAAGAGTGTGATCAGCGCTGCAATCAATGTCAGTCATATTTATTGAGTGCTTACTATGTGCAGAGCACTGTTCTAAGCACTTGGAGGGCAATACAACAGAATTAGCCTATAAGGAGCAAATCGCAGTGTAGGGCTCATGGTCCTGCAATTGCATATCCAAGACTTCTTCATTGTCGTTCTGAGCAGGGAACGTGTCTGTGAACTCTGTTATATTTTGCTGTCTCAAGTGCTTAGTACAGTGTCTGTCACTTTGGACAAGTCACTTAATTTATCTGAACCTCAGTTTCCTCATCTCTAAAATGGGGGTAAAATGCCTGTTGTCCTTGTCTGTTAGTCTAGTGTGAGATGGGGACTATGTCTAATCTGATTATCTGACAGTAAGCATTCAGTAAATCCCATTGATTGATTGACAGGAGAGTCCATCATCTTCAGTTTTCATGATAATTTGGGGTTTTATGAGAACTTAATGTATCTGTGTGGGTTTCACTGCACATAGATGCTTGTGCTTTCTCCATGCCATGAAGAATAAAAGTATAAAGTAAGGATAATAAGAGGAAGACGAGAAGAAGATGGGTAAATATGGCCTTGAGTGCATATAAAAATGAGGGGAAAGTCAAGATAGACCACCAAAACTGAAACGATGTAAATTATATTTTTACGAAAATCCTTCTTTTTGTTTACTGTAATTATTGTCTTAAAGAGTCTTTCTGTGAGGTTAGAAACCTCTCTTTCCCATAATTAAAATCCATGGTAAAAGTGATAAAATCAACTAAGTGTTTATAAGCATCTGTAATGTGCAAAGTCCAGTGATTTTACCTCATTATATAAGCTACAAAGTATCATTGAATGTATGAATAACGATTGATTCCAATGAAAACTGTGAAAATAGTTAAGTCTTCATTTAAAGCTCTCAATGGGGAATAATTTGCATTTTTGCTAAAGGATAAATTCGAAGGATCCTCACCCCTGCTTTATGAAACATTACTGAACATTTGGTATTTAAATGTGTTTTAAATTTTGGCTTAGCAAAACTAGGAAAATGGTAAATTGGGAATCAGGAATTTTAAATCAGCAGATTAAATTTTCATTCTTTGCCCTTGATAAATCAAGGTTGATTAGGGAAATATATTTGGAAGGAAGATTTTAAAATTTAGGTTTAAATGCCTTAAAATTATTTTACGAACCTCTTCTCGGGAGAAATATTGGCATTAATGAATTTTATTAAAGTTTTTATGATATTCCAAATATTGAGCCTGTATCTGTAAATTCACAAAATAAGGTGCTAAATTATAAGCTGTTGAGAATTGTTAGATGTTTCATATCAGAATGGAATTTATGGAATAGTCTCCAATGCCCAGATAGAATGCTGAAGTATTTGATGATGATTTTTGTCTCCCTCTGGAGTGATCTTGAGACTTCAGGGTCGAGAATTGCTCAGGTGAACTGATTGTAGTGTAGAAGCTTGCACAGTTCCACTACCTCACCTTTCACCCTAGCCAGTTGTTTCCCCTGGGCCATGGAGTGTTGAGTGATTAGGTGTTTGGGTTGCAGAATTTACCAAGTGCCTTTGTGATTTTCACCCACCTGAACCATCCAGAAGCAAAACTGGGGAAAATTGAACACAGAGCAGTGTCCTTTCCACTGGACCAATAACATTGTGTAGTATGTACCACTGCTTAGTACAGTGCCTGGCACATAGTAAGTGCTTAACAAATGCCATAATTATTATTATGTAAAGTATTGAATGCTAGATAGCGTGGACAAGAGCACTAGACTTTTTTGATGGGGATAAAGTCAATCAGTTTTCTCAAACGCGATATAGATCATAGGAAATGAACTCTCTTCTCAACTGCCTGATGCTTATAGCGGAATTCTGACTCTGTGGTCAGTCATCTATTTTCCAAAGTGGTACATTCTCAACTAGATTGCTATACTCCAAGGGAATTGGAGTAAATCACATCTTTTTCACTGAAGGAGTTAATGTACTTCCCTGAACAGAACTTCATGTTCTGCACTGAGTGATATGGCCAAGCTCAGTGGTTCTGACATTTAAAATCGTACAATGGCATTCCTATTTTATCGTACCAATTACTAGTACCCAGGATAATATGGCACTCCAGTTTCCTGAATGAGTTTATGTGGTTTCCACAGGAATATGTAATATTCAAGGTCGAGTCTAGGGCAAGGTGATCACAGTGTCTACTTCCTCTGCTAGATTGCCAGCTCTTTGGCTCTGTCTTCTAACTGGACTGTACTCTCCGGAGGGCTTGTACTCCACTCAGAAAATATCTATCGATTGATGGGAGGCAACACAGGGTCAGAGACTATGATCCAATTAGACCAAAAGGGAGGGAGGACAGAGTGAGAAAGGGAAGAAAAAAGGGAACAGAAAAGATGGAATCCACATAAGGGAGGAAGGGAGAGAGAGGAGGGAGAGAGCAGGGGCAAGGGGAAAAAACACATAAGGGGAAGAGCAGGAGAAAGGGAAAGAGTGTAGTCAATCAGTTGTATCTGTGTGCAGAGCACTGTACTAAGTGCTTGGGAGAGTACAATACAACAATGAACAGACAAATTCCCTGCCCATAACAAGCTTACATTTTAGAGACAGGGGAATAAAGAAATAAAAAGAGGAATAAGGGAGAGATTAAGGAGGTAATTTTCTTAACTACTGGCTACTATCACATCAATAGTCAGAATTAATAATAATAATGATGATGATGATGATGATGGTATTTGTTAAGCGCTTACTATGTGCCAAGCACTAGTCTAAGGGCTGGGGTAGATACAAGGTAATTAGGTTGTCCCACGCAGTGTTTTCCTAGCTAAACTGCCCCTATATCCAAGATGTTCACTGGGGTTTCTGAAATAGCTGGAAATAGGCCATTCTGCCTTGGCTATTTTTTTTTCTCCCCATAGTATCTTTAGGACTTTCCAGTAATACGGATAGAAAAAGTCTTCCATTATTAACAATAAATAGGTCAAATACCACAGTGGTATTTGAGTACTTATTGTGTACATAGCACTGTACTTAGCACTTCAGAGGGTACAATGTAACAGAATTGGTAGAAATGTTCCCTGCCTTCAATGTGAAGCATTGCCCACTGTAGACCTGGAAGTCAGAGGACCTGGATTCTAATCCCAACTCCGCTGAATGCTTGCTGTGTGACCTTTGGCAAGTCACTTAAATTTTCTGAGCCTCACTTCTCCTGTTCTCCCTCCTACTTAGATTGTGAGCCCCATTTGGGACAGGGACTGTTTCCAACCTAGTTAACTTGTATCTACCTGAGTGCTTACAACATTGTTTGACACTTCATAAGCACTGAATAAATACCATAAAAACTAAACAAACAGTGATTACTGTCCAGAGGGAACTTATTTTTCAAAGTAAATCATTTTTGTTAGGTCTAAATAGCCACAGTGTAAAATAGCTTTTTTTTTTTTTCACCATCTGAGAGCTTAAAGGGAATCCATTATGTATTTAAAAATCCTATTGAATTAATGTTCTTTGCTGTACCCAAATAATTTTGTACAGTGAAAAGTATTTTTTTAATCTATGCAATTTTATGTTGATGCTGTTATTAGTTCACCACAATGGAAAGAAGCATCTGTTAAATGGTCTAGTGCTTTCAGATGCATTAGAAATTATTCCAAAAGAAATTTCAGGCTACTCTTTCTCCTAACATCAAGTTCATTTAGAGCAGATATGTCAAAATCACATCCTGTAGGCTACAAGTGATCTACTGCTAGCCTGCTTGTGTCCAGAGAAAACAGCAGATTGGCAGCAGTAGGTAGGAAAATCAATCAGTGGTACTTATTGAGCACTTACTGTTTTGGGGGCACTATACTAAGCATTTGGGTGAGTACAATACAACAGAGTTGGTAGATACATTCCCTGATCACAAAGAGAAGAAGAATGGATAGAGCACAGGCCTCGGAGTTTGAGAACCTGGGTTCTAATACAGGCTCTGCCACTTGTCTGCTGTGTGACCTTGGGCAAGTCCCTTCACCTCTCTGTGCTTCAGTTAAATCATCTTTAAACCGGGAGTTAAGACTGTAAGCCCCATGTGGGACATGGACTATGTCCAACCTGATTACCTTGCATGTACCCCAGCGATTAGAACAGTGCCTGGCACATTGTAAGCCCTTAAACAATAAAACATAAAAGAAAAATAAAATAAAATAACCCAGGAGTGCACTTTTGGCTGGAAGGGTCAATCCCTGGCTGGGTCTGTTTCAGCTTAATGGAAAGAACACAAGCTGGGCTCTAAGCCCGGCTCTGCCATTTGTCAGTTGTATGACCTTGGGGATGCCACTTAACTTCTCTGTGCCTCAGTTACTTCATCTATAAATTGGGAATTAAGACTGTAAGCCCCACAACCTGATTACCCTGTATCTAACTCAGCTCTTAGAACAGTGCTTGGCACATAGTGCTTAAATACCCTAATTAGTATAATTATTATTATTGCTATGTTGTTCTCTCCCTAGCTCTTAGTAGAGTGTTCTGCATATAGGAAGCGCTCAATAAATACAGTTGACTGACGGACAGACTGACTAGTCCTTCTGACAAGTCGAGACTTGAGTCAGGCTAGTAGATATTTTTGAGATTTGGGAATGGCACAGATGGGGGCAGTCTGTGGGTGGGAGACAGGTATGGGTGTGTGACGGGGAGAACTCAGGCAGGGCTCTCCACTGGGCTAAGAATAATAATAATAATAATAATAATGGCATTTATTAAGTGCTTACTATGTACAAAGCACTGTTCTAAGCGCTGGGGAGTTTACAAGGTGATTAGGTTGTCCCACGGGGGGCTCACAGTCTTAATCCCCATTTTACAGATGAGGTAACTGAGGCCCAGAGAAGTGAAGTGACTTGCCCAAAGTCACACAGCTGACAAGTGGCGGAGCTGGGATTTGAACCCACGACCTCTGACTCCAAAGCCCAGACTCTTTCCACTGAGCCACGCCGCTTCTCAAGAACCCACTTAGGTCTGCTCACAGTGCTCTAGATGCCTGCATTTTGTTTACTCTGTACTCAAGGGCCAAAATGGGGCCTTTTCCAGCCTGGCCCATAGCTGGGACTGAGCCAGTGTCACCTAATAATAATAATAATTAATAATAATCAAATTACAGTTATGGTACTTGTTACGTGCTTACTATTGGCTAACACTGTCTAAGCACTGGAGTAGTTATCCACCCCAGTGCTTAGTACAGTGCCTGGCACATACGAAGCACTTGGCAAATACCGCAATTATTATTAATACAACAGAGTTGGCGGACACATTCCCCGTCCACAACAAGCTTACCTGGTGACATCTGACCACATTTCTCAGAGAGCTAAAGAATTAGCTAAACAATTACCCAAGCTGTATTGCCTTCTCTGTTAGGGAAGAGGGAGAGGGGACTTCTTCTTCAAACTGCGTTTCTGCCCGGAACATCGTGTCATACTCGGGAGCTACAAGGAAAGAGTTCCACTTACCGGAACATAGCTAAAAATATCCATGAAAAAAATGGGCTCAATCATTAATAGGAATCATTTTTCATTTCACGTTTTAATTAGTTAAATACTCTTTGAGATTTACTGGAGATAGTGTATGTATTTAGGCAGTTCTGGATTCTATTTAATGTATTCAATTATATTAATGATTTCTTTTGAGATAATATATCTTCTGAAGGTTGTTGAATCATTTCAAATTTCCTCTGCACATTAGCAATTAATTATACTAGCACTGAGGAATTTTAGGAGAAATCAGAGGCAGTCCACATTTTTCATGTGATTTGATATTTTTGTCTCCTTTAAAAATTTCTTTTTCTCTGATCTTTTCCTTGGTGCTGTAACTGGTAACAGATAAGTTAATATTCTAGCTAGCAGGGCAACTTTTACTCCATGCTTCCTCTGTTCTATTCTTTTACCGCCTTTATCTCCCTTCCTGTCTTTCCCCCATCCTGCTCCTCCCTTCTCTCTTTTTTTTGTATGTGTGTGGTATTTATTAAATTCATACGATCTTGTCAAGTACTCTTCTAAGCTCTGAGGTAGGCACAAGTTAATCAGGTTGAACATAGTCCCTGTCCCTCATGGGGCTCACAGTCTGAGTAGAAGGGAGACCAATTATTGAATGCCTGTTTTTCAGTTTGTGGAAACTGAGGAACAGAGAAGTTAGGTGACTTGCTCAAGGTCACCCATCAGGCAAACTGGGTGGCTGAGATTAGAACCCTGATCCTCTGGCCCCCAGGCCCATGAGTTATATACTAAGCCACACTGTTTCAGTGTATTCCCTCATAGCTCCTCTCATCTGCTGAGTTGGCCTGCACCTAGGCTTGTTGTGGGCAGGGAATGTATCTGTTTATTGTTATATTGTACTCTACCAAGTGCTTAGTACAGTGTTCTGCACACAGTATGTGCTCAATAAATATGATTGAATGAATGAATAGTCATTGTTATAATGGCTTGCTGCTGCCCTTGAAGGGGTCAACAGGCTAGACCCTCAAATATCATGTTCGTCATCCAAATCGTTTCATCTGATCACCTTACCAACGGAGTGAGGTAGTGTTATGTATTAGATCCTGTCTTGCTCAACTTAGTCTTCAGTTCTCCTAGAAACTCTTGCTATTTAGCAAAGAGTGGTGCAGAAAGTCCTTGAATCAGGCAGCTAGGAAGGCCT
Source organism: Tachyglossus aculeatus (assembly GCF_015852505.1). Classification (NCBI taxonomy): domain Eukaryota; kingdom Metazoa; phylum Chordata; class Mammalia; order Monotremata; family Tachyglossidae; genus Tachyglossus; species Tachyglossus aculeatus. Next base: position 30,307,512 of record NC_052079.1, on the reverse strand, counting down.
CTAAGCTACTATGTCCTAAAACAGAGACAGAAGTCTGCCACCCGTTTTAATCAATGAACTCATGGGGCTGGATCTGGGCCACCATTGATTTGCAGAAGCAAGCTTTATGCCCTTGTCAACTCCTTCCTGGCTCAGAGGCTCCAACAGATAGTGTATTCATTCATTCATTCATTCAATCGTATTTATTGAGTGCTTACTGTGGCAGAGCACTGTCCTAGGCACTTGGGAAGTACAAGTTGGCAACATATAGAGACAGTCCCTACCCAACAGCGGGCTCACAGTCTAGAAGGGGGAGACAGACGACAAAACAAAACATATTAAAAACATAAAATAAATAGAATAAATATGTACAAATAAAATAAATAGATTAATAAATACCTACAAACATATATACAGGTGCTGTGGGGAGGGGAAGGAGGTAAGGTGGGGGGGATGGGGAGGGGGAGGAGAGGGAGAGGAAGGAGGGGGCTCAGTCTGGGAAGGCCTCCTGGAGGAGGTGAGCTCTCAGTAGGGCTTTGAAGGGAAGAAGAGAGCTAGCTTGGCGGATGTGTGGAGGGAGGGCATTCCAGGCCAGGGGGATGACGTGGGCCAGGGGTTGACGGCGGGACAGGCGAGAACGAGGCACGGTGAGGAGATTAGTGGCAGAGGAGCGGAGGGTGCGGGCTGGGCTGTAGAAGGAGAGAAGGGAGGTAAGGTAGGAGGGGGCGAAGTGATGGCGAGCCTTGAAGCCAAGGGTGAGGAGTTTTTGCCTGATGCGTAGGTTGATTGGTAGCCACTGGAGATTTTTGAGGAGGGGAGTAACATGCCCAGAGCGTTTCTGCACAAAGACGATCCGGGCAGCGGCGTGAAGTATGGATTGAAATGGGGACAGACAGGAGGATGGGAGATCAGAGAGGATGCTGATGCAGTAATCCAGTCGGGATACGATGAGCAATTGAATGAGCAGGGTAGCGGTTTGGATGGAGGCAACACCTTGTGTGCCACTGCGCTCCGGGTGGTACTATGTGAGCATTGCTGAATGCATTGGCAGGAGGCCCAGACTGAAAGAGTGAAACTGAGAAGCAGCGTGGCCTAGTGGCAAGTGCACAGGCCTGGGAGTTAGAAAGACCTGGGTTCTAATGCTGCCTCCACCACATGTCTGCCATGTGACCTTGGTCAAGTCACTTCTCTGTGCCTCAGTTCTCTCATCTGTAAGATGGGGATCAAAACTGTGAGACCCATGTGGGATAGGGACTGTGTCCAACCTGATTGTCTTGTGGCCTAGTGGTTAGAGCACAGGCCTGGAAGTCGGAAGGACCTGGGTTCTAATCTCGGCTCCACCACTTGTCTGCTGCGTGACCTCGGGCAAGTCACTTAACTTCTCTGTACCTCAATTTCCTTATCTGTAAAATGGGGATTAAGACTGTGAGCCCTATGTGGGACAGGGGATGTGTCCAAACCAATTATCTTGTACCCACCCCAGAGCTTAGTACAGTGCCTGGCACATAGTAAGAACTTAACAAACACCATGATTGTTATGACCCCAGTGTGTAGCACAGTGCCTGGCACATAGAAAGCTTCTAACAAATACCACTAAAAAAAAACCCCAAAAAACTGTGGATAATATGCAGGAGCTTTCAGCTTTCAAACTCTCTCACCCCACTTTTTATAATAATAATTTTCATATTTAAGTACTCACTATGTGCAAAGCACTGTTCTAAGCACTGGGGAGGATACAAGGTGATAAGGTTGTCCCATATGGGGCTTACAATCTTAATCCCCATTTTACAGATGAGGTAACTGAGGCACAGAGAAGTTAAGTGACTTGCCCAAAGTCACTCAGCTGACAAGCGGTGGAGCCGGGATTTGAACACATGACCCCTGACTCCCAAGCCAGTGCTCTTTCCACGGAGCCATGCTGCTTCTCCATGCTGCTTTTATCATGACAGCCAGCCTGGGGGAGATGTATAAAGTGTGATAACTTGTCTACCAGTCAAGATATTCACCAACCCCAGATCTAGAACCATACAGAAAAGTTGACAAACAGATTACTGTCAATCCCTAAGCAGAATCAGTGGTGAACCCTATATGGAGAATGTCGGAAGAATACTGAGGACGCTGACCAATACATTCCTTCTGACCAATACTTTCCTTTCCCTTGACACTGGAATCCATCAATGGTATTTGTTGAGCACCTACTGTTTGCTGAGCACTGTACTAAATGCTTGGGAGGGTACAATACAATAGAGTTGGTAGACATGTGGATTGTAGAACAATTGCCATTTTATCCTATTGTTGTCTTATGCAAATGATAGTAGTTATTATTACTCCTGGAGTGGAAGTATCATCTTTTTCATTTTGCGTGTAGGGGTAAAAAGAGGGTGGGGAATTGAGGTCTAGAGGGAATGGCTTCAAAGCGCTAATTGGCCAGACAGCCTCCACGTTGGATGTCTTCACCCAAATTAGTCTCGAGTCTTGTCAGCCACCTGGACTGAGCAAAGCAGTGAGCCCAGCTTAGTAAAGTGCTCTGAGTGCTCAACAAATACCACTGATTGACTGGAGGTATTGTACCTCTCACCCCTGTGGGGTGGGCATCTGTATCCTGGAGGCATTGTTTTTAGCCAAAATTTAAGACAGCGTAATAAAATATGTCTTTGTGACTCTTCTGTTACTATCGAATTACAACGTATCTGAAGAAAAAAGTGTCAGGAATAAATCCTGAAATAAGCCTTTTAGTGACAGTTAGACGAGTGGATCACAAGAGGTCTGATGAGAAAAATGAGGTAGCACCTTCTTTTCTTTTTTCAGCAGAGGACAGGAAACCCGAACATTAAATGTAGCAGAACTCCTTTAGCTTGAAACTCGGCACTGCATTCAGAAAATTTGTTGTCTTTCATTTCTCCTCCAATCTTGTCACCTAAATCTGAAATGCGAACTATTAGCCTTAAAGCCATCTGCCTCTTCAGAAACTGTTGACATGAATGATCCTTAATCAATGGTGACCGTCATTGCAATCAAGCTTGTGCATGGATTTTCAGAAATGCATGGTTGTTCCAGCAGTCGACCGGATCTGCATTTCCAGATGGTCACTGGGAGATTTGCACATCGGCCGGCTCACATGGATCGGATATGTGCTGATCGGAAATGTGTTTGGCTTGGATGCAGTTTTGATCCAGCTCAGTACTGAGAGGTTGGGTTCTAGAACTCTATGGCTCAGGACTGGTGTAGGCTGATGGCCAGGGCTTGGATTTCTGGCAAGTGCAGAGCTCTAAGACATCACAAGCAATTAGTCCTGGAGAGTTTCACCTAGGTTCAGATGAGGGTTTTCTTGTAGGACTTAGACCACAGTAAGGAATTTCCAATTGGGTCACTTTAAAACTGTGGAAAATGTAATGTTTCAAGTTATTTGCAGTACTCTTAAAGTTCCTTCTAGTGAGGAAAGTGCTCGGAAATAGCTATTCCCTAATATAAATGTGAGGGAGGTTTTCTACTTCAGAAATGGGGTCCAAAATAGAAATGAATGAGGCCAAGTCCCTCCAAAGAGCACAGTTGCAGGACTCCTTGTTGTGGGCAGGGAATGTCAGTTTATCATTATATTGTACTCTCCTAAGCGCTTAGTGTAAAGCTCTAGATACAGTAAATATGACTGAATGAAAGGGAAGGTCAGTCTTCTACTCTCTCTCGCAGAATTAGTGAATGGCTGAAACATGAAATGTGCTGCTGTAATACAGAAAGCACAGGGCTCTGTAAAATAACCCTTCCTGAAGCATAAGGGGGAAGGGATTTTTCCTCTCCGTAGCACCGTATTTCCTATTCCCCAGCTGCAAGTGAGGGAGAATAGGACTCAGTACTTCTGTATTGTGCAGACCATTGGTTAGGGTACCATAAACATGAAAATGTACATTCTAGAGATTGTATTCGGCTCCTTTGTGATTATATTCAGTACCTTTATTTAGATTTAGCAACAGTAATTTCCGTCATTCTGGGAGTTTCCAAAATGAATCAAATCATGAATTCCTAGAATATTAAAGCCCACGTTCTGCATGTCATGCATCTCCTTATACTCTTGGAGTGCCTCTACTGACTTAAGATAAGCGGAAGGTGGAATTGGGCCCTATAGATTTGGTGCTGGGCTGTTAGGTGGAATTCTAAAGAGTGATTTGAACCATTTGGAATCCATTAAGAAAACAAAGGCATCATAGAAAGAAGGAAAAAAAGGAAAATATCTGTACATAATAAGGGACCTAACTAAGGGCAAAAAATATACTTCCCCAAATGTATAGCTACTTCTTCTGGCCCTCCTCTCCAAATCTTTAGGAATGCGTAGGCTTAGTAGACCTGAGGAAAATTTATGTGCACAGAGATCAAGTGAAAAATCCCCTCTTCAGTTTACCTTCCCTTGGTTTCTATACCTATCTCTAATGGTGGCCAAAGGTTAATGTAGTGGATAGAACACTGGGTGTCAGAAGGTCTTGGGTTCTAATTCTGGGTCTGCCACTTGTCTGCTGTGTGACCTTGGAAAGACACGTAACTTCTCCGTTCCTCAAGTTTCTCCACTGTAAAATGGGGTTTAAGACTCTGAGCCCCAAGTGGGAAAGTGACTGTGTCTGATCTGATTGTCCTGTACCTACCCCAGCACTTAAAACAGTGCTCGACAAATAGTACAAGCTTAAAAAATACCATCAGCAGCAGAGCCACATACAAGGATTGTGTTCTATCACCTAGAGTCTCTTGCCTACAGTGAGGCTAGCAAACCAGCACAGACCTGGAGAATTCAGGAAAGGAGTTGGGCTGAGCTCCAAAGCAATCATGAGCCTTCCAACAAGTCTCTTCAAGTTCTGTGCTCAAGGTTACTCTGTAGGGCCAGAAACCATTAAAGGAAATGTGTTGAAATTAAGACCAATGACGATATATTCTTCTCTGTGCGTAGAATAGTGTTTCCCCATGGTATAAATAATCAATCAATCGTATTTATTGAGCGCTTACAGTGTGCAGAGCACTGTACTAAGCGCTTGGGAAGTACAAGTTGGCAACATATAGAGACAGTCCTTACCCAACAGTGGGCTCACAGTCTAAAAGGGGGAGACACAGAACAAAACCAAACATACTAACAAAATAAAATAAATAGAATAGATATGTACAAGTAAAATAAATAGAGTAATAAATATGTACAAACATATATACACATATACAGGTTAAATTTAACCATGTTACTATCCTTAATCAGATTGACTGAGGGCTCTCCCTCCTCTTTTTCTGGAGGGGCGACTGCACACAGTAAGCGCTCAATAAATACAATTGAATGAATGAATGAATATTTATTCTGTTTATTTTATTTTGTTAATATGTTTTGTTGTCTGTCTCCCCCTTCTAGACTGTGAGCCCACTGTTGGGTAGGGACCGTCTCTATATGTTGACTTGTACTTCCCAAGCGCTTAGTACAGTGCTCTGCACACAGTAAGCGCTCAATAAATACAATTGAATGAATGAACCACAATTGCCACCACCATTGCTTAGGTCCAAATCAGAACCCTGAATGGTCCCTCCTTAAGCCTCCTGTGTCAAGGGACAAAATCCCTAAATCATAACAGCTCCGTCTTCATCAGTGGATCTTATAGATTAGGTACTTTGGAAACTTTGTAAGTGTAAATGTGGCTTTGGCGTAGAGGATTTTAATCACCTTAGGTGTTAACAATGCCAAGCAAACATTCCCTCCATTTCTGGTTATCCAAGCCCACTTGGGCACATAAAATTAGGTTAGAATGCTTGCAGGATTTGCAAAATTGAAGAGAAGATGGCTGTTTTTATACCTGAGACCAAAGACACATTACACTGTCTACCCCTTGTCTGATGTGTGACCTTGGGTAAGTCACTTAACTTCTTTGTGCCTCAGCTATCTCATCTTTAAAATGGGGATTAAGGCTATGAACCCCATATGAGACACAGACTGTGTCCAGCCTGATTATCTTGTAACTACCCCAGTGTTTAGAGCAGTGCCTAGTGCACAGTAAGCACTGAAAAAATGCCATCAAAAATACACTAGAAGTGCAAAATTACATTAATATTACTTGTACATACTTTTTCTGTGAAGACTTACATTTCATTCCTTGAATCTTCTTATTTTCCTAAGAACTCATAGCTAAAGTAATGGAAGTTGATAAGCATTAAAACAGCCTACCACTACTGTAAATGTGTTTGGGCCGGTCTCTTAACCTTAATCAGTGGCCCAGAAGCACATTTGAATTTTGGAAGGACATTTAAACTAGGTAGTTTAAGAGAAGCAGCGTGGCTCAGTGGAAAGAGCACAAGCTTTGGAGTCAGAGGTCATGGGTTCAAATCCCGGCTCTGCCAACTATCAGCTGTGTGACTTTGGGCAAGTCACTTAAATTATCTGTGCCTCAGTTACCTCATCTGTAAAATGGGGATTAAAACTGTGAGCCCCCGTGGGACAACCTTATCACCTTGTAACCTCCCCAGCACTTAGAACAGTGATTTGCACTTAGCGCTTAACAAATACCATCATTATTATTAGGTAGTTATGGATATCTTTACTCAAGGAAATGTTTGTTTTCTTAAATCAAAATTGACAATTGTCTTTCCCTAAGGATCCAGCTACTTTTCTTTTCACCAGAATAGATTGTTAATTTATCTAGGCTAGTTAAGAAATAAAAAAAACCTGTAAAGTAAATATCATTTCATAGGTCCGTTGGCAATGGCCTCAATATCTGAGTTTAGTACATAAGCTGGAAGGTAGAACATACATTTTATCATTTTTCAAAGAAATATTAGTATTTTTAAGATCCTGAGAACCTATTTAGAAATTGCCCATTTCTGTAATTTAAGTGAAATTTAGCAATTGTTTTTCTCCAAATTGGAACAAGACATAAAAATGATCACCAATTAATGAAATTTTGAATATCAAGCCCTAGTAGTGGATTAAAGAGCAAAATAGGAAAATGTTATGAAAATGGTTCTGAGTAATTTCCAAGAGTACTAAGAACAGACTAATTAGGTTTCCCCAGTAGTCTCCAAATCATCAGGAAACAAGAAGACAGACCATAGAATGGAACTCTGATGTTTCAGATAAAAACAAAAATAATATAATCAGCCTAACAGCGTACCATGAATAAAATAGCTAAAGTTTTTCTATCACAGGTCAGTATTATTTCAACATTGGAATAAACAGTGAAATAATTAAATTTCTTTCAGTGTTTCTGTCAATAAAAAATGCCATTTAGACAAACTTAAACCCAAACATATACCTAGTAGATTCCATAAATTAGCTCAATGGAATGAGAAGTTGATTGGAATGGTAGCATTATTAGGAGGGTTAATCTGCAGCCATACAAGAGGTAGTGTATCATCAAGCTACTCAAGTGTGTTCTACTGAACTAGAACAAGAAATATGGATATTTATATGAAATTATCAAAATTGCCCAGATAGGTCTGCTAATGTATGTCCATGACTTAACTGTATATTAGTGAGTCTCTTATGTGTGCAGACTTTTTGCAGATTCTCTCAGCACTTCCTGCTCATCACTATAACTTTTCCTTTTGAAGGACAATTTAAACAGCCTCAATTAGCCCCACTCTTCAATACATAAATTATTGTGGCCTTCCCTGTTGAATGTTGTCATTATTTCTTAGATTTTTCAGCTGAAATGCAGCATTGGACTATTGCATTCACCCATCTTTTTTGCTTTTTTTCCCCATGACACTTCTTTGGTAAAAAAAAAAAAAAAAATCTAATTTTCCTGTTAATTGGTCCTGTCTTTACTAACTGTCATCCTCTCACTGTTTTCATTTCCAAATTAGTTAAAAGTCTAGTTATGGCTCTTCCCCAGAAGGATAAATACAGTAGCGATCATCCCATTGTCAAAGGAATTGTTGGGTAATTTTTCAATGACAAAAAAGAATCCTCTCCTGAATCTTTCAAAGATAGATTCTTAATTATTTTGGCCTCATGTTCTTTTAAGCCATTTGACTAAAGCTATCCCATAATGAAAGTGACATAGGAAGTATGGGGCAAATTTCTTAATTCAAATTGCTACTCATTGGTGGACTTTATTGCCTTAGATAACATATCCTATCTTGAAAAATGTACTTAATTTGAATTTCTGGAAAGATTAAATGGAAATTAGTAATTAAAAATATACATTTTCCCATCATACACCCTGGATTCAAATAGATGTTCAACCAGTCTCAGTCTTTTCTGATCCGCAGTGTTTGGTTTGCCTGTTAAACATACTGATATTTCTGGCAAGCCTTACAATTTTGAAGATGTGTCTTTATCACCATTAATCTAGGGCAAAAAATATCGCCTCTCCTCTCTTACTTGACATTTCTAAGGCGCCTGCTGTATTACTGTTATATTTTTCGTGGTTATTCACTGGCAATACTCAATAACCTTGAAAATATCATATTTCTTCATAGAGTTGTACATTGAAAATGAAGCCACACAGCTAGAGTTGAAGCAAAGGGGTCACAAACAATCACAGCCATGTAATGCAAAAACACATGAAGATTATCCTTTGTTGGGCTTTTAATTTTTCTTTTGAAGTACTTGATGAGTTTTTGATTTTGCCTTTTTGTCTCATGAAGATTCATTCTTTTCTTAATTGCAGTGCATCCTCCTAGTCCATTCAACTGCCTCTTGACATTCAACTATGATGTCTGGCTGTGCTATACTCTGTCCTTTAAACATTTCTTTGGTCCCTTATCAAGAATTCTTATTTTTATGACAGAATCCCCCATAGGTTAATAGAATTCTATTTGTGATACACCCCAAATTAATTCCATTCATCACATTTCAAAATAGTCCCCATTATACTTGTCACGGAAACGTTTTAAAAATAGATTTACATATGTGATATCAAATACAGTCTCCTAGTTTGCATATTTTTCATCATATACTTTAGAAAGTCTGTCAGCAATAACTAATGATCTTCTTGGAGCATAACACAACAATATATCATGTAATTTCAGTTGAAAAATGAATTTCTGCATAAAATGTTGTGTACATAATCATCAAACATTGCAGCAGTGTACTATTTCTTCACTTTTCCCCACTTCATCTCTGTCTCACTTTCCTTTTTCCCATTAGCAATTCCCCTCTCGTGAAGGAATGTTATTTCTATTGGCCACTTTCTAGCCCTGCACTTTCAGAGAACTCCGCTTTCTGCCAAATGCAAGTGTCTGCATTGCAACATTATTTTTCTAATAATTAATCACCTTTACAGTTAGAGCCATAAAAAATAACAAGTCTTCCAGATCTGATGGCATAGCTTCTGAGGCCTACAAAGAGCAAGGGTTGTTCTGCTCAGTTGCTTGGCTCTTCCGCATTAAATTCCAAAGGATTTCAAAGATGCTGTAGTTTTCCCCACTTTCAAGAAGAGAGGAGTGAAAAATGACTGTGGGAACTCTCTTGGGATCTCACTTCCTCTTCATTGTTATTAAATCCTAGTCAGAATTCTCCCTTGCCAGCTGCTCTTAAGCATTAACTAAGAGGCCCATAATAATAATGTTGATAATGATAATATTTGTTTAGTTCTTACTATGTGGCAAGCACTGTTCTAAGCACTGAGGATCATACAAAACCAACAGGTCAGACACCAGCCCTGCCCCACACAGTCTAAGTAGGAGGGGTAACAAATATTGAAGCCTCATTTTACACATAAGGGAATTAAGACACAGAGAAGTTAGGTGACTTGCCAGAGTTTCATCCAGCAGGTATGTGGCAGAGCTGGGATTAGAACCCAGGAGCTCACTCCCAGGCCTGGGCTCTTTCCATGGGGTTAATATGTCATGTCATGTCAATAGTTGCCATGAATCTTGCTGCAAATATAGAGGGGGTGTAGGAACATATTTCAAGAATCAGCATGACAAATTCCATCGGTTCTATGAAAACATTTAGCATCATTGACAGACCTGGGTTTTGGTGATTATTAAAATATATATATATATTGGTTGCCCTAAGAAATTTACCAAGATCCTAAGATGACTTTTCAAGGGTATGGCTGACTGCATCAACATTGGAGAAGTCTTGTCAGATCCTTTTCCTCGAACTAACAGAATAAAGCAGGACTCTGAACTGCATCCAGTCGTGCCAAGATTAGCCTATTAAGCCAAGTAATCTGGAAGCTAGTAGGGAAAATATTATAATTCCCCTCAGAAAACTCTTCCAGCTGAACTTTCTTGGAGCATCATGGCAGGTCTTTGAATTACTCATACAAGAAGGAGTACCTTCATAATGATGACTGAACTCTGAAAGCACACAGTCAGGAAGATATGATTCGGGTTTGCTTCTTAGAATCAGAGAAGTGTTATGGTTGGACTTAGCTTGAAGAAGACTAAGCATATGTGCCAGTGAGCCCCTAGAAATCCCTCTCAAAGCCAGTATTCCCACCTCAGGAAAGCAGTGTGGCCTAGTGAGAGAGCAAAGGCCTTGGGAGTCAAGGGGTCTGAGTTTGAATCCAAGCTCTACTACTTGTCAGCTGCTTGACACTGGGCAAGTCACTTAACTGATCTGTGCCTCAGTTTCCTCATCTGTAAAATGGGAATTAAATCCTTCATCCTCCTACTTAAGACTGTGAGCCCATTTAGGCTAAGGACTGTGTCTGACCTGATTAATAATAATAATAATGGCATTTATTGAGTGCTTACTATGTGCAGAGCACTGTTCTGAGTGCTGGGGAGGTTACAAGGTGATCAGGTTGTCCCACGTGGGGCTCACAGTCTTAATCCTCATTTTACAGATGAGGTAACTGAGGCCCAGAGAAGTTAAGTGACTTGCCCAAAGTCACACAGCTGACAATTGGCAGAGCCAGGATTCAAACCCATGATCTCTGACTCCAAAGCCCATGCTCTTTCCACTGAGCTACGCTGCTTTTATCATGTATCTACCCCAGTGCTTAGTACAGTGCTTAATACATAGGAAATCCTTAAGTATTATTATCATTATTATTATCTCTCTATAAATGGAAATCACTAAATGATTGTCACTGAATTCTATAATCTAGAGAGGACTTCACCTAATGATGCCAGAATAAACAGTCCTTTAGACTGGAACTGTGTTGTGAACAGGGAATGTCTGCTATAGCGTACTCTCCCAAATGTTTAGTACAATGTTCCACACACAGTAAGTGATCAATAACTATGATTGAATGAATAAATTCAATAAACCCAATTAGGAAGGCCAACGTCCTTTGGGAAACTGGTAGATTGTGGTACCATCATGAGATGTAGATAAGAATATACAGAATGGGCCCTAAACATAATAATAATAATGGTATTTGTTAAGCACTGTAAACATGTGAAACCTAAGCATTCAACTGATGCCACATCTAACTTAGAACACAGTTTATTATTTATTTTTATTTTATGGTACATGTTGAGTGCTTACCCTGTGCCAGGTACTGTCCTAAGTGCTGGTATAGATATCAGGCTGGTCACCATCCGTTTCCCATATGGGGCTCACAGTTTTAATCCCCATTTTACAGATGAGGTAACTGAGGCTCAGAGAAGCTAAGTGATTAGTCCAAGGTTACAAAGGAGAAAAGTGGTGGAACTGGGCTTAGAACCCAACTCCCAGGCCTGTGCTGTTTCTACTAGTCATGTTGCTTCTCATCAGTTTCACCAGTGTCACCTAAGGGCCAACTTTAACATCCAGTAGCGGCATACAATCACAGATAAGTTCCTAAATGTAGTCCACCCAATATCAAAGCAGTGATAATTTCATCATTACTTTAATGGGTGGTACACAACGGAATCCACAAAACTAAGACCCTGAAACTGATTTTGTATAGTGAGCTGAAAAAGAGTAACAGTAAACAGAGTAGACACAAGAAATGGTTTAAAAGAAGGAAAAGTACAAAGATTCTGGAATAATGGGTGGAAGTGGGAGAGCAGGAAGAGGCAGATCAACCAATCAGTCATCAATCAATCAATGTTAGAAATCGATCAATCTTATTTATTGGGAGAATGTACCAATTCTCTTGTACTCTCCCAAGCATTGAGTACAATGCTCTACTTACAGTAAGTGCTCAACTACAATTGAATGATTATTGAGCACTATACTAAGCAGTTAGGAAAGTTCAAATGAACAGAGTTGGTAAAGATATTCTCCACCCACAATGAGCTTACAGTCTTGAGGGACGAGGAGGGAGACATCTCTTTGTCCAAATGGGGACTTGAACTCTAGATCCTCAAACTAAAAGTCTGTTGCTCTATCTGCAAAGCCATCTGGGCTCATAAAAATGGGGGAACTTTCTTGGAAGGCTTTGGAATGGTTGTGAGAAAGTAAGACAAATGAAAATGGTTCCAGGAACTGGGGATACAAAGCACAGTAGTGCAGTAAATGATAGGGAAGGAATCCCTATCTTTGCTCTTACTAGTTCTAGTCATCCATGCCACTAAAAATTTCACTGTTAGGGGCACCTTCTTTTAATGTCAAGGCTGTCATCGATATTACATTTTTAAAAATAACTCTTCCAATTTCCTGCTTCTTTAAAGGCAAGACTATGACTATTGGCATGCTGCAAAATGTTGACAATTTTAGTTCCTGGTTATTAATGGTGATCATTACATTACCCATTTGTGACCTAATTGATTAGGTATGCAATCTTCTTTCTAGGTTCTTTTCAGGTTTCCAAAACTAATGTCAAACTGTCTCCTTATCAATGATGTGTTATTCTTAGGAAAATGTAAAATATTTCACATTTTTATAGCTCCCCTGGTCACAAAACACTTCGCAGGCTATGATCATTTATCCTCTGACCTTAATTTATGGAGGGAAATAGTATGTTATTGTTATATGCATAAAGAAATTGAGTGGAGCAAGATTAGAATTGGCGTAATTTTGGTTTCCTGATGAATCTACACTCTTGATTTGCTTCTCACTTCTCCATTTTTAGGGTCATTTTTCTTAGAATGCCGGGTTCATCCCTGAAGAATCTCACATTTACAAAGACTCTGTTGCTCTATTCATGCCTTGCCCAAAGCCACTTGCATGCCCAAAACCATGGCATTGTGTTTTATGGTATCCTGGCAGACTTGACCTGTGGGAATAACATTCCTTTACTCTCCAGTGGCATTCTGTCCAACATGTTTAATGAAAACACAGATTATAGAAGACCTCAAACACATACACATCCATATGTGGCTATGGGTGAATACATGTATGTATATTTAGGAAAAGTACAGGGTTCATAGTATGAAGATTAAGCTATTGACAGTGAAACATGACTAAGGTTAGGTCCTTGAGTACTATAAACTAGTGACATACATGTTTACCTGATCTTTCCCCACCAGTCTTACAAGCCTGAGTTAACACATCCTTCAGAATGGGAAATAATTGATTTACGTATCATTAATGGGAGCTCTTGTAAGTAAATGGTAATTTTAATGATTATCAGTCACAGAGGTTTGAATCAACATATTAAAATGTTATTGGAAAACACATCCTTTTGAGATAACGAAATAAAAATGCATCTGGATAGATTAACAATTGTCAGCAATTTGGTTCAAACAAATCCAACAGCCTGATAATATGCTTACCAGCCTTCAACATTTCCCATATACTTAGCTAGTTTGTAAATTTCAGGGGAGGAGAGACCTAATCTGTGTGCCTAGAAAGAGTACATTTACAAAGTAAACTGCATGGAAGGAAGTAGTGTGCCCTATTGGAAAGAGCTCAGGCCTGAGAGTCAGACGACCTGGGTTCTAATATTGGCCCTGCTAATTTCTTGCTATGTGACCTTGGCCAAGTCACGTCACTTTTTTGTGCCTAAATTAATTCATATATAAAATGGGGCTAAAGACTATGCACTCCATATGGGACATGGACTGTGTTCATTCCTGTATCTACCCCAGCGCTTAGTACAATTCCTGGCACATATTAAGCACTTTACAAATGTCATTAAAAAAAGAGTAATTTTGCTCTCTTCTCCCACTACACCCCATATGGTGCTCTGAGATTATAAGCAACACATCCTGAAGGAACATCTGTGGTGTTGGTCATATTTTATTTTTTATCAGAGTTATGTTCTTATTTATCCATAATTCTATAATCGGATTTCTTTCAGAGTTTTGGGTCTGGTAACTACTAATCTGTGTTTCTGTCCCACATGATGCTGGCTGTTGTAGAGAACTCAGTAAAACCAAAATCCTCATGCTAAGGGAGCTTGACTCAATATAATTTGGACTCCTTCTAAGCTGTGAACATATTACAGACGCCCCCTCTAGACTGTACGATCATTGTGGGCAGGGATCTTTTCTATTATACTGTAATATTGTACTCTCCCAAGAGTTTAGTACAGTGTTCTGCACACTGTAAGTGTTCAGTAACTACTGATGATGGATTATTTCAGGCCTTCTTTTTGTAACCTGCTGCCAGAAGATGACAGTTTTGGTCTGGAATAGGTTGCTTTTATTAGAGCTGTATATGCTTAGCAAAACCTCAGTTTACTAAAGGCAGTTTTATAAATGTCATCAGTGGAGGTAAATCACAGTTTGGGTAGACCCAGGTTAGTGATATCCCATTTACCAACATGGGTGTGCATTCATTCATTCAACCAAATTTATTGACTACTTACTGTGTGCAGAGAACTTTACTAAGCACTTGGAAAGTACAGTTCAGCAATAGAGACAATCCCTGCCCACAACTAGCTTTACAGTCTAGAGGTGGGGAAACAGACATCAAAACAAGTAAACAGGCATCAGTATAAACAGAAATATAGATATATACATATATATATAAGTGCTTTGGGGCTTGGAGGTGGGAAGAGCAAAGGGAGCAAGTTGAGGCGGCATAGAAGATAAGGGGAGCTGAGGAAAAGGGGGGTTTCGTCTGGGAAGGCCTCTTGTGGAGGAGGTGAGCCTTCAGTAGGGCTTTGAAGAGGGGAAGAGTGAGTGTTTAGCAGATTTGAGGAGATTCCAGGCCAGAGGTAGGATGTGGGCCAGGGTTTGATGGCGGGACAGGCGAGATCCAGGCACATTGAGAAGGTTAACACCAATGGAGGGGAGGGTGCAGGCTGGGCAGTAGAAAGAGAGAAGGGATGTGAGGTAGGAGGGGGCAAAGTGATGGAGAGCTTTGAAGCCAATACTGAGGAGTTTTTGTTTGATATGGAGGTTGACAGGCAACCAGGAGATTTTTTATTAAATAGGGATTAAAGCTGTGAGCTGCATGCAGGACATGGACTGTGTCCAACCTGATTGTCTCGCTTTCATCCGTCTTGCTGTCATCACTTAGTCCAGTGCCTAGCACATAGTGAGCACTTAAATACCTTTAAAAAAAAGAAAAAAAGCTATCAGCTATTCAATCATATAAATACGGTTGAATGAATGAATGAATAGTGCCTTAGTAGAAGTAAAGAGACCTGAAAAGAAAGGGTGTCTGAGACTGTCACTGGGGCCCCCGTAGAAGTTTGCCATACCCTGGGTCTCTAGACTGTAACCTCACTGTGGACAGGGAACCGGTCTGTTACATTGTTATATTGTACTCTCCCAAGAGCTTAGTACAGTGCTCTGCACACAATAAGCACTCAATAAAGACGATTGACTTCCTGATTGACTTCTGACTTCTGTCAGCCTTTTTCCTTACCTCTTTCTTTCAGTGCCTTTCATTCATTCAATCCTATTCATTGAGTGCTTATTGTGTGCAGAGCACTGTACTAAGCGCTTGGAAAATACAATTCAGCAACAAATAGAGAAAATCCCTACCCAACAATGGGCTCACAGTATCCTCCTCAGTCCTGGTTTCTCTCTGCCCCTCAGATAATTTTTCTAAAATGTTGTCCTGCATGCATCAGATACCTCTCCACACCAAACAGAAATTCCAGACCACTGGCTTTGAAGCACTTATTTATTTACCCATTCTCTTCTCCCACTCCACCCTATGTGGTGTTCTTCCTATCCTGTTTCTCCTCCTAGTTTTCTGACTTTTTCTCAGGTTCTTTCACTTTCTCCTACTTTGTCTCTTCCCCTCTTACCAGAGGCAAGGTATTGGATCCTCTAACTGGTTTTCTAACTCGTCTCACTTTTTTAAAAATAGTTTTTGTTATGCACTTACTATGTGCCAGGCACACAACTGAATACTGGCATAGATAAAAGCTAATAAATCCATGTCCCACATGGGGCTCACAGTCTTAATCCCTATTTTACGGATGAGGTAACCGAGGCATGGAGAAGTTAAGTGACTCCCCCAAGTCACCCAGCAGATAAGTGGAAGAACTGGAATTAAAACACAGATCCTGCTAACTCCCAACTCCATACTTTATTCTCTAGGCCAGGCTGCTCCTCACTTTACATCACTCTCTTGGGAAGCTCTTTCGCTCCCTTGGCTTTAGCTACCATCTTTGTGCAGTTGACTCCCAAATCTGTTTCTCTAGCTCTGACCTCTAAGATGATCTGAAACATGGATAATAATAATAATGATGATGATATTTGTTAAGCCCTTATTGTGTGCCAAGCACTGTTCTAATCTGCTCTTTCCTCTCCAGCCTCTCCCGACTCCCTGCCATACTACATGACATTGCATGGATCATCTTCTGGAAGCAACGTTAATCTCACATCTCTCATTTGGTCCAAACCTTCCAATGGCTTCCTGTGCTCCTTTACATCAAACAAAAGCTCCTCACACAGATTCAAGGCTGTCTACCACCAGACCCCACTTTACTTCTCTACTCTTTTCACCGCAGTGGAAAGAGCACGGGCTTTGGAGTGAGAGGTCATGGGTTCGAATCCCGGCTCCGCCACATGTCTGCTCTGTGACCTTGGGCAAGTCACTTAACTCCTCTGAGCCTCAGTTACCTCATTTGTAAAATGGGGATTGACTGTGAGCCCCACGTGGGACAACCTGATCACATTGTATCCCCCCAGCGCTTAGAACAGTGCTTTGCACATAGTAAGTGCTTAACAAATGCCATCATCATTATTATTATTATCCTGCTGTCTTTACTCCTTGCAAACCAACCTTCTGGCTACTCAGTGTGGCTCAGTGGAAAGAGCACGGGCTTGGGAGTCAGAGGTCGTGGGTTCCAATCCCGGCTCCGCCACTTGTCTGCTGTGTCACTTTGGGCAAGTCAGTTCACTTCTCTGGGCCTCAGTTACCTCATCTGTAAAATGGGGATTAGGACTGTGAGCCCCATGTGGGACAACCTGATAAGCCTTGTATCCACTCCAGCGCTTAGGACAGTGCTTCGCACATAGTAAGCGCTTAACAAATGCCATTATTATTATTATTATTACTCTTCACTTTTGACTCTTATGCACCTTTACCCTCACTCCCACTGTTTCTCCAACTTAAAACTCCCTCATTCTCCACATTAGACTGATTACAGCTCTTCCCACATTCAAACTCTCAAAATATCAATACTCTCTAACAAGCTACTACTGCTACTCCTTTTTAAACTATATTAAGCGCTGGGGCAGATACAAGCTAAGTAGGTTGGACACAGTCCATGTCCCACATGAGGCTCACAGTCTTAATCTCCACTTTTCTGATGAGGAAACTGAGGCACAGCTTAGTACAGTGCTTTACACACAGTAAATGCTCAATAAATATGATTGAATGAAGTTAAGCGACTTGCCTAAGGTCACATAGCAGGCAAATGGCAGTAGGAATGAGAACTCAAGTCTTCTAACAAAGCCAGTTTTCTTTCCACACTGCTTCTCATGTACTTTTATTACAGCTCCTCTAGGATGGGGTCCCTGATTAATCTTTTATTTTTTTATTTAATTCCTAAGGGCTGGCACTTAAGTACTTCTAAGCAATTAAGTACTCACAAACCCTGTAGCCCTTAAGAAGACATCTTTCTATGCACATGTAGTTGTTCTTCATTTGGAAGAAGGCACCACTGATGATGAAAACCATATATAAGTGTGTGTTTGTGGCTGAAGAGTCCAGTGGAGGATCCACAGTCCAGTGGCAGCACTTGAGTTTTTGGGATCTTGCCTTGAGACGGAGAACTGAGAAATGATGATGCTAGAATTGCTCAAGGGGCTGGATCCAGATAATAATGTTGGTATTTGTTAAGCGCTTACTATGTGCTAAGCACTGGGGGGGGGGGGGATACAAGGTAATCAAGGTTGTCCCACATGGGGCTCACAGTCTTAATCCCCATTTGACATATGAGGGAACTGAGACACAGAGAAGTGAAGTGACTTGCCCAAAGTCACACAGCTGACAAGTGGCGGAGCCGGGATTAGAACCCATGACCTCTGCCTCCCGAGCCCATGCTCTTTCCACCGAGCCATGCTGCTTCAAGATCTCCCAGCCATGCGGAAGGTTGGCCAACACAGTACAGCTCTGTAGAACTTCAGTTTGGCCTGAAGCCCAATACCACACTGCTGTTACATTTTTTTATTTGACAGCCTTCCAAAGGATGTGCTGACCTTCTTGATTCGGTTTTCTACTTACTTCTCGGGGACCTGTTTAGGTTAACTAATTAGGTAGTTCAGTGTAGCCAATATAAATAGTTGTTACTGTGTATGGCACCCTCGATGCAGGCTGATGTCACCTGAGTGTTTTTTTTTTCTTTAGACACTTTCTATAATGCCTGCATAATTTAGTAAAATGGTTTACAGTCATTCTTGGGTGTGGACCTTTAGGGCATATTCATCAGCAGTCATTTCCAGAACTTTGGGAGAGAAGTAGAATGGTTTAGGGGAAACAGCACGGGTTTGGGAGTCAGAGGTCGTGGATTCTAATCCCAGCTCCACCACTTGTCTGCTGTGTGACTTTGGGCAAGTCACTTCACTTCTCTGTGCCTCAGCTCCCTCATCTGTAAAATGGGGATTAAGACTGTGAGCCCCACGTCGGACAAACTGATAACCTTGTATCTACCTTAGTGCTTAGAACAGTGCTTGGCACATAGTAAGTGCTTAACAAATACCATTATTGTTATTATTATACATAACATCTTACCAGTTGAAAGAGGTTCTCAGAGGTGCAAAGTGTATTCTAACTCCTCCATCCAGATCCCCTTTTAGACTGTGAGCCCACTGTTGGGTAGGGACTGTCTCTATATGTTGCCAACTTGGACTTCCCAAGCGCTTAGTACAGTGCTCGGCACACAGTAAGCGCTCAATAAATACGATTGATGATGATCTCCAGTTCCATGTTCCAACATGGCTTCCTAGAAGAATCTGAGCGGGAACACACATACATACATACAAACAAACATTCATATAATAATATAATAATGATGGTATTTGTTAAGCGCTTACTATGTGCAAAGCACTGTTCTAAGTGCTGGGGAGGTTGCAAGGTGATCAGGTTGTCCCACGGGGGGCTCACAGATTTAATCCCCATTTTACAGATGAGGTAACTGAGGCATAGAGAAGTTAAGTGACTTGTCCAAAGTCACACAGCTAATAGTTGGCGGAGTGGGGATTTGAACCCATGCCCTCTGACTCCAAAGCCCGTGCTCTTTCCACTGAGCCACGCTGCTTCTCCGGTCTTTATACTCGGTTACTTCCTCCTGTCTGTCTCCCTGACTAGGCTATAAAAACCTTTTCTTAAGGGCAGAGATCATGTCCACTAAATCTATTGCACTTTCCTAAATGCCCACCAAATATGATCAGTAAATTGATTAACTTACTGACAGTTGATAATGCTAGCATAGTTAGATCATTCAGGAACGTAGACATTTACACAAGCTATTTTTCAAATGTCTAAATCAAGAAACAGATTTAAAATGTTCAAGCAAGAGGCTTTATTGTAAGCCTAGTGTTGAAAAGTATATGTGGATTTAATGTAATTTTCTTTTCTGAACTGTCAGGTGAAAGCACTTATAAAGTGTATACTATTGGTGTATTTTACACAATATAAAGGACATTAACTGTTATTTATTCCCTCATTTACTTTATGCCCTAACCAGAGTCAATATGAAAACCACCAAAGCAGTGGTGATAAATGTACTCCTGGGCAGAAGGATGTTGAAAATTTTAAAGAAAGAGCACCATCTGGTGGAAAGTTTAAGAACGCAAAAAAGGTTTCAAATATTTGCAATTGTTATATTTTTGATGGTAAAATCAGAATGAAAATCTCAAGAAAGCCTAAGGAATCGGCACCATAAAATTAAAAATCATATTTTTACATTGTGGTTATTAGTTTATCACTGCATCACAATCAACTTGCTGCGTATTGAAGGGTTCTAAACCATAATGATCATTTTGAGCAATTATCATTTCAGATCATCTTTCTGAGAAAATATTAGAAATCCAACATTATCAAGAAGTCACCTTCTACATGAACTACGTTTTGTTTTTCTTTCAGAGTCCCATGCTCTCCTGACCTTCACATAGAGCACTGAGTATGTTGAGGCTAGAATTGCTCGAGGAGCAATTGATTGGTTAAGTAGTGGTATTGGTTAAGCGTATACTATGTGCCAAGCACTGTACTAACCACTACTACAGTGCTCTGCACACCAAATATCTAGTTTTTTAGATATTTAAATTTTTAGACTGTGAGCCCACTGCTGGGTAAGGACTGTCTCTATATGTTACCAACTTGTACTTCCCAAGCGCTTAGTACAGTGCTGTGCACACAGTAAGCGCTCAATAAATACGATTGATGATGATGAAATATCAGTAAATTGATTAATTTACTGACAGTTGATACTGACAAGAAATTAGATCAGGCATAGTCCCTGCCTCCCATGGTTTAGTGAACTAAGAAAGAGGGAGAGCAGATATTGAATCCCCATTTTACAGATGAGGAAACTGAGGCACAGATAAGTGATTTGCCCAAGGTCACCCAGCCGGCAAGACTGGGATTAGAAGACAAGGCCTCACACTCTAAGACTCGTGATCTCTTCACTAGTCCACGCTACTTCCCATTATCATCCCAGACAATAATGATGTTGATGATGAGCTTGTTGAGGGCAGGGAATATTCTGTTTATTTTGATATTGTACTCTCCCGAGTACTTAGTACAGTGCTTTGTAAACATTAAGGACCCACTAAATAAGATTGAATAAATAAATGAATGATGGCAGCTAAATAACTTTGGTAAATGGCAGGACAGGGCAGGGCATCAGGTGGAGCAGTTGGACAGAGAAGGGTTGCTAAAGGAAGTAGGTTTTGAATAAGGTTTTGAAAGAAGAGAGGAGGAAGTGAGCTGAGGGGGCTTAGGGGAAGCATCATTTTGAGTGAAGGGATTGCTGAGTAGTGGGAAAATTGAGTGGGGGAAACGACGAGAAGTTGGGTTTGGGTGGAGAGAGAGCCTGAGGTGTAGTGGGAGAGGAGGTGAGTTTGGCGGGAGACAGTTGAGAGTTTTGAAGTTGTGAAAAAAGCAGAAATCCAGGATCCAATCCCTCTCTACCACTTGGGAAGCAGCATGGTATAGTGGATAGAGCACTGCCTGGGAGTCAGAAGTTCATGGGTTCTAATCCTAACTCCACCACTTTTCTGCTGTAAAACCTTGGGCAAGCCACTTCACTTTTTTGTGCCTCAGTTATCTGTAAAAAGGGGATGAAGACTCAGAGCCTCACATGGGACAGGGACTGTGTCCAATCCCATTTGCTTGTATCCACCCCAGCTCTTAATACAGTGCCTGGCACATATTAAGTGCTTAATAAATACCACAATTATGATGATAATAATAATCATAATAATGATGTCAGCTCTTTGTGGGCAGGGACTGTCACTCTTTATTGTTGTTTTGTACTTTCCCAAGTGCTTAGTACAGTGCTCTGCACACAGTATGTGCTTAATAAATGATAGAATGAATTATTATTAATACTGTCTGTCCCCTGATCTAGACTGTATGTCTGTTGTGGGCAGGGAATGTTTCTACCATTGAGGGGTGTATTGTGCACTCTAAGGTGCTTAGCACAGTGCCCTGAACTCAGTATGTGCTCAGTGAATACCATTGATTGATTGGGAGGTCACTGATATCCACATAAAAGAACTGGAAGATGGAAGAGGATTGGAATAGGCGGAACTTGACATTAAGGAGAAAAAGTCTGGGACAAGAAGAAGGAAGGGCAGCCATGTAGCCATCAATTCTTCTCACAGTGTGGTTAGCCATTTTTCTTCAAGGACTGAATAGTAGCTGATGACTTTGCAATCTTGTAGATGACTGCTGTTGTTGCTGCTTTTCGTGGCAGAGTGGGCCTGGGGCCCTCACAGGAATGAAATAATAATAATAATAATGGTATTTTAGTGCTTGCTATGTGCCAGTCACTCTACTAAGCGCTGCGGTAGATACAAGCAAATCAGGTTGGACACAGTCCTTACCCCATTTAGAGCTCACAGTTGTGATCTTCATTTAATAGATGAGGTAACTGAGACAGAAAAATGAAGTCATTTGCCCCAGGTCACACAGCAGACAAATGGCAGAGCTGCGATTGGAACCCGTGACCTCCTGATTCCAAGGTCCATGCTCTATCCACTAAGCCAGGCTGCTTCTCTCCGTGGTCTCTGGGCAAAGTTCTCGTTCTTGGGGGAATCTGTCTTTCAGTCTTCTGGCAGTATCTCCTGATCAATTCAATTTTGAGGGGGAAGACCCTTTATTTAGGAAATCAGTTGAATTTGGGAGGAAGATCGGAGTAAATGATGGGAATAAGTGATATAGAGTTGAAGGGAGTATTTGGGAAAGCTTGGGAGAAAGTGATGTAGAGTTGAAGGGAGTATTTGGGAAAGCTTCCAGTGAATTTAAGGAACGATGGTGGTGGAAAAGGAAAAAAAAAATCAGAGAATGAATGGAGAGACGTGAGTGATCAGACATAAGTAAAGCGAGGACTGAAATATTACTTAAAGTTGAACGCAGATCAACAGCAGGATGACTTGTGATGAAATGTCAAATATCTTTTTAAAATGTTTCATGTGGAAGATGATCTCTTTATTTTATGTATGTGAAATCTGAACCTTCATAATGACTGTGATTCTCCCCAGCTCTATCTACTTTTGGTAGTAACTGCCTTTTGAAGTCTCCAAGTATCATTTTTAGCAGGTTCTATAACATGCATTTTTATTGCACAATAAGGGTAAAACATGATTGTTCCCACAGCACAAATCTGTCCTGCAAATACAGCACTTTGTGTTTCAGTGTGTTTACAACTTAACTGTATTTAATGCAGTAAAATCACAAAGAGCAGTAAAAGTGTAAACTATTCCATAAATGTTGAACAATTATATACAGATTTTATATAAAAAAATCAGGTAAAGTGACATCTTCAAGCACTTAATCCCCTTCCACTTTAATTTCCATTGAATTCATCAATAGAATCGATCACTGGTATTTATTGAGAGCATGGGAGAGTGCAATATAAGAGAATTAGCAGTACAGTGTCTGGCACATAGTAAGCACTTAACAAATACCATTATTATTATTATTATTCTTGCCCATATTGAGCTTACAGTCTCGATAGGGAGACAATGGCTATTAAAAAGCAATGTAATTATATGAAGTTCTTCAAGGACACAACTTCCATATTATGTACAGCAAAGTAATTGTGCTCCTGTGCATCCCTATGTTATATAAAAAATCGTTTGTTTTTCACAGTTGTTTCATTGGAAAATGAGGAACTAGAGGAAAATGGTTTGAAAGCAGTTGAAATGTACTTAGTCTCTAGGAAACCTGGTACAATTCAATAAGGTTATGGAAGACAAACTTTACAAAGCTTGTCTTTGCTTAAAGAAGTTGAAGCCATATTAAACTTGGAACTGTTGTGTTTCTGCTTAGTACAATATGACTGAAGGAATAAATGCCACTTTTCAGGTATTTATCAGTAGTCATTAGCAAGCAATTTGAACTGCTTAAACCCAGTTTCTAGTGAACAACAATAATAATGTTGGTATTTGTTGGGAGCTTACTATGTGCCAAGCACTGTTCTAAGCACTGGGGGGATACAACGTGATCAGATTGTCCCAAGCGGGGCTCATAGTCTAAATCCCCATTTTACAGATGAGGGAACTGAGGCCCAGAGAAGTGAAGTGACTTGCTCAAAGTCACACAGCTGACAAGTGGCAGAGCGGGATTAGAACACACGACCTCTGACTCCCAAGCCCGGGCTCTTTCCATTGAGCCATGCTGCTACTTCTCTAAGAACAATGAGTCCTAAATGTTTGTAACTCTTTCCTTTGAAATGCTAATGAAGGAACTGATATCAGCATTTCACACACCTGCCTAAAACAACATTATTATCCCAGACTGTTATCAACTGGTAACTTTTATTGCCTATTCTGTCACTGCATTCTGTCCAAACCACATAATAGCAGAAATAACTATATTATCAATCAATCAATCAATAGTATTTATTGAGCGCTTACTGTGTGCAGAGCACTGTACTAAGCGCTTGGGAAGTACAAGTTGGCAACATATATATTACCCAGTTCTGCACCAACATGAGGGCTTCACTTTTACAAAATCTCATGGTAAAGAAAATTTGTATTAAGCATCACTCACTTTGTTCCCAGACACTGCAAATGAACACAAGTAATTTCTTTGATAATTCATTCATTCAGTCGTATTTATTGAGTGCTTACTTTGTGTAGAGCACTGTACTAAGTGCTTGGGAAGTACAAGTTGGCAATATATAGAGATGGTCCCTACCCAACAAGGGGCTCACAGTCTAGAAGGGGGAGACAGACAACAAAAGAAAACATGTGGACAGGTGTCAAGTCGTCAGAACAAATAGAATTACAGCTAAGTGCACATCATTAACAAAATAAATGGAATAGTAAATATGTACAAGTAAAATAGAGTAATAAATCTGTACAAACATATATACAGGTGCTGTGGGAAGAGGAAGGAGGTAGGGCAGGGGGGATGGGGAGGAGGAGAGGGAAAAGGGGGCTCAGTCTGGGAAGGCCTCTTGGAGGAGGTGAGCTAATGGAGCAATGCAAGCCCCCAAAAGCTTGTATAGCAGGAAGAACGTCCCCAATTCCCCAAATTTCATTCTCCCTATAAGAGAGTGTGAAAAATATGTTTTAGAAAAACAGACTGTTCTTGCTGACCCTCCAGTAACTCTAAAGCAGTCCAGCGCTTAGTAGAATGAGAAGCAGTGTGGCTTAGTGGAAAGAGCATGGACTTGGAGTCAGAGGTCGTGGGTTCTAATTCTGACTACACTACTTGTCAGCTATGTGACTTTGGGCAAGTCACTTAACTTCTCTGTGCCTCAGTTACCTTATCTGTAAAAATGGGGATTATTTGTGAGTTCCGTCTTTGACAACTGGATTACCTTGTATCTATTCCCATGTTTAGAACAGAGTTTGGCACATAGTAGGTGCTTAACAAATATCATTATTATTATTATTATTGCAGTGCCTGGTACATAGTAAGTGCTTAACAAATACCATAGTAATAATAACTTACTAATACTCCTTGACAATGATAATCTTCCAGTGGTACTTGCTATACAACTAGAAAGTAATTAACATACTGGAAGTAATTTAGAGGCTAGGAAAATAAGAATCTCTCTTCTTTGCCTAGAATCATTTTCCCAAGTGCAATACCCACACTGAACTTTCTTTACACCACTATCTTGATTTTGAGATAGGACCATGCTCTGCTACTTGCATTGAATTTTATTCTCCAAATTTCACAGTATAGTGCTCTGCACATAGTTAGCACCCAGTAAATACCATTGATTGATGGAGTAACCTGGGGTTCCCTTGGTCATAGATAGCATCAATTATTATTTCAAGTCAATTGTGTCTGAGGGTAATGATAAAAATTTCCAAATGCAATTGATTCTGTCTATCATATTAAACCAACCTACTGGTTCAATAACTGAAAAGCCCAAATGTATAATAATAATATCAATGACTGTTGTATTTGTGAAGAACGTATTATGTATCAAGCACTGTTGTAAGCACTAGACTGTATAGATTGCTCGATGTGGGCAGGGATTATGTTCGTTATATTATGTTGTACCTCCCAAGCACTTAGTGCAGTGCTCTGCACATGGTGATAATGAGCAAATGCCATAGAGTCATTTCAGATTCATAGTGACTTTATGGATTTTCATCCATAGTTTACTTGGTAAAATATAAGCAAGTGTTTCACCATTGCCGCCTTGTGCACAGTAAAAGCATAAGTCTATGCCGTTGTCTTTGATCAACATTTTGATCACTTGATCACCTGTCTTTGACTCTTTCCCAGGCCACTGCTGCCCAGCACAGGTGAATCAACTTTGATGTTTCAGGATAGACCTTTCCATTGTGGGTAACTCTGATGAGAGAATATCTATTAACAGCATAGCTCTGAGCTTCATTGGCATATGAAAACTCTCCAACCACGATAAGGCATTGATTCATAGGAGAGATGCACAGTAAGCAGTCAATAGATATACTTGACTGATCACTTTAGCAAACCAGATACAGTCCCTGTGCTACATGAAGCTCGCAGTCTAAACGGGAGGGAGAAACAGGTATTTAAGCCCTGCACTGAGAAGTTATGGTCTACCCAAGTACACACAGTGTATCTTGCTTAAATGAAGGTTTTTCTATTTCCACAGACAGTCTTGAATTTCATTCAGTTAGACAAGGTGGAATGTCCCAAAGCATTTGGTCTAATCAACTGTGCTTTTGCTAACTGGATATCTCCAGAATTTAATTTTCAGATTAACATGTACGTGTGTGGCATAAATAATATATACCCTGATGATGTCATGGTAACAATTTTGTTTGGTTTTTTTTTTAAGTTGTGATTCAGTTTTTGTTAAGGCCCTAATTGTCTAGGGAAGGTTTCCCAATAGTAGAGAACCTTTTATTAATTGGAGTATTTGTTAAGCACATATTATGTGTCAAGCATTGTTCTGGGTGCTGGGGTAGTTACAAGCTAATCGTGTTGGATTAGTCCCTGTCCCTCATGGGACTCACAGTCTAGGTAGGAGGGAGAACAGTGTTGTATTCCCCATTCTACAGATGAGGAAATTGAAGCAGTGAGAAGTTGTGACTTGCCCAAGGTTGAAAAGTAGACAAGTTGAATAACTGGATTAGAATCCTGGTCTTCATACTCCCAGGCCCATGCTCTTTCCACTAGACCATGCTCCTTTTTCATTAAAGCTTCTCTCTTATATGTTGACCTTTTGCATATCACACTCCAAATGTGGTGATAAAAAAAATAATGGATCCAACAGGCTTACTAAATCAATCAATCATATTTATTGAGCCCTTTGTGCAGAGCCCTGTACTAAGCGCTTGGGAGAGTACAATATAACAATATAACGGACACATTCCCTACTCACAATGAGCTTACGGTTCAAACTACAGAGTTCTCATTATAATTAATAGGTGATCACTATGACTACAAGGTATTGAAAAAACAAGTTCAAGACAGCCCTATCAGAGCAGAGTGGAATACCAAACAGAGAGACTTTGTAAGATTTTGGAAAAAAAAAACAACAAAAAAATGAAGAAGTCATTAACTGCAATATCTAAAAAAAGATCTGATTGCATTATCTTGTCTCTTACCCCATAGATACAAATGCTTGACACATTGTAATGTCTTTGAGTATATAATTATCATCATAATAATGTATGTATGGCACATTCTTAAATTATCAAGTCTTGAAATCTATTAATAGCTCCAAAATCCTTTGCAACTGCGTTTACATGCATATATAACTATATAAAGAGAAGAAGCAAGAAAGAAAAAGAGGGATAGCAAGAAAGAAAAAGAGGGATACCTATAAAGAAACAAATATGCAAAGGGATCTGTTGAAACTTGGTGAAACCTAAGTGTTACTACAAGGTGATTATGAGGGCCCAAATCCTCTCATGAAGAAGGAAGGGGATTGCTCTGTATTTCAAGTTTAAAGCACATTTCTATGCTTATTATTTGAATATTTATATGTAATATAGATTTACTTATATCAAGTACTTGTTTATGTTTTCAGTGTTTCCATGTGGATGTCATACTTTTTTATATATTTTAGATGTGCTTTTGTCTCTAGGTTAAAGTTTATGTAGGCTTTTTTGTTTGGAAATATCTAGAATAGTTCAATAGGACCAAAAATTGCAATGGAAAAGGTGTAAACATAATTAAATGTATTTAGCATCATTAAATTTTTATAACATATCACCAACCGAAGATAAAGAAGGTCTAGGCATTTGAACATTGAACAACTGTCAGCTATCTGAGGCCAGAGATCGTGTTTACCAGTTACTCTGTAGGACCCTCCCAAGCATTTAGTACAGTACGTGGCTTAGCGGAAAGAGCATGAGCTTGGGAGTCAGGTCATGGGTTCTAATTCCAGCTCCACCATTTGTCAGCTGTGTGACTTTGAGCAAGTCACTTCAGTTCTCTGTGCCTCAGTTACCTCATCTGTAAAAAGAGGATTAAGCCTGTGAGCCCCACATGGGACAACCTGAGTACCCTGTATCTACCCCAACGCTTAGAACTGTGCTTGGCACATAGTAAGACCTTAACAAATACCATCATTATTATTACTTTGTACCTGGTAAGCACTAAATAAATAACATCAATTGACTGTTTGAAAGGAGGTTTCTTTATCTTGGGGTATTTGTGATATTTGCTGATTTGTTTTAGCAAGAAATATTTAAACTTTATTGAATCTGATATACAAATATTGCTACTGGTTCATAGTACTAGAGGTAATGCCAATGGGTGATATTTGCCATCCTCACCCCCATTGTGGTTACCTCTTCCTCCTCAAAACATTTTTAAGTCATTCCACTCGTTTTCAGGGTACTGAGGTATGTTTTCTTGAACGCCTTATTTAATTAAAATGGGAGAGATTGCTGTAGATTGCAGTCCATTAAGCTTTAGTGTTTTCATGGAACAGAGCTGAATATAAAACACTCAGGTATAGTAATCATAAAAAATAACTGTGGTATTTAAGTGCTTATTATGTGCCAGGCACTGTACTAAGTGCTGGGATGGACTACAAGCAAATAGGGTAGACATAGTCCCTCTTCCACAAGGGGATCCCCAAGGCATAGTACAGTGCTTTGCACACAGTAAGCGCTCAATAAATGCAATTGAATGAATAGAGAAAAAAGTGATTTGCCCAAGTTCACACAGCAGATAAATGGAGGAGCTAGGATTAGAAATCTGGTTATTCTGACTCCCAGCCCATGCTCTATCCACTAGACCGTGCTGGCATCAGTCTGACTTTGCAACCTGGCTCATGTTTAGCTCTTTGTGTGACTTTGGTGAAAGTAATTAACATCCATAAATCTTGGTTTCTTCATGTATAATTTGGGTATTATGAACTGATCTGTCTCATAGCCTGCTGCATGAATTTAGCAATAAAGAGGGTTCAAAGCAATTATGTAAATAGTGAATGCTATGGCAAGGATTAGTCTTCTGGGTGAAGTTTTCCTAGTCTGTAGATAAATAATACATTTCTATGTATTGTCAGTGTATTTTTATTGTATTAGCGGTGTAGGGCCACATCTGCTTCATATGGAATAAAAATACTCAGTATTATTTCTTGAAATCCCAGAGATAGTGATTAATTTGGTAGGTGCCGAGATCATAAAAAAAAACCCAATACCCTTTGCTATCTTTCAGATCACTTTCCTGTCCAAAAGCACTATGCTATTTTTATTTAATTGAGCTACTTCCCATTTCCTTGCACCTAGAATCCTAGGTGTTGGACATCCTTAATAGACTGAGACTATATAAACCAGTTTTGATAACAGGAAACATGGCATGAGTCTAACAGATTCTCAATCTACCTCAGCCTGTCTCCTACAGTGTTCTATTTGCATGAAGTAGCAGGGAGTATGCCCTTTCTATTCTATTCTCCTGAATTTTATTTTTATGAGTCTTTTCCATTCATCATTTTTATGCAATATGTTATAGGCTTTAAGGAAGAAGCTAAGGGATTTAATTGATTAAAAACAACTCATTTTGGTGACTTTAATAATTGACATCTCTGATTCCATTTCTTTGTAATTGAAAAATAATACGTGAACTATCTTACATAGATGGTGTTTGTAAAGTTTTCTTAGAGGTTCAGATGTAACTAAAAATTATATTACTTCTCACATCCCTTAGGGGAAAGTACTTTTATTGAAGAGAGTACACTATTCTTCTAAGAATAGTGTACCTGTATGTAACCTTTTAAAGAGAGCTTTATTAAGCATTTATATAATATAATTAGCTTTGAAATGCTATTATTTTAAAAGTCAATGCACAGTACATTCCCCTTATTTAGCTTTTTAGCTAAATAAAATCCATTTTATCTATTAAAATTATTATCCAGAGACCTGTCCCCGAACCAGACCAAAAGGGCAAATGGATTCATGGTTTCATTTCACCCGACTAATTGCCATGAAGGGAGGGAATAACTGCATAGTGAAGGGTAATTAATAACAAATGGCAGTTCTCAGAACTAAATCATTTGCAGAGTACCTGCAGATTCTGATAAAATTACTTCTTAGACTCATTGTCTAGTGTGGCAAGCAGTAGATATTAGAGGCAATAGTAGTAGTAAGTAGTTATATAGCTTGATATAGTGGATAGAGCATGGGCCTGGGAATCAAAAAGTCATGGGTTCTAATTCTGAATCTGCCACTTATCTGCTGTGTGACCCTGGGGAAGTCACTGCACTTCTATGTTCTTCTTTTACCTCATCTGTAAAATGGGGATTGAGACATGAGACAGGGACTGTGTCCAAATTGATGTGCTCGTATTCACCCCAGCACTTAGTACAGTGCCTGGCACATGGTAAGTGCTTAACAAATGCCATCATTATTAATTCATTCATTCATTCAGTCGTATTTATTGAGCCCTTACTGTGTGCAGAGCACTGTATTAAGTGCTTGGGAAGTACAATTCAGCAACAAATAGAGACAATCCCTGTGCACACTGGGCTCACAGCCTTAGTAGTACTACTAATGATATTTATTGAGTGGCCATTTGGTGTGCTGCACTGAGCACTTGGAGACTATGAAATGGTCACTGCCCACAAAGAGTGTATGTTCCATTTTCATTTCATAGTAATGTTGAGATTCTGACCAGTTGAAATGAATGAAACAAATTAACATAAAACATTAAGAAAGATGATACTAGGTCAGTACAGAACTCTGCCTCAGAAAAGTTATCATACAGTGTTGGGTTGAGCCAGGATTAGAACCTAAATCCTCTTACTGTCAGAGCCATTCTTTTTCCATTATTCAATCAATCAATGATATGTATTGAGCACTGTTCTAAGTGCCTGGGAGAGAACAATGCAAAATAAGCAGATACATTTGCCGCTCATAATGAACTTGACATTAAACTATGTTGCTTCTCTATGATAGAACATGGCCCAGGGAATCAAAAGGACCTGGGTTCTAATCCTAGCTCTGCTGTGTGACATTGGGCAAGTCACTTCACTTCTCTGTGCCTCAGTTCCACGATCAGTAAAATGGGGATTAAGACTGTGAGCTCTATATGGAACAGGGACTGCGTTCAACCTGATGAGCTTTTATCTACCCCAGCACTTAAAACAGTGCCAGGCCCATAGTAAGTGCTTAACAAATACCATAAAAAAACAATTACTCTGTGTCAGCATTTATTATTTGAATTTGGCAAGTAAGGAGAGCTAAAGTGAAGATAGAGGAAAGTTGCAGCGGCCAATGACGGTATTGGATTCATTCCAGATGTAGAAGGCAGCCTTATGCGAAGATAATCCATTGATCTTTTAATTAGAAGACGTTGGATCTCACATCATTTTACGTTCTTGCATTATCATTTAGTTACACATACTATTGCTTTGTAGACCTCATTTGCCATTTATTTCATTTCCATCATGGTTTCCATGCCTGTTACCTGCTGTTTATGCATTTGGGAGAGAAGTTGTCTTGGTTAAAGAACTAAATGGTAGTAAATCAATCCATTTTTGGTAGCTTTTGTTTTGAAACCAAGACTCTTCCCTTTCCTTTCTACTCTCTGATAAAAGTAATATCTAAAAGGAAAAG
Source organism: Tachyglossus aculeatus (assembly GCF_015852505.1). Taxonomy (NCBI): domain Eukaryota; kingdom Metazoa; phylum Chordata; class Mammalia; order Monotremata; family Tachyglossidae; genus Tachyglossus; species Tachyglossus aculeatus. The sequence continues at coordinate 30,275,652 of NC_052079.1, read as the reverse complement.
GGTGAGGGGTAGTTGGGCTAAGGTGTAGAGAAGGGAGAGAGGGAGGAAGGAAAAAAGAGAGACTAGATAACCCTAAAACAGGGCAATTAGCTCATGAATGTATGGTTAGAGTACAGGAACAGATGTAAACCCATTTGATTACAGTGCAGATAAATCAACTAGGAACAAAATAATCGTGGTATAGTTTAAGTGCTTACCATGCGTCAGACACTGTACTAAGCACTGGAGTGGATACAAGATAATCAGGTCCCACATGGGGCCTGCCATACAGCAGAATTAGCAGATAAATTCCCTGACGTTAATGAGCGTACAATCTACTCCCTATCCAATCTTTGTCACTTATGCACTTGGATCTCTATCAAAGGTATTTATTGAGTGCTTACTATGTGTAGAGCACTATGCTAAGTGTTTGGGAGAGTGTAATGCAATATTCTTTGAGAACTTGATATTTACTTACCCTCAGCCCCTCAGTACTTGTATACATATTAGTCATTTAGTTTAGCATAGTGCTCTAGTGCTCTACACATAGTAAGCACTCAATAAATTCATGTTATTGTCTTTCCCCGGTAAGCTCCCGGATACATGGAACATAACTACAAATTATTTTGTATTGTACTTGCCTAAGCACTTAGTACAATGCTCTGCATGCAATAAGCAATCGATCAATCCGGTGACTGATTGATTAGCATAAGTTCTCCAGGGCTCAGGTCCCAGACTTTTGCTTTGAGGTGAAGGGATACAAATGTCGGGTGCTCTAAAGTATGTAAAACTTTTCCTTCATTTTAGAAGGATCCAAAGTTAATTATTGAGTGTTTCGTGGGAGGGGAAAAAAAAGATAAGCATCTTTATTTTTTAAAAAAGATAAGCATCTTTATTTTTTCCTTTAGTAACTTCATCTATGCCCACCAGGGGGCAATCCATTAAAATGATTTCAATCTGAAGGAAATCCAAGGCAGAGTTTTTAGAACTGAATATATTTTTCTGTTCATGACAATGAGCTTGGATTTGGTTGAATTTTCAGGAAGATTCCCTTTGTGTTCCCAGTATATATGTGATGGAAATGTATTGAACAAAACCAAAAGTGCAATGAGGAGAGCCCCAGTCAAATGACAGGGAATCAGGCAATTAAAGTGAGCTACATGGAAAAGTTTGCTACAAAATGCTTTTGTCAGTCCTGAAAGGGAAACACTTTAAAATATGAGCTTGGCTGTTTACTTTCATATCCGTTGTGAGCTTTAGCTGATGTCTCCGATCCAGTGCTATTTTTAACCGCTGCTCTTCAATTATCCTATTTCCAGAGATGAGATCTAGGTAACTCCAGAGAGTAGTTTGGTGTGATAATGTAGAGTGGAGGCTCTGTTAAGTCTTTTTCCTTTCTCCATTTCCGGGTGTGGCTATTTATGAATCTCCTTTAATAATAATAAATTCAATAAATATGATTGAATGAATGAATGAATCTCCTTTTAAATGATGCAACATTTAAGTGAACAGGTTGTTAATGTCAACAGTCATATAAATAGAGGGGTAAATAGCCACCCCTCTATTTATGTGACTGTTGACATTAACAACCTGTTCACTTAAATGTTGCATCATTTAAAAGGAGATTCATTCATTCATTCAATCATATTTATTGAGCACTTACTGTGTGCAGAGCACTGTACTAAGCACTTGGGGAAGTACAAGTTGGTAACATATAGAGACGGTCCCTACACAACAACGGGCTCACAGTCCAGAAGTGGGAGACAGACAACAAAACAAAACATGTGGACAGGTGTCAAGTCATCAGAATAAATAGAAGTAAAGCTAGATGCACATCATTAACAAAATAAATAGAATAGTAAATATGTACAAGTAAAATAAATAGAGTAATAAATCTGTACAAACATATATACAGGTGCTGTGGGTAGGGGAAGGAGGTAAGGCAGGGGGATGGGGAGCGGGAGAGGAAATAGGGGGCTCAGTCTGGGAAGGCCTCCTGGAGGAGGTGAGCTCTCAGTAGGGCTTTGAAGGGAGGAAGAGAGCTAGCTTGGCGGATGTGTGGAGGGAGGGCATTCCAGGCCAGGGGGAGGATGTGGGCCGGGAGTCGACAGCAGGACGGGAGATGAGAATTCAGGTTCATTTAAAAACAAAATAAAACAAAAAAAGCACTTCCTATTCATAATATTTCAGAATGTACCAAAAATGTCAGCAACCCCACTTGTACTTATTGAGTGCTTATTGTGTGTGCATGACACTGAACTATTCATTTGAGTCCTGAATCCTCAAGGAGTTCACAGTATAATGGTAGAAACAGTAAGACAAAGATTGCAAATATAGAATCCAAAGAAAGGTGAAAAAGAAAGTACAACTGATCAAAATAAAAGAAAATGATACATCAGTAAATGTGTGAGGGATTGAAACAAATGAACCGTGAGAGCAAAGGGTGGATGATTTGATCAGGGAAATGGTTTTGGTATTGTTTCAACTGTGACCGTTTTCTTCTGAGTGAATTAGAAACATTCATTGTGATTAGAAAAATCCTGTCATTTTTACTAGTCATATATGACATAAGGTCCTTGTTTCTCACCCCAAATGACTGATGACAATAAAGGTAATGGTTGTTTTCTTGCTGGGCATTGTATCCATAAAATATTTTCCTGTTGGGTGACAGTGACAACAATCAATCTATCATTCGTATTTATTAATGGCTCAGTGCATGCAAAGTACTGTATTAGGAGAGTGTATTTAGGAAAGCACACTACGACAGGGTTGGTAGTAAGCTCATCCTCTAGACTGTAAACTCGTTTTGGGCAGGAACCGTGTCTACCAACTCTGTTACATTCGCATCGTGGATAGAGCACCCGGGAGTCAGAAGGTCATAGGTTCTAATCCCAGCTCCACCACGTGTCTTCTGTGTGACCTTGGGCAAATCACTTCACTTCTCTGTGCCTCAGTTACCTCATCTGTAAATTGAGACTGTGAGCCCCACCTGGGACAGGGACTATGTCCAACCTGATTTGCTTGTACCCACCCCAGCACTTAGTACAGTGCTTGGCACATAGTAAGCACTTAACAAATACCACAGTTACTATTATTACTCACCCAAGTGCTTAGTACAGTACCCTGCACACAGTTGGTCAATACGTTCGATTGGTTGGTAGACATTTTCCCTGCCCATAAGGTGCTTACTGGATGGGGGAGGAAGACAATAAACATAAATAAATAAATTAGGGATATGTGTTTTAAGTGCTATGGAGCTAGACAAATGTATATAAATATATCTGCATATAAATGCCACCCTAAAATCTCTTCAGCTCAATGTTTAATTCAGGCCCTTAAAGAGAGAGAAGCAGCGTGGCCTAGTGGATGGAGAATCAGCCTGGGAGTCAGAGAGACCTGGGTTCTAATCCCAGCTCTGTCACTTTGCTGGGTGCCCTTGGGCAAGTCACTTATATTCTCTGTGCCTCAATTATCTGTCAAATAGCGATTAAGACTGTGAGCCCCATATAGGACAGGGACTGTGTCCAACTGATTTGCTTATATCCACCCCAACACTTAGTACAGTTTCTGTCACATAGCATTTAATAAATACCATGATTATTATGATTATTATTATAGAGTGCCTGGAAACTACAGACTAGAGCTCTAATCAGCTCTAGTGCAAAATTGTAGTATTTTTAATTCATGGTTTCACATAATTCTTGCAGAAGTTCCATTCTTGTTTGTTTTCCTTCAGATATCCTCCAGTCAGGGTGTCTTTTGTCAGTTCTAGTGCAAAACTGTAGCATTTATTATTCTCCTTCAGATATCCTGCCAGTTAGCTGCTACTTCCGCTGATTTTACCTTCAATCAGGTGATCCTAGAGTTGCTTTGTCTCTGAAACATCTCAATTCCTGCCAAGAGCACATTTTTCAGGACTCAGTTCCAGTTTTGTTTTACATAAATCATTACTTATGCTCCTCAGTCCACTGTACTGTGCATGTTTGGTAACTCAAATTGCTCAGGAGAGATACTCTGTTTACATCTGAGGATGGTATTGTTCTGGTTCATATGCCTTCTCTTGAAGACTGCACCATTGCTAAATTTAGAAAGGAAGTCATATTTATGATTGATTTGAATTTAGGGCTAGTGTTTATTATTTTCTCCTATCTTTCTCTCCAGCAAATTTAACAGCTGGAAAAATGACTGTGGAATTTGTCAAGCACTGTTCTAAATGCTGGGGAAGATGCAATATAATCAGGGCAGATATAATCCCTCTCCCACGGAGGGTTCACAGTCTAAGTAGGAAAAAGACCCCTGGGATTTTGCTAGTGGATTAAAAAAAATCAAATCAACCTTATCACCTCTGATAATGCCTCCATTTCAATCTTCAGAGCCAAACCACTTGATATATTATCAGCCAATTAATTGATTTTGTTTATTGAGCACTTAGTGTGTGCAGAACACTGTATTAGCATTTGGGAGAGTACAATAGAAGACATGGAATAGTATAGACATAGAAGAAGAATAGTAGACATGATGCCTACCCTTTAAGGAATTTACAATCTATGCTAAAATAAGAAACAGTAGTAGTAGAAGTAATAAAGTGTGGAGGATTACATATGAACCTAAGTGCTAAAGGCCATTGTATTTAAATGCTTTAGATGGAGAGGAATGGCTGAAATGGCAGTTGAGAGGTCTAAGGTAGGAGGATTAAAAATCATTTTGAGGAAGGCCTCCTGGAGGATGAGTGATTTCTGTAGGGCTTGAAGGTAGTGGTCTGTTAACTGTGAAGGGGCAGAGACTTCCAGATGGGAGGGAGGGCAATGGTTTGAGGTTAGCAGTGGTTAGCAGTGGGAGAGATGAAAATGAGGCCCAGTGAGGAGGTTGGCTTGAGAGGAATGAAGATTGTGAACTGAGGTATACTAAGAGAAGAGACAGGATAGGTTAGAGGAAGGGAAATGATCTAATAATAATAATAATGGTATTTTTTAAGCGTATAACTATGTGCCAGGCACTGTACTAAGCGCTGGGGTTGATACAAGCAAATCGGGTTAGACACAGTTCCTGTCCCGTGTGGGGCTCACAGTCTCAATCCGCATTTTACAGATGAGGTAACTGAGGCTCAGAGAATTGACTTGCCCAAGGTCACACAGCAGACAGGTGGCCAAACCAGATTTAGAACTCATGACCTTCTGACTCCCAGTCCCGTGATTCTCATGTGTGCTGCTTTACTGTGTGCCGATCTAGTGCCTTAAAGCCAATATCTGTTTGATAAAGGAATATGCAACCACTGGACATTTTTCAGGAATGGGGAGAGAAGTTTAAGGTGATGTTTTAGAAAATTGCCCTGGGCAAGCAGAACAAGGTATCAATCAGTCGTATTTATTGAGCGCTTACTGTGTGCAGAGCACTGTACTAATACTAAGTGCTTGGGAAGCACAAGTTGGCAGCATATAGAGACAGTCCCTACCCAACAGTGGGCTCACAGTCTAAAAGGGGGAGACGGAGAACAAAACCAAACATACTAACAAAATAAAATAAATAGAATAGATATGTACAAGTAAAATAAATAAATAGAGAAATATGTGCAAACATATATACAGATATACAGGTGCTGTGGGAAAGGGAAGGAGGTAAGATGGGGGGATGGAGAGGGGGATGAGGGGGAGAGGAAGGAAGGGACTCAGTCTGGGAAGGCCTCCTGGAGGAGGTGAGCTCTCAGTAGGGCCTTGAAGGGAGGAAGAGAGCTAGCTTGGTGGATGGGCAGAGGGAGGGCATTCCAGGCCCGGGGGATGACGTGGTCCGGGGGTCGATGGTGGGACAGGTGAGAACGAGGTCCGGTGAGGAGATTAGCAGCAGAGGAGCGGAGGGTGCGGGGTGGGCTGTAGAAGGAGAGAAGGGAGGTGAGGTAGGAGGGGGCGAGGTGATGGACAGCCTTGAAGCCCAGGGTGAGGAGTTTCTGCCTGATGCGCAGATTGATTGGTAGCCACAGGAGATTTTTGAGGAGGGGAGTAATATGCTCAGAGTGTTTCTGGAAAAAGACAATCCGGGCAGCAGCATGAAGTATGGATTGAAGTGGGGAGGGACACGAGGATGGGAGATCAGAGAGAAGGCTGATGCAGTAGTCCAGACGGGATAGGATGAGAGCTTGAACGAGCAGGGTAGCGGTATGGATGGAGAGGAAAGGGCTCATCTTGGCAATGTTGCGGAGGTATAGACTGGAGAGAGAAGAAACTGGAGTCAAATCAACAAAGAAGCTAATGCTGGAGTCAAGCCCATATGCCTAGATCAGCATGCAGTCAATTTGGACAGAAAGGAAGGGGCTGTACTCTGGAAATAGTGTGGAGGGAGAAACAACAGGATTTGGGGACAGACTGAATATGGGAGCGGAAAGCGAGGGAGGAGTCAAGGAAAATGCCACAGTTCCAGGCTTGAAAAATGGAAAGGAAGGGTGAGTAATTGAGTGAGATTGGAAAGTTAACCTCGCAAACCTATATTTGAATGAGCAACACTTCAGTGCTAGTGAATCAATCAATCATTGAGCACTTACTGTGTACAGAGCACTGTACTAGGAGCTTGAGAGAGTACAATATAGCAGTTGGTAGGCATATTCCTGCCCACAACCAGATTATAGTCTAGAGGAACTGCTTGTATTCCAAGACATCACTGTTGGCAACCCACATTTTGATGCTGAGTAATACTCGTGGGTGACACTAATAAAATAGTTCGTTTAATTGGGTGTGTTTCCTCTAGTCTTTAAATAAAAGTTTTGTGTAGGCAAACACGTTTGGCTATAAATATCAAATGCATTTCTGTAGATTCAAATTATATTGCTCCAGTCTTATTACAGTGCTGGAGCGATTCACCACCTTTTTCAGTTATGCAGTGTGGCTTATTTCAAAATTCTGAGGAACTGAGATTTATAATTTCCTTTTTTTTCCTCTACATCTTTGAAGAAAATCAGCTTTCTGGGTGTACTTTTTATGCTGTTGTTGCTACTGAGAAGCAACATGGCATAGTGGATAGAGCACAGGCCTGGTGGGAGTCAGAAGGTCATGGGTTCTAACCCGGCTCTGCCGCTTGTCCGCTGTGTGACCTTGGGCAAGTCAATGCACTTCTCTGTGCCTCAGTTCCCTCATCTGTAAAATGGGGGTTAAGACTGTGAGCCTCATGTAGGACAGAAACTTTTCAACCTGATTTGCTCGTAACCACCCTAGTGCTTAATACAGTGCCTGGAACATAGTAAGCACTTAACAAATATTATTATTATTACTATTATTATTATTACTGCTTGTCTCAGTGCTGAAAGGCATTCATTGTGATGCTTATTAGTTATGCAGTATTTTAAAATAAAGTTAATTTTAGAGGTATTTTAAAGATAATGCTTCCTGTGAGAGAGGAAGAGAAAATAACTTCTTGTGGGTCTGACCAGTAACCCAGGTAAGACATCTTGCTTTCTTACCAACATATTTACTGTAAGCATAGTCCCAATACTGAAGCTATACTCCTATGCGGAACATGATGAAAAAAATAAAATTAAAAGAAGAACATCCCAGGTATTGAAAGGTTTGTGTCAGATAGTTACTGACACATAGACACACAGACTGAGAGATATGAAACTGATCAAATATTTTTATCGCTCCCTGTAATAGCAGCTGTGCTAATTAAGTGCTTGCTAGGGGTCAGGCACTATTGCTGAATTGTACTTTCCAAGCACTTAGTACAGTACTCTGCACATAGTGAGCACTCAATAAATATGATTGAATGAATAAAGGAATGCCAAGTGCTAGGGTAGGTACAATGCATGGCGTAATGGAAAGAGAACAGTCAAAGGACCTGGGTTCTGGTCCCGGCTCCGCCACCTGCCTGCTGTGTGACTTTCGGCTTGTCACTTAGCTTCTCTGAGCTTCAGTTCCCTTATCTGCAAAATGGGGCTCCCATGCCTATTCCCCTTCCTACTTGAGACTGTGAGCCCTTTGTGGCAACTGACTATCTTGTATATACAGTGTTTTGTGCATAGTAACTGCTTAACAAATAACATTATTGTTATAATTATTACAATAATTTAAAATGTGAAATCAAGAGAACTAGTGCTAATGCTGTTTATGTAGCATCTTTTCTTCTATTTGCTTTTCAAACTTTGTTTTAAGCTGATGCATTCCTAGAATATCTACCTTTAGAAGAAATACCGGCATGTTCAAGATATATACTGCACTATCATTTAATAGGTGTCCTATGTGATTGTTTAGAATAGAATGAAAGGAAGCAATGAAAATATTTTCCACCTTTTTGCCTTTGTTACCTTTGTTTCTTCTGCTCATAGTCTTGGTCTGTTCATAAATAGGAATCCCCTTTGCCATGAGGGCCCCTAAAATAGCCTTCCCGTTCTCACTCACCCTAGTGTTAACTTCAGATCTCCCACTTGATTAAAAAAGACTGAAATTAGATTCTTTGCATAATCACTATTATGCTTTTCCCGTTAGTCCATGCTGCTTCCCATTAGTGAATCCCCGTACATGTTCATTATTACATATTGCCTTAGTTATATTAGTTCAGTTTGTACTCCAGGTTAAGAATTTGATATTTGTTGCTTAGTAAGTGTGAAGCAGTGTGGCCTAATAGAAAGAGCACAGGCCTGGGAATCAGAATCTGGGTCCTAATCCTGACTCCTCCACTTACTTCCTGTGTTACCTTGGGCAAATCAGTTAACTTTTCTATGTCTCAGTTCCCGCATCAGCAAAATGGTGTTTCAAAACCCGTTCATTCATTCATTCATTCATTCATTCATTCATTCATTCATTCAATCATATCTATTAAGAGCTTACTGTATGCAGAGCAGTGTACTTAGCACTTAGGAGAGTACAATACAATAATAAACAGGCACATTCCCTTCTCACAATGAGCATACAGTCTAGAGGGGGAGAGACAAATGTTAATATAAATGAATAAATTACAGATATGTATGTAAGTGATGTGGGGCTGGGAGAAGGGAAGAGCAAAGTGGGTAAGTCGGGGTGATGCAGAACGGAGTGGAAGAAGAGGAAAGGGGAGCTTAGTCTGGGAAGGCCTCTTGGAGGAGATAATAATCATAATGATAATGACAGTATTTAAGTGCTCACTCTGTGCTAAGTACTGTTCTAAGCATTGGGGTAGATACAAGGTAATGAGGTTGTCCCACCTGAGGTTCACAGTCTTAATCCCCATTTTACAGATTAGGTAACTGAGGCCCAGAGAAGTTAATAATAATGATAGCATTTATTAAGCGCTTACTATGTGCAAAGCACCGTGGAGGTTACATGGTGATCAGGTTGTCCCATGGGAGGCTCACATTCTTAATCCCCATTTTACAGATGAGGTAACTGAGGCGCAGAGAAGTTAAGTGGTTTGCCCAAAGTCACATAGCTGACAAGTGGGGGAGCCGGGATTTGAACCCATGACCTCTGACTCCAAAGCCCGGGCTCTTTCCACTGAGCCATGCTGCTTCAAGTTAAGTGACTTGCCCAAAGTCACACAGCAGACAAGTGGCGGAGCCAGGATTAGAACCCACGACCTCTGATTCCCAAGCCCAGACTCTTTCCACTTAAGCCACACCGCTTCCCTTCAATAATTGATGTGCCTTCAATAAGGCTTTGAAGGAGGGGAGAGTAATTGTCTGTCAGATTTGAGGAGGAAGATCATTCCAGGCCAGAGGCAGGATGTGGGCCAGGGATCGTTCTCCTCATCGTACTTCGTTCTCGCCTGTCCCGCCATCGACCCCCGGCCCACGTCATCCCCCGGGCCTGGAATGCCCTCCCTCTGCCCATCCGCCAAGCTAGCTCTCTTCCTCCCTTCAAGGCTCTGCTGAGAGCTCACCTCCTCCAGGAGGCCTTCCCAGACTGAGCCCCTTCCTTCCTCTCCCCCTCGTCCCCCTCTCCATCCCCCCATCTTACCTCCTTCCCTTCCCCACAGCACCTGTATATATGTTTGTACATATTTATTACCCTATTTATTTATTTTACCTGTACATATCTATTCTATTTATTTTATTTTGTTAGTATGTTTGGTTTTGTTCTCTGTCTCCCCCTTTTAGACTGTGAGCCCACTGTTGGGTAGGGACTGTCTCTATATGTTGCCAATTTGTACTTCCCAAGCGCTTAGTACAGTGCTCTGCACATAATAAGCGCTCAATAAATTCGATTGATGATGATTGGTGAGAGATAGATGAGATCGAAGCACAATGAGAAGGTCAGCTCTTGAGGAGCTAAGTGTGCAGGCTGGGTTGTAGTAGGAGAGTAGAGAGATGAGGTAGGAGGGGGCAAGGTGATTGAGTGCCAAATGAGAAGTTTTTGTTTGATGTGAAAGTGGATGGGCAACCCCTGGTGCTTTTTAAGGAGTGGGGAAATGCATCCTGCCCATTTTTTTATAGAAAAATGATCCTGTTCTTCCTCCTACTTAGACTTTGAGCCCCATGTGGGACCTGATTATTTTGCGTCTGCCCCAGCCCTTAGCTTATTATCATCATCATACAGTGCTCTGCTCACAGTAAGTGCTAAAAAAAATACCATTGACTGATTTATTATATGTTCAATTCACCTGTTTGTTTTCTCACTACTGTCTCCTTGGCTTTTATACTTGTGGAAGATGACACAAGAAGAAAGCAATCTATAGAAAATGTTTGAGTGAAAACTAACTCCCTCTACCACTTACCAGCTCTTCGATTTTGATCTGAATAGTTCTTAGGCTTGGGGCTGAGGAAAATAACATCCATCTTGACATTTGCCCAGTGTGATTTGTTCTCCAACTTGGACACTGTTAATGTAAGGGTAGTACAGAGATGGTCAGCCTGAAATGATTAGAACAAGAGACAGTTACAGCATTTCAAAGAGTTTTTTGTGGCTTATTCCATCCACAGGAGCCCATGGTATTATGTGTTTACTATGTGTCAAGTACTGTACTCAGCACTTAGATAAAAGATAATCAGGTTGGATACAGCTCCCATTCCACATGGGGCCCTTTACTGGGCCTGACTTGTTCCATACAGGATAGTCATTCATTCATTCATTCATTCATTCATTCAGTCGTATTTATTGAGCCCTTACTGTGTGCAGAGTACTGGACTAAGTGCTTGGGAAGTACAAGTTGGCAACATATAGAGATGGTCCCTACCCAACAATGGGCTCACAGTCTATAAGATAAAATAATTTGGAGTACTTAAAAGTCATGCTTTGTATTTTGCCCTCATTGTTTGAATATTAGCATGTAAAACCTATGCATTGCTTTTATAGAGAAAGTTAGTAGTTGCTGTTATCAGTTACCAGAGTTAGGTGAATTAGATTTATAATCCTAATTCTTTGCCCACAAGTCATTTATTTTAACCAGCTCTGAAGGAAATTGTCGACTTTAAAGGACTAATATCTTTGAGAGGAATGAAGTGGTGTTTCTCATTCTACTAACCTAAGAGTAATAATTTCATTCTTACTGATATGAGACCCTTTAAACCAATATTGATTTTCTTTCCACTATATTTCTGTGTAATAAAACTGAATAAAATTGAGAAAAGGGGGATAAAGTAGGAACATCCAGTAACGAACATTTTCTTCAGGAAAGTTAATTGTGTTCTTAGTTTAAAGATGAGTAACTGATGATAATTTTCATTTTTATTGACTTGTGAAGAAGGAAATTGTTTTTCCATTGATCAAGCAGAGTCAATCAGTGGTATTTATTGAGCGCTACTGTGTGCAGAGCCTCTACTAAGCACTTGGGAGAATGCAATGCAACAGATATAGTAGATGGGTTCCCTGTCCCTTACAGAGGCACTTAAAGAGGAGGAGCTAGAAGAGAAGCTTACAGTGTAGAAGAGTCTTAGGCTGCAGTGCTGCATTGGAGAAATTGAAAATGACAAAGAAGCATAAAAGTGTATTAAAGCAACTTTTCAAATGCTGTAGAAACTCAGAGGAAGGTGAACCTGCAATGCAGTGATTAGAAATAGAACAACTGCTTGGGAAAAAGCTTCAGAAAATCATGACCTAAATGCAAACAGTTCCAGACATTGCAGTTAACAAATATAAAAACTAAGCAATCGGTTCTCTCAATGCATCCTCCAACTTAGCTGCACAAATTAATTCTAGGGTACTATACAGCTCTGTTTTGAATTCTAGGGTGCTATACAGCTCTGTTTTGGTAATTAATGGTCATTAATTAAAAATGTTTATGAAGCACTTTCTGGATGCCAAACACTGTGCTATGGGCTGGAGTCACTACCCGATAAGTAGATCAGGCATAGTCTTTTTCCACATGGGGCTCACAGCTAAAAGGGGAGGAAGAACAGGAGTTGAATTTAATCCCCATTTTACAGATGTGGAAACTCATGCACAGAGAATTTGTTTCTTGCTCAAGGTCACACAGTGGGCACATTGTGGAGTCAGGATTAGAATCCAAGTCTTCTGACTCCTAGCCCTGTGTTATTTCTAATAGACCACACTGAAAAATCATGTCTGAATTTTAGCTTGTATTTTCATTTTCCCAACATAACTACATTAGCATCACTGAAAAGTGTAAATTGTATTGCCCCATCAAAGACAAGCGGAAAATTAATGCAGGTGGCATAACACCACAATGATGATATGTAGCATTATCCATTATCCTTGGCTTCACTGACACTGTCAATCAATCGTATGTATTGAGCACTTACTGTGGGCAGAGCACTGTACTGAGCACTTGGGAAAGTACAGTATAACAGAGTTGGTACATTTGTTCCCTGCCCAGAAGGAGCCTACAGTCTAGAGAGAGACAGACATTAGTATAGATAAATTGAGGAGAAAGTGAGAGCTTAGTTGGGAAAGGCCTCTTTGAAGACATGTGATTTTAGTTAGGCTTTGAAGATGGGGGACATGATTGTTTGATGAGTTTGAAAGGGAGGGAGTTCTAGGCCACATACAGGATGTGGATGAGCGATCAGAGGCAAGATAGATGAGATTGAAGAGCAGTGAATAGGTTCGCATTAGAGAAGAGAAGTGTGCTAGCTGGGCTGTAGTTGGAAACTACTTGGTTCCCTTCCTACCTCTCTGGATGCTCCTTTTCACTCTCTTTCACAGACTTCTCTTCTGCCTCCCATCCTCTAACTGTAGGCATCCCTCAAGGCTCAGTTTTGGGTCTCCTTCCATTCCTCTTCTACACAACTCTCTTGGAGAACTCATTCGCTTCCATGGGCTTCAACTACCATTCCTCCCTATGCAGTTGATTCCCCAGTGTACATCTCCATCCCTGACCTGTCCCATTTTCCAAAGTCTTGTATTTCCTCCTGCCTTCAGGAGCTGTGAAGAGACTGGTGACTCCTTTTGCCAAAACTGGACTGTGGCTCTGGTTATTGTTGTCATTGTTTTGGTATGTTATGCTTTTGTTTACCATTTCAAGTTTTCTTGTTCATACATTTCAATCCCATTTTTAGGAGGTGGGGGCACTGAAGGTTTATGAACCATGTACCTTTCCTCAGTACTTAGACAATGCTCTGCATTGGGAACCTCTCAGGTGATGATCAGTCATCATCGTTCATAGCATTTTGGAACTTCCACTGTTTGCAGAGCACTAAGTGCTTGAGTCCATACAGTAGAAATTCAGCACCACTCTTGTAGCAGTAATGAGGTCTCATGCCTCCTCCACTATTCATATCTATATACACACACATATATATATATATATATATTTACACCTGTCCTTTACACTAGAGAGTGCGTGTGTGTATATATGTGTTCAGTTGACCTAATATATGTATGCGCGCACACACACACACACACACACACACACACACACACAGTCAACTGAGCATTCAGTTATTTGAATTTCACTATTTGTGAATATTTTTATTTTTATGTCAGTCTCCCTCATTCAATGGTATTAAGTTTTTACTGTGTGAAGAGCACTGTGCTGAGTGCTCGGGGAAGTAGAGTACAACCGAATTGGTATGCAGGGTCCCTGCCCACGAGGAGCTTACAATCTGTAGGGGGAGACGGGCATTAAAATAAGTTGCAGATAGGGGAAATAGTAGAGTAGAAGTGATGTGGGGTGAGTATGAAAGTGGTACTGGGGTAGTGGTAAGGCACCCCAGTTTCTAATAGCAACCAGGACGCTCAGGATGGTCAGAATGGCTTCCCTTAGTCACCCCTCCCGACCCCGGTGATCCATCCAGAGTCTCATCCCACTATTCATGTTCTAAACAGTTAGAACACCCCTTAGTCACAACTGTCACCCCCCTATCGATCTGGTCAGGATCTTGGGGTGAATCTCTCCCCTTGGAAGAGGAGCTGAGGGCTTAGTAGAAGCAGAGGGGAGGGTGGATAGGGGAGATGACAGCTTAGTCTGGGAAGGCCTCATGGAGGAGATGTAATATTAGGAGGGTTTTGCAGGTGGGGAGAGTAGTGGACTGCCACATATGAAGGGAGAGGGAATTTCAGCCCAAAGGGTCCTTGTCAGTGGAGAGATTGACTAGATCAAGGTACAGAGAATACATTGGCATTAGAGGAGCAGCATGTGTGGGTTAGTTGTAATAGGAGTGCCAAGTCCTTAAAGGCAGGAAACTTGGGTTGTCCTTCTGATCACTCAATGAAGTGTATGTTGAGCTCAATAACTACTGTTACAGATACATGTTCAGTTGTGGTATTAAGTACTCACTGGGTGCCAGCCACTGCACTAATCCCTGGGGTGAATATGGGATAAACAGTTTAAACACGGTCCTTGTCTCATTGTGGGCACTGTGGGTTCCCAATAAATACCACTACTACAGTATCATCAGAAGGTAGAACTGCTTAGCTCCTTCTTATATTTAGGAAGTGTAATACTCTGTAGGTGATTAAAAGAGTTAATTCACTGAGAAAGGATAGGACGTTTTTTGCCACATTACTTTAGTTGACCAATTCTGTGTGGTCCACTGATTTTTTTTCTCTGTTTTAGCATCATTGCCAACATGTGCATTGAAATCTCCCATTTGAATCAGCATGCCAGATATTGTTCTACTGTGATGAGTCCTTCTAGATGCTTATACATTCAGTTCAGCCATAACATGTTTTCACCACACATTTTTACTAGCATGTTGTTAGGGAATTAGGGAACAGTCATCCAACAATACCAGCCTGTATAGATACAGTAAGCTGGAGTGTTGGAAGAAATTACTTTTGCACAAACACATGGGATAGAAATGGGTGGTTGGACCCAGCTCCTACCCCACATGGGGCTCACAGACTTAATCCCCATTTTACAGATGAGGTCACTGAGGCACAGGGAAGTGACTAGCCCAAGGTCACATAGCAGGTAAGTGACAGAGCCAGGATCAGAACCCACATCCTTTTTCATTCATTCATTCATTCATTCAATCGTATTTATTGAGCACTTACTGTGTACAGAGCACTGTACTGAGCGCTTGGGAAGTACAAGTTGGCAACATATAGAGACGGTCCCTACCCACCATTGGGCTCATAGTCTAGAAGGGGGAGACAGAGAACAAAACAAAACATATTAACAAAATAAAATAGAATATGTACAAGTAAAATAGAGTAATAAATACATACAAACATATATACAGGTGTTGTGGGGAAGGGAAGGAGGTAAGGCGGGGGGCATGGAGAGGAGAAAGAGGGGGAGAGGAAGAAGGGGGCTCAGTCTGGGAAGGCCTCCTGGAGGAGGTGAGCTCTCAGCAGAGCCCTGAAGGGAGGAAGAGAGCTAGCTTGGTGGATTTGGGGAGGGAGGGCATTCCAGGCCAGGGGGATGACGGGGGCCGGGGGTCGACGGCGGGACAGGCGAGAACGAGGCATGGTGAGGAGATTAGCGGCAGAGGAGCAGAGGGTGTGGGCTGGGCTGGAGAAGGAGAGAAGGGAGGTGAGGTAGGAGGGGGCGAGGTGATGGACAGCCTTGAAGCCAAGGGTGAGGAGTTTCTGTCCAGGCCCATGTTCCTGTCATTAGGTCATGCTGCTTCTTAAGAAAAAAAAGTAAAAAAAAAAAACGTGGTTGGGAAAAGAATATAGTATTTTGTGGATTGTAGTTGCTAACAGGATGTGATTTTTATTTTTCAGTTAGAACAGTTCTATTTCATTTCTAACCTTGTTCATTTCTACTGGAAAATTCAAAAGGAGTGAAAGCTCCAGGCTGATTGGATCAACAATTTTGCCAATCTAAACGTTGTCAGCTGCCAAATTCTACTGGCTTAAAGAAGATATGTGTCTTCTTTGGAGAATTTGTGGATTCTTTCCTCAGGTCCCATATTCCTTCTGCCCAGTTGTTTATCTAGAATGTTTCCAACATGAAAACGTATTCTCCTCTTTCTAGAAAGAAGAAAGATTGGGTAGAGATGGGTAGATCCTTTGTACTGTAAGCTCATTATGGGAAGGAAACTTGGTTAATTCTGGTGTATTGTACCCTCCTAAGGGTTTAGTACAGTGCTCTGCAGTGTTCAAAAGATAGCATTAAGGGATATGTATTTTGTCTTCATCCCTTTCTTTCTTCATCTTTCCACCCCTCATTCATTTAGTGAGTTATGTATGCATGTTTGTATGTATTTATTCATTTGTTAATGGTTACCAGATCTACCAGTCATCATCATCAGTGCTATTTATTGAGCACTATGTATAGAGAACTGTGCTATTCGATCGTATTTGTTGAAGATTGTTTCAGCAGACAGAGCATTTCTCTGGAATTTGGGAGATGTGAGTTCTAAACCCAATTCTACCTGCTGGGGCTGTGCCACCAGTGGCAAAGTCTTCTGACCAAAGAACTACCTGTGCTGTTGTGTGAGGTGCTAATGATAACCTCCTTCATATGCTAACCTTCTAATGCTTACCTTCTCACTGTACCTTAACCTCATCTGTCTCACGGCCCACCTCTCACCCATGTTCTTCCTCTGGCTAGAAAGCCCTCCCCCCTCATATCAGACAGTCAGTGACTCTCTCCCCACTTTCAAAGCCTTAATTAAACCACATATCCTCCAAGAGTCCTTCCCTAATTAAGCCCTCCTTTCCTCTTCTCCTACTCTCTTTTGCATTACCCTGACTTGCTCCTTTTATTCATCCCCACCCCCACAGCATTTATCTACGTATCTGCAATTTATGTATTTATATTAGTGTCCGTCTCCCCAGTAGACTGCAAGCTCCTTGTGGGCAGGGAATGTGTCAGTTGATTGTTATGTTGTACTCTCCCAAGTGCTTAGTACAGTGCTCTGAACTCAGTAAGTGCTCAAGAAATCTGATTGAATGAATTGACTGAATAAATGAAAGGAGCTCCAATACAGCCAAGATCCTGCAGCATAAACCATAAGGGCTATCACAAGGCAACTCCCCACCAGGTCATGAGGCCTCAGCATTAGGCCAAGACCACTTTGCCTCATATGGATTCTTCACCTAAAAAGCTTTGCCTGAACTTCACGATCCACTGCACTCCTGCCAACCCACTTGTCGGTCTCTGTGCCCTAGTGGGAACGTGATTGACTGGGATGAAGGAGTGCAAGTGGTTTTAGATAAGCTGCTATCGCTATAATCACTTCTGCATACGTTCTCTGTCCTGGAATCTCCAGGCACAGAATCATTTCTCTTTCCCAACTGGAAACACCATCATCATTTGTTGACTCCGTACTGCAGGCAGAACCATAGACAGTGTTCCTGCCTTTTTACAAGGTTGCCTTCCCATGGGTAATACAAGAAGCTTCAAATTGTAGGTGAACAGTGAGAAAAGGAGAACCGATATAGCTTTAACATGTAACAGCAGAAGTATGGAAAAATAAATCAATGCATATACATTTAATGGAGTACATAGATTGTTCTTTTTACATAGTTTAACGGTGGCTGTTTGGATTGTTAACTCCTTGCAAGCAGATGTGCATAATTTGCTCCTGTTGTTCTCAGAAACCATTATTCCACTAAATCTTGGGCAGGGATTTTGTCTACTAACTCTATTTTACTGTTCCATGTGTTTAGCACAGTGTTCTATTCACTCTACGTACTCAGAAAATATGATTGCTTGATCGATTACTGTGCTTCTCACTAAGTTCATGTTCAATAAAATACTTCATTCAATCGTATTTATTGAGCACTTACTGAGCACTGTACGAAGTGCTTGATTGATGGTACTTTTTTGTTGGATTTATTAAGCACTTACTATGTGCCAAGTACTGTTCTAAGTGCTGGGGTACATACAAAATAATCAGATTGGACACAGTCCCTGTCCCATAGAAGGGCTCACAGTCTAAATAGGTGGGAATGAAATTGAATCCCCATTTTACAGTTGAGCAAACTGAGGCACAGAGAAGTTAAGTGACTCACCCAAGGTCACACAGCAAACAGTTGTCAGGGGTGGGATTAGCATCCAGGTCCTCTGACTTCCAGGCGCATGCTCTTTCCACTAGGCAACACTGCCTTTACCTCGCTGATGGTGGAAATTAGGCAGGGAAAATATCACTCCCAGCTCTGTGCCACAAGGTACCCTTTAATCTACAGTTGCCCATGTGGACCTTTAGAACTAGTCCATGGGTAGCAGTGGATAGATGGGTGGATGTATAAATGGAGATACAGAGTCTCCCATCAAGAGCGATAGGTTACGTCTGTCTCCCCAGCTCCTTGAGAGCAGTGATTGTTTTTACTTACTTTATTGTGCTCTCCCAAGTGGTTCATAAAGTGCTCTGTATAATAATAATATTAATAATAATAATGGTATTTGTTAAGCATTTACTATGTGCCAAGCACTGTTCTAAGCACTGGTATGGAGTAAGCACTTAAATAACACCATTGGTTGGTAGACTGGGGTCCTTTGAAGTGCAAGTGCCATTTCTTCCCATGGCTTTTCATATTGCTGCAAGACCCTCTTTATCCCAGTGAAATGAAAAATTTCCAGTGTTTGGTATCTGCTATCTAGGGACTCCAGATGGTTTATATGGGTACCTCACTGTTTCTGCACTGTTACAGATTCGATTGATTTCCTGACAAACTTTGTCCTTTTGTGTGTTTCGATATGGAGTTAATGCATCTGACCCGACCTAGAATCTGCTAAAGAATTCACTGCCCACATAAAGGAACTTTAAAGGCCTCTTCAATGCCACTGGAGAAGCAAGAAAATCAGGGGTACCAAGCACCCTTCTTTGGCCATTTTGTGTCTACAAAGGTAGCAGGAAAATGTCCACCTTTTCTAGAGATGACACCTAGTTTCTCTAGCAACCGTTCAGAATAAGAGTCGCCAAGGTGTGTTCAAGAAATAAATGCAGACCCAAAATATCTTTGTGGTTTCCCTACAAAATTAACATTGGCCAGGATATGCTCACCTGATCAAAAGCACACGAGATCGATTTGTTGCAAATATCCTATGTAAAGCAACGTCACATCTGATGGTGTAGAATGCTTTCTATTCTTTTAGTATAATATTTCCTTTTCCATGTGGCATATTATCTCCTGTTATGATAGCTAATGGAAAAACAGCTGTTTTAAATTAAGATTTAAATCACATATTTTTATTGAATTAGATGAGTAAATTATTGAGAAACCTACCTTTTAGGTCCCATTTTATCCCCATTTCAATCTTCTCATGGGGAACCATGAAAGGACTGTGTATTTTTGTCCTCAAAGTATGTTTTACTCCTTTGCTTTGGAGCCTGGAGAGCCTGGTGGAAAATGTGATTTGTTTTAATATAAAAGGTGCAGTTGTTATAGGTTCATGCTAAAGGGAGTCACTTGTTTTCATGTAAATGATGACTGTATAGCCAGATGTTTGGATATGCAAATATTGCCTAATAAAGTTTTCAGGAAATTTCCAAGATGAACAAAGGGTCTTCAAAAATAGAGTCCTTTGAAGGTGCTGGTCAGCTCACTGGGTTATTTGAGAAAGCTGTCTTTTCTGGCTATTTATAGTACTGGGGAATATTTTTCCTCAGTACGTTGAGACTGCTAGCCAGATAGCAACCATGGAGCTTTCCGTTTTATTATCCCACTGTTGGGTAGGGACTGTCTCTATATGTTGCCAACTTGTACTTCCCAAGCGCTTAGTACAGTGCTCTGCACACAGTAAGCACTCAATAAATACGATTGATTGATTGATTATGAGATAGCCTTAATGATGATGAAGCCAAAGCCACAACTACTTGAATTTCCAAACAAAACAGCTTCCAGGAAACAGCTCCACCAATAGGTTATATAGAGATTTACCTAACAATAACAATAATAATAATAGCTGTGGTATTTGTTAGGCGCTTACTATGTGCCAAGCACTGTGCTAAATGCTCGGGTGGATACAAGCAAATCGAGTTGGACTCCCTGTCAGTCTCAATTCCCATTTAACAGATGAGGTAGCTGACAGAGAAATGAAGTGACTTACCCAAGGTCACGAAGCAGACAACTGGTGGAGCAGGATTAGAACCCATGACCTTCTGACTTCAAGGTCTGTGCTCTATCCACTACGCCATGCTGCTTCCAGTCCGGGTCCATGGGCTGGGAGGTCAGCAATGTCTCTCACTTGACTCTTAGCCCCTAGTGATGCCTCACAGCTGTCTTTCTTTGAGATGTCACTGCACTTTCCAGACTCTCATACGCCTTTGCCCTAGAATCTCTATCCAGTTTGGGATATTGGGAGTTAGTTGGGTTTCAGGAATATAGGTAGGAAACTACGCATCAAGCAAAAACTCCTCACTCTTGGCTTCAAGACTCTCCATCACCTTTCCCCCTCCTACCTCACCTCCGTTCTCTTCTTCTACAACCCAGCCTGCACCCTCAGCTCCTCTGCCGCTAACCTCCTCACTATGCCTCGTTCTTGCCTGTCCCGCCATCGACCCCCTGCCCACGTCCTCCCCCTGGCCTGGAATGCCCTCTCTCCGCACATCCACCAAGCTAGCTCTCTTCCTCCCTTCAAAGCCCTACTGAGAGCTCACCTCCTCCAGGAGGCCTTCCCAGACTGATCCCCCTCCTTCCTCTCCCCATCGTCCCCCTCTCCACCCCCACCATCTTACCTCCTTCCCTTCCCAACAGCACCTGTATATATGTTTGTACAGATTTATTACTCTATTTTACTTGTGCATATTTACTATTCTATTTTGTTAATGATGTGCATCTAGCTTTAGTTCTATTTATTCTGAAGACTTGACACCTGTCCACATGTTTTGTTTTGTTGTCTGTCTCCCCCTTCTAGACTGTGAGCCCGTTGTTGGGTAGGGACCGTCTCTATATGTTGCCAACTTGTACTTCCCAAGCGCTTAGTACAGTGCTCTGCACACAGTAAGCACTCAAATATGATTGAATGAATGAATATAGTTGATTTTGTTCATGTAGAAGACAAAATGACTATTTTGCATCCCTTTAGTAATGGAAACATTTTGCTCGTTAGCCTGTGTATTCTCAAGTACAAAAGCTTGAATCTCAGCCCAGCAAAATGTTCTGATTTCTTCTATTTCCTGACATTATTTTTTCATCCTGAAGATATCTGCCTGGAGGTGTATTCTTCTGATGTTAACAAATTTAAAGCTTCATTGCAGTTATTTGGATCAAAGAAGTAATAGGATTTGGAAAAAAAAGGTGTGACTTATGAACATCAGAGGTAACTGGCAGTTTTCAAATTCAGAGCGGATGGATTCCATTCTTTTTATTCTATATTGTGTCTAACATTAACATCTTTTTGATGGGCTCACAGAGGCCTCGTTTTTGGCTCATTCCCAAGTTTCATCCTTCTCTTAGTTCCTCACTTCTGAATTATGTGTAAATGGAACATTTATTTTTGCTCCTAAAAGGTGCCAAGTCATTTGAATATGATCTTTAATGCTTTCCTGCAGACTCAACAATCTGGGTGTTAACAAGGAATAGCAAATATGCCTTGCTGCGCAGCATAGGAATTTGCAAGTAATGATTTGCAATCTAGAAAAAAGAACTATATGATAGAGAATATCTCTCTAAATCATTATGAACCAGCATCATCCTTAAATTCAGATTCAAACAAATGTTTTCATTCTGTATTGGGTGTGCCCAGTTAATACTGAAAATGGTAAAATGCTGGAAAGTTCTAATAATTAAAAAATTATAAATAAAAATATGAAAAAAATGGGTGAATTTGGATGATTATATTGGGCCTGGAGAAAAACAGTGAATGTAATTTGATAGCAACCATAAAGAAATTTTGTTTTGTTTATAATAAAAGTTGAGGAAGGAAAAAAACATTTTAGCATATCATATTTATGAAGCTGCTCACTATAAAATTATTTAATTTGTATCCACGGTTCTCAGGCTAATCTACCATGATATTAAATGCCACAGATGGTAAAAGCAGAAGCTATTTTTATCGTGAAATGTGAGACAGCTTTTTAAGGAAAGTACTGCAAAAATACTGTTTAGAATAAGTACAGTCAAGAAGATGAGACAGCAGAAAGGAGTGAGGGGCAAAATTGAATCGTTTAGTCAAAGTGATTTATTAAAGACAGCTTTAAATGACATCTGTAGTCCACTTGGGGTGAGTCAAAAGAGATACTCCTTTTTACCAGGTTCAGTTTCTTACACAGTCCATGCCTGCTTGAAATGAAGCTGTGTGTTATTGGTTAACCGGAATGTTTAGCATAATCACTCTGCGTGGCTGTGGTGGAGGAGGGAGGTGATTATCACTGAGAACAGATGGGCAGGTCCCAAAGCATTGCCAGATTCTGCACAAGCTCCACTTACTGTCGGTTCTAGCATTCCTCCTTTATGTGATTCTCTCTCTCTCTCTCTCTTTTTTTTTTAATTATCTTTGCACCTTCTAAAGGACTAGCCGAACTAGAGTTTGGGAAGTGATCACCATCCAGTTTAGCTTTCAAATGTAGAAGCAAGGGAGTCAGACTGCTGCTATCAGTGAACACTCTGAAAAGGATTATGCAGACTTCATTTTGTCCCATCTCCCCACTAAATGCACGAAAGGATTGATCTGTAAGCTAAGCTCTGCTCTGCATCCGTATCTCCTTGCGAATTGTATTGTCTCTGGGATCAGAAATGATTTTCTCGGATATGAACAGCGTTTCTGGCTCCCCCAAGATGCACCCTCCTAATGGGACCCGGTTCTATACTTTTCAAGTAAGTGAGTTTTCATTAACTTCAGTTCTTAGGGAGTAAAAATGTAGTTAAACTTTTGATCAGTGAAAGGAAAAGCGGTGGGAAGTGTCCACGTGCTAGAGTGCTGAAAATATGATTGGAAAAAAAAAAACTGGCAGTGTTGACAATTGAGTTTTTCTTGGTAAAATGAAATAGAAATAAGATTCTCTATGATAGTGCAGTGCTATTGAACACCTCATTTTCCACATATTTCATTAAGGTTTATTGGATTTCATAATAATGCTAGCTAGAATCCCCCTAGCATATGGGGGCAATGTTTTAGAGACACATTTCTGAAAAAAAAATCACAAAATTCAAGACACCGCAGATGAAAACAGTTTACGAAGCTTTGAAAAATATGTCTATTAGGCTTGGGAAAACACTTTAATATCTTATACATAGATTCACAATCCCTATTATTTTAGATAGATTTATTTTGTTTTGTCAAGTGGCTGTGTATGAGCAATCATGAGCAAAGAAGGCAAATGTGTGCACACACACACACACAGTATTGTGGTTTTTGTATTAAGGTTATCAATTTACAGCAAACTGGAACCTCATTCAGGCAGAAGCTTTCCTGTATTATCAAAAGGTCAAAGTGACTTATAATGGAAGAATAAATGTGAGGCATAAAGCTTTAATCGAAGCATTTGAATAAACTAGTCATCTGTCTGGAAAAATATGATGTCCTGGATCGAGTATGTACCAATCAGGGAGACAAATGTGCCTCTCAGCAGTCAGGATTTAGTGATAATTCACTTTACATGAAATGAGAAAATGCCACTTCTGGCTCAGGATTTTATATTGATGAGATTAAAAACAAAATTCCTCCTATCTACTTGTTTTGTTTAGTTGTTGTCTTATTCCAAAATAGGTCACGTCCAGAAAACTAGATATTTAAATTCTCAGAGACCAATATGAGAAAATTGGAAGGTGTAAGATAAAAACCAACACTCAAAAAGAAAAAAAAAACAGGAAGAGCTCGTGTATATATTTATGCAGCTCCCAGAGTTTGCCAACTGGGAGCATTAGGGATAATCATCCCTTCCCAACCAGGTTTCTTTTTTTCTTATGCTTCTATTTTTAGTCGTGTTCTCTCCTCCCATGTTTTACAGTGATGATTTCTGATAGTGAGGAGCTGTTCTATAGCAGGTGGACCCTTCATACAGCAATGACTTGCCATTCTGGCACAGATTCAAAAACAAAATTCTCCTCAGACTCTTCTTCCACACACTGAGATATAAGCATGCTTTCCAGTCAGTACCTTAGAGTTTTTCACGTAGCTCTTGAGACCAGGTATTCTACCTCCACCTCTGAAAGTTTTGCAGGTAGGCAGAGTGCCTCTGCTCATACGTGACCCAGGCTTTCGCTGCGCCGTACACCATCTTTAGTTAGATGACTTTCCCTTGAAAAGGAAATGATGATTTTTAAACATAACTGTGGTATTTTTAATGAAAGATTTTTGTGCAAAAGAAATTTTGTGTGGAATGCAGGTGGGTTGAATCTGAATTGGGAAAAAGATTTTTGGCATTTGTCAACATAATCAGTTCTATGAAAATGTGGGACCTATGTATTGAAGAATACCACATTAGAGTCACTCTGTAGTTCCACATTCTGCCCCTCACTACTGCATACAAGTGCACAAGAGTTTCTTCCATTACACATCGTCTTCTTTCTATCCGGGTACCTGTTGTTGTAAAAAAAAAAAAATCCTGAATTCCTCCTCAGCATAATTTTTTTTGTGTGTTTGTTTTAAAAGTATTTGGTAAACACTTACTGAGCCAGACAATGTACTACGAGCTAGAGTAGATACAAGCTAATCAGGTTGGACAGTCCCTGTCCCATTTGGGGTTCACAGTCTTAGTCCCCACTTTACAGATGAAGTAACTGAGGCACAGAGAAGTTAAGTGTCTTGCCCAAGGTCACACAGCAGACAAGTCACAGGGCGGGGATTAGAACCCAAGTTCTCTGACTTGCAGACCTGTGCTCTTTCTGCTAGGCCATGCTGCTTCCAGAAATGCATAATGAGAACAGATGTGAGAGAACTCACTGTAGACAATACCACTATCCTCCCTGTCTCAGAAGCTCAAAGTCTTGGCATCATCCTTGACTCATCTCTCTCATTCGACCTGCATATCAAGCCTGTTACCAAATCCTACCTGATCTACCTTTACAGCATCACTAAAAGCTGCGCTTTCTGCTCCATCCAAAGTGCTTCCTTATTGCTCCAACCACTTATAATAATAATAATGTATTTGTTAAGTGCTTACTGTGTGTCAAGCACTGTTCTAAGCCCTGGGGTAGATACAAGGTAATCAGGTTATCCCACGTGGGGCTCACAGCCTTAATCCCCATTTTACAGATGCGGTCACTGAGGCACAGAGAAGTTAAGTGACTTGCCCACAGTCACACAGCTGACAAGTGGAAGAGCCAGGATTAGAACCCAAGACCTCTAACTCCCAAGCCCATGCTCCAATAAGCCACGCTTATCCTATCCTGCTGTAATTACTGCATCAACCTCATCACTGATCCTGACTCCTGTATCTCACTACCCCAGGCCATACTTCACTCTGCTGCCTGGATCATTTTTCTTAAAAGAAAAAAAGAAGTTCAGTCCCCATCTCCTCTCTCTTCAAAAACCTCCAGTGGTTGCCAATTAATCTCTGTGTCAAACAGAACCTCCTTACCATTCGTCTTAAAGCACTCAATCAGCCCTCCCTCTCCTAGCTTAAACTCCACTGTTTCACTCTTCCAACACAAGCTTATTCATTGTACCTCAATTTGGTCTGTCTCACGGGTGACCCTGTATCCATATCCTTTCCTCCTGCCTGAAATTCTCTCTTCCTTCAGTCAATCAATGGTACTTTACTGTGTTCAGAGCACCTTCCTTGCAGACAGGGGATGTGTCTACCAACTCTGTCATATCTACTCTTCCAACTGTTTAGTACAGTACTTGGCACACACAAAACACTCCGTAAGTGCCATTGATTGATTAATTGATATATTTCAGACCACCATTCTCCACACCATCAGAGTCCTACCAAAATCATATCTTCTCCAAGAGTTCTTTCCTGATTAACCCCATATTTCCTCTATTTGCCCTCCTTCTGCATCACTTAGATCTGTACCCCTTAAGCACTTGATATTCACCCACCCCCAGCCCCGCAGCACTTACGGACATACTGTTATGGTCTGCCATTTCCCCTATCTTTAAATCATTTTAATGTTTATCTCCTCCTGTAGACTATAAGCTACTTGTGGCAAGGATCATGTCTATGAATCACATTTTATTCTACTCTTCCAAGCGCACAATACAGTGCTCTGTTCACAGAGTTCAACAGATACCATTGACTAATTGAAAAGAGCCACAGAAAATAAATGTAGAATAACATAAGTTAACATGGAATTGCAGTCAGCAGAAGATGAAATGGATTTCAGCCCTTTTAAGCTGATCATATGCTGTTTGCAGCAACTGCAAATGCCTGTTGGCTCCTCCTGTAGATCCTAAGCTCCCATAGATGATAAGCTCTTAGTACAGTGCTTTGCCCATAGTAAGTGCCAATAAATACCATTGATTGATTGTGGGCAGGGATCACAATTACCAATTTTCATTCCTTCAAGCTTATTTATTGGATACTGACTTCAATCATATTTATTAAGCGCCTACTGTGTGCAGAACACTGTACTAAGTGGTTGGGAAAGAACAATACAACAATACACAGTGACATTCCCTGTGTGCAAAGTACTGTACTAAGACCTTGGGAGAGTACAATATAACAATAAACAGACATATTCCCTACCCACAACAAGCTTACAGTCAAGAGGGTGAGACAGACATTAATATAAATAAATCATCCACAGATGTGCATAAATAAATTAGACATGAATAAATAAATGACAAATTGTACTTTCCCGAGCACTTGGGACACTGCTCTGCAAACAGTAAGTACTCAGTAAATATTGTGGACTAATTGATTTCTTAATACAAGGTACAATGACAGGGAAGAAGTCATTCATTAAATTGTATTTATTGAGCGCTTACTGTGTGCGGAGCACTGTACTAAGCTCTTGGAAAGTACGATTCAAATTGAAACACAAGCACTATCCATGTTCCTCCATAGATGTGCTTTCTAAGTACCAAACATGAAGTGGAAAACCACCACTCTGTGGCCTGTCCTCTGTAGCCTTTCTGGTTTGTCTCAAGAGGGAAGTGCTTATGCTTGGGTGAATAGCTCTCCTGGCAGTTATCCATCCGTAAGTAGTATTTATTGAGTACCTGTTGCAGAGCATTATGTAAAGCCAAGAGAGTACGGTTGTAAGAAACCATAGTCCCTGACCTCAAAGAGATCGTCAGTCAGTCAGAGGTATTTATTGACTAAGGCCTTGGGAGAGTACAACAATAGATTAGATAGACAAAATCCCTGCCCCCACTATTTAATTGATCTCATTAAATAATTTTGCATATAATATTTCAAGTGCAATTTCAAACTTAAATATGTTAAACTATTTACATCATTTCAAATACATTTTTAAATTATTTTGTTATTCAAAAGATTCAGGACCCTTCTTTTATTCTCTTGGAGTGGTCTGACAGCTTTCACAATTCTTCCATGTATAATTCTCCTCTGATCAGTGAATTAATAATAATAATAACAATTATGCCATTTGTCCTTCATGAGTATCCTTCATTTATT
Organism: Tachyglossus aculeatus; assembly: GCF_015852505.1. NCBI lineage: Eukaryota > Metazoa > Chordata > Mammalia > Monotremata > Tachyglossidae > Tachyglossus > Tachyglossus aculeatus. Next base: position 30,247,955 of record NC_052079.1, on the reverse strand, counting down.
TTATAAATGGAATATTACCGATGTCTCATCGACGTCATTACAGGCTTGAAGTATTAAAAGTACTAACAATAGAAATGGCCATTTTATGGAACATTGGAAAATCTCAGATTTGAACACAGAGCATAAACAAAAGGATTCCATGTGCAGATTTACAGGATTTTTTTTAAATAGATGAGATTATCAGTTTAGTGAATTACTAGTAAGCAGTTGATTGTAACAGTGCCATAAACTAGCATCTGATGCGGAATGTAGCCAAGTTATTTAGAAACCTGTAGCCTAGTAATAATAATAATGATGATGATGGCATTTATTAAGCACTTACTATGTGCAAAGCACTGGGGAGGTTACAAAGTGATCAGGTTGTCCCACTGGGGGCCCACAGTCTTAATCCCCATTTTACACATGAGGTAACTAAGGCACAGAGAAGTTAAGTGACTTGCCCAAAGTCACACAGTTGACAGTTGGCAGAGCCGGGATGAGAAGAGCATGGGCCTGGGACTCAAGAGATCTGGGTTCTAGTTCCCACTCTGCCACAGGCCTGCTGCCTTCTGTCTCATTTTTCTCATCTGTAAAATGGGGATAGGGACTGTGTCCAATTTTATACCCCTTTTATCTACCCCTGTACCTACCAATCAAATATTCACTCATCATGCGGAACAGTTGCTTAATAAATGCTGTAATGACAATAACCATTGTTAATTATAAATAAATCTGGGCAGAGACACAGAGGATAACCATTTTTATTTACCATTCTTGCAAGCTATACACACTGAGTACATGGTGGTGATAGAATATAAAAAAAATAAAATTTGGAGAAAAAAGAACATTCATAGAGTTCTTTTTGCCCAAATACTGATGAATTAATCTAGTCAAAAGAAAAATATTGAAAACAGTAATTCTTAGGAGCTATCTTACATTGTCTAAGAGGACCGTGAAACAGGGGACCATTTTCTTTTATGCTGAGTTTTCATTTCATTTCATTGATCTGGTCTGCTTTAAAATATGCACCTTGGGAGTTTCCTGCAGTTGACATCAAAATTAATTGAAGGTTTGGGTGTTATAAATGTTATGTGACTGACACATTAAGCAAATTCATTACATCTGCAGAAGCTTCTGAATATTTAGAAGATCCACAATTGTATTAGCACTGGGTCCTTCTGCTCCTGCTAAACAGGTCACTAACCCACAGTGAAAGTTGAGCAATAAACTCTTTTGTTCCTCAGTTTTTTAGAAAAACAAAATATTTGTGTCCCTGTTATCCTATTGTAGTAGAGATTGTTAGTCTGTTAGCCCCTTGAAATCTTTGAAAATATATTTGAAAGTTAAATGAGCACAGAAGTTAATTTTAAAGCATGACTGGAAATGTTTTTATTCTAATGTGATGATAAATATTTCACATGATTTAATACTACTAATAATAACTGTGGTATTTGTTCAGCAGTTTACCATGGGCAGGGAATGTGCCTGTTATATTTTGTGTTTTGTGCAGTGTTCTGCACACAGTAAATAAATATGATTGAGTGACTAATGTGCCAAGCACTGTACTAAGCACAGGGGTAGATACAAGATAATCAATTTGGACCCAACCCCCGGCCCACTTGGGGCTCACAGTCTTAATCCTCATTTTATGGTTGAGGGAACTGAGGCACAGAGAAGTTAGGTGACTTGCCCAAGGTCACACAGCAAGTGGGGATGCTGGGATTGGAACCCAAGTCCTCTGACTCCCAAGCCCGTGCTCTTGCCACAGAGCCATGCTGCTATTTAATATGATTAAATTTAGAAAATGATCTCTACGTAAGACTGGAGATGAAATTTAGATACTAATTATTAAACACAATATCCGCATGGGTCTCACATTCAAGATAGGAAGGAGAATAAGTATTGAGGCACAGAGAAGTGAAGTGACTTACCCAAGATCATGTTACTACAGTGGTGGACTACACTACAGACCAGTGGTGGAACTGGGATTAGATCCCAGGATCTCTAGCTCCCAGACCTCTGGTCTTTCTACTAGGCCATGCTGCTTCCCACCTAATAAGATTATATTTACAAAATGATCTCTAAGTAAGATTGGATAGGAACTTTAGATACTAATTATTAAACACGATATCAAACTAGCAATATGGTATTTTTTGAATCTTAACTGTTTGCAGAATATTGTACTAAGCATTGGGGAGAGTAAGTAGATGTGATCACTTTTTAATTCCTTAGAGAGATTTCTAAAATTAAATATTTAATGTATCCTCGGTCTGGTAGTCCTTCAAGGCACATTTCTGTGTCCCCTTCTATTTTCCTCTATTCTATTTTATGGTACTTGTTAGGTGCTTACAATGTTCCAATCAATCAATCAGTGGTATTTATTGAGCGCTTACTGTGTGCAGAGCACTGTACTAAGTGCTTGGGAAGTACAAGTTGGCAACATATAGAGATGGTCCCTACCCAACAGTGGGCTCACACTCTAGGAGACTGTGTTCCAGATATTGTGCTTGGGTAATAATAATAACAATGGTATTTGTTAAGTGCTTACTATATGCAAAACACTGTTCTAAGTGCTGGTGTAGATACAAGCTAATCAGGTTTGACAAAGTCCATGTCCCACATGGGGCTCACAGTCTTAATTGCCATTTTACCCAGAGAAGTTAAGTGACTTGCCCAGGGTCAGACAGCAGACACAGTGGTGGAGCCAGGATAAGAACCCAGGTTCTTCTGATTCTCAGGCCCAAGCTATATCAACTAGGCAACACCACTCTTCATATCTATTCTCCACTCCCCTGGAGAAGTCATTCTCTTCCATGACTAAATGAAGTCATGGATATAGATGATTGGCAAATATTCTGATCCTTCTTCTCTTTAGTCTTGAATTTTCTCCTGCCTTCAGGGCATCTCAATCAATCAATCAATCATATTTATTGAACACTTGTGTGCAGAGCACTATACTAAGCACTTGGGAGAGTACACTCTAACAATATAGCGGAGTTGGTAGACATATTCCCCGCCCAAAACGATCTTACAGTCTAGAGGAGGAGATAGACATTAATGTAAATAAAGAAATTATGGATATGTACATAAGTCCTGCGGGGCTGAGGGAGGGGTGAATAAAGAGTGCAAATCCAAGTAGAAAGGGATGCAGAGGTAATGGGAGAGGGAGAATTGAGGGCTGAGTCAGGGAAGACCTCTTGGAGGAGACGTACCTTCATTCAACAAGGCTTTGAAGGTGGCTAGAGTAATTGTCTGTTGGATATGAATTGGAAGTGCATTTCAAGCAAGAAACAGGATGTGGGCGAGAGGTCAGCAGCAAGATAGATGAGATAGAGTTACAGTAAGTTGGCATTAGAGGAACAAAAGTGTGTGGGCTGGATTGTAGTATTCATTCAATCGTATTTATTGAGCACTTACTGTGTGCATTCATTCATTCAATCGTATTTATTGAGCTCTTACTGTGTGCAGAGCACTGTACTAAGCGCTTGGGAAGTACAAGTAGGCAACACATAGAGATGGTCCCTACCCAACAGTGGGCTAACAGTCTAGAAGGAGGAGACAGAGAACAAAGCAAAACGTATTAATGAAATGAATAGAATAAATATGTACAAATAAAATAAATAGAGTAATAAATACGTACAAACATATATACATGTATACAGGTGGGTAAGGAGGGCAAGGGCAAGGAGGTAAGGCGGGGGGATGGGGAGGGGGAGAGGAAGGAGGGGGCTCAGTCTGGGAAGGCCTCCTGGAGGAGGTGAGCTCTCAGTAGGGCCTTGAAGGGAGGAAGAGAGCTATCTTGGCGGATGTGCGGAGGGAGGGCATTTCAGGCCAGGAGGATGACGTGGACCAGGATTCGACGGCGGCACAGGTGAGAATGAGGCACGGTGAGGAGATTAGAGGCAGAGGAGCGGAGGTTGCGGGCTGGGCTGTAGAAGGAGAGAAGGGAGGTGAGGTAGGAGGGAGCGAGGTGATGGAGAACAAGTTTTTCTGGGGTGGAGGTAGGAGGGGGCAAGGGAGCAAGTGCTTTAAAGCAGATGGTAAGGAGCTCTGTTTGATAGACAAGTGGATGGACAGCAACTGGAAGTTCTTGAGAAATGGGGAAACATGGACTGCATATTTTTTTAGTTGGATGTCCCGTTGACACCTCAAACTTCACATGTCCAAAATAGAACTCATCTTTTAACCTAAAACTGTCCTCCCCTTCTTTTCCTCCACTGTAGAAAACACCACTATCCTCTCTCTGTCTCTCTGCCAAACCTTGGTGTTATCCTCAACTCATCTCTAAATTCAACCCACTCCTTCCTTCTGTCACAAAATCTTGACAGCTCTACCTTCAAAGCTCTCTAGAATCCATGCTTTCCTCTCCATCCAGACTACTACCACGCTGATCTAAGCACTTATGTCATCCAACCATGGCTACAGAATCATCGTCCTTGCTGACCTCCCTTTTTCCTGTCTTTCCCCTCCCCAGTCCATACTTCACTCTGGATCATTTTTCAAAAAAAAAAACTCACTCCATGTCTTTCCCCTCTTAAAGAATCTTCAGCAGTTGCCCATCCACCTCTGAATCAGACACTTCTAACCATCAGCTTTAAAGCACTTTATCAACTCGCTCCCACCTACCTTACCTCTCTGATTTCCTACTACAATGCAGCCCACATACTTCGCGGCTATAACACCAACCTACTCGCTGTACCTCAGTCTCATCTGTCTCAACACTCAAAGCTCAAGAAGCAGCATGGCTTTGTGGAAAGAGCATGGGGTTGGAAGTCAGAGGATGTGGGTTCTAATCCCGGCTCCACCACTTGTCTGCTATGTGACCTTGGACAAGCCACTTCATTTCTCTGTGCCTCAGTTATGTCATCTGTAAAATGGGGATTAAAGCTGTGAGCCCCATGTGGGACAACCTGATTACCCTGTATCTTCCCCAGCCCTTAGAATAGTGCTTGGCACATAATAAGCACTTAACAAATATTAATATAAATAAAACACTAACCCCTTTTACATGTCCTCCTCTGGCCTGGGACTGCCTCCCTCTCCATATATGACAGACAAACACTCTCCTCACCTTCGAAGCTTTACAGTAATCGTATATCCTCCATGGGGGCTCTTACAACTAAGCCCTCTTTTCCCCTTCTTCCTTTCTCTTCTGGGTCACCTGAGCACTTGGCTAGGTATATTTTTAAGTACTTGATAGTCACCCCACTATCAACCCCACAACACTAATGTCCACATCTATAATTTATTTTTTATATCTGCCACTCCCTCCAGGCTGTTAAGTTCCAGGTGGACAGGGAGCATGTCTAACCAACTGTTGTATTCTCCCAAGCACTTACTACAGGGCTTGCACCCAGTAAGCATTAACTGAATACCATGGAATAGGCAAAATTAAAATCTTATAATGAAACATTGAAATAATTTTCCATTTTACACCTAACATCCAGGTATGCAATTTAAACAGGGTCTTTCAGGATATGACATGAAAATAAATTAAACTAAAATAAATGAGGTAGAAATTTATGAATAATACAGTGAGTTCAGGACGAATGAATAATATAACTTTCAGGATTAGTATTTTTACAGTACTCCTGGATGCTTTTTCACTATGAGAATGTTAAGGTGGGAAGGGGCTAGTGATCATTTTCTGGGGTGATAATTCTGCCTGATCCTCTCTGCAAGGCTGATGCATGTCATTCCTCTTAGCCTTGAATTCCCTTGACTTTCCAACAGCTATATCTCATACCAACTTTCTAAGCATACGATATATCATTGCAGATTAGTAACTGATCCTTGGAATTCTGTCACCGAAGCCTAGATTCTCAGACTGGATCACTGGATGGTTTAGGTTAATCTTATTAGACTTGAAGTGTCAGACTGGTTCTCGGAATTGAGGTTTTGTAAAGCTTCATGGAGCCACAAACTCCACAGAGCACACTTTAAGTGTGAGGTGGAAAAAAAATAAATGCTGACATCCTGCACTTCAAATGAAGGAAAATCCAAAGTCGGATAGGTTGGCAACCATTAGAAAAGTCTTATCAAACACCAGCAAAGGTTTGACTATTCCAGGCACAAGTCAGTGAGATGTTCAACCTTCAAACGGAGTCAGAATTTGAAGTCCCTGAATACTAGAAAGAACTCGAGTTCTTGAAAGTTTAGATTACTGGCTGAGTAAATCCACATTATCATGGAAAAGAAAATGGACTTTCCTTAAGTAGGAAAGTTTCCTCAATTCAGAGGGAACACTTGTTCTCATCTTTATCATTTATCAGAAATGCAAATCAACTATTTCTTTGCAGTCAATGGTATGCTCAGTGCTATACCAAGGAATTTATCAAACTATGTTCAGATGCTTATAAAATGATGTTCATTCTACTATTAAATATGTATCACTCCATAAGATGGAAAAAATGTAGTTCCAAAATGATTTTGAAGCCAACTACCAGGCTTTCTCCCTGAAGTTGGGGGCCACAAGTCTTAGGCTGCATTGAAACATGATTTTGCTCTTTGTTTGCTTTTAACAAAAAAGGAAACAGTAAACTAAATACAAAATAGACATAGTCAATCAAGTATGTCATAAGATTTCACAAGATTGCTAAAATCTGCCCTTTCCTCTCCATCCAATCTCCTATTATGATCACCCAAGCACTTATGTACTTCCCCTTTAAGTCCTGCATTTAGCTCCTCACTGACTTCCCTGCCGCTGTCTCTCCCCACTCCAGTCCTTCCTTCACTCTGCTACATGGTTCATTTGTCTAAAAAATGGTTTAGTCCATGTCTTCCCATTTGCCAATTACCTCCAATGGTTGCTCATCCAACCCTGCATCAAAAAGAACCTCCTTATCATTGGTTTTAAAGTATTCAATCACCTTACCCCTTCCTCACCTGACTGATTTTCTACTACAGCCCAGCCAGCACACTTTGCTCCTCTAGTGCCAGCTTACTCACTGTGCCCTCATTTTACCTGATCACTGCCTACCCTTATCCTACATTGTTCCCTATCCTGGAATTCCCTCCCCTTCCCCCACCTTCAAAGCATTACAAAGATCACAGCTCTTCCAAGAGGCTATCTCTGATTAAGCTCCCTTTTCCCCGGCTACCTCTTCCTTTTCCATTTTCTATGTATTTGGATCTGTGACCTTTGAGCATTAGATATTCATCCCACCCTCAGCCCCTCAACACTTACGTACATATATTTCAATTATAGCGTATAAATTATGTATATAAATATCTGTCTCCCCCTCTAGACTGTAAGGTCCTTGTGGGTAGGGAATGTGTATTCTAGTTCTGTTATATTGTTCTCTCTCTCCACTCTCTTAGAACAGTGCAAAATAAATACAATCAATTGATTGATATAGTACGCTCCCAAGTGCTCAGAACAGTGTTCTGCCCACTCCATAAATAAGCACTCCATAAATATCACAGATTGATTTGTTTGGAACATATCTGCCTGGTCTTCACTTCACTTCTCTGTGCCTGAGTTAACTCATCTGTAAAATGGTGATTAAGATTGTGAGCCCGTTGTGGAATAGAGAGTTGCATTGTACTCTCCCAAGCGCTTAATACAGTGCTCTGTACATAGTCAGCATGAAGTTATCAAGTTTCAAAATCACAAGCCTAGAGAGAAGTCACAGATCCCAGAGAGCAAAGAGGGAAATGAGGAAAAGGAGAGGAAGAAAAGGCGACAGTGCGGAAGGGGAAAGGAAAATAAAGAAAAAACTAAAAAGAGGGGGAAGGGTTGTTTTAGGCTCGAGGAAATTACCTCTTCCACCAATGTCAATTTATTCCTTATGTGCTGCAGCTCATGTTTTATTGCTACTCCATTTTCTCAGTCATTCAATCATATTTATTGAGTGCTTACTGTGTGCAGTACACTATACTAAGGGCTTGGAAGAGTACAGTATAATAAGAAGACACCAGGCTGCACTTCCTGCTTATTTTGCTTTTTGCTGCCTCCCGGCTCTGCCTCCTGTCTGCTGTATGACCCTGAGCAAGTGATTTCACTTCTCTGGGCCTTAGTTACCTCATCTGTAAAATGGGAATTAAGACTGTGAGTCCTATGTGAGACAGTGATTGTGACCAATCTGATTATCTTCTATCTACCCCAGAGTTTAGAACAGTGCTTTACACATAGTAAGCGCTTAACAAATACCATTATTATAATTATTATTATCAATAATAACTATTTGGTAGTTTTATTCACTTACCATTTAAATGAGTTTATTTTTCAAGATGAGTGAATTGGCTCTTGTAAGAAAATCAAGAGCCTCGGACTTGCTATGGCAGCTCAGTAAATGCTGCACTTACAAATGTATTTTAGTATCCTGGCTATCAACAATATTTTCAGCTTTCACTCCAATGTTCAGAATGCTGAACTAATTGATTTTTTGAAGTATCATAATGTTGATGGAGAATTGCAGTAGATGTACTTTGAAATTGTTTCTATGTCAACCATAGATTTTTCCAACTACTGAATTGATGACTGACATTATTTTGATTGAGTTGCCTGCTTTCTTCTTCAATGGAGAAAAACATGTTTAAGTAATATTTTTAAACTTAAGAAACATTTCTCAGAATGAAAGTTAGAAGAAATACTTAGGGGAAAAAGCATCTTTTAAAAAAAAATGTGAGAAGCAATGTGACCTAGCAGAAAGAGCAAGAGCCTGAGAGTCAGATGCCCCTAGTTCCAATCCTAGCTCAGTCACTTCTCTGCTCTGTGACCTTGGGCAAGTCACTTCACTTCTCTGTGCCTCAGTTTGCTAAGCTGAAAAATGGGGATTAATTTTCCTTCCTTTTTAGATGGTGAGACCCATATGGGACATGGGCTGTGTCTAACCTGATTATCTTGTATCTAACCTGGTGCTTCGTAGAGTGCTTGGCACATAGAGAAGCAGTGTGGCTCAATGGAAAGAGCACGGGGTTTGGAGTCAGAGATCATGGGTTCAAATCCCACCTCTGCCAATTGTCAGCAGTGTGACTTTGGGCAAGTCACTTAACTTATCTGTGCCTCAGTTACCTCATCTGTAAAATGGGGATTAAGACTGTGAGCCCCCTGTGGGACAGACAACCTGATCACCTTGTAACCTCCCCAGTGCTTAGAACAGTGCTTTGTACATAGTAAGCGCTTAATAAATACTATCATTATTATTATTATAGTAATAGATTAACAAATAACATAATTTGTATATGTACTTATCAACATTGCTTTAAGAAATCAGAGAAGGTTTCATTTGTAAGAAAGAAGCCACAGAAATTTTACCACCCAATCTTTTTGGAATGAACAGTTTGCACAGGTCAGATATATATTTTTGAAAATAATACTTCTGAAGATAATGCCTTCTATTCTAAATTTACAATGGAGAAACCAAAGTTTTAGCTCAACATGTTTGCTAGTGATGTTGTTCAAGTTTTGTAGGTGATGCTGGTGAAACTTCTCAAAAAGATAAGAATTAACTCATTCAGGTAGTTGACATTAAAAGAATTGTCATACTATTCTGTGATATAATTACATAGTTGCATGTACCACTGTAATATTAGGTGGGCAATGTGAAGAAAAAGCATGGGAGGAGGCATAGGCAACTGCTGCAGTAAGTACTTAATGTGTGCTAAACACTGTACTAAAGACTGGGGTAGATATGATATAAACAGATCGGACAGATTCCCTGTACCAAACCAGACTTTCAGTCGAGGGGGATGGTTGGGCAGGAATTGAATTCCCATTTTACAGATGATGAAAGTGAGGCACAGAGAATTGAGGTGACTTCCCCACAGTCATACAACAAGCAATGGCTAACCCTTATCTCCTGTCTCCTGGGCTTATGGCCTGCTTCTCGATGAAAGGGTGTCAAGCGGGGAGGACAGAACAAATGATTTAGCATGGCCTGGTGGATAGAGCATGGTCCTGGGAATCAGAAGGACCTATGTTCTAATCCTGGCTCCGCCACTTGTCTGCTGTGTGACTTCGGGCAAGTCACTTTACTTCTCTGTGCCTCAGTTAACTCATCTTAACAAATATAAAAAATTCATAGTGAGGCACAGTCTTAAACAGAGTAACAAAGAATTGGACTTTCTGCTCATCTGAAAAAAACAGGGGTAGATATTGTCACCCAGGGAACGTACTACCTCTAAATTTGGTCTGGCTCACCCAAAGGAGAGGAATGGAACAAAAAAGATCTATCACTTGACTGCAAGGTGTTCCCCTAGTCAAGCCAACAGATAGTTGATTATTACATAAGGTAGATTGTCACTGGTTCCCTGTTTTGATTGACTGATAGATGTTCTTTCACTCCCCCTCAAATTCCTGAGGGCTGAAACCAGAACAACAGCAGCCCAAGTGGTATTAAATGATGCTACAGACTTCCAATCCATGGTGTTCCATTTTTAGGTCTTCTCCAGGCAGTGCAGGCGTCAGTTCTGGGATCCTTCTGGATCTTTCCAGTGTGGTACTTGGTAAGTGCTCACTATGTACCAACCACTTATCTAAGCTGTGGGGTAGATACAAGTTTATCAGGTTGGACACAGTCCCTGACCCACAAGGGGCTCCAGATGAGGTAACTCAGAGGGACGTGAATAGACTTACTCAAGGTCACATATCAGACAAGTAGAAGTGCTGGGATTAGAACCCAGAGTCTTCTGACTCCTGGCCCATGTCTAATCACTAAACCATGCTGCTTCTCCAGTGAGATAGACACATTCCCTGCCCACAATGAGTTTACAACAAGAGGAGACAGACATGTATATAAATACATAATTTTATAGATATGGATATTAGTGCTGTGGGTGGGGTAAATATCAGATGCCTGAAGGGCACTGATCCGAGTGCATATATGATGAAGAAGGGAGAGGAAGCTGGGGAAAGTAGGGCTTAATCTGGAGAAGCACGCTGAAAAAGCACACTGGAGAATGATAATAATAATGATGGGTTTTGTTAAGCACTTACTATGTGCCAAGCACTGCTCTAAGAGCTGGGGGAGATACAAGGTCATCAGGTTGTCCCACGTGGGGCTCACAGTCTTAATCCCCATTTTACAGATGAGGTAACTGAGGCACAGAGAAGTTGTGACTTGCCCAAAGTCTCACAGCTGACAAGTGGCAGAGGCAGGATTAGAACCCATGGCCTCTGACTTGCCTGGCTTGGTGGAAAGAGCCCCTGCTTGGGAGTCAGAGGTCATGGGTTCCATTCCCGGCTCCTCCTCTTGTCAGCTGTGTGACTTTGGGCAAGTCACTTCACTTCTGTGCCTCAGTTCTCTCATCCGTAAAATGGGGATTAAGACTGTGAGCCCCACGTGGGATAGCCTGATCATCTTGTATCTCCCCCAGTGCTTAGAACAGTGCTTGGCACATAGTAAGCACTTAACAAATACCATTATTATTATTATTATTATTATTGTTATTATTGATCAAGGAAGATCTTTTGGAGGGCGTATGACCTAAATAAGGCTCTAAAGATGGGGAGAATGGTGATCTAACCTATATGGAGGAGGATGGATCTCCAAGCCAGAGGGAGGATCTGGAAAAGGGATCAATGGTGAGATAGGCAAGATTGGTGCAAAGTGATTAAGCTGACACTAGAGCAAATAAATGTTTAATCTGACCTTTCTCTTCCTTGCTATTTGCCCTTGGGACATATGCACTGATGATGGTAGCACAATGCTTCCCTGCCTGTCACTTATGCCCCTGAGCTGATTTTGGAAGCTGGACTGAGGATGCAAATCTACCACCCAAAAGGTGTCCATCTGAAAAATGGAGAGCTCTCCAGAAGAAAATACATTTTTCACAAATCTTTGGGATTGTACCCATCCAGGAGTTTAGTACAGTGCTCAGCACAGTAAGCACTTAATAAATATGACTGAATGAATGAATTTGCCAATCAGTCAGTCAAAAGTATTTATTAGGTACTTACTGTAAGACGGTAAGCTTGTTGTGGGCAGGAGATGTGTCTATTATATTCTTGTATTGTGTTCTCCCAAATTCTTAGTAATAAGAATAATGGTATATAAGTGCTTACTATGTGCCAAGCACAGTGCTCTGTATGCAGTAAACACTCGATAAATATGATTGACTGACTGACTTACTGCAGAGCACTAAACTAAGCATGTGGAAGAGTACATAGACTATAGTTGGTAGACAAGATCCCTGCCCACAAAGAATTTACAGTCTTGAGGACTGTACTGAAGTAATCCTTTTCACAAAGTGCCACAATATTGACTCCATATCTGTCCAGGTAATTAGCAACATCCTTCTTTGGAGACACCTCTTTGATAGCATTGCCAAGTAGCATCTTAATGTTCTACAATATGGGTAAATTTGTTGTTTTTTTAGTTCATTGGTTTAAAGTTCCATTCAGCCAGTTCTGAGTTTGAGTGAGGCAGGCAGTGATTGGATCATCATTTGTAGCTCCTTTCCCATTTGGCTGATCAGTGTGGTCCTGAATTTACCAAGAAGTAGAATGGTCTAGTGGAAAGAACATGACCTTGGGTTCTAATCCCAGCTCCTCTGCTTTCCTGCTGTGATACCATGGGGAAAATCACTTAGCTTCTCTCTATCTTTGTTTCTTCATCTGTAAAATAGTGATTGAGTACCCATTCTCCTTCCCCTTTAGACTGTGAGTCCCATATGGGACATGGACTGTGTTCAAGCCAGTTAGCTTATATCTACCCCAGCACTTGGAACAGTGCCTGGCACATAGTAAGTGCTTAACAAATGCCATTAAAAAAGTATGTCACCAAATGGGACTTCTGCTGCCTCATCAACTAATGAAAAAACAATACCCTGTCTCCATAAAAAAGAACTTTGTTTACAGTGTGGCTAGGTCTTTGGCTCTCTCTATCTAGACATAGACATAATAGACATATTGTAGTTGGTAAAATATGAATACGGATTTTAAAGCAATCTCTAAATTCACTCCCTGTAGTGGTGCATTGCCTATTCAAAGCAGTTAAATCTATCAGTTTGAACTGTCCCCCTTCATTTGTCCAAACCACTTCAAATACCACTTAGTACAGTGGCTGGCATATAATAAGCGCTCAACAAATACCATGAAAAAAAAGCATGTTCCTCTGACACATTGCCAGGGCACCTGCTTTTTATTACTTTCATTCCAACAGATATGGGGTGGTTCCTTCTTGAAACTAATATGTGGGCATCAATTTCAATGCCCCTTAAATAGGAAATGGTGACATAAAGGAAAGAGCACAGGCTTTGGAGTCAGAGGTCAGGGGTTCAAATCCCGGCTCTGCCAATTGTCAGCTGTGCGACTTTGGTCAAGTCACTTTTTCTCTGCGCCTTGGTTACCTCATCTGTAAAATGGGGATTAAGACTGTGAGCCCCCCGTGGGACAACCTGATCACCTTGTAACCTCCCTAGTGCTTAGAATAGTGCTTTGCACATAGTAAGTGCATAATAAATGCCATCATTATTATTATTACAAAATTCCCCACTCCTGGATGTGGAAGGAATGGGGTTTGATATTTACCCCAGAGACAGAACCTAAGAAATTCTGAATAGCTCCTTGTGACAGTGCAGAACAACTCTTCAAATATGGTCATTTCTGCTATGACATAGTAGTTCTTATAGAGCCTTGATTTGGAAAATTGTACTACAGTATCAACGATTCAGTGGGAATTAATGTGATGGGTGGAGATGATTTAAAGGTACCACCACAACTCATTTGTTTAGAAACAAATTTCAGTGATATTGTTTTGATTCCTATTGTTAGAATGATTTTCCTCCTTGTCAGTCATTATTTTTAGATACTAAATACTGTAAAACTACAAAAGCATAAAGAAGCCTAATGTGCTCTGTGTTATAGTACAGTTAGACGATGTCATTACCAATTCCATGTGCAGGCACCCAACTGGGCTTAAAGTACCCAGACTTAAGGATCTTGTTATAAACTGGAGGGGTCAATATTACCTAATTCTTCCATCATTGTATTTCCAATTAGTGAAATGAACCTAGGACAACTGTGTTCATCTTTCTCCTCCCATTTATCTTTTCATAAGTTAGGCATTTCTTTTCCCGCCTTCAATGCCGATTCTTCAGGGATAGTAATTAACTGTCTTATAAATAGATGTATCAGTTCTACTAGATTTTCCTGTTGGGGAAAAAAATAATTGAGCAGATTCCATCCTAAGAAAGAAAAAGGATTTCTTTGCTGGGAAATTGGAGAAATCTGTATATATATCCTGAGGAGAAATAATCATATGGAATATCATGCCATTAGCTATTGGACCTATTTTAAGTATCAAATGAGATGTGAAATACCACCCATGAAGGAAATGGATTCTGATCCCCCACTATATAATAATGGTAACAGTAATAATGATAATAATAATAATACTTGTGGTATTTGTTAGGTGCTTATTATGTGCTAAGCAGTGTTCTAATACCTGGGGTAGGTACCAGGTAATCAGCTCGGGCACAGTCCCTGTCCCACATGGGGCTCACAATCTTAATCCCCATTTTACAGATGAGGTAATGGAGGCACAGAAAACTGAAGTGACTTGCCCTAGTTCACAAAGCAGACCAGTGGCAGAGTTGGTACTAGAACCCAGGTCCTTCTATCTCCCAAGCCCTTGCCTTATTCCCTAGGCCACACTGCTTCGTAAGCTCCTTGAGGGCAGAAATTGTGCCTGTCAACTCTGTTGTATTGTACAGTCCCAAGCACTTAGTACAGTGCTCTGCACACAGTAAGTGCTCAATAAATGCCATTAACTAACTGATTGAACTCCTGATGAACTAATACCAAAATAGTGCTGGTAGTAACCACCTCTGAAATAAACTTTGTAGACAAAATATCAGATTAAGATAATAATTTTATCTGAAGCCATTGTATTGTTTCCTTGTAATAGTACATTCAAATAGCTGACTTACTTGGTTTTTAGTTTCCGTGATCTATGCCATTTCATCCCTAGATGATATAATTGTAGACCATATCAAATCAAATTCCAGAAAGCAAAATCTTGGGGAAGGACTGAAGGACTTCATGATTCGTTTTGACAAACTAATTCTGTAATCTCAGTTATTAGCAAAGCTACTTGTGGGTAAATAAATGGCAACATGAATGGCAGCATGAATAATTGCAATTTCTGGTAAACTGTACATTTGTAAACAGTTATGAAAGGTGTCAAGCAAGGATATAATGTAGTTAGCTTGTCAACAGTAACAACTATAAGCTTTTCATTTATCAATAGGAGGTGGAGAATTGCAATTTGTTGAGTACCTCATGCATTAAGATTTTTTTGAGTTTTCAAAATATGATTCATAAAAATTCTGCATAAAAGAAAATTCAAAAGGCAGCGTTGAAGGATTTCAATTGAGATGGTTTTGAAGGTATTTTCAAAGCTCTTCCTTTGAGCATTGTCTAACATATTATCACACTAATGATAATTCATACAGAATACCTATTGACTTATAGTTGACCATGCCTTGGGTGTAGTGAGGACATCACTCACAGCTTTCTGAACAGAATTCTCAGATTAACTAATTCCAGTTCTCTGACAAGATACAAGAGTTTCCAATCAGGGCTGGAAAGGACCAAAATTGTGATTTTTCTACACCTATGAGCCTCCTGAAGCCTGTCCCATTCCAGTCTTCCCATTCCATTCTCCACTGCACACAAACTCCTCATCCACTTTTCATCTCAGTTGTTATCCAGCAGACTTGCCCGAAGTCAAACAGCAGGCCTATGATGGAGCCAGGACTAGAACCTGTGCTGATTTCATTATGCCTTGCTGACTTTACTACTCTTCCCAGATACATTTCTCATATCCACACCCTATTTCCCCACATCCTGACACTTTGAAATTTCCACATCCCCTAAGCACTAGGGTACTCACATGTCTGCCCCCATTGTATATATGCTCTCCCCATCTTTAAAGCCCTACTACAATCATATCTCCCCTAAGAATGGTCTCTGATTAATCTTTCCTCTTTTATCCCCCTTTCCTTCCCTACCTCTTCATGAAAGAACTTGAGTACTTACCCTCTAAACACTTGTTATCACCCCACCCGCTGTCCCCACAGCACTGATGTACATAAACATCATCATTGGTATTTATCGAGTGCTGATTTTGTGCAGAGCATTATATTAAGCAACTAAGTGAGTGCAATATGACAGAATTCGCAGACCCATTTCTGTCCATATCTTAACACTTGGTAGCTACCCCAACCAGTAATTTATTTTAGTGGCTGCTGCCCCCACTAGATTGTAAGCTCACTGAGGGAAGGGATCTCATATCCTAACTATATTGTACTCTCCCAAGTGCTTAGTACAGTGTTCTGCACAGACCGCTATTCAATAACCGCTATTGATCAATTGATATCTTTATGCTGTATTGCTTCACTCTACCTGTAATTTGCTGTAATGTCAGTCCATCTCCCCTGCTAGACAGGAGGGTTCATGTCTACTAACTCACTTGTACTGTCCTAAATGCTCAGCGCTGTTCTCTGCACAAAGTAAATCTTGATAAATACTGTTGATTGAGCAAGAACAGCTTCAAGGGTAGGCTGACTACCTTGGCCAGGGTATCATGGTACAGTTTTTCTTCTAAAATGATCCAGGACCTTTTGCCATTACTTATGAGAGAGCAAGAAATAATCAATTAAGGATCATTGCCAATGTAAATATTTTAATTGTCTAAGTAGCAGGCTTGAAATTGATGATGTAGATTTTAAGTTCTACATTATCTTAATCGTTTGATTGGATAGCATATGTTCAGATAAGTATGAAAAGCAGCATAGCCTAGTTGAAAGAGCATGGCCCTGGGAGTCAGATGACCTGGATTCTAATTCCAGTTCCACCACTTGTCTGCTGTGTGACCTTGGGCAAGCCACTTCACTTCTCTGTGCCTCAGTTAGCTCATCTGTAAAATGGGGATTAAGACTGTGAGCCCTATGTGGCATAGGATCTGTCCAGCCTGATTGTCTCAGATGTACCCTAGCACTTAGTACAGTGCCTGGCACATAGCAAGTGCTTAACAAATACCATTTTTTAAAATAGCTTTTTTTGGACATAATCCTTAAAGCCCATTAAAATAGAGTTTTTTGGGTCACCCAAAGTTTTGAGCTTTACTGATGGAATCAGAGTGGAAATTAGGGGGGCCAAATTTCTAAAAAGAAAAACTGGGACATCAAAATTATGGGGCTTGGAGAAGAGAGGGATGACACATCAGCACCTTTCAGGCTACTGTTTCCCACAGCTCTTACCAATAGCTCCAGTGACAACAGTGCTCTGCACACAGTAAGTGCTCAATAAATATGATTGAATGAATGAATACAATGCCATCCACTGCATTCATTCATTCAATCGTATTTATTGAGCGCTTACTGTGTGCAGAGCACTGTACTAAGCCCTTGGGAAGTACAAGTCGGCAACATATAGAGACAGTCCCTACCCAACAGCAGGGTCACAGTCTGGAAGGGGGAAACAGAGACATTATTTTTACCTCCTGGCACTGAGAAAAAGGGAGGAGGACAGTCAAGAAAAGTAGAACTGTGGTGTATCCCAAAACCTGTGTTTTCATGGGACTCTGGCCATAAATCAATAAAATCTAAATCTTTTATAGACAAACCTGCTCCACCTAGATAATTGCTGTATACATTTAGACATTGTTTTCTATGTAGTTGTTGTTCATTCCTCCGGAATTTTATAGCTACATTTGGCTAATCCTATCTTTTTTAAATTGCCTGCTTTAGGTTGGAAACACCTAGACATCGACCATTTTAGTTTAATCTGCTCTGAAAAGTCTTCAATGGGTTCTTAAGGGTGAATAGTGGATGATGATAACGATGGAAATGACATGGTACTTGAGACAGCTCCTTGCTAATGGAAAACGTACTATAATCATGAAAGATTCCTCAGAAAGAGACTTTTGTGAGTTTTGCAGTGGACTGGCCATGTGAGAGTGCATCAGCCATTAATCTCTAATAAGAATTAATGTATATCAAACCACATGCAAGACATATCCACCCACACACTATATGGCAGTATGAGCTATCTTGCCTACAAACAGTACTTGTATAATTGCTACTAACCCAGTTTTATATTGGGGAGGATGATGTTCATCTGTCTGTGACCTCTGTCCAGTACAAATTTAAAACTGCCATTTTCTATATCTGCTATTTTCATTTTCAGCTTCCCCTATGGCAAGCTCCTGCCCCTGAGCCATGCATGTTTTGCATGGGGAAGAAATTTCAGTGAATCTTTTTATGGAATATGTTTCAACTCAGATCCCTGCATTATAAAACCTCATGAAACCTTGGGCACATCCTGACTGTACACCACTTTTTTTTCCTCATAGAGCCCTATTGCAGAAAATAAATCCCTTCTGCTTAACATCTAAGCAACAGAATGCAGCCAATTTTTGCACCAAGCTCTGCAAGTGCTCTATGCTTCAGATTTTTTTTTTCATTTATTCCCCCTCAGGGACTGTCACAATATTGTCCTCCTTAGATAAAAAAAAATGTTCAGGTGCAGAGGGTCAGTGAAATGAAATTGATCTCTTTTATCAAAGAAGGTCCTTGTTGCAAAAGAACTCATGATATATCAACTTTCACTTATTACATACTGCTCCTGACAGAAAAAATACCATAGGCAATTCAACTTTCTTTCAAATTTGCATTCAGTAGTTGGAGTTTTGGAACTACCGAAAATTTTTGTGACGGGGGAGTAGATTTGATTTTGCTTATGCCGTGAAGCAATTTGAAGACAAAAGAGAAAAGAATATACTCCAAATGAAGATTTGAAGCTTTAAAATTGGTTTTCATCTTAAATGTTTGGGAATTTTATTTTTAAACAAATTTTTTATCAGTCAATCAAATGGGATTTAGTAAGTGCTTTTTGTGTGCAGAGCACTGTTGATGCTATAATTCACTGTTCGTATCAGATGTCTGTTTTGGACAAAATATGCAGAATGAATATATTTTCCTGTAACACATTCATAGTTTTTCTTCATTGTACAAAATTGTTTTTGAACTTCTTTTAAAACACACTGAGAGAAATGTATTTTAATTCTCAATTTAAATATCTTATATGACTAAAACCTAGGCAAGCATGAATAAAGGGCATCATGTTATCACAAGTACACTGATCTGAATAAAATTTTTTTTCTTATGTATATGCTAATAATGATTATTATGAACCTCAAAGCATGAAAAAATATTCGATGTAAGAGAATAAAAATTCCACGTATCATATATTTCCTAGTGAGTACCTGATGGGGATATGAGAGAAGAAAGATTTTAATTAGTTATGAAAAGTTTCTTAGAAGTCTTTGTCTTTCAAATTTGTTGCCCTTTCAGGCAGTCCTTATTTTTATCTCAGGAGCTTACTGTTATATTACCTGATTTTATCAATACCTACAATATCATTCAGTGAGTGATTGACACTGAATTTATTGCTCTACTGTCCAAATGAGGCATTTGAAAGGACAATCTTATTTTGCTATGCGTCTCATTTTAAGACTGAATCAGTTATCTATGTGACTTCCTTCATTCTTAAAACTGATTGAATATAATCCCGATTGGTATGTGGTTTTCCACTATTGTTGGTATTGTGGTTAATGCAGTGGCTTTGTCATTAATGTTGTGTCTGTAAATTCCATGGGCATCTCTATGTCTTTTGAGAAAAGAAAAATGTGTCCTCACTTACGATACTTTTTTATGGTATTTGTTAAGCCATATTTGTTAAGCTATGTGTCAAACGCTGTTCTAAGCACTGGGGTAAATGCTATTTATTTAGGCTGGAAACAGTTCCTATCTCACATGGAGTTCAAATTCAAAGTAGGAGTCTAATATGATAAAATAAGAGACGTTTGGGTAGCAACAGCAGACATATCAATGTGGTGAGTAGGATTTTTTCTAGGCCTGTTCTATTTTAGGGTCTTTTGCTTAAGAGAAAATTCAGGAAGATCAGGATGACAAGAGGTAGTCTTGGATGATGATGATGACGGTATTTGTTAAGCGCTTATTATGTTCCAAGCATTGTTCTAAGTGCTGGGGTAGACAAAAGGTAATTAGATTGTCCCACATGTCACAGTCTTAATCCCCATTTTACAGATCAGATAACTGAGGTATAGAGAAGTTAAGTGACTTGCCCAAAGTTACACAGCTGACAAGTGGTGGAGGTGGGACTAGAACTCACGACCTCTGACTCCCAAGCCCCTGCTCTTGCTGCTTTGGAAATGACAACAGTCATTGCTAATGATTTAGATTACACAATCAATCAATAATACTTTTGGAGTGCCTACTATATGCAGACTTCTGCCCTCAGAGACTAGGATTATACATTAGAATTAATAGAGACAGTCTCTACCCTCGAAGACTTAGAACGTAGGAGAGAGGTGGGCACTAAAATAATTTACTACAAATGGGAAGAAGACAGAGGACATGGTGTGGGAGTGCTTAAAAATCAATCAATAATTTATTGAGTACTTACTGTGTGCAGATCATTGTATAAACAACTTGGGAGAGTAATCTTATTGTAGACAGGGAATGTGTTTGTTATGTTGTTGTGTTGTGCTTTCCCAAGCACTTAATACAATGCTCTGCACACAGTAATTGCTCAATAAATACAATTGATTGATCTATCGATTGATTACAATAAAACAAAGTTGGTAGACATGATTCCCTGACCACTGAGTGGTATATGCCAAAGAAGAACACATGATCACTGAATACATGAGGGTGTAATTGGTCCAGAAGGACTGAAGTGGTCTGTGGGGAGATAAAATAAGGAAACAGAAGTGATGTATTAATGAAAGCCTCCTGGAAGCGATGTGATTTCCGAAGAACTTTGAAGATGGCAAGAGCTGTGTTCTGGCCGATATGAAGGAGGGGAGGGATAGGAGCAGCGTGGCTTAGTGGCAAGAGAACAGGCTTGGGAGTCAGAGGTCTTGGGTTTCAGAGGCCTTGATTTCTGATCCCACCTCTGCCATGTATCAGCTGTGTGACTTTGGGCAAGTCACTTAACTTTTCTGTGCCTCAGTTACCTCATCTGTAAAATGGGGATTAAGACCGTGAGCCCCACATGTGACAAACTGACTATCTTTTATCTATCCCAGTGCTTAGAACAGTGCTTTGCACATAGTAAGCACTTAACAAATACCGTTATTATTATTAATTTCCAGACAGGAAGAAGGACCTGAACAAGCAGTCAGAGGAAGAAGGTGAGAGTGAGAGGCATAAGGAGTTGGTTTATTTGCAAGGAATGAAGAATGAGAGCTGGGATGAAGGAACTAAATGGATAAGTAGAGGAGATACGGTTAATTTAATGTCTTAAAACCAGTGGTCAGGAGTTTTTTGTTAAGGAGAGCAATAGATAACTATGAAAGGCTTGAGAGGAGTGGGGAGATGTGAGCTGGATGACATTTGAGGAAAATGAGTGAAGTATGTGCTAGGGAGTGGAGAGGCTGAAGGGAAGGAGATGTGAGGAGGAGGATGCAGAATGTTAAACTTTGTTATGACAAGCGCCTCAAAGACTAAAAATAAGACCTGAAAGGGAGGGCCTAATTAAGATTGATGCTGAGGTTGAGACAGAAAAGATGTTGATGTTGCCAACTGATGAGAGAGTTAGGTTGCATGTCTTTTTAACCACATTTATTCGTATAGAGAGATTCTCACCACCATCAGCATGGCCTATTGAATGCAGCATGGGCCTGGGATTCAGAAGACTTGGGTTCTAATCCCACCTCTTCCACCTGTCTTCTGTGTGACCTTGGGCAAGCCACTTAATTTCTCTGTGCTTCAGTTACTTTATCTGTAAAACAGTGATTAAGAACGTGAACCCCCTGTGGGACACGGGCTGTGTCCAATCTGATGGGGAGAAGCAGCATGGCCCAGTGGAAAGAGCCCAGGCTTTGGAGTCAGAGGTCATGGGTTCAAATCCCGGCTCCACCACTTGTCAGCTGTGTCACTTTGGGCAAGACACGTAACTTCTCTGTGCCTCAGTTCCCTCATCTGTAAAATGGGGATTAAGACTGTGAGCCCCCCGTGGGACAACCTGATCACCTTGTAACCTCCCCAGTAGTGCTTTGCACATAGTAAGTGCTTAATAAACGCCATTATTATTATTATTAGTTTGTATCTACCCCAGTGCTTAGTAGATTGCTTGGCACATAGTAAGCACTTAACAAATACCCCCAAACAAAAACAGAAACACTGGCTTTCTTTGAAAAACTGAAGAGAAACATTTTAAGTCACTGCTGGTGATGCATTGTTACTGGAAAGAGAAACTGGAGATCTGAAAGTATTGTGGATAGCTAAGAAAGACGTGGGGAAGTGCACTTCAGCAAGAACACTATTTCTCCTGTAAAATGATGAGAGAATAAGCAATTCTGTGAGTAGGACATTGTTCTCTCAACCCCAGTTTCAGTCTCTAATAGGTACAACAAATGATTCTTGGAGGAAAAAGGTTGAATTCCTCCCTGACATCCAGCAGCACACAAAGAGAATTTACTTGGCCATATCCCACGATTAGTTCCTCTAATAGATTTCTCATCCATGAAATTATCCAAAAATGTTCTTGTAGCTACTTTATGCCTGCATACCTTCCTAATGAAATGAATTCCATAGGATTGCTACCTGCTATGTGAAAAATGTGTATACTTGGCTTATTTCGAGTGTATCATCTTCAATTTTCAATGAGTGGACCTAGCTGTGATGTAAAATTCTATGTTCAACACCATCGAAGATCTTCATGATGTTGTAGACTTCAATCATGTCCCCTTTTAACAATTATTCTTCCAGACCAGATCCTTATTTTTTTTCAATCCATCATTACGTGGAAACTCCACCATCCCCTGCACAATTTTAAGTATATTGTCAACTAAATACTTTTTGTTCTTAATTGTACAGCTCTCATTTCCAGTGTACATAATGTGGTATTCTCCTGGAAGGCAGTTTTTCACATAGAGTAATCCATTCCCAAAGATCCAAAGTCTGTGAGATGAGGATAAAGATGGAGATAAAACAGGGATTTTAGCCAGTGGGAGCAGGAAAGTGAATTATATTATACCCAGTTAGGAAAATCCGTTCAGAAGTCTAGTAGTCTCTCTCCATAAAACTGATTTGCAAGTTGAATTTCTGTGATGGGACAGTCCTAAAAGATATACACTGCAAATGTGGTGTTATTTTACTTTTATATGTTTGGATGCTTTTTAAATTTGTGCTTAAGCCCTGAGGTATATTAGACATAGAGGGATCGATTTCCCCAAACCTTAGCAAAATGATAAATTCCATTTTCTTTTAATAATAGAGTTTGTAGAAAATGAAGCTAGGTTTTTCCCCAATCTCGTATAGAACAGTCATGGTACCTCTTCTGGTTCCCTTTGTTTGTATTTTAATTCACCTGTGGTCAAAAATAGTTGCTATATATATATATATATATATATATATTACATCATAAATTTAAAGTGACAAGATCTGGAGTAGGAAAATGAGTAAATGAATATATCAAGAAATAGAGAAATAAATGAGGAAGATCTTGGGTTGGGAAGTCTGAAAATTCTAATAAATCAGAAAATCCAACTGATTTTCTGATAGATAAGATGACTAGCTAATTGGCGTGCATTCTTTTTATTATAAAGTATATAAATATATACCATGTATATGAAATATTTTATATTCTGTACCTCTATATTTTATAGAGGTATACCCATATATTTACTAAAGATACATAATAACCTACATCTAGACTGTGAGCCTGTTGTTGGGTAGGGACTGTCTCTATATATTGAGAACTTGTACTTCCCAAGTGCTTAGTACAGTTCTCTGCACACAGTAAGCGCTCAATAAATACGATTGAATGAATGAATGAACATCCCTCTGTCCTAGAATTCCTTTCCCCTTCATATCTAATAATAATAATAATAATAATGGTATTTAAGTGCTTGCTATGTGTCAAGCATTCTTCTAAATGCTGGAGTAGATACAAGATAATTAGGTCAGACACAGTCCCTGCCCCACACAGGGTTCACAATCTCAGTAGGAGGGGGAACAGATATTGTGTTATTGAATCCCTGTTTTACAGATGAGATAACCAAGGCACAGAGAAGTTACGTAACTTGCCCAAGGTCACAGAGCAGACAAGTGGTGGAGCACGGATTAGAACCAAGCTCCTCCTACTCCCAGGCCCATGATGTTCACACTAGACCTTGCTGCTTCTCTAGTGATCTGACAGATCACCTCTCTCCCCAACTTCAAAGCCCTACTAAAATCACTTCTCCTCCAAATAAGCTCTCATTTTTGCTGTTCACACTCCCTTCTTCGCCACCTATACACTTGGGTCTTGTCCCCCCATAAGCATTTTGATATCCACCCCACCCCTACAGCACTTAGGTACATATCCTTATTTCTACTGCTTCCCCTATTTGTAACTTTAATGTCTCTCATCCTCTGTAGCCTATAAGCGACTCTTGAGCAGGGTCATGTCCCCCAATCCCCCAAACAGTACAGTGCTCTGAACCCAATACTGTTGACTGATTGAAGATGATATACTTTTTGTTCTTAATTGTACAGCTCTCATTTCCAGTGTACGTAATGTGGTATTCTCCTGGAAGGCAGTTTTTCACATAGAGTAATCCATTCCCAAAGATCCAAAGTCTGTGAGATGAGGATAAAGATGGAGATAAAACAGGGATTATATGCCAAGTCCTAGGACCAATACAAGATAACCCGATTGGACAGAGACTCCATTCCACACAGAGCTGCCAGACTAAGGAAAAAAAAAGGACAGATATTTCAGTTTCACATTACATAAGAAAACTGAAGGATAGAAAGTTAAATAAATAGGCCAAGGTCACACAGTGGGCAAGTGGCTGAAATGGGCCTACAAATTGTGTTTCTGTTGTTCCAATCCTCTGCTCTATCCACTATGTTACAGCCCAACAACTCTTTGGAGTTGAGCATACTTTAAAATTCAAAGACATGTTGCAGCAGAATCATTGCAATTGGTGTCAATGTAGTTGAGAATGAGGACATAATACTCTTGTTTTGGAAAGTTGAATAAGAAGCTTATAGAACATCTGAATTCAATACTACTATTCATAGTGTAGAAGTCCTCAATTTTGTAGTTACTGTAACAGTAGAATACATTGATCTCACACCCTCCCTATCTCAGTATTATAGAAATACATGCAATCATGAACAATGCACATAGTAAATGGAGTGCTGTTGTTTACATTCATCCATAGTTTTAAAATTGTGCATTGAGAGAAGAGCAAGTTCAAATTGTTCTAGCATTCAAAAGGAAATAGCAGGACACTGAAAATCGTCAGCCTTTCAATGGACCATCATGTAGAAATGATTTGTCTTTGTCCTTCACATTTACAGATGATTATAATTAGACATTCGGTAGTGAATTTTTTTTTGTTCAAGAAGCTGCTGCAACTGACAACTCACAGGTCTGTGCCTAACAGATGGTGGAGGAATGTTGAAGAAGGCTAAGACTCCTGAATAAAGTTGGTTGTAGAAACTGGGGCATTAAGCAGCTGTTTGGTGATGACAGTGAGGGGATGGTATTTTCAAATCTCCCGCTTCAAATGATCTTTTCTTTGTGTGAATGTTTATTGACCACTTAGGGAGTGCTCTCAGGTGGCTTCTGTCTCTACAGAAAGAAGCACTAGAAAGCTGCATCTGGGTGATTTTGCAGACAGAAGTTCAACAGGAGAGTTGAGTTTTCTATGTGCACTTCTAAAAGTAAAACAAGCAGTACATGGCCAAATAGTTCCCCGTTAGATATTTTTATTGTCTCTGGGATAATAGACTACGTACAAGTAGTAATTAACTTTGCGTTTTGTTCTAGTCAGAGTATAAGTATGCAGATGTTCGGGTATTGCCATAGAGCTTCATTGATTGAAGCCACATTTTTATTTTATATACTTAAAGTTGTCTTGCCAGTATATGGACCATTGTTTTCCTGAGGAGTTTCTTTCGCATCCTCGGGAAAGTGGTATGGTTTAGTGGAAAGAGAATGGGCAAAGGGATCAGAGGTCCTGTGTTCTAATTCTGGTTCTACCACTTGCCTGCTGTGTGAGCTTGGGCAAGTCACTTAATTTCTCTAGGCCTCATTGCCCTGCAAAATAGGGATTCAGTATCTCTTCTCCCTGCTACTTAAAATATGAGCCCCGTTTGGGGCCTGATTATCATACATCTACCCCAGTGCATAGTACATTGCTTGGCATATAGTAAGCACTTAACAAATACCACAATTTTTATTATTATCCTCAGATCTTCCAATTTCAATTTTTAATAGTATTTTTAAGCACTTACTATGTACCAGAAACTATATTAAGTGCCAGGATAAATACAAGATAATCAGATTGGACACAGTCCATGTCCCACATGGGGCTCACAGTATTAAAGCTCCCATTTTGCAAATGAGGTAACTGAGGAACAGAGAAGATAGCTGATTTGTCCAAAGTCACACAGCAGACATGTGGCTGAGCTGGGATTTGAATCCAGGTCCTTCTGACTCCCAGGTTTGTGCTCTGTCCACTGGGCCATGCTGCTTCTCATTTCATTTCAGGGATGAAACTGAGGTAACTCCAACTGAAGAACAATAAATATGGCTTTGGTTTCAAGACTGAATTCGGCCATTGTTGTCAGCGGGAGACTTCATTACTGGGTTAATGGCCATTTTTCAAGATGGCAGGCGTAGAGGCCCTGCCATCTTCTGTTTGAAATAGCAAATACATAATCACAAGGGAGAATTCCTATCGCAGTGTGGACCTTCTTTTTTATTATCTGGGGCATTATTCCTGATATCTTAAGCTCGTTTGAAGGCTGGGATCATCGCGACCAAAATACATTGTACTCTCCTAAGCGCTTGGTACAGTGCTATGCACACAATAAGTGTTCAGTAAATATCACTGTTCATCTCAGGCCCTTATTTCTAAAGAAGGTGAAATCCACAGTAGACAGCAAAGAAAACTCAGTTGCCTGCATAAATCCCAAACTACTGTTTCATATCCTTAATCTGCCCAGTGATGTTCTCAATCTAATCTAGTCCTGTTCCAGTTTGGTTCTAGGTTTAGCTCAGGGAGATTGGTCTGTGGAGTTTAGTCTTTTAGACTGTGAGCCCACTGTTGGGTAGGGACCGTCTCTATATGTTGCCAACTTGTACTTCCCAAGCACTTAGTACAGTGCTCCGTACACACTGCAATCTGCAGTGATTGATTGATTGTGGCCAGGGAACGTGTCTACCTTTGTGATGCATTGTCACAGATTATATGATGGAAACCTAAAATCTGAGGGAGATGGAATCTCAGCCCAGCCTTCCCTGTGAATTCCTTTAAGATACTCGAAGTCATCGGCAGCGTTGGTAGTATGGATTTAGGAAGGCAAAAGTTGAAGATGCTCTCTGATGACCACATTTCAGGATTCCTGGATTGGAACTCTACTGTGGTCACTACAGTGACACAGTCCAAGCAAAGAAAATATTCCTTAAGGACATCATAGCTAAAAAGTAATGAAATATTTCCCAGGGACATCATGACTAAGCAGTAATATTTTTCTAAAAAAAAAAATGATTGACATGAAAATGACTGAATGTGCTTCCCTTTAAAGCCCTTTTGCGAGGCTCAGTTTCTCAATCTCCAGCATATAATGTTGTAATCTCCCACAGTTCTGTAGTAGTCCCCTATTCCTTCCCCAGGACATTCTTGACCTAGTTGAAATGTGGCTCCCAAAGTTGGACAGATCACTGTACCTGGAGCTTTTACCGGTGAGCTAACAAATTCAACTCGTTCTGCACTCCCCTTATAGAAAATGTTGCTCACCAATATAAAGTTGGCATATTTCACACATGGCTTTTGGGCCTGTTCCTGTGTAGGGCATAATGAATGTTTACTGTCATAACTTTCCTGAGTGAATCACAAAATGATTTTAACTTGACATTACAAATTGAAGCTAGAGCCATTGAGTCAAATAAAACAGAAAACTAAAATATTTCATATTCTGTATACCTATAAGAAAAGTAAAAACAGAAATGTTTCATAAAATGACAAGACAACTTTTCTTTCCTTCTGACATTTGCAGAGAAACCCTGAAAGCAGTAGTATTAAAAAAAAAAAAGAACCACTTTCTCTTTGAATTAGCAGTCCTTGCATAGTCGACATTTGTGTGCTTAATGTGATGCCATTTTGTGGAGAAGATGATGAGAGAAGCAGCATAGCTAAGTATAAAAAAATGGGCTTGGGAATCAGAGGACGTAGGCTCTAATCCCAGCTCCACCAGTTAGCTGCTGTGTGATCTTGGGCAAGTCACTTAACTTTTCTGTGCCTCACTTCCTCATCTGGAAACTGGGAATTCAATATCTTTTTTCCCAGCCTGTGTACACTATGAATCCTATGTGGGACAGGGATATTATGGGCAACCTGATAAGATTGTATAATAATAATGGCATTTATTAAGCGCTTACTATGTGCAAAGCACTGTTCTAAGCACTAGCAATGTTGTATCTTCCCCAGCACTTAGTACTTGGCACATACAAGCATTTAACAAATTAACACAATTATTATTATAGTGAGGGTAATGGATTTATTGGATTCCCAAATCATATAAGATTATAATATAAAAGTATTAATTTTCAAGTTATTGTTATGACATTGCTTAGGGTATCATAGTTATTTTTAGATGCACAGAGACCTTTAGATACCATTTGGTAATTTTATTCTTCTTTCTTGAAAGAAACATAGTCTTTGATAATCACACACTTACATAGCCAAAGATATTTATTAGAAAATATTAGAATCACTCTTTTTTATCTCTTTGATCCTTAATCTAGGAAGTGAAGAACAATAATAATAGTAATTATGGTACTTGTTAAGCACTTAATATGTGCCAAACAAGGTAACCAAGTTGGAAGTAGTCTATGTCCACTTGGGGCTCATACTTTTAATCCCCATTTTATAGATGAGGTGAGGCACAGAGAAGTTAAGGGACTCACCCAAGGGCACACAGCGGTCATTTGGTGGATCAGGATTAGAGCCCAGATCCTTCTCACTCCCAGGCTGATGCTTTTTTCTGCTACGCCATGCTGCTTCTCTTGTGAACCAAGAGAATGTTAGTCTAGGGAAGCCTGTTGCTTCTTCCAGAAAGGTGTTCCCAGAATAATCATTTTTCTGGCACCATTTTCACATTACTCCTGGCAAAGCGGGTTCAGTCACCCATTTGACTGGGATAAATGGGAAAATTCAGGAGGAGGGGATTGAAGAAGCCCATATCCTCTTGATAGCTCGAGAATGCTTACTTCCCCCTAAAAGGGATAGTCAAAATCATCATTTTAAAAATGACTGCAATTGTGATTTTTTTCTAAAAACCTCTAGTATTTTGCTAGTAATTCACAAGTTTAGTTGGTCCATGGACTTTGTGATGAAATTATAACAAAAACAGCATTGAAAAGGGATAGATGAAAGAGACATAAGGTGGAATTCAAAATTATTGTTTGTGAGACACATACCATAAGATGTAGTTGCCTTGGCCTCAGGCTATTCAGTGTGTTTTCGCCTTAATTATTTATGGAGTGTTTATAAATTGTTCATTTTACAATAAAATGTTTTGTTATTGCAGAGCTCCTCATATTTTTATCATTAGCACGTTTACAAAACTGAATAATACATGAATGTTTCCATCCTAAATATGGAAAATTGAGATTCATCTAGAATCCTGCTTCCAGGGCTTAGTTCCTTGAAACTGCCTATATTTCTCACATGAGGGTGGTGGGCACTGGTAAAATTATTTATCTAGCTGAGAAAGGTAAGACAATATTTTAGAACAAATAATAACTTAGCAAAAACGAAAAGTCCAAATGTAAATTATGGATGAACTGAAATTAAATCAACAGCTCCTAGAGCTAACGAGGTGATTGTTGATCCAGCTAAATTTTTTTTTAGTAGTCAGTCAATAGGCAGAGGGTAGAAGAAAAAGCCCGAATTGATGTATTTGATGGTCTTGTATCTATCCCAGCACTTAGTACAGTGTTTGGCACATAGTGCTTAAACACCAGGAGACAGTAAAAAGCTTGGAATCATTGATGAAGGTCAAGGGTCCAGGGAGTTGAGTTGGGAGAAGAGTTGAGGTTGTGGATTTGCGCACTAAAAGAGGGGAGTTTCTGTAGAGAGTCCAAATAAAGTATGATGGACTGGGATAAATGGAGGGATTCCAGATAATTGAATTTTTTTTCTGAGATGAGAAAACAGTTTTAGGGAAAGAAAGCACTTAGAACAGTGCTTTGTACATAGTAAGTGCTTAATAAATGCCATTATTATTATTGTTATTATAAAGCAAGTTAGGTGGTTCAAAAGTGGGATTTTAGAGAGGGCGAGGTTAGTAATGATACAATGACTAATGATGAGATCCAGGATTTATGAGTGGGTGAAATGGAATAGAGTAGGAGATCTGCAGGATTGAGGACTGAGAGGAAGCAAGTGAGTGGGGGGTGGGGGAGAGACATTAGGAGCATCCATAAAAATGTTGAAATCCCCAAAGATCAAGATGGGGAGAACAATAATGATAATTGTAAACTGTGCTATTTGTTAAGTGTTTACTGTGTACTAAGCAGTGGGTTGAGTACAAGCGAATTGGATTGGACCCAGTCTCTGTCTGATATGGGGCTCACAGTCTTAATCCCCATTTTACATATGAGAAACTGAGGCACAGATAAATCAAGTGACTTGCCCAAGGTCACACAGCAGACAAGTGGCAGAGCCAGGATTAGAACCCAGATCCTTCTGAGTCCCAGGCCCATGTTCTGTCCACTAGGCTGAACAGACAGAGAGGAAGGGATGAAAATTACTCAGAAAATTGGAGATGGCCAGAAAGGTGGTAGCTAATGGTGACCAGTAATTTTGGTGTATGGGAGAAGTGGATAAAGTAGATACCAAAGGAAGGGAGATAGGGATGGAGAGGGTGGCAGGGCCATGTTTCATTCTCTCCCTTTGAGGAGACAGAGTCCCTTCTCTTCCCTATGTTATTTTTCAACTGTGGTAAAACACAAAATACATTGACATGTCCACTGCCTCCTTGGGCACTCAATCAATGGTATTCATTGAGCATTTAATTTATGCAGTGCACTGAACTTAATGCTCAGTAGGGTACAATACCACAGACTTGGTAGACACGCTCCCTGCCCACAAGATGGGGAAACAGACATTAAAATAAATGAAGAAAACTACAGCTATGTACATACGTATTTCATGGCTGAGGGAGAGTGAGGCAGGAGCAGAACAGATGTCGATAACAAGGAGAGACATGTTTGAGTGGCAGCTTTCCTCTGTGAACATACTCCACCACCACATTCCCATATTCTGATTTCATGTGCTGAGGTGAGCGAAAGGAACATCACAGTGGCAGGAGAATAGAGGGGAATTCATGAGTAACAGCAACAACCCTCCTCTCCCACCTACCATGATCTCAGCCTTTCTCCTGCTGATGCTGTCTAAATGATGCTGATGGGTGTGTTATACGATATTATTATTGTTAATAATTATGGCATTTGTTAAGCACTTACCATGTGCCAGGCACATATTAAGGACTGGGGTAGAAACAAGCTAATCAAATGCTGTCAAGTCGTCTCCAATTCATAGCACCTCTATGGGTATATTTTCTTCAGAACATCCTTTTTTCTGCCATAATCTGTAACCTTGCTAAAAGTTATTCTGTTATTGTTATTATGGTTTATATCCATCTAGCTGCTGGTCTACCTCTTCCATGATTTCCCTGGACTTTTCCTAGCCTTAGTATCCTCTCCAGAGAATTAGTCCTCCTGAGGATGTGTCCAAAATATGCTAAGCTAAATTGAGCCCTTTGGTCTTCCAAAGATCACACTGGTTTAATCTGCTCCAAAACCCATTTGTTTGTTTATCTGGCAGTCCAGGGTATTCGTAAAAGCCTTCTCCAACACCACAATTCAAAAGAATTGGTGCTCTTTCTAGACTGTTTGTTCACTGTCCAGCGTTTGGATCCATACATTGTCACTGGAAACACCATAGAATTGACAATTTATATTTTTGTGGCAACATTATATCGGCGCATTTCATGATTTTTTCCAGACTCTTCATAGCAAATCTTTCTAACATTAATTTTAGGCATATTTCTTGACTACTAGTTCCTTTATTATTGATTATCGATCCCAGGAGAGAAAAATTGTCAGCTAGTTCAATCTTCTCTCCTCAGCTATAAATGTGTTAAAGCTTCCAGTTGTCATAATCTTTGTTTTCTTGACATTCAAATGCAGGCCCATATTTTTGCTCTGCTCCTTAACTTTTATTAATAAGTCCTTCAAATCTTCTTCACTTTCTGCTAGTAGTAAATTTAGAGTTAATAATTGCATTTGTTAAGTGCTTACTCTGTGGGAAGCATTGTAGAGTTAGAAGATGTGATCCCTGACTTCTAGGACCTTAAACATCTGAGGGGGAGGCAGACACAAAATAATTACATAGAAGAGGAAGATGAGAATGGGAAGATAGATATGAGGATGAGTAGGTGCTTAAGTAGGACATACAAGTTGATATATACATAAGTTTTTTGTGGGGTAGTGAGTGCATGAATATGGCATAAACATACTGAAGTGGTATTTGGTAAGATACAAAGTGGGGAGAAGAAAAATTAATTGGAGAAAGACTTCTGGAGTGGTTGGGATTTCAGAAGCACTTTGAAGAAGTGGAAAACCAGGGTCCGGCAGATTCTTAACTGGAGGAAATTCTTTTTAATTCTATTAATATCTGCCTCCCCCTCTAGAATGTGAGCTTATTGTGGGCAGGGACCATGTCTGTCCAATTGCAATTGTTATATTGTAGGCTCCCAAACTCTTAGTACAGTTTTCTGCACAAAGTAATTGTGTAATAATAATTATTATTATTAGAAGCAGCGTGGCTGAGTGGAAAGAGCCCGGGCTTTGGAGTCAGAGGTCATGGGTTCAAATCCCAGCTCCACCACTTGTCAGCTGTGTGACTTTGGGCAAGTCACTTCACTTCTCTGGGCCTCAGTTCTCTCATCTGTAAAATGGGGATTAAGACTGTGAGCCCCCCCGTGGGACAACCTGATCATCTTGTAACCTCCCCAGTGCTTAGAACAGTGCTTAGAAAGCACATAGTAAGCACTTAATAAATGCTATTATTATTATTATTATTATTATTATTATTATTATTATTATTATTATTATTATTATTGCATTTGTTAAGCACTTACTATGAGCCCAGCACTGTTCTAAGGGCCGGGGTAAATACAAGTCAATACAAGTCAATCAAGTTGGACACAGTCCCTGTCCCATATTGGGCTCACATTCTTAATCTCTGTTTTTTACTGCTGAGGTAACTGAGGCACTGAGAAGTTAAGTGACTTGCCCAAGGTCACACAGCAGACATGTGGCTCTCCATCACCTCGCCCCCCTCCTACCTCACCTCCCTTCTCTCCTTCTACAGCCCAGCCCGCACCCTCTGCTCCTCCGCCACTAATCTCCTCACCGTACCTCGTTCTCGCCTGTCCTGCCATCGACCCCCGGCCCACGTCCTCCCCCGGGCCTGGAATGCCCTCCCTCTGCCCATCCGCCAAGCTCGCTCTCTTCCTCCCTTCAAGGCCCTACTGAGAGCTCACCTCCTCCAGGAGGCCTTCCCAGACTGATCCCCTTCCTTCCTCTCCCTCTCTCCATCCCCCCCATCTTACCTCCTTCCCTTCCCCACAGCACCTGTATATATGTATATATGTTTGTACATATTCATTACTCTATTTCACTTGTACATATCTATTCTATTTATTTTATTTTGTTAGTATGTTTGGTTTTGTTCTCTGTCTCCCCCTTTTAGACTGTGAGCCCACTGTTGGGTAGGGACTGTCTCTATATGTTGCCAACTTGTACTTCCCAAGTGCTTAGTACAGTGCTATGCACACAGTAAGCGCTCAATAAATACGATTGATTGATTGATGTGGCAGAGTGGGGATTAGAACTCAGGTCCTTCTGACCCCCAGGCCCATGCTCTATCCACTAAGCCGTGCTGCTTCTCCAATCTGATTGATCGACTGATGCTAGGGAGTTCTAATTTGAACCAGGTGCCTTGGGCCAAAGAGATATTATTTATCTCCAAGATTGATCTCCAAGATCTCCAAGATATTATCTCCAAGATTTATATATCTTGGAGAGTAGATTCAACAGTCTCAGCTCCAGCAGGAGCCCTACTCAAGAGTCGGACTGTGTTTGGGAGCATGATTGCTGACTGGCCTGGAGCCACTGCAGCAAGAGGAGGTAGAGTTACAGTTTTGCTCAGTTGACAGTTCGTGTACTCTAACTGTTGTGTGCTGGGGAGTGTACCTCTTTTCCCCATCCTATCTTTTCCTCTGTCCACCTCAATCATCCTCCTCTGAAGCAGCGTGGCTCACTGGAAAGAGCACGGGCTACGGAGTCAGAGGTCATGGGTTCAAGTCCCAGCTCTGCCAATTGTCAGCTAAAAGCCCCTTGTTATCACCAAGTTAAATTAACGACAACCTCATTCACACCTACTCAGCCTTCCTGTCCCGCCATCGACCCCCGGTCCTCCCCTGGGCCTGGAATGCCCTCCCTCTGCCCATCCGCCAAACTAGCTCTCTTCCTCCCTTCAAGGCCCTACTGAGAGCTCATCTCCTCCAGGACAACTTCCCAGACTGAGCCCCTTCCTTCCTCTCCCCCTCGTCCCCCTCTCCATCCCCCGCATCTTACCTCCTTCCCTTCCCCACAGCACCCGTATATATGTATATATGTTTGTACATATTTATTACTCTATTTATTTTACTTGTACCTATCTATTCTATTTATTTTATTTTGTTAGTATGTTTGGTTTTGTTCTCTGTCTCCCCCTTCTAGACTGTGAGCCCACTGTTGGGTAGGGACTGTCTCTATATGTTGCTAGCTTGTACTTCCCAAGCGCTTAGTACAGTGCTCTGCACACAGTAAGCGCTCAATAATTGATTGATTGATTGATTGGCTTTGGGCAAGTCACTTAACTTCTCTGTGTCTCAGTTACCTCAGCTGGAAAATGGGGATTAAGACTGTGAGCCCCCCGTGGGACAACCTGATCACCTTGTAAACTCCCCAGTGCTTTGCACATAGTAAGTGCTTAATAAATGTCATTATTATTATGATTATTATCTCTTCCTCTGTCACCACCCTTCTCTTTCTCTCCCTGTTCTTTTCTCCGACTCCCTCTCCTACACCACTCCTCCTCCTCCTCCTCTCTCTCCCCTTGTCTTCCCCTTCCCTCTCCCCCAACACTTCCAGCTCTTCTCCCTTCTTTCTCTCTTTCCCCACCATTACCTCCCCCCTACCACCGACCTCTGTCTTTCTCCTTCTCTCTAACCAGGATAAAGCCCCAACCAAATTTGAAAAAGCTTCCTGAATCCAAAGATAAATAATATCTCCAACTTGTTGGCAAAGCCTGGCAGTGTTCACATGTGAACATTTAGGGAAAAAATGTTGGAACAGAAGGTTCGAGGTATTATTTTGTTTGGTGAGGTATTACTACAAAACCTAGAAAAATTGCCACTGGAAAATTGCTACATATATCAAGTCCTTCCTTGTTTTCAAAGAAAAAAAAAACTTGTGAGGTATATCAATCTATAGACTGCCTTGTATTTCCAGAGAAGAAGTTTTAAGGAGAATCTGGGGCAAGGAACAGTATCCAAAAAGTGAGAAAAGTAGAGCAGAAAGGAGCAAACTACATGTGCACATAGCATTAGGGGATTATTTAAAAATCAGCATTTTCAGCTAACCCATACATGAGAGAAAAATCTCATATTCAAACCCCTAAAGACACACAAAGATAGGGACAAACTGATCACTGAAAAAAAATGTATTAATGTTTCTGCTCTGAGGCTCATCTACAGAGCTTTAGCTGCCCCCAGAGAATTTTGTTTACAATATTTACAGGGTCAGAGAAGGGAAGTATTTTAACGGGGGTTTTTGTCTCAAGAGATGGGAAATTTAGTTGATTTAATATAACATGGAATGGCTACACCATTCATTTAGACAGCTGATGAGCTAAGAAAGTCAGTGGTTGGAGGGATATTCTGTTTAGCTGTGTTATAAACTTGAGGAGTAAAAAGTAATTATCCTATTACAGGGAGAAATAAATTACTCATAACGCACTACAAGCTACTAGGAAATTCTCCAGTTCAAAACATTATGGGTATCATTAAACTCTTTGAGACAGTTGTTGCAACCAGAACAGCAATATTTTGGTGAATTGCTCTAGGGACACAAACGAGAGATGATATGCAAATGACTAAGAATCCCTTTGTAAACTTGGGCAGTGCTTTGGACTACTTATATATCCATATAAATCCCAAAATTCTGTATTGCCTAGACCCAGGAAATTCTATACATAACAAAGGTTTTCACTGGCAGCACCAAAGTTTGCACTCTGTCAACAAAGTTTGGAGTGTCATTCCAAAGTACGTGAATAAACAAAAAGGTAAAAAAGAGAATAAAAGAGGCATGGCATCTGCAGAATGCTAAACTATGACAACAATCAGACTACAGGCTTAATACCAGGATGAAAGTTTACACAGGCAATCCTCAGATGAAGGAATTTTAAATTAAGGTCAAGAAGAGTCTGGAGTGTACCAACTCTGTTATATTGTACTGTCCCAAGTAACCAGTATAGTGATCTCCACTCAGTAAGTGCTCTGTAAATAGGACTAATGAATTGAGTGAGTGTTGAAATTGATCGTGAGCCAGAATTGCTAGCAAGGTGATTCAGAATGAAGTAAAAGTTGGCCAACCTGTTTCGGAAAATGTCAGATTCAATATAAATACATTACTGTAGTTAGAGTTCTCAGCTGTGCGCTTGTTGTGGGCAGGGAATGTGTCTGTCTATTGCATTCTTCCAAATGCTTAGTACAACACTTTGCACACAGTAAGTGCTCAGTAAATGTGACTCAAAGAATGAATGAATGAATCTATTGCCTTGAAAAATTATTCCACACCCTAAACCCTCTCCTGAAGTCCCCAGTACATCTCTCCCTTGCCCCTAGAGATTTCTTTCCTCTCTCCTTATGTATGAATCACCAATCTCTTCTCCCCCATTCTATTTTTAGATTGTGAGCCCCTTTTCGCCCCCACCATCCTGAAGGACAGGTACCACTTGTACATTCCTTGCCAACTCTTAGTATGGAGCCCTGCACATAGTGAGTGTTTAATAATTACTATTATTATTAATGCCCTCTATGAAAAAGCCACTTATACAAGGACATAAGCACTTATTGATGCAAGCACTTATCTTATCCCACCTTGATTATTGTATCAGCCTCCTTTCTGACCTCCCTGCCGCCTCTCTCCCCACTCCAGTCTATACTCCATTCTACTGCCTGAATCATTTTCCTTCAGAAACATTGAAACCATGTTTCCCCCTCCTCAGAACACTCCAGTGGTTGTCCATCCACTTCCACAACAAACAAACCCTCCTCACCTTTGGCTTTAACACACTTATTCACCTTGCCCCTTTCTACTTCAGCTCTCTGCTCTCCTACTACAACCCAGCCCACTCACTTCGTTCCTCTAATACTAACCTCCTCACTGTACCTTGATTTTGTCCATCTGCCGCCAACCTCTCGCCCACATCCTATCTCTGACCTGGGATGCCCTCCCTCCTCATATCAGAAAAATAATTGATCTCCCCCACTTCAAAGCCTTATTGAAGGTACATCTCCTCCAAGAAGCTTTCCCTGACTAAGCCTTCCTTTCCTCTTCTCCCACTCCCTTCTGCACCCCTCTTACTTACTCCTTCATTCATTCTCCCTCCCATCCCCACATCACATATGTATATATCTGTAATTTCTTTATCTATATATTTATGTATATTAATGTCTACCTCCCCTCTAGAGAGTGAGCTCATTATGGGCAGGAGTGGGTCTATTTGTTGTTCTATTGTACTCTCCCAAGCACTTAGTACATTGCTTTGCACACAGTAAGCACTCAATAAATGATTGAATGAATGAATAAGCTATCCAACATGAGCTCTCCAAAGTCTCCCCTAGATTTTCCAACATCCTCTCTTTTCCAACATTATCTCTTTCATCCTTCCCAGCTGTCTCCAAGAGATATCAAATTTGCTTGTAAAATTTACCCTCATCTGCCCCATAACACATTTGGGTTTGTGACTCCATCCCCTCTCACCTCCTAAAACACTGACACCCAATCTTCTCCCCTTCCTCACTGCCATCTTCACCCACTCACTCTGATGACTGCTCCTCTTCAGACTTCCAACATACTCTCATCTCCCCTATGCACCCACTGTTCATTCCAGTTACTGACCCATATCCCTAGCACTGGTGTTTTTTAAACCCCTCAAAAAGTTTATATAATATACCTGCTTCCTGCAATCCAGCCAAATTCCTGACTTGATCCTCTACATTCAGTCTGATTTTTGCTTCTTTCACATCCCTGAGACTACACTCTCCAAGGTCATCGATGACCTCCTCACTGAGAAATCTAACGGACTGTATCCCAATCTTCCTCGGCTTCTTGGCTGCCTTTGATCCCTTCCCCTGAAACACCCTCTAACCTTGGATTTTCCAAACCAAATAAAATAATTTCTTCTTGCCCGTGGACATCTCCATTTGGGCATCTCATCAGCATTGTATGTTCAATATGTTTAAAACTAAATTCACCTTCTCTCCCAAATCCTCTCCTCCCTATAATTTCCCATAATAGTAGATACCACCTCCAAGATCTCTGCCTCATAAATCCATATCCTTGGCATTATCCTTGATTACTTTTTTTCTTTTAATGTCCATATCCAGTCTACTGCCAAATCCTGCTAAGTTTACTGCTACAACATTTCCTCACTAGCCTCCCAGCCACCACTGTAACCCCTCTCAGTAGATACTCCATTTTTTAAAAAAAACTGAATTTCATACATCTCCCCTTTCCTCAAAACCTTTAGTAGTTATCCATTC
Organism: Tachyglossus aculeatus; assembly: GCF_015852505.1. Lineage (NCBI taxonomy): Eukaryota > Metazoa > Chordata > Mammalia > Monotremata > Tachyglossidae > Tachyglossus > Tachyglossus aculeatus. Next base: position 30,209,054 of record NC_052079.1, on the reverse strand, counting down.
CTTTCCATACCAAGGAGACACTCTTGATCTTTGGCTTTAAGTCACTCATTCAGCTCTCTCCTTCCTATTTTCCCAACATGTCCTAGCTCATGTGCTTCATTCCTCCCCAGCTAACTTACTCCCTGTGTTTTGTTCTCTTCTATCTTTCCTCCAACCTCTTGTTCATGATCTCCATTCCCCTGCTTCCCTCTTCAAATCTACAGGACCAGGCTTTCGGAAGGGCTGAAATCATATTCCTCCTGGAAGCCTTCTCCATTTAATTTCTATTCCCTCAGGATTATGACTCCCCACCATTACTACTTCAGCACTTTCATACAAATCATGTCCTACTATTTGTGCTCCAAATCATGTACATATCCTTTTTTTCTCCTGTTGTTAAGTGATTTCAGTCTGTCTTCCCCCACCAGATTGTAAGATCCTTAGTTTAGGGATCCTTTACTCTCCCAAGCACCCGCATGAATGGATAAGATTCCACCATCAGTAGGATCAACTTTGAAAACAAAGAGCTACATTTTGGGTCCATATGGGACAGGTACTATGTCTCACTTGTTATGCTTATTAGTGCTTGCCACATAGTAAACCCTTAATAAATGTCATAGGTAACTCACCGAATAGGTAAATGTCTATACATATACAAAGATGTATCTTGATTGGTATTTGGTTAGCGCTTACTATGTGCCAGACATTGTTCTAAGGGCTGGGGTAGATATAAGCTAATCAGGTTGGACACAGTCCATGCCCCAGAAGGTGCTTACAGATTTATAGATGAGGTAACTGAGGCACAGAGAAGTTAAGTGGCTGGCCCAGTCATACAGTGGAGAAGTGTTGGAGCCGGGATTAGAATTTAGGTCCTTCTGACTCCCGTGCCCATGCTCCATCCATTAGGCACACTGCTTCTAATCATTTGACAATGGTAGGCTCTTAATGAGAGAAGCAAATGAACCTCGGGCCTAAGACTTCTGCACTGAGAGCCTGCAGGTAGGAAAAGGTTAATGCTAGTAGTTTCACACAGTGCTACTTGAAACTCTCTCTTTCCTGCCAGTTGTGCTTCCTCTGGGCCACAAGGGGTATGATAGTTACAATAATAATAATTGTGGTGTTAAGCACTTGCTATGTGTATTGTACTGCACTGTAAAAAGCAGCGTGGCTCAGTGGAAAGAGCACAGGCTTTGAAGTCAGAGGTCATGGGTTCAAATTCCAGCTCCACCAATTGTCAGCTGTGTGACTTTGGGCAAGTCACTTAACTTCTCTGTGCCTCAGTTACCTCATCTGTAAAATGGGGATTAAGACTGTGAGCCACGATCGCCTTGTAACCTCCCCAGCACTTAGAACAATGCTTACTAGTAAGCACTTAATAAATGTCATTATTATTATTATTATTACTAAGAGCTGGGGTGGATACAAGGAAATCGGGCTGGGCACAGTCCCTGTCCCACATAGGGCTCACAGTCTTAATCCCTATTTTACAGATGAGATAACCAAAGCACAGAGAAGCTAAGTGACTTTCCCAAGGTCCCACAGCAGATAAATAATAATGATAGTATTTGTTAAGTGCTTACTGTATGCCAAGCACTGTTTTAAGCGCTGAATAGCAGGGCAGGGATTAGAACCCAGGTCCTTCTGACTCCCAAGCCTGTGCCCTATCAACTAGGCCATATTGCTTCAAGAGAGTAGATAGGCAGGGGGGCACCACGCTGCCAAGTGCCAAGGTTCATTAAGTGCAGGTCCCTTTTTTAGCCTAAATGATCAAAAAGCGTTCCTATGCTGGACTATGGTGCTATGACCCTAATGAATCAGGCAATCAATGGTATTTATTGAGTGCTTACCATGTGCAGAGCATTGTACTAAACACTTGGAAGAGTACAGTACAACAGGATTAGCGGACATGTCCCAAGCCTGTAATAAGCTTACAGTCTAGAGGGGGAGGCAGGCATTGATATAAATAACTACCTTACAATAATTTAATTTATATAACTTAAAGAAAGATATGTGTGTAAGTGCTGTGGGGTTGAGGATGGAGTGAATAGCAAATACCCCAAGATCACATTTCCAAGTGCAATGAAAGCAGATATTGTTTTAGCATAAATCTGGGCTTGGTGCTTGGTAACGGGGAAGATGCATGGGGTTGGTGAGCTTGAAGAAGAGAGTTGGAAAGCCCATTCTAAAATATTCACCTTCTAGCATTGGTTTAATTTTCTCTGATGAATTATGTATACTGCCATTTTGCACCGAAGGCTTAAAAAGGAAGTCATCTGTGCTGTGACTACATGGTAGTTTATTTTGAGGAATTTCATAGAGCAAGTGTCAACTAGCAGAGTAACTGAGAGAGATGCGTTCCAATAGATATCACTACATAACACCAACCTTCTTATTCCACTTGTATTATCTTGCCGAGGAAATTCATGCTGGATCATAGTATCCCTGTCCATTTCCAGTTCAAACAGCTTAATAGTTATATTAGAGTGAACATTGATTAAGTTTGTAAAATGAAGGATCCTCGTGATCATTTTGCCTCCCTGCCTATTTTCCCGTCCTCACCGCTGCTCCTTGATCACTTAAAAGAGTGATCCTGGCAGCAGAATGAAGTCTAGACTGGGGAAGGGAGAGACTGGAAGTAGGAGAGTAGAGAAGCAGCATGGCCTAGTGGAAATAGCACGGGCCAGGAAATCAGAAGACCTGGGTTCTAATCCTAGATCTGCCAATTGCTCTGCCAATTGCTTGCTGTGTGACCTTGGGTAAGTCACTTAGATTCTCCATGCCTGTTTCCTCAACTGTAAAATGGGGATTTAATACCTGTTCTTTCTCCTACTAAAGACTGTGAGCCCCATGTGGGACAGGAACTGTGTCCAACCCAATTAACTTGTACCTACCCCAGGGCATAGAGCAGTATTTGACACATAGTAAGCACTTAACAAGTGCTATAAAATAAGCAAAAAGGGCGATCAGCAAGGAAGCTGATGCAGTAGTCCACCCTTGACATTCAAATGCCTAGACCAGTATAGTGGTTGGATGGAGAAGTGGCAGGTTCACAGACGATATTCAGCCACGGGATGATAGAGCAGAGTTGGACAATCTGGGATTCAATGGCTTTTTTCATCCACACACTCCTTTCCCCTCCTCACCTTGCAGCAATGAGAATCAAAACAGCAGAGGTTTTGTTTTTTCTCCTTCCTGCCCCTCATTGTCTCCTCCCACTCTGATTCTTGTCTGTCCCAGGGGAAGAAGCAAGGCCCTACCTTTAACTTGCCCTACTGAAGAGAAATGGGAATCACAGAGGAAGCTAGCTGCTTTCCTTTGCCTCTTTAATTCCCATCTCACCCTTAAACTCCTTTTCGTGGGTGGGGCTGGGCCTCTGTGAAAGAGCTTGCATATGTGTGAGCACGGTTGTGTAACAGTGAGTTTGCCTGTGTACGTCTGCCTGTGAATTTGTATGTTCACACCTATATCTGAGCAGATGTGAAGGGTGTGTTGGTGTGTGTATATGTGTGTGTGTATACTGCTGCGGGAGCTTATTGGTGGGTAAGGACATGTTTCTGGCAGTTAAGGAGTGAGGGATGAACATGTCTGTGAAAAATGAAACAGTCCAATGAAGAAAGAGAGGAAGAATGAAGTTCTTAGTCTGAGAAGGGATCAGAGATGGCAGTTTTCTATTGGATTTTCTTCAGTCAACTCATGTATTACCAGAGTGATCCTTGCAAAACAAATTTAGGACTAAACCAAATGCCTGGCTAATGCCTATTTAGAATGTCTCTTGCTCTTTATTAATCTATGCAAACAGTTCATTTTCTTCTGAGAAACTGAGTAATTTATATATTTGTGCCACATTTTTCTGGGCAATTTGTGAATTTGGACCTTGCTTAAAGAAGCTACTCTGTTAAACTCATAAAAGGAACATATGGTCATGGCACTGTATTATTAACCATTTCAAAAATATAATACATTTCCAGTTGTGAATTTATAGTAAGTGTCTTTTCAACTAGGAGAAGAAATCTGAATAAAATGAATAAAAGGGGTTGAAGCGCATAAGAAGAGGAAGGCAAATGTAGGAAAGGGAACACATTAAAGAAAAATAGACACATCATGCCAACTCTTTTCCCCAGTGAGAAATAAAATTTCCAAAATATACATTTGGGTTTAGCAGACGGAGCGTGGGTTGGATCCATCAGCGGGATGAAGGTGAACTATGACTCAGATGCTTTCATCTGTGCAATTCATTTCCCATTGAAGGAAATTAAAGTTCCCTATCTTCCCATCTGTAGAAAACTTGCCAAACATATTCACTGGGTTATAACACCCACTGGATTTTAGATGGAAAAGATTATAACTCTTCAGAAAGGAAAGATGAGGCTGGAAGGGAATGTGATCGGAACCTATAAAATCATGAAGACAGGCTATGGAGAGGAAAGGACGTGTTCTCGAGATGTTGTGAAGGTAGAACCGGTAGGAACTGGTGACAGATTATGTGGCTTGAATGAGAGCAGTGCATCGAGGATTACGCCAAGGTTACAGGCTTGTGAGACAGAGAAGATGGTAGTGCTGTCTGAAGAAAAGAGTTTCCTAAGCCTCCATATTGCATCAGTGGCTAAATATTTCAACCTCAAGGCCACTCACCAGATCGGTATGTGTGAAGGGAGCCCGCTGATTCCTTTGTCCACACTTTGGTTATGTGGTGACTGAAAAAAGCAGGTCTCCAAAGAAAAAGGGCAGGAGTTCAACAAAGCTAGTGAGGGTTGATGATAAATTATTGAATCACAGACTTTCCAACTCTGCTCTATCATCCCCTGTCCAAGTATCATCTCTGTGTCTGCCTCTTCCTCTCTGTCCAGCCACTTTATTCATTTATTCAATTATATTTATTGAGTGCTTACTGCATGCAGGGCACTGTCCGAAGCACTTGGGAGAGTACAATAAAATATTGAACAGTCACAGTCCCAGCCCACAACAGGCTTACAGTCTTGAATGGGGGAGACAGACATCAATACAAATAAATAAATAACTACTATATTGGTCTAGACACACAGCCTTAATCCTCATTTTACAGATAAGGTAACTGAGGCCCCGAGAAGTGAAGTGACTTGCAGACATGTGGTGGAGCTGGGGTTAGATTCACTCACCTCACCCTTTTAAATTAACAGTATGCCTGTATCTTCCCACTCCTCAAAAACTTCTACTGGATACCCATTCCCCTCCGCATCAAGCGGAAACTCCAGACCATTGGTTTTATAACACTCGATTAACTCTATCCCTCCTGTTTGTCCACTCTCTTCTATCCCACCTCAACTACTGCATCAGCCTTCTTGCTGACCTCTCTGGCTCCAGTATCTCCCCTTTCCAGTCCCTATTTCTTTCTGCTCCCTGGATCATTTTTCTAAAACAGTGTTCTACACATATCTCTCCACTCCACCAAAAATGTCTCTGTTTGCCAGTACCTCTACATCAAACAGAAATTCCTCACTATCAGGCTTAAGGCTTAAGACTCACTATCAGGCATAGCCTTGCATCTCTCCCACTACAATTTAACCCACATACCTCACTCCTCTAGCACTAACCTAGCTACTGTAGATCTCAATGTAGTCTCTCACCAAATTTATTTACATCCAACCTCCTATCTTCAAACTCCTTCCAACTTCATATCCAGAAGACAACCACCCTCCCATCTTCAAAGACCTACTAAAATCCCATCTCTTCCAGGAAGTTTTCCCTGACTAACCTCTCATCTCTCTACTCTATTCTCCCTCCCTTCTGAGATGCCTATGACCGTTAGTATATATCCCTTGAAGAAACTTTGATATCCCACCCCAACTCCCACAACACTTATGTACATATCATTTTACTCTGTTCTTTCCCCTATTTCAATCAATCAAATCATATTTATTGAGCACTTATTGTTGTGCAGACTCTGTACTAAGCTTTTGAGGGAGCACAATATAAGAGAGTTGGTAGACACTTTCCCTGCCCACAAGGAGCTCACAGTCTAGCAGGGGAGATAGAAATTAACATAAATAAATTATGGACATATACATAAGTGCTGTTGGGCTTAGAGTGGAGTGAATAAAGGGAGCAAATCCAAGTGCAAGGACAACATAGAAGGGAGTGAGAGAAGAGGATGAGGGCTTAATCAGGAGAGGCCTCTAAAAGTAGAATGGTCTAGTGGAAGGAGCATGGGCCTGGGAACCAGAGGATGTGGATTCTAATCCCAGCTCCACTACATGTCTGCCTTGTCACCATAGGCAAGTCACTTCACTTCTCTGTGCCTCAGTTACCTCATCTGCAAAATGGGCATTGACTGAGAGCTGCATGATGAAGAGGAACCGTGTCCAACCTCATTACCTTGTATCTACCCCAGTGCTTAGAACAGTGCTTGGCACATAGTAAGAGCTTAAGAAATACCACAATTATTATTATTATTAGATATGACCTTCATAAGGTTTTGATGGTAGTAAGAGTGATCATCTGACAGAGTTCCAGACGAGCAGGAGAACAGGGTGAAGAGTTGGCAGTGAGGAAGACAGGATCAAGATACAATGAGTAGGTTGGCATTAGAGGAGCAAAGTGCTCAGGCTGAGTTGTAGGAAATCGGAGAGGTAAAATAGAAGAGGGCAAAGTGATTGAGTACTTTAAAGGCAATGGTAAGGAGGTTCTGTTTGATGCAGAAGAGGATGAGCAACCACTGGAGGTTCTTGACAGTTCTGGATATGTGGACTGAACAATTTTGAAGAAAAATGATCTGGTCAGCAGAGTGAAATATAGACTGAAGAAGGGAGAGACAGGAGTCAGAGAAGTCAGCAACGAGGCTGATGCAGTATTCAAGTTGGGAGAGGATAAGTGCTTGTATTGACATGCTATCAGTTTGTAGGAAAGAAAAGGGCAAATTTTAACAATGCCATGATTGTTGAACCAATGAGATTTGGTGACAGATTGAGTATGGTGCTGTCTACAGTTATGGGAAAGTCAGGGGAGGATAGGGTTTGGATGAGAAGATTAAGGAGTTCTGTTTTGAACATGTTAACTTTGAGGTGTCAGTGGGCCATCCAAGTAGAGATGTCCCAAAGGCAGGAGGAAATATGAGACTGCAGAAAAGAAGAGACATCAGGGCTGGACATGTAGATTTGGGAATAATCCCGGTCTTGTGCTCTTTCCACAAGACCACACTGTTCACTAAGTATTTAATACAGTGCTTTTCACACATGTGCAAAAAGTGCTATTGATTGATTGATAGGAAAACGTTTAGGAAGGGGGAAATATATGATACATAATTCTAAACAAAACTACTAATTGTAGTGCTTTTCAGCAATTCATTAGAGGAAAGCATTTTTGTTTCACTTATACTGATAAAACCTCATTCATTTGAAGTGCACAGATCAAAAAATGATTTTTATTTAAGGGGGCTCGTCTGATATTTTTGTTACTATATTTAATTTACTTGAGAATAACAGTTAATTTCAATTTATGACATTTTCTTAATTTATTAATATATGTGTAATGAAGCTTTATTGTAGTTTTATTTTCATGCCAATTAAAAGCTTACATATAATAACCATGATTGTTGAAATTCAAATTCTGGTTAAGTGCCATGGTAATACCTTTAGTTGTATTTTAGCCTCCCTAAACATCATATTTGTTTTATTGCTTGGGTTTTTTTTTTTTTTACTATTATTGGAGTTAAAGAATGCCAAATTGCCTCCTTGTGCATTTTTTCTTACTTACTATGATCTCATAAACATAAAAGAAAATTCTTCAGTGAGTCCCACTGGAACCCACAATAAATATTAGAATGACCTATAGATAGTTTTATTCCTGTTGATTTAATTGAGCAAATGCAGAGATTTGAGTAGTGTGTTCATTTTCACAGTAGTGACTTCCATTATACCACATTCAAAATTTGTAACGACTCTGCATTACTTAAATCTAAATCCCTTATTCCTTGGGTCATAGGTGCAAAATTTCCATTTTGAGAGTGCTCTTAAATCTGCTCACTTAGTCCTAGAGGCCAGCTGGGGTCCAAGCAGGTCACTGGCAATGCTACAATCCTATGAGACAGGAGGAGAAGGGAAGGAGAGGGAAGACGAAAGGTAAAGAAGGAGATAAAGGGAAAGAATGCAAGAGGTAGAGGAGGAGAAAATGGAGAGTAGATGGAGGAGAAGAAATGAAGATGGACTGGAAGATGACATATTCTATTTGTCACCAGCCTCCATCGTCTCTGCTCTTCCCTCTCCATCATTAGTATCGTCCTTCTTATTGTATTTAAGCAATTATGTGTCGAGTTCTGTTGTAAGTGCTGGAATGAATACAAGTTAGTTAGATCACAGTTCCCGTCCCACACAAGGCCCACCAGCTAAATAGTCCATCTAAACTTCTACTACACTGACCTAAGCACATATCATATGCTTCCTTGACTACTGCCTGCTCACTGACCTCTCTGCATCTGTTTCTTCCCTGTACAGTCCATCCAGCGCTTAGAACAGTGCTTTGCACATAGTAAGCACTTATTAATAAGTGCCATTAGGATTATACTTCATTCTGCTGTCTGAATCATTTTTTACCGAGAAAACATTCAGTTCATATCTCACCACTTCTCAAAACTTCCAACTGTTGCCCATCTACCTCCACATCAAACAAAAACTCCTTGCCATAGGCTTTAAGACACTCAATCAGCTCTCCCCCTCCTACTCTACCTCACTTATCTCATGTTACAACCCATACCACACACTTCTCTCTAGCCCCAACCAACTCACTTTGACAAAGAATGTGTCTGTTATATTGTTTTGTTGTGCTCTCCCAAGCACTTAGTACTGCCCTGCACATAGTAAGCGCTCAATAAATATGTCCGATTGATTGATTTATGTCACCAAAGACTCCATTCCCCATCCTCATTCTGGCCTGGAACTTCCTCCCCCTTTATATCCTACCATCTATCAGAGCTGTGGGTCCTTGAGTGGCTGTGGTGTGATTAGAAGGAGAATAATAATGATGGCATTTGCAAATAGTAAGCACTATTCTAAGTGCTGGGAAACCCTTTCCTCAGGGGAAATGAGGCATTTCTGCAGACCATCAAACAATCAGTAGTATTTGTGGAGTGCTTGTTCTGTGCAGCCCTTGGGAAAGTACCATAAAATTGTTGGACTTTGTTTCTGCCCTTTAAGTGTTTCCAATCAATGAGGAAACAGACACTAAAATTAATTACAGGTAGGGGAAAGCAACAGAGTTTAAGGATATGAATGCAGTACTCCCTGAAGGGGTGAGGCCCAATCCAATTGTTTAGGTGACTCTGATCGCTGAAGTGGCAGTTGGGAGGGAAATAAAGTGGGGAGATGAGAGATTATCCGGGGAAGACCTCCTCAAGGAGATGGGATTTCTGAAGGATTTTGAAAATGGGGAGAGCAGAGAATGTGAAGTGGCAGGGGTTTGGAATTCTAGACAGAAGCTAGAGTATGAGCAAGAGGTGAATGGGGAGAGAAATGAGAATGAAGACCGGTGAGGAGGTTAGCTTAAGAGGAGTGAAGCATGAACTCTGAGGTGTAGTGAGAGAGAAGTGAGGATACGTAGCAGGCGGGGGGAGCTGACAATAATAATAATAATAATGATGGTATTAAGCATTTACTATGTGCCAAGCACTGTTCTATACCCTGGGATAGATACAAGGTAATCAGGTTGTCCTACGTGGGGCTCACAGTCCTAATCCCCATTTTATAAATGAGGGAACTGAGGCACAGAGAAGTTAAGTGATTTGCCCAAAGTCACAAGGCTGACAAGTGGCAGGTTTAGACCCCACGACCTCTGACTCCCAAACCCATGCTCTTTCCACTGAGCCACAACTTTAGCGGACAGAGTTTCTGCTTGAATGGAGGGGAATGGACAGTGATTGGGAATTTCTACAGAGAGGGGAGATGTGTGCAAAACAAGGCTTTAGAAGTATGCTTTGGGCATCAGAATGAGGTATGGACCGGAAAGGAGAGAGGCTGGAAGCTGGGAGATCTGAAAGAAGGCTGAGAGGCCATAGTGAAGTTAGGGTATACTCATCACCACAGATCTTATAGAACCCAGCATCCAGGACCTCCTTCCCTTCCCCACAGCACCTGTATATATGTGTATATGTTTGTACATATTTATTACTCTTTATTTATTTATTTATTTTACTTGTACATATCTATCCTATTTATTTTATTTTGTTAGTATGTTTGGTTTTGTTCTCTGTCTCCCCCTTTTAGACTGTGAGCCCACTGTTGGGTAGGGACTGTCTCTATATGTTGCCAATTTGTACTTCCCAAGCACTTAGTACAGTGCTCTGCACATAGTAAGCGCTCAATAAATACGATTGATGATGATGATGATGCCCCCCAATACCCCCTAGGCTGCCTGGGTGGGTGAGACAAACTACTGACTCACCCCCACCAATGATTTGACCCAAACAGAGATGGCCTGTCAACAGAAGGAAAAAAAATTGTATTTAATATTGTGACTCCACTTTTGGCCCTGCGCTGACTGTGAGGTGCAGGACTGATATGGTAAAATAACTATCAGTGCCTAACTCATTAAAAAAAATTAATAGTTTAAATCAACTGGGTCTAGCTAGAAATCTTACCAACCTGATATCCCTCCCTATTAAATTGTCCTAACATTCAAATATGACCTGTAGCTAACTGCTTTTTTATTTCTATTTGGCTGCTGAAATTGTAAATTATTTCTTAACTATATCTAGCCATAGTTTTCCTCAACTAGTTTTTGTCAATTCTTGTTCTAATTGAGTATCAGATTGGCTTTTGTGTGTGAAATTTACAGGTTTTTTCAGGGTTTAATGAGTACTAGAAATACAATGAATGGAGATGGATGTATAATTAGAAACGTTTGATCATCTGTGATTATTTTCTCTTTCACACCAAAGGTTTTCTTTGATGTTTTCATTTAGCCCCAAATCAAAACAGTAAAGTACCTCACTTTGCAGCTACAATTACTGAATATCCAAAAATGTGAGCCTTTTTACCATTTTAGATAAGCACATCTCCGATATAACTGCAAAATAATTTGCCTGCATTTGCCATGATATTATGACTGACTGTGCTTGAATGTCAAAAAGCTACTTTTTTCCTGCATGTGTTGCTGGCTGTTTGAAAAGGAGGCAATACAATGTGTGGTTGTGCCTTCAAAATGATCCTGAACTGAGTGATTTCAAAGGAACTAAAGGAAAACTAGAAAACATATTCTTGTAGCATGTGTTGGCAGGGAACTACACTGCCCAGAATCCTATGGGACTGATTGCTAATCAATCAATCGTATTTATTGAGCGCTTACTGTGTGCAGAGCACTGTACTAAGCGCTAAGCTAATTAGCAAGTTGCCTAGAACCTATAAATTCAGTTGGGCGAGTCAGCCTGCTCTCTCCCTGTTTGAAGAGTCAACCTCTTGGCTGAATGACTTTGCTTCTTCTGGTGCTCTATGGGGCACTTTCGATTCATCCCATCCTCAGACCCACAGCACTTATGTTCAGATCATTAATTCATGTATTTATATTAATGTCTGTCTCCTCCTGTGACTGTGAACTGGTGGGTAGAGACTATGTCCCTCACCACTGTTGTATTGCGCTCTCCCAAGCACTCAGCACAGTGCTCTGCACACCGTATGTGCTCAATAAATACCCTTGATTGACTTGATTCTGATACCTTTTGAATACACGTGTTCAGAACGTCGTGTAACTGAGGCAATTCCCTTGAATACTTATAGTTGTGTGTGTGGATTGGAGTAGGTATATCTAGTGGAGTGAAAGATTTTCTATGTGGCTTACCTTAATCCTCTTTTTATTCCTGGGCCTTAAACCATCTTATATACTTGCTGGCTGAACATTTGAGAAATGCCTGGACGTATATGATATTTTCCCTATGGTTCCTCTAGACAGTAAGTTGGTGCTCATTGGTTAACTTTTGTACCCTAGAAATTTGATCTAAGGACATCTCAAAGAACTCCAAGTATAGCAGTGTGATCAGAACAGTGCTTTGCACATAGTAAGCGCTTAATAAATGCCATCATCATTATTATTATTAAAGTTCCATATGTTGTACTTTTCCCCTAAATCCTGAATACTGTGGCAAAATGGATAAACTGCTTCTGTGGTGGTGTTTTCTAACAAACAATTTGGAAATGCTTTTTAAAATTGAAGTAATCTAAAAAGTGTATGAGACTCTTTTAGTGCTTTATCCATTACAGGTGCTAATCAGGCAAGATCTAATATTGTTAACAGTATTAGGGTGTTGTCTAAACTATTTTTATTTTTATTTTGATGCAGGACAAAAAAAAGCTAGCAGTTGAAATACCTTGAGTGAAAAATAAACCTCTTTTGGGTTTTGTTCAACAGAGCCCTGGCAGGGCAATTTGTTGATCTTGGTTAGCTTCCAGAAAGGACAGTTGTTTAATTATGTACTTGATAAATGATCAACCTATACTAAATGTACTATCTATAAAACAGCGAAGCAACTGTACAGATGGAGAGTTACGGGAGAGATGTTAATGGGCATTTACGCCAAATATCATCCCAACCATCACTCATCCTGTAGGGCTCAGCTCAGCTTAATCATGGAAATTAACTATTTCCTAGCATTCACTCTAAGGGACCCATGCTGTCCTGGGGGAAACCACTTCCTGTTGAAATGATTTGTACCCGTGGATTTGCCTGACAGGGAGATAAACTCTCCGCACCTCTTTTCCTCCTTGTCTTTAACTCCACAGTTTTAGAACTGCAGCAGAAAGGGTTTTTCTCTTTCCTCTCCCACCCTCCACTTCCACACCTCCAAACTGGCCTGCCTCTCTCTTTCACCCTGCTGAGCCAGCCCAGTACCTGTAATTAGCCTGGATTTGTTTTTGCCTTTTTAAACAAGCTGTATTTATAACTAAGGGAACCCACCTTTTTTCCTTTATCTAGCTTGCCACTGTCCTGCGTAAAGCTGAGGGAATGGGGATGGGAATTGGGGGAGGGCAGACTGAGACGGTGGGGAAGACCTGGTTTTGTGGGGGTGGTGTACTCTACCACTTGCCCATCCCCTGCCTCCCTTCCAACTCAGGCTGTTCAAAAGAAAAAATGCTGATTGAAGCTGGTATGGAGGGTTGGGTCAGGAAAAAGAAGGGACGAGTCAGGGTTGAGGAAGGAGAGATGGAAAAACCATGCTAGGCAGCTCAGTCCTGGTGGCCTGTCTTTAGCAGAGTGCTCATTTGATAGCATACCAAAAGTCGCTGTTCGATGACTCCTCTATGACGTAGGGAGCAGGACCAAGAATGGCATGGCTCAAATTGGCACTGCAGACAGAACACTGCTACTGCTCACACAATAGGGTTGCCCGAGAGGAGTCTAGTTCATTCATTCATTCAATAGTATTTATTGAGCGCTTACTGTGTACAGAGCACTGTACTAAGCACTTGGGAAGTACAAGTTGGCAACATATAGATACGGTCCCTACCCAACAACGGGCTCACAGTCTAGAAGGGGGAGACAGACAACAAAACAAAACATGTGAGCAGGTGTCATCAGAATAAATAGAAGTATTTCTAGATGCACATAAACAAAATAAAATAAATAGAATAGTAAATATGTACAAGTAAAATAAATACAGTGATTAATCTGTACTAATATATATACAGGTGCTGTGGGGAGGGGAAGTAGGTAGGGTGGGGGGGATGGGAAGGGGGAGAGGAAGGAGGGGGCTCAGTCTAGGAGGCCTTCTGGAGGAGGTGAGTTCTCAGTAGGGCTTTGAAGGGAGGAAGAAAGCTAGCTTGGCAGATGTGCAGAGGGAGGGCATTTCAGGCCAGGGGGAGGACTTGGGCCAGGGGTTGACATCGGGACAGGTGAGAATGAGGCACAGTGAGGAGGTTAGCTGCAGAGGAGTGGAGGGTGTGGGCTGGGCTGTAGAAGGAAAGAAGGGAGGTGAGGTAGGAGGGGGCGAGGTGATGGAGAGCCTTGAAGCAGAGAGTGAGGAGTTAGGAGACAGACTGGTGTAGTCTAGGCAGAGCTGCCTTGGAATGTCCTGCGTGGCCAGATTGTAATGTGAATGTTGTCCCGTGGCCAAGGATGGGAGCTCTGGACCTGGGTAAATCCAAGACTCATTTTATGTTGCCTCTCCCTTTCACTGTGGTTTGGAGTCCTGTGTGGGTTCCATGCCCTCGGGCTAGGAAAAGGCAGAGAGTGGAGGACCAGAGAAGCCTCCAGCCCAGGCTGGAGGGCTTAGTGGGTGTGGTATGACCCTGGGGACTGGGAAAATTCTACCTCCATTCTCAGATATCTTGGTCCAGGCTGGAGAAGTTCTTGTGGTAACCCTGAGCTGGGACAAGAGGAGGCCCACACCACTGCAGGTTAGTCTGGGAAATATTGGGGATGTGAGAGCAGGGCAAGATCCAGAATTCATGCTGCCTTTGGATTGGAGCTGATTTTCCCCCACTATTACTGCTCTTACCACTGCTCCTGGCCTGAGAGTAGCACTGGACTTGTAGCAGGATCCACTTGTTCAATCCTAAATGCTGGGCCTAGGGAAGCAGTGACCCCATTGCTCAGGGATAGGGGGATGTTCAGCTCAGAGTCTGATTCCATCTTAGACTTGCTCATTTCAGGCAGGGAATGTGTCTACCTAATCTGCTGCACTGTACTCTCCCAAATACCACTGACTCACTGTGAGCCAAATCAATCTTATTTATTCCTTGCTTACTCTGTGCAGAGCACTGTACTAAACACTTTGGAGACACAGCCAAGATGTTGGGGGTGGGGGCGGTCCTCACTTTAAACAGTGATGTTTATCGAGCCCTTTCTCCATGCTCTTATTGGGACAGTATAATAGAGTTAGTAGACATGCCCTTAGCCTCAAGTGGCTTAAAATCTAGTAGGGGGAGACCGATACTAAAATAAATTGCAGGTAGGGATAAACAACAGAGTTTAAAGATCAGAGCATAGATGTAATGGAAATGTGTGAGTACTTGATTATGGAAGGACTGTAGGATAGGGAAATGATAACAATTGTGATGTTTGTGAAGCACTTGTTATTTTCCAGGCACTGGACTGAGTCCTGAGGTAGATAAAGGATTATCAGGTTGGACACAGTCCCTGTCCCACAGAGCATTTGCCATCTAAGGGTGAGGGAGAGCGAGTAGTGAATCCCCATTTTACAGTTGAGGACATTGAAAAATAGAAAAATGAATGGATTTGCCCAAAGTCACTCAGCAGTCAAGTAGCAGAATTAGAACCCAGATCTTGTGATTCCCAGGCCCACATTAGGTCATGGTATTTCCCAGTGGGAAATTAATCCGGGCAGGTCTCCTGCAGGAGATGTGATTTCAGAAGGACTTTGAAGATGGGGGGATCTGTGGTCTGCTGGATGTGAAAAGAGCGGGAACTAAGGTATCCGGATAAGTACAAGTTTTGTTGCTGTTGTTGTTTTTGACGGTATTTTCTAAGTGCTAACTCTGTTCCAGGCGCTGTTCTAGGCACTGGGTTAGATATAGTCAGGTTGGACACAGTCCACATCCCATATGGAGCTCACAGTCAATCCCCATTTACAGTTGAGGAAACTGAAGCCCAGAGAAGTTAAGTGACTTGCCCAAGGTCACACAGAAGACAAGTGGTGAAGTCGGGATTAGAACCCAGGCCTTCTGACTATCAGGCCCTTGCTGTACCCACTAGACCATGTGCACGGATACAGGAAGGGGGAGTCAGAGATCATGGGTTCGAATCCCAGCTCTGCCAATTATCAGCTGTGTGACCTTGGACAAGCCACTTAACGTCTCTATATGTTGCCAACTTGTACTTCCCAAGCGCTTAGTACAGTGCTCTGCACACAGTAAGCGCTCAATAAATATGACTGAATGAATGAATGAATGGGCCTCAGTTCTGTAAAATGGGGATTAAGACTGTGAGCCCCACGTGGGACAACCTGATTACCTTGTATCCCCCCAAGCGCTTAGAACAGTGCTTTACACATAGTAAGTGCTTAACAAATGCCATTATTATTATTATTAATCTTGACGTTTATGTGATACAGGAAGAATCTTTAGGTAAGCACTGATCTCATTTGCCACATCTCTTCTCACTGGTAGTGTCTCATCACTCATTAGTTGTATAAGCTTGGGCCCCAGAGGACTTATTTGGGAGTGTATATATTTCTTCAAATGAATTGTACCTCCTTTTCATCTATAATAAAGGGGCTTGCTTTTCCTCAGTACAGTATCTTGAGAGTATGAAAAATGTGCTTAGAAGATTTATTTGTAAAGTATAATCATATCCTAGATGAAAGGCAAAGTTAATAAGCTATGTTAAATATTTATAAGTACTTTTATGTTAAACATACTCATTATCCAGTGTTAGAGAGTGTTCTCTATTGAAGGAACAGAACAGATGAGCTATTTATCTTGTCTCATGCTAGTCGTAGGCTAAGACTATGGAGCAAGGGCCCTAATCACTGTAGCCTTTTGGATTCATTAATGTTTTACCAAGATTCACATTTATATTTCGCTAATGGATTTTGACAGAATCTTCTGAATATTTCCAAATGTTTGGATTTAACACTTCAATTTTTCATATGGAAGGCTATGCTTAATGTCAGGTGAAATTCCGCTGGAGCTAGTTTGCGGGATTGGTCCCATGCACTGCCTTGCCTGACTGGCCCAGGATCAATTACCAAGAAAGGATGCATCGACATCCTGATTTGAGAAAGAAGTCCGGCCTTTCCGTTATACTCTCCTGTGGATAGCAGAAGTTCTGACTTCAATGAGCATCAGTTAGAAACCAGTTAGGTGATACCACTAGATTGTAAACTCCTCCACAAGTTTTAAGGTCCTCTGCTACAGTGTAAGCATCCTGAAAGCAGGGATCATGTCTGCTTTCTACAGTGTGGTTTCTCAAGTGCTTTGTTCTGCTGTATCGTTACTGAGGGGTAGGGGGTTCCAAGCCTTAAATCCCAGTCAAAAGATTCCCCAGAGTCACTTCAGGAGCACAAACACCCTGGTTAGCCTCCACTGGGCCCTAAAGCTCCCCCCACCCCCCCCCCCCTTCTCAAAATGTTGGTTTGGGGACCTTTTGCTCAGTGCACCCAAAGACTTTGCGCCCCTATTGCCACTTTCCTTCAGTAGAAGCCTAGACCCCTCCCTGAAGGTAAGGGCGTTATCTGGGACTAGCCTGTTCTCCCCACTGTCCCGTCCCAGGGTTGGTAGACTACGGAAATCTTGTGGAGAAAGTTCTCACTCTCCCTCCCACATCTTCTCAGGTCCACATGTCTCCCCACCACCTGGAGCTTCACCTCTAGCTCTACCACTGACAGACACCAAGATCAGAGATTTCAATATTATTTTATGTTATTCTTAATTCAGTAACAAAAATAATTCTGGTTCAGATGCCTTTCCCTAGATCTAATACGTTTCCTCCCAATATGCTCTGTACTATTCCTGTAGGCATTCTGAGTTTCGTGTTCCTCAGCATCAGACGGAAACCCCTTACCATTGACTTTAGTGCACTTAATCAACTCTCACTCTCCAACCTCACCTCTCTGATTTTCTACCACAACCCAGCCTGCACACTTTGTTACTCTAATTCCAACCTAGTCACTGTACCTCGATCTCTGCCAAGTCTCCACCGACCCCTTGCCTGTGGCTTCCCTCTGGCCTGGAACACTCTCCCCCTTCATATACGATAGACCACCACTCTCCCTGCTATCAAAGCCTAATTGAAATTGTATCTCCTCCAAGAGGTCTTCCCTGAATAAGCCCTCACTTCCCCTACTCCCTCTCCTTTCTGCATCAACTATGCACTTGGATCTGTACCCTCTCGATATGCACTCCACCCTCAGTTCCATGGAACTTATTTACATATCTATAATTGATTTTAATAACTATCTCTCCCTCTAATAATAATAATGATGGCATTTATTAAGCACTCACTACGTGCAAAGCACTGTTCTAAGCGCTGGGTTGGTTACAAGGTGATGATCAGGATGTCCCATGGGGGGCTCACAATCTTAATCCCCATTTTACAGATGAGGCAACTGAGGCACAGAGAAGTTAAGTGACTTCCCCAAAGTCACACAGCTGACAATTGGTGGAGCTGGGATTTGAACCCATGACCTCTGACTCCAAAGCCTGTGCTCTTTCCACTGAGCCACTCTGCTTCTCTATACTGCTTCTCTAGACTGTAAGCTTCCTGTGGGCAGGGAACATAGCTACTGACTCTGTTGTGTTGTTCTCTCAAGTCTTTGGTACCATAAATGCTCAATAAATGCCACTGATTGATTGACTGGGCCATACCCAACTTCTCTTTAGGTATCCTAGGTTTCACTCTCTCTAAGTCCTTCAGATTCAAGGCCTCTTACTGTACTTTCTCCACATCAGGGATAGGAGACTCTCTCCTCCGGAATCCTGCAACCTGTGCCCCAAACTTTAGGTTATCCTAACCCTCATTCTGGATCGTCTCTGGTCCCCACCTTTATCCATCCAGAATCACAGCATGAACTTTCCCTCTCTCCTGCTCAACCTCTTCTCCTACTTCCTCCCTGAAGCTTCCATCTCATTGGTTTGGCTCCAAATACTGCCGGAGGTGACATTGATTACACTCTCCTCAGGGAGACGAATCAGGCATTGATCTGCACACAGAAAACTTGCAACAACTTACCTCTGATTATCACATTTTCAAAAGTTAAATCTGATAAATGGCGCTCAAGTCAGGTGTAAGAAAGCAGAGTGACTTTGAGTTGCTCTCTTTTAATTGACAGAACCCTCATATTTGGGAATTAGTTGGCATCTTTGGGTTTTACTTTGAAACGTTTGGCTTAATTGGCTTATTTGCATTTTACATAGGTGAAAAGGTTGTTCCGGGGAGAGAGCTGCGTGCTTATGAACCAAAACCTCAGTGCAGGTCCTTATACTGTATCAGTTTGGCTGCTCTGGTCATGCCAGTCTCTGATCCCAAATCCCTAGGGCTTCAGACCATGCGTCTGTAACCACTGTTACTAACAAGAAAATCAGGACCAAAGACCCCCTCCAATTACCTTGCATGTTTCAGTTGCTGACTGTTATGTTCAGATGGCAAGTGAGGGAACTGGGCTACAGATCGCCATGTCAGAGAGGGTGGCAGGGCAGCGTTGGCCTTGAAATTCCATCAGGTTTTTTCCTCAGAACTATTGAACCAGACCAATTTGTGTTATTATTTATTGGGATGATTATCATATTATTTAAATAAGCTCAGCAGTCTTCTAGCAGCAGTTCTGTTTGATGTCATTACATAAGGAAGCAATGTGGTCTAGTGGATAGAGCAGAGGCCTGGCCTTAGGGGTAGTTGGTTGTAATCCCAACTCAGCCACTTGCCTGCTGTGTGACCTCGAGCAAGTCACTTAACTTCTCTGTGCATGTTTCCTCATCTGTAAAATGGGGATTCAATATCTGTTCTTCACCAACCCTAAACAGTGAGCCCCATGTGGGATAGGGACAGTGTCTGATCTGATATCTTAACATCTACTCCAGTGCTTAATACAGTACTTGGCACACAGTAACTACTTAAAAATACAGTATTATTATTATTATCAATGCTAATAATTGTTATATGCTGCATGGTTGGCATAATTCACAGCATCATGTCGGGCAGCCCAGGGAAGGGCTGGAGCAATTTTATTTTTCTATATCGGTATTGCAAATGTGTCAAGCCAGCCCTGACTCAATGTTCTCACAGCAGAACTGTTTCTGTTTCATCTCACTTCTGTTGAAGAGAGGCAGGGGGCCAGAAACACAGAGAGAGTGAGGTAGAGGAAACAGTGTCAAGTAGAAAGACAGAGGGAGAGGGACATAGAGAAAGACAGGGACAGGCAGAAGGCTAAAGAGCCGGAGGTATGGAGGGACGGAGGAAGGGTGTGGCAGATCTATAAATGATGAGGGACAGATTAAAGAGTCCTGTGGGCCTTGGGGCTTTTCAGTTTTGGGGTGTCCCCATGTGATGCATTCATCACTGTCACATTGTGCCCCTCCTTCTCTCCACCACAAGGCCACAGCTGGAGCCTTTCCATTGCCCTTCCAACCCCAAACTGCAAATGCTGTACTTTGTCTCTGCTGGGCTCTGCCCCACCTGGAAATCATCATCATCATCATCATCAATCGTATTTATTGGGCACTTACTATATGCAGAGCACTGTACTAAGCGCTTGGGAAGTACAAATTGGCAACATATAGAGACAGTCCCTACCCAACAGTGGGCTCACAGTCTAAAAGGGGGAGACAGAGAACAAAACCAAACGTACTAACAAAATAAAATAAATAGAATTGATATGTACAAGTAAAATAAATAAATAAATAAATAGAGTAATAAATATGTACAAACATATATACATATATACAGGTGCTGTGGGGAAGGGAAGGAGGTAAGATGGGGGGGATGGAGAGGGGGATGAGGGGGAGAGGAAGGAAGGGGCTCAGTCTGGGAAGGCCTCCTGGAAATGGGAGCTAGTACTTGGGTCTCAGCGTCAGGGCATGGGCCAGACATTGAAAGACCTCCTTCCAACAGCTAAATCAATACTCCTCACTCCCCACAAGCCTCTGTTCCCAGGCAGAGCTGGGAGCCACTGCCCTGAGGAAAAGAGAAAGACTAGGGAATTGGTAGTCCCTGCAAATTGAACAATTTCCAGTGGGTATCCACACCCGGACCTGTGAGTTGCACTTTCCAGCTCCTGATAGCTTACTGCAGAAGACACCACCCTGACTGTGGCCTTGGAGACAGGGTTTGAAAAAGTGAGAAGTCCACGTAATCAGACAGGGCTGGAAAGAGTGAGAAGCCTGGATACCCAGAGAGGGCTGGAAAGGGTACACAAACCCCTGAGCCCTCGACTCTGCTCCCTTGTTCACCCCACACATCCAATCCATCACCAAAACCTGCCGGTCTCACCTCCACAACATCTCCAAGATTGACCCTTTCCTCTCCATCCAAACCACTACCTTGCTGGTTCAATCTCTCATCCTATCCCAACTTGATTACTGCATCAGCCTCCTCTCTGATCTCCCATCCTCCTGTCTCTCCCCACTTCAGTCTATACTTCATGCTGCTGCCCGGATCATCTTTGTGCAGAAATGCTCTGGGCATGTTACTCCCCTCCTCAAAAATCTCCAGTGGCTGCCTGTCAACCTATGAATCAAGAGAAAACTCCTCACTCTCAGCCTCAAGGCTCTCCATCACCTTGCCCCCTCCTACCTCAACTCTCTTCTCTCCTTCTACAGTCGAGCCAGCACCCTCCGCTCTTCTGATGCTAACCTCCTCACTGTTCCTCATTCTCGCCTGTCCCGCTGTCGACCCCCAGCCCATGTCCTTCCCCTGGCTTGGAATGCCCTCCTTCCACACATCCTCTAAGCTAGCTCTCTTCCTCCCTTCAAAGCCCTACTGAGAGCTCACCTCCTCCAGGAGGCCTTCCCAGACTTAGCACCCCTTTTCCTCTCCTCCCCATCCCCCCACCCTACCTCCTTCCCCTCCCAACAGCACTTATAGAGTGCTGTACACTATACACTATATATATATATATATATTTGTACAGCTTTATTACTCTATTTTACTTGTACATATTTACTATTCTATTTATTTTGTTAATGATGTGCATATAGCTTTAATTCCATTTGTTCTGACGATTTTGACTCCTGTCTATGTGTTTTGTTTTGTTGTCTGTCTCCCCCTTCTGGACTGTGAGCCCGTTGTTGGGTAGGGACCGTCTCTATATGTTGCCAGTTTGTACTTCCCAAGCGCTTAGCACAGTGCTCTGCACACAGTAAGTGCTCAATAAATGCCATTGAGTGATTGAATGAATGAGGGGCTCAGATGCCCATTCATTCATTCATTCAATCATATTGAGCGCTTACTGTGTGCAGAGCACTGTACTAAGTGCTTGGGAAGTACAAGTTGGTAACATATAGAGATGGTCCCTACCCAACAGCGGGCTCCCAGTCTAGAAGGGGGAGACAGACAACAAAGCAAAACATATTAACAAAATAAAATACATGGAATAAATATGTACAAATAAAATAGAGTAATAAATATGTACAAACTTATATACATATATACAGGTGCTGTGGGGAGTGGAAGGAGGTAAGGCGGGAGGATGGGGAGGGGAAGGAGGGGGAGAGGAAGGAGGGGGCTCAGTCTGGGAAGGCCTCCTGGAGGAAGTGAGCTCTCAGTAGGGCTTTGAAAGGAGGAAGAGACCTAGCTTGGTGGATGTGTGGAGGGAGGGCATTCCAGGCCAAGGGGATGATGTGGGCCGGGGGCCAACGACGGGACAGGCAAGAACGAGGCACGGTGAGGAGATTAGCGGCAGAGGAGCGGAGGGTGCAGGCTGGGCTGTAGAAGGAGAGAAGGGAGGTGAGGTAGGAGGGGGTGAGGTGATGGAGAGCCTTGAAGCCAAGGGTGAGGAGTTTTTGCCTGATGCGTAGGTTGACAGGTAGCCACTGGAGATTTTTGAGGAGGGGAGTAACATGCCCAGAGCATTTCTGCACAAAGACAATCCAGGCAGCGGCATGAAGCATAGATACCCAGCCATGATCCCTGCTGACACATGCCAATAATAATAATAATTATTATTATTCTGGTATTTGGTAAACACTTGCTATGTGCCAGGCACTGTACTAGGTGTTGTGGGGTGGGGGGGGGCGGGGGGAAATACAAGCAAATTGGTTTGGACCCAGTCCCTGTCCCACATGGGGCTCACAGTCTCAATCCCCATTTTCCAGGTGAGGGAACTGAGGCCCAGAGAATTGAAGTGACTTGCCCAAGATCACACAGCAGACAAGTGGTGGAGCCCCTGACCTTCAGACTCCCAGCCCCGTAGTCTATCCACTGTGCCATGCTGCTCCTCATGCCAAGACCATAACACCTGGCCCTATTCCCCACCCATCCAGCAAGGATGATTTTGGTGAGTGAGTGCTCTCCTGGAAACTCTAGAACCTTTCCCACCCTCAATGGGACTTGAGGAAAGGGGAACTAACAGAGGGGAACATAACCACCATCCTGGTTATGTTGTCTTTAGATATTATCTGTGTTCCTTTAGTGGTACACCTAAGGGGAACAACAATGCATCCAGGTCTCACTTCAAATCTGGGAGGGCTTGAGTTGTTTTGGGGGCTTTTCTTCCAGATGATAGAAAGCAAATCTTTTGAATGGTATTTAAGTGCTTACTATATGTCATGCACTGTGCTAAGCGCTGGGGTAGATACAAACTAATCAGGTTGGACACAGTCTATGTCCCACATGGGGTGCGTAATCTCTTAATCCCCACTTTACAGATGAGGTAACAGAGGCCCAGGGAATAATAATAATGGTAATAGTATTTGTTAAGGGGAACAAAAATCAGGACACCCACCGGAGAGCTGGGGCTTGCCAGGGAGCTGCCAAACAGTAGTAATATTTATTAATAATTTACCAACCGCAGAGCCCTGTATGCTGGGAAAGAATAATAATAATAATTATTATTATTGTTATTATTATGGTATTTGTTAAGCACTTACTATGTGCCAGGCACTGTACTAAGTGCTGAGGTGGATACAGGAAACTGGGTTGTATGCATTCCCTGTCCCAGGTGGGACTCACAGTCTCAATCCCCATTTTAAAGATGAGGTAACTGAGGCACAGAGGAAATGAAGTGACTTGCCCAAGGTCACATAGCACACAAGTGGAGGAGCTGGGATTAGATGACGTTTTGACTCCCAGGCCTGTCCAACTCTATTTGCTTGTATCCACCCCAGCGCTTAGTACAGGGCTTGGCACATAGTAAGTGCTTAACAAATAGCATAATTAATTAATTAAGATGCTACTTGTGACACAGTCCATATTCCAGATGGGACTCATTTACAGATGAGGTAATGGAGGTTCAGAGAAGTGAAGTGACTTATCCAGGGTCACACTGCAAGCATGTGGCAGAAGCTGGAATTAGAACCCAAGTCCTCTGACTCCTGGGCCCATGGATTATCCATTAGGCTAAGCTGCTTCCCAGTTTGAGTTCTGGGCAATGACTGGATCCCTCCTCTGCCAACTTCTTAGCCCAGAATTGCAGCTTCTGTATCTTCACGGCCCGAACAAAGGGCGATCCCTGGTAAAATGCAGAGAGAAGGAGAGGAGAAGCAGAAGGGAGGAATCACAGCTGAGCAGCATTCCTCTGCTGTCACTGCCTTAGTCCTCCCTCTTGCTTTCTCGTAGGGGCAGAGAGCCTCTCCGCCTCCCCTCAGATAAAGATGCAGACAACCCACCCCTCCCGCTACCATGGTAACGGGACATTACACCTTTGTCACCTGGAACCGGACATTTGCGCCCTTTGGTCCAAGAACGGGAGTTGGAACCCTTGAAGATATTTGGGATTGAAGGGACAGTATTATCATTTTTATCATTATTATTGTATTTGTTAGAGACGGAAGGTCCCTAACTCTGTGGAAGCCGCAATGCTCTCTCTTTGAGGCAGTCAAAGGAGTCCCCAATCTCTGATTTATAATCCCTCATCTTCCCAACTGCAGAGGGACTGGAAAGTTTCTAATCTCTTTGAGTCTGGTGAAGGCTTCCAGCCCCATGTGGATGTTGTTGCTGTGTTCCTCATTCATCTCGCGGCTTTCTAGTACAGTGCTTGCCACATAGTAAGCACCTAACAAATACCGTTGTTATTATTATTATTATTATTTCTAATGGGGCAACTCCGTGCCATATCCTCCAGTTGTGGGTGTGTAGAGCCAAATGTAGACGTGACAAGAAGGTGTGGTCCCTTTGGATTATGACAACAGTGATTGTGGTATTTAAGTGCTTAGTAGGTGCCAGACACTGTACTAACCACTGGGGTGGATACAGGCAAATCAGGTTAGACACAGTCCCTGTGCCACATAGGGTTCATAGACTCAATCTCCATTTTACAGATGAGGTAACTGAGGCCCAGAAAAGTGGAGTAACTTGCCCAAAGTAATGCAGCAAAGTGGCGGAATTGGGATTAGAACCCAGGTTCTTCCAACTCCCAGGCCCATGCTTTGTCCACGGCGCCACACTGCCTAATTGCAGCAGTTGTGGAGAGGAGGGGTTCTCTTTAGCTTGGAAAAGTCATTTTGATTTGCAAGGATTAATTGATCAAATTGCGTGTATTCAGAAAAGCTTTAAAATTCTTCTGGTGGTAGTCCAAACCTGAATATTTCCCTTTCGTGGTTGGCTAGTACAAAATAGCCATTCTCTTTTCTTTGCCTCTTCCCTCTCTCCAGTGGATTGTGGCAGTGCTTTCTTGGAAGCCTCAGCTGCTGTAAGCCTACTGGCTTTGCAGAACGGACTTCGTGAGCACATTGCATCTATGTGCTACATTGATTTTCCATCTGGTGTGGGATGTTGGATCTATAAACATTGCGAACGGGGACCTGGGTACCAAGCAGAGTGTCTTTCTTGCTGAGCGTTGTCACAATAGGGAATTTGATGAGCTACTTTTACTTCTCAGTGAGCAATTTTTACAGCAGAATCCACACTTTGTCAGGGGCTGAGTTTCTCTGCAGAGCTCTGTGCCTGACTCATTTCATTTGAGAATTTTGATCATAGAAATTAAGGAAATGGATTAAATGTAAGCTTGTCTTTGTTACGTTATCCAGGTGATAGGCAATAGTGTCTGGTATGGTCAGTTAGGTTATAAAAAATCTTGATGTTCAGTAATAATAGTAATGATGGCATTTATTAAGCACTTACTATGTGCGAAGCACTGGTCTAAGCACTAGTATTTGACACTTGTGAGCAAGAAAGAACTTGACTTGTTAGGGTCTTGCATTTAGTCTCTTCCACTCTGGGGACTAATCTGATAATAACGATAATAAAAATGTTGGTACTAGTAAGCCCCTATGTGCCAGGGCGGGATAATCAGGGCAAAGTATCTGTCCCACATGGGGCTCACAGTCTAGTGGGGAGGGAGAACGGGTATTTAACCCCATTTTACAGGTGAGGAAACTGAGGCACCAAAAAGCTAAGTAGCTGCCCAAGTTCACTCATTAGACAAGTGATGATGAAACTGGCATTGGAGTTTTGTTTTGTAGTCCATCTCTCCCCTTCTAGACTGTGAGCCCTTTGTTGGATAGGGATCGTCTCTATTTGTTACCAAATTCTACTTTCCAAGTTAGTACAGTGCTCTGCATGCAGTAAGCACTCAATAAATATGATTCAATGAATGAATTAATGAATGAACCCAGGTCTCCTGATTCCCAGGGCCAGGTTCTTTTCACTAGACCACACTGCTACTGCTTGTCAACTTGCATATGAGGGAGCATCCCTGAAATTTGTCAGCTAGAGAGAGGTGACCCAGACTTGTTGCTCCAGTTGGTGATAATCAATCAATCAATCAATCGTATTTATTGAGCGCTTACTATGTGCAGAGCACTGTACTAAGCGCTTGGGAAGTACAAGTTGGCAACATATAGAGACAGTCCCTACCCAACAGTGGGCTCACAGTCTAAAAGATAAGCTGATAAGCTCCTAGTGTCTTGGGGGAGAGGGGAGGGATATGTTTTTTAACTGTTTTTTTACATTTTAAATGGCCCTTTAGGTATTTTCTTCAGGGTGACTTCAACTGGGAAAATCCCCAACACCCAAGTCATGCCATTCCCATTGGCTCTATTAAGCTCTTCCTCCTCTCTCCCCATCAGTTAGCTTTTGCCCCAGGCAGTGCACATGGGGTCTCTGCCCCTCAATAATGGCCTGCCATGGGTCCAGAAGAAAGTTTCCCTCAGTCAGTCATATTTATTGAGCGCTTACCTTATGTAGAGCACTGTACTAAGTGCTTGGAAGAGTACAGTATAACACTGTAACAAACACATTCCCATCCCACAATGAGCTTACAGTCTAAAGTCTTAATATCTCTCAGTATTAAAAGTAACAAATTACCCTTGTCCCTTAGCTAAACCTTGTCCTCAGCTAAATCCTTTTCTGTGCTGAGGGCCTTGTGAAGCAGAAGGTGAAACCAACCTTACCTTTGTTCAGATCTCTAAAAGCTCCCTTCACATGCATTTATTAATATGAAGCTGGGATGTCAGTTGGAGGCGAGTTTTATAATAGGTGTGAGAAATGCTATTAATAAAAACTGTTGAGAGAGTATCTAATTACTGGAGATTGACCTGATGAGAGAAAATAAGCCCACTGTTCCCTCAGAATGCTAGTGCGGGACAATGCAGGTTGGCAGTTTATACTCACATTTTTTTTTTATGTTTGTTCCTTATAGAAAGCTGTCTTTGAATTGTCTAATGAAGTCCCAAATTCTGTGCGGCTGACAAATCTGTTTGCCAATACATGCTGATTTTATGATTCAGGTTTTATAATTGTCATTTTCTCTTTCAACCATAAGAATAATTATTTCAATAATATAAAAACATTTATAGTATTTGCCTACTTTCAGTTATAACAGATTTTCAATCTCTGGAAAGCTAACCCAAGTATTATTTGCATTAAGACTCTTCAGAAAATAATAACAGAAAAGAAACATGAGGAAGAGAAAACTCATGCAGATTGTTCTTTTCATTATTCCTTTCTTGGGTAGATAGAATTTACTATCTTACCCCACTATCTTTAGCTTGGTTTTACGAAGCAGAATATGTGTGCAAGAGTTGAAGTCTTGGGAAATATCACATTTGTAGAGCTCATAAATTATCTGGGGTTGAGGTGGTCAGAAAAAATTATACCAGGTTTTCTGGTTCTGAACTGTCAGGTGATACAAACAAGAAAAAATAAAGTGAAGTTGTCATTTTTAAAAAGTTAATATTTAAAATGTCATTAAACTCAGTCACCATGCACAACTTAAGAGTTTACAGCTTTGCTTATTTGTAGTGTCTGTTTTTTGGTCAACTGATTTATAGTCTGTGTCGTGAATGATAGGTCAAATCTGTTATGTCTGTGGGATCCAGGTTTCCTGTCAAGACTGGATTCTAGTCATTCATGGTATCAAACTGTGCTTAAGTAATCTTGTCAAATGGAAAAGTCCTATTTGTTTTCCCTTATGTATAGCTCCTAGGAATGATGGTTGTTTACTAAGCAAGACAATCAGAAAAGATAGTACTCTTTCGGCCAGTTTACAAGCAGCTGTGATTGTAATTAATGAGATACTGTGTATTTTGGGCAACTAAACATTTGGGAGTAAAATATAAAACAAAAAAAAGCCACAACAGAGAAATAAGCACATTGTCATACGTGAAAATTAAGTCTCAGAAAAGAGAAATATATTCTAGGTCAGAACTCATTCAACCTCAGGTATGCTTTGTTGGCAAAGATGTGGTGACCTTTGCTTCAGAGTAAAGTCCCACATATAAGTCTGAATGTCTGAAAGTTAAATACACTCAATTCTGCCATAATGTGTCTCATAGCTGTCATGGGGTTAATGGGAAAACAATTGTAAAAGCTGTGCCAGAGAAGGTTGGGAGGGTAAGAATGAGTTTCTTTACCAGGTGGAATCACCAGGAAGCACTGACTTCCAATGAAGTAAAAGTTAGCTACTCTACTGTGGAACTTGTCTATAAATTGGTTCATCTAAATAAGTCACCTAGAATTGATTGAGTACACAATCATGGGTGATACTTGCAAAAATAGAGCATTTGGCCTTGATTCAGGAAGGAACCTAGCTCCTCTGAAATAATGAAAACAAGAATAAGACAAAATAAGAATGCATTCAGTTCAATAGGGGATAGTATAAATCACTGATAACTGAGTTCTGACTGAGCTTTCATTTAGAAGTATCACGTGGATGAAGGGCTGAACAAATTTCCACAACTGGTTTACTGAGGTGTTATCATGCGTCTCTTCTGTTCCTCATTTTCTTCATCCTAGAAAAAGGCATGGGAAATATGAAGAGCAAAATTGGAATGTTGCAAGGGCTTACTACAGTTCCATGCACACAGTAAGGACTCAATAAATACCACTGATTAATTGATTGATAAATGAGATAGTTGAGAAAGCATTTATTGATTCAGAAGAATAGGGATATTAAAAATCCATAGTGTAATTTATATTTACAATTTGCGACCTTGCAATCTTTTATTCTTGATGTGAGCTCACTGGGAAAAGAATATTTTGGTTGGTGTTATGTGGCTTCCTAGATAAAATTAAAAATATTGATCGATACTATTTTCATCTGATATTCACACTGATGTTCCACTTTAATTGGCTTGGCCATTCCATGCTGTTTTTCAGATCTAGACAAGTTAAAGACAGTAGGAAGAATATGTGCTTTTAGGTATTTTTGATTAGATATATTTTTCTCATAG
The DNA here is from genome assembly GCF_015852505.1 of Tachyglossus aculeatus. Taxonomy (NCBI): domain Eukaryota; kingdom Metazoa; phylum Chordata; class Mammalia; order Monotremata; family Tachyglossidae; genus Tachyglossus; species Tachyglossus aculeatus. The sequence goes on along the minus strand of NC_052079.1, from coordinate 30,179,835 downwards.
CAACACTGGCACTACAGTAGAAACACTTCAATTTTAGAAAAATGTTCTTAAAAAGAAAATCTTAGCATTTTGAGAATCTGGAAAAAACCTCACCACCTATCACTTGCCTCAAAAGTTCAAATTTAACATTTTCACTGGTGCAGCTTAGGTATAATTGAGAAGTTCTTAAGACCATTTTAGGTATGTTATATCATGACCATTCTGTGTAATTCTGGATGAGGGTGAGCATTGTGAATTCATGATTCAGAAAATCTAAAACTTGCATTTAATAAATGAATTCTAAGGCTAATTATTTCCATCCCTACTTAATAGTTGCTAAGGAAATGCTTCAATTTATTTTCTTTCTAGTCAATGGAATTTAACTCAATTTAACACAACTGTGTGTATAGCTATAATTCTATTTATTCTGATGGTATTGACACCTGTCTACTTGTGGTGTTGTCTGTCACCACCTTCTAGACTGTGAGCCCATTGTTGGGTAGGGACCGTCTCTATTTGTTGCCGATGTGTACTTCCCAAGCACTTAGTACAGTGCTCTGCACACAGTAAGTCCTCAGTATATATGATTGAATGAATGAATGAACTCTAAATAATGAATATTCATTCATTCCAGTTATACCGCAGTTACCAGTATATATTTTGCTTTACACTTTCCACATTTTCAGTGTGATTGATCAGGTCTGTCTATCTTTTTTTGTTTTGTTTTTGATCTCGATATTCTGGACACAGACTGTCCTGGCTTCTCCCTTCTCTCTAACAGTATCTTCTCAGATTCCTTAGCTGGCTAAGTACATAGGTACATATCCTTGCAGTATGTTTTCCCTCTCTGTAATTTATTTTATCTGTCTCCAAGTCACTAGAATGTAAATTCCTTGTGGGTAGGGATCTTGTCTACCAGCTGTATTATGCTCTGCTAGTACAGCGGTCTGCACCATTGATTTATTGGCTACTCTTCTTTTCACTCTTTCTGCAAGTGATATAGTGTTGGTTCTCCATTCTGCTCATGTCATTTTCACTCTTTGGAGAAACTCACAGAGAAGTTAAGTGACTTGGCCATGGTGACACAGCAGACAGGTGGTAAACAGAACTGAGCCCCCTCCTTCCTCTCCCCCTCCTCCTCCCCCCGCCCTACCTCCTTTTCCTCCCCACAGCACCTGTATATATGTTTGTACAGATTTATTACTCTATTTATTTTACTTGTACAATATTTACTATTCTATTTATTTTACTTTGTTAATACGTTTTGTTGTCTGTCTCCCCCTTCTAGACTGTGAGCCCATTGTTGGGTAGGGACCATCTCTATATGTTGCCAACTTGTACTTCCCAAGCGCTTAGTACAGTGCTCTGCACAGTAAGTGCTCAATAAATACAATTGAATGAATGAATGAATGAAGTGGAATTAGAACCCAGGTCCTCTGATTCCCAGACTCATACTCTTCCTACTAGGTCACACTGCTTCCCATGGTTACAAGTGACACCCCATGTAATATCCTCAGCCCTGAATGCTCACTCACTCACTGTACAAACTCACTGTTTCTTCCTGCCCTTGAAACATCTTCATCTGAATGACCCATTACACCTGAAACAATACGTCCTAGGCAAATTTATTTTCTTTCCTCAATTGTCCTCTGGTCCGTACTTTTCCATCACAGCTGACAGCATTCCCATTCTCCATTTTCCACAAGAACGTAGATTCAGGCCACCTTTGACATCTTTCTTTCTCAATGGCCTCCTACGTTTGTTTGGTTTCTAAGTTCTTTCAAATTTTCCACTATGTTAGTTCATCGATTAACTTTTTCTTTTCTGCCTCATCTTTTCCTGGTGAACTCTGCTAGCCTCCCATCTCTAACTTCTCCCCTCGTTAGTCTGGCTTGTCTGGTTTGTGACTTTTCAACTACCTGAAACTATGCCTCCCATAAAGCAAAGATGGGGGCCATAAAGGGGAAAGAAAGAAAACAAATATAGACTGCCGTATGTACAATTATGCAAGTTGTCTTTTATGGAGGTGACAGTACTGATAGTGAAATCCTATCTACTTGCTGTGAGCATTGATTGAGAACTTAAAACCGGTGGTGCTGGGTGGGAAGTAGAACTGCAAATTATTACCTAAACACATTTTTTGCCTCTTTAAATTCCTGGATTTTTCTCCATTATCCCTGTCCCTTCCTTTCTGTCAGGCTTTTCCTGATGTACCAAACCCTTCAAGAGGCCTAGTTATAAAAATTAATTCTTGTACTTGCTCCATTCTACCACTTGGCCCCTGGTAACAGATTTTTAATTAAAAAATTAAATACAGTTAATTAATTTTTAAGGTATACTTCTTACAGGATGCTTTTATTAGAGAAATCATCATTTAGATATTCCCAATGTTCTTAAAAAATATATTTTTGTCCTTTTTTGCCTGCTTGGAGACATATAATAATAATGGCATTTATTAAGCGCTTACTATGTGCAAAGCAGTATGATCCACCCACCTTAGAGAAGATGGAAAGAAATTGTTGAAATATAGTATATCCAATATAAGAATTATGCAATATTCAGTAAAAAGAAAAGAAACACATTGATGCTAAGAAAAATAAGTTTGACAATTATTACCTCTGTAATAGTTATACATAAAGAATTCATTGTTTTGACATTAAAATAAAGACAACATTCATTTTGAAGGCTGGGCTAGATTTTTGTTGGATTATTAGATGCCAGAGATATAGCATAGGAAACCATTACCCTAAAATTCCTTATCAATTAAACTCGCCTGTCTTCTCATAGACAGTAAGGTCATCGTGGGCAGAGATTGTCTCTTTTTATTGCTGAATTGTACTTTCCAAGTGCTTAGTACAGTGCTCTGCACACAGTAAATGCTAAATAAATACAATTGAATGAATGAATCAATCTTCTTAATTATGCATGTTCCAAGTATCACAGAATTACTCCTTTTAAAAAGACAATTAAAGCAATATCTGCATCCACACTCGAGAAGCATCATGACAGTGGAAAGAGTACAGGCTTGGGAGTAGAGGATGTTGGTTCTAATCCTGACTCCGCCACTTATCTGCTGTGTGACCTTAGGCAAGCCACTTTACCTCTCTGTGCCTCAGTGACCTCAGCTGTAAAATGGGGACTAAGACTGTGAGTCCCAAGTGGGACAACCTGATTACCTTGGCTTAGAACAGTGCTTGGCACATAGTAAGTGCTTAACAAATGCCATTATTATTATTATTATTATTAGAAAAAACTTTTTAGTTGATTTTAGTTGATTTTTAGTTGAGCTGTTAATTTGAAACAGAGTCCACTAAATGACCATTTAAAAAAACACAATCATTGATGAGCTTCAGGGAAATGCGAGGTGCCATTGCTTATTGCTTATAGCTGTCAATAAAATGTGTTACCTGGGCTTAGTGAAGCCAAGGATGCAAAGCCAAGGAGGTGAAAAACCATGGGGGCCTAACATTGTCTTTGGGATAATGAAGTGGTTTGTCAGCCATTTCCATATACATGGTTAGAAATATCACTTTACAACCCAATGAGCAGTTGTGAGTGGTGTGAACATGTGTATGTCTGTGTGAGAGAGATAGGTCTATACATATGTATCTATAAATATTTATGCACATATATATGTAGATATATAAATAGAGAGAGAGCAAGAGAGAATGAAAGAGATATCAAGAGATCTCATACCACTAACCCACAGCCCTGGATCACCTCCACAATATTCTTCCTTCACGCTTGTGCACAAGCTGAAGAGCACTGCTGGTGAAAATACAGGTATCAGGATGACCTCGTCCACCTCAAATTCATCCTTGTGTGCTTTAAATCAGCCCTCTCCTCTACTCAGCAAAATTATTTCTCCATCCTTATTGACACTTATGCCCATTGCCCTTGCCAGCTGTCCCAGACTTTTAACTCCCTTCTCTCCCCCCAAAGCCCCGCAAAGTCCCTCATCCCTTCCTCCTAATGATACGGCAACCTACTTTATTGGGAAAATGGAATTTACCAGATATGATCTCCCTAAAATATCAGATCTGACAGACAATTATCTCCCCCACTTCAAACACTTATTGAAATTACATCTCCTTCAAGAGGCCTTCCCTGACTAATCCCTCTTTTCCTTTTTTTCCACTCCCTTCTGCATCTCCCTGACTTACTCCCTTTTTCACCCCTCTCCCAGCCCCACAGCACTTATATACATAGCTGTAATTTATTTATATTAATATCTTTTTCTCCTCTAGGCATAGGCTCATTATGGGCAGGGAATGTGTCTGCTCTATTATTATATTGTACTCTCCCAAGCACTTAGTACAGTGGTCTGCACACTGCAAGCGTTTAATAAATGTGACTGATTGATTGAAAGAGAGCTTGCACACGTTCTCAGTTTCGAATTGCCTTTAAAACAGCAGCCTATCACTCCGTAGAGATAGTCTCTTAAACTGGGCATATTCTTTCTAGATATATGGAGAATGTTCTTGCTTGCGTGGAAATTATTTTTCAGAAAAATTTTAATGGCATCCACTGCCCCTCTGGATGTATTTCTGAAATGATTAATTATATCCAGGAAATTGACTATGACGTTCTATTAACATGAAATGGAGGAGAAAATTAAATTAGTAAACACATTTAAACTGATTAGCTAATTACAGAGGTGCTTAAATGGTATATTCATGGAGTCTGAGGGCCCAGTCTTGTTTCTTGAAGCTCTTTCATATTTGTGACTCAACAGAGTAATAGTGATTGGGGTGTATAAGATTCTAAGCTTGTCCAAATATAGCAAAGCTTAGAAGATGCTGTGATGTTTTCTCCTACGCTGCTCAACCCCAACCCCAGCTCAGACACTAAGTTCTGGGTTCATGATGTCAAGACACAGATCACACATAATAATTCACAAGGCCTAGAGGAAATAGCACGGGCCTAAGAGTCATAGGGTTCGAATTCTGGATTTGTCAATTGCTTTCTGTGTGACCCTGGACAAGTCACTTAAATTCTTTGTGCCTCAGTTTCCTCAACAGTAAAATGGGAATTCAATACCTTTTCTCCATCCTACTTAGGCTGTGAGATCCATGTGGGATGGGGATTATGTCTAGGGTGATTAACTTGCCTTTACCCAGGTACTTAGAGAACAGTGCTTAACTAATACAATAATAATGTTAATAACAATGGCTTTCGTGTGCACATCCCTGTGTGTGTGTGTGTGTGTGTGTGTGTGTAGAAGCAGCATGGCTTAGTGGATAGATCATGGGCCTGGGAGCCAGAAGGACATGGGTTCTAATCCTGGCTCTACCACATGTCTGCTATGTGACCTTTGGCAAGTCACTTAACTTCTCTGACTTCTTTTAGAGTGTGAGCCCACTTTTGGGTAGGGACTGTCTCTATATGTTGCCAACTTGTACTTCCCAAGCGCTTAGTACAGTGCTCTGCACACAGTAAGCGCTCAATAAATACGATTGATTGATTCTCTGGGCGCACACAGCAAGTGCTCAATAAATACGATTGATTGATTCTCTGGGCCTCAGATACCTCATCTGTTAAATGGGGATTGAGTGTGAGCCCCATGTGGGACAGGGACTGTGTCCAATCTGCTCGACCTGTATGTACCTCAGTGGTTAGAACAGTGCTGGGCACATAGTAGATGCTTAACTAGTACCATAGTTGTCATCATTATTAATTTTGTATGCAGGACTCCTCATCAAGCTGCTGCCCTGCTGAACTGTGGGATTGGGATGAAGGGGAAACCTCCCCTGCTGCCCCTCTTCCTTCTCACACCCCTTACCCTGCATCCACCTTCGCTTTTCACAGAGCAAGCTATTAGGGTGAAGTAGGGTGGGGAGGGCGGACCTCTCCCAAGTGCTTAGTATAGTGCTTTGTACAGAATAAGCACTCAATAAATACGTTTGAATAAATGAATGAATGTACCAGGAAATATCACTCAGCACAGTAGACTGGGAAGCAACCAGGTTTCTTCCATCCCCCCCTCCAAGGGGTAGGGGTCCTCCTCTATTCCTGCTCTCTGGGGGACCCCAGGCAAAGGCTGATCAGTTCTGTCCAGCTGGTTGGACATGTAAGGCCAACCGAGGTCCCCCCTTGCTCCTTTACATCTCCACCACTGCTTCAGCTGACTGTGCTCTGATGATGTCATCACAATGAGCTACCCATGACATCATCAATGCTCCACCATGGATGGCATCATTTGTATATGCACATAATGTAAGTGCATTATGGGCGGGGAATGTGTCTGCTACTTCTGCTGTATTGTACTCTTCCAAGTACTTAGTACAGTCTGCACATAGTGAGTGCTCAATAAATATCACTGATTCATTGATTAATACACCCATGCACGTTGTAATGCCCAGATTGATTAAAAGGGGACATTTATAGATGAGAGAGATGAGGGAAAGGTGGAATGTTTAAGAAGCAACAACTTATCTGACTGCCCCTGAGTTTCCTACCGTTATGTTTTGTGTAAGAAGGCGAATTACTAGGCAGCCATCTCTATTCTGGATAAAGATATTTTATTTAGAGCAGATATTTTTGACTACTATTCTTGTTATTAATTATTTAAAGTTAAGCTGTATCCTATGTCACCCTAAAAACAAATTTAGAAGGTAGGTTTGTAGAAAAAGTTATTTTTTTCCTTAGTTTAAGTTTCAAATCATTTTGCAAATATTTCATTTTCACTTTTTAAATATCACAGGTTACAGTGGTACCGAGTTACATATCGTTGGAGAAATAAGTGTGAATTTGAGAGCAATAACTGGGAAAAAGTAGTCATGTTGAAAAGGTTATAGTATTTACATTGCTTTTTGCCATTTCAGAAAAGCTGCAGGAAGTAAAATTGTTAAGGCTTGTTTTTCAGACCTGCTAAATGTGTTCCTTTTAGGTATTTCTTATATGCATGCTGTCCAGAAACTACCTCAAATACCTTGTTTTATGGGAATTTGGAATACTGGGCTTTTTATTCATTTATTTTTACCATATCTACAATTATTCTTTGTTTAAATCAAAAACCAAAAAGTGTGACAGCAGGTCATTGATTTGGGTAGGTTGCCATCCAATTTGTGTTAGTGTTAGAATTCTTTCTCTTTCTAGACCTTCCACATTGTTTTTGCTTTAATGTTAATCATAATTTGAGGAACACATTAAATGTGTTTTTTGCTACCTACTAGTGCCATTGTTTTAACCTGTGGTTCGTTAAGGAATATGAATATATTAGGCAGTAGCCTTACAAACCCACAAATGGGCCTGTAGCAAGAGCTGAGAGTCCTTCCAAAGGAAAACTTGGGGTTGAGCTTGGTTGCGTAGTAATCAGTGGTGTTTATTGAATGCTTACTATGTGCAGTGCTCTGCACACAGTAAGCGCTCAGTAAATACGATTGAATGAATGAATGAATGAAATAAATACGATTGAATGAATGAATGAATGAATGCAGAGCACTGTGTTAAGTGCTCGGGAGAGTGCACTACAACTGAATTAACAGACATGTTCACTGCCCATAACGAGTTTACAGTCTAGAGGGGTAAAGTAGTAATACTTCCTCTGAATATTTGATGAGTCTGGTCTGATGAGAAGACTAGTGATGGAGTAATGGAGTTGACTTTGATAGTCACAGTTCTTGAACCACCCTACCTCCACCACTCTTGGCTGCCATTCTATTCTAGAAAAGTCTTTGGGGCTGTGGATGAAGGACAAATAGGAGAAAGGCACCAGAATGAATGAATACCATACAGCCTGATTCTCAACCAGATTTTATTTGCTTCTGCTTCTCATTCATTCATTCATTCATTCATTCATTCATTCATTCATTCATTCAATCGTATTTACTGAGCGCTTACTGTGTGCAGAGCACTGTACTAAGCACTTGGGAAGTACAAGTTGGCAACATATAGAGACAGTCCCTACCCAACAGCGGGCTGACAGTCTAGAAAGGGGAGACAGCCAACAAAACAAAACATATTAACAAGATAAATAGTATAAATATGTACAAATAAAATAAATAGAGTAATAAATACGTTCAAACATATATATATATATATACAGGTGCTGTAGGAAGGGGAAGGAGGTAAGGTGGGGGGGATGGGGAGGGGGAGGAGGGGGAGAACCAGACCCTTATGTGATCATGTCCCACTGAAACAGTGATTCACAGCATGAAAAAAATAAAAGCAAACTATTTCCTTTTCCTATCTCCAGTTGCTTATTTTCTTCCCTAAACCTTATTTGTTTTTCCATTTTTCCAAATGCGTAGTACAATACATTGCGCTCATTGGGTGCTCAGTAAAGATTATTGCTACTACCTGGTGTGATATTACCTAGGGTTTTCACGCCTATATTCTAGCTTAAACAATGTCATTTTCAGAGCACCCTCCAGGGTATCCAAAGCCTAATCCAAGATCCTCTCCTTCCCTGTGCCCTGTGTCCATTCAGGCTCACAGCTTGAGCTCTCCCTTCTGTCCTGCTCTACCAGGTACCTACCTCACTTTCTCGCCTTGCCTCTAAAAAGGCCATGTGTCATCTCGACTTCTTCCCCAATCCTTCCCTCTGATTGACTCAGCTAAATCTTCACACTTCCATCAGGCAGAGGCAGGAAAGAGTGACTCTCCTGGCTTTCTCCTCCATCTCCTCAGTGTAGGTACCGGTGGAACTGGCCATCACATCCGGCCATCACATCACATCACATCACATACCCATGGAGGGAGCAACAGTTTGTTGGGTGGGTATGAGTCTTTACTCAATGAAGTTAGTATAGTTAGTATAGTTAGTATAGTTCCTCGTTAGTATAGTGGTGAGTATCCCCGCCTGTCATGCGGGAGACCGGGGTTCGGTTCCCCGACTGGGAGAAATTGTCTTTTTTTTTTCCCTTCTAGACTGTGAGCCCACTGTTGGGTAGGGACTGTCTCTATATGTTGCCAACTTGTACTTCCCAAGCGCTTAGTACAGTGCCCTGCACACAGTAAGCGCTCAATAAATACAATTGATTGATTCATTGATTGAGGTTGTTTGAAACTCATCAGGGCATGACAACAGACTGCTGGGAAAGAGAATCCGGAGCGATAGTTTGTTCTGTAGATTGGATATGTTTTCTTATACAGAACAATGAAGAAGCTATGTGGTCCACAGCTATGTTGAAGTATACATCTTAATCACCGGCAACAGTGATTGCCTCAGGATTGTCAGTGTGTAGCCTAGCGAAAAGAAGATGGGAGTCACGGGGTGGGGCTGGGTTCATTCATTCATTCATTCAATCATATTTATTGAGGGCTTTCTGTGTGTAGAGCACTGTGCTAACCATTTGGGAGAATACAATAGAACAATAGATTCCCTGTCCACAGAAAGCTTACAGTCTAGAGGGGGAGACAGACATTAATATAAACAAATAAATTACAGATATGAATGTAAGTGCTGTGGGGCTGGGAGGGAGGATGAATAAAGGTAGCAAGTCAGGGGTCTGAATAAGGGAGTAGGAGAAGAAGAAAGGAGGATTTAGGGAAGGCCTCTTGGAGGAGATGTACCTTCAAATAAGGCTTTGGAGAAGCAGCATGGCTCAGTGGAAAGAGTATGGGCTTTGGCGTCAGAGGTCATGGGCTCAAATCCTGGCTCTGCCAGTTGTCAGCTGTGTGACTTTGGACAAGTCACTTAACTTCTTTGTGCCTCAGTTCCTTCATCTGCAAAATGGGGATTAAGACTGTGAGCCCCATTTGGGACAACCTGATCACCTTGTATCCCCCCAGCACTTAGAACAGTGCTTTGCACATAGTAAGTGCTTAACAAACACCATTACTATTATTATTATTATTATTATTATTATTATTATTATTATTATTATTTTAAATGGGGGAGAGTAATTGTCTGTCAGATTTAAGGAGGGAGGATGTTCCAGGCAAGAGGCAGGATGTGGGCAAGGGGTCATTGGCAAGATAGACAAGATGGAGGTACAGTGAGAAGGTTAGCATTAGAGGAGTGAATTGTCTGGACTGTGTTGTAGTAGGAGTGTATTGAGGAGAGGTAGGAGGGGGCAAGGTGATTGAGCACTTTAAAGCCAAAGGTGAGGAGGTGGTGTTGGATGCGGAGGTGGATAGGCAACCTCTGGAGTTTCTTGAGGAGTGGGGAAACATGGTTCTAATCCCAGCTATGCTTGTTGCCTAGTGTGCAGCCTTGGTCAAGTCAATTAACTTCTCGGTATCTATTTTCTTATCTGTAATCAGGGATTAAATCTTACTCCCTCTGATTTAGACTGTGAACCTCCCATTTATATCATGTAGCAACCTGAGTACAGTGCTTGTCACGTAATAAGTGCATCTTGAAAAACTCTACAATAGATGAAGTTCCACAAAGCATAAACATTGATAATAATTATAGCTGCAGGAATTGTTAAATACTTACTGTGTGTCAACCACTCTTTTAAGTGCTGGGATAAATGCAAGATAATCATATCCAGCACAAGACAGGCCCTGCTTTACCTGGCATTCACTGTGCGTCTTCCACTTGTGAGGAGATTACTACTGCAGCTAGTACCATGATTAGTAAAGTTTATGAACCTGATGGAGCTTAGGACTGAAAGGTTACTTGATTTGTCTTTCAAAGTCTCATTTTTCATGCCCTATTCAGTAGTAATTATGCTAGGTCGGTCATACATTGCCCCAAGCTACTTTTCAATTTCACATAGGAAATGTTATAAATTGTATACCTGCATCTCAGCTCCAGTATTGAAATTTAAAGTTTCTAAGTAACTTTCCTCTACAGCTATGAATGTTCCCTCTCCTTCCCCACCTTTAGTTACTTGTTCTTTTATCTGATTCAAAACAGCAGGAGATTCAACACTGTACACCGGCCTGGCAATCTACTTTCAACATAAAAGAAGTACTGCCTCTAAAGTTTCCTTTAAGTGAAATAATGAAAGGCAGCAATGTTTGCAATCAAAATTAAACTAAGTCACCGTGTGGGACTTCAAAAATTTAGTAAGGTAGAACTTTGAAAGCTGAATAATATCAGTTTCATCATCAGCACCTTTGGTTCTGAGTAATTTCCCATGCTTGATTTCTCTTAGAAATTCACTCTTAAAATGGTTGAATTGAGGAAGGGTTATTTAATTCTACTCTTTAAATAGTAGCTTTGGTGTATAGAAACAGTTTCAACCTACAAAATTACAAATAAGGTAGCATGGGATCATTTCAGTATTTTATAGTGTTTCACTGAAATGGTGATGACCTTGATACTGACTGAAAGTGATCATTTCTGAAATCTTTAATAAGATCCAAGGAGAATAGATTGGGAAATATGTTCATACAAATAAGAAAGGGCAACTGAATAAGTCTTTTGATGTCTTTAAACCTCACCTTTGAGCCCCATGTATGGACAGTAAGTGCTCAAAAATATGACTGATGTTTGAAATCTGGGTTTTGAGCCACTGTGGGACAGAGATTATATCTGTTTGTATTTGTGTCTATCCCAGTGCTGCAAACAGTGCTTGACATGTAGTAAGCATTTTAAAATATACCATAACTAACTAGATTTTTAGATAACTGCAGGTTTGACAATCATTTATTGTTACTCATATAAAACACATTTGCAGAGTTGTCTTTTTTTTTACACTAACTAAAGCAACACACCCTTCACAAATCTTGAAGTATTTTTTTTGCAGGAGAGAGGAGGGCTTGGTGATGAATATAATTTTTATTTCCCTCCATCCAACTGAATCACAGTAAATAAAATCTGCTACTTAGATTTAGATCATCATATTCTCATCAAGCATTATGCATAAGATCAGCAAATAGTCAACAAATGGGAAATGACAGACCATGTAATGGATTCATGAATGTGTGATAGAAGTCCCTTTTCATAGCAGATTCTTCCCCCAATCTTTGAAATTAAATTCCTTCTTAATGTTCCTTCCTATTAAAGACACTACGCTGTTTTGCACAGATGGGTTTTAAAAATCTTCAAATGATTAAAACAAATTTTATCAAGCTTGCTACGGAAGGTTGACCAAAACTTGAAACTTTGAAGTTCCAAGCAACTCTCTGTGAAATAATTCACGTTTTAAAATGATTTAAATAGCATAACAAGGAGGCTTATACTGTTTTGGGGTACAGATTTCTCTTACTAAGCTTAGTCTATAGTGAACTTTCACATTTAGACTATGTTATGCCTCTCTCAGGGTACATCTTCCTCAGGGGTGAATCGCATGTCTAGAAAACTTGAGAGTGGCCGGGATTCATTCCCTGAAGAGTCACAAACCAAAAACATAACATGGCCTATGGCCTTTTATGAAGAGCCAGTATCATTGCTGTAAAAAATTGAATGTCTTGGGTTTATTCTTCATTCTTATCATCCTTCAGTTACAGTATGGCCTAGCTTCCTCAGGGTCTTATGACTCTCAGTCCCATGCTCTCTCCACTAGGTCATGCTGGCTCCCATTTAAAAATTATAATTACTAAGTAGAACTCTGATTCTTTTTCAGTTGCCAGAAAAAAAATTGCTACACTATAACCAGTAACCTGTAGTTAATACTAATTAACATTCCTTTGGATGATGGGTGTCAAATGCTTAGCAATCTCAAACGTTTCAAATTTGATATTGATGATAAGTAGAGAATGTTCCCTGTAGAGTGTCACAATTTCTAGTGATTGAGGTGATTTGTTGACCCTCTTGTGCTTAGTGTTTGAGCACCATAATTTGAAGTATAATTTCTTAGAACTTTTAGATTTTGCTTTAGCCATCACTCAGCCATTTCTGTTTAGAAGGTATGTTCTCATAGATAACAAGGGTTTTACCCAACAACTTGTGTGAAAAAGGACTGTGGAATTTTTTACCTATTTTTATATTGCATACTCTCCTTCCCCTATTTAGGTGAGCGGTAATGAAGAAAGATACTGAGCTGTCCCCAAGCTCAAAGGAAAATGTGAGATAAAGTCAATAAAATTTAGGAAAAAGAACTAGAGTGATTAGGAGAAAAAGCCGAATAGTGTGACTGCGATATGAGGGAGAAGTAAGCGGGTAGTGCCATTATACAGTTACTATGGTGACAAGGAGGACCAAAATGACTATGTTAGAAATTGACTCAATGTGAAGACTGGAAATATGATCTAAGCAACCAAAGCAACATCAAACCCCTGGTGACACCTTGTACTGCTCTTGAGAAAATCAGAACAAGTTAAAAGACTATGTGCACTCATCAGTGCTGAGGAGATTCTCGACATTGTGACCCTCTACCTTAGCAAAGAGAACCCTAGTCTCTGTGAACACTTTTTTTTTGGCAAAGGAGGAGGGCATCTTGCTCTGATGCTTCGTCCATATTTTGAACTCAGAAGGACATGAGTTCTAATCTTGGCTCTGCCACATGTCTCTTGTCTGACTTTGAGGAAGTCACTTTGCTTCTCTGTGCCTCAGTTATCTCATCTGTAAAATGGGGATTTAGACAGTGAGCCCCATGTGAGATAGTGACAATGTCCAACCTGATTATCTTGTAACTACCATAGCACTTAGTGTCTGATACATAGTACGCGTTTAACAAATACCATTAAAAAAACCCAAAAATCACACACCATCCAATATTGGGCAAAAAGCTATATGAGGAAGAGAGATTTTTGCCAAAATTTGCAGCTGTGTCCTCAGTCCAACATTTAAAATCATCCTCCTAAATAACCATGAAAACAAGAAAGCTCTTTTGTCTATTGGCACATTTGCATCTGCAAGCAATGAGATGGTAAATTATTTAAACACTTGCAAAGGCATTTCCTTAACAATCGAAACTTAAAAGATGCCACAGGACCACAAAGATGCCACAGTTATTTTCGCTTTCAAAACAATAGTGAGAGATCTGGTTGTGTAAATTATTATGTTGTAACAATATTCTGTTGCCAGTAAGATCTAGCCACAGTTTTCCAAGGTGTGTCATGAAGAATACACTATTTTCCTACTTCTCCAGAAATTACATTGGAATTAAGCAATAATTGCCAGAGGTCATAGTCATCACCGAACATTAGACTCAGAAGGAGTTCGTGGAACAACATAAGAACCTCAATGCTTTTTTCACAGGACTTTCAAAGATGCAGACAAACTCTAGCCATGAATGACTGCATTAAGCTGCTTGGAGAAGTTTAGCAAAATAAAGAATTTATATCAAGTTGGTGCAGATAAGCTTGTCAGACTTGAGAAATCCTTCAACAGTATCTTTGTGAACCATCAGTTGTTAGAGCAGAAGGTTTTTTTTGTTTTATTTTGTTTTCTGGTATTTAAGTGCTTGCTATGTGCCAGCGCTAATCTAAGGCCTGAGGTAGATACAGTCTAATCAGGTTGCATACAGTCCACGTCCTACATGGGGTTTACAGCTTTAATCCCCATTTTACAGATGAGGGAACCGAGGCACAGAGGAGTTAAGGGACTTACCCAAAGTCACAACAAACAAGTGGCAGAGCCGGGATTAGAACCCAGTTCCTTCTGATTCCCAGGCCTTTGCTGTAACCACTAGACAATTCTGCCTCAGTTGTGAAATAAGTTGTTGTTGCTGTCAAATGATGTGGGTGCAACTCACAAATTATTTGAATCCATTTTGGAAGCTTCATTGATGCCATCTCTGAATTACAGTGTATCTTCAGAACAAAATGTAGCCTAGCAGCAATGATCTCTACAACAAAAGACACACAGAAGAACCACAAAGACATTGCTAGATTGAATTAGTAGCTAGTAACAAAATACTTGACACTTAATAGGCTTAAGCTCTGGAAACCACCAAGTAAATGTGTCTGCCTAGAAATGTTCATTAAGACTATTACTGCTCCAGAATTCTGGAGCCAATTGAGTCAAAATTGAAAGCACACTATCCATCAGCTCTCTGAACCCTTTCAGAATGCTGATCATACCCTAGTCATCCTTATAATTTGCTCAACCGAATCAGGAGATTTGTTTATCCTGTTATAGGTAATCTTCAACCCTTAGTCATTGAATAACAGTGGTGATATTTTAGATTCATAACCACTTCATGCACAATTCAGCACAGCTTCAGCCACTGTGCTAAAGGGGCTGAAATTGCCAACAATTTTAACAAGAATTAGCCAACTCTGAGGAGTTTCCTGAATTCATGTGCTTGTGTGTGGGTGTGCGTGTATACAAATACATTCTTTTATTGAAACATACTCTCTCAATTTAAGGGAATGCAAGTGAGAAAGAACATTTATATAAAGGCTTGGATTTTAGAAACTGAGTACTAATTGATGTAATAGTGTTTAAATCATTCTGCTCCTCCAAACATTTTAAAGAAGCAAAGTGCTGCCAATGAAAAATTCATACTTAGAGGAATAGGAAGAATTATTTTAATAATCTCTTCTTATATAAAGAAATTAACAGTCATAAATAATGATAATGATAATGTTGGTATTTGTTTAGTGCTTACTGTGTAGAAAAGCATTTACTAAGTTCTGGGGTAGATACAATGAAATTAGATTGGACACAATCTCTCTTCCTCATAATAATAATTATGATTTGCCAGCCACATAACCTTGGGTAAATCACTCAACTATGTGCACCCCTGTTTCCTCATTAGTAAAATGGGTTTTAAATACTCATTCTCCCTCCCACTTAGATTGTGGCCCGTCTGGGCCAGAGTCAGTGTCTGACCTGATTATCTTATATCTACTCCAGGGCTTGGTAGATTGTAAATGCTGAACAAATAATTGTAGTACAATTATTACTATCATCCCAGAACTTTCTATGATGCTTTGAACATGGCAAGTGTTTAAAGCATGCCTACCAAAAAGAGATTGTGAAATATTAAGCTTTAGGACATTACTAAGAGTGGCATTGTGGCTTCTCTAGGTGTGGCAAATTGATTCAGAGTGCTGAATTGATTGAATGCTGTGAGAGAAAGGGGTCAAGGAAAGGTGGAAGAGAGCTGCTCTTGCTTTCTAATTTGGGCTTTGTAAACTGAGAAAGCATGGAAAGAGCATCTCTAGGGAGGAGTTGAAAGACTTCACAGAGCAAAGGGACGACAAGGAGAAGCTAGCAACACCCAGAAACTGAGCAGGGATGGGATGGGTTTACAAGCAGAAAAGCAGTAAGAGTAGAAGGATTGTGATCTGGTTCTTCAAGAGATGGAGACACCTTACCCCATTCTGTTTTTCCCCCAGCTAGAACCAGGGGCCAGGTGAGTATCAGCGATTGAAAGAGCAGGCGGAAAAGATGAAGGAAGGTGGTGTGGAAGGACAGGTGGGGTACAGAAATGGAAGAAGGGAGGCTGAACCAGGCTCTCTCAGGTGGAGTCTGGCAACCAGTAAATTAAAGTGGAAAGGTGTAATGAATCCATCAGGAGCATCAGGAGTGTACTAATCACTGAGGGGTAATACAAGGAAATCATTCATTCATTCATTCATTAAATCATATTTATTGAGTGCTTACTGTGTGCAGAGCACTATACTAAGTGCTTGGGAAGTACAAGTTGGCAACATATAGAGACGGTCCGTACCCAACAGTGGGTTCACAGTCTAGAAGGGGGAGACAGAGAACAAAACAAAACATATTAACAAAATAAAATAAATAGAATATGTACAAGTAAAATAAATGGAGTAATAAATATGTACAAACGTGTATACATATATACAGGTGCTGTGGGGAAGGGAAGGAGATAAGGCGAGGGGGAGGAGGGGGAGAGGAATCAGTTTCAGTTTCAGGAATCAAAATCAGTTTGAACATAGTCCCTGCCCCGCATTAGGCTCATAGTCTTAATCCCCATTTTACAGATGAGTAATCGAGGCATAGAGAAGTAGAGTAACTTGCCTCAGGTCACACAGCAGACAAGGGGCAGAGCTAGGATTAGAACCCATGACCTCTGAGTCCCTGGCCTGTGCTCTATTCACTAGGTCACCCTGCCTCTAGGAAGAAACTTGGAAGATCATATTGATTGTGGTATTTGTTAAGCACATATTCCGTGCCACGCACCATTCTAAGTACTGGGTTAGATTCTAAATAATTAGGTTGGATAAAGCCGCTCTCATACTGGGCTTCCAGTCTAAGCGGGAGGGAGAACAGGTATTTTACCCCCACTTTTACACACGAGGAAATGGAGGGCAAGATAAGTAACTTTGCTCAAGGTCACTGATAGGCAAGTAATGGAACTGAGATTAGAACCCAGGTCTCCTGACACCCCAGCTGGCATTCTTTCCACTATGCCATGTTGATTCACATGTCACCTGATAATCATCTGATCATCCGAAAGAGGGACAAAGCAAGGTACCTTAAAGAAGATAGTAAATGTATATTTTGAAAGGTGCAGATGTTAAATGCTATAGTTCATAACCTCATGAAGCATTATGGTCTCGTGGAAAGAGCCCAGGAGGGAGTCAGAGGATCAGGGTTCTAATCCCAGCTCTGTCAATTGCTTGCTGTGTGACCATGGGCAAGTCACCTAACCTGTGACTCAGTTTCCTCAAATGAAAAATGGGTATTCCATGTTTGTTCCCATTCCTACTTAGACTGTGAGCCCCATACGAGACAGGGACTTGTCCAAGATGATAAACTTGTATCTACCCCAGGGCTGAGTATAGTACGTGAGGCATAGTAAGCACTTAATAAATAAAATAGTGCTTGACACATAGTAAGTGCTTAATAAATACAATAACAAACAAACCTCAGTAGTTCTGAACAAGACCAACAAATGTTAAGCAATTTCAAGGAAAAACTGAGGGAAGCATTTAAGGAAGAATTGGAGTGCTTAAAAGAGGGAATGGCAGAGAATGTTTCCACCTACTCTGTTGTGTTGTACTTTCCCAAGCACTTAGTACAATGCTCTGCACATAGTAAGTGCTCAAAAAATAAATTGATTTGGATTGTACCCAGTTGAGGAAGGAAGAGTGGGTATTGGTGACACTGAAGGAAAAAGCTGCTCAGGGAAGGAGTCCTGGGTAGTATTACAAAGTGTTTTTAAGGGAAAGAAAATGACATTTGCTCAAAATAGAGCTGCTGCTAATAATAATAATGGTATTTGCTAAGCATTTACTATGTGCCAAGCACTGTTCTAAGCACTGGGGCAGATACAAGGTAATCAGGTTGTCCCACGTGGGGCTCACAGTCTTAATCCCTACGTTACTTATTTGGTAACTGAGGCACAGAGAAGTTAAGTGGCTTGCCCAAGGTCACACAGCTGACAAGTGGTGAAGCTGGGATTAGAACCCACGTCCTCTGACTCCCAAGGCCGTGCTCTTTCCACTAAGCCACGCTGCTTCTTGGAGCAGAAGGGGTGGTGACTTTGTAATAAAAGCAGCAGATGGTGCAGATGTTCTGGGGAGCGCATTGGACAGATCTGTAGGAAGTGTGGGATGGTGGGAATAAAGATACAGGGCATCCTCACTTTTACATCAGAAACATAAAAAGAAGGACATCAAGAACTGGAGGCTGCTCTCTCTGCTGAATGTCCCCATGGTACAACCTGATCACCTTGTAACCTCCCAGCGCTTAGAACAATGCTTTGCATGTAGTAAGCTCTTAATAAATGCCATTATTATTATTAATACTAAGGTCACTGAAGATCCTGGAGATGTACTTGTACTTGTAGGATGTACCTTGTACTTCCCAAGTGCTTAGTACAATGCTCTGCACACAGTAAGCACTCAATAAATGTGATTGGATGAATTAGCTTGTGTCCACCTCAGTGCTTAGTACAGTGCCTAGAACATAGTAAGTGCTTAACAAATACCACAATTATTTTTATTATTATAGACAAAGTCCTGACTGTACTGAGCTGCCATATAGTCATCCCCATTTGGCTCAACAGTGGAAAAATGTCACTGAAGATGACTGCAGCCTAAGCTAGGGTACACACTATAGATGCAATTTAGCCCTTTCATTTTCACTTGCTGGAAAAATAATATTTTCCTGAGCCACTACTCCCTGCCCTTGGATTCAGGGCTCACATACCAGCTCTTCTTCAGGAAAGAATTTTTCTCTCCCTTTCCTTTTCCAGGCCAGATTGGGCAAACAAAGTTTCAGGAAGTTTGCTGGGGTGATGCCATCAGACTGCATCCCTGGAATGGTTGGGAAGGATCGATGATCCGTAATGTTAGCATCAGCATCCTCATTCGTGCCCTGAGGGCAAGCTCCTCCCCAAACCATCACTCTCTACCCCCAAAAAAGAAAAAAAGTGTGACATGAAAAGTTTGTGCTCTTCTTCTGTGGAGGGCTATTTTTATCACTATTATTATTATTAACATTGTTAATAATAATGCACTTAGAACAGTGCTTTGCACATAGTAAGTGCTGAACAAATATCATCATTATTATTGTTAATATAATATATAATATACTATGATATAATATAATAATGATTAATGATGATGGTATTTATTAAGCACTTACTATGTGCTAGACTTTGTTCTAAGTATGGGGGCAGATACAAGGAAGTCAGTTTGGACACAGTCTACATCCAACATGGGGCTCACAGTCTTAATCCCCATGTTACTGATGAGGAAACTGAGGCCCAGAGAAGCAAAGTGTCTGCTTGTGACCTTGGACAAGTCAAATGGCAGAGTCAGTATTACAACCCAGGTCCTTTTGATTCCCAGTCCTGTGCTCTATCCACTGGTACTTAAATGCTTGTATTTGCTCTCTGGTTCAGTTTTTGTTTGGCCTGTCTTGGCACCTTGCCAAGATTGACTTGTTTTTCCGTATTTACTCTCCTATTTCTTTCCTTACCTTCCCTTGTTCAACTTCTCATTAATTTATATTGTGAGTTCTTTTGTCTGAGTTACAATTTTGTACCTTTCCCCAGTGCTACATATCGTAAGCACTTAATAAATGGCATAAACAGTACTTTTTTATCCTTTTTGGTTAAGGTATTAGTTGATGGTTAGGCTGACTTGGAAACTTTTACTTTACCTACTGATATTTTTTTTGTTGCTGTGTCAGGCCCTGTACTAAGGACTGGGGTAGACATATGCTAATCAGGTTAGACACCATCCATGCCCCACATGGTGCTCAGAGTACTAATCCCCATTTTGCAGATGGGGTAATTGAGGCACAGAAAAGTTAAGTGATTTGCCTTGGTTCATACTGCAGACAAGTGGCAGAACCAGAATTAGAAACAGGTTATTTTGACTTCCAGACTGGTGCTCTATCCATTATACCACACTGCTTCTCATTTTGAGTCATTAGGCCATAATTTCATATTCACATGAAAACAGTTTTATGCTACTGGGCATGCTTTTGCCACAGCAGGTGTTGCTTAACCAGATGCTGGAGTCTTTATAATTAATATGCAGCTTCATGTTAAACATGCCTCCTACTTTTACCCTGTCAGAGATATGGAACATTGGTTTGCGCTGCCAACACATTGTTAAAGTGGAAGTGATTCTGTGACTGACCTATTTTCTGTTCAGTACCCATTGGGGCAAGCGATTATGTAAACGTACCTTAGGATTTGGAGCTCTAATAAGTCCCATATGTCTCGATATTCAACTGAGGGAAGCAAACCATGATATTTCTTCATTGGAATGCTTAAAGATTTAAACTCTTATTTCATTTCAGGAATTTTTTTTCATAGATGGTTTATCTGTCATTAGTTCTTGATGAATAATTTACATTGGAATTTAGTGGTCACTTAAGCTTTTTCAACAAAAGCAACTGTTTTATTTGGTTTTAACAAAGAATGGAGGTGACACTCAAACCACTTAGAAACCTAAAAATAGTATGGGGTTGAACATTCATTTTGATAAAATATATATTCCAAATGATATTTTTAAATGTAATTTATAAAATATATACAAAAAATTCTTAGTAAAACCAATTTTTGGATTTTTAATCCCAGTCAAATTAATTTTAGAAATTATAGATCTTTGAGTTACAATTTTACTATTTTTCTGAGGTCGTTTATTTAGAGTCTGTGCTAATATCCGTATCAAAATTTCACATATTGCATTTTTTATTAAATGAAACTTTTTTTATTTGAAAAAGTACTGATCAGTACTAATTATATATGTTTAGTGGGCAGGAAATGTCGGTGCGTGTGGAGAGTAGAATAATCTTGTGCTTTAAAATTCTGTCAGAAGGTTAATATTAGTAGTCAGAGTCATAATCATATTAAGCACTTACTGATAGTACACAGGTGAGAGTTAGACAGGGTTACTGGTCCTCAAGGGGCTCATGGTCTAAGACCAAAGGGTTAAAGGACACAGGTAAACAACATTTAAGAAGAAATAATTGTTATTATAATTATGGTACTTGTAAAGTGCTTACTATGTGCCAAGCACTGTTCTAAGCACTGGGGTAGAAACAAGTTTATCAGGTAGACACAATAATAATAGTAATAATAATAATAATGGTATTTGTTAAGTGCTTACTATGTGCTAAGCACTGTGGCAGACACAAGATTATCAGGTTGTCCCACATGGGGCTCACAAATCTTAATCCCCACTTTACAGATGAGATAACTAAGGCACAGAGAAGTTAAGTGACTTGCCCAAAATCACACAGCTGACAAGTGGTGGGGCTGGGATTAGAACCCATGACCCCTGACTTCCAAGCTTGTGCTCTTTCCACTAAGCAACGCTGCTTCACTGTCTCTGTCCCATATGGGCGCTCAGTCTCTAAGTAAGAGGGAGTAGGATTTAATCCCCATTTTACAGATAAAGTAACTGGAACAGAGAAGTTAAGTGACTTGACCAATGTTAAACAGCAGACACATGACAGAGTAAGGATTAGAATCCAGGACCTCAGACTCTCAGGTCGGTGCTCTTATTAGGCAATACTGCTCCTCAAAAAAGAAAATAGAACAGTACAAACAAAATCAACGTAAGAGATGAGGACGTAAATTAAAAGCAGCCGGGTTACTTTTCCTAGGAAAGCAGAGATGGGAGCTTTTCAAGGCTCTAAGACTAGCAGTCAAAGCCACAGAGACCACCACCCCAGCTGACGGCCTTTCCAGTGTGCTTCCTTCTGGAAGAGGTGTGCTACCTCTTCTTCTGTCCTTCCTTAAGGAATGGAGCAAAGTGGGTTGGGAATGAATGAGACCCTTGATAACCACAGTGGGGTTTACTGTTGAAGTGGCTCAGCAAGCCGGTGGATTGAAGGCTGAAGCGTGGGCTTCCCCTGCCTCCTCCTTTCCCACTGAAATGGAGCGATGTTATAGATTAGATATTTTGAATGAATATCTTGGCTACCACGCTTAGATGACAGTAACTATTCTTCTGACGCCACAAAATTAAGTGTAATGAACTTCACAGAACCTATTTCAAAGTTGGTGAAATGAAGATGTGCCAGTTCTCAAATCACTGTGGTTTATGTGTTTGTGGCTTCGAGTGATTAATATTGTAAAGAAGGCCAGATATGCTCCATAATCTCCTCTTGCTAATCGCTGATAATGTTCTGGATGCATCTGTCTTTTTATGCTGGATGTAACAGTCATTTGTGGGGAGTGCAGCATTTGAGTCACTTTTTTGGGGATCAGTCAATGCTATTAGTACATACAAGATTCCATTTTATTAAGGGGCTAGTCACCCAATATAAGGATTATATGGTATCTCATTTCTTTCTCTTCTTTTCCTCCTTTCTGCCTCTCCTGATCATCCATTCATTCAATCATATATATTAAGCACTTATTGTGTGCAAAGCACTGTACTAAGCACTTGGGAGAGTAAAATACAACAGCGGACACGTTTCCTGCCCACCATGAGCTCACAGTCTAGAGGAATCAGTTCACTGTTTATTGGCATCCTTGTGAGAAGGTGGACAGGATGTGAGAGAGATGAGGAGATTCTGCAAATGGCAAATTTTGTTACCTTCACCCACTCTTTCTTATTTTTTTATGGTATTTAAGTATTTACTATGTGCTGGACACTGTTCTTAGCTCTGGGGTAGACACAAGGTAGTCAGGCCCACATCCTTCATGGGGCTCACAGTCTTAATCCCCATTTTACAGATGCGGGAACTGAGGCCCAGAGGAGTGAAGTGACTTAGCCAAGTTCACACAGCAGACAAGTGACAGATCCGGGAATAAAACTCAGGTCTTCTGCATCCCAGGATCCTGCCCTATCCATTAGCCAACCCTGTTACTGCTTTTTTGCAGTGGTGGAAAGAGGAATACGTAAAGAGAGTTGAAATCTATACTTACTGAGTTACTGATTCAGCCACTTCGCATTGCTTCAACCTCCAACAACCTTGTTCTCCCACCTCTTTCCATTATTTATAAATAATTTTCTCCGGCAGTCTCCTGTGACTGTTTCTTAAGGGCAGGGAAGGTATGTCTTCTGTTGTACTTTTCCAAATGCTTATTACAGTGCTTTGCACTCACTTGGTGTTCAGTAAATGTCCTTGATTAGTTGCTTTTCTCATTGAACTTTCCCACCAGGCATTTTACCAAAGTTGCTGGCAAGTAGTATAATTAAAAGTTTAATTTGTTGTCCTTGTCCGTGCACACTTTAGATGGAGGTAAATCAGTCAAATTTATTGAGTACTTACTATGTGTACTATGTGTCGAGCACTGTAATTAGCACTTGGAAGAATACAGTACCATATTATGTAACATGTTCCCTACCCACCAGGAGCTCATAGTCTAGAGGGGGGAAACTGACATTAAAAAGAATAAATTATGGATATGTACAAAAATGGTTTAGGGCTGAGGGTGAGGTGAATATCAAGGACCTAAAGGATATGAAGCCAAGTGCAGGCATTGCAGAGGGAGAGGGAGTAAGGGAAAAGAGGGCTTAATCAGGGAAAGTCTCTCTGTAGAGATGTGATTTTAATAAGGCTTTGAAACTGGAAATAGTGGTGGTTGGTCATATATGGTGAGGGAGGAAGTCCCAGGCCAAAAGGAGGATATGGGCAAGGGTGAGGCCCCAAGATGGATGAAATTGAGGAACAGTGAGTAAGTAGGCATTAGTGGAGCAAAGGGAGTGTTTTGGGTCTCTGCCACTTGTCTTTTGTATGACTTTGGGGAAGTCACTTCACTTCTCTGGGCCTCAGTTACCTCATCTGTAAAATGTCTCAAGACTGAGCCCCACGTGGAGCAGGGACTATGCCCAATTCGATTTGCTTGTATCCACCTAAGCACTTAGTACAGCACATAGTAAGTACTTAAGTTCCTTCATAATTATTATTATTAGGAGGGACAAGCTGATAGAGTGCTTTAAAGCTGATGGAAAGGATTTTTTCTTTGAAGCAGAAGTGGATAGACAACCACTGGAAGAGTAGGGAAATGTGGACTGAATTTTTATTTATTTTTTTTAGAAAAATGATCCAGGCAGCTGAGTGAAATATGGTCTGGAGAGAAAGAAGCAGGAGGCAGGGAGGTCAATGAAGAGGCTGAGGCAGTACTCACATCAGGATAATAATAATAATTGTGGTATTTGTTAAGCACTTACTATGTTCCAAGTACAATACTAAGCAGTGGGGTGGATAAAGGCAAATCGGTTTGGAAACAGCCCCTGTCCCATGTGGGGCTCACAGTCTCAATCCCCATTTTACAAATGAGGGAGCTGAGGCACAGAGAAGAGAAATGACTTGCCCAAAGTCACATAGCACACATGTGGCTGAGACAGAATTAGAACCCACGACGTT
Organism: Tachyglossus aculeatus; assembly: GCF_015852505.1. Taxonomy (NCBI): domain Eukaryota; kingdom Metazoa; phylum Chordata; class Mammalia; order Monotremata; family Tachyglossidae; genus Tachyglossus; species Tachyglossus aculeatus. The sequence continues at coordinate 30,155,315 of NC_052079.1, read as the reverse complement.
CTGACCCCCAGGCCCGTGCTCTATCTGCTCAACCATGCTGTTTCTATGAAAAGTGCTTGGATCAGCATAGTAGCAGTGTGGATGGAGAGGTAAGGACAGGTTCTGAAGATTTTAGTGATGTGAAGGTAAAACTGACAGGATTTGGTGACAGAGTAAATAGGTGAGTTGATTGAGAGAGATAAGTTGAGGATAATGCCAAAGTTATGATTTTGTAAGGTAGGCAGGATAGTGGTATTGTCTGCAGTGATGGAAAAGACAAGGGAAGGACATAGTTTGGGTGGAAGATAAGTTCCATTTTGGACATATTTTGTTTGAGGTGTCAGTGGAACATCCAGGTGGAGATGTCCAGAATGCAGAAGGAAGTGGGAAACTACAGAGAACTAGAGAGGTCAGGGCTGGTGAAGTAAATTTGGGAATCATACCATAGATCTGGTATTTGAAGCCATAGAAGTGAATAAATTCTCTAAGGGAGTAGTTTAGATAGAGAATATCAGGGGGTTCCAGAACTGAGCCTTCAGGAACCCCCATTGTTGGAGGGTGGAAGGCAGAAGAGGAGCCTGCAAAAGAGACTGAAAAGGAGCATCAGGGAGATAGGAGAAGGACAAAGTCAGAACAGGGTTAGTGAAGTCAAGGTTGAATAATATTTCAAGGAGAATGGGGTGGTCCAGTATTGAAGATAGCTGAAAGATCACTGGGGATTAGGATGAAATAAAGGCTGTTGGGTTTGGAAAGAAGATCATTGTCGACCTTTGAGAGAGCAGTTTCTGTGGAGTAAAGGATCTCAACAGGTCAATTTTCCCACCAGTCAGATTGCTGTAAACACTCAACAGGCAGATATGCCCTCTATTCAGAGGATGGGGATGAGAGTGGTGGATTGTGAACCAGTGTTTGGATGAAAGAACCAAACCAGCCGAGATTTCCCAGAAGTCTTGTGGGAGTCATAGAATAGCAAGCTGCTAATTTATTGTAATTTATTGTCTAATGCAATATAGGTATTTTTGGAGATACTGATTTTCTCCATGGAAGCTGAAAAAGACATTTGTTAGATGAGTTATAAAACTCCGACAGAAGGGAGAGTTTGGGTTTCTTTAGGCAAGAAGTGATTCATTCATTCAATCGTATTTATTGAGCACTTACTGTATGCAGAGCACTCTACTAAGTGCTTATGTTATGTTGAGGTTTGGGTGTAGCAGGTCAGAGCATATATGGCTTGAACTAGAAATTCCCCAAAGTGTCTTGGAGCTTGGCTGGTCATGGCGAGGTGCATTTATCCACAGTGAAGACAAAGTGACTAATGAGACTTTGTATTGATTTTTCCTTGGGAAAGTAAATTTATATTTATAGTGCAGGTTGAGTATAGTTAATTTGGAATGAAAATCTTGCTTGTGGTACAAATAGTCATTTCTATTCAATTACAAGAGGGTTTTTTTGGTTAGTTTTAATTGGTTTCTTAGCTCAGTAACTTCTGTACAAACTAAGAGTGCAGTTGTGCTTGTCAAAAGGTATTATGCAGAAGATTTTACCTTTAGGCCTTCTAAGCTATGACTGACCATACAGCTTTGCTGTTTCATCCAATAATGACAGATGACAGCTTCCCCATAGTTCTAAACATCTAGGAGGCAAACGCAAGAGCAGAGGTCATTAGCAGCACATGCCAGTACATAACAGGAAAAAAAAACAAGAAACAGCATTACAGTGCTCTTAATTTCATGACATACACACTTTTTTGTGCTGTTCCTATCTAGTGAACATTCAAATCCTAGGGGATTGTGCTTGGTTTAAACATGTGCATTAAAATAAATTAAGAACTCTTGGGAATTTTGAATAGAAAGACCTATCAAATTTTTTGAGTGAATCATGCAAAATTTCACATTTGTCATGAGAAAGATCACCCATAAAAAATATGGGTCAAGTCTTTGCACAAGGCATGCTCTTTCCTGTTGATTTTCTTCCTTTGCAGTCTGTGATATAAGGTTTAAGAGCAGAGCTGTTTTAAAATCTTTGTCTTGGGAAAAGTTATTTGAGAAGTAATTTTCTTCAGTACTCATAACTAAGAGCCAAAATAAATGTGCTCTGGGACTGCTTCTTACACTTTATGCATATTATTTTGCTTACAAGAATTAATTCCATAATTGGTGATGACTGCAAAGACATTCCTAAACAATGTTTTATGTAGAAAAAAAACTCTCAGAAAGGCAAGAAAATGATTTACAAACTGGAAGGACACATCACCAAGCTTGATGTGTGTTTCTCATGCCATAACAGAATACATTTACATATGTGCTTACTTATGGTGTCCAGTTATCCAGTTTTAATATGGTACCAGATGGTTTTATATCTCTTTGAACGTTCCAGTACATAACTTTTCTCCACCATGGGGCTCAAGATGTTCACAAGGCTTTATACCAACCTGGAAGGGAAACACAAAAGCTTTGGAGTAAGCATGGTGGGAGTGACTCAAGTACCCCCAAAAGAGAAGATGTAGGATTTTTCACTCCCATGGCTTCAACTACCATCTCTATGCAAATGTTTCCCAAATCTACCTCTCCAGCCAAAACCTCTCTCCTCCTCTGCAACCTCACATTTACTCCTGCTTTCAGGACATGTCCACCTGGCTGTTCCACTGACACCTCAAACAAAACATGTCCAGAACAGAACATCCCACCCAAACCCTCTCCTACCCTTTACTGTCCCATCACTTTTGACATCACCACCTTCCTTCCTATCTCCCAAGCCCATAATCCTGGAATTATACTAGACTCATCTCTCTCATTCAATCTTTGTCAAATCCTACCTGTTCTACCTTCACAACATAGATAAAATCAGCTTTCATCTCCATCCAAACGGGTACTATCCTGATCCATCATATCCCGCCTTTATTATTACATCAGCCTCCTTGGTGATCTCCCTGTTTTCTGGTTCTCTCCCCACTCCAATCCCTACTTCACTCAGCTGTCCAGATCACTTTTCTCAAAAAAATGTTTAGCCCTCATCTTCCCATGAACAGAAAGGCCTTTCATCAGCATTAAAGCACTCAATGAGCTTGGCCCTCCTACCTTTGTCTTGTCATATGCTGTTGAGTTGTCTCTGAACCATAGTGATTCCATGGACATATCTCTCCCAGAACACCTCACATCCATCTGCAATCATTCTGGTAGTGTATCCATAGAGTTTTCTTGGTAAAAATATGGAAATGGTTTACCATTTGCCTCCTTCTGTGCAGTAAACTTGAGTTTCTGCCCTCAACTCTCTCCCATGCCATTACTTTCCAGCACAGGTGAGTTTTGATTTGTAGCAGGTCCACTCACTAGCCACTGGCCAGCTAAGAATGGTATGGGTATGCCTGTTCTTCACTCTCCCTCCCATATCTGTGACTGGCAGAGTACTGAAAACTCTCCAGATGTGATTCTGAGAAGGGGCCTCCTACCTTACCCGGCTGATTTTCTCCCACAACCCAGTCTGCTCATGATGCACCTTATTTGTTCTACTTCAATCTCATGCATCTTGCTGCTGACACTCTCCCACATCCTCCTTATGGCCTGGAACTCCCTTCCCCTCCATATATACCACTTGTCCCACTTTCAAATTTTTAAGTGCTTAGTACAGTGCTCTACACAAAGTAGCTGCTTAATAAATACCTTAGAAAATTGTTCATTGAAATCGAGGCTTTCCCCGATTAAGCCCTCTTTTCATCTACTCCCTCCACCTTCTGCATCTGCTGTGTGTCTGTGTGTGTGTAGAAATATATTGTGGGTGATATCTGGAAATATGTGAATGCCAGGAACAGCAGCAGGTGCTTCAAACAATGTAGATGGCAGCATAATAAAGAGACATCTTTTTGTATGCACAATGTGGTTGGGAATCCATGTACTGTTAATTGCCTTTTCAACACCACATTTAGCCTGTAGGTGAACTTCACAAACACTGGCTCCATTTTTGAGGACAACTGCGTCATTGTCTCTTTTTAACTCTGTGTGTGTGTGTGTGTGTGTGTGTGTGTGTGCACGCGCGCGCACACACGTGGTGCGTGGTCATATGTATGAGTTTGAAATATATGTATTTGAGTTTGAAATGTAAATCAAGAGAGAGTGCCAGGAGGTTTCTATTTTAAAGAGAAGTTATACAAAATATTTTGTTTTGGAACATAGCCCAAAAAGATATACATGGAAAGGGCATTTCAGTTGGGCTGTATTTTAGTGACTTTGAAATGCTGAAGGCTGAATTCAGTGTGATCCTGAGCCATATGCTAAGCTGTATCTTAGACGGTTGAAAAACAAGCTGAGTGAATGTTTTTTCTCCGGGGAGAATTTACGGGTCAACCAACTTTGCTGTTTTTTTTACCTGCCTCTTTTGCATGAAATGCCTTCTGCCTCAGACAGTGCCCTTCACTTTAGCACGAGACCCTGAATAAATCAATTTGTCATGGTGGCATTAACTCAACTATTTAAACTGACAGTTTAAGTGAAGCATTCACCTTACTCATCCTCAAAATCGCCAGTGACTTCCATCTTGACAAATCTAATGGACTACACTCTATCCAGCTTGAAATGTTGGCTGCCTTTCACACTATGGACCTCTCCATCCTCCTGGAAATCAATCAATCAATGGTATTTATTGAGTGCATACTTTGTGTAGAGTACTCTACTAAGCACTTGCACAATACAACAGAGGTAGACATATTCCTTGACCACGAGGATCTTACAGCCTAGATAAAATGCTGTCTAGTATTAATTTTGCTGTAATAGCTTTCTTTAGCTCAATCTCAACTCCTCTGTCTTTTTGGCTCAGTGGAAAGAGCCCAGGCTTTGGAGTCAGAGGTCATGGGTTCAAATCCCAGCTCTGCCAACTGTCAGCTGTGTGACTTTGGGCAAGTCAATTAACTTCTCTGTGCCTCAGTTACCTCATCTGTAAAATGAGGATTCAAACTGTGAGCCCCCGTGGGACAACCTGATCACCTTGTAACCTCCCCAGCGCTTAGAACAGTGCTTTGCACATAGTAAGCGCTTCACAAATACCATTATTATTATTAGTATTATTTGGTATTTGTTAAGCACTTACTATAATGAGCATTCAGAAGAAGAAGGTAAAGGCTTTGGCCACGTTTGAGGAAAACTGCATAAACCCTTTTGAAGAATTGTAAATCTCTGATTGCACATGTCCGAGAGTCTATTTCCAAACCAATCATATTTCGTTCAGAATAATTTACTTAAAAAAGGAACACAAGAGGAAATTTTTCATATAATAAAATCCAATAATAAACCACAAAACCCTTGTTTCTCTGGCCTACCTTTTCCCCTGTCCTGATTAGGTGATAAAGAAGCTCATTCCAGGTCAGGACAGAAAATATCAAAACTGGAGTTCTTGGACAGGTCTGAATTGAAAAAGACTTTGGGTTCCAATGCTGATGTAGAGCATAGTTGGGGATTAGGACAAGGATTGTTCTCCCACCTCTAGACCGTAAACTTATTGTGGCCAGGGAACCTATCTGCTAATTCTGTTGTATCATACTCTCCCAAGTGCTTGTTACAGGCTGTGCACACAGTAAGCGCTCAGTAAATGTGACTGATTGATTCCAAAATTGAGGTAGAACATAATCCAGGTTTAGTACTAGGACTGTTTTCCTCTTCTAGACTGTAAACTCGTTGTGAGCAGGGACCATGTCTGGCTAACTCTGTGATATTGTACTCTCCCAAGCACTTAGTACAGTGTTCTACAAATAGGGAGCAGTTAGTAAATATCATTGATTGATTAATCAGGGTGAGATACCGTGCTCAAATGTGGCTAGAAAGAAGTTTATTTTAGAGTCAAGGTGAAAAAGTGATGCAATGTTGTTCTGATAAATACAATACAAATAAAAAATACATTCTCATTGAATAATTTATGCAGGTTGGATTGTTACTCCTATTTTCTCATTTTGTGCTATCAATTAAATTGTGTGTGGTTTTAAAATGCTTGATTTCCTACATATAAGAAAATACAGAAAACCTTATCCCTAGCTACTCAGACTTTGCATGCGGAAATGACACGTTGACATACACAAATATCATTTCTCCGTGACTAAAGTCATGCCAGAGTGTCGAACACTCTGCTTTTTATAGAGAGCGTATATTTTATCAAGGGAAATACAAACTTCTTTATAGTTAGTAATCCATGATATATTAAAAAGCATTTTCCTTTCAGTTTGGTAGTGACCCTCCTAATAGAGAATAATGTGATAATCCCCTTTAAAATGTTTTCTCTTTTAGGAATTTGCTGCTCTAACCAAGGAGTTAAGTGCATGCAGGGAGCAATTGCTGGAAAAGGAAGAGGAAATTTCTGAACTTAAAGCTGAAAGAAACAATACAAGAGTGAGTAGCAATTTTTGTTTTTTGCCTGTTTCTTTTGCCTTTAATTAGCTTTGCATTTTGTGTTCTAGTCTTTCAAAATTAATCAAATATTGACATACTTACTTATTCATTTGAGATTTGCCATTAGTTCCTAAAAGGGAATTTACCAGATATAATGAAATGTTATTTTAACCAAAATAATTATTTTCTTTCCACTGAATTACAGAAGGTCATCTATTCCATTTCTCAAAGTTTGAGCATTCCAACTAAATGAAAATGGGAAATGGGAAGCAAATAATAGGGTCTCATAATTTAAAGCATTAAGGTTTCTTGTGAAGATTTTTGAGAAGTGATTTTCATCGAATTGCTTCTAATGTATTTTAATAATAATTATGATAATAATTGTGGTATTTGTTAAGCGCTTACTATGTGCCAGGCACCGTACTACTAAGGGCCGAGATATATACAAGCAAATCACTTTGAATATAGTCCTCGTCCCATCTGGGGTTCACATCACCATTTTACAGAAGAGGTAACTGAGGCACAGAAAAGGGAATTCACTTGCCCAAGGTCACACAGCAGACACGTGGCAAATCCAGGATTAGAACCAATAACCTTCCGACTCCCGGGCCTGTGCTCTATCCTATGGCTCTATGGTTCTGTGCCATTTCTTCTTTAGACATTAAAAAGTCATTTTATTCTTTGTCAATGAAGGGCTCTCTGGCAGGAGTGTTCCCCAATTCTCCAATTTAGCCGGCAGTTGTCATAGGTGAGTCAGAAATATTTTTCACAATCTCACAGCGGCTTGTGCTTCAGAGACCTGTAGGTTTCTACAACAGTGTGTGTAAGAATAGAAATGATATTGATTGAGCATGGGCTGAAAACAAGACACTTGACTAAGTGGTTGGGAAACACAAAAGAATCATGAGTCACGTTCCTATCCACAAGAAATTTGCAGTGTAGTCGGGGAGACATATATTCACAAACAGTGGTTTCAGAATACATAAAATTGAATAAATCAATGGAATAAACATGTATCTACAAGTGTTGTGAATGGGGATACACAGATAAGCACTTAATGAATGGTATTTTTTGAACGCTTACTGTGTGTCAAATACTGTACTAGCATGAGGGAGAATACTATACTTAGAGTTGTTAGTTTTCTTCCCTGCCCACAAGGACCATACAGTCTAAAGGACCATAAGTTCAACAGAAGACTACAGTCTACTTAAGTGCAAGAGTTGGCCTAATGAATAATAACATTTGTAATTTAAAAGAAAATATGCCATTTGTTAAGTGGTTACTATGCACTAGGCACTGTATTAGGTGCTGGGGTAGATACAAGCTAATCAGGTTGGACACAGCCCCAGCCCCACATGGGGATCACAGTCTTAGTCTCCATTTCACAGATGAAGTGACTGAAGCGCAGAGAAGTGAAGTGAGTTGCCCAAAGTCTCACAGTAGACGAGTGCATGGAATAAGAACCCACATCCTTCTGACTCCCAGGTTCCTGTTCTATGTTGCTAGGCCATACTGCTTCATAAGGAAAGATATGTTCCTTGTCCTTAAGGGGCTTAAGTCTAAAGAACCATGTGTCCTACAGTAGAGTACTATTTACTGAAGTGCAAGAGGTGACTCAAGGAGTAGTAAAATTTGGGATACTAGTTATCAGTCAGAAAAGACTGATTTCCTGATTTCACGAGAAGCAGTGTGGGTCAGTGGAAACAGCATGGGCTTTGGAGTCAGAGGTCAGGGGTTCAAATCCCCGCTCCTCCAGTTGTCAGCTGTGTGACTTTGGGCAAGTCACTTAACTTCTCTGTGCCTCAGTTACCTCATCTGTAAAGTGGGAATTAAGACTGTGAGACCCCCCGTGGGACAACCTGATCACCTTGTAACCTCCCCAGTGCTTAGAACAGTGCTTTGCACATAGTAAGCACTTAATAAATGCCATTATTATTATTATTATTATTATTATTATTATTATTATTAAAGACTTTGCTGGAAAAGTTGAGACTTTTTAGGAGTGCTTTGAAAGAGGTTAGGATTCAGGTTTGGCAGATTTCAGGAGGACGTGAGTTCCGGGGAAGGGGATAATTCATTCATTCAATTGTATTTATTGAGCCCTTAGTGTGTGCAAAGCACTGCACTAAGCTTTTGGGACAGTACAGTCTAACAATAAACAGATATATTCCTTGCCCATAACAACCTTACAGTCTAGAGGGCGATAATATGCTTGAAGCAGAGGAAAGGTTTTGAGGAGGAAGGATATGTGTTTGGTGCAACATTTCAAGAAGATGATCCAGCCAGCATAATGGAGTGTGAACTCAAGGGCGGAGAGACTGGAGGCTGATAGAATTGATCCATCATGAGTGAGGAGGGTGCAGGGCTTCCATCTTTTGCCACAGCTTCTCAAGGAACAAAGGCCCTGACTCGGCTGACCCATCTTGGGCTGGTAGTGAAACTGTGGTGACTTGGCTGGTGGGGACTGAGACTATTGAAGGTGGTGAAGGTAGTGTGATAACAGAAAGTTACTAACCTCTCTACTTCTTGCTTCTTGACTCCTTCCTTTAACTCCTTCTCCTCCCCTCTTCTTTCCTTCTCTATCTCTTCTCTTCCACTCTCCACCCTCTTTTTGTCTTCTCCTCTCTTCTCTCCCCCTTTTCTCTTCTTCCCCTTTGTTCCCCTCTTTCCCTCTTCTCCTCTCCCCTCTTTTCCCACCCCCCAACCCTTCCTCTCCTGTCCCATGGGGCTTTCACACTAGGAAAGAGCCTTATGGGATGCCCACAGTTAAGGATTGGGAGTTGGAGGAGGACTCAACAAACAGGATAGAGAAATAGTGGAAACAGAAGGGAATGTGACTGTTTACTGTTCTGTTGTACACTTACAAGTGCTAAGTACAATGCTCTGCACACAGTAAGAGCTCAATAAATGCAAATGACTGAATGAATTAATGAAGGATCATGTTTATCAACTGTATTGTATTTTCCCAAGCAAGTACGGTGCTCAGCATGCACAGAATAAGTTTTGATAAATATCATTGATTGAGACAAAGGAGGTGAACAAGAAGACTATGTTCTAAGAAAGTATTTGCAGGTTGGCAGCAATTAACAGTTGATGAATCTTGTAGAAATCTATCCCCAAAGTTTATCTCCATTTTTCAAGGCATTGAAGAAAAACATAGAGTAGTAACAGAATAGGTTTATGAACTAGAGAGGAAAGTTGATTTAGAAATGAGGCAGATGTCAGTAGGAATTATGTCCTAGCCAGGGCTTCAGGTCATTTTGATAATCATACTAGTGCATTGCCACATGCCCAAACACATGAAGAGGTATATATGATTTCTCCAACACCTTCTGAAATCTTAGGTTTAAAAAGTCTGACTGCAATTTGAAGAAAGCAGATAAGCATGTATCTGTGATTGAAGAAAACTATCTTAATGAGGTGAGACATTTAAAGATGCTCAAAAATATTCAGAGGAAATTTTCGTGCTTCAAGGGGCCTTAAGAAGAAAATAAGAAGGCTGAGGTTTAACCTAAATTGCACAGACTCTTCACAAAAGTTGTAAAACCACTTTCACAATCAGCCAAACAAGTTTCTACTCTGCAGTATCCACAGACTCATGAACATATCACAGCTTTTCGTTTAGTTAAAATTGTGGTGTTATGGCTCAAATTATTATAATAAAGACTGACCAGTAGATTAGGTACATTTATCATTAAAGTACACGTGGTTGCAGTGGAACTTCATCTTTTCTGGAGATTGTGGAACAGATCCTTCTACGTAACATATAAATCAATCAGAAAATATATCCCACAGCACAACCTCATTTTCAAAAAACAAAGCCCAGTTACTGTGGGACAGGTCTGTATTTAGGAAACATTCATTCATTCGTATTTACTTACTGTGTGCAAAGCACTGTACTAAGGGCTTGAAATAACCATGCGTGCAGAGCGAACATTATATCCATTGATAATAGGACTGAGTGATGGTACATGCTGTTTACCACCGACCTCTGTGTTTTCCAAACTGGAGCAGCTGCCAGGATTTGGGCTTTGACGATTTTATTTCTGTTCTCAGGCTGGTCTCAAAGACCCTGGTCATTTCACAGACATGGTGCAGTGTATAGAACACTAGCGTGGGAGTCAGAAGGTCATGGGTTCTAATCCAGACTCCGCCACTTGTCTGCTTATGTGACCTTGGGCAAGTCACTTCACTTATCTGGGCCTCAGTTACCTCAGCTATAAAATGGGGAATGAGACTGAGCTCCAATGGGACAGAGACTGTGTCCAACTCGATTTGCTTGTACCCACCCCAGCATTTACTACAGTCCCTGGCACATACTAAGCGCTTTACAGATAAAATAGTTATTTATTATTATTATTTGAAGATGACTCATTCGACCTATATCTTGACCAGAAGAACTCCCTGCCTAAACCATCATGTAGGACAGCCATTCATCAATCAATCAATCGATGGTATGTTTATTGAGCACTTACTGTATGCAAACCACTGTTCGAAGTGCTTGGGAGAGTACGATACAGCAGAGTTGGTAATGAGCTTACAGTCTAGAGTGGGACAGGTATTAATATAAATGAATAATTTATATAATAATGATAGCATTTATTAAGTGCTTACTACATGCCAAGCACTGTGCTAAGCGTTGGGGAGGTTACAAGGTGATCAGGTTGACCCACGGGGGGCTCACTATCTTCACCCCCATTTGGAAATATCTTTATAGATATGAACATAAGTCTTGTGGGATCCTCTTTTATATCAGGTAGTCTGGCTTCCATCTGTCCCATCAATCAGTAAGGGATATTTGTTGAGCGCTTACTGTGTGCAGAGCACTGTACTAAACATTTTGGGGAGTACACTAGAGTACGTCTGTCACTGTCTGTTACGATATAGCCCTGGATAGCAGCTCAATGTGGGAAGGGAAAGTGTCTACCAGCTCTGTTAGACTGTACTCTCTGAAGGATTTAGAACAGTGCTATGCACACAGTAAATGCTCAATAAATACAATTAATGTCTTTTTATTGTCAGCACCCTGTCTTCTTCTGCTGCAACTCCTGCCTTTGAGTCCAGTTGTCAGAGACTGTGGCCGTGTTTTGTGCATTTGGTGGGGATTATAGAGCAGGTGGGGGGAGAAAGGGAGAGCCTCATGGAAAACACTTCAGGGGCACTCATACTTGGTGCATCTCTGCAAAATGGCACGTGTCATCATAACACGGCACTTTGCACCCACCAAAATGTGTGTAATGTCATGCACGTTTCTGTGTATGATCTTTCTGAGTGCTGCCAGCATAAACTAGATAGATGTGCCTGAGGAGAGACTTGAGGTTCACCAGGATATTCACCTTGTAGGTTAAGCCCCAAAATTTCATTTTGATTTTGGGGGAAAAAGCGGAGAGGGACTTAGGGAATGAACTGAGGGAGAACAGGCATCCATCCCAACAGAACACCATTTGGGTCTTTTTTTCTTTTTCTGGTATTTGCGAAGCACTTACTGTTCATTCATTCATTCACTCAGTCATATTTATGGAGCACTTATTGTGTGCAGAGCACTGTACTAAGCACTTGGGAGAGTAAAGTACAGCAAAAAGCACACACAATTCCCTGCCTACAATGAGCTTACAGTCTAGAGTCAAGCACCATCCTAAGTGCTAGGGTTGGTACAATTTAATTAGGTTGGATGCAGTCCCTGTCCCTAATGGGGTTCTGAGTTTAAGTAGAAGGGAGAACACAGGCCTGAAATGAGTGAAAATGGAAGCCCAGCTCAAAAAAACCCAAAAACCTTAGGGCATCACTAGTGTGGCTACTGATGGCCAAATCAGGGGATAATCCTTTGCTTAACTCTCCCTCCCCCCCCCCCCCCCCCCCCCCGCCCCGTCTCACTTTATTTCTATCCTAGCCTCTCCTGACTTCTAAGTGTTTTTTCCCCCTTAAGGAATTTCTGAATGTAAGCTTCCCAAGTATTTTATAGTACAGGGCTATGCACAAAGTAAGCATACAGTAAATACCAGAGATGGATATGTAAAGTGTTTTAGCTCATTAGCTAACCAACTCTTACTCAGCAAATAATGATCTATGAATTGATCATTTATATTTATTCATCAACAGTATTTATTGAATGTTTACTATGTGCAGAGCACTGAACTAAGCACTTGGGAGAGTATAATACAATAGAGTTGGCAGACACATTCCCTGCCCACAATAAAGTTATAATCTTTAGGGGGAGGGAGAAATTAATATAAATTGGTAATTCACAGATATATGCATAATAATAATAATGACATTTATTAAGTGCTTACTATGTGCAAAGCACTGTTATAAGCGCTGGGGAGGTTACAAAGTGACCAGGTTGTCCCACGGGGGGCTCACAGTCTTAATTCCCATTTTACAGATGAGGTAACTGAGGCCCAGAGAAGTTAAGTGACTTGCCCAAAATCACACAGCTGACAATTGGCAGAGCCGGGACTTGAACCCATGACCTCTGACTCCAAAGCCCATGCTCTTTCCACTGAGCCACACTGCTTCTCTAGAAGTGTTCTAGGTCTGAGAGTGGGGTGAATTCCAAATCCCAAAGTGCACAGATCCATATGTATAGATGAAGCAAAGGGAGAAGGAGCCAAGGAAAAGAGTGCTTAATTGGGGAAGGCCTCTCAGAGGAGATGTGACCATAGTGACCAACTCTATTGTATACTATACCAATTGCTTAGAACAGTGCTCTGCACACAGTAAGTGCTCAGTAAATATTATTGATTGAGAGTAGATAAAATAAGAATGGGATGGTAAGGGAAGATACAATGCCGTGCACAAGGAATGTGTCCATTATATTGTTATATTGTACTCTCCCAAGTGCTTAGTACAGTGCTCTGCACACAGTAAGTGCTCAATAAATACGATTGAATGAATGCTATGCACACAGCAAGCACCCATAAATACGATTGACACCTGGCAGAATAATAATAATAATTATGGCATTTATTAAGCACTTACTATGTGCAAAGCACTGTTCTAAGCTCTGAAGCACTGTTCTAAGCACTGAAACATTTATTAAGTGCTTACTATGTGCGAAGCACTGTTCTAAGCAACGGGGGGGTTACAAGATCAAGTTCGCCCACGAGGGGCATACAGTCTTAATCTCCCATTTTACAGATGAGGTAACTGAGGCTCAGAGAAGTAAAGTGACTTGCCCAAAGTCACACAGCTGACAAGTGGCGGAGCCGGGATTTGAACCGTGACCTCTGACTCCAAAGCCCGGGCTCTTTCCACTGAGCCACGCTGCTTCTTCAAAGGAAATCCATGGGAGAAAAAATTCAAACATTACATTGGCAAAACATCACTGAATGAGAGTCTAATGATAAATAAGCAGTGCAGTATTCTCTAGTAATTAATGAGAACAGTAAGTCACATGGGTGAGTTTGGTTTATTATTTGTTAGTTTGCATTTCATTACTCACTCTTGAGAACTACACTCCTTAGTGTTAGACCATGCAACACATGGTAGTTGACATTGCTTTCCAGTTTAAGCATGCTGCAAAAGGATTTTTTAAAATCATTTTCTGCTTACCGATTTACTGTAATGGGATGCCGACTGTAATTTAAATTTAGTTTATTGGATTGTAGCTGTACTGTAGCTTGAGAAATGATAATGGTGGGTGACCTTGAGTTATGGGTGAATTAATGTCCACTATCTTCTACCCAATAGCTGTTACTGGAACATTTGGAGTGCCTTGTTTCAAGACACGAAAGATCTCTGAGAATGACAGTGGTGAAACGACAGGCTCAGTCTCCATCAGGTGTTTCCAGTGAGGTGGAGGTTCTCAAGGCACTGAAATCTTTGTTTGAGCATCACAAGGCTTTGGATGAAAAGGTATGGATTGGGAAGGGACTTAGCAGTTCGTCTATTCCTTATTTTGGGGCGGGGAGGGGTGTTTCTCAGCAGCACTGGTGAATTAATCATTTGCAGTACACATATCGAAAGTCAGGCTGTCAGATGAAGAGCCTAAAGCTGCATGAAGAGGTCAAACTCTTTTTCTTTTCTCCTGAAAGGGGTTAGCTGTAATATTCAGTAGTATAAAAATACACAACCAAAGACCTGTTATGGCTTTGTTATTTCTGTGCTCATGTAATTCATCTTGTACTCGGAGCCCAGGAAATCTTATAGCACTGGCCTAGATACCAGCCTGAATTTAACATTAAGCTAGAGGGCTAACATCTCTGATCGCAAATTGAAAGTTGAAATTCATTGCTGAAGGAGTTCATATGTACCAAATTGCAGCAGGTTAAATGGTAATTGGATTTTCAATAGAAAAATTCCTTTTTTTTCTATTTTATCCCTTAGAATAAAACATTAAAGTCATTACAGGTGAGAAAATGGAAAATGTGATGCTAAAATAAAAGCATGTTTTGAGGCACGTTTTAAGTACCTTTTCAACTTGCCCTGAGCTTGAGTTCAATAAGCCTGACTAATTGTATTATCTTCTGAAGATTAATAAGGTTTATGGTAGGACTTCTATTTTATAGATAAAATTGGAAAGACTGAACAAAAATATAAGCTACAGGGAAGATGCAGTGCGTTGTCATTTCCTAGAGTTTTATTTCAAGTGTGTGACAATTCATGAGGGTTAAATTCCAAGTTAGTGATTATTCAGTAGATAGATTTGATTTCTAAAAAACCTACTTTTGTCTTATCCTGGTATCTCTCAAGTTCTCTATCCTAGTGACAAGGATTATGAATAGTTAACATACAAACTATAATTCTTTCTAGAAATTTGAGAACTTGAGGGCCTCATTTTTTGCCCTAGCTTCCAGAATCAAAAAATGTTTCAATCAAAATTCGATGCGGAAGAGAAGAATTGGTCATGGAAGCTAAAATGACAGTTAAAAAAAACCCCAAAATAATCTTTTCAACTTATTGTTCTAATCATGCACAAGTATACTATAGCCACTATTCTAAATGCAATCAAAATCATTGCAATTTCCTAAAAATGAATAAATAATTTAATAATTCAAATGAATAAAATTGTAAATACAATTTTCAAAAGTCCTCTTAAGGCTCATAAAACTAAAATTTTAAAAGATGAATAGATGATCAGTCTAGGAAAAATAAATTTGAATTTATTAAGAAACAACAATGATAAAAAAAAAAGTCCTTTAACCAAAATACAGATAAAATAATTAAAATATTTCCTCTTGGCTGGAGTGTGCAAAGCAAATGCATAATGAGTTTTTAAAAGTGTTCAAAGGCAAGAAAACAGAGTATATTTCTTCACAGGTTTCTACCTTGCTCTGAACTATGCCCTATTTTCTCTTTGCAGTTCTGTTAAACACTTCACTATTTCACCTTGTTTCATCTGTTTACATCCTAGTCGGGCTTGGGTTCAAATGCATTGACACTTTGCTTTCCTGGCATATGCCACTTAAGGTACCCATGTGTTCTGAAATGTCTGCGTCTTTATTGCTCTACTGCCTCCTCCTTTAGGCTCTTTGGAACACATAGGAAAAGTATTCCAAAAGTGGTTAGTTGAGATCCGTGGTCATTTCAGGGGAGCAGTCATGAGGAGAGGAAGAAGTTTGTGCATTTCTCTCTGAACCTGTGGGTGACTGAATGAGCCAGTCTTTTGGTAAGGGGCAGTGTGCTTTCAACTGGTTGCCTACATTTCCCAAATGCCTTTGTTGCTTTCTGGAAGTTTGCCTTCAGTGCCGTCTCTGGGGCAGAGTTGGGGTGGAGGTAAAATTGTGAAAATCATGACCTTTAGAGGCCAAACTCTCTTTTGGCTACTCTCGGTTCTGCTGCTCCATGCGTGTTCCGTGCCAGGCATCAATTAGTTTTATTCTGACGTGGCTCTCACCACTTAACCAATTACTGTTGTGAAATACACCAGAAACATACAAAATTATTTTTGGGATTTGTGATTGCAAGCCCTTTTCCAAACAGATGTTTATCATAAGGTGCACGTGTGCTCAAGGGCCAAAGGACTTGGTTTTGTCAAAATTTAAAATCAAACAATCCATCTATCTCAATTGGGAAATCTCCATTGGAATATTTGTATCATTTCTGATTCTGATGTTGCAAAGGCTTTTATAGAGCCATCATCCTCATCATTATGCAGCATGGCTTATTGGAAAGAGCACGGGCTTGAGAGTCAGAGGAAGTGGGTCCTAATCCTGGCTCCACCACTTGTCTGCTGTGTGGCCTTGGGCAAGTCACTTTACTCCTCTGTGCTCCAATTACTTCATCTGTAAAATGGTGATTGAGACTGTGAGCCCCAAATGGGACAGGGACTGTGTCCAACCCAATTTGCTTGTATCTACCCCAGCACTTAGTACAGTGCCTAGCGCATAGTAAGTACTTAACAAATAACATTATTATTATTAGGGGAAGGAAAGTCTAAGCTCAATGAGGCTGAGGAATGTGTCTACCAACTCTATTGTATTGTTCTCTCCCAAGCACTTAGCACAGTGTTCTGCATGCAGTAAGCACTCAGAAATGCCATTGATAATGATGATAAGCTACTGAAAGTTTAGTTACGGCTCAGAAGGGAGCGTGTGAGCAGCAAAGAACGTGATTTAGGGTTACATTCGAAGAGAGCAGAAAGGTACCATTGGCATGCCTTGAAGAGAATATTTGGGCATTTAGTTGAATGCAGGCAGAAATGGTGGGTTTTAAGAAGATGAGTTCTGTGATGTGAACTGAATGGCATTTCTAAAAGAAATAAGAAGTTGTATATAAGATACCCTGAGGAGGAAAGGAGCTTAAGGTAGAAAGACCAGAAAGGAAATTGCTGTAGTGATACTTCTGGGAGATAACAGGCTGGGACCAGGGTCGCCCACCATCACAGATGAAGATTTAGCATCTCAAAAATGTTTCTGAAGAAAAGTATTGATGCACCTAAATTTCCTGAACTTTACTGGGAATGATAATAAAACAGTTTAAAATAAAAAGTCAAAGGCTGAAAATACAATGTACCAAATGCAAAGTGTTTCACTGTCCTTTCTAGGACTTTCTTAGTGTGGTTTATTAGTATAAAGATCAAATTTCCTGTTTCAGTAATTCACAGAAGTGAACAAGCAAGCTAAATATAGGACAGGGGTCAGGAGG
This sequence comes from Tachyglossus aculeatus, assembly GCF_015852505.1. Lineage (NCBI taxonomy): Eukaryota > Metazoa > Chordata > Mammalia > Monotremata > Tachyglossidae > Tachyglossus > Tachyglossus aculeatus. The sequence goes on along the minus strand of NC_052079.1, from coordinate 30,137,883 downwards.
GCCACACAGTTAGAAAGACTGGATATTCTTCTCCATGACATAACAAGAAATTTTAATTTCTTGATGTAGGTAGAGCCAAATCAATTACAAAATGCAGTGCCTTGTGCTGTGTGTGAAACAAAAATGAAATACTGTACAAGGAGGATGACTTGAAAGTTTTTTGCTATCAATGCAAATTGCCAAAATGTTCCGTCGTTCACAAGCTTTATGGTCATCACTTATCAACAAAACAATCTCAAGTAAAGAAAGAATAATTTATAGACGATCTCTGAAATGAATGTCTGTCAAGGAAGGTCATCATTTTCTGCCATATCTATCTGTTCCACCAAATTGAAGTAGGAAAACTGTTGCAATTCTTTTTGTCTTCCTTATATGGAAAATGTAACACGTTTTGTAACCATTCAGCAGCATATGATCTTTTTTTTACAAAATAATAATTCATATTCATTTGAACAAGAATAATTAAAAACCAGTGTTCACATCTGCTAACTCTGTTGTATTGAATTCTCTCAAGTTCTTAGAACAATGCTCTGCATATAAGCACTCAATAAATACCCTTGATTGATTGTTGTCTATATTTACATTTTAGAAGAAATTTGGAAATTTATATTAACTTTTGGATGAAAAGTTTATCATTGTCTTATATTTGATGCAGCAGACATTCATGAATAGCCATTTTATGTTAAGTAAAAATTTAAAGGCTAAAGTCTGATAATCTTTAGCTCTCTGTGCTTTAGCATTCTGTGAAACAATTTTTTGTTGGAAAATCTGAGGCACTTGGAAGGAAGAAACCATTAAATTGGGGTGTATGTATATTAAATTGGGGTGTATGTAATAAGTCTAAGTAATAAGTAATAAGGTAAATTATGAAAAGATTTAGGGCTGTATATAGCTCAATTGAAAAAAATGGGAATAGTAAATTGTATACTTGTCTAAACAGTAGAAGTATGTGCAATAGCTGTGTTTGCTCAACTGGTAAAATGTATGGATGAACTTGAATAGTGTGCATTCAATTTCATTTCAACTTCAGTGTTTTATTGTATGGGGAAATGCTCAAGGTTTGCACTATTTTAGTTTATGCATTGCAGTATTTCTTTTCGGGATGTGGCCATATCTCCGCTCACCCAAACCAGAAGAAAATACTGGGTTTTTTGAGGAAAAAGCGGTTTCCTTCATTTTCCAAAAATGAACATTAATGAAATTCCATCAAATGAATATCAGTGAAAGAAATTGACATTCCTTCTTAAAGTAAAAATTGCTTCTGAAAATACACATTCTACTATATAAAAATTGGGACTTTCCATGGAGAGGACTTTATTCAGATGAGCCATCCAAGGAGTAAGCAAATTAAATACATACGTTAAAATGAAAGTGCTGACTGGTATTTTACTTAAAAGAAAAATCAGTTTCTTAATGCCCCTGGGTGTTTGGAACTGGGCTTCATTCATTAATTCATGTCACATGTTCTCATGAAGATAGTTGCCGTTTTTGAAATGATGTGTGTCAAGTTGGAAGGAGGTGTGTCATAGAGGCTTTAGCCATACTGCTAGCTTTTCATTTTGTGTGAGGATGTGAGGGGGGATGTTTTTTGAGGCAATCTGACTCCCAGAGTGCTGTTGCCCTCTAACCCTGTTCCCAGAAGGTACACTCCCCTCTGCTCCCCAAAAGAGTCCTCAGTCCCAGAATTGGAGTGGGACAGGGAGATTTTCACTTATACCTTGGAGCACAGAGGGGGCACAAAACAACCCCAGCCAACCTCTTACTGAGGGGGCCGGAGGAGTGAAAAACATTAGCAGGACTGTAGGGCCTGAGGGGGGTGAGTGGAGAACTTCCAGCTACAAAGGAATCAGGTGGGGGAGAAGGGAAAGCCCTGGACCATTTCCAGGACCTGGGTGATGTGAAAAATTCCTTTAAAATACAATGAGTACCAAGTTCATGACAAGAAGAGAAGAGCCTCCCAACTGATACCAGTACCCAGTAGGTTCTGGTTCCCGGGATGGAGAGGAGTGGTCCAGCTCTGGTTGACCGTCCTACCTCCCCAAAGTGTGGGCAGCAAACTGAATGGCTTTGCTCCCATAATCCTAATTCTAAGGAAATGAAAGGCATCCAGCTGTCTTCCTCTTCCCAAATTGGTATCTTTGTGACATTAAATAAAAATAACAGTAATTCTTAAAGTTTACTTTGTATCAGACATTTTCAATGATGCTCTACTTCAAGAATATGCACTTTCAACAATTAGCTTTTCCTTTAGTATCTTGTCCAACAGAATTTGTTGTCTTTATCTTTTGTTAACCTCAAATTAAGAAGTTAGAGTGCTACAGCAATAGACCATTCTGAAGTTCCCTCAATCATTCATTCAGTTGTATTTATTGAACGCTTACTGTGTGAAGAGCACTGTACCAAGTGCTTGGGAAGTACAAATTGGCAACATATAGTGACTACCCAACAACAGGCTCACAGTCTATAAGGGGGAGACAGACAACAAAACAGGTAGACAGGTAGACAATCAAGCTCTCCTTCCCTGCAGCCTCCTTTAATTTATAGAAAGGTACCTAGATAGTGGACTACATCTTTAAAGACTACACTCTTTAGCATAATTCTTTGAAAACTTTCAAATAGACTTTTTCAGTAGAATCCATGGTCCATTGAAAATTGGTTAAATTATTCTGTAGCATTGCATAATTCCGATTTATTTTCAGTTGCTCTTACATCATCATTAGCTAAATTTGGAAAATGTTTTCTTACAATCTTGTCATGTTTGATTTTCCTATGTTGAGGAACCCAATGCTTGGATAATTTGCCAATGGAACTCTCTCTAGTAGTCTGATATATGATCCCAATTTTGAAGAGTGAAAGAAAACACATTACTCTACAGGCTTTGTTTTTTTCTTCTAGGTAAGGGAACGGCTGAGGGTTTCTTTAGAAAGAGTCTCTGCACTGGAAGAAGAAGTAGCTGCTGCTAACCAGGAGGTAACATAAAACCCTTTCTCCCATTTTTGAGGGACAATTTTTCTTGCCTATTCCTTGTGTTGTACATCACTTCTATTGAAACTGTTGCAAAAAGTTAAATTATATTTGCATAAACCACTAAAAACAAGCTCTATTGAAACAAGTTGTCAGTCATATATAGCCTTGATTTCTACTTCATTGACATCTGCCACTGTGGAGAGAGAAGAAAAACCTAGGGGCTAATGTCATCCCACTTTTTTATTTTTGTTTTAATAGATACAGGAATTCATAGAGTCTATAGATACCAATCCCACATTGCAGTATCAAGCAATTGTATTTAAGGAGCAACTACTGTGTGGAGAGCATTGTACTAAGTGCTTGGAGAGTAAAGTAGAATCAGAAGACCTGATACTTGCCCTTAGGGAGATTATAATCTAGTGGATGAAATAGAGGTCTTGTCTTATGCTGTCGAGTCGTCTCCGACCCATAGCGATGTCATGGACACATCTCTCCCAGAACGCCCCACCTCCATCTACATTCCTTCTGGTAGTGTATTCATAGAGTTGTCTTGCTAAAGATACAGAAGTGGTTTACCACTGCCTCCTTACATGCAGTAAACTTGGCTCTCGACTCTCTCCCATGCAACTTCTGCCAAGCACAGGGGAGTTTTGACCTGTAGCAGATTGCCTTCCACAAACTAGCCACTGGCCAAGCTAAGAATGGAATGGGTATGCCTCTGCTTGACTCTCCCTCCCATAGTCGAGACTGGTAGAGTACTGGAAACTCTGCAGCACTCGCCTGAGAGGGGAGAAATAGATGTAGGAGGAAGTAATAGAACATTTGAGCATATATACATCAGTAAAATACAATTCCTAAATTGCATCACTCAGCAAGTTTTGCAAGTTAAGAAAGAGCCCGTGAAAAATTGATAAAATGATAAAACTTGATCAGTGGTATTTATATTGGGTGCTTACTCTGTGCAGAGCACTGTATTAAGCACTTGGGAGAAGCAAATGAAATCAATAGAATTAGTAGGCTTGGATCCAGGTGAGTTAGGCTCCCAGTGTCACTAACAGGATCCTCCCTGTGCTTTGCATACAGTAAGTGCTCAATAAATATGATTGAATGAATCAATGAGATGGTCTCCTTCTTCCTGTGAACCCCAGAAATATCCTCTCCTTTCAAATGCTTCAGTTGGTCAGAATGAATCCATATAACTGCCATTCTGGCCATTGTTTAAATGGAGCAGAGACACACAACAGGTTATATTTTTCTCAATTCCAACTGGAGAGGTTTCTTTTCAGAGCTAACTTCTCATCATGCTCTGATCTCCTCTGCCCTATTTCTTATTCACACATATATTGAAATGCCGGCTTATTTATTTTTTGACTACCCACCACCATTTCCACCAATCTTTGTTCTGGACTACTGTGATCTGCAGTTACTTTTCACTGTCAAAGCCGAACTTTAAAGTTTTGGTGAGGTAACAGGAGAATCGTGGGCATCTGCATAGCTTTGTACAGGAAGGTACCAGTCGTTCTAACCAGCATCTCATAAGGGTTTGAACATCATAAGGTGTTGATGTCCCCAAAGACAGAATTTCTTACCATGTTTTTTTATAATTAGGAATGTGGGTGTTGCTTCTGTTTTGTACCTTTGTCAGTTGCTTCATGTTTTTATCCCCGAAATATGACATTTGGTCATCATCATTATCAGCAGCATTATTGGTATTGATTGAGTGCCTGCTATGTGCACTGTATTAAGCGCTTGAGAGAGAACACTAAACAATGTTTACAGACATGTTCCCTGCCCACAAGTACTCTCCCAAGTGCTTAGTACAGTGTTCTGCACACAGTAAGCGTTCAATAAATATGATTGAATGGGAGAATAAAGAAATTTACTATCAGACCACATCATTCTCAAAAGGGAGGCCTCTAAGAAGTTCATAGAAGCCTATTAGGAGCTTTTAAACAATAGTTGTAAATTGATAGAGTTGAGTACTAATTTTTTTAAAAATTATGAATGCTGCATTCTAAGCCTAGTAGTTAATTTTCCTTTTCTCCTTTTTTCTTTTTTTTAAATTTGGTATATCTGAAAAAAAGATTGAGGGAAAGAAATGCAAGTTTCTGAATTGGTCCTTCACTAGATGGCCTCTACTATTTGGCAACAGGGTTAGTAAAATTTAAGCTGGTTGGTTTGAAACTCTAACAGAAAGTGCTACAGAAGGGACTCACGTGAGTGAGGTATCTCTGATGAGGGAAGAAATTTGAAGGAAACTTCAGTTTTAGGCATGGATAACTACTGTTAAAGCTTGTTTAGTTGTCAGCAGTTGATGATAGAGACACATCCTAAGAGCTGGATCCCTAAGAAACCTTTTGGGTCCCATAGTCCTTGGGTCTGTTTTAACAGCAGGACATGTAAGGGGAAAGCAGAGTTTTGAGGAAAAAACGGTTCACAGCTCCTGTCCTATAACTTCCATGATCCAGTACATTGCAGACAGCATTTTGTTCCCCATTAGCTGCTTCAGGAAGGCAGTAAGTCAATCAATCAAATCCATCAATCTATAGCATTTAATGAGTGTGCAGAACATTGCACTAAGTGCTTGGGAAAGTACAATATAACAGAGTTAGCAGACACATTCTTACAGCTTACAGTCTAAAGGGAGAGACATTAATATAAATAAATAATTTGTAATGTGTAATTTAAATATATGTACATAAATGTTGTGGGGTTGAGGTTGGGGCGAATATCAAATGTCCAAAGGTCACAGATCCATGTTTAAAGACAACACAGAAGGGAAAAGGAGCCAGGGCAAAGAGGGCTTAAGTAAAATCTTAAATATATGGGGTGAGTGTTTTAGCAGACCCTCCATCTCTTAAAACTTTATTGGTCTTTTATGAGCCACCACTCAGAATAATTTTACATCGTAGAAATCAGCCTTCTCATGGTAGTGTGAACCTCATATTTCAGATGAAGTAAGAAATACAATTGAATGAATGAATGAACTGTTGCTTTTCAAATTTGTATTTATTCAGTGCAACCAATATGCCAGATGCTGTATAATCAGGATGAATGATATTCAATGATGTGTTGGATCTGGGAGCTTATGAATGTCCTTTCATTGTATCTCAGAGAGAGTCGGAGAGCTGTGACTCCGTGTCTGGTGTAGGCCCTCAAATTTTTTTAATAAATTCTCGGTACCTGGAGATCAGATAGTGGAAATCTGATCTACTCTCCAAAAACAAGTATCCCAAGCAGATGTACTAGCTTTTGAATCACCTCCTTGATTTTTCAGCCACCCTGAGTTGTAGACGTATCCTTTTTACCTCCAGTGAAGCTCATATTCAGATCGCCCGGACCCATCAGAACACCTGGAATGCCTATTTATTTATTTATTTTACTTGTACATATCTATTCTATTTATTTTATTTTGTTAGTATGTTTGGTTTTGTTCTCTGTCTCCCCCTTTTAGACTGTGAGCCCACTGTTGGGTAGGGACTGTCTCTATATGCTGCCAATTTGTACTTCCCAAGTGCTTAGTACAGTGTAAGCACATAGTATACACATAGTAAGCGCTCAATAAATACGATTGATGATGATGATGATGATGATAGAGGAATCAGGACACTTGGAGCCTAGGGGTAAAAACCATAGGCCTGGGAGTCAGAAGACCGATGTTCTAATCCCAACTCTGCTCCATGCCCGCTGCTTTGGTCAAGTCACTTAACTTTTCTGTGTCTCATTTTCCTTACCTGTAAAATGGAAATTCAGTAACTGTTCTCCCTACCCCTTACACTGTGAGTCCCCTATGAGAGAGAGATTCTGTCTGACCTGATGATCTTGTATCTACACCAAGGCTTAGTACAGTGAGATCTTCCTCTGTTTTACTCTGGAAAGGTTTTAGAATAAACTCAGATGGATGGATTTCCTGAAATGGAATGAAAGGGTGTACTCTTATCCGAAGACCTGAATTTTAGAGCTCTTCCTCTGTTTTACTCTGGAAAGGTTTCAGAATAACCTCAGATGGATGGATTTCCTGAAATGGAATGAAAGGATGTACTCTTATCAGAAGACCTGAATTTTAGCGTTATTCCTATTATCATTATTCTTTGGCAAAGGCTAACTGGCAAAAATGACTGTGTTATTTACTTCATCTCTCTATGATCCCTGCTGCTTATCACTTGTGCTGCTGTGTCTACTGTGTCTGCTATGTGATCGTGGGCAAGACACTTCTCTGTGCCCCAGTTACCTCATCTGTAAAATAGAGATTGAGACTGTGAGCCCCATTTGAGACAGGGACTGTGCCTGACCCAATTTGCTTTTATCTACCACAGCACTTAGTGCTGTGCCTGACACATGGTAAGTGCCTAACAAATATCATAATTATTATTATTTATTAACTTCAATGTGTAGGAGACTAAAGGATTGTCTCTTTGTTAGAAAATCTTTGTTAAGTGCTTAGTACAGTGCTCTGCACATAGTAAGCGCTCAATAAATATGATTGATGATTTTTAAATAATAGTAATGATTGTCATATTTAAGTGCTTACTGTGTGCCAGGCACCATACTCAGCACTGGAGTGGATACAAGCAATCAGGTTGGACACAGTCCCTGTTCCACATGGGGCTCACCGTCTCAATCCCCATTTTACAGATGAGGTAACTGAGGCCCAGATAAGTGAAGAGACATTCCCAAGGTCACACAGCAGACAAGTGGCGAAGCCGGGATTAGAACCCAGGACCTTCTGACTCCCAGGCCTATGCTCTCCCCACTATGCCATCTTGGGTCAATCAATCAATCATATTTATTGAGCACTTACTGTGTGCAGAGCACTGTACTAAGCGCTTGGGAAGTACAAGTTGGCAACATATAGAGACGGTCCCTACCCAACAGTGGGTTTACAGTCTAGAAGACTGTGTTACCAAATGAGACTGTCCCAGGCTTGTATCAGCTGAGGCCTTGGATTGACCAAGGAGATTGATTTTGACATTGGGACTTTCCTAGCCCACAAAAAGTGACACCTCACCATTGCTTCCTTCACCATGACTGGAGTCTCTACAGGGAAGCAGAGCTTGGGGGAGATTAGGAAAAGTGGCTGGTGGTAGTAGCAGTGACACAGGGCTGGTTTTATTCTTAGTTTGGCACAGATTCCTGCCTGCAAACTCACTGGGGCCGGAAAGGTATGCAGGGACAGTGGCTGCATAATAATAATGATAACTGTGCTTAGAACAGTGCTCTGCACATAGTAAGTGCTTAATAAATGCCATCATTATTATTATTATTAACTGTGGTATTTATTAAGCAGTTTCCATGTTCCAAGCCCTAAACAAAGCACTGGGCTAGACTAGATCCTGGGTCTCACAGTCAAAGTAGAGGGAGAACAGGTATTAAATCCCCATTTTGCAGATCAGGGAACTCAGGCACAGAGAAGTTGAGTGACTTGCCCATGGTCACTCAGCAGGAAAGTGGCAGAGCTGGGATTAGAACCCAGGTCCAGGCTCATTCTAGGCTACTCCACTTCCAATGGCACTTCCTCTTTGGTAAGCAATGATGGTTGTATTTGTTATGCACTTACTATGTGCTAAGCACAGGGGTAGATAAAAAGTAATCAGGTTGTCCCACGTGGGGCTCACACTCCTAATCCCCATTTTACAGATGAGGGAACTGAGGCTCAGAGAAGTGATTTGTCCAAGGTCACACAGCAAACAAGGGGTGGAGCCGGGATTAGAACCCATGTCCTCTGACTCGCAAGCCCAGGCTCTTTCTACTAAGCCAAGCTGCTTCTCATGTGCTAGTGCTTAGTGCTTACCTTGGCTGTTTCCAGATGAGATAACTGAGGCCCAGAGAATAATAATAATAATGGTGATGGCATTTATTAAGCATTTACTATATGCAAAACACTGTTCTAAGTGCTGGGGGGGATACAAGGTGATCAGGTTGTCCCACGGGGGGCTCACAGTCTTAATCCCCATTTTACAGATGAGGTCACTGAGGCACAGAGAAGCTAGGTGATGTGCCCAAAGTCACCCAACTGACTAGTGGTGGAGCTGGGATTAGAACCCATGACCTCTGACTCCCAAGCCTGGGCTCCTTCTACTGAGCCACTCTGATTCTCTTCTAATAATAATAATGATGGCATTTAGTAAGTGTTTACTATGTGCCAAGCACTGTTCTAAGCACTGGGGAGGATACACAGTGATCAGGTTGTCCCACGGGGGGCTCACAGTCTTCATCCCCATTTGACAGATGTGGGAACTGAGGCTCACAGAAGTTAAGTGACTTGCCCAAGGTCACACAGCAGATATGTGGCAAAGCTGGGATTAGAACCCATGACCTCTGACTCCCAAGTCCGGGCTCGTTCCACTGAGCCATGCTGGCCCAAAGTCACCCAGCTGACAAGCGGCGGAGTCTGGATTGGAACCCATGACCTCTGACCTCCAAGCTCAGGCTCCTTCCACTGAACCATGCTGCTTCTCTTCTAATAATAATAATAATAACGATGGTATTTGTTAAGCGCTTACTATGTGCCAAGCACTGCTCTAAGTGCTGGGGAGGTTACAAGGTGATCAGGTTGTCCCACGGGGGGCTCACAGTCTTCATACTGATTTTACAGATGAGGAACTGAGGCTCAGAGAAGTGAAGTGACTTGCCCAAGGTCACACAGCAGACATGTGGCAGAGCTAGGATTAGAACACATGACCTCTGACTCCCAAGCCCGGGCTCTTTCCACTGAGCCATGCTGCTTCTCAAGACACTGAACCCGTTGTTGGGTAGGGACCATCTCTGTTGCCGATTTGTACTTCCCAAGCGCTTAGGACAGTGCTCTAAACAGTCAGCGCTCAATAAGTATGATGGAATGAAATGAATGACCCCGGGAGGCCTTCCAGAGGTCGAGGTACGGCTGAGCTGGGGCTCTCTGGGCAGCCAGGCAGGAGTGCCCCGTCCCTGGGCCTGTGTCTCCCCCAAGCCCCGGGGGCACTGCCATCCTCCACCCGCCAGCAGCTCTGGCTCCTGTCAATCCAAACCCCTTCTCTCTCCCCAACTTTCCGAGCCTCAAAACCACCCTCCACCTGCTAGCCAAACTAATTCCCTTCCTCCCTTCAAAGCCCCCCTGAGAGCTCACCTCCTCCAGGTAGCTTTCCCACACTGAGCCCCCCTTTATCCTCTCCTCTTTCTCCCCTCCCCATCACCCCCACTCCCTCCCTCCGCCCTACCTCCTTCCCCTCCCCGCAGCACTTGTGTATATATGTTCATTTTTATTACTCTATTTTATTAATGATGTGTATATGTCTATAATTCTATTTTTAATCCCGGCACTACCTTGTCAGCTGTGTGACTTTGAGCAAGTCACTTCACTTCTCTGGGTCTCAGTTCCCTCATCTGGAAGGTGGGTATTAGGACTGTGAGCCCCATGTGGGGCAACCTGATGACCTTGTGTCTCCCCCAGTGCTTAGAATGGTGCTTGGCACATAGTAAGTGCTTTACAAATACTATCATTATTATTATTATTATTATTTATTTTGATGGTAGTGACACCTGTCAAGTGTTTAGAATGGTGCTTGGCAAATAGTAAGTGCTTTACAAATACAATCATTATTATTATTATTTATTTTGATGGTAGTGACACCTGTCTACTAGTTCTGTTTTGCTGTCTGTCTCCCCCCTCTAGACTGTGAGCCCATTGTTGGGTAGGGACTGTCTCTATGTTGCCAAATTGTACTTCCCAAGCGCTTAGTACAGTGCTCTGCATACAGCAAGTGCTCAATAAATACGATTGAATGAATGAATCATAATAATGGAGGTCTTTAAGAGCTTACTAAATACTAAGCACTGTGCTAAGATAATCAAGTTGGACGCGAGCTATTTATGTGTCCATCTTTTTCTTCCTTCCCATTTTATCCCCTTTTCCCCCAAATAGAGCTTCCCCCTCTGACTGTGGCGAAGGTTTTGTCACTTTCAGGAAGACTTCCACAGCAACAGCTGGAGCCTCCTTCTCTGTGTGCTGAGGAAAGAGAGGTGACAGTGCTAATTAGCAACTCCCTGAGTGGGAAGCCTAGGTGAAGAGGCCAATTGCTAGGAAGTCTGGCAATGAGAAGCCCTCACCCTTCTCTGATCTCTGGATTTAAAAATCCCTTTGCTGACTTCAGCTCTTCTTTTTTTAAGACCTAGCCTGAGTATGTTCTTGCTGCCAACACGAGTATATCCTGAGGACAAGATTTTGCTCACTTGGTGTCCACTGTTCCTTTAGAATTACTGTTTCCCAAGTTTTCAAAGTTCTGGTGAATCAGCCTAAGCTCCCTGGGTTCGCTGGTTTTGGGCCTTTTGTTGTAGGAAGAGGAATTGCTAATAATTGTTCCTAAACCCCTCAGCAATGCTGCAGCACCTAAGCACTTAGCACTCTAGCAGTGGAATTTATTGAGCACTTACTAGGTGCTGAGCATTGCACTAAATAACCATGTAAGCGCCCCCGGGGTACATTTATATACTTGTCTTGCCCTCAGTTGCTTTTTCCCAGCAGTCTTTAATTTTGGTGTCTAACTCCCCACTAGATTGTAAACTACTTGAGGGTAGCACTCATATAATAATAATAATGATGCCATTTATTATGCACCTACTATGTGCAAAACTCTGTTCTAAGCACTGGGGAGGTTACAAGGTGATTACATTGTCCCACTCAAGGCTCACAGTCTTAATCCCCATTTTACAGATGAGGGAACTGAGGCACAGAGAAGTGAAATGACTTGCCCAAAGTCACACAGCTGATAATTGGCAGAGCTGGGATTTGAACCCATGACCTCTGACTCCAGAGCCCGTGCTCTTTACACTGAGCCACGCTGCTTCTCATATATATTGATTCTATTGTACTTGCCCAAGGACTTGGCAAAGTGCTCTGCAGAAAGTAGGCACCCAGTAACTACTGTTAAAAGACTCTTACAAAAACACCACATGGGGCTCACAGTCTCAATCCCCATTTGACAGATGAGGTAACTGAAGCCCAGAGAAATGAAGTGACTTGCCCAAGGTCACCTGACAGACAAGTGGTGGAGCCGGGATTAGGTATGCACTGGATTGCTACTTACACTTGTCACGACCATTCAAGTCAGTCTCTTGCTATGGAAAAAAATCATCATCTTTGCCACTGTCACATGTCCAGTTGCTATGGCAAGGACACAGGTGAGCTAAAACACTGTAGGCTCATTTTATAGATTGTAAACTTGGCATGTGCAAGGAATGTGTCCATTGTTGTATAGAGTGTTTAGTACAGCACTTAGTACAGTGTTCTGCACACATTAAGTGCTCAGTAAATATGATTGACTAAATAAGTGACTATTAATAATGTTGGTATTGGTTAAGCACTATGTGCCAAGCACTGTTCTAAGTGTTGGGGTAGATACAGGGTCATCAGGTTGTCCCATGTGGGGCTCACAGTTTTAATCCCCATTTTACAGATGAGGGAACTGAGGCACAGAGAAGTGAAGTGACTTGCTCAAAGTCACACAGCTGACATGAGGGAGCAGGGATTAGAACCCATGACCTCTTACTCCCAAGCCCGTGCTCTTACCACTAAGCCACACCGACTATTAGGTGGACAGCTCATGCCCTCTGGCAATCGGGGCTTCTGGTCAATTTCCCATTTGTGCCATTTAGCCTGTTCCAGTATTGTCTCAGAATACCACGTTTCTTAACACACATTCCAACTCTTATCTTGGGGAGTAGCTTCCTCTAGAAATGGTTTCCCACCAAACTCTGGTCAGGAGCTTCTCCGCATTAACACTTTCCACAAAACAAATCTCATCCCGGCATCCTAGAACAACTTTTTTCTGCAGAATCTGATGCAATTTTTAGCTTGCAACATCAAATTTACCCTGACACTATCCCTGAGAGATAAGGATCAACTGATGTTTTATACTTCATTTTACAGATGGTGAAATTATGGAGCAGAGAGGCAGACGTTAATAGGGTTGGAATTAGCACAGAGGTGTCAATTTCCAATTCAGTGCACAGTCTACTGACCACATTGCCATTCTGATTTGTTAGCATCTTTATGAGGGTTATAAACTGGGGAATGGAGAAAGCTTGTGACACAGAACAAACCTAGGAAGGTGGGAAGCAGCAGATGAGAACAAACCTATAAATAATTGTATAGGTTAAATGATTATTTTTCATTTAGAAACCTTCAGAGATTGGTTTGCTCTATGCTACAAATTACTTTAAAGGAGTATTTTTGGGTGATGTTTCTCCCAGTGATACAGCATTTTTTTTTTGTTTCCTATTCATTCATTCAATCGTATTTATTGAGCACTTACTATGAGCGGAGCCCTGTACTAAGTGCTTGGAAAGTACAATTCAGCAATGAAGGGATACAATCCCTGCCCACCTCGGGCTTACAGTCTATGTTTCTTTGTTGATGAGTTTAATAGGAAAAGAGCCAAAAACAAAAGTGTTTCTACCTTATTCTTTTATTTGGTGTAACTGAAAATGTCTAATAGCCACAGTTTTCATTACAAAATACACTCTAAATATTCCAAGCAATTTGAAAGAGTTATTTCTTCTTTGAATGGAGGCAGGGGGACTAGTGGAAAGAGCATGGGACTGGGAATAGACTCTAGTCCCAACTCCAGACTGCTCTGTGACCTTAAGCAAGTCATTTAACTTCTCTGGGCCGCACTTCAATTTCCCCAGCTGAAAAATGAGAGTGATTCCTGTTCTCCCTCCCTCTTAGACTGTAAGCCCCAGTTTTTTACCTTTCATATACCCCAAAATTGAATACACAGTCCAAATCCTTAAAAAAACCCGGTAATCATTATTATTTTATGTATTATTATCATCTTTTTCTGTTGATATCATGTATCTACTATTTTTCCCTCCTCCAAGATAGACTTTGAATACAGGTAGACGCAGTCTATAATTTTCTGACCTGTTTATGATTGGATTTATTTTTTCAAGATCCTTGTTATTTTCTATGACATTTTAGTAATCTTTTGCTAAAGAGGTCAAAATCCACATGATTGAATGAAAATCTAAGCCATCCATTTAAACATTCTGTCCTTCAGGGAAATCATTTTGCTATGATGTGTTCAAAGATTAAAGTGTACAGTTATCACAGAATTATAGTGTGTTGGGATTATTAATCCTGAATGTTCTTTCTAAACTTCTCAGGATCCTCTGGAAAAGCATACTCAACAAAGAGAACATGAAGGCTTTGGTTAACTCAGCCAATTGATATTATTTTAAAATTAACAAGCATTGATCTAAAATAGTATCTTGTAAAAAAATAAAAATTGTTCCTCTTCTGAGACAATTTAGCAAACCCGACTATAAAATAGATGAAATTCCCAAAACCTATAACCTCAATTTATAACAGTTCCCCAATCATATGTGTATTTCTGCACTTTCTGAGCTATCTGAATGCTCACTATCTCTTAGCTCATGAAATCATTCTAACTGCCATTTTACAAGAGGATTAACTGTCCATTTCAGCTAATAGGATGAGTCATAGGGAAAATGAGATGCCTAATTGCCTCTTCCTTTTGCTCATTTTTAAAAATCCTTTAGTGAACAATAATAATGATAATCGTACTTGCTCGGTGCTTACTATGTGCCAAGCACTGTTCTAAACTCTGGGGTAGATACAAGTTAACCAGTTTGAACACAGTCCTGGTCCCACATTAGGCTGACACTCTTAATCCCCATTTTTTTACAGATGAGGTAATTGAGGCACAGAGAAGTTAAGTGACTTGCCCAAGGTCACACAGCAGACAAGGGGTGGTGTTGATGTTAGCTGATGTTACATGACCTCCTGACTCCCGTCACCCGTGCTCCATCCACTACACCATGCTACTTCTCTTTTATTCAAAGAGTACCAAGAACATTAATCATCCTATTAGATGTCCCCAGGGAGACCTTCTGAGGAAGAAGTTGCAGAATTTTGTGGACATAAACAATCACTTGACAAGAATGACACAAATTCTATAACAGAAAATCTAATTCTTCAATAAAGTTACTGTGAAACATGTCCAACTCTTTAACTTTCCCAAGCACTTAGTACAGTTCTCTGCACACAGTAAGAACTCAATAACTGTGATTGCTACGGCTTTATGTAATTGTCCTTCCCCTCCAGAGGCAGTACTGAAGTTCCTCTCTGGAGGCAATGAGAGATAGTAGAACCAAGTTCCCTTTTATTTGGTGAGGTATCTAATAATCTCCTCTTGCTAGCTCTTGCAATATTGACCTCTGACTGTAAACTCATTGTGGACAGGGAATACGTTCTACCAACTCTGCAATATTGTACTCTCCCAAGCACTTAGTACGGTCCCTCTTGACTCTAAGCTTGTTATCAGTAGGGAACAAGTCTAATTCTTTTGTATTGCACTCTCCCAAGTGCTTAGTGCAGTGCTCTGTACATAGTAAATGCTCAGTAAAAACCATATATGATGGTATAGATGTTCTGTACACAGTAAGCTTTCAATAAATATGATTGATTAATCGATTGACCGATTCCCATTTCCACTAAATTCTTTCTCTCTTTCCCTCCTCTTGTCAGATGACACTGGCTTTTCTTCCCTTGACTAGCATTATCTTGTTAAATTGGTTCCCAAAGCCCTTATCGGGTTAATACCACTCACTCTTCCACCTATCTTTACATTTGTTCGAAATTTTTCAGTCCAATAATTTATTTTCTTTAGCCCAAAATATTTTAATGTCTTTGTTTTTTAGAAAAAGACAGTGCAATTTGAGTGATGGAAAGTTAGATTAATATAAATGGGAAGCCAAAGATAGAAGTTTAGCAGTCACAAGTTTAAGCATTAGCTGAGATGTTCTGATGATTACTCCCACTTTTTCCTGTGAGGTATACATGACTAATTGGATTGAAAATGTGTGAAATCATGAATAAGATAAAAACAAATTAGTGTCACTCAGGGTCCTAAATAACTGTACCAGAGTTTATTCTTGTGTTTCGCTTTCTAGTTCCTTAAACCTTGTTTAGAGTGTTCACTTTTCAAAAAAAAGTCTTTATATATTTAGTTTATTTTACTCAATGAAACAACTTCACACTCAAGCCATATCCATGCACTGCCTGAAGTCTAGCTTTTGGCTTTACATAAATTCTTCCCTCCTCATCCTTCACTTGAAAATTTGGTTGGATCTTAAGAGCCAAAAAAGGGTAAAAAAAAAGCTCTGCTTGCTTTACGGAGGAATGTTTCAATATTCTAGAGAACATAACAGACTTTCCCATATTATTTTAATGATATTTGCTACAATTTGCTCATAGTCTTTCTCCTCATTTTACAGATGAGGTAACTAAGGCACGGAGAAGTTAACTGATTTGCCCAAATCACACAGCAGACAAGTGGCTGAGCTGGGATTAGAACTCAGGTCCTTCTGAGTCCCAGGCCCATGCTTTATCCACTAGGCTCACAGCTGCTCTGTAAAAAAAAAATCGGTGGAACTCAGACAGTGATGAATTTATTTTTTAAAGTTTTCTTTATTACTTTATAAGTGAAGTAAAACCATTTATAAGTATAGAGATAATAACTGGTTATTTTGGATTCATTTTTTACGTCTGGATTTGTGTGGATTTAAGTGAAATTATGTGAATTCTAATTTCTCAGTTAAGAATTTGCCAGTTAATTCAAATCACAAAATTCATCCTAAAAATCAGTAAGCATTCTGATGAAATATTTACAGTTAATAAACTGAAGAAGTGCACCAAAACACTTTGTACTATTGTCCTGTTGAGAAATGGAATAAAGTTGTAGAACTTAAAATCCTCTTACTATATGTGGAAAGAGATCAAATGTCTTAATGTGCAGAGTGTATTTGCGTAATTTGAATAATTAAGTTTACAAAACATGAAATAGCAATATGATTTTTGATTTAAAAAATTCTGAATAATCACAGGTATTCTTAAATGAAGCCAGAGATGGAGAGTGATCACAGCAACATATCTATCTGTAATTTTTTTTTATGTTTGATTGCCTACCTAGGTCATGGGTTCTAATCCCAGATCCACCACATATCTGCTGTGTGACCTTGGGCAAGTCACTTCACTTATCTGGGCCTCAGTTACCCCATCTGTAAAATGGGGATTAAGAGTTACCCATCTGTAAAATGGGTATTAAGAGTGTGAGCCCATGTGGGACAGGAACACTGTGCAACTTGACTAACTTGTATTTACCCCAGTCTTTAGAACAGTGCTTGGAACATAAGGCTTTACAAGTACCATAATTCTTATTATTACATTATTCTATTTGATTGTTCAATAAATATAATTTCAGAATTTGAAATATTTCAGTCATTTTGATACCATCATAACAGTAATCATTTCAATAAACTTCTAGTAGCTTATCATGTCTGAAAATGTTTAACCAACTCTTCTTGTTCTGGTTTGTATTTCAGTTTATGAGAATGCTATCTGATCACAAAATTTCAGTTAGAATTAGCATCTGTGTGGAAGTAAAGATTGTGTTGGTTGTGAGACGTGTAATTCACAGTCTTGGAATTGCAAATTAATTGGGATGAAAATAGGTGAACTGAAAGTCTTTGTTAATTAGATGTGGAGACTATCCAGCAGTTGTGATCATTAGGTAGGCAGAAGTGAATTTGAATGTAGAAACTCAGAAAATGAACATGCCAACAGCATTAGGAGAGGAGGTATATTTGGGGAAATAAGTAAAAAGTACAAACCAGATCTGAATGTGTTAGAGTTGTTGGCAATGTTGATCTATGTATATTTGCCCCAAAGGCTTCCACTAAACTCTCTCCAAAATCCCAGAGGGGTTGTTTGGGTGTGTCTTCAAGTAGAAAATCTGTCTTATTCTTATTTGCAAACAGCCTTCCTCTAACAACAGCTTCAGGCGCTGATAGAGAGTCAATTTCCAAATACCCGAATGCCCTGGCATTAGCTATTCACTGAGTTCCCATTGCCTTAGAGGAGCAGTGTGGCCTAGTGGAAAAAGCACAGGTCTGGGAATCAGAGGACCTCGGTTCTAGTCCTAGCTCTGTCCAATTCACCACCAAAACCTAACAGTCTCACCTTCACATCGCAAAGATCTGCCCTTTCCTCTCCATCCAAACTGCTACCTTGCTGGTTCAATCTCTCATCCTATCCCAAATGGATTACTGCATCAGCCTCCTCTCTGATCTCCCATCCTCCTGTCTCTCCCCACTTCAATCTATACTTCACTCTGCTGCCTGGATCATCTTTGTACAGAAACACTCTGGGCATGTCACTCCCATCCTCAAAAATCTCCAGTGGTTGCCTGTCAACCTACGAATCAAGCAAAAACTCTTCACTCTCAGCTTCAGGGCTCTCCATCACCTCACCTCTCTCCTTCTACAGCCCAGCCCGCACCCTCCACTGTTAACCTCCTCACTGTGCCTCATTATTACCTTTCCGGCTGTCAACTCCTGGGCCACGTCCTCCCCCTGGCCGGGAATGCCCTCAGTCAATCAATCAATTGTATTTATTAAGCATTTACTGTGTGCAGAGCACTGTACTAAGCGCTTGGGAAGTACAAGTCAGCAACATATAGAGACAGTCCCTACCCAACAGTGGGCTCACAGTCCCTTCACACATCAGCCAAACTAGCTCTCTTCCTCACTTCAAAGCCCTACTGAGAGCTCACCTCCTCCAGGAAGCCTTCCCCCTTTTTCCTCTCCTCCTCCCCATCCCCCCGCCCTACCCCCTTTCCCTCCACACAGCACTTGTGTATATTTGTAAAGATTTATTAATCTATTTTACTTGTACATATTTCCTACTCTATTTTCTTGATGATGTGCATATAGCTGTAATTCTATTTATTCTGATGGTTTTGACACCTGTCTACATGTTTTGTTTTGTTGTCTGTCTCCCCCTTCTAGACTGAGCCCGTTGTTGAGTAGTGACTGTCTCTATATGTTGCCGACTTGTATTTCCCAAGCGCTTAGTACAGTGCTCAGCACACAGTAAGCTCTCACTAAATACGATTGAATGAATGTGCCGGATGTGTGCCCTTGGGCAAGTCACCTAACTTCTCTGTGCATCAGTTACCTCATCTGTAAAATGGGGATTCAATCCCTGTTCTCCCTCCTACTTAGATTGTGAACCCTAACAAGCTTTTTAAGCTTTCTGTATGAAACCCTCATAAATCCTCTCTACCACCTGTGCCGAACCCCTCCATTGTTTTTAAATGGTATATGCTAAGCGATTACTATGTTAAGGCACTGTTCTAAGTGCTGTGGTAGATACAAGATAATCGGGGTGGGCACAGTCCCTGTCTCACAATAGGGCTCACAGTCTTAATCTCCATTTTACAAATGAAGGAACTGAGACACAGAGAAGTTAAGTGTCTTGCCCATTGTCACACAGCAGACAAGTGGCAGAGCCAGGATTAGAACCCAGGTCTTTCTGACTCCCAGGCTATCCACTAGGGCCACGGTGATTTCTGGGTCAAGACTGACTCATAATCCTGATTTTTACTGAACCAAAATTTTTGACTAAGTGGCACCTTGCACGGGTCAGCGTATTGGAAGACCAAGCTTGACCTGGACCCTTTTGAAGTGACAAATTTGCAACCAAAGCCACCCATGCCTAGATTTCTCTATTTTCATATTGCTCTCAGGTACGCAGTGAAACCTCAGCCTGATAAATTCTTCATCCTTCTGGCTAATGGCAAAAACAAAATATAGCAGAAAGATTCACTTTCATTAATCGAGAGCATTTGAAGGCTCAGTCTGAGCCCAGAAGTGAGGTTCCTGAGCTACCCTCTGACAGGTTCCATCTATTTGCCCCAAGGTTCAGTTTTGTCTCCTGAGCATTAGCGCTGTTGGACAACTGATCTCCAGATGCTATAGGTGCAGAAAAGGTATGAGGGGAAGGAATTGGCCCTCATACTCTTTCTTGGGCTCTGGATCCCCTGAGGGTTCATATCGATCCTTGGTGATCCCTTGCCATCTCCCTTCCCAAGGAGCTGCAGACCATGGGCAGGGAATGCACCATGGAATGGGAATATGTTTAAAAAAATGAATAGGAGATAAGTGGGAGTCAGTCTATGACTGAAGGCAGCAGCTGAAAACTCATACCTGTAACTACTCACAGCCACATGTCATATTGAGAACAGGATTATAGATTAAATCATGACAACAAGAATATTCAGGGACTAGGGATTAGATGTTGTTTTATTGTTTCTCTGTCCCTAAATCCTGTTTAATATGCTAGAACTAGGGGGAAAAAAGGCAAGGATTACAAGTTTCTGAATGAAGATATTATTTCTTGGAATTCACTTTTCTTTGCAGGCAAAAGAGCAAGGCAGAGGGTTTCTTATGGATTAATGTGTAAATTCACATGCATTTTCTTCAGAATACTTCATAGAATTAATTATATTTAGAGGTATAGATCCCCATACAAATTCATCTGTTTTAGAAAGAGGCAGTTTTTCTGTAGTTCTGGGTGTTGGTGCCTCTACAATGTGAATTTATGTGACTAATGAGCTGGATTAGAATTTCTAAACTACTGCTAATGATAGGGGATTCAGTCAAACATTTGGGGGATATTTTGCTCCTATCATATAATACTTAATATTAAAAGTCCCTATTTTAGCTTTTTAGAAAAAAACCCTCCTCATTGAAGAAATATCAATTTGAAATAGATCGAAACAATGTTTTAGAAATCTAAATGCTTAAATAGCAGCTATTTTATAGGATGAAGTACACAATTCCTATTTACTTCATCTGAAATTTGAACCTTCTTCATCATGAGGGTCAGTCAATTTCCCTTTATTCTCTATGTTCAATCTTTTGGAGTAGGAGTTTGTTTTTTTGGCTTTTTTTTTTTTTTCGGGTAGGAGGTGGGGACTTAGAGGGACCAATAACATACTGTAAAACTGAGGAAACAATGTTAATGTGAATTACCTTGAATAATTCTGTTGATTCAGGAGATCTGGGTTCTTTAAATAGAATATATATTTGTCTTTAGTATCGGAAGATGGCATGACTGACTGAAGTTCACGTAAGAGTGTATATATACCTGAAAAAGCCAAAATGGGGTCCACAGTTCCAGCCACATTAGGCACCAGAGAAGATTCCCCCTTGTATTGTCATTTTATGGATGAAGTTACTGAGGCCTGGGGCAGTTAAGTGACTCACGCAAGGTCCCACAGCAGACAAGTGGCAGAGTCTGAATTAGAATCCAGATCCTTCTGACTCGCAGGCCCATGCTCTATCCCACTAGGCCATGCTGCTTTTCAGGAATTAGAGTAGGGGTAATTGGGACCTGCGAGGTGATGGAGGGAACAGCATTTAGTGGAGCAGGATGGCTAGAAAGGAGGCAGTGATACGGGATGTCGTATTTATTTATATTGATGCTGTTGATGCCTGTCTACTTGTTTTGATGTCTGTCTCCCCCTTCTAGACTGTGAGCCCGTTGTTGGGTAGGGATTGTCTCTATCTGTTGCCAAATTGTACTTCCCAAGCGCTTAGTCCAGTGTTCTGCACACAGTAAGCGCTCAATAAATACGATTGAGTGAATGAATGCTTAATGTTTGCAGAACCTTGTCCATTTTCTCTTTCACCTCATGGCCTCTCGTTCTTTATGAAACTTATGCTCAAAGAGGTACTCCTTTCTTGATAGCAGTGTGGCATGATGTGGCTATCCAATCAATTAGTCAACCTTGTGGATTGAGTGCTTTTATGCAGAGCACCATAATGAGTGCTTAGGAGCAGACACTTTCCCTGCCTATAATGTGCTTCCAGTCTAGAGGGGGAGACTGACATTAATATAAATGGATAAGTGATGTGTGTGATTTAAAGATATGTTTTTGAAGTGCTGTGGGATTATGGGTAGGGTGAAATATGGAATGCAAATATCCTCAGCAGTTGACTCCTAACTTTCAGTTGGAATGCAGCATTGTTTACAGCTTTGTTTTAGGGGGACAATAAATTCCTTCTTCTGCCCTTCTTGCTGGGTGGATCTTCTGCGGCCCCTCATTCTCACCATGTGTCCTATCTAGCATGACTTTGTTAACCTAGCTCTGCTACGAGGGGAATGACTCCATTCCAGAATTTCATTGTTCGTGATATTGTCATTTAATACCGAGAATGGGCCATAAAGGATGTCGATAGAACTGCTTCAAAAGGATTAAGATGGGCTACTTTGGGGAGAGTGGGTAAGGGGAAGAAAACAGACAACATGGGATATAAGAAGAATAATCAAGGTTTGCTGCCATGTCATCATTGTCATGGTTCTGTCACTCCTGCAGCCATCACCAGCTGGTCAGGAGAGGCTGTGAGTTCTGGGCTAGCCCAATTGGGCCTGCTGGTGGTCAGTCAGTCAGTCATATTTCCTGGGTGTTTACTGTGTGCAGAACATTGTACTAGAGAAGCAGCATGGCTCAGTGGAAAGAGCACGGGCTTTGGAGTCAGAGGTCATAGGTTCAAATCCTGACTCTGCCACTTGTCAGCTGTGTGACTTTGGGCAAGTCACTTAACTTCTCTGTGCCTCAGTTACCTCATCTGTAAAATGGGGATTGACTGTGAGTCCCCCGTGGGACAACCTGATCACCTTGTAACTGCCTCAGCGCTTAGAACAGTGCTTTGCACATAGTAAGTGCGTAATAAATGCCATTATTATTATTATTACTACTAAGTGCTTGAGAGGGTACAATATAACAGGCACATTTCTTGCCTACAATAAGCTTAGAGTCTCGTGGTCAGATGATGGTGGAAAAGGATAATGGCCATGGTCAGCTCACCAGACCAACATTATGGGGACTGCTTAGCCACTGCCTTTGTTCCTGAGCCTCAATACCCATCCCCTGAGCCTTCATCAGCCCTTCTGCTGGGGCAAGGGCCACTGGGACCTTTATTTATAATATTTGTTAAGCACTTACCATGCTCCAGGCACTATACTAAGCACTGGGATAGATACAACTGAATCAGGCTGTATACAGTCCCTGCCCCTCCTGGGCCACACAGTCTTAATCTCCATACTTTTACAGCTGAGGCAGTTGAGGCACAGAGAAGTGAAGTGACTTCCCAAGTTCACAAAGCAGACAAGTGGCAGAGCTGGGATTGTGTCCGAGGTTCTTCTGACTCTCAGGGCTGTGTTCTAGCCACTAGACCACACTGCTTCTCATTCTTCCTACAAGTGATTCCATGGCCAGAAATGAGAGGAACCTCCTTCTGTTCCTCCTCAATTTCTTTCTGGGCACCAGTACTCTGAACTAGTTGCTCTGATCATCCCCATCACACTCTTCAAGTTATTTTGTTTTGTTTTCTAATGGTGTTTGCTAAGTGCTTTCTATATGCCAGACACTGTACTAAGATCTGGGGTAGATAAAAGATAATCAGGGTGGACAGAGTCCCTGTCCCACCTGGGGCTCACAGTCTCAATCCCCATTTTACAGATGAGTTAACTGAGACATAATGTACTGAAATAACATGCCCAAGGTCACAGAGCAGACAAATGGAGGAACCAGAATTAGAACCCATGCTCTTTGGGCTTCCAGGCCCATGCTCTATCCACTAGGCCATGCTGTTTCTCAAGTTGTCTTGAAAAGGGTTGGGGAAACAGATCATTAGCTTGTTTGTCCGAACAAAGATTTTCAAAGCTTTTCCATATGTCTGTTCCTGTCTGGCTAATAGAGAAGCATCTTAGAGGAAAGAGCACAGACTTGGGAGTCAGAGGTCGTGGATTCTAATCCTGGGACTGTCTGTATATGTTGTCAATTTGTACTTCCCTAACGCTTAGTATAGTGCTCTGCACGCAGTAAGTGCTCAATAAATAGGATTGAATGAATGTATGAATCCCAGCTCCACCACTTGCCAGCTGTGTGACTTTGGACAAGACACTTAACTTCTCTGTGCTTCAGTTGCCTCATCTGGAAAAATGGGGATTAAGACTATGAGCCCCACGTGGGACAACCTGATTACCTTGTATCTACCCCAGCGCTTAGAGCAGTGCTAGACTGTGAGCCCGTTATTGGGTAGGGACCGTCTCTATATGTTGCCGACTTGTACTTCCCAAGCACTTAGTACAGTGCTCTGCACACAGTAAGCACTCAATAAATATGATTGAATGAATGAATGAATGCTTGGCACATAATAAGCACTTAACGAATACCATCATTAGTTAAAAATCAAGGAATCACTTTATGAATCTTAAATTACGGGACCATTCTTCCCATTTTACTGCATTACACAAGGTCATTGCCTTGCTTAGTAAGTCTAGCTGTTCATTAGTAGATTATTAAATAATGTATCTTAGATATGACATTTTGGCGTTTGATTTCTCTGGCTTTGTGGCAAATGTGTAAGAAAAAATAAGGCTTATTTTTAAAAAACTCAATCCCATTGTTCATTTTTAAATGTCCCTTAATATTATTGTTTGAATTTTAAAAACCTTTTGAAAAATATGCCATTTACAGAGCTGTAATATAGAGTGAGATGGTAAGAGTCAGAAACATTTATAGGGAAGCAGCATGGCCTAGTGAATAGAGCAGGGGCCTTGGAGTCAAAAGATCGGGGTTCTAATTCTGGCTCTGCTACTGGTCTACTGTGTGACTTTGGGTAAGTCACTTAACTTCTCTGTGCTGCAGTTACCTCATCGCTAAAATGAGGGTTAATACTATGAGCCCCATGTGGGACAGGGACTGTGTCCACCTGATGAGCTTGTATCTATCTCAGTGCTTAGAACACTGCTAGACACATAGTAAGTGCTTAACAAATGCCATCATCATTATTGTTATGCTGACTGTGCGTTAATCAGCACTCTGAAAAAAACCTAAAATGAAGATGGGCATATGAAAACAACAGTTCTCTAATTTTTGACTGTATTATTTTTTCGTCTCCATGGCTCAGTTTTAAGTTTATTTTTAAGCTTATGTATAGCTGCTTGTAAGCATTTGACTGATTCTCAACTTTAGTGATCTCCTTTGTATAGTTTCCTAGATGCAATATTAAATTTCTACACTATCCACTTCCATTATGTATTCAGGAGAACTGAATCAATGGCTTTTAGTCATTTCTCAACAGGATTAATGATATGTCTGTTCACTATCAATCTCTTTGCAGGTGATTCTTGTTACTGGTATTATTTGAGATTATAGCACAGTAGGAGTAAAGATAGTTTTGTTATTCTCTCAATGATAATAATAATAATAATGACATTTATTAAGCACTTACTATGTGCAAAGCACTGTTCTAGGTGCTGGAGAGGTTACAAGGTGATCAGGTTGTCCCATGGGGGGCTCACAGTCAATCCCCATTTTACAGATGAGGTAACTGAGGCTCAGAGAAGTTAAGTGACTTGCCCAAACTCACACAGCTGACAATTCTCAGAGCTGGGATTTGAACCCATGACCACTGACTCCAAAGCCCGAGCTCTTTCCACTGAGCCATGCTGCTTCTCAGTGGATTAGTTTAAGATTGTTTTCCTCACACTAAAAAATATCACTGGTTCAATATCAAGGAATGGGCAGCACTATAGAAGTTTTACATTTGTAGATAAGAGTGGGCAAAAGCTTTTCACAGTATTTAAGTGTGCTATTAAATATTTTTTTCAAAACCATTAGCCATTTAACAAAATAATTGAATCTGTTTAACAGGTTTTGTAAAGTCTGGGGCTTTATCAGTTGCAATGTTGCTGAGGTAGATACAAGACAACCAGATCAGACCCAATCCCTTTCCCACATTGAACTCGCAATCTAAAGGGGAGAGAGGGAGGACAGGTATCTTATTTCCATTTTACAGATGAGAAAACTGAGGCACAGAAGAAACATTGTGACTTACTTCCCAGGTCATACAGCAGGCTAGTAGCAGAGCTGGGAATAGGACCTTGATAACCTGACTCCCAGTCTTAAAATCACAATGTGGCCTAGTGGATAGAGCACAGGCCTGGAAGTGAGAAGGACCTTGGTTCTAATCCTGGCCTCGCCACTTGTCTGCTGTGTGACCTCGGGCAAATCACTTAATTTCTCTGTGCCTTAGTTCTCGCCTGTAAAATGGGGATTAAGACTGAGCCCTACATGGGACAGGGACTTTATCCAACCTGATTATCTTGTATCTACATCAGAGCTTAGAGCAGTGTTTGACACATAGTTAGCACTTAACAAATACCACAATTATTATTATTATTATTGTTATTATTATCTAGCCCTATCTAGAGATGTGGCTTTCTTGGGCTTTTATGAGCAGTCACAGGGATAGACAGAGAACCAGGCAAACATTCAGAGGCAGAGATAAAGAACAATTATTTCTGGTCTGTGTAGTCCCTTTTAAAGATGTGCTCAGATGTAGCTACTATTTATTCTCTCCGTATCTGAATGACTAGACTTGCTTGTTTTAGACCCACTCTAAACTGTTCTCAGAAGCACTCAATTTAATTGTCTGCTTTCTCTGTGGGTTGCCTGACTCCAAGAAGGATAATGGGGAGAAATAACTGTCTAGAATACAGTAACACTCTTCCCCAGTCAGTGTATTGTCTGTAGCTTTGAGTTGTGTTACATGGAAATTTAGGTCTATAATTCATGTGAAAACATGAGGGATTTTCTTAGTGAAAGCTAATTTGTCTTTCTCTAGGAATGAGTTATATGATTGAAATTTAATTACCTTATACTTCCAGTCACTTATTCTTTAGTTGACCCACTTTCAGTTTTGAAAGGAGAATTTACATTTTCTGATCTACACGCCTTCATTATAAATGACTGTAAGCTCGTTATGGGCTGGGAATGTGTCTGCTAATTCTCTTTTTATTGTACTCTCCCAAGCACTAAGTACAGTGTTCTGCATATAGTAAACACTCGATAAATGTCATTAATGTGTATTTACATGTATTTGTTTATGATTTGTAATGATTTTTGTTCTAACATGCTTCTGCTGAAATCTTGGCAACTAGTTTGGTCAGTGAAGGTTTTATGAGAGTCAGTAAGAGTTATGTGTCTCCAAAGCAAAAATGTTAAGGTTTGATTTACAAAGCATGAGTCAACCCTTCATAATTTAGTATTATCCTTCATATCAGGTAAAAAAAATCAGTGAGTCCTTTATCTTAATGTGATTATCATTATCAACAGTATTTTATAGCACCCATATAAACTAGTCCTTTTTTCATCATCTATGCACTCAGATCTTTGACTTTGTTGCATTTGGTATTTGCGCCACTGCACTTATGTACACATTTGTGAAAAATAATTTATTAATATTAATTCCTGTCTCCCCTTCTAGATTGTAAGCTCATTGTGGGCAGCGAATGTATCTACCAAACCTGTTGTATTGTACTCTTCCAAGTGCTAGGTACAGTGTTCTGCACACAGTAGGCATTTAAATATCATTGATCAATTGTGTTTGTTTTTTTAATCACTCAAGAAGACAGCATTGATGGTGAAATTCACCTGAGTGCATGTATAGCTGACACACTGTGTGCATCAAAAGGCTGGCCTGCCTGGTGTTCATATGTTTAATATATGCATTGCGTGGTGCTCATTTTTTGCCTGTTTGCCTCTGGTTCCTTTGAAGTTGTTGCTTGAAGAGATTCACACCTTTACACCATAGAGGCCTCGCCTTAGTCATTCACTCTTACTTTTCAGCTGGGATGCAGTACTGTCTGAAGATTTTTTTTAATAAAGTCTTTAAATTGTATCTTCTCTCATTTTTAATGTGTTGGCTCAATATGTTAGAAACAAATGATATGTTAATAAGGAAATTTACCAATAGATCATTGTCTTTTTTTAGATTGTTGCCCTGCGTGAACAAAATGCACATATTCAAAGAAAAATGGCATCTGGAGAAGGGTCCACAGAGTCAGAACATATTGATGGAATGGAACCCGGGCAGAAGGTTCATGAAAAGGTTGGAATACTTCATTCATTTGTGTCCTTGAGTGGGCTTTTCTGGGAATAACACGCCATGCTAATGATACATTCTAAAGTTACAGCCAGTGGTCCATGGCTTGGCTTGCTTTCTACAGTGAATAATTTTACTTCAGTCTGCTGCCTGGATCATTTTTCTAAACAAAAATTCAGTCCCCACACCTCAAGTACCTCCAATCTTTACCTATCCACCTCCGCTTTGGCTTTAAAATGATCAATCCTATCCTACCTCACTGATTTCCTACTAAAATTCAGTCCAGAACTGTTCTCCTATAATGCCAACTTACTGTATGTCAGTCTCTTATCTCACCGTTGACCCTTTGCTCCTGTTCTCCCCCTGGCCTGGAACTCTCACACTCTTCATGTACAAGAGACCATAAATCTCCCTTCCTTTAAGGCTTAATCAAATTATATCTCCTTCATTAGGCCTTCCCCAGCTAAGCCCTCATTTGCTCTACTCCCTTCTCCTACTGAATCGTCGTACATTTGGATCTGTATGTACCCTTTCAGCACTTGAGGAGCAGTGTGGCTTAGTGGAAAGAGCACAGGCTTGGGAGTCAGAGGTTGTGGGTTCTAATCCTGGATCCGCCAACTTGTCAGCTGTGTGACTTTGAGCAAGTCACTTCACTGCTCTGTGCCTCATTTACCTCATCTGTAAAATGGGGATTAAGACTGTGATCCCCACATGGGATAACCTGATTACCTTGTATCAACCCCAGAACAGTGCTGGCCAAATTGTAAGCACTTAACAAATACCATCATCATCGTTATTATTACTTGACAATCCCACAGCACTTATATACATATCTGTAACTTATTTTAATGTCTGTCTCTCTCCCTCTAGACTATAAGCTCTATGTAGGAAGGGAGCATATCTACCAACTCCATTTTATAGTACTTTCCCTAGTGCTTAGTAGAGTGCTGTGCACACCATGTGCACTTAGTAAATATCACAGATTAACTGGGACATAATAAACCTCTGCGTGCATTTTTCTATCGCTTTACTAAAGAGAAAAAATAGCTCTATCCATCAATCAATTTCTTGTATTTATTGAGCACTTACTTTGTGTAGAGTACTGGATTAAGCTCTTGAGAGAGTACAATATACAGAGTTGATAGACACATTCCCTATCCACAACAAGCTTACAGTTAGATGGGGAGACAGACATTAATATAAATAATTTTAAAATATATATGTAAGTGCTGTGGGGCTGAGACAGGGTAAATTAAGGGAGCAAATCCAAAGGCAAGGGCAGTACAGAAGGGAGTTGGAAAAGAGGAAATGAGAGTTTTTGCTGGGGAATGACTCCAGGAAGAGATGTGCTTTTAACAAGGCTTTGAAAGTGGGGTGAGTGATTATCTGTTGGAAATGATAGGGGAGGAAGTTCCAGACCAGAGGCAGGATGTGGGCAAAGATTCCTCTGCCCCTAGACTGAACAGAGAGACTTTGCACGACCTATAAAATGTCAAATTATACTTTCCAAGTGCTTAGTGAAGTGCTCTGCAAACAGTAAGAGCCCAATAAATATGATTGAATGAATGAATGATTGGATTTTAAGGGAAACTGTGTCCCTATGGAAAGAGCTTGGGTCCGAGACTTAGAGGCCTTAGGTTCTAATCCCACTCTGCCATTTGCCTGCTGTGTGACCTTGGGCGACTCAACTTTTCTGTGCTCATCTTCCTCAACTATAAAATGGGGATTCAATACCTGTTCTCCTTCCTACTTAGACTGTGAGCCCCATATGGGACATGGACTGAGTCCTACCTGATTAATTTGTACCTACCCTAAGGTTTAGAACAGTGCTTGACAAATAGTGAGAACATAACAAATTCCATAAAGAAAAGATTAGGACTGAGAATGGACAGTCCCCAGACATTTTGCTGCCTCTAAGGAAGCCCATGAATGCTGATCACCCCACAATCTTCTCCCTCTGTTCTTCCTCCCTTCTCTCTGCTCTCCTTTCTCTCTCCTTCTTCCTCCCTCCTCTCTCCTCTTCCTCCCCTTCTCTCACTTCGACCTCCTTCCGACTATCCCCCTCCTTCCATACCCTTCTTTCCTCCTCCTTCCCTCCCTCCTTTCTCCTCCCTCCTCCCCCAATTATCTTGTGTTTACCCCAGCATTTATTACAGTGTTTGGCACATAGTAAAGGCTTAACAAATACTACAATGATTATAATTATGATTGGTATTTTTGTTGATGTACAAAGAAGTGAAGTGACCTGCCCAAAGTCAAGAGCTGGGACAGGAATCTGGGTCTTCAATGCCAGGTTCTTTCCATGAGACCCTACTGCCTCTCAAGTGATAATTTAAGTGAACTCCCATAGTGCTAATTCTGTGTCATTCATTCATATTTAATTCATTCATTCAATCATATTTATTAAGCGCTTAATGTGTGCAGACCACTGTACTAAGTGCTTGGGAGAGTACAATGCAACAATTAACGGACACTTTCCACAATGAGCTTACTTGCTCATGTCCTCCTTCTGGCCTGGATCTCCCTCCCGCTTCATATATGACAGACCACCACTCTCCCCACCTACAAAGCCTTATTAAAATCACTTCTTCTCCAAGGCGCAATCCCTGACTAGTCCTCATTTCCCCTACTCTCTCTCCTTTCTGGGTCTCCTATGCACTTGGATCTGTACCTTATAAGCACCTGATACTCATCCCATGCACTTAGTACAGTGCTCTGCACACAGTAAGTGCTCTATAAATATGATTGAATGAATGAATCCCATCACCCCCCACCCCCTACAGCACTTAGCTCCTTGTGAGCAGGGAATGTGTCTGTTGTATTCTCCCAAGCAGTTAGTACAGTGCTCCACACACAGTGGGTGCTCAGTAAAGACCATTGATTGATTGACTGATTGATCCTCAGACACCAAGGGCTACCATGTTGTCCCATGCAGCTGCCAGTTACCCCAAAATGAGGCCTTGATGCTTCTCCATGCCACTCTTGTGGTGGACTCAGGAGATCACCGTTGACCTTGGTTGCTATTTCAGCCACAGCAATATTGCCTCACTTTCATTCTTACCACTTTATTTGCCATCATATCCACCCAACCATAAAGAGTAGTGACCAGGCTCTGTATATTTAGGTACTTTAGAGACGGAATTACAAGGACTTAAAAATAAATACCACATGCTATTTCAGTTTATGAAGAGTCTCTAATATTTGGGGTACTAAATTAACCAAGAGCAAAGATAATTTGCATAACTCTTAAATTCTCCCTCAGTTTCTACTTAGACTATAAACATTTGTAAATGTAGAATGAAACTCAATGGCTTATGAAGAAGTGCCTCAAATGGGCAATTGTTGAATTTCATCACTTTTCCTTCCTCTGGTGGAGGGAATAAGTCAAATGCCCTCGCAAGAATAAATGAAAAGCCAAGAAAAGTTAAGCCACCATCTGGATAGATTTTCACCGAACTGTGAGAGTTAGTTATAGGATTTTTTTTGTTTAATAAGAATTGGAGACTACTGAGTCAAAGCATGTTAAAACCAATAAGGACAGAAAAAATCACGTGCCTGTTTCTGTCTCCGAGAAAACACTTTACAGACATAATTATCTCGGTGACTGGAAGTCACTGAAGCAACGATAATTTATAAATGTGATCAACAGTGAAGGAATTGCAAATCACAAATTATATTTATTTTGTCACCATAGTGCACACAAGGAGGTGAGGTGTAAGGAGCATTGTCTTCATGTACAAAAGAAAAATTAAGATGCCGGATTGCTAGAAAGGGAACAATTTGAGATGCATAAACACTACATTTCTATTAGAGCTCTTCACTCTTCTTGACTACGCTCCAAGGGCTATCTTATATGACATTCTGTATTATGTGTGATATTCGCAGGGTGGATAAGTACCATTTGACACAATCATCATTCCTCTTTAATGACTCAAATGACTCCTCGAGCTCCTGATTAGAAGCTACAATCAATAGATGAATCCTACTGGGGCACTAATCATTTTGCTTTACAGCTTTTGCTCTCAAATCTTTCCAAGATAGGTTTGAATTACCTCATTCACTGCTTCCTGAAAAGCTGAATCTCTGTCAGATGCAGTGTATTTTATTTAGAGTGCTTTATTGATCAAATACTGTTTTTCCACAGTTATCATAACTTCGTTATGCACAGGGAATGCCTCTTCCAACACCGTTGTATTGGACTCTCCCAGGCACTTGGTACAGTACTCTGCACATAGTTTGCATTAAATAAACACCATCTATGGTGATTGGTGTCATGGATTTGATGGTGCCACCAGAGAGTTCTCTTCATGATATTGAGTTTATGCATCATCTCCTATCTCCATTTGTGGTGAATATGCTGCTGGAATTTGCCACAATCTCGTTATTCTCTTGTTATAGGTGAGCTTCAAAATTAGTGATTAGAAAAATTGTTTGAGAGAAGACTTGGATAGATGAAGAGTCCTAACCATTTTGATTAGTCTCCTAAGAAGCTTGCTCATTTCCCATTCAACAAAAGAGCCTAAAATGCATTTATATGGAGAATATAATTTCCCAGGTCAGACAAATAGAAAACTGAGAAGTACAATAATTTAAAAATGTCTCCCAGTGAAGGTCAGAGGGTTTGCAATTCTGGAAGTGTGGCGGTGGGCATGGAGGGGACCAGTAGATGACTATGACTAGTAACTTGAGTGGGTAACTGGAGTGGAGTGGTAGATGATATTCATTCATTCATTCACCCCGCCCTACCTCCTTCCCCTCACCACAGCACCCGTATATATGTTTGTACAGATTTATTACCCTATTTTACTTGTACATATTTACTATTCTATTTATTTTGTTAATATGTTTTGTTTTGTTGTCTGTCTCCCCCTTCTAGACTATGAGCCCATTGTTGGGTAGGAACCATCTCTATATGTTGCCAACTTGTACTTCCCAAGCACTTAGTACAGTGCTCTGCACACAGTAAGTGCTCAATAAATACGATTGAATGAATGAATGAATTCAATCGTATTTATTGAGCACTTTGTGCAGAGCACAGTACTAAGCGCTTGGGAAGTACAAGTTGGCAACATATAGAGATGGTCCCTACCCAACAACGGGCTCACAGTCTAGAAGGGGAAACTTCCCACATCCAAGGAAGGGAAAGAGAGAGATGGGGCAGATAGAATGATGCAAAAGCAGAATTGGGGAATGAGAAGGAAACTGAATCCTCGCCCTTCCCCAGTGGGTCTTGGGGAATGGGAGAGGAGGTACCCCTCAGAGAGCATTAGGAGAGACAATCTCATCTCCGGAGAGCCAGGTTTCTGTGATGGTGAGGAGGAGCAGTGATTGGGACAGGAACAGGTCAGGGATAAAGGGAAGCTTACCCATGATGGATTTGGGGTTTCACAGGCTGCATTTGGCTGGGGCAGGGGGTGGGGGTGAGGGGAATTGGGAGAGGGGACCCTAAGAGGGGTGAAATGATGGAGGTACTGGGAAGGAACAGCAGGGATGGGCTGATTAAAGAGAGGCAATATGATGGAGTTAGAGAAGTTTATGGATTACAGATGAGGTTGTCAGTAGCAATAAGTGCAATTATCTGGTCGTTTTGTTGATTAACTACTGAATTGAGTGAGAGTGCATCCTTGAGAGTGAGGAGGCAAATGTTTAGGAGTAAAAAGAGGAATGGGTTGATTTGAAGGCAGTCAGCTGTTGTTATGTAAAAAGCCAGGTATTTTGTCACCAGGGTGTCTGACAGCCACACCTGTCTTGTGTTCTCCACTTTGGACTGATTTAGGCCTGAGGAAGGGGGAGAAATGATGAAGAAATGGTCACAGCAGATCGGGAGTGAAATCTATGTGTCCCGGTGGGAGGATGGTAGGCAATGGTTCCTTCCAATGTTAGATGTCCTGGGTTAGCTGAGGCAGCTCAGTAGAGAGAGACCTCAGTGTCCTCAGACAGCTATCTGTCCTAGACGACGTTCAATGTTCTATATGCGGAAGAGAGAATGTATTTGGCACCTCTTCTACCTCCAACTGTCTCCTCCTCGCTGTGCTCATTTGCTGCTTTTGCGCAGCACAAATGAAATGCAAATGGACTTTTTAATGGGATGGAGCCTGCAGATGTATCCATAAGCATTTTTTGATAAACATAATGATGAAAAAGAAAACACAATAATAATTATTGTGGTACGTGTTTGTTTACAGTGTGCCAAGCACTATACTTAGCACTGGCCTAGGTACAAGATAAGTTAGTCACAGTACCTGTGCCCCATGGGCTCACAATATAAGTAGCAGGGAGTAGGATTTAATCCCCATTTTTCAGATGGGGTCAGAGGCACAGAGAAGGTAAGTGATTTGTCCAAAAATATACAACAAACAAGTGATAGAGCCAGAATTAGAACCCCATTCCTCTGATTCTCAAGCCTGAAATTGTTCCATTACCCTATTCTGCTTCACACAACCTAGCACAGAAATATATTAAAAGTGAAGAGAAATTCAATTTCAGATAGAAACGGTCCAATAATCAATGTCGATTTACAAAATATCTATTTTGAACAATTAAGACTGACCTAGTTCTAAAAGCCCTAAACTGAAACAGTCTTCTAAAATCACAGGATGAAACTGTGTAGTAGTAAGATCTGGACTAAGCATTTATACAGCTATTTACATTTCCTTAGTTCTTTTCGGCCTATAATTCTGAAATACTACATTCCTCGTGCCCCAGGCAAAGAGCTTTTCCACTGTTGGCAGAGGAGACAGCCTCCTCCAGACTGTTGTTCCAAATGATTCCTCCATGCCTTCCTGTCTAGCAGTAAATATAGTTGTTGATGGCTACTCCGTTCATACTGGCCCGCTCGTTCTATTGCATTCTCTCAAGTGCTTATTGTAAGACTGTGCTTTGAACCTTATGCACATCAGTAAAGTGGTTCTTAAGGACATTTGTGGACAGGGAGGGGCATCCACAATGACCTTCTAATGCCCTGGTCAAACCCAAGAACATTGGGAAGGGATGGGGAACCGGCATTGAGGATGGAAGGGGATTTACTCACCATTAACACATTACCAGGTTCAGTCCTCTGCTTGTCTCCAAAATGCATATTTGCTGTTGGGTTACCATAACCTTGGAGATATTTGATTGAAATGTATTTCCTCATAATTATTAGTAGATGTGGCTAGACTTGTGTTATGCCTGTGCATTCCTTACATGTGTTTCTAATTTGTCCTCTCCCACCTACTGCAATTAGTATGCTAACCTCATATTTCTGACACACTGTTTTAGTTTTCAAAGTGAGTTCTGAGAACGCAACATGCATTTATGTGGTTGTCATTGTTCCCACCAACACAAGCAGAAAAATCCCAAGGCTGCAACCCTTTGCTGTGGGTGGAGATAAAGCCAACTCCTAATGATGATTTCCTTGTCATTCCAGTTGGTAGCATCTTACGCATCTCTTGGTTCACTCCCACGTAATATAACAGATTGAAAGTATTTTCCCTAAATCTTTTTTTATCCCGTACTTGCAAATGCCTCCCCCACAATTTATTTTTGATTCTATATTGTCCTGAATGTAAAAAGCTAACTCTCAATAATAAACTCTATCTTCCTTTTTCATAGACTGTTGTTTCAAGCCCTCCCTTCCTGATGTCCCTCCTGCTTCTAAACCTGAACCACAAGGTGTAAATCATTTGTGCAAAAGCTTTTGCTTCAGTGTCAACTCCTTTAAATTGAATTTGGAATGAGGCCCTAAGTGTTAGGAACCTCAATAATTTTGATTAAAAATGAGGGCAAATCATTCTGATATAAAGACATTTATCTGCTTCTTAATAAATTCTTGAAAAGCCCCACTTTAAGAAAACACACACTATAATGCCCCTTATAACACCCCCCCACACACATAAACACACACATACATATCATCCAAGCCATTTCTTCCAACACCGTGACCCTCTGTCCAAACAGGCTTGTGATGTTGGCAGAACATTCCTTAATTCTCTGAGAATGTTTTAACCAAAATGAACTGTGAAAACATGCTTAATGTCAGATCTGAGTGTTAGTATTCATGAATATTGATAAGTAACTGACTTCGACTCTGTATGATTCTTTGTTCCCTGCAAGCTGTGTCTGTCTGATTTTCTCTTTCTCTTATCTACCTCTATCTAGCCTTTACTTGCCTCCTTCTCTGCCTACATTTTGGATTAAAGTCCCCATACCCTCGCGAATAGCAATGAACCTATATGAAATTAAGGGAGCTAGTTCTATTCTCCAAATGCAATTCCTTATTTTCTAACTGATAATTAATCGTTCAGTATTAACAATCAATTTGTCAGTAATGTGCAGCCAGTTTACAGATATGAGAGGATGGCAGTGAACCATCCACAGGAATGAATTGGCATAACTGTTTTAAATGTTAATCAATCGTATTGATTGATTTCCAGCTCCACCACTGGTTTCTGTGTGACCCTGGGCAAGTCACTTAACTTCTCTGTGTCTCAGTTACCTCATCTGTAAAGTGGGGATTAAGACTATGAACCCCACATGAGACATGGACTGTGTCCAGTCTGATTAGCTTGTATCTACCCCAGCATTTAGTAAAGTG
This sequence comes from Tachyglossus aculeatus, assembly GCF_015852505.1. NCBI lineage: Eukaryota > Metazoa > Chordata > Mammalia > Monotremata > Tachyglossidae > Tachyglossus > Tachyglossus aculeatus. The sequence continues at coordinate 30,101,543 of NC_052079.1, read as the reverse complement.
CCTAGAAAACAATAAATACTTAACAGATATTTATTGAGCACTTAATGTATGCAGAGCACTGAACTAAGCACTTGATAGAGTACAATGTAACAGAGCTGGCAGACATTTTCCTTTCCCACACTGAGTTTACAGTCTAGAGGGGAAGACAGATATTACTATCAATGAATGAATTACAGATATATACACAAATGCTATGGGGCTGAGCGAGGGGTGAATAAATGGTGCAAATCCAAGACCAAGGGTGATGCAGAAGGGTGTGGGAAAAGAGAAAATGAGAGTCTAATCAGTGAAGGCCTCTTGGAGGTGATGTGCCTCAGTAAGGCTTTGAAGGTGGGGAAAGTGATTGTCTGTTGATTTTGAAGAGGGGGGGAGTTCCAGGCCAGAGGCAGGACATGGGAAAGAAGTTAGAGGAGAAAAGTATGTGGGCTGGATTGTAGTAGAAAGTCAAGGAGATATCATAGCAAGGGTGATTCAGTATTTTAAAGCCCATGGAAAGGAGCGTCTGTTTGATGTGGAGGTAGATGGGCAACCACTGGGAGTTCCTAATGAGTGAGGAATACATGGACTAACCTCTTTGTAGAAAAATGAGCTGGGCAGCATAGTGAAATGTGGACTGGAGTGGGTAGAGACAGGAGGCAAGGAGGTCACATGAAGTCTGACAGAGTAGTCAAGGCGGGATAGAATGAAAGCTTGGATTAATGTGGTGGCAGATGGAGAGGAAAGGGTATATTTTATTGATGTTGGGAAGGTTGAATTGACAGGATTTGGGACAGATTTAATATGTTGGTTAACGAGAAAAAGGACTCAAGTATAACGCCAAGGTTGCAGGCCCATGAGACAGGGAGAATGGTAGTGCTATCTACACTGAGTGGAAAGTCAGAGGGAGAATGGGGTATTTTGTGGGAAGATAAAGAGCATTGTTTTGGGCATGTTAAGTGTGAAGTATTGGTGAGACATCGAAGTAGTGTTGTCCTGAAGATAGGAGGAAATGCTGGACTGCAGAGAAGGAAAGATAGGGAAGCAAGTTAGTTCATTTCGGAAGAGATGGTGGTGTTGAGGGTATCAGTTTGGTCATCAAGGGAAGGTAGTTTGGATATGGGATCTAAATGGGACATGATGACTTGAGAAAATTGGAGGGAGTAAACAATGGGAGGTCTCTGTGGGGAAGCAGGACATATTTGCGGGGAAGGGTTATGTGGGGAGAAGACAGGTGAGGAGGTTGTGGTAGGATAGAGGAATGTCAGGGTTGGTGAGGACAGCTAGAGATTGAACAGTGGCCAGAGATAATGAGATCGAGTGTGTGTCCAAGTTGGAGAATGGGCAGGGTCTAATGGAGCAGGAGGTCAGTGGAAATGAATGTTAGGAACCGTCCAGCAGAAGGGTTTTCAGAACATCCATGTGAATACTGGTAGAATAGCAGTAGTAGTATTAATTAAGTGCCTGTTTGGTGTTGTGTACTGTGTCAAAGCACCATACTAGGTGCTAGGGAAAAATGGAATAAACAAGTGACCTATTATCTGCCTACAATTGGCCTATATTTTTAAAAGAGGAGATAAAAATAAAAATATTTACAACCAGTGTGACCCAAAGAAATTATTGAATAAGCATAGATGGGTATAAAGTCATTAAGGGCAAGCAGCATAGCCTAGTGGAAAGAGCATGGACCTGAGTGTCAGAAGGACCTGGGTTCTAATCCTAGCTCCACCGCTTGTCTGCTGTGTGACCTTGAGCAAGTCACTTCACTTCTCTGTGCTTCAGTTGCCTCATCTGTAAAATGGGGAATAAAACTATGAGCCCTATAGGGACAGGGACTGTGTCCAATCCAATTTGATTGAATCCACCCCAGCACTTTGTAGAGTGCCTGACACATAACAAGTGCTTAACAAATACCACAGTTGCTATTATTATTTTTACAGGGATGAAGAAGTTTATACGTCCTAGAGTCGGCTGATGAACTGTATAGTTTAGGATGCTAGAAAATTAATCTGAGAAAGTTTATTGGAGAAGGTGGGATTTTAGTAGGGCTAAGAATGCAGGGAGAGCCATGGTCCGTTGGATTTGGGGAAGGACGGAGAGAGTTCCAGAGTGGAACAACACTGTCAGTGAGTGGACAGAAACAAGATAGAAGAGAATGAAGTACAGTTAGAAGATTGGCTTGAGAGGAATGGAGAGAGCAAATTAAGGCATAGTGGGGTAAAGAAAGCAGGTAGGTAAGGTGGGGCCAGATGGTGGAGAACCTTAAGGCCAGATGGTGGAGAACCTTAAGGCCAACTGTGAGGAGTTTTTGTTTAATGTGGAGAGACGTGGGGAGCCAGTGCTGGGTTTTGAGGACAGAAATGATATAGATGAATGATGCTTCAGGAGATCGATTTATACAGAAGGCTGTAGAATAGATTGGTGGTGGGATCAGGGAGGCTTAGTGACCAGTGAGGGGCCTGTTGCAATAGTTCAGGTACAATATGACCAGAACTTAGACCAGGGCAGTAATTCTTTTCTTTGTCTTAATTTTTCTTTTCTTCCTTTATCCTGCAAGTTCCTCTGTACAACCTTTTCTCCAGTAAGTACCCACCGTTCTCCTTTCACACGAACAGAATAACTAATATTGTTGTGAGAAATGAGGAATGATAAATAAGCAGGTTTCCCTTTTTGAAATTATGGGTTTTTTTCCATTCATTCATTAAATCATATTTATTGAGCACTTACTATGTGCAAAGCACTGTACTAAGTGCTTGGGAGAGCAATATAACAATTAACAGATACATTCCCTGCCCACAGCAAACTTATAGTATAGAGGTGGCACCTCTGTCACCAAACGCTTGAAACAGTGCTTGCCACACAGTGAGTGCTTAGCAAGTACCACAATCATTATTGTTATTATTATTATTATTATAAAACAGCTACTCTAACCTCCAGTCCCAGTCCCTTTCCATTAGGCCATGCTGCTTGCTTCTGCCCTGAGACATTTCTACTTGACCCTGATAAATCCTTTGTAGTTCCTAAGATTCTGAAAACAGTGTAGAAATTAGTGGTAGCAGAATTAGGTGAGTCATCATCTCCAGTACTCTGTCTAACTTGGAATGATTCATCTTTTGTAAACCTCCTCCTCTTCCTAGCTTTCCCATTTTCATTCACAGCTGCACTATCCTCCTTGACCCAGAAACCTGCCACATTGGTTTCCACTTGAACGCTCCACTGTTTAGTTCATTCATTCAGGCGTATTTATTGAGAGTTTACTGTATGCAGATGAAATGTACTAAGTGCTTGGGAGATTACAACAAAAAACAGACATGTTTCCTGCCCGTAGAGAGCTTACAGTCTAGAGGATTTGGTTCTCACTTTAGCTCTACTGCCTGATTTGCCTGAACTACCTACACTCCAATTCCCAAATGTAATCCTAGTCCAAGCTCTGGCATGATACAGTTAGACTGTCCTATTACCACATTCTCTGCTCTTCCTGCTTCCAGTCTCTCCCCTCTCTAATCCATACCATTTGTTGTTGCATATACTCTCCCAAGTGCTTAATACAGTCCGTTGCATACAGGAAGCACTCAATAAATACAACTGAATTTATGGATCGTCTTCTCGAAGCATTAATTGACACCTATCAATTTGCTAAAAATCCTCCACTGACTTTCCATTTCCCTCCTCATCAAGCACAGCTCCTCATGCAGAGAACTTCCCTGACTAAGCCCTCCTTTCCTCTTCTCACAAGCCCTTCTGAGTCATCCTGACTTGCTCCCTTTCTTCATCCCCCCTCCCAACCCCATGACACTTATGTACATATCTGTAATTTATTTATTGATACTCATGTCTGTCTCCCCCTCACTGTGGTCAGGGAATGTGTCTGTTTATTGTTATATTGTACTCTCCTAAGCACTTAAAGTGCTCTATATAAAGTAAATGCACAATAAATATGACAGTGAATGAATTCAAGACTGTCCACCATCTCACACATCTGTTTTCTTCACCTTAGCTGGTTCTTTTCATTTTGTCCAAAGAAATGATCTAACTGTACTTTGTCCTTGAGTCTCCAGCATGGAATAATAATAAAAAAAAGAAATAGTTCCTGCTCTCAAAGGGCGTACACGTGCCTAAACAGTCTGGTCTAAGAACTCTAGAATATACCAATATGCAAATCAGTTAAAAATATTTGAGTAAGTGGAACAATACTAAGCTTCCCAGCAAAAATAATTTCTATTTCAGAGTCACTAGCAGTAGAGGAATCTCTGGTGGGAGAGATATTGAAGGATTTAAAAACTGGCATCACGGCAAATCCATTTACTCCATTTACCAGTCACTGGGACCCACCCCGTCCACTGCTCCCCATGTCACTGGAACTCCCTTCAGGCCTTGCTTCAGCCAGGGAGAGACACAGGAATCAGCAGCATAAGTCCTTCTCGATTTTTTTTTAATCCCAGCCCCATAATACATATCTATATTCTTTTAATCTACTTCATTGTCTATCACACCCTGTAAACTGTAAGCTGCTTTTGGGCAGGGATAATATTTACACATTGTTGCACTGTACTTGCCCAAGTGTTTAGTACAGTGTTCTGTACACAGTAAGCACTCAATAAATTCTGCAGGTTAACTTTGTAGAAGATTGGGAAGGCCGCAGCTGGACTTTAGAGACTCTCAAATTAATTTGGAAGAAATCTGAAACTCTGCTCCTCTAGCCATAGTGCCATATTACTCGTGTCAATTAATTCATCAATCAATATCTCATTCATGAACCATTTTCCCAGCATGATAGGCACTTAAGAAATACAAATACTATTAAATAATTATGTGCGTCTCCATAGTCCTTTACCAGAAATAAACCGATTCATTTTGCTTTTTTTGTCACTGCCCACTATAAACAGATTGCTTCTTTCACAAAGAGTGATTCTTTTAAGGAGTAAAAGAGGACATTCCAGGTTCTTGGAGTTTTGTATCTTATTCTTAGGACTAACAAGTATTTCAGTTGTTTTTGGTTCTTTGAAACTATTCTCTGGAACCTACTGCAAGGATAATACTAATTCTGCTATTCAAAAAGACTTGTGTGTATATGCAACATAGGAAGGCTGGGACTCTGCTTCAGATGTGGTTTTGGATCTACAGCTTGGGAGAGCTTTCTGGTGCTGTTTACTAGCATCCTCTTCTGTCTAAACTCTTTGAGCCTCTCAGGTGATGTGGCAAAGAATGTCAGAGCCCAGTTTTCTTCTTCTCTGGGTAGTTATAGTGGGCTTTGTATTGCCACTGCTGTTGGTACTGAGTTGGATTTCTTCACACAGTACTACAAAAATCACCAAACAGGCCCACCATTTTTTCCCCAGGAATAATTGAGATTCTTTTAAAGCTCTTTATGTGTGTAAAGAAAGCACTGAGATAAGGCATGCAGTCCCCAGTCACTGTCCAAAGGGGAGATCTTTTGTTCCCATTTTACGGGTGAAGAAACTGAGGCACAGAAAAGTTAAATGACTTGCCCTAGGTCACCCAGGAGGCAAGTGAAGCAGCATGACATATTGGAGAGTGCACAGGCTGGGAGTCCGATGGAGCTGGGTTCTGATCCCTGCTCCACCACTTGTCTGCTGTGTGACCTTAGGCAAGTCACTTAACTTCTCTGTTCCAGTGTTACCTCATCTGTAAAATGGGGATGAAGACTGTGAGCCCATGTGGGACATGGACTGTGTCCATCCTGATTACCTCGTATCTGCCCCAGTGCTTCGAGCAGTACCTAGCACATAGTAAGAGCTTAACAAATACCATAAAAAAGTGGCGGAAATGGGATTCGAACCTAGGTTTCCTGTCTCTCAGTTCTGTGATCTTTCCACTTGGCCATCTTATCATCTATCAACACAAACGTTCAGTTCATCTCTCCCCACTCCTCAAGAACCTCTAATGACTGCCCATCCACCATCGCATGAAACAGAAACCCCTATCAGCTCTAAAGTACTCAGTTGGCTTGCCCCATCCTATGTCACTTCACTAGTGTCCTACTACTGCTCAGCCTGCACACTCCACTCTTCTGGTGCCAGCTTACTTACTGTGCCCCTTCCTATCTCATCTATTTCTCCACCAACCCCTATCCTAAATCTTCCCTCTAGTCTTGAAGTCCCGTCCCCTCCATATATTCCAGATGATCATTCTCTTCACCTTCAAGGTGTTAGTAAGGTCACAACTTCTCCAGGAGGCCTTCTCCGATTAAGCCCTCTTTTCCCCAGCACACTCTCTCTTCTGTGTCATCTATGCGCTCTGATCTGTGACATTTATACATTTGATATTCACTCTACCCTCTAACCCCATGCACTTATGTATATATCTTTTAATTATTCATTATAAGCTACTTATTCATATTAATGTATGTCACCCCCTCTAGACTGTAATCTCACTATGGGCATTGAACATTCCTGCTAATTCTGTTGTGCTGTACTCCCCCATTCCCAAAATCCTTATCCACATTGGCAATCTACAATTATGAAAAACAAATTTTCAGGTCCACAAAAATTGAACTAGCCTAGAATTTGGTTAGGTCCTTGTGGGTAGTGAATAAAAACTGCATGAAGAGGTTTCATGATCTAGTGGATAGAGTCTGGGCCTGGAGATCAGAAGGACTTGGGTTCTAATCCTTGCTCCACCACTTTTCTGCTGTGTGACCTTCGGCAAGCCATTTCACTTCTCTGTGCCTTAGTTACCTCATCTGTAAAATGGATGTTAAGACTCTGGGCCCCATGTGGGACAGGGACTGTGGCTAAACTGATGAGCGTATATGTTTTGTTATCTGTCTCCTGCTTATAGACTGTGAGCCCATTATTGGGTAAGGACCATCTCTATATGTTGCCGACTTGTATTTCCCAAGTGCTTAGTACAGTGCTCCGCACACAGTAAGTGCTCAATAAATATGATTGAACGAATGAAATTCTAGCTTTTAGTAAAGTGCCTGGCACATAGTAAGTGCCTAACAAAACCCTTTCTTTAAAAGTTGCTACATCTGTTTCTATCAGCTCAAACAACAGGCATTCCAAAAGAATGGACATTCAGAGAAAACGTGGCCACTGAACTCTTTATGAGTAGTGATCGTATCTGCCAACTTTACTGTATTGTACTCTCCAGGGTCTGTGCACAGTAAGCAGGCAGTGAATGCCATTGATTGATTTATTGCGCTAATATTTGGAAAGTTTATTTATTTCTCTTACTGAAATTTCTATGAGTTTCCCTATACAATGGAGCTATTGACTATATTCCTTCAAGAACTTAGTACAGTGATCTGCACACAGTACACGATCAGTAAATACCATTGAATGATGGTTTCTGGATGCAAATGCAGTTACAGTCAAGATGTTTGATTTTTCCAGTGTGTGTATATTTTCTTACATATTGGCATGTCACCATGTCACATATATATTTTATGATATCTTTTAATTAAAGTACTTTTTGGTGATGTGTATTTTCCTCTTTCTTCAGCGTTTGTCCAACGGTTCTATAGACTCTACCGATGACACTAGTCAAGTGGTGGAACTTCAGGAATTGCTCGAAAAGCAAAATTACGAAATGGCACAAATGAAAGAACGCTTGGCAGCCCTTTCTTCTCGAGTTGGAGAAGTAGAGCAGGAAGCGGAGACAGCAAGAAAGGATCTCATTAAAACAGAAGAAATGAATACTAAATATCAGCGGGATATTAGAGAGGTAAGAGGTTCACTTTCTGCTCTTCCCTCTTGATGCTGCACCAGCCATAATATTGTCATAATTTTAATTTTTACCATCTTCTGAATAGTCTTCAGAAGTATATCATTATCATAATGCTAGTGGTATGTGGCAGAGCACTGTGCTAAGTGCAGGGGACAATGCAATACAATCAGATGAGGCAGTCCCTGTCCAATGTGGAGGTGCCAGATTTTCATTTTGAGTATGTGGGTGGAGAGGGCATAGGAGACTTGGGTAGGGGAAAGTTTCAAAAAGATAATATGCCAGACAACCTCCATTTTGGCCTCTTCAGCCCTGATTGAGATAGGGACTTTGTCAGAACTGATTCATTGGTATCTAACCGAGAGCGTAGAATAGTGCTTGGAATAGTAAGTGCTTACAATATAATAATGATAATATCATAGTCATGAACATGATGATATTGGCCATTCAAATCTTGTCTTAGACCTATGATGAGAAAGCCTGGGGATTCCTCCTCAAACAGCTGTGAAGTTCCATCCCCCTAACGCCCCTGCAGAATGGGCACCTATCTGTACATTTAACAAGGATGAAAAAAAAAAGGCATCACCTGTGCAAATTCTCATCAGAAAATCTCTCAGAGTCATCTATCATGACTTAAAGCCCATTTGATTTTGTTCCACTTCAGGCATACAAAAAAAATGTAGAGAAAGGAAATATCTGATTTTTTTTTATTAAGTGAAAATATCCAAAATGTACACAGGGTACTGTAGAATAATTTTGGAGCAGATTCAAATAAGTTTGTCTCTCATGGGCCTCAGAGACTCAGCAAGTGAATTGCAATTTTTCAACTCCAAGAATTGCATAAATTCAGTTCTGCCGGAACCCATTTGACCCTACATAATTTGGCCACAACATGATGACAGAATTAGGGTACTTTTAGCAGACACTGTGAGTCTGCTGGGATATGGCACATTCCAAAGTCAGGAGAAACGATCGTGTAAATGTGCATAATGGAGGTATGTTTTCCATTAGGGAGGTTCTACATGAATGCAACCTCCACAGAGTAGAAAAATGGGCTGTATTATAAAATAGGTGTATTCGCATGTAACAGAAATGCACACTCACAAAGCCTTCTCATTTTTTTCTGGCTCTATCAGCTCTGAACAAAGTAAAGATGTTGAAAAAAGGCTTGTTCAAAGAGATATGATAAAGTAGATTTTGATTCATGAAAATACTGTCAGTGGGAATAGTAACCTTGGAACACATGCCAGTTCAAACTCCCACAGGTACTCCTAAATAAACATAATCATGGAAACCCTGTACTTTCAAGTGAGGCAAGCACAACTACAGTAAAACCATTATTGTCGTGGGCATTTACTGTGACTCTAGCAGTGGGATGATATAGTGGACTTGTCCGTGAACAATCAGGAAGCATAACCCTCAGATGTTTGCGAGCGTGTTTACTGAGCACTGACTGGGCAGAGCCATGTTTCCCCACTCCATGTCATACAGAAATGCCTCACCATCAGCTTTAAAACACTCAGTTACCTTGCCCCCTCCTACCTCAATCTTGCTACTCTCCTACTACAACCCAGCCCTCACACTTCCCTCTTCTAATGCTAACCTTCATGCTGCACTTCGATCTCCTGTATCTCTCCACCGACCGCTCTCCCATGACCTGCCTCTGGTCTGGAATACCCTTCCTTCTCATATCTGACAGAAAAATTACTCTCTCCGACTTCAAAGACTTAATGAAAGCACATCTTCCCCAGAGGACTTCTCTAAGTTCTCTTTTCCTTCTCTTCAATTCGCCATGACTTGCTCCCTTTATCCATCCTACCTTCTAGCCCCACAGCACTTATGTACACATTTGTAATTTATTTATATTAATGTCTGTCTTCCCCTCTATACGTTAAGCTCATTGTGGGCAGGGAATGTGTCTGTTATATTGCTATATTGTACTCTCCCAAGTGCTTAGTACAGTGCTCTGCATAGAGTAATCATGCAATAATTATGATTGACTGACTGTACTAATCACTTGGGGAAGTGCAGTACAACAGAGTTGCTATACATGTTCCCTGCCCACAAAGATCTTACAGTCCAAAGTCTGGAGGTACATTAAAATAAATTGTGTATATACACATGCATGCCATGGGGTTGAGGGTTGGGTGGTTATCTAGTGTTAAACAGATCCAAGTGTAGGAAACCGAAAGGGAGAGAAGCAGTGTGGTTTAGTGGAAGGAGCATGACCTTGGGAGTCAGAAGGACCTGGGTTTTAATCCCAGCTCTTCCACTTGTCTGCTGTGTAAACTTGTGCAAATCACTTAGTTTCTCTGTGCCTCATTTAAACCTCATCTGTAAAATGAAGATTAAGACTGTGAGCCCTATGTGAGACAGAGACCTTGACCAACCTGATTATCCAAGATCTACCCCAGCACTTGGTACGTTGCCTGATACATAATAAGCACTTACCAAATACTATAAAAAAAGGGAATAGGGAAAAAGAGGGCAATAATCAGGGAAGACCTCTAGGAAGAGATGTAATTTTAATAAGGCTTTGAAGGTGGGGAGTGATGATCTGTTGTATATGAAGGGTAAGGGAGTTCAGGCCAGAGAGAGGACTTGAATAAGGGGTTTGTGGTGAGATAGACGAAATCTAATAAATTGGTGTTGGAGTGACAAAATGAGCGGGCTGGAAATCTTAGAGTTAAGGTAGGAGGGGGGAAGCTGAGTGAATGTTTGTAAGTCTTATTGTAAGGCATTTCTATTTGATGCAGAGATGGATGGGCAACCACTGGACGTTCTTGAGGCGTGAGAAGATGTGGAGTGAATTTTTTTTTAAATCTTCTAAGTAGCAGACTGAAGGATGGACTGGAGTGTGGAGAGACAGGAGCAGGGAGGTCAGGATCACCATAGTAGCAGTTTGGATGGAAAGGAAAGATGAAATTTAACAATATTGTGAAGTAGAACTGAGGATTTGCTGACATAATGGAGAGATGAGAGAGGATAGCACCAAGGTTATAGGCTTGTGGGACAGGGAGGATAGTGGTATTTGTGGTGGTATTTAAGTGCTTTGCCAGGCACTATACTAAGTACTGGAGTAGAGACTAAGTAATTGGGTTGGACACAGTCCCTGTCCCACATTGGGCTCACAGTCTTAATCCTCATTTCAAAATGAGGTAACTGAGGCACGGAGAAGTGAAGTGACTTGCCCAAAGTTACACAGCATACAAGTGGTTTAGTCAGGATTAGAACCCAGGTCCTTCTGAATCCCAGGCCCATGATCTCTCCATTAGGACACACTGTTGTCTCTATGGAGCCTCTTCTTTATTTGGTCCTGGCAGAAGCGTGAAGGGCAGTTGACAGTTGGCACAGGTGGTAGCAGCAGGGAGAGTTTCTTCGCTCTCTGCCCTAGTTGTTTTGCTCTGCTTCATGCTGGGCTACATGGGGTTTTTGCTTTGTCAGATTGCTGCTCTGCCATGGTGCTGGTTCTGCAGTGTTTTGATATACTCGAGAAATACTTTAATAGATAGGATTCATTGAACACCGACTGGGATCAGAGCACTGTACTAAGTGCTTGAGAGAATGCAGTGACTCATCTCTCTCATTCAACCCTCATATTTGGTCAAATCCTATCCATTCTACCTTCTCTCAGGTCACCAGTGACCGCTTTCTTGCCAGGTCCAATGACTTCTACTCCATCCTAATCCTCCTCTACCTCTCTGCTGCCTTTTACATTGTGAGCTACCACTTTCTCCTTGAAGTATTAGCTAACTTTGTTTTCATTTACACTGTCCTCTCCTCGTTCTTCTCCTATCTCTTTGGCCATTCATTCTCAGTCACTTTTTCAGCCTCTTCCCCTGCCTCCTAACCTCTAAGTGTGGGGTTACTTCAAGACTCAATTCTGAGGCCTCTTTGATTCTCCATTTACAGTTACAATCCCTCCCCTTGGGAAACTCATTTGCTCCTTCATCTTCAACTATCATCTCTATGCAGCAGATTCATAAATCTGTATCTCTGGTCCTGACCTCTCTTTCCCCACCTACCACTTTTTATGATATTTGTTATGTGCTTACTATGTCACACATTGTCCTAATCACTGGGATAGATACAAGTGAATTTGGTTGGACACAGTCCCTGACCTGCATAGGGCTCACAGTCTAAGTAGGAGGGAAAACAGGAGAATTGAGAAGCTGCGTGGTTTAGTGGAAAGAGCATGGTCAGAGGCCATGGGTTCTAATCTCGGCTCCACCACTTAACTTCTTGGACAAGCCACATAACTTCTCTGGGCCTCAGCTATAGCATCTATAAAATGGGGATGAAGACTGTGAGCCCCATGTGGGACAACCTGATTACCTTGTATCTATCCCAGCGCTTAGAGCAGTGCTTGGCACATAGTAAGCACTTAGCAAATACCATTATTATTAACTGAGGCACAGAAAAGTTTAAGTGACTTGCTCCAGGTCACACAGCTAGCATTTGGTGGAGTGGGATTAGAACCCAGGTCCTCTGACTCCCAGCCAGGACTCTTTCCACTAGCCATGCTACTTCTCTGCAATCTCACATTTCCTCCTGCCTTCAGGACATCTCTTCTTGAATGTTCTGCTGACATATCAAACTTAATATGCCCTAAACAGAACTCCTCATCTTTCCACCCAAACCCTGGTCTCTTCCTGACTTTTCCTTCACCATAGAAAGCACCACCATCCTCCCTGGCTCAGAAGGCCCTCAACCTTGGCATTTTCTCATCTCATTTCACCCACATATTCAGTCTGTTACAAAATGCTGTCAGTTCTACCTACACATCATTTTCTAATCCACCTTTTCTTCTCCATCCAAACTGCCACCATGCTGATCCAAGCACTTATTCTATCCTGCCTTGCCTACTGCATAAACCTCTTTGCTGACTTTCCTTCCTCTTGTCTTTCCCCACTTCACTCAGTACTTCACTCCAATGCCTGGATCATTTTTCTGAAAACCTGTTCAGTTATTATCCCCCCACTCCTCAAAAACATCCACATAGAAAAGGACCACCACCATATCGAAAAGAAACTCCTTACCATTAGCTTCAAGGTGGTCAATCAGCTCTCCCCATCCTACTTTACCTCATTTTTCTACTACTACAACCCAACCCACACACTCCATCCCTCAAGCACCAACTCTGCATAGCTCAATCTTTTCTATCCCATCCAGGCCCTTGCCATGTCCTCCCTTGAGCCTAGAACTCCCTTTCCCTTCCTATCTGTCAGTCCACCACTCTCCCCCCCTTCAAAACCCTCTTAAAAATCTCATTTCCTCCAAGAGGCCTTCCCTTATTTCCCCTGTCTGCCCTTCCCTTTTTATCTACCACAAATTTGACTGTGTACCCCTTAAGCACTTGGATATTCACAGCCCCATGCCACTTATATAGCTATCCTTATTCTCTACTATTTTGTCTATTATTTATTTTAATATCTGTCTCCCCGTGTAGACTGCAAGCTCCTTGTGGGCAGGGATGGTGGTCTTCAACTCCATTGTATTGTACTTTCCCAAGAGCTTAGTACAATATTTAGCACTCAATAAATACTACTGATTAAAGGATGGCTTGCCACTGGCATTTTTAAAGAGAGAAAATGAAAGATTAGGAAGACTGGATTAGAAATGAAATTTCCTAACACTTGTGTTTACTCTTGCAGTTATTTTATGCCAAATCCCTTTCATGGTAATTTTCAATAATCTGTGTTAGTTCTTTGGTTTGGGATAGTGAGAAGCTACTGGTGACCCTCAGCTTGAAATTCTGGCCAAAAAAATCCCCGCAGAGTCACTTTAGGAGTGTCTACAGCCCAGTCAGCCTCTGCTGGGTGATAAAGCCCTCCCTGTTCTCCATACTCCTAAAGCAGGTTTGGGGTTGTTAACACTCAGTACACTCCAAATTCTGACAATGTGTCACTATCTTTCCAATGATGCCCAGGCATCTCCCCAAAGGTGAAATGGTTATCAGAGACTATCATCCCCTTCCCGGGGCTGGCTACCGGAAGTTTGCGGAGCATGTACTTCCTCTACTTCCACGGCTTCCCAGGTCCACGTGTCTCCCAAACTCTCGGACACCAAGATCTGAGAGCTCAATAATGTTTAATGGTTTTTCAATATGGTAGCAGTGAATATAATTCCAATTTGAACTGCCTTTCACTGATGTTTCACTTCCCAGAATCCTCTGTACTTCTTTATAGGTATTCCAGGGCACGTGTTCATCTGGTTCTTCCCCTCTTCTCACAAAGTGTCCTAAGTTCTAGTCTCACTCTCTCCAAATATTTTGGATGCAGAGTTTCTTAGCATCCTTTATTTAAAAAAATTAAAGGTATTTGTTAAGCACTTACTATGTCCCGGACACTGTTCTAAATGCTGGGGAAGATACAGGATAATTGGGTCAGACACAGTCCCTGTCCCACAGGGCTCACAATCTAAGAGAATAGGTTTTGGATCCCCATTTCATAGATGAGGTAACTGTACTGAGCACTGGGGTATATGCAAGCTAGTCATGCCGGACATAGTCCATGTTCCACTTGGGGTGCTCAGTCTTAATTCTCATTTTGCAGATGAGGTAACTGAGGCACAGAGAAGATGTCATTTTCCCAAGGACACACAGCAGACAAGTGGTAGTGCTGGGTTCAAAGCCCAGCTCTTTCTGATTTCCAGGCCTTTGCTCTATCCAATAGGCCACACAGCTATTTTCTCCCCCTTAGGGGCAGGAACTTCTTCTGGCTTACCTTTTCCCCTCACAAATACAGACACCAGCCAGACTGTCCATTGCAGATAGTAATGGCAGGGAAAGAGAATGTGTAACTGATGATGCGTGAAGGAATTCACCCTTGAGATGGGGCACGTAGATGCTTTGGTTGACTGGCTTTGCTACCTTCTCATCCTTTAATTGTCATAGAGCTTTGTCACTTTGCTACAACGAAAAATGAATCTGCGGGCCACCATGATTCCAATTTTAAACTTTTGATACAAAAAAAAAAATTGTGTGCATCTGTAAAGATAGAAACATGAGAGCACCTTCAAGCTAAATTGTCTGGATGGATGTTATTTGTTCAAAAGAAAGCCCTTTAATGGGAATCAGATTATGGAAATTCCATTCACTAATAAGATGAGAGACTCCACATAATTAACTTACCATCTGTTTTATATATGTTGCATGAGATTGATATCTGCCCTCAACATACCTGACAGATTTATGAGAATTATTTTAATGGTAAATAATATAAAACACATTTTACAAATTACTATATAACATTTGAGAAGATTGTGAGTATATTTTGTACTGTTAATATTTATCTGAAGCCCTTGACTTTTCACACTCCTGGTTTGCCTCCTGTAGCACTCATGAACATAACTTTCCACTCTTTTGCCTCCTTTTAGCTGTAACCTATTTCAGTGTCTGCCTTCCAAATAGAGTATAAAAGCCTTCAAGGGCCAGGATCATGTCTACTAACTCTGTTCTATTCTCCCAAATATGTAGTACAGTGGTTTGCATAAATTAAGCACTCCATAAATACTCCCAAATCCACTGAGTGTCCAATTGTAATTGTTTCTTTATCAAATCCCACAATGCTCAGATGGGTGAGCACTCACTGCAATCTCAAGGGGATAGTATGTGCTGAGCACTGTACTAAGCACTTAGAAAAGCACACTACAACCGAATTATCAGACACATTCCCTGCCATTAAGGGGTTTATAGTCTAGAGGGAGAGGCAGACATTAATATGAATAAATAAGTAATTTATAATACATAATTTAAAGGAGCAGGAAAAGCCTTTTTTTCAGCATAGCATAAGTTATACTTTTGGAATTTATTATCATGGGACGTTATACAGACAGAATACATTGAATTTCGAGAGGATTTGGAGAAATTCATACACAAGAAGAAATATGGGGAATGTTATAAGGAAAAGTTAGGGATATTGGAATGCTCAATGAGATTTAAATAGCTCCTTGGACAGTGAGTCTAAGATGGGTGGCTCAGAGAAAATAAAGAGATGTTAGAGATGGGGAAAGGTATAACAGGGGAAGGGAATACTTTTCCATTCATTCAGTCGTATTTACTGAGCACTTACTGTGTGCGGAGCACTGTACTAAGCCCTTGGTAATTACAATTCAGCAACAAATGGAGACAATCCGTGCCCACATTGGGCTCACAGTCTAGAAGGGGGAAGACAGACATCAAAACAAGTGAACAGACATAAATAGCATCAATATAAATAAATAGAATTATAGATATACGCACATTAATAAAATGAATAGAATAATAAATATGTAGATATATACACAAATGCTGTTGTGCTGGGGGAGGTAGAGCGAGTGGGGGCAATGGTGAGGAGAGGGGGAGCAAAGGAAAAAGGGAGCTTAGTCCAGGAAGGCCTCCTGTAGGAGGTGAGGCTTTGAAGTGGGAAAGTATGTCAGTTTGGCAAATTTGAAGAGGGAAGGCATTCCAGGCCAGAGGTAGGATGTGGCCCAGTAGTCGATGGCAGGACAGGTGAGAACGAGACCCAATGAGAAGGTTAGTGGCAGAGGAGCGGAATGTGCAGGCTGGGCTGTAGAAGGTGAGAAGGGGTGTGAGGTAGGACAGGCAAGGTGATGGAGAGCTAAGAAGCCAATAGTGAGGAGTTTTTGCTTGATACGGAGGTTGACAGGCAGCCACTGGAGATTTTTGAGGAGGGGGATGCCCAGAACCTTCCTGTAAAAAAGGTATCTTTTTGAAAAGACACAATAGTTGAAGTTATATCCATCCCCTTGTCAGGTCTACAAAAGTAAGAATGAAGTTCATAACTCAGGGTTATTAGTTGTCAGGGCTCTACCTCTCCTCTCCATTCCTGACTCAAACTTAATTAAACATTTCTGCTCTCGACTTGCACAGCTCCCAGAATTAATTGCACCTGTCAACGAAATCAATTGTTGTCTCGGCTTCTCTGGCTTCCTTCCAGCTTTGTCGGGTTTTTTTTTTCTTTTTCCTTAGCAGTGATGTGATTGCAAGAAGCAGAGCTTCCTGTTTTGTATGGAGCACTGTATTAGAATGCTAATTAAATTGATAATGGGCTAAGTAGTTCCCCTTGAGATATAGGAAAATACAAGGGAATCAAATTTAAAATTGAAAACCACAAGCATGATGAAACAGAAAGCTTAATAAGAAAGAAAAGTTTATTTTCCTAAAAGAAATGCCAGGGGCCAATGAGGTAATAGTCATTTTGTGAATTTTGTTTTTGTGCAAACTTAATCTATATCGCTTTTATTGAGATGCCTAGTGCAATTCGAATAAATTGCACTAAATTATAGCTGTCTTTTCATTGTTATTAGCCAATATTTGAAAATACCAACCCTGAACTGTTACAAGATATCCAGACTTTATTGTGACATCAACCTATGGCATAATTGAACCTTTCTGTCACATCTATTTTAGGTGACTGCTAGGAATATTTATAGGCTTCTATTTTAAATTTGCCAAATGACATGGAAGGTAAAGCTGGGTTTTTTTTTTTTTACCCTGTGAATCTGTAATATATTTATAGCAATAGCACCTGCAGTTAAGTCAAATCTTCCATGTAAATTCCTGATTCTGAAAGACAATGAGTAAGTTATACATGATACATTTGCAGTCCAATCCGACCCATTTAATGATCTAAAGAGGATCAGTTTTTTAACATGTCCCTCCTCTTCTTCAAAGTCATTCTAAATTGAAACTTTCTCCATGAAGAACCCAGTGATCAATCCCCCTCAACACAAGTGCTCTTCAGATCATTTGAGCTCATGAGTCACCTCAGCATTCGTGTATAATCCATTCTATAAGGAGCTGGCCTGAACTCAACCCTGGTAATGATGATAGTATAAATTATGTGCTTACTGTGGTTTTCTTTTTTGATGGCATTTATTAAGCACTTAATATGTGCAAAGAACTGTTCTAAGCACTGGGGAGGTTACAAGGTGATCAGGTTGTCCCATGGGGGGCTCACAGTCTTAATCCCCATTTTACAAATGAGGTAACTGAGGCACAGAGAAGTGAAGTGACTTGCCCTAAGTCACACAGCTGGCAGTTGGCGGAGCCAGGATTTGAACCCATGACCTCTGACTCCAAAGCCCAGCCTTTTTCCACTGAGTCATGCTGCTTCTTTAGCACTAGTTCCAAGCACTATACAATGTTCTAGGGAATATACACGATAATCAGGTTGGACTCAGTCCCTATCCCACACTGGGCTAATGGTCTAAAAAGGACGGGAAACAGGTAATGAAATGGTCTTTTACAGATGAGGGAACTGAGGCAAGAGAAGTGAAGTGACTTGCTCGAGGTCACAGAGCAGGCAAGTGGTGGAGAGAGAATTAGAACCCAGGTCTTCTGAATCCCAGGTCTGTGGTCTTCCCACCAGATTACACTGTGAGCCCACTGTTGGGTAGGGACTTTCTCTATATGTTGCCAACGTGTACTTCCCAAAGGCTTAGTACAGTGCTGTGCACACAGTAAGCGCTCAATAAATACTATTGATGATGATTACACTGCTTCTAGTTTAGGAATGGAGGTTCTTGAGAAGCAACATGACTTAGTGGACAGAGCGTGGGCTTGGGAGTCAGAAGGACTTAGGTTCTAATCCTGGCTCTGCCTCTTGTCTTGGGCACTTCACTTCTCTGTGCCTCAGTTACCTCATCTGTAAAATGGGAATTGAGTGTGAACCCCATGTGGGACAGGGACTGTGTCCAACCTGATTAACTTGTAGCTACCCCAGGGCTTAGAACAGTGTATGCGCTTAACAAGTACCATGATTATTATTACTATTTTTATGAGGTTTGAGGGGTAAATAATGGTGATCTGCAAGAGATGGAGAGGCACCCTTGCCCATATGGGCTTAGACTGGGGATGGATTGTGCCATCCAGGCCTGACTCCACTTTCTGCTGGCTGTGGCATCATTTCAGAGGCTGGCTTCTTACCTTCTTTGTTTCCCATAAACTTCCTCACTACTGCAGTTGCTTCTTCCTCCCCTGTAAAGCCTACACTTATAGCATATAATAATAATAATGATAGCATTTGTTAAGCACTTACTATGTGCAAAGCACTGTTCTAAGCACTGGGGAGGATACAAGGTAATCAGGTTGTCCCATAAGCACTTAGTACAGTGCTCTGCACACAGTAAGCACTCATAAATACATTTGAATGTAGGGTTCACAGTCTTAATCGCCATTTCACAGATGAGGTAACTGAGGCACAGAGAAGTGAAGTGACTTGCCCAAAGTCACACAGCTGATTACTGGCAGAGCTGGGATTGAACCCATGACCTCTGACTCCCAAGGCTGGGCTCTTTCCACTGAGCCATGCTGCTTATATTCATTCAATCATATTTACTGAGCGCTTACTGTGTGCAGAGCACTGTACTAAGCGCTTGGGAAGTACAAGTCGGCAACATGTAGAGATGGTCCCTACCCAACAACGGGCTCACAGTCTAGACGGGGGAGTCAGACAACAAAACAAAACATGCAGACAGGTGTCAAAATTGTCAGAATAAATACAATTACAGCTATATGCACATCGTTAACCAAATAAATAGAATAGTAAATATGTACAACTAAAATAGAGTAATAAATCTGTAAAAACATATACAAGTGCTGTGGGGAGGGGAAGTAGGTAGGGCAGGGGGTAGATGGGGAGGAGGAGAGGAAAAAGCCTTAACCCAGCCCTCTCCTCTGCCAGACAGCCCTCTCCTCCCTTATTGACACCCATGCCCATCATCCCCGTCAGCTCTTCCGTGCATTCAACTCCCTTCTCAGGCCCCAGGTTCCTCCCCCTCCTCCTTCCCTCACCCCCAACGATCTGGCCTCCTACTTCATTAGTAAAATTAAATCCATCAGTTCTGACCTCCCCAAAGTCACTACCCCCTTTTCTCCAACCCCCCGGCTTTCAACGCTCTCCACTACTCTCCCATCCTTCCCAGCAGTATCCTCAGAGGAGATCTCCTCCCTCCTCTCAAGTGCGACTACGGCCACCTGTGCTTCTGACTCCATTCCCTCTCATCTTATGAAATCTCTTGCTCCGTCCCTTCTGCCCTCGTTAACGTGCATCTTCAACTGCTCACTCTCCACTGGTTCCTTCACCTCTGACTACAAACATGCCCACATCTCCCCCATCCTAAAAAAATCCTCTCTTGACCCCATCTCACCTTCTAGTTATTGCCCTATCTCCCTCCCACCATTCCTTTCCAAGCTCCTTGAATGAGTCGTCTGCCTCGAATTCCTCAATGCCAACTCTCTCCTCGACACCCTCCAATCTGGCTTCCGTCCCCTACATTCCACGGAAACTGCCCTCTCAAAGGTCACCAATGACCTCCTGCTTTCCAAATCCAATGGCTCATACTCTATCTTAATCCTCCTTGACCTCTCAGCTGCCTTCGACACTGTGGACCACCCCCTTCTCCTCAACACGCTATCCAACCTTGGCTTCGCAGACTCCGTCCTCTCCTAGCTCTCCTCTTATCTCTCCGGCCATTCATTCTCAGTCTCTTTTGCAGGCTTCTCCTCCCACTCCTATCCCTTTATTGTAGGGATTCCTCAAGGTTCAGTTCTTGGTCCCCTTCTGTTCTCGATCTACACTCACTCCCTTGGTGACCTCATTCGCTCCCAGGGCTTCAGCTATCATCTCTACGCTGATGACACCCAAATCTACATCTCTGCTCCTGCTCTCTCTCCCTCCCTCCAGGCTCGCATCTCCTCCTGCCTTCAGGACATCTCCATCTTGATGTCTGCCCACCACCTAAAACTCAACATGTCCAAGACTGAACTCCTTGTCTTCCTTCCCAAACCCTGCCCTCTCCCTGACTTTCCCATCACTGTTGACGGCACTACCATCCTTCCCGTCTCACAAGCCCGCGAACTTGGTGTCATCCTCGACTCCGCTCTCTCGTTCACCCCTCACATCCAAGCCGTCACCAAAACCTGCTGGTCTCAGCTCCGCAACATTGCCAAGATCCACCCTTTCCTTTCCATCCAAACCACTACCCTGCTCGTTCAAGCTCTCATCCTATCCCATCTGGATTACTTATCTGCCTCCTCTCCAGTCTTTCATCCTCCTGTCTCTCCCCACTTCAATCCATACTTCACACCGCTGCCCGGATTGTCTTTGTCCAGAAACGCTCTGGGCATGTTACTCCCCTCCTCAAAAATCTCCAGTGGCTACCAATCAACCTACGCATCAGGTAAAAACTCCTCACCCTGGGCTTCAAGGCTGTCCATCACCTCGCACCCTCCTACCTCACCTCCCTTCTCTCCTTCTACAGCCCAGCCCGCACCCTCCGCTCCTCTGCTGCTAATCTCCTCACCATGCCTCATTCTTGCCTGTCCCGCTGTCGACCCCCGGCCCACATCATCCCCCTGACCTGGAATGCCCTCCCTCCGCACATCCGCCAAGCTAGCTCTCTACCTCCCTTCAAGGCCCTACTGAGAGCTCACCTCCTCCAGGAGACCTTCCTAAACTGAGCCCCCTCCTTCCTCTCCCCCTCCTCCCCCTCCCCATCCCCCCCACCTTACCTGCTTCCCCTCCCCACAGCACCTGTATATATGTATATATGTTTGTACGTATTTTTTACTCTATTTTGTTTGTACATGTTTATTCTATTTATTTTATTTTGTTAATGTGTTTTGTTTTGTTCTCCGTCTCCCCCTTCTAGACTGTGAGCCCACTGTTGGGTAGGGACCGTCTCTATATGTTGCCAACTTGTACTTCCCAAGTGCTTAGTACAGTGCTCTGCACACAGTAAGCACTCAATAAATACAATTGAATGAATGAATGAATGAAAAAGGGGGCTCAGTCTGGAAAGGCCTCCTGGAGGATGTGAGCTCTCAGTAGGGCTTTAAAGGGAGGTAGAGAGCTAGTTGGCAGATGTGTGGAGGGAGGGCATTCCAGGCCAGAGGTAGGACGTGGGCCGGGGGTCGACAGCAGGACAGGCGAGAACAAGGCACATTGAGGAGGTTAGCGGCAGAGGAGTGGAGGGTGCAGGCTGGGCTATAGAAGGAGAGAAGCGGTGTGAGGTAGGATGGGGAGAGGTGATGGACAGCCTTGAAGCTGAGAGTGAGGAGTTTTTGCTTGATTCGTAGCGGAGATGAAGATTTGGTTGTCATCAGCTTAGGGATGATAGTTGAAGCCGTGGGAGTGAATGAGTTCACCAAGCGTTTGAGTGTAGATAGAGAACAGAAGGGGACCAAGAACTGACCCTTGAGGAACCTCTACAGTAAGGGGATGGGAGGGGAAGGAGGAGCCCGCAAACGAGACTGAGAATAAATGGCCAGAGAGATAAGAGGAGAACCAGGAGAGGACAGAGTCTGTGAAGCCAATGTTAGATAGCATATTGAGGAGAAGGGGATGGTCCACAGCGCCAAAGGCAGCTGAGAGGTCGAGGAGGATTAAGGTAGCATAGGAGCCATTGGATTTGGCAAGGAGGAGGTCATTGGTGACCTTTGAGAGGGCAGTTTCGGTGAAGTGTAGGAGACAGAAGCCAGATTGGAGGGGGTCAAGGAGAGAGTTGGCGTTGAGGAATTCCAGGAATTCTTATATGCAGGAGCAAGGGGCTGGGAAGTAGGGGGATGGCAGAGGTGACTGTTGTTCCACTTAGAGATTTTTCTTTTCAGCCCTGTGTGAAATCTTTTCCCCCAAACCCAGTAATAGTGTTCTTGCAAACCTCTGGGTTATCCTGGGCTATTGTGTATTCAATTATGTCAGTAGTAAGTAAGGGAGTAAATACTAGATTAGTGTGCTCAGAAACCTGTAATAGTACATGGTATTTTTTACCACTGAAAGAAATTCATGACATTCAGGGTTGTTAGGTAAGATGAAAACTGGATTTACACCCATTCCTGATAGAGGTTCATGTTGTTATAACCACTTTACAGTGTCATTATGAAAATAATATTCCCTGATTCTTCCTTTCATTATGCATTCATATATACACACACATCCAGAAATTGAAATGATCATAACACAACTTTGAATTTCTTATAATGTAATGTCTGAGATAGATATTGTCCCATGTTTTCATTATAAACACATAATGCAGGGTTTCCATGTAAATCTCTCAATCTGAAAGGCAATGAGCAAGTTATACATGATATCTTTTGATGTCTAACCCATTCCGATTAGTGATCTAAAGAGGATCTGTCAGTTTTCCAGCATGTCCCTCCTCTTCTTCAAAGTCATTCTAAAATGAAACTTTCTCCACAAGGAACCCGGTTTATTATAGTATAAATAACTTCACTAGGCCTAAAGAGAGCATACAAGTGGTCTAGTCTTAATGTCTTGGAGCATTTCACATTAATGAGCTAAACTGAGTTACAATCCTTTTTTATTCCAGAGGAGTGGTTAAGAGAAATATTTGAATTGACTAGAAAGAGGAATTAATGTTTATAGATGCCCTTTTAGATCTTATATGAACCCTCAAGTTAAATATGTGGCTTTTAAGGATAAAGTTCAAGAAAATGCTAAAATCAGTCTTCAAGTCATTTTTATTAATCTCCATCCATGAACAACCCAAAATATTTTTGTCTTCCAAGGAGAAATGTTGGGGAGGTACGTGAATACTGCAGAAATTTAAAATATGCTTTTGTTTTAGGCTATGGCACAGAAAGAAGATATGGAAGAAAGAATCACTACCCTTGAAAAGCGCTACCTCAGTGCCCAGAGGGAATCCACCTCCATACATGATATGAATGATAAACTCGAAAACGAACTGGCAAATAAGGAGGCAATTCTTCGTCAGGTTGAGTATTTATTCATTCGATCGTATTTATTGAGTGCTTACTAAATGCAAAGCACTGTGCTAGGCGCTTGAGTATCCATCATGATTCCATTCTGATGTTGTGTGGTACCTCACCTTTTTCAGAGGGTGCCTTTGGGGCCACCTGGTTCTGTAAAATAACTGTGCTGGATGATGTTTCTCCTTGATGTGCTATAGCGGTGTCCATTAGTAATAATAATAGTAATAATTGCGGTATTTTTTAAGTACTTACTATGTGCCAGGCACTGTACTAAGCGCTGGGGTGGATACAAGTATAATTGGGTTGGAAATAGTCCCTGTCCCACATGGGGCTAACAGTCTCGATCCCCATTTTACAGATGAGGTAACTGAGGCACAGGGAACTGAAGTGACTTGCTTAGGGTCAAATAGCAGACAAGTGGTGGAGCCAGGTTTAGAATGCTTCTGACTCCCAGGCTGGTGCTCTATCCACTATGTCATCACCAGCAAATAAAAAGTTTGTCATTGAACCCACTGGAATGTGGTGTAGAGCTACTCTGTGAAGAAGATCTTAAACTACAGGTTCCTGTTAAGAATGAATTGCATAGAAAAAAAGCAAACAAAAAATGAACTAAAGCCAAAACTAATTACCCCACAAATTTTAGGTCTGTCATTAGCTAGTTCACCAATGATTGTGGCGACTGGGACATATGAAGCTACATTAAAATTAGCATTCTGCCTGTTGACCCCAGAATTTTGCTTTCTGATTTCAGATGGAAGAAAAGAACCGGCAGCTGCAGGAACGCCTAGAACTGGCTGAACAAAAGCTGCAGCAGACAATGAGAAAAGCTGAGACGTTACCAGAAGTAGAGGCTGAATTGGCTCAGAGAATCGCAGCACTTACTAAGGTAATAGGGCCATTTCAGAAACGTGCACCAATTGAGTGCTATTTCCATACTAATTTCCTCACTCCCGAACAAAACCAGAATGCTAGTTTCAACTTCCTTTGGTGTGGAAATATTTTTTATGAACAAATAATGAAATCCCAGTCTAAAGTTTCCAAAAATTGAGTTATTGGCATTTTTATATACTTTGATTGCACCATTCTCTAGTTAGGTCTGTATTCATATAGACAGAATATAAAATTTATTGTAATAACAATGGCCTTTGTTAAGCACTACTATGTGCAAAATACTGTTCTAAGCACAGGAGCACTGTTCTAAGTGCTGGTATATAAACATCCCCTCAAAAGCAAATAACTCAAGAATCATGTGGTCATAGCTATTTCTATGCATTAGTTTCTCCATCAAATAATTATGGAGAATAGGAGGTTGAAATTATCATTTTAACCTGTGCATAGGACATGGAAAAACTAACATAATTTACATTGGAATCAAGAAAGTTAATAAAAATTGCAGGTAATCTGAAAAAAAAATTGAAGTACAAGGAAAAGGTATAAAGCTATTGAGGAGTCAAAGCAGTATTTCCGTTTTGGCAGTTTCTTATGCAACAGTTTCTAGCAGATTTTTAAAGCCTATGTCAGATTTTGAACAATTGACCATTAAAAACAACTATATTGGCAGTGTGTAATTATTCTTTATATTTTACAGCCAAATGGAATGAATCCGTTTATTCACATACTTCGAAGAATAGATGAAAAGGTTTTGGGTTAAAGCTATACTAATTTTATCTAATTTGTCAATAGGACTTTTATTATAACTTAAATGGAATGAATTTTGTAGATAAGTAGACATAAATAGTGGAACCAATCACCAATTTAGAAAGGAGCATTTGTAATTTCTATCATGAAATCAGGTAGCCTTGCTTATTGACTAGTGATTTATGGCTTTTCACTGCTGGTAAGTTGAACTTGTGAGCAGTTCCAGTAGAAAGTGACTGTGCAGGTTTTGTTTTTTTGTTGTTGTTGTGTTTTTTCCCCCATTGGAAAAAAAAAAAAACAGTGATAAGAACTTATTCAGACCTGAAGAGCATTGGGCAACTATTTACAGTTGAAGTCTGAAGAGAAGATTGAAATGCTTATAAAGGAGAGATTTAATGACAACATATTATGTTTAAAATGAAAAAGTGACCCTGAAACTATAAAGAGGCACTATAAGGAATAACGTTCCTTATAGTCAAACAGATAACAGTTTAGGAGGAAGGTGTAAGGAAGCATGGCTCTATCAAAATAAAAGGAAGCTAAGGTACCGATGATATTTTAATTCTTTGGTAAAATACTTAATAATGAATTATTAATTGAAATTGTTATACTTGTGCTTATGCCTTTCATCTAAGGAGAGCAAAGAACTTTACCCTTCACTATCTCTTTGATCCTCCCGACTTTCCTAGGAGGAGGTAGGTGACTTATAGAAGGAAACTTGCCTATGTGGAATTTCTAAGGAATGAAAAAGCATCAATCTAATCTTAGCCGAGGCATCAAGAAGCTACTGAGTTTAACGTTCATTAAAATTTTGACCACTTCTAGTATGGTGGGTCAAACTGTGGATCGGTGATAAAGGTCTTTCTACCAGTAAATACATGTAAATTTGATATGTGCGGAGAATAGATTTGTATAGGATTGCTATAAGCAGGTTTCTTGTCTGCTTCTTCGTCTACATCCTTGCTTTCTTCTTCACCCTAAGTATGATAAATTAGCTTCTCCTACAGATCTGTGACAATGAGATATTCTGTTCCCCTGATGTTTCTTCCTATCTTTCCTACTCCTTATTTCTTTTTTATTCAGCTCTACCTTCTGAATCCCTTTCTTTGGGTGTCCTGTCTTGCTACTCTTTTTATGCACTCCCTACTAGGATCTCTAACTATTGTTTCTGTGAAATGGCTTATATTGCCTCTCTATCCTCAATTCTCTACTTCTGTCTAGGCTTGTATTTCTAGTTGATCTTGGACTCTCTCTGAATAGGCTGTGATCAACCAGCAGAGTGTAAACTACATAATTCCTGGTATTTTGGGCCAACTTCTTTCTTCTTCCTTATTTTCTGACACTGAATATAATAATGTTTCCTGTTCCTTCAGAAATAGAAATTTTGAGGTACTGCTAGTTTGTTGGAAACTCACACATCCTTGTGGAATGTTTTTATTTGGAAAATCTATCGTTCAATTCATATTCTTATCCTTCATCATTTTAACCATATAGTACTTCTACTATCTAGTCACTCAAAATGATAATAATTATAACAATAATCATAAAAGTGCTCATGTTATGCCACACACTCTGTTAAGGGGTAGATGCAAGATAATCAGACCAGATATGGTCTTAGCCCTACCTCTGGTTCACAGTTTAGGAAGGAGGAGGAACAGGTATTATAATCTCATTTTACAGGTGTGGAAGCTGAGGCACCAGGATGTGAAGTGGTTTGTCCAAAGTCACGTAGCAGAAAAGTGGTGGAGTTAGGATCAGAATCCAGGTCTCCTCCCTCCCAGTCCTATATTCTTCCCACAGAAGGCCATTCTAGATGACATAGTAATCCTTGTTCTCCATCCCAGGTATATTGTCCACTTTGTCTAGATTTTCCACAACCTTCTTGTTGCCTTCACATTTTGGCTTGATTTTTCAGTCTGGCAATCACCTCAGCCTACATTTCTTCACTGATCTTGCCTTCCTCTACTATTCACTCTCATCATTCGTCTCAAACATGTCAATCAGCAAGCTCTTTTTCTCTTTTTCCATGCATTTCCCACTTCCTCTTCCCTTCTAATCCACTCCCACAGTTTCACTTTAGAATTCATCTTTTATCAGGGAAACTCTTCTCTATCCCCTTTGTACTCCCCAAAGTCACCTGGTTTTGGTAATGCCAAATACTAATCTATCATTCTTTCTGAATTCATCTTCCCTACCCTTGATTCATGATGTGACTGGTTTTGTAATTAGACTGCAAAATCCCCTTGGCAAGAACAGTATCTATTTATCCTCTGGACTACAACCTCCTTGTGGGAACGTATCTACCAATTCTGTTACATTGTACTCTCCCAAGCGCTTAGTACAATCCTCTGCACACAGTAAGTGCTCCATAAATGTGATTGTTTGATATATGTCTGCTCTCAGAATAGTGCATGTTTCTGGACTTGAAAAAGTGTAATAGCAGAATAATAGTGCAGCAGTTATAGAAGTGTGATCAGTTCATGTTAGCTTTGAGTTAAAGTCAGGAAGAGCCCACAGAATAATTTCAGGAGTTACATGAGTATACCTTTTTGTTTTTGCTATTTTGTAGCTAGGCCTGGAATGATTTTGGATGTACAACGTAAAAGAAGCAACTAACTTTTGTGATGAAAAAACAGCAAGGTGCATGTGGAGGATGCAATTTTGCAAATATTGGGACCTTTTGTTTTTGATTAAATACTAGACCTTGAGGTTGTTATATATTTAATCTTGTTTGGAGATGTGTTCTTAAAACTGTATTTTGTGAAGGCAATCAAATGCCTTCAAGATTGTTTAATTTTATTCTGGTTTACTTTTTTCCTGCATTTTAAAAAACTTGATAGTAAAAACTACATCAGTACAGTGTTGATAATACATATTCTAAATAAACAACTTGGGAAATGGTTGCTTTCATAATTATTTTACTAACTTGAAATTGAAAATGTTTACCTTAAAGATTCTATTGAGGCTTGTAGGTGAAAGTTGTTCATAAATAAATGATATGCAGTGTGATTGATACTATTGAAATTTCAGGTACTTCGTGGGCCTATTTCATGCTGTTGTCTTCTCTGCATTAGAATAATTTAATGGGAATTGCTATTCTAATAATATGTGCATTATCTTTTAATGTTTATGTCACTTTGATCCTGATATAATGGTGCTAAACACTATCAGGTTGCCAGTATTTATGTTTAAAAGTATATTTAATTATAACATTATTATATGTAATTTGTTCATGACATACTAATATAATAGAATAATTTGGCAGTGTCTTATGTGTTAAACATTTGGTGTCTGGTAACCGGTCAGTCAACTCAAAGATGATTTCACTGTCTGAAAGGCTTGGCATTCAGGCACTCTATACTATCTATTTTCTTAAGGATTTATCTGTATCTATCAATAGCAGCATATTCAATATAAAACCCAGTTTGTAGACTCAGAAAGTAGTGAAATTTCATAGGCAAGTATGTAAGACAAATAGTTTATTTTCAGGTAGTAGAAAATAGAATGATGAACTCCAGGATGGATACCAAAATTTATTTAGTATATTCACAATAGCTATGTGTTTTCTTACTGAAGAATGACAGTCCTATTTATCTCTAAAAATTGCGATTATAAACCCTGCAGTATAGGTTCTTCCATTGTTTGTAAAAATGAATAATATCCCTCTTTTTGCAGTTTTTTCTAAAGAACAAATCCATTTGATCAAATATTATAAACACATCAAAATATTCCTATTCAGTAGAAGGAAGGCCATTTTCATTTCTACATAATGATAGAAAACCCCCTCCCCACCCCCCAAAAAAATCTTTTAACATTGGCCTCTCAGAGACATATTCTGGTGTTTGGTTTCCCATAATTCCAAATATTACATTTGACTCTGTTAGCCAAAGTTGCTTTAATCCATTCTACAGTAGTCTCACATCAGCCAGTCATCACTAACTTTTAACTTCTGTACCTAGATTGTTAGCTTCTTCATCATAACATCATTTTTCATTTATATACATCAACTGCATCATGTTCACCAGATATCAGTGTAGTTCTCTCCACATAAAATTATGTCGATTGAAATATTAAATTTAGTCACACTTTTCTTTTAAGCATTCTGTGCTGTGTTATGTTCAGTGTCAGTGTCTTTAGTTCTGATTTTTCAATTTTGTCCCTCTCCTTTTCCTTGACTCGTTAGTCTGATCCAACCTCTTCTACCTCATCCGATGATTATCAATATGTTATGGAAGCTAAACTACAAGAATTGATCTCCATACGTAGGAAGGTAGTCCTACTGGACTTTACTTTCTATCGCTAAATAGAATCCATTTGATTTTTTTCTTTTCATTTATAAGAATTATTTTACTTTTTTTATTGATAATCAACCATTGTGCAGTTCAGTGCTTCAGGAGCTTAAAATTTTACAATGGCAGGTTTGTGTTCAAGCCATGCACAGTCTGCATGTTACATTTGGCTGATTTCATTGCTCATAAATAACTACAATGTTTTGCTGATGCTTGAATGCAACAGGCCTCCGTAGCTGACACATTTCAAGCGATGCTGTCCAGCTGCCTGTTTAAATAAAATTTATTTTTTGAAAACTAAGTTTGCAGTTAGTAGTAGCTTGCTTTATGTTTTCTTTAAGATTTTCTTTGAGAAAAAAGGTAGCGTCCTCTTGCATTTCAGACCAGTTCTTCCATTTTTCTTATAGGCTGAAGAAAGGCATGGAAATATTGAAGAACGCATGAGACACTTGGAAGGTCAGCTTGAAGAGAAGAACCAAGAACTTCAGAGAGTATGTGCCTCGACAGACTGCCATGGCTTCACTATACAGTGCATAATACCCAGTACATAATAAATAATAATAATAATAATAATTGTGATGTTTGTTAAGCACTTACTATGTGCCAGGCACTGTACTAAGCGCTGGGGTGGATATAACCAATTCGGGCTGGACACAGTTCCTGTCTCACATGGACCTCACAGTATTAGTTCTCATTTTACAGATGAGGTAACTGAGGCACAGAGAAGTAAAGTGATTTGCCCAAGATCAGACAGCGGACACATAGCAGAACCGAGGTCCTTCTGACTCCCAGGCCTGTAATCTATCCACTAGGTCACACTTTTAGTCAAATATCTTCAACTCCCAGCCAGTAGAATCATTCTTGAATCAGAATAACAGACGTGTGTGTTGGGGCGCAGAGAGGGAGTGGGTGTAGGGGGGGAGGACTGAGTATGTATTAATATGCACATCCAGTTTGACCTTTGCTAATGCTTAGTTGAAGCGATTGGCATACTAGCAATCTGTGATTTTTTCAACTGATTAATCATTTGTATTTATTGAATACTTACTGCTCTGAGAACCTTGGGAGAGCAGCATGGACTAGTGGATGGAATATGGGCCTCGGAGTTTAAAGGACCTGGGTTCTAATCCCAGCACTGCCACTTGCCTGCTGTGTGACCTTGAGCAAGCCACTTAACTTCTCTCTGCCTCAGTTCCCCCATCTATAAAATGGGGATTAAGTCTGTGAGCTCCATGTGGGACAGGAATTGTGTCCAACCTGATTTGCTTGTATCCACCCCAGTGCTTGGAACAGTGCTTGAGACACAGTAAGCCCTTAACAGACACCATCATAATTAAGTAGGTCGGCCTGAACACTGCCCTCAAGCAGATTACAATCTAGTGGGAGAGACAGACATTAAAAAAAAATCACAGGTAAGGGAAGAAGCATCAGAGTATAAAAACATGAACAGAAATGATGTGGTGGTGGGGTGAGTGGCAGAGTTCTTAGAGGGTATGGATGCAGGTGTGTAGGGGATGCAGATTGCACAGAGGTGAGGGGTTAGCCATGGAAGGCTTTCTGCAGGAGATGTGAGTTTAGTAGAGCTTTGAAGATGGAGTAAATAATAAGAATAACAATAATGATGGCATTTGTTAAGCGCTTTCTATGTGCAAAGCACTGTTCTAAGCACTTGGTGAACTGTAACGACAAAATGATAAATAATGCCCATACTTATCAATCAGTGGTATTGAGCACTTACCATGTGCGGAGCTCTGTTCTAATACAACAGAATTAGCAGACCTGTTCCCTTAATGAGCTTACAGTCTCCGGCATATAATTAGAACAAGGCAAAGGTACGTGTTTAGGACTCTGTATATGTGTTTTGTTAAACATACTACTGTCTTCACTTAGAAGGGCATATGTCTATGTATTTTTATATTGGAAATGATCACGTTTTGTTGTTTCCTTTCATGTTTCCTCTTCCTGGATATAAGGCTAGACAGAGAGAGAAGATGAATGAAGAACACAACAAAAGGTTATCCGATACTGTGGACAGACTTCTGACAGAATCCAATGAACGTCTGCAGCTGCACTTAAAAGAAAGGATGGCAGCTCTAGAGGAGAAGGTAATGAAATAATCAGAGGGGACAAAGTGTAGTCCACTTTTTTGTTCATGGAAATCCTTTTCAGATCCTATAATCCTTGGGCCTGGTCCATTTACTTTCACGAAATATCTAAAGTCAGTCAATCAATCAGTGATATTTGTTGAGCGCTGTTTACAGAGAATTGTACTGAGCATTTGGAAAGATATGATATAATGGTATAATGGAGTCACTAGACACACTTGTTGCCACAGTGAGCTGAATTTCAAATAACATTGTTTATAAGTGCCAGGATTTAGAGGATCTGCCTATAGATTTTCTGCCCTGCAAGTAGAAAATTTCATAGAAGATTGAATATTATACATCAGAAGAAGAGTATTATTGTCTACTCGGAACAGGCAGACACATATTCCTGTTTGGCTCCAGTTGTGTTTTGGTCCTCTGAAAATATCATATACCCAGCATTCAGTGAAGCACAAATGAAAGCAAACAATGAGTTTACAGTCTTTTAGACTGTGAGCCCACTGTTGGGTAGGGACTGTCTCTATATGTTGCCAATTTGTACTTCCCAAGTGCTTAGTACAGTGCTCTGCACATAGTAAGCGCTCAATAAATACGATTGATGATGATGATAAGCCAAATAGCTCTCTACTGATTGGCCATTCTGCTTTCAAGAGAAGCAGTGTAGTCTAGTGTATAGAGCACAGGTCTTGAGTAAGACTTATCTGGGTTCTAATCACAGATTTGCCACTTGTCTGCTGTGAGACATTGTACAATTCATTTAATTTCTCTGTCCCTCAGTTACCTCATCTGTAAAATGGGAATTAGGACTGTGAGTTCTATATGAGACAGGTACTGTGTCCAACCTGATTTTCTTTTATCTACTCCAGCACTTTATTACAGTGCTTGGCATATAGTAAGTGCTTACCAAATGCAATAAATAATAATAATAATAAACACTGGTTTTCTTCCTACTGCTATATAAGGAATACACCCATAAAGTGTTCTGCTTGACCAATTAATCTCAGTTTGCTTCCTTACAGACTAGTGGTGCAGATTTCAAGTGATACTGGCTAGTCTTCCAAATGTATATGACTCAGTATAGTGTTTTTGTAGTCTGCAAATTGTAATTTTACTCATTATTTCATCAAATTATTTGCAATTCTTGGATGAGATCTGCACCTTGCCAGTCTCCAAGGTCTATCATGAGAAGCAACATGGCCTAGTAGATAGAGCACGGGCTTGGGAATCAGAAGTACCTGAGTTCTAATCCTGACTTTGCCCCTTGTCTGCTGTGTGACCTTATGCAAGACATTTTATTTCTCTTAGCACAGAGCCTGGCACATAGTAAGTGTTTACCGAATACCATAAAAAAGGACTCAAAGACATGAGAACTATATCAATGTTAAGTAGATTTCATTAATTCAGAAGCAGAAGTAACAAAAGAGCACGGTGCTGGGAAAACCTGGGTCCTAATTCTGTCTCTCCCACTCTACTGTTTTCTGACCTTTCCTAGATCACTTACCTTCCTTGTGAGTCTGTTTCCTCATTTGTAAAATGGGAATTCAATACCATTCTCCCTCCCACTTAAACTATAACTCCATATAGGTCAGGGACTGTGTCTGACATGATTATCTTGCATCTGTCTATTCCACTGTTTAATAATACCGTGGTTATTGTTATTATCATCATAATTATTATTACTTTAAAGTAAGGAGTAGAAACCTCTGCTTAATACCCGTAGGTACAAAGCATATTAAGAGGGATTGTGTAATCTTCATTCCCTGGGGATCCTTAGGCATAAGATACATATTTATCTTTCCTCAAACAATCATTTATTGAGAAATAAGGTCTTTGAGGACACTTCTAACTCAATGGAATGTAATTAGTTTATATGGCTGTTACTGTTGTTCTGCTAAAGAACCAAAGCTTCCTTTTATGTTTATTACCATATTTTTCCTAAGGATGTGATTTGGCCCCCGTTTGAACACCAGGACACACTTGCCACATCCCTGCTATGGTGAGCTGCCCATCTGGAAAGGCAGGGTGAAACCAGGATTGCGTAAACAGATTATAAACAAAGAGATATAGGGCATGTTAATACAATACAGTGAAGCCAAGACTTCTGGAAGGAAGTCTTCCTCCCTGAAGTGGTTCCAAGGACTTCAGGTAGCCAGTGACAGACTATACAAATGCACAAAGTGAAAGGGGTTAATAGTAATGATAATAATCATAATTATGGTATTTGTTAAACACTTATGATATGCCAAGCCGTGTTCTAAGCGCTGGGGTAGATACAAGGTAATCAGGTTGTCCCACGTGGGTTTTAGAGTCTTAATCCCCATTTTACAGATGAGCTAACTGAGGCACAGAAAAGTTAAGTGGTTTGCCCTAGGTCACACAGCAGACAAGTGGTGGAGCCTGTATTAGTACCCTCATGTTCTGACTCCAAAGCCCGTGCTCTTTGCACTAAGCCGTGCTGGTTCTTTAATAATAATGATAATAATAATGATTTTTGTTAAATCTTAATATACATTCTGTACTACATAGTATGTCTTATTATTTATCTGTACTAAGTTCTGTGGTAGCTAAAAGATAATCAAGTCAGACACATCCATGTCCCACATAGAGTTCATGGGGTCTAAAGAGACAGGAGAACAGGAATTTTATCCCCATTTTACAGATGGCAAAATGGAGCCACAGAGAAGTTCTTAATTGCCCAAAGTCAGCAGAATTGGAACTCAGATCACCTAACTCATTCATTCATTCAATCATATTTTTTGAGCACTTACTGTGTGCAAAGCACTGTACTGCGGAGAGTACAATAAAACAGTAAACAGATACATTCGCTGATGGAAACCATTGCCCTTTCCACTAGGGCACGATGGTCACATATTGCTGATTTAGCTACTCACTGATTGATTGATTGATTCATTCATTCATTCAGTAGTATTTATTGAGTCCTTACAATGTGCAGAGCACTGTACTAAGCATTTGGGAGAGTACAATACAACAATAAACAGACACATTCCCTGCCCAATAACAGTGACATCCTTGAATTCAAAAGGCAACTTCTCAGTTGCAGAAATTTAAGCCTGGATGATTTCTAATAAATTTAAACAGGGATTCTCCTAAAATCCTTGTCTACCAAAAAACTTCAGAGAAATGAAAAGTAGGTAGAAAAAACTCTCTATCCTTGAGTTGATTTGGGGATCTTTATCCTGGATAGAAATTATTTTTATTTTGTAAAACAAATTAAATATTTCAGAGGTACTTAAAATAGCTCTTCAGCTGTACACTTCCTCAAATGCAAAAATGAATTTTCAAAATTGAGAAACCTATGTAATTAACTTAGAAGTGTAATGTTCTTTTTCAGTTGAGTTCATGTGTCGTATTTCTGTTTTTGCCCTAGAATGTTTTAATTCAAGAATCTGAAAACTTCAGGAAAAATCTGGAAGAATCTTTGCATGATAAGGTATTTTGGCAAGTTCATATCTTCTTGATAATGATATCACGTTTTTAGAAAAGCAGTTTGGTGTGAAATTAGCTAATGGTGAAATGATTCAATTGCAATTCCATTCCTGAAAATTTTCATTATTGTTAAAAATTAAAGAGTTCCACCATTTTGGAGACAATCAATCAATGATATTTCTTGAGCACTTTGTACAGAGCACTGCACTAAGTGCTTGGGAGAGTATAATGCAGTTGCTAAAACCTGCTCTTTTATCTCTCCATCCAAACTCCTATCAAGCTAACCCAAGCACTTAACACTGGGTTAGATATAAGGTAACCAGCTTGTTCCACATGGGACTAACAATCTTAACCCTCATTTTACTTTTGAGGTCACGGAGGCACAGAGAGGTTAAGTGACTTGCCCAAGGTCACACAGCTGACAAATGGCAGAGCCCGGGTTAGAATCCACGACCTCTGACTCCCAAGCCTGTGCTCTTTCCACTAAGCCATGCTGCATCTCTACTAAGTCACGCTGCTTCTCTATAGAAGTGGAGGTGGCCATAGTAAAGTATCTTTGAAAATTATCTTTGCTAATTTATCATTCTCTTTTAATTGTTATTTTCCAATTTTATTTTTAAATTATTTACCCTTAGTTATACTGATTCTCTTTTAACTCTTTCCCTCTGAAAGTAAAACTCCCTTTTTATCTCACATAGTGGTTTAATCAAAAATAAGGTTCCTATGAATCCCTGGACTGTAAGCTTTCCTCGGACTGTAAGCTCATTTTGGGCAGGGAACGTATCTCCCACTCTGTACCACTCAGTATCATAGACTGATATGAATCAGTATCACTTAAGGTTTGATTTTTGCAAAGCACTATACTGAGCATTTGAGAAAAGATTACAAACATAAAAGACACTGTCCTTGTTTCCAAAAAGTTTATAATCTAATGCATCAGAGGGATCGCGCAGACATTCTTAGGAGTAGGGAAATAATGTCCCATTTCCTCATGTTGAAATGATAATATGGCCCTCCTGAAACAATGTGATATTTGCAGTCTTGAAAACCTGTGTTAAAAAAAAATTTGTAGTGTGGCTGACTGTTTCAGTGGTGAACAAGGGTCCAAGGGGACTTCCAAAACAATGGAAATGCTACTCAGTTAGGGCTAGGCACCTGCAGACTTCCACTGCTAAACAGACTGCATTGTATTTATTTGTTGGTTGTTGGAACTGATTTGTAAGTTTAAACAGTTATACTGAAATACTATCCCTATTATTGGCACCAATGAAATTGCTAAACTTACCATAGGAAAGGCAGGAGAAATATAACAACAAATGATGGAAAACAAACCAGTAAATAACAATAAATAAACAGAATAGACAAAGCTGGGTGGCCTAGTGGACAGAGCATGGGCGTTCGTGTCAGAAGGTCATGGGTTCTAATCCCAGTTCTGCCACTTGTCTTCTGTGTGACTTCAGGAAAGTCACTTCACTTCTCTGTGCCTCAGTTTCCTCATTGGTAAAAGGGGGATTAAGACTGAGCTCGACATGGGACAGGGACTGTGTCCAACTTGAGTAGCTTTTATCTACCATAGCCTTTAAGACAGTGCCTGGTACATAGTAAGCACCTAACAAATACCCCCTAGTTCACCGCCCCTGCCAACAAAAAAGAAACTTGAGACTACACTACTATTTCTACATTCTGAGGCACCTAGAGAAGTCTTCAACATCCTCTCTGAGCCTTAATACAATCAGTGGAATGGGTTAATCTTTTCCCAGTCTACATCTCCCATATGCCTCACACTGCCATGTCACCAATCTATTGGTGGTTCCTCTTATCTTTCCAGTTGAGACCAGCAACTGTGAGACTCAAACACTCCCCATTTTTCCTCTCCCCATCTCTCAGGTTTCAATTGCAGCAGTGAGAGATGATGGGCAGAGCAGTTGATAGGTGCTTTTTCCCCTCTTATCCTCCCTGTCCAAGAGGAGGTCTTTTTTTCCCAAGCTAGAAAGCCATCTCCAGGTGGAGAGTCAGGCAGTTTAGCATGTAGAAGAGGCTCTTGCTTAGCAGCAGGCTCTGAATGGAAAGGGAAAACGTGTGTGGTTTGCAGCATATTGGTAGATATGTTAAAGCCAAGGTGAAATCCTAAACTTGCTCAAACTGAACTCAATATATTGAAAATACACTAGGATTTGTTATCTGTAGTATTTATTAAAGGAAAAGTCAAAAATCTGCCTGGCAGATAAATTAGCATAGCAGTGTAAATTTCAGGTCAGATTTACAGAAGGCAGGATGTTTAAAAAAAATAAAATAAAAGTGATGAAGTACGCATTGCTTATGGAGTGTGTCAGAAGTATTTGGGTACCAGAAAAGTAATCCTCAAACACAGGATGATTCTATTTATAGTTATAGGAATTTGCATACTTCCTCTACACATACCCCCCCCACACACACACCCTCTTTCCCATTATCAGTTGCATTAGCACAAAAATGATATTCCTTACATAAAAGGAACTGCCTATTCATGCTTCAGGCGATTTTGGCCAATAAACAACTAGCAGCTAAAGAACATAGGAGAAAGTCAGTCAAGCTTAATTTTTGGATCTCTACCCATGAGAAGCCATGTGGCCTAGTAGAAGAAGCATAGGCCTGGGAGTTAGAAGACCTGGGTTCTAATCCTAGCTTTCCCCCGGAGTTTAGTACAGTGCTTGGCACGTAATAAATGCCTAACTACCACAATTATTATTATTGTCTCTCCTCAGCCCTATCACTGTACCTCTCCCACCACTTCTGTCAATCAATCAATCAATTGTATTTATTGAGCGCTTACTGTGTGCAGAGCACTGTACTAAGTGCTTGGGAAGTACAAGTTGGCAACATATAGAGACAGTCTCTACCCAACAGTGGGCTCACAGTCTAGAAGGGGGAGACAGAGAACAAAACCAAACATATTAACAAAATAAAATAAATAGAATAGATATGTACAAGTAAAATAAATAAATAAATAGAGTAATAAATATGTACAAACATATATACATATAAACAGGTGCTGTGGAGAAGGGAAGGAGGTAAGACGGTCATACCTGTCAGTGTCATAACTGTCACCTTTGCCATTATACCTCTCCTCTACTCAATGAGTGCAGCCCTTAAGAATGTATTCCTCTCTAGAATGTAAACTCCTTGTGGATAGGATCATTTCTATTCATTCTATTCTACTATACTCTCCCAAGCACTTAGTCCAGTGATCTGCACATAGTAAGTGCTCAATAAAGACCATTGATTGATTGATGTAATGAGCGTCAAGTGAAGGGTTCATGCATTCAGATGCTTTTATTTTTCTCATACTCTTAAGTAATATTCTCAGAATTAACATTTGAGGGAATGTTATAATTGCCATATTCATATTATAGCTAAACCTCTTTTTTTGTCCCACAGGAACGATTAGCTGAAGAAATTGAAAAACTGAGATCAGAACTTGATCAGATGAAAATAAGAGCAGGCTCTTTAATTGAACCTACATTAACACGGTAGGTAACTGCATACAGAAAGTACTCAATAAATGACTGATTGATTGACTGATTATTCAAACACATGAGTAAGGAGTATATATGGAGTTTATGTATTCCTGTTTCAATTTTTTTGAAATTTATAATTAAAGATATTCTTTATCCATCTAAATTAATAGAATGCAGTCAGATTATACTCACAGTATGCTAAATTGAAGTCTAGGGTTGATTCAAATATAATAATAATAATAATAATAATAATAATAATGGCATTTGTTAAGTGCTTACTTTGTGTGAAGCACTGTTCAAAGTGCGGGGTGGGGGACGACGACAAGGTGAATTGTCTCAAGTGGGGCTCACAGTCTTAATCCCCATTTTGCAGATGAGGTAGCTGAGGCAAAGAGAAGTTAAGTGACTTGCCCAAAGTCACACAGCTGACAAGTTGCGGAGCCGGGATTAGAACCCATGACCTATGGCTCCCAAGCCCGTGCTCTTTCCACTTAGCCACACTGCTTCTCTTAATAATAATAATAATAATAATAATAATGGCATTTATTAAGCCCTTACTATGTGCAAAGCACTGTTCTAAGTGCTGGGGAGGTTACAAGGTGAGAAGGTTGTCCCTCGGGGGGCTCACAGTCTTAATCCCCATTTTACGGATGAAGTAATGAGGCACAGAGAAGTTAAGTGACTTGCCCAAAGTCACACAGCTGACAAGTGGCGGAGCCAGGGTTTGAACCCATGACCTCTGGCTCCAAAGCCCTTGCTCTTTCCACTGAGCCACGCTGTCATTTAGTGTGTATGTGTTTAATCCTGCTCTTTAAAGGACAAAACAGAGCATAGATGAGCTTTACATCAATACATGTATTTAATCTGATTTAGGCTTGAATAATCAGGGTTGGGAATTTTATTTTTAAAGCCCCATGAAAGATTCGTTTTCTTTTTTTAGTTTTATGAGGGATGCAACCAGATTTTCTGAGCTGATCTCCAGTTAAACTTGTATTTTTGGGGTGTTTTTAATTAATGGATTATTGCTAGATCAAAGTAATACTTTCTTTGGAAAATGTATGCCATTTTCTAGGATTGATCTGATTTTACAGTCCCTCCATAATATCTCCTTAAGTATTCAATAAAATTCACCATTAGCAAAATTAACATTTGAGAACTAATAATTCCGTGGGAAATGAAGAAGGGTGTTTCAGCTCATTCACAAAATCCCTTTTGCACTTTTCCCCCTCAATGTGGATGATTCCCAATTCTACATCTCCAGCCCTGATCTCTCTCCCTTTCTGCAGTCTTGCATTACCTCCTGCCTTCAAGGTATCTTTTACCTGGGTGTACTGCCATCACCTTAAACAACTTGTCCAAAACAGCATTCCCTATCCTCTCCCTGGCTTTCATATCCCACCACAGTCCTTCCTGTCTTGAAAGCCTGTTAGCTTGGCATTATCCTTGGCTCCTCTGTCTCATTCAACGCACATCATATTCAATCTACTATTAAATCCTGTTGGTTCAACCTTCACGACATTGCTAAAATCTGCCCTTACCTTTCCATCTAATCTGTTACCATATTAATCCAAGCACTTATTTTACCACACCTTGATCACTGTAAAGCTTTTCTGCTGACCTCCTTGCCTCCTGTTTCTTGTCACGCCAGTCCAATCAATCAATCAGTGGTATTTATTGAGCCCTTTTTAAGTGCAGAGTACTCTACTAATCACTTGGGAGAGTACAATGCAACAGAATTAGGAGAAATGTTCCCTGTCCTTAAGGAGCTTATAGTTTACTTCATTATGCTGCCAGGATCATTTTTCTACAAAAACATTCAGACCATTATCCCTACTCCTCAAGTACCTCCGGTCCAGTCCACCTCCGACTTTAAAGCATTTAATCACTTTGGCCCCTCCTACCTCACCTCACTACTCTTCTACTACAATTCTGCCTGCACATTTTCCAGCTTTATAAGGCCCTTTCTGGGCAGCAGAGTGAAGAATGGACTGGGGAAGGGAGAGATAGGATGCAGGGAAAAGCAGCGTGGCTTGGGAAAGAACTCAGGCTTGGGAGTCAGAAGACCTGAGTTCTAATCCTGTATCCATAACTTGCCCGCTATGTGACCTCGGACAAGTCACTCAACTTCTCTGTGCCTCAGTTTCCTCTTGTTTAAAATGAGGATTCAAAATCTGTTCTCCTTCCTACTTAGACTATGCACTCCATGTGGGACAGAGATTAGGTCTGACCTGATTAATTGTCACCCCATCTTTTGGAAGAGTGCTTGACTTGTAGAAAGCATTTAGCAAATCCTATTATTATTATTGTTATCATCATCATCATCATAACTATTGTTATCATCATTATGATCATATTAGGGAAATCAATGAGCAGTCTGATGCAGTAGTCAAAGCATGAAATGATGAGTACTTGGATCAGCATGGTAGCAGTTTTGATGGAGCTGAAAAGGTGGAATTTAGCAATGTTGAAAGGGTTGAACTCTTGGGATTTTGTGACAGATTGAATTGTGTGATTTGGATGAGGGAGAGATGAATTGAGGACTTTTTATGGATTTTTTTTAGCAGTTAATATGTGCCAGGCATTGTAGTAAGCACTGGAATAGATACAAGCTAATCAGGTTGGACATAGTCTTACAGGCTCATAGTCTTAATCCCCATTTTACAGATGAAGTAAAAGAGGCACAGAGAAGTTAAGTGACCTGCCCAAGGTCACACAGCAGACAAATGATTATTTTGGGTTTTTTTCATTATTTGGACTTATCTTCTCCTCCTTCTCCTCATAGCCATTACTTTGAAAAGCTGACAATTGGTTTTCTCCATTCCTGACTAACTAGAATTTAGGTATGGCAATGAGAATTCTCATATAAACGTCTATTAACTGAAAAACAAAATAACTTATAAAACAAAATATGAACATTAAATGAAACTGTTCTTATCTGTAGAACATTGCTCCTCATTGTCATTTCAGAAACAGCTCTCCTCACAGATTAACAGATAAATTATGTTTTTTTCTTGAATAAAGAAAGAACAGATTGAGGATGCGTTAGTAATGAGTGATATAGTGTTGAATTTATGCTGAAGTTTGAATTTGCATAGCACATGTCATTGATATTTTGGATTGTACGTTCCCTGTGGGCAGGGAACTTGTCTACAAACTCTGTATTATCGGATTCTCCCAAGTGCTTAGTCCAGTGCTCTGCACACAGTAAGTCCTCAGTAAGTATGATTGATTGATGGATTGATTTATCTTTTCCAGAACTCACTTAGATACCACAGCGGAGTTGCGATATTCTGTAGGTTCACTCGTTGACAGCCAGCCTGACTACCGATCAACTAAAGTGATTAGAAGACCGAGGAGAGGGCGGATGGGAGTCCGAAGGGAAGAACCCAAGGTTCAACTTTTTTTCACTTTTCATCCCTCTCAGAGTTTCACAGTGAGATTTAGGAGCTCCTGGCCAAAATAAAAATAAGCCTACCAGTGAAAACAAAATGGGACTCTCAATAGCTTCCAAAACATGTAATTTGGCTGGTTTTGATTTTTTAAAAAAACAAAACACTTTTCTACTGTTTTCTGAGAAAGTGAATTAATTCCTGAGGATGATCCTTGAGCCTGAAGCTCAAACCAGTTGATTCTACCCAATGTCGTATTGACTGGTCCCATCAGTCTATAAGAGATTCCATTTTGCTTTAGCCGGAGAGTGCTTAAAATGGATAAAGCCGATTGTTGGAAAATACAACAATCTTTTGGCCATCAAAAAGAATTTTGAAATATGTTGAAGGCTAAATCTGATTAGTCACACACTTGTTGAGTTCCCAGGAGTAGCAGCAGCTTGAGAAGGATCCCTGGTTTACCAGGTTTATATTGTTCCATTAGTGCAAAGTGCATTTTCACTTGATTTTTCCACAACTCCATTGACCTTCCTTGCTACCCGCCAGTACCTAGATCGCTATGGATCCTACATATCCCACTTTAGACTGTAAGCCTGTTATGGGCAGGGAAAGTGTCTGCCACATTGTTATATTGTGCTCTTTCAAGGGCTTAATAATAGTAATAATAATAATGGTATTTGTTAAGCACTTACTATGTTCCAGGCATTGTACTAAACACTGGGATGGAAACAAACAAACCGGGTTGGACCTATTCCCTGGAAGTCAGAGCACCTGGGTTCTAATCCCAGCTCCGCCACTTGTCTGCTGTGTAACCTTATCACTTAACTTCTCTGTGCCTCAGTTAATTCATCTGAAAAATGGGGATGAGTGTGAGTCCTATGTGGGATATTGACTGTGTTCAACATGATGA
The DNA here is from genome assembly GCF_015852505.1 of Tachyglossus aculeatus. NCBI lineage: Eukaryota > Metazoa > Chordata > Mammalia > Monotremata > Tachyglossidae > Tachyglossus > Tachyglossus aculeatus. The sequence goes on along the minus strand of NC_052079.1, from coordinate 30,058,867 downwards.
GTTTGTATCTGCCCAAGTGCTTCTTAAAGTGCCTGGCACACAGTAAGCACTTAACAAATACCTTAAAAAAAGTGTGTGTGGCATATTGATTACATTTGGTAAAATTAGATTACATCTGCTTCTTAATTATTGTTATGGTGGTTGTTATTTATGCCAAAGAATTGCCTTTACCAACCACAAATGCTGGAAGCTATTTTCAGTTATTCCTTTATTACAAAGATCCATTTCAAAAATCTTTGTCTAGAAAGTAAACAATGTATAATGCCCAGTGTGATAAATACTTTGATCTGAATTACTATCTAGGCTAAATCACTTGGGGACCATGAGTGGAACAGAACTCAGCAGATTGGAGTTTTGAGTAGCCATCCATTTGAAAGTGACACTGAGATGTCTGATATTGATGATGATGACAGAGAAACTATTTTTAGCTCCATGGACCTTTTGTCTCCAACTGGACATTCTGATGCCCAAACTCTAGCCATGATGCTTCAAGAACAGCTAGATGCAATCAATAAAGAAATCAGGTAATTTTTGACCAGCATTTGAATTTGTTTAATATGCATATACTTTGTGATAACAACAGCAGTTCAGAAAGTGATCCAGGTAATGAGGCAACACTGTATGTTTTGTTTCGGGGTTTTTGCAGAAGATTGTTTGGATGCATAAAAGGCACTTTTTATATTGTAGCCCAATTTCTTCAAAGCATTATTGTCTATTTCTAACCTCCATTCTTATGTGATTCCACCTTCCAGCAAGCTCCTTTGAAAAAGCAGTTTTTCATTCACAGTTAAACAACATAATTTTAATTTTCCAAGTCTGACAACCTATTAAAAATGAACTTTGAATTCTTTCACTTTGGGAACTGAGCATGTAACCTCTTTGGATCTATAATAATAAGTAATAATAATAATAGTTTGTATTTGTTAGCACTTACTATGTACCAGGCACTGTACTAAGTGTTGGAGTAGATACAAGCAAATCAAGTTGGACACAGTCCCTGTCCCATGTGGGGCTCACAGACTCAATACCCATATTACAGATGAGGTAACTGAAGCACAGAGAAGTTGTGACATGCCCTAGGTCACACAGCAGACAAGTGAAAGAGCTGAGATTAGAATCCAGGTCCTTCTGATTCCCAGGCCCATGCTCTATCTCCTAAGCCTTGCTGCAAGTGTTTCATATGATATTTTATCATAATGTTTCATGTTGTATATATTGATATAGTAAAACTTTCCCAGTCCAGGTTTCAGGGCTAAGGTCTATCAATATTCACATATTTGGGCAAGAGATGAACTAAAAAAAGGAAATTTAAGGTAACGTCACACTTCCTAATTAAAGAAATGTCAGCAACCGAGATTCAAGAGTCCAAATTAAGGCCCTTATCTGGTGAGCTCTTTCAAGGCCAGGGACCCTGGCTAATTCTCACCCAGTTGTTCTTTCCTAATGCATAGTACAGTGTTTTGCACACAGTAAGCACTTAATAAAACACTACTACCACTAAAGCAAATGAAAAGTGACTAGGCATCTCCCATTGTGTCTCAAAATTTGTCTCCCTGTCCTACTTACAGTATCTTAAAAACTGGCAGGATCTTCAAAAGTTTCATCTTTGGCTCTAGTTGTGGCTGGGAGGTGATAATAGGGAACTTTCTGCTGTGTGACCTCGGACATATAACTTAATTTCTCTGTCCTCAGTTCCCTCATCTGTACAATGGGAATTCAATGCCTGTTCTCCCTCATTCTTAGACTTTGAGCCTAATTTGGGACAGGTACTGTGTCCTATCTGACTCATTTGTATCTACCACAATGCTTAGAACACTAAGCATATTACTCATTTAACAAAAATAATAATGATAATGAAAATAACAATAACACAGGACAACAACATCAGTAGCAGCCAATGACAGCCCATCACAGTGGCAGAAGAAGCAGCCTAAACCCAGGAAGAAATAGTGTATCAGGAATAGCCACCATTTCTCTTTGTCAGCATACTAAAAGTGTCTCAATGACTGTTTCTAAGATTGGGCATGTGAATACATGTTTTTGTCACCCCTTTCTTCTTCTCTTTCTATCCATGTCTTTCTTTTCTGTCTTTTTCACTCTTTCCTTCTGCTTCATTCATTCCCCCTCTAGACTGTGAGCTCGTTGTGGGCAAGGAGTGTGTCTGTTGTATTCTCAATAAATACAATTGAATTAATTAATTCATTTGGTTTTATTGAGTGCTTACAGTATGTAGAGCACTGTACTAAGCACTTGGGAGAGTACAGTATAATAATGAACAGGCATATTCCCTGCCCACAATTAGCTCATACTCTAGAGATGAGCTCACAGTCTAGAGATGAGCTCATTTCATCAATCAGTTGTATTTATTGAATGCCTACTGTGTGCAAAAGATTGCAGTAATCATTTGGGAGAATGCAATATAACAGAGTTGATAAGTGTGTTACCTGTCCACAGGGTTATTGTTATCAATCAGTCAGTGATATTTATTGAGCACTTACTGAGTACTCTGCTAAGTGCTTGGGACGATACAATGCAATTAAAACAATTACTATGTGTCAGCCACTAGGATAATTTCAAATGATCAGATGAGGCACAATACTTGTCTCCCATAGACTCACAGTCTAAGAAGGAGGAAGAGGAGGTGTCTAATTCCCATTGTACAGGTTGGGAAACTAAAGCTCAGGTTAGGTGACTTCTTCAAGTCCACACACTAGGCAAGTAGCAAAGCTGAGACTAGACACTGCATCTCAGGACTCCCAACTCCACACTCTTTCCACTATGCCATATCCTCTCTCCTTGTTGCTGTCTTTCTTTTCTGTCTCTCTCCATCTCTCTTTCTCTTTCTGTATGTGTCTTAAGAAACTAATGATCTGAAACAAGTACATAACAAATGTCCTTATCATAAAATTCCTATTTGAAATAAACTCTGAATCATGCTCTGCAATTGCAAATTGATTTTTCTCCCTCTGTAGTTAATGAATCATGTTCAGTCACAGGATATTTAATAATGGATGTCTTTGTTGTGACAAGAAATGTATCATTTTGTTCATCAGTGGAAAATTTATGAATATGAAAATTTCAATATCAAATTATTGTCCCAAAGAACTCCAACTATCTTCAAGTGCTGCTATTACATTGGACAAATCTAGTAATGGCACGATGTGAACACTTATAATAGCTTGATATTCTCATCTTCAAACGCTTAGCAACTACTTTTGCTGTACAATGAGAAGCTGGGTGACTTAGTGGAGAAAGCATGGGCCTGGAAATCAGGGTACCCTGGTAGTCTAATCCCAACTCTGCCATTTTTTTATGGTATTTGTTAAGCACTTACTATATGTCAGAACGGTAGAACACTTACTACTGTTCTAAGCACTGGACTACGTACAAAGTAATAAAGTTGGACACAGACTCTGCCCTGCATGGCGCTCACAGTTTAAGTAGGAGGGAGGAGAGGTATTTATTTAATCCTCATTTTACAGTTAAGGAAACTGAGGCACAGAGAAGATAAGGGACTTGTCCAAGGTCACACGGCAGACAAGTGGCAGAGTCAGAATTAGATCCCAGGTCCCCTGGCTCCCAAGCCCACACTTTATGCACTAGGCCACGCTGCTTCCCATGCTGCTCCTGCTTATTCACAGAGCAATTATCTGTCCAGGTCACTGTGCTTGAGCTCTTAGACATCATGAGAAGCAGCATGGCCTAATAATTAAAAAAAAGCCCGGGCCAGGTAATCAGAGGACTGGGTTCTCATTCCAGTTCTGCCATTTGCCTGCCATGTGACCTTGGACAACTCACCTAACTTCTTTGTGCCTCATTTTCCTCAAATGTAAAACATGAGGAGTCACTATCTATTTCTGTTCTCCTGCCTACTTAGATTGAGAGCCCCATGTGGGACAGGTGCTATATCTAACCTAATTAATTTGCTTATACCCCAACTCTCAGAACACATAGTAAGTGCTTAACGAATATAATAATAAAAATAATGTGAAGGTAACCTAGTGATGTTTCCAGATTTGTAAATTTGTTCTCACTGTTTACACTCCCAATTATTGTTCTTCTCTTTGGCTTGTTTCAGTATAAAGTGAACAAAGATAACAGCTGAGGAGAATATTGATGCACCTAATTTGCTTTATTGAAGAAAAGTCTGACAGGAAACAAAACATGAGCAATTGATTATCGGATGACTGATGAGGAGGGACTTGAAAATGTCAGAGTTTTAAAGGAGCTTTAAATAATGGGTGCTATTATTTGGGAAAGAAAAAGGGAAAGAAAATTGTAAATCCTTTCTCTTAAAAAGAGATTACAGAATCTTTCAATGCACTCTAGGGCATTTCTGCCCTGGATTCATTGGAAGTCATTGAATGTCTGGCAGAACTGAGAAGCCAAAAAGAGGCATTATGAATGTATTTATATTGGGATTAGAAATAAAGACTTAGTTAACTCTAAGAATATTCTTAATTATAATTCAGAGCTACTCTATGGCATACCACACTGACCAGAGTTCAAACATGTCTTTCAGGTTAATTCAGGAGGAAAAGGAATCGACGGAACTGCGCGCTGAGGAAATAGAGAATAGAGTAGCCAGTGTGAGCCTGGAAGGTTTGAACCTAGCGAGGGTCCACCCAGGTACTTCCATCACTGCCTCAGTAACAGCTTCATCCCTGGCAAGCTCATCACCTCCCAGTGGCCATTCAACACCTAAGCTCACTCCTCGCAGCCCAGCCCGGGAAATGGATCGAATGGGAGTTATGACACTGGTAAGGAAATGAGGCACTGTCTGTGTGTGAGCATATTACGCACATAGGCACATACAAATGCACACATACATTCTGCCTTTTGATGTTGAATATGATTTGCAGACGATGCTGACAAAACTGCCCCAGGAGATGAATGCATCTTCTAAAGTAGGTCAGCTTGTCGACACTGAGGGAATGCTTCCAGAAACAGCTCCACTGTGGGATACGTATTTTTTGTAATGGTATTTATTAAGTGCTTACTATGTGCCAGGCACTGTACTAAGTGCCGGGGTAGATACGAGGTAATCATGTTAGACACAGTCCATGTCTCTCATGGGGCTCACAGTCTTAATCCTCATTTTACAGATGAGGTAACTGAGACACGGAGAAGTGACTTGCCCAAGGTCACACAGCAGATAAGTCAGGCGGATTTAGAACCTGGTCTTTCTGACTTGCAGGCCCACTAGCCACGTTGCTTCTTGTGTGATACATGTGAGGGGACTGGATGGCAGCAGGATATCCAAAACCTTCTGTTTTGAATTGAAAGAGGGCACATGGAAATCTGATGGGTGGAATAAATGCTTTAAACACATGGTGAAGCATGTTTCAAATGATGTGACATAGCTGTTGGACTGTTGGCAGACCACTGCAAACAACAGAAAAGGCTGGGATGCAGCAATCGGAAGAAGAGTATATATGTGACAAGGGTGTATGGTGTATGGACTTTTACCACCAATAACACATGTGGAGTTTCCTATTTTTGATGTTTCAATATTTGGAGCAGCGGGGCTTAGTGAAAAGAGCACAGGTCTGGTAGTCAGAAGACCCGAGTTCTAGTCCCTGCTCTGTCACTTGTCTGCTGTGTGACCTTAGACAAGTCATTTAACTTCTCTGAGACTCAGTTCTCTCAATAGGGACTCAATACTGTTCTCCCTTCTACTTAGACTGTGAGCCCCATTTGGGATCTAATGGTCTAGTATCTACTTCAGCACATAATACAGTGGTTGGCCCATAGTGAGCACTTAACAAAAAAATGATTATTATTATTATTATCATTGATTTCTTCCTCTACTAGCAACAACTCATGCCTTAACCTCAGGCTTTCTCCAGAGGATTTCAGGGCCCAGTACAAGTATGAAAGCATGGTTCCCACTCCAAGGCATTAAAAGGGATAGGAGAGCCAGGAACACTTTGTCATGTGAAGCAGAGTAGTGTAATAGATAGAGCAAGGGCCTGGGAGCCAGAAGGAGCTGGGTTCTAATTCCAGCTCTGCCACTTGTCTGCTATATGACCTTGGGCAAGTCCCTTCATTTCTTTGTGCCTCCATTACCTTATCTGTAAATGGGGATTGTGACTGTGAGTCCCATGTGGGAAAGGACTGTGCCCAACCTGAAAACCTTGTAGCTACCCCAGCACTTGTGCTTGGCACATACCATTATTATTATTATTTGGAACTATGCTCTCACATCCTGCTCATCTAGGCTCACCTATCCCTAGTGATGCTCTCTAGGTTGATCCATGCACATCTCAGAAATGTTTGGATCAGAGGGATTGATAGTAGGGGCAGAATGGAGACCTCTTGGAAGCATAGGAGAATTCCAATTTTGTAGGAACTGGGTGATCCTGCTTGGTACACCCCAGATATGACTTCTCCCCTCACTTGAAGCAACTGCACTGTAACCTATGTGGCTCCATATTTTTGATCTGTGCCACAAACAGAAGTTAGTTCTTGTCAGAGCTCAAGAAAGAAGCATGATCTACATGAAAATCTGCAGCCCACAGCATCTATCACCAAAAGTGCAAGTCCATAAATTATTGTGTTTGTATGTGAGGAATTTTTCTTTCTCTATGGTTCAAATGTGGAGGGCTTCATCTAGTAAATGGCCACAATAATTTTGAGGGTTTGGGTTTGGAATCTTTGCTGAAGAAGTCACATTAAAGTGGTCCATCATCTTCTTCATTGCCCAACAGTCCATTGTTTGGAGTGATTTTCTCCCATGTTTTAAGGATGTTAATAATAATAGTAATAATAATAACTGGAAAATTTGTTAAGCTCTATGTGCCAAGCACTATACTAAGCACTGGGTTAGAAACAAGGTCACCAGACCACAGTCATTTTCCCACAGAGAGACCAGGTATTTCATTCTCATTACACTGATGAGGAATCTGAAGCCCAGAGCAGCTAAGTGACTTGCCCAAGGTGACACAACAGGCAAGTGGAAAATATACTGTTACTTTTAGTTGCTCCATATGATAATCAAACTTAAGTTGACCTTGGAGCAAGTGTTTGGGTTTTCTACTGTCATCCATAGTCTCTGGTTTTGGTCTTTGGAGTAATAGACATACTGGTTTACTAAGACCCAATATGATCTTTAGCCTGTTAAAATGGGGAAGGTGGATTGATGGAGGACTTCACAATGACATAGTTCACTTCACTGTTTTCCCCCATCTCTTTTATGCTTCCCTAGAGATGAGAGGAATTCCTGGAACATTTGTACACAGCTGAGCTATTTTCCCAGCGATGTGCTAGTGCCCATCTGCTGCTATGAACAGGTCCCTTTCTATTGCAACTGGGCATTCCTGTGGAAAGTAGAGAAAAGAAGAAAAAAAAAGTTCCTCTTGCCTCCACATCAGAACATGAAATAATTAAAGGGACTGTTATGCTAGATTAGTCTTGCAGGCTCTGTATTCCTGTTTTGCCATCATTCTATTAATCTCACAATTTTCAAATGATAGTGATACTTAATTTTATTGTACTTGAATGTTTTCTCATTCATTTTAATTCTAAACCCCAAGGCTGAAATGTAAAAATCTATTTTGATATGGAGCACACTTTCCATTTCATTTGCTCTGGGTGCAATAAGGGAGTGGTGAGTGTTGTTAATTATCATCTGTAGTTTTTATTGAACACATACTGTGTGCAGAGCACTGCTGTAAGGGGAGACTGGAGTACAGTGGCTTTATCTCTATTAAGGACCCAGGATTGGTGAATTTGATCTCCAATCCAAGTAACTCAGACCTATCTGGTTTAGTTGGTGACACCCAACAAAAGCTTTAACTCACCATATATATTTTTATGGGGTAGTATTTATTCCTCGAAACATCACATATACAAACATGCATTTTAAATTTTATAGATTGTTGAAAATATTTATCATGCACAGACGTTCTGTGTCTTTTTTTAAAAAATTAAGTTTCTAGCACTATGCCAAAATAAATCAAGTTTTAGAGAATAAATCATCCTTGAGGAAACAGAGGGTCAAAGAATGAGAAATGTATTTTCTATCAAACTTGGTCACAAACTGAGTTTTTCTACAAATAATTCTGTATGCCTTTCACTTCCTCTGATCTATTGAAATGGTAAAAATCTTAATAGTGTCCCATGCTAAGAGATTTGGGGTTATTCTATGTGGATTTTGCCTTCAGATTTGAAAGTCTGTACTTTCACGATGGCTTTATCTCTTGGCAAGTGATAAATGATCAGCAGCCAAAAGTTATGCTTTCTTTCTCATTCATCATGTTAAAGTGATATTCAGTAATTAGGCTTCTGTTTTTGTTTTGCCTCCAATCACAGCCAAGTGATCTAAGGAAACATCGACGAAAGGTACAGTGAATCATTTTTATAAATTAGCAATTTGAAAGCTTGCTATTATGTCATCTGCATTTTATTCACCCTCGAGTTTAATATATGGGAACCTGTCAAGCTAGAAAAGTCACAGGAAATCAGCCATGAAAAGAGTGAGAAAAGCATTAGGTGAATTCAGGGGTTTCTTAGTATTTGACTATGATCTCTTACTCAAGTAGCCTGTGTATTTAATAGCTAGTCTCCTTTGCTAAATAGCAGTATTTTAGAATGATTTCACCATAAGGCTTCAAAACCCATGCCTCTGATACGTCAAAATCAAATGTGTGTTTGGTATTGATAGCTTTTCACCCTGTTTCTAAAGATCTTCATGGGGGCAGGTCTCACAAACTAGTTTACATTCTTGAATGTCCTTTTTCATAGTTTATTTTCCTACTGAGACATGTAGACTTTTCCGTTTTGAACTTCTTGGATTTTCAAAACTTTGTTTTTTGGCCAATTCTCTGAGAATTTTGAAGTTTACCAGTGTTGAGCACCATAACTTGACAGATTTAATTAATCTTCTCTCTATGCCAGTATTCAAATCACCGGTACAAACAGTGAATAACATCGGGACCAGAAAATTGCTCTGGAAACATCACCTCTTCTGCCAGTTTGGCTTGCTAACTCTTCCTTGGTATAGTCCTTCCTTGAGCCAATAGTTTCTGATCAACTAAACCTCATCAATAGTTTCATGTTCCTGTGCCTTTCCTGGGCGTAAAAGACACAGAAACTTGTGGATGTGGTCAATCAATCAATCAATCGTATTTATTGAGCACTTACTGTGTGCAGAGCACTGTACTAAGCGCTTGGGAAGTACAAGTTGGCCACATATACAGTCCCTACCCAACAGTGGGCTCTCAGTCTAAAAAGTGGGCTCACAGTCTAAAATGACAGCAGTATTTTCCTTAACATAGGATTTGAAAAAAACTCAATTCCCACAATTTACTGGAAGTAGGTAGAAGTAGAAATGGACACCAGTAACCTACTCATGACCAAAGAGGTGCTGAGATTTACTGAGCAAAGCCTGGCAATTTAACATCCATGTGATTTAACGTATTTAGGGTGTGTTTGTCTTGGCAAAGCAAGTTGGTACTGTTCCACCGTCCTGAGGTGAATGTTTCCTTTTTGCATCTTTCCTAATATTGAATGCTAAATTTCCAATCTGTAGTTTTCAATCATGAGCCTTTTACTTCCTCTGGTAATTTCACAATGACTTCACCGAGTTATAGAATAATTATCGTGAAGTCCCACCAACTTCAAAGCATCCATATTTTTGCTTTTATCTTTGATCAGTACTCACTAAATTGTCATTTCCTACCCTGCCATTTCAGTTTTGTTTTTGTTTTTAATGGTATTTTTTCAGAGTTTACTATGTGTGCCAGGCACTGTCCTAAGCACTGGGGTAGGTACAAGATAATCAAGTTGGACCCAATCTCAGTGCCTCACAGTCTTAATTCCCATTGCACAGAGAAGTTAAGTGATGTACCCGAGGTCACACAGCAGACAGATGGCAGAGCCGGGATTAGAACCCCAGGTTTTCTGACCCCCAGCCCCGTGCTCTTTCCAATAGACCACACTGCTTCCCTGTTGTGACACTGTTGGAATCTTTACCTTAATCAGCTGGATAGTTGAATTTTTTTTCCTTCAAAAGAAGTGAAGCATAGTTTAAGCAGCATAAATCTTGGCATTTCTATTTAGATGACAGATTCTGCCATTTTAACCAAGGCATTTTGTGTTCTGACAAAACCAGTCTCTGTCTTCTAGACCAAACTGGTCTTCATCTCCTATGAAACAATAATCCGAAAATTTCAGTCCAATTTATGTAAATTGACTCACTGGTTATTATGTGATCAGGTGCATGTTTTAAATATTTAAAACTATCCTACTGACTGGGCTATTTAGTTCTCCAATAACAGACATGAGGACAGTTTAATATTTTCAGTAGACAATGTTTATATTCTCAATCAATCCGTCATATTTAATGACCTCATACTGTATGCAGAGCACTATACTAAGCGCTCGGGAAAGCACAATATAACAGAGTTGGTAGACACATTCCCTGCTCATAACGAGCTTAGAGTCTAGGGGACTGTAAATGCAAGATTTGTATTTTACCACATTTTCATTTCATCCAACTCAACTCATGGTTTGATCCGCAGATTGCAGTGGTGGAAGAAGATGGTCGTGAAGATAAAGCGACAATAAAATGTGAAACTTCTCCTCCTCCCACACCTCGAGCTATCCGAATGACTCACACCCTTCCTTCTTCCTACCACACAGATGCCCGAAGGTGAGATCATAGGGCTCATGCTGGTTCCCTGCTTTATATCTGTTGCCACAGACACTACAAAAAGACAGACTGAGGAGTGTTAAATCATCACTGTCATCATCAATGGTGTATTTATTGAATGTTTACCAAGCACTGTACTAAGTGCTTGGGAGAGTACAGTACGACAGAGTTGGCAGATACATTCCCTGCCCAGAGCAAGCTTACAGTCTAGAGGGGGAGATAGACATTAATATAAATTAATAATTTGTAATATATAATTTATAGGTAGGTATGTAAGTTAAATTAATATCTAAGAGCCATTTGTAACTCAAGATAAAGTTTGGTTGAATATTTAAAGTTCTCCAAAGGTGAAAGATCATACTGCTTTAACTAAGAGCACGGTGCCTCTACTCTCCTTTACTCACAAGATATTAGACAACGACCTTCTGGACCCGCTACTCAAACATATCTTAGTACAACACTTAGTATAGTGCTCAGCACACAGTAAGTGCTCAATAAATATGATTGAATGAATGAATCACAACGGAAACCCATCCATTCAGAACTTGAGCTCTATTGCTCAACCCCGGTCTTGACTGCTAATATTTTCCCATAGCACTGTGGCCCAATGGATAGAGCACAAATCTGGGAGTAGAGCCTGGATTCTAATTCCACTCCACCATTTGTTTGCTCAGTGACCTTGAGAAAGTAACTTAACTTCTTTGTGCCTCACTTACCTCATCTTTAAAATGGGGGTTAAGACTGTAAGCCCTATGTGGGACAGGGACTGTGTCCAACCTGATTAGCTTGTATCTACCCCAGGGCTTAGAACAGTGCTTGGCACATAGCACTGAACAAATACCATTGTTGTTGTTATTGTTATTATTTTAAACAAGCACTTCTGAGACCCTAATGAAGTTTTTAGAGTACAGAGAACATGATTTTAGCAGCAAAACTCTTTTACAAGAAGTGTAGGGAGCATCTTCTTTTAGTTGTTTTCATAGCAGTCCTCACTTTTGCCAACAGCAGCAAAAAGAGTGGAATATACTCTTTTTTAATGGCATTTGTGAAGTGCCTACCGTGTGCCAAGCACTGTACTAAGCGCTGGGGTAGATACAGGTCAATTAGCTTGGACACAGTCCCCATCCCACAGAGGGCTCACAGCCTTAGTCTCCATTATGCAGATGAGGTAACTCAGGCCCAGAGAAGTGAAGTGACTTGCCCTAGATCACACAGCAGACAAGTGGTGGAGCCAGGATTAGAACCAAGTCCTTCTGACTCCCAGGACCATGCTCTATCCACAAGGCACATTGTATAATGTGGAGTCTACCCCAACATGGCTAAACTACTTTCGCGTAGCAGTTCTTTTCAAACAAAAATCTTCATAAGGAATGGGAGAGAGAGGCAAATGAAAAAATAGCACCACGTGCTACAAACAACAAACATGACAACACTACAGGAGACAGCCTTTTTGTGTGCACAGCGTATCTGGGGCTGTGGGTCTCAGGTTGCCTTTTCAAGCTCACGTGCTGCTGTGGATGATTCTTCTAGTGCATGAGACTCAAGATATGGTCTACCAGATAGGTCATGTTAGGGCACTTTTTCCTCAACCATTGCCTTCATCAATGGGGTAAAACAGGATAGTGCATTAGGTCTGGATCTCTTTCACATATTCATTCAATTGCATTTATTGATCACTTACTGTACTAAGCGCTTGGGAAAGTACAATTCAACAATGAACAGTGGCATTCCCTGCCCACAATGAGTTTACAGTCTAGAGGATGAGCTTACATTCTACAACAGCCACGCTTGATGACATAATTCCCGGTTGCTTACGTTAGAAACCAAGTCCAGTTTTTTTGGAAATTCTTCAAATTCAATTGACTACAAGCATCTTTAATCATCCAGAACAGGAGTTGCTATAAGAGGTGCTCATGCTTAAAGCTCTTTTGGCAATCAGGTGAGAACCAGGGAATAATCAATCAATCAATAGATGGTATTTGCTGAGTGCTTAATAGGCACTGAGTACTGTACTAAGCACTTGAGAGAGTGCAGTACAACAGAATTAGCAGACATGCCCTGCTCAAAGTCTTGATGAGCCTGAAGAAAAAACAAAGAAGGTTATGGACAGGCTTTCACCTTTTAGGAAATTTTATAACTAAACCAAACCAAGTACTGAATTAAGAATATAATAATAATGGTACTTGTTAAGTGCTTTCAATGAGCCAAGCACTATAGAAGTTGCTGCAGTAGGTGCAAAATTATCAGATTGGATATAGTCCTTGTCCCATATGGGGCTCACAGTTTAAACAGGAGGAACATCCTGTGATTTACATTGGCAACATCCAACTCAACCACGTTGTAGAATTTTATTACCTAGGTACCTAGATATACTTGTAGCTCCAATGAGGCAAGAATAAAGAAGTAGAAAACAAATGAACAAGTCCAGCATATTCTTTGAAGGGTTTGGCACCAGCATATCATCATGCTTTTATCCAAATTCAAGTCCCAGGGAGCTATAGAGTTGACAACATTCTATGTGGGTGTGAGATGGCACCAACACATCTAGCTTCTTGATTTGTTCCCCATCTGTCACCTATAAGTCATATTATATACGAATTGGAAAGCTGGGGTCTCAGACAACAGAGTTCCTCCAGCTTTGATTGGACAGGATATACTAAGACAATTGTTGACATTAACAATCATAAGTATGATGATGATGATATTTCTTAAGTACTTTCTATGTGTCAAGCACTTCTAAGCGCCGGAGTAGATATAACCGGTTATCAGGTTAGATGCCGTCCCTGTCCAACATGGAGTTCACAGTCCTAATCCTCTTTTTACAGCTTAGGTAACTGAGGCAAAGAGAAGTTAAGGGACTTGCCCAAAGTCACATAGCAGGAAGATGGCAGAGCCAGGATTAAAACACACATCCTCTGCTTCCCAGGCTCTCTGCTAGGCCACTACTATATAGCGAGCTATGTAGGGAAAAGGAAAGCAGCTTCTCATAGGAAATGCAAACCAGTTGCAGTAGATACAGCTCAGTCAATATGCCAGAACAGTTAGGAGACAACTGTTGCAGACTAAGCAGGTGTGCTGTGACCGAAGCAGAAGTTGTGAGATGATTGTGAGAACAGCAACAGTAGTTGGGAACAGCAAATATATCAGGATAGAAGGGGGTTTTGCTTCTCTGTTGCTGTACTCAACAGCATAACACCAGGAACACACTTCTAGCATAAACACAAAGCCTGAGCAAGGGAAAGAGCCCAAAGTAGGATATATGTGCTAAATTTTGAAGCAGCATGGTGTAGTGGAGAGAGCATGGGTCAGAAGGTCATGGGTTCTAATCCAGACTCAGCTACTTGTCTGCTCTGTGACTTTGGGAAAGGCACCTCTCTTCTCTGTGCTTCAGTTAGCTCATCTGCAAAATAGGGGTTGAGATTGTGAACCCCACATGGAACAGGCACTGTGACCAACTTGATTTGCTTGTATCCTCTTCAGCGCTTAGAATAGTGCCTGGTACAGAATAAGTGCTTAACATTTGTCATCATCATTAGAAGGGCCCCAACTGCTTAATTGGCTCCCATTTTTTTAATGGTATTTTTTTTCCAAGTGTCAAGCACTGTACTAAACGCTGGGGTAGATATATAATCAGGTTGTAGAAAGGCAGTGTTCCCCTGAGGCTCACAATCTTAATATCCATTTTCAGATGAGGTAACTTAGGCACAGAGAGGTTAAGTGACTTGCCCAAGGTCTCACAGCAGACAAGTGGCTTAGCTGGGATTAAAGCCCTGGTCCTTTAACTCCCATTCCCAGAGAGAGCTCTGCAAGGCCTAACAGATAGGGCATGGACCTGGTTTCTAATCCCAGCTCCGCCACTTGTCTGCTGTGTGACCTTAGGCAAATCACTTCATTTCTCTGTTCCTCAGTGACCTCTTTTGTAAAATGGGGATTAAGACCATGGGAAATGGACTGTGTCCAACCTGATTCGCCTGTATCCACCCCAGTGCTTAGTACAGTGCCTGTCACATAGTAGGTGCTTAACAAATACCACAATTATTATTATTATTACTATTATGTGCTGCTAAGGAAATCATCAAGTGATCTCTAAAACAGTGTGGAATAATTCAAAGGGTACCACCCAAATGCCTTAAAAGTAAATTGATTAGGTTCAAACACTGAGGACAGAAAAGTTGGGAACAATAGTTTGGAAGAACTAATAATTGATAATTCTTTAGTGATGGGATTTAGTCTTTCCATCGTTACGTAGGAAGAAATCAGCACATTCGAATGAGGGGAAGGTGACTTTTCAGGTAGTTATTTCATGTTGTATGGTTCTGTTGAAAAAAAATCCCTGAGAGAATGGTGAAGCAAAGGGAACAGATCAGCGTGGCTCAGTGGAAAGAGCACGGGCTTTGGAGTCAGAGGTCATGGGTTTGAATCCCAGCTCCGCCACATGTCTGCTGTGTGACCTTGGGCAAGTCACTTAACTTCTCTGACCCTCAGTTACCTCACCTGTAAAATGGGGATTGACTGTGAGCCCCACGTGGGACAACCTGATCATCATCTTGTATCCCCTCCAGTGCTTAGAACAGTGCTTTGCACATAGTAAACGCTTAACAAATGCCATTATTATTATTATTATTTTTATTATTTTGGAGAAAGAGAAGCTAAATATATTGGCATCGTGAGATCCCACAGCTAAAGGAAAGATATTAAAGGCTGGTACTTGCCAAAGGAAACCTAGTGCCTAGTCAGATTTCAGCAGATATTCCTCCAGGTTTTTTTTCTTTTATGGTATCTGTTAAGTGCTTACTATGTGCCAAGCACTGTACTGAGCACTGGGTTAGATACAAGTTAATCAAGTTGGACACAGTCTGGGTCCCACATAAGCCTCCCAGTCTTCATCCCCATTATACAGATGAGGTAACTGAGACCCAGAGAATTGAAGGGACTCTCCCAAGGTCACACAGCATAGAAGTGGTGGTGTTATTAGAAGAGATTAGAACCCAGGTCCTTTTCACTCCCAGGCTGGTGCTCTATCCACTAGGCCATGTGGCTTCTTTATTTTTAAAGTTCCATTTTGAAAGAATAATCAGCACATTTTGGTACTAGATGAACAGTGCAAAGGTGAACAGTTTTCTCACTTCTTTTACAGCAGTTTGTCTGTGTCTCTGGAACCAGAAAGCCTTGGTCTTGGCAGTGTCAGCAGCAGTCAGGATTCACTCCATAAAGCCCCCAAGAAGAAAGGAATAAAATCCTCAATAGGACGTTTGTTTGGAAAAAAGGAAAAGGCCCGACTTGGACAGCTCAGTAAGTAATTGCCTCCTAACCATCATTTTTCCCAACCAGACTTATATGTTCATGTAGCAATAATAATAATAATTGTGGTACTTAAGGTCCTACTATAAGCCAAGCACCGTACTAAGTGCTAGGGTAGATCCAAGATAATCAGTCTTTGTCCCACATGGCCTTTAAGGTCTAAGGTGGAGGGAAAACAGATATTTAATCCCCATTTTCAGATGATACTGAAGCTCAAAGAAATTAAGTGATAGCCCAAGGTTTCACAGCAGGCAAACTATAGAACTGGGATTAGAAACCAGGTCCTGATGTATTTGACTACTCCTGTTGAATTCCAAAGAAACTAATTTGGCACTGATAGCCTCTTTTCATCAATATAACAAATTTCCCCTAGTATTGCTTGAAGAAGGAAGAAATTTATCAGGATTTCTGTTTCCTCAACTGTCTTGTCCTTGATACAGTCATGCCTAGAATCTTAACTATCAGAACTTCTGTCTGTATAACCAAACCCAGAGCAGACTCTGAAAATAACAATAGTAAAAAGAACCTATCCCCTCCTCTCCTTCCCTCCCCCCTTCTCCCCAACCATCTCCACTCCCTCCAGCAGCAACCTAGGAGAGAAGAGGAGATGGTTGAATATCCAAAAGCTGCCAGGAGATCACTGAGGAGCTGGCTGTATATTTTCTAAAAAAAAAATGTTTTTGAGTAATTAGAAAAAGCATTTGAAACCCCTGTTTTAAATAACACTCCAAGGAAACAAACACCTGGGTTATGCTTCTTCTCTTAGTTCATTAGTTCATTTACCCAGTAAAAATATAAGGAACCTGGAAACAGTTGATAGCTAAAAAAAATCTGTCCAGAACCCCTAGATTTCCACTGTTTCCCAAAATCATTAGTCTGGCTGACAGCCTGACTCTGGGGGCTGGTCTGGATCCCCTCCTTTCCCTCCCTCCCCCCTTCTCCCCAACCGTCTCCACACCTTCCAGCAGCCATCTGGGAGAGAAGAGGAAATGGTTGAATGCCCAAAAGCTACCAGGAGATCACTGAGGAGCTGGCTGTATATTTTCTAAATAAAATATTTTTGAATAATCAGAGTTTTTGAGTAATGGAAAATGCATTGCCACAAATGTTGCAATGTCTGGCAACATGTGTTAGAGTTGTCAGAGTGACAATAGTTGCAAGGCAATATAAGTATTACAGAGAGGGGAGATGGTCTTCCCTAATCTCCCATAACCATGGTGCTGAAATAAAATAAAATAAAATCCAGTTTCTTTTTGTTGTTGTTCGGTGGGGGCGGGGGGAGCAAATTTCTGTCACATGGGAGATGAAAGTTTACTGTAGGAAATAATAATGGTAATAATGATGATGGTATTATGCTGGGGTAGATTCATGTGAGTCAGGTTGGGCACAGCCCCTGTCTCACACAGGGCTCACTGTCTAAGAGGGAGGAAGAACAGGTACTTTATCCCTTTATACAGAGAAGGAAACAAACACAGAGAAGTTAAATGACTTTGCCATGGTCACATAGCTTGCAAGGGTGAAGCTGGGATTAGGCCTCAGGTAATAATGGTATTTGTTAAATGCTCTGTGCCAGATACTGTGCTAAGCGCTGGGGTGGATACAAGCAAATCATGTGGGACACAGTCCCGGCCCCACAAGGGGTTCCCACTCTTAATATCTATTTTACAGATGAGATTACTGAGGCACAGAGAAGGTAGGTCCAACTCAATTTGCTTGTATCCACTCCAGCACTTAGTACAGTGTCTGGCACATAGCAAGCATTTAACAAATACTATTGTTATTATTATTGTTATTATTATTGTTATTATTTACCTAAGGTCACACAGCAGACAAATGGCAGAGAAGGGATTAGAACCCAGGTCCTCTTACTCCCAGACCCATGCTCTATCCACTAGGCAACTTTGCTTCTCCTGAATCACTATCCTGTGCACATTCCAATGGGCCATGCTGCCTTCCATGTAGCCCAGGATTTCCATGACCCAAGAGAGCCTGAGTCATGGGTCATGCAGCTTCTGATATAGTTTTCCAATTTGTCAGTTGTCTTCATTTCATAACAATAATAGCTGAAATTTAATTTACCAATCAATTAGGTCCTGCATCTAATGTTAAATGGACACTTTTTTATAATGTCTTCTTTTTTGTCTCCAAAGATAGTAAGGAAAACTCTACCCATTTTAGCTTCTTGTTTCAGTGCCTCATAGTTTACTGGGCTTAATAAAGCCAGTTGTACTGGTCTACACAACAGTTCCTTGCTTTCCCAGGGTGAAAACTGCACAGAAAATCAGTAACCGCAGGACACGGTTGTGCAATCAGTTAAATGATTAAGTGTTCATCAGCAAGCCTACCATATCCTCTCAGGAGCTGTGTTTCTTGGACAAATCATCCGTTAGACTAAGAAATTGCAGGGCAACACAAGGGGATAAAAACTCATGCTGGTAATAGGAAATGGAGTGTGTGAACCTCTCTTGCAGTTCCATCGGTAGTATTGATGGCATTTGAGAGATGCTTATTACGCGCCAAGCACTGGGATAAGCTTGGAAGCGGCATGACCTAGTGATGAGAGTGCAGGGCTGGGAGTCCTAGAACCCGGGTTTGAATTCCAACTCCACCACTTTCCTGCTGTGTGACCTTGAGCAAGTCACTTAAATTCATTGGACTTTGGTTTCCTCATTTGTATAAGGAACTATACAAATTTTTATATTTGAGCCTCATGTGCGACAGGGACTGCATCGAACCTGATTCACTTGTGTCTACTCTGGCACTTAGTACAGTGCCTGGCACATAGTAATCACTTAAGAAATACCGTCAAAAAACACTCCTCTGCCTCCAGTGTTCCCTGCTCCTCAGTAACCAGGTAGGTCCATGGGGGGGCTTGACAGAGAGATATGTCATACCTATAAGAGTATTGGTCTTTGATCGGTATGCAGGGTGTCATTATTTGCTTATTGATTAGCTAATAGTAAGACTACCTTACCCTAGTGTGGGTCTTTTACTGGGCTAATATTGCTTGTGAAAGAATGGGGCCTGTAAAATGAGTCAGGGTGCTTTAATACTAGCTGGAAGAAAAATCTATTACTGAGAATAGTAGGAGTTTGACAAATTACTTTTAATTCAGGTTGCAAGGTTCTCATTTCTGATTTCAATGGAGCAAAGTTCTACCAAGGAAGTGAAACTATTAGGTAAAATAATTGCAGCAATTAAGGTGTGTATGAAAGGAGTGGTCATCTTGTTACCTCACCTAATTTGTCAACACTTCATTCTAATGCACCAAATCAATCAATGGTATTTATGTACTCTGTGCAGAACACTGTGCTAAGTGGTTAGTAGAGTGAAAATGTCCTTTCCCCCCTTTTTCTGTATGTTAAAGTGGTGGTGGGGAGAGGAACCTGCAAGAAAAAAGCAATGAAGGCTGTTGTTTTTCCCTTACTAATTTGAGACAACACACCACTTTAAAAGTTAACAGAGCTATTATATTCTATGGTCTTTTGTTCAGCGTTATTAACTCTTCAATCATTTTTATTTCAGTATTTGCACCTGTGACATTCTTACTAGTCAGGTCTCTGATTGCTTGGCTTTGAGAGGTTTTCTTAATCATCTCAAAGTGTTGCCAAGCTTCACTTCAGATTCCAGGTTCCACTTTAAGAACACACAGAGGCATTTATGCTTCGGGTCCAGCACTAATCGTTAATATGTCTCCTTTCCACTGTGTAGTGCTTTCATTATGCATATCTGCTCTTCCTCATCTGCTAAAAATCTCTAAAAAGAAGTGATTTTCATCATAATTTAGATGTTTCTTGTTTCACTACTAAGGGAAAAATTCATCCCTGATTTATTCAGCCACCTGGTAGCTCATAATATTGCAGACCCTTGAATGGATTTCTCAAATTGAACCACATGTGCCCATCTGTGTTAATTGAGAATTTTATAACTTTTGACTGGATTGTTAATTCCCATTTATGATCTAAGCAACTAGTTTTATTGAACTTGCCAGATTTTGCCTTATAATTTATGAATACACCCAAATTCATATGTCCAGAAGGAATAGGCAAATCTTCTACTATGTGGCAGTGAAAACACATAGCTGAAAAATGACTTCCAGAGACCTCAAATTGAGGTGGATTTCTTTCATAAGGATTCCTTTCTTGAGAAGCAGTATGTTTTTTTGGAAAGAGACTGGGCCTGGGCATCAAGAGGTCTGGGCTCAGTTTCCTCATCTGTAAAATGGGGATAACATCCCTCTTAGACATGTGGAACAATGACTGTGCCATACCTGATAGTATTTTTTCAATTCCAGCACTTAGCATGATGCTTGGCATATATTAAGTGCTTAGCAAATATCAGTCCATCAAATCTATGATATTTATTGAGCTTATTGTGTGAAGAGCACAGTACTAAGCACTTGAGAACACTCATGGCCTATCATAAAGAGAATGGGCCTGGGAATCAGCTCTGCTACTTGCCTGCTCTGTGACCTTGGGCAAATCACTTAGCTTCTCTGTTCCTCAGTTTCCTCATCTGTAAAATGGGGATTCAATACCTGTTCTCCTTCCTACTTGAACTGTGAGTCATGTAGGGGACTAGAACCGTCACTGTCTGACCTGATTAACTTGTATCTACCCCAGCGCATAGAACAGTGCTTGATGCCTGGTAAGCGCTTATCAAATATCATGATTATTACAATACAATAGAGTTGGAAGGCATGTTCCCTGTCCACAAGGAGCTTACAGTCTAGGAGACAGAAAAAAATTTATGAGAATGTACATAACTGTTGTGGGGTTGAATACCACAATTATTATTATTCCTATCATTAATACTGACATATTAGTGGCACCTACACATAAATAGGCAAAATAAATATTGGTTTCCCAAAACCCGGAATCATAGAATTGAAGCTAGGCTAAGCTCCCCCTGTAAACTCTCCCTTTAGATTCTTAGCTACTGGTGGACAGAGTATGTGCCTAACAACTCTGTTGTATTGAACTCTCCCAAGAGATTAGTATAGTGCTCTGCACACAATAAGCACTTAATAAATACCATTGATTGATTGATTGAGATATCAGTGTGACTACAGTTAATGGTGCTTTTGCAAGCCTTCAGTTCAGTTACAGGGTTGTCAGGCTATGCCAGAGGTCTTTGTAAATGAATGTTCTAAAATAAACAATACAATTTTATTATTTTATTAATTTTTTTGAGATACTCTTGCATGCAACATAGCAATTTGGGGAAATCAAATGATATTCCTACCCAGTGGTAGTTGTCCATTTCCATTTGATTAAATTATGAATGATTGCCATGAACAGGGAATGCTAAAAGAAGCTATGAAAAGGCAGACTAGATTACTACTTTTTATAGTTAAATAAATCATTTTTAGTTTGCTAGAACCTTGAATGAAATCATCATGGATTGCAAATTGAACTAACTTTTAATTCTCAGTGTGATTTATTTCACCCCATTTGCTACCCTGTTGCTAGGCTACTAATGGTTGTGTTAAGCTTAGTAGCTTTAAAGCACACTGAGGAAAGAGCTTGGGTTGTCAGGCTGCCACACCCAGAAGATATTTATCACAGCATGATCTATGGCTAGGGACATATCCTTAGGCCACCACCATCAATCTCTGTTAGAAATTAGAAAGGCAGTTTCACGATAATCCAAAACCAATTAAAATGATTTTGCTTCTGGTATGTCAATACTTTAAGTGAAAGTATACTTTTTAATAATCAGACTTTCCTCACAAAATTACCTTATTCATTTCATTTTTATTTCATTTGCTGAAAAATCTATTCCATATATTAATACTCATTCAGTCATTTATTGAGTGCTTACTGTGTGCAGAGCACTGTACTAAGCACTTGTGAAGTACAAGTTGACAACATATAGAGACGGTCCCTACCCAACAGCGGACTCACAGTCTAGAAGGGGGAGACAGACAACAAAACAAAACATATTAACAAAATAAAATAAATAGAATAAATATGTACAAATAAAATAGAGTAATAAATACATACAAACATATATACATATATACAGGTGCTGTGGGGAGGGGAAGGAGGTAAGGCAGGAGTGATGGAGAGGGGATGGAGGGGGAGAGGAAGGAGGGGGCTCATTCTGGGAAGGCCTCCTGGAGGAGGTGAGCTTTCAGTAGGGCTTTGAAGGGAGGAAGAGAGCTAGCTTGGCGGATGTGCGGAGGGAGGGCATTCCAGGCCAGGGGGAGGATGTGGGTTGGGTCGATGGCGGGACAGACAAGAACAAGGCACAGTGAGGAGGTTAGCAGCAGAGGAGCGGAGGGTGCGGGCTGGGCTGTAGAAGGAGAAAAGGGAGGTGAGGTAGGAGGGGGTGAGGTGATGGAGAGCCTTGAAGCCGAGGGTGAGGAGTTTTTGCCTGATAATAGGGTGGATGATTCCCTCTAAAAATGATTTTACAAAAGCATCAAATGAAGGTGAAAAATTCAAGGTTTTCATTCAAGAGAAAGAAGATCGACTTTTTTCTGATCTGTAGACAGTAGTATATTTTTAGGGTTCTGTTCTGATATAGATGGAACATGTTCAAAAGTAGGAAGGAGGAATGAGTCAATCTAATGGAAAATGTTTTTTTATCTCTTTGCAGGAGGCTTTATGGAAACAGAAGCTGCAGCACAAGAATCTCTAGGTTTAGGCAAACTTGGAACTCAAGCAGAAAAAGACAGAAGATTAAAGAAAAAGTAGGTTTGGTGCTTATTTTATTTTTCTCACCCAGTATTCCGTGATTATTATTTGAAGAACAGTATTGAAATAGTGATTTAAAGTAAATGAGATTAGATCTATACTAACAAATATTCTAGATATAGAGGCCAAATAGTTTTTGGACTCAACTATCCATATTCTTACACTGAAAAATAATCTCAAAATAAACTTTGGGCTTAAATATGCAGATCAGCTATGGGAAAATGTTGGCATTGGCTACCATGATCAGAAAAATTTGTTAGTGCAAACTGATCTTTATGTCATGTTCCCTAAATTGATTGGTATGTTAAATAATGGCCTTGGGAGAATTACTTTCTTAAATGTGAACATAAATATCATTATTAGGCTAGAACAATGAATAGCCAATTGAACATTCTGTCACTGATAGTGGCAACAGAATGTTCGGAGGGCAACATATGGTGAGTAAAACACCTCAGAAAACAGAAAATCCAAACAAAATTTCTAAACATTGGGATTTAACATAGCTCTAGAAAATATGGGGTAAGTACCATCTTTAATGCCTATTAAACTGTAAAAGAGATTTTTCCCAGATTATCATCACCTGAGTTAAAAAAAAAAGGGAGCAATACTGCTGAATCCTTTTAAGGAATATTTAATTATTTTCCACTATTATTAAACCTAAAAATTCCCAATAGACACCAGTGTTGTTTTTCCCTCTAGCATCCATCAGGAAATTGGATGTATATGTTTTCTTTCACCTAAAAGTACAAAATAATTATCTGACTTCCTCTCTGACAATTACTTGAAGTGGCACATTCTGAGTCACAGCAACTGTTATGAAGTGAATAGGCCCCTAAACGAAGTCAAGAAAAGACATGTTCAAGTGGACTTCTGGGCTCAAACTTACTCGTTGTATGCCATGGCAGCCTGAGTTTGGTGCCATCTTTGAGCTGGAGCCCATGACATTGCTTCTACAGTAGCACAGGTGACTGTGGCTCAGCCTGTTGTGGATTTCCTGCTTCAAAAGCTGGCTTGTCGTGGATGGGGTCGAGGGAACAGAGAACTGCTTCCACATCTGGGCCATCTCTGTAATTATCTACTTCCACATTTGGGGTCAAAGGTTAGTAGCAACAGGATATGCTGGTGATGGAACTGACATAAATGGAAAGAAGGTTGAATTAGGAGGGAACAGTCTGTCGGAAAGCATTGGTCTGGGAGACGTAATAGTGGCTGTGGGAATGCTAGGATACTAGCAGCAGTGAAGAGCTGAGAAGAGGGATGAGGAAGAGATGAGACATTGGAGGAGAATGTAGCAGCAGCAGCAGCCATTTCCACTGACTCCCAGAGTTTCCGGCTGCTTTCCAGCTCCAGTGAATCCCAGCCTAGTGGTTCAACTCCAGGCAGCAGGTGGGGAGTAGTGGGGAAGGCAGCTGCCTGGAATGACTTCCTGTAGTTGCCACTTGACTACTTTCAGTGCTAGAATGTGTTTGTGTGTGTGTATTTCTGTGTTGTGGGGACAGAGGGAGAGAGAAGAGAGTGGTGCTCTGTTAATGTCTTTGTCCCCACCACACAGAAGCTTCACTTATCAAAGTGGGTTAACTCTCTTGGGACTTAGGGAAACATTTCATTTTCCCCCATAGAGGCTGGAAGCACAGAACACTGAGAAACAAATCATTTGAGTTCTTTTAAGGCTGCCTAGGACTGTTAGTGGTAGTTCATTTGGCATGGCGTAATGGATAGAGCACAGGTATCAATCAATCAATCAATCAATCAATCGTATTTATTGAGCGCTTACTATGTGCAGAGCACTGTACTAAGCGCTTGGGAAGTACAAATTGGCATCACATAGAGACAGTCCCTACCCAACAGTGGGCTCACAGTCTAAAAGGGGGAGACAGAGAACAGAACCAAACATACCAACAAAATAAAATAAGTAGGATAGAAATGTACAAGTAAAATAAATAAATAAATAAATAAATAGAGTAATAAATATGTACAACCATATATACATATATACAGGTGCTGTGGGGAAGGGAAGGAGGTAAGACGGGGGGATGGAGAGGGGGACGAGGGGAGAGGAAAGAAGGGGCTCAGTCTGGGAAGGCCTCCTGGAGGAGGTGAGCTCTCAGCAGGGCCTTGAAGGGAGGAAGAGAGCTAGCTTGGCGGATGGGCAGAGGGAGGGCATTCCAGGCCCGGGGGATGACGTGGGCCGGGGGTCGATGGCGGGACAGGCGAGAGCGAGGTACAGTGAGGAGATTAGTGGTGGAGGAGCGGAGGGTGCGGGCTGGGCAGTAGAAGGAGAGAAGGGAGGTGAGGTAGGAGGGGGCGAGGTGATGGAGAGCCTTGAAGCCCAGGGTGAGGAGTTTCTGCTTGATGCGCAGATTGATCGGTAGCCATTGGAGGTTTTTGAGGAGGGGAGTAATATGTCCAGAGCGTTTCTGGACAAAGATAATCCGGGCAGCAGCATGAAGTATGGATTGAAGTGGAGAGAGACACGAGGATGGGAGATCAGAGAGAAGGCTAGTGCAGTAGTCCAGACGGGATAGGATGAGAGCTTGAATGAGCAGGGTAGCAGTTTGGATGGAGAGGAAAGGGCGGATCTTGGCAATGTTGCGGAGCTGAGACCGGCAGGTTTTGGTGACGGCTTGGATGTGAGGGGTGAATGAGAGAGCGGAGTCGAGGATGACACCGAGGTTGCGGGCTTGTGAGACGGGAAGGATGGTAGTGCCGTCAACAGAGATGGGAAAGTTAGGGAGAGGACAAGGTTTGGGAGGGAAGACAAGGAGCTCAGTCTTCGACATGTTGAGCTTTAGGTGGCGGGCGGACATCCAGATGGAGATGTCCTGAAGGCAGGAGGAGATGCGAGCCTGGAGGGAGGGGGAGAGAGCAGGGGCAGAGATGTAGATCTGGGTGTCATCAGCGTAGAGATGATAGTTGAAGCCGTGGGAGCGAATGAGGTCACCAAGGGAGTGAGTGTAGATTGAGAACAGAAGGGGACCAAGTACTGAACCTTGGGGAACCCCCACAGTAAGAGGATGGGAGGGGGAGGAGGAGCCTGCAAAAGAGACTGAGAAAGAACGACCAGAGAGATAAGAGGAGAACCAGGAGAGGACGGAGTCAGTGAAGCCAAGGTCAGATAACGTGTTGAGGAGAAGGGGGTGGTCCACAGTGTCAAAGGCAGCTGAGAGGTCGAGGAGGATTAGGACAGAGTATGAGCCGTTGGATTTGGCAAGCAGGAGGTCATTGGTGACCTTTGAGAGCGCAGTTTCCGTGGAATGAAGGGGACGGAAGCCAGACTGGAGGGGGTCGAGGAGAGAGTTGTTGTTGAGGAATTCTAGGCAGCGCGTGTAGACAACTCGTTCTAGGAGTTTGGAAAGGAATGGTAGGAGGGATATGGGATGATAACTAGAAGGTGAGGTGGGGTCAAGAGAGGGTTTTTTTAGGATGGGAGCCATTAGGTATGGGAGCCAGAAGGTCATGGGTTCTAATAACAGCTCTGCCACTTCTTGGTTGTGTGACCTTGGACAAGTCACTTTGTTTCTCTGTGCCTCAGTTACCTCATCTGTAAAATGGGGATTGAGGCTATGAGCCCTGCATATGACAGGGATTGAGTCCAACCTGATTTGCTTGCATCTATCCCAGTGCTTAGTACAGTGCCTGGCACATTGTAAGTGCTTAACAAATGCAACAATTATTATTATTATTATTATTGTTGCATGGTTGATTAAAGTGAATTTGATTATTTTTTTTAACATGCACTTTGTATTAGCCTTACTACTGGCTTTAAGACACTTAAATAGCTCTCTCCCACCTACCTTACTTCATGGATCTACTACAATCCAACCTGCACACTTTGCTCTTCTAACAGCAACCTATTCACTGTACATTGTTCTGATGTATCCTGCTACCAGCCCTTTGCCCACATCCTCCCTCAGGCCTGGAACTCCCTTCCTCCTTCAAATCTGACAGTCCAGAACTCTCCTCATCTCAGATTCTCCTAAAATTACCTCTCCTCCAAGAGGCCATCAATCAGTCGTATTTAGCGAGTGCTTACCATGTACAGAGCACTGTACCAAGCACATGGGAAAGTACAACAAAACAATACAACAAACCCATTCCCTGCTCACAATGAGCTTACCATCTTGCCTTCCATGACTAAGCCCTTCATTTCCTCTGACCTTTGACCACCCTGAACATCTACTATGCATATATCTGTGTACCCCTTAAACACTCAATAAATGATTGAATGAATGAATGAATGAACTTTGATACTCTCTCCAACCCCACAGAATGTACGTAAATATCCCGGTACTTGTCTTTTTCTCCTAGCTGAAGTTTATTTTAATGTCTGTCTCTTCATGTAAACTATAAGCTCCTTGAGGGCAGGGATTGCATCTACCATCTCATATTGTAGCTTCCCAAGCAGTGTGCCTCAGTGAAAAGAGCCTGGGCTTGGGAGTCAGAGATCATGGGTTCTAATCCCAGCTCTGCCACATATCTGCTGTGTGACCTTGGGTAAATCACTTAACTTCTCTGAGCCTCAGTTACCTCATCTGTAAAATAGGGATTAAGACTGTGAGCCCCAAGTGGGACAACCTGATCACCTTGTATCCCCTCCAGCACTTTGAACAGTGCATTGCACATAGTAAGTGCTTAACAAATGCCATTATTATTATTATTATTACTTAGTATAGTGCTCTGCACACAGTAAGTGCTCAGTTAATACCATTGTTTGATCAATTAATTTTATCAAGCCATTTGGGTTCCTTAATGCAGTTCTAGGGCAGAGTGCACGTCTTTCAAGCTCTGTGTAATAGCCCAAGGCGTTCACATTGTAAGACCCATCTACATCTTGGTTTTGTTGCGAGTTTTTTAATGAAACATAAGGAAGTGTGAATATTCATATATCTAATGTCATTATGGTATTGAGAGATTGCTGTGAGATTCTAAGCTGGCACAAAATATTACTCCACAAATTCTCAGGTCTCACAGATGGTCTGTTTCACCATGGTGAAAAATACATGCTTTTTCCATATGATCTACCATGTGAATTTGCTTAGTGTTTGTCAAAAGTGGCATTCTTCTACATAATACTTGCCTTAATATACTGCTTCCACAAAGGCAAGATTATTTGACATTAATTCATTACTGATATTAAAATAAAAGGGAGTGAGAAATGCAGTAATAAAGTTGCCTCATGAAAGGGTAAATTTGGTGATTTCTGGGAGCTCTTTGCTTTTAGAGCAGTGATCTTAGGGTTTAGCTCAATGAAGAGGCTTCCTCCGATTTATCCGAATTTTATTCTTTTTCAAAGTAGAGCAGGATGATGTTGAAATGGAAAACCCCCAAACTGCTTATCCATCAATGAAGTGAAGCTTGTAAGGCGTAGCAAATGATTTTCTGGTCGAGACTCCTAACAGCACCAAGGCCACCAAAATGCTAAACGGCTATAATTATTGGGAGAGATTTCAAGGGTGCAGCTTCTTGTGATACTAGTATCCCTTAAGTCCTTCAAGATTTTAGCAACATCTTTATCTTCTTCCCTGGAGGCCCCCTTTAAGCATTTGGTACCAAAGATTCTCTCTGTTCACACTCTGTGCTCCAGATAGTTGAAACTCCCTTTGAACTTCATAATCTCGTTTCACATCTATTCATGTTTGATGTAGAATCCATAGAGCTTATGAGATCCCCATCTCTGAGTGAAAAGCAATGGTAACAACAGCTTCATAGAGACAACGTAGACTCTGTGGCTGAGCAAAGGGTTTTCCCTCTCAGCTGAGTTCAAAACCTGCAATGTTTCCTTCATTATTAAACCTGGCATCTAGGAACTCAGCCAGGTAAGTTGATCCTTGAGATGAAGATGGGTTTTTGTGGAGGCAGCTGAGTGAAGGCCTAATGCCCCTTAAGACAGTAGGGTCCCCAATCGCTCAATCATATGTCCTGGACTAGGTCCCATCTTGTGCTGGCCACATCGGGTATTGAATGACAAGACAGCAGCATGGCTTAATGAAGAGAGCATGGACCTGCGAGTAAGAAGGACCTGGGTTCAAATCCTGGCTCTGCCACATATCTGCTGTGTGCTCTTGGGCAAGTCACTTGATTTCTCTGTACCTCAATTACCTCATCTGTAAAATGAAGATGAAGAGTGTGAGCCCTCTGTGGGACAAAACCTGTCCAACCTGACTACTTGTATCTATCCCAGTGCTTAGAACAGTCCTTGACACAATAGATTATTGCTAGGGGAAATAGTAGAGATACTGGAAATTCATTATGCGCAGGGAATGTGTTTACCAACTCTGTTATTCTGTACTCTCCCAAGTGCTAAGTACAGTGCTCGGCAGTTGGTAAGCACTCAGTAAATACCATGGATTGATTTACTGATTGAATCCATCAGTGATATTTATTGAGAATTTTATTTGTGTAATGTGTTGTACCTAGCTCTTGGGAGAGGACAATAAAGTTGGTAGACACAATCCCTAGTCTCAAGGATCTTACAGTCTAGTGGAACCAACTAAAGTTCCTTTTGCAGTCTTTGGATCACAACAGCAGTCACTGCCTTCAAGAATTGGGAAAGAAGTGTGTCTGGGTAGGAGAGGGTCACTTTCTGGGGGTGGAAGCAGATAAATTACTGGGAGGTTGATAGGGAAGGCAGGAGGATTGGGGGTGAGGATTTTTCTTCTGGTATTTGTTAAGCACTTTCTATGTGCACTGTACTAAGTGCAGGAGTAGATGCAAGCTAATCAGGGTGGATACAGTCCATGTCCCACCTGGGGCTCCAAATCTTCATCCCCATTTTACAGATGTAACTGAGGATCAGAGAAGTGATATCAGACTTGCCCAAGGTCACACAGCAGAGAAGCAGAAGAGCCAGGATTAGCACTCGGGTCCTTCTGACTCCCAAGCCACTCTATCCTCTCCTCTATCCAATTAGGCCACATTACATCAATGAGGTGTATGTTACAAGGAAATCTTTTATGACAAAATAAAGGGGAGTTGGGGAAATGGGTTTGGGGTTGGATCAAATGGGGTATTTTGTGGTCTTAAAATGATCAGCTGGCACCTGTACTCTGCACACAGTAAGTGCTCAGAAATACTGTTGGTTCTCCTCTTGACTGACACATTTGGTACAGTCCTCATATCTGTGAGTGCCCTGAGGCAAGCGCCTGAATGAGTGTAGATTCTTTAAAGTTCAGGGCACAGATTAGCTTATCCATTAGGGGAAACATCAAGGGGCCTTCCAGAGAGTTAATTCTTCTTCCCTCAGATCATAGTGTTTATTAATTCCCAGCTCCTGATTGTGTAAACCTGAGTCAGTGGACACCACCCCGACATAAGCACTTTGTACAGTGCTCTGCACATAGTAAGTGCTCAATAAATATGATTGAATGAATGAATGAATGAACACATAGTAAATGTTGAGTATACAGATTTTCCTGTGAGGTTGAAAAGGAACCGACTCAAAACTGGGCTTCCAACCAACGTACTCACCAATCGTGTTGTAGTTGGAAACCTAATGAATGAAACTCTGGCTTCAGAATAAAAGGACCTGGGTTCTAATCCTAACTTCACTACTTGTCTGCCATGGGACCTTGGGCAAGTCCCTTAACTTTCCTTTGCCACAGTTTCCTCATTTCTAAACTAAGGATTGAATAACTGTTCTCCCTCATAGACTGTGAGGCCTCATAGAACAGGGCGTCTGATCTGATTTTTGTTTCTACCCCGGTGCTTAGTACAGTGCCTGACTCATAGTAAGCACTTAACAAACACCACAATTAATAATATATTTGAAAATGCTGCTTAATATTTTCCCTTAAGCTATATTTTCTTCACACATTATTTTACCAACTTTTCTTTGAATTATATTTTGATGCCTTTAAATAGTTACTCTCTATGACATTAAGACCTTTTTATTGGAGAATAACCATAAACCCAAGCCCCAACTAGTAAGCTTTGACAGGTGCATGTTATAGATGTTAAACTGCTTGGCCCCAATCTCTGACAGGTTTGCTGGCAGTAGGAAAACTACTTTGGGGGTCCCCAAATTTAATGAGTTTGCCTGGCCTGTAAGTTTCCATCTGGAATATGTTTCCTTGGGATTTACCCCCATTTCGCATGCATTTATGCGATATTCCAATGCAGAAAAATGTTGAACACATTTCTCATGAGATCACGGTGGAAATATTTTTTATGGTGTTCCTTCCTGAAAAATTGAAGGCCCTTCTGTTCCTCTTAAGGGTAAAGCCAGCCCACCAAGCTAACCTCTGAAATATGGTTGTGGTGTGAAATGGAAGTCCAGTTCATGTCTTTTATAAGGAACTGCAAAATGACCTCCTAAAAATACGCATAGGAGATCTCAGTAGGCCGTTTGATTTGACTTGGCTCTTATGCTTTAACGGGGTTGTACAGTATTTCCGACTTGAGAAACTGGCACCCTAGACATCTTATTCATTCTTGGTTAGACAAGTTTGTTAAATTTAAAACATGCCAAGTGAAGAGATGGCACATAATTCTGTTGTACTCTACTCTCCCAAGTGCTTAGTGAATTCTCTGCACATAGTAAGCACTCACAGACCATTGATTGGTAATGATAGTATTTGTTAAACACTTACTGTGTGCCAAGTACTGTACTAAGTAACATAACTAAGTTGGACATAGTTTCTGTCCCACAAGGGGCTCACAGTTTAAGGTGGAGGGAGTACAGTTTAATCCCCATTTTACATATGAGGAAACAGAGGCACAGCTAATTGGAGTAATTTGCCCAAGATTGCACAGTGAAAAGGTGACAGAGCCAGGATTAGAACCCAGATCCTCTGAGTCCAAGAACCGTGCTCTTTCCACTAGTTCATGCAGTTTCTCACACTACACATGGAAGCTAACATCCAGGATCGGATATTCCTGTTGATTTTTGATTTATTGAATGTATTTTCAAACAAACTGCACTTTAGCAATGGCCTGAGACCAAGGTGGAGCTCTTCTGAAAGATATGTGTGGGCTTAAAGGCCATGTGAGTGCCTTATTATGTTCTAAACAACACCCAGATGGCTTGAAAGCATTGAAAGAGTTTGCAAGGCATTTAACCTGCTCCCATAACCTGGAAGAATCTGAGTAGATAGAAAAGTTTATTGGTTTTTTGGGCCTAAATTGTACTCCAATGGCCAGAAAGAGTTACGGGAGCTTTCGAAGGTGATCAACTCCTTCTCCTCTCCATTCCCTATGCCAGAGAGTTAAACACTTGGCCTCTGAGAGTTTGAACCCTGCCCTCAAACTCGATCTATAGCAGGAGCAGAGGTGGACAGGGGAAAGGAAGAGGCCTGAATCCTCCAGAGTGGAAGATGGTATTGAGAACCCCTGCACTCTCCAGAAACAAAGTAATCAGTCAGTTGTGTTTATTGAGCATTTACTGTGTGCAGAGCACTGTACTAAGCACTTGGAAGAGTACAATACAACAATAAACAGATATTCCCTGCCTACAGGGAGCGTACAATCTAGAAGACAGTCTGCAGTGGCAGGTGTGTCCAGTGAGGCCTCAACAGGGGAGGATAAAGAGAAACAGTGTGGCATTTTGGAAAGAGCACTGGTTTGGAAGTCAGAGGTCCTGGGTTCTAATCCTGTCTCAGCCACCATGTGACTATGGTCAAATCACTTCTCTTTGCCTCCATTTCTTCATCTGTAAAATAGGGACTAAATACCTCTTCTTCCTTTTCCTTAGACTGTGATCCACATGTGGGACAGGGAATGTGTTTATCCTGATTATCTTGTTTCTACCCAAGTGTTTAGTATAGTGCTTGGCACATAGTAAGCACTCAACTACGTGCAATTATAGCAATTATTATCATTGCTATAATAGCTCACTGCTTTCCCACTGTTTCCTCTAGGTGTCTGTCTGTCTGTCTGTCTCTCTTCTTGCCCATCTCTTGTCTGATTCTCACGCTTCCATCCCTATTCCTTTTTTCCCCCTCACTACTTGCCTATCTCTCTCTCTTTGTCTTCCTCTCTCAAATCTCTGTGCCTCTCCATTTCTCTCTACACCTACCCCAGCTGTCTCCTAAACTACCAGATTATAGGCATGTGCAATGTGAAGTGATTTGGCGAGTTTTCCAAAATGCCAGTTCTTTCAGAACACCCCTCAACTAATATTGTCATTCATGTTGTTGGTGTGAAAAATTCATTTTTCCCTCAGCTACGTCTGGCATGATCGCTAATGTTTGATTCCACGTGTTTTTTTTCCTGTGGGTTGATATGTATTCATTAACTTCTATATGCTTTTCTTTTGCATCCATTTTCATCTCATGATAAGTACATTCAGGTAAGTTTAAACACAATTCCTTATGAGCATAGCCATTTCTATAATGTGATTTTAACATTTTTAAAATCACCTTTTCTTTTCCTTTAGAAAATGACTATTATTACCACCAGCCTTAAATCCAAATTCATGACATTCATTTTAACTCCATGAAAGGAAGCCATATTTCACATTTTTAAATGCAGCCAATGGGTCTGAGGTCATCTGGTCCATCATGTTTGATTTATTCAGAACTTTGCCTATGTTCATTCATCCATTCAGTCATATTTATTGAGCACATACTGTATTAAGCACTTAGGAGACTACAATTCAACAACAGACATATTCCCTGCCCACAACAAGTTCACAGTATAGAGATGAGCTTACTGTCTAGAGTTTATGTTGATGATTGATGTGGAAAGTGAAGAACTGTGTTCTGTTCACCAGATTTCAGCATTAAAATGTAGACATGTTTTGAACTACAAATTGGCCTATGAGGGAAACAAGGACAATAAGAAGCATAGCCACCAACTCCCATAGGGAATTTTTGATATTCTTTAGATAGTAGGATAAGGAACAACGTCTTCGGAAACAAAAAGCAAGTTTCTGTTTTTCATTTAGAGCAATGCTTTTTTAAAGAATGAAGTGGCTCTTGAGAATATGTAATCAAATTTAAGGTGCTTTAATTCACCTAGAAGCCACAGAGGTTACAAAGAGTTTGTGATTAATTTTTTAATTCTACCAACTTGCATGATCTCTTGCTCTGCAAAATTAATTGGTTCATTACTATGTTTTGGAATATCTGTCTAAAAAAGCAGTTTCTGTTGCACTAATTTAAAGTTATAGTCCATATTTCTAATGGTCATTTAGCAGTGGAGGGCCTCCAATTGCATAGCAAGCAATTTGATGCAATAATTGCAGTATTAGTTTTAAACCCTTCCAGAAACATACAATTAGTGCTCCTTTTGATAGGATAAATACATATCCTGGGCCTTTGGTTTCCTTAAGTTCTTTTTTACTACTGGCTTTCTTGGCTTTAATTATTTCAGCACTTCCATTTTTAATGTCCTTTTGGGTTAGTCAGAGTATTCATAAGAAAGTAAAACATTAACTTTGCCTATTTATAATTCTCCTACTGAAGAAAGCATTGAGGAAAAAGGGCCTGCTGAGTAACCTATGCAACGTTTTCACTTCCATACCTTTTTATGGTAATTGTTACTCACAAACTGTGTGTCAAATGCTGTTCGAAATGCTTAGGTCAGACACAGTCCCTGTCCTTTCATTCATTGATTCAATTGATTTACTAAGCAATAAATGTGTGCAGAGCACTTTACAAAGTGCTTAGGAGAGTACAATATAACAATAAATGGACACAGTCCCTGACCATATCGAGCTTATGGTCTAGCATGGGGCTCGCAGTCTAAGTAGGAGGTAAAACAGATATTCAATCCCCATTTTATAATTGAGGAAACGGAAACACAGAGAAGTTATGTGACTTGCGCAAGGTCACAAAGCAAACACTTGGCAGAGCGAGTATTAGAATCTAGGTCCTCCTACTCCCAGACCTGTGCTCATTCATTCAGTCAGTCATATTTATTGAGTGCTTCCTGTGTGCAGGGCACTTTATTAAGCGCTTGGGAAGTACAATTCAGCAACAAATAGAGACAATCCCTGCCCACAACGGGCTCACAGTCTACTAGGCCATACTGCATCCTTTTCAAAGATGAACTCAACCTGAAAAAAATGTGCCTTCCTGCCTATGATTGCCCATGGGTTATGTTTTATGGACTGACACCCTAAATTGCACTGATTCTCTTAGGTAATATGAACCCTTAAGAAAACCTATTTAAGCCTTTTTGTTTACTCCACAATTGAGTCTATGCTAATCCAACATGATTTGGTGACAGATTGTATATGTAAGGTGGTATGAGAAACATGAGTCTAGGATAATGCCAAGATTATAGGCCTGTGAAATTAGGAAGACAGAGGTATTGCCTAGGGAGAACAGAATTTGGTGGAAAAGTGAGGAGCTCTGTTTTGGACAGGTTTAGTTTGAGCAGTACATCCCCTCTAGACTGTAAGCTCCTTGTGGATGGGGAACATGCCTACCAACTGTATTATATTGGACTTTCCCACGTGCTTAATACAGTGCTCTGCACACAATAATTGCTCAATAAATATGATTGATTGACCTCCAGGGAGAGATTTCATCTTTAGCAGGGTAAGAAGAACAGGTATTTTATCCCTATTTTACAGAGGAGGAAATTGAGGCACAGAGAGATACAGTGACTTGCTTAAGGTCACACAGCAGACTAGTGGCAGACTAGTGGCAGACTAGTGGCTCTTATCTTTTGCCATCGAATCGTTTCCGACCCATAGCGGCACCATGGACACATCTCTCCCAGAGCGCCCCACTCTCCATCTGCAATCATTCTGGTAATGTATCCATAGGCTTTTCTTGGTAAATGTATGGAAGTGGTTTATCATTTCCACTTTCCTTCAGTCTCTGCCCTTGACCCTCTCCCATGCTGCTGCTGCCCAGCGTGGGTGAGTTTTGACTTGTAGCAGATTGCCTTCCACTCGCTAGCCACTGCCTAAGCTAGGAATGGAATGGGTAGGCCTCTGCTTGACTCTCCAGCCCAAAGCCTAGATTGGTAGAGTACTGGAAACTCTCCAGGTGCGACCCTGAGAAGGGAAGCCAGCACTAGAACCCGGGTTTTCCGCCCCCAGTCCTGTGTTCTTTCAGAGGCCACACTGCTTCTAACCATTGTCACTCTGCAGTAGGGAGTGGGAGCAGCAGCAGCAAGAGACAACATAACGGAGACTGTCTGGCACTGCAGAAGAGCCATTGAGAGGCAGCATTGCCTAATGGATAGAGCACTAGGAGTCAGAAGGACCTGCATTCTAATCCCAGCTCTGCCACTTGTCTACTGTTGTGACCTTGGGCAAATTGCTTCACTTCTCTGTGCCTGTTACCTCATCTGTAAAATGGAGATTAAGTTCGTTGTGGGCAGGAAATGTGTCTGCTTGCTATATTGTATGCTCCTGAGATCTTAGTAAAGTGCTCTGCACACAGTAAGTGCTCAATAAATACTATTGAATGAATGACAGTGAGCCCCATGTGGGATAAGGACTGGGTCCAACCCAATCACCTCGTATCTTCCCCAGGATTTAGTATAGTACCTGGCACATAAAGAGCGCTTAACAAATACCACAATAATAATAATTATTATTATTCTCATTATCTCTGACTTATTTCCTGCCTGTGCAGGGGTAAGGTTGACAGAGGCTTGTCCTTATTGGGTGTCAGACAAGAAAGTTCGGCCTCAGATCCTGGTGAGAAAAAGAAACCTGATAATGGAGAAAGGCTTGGTGGAAAGCATGGAAAAGTTCCCTCTACTTTCTTTTTCTTCCTTCCCCTTAATATTATTTTTCCCCCCTCACAATGGTCTGTGTTAGGTACTTCACACCAATACTGTACTAAGCCACGGGGTAGATACAGGATAATCATGTTGGATACCAGGCCTTGACCCATATGGGGCTGAGTAGGATTTAAACCCCATTTGACAGATGAGGAAACAGGCACAGAAAAGCCGTGATTTGCCCAAGGTCTTCCATTTCCTCTCTTCCTTCCCCTTCAAATCATATCTTTTCTTTATTCCTTCCTCTCCTTTTTTCCTTCCTTTTTCTCCTTCTCCCTCCCCACCACCTTCTTTCTCTTCTCTCTCCCTTCTTACTCCCTTCCCCTCCTTTTTCTTCCTCCCCTTCTTATCCTTTTTCCTCCCTTTCCCCTCTTTTCATTCCTTATGCGCTCAATGCACTGACCCTCAATCCCCGTCATCAGACACCCAACTCTCTCGCCAGTTTGCTCCCTCAGGCAAATTAAATGTTGGCATACCTGGTGATTATGTAAACTGGTGACCCATATAAACTCAGATCACCTATGAGGAACAGGAGTTTATCAAATTAAGCTTTAAACATGAAACTGCATTGAATCTACTCATGTGGAATAAAATAAAGCCCAATGGCAATCTTGAATTAAGCTTTGGATAACATTGAATATGTGGGAAAGCCTCAAAAATAGACAATATTATCCTAAACTAGATTTTGGTATTGGAATGTTCTATTTCACACTCTTTTGCTCTGAAAATCAAATCATCTGTGTTTGTGTCTTTGATTTGAAGTTCTAAATATGAATAATGCTTTGGGTGTACATTTAGAAATCAACTATTGAGAAATGAGTTATAGGAGCCTGTGCTATTATTTCTGTTAAAGCAATTTGCTATTGAAGATATCACTTAATTATTATATACATTTATAGTCTGCAGGTGTTGTTTTAAACAACCCAAGAAAATAATCTGCTCCATGGTATTCAAGATGCCTGTTACATGATATTCAACGAGACAGGCTTGACATGCTATTAGTTTATCAATCATATTTTATAAATACCAACTTTTATTGGGATTTATCTGCAGGAAGAAAATGTTTACAGTGCATGCTAGTCCATACTGTCATCCTGGCTTTCTGTGACTTCTTATTTGACCTGGTTGCATTTTTTTTTTTGGTGTTTTGGTTTCATCTTTGCCAGTGCACTTTAATTGTGAAACATGATAATCTGTAGAAATGACAACACCTAATGTGAAACAATTAGAAGAAATATTCAGAAACTCAATTCTCTGTACTAAGATAGTTAAAGTGGAGCTTTTCTCAAAGCTGCCCTGTCTTGAATCATGCTTTTATATTTATCACAGCACATGAATGAGTGTTCAACATTTTAATAGCTAAGTATTCATTATGCACCTCACTAATCTTTATATTCATGATTGAAAGCAAGACAAAATGAAGTTTTCAGAACTAATTGTAAAACTTTAGGAGCCTTGTTTATACTAGCAGGGGGACATCTAGGGAAACCACTTTAGTTACAATTCGATTTGTTTTTGAATTAGTTTCTTCTAAAGGAGAAATTCAAAGTAGACACATGGCTGGTTAATTTGATGTGTATCAGTTCATTTGATATTGACCAGCTGTGCAATGGAATAGACATACTTGTCTGATTACTCAGACCCAAAGTCCATATTTCCCTTCATTTTCCAGTTATGTCAAACCAGAGTAGCATTTGCCTTCTCAGCAACTGACTCCATTTTCTCATTCACTTCACTGGGGTAAGTTTGGTATTTTTTGCCAGAAATGATTGAGCATGGTGCAGTTTGATTTCCTTTATGTTTTTGATGTAAAAGAAAGTGTTCCAAATCCCTCATGGGTTTTTCCACTCTGCCTAGATCATTGTCAGTGGCCAGCATTTTATGCCAATGGTCTAACACATCCCTAAATTTTCATAGCTACCCTTTCTTCCTTAATTACATGTGATTTAAATAGCAGGTACATTTATTTTGTCAACAAGGAGTTCTGAAGGGTGTTCTAACAATAATAATGATCATGGTATTTGTCAAGTGCTTCCTATGTGCTGAGCTCTGTGCTGAACACTGGACTAGATGCAAGATAACTCATTCATTCAATCATATTTATTGAGCACTTACTGTATGCAGAGTACTGTACTAAGCGCTTGGGAGCGTACAATACAACCATAAACAGACACATTCCCTGCCCACACCAAGCTTAGAGTCTAAATGCAGAAACAAAATAATCAGATCAGACATAGTCCCTGCCCTATCTGGTAATCCAAGGGAGAAGGAAGAATGGGTATTGAACCCCCATTTTACAGATAATAATGATGGCATTTATTAAGTGCTTACTATGTGCAAAGCACTGTTCTAAGCACTGGATGACTTGAAGTGACTTGCCCAAGGCTACACAGCAACGCTGGAGATTTATTCATTCATTCATTCAGTTGTATTTATTGAGTTCTTATTGTGTGTTGAACACTGTACTAAGCACTTGGGAGAGTACGGTACAACAATAAACAGATACGCTCCCTGCCCACAGTGAGTTTACAGTCTCGACGGGGGGAGAAAGAGATTAGAATAGAGCCCAGGTACACTGCCTTGCTGACCCACGCACTTTCCATTAGGCCACACTGCTTCTCATTTGCTCTGTGCGCACATTCTCTAGCAGTAATAGTACACTATCCTAAATGTACATGCCATAACAGGGAGTATTTTAGGGCATTTCTGCTTGGGCCAAGCCTCCGAATTCTGTGGATTACAAGTTTTGTGTTCGCAGCATCCTGGGAGAGGAATGCCAAGGCGGTGGAGCAAGTATGGAGAGCCCTCAGGAAAGATGTGATAGTTTCAGGTGGGCTCAGGTGTACTGCCACAAAATGGGGGCTATGGGGTTTTTTGAGAAAAAGTGTTTTCTAGTGGAAAGAACACAGGTCTGGGAGTTAAAGAACCTGGAGCTAATCCTGGCTCTGCCACTGGCCCGCGGTGTAATCATGGGCTAGTCAGTCAGTCAATGGTTTTCATTGAGCACTTACCTTGTGCAGAGAACCATACCGAACACTTGGGAGGATACAGTACAACAAAGTTGGTAAGCACCTCCCCTGCCCACAGTGAGCATACACTTTAGAGAGTCTAAAATGGGGATCTGATACCTGTTTTTCCAGTTGCTTAGACAGTGAGCCCCATGTTCATTCATTCATTCAGTCATATTTATTGAGCCCTTACTGTGTGCAAAGCATTGTACTAGGCACTTGGGAGAATACAATATAACAACACATTTCTGCCCACAACACGCTCACAGTCTGGAGGGGGACACAGACACTAACATAAATAAATAGATAAATAAATTACAGATATATACAGATATATGCATATGTGCTGTGGGGATGGGCAGGAGGAAGAATGAAGGAGGAAGTAAGAATGGCGCAGAAGGGAATAGGAGAAGAGGAGAGGAGGGCTTATTTAGGGAAGGCTTCTTGGAGGCTTCAACAAGGTTTTGAAGTGGGGAAGAGCAATTATCTGTCTGATATGAGGAGGAAGGGAGTTCCAGGCCAGTGGTAGGATGTGGGCAATAGATTGGCGGCGAGATAGATGATATCGAGGTACAGTGAAAAGGTTAGCATTAGAGGAACAAAGTGTGCAGGCTGGGTTGTAGTAGGAGAGTAGCGAAGTAATGAAGGAGCGGGCAAGGTGATGTGGAACAGGGACTGTGTCCAATCTGATTATCTTGTATCTGTCCCATTCCTTAGTTCAGTGCTTAGCACCTAGTAAGTGCTTAGCAAACAGCACTGATTATTATAATTGTTCCGCTTCTAGACTGTGAGCCCACTGTTGGGTAGGGACTGTCTTTATATGTTGCCAGCTTGTACTTCCCAAGCGCTTAGTACAGTGCTCTGCACACAGTAAGCACTTAATAAATGCAATTGATTGATTCTGTTACGATGAACGTGAAATTACTGGATTCCCAATATCTGCAAGGACCATCAGTTGCTACCTGAACCAATTAAGAGTCATTTGAAAAAGACTGGGTTCATCCATGTAATTACATTGGTGTTTCTTGGAACTTGCTTTTGCTGCCAATCTATCATATGTATATATGTAAATTTCTTTGGTTGAAGAGTGTTAAAGCACCAGTTTTCAGTCATGTTCATTTTTATATGAGCACTGACCATTACTTTTCTGACCAAGAGTTGAAAAAAATAAATGGTGGCTGTTTTGAGACAGACACATCAGGGGCAGGTTGGAAAAATGAAAGATCCAACTTTTAGTGAGCTAATGAGATGAGTCATATGGAATAACTTTGGAAAGCATAAAGCACTATAGCAAAACAAGGTATTCTTTTCATAAAAGGCATCATGGCCTACTGGACGAGAATAAGGAGTCAGAAGACCCAAATTCAAGTTCCAGTTGTGCCACTGGCCTGCTGTGTAACCCTGGTCAAATCACTACCTCTCTGGGCCTCAATTTGGTTTTTTTAATTGTACAGTGGGGATAAGATAGATCATGAACCCCATGTGGGGAAGGGACTGTATATCTACCTCAGCACTCAGTACATAGCAATGAATGAATGTTATTATTATTATCTTTTAATGGCATTTAAGTGCTTACTATGTGCAAAGCACTGTTCTAAGCATTGGGGAGGTTACAAGGTGATCAGGTTGTCCCACGGAGGGCTCACAGTCTTCATCCCCATTTTACAGATGAGGTAACTGAGGCACAGAGAAGTTAAGTGACTTGCCCAAAGTCACACAGCTGACAGTTGGCAGAGCCAGGATTTGAACCCATGACCTCTGACTCCCAAGCCCGTGCTCTTTCCACTGAGCCACGCTGCTTCTCGTTATAATATTATAATAATTATTGTTATTAAGAGTGGGGATTTGTTACTCTGTGAAACCTCACTAACAGTTTAGGATTTAGTCAATCAGTGGTATTTATTGAGCACTTACTCTATGCAGAGAACTGTACTAAGTGCTTGGAAGAGTACAATACAATAGAGTTGGTAGACATGCTCCCTGCTTACAGTGAGTTTACAATCTACAGGGGGAGACAGAAATTAATATAAATGATTAAAATACGGTTATATACATAAGTGCTTTTGGGGCGAATATCAAGGGCTTTCAAAGTGCATATTCTTAAAAACAGTGCTTACTAACTCTGTATTTATAATTTATTCAGAAAACTGCTGCCTGTAACTAATGATGGTATTTGTTAAGCACTCACTATGTGCCCAGCACTGTACTAAGCTCTGGGGTAGATAGAGGCAAATCGGGTTGGACACAATCTCTGTCCCATATGTGGCTCACAGTCTCAATCCCCATTTTACAGATGAGGTAACTGAGGCACCGAGAAGTGAAGTGACTTGCCCAAAGTCACTCAGCAGAAAACTGGCATAACTGGGATTAGAATCTATGACCTTCTAACAGGCCCATGATCCATCCATCCTGAGGTCTGACTTACACAAGGATTTCATCTTTGTACATCTTTGTACCTCTGAATTGCCTTCATATCCAACCATCCACTCAGAAACACACAGGGAAAGTTGTTTGAAAGTTGGGGCGGAAAGGAAACTGCTTTGTGTGACCAGAGCAGGAATCAGGGAAGAAAGATGTGGAGGGCAGTAAACAGGAGTGAAAACAGCAGAGGGCTGTGTGTGGCAGGTAATAAAATAATAATAATAATAATAATACATGCTTACTATGTGTCAAGTGCTGTTCTAAGTGCTGGGGCAGATACACGTTAGGTTGGATACAGTCCCTGTCCCACCCTTAATCCCCATTTTACAAATGAGGTAACTGAGGCCTAGAGAAATTAAGTGATTTGCCCAAAGTCACACAGCAGTATGGCAGAGCAGGGATTAGAACCCAAATGCTTCAGATTCCCAGGCCCATGCTCTATCCACTAACAAGTCTTCTAGTCTTCTAGACTGTGAGCCCGCTGTTGGGTAGGAACCATCTCTATATGTTGCCAACTTGTACTTCCCAAGCACTTAGTACAGTGCTCTGCACACAGTAAGCACTCAGTAAATACGATTGAATGAATGAATGAAAGCATCATAATAATTATTGTTATCATTATTAATTGAACATGCCTGAGTTTGAGGTGGAGGCAAGGAGGGAAATCAGGTAGAAACAGTTATGTATGATTTATTTTTAGACCTTTAGCTCACTGAGTTGATGTAGGATTGTGGAGAAACCTCTGTGGAACCATTACACACAAACAGGTAATAGGTAATACTGCATCAAAATGTCAGTGAAATGTAGGGATCTGTGCAGACTTCCAAAGGTGGTGATGAATATCTAACAGATGTGGCTGTCATGAAATGAAAATGTGCTCTAACCACATTCCTCCCAACTACTTTGACCAACATAACAAGCACATGGATTTAAATAAAGAATGCTGGTTCATTGAATTGTGGAAACCAATTCTTAAAGAGAAGATAGCATTTATTTAGATTATCATTTAAATTAGCCATAGATTTTAACCTCAGCTTTAACAGCTCACTCAATGTGCAACAACACATGGTCACATGAAGCCCTCTCTGTGCTTTAATTTCCTTTTGAACAGACCAGCAGGCAAGAGAAACAGCATGGCCTGGTGGATAAAGCCTTGAGTCAGAAGTACCTTAGTTTTAATCCCAGCTCTGCCACTTGTCTCCTATATGATCTTGTGCAAGTCAAAACTTATTGGTGCCTCAGTTACCTGATCTGTAAAATGGGAGTTTAGGCTGTGAGCCCTATGTGGGACAGGGACGACTTCCAACCTGATACATACTCACAAATCTGCACAAAGGTCAGAAAGAGAGTGAGAATGAGAGCGGTGGAACCAGTTCTGGAACCATCTTGTATCTACCCCAGCACTAGAGTATTGCTTGGCACATCATAAGCACTTAACAGATGCCATTAAGAAACAAAAAGCAAACAAACAGGATGACGATAATGGCTTCCCTGAAAAATGCCATGAGAAAATATATAATAACAAAGACACTAAGAATAAAATGCAGTCCCCAAAATACTCTAAACAGCCACTGACACCAGAATGGGCTCTGAGCAATAATGTAGTTTCCCTTCTGACAAACCAGAAGCTAACTTCTCTTTCACTAATTGTTTGTAAATGCTACAAAGGGTATTTAACAGAAATGCAGGGTAGCTGCTACTATTAATTCCAGCATCCACTGTGGGAAGTGTTGGTGGACATGTGAACGCCCTTGGCGATATAGTTGTTCCCTGAGCCCACGGGCCTGCCATCTGTCAGAGAGGCCAGACTCTGGCTTTTAGGAATAGTGGTTGCAGCAGTGAGGATGAGTA
This sequence comes from Tachyglossus aculeatus, assembly GCF_015852505.1. Lineage (NCBI taxonomy): Eukaryota > Metazoa > Chordata > Mammalia > Monotremata > Tachyglossidae > Tachyglossus > Tachyglossus aculeatus. The sequence goes on along the minus strand of NC_052079.1, from coordinate 30,015,248 downwards.
CGTTGGACAGCTGGCAACAAGGCAGAGCTGGGATGCCGCTGCCTCAGCAATGGAAGAAATTGTGTTCCTCAAGCAGGGCAGCAAATGGTTGTGGGCTTCCCGGGATCATCCTGATGATTCCTGCTGGTGCCAATGTAGGGCAGCCTCCCGGCTCTGCACCGGGCAGCCACGGCAGGAACCGTGGACGACCAGAGGCAACAGCAGATGTGCTCCACTTGTAGCTTGCCACAGGTGCTGGTTGGTTCCACAGCTCACATTTTGTGTTTCTCTCTTTATCTTTTTTTCTCTCTATTTCACTCATTCTCTCTTTTTCTCTCTATTTCTTTTATTCTTTCTGTCTCTTCAGGGAATGTGTCTGTTTATCGTTGTATTGTACTCTCCCAAGCATGTAATACAGAGCTCTGCATACAGCAAGTGCTTAATGAATATGATTGACTGACTCTCTCTCTAACCCCCCCTCTGCTACCTCTCTCTCTCTCCCCCCAACCATCCCCTGGACTTATGTGCAGATGTGTGAGTATGTATGTGTCCTTTCTGGATGCATGTGTGAGCGTTCAAGTGAATTTCAATCAGAGAAGCAGCATGGCCTAGACAAAAGGACCAGGGTTCTAATCCCAGCTCTGCCACTTTTCTACTGTGTGACCTTGAACAGGTCATTTAACTTCTCTGTGCCTCAGTTAACGCATCTGTAAAATGGGGCTTAAGACTATAAATCCCATGTGGGACGAGGACTGTGTCCAACCTGATTAGCTTGTATCTACTCCAGAACAGTGCCTGGCATGTAGTAAGTGCTTAACAAATGCCGTAAAAATTATCAATTGATGGTATTTATTAAGCCCTTAACATATGGAGAACATTATGTTTAGTGCTTGGGAGAGTACAATATAGCAGAGTTGGCAGATGTGCTCCCTGACCACAAGGCACTTACAATCTGTCCATGTGAATGTTTGCCTCTTTCTTTGTTTCTGTCTCAGTGCTTGTTTACATCTCTGAATTTGTCTCTTTCTATCTTTGCCTCTTCTTTCTCTGCCTTTTTTCCTCTCCTTCCCCACAGTTGACCAACATTCTGAAGCCCTACCCCTAACTCTATTTTGACCTAAAAAAATTGGGTTCCTTCATGTGTAGAAGAAACTGCTGCCCTTCATGTTTCTCTGGAGAGAATTAGTGGTTAACTGAGATCATTTTTGTATATCCTCTCATTTCTCACAATGTGGCTGTCAGATTTGGGTTGCTCTGCTGCCCCATGGTGAATTCCTTGAAACTCTTGGGAGTCTGGGAGAATCCAGAATTTCCAGGGTCTCACCAGTTGTACTTACACACTCACTGTGTGCAGAGCACTGTATTAAATGCTTAAGGTCTAGTTCTGTGCAGTCTCCAGCAAGCGCAGAACCCTGAGCTAAGCAATCATACTGCATCTTCACCATTCTCCCTTTCTTCCCTTCTAGGGCCCAGACTCATCTTTCTATTTAATTCTTATCTATATTTACCAAGTGTGATTATATGTGCACATTGCATTGTTGTTAATGACTTGCAGTTATTCGCTCTGTTAGAGGGTCTTGGCTTTTTTCCATTTTTCTTCAAGGACAATCTCAGCAATGAATGGCTCCCTTTAGATGGAGACTCTCTAGTAAGGACCAAAAGTTCTTACCCTTGACTATGCCATATTCACACTTCCTCACTGTAACCCATGATGCAGCAGTAGGAAAAATGGTAGCACGACTTATAATTTCTGTTTATTGGCCACTTTGTCTGTTATGCTTAGTCCGGGCAACAGATCATCCATTTCTTGTCCAGTGACACATGGGAATTATACATAACGTATCAGTCAGCCTGGCGTCGTGGATAGAGCACAGGGCTGGAAGTCAGATGATCATGGGATCTAATTCCGACTTGGCCACGTGTCTGCTGTGTGACCTTGGGCAAGTCACTTCACTTCTCCGGGCCTCAGTTCCCTCATCTTTAAAATGGGGATTGAAACTGTGAGCCTCACATGGGACAGGGATTGTGTCCAACCTGACTTGCTTGTATCCACCCCAGTTCTTAGTATAATGGCTGGCACATAATAAGCACTTAACAAATATCACAATTATTATTATTATTATTAATGGATCAATCATATTTATTGAACACTTACTGTTTGCAGTCCATTGTACTAAGAGCTTGGGAGAGTATAACAGAGTTGGGAGACACATTCCCTGCCACAAGTAGCTCACAATGTAGAGGGAGACACAGGCCTTCATTTAAATAAATTACAGATATGTACATAAGTGGAGGCCTTCCCAGACTGAGCCCCCTCCTTCCTCTCCCCCTTCCCAACCCCCCCACCCTACCTCCTTCCCTTCCCCACAGCACCTGTATATATGTTTGTACAGAATTATTACTCTATTTTACTTGTACATATTTACTATTCTATTTATTTTCTTAATATTTTTTGTTTTGTTGTCTGTCTCCCCCTTCTAGACTGTGAGCCCGTTGTTGGGTAGGGACCATCTCTCTATGTTGCCAACTTGTACTTCCCAAGCACTTAGTACAGTGCTGTGCACACAGTAAGCGCTCAATAAATATGACTGAATAAATGAATAAGTGCTGTGGGACTGAGGGAGGGATGAATAAAGGGAAAAAAATCAGAGAAATGCAGAAGGGATTGGGAAAAGTGGAAATGAATTAGGGAAGGCCTTTTGGAGATTTACCTTCTATAAGGTTTTAGAAGTGAGAAGAGTAATTATCTGTCAGATATGACAAGGGAGGATGTTTCAGATCAGAATAGGATGTGGGAGAGAGGTCAGTGGTGAAATAGATGAGGTAATGCATGAGTTCGTGTGTGTAAGAGAGAGAGAGAAATTCACTTCCGAACAGTAAAGAATATTGGTACTGCCTCAGTGGAGGATTTTTCTATGTTCCAATAGTTTATTCATTCCATTAAGCTCTTGTCTATTGCCTTTCCTCTTTTCTGCATTTTGTACAATGACTTTACAGGGTCTCGGTAAGAGATATACTAACTCATCTTTAAAACTGCATATCTATTTTTGCTTTTTACTATGATCTTTAATTGATTCCCATAGTATGAATTATCTAGGTGCACATAAATGCTTTCATTATTTTCCATATCGATACTGAATCAACTTAAACTCTTATATGTTACAAGTGAAACAAATTCTGAATTGAATCTTATATAGTCATATGGCCATAGAATGAAAAGAACTGTTGATTCTACCACTTGCCACCATAGGCTGTCCTGGGGTTTAAACTTCTGACAGCCATTCAGTCACTGAAATCTCTCCTGCTTCAAGTTAAATGTTTCTTAGGTCCTTGGTAGAAATGGAGAACAATTGATCAGCAAGCCATGCTTAAGACATTTTGTATACCTGAAGGCAGCTCTCACACCACCCTGTAAACCTTTACTTTTGTAGATAAACATCCCTAATTATTTTAACCTTTCCCCCAGGACCTTCCTCTGACAATTAATTAATCATTCCTTTGTGGCTCCTTCTGTAAGTTTAAATGCTTAGAGAAACAGCTTGGACCAGTGGATAGAGCATGGGCTTGGGAGTCAGAAGGATCTGGGTTCTAATCCCACTCCACCTCTTGCCTGCAGTATGACTTTGGGTAAGACACTTAACGTCTCTGAGCCTCAATTACCTCACCTGTAAAACAAGAATAAATTATCTGTTCTCCCCCTTCTTAGACTGAGAGTCCCATATGGGACAGGGACTGTACCAACCTTCTTATCTTGAATCTACCCCAGTGCTTAGTATAGTGCTTGGCACATCTAAGCACTTAACAAACACAATGATCATAATTATAATTATTAGAGTCAATCAAAATCCATGCTATGAGCCAAGGACGTGAATGTTGTTTCAGATGAGACAAGGGATTCACTTCAACGGGGAAGGAATCATTATGTGGTGAATTGTACCTATTTAGGAAATCTCACAATAATGGAAAAATAGTATTGGTTTTTGTAACATTGTCATCAGAGTGTTTTGTTCCCTTTGTTGAAAATTTGTGACATGCATTTCAGGCACGAACTTCTGGAAGAAGCCCGGAGAAAGGGGTTGCCTTTTGCCCAGTGGGATGGGCCTACAGTGGTTGCGTGGCTAGAGGTAAGGAATGGGTTTTGCCACTTTGCGGTGGACCCATGTTTTTCTTGTGGAAGTGGGAAGAAGGACCACAACACAGACACTGGAAGAATCAAGTTTTGTGAAGTCTTTTTTTAAAAAAAACTATTTAAATATCATTAAGATCTTATTCCTTAAGATGACTGTATGTTCTGCCCTAGCCTATTTTTTGGAAGAAATGTTCTCCATGTCTTAGCCTTGTTTCAGGGATATTCTCAGAATAATCTTGATCAACTTTGAAGTCAGGTGTTTGGCATTCTCCAGTATCATGACACTCCAATTCCTTTAAATATTCAGATCAATCTGTGGGATGTTTACTGAGTGCTTACAGGGCACAGAATACTGTTTTAAACACTTGGGAGAGTAGAGTACAATAGTGGCAGATACGATCCCTGCCCATACTAATGCAGTTACAATCCAGTTGGCAGACTGAAAAAGCCCATCCACCAGGGTTAATAGTGGGGAACCAGGCTATAGTTAATGGTTACCTCAGTGGTTATCAAACAACTGCACAGACCTTAGACACCTAGAGAGAAAAGGGAGAAAAAACACACCAGACTAAAATTCTAACACTTCCTTAACCAAGTAAGCTTCTATAAATACCTAGATTTCCAGAAAGACACGAGCCAAGTTTTAAAAAAAACAATTAGCTTTCTTGGTCTTGAGTTTCATCATCTGAAAGAACAGGGTATGGCCCTTCAGGCCATCTGGATGAGTGAATGAGGTGAGCCAGGGAATTGAAATGCTCATCCTGGCTGGCTCATAGATCCTCACCCTTCTCCCGGGAAGATTGGTTGTTGAGTACTTTACCATTGGAATTTGGTGAATGCTGATTATGGCCATTGGTAGTTGTTCAGCAAAGTTCCTCTAAATCCCTAACAAGCTCTCGGTTGCTCCGATAACCTGGAGAGCCAACTGTGGCCAGAATCCCAAAGCCTGTTTCAGATTGACAGCAGTTTAACAAGCAGCATTGTTGTTTTGGGAAACAGGTCACAGAAGGTTTGTTGGGGCCAGAATGCACAATGGATATGTCTTTTTTAAGTCCACAAATTAATGCTGATAACACTGTGTCTTTTCACTAGTTGTGGCTGGGAATGCCGGCATGGTATGTAGCAGCTTGCCGGGCCAACGTGAAGAGTGGGGCCATCATGTCAGCATTGTCGGACACTGAAATCCAGAGGGAAATCGGCATCAGCAATCCCCTCCACCGCCTGAAACTGCGGCTGGCCATTCAGGAGATGGTTTCCCTCACCAGCCCCTCAGCCCCTCCCACCTCTCGAACAGTGAGTCTCTTTCAGCTTTCCCCAGCCCCCTGCCCCAATGAGAGCAGTCCTCTGCAGCATCTCCAAGTGTAAAACAGAAACCATGGCAATACACTTTATAATTAGCATGAGTTGCTCTGAAAAGAACTGAACGTTCTAAGTAGGAAGTAGAACGGGTATTGAAACTCCCCATTTTACAGTTGAGGAAACTGAAAATCAGTGAAGTTAAGTGACTTGCCCAAGATCACACAGCAGGCAGTTGGCAGTCCTGAGATTAGAACCCAGGTCCTCTGATACCTAGACCCATGTTCTTTTTACTAGGCCATAATGCTTCTCAACACAAACTAGATGGCCAGAGGGTCTGCGATTATGGAAGAAAGGCAGAAAGAGTCTTCATTGGACCAAAGCTGGCTTCGAACAGGAGCTAACCTCATTCCCTCATTCATTAGTTCAATCATTCAATCCTATTTATTGAGCACTTATTCTGTGCAGAGCACTGTACATAAATGCTTGAGCACCGTATTAAGTGTCCCAGCTTCTGTCCTGCTGATCCAGGCATTGTTGCTTTCAATCAGAGAGGGCTCCAGGGATGGGAGGAAGACTAAAGATGAAGGGAGTAACAGGGTCTTGGAGTTGTAGTGTTAGGTGTCCAGGGAGGAGATGGTGCAGATACCTAATGTATGGAAAAAGAGGCTCCAAACGAAACAGTTATGTCTTCCCCAGGTCAGGGTTTCTCACTACCTCTGGAGATCCCTGGTATGCTTTGTAGTTTTGTTAACAGCTCCTGAAGTCTCAAGGATGACCAGAAAGAAAAAGGGGAGAGCTTTCTAGTTGGTCTTTAATGACCTTGGAGCTACACTGCTGCCAAAACTCCCAAGCCCCATAACTAATGTGATGGTTTGGGACTGACTTTCCAAGTCTGTCTGAAAGTTGACCTGCAGTGAATGCTGTTTTTCTGGAAGATCCATAACCCCCGAAAGCACTCTCACCTGACCCCTCTTGAATTAAGGGAGTTAATTCATAATGATAAGAGAATATGCATCATCAATATGCAGGGTTCAGAAAGCCAATTTCTTGAAATGTGATCATTCCATTGAGAAGATGGTAGCACAGTCCTGGTTGAAGGTGATGATGAGGATAATGATAATTGTGGTATTTGTTAATGATAATTGTGGTATTTGTTAAGCACTTACTGTGTGCCAGGTACTGTACTAAGTGCTAGGATTGATACAAGCCAGTTGTGTTAGACACAGTTTCTATCCTACATGGAGCTCACAGTCCTAATCCCCATTTTACAGTTGAGGTAACTGAGGCCCAGAGAAGTGAAGTGATTTGTCCAAGGCCTCACAGTGGGCAAGTGGCAGAGTCAGAATTAAAACCCAGGTTCTTTTAACTCTCAGGCCTGTGCTCTTTCCACTAGGCCACACACGTGTCCTGGAAGATTTGCCTATTCCAGATCATAGAGCTTCCACCTGGTCCTGGACAAGTTTCCTTAAGCTTCTGACCCCCGTATCTTCATTAATCCATTGGTAAATCAACAGTATTTTAAGACAACTGTGTTTAAAGCACTGTAGTAAGTGCTTGGAAAAATGGATCATCATACTGTCTTTGGCACATTTATTATATACTTAAGTTTGTAGGCCTATCAAGGGAAGGAGGAAAAAAAGAGATCTAGCCCCAGTCAATCAATTGTATTTATAGCTGCAGTAGGCTATATTTTAATTTCCTAGCACTTTGCATAATGTTTGGTACAACATAAGTGCTTAATGACAACTATTACTGCTAGTAATGGTAATGGAGGTATTTATAAAAGTGCCACTGAGGAACATGTACTGTACTAAAGACACATCATTGGGCAGAAGTAGAAGGAAGCAAGGAAGTAGAGAAAGTAAGAATGATAAATTGAGTCCCAGGTAAAAGGTAGTTGGTCCTAGACTAACAAAGAAACAATAGGCATTCCACAGCTCTCCCCCAGATTTATTGCTGACAGCAACCCTGATTTTAAGTGCTTAGTACAGTGCTCTGCACATAGTAAGCACTCAATAAATACCATTGATTAGTTGATTGATATAATTCTTTCTGCGTGGCCATACAAACATTGATCCAGCCCTTGACTTTGTTTTTGCTTTCACTGTGATTGATGTAGGCATTCTTTCCATAAAAAACATGGTGGTAGTCTTCTGCAGTTAGGGGCCCCAGACTGTCCTGGCTATATTACTCTCTCCAGTATAGCCTAGTAGAAACAGCACAGGCCCAGGAGTAAGCAGACCTGGATTCTATTCCAGCTTGTCATGTACCTGCTGTGTCACCTTGGTCAAGTCACTTAACTTCTTTGGGCCTCAGTTTTCTCATCTGTAAAATGGAGATTCAACACTAATTCTTCCTTCCCCTTAGACTGTGAGCCGCTTGTGGGACAAATACAAGTTATCTCCCTTGTGCGTAGTGTGGAAGTAGACAACATAGCACTCAATACATACCATTAGATGATGGAATGAGTAGGGTGGATAGATGCAAATGTCTTTAAGCTCTGTATGAAGAGTTCGTATCATAAAATCAAGGAGGGGTTTTCCTATTCATTCAGCAGAACACTGTATTAAGCTCTTAGGAGGGTACAAAACAACAGACTTGGCAGACCTGTCCCCTGCCCACAAGGATCTTGCAATCTAGAGGTCATGACACATTTGAGAAGCAATGCCATCTAATGAAAAGGGCACAGGCCTGGGAGTTAGAGGACTTGGGAAATCAATCAATCGTATTTATTGAGTGCTTACTGTGTGCAGAGCACTGTACTAAGCGCTTAATATAATATAATCTTGGCGCTGCCATTTTGTCTGCTGTGGGGCCTTGGGCAAATCGTTTCACTTCTCTGTGCCTGTTACCTCATCTGTAAAATGGGGATTAAAGCTGTGAATACCATGTGGGACATGGACTGTGTCCGTCTTAAATACCTTGTATCTACCCCATCGCTTAGTTCAGTGCCTGACACATAGTGAGTGCTTAACAAATACCGTAAAACAAGTCCCTGTCTCGTGTGGGGCTCACATTTTCTCACAGGATGGACCTACTGTGCTTCGAAATTGAATTCCTGGAGTGGTCCCAACATTTAACCTGGAAGTGCTTCAAGCCAGAGCTAAACCTTTGACAGAGAACAAATCCCTACTGGACCAAAATCTTCTAGTCTGGGCCTGCATGCGTCATTCGTAGGGCTTGTCCATTCTTATTATGCCCAAATCACATAACTCAGTTCTATTCTAATTTACTGTTTCAGTTCTGACATATACTGCTCTAACCAAGTAGGTTAGCTGGGGTATTTTCTCACTGTGTGTTTGCCAAAATATTACAGCTATTATTATCTGGACATACTTCAGATTTAGCATGTTCCTCCCTAGCTTAGAAACTCTAATTACATAATAATAATAATAAGAATAATAATAATAATAATGGCATTTATTAAGCGCTTACTATGTGCCAAGCACTGTTCTAAGCACTAGGGAGGCTACAAGGTGATCAGGTTGTCCCACGGGGGGCTCACAGTCTCCATCCTCATTTTACAGATGAGGTAACTGAGGCCCAGAGAAGTGAAGTGACTTGCCCAAAGTCACACAGCCGACAGTTGGCCGAACCGGGATTTGAACCCATGACCTCTGACTCCAAAGCCCGGGCTCTTTCCGTTGAGCCACGCTGCTTCTCCGTGGAATTACATCTATTAATGTAATGACATCTGGAATTACAGATGGAATTACATCTATTCCAAGTATGAACAGCCTTCTGTGAGAGTGCTTCATACATCCATAAATACTCAAAGTGAAGCCTGCATATGTTGAAAGCAGGAATGGGTTGCCATTCCTTGGAAAAGCGAAAGTACAGTTGGAAAAAATCATATTCCAGATAATTCAGTGCATATAAAAAATAAAACTCAAAGTAGCCTAAGGGATGTAAAAATGGCAAAATGTGTGCAAAGAAGGGATTCCTTTGTAGTTATAGTAGTAGCATTTATTAAGCACTCACTAGGCACACTGCACTGTAATAAACGCCTGGGAAATACAAAGCAAGCAAGTGGCCCCTTCCCTGCCCACAAGAAGCTTACATTCTAAGGGGGGAGACACACATAAAAAGTATTTTCAGAGTAATCAAAATAAATGAATATTTTACATTTGAAAAAGAGTGTAGACAGTGCTAAGGATGGATATTGATAGGTGACTTTTGGATGCTGTGAATCTATCAGGGAAAGCTTGTTGGAAGAGGTTTGCTTTCAGGAGAGCTTGAATATGGGGAAAGATTGTGAGGTCTGTTTGATATGAGGAAAGAGGGAGTTCCAACCTCATAGAACAGCAAGAGTGAAGGATAGTGTGTGGGAGAGTAGCAAGTGAGGTTATTAGTAGTTATAGTATTTAGTAAGTGCTTACTTTGTACAGAGCACTATACTAAGCACTTGGAATGAGTGTACACATGGGAATTAAACCCAGGCCCTTTCTCTTGAGGGGCTACAGTTAGATGATTATCTTGGGAGGAACAAAAAGATCAAGTTTGAGAGTAGCGATTGAAGACAGCAGATGGGGAGTGTAGTACAGTTGGGACAGGAGATTGGCTGGAAGAAGAGAGACCAGTAGTTGTGAAACACAATGCATTATGAGTCTCCTGAGAGATTAGCAGATGACGTTTCTAGTCAAGAAATAGAAAATCTCCTTGGGATCTGATTAGCAGCAGATCTGCTGGACCCTCACCCATTTTTCAAAACCTACAGTTGAGTGTGACATTCAGGCTGGCTTTCATTGGATCTGAGGGAGTCTTTTCCACCTCCTTGTATAAGCCAGTAGAAAATCATAAGCAAAACAAAATATTCTACTTTTTCCCCCTTTTCTGCTGAAGTTTGCAGAGAAACAGCATAGTCTAGTGGATAGTGCATGGGTCTAGAGGTCAAAAGGACCTGGGTTGTAAATCCGCTTTGCCACTTAGCTGCTATTTGACCTCAAGCTAGTCACTTCGCTTCTCTGTGCCTTGGTTTCCGTATCTGCAAAATGGGCATTAAGACTTGAGCCCCAAGTGGGACAGGGACTGCATCCCACCTGATTTGCTTACAGCTACCCCAGTGCTTAGTACGATGTCTGGCACATAGTAAGCGATTAACAAATACCATAAAAAACACTAAATATATTAGTGTTATGCTTTGTATTCAAAGACAGTGTCACTGATGACAGTTATTCATGGATATAAGCGTGACTGATTATATGGTAGTGCTGAGTAAAGTCTATACACTGCCTGTCAAGTCAGAATCTGTAGGGTCAACCAGAAGGCTACCATGGAGACTAGCATGGCTGAAGAGGAAGTGGACTATCACCCCAACTTTTCTCGCAGGCAAGAATGTATTGAAACTACCCAAGATTGGCAGCTACTGTTACTTGTCGGCCACTTGCCTGCCCTATGATCTTAGGCAAGTCACTTTACTTCTTGGTGCCTCAGTTACATCATCTGTGAAATGAGGATTGAGAAAGTGAGCCCTACTTGGGAAGGGGACTGTGTCCAACCCGATTTGCTTGTATCCACCCCAGTGCTTAATATAGTGCCTGGCACATAGTAAGCACTTAACAAATACCACAATTATTTTTATTATTATGTATTTAAAATTCTTCCTAAAAGAAAGGTGTCTGCACTTCCCTGGGAAGTCACTCCTTGTTGGACCACATTAAAGTTTGGTGCAGTGTGCCATAGAAACAAGATCAAGCCCCTTTTTTTGTTAATAGATTTAACTGCTTACTATGTGTCAAGTACTGGTGTCAAGTACTGTTTTAAGTCCTGGGGTACAAACAAGTTAATCAGGTTGGACACAGTCCCTGTTCCACAAGACACTTACAGTCTAGGTGGGAGAACAGCTATTGAATCCCCATTTTACATTCGAGGAAACCGAGGAACAGAGAAGTTAAGTGACTTTCCCGAGATCACACAGCAAGCAAGCAAGTGGCAGAACTGGAATTAGAATGCAGGTTCTCTGACTTTCCGGCCCATGCTTTTTCCACTAGGCCACGCTGCTTCTCCTTGTTTATTGTGAAAAAAATAAAGGCACCAGAGCATAAACTATTATGGATTATAAGTGGCTTAAATTAATTTTCCATTTGGTAATCAACAAAGATACTTTGAACCAGTAGTGGAACTGTTCGAGTGAATTGCTCCAATCCTTAACCTGAAAAGTAAGTGTACCAGTTGGGAAAAGAAATCTTTGTTTAGCTTGAGATAAGACTTCAATATTTACTTATAACCTATTAAAAATTGTTCTGCCAGTGTTCCAAATACTCCTCTGTAGTGTCATATGCATAATGAAAAATGTGTTTTTTAAAGTGCTCCTCAATGTAGAACTTACCAAAATATCTATTTTCACAGTATTGATGGCTAAAAATAATTTCAGTGTTTATTCCTAGCAGAAACGGAATTATAGTCTGTTGGAAAACACGCACTCCCCAGCTCAAATTTCATGTTCAGTAAAATTTGAAAGCACATTCTATTATTAGTTCTTTTAATCAATTCAGTTGATATAACAGTCATAGGGAAATAATGAAATATTAATTGGCAGTTTGAGAGTTGCCAACTTGTACTTCCCAAGTGCTTAGTACAGTGCTCTGCACATAGTAAGCACTCAACAAATATGATTGAATGAATGAGAGTCCCCAGAATGATTCAGAACCTTATTAGCAAAATTTAGCTTGCAAGCTCAGCTTTTGGAATTTGAACTGCTACATGTTAGAATCGGTGGGAAAGTAGATTTATAGTCATAGGGCTGATCACAAATATTGTTTGCATTCATTTTGTGTTCAAAACACATCAGTGATATTTCCTCTTAGGAAACAATTGTGATGTGTACAATAGAAATCTAATTTTCAGTGACAGTATTTTTCCTCATTCACTCTTCTATAGGTTGGATTAGTTTTGTCCAATGGGTCTATTGCTCACCCTTTCTTCTCCCATGAAAACACGTCATTCATTGCTAAGAAATTCAAACAAATTAAAGCATTGTTGTCACTTCCTACGAATATGAAAGTAAGGTGGAAAATTTTAAGTCACAAAACATTTGGCATGGAATATACAAATTGCATGAAGTGTTCCTACTTTTAAGTACAAAATGGTTACACTGATGGGTTTAATTTGGAATTGATTACTGAAGCAAAATAGGGATTCAATACCAGTTCTCCTTCCTACTTAGAATGTGAATAATAATAATGATGGTATTTGTTAAGTGCTTACTATGTGCCAAGCACTGTTCTAAGCGCTGGAATGTCATGTGAGGCCTGATGATCTTTTATCTACTCCAGCACTAGGCACATACCAAATGCTTAAGCACTGCTATTATTGATGTGCATCTAGCTTTACTTCTATTTATTCTGATGACTTGACACCTGTCCACATGTTTTGTTTTGGTGTCTGCCTCCCCTTTCGAGACTGTGAGCCCATTGTTGGGTAGGGACCGTTTCTATATGTTCCCAACTTGTACTTCCCAAGCTCTTAGTACAGTGCTCTGCACACAGTAAGCACTCAATAAATGCGATTGAATGAATGAATGAATATTATTACTATTATCATTATTGTTACTATTAGTCAATCAATTGCATTTGTCAAGTGCTTAGTCTGTACAGAGTACTGTACTAAGCGCTTGGGAGAGTACAATATAGCAATAAAACAGGCACATTTCCAGCCCACAACGAGCTTATTATTGTTAAATATTATCATTTGAGTTGACTTAAAAGTGGAAAAAAGGTAAAAGCCAGTTACTGAAAATCAAGCCCATATTCATTCCTGAAGCAGTCCCATAGTGGGGGAAACCTGAGGGGATAAATCTCTTTCCATTACTAAATGCCTTTATAAAGTCAGGACTTAAAACTCTCCCATACATTAATGTGTGCTTAATCTTTAGGGTTTCAGTTCATTACAATGGGATGTAAATGGCTATTAATAACTCTTAAGGTTCAATTACTAAAGGAATCCAGCTCGACATTTGCTGCTCTACATCAAAATCGCAAACGGTCCCATGGTTCCCTGCAACTGCGGGGAGTTCGGCCAGCCCGGTTACGCTGATCGTGATGCTATGCGCTGTTAACTTACAGTGGTGCTGCCTTTCTCCTTTAACACTGCTTACCTAATGTGGATCGGACCTGCTTCCCTCTGGGCCTCATCACTAGCCCTCAGGCAACGTTTGGGTGACGCACGAAGAAATGGAAAACCTTGCGGCTCCTGCCAAAACGGTCAGTGTCTGGCATCTTAAACTATGTCATCCATTCAGTCATTCAGTCGTATTTATTGAGCACTTACTGTGTGCAAAGCACTGTGCTAAGCTCTTGGGAAGGTATGATATAACAATAAGGAGACACATAGCCAGCCCACAGTGACCTTACAGTCTAGAGGACTGTTTTGAGGACTAGGACTGTAGTGGACTATGTCTGAAGAGAAATGTGGGTGAACTGTTTATGTGGTGTAATTATCTGACTAGGATCAAGCAGTTGTATATATTGAGCACTCACCATACGCAGATAGAAGAAACACTTTAAAAATGAACATGAGAAAGAAATAAAGCAAAGGAAGAATTAGTTTTCACTGTTTTAATCTTTCGTTAATGCGGGTATTTCACCATTTGAGTTTCAGGGTGAAGAATTTGTTTTCAATCCACCAATTGCATTTATTGAGCACTTTCTGTGTGCCGAGTCCCATACTAAGCGCTTAGGAGGATATAATATATTGGAGTCGGTAGACCTGTGCACTTCCCACAAGGAATTTACACTCTTTTAATCATTTTTTTTTTCATGTGGCTATTTCACCATTTGAGTACTGAGGAAAACTAGATTACAAAAGTACAGAATACTAGAGCTGAGAAGAATCATGTTTAGTTCAGTCCTTTGCCTCCACACAGATAAACTAAACTATCCAGTCATCTTTCACTGACTCTTCTTTTTTAAAGATCTCCTTTAAGAGACAACAATTTCCCGTAGAAGTCTGTTCTAATGTTGTAGGTATTGAGAAAGTCATTCCAAAGCTGCTGTTTTAGGTTCCTTAACCAATCAAAGGTATTTATTGAGCACTTCCTATGTGCAGGCATGTGAAATGCAGGTACGTTCCCAGCTGACAGCAAGCCTTAAGGGCAGAGATCATTCCCAGTGCTTAGTGCAGTGTTCTGCACAAAGTAAGTACTTAATAAATACTACTATAAGTCCATTGTATTCTCCTGAGTGCTTAGGTCAGTGTTTCTTACCCAGAAGGGACTCAATAAATGCCCTTGATTGATTGCTGTTTACTGCTGATTGTGCTTTTGAGGCTTCTGCACAAGGAGCTATGAAGATGGTTGTGAGCCATTGCATAGAACAGAACAGCTTGATGGAGAGAGACTGAAGAAAATTGAAGCTCTGTATCAGTCTCTTCCTACACAGAACAGATGATTTTCCTCAGCAACACAGCACTTAAATCCTTCTTGGCATTCTGGGAAGTTGGCAAGACAAAATTTTTGACAGTTGGGAAGAAGCCCACAGGCATTGAGACACCTGAGGAGCATGGACTCCAAGATTTCAAGTAGTTTCTATGTAGTAAACGAGAGGCAGGGTCACCTGTGCAAAAAGAAAACAATTTTATCACAAAAAGCATTTTCAAGATAGACTTAAACACTGCCTAAAGCATAGCACTTTTCAGTAGTAAAGTGCTATGAGAGTGTACTATTTGAGCAATTGAGAGATGCTCTCTGCCCTTAAGCAGAGATTTCAAGAAAACAGGGATGTCAGAGGGCAGTCTTGAAAATATCAAACACATTGGCACAGCAAGAAATGGCTTGTCCTTTTGCAGTTAAACTGCATACACAGGTAAGATCTCACCAACAGCAAGCAGCAAGATCTTTGAAAAATAAAAGTTATATGTCTATGGACCTATATATGCATATCTATTTTACATGCATATAGCTATGTTAGATATAGGATCTGTAGAATTTGGGAATGCAGTAGTTGCTCTTAATTCCTTTCTGTCACTTCAGATGCAGTCATTCAAATAGTTCATTGTTACCTCACCAAAGCCAAACTGTGTTTATTTCCTTAATCTCCGTGCTTGTGGATATTTTGTTGGTGTGTTTTGGTAATTCAGGATTGAATAATTTACAGCTACTTGGTTAGAAAAATAGCATAATACAAATGCTAATTCAGAATTTTTAAATCATGAGAGGTGTATGTCATAGACTTACCTTTAAGTATGAAGTTTGATAATTGTGTTTCTTCTCTTTATTACTGTGTGAATTCATCAGTTAGATTTACCACCTTTCTTTGACAGAAATTAGAGTGATCCTATAATACCACTTGGTAATTGGCTTTCAAAAGTATTTGTGTGAATAGTCATTGTGTTTTCTTATCATTGTTAAAAGAATAGTGGGTAAACGTCTACATTTCACTTTATTGTCATGTAACCAATTATTCTGAGATTTAAAGGTATAATTTAACCATATATTTTGCTCTATCCAATTTACTTCAGTCAGGTCGATCATATTTCCTATACACAACATTAACGTTTTTACCAAAACCAGTAAAAACTTTGTAACTATTCTTTCAAGAAATGATGGTGTAATTCTAGTGACAGATGCACTAAAAACAGGTAGTCCTACTTTCTCCTGTACTTGACCATGGACCCTGACTGTAATGGTCAAGGAAAAACATGCTATAGTTTTCTGCTTATTCTAGCACATTTTTGTGTAGTGCACATTCTTGAACAACAAGGACTCATTTTTTCCCCTTACTTTATTATGCAGAAGGAATCAGAAGAAGGAAGTTGGGCCCAGGTAAGAGCTAAAAATTTACTTGGAAGGGTATTTTTCATTCAAGCATACCAATCAGTTGCCTATGAAAGAAAAAGGGCTAGAAAAGCCTTGGGCACTTGTGCAGGTGGGTAAGAGGTATGGGCTAGAGGAGAGTGGATGGGGTGACTTTCCTAGTGAATTTTCAAAAGCAGAGGCTTAAGCGGTAATGCTTTTCAAGAGGAAGTGATTTCCACCAGGCTGACGTGGGAGCTTCTTTCGGGGAAAAGTTTGTTGCTGTCCTGAGAGAAACATCAGGTTGAATGTATTCTCCTCTTCCTCTTGCTCCTCCATTGGCTTCCATCTGCTTGGAGGTACTGGCCCTTCTTGGCTCCAGAAAAGTCTTCCGTTTCTTTTCCCCAGGCTCCTGACAGGATGGCATTCCATGTTTAAGGGACAATGTCTGAGGCAAACACCCTTCACAGTAGCTAAGAAGTGGGTCTAGGTGGACTGACTTGGTGTTGATCTGTTTGCGGAATTAGGCTGCCTTGGCTTTTGTTTATCATATTTATCTTTGTCCTCATCTCGTAAGTTGGTTTTATATTTTTATTGTTTCACATTTGCCTATGTAGCTGTCACTGAACCTCTCTTTTCCCTTTATTCTTAGGTTTTGAGTCCCTGGGGCTATTTCCTCCCCATATAATTTTTCCCAGCTCTTAGTACAGTGGTTTGTAAACTGTAAGACCTTAATAAATACCATTCTACTTCTACAGTTTTCCTATTCTTTTGTTTTTCGGCAGACTCTGGCCTATGGTGACATGAACCATGAGTGGATTGGTAATGAATGGCTTCCAAGCTTGGGTTTACCTCAGTATAGAAGTTACTTCATGGAATGTCTGGTAGATGCAAGAATGTTAGATCACCTGACAAAAAAAGATCTCCGTGTCCATTTAAAGATGGTGGATAGTTTTCATCGGTAGGTTCTTCCAAAGAGCAATGAAAAATCAGCAAATGAAAAAGTGCACATTGCTCTTGTTAAAACAAATGAGTAAAGGCTGTATTTAGTAGTGGTACTTGCTATTTAGAGCAACATAGCGAGACTCTCTGTGGAGGGAGTATTTCCTGGAAGAAAGCTGACGAATTCAAAACCCAGAGTACTCATTAAATATTTATTTTCCTAATCCACTACCTGGAAGATTGCTAATGGGGATTTTATAAGGCATTTGGCATTAGTAACATTATGAGAAATGTAGAGCAGACATATACAAAGATCTGGGGTGTGGAAAGGTGGAGTGATGCAAATTCAAAAAGGCACTGTGCTAATTAAGGAGGAAATTGAATAGGTCTCCGAAGGAAGCATTTCCTTAAGATACTATGGCTTCAACTCTGGCAGATAATGTCCTTCTTTCAAAGCAGTTACATTTTTCAAAATGGTTAGCAAGATGCATCCTCCCACCTGCAGGAACTTAGAACAGCTATAGGGAAATGGCAGTGGAATCTTATTTGGGGGACAAAAATTTGTTGCTGCTCAGAGAAAAACATCAGGTTGAATGTGTTCTCTTCCTCTTGCTCCACCACCAAAGGCATGCCTGTTTGGTAGTTGTGCTGTCTGGGGAGCTGTGATAAGCCTCAGGGGCATCTTGTGCTCCTGGGTGGCTAGGAAAGTCAAACTTTAAATTATTTATTTATACTGATGTTTGTTCTCCTTCTCTAGACTGTAAATTCTTTGTGGGAAGGGAATGTGTCTATGAACTCTTTGTTATTGTACTCTCCTAATAACTTAGTATGGTGATCCGTGCATAGTACCTGCTCAGTGAATTGATTGATTTTTGCTTTCTTGATCATAACGATTGACCTTTCAGGGATTTCCCCCATGGAATTGCTGCCCTTGGGAAAAATCTGTGAAAAGTAACTTAAAATTTACCCCTGAAGTACTAAGATGTCATTCCCCTCCCCATTGCCCCAGAATCTGCTGCTGTCTCTGCTCACCAGGCAGTGTGATGTAGACAGAGATCCTTGGTGACCCCAGCTTCTCACCCAGGGGCACTTCCATGGACTTTCTCTTGCTAATTGTCCTACACTGATTTATCTCTGTGTATGTGTTTAGTATTTCTTGAATTCATTGCAAATTTATGTACACACAAATTAAGAAACACATTCTATAAGCTTATCATTTACCACATAGAGAGCAGAGCAATTCTTCTCAATTGTGGAGACAGACAGGTACTTGCAGTGAGTCACCAAGGGATTTGGAGGCATTTCTAGACCAGATAACTTAGAAACTAGAGTTGATACCCATTTCTTTAAAATAATTAGAAACAGGGTGGTGGGACAGATTAAGTCGCTACCATAATCCCTTTCAGCCTTATGGTTTAATTTTCTTTCAGTCATTTATCTAGTTCTTTTCACAAATAACACACTGAAGTATGTGGGTGGAATTATGAAAGAATCTGGATTTGTCTTCTCTGCTTTTCAGGTTTTTTCCAAGCTGTTTATGTACAGAATTAAATTATTAGATATCCTTAATGTCATTAAGGGAAATAAAAGCACTTCTGAGGCAAGAAATAGGAATGAATATATTCTACATTGTCATGTAATTCTTTTTTCTTTTTAAAAACGAACAGAACAAGTTTACAGTATGGGATCATGTGCTTAAAGAGGCTGAATTACGACAGGAAAGAACTAGAAAGAAGGCGAGAGGCAAGTCAACATGAAATAAAAGGTAAAATTTCCTCTTCCCAAATGCAATGTGTTGTTGTCACATGTCAAGCTCTCCACTTCATGTAGCAAATGGTGCTTTGACTCATTTATATTTCACCGCTTGGTGGTTGAAGTGCAATATTACTCCACATTGGCAGTGAGCAGTTATTTTAGTCCACAAGACACTTAGCATCTTCTGTCGAACTTTCTTTGGTCCACTGCTTTCAACCATCATTCATTCATTCATTCAATCGTATTTATTGAGCACTTACTGTGTGCAGAGCACTGTACTAAGCACTTGGGAAGTACAAGTTGGCAACATATAGAGACGGTCCCTACCCAACAACGGGCTCACAGTCTATAAGGGGGAGACAGACAACAAAACAAAATATATTAACAAAATAAAATAAATAGAATAATAAATATGTACAAGTAAAATAGAGTAATAAATCTGTGCAAACATATATACAGGTGCTGTGTGGAGGGGAAGGAGGTAGGGTGGGGGCGATAGAGAGGGGGAGAGGAAGGAGGGGGCTCAGTTTGGGAAGGCCTCCTGGAGGAGGTGAGGTCTCAGTAGGGCTTTGAAGGGAGGAAGAGAACTAGCTTGGTGGATGGGCGGAGGGAGGGCATTCCAGGCCAGGGGGAGGACATGGGCCGGGGGTCGATGGCGGTTCAGGAGAGAACAAGGTACAGTGAGGAGGTAAGCGGCAGAGGAGCGGAGGGTGCAGGCTGGGCTGCAGAAGGAGAGAAGGGAGGTGAGGTAGGAGGGGGCAAAGTGATGGAGATCCTTGAAGCCAAGACTGAGGAGTTTTTGCTTGATGCGTAGGTTGACTGGTAGCCACTGGAGATTTATGAGGAGGGAGTAACATGCCCAGAGCATTTCTGCACAAAGATGATCCAGGCAGCAGCGTGAAGTATAGACTGAAATTGGGGAGAGACGGGAGGATGGGAGATCAGAGAGGAGGCTGATGCAGTAATCCAGTTAGGATAGGATGAGAGATTGAACCAGCAGGGTAGCGGTTTGGATGGAGAGGAAAGGGCAGATCTTGGCTATGTTGCCAAGGTGAGTCCAGCAGTTTTTGGTGATGGATTGGCTCCTGAAATTGTCTTTCTTTATGTGTTTCCTGAAATGGTTTTTTCATAGAAATGATAGTTTTTCATTCAACTTTTCTTTTAATTGGTCTAGTTCATTTAGTATTTCCAATCAGTCGATATTTATTGAGCGCTTACTGTGTGCAGAACACTGTACTAAGCACTTGGGAGAGTACAATACAAAAGTTCTGCGAATCCCCACTCCAGGTATAACAGGTAGACAGATATGGGGGTTGTGTTATGCAATGAGAAGGCATAAAGGTCTGAATCCATTATCCTAGGACTTGACACTTCTTCTTGACACTTGACACTTAAGATCGTACATTGAAAAAGGGGACAATAAATAGTGCTGGGAGTCCTCAGTGGATTTGACCATTAGCAAACATGTTGGTTGACTCTTAGGGGATCACTGTGGTACCTATCCTCAGGAGTATGAGCTCCATGAGCATGAAGGGGGTTATTAACACCTTGAGATCAGACCTGAAGTGGATGAAGTGATCATTTTGGGCGGGACAGGCAGCCACAGTTAGTTCACCCTCCCGGTGGATGTAGAAAGGGGCCAGAAGTGGAAGCAAGATAATGGCTCCACTTTTGCCCCCTGTTGGCAAACTCCAGCCCCAACCTATGGGTTTCTCAAGCTGTCCACTGGGCTCTGGCAATGGTCCGAGGCTCCTATTGCCCCCAGGTGGGGAGTCAAGAATGATGCCTATCATGATCCCTAAACAACCCAGGTAATTCTCAGAAGACAAAACAAGTGTCAAGGCTCCAGAATTCATGTAGCAGCTGGAATGGATCTTGCAGGACGGCATAGACCCCAGTCTTCTGTGTCTAGAGATGCTGTCATCTGACGTAGATCCAACTTAGTTTCAGGAATGTCCACCAACCATCCCCAACAACCAACCAGATCCCACTCTGGCCAACTCCATCTCTACTCCACTGTCTGGCAGCCCTCCTTCCCCACCTCTCCATCTCTCCCTCCTTTTCCATCTCCTCCTTCTTCCCATTGGTCACCCTTTGCTTTTCCCTTTGTTCTCCTCCTCTCCCTCTCCATTTTTCCATATTTTTCCCCTCTCTTCTCCCTATCTTCCTTTCCACTATTTCCCATTCGTCTCCACCTCTTTTCCCATCTCTGCCAACACTGTGCCCTACGTTAGGCTCTAATCACTCTTAGGATCAAACATTGGCACACCTGCCTACCCTGGGATTCAAGAAACATCTCTATTGATCACATCATCCTGCTAACCCTCCAGATCCTTGCTAGCTCATCAATCGCCTTAGCACTTGAGAGTATAATCTGTGAATTTGCTAGTTATGGCTATTGTGTTGCTCCCTAGCTGGAATTTATTTAGTGCAACTCCCCTGCTAGATTGCAAACTCCTTGAGGGTAGGGATTATGTCTACTAACTTTTGTACACTTCCAAGTGCTTTGTACAATTCTTTGCCACCAGTGAGAGCTCAGTAAATACTGTTGAGTGACTGAATGATGTGCTATTCTTTATCTGTAAAATTGCTTACTTTTTTTCTTTTTCAATTCTCTTAATATTTTTAAGTACTATGTATTTGACAATTTGGTTCCAGTTGTCTCCCCCAGTAGATTGCAGTTTGGAGGGCAGGGAACTATGTATTTTCCTTATATGTTCCTAAGACTCTCATGCCCTCATCCCTGCCATAACTCAGATTTTCACTTTGAGCTTTGGCTAAAGCACTGTGTATTTTGACAAAGGCAAAATTAGCAATCATTTTTCTGACAACATGAGCCTGTCTGGATACGGTGTGACAAGGTTCCAGAAGATACAGTAATACAATATTTGTGCAGCATTGACCACAGTAAGTACCTAATGCGAGTTTTCCTTAGCCTGGAGTTGATTATGATGATGATCATGGTTCTGTGGAGAATTGGCAGTCACCCAGTGTACTGCTTATAGCACCTCAGCTGGCTCATTACTTAGGAGCAACCGGGTATTTTTTTCAGGCCTAAAATGGACTTGTTTAGGTTCTTTGCATCTGAAGGCTCTGACAATCTGAAGGCTGTTTTCAAGTAGACTGTTCAAATTGATTTTTAAGCTAGAATTAATGGGCCAAAGATGTAGCCAGGACAGAGTGTGCTTGGCCAAGCAAAAGATGCTTCTAACACTTTAATAGCCAATAAGCCAGAGTGATAGAATTCAATTACTCTTTTGAAGTGTTTGTCTTTATTGCAGATTATTTTTTTTAACTAGTATCTACACTTTTCCTCTTAGGGGCTCACACTTGTGGCTTTGTAGACAATAAATGTGGCACCTTGGCCTTTGGAATGGCATTCTGAGTAAAAAGTGATGAGCCCAGTCCATTCTCAGAACTTGACTGTACAGAAACAGCCTGCATGCTTTTATCTATTCCACAGTGCAAATTAACTTGGTCCTAATGAACAGGTTTTGAGGTGAGAAGATCACTTCTCAAATATGAATTAATACAGCAGAGTAGAGGTGAGTTCCTCGAGTGGTTCTGTGTTTAAGTCAAGAGTATAATAATTTCTTCATACAGGGAGGAAATACCCACTTGATTTTTAATGCTTAAAATAGAGTGACCAGTAATATGAAGACCTCTAGGAGATTAATCATTATAAAAACAACCACATAAATTGGGTATCTATTTTCAGGCAGCAATCCACAGCATGAAATTTGAAAAACAGAACATGATTCTTCAAGGTTTTTGGCACCAACCACTATCTCCCAGCGCAGGATTGGGGAGATAAATCTAAGGAGGTATATATGGCAATTTTCCATGAGCTTGATAAAGGAAATAATTAGCTGCTCTAAAAGACTTCATAGGATCAGGCTAAGGGGTTTTAAAAATACCTTGATTTATACAGATGGACATGCTGTATCTACATGGAATTGGAAGCTCCTTGAGGGCAGAGACCAGCATTCTAGTTTTATTGCCTGCTCCCAAGCTCCTAGTACAGTGTTTAATCGATCAGTGGTATTTATTGAGTGCCTACTGTGTGTAGAGCACTGTACTAAGCTCTAGAATGTAAGCCCAACCTCTAGATTGTAAGTTCATTGTAGGCAGGGGATTGTGTCTGCTTATTGTTGTATTGTACTGTCCCAAGGGCTTAATACAGTGCTCTGCACACAGTAAACACTCAATAAATATGATTACATGAATTGAATGTGCTTGGGAGAATACGATATAACAGAGTTGATAGACATATTCCTTGCCCATAATGAGCTTACAGTTTAGTTTAATCAATAGTAATGATGATGATAATGGGAGAGAATGTCACTATGTAATGGAGGGTGAGCTAAAAGCATTTCCTAAAAAGCCAAACCCTTTCAAAAAATAAATTCTCTTTGCAGGAACATTGTGTATTTATGATCAAATGTGGGCTGATAGCAACTGTGGTTAACAGCAAGAAATATGTGTTGCAACTGTCAGTTTGGGAACGACCGTGCTCTGAGCTATGCAACCTTGGGTATCGCAGCTGCCGAAGTGATACAATTCTGTTGACCCATGGCAGCAACAAGGTGACTGAAAGGGTCACTGCAAGGTTGGGGTCCCTGTGTAGTAATAATAAAATAATAATGATGGCATTTATTAAGTGCTTACTACATGCAAAGCACTGTTCTAAGCACTGGGGAGGTTACAAGGTGATCAGGTTGTCCCATGGGGGGCTCACAGTCTTAATCCCCATTTTAAAGATGAGGTAACTGAGGCACAGAGAAGTTGTGACTTGCCCAAAGTCACACAGTTGACAATTGGCAGAGCCGGGATTTGAACCAATGACCTCTGACTCCAAAGCCCATGCTCTTTCCACTGAGCCACACTGCTTCTCTAATAATAATAATAATGGCATTTATTAAGTGCTTATTATGTGCTTGGGAGTAACTGAGGCACAGAGAAGTTAAGTGACTTGCCCAAAGTCACACAGCTAACAATTGGCAGAGCCGGGATTTGGATCCATGACCTCTGACTCCAAAGCCTGGGGTTTTTCCACTGAGCCAAGCTGCTTCAAGAAGCAGAATTAGAAGTAGTGTCCCTAAATGTGATGGGAATGGAGGGTAACAATCTAAAGCTATGCCCCTCGCCTCAGCCCCAGCTTTAGGGTGTCAACAGTATTCAGCATCAGCAGAATGTGAGCATCTTCTGTGTACAGACTGCTTAACTTGGAGGGAATGTTCAACATGCATCCAACACTCCAGGAGTTTGCAGGCTAAAGGAGCAGACAGTAGACATAACTTGATTAATTAAAATTACAATTAAGAATGAGGACATGGAGGTATAATTGAAAGGAGAGAATGAACTATATCAATGCTAGTGGAACAACAGAACAGGGAAGGAGAGGGATGAATTTAGGGAGTGGCTGTTGGAAGGGGCTTTGAAAGAGCAGAGGGACATAAATTAGCGAAACTGAGAAGGGAAGGCATTCTAAGCAGAAGGAAAAGTAAGAGACTTGAATTGGATATGAGGGGGAGAAGTGAGATCAGTAGCAGCTAGGATGTGAGTGTGGTATGAGCAAAGAGTCCAAGCCAGGGAATCATTAGAGAGGAGAGCAGATAGATAATAACAATACTACTAATAATACTTGTGGTACTTGTTAAGCACTTACTATGGGCCAGGAACTATACTAAGTGCTGGGATGGGTACAAGCAAATCAGATAGGTAAGTGGAAACCAGTTGGTGCACAATATTAAAGCTGATTGCCAGGTATTCTTGTTTTCTACCGGAAGGAATAGGGAGACATTAGGAATCAGTGTTTGAAGAAAGGTGTGGAACATATAGCTTTAAGGCCTGGTCAAAGCCTTTATTAAATTACTTCATGCATTTCAATGAAGATCTAGAAAACTCTGAGCCAGAAGACAGCTACTGATTAATGGATTTGGAATAGGACCCATGAGAAACGGTAAGGAAAACGCCATTGTTCTGCCTAGAGGATGACTACTGAAGGGCGATTTTGTACCTGACTCAAGTAGAGAGGGTGGTACCCAATTAAAGATGAGTACCAATTCTCCATCTCTACTGAAGATGGAAGAAGAAATATACCTAAGTTCCCTGGGGTGTTTTTAGGTCATCACAATGAAGGATTCCTAACTCTAAGAATTGGCAGTCTCTCAAAAGTCTCTTCTAGACTGTGAGCCCGTTGTTGGATAGGGACCGTCTCTATATGTTGCTGACTTATACTACCCAAGCGCTTAGTACTACAGTGCTCTGCATACAGTAAGCACTCAATAAATACGATTGAATGAATGGAAAGGTCCTTGGAAGAAATTGGTGAACTGTAGGAATGGGATGAAATTGCATTTATCTATCATAGTTTAAGAGCTGGCCTGGCCAACATTGTATTTAGGGAGGTGCCACCCAGGATCTAAAGTGCTCTTGAGGAGGGTGAACATTTGGAGAAAAGCCGCAACTCCACTCCTCCTGAGAACCACCACCAATTTTTTTAATGGTGTTTGTTAAGCACTTACTATGGGCCAGGGGCTGTTCTAAGCCCTAGGGTATATAACAGCTAATTAGGTTGGACACAGTCCATGTCCCTCATGGGGCTCACAGTCTTAACCTCCATTTTACAGATGAGGTAACTGAGGCACAGAGAAGTGAAGTGACTTGCCCAAGGTCATGCAGCAGCAAGAGGCGGAGCCAGGAACAGAATCCAGGTCCTGCTGGATCCCAGGCCTATGCTCTAACCAGTAGGCCACGCTGCTTCATATGGCTCTGGTATTATCCCCGGCCACTACAACCCTATCCTGCTAGGCTCAGTGCAGACTATAGCTCCCAGGACCCCCTGAGCCCTCCATTCTCACATGTTTAGGTGCACACTTAACTTTATGTTGTCTCCCCATTTGTCCTCATCTCTGAGAGCAAGCAGACCACCATATGATCCAAGCTTAGCCCTGCATTCTTCCAGAAGGTAGAGGAGTGAAAGAAGTCTGAGGTTCCATTTTTTTTTTTAGTGGTATTCGTTAAGTGCTTGCTATGTGCCTTTATTAAGTGCTGATAGATACAAGCTTATCAGGTTGGACACAGTCCCTGT
This sequence comes from Tachyglossus aculeatus, assembly GCF_015852505.1. NCBI lineage: Eukaryota > Metazoa > Chordata > Mammalia > Monotremata > Tachyglossidae > Tachyglossus > Tachyglossus aculeatus. The sequence continues at coordinate 29,989,322 of NC_052079.1, read as the reverse complement.
CCCACATGGGGCTCACATCCCCATTTTTCAGATGAGGTAACTGAGGCCCAGAAAAGTGAAGCAACTTGCCCAAGGTCAAATAGCAGGCAAGTGGCAGAGTTAGGATTAGAATCCAGGTCCCTCTGACTCCCAGCCCATGCTCTATCAAGTATTCCACCTGACTTCAAAGCCTTAATGAAGGCACATCTCCTCCATGAGTCCTTCCCCAACTAAGCCCTACTTTCCTCTTTGCCCACTCCCTTCTGCATTGCTCTGATTTGCTCCTTTTGTTCTTCTCCCCTCCCAGCCCCAGTGTTTATGTACATATCTGTAATTTATTTATTTATATTAATGTCCGTCTCCCACCCTTTAGACTGTAAGCTCCTTATGGGCAAGGGAATGTGTCTGTTCACTGTTATATTGTACTCTCCCAATCACTTAGTACAGTGCTCTGCACGCAGTAAGCATTCGATAAATATGATTGAATTAATGAATAGGCCACGCTGCTTCTCTACGGATTCAGCCTACTGTTGTGAAATGTTTTTAATGTGAGTTCCCACTCCCTTCTATTTCTAGATGTGCTGGTATGGAGCAATGATAGAGTCATCCGTTGGATTCAAGGAGTTGGGCTACGAGAATATGCAAACAATGTCCTTGAAAGTGGTGTCCATGGATCGCTTATAGCCCTCGATGAGAACTTTGACTACAGCAGTTTAGCTTTATTATTACAGATACCAACACAAAACACACAGGCAAGTCCCCCACAATGATTTTCACCATTAAAATGGATTTCTCTGTAAGAGAGCAACTGTTCTGGGAACAAATGCAAGATTCATCAGTTTTGTTTTTATAGTATAACAATATCCAACCTATGGCGAGTGTTGGTTCTTGAAGTTGATGATTGACACTCTGTACCTCCGATTCTGAGATGAGAAATATGAAAATGGCAGGTGGTGTGTTCAAAGCTAAAAATGACTATTCTGAATATTTAAAATGAATGTCCAGAGGCCAGGGTCCTATTTTCACAGTTGTCTTTACTGCCTAATTATTCACAGCCTCTTACCATCCTCCTTTTGCTAACCATGGAGACCAACATAAGAGACAGATATTTTGGTTCTGATAGAAACACTTGCTTCAAGTAAAAGTGGCCTATATAGTTTCTTGTTGTTGGTTCTTTAAAGAAATGACTGCATCTGTGGTTTCTTTGGTGTTTATAGGCAAGACAGATTCTCGAAAGGGAATACAACAATCTCTTGGCACTGGGAACTGAGAGGAGACTGGATGAAGTAAGTTATTTGATTAAATTCAAGAATGAAATTTGTAGGTTCCATAGAAAACTTGGTCCCGTTGGAATAACATCTGTACTCATTTCTGTTCTTGTTCTGTGGGTAGAATAGCTAGTCTTCAGTATTTTTGTATGGCATTGTTAATACTTACTGTGTACCAGACACTACTAAACACTGAAGTACATAAAAGCTAATCAGGTTGGATACAGGCCATGTACCACATGGGGCTCGGTCTTAATTTCCATTTTACAGATTAGGTAATTGAGGCATAAAGAAGTTGAATGACTTGCCTAAGGTCACAAAGCAGACAAGTGGCAGAGCAGGGATTAGAAGCCATGTCCTTCTGACTTCCAGGCTTGTGTTCTACCCACTAGGCCATGCTGCTTCCTCTCTTTATGATACCCATCTTAGGCAATATGTTTAATTAAAATAATTTAAAGTGACAAATATTTCAAAAAAAATCAGGCAATATGATTTTCTTAGTAATCTGTTCAATTGAATAGTAACATGCTACTCAAAATGATAATGCATTTCCGAAGTTTTCATTGGGATGTTTTGAAAAGCAACAGAGAAATTTCACTAAAAACTTAAGGAAATGATTGGTAACACGGAAGTCAATTGGGCTTCTTATTCAATGGTGACAAAAAGATAATATGGATAGAGTCAACTATCCAACTGCCTTGTATTTTGATCTTTCCACAAGTCATTTGTTTTAAATATTATTTGGGAAATCGTTCTGATATTGAACTCATTTAATGAAACTAAAGGAAGTTCATATTTTGGTTCATGAATTTGCCAATTTGTAATAACAACAGTGGTGGTATTTGTTAAATGCTTACTATGTGCCAAACACTGTATTAAGCACTGCAAGTTAATCAGGTCAGACACAGTCCCTGTCCTATATGGGGCTTGCAGTTTAAGAGGGGGAACAGATATAGGTGGCATAGCCTGAGATTAGAACACAAGTCCTGTGACTCCAAAGCCCATGCTTTTTTCCTCTAGTCAATGCTGCTTCTTGAAAATCCCTAATTCACCCAAATTGTCAAGGAAGAGGCACAGGCCTGGAGTTCTGGTGCCAGAATCCCACCAGTAGCAGTGGGCTACTGCTACTTTGGCATATTCATTCAATCATTTATTGAGCACTTACTGTGTGCAGAGCACTGTACTAAGCGCTTGGGAAGTACAAGTTGGCAACATATAGAGACGGTCCCTACCCAACAACGGGCTCACAGTCATATCCTACTGAGAGCTCACCTCCTCCAAGAGGCCTTCCCAGACTGAACCCCCTTTTTCCTCTCCTCCTCCCCATCCCCCCTGCCCTACTTCCTTCCCCTCCCCACAGCACCTGTATATATGTTTGTACAGATTTGTTACTCTATTTTACTTGTACACATTTACTATTCTATTCATTTTGTTAATGATGTGCATTTAGCTTTAATTATATTTGTTCTGACGACTTGACACCTGTCCACGTTTCATTTTGTTATCTGTCTTCCCCTTCTAGACTGTGAGCCGTTGTTGGGTAGGGACCGTCTCTATATGTTGCCAACTTGTAGTTCCCAAGCGCTTAGTACAGTGCTCTACACACAGTAAGCGCTCAATAAATAAGATTGAATGAATGAGTGAATGGGCTGGGAAGGCCCAGAACCCCATGGGAAATGTTTTGTCTCTTCACTATTCTTAGATTTGTTATTTCCAATTCAATGTCATTCATCAAGAATTTCCATCCTGAGATGTTTTAAATCTACAGCTTTGTTCCCCCTTGTCTATCCTCCTTTGGCCTCTGTTTTCCAATTTCTTTGGCCTGAGTAATGGAGGAGAAAAAGAGGAGAGAGAGAGGGGTGGGAGGAGAGGAAGACGGAGGGTGGGGAGGGGAAAGGGGGAGAGAGATCCAAGAAATCGTCCATTCAGCCAGCAGGACTAGGCAAAAATCCTACCTCAATAAACTCAGAATCAGAGGGATAATGTTTCAATTTAACAGCACCAAGATGTGTTAACAATCAGGGGGCATTTTGTTTAGGATATGTTAATCTATTACCTTAATGCAGTCCAGATGTTGATGAAAAATCCTGTGGAAGGAAAAATGCAACCCTAAAATCCAAGGAGGAGAAAGAACAGGGGGTTTGACAGAGCAGTAGAAGTCAAAATAATATTTATTATGTGCTCACTGTGTGCAAAGTAATGTACTAAGTGCTGGGAAAGAAATGGATGAGAGGGGATTAAGCCACAGGAATGGCTCTTGGAAGGGGCTTTGAAAGAGCAGAAGGCTGTTATTTAGTATAGCTGAAGAGTGGGAAGGTATTTCAGGCAGGAGGAAAAGAGTGAGCAATAGATTGGATGTGAGCCCTCAAGGGCCACACAATATAATAAAGAGGGAAAAGGGACTGACAACAGACACATAAGGAGAGGTAAAACAATACAAATAAAGAAACGATATAAAGGCAAAGATAGTGATAAATTAAAAAACAATCAAGAAAGATAACTTTGGACAGAGGGGCAGGGTGACAATAAGGGGAGCAGGGGGATTCGAAGGGAGACTAATGACCTTGGGTAAGTCCCTTCTCGGGGCCTCAGTTTCCTCACCTGTAAAATGGAGATTCAATATCTGTTCTCCCTCCCCTATAAACTGTGAACCCTGGTGGACTAAGGACTGTGTCCAATTTGGCTACCTTGTACCTGCCCCAGTGCTTAGTACGATGCCTGTAACATACTAGTGTTATCATCCGGTCCTAGTGATTTGTTCATCCATTTGGAAGAAATTGGAATGGAATTGGAATGAAGAAATTCATTCCTGTGTACCTTTTACACTGACTTCCTCCCTAGGCAGATAACTACTTTTTATAGACTTGAAGAACCTTTTGTATTAGCTGTTGCATCCCAAAGAAAGTGCTCCTCAAATTCTCTTCTTAGCCTGCCTCATTTCTTTGTGCACTTGACTACTACTCTTTACATGGGCCTTGCTTCTGGATGGCTCCTGGATGTATCAGGTGAGGAGCAAAACAAACATTGATTCTATTCACACAGAGTAGATACCTGACATAAGAATAAAAAAAGCAAATATGTGATACATGCCTCATCCCATTTGGTGATTTACTAACACCAGACTACTCTAGCAGAAAGAAGTGGAAAAATCAAAGCTCTGATCCAGACAATTCAAGCCAATCAGAGTATTTTCAGAGTAGAGTGAGTGTTGGAGAGGCCCTGAATAATATGAACATTTGGCCCAGTTAGGTTTGGTCTGAGGGGAAAGTGTTGAGAGCTAATGGGAGATCATCTTTGCTGCTTCCTTTTAACTTGTAATTTGCAAAAAATCACTGAGGTATTATTACAATTTGAATATTACTGAGATGTCCATGTGGCTCAAACAAGTCCGACAGTTAAGTTAATGACATTTCTGCAAATATGCGCAGAGAAAGGATTGAATTGACAAAGATAGTAACACTAGTGCTTTATGTTGACACAAACCACTCCACACCAGATGGTCACACACATTAATTTTTCACCACATCGTTTTAAAATATGTGTTATCTTTGGGAGATGCCTATTCAGGCCTGAAAGCCATAATTACCTTCTCTTCAGATAAAATACTTAAATTTCTATAAAATCTGAAGATATAAAAGAATGAAATCTATAAGATCCTATTCCATATTTAGACATTCAAATTACCCTTTCTTTAAGATAGACATCCTATTCAAAAAATTTTCTGTCGCCTTAAAGAGGCAAAATGTCTCTAGTATCAGAATGTAGCTATGCATTGAGCTGAGGAAGAGTGTGGAGGACTAAGCACAGGTAAAATAAATTTCACTGTCTCACTTTGCAGAATGCCCTGGAAAAATTAAGAACAGTATTTGTGGGCGGTAAGGGGAGAACTCTGGAGAATTTATTCTTTTCATACTGATCCAGATAACCAGGATATCACACCTTGTGTTATGATTCAAAAATTCAATACTGTGTTTTCATAGAGCGATGACAAGAACTTCAGGCGCGGCTCCTCGTGGAGAAGACAGTTTCCTCCCCGTGAGGTACATGGAATCAGTATGATGCCTGGATCTTCGGAAACACTGCCAGCAGGATTCAGATTAACTACAACATCTGGGCAGTCACGGAAAATGGCAACAGACGGTACAAAAAAAATGTTTTTGCTCTTAATCTTTTTCCATGAGATGTCAGTCGATCAAAATGCTCATTATTACTTTGTCTTTGGTATGAAAGTTTCTTTGCAGTGTCAGCATAGACCAGAATACTTGGCATGAGCCTTAAGTCCTGAATAGTTGCGATTTAGTTTACAAGCCATTAGCAGCCCCTGACAGGTACCCCCAGGAACAATAAACCCCAATGACATATCAGCCTCCAGCGGGGGTGTGGCTAGCTTTGGCCACTCTTCTCCTAGCATTGGTATTCTGTCCACCCTCAGCAATGCTCACATTATTCCTTTGCTTCTTCTGGAGCCTTCACCTTGGCTTCAGGTGCCCACAGAGGAACAGGAGGGATGGATGACAGAGTAGTGGAGAGATGTCCCACAAATTACAAGCCTTTGGAGAAACGGCAATACCAAAAGCCATAACCTTATCCTTTTTGGTGATGGCACATACCCTTCTTCTCTCCCCAGTGACCTGCCTCTGTGAGCAGAAAGATAAAAATATCTACGGGCACAGACATTGACTTATATAGACTAAAGCATCATTGCTTGAGAACTGTCATTAGGTTAGAGTTATGCTTGCTCAGTAGAAGTAAGAAAGGGTCACCCTTCCCTTCCTGAACAGCACAGAATTGTAAAATCCTCAAGCTCTCATCTAAGCAGGTGAATCATTAAGCAATACAAGACAGGTCATTGCCTGTTCTTTTCTTAAAGATATTCAGGGATGGAGACTCTGCCACTTCCTTTGGTTAGACATTTCACACACGGTCAGGCCCAAGTTACCACAAGTTAGTCAAACCCCCAGTTTTTTACTGAATTTTCATCAGTTTTAAGTCTCTTTCTTCTTTTTGGAAACTCAGTGGACTTGGAGAGTACTATTATATACATAATTGTTCTTTGTACTGGAAGAACACATTCTGATGGTGAAGTTCACCTATGAGTGTGTGTTGTTTGGCCAATGGGAGGCCTGTGGTCATAGCCCCAGTGGACATAAAAAGGCTGTCCCTTGCTGTGATGTCAACTGACTGACCAACTATTATTCAGGATGGTCACCACAAGGCCTGCATATGCTTGGAGGAGGCCTTAAATCACCATTTACCTTTTTTCCCAAAGCTAAACTATCTCCCATATAAGACCCTTCTCTGTATCTTTTCATCCTTCCTACTGGATGTCTCCTGGACAGAGTGAAGGTAGAGAAATTCTTGCATAACCTATTCCCATGGTGTTTTTTGAGGTAACTTCATGATAGTGTTGGCTCACAATCAAACTCTAGTCATCTATGACTTCTAGGTCTTAGTCTACTGGTCTTGTTCCTAGCCAATCTTTCCCCGCTTTGTATTTGTGTTGCTAGTTTTTGTTTTTTTCTGATTTTGAATCATTTTTCTACCACCATTTAATCCAACTTGTCAGAGTCTGAATTCTGTTCCTGTCTTTTTAAGTGTTATAAATGCTATATCATCTCAGATTGGATGGGCAAGCTCTTTGTGTACTACAAAATGACAGATTGTCTGGGGACTGGTTCTTATGAGACACCAGTTGTTGTTCCCCTATGTGGACACAAAGTCATAGGTAACTTAGCACAGAATGATGTAAACCACACTTTAACTTGTCAAAGAAGCTCTCACTTGAAACAACATTAGAAGCCTTCGTGGAGTCTAGATTGTTCACATGTATTATTTACCTCATGGGTGCAGTCTGTCACAAAGGGGGAAAAAAAATGTTGCTTCCTGTCACTTTTTATTCTCCTGGAGATTGATTTGTTTGTTCTGGTAACTTCCTTGTTATCAGTGTTAAAAAGACTGTTCTCTAACTAGTGTTTTCAAGTTTCCCCACTGTAAAGGTGGGTAGAAAACTGGCCGTTTTTCACGGGTTACCAAAAATAATGGCAAGTAGCTGTGCAAAAACACCTGTCAAAGCCTGATTCTTGCCCTCTGCTCTTTCAGTCCAGTAATCAGTGATATTTATTGAGTGCTTACTATGTGCAGAGTACTGTTCTAAGCACTTGGGTGAGTAGGATATGAGTAAGACCCACCTTGATCAGGTGACCCATTAACACATAAAGGGTCTACCTTTTCAGGCTTCTGCTATCAAGTATCAGGTTTCCCTTCTTGTCTACTAGGCATTGTTTTTCCTGGTTCTGCTCTTTTGCCTAAATTAACAGGAAAACGTTTTTGTTTCCTTTTACCTCTCATTCTAGTTGCATGCCCCTGGTCCTTAAGTGATAGTGCTATTTCTCTGCAGAGTAAAAACTGTGTGATTCGATACTTCACCAATCAAGAAAACTCTTCTAACTGGCATCTTCCAATATAAGAGCAATCCTGGCCCATAGATTCTTTATGAGGACACCTCTATGCAGTAGGAAGACTTTATAGTGATCTGAATCGTTTTTGCCTTTTTTTAAAATGGTATTTGTTAAGTGCTTATTATTTGTCAGGCACTGTACTAAGCACATGGTTAGATACAAGATGGTCAGGTTGGACACAGTCCAGGTGACACATGGGTCTCACAGCTTTAATCCCCATTTGACAGAAGAGGCAACTGAAGCACAGAGAAGGTAAGTGCCTTGCTCAAGTTTAAGTCCTTTCCTCATAGTAGGAAGCAGGGGAGCTTTGTGCAAGCCTGCAGTAAGACGATCCTGATCAGTAAAAGATTCAGTGGCCAACCATAGGTGGTTACATCTTAACTAAAAAGGGGAACTTAAGCACTGCACTGCTTCAGTATTCAGTCAATCATATTTATTGAGTGCTTACTGTGTGCAGAGCACCGTACTAAGCACTTGGAAAGTACAATTCAGCAATAGTTGGTAGTTCAGTTCAATAGTTCAGTAGCCAGCGTCCTCTTAAACTGGTAACTGAATGAACCATGCAAAATTATCCTTGAGGGAACATTTCTCAGGCCCTCACACTGAATCAAAGAGACAATAGGTCTTTCAAGGCACAGCCATGCCTATGGATAAGATCTCACTGCCATCACTTCTTCAAAGTCAAAGACAGCACATAGGTGCAGGCATACACACATATTGTTGGGACCTAATTTCCTTTTAGAAGGGTCTTCCATTATTCCTTCAGATCCCATGGGTGTCCCACCGGCGATCTCATTATCTTATATCTACCCCAGTGCTTAATACTGTGCTTGGCACATAGTAAGTGCTTAACAAATACCACTATCATCATTAGTATTACTATCCTTCAGGCATTCCTGGAATGCTTGTTTCCCTCCTTGAGCTTTAGTCAGTCATTAGTACTTGCTGAGGTGCATCTGCATTAATTGAGTTCATTCTGACAGTCCTTTTTCATTTAGGTTAGCCAGTTTTCTTGAACTCCTTTGCCTAGTATGTTTTCTTCCCTCCAACTTGTCTTCTTTCCTGATTTGCTTCCATAGAGATACTGAGTTTGAGATACTGGTTCTTTTTACCATCCCTCTTCAGGTTTCCCCAATTAATTCTTTCCTGTTATTCAAGAGTGACCCCAATGCAATTTAAACACTAGTGAACTAATGAATTACTTTTCTCACAGATCAATTGTATATATTGTGCACTTGAGAGAGTCCAATACAACAGAGTTCGTAGATATATTCCTGCCCAAGAAGCTTACCGTCTAGGAGTAGCTCACAATTTTTTTCCAGATCTCAAAATAAAATGACGATGAATCTAAAAAGGTAAGATGACATAAAATGAGGAATAGGCACATGGAGACTCACCAAGAATAAAACTGTCCCTGAAAGAAACACACACAAAAAAGCAAAAAATACCTGCTCTCCCTCCTGCTTAGACTGTGAGCCTCTTGAGGGACAGTGACTGTGTCTGACCTGATTATCTTGTATCTACCCCAGTGCTTAGTACAGTGCTCGCAAGTAGTAAGTGCTCAACAAATACCAATAATATTATTATTAATGCAAAGTTCTCTCTGTGCCGGCAACTCTGAGGGAGCAGAGGAGCCAGGCCTGGTTAAGGAGGCTGTAGTGGTGGCAGACAATCTCCTGATTCATCTGCCCTCTTTGCTATGGTTCTTATTTAGATCAGTGATGGAAGAACAGGCCACATTTGTCCCTTCCAGTGTGATACAGGATGTCTGGAATCATTAGTTTGAGCAGGTCTTAGCTCTTCTGGATGAATATGGCAACTTTAAGTCATTGTATTTATTGAGCACTTACTGTGTGCAGAGTACTGTACTAAGAGCTGGGAAGAGTATGACATAACAGTAAGTGGATGCATTCCCTGTCCACAACAAGCTTACAGTCTATAGGAAGATAACTTTCCCAGCCACTGCTACAGAAATTGAGTCTTTCTACAATACCTTCATTATTTCAGACATGTGATCCTGATATAGTCCTTTTTCATTTCATATCAATAATTCCGACACGACTTTTTGCCACCTTAAAATTTCCATTCTTATTTTGCTGCCATGCTTCAAAACCTCCGACAACTAATTGATTCTATTTACGATTTCAACTCAATAAGAAAAGTATGACAAGAAAGTCTGCTTGTAAAAAAAAAAATAGACCATTTAGAATTATAGTAGCTGTTGCCTAAATTTCTGAAAGTAGGTCATGTGCTCCAAAGAAATTATTGTGTCTTAGAGACTGTGGGTGATAACCTTTTCTAAAATAAACATATGTGCTAAAAAAGTCATCTATCACTTCAAAACCTAGCTGCCTGAAAACAGAATATGTTTAAAAACAGGCTAGCCTTGACCAGGGAAGATGACTTTTTTCTGAATGAAGAAAAAGTGCTTTTCTCTGTTCAGAATCACTTTGGAGAAGAAAAAAAAAGTTCCATTGCATCTGAACTGTGCTTTTAAATATTCATCTCACTGCTAAAGCATTTTTCTCCATTTATAGTTGCTTCATCGAGATTGCAGAGGTTAGACAGCTCTACCGTTCGTACATACTCATGTTGACAAGCCTATCAAAGAAGACAGCACTGAACTGCTGTGAGTAGTGACTGTTTTTTTTAAAATGTGAACCTCGAAAAGGCACACCATTCACTAATAGTACAGAGTTGAAATAGCCGTTAGTATAATTAGAAAGACATTTCCTGTTCTTATTCTAGATCTATCCTGCTGTTTCTGAAGTCCCAGTTTCCTCAACTGTAAAATGGGAGTTAAAATCCTCCACTCTCCAACTTGGACTGAGTCCCAAGTGGGACAGGGACTATGTAGATAAACTTGTATCTACGTCAGCATTTAGAACAGTGCTTGACACAAAGTTAGCACTTACCAAATACCACAAACAAAAATGACGGAGTTGGGTGCATTTTTGGGTGGGTGTTTCATCCTTGTCCCAGTTGGCTAGGACAGAGAAGAACAATTAATCAGTAGTATTTATTGAGTCCCTATTGTGGGAACAGAACTGTATTAAGCCCTTGAAAGAGTAGGATAAACAAGCCTGATGCCTGTTTTCAAGGAGCTGACAATCTATAGTGAATCAAAGTCCTGATGGATCCATCAGTTCCCTCAAGGCCGTCTCAGGGCCCTACTTTTACCTCTTTCTTTCTTCCCCTTTCTTCCTTCCTCAGCACAGTCTGTTCCTTCTGAATTTCCCCCTTCTCTGAGAGACCCCTCCCCATATAGAAAACCCATACCAACCTCTGCACTTCCATCTTCTTACAACAGCACTCTACCAACCATTTCAGATCTTTGACACTCTCCTCAACTGACTCATGCCCCCTCCAGTACCCTGGCTGACAATTTTATCAATAAAGTAGGGCCATTTCCTGAAGGCCCACCTGCATCCCATTGACATCCTCCTATTACCATGCCCACATTCTCCTCCTTCCCAAAAATGTCTTTCAAGAGTCCTGGCCTGCTCTTAAACTCCATCCCTTTGATCTGTACTCTAGCCATCACCTCCTCTCACCTTTTACATCTGCTTCCTTAGAATAATACTGGCATTTATCCATGCACCCAAGTTGGAGCTGAAGGTACTTCAGGTGTCTCCATGAATAATTAAGGGATTTATTGAGCATTTATTATGTTACAAACACTGTGCTATGCCCTGGAGTCAGAGTCCTTGTCCTGCACAGGGCTCACAGTCAAAGTGAGAAGGAGAATGGGTATCTGAGGAAACTGAGGCACAAAGCAGTTAAGTGACTCACCTAAGGTCAACCAGCTGGCTAAGTAGATTAGAACACAGGCCTCCTGACTCCCAGTTCCACATTCTCCCCACTGGACCACACTGCTCCTACTCTCCTCCGTTATCTTGTTGCTAACTTCAATTCTTCTTATACCATTTGCATACTGAAAAAAAATCATCCATTTCTTCTACTGTACCTTCCTGCCCAAACTCCATCAATGGGCTGAATATCCATCTTGCCTCCACTTCCTCATCCCCAACATTCTCCTTGACCCCTGCAATTTGGTTTCAGCCCCTTGAATCTACAACAACCATATTCACCAGACCTTGTTCCGGCTAAAGCTAGCAGGCTGTCTTTTTTCCTTGACTGCCGAAGCTGTCTTGGACATAGCTGCGGACTGCCTTTTCCTAGAAATCATCTGTGGCCTTGGGTTGACAGAAGATTATTTTCAAACTCCAGGGGTCGGCTCCAGAGCCATTGCTTGTTCTTCTAGGAGCCAAATGTGACTCTGGAGCCAGGGAGTAGGAATAAGCATTTAAAACTACTATCAAGGGAGGTGTTGGGGGGGTGGGGGGAGATGAAACAGGACAGGAGCGACCACCCCACAATAAGTGAGGCAGGCCTTAGTCTCTTGGGGCTCCCAATGGCCCCTCATGGGAAGTCTTCCCCACAACTGCTTGGACTACCTTTGTCCTGTTTTTAGGCCAGGGGATCCTAGCCCCTTGTTTGCCAGGCATGGAGTTCCCACAGGATTGGCAGCTCTCCTGAACCCGGTGGAAAGGTAGGACTTGAGCACTTTCCCAGTGGCCCCAGCCTGACCAGTGGCTGGCCTCAGAATCGCGACGGATGATATCCTGCTTTAACCCAGGGAGTCAATCAATCAATCAATCAATCGTATTTATTGAGTGCTTACTATGTGCAGAGCACTGTACTAAGCGCTTGGGAAGTACAAATTGGCAACACATAGAGACAGTCCCTACCCAACAGTGGGCTCACAGTCTAAAAGGGGGAGACAGAGAACAGAACCAAACATACCAACAAAATAAAATAAATAGGATGGAAATGTACAAGTAAAATAAACAAATAAATAGAGAAATATGTACAACCATATATACATATATACAGGTGCTGTGGGGAAGGGAAGGAGGTAAGATGGGGGGATGGAGAGGGGGACAGGGGGGAGAGGAAGGAAGGGGCTCAGTCTGGGAAGGCCTCCTGGAGGAGGTGAGCTCTCAGCAGGGCCTTGAAGGGAGGAAGAGAGCTAGCTTGGCGGAGGGGCAGAGGGAGGGCATTCCAGGCCCGGGGGATGACGTGGGCTGGGGGAGTCAGGACCACCAATCCCAAGAGCCCCAGCAGAGGTGGGGATAGAGGCTCCTGGCTTCCACTGGAGGGTCCAGATGGCAAGGAAGGGGTCACAACACTGCCTGTACCCAAACGAGGGGAGGCACAGACTATCCCATGCTGATGCCAGCCCTCTGGTCCACCTTGCCTTTCCTTTCCTCCTCTGGCAGCAACAGCTATAGCAGTTAAGCAGCCACGTGTCATCTGGGGACTCCCAAAAACCAAGTAGCCCTGAGCTCTCCCCCTCTAACCATAGAGGGCCAGGAGGCTGTGGGTTGAGCCAGAAGGCATGATGTAAAGGATGAAGCATTTTAAAATATCACTGCCAGGCAAGGTATTTAGAACCGTTAGATTCACAGTAAAACAAGCTGTGCTAATGTGTGTTTATACTGCATGACTGGTTCCTGGGGCTCAATGGTTTCATTTGGTTTGCCACGTATGCACCAAAAAGGTTGTCAACCCATGCTCTATCTCGCTTTTCTTTACTGGATCTTTGTCCTCCCCTCGCCCTTGTAATCTGGATATCTTTTCTCCCCACTGGTTCTCACAAGCTGCCTGTACATCTACTCACGTGGTTTCAGCTATCATCTTCATTAACGTAACTGTCAAATCTATCACTGCAGCCCTGTCCTCTCATCAGCTTTAGAGTGTCACATTTCATCCTCTTTCTAGAACTTTTCCACTTGGATTATTTGCCAGCACTTTAAACACAACAGAATGGAACTACAATGTTACGAGTTACAATGGAACTCATCATCTTACCTTTCCCATCGTGGTCAACAATCTCACCATCTCTCCTGTACCAGACTCTCCCAGCCTTGGTGCCTTTTAAATTCTTCTCTGTCTTTTACCTCACACAAATAGTTGATCTCTCCATCAGTTGCTTCCCTCTTACCTTTCCCACTATACCCCAGCCTGTACTTTTTTCTCCTCCTAAGCTAATCTTGTCACTGGATGGTTTTTGCTACTCTCCTGTCACTGAACTGGGACTCTGCCTTCCCTTCAAATCTGCCAACTCTTCTCCTTCCCTGATCATGTCACTTCCTTCCAGCTACCTCACTGAACTTATCTGTGCCTCACTTTCCTCATCTGTAAAATAGGTATTCAAAACCTGCTCTGCATCCCATTTAGCCTGGGAGTTCCTGTGAGGGCTAAAAACTTTCTGATTTGATTATCTGGTATCTACCACAATGCTTGGCCCATAGCCTTTAACAAAAAGCACACTTATTACCTGTTTATTACTTGCTCAGTTGCTTCTTTTTTCTCTAATATGTCCTTCCTAATGTGAGGACGGACAGAGTAGAGAAGCCCATATGATTACCATGGACTGATTAGGGGGATTGCTATGAGATTACACTAAGAATTGACTTGTCTGGATAAAAAAGCAAATTGAAAAGGGACATCATTGAAATTCAGGAAAAAAAATGTTGAGAGGTGAGCATGGAATTGTTATTTACCATATTCCTAAAAGGTAGGTTCAAAACAAAGGAAACACTTCTTCATGGAGCAGGAGTAAGTATCTGAAATTCATTACAGCAACAGTTCAATAAGTTAGTTTTGGAGAAAGTCAGACAAATCTAAGCCCAGTTGGAATTGCAGGAGAGAAATTTAGATGGTCCATCCTAAAACATTAAGACTGTGGCAGATGGACCATTCCTCTGACCAAGTAGTGGCATTTCTCCAGATCTTAAGGATTACATCCCAATACCATGTGGACATTTTTAATGGTTATACTGTATGTCCAATTCATATTCAGCTTTTGAAGATCTCTTCTTCCCTGGTCTTTTGTCAACTTTTCTTGTACTTATCTAGTCTCTTTTCATTCTTAATTTGTTCTGTATGTTTTTCATGTTTACTATCTGACACTGCACTTGTCCCTGTAACTTTCCTTTTTTTCAGGTATATTTAATAGCATCTTCAAATTCAAGAAGTGGGTTTTTGAGTCCCTTACTCAGGGCAATAACAACAAGCTAATGTATGCCTGTGGAAAAACAAGCACGATGTCCCCCCAGCTTGATGCCAAGCCATTAATCATTGCCCACTGTAACTCTTAATTTTTCTCTATCTCCCTGTCCATCCAGCAGTATAGTCAAGACCTTACTTTCCTAACTGGACAATGATGATGATGACATCAAGAGCTCTCCTGTAATCTAGATAATTAAATGGTATCTGTTAAGCATTTACTGTGTGCCAAGCACTGTAGTAAGCACTAGATTATTTGCATTTATTGCTACATTCTTGTTTATGTGGCCCGACACTGATATAGTCTGGTTAAACTTACAGTGCAAATTTTGCTCTCAGCAATTATGATTGGTTCCTACACTATCCTTCTAGTTGACTGCAAATCAGTTGTTTGAGTATTTTCCCCAGATTAAGATCTCACTTTGGCTTTTTGGCTAGACTATTTTCTAGTCTTTGGTGACATGGCAATTACAACCACCAAATTCTCAAGGATGTCTGTTATAAGGCCTCAACGACTGAAAATTTTTTTAAAAAACGATATATTTAATAGGGTTCTTCATCATGATAATAGTGATAGTACAGTTCTTGGCACTTAGTAAGCACTTAACAAATACCGCTAAGCACTGGAGTAGATATGATGTAATCAAATCAGTCCCCATCCCACAGTTGAGGGAGAACAGGTATTTAATCCCCATTTTACAGATGAGGAAACAGAGGCTGCATCGCATAGAAGTAAATTACTTACTGGGCTGATATAAAGATGAAAAACATGCCTTGACATTTGTGATTTAGAGCTGGTGGTTAAGTTCCAAACTCCTACTCAATTTCCTCTTTCATTATTCAAGAACTGTGGTGGAAAACTTAATGATATTTACATTTCAGGTAAGAGTTTCTTTAAGGCTACTTACCTCATTACTTCATGCAGTTTGCTGAGCTGGAACAGGTTGATTGACAAAGACTGATAACTCTCTGTTAAATGTTTCTTTAGATGTCATCTTTTCAGTCTACTCCACCTGAAGTGCACTATCACCTTAGAAGAGAAGCAGTGAAAACCACTTGGACAATGGGAAATAAATACTAGTAAAGGTTTATTAAGGTAAAAATGTTATGATCTTTTCATGCTAAATTATTGTTTCATTTACTACAATTCTGAAAATACATCACTTTTAAAAGCATCACAAAAATTAAAAAGATATGTACACTAGATGCTTTTGTGAAATGGAGCCATTCATTTTACACATTGTTCCATCTGTTTTATTGTGTAATATACTAGACATATTTATGTATTACAGTGTGTTTCTTTTAAAAGTGTAAGTCTTATGTAAATGTATATAAATATGATTTTTAAAAAAATAAAATTTATGGTTCATGGAGTCTGGGTGCAAACACTTGACAATTCCAAGTCAGTACTCCTGTTTGTATCTTTCCATTCCACCATTTTTACAGTTTTTGAATTGTAACAGTCTAATGAATATGTTTAGCAAAGTTAGAAGCTTCAACATGTTCCTCCTCAAAGTCTGTCAAAGCTGAACACCTGCCTCTGATTAGATATAATAGAGAATGATTTGACCTGGATCCCAGATGGAATTCAACTCAAATCAGAAATGTCAGAACCCTACGGAAAAGCACTGATGGCTCATTCTCTTTTTCAACGTGAAACAAACTGTTTACAGGAATCAAAAGCAAGTACTAAAAAGGTTTATAAAGACAAACTTATACTCTGTTGTTACCTGTGGACCAAGAAAGAGACCTTCTTCGCTAAGAATTGCATTTTCATTCTAAGATCTTCAATCGCCAGCCAACATTGGACAGTGACTCTCCACCACTGCAAAGAGTCTGAGGCTCAAATTCCTAACGTACAAAACAAACAAACAAAAAATGAAACCCTCCTCTTTCTTTCTTGTAATGGGGCATTAGTCAGACCCATGGCCAATGTTATATGCTTTCAGCCAAGATGGCCTTGTTGAGACTTCACTGAAGTCCAGTTTATCAGAGGAAGTAACTGAAAGACAGAATGATAAACATATATAGTATAAAAATACAGAAGAACAACTGTTCTGTGGCTTTATTTGGTGGTGTTACTGTTGTTTATTCTTTGTTTATATGGGAAATTTTAAAGTAAAGCCTATTCAATACTGTCACTTATCTATTTGCTCAGTTTTTGCTGCTTGATCTTACTAAGCTCAAGATCTGTCTTTTAGTTATTTCTTTCTGCTGTTTGAGTTGCAATTGTTGCACGTACATAAACATTTGTTTTGTTGTCTTTTTGTTCGACAGATTTCAGTCAAAAAGGTAATGGTGAGAATTTTTCCCCCACTGTCAATAAAAAAAAAAACCAACAAAAAAACCTACTCCAGCACTGTGTTAATCTCTTTTGTAGCCACTGTTATGAATAATTTAGGTTCATTTAATTATGTGGATGAAATTATTTGATATGAAAAATTTTATAATTTGACTACATATCATAGTAACACTTTTGGATTCTCACTCGATGATCCCCCGAATGGAGAATTAATGATAAATTCCAAATAATTATATAATCTTGGGGGCAGAAAAAGGCACATCTGATATTACGATATTAAAATGAGCCACCAGAGGGAGCCCTGAATTTAAGTATTAGAGGTGTGCTAAGTTTGAGCAGTGCCAACTCCCTTCTGTATTGAGATTTAAAGTTAAAATTAGGTTTAGCATTTGAGTGGGAAAATATGCAAACAAAAAAAGCCTCTAGTTTTCTAATATTCACTTTACAATAAAACTGCTAGGTCATTCTGCATCCCCTTGGAGGTAAACCCATTGTTAGGAAGGGACCGTCTCTATATGTTGCCGATTTGTACTACCCAAGCGCTTAGTACAGTGCTCTGCAAACTGTAAGTGCTCAATAAATACGATTGATTGAATGAATGAATGAATAAAATTATAAATTAGCAAATCAAGCAGTTTGTCTTTAAATGTCAAGCCAAAATGACTCACATTCTCATATAACTTCCAGAGGATGGAGGAATCATACAGAGCAGATGGCACTAGGGATTAAAGTGACATTTGAAATTATTTTCCACTCTATCCTCCTGCTGCATGAACTCTCTTATTTCTGCCTATCCATTTGGGTTTGCGTCAGATTTTCATAATACCAGACTCATTGCCAAATTAAAACATTTGTAAGACTTTTGTTATATAATTTTTTAGTTATTCAGACTGGTGTAAAAAAAGGCAAGCATAACTAGGACTGATAAAAAATGAACAACATTATCATACGTTACCTTATATGACATCCACAAAAGTCTACTGTCCAATGACGAAACATATAATGGATCTAAAGCACGACATAAAACACATCTAAAACTGCCAATAATTTTCCAAGGAAAGGAATTACATAAGCAAGAGAACAGTTTAAAACACAGAGCCTTTAGTTCCAAGTTCTTTATAACAAAGCATTTCATTTTAGTGAAAGTGAGCAGTTTCATAATCATGATGGCCAATACTTTTTCTGCACACTAAAATCTCTCTGCTGGTTGAAACAATGTTAAGTTCTTAAAGCTGATACATCATATTTATCTGGGGCAATATACTTATCTGATTCCCAAATCTAAATCTCCAGCCCTGATGTTCCTCCCTTTCTGCTGTCTCGTATTTCCTCCTGCCTTCAAGACATCTCTACTTAGATGTACAGACACCTCAAATTTAATATGTCCAGAACAGAACTCCTATATCATTTATCATTTATACACTCACAATGCTGGGAGAACCACCTCATAAACGCTTACTACAAGGTAACACTCAGCAGGCACTCATTATAATACCACAGATTTTTAGCTGTGGGTAAATCAAGTTTTCAAGTGTTAACATTTCACAAGACTGAATTCTTCAGCTAGAGACTTTTCATTTTTCCACTGCTATTTTAAGCCAAGCTAGACAGATGATATCAGACTATTTTACTATTTCAACAAAATTGAAAACCAAAATATTTTTGGAAATCTAACACTTTTAATCTTATGTAATGTGATGACATTTAATGTTTCCAGTTTAACATTAGCTGAAATGTTCGAAGTGAGTATCTGGTATGATACAATTTATAGGTAGATTTTTATCAGTAACTTAACACAGATTTAGAGTAACTAAAGGGAAAGAATAACTCCTACTTTTTGAAAACACCAAAGAATTTAAACCAACTGCCTGTTTAAATTTACCAATAAAAATGCAAATAGCCATTAATACTAGAAATACAGTTAACACTAGAAAAGTAGTGTGGCCTAATGGAAAGAACACTGGCCTGGGAATCAGGACCTGAGTTCTAATCCCAGCTCCACCACTTATTGCTGTGTAACCCTGGGCAAATCACTGAATTTTTCTAGGCCTTAATTACCTTATCTGTAAAATGGGAATTAAGACTGTGAAACCCAGGGGGACATGGACTGTGCCCAACCTGATTATCTTGCTATATGCCAAGTACTGTACTATGCACTGGGTTTTGTGTGTCTACATATATAGTTTACATTTTAAATGCCTTTCAATGCTTTGCTCAGTGTCTTTAAGCTGGATGGGAGTCCCCAGGAATTAGGATGGACAAGAAGCTTCCAGTTTGCCTCTGCCTATTCCCCTAGAGACTAAGGCCTTCAAACTTAGGAAGCAGAAAGGAAGAAGAGAGATTGCCATGCTAAAACAAACAAACAAAAAAAAACCCAGAACTACTCCTAGTTCACTCTAAGCACCAAGATTGTTAAGGTTAGATAGAGATAATTGTCCTCTGCGCTTAAATGCTTTCTGCATGAGGACATTCCCCTAGGTGAATGACTTGCGTCTCTCATTTTACCCCTTGATGAAGCACAGGAAATTTACCAATCCCCTAAATTACTGTTTTTGAATTACGTTCTCTAGATGTGAAAGCACTTTTATTTGTCTGGTTGCTTCTTCCTTCATGGCTGCATATAATAAAGTCACCGTAACTGGGTCCAATGGGAAAGAGAAGAGGCATTGTCAGCTCCCGACCCAGCCAGCCATGCAGTTATGATGTAGTTTCAGAATTTTACTGACATTTTTAGGCCCACCAAATTTACTAAGCAATTTCCAGAGTCCAGGTCTACTGGTTTGTCAAATTGATTCATAAGATCTATGAAAACCATATAGGGTTCCTGGTGCTAGTCCCTGAACTTTTTATGTACCTGTCTGCTAATTCTGTTGTGTTGTGTACTCCCAAGAGCTTAGTACAGTGCTCAATAAATATGATTAACTGATTGATCTGACATGTTTGAAAAGACCATTTCTGCTATCATGTTGTGATCTGAATCCACACTGATTCTTCGTACTTCCAAGTCAACAATATCCTTAGGTAGCCCATCAAGAAGTGCTTTGGTTAGTATCTTACCAGCCATACCTCAATGATTACAGACATTTGGCCTTCCATCTTTCTTCTTGAAGACTGTGATAAGGGTGGTCTCTTTGAGATTCTCTGCCAAGTCCTCAGTTTTTCACATTCTGAGGGAAAAACCTTGTGTAATTTTTTCAGCTTAACTCCAGTCCAGGTGCTTTTCTTTTTCTCGTGGTCCTGGTGCAGTGACATCT
This sequence comes from Tachyglossus aculeatus, assembly GCF_015852505.1. Classification (NCBI taxonomy): domain Eukaryota; kingdom Metazoa; phylum Chordata; class Mammalia; order Monotremata; family Tachyglossidae; genus Tachyglossus; species Tachyglossus aculeatus. The sequence continues at coordinate 29,968,987 of NC_052079.1, read as the reverse complement.
TCAAAGAGTTGCAACAAATGTGATGTCTTCATGGTATGGAAGCTTTTCTAAGCAATAAGGGGCCTCACCTTTGTTAAGTGGAAGGTATGTGGAGGTGACTACTGGCATGTTGTTGCCATATCTTCAGAATTCCCTTCTTATCTGGGGTGAGACTGAAGACATCATTACTCCTCAGATCCATAAAATACCTCAGGCAATCAGAAGGATGGTAACATCAGTAGCAACAGTTCATATTGTCATTTGCTGCCACCACTGCTACTGCTTTCCATATGAGGACATTCCCTGTGCTTACTTAGTACAGTGCTCTGCACACAGGAAGCACACAATAAATACCGCTGATTGAATGAATGCTTAGCTCACCTCTCTCACTTTTTGCCCGCAGATGAAAGCGCAGGAATTCTACCAATCCTCTAAACTCTCATTCTATTTGTTTTCAAACTGCAGTTGCTTTTTCCATTACTTTATTCCTATCTTTGTCTTTAGACCTTAGTGTCTCCAGAGATAGTCCTATATACAATGCTTGCCACTGTCACCGTGGTTCCTAAATTGGCAGGACAGTAGGAAGAAACACAAAGTAAATATCTCCTGGTCTATAGCGTATCACTTTTTTTTCAGTTCTTGTCAATTAAAAAGGTTTTTCTTTCTCCTATTTAGCTATCAAGATTTATAGGTTTGCTTCCCAGTGGAAATTCAATTCCTGATCTTTCATCTCGGTGTATGCTTCATAACAGATGTTGGGATCTAATTACCTCTAAACTCAAATATATAGGCTAAAATGTACTACGTAAATAGTGAGTCAAAGTTTAAAGAAAACCTGTCTGGGCACAAGACGATAGCTAAAAAAAAGGCTCCTAAGAACGTAACTTTTATCTCTTTGTTCTGACTCACCCAGTTGAAAAAAGATTGGGTGCAAAATTTAAGAAAGCATTACCAAGGGGCTTACCCTCAAACCATTTCTATTTCATAATAATACTCTAATATTGATAACACTAAAGCATTCATTGAAAGCAACATAGGCAAGCACAATAAAGGATTTTAATGATTATTATCATCATCACAGTTTTCAGAAGGAAAGCTTTCAATCCTTCCCAATGGCCAAAGCACTTTAAACTGCAACCACAGGTAAAACGATTTGATCTTTTTCAAGCAACCACACAACACTTTCCCATTTATGGATCACACTTGATCACAATATTCATTGCAAAAAAGACTACTTAATATCTAAAACATTTGGGTCTACGAATATAAAACAGAATGTTGCAGTAGCTTTGTTCAAATAGAACTAATCTCTCCCTGTAAGTAATTTGAGAATAATTTTTTTAAAAAAACAACAACAAAAGGACCACCTTCAGCTTCAGGAATAATGTTACAGAAAAATGTCCTCACACAGTGAAGCTGTCATAACTTCTGCTTCAGCACCTCTTCTATATGTTTAAACACATCAGGATCCTCAATGGTGGGAGATATCTGAAAGAAATAGAGGGGCATTACAACTTTAGTTCACCAGTCCCTTTCTATTCCTTTGAAGTACTCTGCCTTCTTTCCTCACATCTCCATTTACCTATTATTTTTCTGTCCCACTTTCCCCTAAAACCTGAATTTGAGGCTGTCTTGATTTTCTTTTCACCAACACTACAACTATCATTTAAGATTTCCAAAGTAAGACATTGTAGGTAAAGAGAGATGTTGTTTTCAAAAACATCGTAAAGAGCAGTCCTTTTCATGGCACAGTGAATGATGGACAAAACATCAACACAGTCCCAATCCTCCAAAAGCCTCTGTGTCTTCATTAGAGGCACCTTACTATAGATTCAATGTCACAGACAATATTAATGCAATAATACAGTATTGATCATATACAAATACCAGATTTGGCAAACGTTCATCTAAACAACAGGTAGAAGCAACATGACATAGTGGATAGAGCATGGGCTTGGGAGTAAGAAGGCCATGCAGGGATCCTAACCCCAGCTCCACCACATGTCTGCTGCGTGACCTTGAGCAAGTCACTTCACTTCTCCATGACACAATTACCTCATCAGTAAAATGGAGATTGAGGCTGTGAATCCGACATGGGACAAGGACTACGTTCAACTCGATTTGCTTGTATACAGCCCAGTGCTTAGTACAGTGCCTGTCACATAGTAAGTGCCTAACTAAAACCATTACTATTACAATTATAATACATAGAATCTGGAGAAGCTTTATTGTTGAATTGTACTTTTTAAGCACTTAATATAGTGCTCTGCACATAGTAAGAGCTCAATAAATACAATTGAACGAATGAATGAATAAATGAGAAACATCATGTTAGTAACTGCTTTCTCTGCCCAGGGTGTATAAGCTCTGCCTGATGTTACATCCAATCACCACATCGCTCCATTTCCCCACCCCCTAGCCTCGCTACCACAGCGGCTCTTCCCAATCAATTACTTGTGGCCCAGGTCTCCATTTTGGCGAGATCTTGGGAGAGGCGTCACAGAAAGTCTGGGAAACGAGGGGTCAAATAAGATAGAAAACCCCATTCAGCCACTCTCCCACCCCCTCTCCCCGTCAACCACCCCAAATCTGTGTTGCCTTCAGTGAAGCAAGGGAGAAAGGAGTGGTGATTTGATAGGTAAGTGGTGTCTCATCACAGCTGAAAAAGCAACTAAGCCCACATGACCATGAAAGCTGACAGGAAGCTATGGGAAGGGCTGAGGGTGGGAGAGAGGAACTTCATGCCAGGCTGACAGCAAATAGCAAGAGGGACCATGGCCGAGCCACAAATGAATCGACTAACTGCTACCTGGGGCAAAGAGGCAGGGACAGGACTCAGGTAATTTGGCTTCGCCAGTTGTCAGCTGTGTGACTTTGGGCAAGTCACTTGACTTCTCTGGGCCTCAGTTACCTCATCTGTAAAATGGGGATTAAAACTGTGAGCCCCCCGTGGGACAACCTGATTGCCTTGTAATCTCCCCAGCACTTAGAACAGCGCTTTGCACATAGTAAGTGCTTAATAAATGCCATCATTATTATTAGGAACATCTAATAGGGGTCTGAAATAGCGTGCTGGAAGCAGCAGTGGCACATGGCTTGAGGGTGAGCTGTATGAGGTCTAGACTGTGAGCTCATTGTAGGCAGGGAATGTGTCTGTAGTTATATTGTTAACTCCCAAGCTCTTAATACAGTGCTTTGCACACAGTAAGTGCTCAATAAATATTACGTGATTATATATCTCCATATACTTGTATATACACACACACACACATATATATGCACTTAGTACAGTGCTCTGCACACAGTAAGCACTCAGTAGGATTGAATGAATACATACAGAACTATATTATATCTCTATATATGTGCATATATACACACCCACTGATGTATTATATATACACATATCTACAGTATCTACATATATATATATTGAATGTGTCTGTGCCTATATATATATATATTTTTTTATATATATACTTATATATATATAAATCACATACATAATAATAATCTGATCGCTCTACTGCACTTAGTCCCAAATCCATCACTGTTTAGGTAATCAGAATGGAAATCCTCTCATGCCAAAGTCTTATGCTGCTTCTAAACAAATATTTTGCCTCCTAAGTCGCCTATCTACTGATGCCGATTAAAACACACCAAGCATCGAAGCTCTCGGACAACTCACCTTGTACGGCTTGCCATTTACAAGGGCAGAAAGGGTTGCACGGGGTATCTTGCCTGAACGGGTCTTTGGTAACTGCTTGACAAAAACTACACTTCGAAAAGCTGCCACGGGGCCAATAGTATGTCTCACGTGCTTTACGATTTGTTCCTGAACTTCTTTCTCTTTAGTACTTATGCCTGGTGAGAGATTTCAGACTGTGAGCAGCAGAAAACCCAGCCAATCATTCATACATGAGCACAAGTCAACAGCGCAGTGATAAGTTCTCACCTTTCCTCAAAACACAAAGCGCTAGTGGAACATGACCTTTCAAAGGATCTTCTCTGCCAACAACAGCACAGTCTGCCACAGTTCCATGGGAAAGAATGGACTATGATGAAAACAGGAGAAGAAATAGGTATTGATTTCACTGAGTGATCTTTTACTGAGTCCATAAAAGAACGGAAACCAAGTGGCAGGTAAGAGTTAGCAGATAACTGGCAGATCTGGGCTCTAATCCCGCTCCGTACCTTGTACCTCCCAAGCGCTTAGTACAGTGCTCTGCACACAGTAAGCATTCAATAAATAAGACTGAATGAATGAATGATCATTATTACTATTTTCATGCCAGGGAACTTGAATGCAACATATTCTCTTAGAACATATTTCTCTTAGAAAATGCTGGTGAATTTGGAATATCCTTTTACAACAAGCCAGGGCCACTAAAAACTAATCATAATGAAGAAAAATTCCTTAGCTAATTTTCACATAGAGAGATGATTTTCTTCATTAAAACTGGTTTGTGAGGAAGCTTGAGATCTTATGGAACAGTGCCAAATGTACACAAATTAGGCTCAAATAAATGCTGTCAAGATCGGGCTTAGGGCAACTCAATTGTTTAGCTTTACTTGGGGGCATGAAACAAAGGAAACACTGACTTGTGTAGGCTTGCTGGGGCACACGTATTTGCTCACTGTTTCTGGGGCAGAAGTGTTTAGGCAGGCGAGAAGCCTAGCTTTTCCCAGAGGTACTCAAGACAACGGCAGATGTTGAGATGGCAAATCTGAGATGCTGTGCCTGCAACAGCCATGACAACAATTTCCTGGGCTTACTGACCACAGGCCGCCAAACTAAAAAAGGTAAAAAATTCCAACCTACCGATGCCTCTTCCTCCAAATGTGAGTCCTTCAAATAGCTAAAACCTCCCCAAATACTTTGTATTTGCCTACAAGCAGGAATGGGGAGTGGTCTTGCTGACCTGCACTCAGGCTTTGTGGAAGAAATTGTCAGGCTCAACAGAAAATTCCAACTGAATTTGCATGTTCCAACTGTTCCCACTGCTCTCTAGGTGCTCCCCTCAAAAAAAACATTCTGCCTTTGGCTGGGATGCAGCATCAAACCTATCATGGTAACTAATGTAACTCTGAGGCACTGAAAAACATCGTCAAAAGGCAGTCATCTCTCAGAATATTTGAAAACTATTTTGACGTTCATTTCCAACATTTTTTTTTCTTTATATCCCCCTAAATGATTTCTGCTTACTCCTAAATGATTCCTGTATTCATTTAGGCAGAAAATTAATTTACTTTTAAATATACAAACCCCTGGCAGTTTCAATATCAGAAGCTCAATTTCACAATACCATCTTTGACTTCATATGTGCCTTGCAACAGAGGTTTTATATTTGGTTGTAGAGTCTCATTAGAGAATTCATGTATCTTTCCTTTATAAACCAAATATGAAGGGTCCACTTTGAGTCATTCCAATTCAATACCATGAGAGATTGCAATTGTTTTAACAATACTTGACTCATAATTTGTGGTTTCCTGATTAACCCAGGCAATTTTCCACTCCCTTCCCCTCAGTTCATATAAAGCACAGCTGAGCTTGGCCTTGACAAGATTTTCCCACAGATGCTTCCAGGCTACCTACAACATCTTAATGATTCCAAGTAGCCGATTTTTCTAAGGTCAGGCACTAAGAAGGGCTAACTATATTTTGTATGAGATGGGGAGGAGCAGAATGATAGAACAGCCACCAAACAGCACAGTCTGGAGGGGACCAAGGGACTGGGGAAAGGGCTGAAGTGGCCACTGATGGCACTAGAAATTACCGCCATCATCCCCTATGGTATTTTTTGTGCACTTACTGTGTATAGAGCACTGTATTATAAGCACTAGGGAGACTACCACAGAGTGGTACACTACACTGTGGTACACTACCACAGAGTTGGTAGACATGTTCCTTCCCCACGAGTTTACAGTCTAGAGGCCGAGTTCATGGTCTAGAGGGAATTACCAGAAATGGAAACTTATGCAATGTCACATGAGGTTTACAGTCTAAGAACGAGGGGGTAACAGGTTTTGAATCCTCATTTTACAGTTGAGGAAACTGAGGCAAAGAGAAATTAAGTGACTACCCAAAGTCACACAACAAGAAACTGTCAGGGCTTCAGTTACCCCATCTGTAAAATGAGGATGAAGACTGAGAGCCCCACATGGGATATGGACTGTGTCCAACCGGATTAGCTTGTATTCATTCAGTCAAATTTATTGAGAGTTTACAGTGTGCAGAGCACTGTACTAAGCGCTTGGGAGGGCACAATACAACAATAAACAGACCCAGTGCTTAGTACAGTGCCTGGTACATAGTAAGCACCTAATAAATATCATTAAAAAAAAAAATTAACCCAGAGTGAGAATCAGATCGAGCAAGAATGAACCCTAGTAAATCTCAGGTCTTCAGTCAGAGATTCGTAAAATGGCATAGCTCTAACCCACACTATTTTGTCATTAGGCAAAAAGTCCTTGTACTATTTGGGGGAAATTTTTATTTTTGGTTTAAGTGCATTTTCAAGACATTATGGAAATATCAGAATTGGTTGCAAATTGCCTTAAGCCCAAGCGGGCAGAGTAAATACAGCTAAAAATCTCACTGTTGAATTTTATCAAAGAGGAATCATTTTAAAATAGGATAAATAACCATAATATGGAACCTACAAAATGTTTAATGAAATGCCTTCTTTTACCAGAATGTAATTAGATTGGCTTTTATATTGAACAAAAACAACCTAAGCCCACAGAATTAGTTTTTCAGTTCTAATGAGGTATGAAGGAAAATAAATATGCCCATCATTTAATATTAGATTTCCCAAACATCTAACTCTGTATTTACTGGCCTCCCTGAAGAGTTAATTGCACCACCTTTAACATTATTCCCCATTTAAATAGCACTTCATCCTGTGCACTTAAATAGCTCTAAATGGATTTATTACCTGTGTTTACAGAGTAAATTTCAACTAATAAGCTTCCCAAATTTAATAAAAAGTTAAAATCCCTTAATACCAATGGAATGTACATAGGTTTAAATATCAATAATAAACATGCTTAATCCACACAGATTAAGAGAACAAAAAAAAACCCCACGGTTCTTGTTCTACATTTGTTTATCTGCCAGACCCGGCACACAAAATGGGCAAAGGGCAAAAGAATATTCATGAGATGAACTGCCATGAAGATGAGGATCTCCTCTCCATCCATCTAAAAAGGGGTGTGATGTGATCATTTATGCCTGACATTTTTCACTCTACATGCGTATTTCATTAAAAGTATTTTATTTTATGACTATTTTTCTTTAAGAAGTAGATTCTTTTAAAAAATAATCAAGTACCCACTAGATAAACCAGGGTACACTATCTCCAGTAATTTATCCCTTTCATGCTTTGATTTTTTTTTTCCACTTCAACTAAAAACTGAGATTAATACCTCCTCGATGGCACCAGCTGAAATCCTGTGACCTGCAACGTTGATCACATCATCAACACGAGACATAACATACAGATAGCCATCTTTATCCATGTAACCAGCATCCATGGTATCATAGTATCCCTAAAACAGCAGAAAGAGGGTATGAAGTTAAATGTCTTATTTTTAAACACTGGTGACAATAATATGTGAAAGACAGATGATTTTCTAAACTTTCCATATTATAGTACTCTACAGTAAAGCGGGCTTTGGTTTCGGAGCATTCCCAGTGTAAATCACCCAGCCCCATTTTATGTGCAATCATCAGTCAAAATTCCTTCCTCAGTCCTTTCTCCCTTACCCCTTTCCTTACCACACCATCCTTTACTCTTGGTGGCTTTCCCGTCCTTCTTCCCTGCACCACAAATTCACCTATCCTCTCCTGTTTCTGTTTCCCATAACACTCCCTTTGGACTGCATGGTGACTTATAGTAACAACTACCACAATTATAATTATTATTATTATGGGACAGTCTAAAAATATTTTTTTTTAAGATAGATTGGTAGATGTTCTCCCCCTAACAGGTGTAACCATATCATTGATAAATGTGGGACAAATAATACAACTTTTTTAGACTGAAAAAATATTAAGACCCATAGATATTTTTAACCTCTAAAAAACTGCTATCAATCTAACAATCTTATAGGAAGAGATTATTACTAGATGCTATGAATAGTAGTTAATTAGCTAACAAGTAGATGATTTACAGTTCTTACTGGATATTTTTGAAAATACAAATTCTTGAAAGCTTCCTGATTCTTCCAGAGTCCTGAAAAGGCACCCGGGGGAAGAGGCAACCTTACATGGAAGAGAGAGCAATTAGCAAAGGATAATGCTCATTAAGGGAAACCGATTTGATAGTACATTGACCGGCAGGGTGGACTGACGTGTTGGCCGGTGGAAATATTCAGGCCCTTTCAGGGCAAGGTGCTGCAATCAAAGAGGACAGAGAGAGGCGAGATGGCATTTCATGCAAGGAAATCGGAATGCATAATAGGCTTCATTCATTCAGTCATTCAATTGTATTTATTGAGCACTTACTGTGTGCAGAGCACTGTACCGAGCGCTTGGGAAGTACAAGTTGGCAACATATAGAGACGGTCCCTACCCAACAGCGGGCTCACAGTCTAGAAGGGGGAGACAGACAACAAAACAAAACATATTAACAAAATAAAATAAATAGAATAAATATGTACAAAGAAAATAGAGTAATAAATACGTACAAACATATATACATATATACAGGTGCTGTGGGGAGGGGAAGGAGGTAAGGCGGGGGGGGATGGGGAGGAGGAGGAGGGGGAGAGGAAGGAGAGGGCTCAGTCTGGGAATGCCTCCTGGAGGAGGTGAGCTCTCAGTAGGGCTTTGAAGGGAGGAGTGAGCTCTCAGTAGGGCTTGAAGAGAGAAGAGAACAAGCTGACTTGTAGAGGAAGAAGAGTGCGGAAAGATCAAGGGATAGTTGGTGCATTGACTTGAACCCAATGATCAGGTGTCTGTCTGATGTAAGAAAAAAAGGTAGGTCACTGTAGAGGCAGAAAGGGAAGCTGCAGTTAGAAGCCCTTCAAACCCACCAGGAACCTCTCTGAAATGAACTGACATTGACTGAGAAAGGCATTGTTCACTTTAAGAAGAGTAGACCATTCGTTACTTCAATACTCACAGATTTGGAGACTTCAAATTCACTAATATTTCCATTCAAAGAAGTTGAAAAAAGTGCACTCATATGCATTGATGAAATACTATTCTGAAATTAGGTTTGACTCTTTGGGTGCTGCCAAATTAGAACTCTGGATTTATCCTTGGTTGGGGCACTTTTTAGTGGACCAGTCAGGGTCACTCATGCCCTTCCCATTGCAATTTTGGTTTTCTTGAGTGGAAGAATTAATGTGAACACCAATCGTAAGCAGTAGTGTTGCAATTGGACATGTGAGAGCAACCAATCAATCTTACTTATTGAGTGCTTACTGTGTGCAGAGCACTATCCAAAACATCTGGGAGAGTAAAATATGACAAGAGTTGAGAGACACATACCCTACCCACAGTGAGTTTACATTCTAGAGGGGGAGACAAACTTTAATATAAATTAAACATTTCTGGGACAACAAGATCCAATATAGCTAGTTTGAATACTCATTCTCTGTTCTCATCCACTTCTGCAACAGCAGGTCGAGTTGACTGGAAACAGGACTTAAATTTCAGAGGGTTTTTTTATACATATATATACACATATATATATATATATACATACACACACATATATGTGCATAATATATATTATAATATACAATATATAATATATATATATATATATAATATGTATACACACATATATTTTATCTCGGGTAGGGCCACAGCTGTGCGTAAGGAATGGCAGCATTTCCCAGGAGCAGTATTAGAAAAAAATATCCTCACCATCTCACACTCTATTTTTAATTTGTGACAGCCATCGGTTTGAAGTCCTTAAAGTAGGCAGTCTTAACTAGGTCTTGAAAGCTCGCTTACTTTACCACAATATTTCCTAAAGTGTCAGCCTTCACTCTTTGCATGTTATCATCCAAAATCATAACTGCAAAGCAAAATTAAAAAGAGACCAGATGAGAATCATGTAATAAGAATGGCAATAATTTGGGGATTGTTTTGAGAAAAATGAAAACCCAGAAAGTATGAATGAGGCCCTTTCAAGGAACAGTTGGTGGTGGCAGGGTGAAGTATAACAAATTGGGAAATCTTCAACTTTTCCTTTCTTAATAGGGTGACTGAAGGGAGGGTGCTGATGGAAATTAAGTACCCCCACTGGAATAAACTTGGTATATGGCGGAATGATTAAATTACCTAGCAATTTGGTAAAATTTAAAAGGCAAATTGCCAATCCTCAGTAAAAATCCCATCAAATTCCTCACCTGAAAAAAACATTAAAAAAAATCTACCTGTACCTTGTAAATTCGAAAAATATATAGTAATCCCAGAACAGAGTATTTTCAGAAGACACCAATCCAAGCCTCCTCATGGGGTAGCCAGATACTATGCTTCTTCCACTCTCCATTCCAGTTTTCCTTACTTTAAACTCTGCCTTTTCTTGGTCTATCACTTTTTCCTGGCCTTGTATTCAATCAATCAATGGTATTTATTGAACATTTACTGTATGCAGAGCACTGTACTAAGCACTTGGGAGAGTACAACACATTGATCTCCATTTGCTCCCAGCTCTGGTGTGGTGAAAGGCAGGCCTTCAAAACCATAGGAGTTTAGAGCATAGTGTACGAGGAAACATGGAGCCCCTTCCTTCCTCTCCCCTTCGTCCCCCTCTCCATCCCCCCCATCTTACCTCCTTCCCTTCCCCACTGCACCTGTATATATGTATATATGTTTGTACATATTTATTACCCTATTTATTTATTTATTTATTTTACTTGTACATATCTATTCTATTTATTTTATTTTGTTAGTATATTTGGTTTTGTTCTCTGTCTCCCCCTTTTAGACTGTGAGCCCACTGTTGGGTAGGGACTGTCTCTATATGTTGCCAATTTGTACTTCCCAAGTGCTTAGTACAGTGCTCTGCACACAGTAAGCGCTCAATAAATACGATTGATGATGAACTACTGTTTGAATCTTTCTGGTTCCACAGATAACTAGGAAGTTAAAAAATCTTTCTCCTTACTTCACTGCTCAGCCCACTTCCTGGTGCTGCCATTTCAGTGCCTTTACCCATACAAGGGAGAAAACTTTTTTGGTCATCTAGTGATCTAATCAACCAATCCATAGTACACATTGACTATACAGGCTTTGTAGATCATTCACTCATTCATTCAATTGTATTTATTGAGCACTTACTGTGTGCAGAGCACTGTACCAAGCACTTAGAACAGCACATGGGAGAGTAATTGAAACCATCTGTGGGCTAGAAAGCCCACACATCTTGGCTCCTCCCTCCTTCTCTCCCTGACTGCCATCTTCAGCTGTTCTCTCTCCAATGGCTTTTTTCCCCACTGACTTCAAACATGTTCACGTCTGCCCTAGCCTAAAAAAAAAACAAAACCCTCCTTGAGCCAATGGCTCCCTATGGTAATAATCCCTTCCCCTCTCCAAACTCCTTGAACAAGCTGGCTAGACCCGCTGCCTCCACTCAACCCTCTCCAACCTGGCTTCCTTGCCTTTGGCTCCACCAAAATGGTCCTTTCCATAGTCACCAATATATCCTTCTTGACAAATCCAATCTTTCATCTTAAAACTCCTCGACCTCTCAGCTTTCTTACGATACTGTCGACCACCCCTTACTCCTGGAAACATTATCCAACTCTGGCTTCCCTCACACTGTCTCCTATCTCTCTGGACACTCATTCTCAGTCTCTTACAGGCTTCTCCTCTACCTCTCACCCCTTAATTGCAGGAGTCCCTTGAGGCTCAGTTCTGTGTCCCCTTCTGTTCTCCATCTACACCCACTCTCTTGAAGAAATCATGCACTCCCATGGCTTCAACTATGAAGTCTCATAGTCTTCAACTATGCAGTCTCTATGGAGATGACTCCAAAATTTACATCTCTAGCCCTGATCAATCTCCTCCTCTGAAATCTCATATTTCCTCTTGCCTTCACAACATCCCTACTTGGATGTCCTGACACCACCTCAAACCTAACACGTCCAAAACAGAACTCCTCAAATTCCCTGTCCTCCTCCTTATTTTCCAATCAATGCAAACACCACAACCATCCTTCCTGTTTCATAAGCCCCAAACCTTGGCATTGTCCTTGACTCCTCTCTCATTCAACCTACATATTCAATCTGACGCCCCATCCTGTCAGTTCAATCTCCAAAACTTCGCTAAAATCCACCCTATCCCCTCCAGCCAAACTGCTACCACATTACTCTAAGCACCTCTCCTATCCCGCCTTATTTACTGTAACAGCCTACTTGATGACATCTCTGCCTCCTGTCTCTCCCCACTCCAGTCCATACTTCATTCTGCTTCCCAGATTACTTTTCTACCAAAACAGTCAGTCCACATTTCCCCATTTCTCAAGACCCTGTAGTAGTTGTCCATTCACCTCCACATCAAACAGAAATGCCTTACCATAAGCTTTAAAGCACTTGATCACCTTGATCCCTCCTACCTCACCTCACTTCTCTCCCACTATAAACCCAGTGCACACACGTTGCTCCTCTAATGTCAACCTACTCACTGTACCTCAGTCTCACCTATCACACCTCCTTGCCTTCACCCACATCCCGCCTCTGGCCTGGAGTGCCCTCCCTTTTCATATCCAAGAGACGATTTCTCTCCCTACCTTCAAAGCCTTATTAAAAGCACTTCTCCTCCAAAAGGCCTTCCCTACTAAGCCCTTATCTTCTCTTCTCCCACTCCCTTCTGCATCACCTTTGCATTTGGTTTTTCATCCTTTATTTACCCCTCCCTCTGTCTCATTTATTTATTTACTTTAATGTCTGTCTCTGTGGGCAGGGAACACGTCGACTAACTCATATTGTATTCTTCCAAGGGCTTAGTAGTGATCTACATTCAGTAAGTACTCAATAACTGATTGACTAATAAAAAGCTAATAGAACCATCCAAGTAGATGTGGAGAGTGGACTGAGTTAAATTAAGCACTCTGTTTAAAGTGCCTTTTTCCTTGACTTCTTGCCCTCTCTTTCCATGTAATTCCTCCAAGGATGAGGAAATTGGGCAGTTGCAGAGCTGTTTCTCAATTCCCCAAAGCCAACAAAAAAGACACCATTTGCCCATAATAAACACAAACAAGGCTACAGTTGATGGAATCAAAGATAGTTGTATTGATGCGATTTAGACTATGCCTCAAACGTGAAGAGAACTATGTGGAACAGAGCCCACAGTACTTCACAATGAAATACTTTTCCTTACGGGAGTGATGATTGGTAATCATAGTGTTTCAACCTATAAAGCTGATAATTGTGTCAGTAAACAAAGAATAACAAATGAGATTGAATTTCTAATGATCTATACTTTTTTGTCCCCATTTCAAATGTCTAGTTGGAATACATAATCATCGCTTACCGTTGTATCCGGGGACAGGTTTCCCAGCCTGTCCTGGGGGAGGGGTTTTAGTATTCCCCAAACCGATGCACGATGCCGTTATTGCAGATCCAGTTTCTGTTGGCAAAGAAGTGATATTGTCACAAAATTTTTTACATTTTATCATTCACCTTCTCTTGTCAGCATTCTCCTCTAGATTTAGCTCCCTGCCTGCAGGCAACATGTCTACCAACTCTGTTGCACTGTACTCTCCCATACGCTTAGTACAGAGCTCAGCACAGATTGAACAATCTCTCAGCCATGTTTATTGAGCAAGAGAAGCATTAGATCCTCCAATAAAGTGATCACTGAACCTCAAACATTCAAGTTTGATAATATGAAAAATGGGACGGCAGAAATGTGTGTTGAGTCAAAGGAGCTCATTCTTCCACCAAAAAATTCAGATGTGAAATGTAAACATACAAAATAGTACAAAGGTCAGTGGAAATGACTTTTGAGTGATTCCATGTCACTAATTATATAATATATAACTACACTATATTAGATCCTATAATATACTTATAATTTGAATGCCATATATTAGCTGTAACTGTATATATTATGTAATTATTTGTGAATCCTGTCTTTGAGGTTAGGTATGCTCACTTACTGAAAAAAAAATGGGTGATAGAGGGAATGACAATAGCATATGAGCTGCTTTAGGGATGAGTCCTAAATTTACAACTCCTACGCTACGGAATTAATGCTAAGAAGGCAACATGGTTAAGCCAAGCTAAGTGAGGAATGTGTTTGTTTATTACTGTACGTACTCTCCCAAGCATTCAGTACAGTGTTCTGCACACAGTAAGTGCTCAATAGAAGCCTAGGATCATATTTACTGATACCAAGTCACAGGGTCATCCCACAAAACAATCTGCAATTGTCAAGGGAGAGTGAGGGGAAGTTCTCATCTGGGTCATGGCCAAAATGGGGTCATGATCCTTCCTTCCTTCAAGGATAACCTCACTTAGAGAATAATAATAATAATAATAATAATGGCATTTGTTAAGCGCTTACTATGTGCCAAGCACTATTCTTAGCGATGGGGTAGATACAGTGAAATCAGGTTGTCCCATACGGGGCTCATAGTCTTAATCCCCATTTTATAGATGAGGGAACTGAGGCACAGAGAAGTTAAGTGACTTGCCCAAGGTCACACAGCAGACAAGTGGCGGAGCCAGGATTAGAACCCTTGACCTCTGACTCCCAGCCTGTGCTCTTTCCACTAAGCACGCTGCATGGTCAAGTGGAAAGAGTAAGTGGCTGGGAGTCAGAAGACCAGGGTTCTAATCCTGACTCTGCCAATTGTTTGCTGTGTGACCTTAGGCAAGTCACTTCCCTTCTCTAGGCCTGTTTCCTCATCTGTAATGGGGATTCAGTATCTGTTCTTCCTCCTATTTACCTTGTGTGCCCCATGTGGGACTGGGACTATGTCCAAATTGATTATCTGGTATTTACCCTAGCATTTAGTATGATGCTTGTAATGTAATAAGCACTTAAAAAGTACTCCAATCATTATTATTCTATGCTATGTGAAATTATTCATGGACAGTACAATACAACAGAATGAGCAGACACATTCCCTGCCCTTAACGAACTGAAGCACCACATCAATGGCAAGACAAGCCAACCAACTACAAGGTCCTGGAATGAGTCTGCTCACCAGCATTAAAGCAATGCTCTCAGCATCAGTTCTGAGAGCTGAGAAGAATGGATTCCAACAGGACACCTGAGAGCCTCTTGGACGGTAAACTGAGTGAGGACACGGAAAGCAAGGAGGGCAAAGTGAACTATTCGAAACGCAAAGTCTCAAACGATTCAATGCCATGGTGTGATGTTGGGAGAGCACTGCAGTGGAACAATTAGCTGAGTGCTCACCAACTGGGAGGGACGCTATTCTCCGAAGTAAAGACTTTGTAAGGATCAGGATCCTGAGAAGTCACTCAACAATGGGGACAGCTTTACATGGGACAAATCCATTTCCCCAGCAGGAGTCTATCCTTAAATGCAAACATGTCTGAAAAGCAGCACAGCCTAATGCATAGAGCACAGGTCTGGGAGATAGAAGGGCCTGCGTTTGCCTGCTGTGCGCCCTTAGGCAAGTCACTTCACTATGCCTCAGTTACCTCATCTGCACTGGAACCAAAACTGTATCCAACCTAATTTGCTTGTATCCACCCCAGCATTTAGTACAGTGCTTGACATAGAGCAAACAAATGTCACTATTATTCTGTTGGACTGTAATCTCCAAAGTGCTTAGTACAGTGCTCCGCACACAGTAAACACTCACTAAATACCACTGAAGGGCTGATTTGCTTGCAAACAATGCAGCAGGATGTGACGATCTGGCATCAATCTTTACACCACAGTGGAACACACAGATCAGGTCTTACCATTGGTGGTGTGGAAACAAAAGATAGCCACTTACAAAAGAAACTTAAAACTTATTTGGGGAAAAATTTAGGTGTCTGATTTGATTTTTTTTATTGCCTAAATATTTACACCCAATTCTGGGCACACCAACAGAGAGAAATTAAGGAAATGTGGAGGGATTTGAAAGGCAAAATCTTGAGCCATCTTCTTTCCTGGAGACTTTTGAAAATAGGACTCTCAGATAGGGAGAATTTACTTATTTAACTGGGGACAGAGGTGCATTCCCTCCCTCAAAATCCACTGGACTTTTGATTTTTGGGTAGCGGGGGTTAGGTTCTTTCTGCTGCAACATGCATCTGCTGCAGTAGGGAGGGCTTAGTACAGATTATGAAAATTATATATCTCTGTGCCTAGCATTTCATGTTCAGTAATCATCTTGAAAGACTTCAATATTTTAAACATAATACTGTATATCTAAAAAAGACTGATTAGATTATTCCTGTTTTATGTAAAATTGTTTGCAACCGGATTCATATTTTTAAACAGTTATCTCCTCTCAGAGGCAAAATGCACCCCATTGCTTTAAAGATTATTCCTTCCTTTATCTGGATTCGGAGAACTTAACTATGGACTTCATGTTCTCAAATCATTGGTAAGATTATCTGCATTAAGTTAATGGGGGCTGTTTGACTTGGGAAAACAAAATATTAAAAGGCTATGATGATTTCACTGGCATTCTTTCCCCTATACGTGCCAACTAGGTAACGGCATTTCAAACTGGGGGTAACTCAGCCACCCTGAAACAATGCAAACATCGACTCCAGGGATGAAAGTGAATGAAACTGTTTCCATGATTATGAGCACACCACAGATTTTCCAAGTCACACACAGTCAGTTTTCTTTGATGTGATGGTGATATATTGATAGAGAAGCAACGCGGCTTAGTAGAAAGGGCACGGGCCCCTTTCTGTGACTGTGAGCCCCTCCTGGGCCAAGCTGATTACCTTGTATCTACCCCAGCATTTAGAAAAGTGCTTGGCACATAGTAATTGTTTAACAAATAGCATTATTATTATTCTCTCGTGAAACCCCACAAAAAAGGGGCATACGTATTGTGGCATGTCCAATACCATGAGAGCATGGCATAGTGGATAAAGAATGTGCCTGGGAGTCATGAGGTCACAGGTTCTAATCCCACTTCCACCACTTGTCTGCTGCGTGACCTTGGACAAGTCACTTAGCTTCTCTGAGCCTCTGTTACCTCATCCATAAAATGGGGATTGAGACTGTGAGCCCCAGATGGGACAAGGACCGTGTCCAACCTGATCTGCTTGTATCCTCCCCAGCTAGTACAGTGTCTGGCACATAGTAAGTGCTTAATAAATATCATAGTGATTACCTCTAGACTATAAGCTCATTGTGGGCAGGGATTGTCCCTTTATTGCTGTATTGTACTTTCCCAAGTGTTTAGTATAGAATTTAGCATTAACACTTAATCAGTGTCATTTTTTTTTAGAAATTTGGTCTACTGCTTGAATATATCCAAAAAACTCAGATTTTCAAAAAATACATTAATTCATATCTGCATAGGGCAGGCATATTTGAGGGATGGTACCTAACAAAGATGCACCTTACTATTCTATTTATTTTGTTAATGATGTGCATCTAGCTTTACTTCTATTTATTCTGATGACCTGACACCTGCCCACATGTTTTATTTTGTTGTCTGTCTCCCCCTCTAGACTGTGAGCCCGTTGTTGGGTAGGGATCATCTCTATATGTTCCCAACTTGTACTTCCCAAGCACTTAGTACAGCGCTCTGCACACAGTAAGCGCTCAATAAATACAATTGAATGAATGAATGAGTAAGGTACCAAGGATGAAGAAATGGGTGGTCTTACTATGTGCTCTGACCCCTAACTTGCCTGCTCAACTGTGGGGTCTTAATGAAGCCCCCAGCGCAAATGAAGGCAGGAGGGTGAGAAGGAAGTGTAGAAATTCAGCCTACTGAGGCAAAAGCTGTCAATCAAGGGGACTCCCAGGAAATTGACTGGACACATCACATATATTCATCCTGTCACTAGTCAACCCACAAGAAATCTCCCCCTCCTCATATCCCATTTCCACCCTTTTTTAAACAGATTTCCCTGCCAATTGTCTGAAGTGTTCTACACTGTCAGGGAAAGTGGGTGACAGAAACACTGAAAACCAGAACCCCTTAGGCCTAAGAATTTCTACTCCTCTCCTGGGAATTGTGAGATAATCTGTCTTCCTCATGAAACTGTAAATCCTTGAGAGCAAGGATCTTATCAACTTTGTCATAGTCGCCCAAGAACTTAGTACAGTGCTTTGCACAGAGTAAGCACCAATAAGTATCAATAAGTACCAGTGATTGATACAGAAATGGATGGAAAAGGGTAGATACTGGCAGACCAGCAGGCATAGCAAATGGAAATGAAGTCACCAGAAACCAATAAGATGGGAATGTCCCCAAATTCATAAGCAACCAACTGCTTTTCACTGCAACCATCTCATCTGCCCAGGGCATCATGGTTCCTCTCCAATTAAACAGCTGCCCCATCAGATTCCAGGAACTAGGCGATTCCTCTCATTCATTCATTAAATTATATTTATTGGGCATTTACTGTGTGCACATCACTTTACTAAGTGCTTGGGAGAGTACAATACAACAATAAACAAACACATTTCCCACCCACAACAAGCGTACAGTCCAGGGGGGAGACAAGACATTAATACAAATAAATTACAGATATGTATATAAGTGCAGTGGGGAAGTGGAATCCCGAACATAACACCCCCCTATCATGGACAGTCAGCAAATCTGATCAATCCTCTCACACTCTGCTGCAGAGACATCCTACTCTACTTGGTCTAGGGGAGTTTCAACTTTTTGTGATTTTGATGTTAAGATGATTCTGTGTTGATTTCACTCTCCTGAAACTCTGAATGGCATTAATCATGGCCCTTCTTGATGCTGCTAATTACACCATGAACACTGAAGACCTGGATCAAGCAATTTAGTGATTATATTGGAAATGTTCACCTGTTTGCCACCAGTGATCCAGGACAGGTACTTTGAAGACCTTTTTAGACCATTCCAGTGTTT
Source organism: Tachyglossus aculeatus (assembly GCF_015852505.1). Classification (NCBI taxonomy): domain Eukaryota; kingdom Metazoa; phylum Chordata; class Mammalia; order Monotremata; family Tachyglossidae; genus Tachyglossus; species Tachyglossus aculeatus. The sequence goes on along the minus strand of NC_052079.1, from coordinate 29,949,998 downwards.
CAACATCACAGCGTTCCCCAGCCAGAAATAAGGTTTTGAATCTGAAATAAAAGAGAAAACACACTAACATAAATCCTCAAGAATGGATAGAAATTATTCTCCCCCACAAAAAAATTTTAAGCCCTAGTTTATATTGCTACATGACAATGTAGCACTTGTATTTTTACCCTTTACTCACCCACCCTCAGGCCCTCTGCACACAAGTGCTCAATTAATAGGATTGATGACAATACCAACAACAAAAGCAACAACAACTTAACACAATCACAAAAACTAACAGCTGGCTGAATGCTTTCAACATCCACACCTGATTTTGCTCCTACTAAATCTGGCAGTCTTGAAATCCATTTTGTAAAAAATAAAGACAACCTTTCAGATCCAAGAGGTAGATTTCAACTTTGTTTAGAATTCTGCTTGAAAACTGCCATATTAAATGTTGAGAAGTCCAAGTCCAGTATCTCTTTTTTTAATCTGGACTCTAAGCTACTACCTACTAGGTTGTCAGTTCCCCGCTAGAATCATGTCTACCAACATTACTTTATTGTAATCTCCCAAGAGCTTAGTCGAGTGCTCTGCAAACAGTAAGCGCTCAAATAACACTGATTGGGGGTTCAATCCATTGAGGCGCAAAGCTGGTGGCAGCTAATGATTTAGAGGGCCTCAGAGCCAAAGGCTGGAACTCTCTAGAAGTGGCAAGAGCAGGCTAGACAGCCCAAGTGACGGGCCTGATTAAGGTAGGGTGCCCCAGCAGGTATTTTCCAGTCACACGCAGGCAGGGAGCACAATCCTGCTAATCCTGGGATTCAAGGCCCTCATCTAGAACCCACGAGCAACTCTGCATGTACCACCAGAGCAACATCAACTCCTCCTTCCCTCTCTCCCAATCCGTTCTGTGTTGCCCTGACTTGCTCCCTTTATCAATCAATCAATTTATTGAGCACTTACTTTGTGCAGAGCACTGTATTAAGTGCTTGGGAAGTACAAGTTGGCAACATATAGAGACAGTCCCTACCCAACAGTGGGCTCACAGTCTAAAACGGCTCACAGTCTAATAAAAGTCTTTATTCATTCCTCCTCCCAGTTCCACAGCACTTATGTCCCTATCTGTCATTTATTTATTTATATTACTGTCTCCCCCGCTAGACTGTACGCTCGTTATAGTCAAGGAATGTGTCTGTTTATTTTTGTATTGTACTATCCCAAGTGCTTAGTAGCGCTTAGTATAGAAGCAGAGTGGCTTAGCGGAAAGAGCCCGGGCTTGGGAGTCAGAGGTCATGGGTTCTAATCCCAGCACCGCCACTTGTCAATTGTGTGACTCTGGGCAAGTCACTTAACTTCTCTGTGCCTCAGTTACCTCATCTGTAAAATGGAGATTAAGACTGCGACAACCTTTTTAAGACAACCTAATTGCCTTGTATCTACCCCAGCGCTTAGAACAGTGCTTGACACATAGTAACCGCTTAACAAATACCAACATTAGTAGTAGTAGTAGTACAGTGTTCTGCACACAGTAAATAATCAATAAATATGACAGATTGACTGTATTTATTGAAGGCTTACTCTGTGCAAAGCACTGTACTAAGCATTTGGAAGAGTACAGTGTAACAGAGTTGGCAGACAGCTCTGAAACAGCAACGGCGGGAGGTAAAGGATCAAATCCAACACAAATTTCCTTTAAAATGACAGGGACCATCACTATATAAAACCAAATTAATGCCTAAATGAATTGACGACAATGAATGCTCTCCACCTCAGAGAGCATAGTGTACTCTATTATCTATAACCCTCAAAGATGTTCGCCAAAATCCATTACAACAATAAAAATAAACAAAATATGAAGGAAAATGTTTTAACACACTAAAAAGAAATACATGTTTTGAATACGAAGTCATTCTTCCAATGACTTATGCATTTGTGTACTATCAATTTGCCATCCTGCCTATAACAAGTGAAAGGCTCATTTTTCCTGTGTGAATCATTCTCTCAATTAAATTTCAGTCTGCATTTAGATTTATATGGGCGTTTTACATCACTGACTGATTTCTACTGTATTCCAAATTGCTGAACAGAATAGCTTTCCTTTGTACAATAAGTTTCAGAAGCAAATGAATACTTCAGTGTGATCAATGAAATCTGATAAAAGTCTCTAAGTTATCATAAAGGTTTGAAAAACAACGTCGAAGATTCAGTGTCTTTTTAGTAACATTAACGGAGAGGTCAAAAGCATCTCTTCACAGCAGAATTTCATAATAATGCCATCAGGTTCAACTACAAAATTCGTGAGGGTGTCAAAATGTTTTGTAAAGTGATTCCATTAAAGTAAATGGAATTCTAATCCAACTAAGCTCAAATGTACATCATAAAAAACTATATTTAAAAATCACACCAAAAACACTCACACACACACACACACACACACACACACCCTGACATAGATTCCAGGTTCTCCTTGGGTCATGCAAAGATGTACTGAGTCCATTTGTACCCAACCCTTAAGGCCACTAACAAAAGAACGATCCCAATTGATCTGAGTAGCCCTTGAGTGTTTTGTCTCCTGTCCTGTTTTGCTTACTATAACAATAATAATAATGATTATAATATTAATTACTGTATTTGTTAAGTTTTTACTATGTGCCAGGCACTTTACTAAGCACTAATACTAATACAAGCAAATTGGATTGGACACAGTCCCTGTCCCACATTGGGGGCTCAGTCTCAATCTACAGATTTTACACATAAGGTAACTGAGGCTCAGAGAAGTGAAGCGACTTGCCCAAGGCCATACAGCAGACAAGTGGCAGAGCCGGGATTAGAACCCATGACCTTCGGACTCCCAGGCCTGTGCATCATCCATTATGCTATCCGCTTCGGAGCACTTTTAAAAATCCTGGCCAACCAGCAGAATGACTGTACCCTAATTCTGCTACAACCCAGCTAAAGCCATCCCACTACAGATCACAAGGCTAGGGCAAAAAATCACTTAGCATCTTCTTCTTGACCTGTTCTTTCTATCTCAGAGAGCCCCAAATTCTATCCTACACACAACCCTTAATGGTCATGTTCACTACACTCTGGCCCAATGGAATTTCAAATTCCATTACATTGACATCTAAAATGCACTGTAGCCTAGGATTTAAAAAAAAATCACTTTGCTGAGAAAAATTCTTTCAGATGCAATCTGATTTGTGTGGATTTTTGTGTTGGTCTGTGACTTGTGCAGTGGGATTCTGAGCTCACCTCGTCAAAGTGTACTGCTTCCCCAAGGCAGCTTCAGGGTCCTGTTGGCGGATGGCTCTGATGGCAGTGGGAGCTGTGAACAAAGCAGACACGCCGTGCTCCGCCAGCACACGGAAATACGCTCCAGCATCCGGCGTCCCTACAGGCTTCCCCTACAAAGTGATCCGTTGAAAATGTCACCAGATTTAAAAGTCTGCTAATTTCTTCGACATTCAAAACTTATAGTGAATTGGCTCCAAGCCCTGTCCAATCATTCTGGCAAGGATGTTCGTTCTATCTTTGAAAACACAAGTAAATAATCAAGGATTCAAGAGGTGTTTTAGTCTTTTGGGGCAGAACGGAATGTGTTCACTTATTATTATATTATACTCTCCCAAGCGCTTCGTACAGTGGACTGCACACAGTAAGCACTCAATAAGTACAACTGAATGAACACAATCTCCATAACTCCCACAATAAATCCCTACAGACATAAGTACCCATGCACAAACTTCTTTCCTCTCTGATGACTTTCATAGGGGGCACTATTCATTCAATCATATTGCATCACATTTATTGAGCACTTACCGTGTGTAAAGTACTAAGTAAACTAGTTTAAAACCAGCTTTTCAGTCATAATCATTCAATCAATGGAATCTGCTGAGTGCTTACTATGGGCAGAACACTGTACTAAGCCCTTGGGACAGAAGAATACAACAGGGTTGGTAGACCCGTTTTCTACCCATGAGGAGTTTGCAATCTATAGATCACAACAATGGTGAAGCCTAGCTATATCCCAAATCTGAAACTAAAAGAGTACAGGGAGTGACTGCAATGATTCTTAAGAAATGCTCTTCTAGCATGATCTCCTCAGGAGAAAGATCATTTTCAGAGGAAGGATGCTTACTTTTTTAAACTTCAAAATTGCATGGAAGAGTGCTTCACTGTTGCCTATAAAGGCAGAGTGACTTTATACCAATTTAATAGGCAAACTATATGTAAAAGTTAATCACAGTATAACTAATCACGGGAAACAGTATGGCTTAGTGGAAAGAGCATGGGCCTGAGAGTCAGATGACCTGGATTCTAATACTAGCACCATCATATGCCTGCTGCGTTACCTTAGGAAGTCACTTAACATATCTGGTCCTCAGTTTCCTTAACTGTAAAGTAGGTATTCAAAACCTGCTCTTTCTCCTACCTAGACTGTGAGCCCCATGTGGGGCAGGGACTGCTTCTATCTATCCCATTGCTTAGAAGAATGCTTCACACATAGTAAGCACTGAACAAAGACCATAAAAAAAATCCTCAATATTTTCAGATATGGATGAATATCCACACAGACATAATCACTCCTATATGCCTGCACTCAGTGATCTGCAGGAACCAATTCTAATCTTACAAAATTGTTTTCAGAAATCATTACTCTTGAAGAAAATTATATTTGAACCCCAAACTTTACATTGGCTCTACTCACACTAATCAATATTTGCCCTTTAATTGCCTTCTAGTCCAGTTCACTCCTACTTATTATCATAACACTAAGCTAAAAGAATAGAAACATCTGTCTGAAACACACTTCACAAACCAAGATATCCATGAAACCAAAGAAAATGGGAAGAGTACATTTAATCAATCAATCATGTGGCGAGTACAGTAATACATGCTTGGGACAGTACGCTACAAGAGTTGGTAGACATGTTCTCTGCCCACAAGGAGCTTACGTTCTAGAGGGTGAGGTAGACACTACAATAAATTGCAGAAACGTATACAAGGGATTTGGGGTTGACGGTGACGTGAATATCAAGTGCTTAAAGGGTAGAAATCCAATTGCAAGGGTGACAAAGAAGGGAGAGAGTAAGGGAAATGAGGAGTGGTGTTCGGTCCCATGTGGGGGAGGAGGAAGTTTTAGGCCACAGGGAGGATGTGGCCAAGGGGTGGACAGTGAAGTAGATAAAATAGAGGTACAGTGAGTATGTTGGCATCAGAGGAGCCAAGTGTGTGGGCTAGGTTGCAGCAGGAAATCAGCAAGGTAAGATAGGAGGTGATAAGGCGATTGAGTGCTTTTAAGCCCATGGTAAGGAGTTTCCTTGTATACAGCCCCTCTACAATGTAAACTCATTATGGGACAGGTAATGTGTTTGCTATTTCTGTTGGACTGTACTCTCCCAAGTGCTTAGGTTAGGGCAGTGCTCTGCATACAGTAAGCACTCAATAAATATGATTGAATGAATTAATATTAATTGATTGATATGAATGTCTTATATTTGTTCTCCTATCTCCCTATGGCATCTAGGCTCTCAATCTCACCACTGACCCCTTGCCCATTTTCTCCATCTGGCCTGGAACTCTCTCCCTTCCATCAATCAATCAATCAATGGTACTTGCTGAGAACTTACTATATGACAAGCTCTGTACTAAGAGCACTGGAATGCATTATACAGTAGAGTTAGTAGACACGTTTCCTGCCCAAAGGGGCATATGGTCTAGAGCCTTCAAATCTGACATATCACCACTGTCACCATATTCAAAGCCCTACTAAAATCACATCTCCTCCAAGAGGCCTCCTCTTGACTAACCCTTCATTTACCTACCCAATGCGATTCCCCTTGTGTGTCACCTTGCACTTTGGTCAGTGCCCCTTAATTCCTTTAATAATAATAATAATAATAATAATAATGGCATTTGTTAAGCACTTGCTACAAGTGAGGCACTGTACTAAGACATAAGCAAATCAAGTTGGACTCCCTGTCCCATGTGGGGCTCACAGACTCAATCCTCATTTAAAAGATGAAATAACTGACAGAAGTGACGACCAGGGTCACACAGCAAACAAGTGGCAGATCCAGGATTAGAACCCATGACCTTCTGACTCCCAGGCCTGTGCTCTAAATAGTATGCCACGATGCTTCTCATGGGGTACCCACCCCACACAATCTCACAGAACTTGTACTCTGCCATTTCCCCTATCTACAGCTTATTTTAATGTGTCTCCCCAACTAGACGCAACCTCCTTCATGGCATGAATCATGTTTACCTAGTCTGTAGGCAACGTGGTTTAGTAGACAGAGCACAGGCTTGGGAATCAGAAGAACCTGGGTTCTAATCACAGCTCTGCCACTTGTCTGCTGTGTGAACTTCGGCAAGTCACTTAACTTCTCTGTGCCTCAGTTACCTCATCCATAAAATGGGGATAAGATTATTAGCTCCATATGGGCCAGGGACTGTGTCCAACCTGATTTTATTTATTTTATTTTGTTAGTATGTTTGGTTGTGTTCTCTGTCTCCCCTTTCTAGACTGTGAGACCACTGTTGGGTAGGGACTGTCTCTATGTGTTGCCAACTTGTACTTCCCAAGTGCTTAGTACAGTGCTCTGCACACAGTAAGTGCTCAATAAATACGATTAATTGATTTACTGATTAACTTGTATCTACCCCAGTGCTTAGAATGGTGCTTGGCATATAGCATTAGCTTTAATTCTATTTGTTCTGATGACTAGACACCTGTTCACATGTTTTGCTTTGTCTGTCTCCCCCTTCTAGACTGTGAGCCCGTTGTTGGGTAGGGACCGTCTCTATATGTTGCCAACTTGTACTTCCCAAGCGCTCAGTACAGTGATCTGCACACAGTAAGCACTCAATACGATTGAATGAATGAATGAATATAGTAAGTGCTTAACAAGTACCATAATAATTATTATTACTTTTCCAAGCTCTTAGTGCAGAGGTCTGCCCACAGTTAAGTGTTCAATAACTACCACTGATTGATAGATTGAAGACAAAGTGTGTCAAGAGGACACAATCAACTACTATATGCTGAACTGAAGACATCTTAAGCAAAAAGGTCAAAAGAAATGCTTTAAAGTCATGAGAAAAACAGAGTATGTCTACTGGCAACTCTGCATACAGAAAGTGCTCAATCGGAGAAGCAGCGTGGCTCAGAGGAAAGCGCACAGGCTTGGGAGTCAGGGTCATGGGTTCTAATGCCGGCTCCGCCACTTGTCAGCTGTGTGACTTCGGGCAAGTCACTTAACTTCTCTGTGCCTCAGTTCCCTCATCTGGAAAATGGGGATTAAGACTGTGAGCCCCATGTGGGACAACCTGGTTACCTTGTATTCCCTCCAGCGCTTAGGACAGTGCTTTAACAAAGGCCATTATTATTAAATACGATTGAATAAATAAATATGATTGAATGAAAGGAGACATACTACTGACCTAGAATGGAGAAATTAGGAGTAGTATGACCATTTTAGAGCAGTAGCTTTATAAAGATCATAATATCAATGGACAAAATTCAGGATTCTGGCAGACACTGACAGTAGCAAATGCAGCAATAGAGCTAATCTGTACATGCATACTGTGTTAATCACATATCAGTCTTTTTAGCCATACTAATACAGTTTAAAATCTCATTCCTGACTGCAGTATCTACAAAATCACAGGGCAAATGATTAAAAAGTCGAACTAAATATGTACGATTTTCATAAACTTCTTACATAATTTAAGGCTTTAGTAACTTTTTTGTGATGATAATGAACTGTCTTACGCAGAGAATCAGATGAGCCTAGGTTCTGACACTTCAGGCCCACAAATCTGGGTGAATCAATTAAACAGTCAATCTGTGGTATTTATGAACGGTTACTGTGGGCAGAGCACATTACTAAGCACGTGAAAGAGTGCAATAGAATTTGCACTACAACAGAATTTGTAGATGTGATCCCTGCCTACAGTAGAAGCAGCATGGGCTAATAGAGAACACAGGACTGGGGGTTAGAGGACCTGGATTCTAATCCCGACTCTGCCAATCACTTATTGTGTGACCCTGGGCAATTCACTTAACTTCTCTGTGCCTCAGTTTCCTCACCTGTAAAATGGGGAGTAAATATCTGTTCTCTCTATTACTTAGATTGGGAGCCCCACGTAGGATAGGGACTGTGTCTGACCTAATTAATTTGTACCTGCCCTAGTGCTTAGAACAGTGTCGGACACATAGTGAGTGCTTAAATACAATGAACAAAAGAGAATGTCACAATCTAGCGGCATTGAAGGCACTGACCATCCTACCCTACCATCCCAGAGCCCTCCAAGTCCTCCCTGCTGGCACCTTTATTGAAGTGCTCCCACTTCAAAGCTTTACTGAAGGCACATTTCTTCCTAGAAGCCTTCCCTGACTAAGCCCTCCTCTCTTCTCCCATTCCCTTCTTGCCGCTCTTACTTGCTCCTTCATTCATCTTCCCTCCCATCCCCACAACACAGATGTATATATCTATATATATCTGTAATTTATTTATCTATACTAATGTCCCTCTCCCCCCTAAACTGTGCGCTCATTGTGGGCAGGGTTGTATCTGTTTGTTGTTATATCATATTCTCCTAAGCACTAATACAGTGCTTTGTACCCAGTAAAGGCTCAATAAATACGATTGAATGAATAAATGAAAACTTTCTTGTTTCTGTTTCTTTAGAGTAATTTAATACAACAAGTTCCTGTTTTGGGGGTTCACACCTCCCCTGGCTGCAACTGCTCCCTGCTCCTTGACTGTTATAAGGGGGTCGAGGATAAGCGGGCCAGGGTGGAGGAGGAGCCATGGGGGAGGGGTCTGCTGCCATTCCCACTCCCCTTCCTCTTTCCCCCATCTGCAGGGGTCTGTCTAGGAGGTGGTAGGAGCCATATCCCACACCTCCTCCCCGACTCCAGCCAGTCTGATCTAGCCCAGAACTCATGGGAAGGCACAGTTGGAAAAGAGGCCAGCTGAGCTGTGAAACATGCTAGAAAAAACAGCATAAATAGCTGCAGATTGGGGAGGACAGTGGGGAACTGCACTGAAAGGTGTGAGGGGTAGAGGGGGAGAAATATGCTGATTAACTGCTCTAGAATATATGCTCCCTCTAAACTGTACACTCCTTGTGAGCAGGGAACGTGTCTACCAATTCAGTTGTACTATACTCTCCCAAGTGCTTAGTACAGTGCTCTACACAGTAAGCACTTAATAAATACCAGTGATTAGTTGCTCAAGACTCAGACTACAAATTTGGTATAATGTTCTTATTGCTCCCTGCTTCTAAGTCTACCAAACTGCCAAAATCACGTCCTGGGCTACAGTGCATAATGGGCTGAAGCCACAGTGCAATTTAGAATGTGATTGCACCCAGAAGCCTTAGGTACACTTCTGTGCACAATGGAAAGCAATGAGATAATAGCACAATCAGCCTCCCCAAAGTTTTTCCTCCAAGATGTTGCTTACAGTATCTTTGAATTCCAATGACATATTCTTGATGCTCCATATCGTGAGACTAAGCTCATGATGATTTCTAAACTGTAAAACACCATCCTTTCTTGTAGATTTCAACTGGAATGCAATCAGATCCAGAAGCTTTACCATTTTTCCTGATTTTTCCAGAGGTGGTAATAGTCTCTAAAGTTGGAGCTAAAGCCAAGCGGTTTTCTACACTTTATCATGTCTCAATCTTAATGATGAAGAGCCTGTGTAGGAACAGAAAAGTTTGTGCAACCTTGGGCAAGTCATTTAACTTCTCGGTACCTCAGTTACCTCATCTCTAAAATGGGGATTAAAACTGTGAGCCCCATGTGGGATGGAAACTGTATCCAACCCAATTACTTTGTATCTCTCCCAGAGCTTAGTTCAGTCCCTAGCACACATTAAGCACTTAAATACCATAAAAATGGAATAAAATAAAAAAATGATAGTAACAGCATTGTTATGAGACTCCACAGGAATTCCTCCTTATCAATGGAAACGGTGGATTCATCTGCATTCTTTACCTATGCTGTGGTAGTGTGTTCCAGACCAAACACCTTCTCATTGATGGATAAAATTTCCTGGTTTCAGAGTGATAAAGATAATCCCATAACACTTCCATGTTGGCTTACCACCAGAACTTCTGTGACTTCCTTGGCTAAACCAGCAAGTTATGTTTCTGGCTTTAGTAAGTCTTTCTTTTCTTATAATCACAAGATTGAATAGTGATCATGTGCAAAAAAGGCTGTCAAAAACCGGATAATCTTTGCCATCCAAAAGGGGATCAGTTTACTTAACTGACATGACAGCAAAGTCGAAGTCATTGCCTAAGGATAATACTCCAAACTGGAGTCACCTAGTTAGAAAAATATTAATAATAAAAAATCAATAAAAGTATTTATATCATTTTTTTCTTCTTAACTTTATGGACTGACCCATTCAGTCCACATCTTCCCCTTCTCAAAAGTCTCCAATGTTTGCCCAACCATCCCCGCATCAAACAGAAACTCTTTACTTTTGGCTTTAAGGCACTCAACCTGCTCTCTCTTTCCAATATAATCTTGATGATTTCCTACTGTAATCCAACCAGCACACTTCACTCCTCTAAAACAGACCTACTCTCTGTATCTCAATTTCAACTACCTCACCACCAGTCTCTTGTTCACATTGTCCTCTGGCCCTGAAAATCCCTCCTGTCTACTATAAGAGAAACAGCGAGGCTTAGTGGGAAGATCACAGGCTTGGGAGTCACAGGTTGTGAGTTCTAATCACAGCTCTGCCACTTGTCAGCTGTGTGACTTTGGGCAAGTCATTTAATTTCTCTGTGCCTCAGTTACCTCATCAGTAAAATGGGGATTAAGACTGTGAGACCCACGTGGGACAACCTGATCACCTTGTATCTATCCTAGTGTTTAGAACAGTGCTTGGCACATAGTAAGTGCTTAACAATACCATCATTATTATTATTGTTATATCCAATAGTCCACCACTCTTCCCACATATCAGATCCTCCTAAAATCACATCTTCTTTAAGAGGTCTTCCCAGTCTAAGCCCATTATTTTCCTTATCCACCCTGCCCTCTGTTTTGACTATGAACTTGCTGTATACCCCTTAAGAACTTTGATACTCACTCCAGCCCCAGAATACTTACGTAAAGAACTCCTATACTCTACAATTTCCCCCTTCCCTGATTTACTTCAATGTCTGTCTCCCCCAGTAAGCTCCCTGATGACAGGGATCACATCCACCGTCTTCGTTGTTTTGTAATCCCATAGCATTTAATACAGAGCTCTGTAAACGTTAAGCACTCAACAAATGCCACTGAGCTATAGTTTTTGTATTAAAACAAAGCTCCCAGTGAATGTATATTGTTTTCCAGGTACTTTTTTTTATGCCGGCACAAGTAGCATAAGCATATTAAAATTAATCAACATGATTTGAAGCAGAGGAGGATTAACTAAAAGCTATGGCTCATCACTGAACAAATTTCAACATTTTATAAAATTATGTGCTTTACCTATTAGTAATAGCAAAAGCGGTGACCATTAGGATGACCTAAAAATTATTACTACCTAAAAGTTAACACTGAATTTTTGCTAAGATGTAAACTATTCAGAATTTTCTGTAGGATCAAACATGTCAAAGGGGATAAGTAGATAGAATAAGAGTTTTATTGATGGTAATAGTAGTCAATTGTATTTACTGAATGCTTACTGTGTGCAGAGCAGTGTACTAAGAACTTGGGGTGATGATTATGGTATTTATTACAGGTTTCCTAGGTGCCAAGCACTGCTCTAAACACAAGGGTAGATACAAAATAATCAGGTTTCAGTCTCTGTTCCACATGAGGCTCACAATCTAAAGGGGAAGGAGAGTACAACAGGGTAGGTAAATACAATCCCTGTCCACAATGTTTTTTGGGGTTTTTTCCCATGTGCATGTCTGTAAAATTACTGAATTTCCAAAGGGTAATCTTTCCCATCCTACTCAGCAAAAGAAACCTTGTACTAATAGACTAAAGATCAAGATAATGCCCAGCAAAGAATGAACAGCTGTTAATAATATCTTTAATCTATTTAAAGTATTCCAGAAGCTAAGAAAGATGACAGTGTTAAAGAACAGAGGAATTTGAACCAAAATAAATTTCACAGTGTTTGGTATACTAGTAGACACTTAAGTACCACAATTATCATCATTATTATTATTAATGTATTAATTCACTCAATTATTTATTGAGTGTTTACTATTGTGCAGAGAATTGTACTAAGTGCTTGGGAGAGTACAATACAACAATAAACAGACACATCCCCTGCCCACAACAAACTTACAGTCCAAAGACGGGGAGACAGACATTGATATAAATAAATTACAGATGTGTACATAAGTACTGTGGGGCATGGAGAGGGGATTGAACAATAGAAACAAGTCAGGGTGACGCAGAGGAAGTGGGAGAAGAGGAAAGGGGGGCATAATCAGGGAAGGCCTCTTGGAGGAGATGTGCCTTCAATAAGGCTTTGAGGCAGGGGGAGAGAGAGGGAGTAACTATCTGTGGGATTTGAGGAGGGAGGGCTTTCCAGGCCAGAAGCAGGACTTGGGCAAGAGGTCGGCGGTGAGATAGACGAGACAGGGGCACAATGATAAGGTTAGCATTTAGAGGAGCAATGAGAAGGTTAGCATTTAGAGGAGCAAAGTGTGCGGGCTGGGTTGTAGTAGGAGAGTAGCAAGGTGAGAAAGGAAGGGGCAAGGTGACTAAGTACTTTAAAGCCAACGGTGATGAGTTTTTGTTTGATGCAGAGGTGGATGGGCAGGGACTAGAGTTTTTTTGAGGAGTGAGGGACCATGTCCTGAATGTTTGAGAGTGTGCAGGTAAAACCTAGCATTCAGATGCAAATAGTGCTATTGTCAAAGAGCATTGCGGTGGATGATCCGTAATGATAACAATGATAATGGTATTTGTTAAGTGCTTATTATGTGCCAAGCACGCTGCTAAGCACTGGGGTACATAAAAGATGATCAGGTTGGACACAGTCCATGTCCCATATGGTGCTCACAATTATTTCAACAATTTTTTTTTAGGTAATCTTATGAAAGTATCCTAGATTTAAACAATTTTTCCCAAAAGATTATTAAATTATAACTACTGAAATTCAATAATTTCTGTAAAGCTTTTCCTTCAAGCTACCCAGAAATCAATTGCTCTGCTAAAATAGGTTCCAGTAAACGATTAATGGTAAATACTTATAACTGGTTTTCTTTTCAATATTAATAAGACATCCTCTCATCTTCCTGGAACAGCTTTCCTGGCAGAATTAGAGAGTGAACTAATAGACCACCCTTGACTCATCTCTCTCTCATTCAACCCACATATTCAATCTATCACTAAATTTTGTCAGTTCAACCTTCACATCACTAAAATCCACCCTTTCCTCTCCATCCAAATCACTATCATGTTAATCCAACAATTTATCCTATCCTGGCTTGATTACTGCATCGGCCTCCTTACTGACCTCCTTGCTTCCTGTCTGTGTCCACACCAGTCTATACTTCGTTCTGCTGCCCGGATCTTTTTTCTACAAAAATGTTCAGTCAATGTTTCCCCATTCCTCCAGAACTTCCACTGATTGCCCATCCACGTCTGCATCAAATGGAAACTCCTTATCATTGGCTTTAAAGTCACTCAGTCACCTTACCCTGTCCTACCTCACCTCGCTGCTCTCCTTCTACAACTCAGCCCACACACTTTGCTCCTCTAATGTCAACTGTAACTCGATCTCATCTATCTCACTGCCAACCTCTCTCCACGTCCCGCCTCTGGTCTGGAATGCCCTCCTTCTTCATATCCGACAATTTTTCTCCTCACCTTCAAAGCCTTATTGAAGGCACAACTCCTCCAGGAGGCCTACCCTAAGACCTCATTTCCTTTTCTCTCACTCTCTGATTTGGCTCCCTTTATTCACCCCACAACCCCAGCCCCACAGCACTCTAAGTACATATTTGTAATTTATCTATTTATATGCATGTCTTTTTCCCTCTCAAGACTGTAAACTCAATGTGGGCTATATTGTTATTTGATATTCTTCCAAGCGCTAAATACAGTGCTGTGCACTACGTCAGTGCTCAATCAATACAATTGATTGACTGGATAACCATGGTTTGGTCACTACATTCCCCTATTTTTCCTTCATGTTCATCCCAAATCACATAATATTCAACAATAAGCAAGGAGAAAGAGGGATGGAATAAAGTAGCATTTCCAGCCAATTATCTTGCCTACAAAGCACCAGAAAAGAAAGAACAGAAATGATACTGTAAAATTTTTAATAACTATTACTTTGGTAGATCTGTAAAAAGCAGAAGAATATCAAATGTCTCTTTAGAACTATAATCCCTTTAATCAAATAATTTAAAATACTGACATATTAAAAATGATCTTCATATTGGATTCAATAAATTACCTCATATAGGACTGTGGTGTTCCCATGCAAAAGGGGTCCATAACAGATGTAAGAATGTCCAACCACCCAGCCTAGGTCAGAAGCTGCCCACCACACCTATAAAACAATAAAAGGAATATGCTTTAAAAACTATACAAATCAAGCTGTTTAGCCTTTTTATTTTTTCAAAAACTTCACCATTACCTCTCCAGGCTTAAGTGCATAAATAGAAGACATCGTCCAATTTAGCATGACTGCATAGCCTCCAGTAGGTCTAACAACACCCTAAGTGAGAAACAAATTCAGGTTAAAGTCACTCCAAGTAGAGAAAAGTGCAATAAATCCCTTGTCTTTTATTTAAATCAGTCTCCAAACTTTTATAATAGTTTTTATTTACAAAGACCTATGATATGAATTGTGCCAAACAGAAGATTAATTCAATTTTCTCTTTTTATAGGTCTTCCAGAACACTGCAGCATGATGTAAAAAAAAAAAGAAAAATAGCCCAAGATCATGCATTTCCTAAGAATAGTGCTCTGCTTTATCTTCAAAGTGCCTCTAACCTAAACAGAGGGGACTGTATAATAATGATGGCATTTATCAATACACAAGTGGCCAAAATACCTACTTTATCAAGGGTACTCTTACAGAATTGTGACTATTGTGTTTTTCTTTGTACAACATGTATTAATCATGATTGTTAATAGTTTCAGTGTGCAGGACACTGAACTAAGCACTGAGAATAAATATGAGGAAAATACAGCATGATACAGCAGTATATTAGTACTCAGAGGTTACCATTCATTACCCCCCTTGATATCAATCAGTTGTATTTATTGAGCACTTACAGAGTGCAGAGCACTGTACTAAGCACCTGGGAGAATACAATATAGCAGAGTTGGTAGACATGTTTCCTGCCTACAACAAGCTTAGAGCCAATAGGACTCACTGAACGCCTACTCTATGCAGAATATGCTACGTGGCTCAGTGGAAAGAACACGGGCTTTGGAGTCAGAGGTCAAGGGTTCAAATCCCGGCTCCACCACTTGTCAGCTGGGTGACTTTGGGCAAGTCACGTAACTTCTCTGTGCCTCAGTTACCTCATCTGGAAAATGGGGATTAAGATTGTGAGCCCCACATGGGACGACCTGATCACCTTGTACTCTCCCCAGCGCTTAGATCAGTGCTTTGCACATAGTAAGTGCTTAATAAATGCCATCATTATTATTATTATTATTATTACTAAGCACTTTGGAAAGTGTGGTACACTTGGTAGACAAGGATCCCTGCTCTCAAGGACCTTGGAGTCTAGCACAGCCCTTGTTCCAAACTGCCACAGATTTCCCAGCTGTAGAGAAGGCTACCCTCCTCCTCCATTAGCCATTCTCAGCTCCTGTAATGGTGCAGGCTGGGGGTGGAACTAAACCAAAACTAGGCACCAATCCCAATGGAAACTGAATTTTCATTAAAATATGCAGACTGATTTTCTAGCATGTGCCATATTCACCCACAAGGTTTATTTAAACTAGGAATGCATCTACATTAGAGAAGCAGCGTGACTCAGTGGAAAGAGCACAGGCTTCGGAGTCAGAGGTTGTGGGTTCTAATCCTGGCTCCGCCACTTGTCTGTTCTGTGACTTTGGGCAAGTCACAACTTCTCTGGCCCTCAGTTACCTCATCTGTAAAATGAGGATTAAGACTGTGAGCCCTATGTGGGACAACCTGATTACCTAGTATTCCCCCCCCAGCACTTAGAACAGTGTTTGACACATAGTAAGTGCTTAACAAAAGCCATCATTATTATTATTATTATTGTTATTATCTGTAAAACCCAAGTATCTTTTAAATTAAAGTGTGATTAGAAAATACTCAGAAAATACCTGATTCCCCCAAAATCTCTAAAAACCACCCTTCACCGTCACCAAAAATTGTCTCTGAAGAAATAATACACAAAATAATAAAAGTATATATATATATATATATATATATATATATATACACACACACACACATACGTTTTATATATACCGAGATGGTGGATATATATATATATATATATATATATATATATATATATATATATCTCAAGACAGAAAGAAAAACATACTTCTACACTGTTTACTAAAACTGCTGCTCTCTTCAAGTTGCACCAGTAAAACATAGGTACCAAGCTGTGGAACAGATTTTCTACAACAGCAACAGCACCTGGCTCCTTGGCAATTGTCATAAGTAGCTTTGCTGGAAACAGAGATGTGTTTGGGTTGAATGATTTGGTTAGTATGCAGACTTAATTCTGATCATGTGGAACTATAATTCTAGGAGCTCTGCCTATCTATTAAGCAGATGCATTTTCTAGTGTAAAATGGTGAGCTATTCTTCCATTTCATTCTGGTTCTTTTCCTGCCTATCGGATAGTAGATAATTATTTTGCCCTCTCTAAAGGCCACTGTCTTGGGTTAATCACTAGGTGGATTTGATGTTAAATAAAAATTTTCAGAGGATTTAAAATCAAAGCATTCCATTTGCCATATCATTAATGCCTATAAGAATAACTGTTCAAGAGTCAGTCACTTCATTCCACAATTCAATCACATTTTAAATAACAAAAATAATAATAATAATATTTGAGGTATTTAAGTGCTTACTATGTGCCAGGGACTGTACTACATATTGGGGTGGATACAAGCAATTCAGGTTGGAGACAGTCCCTATCACACACAGGGCTCACAGTCGCAATCTCCATTTAAAGATTAGGTGACTGAAGCACAGTGAAATAAAGTAACTTACCCTCCGGATTCCCAGGCCCATGTGTCTGTATATTTTTCCCAATTTACAGCTTACTTTGTCAAACTACTTAAGCACTATTTTGGATGGGCATATATTTGGATGGGCATATTTCACGTGGGGATTGCCCCGTTGTGGGCAGGGAATGTGTCCATTTATTGTTATGTTGTACTCTCCCAAGTGCTTAGTACAGAGCTTTGCACACAGTAAGCACTCAATACACACAATTGAATGAATATCAAGCCATCACAGTCAAGTTCAGTTGAGCCCCAACTTCTGACTGACCACTATACATAAGATCCAGAGTTTCATCACAGCTGATATAGCTCAGGATCTGTAAGCTTCGCCAATCATTTCCTCCAATCACTTGGAAATATACCTTTCTCTCCTTGTCAACTCTTCTGCTTACACTGTTCCATTCCCACTTTTCCCTGTTCCTAGCCATTTTCTTCCCCCTGCAGACTTCCAACTTGGTCCATCCCTCACCTGTATCCATCCAGCACCCCTCAATCTATCAATGGTGTTTATTTAGTACTTACCATGTGCAGAGCACTAAATTGAGCACTTGGAAGAGCACAATACACCCCATCCTCAAGCCCGGTTGAAGGACTGCCTCTCATGTTCCCCGCAACTCCTGGTAGTCTTTAGTGGTAGCCGGCTTGGTCACCATAAAGACAATAATAATAACTGTGGTATTTGTTAAGTGCTTATTATGGAATACAAGCAAATCAGGTTGGACATAGTCCCTGTCCCACATAGGGCTCAGAGTCTTAATCCCCATTTTACAGATGGGGAATTGAGGCCCAGAGAAATGACTCGCCCAAGGTCACCCAGCAGACAAGTGGTGGACCTGGGATTAGAATCCATGACCTTCTGACTCCGAGGTCCATGCTCTATCCACTAGGCCATGCTGCTTCTCTGGGGGGCAAGGCTGAGTCCAGGAGCTGAGAACAGTTTGCAGCTGCCAGCAGAACCAAAGTCTCCATGGGAGAGAAAGGAAAGGAGGTTGATGGGGCTGTCAAATGCTGGCTGCACTTAGGGATCAGTGCTCCAGGGACATCAAGGGGACAGACCTAGTAGGGTTTCATGGGGATGGCTTTGGCATCTCTGGAAACCGAGCACTGGGCAGACAGAGCCCAGGTGCAGAGAGCCACAAGGCAGCTGGGTCACATTCCCACTACTTGAGTCAAGGAGGTGCTGGGCCGGGATCTAGGCAGTCAACCACTGGGAAGGAAACATGGGTTGTGTTCTCTTCTCCTTATCCTGCTGGCTGTGGCCAAGGTGTATGGTTTCAGGGGATTAAAGACACTGTGCACCTCACTGATTTATAATAAAAAATAAAATACTGGGGGAGCAAACATAGCTCAGAACGTAGGAGTAGTGACGGATGGTGGATTGACTTAAAAACAAACATCCTCAGGAATAGTGGAGGAGAAGGGATAAGGGGAGGAATTTACAGAGTAATTTTTATTTACCTGTCAAGTCCGGTCATCATGTTGAGGCTGGAACCTGACAGATATCATGAATGTCTAGGGGAAAATCTACCCCATGATGCTGCTGTTCACGTTATAGGCATGTATTCGAGGAACACATCATGACTGTACTATGGAATATGGCCTGTAGTTGTTTTACAGGAGAAAGATCCATTCCTTCTGCATTATCTGGGAATTGGGACTGACAGGAAAGTAGTGGGCTCAAACCAAAAGATGAGAAGCTTAGGACAAGCAGTTTAAGCTGGGAAAAGCATTTGGGACAAATTTGAGAACTGAATGCCTAGCGAAGGAAGCTGTGGAGTCTCTCTGTTTAAAGAGGAGATTATTCAAGAACAAATGATTGGCTTGAAACAATGAATTGAATTATTTTTATCCTTTGACCTATATATTCATTGACCACACTCCGCTTCACCTCTCCAAAATAAATAATTACAATTTCTTACTTTCTTGGCACCCAAGTCTGGTAAGCTGAGAGAAAGCGAGTAAAAGGACATAGGGAGTCCCTGCTCACCTCATTTTTTTTTTACTGTATTTGTTAATCACTTACTATATATACCAGGCACTGTACTAAGCACTGGGGTAGATACAACCTGATCAGGTTGGACACAGTCCATGTTCCACATGGAGCTCACACTCTTAATCCCTATTGTACAGATAAGGTGAATGAGGCACAAATGACATCAATCATGTCATACATGATTTTTGTACATATTTTTTACTTGTACATATTTTTTACTCTATTTATTTATTTATTTATTTTATTTGTACATATCTATTCTATTTATTTTATTTTGTTAGTATGTTTGGTTTTGTTCTCTGTCTCCCCCTTTTAGACTGTGAGCCCACTGTCGGGTAGGGACTGTCTCTGTTGCCAATTTGTACTTCCCAAGCGCTTAGTACAGTGCTCTGCACATAGTAAGCGCTCAATAAATACGATTGATGATGATGATGATCAATCAACTGCACTTGAGTGCTAAGCATGTGCAGAGCACTGAACTAAGTGCTAGGGAGAATACAATATAACAATATAACAGAGTTGATAGACATGCTCCTTGCCCACAATGAACTTATAGTCTAGAAGGGAGATGGACATGAATATAAATGAATAAATGATGGATATGTACCTAAGAGCTGTGGGCTGAGGGAGGAGGTGAATGATGGAAAATATCCGAGCACAAGGGAGACGTAGAAGGGAGTGGAAGAAGAAGAAAGGAAGGCTCAGTCAGGGAGGGCCATTTGGAGGACATATGCCTTCAATAAGCTTTGAATATGGGGAGAGTAATTGCCTGTCAGACAAGAAGAGAAAGGGCATTCCAGGCAAGAAGCAGGACATGGCTGAACGGTCAGCAGAGAGATAGCTGAGATCAAGTGAGTAGGTTCGCATTAAACGAGCTAACTTTGTGGGCTGGTCTGTAGTAGGAGAACAGCGAGGTTATGTAGAAGGGGGCAGGGTGATTGAGTGTTTCAAAGCCTATTTAAAGGAGTTTCTGTTTGATGTGGAGGTGGGTGGGTTATCACTGGAGGTTCCTGAGTGGGGAAACATGGACTGAACATTTTTGTAGAAGAATGATCAGGGTAGCAGAGTGAAGTTTGGACTGTTGTGGGGAGGCAGGAAGGTCAGTACCGCGTTGGCTGTTTGGATGCACAGGAAAGGATGGATTTTAGTGATGTTGTGAAGGTTGAATAAACAGGATTTAGTGATATATTGAATACCATGGGTTGAACGAGAGAAATAAATCAAGGATAATGCCAAGGTTACAGGCTTGTGAGACAAGAAGGATGCAGTCTACAGTGATAGGAAAATCAGAGGGAAGACAGAGTTTTGGTGGAAAGATAGAGAGTTCTTTTTGGGACATGTGAGGTTTGAGGTGTCAGCTCTCAGCCCAGCTGAGAGCTCCCTCCTCCAGGAGGCCTTCCCAGACTGAGCCCCCTTTTTCCTCTCCTCCTCCCCATCCCCCATGCCCTACCTCCTTCCCCTCCCCACAGCACTTGTATATATGTTTGTACAGATTTATTACTCTATCTGACTTGTACATATTTACTATTCTATTTATTTTGTTAGCGATGTGCATCTAGCTTTATTTCTATTTATTCTGATGACTTGACACCTGTCCACATGCTTTGTTTTGTTGTAGGTCTCCCCCTTCTAGACTGTGAGCCCATTGCCAACTTGTACTTCCCAAGTGCTTAGTACAGTGCTCTGCACACAGTAAGCACTCAATAAATATGACTGACTGAATGTTCTTATGTCCTGAGGGCCAGCGGAAATGCAAGATTGCAGAGAGGGAGAGAGATCAGGGCTGGAGATATATATTTGGGAATCATCTGCATAGAGAGTACAATTGAAGCCATGAGAATGAATGAGTTCTCCAGGACAGTGGGTTTAGATGGAGAATAGAAAGGGACCCAAAACTGAGCCATGAGGGACTCCCACAGATAGAGGGTGGGAGTCAGAAGAGAAGCCCATGAAGGAGACTGAGAATGAGCAGCCAGAGAGATAGGAGGAGAACCAGGAGAGGACAGTGTTAGTGAAGCCAAAGTTGGATGTTTCCAGATGTGGGTGATTGACAGTATTGAAGGCAGCTGAAAGGCCAAGTAGGATTAAGATGGAGTAGAAGCCATTGGATTTGACAAGAAGGAGATTATTTGTGACTTTTTGAGAGGCTGCTCTTTGGGGAGTAAAGGGGGTGGAAGCCAGATTGGAGGGCGTCAAATAGTTAACTGGAGGAGATTAACTTGAGACAGCGGATGCAGACAACGTGCTTGAGGAGTTTGGAGGGGAATGGTACAAGGTAATATTGTGGGCTCAATGTGTCTGTTTATTGTTGCACTGTACTCTCCCAAGTGCTTAGTACAGTACTCTGCACACAGTAAGTGCTCAATAAATATGACTGACGGAAGGAAATGGGGCAGGGGATTTTTTTAACAATAGAGGAGACACGGGCATATGTGAAAGCAGTGGGGAAGAAGCCATTGGAGAGCAAACAGTTGAAGATGGCAGTCTGGGGGAAGAAGGGAGGAGGCAAGTGCTTTGATAAGGTGCAAAGGGATGAGGTCAGATGTGCAGGAGGAGGGGTTGAATTTTGAGAGACAGCAGGAGATCTCATCTTGGGATACTGCTGGGAAAGACGGGAGAGTTGAAGAGAGAGGGGGAGGAAAGAGGGGCTGGAGAGGAGCAGAGGAGATTATAAGGAGATCACACCTACTGACTTCAATATTCTCAGTGAAGTAGATAGCCAGGTCACTAGGGGAAGAGATGGGGAAGGCAGGGGTATAGCTTATTTGAGGAGGGAGCTAAAAGTCTGTCAGAGTCAGGATTAGAACCAGATCCTTCTGACTCCCAAGACCGTGATCTGTCCACTAGGCCATGCTGCCTCTCATTCACCAGCCCTCAGCTTGCCACTACCAATCCAAAGTATTGCTGAGACAATCACTGAAACATTAATTCATTCCATTGTATTAATTGAGCGCTTACTGTGTTTAGAGTACTGTACTCAGTGCTTGGGAAGTACATGACCCTAGCTTCCCAGCAATTCTGATTGCCACATTTAAAATCCTTAAACACTTCATGTTGCTGGTTTCTTAATTCTACAAATTACATTTTATGATTATTGAGCAATGAAATTGGGTAAACTGGGTTCACGTTCCCAAATTACTCAGGTTTTTAATTACATAATTAATATAAGTGAAAAACAGTACGTAAGGACATAAGGAATAACTTTCCGTAAAGTTGGTTGGGCTACTACGGGAGTTTGTAGTGCCCGCTTCCTAGGAGATTTTGAAAGAAAAATAAAGATTACTATCCTCTAGGGATGGTCTAGTCATTCATCTGCTGAAGGGCTCGGGAAGGGAAACAATGTGGGAATCCAGAACCAGTCTGAATTCAGCTCTGTTCTAAGAAAAATCTGACAACTGTTCCAGGCCAGGGGTGGGGGGTGGGGGAGACAGGGAGGGACCTCATCACCCAGATCCCAACTCAAGTCTTGCAATGAGCTGACTGAAAACTCCTTGAGGATAGGGATTGTATGTTCCAAGCTATACTGTGTAATGATTATAATAATAATGATTATAATAATGATTATAATAATAATGGCATTTGTTAAGCGCTTACTATGTGCCAAGCACTGTTCTAAGCACTGGGATAGATACAAGGTAATTGGGTTGTCCCACGGGGGCTCACAGGCTTCATCCCCATTTTACAGATGAGGTAACTGAGGCACCGAGAAGTTAAGTGACTTGCCCAAAGTCACACAGCTGACAAGTGGCGGAGCCAGAATTAGAACCCATGACCTCTGACTCCCAAGCCCAGGCTATTTACACTAAGCCACGCTGCTTCTCCAAAGCACTCAGTGCATTACTCCTCACACAGCTGGTGCTCAATAAATCCCACTGATCGATCGATTTGGATCAAACGTAGCCTCAGCCCCACATCCTTCATTTTACTCCACCCCAAACCTCTGGACTGCGTGCTGGCTCACCACTCGCCCCTCTCTGCCCCAAGTCCACTTGCATGCCACCACCCCCTGCCTATAGACTGTAACCTCCTTCGAGTCTGTTAGCTCCTTATGAGCAGGAGAACATCTCTACCAACTCTGTTGTTTGTACTCTCCCAACCGCCTAGTACGGTGCCCTGCAGTAATTGTTCAATACATACCACTGATTGATCGACTGCCCTAAAAGGCCATTAGCCTCAGGGGTGGCAGGAGCAGTAAGGGAAGAGGGGAAAACAGAGGCCACTGGCATTCTGGTTACAGAATTTCTTTTTAACTATTGTCACTGAATTTTCTTCTAAATGACCACACAATTATTAGCCAGGTACTAATTTCTCAGGCATCAGAGATGCTAAATGTAATGGTGCTTATTGGATTCTTTTAAAAGAAGTTTTCACTCTTCAATACGACATTTATATGAAACAATACTTATGTAAAGGCTAAGATTTACATAAAACAAGAATTATAGCTTTCAAAATATTTTTGGTTGGTAGCAAATCCACAAATATATCGGTAGCACTTTAATAATAACGATGAGAATGTTGATGATAATAACAAAATAATAACAAAGATAACAATAGTGACGTTTGTTAAGCGTTTACTATATGCCAAGCACTGTACTAAGTGCTGGAGTAGATAATCATGTCCCACATTGGGCTCACCATCTATGTAGGAGGAAAACAGGTATTGACCATTTTGCACATTAGGGGACTGAGGCACAGAGAAGTTAAGTGACCAGCCCAAGATCACACAGCAGCCAAGTGCCCCATCCAGGATTAGAACACAGGTCCTCTCTCAGGCCTGTGCTCTTTAAATTAGGCAATACTGCTTTTCTCTTTATCCATAAGGCTAAAAGTAATAATGAATGGCCATTTGCCAAAACCCTCTAGTTTCTGTTCATACACAACATATCTGCATTGCATTCATAGCCCTTTTCTCACAAGACTACTCTGAAATGGTGCAATTTAAGGAGCAAGGCTCAACTGGGATGAGGTGGCAGAATTTGTTTAGACATTGGTAATAAATCCTTCCAATGGGAAAACAATGGGGAATGAGACAGCAAATGTTTGCTGCCTAGAAAAGTTGTGTATGACGGTCATGCAATTGGACTATTTGAATCCAATTATTAAGAGGAATTTAGCTTATCCTATGTTGTTTTCTTTTGAGGCAAATCCTTTAATTTGGGAAACAGTGTAATTATTTTTGCAAGTTAATTCCTCATGGTAAACTTAAGGTAAAGGATTCAAAGTACAATCCCTTGGCCCAGGTTTTAAAGTGAAGCAAGATGGATCTGTAACCCTCTAAAGTGCTGCTTTGACAGCTGGGTAATTTTATATTCATCTTGGCTACTTTAAGATGAGGGGCAAAGGTGAAATGAGTTTGGCATTTTAACTGTGTGAAGCCTATATCAGACACAAAGGAAATGTCAGAAGTTTTTTCACTTGACTTTTACTCAAGATTTTTCCCTAAGGCAGAGCATGTGAAGGGGAAAATGGCAGTAAAGACTACGACACAGAAGTCAATGCAGGAGGAGGGACAGAGAGGATGGGATGGAGCCAGAACAGAAGAAACAACGGTCTCCTGCCTGGATCATTTTTTCTAAAATCTACTTCTGCATCAAACAGAAACTCCATACCATAGACCTTTAAGCTCTCAATCGCCTTGTCCACCTCCTCTCTTACCTCACTGATCTCCCAGCACGCTCCCTTGGTTCCCCTGACACCAACCGACTCCTTGCCCAGGCCCCGCCTCTGGCCCGGAACTCCCACCCACTTCATATCCGACAGTCCACCACTCTCCCCACCTTTCAATCCTTATTAAAATCTCAGGTCCTCCAAGAGGCCTCCATGTGCAGAGCCAGGAAATGCGCATGAGTGATGGAGTAACTGCTCTTTGAGTACTCCAGTGGGTCTCCTTTAGTTCAGGATCACTTCAAAGAATTGGGTGTTCTGAGTCCTGGTGGCATTCAGTAGAGTCTCCTAGAACTGGGCTTCCAAGGAGACCCTTTCTCTTCTCTCTCCTGGTCAAAGATCAAAC
Source organism: Tachyglossus aculeatus (assembly GCF_015852505.1). Classification (NCBI taxonomy): domain Eukaryota; kingdom Metazoa; phylum Chordata; class Mammalia; order Monotremata; family Tachyglossidae; genus Tachyglossus; species Tachyglossus aculeatus. The sequence continues at coordinate 29,924,783 of NC_052079.1, read as the reverse complement.
CTGCCATGCACGAACCTAACCCAAGACTAAATTTCCACATCCTTTCCAAACCAAGGAGGTGAGAGCAAGGTATGACAGTTTGCCCCATCTTTCCCCGGAAGGGCTCTGCAGCCCACGGAGCTTCAGCAAAATGTTCTTGGTCAGTGCAGTTCTAGGAGACTGTACTGAATACCACCAGGACTCTGAACTGCCCCCTCCTCTTCCCCAAGCCGCGCCTCAGGAAGCCAACCAATGTCTTCCTAAAGCTATTTCTGAGCCCAACAAGGCGGAGGGAGAGTGTCAACCAGCCAGAAATCCAGCCTGAGGTAGTTTTAATTGGAAAACTACTTATTAAAAAGGAATAATCTTGTATTTTAAGGCCCAGAATACTGTCAATTGAGGAAAGGAAAACAAAAACAAGACTCAGGAAGGAAACACTGTTTGTAATGCAAAAGAGGTGGCAGTTCCAGAGAGTGGAGTCTTCTTGCTTAAGCAGTGAACTTGCTAATTACCAGTTAAAGTGATCATTATTTTTAAAGACTTTCCTCAGTAGATGTTTACTAACTGACTTAAGAGAAGTGGGGGCTGGTGGGGCGGGGGGCAAGGGAGGAGACAGAGAGGGAAAATAAGAATAACACTAAGGAAGGGGAAAGCAAGAATAACTTGGGGGGCAAGAGAGGAGGGAGGAGGATAGTTCTCCATCTGCCTTCTCTTGTCCAGATGGCCCACCTGGGAGGCTAGCTCTCCAGTTTGTGGCCCAGGAGATGAGGATTGAGAAAATGCTTGGGGTGAAAGGAAGAGGCCAGACACACCCTGAGTTGCCACTGAAGCAGCCCAGACCTGATGATGGACAGACATATCCAGTCCTTTCTCTCCTTTCCATCATTGCTGAGACACTAGTCCCCACTGCCCAAGCCATCTGCCCAGTGACCCTGGCCCAGCAGCAATAGCAGGGAGCTTCAGCACAAGTGCCCCTAACAGGTCAACACAGCCAACACCACCTCCCTCAGGGGGTGGGGAGAGGGGGAACGTAGGCAGGCATGTACCCTTATGGCATCACTTCACCCTCCCGTGCCTCCCTCCTTTGATTCCCGTGCCCTACAGGGAGGAACTCTCTTATGAACCAACATCTTACTGTGGCAAGGAGAGTTTGCTTCTGCAAACGAAGCTTAGAGCTATGCCATTGAGAGATACTTTCTAATTAGGGTTACCCAAAATGGAAAGGTCTAAGCTCCAGCGTCAGACCTAGTTGATTCACCCGTGCTGGGCAGCAGTAGCATAGGAAAGAGTCAAAGGCATACGATCAAGTGATCATAATGTTGATCAAAGACACGGGCAGACTCAAGTTTTCAATGTTTGGAAGAAAGTGATGGTAAACCACTTCTATAATAACTTGCCCTCAGGCAATTTGCTTGCAGCAGGCAATGGAAGAGGAGAAGTGAGGGCTTAACTGAGCCAGGGTGTGGGGTACTTAGATACTGAGAATAGAAATGTGGTTGGGGCAAATTAGAGAACTGAAAACTAACTGATCATTTTTCTTTCACAAGGGAGGCAGACAAGAGAAATGCCTGGGGCTGTTGGATATCTAAGTTGGGAAACAAGTCAGTAGGAAAACCCGCTTTCTCTTTGCAACAGAAAGTATTTGGGTCACAAATGATGATTACCTTAGGCATTCCAGTTGTTCCAGATGTATAAAGGATATACAGTGGGTGGTCAGAGAGAACAGGAACGCAGTCATGTGACTGAGCTTTTGCCATCTCTTCGTCCCAATCAAGGTCACGGCCTGGTACTAGGGGAACGGCTTCCTAATCACAAGAAATGCAGAAATCTTTGCTGAAAAAAGATTAACCCATGTGATGAGATAGCCTACAACTTTTAACTTTTATAGTTTTAATTGAAAGCAGCATCTGTATATAAGCTTTAAAAAAGCTACTGTCCTTTTTTAATTTTCTTTTAAGCACTTACCATGTGCCAGCCACTGCATTAAGCTCTGGGGTAGGTACAAACTAATCAGCTTGGACACAGTACATGTTCCATATGGGTCTCACAGTCTTTATCCCCATTTTAAGCCAGAGCTTAGAACAGTGCTTTGCACATAATAAGTGCTTAATAAATGCCATTATTATTATTTTACAGGTGAGGGAAAAGGCACAGAGAAGGTAAATGACTTGACTAAAGTCACACAGCAGACAATCAATCAACCATATTTATTGAGTGCTTAGTATGTGCAGAGCACTTAACTAAGCACTCATACAGTATAATACAACAGAATTATCAGACATGTTCCCTGCCCATAATGATCTTACAGTCTAGAAGGGGAGACAGACATTAATATGAGTAAGTAATTTATACTATATACTTTAAAGATATGTACATAATTGCAGTGGGAACTGGAAGGTGGGGAGGGACACAAATATCAAATGCCCAAAGGTCAGACTGAAATGTATAGATGGTACAGAAGGTAGAGCAAGCCAGGGAAAAGGGGGTTTAATCAGGGAAGACATTTTGGATGATATGTGACAAGTGGCAGGGCCAGAATGAGAACGAAAGTCTTCGAATCCCAGACCCATGCTCTTCTCACTAGGGCCCGCTGCTTCTCACTGGTTCCATCCCACTGTCCATTCTGTAAGTTAAACATGGTAGGAAAGAGACCATACATCTATCAAATAATCAGTGGTATTCATTTGAGTGCTTCCTGGGTGCAGATTCCTGTAATAAACCCTTGGGAAAGTATCAATCATATTTACTGAGTACTTATTGTGCTCAGAACACTTACTAAGCACTTGGGAGAGTACACTATAACAGAATTAGTAGATATACTCTCTGCCCATCTTGCATCTACCCCAGCCCTTAATACAGTGCCTGATACATAGTAAGTGCTTAAATTCCATAAAAAATGGAAATCTACACAGTCCATAAATTTTCATTTTTTTTGGATATTTCCAACTAAGCATGACTTGGAATGTTGAACATCTTCCATGAGACATCTTTGAATATTCAACATTCCTTCTTGGACTTGATGAGGTAGTGAAAGAAAAAAAAAATCAAGGTGAGGCTCCCTTCCTTTTTATAAAGCACTTTGATTTTTAACAGTCCTTATTTTGAAAAATCAATAGAATAGACCCAAAGCTTTGTCTTTTGAAAGAAATTTAGAATTTCTCTTCCAGGAAGCCTAAAGCATTAAAATAATTTTCTACAGAAGTTCAAGGGCAATGAACTTTTAAAACTTCACATTGGAATTTAAAGCTGAGGGAATTGATTATAGCAATTTTAAAATACTTCATTCCCCTCCTCACTAAGGCATTTACATTAAGCACTGTCTTTAGAAATACCCCTTAATAGTTCCAGAGAATCCTACACTTACATTTGTATTTCTACAATTTTGCATTTGCTGGAACAGATCCAAAAAAAACACTTGAAACCCATAAGCAGACGAAATCAATTTGCAGAAAAAGGAAGGAAAAGAGTTCAGAATGTCAACGGCTGCCTCAGTCCCCAGATAAACATTCTTCACTAAAAGGGCCATTTCTACACACTTAGCTTTGCTCTTTGGAATCACCAACTCTCCCCTCATGGTTTATTGGGCAGACCAGGTAGCCCTAACTTGCCTGCCCTGGCCCTCAAAGCCAGTAAGGGGTGGAGGTAGAGCAGCTGTGGTAAGTAGTGGAATCCAGCCCCACCATCTGAGGAGCTCCAGAGCACTGAGCTGAAGGACCAAACTTTCTCACCCATGTCCCCAGCATGCTTGGAATAATAATAATTGTGGCTTTTGTTAAGTGCTTATTCAGTTCCAGGTACTGTACTGAGTTCTGGATACATGCAAATCGGGTTGGACACAGTCCCTGCCCCACATGGGGCTCACAATCTTAATCCTCATTTGACAGATGAGGTAACTGAGGCTCAGAGAAGTGAAGTGACTTTCCCAAGGTCACACAGCAGACAGGAGGTGAAGCTGGGATTAGAACCCAGGTCCTCCTGACTCCCAGGCTGGTGCTCTATCCATTAGGTCCCACCACTTCCCAAGGAGAGGGCTGCTTAAACCAGAATAGTCTCTACAGCGGGCTTTTCATCACTGGGCACAGTCGCTCTCTGGTTACCATTGCTGCTGCCAAGAAGACAGCAGGGATTCCAGCTCAGCTGGTCTGTCTTGATTTACCCCTGAGAGTCACTGCTGCTCACTGGTGATTGCAGTGATGGGCCATGAAGGTGAGGGAATGGGGTGGGGGAGAGACTCTTCAGGCAATAATAGCTTCCTCAGTGACTCGCGATGGCTATTCCTCATGGATACTAGGGCCAGGGAGACTGTTGTCCAATCACCTGTCCAAGATGGGATGAGCTAAGGGGTGGCAGGAGAGGAGGTGGAGGCATTGAAGAAAGGGTAAGTTAGGGAAGTAGCGTGGCTCAGTGGAGCCCAGTCTTGGGAGTCAGAGGTCATAGGTTCTAATCCTGGCTCCACCACTTGTCTGCTGTGTGACTTTGGGCAAGTCACTTCACTTCTCTGTGCCTCAATTACCTCATCTGTAAAATGGGGATGACGACTGAGCGCCCCATGTGGGACAACCTGATTACCTTGTATCCCCCCAGCACTTGAAACAGTGCTTGGCCCATAGTAAGTGCTTAACAAATATTATTATCATTATTATTATACAGCACAGGCCTGGAAGTCAGAAGAACCTGGGTTTTAATACCAGCTTGTCACCTCTCTGCTGTGTGACCTTGGGCAAGTCACTTCATTTCTCAGGGTTTCCCTCCCAAACCCTGCCCTCTCCCTGACTTTCCCATCTCTGTTGACGGCACTACCATCCTTTCCGTCTCACAAGCCCGCAACCTTGGTGTCATCCTCGACTCCGCTCTCTCATTCACCCCTCACATCCAAGCCGTCACCAAAACCTGCCGGTCTCAGGTCCGCAACATTGCCAAGATCCGCCCTTTCCTCTCCATCCAAACTGCTACCCTGCTCGTTCAAGCTCTCATCCTATCCCATCTGGACTACTGTATCAGCATTCTCTCTGATCTCCCATCCTCGTGTCTCTCCCCACTTCAATCCATACTTCATGCTGCTGCCTGGATTGTCTTTGTCCAGAAACTCTCTGGGCATGTTACTTCCCTCCTCAAAAATCTCCAGTGGCTACCAATCAATCTGCGCACCAGGCAGAAACTCCTCACCCTCGGCTTCAAGGCTTTCCATCACCTCGCCCCCTCCTACCTCACCTCCCTTTTCTCCTTCTACAGCCCACCCCGCACCCTCCGCTCCTCTGCCGCTAATCTCCTCACCGTGCCTCGTTCTCGCCTGTCCCGCCGTCGACCCCCGGCCCACGTCATCCCCCGGGCCTGGAATGCCCTTCCTCTGCCCATCCGCCAAGCTAGCTCTCTTCCTCTCTTCAAGGCCCTACAGAGAGCTCACCTCCTCCAGGAGGCCTTCCCAGACAGAGTCCCTACCTTCCTGGCCCCCTCACCCCCATCTCCATCCCCCCCATCTTACCTCCTTCCCTTCCTCACAGCACCTGTATATATGTATATATGTTTGTGCATATTTATTACTCTATTTTACTTGTACATATCTATTCTATTTATTTTATTTTGTTAGTATGTTTGGTTTTGTTCTCTGTCTCCCCCTTTTAGACTGTGAGCCGACTGTTGGGTAGGGACTGTCTCTAGATGTTGTCAACTTGTACTTCCCAAGCACTTAGTACAGTGCTCTGCACACAGTAAGCGCTCAATAAATACAATTGATTGGATTGATTGTTACCTCATCTGTCAAATGGGGATTAAGACTGAGAGCTCAATGTGAGACAGAGACTGTATCCAACCCAGATCTACCCCATATATCTACTCCAGCGCTTAGAAGTGCCTGGCACATATTAAGCACTTAAATGCCACAATTATTCATTCATTTAGCACCACTTTTTGAGTACTATGAACCAGGTTCTTGGAAGAGTACATCAAAATAAGTGTTCTTACATGCCTCCCCCATTCCTCCCTCTCTTCCAAAGCTTTACCCACTCTGTACAAAATAAAAAGCTGCATCTCTGCTTAGAATATCGATGCATTTCAAGGCAGTTGAAATTTTGAAATTGCTGGGTGTCAAATACTTTAACTGTGACTTTTATCTGATATTCATGAAAGAGAGCAAGTGTCATTGCCCATTCTGGTGTGATGTCTTTCTGAGACTGTGGAATTGCTGAGTTAGTCACATCCTTAATGCTGAGAAGCAGTATAGTCTCGTGGAAAGAGCACTAAGCCTGGGAGTCATAAGATCTGGATTCTAATCCTGAATCCAATAATTATCTGAGCGGTGTGAACTCGAGCAAGTCACTTAAGTTCTTGGTCTTTAAATAGGGTTTTAGACTGTGAGCCCTACCTGTGGGGCTGTGTACAAATTGATGAGCTTGTATCTACCCCAGTGCTTAAAACAGTGCCTGGCACATAGTAAGTGCTTAATAACTACCATTCAAACAATTGGCTAAGGTCTTGTGTGCAATGGAGAGCAATAGGGTCCCACGATAATTTCTATAGTAAGTTCTCTGCCCTCTAGACTGTAAGCTCCTAATGGGCAGGGAACATGTCTACCAACTCTGCTATATTGTACTCTCCCAAAAGCTAAGTACAGTGCTCTGCATAAAGTGCTCAAACATGATTGAGTGATTTGTTGCTAAGATGGTGACAGTGGAATTTGTGAAATCCTCTGGCATTTCCTCAGTATCCCACCAGTTGACCAACAGCCTTAACAGGCAACCAGGCAAAAGCCTCTCTGCTAGTAGATCTTCACAAACATATAATAAATTCTGGAGTTTTTGTTATTCCTCATCTCTAACTGCAATTGTGACCTCACTAAAGGCTGCAGCAAAAACCACGGTTTTTTTTTCCATGATGGCAGGCTCATTCTTCAGAGAGTATCATTCTCAATATGGAAGGAGATCCCTTAAATGCTGTTATAATCAATTTTAAGATTCCCATTTTATCTACGATGCATGGCAGACATTCTATTGTTCTGTGGTGGTGTCTGGGGGGCCATATCATCTCTTAGAGGCTGCTTTCATACATTGAAAATAATTCATACATTGAGAATATTTCATACATGTCCCAATCCCTGATCACAATTAACAGAGGCATACTGAAATAACAGGGATGCTCCAATAGCTTTACGAAACTTCTTGCATGTCTTCGTCTTCAGCCCCTTGTCTGGGTTTGGATGGCACTGTGAAATGCTTTCATCTTTCACTAATAATAAAACCATGGAACCATATTATCTGGTTCCATTAGTTAGACAACCAATAAGACTGACAGGGTGCTACTCCTTAGATCTTGGACATTTTGTTCATTATTTGCATTTTAAAAAGTCGGACCCATAGTACACATTGTAAGTGCATATATACAAATGTATATCTATACACATATATACGTTTGTATATGCATATATATATATATATTCACAAGTCATTAAACATTTAGAATTATGAAAATTTGCCACATTGAGCAACATTTTAAAAAATAATAGCAATATCAATAATAAGATTACCATATTAGGTCGACTATAAATAAGAATTTTTTCAGGTTTGTGTTCTCCCATATTCAGTGCTCCTTCTAGAAGTGGGATATAGTCTACTCTTCTTCCGGGCTCAATGCCAAAAGATGCTGTCATAACAACTTTGGGCTACAACAAAAAGAATAAGGAGGAGTTAGATCAGAATTTACCAGCAACTCAGTTAATCAAGATCATACTGATGACAGAAATGACTGTCCCTAACTAGGCCCCCTTTTTTCCCCCTAACTCCTCTTTTCCTTTTCTCCACTCCCTACTGCAGCATCCTGATTTGCTGCCTTTATTCATCCCCACTCCCAGCCCCACAGCAGTTATGTAAATAGCCCTAATTTTATTTATTTATATTAACGTCTGTCTCCCACTCTAGGCTGTGGGCAGAGAACGTGTCTACCAAATCTAATGCTTGTATGTATTTACTCTTGTACACATTTACTATTCTATTTATTCTGTTAATGATGTGAATATAGCTTTAATTCTTTTTGTTCTGACGATTTTGACACATCTACATGTTTTGTTTTGTTGTCTGTCTTCCCCTTCTAGACTGTGAGCCCGTTATTGCATAGGGTCCATCTCTATATGTTGCCGACTTGTACTTTCCAAGCGCTTAGTACAGTGCTCTGCACACAGTAAGCGATTAATACCATTGAATGAATAATATATCATACACTCTTAAACGCTTAGTAAAGTGCTCTGCACATAGTAAGCACTCGATAAATACAACTGACAGCACACCCATGAGCCAAACCAATAGTATTTTTACAAACTTGGGATCAAAAACTGATGACAACTTGAGTCCTGGTCTGTTTGACTCTAAGTGCCTCAAGGTACTTTTATACTCATGGTATAAAATACCATGGTATATACTTATGGTACCTTTTTTACTCATGGTATAAAATAAACACTGTTGTTGCCATAGAAAGACAGCGCTTGGCTTTGGGTAACAAGACAAATTGCTAGTTATTACCAGAACAGGAGAGAGAGAACACTTTATTCTTCAGACTCATCCCGCCCCTCTCACTCCGTTTTTATCACGAGCTTTAGGAAGCTCACCATCCACCTCTATTACTGGCTCCCTCTCCGGCCAATAGTTGGATTCATTCATTCATTCATTCGTATTTATTGAGCATTTACTGGGTGCAGAGCACTGTTCTAAATGCTTGGAAAGTACAATTCAGTAACAAAGAGAGACAATCCCTGCCCATCACAGGCTCACAATCTAGAAGTGGGGAGACAGATATTTAAATAAGTAAACAGGCAGCAATATCAATAGAATTATAGATATATACAAATCAAAACAAGTAAACAGGCATTAATATAAACAGAATTATAGCTATGTACATACATAGACAAGTGCTGTGGGGTGGAGAGGGGGAGCTGAGGAAAAGGGGGGCTTAGTCTGGGATATTACCTAGCAATGTATTTGAACATTTATTCTGTGCGGAGCACTATAAACAATTGGGAGAGTACAGTACAATACAGTTGATAGATACAGTCCCTGCCTTCATGGAGCTTACTGTTTAGTAACTACAACTTCCCATCTCCAAGTAGCAAGCTAATTCAGCAGCCATTATCGGCAACATATATACAGGCTCCCTATAACCCCATTGTCTAGAGATTGAGTCCTCTGAGTTCCAAGACAAGAAGTTTGGAAAACACTGCAATATAGGCAAGGGAGTTATATATACCTTTGGAGAAAAAGTTTAATTATTTCATTCACCAACAAAAGGAATTTTTAAAAGGACAATCCCCTTTCAAGGTTAAAAAAAACAGAACGTCAATTTAAATGATGTTCAACTTTAATGGTCACAGATGTTATTATATTTAGCAACTTAACAACACTTACACAGATACACTTAGGAAAAGATTAAAACATGTACTTCCAAATCTTCTAGTTTTTTCTTAAACCGAAAGACATAAAAATACTGGACGCTGGTGACCATTTATGGAAGGTATATTTTTAAGGTTTTAAAATTTTTCTGAGATGCTTTAGTAGAAAATCCAGATTAATAATTTTTTTAGTGACTGAATTAACTGCTCCATAGAATTAAATGGGGTAATAAGATTGTGTGTCCCATTAGGGACAAGGACTGTGTCCAACCTGATTAGTTTATATCTAGTCCAGCGCTTGGCACATGGGAAGCGCTTAACAAATACCATTAAAAAAAATGAAAGAGCAATAGCAAAATACCCCTACCCTGACACTCCCTGGGAACCCCCCAGGGGACAGGGTCCATGTTTAATTTCCAACCTATGTATTCTCTCCCACTTAGTACAGAGCCCTGCACAAAGTATGTGCTTAATAATACTACTTCTGTTACCACCATGACCAAGGGAAGGAAGGAGAGATGCAATAAAGGGTCTGTCCATCAACTATACTGTAGTTGCCTATTACAGTGCTCTGTACAAAGAAAGCATTCAATAAATACCACTGATTATGAGGAAGTAATGGCTACTTATTACTGCTACTAGCAGTAATAATAATAATTGTGGTATTAAGCACTTACCATGTGCCAAACATTGTACTAAGTGCTAGGGTAGATACAAGCAGTGTGGCTCAGTGGAAAGAGCAGGGGCTTGGGAGTCAGAGGTCATGGGTTCAAATCCCAGCTCCACCACTTGTCAGCTGTGTGACTTTGGGCAAGTCACAACTTCTCTGAGCCTCAGTTCCCTCATCTGTAAAATGTGGATTAAGACTGTGAGCCCTACGTGGGACAACCTGATCACTTTGTATCCACCCCAGTGCTTAGAACAGTGTTTTACACATAGTAAGCACTTAATAAATGCCATCATTATTATCATTATTACAAGCAAATTGGGTTGGACTCAGTCCCCATGCCACACAGTCTTACTCCCCATTTTATAGATGAGTTAACTGAGGCACAGAAAAGTTAAGTGACTTGCCCAAGGTCACAAAGCAGACAAGTGACAGAGCCTAGATTAGAACCCAGGTCAGAAAGACCTGGCCAGGCCCGTGCTCTATCCCCTAGGTCACGTTGCTTCTCAAGCTAGGAATGGGGAGTCTAGAATTCTAATCCAAAATCATGACAGGCTCATGCAAAAATCAAACAAAAATCCAGAAGCCTTACAACAAGAAAAGGGGTTACACACAAGTAGTTTTGGCTATAAAGTATTTTCAAAAGGATGTTGTAATAAGTGAAAACTATTTTAAATGATGCGGGTCTCTATAATAATCATAATGAGTGGCAGAACTAGATTGTAAACTCCTTGTGTGAATGGATCATGTCTAACAACTGTATTGTTCTCTCCTAAAGATTTAGTTAAATTCTGTGCACTCAATGAGTATCACTAGTTGGTTGAATGAAGCCAGTTCTCTTGAGTTCCAGGTTGTGGAATCTTTCCACCAGGCCATTCTGCTTCTCAGATCCAGTAACATCTATTACGGGTGGAAAGAGCACGGGCCTGGGGGTCAGAGGACCTGGGTTCTAATCCCAGCTCCACCACATGTCAGCTGTGTGATCCTGGGTCAGTGGCTCAATTTCTCTGTGCCTCAATTCCCTCATCTGTAAAATGGGGATTAAGATCGTGAGCCCTATGTGGGACATGGACTGTGTCCAATCAGATTACTTTGTATTTACCCCAGTGTTTAGTTCAGTGCCTGCACAGTAATTGCTTAACAAATATCATTATAAACATTATTTATAATTCTGTTCAATGTCTTTCCTTACAGAGAACTTTCATTTCATCATCATCCTCATCCATAGTCACTATTCATCAAACTTTTTGTCAGCAGAGAATGTGTCTACCAGTTTTGCTATACCGTTCTCTCCCAAGGGCTTAGTTCAGTGCTCCACCCAGAGTAAGTGCTCAGGAAATACCAGATTGATAAAATGTTTAAAAAGACATCCATAACTTAATTAGCTCACAGGAGATCTTTATATATGCCAATCCTCACCTAAGAATATTTTTGACATAGGAACTTCAAATGCATGATGTGTTTCTGTATCTCACACATACCCTTGTGCAGCTGATAATCTCACTGTACCTTGAGTTAATTTAAAAGTTTAAAAATAGTCACTGAATTACTAGCCCTTAGACTGTAAGCCCCATATGGGAAAGGGATTGTGCCCAAACTGAATACATCCGCCAAGCTAGCTCTCCTCCTCCCTTCAAAGCCCTACTGAGAGCTCACCTCCTCCATGAGGCCTTCTCAGACTGAGCCCCCTTTTTCCTCTCCTCCTCCCTACCCACCCGACCTACCTCCTTCCCCTCCCTACAGCACTTGTATATATATTTGTACATTTATTACTCTATTTATTTTACTTGTACATATTTACTCTTCTATTTATTTTGTTAATGATGAGCATAGAGCTTTAATTTGATTTGTTCTGATGATTTTGACACCTGTCTAAATGTTTTGTTTTGTTGTCTGTCTCCCCCTTCTAGACTGTGAGCCTGTTATTGGGTAGGGACTGTCTCTATATGTTACCGACTTGTACTTCCCAAGTGCTTAGTACAGTGCTCTGCACAAAGTAAGCACTCAATAAATACGATTGAATAAATGAATGAATGAATATACCATCCTTCTTAAAATGGCTCTGTTTTGTTACAGTGAACCATCTCAATAAAATCCGTTCACCAACATTTCCCAGGGCAGTAGTTCAAAAATGCTGAGCTTTTGTCCTACTCTCCAAAAACTTACCTTGGCATGATCGATGCGGGTGCTCAATTCCTTGGAGGCAAATCCCCCAAAGATGAGACTGTGGATGGCTCCTATCCTCGCACAGGCTAGCATGGCATACATGGCCTGTGGAATCATAGGCATATAGATCACGACAGTGTCACCCTTCCTCACACCAAGCTTCACCAAAACGCCAGCCAACTTGGAGACCTGAGGAGAGGACAACAGTCCGAGAAATTAGTTAAGCTGCTTTAGGCACTATTTAACACTTCAGAAGCAGAATATCAAAAGCACGTCTGAGACGGTTTTATTCCATATGACCATGATCTTGACCTCAGATTCTGGAGAGACAGTAGAGTCATTCTACTGGCCAAGATCATAAGTTATTATTCAACAGACAAAGCACCGGTCTGCTCACCACTGATGAGTATTTAACATTAACAAAATTTGCAAGACAGTTTACCATGTATCAAGCATTATATTAAGAGGCAGAGAAACTAAATTGGAGTTTGTATGGAAGGAGAAACTGGTTCTAATTCAACACCTCGTGAAAAAAAAAAATCAACAGTAGAACTGTGTAAGTTACTCCGGGGAAGTCTTAGGGCATCAAACCATGCCAGGTAAAAGCAACTACCACCTGCTATATTCAATATGCAATGGAGTAGTAGAAGGTGGCTTTCACAAGAGAAACAACGTGGCCTACTGGAAAGAGCACATGCCTGAAATTTAAAGAACCTAGGATCTAATCCCAGCTCTGCTGTTTTCTCTGTGCCTCAGTTTCATCATCACAATCATCATTATACTTGTTAAGGGCTTCCTATGTGTAGAGTACAGTTTTAAAGTCGGTTAGATGCAAGTGATTCAGGTCAGACACAGAACCTCCCTCAAGTGGGGCTCACAGTCTAAGAGGGAGGGTGGAAAGGTATCAAATCACCATTTTACAAATGAGGAAACTGAGGCAAAGAGAAGTTACCTAAGGTTCCAGAGCCAGCAAATGGCAGAGCTGGGATTATAACCCAGGCCCTCTGACTCTCAAGCACTGTGCTTTTTCCATTAGGCCACGCTGCTCAACTGTGAAAGGGATTAAATATCTCTTCTTCCTCCGCTTTAGACTTTGAGCCCTATGTGGGACAGGGACTGTGTCTGACGATCATCCCGAGCCTATTACGGTAGTTTGTAGAGTGTTTAGCAAATAATAAGCAATTAAATTCCTTGATTTGTATTATTTTTACTATTATTATTGTTGCTACTACTAATAATCATCATTCCATCTCTGCTGTGGCCATACCAGGGCTTCACCCTCAGCAATGTCCAGTAGTCAGATGGGGGTGGCCATGCCATTCAGTCACCATTCCAATAAGAAACCCCAGAGTTTGAGAGAAAGGGATGTTGGGAGGCCATATGGCTCAGCATTCATTCAATCATATTTATTGAGAGCTTCTGGTGTGCAGAGGACTGCACTAAGCGCTTGGGAGAGTACAACAGACAGCATTCCTGTCTATCCTCCATTCCTCAGGTAGGCTGGATTTTCTTTCACACCTACTGATGTTGGGAGAGAGGACTCGATAGCCCCATTCATCACACCACCCTGCAGCTCCAGGAAAGCATTTTTCTTTTTCAGGGCGCCCTCATAGGGGGTATGGAAAAATCTATGGTATTTATTGAGTGCTGTGAACAGAGCACTGTTCTAAGCACTTGGGAGACTATAATTGAGTACTGTTCTGTCAGATGAAAGATTAGGATGTCCATGGCCAGTTTCCAGACCCCAGAGTCAGGACTATATGGCTTGGGTTTTTGGAATATGCTGTTGATCAGGTCACCTAAAACTTTAGCTCACCTCAAATTGGTGATTAGAAGTCAGAAATAATCCTCACTTCCCACAGGGACTTTCAGGGTCTTCTCGCTCACAGCCTGCATCTCATAGCAGATCAGGAATCCATGGTGCTTCCTACAGGTCTCTGGGGGTGAGGCACTAGCTTCTAATTCATTCATTTGTATTTATTGAGCACTTACTGTGTGCAGAGCACTGTACCGAGCACTTGGAAGAGTACAACACAACAATATAACAGACACATTCTCTGCCGCTAAGATCGTCCTGGGTAGGAATTATGACTTGCCCTCTGTTGTAGCCAAGGCTCCGCACAGAAGAGGTGCTCAATAAATGGTGTTGATAATGCCAATCATTTCAGGAGAGGAATTTTGACCCTCAGTTCATTTCCTCCAGTCCCAAAGAGACAACTGTCCAAATCAGCAATACACGGGCCACAAATAATCCACCTAGCAGCCCTACAGCCTGGAAATCCTAGCCAGTTTTCATACTGGGGAAAAGGACTTTAAATTGCTCAATATAATCGATTTTCTTTAGCAAAAACATTTCTGCACCAACTGAAGGTTTCCCTGGAGTGCTCGAGTTTAGCTCTGAATAAAGGCATTGGGAGTAATCTAAAAACAAAGGAACAGATAACTGTTTTGAGTACAAATTATTTTGAGAAACAGTGTGGCCTAGTGCATAGCCCATTGTTGGGTAGGGACCATCTCTGTATGTTGCCAACTTGTACTTCCCAAGCGCTTAGTACAGTGCTCTGCACACAGTAAGCACTCAATAAATATGATTGAATGAATGAATAGAGCACAGGAATGGAAGTCGGAAGGACCTGGGTTCTTACCCCAGCTCTGCCACTTGATTGCTGTGTGACTTTGGGCAAACCACCTAACTTCTCTGGGTCTCAGTTACCTCATCTGCAAAATGAGGACTAAGACTGTGAGCCCCAGGGACTGTGTCCAACCTGATTAGCTTGCACCTACCCTGTGATTAATTCAGTGTGCCTGGCATATAGTAAGAGCTTAACGAAAAACCATAAAAAAATGACGTGTATACAAAAATTTGTTTTATTACTGCTCTATCAGGAATCAGTTTAAAATGTATCTTTACTTAATTTCTCCCCAGACCAAAGACCTTGAGGCATTATTTGCTCAGAGAGCTAAAATGAGGTATTATTTGTTCAGCAAAAAATGAATCTCTTGCTCAATCACTTAAGAGTGCTTAGCATAGACATTGCTACACACTAAAGGCCTTTAACAAGTTAGACTGCAATTCTAGAAGACATAGCCCCATCATTCATGAAGAAGCACAAAAATACCAATACCAATGATGATATTTATTAAGTGCTCACTAAATACCAAGCACTGTTCCAAGCACTAGGGTGCATATGAGATAATCAGATTGGACACAGTCCCTGTTTCACATGGGGTTACAATCAAGGTGTGAGCAAAAGCAGATATTAAATTCAGAGTGTTGTGCAACCTGAGGCACAGACAAGTTAAGTGATTTAAGGTCAGAGAGCAGGCAAGTGAAGGAGCTATGACTGAAACTCAGATCCTCTGTCTCCCAGGCCCATGCTCTTTCCCTCAGGCCATGCCGCTTCCCTAATGAAAAAACAAGAAAAACCCTAAATCTAGGTTCAAAATATCAATTAGTAATATATCAAATAGTAATTTGAATTTCAAAACATCAAACAAGAACTACAAGAATCAAAACTGCAGGCTCCTAATGTCTATACTGTGGCTTCTCCTCTCTCGTGGTTTTGGAATTTTGTATTTTTTAGCCAATATTTAAACCAGCAGCAGACGACAAGTGGCGGAGCCGGGATTCGAATCTAAATGTGTTGCACATTTCAAGTACAATTACATTTTTCTCTCCATCCAAATCTAAAATGTTAAATACCTTTTCAGGTGTTTGTGAACATTTCTCAGATATACAAATTTTGCTGTTATGAATAACCAGCAGTAGAACTTTGACTTAGACACTGAAATATGATTAAAATAATAATAATCATTCTATTACCACAATTCCAAATACATTACTTTTTCTTACATTACCTGGTCAAGAACACTTTTATAGGTAATACTTGATTTTGAATTTGTAACAGGACTATCATAGATGATTGCAACCTTTTCTCCTCTTCCACTCTCAACATGACGATCGATAGCATTGTAACAAATATTAAGCAAGCCATCTGCAAACCTGGAAGGAAATGAAAAGTATTAGACTATAACTAAACTTTCTCCAGCATGAATGTGCTAATTGTTAGGTCAGTCAACCATGCTATAATTTGTATCTGATTTGTGGATTTAATAAACGTCTGTTCCCTAAGTTGTCAGGATTGGTTTTTTAAAAAAGATGGATCCTACAACATAATTCATTAAAGTAAGATAACTAATTAGGGTTAGAGTTAAAAGGTGGCACTTCAACTGCATAAGGAATGGATCAGAATACAAATTTCAATATTTTTGCAACATGGACCCATTCACTGAACCCATCTTTAGGACTTGCTTCTTTAGACTTGTAAGCTCTTTGTGGGCAGGGGATGTGTCTTCCAACTCTGTTGTATTGTATTTTGTCAAGTGCTTAGTACAATGCTCTACATGCAGTAAGTACTCAATAAATACAATTGATTAGGGTACCTATCAATATTTTATAAATTATACTAACGTCCATCTCCCCTTTTAGACTGTAAGCTTATTTACAATCTGTGTCTGTGAACGCTAGTCTACTGCACTCTCCCAAGCGCTTAGTATAATGTTCTGCACACAGCAAGAGCTCAATAAATACCAATCGATCTACTGATTAGGAAGAGAAGGGGAATGAAGAAATCCCACCTCTAGAAACTGTTTTTATTGTAGGAACAAGATTCTGAGTGAAGAGGCCTGGTGGGACTACTGCCAAAACAAAAAATCCAACTTAATTAAGATTTATCTCCTGCCACTTTAAGGAGGAAAAGGAGAGATGGTCAATGGGTGAAAGAAGATGAAGAAGGAAAGGGAGTGTGGGAACATATGCAAAATGGAACTCCTTATCTTCCCTAACAAACCCTGTCCTCCCCCTGACTTTCCTATCACTGTAGACTGCACCACCATCCTTCCTGGTAGAGTAGTAAGGACAGAGCAAGTGTTTTAAGAGATGTGAAAAATTGAGGTTGGAAGCACAGGTGAAGGGGGTGTACTTTGAGGGGAGGCAAGAGATCTCCTCGAGATACTACTGGGAAAGTTGGGAGAATTGAAGAGGTGGGCAGGAGTTGGGAAGGACTGGAGAGGTGAAGTGGAGATTTTAGGGAAATCATATTAGGTGGTTTCAATGTTTTTGATGAAATAGGTGGCTAGGTCATTGGTGTAAGAGACAGTGAAGGAACAGGGAGTTTGAGGAGGAAGTTAAAATACTGAAATAGTTGGCGTGGGCAGTGGTCATGCAAGTCAACAAGAATGGAAAAGTATTTTCGCTGGACAGAGGAAAATGCAGCTTTATAACAGTGAGCCGAGTTTGAGATAGATGGGGTCGGCCTGGTATCTGGATTTCCACTAAGAGTGCTTTGTAATTTGGGTGCAAGACTGGAGAAAATGTACCACTGCGGTAATCTCAGGGCTGTGGTTTGGTGATACAAGACTGACAAAGGGACAGGACAGCAAGGGAGTTGAGAGAATAGAATGGAGAGGACAAAGTTGAGGGTGTGGAAAAGCAGCATAACGTAGTGGATAGACCATGGGCCTGAGAGTCAGAAGGTCATGGGTTCTAATCCCAGCTCCACTGCTTGTCTGCCATGTGACCTAGGGCAAGACACTTCACTTCTCTGTGTCTCAGTTACCTTGTGAAAAATGGGATTAAGAGTGTGAGCCCCATGCAGGACAGGGACTGTGTCCAATCTGATTACCTTGTGCCTACCCCAGTGATTAGAACAGTGTTTGGCACATAGTAAGTGCTTAACAAATACCATAAATATTATTATTAATATTTATGCATCAAGAGGTAGTAGTTTGGATAAGGAGACTAAATGGGGCATGATTCACTCATTTATTCAATCATACTTATTGAGCGCTTACTGTCTGCACAGCACTGTACTAAGTGCTTGGAAAGTACAATTCAGCAACATATAGAGATAGTTCCTACCCAACAACAGACTCACAGTCTAGATGACTTTGGAAAATTAGAAGGAGTTTGAGAGATCAAAGGTCTTTCTGGGTGAACAGAACTGTTTTTCAAGGAGAGGGTATGTGGGAGAGAAAACAAGTGATTTCTGTCAGAAAGTGGAATTTCAGAGTTGGTGAGTTTAAAGATTATACTGTGACTGGAGATGACGAGACTGAGTCTGAGTCCAAGTTGGTGAGTGGGTGAGGTGGAGTGGAGCAGGAGATTGGTGGAATTGAGGACTGAGAGGCAACGGGAATGTCATCAGGAATATCCAGGTGGACACTGAAGTCCTCAAGGATCAGTGTAGGGATGGGGAAAGAGAGAAGCAATGTGAGAATGGGGACAAAATGGTTCAGAAAGTTAGAGTGGAGACTGGGGGGTGTAATAGATTACAGCAATCTGTAATTGGAGTGGGTGGTAGAGGTGGATAATACGGGCTACATAGGAAAAAGAGTTGGGGGTGGTGAGATGCTGCTAAAGTGATATTGGAGGGCAAGAAGGAAGCCAACTCCCCCCCTTTTCCCTGTGAGTTTTGGGGAGTGGAAGATGATAAGCATGCTCACCCCGCCCCCACCCCTTGGGAGAGCATGGAAGGGAAGACAGAGTCACCTGGGAAGAGCCAGGTTTCAGTGACGGTGAGGAGGAGTGACTGGGTCAGGAACAGGTCAAGGGTGAAGGGACGCTTTTTCCAAAACAGAGCGGGAGTTCAAAGGCCACACTTGGCTAAAGATGTGGGGCGGGGAGGGAATTGCACAAGGAGTTAGAAGGAGCTGAAGGGAGCTGGAGTGGGGAGAGGGCGATGAGAAGCAGTGCTAAAAGGAAGGGGAAGTGACAGGACGTGGTGAGCTCAGAGAGATACTGGGTTTTAAGACAGAATTGATCACAGGAATAGCAGCTTAATCTCCAGTTTCTGGCAATTATAAACACAATATACTGTATAAAATAGGAAAGAATAAGCAAACTACAATGCGATTGAAGGAAGAGTTACCAAGCCCTCAAGTGATCATTTGTGTCAGTGCAAACTTCCAACTATTTCCAAGAGAAACAGTAAAACACCTTCACCTTTAGATTTAAAGTGTTTACAAGATTTTTTTTCAAAAGCCTGTTATGGTCACATGGATATGATAAACATATTTTTTGTCATATTTCCCAGACTGGTTCTCCTCTCCTATACACTGTTCTGGGTTTTTTTTTTTTTTTCCCATTCTCTAATCTCTCCTTTAAAGCAAATACTGCAGTAGGATTTAGATGTGGTTGAGATGGAAGGATCACAGTTCTATTTTGTTAGCTCTTCCCCTTTGGAAATACCCAGGATGACATCAGAAAAGTAATAAACACATGGCAAAAAACTAACTAGTAACAGTTGTTTCCTGACAGTTAATCAGTAATGGAGCAAAATCAAATCCAGGATTAGAAAAGCTTTTGGAGAAATTGTTAGAAAAGCAGCATGGCTAAGAGGAAAGAGCATAGGCCTGGGAGTCAGAGGACCTGGGTTCTAATTCTGGCTCTGCCACTTATCTGCTGTGTGTACTTGGCTAAATCACTTAACTTCTCTGTACCCTAGTTACCCCACCTGTAAAATAGGGATTAAAACAGAGCCCATGCAGAACTTGAACTGTGTCCACCCTGATCATCTTGATATATAATAATAATAATAATAATAATTGTGGTATTTGTTAAAGGTCTACTATGTGCCAGGCACTATACTAAGCTTTGGGAGGGGAAATACAAGCAAATCGGGTTGGACACATGCCCTGTCCCACATCAGACTCACAGTCTTAATCCCCATTTTACAGATGAGGTAACTGAGGCCCAGAGAAGTGAAGTGACTTGCGCTGGTCACACAGCAGAAAAGTGACCAAGCCTGGATTAGAAGCCATGACCTTCTGACTCTCAAGCCCGTGGCTTAATCTACTAGGACATGCTGCTTCTTACTTGGGTCAGACACAGTCCCTGTTCCACATAGGGCTCACAGTCTTAATCCCCATTTTATAAATGGGTAACAGGCACAGAAGTTAAGTGACTTGCCCAGGGTCACACAACAGACAAGTAGAGGAGCCGGAATCAGAACCAGTTCTGACTCCCAGGCCATTGCTCTCTCCATTAGGACACACTGCTTCCCTAGAGATTAGAACAGTGCCTGGCACATAGTAACTCCTTAAAAAATATCATAAAAGAGAGACAGAGACACAGAGAGAAAGAGAAAAAGCTGGTCAAGCACAGGAAAGCTTTGCTAGCAGCTCCTGCCAGCACTAAACTGTTTTTCAAGGCTTCATTCCAGATATGAAGTTCAAGCTGACCCTTTCCTTACCGCATAGACTTAAAATAATGATACTAAAGAGCACAGGCTTTGGAGTAAGAGGTCATGGGTTCAAATCCCAGCTCTGCCACTTTGGACAAGTCACTTAACTTCTCTGGGCCTCAGTTATCTGTAAAACAGGGATTAAGACTGCGAGCCCCCCCGTGGGACAACTTAATCACCTTGTAACCTCCCCAGCACTTAGCACAGTGCTTTGCACATAGCAAGTGCTTAATAAATGTCATTATTATTATTATGAACCAAAGCACCTGGCTAAACCCTGGGGTTGATATAATCCGATCAGCACAGTTCCTGTCCCACATGATGCTCATAGTTTAAGGGGGAGGGAGAACAGAATCATCATTTCACAAAAGAAAAAACCTGAGGCCCAAAAAAATTAAGCAATTTACCCAAGGTCACAGAGCAGGCAAGTGGTGGAGCAAGGATTAGGAACCAGATCTCCTGATTCTCAATCTATGCTCTTTCTATGAGGCCATGCGGTTTCCCTTTTCATAAGGATCATTTTAAGACTCATAAATACCATTCCAGTGCATTCATTACGTTCTGATTCATGTCTTTAGCCATCGCAAGGGCCCTGTAGAAGACCCCATTCTTTCGGAGTGTTATTCCTTGTTACTTACAGAAATGGGAAATCTGAAAAAAAACTAGCCATTTTAGCCATCGGATTTTCTCTGGGTGTAATAGAAAACGGCACCATACGGCAAAGAATCAGTTACCTTCCACAGGTGCATACTGTTCCCACAGGAGGTAGGAACCAGGTCACTCTAATTCCGGCTCTGCCACTTGCCTGCTGTATGACCTTGGGCAAGTCCCTTAACTTCTCTGTGTCTGTTACCTCGTTTGTAAAATGGGGATTAAGACTGTGAGCCCCAGGTGGGACAACCTGATTACCTACCCAGTGCTTAGAACAGTGACACATAGCAAGTGCTTAATCAATCAATCGTACTTATTGAGCACTTACTGTGTGCAGAGCACTGTACTAAGCACTTGGGAAGTACAAGTTGGCAACATATAGAGACAGTCCCTACCCAACAGTGGGCTCACAGTCTAAAAACAAATACCATCATCCTTATTATTATTTCCATCGTCTATCGGCAAGCAGGTTTTCTAGACAATCTATCCTGTTTATAAGACTCCCACAGTTCTTTCTATTGTCCCCTAATAAGTCATACTGAGGAGACAGAAACTAACAACCTTCTTCAGACCTCTGGCAAAAATGCCAAAAAAAAATCATCACTTTCAATGAGTCTTTCAAAAATACAGAAAATACTGGAGGAGATCACTCAATCACTCTAACAGTGCTGCTGAGTATCATTTAGTTATGGAGAAAGTCGGGTGAAACTGCTATTCTAGAAGATCAGTCAGTAAATGGTATTCACTGAGCACTGTGTATAGAGCACTGTAGTAGGTACTTGGGAGAGTATAATATATTGAACACATTCCCTGCCCACAACAAGTTTACAGTCTAGAGGGGGGAGACAGACATTAATATAAATTACAGCTACAGATGAGTGCCCACAATGGGATGGCAAGAGGTCAGGGGGCAGATGAGAAGGTCACATACCCTGGTAATCCCTCCAACTCTCCCAAATCTGGCTCTGCTCCCCGCATTTTGACATCCTTAGGTAAAAGGGCCTGGGAGACAAGAATCCCTTTATATTGTGAGCCCCCTGTGACACAGAGACTGTGCCCAATCTACCTCACCATTTATTTCAGTGCTTGGCACATAGTAAATGCTTGGTAAATACCACTCGTATTGATGTTACGAGAACCAAATTCTAGTCCCAGCTCTCCGACTTGCTAGCTGTGTGGCTTTGGATAAGTCACTTCATCTCTCTGAGCTTTCACGTGCTCTTATGTAAAATGGGGATAAACTATTTGTTCTCCCTCCTTCCGACTGTGAGCCTCATATGGAACACACTGCACTCATCGAATTTAAAAGGATAGGTGGCTGATCATGATGCCATGAATGCATCCTACCTTTAACAAAATAATATCATCAATATTTATTCCAGAGAAGGATGCTACATTCTGGCAAAACTAGTGTATGCCCACAAAATGGGATCTGTAGCATTACACTAGGCTGCAGATTGGAGTGATTCACATGAAATTGTTATGTGTTCACCTAATAATAATAATGGCATTTGTTAAGCACTTACTATGTGTGAAGCACTGTTAAGCGCTGGAGGGGATACAAGTGATCACGTTGTCCAACTTGGAGCTCATACTCTGAATCCCCATCTTACAGATGAGGTAACTGAGGCTCAGAGAAGTTAAGGGACTTGCCCAAGGTCACACAGCAGAAGAGTGGCAGACCTGGGATTGGAACCCAGGTCTTCCGACTGCCAGGCCCATGATTTTTCCACTAGGCCATGCTGTTTGGGGGGGCTCAAAGGAGGGGTCCATAAAATTATCTTTGATTGATCCCTGGCAACTAGGTGGGGCTTACAAAGGACAGTCTACCCACACAATGCTAGGATGACAGCAATACCAGAAATTGGGGGGAAAACAGGCTAAAAGAAGGGTAGAAAAGGAGAATGGGAGAAAAGAGCCAGTGGAGAGAGAAAGGAAAAGAGTGACTGACAGTGGGACAGAGGAGAATAGATCAGTTGAGATCAACATGAGAGGAGAAGGTGGCAGTTGACGGAAAAAGAGGCCATGTTCGGGAAATCCGCAAGAAAGGGAATACCAGTAGGAAGAAATAAACAGAAAATTACACAACCTGGAAAAGATTGGGCAATTCGGCTAGTTGGATCAATTAAAGGGAACAAATTCCAAGTTTGGACAGTTGAGACACAAGAAAACCACATTCCTGAGGCCAAGCATTATGTACTCATGCTCCTAGAACGAGTGGATAAAAAGGGAAGTGACTCCTTCAGAGCAGAGCCATTACCACAATCAGGGCTTCACTGCAGGCAGATGTTTGAAACTGGACAGAGTGGTAGTAACTTGCAGGCCTTCTGGCCTTCTCTCTTGCCAGTTTTCATGTTGTTTGTGGGAAGATGTTACCCTTGCTGGCGTCCATTGGGAAATGGATTGGGAAGCTCCTGTTCGAGGCTAGCTCTTGCCCACATGCTGATACCCTGGAGAGCTGTAGGAGGTGGGGAGGAGGAGGAGGGAAGCAAAAGGAGAGACAGATGTGGCCAGACAAATAGAAGGACAGGAAGATGGCCAGAGACACGGGCAGACAGACAGAGACACGAGAAAGATGAGGTTGAAGCCCTGCCTCACTTTAAAATGCTCATTATGTGACAAACACTGTTCTAGGTGCTGGGGTAGGTACAAGTCGATTAGATCGGACCCAAGCCCTGTCCCACTCGGGGGCTCAGAGTCTTTATTAGGAGGGAGAACAGGTACTGAATTCCCATTTCACAGTTGAGGAAACTGAGGCACAGAGTGAAGTGACTTGCCCAAGGTCACACAGCCTTGGTGAATGATATGGGGCAGAAGTGACAGGCTGCTGTGCTGTGGTCGCACGAGGACGTGACAGACAACACCAGTGTGGAGGGCTTATTTGAGAGATCCTTATTTGATCTTTCACTAATTTTATAGTACCCAATAAAAGCGGGAATGATTAGAAAGCAGCATGGCCTAGTGGAAATACCTCAGTGACCTCATCTGGAAAATGGGGGTGAAGAATGTGAGCCCCAGGTGGGACATGGACTGGGTCCAACCTGATGACCTTGTATCCACCCCAGAGCTCTGTACAGTGCCTGGCATAATACAAGTGCTTAATAAATCCTATTAAATAGAGTGGGGATTTGAACCCTGGTCCTGGAAGTCCAGGGAAGCAGGATCCGGGTCTGCCCAACCCACCCTGGTGGCTTTGAGGTGCCCAGGATGGAGAAGGGGCATACTTCCCTGTGCAAAATTGGGAGGCTTTGGGGAGGGTCCGCAAAGGATGATATGGGGCGGAGGATCTAGGAGGGGAGGGTCTGGGGAGAGGAGGGTCTGGGAACAGTGATGATGATGATATTTGCTAAATGCTTACTATTCATTCATTCAATCGTATTTATTGAGCACTTACTGTGTGCAGAGCACTGTACTAAGCGCTAGGGAAGTACAAGTCGGCAACATATAGAGACGGTCCCTACCCAACAGTGGGCTCACAGTCTAGAAGCGGGAGACGGAGAACAAAACAAATTAACAAAATAAAATAAGTAGAATAAATATGTACAAGTAAAATAAATAGAGTAATAAATACGTACAAACATATATAGATATATACAGGTGCTGTGGGGAAGGGAAGGAGGTAAGGCGGGGGCGTTGGAGAGGGTTCAGTCTGGGAAGGCCTCCTTTGGGCTTACTATGTGCCAAGCACCGTTCTAAGCATTGAGCTTAACAGTGCTTGGCACATAGTAAGTGCCTAACAAATACCATCATTATTATTATTAAGGGTCCAGAGGGAGAGGGTCGGAGGGGAGGGTCCGGGAACAGTGATCATGATGATGGTATTTGTTAAGCAGCTTGGCTCAGTGGAAAGAGCCCAGGCTTGGGAGTCAGAGGTCATGGGTTATAATCCCGGCTCTGCCACTCATCACGTGTGAGACTTTGGGCAAGTCACTTAATTTCTCTGGGCTTCAGTTACCTCATCTGTAAAATGGGGATTGAGACTGTGAGCCCCACGAGGGACAACCTGATTACCTTGTATCCCCCCCAGCGCTTAGAACAGTGCTTGGCACATAGTAAGCGCTTAACAAATACTATTATTATTAAGCGCTTACTACATGCCAAGCACTTAACAAATACTATCGTTATTATTCTTAAGTGCTTACTATGTGCCGAGCACTGTTCTAAGCGCTGAACTCAGCGCTTAAGGACAGTGCTCGGCACATAGTAAGCGCTTAACAAATACCATTATTATTATTATTATTATTATTATTACTAAGCGCTTACTATGTGCCAAGCAGTGTTCTAAGCACTAAGCACTGTTCTAAGTGCTTAAGTCAGTGCTTAATAACAGTGTTTGGCACATAGTAAGTGCTTAAGAAAATACCATTATTATTATGAAGCACTTACTACGTGCCAAGCACTGTTCTAAGCACTGAAGTCAGTGCTTAATAACAGTGCTCGGTATATAGTAAGCGCTTAACAAATACCAAAAAAACAGATAAGTCTCCCTCTCTCCCTCTCTTTCCCCCATCTCGCTCTTTCCATTTCTCTCTTTCCCTCTAGAGAAGCAGCGTGGAAACAGCACGGGCCTTGGAGTCAGAGGTCATGGGTTCAAATCCCGGCTCTGCGATTTGTCAGCTGTGTGACTCTGGGCAAGTCATTTAACCTCTCCGTGCCCCAGTTACCTCATCTGTAAAATGGAGATGAAGACTGTGAGCCCCCAGTGGGCCAACCTGATCACCTTGTAACCTCCCCGGCGCTTAGAATGGCGCTTTGCACATAGTAAGCGCTTAATAAATGCCATCATCCAAAGAGCCTGGGCTTTGCAGTCAGAGGTCATGGGTTCAAATCCCAGCTCTGCCAACTGTCAGCTGTGTGACCATGGGCAAGTCACTTAGCTTCTCTGTGCCTCAGTGACCTCATCTGTAAAATGGGGATTAAGACTGTGAGCCCCTCACGGGACAAACAGCGTGCCTCAATGGAAAGAGCCCGGGCTTTGGAGTCAGAGGTCTTGGGTTTGAATCCCAGCTCTGCCAACTGTCAGCTGTGTGACCATAGGCAAGTCACTTAGCTTCTCTGTGCCTCAGTGACCTCATCTGTAAAATGGGGATTAAGACTGTGAGCCCCTCACGGGACAAACAGCGTGCCTCAATGGAAAGAGCCCGGGCTTTGGAGTCAGAGGTCTTGGGTTTGAATCCCGACTCCGCCACGTGTCTGCTGTGCGACCTTGGGCAAGTCACTTAACTTCTCTGAGCCTCAGTTACCTCATCTGTAAAATGGGGATTGACTGTGAGCCCTCTTTTTGACTTCTCTGGGCCTCAGTGACCTCATCTGTAAAATGGGGATGAAGACTGTGAGTCCCCCATGGGACAACCTGATCATCTTGTAACCTCCCCAGCGCTTAGAACATATATGTATATATGTTTGTACACATTTATAACTCTATCTTACTTATACATATCTATTCTATTTATTTTATTTTGTTAGTATGTTTGGTTTTGTTCTCTGTCTCCCCCTTCTAGACTGTGAGCCCACTGTTGGGTAGGGACTGTCTCTATATGTTGCCGACTTGTACTTCCCAAGCGCTTAGTACAGTGCTCTGCACACAGTAAGCGCTCAATACGATTGATCGATTGATTGATTGATTTAACTTCTCTGGGCCTCAGTTACCTCATCTGTAAAATGGGGATGAAGACTGTGAGCCCCCCATGGGACAACCTTCCCAGACTGAGCCCCTTCCCTCCTCTCCCCCTCGTCCCCCTGTCCATCCCCCCCATCTTACCTCCTTCCCTTCCCCACAGCACCTGTATATATGTATAGATGTTTGTACATATTTATTACTCTATTTATTTATTTTACTTGTACATATCTCTTCTATTTATTTTATTTTGTTAGTATGTTTGGTTTTGTTCTCTGTCTCCCCCTTTTAGACTGTGAGCCCACCGTTGGGTAGGGACTGTCTCTATATGTTGCCAATTTGTACTTCCCAAGCGCTTAGTACAGTGCTCTGCACACAGTAAGCGCTCAATATGATTGATTGACTGATTTAACTTCTCTGGGCCTCAGTTACCTCATCTGTAAAATGGGGATGAAGACTGTGAGCCCCCCATGGGACAACCTGATCACCTTGTAACCTCCCCAGCGCTTAGAACATATATGTATATATGTTTGTACATATTTATTACTCTATTTATTTATCTTACTTGTACATATTTACTATTCTATTTATTTTATTTTGTTAGTATGTTTGGTTTTGTTCTCTGTCTCCCCCTTCTAGACTGTGAGCTCGCTGTTGGGCAGGGACTGTCTCTATGTGTTGCCGACTTGTACTTCCCAAGTGCTTAGTACATCATCATCATCAAACGTATTTACTGAGTGCTTACTGTGTGCAGAGCACTGTACTAAGCGCTTGGGAAGTACAAGTTGGCAACATATAGAGACAGTCCCTACCAAACAGTGGGCTCACAGTCTAAAAGAGCCTAGTACAGTGCTCTGCACACAGTAAGCGCTCGATACGATTGATTAACTTCTTTGTGCCTCAGTTACCTCATCTGTAAAATGGGGATGAAGACTGTGAGCCCCCCATGGGACAACCTGATCACCTTGCAACCTCCCCAGCGCTTAGAACAGTGCTTTGCACATAGCAAGCGCTTAATCAATGCTATCAAATATCTATTCTATTTATTTCATTTTGTTAGTATGTTTGGTTTTGTTCTCTGTCTCCCCCTTCTAGACTGTGAGCCCACTGTTGGGTAGGGACTGTCTCTATGTGTTGCCGACTTGTACTTCCCAAGCGCTTAGTACAGTGCTCTGTACACAGTAAGCGCTCAATATGATTGATTGAACTTCTCTGGGCCTCAGTTACCTCATCTGTAAAATGGGGATGAAGACTGTGAGCCCCCCATGGGACAACCTGATCACCTTGTAAACCTCCCCAGCGCTTAGAACAGTGCTTTGCACATAGCAAGCGCTTAATCAATGCTATCAAATATCTATTCTATTTATTTCATTTTGTTAGTATGTTTGATTTTGTTCTCTGTCTCCCCCTTCTAGACTGTGAGCCCACTGTTGGGTAGGGACTGTCTCTATTTGTTGCTGACTTGTACTTCCCAAGCGCTTAGTACAGTGCTCTGCCCATAGTAAGTGCTCAATACGATTTGATCGATTGATTGATTGATTTAACTTCTCTGGGCCTCGGTTACCTCATCTGTAAAATGGGGATGAAGACTGTGAGCCCCCCATGGGACAACCTGATCACCTTGTAACCTCCCCAGCGCTCAGAACAGTGCTTTGCACATAGCAAGCGCTTAATCAATGCTATCAAATATCTATTCTATTTATTTCATTTTGTCAGTATGTTTGGTTTTGTTCTCTGTCTCCCCCTTTTAGACTGTGAGCCCACTGTTGGGTAGGGACTGTCTCTATATGTTGCCAATTTGTACTACCCAAGCGCTTAGTACAGTGCTCTGCACACAGTAAGCGCTCAATACGATTGATCGATTGATTGACTGATTTAACTTCTCTGGGCCTCAGTTACCTCATCTGTAAAATGGGGATGAAGACTGTGAGCCCCCCATGGGACAACCTTCCCAGACTGAGCCCCTTCCCTCCTCTCCCCCTTGTCCCCCTGTCCATCCCCCCCATCTTACCTCCTTCCCTTCCCCACAGCACCTGTATATATGTATAGATGTTTGTACATATTTATTACTCTATTTATTTATTTATTTTACTTGTACATATCTCTTCTATTTATTTTATTTTGTTAGTATGTTTGGTTTTGTTCTCTGTCTCCCCCTTTTAGACTGTGAGCCCACTGTTGGGTAGGGACTGTCTCTATATGTTGCCAATTTGTACTTCCCAAGCGCTTAGTACAGTGCTCTGCACACAGTAAGCGCTCAATACGATTGATTGACTGATTTAACTTCTCTGGGCCTCAGTTACCTCATCTGTAAAATGGGGATGAAGACTGTGAGCCCCCCATGGGACAACCTGATCACCTTGTAACCTCCCCCGCGCTCAGAACAGTGCTTTGCACATAGCAAGCGCTTAATCAATGCTATCAAATATCTATTCTATTTCATTTTGTTAATATGTTTGGTTTTGTTCTCTGTCTCCCCCTTCTAGACTGTGAGCCCACCGTTGGGTAGGGACTGTATATGTTGCCAATTTGTACTACCCAAGTGCTTAGTACAGTGCTCTGCACACAGTAAGTGCTCGATACGATTGATTGATTGATTGAACTTCTCTGTGCCTGTTACCTCATCTGTAAAATGGGGATGAAGACTGTGAGCCCCCCATGGGACAACCTGATCGCCTTGTAACCTCCCCCGCGCTCAGAACAGTGCTTTGCACATAGCAAGCGCTTAATCAATGCTATCAAATATCTATTCTATTTATTTCATTTTGTCAGTATGTTCGGTTTTGTTCTCTGTCTCCCCCTTTTAGACTGTGAGCCCACTGTTGGGTAGGGACTGTCTCTATATGTTGCCAATTTGTACTTCCCAAGCACTTAGTACAGTGCTCTGCACACGGTAAGCGCTCAATACGATTGATTGACTGATTTAACTTCTCTGGGCCTCAGTAACCTCATCTGTAAAATGGGGATGAAGACTGTGAGCCCCCCATGGGACAACCTTCCCAGACTGAGCCCCTTCCCTCCTCTCCCCCTCGTCTCCCTCTCCATCCCCCCAACTTACCTCCTTCCCTTCCCCACAGCACCTGTATATATGTATATATATTTGTACATATTTATTACTCTATTTTACTTGTACATATCTATTCTATTTATTTTATTTTGTTACTATGTTTGGTTTTGTTCTCCATCTCCCCCTTTTAGACTGTGAGCCCACTGTTGGGTAGGGACTGTCTCTATATGTTGCCAACTTGTACTTCCCAAGTGCTGAGTACAGTGCTCTGCACACAGTAAGCGCTCAATACGATTGATTGACTGATTTAACTTCTCTGGGCCTCAGTTACCTCTTCTGTGAAATGGGGATGAAGACAGTGAGTCCCCCATGGGACAACCTGATCGCCTTGTAACCTCCCCAGCGCTCAGAACAGTGCTATGCACATAGTAAGCGCTTAATCAATGCTATCAAATATCTATTCTATTTATTTCATTTTGTTAGTATGTTTGGTTTTGTTCTCTGTCTCCCCCTTCTAGACTGTGAGCCCACTGTTGGGTAGGGACTGTCTCTATATGTTGCCAACTTGTACTTCCCAAGTGCTTAGTACAGTGCTCTGCCCACAGTAAGCGCTCAATACGATTGATCGATTGATTGATTGATTTAACTTCTCTGGGCCTCAGTTACCTCATCTGTAAAATGGGGATGAAGACTGTGAGCCCCCCATGGGACAACCTGATCGCCTTGTAACCTCCCCAGCGCTCAGAACAGTGCTTTGCACATAGCAAGCGCTTAATCAATGCTATCAAAGATCTATTCTATTTATTTCATTTTGTTAGTATGGTTGGTTTTGTTCTCTGTCTCCCCCTTCTAGACTGTGAGCCCGCTGTTGGGTAGGGACTGTCTCCATATGTTGCCAACTTGTACTTCCCAAGCGCTTAGTACAGTGCTCTGCACACAGTAAGCGCTCAATACGATCGATCGATTTAACTTCTCTGGGCCTCAGTGACCTCATCTGTAAAATGGGGATGAAGACTGCGAGCCCCCCATGGGACAACCTGATCGCCTTGTAACCTCCCCAGCGCTCAGAACAGTGCTTTGCACATAGCAAGCGCTTAATCAATGCTATCAAATATCTATTCTATTTATTTCATTTTGTCAGTATGGTTGGTTTTGTTCTCTGTCTCCCCCTTCTAGACTGTGAGCCCACTGTTGGGTAGGGACTGTCTCTACATGTTGCCAACTTGTACTTCCCAAGCGCTTAGTACAGTGCTCTGCCCACAGTAAGCGCTCAATACGATTGATCGATTGATTGACTGATTTAACTTCTCTGGGCCTCAGTGACCTCATCTGTAAAATGGGGATGAAGACTGCGAGCCCCCCATGGGACAACCTGATCGCCTTGTAACCTCCCCAACGCTCAGAACAGTGCTTTGCACATAGCAAGCGCTTAATCAATGCTATCAAATATCTATTCTATTTATTTCATTTTGTCAGTATGGTTGGTTTTGTTCTCTGTCTCCCCCTTCTAGACTGTGAGCCCACCGTTGGGTAGGGACTGTCTCTATATGTTGCCAACTTGTACTTCCCAAGTGCTTAGTACAGTGCTCTACACACAGTAAGCGCTCAATACGATTGATCGATTTAACTTCTCTGGGCCTCAGTGACCTCATCTGTAAAATGGGGATGAAGACTGCGAGCCCCCCATGGGACAACCTGATCGCCTCGTAACCTCCCCAGCGCTCAGAACAGTGCTTTGCACATAGCAAGCGCTTAATCAATGCTATCAAATATCTATTCTATTTATTTCATTTTGTCAGTATGGTTGGTTTTGTTCTCTGTCTCCCCCTTCTAGACTGTGAGCCCACCGTTGGGTAGGGACTGTCTCTACATGTTGCCAACTTGTACTTCCCAAGCGCTTAGTACAGTGCTCTGCCCACAGTAAGCGCTCAATACGATTGATCGATTGATTGACTGATTTAACTTCTCTGGGCCTCAGTGACCTCATCTGTAAAATGGGGATGAAGACTGCGAGCCCCCCATGGGACAACCTGATCGCCTTGTAACCTCCCCAGCGCTCAGAACAGTGCTTTGCACATAGCAAGCGCTTAATCAATGCTATCAAATATCTATTCTATTTATTTCATTTTGTCAGTATGGTTGGTTTTGTTCTCCGTCTCCCCCTTCTAGACTGTGAGCCCACCGTTGGGTAGGGACTGTATATGTTGCCAATTTGTACTACCCAAGCGCTTAGTACAGTGCTCTGCCCATAGTAAGCGCTCAATAAATACGATTGATGATGATGATTACCATTATTATTAAGGGTGCGGTAGGGGGAGGGTCCGAGAGGACTCACCAAGTGTCGGTGGGGGCGGGTCCGGGGAGGAGCGTTCGGGAGCAGGGCCGGTACCAGGTGAGCCGGCGAGCCGCCTCGGCCCAGAACCTCTCCGGCTCGGACACGGAGGCGGCGAACAGGCCGGTGTAGTCGGCTCCGGCTCCGGCTCCGGGCCCGGACCGTGTCCGACGGGCCCCGCCGACCCACCGGGCCGCCCACGCCCAGCGGGACCGCCAGCGTGGACTCATCCCAACAGCGCGGAGCCCAGCCCAACCCACGGGACGGAACACGGGGCGGGCGGGGGAGGCCCTGATTGGGCGGGGCCTGACGGCGCTGACGCCCCTGATTGGGCGGGGCCCTAGGGGGCGGGGCCTGAGCGGCGGTGGCTGCCCTGATTGGGCGGGGAAAAGATACATGTGTTTGTACAGATTTATTGCGCTCTTTGATTATGGACAAGCAAAACGAACAATCATCATCATCATCAATCAATCAATCGTATTTATTGAGCGCTTACTATGTGCCGAGCACTGTACTAAGCGCTTGGGAAGTCCAAGTTGGCAACATATAGAGACAGTCCCTACTATTGAGCGCTTACTATGTGCAGAGCACTGTACTAAGCGCTTGGGAAGTACAAATCGATCAATCAATCGTATTTATTGAGCGCTTACTGTGTGCAGAGCACTGTGCTAAGCGCTTGGGAAGTCCAAGTTGGCAACATAGAGACATAACTGTCTCTGTATGTTGCCAATTGAGACATAACTGTCTCTATATGTTGCCAATTTGGACTTCCCAAGCGCTTAGTACAGTGCTCTGCACATAGTAAGCGCTCAATAAATACGATTGATGATGATGATATAGAGACAGTCCCTACCCAACAGTGGGCTCACAGTCTAAAAAGGGGGAGACAGAGAACAAAACCAAACATACTAACAAAATAAAATAAATAGAAGAGATATGTACAAGTATATGTATGTGTTTATACATATTTATTGCTCTACTTGTTTTGCTTGTACATATTTATCTTTTGATTTTATTTTGTTTCCTGTCTCCCCCTTCTAGACTGTGAGCCCGCTGTTGGGTAGGGACCGTCTCTATAGGTTGCCAACTTGGACTTCCCAAGCGCTTAGTACAGTGCTCTGCACACAGTCAGCGCTCAATACGATTGAATGAATGAATGAATGAATGAATGAACACGGGGCGGGACCAGAGGGGGCGATTGGGCGGGGCCTGAGGGCGGTGACGCCCCTGATTGGGCGGGGCCCTGGGGGGGCGGGGCCTGAGCGGCGGTGGCTGCCCTGATTGGGCGGGGAAAAGATACAGGTGTTTGTACGGATTTATTGCGCTATTTGTTCGTTTTGCTTGTCCATAATCAATCAATCGTATTTATTGAGCGCTTACTGTGTGCAGAGCACTGTGCTAAGCGCTTGGGAAGTCCAAGTTGGCAACATATAGAGACAGTCCCTACCCAACAGTGGGCTCACTTCATCATCATCATCAATCGTATTTATTGAGCGCTTACTGTGTGCAGAGCACTGTACTAAGCGCTTGGGAAGTCCAAGTTGGCAACATATAGAGACAGTCCCTACCCAACAGTGGGCTCACATCATCATCAATCGTATTTATTGAGCGCTTACTGTGTGCAGAGCACTGTGCTAAGCGCTTGGAAAGTCCAAGTTGGCAACATATACAGTCCCTACCCAACAGTGGGCTCACATCATCCTCAATCGTATTTATTGAGCGCTTACTGTGTGCAGAGCACTGTGCTAAGCGCTTGGGAAGTCCAAGTTGGCAACATCTAGAGACAGTCCCTACCCAACAGTGGGCTCACTTCATCATCATCATCAATCGTAGTTATTGAGCGCTTACTGTGTGCAGAGCACTGTACTAAGCGCTTGGGAAGTCCAAGTTGGCAACATCTAGAGACAGTCCCTACCCAACAGTGGGCTCACAGTCTAAAAGGGGGAGACGGAGAACAAAGCCAAACATACTAACAAAATAAAATAAATAGAAGAGATAGGTACAAGTATAGGTATGTGTTCATACATATTTATTGCGCTTAGTACAGTGCTCTGCACATAGTAAGCGCTCAATAAATGCGATTGATGATGATGATGATGATATAGAGACGGTCCCTACCCAACAGTGGGCTCACAGTCTAAAAGGGGAGGACAGAGAACAAAACCAAACATACTAACAAAATAAAATAAATAGAAGAGATAGGTACAAGTATCTGTATGTGTTTATACATATTTATTGCTCTACTTGTTTTGCTTGTACATATTTATTCTCTTGATTTTATTTTGTTTCCTGTCTCCCCCTTCTAGACTGTGAGCCCGCTGTTCGGTAGGGACCGTCTCTATAGGTTGCCAACTTGGACTTCCCAAGCGCTTAGTACAGTGCTCTGCACACAGTCAGCGCTCAATACGATTGAATGAATGAATGAATGAATGAATGAACACGGGGCGGGACCAGAGGGGGCGATTGGGCGGGGCCTGAGGGCGGTGACGCCCCTGATTGGGCGGGGCCCTAGGGGGCGGGGCCTGGGCGGGGATAAGATACATGTGTTTGTACAGATTTATTGCGCTATTTGTTCGTTTTGCTTGTCCATAATCAATCAATCAATCGTATTTATTGAGCGCTTACTGTGTGCAGAGCACTGTACTAAGCGCTTGGGAAGTCCAAGTTGGCAACATATAGAGACAGTCCCTACCCAACAGTGGGCTCACAGTCTAAAAGGGGGAGACAGAACAAAACCAAACATACTAACAAAATAAATAGAATAGATATGTACAAGTATATGCATGTGTTTATACATATTTATTGCTCTACTGGTTTGTTTTGCTTGTACATATTTATTCTCTTGATTTTGTTTGGTTGCCTGCCTCCCCCTTCTAGACTGTGAGCCCGCTGTTGGGTAGGGACCGTCTCTATATGTTGCCAACTTGGACTTCCCAAGCGCTTAGTACAGTGCTCTGCACACAGTAAGCGCTCAATAAATACGATTGATTGATTATGTATGCAATCCATACACCTGTCACAAATTAACACAGGTTCATAAATCTGGTGGCTAATGGAAATCATGTGGGGCTAAAAGAAATGACTACATTTTTCAGTAATTTTGTCCACCACCTCTATCACACTGGTAAATATGAATAGAGTTGGTGAACGTTTTTCATTGAACTCTGATTCTATATGAAATGCAAAGGAACAGAAAAACACCAGAAATCTTCTATTTCTCAGTCAGATAACTAACCCATTCATTTTGGCTAATATGTAAAAGAGCATTTACAAATCCTGGCCCAATTTCACTAGCTGCAAGAAATTTGCTATGCTAATATCAAATGATATGATCACAATACATATATAAACATCCATACTTTTTTTTTAACATAAATCTATCAATTCTAAATCTGGGGAAATTTTTGTTTAACAGTAAGTAGAACCTCAAGAGCCTGACTTGAATTGGTTTTTTAAAATCAACAATCCTAATGAGTGTTTGTTTAAACTATTAAAAAATGCTAATTGTTCAAATAATCATGTTCAGCTGTTCAGTCATTCAGTAGTATTTATTGTGCTCCTAGAAGGGCTTAAGAAGTTAAAATTAAAATTTTAAGGCATGGTGTTTTAGTATTTAATACATTGAAAAAAACAGTGAAAATACTGTCATATTTTAAAGTTTCAGAATCCTGCAAATAAAGTTGGTTTTGTAATAAGATTTCTGTCTAACATTTTTGACCAGCATATTTTGGAATTTATTATTTTTACTCCATATTGATTTTGCTTTCCATGTTACTATGTTATTCAAATCCAGTAAAGATTTTGGAAAAGAAACATGACTTTTATCCTTCTTTTCTAAGTGAAGAAAAAGTCTCTTCCTCCTTGAGCAATACTAGCTTGTAAACCTCTTGCTTATAAATAGCTTGCAAATTACTAGCATTTATACCTCTTGAATGAAAACTAAGTATTTAGTAGAGTTTCAATGGGTAAAATTATAACATTCCTTTTAGGAGCTCAGTGTAAAAATGTCAGATGGCACTTTCCCTTTAGATGTTGGTGCTTTCCTTAATAGACACCACATTCGAATGAGAATACAAAGCTGCACTTGAAGGACATATTTTACACCCACTAATATTTACTCATTTCCACATTGCTTTTCGTCATTTTTCAGTCTTCCATTTCTCTTCCTATGCATATATGAATCTTGTTATGGCATATAATAAACACTTGGTTATTGTAATTCACATTCTGCTTCCCTGCAGAGTACCCACTGCTTGAGTTTTGGAAGAGATGCTTAATGAGTTTCAGGAGATATCTCATCTACTAGGGAAGTCTGGATAATAAATAGAAAAGATAAATATTTGAATGGTAATGTGGCCACTTGCTAGAAATGATTTGTTTTTAATGAAAAATAGCTCTTGTTCAGTACATCTCTTTAGAACTGTTGTTTCCAACCTAATCAATCTTTTTTTAGAAATTTATCTCTTCAGACACCTCACTAAAAGCTAAGCATTTAAAGCAAAAATATGCAAGGGAAGGGATTATGAGACAATGCTACATTATCGTACACATGCTTACCTTTTTTTAGATTAAAAAAATGATGGTATTTGTTAAATGCTTACTATGAGCCAGGTGCTATACTGAGTGCTGGGAGTAGATAGCTGCTAATTAGATTGGACACAGATTATGTCCCACACCGGGCTCACAGTCTTAATCCCCATTTTACAGATGAGGTAACTGAGGCAAAGAGAAGTTAAATGACAAGTGGTGGAACCAGGATTAGAACTCAAGTCCTTCTGACTCCCAGGCACGCAGTCTAACCATTAAGACAGGCTGCTTCTCCTTTACATTGTTATTCTGAATTTTCCTAAGTGCCACTGTTGTTTGTTACAGAAACATGCTCCTGTGAGAATTAACATTGGACTTTAGTTTTCTAAGCATATGTGTTTTCTTGTGGCTTGAGGAGATACTCAGTTATTTTAACAAAATTGGTAAGCATTATATGGTATAAGCTATTTTCACTTAATACATATCTCTATAGGTAAAGTTCATTTTCAGCATTCAGCACACCATACCACAGGATGTTTCACTGAACAACAACAAAAATAAATACCAATATCATTATCAGACTATAGTGGGGGCAGTATTTTATCTTTTTTTCTTTGTGATATTATTAAGCACTTCCTTGTGTGCCAAACATTGCTCAAGCACTGGGGTAGGTTCAATACAGATTACCTACAGACTCTATTCCAGATTGGGTTCCACAGTCTTTGGAGGAGGAAGAACAGGTATTTTATCCCCACTTTATCAATGAGAAAACTGAGGCACCAAGAAACTAAATGACTTGCTCAAGATCACACAGTAGGCAAGTGGTGGAATCAGGATTAAAATTCATTTCTCCTGACTCCTAACCCAGTCTCAGTAGAAAGAGCACAGGCTTTGAAGTCAGAGGTCATGGGTTCAAGTCCCAGCTCCTCCAACTGTCAGCTGTGTGACTTTGGGCAAGTCACTTCACTTCTCTGTGCCTCAGTTCCCTCATCTGTAAAATGGGGATTGAGTGTGAGCCCCCCATGGGACAACCTGATCACCTTGTAACCTCCCCAGCACTTAGAACAGTGCTTTGCACATAGTAAGCACTTAATAAATGCCATTATTATTATTATTACTGCTTCTATTTGTTGGCCGGCTTGTTTTTCCTCTCTACCAAGAGAAGAATTTAAAACAAATTAAACTAGCTATGACCACCTGAAGGTTCAGTCTTTGGGAAACAGAGCTTGAACAACTTTCTTCTTCATCTCTTAACCCCTGGATTTAAACATCAGCTACTATTGAATCTGATTAGTAATCAATGGTATTTTTTGTGTGCTTACTATGTGCCACCCACTGTACTAAGTGCTAGGGAGAGTCCAATACAACAGAGTAGGATACTTTAGGTAGACAGGCTGGGGATGTTGGAAACAAAATTAAAAGCCTTGGGAAGCACAGACCCAATTCTACTGACTCCATGGAAAACATATAAAGACCAATCAATAGACTTTATTGAATGCGTGTATGCAAAGCTCAATAATAAGCACTATATAATTAGTAGACAGTGTATTGGCTGTTGTGTACAACTTCAACAACAAGGAAAAGGTCCTTAATGACCATACCAAACAATAAAGAGAATCAAAAATCCAGAGGACTGTACTAAATGTTTAATAGAGTCCCCTCCTACCTTAGCTAACTGATCTCCTGCTTCAGCCCAGGCTGCCTACTTCTCCCCCTTAAGTTCCAGTTGACCCACTGTGCCCAAATCTTGTCTATTTTGCCACTAACCGCTTTCCCAAGTCCTCCACATTCCGCCTTCTTTGCTCTTTCACACGAGCCACAGTGCGTTGCTGGTGGAAACCTAGATATCAGGCTGACTTTGTCCACTTCAAGTTTATCCTTAGGTGCTTCACCTCTGCCCTTTTCTCTGCCCAGCAGAATTATTTCTCCATCTATTGACACCCATGCCCATCATTGCAGATGTTTAACTCCCTCCTGAAGCCCCCTGTCCCTCCTCCTCTCCCATCCCTTGCCCCCAAAGACCTGGCCACCTACTTCATTAGGAAAGTTGAAACTATAAGGCTTTATCTCTGGAGAAATCTCCCCTAACCCTCTCCAGTCCCTCCCCATTCCCGCCCCCTTTTCAACACCCATCTTTCCCAGCAGTATCTCTAGAGGCAATCTCCTACCTTCTCTCAAAAGCCACCCCTTCCACCTGTGCCTCCGACTCCATTTCTTCATGCATTCTCAAAACACTTGCCTGGTCCCTTCTTCCTTCCCTGTCACCTTCATCCATTTGCTCTCCAATAGCTTCTTCCCCACTGCTTTCAAACATGTCCATATCTCCCCTATCCTAAAAAAACCCCTCCTTGTCCCCACAGCTCCCTTCAGTTATCACCCCATATCACTCCTGCCATTCCTCTCCAAACTCCTTGAGTTGAGCTGTCTACACCCACTGTCTCAAGTTCCTCTCCTCCAATTTTCTCCTTGATTCCCTCCAATCTTGCTTCCATCCCCTTCACTGCACAGAAACCATCCTCTCAAAGTTCACCAGTGACCTCCTCCTTGACAAATCCAACTGCTTCTTCTCCATCCTAATCCTCTTTGACCCCTCAGCTGCCTCCTCTATCTCTCAGGAAACTGAAGCACAGTGAAGTAACTTGTCCAAAGTACTACAGCAGTCAAGTGGTGGAGTTGGAATTAGAACCCCAGCCTGTGCTCTTTCCACTAGGCTATGCTACTTCTTTCAGAGCAGTGAGGGGGCCTAGAACAGGTCAAGAAAGAAGATTTGAAGATGGTGTTTGATACTTTCATTAGCAGATATTGCAGAACAAAAGATATATTTCATGCTCTTGTTGTTGAAAAAACTGTTTATCATACCTTAGTTTTATCGATCAGTGGTATTTAGTGAGCACTTACTGGTGCAGAGTACTGGACTACGTGCTTGAGAGAGTATCACCCATGCACAGACAGGCCCAACAAACTCAACAGCACCAGATTCACTGCCTGGCCACTGACACACAAAGGTGGATTTCTGGCTAGAACTGAGAAAGTAAGCAAAGTAAGAAGCAAAGGATGATGGTTTTCATTTCAACTAGTGAAGAATGCTTTTTTATAAAGGCAAATTATCTCTAGTAGAATTTCGATCTTTTTGAAGTTCTTGGAGGCCCTACTACAACTTTTGTAACTATTCTTTATGTTATGAATCGTCTTTATTCTATCACCTGTCATGTCTCAAACTGATTCTACTTCTAAAAGTTACATTAAAAGCCAGTGTCAGATATTGAAAATGCATTTTTCAAGATAACACCTAGTCTTCTAAAATTTCAGAGTTCATTTTGATTCAGTGATGGTCATTAAAGAATAGTTTCTTATTTTGTTTGGAATGAAATTTATTCCTAAATCACGCTTAAAATGGTAACTCTTGTCCAAACTTAGGTCTTCAATGTTAGGTGTTCCCTCCTCTAGCTAGCAAATTATATCTAGCTTCTCCAGAATTCTTCAGCAAGATTTATATTAAGAAAAGTGAATGTTTCACATACATATAAATTTCAAGTTACTTATATGCCCAAGTTTCATTATTCGAGTTTCATTATTTAAGACCCTGACTAGCTTCTGTCAAGCAGATTTTCACCATTTACATTTGAAAGAATTTTCTCTTTGGCAGAATGGCCTAGTGGACAGAGCCCCAGGACTGTGAGCCCACTGTTGGATAGGGACCGTCTCTATATGTTGCCAACTTGTATTTCCCAAGCGCTTAGTACAGTGCTCTGCACACAGTAAGTGCTCAATACGATTGATTGATAGGGAATCAGAAAGCCTGGGTCTTCTACTTGCCTGCTGTAGAAGACAAGTAACAACTTTTCTGTGCTTCATTTTCCTCAACTGTAAAACAAGGATTCAATCAATACCTTTTATTCTTCCTACGTAGACTTCAATTCCCATGGGGTACAGAGACTGACAGACATGATTACCTTGGATCTACCCTCAAGGTTATTATAGTGTTTTTGCTCACAGTAAGTGCTTAATACAACTTTTTAAAAAAATGGTATCAATTCAGTGCTTGCTATGTGATAAACACAGTAATAAGCACTGGTGTAGAGACAAGCTAATCAGATTG
The DNA here is from genome assembly GCF_015852505.1 of Tachyglossus aculeatus. Taxonomy (NCBI): domain Eukaryota; kingdom Metazoa; phylum Chordata; class Mammalia; order Monotremata; family Tachyglossidae; genus Tachyglossus; species Tachyglossus aculeatus. The sequence goes on along the minus strand of NC_052079.1, from coordinate 29,884,125 downwards.
AGCACAGTCCATGTCCCACACGGGGGTCATGGTCTTAATCCACAATTTACAGATGAGGTAACAGGCACCGAGAGATTAAGTGGCTTACCCAAAGTCACAAAGCAGACAAGTGGTAGGGCAGGGATTATAACTCAGGTCCTTCTGACTCCCATTGCCATGCTCTCTCCACTAGGCCAAGTTACTTTTCTTGTCCTATTGTTTAGGATCATCCTTCCAGATTTCAGTATGATTTATATCACCTATCACCAACAAAACAGCTAAATTCCTGTTCACTTTGGCCCTTCAGACTCAAGGGGTAAAGGGGGTCATCAATATTAGGAGTGGAGATGGATCATTCAGCTGGCACATTAAGAGGCATGGTTCACAAAACAGTCAGTTCTGACACACTTAGAAAAATGACTTAGAAGATGATTATGTTTAAATTGAATGAGGCACCAAGAACAAAGGGCAGGAGAGCCTGGTTTGGTTCCCCAAACATGATGGGCTGAGAAATTAATACACGTTAGGGATGAAAACAAGAAAGAACGCTAAGAAAATAAAATCACAGCTGACGAGAAACAGTACTGTGTTAATCATACCCTGTGGCTGTTGGCGATGCTCAAATCCTAATGTAGGCCAGTATTATTACAGTCAGTAAATATTGAGATGAAAATGGACAATTTGCTCCTAAGGATTCACTAGAAAACTACTAGGAAGTATCGCCAACTCCTAGAAATTAGCACTTGATTCCCTATTATCATCATCCATTATAAGGAGACAATAACTCAGGGCTAGGACTGACTGCCAAAGCCACACATTGAGCCCATTTTAGTACCCAGGGCTGCTAAAATGAATGCACACTCCATTCTGCTTCCCTTCTGCCTTTCCTGCCTGAGGGCTTTTGGGCCCTCCTAATAACAATAATAATTATGGTATTTGTTAAGTGGTTACTATGTGCCAGGCATTGTACTAAGTGCTGGGGTAGATACAAGCAAATCGGGTTGGACACAGTCCCTATCCCACATGGGGCTCACAGTCTTAATCCCCATTTTATAGATGAGGTAACTGAGGTAAGAGAAGATAAGGTCATAGAGCAGAAGGTGGCAGATCCTCGTTTTGAACCCAGGTCCTCTGACTCTCAGGCCCATCTCCATTCCCTCTTTTCTCCCCACACTGTCCCCAGGGTAAAGCTAGTCCCTGGCAGCCCCAGGCCCCACATCCTGGTGGAGGAGTGGGGGAATTCCTCATCCGACTGAAAACAGATCTCCAGAAACTGCCATTAGGGATGCTGCCTCAGTTGTGGAGGGGACGGGAAATTGGAAGCAGATAGAATTCAAGCGCAAGTTCCTGATGTTCTCTTACTCTCCCCTCCCTTGCCACCTCACATAATAATAATAATGATGGCATTTGTTAAGCGCTTACTATGTGTGATGCACTGTTCTAAGCGCTGGAGTGGGCTGGAGTTGGAAATACTATTGATTGATTTACTCACTCACCGGGAGCTATTGGGCCAGCAGGCTTGCAAAGCAGGGTGGGACAGGAAGTCTGGAATATTACCTCACCACACTTCCTAGAAACTCTTCGATCCCCCGGGCCTCCAGTTCCTAATTCATTCAATTGTATTTATTGAGCATTTATGGCGTGCAGAGCAATGCTCTAAGTGCTTGGGAAGTACAGCGTGGCTCAGTGGAAAGAGCACAGGCTTTGGAGTCAGAGGTCATGGGTTCAAATCCCAGCTCCTCCAACTGTCAGCTGTATGACTTTGGGCAAGTCACTTAACTTCTCTGTGCCTCAGTTACCACATCTGTAAAATGGGGATTAAAAACTGTGAGCCCCCCAAGGGACAACCTGATTACCTTGTAACCTCCCCAGCGCTTAGAACAGTGCTTTGCACGTAGTAAGTGCTTAACAAATACCATCATTATTATTATTATTATTATTATTACAAGTCGGGAACATATAGAGACGGTCCCTACCCAACTTCCTTCCCAGAAGATGTAGGGCAGCAGTGGGAAGAATGGGAAAAGGGTGACAGGATAACAGTGGGCAGTGAGGAGAAGGAATTTTTAGGACAAGACTGCTACCCTTTAAAACCTACCTCTCTGCCCACCAAACTAGACGTTCCAGAAGCCCTACTTCTCAAAGAATTACCCTATTCTGTATCCAACCCAGTGCTTAGTACAGTGCCTGGCACATTGTAAGAGCTTAACAAATACCATTATTATTATTATTATTCCTTTGGTTGACTTTCATCAGCTCTCTCAACTCCTTTCCAACTCTAACATCATCCATTACCTAAGCAGCATGGTCTAGTGGATAGAGCACAGGCCTGGGAGTAACAAGGACCTGGGTTTGAATTCTGGCTCCACCACCTGCCGTGTGACCTTGGGCAAATCACTTGACTGCTCTGTGACTCAGTTACTTCATCTATAAAATGGGTATTAAGGTTGTGAGCCCCATATGGGAAAGGGACTTTGCCCAACTAGATACCTTGTATATACCCCAGCACTTAGTACAATTTTCAAGAGTAAGCATTTAAATACCACAGTTATTATTATTATAAACTGGGCTTTCTCTTTAGCTTTAGCCACTGCCTTCCCAGTCTCCATTTATTGCTTATCTTCTGCTTCTCCTGTCAGTGTTGGTTTCTTTTGAAACTGCAACTTTAGAAGGCTCAGTATATTTGGGACTGCCATTAGAGATATAAATTTTTCCCTATTGTTATAGTCTTGGGATACTATTCTAAAGATCTAGGAATTACAAACTTATTTTCACCTTCCTTAGCACTCATATACCTCTCTCCACCTTATATTGTACCTCCCTAATTATATTTTTACACTTATCTCCCTGCTCACATGGTTTCAGCTACCACCTCTATGCAGATGAGAAAAGCCCATTTTCCTTTTCTTCCACTCCCTTCTGCTTCACCCTGACTTGCTCTCTTTATTAATCCTCCCACGCAGCCCCATAGCACTTATGTACATATTCATAATTAATTTAGAGTAATATCTGTCTCCTCCTCTAGGCTGTAAGCTCATTGTGGGTAGGTAATATGTCTTTCAGATTGTACTCTCCTAAGTGCTTAGTACAGTGCTCTGCACACAGTGAGGGCTCAATAAATATAACTGATTGCTAGTATAATTTTCTTGTCGGTAGGGAATCATTTTGATAGCTTGCAGTTCTTAGCACAGTGGACTACACCAAGTGTCACTTAATAAATGCTATAGCTCATTGTGGGCAGGGAATGTGTGCTTATTGCCATATTGCATTCTCCCAAGCACTTAGTATAGCACTTGACACACAGTAAGCACTCAAATACAATTGAATGAATACTACTAATGATCAAATACAGTAAAAATAATAAAGCAGAATGTTCAGAGAATCAATTGTGCCGTATTAAAGGAAGAGCGCTCCAAGAACAAAAAGTGGTACTATTTCCAAGTAGTACTATTACAGACCTTTGTCTACTTTAGCAATAGTTAGCAGGAAAAAAATATGTTTGAAATATTTATCAATGTTTTTCAGTGAGCACTTACCATGTGCAGAGCTTGGGAGAGCAGAATTAAACAGAGATGGTAGAAATGTCCCCTGCCCAAAACAAGCTTAGAGTCTAGAGGGAGCTGTTTGACTTCAATTCTGAAGTTTCGGTATTCACAGTACGTTATTTTACAACAGTGTATTTTTTCCTCTTAACTGTAGGGACCTCTTAGTACTCTTTTACCCTGGGCTCCTCCATTCTCAAGTTCTCAATATTCTAGGGTTCTTTTCTAAACTAGATACCACGTGCCAGTCTGCTGTTGTCTAGTTCAAAGGCAACACCATTTTTACACGAGTTCCTTTTTTAGTGGTGAAATATTATTAGAGGAGATTTTGACATTTGTTTTAGTAGTACAAGTATACTGACACAAAGAGACCTACAATTCAGCATGGCCTTGAAAAGAGCATGGGCCTGAAAGTGAGAGGAACTGGGTTCTAATCCTGGACTCTGCCACTCTGATGTGAGATCTTGGGGCAGTCACTTAACTTCCCTGTGCCTCAGTTCCCTCATCTGTAAAACATGGATGAAGACTATGAGCCCTATGTGAGATAGGGACTAGATGGGACTATTTAAATATCATTAAAAAAAGGAACTTACAGTCTAGAGGTGATCACATGGGTATGTTATACCAAATTGATAACAATGTAAGTATATCTCAGATCTACCCAAGAGGTATCAAGGGGCTCTGGCATGAATTTGATGAATTCCCGGAAGAGGCATGTAAACTAGTTTCAAAAAGACACCAAATTTGACAATTCCGGATTGCCAGTGTAACTAACATCAGTATGAAGAGTTCCAGAGTCTACCCAGGGAATTAGAGACCCATACCCTTCCTTTATATTCCTGGCAAAACTAGAGAATCTCCAACTAAAATTGGAGTCAGCGAGCACTTGGTAAAGCACAGCCTATTTGGAAAGACAACATGGTGACTCTCATGGTAGGTTCTGCCTCACTAATGTACTGGAGTTCTTCAAAGGGGTCATTGAGCGTGAAAATCAAAGTGGGGAAAAGAATGAATATAAACTATTTAGACATTTCAAAGGCTGTTGGCAAGGATCTACACCAAAGCCTTTTAAAAGGCCTCAGCAATCATGATATTGGAGGGGGTGTTCAGTCATGGTTAAAAAAATGGCTAATGAGAAGACACCAAGAGAAGCTGCTTCTGTTTGGATTGCAAAGTCATGAGGTCCCCTTGGAATTGCTGGTCGTTTGTGTTTATCTTTTCATAAATGATGAGGGTTATCTGATGAAATTGTAAAATTTTCAGATGACCCTGAATTCTTTTAGTGAGTGAAAGCAACACAGTTGAAGAGCCCAGTGAATGGGTTAAAAAAGGAGGTTCAAGGGATCAAGTGACATAAGCTCATTGTGTGCAGGGAATATGTTTATTGTTATTAGTAATAATAACAATAATGATAACAGCATTTATTAAGCACTTACTATGTGCAAAGCACTGTTCTAAGTGCTAGGGAGGTTACAAGGTGATCAGGTTGTCCCACGGGGGGCTCACAGTCTTCATCCCCATTTTACAGATGAGGTAACTGAGGCCCAGAGAAGTGAAGTGACTTGCCCAAAGTCACACAGCTGACAGTTGGCAGAGCTGGGATTTGAACCGAAGGTCTCTGACTCCAAAGCCTGGGCTCTTTCCACTGAGCCACACTGCTTCTTATTGTTGTATTGTAATAATAATAATAATAATAATGATGGCATGTTAAGCACTTACTATGTGCAAAGCACTGTTCTAAGCGCTGGCACTCTTCCAAGTGCTTAGTACAGTGCTCTGCACACAGTAAGTGCTCAATAAATATGAATGAATGAAGTACACTGCAATGCCTCTGGTTATGGCTAATCCACATCATGATTATTACTCCCCTCCTCAAAAACCTCCAATGGCTACCGATCAATCTGCGCATCAGGCAGAAACTCCTCACCCTGGGCTTCAAGGCTGTCCATCACCTCGCCCCCTCCTACCTCACCTCCCTTCTCTCCTTCTACTGCCCAGCCCGCACCCTCCGCTCCTCCACCACTAATCTCCTCACCGTGCCTCGTTCTCGCCTGTCCCGCCGTCGACCCCCGGCCCACGTCACCCCCTGGGCCTGGAATGCCCTCCCTCTGCCCCTCCGCCAAGCTAGCTCTCTTCCTCCCTTCAAGGCCCTGCTGAGAGCTCACCTCCTCCAGGAGGCCTTCCCAGACTGAGCCCCTTCTTTCCTCTCCCCTCGTCCCCCTCTCCATCCCCCCGTCTTACCTCCTTCCCTTCCCCACAGCACCTGTATATATGTATATATGGTTGTACATATTTATTACTCTATTTATTTATTTATTTATTTATTTTACTTGTACATTTCTATCCTACTTATTTTATTTTGTTGGTATGTTTGGTTCTGTTCTCTGTCTCCCCCTTTTAGACTGTGAGCCCACTGTTGGGTAGGGACTGTCTCTATGTGATGCCAATTTGTACTTCCCAAGTGCTTAGTACAGTGCTCTGCACATAGTAAGCGCTCAATAAATACGATTGATTGATTGATTGATTGATTACTGAGAAGAGAACAGCCTGGCCTATTGGAAAGAGCACAGGACAAAGTCAGGAAACCTGAGTTCTAATTCTGGCTCTGCCACTTACTTGTGGTGTGCCCATGGGCATGTCACTTGACTTCTCTGTGCCTCAGTTTTCTCATCTGTAAAGTGGAAGTTAAACAACCAGTTTTTGCCCTCTCCCTTAGATTAAAAGCCTTGTGGGGAACAAGGACTATGTCTGATCTGCTTATATTGTATCTACCCAAGTGTTTAAATCCCACAATTGTTATTATTAGTGGTGGATTCTGAGATATCAGACAAGACCAGGGAAAGATCTCTGTGTCATCACTGATAATTCTTTCACATGATTAGTCCAATAGCCAACTAAATGGTACACATCATTAGGAAGGGGACAGAAGCAAAAAGGATATTTTGTCTTGAAAAGTAGTGTGGTTCAGTGGATACAGCACAGGCCTGAGAGCCAGAGGAAATGGATTCTAATCACATCTACACCATGTGTCTGCTCTGTAACCTTGGGGGTGTCAATTCACTTCTCTGGGCCTCAGTTATCTCATCTGTAAAATGGGATTTAAGACTGTAAGCCCCATGTAGAACATGGAGTGTATCTAACCTGATTAGCTTGCATCTACCTCAGAGCTCAGTATAGTTCCTGGAACATAGTTAAGTGCTTAAAGACGATAAAAAGAAAGGAAAAAGAAAAATAAATTCTTGCCACTATTAAAAACCCTGACATGCCTGCACTGAAAGTATTACACATAATTCTGTAAAGAAAATTTACATTTGGTTTCTCTACAGGGTGTAAAAATGTAAAACTCGACTATGCACAGTTGTAAACCATGATGCCTCGATGAAGAAAACAAGTGTTTAGTGTTTAGATTACCCTGTAGTGGTAGAATTTGGCATAATTAAACTATGAAGTTTCAATCGTTAGCCTCTCCCTGAGAATGTTTTGGGGATGCTGAAATATGACAGTGCAGAAGACGAAAAACAGCATGGCCTAGAGGAAAGAGACCAGGCCTGGGAGTCAGAGGACCTGGGTTCTGGTCCTGCCCCGGCCACATATCTGTTGTGTGACCTTGGGTAAGTCACTTAACTTTTCTGTGCCTCAGTTCCCTCATCTGCAAAATGGGGATTCAATACCTATTCTCTCTCCTCCTCAGACTGAGTCTCGGGGGACTTGTTTATCTTGTATCTACGCCAACAATTAGAACAGTGAACATTTAGTACAGTTTTAGTGAGAAGCAGCATGACTTAGTGGAAAGAGCATGGGCTTGGGAGTCAGAGGTTGAGGGTTCTAATCCTGCTCTGCCACTTATCAGCTGTGTGACTTTGGGCAAGTCACTGAATTTCTCTGTGCCTCAGTTATCTTATCTTTAAAATGGGGATGAAGACTGTTAGCCCCACGTGGGACAACCTCATTACCTTGTATCTACCCAGCACTTAGAACAGTGCTTGGCACATAGTAAGCGCTTAACAAATAACATCACTGAATTAATTACAATGCTTGGCACACAGTAAGTGCTTAACAAATACCACAATTATTATCATAAGAGGGAGAGAAAATCCCAACCTAGATGGCAGGACATAATAGAGCCGGAGAAGGAACATAGAAATGTAACCAAGGCAGTCAAACGAAGTAAGAGGTGAGGAACAGCAGCACTCTGACTGCAGTCTGGGAACTTCCACTCCAGTTGTCTTCGCATTCTGCCTTTTCAGGCTATGTATTTATTAAGTGCTTAGTCAGGGCAGAGAACTGTAGTAAACACTTTGGGAGAGTACACTGAAGTAGACCTGCTCCGCACTCTCAAGAATCTTACAGACTAGGTGGGGAAGACAGATTTTAAGATAAATTATAGATAAGGGAAGCAATGAAGTATAAGGAGATGCAAGTAAATTCTGTGGGACTTGGGACAGCTCAAAGGGCTTATGGGGACTTAAACACTTCAGGTTATGCAGAAGGGAAGGAGAATAGGGTCAGGAGATGAGAGGTCAGTAAGGGAAGGCTTCCGGAGGGGATTGTCTTCAGTAAGACTTTGAAGATAAGGAGAGTGGAGGTCTGTCAGTTATGATTCCACAGTGACACATCACTGGCAGACCTTCTCTAGTGTTCATGGAGGTGGGAAACAATAGAAGCATGGAAATCAGCTAATGCAGCATCCACGTGGGACAGAAACTGTTGAACAGGACAGGTAATTTCTGCAGATCTTGTTTTCCTTTCTTCAGTTGCTATGGCCCAAAACAGGACATTTACATTCCCATTGGTCTTGAACGGGCCAGAGAAATAGCGTGGCCTAGTGGAAAGAACTTGGGTCTGGGAGTCAGAGAACCAGGGTTCTAATCACAACTCTGCCATTTCTCTGCTGTGTGACCTGAGACAAGTCATTTGACTTCTCTGTGCCTCAGTTACCTCATCTGTAAAATGGTGATTAAGACCGTGAGCCCCATATGGGACAGGGACTGTGTCCAACTTGATCATCTTGGATCCTGTAATTCTGGTTCCTCCACTTACCGGCTGTGTGACCTTAGGCAAGTCACTTAGCTTCTCTACGGGTTCAGTTCCCTCATCTGCAAAATGGGGATTCAATACCTGTTCTCCTTCCAACTTAGACTGAACCACAGTCACAGTCTTGTATCTACCTCAGCACTTAGTACAGTGCTTGGTACATAGTGAGTGCTGAAATGCTACAATTATTATCTACCCTACTGCTAAGCACAATGCCTGAAACATGATAAGAATTTAACAAATGCCAATAAAAAAAGAATGCAATGTTCCCACCCTAAGGATGTGGAATGTCTATATTTCATGCTGCTGCCAGGATCATCTTTGTGCAGAAACGCTCTGGGCATGTTACTCCCCTCCTCAAAAATCTCCAGTGGCTACCAGTCAACCTATGCATCAGGCAAAAACTCCTCACTCTCAGCTTCAAGGCTCTCCATCACCTCTCCCCCTTCTACCTCACCTCTCTTCTTTCCTTCTACAGCCCAGCCCACACCCTCCACTTCTCTGCCGCTAACCTCCTCACTGTGCCTCATTCTCACCTGTCCCGCTGTCGACCCCCGACTCATGTCCTCTCCCTGGCCTGGAATGCCCTCCCTCCGCACATCCGCCAAGCTAGCTCTCTTCCTCCCTTCAAAGCCCTACGGAGAGCTCATCTCCTCCAGGAGGCCTTTCCAGACTGAGCCCCCTCCTTCCTCTCCCGCTTCCCATGCCCCTACCTTGTTCCCCTCCCCACAGCACCTGTATATATGTTTGTACAGATTTATTACTCTATTTATTTTACTTATACATATTTACTATTCTATATTTTATTTTGTTAATATGTTTTGTTTTGTTGTCTGTCTCCCCCTTCTAGACTGTGAGCCCGTTGTAGGGTAGGGACCGTCTCTGTATGTTGCCGACTTTTACTTCCCAAGGGCTTAGTACAGTGCTCTGCACACAGTAAGCGCTCAATAAATGCGATTGAATGAATGAAAGAATGGTCATTTCAATCAAGACAACTAAGGACAATAACCTTTTGATGTCAGGATTTGAGCACTTAGTTTGCCATTACACCCTGTCTTTTTTCTTCCTGCACATTTCACTGTTTCACAGTCACTCTGGTTGTTAAATCACTAAGAAAAAAATATTCATAGCTTCAGGAGAGAGTGCTATGTAACTCCAAAAATAAATGCTATTTTCACAATCCCTAAATTAAGTTTGTTTTTTTTCCTGCCTGTACTTGTTCTCCTTAAAATACACTTCTGCTTCTCTAGACCAGTTTTGGCCCATCACAACAATACCTACCCAAGATTTTCTATCTTTCGCTTACATTCTGCATAGAAAGAGTCATAATAAAGAAAAAAAAAGATTTTGCCTTTGTTTTCACCATTCTGCTCTGCAGAATGAATAATATCATACAACACAAGAATGAATAAAATGCATCCTACATTACCTAATCTGAATAGGTCTTTAATGGCAATTTAAAGAATGGCCTTTGTTTTTCCACTTAAAGAAATAGATGCTCAATTTAATTATCCATTCTGTGATATTCATTCATTCAATCGTACTTACTGAGCGCTTACTGTGTGCAGAGCACTGTATAAAGTGCTTGGGAAGAGCTATTCTTGGGTGATTTATGCATTCACGGGCAGAAGTTGAAAGGAGATGGAAGCATGGAAAGTAACAATTACTTATCCTCGGGCAGCAATCAGTGGTATTTGTGAAAACTATGTGCAGAGCACTTTATTAAGTGCTTGGGAAAGTAAATATAACAGAGTTAGTAAATGCAATCCCTTCTGCCCACAATGAATTTATAGTCTACAGGGGGAACAGACATTAAATTAGATAAGGGACTAGGAAAATAGTGGAGTATAAAAACATTTACATAAGTTTGAGTCTCAGTATCAAAGTACTTAAGGAGTACATATGTTTAAAGAAAAAATGACCATTAGTGGAGAAGAGGGAAGAGAGATGTTGAGGGTGGAAGGAGAGAACCCAAGACAAGAGTAGGACAGAGGCTGAGAGCGTTACCTGATTCTACCCCCAGGTTTCCTATCTTACATCCCTCAACCACCTCAACACACTTGTGCATTCATTTACGCTAGCGATTTATCCACTTGCATCTACAGTAGTCAGTAGACTCCCCTTTCAGGTTAGCAACTCAAAGGGACCACTCATGTGTTTTGAGGTATTCCACCCACACTTATAGACTCAGGGAAGTGCTAGGGCTATAGTAAGTATGGTCTTTGTTAAGCGCTCACTATGCTCCAGGCACTGTACTAAGTGTTGGGATACATAAAAGCTAATCAGGCTGGACACAGTCTCTATCCCACAAGGGGCTTACAGTTTCAATCCCCAATTTACAGATGAGGTAATTGAGGCACAGAGAAGTGAAGTGACTTCCCCAATGTCACCACAGCAGGACAAGTGGTAGAGCTGGGATTAGAACCCAGGCCCTTCTGACTCTCAGGCCCCTGCTTTATCCACTAGACCACACTGCTTCTCAATGGGCTTAAATTCTTATATTTACCCCAGGGCTCACAAAGTAAGCTCTCAGTAAACACTACAATAAGGAGGAAAAACAAAAATCATAAGACTTTTGCATGACTTTCAAGAAGTAGACACTAATAGTTAGGGCAATAACCTCATAGCTTTTTCATTCATTCATTCAATCGTATTTATTGAGCACTTACTGTGTGCAGAGCACTGTACAAAGCACTTGGAAGTACAAGTTGGCAACAAATAGAGACGGTCCCTACACAACAACAGGCTCACAGTCTAGAAGGGGGAGACAGGCAATAAAACAAAACATGTAGACAGGTGTCAGAATCGTTAGAACAAATAGAATTTTGCCTGCATTTCATCCATCCTGAGATTGTTTTTTATTGAACACGTCAAAGAAATAACATTTCTGTGAGAAAGAGGCAGGTAGTAAGATTTCCATTTCACAGCTGTGGGAACCAAGGCATTGAGAAGTGACATGTCTTATGATCCTAACCAAGCCTGTGATGAAGTGGGACAAACTAAACTGTAAAAGGAGAATTATTCCTCAACACTAAAAGGCGCAATACCGTATGGAGAATGGATTACCAGTGATATCTTGTTTCTGCTTTTTGATGTTGAGTAAAAATGAAGCAGTGCATTTTGAATAGTTGTAGTTGCTACGGAATCTTAACATATTCAACAGGCTCATCAAGTGAGCTTAAATCCATCCAACTGGCCAGGTTCAAAGATGATTACATATCCTGTAAGGATGCAGATGGGAGGATAATCTCCCTCAAATGATTCTAGCTGAGCACAATCTTGGAAGGGAAAAACTCCTCATGCCCCTGAAACCAGCAACACTGAGGTGTTCAAACCTAACACTCTTTCTTCATCTTCACTCTCACCATTTACAAAGTAACCAGAAAAACAGAAAATGGCAAAGAAATTGACCCAAGAGCTCTGAATTCAAAGATCCTTTTAAATCCGCCTTTAGGCTAGAACAGATTTTGAGCCCCATGGAGGAAAGGGACCATGTGTAATTTATTCTGTGACTTATTATCATTTTTAATTTACAGTACTGTTACACTTACTATAGGCCAAGCAATGTACTAAATGTTGGGGTAGATACAAGATATTCAGGTTGGACAGCCCATTTCCCAGCAGGGACTCACATTCCTAATCCACATTTTGCATATGTGATAACTGAGGCTTAGAGAAGTGAAGTGACTTGCCCAAGGCCACACAGCAGACAAGTGGCAGAGTCAGAATTAGAACACAGGACCTTCTGACTCCCAGGCCAGTGGTCTTTCCAAAGGCACACTGCTTTTCCAGCAGCATTTAGTACAGTGTTCTGTACACAATAAGCACTTAATACTATTAAACCTTAATTAATTCCTTCACATAAACAGGCCCTTTATCAAGTCCATCTTTAAGGTATATTTTTATGTTGTTGGCATATAATGTGCTTCTGCTCTATTTTTTTTTAAGAAAAATGATATTTGAGTTATATACTAACTTCATTCTGCCCTCATAAAACCTCTCAAACATATCCTGCTTGAAAATGTATTATGGCAGCTATATTTTGAGAGTAGGAAAATTGCACAGTAACTAAATCTTGACTCCCCTCCATGAATCCAAAGGTTTGCATTCTGAATAGTTCAAGGCACTCTCCAAACCCTGCTATTGTAATAAGAAAAACTGTATTGTATTTTTTCAGACTTGTAATATATCTCCCATAGAATAAAATGAGGGTCATCTGGGTAATTGGAAAATATCACTTCAAAAACTCCCTCTCAAAATAACAATAATAATAACATAGAATTTGTTAAGTGCTTACTCTGAGCTAAGCACTGGACTAAATACTAATGTAGACACAGTTCAATTACACTGTCCCTGACCAATATGCGACTCTCAAAGTAGAATAACAGGCCTTGACTCCCCATCTTACTGATCAGGAAACTGAAGCACAGAGAAGTCAGTAACTTGCCCCATGATCACATCAAGTGCTGGAGCCAAGATTGGAATTTAGGTCCTCTGACTCTGAAGCCTGTTCCCTTTCCACTAGGCCATGTTGCACTTAGAAAATTCCCACCAATCTGACTTCCACCCCTGTAACTCTACTGAAACTGCTTTCTCCAAGGTCAACAACCAGCTTCCTGTCAAATCTAACAGACTCTACTCCTAATGAGCCTTGCTTTCAATACTGTGGCCCTCCCCTTTTCTCCTGGATATATTAACCTTGGTTTTTTGGACACTGTCCTCTTCTTGTGCTCCTCCTACCTCTCTGGCCACCCTGCTCAGTCTCTGGCTGGCTCCTTTTAACTTTGGGAGAACCCGTTCCATTCTCCTTTTATGCCCACTCCTTTGGAGAACTCCTCTTCTTCACCTGGAGCTTCAATTATCATCTCAACATGGATGGCTACCAAGTCTTCTTCCCCTTTTCTGCAATCTCAGATTTCCTCCTGCCTTCAGAACACCTATACCTGTGTGTCCTGCCAATCCCTAAAACTAAACAGGTCAAAAATAAACTCATTTGTCCTCCCAAACTCTCTCTTCCCCAAGATTTTCTTATCACTTTTGACAGCACCATTGTTTTCCCTGTCTCACAAGCTCACAATCTTGAGACCTTTGGCTTATCTCTCTCCTTCAAGCCACACAGTCAGGCAGTCAGTCGACAAATCCTGTTAATTCCAAGTTACCATTTCCAGAATCTACCCCCTCCTCTCCATCCTGCTACCAAGCTGGTCCAAACACTAGTCATAGCCCTCTTGACTACTGCATCAGCTTCTTCACTGACCTCCCTGCCTCTAATCCCTCCCCTCTCCAGTTCCCCTGTTGCCAAAATAACTTTTCAAGGTAATTCTGCATGTTTCTTCTCCTCCTCCTCCAAATCTCCAAGGGCCCATCAATCTCTACATCAAGCAGAAACTCTTCACCATTGACTTTAAGGAGCTTAATCAGCTCTTCCGACTACCTAGCCTCAATCCTCTCTCACTCTATCCCAACCCACAAACAACAATGCTCTAATTCCAAGCAACTCACCATGTGTCCATCTCACATTCAAACTGTACCCAAACTGTTTGATTAAAATCACACAGATTAAAAACTGTATTCAGCAAAACAGGACATGCACCAATACCATCTTGTAGCTCCTGAAGATTAACTGTGACAAGACTGAGGCAGGTCACCAAAACTGAAATTATCCAGCTCCCTACACCTAGACTCTGGACTTTATCCCCTCTCCACTTTTCAAAGTTTTTATAACTACTTTTCTCTCTCTCATCTATCTTCAACTTTTCACTCTCCTATGGCTGCTGCTCCTCTGTTATATTGTATTCTCCCAACTGCTTAATACAGTGCTCTGCACACAGTAGGCACTCAGTAAATATAATTGATTGAATTTCACTCACCCTTCCTAGCGATGGCTCCATCTCTTTCTTCCTTTCTTGCCTGAGCTCCCGAGACATTCTCTGCCCATGAACAGCTTACAGTCTGGTGAGGGGTAAAGGAGAGACAGACACAATACAAATGAATAAATTACAAATATGTATGTAAGTGCTGAGGGGCTGAGCAGGGGGAATAACAAAGGGAGCAATTCAGGGTGACACAGAAGGGAGTGGGAGAGGAGGAAAGGGGAGTTTAGTCCAAGAAGGCCTCTTGGAGGTAATGTGCCTTAAATAAGACTCTCAATGTGGGGAGATGAGTGCCAGGGACGTGAGGTTCAGGGTTGTTCAGGGGTGGCAGAACTTAATTAAGGCACTGAAGTGTGGACAACTGCCAGGCCTCCAAGGAAGCTTGCCCTGCAAAGACCTGATAAAAAGAGTAGGTAGAGTGGTGAATACTAAAAACTAGTGACAGAATTCACTTTAGCAGAGGTATGGCTAATCACTCAAAAGGCATTATAAGACCATCTGCAGGACTATTTCAAGATTTTCACTTTATTAAATTTCATGGGGACTGCCACAAAAATCCTTGAGTTGTACCCCAATGGACTCCAGAAATAAAAGTGACTAACTACTATTGTTTCAACATTTTCATATAAGATGAAAGAATTTTCCTGCATCATTGTCAGTGGGTCTATTAATAAATCTAAGAATATATAATAAAGCTGTCTGATGCAATCTGAGCTAGAACTACTTCAGAGTTGTGTTATATGCCCAAAGAAGTTACCAAAATTTCATGACCGACACTAACAAAGCAAGACAGTAAGAACTGAATTTCCAGTATGATGCCAATTCAATGGTACTCATTAAGAACATGTGTGTCAAATTTCTGGATACGGACTAGATTTGGGGCTCCAGGATAATTATTATGCTAGCATGTTAATTACAATTTGCAGTTTGCATATGGTATTCCATGATTCTGAGCCTGACAAAGACCCCAAACACAAGCTGTGGTTATTGAATAGCAAACATGAAAACTTGTGTGAGGAAATAGAGTGGCACTGTATTTTACCTCTGAATTTTCCCTGGGGGAAAAAAAAAAAACCAGAATTAGAGGACAAACAAAGCACATGGGGAAAAGGGAACTAAATGAAATAAACAAGGAATAGAAGATTCATTCATTCATTCAACCGTATTTATTGAGCACTTACTGTGTGCAGAGCACTGTACTAAGCGCTTGGGAAGTACAAGTTGGCAACATATAGAGACAGTCCCTACCCAACAGCGGGCTCACGGTCTAGAAAGGGGAGACAGACAACAAAACATATTAACAAAATAAAATAAATAGAATAGTATACATATACACACAGGTAAAATAGAGTAATAAATATGTACAAACATATATACAGGTGCTGGGGGGAGGGGAAGGAGGTAAGGTGGGGGGATGGGGAGGGGGAGAATGGGGAGATAAATTGAATAGAAAAAGAGACATCCTTAAGGAAGAATCACAGAGCAGACTTTGACAAGGCAGAAACAAACATTAGACTATAGATAAAGAGCAAGAATGCCTAAATTTTGCAGCTGTTTACAGTTTAATTTGTGTAAAGATGAATGGAACAATTAACCTGACACTAACCTACACCCACACTATCAATCCACTCAGTGGGTGTTCCACACACAGCTGAGATAATGACTGTGTAGTCTACACTATTAACATAGCCAGTTTACTAATCCTAGTCCGTAATTATTTTATACTGTCATGTGCTCGAATTATCCACTAATGTCAAAGAGAGCTACTCTGAAATTGAAAGTACAATTCAACCTTTGAAGAGTGAGTTTTGAAGGCCCTCAAATGCAGTAAAAATCTTATTAATTCATGGTCTAAACTCAGGGAGAACTAAGATGGGCTGGAAGGAAGAAAACAAACAATTCACTACAGAGACTCTATCACCAGTGTTGGCTGAAACAGCAAGATAACCCAAATATCCAAAAAAGATTTCTATTAGTTTCGACAACTCCTCCTGAGAGCAGAGTAAGGAAGTCCTGAAGTTCTGAATGCAAAGTGCACAGAGGGGATATAGTCATTTCCTCCTAGACCTATACCTTTTATCCAGCTCCCCACATGGAACCTAAGCCCATGACATTACAGTTACCCTGTCTAGCGCAGTCCTCTCTCTCTGCTCACTCTCCCACTCAGCCCTCCCTCCTTTTCCACATTACCAGGCAAGCAATTCCATCCCACCGTCTCCAGCCTACAGAGAAGGATGTTTTGTCAGATCCGATTCTCCCCAATCCCTTCCCTTACCTGATTTGACATCTTCATTACTCCGTGGAGAGAGGAAAACAGGCGAAACAGTACAGAGAAGTCCAGTCTTTGGTAACTGCCGAGAGGTGAAGCAGATATCTATCTTGTGTGTAATCTCTTTTCATCCCCTTCTGTTCCCAGGCCCACAGAGATTAGATAAATTCAGAGACATTACAAAACTTGTGGGTATATCCCCCTGCCTTTCCTTAAAAAGAAGGAAAAAAAAGCTTTGCGTCAAACCATGATACGATTCATGTTATCGCAATTACTTTTGTAAACATTTAGTTTGCCTAGAACATAGTCCTGCCCCAGGACCCGGCTCTAGTTGTAGAATGCTTACTGCTGCCTAGATTGGAGAGAGCCACCCTCCACTGGCTGGAGAGTAAAGGAACCAGCGGCTCCTGGGATCATGAGTGCAGTTGTAGGGTATAGACCCATCAACAGAGCTGTACAAAGTAATTGGAAACAGCAGTGTTCAAGAACCAGGTGCCAGAGCAGCTGGAAGCAATGAGAACAATCATAAGAGGGTCGAATTTCTTCCACCAGAAAACAGCTCTTTCACATCTCTGAGTATATTGTGTGTCTGTCCTTAAACATATTTGTGTTGGTGTAATACTGTGTAGAATTAAACCCCCAAAGGGCAGGAACAACTCCAGTCTGCATTTTATAGCATCTAGTGCAGTGAGAAATTTTTTTTTAAACAGGTTACCTTCACAGGGTGCATTCAATGGAAGTCCAGTGGCCTAATAATAACAATTATGGTGCTTGTTAAGCACTTACTATGCACCAAGCACTGTTCTAAGCACTGGGGTAGATACAAGTTAAGCAGGTTGGACACAGTCCCTGTCCCATAGGGGGCTTACATTCTTAATCCCCATTTTACAGATGAGGTAACTGAGGCGAAGAGAAGTGAAGTGACTTGCCCATGTCACACAGCAGGCAAGTGGTGGATCAGGATTAGAACCCAGGTCCTTCTGACTCCCAGGCCCGGGCTCTATCCACTAAACCATGCAGCTTCTCTAAATATTGTAAGGCTGTTGTGGGCAAGGAACGTATCTGCCAGCTCTTTTGCACTGTATTCTCCCAAGTCCTTAGTATAGTACTAAGCAAATTGTAAGCATTTAATGATGGTACTTGTTGAGCGCTTACTATGTTCCAGGTACAGTTCAAAACACTGGGGTAGATAGAAATTAATCAGAGTGGACACAGCCTATGTCCCATGTGAAGTTCACAGTCTTCATCTGTAATTTACAGATGAGGTAACTAAGTTAAGTGACTTGCCCATGGTCACACAGTAAGCAAGTTCTATACAAATCATTGATGATGTTGGGCACTTGATAATAAAACAGTTCATTACATTGATGAAATGAATTAGATCTGTTCTAAAATGAGAACCATTAAATATTTAGCATTATATTTAAAATGAAAATATCCCCAATAGTTGGGGTGCTTTTTTCAAGTAGTTAATGATCATCACCATCATACATTATGTCACTTTGTCAGTAGACCTAATCAATATTTTTCTGTTCTTTACAAATGGAAGATAACAAAAAATGACACTATACATGTCTATTCTTGTAAAAAATTGGAATGACAACGGCCCATTTTACCTTACTTGGCAATCTGATCTCCATGCTTGCTTACAAATTGTTACTTATTCCTGAGTGCATTGCTGAGGCAATAAAACAGTAGTTATCTTAATCGCCACTCCCATTGTGCATTTCATTCTCCTAAATTAAGTTAAAACCAGTGAGGAGAAAGTTGACTTTTGAACTGTCACAGCCACTTCCTCCCTTCAAAGTCCTACTGAGAGCTCACCTCCTCCAGGAGGTCTTCCCAGACTGAGCCCCCTTTTTCCTCTCCTCCCCCCCATTCCCCCCGGCCCTACCTCCTTCCCCTCCCCACAGCACTTGTATATATTTGTCCATATTTATTACTCTATTTTACTTGTACATACTACTCTATTTTGTTAATGATATGCATATAGCTATAATTCTATTCATTCTGATGGTTTTGACACATCTACATGTTTTGTTTTGTTGTCTGTCTCCCCCTTCTAGACTGTGAGCCCATTGTTGGGTAGGGACCATCTCTATATGTTGCCAAGTTGTACTTCCCAAGCGCTTAGTTCAGTGCTCTGCACACAGTAAGTGCTCAATAAATACAATTGAATGAAATACAATTGAATGAATGAATTTGTTTGCTTAATCCTTAAAACAATGAAGGGGTCCTCTTCCTTTGTGGGTAGTAATGTGCATGCTGATTTCAAATAATAGTAAATAGGGAATTGGTTTACTTAAGGTGGCCTCTGCATTTCATTTTCTTAAGCATATTTAAGCATATTTGTACATATTAACAGTCTAACAGAGGTCAAGAATTCAAGATCATTTTAAAGAACAGCTTGTATAGAAGAAAAAAGGACTATTCAGAAGGGAGAAGAAGAAGGCGTAGTGTTTTCAAGAATAAAATAGCCTTTCTCCATTAGGGATTAAATATTAACGAAGGCCACCCACCCAAATATTTTAAATATTTTGCATTGATTCAACAGTGACACAAACACCACTTTTGTAACTTCAGGGTACTCTACTTCCCAGCTACAGTATTTTGAAGTGTTTGTAATTCAGACCCCATGACTATTTTTAGACTTGTACTTTCTCCCTCTCCTTCAATTTCCTTAGATTTTTTTTTTTTTTTGAAGATCTCGTGTCTTTGGTCAGCAATTCCCTTGGGCAACATTACAAAAGAAATCAAGGATATATACATTATCCGGTATCAGATGAATAAGCCCAGAATATTAGAGCCAGATATTTCTATCCCTTCTCTTAATGCTAACCATTTTAAAATCACAAAGAGCAAGAGATAATAAAATCAACATACAAAATACTTTTGAGGAGGACAGGTACAAAGGGTTGCAAAATAATAATAGTGATAACAATAATAATAATAGTGATAGTGATAAAAGTGGTAAGTGCCTACTAGAAAAGCAGCGTGGCTTAGTGGAAAAAAGCACGGGCTTTGGAGTCAGAAGTCATGGGTTCAATTCCTGGCTCTGCCAATTTTCAGCTGGGAGACTTTGAGCAAGTCACTTAACTTCTCTGTGCCTCAGTTACCTCATCTATAAAATGGGGATTAAGACTGTGAGCCCCCGTGGGACAACCTGATCATCTTGTAACTTGCCCAGCGCTTAGAACAGTGCTTTGCACATGGTAAGCACTTAATAAATGCCATCATCATTATAATTATTATATGCCAGGCACTATACTCAGTGCAAGGATGGATACAAACAAATTGGGTTGGACACAGTCCCTGTCCCACTTAGGGCTCCAACTCTCAATCTCCATTTTACAGATGCGGTAACTGAGGCCCAGAGAAGTGAAATGACTTACCCAAGGTCACACAGAAGATAAGTGGTGCAGTCAGGATTAGAACCCATGACCTTCTGTCTCCCAGGCCTGTGCCCTATCCACTACATCACACTGCTTGTTGCCACTATTAAATAATTCAAGCTGTTTACTTGGTTCACTCCACAGGAGTGCATCTTAAGAGGTATTTGTGGAAAGGAGGAAGGATATGTTTGATTTAGTTCTTGGGGAGGTAAGGACAACATTATTTTTGAAGAGATGATTTAAAGACAAGAGAAGTTGGCTGAATTAAATAATAAAATGAACCCGGGGAAGAAATTTTCTTCACTAAATGCATGTTTAACATACGTTTAACATAAGTATGTTTACTATATTTCATTCATTCGTTCAATCATATTTATTGAGCACTTACTGTGTACAGAGCACTGTACTAAGCGCTTGGGAAGTACAAGTCAGCAACATATAGAGACGGTACCTACCCAACAGCGGGCTCACAGTCTAGACGGGGGAGACAAACAACAAAACATGTAGACAGCTCACAGTTTCAATCCCCATTTTACAGATGAGGTAATTTAGGCACAGAGATGTGAAGTGACTTGCCCAAGGCCACACAGGATACGAGTGGCAAAGCCATTTGTTTGTATTTACTGAGAGCTTATTGTGTGCGGAGCATTGTACAAAGGGCTTGGGGAAAGTACAATATTACTGATGTGCATACAGGACCTCGGGCCATCCGCCGCCTGCCCCCGGCCCCAGGACAACCTGGCCCATCTCCACCACAATCTTGGATCTCCACCACCATCTTGGCCACTGTCTGGTTGAACAGGTGACTCCACCAGTGGTTGGTGAACTGCTCAGCGGGGTCGTGGCCCCGGCACTGTCCTGCTTCATCTTGACTTTGATGGCTTTCGTGATCCCATCTTCTCGCCGGCCCAGGCCCTTCCCTGGGGCCCAGCCGTGGCGTTGCAGCTACCGCTCAGGGAAGTTCAGTCCTCGGCTCGCTCCCTCCATAGCAGAGGTCGGGGGTCAGGGGTCAGGAGTGGGCACAGGAGAGTCCAGACGACCTGTGGCTTCCTCCTGTGGCTCCTCACCCTAACAGCAGGGTCCTCAGTACAGCACCATGTGAGGCACCGGCCGCCGCCATCTTCCCAGGAGGCTTAAGAAAAGGATAAGCATTCATACAAGCATAATAATAATAACAATAATGCTAAGTGCTTATTATCTTCCAGATACTGAACTAAGTGCTAGGGTAGATACAAGCAAACTAGGTTGGACACAGTCCCTGTCCCACATGGGGCTCACAGTGTTAATCCCCATTTTCCAGATGAGGAAACTGAGGCCCAGAGAACTGAAGTGATTTGCCCAAAATCACACAGCTGACAAGAGGTGGATTAGGGATTAGAACCCAGGTCCTCTGACTCCCAGGCTAGTGCTCTATCCATTAGGCAATGTTGCAAGCATGCTTACTGCTTATGAATGTTGTGATAATGGAAAATTCTAAAGCAAAACCACACAAAAACCCAATAAGAAAATTCACAAGTCAGTTTGCTGTGGATTAGTGATTTCCTTTTTCTCTTCTTGGGAAGGAATGAGGGATTATAAATGCTTTTTATAATAATGATGGTATTTGTTGAGCACTTGCTATGTGCAAAGCACTGTTCTAGCACTGCGGGGGATACAAGGTGATCAGGTTGTCCCACGTGGGGCTCACAGTCTTAATTCCCATTTTACAGATGAGGTAACTGAGGCTCAGAGAAGCTAAGTGACTTGCCCAAGGTCACACAGCAGACATGTGGCGGAGCCTGGATTAGAACCGGTCACGATCTCTGACTCCCAAGCCCAGGATCTTTCCACTGAGCCATGCTGCTTCTCTCTCTATATATATCTTTATATCATGGCTTTCACTTTTGTTATCTAATATATGCTTTTTACATTTAGTGATATCCAATTTTGGATTCATGACTCTTCCATTCTAATTTTACTAATTTTCAATGCTGATACTCATGCACACCAACTCTTGATTGCTTCTCTGGTTAATAACTGATGTAAGTGTTGATTAGCAAAACATAATTTTTGAGATTTAATAAATGATAAATGTGGAATTTACATTTCTTAGTCATTTTAATGGGAATAGTTGATCATTTAAAATGCATAAATATTTTAACTCTCCCCGGGATCAGGGAGAAATAAGCAATAGGATAATGAAGTATATTATTTCTCTCTGATAGAATTCAGTCATTTTAGATGCTATCCAGAGTGAACAGTTAGTAGTGGTTATTTTCCAAGAGCAAGATATGCTTCACATGACAATAGTGGATTTAGCTCTTTCAAATTAGCAATTACTGGACTCGAAATACTTTATCACTTTATATTTAAAGCACTAGTAGAAGGAACTTTCTAAACAAGCCTACTGATATCTTATCAGTCACCACAAAGTAGAAGAATCCTACCGTAAATTGAATTTAAAGATTTTTTTCCCAATTTTTTACCAGTTAAAAGGTAAAAGTCAAGAGAATGAAAATAGCCCAATAAGGTAAGACCCGCCACGCATGATAATAAAAACAGAAAAAATTAAATTCTAAATAAAAATTGACACTTTAACCTTGACTCATGCTTCTTAACAGAGTAATATACCTAAAGGTAGAGAATTTTCTTTCTTTTTATTAGTTAAAATTAATTTCTAAAGGACAAAGGACTGAAAAGATTTCAATATTTTGGCGTTTATAACTGCACCATGTTCATAAACTTCCTAAACCCATTACGGCAAATCTTAGCATCTCAGTTCCCTCTAATTATTGACATTAACTGGAATGACCCAAACAAATAAAGCACCCCTAAAACTTGACTCTTAAAAATGATTTTTCTAGCTTGGTCAGCCTTTATGTTAATACAAATTTCCAATTTTAATGAAAAAAAACCCTGCATTTATAGAGTAGCTTTGAAAAAACCTACAAAAGAGCTAATGATTTTATCCTTTTGGCCTAAATTTTAAAACACACAATCTTTACTATCCTCGAGATTTCTTAGAATATTACATTCAGATCTAGATGTGGTTTTCTTTTTGCAGTACTGTTGCCTTTTCTCTTCTCTGTCTCCTATCATGCATCAAAACTGCTTTAGTATGTATTTAACTATATTCCCAGTCATGCAAGTGTATGTCTGAGGATCCATCTGCCTTTCTAAATAGTTTACAATGGAAACATCCCTTTTTATAAGTAGGAAACACCCTCTTCGTTTTGCAGCAGAGATAAGTATTACACTCAGCAGTAGAGTGCTTAGTGAATAGGGACATAACATCTGTTAATGCAGAGAGTGCATAGAGATATTATGTTCCATAGCTCAGACTGTACCCAAACTCCCAACATCCATCTTATAATATGTGTTCCTGACCACAGGTGGACTATGGTATAGAATGAAAGGTTCAGCCCAAGCTATCACCACTACCACTATCATTATTATTACTGAGAACCCATTGTTGGGTAGGGATTGTCTCTGTTGCTGAACTGTACTTTCCAAGTGCTTAGTACAGTGATCACATCTACCTCACAGTCTAGAAGGGGAGACAGTGCCATTAATTTTCACTACTCAGCCGCCGTATGCTATGGCTTTAAGCAACTGAATTCCACAAGGAATTCAGGGACGCATCATCATATATTATAAATAATAATACTTATGGTACTTGCTAAGTGCTTACTAGGTGCCAGTCACTGTTCTAAGCACTGGGGTGCATAAAAGCAAATAAGGGTGAACACAATCCCTGTCCCATGTTGGCCTCAGAGTCTCAATCTCCATTTTACAGATGAGGTAACTGAGGCACAGAGAAGTGAAGTGACTTGCCCAAGATCACACAATAGACAAGCAGTGGAGCTGGGATTAGAACCCTTGACCTTCTGACTCCCACGCTCATGGTCTATCCACTTTGCCATGCTGCTTATTATATATATATATATATATATATATATATATAATGGCATTTATTAAGCACTTACTATGTGCAAAGCACTGTTCTAATATATATATATATATATATATACATATACATATATACATGTTTATACTAATATACATAGTATAGTTGAAAGACCCTGGTCCCGGGAGTCAGAGAATCTGGGTTCTAATCCTAGCTCAACCTTAACCTCTCTTTGCTTCCATTTCCTCATCTGTAAAATGAGGATGAAATACCTGTTCTCCCTCTTCCTCTAGACTGTGAGCCCAATGTGGGACAGGAACCATGTCCAAACCAATTATCTTTTATCTATCCCAGCACGTAATAGAGTGCTTGGAATATAGTAAGTTGTTTTGTTTTTTTTTTATGGTTGTTGTTAAGTGCTTTCTATGTGCCAGGCACTATATTAAAAGATGGGGTACATATAAGCCAATTAGGATGAACACTGTCCATGTTCCACATGGGGCTCACAGTCTTAATACCTATAACCTGATTAACAAATATTGTTGTTATTATTATTATCATCATAATCCTTATCTCAGATGTTGAGTCAACTCTTACAGATCTGGAAGAACCCAAAGGCCCTTTAGAAAGTTGAGGTTTGGGGATCTATCCAAAGAAACAGTCTAGGTTCACGCAAAGTTATCATTCTTCATCAATCGTATTTATTGAGCACTTACTATGTGCAGAGCACTGTACTACCAAATTCTTCTACCAAATGGCAACTAGGTATAATATTACACTACATGCCTGTCATAAAGTGTGTGATGTCATATGCATTGCCTTTTCCGATATTCCGGAGGGTCAACAGGGACCTCTCTAAAAGTGCAAATTATTCTTTTCAGCAAATATGCATGGGTAGAATCACAGGTGTCTCTCCATATAGGCAAATGGGGTCATTGCATTCTTGCAGTTTACACTGACAGGTAGAAGTTATTAGCTAGCAATGGCTGTCCACCCTTCCCAGTGGAACCAGAATGGGACCAGAGGTAGCACTGCTTCCTCTCTTGTTCCTTTCATTCAACCATTCAATCATACTTATTGAGCACTTACTGGGTTCAGAGCACTGTACCAAGCATTGGGAGAGTCTTGTCTTGTCTTATGCCATCGCGCCACCTCTGATCCATAGCTATGCCATGGACACATCTCTCCCAGAAATCCGCACCTCCATCTGCAATCCTTCTGGTAGTGTATCCCTAGAGTGTTAGTGGTAAAAACACAGAAGTGGTTTACCATTACCTCCTTCTGAGCAATAAACTTGAGTCTCCACCCTCGACACTCTCCCATGCCACTGCTGCTACACAGCACAGATGAGTTTTGACTTGTAATAGATTACCTTCCACTCACTAGCCACTGCCGAAGCTAGGAATGGAATGGATATGCCTCTGCTTGACTCTCCCTCCCATAGTCGAGATTGGTAGAGTACTGGAAATTCTCCAGGTGTGACCCCGAGAGGGGCTTGGGAGAGTACAATATAACAATAAATAGTCACATTCTCTGCCCACAACAAGCTTACAGTCTGGGGTTGTGGGGGGAGGGGGAGACATGAATTCAAATAAATAAAATTACAGATATGTGCATAAGTGCTGTGGGGATTTGGGGGAGAGTAAAAGGGAGCAAGTCAGGGCAACACAGAAGGGAGTGGGAGACAAGGAAAAGTGGGGCTTAGTCTGGGGAGACCTCTTGGGGGAGACTGCATTCAAAAGGGCTTTGAAGGGAGGGAGAGTAATTGTCTGTTGGATTTGAGGAGGAACGGTGTTCCAGACCAGAGGCAAGACGTGGGCCAGGGGTTGGTGGCAAGACAGGCGAGATCGAGGCACAGTGAGAAGATTAGCATGAGAGAAGTGAAGTGTGTGGGCTGGATTGTAGAAGGAGAGAAGCAAGGTGAGGTAGAAGGGGGCAATGTGGTGGACTGCTTTAAAGCCAATGGTGAGGAGTTTTTGTTTGATATGGAGGTGGATCGGAAACCACTGGAGTTTTTTGAGGTGCAGGGTGACACATCCTGAATATTTCTGTAGAAAAATTATCTGGGCAGCAGAGTGATGTATGGACTGGATTGAGGAGAGATAAGAGGCTAGGAGGTCAGCAAAGAGGCTGATGCAATACTCCACGCAGGATAGGATGAACAATTGTATTAATGGATTGCTTGGATGGAGAGGAAAGAGCAGATTTTAGTGATGATGTGATGGTGGGACTGACAGGATTTAGTGATGGATTGAATATGTGGGTTGAATGACAGAGTCAAGGATAACACCAAAATTACCAGCTTGTGAGAAGGATGGTTGTGCTGTCTACAGTGATGGGAAATTAATGGGAAGGACAGGGTTTGGGTGGGAAGATAAGGAGCTCAGTTTTGGACATGTTAAGATTGAGGTGACAGAAGGCCATCTAAGTAAAGAGGTATTGAAGGCAGGAGGAGATGAAAGACTGGAGAGAGGGAGAGAGTTCCTTGCTAGCACAATGCCATTGCCACAGTTTGTCTCACTCTTTAGGGAAAGAAAAGGTGGGGGCTTGGGGCTGTTGCTTTCTCTGTTTCACCCTCTACCTCTCTTTTTCATTCATTCATTCATTCAATCATATTTCTTGAGTGCTTACACACATGCAGAGCACTGTACTAAGCGCTTGGAAGTACAAGTCGGCAACAAACAGAGATGGTCCCTAACCAACAATGGGCTCACAGTCTAGAAGGGGGAGACGGACAACAAAACAAAACATGTAGACAGGTGTCAAAATAATCAGAACAAATAGAATTATAGCTATGTGCACATCATTAACAAAATAAATAGAATAGTAAATGTGTACAAGTAAAATAAAAGAGTAATAAATCTGTACAAATATATACAAGTGTTGTGGGGAGGGGAAGGAGGTAGGGTGGGGGGAATGGGGAGGAGGAGAGGAAAAAGAGGGCTCAGTCTGGGAAGGCCTCCTGGAGGAGGTGAGCTCTCAGTAGGTCTTTGAAGGGAGGAAGAAAGCTAGCTTGGTGGATTTGTGGAGGGAGGGCATTCCAGGCCAGGGGAAGGACGTGGGCCGGGGGTCAACGGCGGGACAGGCGAGAACAAGGCACAGGGAGGAGGTTAGCGGCAGAGGAGTGTAGGGTGTGGGCTGGGCTGGAGAAGGAGAGAAGGGAGGTGAGGTAGGAGGGGGCAAATTGATGGAGAGCCTTGAAGCCGAGAGTGAGTAGTTTTTGCTTGATTCGTAGGTTGACAGCAACCACTGGAGATTTTTGAGGAGGGGAATGACATGCCCAGAGCGTTTCTGTACGAAAATAATCCAAGAAAGAGGGAATTATCTTTCTGTACAAAGATAATCTTTTCCTACCTTGTTCCTTCTACTTCCCCTGCTTTCTTTCCCTGCCCTCTTAAAACCCAACTCTCAGTGCTCCAGCAGACCACCTGCCTCACCTGACTTCCCTCCACCCCAAAATGTCCCTACTTCTCAAACGTGGTCATCCTGTTAAACAGCCACTAGGTAAAACACAATCAGAAGTGGCATTTTATACATGCACACACAGACACACACACACTAGAAGAGACTGGAGCTACTGCTACTCTGAAAAAAAGGACAGATTATTTTTCCTGAATTACTCACTGTACCCCAAGAGAAAGAAAGATTCCATTTTGAATGACAGCTCTCTCAGAGACAGCTAAAGTGGAGTTAAGATAAAGCTCAGGATCCCTTAGGTGAAACAAATCTTTTATTAAGGAAAGAACATTTTATTTTGAATGATCCTGATAAACCTTTTAGATAATGCAGTCTACCAGAAATTTTAAGTGCCAAAATCTCCACTCACTTTGTGCCGACATAACCTAAGATTACAAAGCCCATAAAGCCCCTACTCACAACACAACTGGCACAGAAAGAAAGAAAGGGGGAAATTCTAGTTTTATTTATTGGATAATTTGTCTTGTCAAGCCTCCTGAGGTGATCTTTAGCAGCTGGCAATGTTACAGGATTGCATTTATTAACACTGCAGCTGGAAGATTTCAAGAAAATGAACTTGCCCTTCTGAGGTATGAAATGAACTAGAATATTCACGCTGCTAAGAAACATAGCTGGGGAGTAGATCTACTGGGGAAGGTTGGAATTAAGTTTGCCCAAATGTGAGTCAGTACTTCGTTTTAATGTGACAGACTTTAAGTCCGGAAACTAGTGTTTTCACCCCAGTTACGACACCAGCTTTTCAGAAAAACTGGCATGACCGACACCAAACCAGTGGTTGACATTCAGATATAAGCAATGCATTTGCAACATTCCTCTAGATGGTAAACTCATTATAGTCAATTGTATTTTTTAAGTTCAGTCATATTTATTGAGTGCTTACTGTGTGCAGACCACTGTACTAAGTGCTTGGGAAAGTAAAGCACGACAATAAACTGACACATTCCCTGTCCAAAATTATCTTACAGTCTAGAGGGGACAGGGAACAGTTCTGCCAATTCTGTTGTATTCTCCCAAGTATTTAGTACAGTGCTCTGCACATAGTGCTCAATATTCATTCCTTCAATTATTCAATCGAATTTATTGAGCACTTACTGTGTGCAGAGCACTGTACTAAGCGCTTGGGAAGTACAAGTTGGCAACATATAGAGACGGTCCCTACCCAACAGCGGGCTCACAGTCTAGAAGGAGGAGGCAGACAACAAAACAAAACATATTAACAAAATAAAATAAATAGAATACGTAAATATGTACAAGTAAAATAAATAGAGTAATAAATCTGTACAAACATATATACAGATGCTGTGGGGAGGGGGAGAGGAAGGAGGGGGCTCAGTCTGGGAAGGCCTCCTAGAGGAGGTAAATAAATGCCTTTGATTGATTCATCATGGTAGATTAGCCATTTTTACAGAGCCCCTCTGTTCAGAGCACTTTTAATAGCTTCGGAAGAAGAAATGGCATAGGTTCTTATCCTGGTTCTGCCAATTGTCTAGTGACCTCATTTGTAAAAAGGGGATTAAGACTGTGGGCCTAAAATGGGACAGGGACTTTTTCCAACATGATTAACTTGTACCTACTCCTGTGCTTAGTACAATGCCTGGCACATAGAGCTTAGCAAATTCCTTAAAAGAAAACACCACACACACACAGACACAAATAAACAACAAAGCCACCACAGGGTCAGGAGAGGAAGGAGCCAAGAAAGGCCCGAAAGGTCATCATTGTGGGAGCAAAACCTCAAGCCGTGTTCTCATTCCAGTATGAAACTGGGGTATTTTGACACAGTAGTGTGTCCTCCCTCAGTTATACATTCTAAAGGGTTCAAGTCCAAACCTTTCCTAATTACGCTTACAGCTCTCCTCTCCCCCTAATCCCTCAGAGAGGTTCCAACAAGTCAGAGGCCTTGTGTTCTAACGCTGGCTCTGCCATGTGTCTGCTGCGTGACCTTGGACAAATGACTTACCTTCTCTGTGCCTCTGTTCTTTCAACTGTGAAATGAGGATTCAATCCTGCTCTCTCCTACTTAGACTGTGAACTCCAGGTAGGACAGGGACTGTGTCCAACTTGATTAACTTGAAGCTACCCCAGCACTTAGTACAGCATTTGGCAAATTGTAAGTGCTTAACAAGTACCATTATTATTATTATTATCATCCTCATTATTATTTACAAGAAAGATCCTGATTTTGGAGGCCAGATGTCTGACAACAGCCTAGGAGAGGCAATCCAGAGGTCATGCATCCACAACTGTATCACTGTCAGTGTGGTACCCAAATGCCAAGCACAACAGCCAAAGAAGCTCAAGTGAGCCAGCGATTCGTGCTAGTGCTGCTTATTATGTGTTCAGCTGGGAGTCTACCTGGGGGGCCAGAGCAGCTCATTCCTCAGTGCTGCCTGTTTGGAAAACTACCAGTCTTGGAATATTTTGATTCACATTGGAGAAAAGGTATAGATGGTGAATTTTAGAATTTGTTATTTGGCACATTACCAATCAGCCTGGAGAAATCCCATCACTCTAAATGACACTGGCCACTGCCTTCATTAAACATACTATACACTGTGGGAAACATACCCTACTCCTGCCAAAAATAAAAAAGTACAACACAACGTGAGGTTAAAAAAAACATGAACATTTTGGCATCTGGATTCTGCTTATCCGGAAAATGCTATTTTCAGACTAGAGAAGCTATATTCCAGAGTGTCAGGCGCATTCAATCCAGCCTGTCTCTCGCTCCAATAAATGGCTACAATGACCTTGGGATCAGAAATCTGAGACAATTTAGGACTCCATATGAGTTCCCTGAAGTCTTTCTAAGGATTGGATCACAGAACACTAGATAAATGAAGTTGGGCCTTGGTTGGTTGATAAACACAGATAATCTGAGTTCCGCACAGATTATAAACTCATGTAAACTCACTTATCTATCAAATCTAGATATTTAGTCCAGATTTGGCACTGTGATGTCTAGGAATGGAGATTCTACTCTAGAGAGTTCCCTCCTTGTACTTCTATCTATGAAATACATAAGAACAGCAGAACCTTCACATATCTCCTGAAATTCCAAAGCACCCCTACACCTTAAACAGGAGTTGGTTGCCATCTCAGTTATGCCTTCATTTACCCAGTGCAATATAGGGGAATTTGCCCGTCAGTCAGTCAGTTAATCATATTTATGGAGCACTTATTGTGTGCAGAGCACTGTACTTAACACTTGGGAGAATACAATACAGAAATAAACAGGCACATTCCCTGCCCACAGCGAGCTTACACTCTACAGTCTGAGCAGCAAACAGTGGCCTGTTTCCTGCTCAGTGGAAATCGGTGGTTTCTGAGAATCCACAGTGCACAAAATGAGGTGTGTGTGCCTAATGGGAACACAGGCAGAAGTCAGTACCTGATGCTCCCTGCTAAAGGCATGGCAACTGGGAAGACCTTGGAAAAAAACAGGATAAAAGCCAAGTGGATGGAAGGTGATACAGACAGGACCAAGGCACAGACCCTTGGCTCTGGATGGGGCTCAGGAGTTCCGAGGCTCAAGCGCGTCAGCCAGAGACACAGCTCATGGGTTCTAATCCCAGTTCCACCACTTGTCTGCTGTGTGACCTTGGACAAGTCACTTCACTTCTCTGTGCCTCAGTTACCTCATTTTAAAATGGGGATTGAGACTGAGTCCCAAGCTAGACAGGAACTGGCCCAACCCGATTCGCTTTAATCCTCCCCAATGCTTGGTATAGTGCCTGGCGCACAGTAAGTACTTAATAAATGTCACAATTATTATCATTATCAGAGACCAGGCTGTCCACAGACAGCCAGAACAGAGCAAGAACACAAGATGCGGAAAAACTCTGAGAAGTAAAGGCTGGAGATGGCTCAACATTTTAACCGGTTTTTGCTCTTCTATGACAGGATCAGAATCCAAGGGGAGGTCCCAGCTACTTATTCTGTTTCTTCCTGCCATCGGGTGGCAGGATAATGAGATGCATGACAAGCCCTAGCTTTACATGAATGTTGAGCAAGGGGTTGACTATCCAAAACACTGGGGACCAAATCTATTTTGACTTTAGTTAATTTTATATTTGGTAACCAAAACGAGGAGATGCGAGGATTCCATTTCTCACTTACTTTTCCAGTCTCCTCTGCAGTCATATGTTCCATGGAGAGGCAGATTACTTTTATCCCTCCTCTTTTCAGAGTCCAGAGATGCTGGGAAAAGGGAGATGCCTGCACATACACACGAGCATTGCACATCGCCCCCAAGTTTGAGATATGTAGTATTTGAACACTTGAGAGTTTGCTGCAATAGAAAGCATCTGGGTGCATAAACAATATAAGAACATAAATAGGAACTTAAATATTATGTTAATGATGTGGATTATTAAACTGATTGCTATGACCAGAGTCTCATGGGCTAATGGGGAAAGGCTTCTTTTGAGAATTTTGAGCAGAGCTTTAAGATCAAGAGATAGAGCATGGGTCTGGGAGTCAGAGGACCTGGGTTCTAATTCTGACTCCACCACTTGTCTGTTGTGTGACCTTGGACAAGTCATTTAACTTCCCTGTGCCTCAGTTACCTCATCTGTAAACTGGGGTTCAAGACTCTAAACCCCAAAAGGGACATCAACTGTTTCCAAACTGTTTAGCTTGCGTCTACCCCAGTGTGTAGTTCAGTGTCAGAGAAAGCACTGAACAAATACCATAAAAACTGATATTGAACTATTTAAATATTGTAGCTAACTAACCTGCAATTCTGCTCCAATGTAGCATCTTGCCTTTTGATCAATCATGCATACATCTATCTCTCTTGTACAGAAGGGAAGTAGCTCAAACTGTCATCTATGCATTCTCTGTAGAAAGACTGAGCATTCGTGTATTCTGTAATAAGAGGTAAAGAAATGCAGAGTGAAACTTCTATGCAGCAAACAGGCAATGAAAGTTTCTCAAGATGTCTGTTGGCCACAAAAACTTCCCATTAAAGAAGAGTTAGTTCTGGAAGGGAAATATTTCAGCTCCTTACGCAATATTGAGAAAAGCTGCTAACGGGCTCTGCTAACGGCTCTGCAGACCAAGGCTGAAGGAATTAGATAAAGACCGCACTGTGTTGCACCAGGTGGGAGGCAGACATATGAGCGAACAGGGAATAGTTCCTCATCAGCGTTGTGGAAAGCACTTCCCCTAGAGTTGATGGTGAATTTGTCAGGGAAGGACCATTCCTGCCAACCCCCCGACCCAGCTCTCCATAGTTCTACCCCATTCCCCGCAGTGCCTGAGGTTTCTTGCCCCTTCCCCCCAGACCTCAGCATCATGCCTTGTCTGCCCGGTCCCTCCCAATCTCAATTCTCGACTCTTAAATAATTTTTTGAACAGGTCCAGTGCTCCCAGATTCCATCAAGGGATTTTGCTGCCTTGGTCTTGCTCTACTTGCAGTGCCAGCCTGCCAGGACTGGGAAGCTGGTTGGGGCAAGGGCTAATCTGGGGTTGGATGATGGGTTGGGGAGAGGGGCCCTGCCGAGGGGGCTTCCTCCCCACCCCAGCCTCCTCCTCTGCAGCCCTCCCTCTGCCCATGGAAGGAATTGGCTGGCAGAAGGAACTATGACGGAAGCAACAAGGTTCTCAGTGGAAGCCAACAGCTTCAGGGTTGGTAAAAAATACTGAGCAGTGAAAAGAGGAGAAATAGAACAGATGATGCAGGGTCGGAGCCAAGGGGACTCAGGGTGCCAGCAAGCAGACTGGGGGAGATGGGTTTGGGCTTGGGAATCTCAGTGGAGGTACTGCTAGCTTTACACACCTCTGCAGCAGGCATGTGAAAGTAGTGTTCTTACTAAAACATCAAAAAGCCACTAAAGCTGCAGCAGTGAGTGGATATTAACAAGGGGAGAGGTGAAGGTGGTGCTTGCCACTGGGGAAGGTGCCCAATCCCAGTCGTAGATCCTAGGACGGGTGGGAGGGGAAGTGAATTCCTACCTCACCTGGCTACTCTCCTACTACAACCCAGCCCAAACACTTGCTCCTCTACTGCCAACTTTCTCACTGTACCTTGATCTCATCTATCTTTCTGCTGACCTCTCGCCCATGTCCTGCCTCTGGCCTGGGATGCCCTCCGTCTTCATATCCAACAGACAATTACTCTCCCCTGCTTCAAATCCCTATTAAAGGCACACCTCCTCCAAAAGGCCTTCCCTGACTAAGCCCTCCTTTCCTCTTCTTCTCTTCCTTCTGCGCCACCTTGACTTGCTCTCTGTATTCATTCATTCACTCATAATAATAATAATAATAATGATGGCATTTATTAAGCGCTTACTATGTGCAAATCACTGTTCTAAGCACTGGGAGGATACAAGGTAATCAGGTTGCCCCACGTGGGGCTCACAGTCTTCATCCCCATTTTACAGATGAGGTAACTGAGGCATAGAGAAGTTAAGTGACTTGCCCAAAGTCACACAGCTGACAAGTGGCGGAGTGGGGATTTGAACCCATGACCTCTGACTCCAAAGCCCATGCCCTTTCCACTGAGCCACGATGCTTCTCTTCTTCTCTAATTCACTCATATTTACTAAGTGCTTGCTGTGTGCAGAGCACTGTACAAAGTACTTGGGAAAGTATCCCCCTCAGCCCCCCACCATGCCAACTCCACAGCACTTATGTGCTTATCTGTAATGTTATGTATTTATACTAATGTCTGCCCGCCCCCCTAAGACTGTCAGCTCATTGTGAGCAGAGAATGTGTCTGTTCTGTTGTTATAGTGTACTCTCCCAAGTGCTTAGTATAGTGCTCTGCATACTTTAAGCACCTAATAAATACAGTGACTGACTGACTGACTAATTTCAGCTCTTCCTCTAACTGACTGATGACAAAGGGGTCCCCACAGACCCCCAGACCAGGCTGGGAGCAGTGGGAAGGGTCATCTGCGCTTAGTACAGTGCTCTGCACACAGTAAGCGCTCAATAAATACAATTGAATGAATGAATGAATCTGGCTTTTCTCCCATCCCCATTTCAAGGACACCCCTCTGCTCCTCTAGGAGCTTCATTATGGTCAGGGAATGACAGGGCTTTGCACACAGTAAGCACTCACTAAATACGATTGAATGAGTGAATGAATGAATAAGTTCTGAGCAAACTACATTCCTGGTAACCAACTCGTCACAGTAAGCGCTCAGTAAATACGATTGAATGAATGAATGAATGAATGAACTCACCCCCATGCAGCCAGGACCTCATGCTGTAGACTTGGAGAGAGGCTGGTGTGCCATCTGATTTGGTCACTCAGTCAGTCAATCATATTTATTGAGTACTTACTGGGTGCAGCGCACTGTACTAAGCACTTGGAAGAGTATGATATAATAATATTGTATATAATATCCAATAGCCAATGTGATGCCACGCAATCTGCAATGTACACTATAACTTAAATGGGCTACTTCAAACATACAATTGTGACAGCCCTCAACAAGTGAGGGGCTGTCCAGTACACACCACCATGGAGCTGCAGCCCAACCTCTCCTTCATCAGATGCACCAGGTTCCACCTTGAACTGCAGTGGACGATGGCTTAGGGTCAAAGGAAAAAAGTAAAAAAAAAGCATCTCCTTTGAAATCATTTGTACTGGAATGGCCACACTGCCACACTGACAGGCGGGAGTTATGGGCAAGCAATGTGTCTGTTATTCTGTTATAGAATACTCTTTCAAGAGCTTAGTACGGGTGCTTGGCACTCAGTAAGCACTCCATAAATATGATTGATTCTATGTGGGAAGGGAATGTGTCTGTTTAATGTTATACGCTCCCAAGCGCTTAGTACAGTTGAAATGCACACATTAAGTGCTCGATAAATATGATGGATTGGTTGATTGATTCGTTGTAGACAGGGAAGTGTCTGTCTGGAAGTGCTTAGTACCGTGCTTTGCACACAGGAAACACTTAAAAAATACAATTGAATGGATGAATTGATTGACACGATTGTTTTAGTGTCATGGTGTTCCGGACATTACTGGTTTTCACCTCTGTTCAATGGATTAACTCATGCATTAATTGGTTGCGGTTTTGGTTAAGCTACTACTGTGTGCTAAGCACTGTACTGAAGCACTGGGGTAGGTACAAGTAATCAGGTTGTACTGGGGTTCACAGTGGAGGGAGAGAAGGGATGTAATCTCCATTTTCATATGAGAAAACTGAGGCCCAGAGAAGTCGTTACTTGCTTACGATCACCCAGCAGGCAAGTGGCTGAGTAAGGATTAGAACCCAGGTGCCTTGACTCCCAGGCCCCTAGACCACGGGAAAGACATCAAACTCTAAAATAATATATTTTCTAGAAACACGACACAGCCAAATTGATCGATTACTATTTTAGCCACACCTTCATTTACTCTTAAAATTGTTTTGTGTTGTCCTCCACTAAAAAAAAGACAAATTTTAAGATAATTGAATATAGAGCATTGTATTCAGTCATCTCTGATGTAGTTTTACCTAAAAATCACTAGCAAATGCAACTTGAATAAAAGATCGTAGAAGTGAGTGGTATAATTTGTTGTCACACTAAGAGTTTCTTTTTAAAGCAAAGAGGTCTTAAAGATAGAGTGATGTCAGGGACAATTCTCTTACTCTAACTCTTCTTATATAGAAATAACTACCATTCACCTGTCTCCAGCAAGTCAAAGTTCCAAAATTCCTAGGTCGATATTGGTTATTTCTGCCTAAGTGAAATCATCAGTATTTCGGCTTGTTAAAATCTTTCCTTTGAAAGCTAAACAATTTCAGAAAAGTCAGGAGACAGAGGGTTTTATTTTTAAGGGTGAGGGAGGTCCTTGTCACGACCCACTGTTGGGTAGGGACTGTCTCTATATGTTGCCAATTTGTACTTCCCAAGCGCTTAGTACAGTGCCCTGCACATAGTAAGCGCTCAATAAATACGATTGATGATGATGACTGTTCCCTTTGTGTATTATCTGGGGGAAAATCAGAGGAAAATTGTCCAGGCCGACTGCAGCAGGTGGCCTTAGGGGAGGGAGGGAAAAAGGGAGGCATGGAAGGAGGAAAGGAGGGAGGAAGAGCGAAGTTGTCTGTCGGGGCATCTGGCACTCTGATCCAAGCTGGCAGCAGCGGGCCGAGCAGGAGAGAGCGTCACCCACCCATGGGCTCCCCATCAACGAGCGAGCAATCGCGTCTCCATCGGACCCCAGCGACCCCAACCTTTCCCTTTCTTTGCCACTAAGCCCCAGTCCTCTCCCCTCCTCCTGCTTCCTTCCCTCCTCCCTCCATCACACTCCCTCCCCACATCTCTCCCCCTCCTTCTCTCCCCTTCCTTCTCTCCCTCCCTCCATCACTTCTATCCATCTTCCCCCCACCTCTCTCCCTCTCTCTGCTCTCCAACTCTTCCTCCATCTCTCTCCCTCCCTCCACCTCTATCTCTCCCTCCACTCTCCATCTCTCCCTCACTGTCTCTACCTCTCTCCCTCCCGTCTCTCTCCTTCCCTGTCTCTCCCTCCCTCCCTCCATCTCTCTCCTTCCCCCCACTCTCCATCTCTCTCTCTCCCTGTCTTTCCCTTTCTCTCCCTCCCCCATCTCTCTCCTTCCCCCCACTCTCCATCTCTCCCTCCCCTGTCTCTCTCCCTTCCTCCATCTCTCAACCTCCCTCCATCTCTCTCCCTCCCTCTGTCTCTCTCTCCCTCCCTCCATCTCTCTTTCCCTCTGTCTCTCTCCCTCCCCATCTCTCCCTCCCTCTGCTCTCCATCTCTCCCACCCCGTCTCTCTCTTTCCCTGTGTCTCTCTTCCTCCCTCCATCTCTCTCTTTCCCTCTGTCTCTCTACCTCCCCATCTACCTCCCTCCGCTCTCCATCCCCCCTTTCCCTGTGTCTCTCTCCCTCCATCTCTTTCCCTGTGTCTCTCTCCATCCCCTATCTCTCCCTCCCTCCGCTCTCCATCTCTCCCTCCCCCCTTTCCCTGTGTCTCTCTCCCTCCCTCCGCTCTCCATCTCTCCCTCCATCTCTCCCCCTCCCTCTGCCCTCCATCTCTCCCTTACTGCCTCTCCCTCCCTCCCTCCGGCCCTCTGCGTCTCTCCCTCTCTTTGTGTCTGTCCGGCTCTCCCCTTCCCCTCCGTCCCTCTGTCCGTCTGCCTGTCCACCATCGTCTCTCTTCCTGTCTCCCCCCTCCCGCCTCTCTCCCTCCGTCCGTCCATCTCTCTGCCTTCCCTCTGACTCTCCGTCTCTCTCGCTGGCTGCGTCCATCCCTTCCTCCTTCGCTCTGTCCCCGTATCCGTCCCTGGGTCCCTGTGGGTGTCTCTCTGTGGGGGTCTCTGAGGGATCTCCCTGCCGGAGGGTCCCGGCGGCGGCCGATGCTGGAGCCGAGCGCGCCTTGGGCAGACATGGCCACCCTGACCGTGGTCCGGCCGCTCAGCCTGGACAGAGGTAGGTCCGGCCCCCTGCCCCCTATCCCCTGCCCCCCGCCACCAGTCCCCTGTCCCCAGCCCCCAGTCCCCTGCAGCCCGTCCCCTGTCCCCCGTCCCCTGCCCCCTGTCCCCCGCCCCCTGTCCCCATCCCCCTGCCCCCAGTTCCCTGCCCCCAGCCCCCAGCCCCCTGCCCCCAGTTCCCTGCCCCCAGCCACCAGCCCCCTGCCCCAGCCACCAGCCCCCTGTCCCCAGTTCCCTGCCCCCAGCCCCCTGTCCCCAGCCCCCTGCCCCCAGTTCCCTGCCCCCTGCCCCCAGTCCCCTGCACCCATCCCCCTGTTCCCAGCCCTCTGCCCCGAGTCCCCTGTCCCCTTTCCCCGACCCCTGTCCCCAGCCCCCAGTCCCCTGCCCCCAGCCCCCTGTCCCCAGCCCCCTGCCTCCAACCCCCTGTCCCAAGCTCCCTGCCCCTGTCCCCTGCCCCCAGCCCCCTATACCCTGCCCCATCCCCCTGTCCGCAGCCCCCAGCCCCCAGCCCCCTGTCCCCTGCCCCCATCCCCCTGTCCCCTGTCCCCTGTCTCCCGGCCCCCTGTCCCAGCCCCCACCGCTGCGGCGGGACGGCCGGGACTCCGGGGTCCGGGAGGGGCAGGATGGGGGTGGGGAGAGGCAGCAGCCACCGCGGGATCGGGGGGCCGGGGGAGGGTCTTCAGAGCAGGATGGGGAAGGGGGGGGAGTCGTCTGCGGGATAGGGGAGGGGAGGGGGGACTCGGCTGCGGGATGGGGGAGAAGGGGAGGGTCTCGATTGAGGGATGGAGAAGGAGCGGGGGGACTCGGTTGTGAGATGGGGGAGAAGGAGAGGGTCTCGAGTGCGGGATGAGGAAGGAGCGAGGGGGGACTCGTTTGCGGGATGGGGGGAGGCACGCGGTTGCGGGATGGAGAAGGAGCCGGGGGGGAGTCACCTGCGGGATGGAGAAGGGGAGGCACCGGGAACAGCTCAGGCCAGGACGAGGGAGAGCCCTCGGGCTCGCTAAAAATCACCCCGATGGAGGTTATAAACCGGTCAACCGGTCCCATCATACCACTGCGAGGACCATGAGAAAGCCCCCCTCCCCGCATCACCCGCCCCGGTTGGAGATTTGTGATTCGGAGAACCTGGTAGGACAACTTGATGGGGGCCGATTCGGGTCCAGAGACGATGCTCAACGGTTCCCATGGCAACGGCGAGCGCAAGCGGCGTGCAGGGGAAAGGGGAATTGACATAGGACGCTGCCGCCAGACGGCCTCTTTAACTGTATTTAGAGGGCTCAGAAGCACACGGCATAATCCGACATTTCACCCCCGTTGTCGTCAGCTGCCGTAAGCAGGGGAGGATAAACCATCGATTCAAAGAATTAAAAAGAGAACATCCGTTAGAAGTGATGAATTCCTCTCCCACCCCCCACCCCCAAAATGATTTTAAAACAATGGGACCTCCTACCCCTTCCATCTATCAACCCCATTCCTTTACAATTCCAAGAAAACTAGGGTCAAAATAATAGAAAGAACGTTCAGTATTTACATGAAAAGTTAAACATGGGTTAAACTGCTTAAAAAAGTTGAACAGGCTAATGGACTTTATCTAAAATGTACCACGGGACTGAAGAATGTATAGTTCCTAGGCATTGTAAACTCTCTTTTTAGTGATTTGAAAAGAATGGAATTACATTAATATTGAGGTGTATGGAAATAAAATTTGTACCACAAAAACAGCTAAAGTCTTGATAACCTGACTAAAAGACAGCTTCTTAATTGCGGTCATAGTGTTTCCTTCTTGACCTGTGAAATTGTACATCTCATTTCAGGTACTCATAGTACATAAGAGTGTCTGAGCACAAAGTCTGTGATGACTATGTTGAATCTATGAAATTGTCAACTATTTCTAAATTTCAAGGAAGCCTACTCAATTTTTGGATTCATACATTCTGGTAAATGGATCAAAAAAGAGATTTATATAATTTTTACTTGGAACTGAAGATTCTTTTTTTTCAGTCCTTCAAAGATGTTTAAGAAAAATGTTACTTAATTGGAAAGAAGGGTAACACATTTGTTGGTGGATGAGAATTCTGGATTCTGCGGCCAGATGTAGATGACTACAGAAGGCGCATTGACCCTATCTCAATTTTCCACTTTCTTTCAATAGTATAGATTCTGAAGCCCGCAACCATGGCACTATCCTTGACTTTTTCAACCCACATAATCAATCTGCCACTAAATCATGTCAGATTTTTTGTTTTCCCTCCACTACGTTTCCAGGCTCTATCATTCCTCTCCATCCAGAAGGCCACCTCTCTGGCTCAAACACTTGTCCTATCCCGGTTCGATTATTGCATCAGCTTCCTCACTGTTGTCTTCCCCCCTCCAATCTCCCCCATTTCTGATCCATAATTCGCTCAGTTGCCTAATTTGTTTCTAATCATCGCTTCTAAAAAACCTGCAGTGTTTCTTCATTTCTTTCTACATCAAGTTTTAGGATCTTTGTGGGCAGGGAATACGTGACTTCTTTGTTCTGTACTTCCCAACTTTCTCATACAGTGCATGCCACCAAATGGGTGCTTAGTAAGTTCTGCTACTACTATTTTAAGGCTGTCAATGTGATCTCTCCCTCCTAATTACTCACGTTCTTCTCCACTGCCCCTCATTTTACTCAGTGTGTCTAATGCTCGTCTTCTGTCACTGATCTCTTGCTTATATTTCTCCACTCCTCCAGAGCCTTCAGTGGTTGCCGATCTGCCTCCACATTAAACAGAAACTCCTTACCATTGGTTTTAAAGCAATCAGTCACCTTGCCCCTCCTATCTTTACCTTGCTGATTTTCTACTACAGCCCTGCATGCTCACTTCACTCCTCTAATGCCAACCTTCTCACTGTTCCTCAATCTCATCTACCTGGCCACCAACCCCTCGCCCACATCCTACCCCTTGACCTGGAACTCCCTCCCCCTTCATATCCTTCAGACCTTCCCTCTCCCTCCCTTAAAATCCTTATTTATATCACATCTCCTCCAAGAGGCTTCCCTGACTAAGCCCTCACTTCCCCTACTCCCTCTCCCTTTTGTTTTGCTCTTGCACTTGGATTTGTACTCTTTATTCACCTCCATGCTCAGCCCACAGCACTTGGTTTATTTTAATGTCTGTCTCCCCCTCTAGACTGTAAGCCACTTGTGGAGAGGGAACATACCTACCAACTCTGGAATATTGTACTCTCCCAAGCACTTAGTATAGTTCTCTGCATACAGTGTTCAATAAATACATCTGATTAATTGATTACATCCTAACCCCTGCCTGGAACGACCTTCTGCTTCATTTATGACAGTCACAGCTCTCCCCTTCTTCAAAGCCCTTCTGAAATCACGTCTCCTCCAGGAAGCTTTCTCTGATATGCTTCTAATCACTTCTTGTGAAATTTCTCAACTGCCACATCAGCACATCTGCACTCATAAGAACTTCTTGTACAAGAGAATAACAACAACAAGAGTACTCATAATAATAACAGTCGTGGTATTTGTTAAGTGCTTACTATGTGTCGAGTACTGGGGTAGATGCGAGTTAATGAGTTTAGACACAGTACTTGTCCCACATGGATTTCACAGTATAAATATGTATGGCCACTTATGTTCCCACCCCATTACTTATACATTAACTCACAAACGTATTGAATTTCTTTTTTCCTCCTATTTATAAGTTGTTGTAGTGACTGTCCTTCCCATTAGATTGTAAAATTATTGAGTTTAGGGATCATGTCTACTAATTATATTGTACTCTCCCAAGCACTTAGTACAGTGCTCTGTTTGCAGTAGGGTCTCAGTAAATAGTATTGATTAATTCATCAAAAAAACCATTGTTAGTCTATGGATTAATATTCGTTGAGAACTTTACAATCCAAAGTACAATTATTCCATCAGGATTTTACAATTCAGTACAATTCAGTACAGGATATCTCCATCTGGATGTCTGCCCGCCATCTAAAACTCAACATGTCCAAGACTGAACTCCTTATTTCCCTCCCAAACCCTGCCCTCTCCCTGACTTTCCCATCACTGTTGACGGCACTTCCATCCTTCCCATCTCACAAGCCCGCAACCTTGGTGTCATCCTGGACTCCGCTCTCTTGTTCACCCCTCACATTAAATCCGTCACCAAAACCTGCCGGTCTCACCTCCACAACACTGCCAAGATTCGCCCTTTCCTCTCCATCCAAACTGCTACCCTGCTCGTTCAATCGCTCATCCTATCCCAACTGGATTACTGCATCAGCCTCCTCTCTGATCTCCCATCCTCCTGTCTCTCCCCACTTCAACCCATACTTCATGCCGCTGCCCAGATCATCTTTGTGCAGAAACGCTCTGGCCATGTTACTCCCCTCCTCAAAAATCTCCAGTGGCTACCAGTCAACCTATACATCAGGCAAAAACTCCTCCCGCTAGGCTTCAAGGCTGTCCATCACCTCACCCCCTCCTACCTCACCTCCCT
Source organism: Tachyglossus aculeatus (assembly GCF_015852505.1). NCBI lineage: Eukaryota > Metazoa > Chordata > Mammalia > Monotremata > Tachyglossidae > Tachyglossus > Tachyglossus aculeatus. The sequence goes on along the minus strand of NC_052079.1, from coordinate 29,841,794 downwards.
TCTCTCCTTCTACAGTCCAGCCCACACCCTCCGCTCCTCCGCTGCTAATCTCCTCACTGTGCCTCGTTCTCGCCTGTCCTGCCGTCGACCCCCAGCCCAAGTCATCCCCCTGGCCTGGAATGCCCTCCTCCGCACTTCCACCAAGCTAGCTCTCTTCCTCCCTTCAAAGCCCTACTGAGAGCTCACCTCCTCCAGGAGGCCTTCCCAGACTAAGCCCCCTCCTTCCTCTCCTCCTCCTCCCCCTCCCCTTTCCCCCCACCTTACCTCCTTCCCCTCCCCACAGCACCTGTATATATGTATATATGTTTGTACGTATTTATTACTCTATTTATTTATTTTATTTTTACATATTTATTCTATTTATTTTATTTTGTTAATATGTTTTGTTTTGTTGTCTGTCTCCCCCTTCCAGACTGTGAGCCCGCTGTTGGGTAGGGACCATCTCTATATGTTGCCAACTTGTACTTCCCAAGCGCTTAGTATAGTGCTCTGCACACAGTAAGCACTCAATAAATATGATTGAATGAATGAATACAGAGGCACCCAAGGAATTTTCTATTGAAGTAACTACAAAAACAACAACAAAAAACTTTAAAAGCAAACACAAGAAAGCTCAACCTACTTGGCTCTTGTGGATGAATTCTAAAAACTCCTCTAGGATGTCCAAAAAGAAGTAAAGAATTGGCAACTTGTCCTGATAGCATAGGCCAAATTCATAAGATAAATTAGATCTCATTTTGTCCTGAATTGTCAGATAGGTCTTCCAACTATACAGTTAAAATTGACTGGATGATTTTATTTCTTTTACCTCACTTTATACTGGGCAGACCAGGGAAGAATTGGTAGCAATTATAATTCAGCCAAGAAAACTCCACAAAGCAAACCCTAAACTCTGTACATCCAGGTTGGTTTTGATATTGATCAAAGGCAATATCAATTGCTGAATTTTCTACTTCTCTTTACATTCACAATCCTAGTTGGTGACATTTCATTACATTTCAAAAATGAATTTAATCTAAATGGTCTTCTGGTGGGCTGAAATTGTTCCATTATGACCTTATTTCTTCCTCTCAAAAGATCTTTGTATTTGCTCGCATTGATTGATATACTATGTTTTTGATAGAACTTATAGACCTTAGATGAGTAACGATGAAGTTCTGCTACACTGCTTAGGACAAGCAAAAAGAAATTAAACTTAAAAAGTAATTCATTATACTTCATGAGCAATAACCAATTACTGAGTTACATTTTCATTCATTCATTCATTCAAGCATATTTATTGAGTGCTTACTGTGTGCAAAATCCTGCATTAAGCGCTTATTTTTATAAGCAGTACCCAATTACTGAAAGAGTTACATTTCAGGACTGATTTATTAAATCAATCAATGGTATTTATTGAGTGTATTATTTATTAAACTTACTGGTGTAGAGCACTGAGCTAAGCACTTGGGGGAGTACAGTACAATAGAATTGTTTGGCACGATCCCTGCCTGCAAAGAGTCTAGAGGGAGGGACAGCCATTAAACTACATTATGGCTATGTATATAAGTGCTGTGTGGCTGTGGGTAGGATGAATATCAAGTGCTTAAAGGATACAAATCCCAGTGTTTAGGTGACCCAGAAGGGAGAGGGAATAGCAGAAATGAGGGTTCAGTTGGTTGGGAAGATCTCCTAGAGGAAATGTGATTTTCATAAGGCTTTGAAGGTGGAGAGAGTGGCGGTCTGTGGTATATAATAATTAATGATGATAATTGTGGTACTTGCTAAGCACTTACTATGTTCCAAGCACTATTCTAAAGTGCCAGGGTAGATACTAGGTTACCAGGTTGGAGACAGTCCCTGTCCTGTATGGGGCTCACAGTCTTTGTGAAATGGGAGAAAGTTTCAGGCCAGAGGGAAGACGTGGGCCGGAGATGTTGGGGGTGAGATAGATGAGATCAAGATACAATGAGTACTTTGGCATTAGAAGAGCAAAGTATGTGGGATGGCTTGTAGTAGGATGTCAGCGAGGTACAGTAGGAGGGGAAAAAAAAACCCTGAAATGCAAGAAACAGTCATCTGGCATTTAGCAGATATTAACTGCAAGGGACCATGTTTTTTGAAGGCTATCCCCAGTGTGAAATCCATTGAGTATCCTAGACTTCCCAAAATAGGTTCATGAGGGATCACTCTAAACCTTTGTCATTTCTTAAATTATGCAGAAGCCACTGCTTCATGCATTTTCCACTTTGGGCCGTAGGCTGACAGCATTTACACATAGCAAATGTGTGGTTCTAGTATTTGTAAAACCTATTGAAAGTAGACCTCTTTTTCTTACTGTATTTATTAATTCTGTATTTGTCTCTGGAATGAAGATAAAGGTGAAGGAAAAAAAATCCTATTTTGTAATCCAGCTTTATCTCTACTTTGAAGAACTATATCTATGTCCATGGTTTTGCTAACTTACTAATTATTTTGTCCTTTCTGATATGCAAATAAGTAGTTTAGTATTTACCATTTCTAAGCAATTGCATTTTTATTATTTTTTATATGTTGCACTATTTTAAAAAATGTTTATAAATAAATCTATAATGGCGTACAGTAATACTGGAATACTCTCTACCAACAGTAAAACAATGCATTTAATAATAATAATAATAATGATGGCATTTATTAAGCGCTTACTATGTGCAAAGCACTGTTCTAAGCGCTGGGGAGGTTACAAGGTGATCAGGTTGTCCCACGGGGGGCTCACAGTCTTAATCCCCATTTTACAGATAAGGTAACTGAGGCCCAGATAAGTGAAGTGACTTGCCCAAAGTCACACAGCTGACAAGTGGCAGAGTGGGATTTGAACCCATGACCTTCGACTCCAAAGCCCGGGCTCTTTCCACTGAGCCATGCTGCATTTGATGGGCCCCTTAATTTTCCTACTAATGGGGGTGAATTGAGGCTGCTAAAGAATGCTGATATCACTCATCAGAGTCTCAGCAACATTTGCCTTGTTCTGTTTCATTGTTTAACAAAGACTAAGATACTATCCTTTGAAAATGTCTTTTGAGAAAATGCCATTTTGTTTACCAGAATCAATTAATTAAATAGTTGCAATTTGACCTTAGTTCATATTAAAGGAGATGGCAAGGTTCAAAATAATATCCTCTCCTCCTCCCCCAGAAGGAAAAAAAAAAATCTGTTAAAAGCACACCTACTGTGGTGTGGGGGGGAGGGGGCGGTCATGGAAAAAAAAGATTTTTAATGTTTTAATAGAGGTATTTATTGTTGACTAAAGGTAACTCTCACTTATACTTTGAGCATCAGCAGTGTGAAGCTTCATAGCCTAATGGCATGAGTTTGGGCTTGGGAGTCACTGGTCCTGGGTTCTAATTCCAGCTCTGTCACTTGCCTGCTGTGTACTTTGGGCAAATCACTTAAATGATCTGAGCCTCATTTTCCTCATCTGTAAAATGGAGATTAAATACCAGTTCTCTCCCCTACACAGACTGTCAAACTCATGGGGGACAGGGTTTGTGTCTGACCTGGTTATCTTGTATCTACCCCACAACTTAGTGCAGTGCTTGGGACATAAGCACTTAATAAATGCCATCATTATTATTAGGCCCAGACAACAATCATTTCAAATTTTGCTCTATCAGAAAAATCACTGAGACATATTAGTTTCGTAGGCATCTATATTTTCATTCAATTATCAAAACTCACATTAAAAAATAAAGGATTTTTAAAAATATGACAAGAGAGAGTGCTAATCTGTCTTGGATCAAGATATACTGCTCCCTCAGCCAAGGTGAGATGTTTTCTTCAGCTGACACCAGGGAAGAACCAATATAATGAGCCAAAGAGGGGTAATAATTATTCAGGAGATTGCAAAGTATTTTTTGGAAATTTCCCTGGGTATGTCCCTCTACTAGTCAGGTTGCCCAACTATGCTTTTCCAGTGTATGGGAGAACATTTTTCTCAGGATAAAACCCTAAACCTGCAAAGTCAAGATACAAAAACACAGAGATAGATTTAAATAGTTTTTCAGGGTCTCTTTTGTTTGTTTGTTTTTTATGGTATTTGTTAAGTGTTTACTTGACATCAGGTCAAAGGGGAATCATTGTCAACCACAGGCTACTTCAGGGAAGGGGCTCTCCTTCCCTGTGCTATTTGAGCTGACAGAAAAATTTGGTGATTTATTAAGTTCTGTGGTGCTACAGGGAAATCTTGAATGGTTTTCAGGGTTTCCTGAAAGTAGGCTCATACCTGACCTCCATTTTCTTCAGATATATTGTCAGATTATAGCATCGGACTAGGTAGGTTGGTATATGACTTCCATTTTCTTCCCATGCATTGTGGCAGGAATGACATTGATCAGAGGAGGTTGTGGGTGGAATGGGGAGAAGAGGAAAGCTGTGAGAACAGAGAGGGTGGGGTAACATTATTCATATTTTACAAGCCCCATGTTGGAAAGTCAAGTCCGACTTGTAAAACATGAAAGAGGATGTAATTTCAGAGAGTAGTAAATGTTCTCTGTGGTCGCTTGGAGGTCTTAGATAAAGGATTTTCTATACTATAATCTATTCAATTGATTCATAAAAATTGCACTCTAGTAGTAGTAATACCAATGGAGTTATTGAGCATCTAATGTTGCAATGAACTGGGAAGTACAATCAATCACTTAATCAAAAGTATTTATTGATTAACTATACTATACCAAAAATTTGGGAGAGTACACTATAATAGAGTTGATAGAGACATTCTTGACTCTGTAGGAGCTTACAATCTGCAGAGCAGTATGAGAAATGTTCCCCACACATATGGAAATTATCTTCTATTAGAGGTACAAAAATGGAGGCAAAAAACACCCTGTCTTTGCCTTCAGTCTGTGAGACTCAATTAATTAGATCATCATGACTGTAGATTACTTATGTCATATAATTCAAAACAGCAAAAAAACTCCTTTAGAATGGGCTTCCTATTAAATGTTCCTATTTTACATGTTGGTGTAGAAAGTACGGTTACATCAATGCTTATTATTCAATTGCTCTTTAAGTGCTTTTAAGCACTTAGTAAAGTGCCCTGCACACAGGAGTACTCAACAGATAATTTGGATTGTCCCCATAACAAGTGTTTTCCTTTTGTTCTGGTGTCAGTCAACTGCTTTCTACAAGAAACTTGGAGAAAGCAGCACTAGCAATCAATCAGTAGATCACATTTTTTGAGCATTTGCCATGATCAGAGCACTCTACCAAGTGCTTGAGAGAGTACAATACAAGAGAATTTGTAGACATGTTCTTTGCCCATAATGAGTTTACAATCTCGAGGGGGAGACAGATATGAATACGAATACATAAGTAATTTATTACTAGTGAAGGAACATGTTATAAATTCACCAATTTTGTTTTGAGGTTTAGTTCATTTTTTAAATCATAGAGTCATTCTTTGCATGTCCACAAAAGAATAGACAGTACTCAAAATGAACAATTTCTTCAGTTACCAGGTTTCACTTTGGCCCCTAGTCCTAAAGTCAAAGATTGCTTCTAACACAACTTCACAAAAAAAAAAATCCCTAAAGTGACTAAGAAATTGAATAGCAAGCTGTAATAGTGTGATAAGGTAAAAGAGGAAGCACACTATTAAGTAGAGACAGCAAACTAATACATCAAGATGTCAGTTTGGATAAAAACATTCATCCATTTGATTTATTGGATGAATTTTGGAGCATGAAATGCTACATTCATATGATTTCTCAATGCAAGGTCTTTGTGAGACAGAACTTGATAAAAGTCCATTATTACTGATTTCCTGAGCATAGTAGAGAACAGACTTGGGATTTCCTGATAGCTACAAAGGAAAACTCCCAGTTCTCCTGAATTTGCTGTTGGTGTCAGGAACAATATGTGAAATTATGTTCTTTGTGAGTTTTTTTTAAATCAAAGTTCTTTCAGTCTCGGGAAAATTGCCTACTCCCAAGGCCAAAAAATAAACAACTTATTGTATTCGACATCTTAAATCCCTGGCAGAATACAGTGTTATTGAGTTTTCAGCAGGTTCTTGAAAGAAGCCTAAAATAAATATTCCTCAAACCAAAAAGAGATGTTTAAATTTCCTATCACAGAGATCTATGTTCTGTGACTGTCCCTAAACATCTTGCATGAATGAAAATGCCATATATAGCCAATATTCCATATGATTATAGAAGTGAGAGATGTTAAAATCTGGTAGATTAGAAAGTTGGTAGGACTGGAAAGGTTGTGTGAATCGTGGCTTGAAAAAAAGTCGTTCAAGTATTCCTCCAGTTATTATATTGGATGCTTCTTCTTACTGCTTAACAGAGCACATTAAACTCACAATACTGAATTTCTCTTTTTATCGCTTAACAGAGCATATTAAATTCATTTTTAAAGCGATTTCCTCCTTGGTCCAAATTCTTCTCACATCACATCTACACTATTGTGTCAACCTCTTTTCTGGTGTATTGTACTCTTTGAGGGCTTGGTATAGTGCTCTGCACAATGTAAGTGCTCAATAAATACCATTGATTGATTGGTCTTCCTGCCTCCACCTTCTCTCCAGTTCAGCCCATACTGCATGCTGCTGCATAGATTTTCATGAAGCAATGCCTTGGCGTATATTTTCCCCCTCTTCAAATTCCTCCAGTGGTTGCTCAAGTGAAAATTCCTCAGTCTTTTAGACTCATCCCTAACACGCCCCATCTTACAGCTCAGCTATCTCCACTGACTGTTCTTAGCCTACTCTCTTCTTTACTCCCAAGCTATATCTTTAACCAAACCGCACCCTCAATCAATCAATGGTGTTTATTGAGTACTTACTGAGTACAGAGCACTGAAATAAGTGCTTGGGAGACTACAATACATCAGAGTTGGTAGATCTGCTCCATGACCACAGTGACTCTGGCCTCTTACTCACGTTTGTTCTTTCAGCCTGTAACATCCAACAGACTAGAGTCATAGTCAAATGAGCTCAGAGGCTAGCAGGACTTCAGCTCTGAAGGTCTTGGTTTCCCATTGGCCAAACCCCTAAAATTGTGGCCCTCTAAAAGTTACAAAGAGAGCTGCAGGTTGGAGTGTGATGTTGATGATTCCTTGAAATTCCTCAAGGCAGTCCAAGAGGTTGTGTTTGGCTCTTAAAGGGGACTCTATCCTTGGCATTGCAGGAAATAGGGAGAATAAGCAGAGCCTGGATGTCCCGGAGTTTTGGTTTGTGACTAGACTAGATTAGAGATGGAGAAAGCCAGTTTGGTGTCATGAGGCAGTTTGGAAATTAGGTCAAAAGGAGAATCAGAAATCTCTGCGAAGTAGAGGTATATGATTCTAATTTGCAGAAATTTCTGGTGTGTGTGATCACGTCACCTATCACACCGCCGACCCCTCTCCAACATCCTGCCTGTGGCCTGGAACACCGCCCCCCCACCCCCCCCCACCCGCCACCTCAAATCCGACAAACTACTCTCCCCTTCTTCAAAGCCTTATTGAAGGCACATTTCCTCCAAGAGGAATTCCCTGACTAAGCCCCCCTTTTCTCTTCTCCCACTCCCTTCTGCTTTGCCCTGACTCACTCCCTTAGTTCTTCCCCCTTCTCAGCCCCACAGCACTTATGTCCATATCTGTAATTTATTTACTTATTTTAATGTCTTCTCCCCCATTCTAGACTATAAGCTCCTTGTGGACAGGGAATGTGTCTGTTTATTGTGGTTTTGTACTCTCTCAAGCACTTAGTACAGTGCTGTGCACACAGTAAGTGCTCAATAAATACAATCAAATGATTGAATGAATGAAAGGGGGACTCCCTGCCAACCATCTTCCTTTCCCACTCTCTCCCCGAAGCTGACTTTGCTTTCGGGAGACCAAAGCAATGGAGCTAAGTGAGGAGGGGGAAGGGGAAGAGGGGCATGTCTGAAGATTCCATTCAGTAATAGTGTCGGGAAGGAATCTTCCCACTTCCCCACATCACAGACAAAAGGTCATACTGATCCAGATCTCTGGGTGATCACGTGTGGCAAACCATCTGCCCAAAGCTTCTATTCATCTCTGCCAACACTCTGGCTGGTGGTGCTGTAATGATGTCATCACACAGAGCTATGCATGGCATCATCAGAATCCTGGGGCATGTGAGAGACCCTGTCAGACAATCCAGGCTATGGAAAAGCTTTTCACATTATATACGGAATCATCACCAAAAGAAAGGAGTAAATCCACAAAAAGGGTAGATATGTTCATGGATAAGTGCTTCATAACAGGAATTTGGGTTACAAAATTAGGGATATCATCCTTAAGCCTGAGATTTGTTATCAAGGAGAAATACCTTTGTCATTGATCTTCCCAGCATTTTCCATTTCTTCTGTCAAAGCTGGTAGGACCATTACTGCATACCTCATTTTATTATGCTCTTAGGATATGTATCTTTTTTTTTACTTCAGCAATGTCTCCTCATACCTTAATGTAATTTTTCTGCATTGATTAGGGTATTCACCAAATGCTATTGAAGATGACTATAAAGTATAATATACATTTTAAGTAACTTTAATTTGTAATTGAGCACTATTCTTCCCAGATTTTAAGCCTGAGGAAACTAGATATTCCAGGTAGCAAAATCTGATTTTACATCTTCCTTTTTATCTTCACTCTGTTAAAGCTGGAATGGTGGATTTTTTACCTTTTAGCTATAATTTATGTTGTTCTCTTTCTCAAAGTTTTTTTTTCTTTCCTTTTTTTTAATACACTCAGATGTCGCAAGAGCAATTGAACTACTGGAGAAATTACAAGCATCTGGAGAAGTACCAGTACACAAGCTGGAATCCCTCAAAAAAGTACTGCAGAGTGAGTTTTGTACTGCTATTCGAGAGGTATGACACTAAGATTTTAGTCAATCCCTCAAAAAAGTACCACAGGATGAGTTTTGTACTGCTATCCGAGAGGTATGGCACTAAGGTTTTAGTCAATCCTCCAAAAACGTACCACCTAATAAGTTTTGTACTGCTATCTGAGAGGTACGGCTCTAAGATTTTAGTCAACCCCTCAAAAAAGTACCACAGAATGAGTTTTATACTGCTATCTGAGAAGTATATTTTAGTCAATCCCTCAAAAAAGTACCACAGAATGAGTTTTGTATTGCTATTCGAGAAGTATGGCACTAAGATTTTAGTCAATCCCTCAAAAAAGTACCACAGAATCAGTTTTGTACTGCTATCGAGAGGTATGGCACTAAGATTTTAGTAAATCCCTCAAAAAAATACCACAGAATGAGTTTTATACTGCTGTCTGAGAGGTATATTTTAGTCAGTCCCTCAAAAAAGTAACACAGAATGAGTTTTGTATTGCTATTCAAGAAGTATGGCACTAAGACTTTAGTCAATCCCTCAAAAGAGTAGTACAGAATTAGTTTTGTACTGCTATCTGAGAGGTATGGCACTAAGATTTTAGTCAATCCCTCAAAAAAGTACCACAGAATGAGTTTTGTACTGCTATCTGAGAGGTATGGCAGTACGATTTTAGCCAATCCCTCAAAAAAGTACCACAGAATGAGTTTTATACTGCTATTAGGGAGGTATGACACTAAGATTTTAGTCAATTCCTCAAAAAAGTACTGCAGAATGAGTTTTGTACTGCTATCTGAGAGGTATGACACTAAGATTTTAGTCACTATTATAAGCCATATGTCACCCAAGTAGAAGACATATTTTCTGCCCATAAGCTATAAACAGTGAAATATCTTGACTACAACTAAATGCCATTTTTAGCCCTTGGACGGATGTTGAGTGATTTAGTCTGCTAAATTTGGAAATGAAACCCAAATAAGATATACACAATCCCTAAAAGCTGAATGTTAATCAGATGGTGACATTTAAGGGATTTAATTTGAGGGAGGCTATGTTGGTGACTCCCTATGCCATGTCCATATTTAACTTTACATGAAATTATTTGAAAAGTGAGGCTGCAGTTTATTTTTTGAAAGAGATCTGCTAGATCATGTCAACACAGAGAGGTTTACCTGAGAAGTTTTCTAACACTACTCTCACTCCCAACCCTTTTCCTTCTCTACCCCCTCTCCACTTTTTTTAAAAATGATACTTGTTAAGCACTTTCTATATGCCAGGCACTGTACTAAGCACTGGCGAGCGTGGCTTATATGGATGGCTCAGCTTCTACAAGAACTGAGAGAAAAACAAGCTCACGCTCTGAATTTTGCCTGGATGAAGTAGGTTGCTCGAGACAAAATCTTAGGTATTTCATAAAATGATATATCTCTCAATCTATTGATTATAAAATAATACAATGCATTCATTCATTCATTCATTCATTCTTCAAACAGCAGCTCTGTTTGCCCAGTGAAAAGAGGATTTCTCTGGAAATTAGGAAGGCTGAGTTCTAGTCTGGCTCTGCTTGTTTGGGCTATGCCATCAGTGGTGAACTTTTCAAACTACAAAACATCTTTGAGCATCCCAAAAGATGGACAGGCTCATCAGAAATTGGAAAAATGTCTGGCTAATGTGGTAGCAAGGATTGCAGTGGCCACCAAGGCAACCATCTGCTGGGCTGAGACTGTATGTCACTATGTCACAGTGTAGGCAATGACATGCCATGGATTGGTCCTGCATGTTAAAAACCTCTGTTGGCATATCACAATGTTCTGTCTTTTTGTACTTAGTGACCCAGAGGGAACATGACTTGCAGATATGAGAGGGTGGGTTTGGCTCTGTGCAAACCATTATCACAATAATTAGTTCCTCCACTCAAGTTCTTGACCCTGCAGTCCTGGTATGGCTCATCCATTACTCCCGACAGGAAACTCCATTGGGATTTATTGAGCACCTATTTTGCCTAAGGCACTGTGCTAAGTACTGGGTTCTAATGCCTACTCTGCCACTCACTTGTTGTCTCACCTCGGGCATATCACTCGATTTTTCTGGGTCTCAGTTACCTCATCTTTAAAATGGGGATTAAGAGCCCCACGTGGAACATGGACTGTGTCCAACCCGATTATCTTGTATCTACTCCAGTGCTCAGTACAATGCCTGGAACATAGAAATCACTTAATAAATGCCATTAAAAAATATAAAAGGGGATAAATTAGATCTGGTCTAAATAGGAGACAGGGAGGATAGTGACAGACACATGTGGAAAGATTCAAATGATTAAGCGATGACTACTCAAGAATACAAGGACAATATTCAATACGAAAAGAGCTGTTGAAGTTCATAACTAAGGGAACCATTTTTAGACTCTCTACTATCTCTGACCAACAATCACTGCAGAAACAGCCATACCAATGCTCCAAAGTTGAGAACGTTTACTGTTGCCACTTCAGATTCTCCCATCCCACTTCAGCCCAGTAGACAGGAACCTCAGTTTATCTTGGGGTATAGTCTTGTGCAAGTCAGGTTGCATAACTAAAGGGTGACATTGGGAGAAATTTAGTTGTTTTTTTTTATAGTTGTTAGAAAGTATGAACAGTTTAGAGGAATTCCCAAATTGGAATCATTTCATACTTGAAGATATTGCAAAATGCCTTCTTAAAAGCCCCAGCTAGTAATAAAAAAGTAGGTAAGAGGATGCAATTAATTTTAAGTACTCATTTGCCTTAATTAATTTTGGCACAATATTGGCAGGGTCAAAGGAATACTTTTCAGAAGATCCATGACTAAAATGATAAAAGGTACATAATGACATCATAATTGAGATACAGAATTACCTTACTAATAGCTGATTAATAAAATGAGCCAATTTACAGTTATAATTCTCACCATTTATAAACTAGTGATATGTAGGATATGTAATGACATTTGTGAATACTTTTGGAAATGTGTATTTTTCTGAATCAATGGTGACCCTTTTTTCTTCTGTTGTTAAATAAACTACAATATGTATTTTTTCACCCCCCGCCAGCCCAAATGACAAAGACTAATACTGACTAATAGTCACTCAGAAATTTTATTACTGGGCTTTTTAGTGAATTGATTGATATTCTATTGACTGCAAAGTAATTAGTCAGTGTTTGCTCAGATACACAGCAAATGGGAGAAGAAAAAAATCACTGTCATTTTAAAATGATAAATTGCGATTACATTCAGGAGGGCAAGCTAAGAGATGTGTGGGAGTTATAGGTTTAATAAGTTAAAATTAATGATAATGAAATTGCCAGCAGTTCAAATACATTTTAATCAATTGTGACTTCTGGACAGGTCATTTCTTAAAGAAAGAGTTTTTGTAGAGAGTTTATGTGCAGGTCAGTGTCAAAGATTAAAAGTGAAATCTCAGTTTCTCTGGTTCTGCAACTAAGTTTCTGGGATTTCAACAAGCTGGAGACCAATGATTTCCCTGAGCCTCTATTTCTTAGTTCATTGATATGTTCTCTAAAAATGCTGGGAGAAAGGTAGTAGGAATGTTATTTCTTCCAAGATACGTTTTTGCTTGTTATATTTTTTGAATGATCAGGATCATGAATGGAAACCTTATATCAAAAACAACAGATGGGTCCTGGCATTGGGAGATCAAAAAACAACCAAATTGGTAGACACATTCCTTGCCCATAAGGAGTTTATAGTCCAGAGGGGGAGACAAGTATTAAATTCAATTGCAGAAGTTCTGCACAAATACAAGTACATGAGCAACACAGAAGGGAGAGAGTAGGGGAAATGAGGGCTTAGTCAGGGAAGGCTTCTTGGAGGAGATGTGATTTTAATAAGGCTTTGAAAGTGGGGAGGGGGTGGTTGGTTGCATATCATCAGTGGAATTTATTGAGAACTTACTGTGTTGCAGAGCACTGTACTAAATGCTTGAGAAAGTTCAATGCAACAGAGCTGATAGACACATTAGCTGCCTACAATGAGCTTACAGTCTAGTGGAAGGGAGAGGGAGTGCCAAGTCATAATGCAACATGGGCAAGAGGTCAGTGGCAGACAGAGGAAGTTGAAGTTCAGTGATTAGGCTGGCATTAGAGAAGTGAAATATGCGGACTGGGTTGTAGTAGGAAATAAGATTGGTGAGGTAAGAGTGGGAGAGCTGACTGAGTGCTTCATTCATTCATTCAATCATATTTATTGAGTGCTTACTGTGTGCAGAGCACTGTACTAAGCGCTTGGGAAGTACAAGTCAGCAACATATAGAGATGGTCCCTACCCAACAACGGGGTCACAGTCTAGATGGTAAGATCCTTTTGTTTAATGTGGATATTTTTGAGGAGTGGGGAAATATGGACTGAATTTTTTTTAGAAAAGTGATTTTGTTCTCTTCAAGTGCTTAGTAAAGTGCTTAGTCCAGTAATCCCTCAATACATACCACTGATTGAAGTGTCTGCTCTCGTACCTTGCAGTACTCTCCTCATTATTTCCAATTCAGTTAAACTAACCTGCTTACTCTCCCTTGCATAAGAGTCTCTCATTTCTAACTGTCACCTAAGGAAGAATCCAGCCTGGAATACTCTCCCTCCTTCTCCTTACCAATCTACATAGTTTTAATAAATTATAGTAATAATAATATTAGTATTTTAAAAGTGATGATTTTTGTGCCATGCACTCTACTTAGTTGTGGATTAAATATACAATAATCAGGTCAGACACAATCCCTCTCCCACGTGGGGTTCACAGTCTAAATAGGAGACAGAACAGGTATTTAATCCCCATTATACAGATAAGAAAACTGAGGCACAGATAAGTTAACTGAATTGCCTAAAGTCACATTGCAGGCAAGTGGCAGAGCCGGGAGGTTCTCTGACCCCCAGGTCTGTAGTCCTTCCACTAAACCACGCAATTTCTTGAGTGCAATGCAACACTGGAAAAAAAAAATCAACCTTGTTGAGGGAGCTTTCCTAGATAAGTCCTAAGTGACACTGGATAATTGATCCTTCCTACCCACTTAGTAATTATGTACATGTTGCTTAATGGAAAACGTTCTTATACTATCCAATAGTAATACTGCATCCTTGACATTTCATTTTTAAAAAAAGAAAAAAATCAATATATTTTTGAATGTGCCTCCATAAGTAATGCAAATTCTTACTGGAACTAATCAATTCACCATAAGATTTTTTTTCCCCCCAAACTACTGAGCATATTGGCAGTAAACATCAGAAAAGGCATACACCAATGTACAACTGAATGTAGAAAATGAGATTGTATCTTGAGTGGTTATTCTGTGGAGTGTGTTTTCCTCTAGACTTACATGCTATAAATGAGGATCCTTTCCAGAACCTCTAGAAAGGCAATATTGAATTCCTTTATGTGCTATATGTTGTAATGACAAATATCACTAAGTTAATGTCAAATATTTATGAAAGATATTCAATGCATGATAACACAATTTTGAAGGAATTAGGTGGGACATGATCATAACTCTTAGCAGGAGGCTAAAATCACATCTCCTCCAAGAAGCCATCCCTGATTAATTTCTAATCTCACATGTTTGAATCCCCACTATTGAGTGTAGGGCATTTCTGAACCATCCAAAAACTTAAATACAACTTTCCGTAGGACTCTTGTGCATATCTTCTTACTTTGGCACTAACTCATGTACATATCTCCTCTTCCTTTTTCTTCTTCCTCCTATCTATTATTTGTTTTAATCTTTGTCTCCCTCAATAGAATGGAAACCTATTGAGGGTAGGGACTATGCTCTACCATTATTCAAAGTCTTTTTGAAGGCACATCTCCTCTAAGAAACCTTTCATGACTAAGCTCTCCTTCCCTCTTTTCTGACTTACTTCCTTTGTTCATCACCCCTCCCAGCCCCACACCACTTATGTACATATCTGTAATTTATTTATATTATTCTCTGTCTCCCCCTCTAGACTGTAAGCTCACTGTGGGCAGGGAATGTGTATGTTTATTGTTGCACTGTATTCTCCCAGGTGCTTTGTACAGTGCTCGGCACACAGTAAGTGCTCAATAAATGACTGGCTGCTAGACTATGAATTCAATTGTACTCTACAAAGCTCTGCGCATAGCAGGTGCTCAATAAATACCATACTGACTGATTGGCTACAGAAGTAGACGTTTTGCTCATCTGAGTGTAATAGTGGATTTTCAACTTACATGAAGAATTTCCTTAAATTGGGTTGCATCCCGAAGACTCCCTGTAATAGCTGAACTAAGTCTGAACAACTCTGTCCCGTTTGGATGTCTCTCTCTATTTGTGTCTTCCTCAGGAATGAAAAACAAAATTAATCATCTTTATTGAGCACTTACTATGTGCAAAGCACTGCACTGAGCGCTTGGGAGAGTATGGTATAAGAGAGTTGGTAGACATATTTCCTGTTCACAATGATCTTACAGTCTAGAGGAGGAGACAGACAGTAATATAAGTGAATAAATTACAGGTATGTACATAAGTGCTGTGAGGCTGAGGGAGGGGTGAATAAAGGGTGCAAATCCAAGTACAAGGACAGTGCAGAAGGTAATGGGAGAAGAGGAAATAAGGGCTTAGTCCAGGAAAGCCTCTTGGAGGAGATGTGGTTTTAATCATCTATATTCTTGAAAAGGGATGCAAGATCTCCTAATTTTAGCTGGCGGAAGAATGACCTTAACTTCAACTCTTGTAATATCTTGTAATAATGCATTGGACTGTAAAACCTTGATGAGTTCCTCGTGCAGTCCAATCAATTAGTCCATTGTTGGACAACAATTCTGCTTAATGAATTCAATTAACTATAGATCTCTGCCTCAACCATTTCTAAATTCATTCACCTCCTCAATTCAATAACTTCTTTGGTTTTCTGGGCAGGAAACTCTTCAATGTCTCAAGAACCTGATGTACCTGAGCTTCCTCAAGTTAATTTGTTTTTTTCTCTGGGCTGTAGACCTGGAAGGTGTCTTACCAACTCTCTTATATTGTACTCTCCCAAATGCTTAGTACAGTGCTCTGCATGCAGTATGTGCTCAAAAAATATGATTGATTGATGAACTGATTTTCTCAATCTCAGTCCAGGGAGGAAGGAGGGAAGTAAGGGATTTACTTACCTGTAGCGCTTTACTGAGACATCAAAATTAACCAGGCTGTTGCATAAAGAAAGAAATCAAACAATATATAGATTCTTTAACTGGAGTCATGATCTCATTGGAAGGTTGTATCCTGGGTTAAGGCAATAAATGCTGGAAAGCAATGAGGCCTAATGAAAGCAGTATGGCCTGGTGGGGTAGAACACAGAACTGGGAGTCAGAAGGACCTGGGTTCTAATTTTGGCTCCACCACTTGTCTGCTGTGTTACCTTGTACAAGACACTTAACTTCTCTGTGCCTCAGTTACCTCATCTGTAAAATGGTGATTAAGACTGTGAGACCCAGGTGGGACATGGACTGTGTTCAAATTAATTAGTTTATACCTACTCCAGTGCTTATAGTACAGTGCCTGGCACATAGTAAGCACTTAATGAATATCCTAAGAAACAAATAAACAAACAAAAAAGAACCAATATTGGGAGGAAGATAGATGAGATCAAGTAAATTGAATAAGGGAGAAATTGGCTTTAAAGCAAAGTGTGCTCATTTTCAGAGGAAATGATCTTCATCTGAATGTTTTTAAGCTTATAACTCAGACAAAAATGATTCTGGATTATTTTCCTGGTGATAAAAGAGCAGTTGTGGTAAACCTCCCATGGTGAAATCATGTTTTCTCACTCTGATGACACGAAGGCTGCTTTGTACATGTGCACAGTCTTTGTTAGTGAAGGCCATCTGCCTAGTGACAAGATAATCAGTCACCAAGGTTTTACTTACAGCCTGACAGAGCTTGAAGGATGCATGGCTTAGAAAGGGAACTCTTTGACTGGGATGGAAAATGGTCAGAAAATCATTCTTTTTCCACAGTCATGCATTATTTGTCATTTGCCAGTTGGTATAATTTGTGAACAGAGTTTTCAGTAAATAATGAATACCTACCCAGGAAATAGGGGGTTCTTCACCCAAGGTAAAACAGTTGAGTTATTTAAAAAACACCATCTTACATATGCAAAAAAACTTGCTCTTATTTCTTCAGAGTGAATCAGAGGTATTCATTGAGCGCTTACTGTGTGCAGAGCACTGTATGAAGCACTTGGGAGAGCACACCATAACAATGTAACAAAAAGGTTCCTTGCCCCAAGCATAGTCTAGAGAACTATCTTTCATTTTTTCTTAGTGATGTAAAAGCAGCATGGCATAGTGGATAGAGCACGGTTTGGAAGTCAGAAGGTCATGGGTTCTAATCCTGACTCCATTACTTGTCTGCTGTGCGACCTTGGCCATGTCACATTACTTCTCTGTGCCTGAGTTACCTCATCTGTAACATGGGGATTAAGACTGTGAGCTCCACATGGGACAGGGATTATGTCCAAATGGATTTGCTTGTATCTACCCCAGTGTTTAGTACAGTGCCTCGTACATAGTAAGCACTTAACGAATGCCATTATTATCATTATTATTATTATCAATAAAAGATGCTTCTTACTATCCAGTTATGCCACATATGGCTATGGATGCAATTTCCCAAGTGACGCCTATCCCCAAATGTAACAAAAATTGGAATCCTAGGGCGCAGTGAGTCTTCCAGGATCAAAGTCTAGCTCATGATAAGGAGGAGGAGGCGGAAGTTTTGCAGAGCACAAAACTGCATCCTGGTGTCCCTGGGGAGGCACAAATTTCTTGTGGGAAGAAGCCTAGCCTAGTGAATACAGCACAGGCCTGGGAGTCAGAAGGACCTGGGTTTTAATTCTGGCTCCTCCACTTGTCTGCTGTGTGACCTTGGGCAGTCACTTCACATCTCTGGGCCTCAGTTATCTCATCTGTAAAATGGGGATAAAGACTGTGAACCCCAGGTGGGACAGAGACCATGCCCCACCCGATTTGGTTGGATCAACCCCAGTGCTTAGAACAGTGCCTGGCACCTTGTAAGAGCTTAACAAATACCACAGTTATTATTATTAAGTAGGGTGAGTTGCAGCTCTGATGGGATTTTCTCTATATTTAAGCCTCTTCCTAGGGATTCTGCCACAGAAAGGAGATTTTGAAGAGGAAATTCCAGATAAATAATTTGAAAATTAGGAAAAAAAACACATAAAACCTAGGTCCCCTTTTCTTCCTTCTGTCCAAATTTGTGGTATCACAGAAGCAACCAATTGCTGTTGGTAGAGGATTCCTAAACCACAGTGACATTTCTGCCAGCAACATGGGAGCTGGGGAACACAGTTTTTGAAGCAATAGTGCATAAATACACTGGATAGAGCACAAGCCTAGGAGTCAGAAGGACCTGGGTTCTAATCCTGATTCCACACATGTCTGCTATGTGATCTTGGGCTAGTCACTTAACTTCTCTGGGCCTCATTTAACTCATCTGTAAAATGGAAATTAAGAGTGTAAGCCCTATGTGGAACAGGGATTTACCCGTCCAACCTGATTAACTTGTACCTATCCCAGTGTTTAGCCCATAGCACTTAACAAGTAATATTAATAATATTAATATCATTATTATTAATTATTGATATTATTATATCAAACCAAAAATGTGTTTTTCTTCAACAACCTTTAGAGGGTTAGAGGGCCTTTGGTTTGAAGGAGTGGAAAGTCTCTTTTTCCCCAAGGGTAACTAAGATAATATTAATAAGTGCACAAGGATTTTTTTTTAGCCTTGGGTCTGTTGCACTCCTTTCCTTATCCAGAGTTCTAGCCGCCTCCTGTAGTGATGAGAAGTCTTTCACTTAGGGTGCTAGGAAACATAGAGCAGATCCTTACCTGCCCCAAACATCATGCAGATAGACAGAAGACAAGAGGGGACTACCTCATTTTCCAATTTTCATACCAAAAATACCTTTGTCTTTGAATGTGAATTTTGATGTTGTCGAATTGTACTTTCCAAGCGCTTAGTACAGTGCTCTGCACACAGTAAGTGCTCAATAAATACGATTGAATGAATGAATGAATGAATGAATGAATGAATAATAATAATAAAAATGCTGGTATTTGTTAAGCACTTACTATGTGCCAAGCCCTGTTATTATTATGATTATTGTTATTATTAAGTGACAGCAGCAGAGACAATACAACGTATACAACAATTTACAGTGGGGAGGCATTCAGTCTAATGACAATAATAATAATAATAATTGAAATAATAGTATTTGTTAAGCACTGATTATATGCCAACTACCAATTAAGTAGTGGGGTAGATACAAGATGATCAGATCTTTTTATGAGATACAGTCTCAAAGCCTTATAGGGAAAAGACTTCAAAATAATGGCCAAAGTCACTCTCCAAAACTGAAGCTTCCTTTGGCATTCATTCAATCAATCCATCAATCAGTGGTATTTATTGAGCTCTTACTGTGTGCACAGCATTTTGCTTAGAGTCTGGGAGAGTATAATATAACAGAGTTGGTAGAGTTGGTAGACACATTCCCTGCCCACAACAATCTGACTGTCTAGAGAGCGAGACAGACATTAGTATATATAAATAGTATAAATAAATAAATCTTTAAATTCAACATTAAATTCAACATTAAACATGTTAAATTAAATTCAACATTAAATATATAAACAGTTCAACTGCAAAAGCTACCAGATTAGATTACATTGGATTTTTATCCCCAGTACAGATGCACAGTGGAATCACACCACTAAATGTAAATGAATAGTATTCTCTCAGTTTCGTGACATCCATTCCTTTTCAGCATCTTACACTTATAAGATCCTTGAGGGCAGGAATTAAGATCTATTCATATTGTACTCTCCCAAGAGGTTAGTATAGTGCTTTGCACATAGCAGATGCTCCATAAATACTATTTATGGATTTATTTTAGTTTCATTTCCTCCCACAAAGATTCTTTAGGTTTTTCTTCACAAATATAGCTTTTAGGTGAGAAATAGAACACAAGTAATATGTAGTAAATGAGAAAATGACTGGAGGATGAAACAACCCTTAACTTTGAACATTTTATTTTCTTGTGCTGTGATTTTTTTTTTAAGGGACAAGCCAAGGACTGCAGCCCAGGGCCCCCGGACAAGCATTCCTTCCTAATCCTTAAAAAATATATAAATGTATATAAATAAAACATAGTTTAGGACTGAAATGTAACCACAGAATGGCCTGAGGTTAATTAAAAGGAAAGTTTTACAGTACCATTAATAATAGCCTCGATACCAGAATTGTGATTACTGTGTTTTAAATTAGGAAATTTATACAGGGCAATTTATGCAAGTAAATTACATAGAGGCCTAACAAAATCCAATAACCCAGATCCCACTGGAACATTAATCAGGACACAAGCAAAGTTTATGTCTTCACAGGCAGAGCAAATGGGAAATTGAGGCTATTATTTAGAAAATAACTTGAATAATGAGGGGGTGAAACATTTTCTGGATGGAATGATACAGATGATAAAGTGCTCTTGTAAGGTCACTGTACTTATTATATTGTACTGTTCCAAGTACAGTACAGTGCTCTGCACAGAGTAACACTGTATAAATATGATTAATTCTTTGAGTGATTGATATCTATTCAATCATTCTATTCAGTGGTATGAATTGAGCACTCAGTTTGCAGCACTCACTATTCCCTGGGCTAGAAATAGCATGACACAATACTTAATCATAAAAATCTTATATTATGACAAAAAAGTCCAGGAAACAACACATTTTCCAGCATTAGTAGAAGTGAAGCACTAAATGCTAAAGGCTCAGAACCTGAAAGGTACAAGAGAGAATAAAACAGAAAAATATGCACATAATTTCAGAAGCAAATCTGTTAACAGTGGCTTTCCAGAGGTAGTCATCTTTCATTCATGAATATCAGGCTTTTGAAATCCTCCAGTGAAAGAAACAAAACTATTAAAAGGTGAGCTGGGCACATCATTGTTTTTAAAATTGGATCTGTGGTTTGCTCACAAGACTTGAACCAGATACATGTTTTTAATTATTTAAAGCCCTTCACTTTTAATTTATGATAAAATTGATACCCATATGGAACAGTCAAACAAATGATTAATTTTCATCATTTACATGGTAGGGAAACCTTGTTTACATATCCTGAGCCTTTTAATCTTTTAGACTTCAGAAGATCAAGTTCAATTTATTTTCCCATCTCATTTTACCTTTGGGGAAGATTCCAGCTAGGAGCAGTTCAAGATCAAATTTCACAAGTGCCTTGTCTTCAGAGAGCCAGCTCAGTGGAGTCCATGGCTTGGTAGCCCAGATAAAGTAGTGAAAATATCAGTCCTCTGATTTCTGTCATATTCCTCCCCAAGAAATTTCTGACCAAAGCTGGAAGCAAGTATTCCTCACTAATTAGCAATCATCACTACTGTGTTCTTAATTATAATTAATAAAAGTAGCCATTGCATTTAGAAAACACTTGCTATGTGCTACGATTATGAGACCAGACACAATCTCTGTCCCACAAGAGGCTCACAATCGATCATCCCCATTTTATAAATAAGAAGAGAAGTGAAGTGACTTACTCCAGGCCACACAGTAATAATAACAATAATGATGGCATTTGTTAAGCGCTTACTATGTGCAAAGCACTGTACTAAGCACCGGGGGGGGAGGGGGGGGGGATACAAGGTGATCAGGTTGTCCCACGTCACAGTCTTAATCCCCATTTTACAGATGAGGTAACAGGCTCAGAGAAGTTAAGTGACTTGCCCAAGGTCACACAGCAGACAAGACCAGCCAGCAGACACTAAGCCAATGGCAAAACTGGAATTCAAACTTGGGTCTCCTGTGCTCTTCTACTGGAATTCAAGCTTGGGTCTCCTGTGCTCTTCTACTAGGCCACACTACTTCATAATTGCTAGAATCCTCAGTGAATTTTGTGGTGGAGTTAGCCAAAGGACACAGGAATATGGGAAGCAGTGTTGCTTAGTGGCTAGAACACAGACCTAGGAGTCAGAAGGACCTGGGTTCTAATCCTGCCTCCACCACATATCTGCTGAGTGACCTAGGGCAAGTCACTCACTTCTCTGTGCCTCAGTTACCTCATTTGTAAAGTGGGGATTAAGACTGTGAGCCCCATATGGGACAGGCAGGGACTGTGTCCAACCTGATTAATTTTTATCTACCCCAGCTCTTAGTACAGTGCTTGGCACATACTAAACCCTTAACAAGTACCATAATTATTATTGCCATAATTAACAGGTTGGAGCAGTTTGGTAGTGACAATATAATGGTCCACAATTATAAGCTGGAGCTTTTAGGATTTTAAAAGAAAATTCTTAGGACCTAAGAGGGGAAAATCTGGGACTGAATAGATGGGGCACAGGCAAACACCTAGGAAAGTTGATTTTTTTTTTTTAAATGATAACAAGGAATGTTTCTCAGGGAGAAATACTAAACCCATTAAGTTTCAGAATTTTCATCAGTGACAGAGATATTGTGGCAGAATATTTGCTCATTAAATTTTCAGATGATTCCAGGCTTGAGGGTTGCCCAGCTTCTTTAAATCTAGTTGTAACGTTCAAACTATAATGGTAAATTGGAAAGGTGGTAAGAAAAAAAAACATGAGGAATTCATAAAGGAGAAATCAATCAATCTCATTTATTAAGAGCTTACTGTGTGTAGAGCACTATACTATCCACTTGGGAGAGCACAATATGACAGAGTTGGTAAACATGTTCCCTGCCCACAATGAGCTTGTGGTCTAGAGAAATGCATGTTTGTTCACCTGCAGATGGAAAACAACTATGCAAATACAATTTGGCACCATGTTTACAATTGAGATTCACAACCTAAAGCTAGAGAACATGATAAAAAATATGGCTGGTTCAACTTTTGCTGACAAATCAGTTGGATTTGCTTCATTTTTCTAAATGTATATAGATTTTCTTTTTATTGGTGGATTTCAAAGGTTTTCATTCTTGAATGAAAAAGTATTTTATGCCTTCAAGAGACCAGTGTTAACTGATACACTTCTGTAATTAAATAACAATAGTCACTGGAAAAATAGATGATTTATTTTCCAAGAAATAGGCTTTTGCACTGGGAATATTGCTAGGAGATACCAGAGAAGACAAACATCTGCATCATTATTACTACTGTCACGAAAATGATCTAACCCCCAGGAGCAGTGAATGTCATTTAGTTGCAAGCAGCGGAATAGGAAGCTCATTAAAAAGGCCAAACTGAAAATGTACTAAATATCATTGAATTTTCAGAAGAGAAGATGCCACTTCTAATTATAGTCACAGGGAAAAATACATGAAAATCTAACATTATTAATGTGAAAGTGTTGGAGAAAATTATTTCCCCCTGAAATAAAAAAACTAGGTCAATTTTATCATCCTGAAAGAAGATGTGAATCAGAATGCAGTTTTTAACCTTTTATATTGCTCTCTTCCTCAAAGTAATTGCTGTTGGAAGCCTCAGGAGCCTTAAAAAAGTCTTAGAAGGAAGTTTTAATTATAGCATTTCCTTCATTATTAAGCAAATTCTTATCTAGTACATTCTATTGATTTGTATTGGTTCAACTAATTTCTCTCAACCATTAATATTTTCAACTTGCTGTTTATTCATTTTTATCAGATATAATTGTCAGTTTTACCCAGCATTCAATTAAAGCAGTCTCTAGAAATAACTACGCTAGATGTAGCTTGTTGATCTTAGACTTTGAAATGTATAATATATTTTCTGCATTTCTAGTTAAAGTTTTGTAAAACAATAGAAGGGACATTTATTTGAACTTCTGTGTGTTCAGTCATTGAATGAATATAACACATTCTTTATTATAAAAATCAAAGAAATGGGATAACTGAAGGGATAACCTTCAAGTCAGCTCGTTCAATCATCTTTTGATACTTTTTTTCCTTAATTAGTGTGAGAAATCATTATTATTTAAATAGTTCAAGCTAGGACTAAAATTCCTTCCAACCTAATCAATAATATTATAGTGCACACGCTTATCTCATCAATTCTGCTTACTCATCATAGAATCCAACATTTTATTCATCCTTTGTGTTCAATTTATTCAAACCAAAGACTTTGCCTGGGAAAGTAATCACAAACAGTCACATCCTGGGTTTTCTGATCCTAATTGGTCAAAATACAAGCACTCACTATTCTGTGAGTCCCAGGAAAGGAAGTGATACTCTGGTTTTATGGTATTTGAATGTAAAGAGAGATGAGAGAAGCAACGTGGCCTAGTGGAAAGTGCACAGACCTGGGAATCAGAGGACCTGGGTTCTAAACCTAGCTTTACCGCTTGTCCACTATGTAACCTTGGGCAAGTCAATTAACTTCTCTGTGCCTCAGTTACCTCATCTGTAAATTAATTCAATCTCATTTACTGAGTGCTTGCTGTGTGCAAAACAATGTACTAAGTGCTTGGAAGAGTACAAAACAGCAATAAACAACACATTTCCTGCCTTCATGGGAATTAAGACTGTGAGTCTCATATGGGACATGGTCCAACTTGATTAGCTTGTATCTATCCCAGTGCTTAGTACAGTGTCTGGCACATAGTAAGTGCCTGACAAATATCACTTTAAAAAAAAGGGGTGTGAGATCAGAGAAAATGGTGGAGGGAAATTGGGAACACAGGTTAGAGTTGTAGTGGTGTGAAGGAAATTTGGGCAAAGTGAATGAACTAAATTATATTAACCAAGGAACTCCAGGGATACCAGACTGCCCTCGAGGGAAGATGGTCTGTGGCATCCTGGTCCCTGGACACTGGTCACATCAACCATCAGGCACTTTAGGCTGTGAGTTCCTTAAACAGATGTAATCCCTAAACTCTATTGTTGTCCTAGTGGAAATAGAACCACTTTGGAAATAGGTCTATTGGAGTTTGGGGGAAAGGGAGTTCCAGGTCTTGAGGGACAATATGAATCTATCAATCGATTACTGGTATCTATTTAATACTTAATATATGCTGTACTAAGCATATGGGAGAGTACAAAAGGGTTTGTAAATGCAATCCCTACCCTTAAGGAGCTTACAATCTAGTAGGGGAAACAGATATTAAAATACATTTCAGATAGGGGAAGCAATAGAATGTATAGACAAAATAATAATAATGACAATGATAATAGTAATTTTGGTACTTGTTAAGCACTTACTATGCACCAAACACTGTTCTAACTTCTGGGGTAGATTAGGACCTGGGTTCTAATCCTGACTCTGCCACACATCTTCTGTGTGACCTTAGGCAAGTTGCTTAATTTATCTGGGCCTCAGGTATTTCATTTGTAAAATGAGGATTAAGAGTGTGAGCCCCATGTGGGACAGGGACTGTGTCCAACCTGATTAACCTGTATCTACCCCAGTGCTTAGAACAGTGTTCAGCACACAGTAAGCAGTTGACAAGTATTATAATTATTATTATTGTTATAATTATTATTTGTTATTGTTAATCAAGTTGTACACAGTCCCTGTCCCAAATGGGGTTCACACTCTTAATTTCCATTTTACAGATGAGGGAACTGAGGCCTAGAGAAGTTAAGTGACTTGCCCACGGTCTCACAGCAGACAGGTCGCAGAGCTGGGATTAGAACCCACTACTTTCTGACTGCCGGGCCCATACCCTATCCACTTAGCCACATGTACATAAGTGCTTGGTCAGGGGGAGTGGGAATCAAAGTGCTTAAGAGGTACAAACCCAATGCATAGAACATGTAAAAGGGAGTGAGGATATGGTGGTAAAATGATAGGTTAATCAGTGAGGACTTCCTGGAGGAGATATGTTTTCATTAGAGGTTAATGGAGAAAGGGATGAGGCTGAGACACAGTAATTAGGTTGGTGTTAGAAGAGCAAAATGTGTGGGCTGGATTGCAGTGGCAATAGGAGGGAGTATAGGTTAGGAGGGTGTTGATTGAGTGCCAGTGGTGTGGAGCCATATGGGCAACCATTGGAGGTTTTTGAAGAGTGCTCAGGATGTTTGTTTTAGAAAAATGATGTAGGCAGCAAAGTGTAGTATGGGCTGGATAAGGGAGAGACTGGAGGCAGAGATATGATAAGTGCTTGTGCCAGTGTGGAAAGAAAGTGTCCTAGGG
Source organism: Tachyglossus aculeatus (assembly GCF_015852505.1). Taxonomy (NCBI): domain Eukaryota; kingdom Metazoa; phylum Chordata; class Mammalia; order Monotremata; family Tachyglossidae; genus Tachyglossus; species Tachyglossus aculeatus. Next base: position 29,815,850 of record NC_052079.1, on the reverse strand, counting down.
TTGGAGTGAAGGTAGAACAGATGGTATTGGTGACGGACAGAATATCTGGGTCGAATGAGAGAGATGAGATGAGTCAAGGATGCAGGCTTGTGAGACTGGCAGGATAGTGGCATTGTCTGCAGTGATGGGGAAGTTTAGGGGAGGAGAAGATTGGGTGGAGAGGTAAAGAGTTCGGTCTCGGACACGTTGTTTGAGGTGTCAGCCGGACATCCAAGTAGATGTCCCAAAGATAGGAGGAAATTTTGGAACTGCAAAGAATAGAGGTTGGATTTGGAAAGATAGATTTGTAGGAAGTGTTTAAGAGAGTTAATATGCATAATCTTGTTTGAGAGAGTACGAGAGACATAATCCTTTACAACCCAGTGGGGGAAATTAAAGTGGATCCAGAACCTGTGGGCAGTAAATACAACACTGCAACAAGGGATAATATATATATATGCTCTGAGCACAGTAAGCGCTTAATAAATACCACGTGCAGATGTATAATGGATTATTGGTGGTGCACAGGTTTTATCAGTCTCATTTGCCCACACTCATTAAATTCTTGCCACCTGTTGTCACCTCCAAACTGAAAGAACAACCACAAATTTAGCGTCTACAAAAACAAACCAAAAAAACCCTACCAAAATATAAATTCTTAATTGACCATCACCACAGATTATTTTATTGGATAGAATCTTGAACAAGCATATACTGTGCTAAATGTTTAGTTTTTACTTTTGACATATACCTTTCTCTTCTTCTCTAGTGACTCTAACCATATTACAATACACCCATCACAGCACTTAGTATTTACACACACAGCTTCCTTCAAGGGGAGTTACTGATGTTGGATTGAACTCCCTTGAATACAATTAAATTCTGAGTCACATTCATTTTAGGTACCTCTTATGCTTCACAATCTGTTTTCAACAAACCTGCTGTTTTTCGATTCTATTATGGTGAATTCAGTGGAGTAGAATATTGCACATGTTGTCCAAGCACACAGATGGTTGTAATCCTAAAAGGATATGATTGTCCTAACCTTGATTTTGGATATTATCCATTCAGTTCTGTGTTTATAAACCTCTGCAGGAATATTTTAGGTCTTTGTTCTTTCTTTATCCACTATGGCTACTGCTGAAAATGCAGAGGGCTTTATAATGGATGTGTAACTAACTTCCCTTCGATTCTTGCTTGCTATTCATGTGCTCTTTGATCAATTTTTTGCCTGGTTCATCTCCTTACTATCATTGCTTCAATGTTCCTGGGTTATGTAAAAGAAAAAGGAAAACAGAAAATTAAGTTGGCATTTTCTGGTTTGCTCTTGAGGTACCCAGTTTAGTGTCATTTCAATTTTTCAAAATTTTGTTGAAAGGTTCATTTATTCCTCCAGTTTAGAAATATAAGAGCAAAAACAAATCCTCATTTAAATCTTTTTGACAGTTCATGGCTACTTCATCCTCATCAAATATTCTACATTGCCAGCAGTCTCTTTTGTTTCCACAAGATTACCCCTTGAAGGTAGTTCACTTCCTCTACCTACTTATTAGGGACTGATCTTTTCCTTGTTATTATTCAAACACTTTCCTGCATGAATAATGTTATTTGCATTTCAAAGCCCTGTTATTACATTTAAAGCAGGAAATAACTTTAGAATTTTTTATCCTAAAAAATATCTTCACTTTTCCTTCACGTTGTATGCTAATATTTTCCTGGGAACCTCACCGGTTTTCATCTTTACGAACCTTTCCTATGGATATAAAAATTAAAAATTATCCAAACACAATCATCCATTAAGGCTGAAATACGTGAAGAGCTAACGCAATCTAGTGTTTTTAATCCTTTCTATTATTACTGGCACAGTAATTTTGGTCTTCTGTATATGGAATTATATAATATACATGAATACAAATTCTAGTCAATGTCACTATCTCCCTGGATCTAGATTTGCCTTCTCCAACTCACTCTTCATTTCTCCCAAGCCAATCTTCTATCTTAATCTTTCTCTCATCTTTTCCTCCCCTGTTCCTTCACTAAGCTGTTCCATCCCTCCCTCTCTACCACAATCCTGTAGGATACAGTTCTCACCACTTTCAAAGCCCTCCTAAAATCATTTCTCCTCCAATAAGCCTTCCCTTAGCTTCCAACATCCCAAGTCACCTGTAGCCTGGCATAGTGGATAGAGCATGGATCTGGGAGTAGGAAGGTCAAGGCTCCTCCACTTGTCTGCTGGGTGAGCTTGTCAAATCACTTCACTTCTCTGCACCTCAATTATCTCACCTGTAAAATGGGGATTGATATAAGATCCATGATTTAGTTATTATATTAATGTCTTCTTCTCTAGTCTGTAGGAGATCAGTGAGGTAAGGTAGGAGGGGGCAAACTGATTGAGTGCTTTAAAGCAAAGTGTAATAAATTTCTGTTTGATGCAGAGGTGGCTGGATAACCATTAGAGGTTCTTAAGGAGTGGGGAAATATGGACTGATTGGTTTTGTAGAAAAATGATCCCAGCAGCAGAGTGGAGTATGGATTGGAGTGGGGAAAGACAGGAGGCAGGGAGGTCAGTTAGGAGGCAGATACAATAGTAAAAGCAGGATAGGATAAATGGTTGGATCAGCATAGCAGCAGTTTGGATGGAGAGGAAAGGGCAGATTTTAGCAGTCTGTGAACTGGATTTGGTGACCAAATTAATACATTGGTAGAACGAGAGAGATAAGTAGAGCACTACATGAATATTACAAGCTTTTGAGATATGGAAGATTGTGGCACTGTCTACAGTGAAGGGAAATACATTGGGAGGACATTGTTTGGGTGGAAAGATAAGGAGTTGTATTTTGGATACATTTAGCTTGAGGTACAGGTTAGAGGGTATAGGTTAGTTGAATTTGAGCTAGCTGAGTTAGTTATACTTAGTTGAGTATAGATTAGAGGGTGACAAATTAGAAGGACAATGGGGAAAGGAATAAGAACAGATTGACTTACAGGAGAGTTATCAAATAATAATTGTGGTATTTGTTAAGCGCTTACTATGTGACACTGTACTAAGCGCTGGGGTAAATACAAGCAAATCAGAGTGAACACAATCCCTGTCCCACATGGGGCTCACAGTCTCAATCCTCATTTTACAGATGAGGGAACTGAGCGACAGAGAAGTGAAGTGACTTGCCCAAGGTCACACAGCAGACATGTGGTGGAGCTGGGATATGAACCCATGACCTTCTGACTCCAAGGCCTGTGCTCTATCCACTGTGCTTTATCAAAACCACAATGTGCCTTCACCCTGCCTATATTTTCAAATAAAATGGGGAAAAGGAAAGATTTTCAGGATTAAATGGTTGAACTGTTGTAGAATTAGGAATTCTTTGCAGAAGAAGGATCAATCAATCAATCATATTTATTGAGCACTTACTGTATGCAGAGAACCGTACTAAGTACTCAAAAGAGTACAGTACAACAGAGTTGGTAGACATTTTCCCCACTCACAATGAGTTAACTGTCTGGAGGATCCTTCCATTGCTTTGAGAGATGCACAGTGGTGGACCATAGATCATAAAACCATGAGAAACAATCAATCAATCAATCAATTGTATTTAATGAGCACTTACTGTGTGCAGAGCACTGTACTAAGCGCTTGAGAAGTCCAAGTTGGCAATACATAGAGACGGTCCCTACCCAACAGCCGGCTCACAGTCTAGAAGGGGGAGACAGACAACCAAACAAAACATATTAACAAAATAAAATAAATAGATCAATCAATCAATCAATCATATTTATTGAGCTTACTGTGTGCAGAGCACTGTACTAAGCGCTTGGGAAGTCCAAGTTGGCAACACATAGAGACGGTCCCTTACTGAACTGAGAAGCTGGATGGATGTCTAGGGACAAGGAAGCCAACCAGAATGGGCTTGAAGGGGCACAGTACTGGGGAAAGAATCAGTTGGAACTGGCATTGGTGCTGTAACTGACTCTGAGAATCATTCTGGACACATCTCCCCAGTCTTCAAAGACCTCTGAAGTTTCCTTACCTCCCAGCCTCAAGCAGAAACTCAGCTTTAAGGCAACTGGTCAGTCCATGGTATTTATTGAGCACTTACTGTGTGCAGGAAACTGTACTAGGCACTTGGGAGAATACAATAAATCAGAGTTGGTAGACTCAATCCCTGCCCACAAGGAGTTTACAGTCTAGAGGGCCAGGGAGACATTAAAATAAATTATGGATACGTATGTAAATGCTGTGGGTCTGAGAGTGGGATGAATATCAAGTACTTAAAGGGTACAGATCCAAGTGCATTGGAGACACAGAAGTTAGAGGGAGCTGGGGAAAACAGAAGGCCTCTTTGGATAAGATGTGGCCTTAACAGGGCTTTTAAGTTGGGGAGAATGGTGGTCTAGTGTATATAGAAGTGGAGGGAGTTCCAGGCCAGAGAGAGGACATGAGCAAAGGGTCAGCGATGAGCTTGATGAGATCGAGGTGCAATGAATAAGTTGGCATTAGAGGAGTAAAGTGTGCGGTTTGGGTTGTAGTGGGAAATCAGCAAGGTAAGATTGGAGTGGGTGGGCTGATTGAGTGCATTAAAGCTGATGGTAGAAGTTTCTGTCTGAGGCTTGAGGATGAATAACCCCTTGAGGTTCCTAAGAAGCGGTGAGATACGGACTGAATGTTGTTTTTGAAAAAGACACTCAATCAGCTCTCCCTCTCTTACCTCTGCACGCTCCGATTCCACTACAACCCAGCCCACAGACTTCCCTCTTCTCAAGCTTACCTATTCTCTGTGCCTCACTCTTATCTCTCTCAACTTGACTCTTTGCAGCCAACCTCTTGCCTGGAACTCTCTCCTCCACATCTGGCAAATCACTACTCATCTTCAAAGCCTAACTATAAAATCACAACTCCTTCAGGAATAATTCCTTGACTAATTTCTCACCTCCCCACCTCCCCACCTCCCCACTGCATTTTCCTACCTTTTGAACCACTTTTACTTTTTTATCTTCACTTAGGTACTCATCCCCTTCCTTATCCCTCCAACTCCAACACTGATGTACATAATGTCTTCATACTCAGTTGTTTTTCCTACCTGTAAAATATTTTTATTTCTGTCTCCCAGGCTACATTCTATAATTCCTTGAGGGTGGAGATCAAGTTCATTTACTTTACTGAACTCTCCCATGTGCTTAGTACAGTACTCTGCACATAGTAAGCACTCAGTAAATACCTTTGACTAGTTACAGGACTGGCCAAGATTGGAACAGTGTGCATACTTATGTCCTTGGGCTATACCACAAGTTTGCCCACTGAGCCTTAGAACAAAATGTCCATTCACTTGCCAACATTTGAGTCATCTAAGCATGGCCTTGTCTTTGCACGGTGAAATTCAAGTCTCTATTTTCCCCTTAAAATTAATTTTACTGATAGCCTAAAGCATCTGGGTAGTAACCTCAACATTTTGTTATGCTTATGTAGAAATTTGTTCTCTAGATGATGAGAAGGTGAAAAAAGCATTATGTTTTCATAATTTTTTATGAACTTTTTAGGTCTATCAATATATGCATGAAACCATTGCGGTTAATGGCTGTCCTGAATTCCATGCAAGGGCCACTGCCAAGGTAAGATTTGTGCAACTTTAAAAATATACTCTACCCCAGTGGTTTAGTAATTGATTGTGCGCGTGTGTGTTTCAGGTATTCTCGTGTGTTCACTGTAAGAAAATTTAGACATCAGTGGCAGCCCAGAGTCTAGAACCAGTACTACTTCCCAGGTAAAAAAAATCATAATGGAAAATTCAACATTTCTGCTGCTTCTGTAGCTTAAGAAAAGAGAATGATATCATTGAATTCACTGAAAGTCAGTTTGGCTCAAGCAACTCTACTGGTTCATGGTATGGAATACTACATGGTTTTCTTCTACTACTCTAGATTACAAGAGGGCCTATTCACTAATTGTATTCCTCTGCAAAAGTCTCATAAATTAAGATTAGATATGTAGACTTCTCATGCTTCATGCATTGATATGATTTTCTGGTGTATCCAGCCATGTAGTATGTGTCATGGTTACAGAACGTCATAGCCAGAGGAGCAACTTTGTCACCTAATAGAAAAGAGAACTGGTTGCTTTTTATCAGCCTTCAGCCAAGTTCCTTGTTTGTACTTGAACCTGAGAGCTAGAGAGTATAAAGGAATGTAAGCAATCATCAGATATTCTGGAAAATAACGGTTAAAAAGCAAATGCATCCATAAAACAAAGCATATTTGAAAGTCCAAAATATTCTCTCAAAGGTATGTATTCTCATATTTCAGAAATGATTATGTCGGATAAATTGAAAATAATAAGACAGTGAAAACATAACTCTTCCATCTCCAATTTCTTCTCTACATTTCATTCTCTTTGGGCATAAGCTTTTAGTTGACTTTCATTATAATTTCACTCTCCCCTATTTTTGTGTTCAAACTTTGGGTCAACACTGTAGATTTTAGATGGTTCATGCTACCGGACATAAGTTAACCTCCTCATTAGTTCATGATTTAACCAGTGAAGTTTAACTAAAAATTGCTTTCTCCTGGATATAATTAAGAGTGGGTGGTGTTCTAAGAGCACTGGGTCATGTTTTACCATTCTCATTTCTTATTCATATAGAACAGCAGGATAATAGAGCAATGTTGCAATAGTACAACATTTTCTGGTTGTTTCTGGGCTGTCTGTATTGCATTTTTAGTGCATCCATGAGGGCCATTTAATCTGTGCATGATGACAGGGTTTGCACGAGCAAATGCACGTAGCTGAGAATGAGTCATTATTTTCATCATTTACTCTCTGGCATTATTAACCATAGGTGGGAGCATAATGCTACACTGAAGTTCATATTACTGTATACCAGTAATATAACAAAGTCGTAGTTAATATTTCTCCATAGTTTACACGATAGTCACTTGATCAAGGGAGTGGATCGGTTGTTTCTTAGAGGTGACTGAGTACATGGATAATTTTATTTTTTGAAACAAACTTTCCTTCTCTTTCCTTGCTTAGCTTTGCATTAGTTTTCTGAAGAGGAAATAATATTGCCATGTTCATTGCTCATGCTGAAAAATTATAAAGATTATATTCTAAACTGTAGACTCTATTAAGCTCATTTTGGGAAGTGAAGGTGTCTGCCCACTCTATCGTATTATACTCTCCCAAGAGCTTAGTACACTGCTCTGTACACGGTAAGCACTCAATAAATGTCATGGTGAGAATATTCCTGAATTGTTTCTTACATTTGTAAAGACCTTTGTAAATAAGCATAAAACAATTTATTTACTCAAATATAATTATGAGTTAACAGTCCTATATTTTGGTTTGCTCTCTTTATCAACCCAAGTTACTTGATTAAAATCCTGAAAGGTAAATAATAATGACCGTGGTATTTGTTAAGGAATTACTATGTGCTAAACACAGTACTAATCCCTGAGGGAGATACAAGTTGATTAAGCAGCCTGGCTTAGTGGAAAGAGCACAGGCTTGGGAGTCAGAGGATGCGGGTTCTAATCCCGGTTTCGCCACTTGTCTGCTGTGTGACCTTGGCCAAGCCACTTAACTTCTCTGTGCTTCAGTTACCTCATCTGTAAAATGGGGATTAAGATTATGAACCCCATATGTGATAACCTTAGAACAGTGCTTGGCACATAGTAAGTGCTTAACAAATACTATAATTATTATTATTATCATTATATGCAGCACACTCCTGGACCAAAGAAGTCTAAAGGTAAAAAAAAGAAGCAGGAAATAGTATAAAAATACCAGATTTATGTAGTTTTATCATCAAATTTCATATAATGTCATCCAAAATCTGAGTGTTCAAACCCATTACTTTGGCATTTCTTCTGTAAATTAATCATTCATATTTAGAAAGGGAATTAATTTGCTACAATCATGATCAAGTCTTGCATTAAGCAAGGTTACCTACCTAAACTGAATTTCAGTTCACAGGCATAAGGTGCCTTAGTAACAAAACAGAACAAGTGTATTTGTTTTCTTTTTTTGCAGGTGAACCAAGGCTAATGTTTGAAAGAGTGATGTGTTTTCACTCACATGTTTCTGTGCCGCCGCATGCACTAGAAGTGCCTACTCTCGCACCCATTGCCGAATCACTGTCTTTTCTTCCAGGCGACGGTGGCAGCTTTTGCAGCCAGCGAAGGTCATTCCCACCCTAGAGTGGTGGAACTGCCGAAGACGGATGAAGGCCTTGGCTTCAACGTGATGGGAGGAAAGGAGCAGAACTCCCCAATTTACATTTCTCGCATCATCCCGGGAGGAGTGGCGGAAAGACATGGCGGCCTGAAGAGAGGGGACCAGCTGCTTTCGGTTAATGGCGTGGTAGGTTCAGAAAGATGTGGAACTTTTGATTCTTTTTAATTTTCCCCAAGTTCATTCCTTCAATTGCATTCATTGAGTGCTTATTTTGTGCAAAGCACTGTACTAAGCACTTGGGAGGGTACAATTTAACAACAAACAGACATATTCCCTGCCTACAACAAGCTCACAGTCTTGGTTTTCTGGGGTCTGTTTCAAATCCTTTTTAGATGGTGTACGTTTCTGCTATCATTGAAATTTATACTCTCCCTGCAAGGGGCTGGGATGGAGATGGAGAAAAACGTTATTTGCAGATAACAATAATAATTGTGGTATTTGCTAAGCTCTTAATGTGTGCCAGACACTGGACTAAACATTGGGGTAGTTACAAGTAAATCAGGTTGGATACAGTCACTGTCCCACGTGGGGCTCACAGTCTCAATCCCCATTTTACAAATGAGGTAACTAAGGCACAGAGAAGTGAAGTGACTTACCCAAGGTCTCACTGCAAACAAGTGGCAGAGTTGGGATGAGAACCCATGACTTTCTGAGTCCCAGGCCTGTGCTCCATCCGCTACATCTTGCTGCTCCTCCACGGCATGGCGGCCTTAAGCATTGTGTAGGTGGCACTGCCCTTTCTTAGCTATGGTCAGGGAATCATAACTTATCATCTCTGCTTATCTGTTCCCATACGTAACCCCAGTTAGTGTGGTCCTTGATGGGCTCACTGAGAAGGAACACTAGGACGTATGGAAAATCGAATATGTTGAGACCAGGGACACAGCATGCATTGGTGTTATCATTCAGGTTATACTGTACTCTCTCAAACTCTTAGCACAGTGCTCTTCAAATAGTAACCTCTCAGTAAATGTAATTGATTGATTCAGAACATTTTTCAGAAGTTAACCCAGTGCTGCCTGGACAAATAACTTTTCTCAGGGTTTTTGTGGGGGTTTTTGGGTTATTTTTTTAAATGATATTTGTAAAGCACTTACTTTGTGCCAGGCCCTGCAATAAGCACTGTGGTAAATACAAGCTAATCAGGTTAGACACAGTCAATGTTCCACACGGAGTGCCTGGTCTTAATCCCCATTTTACAGATGAGGTAACTGAGGCCCAGAGAAGTGAAATGACTTTCCTAAGTGACATAGCCAACAAGTGGCAAAGCTGGGATTAGAACCCAGGTCCTCTGATATCCAGGCCTGTGCTCTTTCCACTAGACTATTCTGCTTTTCAGGGGTTGCCTGAAACCTCCCCTTTCACCTTGGTCAAGAGTCTCTTCTGAGTTCCCTCCTCATCCCAGAGAACATAGACATCACTTCTGGCCCTGGGCCTTTGCGACAGGAGTCCAGATAATAATAATAGTAATTATGATAATAGTATTTGTTAAGTGTTTACTAGGTGTCAAGCATTGTTCTATGTGCTGTGGTAGATATAAGATAATCAGGTTGAATGCAGTCCCTTTGCCACATGGGACTCACAGTCTTAATCTCATTTTACAGATGAGGTAACAGGCATAGAAAAGTGAAGTGATTTTTCTGGGATCACACAGCAGACAAGTGGTGGGGCCGGAATTAAAACCTAGGTCCTTCTAACTCCCAGGCTCATTATGCCAGGGAACTTCTCTGGAAGTGGGCTGGTGCTTATAATAAAAACACCAGATATAAAGGCATCTAGTGCATTAGCAGATGGTAGACAGACTGGCTGAAAAATGGATTGTTCAGTATACAGCTGGATGAGCGATCACCTGATCTGCAACAATGTACTCAGTGTCACTTGGGAGGATGAACAGAGGAAGTTTGTCTCGTGGTAATTTTTCTCTTTCCAGGAACTGGCAGACTCTCTTCAGGGTATCAACAGGAATGTGGTAGGCTTGGGGTTCCTGAGACCCCTGGTTTAACTCCAGGCTTAACAGAAGCACCAGGAGGTCCAGGGAAAAGTGGGTGGGCTAGTGAAAAGTGTACAAAACTGGTAGTCAGATGATCTGGGTTCTAATCCTGTCTCTGCCACTTGCACTCTGAATGGCCTTAGGTAAAGCCTTTTAACTTCTCTGTGCCTCAGTTTCTTCATCTGCAATAACTTATATCCCTTTTCCTTCCTCCTACTGTCAGTAAAATATTTTAGCTTTGTGAGGCCAGGAAACTTGTCTACTAATTCTATTGCCCTCTCCCAAGCACCTAGCACAGAACTCTGCACAGAGTGGGAACACAATAAATATTATTGATTGAGCTGTCAGTCAATTTATGGTAATACAATAAAAACCTATGGTGATAGTCTTACTGAAAAAGGTAGAATCACTATAGAATTTTAACTCCCAAAGCTGTCCTTCTTTATTCCATCTCTAAACATGAACTTAAAGCAGTTTGGTACCAAATGAACAAACCAATCCAAATTTAGGGTGCATTCTGAGACTATGCTAATATTAAACTCTGTTCACATTTCTACAATATCAAATCAGAGCAATCAGAGAGATGTAGCTGGATAACTCAATCATTGAGGTCAAAATAGTTATCAAGTACAGGAAGAGAAGTCTGCCGAGTCCATTAGACCCTGACTATTCCATTTATTTCTTAATAGCTTTGGACTCATTTAAATAGATATTACCGGTAAAGTTCAAGGAAGGTAATATGTTCTGCTGCTATCTGTAAAATTCACTTTGGTTTTTATGTTTTAAGGTTTGTCACTTAGTTCAAGTCTCTTTCCCTGCACTCCATTTGGTATAAGATTCAGGTAATGAGTCCCCATAGATGTAAAAAAGGCTCAAGGTTGGCCTTCTCCTTTTTCCTATCCTAATAAATTTCTGGCCAAGAGAACAGACTGTTGAAGGCATAAGGGTTCTTCTTCATATGATGATGATAAATGTAGTATTTGTTAAGCTCTTACTATATGCTAAGCACTGTATTATGAGCTGGCATAGATGCAAGAAAATCAAGCATGCACTGTAGAAGGGAGAAGAACAGGTATTTAATTCCCATTTTACTAATGAAGATGAGGCCCAGAGGAGTTAAATGACTTGCCCAATGTCACACAGCAGACAAGGGTGGAGTCAGTACTAGAACCCAGGTCCTCTGACTCCAAGGCATGTTCCCTTTCCACTAGGTCATGATGCTGCTGGCTGCCTAAAAACTGTTCAGATTAGAAGTTCTGCTTTTGAATGGAAATTATGGGGTAAAATGCCAATCCCTCCTGCCCTCTAAGAAGCACAGACTTGTTTCATAACAGTAAATGGGGAAATCACTTTCAATTATCCTTGATGTGAAACAAAATCACTTAGGGAGTAATAGAGTATATAAAATATTCATTCATTCATTCTATCATATTTATTGAGCACTTACTGTGTGCAGAGCACTGTACTAAGCGCTTGGGAAGTACAAGTTGGCAACATATAGAGACGGTCCCTACCCAACAGCGGGCTCACAGTCTAGACGGGGGAGACAGAAAACAAAACAAAACATATTAACGAAATAAAATAAATAGAATAAATATGTACAAGTAAAATAAATAAATAGAGTAATAAATATGTACAAACATATATACATATATACAGGTGTTGTGGGGTGGGGAAGGAGGTAAGGCGGGGGGATGGGGAGGGGAAGGAGGTGGAGAGGGAGAAGGTGGCTCAGTCTGGGAAGGCCTCCTGGAGGAGGTGAGCTCTCAGTAGGGTTTTGAAGGGAGGAAGAGAGCTAGCTTGGCGGATGTGCAGAGGGAGGGCATTCCAGGCCAGGGGGAGGATGTGGGCCAGAGGTAGATGGCGGGACAGGCGAGAACGAGGCACAGTGAGGAGGATAGCGGCAGAGGAGCGGAGGGTGCGGGCTGGGCTGGAGAAGGAGAGAAGAGAGGTGAGGTGGGAGGGGGCGAGGTGATGGACAGCCTTGAAGCCAATTGTGAGGAGTTTTTGTCTGATGTGTAGGTTGATTGGTAGCCACTGGAGATTTTTGAAGAGGGGAGTAACATGCCTAGAGTGTTTCTGCACAAAGATGATTCGGGCAGCAACGTGAAGTATAGATTGAAGTGGGGAGAGACAGGAGGATGGGAGAGCAGAGAGAAGGCTGATGCAGTAATCCAGTTGGAATAGGATGAGAGATTGAATAAGCAGGGTAGTGGTTTGGATGAAGAGGAAAGGGCAGAAAAGGGGGAAATATGTTCCTAAGTACTTCAGTGGAGTAGTGGGAAAGGCCATGGTAACAATCCCTAGATGGCTCAGAATCGCGGAGGTGAGAACCTGGGGGATACAAAGTGGGAGATTAGAGATTCTTCAGGGAGGGTCTCATAAAATTATGGTGCTTGTTAAGCACTTACTATGTTCAAAGCACTGTTCTATGCTCTGGGGTAGATACAGGGCATTCAGGTTGGACACAGTCCCTGTCCCATATGGGGCTCACATTCCTAATCTTCATTTTACAGATGAAGGAACTGAGGCCCAGAGAAGTTAAGTGACTTGCCCAAGGTCACAGAGCAGACAAGGGGCAGAGCTGTCATTAGAACCCATGACTTTCTGACTCCCAGGCCTGTGCATTATCCACTAAGCCATGCTGTTTCTCACGGAGGAGACGATCTCAGAAGTGCTTTCAAGGTGATTTGAGTTATGGTGGGTTGGCTATAGAGAGGATTTCTGTTGGCTAGGATGGAGTTTGATACTCAGGGAGCAGGAATTCCCCACATGGGGAAGGGGTAGGTCTGAGATAGGAGGACACCAGAATGAGGCACAGTGAGTAAGGAATGGAAATTGCGAGCTGATGAGTAGTGGGAGAGAGAAGAGTGGAAAAATAGAAGGAAGATTGCCTGTTGAGTTCCTTAAAGTCAACAGACTTCTAGACTGTGAGCTCGCTATTGGGTAGGGACCATCTCTATATGTTGCCAACTTGTACTTCCCAAGCGCTTAGTACAGTGCTCTGCACACAGTAAGTGCTCAATAAATATGATTGAATGAATGAATGAACAGAGAGGAATTTCTCCTTGATGTAGAGAGGACTGGGGAGCCACTGGAAGTTTTTGAAGAGTGGGGAGATGATTGTTATAGGGCATTTTGGAAAAAAAATGATGCAAGTACCAGAGTGAACAATCGACCAGAGGTAGGGAGACCAACTGGGAGGCTGCTTCAATAATTGGGCCGGGATGGGATTGGAAATATGGAAGAAGAAACTACAAAATTTGGCAACAGATGAATACAGAATACAGATGTATTCTATTTCTGTCAACGCTATCCCATCTATCTTGCCGCCAACGTCTCTCTCTTGTCCTGCCTCCGGCCTGGACTCCCTTCCTCTTCATATACAACACACCACCACTCTCCCCACCTTCCAAGTTTTATTAAAACCTCATCTTCTCCAAAAGGACTCCCCCGACTAAGCCCTCATTTCCCTTACTCCTCTCTCTTCTGTGCTGCCCTGGCACTTGGATTTGTTACCTTTATTCATCCCACCCTCAGCCCCATAGCACCTGTGTACATATCCGTAAATTTATTTTATTGTCTGTCTCCCCCTCTAGATGATAAATTTGTTGTGGGAAGGAAATATGTCTGCATAACCGGTCACATCGTACTCTCCCAAGTGCTTAGTACAGTGCTCTGCACACAGAAAGCTCTAAATAACTATGATGAATTGATCAATGTAAGCAAACGACACTTGGGGGGAAAGTGTAATGGTTGCTCTCCTTGACAGCCATCCCCATCGTTACAAATCACCTTCAAACATCCATTGCTTTTCCTTATGCATCTCTAACTTTTCTTTCTTTGAACACATTATGGCATGCTCACCCTTTTTTTAATGATATTTGTTAAGTATTTATTGTGTGCCAGGCACTGCACTGAGCACTTGGGTAGATACAAGCTAATCAGTTTGAACATAGTCCAGTCCCACATGGGACTCACAATCTTAATCCCCATTTTACAGAAGAGGTAACTGAGGCATAGAAAAGTGACTTGCCCAAGCTCACTCAATAGACAAGTGGCGGAGCCAATATTAGAGCATGAGAGAGTATGAGAAGCAGCATGGCTCAGTGGAAAGCATGGGCTTGGGAGACTGAGGTCATGGGTTTGTTTCCTGGCTCTGCCACTTGTCAGCTGTGTGACTTTGGGCAAGTCACTTAACTTCTCTGGGCCTCAGTTACCTCATCTGTAAAATGGGGATTAAGACTGTGAGCCCCATGTGGGACAACCTGATCACCTTATATCCTCCCCAGCGCTTGGAACAGTGCTTTGCACATAGTAAGTGCTTAACACATGCCATCTTTATTATTATTATTATTATTATTAGAACCCAGGTCCTTCCAACTCCCAGGCCCATCCTCTATCCACTAGGCTCTTTGCTTTTCATCTCATAGATTCATTAATTCAAACCCTCCTTAAACCTATTGATGGTTTTGGCCAGCACCACCACTTCCTGTGAAAACAAACCCCATATGTTTACCACTGAAGTATGAAAATGTGTTTTCATCTGTGCTTCTGCAACTTCCAAGAATAGATCTTGCTCTTTGTCTTTCTCTGATTCTCATCACATGGAGAGAATACCCCAAAGCAGATGGAATCAAACAGTAAATGTCACCCGCAACTCAGGACGATCAATCAATCAATCAATCAATCGTATTTATTGAGTGCTTACTGTGTGCACAGCACTGTACTAAGCGCTTGGGAAGTACAAGTTGGCAACATATAGGGAGGTCCCTACCCAACAGTGGGCTCACAGTCTAGAAGGGGGAGACAGAGAACAAAACAAAACATATTAACAAAATAAAATAAATAGAATAGATATGTACAAGTAAAATAAATAAATAGAGTAATAAATATGTACAAACATATATACATATATACAGGTGCTGTGGGAAAGGGAAGGAGGTAAGGCGGGGGAGGTGGAGAGGGGGAGGAGGGGGAGAGGAAGGAGGGGGCTCGGTCTGGGAAGGCCTCCTGGAGGAGGTGAGCTCTCAGTAGGGCCTTGAAGGGAGGAAGAGAGCTAGCTTGGGGATGTGGGGAGGGAGGGCATTCCAGGCCCGGGGGAGAACGTGGGCTGGGGGTCGATGGCGGGACAGGCGAGAACGAGGCATGGTGAGGAGATTAGCGGCAGAGGAGCGGAGGGTGCGGGCTGGGCTGTAGAACACTTGGAAGCTGCTCTTCAGACTCTGCACCCTGATGTGTTACAAATAGGGTCTGGTGTTTAGGTGCCAGAAATTCAGAGTGAGGCCAGCTGACAAGGGTTGTACTGACAAGCCACACTTGACATTTATAAAGGACAGGGAATGTGTCAGCTTATTGATTACTGTACTCTTCCAAGCACTTAGAACAGTGCTCTGCACACAGTAAGTGCTCAATGTATGTGACTGACTGAATGAGAAGCGCATATCCTGGTGGAAAGAGCACAGGCCTGGGAGTTAGAGGACCTGGGTTTTAAAGCAGCATGGCTCAGTGGAAAGAGCACAGGCTTTGGAGTCAGAGGTCATGGGTTCAAACCCTGGCTCTGCCACTTGTCTGCTGTGTGACTTTGGGCAAGTCACTTAACTTCTCTGTGCCTCAGTTACCTCATCTGTCAAATGGGGATGAAGACTGTGAGCCCCCTGTGGGACAACCTGATCACCTTGTAACCTCCCCAGTGCTTAGAACAGTGCTTTGCACATAGTAAGCACTTAATAAATGCCATCGTTATTATTATTATCAATCCCAACTCTGCCACTTCATTCATTCATTCGTTTATTCAGTCGTATTTATTGAGCGCTTACTCTGTGCACAGCACTGTAGTAAGTGCTTGGAAACTACAATACAGCAACAAAGAGAAACAGTCCCTGCCCAGAGCAGGCTTGCCTATTGTGTGATCTTGGGCAAATCAACTTCACTTCTCAATGCCTCAGTTTCTCCACTGGTAACATGGGGATTAAATACCCCATAGCCCCTCTCCCTTTTGACTGTGAGTCCCATATGGGACAAGGACTGTGCCCAATCTGCTTAGATTGTATCTTCCCCACTGCTTGGCACATAGTAAATGTTTAACAAATGTTACCATTAGAACTGTGATAGGAATCAGATATCGAGATCTGTGATAACGATTGCATAGAGACAGTCTAACCTGAATTACTTTATTCCACAGCATTGCACAGGGGTTTCCCTCATAATGATAACAACAATAGTAACAATAATAATAACAATAATAAAAAAATTAAGTGTTTGCTATGTGTTAAGCACTAATCTAAATGCTGGGGAAGATACAAGATAATCTAGTCAGAGGCAGTCCCTGCCCCACACAGTGCTCACAATCTAAATAGGATGGAGAACAGGTATCGAATCTCCATTGTACAGATGAGGTAACTGAGGCAGAGAGAAGTTAAGTGACTGGCTCAAATTGCACAGCAGGTATGTGGTGGACCTGGGTTTAGAACCCTGGTCCTCTGACACTCAGGCCTGTGCTCTTTCCACTAGGCCATTCTTCTCCCTTATTAATAATTGTTCATATTCACAGAAGACATTACTGCTATTGAAGCTCACCTATTAGTGAGTATGTGGCTGAAAAGGAGAATATGAGATCCTCAGTACTGGACCTACTGGGCATGCAAAGAGGTTATCAGTTGCTGTCTTGTATTTATCTTGCTCAGTGCTGTTTTCTCATTTGTGTCCTTGTCTTCTTTTCCATGAGAAGACATTGCTCAAAGAGAGCTACTCTCTTCTTGTTGGTAGTGGTACTATCTTCAGTAATTGACTACCAGTTTATAGCTGGGATGCAGCATTATCTGACCGTTTGTTTCACCCTGTCCTAAAAATGCTGCCTCTGCCCTCTTTGCTTCCAGTTTTCTCAATTTCAACACTCCTTGCAGCAGCTTTTTTGGGGCTCCTTTCATCACTATCATTCTCCTCAGATTTCCACCCAGCAGAGATATGTTGATATTCACATAGAATTGATGCTAGGAGACTGACTAGTGACTTAGAACCTCACTGTTCACAATATATAGCACCAGGGATAACCCCTCCGGGATACTTCCTGGCACTTGGACATTTTGTCTTTCCCAATCTTCCCACACCTCCTCCCTCCATGTCCAGAATTTCTCTCCAGGGACAGGGTGGGGATTCCCCATCGTGGTTTAGACCCAAGAGAAGCTTCGGACAAGTTGGTTGGAAAGTATGAATTCATACGTCAAATCTAAATAAATGTACTGGATACTTTGAAACAGATTCAACTCTATTTCCATTTGAGGATTCAGAAAAGTGATTTTGCCTAACAAATCCCACTTTCTCACATTCACCCCCTCATTCACCCCCTCACATTCACATTATTCGCCTCTACCACCCCCTCCAGATTCTTGTAGCTGTCATCTACCGCCCCCCCAGCCCCACCTCCAACTTCTTTAATGATTTTGACCCCTTCCTCACCTTCCTTCTCTCCTTTTCCATGCCCACTCTGATCCTCGGAGACTTCAACATCCACATGGATATCCCTGGTGACTCATCTGCTGCCCGCCTTCTATCTCTCCTTGATGCTGCCAACCTCTTGCTCCATCCCCACCTCGCCCACTCACCAACTTGGTCATACCCTCGACCTCATCATCTCCTACCGCTACACTGTGTCCACCCTTACCAACTCTGAAATCCCTCTCTCTGATCATAATCTTCTCACCTGCCTCCTCACTCACACTCCTTTCCCTTGTAAATCGTTATTACTCCCTCACAGAGATCTCCGCTTTCTTGACCCCATCCAACTTTCTGAGCACCTCACACCCAACCTTGCCTCCCTTTCCTCTCTACCCAATCTTGATGATCAGATTGCTGATCTCAATTCTACCCTTTCTACTCAGATAGACTCACTTGCTCCCCTTTCCCTTTGCCACTCTCATACCACTAACCCACAGCCATGGATCACTGCCACTGTCTGCCTCCTTCACTCTTATGCTCGAGCTGCTGAATGCTGCTGGCAAAAGTCTAAACACCATGCCAACCTCGTTCACTTCAAGTTTATCTTTTCCTGCCTTAACTCAGCCCTCTCCTCTGCCAGACAAAACTATTTCTCCTCCCTTATTGACACCCATGCCCATCATCCCCGTCAGCTCTTCCGTACATTCAATTCCCTTCTCAGGCCCCCGGTTCCTCCCCCTCCTCCTTCCCTCACCCACAATGATCTGGCCTCCTACTTCATTAATAAAATTAAATCCATCAGGTCTGACCTCCCCAATGTCACTCCCTCCACTTCTCCAACCCCACAGCTGTCAACACTCTGCTACTCTCCCATCCTTCCCAGCAGTATCCTCAGAGGAGCTCTCCTCCCTCCTCTCAAGTGCTACTCCGGCCACGTGTGCTTCTGACCCCATTCCTTCTCATCTCATGAAATCTCTCACTCCGTCCCTTCTCCCCTCCTTAACTTCCATCTTCAACCGCTCACTCTCCACTGGTTCCTTCCCCTCTACCTTCAAACATGCCCATGTCTCTCCCATCCTAAAAAAAACCCTCTCTTGACCCCACCTCACCTTCTAGTTATCGCCCCATCTCCCTACTACCATTCCTTTCCAAACTCCTTGAACGAGTCATCTACATACGCTGCCTCGAATTCCTCAACACCAACTCTCTCCTCGACCCCCTCCAGTCTGGCTTCCATCCCCTACATTCCATGGAAACTGCCCTCTCAAAGGTCACCAATGACCTCCTGCTTGCCAAATCCAATGGCTCCTACTCTATCCTAATCCTCCTCGACCTCTCAGATGCCTTCGACACTGTGGACCACCCCCTTCTCCTCAACACGCTATCCAACCTTGGCTTCACAGACTCCATCCTCTTCTGGTTCTCCTCTTATCTCTCCGGTCGTTAATTCTCAGTCTCTTTTGCAGGCTCCTCCTCCCCCTCCCATCCCTTTACTGTGGGAGTTCCTCAAGGTTCAGTTCTTGGTCCCTTTCTGTTCTCGATCTACACTCACTCCCTCGGTGACCTCATTCGCTCCCATGGCTTCAACTATCATCTCTATGCTGATGACACCCAAATCTACATTTCTGCCCCTGCTCTCTCCCCCTCCCTGCAGGATCGCATCTCCTCCTGCCTTCAGGACATCTCCATCTGGATGTCTGCCCGCCACCTAAAACTCAACATGTCCAAGACTGAACTCCTTGTCTTCCCTCCCAAACCCTGCCCTCTCCCTGACTTTCCCATCACTGTTGATGGCACTACAATCCTTCCCATCTCACAGGCCCATAACCTTGGTGTTATTCTCAACTCCGCTCTCTCATTCTCCCCACACATCCAAGCCGTCACCAAAACCTGCCGGTCTCAGCTCCGCAACATTGCCAAGATCTGCCCTTTTCTCTCCATCCAAACCGCTACCCTGCTCATTCAAGCTCTCATTCTAACCCGTCTGGACTACTGTATCAGCCTCCTCTCTGATCTCCCATCCTCTTGTCTCTCCCCACTTCAATCCATACTTCATGCCGCTGCCCGGATTGTCTTTGTCCAGAAACGCTCTGGACATGTTACTCCCCTCCTCAAAAATCTCCAGTGGCTACCAATTAACCTACGCATCAGGCAGAAACTCCTCACCCTCAGCTTTAAGGCTCTCCATCACCTCGCCCCCTCCTACCTCACCTCCCTTCTCTCCTTCTACAGCCCAGCCCGCACCCTCCGCTCCTCTGCTGCTAATCTCCTCACCATGCCTCGTTCTCGCCTGTCCCACTGTTGATCCCCAGCCCACATCATCCCCCTGGCCTGGAATGCCCTCCCTCCCAACATCCGCCAAGCTAGCTCTCTTCCCCGCTTCAAGGCCCTACTGAGGGCTCACCTCCTCCAGGAGGTCTTCCCAGACTGAGCCCCCTCCTTCCTTTCCCCCTCCTCCCCTTCTCCATCCCCCCTGCCTTACCTCCTTCCCTTCCCTACAGCACCTGTATATATGTATATATGTTTGTACATATTTATTACTCTATTTATTTATTTATTTTACTTGTACAAATCTATTCTATTTATTTTATTTTGTTAATATGTTTTGTTTTGTTGTCTGTCTCCCCCTTCTAGACTGTGAGCCCACTGTTGGGTAGGGACCGTCTCTATATGTTGCCAACTTGGACTTCCCAAGCGCTTAGTACAGTGCTCTGCACACAGTAAGTGCTCAATAAATACGATTGATTGATTCACTCATACTTTCACCTTTGTCTCTATCTCCTCTTCATTTCTACACTCAGCAACTGTAACACAGTTGGAAATGATCACAGAGCTGGGGTTTGAATTCTATAGTAGCATGAAGTCATATGGACTAGGAAGATACTTCTTTAAGAGAGGGAATATTTTAGGAGGGCACAGGAAGTTTAATAGAAAAGAGTTGCAGCAAAATAGAACATAATGCAACTTTACTAGAAAATAATGGCATAATATGAACAAAATATTGTTCAAGCCATAAAATATTTACTTCTTAAAAAGGATCCACCAGGAGGGAAATGTATACTTACTGAAGAATGATAAGTGAAAAAAGATTCTATATTAGACATGGAACAGTTAAAAGCAACAGCCACTAAACGCTTACCATGAATGTTAGTCAGAACTGGAAATGATTATTTTTCAAAATCTAACATGTTCCATAGGAGTGAGTTGGCAAAATCTAAAAGAGGATTCTCAGAAAGTTACATTCCTGCTAAATGAAACAGAAGCTGCATGGCTCAGTGGAAAGAGCACGGGCTTTGGAGTCAGAGGTCAGGGGTTCAAATCCCAGCTCCGCCAATTGTCAGCTGTGTGACTTTGAGCAAATCACTTAACTTCTCTTAGCCTCAGTTCCCTCATCTGGAAAATGGGGATTAAGATTGTGAGCCCCACATGGGACAACCTGATTACCTTGTATCCCCCCAGTGCTTAGAACAGTGCTTTGAACATAGTAAGCGCTTAATACCATCATCATTATTATTATTATTATCTTTTTTAGCAGTTATTAACTATTGGTTTTAAAATAATTACTACAAACTGGTCACTATGAAATTTCAGAGCTAGAGTTTACCAGAGAATAAGATGAGAGAAAAGCTTAAATTTCATTTGACAAGCATGTCAACTCATAGTTCAAGGCCTAATGCTCTTGTTGCCCCAGAAGGCTCTCTGTGATCCACAGGATGGAAACAACAGGAGAAAGTCAGTCCATCAGTCAACAGTATTATTGAGTGCTTACCATGTGCAGAGCACTGTACTAAGCACTTGGGAGAGTACAGTATAACAATAAGCAGACATTCCCTGCCGACAATGAGCTTACATTATTCACCTTGGGCAACTGGATGCTGCTTTCTGCTTAGTACTGCTGCCCCATTGCTGCTGCTGTTGCTGCTCTCTGGGCTTGACAGAGTTCTGGTTCTGGAAGCTGCTTTGCCTTTGGTTCCCAGGTGCTGAAACTCTGAAGGGTAATCAACTTTGAACCTAAAGCTGCTTGGCTGATCTAGGAAAAGACTGCTTCCTCCCTCAGTAGCTTAAAGCTATTGCTGCTATTTCTGTCTGAAGGAAAATATCTGGGGTGAGAGAGGGTGTGTGTGTGTGTGTGTGTGTGTGTGTGTGTGTGTGTGTGTGTGTCTGTGTGTGTGTTGGGGTGGTTCTATGTTTTGTGGTGTCAATCATCATCATCATCAATCGTATTTATTGAGCACTTACTGTGTGCAGAGCACTGTACTAAGTGCTTGGGAAGTACAAATTTGCAACATATAGAGACAGTCCCTACCCAACAGTGGGCTCACAGTCTAAAAGGGGGAGACAATCAATCAGTAGCATTTATTGAGCATTTACTGTGTGCACAACATTTGGGTGAGAACAATACAATAGAGTTAGACTGTAAACTTAATGTGGGCAGAGAATGTGTCTACCAATTCTACTGTACTGTACTCTCCCAAGAGCTTAGTACAGTGCTTTGCACCATAAGTGCTCAATCAATACCACTGAGTGATTGGTAAACACGTTTCCTGCCTACAAGGAGCTGACAGTCTAAAGTCTCCATCTCTCTAGAGCTCTGTTTGTCTCTCATTTGCTTTTGTTTCTCCATGTTTCATTTCTCAGTATTTCTGCCTCTATTTTTCTTTATCTTTGTTCGTCTCAATCCATCAATCAATTGTATTTAGTAAGCACTTACTGTGTACAGAACATTGTACTAAATGCTTGGGAGAGTACAACATAACAATA
This sequence comes from Tachyglossus aculeatus, assembly GCF_015852505.1. Lineage (NCBI taxonomy): Eukaryota > Metazoa > Chordata > Mammalia > Monotremata > Tachyglossidae > Tachyglossus > Tachyglossus aculeatus. Next base: position 29,793,456 of record NC_052079.1, on the reverse strand, counting down.
CAACAGAGTTGGTAGACAAATTCCCTGCCCACAATGTGCTTAAAGTCTACAGGGGTGACAAACATTAATATCAATAAATACGTTACAGCTATGTACATAAGTGCTGTTGGGCTCAGGAAGGGGTGAATAAAGGGAGTAAATCCAAGCAATGCAGAAGGGAGTGGGAGAAGAGGAAATAAGGGCATAGTCAGGGAAGGCCTCCTGGAGGAGATGTGGCATCAATAAGGCTTTGAAGATGGGGAAAGTAATTGTCAGATATGAAGAGGGAGGGCATTCCAGTCCAGATGCAGGATGTGGGCAAGAGGTCAGTGGTGAGATAGACAAGAATGAGGTACATTGAATTGAGTAGGTTGGTATTAGAGGAGCAAAGTGTGTGGGCTCGGTTGGGAGGCAGCATGGCTCAGTGGAAAGAGCCTGGGCTTGGGAGTTAAAGGTCATGGGTTCAAATCTTAGCTCTGCCACTTGTCAGCTGTGTGACTTTGGGCAAATTACTTCACTTCTCTGCGCCTCAGTTGCCTCAACTGTAAAATGGGGATGAAGATTGTGAGCCCCACGTGGGACAACCTGATTACCTTGTATCCTCCCCAGTGCTTAGAACAGTGGTTGGCACATAGTAAGTGCTTAACAAATACCAAAATTATGAAGTAGCGTGGCCCAGTGGAAAGAGCAAGGGCTTGGTTGTCACAGGTCATGGGTTCAAATCCTGGCTCCACCAGTTGTCAGCTGTGTGACTTTGGGCTAATCACTTAACTTCTCTGTGCCTCAGTTATCTCATCTGTTAAAAGGGGATTAAGACTGTGAGCCCCACGTGGGACAACCTGATCACCTTGTATCCTCCCCAGTGCCTAGAACAATGTTTTGCACATAGTAAGAGCTTAGCAAATGCCATCATTCTTATTATTATTATTAGTAGTAGTAGTAGAGCAGAGCGGCAAGGTAGGAGGGTGCAAGGTGATTGGGTGTTTTAAAGCTGATGGTAAGGAGTTTCTTTTTGATGCAGAGGTGGATGGGCAACCCCAGGAGGTTCTTGTGGAGTGGGCAAAAATAGACTGAATTTTTTATAGAAAAATGATATAGGCAGCAGAATGAAGTATAAACTGGAGTAGGGAGAGACAGGAGGCAGGGAGGTCAGCAAGGAGTCTGATGCAGTAATCAAGGCAAGATAAGTGAGTGCATTAACATACTAGCAGTTTGGATGGAGTGGAAAGGATGGGTTTTAGCAATGTGAAGGTTGAACGGACAGGATTTAGTGACAGGTTAAATATGTGGGTTGAATGAGAGAGATGAGTCAAGCATAATGCCAAGGTTACTGGCTTGTTAGGAAGGATGGTGGTGCCATCTACAGTGACAAGAAAGTCAAGGGGAAAACGGAGTTTGAGTGTGAAGATGAGGAGTTCAGTTTTGGACATGTTAAGTTTGAGGCACTGGCAGGACATCCAAGTAGAGATGCCTTGATGGCAGGAGGAAATGTGAGACTGCAGAGGAGAGAAACAGATGTAGATTTGGGAATCATACACATAGAGGGAGTAGTTGAAGCTATGGGAGTGAATGAATTCTACAAGGGAGTGGGTGTAGGTGGTGAATAGAAGGGGACCCAGAACTGAACCTTGGGGAACTCCCAAAGTTAGGGGGTGGGAGGCAGAGGAGGAGCCCACAAAAGAGACTGAGACTGAGCAGCCTGAGAGGTAGGAGAAGAACCAGGAGAGGACAAGAAATGGTGGAGGTTGACATTACCGAAGTCAAATGAGAGGTCGAGGAGGAATAGGATGAAGTAGAAGCCATTGGATTTGGAAAGAAGGTGATCATTGGTGACCTTTGAGATTGGGGTTTTTATGGAGTGAAAGGGATGCAAGCCAGATTAGGGGCGGTGAAGGAGAGAATTGGAGGAGAGGAAATGAAGGAAGTGGGTACAGAAGAGTTGCTCAAGGAGTTTGGAGTGGAATGGTAGGAGGGAGAAGGGGTGATAATTAGTGGAAGCCATGGGGTCAAGAGAGGGAGGGTTTATTTAGGATAGGGGAGACATTTGTTTGAGACAAGGAATTTGTTTGAAGAAAGACACCTCCTTCAAGCAAATGGTTGCCTTCCTCAATCAAAAGGTGCCTCCCTCAATCAAATAGTTACGTGTGAAACTGCAAAAGAGAGAATTGGGAAAGAATTTGCTATTGCTCTACCAGGCTAGAAATGCCTGTAGAGGAGGTGGCAGTTTAATCACTACTTCTGAAAATTCTTCTGCATTAGATTTTGCTAAATTGGTAAAAGAGATATATAAGTCGAATGCAAACTAATATGGGAAGCAGCATAACATAGTGGATAGAGCATGGGCCTGGAAGTCATAAGGTTGTGGGTTCTAATCCTGATCCACCACTTGTCTGCTGTGTGACCAAGTCACTTCACTTCTCTTTGCCTCAGTTTCCTCATCTGTAAAATGGGGATTAAGACTGTGAGCCCCACGGGGGACAGGAACTCTGTCCAACCTGATTTTCTGGTAGCCACCCCAGCATTTAGTCCAGTGCCTGGAACACAGAAATGCTTTACAAATACCAGAATTATTATTATTATTATTATTATTATTATTATTATCATCATCATCATTACATGAGCATGTGTGAAAGTAGTGGGTAAAAAGCAATTGGAGAGTGAACAGTTGAAGATGACAGCAGGAAGAGATGAAGGGACAGGGCAAGTGCTTTGCTAAGATGTGAATGGATGTGGTCTGATGTGCAGATGGAGGGGTGGATTTTGAGAAAAGACAGGAGAGCTCCTCTTGAATATCCTCTTTTCCTGCTGGGAAAGATGGGAAGAGTTGAAGAAGGGGCAGGAAAAGGGAGGATCCAGAGAGGAACAGGGGAGATTTTAGGGAGATCACATCTGATGGTTTCAATTTTCTCAATAAAATGGGTGGCCAAGTCATTAGGGGCATGAGATCGGTATGGCCATCGGACAGTGGTTTGAGGAGAGAGTTAAACAGCTGTTACAACTGGCAAGGGCAATGGGCATGGGTGTCAACATGAATGGAGAAACAATTTTGCCGGACAGAGGAGAGTGCAGGATTAAAGCCCGGGAGGATGAACTTGCATCTGTCTCTCGCTTTAGCTCTTGAATTCCTGGCTTCTCCTTTTGATTTCTTACCTTAAGGGAAGACCCTCACAAAAGCGCCCTAACTGCAGGAAGTAATATGGTTAGAGTTATTTGCTAGTTCCATTTCTTTTTGATCTGTTTAGTATTAGTGGATAAAGCTGCTAAAAATTGTGCAGATTTAAGTCAAATTTTTACAGCTCTTTTAACTGGCAGTTCATGCACAAATGTGGCTCATTCGAAGGAATATTTCACACACACACACACACACACACACACACTTAAGATAGGCAGAAATTGATTTTTTTTTACAATTTACCTCACTGCTGAAGATTTGGGAGTCAAAGCTGTCATTTGGGAATTTTAGCGGATTCCTTCATTTAAAGATCAAATGAATAAGAAATATCAATATGTGGATGTCCTGACATCGGCGAATGAACCGAATTTAAATAAAACCATTAAAATATGTCAAGCTGTGGAAGTGAACGTATTGCTCACACAAGGTTATGGAGCCAAAGATAACTGTAATTTAGTTGAAATGGACACAATAAATAAAACTGATGATAGTATAAAAATGGAAGAGAAAATGGAAATAGAAAAACCTATAGAATTGCTGGCTTTTGAAAAAATCAGAGTGCAGGATGCAATGACCCACAAACTATGAGTTTGTATACGTGCAAACATCCAATCAAATAATAATAATAATAATGTTGGCATTTGTTAAGCGCCTACTATGTGCCAAGCACTGTTCTAAGTGCTGGGGTAGATACAAAGTAATCAGGTTGTCCCACATGGGGCTCACAGTCTTCATCCCCATTTTACAGATGAGGTAACTGAGGCACAGAGAAGTTAAGTGACTTGCCCAAGGTCACACAGCTGACAAGGAACATGACTTTTATTACTCAGGCAACTTTGGACTCCCCATAAATGTGGGAACTTCCCCTTCATCCATCTAGGGAAATAGTGCTTACAATAAAATGAACTATCATCATCTCTGACTGTTGCTCAGTATTGAGGAAGTGCTGGAGAAACATAGACCTCCTAAAGGCTTTAGTCTCAGTGCTGACCTTAAGTTCCAGAAATAAAGCATTCCACAACATTTCATTGTCCTCCAAAACCTGGCCAAGCCCATGCCTGCCAGAGGGAGCATATTCACTTAAAATTTTCCTGACAGGAAATTAAATATAATGGGACATGATCCAGTACTCCTGGAAGCAGCATACCCTAGTGGATAGACCATGGGCCTGGGAATCAGAAGGAACTAGGTTTAAATCCTGGCTCCTCCACTTGTCTGCTGTGTTACCTTGGGCAAATCAATTCACTTTTCTATGTCTAAGGTTCCTCATCTGCAAAATGGGTGCTATGAGTCTATATGGGACAGGGAATGTCCCGTATAAGGAACAACCCAATTAGCTTGTATCTACCGCAGTGCTCAGACCAGTGACTAGCATAGTGGCACTTAATTGTGGCACTTAACATATACCACAATTATTATTATTATTATTACTCGTATTGGTTGGACTGATGGGGGAACCCTGACATCAGCACAGCAGCCTTGATAGACAAGAGTCCTGATGGGCTTGTCCACTGGGTCATGGACAGCAAATATGGCAGCAGAACTGTGTTGTGGTCACACTGACATTTTAAGTAGGTCATGAACACATAAAGCAGTTAGTGTTGGCAATCTACAGCACTCCAGTCCATCTGCTCTCTGTGCTCTATTGAGAATAGTAGGGAGGAGAGAGAACAGGCATTTAATCCCCATTTTACACTACTGGCTAGAGGCAGGGACACACAGTCTCAGACACATTCCCTGCCCACAGTGAGGAGACAGACATGAATATAAATGAATAAAGGACAGATATGTACATAAGTGCTGTGGGGCTGGGAGGGGAGATGAATAAAGGGAGCAAGTCAGGGTGACACAGAAGGGAGTGGGAGAAGAGAAAAGGAAGCCTTAGTCAGGAAAGGCCTCCTTGGAGAAGAAGTGCTTTTAATTAGGCTTCAGGGGACAGTAATCTTCGAATATGAAGAGGGACGTAAGAGGGACAACAGACACTGAATCCCCATTTTACTGATGAGGTAACTGAGGCACAGAGAAGTTTAAGTGACTTGCCAAAAGCCACAGAGTGGACCAGTGGCAGAGCCGGGTTTAGAACTCAGGTCCTGCTGACTCCCAGGCCCAATTTGCTAGATAATGCTGTTTCAGTTTATCCTTATTTCTGTTTATTTTCAGAAAATTGGCAGGTGACTTTATGAAAAACCCTATGGGATAGATTTCAAGAGCACATGTCCATTTGCAATGATCAATATAATTCTGTCATGTTTTAATTCTATACTCTGTCTACTAGTATTCAGTTAGCACATGATGTCCTCTGAAGCTGAAGTTATACCTTTGGGCTGTTCTCAAACTTTGTGGTTCATTTTTCAGATGTCAAGCCAAACCCTCCGTAGTTTGCTTTGCTTCTAATCTACTATATTTAGAAATTTTCCTTGAAGATTATTTTGATGTCATTTTTCTTTCACACTGATTACTCTAGAGACTGGACAAATGAAGTATAAATTGTGTTTCTATTAAACTCACATTCCCTGCAATTTCAAGTACTGTCAGAAAAAAAAAATGGGACGAGAAGAAAATTTTAACCTTTAGATCTCATTGTTAGTTTTCTGCTCATATCTCAGCCCAATTCTCTCTCTTCTGGAGCTGTAATCCTGGTGGACATTTTTACTTGTGAAATGCCTATGAGCAGAGATGGTTCAATACTGGGGGGTTACTTTGTTTTGCAGAAGGGCCAAAGAAGATGATATATTTGAGTGGAGGTACACAAAGAGCCGCATAATTTACGGTCTGACATGTGACTTCATCATATCATGCAATGCTCGGTGCAATGTGGTGACATCACTACACTGTGCAGCTACTTTGGAAATGGGAAACGGGAGGGACTGAGGGGGGAAAGGAAAGGTAAATAAAGAGGCCCAGGGGTCAGAAGGCACGGATACAAATCCCAGTTCTGCCACTTGCCTTCTGTACAAACTTGGGATAGCCATTTAACTTCTCTGAGCCTCCATTTCCTCGTCTGTTTCCCCCAGAAGCAGCACGGTGTAGTGGTGCTTAGTATAGTGCTCTGCACACAGTAAGTGCTCAATAAATACAATTGAATGAATGATAGAGCACAGGCACTGGAGTCAGAGGTCATGGGTTCAAATCCTAGCTCCGCCACTTGTCAGCTGTGTGACTTTGGGCAAGTCACTTAACTTCTCTGGGCCTCAGTTCCCTCATCTGTAAAATGGGGATAAAGACTGTGAGCCCCCTGTGGGACAACCTGATCACCTTGTATCCCCCCAGTGCTTAGAACAGTGCTTTGCACATAGTAAGCGCTTAACAAATACCATCACCATTATTATTATGATTATTTCTGTGCCTCAGTTACCCCATCTGTAAAAAATGGGGATTAAGAGTGTGAGCCCAATATGGGACAGGGACTGTAAATAAATAAATTGCAGATATGTACATAAGTGCTGTCAGCTGGGAAGGGGTTTGGATGAAGGGAACAAGTCAAGGAGACCCAGAAGGGAGAGGGAGAGGAGGAAAGGAGGTCTTAGTAAGGGGAAGCCTGCATGGAGGAAATGTGCCTTCAATAACACTTTGAAGCAGGGGAGAGTAATTATTTGTCAAATTCGAGGAGGGAGGGCATTCCAAGCCAGAGATAGGATGTGGGTCGATGGCAAAATGGACAAGATGGAGGTACAATGAGAAAGTTAACATTACAGGAGTGAACAGTGCAGGCTGGGTTATAGCCATTATGGGTTATATGTTCATTTTTCAGATAAGAGATTGACCAGGGAAGTCTTCTTGGAGGAAATGTGATTTTAGAAAGGCTTTGATGATACAGAGCGCAGTGATCTGTCAAACGGGGAAGGAAGTCCTAGGCAGGAAGGAGGATGTGAGCAAAATGTCAGCTTTTGGAGAGACGACAGTGAGGCACAATGAATAATTTGGGGATAAAGGAGCAAAGCAGCATAGTTTGATGGAAAGAACACAGAACCGTGTGTCGAGAAGCTCACCATCTAATCTTGATTGCTACTTGTCTGATGTCTGGCCTTGGATATGTATACATGAATTATCATTTGTTTATGACATGAAGGTATGATGACATTCAATCTGTTTATGCAGGCAGAGGGGAAAAGATCAAGATGCAAATAACATTTTACTTTATCTTGAATACATGTAAAAATGATTCCTCGTGGCACTGCTCAAAGCAAAGCCCTGTTTTCAAGACTGTCTCTTAGTATCTTGAGCATAGGAAACCACTACTAGGGGAAGTTGATTGCAGACCACCAGACTTCCCTGTCTGATAGGCTTGACTTGCAGTGATCCACTGTTATTAATAATAATAATAGTATTTGTTAAGAGCTTACTATGTGACAAGCTCTGTTTTAAGTGCTAGGGTAGGTACAAGTTAATCAGGTTGGACACAATCCCTGTCCCAAATGGGGCTCACAGTCTTGATCCCCATTTTATAGAGGAAATAACTGGGGCACAGAGAAGTGAAGTGACTTGCCCAAGGTCACACAGAAGACAAGTGGAGAGCCAGAATTAGAACCCAGGTCTGACTCCCTGGCTTGTGCTCTATCCACTAAGCCATGCTGCTTCCCCGCTGTTATGTAGCATTGTTGAGCTTGTGTTTTACTATTCACCATCTCTCAGTCCACACATTCAAAAGATTATAATAATGTTTTCAGCATGCACACAAACTCTCTCTCCTTATCTGCAATGAGGGTGTTTTGCTTTATAATCCATCAATCAATGATATTTCTTGAACACTAATCCAGTCCTCAAGGAACCTACAACCAATACCATTAGCAGTATCATATTTGTGTGGGTAGAGCCATGTAGCTTCCTTTGTGCTAAGTAAAAATCCTGAGTTTGTTGGTGGTCAGCCTATCCTTTATATATGGATACCGTCTCATTAATATTTAAATAATAGACTCATTCTCTTTTCCTTCTTCACCTCAATCTGTACTTTGCATTGATGTCCATCTTCCCTGCTAGATTGTAATGCCCATAAGGGCAAAAGTCATGCCTATGAAAATATTGTACAATCCAAATTCCTTGGCACAATCCTCTGCACACTGTTGACAAGCATTGTACTTCCCAAGCGCTTAGTACAGTGCTCTGCACACAGTAAGCGCTCAATAAATACGATTGAATAAATATTATCGATCGGTTGACTGATTGATTAAGCTTTGTCATTCCACCACAGGCCACATGGGTTTCTAAGCTTCTTTCACATGCTTGAGATTTTTCTAGGACTCCACTTAGTTTTAACAACAAGACCTGCAAGGTATCACTGATGCATTTTTGCTGGGCTACAGATAGTCTTTCAAAATCCAAATCATCTTATCCAAATTAGTGCCTCTTTGATATACCCTCCGTTTTAAAGGTATGTTCCCCTTCATTCGGTGGAAGCGGGATTAAAGTAGAATACATAAGCAGGTATTGCATAGTGAGTTGAAATGATGCAATTAAAAAACAAAAAAGGGGAAAGAGAAGTCTCTTTACAGATATCACAAAGTGCAGCCTCAGACAGTGTGGCAGCACTGTAGCAGATTGAGCACTGAGGCACATGACTGTCCAAATAGCAGCAAATCAATCAATCAATAGTTGTGATTGAGCATGTATTGTGCACAGAGGATTGTACTAAGCTCTTGGGAGAATATCCTGGAAATAGTAGACAGGATCACTAAAGGAGTTTATAATCTAGCGGGAGAGATAGGGAATAAAAGCAGTTATCTGTTGGAGGAAGTTTCAAGGAAAAGCTTCTAGAGGATCGTGAAACTAAGAAGCAAACAAAAACATCTCCAAGTGCAGCATAACTTGTCAGTCAGTCATTTGTATTTATTGAGAGTGGGAGAAGAGGAAAGGAGGGCTCCATCAGGGAAGGCCCCTTGGAGGAGATGTACCTTCAGTTAGACTTGGATATGAGGAGGGAAGTAAGAGGGACAACTGGCACTCAATCCCCATTTTACAGATGAGGTAATAGAGACACAATAAATTAAGTAATTTTCCAAAAGTCACAGAGAGGACAAGTGGCAATGATGGGATTATCTAGTGTTTACTGTGTGCAGAGCACTGTATTAAGTGTTTGAGAGATTACAATAAACAGACACACTCCCTGTAAAAGAAAAAACACATCGGCACAAGGAGGGATGTTTGGTATAATGATTATGATACTTGTTAAGCACTTACTAGGTGCTAAGCAGTGTACTAAGTACTATTTACCCTGTCCCTGTCCCTGTCCCATATGGTGCTCACAGTCTAAATAGAGGGAATCGGATTTAATTCCCACTTCACAGATGAAAAAACTGAAGCACAGAGAAGTTAAGTGACTTGCCCCAGGTCACACAGCAGACAAATGGTGGAGACAGGATAAGAACCCAGGTCCCCTGATTCCCAAACCAATTCTTTTTCTTCTCTGCCATACTGCATGGATGGGTTGATCTGTTTTGCAGACTTTTCAGCCATATTCACATGAGATCACAGGCCTGGGAGTCAGAAGGACATGGGTCCTAATCCCAGCTCGGCCACTTGTCTGTTGTGTGACCTTGGGCAGGTCACTTAACTTCCCTGTGCCTCAGCTATCTCATCTGTAAAATGGGGATTAAGACTATAAGCCCCATGTGGGACATAGACTGTCTAAAATGATTAGTTTCTATCAGATTAGCTCTGAACAGTACTTGGCATATAGTAGGAGCTTAACAAGTGCCATAACAACAACAACTGCATCGTCTGTGACACAAAGAACAACCATGCACACATAGAACATTGTGATTGTCAATAAAGGATGAAAAATAATAATACCATATTTTCAAAACTTGTAATCTGAGCCGTTCACCTTTTCCAGAAATTCCTCGTTAGACAGATTTGAAACATACTATAGAAAAAAAAGGCTACAAAAGAATTTTTTCATTACATGTTATTACATGAGGAGTAAAAATTTAAACATGGAACATTTCATACCACTCTATATTGCTCATGCCCAGAACACACAAATTCAGACTCAATTACAAAATGATCTGCTAGGCACATAAAATGGAGATTTTCAACAATCAGTTGAAAAAAAAAGGCAGAATGAAGGAAGAAAAAATCAGTTTCCCATCAAATTAACAGCCTGGAAAAAGAAAGCAATCAGGCATGACTGCCCACATTTAATTTATAAGATTTTTCCATTTTGATGAGCCTGAACAAGAGTTCTCACACCCCTGGCCTGGAGTCAGAAGCACTGAAACTGTTCTACCAAAAAATCCTGTGTTTTACCTGAACTATTATTCAGGCAGAGGGAACGCCATGTCACTTAATAACCACATCGATGGTAACCGTCAGGCAAGACAAATGGAACAATTCAAGAGAAAAGCAATACAGAATCTTTACAACAGTTTTAAGTCCATATTCAGAATAACTGCTAAATGAAATTTTCTTTTCATCCCTGTATCTTCCCCTTTGGTAAAATAACTTAATCGCATATACTATATCTGTCTGTACATGAAGGGATCACCTTGACCCTCTAAACCAATGCCCAAGTAACAGTTTGTTATGCTTTCTATTTCTTTTTTCCTGCCTTCAGGAGAATAGACTACGAAAATTGAAGAGAGGCTAATTGAAGTTAAATTTTATTACACAATCTCTTTCTCTCTCTCTCTCTCCCTCTGCATTTATATGTGCACAAATATAAAGGGGAGAGAAAGAGGGTACATATATGCAAGATGGTCTATTAATCCCATTAAAATTAATCTCTCAAAGCCAGATGGCAAATCGTTTGTGTTTTTCCCTGGGAAGGGCCGAATATGGGATGCCAGATAATTATCAGAACTTTAATGGTAGCAAGTTTCACCTATAACTTCTCTGCTGTCAGGCATCTGGGTTATTGTCTCTATTTTAATTAGTCCAAACTTTAAGTGTTCATTTTTCAATTATTCGTTGTATATGGAAACACAAGTGTATATGCCACTTTACAGTTTCTAAAATAAAAATTGACAGTACCAGAGAATATCTGACCAAAAATAAACATTCTCCTTTGACTTATTTGATTACTGCATTATCCTCCTTGTTTTCTAATATTCTCAAGCATTTTAGATAATAAATTAGAATTTTTCCCATTAAAACATAACGACTGATTGATCTGCTGTTTCCCCCTCTAGACTGTAAGCTAACTGTGGACAGGAAAATGTGCTTACAAATTCTGTTATTGTATTCTCCCAAGCACTTAGTACAGTGCTCTGCATACCGGAAGCTTTCAATAAATTCCATTGCTTGCTTGATTGATTAATTGTTGAATGTGCCCAGGGATCTACTTTTCTAGATTCCCTGAGGTTCCAAGATGAAGCATGTCAATCAGGCAGAGTCCTTCAAGAGAGGATCCGATAAATGAGCAGTTCATATAATCAGGTTGAACCCAATCCATGTCCCACATGGGACTCACAGTCATAATCCCCATTTTACAGATGTGGTAAATGAGGCACAGAGAAGTTAAGTGACTTGCCTGCGGTCACAGACCAAACAAGTGGAAGAGCTGGGATTAGATCCCAGGTCCTCTGACTCCCAAGCACATGCTCTTTCCACTAGGCCGTGCTGCTTCCCTTTCTTTGAAACATCTTGCTGCATATCCTGATCTTCTTTAGCCCAAGGAATTATGAACACTTCTTGAATGTGAGCAAAGTCACTAATATCCATTTTTTTAAAAGAGCAAAATATATTTTATATTTAATATAATATAAATGATTGTATTCATATAATATATTTTATTAGGTTTTCCAACTTTTAAGCTCAAATATATCGACTGTTACATTTGTTATTAATTTATTTCTAGTATCAATTTTGTATACCATTTCTGCCTGCTTTAGATGGTGAGCCTCACGTGAGACAAGGACTGTGACCTGTATGATTGTAGTATGTACTCCAGCATTTAGTAGAGTACTTGGCACACAGTAAGTCCTTAAGAGATACCAAAATTATTGTTTTAAATCCATTAACTGTCACATTAATGTTCAGTACTCTGCAGACCTTCCTATTTCAATAAAGGTTTTAATGAATCATAACTCATCCTGAAACACTGACTTTCAAAGCAATCAACATACCCATCATCTTCTTTCCTCTGATTTCCCACTTCTAAGTATCCTTTGGAGGGTTTTTTTTTTGTTTGTTTGTTTTCTGGTGCTGCTCTTATTATTATGCAGGCTTTGATCCAGTCCTGCATTTGGACACTCTTCCTCTTTTATTATCTGTAATTTTAGCCTTAAAGAAGGCAAAAGAAAAACTAAATTTACCCAGAAACAATCTAAAGGAAAGGCAGAGAAAGCAGACCTCAGAGTGGCACAGCTGTATCATTTTTCATGAAGCTTGTAATTCCAATATCTAACTAGAATCATTCACCGAAGCATATGACCATACACATTTTTATAAAATTACTGTGCGTGACCAGATTTTTCAGAGGAGGACGAATCGTGTTGATTTGCATTTGCACTCTGAGAACAATCATTTTTCTATTAAATGTTAATTAGGGCCATTTGGAATTGTGGTAAACATTCAACTTTCTGGTTGTAAACTATATTTTGCATTTAGCACAGTTGCATTAATTAGAAAACACTATTTGCAAGTAGAGGAAGGGATACATTTTGATGGTTTGATTAGGCAAATTGGCAAATCCTGTCATTAACTGTATGAACAAATTTGACAGAATGATGGAGAAAGCACATTTTAATCAGCCACAGTGTGACAACTGAAACCACAAACCTAAGTATACAGAACCTCAAGTCAGTGCCAGGGCCTATACACTCAGCTGGCATTATTCAGTCACTATTGTCAGTCAAGAGGAAAGAGTTGTGGATTCTACTCCTGGTTTTGCCTCTTGGGATTGTTCTCAGTGATTAAGGACTCTGAGCTGAGAACCCCTAATGGTGTTGTACAAAGTGGACAAAACCAACACGAATCCTAAAAACTAGCTGATCGATATGGGCTGCAAAGATCTCAGTGGCTTCCGAGGCAGCTACAGCTCATCACTAGCATTAGGCTGTGGTCACTGCATCAATAAATAGGCTATTCCTATGACCTAGTGGGAAGAGTACGGGCTTGGGAGTCAGAGGACTTGGATTTTAACCCTAGATCTGCCACTTGCCTTCTGTGTGGTCTTGGACAAGTCACAATTTATCTGGACCTTACTTTCCTCATATGTAAAATGGGGATGAAATACCCAATGGGGAACAGTACCTGTTTTCAATCTGATGATCTTATATCCTTTTCAGTGCTTTGCAAAATGTTCACCACAGAATAAGCACTTGGGAGATATTATTATATTATGTACTTTTGTATTTTCCTCTCCTAAGTACTGGCACATACTAAATGCTAAACAAATATCACAAGTATTGTTACTGAAAAAATAGGTAAGTCGTCCTGAAAATAGGAAATGGCAGTATTCCAATCGTTAATTGCAAGACTGGAAAATTGAAAAGTTGCAAACATTTGTCTCATCTGGCGCTAAAAAGGAAGGCGAAGGATTCTTGAAAAAGGAACACTAATTACCCTCACTTTGTGCTTTCAGAGTGTGGAAGGAGAGCATCATGAGAAGGCAGTGGAATTGCTTAAAGCTGCTAAGGAAAGTGTAAAGTTGGTTGTGCGCTACACCCCTAAAGTCCTGGAAGAAATGGAGGCTCGTTTTGAAAAACTACGGACAGCTCGACGCCGCCAGCAGCAGCAACTGTTAATTCAGCAACAGCAGCAACAGCAGCAACAGACACAGCAAAATCACATGTCATAGGTGAGGAATGCATCTTTTACCATTAAGGAAAAATGAATTTCCTCCTATATCATCACGGAATGCTTTTTGAGAGCCAAGTTAATCGAATGAAGACCCTAGAAAAAGTATAAGTGAAATGCAATTATAGTCTCCCTGAAGATATTTACTCTCTGGAATCATCACGTCTTTTGGCATAAGAATTTCCTCTCTTAGGTAAAATTCCCATATGTGCTTTGCAGTCTTCTACACCCTTGCCTACTAACCTGCTTGATTCACTTGATATGCTGAAGAAAGAAAATGACTGGCATGTATGAAAGAGAGAGAGGGACTCTGTCCCCACTCCAGCAGTAGAATCAATCATTCAAACAGGTTCCCTATCTAGAAGCCTTAGAGAAGCAGTGTTGCCTAGTGGATAGAACACATGCCTGGAAGTCAGAAGGACCTGGGTTCTAATCCTGGATCTGCCACTTCTCTGCTGTGTGACCTTGGGCAAGTCATTCATTCAATTCATTCAATCATATTTATTGAGCACTTACTGTGTACAGAGCACTCTACTAAGCATTTCAGAGAGTACAATATATCATGATAAAAAGAAACAATTGCTGCCCACAACAAACTTACAGTCTAGAGGTCACTTCACTTCTCTGTGCCTCAGTCACCTCATCTGTAAAATGCAGATTAATACTGTGAGTCCCATGTGGAGACAAGGACTATGTCCAACTTGAGTAACTTGTATCTACCCCAGCACTTAGTACAGTGCCTGGCAATTAGTAAGTGCTTAGCAAATATGATTTTTAAAAAACAGAGATTAGTCCTAGGCTCATTCACTGTTAAAATGACATCAATTCTCTAGGCTATTGTCCTATCATTTAGCAGATTACTCCAGAAACAGAAATACTTTTCTATGTTTGTAGAAAGTTTAAACAAGCATGGTAAAATATATATATGTTATGTTTTCATGCTTGGAAGTTTTTGGGTTTCTGATACTCTGGGTAATCTGTTAGACTGTACAGTTGGAAAAATAATATCGGAAATTTCAATTCCCCCAGAAACATTTGAATTTCACTGCACTTGGCTTGTAGAGGAAGAGTAGATTCACTTCTTAGATATCAATAATAATGTCATCTTCTTTCCAAAGGCTATAGGAAGAAAAACTGCATTCTTCTTTGTATCATAAATTTATTTGTATTTCATTTGAATTTTCAAGGTGGTATACAATCAGGTCCTCCATTGTGTGCTTCCAGGGCAGAAGGGAATGGTCTTTCAACAACATGAATCTATCTGGATAGAAAGCAGTGAGCAATTGGAAAAAAACAGCAATCCACATGTGCATAGCATCTGTCAAGACATATGCAGTGTAACATGAACCTTCTTTAATGGGGGTTCATTAAAAATGCATCCTCTGTACTGTAGGAGAACTGAGTGTACCTGAGGCTCTGCAGTTGGACTCTGTACACAGTGTCCTTGATATCTGCCCCCTTTGGGGTAACTTTGACCAGCTATTCTGCATATTTTATATATTGTCATGCTTATTACCACTGGTCTGCTTATCTCTTTTTTGGAACAGTTTTACATATTTGAGTACTATGATTCAGTAAAACCATGCTCACTTTGAATTCTCATATTGCTTGCTCTGGGCAGAAAACATGTCTGCTAATTCTGTTGTATTGTACTCTTCCAAGTGCTTAGTACAGAGCTCTGCACAGAGTAAGTGCTCAATAAATACCTCGATTGATTGATATTTCTGCTTCCATGGTTCCATACTTGGCTATCTTTCTCCTGAATGATTCTAACCTCTTTACCTGCCTATGGCAAAGTCTAACTGGAGGCTTTGGTAAGAGATGGATTTCCATGCCGTCAACTTTGGCCTTCTTTGCACTCCTGTAAGGAACCTGTTGGTCTTAATAGTTATCCAATTTATTGGACATTTTCAAAGGAAAACTCAAGAGACCAGATTCTAGACCCAGTCCTGCTACTTGCCCTCTCTGTGACCTTAAGAAAATCACTTCATTCCTTGCATGTCAGTTTTGCCATTTGTAAAATGTGGTTAAAATGTCTGTTATCCCTCCTTCTTGGTCTGTGAGTCCCTTATGGGACAGGGACTGTGTCCAATCTAATTATTTATGACCTAGTCCAGGGATAAATGCAGGGCATATGATATAGAAAGTCAATAAATGACAGTGTTATAACCTGAAATTTCTCTATCCATGTGGCCCCAAGGCCAATTTCTCTGGATGGATCCTCAAAGGTGGAATTCTTACCAGTAAAGAAAGTGAAGTAGAAACAAGTAAATCAGGTTGGACACGGTCCCTGCCCTGCATGGGACTCACAGTATAAGTAGCAGAAGAAGAGGCACTGAATCCCCATTTTGCAGGTGAGGAAACTAAGGCACACAAAATTGAAATAACTTGCCCAGGGTCACGGAGCAGGCATGTGGCAGAGCCAGGATTAGAAACTGGGTCCCCTAACTCCCAGGCTCAGGCTCTTTCCACTAGGCCAGTGCTGCTCCAGCCACATTGATGAGCAGCCTGGGGATTGTAAAATTAATATGGCAGAGAGTTCTCCAATCTCCCTAATCTGGCTATCGATATTACCTTTGATGGGAAATGAACAACACCCAATCTGACTGGAATTTCACTTTTTTATCAGGTCCTTTTATAGGATCGACCAAGCTTTAAATAAAAAAGCTTTCAATGTGGTAGTAGATTAAATGCTGAAAAATTCTCATTCTATTTAGCAAAGGGAACAAAATTATTTAACCCTTAACAATCTAATGAGTAGTGGAGTTGCCAAGTATTCATCCCCCTAAATTTGAGGGGATTCACTATAGAACCCTAATTGGAAACATTATTTGCAATTGTTTTGTCAGATATTTATGATAGTCACTTCTTTTAGAAATACGGGAATCCCCTAGCCCAAGTAAATTTTAAATAGTTCTTTCTCAAGCATTAATATAAAGTGCCTTGTTTAACTTTGCTTTGTCTAACATTAGTATAGTGCCACGCCCAATCATGCACTCAATAAATGTTTCTGGTGATATGCAACAAAGATTAGTTCTAATCAGCACTCATTCCCTACCAACCAGACACTGTGCCTTCATCCTAACTGAATTTCACATTAAGCCATCTGTTTTTACAGTTATCTCCATGAATCTGTAAGGATGTTCCAAGATAATCATCATCATCCACAAGGATTTTTAAACAGTCACGAAAGCAAGATAATAAAGGGGTGTAAAGCAGGGTGCCATGACCTCAGGGATCTTACAAATGAATCAAGAGATTCCAGTTCTGCTTGATGTAGAAAAAGTATCCCATTTGAAAGGCAGGGAGGATGGATGGGGAAAGCAGAATTAGAGATTCCAGACCATTCACAACCAAAGAATTTCTGGGAAGAGGAGGAGCAAATTCATGTAGAAGAGAATTAGGAACCTGAGGCAAGAAAATCTGATCATGTCTCTGCCATTTCTACCTGACATTTCCTCCATAGATTTGTCATCAAATAACAGTGAGTCAATCGAGATTGGATGAACTTCTGTCACTTTTGGGGAAGGATCATTGCTGTGACATTAGCCAATCAGTCAATTGTATTTTTTGAGCACTTACTGTGTGCAGAGCACTGTACTAAGTGCTTGAGGGAGTACAATACAACAATGAATATTCCCTATCTACAAGTAGCTTACAGTCTAGACGGGGAGACGGAGATGGCCGGGTCCCATGCCACTCACCTGGAGGCCCCTGTTCCTTCCTGCATCCTCCTCCCTGGCCTTGAAGGCCAAACCCATTCACCCTCTGGAGCTCGTTACCTTCCCCGGCCCCTGCTCCTAGTGGCCCCTGTGGGACACAGACATAGTGAAATGGCAGACACTCTGACCCAACATGACGTTCACAGACATCTTCATGCTAAACCCACTGAGAAGAGGGAGAGGGAGGTGGTGGCCACAGAGGTGAAGCTCTCCAAGGAAATTGCATAGGACAAAATGTTTTGCTTTCCTGAGACAGACGCCAGGGCTTGTATGTGGTTCATACTTGGATCTGGGCCATTGTCCAAAATATTGTAAGGGTTTCTTAATTGTTCTAAACTTTTCAACCAATCAATCCTATTTGTTGATTGCTTAATGTGTGCAGAGTCCTATATTAAGCGCTTTGAGAGTACAATAGAGTTGGTATATGCAGTCCCTGCCCATAAAGAGCTTACAGTCTAGCAGTCTAGAGTAAGCTTACCATCTACAGTCTAGTCATTTCAGAGAATTACTTTTTATAGGTTTGAAGAGGTACTATAAAAAAAAAAGGTGCCACCTGCAATTGAGAATTGAAAGTGTGTACTTTTATTTCAATAATTAGCTGGATCAATTCAGTTTCTTCAAAGATATAAAAAGATGCAGCAATGGATAATGATATACTCTGCATCTTTAAAATATCGAGTATAAATATACCATCTATCAAAATAAATCAATATAAAATATCCCCTCTGCATCAACTATGCATTTGGCTGTGAACTCCTAAAGCACTTTGCTATCCCAACCCACCACACTTATACAAATACTCTAATACTCTACTTTTTTCCCATAACAACATTTTATTTTAATGTTGATCTTCTGCTCTAGACTGAAGGTTCCTTGTGCACATGAATAGCATCTCTCAATTCTGTTGTACCGTACTTTCCCAAGTGTGCTTAGTCCAGCTCTCTGAACACAGTAAGCACTCAATAAATACCACTGATGGATCGAAACTGGCCCTATTTACAATATTGTATGCTCTAATCCTACAAATCCCTCCCTCATTTGGAGATGTTTTTGCTAGCCAGTATCCAATACTTTCTATGACATACAGAAACAGAATGAAGTACGACTGATAAAAGCTTTCTTGTTGCCTTATAGCTCATGATACCTAGAAAGTTTTAGCATACTATTGTGGTATAAAGATTGACTAGTTTATTTTTCTTTGTTCTTTCTTTTAGATTGTTGAAAACACTAATAGCTCAAGAATTAAGCAATCAGAGCCATGTTTCAGTGATTCTACCATCAAGGAAAAGGAAAATCCTATAATTGTACCTATCAAGAAACTTTGAACAAGTGGAATAAGAATTATTTGGCAAGGCAACTGCATACCCAATTTCTGGTTCTTATACCTTCCTGCTTATGTAATCTTTACACAGATGGAGCTTCCAATTGATACAGTGGAAATTTTTGCTGTGTAAGGATTTTTTTTAATATGCTGCAGTTGCAGTCTGAAGAGTTTAAACACCATCAAAACCCATGGCTTCTGAAAAAAAAAAGTCTTCAGAGAATGGATGGAGTAAATCTCTAATTTAAGGTATTTCCAGAGATTAACAAGCGATTAGTCTGTACATCAAACTGCATCAGTTCAAGGTTTTTGCCACTAAAAACAAATCCAAGCAGCTCAATTGATAACACCCCTGTAACTGTACATGTATATGTATATAGATATATATAGATATATATATATATCGCAGAGTTGATTCAATTGGACTTCCAGTTTGTAATAAATCCAATTTTTTTCTGAAAATAGCAAGTTATTAGAATAATATATTTATACTGTATTCAGGTTGTAGAAGCAATTGGCTTTTTACTCTTGGTGTTTCCATAAACTTTATTATGCATCAATAGGGTGGGGCAATTTTAGGTCAGCGTTTATTTTGTTAGCAGCAAGGATAGAGAACTCTAGTACTGTATTTTTGAATTTAGGCATTGCAGGTATCTATTATTCTAAAATTTAACCGAATATAATGTATATTTATTCCATAAAATATATAATGTCAGGATGTATTTGTTACAGAAATAGAACCTTTTCTCACTATAAAATTATAAGTCTAGTAAGACACTCTTAGCAAAAGACCTCACTTTGTTGAACAGGTAAACATGTGATAGGTATAATGCAGCTTTCTGTATTTTTTTTAAAGTTTTATATTTTATGGTTGATAAACTTTTACAAAATGTAAAGTGTTTCTATCAACACTGTTATGCTGTCATGAAGATCTGTTTGATATGGGAGGTTAGGGGTTACTGGAATTAAGTAGATAACATATAGTACACACAATTATATATATAGCTACATAAATAAATAATATGGACTATATTAAGCTATGCTAAAAGGTCACTTCCCCCAAAGATTATCAGGTGGCCATTGTTATGGTCATGTCATTTAAAATGTCATTTCTCTTAAAAATAAGGGAAAAGAGATTGTTAAGTTGTTAAAAGTCATCTCCTCTGGCACACAAAAATGTATATTGAAGACACATAGGTCTGTATATATGTAAATAGTGAAATAAGATATTCAAATAAGGTGTGAGATTCAAAAAGTACTAATTCCTCATAAAATTATCTGGGAAGAAATTTCTCATCAAAACCAAACTAAAAAACTAATTTTTAGCATAACTACAAGAGTGAGAACATGAAGTGAGAGGAGAATGCATGAGCCCAGAAAGAAAAGTATCAACAGTTACTATCATTGAGATGACTGGTGAACTGATTCTTAAAAAAGGGAATGCCTCTGCAAAATCGTTCATTTGCTTTACAATAATCCCTTGTCAGATACATGCTTTAACTTTCTAACTGCCATATTGTCATCTGCAAACAAATGTTTGAACAAAACTTTATTCTCCAAAGGGCAGACATTGCTTCCAATAATTCAATCATTTTAAAAGATGAAGATGTTATAATTCAGTGGAAATTTGCAACAGTGTCCCTGCTATGGAAGAGCACCAGACATCCAATTTTCAACTTTATAAAAATTAAATATTTTGAAATATGTTCTTTGACAAAGGGAGTTGCATTGGGTTATCTCAGTTTTACAGTCACTGTGTGATTTCACATCAGTACAAAGGAATGGTTAATGGTACCCATTGTGGAGGATATGCTGAAGTTTTAAAAAATATATAATCATGTACATGCATAAATACGTATATGTCTTTATCATGTTTACAGAAAACTCAAAAGATTTGACAGGAAAGGAGAGGCACAAAGTAACATACAAAAATTGATCATGTTTGTGTCTATAAAATTGTAAAAAATGTTATGCTTCAGTTGCTAAGTTGATAATCTATGCCAAACCAAGATAAGAACATCTTGTAGAAAAGGCACAGTCACCAAGGTTATTACATTCCCTTACTTGAACTTCTGAACCCTTTTTCATAACAATGGTAATCAAGAAACACAGCTTCTAGACTGCAGTATTCCTTTCTTTCCCCCAAAAGTGATTCACCCTTCTCACCTCTACTCAGTGATGTGATGGCAGAATCAGGGAGCATATTTTGATAAAACTATCAGTTTCATCAGATTGCATTCATTTTGGCTTAGTGTTACTTTGAAATAGAAGATCTAGAGGGAAGAAGTGATCCTGAATTTTAATTGAAATTGGAAAGAACACCATCCATTTTTTTCTTCAGCCACATAATCAAGGAAGTGCTCTGTAATTACAAAAATTCCTACGATCCTTTAGACAAATTTAGCATTTAGATGTTTTTGGTGGATCTATCACTCTACATGAAGAATTTGGAATCCCTAGGGTTCACATTCAGTTATGAATGCAGTTTTCAAAACCAAAATTTGAGTTATCATTGTCACTTCTCACCAGGTGAAACACATGCATTAGCAAGGCAAGTAGTGATTGAGAAGGAGATCATAGCCATGGGCAAACTCAGTCTCATTCCCCATCTCTCTGGCCTAGCAGACTTTCTACGCTGTAGGATCCTTGGTGGGTACCAAGGATCTACCAACTCTGTGCACTGTACTCTCCCAAGCACATAGTACAGTGCTCTGCATACAGTAAGTGCTCAATAAATTTCATTGATTTGTTGATTCTAAATCAGGTATGAAGGTTCTTGGTGGTCCCTAACTATTTCTGATAATAATAATAATGATGGCATTTGTTAAGTGCTTACTATGTGCCAAGCACTGCTCTAAGTGCTGGGGGGATACAAGGTAATCAGGTTGTCCCACATGGGGCTCACAGTCTTCATCCCCATTTTACAGATGAGGGAACTGAGGCACAGAGAAATTAAGTGACTTACCCAAAGTCACACAGCTGACAAGTGGCAGAGCTGGGATTAGAACCCACAACCTCTGACTCCCAAACCCAGGCTCTTTCCACTGAGCCACGCTGCTTCTCTATCCAGTCCTGCGAAGTCCTGGATCCTTCTGATCCAGTCCTGCAAAGCAGCATGGAAGAGCATGGTGAAGCAGCGTGGCTCAGTGGAAAGAGTACAGGCTTGGGAGTCAGAGGTCATGGGTTCTAATCCTGACTCTGTCACATTTGCTGTGTGACTTTGGGCAAGTAACTTAACTTCTCTGTGCCTCAGTTACCTCATCTAGAAAATGGGGATTAAGACTGTGAGCCCTACTTGAGAAAACCTAATCACCTTGTATCCCCCCAGTGCTTAGAACAGTGCTTCGCACATAGTAAGCACTTAACAAATGCCACCATTATTATTATTATTGGGAGTCAGAGGACCTGGGTTCTCATCCTGGCTCTGCCACTTGCTTGCTGAGTGACCTTGGACAAGTCACCTAATTTCTCCTTGTCTCAGTTTCCTCAGCTGAAAACAGGGATTCAATACCTGTTCTTTCTCCAACTTGGACCGTGAGCCCCTTGTAGGACAGGGAATGTGTCCAACCTGATCAACTTGCATCATCCCCAGTGGTTAGAACAGTGCTTGTCACATTGAAAGCAATTGAATATTATCATTATTATTAATATTCCAACTCAGTTGTACTCTACTATCCCAAGTGCTTACTACAGTGCTCTGCACACAGTAAAGCCCTCAATTTCTACTATTGATTGATTGATTGATTATTGCTGGTCCCAAAAGATGAAGGTGGTTGAATTGGTGCCTGGTGGATTCCGGACTATTTTTCAGCTAAATTCAAACATGCAACCTTAATTTTCCTTCACAAGCAGGCAAGTCTAGAATGCTGCCTTAACCCATGACTAGTGTCTTCATAGCACCCAGATAGGTTGTAAAAACTCATTAAATGCCATTTGAAATTATCATGCTGACAAGGAGGAGATAAGGGTTAGTCATTGCATGGTAAAAATTTGTTATCATTCAGATCTGTAATTCATTTTGGAAACCCAGTGAAACCACTTAACTTGCCAAGTTGATCTGATGATTTTTGTCAAATTACTATTAAATGGACAGTAGCTAACTACCTGCTTTGGACAAAATTTTAACCAAGAATTTTTTTTTTTTTAAGTGGAGGGTTTATTGATTCTGATTCCCTCCAGTATTGTTTATATATACCAGATGTGCAACTTTCACTTTATCAAGAAAAGAAAAGCTTGAATGTTTATATCCCCCTTTTGGAGAAGTTCAATAATAGATCATTGCACTTCACTCCCAGCTCAGCAAACAGAGAGTATGTACCAGCATTCCTATTTATACTATTTATACTATAACAGGGAAGATTCTGGGGAACAGAGAGATCTCCTGATTTTATCATTAATGAAGTAATCAGATGTAGAAACAGAAACAGAACTCAGGTCACCCAACCTAACCCTAGATGGTACTACCTCCCGGTCCCAGAGGAATTCGTAACTTCATGGATTTGGACAAAAATCAGACCCAGAAATTCTATCTAGAGAATGTTCTA
The DNA here is from genome assembly GCF_015852505.1 of Tachyglossus aculeatus. NCBI lineage: Eukaryota > Metazoa > Chordata > Mammalia > Monotremata > Tachyglossidae > Tachyglossus > Tachyglossus aculeatus. The sequence goes on along the minus strand of NC_052079.1, from coordinate 29,769,984 downwards.
GAGAGCTGAAGCAGATGATTAATGCTCTTGAACACTGTAATTGAACATCTGCTGTGTCTACCTGCTGCTCCAAACATAGAAGACACATGATGCTTGCAATAAGGATTTAAAATGGAAATAAAAGTACTCTGCCTGAAATTAATACAATTCTGGAATTGCATGCCCAATGTTGGTTTTCATTATTTTATCAAAGAGCTGCAAAACAGGTGCTGTGGTATAACTTGACCAAAGTGATATTATGATGTTGAAAAGTATAAACTATTAGAGACATAAAACTGAGAGTAATGTGTTTACTATGAAAAAGAGATTGGTATTGGTGGCAATAAGAAATGGCTTATACATTTATCTAGGGAGAACATTTCCTCACTGGATCCTTATCTTTAATCACATACATCCTTCTCCCTACTGACTATTCTCGTCTCAAAGGCTTCCCCAGTCAGCACCCCCAAATCTTATGTCCTTAGGCCCTGTTCATATTTCCTAAGCTAATCAATCGATTGTATTTATTGAGCACTTACTCTGTGTAGAGCACTGCACTAAGTGCTAAGGAGGGCACAATGCAACAGAGTTAATAACAAAAGTTCACAATACAACAGAGTTAATACAAAAGTTCCCTGCCCAAAACCACATTTCCTATCCTTCACAACCCTTTTGTTCAGTATTGATAGTTAATTCTTCTTATCATGGATGCTCTTTTCAACAATCAACAAACTTTGCCTAGCTTTCTTACACTACTGCCATTAGGCCTTAGCACTCTCTTTTAGAGAAGCATTCTGATCTAGCTGGATAGAGCGAGGGTCTGGGAGTCAGAAGGACCTGGGTTCAAATCCTGCCTCCACCACTTGTCTGCTGTGTGACTGTGGGCAAATCACTTCACTTCTCTGTGCCTCAGTTACCTCATCTGTAAAATGGGGATTTAAACTGTGAGCCCCATGATGGATAGGGACTGTGTCCAACCTGATTTGCTTGTACCCACTCCAGTGATAAGTACAGTGCCTGGCACATCGTAAATGCTTAACAAATACCACAATTATCATTATATTATTTTCCCTATTTTCTAGGTGGAATTAAGTGCTGGCATGCGGTCCTGCTTTCACTCAATCAATCCATCATATTTATTGAATACTTACTAAGTACAGATCACTGTACTAAGCCCTTAGGAGAGTACAGTATAACAGTGTAACAGTTTGTAGACAAATTTCCTGCCCACAGTGGGCTTACAGTTCTATAGCTGAGTAACTTTGCCACATTTGCCCTGATGGGATAGGAGAAACTAATTGTTTGAATGCACTGATGAGTATCATAACTCTATTAATAGCATCTGTTAATACTAATAATAACAATAATAACGGTAGTATTTTTTAAGCATTTACTATGTAAATGCTTAAAAAATGTAAAAATGTAAAAAACCCTCTTTACCCCACCTCACCTTCTAGTTATCAGCCTATCTCCCTCCTACCATTCCTTTCCAAACTCCTTGAACGAGTTGTCTACACACACTGCCTCGAATTACTCAATGCTAACTCATTCCTCGACCCCCTCCAATCTGGCTTCTGTCCCCTACATTCCAGGAAACTGCCCTCTCAAAGGTCACCAATGACCTCCTGCTTACCAAATCCAACGGCTCATACTCTATCCTAATCCTCCTCGACCTCTCAGCTGCCTTTGACACTGTGGACCACCCCCTTCACCTCAACCGCTATCCAACCTTGGCTTCACAGACTCCGTCCTCTCCTGGTTCTCCTCTTATCTCTCTGGTCGTTCATTCTCAGTCTCTTTTGCAGGCTCCTCCTCCAACTTCCATCCCCTTACTGTGGGGGTTCCTCAAGGTTCAGTTCTTGGTCCCCTTCTGTTCTCAATCTACACTCACTCTCTTGATGACCTCAATCGCTCCCACGGCTTCAACTGTCATCTCTATGCTGATGACACCCAAATCTACATCTCTGCCCCTGCTCTCTCTCCCTCCCTCCAGGCTCACATCTCCTCCTGCCTTCAGGACATCTCCATCTGGATGTCTGCCTGCCACCTAAAACTCAACATGTCCAAGACTGAATTCCTTGTCTTCCCTCCCAAACCCTGCCCTCTCCCTGACTTTCCCATCACTGTTGACAGCACTACCATCCTTCCCGTCTCACAAACCCGCAACCTTGGTGTCATCCTCGACTCCGCTCTCTCGTTCACCCCTCACATCCAAGCCGTCACCAAAACCTGCCGGTCTCAAATCCACAACATTGCCAAGATCCGCCCTTTCTCTCCATCCAAACCGCTACCCTGCTCATTCAAGCTCTCATCCTATCCCGTCTGGATTACTGTATCAGCCTCCTCTCCGATCTCCCATTCTCCTGTCTCTCCCCTCTTCAATCCATACTTCACACCGCTGCCCAGATTGTCTTTGTCCAGAAAGGTTCTGGGCATGTTACTCCCCACCTCAAAAATCTTCAGTGGCTACCAATCAACCTACACACCAGGCAGACACTCCTCACCCTCGGCTTCCAGGCTCTCCATCACCTCGCCCCCTCCTACCTTTCCTCCCTTCTCTCCTTCTACAGCCCAGCCCACACCCTCCGCTCCTCTGCCGCTAATCTCCTCACTGTGCCTCGTTCTCACCTGTCCCACCGTCGACCCCCGGCCCACATCATCCCCCTGGCCTGGAATGCCCTCCCCCTGCACATCTGCCAAGCTAGCTCTCTTCCTCCCTTCAAAGCCCTACTGAGAGCTCACCTCCTCCAGGAGGCCTTCCCAGATTGAGCCCCCCTTCCTCTGCCCCTCCTCCTTCTCTCCATCCCCTTTGCCTTACCTCCTTCCCCTCCCCACAGCACCCGTATATATGTATATGTTTGTGTGCATTTATTACTCTATTTATTTGTTCATATTTATTCTATTTATTTTATTTTGTTAATATGTTTTGTTTTGTTCTCTGTCTCCCCCTTCTAGACTGTGAGCCCACTGTTGGGTAGGGACCATCTCTATATGTTGCCAACTTGTACTTCCCAAGCGCTTAGTACAGTGCTCTGCACACAGTAAACACTCAATAAATACGATTGAATGAATGAATGAATGTACCAGGCACTGTTCTAAGCACTGGGGTAGATAAAAGATAATTAAGTTGAAAACAGTCTCTGTCCCACATAGGGCTAACGGTTTAAATCCCCATTTAGCAGACGAGGGAATAAAGGAACAGAGAAATGAAGTGACTTGCCCAAGGTCACCCAGACGAAAAGTGGTAGAGCCAAAATTAGGAGCCAGCTTCTTCTGACTTCCAGGCCAATGCTCTATCCATTAGGCCTTGTTGCCTCTCTATTAATAACATTTATTGAGCACCTACTGTGTACAGCCCACTGGCCTAGTGCTTGCGGAAATTGTAAAAGACACTACCCTGTTACCAGGGAGTTTATAATCAAATGGGGTAGACAAGGGACAAAGTGATGAATATGCGATAGTTCTAATCTCCTAAATGCTTAGTACGCTGCTCTGCACATAGAAGGTGCTCAACAAATACTACTGATATAGAGAAAAAAAGAGAATAGAATGAGTATCAAACTGCTTATGAGATATGGACCCCAGTTCATAGGCAATGCAGTAGGGAGAGAGAATAGAGTGAGGAGATGAGACTTCAGACTGGGGACCTCCCTGGAGAAGATATGATTTTAGTCAGCCTCCTTGCTGACCTCTCTGCCTCCAGCATCTCCCTACTCCAGTTCATATTTCATTCTGCTGTCTGGATCATTTTTCTACAAAAACACTGTCTGCATTTCCCCACTCCTCAAGAAGCTCCTATCCACCTCCCCATCAAACAAAAGCTTTTTAGCATCAATTTTAAAGCACTCAATCACCTTGCGCCCTCTTGCCTCACCTCGCTACTCTACTACTACAACCCAGTCCGAACCCTCTGCTCCTCTAATGCCAACCTACTCATTGTACCTCAGTCTCGTCTATCTCACTGCAGACTCCTCGTCCAAATCCTGCCTCTGGCCTGGAACGTCATCCCTCCTCATATCTGACAGACAGTTACTCTTCCCCACTATCAGGCCTTACTGAACACATAACTCTTCCAAAAGGCTTTCCCTGAATAAGCCTCCTTCTCCTTTTCTTCCACTCTCTTCTGTGTCTCCCTGAATTACTCCCTTTATTCACCCTGCGGCCCAGCCTCACAGCCGTTATGTATATAGCGGAAATTTATTTCTATATATTATTGTCTGTCTCCCCTTCCAGACAGTAAGCTCCTTGTGGGCAGGGAATGTGCCTATTAAATTGTTATATCATCCCCTCCCAAATGCTTTGTAGAGTGTTCTGCACACAGTAAGCACTCAATAAATATGATTCATTGATAATAATAATAATAATAATGACATTTATTAAGTGCTTACTATGTGCAAAGCACTGTTCTAAGTGCTGGAGAAGTTACAAGGTGATGAGGTTGTCCCATGGAGGGCTCACATCTTAATCCCCATTTTACAGATGAGGTAACTGAGGCACAAAGTAGTGAAGTGACTTGCCCAAAGTCACACAGCTGACAGTTAGCAGAGCTGGAATTTGAACCCATGACCTCTGACTCCAAAGCCCGGGCTCTTTCCACTGAGCCATGCTGCTTCTTCAATAGATGGTATTGCTTCTTGATAGATAGTAGGACTCTGAAAATAGGGAGAGTAGTGGTCTGATTGATATAAAATGGGAGGAAGTTGCAGGCAGGAGGGTGAGCAAGGGGTCAACTGTAAGAGATAAAAATCAAAGTATAGTAAATAGGTTGATGGTAGAGAAGTGAAGTGTGTGGGCTGAGTTATGGGTTCAGATTGGGGGGAACATGCTAGGATAGGTATGGGGAGAGAGCCAATTGAGAGGCTCAAAGCTGATGGAGAGGAGTCTGTCTTCTTTTCAGAGATGGATGGACAATCTCTGGAGTTTTTTGAGAAGTGGAGAGATGTGCACAAATTGATTTTTTTAATAAAAGTGATATGGGCAGCATAGTGAACTGCGGATTGGAAGGAGAAGAATCTGGGGGCAAGGATGGAGAGGAGGCTGGTAAAAAGTGATTTGTTTTGTGTAGAGGTCTGCATAGCCTTCCATCTCTTCTGATACAAGTGAGTTTATAGGAACCTGCCTTGTTATAAACAAATCAAGGTAAGGAACATGCACAACAGGTAGTGGGATGCCAAAATGGAAGAGATATAAGGCAGTGCAAGCTGCCACAACTCTGGTGTTAAAATTGGCTGCTATATTTAGTTTAGTCTGAGACTCTGGCACTCCAGCTATTGGTTTGTCTAAATCACAGGTTGTCACTGTGGGACATGTGTGCTTATTAGAGTGACAGGGCATTTGTTTCAGTGCAGGCATAGCATTATCAGACAGTCCCTGATTACACTGGGTGGATTTGGAAGGCCCAGTATTAGGAAAGTAATTACAGATCCCACCCGCCTATTGCTGTTCTGAGGAAGGAAGTCTCCTCCAAAAGAAGGTGTATCCAAGATCTAGCTCTGAGCTGTGCTTTGACATAATTGTAAAACAGGATCTGCCTGGCATCTGCAAAGAAAACACCCCAGGCAGCAGAGTAGGGACAGAGACTTTCATGGGAGAAGTCCAGATTCTTTTCCAAATTGGACTCCAGGGCATTGAGGCTACCCAGGAATTGAAAAGGCCCCAGGAATCCCCTTCCAGAATTGAAGAGATGTGAGACTGTAGCTCCTTCAATAGTCTTTAAGCTCCCTGAGGGCAGGGATCATGTCTACCCAACTCTATTATATGGTCCATTCCCAAGTAGAGCGCTCAGTAAGTGCTAAGTAAATACCATAGCTTACTTGATTGAGAGGAATGTTGGATCGTATTTTTAACTCTGAGGTGGGTTCAGAAGAGGCCATTCCAGTTCACATATTGAGTGTCAGGGATGGAGAACAGGAAGCAGAATCGGAGTCTTAGAAGGGAGATGGGCCAAGGAAGGGAATTACTTAAGCAGGGGAAGAATGGACCAGGATCCTCCCTGCACCTCTTATGCCAATTCCTCCCCAGTTCCCAGGAGTAGGGAGTCAGGGACCTTACCCCATTAACCAAAACGTCTGACTCAGCTCCATGACTTCCAGTGCCCAGTACAGGCCTGGACATAGATTAAGCACTAAACAAATACCACAAATACATAGGACATGGTCCCTCTCACACAATGAGAAATAAGAACAGGTATTTAATCCCCATTATACAAAATGAGGAAACAAGCACAGAGGAGTTAAGTGATTTACCCAGTTCATTCATTCAATCATATTTATTAAGCACTTACTGTGTGCAGAGCACTGTACACAGTACAGTGTACTGTTGGCAACAAGTTGGCAACATATAGAGATGGTCCCTACCCAACAGTGGGCTCACAATCTAGACCAGTGTCACACAGCAGGCAAGGGGCAGAACTGGGCACTTCCATAGTGAGTGAGTGAATTTGTTCCAAAAGAGAGTTTTCATAACAGTGTGAAGGGAGAGATTAAGAATAAGAGTGCACCAAATTTCTGAGCATTTACCTCCACTATTTCAAATAATATCACAGTCAGTGAAATGTATCAACTATTCCTGTAAGGGACAAATTTAGGTGAAGCTTTGAGTGGGCCTCTAGACTTTAAGTTCATTGTGGGCAGGGAATATATCTGTTAAACTGTTATATTGTACACTCCCAGATGCTTAGTACAGTGCTCAGCACACAGTAAGCTTTCAATAAATATAACTGATGGAACAGGAATAACCTGGGGGAGATGTGAAGGGAGGAAGGGGAAAAAAGGAGAAATAGGAGGGCAGAAGAGAGAGAAAAGGAGAGCGAAATTTGGGTATATACACTTTGTGACAGCACCATTTCATCTGCCTTTGGCTACCATCTCACTGCCCACCTGAGCCATGTCCTGGGTCCTGGCCAGTGGAAAGAAACCCCAATCTCATACTGGGTCCAGGGTGAGAGTAGGGTTACCATCGAGGTGGGCTCCACTTGTAGCCCCTTTGCTTTCTGATCCAATGGGTGGGATGAGGTAGCAAAAGTTACCTGTTTTAGCTGAAGGTCCTCACCATGCCAAAGCCACAGGGCTGATTCCTCCTCTTCCACTTGCACCTTTCCCACCCTTAATGATTCTTCCAGCTGCAACACTCTCCCCCTGCTCCACCCCTCATCCCGACCCCTTCCCATCTCCCCCACCTCCCATTCTCTGAGCTTGTCTTCTTCCCCCTTAGACTGTAAACTCCTCATGGGGAGGGAACGGATCTGCTAATTCTGTTGCACTGTGCCCTCCCAAGTACTCAGTACAGTGCTCTGTATATAGTAAGCACTCAATAAACATGATTGATTGGTTGATTGATTGTCTGCAAAGGGAGTAACTCAGCTGGGTGGGAGTGGATTTCCAGGGGAGATATGACACTCTGCTGGAGTTGTATCCTCTACAGCCTGGTGGCTGGGTCTTTGTAAACCAGGAGACTCGCAGTGCAGACAGGGGCAGCTGACAAAAAGCAGACTTGAATTAGGCCTAGTTAAGAACACCTCTTAAAGCCATAGCTAGGTGTTTCCCAACATTAGTGTTGCAAATCCCCCTTTCGACTTGCACTCTCTATCGCAGAATTGTTAGGGCCAGTCCTGCCCACCAGAAAGCTAGACGACCCCTTGCCTGAGAGGGTTCTGGTTAATTATGCAGGAAACAGCAAAGTGCCTCCTGGAAAGAAACAGTATGGGCCTGAGAGTCAGGGGACCTGGGTTCTAATTCCAACTCTGCCACGTATCTGCTCTGTGACCTCGGGCAAGTCACTTCACTGTTCTTCAGTTTCCTCATCTGTAAAATGGGAATGAAATACCTATTTTCCCTCCTCATTAGACTGTGAGCCTCGGTTGGGAGGTGGACTGTGTCTGACCTGCTTATCCTGCATCTACCCCAGTGCTTAGTTCTTGGCACATAGTAAGCACTTAAGAAATGACACAATTATCATGATCGTTATTATAATGCTATCCCTTTCCTCATTCCTCCCTGAATACAGAGGCAGGACCATGATGCCAGACAGAGAGAAGAGTCTGCCACTTGTCTGCAGTGTGATTTTGGGCGAGTAACTTGTCTGTAAAATGGGGATTAAGACTGTGACCCCTATGTGGGACAGGGACTGTGTCCAACCTGATCATTTTGTATCTACTCCAGCACTGCGAAGAGTATCTAGCACATAGTAAGTGCTTAAATATCAGAATTATTATTATCATTCATTCATTCAATCGTATTTATTGAGCGCTTACTGTGTGCAGAGCACTGTACTAAGTGCTTGGGAAGTACAAGTTGGCAACATATAGAGACAGTCCCTACCCAACAGTGGGTTCACAGTCTAGAAGGGGGAGACAGAGAACAAAACAAAACATATTAACAAAATAAAATAAGTAGAATAAATATGTGCAAGTAATATAAATAAATAAATAGAGTAATAAATACATACAAACATATATACATATATACAGGCTCTGTGGGGAAGGGAAGGAGGTAAGGTTGGGGGATGGGGAGGAGGAGGGGGAGAGGAAGGAGGGGGCTCAGTCTGGGAAGGCCTCCTGGAGGAGGTGAGCTCTCAGTAGGGCCTTGAAGGGAGGAAGAGAGCTAGCTTGGCGGATGTGGGGAGGGAGGGCATTCCAGGCCAGGGGGATGACGTGGGCTGGGGGTCGATGGCGGGACAGGCGAGAATGAGACACGGTGAGGAGATTAGCGGCAGAGGAGCAGAAAGTGCGGGCTGGGCTGAATAAGGAGAGAAGGGAGGTGAGGTAGGAGGGGGTGAGGTGATGGACAGCCTTGAAGCCCAGGGTGAGGAGTTTCTGCCTGATGCGTAGGTTGATTGGTAGCCACTGGAGATTTTTGAGAAGGGGAGTAACATGCCCAAAGCGTTTCTGGACAAAGACAATCCAGGCAGCGGCGTGAAGTATGGATTGAAGAGGGGAGAGACAGGAGGATGGGAGATCGGAGAGGAGGCTGATACAGTAATCCAGATGGGATAGGGTAAGAGCTTGAACGAGCAGGGTAGTGGTTTGGATGGAGAGGAAAGCGCAGGTCTTGGCAATATTGCGGAGGTGGCAATAATAACTACTATTATTATTATTATTGTTATTATTATTATTATTATTATTATTATTATTATATCGCAACTTCTTTGTGCCTCAGTTACCTCATCTGTAAAATGGGGATTAAGACTATAGACCCCAGGTGGGACGTGGACTTGGTCCAATTTGATGAATTTTTATCTACCCTAGCTCTTTGTATGGGGCCCTGGAACATAGTAAGTGCTTAAAAAATATCATAAAAAAGGGGGCGGATATATGCAGAGCTGGGGCTTTCAACTTGCCTGTTGTGGCAGGTTCTTGCATATCACAGACTCCACCAGACTGCTTAGCACTGGTGGTTAAGTACAGTTGTACACATAAACTCCCAAAGCACTTATATGTACATATTTATAACCTTCTCTTAGCAATCTCAGCCCCAAAGCACTTATGTACATATCTGCAATTTCATATATTTGTATTGATGTCTATCCCATTCTAGACCACAAGCTCATTGTGGGCAGGGAATGCAACTGTAAATTGTTGTATTGTACTTTCCCAAGTGCTTAGTAAAGTGCTCTGCACACAGTAAGTGCTCAATAAATACAATTGAATGAATAAATGAAACAGAAAAAGAGGCCCTCCAGTGACCGCTGGGCCTCCTTTCCAAAACTTCCTGGCCAGCAACAGCTCCTGAGGGAACTCATCCACTGGCTTAATTGGAATTATCTGGTCACCTCTCCTGGGAATCTGACTAGGCTTCCCACTCCACAAGTCTTTCCAACAAGAGATACTGTCGCTCCATTTGGGAGTCTCCTCAGCATCTTTTGTTCTCTGCACAGTGAGCCTGGAGGCCTCTTCTTTCATTTTTCACCAAGATGAAAAGTGATGTCATGCTCCCACACACGCCCCAACACAGACCCATAGCCATAGTGCTTAGTACAGTGCTCTGCACACAGTACGTGGTCAATAAATATAATTGATTGATTATATGTATATTTGTTTGTATGTATTTATTACTCTATTAATTTATTTATTTTACTTGTACATATCTATTCTATTTATTTTATTTTGTTAATATGTTTGGTTTTGTTCTCTGTCTCCCCCTTCTAGACTGTGAGCCCAATGTTGGGTAGGGGCTGTCTCTACATGTTGCCAACTTGTACTTCCCAAGCGCTTAGTACAGTGCTCTGCACACAGTAAGCACTCAATAAATATGATTGATTGATTGATTGATTAGCCAGATGCCACACCTCAGTCCCCTTTAACATAATAACAATAATTGTGATATTTGTTAAGTGCCAGGCACTGTACTAAGCACTGGAGTAAATGCAAGATAATCGGGTTGGACAGCTGCAAAAGCCTTTTCTACCACTTCCCCCATGGTAATTCCAGAGGAGACCCGAAGCTTGGACAGTGGTGATTCCCTCTATGAAACCCCAGGTGACCCCGGCCTGGTTCCAGGATGGTGGGAGTGTGAGAAGGGTCTTTATTGGCCAGCCAAGAGTTGGGGTAGCTGAAGCCTGGACATGGACGCTGCTGGGACTGTAAGCTCGTTGTGGGCAGAGAATGTGTCTGTTCATTGTTGTATTGTACTCTCCCAAGTGCTTAGTACATTGCTTCACACACAGGAAGCGCTCAATAAATACAAGTGAATGAAGGAATGAGCAAGCATGAGGGCTGGCTCTGAGTCATCGGGTGGGGAAGCTTCCACATAAAAAATGACTGGGTATAAATCTTGCAGTAAAGACACAAAAAAACCCAAAAACTGTCTTCCATTTTGTCCCTTGTCTCCTCACTTTGGTTGTAATTTTTACAAGACCCATAGCAAGGTGTTCACTCCACAGTTTTAATCCATCCCTGCAGGAATCCTCAGAAATAAATGCTCCAGATATTAAATGGATATGCTACTCTGATGACAATGAATGAACAATGCTGAAAAGCAATCACAGCATACAAAGGAGGGAGCCCCATATAGGAACAGGGGAAGCGAATAGGATTCAGGAAAAGTAATCGCTGCTTCTGCAGCTCCTTGTTCCTCTTCGGTCAGGGCTGGATTAACTGAGCATCTCAAGGGGCTGAAGCCCTAGGCCTCAGATTCAAGAGGGCCTGCTGCAATTGAGAAGCTTTGTCCCTAGGTGACCTTACTGCTGTAAAGAAATCTGGAGCAAGGAGTAGGTGTTGCCTAAGGGAGATGGCAAACTGTAGTGGCGAGCAAGGAGTGGTAGAGAGAGTGAATTTGGAAAATGTTTTTCCTCTTCTTCCCTTGCCCTTATTTAGATTAACCAATCAATGGTACTCATTGAGTGCTTCCTGAATGCAGAGCACCATACTAAAGGCTTGGAGGGAGTATAATGCAATAAGTACAATAGTGATGATGATGATAATTTGTTACGTACTCATGTGCCAGGCACTGTACTAAGAACTGGGGTAGGTACAGGAATATCAGGTTGGACACAGTCTCTGTCATTCATTCATTCAATTGTATTTATTGAGCGCTTACTGTGTGCAGAGCACTGTACTAAGCGCTTGGGAAGTACAAGGTGGCAACATATAGAGACAGTCCCTACCCAACAGTGGGCTCACAGTCTAGAAAATTAGTGCTCCTATGGGGCTGGGTCGCTGAAGAATCTCACAACCCAGAAAAGTCAGGGTTGAGGTGCCCTGTCGGAAGGAAGAACATCCCCTTATTCTGCCCGGTACCGTTCTGACCAAAACATGTAAGGGTAAGCAGAGGTGCTCACTCCATGAGGGCAATCATAGCACAGCCCACATAAGGGCTGTCCCACATAAGGGAGTTGTTGTAATTCATAAGGGACTAAGGCTGGGTGGAAAAAGAAAGGGCCAGGAGAGGCTGCTTGTGTATTTTCACAAGGAATGAGTATTTAGGTTTGACTCCTAACCTTGTAACCCTTTCAGAATTGCAGTGAAAACAATAACAGAATGAACTACCAGCACGCAACTGTAAAATTCCAAGCAATAATCTTGTAAGGGAAATAAGTGTACAGAGGAAGTCCAAGAAAGAGACACTCTGAAATCCCCCCTCCAAATGTTGAAATCTATTTCTAGGCTCACCACGGACTGCAGAGCATATGAGGAAGACTCCAAAGTACAGATTTGTTTAGCAAAATCCATCGAGTGAGACACACATAAAAGGAAGTCTTAAAAATGAATTTTTTTATCTGACCACAAGGGAGCAGGCAAAAGCTTTGTGAAAGAGGGACTTGTAATTTTCTCAGAACAAAGTAGGATACTTTCAGTTAAATATCCACACAAAAAAAGGAAAATCCCGAAGAAATATTCCGTGTAATTTGGTGTTAATCTAAAGCACCATCCACCTTTTAAAGACCCCCTACTTTTTATTTCATCATCTACTGCAATAGTTTTGTCCCACCTTTCAATTATCCTACGGTTTGGTTACATTGGATTGACTGGTGAGTTTTATTTCAGGAAGGAACAGGAACAAAATCTCATCTGTAATTTATCTGTCCCAGAGGTTCTACAAAAAACTAAAGCCAATTGCAAGAATTCAAGCAATGTTTATTTGCTCTGTGTATTGCGGCTTCTTCAGAAAGTCCCATGGCTTTAGTCAAGGCCATCACAAACAATAGGAAATGAGCAAATTTTTAATTTAACTTAGAACTCCCAGGCTGATTTAACCCTACAAATATTAATAATAAATAAAGACTTAGCTTGGCTATCATGGAGCAAAATTACCTAAAGCCTAATATACTCCATCTAGTGGGATTCCGGTAAAAGCTTTCCTTAGTGACTGACTACTGCATTAAAAATAAAAAAAGAAATATTTGCTCATGTCTACTAAAATATCTTAAATATGAATAAACCCTTAAAATTAATGGAGAAATTTACCAAAAGCATCTTCAAATTCTACCACAGATAATGTCAGTGGCAGGTTGTTGTGCTTTAAGCGCCTTTCTTTTTTTATCGTATTTCTTCAGTGTGCACAATGTGTTAGGCACTATACTAAGCACTGAAATAGATACAAGATAAGTGGGGTGGACACAGTCCCTGTCTTGCATAGGGCTCATAGTCTTCATTCCCATTTTATAGAAGCAGCATGGCTCAGTGAAAAGAGCATGGGCTTGGGAGCCTCAGGTCATGGGTTCTAATCCCTGCTCCACCACTTGTCAGCTGTGTGACTTTGGGCAAGTGACTTAACTTCTCTGGGCCTCAGTTACCTCATCTGTAAACTGGGGATTAAGACTTGTGAGCCCCACGTGGGACAACCTGATCACCTTGCATTCCCCCCAGTGCTTAGAACAGTGCTATGCACATAGTAAGTACTTAACAAATGCCATCATTATTATTAATATTATTATAGATGAGGTAACTGAGACACAGAGGAGTTAAGCGACTTGCCCAAGATCCCACAGCAGACAAGTGGCAGTGATGGGATTAGAACCTAGGTCCTCTGTCGCCCAGGCCCATGTTCTTTCCATTAGGGCACACTGCTTACAGTGGGGACTGCATCTAACAACTCCATTGTATTTTCCCAAGTGGTACAGTGTGCTATATATTCAGAGCAAAACAAATACTATTGATGGATAGATTAACATCTGATAACAACAAGGACAACATTTACACCCATATAAAATCCAAAAGCAGTTTTTTCTTCATACAGGCAGAAAAGCACACATATCATATTGCTTTATGTAGGTCTTTCGTTCCCCAGTAAAAGAGAACTAGTTATCAATCCGAGTTATTCTACCTGTGGGACTACCCATGCAGCTACTGTATGGGAATTAAAAGAAGCGGACCCAATCCAGGGGCAGAGAAAACATGTAAAGATTTAGTGAAGTGCAGCTCAGTCAATATGCTATAACAATGAATTGTGGCAGACCTCTGAGCTGATAGGCTCATGTGGTGAACAACAGTTAAGAAGACGGATTGCTCTGGGTGAGCAACGACTTTGTCAAGTTCTAGACACAAAATGGAAAGCTAGAAATAGACGGATCCTGAATGGATAAAAACAATCAGAAACAGCGTGGCCTAGTGGGTCTGGAAATCAAACGACCTGGGGTCTCATCTCTCATCCTCCACTTGCCTGCAGGGTAACCTTAAGCAAGTCTTTTACTCTATTTATTTATTTATTTATTTTACTTGTACATATTTATTCTACTTATTTTATTTTGTTAATATGTTTTGTTTTGTTGTCTGTCTCCCCCTTCTAGACTGCGAGCCCGCTGATGGGTAGGGACCATCTCTATATGTTGCCAACTTGTACTTCCCAAGCGCATAGTACAGTGCTCTGCACACAGTAAGCACTCAATAAATACGATTGAACGAATGAATGAAAAGTCACTTAACTCTGGATATCAGTTTCCTCATCTGTAAAATAGGGAGTCAATACCTCCCTCCTACTTAGACAGTGAGCCCTATGGGGGAGAAAGACTGTGTCCAATCTGATGACCTTGAATCTACTCCAGTGCTTAGTATAGTGTTTGGTATACAGTAAGTGCTTAAATACCAGTTATTATGATTAGTAGTAGTAGTAGTAGTCATAGTAGTACATGCAAACATAATGGAGAAATTGTTCATATATCAATCTTCTCAGACACATTCATACTCACAAACAGGATCTCACTGTCAATAGCATCAACCTGAAAACAAAGCACAGCTCTCTTTCCAGATATATTTGTGAATTATATAAATGCTTTTACTCATTAAATTTATTTGTATAAAAAATGGACTAAATCAAACTCAAAATTCATTTAGTCAAGAAATACCCGTGCTTGAGTTATTTGCCAATCCATAATCCAAAAATACTCTGCCATGAATACTTAACATTTGATCATTTTGGATGAGAAGAAAAGGTTTACAACCTAACCACCTGCTGGACAATCCCTAACTAAGGCTGTTCATGGTGAGTGTGTCTGAATATTTAGGTTATTTACCTCAAGATATCACTTGCAACACTGTATTCCTTATTCAGACAAGTCTATCTCAACCAGATTAGCTTTTGTGTTGATTTGGGGCCACAGATTTAAGATTCTAGGAGAAACCTGTTGCACACACTCCTTGACATAGGGCTCTAAGTGGCTATAGTATTCTGCATTCTGCAAGCGAAAGGAAAAACACAAACTTGCTTAGCATTTTGTAATGATGAACTTGACTGCTAAAGTCAGGTTCCTGGGTATTTGTTAAGGATGAAGTGATATATCATTGAGCCTACTGAAAAGAACATAACAGTCATTGATGGATTCATTTGGCAGTGTTTACTGAGCAGTACTGCTGTTTGTCCAGTGAAAGGAGCTCTGGAAGTTAGACCTGGAATCTAGTCCTAGCTCTGCCTTCTGGGGCTAAGCCATCTGCAATGAATATTTGCAACCAAAGAACAGCACTAGCAATCTTTCTGACCTCCCAATCTCCTGTCTCTCCCCACTTCAGTCTATACTTCACTCTGATGCCCGGATTATCTTTCTACCTAAACTTTCTGGGCACATAACCCTCCTCCTCAAAAATCTCCAGTAGTTGCCTACCAACCTCTACATCAAGCAAAAACTCCTCACTATTAGTTTCAAAGCTCTCTATCACCTTGACCCCTCCTACCTCACCTCCCTTCTCTCCTACAACCCAGTCCATACACTCCGCTCCTCTGGGGCTAACCTTCTCACGCCTCCTTCTCACCTGTCCCTCGATCCACCCCTCGCCAAGTCCTACCTCTGGCCTGGAATGCCCTCCCTCCTCAAATCCACCAAACAATCACACTTTCCCCCTTCAAAGCCCTACTGAAGGCTCACCTCCTCAAAGAGGCCTTCCCAGATGAAGCCCCCTTTTCCTCAGCGCCCCTTCCCATTGCCCCAAATTGCTCCCTTTGCTCTACCCCCACACCACGTATGTACATTTGTACATATCTATAATTCTATATATTTATATTAATGTATGTTTACTTGTTTTGATGTGTATATATCTATAATTCTATTTATTTATATTGATGCTATTGATGCTTCACCACTTGTCTGCTGTGTGACCTTAGGCAAATCACTTTACTTCCTGTGCCTCAGTTACCTCATCTGTAAAATGGGGATTGAGACTGTGAGTCCCACATGGGACAAGGACTGTGTCCAACGCGATTTACTTGTATCCACTCCAGCACTCAGTACAGTGCCTGGTACAAAGTAAGCACTTAACAAATACCAGAATTATTATTATTATTAACTAAGGCATTCCATGAGGTGGAGAGGTTCTACAGGAATCCTGAACTCTGTTGTACGGTACTTTCCCAAGGGCTTAGTACAGTGCTCTACACACAGTATACACTCAATAAATACCATTGACTGATTGATTGATTGATCGATTGACTGATTGATTGATTGAAAAATACCTATGATGGGTGGGGAAGAACAAAAAGGCTCACTGCTGGGCTATGGAACTATGTCATCATAATCAATGGTATTTATCTTACTGTGTGCAGAGCATATTACTAAGCATTTGGGAGAGCATTATGCAAAACAGTTTTTTTTGTTGTTGTTTGTTTTTGTTCTTTATGGTACTTGTTAAGCGCTTACTATGTGCCAGGCACTCTAAATGCTGGGGTAGATACAAACTAATCAGTTTGAACCCAGTCCCTGTCTCACAAGGGCCCTCAGTCTTAATCCCCATTTTGCATAACTGAGGCCCAGAGAAGTTAAGTGACTTATCCAAGGTCACATAGTAGACCCAGCAGCCAGGACTAGTGTTGTTAGGCACATTTCCTGTCCACAACAAGATTATAGTCTAGAGGGAAACAGACAATATAAATAATTTATAAAATATTATTTATAGACTTGAAGCTCATTTGGGCCAGGGAAAATGTCTGTTTATTGTTGTATTGTACTCTCTCAAGCGCTTAGTACAGTGCTCTGCACACAGTAAGTGCTCAATAAATAAGATTGATTTATGAGTGAATGAACTCACTTGTATGTTCATATCTGTATGCGCGACAGCACAACCATGATACTCTGCTGTGGTGATTTTGGACATAAGTGGGTGCCATGCATGAAAAGCCACTTGAACCCCCATTCACCTGCTTGATTTCTGCATTCCATGGCCCATTGGAACTATGACTAACAGGAACAAGAGAATCAATTCCTCCTCACAGGTTCTTAGCCCTTCTGAGACCCAGCCATCACAGCTGGTGATTACTGTTCTGAAGGTTAGGTGACATTGGGCAGGGAAATTCAAAGAGTATGAGGTTTGGGTAAGATGAGGGGGCTGGCCCAGCTCACCACCGACTCATTCTACTTAGGAGACCTCCCACCTGCATTCGTATCTGACCTTTAGGATGCTCACTCCATAGTTAGTCCTGCTGGAGCCAAACTACCCCTCTGACTCAGAGCTGTCTGCTGAATAAAACGTTTTTTGGTTTGGCAGTCTGTTATTCACCAGACTAGACCTCTAACTTTAAGCTCCCCGTGAAGAGGAGCATGTCTACCAACCCAACCAGCTCTGCCATGTCCCTGCTGTGTGACCTCGGGCAAGTCACTTACCTGGGAAATTACAGGCACCTAATCCCTCCCCATCCCCACCTGAACACATTTTCTAGGTTCTGTGAATTTCCACAATGAATATGTGTGTCTTCATGATGTCCTTATGTCACTTTAAGGAAATCTCCGAACATGTACGATGTAATATCACATACAACTACTGCTTCCAATTGTCCAGGAGGTGTCCAATATTCTATACTGTAACTGGTGGCCGATAGAACCCAGTTAATTCAGGGAGCCTCATATTATTTCTTTAAAGCAGCTGGGCTGATGATGAATTTTTTTTGATGTTACCCATGGATGTTCTGGTACATAAAGCAGAGCAATCAAATAACCCATGAAAAATGAGAAGCAACAAGGCCTAATGGTTTGAGAAGGGCCTGGAAGCCAGTAGGACCTGGGTTCTAATCCCTGCTCTGCCACTTGTCTTCTGTGTGACCTTGGGCAAGTCACTTCACTTCTCTGGGCCTCAGCTACCTCATCTGTAAAATGGGGATAAGGGTTGTGAGCCCCATCACCCCAGCACTGTTAAGTGTTATTGTGGAAAGACAGGCGGTAACCTTCTTACTGTGCCTTGCTCTTGCCTATTCCCTGTTGACCCCTTGCCCACAACCTGCCTCTGGCCTGGAATTCCCTCCCCCCTCAAATCTGACAGACAATTGCTCTCCCCCTTTCAAAGCCTTATTGAAGGCACATCTCTCCGCCAAGAGGCCTTCCCTGACTAAGTTCCCCCTTTCCTCTTCTCCCGCTCCCTTCTGTGACACCCTGATTTACTCCCATTGTTCATCTTTCCCCCCAGCCCCATAGCACTTATGTACACATCTGTAATTCATTTATTTATAATAATGTCTCCTCCCCTCTAGATTGTAAGCACATTGTGTGTAGGGAATGTGTCTGTTTATTGTTGTACTGTATTCTCCCAAGCGTTTGGTACAGTGCTATGCACACTGTAAGCACTCAATAAATATGTTGGAATGAATGAAAATGAGAAAGAACAATTCATTTCCAACATCCAGTACCTCCTGTTTAGAAGCTTAGGCCAACAGTATTATTCCACCAAACCTTATACAAGTGTATAATTGCTTTTATATGACAAATATAAGAATATTCTACTGTGCCTTTTGGGATCGGGCTCCCATTAATTGGAAAAGCTTTACTTTTTCCAAGGAAGCAGTATAGTCTAGTGGAATGAATATGGGCCTGGCTGGCTCAATCACTAGCTTGCTTTGAGGTTTCAAGTAAGTTACTTTTCAGTGCCTCAATTGCCTCATCTGCAAAACAGAAATCTTAATATTTGCCATTCCCTCCCATTGGTATCAATTTAAAGGATTTAGTCACTTCACTCAGGCTATGTCTAGACAGTGGAAAGCCAACAAAAGTTTGGACCATTATCTGGTTAATCAGTGTAGATGACTCAAGCGAAAACAGAAGTTCGGAAACACAATCATCCCAAAGTTTCCCACAGGCCTTCTACTTGGATCTAATTTGCAGAATAATTGCCAAATCTCCACTGTACTTTTATGATGTCTACGACAGTGAACTATGAGGCAGTTTGGATGGAAAAAAGAATTTGTGTGGACATCACCATCCCACCAGCTGCTTAATGTCCAGACAGGTCCAGCCTAGCCTTTCTAACAAATGGGGGATTGCAAACTAAAGGTTTTGGATTGCAATTGAGAATAGTTAGACTGGAGGACACCCTACTGCCATGTTTTTTTTGTTGTTTGTTTTTTATGGTATTTGTTAAGCACTTACTATGTTAAGGCACAGAAATAATGGCTGGGTTAGATAATAATGATGGCATTTGTTAGCACTTTGTGTCAAGCACCAACGTTAATCAAGTTGGATACAGTCCCTATCCCACATGGAGTTCACAGTCTTAATCCCCATTTTACAGATGAAAAAGCAGGAATGGAGAAGTTAACTGACTGCTCAAGGTCACACAGCAGAAAAGTGGCAGAGCCAGGACTAGAACGCAGGTCCTTCGGACTCCCAGGCCCATATTCTATGCACTAGACCAAGCTGTTCTCTATGTTGGTCTACCTCAGCAGATATGAAGCAAATACCTGTCCTGTTTTTGTTTTGGGTTTTTTTGGGGGGTGGGGGAGGGAGGTTTCTGGTATTTGTTCCACAGGAAATGAGGTAATGGGGCAATGATCCCCTAACACATATCCTTGGGCCTATCCGTTAGACTCCTGGTGGTGAAGAGTAGGGAGTTTGTCATCCCATTGATTGCTGGGAACAAATCTTTTGCTTCTGGTGTTCCCTTGCCCAAGCACTTAGAACAGAGTTTTAGGAAAACTGGGAAAAGTGGAAAAGTCAGTCAGCCAGTCAGTCAGATTTATTGAGCACTTACTGCCTGCAGAGCACTGTACTAAGTGCTTGGGAAAGTACAATGTAAGAATAAATGGATACATTCCCTGTCTACAGTGAGTTTACAGTCTAGAGGGTTGAAGGATGGGAGAGAGAAGAAGGGCAGGGTAGGAAACCATTTGGGCTGAAGCCATACATAGTTGTTTCAATATCTGTCAATCAATCAATGCTCTTAATTATGGTCTTACTGTGTGCAGAGCACTATACTAACTGCTTGGGAGAGTTGGAAGACACATTCCCTGCCCACCACAAGCTTACAGTCTGTCCTGCCTAAAATAAGGGGGTGCCACATAATCCATACAACTCAGGCCCTATTTGGATTACTTCCAAGCTCCATTCTTTCTTATCACATTTTCATTTCATTGATTTTACAGTCATGCAATTGATGTTTTCATTACAGCAGTACCCATAATTGGCAGCTGTGTCTCCTGAAACCTCAACTCCTGGAAGTCCTGGCCCCCAGAGATGAATTCTCCTCCTTGTTCATGTCCTCAGATTGACCCGAGAATGTGCTAGACTGACAACTGATATCAAAGAGTGCTGGAGGTCATTTTCCCACCCTCATAGACATCTAAGCATATCTAAAGGTCCATAAGCCTTCAGTAAGGAAATCTGAAAGGCAAAGTGAATGCCTTAATGTTGGGTCTTCCTCCTAAGGGTATAAGAATAGAGTAACATTCTGGTATTTGATGCTATAAATGGAATACCATACTTCCTAAAGCTTGCAACTTTTTGCTTGGATTTGGTCAGACGCCTTGATCTTTCTGCTTTCATTTTTAGCATGTGCCTCTTTACCACTCCTACCTTTCTGTTCTTTCACCCTGCTCCTTCCTAGTAATAATAGTAATAATAATAAAAGCTTCTCATTTCAGATACAGGCTACAGCTAATGATGCAGTTAAGATTTCAAGACCGTTTTCCTTTTTATTCTACAAGAGAAGAAAAAATCCTAACAATAAGGAATTGAACAAAGAACTTGCATAGTTATGTTCTCTTTCATGTTTAATAAGGCAGCAAGGGCACTACTAGTATTTAAAGACCAATAATGACAGTCTCTTCCTAGATGGACGGTGCTTCCAGATTTTTTTAATAGTGTGTCTTTTAATGAGTAATTCATATCAGGGGTAGATGCACATAAAGGTTAGAAACCTCTGAACTGATGAATGATTTTCAGCTCTCATTATCCCATATTCCCTTGATGATACATTATAACTGTAAAGGTCTCCAGAAGAGAATTATTTGATGCAGATATAAGTAGCTTCTGAGAGATGTGTTTCATGCAATGTATTTTTCATAGAACAGTCTAGAGTGTGAAAGAACATAAATATTAAACTTCTTGCTGTACTAGATATGGTGGTATTTGTTAAGTGCTTACTATGTGCCAGGCACTATACTAAGCACTAAAGTGGATACAAGCAGATCGGATTGGACACAGTCCTTGTCCCACACAGGGCTCACAGTCTCAATCCCCATTTTACACATTAGGTAACTGAAGCACAGAAAGGTGAAGTGATTTGTCCAAGGTCACATGGCATGTACTCTTATCTACCTACTACTTTACTGGTGCATACACTGTCCCAGTGGAATAACTATTGGCAGGGTTGAGAGGATGCTAGTGGCACTTCATCCACCACTATAAGCAATTCCCCTAATAATAATACTTGTGGTATTTCTTAAGCACCTACTATCAGTCAATCAACCAATTGATGGTATTTATTGAACCCTTACTATGTAGAGCACTGTACTAAGCACTTGGGAGAGTTCAGTACAACAGGGTTAGCAGACACCTTTCCTACCCACAATGAGCTTACTAGGTGCGAAGCTCTGTACTGAGTCCGGGGGTAGATATGAGATAATAAAGTCAGTCATGTTCCTGTCTCATGTGGGGCTTACAGTATAAGAAGAGAAAGAAAGGCCCATCTTATACTTACCCTCACCTGCTTTGATTCTGCCTTCTCTGCCAACTGGAAGCAATATTCCTCCATCCTTATTGACTCCCACATCCATTGCCCATGACAGCTATTTCAGAATTTTAACACTCTCCTCAAATCCCCTGTCACTCTGCCTCCGGATCTCTTGCCTCAATGCCCTTGCCACATACTTCATCAATAAAATTGAAGCAATAATACATGATCTCCCTAAAATGTGCCCTGCTACTCTGCAGCCCCTCTCTCCTCTTGCCCCCTCTTTAATTCCCCCAATTTTTCTAGAAATATCACGAGATCCCCCACCTCCTCTCAAAATCTACCCTTTCCACTGCCCCTTCCCTTCTTTCTTCCCTGATTGCCATTTTCAACCTGCCACTTTCCAATGGCTCTTCCTCCACAGCTTTCAAAAAAGCATATGTAAGCCCTAACCTAAAAATCCCTCTTCCTTGACCCCTTGAGTGAGTTGTCTAAAATTTCTGCCTTTACTTCCTCTCCTCCAATTCTCTCCTTGACCCCCCTCTGATCTGGTTTCCACCCCTTTCACTCCCCAAAAACCTCCCTCTTTTAGGACAGTAATGACCTCCATCTTGCCAAATCCGAGAGCCTCCACTCCATCCTAATCCTCCTCAGCCTCTCAGGTGCCTCCCCCTTCTCCTGAAAATATTATCTAACCTTGGCTTCACTGACATTGTCC
Organism: Tachyglossus aculeatus; assembly: GCF_015852505.1. NCBI lineage: Eukaryota > Metazoa > Chordata > Mammalia > Monotremata > Tachyglossidae > Tachyglossus > Tachyglossus aculeatus. The sequence goes on along the minus strand of NC_052079.1, from coordinate 29,747,494 downwards.
TCTCCAATTCTTCTTCTATCTCTCTGGCCACTCAATCTCAGTCTCTTTTGTGGGCTCCTCCTCTGCCTCCCACCCCCTAAATGTGAGACTCCCTCAAAGCTCAGTTCTAGGTCCCCTTCCATTCTCTACTTACACACACTTGCTCCCACAGCTTCAACTCCCATCTCTCTTTCAACTCACACATCCAAGCTGTCACCAAATCCTGTCGGTTCTACTTTCTCAACATCACTAAAATCTGCCCTTTCCTCTCCATCCAAACTGCTACCACACTGATCCAAGCATTTAATATATCCTTCCTTAATTACAGCATCAGCTTCCTTGCTCAACTCCCTCCTTTCTCTCCCCACTCCAGTCCTTACTTCACACTACTACCCTGATCATTTGTCTAAAAGCACGTTCAATCCATTTCTCCCCATTCCTCAAGAACCTCCAGTGGTTGCCCATCCAACACTGCATCGAACAGAAACTACTTATCATTGACTTTAAGGCACTCAGTGGGCTCTCCCGCTTCTACTTTACTTGGTTGATTTCCCATTACAATCCAGCCTACACACTGTGATGCTCAAACACTAGATTACTCATGGTACCTCGTCTATCTGGTTGCCAACCCCTTGCCCATGTCCTGCCTCAGGTTCTGGAACTCCCTCCCTCTTCATATATGGGAGACTATTCACTCTCTTCACCTTCAAAGCCTTATTAAAATCACATATCCTTCATGACGCCTTCCCTGAATAAGCCCCCATTTCCCCCACTCCCTCTACCTCCTGTGTAAAAGCAATGCACTTGGGTCTGTACCTTTTAAGAACTGATATTCACCCTAGCCTCAGACTCCCAGCACTTATGCTCATATCTGAAATTTATTTTAATGTCTGTCCCTGCCTCTAGACTGAAAAACCTTTATGGGCAGGGGATATGTCTACCAACTCTGTGCTATTGTATTCTCCCCAGCTTTTATTACAGTACTCTGCACACCATTATCACTCAATAAACACCACTGATGAATTGATTCCTGTCCTCTGTGTAAAACTGAATTCTGATTTTATAGGTGTACACATGCTAAACAATGCTTTTTCAGAACAATTTTGTAGAATCAGTGCCTTACGTATGAATAAGCATCCTTTATATATATCACATAACAATCCAGGTTCAACCTATATAGTCAGTGAAAGGGTTGGTAACAATCCAGACTTTGACCTATATAGTCAGTGAAAGTGATTATGGCATCTGTGCTCAAGAAAGAATTCAAAGATCCAGGTAGGAGGGTATTCATCTGATTGAAATATGTGCTGCTGTCACAACTGTGTGTTTCCCATTTTCCCCAGTCAGATGATCAGAAGCATCTTTATCCGTGAACTGTAGCGATTTCCCTAGCATCACTGCCTTATGTGAAGACATGATTATTTCACTGTTTCTATGATCAGAGGTTGTGGTCCCCATTTTTACAGATGATGTAACTGAGGCACAGAGAAGTGAATTGACCTGCCCAAGGCCACACAGCAGAATGGTGGCAGTCAGGAATAGAACCCTGGTCCTTCTGACACCTAGGTCTGAGCTCTATCCATTAGGCCTCACTACTTCCCGAGTTAACAATTTAACATTCTCTTACCTTACCCTTCTTCTCCTCCTCTCCCACCACTCTCTCCTGTTCCTGCCTCCTTTGACCCTAATCTAGTCCCACTTGATTGAACCAGATTCCTTATCATATTATACATTTCTCTGCTAGACTGCAAGCTCCTTGAGGGCAGGGATTGTCTCTACTAACTCAATTACAATAATAATAATGATAATAATAATAATAATGATAATAACAATAATTATTTGGGCATTTGTTAAGCACTTACTATGTGCCCAACACTGTCCTCAAGGTGAGGTAATGATAAGATAATTAGGTCAGACACAGTCCCTGTCCTACATGGGGCTCACAGTCTAAGTATGGCTGAACTCTCTCAAGAGCTTACCACAGTGCTCTGCACAAAGTAAGAGCAGGGAAACCGTGCTGTCTAGTAAAAGCAGCATGGCCTAAAGGGTAGAGCACAGGCTGGGAGTTAGAACCTGGGTTCTAATCCCAGCTCTGCCACTTTGCTGTGTGACCTTGGTCAGGCCACTTTATTTCACTGTGCCTCAGTTACCTCATCTGTAAAAATGGGGATTAAGACTATGAGCCCCCTGTGAGACCTGGACTGCATCCATGATTAGCTTGCATATACCCCAGTGCTTAGTACTGTACCTGGCACATAGTAAAAGCTCAACATTTACCATAAAAATAAAATAAAATAAAATTGATTAGCCAAAATGTCAGGTTAGAACTGTGCATTGGTTCACATTCCCTTTCCTCTTGCTACTTAGATCATGTGGTGCAAAACACAGTAATGTCCTCACATTGGGGACTTTCAGAGTTTCCTTATGAAACACATCCTTATGAAAGAGGATTCTGTAGCAGGAGAAAAGTGTAGTCTATTCATTTGAGACTGCTGCCCAGTTTTCATTAAACTTACTATCCTTCTTTGGCCCTATCCTGATCCCATTCAATTTCTGAGGAGGAGGACACATAATGATTTCATAATGATTGCATAGTGAAATATTATTTGAAAGAAGTAAAAATGGTAATATTCATTTATACTAGCCATATTTTAAAATCTGGACATGTGTATCCTTCTTTAGAAACCTCCACTTTAGCTATCAAAACATTTTTAAACCCTGACAAGTGAATGTACCATCTGTACTTTCTATTTCACACACAGCTTTTCTGCTAATAATAATAATTATTATGGTATTGGTTAAGCGCTTACTATGTGCCAGGAACTGTACTAAGGTGCTGGGGTGGATACAAGCAAATCTGCTTGACACAGTCCCTGTCCCACAGTCTCAATCCTCATTTTATAGATGAGGTAACTGAAGCACAGAGAAGTAAAGTGACTTCCCCAAGATCACAGAGCAGACAGGTAGCATAGCCTGGATTAGAATCCAGGACCTTCTGACTCTCAGGCACATGCTCTATTCATTATACCATGCTGCTTCCTCATGGACATACCTCTTTTGCAATTTCTTTAAGTGTTTTCCCATTCATTTATGGGGAAAAGTTGCTTCCTAATGATATGTTATCCTTGATTCAATTAGAAATTTTTCATTCATTCATTCGACCGCATTTATTAAGCACTTACTGTGTGCAGAGCACTGTACTAACTGCTTGGGAAAGTACAATACAACAATAAACTTCTTAACTTCTATTTGCCACAGGTAACTCATCTGTAAAATGGGGATTCAGCATCTTGCCCAAGGCCACACAGAAGATTCATTCATTGATTCATTCAATCGTATTTATTGAGCGCTTACTGTGTGCAGAGCAGTGTACTTCAAGCACTGCTTGAAATCCTGACTGAATTGGCTGGGTTGTGTGCCCTTGCCTGATGAATGTGGAAATGAATGCAATGGAAAAACCTTCTCCTCAGGTCAGTTTTGTAGTCAGCTCAGGCAAATGGTCAGTAAAAAGCAGGAAACTGCTCTGTTCTCCAATGTCTTATTTGTTGTCCTGGCAATTGCAGATCAATATGACTGGAGCAGTTAGCTTCTCCCACTAGACTGTGAGCTTGTTGTAGGCAGAGAATGTGTCTATTTATTGTTTTACTGTACTCTCCCAACTGCTTAGCACAATGCTCTGCACACAGTAAGCACTCAATAAACACAATCAAATGAATGAATGACAAAGCAGTATGTCACTAATAAAGCAACAGCCCAAATCTCAAAATATGATAATGACCACTAAAAAGCCTTCCTTACATCAACAGTAGTAATTTCTAGATCATATATTTATTGCAGCTCCTCATCCAACAGTGTTGAAGATGGACAGGATTCTGGAACAGAAACCCTCTTCTAGAAACCATATTGTAGGGCAAGTGAAACAAACCGAGAGTAGATGCCTGAGCCCAGTTTCTTATGAGAAATGGCCGCCATAGATCTCTTTCCAAAACAACAGGACAGTGAAGAGTTATGGATGAGGATTCACACACATCTTGGAGAGGGACTGCCTTAGTCGAGTGCTCTGCACACAGTTAAGCACTCAATAAATACCACTGATTGACTGCCTCAGATTGAAGAGTCATGCTCTAATGTGTTCAGTTTGGAAGACCACCCTTTCAGAAGCCCAACACCTGCAGCACGATGACAGAATTGCTGTCGTGGGAAGTTTTTGTAATGATGCTGATGACATTCACAGTCCAACATTTCAAGAATTAATTTACAGCAAAAATGAATCTTTGACCAAAGAATAGATCATTGCAGTGAATGATTGATATCCAGCTAATCAGCTATAAACCATGTGGCCCTACCCAAGTCAGTGTATACACAGACCTTACAGGCATTATTCACTGCTGTGTTGGTTTCATAACTCATGGTGAGGTGATTTCTGAAGGCCAGAGTATATATTTCTCTGTGATAGAGCTGGGAGACAGGCAGGGAAAAAGTAAACAGCATGGGCTGAAAAAGGGTCTTGTAAGCAACATGCTTTAACATACTTCACAAAAGACAAAAACATGTATCCTTGGGAGGAAATAAGGATACATTAAGGATGGCTACACAAACAGGCTTCTACATATGAGTGTTTCACCTGTGAAGTCACATTATTATTGAGATGCAGGTGGATATTTAATAACTGAATGTGGACTCTAGACTCTAGACTGTTAGCTCATTGTGGACAGGGAATGTGTCTGATTATTGTTGACCTATACTCTTCCAGGAGCTTAGTACAGTGCTCTGCACACAGTATGCACTCAATAAATACAATTGAATGAATGAATAAATAACTACCATTTATCTATTTGGCAAATAAAATAGAACAGGAAGGATTAGATTGGAAACCTGATTGTGAGGCCCATGTGGGACAGGGACTGTATCCAATCTGATTACCTTCTATCTTCTGCCTCAGTGCTTAGAACAGTGCGTGGCACAGAGTTAACACTTTTCAAATTCCACGAGTCAGTAGTGGTAGTAGTAGTATTTAGCTTCTGAGCTCCCTCCTGAGGGCTCTACCTTGCAAAGCCACAAGAGGTCATCAGTGACATCTCCTCTTGCCAGTTGTAGCTCCAAACATCCATCCTCAATCGTATTTATTGAGCGCTTACTGTGTGCAGAGCACTGTACTAAGCGCTTGGGAAGTACAAATTGGCAACATATAGAGACAGTCCCTACCCAACATTGGGCTCACAGTCTAAAAGTCTAAATCCATCGCATTCCCTCTGTGCATCCACTTCACTGCTTTTCTTACCTTATATTGTTGCCTGGAGGATACCACCAATAACACACTGCTTTGTCACCTCATTGCACATTAGAGAGTAAAATGTGGTCAAATCCTGCGGATACTGGCTACTGGCTATGTATTTCTCTCTGTTTCTTTTTCCTCCCTCTCTGCCTTTTGGTAGCTGTTTTCTTTTCCCCTCTTTGTCACATTTCCTGTATGGACAGTTATTTTTTTCTTTGCAAATATTTATTATTGAGGTTAGCTGTCATATGACACTTTCCTTTTCTGTCTCCTTTTGTTAATCATAGTAATTGTGGTCTTTGTTAAGCAAATACTATGTGAAAAGCACCATATTAAATGCTGGGGTAGAAACAAGATAATCAGGTCCCACATGGAGAACTGGTATTGAATCCCCATTTTGCAAATGAGAGAACTGAGGCACAGATAAGTTAAGTAACCTACACAAGGCCACATGGCAGATCGGTGGGGAGCTGGGATAAGATTCCGGATCCTCTGACTCCCAGGCAAATGACCTTTCCACTAGGCCACCCTGCTTTTGTTCTAGAGTTCTTGCTTTTACCATACGTCTTTAACACCCTCATTTCCATAATGGGAGAAGACCTGGCTCATTTTCATTTATTTTTTTTTTAGTATTTGTTAAGTGCTTACTATGTGCCAGGCACTATACTAAGCACTACGTTCCTGTGGCTAAGGAGCCTAGATAGCAAGGGAATTTGCAGCATTGGAAATGAGTCTTTAGGGTTAGGTTCTGACATGGCTTTAAAAGAAATGTGTTCTTTTATGTTATCTACTTATCTCCTTTTTCTATCTTTAACCACTCTTTTTCTCCCTCCATTTTCCTCTCCTTCCCCTTTTCACCATCATCTATGATCTCTTCTTTCTTCTCTGAATATACGTTTCAGATCTAGTTCAGTTTGTCACATATCCTTTCTACTTTTAATAGGTCTGTTTCATAGACTCTTTGATTGTTTTTCTCCTCTGTGCTTTGGCATTCTGAAGTCACTTCGTTTTTCAGGACCTCAGTGCCCTTATCTGTAAAATGGAGAATAAGACTGTGAGCCCCATGTGGGACAGGGACTGTCCAACCCAATTTTCTAGTATCCACCTCAGCGCTTAGTACAGGGCCTGGCACATAGTAAGCACTTAACAAATACCATAATTATCATTATTATCATTACCCTTCCCCATGATCTGCCAGTCTTTAACATTCCTACTCTTCCGCACCAAAGCAGCATCCCTCTCCTCTCCTCTCGTATTTATTGAATGCTTACTATATGCAGACCACTGTACTAAGCATTTCGGAGACTGCAATATAACAGAATTGGTAGACATGTTCCCTGCTCACAATGATCTTACAGTCTAGAAGGCACAGAATGGGTCTGTTATACTGTCATATTGTACTCACCCAAGAACTTGGTACAGTGCTCTGCACACAGTAAGTGCTCAATAAATACGAATGAATGAATGAATGAATGAATGAATGAATGAATGAATGAAAATTCTTATTCCGGGTCAATGGGGGATAATTTTCAGTTTAGCCTTTTGATTGCTTTATCTCCTTTTCTCCATCAGTTGAAAAATGAAGTAATTCATCTTACAGTCTCTGTACCATGAGCTTGTCTCTCTAGACTGTGAGCTCGTAATGTGTCTATTGTTATATTGTACTCTGCCAAGTGCTTAATACAGTGCGTTGCATACGGTAAGTGCTCAATAAATATGACTGAATGAATGAATGAATGAATTACAGTCAGGATCATTATGAGGATGAATGAGAAGCCCATCAGGAGAGATCCTCTATAATGGCAAGTATGATTCAAGAATGGATTTGAAGAGAACCATATGACACAAAGGCTGAATTCTATGGTGAGGTTTCTTAACAACATTCTAAGATTTTCTAAGGTCACTACTAAGATTTCCATTACAAAAAATACAAACGGATTTGTTTGACTAAAACTGGAAAGTTCTCACAAACTGTTAGTTCCAGGACATTCTTTGATGGATTGGGCACTAAGGATCTAATCCTTTTTTTATGGTTTATCACAGAACTGGGCAATTTGTGCATACTTAGTCATAATCACTTCTAGTACAGTCCTCTAGCATATACTTGTTGAGTGAGAGAGAGAGACACTGCCATCCAAAATGACAGATAGACCATAGTCCCTTTATTCTGGTGTTTTAGCAAGAGGCTTAAAGCTTTGCCAGTTGCCAACTTTGTGACCTTGTGCAAATACTTCATTTCTCTGTGCTTCAGTTTCCTCAACTGTAAAATGGGGATTCTAGGCCTAATTTCCCTCCTACTTAGACTGTGAGGCCCATTTGGGACAGGGACTGTTTCTGAACTGATTAATTTATATCTACTCTAGTGCTTAAAACAGTGATTGACACATAATAAGCTCTTAAATACTATAACAAAAGGCATGTGGCACAGATGCCAACCTTAAATGGGTACCTGCTGGTGACCACTGATTATTGTAAAGGGCTTAAAATCACTTGTCACCTAGCACATTTCTCCTTTACTGAGGCAATGTTTTTGTCTCAAAAGACTTTATAACACAATGGTATATACTGCACTTGGGTCTGTGACCTTCAGGCATTTGATAGTCACCCCACCCTGAGCCCCACAGCACTTATGTACATATCTATAAATTACATATTACAAATTGTTCATTTATATTAATGTCTGCCTCCCATCTAACACCTTTGAGCAGGGAAAGTGGAAGCAGCATGGCTCAGTAGAAAGAGTACGGGCTTTGGAGTCAGAGGTCATGGGTTTAAATCCCAGCTCCGCCACTTGTCAGCTGTGTGACTTCGGGAAAGTCAATTAACTTCTCTGTGTCTCGGTTACCTCATCTGTAAAATGGGGATTAACACTGTGAGCCCCACATGAGCTCCTGATCACCTTGTATCCTCCCCAACGCAAGCGCTTAACAAATGCCATCATCATTATTATTATTATTATTATTATTATTATTACAAACTCTGTTGCATTGTACTCTCCCAAGCCTTTGTACAATGCTCTGCACAGGGTAAGTGCTACCACTGATGATGATGATGATAATAAAGATGTTGATGATGGTAGATGTAATATCAGAATAACAATCTCAAGCTCATGTTCCCAATTCTTAGTATCAATGGAGTAACTTTAACCTTCCTCGGGCCACTTCTGCAACGTGTTTAGGTGATAAGCATGCCATAAAAGATCATGTTGGAGGTATTAATAATAATAATTATGGTATTTGTTAAGTGCTTACTATGTACCAGGCACTGTACTAGGTGCTGGGGTGGATACAAGCAAGCTGGGTTGGACACAATCCCTATCCCACAAGGGGCTCACATTCTCAATCCCCATTTTACAAATGAGGTAACTGAGGCAAAGAGAAGTGAAATGACTTGCCCAAGGTCACAAGGCAGATGAGTGGCAGATCTGGGATTAGAAATCATGGCCCCTGACTACTGTGCTCTTTCCACTAGACCACACTGTTTCTCTGCACCTGCAAATCTGCATCTGAATCTGCAAATAGTAGCTCATGGATAAGAATCTATACCACGTTTGATCTTCAATCAATCAGTGGCATTTATTCAGCACTTACTATGTGCCGAGCACTGTTCTAAGCACTTGGGGGAGTACAAGTGATGTTATATTGTTGTCCTCCAACACCCAGCAGTGCTCTGGAAAGGTTCAACATGATGGTTATCCTTTGAGGCACAATTACACTTCCTCTGATGCTCATGGACATTCCTCTGGTCTGTGTGCTTGCTGTGGGCAGGGAATGTGTCTGTTTGTTGTATTGTACTCTCCCAGGTGCTTGGTACAGTGCTTTGCATACAGTAAGCTCTCGATAAATATGCCTGACTGAATAATAATAATAACAATAATAATGGCATTTATTAATAGCTTACTATGTGCAAAGCACTGTACTAAGCGCTGGGGAGGTTACAAGGTGATCAGGTTGTCCCACGGGGGTGCTCACAGTCTTAATCCCCATTTTACAGATGTGGTAACTGAGGCCCAGAGAAGTGAAGTGACTTGTCCAAAGGCACACAGCTGACAATTGGTGGAGCCTGGATTTGAACCCATGACCTCTGACTCCAGAGCCCAAGCTCTTTCCACTGCACCACGCTGCTTCTCTTAAGAGTTCTGTCTCTCTTGTAGAAAACCTTGAGGTCCCTCCACTCCAGGAAGCTGCACATCTTGGGCTTGCGGGCCAGAATCACCTGCATCAGCTCCCCGGACCATCTTCTTGTGTTCCCTGTCAGACGTGGCCAGGTACCACTTTTGCAGTCGCAGCTTTCCTTGCCGGGAATGAATGAATGAATGAACTCCTAAGGCTCTTGTTCCTGACTCCAGATTCTGCACAGTAGATCAGTAGGCTTTCTGGTGAGTTTGTGCCCACCATTATTGCTTACCGTGAACAGGAGTACCACCTGACCCAATGGCTTTTCACTCTGAAGTTTGAAGGTGTAGCAGACACAGCACAGGCCTGGGAGTGAGTAGGTTCTCACCCCAGCTCAGCCACTTGCCTCTTGTGTGACCTTGAACAAGTCACTTCACTTTTCGGGACCTCAGTCTCCTCATCGGTAAAATGAGGACTGAGACTGTAAGCCCCAAGTGGGTCAACCTGATTAGCTTGCATCCACCTCAGTGCTTAATACAGTGCCTGGCACATAGCAAGTGCTTAACTAATAATAATAATGATGTCATTTGTTAAGTGCTTACTATGTGTGAAGCACGGTTCTCAGCGCTGCGGGGATACAAGGTGATCAGGTTGTCCCACGTGGGGCTCACAGTCTTAATCCTCATTTTACAGATGAGGTAACTGAGGCTCTGAGAAGTTAAGTGACTTGCCCAAGGTCACACAGCAGACAGGTGGCGGAGCTGGGATTAGAACCCATTACCTCTGACTCCCAAGCCCGTGCTCTTTCCACTGAGCCACGCTGCTTCTCTAATCAATACCATAATTATTATTATTAATTCTGACATAGCTGGTGCTAGCAGGAGATAATCAAGTGTAGGAAACCGCTCCAGATCAAGAAGGTCCGAGGTAATCGAGAACTTGGTTGAAATGTTCAACCCACCTGATCAGAGCCGTCCCATGACTGATCAATCATTGTGACTATCCTCAATTTTCGCCATCCACTACTTCTCCTAAATCTAATTTCCATGGGCTGGCTTGTAATGTGCTTCTAAATACGCTGGTGTTTTTATTTTTTATATCCAAGTTCCCATTGTTTTGTGTGGTCTCCAGCAGCTGCTTGGCAGCATGATCTTTTCGTCAACCCACTTGCAGTGTTTTCTCCTGGTGAAGCCAAGAACATCTGCAGGTGAATTACGTAGAGTGTCCTTAAATACTGACCATGCTCGAGATTTGTGTGGCTAGAATCTGAGAATGAGTCAAAAACTTGATCTATTCTGCCAACGAGCCAGACTCAAAGCTAGTTTGGTGAACTTTTGATGGTGGCACTGGGAAAGTAGCCACTCAGTGCTCACTCTATTGTCCACGAGGTGATGGACAGACAGCACATATGTATGAAGCAGATTAGCCTAGTAGAAATAGCCCAGGCTTGGGAGTCAGAAGACCTATGTCCTAATCCCATCTCTACCACTGCTGACTAGTTGAACCTGGGCAAGTCGCTTAACTTCTCTGTGTCTCAGTTACCTCATCTGTAAAATGGAGATAAGCCCTTGAGCCCCACGTGGAACATGCGCTGTGTCCTACCTGATTATCACTGATTAGTTTAATACAGTGCCTGGTACATATAAGCGCTTAATATGTACAGTTGAAAAATGTGCTTTGTTGCCACTTGGAACATCTGCTAATCAAGTGAGATAACTGACTGAGAAAAAAGAGAGCATAAGAGAGGGAGCTATTTGAATAATTTCCTCTTAAGAGAGATTAGATTGAGGAATGATTGTAAAGAGTGGGAGGTAGCTGTAATAGGAAGATACACTTAATATGTGGCAAAGAGGAGAGGGGTTGCTCACTTGTGGAGAAAGTTTAGGAAGATTGAGGTGCCAAATGATGTAGGACAAACTTTACCTGAATCCACTGTGCAACAGATTGTATCATGGACTCCATCCTACCTCTCTAATCTTTAGGCAAAAAGCAACGTGGCTAGTGAAAAGAACATGAGCCTAGAAGTCAGAGAACTGGATTCTATTACTAGCTCTGCCACATATCTGCTGTGTGACCATTGGCAAGTCACTTCTTTGTGCCTCAGTTACCGTATCTGTAAAATTGAGAGTAAAACTGTGAGGTCCACGTGGGACATGGACTGCATCCAAGCTGATTATCTTGGATCTACCCCAGCACTTAGTACAGTGCCTGGCACACAATAAACACTTAACAAACACCATTACAAAATATGCATGTTGTCAATTCCTTCCATTCACTTTCATCTATTTTCAACGCTCCCTATCCTCTGACTCTTCTTCAGCTTTCAAACAGGCTCAAGTCTCTCCAGTACTGGTTAAAAAACTATCTGGCTCTTTAATAATAATGATATTAATGATGGTATTTGTTAAGTGCTTACTAAGTGTCAAGTAGTGTTCTAAGCACTGCGGTAGATACAAGCAAATCAAGTTGGACACAGTCCGTGTCTGACATGGGACTCAAAGTCTTAATCCCCATTTTACAGATGAGATAACTGAGGCACAGAGAAGTGAAGTGACTTGCCCGTGGTAACATAGCAGACAAGAGGTGGAGCTGGGATTAGAACCCAGGTCCTTCTGACTCCCAGGACTGTGCTGTATCCACTAGGTCACGCTGCTTCCTCCTTTTATCATACTTTCTAGCTGACATCTTATCTTGCTATCATCATCTGTAATCCGGTCATTCTTTCTCAGTCTCTTTTGCAGGCTCCTCCTCCCCCTCCCATCCCCTTACTGTGGGGGTTCCCCAAGGTTCAGTGCTTGGTCCCCTTCTGTTCTCAATATACACTCACTCCCTTGGTGACCTCATTCGCTCCCACGGCTTCAACTATCATCTCTACGCTGATGACACCCCCCACCACCCGCCCGCCACCTAAAGCTCAACATGTCGAAGACTGAGCTCCTTGTCTTCCCTCCCAAACCTTGTCCTCTCCCTGACTTTCTCATCTCTGTTGACGGCACTACCATCCTTCCCGTCTCACAAGCCCGCAACCTTGGTGTCATCCTCGACTCCGCTCTCTCATTCACCCCTCACATCCAAGCCGTCACCAAAACCTGCCGGTCTCAGCTCCGCAACATTGCCAAGATCCGCCCTTTCCTCTCCATCCAAACTGCTACCCTGCTCATTCAAGCTCTCATCCTATCCCGTCTGGACTACTGCACTAGCCTTCTCTCTGATCTCCCATCCTCGTGTCTCTCTCCACTTCAATCCATACTTAATGCTGCTGCCCGGATTATCTTTGTCCAGAAACGCTCTGGACATATTACTCCCCTCCTCAAAAATCTCCAGTGGCTACCGATCAATCTGCGCATCAGGCAGAAACTCCTCACCCTGGGCTTCAAGGCTCTCCATCACCTCGCCCCCTCCTACCTCACCTCCCTTCTCTCCTTCTACAGCCCAGCCCGCAACCTCCGCTCCTCCACCGCTAATCTCCTCACTGTACCTCGCTCTCGCCTGTCCCGCCATCGACCCCCGGCCCACGTCATCCCCCGGGCCTGGAATGCCCTTCCTCTGCCCATCTGCCAAGCTAGCTCTCTTCCTCCCTTCAAGGCCCTGCTGAGAGCTCACCTCCTCCAGGAGGCCTTCCCAGACTGAGCCCCTTCTTTCCTCTCCCCCTCGTCCCCCTCTCCATCCCCCCGTCTTACCTCCTTCCCTTCCCCACAGCACCTGTATATATGTATATATGGTTGTACATATTTATTACTCTATTTATTTATTTATTTATTTATTTTACTTGTACATTTCTATCCTACTTATTTTATTTTGTTGGTATGTTTGGTTCTGTTCTCTGTCTCCCCCTTTTAGACTGTGAGCCCACTGTTGGGTAGGGACTGTCTCTATGTGATGCCAATTTGTACTTCCCAAGCGCTTAGTACAGTGCTCTGCACATAGTAAGCGCTCAATAAATACGATTGATTGATTGATTGATTGATCATCATCATCAATCGCATTTATTGAGCGCTTACTATGTGCAGAGCACTGTACTAAGTGCTTGGGAAGTACAAATTGGCAAAATATAGAGACAGTCCCTACCCAACAGTGGGCTCACAGTCTAAAAGGGGGAGACAGAGAACAAAACCAAACATACTAACAAAATAAAATAAATAGAATAGATATGTACAAGTAAAATAAATACTTGTATTGTACAGTACTTGTATTGTACTTGTATAAATACTTGTACAGCGCTATGCCCTTTCTTACATAATTCCCCCAGTGGACTCTGAATACCCACTTCCTCTAAATCCTGTTTGCCATTTAAACCCACGAAATTTTATTTTTCACCCTCTTCATTCACTGAAGGTTTCGGCTGATCTCCTTTCATGAAATTCAACGGTCTTTACTCTGTCCTGCACCTTCCTGGCTAATGGTCTTTTTTCATCCCAAACAAACTTTCTAATGTTTATTACTCTCTTCTCTCCTTCTTCTCTGTCCTCCACTTACACTTTCCCCTGCTTCCAGCAACACTATTTGTCCCTGGCTTCCTCAAACAACTTCTGTCCCTTTTCTAAGTTCTCCTAAAAACTCTGCTCCTTCAGGAGGATTTTCCTTATTAATACCACCATCTTTTTGGTCAACAATTCCTACAGGCATCTCAGCACGCATACATTTATCTGTTCAAGCGTGCGTCTATAAGTCATATCAATTTCCTTACTCCTATTTCTGGCATATTCATCAATTCGTGGACACTTGTCTCCCTAATGAGATCCTAGATTATAGAGTTTGAGTCTTACTTCTTTGATGTTTCCCAAGTTCCTAGTATAGTTCTCTGTGTTAGGTGATATCCTCACAATGATATCTTGGATCAAAATCAAAAATGTCATTCCTCTGGGACAGATCCAAATTAATTGAAGTGTTAGCAGATCTCTGAGAAGTACTGAGAAAGGCTTCTATAAGCCAGTTAGTGATCTGGTATACATCTCATAAAGGGGTCAGTATTCACACACCCATATAAAGGGGTTTAATGCAGAGAAGGATGGAAGCTAACAGAAAAAAAGGAAGGACTAACAAAGCTCCAGGTTTCCTAACGCCTTGTCTAGTGTTTTCCACAAAAAAGTTACACAAGGTACTAAAGGACTCATTTGCCCAAATGGAGGTCTTTACAGAAACAACAACAACAACAATAAAAAACCATGGATTTCCCAAAAAACACCCCCAGGCACCAGTAAAGAGAAAGAGTATGAGAGAGAAAATGACTTACTTAATCTGCTTTCTAATGCTCAAGTCTCCAAGGTACCTGGGTTTGAAGGAAGTGCAGGGAAATGCCTTGTGGGAAGTGTAATCTCTGAAGGTGGGCTTGTTTCTTCTGGTTCCTCTTTAGGAACTGGCCATGACCTTTGCCTCCTGGGAAATGTAGTTTCCTTAGGGAAAATTACCTACTTTTCCTCTCAATCCCCCAGGTCCACCTCCAAACAATATATTAGTGCTTTGTTTGCAAGGCAATGCAGCACAAAGCACTACACACAATAATAGGTGCTCAAAAAATTGCCCAGGTGAGCCTCATGCAGGACAAGGACTGTGTCTGACCTGATTGACTTGTATCTACCCCAGTGCTTAGATAAGCGTTGGTCACATAGTAAGTGCTTAACAAATAAAATAATGATAATTAAAACAAATACTTGTATGCAGCTGTATGAATCACTCGTTACATTGTAAGCAGCACACATGGATGTCTTGCAACAGTTCAACTCTTCCAGGTGCTTAGTAAATGCCTAGCACTGAGTCCTAAATAAATGTCATTGATTGATCCATTGATCAATTGGTGGTTGCAGTGAATTGTTTGCCTTTCGAATCCAGGTGGTAGGTTTAGCAGGTCTGCTAAATGTTCTACTATACTCTCCCAAGTGCTTAGTACAGTATTCTGCACATAGTAAGCACTCAATATATTTGATTGATTTATTTTGTTGATTCATGTCACTGTTTGGGGCACATGTACTGGGAAGCAGCAACATGGGATGGAGGTGGGGAGTTCTGGGAGAGATGTGTCTATTGAGTCGCTAGATATCGGAGACAACTCAACGACATAAGACAGGACAAGCCAAACTGATGAGAGTAACAGCAAATTGCTCTGTCTTAGAAATAAGCATTCAATCCTTCATTTAAGCTTCTTACCAGTTATGGGAGGACAGAGACAATACTCTTGACTCTAGACATTTGAGTCTCAGTGACCCTGGTACCTTTTAAGCCAACCACACTGCCCTTGAGCTGCAAAATTGTCAGATAGAGAAATATAGTGAAATAAAATTCAACCTGGATGGAAGCTGTTTAAGAAAGAGCCATGAGTTCGCAGGAATCTATTCCAAGTGATGAAGTAGGTGGCATTCCTCTTAATGAATCACTGCTCCACCAACGCCTCAACCTGGTGTCAGAGCACTGGCCTGTTTGAAATGTATTTTTCACATGATAAGTAATAGTAATATAGGCAACATTTGTGGTCATAAAGGATGTCCAGGAACCTTTCACCAGTATAGAGTTATTGACCCTTGTGTGCTGGCCAAAAACTAATTTTTGTTTTGTGCTGCTCTCTTTTGAATCCCTCTTTCAATTGCCTGAGGCTTTCTCCTTTACTTCCTGTTTGATTCTGTTGTTTAGTGTTGCTATGCCTGCTTAAACAGCTGCTCCACTCTACCCAAAAGGTGGATGTGATAATTACCTCACTGATTCTTCAAATTGCAGCTCATTATTTGAAAGCCTAAATCAGTGACTATATAACTGTGTTCATGGCCAAACTGTAATTTTACCCAAATGCTATTTCTTTGTTTTCAGTTTTGGGGGTACTTTTTCTTGCTAATTCTGTCAAAAGAGTCCTCTGTGCTGCTGTAAATAATGATGATGATATTTGTTAAGCACTTACTATTTGTCAAACACTAAGTGCTGGAGTAGATAAAAGCTCAATTGGGTTTGATACGATTCCTGTCCCACATGAGGCTCACAATCTTAATCGCCATTTTACAGATAAAGTAACTGAGGTACAGAGAAGTTAGGAGACTTGCCCAAGGTCATGCAGCAGACAAGTGGCAGAACCGGGATTAGAACCCACCTCTTCTGACTCCCAAGCCCATGTTCTTTCCACTAAGCCATGCTGCTTCTCTATCAATGGTACTTATTGAGCACTTGCTGTGTACAGAGCACTGTACTAAGCCCTTGGAAGAACACAATGTAACAGAGTTGGTAGAACAAGCCATGCCCACCGGATCTTCTTCTTCTTCCTCTTAACTGAAAATGAATTTACTGTTTTTCTCCCTTGATTAAATGGTGAGCTTCTTGAGAATCAGGATCAAGTTTATTAATTTTCTTGTACTTTCTTGAGTGCATAGAATAGTGCTCTGGACACAGTAGGCTCTCAGAAAATTTTATTAAATCAATACCATAGTCAGTGGGATTTATTGAGCATTTGCTGTATGCAGGGCCTTGTTCTTAGCACCTGGGAAAGTACAACAGAGCTGATAGATCTTATTCTTGCCCACAGCGAGTTTATGGTCTAGAGCTATCACATTTGTATCTCTAAGTAAATTTCACAGTATCCCCAAGTTGAAAACCAGAACCTGTCCAACCCCTGGCAGAATCTTGATTAAGGATGTTGGCAAGGAGCAAACATATTTTTCCGCAGGAAGTTCCAATTTTGCTCCCAATCTCCATTCGGAAGGTTCACACTGAGTACATTTCCAAAGATGCCAGATATTAAAACTTGAGACTCATTAAGACTCATGCTTAGGAACCTAGTAACACTACAATGAAGCCTGGGTTCACTTTGGTGCATCAGCTGATAGAATTTCAGGCTTTGCTATTTCCCAGACTGGTTTCTTCACCTCCTTCCAAGGTCCTAATAAAATGGCAAGGATATACTGGATCAGAGTGTAGGCAAACTCATGGAAAAGTCAGGACACACTCATAGAGAAGCAGTGTAATGTGGTGGATAGAGCCTGGGTCTGAGAGCCAGAAAGACTCAGGTTCTAATCCTTGCTCCACAACATAATAATAAAGGTATTTGTTAAGCACTTACTGTGTGCCAAGCACTGTTCTAAGCGTGGGGGTAAATACAAGGTCATCAGGTTGTCCCACGTGGGGCTCACTGTCTTAATCCCCATTTTACAGATGAGGTAACTGGGGCACAGAGAAGTGAAGTGACTTGCCCAAAGTGACACAGCTGACAATTGGCGGAGCTCAGTTTTGAACCTATGACCTCTGACTCCCAAGCCTGTGCTCTTTCCATTAAGCCACGCAGCTTCTCATCTCTGCTGTGTGACATTGGGCAAGTCAATTCACTTCTCTGTGCTTCAGTTACCTCATCTGCAAAATGGGTATCAAGACCGTGAGCCCCGTTTGGGACAATGAATTCTTGTATCCACCCCAGTGTTTAGTACAGTGCCTGGCACACTGTAAGTGCTTAACAAATGCTATCATTATTATTACTCATGACGACGCAATGTACACATCCTCAAACTACTGCTTTTCAGCCCTTTGGTACTACATTTTGTTTTTCCCTTCTGTCCATTTTGTTTACTAGCTGTTGAAGAAGACAGTCAATCAGTCAATCAATCAATGGATTTTATTGAGCACTTATTATGTGCAGCGCACTGTACTAACACTGTGAGAAAACAAATAGGTACCATAATCCTTTTGGATTCAGATTTGCCTCTGTTGCACACAAGCTAAAAGGTTCTGGGCTTTTCATGAAGTTTGTGATATTTGTAGAGGTGGGGGGCACTTTGCCATTCATTTGGGATTATCTGAAGTCATAAATAGCCTCCCTATAATGTCATTCCCAGAAATACCACAACCAGAAGTCAGTGCTGCAGGGAATCAAGTTACTACAGAGTCCAGTAACTTCTCTAACTCTAGAGGGATAATTCCAGGAAGTATCACTTTCTGAGTCAGGATTTGAAGGAATGTCATCTTGAATGGTGGAACCAAAAATACCCCTTAGATCTCCTTGACTACAAAATGTGACTAATTTATCTGTCCTTTTCAGATTAAAAACAGTAATAATCTATGTCTTTTTTTCCCAGGGATTTCATAATCCTTCATAGAATATCTATAAACACCAGGTGACTCGATATTGTCACTCGTCTCTACTCAGACACAGACCTGGTTTCGGCCCTCAGTATTCACTACTTCTGAGAATTTGGCCATCCTCATTGAAACTTCTTTTGCACTGTGTAGCAGGGAGTACCTAAACATAAATGTAATTATAATTTACAGAACCCCTCTCAGGGTCACTCCTCAAGAGTGTACAGTACTCTACCAGTCTCGACTACGGGAGGGAGAGTCAGGCAGAAGCATACCCATTCCATTCCTAGCTTGGACAGTGGCTAGGGAATGGAAGGCAAACTGCTGCAAGTCAAAACTCATCTGTGCTGGGCAGTAATGGCATTGGAGAGAGTCGAGAGTGGAGACTCAAGTTTACTGCATGTAAGGAGGCAATGGTAAACCACTTCTGTATTTTTAGCAAGAAAACTCTATGAATACACTACCGAATGATTGCAGATGGAGGTGGGGTGTTCTGGGAGAGATGTGTCCATGGAGTCGCTATGGGTCAGAAACAACTCGATGGCATAAGACAAGACAATTTATAGAAAGAAGCTTCTGGGAAAATATTGCATTATTTGCAGGGTATCATTTGGCAAGCAGCATGGCCTAGTGGAAACAGCATTGTCCTGGGAGTCAAAAAACCTGGGTTCTAGTCCTGGATCCTCCAGTCACCTGCTGGGTGACGTTGGGCCAGTCCCTAACTTCTCTGTGCCTTAGTTCCATCATCTGCAAAATGGGGATTCAATACTTGCTCTTACTGCTACTTACTCTGTGAGCCCCATGTTGGACCTGACTCTACTGTCCAGTGCTAAGGACGGTGCTTGGCATATAGTAAGCACTTAATGTATCACAGCTATTATCATTATTATTCAGTCAGTCAATAGTATTTATTGGGCATTTGCTGTGTGCAGAGCACTGTATTAAGAACTTGGGAGAGTTCAACAGAACAATAGAACAGACATATTCTCTGCTCACAATGAGCTTACAGTCCAGAGGGGAAGACAGACATTAATATAAATAAATAAAATTACAGATATGTTTGTAAGTGCTGAAGGTTGTGGGGAGAGGAGGATCAAGAAAGGGAGCAAGTCAAGGTGGTGTAGAAGGGAATGGGAGAAAGTGAAAGGAGGGCTTTGCCAGGGAAGGCCTCTTGAAGGAAAAACATAAGAAAGCATCCTGGATATGGCTCAAAAATCTCGTTCGTTGGGTAATAGTGCATTTTAGCAGGAGACTAAAGTGGATAAGTAGGAGAGGGAGTGTGGACTGAGAAACTGAAAGTAAGTGGTCAGGAGTTTCTGTTTGACGCAGTGAGATTAGAGAACAAGTGGAGGTTTATGAGGAATGTGGAGATGTGCAAAAAATCTTCTGGAAAACAATGATCTGGACAGCAGCACGAAGTATGTACCAAAGAGGGGAGAGACTGGAGGCAGGGAAGATCAGGGAGGAGGCTGAAGTGGTAATCAAATTGGGATATGACGAACTAAATTTATCTTGGAAGATTAGGAAGATAATAAATAACAGTAATTGTGGTATTTGTTGAGCATGCACTGTATGCCAACCACTGTTTTAAGCATTAAAATAGATACATGATAATCAGGTGGGATACAATCCCTACCCCACAAGGCACTCAGACAATCCCTGCCCACAAACGGCTCACGTTAGAACCAGGATTAAAACCCTTGTCTTCAGACTCCAAGATCCATAATTTTTCCTCTAGGGCACACTGCTTGTAGTCTCCCAAGAACATGGTGCAGTGCTCTATAGGCCCCTTAAACCGTAATAATAATACTAATTGATAGTTACGGCATTTGTTAAGCACATTATAGCAGAAATAACATTAACCAGTGAGAGCAGTAACACCCTTTAAGAGCAATATCATCATTCATTCACTCATTCAATCATATTTATTGATCACTTACTGTGTGCAGAGCACTGTACTAAGCATTTGGGAAGTACAAATCGGCAACATATGGAGATGGTCCCTACCGAACAACGGGCTCACAGTCTAGAAGGGGGAGACAGACAACAAAACAAAACAAGTAGACAAGTGTCAATACCATCAGAATAAATACAATTATAGCTATATACACATCATTAATCAAATAGAGTAATAAATATGTACAAATATGCACAAGTGCTGTGGGGAGGGGAAGGGGGTAGGGCAGGGGGAGGAGGGAGGTAGGGAGGAGAGGAGGAGGAGAGGAAATAGCAGATTGTGTTGTATTCCTGCTAATCAGGGTTTTGTATATGTCCATGGTGGTGGAAATGGAGAAGCAGAGTGGCTTAGTGGAAAGAGCACAGGCCTAGGAATCAGAGGATTTGGGTTCTATCCCGATTCCAACATTTTGCTTGTGTCACCTTGGGTAAGTCACTTAACTTCTCAGGGACTCAGTTAGTTCATCTGTAAAATGGGGATTAAGACTGTGAGTCCTCTGAGGGACTACTCCAGCGCTTAGTACAGTGACTGGCACAAACCAAGCATTTAACAAATATCAATAAAAATAAAGTGGTTTTGGCCTAGTACGCAATCACCAGCATGCCCTTCTTGACCCACTGCTTTCGTCTGCTTCTTCTCAGTTCTCTCCACAACATGTTCTCATCTTGGAGGCCCAAATCCCTTCCAAACTGCTGCTCTTTGCTGCTGCTGCTGCTGCTGCTGTGTGTGTGTGTGTGTGTGTGTGTGTGTGTGTGTGTGTGTGTGTGGTTTGACACTTTAGTGAATGCCAATCTTCTGCGAGAACTTGCCAAAACATTTACAGTATTCTGTATTTGAAGACACTCTTTGGCCTTCCACTCTGGCATAGAGAAATAGTCCCAACATGCTTTAAGAAGATAGTCTGAACCTGGATCCCAATCATCAGTAATGACCTTTGCTCTGACTCTTTAAAATGTCTCCAAGCCAAAGAGAAGTATATATTACTTCACGTGATTTGTTAGTGCTCCACTGCATACTTGCTAGAAGGTCACTTTCCAATGGAAACATGACAAGTTCAACCACCTAATTAATATGTAATTCAATGTAACTGGTTAAATCATATTTGTCAGCACATGTATTAGAAATGTCAAAGAACTGTATATTAATTTAGTTGCTCATTTTGTGAGAAAGTAGTCTAGAGGTAAAGCAAATATGAGAGAAGACATTTTATTTGGGGGACTTGGACAAAAGTATTCCTCATTTCGCTTCTTTACCAAAGTCCTATCATGGAATAAACTCATACCAATTGTCAATGACTAATTTTTTTCAGAAAACAATGTTTTATCATATGTAATCCATTAAAATAACAAAGCAAGACACTAGGGATAATCAAGTTAGTGTCTACACAATGAAAATGAAGTTCAAATGAACTGAAGTGGTTATGTGCTCAATGAAAACAGATTCTCTTGAGAAATTGTGGCAAAAATTCAGGTTTCTACTTGGTGCCTCAGAAACTGTTTCTCCTCCATTTTATATATTCTTCATAACTTATCTGGTTATCTCACCCCTAGAGTTTAGCACAGCGTCTGACACACAGTGAGCACTTAATAAAATACAAATTAGCTATAAATGAAACTGTGGGACAAGAAGTTAAGTAGCAAGTCTAGGTGAGGTTCCTCTATTTTTGTTCCATGTTTTTCAAGAGAAAGTTCCATTTTAACTAGAGGGGTGGTGAGGGGCACACGGGAAATCAGATCCTCAGAAATGAAGTGAAAACAGGGTGGGTGGTAGTACTACACCAGATGAAAGCGGAGGCAGACACTATTAGTTCCACCTCCGAGTCTGTTCCAGATATCCTGACATCACCACTTCTCTCTGATTGAATGGGAGCACTTGGATTGCCCTCCCTTCACCCCTGCTCTCTGGGGGTGGCTTCCAAACAGACTTCAGTGTCTAGAAGGAAAGAGTACTTTGGGGGATTCGTTCATTCAACTGTATTTATTAAATGCTTACTGTGTGCAGAGCACTGTATGAAGCACTTGGGAAAGTAAAAGACAACAACAAACAGTGACATTACCTGAGCTCACAGCCTAGAAGATATATAGGCTTGGATGATTCTCTTCCCAAATTAGCAGTTGTTAAGGAAACCTATATCTAGGCCTTTTTCTTTTGGCATTTGTTAAGCACTTACTATGGGCCAAGACACTGTACTAAACACTGGGGTAGATTCATTCATTCATTCACTCATTCAATCATATTCATTCATTCATTCAATCATATTCATTGAGCACTTACTGTGTGCAGAGCACTGTATTAAGCGCTTGGGAGAATACAATATAACAATAAATGGACACATTCCCTGTCCATAATGAGTTTACAGTCTAGAGTTTACAGTCTTTTAGACTGTGAGCCCACTGTTGGGTAGGGACTGTCTCTATATGTTGCCAACTTGTACTTCCCAAGCGCTTAGTACAGTGCTCTGCACACAATAAGTGCTCAATAAATATGATTGATTGATTGATTGATTGATTAGAGGCAGAGAGACCGACATCAATACAAGTAAATGAATGACAGATATGTACATAAGCGCTGCGGGTCTGGGAAACGGAAAGAACAAAGGGAGGAAGTCAGGATGGCACAGAAGGGAGTGGAAGAAGAGGAAAGGAGGGGTTAGTCTGGGAAGGCATCTTGGAGGAGATGCACCCTCAATAAGGCTTCAAAGGGGGGAAAATAATTGTTTGCCGGATTTGATGAGGGAGGGAGTTTCTGGCCAGAGGCAGGATTTGGGCTAGGGGTCAGTGGTGAGATAGGTGAGATATATTTATGTATTTATTTATTATTTATGTATTTATTTATTTATTGAGCACTTACCGTGTGCAGAGCACTGTACTAAGTGCTTGGGAGATTATAATATAACAATAAACAGTCACACTGACCACAACGAGCTACAAGGTAGTCATATTGGACATAGTCCCTGTCCCACATGGGGCTGACAGACTTAATCCTCATTCTACAGATGAGGGAACCAAGGCACAGAGAAGTTAAGTGACTTGCCCAAGGCCCCACAGCAGAGAGATGCAGGAGATGGGGTTAGGACCCAGGTCATTCTGACTCCCAGACCTGTATTCTATCCACTAGACCATGATGCTTCTTTTAGGATGAGCGGGACACAAACAAATGACACGATAGAACCATCAGCTTGCTTCCGTAAGCCTTAACTTGAATTGATCTTAAATGGAATAAAAACCACCGGCTGTCAATCTTCCATCTGTTATATTGGAAATGAGGCTTAGGTTGGAAGGACTGTGAAGGAGCAGACAATATTCCAATTTATTTAACCTGCGGCACAGCTCATTTGTTAACTGACCTTATTCTAGTGAAACTGACAGACCTATTTTCTGAGCAATTTCGTGCTGTGAAGCAAATTTCTTGTTCAGTCAATAGCACTGTATGTGTCCATGTTACCTCCCTTCTCCAAAAGGTGCTTGCCCGTGTTTTGTTCAGTTTTCTGAGATTAAATTGAAATATTACAAGCAGGTTGAAAGTTTCAGGTAAAGATGTTATGGGATTTAACAGTATTGTATTTACCTAAGTGCTTAGTTGAGTGCTATTCACACAATAAACACTCCATAAAATACTACTGCTTGATTTAACAGTCACATACTAGTTACATGATGTCTGAGCAAACCTTATTAAAATCACATTTCTCCCAGAAGTCTTCCCTGACTTAACCCTCATCTGTTCCTCCCTCTCCCTTCTGTGTCACCTATGGACTTGGATCTGTACCCTTTAAGCACTTAAGCACTTATTCACCCCACACTCTCCCCTTCAGCACTTTGGTACATATCTGTATTTTATTTTAACATCTGTCTCCCGGTGTACCCTGTTAGCTCTTTATGGGCAGGGAATGTGTCTACCAACTCTTGTATTGTACTCTTCCCTAGCTCTTAGTACAGTCATTGTATGCGCTCAAGAAATATAACTGATTGATTAAGGATAATAGGTTCACCTTTACAATATTGCATAGATCCACATTTTGTAAATGCTTTCCATCCTTGGATCATGAAGCTAAATTGATTAGTAACTTCCGTTTCCTTGTGATACATTGTTAAAACTATAAAGCAAGCTGATTTGGAAACATGGAAACGTTTCTGTATTTGATTTCACTAATGACAGTATTTTAATTATAGAATCCTTAGCACTGGAGATTTGTGCAGAAACAATCATCTTCCCTTAAAGAATCACACACCTAACCAAATGCTAGTTGACATTTCCTTTATTTATAGTGGAACTTTCAAAATTTCTCATCTTTTGAAGATATCCACACAAAAATGTTGTTTCGGGTTTACATTAGAAAGATGCATTTCACATATATATATAGTACATGTATATATATATATATATATATGTATAAAGAGCAAAATATATAGCATTAGGCAGTATCATTCTCTTAAAAGAGTTAAACCGAAGGATTTAAGGAAGCAAAAGTTAAAAAGATTTTAAGTCCCCTGCAACTTTCTTCACTGTTCTCGAGATTTGAAGACTAAAATGCAGATAGATTCACCAGAACTAACATATTTGGCAAAAATATAACTTAAACATTGAAAAAAGCTACATTTAACACCTTTCTTTCAAAAATCATATCATAATCAAACATCAAAAGCAAAAAGCGATTGTTAATGCAACGACAGCTTTTAAATACGTTTTCTTGTAAAGTGGCAAAAGAGTGTTCACAAATATACAATTCCGATGAA
This sequence comes from Tachyglossus aculeatus, assembly GCF_015852505.1. NCBI lineage: Eukaryota > Metazoa > Chordata > Mammalia > Monotremata > Tachyglossidae > Tachyglossus > Tachyglossus aculeatus. The sequence continues at coordinate 29,722,393 of NC_052079.1, read as the reverse complement.
ATCCTTATATACAAATTGCCCGAGCTTTAGCCTTCCGCTTCCCCATTTGAAAGATCCTGCTCTCAAGCAGCTGGGGCTGGAGGGTGTGTGGGAAAGCAGTAGCTGGATTTGGACTCCACAGTTCATAGCACGTGATAGATGAGCCTGGAGTTAGGGGCTCCCGGTGTTCCTGGCTGGGAATCAGTGCTTGCAATTGGAGAGAGGGAGGCATGGTCCGGGAGAGGAAGCCCAGGCTGATCACATGAGGAGATTCGATCCACTATACTGGATAAACAGTCCAAGCTGGACAACGCAGAACTTTTTTCTGTGGAGTAGACTGCAGAGAGGCAGAGAGATAGACAATGTAATGTATGTCACAATAGATCCTGGTAGCTGCCTCTTGAACTCTCTGTCCCCTCTTCTGAAGCTCAAAAGCTGTATTTTTAAGGCACGGTCTTTGAGTTGATTTAGAGCAAAAACAACAACGACAAAGCAAACTTTGATGATTCAGGAAAAATCTCTATTTTTCTTCTCTAAATTTCAGAAACACTGTCTTTGAGTCACATGGCCATCAAGGGGAAAGAAACATAGTACAGAAAGGTGATGCTTAGTCTACAAGTTTTCAGTTTGTTAAACTGTTGGACACCTTCATGACAACTCAGTAAGCAGAGACCAGGCGAAGTGTCCTGCTATTTGCTGATACGGCATAGCAAGGGACCCACGTGTATATGGGTCATGTGATTCAGGTAATCCACTGAGAAATTGAGAAGCAGCGTGGCCTAGTGGATAGAGCACAGGCCTGGGAGTCAGAAGGGCCTGGGTTCAGCTCTGCCACTAATCTGCTGTGTGACCTTGGGCAAGTCATTTCACTTCTCTGTGCTTCAGTTACCTCATCTGTAAAATGGGCATTAAAACTATCAGTCCCATGTGGAACACAGACTGTGTTTGACTTGATTTGCTTGTATCTACCCTAGTGCTTAGTTCAGTGCCTGGTCCACAGTAAGTGTGAGACACAAGGACACCAAAAATGTCAGATTCAGGATATCCAATACTTGAAGATTTTTTTCCAGAGAGCTCCAACTTAGTCCAACTGCAGGAGGAAGAGAGACAAAGCACACAGAAGGGAGATGGGCACAGATGATCAGGGAAAGGTAGAAATCTGCTGATTTTCTCCAAGGACCAGGCGAATCAGAGAAAGGACATCATTGGGCCTTGGTTGAAGAGCCAGAGAGAGAAGAGAAGGGAACAAGGAGATGTAATTTCAAATAAAGTTTGAAAAGGGATTAAAAAGAAGTAGAAAGGGGGAGGAGGAGTGTGTCAAGGAGCTACATAAGAAATGATGGTGGGAAAACTAGACTGTGAGCCCGTTGTTGGGTAGGGACTATCTCTACATATTGCTGACTTGCACTTCCCAAGCGCTTAGTACAGGGCTCTGCACACAGTAAGAGCTCAATAAATACGATTGAATGAATGAATGATGAAAATGGGGCTCTGGGTTTGAAGGGAGAAGAAGAAAGAGGAGGTGCAGAATGTTAGATCCTAAAAGCCTTGACAAACAAGCAGTGCATAAAGAGGGTCAGAGAGGGAAAGAGAAGGGGAGAAGGGTGGGGGAGGCAGAAGCTGGGCAAGGAGAGGGTGTAATTAATAAGAAAAATACTTTAAAAATAAAAAATATAACTCAAATGCTTCAGAGCAGAATAGATTGAGGAACTGATTCATTGAGGGACACCACCAGAGTAAGGTATACAATCAGAGTCGTTGCCTTCAGCAAAAGGTCTTTTCCCAAAAAATCTATGTAAACAAGCAAATCCACCAAGAAAAACAGAGAGGGAAGCAAGGATGCTGTCCCCCAAAGCCTTTGCAAACAAACTAGCAGGACATCCTAGTGCTAAAGCTGATGGGCTCTCGGAGACATAGCTGAATGCTGATGCTTCCCTGCACCTCCCCCCTCGCTCTCCCCAACCCCATCTCCCCAACTCTTGCCTTTTTGAAAGTGTTTTCATTCCTCCCTCCTCCTCCTCCTCCCGCTGAGTATGATCAACGCCTTCTCCCTCCCTACCCCCCAGTTTGCTTTAGCTTTGTTTATTGTGGGCCTTGAAATAAGAGTGTGGTCCTCTGAGCTACTTACCCTACGACCTTTTGTGGAGGCCCTACCTGGGATCGGATGCCTTATTCTGGCCCTTCCCGGCATAAACAACTCTGTATGCATTCTGATTCTAGAGGGTTTTGACTGTATTTTTCCACTCTGAAGAGCTCTTTTTATTAGCAGCAGCATCCACTCCCTCTCCTCCGTCCTGAGAATGAGCACACCTTCCACCCCCCAGCTTTGCCAAGGTGTTGCAGTTTTCTAGACAAATGTCAGGAATGGTTTCCTTGAGCGTAACCAACCTCAGTGGTTCTTACCGTTAGGAATTTCTGGGCAGTAGGAACTGTCAAAGCTGCTGTTTCTCCTGGACCAGACGGGACTGTTGCATTCAGTCTGAAACAAACAAGGGAAGACATTTGCATCTGTCGGTCACTGAACTGAGCCCCTGAGCCTACACATTCTCAACCCTCTGATTAAATGTCTCCTATTCAGGTCTGCCAGGCCCAGGGTAGACCTGGTTCTGAGATGGGCTCAGTTTCAATGATACAGAACATGATGTGAGATAATCAAGGACGCAGAGAGGACAGAAAGAAAGTTGAAGCCCACAGGTCTATGCACCAATTAACCACAAAGAATGGATTGGAGCCAGCAGGAACCCACAAGAATTTAGCAGTTCTGCACTTTCCCAGGGTAAATGTCGCATGAAAAACTGGCACTGAAGGAAGCAATGTGCTGAGGAAAAAAATTCATTCAATCGCATTTACTGAGCGCTTACTGTGTGCAAAGCACTGTACTAAGTGCTTAAGAATGCAGCCGCTGTCCCTTCTCGACCAGGCTGGCAGTGCAGGGGCTGGGATTATATGTGGGTACATGGTTTTTTTTTCCATTTCTTCATCAGACCATAAAATGTGGGCAATCAAAATGACAGTTCCCCTTCTCTCATTCTCCATGGGTGGCAGGGCAGGTGACTCTATTTTGGAAATGAACTGTAGTGGAGAAAATATCTAATTGCTCTCAGAAAGCCACCTGGAGTTTGGTAATTTAAGCGACTTTCCTTCTCAGCAGTGGCTTCACAGAGTTGCACCTTTTGATTGAAAAACTCTCCCTGCCCTCCTCTCCCCCAACTACCGCATAAGCTGCTCCTTCAGTAAGTGCATGGCAACTTCCCGTTTGGAAGCCGGCTGCAGTCTATGCGCATTCCTGGAAATATCACTAAGTTTGGAGTCACTGGACCCATTAAAACTGCTTAATGGTCTTAAAAGGAAAGGGGGAAGAGGACCAAATATTCCCCATCCCATCCCTCTCCCGTTCCTTACCATCCCATCGGAGCAATTGGAGGTGGGGCTGGTGGGTTCGGAGCAGCTCTGCCCCGGAAGGCTGTAGTAGTTTTCAACCTGTTCTCTCAGCAGCTCCTGCAGGCTCTCGATGTATCGGATGGCATTTCTGAGGATCTCCACCTTGGGCAGTCTCTGGTTGGGGTTGGCCGTGGTGCATCGCTTCAGCATCTCAAACGCCTGGTTCACTTTCTTCAGCCTCCTCCTCTCCCGCATGGTGGCTGCCTTCCTCCTGTCCATGGTGGTGGACTTCCTCTTACATGCTTTGCAAGCCCACATCAGGCAGTGGCCTGCCTGGTGGTGGCCCACGGGGGCCCTGACGTGCTCCTCTTCATCCGAGCCTTGGAGGTCCACTTTGTGGGCTTCGAACGCAGACATTCTGGGCTCAAACCTGTCCCCAAACTCACCCTCAGGGGAAGGGATGCAGGATCTGTCATAGAAGTACTCAGAGGGAGAGAACTGGCAACTATCCATCATTTCCATTCTGGCCCAGAAGAGATATGGTTTGCGCCTGGACCGGAGAGAGCGAGTCTAAAGGGAAAATCACACCGGAGAGAGCGAGTCTAAAGGGAAAATCACACCAGCGTTCCAACTGGGCAATTTCCTCAGTAATTAGTGAGCCGGGAGGGCTAGTGTCCCAAGCACAGATGCACGGGTTCCTTATATATTCATGGAGGGGTAGGCTGGTCCACAGTGGCTACTCATTATTAGCATATCCCACTGCAACCCCTACTGGGGACTGTCTGGGTAAACCTCAACCTCCAGCCCCAGGAGACAGTTTGCTGTTTACTGCTCCTTTTGACTACTTAATGATTTTACTGCATTTCTTTTGAGTGGAAGGGGATTTTTGCTTTCTTTTCCTCAGTTCCTCTAATCTCTCACAGGTTAACCCAGACAAGAGATTAATGCTGGGTAAAAATCTGAACAAAGAAACTTTATGAACTGGAAAGTTTAGGCAATTTTCCACATCCATGAAACTGGCTACTTTTACAAGCATCGATGGAAAAACTAGATATTCAGGGGGCCTGAATGTCTCAAGACTCGTGCTAAATACCTAAACTGGATGTTTCTTTTTCCCAGTTTCGTCAGTTCTAGGGAAATAGACTGAATAACTTGGGTTCAATCAATGTGAATTGATGAGAGGTTTTCCCTTTCCTTATGTGGGTTCGGATGTGTCATATTCCAAGGTCTATACCATGCTGGGAAATGTATTCCTTTCTGAATGATAAGAAAGGGGCAGTATTCAAAGGGGAAAGGGAGCAGAGTAAGCTTCTAGTGTGGAATGGAAGAAAGTAGAGGACTGTTAAGTTATTATATGAAATTCAGGGAATCAAGCACAAAAAAGTATGCTCCCATAAAAGCCCCCCACTTCTAGTTTCTTGCCCCTTTACCGCTCTGACCTGGTGTTTCTACAGACATAACAGTGGAGCTGTGCTTAGAGTTGGCTAATTTTCTGCTTTCAGGCAAACTTTCACCGTTACAGATGTGTCCCAGCTGCCAGAGCAAGCCCTCCTGCTAGTGTAAAATTTCTAACCCCACAATCCCTGAGTAACTTCACACATAGCGGTGACAAAAGCCTGCCAGAAAGCTAGCCACAGACCACCGAAACTGTGTTGAGGAGAGAGGTTCTAGGAGAAAGACGACATGTCATTAAAGTGGTAATGAAACCATTAACAAGCGTTTGTCAGAGCACAGGACCCTTTGACCACATTCAGATACGTTTTGGTTTTTTTTGTATTTTTTTTTTTTTTACTTTGAGACTAATGAGCATTCGAGGGTAAAAATTAGTTATGGGCACTATCTGTCAGAAGTCCAGTTTCCTGGGTTGCTCTGCAAACCTAGAAGAAGAGGGGATGACTCACTTAGCCATCCTGTCCAGTAAGTGTTCCTTCATGAAGTTTTGTTTGGAGGATTTTGTTTTTGTTTTCTCAAACTCTGTTTTCCTAAAAGTGTCTAGGCTTGGGGGGCTCCTGCATCAGAAATAGTAAGAAAACTGCTGTTTTGTTCTGGTTTTCTTTTTTTCTTTGAGAGTTAAATCTGTCAGGGAGGTACAGGTTGCCAAAGAAGAGGCTAGCCAGTTCCAACAGTTATTGTCGATTGCAGGGCTTCCACTAGCCCAAGCAAAGCAGCTCTTTGCCCAAGAGAGAGCCATCCCAAGGGCCATGCAATCCTCTGGCTTGTTGTGACTACATCTGCAGTTTATTTAGGGCTGTAAAAAGGGACAGGGTCTTTGAAATGAATCCTGTATTAGGGGAGCATAAACCTGATGAAGGAATAGTTACAGAAAACCAAGGATCCGAGTTCAGCCTGTTCCCTTGAAGTCAAGAAGAGCAAGAAATGGGCTTCATGATGTTTGAAGTCCTAGAATGAAGTTTCCAGCACTTCCCACCCTGGGATCATTGAGCCCCCAAAACTGATTCTGACCGGGCTGCTTTGCTGGATCGTGGATCCCAGAAAATTTGATTTAGCACATGCGACTGAGCTGCTTATAATTTATGCTGTGGGAACTAACTACCTTGATCATTTAGTTTTAAGCCTGGGCCAGAGTTCACACTTCCGGCTTAGTCACCTTTCAGCAGACTCCTCCTACCAAGTAGTTGTATTGAGTACAACACTAAAATCTCAAGACTCAGAATATTTTCTGTCTTCTTTCATTTGGAATGTGAATGTCCCATCTGCAGGTGAGAGAGCTGCTTAGCTGGGCAGTCACCCTAGAGATTTGGGAGATCTTTCTTATTCTTCCTCCTCACCTCTTCCTCCCCCTCACCCTCCTTGCCCTTTTCATTCTCCTCCTCTTTCTCCATTTCCTCCTTTCCCTTCTCCTCACTCTCCTTCACTCCCTTCTCCTCTTCCTCCTCTTCCTTCTCTTCTGCTTTCTTCCCCTCCTTCTCCTCCTCTTCCCTTCCCTTTTCCTTCTGTTCCTCCTCTTCCCCCCTCCTCTTCCTCCTTCCTTTCCTCCTCCTCCTCTTTTCCTTCTCCGCTTTTTCTCTTCTCACTCTCTCCTGCTCCTTCCCTTTCCTTTCCTACTCTTTCTCCTCTATCCTGCATGCTCTTGGGGATGAGAACCCAGGGTGGATGTGAGGATGGGGGAAGGGAATTGGGGAGGGGAGTTGAGGAGGGCGGAGACACTGTCACTCAGAGGTTGTGTCATTAGTAACCTCAGAGAGTACAGCTCTTTGGTAAAGTGATCCCACAACAAATTTGCCAAGAGTACAGAGAGTGAGGGGAACTCAAGGAACAGAGCAAATACGAACCCCAGCCTGGTTAATGGGGCTTGAGAGATTTGGGAAGGGAAACAGAGTCTGAGGCTGCAGGACTCCAGAGACCCAAGTGCTGAAAATGGAATGGCAGGACACCAAAACAAGCTCTAGACAAAACTTTAAACTGCTGTCGAAAGCGAGGAGAGAAAGAGATCAAAAAATAGGAGGAAATCTTCAAAGAGGAAAAGAAGCCAGAATTTCAAAGACAGAGGGGCTCTGCAGCTTTTTGCCTCTCTAGGGAGACATTAAAAAGGAAGAAAAAAATGGGGAGTTGCAGGTTGAGCAGAGTTTTTTTTTTTAAGTGTGTTATTTGTACCACCTCATTATTCCAGACCTTGCTCTTGTCTCTTCTGAAATTGTGTGGTGCTTTGTTTCACTAAAAGGAAAGTGTTATTTGGATGAAGAGGATGTTCAATCAATGAAGTCAATCTTTTCCTGTAGGAAAACAGCAAAAGAACCCTGCCACTGAGTTAATTGAAAAATGAAAAACTCAAATGCATCTAAAACTGCTAATTTTGAACAGGAGAGAACAGGTTATGTGGCAAAGGAGGCACGAAAAATGATAGTTGCTTTATTTTGATGGCCTGTACTTTTTAAAAATAATTTCTAATAACTAATAATCTTTAATTTCCAAAAAGTACATGATTAAAAGAAATCTGATTCCGATAATAACCTTAGAGCTGTATACTGTGAGGGTACCTACATACCCAGAACATATTAAAAAGTCTCAACTTTCACTAGTCGACTTTGGGCTTCAACAATAAGAAATATATCTCCCTGTGCTTGCTTGGATGTTTTTTAGAACTAATTTTTGATGGTCTTTGGGAATACTTCCAACGCCTGCTTTCCACCCCGCCCCCCCCCCCACCAACAAAATTTGGTAACCAGAGAGATGATTGGGCCCCCTGATTCTTGTAAAGGAAAATGTCAAAATGTCAAAAAAAAAAGCTACCTAAAGCTTTGGATGGTTAGTTTTGTTAGGGACAAAGGTCACTTCAGCCCCCTAAAACCAGAGTGACAGCCCTCAGAACTATAGAGAACAGGAAAAAGAGGTCTATTCAAAACTCACTAGGAACTCCACCTAATGAGTCAAACCTTATTGGGGGCATAAAAAATATGCACCATTTTAGTGGGTATTAGAGAATTTCAAAATGCCAAACTGTGCTAAACTTTTGGCTTCTTCAAGCTCTGGGAACCAGGGACACCTATGTAAACACATTAGTACCTGCAAGAGCTGTTGGAAGAATTTGTGGAGAAGACAGCTGAAGAAGGCATTGGCCTCTGCTTGGATACTGGGACTCCCAAGAGAGATCAAAAGAATTAGGACACTTAGCATCCTTGAGAATGGAAAAAGTAGCTAGTTTCTGCTGAAGAATTGTGCGTAAGCACATGGCACAGTATTCACTTTCTCCCCAAATCACCAGAATCTGGATTCAAACTAGACAAACCTTCAACTGTAACCAAAATATCGAGGAAAAAATGTACAGCATTTGATCTCTTGCCATTATATTTGGAAATTTCTGGGGGCTGAGAAAAAAAAGAATCTCAGCCTTTTGGGGAAATGTTACTTGTCAGTCTAAAACATTCCAGCTTAGTTTAATGAATGTGGAATGTACACAAATGGCTTGAGCTCCTTATTCTGACACAGGCAGAAATGAATATGCAAAACAATGCCAGCTCCACCACTTGTCTGCTGGGTGACCTTGGACAAGTCACATAACTTATCTGTGCCTCAGTTACCTCATCTGTAAAATGGGGACTAAGACTGTGAGCCCCATGTGGGACAGGGACTGTGTCCAAACCGAGTTTCTTGTATCTACCTTGGCGCTTAGTACAGTGCCGGGCACATAGTAAACGCTTAACAAAGGCCATTAAAAAAAAGGCACTAAACACTTTGGTTGGTTAGGTTGGTTAGGGACAAAGGACACTTCAGCCCCCTAAAACCAGAGTGACAGCCCTCAGAACTATAGAATGTCATCAGGGAATGAAAGCCCAGAAAAAGTGTCAACGTGAAAGCTGAATAGGGATCGGATTTTTTCAAGTGATAGAGAAAAAGGCAGCTGGGAATGGATTCAAGAAGCTGGGGTTCATCTATTTGTTTTTTTGAAGTTAGTGATCTAGAGCAGAAAGAAAATTGCTTTCACTGCTTTAAACTTGATAACTCTGCACCTCATCCCCTTTTGAAAGAGACTGAGATTAAATCACAAACTTCTTAACTTTATCAACTGATATTACTTCTAGATTTTCATCTGCCAGAGCCCAGTTTGCTTTGGTTTGGATTTAGTAAAGATTATCATTATTAATATCAAACAAAAACATTTAAATTACAGCCACACTGAGAACTCTCACTAGAAAGCCTTACATGGCAGCTACAGCCATGGGGGTCATTTAGAGTCTTTGGGAAATATTTGCTTTATTTAACGAAGAACTTTCTATAAAGAAACTTTGTCCAAACAATTTCTCATGTTGCTCTGCTCCTGGAGAAACAGTAGACTTAATTTGCAAATGCAGAACCAGAAAACTGACTTAAATCCCGTAGCAATAATATCTCTCCTACACAGGACAGCACAGGGGTCCTTTCATGTGTTACACTTACATAAACTTCATAGAGTAATCTCAAGAATGAATGCATATCCATTTGCACTGCTAGCTGTCATTTACAAAACAGGGTGTCTTATCTTAGATATAGGCTAGCAGGGTGAGTCCACACTATTTCCAAAGGAAGATATAAAAAATATATGCATTTAGATATGCAGTTTGTACATTCCCTTTGCTTCTTTTACTGCAAAGACTGATGCATTAAAGAGACCCTTGCCATTTGCCCTCTAGTTGGCAGCTTGCAAACTTCTCACTCTTGTAAGTTTGATAAAGTGCTTTATGGAAGCACTTATCAGGGAGAGAAAAGTTCTCACATATTCTCTTGTCAAATGACTATTCCCCTACATGAGAGGAGGAAAAAAAGTGTTTTTGAATTTCTTCCCTTCTGCAAAGAGATCACAATGATCACCATGTGTCCCAAACCACCTTAGTTCAGTTTGTTTTTCCACGGCTGGTCTTAACTACTTCTTCTTTTACTGCCTCTAACACGCTAAAGCACTGTTGGGTTGGATGAGCTGACCCTCAAGATTTCCTGAAAGGGAGCCTTCTGGTTTTATCTCCAAAACTTTGAATTTTTACCGCAGTATATGGATCCTGAAATGTTCTCCTTCACAAAATTATAAACAATCTGGTGCAAAGCATTATATTTTGAAAGATGGGAATGTTGGTGACCGAGCATTTGAGGAGGCAGCTGACAGAGGGCAATGAAGACCACCACATCCAAAATTCTCCTTAGAACTACAAGCGGAGGAAAATGGAATCCCTAGTCCTAAATTTCATTATATATCTTTAGTGCTGAATTGTACTTTCCAAGAGTTTAGGACAGTGCTCTTCACACAGTAAGTGCTCAATAAATATGACTGAAGGAATGACTTAGCAGATGCACCTCACAGGATGATGTGCTGACAGGAGAATATAAATATAATGGTAATAATAATTATTATTATTGTATTTGTAAACGCTGTGTGCCAGGCACTGTACTAAATGCTGGTTTGGATGCATACGTAAAAAGCTGAAATTGCTGGTATTTCTCCTGGCATTATGAGCAGGTATTTTTCTGGTAAGGGAGTCAGGAAGTCACAGTAATAATATAAGGAGACAAAGATGTCACATAATGGCAAAGACTATCCCTGCATCTTCACTCCCTCATTACCTCAATTTCTTGGTGGTCACCTCTTCCTGAGATTATAAACAAATCTGACCCACACTGTTAAAGCCTTACTAAGAAAAGTTCCTGGAATTTCCAGCCCTCACTCAGGCTTTGTAGTTTGGACCCACTAAAGGGCTTCATGTGTTGATGCTTTTGTTGTTGCTCTTCCCTTTCAACAATTAACTCTTTCTTCTCCTTAAGATGCTTCTAAGAAGCAACATTCTTCCCAGCCGTCTAATTTTCTTTTTCTTTCCCTGCAACCTGGAGAGGCTGACTTCTCAGATCCTTTGATTTCAATTATATTAGGCAACAAAATGTGTCAGACTGCCTGGGTTCAAGTTCTTTAAGAGTCTAGCTGAATTCAATAATAATAATAATAATAATAATAATAATAGTATTTGTTAAGCACTTACTATGTGCCAGGCACTGTTCTAAGTGCTGGGGTATATACAAGATAATCAGGTTGTCCCACGTGGGGCTCACAGTCTTAATCCCCATTTTACAGATGAGGTAACTGAGGCACAGAGAAGCTAAGTGGCTTTCCCAAGGTCACACGACTGACAGGTGGTTTAGCCTGGATTAGGACCTCTGACTCCCAAATCCATGCTCTTTCCACTAGCCATGCTGCTTCTCTTAAAACTTAAAAAAACTAAAAGAAAAACCTAAAAAGAAAAGGAAAAGAAAAAGAAAACCTAAAAGAGACCTTAAAAAAATGTAAAAGAGGAGGCAGGGGGATGGGTCAGATATTGAAAAGTGACAGATAAATAAGGCCGGTCAGTTGTTCTGTAAAAGTCAAATCGTATAAGAAATATAACTCAGTTAAAGGGTAGGTTAAGGAATTGTGCAAGTAAAAACTGGTGAAACAGTTTGTGGCTGGTGGAGCTGTGAATTCCTTGATCATTAAGGCAAATTGGCCCTGCCAGAAGCAGTATATGTTGTAACACCATGCCTGAGGCACACTTAAAATTTGGCTTGGAGTAACAACCATAGCACAATAACTGTGGTATTTGTTAAGCACTTACTAGGCACCAAGCACCACGCTAAGTACTAGGCTGGATACCACATAACCAGGTCAGACACAGGTAACAGGAATTGAATCTCCATTTTACAAATGAGAAAACTGAGGAATTGACAAGTTAAGTGGCTTGCCCAGGGTCATGCAGCAGGCAAGTAGTGGAACCCAGAACTCCTAACTCCCAGGCCTGGGTTCTTTCTATTAGGCCAGGAAAAGCCAGAAAGATGTAGATTCTCAATTTTTAATGCTGCAGTTCTAATCAGGAAATAATCATAATCCTGAGGAAATTTTTCAAACATTGAACTAATTCCATTACAGTAGATTTATTCAGAGCCCCTCAAGTCACTGTGATGTATCTAGGAACCAAATTGAAGCATGGTGGAAGAGGCAAATCTTAGTAATGGAAATCCATTTTATTTCAAAACACAAGAATCCTCTAGCATTGTACGTACAATCCCATGTTGCACATTTTCAATATATTTGTCGTGTTTACAAAAGAAGTACTAAAATTATTTACAAAAATACAAAGCCATTAAATAACACTAATATTGAAATATAACTTTTCCACTTCAGTTTATTCAGGAATGAATCTATCTTTGTGTATGAGACAAAAATATATTACCATGACAAAAGTAAATATATCAAATAAAAAGACGTAGGTGGTCTATGCAAATGAAGTTCAAAAGATAAAAATCAGAGGCATCAATCTGAATGCTCACAAATGTTTGAGGAAATTTTCTCTTCATAGGAAATTTCAGATCTATTCAGCTTTTTATCAATTTTTGCGGACAATTCCCTAAACGTTGGCTTAATATTTCAGAGTAGGAAAAAACAACCTGTCTTCTGTGTTCAAAATAGGACCAGAGATCAAGTAGATTTACTTCTCCGCCACATCCTCCATGCTAGGTAACTTAGAGTCTTCAGAGGAAATACTGTCCACTATTGAAGAGAGGCAGCGGAGGCTGCTGGAGCCCGAGGATTCAACCACAGAGCTTCCTGATTTAAGGAAGAATAGTATTAAAGTGAGGCAACAAGTCCCACTGAACTGAACAAGCAAGCGAAAGAGATCTCGATAATTCCAAACTCCAGGGCTTTATTAGATTAGGAAGTTCTAATGTAAGGGGACGTGAAATATTTCACCCATTTAATAATGACGATAATTATGGCATTTTTTAAGCATTTACTATGTGCCACACACTGTTCTGAGCACTGGGGTAGATACAAGGTAATCAGATTGTCCCACATGGGGCTCAAAGTCTTAATCCCCATTTTACAGATGACTAAGGCACAGTGAAGTTAAGTGACTTACCCAAGGTCACACAGAAGACAAGTAGTGGAACCAGAATTAGAACCCACAAGCTCGTGCTTTTGCCACTAGGCCATTTCTCTTCCCTTACCAGTCTCCCTTCCAAACGTACATGCATGTGTGCATGAGCACGCAAACACACACACACACACACACACACACACACACACACACACACACAGAGTTTTACTTTACCTTCCTTGGGCCTGATTGCTAGTACTCTGGAATGATCTGAAGCATTTTGCCAATCAGAGCTGCAGGTACTCAGGAAATCAGAGCCGGGGAGCTGGAATAATAATAATAATAATAATAATATGGACAGTTAATAATTATGGCATTTGTTTATTATGTGTCAAGCACTGTTCTAAGCATTGCAGTAGATGCAAGTTAATCAGAGATACAGTCCTTGTCTGAAATGGGGCTCAAAGTTCAAGTGGGAAGAAGATCACATATTGGATCTCCATTTTACAGATTAGGAAAATGAGGTATGGAAATGTGAAGTAACTTGTCCAAGGTAACACACACAGCAGGAAAGTGGCAGAACTGGAATTAGAACCCAGGGCCTCTGGTTCCCATGCCTGTGATCTATCCCTTAGACCACACTAAACAAAAAACACAAAAGTCAGGGACACAGTCCCTGTCCCAAATGGGATTCACAGTCTAAGTGGGAAGGGGATTAGATATTAGACCGCATTTTAGAAATGAGGAAAATGAGGCATAGAGAAGTGAAGTGACTTGTCCAAAGTCATTCACAGAGCCGGGAATTGGCAGAGCTGGGATTTGAACCCAGGTCCTCTGGTTCCCATGCCTGTACTCTTTCCATTATCTCCTAAATAGAAAGCACACACAAAAAAAACTCCAAAAAATGCAACAACCCCAAACCAGTGATTAAACATAGACTCTACTTCTCTGCTCTTGCCACTAAGCCATTGTGGATGATGGAGAAAGTAGCCCTGCTCTCTAAACTGGGGATTCCATTCCCCATTTCCAAGACTAAGGAGTCCCCCCATTCGTCATCATCATGCCCACCTGGGAATGGGCGGGAAGGGGAGGCAAGTGGAAGGAAAGTGGCATGAGCGGCCGAATTTCATCATGAGGCAGGGACTCAGCGAGAGCGTGGTCTTACGTTTCCGAGCTTGGGGCTGCAGTTGAAGGGATCTGCCCCAGCCTCCTGCATCTTGTCCTGCTGATCAAGCCGGTGGAGCAGGTCCTGCAGCCGCTCGATGTAGCTGATGGCACTCCTGAGGATCTCCACCTTGGGCAGCCTCTGGTTGGGGTTTGCCACGGTCCGTCGCTTCAGGGCCTCGAAGGCCTCATTGATCTTCTTCAGCCTCCTCCGCTCGCGCAAGGTGGCCGCTTTGCGTCGGTCCGTGGGGGCAGACTTCCTCTTGCATGTCTTGCAAGCCCAGATCAAACACTGGCCAGGGCAGTGAGGGGTCTGCAGGCCGGGGGGGGCCAGGACGTGCTCCTCTCCCCCGCTGTCACTCCCGGCCTCGGGGGGCATTTGGTCCTGGCAAGGGGACAGGGGTCCGTCGCTCCCTGGGTACAAGGGCGAGCCCTCTGCCATCTCCAGTTGCTGCAGAGCTCCATTTTCTCCATCCAAGTAGAAGAAATAGGAACCCGTTTCGAAAAGGTCCATCATCATGCTCTCCCTGCTTGCCTGTAGGTCTGTCTGAGTTGGGTGCTGGGCTCAAAAACCCAGAGGAACCACCCAGATGGCATTTAATTAGTGCAGTGACATAAGTCCCCTAGCTTTATATATAGTAGCGGCTGAAACTCAATCCAGCTTTTAGCTGTTGCAGTGTATCACCCCCTCTCAGCCTGATCCACGACCCTTGTCTTCCCAGCACCCGCCTTGGGAAGGAAACTAGGACTTTTCATCGACCAGAACTAGAAGCAAGTCTCCACCACTGAAATTCCAAAGCCTGACAAACCACCGGGTGGATCCGCTCCCAATTCCAAAGGGTTTGAGCCTACTTGCTTTTCTGAGTGACCCTAAAACAGTCAGGCCTTTAACCCTGTTCCTCTCTGCCCCCTCCCCCATGTGCCTGCTAAGTATAGGTCAACACAGAGAGGTTTCAAAGGCAATAACCATTACTCCAAATAGACCAGATAATATTTTCAGAATGGTTCCATCTATTTTCTCCTTCCCCCTCCCTTTGAAAGATGCCATTCCTGTGATTAAAATCATTAGGCTCCTCCCAAGGTTAGAAATTGTGTTCCGATTTCAGCCCCATTAACAGAAAATAAGTCTCTCCTCTCTCTTCCTAATAATTGTGGTGTTTGTTAAGTGCTTACTATGTGCCAGGCACTGTACTAAGCACTGGCATAGATAATTGAGTTGGACACAGTCCCTGTCCCACCTGTGGTTTAGACTTTTAATCCCTATTTTACAGATGAGGTAACTGAGGCAAAGAGAAGTGACTTCTCGAAGGTCACACAACAACACATGTATAAAACGATATGAAACATATATATGTTATTTATTTATATGCTCATTTATATTAATGTCTGTCTTCCCCTCTAGACTGTGAGCTCATGTGGGCAGGAATGTGACTGTTGTTGTACTCTCCCAAGCTCTTAGTACAGTGCTTTGCACAGAGTAAGCCCTCAAAAACTATGACCTATAATTAATAATCTGCCTTCCCTTTTGATTGAATGAACAACAGACACATGGCAGATGTGGGATTAGAACACAGGCCCTTCTGGCTCCCAAACCCCTACTCTATCCACTAAGCCACACTGCTTCCTAGGATTGTTAAATGATTTAAGGACTTTGTCTTCCTTAGAATTCCAGTGTGATGTGTCTTCCTGACACCTACAAGGGAGGTGAGTATAGGAAGTGGTACTTGTGGGAGAATTAGGAAGAGACTAGGAGGAGGGCAATCAGCTACATTTCTGTTTATTCACGTCCAAAATGCTTTGGAATCTTGTACCAGGTGGTTGGGACAGGCAAGAAAGGGCTCTGGAGCAGGTGTCAGGATGGATATCCTCAACAGCTGAGTAGAATCTATTTTTCAAATGTCTGTAGGGATTTCACCTTAGTAGCCACCTTTACACAATTGAGGGTGGGCAGGAATGCTGAGTTGTCTGAGATGCTCAGTGGCTAAGTGATAGACTAAAAACTCAGGTAATTAGGAATCTAATCCACACTCTGACATTAATATCCTTTGTGACCTATAATTAATAATCTGCCTTCCCTTTTGATTTATCAGTTGAATAAAGAGCTCTGAAGCAACATAGCCTAGTGGAAAGAGCACAGGTCTGGGAGCCAGAGGAACTGGGTTCTATTCCTGTTCCTGCCACTGGTCTGCTTTGTAACCCTGGGCATTCATTCATTCATTCAATCGTATTTATTGAGCGCTTACTGTGTGCAGAGAACTGTACTAAGCGCTTGGGAAGTACAAGTTGGCAACATATAGAGACAGTCCCTACCCAACAGTGGGCTCACTGTCTAGAAGGGGGAGACAGACAACAAAACAAACCATATTAACAAAATAAAATAAATAGAATTAATATGTACAAGTAAAATAAATAGAGTAATAAATATGTACAAACATATATACATATATACAGGTGCTGTGGGGAGGGGAAGGAGGAGGAGGTTGGGGGGATGGGGAGGGGGAGGAGAGGAAGAGGAAGGACGGGGCTCAGTCTGGGAAGGCCTCCATGGAAGGCATGGTGTAGTGGGTAAAGCAAGGCCCTGGGAATCAGGAGGTCATAGGCTCTAATCCCAGCTCTGCCACTCATCTCCCGTGTAACCTTGGGTAAGTCACTTAATTTCAATGTCCCTCAGTTGCCTCATCTGTAAAATGGGGATTGAAACAGTGACCCCACGTGGACAGGCACTGTGTCCAACCCGACTTGCTTGTAACTACCCCAGCACTTAGTACAATGCCTGGCAAATGGTAAGCACTGAACAAATACCATAATTATATTATTATTATTAATTTCTTTGTGCTCCAGGTTCCTCATCTGTAAAATGGGACTGTGAACCCCAGGTGGGACAGAGACTGAGTCCAACTTGATTATCTCATATCCACCCCAGCACTTTGAACAGTGATTGACTCATAGTAAGCATTAAACAAATACCATAATAATTATTATTATTTTGAAAGGCTCACCTATCTAAGAACCCAAAAACTGTGGAACCCAGGAACCTAGACACAGCCATCTTTGGCAATGACAAAGCTCCATTAACCTCTCTTGGTGGCTTTCTAGATTTTGCTTGTCTTTCATTGTACTTTCCTGGAGGTCTAACCATTGGAATGCTTCCACTTCCTCCTATGATATTTGGGGAATTTTTTTTATAAGATTCCACCTCCTCCACTAGAAGTTTCTAGAAACAGTTCAAATAAGAACTGCCCTGTTACCATTAACACTCGAATGCTGGAACACTACAAAATGGGATACAAATTACCATTGGTTTGGTATTTCGATGACGCTCAAAAGGAGTGACATACTATAAAAAAGTCTCAGCGTGGACATGCCTACAAGGGTTGCATGTGGCAATGTCAGCCCCTTTCACCTCCTTCCCCTCTCTCCCAGCTAAGGATGCCAGAGAAACATCTGGCTTTCTGATACAACCTGCTTTGTACTTTGTTGTAATTGTTTATTGGGTTCACTCCCATTTCAGATGGTCTCAAGCAGCTGAAATGCTGGAATGGGAACAATCTGTAGAAACATCTAAACTTGACTGTACTGGGGCAGGCATGAGTCAAATTATTTTAAAGACACTAGTCTTCTCAGGATCTCAAATAACTTTAAGGATATGATTGCTTTATTCTCCCATCAGCAATCTGAGTAAAGGATATGTAAAATTATTTCTCCTTTTGCATTGTGGGCAGGGAACGTTTCTACCAATTCTGTATTTTCTCAAGCATCCAGGAAGTGCTCAATAATTATGATTGATTGATTTCATATGGGAAAACTAAGATGCAGTTGGTGACTTGTTCACAAGGTACCAGATTTCTTCAAAGAAGAATTGTAAAAAAATGGAATAAATTGATTTAGGGGGGTACAGTAAGGATCATTAAATGATTTTAAGTTCCTACATCTCATTCAGTGAAAAGCAACTGAGACCAAATCAGTAATTAAATTGAGCTTTTACAGTTTTCAAATATCTACAACCATATTGTTCTAACTTTATGTTTAGATTTGGAAAATGCGCTTTTCCAACATGTCAAAGGCAACAGCTTCAGTGAAACTAACCAGGACTCATTAAATTTTGTTTTTCATTTGAGTGAAAAAAACAACAGTAAGACACCATTTTTTTCACACTTCTAAAAATGATCATTTCTGGGTTTGAGAATTAAAGAGAAATTTCAGACCAGGAGGATTTTTCCAAGGGGTTATATTTTTCCACCTGGAAAAATGCTATAGGAACTTTAATCTCTTCATAAATAATAATAATATGCATAGCACAAAATATATAGCCCCCCATGACTAGGTTTTACAACTTTAGCTGAGTTCAGAAATCTTATACCTTTTTACAATGAGTGTTTTCCTTATAGTTATGACCTTCAATGTTTATGTGTGCACTTAGTAATTACAAAAAGTATGTATTTGTTTTCAATGGTTTATGTTGGATATGTATCTAGCTATCTGAATCTGTATGTTTATTCAGGAGAATTTTTATTGGAAGATGTTAAATCATCATGGAAGTTCATCTTTGGAAAGGTTTGAAAAAAGTTTATCATAGATTCTTGTTAAATATATCAGATAATTTTTTTTCTTCATTGCTTTTACATTTATGCCTTTACGAACTTCATTTGTTTTACAGGTTCTAGTCTTTGACTAAAAGTGCTGCCATTGAAGTGAAGTAGATGTCTCCAGCCTGGAATGGTATTTCATTACCTGTCTTTGTTTGGGTAGTTATGACATACAGAGTCCTCAATGGCAGATGCTACACTATCTGTCAAGGCTGCAATGGCAAATAGTCACCCCTGAAAAAACACATTTATTTTCCTAAAGTTTTTCTTTTGGGAATCATGTATCCAGTCAGACAGAGAGAGCAATCTCATTGTATATTACAGAAGGCAGATTTTTTTTCTTGCGCTGTCTGCACTATTTTGGCAAGTTGAAGGTAGCAATTATTTTAATTTTCCTTAGAAAGGTATGTATACAGGACAATGAAGATATTTTATACATGTGCAATAAGAACCTGCACCACATATGCTGACATGGGGATAAAACAGGAGATCATGTTGATTTTGTCCTTTTCTGATGCCTATTATCAGTCAGTAAGAGCTATTGTTAGTTTTTCCTAATAAACATAATTTTGTTATTTATTTGCACTCAAATAAACTAATGTGAAATAGTGAAGGACAAATGTAATATCCTCAGAGTGATTCAGATCCATTTTTCTAGACAAAGAACTTATTTAAAACCTGAAGTTTTGATTTAAAAAAAGAACTTAAAGTGATTTTTTTCTACGATATTTTACAAAACTGAGGCAATTCTGAATTTCGACAGGTGGTTCTTTTCATAAAAATACCCGTGTGCTGTTTTCCACAGAAGTAATTGTCATAGATTACTTAGCTCAAGAACTATGCAGCATGGCTTTTTTATGACTTCTTTTCAGTGGAGCTCTAATTAAGAAAAACAAATTTAAATTTGTTTAAATTTAAACAAAAATATCATTTTAATTATCTGGGAATAGATGCAGCATGGCTAGTGTGTAGAGTACAGGCCCTGTGAGTCAGAGGACCTAGGTTCTAATCTCAGCTCTGCTGCTTGCCTGCTGTGTGACCTAGGGAAAGTCACTTCAGTTCTTGAGGCCTTGGTTTCCTCATCTGTAAAATGGGGATTCAATATCTGTTCTCCCTCCTGCTTAGACTATGAACCTCATGTAGGTCAGGGTGGTTTCCAACCTGATTATCTTCTATCTACCCCAGTACTTAGTACATTGCTTGGAACATAATAGAGTTTTAACAAATACCATTATTATCCTTACTATATAGCAACATATAAAATAATATACATATTTAGTGTGATACTAATACTAATAAATAATTATAATAATTCATTGATTTATGCTGTTAGCAAAATTCCATGTTAGATATAAATTTGGGTTGACCCTTCGTAATAACGATTCTGGTATTTGTTAAGCACTTACTACGTGCAAGGCACTGTGTAAGTGCTAGGGTAGATACAAGATTATCAGATTGGACACGGTTCCTGTCCCACATGGGGCTCACTGTTTTAATCCCCATTTTAGAGATGAGGTTAATAAGCCACAGAGAACTGATGTGACTTGCCCAAGATCACACAGCAGACAAGCAGAAGGAGACTTAGAACCCAGGTCGTTCTGATGCCCAGACCAGTGCTGTATCCACTAGAACTTGCTGCTTCTCATAATTCACTGCAGACACTAACTTGTCAGAATATGGCCTGTAACCCTCCATTTTTTAAGTTTATACTTAGCACATGACTTTTGCCATGACTTTTTCAAACCAGAGTAAAATCTTTTTGGTGTTTTGTTTTCCTGGAGACTGTGGTGCAATGACCCTCAGCACCTCTGTAACTTGTCTTTATCTTTCTATTGCCTGTAATTTATTATAATGTCTGTCACTCTTGCTAGTTTTTAAATTCCTTTGAGGGCAGCAGATCCTGTCTGCTTACCGTATTCAATCGTATTTATTTACTGAACACTTACTGTGTGCAGAGCACTATACTAAGTGCTTGGGAGAGTACAATATAACAATAAACAGACACATTCCCTGCCCACAACGAGCTTACAGTCTAGATAGGAAGAGAGACATAAATATAAATAACTAAATAAATTACAGATATGTACATAAGTGCTCTGGGGCTAGGAGTGGGGGTGAATACTGTACACATCCCAATATGTGCACAAGAAACTGCTCAATAGATCGCACTGATTGATTGAGTGATAATTCTCCCAAGGAACTAATAATCACAGTATTTATTGAGCATCCAACCACTGGTTGAAAAGCACTGTACTAAGCTCTTGGAAAGTACAAGATAAAGAAGTAAGTTCTCTCTTTGTACTCTAACTGAGGAAATGAGACCTTGATAGAATCACTTCCTTAGTCACTGCTCACCTGCCCATCACCTCCTTACCCATATGCCAACAACTACAGGCCTTCTGTTTGCCTCTGCATAGCCACAGATGGGCAAGTGGTCAATTGTTGTGGATGAGAAAGAGAACACAAAGAGAATTCTGCAAAAAGCAACTGTTTTAAACCAAATACAACCCTTGAGCTGATTCAGCTCCTTTTCTTTCAGTTGTTTTCCTTACTGTCAGTTTCAGTACTGATCAAATCATGAGTTGTTTTCCTGCAAAAATCTCCTAAAATACCAAGATGAATTTTGCCATTTCCTCTGCTGGCACAGATTGTTAGTGGTTTGTAAGAAATCACTATGATGATACGGAAGCATCAATCCTTAGCGATAACTCCACTTTGCTGGTTTGGAAACAGCATGTATTAATTATAAATTTGAACATACGTATATGTGTATAATTATAATATAGTATGGTTTACATCTAGGTTTTGTTATGTTAACTAGGTTTTCTTCCATACTCTTATTTTATTCGTGATATCTCAACAGGCCAATAGTATTATATCACAGGCCAAGTAAGTGACAATCCCTCTCTCAAGCACACAAATGAGATCATATAATACTGTGGAGGCAGATTAAGGTCCTAGTGGCCCCAAGTTAGTGTAAGCTAAAAAAGCCTACCAAAATAAAATATAGTATTAAAATATAATTGTTTTGAATTCAGACAAGCAATAATCCACTTAAGCATTTTCAATTCTTTCCCTTAAATGCATTCTGCTAAACCTTTCATCATTCTTTCAGTCCCTTTGGCCTGACTCTTTGCTTTCCTATCCCTCCTTGTCATCAGTCAATTAATCAATCAGTAGTATGAATTGAGTACATACTGCGGGCTGGGCACTGTATGAAGGAAGACTTGGGAACTTACAGTAGAATTAGTACATCTGATCTCTGCTCACATGGAGCCACAATCAATAAATTACAGATAAGAGGAAGAAATATGTACAAAAATTCTGTAGGGGATTGTGAGTCCTTATGTGCTCAGATGGCATGGAAGGGTTAAAGAAACAGCATTGCCTAACGGATTGAGCACGGGACTGGGAGTCTGAAGGATGTGGGTTCTAATCCTGGTCCACCACTTGTTTGCTTTGTGACCTTGGGCAAGTCACTTCACTTCTCTGGGCCTCTGTTATCTCATCTGTAAAATGCAGATCAAGACTATGAGTCTCATGTGGGACAGGGACTGTGTCCAACCTGATTAGGTTATATCTACCGCACTGCTTAATACAGTGCCTGGCACTTAGGAAGCATTTAACAAATACCACAAAAAATTGGTTGTACCTGTTCTACATATTTTTGGCAATAAATGAACACACTAGCACAAGCATTGCTATTTTTAGGTGAATATGTTTGGGGAACCTAAGTGAGACAAAAATATGATCTTTAGGAAGACCATTTTCTGTCTTCTTTCTTGCCTTTCAGCAAAGACAGCAAGAAAAACAGAGACAGAGGAACAAGGAGAGAAGAAGAGGGGTAGGAACTGGGAGGCCAAAGCAGTGGAGACAGTGGGTCAGAGAAAGAAAATGGGACCAAAAGAGAGGGGGTAGTGAAAAGGAGAGGAGCAGAAAGATGGAGGAGGATGACACCTACACACACACAAACATACACAGGGAGACATACACTAACATGCATCCTTAGGGACATGGACTGTGTCCAACCTGATTATCTTGTATCTCCCCCAGTGTTCTGAGCAGTGCCTGGCACATAGCAAGTGCTTAACAAATACCATAAAATAAAATGGGGAGTCCATACCTCTTTTCCTTCCTAGATAGATTAGGCCTTATGTGGTACCTGACTATCTTGGATTTAGCTCAGCACTTAGTACATTGCTTGGCACATAGTAAGCACTTTCACATTATTGTTACATGAGGTACACAGCCAGGGGAAAGGGAGGACAAGTATTGAATCCCCAGCTTACAGATTTGGAAACAGAAGCACAAAGACATTTAAGTGAGATACGCAGTCACACAGTAGGCAAGTGGCAGAGACTGGATTAGAAACCAGGTCCCTTGACTTCCATACACATACTTTTCCTACTAGACCACTCTGGTTCCCCTAGAAGCCTTCTTGGACCACTTGATCATAATGGATGTGGCCATATTTCTGGGCTCGAATGGCCCCTGTGATGAGGAGGAGACAGTTCCGAGTGCTTGTTCTAAGGAAGGGCAAATCTTAGCCTGGAGGGCTTTTTTAGCTTTCACTAACCTGGGGCCACTAGGACCTTAATCTTCCTCCACAGTATTACATGATCCCATGTGCGTGCTTGAGAGAAGTACTATCACTTACTCAACCTGTGATATAATGCTATCGGCCTGTTGAGATTTTGCATCACATTACAAACTCAGATATGATTTACTGCTCACTAACACCGCTAGGCTTCTTTCAGCATTTTCTCCTTTTCATGTTTCCTTGGCTCACCAAATGTTTCAGGTTACTTGCCTGGGAGGGCGTTAGATTTTTATTTTTCCAAGGTGAATTTCATTCTGCTGCTTCTTTAAAACACTTATTTTCTCTAGTTCTCAGATATCACCAGGGTCATCCTTCAATTGAGGTTCTCATTTTATCTGTAAAATTCTGTGTGTTTGACATTGGAATGCTGGTGAAATTTGTCAGCAGGAGAAGTAAGAAGAAGTGGCTTGAAGAGACATTGAATTTCTTAGGAAGTACTTAGGAAGACATGTGATCTGAATACTGCCTTAGACGGGATCCAGTTGGAAAGGATCATTCTATACTCGATGTTTGTCTCCCTGATTTCTAGTTCACCTCATTGTTGAAACGAATTAGAAGGGAAAATATTTTCCCTGATAACCCAAACAATCTTTCTGAGATTGCATGGTCCTGTCTTGTTCAAGAAAACCCAGGAAAATGGACTCTAGCTATTAGAGTGCATGCTATAATGACTTTCACTATTCAAAATGTCTTGAGGGAGATGTAAGAGCTGAAAATGATATCCCAAATTTAAGCTTTGAATAAAAGCAGCTATTGGAATCCCAATTCTCTAATATAATGATTCTCTGAGACATAACAAGACCAGCACAAAAGGTTAGATCAGTTTTAACGCTGTAACAACACAACACTGCTTTAAAATCCAAAGGCCTTATATACAAGAATCAGGAACTACTGAACTCTAAATTTACCTTTTGCTAGTGTGGAAATAGAAAAAGCAACTCTTTGTGGAGTTTATGGGGAGAAATCAGGGTGAAGACTAAGCGTTCTCTTCATTCGCAGGTAAGATGGCTATTTTTCTGACTTCATATATGACAATCTAGGTTTCAGCCGATCCACATTGTGAAAATGGCAGCCAGGCTATGAGGACGTTGCGGGGGTGGAAACATGACTTTGGAGGGGCACAGTGGCCACCATAAGCACAGTGCCTACTGCTGGGCCACGGGCAAATCTTTGGGCAAAGCTTAACGTGGGCATACAGAATGCACAGGCCCTGACCTAGATGAAAACCTTGAGGTACATACGTAAGCCCAAGCTTGCTCTCTAGAGTGTAAGCTCGTTGAGGGCAGGGAATGCTTCTGTTTATTGTTGTAGTGTACTCTCCCCAGTGCTTAGTCCAGTGCTCTGCACACAGTAAGTACTCCATAAAACTGTGTTATTTAAGCACTTACTGTGTGCCAGACACTGAACTAAGCACTGGGGGTTGAATACAAGCAAATGAGGTTGGACACACTCCCTGTCCTACATCGGGCTCACAGTCTTAATCTCCATTTTATAGATGAAGTAACTGAGGCACAGAGAAGTGAAGTGACTTACCCAAGGTCACACAGTAGACAAGTGGCGGGGCCAGGATTAGAACCCATGACCTTCTGACTCCCAGGCCCGAGCTCTATCCACTAGGCCATGCTGCTTCGAATATGATTGACTGACTAACTGATCCCTTATTTTGTGAAGCACACAGGCAGTATGTGCTAAATTAATAAAATTGATTGATTGATTGATGGTGACTCTTCACCTTCTAAAATAGGAAAATAATACTAAAGGCATTTGATAAGCACTTACTATACACCAAGCTCTGGGGATTGATCAATCAATCAATCAGTGGTAATTATTGAGAACTTACTGTCTGCAGAGCACTGTATTAAGCACTTAAGAGAGTTCAATACAACAGAGTTTGCCTACAAGTTTCCTGCCCATAAGGTTATGGTCTAGAGGGGGTGATAGATGCTAAAATAATTTACAGATATGTATTTAGGTGGTAAGTTCCCTGCCCACAAGGAGCTTACAGTCTATGGGGGGTGATAGATGCTAAAGTGATTTACAGATATGTACATAAATGGCATGAGGGTGAGGTGAATAACAAGAATTTAAAGGATGCAGATCTAATTGCATGGGTGAGGCAGAAGGAAGAGGAAATAGGGGAAATGAAGGGTTAGTTGGGGAAAGCTTCTTGGATAAGATCTGATTTTATTAAGTCTTTGAAGGTGGGGAGAGCTGTGGTCTGTCACATATGAAAGGTCGCTATCACACGTGTGGTTCACAGTGTAAAGGGGAAGGGAAAAATGGGATTTAATCCCCATTTTACAGATAAAGAAACTGAGGCACCGAAAACTTAAGTGACACTTAAGCAAAGCGGCAGAGCCAGCATTAGAACCTAGGTCTCCTGACTCAATCAATCAATCAGTGGTATTTATTGAGAATTTACTATGTGTAGAGCACTATATTAAGCTCTTAGGAAGGTACTAGCAGATACGTTCCCAGCCTAAAATGAGCTTACACCAGTGCTCATTTCACTAGGTCACACTGCTTCTCAAGGAAAGGGACCAGAACCCTCCCAGACTGGTGGCTGATCTAATAATAATTCATTCATTCATTCAATCATATTTATTGAGCACTTACTGTGTGCAGAGCACTGTACTAAGCGCTTGGGAAGTACAAGTTGGCAACATAGAGACGGTCCCTACCCAACAGTGGGCTCACAGTCTAGAATAATAATTGAGGTATTTGTTAAGTGCTTACTATGTGCCAGACACTTTACTAAGTGCTGGGGTGGGTACAAGCAAATCAGGTTGGACACAGTCCCTGTTCCACATCAGCTCACAGTCTTTATCCCCATTTTGCAGATGAAGTAGTTGAGGCACAGAGAAGTGAAGTGACTTGCCCGAGGCCACACAGCAGACAAATAGCAGAATAGGGACTAGATCCCATGGTCTTCCGACTCCCAGGCCAGTGCTCTATCCACCAGGCCATACTACAAAGTCCATATCAGGCTCGTGTCCTTAGAGACTCCTGGGACAGTATGCTCATCGATTTGGTTTATGGATTCATTAGAGCCACTAGTTCAGCATAGAAAAATGTGTCCAATATTCGATCTTCACCAAACCAGTAACAATCTTATGCCTTCCACTTCTTACAACTACAAAATTCTCAGCCAAACGTCTGAGCTGTATTGCTTTGTGACGTTAAAACATTAGACAGCATTCAAAAGGTTTTCTTGATTTTCCTAAAGACACACTTTGATCGAAGAATCAGTACCGCGCTGAGGGGGGAGTTACTTTATGAATTTGTTCAAAGAAAAAAGAACCGATTCTCTGCTGTTGGATATCAACAAAATCGGGGCCTGGCACAGTCCATTAATACAGCATTCTTTTCCGCTAAGCACGTTAATGCACACTGTGACAAGCATGACGCCTATGATGGATTTTTTTGGGTAAAGTATGAGACTTTTTTCATCCAGACAGGGGCTCTATTAACATGGTTTCCTCAAGTCCACTTCTAACTTTCAAATCCTCCAGGCATTGACACCAACTGTCCACTCTGACACTTGCTCATTATTTTGTTTTCAATGGGCCAATTCTCCTTTTCTCAGCTGTTGCTGAAATGTTATGTTTTACAACGCCTCCTGATAAGACTCTTTGTTGACCGTCCTTTCATTTTTCAGACACCCAAATAACCCAAAGCCTAAAGTATTTACCAGATTCATTAGAACAGTTTACCTCTTGTTCCAAGTCAGCCCTCAAAAGGAAAACTTCCACTCGAACCCTTGAAAAGTGAAAAAAGCAATATCAATTAGTTCTATAGATCAATACTTAATGGTTCCAACAAGAGTAAATCCATGTCACATTTATTTTCCCAACCTGTATCCTATCACACCCGACTCCAGAGAATCGAATAGGTTTGTGGTATTTATTTACCCTGGTACATAGTACGTGCCTAATAAATGTCACTTAAAAAAAGCACTTAACTCTGTGTCAAGCACTATAATAATCACTAGGATAGATACAAGATCATCAGGTTGACGCAGTTCATTCTTTCACTTGGGGCTCACAGTCTTAATCCCCATTTTACAGATGAGGTAACTGAGGCACAGAGAAGTTAAAGGACTTGCCCAAAGTCACACAGCAGACAAGTTGCAGAACAGGGATTAGAACCCAGGTCCTTCTGACTCCCGAGCCCATGCTCTATCCACTAGGCTACTCTGCTTCTCAATAGATTTCCAATTCTAAAGCATCCACAGAAAACCTTTGTTTCTTTGGGGATAGCTGTGTATGTGGGGACATGAGATCATTTGACAGCAGCAGTTGGGTGAATGAATATGTCTCTGAGCAAACAAAGAATTGTCACTTTATTCCTGTTTGCCCTACTAATTTTGCCCTCGTGATTGTAAGGCCCTATGAATTTTGAAGTGTGCAGGTATGAAAACTGATCATTCTGCTTAGAAAAATGTCAGTAAATTTTTGGGGGGTTAATAAAAAGTGTAATAAGGACTAGAAAGCAAAGTGATCATTTTGTGCAGAATAAAGGTGATAATTATGGCATTTATTAATTATGTACTAGCTGCCAAGCACTGTGCTAGCTAGAGGCTGCAGAATAATTAGATTGAAACATAGCCCCTGACCTTCAAAGGACTCAATTCTAAAAAGTAGCTAAAGGAGTAGTGTAAACAAGTGGGTAGAGCATGGGCCTGAGAGTAGGAAGGATCTGGGTTCCAATCCTGTTCCTCCATTTTTCTCCTATGTAAACTTCTCTGTGCCTCAGTCATCATATCCGAAAAGTGGGGATTAGGAGTGTGAGACCCATGTGAGACAGGAACTGTGTCTTGTATCTACTCCAGTGCTTAATACAGTGCCTGGCACATAGTAAGCTCTTAAAAAAATCATTAAAAGTAAAAAAAAAAAAAAAAAAAGGCGGGGATAACAGGAATAAAAGACTGCCTGACTCCTGAAATCACATCTCCTCTAGGAAGCCTTTTGTGATTTGTTTCCCATCTTCCAGTTCTATGTGGGGAGATGGATACTTGTAGTGGGGCATCCTGGGGACTGCCATGGGGCCTGCAGCTGCCACCCAGTTCAATCCAGCCCTGGAGCTGAGTGACACAGGTTGTTCTGGAGAGAATTTGGTGGCCGAGGGGGCACAGTGCTATCACCCTGTGGTCCAGGCAACCAGCCTCCTTCCCAGGGCTGGGGCCGGGGCTTTCGTAGTGGAGCAGGGAGCGTGTCCCTGCCCGCTGACACTGCCATCACCACCACTGGTGGACGGTCCACCCTTGTTTCCTCTCTCTCAGGATATAGCCAAGACCTGGACAGCAGAGAAAACTCCCTACTTCAGCTTCTTTTCCAGAGCCTTTTGGGGTATCCTACCATCACTCAGTTCCTTCACACTCCCACCATGTGAAGCTGTGTTCAGGTGAGCATAGTTTAAATGCTCAGAGACTGACTTCATTCCAGTTGGATGTTTCCATCCTGCCTTGCTCCTTGATTTTGGCTTGGCCCTCAAGTGACAGTACTGGAACAGCTTCAGAAGCTGGAGGGGTTTTTCGTACTGAGTCCAGGCCCCACAACCTTATAGAAAGACAAGGAAGCATTACATTAGCTATAAGGCACTGAATCAACTCTCTCCCTCAAGTGGAAAGAGCACAGGCTTGGAAGTCAGAGAACCTTGGTTCTAATCCTGGGTCTGCTACTTGTCTGCTGTGTGACCTTGGGCAATCCACTTACCTTCTCTTTGCTTCAGTTGCCTCATCTGTAAAATGGGGATTAAGACTGTGAGCCCCACATGGTACAACCTAATTACCTTGTATCTACCCCAGTGCTTAGAACCGAGCTTGGCACATAGTAAACACTTAACAAATACCATTATTATTATTATTATTATTATTATTATCCCTCTCCCACTATACCTCAGTTTGTTTGCATCCTTTGCGCCACTCGTGGCTACCTGGCCACTGTGCCTGTAATGATAACAATATTAATGATAATAATGATAATAACATTTATTAAGCACTTACCGTTTGCCAAGCACTAAGTGCTGGAGGAGATACAAGATAGGTCCAATAGGGGACTCATAGTCTAAGGAAGAACAGGTATTTGATCCTCATTTTACAGATGATGAACTGAGGCAAAGAGAAGGTGAGTGATTTGCCCAAGATCACTTAGCAAACAATTGCCTAGTGGCATTTATTGAGTGCTTCTAAGTGGCATTTCTCTAAGTACTTGGGAAGATATATCTTAATCAGGCTGGATACAGTCCCTGTGCCACATTGATCTCACAGCCTAAGTAGGAAGGAGAGCAGGTATTTAATCCCCATTTTACAGAACAGAAAATTGAGGCATAACAAAAATTAAGTGACTTGCCCAAGATCACTCAGCCAGCAATTGGAAGAGCCAGGATTACATCATGGCCTTTCTCACTGCCAACCTCTTATTCTCACCCTCCCTTCTTCCTGGTAATCCTCTTTGCTTCGCATCTTGCAGACTACTGTTCTCCCCATCTTCAAAGTCCTTCTGAAATCACATCTCCTCCAGGAGGCCTTCCCTGATTAATCTCTAGTTGTACCAACCTGTTTCCCAACCTAATGCCACTTCAGGCTTCCCTGGCACCTAGACATACACCTCCTCCCGCCACCACCACCACCCCCGCCGGCCCCCTCCCTTACTATAGTATTTAGGTATATATCTTTAGGATCTGTTGCTTCTGTCTACCTATAATTTATATGTGTTACCTCCCCCATTAGATTTCAAGCTCCTTAAGGTCAGGGATCATTTCTTTTAACTCCTATTGTACACACCCAGGCAGTTAGTACAGTACTTGGCATAGAATAAGTGCATAGAGTAAATGCTATTAAGTGATAGATACCACTCTGTAACCTTCAGTATGATCTGAATAGTAATACTAATCATGGTATTTGCTAAGTGCTTACTATGTTCCAGGCACTGTTGGGACTGCTGGGGTTGGACACAGTCCCTGTTCCAAATATGGCTCACAATCTTTATCCCTGTTATACAGATGAGGGAACTGAGGCACAGAGAAGCTGAGTGACCTGCCCAAGGTCACACAGCAGACAAGTGGCAAAGGTGGGATTAGAACCCATGACTGTGAATCTCAGGACTGTGCGCCATCCACTAGGGCATGCTTCTTCTCTAATTATAATTGTGGTATTTGCTAAGTGCTTACTATATGAGGAAGCAGATTTTACCCAAAGTTCCACCGTCCCTTCAGCTCTGTCCAGATTTAGCCCTTGGCTTTCATCACCTTGCTCACTCCCTGCTCTTCTACGGAGCATTTGAACGTGAAGCAGTCAGGGAGGACTGGGGTTTCACTGGAGGTTAATTTGGTAGGCATCAAATACAACAGAAGTTTTATCTCAAAGCCCATGTTTTCTATAGTTAAAAGCATGCTGTTTTTTTCAAGCTGCCATTTGAGAAGCTTTTTTATGGTATTTGTTAAGTGCCTACTATGTGCCAGTCACTGCATTAAGTGCTGGGGTAGATAATAATAATAATAATAATAATGGCATTTATTAAGTGCTTACTATGTGCAAAGCACTGTTCTAAGCACTGGGGAGGTTACAAAGTGATCAGGTTGTCTCACTAGGGGCTCACAGTCTTAATCCTCATTTTACAGATGAGGTAACTAAGGCCCAGAGAAGTTAAGTGACTTGCCCAAAGTTACACAGTTGACAATTGGAAGAGCCAGGATTTGAACCCATGATCTCCGACTCCAAAGCCCGTGCTCTTTCCACTGAGCCACGCTGCTTCTCTAGATACAAGCTTATCATGTTGGACACAGTCCACGTCCCATGTAGGGCCCATAATCTTAATCCCCATTTTAGAGATGAGGTAATTGAAGCACAGAGCAGTTAAGTGACTTGCCCAAGGACACAGAGTAGACAAATGGAAGAGTTGGGAGTAGAGCCCAGGTCCTTATGACTTCCGGGCCTGTGTTCTATCCATTAGGCCACGCCGTTTCAATACTTCAAGCGTTCTAGGAATTATTCGCTGGCTAATAAATAAAATCACAAGAAGCACCTGCAAAATTCTTCCATATGATTTGTCAAAATTGGTTTAAGTACATGGACACTAAAGGAGCAACACTAAAGCTCCAACATGAAATTGGAGCTCTGGAGAATGATTTGCCATTGATTGGAACAGCTGTGTGACTTGCCTTTCTGGCTCTGCTTTAGAACACATTTTTGTCCATTACATTTGTAGTTGAAATACACGGTGAATTTTCCTGCAAAATCCTTTGCCAGCTACTCATTAAACTCTCCCCTGTTTATAAAGCATGACGGTTCATGACCAATTTTCTACTTAACTGCATCAATTTGGTAAAGGAATTCAGGATTGAAAAGAGAGAGGAATGATAATCATAAGGGCTTGCCTGCATAGTGCCTTTTGGCTGGATTAAATTGCGTATTACTTGGCATGAAAAGTTCTGACATTTTCAGCAAACACTTCAGAAATCGGAACATAAGCATACTTTACCCATATCACAGTCTTGAAAATGCAACTTATTATTCACCTATGGCCATGGGACAACCTACATTTTACCAACTATTTGCACTTTGCTGTGGAGAGCAATCAGCTTTTAGCAAATTTTCTGGCCTTCTACATGTTTTTTGGAGGCTGATATAGTTAGCATGATAAATGTTCTTCATCTTAGGGTTTAGAAATTAAAGAAGCTAATGACTAAGGAAGGATAATGACATTATAAACACAGGTATGTAGTGTTTACTCCAATGAAGAGTTGAATTCCCTGTTCAAGATAAGGGCCATCTCCCCATCCCCATTCTAACGCAGCCTCACAGAAGGTATACATCTAAATTTTAAATTCACTCCATCATCTTCTCATAAGGCACAGGGAAGGAGAGGCAGTGTTGCCTAGTGGAGAGAGCCTACAGGCCTGAGAGACAGAGGACCTTGGTTCTAATCCCAGCTCCACCACTTGCTTGCTGTGTTACCTTGGGCAATTCCTGGATGTCTCTGTTTCATCATCTGAAAAATGGGAGATAAATACCTATTCTCCCACCCCCTTATACTTTGAGCCACTTGTGGAACAAGGAATGTACCCAACTGGATGAATCTGAAGGTACCCTAGCACTTAATACAGCTCTTGACACTTGGTAAGAGTTCAACAAATGCCACATTTTTTAAGTGACTTGCCCAATGTCACACAGCAGGCAATCGGCAGGGCTGGTATTGGAACCCAGGCCCTCTGATTCCCAGGCCTATAGGTTCTTTCCACTAGGAAACACTGCTCTTCATGTACCTGCTCTTGCTGTTTATGTAGAAGAATTTCTCCTTCATTTACACAAACTGAAAGAGGTTGTGGATGCAATAGACACTTTCCAGACCTCTTTGGTGGTGTGTTACAGAAACATAATTCCTCAAACTGATTTCTTTAATCATTGTCAGCTCAGGGACTCAGGAAATATTTCATTATCATTACTGAGCTGACAATCAATGTTAATCAGTAGTATTTATTGAGCACTCACTGTGAGTAGAATACAGTACTAAGCACACTAGAGAATACAGTAGAACAGAGTTGGTAGGATTCTTTAGGGGATATGAAAAAAAGTGGCTAAGGTTTAGCTTAAAAGACCCTAAAGAGTCTATAAAAATGCCCACACAATCAAAATACGACTACATTTTGATATTCTCTCCTATTAAGATCAGGAAAATACAAGGAAATATAAATATATATATATATATATATATCACATTTTCAGTGGCCTTCAATCCAGGTTCAGCATTGACACAAAAACAACTGCACTTTGTATAAAAATTTCCCAATCTGCAAACCATTGTTTCAAATCTAACTACAAGATTTTTCAAAAACAATTTTAAGTAACATCACAATGAAACTCCATAAAATTTCATTGAATCATTCAAGCCTAATAATTGAATTTATCTTCTATTACAGAATAACTGGACGTTAAAAAAAATCCAATTTTACTATTCAGCTCCCATACCTGCATTTACTAGAGTCTGTTAAGCATTATCCATGACTGGGTGCAGCATTGAGCATCATTTTTGTGGAAAAGGGACTAAAAAATCTACTTAGATTTCAAATGAGGGAGAAACTATTAAACAGTGATGCTATTCTGAATTGACATTTAAATCTCAAATATTTCAGGGACAGAGGAAAAGCAACAAATGATTTACTAAAAAAAACCTTAGGGTTCTTAAGAATAATTAGGTTTTAAATTCATTTGTTTGTGTTTCTTGTCAAGGTACCAGAATAGTTTAGTGGATTGAGGATGGGCTTGGGAGTCAGTGGACCTGGGTTCTAATCCCAGATCTGCCATTTGTCTGCCGTATGACTTTGGGCAAGTCACTTAATTGCTCTGTACCATCTGTAAATGAGGACTAAGACTGTGGGCCCTAAGTGGTGCATGAACTGTGTCCAACCTATTTACTTGTAGCTACCCCAGATTTTAGTACAGTGCCTGGCACATAGTAGTGCTTAAGAAATAATACTTAAACAATAAAAGGAGCAAGGCAGAACCAGCTGAATTACCTCCTTGGTCTGCCTTTGTCTGTGCCTGGGGAGAAGCCAGGTTTAGGAAGGTTTAGTCAATCAGTTGATTCTGAATCAAGTTGCCTACACTTTCTGTTCTTTGTCCTGGTTATGGAATAATAGCACTTTTAACATAGTCTTTATATTGTTTCTCTTTCCTGTTTGTAGTCCAGGCTCTGTTAAATGCAACTTTCTTTATGCTGCCGGTGACACCAGCTTTGCCATAAATGGTGGGATTTATTAAAGCCTTAAAATTTAGCACTAACCCTTCTCCCTGTGATTTCCATTAACATATACTTTATTTTGCTAAACCTTATAGTCATGCAATCTTCAGAATATTTCTATTCTTGTTTTAAGATTGTCATTGATCTAAGACTCATAAACAAGAGTAGTCAGTATAAATCCCAGTCCCCAGAATTTCTGATCCTTGGAAGCCTAGGCTTACTCCAGTGTCCAAAGTGAAATGTGAACATGTCAATAAATGGCATTTATTGAAACTCCTTGTGGCTAGGAAACATGTCTACTAACTGTTGTATTGTACTCTCAAAAACTCTGTATGCGTTATCCAACCTTGGCTTCACGGACTCTGTCCTCTCCAGGTTCTCCTCATCTCTCTGGCCGTACATTCTCAGTCTCCTTCATGGGCTCCTCCCCCCCTTCCTATCTCTTTACTGTAGGGGTTCCTCAAGGGTCAGTTCTTGGTCCCTTTCTGTTCTCCATCTATACTCTATACTCACTCCCTTGGTGAACTCATTTGCTCCCACAGCTTCAACTATCATCTCTATGCAGACGACACACAAATCTACATCTCCCCTGTACTCTCTCCCTCCCTCCAGGCTCGTTTCTCCTCCTGCCTTCAGGACGTTTCCACCTGGATGTCTGCCTGCCACCTAAAGTTCAATATGTCCAAGCCTGAGCTCCTTATCTTCCCTCCCAAACCCTGCCCTCTCCCTGACTTTCCCGTCACTGTGGATGGCACTACCATCCTTCCTGTCTCACAAGCCCGCAACCTTGGTGTCATCCTTGACTCCACTCTCTCATTCACCCCTCACAACCAATCTGTTACCAAAACCTGCCAATCTCACCTTCACAACATCACCAAGATCTGCCCTTTCCTCTTAAAAGACAAAATCAATCACATTTATTGAGCACTTACTGTGTGCAGTGCACTCTACTAAGCGTTTGGGAGATTATAACAGCAATAAAACAGGCACATTCTGGGTGCACAATGAGCTTACAGTCTAGAGAGGGAGACAGACGTTGATATAAATGAATAAATAAATGATATGTACCCAGTGCTGTGGTGTTGGAGGGGTGATGGTGAATAAAGGAATGAAGTAAGGGTGATGCAGAAAAGAGTTGGAAAACAGGAAATGAGGGCTTAAGGAAGGCTTCTTGGAGGAGATATGCCTTCAATAAGACTTTGAAAGAAGGGGGAGTAATTCTCTGTTGGATATGAAAAGGTAGGTTGTTCCTGGCCAGAGGCAGGACGTGGGTGAGAGGTCAGAGGTGTGATAGAGGAGACTGAGGAACAGTGAGTAGGTAGGCATTAGAAGAGCAAAGTGTGCAGGCTGGGTTATAGTAGAAGTGTAGTGAGGTGAAGTCTGAGGGGGCGAAGCGATCGAGTGATTTAAAGCCATTGGTGAGGAGTTTGTGTTTGATCCAGAGGTGGGTGGGCAGCACCTGGAGGTTCTTAAGGAGTGGGAAAACATGGACTGAACGTTTTTGTAGAAAAATGATACATACAAAGGTATGAACTTTGTCCTCCATTAAAGGGAGGCCTGAGTTTCCTTTTCAAGTTGGGAATGTCTTTCGATACCCATTTCACTAACACACTCCCTTGTAATGGAGGGTATCAAAGTAAAATAATAAAGTAATAATAATAGAATAATATTGTTACATTTTAAAATGATCATTTTAGTTGTCTACCACATGCCTATACCCAGTTCCACCATACTATGATACACATTTTGGCTACAAGTTTTTTTTAGGGACACAGGATTCCTAGTCTGGTAAGGTGAGTCTGTTGGGATAGAGTGTGCTATGTCACAGTCAGTGAATATTAGAGGTGATTTTTCTTTAGTGCACATTTTGGGGACCACCATGGCTTAGAAGAAAGAGCCAGGGACTGGGAGTCAGAGGCCCTGGGTTCTAATCCGGCTTTCCCACTTGAATGCTGTGTGACCTTGGGCAAATCACTTCACTTCTCTGTGCCTGAGGTTCTTCAACTGTAAAATTGGAGAATAAATGCATGTTCTCCCTCCTACTTAGACTGTAAACCCCAAACGGAACAGGGACTATGTATGACCTGTGCTTACTACAGTGCTTGCCACACAGTAAGTACTTAACAAATATCACAATTGTTATTATTATTGCAAAAGCACAATCCTCACCTTATATGAGAACTGGATATTCTCACCTATATATAAATAGTTTAAAAGAATGGTCAAAAATGTTTTCCACTCTATTTGGACCATCAAATATTTGAACAAACTTTCATCGGCATGGTACTACTGAGTAATTTTTACTGAGGAATCTATAACATGAGTTATCAATATACACATGTCCTAGTAAATGACTAAATCAAAGAAGATTTGAATAATGCTACATGTTTTCAGAGTCTGGAATTGCTCTTTCTTGTCATTACCTAGTGTACTGTAAACTCATTAAGAAAAAGGAGTTCTAATCAGCAGCACAAGTTTGGGAGTCAGAAGGTCATGGGTTGTAATCTTGACTCTGCCACTTGTTTGCTGTGTGACCCAAGGCAAGTCACTTAACTTCTCTGGGCCTCAGATTCCACATCTGTGAAATGGGGATTAAGACTGTGAGCCTCATTGTGGGACAGGGACTATGTTCAACGTGCTTGACTTGTATCTACCTCAACAATCAGAACAGTGCTTGGCTTAGGTCATGACTTAGATCATGACTAATAATAATAATAATAATTACTGTTGTTATTATTATTATTATTACTATTAATCATAATCTAAGAGCCAAAGATTTACTCAGTTCCCATTTTCTTACAGGATTCCTAGCTCAGTCTACACTATTAACAAAAACCCATGTAATTCAAGGTATTTAGAATTAACCTAATCCTCACTGACTGGCAGACAACTATTGGCTAGACTATTTCAAGCCACTAGTGGAAGAGAGAAACACTATTTGGATAAGATTTTTTCGAGCCACATCATGGTAAATAGTAATTGTACAAGCAAATGATAGTTGTTTGTTTTGTTTTATGGTATTTGTTAAGTGGTTACTATGTTCCAGGCACTGTAATGAATGCTGGGGTAGATCAGGTTGGACACAGTCCATGACCCACATGGGACTCACAATCTTAATCCCCATTTTACAGATGAGGTAACTGAGGCACAGAGAAGTGAAGTGACTTGTCAAAGGTCACACAGCAGACACTGTTCTACACCCATGAATTCTATATTCTTCAGCTATGACGTATGAAGCAGCGTGGCTCAGTGGAAAGAGGCTTTGGTGTCAGAGGTCATGGGTTCCAATCCCGACTCTGCCAACTGTCAGCTGTGTGACTTTGGGCAAGTCACAACTTCTCTGTGCCTCAGTTCCCTCACCTGTAAAATGGGGATTAAGACTGTGAGCCCCATGTGGGACAACCTGATCACCCTGTATCCCCCCAGCGCTTAGAACAGTGCTTTGCACATAGTAAGTGCTTAACAAATACCATTATTATTATTATTATTATTACACAATCTACACAAGATATGAAGTAGTTTTACTTTCATACATCACCAAATACTTTGCTGTAATTCCTTTTGCGGGGTGAAAAAGATCAAGCTCTCACTTTGGTGAGAATCCCATATACAGTATTATTTGAAATGAGACTGAGATCCTTTTAAATTAGTTGAGAAGAACAACCCATAAAATGAACACTGTCTAGTATAAACATTGCATTTATTAGACATGAAAAATTTGCCTGTACGTACATTACGGCATCTTTCTAAAGTGGAATTTTTAATGGAAATTTATTTTGACATTTCCATTCAAAATACAGTAGCGTGCAACTCACATTAAAATGACTGAACAAACTTTAAAATATCTGCAGTTCAACAGAGTCAGGTTATTAGTTTTCATGAAAAAAAAAACCTGCTTCTTAGGAGAAGCTAAGGACTACATAGAGCAGCTTCATGGTAATACCATGCAAGCCTGTACTTAGTGCAATGGAGTGAAAAAGACATACTTTTGTGCCGCATCTTTTAAAATCTATGTTTTGCCTCGAGAGCTGAAGTTCCTCACTTTTCCTCCTGACACCCTGGAGCATTAACATTAAGGCATCCAGTTGAGATGATTTCATTCAAACTTTTCTCATAATCTCTTTGGCACTACTGAGCACATTAGATGATTAAATCAAGATTATTAGTTTACAAATATATACCACACAATATATTTTTATTAGTCCTTCTATATGTTTCTGGAGAAATTCTTCAAAAATATTAAGAATAAACCCTAAACACAATGTACAGCACTCCAATAAATGCATTTTGTGTCTGAAATATAAAAGGAAACAACTAATGGTTACAGCTGAAAAGTGATAAAAGTTCATGGGAAGGAGAGATCCTCCTTTATCACTCACAATGTGTAACTGCAAACACTTTTTTTTTCCAACTGATGATCACAAAGCAGTTTAAATAGCCCTAAGTGTCCCTGAAGAGCTACTGTGTGTTGTGTAAAAGCGGAATAATCCCTAAAGTGTCAGGGGGTAACAGTTCAGCTGTTCAGGATCAGGAGATACATCTCAGCACTCATAAAATAGAAGATTCAAAACCCAAGAACATACATTTAAGGAAAGATCATTAGGCAGTACTGGAAGGAATTCACCAGAAATGTCAACAACCTGGCAGTCGCAATATCTCTACTGGATAATGTTGATCATTTTAAATTTAAAACCAAGCCCAAAGAATAGGACAAATTCACACTGAATAATTTGTGCGAAGATGACTTGATTTATTTGGCTTATTTTTAAGATTTTAGAAGAGAACTGCAAAAAAACTCATTTTTTTCAGAGAACCCAATCTCCTAAATATGTATCATAGAAGCTGTGCAAAACATTTTAGACTATGTGCAAAATTCCTTAACCCTGCAAGAAGTTTCTTTCCTGAACATTCTCATTAACTGAGTATTCCATTTACCAACGCATATTAAGAAGAGAGGATACATCCGTTTGTTTTTAAGTTGGTGAATACTAATTCAGATTAATTGGGAAGTCATTTTGGCCCATAAAACTCCAGATGTTTTCTCTTCCTGAAAATTTACATGGTGGTTTCTTCCCATTCGAGCTCAACATCACCTAGAGTACAAAAAGAAAGCATTAAAAGATAGATCAGATGAGAATGTTTCCAAAATTTTCAGTGATTAAAAACACATAGAGAGCATTGCTTCAGCCCTAACTTAGGTTAAAAGGAAACAGAGGGTTTGATGATTGTCCTAATCAAGGTTTTAATTCTTGTTAATGTGCACTTATTGATACTAAGAATGAATAGATCTGTTTGGGGAAAAAGTTGCTGGAACAGTATGTCTCTGCATACCCTCCATAGCGTCCAAAGAATCCATCTTCTGAAGTGCAGAATAATTTACAAAACAGATGGACTGGTTGCTTCCTTTGCTTGACAACAGGTCCAAGATGCACTGGTGCAAGAAAATATACTGGGCCTAGATGTAGAAGGAAAGATACAAATTATGTAGTTGGTTGGGGTAAAGGAAACTGTTACAAACTGAGATAACTGGGGTATTTGTTAAGTGCTTACATGTATCAAGTCCTGTTCTAAGCACCGGGGAACATACAAGAAAATCAGGTTGGGCACAGTCCCTGTCCTACATGGGGCTCACAGTCTAAATAGGAGGGAGAACAGGTATTGAATCCTCATTTTACAGAAAAGGTAAATTAAGGCACAGAGAAGTTACGGGACTTGCCCAATGTCACATAGCAGGCACGTGGTAGAGCAGGAATTAGAAGTCAGGTCCTCTGACTCCCACGCCCATGCTCTTTCCACTAGTCAGCACTGCTCTTCAGATTACTTAAAAAAAATACACAGCCTAAAGTTATTGGATTCATGTGTAAGTATATAATATATACAATATACAACATGTGATATGTAAGTGAGAAATATGTGCTAGTGTTACTCTATTATAATCTATCCTTTCAACATATCGAAGGCAAATCTGGGAGCATAATCTGGTAACGTCTGCCTTTACAGACATATCCTGACGTGAATGTTTCTTCCTCAGCTGGACATGATGATTAGAAAGACGTTAGACACATTAATCCAAATGCATATGTGTTTCACCGGTTTAATTTGATCTCCTTGAGAAACTAAGGAACTCTTTCTAATTGTGTCTGGCAGAGATGTGCTAATTATAGCACAGAAGCATGAGATCGGGCCATGTGAAGTAGTGGATCCTTCTGGAAGAAGCATGGGCCTATGAGTCACAGGACCTGGGTTTTAATCCTAGCTTCACCGCTTGACGGCTGCATGACCTTGGGTTGGTTACTTAACTGCACGGTGCTTCTGTTTCTTTCTCTGTAAAATGGAGATTTAGTACCTGTTCTCTCTAATAGACTGTGAGCCCCATGTGGGACAAGAACTATGTCTAATCTGAATATCTTGCACTTACCACAGCATGTAGTACAGTGTTTGGCACATAGTGCTTAATAAATATTATCATTATTTTTGTTGTTGTTATTATTGCAATCATGCAGTGCATAACCCTTGCAATGAACTTATGAATAGAGCAATAATACTATACAATAAAATGCAAGTATCTTTTCCAACCTCACATCAGGCTATGTAAACACAGCATGTCTTTCCCATGTAAGCAACACTATTTTATTTTATTGAGTGATATCATGTCCATTTCAGAGTGTCAAGCAGTGTTAAAAGGGCTTAGTGTAGCTAGTCACACCAAGGATGTGGCAGAGGATAAATGGATGTCAATCAGTCAATCGTATTTATTGAGAGCTTACTGTGTGCAAAGCACTGTACTAAGTACTTGGGAGAGTATGATACAACAATAAACGGACACAATCCCAGCCCATAACAGTCTAGATGGGGGATGCCTTAGAGTGGCATCTTCGTTCAACTTCAGGTCTACTGGAAATCTTCTAGGAAGAGAAGAGAGTAATGAGGAAAATTTGGTTTCAAGCAAATTGATTGCAGAGTGAAAGGAGGACACCAGACGTCATGGCCATCATCTTTAGCTCAACCACAGCAGATGGCTGATGTCACTGATTTCCTGTTTGAATTACTGATGAATGAGTGCTACTGGGAAGCTGGGTATTCTGCTGTGTGCTCTACACACACTCAATAAATACGATCGAATCACTGAATGTATTTTGAAGGGAATTGATAACCCAGGCCAGGGAATATATTTCATGTTGTATTTTCTCACTTTAGTACATGCACTGTACCCAATGGCATTCAAAACTCGTAACCTGGTGGAAAAAGCATGGGCCTGTATATCAGAAGGACTTGCGTTCTAATCCCGACTCTACCGCTTGCCTGCTATGTGACCTTGGGCAAATCACTTCACTTCTCTGTGCCTCAGTTCCCTCACCTGTAAAATGGGGTTTAAGACAGTGAGCCCCGTGTGGGGCAGGGACTGTGTCCAACCTGATTAGCTTGTACCTACCCTAGCACTTAGAACAGTGCTTGACACAGAATAAGCACTTAATAAATACCATCATTATTAAAGCACATCAACACTATTACCCACATGACATGGCTTGAAATGACCTGAAAATCCACCGCGACACAAACAAAAACCCCTGCAGTTATTTCCACTCTGTTATTTTTACTATAATACCATAACCCACTTAGCTTTTCTGAGGTGGGTTTTATTCAAAGGATACATATAATGATGACTATAAGTTTTCTTTATAATAAAATTGTGCAAATCACAAGCTGTGATTGCCCATCTGCTGTTAAATTGTCCACTTCTTATCCTGCTGGAAACAGAGTTATAGAGGGACAAACCTGGGAAGATGGGCATCTGATGGTGACAAAGAACATGCGGACACAAGAAAATTGGGGCCTTCTAAGTGTGGTTCTGCTCTTTGATGATAATTCTGATTTAGTTAATCACTTACTTTGTGTGTGTGTGTGTGTGTGTGTGTGTGTATGTTTGTGGGCTCATGTGTGTTTGTAGGAAAAGGGGGCAGGAGGAGGGGAAGAAGAAAGGAACAAACAGAAAAATAAGGAAAGCAGAGAGCAGTTTCATTTCCAAACATAATTCATTTGGGGGTTTTTTGTTGGTATTGGTTAAAGCACTTACTCTGTGCTAGGCATAATGCCGAGATAGTGATATCCTATCTATGCAACAGCTACTTCACCACATCTAGTCCTCAAATTTGCATTTTTCCCAGTGCTCAGTATAGTACATTGCACCCAGTAGGTGTTGACTAAATATTATTTCTACTACGACTACAATTTGGGTAAGTAAATCATGTTCTTTGCTGAGCTGACATCTTATTGTCTCCACGGCCTGTAGCCATTTTAGAGACTGCTTCTCCTATCTCCTGCCCAAAGTCTC
Organism: Tachyglossus aculeatus; assembly: GCF_015852505.1. NCBI lineage: Eukaryota > Metazoa > Chordata > Mammalia > Monotremata > Tachyglossidae > Tachyglossus > Tachyglossus aculeatus. Next base: position 29,680,283 of record NC_052079.1, on the reverse strand, counting down.
TGCTCAAAAAAGACAACCCAACTCCTGATTGCCAAAAGTCATTTCAGTGAAACACCACCTTTCCAGGAAGAAAAAATGAAGGAGAGATATTAGCGCTGCAGAATGTTGGGAAAATTCTGTTCTTTTTTCTCTTTACCCACTGTGAAAGGGGGAAGGAGAATGGGATGGCCTTTCTATTCTGAGCCAACTTGTTCAGCAGCATTTTTCGAATTTCTGAGGTGCAATTGTTATTAGTTTCTGTCTTTGTCTTCCCCTCCGGACTGTGAGTTCCTTTAGGCAGTTCAGAGACACGTAGAAAAAAGTGAGCAATTAACATGATTCAGCATGGCATAATGGATAGAACATGGGCCTGGGAGTCAGAAGGTCATGGGTTCTAATCCTGGCTCCTCTGCTTGTCTGCTGTGTGGCCTTGGACAAGTCATTTCACTTCACTGGGCCTCAATTACCTCATCTGTAAAATGGGGATTGAGATGATAAACTCCACAGGGGCAGGGACTGTGTCCAATCTGATTTGTCTGTATCCACCCCAGTGCTTAGTACAGTGCCTGGCACACAGTAAGCGCTTAAATACCATAATTATATTATAATTCAGAACAAGGAAAGAAAAAGTAAAATCAACAGCATCAGCAACAACCAAAGAAAAATAAGTTAGTTTCTAGGTGTTCTCTGGTTCCTCACCACTCATATTGTGAGCCCCTAGAGGGTCAGGAGTACTGTCTAATTCCCACCTGTGTTTCTTTCCCATCTTAGTACATGCTGAGTACGTAGTAATCACTTAAGTACTACTACTACTTCTGCTCCAGGGAAATACTTATTTGGGAGAAACTGCCACAATAACCCACATACATTTGGAAAGTTTACGAAGGACAGGGCTTCAGCCCCATTTGAGGCAGGTCTGCCCCCTGGTGACAGTGGACTGGGAAGGAGGGAGTTCTCAGGGTTTTCAGGGGGTTCCCCACTGTGGATTCTGCATCTCTGGTAGCCAGGGTAAATACTGCTAGTCCAGACTACAGCCTGGTTTGATGATCACTTCAAGGTCATTTGTCATACCAATTCCCAGGTAAGTGACTGGAAGGCAGGAGCTTTTATTCCTATAGTATGCTCCCAAGAGGCTGGAACAATGCTCTGCACAGAATCAATACTCAATAAATGTTGCTGCTGATGATGAGGATGATTACAGTGCTCTGCACACAGTAAGTGCTCAATAAATATGGTTGAATGAATGAATGAGTGACTGTGAGATTGGGAACTGCACTGGCCATTTTTCAGAAGTTTGTCAGTCAAAAGGCGCAACTGAAAGAAGTAACTTGCATCTATCTGCTTGGGGATGTTACCCTCAATCTATCAATCAATAGTATTTATTGAGCCCTTACTATGTGCAGAGCACTGTACTAAGAACTTGGGAGTGAGTGTACAGTACAACAGAATTAGCAGACACGATCTCTGCCCATTAACGGGCTTACAGGCTAGAGGGGGAGACATATGATAATATGAATGACGAAGGAATTTATAATATATAATTTAAGGATATGTACATAGTAGCTGTGGAGTTGGGAGTGGGGAGAATAGCAAATGACCACAGATCAAGATCCAAGTGCATAGATGACACAGAAGGGAGAGTAAGAGTTGAAAAATAGAGCTTAATGGAAAGACCTCTTGGAGTAGATGTGATCTTATGATGCTTTGAAGGAGGAGAGAGTGGTAATTTGGTGGACTTGGAGGGGGAGGGAATTCCAGGCTATGGGGAAAATGTGGGGAAAAAGATGGGTGGCAAATTAGACGAGATCAGGGCATACTGAATAGGCTGGCACTAAGGGAGCAAAGTGTGCAGGCTGGGCTGTAGTAGAAGATCAGTGAGGTGAGGTAGGAGGGGGCGAGTTGACTGAGTGCTTTAAAGCCAATGGTAAGGAGTTTCTGTTACATGTGGAGGTGGATGGGCAGCCATTGGAGGTTCTTAAGGAGTAGGGAGACATGGACTAGACGTTTTTGCAGAAAAATGATCTGTGCAGCAGAGTGAAGTATAAACTGGAGTGCAGAGAGACAGGAGGTCAGCGAGTAGGCAGCCAAGGCAGGAAAGTGTGTTTGGATCGGCATGGTAGCTGTTAGTATGGAGAGAAAAAGGGTGGATTTTAGCAATGCTGTGAAAGTAGAACTGAAGGGATTTGGTGACAGGCTGAATACACCATTATTGAAGGCACATCTCCTCCAAGAGGCCTTCCCACACTAAGCCCCACTTTTCCTCATCTCCCTCTCCCTTCTGCATCACCCTGACTTGTTCCCTTTGCTCTTTCACCCCCTCCCAGCCTCACAGCACTTATGTTTGTATCTGCAATTTATTTATTTGTAATGATGTCTGCCTCCCCTGCTCTAGACTATGGTCAGTGAATGTGTCCATTTATTGTTGTATTGTACTTTTCCAAGCACTTGGTACGGTGCTCCCCATACAGTAAGTTCTTAATAAATATGACTGAATGAATGAGAGAAATGAGTCAAGCATAACGCCAAGGTTACAGACTTGTGAGACAGAAAGATAGTGGTATTGTCTACAATGATGGGAAATAGCGGGGAGGACAGATTTGGGGTGGGAAGATAAGCAGTTCAGTTTTAGACATGCTTAGTTTGTGGTGTCAGCAGGACATCCAGGTTGAGAGATTCTGAAGTAAGGAGGAAATATGAGATTGCAGGAAGGAGAGAGGTCAGGGCTGGAGATGTAGATATGGGAATCATTGCATAGAGATGGCAACTGAAGCCATGGGAGCTTACTCCTACTGAAATTTGGCTTTTTAAAAAATTTCCAACACTACGTTTCATTGTTTTGCACACAGTAAATGCTCGATAAATATGACTGAATGAATTGGTTTGCTAAAGATGGATAGAAACAGAAATATTATCCTGGGAGAAAAAAATGGAGGCCTTCCCAGACTGAGCCCCCTCCTTCCTCTCCCCCTCCTCCCCACCCCCCCAACCATACCTCCTTCCCCTTCCCACAGCACCTGTATATATGTATATGTTTGTACATATTTATTACTCCATTTATTTCTTTTATTTGTACATATTTATTCTATTTATTTTATTTTGTTAATATGTTTTGTTTTGTTGTCTGTCTCCCCCTTCTAGACTGTGAGCCTGCTGTTGGGTAGGGACTGTCTCTATATGTTGCCAACTTGTACTTCCCAAGCACTTAGTACAGTGCTCTGCACACAGTAAGCGCTCAATAAATACGATTGAATGAATGAATGAATGAAAAAGGTGAACCAGGTTTTGAAAATACTTATTTGGTGAATGATGGTGAAACCTATCTAGGAACCATTAAACAATGGAACAAAAGTCCCAAAATGTGTGTTCTACAAGACCTTAGAGTCTCTAACGCCATATTTTGACTATCTCTGGTCTTTGCCATTGAGCTCCTTAAGTAAAATCTCAGTTTGAAAAATTACTCTTTTCCCCAAAGAATGAGATGATAATGAGTTCATCGCTTCTAATATCTTACCAGATTCTGTACAATGCACATTCTTTCACTTCTCAGTTCAGCAACAAGACCATATATATCCACAAAATCATGGTCATTTATATGTTGAGTTAAGTGGTCCAGAGCAATAAAAACCCCAGTTCGTCCAACTCCAGCACTAAAAAAAGGAAATAAAATATATTATTAATGCTTTACTTTTCAGTACTCTTGCTATGTATACAATATGATCTCAGTAAATATGTGAGCTGGAAGAAGAGAGAAGACAAACACACATTCTGAACATGCTAAACATGCTAATCTGTCTTGTTTTGAAGAGTTAGCCTGGAAGTATCTCTCTAGGCTAGGTTTTGAAGTAATATTAAGGATCTTCTCTTTTTCTACTTAGACACTGAAATGTCAATTGCTTTTCCTGTGGGTCATGAAGGCAGAAGACAGTGATGCGTAAAGATAGGTTGATTCAAGTGCTAAAATGCAGTGGGTGCTTAACACAGAGACAAGCCTAGGTTCCATTCTCTCAGTTAACAGAAACAAGATGAAGTAGCTGGCAAAAATCTAAGGTGATGATGAAATCCTACCAGAAAGAAGCATAAAGCAGTTGTGACAACAATCTGGCCAACAGCAGCCATTTCCAGCTGTCTTCAGGAAAGTTTGGGGGGTGAAGTGAATTCTGAAGAGAAGTTTGAAGGAGACTAGACAAAAAAACTTAGGAGAAGAAGCACGGTCTAGTGGAAAGAGCTTGGGTCTCGGAATCAGAGTCAGTCAGTCAGTCAATCATATTTATTCAGAGTTTATTGTGTGTAGAGAAGTCTGTATTGTACAATACAATATATTGCTTGTATTCACACCAGCACTTAGTACAGTGTGTCACATGGCAAATGCTTAACAAATACCACAATTACCACTATTATTATTAATATAACAATATGACAGATATATTCACTGCCCACAGTGAGTTTACAGTCTAGAAGGGGAATCCAGAGGCCCTGAGTTCTAATCCCAGATAATCAGGTTGCTCCATGTGGGGCTAACAGTCTTAATCCCTATTTTACAGATGAGGTAACTGAGGCACAGAGAAATTAAGTGCCTTGCCCAAAGTTGCACAGCAGACAAGTGGCAGAGCAGGGATTAGAACCCACGTCCTCTGCCTCCAAAGCCCGTGCTCTTTCCACTAAGCCATGCTGCCTTGCCCTTCAAACTGTAGGCTTCTGGTAGGCAGGAAATGTGTCTACTGACTCTGTTTTGTGGTACTCTCCCAAGTTCATACTACAATGCTCTGCATAGAGTAAGCAGTCAATAAATATGATTAACTGATTAATAATGTGCCTGCCCAGTTTTGTCCTTCCTGATTGAAAAATCTGCCTCCATACATTCAACTGAAGATCTGGAACCTTTGCATAGTCCCTGAATATTACTAAAAATACCTATTTAATTTGAATTGTTACATAATCAACATTTGAGGTATAAATTAATGGAGCATACACAGAATTATTTTCTATCATATTTAACTATTTTATGGTATTTGGTAAGCACTATTTGCCAGGCACTGTACTAAGTACTGGGATAGATACAAGCTAATCAGGGTGGACACAGTCCCTGTCCCAAGCGAGGCTCACAGCCTTAATCCCCATTTGACAGATGAGGTAACTGAGGCACAGAGAAGTGAAGTGACTTATCCAAGATCACACGCAAATGGCAGAGTCAGAATTAGAACCTTCTGACTCTCACTCAGGCCTGGGCTTGATCACTTAGACCACGTTGCTTTCCCATTTTGATTTAACTTGATCATCTTGTTACAGATATGCTGACCCTAATTTTGTCTGTTCCATAAACACCACAGATGGACTGAGATGAAGGAGTGATTGATACCTAATAGCTCAGTTTCCATTAGTTGCATCTACAATTTATTGAGGACAGTGCAATTGTGGAAAGCTCCTTGTGGTAAAACAGTAATAATAATGATGGCATTTATTAAGCGCTTACTATGTGCAAAGCACTGTTCTAAGCGCTGGGGAGGTTACAAGGTGATCAGGTTGTCCTACGGGGGGCTCACAGTCTTAATCCCCATTTTACAGATGAGGGAACTGAGGCACAGAGAAGTTAAGTGACTTGCCCAAAGTCACACAGCTGACAATTGGCAGAGCTGGGATTTGAACCCATGACCTCTGACTCCCAAACCCGTGCTCTTTCCACTGAGCCACGCTGCTACTCTTAGGGAACATGTCTCTTCTTAACTTTGTATTTCCTAAACGGTCAGTACAGTACACAGCATCAAGTGGACGCTCACTAAACGCTACAATGGACAAAACTGAAAATGCACATGTTGCAATCCTGCAAGATTTTAATGGTGACTATTTCTGATCACTGATTAAAAAGTCAGCAAGCCCAATGTCATATTTAAATCTAAAGTCCTATTTATAAGGGTTTATAAGGATTTATTATGCAAGCAATCACCAAAACCTGCCGGTCTCACCCCCACAACATTGCCAAGATCCGCCCTTTCCTCTCCATCCAAACCGCTACCCTGCTCGTTCAAGCTCTCATCCTATCCCGTCTGGATTACTGTATCAGCCTTCTCTCCAATCCTCCTGTCTCTCCCCTCTTCAATCCATACTTCACGCCGCTGCCCGGATTGTTTTTGTCCAGAAACGCTCTGGGCATGTTACTCCCCTCCTCAAAAATCTCCAGTGGCTACCAATCAACCTACGCATCAAGCAGAAACCCTCAGCTTCAAGGCTCTCCATCACCTCGCCCCCTCCTACCTCACCTCCCTTCTCTCCATCTACAGCCCAGCCTGCACCCTCCACTCCTCTGCTATCCCCAGCCCACGTCATCCCCCTGGCCTGGAATGCCCTCCCTCCGCCAAGCTAGCTCTTTTCCTCCCTTCAAAGCCCTACAGAGAGCTCACCTCCTCCAGGAGGCCTTCCCAGACTGAGCCCCCTCCTTCCTTTCCCCCTCCTCCCCCTCTTCATCCCCCCCGCCTTACCTCCTTCCCCTCCCACAGCACCTGTATATATGTATATATGTTTGTATGTATTTATTACTCTATTTATTTATTTATTTTGTACATATTTATTCTAGTTATTTTATTTTCTTAATAAGTTTTGTTTTGTTCTCTGTCTCCCCCTTCCAGACTGTGAGCCCACTGTTGGGTAGGGAACGTCTCTATATGTTGCCAACTTGTACTTCCCAAGCGCTTAGTTCAGTGCTCTACACACACTAAGCGCTCAGTAAATACGATTGAATGAATGAATGAATAACCAATGTAGACATGCTTACCTGCAGTGGATGATCATAGGTGTGGTGTCATGGGCTCTGTTTGCACGAATCAACTTCACAAAGTGAATTAATGGCGTGCTGTTTTCAGGGACTCCATGTTCAGGCCAAGCTGTGAAGTTACACTGGCGAACCATCATACAATCCCCATGCTGGAAAACATATGGAATTTTTAAGTATTACAAATATCACACAATGAAATTGGGAAGACTTCAACTATAGTAGGTAGAATTGTGCCCTGCAAATTACCCTCTGTTAAAAACGCTGAACTTGCTCCCAATAATTTTCATTCAATCATATTTATTGAGCACTTCCTGTGTGCAAAGCACTGTACTAAGCACCAGGGAAGGTACAATAGAACCACAAACAGGTGCATTCCAGCCCACGACGAGATCTTAGACGAACCTACACTTCTTGGACTACAGAATCCTAGGGAAGTCTGGGTAAGAGGACACATAGACATAAGTAGGAGTAGAAGGAGGGGTGGAACTCCATCAATCAATCAGTAAATCCTTCAATTGTATTTATTGAGGACTTACTGGATACAGAGAACTGTACTAAGCATTTGGGAGAGTACAATATAACAGAATTGGTAGACATGTTCCCTGCCCACAAGAAGCTCATGAGGGTGACCAATTGATAACAGGAATCCTGAAGTGGGCTCTGAGATGTGATTGGTGGTTCATGGCTACACAGACATTTCTCTTGTCTGTGCAGAGCAATTCTTGATATTACTAGTGTAGCATCAAAGGTTAGGCATGGAAGGTGTGTATAAGACACAGTATTTTTTCTACTCAAATGTCCTTCCAAAATATTCCTGGCTTGGGTATTTTGGGACATGATATCATTGAAGACTTGCTATCGCTTCAACAAAGGGAAACTATTTTCTCACATAGTAGAAATAATTGACCTGTATTAATTCATTCATATTTATTGAGTGCTTACTCTGTGCAGAGCACTGTACAGTGCTTGGCACATAGTAAAGCACTTAATGAGTACAGGAACTATTATTATTATTATGATTACAAGATTACTTAAAGCAGCATCTACAGTTTTTCATCCATAATTGTGATGTAGGAAGGTTATGGGTTGAAAATCAGAGAAAGGGTGCTTTGGAGAAGGGATTTTAATGGAATTATGCCTGAGGGTCGATTTGTAAAAATTCAAATTCAAAATTCAAAAAGTATCAAAAACTCAGTTTGCTAGTAAGATAAAATGAATCTGACAGCTTCATGAATGGGATATTGCCTGGGTACAAGTATATTGAAAGGCACATGGCTGAAAAATAGTATACAACCTTCATTTCAATACAACTTTTGTTTAAATAAAGGAATTTAAATACTACTGAAAGTTTTTATTTTATACTGCTTTCATTCCATTGAGAATTCGCCCTTAGCTATGTGGGTGAGAAATATTGAGAAGGGGAGCAGAGAAACATTGAGGAGATCTGAAATTTAGCTCTAGCTCAAAAAGGCTTGGTGGAAGTGATGCTTAATTTAAAAGAAGGCTATTCAAGAACAGCTGTTAGGAAATACTTTTACTTGAGACCCTCTCCCCCGCCTCTTCCAACCCATTTATTTTATGATTCCAGGTTTTCTTTTTTACCCTTTCAATTTTCAGATCTCTGATGGTCCAATCTATTTGGATATCTTCCAGTAATTTAGTAATCACTATATCTCCAAAGACTGTTACTGGTTTGTTATCTTCTGGCCAGTACTGGTGACATCTGATCTATATTCAAAAGGAAATTATCGGTCATAACAGGAATTCAGAACATACCTTGTAGTCTTATCACACTGAAATGACACAATGAACTAGAAGTGCTTTACACATTTTTAAAAAGTAGTGATAATGTATTATTTGTACACTCATTAATAAAAAAGACAATTAATTCACAAATAACTTACCCGTCCTTTTTCAAAGCACTGTGTGAGCATTACTAAGGTTTTTGCTCTAGTTTCCCAGACCATTCTCCAAAAATCTCCTACAGTTCCTGGCAATGGGCCTTGGGTAGCAATGAATTCATTTGGACACAGGTAGCCCTAGAAATTGTGAAATAAAGACTGGCAATCATTGAAAAGACTTATATAGAAAATCTAACTCTTGTGTTCTTACCTACCTTCTTAAAGTGGCCTATATTGAAAATTGCACATTTAATTATAGATATGGGTAATCACTCATGTCCTGTTTTCCCATTCCCTTCTGCATCACCCTTGCACTTTTTTTAATGGCATTTATTAAGTGCTTACTATGTGAAAAGCACTGTTCTAAGCGCTGGGAAGGTTACAAGGTGATCAGGTTGTCCCATGGGGGGTTCACAGTCTTCATCCCCATTTTACAGTTGAGGTAACTGAGGCACAGAGAAGTTAAGTGACTTGCCAAAAGTCACACAGCTGACAATTGGCGGAGCCGGGATTTGAACCCATGACCTCTGACTCCAAAACCCGGGCTCTTTCCACTGAGCCACGCTGCTTCTCCTTGGATTTGCACCTTTTATTCATCCTCCCCTCAGCCCCACAGCACTTTATTAATTCCATCATATTTAGTACGGAAACTGTACTAAGCGCTTGGGCAAGTACAATAATATACAGACACATTCCTTGCTCACAATGAGCTTAAAGTCCAAGTACATATCCATATTTTATATTAATGTCTGTCTTCCCTTTTAGACTGTAAATTCCTTGTGGGCAGGGAAAGTGTCTATCAACTCTGTTATACAATTCACTTCCAAGCATTCAGTATAGTGTACTGCGCACAGTAAATGCTTAATAAATATGATTGATTGATTGACAGAGAAAAGGAGAGTTGCTCTTCATATACAGAAATATTGTTCCTGATGGTGAGAGTTTAATCTGAAACATCATGGGCAACCAACAATCCTTTTTCATGTTTGTACTAGGTAGTCCCTGGCTACACTGCTGCAACTGCCCCTTGCACTTGCAAATCTTCAAATCTGCTTCCTGAAACCATGGTCACCCCACACCTAGATTGAAGGAGGTCTATCTTAAGTACAGAGTGGACTAAGTGCTTGGGAGAATAGAATAGCGTAAATAAGCATGATCCCTGTCCTGGAGGGGCTTACAATCTAGTTGGGGAGACAGATTTTAAAATGAATTATAGATAGGAGAAATCTGCAGAGTATAAGGATATGTTTATAAGTGCTGTGAGGCGGGTGGCGGGGGCGGAGGGAAGCGGAGGTGCATATATAACAAAGTGCCTGATTTTTCTGAGAATCTGGGATATTACATGTGCCTGGACAAGCACTGTGGTTATTTGGATGGAGAAATAGATGGAGAGCCTGGAAATGTTGTGAGGGCAATTCACAGGACTCAGCGACAGACTAAATGAGCAAACAATAAGTGCTCAACATATAAAAAATTGATTGAATTAAAAGGCATAGAGTCAAATATAATTCCATGGTTCTGGGCTTCAGAACCTGGGAGGATAAATCGTGTTGTCTACTGTGATTGGGACAATATGATTTGTGGATCTGGGAGGAAAGATGAAAATTTTAGTTTGGGATATGTTGAGTTTGTGGTGCCAACAAGATGTCTTAGAGGCAGTAGAAAATGTAAGATTACAGAGGAGTGTGAGGTCAAGGATAATGAAAAAGATATGGGAATCATCTGCATAGAGATAGTTAAAGCCATGGGAGGAGTTGAGCTGCCCAAGGGAGTTGTTCTTAAGATACAGGGGCCCAAATCAGAGCCTTGCCGAATATGCACACTTAAGAGGGTGGGAGGCAGAGGAAGAACCTGTCAAAGAAACTGAAAAGGATCAACTAGCAAGGCAAGAGGAGAGCCAGGTAAGAACTGTTTCAGTAAAATCAATTTTAGATATGTTTTCCATTGGGGAATAAAAGAGTTAACACTGAGGTGCCCCTGATGGGGGGGGTTCCCGTTTATCAGAGGGAGCAGCTTCCCCAGATAATAGCAACAAATTATATCCTGTGTATGTGCTGGGGAATACCTTGAGACACTTCACAGAGAGACTTGCTGGCGCGAACTGGAAATTGACCAAGAACTCTATCGTGATGTATCACGTATAAACTGACCTGGGGTCTCACCATGGTGACAGAACATAATCGGTGACAAAGATGACAATTATTATGTAGCAAGAGACTCATTTGAATAGGCAGACCAAGTGTACTGTGAAGTGGACCACGTGGGTGAGAAGGGATGTGACAAATATCACTCTGCCTTCTGTGTGGCATTAACACGAACTGTGGGCAATAAGACAAGAGCCCAGGTGCAGGACAGGGTTTTGTTTTTTTCAGTCTGTGTGCAGAGCACTGTAGTAAGTGCTTGGGAAAGTACACTGTGACAGTAAATAGACACATTTCCTGCCCACAGCAAGCTCTCTACTTGGATGTCACACTGTCACCTCAAACATTTAAAACAGGACTTCTTATTTTCCCACCCAAATCCTGTCCTCCTCCTGACATTCCCATGACTGTAGATGGCACCACCATCCTTCCTATCTCTTAATCCCTTAACCTTAGCATTATCCTTGACTCCCCTCTCTTCTTCAACGTACATATTCAATCCATCACTAAATCTTGTCAGTTTCACCTTCACAACATTGCTAAAATCTACCCTTTCCTCTACATCCTAACAGCTATTTACGTTAATCCAATAACTTATCCTATCCTGCCTTGATTACTGTATCAGGCTTCTTGTTGACCTCCTAGCCTCCTGTCTCTCCCCCACTCTAGTCCATACTTGGCTGTGAGGCCCTGATCACAATTTTGTGATCATTTGTGATCACAAATGATCACATTTTTCTACAAAACCGTTCAGTCCATATTTCCCCTCTCCTTAAGAACCTCCAGTGGCTGCCCATCCACCTCCGCATCAAACAGTAACTCCTCCCCATTGGCTTTAAAGCACTCAATCACCTTGACCCCTCCTACCTCACCTCCCTACTCTCCTTCTACAACCCAGCCTGCACACTCGCTCCTTTAATGCATCACTAATGTTCACTCAAAGAGAAGACAGTTACTGCCAGGAAGAATGAATTTGAGGTTCCCTAAGTAGGCCTTGCACTAGGATTTCCAACAATGGAACTCCACAGCAGGGAGAATGTATACTGTGGAGATGATCCGGGACTGAGATGTGGGGTATGAGATCAATGAAGGGACAGGAGTGTGAGGGAGCTGATTCTGGTGTTGGAAGTGGAGCTGAGGGAATAGATTTGTGTTAGCAGGAGAGTGGGGACTGAGTAAGAAGTTCAATTGAAGTTCATATGATGGCTTGGGATAAGCACAGGTCTAGAGATGGGAGATCTCTGCATGCACAGAGAACAGTTTTGAAAGGAGAGAGTGTGGGAGAGAAGGCAGAGTTAACTCTTGATGTAACTAGCCACACTGTATGGATGAGCTTTCTCAGGCCAGTCAAATGTGGTATAAATGCCTGAGCCCAGTTAGTTTTGAGCTATTACTGTTCCTGGCATTAAATTGGTGATTCTGATTTAATTTATCAAAGTTTAATTTTTAAAATGCTTCTGAAGGAACATCTTGCACACTGTTGTTCAAGCGACAGTACTGGCTTAATTTATTTAGATAACAGAGTGCTTCATTCAGCAGGAATGGGAAGGTGGAGAAAGATATGAGTTTGGCTCACAAGTGAATTGTACAAATTCAGCTGTATAATGTAAAGGATAAGAGGTGAGAACAGTACTATAATTGAAACTGTGCAACTCAACCATAGTTAATTCGCTATTACTATAACTAAGTTAACTATTACTAACTTGCACAGTCTGGCCTGAGAAAACTATTTATTGCCCTTTAGCTTTCTACAAAGGACAGAGATAATGCTACTCACTTAACTCATGTTAAAGAAAAACAAATACATTTTCTGAGTGCTTTTGAAACCCTCTCCTGTCCCCAAAGCATTTTGCAAGGATGAGATCATTTCAGAAGTTTAAAAAATAATTTTGTCTACATTAGGCACATTCTAATTGGCTTTTCTTTTTGAAAAAAGCACGTACCATTCAAAGTCAGATAAGATTAAGACATTAAAAACATTGGGAGCAACAAGATTTCCACAGCTTAAAATGACTTATTGTAGTAACAGTATTAGAGGCTTAAACTAAACATATTGCATGACTATAAATGGTAACTTACAGAAACATAGCTGGCATTGATATAATCAGATCCTGGTATACTTGGATCAGCCAAAAGCTTCACCCTGTTATTATTATCTTTCAAAGAAAAATACAGAGAATTAAGGAAAAAATAGAATTCACCATTACAGAAATTAGCCTTCTAATTATTTAAATTGAAGTCCCCATTTTTCAATCTGTTTCAGGTAATCAAAACTATTTGACTTCATATAAGAGGATGTGGAAAGTTTAGGAGGATATTACAAACTGAACTTGAGCCGAATAAGGATGCTTGAATAATTTCAAGTTCTTAAAAATGAGTTGCCTACATAACAGTTGATGCTATTTCTAGTTCATTCATTCATTCATTCAATCATATTTATTGAGCGCTTACTGTGTGCAGAGCACTGTATTAAGCACTTGGGAAGTACAAGTTGGCAACATAGTTGGCCTTCTACCCAGTTCACCTCAATTGAATTGCATACCAGTCAGTCAATTAGTTGCACTTATTGAGCTATTACTATGTGCAGAACACTGTACTATTTATTTTGTTAATGATGTGCATATAGCTTTAATTCTATTTGTTCTGACGATTTTGACACCCGTCTACATGCTTCGTTTTGTTATTTGTCTCCCCCTTCTAGACTGTGAGCCCGTTGTTGGGTGGCGACCGTCTCTATATGTTGCTGCCTTGTACTTCCCAAATGCTTAGTACAGTGCCCTGCAAACAGTAAGCACTCAGTAAATACAACTGAATGAATGAATGTACTAAGCACTTGGGAGACTATAACAGTAATCACATTCCCTGCCCACAACGAGTTTACAGGACCACCAGCCTGCCACTTTTCCCCCAATTTGTGGTGCTAATTAAAATTTGGATTCATTAACTTAGAAAAACTAAGGGAGGAAGGAAGGTATCAACAGGTGTTTTTAATCATCATTTCACAGTGGGAAAGAAGGGTGAGAGGAGAGCTATAGTGGCAAAGAGAAGCTGAGCAACTAGCCCAAGATCATATAGTGCAGCTGTGAGTCCCTTAACCCACATCTAATGCTCTTTTCACGAGCCTTTGTCTCACATACTAATGGTATTACAGAAATTGCTGCTGATGTAGAATATACTGCTGGCTTTACCCGACATGCCAGAATACTAAAATTCTACATTTCTGGAGCATAATTGAAACTATTTAACAAATTATCAACAAGTATGATTAGCTGTCATCTGTAAGGCACAATATAGAATACGTGTTGAATTCAGGAGTAGATACTAGGAACAGCTGTTGGAAAAATTTAATATAACAGAGTATACCTACATTAACAGAGGAATGTTTTGTAACCCCTTTCACATCTCTGCTAAGTCTTGAAACAATAACGACATTTCTCATCTTATTAACTGAAAAATGAGGCAGTATTGACGAGAGAGAGAGACAGATTCCTGTTTCCTTTGATAAAATCTATCCTGGCTTTTGAAATCATCATACGTTAAGCCAAGATCTTTAATGGAAGTCAAGGTAAAACACTTGTAAGGAACCAAAAGAAAGCATCACGATGCTGCTAAGGAAAACTAATAAACACACATGTCACACGTGGATTTTACACTTAAGAAAACCTTTCTCTTTTCATTTGGGTAAAAGCCAGAGAAGAATGTTAAAGAGGTTAGTTACTTGGGTTAAATTACAAAGCTAAGAAACTACTAGGTCTACAGTTTCTTGCACCTGCATAACTGAAGTCTGCGGAGCAAGTTAAAAGTCATTTACATATCCTAAACTTTAGTCTCCACCCCATGTCCAATGAAAGAAACATTATTTGAAAATCAATGTTCTAAGAACTGTCACTGTAATTTGTATTCATTTAACAACCTGTTGATTTTTAAAAAATAATAAGCTCCAGATTAGTGACAAAAGAGTTGAAAAGCAAAGAAGGGAGACTCAATGAACTCACATACATGGCTTAATGTTTGGAAATCGATTCTTTGCCCTGTTCCAGGGAAGATCAGCATCCGTTGAAGAGAGATCCTGGAGGAATTTGGGTAGTTCCTATGGAATATATTTATTTAAAGGTTTACAATTATGTAAAATATTTACAATGACACAACAAACGGACTAACCCAATACCATTCTATTATGTGGGAACAATTCTCTGGCCTAAATATTTTATTTACTTGCACAGATGGAATTATTAAGAAGCATTTCACAGTCTCATCCACCTTCATCACACCAACAGTGTCAGAGACAAAGCTGTCAGGTTGAACAATATGAGCTTACTTGAACTTTCACCTTTAAAATCTTGGTTAAAGTCAGACTATCACCTTCTGTGAGTTTTTTTTAGTCTTCATGAAGCCATATAATGTGGTAACCAGGTTAGCAACTCCACTCTTCATTATGAAAAATGTCTTTTCTCAGCTTCTGTAGCTTAAGAGAACTGTTTGCCACACCATGGTGATTACTAAGTATTTTATCAGACAGAGACAACAAGCAATTATTTAATGCCCACTGATCAGTCTGGGAAGGAAGGTACTAAGTGATTTATTTGTTTATCCTCCACGGGCAGCTTGGTTTTATGGCTGTTACAGTGACACTATCCATTGCCAATTACAGGAGATAATAACATTTATTTTCTGTACTTGCATCCCTAACCTGAAAGAGAAATACTTATTGTTTTCAATTATTTGACCCACCAGATATCAAGTCACTTCACTTCTCTGTGCCTTAGTTACCTCATCCGTGAAATGGGGATTAAGACCGTGAGCCCAATGTGGGACATGGACTGTGTCTAGCCTGATTTTCGTGTACCTACCCCAGGACTTAGTACAATGTCTGGCACTTGGTAAGCACTTAATAAATACCATTAAAAAATGAGTGACTCTGGGTAAGTCAGACCTTCTTTGGGCTCTTATTTATGTGTAAATTTGAGTTATTAATAAGTGTTGGGAGAAGAACTATATTTAAGTTTAAAAACCTGATTTGATATTATTATAATTATTAGCTTTCTTCATGCAATTCAGCTGCCTACCTGTCATCAATCACCATTTACTCAAGTGACCAACTAGCCCTTCAACCTAGTATTTTTTAGAAATTGGCAACTTCCAAGTAAACCATGAAAAAATTCCCATAGACTGCTAAGGTTTAACTTGTTTTAAAATGTTTTGCTTAGCTTGGACAGTGGGACCTTCAGGCAATCAATCTGTAGTATTTACTGGTATTGGAGAAGCAGTGTGGCTGGGTGGAAAGGGCATGGATCTGGAAGTCAAAGAGCCTGTGTTCAAATTCCTGCTCTGCCACTTGTCTACTGAGTGACCTTGGCCAAGTCACTTCACATAGTAAGTACATATATAATAATATATTGAGCATTTACTGGTTGCAGAGCACTGTTCTCTGAGAGCTAGGGAGAGTAGGATAGAGTAGAGATGGTAGATATGGTCTCTGCCCTCAAGGAATTTACAATCTAGTGGAGCACCTTAAAATCTACTGCAAAATCTTCCTTATGTTCCTTAACCAGCTCAATTTCTATTGACTAGTTCCATCTGGGTTATGGGAACCTCATCAGTAGTTACAGAGTGAGGAAGAGAGTCAATTAGCAAGAGGAGAAGAGGACACATTCTATGATCTCTACTTGCTTACCCTATGATCGAGACATGATGGAGGAAAATCCAACGTAAGCATAAGATGCACAAAACTAGGTACAAAGTGTCAAGCTGAATACTTTCTTGGTGAGGAATCAGGTGGTGGGAGGCCTGCTGGCTTTGAGAAAGTTGTAGGATGGATATGAGGCTGTAATTTCTGAGCTTCCAAGTGTAGCAAGAGAGAACATTTGGAGAGAAAAACCTTGCTTAGGCAGTTGGGCCAAAAGAGTAAGCTAATCCATAAGGGATATGGTGCAGATCAGACAGACAGACAGGAGGGAGTCACTGTTGGGTTTTGATAAGTGTGAGCCGTGACTAAAGCAGCATGAGAAGATGAATTTATCAGCAGCTTCTAGTGATGTTAAGAATAAAAAGGATGGAGGCACAGAGGACAGAAAAGCAAAAGCGTTCAGATGATAATCAGGGCCTAAACCATGGCTGATATCAAAATTAAGATGGAATTTGCATTTTTTTTAATAATGAGAAGTTTAGAGGATATGGCAAAGTGGAGGAGGCAGATCCAAGGTTTCAAAGCCAGTGGTAAGGAAAATGGACAAAGGGGAAAGTTCAGTGGGAGGTCAAGTAAATCCATCTTTCCTACAGTGCAAATGAGAGACTGGAATTGATAAAAATTGATCATAACTACTAATTACTTGTCTGTTGTGTGACCTTGGGCAAGTCACTTAACTTCTCTGTGCCTCAGTGAGGACTAAAACTGTGAGCTCCTCTTGGTACAGGTACTGTGACCAACCTGAAAGTTTGTATCTACCCCAGTGCTTAATACTAATAATGTTGGTATTTGTTAAGCACTTGCTCTGTGCAAAGCACTGTTCTAAGCACTGGAGGGATAAAAGGTGATCAGGTTGTCCCATTTGGGGATCACAGTCTTAATCCCCATTTTACAGATGAGGGAACTGAGGCATACTTGCCCAAAGTCACACAGCTGACAATTGGCAGAGCTGGGATTTGAACCCATGACTTCTGACTCCCAAGCCCATGCTCTTTCCACTGAGCCACGCTGCTTCTACAGTTCCTGACACATAGTAAGTGTTTAACAAACACCATTTAAATAAAAAAGAAAATAAAAAATTAAGGGCCACTGCTACTAAACATTTTGTCTCACTATGGCTAAACTTTATCTGGTAATAAAATTGATCAATCAGTCAATGATATTTATTGAGCACTTACTGTGTGCAAAGCCCTGTACTAAGCACTTGAGAGAGTACAGTACAATAAAGTAGGAGGAGATAAACCCTTTCAAATTGTAGCTTGCAACCAGTCTTCATCTTAGAAAGCAGCTACCGATAGGAAATTAACTCACTAACTTTATCACATATAGTAAAAGGCACTAGAGAGATATCTGTGTTGATACTACCCATTAAAAGGGAAAAAGACTATTAGACAACTTCTCTCACAGCACTTTTCTCATCTGAAAGTGTTGAGCATTTCCTGAAATAAAAAGACAAGAGTGGAAACAGTAAACTTGTCAATTGATGGGATAGACACCAAGTGGAGAAAACAAATGAGGTACTGAGAATATTAAGAAATGCCCTTGACCTGGTTCATACATGGCTTATTGTATCTGTACTGGGATGTGTTGCTAGTAGCAGCCAAGGAATGTGATTCACCCTCAGAACTCATCAATCTACACTTTAGCACCTTCTATACTCATACTTCTCTCTATCAGAATACATCCAAGCCAATGTTTTCTTTTTAATATAGGCTCAATAGCACAAATAAGTGTATAATAATGGAACAGCTTCATGCAAGATTCACAGATCATTGCTGGGAAAACTAATACCGGGTAAAACATACCCTTTAATCCCTATATTGATGAAAATTATAGTGCTAAAAAGCAGTACCATAAGTTTTCCTAATATTATAGAAGTTAAACATACTTTGGAGCCCCCATATCGTATGGAAATTCTAGTGCTGAAATTAGTTTTAGATGTTTCCCCCAATACGTGAAGATGCTATTGCTAGTAAAACTTTTCAACCGCTGTCATAATGTAATCATAAGTTCTCCTGTTTTATTGAAAGTACAATTCTAAGCCTTAAAAAAAGGAAGTTCTTCCTGCATTACTGCTAAGAAGAATTTTATGGTACCACTGGATTTATTAAGTCTAGATTAATATCACTAAAGTGGCAAAACCAAAAAGCTGTGGGAAATACCATTAATTTTCTCAATTGTGTTATCATTCTGGGAGGCTAAAACATTATAAATAATGAGTAGAAAAGTCAATTATTTGATGCTTCAGTTTCATAGGTTGCAATAAGCAGTCTGTGAAAAATAATATGAACCTTAAATGAAAATTTTGGAGATTGGAACTTTTTTTAGGGAAAGTGGCAGGAAGTTGTAAAATGCCAAAGATACTTAAAAGATGTGAGTCAAAATATCAGATAGCCACATTAAAATGAAATATAATAAAAAACACAATATACAAATTAACAAAAATAAAATAAGATTTAAACATGACCATTCTATTTGCACTTAAGGCTTTGCCTTTATAAACACTGAATACCAAACTACAGTAACTTGAAGTATTTCAAAGCCATAAAGTTGGCAGGTTTCTCAATCACATAATATATATATATCACACACAGAATGTCCTCTTTCCCTGTTTACCCCTCCAAAATGATTGAAATATATTTAATCAAATATCACAGTTTTTGGAAGATATACTGCATAAAATTTGGGGTTGAAATACACATACCCTGAATCTCCATGATGAAACCCTTCAAAACCAACCAAAACATAAATGGAAAAGAAGATTAAATCCAAAACTAAACTGTAAACATTGACCTGCAGAAATAACGAGAATGTTACTCAAAAACTGGCTTCTGCAGTTGCTTAAAGAGTACAGAAGAATCACAAGTATGCTGTCATTGCAGGGAGGTCTAAAAAAGATCACCTTTGCTGACACACTAGGTGAATAATTCTGATCAGGTTGCAGTAAGGACTGCACAGTCCAAATCAGTGTAACATTACTATCTAAACAATCAACCTGGTAATTGGGTATTGATTATCAAGGCCAGAGTCCTTCATGCCCTCGCATGCTTAAAATGGACATGAAATGTGTCACATGAAACGACTGGAAGCCTTGCAATGTTGTGACAACTGCTAGTAACATACCGAAAATTCTTCTTGAAACTTTAGGTTGTTGTTTGTGCAGAGCTCTTCAACATGTTGTAGGAAGGATTTCTTGCTTATTGGCCTCAAAGTAAAGAAAGAGATAAAATAGACATGTTTCCAGTTTCACTTGGTTTGTACACACTGCTTGAAAATTGCAAAACAGTGGGTCTGCATGAGTTCAATGCCATTTCACCGCATTTAAGAATGGGCCTCGTTTTCTTCCTATCTGATTCAAAACGTTCGCTTCCATGCTACAAACAAATATCATTCTACGTGAACCTGCAAATAATTTTAGTTTAAAAGCTTAATATTCCATCTCCCTTTCTATGCCATTATAAATGCATAAAGTTGTTATCACTGAATCTAAAGTACATAATACCTCTTTGTCACACAGAAAACATTTTATACATTTCAGGGTTTTAGAAGTTATAAAATATTGCAGTGACCTCATTCTCATAATGACATGGTTTTTAAACCCCAACGAGTTTAAATATCCCTGTATTACTTCCCAAGCTAAAACACAGACATGCAGGCTTCACCCCAGAGAGAGAGAAAGCATTTCTCCAGTTACCATGCAATTAGTCATGCTTTTATGATTTATACCCAGTGTGGAAGTTTCTCTAATAAACACCCCAGGAGGAACCACACATTAAGATTCATCAAATCAGCGAATCCAAGCCAAAGTTAATATATTTAATCAACTTACTTGATGGATTTTCTATAGCTAAGTAACCTGTAACAGAAATTATGTTAATGGATAAGGAGTTGGTGCAACATGGCAATATTTTAGAGGGGAAACAAAAAACTGTAAAGAATCAGAACTAATCTGAAATCACAGTTAAACATGTTGGCTTCATAATTCAATTCTTGAATAAAAATATATTTTACTGTATTCACCTAAGTTATGCATTTGTAGGGGTGTGCATCATGTAAATATTCCTATGCCTTTTGACGATATACTGAGCGTATATATTGGCATTCCATTACTTTGTCAGAATGGCTTACGCCTCTGTTTAACTACATGAAATGTACAGAAAATACCCAAAAGCAAAAGGAGTTAAGTTCCTAAAGTGATTAACTTTATCAAGTCCAAAATTAGTTCCCTATTTCAGATGTAATCATCAATATATTTCATTTGTATAACTAGACAACAACCTTGTAAACAGTGAAAATCATATTCATAAAAGTTCTCCAGTTATATATTATGTTTTGCTACAACTAAGATAATTTATTTTTTGTACAGTATTTGTTAAGCACTCACTGTATGCCAGGCACTGTTCTAAGTGCTGGGGTAGATATAAAGTAATCAAGTTGGACACAGTCCTTAGCCCACCTAGGGTCCAAACCCCCATTTTACAGATGAGGTAACTGAGGCACAGAGAGGTGAAGTGACTTTCCCAAGATCACACAGCAGACAAGTGGCAGAGCTGAGATTAGAACCCACGTCTTTCTGACTCCCAGGCCCAAGCTTTACCCGCTAGGCCATGCTGTTTCTTTTCATTTTTAATAAATACTTAGAAGATAGTACCAAGACATCTCAGGTTGTATACCAATTTATTGTAAAGTAGACAAACAGTGATAATGAATGATCATCGCATTCCCTTGTCACAACTTACTTTTACAAGTCAGCTATTCTCTGCCATGCTAGCAACTACTAGAGCTTATTTAGTCTAGTCTCCTTGGCACTCATGTAAATGTTTCTTTATTTTGACTCTTCTAT
Organism: Tachyglossus aculeatus; assembly: GCF_015852505.1. Lineage (NCBI taxonomy): Eukaryota > Metazoa > Chordata > Mammalia > Monotremata > Tachyglossidae > Tachyglossus > Tachyglossus aculeatus. The sequence goes on along the minus strand of NC_052079.1, from coordinate 29,658,967 downwards.
TTGTAAATATTTTTATCTTTGCCAGGCCATTTGCTACTTTCCAAGCACCTAATAAAGTACACTGTACCAAATAGGCACTTAATAAATGCCACTAAGATTTTCCCTTACAGGATTGAAATTCCTTTGGCCTGCTACCAGAATATATCAAAATAAGATGTGACAAGGATGTTAAAGAATAATGAAGGATAAAATGTTTTATTGGAACAAAATATAGTCAAATGCCACGGACAGTTGCCTGACAATATTTGGTAATGCTATACCCACAGTTTCACTTAAGCATACTGGTTCAAATCTGAGTAGTTGAGTGTTGTATTCAGAAGTTTATGGGAAATAATTTAGTGCTCCAAGCTCAATTTCTAGTTCCTATATTAAAACCCACACTATTTTCCTTTCTGGTGTCAAAAATGAAAAAAAAAAAACAGGTAATGATTTGTTATGAAGCCACTGGACCTGCTCTGTGACCTTGGGCAAGTCACTTAACTTCTCTGAGCCTCAGTTTCCTCATCTGCAAACTGGGTATTCAATATCTATTTTCCCTCCTACTTAGACTGTGAGCCCCTTATGGGACCTGGTAATCTTGTATCTACCCCAGTACTTAGTAGAGGCTTAATAAATGCCACGATTATTTTTAGCATTCTTATAGAAAATAATAAGAGGTCCAGGTAGTGTTCTCGGTCAGAATTCTCCTCTTTCTTCTTGAAACATCTTTTGGTCAATCATGCTTTAGAGAGGATTAAGGAAGCCAGATACCCAAAACATCCTGATTGCTAATCATATAATTCAGTAATGTCACTCCGAAGAGGGAAAGACTTTTTCGAAAGTGCATCCAGCACCCTTTCTCTGTGAGAAGTATTTCATCAGGTACACCTTGGGCTCCTCAAAGGCTGGAATTGTGTTTATTAATTTATATTGTACTCTTCCAAGTGCTGAGTACTTAGTAAATATTATTGTTGGATTGACTGATTGGTTTAGTTCTGCTGAATGCCACAATGTTGACTTACCTGATGAGTTTAGGGCATCAAGCAGTATTGAGGTTTGAATAACTATTGTTATCCCAGTCAAGTAATGGAGAGACATTCTTGTGGTTTTCTTTTTATTCATTAGTTTTCCATTTGTTACAATGTTACACAATGGCAGTGACTACACTGAATCAAGATAGCAATCAATCATATTAACATATAAACAATAGCATGGAAACTTTCTGCTTTAGCTAGGGAAATGACTTTCTTCCTTTCCAATTCATCTATAATTCATTCATTCAATCAGAGAAGCAGCGTGGCCCAGTGGAAAGAGCCCGGGCTTTGAAGTCAGAGGTAATGGGTTCAAATCCAGGCTCTGCCAATTGTCAGCTATGTGACTCTGGGCAAGTCACTTAACTTCTCTGTGCCTCAGTTCCCTCATCTGTAAAATGGGGATTAAGACTGTGAGCCCCACGTGGCACAATCTGATTATCTTGTAACCCCCCGCGCTTAGAACAGTGCTTTGCACATAGTAAGTGCTTAACAAATACCAAAATTGTTATTATTATTATTATTATTAAATCATATTTATTGAGTGTTTACTGTGTGCAGAGCACCATACTAAGCGCTTGGGAGAGTACAATACAACAATGAATAGACACATTCCCTGCTCATAATGATCTTAAAGTCTTGGGAAGGAGGAGGAGACAGACATCAACGTAAATAAATTACAGATATGTATATAAGTGTTGTGGGGCTGGGAGTGGGGAAGAACAGAGGGAGCAAGTCAGGGTGATGTAGAAGGCAGTAGAAGATGAAAAGGGTAGGGGGGCTTAGTCTGGGAAGGCCTCTTGAAGAAGATGTGTCTTCAATAAGGCTTTGAAGTGGGGGAGAGTAATTGTCAGATTTGAGGAGGGAGGGCATTCCTGGACAGAGGCAGGATGTGGGCTAGGAGTCAGTCACAATATAGGTGAGATAGAGGCACAGTGAGAAGCTGAGCACTAGAGGGGTGAAGTGTGCAGGCTGGGTTGTAGAAAGAGTAAAGAGGCAGATGCTTCTAAGATCCTTGATTATTGTCTCCTTTTGATTCTATACACTACTGAATATCCATTCAATCACTGAATCAAGATATCAAGGCTCTTGGAATTGTGAATGTAATATGTGCTTAGTACAGTGCTCCGCACACAGTAAGCACTCAATAAATATGACTGAATGAATGAATGAATGAATGAAGAGAGAAAAAATCACTATGTTCAAGAAGAGGAGACTTCTGACTGTGAATACTACCTATAGCTCTTATTGCTTTCCATAATAAAAATAAAAATAATTATGGAATTTGTTAAACCCTCATCCATGCTGAGACAGCAAAAGCTTAGTTACCAATTAAGAAATCAATATATATGGAGATGTTTGGTACTAGCAATATCACTAGATAGCAAACAATTGCATTCATTTGCATTTGGCAAAACCGGGTTCACTGAAATATTTTATATATTTTTAAAATTTTAAAAAAAGAATATTTGGGGTTCCTCAATCTGGCAATCACATCAATACTACTACATCGAGGTGCTCATTCCCATACGTCAATGACAAAAGTTAATATTTTAAATAAAAAAGGAAAATAAATCTATAATAAAGAAATATTAGCTTTCCTAAATTGTGATATTTTTTAAGGGCAGTATCTCATGTCTGGGACTTTGTGTTTTAAATCCATCAAAAACCCAAATTCCACTCAGATTACTCCTGATAGATCTAGTAAGAAACCATTTATTTTTGTTGGCAGTGGTGATTGAATACTATATTGTCACAGACTCAGCTTTCTCTCAAGGTCAAACACTTGAAATCTATGGGGAACTAAAATATGATCCAAATAAATAGCACTGATAGGAGCCAACAGGAAGAATGCACTGAGCTTGGGAAAAACTAAACATCTATTTAATCCATCAGTTGTATGGGGGTTCAATTGATTAAAAGCAAATAAAAATGATTGTTTAATTAAACAGTGATCTTAGATAAATTTAATGAAATGGAAAATTAAGATTATATTCCATTGGTAAGGATACGATTTTTGCCAGAAATGTATTTTTCCCCTACATCTCACTAATCAGAGCAGAAGAATAGTGTCTTTTTTGATGGAATTTGTTAAGTACTTACTATGTGCCAAGCACTGATCTAAGCGCTGATACATGGCTATCAGGTTGGACACAGTCACTGTCCTGCATAGGGCTCACAGTCTAGGTAGGAGGGAGTAGGATTTAATTCCCTTTTTTACAGATGAGGTAACTGAGGCACAGAAATGTTATGTGATTTGCCGAGGGTCACACAGCAGACATGCTGAAGAGCCAGGATTAGAATCCAGGTTCTCTGACTCCCAGGCCTGTGTTCTTCCCATTAGGCTATGCTGCTTTCCTCTGTTCATCTCCATTCCTTCCATTAATCAATCAAATAATCATACTAACACCTAAACAATTCCACTGAAACTTCCTGATTCAGTACTGAGTCTTGACTTTTGTCCTTTCCAATGCATCTGTTCAGACATGAGCTTCTAAGATCCTATATTATTCTCCCTTTTTTGATTCTATACACTGTAATGAATTTCTATTCAAAGTTGGTCATTTATCATCAGTATTTGAGCACTTTCTCAAATATCTTTTACTCTCCGTCTTTACACCATGGTAATCCCTTGCTTTATTCAAACTTTTCTTCTTTTTCCATTATATCGATATTCATGATTTAATTTTATCTCTAAACTTGAAGAAAGCTCTAAAACCAAACTTCACTAAAAAGTTTTGAACTTTGAAATTGACATATTCTTCTCTTTTTTAATGACCTACTGGATTCTAAGAGCTATTTCTTTCCAATTCAAGAATTAACAAAGTATTTTCTTTAAATATCAATTCTTTTTAGAATCAAAGGCAGCCCAACAGACCAGGATATATCATACTCTCCAATTCTTTAAAAACCTCAAATGGTTGCCCGTCTACCTCACATTAAACAGAAACTCCTCACTCTTGGGTTTAAGGCATTCAAATCGGCTCTCTTCCTCCTACCTCACCTCACTGACTTCCTACTGTAAGCCAACCCATACATTCTGCTTCTCTTAAACAAGCTACTCTTTGTAAATTGATCTATTCCACCATCAACCTTACTTTCTCCCTCAGGCCTGGAACTCCCTCTTACTTGCTACCGAACAGTCCACCACCATTACTTTCAAAACCCTCCTAAAGGCACATCTCCTCCAAGAGCTCTTCCCAAACTAAACAGTTTATTTTTCCTATTCACCCTCTCCTCTGGAGCGACTATGAACTTGTCACCTCGATAGTGCTGAGTTCTAATCTCAGCTCCACCACTTGTCTAATGTGTGATCTTGGGCAAATCACTTCACTTCTCTGTGTCTCAGTTCCCTCATCTGCAAAATGGGAATTCAATACCTGTTCTCCTTCCTACTCATTCTGTGAGGCCTTTGTGGGACCTGATTACCTTGTATCTACCCCAGCCTAGGTACATTTCTATTACTCTATTGTATTGTATTGTTTGTGTCTATATGGGACACAAACATTAAAATAAATTACAGATAGTGCTGTACTGTGGAGTGCTGTGGAGTTGAGGGTGGGTGAAAATAGTGTACAGATTCAAGTTCAGTGGTGATGCAGAAGGGATATGGAGTAGGGGAAATGAGGGCTTAGTCAGGGAAGGCCTTTTGGAATAAATGTGATTGTACAAAGGTTTTGAAAGTGGGGAGAGGAAGGGATCATCTGTCAGATACAAAAGGGATGGGGGGAGTTACAAGCCAGAGGTAGGACATGGTGAGGGGTGAAGAGAGGCAGAGAGATAGAAGAGATGGAGGTACTTAAATAACTAGGCTGGTGTGAGGAGTTAAGTGAAAGAGGAATGAAGTTGGTTCAACCTTCACAACCTCTCTAGAATATATCTCTTCCTCTCCATCCAAACTGCTACCATGCTGATCCAAAACACTTTTTCTATCTAGTCTTGACTTGATATGACTCCTCTAGATTGTACACTTGTAGGCAGGGAATGTGTCTACCAATTCTGTTTTTATTGTATTCTCCCAAGCAGTGCTCTGCATATAGTAAGCATGCAATGAATATGACTAATCGATTGATTGACTACTGATCTCTTCCTTGTCTCCAGCCTCACCCTTCTCCAGTCCAAACTTCACATTTGTTAAATGCTTACTACATGCCAAGCACTGTACTAAACCCTGGGGTAGATGCAGGACAATCACATCCCAAATAGGGCTCAGAGGATGAGTAGGAAAGAGAACAGGTATTGAATTCCCATTTTGTAGAAGAGGGAATAGAGGCACAGAGAAGTGAATTAAGAGAAGCAGTGTGTCTAAGTGGAAAGAACCCGGGCTTTGGAGTCAGAGGTCATGGGTTCAAATCCCGGGTCTGCCAATTGTCAGCTGTGTGACTTTGGGCAACTCACTTAATTTCTCTGTGCCTCAGTCACCTCATCTGTAAAATAGGGATTAAGACTGAGAGCCCCCCGTGGGACAACCTGATCACCTTGTAACCTCCCCAGCACTTAGAACAGTGCTTTGCACATAGTAAGTGCTTAATAAATGCCATCATTATCCTTATTATTATTATTATTTGCCCAAGATCACACAGGAGACAAGTGGTGGAGCTGAGATTAGAACCCAGCATATCGGACTTCTGTGATCTTTCCAGTAGGCCACGCTGCAAGAATTGTTCTACACAGACTTTCACTCTTCTTAAAAGCCTTCAATTCATTCATTCAATCATATTTATTGAGCACTTACTATGTGCAGCGCACTGTACGAAGCGCTTGAGCACCGTTATCTCTGCATCAAAAAGAAACTCCTCACAATCAGGCTTCATGGTGCTCAATCAGCTCTCTTCCTCCTATTCACCCTGGCTCCTCTCCTACTTCATCCTAGGCTTCACTTCACTTGTCTAACACCCATCTACTTCCTGTGCCTTCCTCTCATCTCTTGCCATCAACTCCTCGCTTAGGCCCTGTTCACTGCCTATTCCTCCCCCATTCCTATCTGGCAGACCACCACTCTTCCCATTTTCCAAACCCTACTAAAATCATGTCTCTTCAAGGAAGTCTTCTTTAACAAACCTCTGATCTTCCTACCTCAGTAATCCTTCCTTCCACATCATCAATGCCTTTAAGTCCATACAACCCTTATATGTACATATCTTTATACTCTGTGGTTTACCCGTTACTTGAAATTGAGCCCAGGAAGTGCTCAGTAAAATACCACTGACTAATTATTTGAGAAAAAGGGTCTAAACTATAGAGCTCTCTTCCCAAGCGCTTAGTACAGTGCACTGCACATAGTAAGCGCTCAATAAATACGATTGATTGATTGATTGATTTTGCAGCCCTATACTAGGTACCTGGATATTCAGAAGATAGAGTCATTCATTCATTCAATCATATTTATTGAACGCTTACTGTGTGCAGAGCACTGTACTAAGCACTTGGGAAGTACAAGTTTGCAACTCATAGATGACTCATTGCTTTAATTATTTTTTCAATAACCCTAATAATTTATTCAGAAAACATGACCTTAGTCGTATGTTGGATCAGTGCTCTATCAGTCTTCAATCAATCATATTTACTGAGTACTTACTATGTGCAGAGCATTGTAGCAAGCACTTGTGAGAGTACAATATAACAGTTAGTAGACCCGTTCACAGTCCACAATGATCTTACAGTCTAGAAGGGAATATAGACATTAATATAAACAAATGAATTACAGGTATGCCCACAAGTGTCGTGGAGCTGAGGGAGGGGTGAATGAAGGGTGAAATTCCAAGAACAAGGGTGAGGCAAAAGGGAGGAGAAGAGGAAATGAAGTCTTAGTAGGGGAAATGCTTCTTGGTGGAGAGGTGCTTTTAAGAAGGATTTGAAAGTCAGGAAAGTGATCATCTGTCAGATATGAAGAGGGAGGGTGCTTCAGGCCAGAGGCAGGATGTGGATAGCAAGATAGATGTGATCAAAGTACAGTGATCTGATTAGCACTAGAGGAGTGAAGTGTGTGGGCTGGGTTGCAACAGGAAATCAGATTGAGTCATTTGACTTATTGATTGATTGATTGAGTACTTTAAAGGCTATGGAAAGTAGTTTCTGTTTGACGCAGAGGTGGAGGGCAACAATTGGAGGTTCTTGGAGATTGGACTGAACGTTTTTGTAGAAAATGATCCAGGCAGCTGAGTGATGTATGGGCTGGAATGGGGAGAGACAGGAGGCAGGTAGATCAGCAAGAAGGCTGATGCAAAAATCAAGGTGAAATAGGATAAATGCTTGAATTAATGTGGTAGCAGTTCAAGTAGAGAGGAGAGGGGAGAATTTAGAAATGCTGTGAAGTTTGAACTGACAGGATTTGGATACAGGTTGAATACGTGGGTTGAATGAGAGAGATGAGTCCAGGCTAATGCCAAGATAGCAGGCTTGTGAGACAGGAAGGATGGTGTTGCTGTCTACACTGATGTTGGTTCTACCTAATCCTGTCAGTTCTACCTTCACAACACTGCTAATATCTGCCCCTTCCTCTCCATCCCAATTGGTACCACATTAATGCAAGCACTTATTCTATCCCTCCTTGATTATTGGATCAGCCTCCTTGCTGATCTCCCTACTTCCTGTCTCTCCCCACTCCAGTCCATACTGTATTCTGCTGCCCGGATCATTTTCCTTCAAAAATATTCAAACCATCTTTCCCCACTCCTCAAGAAGCTCCAGTGGTTGCCCATCCACCTCTGTGTCAAACAAAAACTCCTCATCATTGGCTTGAAAGCACTTAACCTTGACCCCTCCTACTTCGGTTCGTTATTCTCCTACTATAACCCAGCCCACACACTTTGTTCCTTTAATATTAACTTACTGTACCTTGATCTCATCTAACTCATCACTGACCTCTTGCCCACATCCTACCTCTGGCCTGGTGAACCCTCACTCCTCATATCAGACAGATAATGATAACAATAATAATGATGGTATTTGTTGAGTGCGTACTTTGTGCCAGGCACTGTACTAAGTGCTGAAGTGGATACAAGCAAATCGAGTTGGAACCCGTGCCTGTCCCATGTGGGGCTCAAAGTCTCAATCTCCATTTTACAGATGAGGTAACTGAAGTCCAGAGTAGTGAAGTGACTTGCTCAAGGTCACACAGCAGACAAGTGGTGGAGCTGGGATTAAAACCCATGACCTTCTAACTCCCAGGATTGTACTCTAGCCACTACAACATGCTGCTTCTCAAGCATACAGATAATTGCTCTCCCGCGTTTCAAAGCTTTATTGAAGGCATATCTTCTTCAAGCAGCCTTCTGTGACTAAGCTCTTCCCTCCTCTCCTCCCATTACCTTCTGCATCACCCTGACTTGCTCCCTTCATTCATCCTCACTCCCATCCCTACATAAGTACATATATGTAATTTATTTATTCATTTGTCTGTCTGTCTCACCCTCTAGACTATGATCTCGTTGTGGCAGGGAATGCATCTGTTCATTGTTATATTGTACTTTCCCAAGCACTTACTACGTGTTTTACAGACAGTAAGTATTCAATAAATATGCTTGAATGAATGAATGAAGATGGGAAAGTCATGGGGTGGACAGGGACAGGGTTTAGGTGGGAATGTGAGGAGTTCTGTTTTGGACATGTTAGTTTGAGGTGTTGGCAACTACAAATGTCCTGAAGGCAGGAGAAAATGTGAGACTGCACAGAAGGAGCAATATCAGGCTGGAGCTGTAGATTTGGGAGCCATCTTCCTAAAGCCAAGTTCTGACCATTTGGGTTCATTTTTATTTCTCTGACTAGTCTTGCCTCATTGGGCCAAGTTTTTCCTAGATGATATGTAATATCGCATAATACAGCATATGGTAAATTTTGAGATGTATTCTAGTTTCAAAAGAAATATGGTCATGATCTTGTAATCTACAGTGGAATGAACAAATCAGAAGATGTAAAATCTAATAACTATTCTCAGTAAAGTAAAGAAAATATGAGATCTGGGATATGTAAAAGGAGATGGATTGGATAAACGTAACGTAATTTAAAGATACACATTCCAAAGGCAAAATAAAAACTGTAAAAATTGGTGTGAAAATAGGAAAAGCATCAAAAATACAATTTGGTGCCTTGTTGGATACTCACAAATGTACTAAATTCAGTCAAATTGATTTTAGTCTAGCTGCTCAATTTGTAGAGTACAAAACACTAAAAATGATTTCTTGATGCAGTGTTTGAAGTGAAACTACGATTTAATAATGCTAAATTAGAAAGCACAGTCCATACTTGCAGATATGGTCACTAATATGAATCACTGAGGAGTAGAAAACACTTCATATCTAACTCTGAATTCATATTACTGAATCTGAAGTTCAGTAACTCATTCTGAATGCTTCATGATATAAGGAAAAAAGATCATCTCAAAACTAGTGTAGCAAGCTTACTTCTACCACTAATAATCTCATAGTCAATGTGACTGTTATCTAAACAAATGTAAATGGTCACAAAACACATCAGTCCGATTTCCAAGGGCAACAGTGGTAAAACTCTAACTCGTACCATGGGCATTTCTTCCTCAGAATATTTGACAGACACTTTATTGCCTTAACAACTGATTTCTGAATTTCAAACAGAAGATACAAACTAAGATATCTCCAGGGGCAGAGGGCAGAGGCTGATCCACGAGTTGATGGACAGGATGACGATTCTGCTGACAGAACTGTTTCACCTATTGGATGTGCTAACAATGAAGGTGAAGAGGTGGACATGAAGTCTCTCAGTGAGAACTTAATGAAGAAGAGCTGGGTGACATATGACAGCCCCAGGATCAGCGGGAGTCAATAACTGGGGTTCTTGGGCATCTTTAAAGAGTCTTATTGCTTCTGTCTGGACGCAATGCCTTTCCTGAAACCGACTCCTCTGACAGGAAATCAAAGGAGTGGAGACTCTGGTGAACTCTCCTATGTCCTTGGTTGGACGTTTTACAAGTAAACTAGAGAAGCAGCGTGGCTCAGTGGATAGATCACAGGCCCGGGGGTCTGAAAAACCTGGATTAATCAATCAATCAATCATATTTATTGAGCGCTTACTGTGTGCAGAGCACTGTACTAAGCGCTTGGGAAGTACAAGTTGGCAACATATAGAGACAGTCCCTACCCAACAGTGGGCTCACAGTCTAGAATATAATAATGTTGGTATTGGCTAAGTGCTTACTATGTGCCAAGCACTGTTCTAATAATAATAATATAATAATAATAATAATAATGTTGGTATTGGTTAAGCGCTTACTATGTGCCAAGCACTGTTCTAAGCACTGGGGTAGATACAAGGCAATTAGGTGGTCCCACGTAGGGCTCACAGTCTTCATCCCCATTTTACAGATGAGGGAACTGAGGCCCAGAGAAGTGAAGTGACTTGCCCAAAGTCACCCAGCTGACAAGTGGTGGAGCTGGGATTCAAACCCGTGATCTCTGACTCCAAAGCCCGGGCTCTTTCCACTGAGCCACGCTACAATCCCAGTTCTGACACTTGTCTACTGTGTGGCCTTGGGAAGGTCACAACTTCTCTGTGCCTCAGCTATCTCATCTTTAAAATGGGGATTAAGATTGTGAGCCTCATGTGGGACATGGATTGTGTCCAACCTGATTTGCTTGTATCAACCCCAGTGCTTAATATAATGCTTGACACATAGTAAATGCTTAACAAATACCATTAAAAAAACCAACTTCAATTTGGATGACTTTTAGATGGCACATAAAGGACCTAACAAACTAAAAGTGTTTGGGCAAAGGGAGGGAATGCCCTCCTTTTGCCCATCCGCCAAGCTAGCTCTCTTCCTCCCTTCAAGGCCCTACTGAGAGCTCACCTCCTCCAGGAGGCCTTCCCAGACTGAGCCCCTTCCTTCCTCTCCCCCTCGTCCGCCTCTCCATCCCCCTCATCTTACCTCCTTCCCTTCCCCACAGCACCTGTATATATGTATATATGTTTGTACATATTTATTACTCCATTTATTTATTTATTTTACTTGTATATATCTAGTCTATTTATTTTATTTTGTTAGTATAGTTTTGTTCTCTTTCTCCCTCTTTTAGACTGTGAGCCCACTGCTGGGTAAGGACTGTCTCTATATGTTGCCAACTTGTACTTCCCAAGCGCTTAGTACAGTGCTCTGCACACAGTAAGCGCTCAATAAATACGATTGAATGAATGAATGAACGCCGGGGTGGCTCCCAAGGAGATCGGGTTGGACGCAGGCCTTGTCCCGCAGTGGGCTCTTACCATGTGTATTACTCTATTTATTTATTTATCTTATATTACTCTTTATTTACTTATTTTATTTGTACATGTTTATTCTATTTATTTTATTTTGTTAATATGTTTTGTTTTGTTGTCTGTCTCCCCCTTCTAGACTGTGAACCCACTGTTGGGTAGGGACCGTCTCTATATGTTGCCGATTTGTATTTCCCAAGCGCTTAGTACAGTGCTCTGCACACAGTAAGCACTCAATAAATACGATTGAATGAATGAATGAATGAATGAATGAATGAATGAAAGAGTGCTTACTGTAGCCTAGAATATATACCCCAAAGTTCCTAAGAGTAGCTTGGATGAAAAATTCTCATACCATGCACAAACTATTCATTACAATAATCTCATTCAAATTCACCCATAATTTGAAGGTGGTAGACTGTGAGGGATTAATAATATTATTAATTATTAATATTAATAATTACAGATTATTAATATTGTATTTGTTAAGCGTTTACTAGGTGTTAAGCACTGTTCTAAGTTCTGAGCACTATTCTAAGTGCTGAACACTGTTTAAATTGTGATCTGGGTAATTGCATGAGGCAAAACCACTGAACACAAATAAATAATTATATATCTAGTGTATGATACCTTTGCCACACTCATTTTCACAGCTTTAATTTGCACATCTTCAAAATATGGGAGGCTTAAAATTCACTTCAAACTGCTCAATAATTTAACAGTATAACTATCAAACAAGCTGCCAACCCAACAGCAATCACAGCAAGATTCTGCAAAAGGACAATCACTTACTGAATGACAAATATCTCCTTGCGTCTAAAGAAAAATGAAGAGTATCTGGAAATAAAGATCCATTGTTGATTGAACGCACAAAATTACTATACTGCTCTTTTTCAGTCTGTGTGAGAAAGCGTGCTGAATTACTACTTCTCCCAGACTTGTAAGAAATCCAACGTTGGATTCCGAAACACCGATCATTTGTAATAAGTGGAAATTCTGAGACCCAAGTGAAATATCAAGTTTTCAGACTATTCAGAGATCCAATTCTAGTTCATGCTCAAAAGTATATCAAAAAATGTTTCGGTCATCAACAAGCACTGATTTATCATTAAAAAACTAAGATGTCATTGAAAAACATTGCACAAAATGAGGCTCTCACAGAATGCTCTACATATATGGTGATTTCCCCAGTGTGGTCAACTGGAACTCTGGGGGCCATGGGGTCATTTTGGCCCTGTCATTTGAACTAGTTTGAAAATAAAGCCATCTTTTCACATCACAACCCAGAAATCTAAATATCAGGGAAACAAAGGGATCGATAATATCAGATTCTTCTTTTGAAGCGGGCTCATTATTTACTTTGGCTTGCAATTTTCACTTTGGAAGAATATCACGCTTCACTGCTCACTAAGGAAATGGCCAGCCATATGATTTCATACCACATAATGTACTGTACAGTTGTTGTTTTTTTTAAATATTATTTGTTAAGTGCTTACTTTGTGCCAGGCACTGTACTAAGCACTGAGGGAGATGCAAGCTTAGCAGGTTGAACACAGAACTTAGAGCTCACAGCCTTAATGCCCGTTTTACAGAAGAGAGAACTGAGGCACAGCGGAGTGAATTGACTTGCCTAAGGACACAAGCAGAATAGCAGAACTAGTATTAGAACACAGGACATTCAGAGTCCAGGCCCATGCCGTATCCACTAAGCTATACTGCTTAACATAGTAAGATATATTTATGACTTTCAGTATTTTGTTTAGGATTGTCATTTTACTCACAAATTATGTTCCGGGTGGGGTTCTGAGGGTGAAAAGAATGCCATATTTCTTTCTCCCAATTAAAATATGCAAATTTGAAAGATATTTGTGGGTCTTAAAAGAAATGGCCTGAAGTTTTAAGAGGCATTAAATACAATCTGAAAAGGCAAAACTGTTTTGCAAGTTTGATGACATCAGGAGAGTCACTGGTGAAATGGGATTGGAAGACAAATGCTTTGCAGGCTGAAAATGTTCTTAATTTATCTGTAAAGCTCAGTTAAGTTTATATTTTCAAGAGGGGTAATTAACAATTTGCACTTTATGTGCAACTGAGTTTTTCTAAAGCAAAACCTGTTTTAAGGGACTAGCCACAGGATTAGTCTAAATCGCTGCCTATGAAAGTAGGATTTAACCCAAATGTCTAGGAAAGTTCAGGAACAACATTGAGGAAATATTGATTTTTAGATCTGCAAAACTGTGAAAAAAGCAATATGCACATATGCTAACTTGAATTTTAAAATCTGTTGATGTATGTTAAATAATTTTCCTTGACCGAGAATTAAGTTAGAAGATGCACATTAAAACTCTTAGATTACCAACAACAGCATGATGAAATGCAGCAAATAGCTAGTACTGATTTTTAGACATATTTATTTAATGGAGTACAATCCTTTGAGGGTAAACTAAAAATTTATTTTTAAAATTAGAGAACTGACACATTATTGCACTCAAAAGCACACAAAATTTTCTCTCTGGCAACTCTAAATGTTTGATTTTGTGTTTTTATGCCTTATTGTTATTGATAACGAATAATCACAAAAATGTAGAATGAAGAGGAACATTTAATAAAAACAGACTAAAATAGTAGCTTATGAGGATTTGAGTAACTTTGAGAGAAAATAATTGTATATAAATTCTACAGCTGCACAGGTCACTGGAGTTGGGTCAGGGTGGCAAATACCTTATAAGTGATCATCTATAAACTGAACAGATTATTTGACAGGAGCTCAGGTAGAGGTTAAAAATGAAAAAAATAACCTTCTTAAGGAGATTTCCATAATAGAAAAATCCCTGGGTTTTTGGGAATGCGGAAAGGTTAGCATTTAACCAGTAGAAAACACATTTCAGTAGGGCTTGCTAGAATACTTTCATGAGTAGAAATTGTTTCATATGTATAATCACCTACGGTGCTTGGAAATTCTCAATTTACCTTTTCATATGTGTACAATGCTGCCTCTTCACCCTAATACATCTCATTTTGTATCTTAAATGTCTATCTAGAGTTTTTTTAAGATTTGCAATAAAATAGTATTCAATAATGACTTCAAAGTAGTACATTTGCATTAATAGCTTGGACAGCTTTCTCTGCAGCTAAAAATAATATGAACAAATAATTACCAGTGAAATATGGCACAAAGATTACGGCTCTGTAAGGGTTGGATGTCCAGAACCAATTAAGTGTTTTGTGCCTTTTAGGACAATTTGAGAAATTTTAATAATTTGAAAATAACTCGCAGCTCTTATAGGGGCAGAATACTCCCAGGTTTTTTTTTCCTACTCTAAAAATCAGAGAGATTAAGTGATTCTCTGGACACCAGTGAGGAGTGTGTAGAAGCGAGAGGTCATCCTTTGAAAGAGGATCTCAGTGACCTGTGTAAATAGAAGCACCACAAACACTTCCAACAAGCATAGGTCAGGAGTGGGTCATGGCTACAGACTCTTTGGACTACTGTTTGACCAAAGGAGAATGCTTACCTAGTTAATCTCTCATCCTGCAGTTCCAAGTCTGCCACCGTGATGAACTGATCCAGCTTGAATTTAGTGTCAATAATTTCTGCATCCCGAGGGGAATATGTGCCTCCCTCTTTCTGTTTCTGCCGGATTCTAAATGAGAATAACAACAAAGAGCATTTAATACAGAAATTCTATATGTATTTTTATAAGAAGTGAATGTTCTATCACCATTATGGGATGAAATGGCTCTTCAAAATATTTAGTAGAGGAGAGGCAAAATTAAATGGTTAAATCAGAATTTCAGAAATTAGGCCATTTATTTCAAGGCAAAATGTTGTGCAGAAACTATGCCAACTGTCTGTACAATTCACTAAATCGGGCATTTTCTAATATAATAATTTGTTGCACATAGGTAAAATCAGCTGACTGGAATTGCTATTAGTAGTATAAGACTTTAAAAATACTAGGAAGCCAAATACATATTACAGTGAATATCTATTTCTCTTGTGATATATAGTGCAGTGTCATTTTGATAATAATAATATTTTTGGTATTTGTTAAGCACTTAATATATGCCAAGCATTGTAATAAAACCTGGGACAGATACAAGTTAATCAAGTTCCACATGGGGCTCACAGTGTAAGTAGGAGGGAGAACAAGTATTGTATCCCCATTCTGCAGATGAAGGAATTGACGCACAGAGAAGTGAAGTGCCTTGCCCAAGGTCACACAGATGGCAAGTGGCAGAACTCGGATTACAACCCAGGTCCTCTAACTTCCAGGCCTGTGCTCTTTCCACTAGACCACACTGCTTCTCTGATTCAGTAATGCCTCAAACCTAGCTCCTCAATGCTCTAATTGAGAACCAGCACTAGAGAGTTCTTCAGTTTTCCACAAGTCACAACATCAGGGAAATGGGAATTATGGAATCCCAAGTTTTACTGGGAGTGGGGAGTGTGAAAGGTGGAGTGGGAGCTGAGAGAGCCCTGTCCTGCTCCCAAGAAATCAGGGAATTAAGTCATTTCAGCAGAGAGAAAAATTGAGGTATCCTTCACTTAACAAAAACATGAAATTTGATTCACATCAATGAGTGCCCTCCCCCTTTGGTAACATACAAAAATACAAAGCAGTGGAAATTATAACCTGTCAAAAAACCAACAGGTGGACTATAGATATGGTGAGTCATTAAAGGCAATGCTTCTGTAATTCATTCAATTGCATTTATTGTGCGCTTACTGAGTGCAAAGCATTGTAATAATGTAATGCATCAAAATAATGCAATAAAAAGAGGTGAGTATATTACGTAAAATCGGTGAAGTAATCTGTCCAGAATAGTGGGCAAAGGTTATCTCCACTTTATTGTCCAAATAAGTGACTCACATATTGATAGTTGCCAATAGTTGAGAGGTCTAGAGGAGAGCAATGTATATAATTAAAGCTATGGAAAATGACAAGGGGAGGATTATTTCGTCTAAAAAAGGTAAGACTGTATAAATTGAGTCTTTAGTTGTGCAAAGATTGAACTAGAACATCTCCATTTCCTCAAGAGAATTTGGACTAGTTAAAGAAAAGATGGCTTGAAGGATGGGGATAGAGGAAAGCACATAAAGGTATTCCTTCTCCCCTTTGATTTTTTGGGGGGTGCTTAGGTCGTTCCCTTTAGCACAAAGGGGAAACTTAAACTTGTTTGGTAAATTGTGCAGAATTTCCTGTCAGATGATTATTATATTGATAGGCCTGAAGGTATAAATAAGAACATGAACAGTATCATATTATACCTAAACTATACTATAAATATATCTTACCTTGCAAATGCATAAATAGCTGCCCCAAGAAGAATTATGGAAAGGATACACAAAGTAACTGACAGAGTGATTTCGACCATCCTTTCTGATGCTGCATCACCTGCATGGGAAAGAAGAAAATTTTGATATTGAAAATAAGTTCTTACATGCTTTAAGAAAAAAGAAAATCATTTTTCTTCAAGTTAAGCTTACTGCCTTTAAACAGTGACGTGGGGAATGTTGAGTTTTCCAACAGCGGTCATTAATATTTCTATTAAAGTTTTCCAACATATGCTGAGGAGAATCTGAATTGTTTTCTCTTTGGACTTACATCTAAGATACACGCTTGGAAAAAAAAAAACCAAAACAACAAAGCACAACGTGGAAAGGTGGAAAGGAATCTGGATGGCTATGAGGCTTTCTGGTGATAGATATGGACCTTAAAATAGATACCATCGTTATCACCTGGTTCTTCCAAACTGCAATTCAGTTCTACGATTTTAAAGCAAGTTGTAGCTTTAAAGTATTGCTATATTTTGATATAATGAATCAGTCAACAGATATCATTCATTATATGCTTCAGAAGAGTGAATCACAGAGATGTGATGGGGAGAACTGATTAATGGTGCCAGTAAGGAAACTGGGATTACATAGTTGAGGTTTTCTGGACCTCTTCTCCTTCTGAGGGTGGGTGAGACTACTCCCCTTCCCTGCTGGGCATGAGGGAAAACATCCCTGGTTACTGGGGCAGTGGCAGTGGCACAGGATTTGAGATTCACTTCAAAATACTGCAACTGACTTCATCTTGGAATTTTTTTAAGGTATTTGTTAAACACTTATTATGTTTCAGGCACTGTACTAAGCACTGGGGTAGATACAAGCCAATCAGATTGGACACAGTCCCTGTCCCACATTGGACTCACAGTCTTAATCCCCATTTTACAGATTACTGAGGCACAGAGAAGTTTGGTGATTTGCCTAAGGATACACAGTAGACATGTGGCGGAGCCTGGATTAGAAACCAGGTCCTTCTGACTCCCAGGCCCATAACCTATCCAGTAGGCTACATTGCTTTCTTTACAAATATCACCAAAGAATTATAGAGCTGAAGGTGTGTCATTCAATCCAACAGAGTTCTAAGAATCTGCTGCCCACTTCCCACAGTATTTTATAATTTTCACTATCAAGAAGCTATTTCTTTGGTGAAACAAATCCTCTCCAGTAGAAATATAACCCATTTATACTTGTAGTTATCTAAGGGTATGGCATACTACTGTCGTAATAAAAAGGAATACTCTCTGGCCTGTGACCTTATTGAATTTCATTCTGCTTTAATGGAGCTACTTTTTTTACAAAATCATCATCCAAGTTACATTTTGATTTTACAAATGTCTAAAAAGGGAAAAGCTCTTCAGAATGAGAATAAGATAAGCAACTGTTTTCTGACACAGCTCATTGTAGAGGTAAGAAGGAAAAATCATATACTGGGATTATTGCCGGGAAACGACAGGATCTGGTGAAAGAGTTGTTTATGTGGGAGACCCAGTTTTAGTAGTGGCCACCACCCAATGACAATTAATGCTTTTCCTGGGCCATGAAAGAGGAGGTGGGACCCCAAAGCCAACACAAAACAATTTACATTTATTAAAAAAAACTACAAAAAAATGCCAACTTAAATTACGAAGTAGCTAAAAATTTTAGCTAAAAGAAAGAGTACTTAACTAGAACTCCTGAAGCTTTTTAAACATGCTCACTGTCTTATAGGCCCAGGTAAAATGTGTGCTATTGAGACACAAACACCGGAGACCAACAGAAATCCTGCATAGTAGGGCAAAGAATGTGTCAAAGAGACTATATCATCCTTCCCTTATACAGTTCACCTGACTGGGAAGAACATGAAAGTTCATAAAGAGTGACATGCTGGGTAAAAACAGACTTTGAAGAATACTTATTCAAGGGATGTCAAAACTAAAAACAAAAGACTCTCCAAATATATCAGCTTATATACTTTATGATGGGGATATATAGGGATGAAAAGGAGATAGAAGAGAGGCTCAATTAATTAGTTCCATCATGGCTGGGGAAGATGTGAGAGATTTCCCACTTGCAAATTGTTTTTGGTAGCAGACAGGTCAGGGGGAATTGGATCAGACTGTGGTGACCACACAGAATGTTCTACTTCATCAAATTGGTGTAGAAGAGAAAACACCAGGACTGACTGACATTTGAAGTTTTTGAAACTGATGTTGGAGAACACCTTGGCAAGAGTATTTTAATGAAATTACAACTCCTCTAAGAGACCTTCCCAAATTAAGCCCTCTTTTCCCCTACTCCCTCACTCCAACTTCAGCCCCACAGTACTTACGGACATAGCCAAACCATATTTATTTATATTAATGTCTGACTGCCCCCATTGACTATCAACTCCTTTGGAGCAGGAAATGTGTCTACCAACTGTGTTGTATTGTATTATCTCAAGAGCTTAGTACGGTGCCCTGCACACAGAAAGCACTCAATAAATAGCATTAATTGACTGATTAATAAAGTACTGCCACCAACAGCACTGTACTTAGAGAATGATGAATTGCCAATGTACCTCCCTGAAGTGACCCAGGGGATTTTACAGACTGGTGAGTTTTACTCTTCTGTACTTGAACCATTAGTAGGATTTATAATTAGATTCCCAGATCTACCTCTTGCTCTCCTCCAAATGGCTCCAACCCTAGGCCAACTATACTTAACTTTGCTACCCAGATCATTTTTCCACAGAGCCATTCAGTCCACGTTTCCCCACTCTTCTAGAACCTCCAGTGGTTATCCATTCACCTCTGCAACAAAAAGAAACTTCCACTATTGGCTTTGAAGCAGTCCATCATCTTGCCCTCTCAGACATTACCTTGCTGCCCTACTACTACAGTCCAGCCTAGACACTTCACTTCTCTAATTCCAAACTACTCACTGTAAGTCAATCATCTATATTGCCTATGACCCCTAATTCCAAACTACTCACTGTAAGTCAATCTTATCTATATTGCCTATGACCCCTCACCCACATCCTGTCTCTGACCTGGAACTCCCTCCCCACTTCATATCCAACTGACAATCTCTCTGCCTAACTTCAAGGCTTTATTAAAAAACACATCTCCTCCAAGATATCTTCCCAGATGCCTTTGCACTTGGATTTATACCCCACCCTCAGCCTTAAAGCACAGCATGGCATAGTTGATACAGCATGGGCCTGGGAGCCAGAAGGTCATGGGTTCTAATGCCGCCTCTGCCACTTGTCTGCTTTGTGTCCTTGAGCAAGTCACTTCACTTCTCTGGGCCTCGGTTACCTCATCTGGAAAATGAGGATTAAGACTTTGAGCCCCCAGTAGGACAACCTGACTATCTTGTACCTACCCCAATGCTTAGAACAGTGCTTGGCATTTAGTAAGCACTTAACAAATACCATAGTTATTATTATTATTGTGCACATTTCCTTAATTCATTTATTTATATTAATTTTTGTCTCTCCATCTCGACTGTAAGCTCCTCATGGGAAGGGAAGTGGCTATCAACTCTTTTATACTGTACTCTCTCAAGCACTTAGTACAGTGTCCTGTACACAGTAAATGCTCAGTAAATGCGACTGACTGACTGATTGGGAGAATACAATAGAATTAGCAGACATGATCCCTGCCCTCAAAGTGTTTACAATTCTAGCTGCATACAAAGACACCAAAATAAATTACAAGCATTGAGTAGTAACAGAGCAAAAAGATGTGTACCCAAGTGTTATGAGTGTGTTTAAATACATTCCAGTCTCTTTCTTTTCCAGTCTGTATTTCACTCTGTTTTCCTGATCATTTTTATAAAACACAGTTCTGCACAAATCTTTCCATCCCTCAGAACCTTCAATGGCTAGCGATTCTTCAGCACATCATCATACAGACATACAGTCACTTGAATAGCTCTCGTACTTAATCTCTACTGTCTTCTCCCACTCTATCCCAGTTTGCAGTCTTCATCCTCCCAATCACACTTTCCCACTGTGTTTTGTTTCCAACTCTGATCTCCAACCCCTATTCACATGCTTTCTATTCCCCAGCACTCTCTCCTCCTTCAAATCCACCAGACCACAGCTCTCTTTATCTTAAAAGCCCTTCTGAAATATCTCATCCAGGATTTCCCCAGTGATTTACTTTTCTCTCTTCAGGTCCCATATTCCCAAGTAGCCCTTCTGTTATTGTAGTGGAAAGAGCAGCTCTCTGGGTTGACAGATTGTGAGCCCCTCAAAGGACAGGGTTGGACACAGTCACTGTCCCACAAAGGCCCCTTGTAGACTGTAGCTCCTTGGGGAAAGGGAATGTGTCTACCAACTTTGTTATAATGTACCCTCCCAAGTGCTTAGTATTGTGCTTCATGAGGTGCCTGGAACAGGGGGTTGCAATGAATTGCTCAAGTTTATAATACTAAACTCTTTTGGGTGATGAATGCCATTCAGATGATGATAAAATGCAGGTAGAGCTAATAAAGTGAAGGGAGTAGGATGACAAATGGCAGATGAAAGCAAATGCAAAATAATGAATCCACCTAGGGAAAATAATTCAAATTACAACTACCTAGTGGGGAACTCTGAGCTACCTGTCAAGACTCAATAACCAGATCTTTGAGTAATTGTTTGCTTTTTCACAAAGCAGCAGTCTCCAAAAATGCTGGTATCATTAGGAAATGTACAGAGGACAAAATAAATGGCCTGGTTTACCACAATATTAATACGGTGGTGTCCTTAACTAGGACATTGTGTACAATTCTGGTCACTGAATTTTAGGAAGGCTCCCTACCCCTTACACACTTCATATTCACCAATCTCCAGCCCCACAGCAATTAAGTACCTACCCTTATGCCCTCCCATTTTCCCTAACTGTAATTTATTTTAATGTTTGTCTCCCCATCTAGACTGTAAGCTTCTCATTCATTCATTTCATTCAATCATATTTTTTGAGTGCTTACTGTGTGCAGAGCACTGTACTAAGCGCTTGGAAAGTACAAGTTGGCAACATATAGAGATGGTCACTACCCAACAATGGGCTCACAGTCTAGAAGGGGACAGAGATTGCACCTACCCACTCTATTGCACTGTACTTCCCTAAAATCTTACTACAGTGCTCTACATATAGTAAGTGCTCAGTAAATTCTTTGAGTAATAGCATTTCTTCTGCTATTGTCTTTCAAGTACGAGCAACCCAGCTCAAATTAGAACTGTGGAAAAACACAAATCCTCCTGCTCATTACAAGAAAACTGCATCCACGTTCTTGAACAGAATGATTCCTATACAAATGCAAGCATGGGCTTGCATTGAAGCCTGGCAAGGCTTAAATTATTCCATGAACTTACATTTTTCCTTTTTTAGACACAAGACATTTTCCCTGATACAGGGTAATATATCCTGGGAGTGTTTGATTGTAAGCTTCTCAATGGCAAGGATGACATGTACTTCCTCTGTGTACTCACCCAAGTGCTTAGTATAGTGTTCATCACACAATAGGTGTTCAATAAATACCACTGATTGATTTCTCAGTCATACACAATGATATGCACTACGTCTTGGCATTTGTTCTTGCATATTAAAATTTTGACTGGAAAATGAATATTCTAGATCATTCCTAAATCTGAGCCCACACCATGTCTGAGACCACAATTTCTGAGAGGAAGAAAGAGGCACATGTAGTTGAGGCCAGTATCCTCTTGGCAGTTGAACAGGATTTTAGTGACAGGGAATGTCATAATAATAATAACAATAATAATAATAGTATTTGTTAAGTGCTTTCTATGTGCCAAGCACTGTACTAAGCACTGGTGGAGATACAAAGTTATTAGGTTGTCCAGGTGGGGCTCACAGTCTTAATCTCCATTTTCCAGATGAGGTACCTGAGGTACAGATAATAATAATAATAATAATAGCATTTATTGAGCACTTACTATGTGCAAAGCACTGTTCTATGTGCTGGGGGGATACAAGGTGATCAGGTTGTCCCATGGGGGGCTCACAGGCAATCCCCATTTTACAGATGAGGTAACTGAGGCACAAAGAAGTTAAGAGACTTGCCCAAAGTCACACAGCATACAAGTGGCGGAGCCAGGATTAGAACCCATGACCTCTGACTCCCAAGCCCGTGCTCCTTCCACTAAGCCAGGCTTCATGTGTCCTTATTTGTCACGGAGGCAATGAATTCACTATATTAGCTTCCTATTTGTTTTGGCTCCTGGGAATGTCTATTTACCTATTTATTTCTGAGAACTAGGTGCCTTCTAGTGGATAGAGCATGGGCCTGGGAGTCAGGAGGATCTGGGTTCTAATCCCAGCTCTGCCACTTGTCTGCTGTGTGACTTTGGACAAGTCACTTTACTTCTCTGTGCTCAGTTACCTCATCTGTAAAATGGCAATTAAGACTGTGAGTCCAATGTGGGACAGGGACTGTGTCCAATGTGATTAGCTTGTTCCTACCCTAGACCTTACAGCAGTGCTTAATACACAGTAAGCGCTTAATGAACAGCATCATTTTCTTTTCTTTAGGGTCTGCAGGAATCCATAAAGGGAGAGAAAACGGGGGAAAAGAGAGATCTTATCACGGAGTCTGGACTTTAAGAGATCTAGGACAAAGACGGCAAGAAGACGGTAGAGACTAGCAACATCGATATGCATCAGACTTCCCTTCGGGCTTCCTCTTTACCCTTTTCAGGTATCGGATTTCTCTTCTGGATTAATCGCTTTCCCCTGATGAATCCCACCCATTAAAATCCTTCTGTTTGATATTAAAGCTCAGGGTTTCTTGGTATTCCTTCTAAAGGACTTAGTAGGGTTAGTCTAAACATTTGAGTAGCAAGAAGTATATTCCCACTGAAACCACGTGTTTGATCTCTCCTTTTGTTTCATTATAGACCACGCAGACAATCCAAATGGATCAGGGAAAGAAAGTTTTGGAAAAATGAACTCAATATGCTCGGATTTACTTGCATTCTGTTAAGTTCTTCCACAAAGGGTGGGTGATATGGCATTTGTGATAAATGTTCCATATCTCTATAAACACATATCCCCGATAAAAATTTTCCGTAGAGCAAATGAATTTCCCTGTGGGCCTTTGGTTTTCAAAAAGACATCAAGACCATTCAATATCAGGGAAGTTTTTCAAACAAGAGGTGAAACAAGAGGTGTTGTCTCAAAAGAAAACAATCACAGAGTGCCCTAGCCATAGGGTGTTGAATTTCCTCTTGTTCAGATCTACTGCACGTTTAATGAGAGCTCTGCAAGGTGTGGAAAAGAGGATCTGTTTTTCACATCAAAAGCACTCTACTATATCCTGGCTATTTGACCTAAACAACACTAAAACCAGGAGCTCTAAATTCAGTGAACTACGGAAGATCTTAAATATCACTAGTTTTAGACATAATGTTTCTGTGCAAAGTACTGATTGTTGGATGCTGTGTGGAATTATATATTTCACAGATTGAAGCAAGGTTTAAATACCACCTTTGTGTCTGAATGAATAGCATAACATCTAGCAGGAACTCAGTGACTTGCAAATAAAACTGTAAACTGCACATAGTCAAATAAGGAAAATGATGATTTGGAGAAAGGCCATTTAGAAACCTGCAATTGATTCAATTTATAGGCTATATATAGTGGTTAATTTGAACAGAAGTTTATATGGTGAATTTTGAAGAACTATTTCATTTTCCCCATAAGTCATAAAGACCAGTTTTCCTTTATTAAAATTCTACTTGCTTAGATACTTTGTGGAAGGGAATAAGGTGACAATCATTACAACAACATACCAATAGTATTGTATTTCTGGAAAAAGGGCAATTATATATATAGAGGTATATAATTTCACACTCCTGAGAACAAAAGTTTATTTACTCACCCAAAGTACATCTACAGTATAATAGTAAATGTAATGATATATAATAATGGCTTTTATTAAGCACTTGCTATATTATAAGCACTGTGCTAACAGTTAAGTATTTGTTTCTAATTTCTGTTCAACTCAAGTGACATTAAAACCACAGACTGGAGCATGAGCCAGAATATTTCCTTTTATTTCCAAGATTTGAAGTGTGGCCTAGAAATAATAGGACCAGGATTCTAATCCTGACTCTAATACATACCTGCTATGTGACCTTGAGTTAACTTTTCCATGCCGCATTTTCCTCATTTAATAATGATAGTGGCATTTTTTAAATAGTTACTATGTGTCAGGCATTGTACTAAGCACTGGGGTAGATATAAGATAATTGGGTTGGACACAGTCCCTGTTCCACATGGGACTAACAGCCTTAATCCCCATTTTACAGATGAGGAAACTGAAGCACAGAGAAGTGAAGTGACTTGCCCGAGGACATTCAGCAGACAAGTGGCAGAGCTGGGATTAGAATCCAGGCCCTCTAACTCCAGGCCCATGCTTTTTCCACTAGGCTACACTGCTTCTCAAAATGGGAATAAATACCTGTATTCTAATAATCTGAACTCTGGACAGGGACTGGGTCATATCTGCTTATTCCAGCACTTAGTATAGTATTTTGCACATGGTAAGGGCTTACCAAAGACAATTATTATCTTTATTATTATTATCATTCTAAAAATCAAACAAGGACTAATAGGGTAAAAATCAAAAAATATTTCATAATATAAACATTTATCTAAAAATGGATTTAATTTCAGAAGAGGATATGCTGTTTAAATATCTACCGTGATTGCCACCAACATTATCGTCCCCTTAAATTGTACTCAGTCCTCTCATTCTATCCCTCCCACCTACATTTTTCTGTGTAATACACTACAGGTTCACAAATCCCTCAATACCTTCCACAGCCATGATTAAAATCAAGCTCCTATCCTCTCCTGCCTCCAATATAATGATAGTCTTCTTGTGAACTTTCCCACCTTGTTCTCTCTCCTCTAGAGTCCATCTTACATAGACCAGTGCAGATAATATTTCTGAAATGCCAGTTAGATTGCCCTTCATCAGTTAACACCAATTGTTTTTCAGATTCTACTTAATCTCCTAAATGTTGGATTCCTCAGACCTGCCTGACCTCTTCTCCTTCAACCTCAGCTCAATAGCAGTCATTCATTCAATCATATTTATTGAGCGATTAGAGCATTGTATGCTTGGAAAAGTACAATATAACAATGGACACATTCCCTGCCCACAACGAGCTTTCTATGGTCCTCCTAAACCCTCGCTTTGAATTCCCTTCGCAACCATTCCACTTCAACAAATCACACCCATCTTCTTTTCAAAACTCGACTAAAAACCAAGCATTCACTTGAAGCCTTCTTGACTAAACCTTGGTTACACCATGCCTTAACTAGTGAAGAGAAAGAACATAACCACTGCATTTTGGAACATGTGACTGTACTTAACGACAGCAAGTTTTTTTCAAAAGAAGAATAGCATTCATTGCTTGTGACATGAAAAGATACATCAGTGCTTAAAAGATGGCATTTAAGGAAGCTAGAAGACCTATGTATTGCTCTCCCAAACAGAGTTGGGGTGTACTTCTGAAAAGTCACTTGAAGTTTGGCTTTGCAATCCTTATTCTCTTATTTCCAAAATCTGTCCAGAGCAGCCCTGATTAATGACTTACACGCTGCCTTTAAAGCAAAATGGCTTTCCTAAAATAGATGGCATATGGGCTGCTCAACTGACAAATTGAAATGAAGCTCACTTATTGTTCTGTCCTCTCCCAAATGTTTAGTACAATGCCCTGCAAGCAGTAAGCACCTAATAAATGCCACTGATTGATTGATCTAGGAGTAGATTATTTAGAATGCAGATGGGATCATTATAATAGTTTCAAAACAATCATAATTGTGAGCTCCTGATTCCTAGGAAAGTACTCTTTCCACTGGACCAACTACAGGGCTGGTGATATATGAAATCCTCCACTGTGACTTTGCACATACAACTTAAACTACCCAGTAAGTTTGGGAGAATAACTTTCTCTTTTTTAATGGATAAATATCAAAGGCCCAACCGTTACACAAAATCCTTTCAAAGGTTGTGTCAGAAAGCCATGACTACAGAAAAACTTAGTCCAAGGTAATTTGAGACTAACACATATTTCAACTAAATCATGTTTCACAATGTTCTTCTCAATATGAGGTTTCAGCAATGATTTACCTATCTGGACTGTAGGCTTCATAAAAGTTTCACAAACAAACATGAATTTCAGAAATATTCTTCTAAATAAAACATTACATATTTTTTTCTTCTTATTAGTTGTGATAAACTAAGACTATCACATTAATCCTTATGATAAGTAAATTATGGAATACTGTAATAATACAGATATATGCTCAGTATTTAAAATTGAAAGTAATTTAAAATGTACATAGGTGAGTGACCAAGGCATTTTCCATTTATAACTTTACAAATAGAAGTTTTCTTACCCAGTGTTTTGACAGGATCGGAGTATTCAGAGTCAGTAAACTGTCCTTTAATATTTGTGGCTCTAAATTTAAATCTATAAATGATTAAATGAAATTATTAGCCATGACTTTTTAACAGTCCTTTACCACTTTGAAAATAATTCATTAACATAAAAATCAGTTTACAGCATGGAACCTTAGAAACCTGCCATCAGAATGATATGTGTACAGAAACAGATGAAATGCATACTGATGCATTTCAGTATGTTTTGTTGTGTTTTTTAAATGATTTTTTTAATGCTTACTATTTACCAGGTACTGTGCAAAGTACTGGGGTAAACACAAGATAATCAGGTTGGAAACACAGCCTTAATCCCTACTTTGCAGATGAGGTAACTGAGGCACAGAGAAGTGATTTGCCCAAGGTCACACAGCAGACAAGTCGTGGAGCTGGAATTAGAACCCATGAAAGAAAACCAAATGGTACTTAAATGTAGTCAAATAAAATATCTTTCTTTTTCTATAATACAGGAGATTACATCTATAAAAGTGAAGAATTTCCTTTTTAAGATAAATGAACTTGCTCTTTATGATTTAAATCATAAACCTACCTAGGATACTGTGTAGCATACTGAGTGACCAACTGGTCTTGTAGGTGTGAACAGAGTGCTCTAAAGCAGTTGATGCCTGAATGATAGACCAATATGTCCATTAAAGCTGAGCAACTAAATACAAAAAGACCCACTGCCATGATTGTGGGATGTCATTAAACTGTAAGCTTCTGGTAAGCAGGGACTGTGTCTGTTTATTGTTGTAATGTACTCTCTCAAGCACTTAGTACAGTGCTCTGCATACTCTAAGCTCTCAAAAATTAACTGACTTCCATTTCTGTGCTTCTCTGATGTTTTAATCAAAAGTGAACAAAAGCAGGTAGATTAGTATAGAACTGGGGTTAAACTGCAAATCTGGTCATGTATGTCTGCTTAAAAAGAAAATCTTAACTTTTAAATGACAAAACAAATTCAATATTTTAACCTGGAGAATTCCTTCAGTGTTACCACTCACTTTGTTATTCATTCATTCATTTGATCGTACTTATTGAGTGCTTACTGTGTGCAAAGCACTGTGCTAAGCGCTAGTGGGGTTAGTGGAAAGGTCACGGGCTTGGGAGTCAGAGGTCACGGGTTCTAATCCCACCTTTACCACTTGTCAGCTGTATGACTTTGGGCAAGTCACTTAACTTCTCTGTGCCTTAGTTACCTCATCTGTAAAATGGGGATTAAGACTGTGAGCCCCACGTGGGACGATCTGATTACCTTGTATCTAACTCAGGGCTTAGAACAGTACTTGGCACATAGCAGGCGCTTAACAAATACCAGCATTATTATTAATAGTAGTAGTAGTATAACTCTGGCTTAAGTGCTTGAGTAATTAACTTGCAGAATCATTATCATTATTAGACTAATAGATACTCAATCCATTATTTAGATGAGGAAATAAAAAGTATTTATCACTTAAAAATCTCCCATGGACATAACCATATTCTTTATAAAATCCTGATTTTGCTTCAGCTGCACTTTATCCAAACATTCAGGAAAAGTCTGAAGCTCCAAAGAAACTCCATCTGCAAGTACCTTCCTCAGCAAGCTTCAGAAGGAACAATACAACAAAGTACAACTCAGAAGCACGGTATATATAACACTCAAAATGAATCTTCCATGTGGACAAAAAAGTAGGCCTGTGGTACTCACAAGTACTGTTTTTTGGGTTTCAGGGGGCCATTGCAAATTTGGTCTTCATTCCCTGGTATCATGCATGCATGATCAGCGCCTATGACATATACATCTTCTTTGCCACTCAATAGACTTCTTCCTTCTGAACATGGTGGGTTTGGAAAGCCTTCGTTTGTAAAATATGGCCTTGGTTTCTTGAAGTAGGCATCATACCACTTAGTAACATTTCCATCATGCTGAACTAATTCCATAAAATCAAAGGGGCATTTAAAATCATACAAGTTAAACGTGACAGTAATTTTCCCTTATGAAGACAATTTTGGAGAATAACCACTATTTTAAGAACTAAAGAAACCACTATTTATATGAAATATATATTTTCACAATATTTTGTCACTATTTGGGGTATCAATAACAAGCCTCGATGTCCATGGTATATTCATTAATACATGAGAAACACAAAATCTAATTACATCAAAACTGAAAAATCACTTCTCTATTGTAAGTGGCTGAATTCAAATTAATGGACTCCTTTCCTCTCTCTGCATCTTCTACTATTTCTGTGATCATTCAGGCACAATGAGAGGAAAAAGCTTTTCCTTTTTCCTCCCTACTTTCTAGCTCCAATTCCATGGCAATATTTCAAAATTTTCATGAAATCTCTAATTGGGAAGAAAAGTGGTGGCTATTTTGACTAACTCTAAGCTCAATGTCTAACTGCAAATTGGCCTCGATACTCCTACCACGAATCCAAAAAAGCTCTTCTAAAATCCCACCTCCCCAAGCAAGCCTACCTTGATTAATTCCTAATACCACAACCATGTGATTATTCTCATCTTCCATACTTATGTATATATGCATATTCAATTGTACACTCAAGTATTTATTCTTATTCCTTTATTTGTAAATATGTTTCTAACTCCCATACTAAAGTATAAACTCCTTGAAGACAGAGAACATGGATTTTCCTATTATTATGGCACACTGCAGTCAGTGATTGTTCAAAAAATATCATTGCTACTCCTACTATTACAAATGGCAGATTTTTGCACACACCCAGCTGCTAGTACTGGCCTCCACTACTCTGACATTGTAATTTCCATCACTTCAGGGAGTATTAGTCTAGGCAAACTGTTCCTGAATGTTCAGCAGCTAAACATTCTGGACCAGGTTACAGAAATAGACCTTGGTTTACAAGTGTAACCAAGATGGTGACCAATCCATACGTTGACTCTGACTAGACCTCATTATTCCAGTCATAAATCCTAGTACAGAGGGGTTAACCAGACCGTTGAAGACACTGGGTTAGTGAGGTCTTCTGTGACTTTATGGCAGCCTGCTTTTCCCCTATGGAAAGGGGGATCAATCAATCAATTGTATTTCTTGAGCCCTTACTGTGGGCAATGCACTGTTCTAAGTGCTTGGGAGAATACAATATAATGGAGTTGGTAAAAACATTCCCTATCCAAAACAAGCTTACAGTCTAGCGGGTGAGAACTAGATCCCATACTTAAAAGAGCTCTCACCACAACATCCAATAAGTTATAAGACATAATGATAGTTTTGGGTACCTCCTGCCTCTGCTACAAGTACTTGTATATTTTTGATCGGTCCGTGGTCATCATTGTAGTAACAGACTGGCATCTTGATCGTGAGAGTTGTCGAGGTAACAAGTAGAGTTCCAGATGTATCATATACAGGGATGGGTTTATTTTTGGGCTGTGCTGGTGCTGTAACAGAAGAGAAATTCAAAACGGTGCTTTCTGGTGTGTTAGAAAACAAAACTTACAAATGTGTGTTTGTGGAAGGGATGATGTCCACAAATTCAAAACATGAAATGAACCATTTCCGTAGCAAAATACTGAAGGTAGTTAAAACCCAGTTCAGGACTCATCATGTCTGGCCTTGGAAGTAATGGTAAGGGGAAGCAGCAAAGGACAGCAAAGCAAAGCAGCAAAGTATAGTATAACAATAATAATAATAAAAATAATGGTATTTGTTAAGTTCTTCTTTTGTGCCAGGCACTGTACTAAGCACTAGATAGGCTAGACACCTAGGATATATTAAGACTGTGAGCCCCTAGAGGGACAGGGACTGTGTCCAATCTAATTTGCTTTTATCCATCCCAGCACTTAATACAGAGTAAGTGCTTAACAAATACCACAATTATTATTATTACATCACTGAGATAAGAAAAATACAGAATCAATCAATCAATGGCATTTGCTGAGCACTTACTCTGTGCACAACACTGTACTAAGCTCTTGGGAGATGGTACAATAGAGTTAGTAGACATCACCACTGTCCACAAGGAGCTTATGGTCTAGAGGAGGAGTCAGATATTAACATACATGACAGATACATGCATAAGTGTCGGGATGAAGCTGAGGTGAAATCAAGTGCTTAAGGGGGACAAATTCAACTGCATAGGTGATGTGGAGAGGGAGTAGGGGAAATGAGGGCTTAATCAGAGAACACCTTTTGGAGAAGATATATGATTTTAATAAGACTTTAGAGGTGGGAAGGGTAGTGGTCTGTTAAATATGGAGAGGGAGGGAGCTCCAGGCCCGAGAGAAAATGTGGAGGCAAGGGGTCAGTGGCAAGACGGACAAGATGGTGTTTCAGTGAGTAGGTTGGGATTAGATGAGTGAATGTGTGTGTAGGGAAAGGCACCTAATCAAACATGAACAGTTAAAATCACCTCCTATCAAATTAAAATCAACAGTCGCTGCTGCTCATGAATGAAAATGTTTTATGCAAAAGATTGATTTACTCCTGAGGGTGGGTGGATTAACCTAAAAAAGAATCCTCTGAAGGTTGTGCTATCCCTAAATGCAGGAAAAGGAACTGGACTCAATATTTAGTTGCCTTGATTGATCAGAGCCTGAAAAGAGTCAGTGTGACCCGGTTATCCATAAATTTCAAGAATGTTGTTTACCAGAAAAAAAATAGAAAAAGTCAAAATATTTAAGTACAGTGGAAACTACTAGACAGAAAATTAACCTTTCTCAAACTATATAACAGTGTAAAAAATTTAACTGGAGTTTTGAAACACTACTAGGTTCCTTCACTAAAAGTGGATGAGCAAATTTAATAATCTGTAGTATTTATTGAGCACTTACTGTGCGCAGAGCACTGAACCAAGAAGAGATTGAGATACTACAATATAACAGAGTTGGTAGACATGTTTTCTGCCCACAATGAGCTTACGGACTAGAGGGAAAGACAGAACATTAGTATAAATAAATGAATTATGGAAATGTGCAAAACCATTGAAATGTATCAAGCAACTATAGTTAAAATACTCTAAATAATGATGAGGAGAACTGTGAGTAAGGAGTGTGGAGTTCTTTATTCATTATTTCCCAAGGATCTTGGAGAGTACACTGCACCAAATGGTCACTCAATAAATACCAACATTACTACAATTTGTAGGGAGGAAGATAACCAGATATAACCATGAATAAGAAATCATGTGAAACAGAAATCATTCAACAGTCATTGATGTCTACATGTAACAAATCTAAAAAAACAAAAAAAATCTTTTCATATAATAATAATAATAAGAATAATGATGGCATTTGTTAAGCGCTTACTATGTGCAAAGCACTGTTCTAAGCGCTGGGGGGATACAAGGTGATCAGGTTGTCCCACGTGGGGCTCACAGTCTTAATCCCCATTTTACAGGTGAGGGAACTGAGGCTCAGAGAACTTAAGTGACTTGCCCAAGGTCACACAGCAGACATGTGGCAGAGCCGGGATTCAAACCCATATGAAACCTTGTTCCTTTCCAAAGCTAACCCTAAACTGTGAATATGTTTTGGGATTAAAAAAGAGATTTATTATGGCCACACTACTTATACTTCAAAATGTACTTGCTGTTGTATTTAGAAAATTACAATGACCAACAAAAGGTGGAAAATGTTTGCAGAGGTTATACATTAAGATAAATTATAAAGAAACTAAATAAATGAGGTTCAGTTTGGATGTGTCACAAAGAAAATTATCTTATCCTTTGAGGGACTAGATCATAATTAACTGTAATAGATAAGATATATTTCAAGGGTAATTGGCTAACGATGTCTATTACCCTGAGATTAGACATATTAGTGTGAATACATAAGGGTCACTTCGGTTAAGAAAAATGTAAGAGAAGAGTGAGAGATGTTTTGTATTCCCACAATACAAGTGTACAAATGTACTAAAATTGCATAATTGATTATGTACAAACTGAAATCTTATAAAGCAAATCAAAAACATCAAAGTTGCCTGCGTGAAGATGAAGTTGATTGGGAAGTAGTAAAGAGAGAAGTGGAGAGAAAGAGGGAAATAAATGTAAAGAGAAGTGGCATGGGATTCAGAGGACCTGGGTTCTAATATTGACTCCAAAACATACCTTCTATGTGACCTTGGACAAATCACTTAATTTCTCTATGTTTCAGTTACCTCATCTGCAAATGGGAATTAAGACTGAAAGCCCACTTGGGACCAAGGTTGTGTCCATGCTGATTAGTTTGTATCTACCCAGTGCTTAGTACAATGCCTGGCATATAGTAAAGAGCTTAACAGATAGCATTAAAAAAAAGTAGAAAGATCTTAGTCAAATATGGGAATTGGCATGAAGTATAATATGGAAACCATTTTTAATTATGTATTCCTTCTCAAGTGTAATTATCTCAGTTGCCTACGTTTACAAAATACTTAACACCATCTAAGGGAAGCAGCACGATCTAGAGGGGAAAAAAATGGGTCTGGGAGACAGAGGGCCTGGGTTCTAATCCAGGCTCTGCCACCTGCTTACAGTGTGACTTTGGAGAAGTCACTTAACTTCTCTGTGCCTCTGTTTCCTCAACTGTGAAGTGGGAATTCAATACTAGGTCTTCTTCCTACTTAGACTGTGAGCCCCATGAGGGACAGGGACTGTGTCCAACCTGATTTACTTGTATTTTCTCCAGTACTTAAAACAGCACTTGACACATAGAAAGCACTTAAATACCAAAGTTAATCAGTTGAGGTATGCTATACTAAATGTCATTTCCTGTAGTGAAGTGATTTCCAAGATATTTGTGATACCACCAAATGGTTTAAGTTGAAGACGGGATAAAAATAGCTAAAAATGATTTTGGGCCCCTATTTAGCACCCAAATTTTGATGAGATTAAATTTGGGGAGGAAAGTTAGAAAGTCCTCCAACAACTTTGGAAATGAAATCATTGAGAAGAAAAATACTTAATAAAGACAATTTGTCTAAATTAAAGAGGGATGACAAAATTAGGTTGTAAAATTTGAAATACTGGAAAGATAATGCTAGAGTAATCTGATGAGAAGAGCCAAGGTTGCATGAGGATAAAATGAAAAACGGATCTACAGAAGGATAAGGAAACATTTATCATTGCTTCATACTGAAAATAAAAAATCAAATAAGCTTAGATGATGAGATTTGGGGGGAAAAACCATCCTAAAAGGAAGATGAATGAGTTTATCCTACATAATCCACAATAAAGGTGAAAATGGGAAAAATGGTTTAATGAAATAATAAGAAAATAAGAAAGAAAAGGAGCTTTGAAATTGTCAGGATTAAAAGGCATTCTGAAAGGCTAAAGGAATCATTCAAAATGTAGACATAATGGGAGGAAATGTACAAATACAAAATATACATTACTTTTATTTTCCATAATAGAGTCTATTCCCTTATAAGGGGGATGGAGTTTACATTGTTGATGAACACATTAAGGAAAACTTGAGTTACAAAATACAGTCTTTGATCTACATGTGTACAAACATTTCTTCCAGCATGGTGCTTTGTCCTATTAAGATAGACACACATTGCCCAAAGACAGAGTAATGAAAACTGCATTAATTTAAAGATGATTTTAGGTTCATAGGTCATTCTCTTAAGAATTAGGAGAGCTCCATGAGAAGAAGTCATGTAGCCGAGACCAGCAATCCAAGTAGAGAAGTGTAAGAGAAATGTTCACTGGTTAATATTGAAACCTACACATTACCTTTTTTTTAATGGTACTAATTGAGTGCTTTATGTGTCAAACACTGTTTTAAGCACTAGGGTAGTTACAAGTTAATTAGATTGGACACATAGCCTGTCCCACATGGGGCTCACAGTCTAGGAGGGAGAACAAGAGAACTGAGGCACAGAGAAGTGAAGTGACTTGCCCAAGGTTACACAGCAAACAATAGGCAGAGCTGGGATCAGAACACAGTTCATCTTACTCCCAGACCTGTGCTCTTTCCACTAGGCCATGCTGCTTCTCTTGTTATTGGTTTAATAAAACATGCACAACATGCTGGTTTGCTTCTCACTGAAAGACCAGAGAACAGAATGAATATGGCCCACAAGACTGGACCAGTGCAGAGGCTTTAACAACAATAATAATAATATTAACAATAATGATATTTGTTAAACGCTTACTATGTGCCAGACACTGTAGTGAATGCTGGGGTAGACACATGCAAGTCAGGATGGATGCAAACCCTGTCCCATGTGGGGCTCACAGTCTCTATCTGCATTTTACAGATGAAGTAACTGAGGCACAGAAAAGTGAAGTGACTTGCCCAAGGTCACACAAGAGACAAGCGGCGGAGCCAGGATTAGAACCCATGACCTTCTGACTCCAGGCCCATGCTCTAACCACTACAACACGCTACCACTTGTGTGGCCCTGCCTCCAGTTCTGCCTTGTTCCCTCACTCCCTGCCACAGACCCAGCTATGGGAATGGAGATAGAAATAATTGGGCAGGTTGGGAGCAGCTGTTACTGTAACCGACACCATTTTTTTTTATATGGTTAAGCACTTACTATGTGCCCTAAGAGCTGGAATCAGGTTGGACAAAGTCCATGTCCCACATGGGGCTCGCAGTCTCAATTCCCAATTTACAGATGAGGTAACTGAGGCACAGAGAAATGAAGCGACTCACCCAAGGTCACACAGCTGACAAGCAGCAGAGCTAGGATTAGAAATCAGTTCCTTATCTCTCTATCCACTATGTCATTCTGCTTTTCACCCTTCCCTTCCCTTTCTTTTCATCTGGAAGATGGGGAGTCTGAGGAATTCGAGGTCTACCTCTACTGACCCTGGGGTCTGTGGACCATGACCAGAGCTGGGCTTCTGTAAGGAAAAGCTTCAGACTCTGGGTCCCTACCTTCAGGATGTAAGGTCAAGTTGCCCATTCTAGGGTATAATTGGCACATACATTATTTATCAACATTTTTAGGCATTTTGTTTCAAAGTGTTGACTTTAAGCTTAATTTGAATTGAAAAGTTAGAATATAGTTCATTTTTCATGAGAATTATAGGTATTTCAAGGAAAAATTACTCACGGTACTTACCCTTCATGTCCATTGTTATTTTCATCTGAACTTTCGGCCCTGCGCCTGCACTATTGACAGCATATACCTGCAATGATGAACCATGGCATTTTAATCCTGAAAGTTCCAAATTTCTATGACTTTTGAATATGATATATGTGCTGAATATAGTTTT
This sequence comes from Tachyglossus aculeatus, assembly GCF_015852505.1. Lineage (NCBI taxonomy): Eukaryota > Metazoa > Chordata > Mammalia > Monotremata > Tachyglossidae > Tachyglossus > Tachyglossus aculeatus. The sequence goes on along the minus strand of NC_052079.1, from coordinate 29,622,803 downwards.
ACCTGAAATATACTTGACTACAAAGAGGAACACAACAAAATCCAAAATGCGTTATGATTATAATTCAAATGAGAGTTTTTGATAATATGCGATAGAATCACTTTTGCTATCTAAATCCTTAATTACAGTAACCTTAATTTAAAACTATCCAAGGTACTGGGTTTTAAATTCAAAATTGAGATCTTTTTAATTAATGTAATCAACATCACAAAAATTACCAGAACAGTGAATGCTAAAAATGCTTGTTGTGGAAGTTATGCATATGAAATCTGTTAAGAGCATTTTCTGGCAGGAAGACTAAACAGTGGATGGAAAAATAATAAAACAGGAATGATTATGAGGATGACTATTGCTCAGGAGAATGTCTAGAGGACATTAGCCAGAGACAAATGTTCCTCCAAAAGTAGATTACAGCTCTCTTCCTCTGCCTGGAGAGCTCTCTCACTCAATCAATGGCATTTACTGAGTGTTTGCAGTAAGCATGGCACTATACTAAGTGCTTTCAAGAGTACAACATAACAGAGTTGAGAGATATGTTGCCCACAAGAAGCAGCATGGCCTAGTGGATACAGCATGGGCCTGGGAGTCAGGGGACCTGAGTTCTAATCCTGGCTCTGCCATTGGTCTGCTGCGTTACCTTGGGCAGGTCACTTAACTTCTATCTGTCTCAGTTACCTCATCTGTAAATGGGGATTAAAACTGTGAGCTCTATGAGGGACAGGAACTGTGTCCAACCTGATTATCTTGTATCTATTCCAGAGCTTAGTACTTAGCTATGTACTTAGCACACAGTAAGTGCTTAACAGATAGCATGAAAAATATGAAAAAAAGCCACAATAACTCAAATCTTCTTAGAAAGGAAGCCTCATTATGGCAACTGTGACCCAAACATCTACAACACCTTATTTTTTTGTCTTGAATAATCATTGAGTATTCTAAGATAAATTACCCAATAAACATCAATCATCACTAATTTTGTTTTGTTTTGGTTTTTGGTTTTTTATGGAATTTGTTAAAATTTTACTATGTGCCAGGCATAGTACTAAGTGCTGGGATAGATTTAAGATAATCAGGTTGGACACAGTCCATGAACCCAGGTCCTCTGACGCCCAGGCCCATGTTCCTTCCATTAGGTCATGCTGCTGCTTTGCTCATCAATGGTATTTGATGTATTCATTCATTTATTCAATCGTATTTATTGAGCACTTACTGTATGCAAAGCACTGTACTAAGTGCTTGGGAAGTACAAGTTGATAACATACAGAGACGGTCCCTACCCAACAACGGGCTCACAGTCTAAAAGGGGGAGGCAGACAACAAAACAAAACATGTGGACAGGTGTCCAGTCGTCAGAATAAATAGAAGTAAAGCTAGATGCACATCATTAACAAAATAAATAGAATAGTATGTACAAGTAAAATAAATAGAGTAATAAATCTGTACAAACATATATACAGGTGCTGTGGGCAGGGGAAGGAGGTAGGGCGGGGGGGGCGGGGAGGGGGAGAGGAAAAAGGGGGCTCAGTCTGGGAAGGCCTCCTGGAGGAGGTGAGTTCTCAGTAGGGCTTTGAAGGGAGGAAGAGAGCTAGCTTGGCGGATGTGTGGGAGGGAGGGCATTCCAGGCCGGGGGAGGACGTGGGCTGGGGGTCGACGACGGCGGGACAGGCGAGAACGAGGCACAGTGAGGAGGTTAGCAGCAGAGGAGCAGAGGGTGCGGGCTGGGCTGTAGAAGGAAAGAAGGGAGGTGAGGTAGGAGGGGGAGAGGTGATGGAGAGCCTTGAAGCCGAGAGTGAGGATTTTTTGCCTGATGCATAGGTTGACTGGTAGCCACTGGAGATTTTTGAGGAGGGGGATAACATGCCCAGAGCGTTTCTGCACAGAGATGACCCGGGCAGCAGCTTGAAGTATAGAGTATATGTATTCATTAAGTTCTTACTCTGTGTAGATCACTGTACTAAGCACTTGGGAAAGTACTGTACAGAGTTGGCAGACATGTCCCCTGCCCAAAACGAGTTTACAGTCTAGACATCCACACGGTTACAACCCAACCAGGTTTTAATAAGAAAACAAATTGGAAATTTCACCTCGATACACTCATTTTCACCTAGGAGGTCAAGAAGAGCAACAGAAAATAAGTGGAAATGTAATTCTGTTCTAGAAAGAATGTTTATAGGATTGTGCTGATGAATAATTTTGTAATTTGATGATGAAAATCTAAACATCATATAACTTACACTTATGTTATATGTATGCCCGCCTTTTAGCCCCTCTAACATTGCAATGACCGAAGAGTTTGTCTTTTGGATAATACTCAGGTTGTGAATCTGGAAAGTAGTGGGATCATCATCTCTGTATACCATAGCTTGGTATACTTGAATAATTCCATCAGATTCAGCCGGAGGAAGGAAGGTTAGCTGAAATTTTGTAACTTCTCCTGGCATCTTCTGATAGGTCATGTTGCTAGGTGGCTCTTTGGGCACTAAAATGAAGTAGGAGAGCAATTACACTAATACATGCAATTTTTCGTTTTAAATCAGAAAACACTATAGGTCTGAAACAGATTGTTTTATAATTTTTATATGTCATTTGTTGAGTGCTTACTATTTGCTAAACACTGTGTTAAGTGCTGGGGTAGATGCAAGAGAATCAGGTCCCATGTGGGGCTCACAGGCTAAGCAGGAGGGAGAACAAGGACCGAATTTCCATTTCTCAGATGAGGGAGCCGAGGCACAGAGAAGTTAAGTGACTTGCCAAGGTCTCACAGCAGACAAGTGGAGGAATTAGGATTAGAACTCAGATTCTCTGACTTCAGAATCACAATAGCTGCCAGCACCATTTACTCCTTCCAAAGCCAAATTTGGCCAAATTGACCAAATGAAGTGGAAAGTCAAGCCAATCATCCAGATAACTGGAACTCTCCAGTTTGGCTGGCTATATTTATCAGGCACACTGGAAAAGTCTCCACTTTACTTCTCCTGGTTATAATGAGAATGAACAAACATAAATATAAAATGAATGTTTTCTCCATGCTGGGAGAAGCAGTGTGCCTAGTGGATTGAGCACAGGCTTGGAAGCAGGAAAAACCAGGGTTCTTAGCCTTGGTCTGCCATTTGTCTACTGGGTGACCTTGGGCAAGTCAATCAAATTCTCTGTGCCTCGGTTACCTCATCAGGAAGATGAGGATTAAGACTATGAGTTCCATGTGGGACACGGACTGTGTCCAACTTGATTAGCTTGTACAATGCAGAGCAATAGTAAGCACTTAACAAATACCACCCCCAATCAATCAATCATATTTATTGAGCGCTTACTGTGTGCAGAGCACTGTACTAAGCGCTTGGGAAGTACAAGTTGGCAACACATACAGTCCCTACCCAACAGTGGGCTCACAGTCTAGAAGAGTGGGCTCACAGTCTAGAAGAGTGGGCTCACAGGCTAGTGGTTTGTAACAATGTTTCATTTGACTTCATGTAAGTGTTTATTATTGAATCATTAGTTCAGAAAAAACATATATTTCAAGTTTAAGGTTTTAATTTCCTGTTAAATTGTAAGCTCCTCCATTGTAGCTTCTCAAGGAAAAGAACCTTGTCATATTCTTTAATTTCATTCTTCCAAGACCTTAATACAGAATTCTGCTCTCAACAGAAGCTCAGTAAAAACCAGTGAATGACTGAATGGCCACAAATATAGAAAATCAAAATAAGAGCATTTTCCATTATATAATTATAAATAATAGCTTACCTGTTTCCAAGGTAGACACAATTATTCTAGCACTTGACTTGCCTTCTATGCGTGCTGCACTGACGTTTCCAGTAAAAGCCGTGATTACTACAGAATATCTTGTAAATGCCTTTAAATCGGTAATTTCTATGGTTTTATTCTCCAAATTTTCTTTGATGAATGAAACATTATAATAATCACTATCTACCTGTAGGGAATAAGAGCCAACATGGAATAAAAATGAAATCTAAAGTAGTCAATGACCCCTTGATCATTTTAAACAAACATCAAACTCTAAATTTTGAATATTCACTCAGATATTCTCAGCATTCATTCATTCATTCATTCAATCGTATTTATTGAGTGCTTACTGTGTGCACAGCACTGTACTAAGTACTTGGGAAGTACAAGTCAGCAACATATAGAGACGGTCCCTACCCAACAACGGGCTCACAGTCAAGAAGGGGGAGACAGACAACAAAACAAAACATATAGACAGGTGTCAAAATAGTCAGAACAAATAGAATTATAGCTATACGCACATCATTAACAAAATAAATAGAATAGTAAATATGTACAGGTAAAATAAATACAAATATATACAAGTGCTGTGGGGAGGGGAAGGGGGGGGATGGGAAGGAGGAGAGGAAAAAGGGGGCTCAGTCTGGGAAAGCCTCCTGGAGAAAGTGAGCTCTCAGTAGGGCTTTGAAGGGAGGAAGAGAGCTAGATTGGCAGATGTGTGGAGGGAGGGCATTCCAGGCCAGGGGAAGGATGTGGGCCAGGGTGGGGGTCAACGGCGGGACAGGCGAGAATGAGGTACAGTGAGGAGGTTAGTGGCAGAGGAGCGAAGGGTCCTGGTTGGGCTGTAGAGGAGAGAAGGGAGGGGCGAGGTGATGGAGAGCCTTGAAGCTGAGAGTGGGGGGAGGGGAGGGGAGGGGAGAGAGAGAGAGAGAGAGAGAGAGAGAGAGAGAGAGAGTAATTCCATTCATTCATTCATTCAATTGTACTTATTGAGCATTTACTCTAGGCATGGCATTCATTCAGTAGTATTTATTGAGCACTTGCTGTGTGCAGAGTACTGTACTAAGCACTTAGAAAGTACAATTCAGCAATAAAGAGAGGCAAACCCTGCCCATACTGGGCTTACGGTCTAAAAAGCACTTACTAAGCATTTGGGAGAGTACAATACAACAACAGACAAATTCTCTGCCCACAATGAGCTCACAGTCTAGAGGGCAACTGCACATTCACTTTTTATTCTGATTACTCCATTTATAAAGTATTTTTTACAAATATACTCTTCTCCCTTGTAAGAGAGTAAGACCATTTTGGAGAGGAGATTTTGTGCTTCGCCTGTATTTCCCTGCACTATTAGAAAGTGTATTTTATCAAGTAGGCACTCAATAAATGAACACCGTTAATACTCTGACTTCTACCTTGACTACTATGACTATTACTACTACTACTAGTCTACTATTATGAGCCTACTACCACTACTAATATTGCTACTTTGACGACAACTACTACTACCACTAGTTCTACTGCATGCATCATGTATAGATTAATACAAGTTATTTAACTTCTGAGATTTTCATTTGACGCTATTAATTCAGACATAGCACATGGTAATTATAACACTGACTTGTTTCCAAGTAAAAAGGGAGGAGAAAGTAAATAACTTTATAATTTTTGCTGCAATATTTTTTAAAGTACACCCGGTGGGCTTAAGAATGTGTGTTCTCCAAAGACATTAAGGTAGCAATACAGTAGTTTCCCTAGTGGGTTAAATGTATATTAAATGCAGCTGTTAGAGAATTATGTTAGTTCAAGCATACTTTTTCTTTGACAGATGTGTTTTCTATTCCCACTGAGAATTAACCTTAACTCAAGTTCCTGATGCATAGAACAGGCATTCATATCCTGAACTGACCATCAAAAGACAAAGTACTTCTTCATATCTCACTATTAGAAACATGACTTGAGACATTTGCAAGCAGGCTGTAAATATAGCACATATTAAACACGCTTTCTGGTCTACCTCCCCAAAAGCGTCAGGTACATCATGATGTAATGGGCCAAATGAACAACCGAATGATAATCTTACACTCCAAAAACATGAATGGCAAATGTTTATTACAACAAAATCCAGATTTACCACATCTGGATTTCTTTTTTCCCCTTGGTAAAACCAAAAAAGACAACAAAATAATATGTACAACTTATTGACAACAGTGAAGTAGTTATGAATTTGGAATTTTACTACCTGATTCTATGATGAGGACAATTCATTTTCCAGCAGGCAATTCTTAATATCCTACAGCAACAGATCACTGTACAAAAGGCATTCACCAGAGCAAGAAGTAATTTCTGGCAAATAGCACAATAATATGAAACATTATTTTCTTAAAAACTGAGTCAAGAGGCTAGGATTCCAGTTCGAGCACTTCTCCGAACTCATGCTACATGTGGACATGCCATTTCACTTCCTTTTGTATCCATATTTCTAATCTAACTTGTCGGTAAAGAAACCCCTTTCTCTCAAACAAGGAAATTGTGAGGATAAATAAAATACCAAAAATGAAGGGCTCTTCAGGAAAGTTCATGTTTAAATAACCTGGGCACTGCCCAGATCCAAGATCAACTGTGTGGTCGTTTTGCACCTATGCCATTATTTTCAGAGCTCCTGCCTTTCCTAACCACATCTATGATAGCAGTGTAACATTTTCTCAGTGTGGCTGGAAGAATTGAGGACTATCTTCTTGAAGCAGGTGTACATGCTTTCTTCAAATAGGGAATAAGGAAGTAGGCACCGTCCCTGATAGAGCACGGGCTTGTGAGTCAGAGGTCATGGGTTCTAATCCTAGCTCCGCCACTTGTCGGCTGTGTGACTTTGGGCAAGTCACTTAACTCCTCTGGGCCTCAGTTACCTCATCTGGAAAATGGGGAATAGGATTGTGAGCCCCACGTGGGACAACCTGATCACCTTGTATCCCCCCAGCGCTTAGAACAGTGCTTCGCACATAGTAAGCACTTAACAAATACCATTATTATTATTATTACTGCTGAGTGACAGGCTGACAAATAATCAAACTGCCCTGAGCCACAGCCCTGGACAAAATATAGTCTTGTTTGATAAAAATGCCCCCAGATTTAGAAGTGGTGTGAATGCAGATCTGACTTTTACTTCAGCAGAAGTAAGCTGTCATGTCAACCTTCCCAGGACTCTGGAGCTGGTGACCAGGTACTTCCCCTACTATTCCCCTCACCACCTCCCACCACCATACACCGCTCCACAGCCTCTCTCATTCTGTTCCCTCCTACACTGCAACCACAGTTTCAGAAAAATGTTTTTCCCAGTTTCCCAAACATGACTCCCCTTCACATTTCCAACCCCAGTGCCCTGAATCTTCTCTCATTCTCCAGGACTTTTCCTACCACTCCATCCTGAAAGTTTTCTGAATTTCTTCAAGGTACATTTCATGGGCAAGGCAGCCCTCATTTTTGTAATGTCATTTTTGAAGCACTTACTATGTGCCAGACACTGTACCAAGTGCTAGGGTAGATAAAAGGTAATCAAGTCGGACACAGTCCCCGTCCCATGTTGGACTCACAGTCTTAATCCCCATTTCACAGATATGGTAACAGGCACAAAGAAGTTAAATAACTTGCACAAGGCCACACAGCAGATTAGTGGCAGAGCTAGGGTTAGAAATCCAGGTCCTTCTGACTCCCAGCCCCATACTCTTTCCACTAGGCCATGCTGCTTCAGTCCCTTCCCCGTTGTACCTTAGAAACTCCAACACAGGTGTGAAGATGGGGCCAGGCTGGGATGGGATGAAGAAGGGGAAGGGGAGGGCAGTCCCCACCAAGAGAGGTGGTCCGGCCTATCCCGCGCAGCTGTGGGGGTCCTGGGGAGGGACCAGCTTTAGCTGTGAACCAGAAATAAGATCAGGGCTGGGAGGGGAGGAAGGAGCTCCCACAGGAATAGTGGTGGGGGGATTCTGGGGGTGGGAGAATTGGGAGGAGGCATGGAGGCTGTGGAACATGGGGAAAAGTGTTTAAAGTGGTGGTGAAGGGCGATGGAGTGGGAGAGGCCGGAAGGGCTGTACAGTGCTCTGCATACAGTAAGCATTCAATACATATGATTGAATTAATGAATGAATGACCAGAGGGAGCAAGATTCCAGTTAGCAGCCATGGATGTTCAACTGGACTAGCATGGCTCCCATACTTCCTATTGTGGAACTGATTAGTAAACTCGCTGTGGGCCAGGAGTGAGTCTACCAACTTGGTTATACTGTATTGTTTTCTCTCCCAAGTGCTCAATATAGTACTCTACACATAGTAAGCATTCAAAAAACATGATTGATTTCATTTGGGATATGAAAAAATTAAGCAGGATATCAAAAAAAACCCAGATGCCAATACAATACGGGCTACTTTTCCAATGTAAACCTCCACTGGTATTAGAACAATGAAGAATGCCAAAACTCCCAGAACTAGACTTTATGTGCTGAGAGCCAGAAGTAGGAAGGGAAAGTGTTGCTTAAATGTTAGCTCAGGCTCTTCTTCAGCATATGACAAAACTAGGAAATGCCTCAGGATTTCAAGTCCTATTTATTTCTGCATATAAGAAGGAAGGGCAGAGATCTGACAGCCTAAGCGATTGTGCGATTTCACTGTTCTCCACCATGGCAAGATCTAAACTGGATTCCTCCTGGATCGACTCCTGAGGAACATAGCTACCTAGTTTTCCCACAATTTGCCATGTGGCTTCCACACACTACTTGAGTCTCCAGAAAGAGCTCTGCTGAACTTCAGTTATAAGATTCTGAGAACAGCATCAGATCCCATTTGGTTTATCCATAGGTCTTATTGAAGCATCTGTCATGAAGAGTAGACCTGGGCTTTGGCAATTACTAAAAAACACTGGCCAACCTGAGAAGTTTAGGGAAAAGCTGGCTAGCAGTTTGGCCTACCAGAAAAAAAAGCACACATTTAAGAATCAGAGGACCTGGGTTCCAATTCAGGCCATGCTTCTTGCCTGCTTGTGTGATCTTGGGCACATCACATAATGTCTCTGTGCCTCTGCCCCTGATATATTATCTATCCACTCCTTGCTGTCACTGAGATCTGTCTTGCTCCTGATGACACTGCAGTGCCAACTACTTTTTCTCAAGATGCCTTCGCCCACTTTTAGCAATTCACATGGCAGGATGGAGGAATCAACCTCCCTTCCCTCTCTAACTACTTTCACACTATCCCACCACCCATCCTTTGCTCAGCATTCAAAGCCCTTGTCACCTACTTTAACTAGTTATTGCCATCTACCACTTTTCTGATCCTACCTCTGCACTACTCTATGACTTCAATGTCTTTCTTCTCCTTCCTTCTGTCACTCATTACTGGCCTTTATTATTATTTTTAAAATAATAATAGCCATAATAGTATCTGTTGAGTGTTTATTATGTGCCAAGCACTTTACTAAGCACTGGGGAAGATACAAGATCAGACATAATTCCTGTTCCTTTCCCACATGGGGCTTACAGTCTAATTAGGGGGGAGAATAGATAATCTTGACTTCAGTATCTACAATGATGACCCCATGGACTTGCGGCTGCCTGTTTTCATACACAAGTCAACTCTGCTGATGTCTTCATCTATGCGCCGTCACCTCTCCAAACCAATTTGGATCCACACTGGACCTCATTCTCACCAGGTACAGGTACACCAGAAAATGGTGCATCACCAATCATATTTATGGAACACTTACTGTATACAGAACATTCTACTAAGTGCTTGGGAGAGTACAATATGATACTGTTGGTAGCAACCTCTAACGGACCATCTCTTCCAGATCAATTTATCCTCAAAAACCTTTTTTGACCCCCTCAGAGACCACAAACTCTGGACTTCTCCTAAATTACCATCATTTTCCTGGGCTTCTTACCAAAGGTCCTTTCCCTTGATGCAAAAACCCATGGCCTCACCACCAATGATCAGCTCCTTTGGCTCTATATTTATGAAGCTGAACACTGCAAGTGTGATACTTACAGAGTCTCCCAGTGAGAACAATGGGTAAGTCTCAGCTCTGACTTTGAGGACTGAAAGCCTGAACAAAATGATAATGGTTTTCATAAAACCATTTGCATTCTCTCTTCCCAGAAACATGAACAAGTAAACTTGATAATCTAGAATCTAGGCCAACTTCTGCCACGAAAAGGTTTTCAGAAGAGAAAACACAGTGGCAATTAGACAAGGTCCCCTTCTCTCTGGGGGTTTACAATCTCATATTATAAATGGGGAGAAAGGACTGGAGACAGCTACATCAGGAATGAGGAATCAATAGAACACAACAAAGACAAATACACAAAATAAAAAGAAAAATCAGTAGGGTGCTGGGGACAGAAGAGCAGGGTTTCAGGTACCTCAGGGCTCAGAATTCAGGGCACACCTACAGCCACCAGTTTTCCTGGGCTTTTGGGGAGGCCTAATGCTATGGCTGTGTGTGGGAACAGATTGTATTCCTGCTCCAGTGGATACGGAGAGTGCCAGAGCTGGGAACCTTGGTGTGGAATGGACGGTGGTGGTTACCATACTGTGTTTCTTAGCTGCGATGGAGGGGTCTGAGAGGCACAGCAACAGCTTTTAACACCAGCCCAGCTCACACAGTGCATCCTGGAGCAGGGACCCTGTGACTGACCTGATTTTCCTGCAGCTTCCTTAGTACTTGGCACATAATAAGACCTTAACAAGTGTTTTTAGGATTATTAATTAAACCCAGGGAGCTAAATTTGCAAAAAGTAAATTTGATTTATGTCAAAGAAATCTAGCCTGTGCAGTTCAGACTTGTTTAGTACCTCCCTACTCCAAAATTCATTTTTAGAAGCACACTGAATTGGCACACAACTACCATGTTTTTTGAGTAGAAATAGAAAGCTTAACAGTCTCCACTTTTGGGCCCAGTGATATCGGATCTACTTTTACAGGTGTGAAAGTTTAAGAAATAGCCAATCATACATTACTGAGTGAACGAAAATAAAAAAAAAGTCTTACTGAGCTAATCTCTATGAGGTAGAAAGTTGGTCCTGTTATGATTGTGGGTTCATTCCAGGTGATGTTAATGTTGTGAGGTGATGTAGCCACTACAATCACGTTTTCCGGAGGACCATCTGGAGCTACAAAAACAGAAACATGGTTACTGAATGTGCAATAGAAATTGTCCACCATCCTCACAGAAGATAAAATCAGACATTGTTATCACACCAAGTTTAAGCAAAGTTTCCATATTTTCCCAAGGTACAGAGGGAACCGTTGAAGCTTTAAGCTCCACTCATTAAAAATTAGCTACACCACACTGCAAGACACCAGAGCTTCCACATGGGAGTTTAGCTATGATGGAGGCACATGATACTTAAAAACCTTGAAAATATGGATTTTTCATGCAAAACCTATTCCCGGATATAGAGAGACTACCCCCCTCCACCTATAAAAAGGGCAGTTTTGGCAACGTTCCATGTAAAAATGGCTTGTGAACTTAGTTGAAGAAAGCGATATCCATTGAGATTAGGGAGAGTGGCAGAATCAAGCAATCAGTTGATCAATAGTATTACTAAGCAGTTACTATGTGCAAAGCACTGTACTAAGCATTTGAGAGTACAATATAACAGAATTGGTAGACATGCTTTCTGCTCACAACAAGCTTACAGTCGTGGTAAATACGATTGAATGAATAAGTAGAAAGAACCAACTGGTATCAGTAAAACTTCTCTTCTCACTTCTCTCCTTCTACAATGGAGCCCGCACACTTTGCTCCTCTACAGCGAACTTTCTAATTGTGCCTCAATCTTGCCTATCTCAATCTATCGTATTTATTGAGCGCTTACTGTGTGCACAGCACTGTACTAAGCGCTTGGGAAGTACAAGTTGGTAACATATAGAGACAGTCCCTACCCAACAGTGGGCTCACAGTCTAGAAGGGGGAGACAGAGAACAAAACCAAACATATTAACAAAATAAAATAAATAGAATAGATATATGTACAAGTAAAATAAATAAATAAATAAATAAATAGAGTAATAAATATGTACAAACATATATACATATATACAGGTGCTGTGGGGAAGGGAAGGAGTTAAGACAGGGAGATGGAGAGGGGGATGAGGGGGAGAGGAAGGAGGGGGCTCAGTCTGGGAAGGCCTCCTGGAGGAGGTGAGATCTCAGTAGGGCCTTGAAGGAAGGAAGAGAGCTAGCTTGGCGGATGGGCAGAGGGAGGGCATTCCAGGCCAGGGGGATGACATGGGCTGGGGGTCGACGGCGGGACAGGCGAGAACGAGGGACTGTGAGGAGATTAGCAGCAGAGGAGCGGAGGGTGCGGGCTGGGCTGTAGAAGGAGAGAAGGGAGGTGAGGTAGGAGGGGGCGAGGTCGCTGCTAAACCCTAGCCTACATACTGCCTCTGGCCTGGAACACCCTCCCTTCTCAAATCCGAAAGCCTCATGTGGGACAGGGACTGTATCCAGCCCGATGGACTTGAATCTACCTCAGCGCTTAGAACAGCGTAGTGACTACTAATACTACAGCTCACAGTGACAAATGGTGCAACTCTATGTCTACAGGAGCATCAATCACTCAAGGGTATTTAGTGAGTGCTTACTGTGTGCCGACCTGTACTAAGCACTTGGGAGGGTAATAATAATACTATAGCAGATGAGAGTTTATCATTTTTAATAAAATTGAATTTGCTATGAATAAAATCTTTTCATGGGCTCTGTATTACTACAAAATAGTTCTTCTGTTTGAAGGTTAATTTCTCAATGTTTTTTTCCTGATTTTAGCTTAGTCAACTGAATTCTCAAATTTAAAAGTGCTTCATTTTTAATTTTAAAAAACCCTGACCCCATGAATTTACAAATTTATTTTCATATTTACATACCACTTAAGTAACAAATAAGTTATGTTTTATCCATTTAAAAGTAGCAGGATAATTTCCACATTGCCAAAAAATTTTCAGAATGCATTATGAAATAAATGCAGTCTACATTTATTTCACCTACTCCATCTGGGAACATACCCAATTTTAAAATTTCCATTAGACAGAAATATTTTTGACTATATTAGAATACGTACATGAATTGTACTCACATAACATTTCCAAGACCTACTGAACCACTGTATAAATGGAATAAAAAGTTAGGGATTACTTCCCCTCAAAAAAGTCCAGTTGTAAACAGAAATTATGTTGCTTAATGCTATCCCCCTACTAGACATTGTTGAGAAACTTTGTCTCACTGGAAACTGTCAAATATTGATTTAAGATTGTTTGTGAAATGAGTCTGGTCAGTAATGGGGTAAGATATCACGATACCCTTTCTCTTATAAATCACAGCAATTTGCTCAGTAGGAGTGACCTATCCGTAGTCTCTCATTCTCTCATAATCCAATCACTTCCTCTCCTAAGCACTTTTCTCCTGGTTTTCACAATAATGCATTTTCTGTAACTAACAACCATCATTTCCTGATTATCATGCTTCTATCCTTGCAGAGGAATGTGGGTCTTATGTGGGTCAGGGTCATCTTTGCCATCCATCTGCGTCTTGATGCGAATGCAGCAGTTAAATGTGTTAGCAGAAAGGTGAGTTTGGATAGCCCATCTTTGGAAAGAGCTTCTTAAAATCCTGATGATCTAGAATGATTTTGATTAAGAATTACGAATCCCTGAAGTGTTTAAAACTGCACTTTAAAGTACATTTAAAGTTTTCTTTCATATATTGACTTGGCTTTCAGTGGAAATACAACTTGAGCTGGAATGTTCTTGTTTTTGTCTAAAACTCTCTCTCTCTCTCTCTCTCTCTGTGTGTGTATGTGTGTGTATGCATATACATTATAAATAAAATAAACAGAGTTAAATGATTTAAAAGCAATATGTATATGCATACGTGTAGACTGAATAGGTCACAGTATAGATACAATTCCTGTGACTGAGAAGTTGGGTAATTTCCACTATGAAAAACATTTTAAAATGTGCCCTTGATAAACAGATAACAATTTGATATGACGGATTTCACACAGAAAGCAGCCAAGAATTTCTCAGATGAGGTTATTGAGAAACTTGTTGAGTTTGGAAAATGATACACACTATTAGTCAGCAATAGATCTGTTTTCATGTCAGCTTTCCTCCATGAACTTAGTTAGGATCCCAATCTATTTTACACTGAACAAAATCCATCTTTATTTCACTTCTGACATCAGCTAGTGCTGATTCAGTGATCTAACCATGCAAAATCTTGTACTATATGGTTGGATAATTAAACACCAAAATCATAAAATTCTCAAGGTTCTCTTTGGATGCACACCTACCACAGGGCAGAGCTGCTTTGGGGTTGCAGAGATCCTTTCCTCACTACAGGTAACTTCCCAAGACTCTTTTGCTGTACAATGGGATTCTGGGAGAGCATCATCAAATTTAGGGATTCACTCCAGATTTTTTTGGCCTGGGTTGGGGAGGATTTTGGTAGCTCTGAAACAAATTGGACTCTGGAGTTTTCTCTCCCTTTTCATATCCTGTTCCTCTAGACTGTAAGCAAAATCTTGTACTATATGGTTGGATAATTAAACACCAAAATCATAAAATTCTCGAGGTTCTCTTTGGATGCACACCTACCACAGGGCAGAGCTGCTTTGGGGTTGCAGAGATCCTTTCCTCACTACAGGTAACTTCCCAAGACTCTTGCTGTACAATGGGATTCTGGGAGAGCATCATCAAATTTAGGGATTCACTCCAGATTTTTTTGGCCTGGGTTGGGGAGGATTTTGGTAGCTCTGAAACAAATTGGACTCTGGAGTTTTCTCTCCCTTTTCATATCCTGTTCCTCTAGACTGTAAGCTCCTTGTGGGAAGGGATCATTTCTACCAACCATATTGTACTATACTTTCCCAAATGCTTAGAAGAGTGCTCTACACACAGTAAGCACTCAATAAATACCACTGATTGACTAACGTCCTATTAGAATGTGTAGCATTAGTTTTTTTAAAGTCACCTAAGTGCTCAGCACACAGCATATACTCAATTAATTGATATACATTGAATAATTAATTAGTAATCAGTTATATTTATTGAGCATTGACTATGTGTAGAGCACTGTCCTAAGCACTTGGGAGAGTAACTACCAACTCTCATATTGTTTAGTAAATGCCAACTTTGTTATATTGTACTCTAATCATCATCAACATAATAATAACAATTGTGGTAATTGTTAAGCACTTACTATGTGCCAAGCACTGTACTAGGTGAGGGGGTAGATATGAGATAATCGGGGTGGACACAGTCCCTGTCCCACATGGGATTTACAGTTTTAATCCCAGTTTTATAGATGAGGAACTTGAGGCACAGAGAAGTGAAGTGACTTGCCCAAGGTCACACACCAGACCAGTGGCTGAGTCTGATTAGGATCATGCTCTTTCCACTAGGCCACGCTGCAGTGCCCTGTACCAGGTAAGTCTTCGTAGAGAAGCAGCATGGCTCAGTGGAAAGAGCACGGGGTTGGGAGTCAGAGGTCATGGGTTCTAATCCCGGCTCCACCACATGTCTGCTGTGTGACCTTGGGCAGTCACGTAACTTCTCTGAGCCTCAGTTACCTCATCTGTAAGATTGGGATTAAGGCTGTGAGCCCCATGTGGGACAACCTGATCATCTTGTAACGCCCCAGCACTTAGAAGAGTGCTTTTCACGTAGTAAGCGCTTAACAAATACCATCATTATTATTATTCATGTACAATTGATTGATTGATTGATAAAGTCTTAAATGGTCACTGCAGGGAGCTGCAGCTTGTGCCATAGCTGGGAACGATAGACAGGTATTACTAGGGAAAGATAGGTAAAGACTCATGAAACATGAAAGCATCAGAAAAGCCAAGTGGGCACTATATGAAAAGGATAAAGTCTCCCCACCTAGACTGTAAGCTTGCTGTGGGCAGGAAACGTCTGCTAATTCTGGTGTACTGTGCTCTCACAAGCACTTAGTACAGTGCTCTGTACACAGTAAGCACTCAATAAATACAATTGATTGATTCATAAAGATCAAATTATGAAGTGGGAAGACCGATCTGACTCACAAGAGACAAGAGAAGTTTTGAATGGAGTGGCAAAGAGCAGGCGGTGGATGGATCAATCAGGCAATCATACTTATTGAACACTTATTGTGTGCAGAGCACTGTACTCAGCGCTTGGGAGAGTAAACTATGACAGAGTTGGTAGATACGTTCCCTGCCCACAACGAGCTTACAGCCTTATATGATGACAACATGGATTCTACTGAACCCTGGCGAAGACATTTACCTCTTTCCTGCTTACCACCACCATTACCCACTGCCTGAGACACATTCTGGATCCCTTTCTGAGTTTTCCCAGATGAACTAATGGATTGCTTTACCTGAGAAAGCACAGTGCTTTCACAGAGAACTCAAGGAATAGGGTTGACTTTTTTTTTTTTTTAAGAGAAAAGACTTTTCTAAATTTGATAACCACCAGAGAGTCTCTTGCTGGCTGGGGGGTTTGCTCCTGTAACTAGTTTTTTTTTTTAATAGAAGGAGATTTCATTTAATGTTTTACATCTCTCATTGCGGGTGGATTTCTAGATTGTTGAGACCATCTTTTACTCACATCCATAGACGGCTGTATAGTAACGTCAGAAAACTCACCTGGAATCCAGCTTAAATGTTTAGGTTGTCATTATATGGCTCTATCTGTCCTTAGATATTGACATGAGATCTTGGTATTTACTCTCAAACAGCTTGATTATTTTCAAGTTATAATAATTGAGATATTTGTTAAGCACTTACTATGTGCCAAGCACTGTAGTAAGTATTGGGGTAGATACAGGGAGAACAGGTATTGAACCCCCATTTTGCAGATAAGGGAACTGAGGCACAAAGAAGTTAAGTGACTTTCAAAAGGCCACACAGCAAATACCTGGAGGGGTTAGGATGTCAGTTGAGGGTCACAGCTAAACCTGAGTCAATACATGTTTTTCAATACCTCTTTCAATTTTAAAATCTCATCAGTTTTTTTGTGCATTTGGTATCGGTAAAGAAAACAAAACAGTCTTTAACAGTCTCTTTTCATCATTTCATTTCTTTCTGATTCTATCCCTTTGAATTTAATATAACATTGGCATTTCAATAGCATTGGGTTATTCTAAATTTCTCAAAGATCATTTATAAGAAGAAAATCTCAGAACTATTGAATAGAAAGAGAAGCTGAAGATGTGAAAAGATTAGAGAAACTAAAACATGAAATGACTGGTTGAGGTTTATTCGAAAAGTCAAAATTACCATGAGGAAAGAATAAGATGATGCTTCTGATTATTCAAAATTGA
The DNA here is from genome assembly GCF_015852505.1 of Tachyglossus aculeatus. NCBI lineage: Eukaryota > Metazoa > Chordata > Mammalia > Monotremata > Tachyglossidae > Tachyglossus > Tachyglossus aculeatus. Next base: position 29,605,710 of record NC_052079.1, on the reverse strand, counting down.
GCTTCCATGGGAAATGGTGGTAGAATACAAGTAAAGTTTTTCTAATGTGGAAGGATTTAGCAGAGGTGCCTTCTCCCAGAAGAGTGATCAAAGTCAGGGGCAAGGTGGGAAGTCAAAGAGTGCATGGGAATCCAGAACTGGCCCTCTGACGCCCTCTGAATGGAAATATTTTATAGCATTTACATGATTTAATAGAAATACAGCCAATGTTCCCAGAGTAAATCATTTCCAATCTCACTGCTGGCAGCAGCAAATAGATCCTTCTCGGGTTTCCTGGAGGTGGCATGACAGAATGAGACTTTTCTGGTTGTGTATTAATCTCTTTCAATAAGTCAATAGATGCACCTTTTTGCATTTACCTTTTGAATTTATATTGTAGTTCCTTCAGAGAAGGGGTCAATTCATCTCCAGAAGTTTTAAAGAGCTACCTCTATTGTATGGCTCTACTACATTTTAATTCAAAGTATGGCTATTATTAATATCCATAAATAATTATTTTGATACTTCTATTTTTTCTTTTCCTCAACAAAATAGAAAGTTCTTGGAAAACTTCTTTCTGTTTGGGGTCTCTCCTTTTTAGATCATGAAGTTACATTCCTTAGAAACTTCTTTGATGAGACATGTTTTGTTGAATTTTTTACCCAACAGATGTTTGGGTAGTTAAAATTCCTCATGAGTATGGTATCCTGTGGTGTTCACAACCTCAAGTGTTGCTCCAGGAATTTGTCCTTGTTTCTGTCTTCCAGTCTTGGTGGTCCACAATAGATTCCCATCAGATTTTTTTTTCACACCACATTTCACACCTAAACTTCTCTCTCTCAAGACGTATAGGTCCTTTAAACTATAAATAATTCTACTCTACACTGGACAGGGATCCTACCAATTATTCTCCCTTTTCAATTTCCACCATTATTACATTCAACTCAATAGGTTTGAGGACTCAGAGCTTGGTAAAAATTTGCTGGGCTTCCATTCTCTTAAAAGAAAATTTATACCATTAAATCATATTTTAATTTTGATGGTATCTACACTTGAGCCTGGACACTTAAAAGTTTGAGTCCTTAAATCTAGCTTTTCCAAAAGTTATTTTTCCTTTGAACTTCTTTCATAACTTTAGATGAACTCCCTAGTCTGGAATATTAAAGTGACCATTTAGGTTAAACAAAAATGTCTGTTTTTCCATCTGTGTAAAATCCACAAAATTCCTGATAATTTGTTAAACAAACTGTGGTAATTTCAACTGAGAAGCAGTGTGGCCTAGTGGATAGAGCACAGACATGGGACTAGCTCTGCCACTTGTCTGCTGTGTGACTTCAGGCAAGTCATTTAACTTCGCTCTATCTCAGTTACCTCATATATAAAATGGGGATTAAGACTGCGAGCCCTATGAGGGAGGCACTATATCCAACCATACTAGCTTGTATCTACCCCATGGCTTACTACAGTGCCTGGTACACAACAAGTGCCTAACAAGTACCATAAAAAACCTAAGAAAACAAAACTGCATAACAAAATGGATTATCTCAAAATGCACTCAATTTCTTCTGATAGAGTCCTTTATTACTAATGTTCATTTTTAAGAATTTTAAAAAATACTTTAAAAAATAAGATTTGATCATGATTTTTGCACCATCACTTTCCTACAAAATTCCAGATATATGGCTTTTTTCTTAATCATTAATATCTAAACACCTTTTCCTTTTTGAAGTCACTTCACCTGGATATGCTTATTCCTTTCTTTGTCAAGTGCAAAATATTGAAGATCATTGTGTGAATTCTATATTTGTAGCTGCCTACTGACAGTGAGATCCTGTGTGCAAGTAGGCTAAAAATAATATACATAGTAATATGAATATACATATGTACATACCCCTCCCCACACACATATACGGTACTCTCCCAAGCACTTGGTGCAATGCTCTGCACAAAGTAAGCACTCAATAAATATGATTGCTATATATACATATATATGTGTGTGTGTGTGTGTGTGTGTGTGCATGTGTGTGTGTGTGTGTGTGTGTGTCTGTATGTAAATGTCCTCCTGCACTGACTGCAAGTAAAATATTTCTAGAGTGCTCAGGATTTCTCTTAAATTTCAAATTTCTTTTTTAATCCAATACTTTTTACCTTCCCAACATCCTCCATTATCTTTCTTCCAAATCAGTCTCTTAGGGATTATGAAATCCCTAATCTTTGAACCAGTAAAGTCATATGACTCAGAGACTGATTACACCTGCCATAGCACTCTTGTATATATTGTGTCCTGAATTATTCATTTGGACAACTCCAGTTGTAAATATTTTTATAGCTCTCACTTCCATTGGAATGTAAACTCCTTGTGAGCAGGGAACATGTTGTATCTTTATTTTGTACTTCCCAAGGACCAAGCGCGGCAAACCATACCAAGAGAATGTTCAATCCTCACCCTGGGCTTCAAGGCTGTCCATCACCTCGCCCCCTCCTACCTCACCTCCCTTCTCTCCTTCTACAGCCCACCCCGCACCCTCCGCTCCTCTGCCACTAATCTCCTCACCGTACCTCGTTCTCGCCTGTCCCGCCATCGACCCCTGGCCCACGTCATCCCCCGGGCCTGGAATGCCCTCCCTCTGCCCATCCGCCAAGCTAGCTCTCTTCCTCCCTTCAAGGCCCTACTGAGAGCTCACCTCCTCCAGGAGGCCTTCCCAGACTGAGCCCTTTCCTTCCTTTCCCCCTCGCCCCCCTCTCCATCCCCCCCATCTTACCTCCTTCCCTTCCCCACAGCATCTGTATATATGCATATATGTTTGTACATATTTATTACTCTATTTATTTTACTTGTACATATCTATTCTATTTATTTTATTTTGTTAGTATGTTTGGTTTTGTTCTCTGTCTCCCCCTTTTAGACAGTGAGCCCACTGTTGGGTAGGGACTGTCTCTATATGTTGCCAACTTGTACTTCCCAAGCGCTTAGTACAGTGCTCTGCACACAGTAAGTGCTCAATAAGTACGACTGACTGATTGATTGATTGACTGATTGATTCAATACATGCTTAGCTGTGTATTTGACGACTACCTGCTTAGTGTGTCATGCATCTACTGGGTTACTCAGATATAGATTCCAATGAAACAAAGAGGCCCCTTTTAAAATGTCTCATTATCTGCAGCAATGAGTGTAGCTCATTGTATTGGGTTGAGTAGACCCCCACAGTCTACTTTCCCTACCCACTCACTGCTGATGAACGGTTCTGAGACTGGAAAGAGAATGACTCGACAAACAGCCCTGATGGAGAACCACCAGGGTATGTGTCATCACTGTACAGCTCATGACTGCCCATTCCCATCCCTCAATCTGTTCTATGCCCAATTTAGAAAAATGTTTGTCAGGCTCTCTCTGCTTTAGGATGAGAAAAACATGTAACCACTTCAAGAAGACTGTACATGTGCATCAAACCCATCCATCCATAGCTGGACGAAGACATGTATAAAGAAAGTTTTTCACTGTTCCATCCCCCTGCTTTTTTATAATAATTAAATTAGAGCATTACCATGAAACAGGAAAGGAAAGGTAAGCAGAGGCAAAGCCTCTGGAACATTTAGGGCTTAGGAACAAGAACATAATCTGGGTAAATAAGGTGCATGTAGTTAAAGAGATGTGGCTCGGATGTGCTATTAGGGACTATTCCACTATCCCAAATAGAGTATCAGACATACTCAGAAAGTCAAAAATATACATCTGTTTTTCTCTATCACCCTCCAGTATGTACCCTAACGGCTTTTTTATTGACAAAGAAAGTGAAACTTTTTAATCAGTGGCTATTACTGAATTCATGTTGCTTGCACTGCCAGCCATTTCTTAAGCACATAAATGGATCCCAGGGGTAATGGGAGATGAGTTTAGTGTCATGCTGCAATTCAGCAAAATGTTCAAAAGGCCATTTTGTGTTAGTTACAGGATTTAATCTAAAACTTTCAAGAACTGTCCCAAACTAGTTAGGGCCTAGTAGGAAAATCTTGTAAAGCTAAAAGGAAACAAAGATTGAATCCCACTTACACGGTTCCACCCACATTCATATTTTCTCAATGCGCATATTTTTCGGTGCCTGAGTTTAGCACTGGGAAGTCCTGAAGCAATCAAAACAATTTTAATGTGCCTTTCAAGGGATTCCCATTGTAAAACAGCCACAAAAATTTTGTTATACTTAATAGAGAACACTGATAATCAGCATAACAAAGCTCCAAAAACATGATACATACATTCAACCATTTGGGATATGGTTAAAGTGAAGGCCAGAGTGAATACACACACACACACACACACACACACACACACACACACACACACACACTTTTATATATATACTTATACATATATGCATATTCGTGTGTGTGTGTGTGTGTGTGTGTGTGTGTGTGTGTGTGCGTGTATATAATATACATAGATTGAAGAAGGTTGGAAACATCACTTACAGCCAGGTAAAGTTTGTGTAGAAATCCAAACTGAGTTGTTTCCATAACCGGCATTTGTGCTCGCAGCTACTTGGAATCTATACCATCTGAATTTCTTTAGTCCATGTACTGTTTCCTCTTCAAAGTTAACTTCAGACACGTATTGGTTTTCCTGATATTCAACACATTCATCAGATTCCCAATCATTGCAGCTGAGGGATCTCAATTGTATAGTGATCTTATAGTTTTGAAAGTAGCCAAGAATAGTTTCTGGTTTGAGCCAGGTCAAAGTTACACTAGTTGATTGGATGTCGGAAAAAGCAATATCTCTGGGAGCACTGGGAACTGAAAAGTAAAATATACAAAATTAAACAGGATGTAATTAGGTTCGTTAGACATTTTATAAAAATCTCTCTGCAAATACAAAGCAAAATTTGTTCCATTACCTCTAATTTTAAGAGATTGTCCATTACCTATGTATTAAATTTACTATTACATTCTAATTTAAGAAAATACTGCACATGTACACAGTTAACAGGATATGTAGTTGGGTAAAAACCGAACAATTCTGAATTGCACTGATGCTTGCATGTCATTCCTTCCATCAGAGACCTTCCTTTCTTTCATCTCTAATGACCTAGAAGCCTTATGCAGTTTTCCAGGAAATACTTAGTGGTAATGTAGCATTTTCAAAACTCTATAAATTGTTATAGTTTAAATGTATTTGGAGAGAAAAATGCATATTCATGAGGGTCTGTAAAAAGCAACAGATATATTACTTTTTAAATCAGTAAAGGTGATTTAAATTGTGTAGGAAGTCATAAATGTAGTAAGACAATTGTAGTGTAAGCAAAAACAAATCGTTTTCATCTGTTTGCATGCATGTGAACATACAGACTTTTGCATATCATATTTATTTTAAGCCAGCAGAATTCTTCCCATCACTGGAGCACATGAGATCTTGTTTAGTGACAAAAACTTAACCAGTGAATCAATACCATGAGTGATAGATACTATTAAACAACTTTTGGTGCAGCCTTAAAACCACTATGAGCATGGTGAACACGCTGTGTTTAATACTCTTGCTCTTGCATACCGAAGACAAAGTCTAAGTGTGCAACACTGGGGTAGTGTATGGGTTAAAATGAAAGGAATAGTTAAGAGAAACTGCGAAATAACTATGAGAGGTAATAATTTCATGTAAACTGTATGTGAATTTCATACTTAAATACACTGGGACCTCCTGATGATTCTATAAATGATTGCAATTCTCTGCGATTTCCTAGTTTCACTGTCACATTCCCCATGGAAATGAACTAAAATTCTCCCCGTGGAATAAGCCCAAAACAGAAATAAAAGTATTCCTTCCCTCACCTAAATTTGTAAAAGTCACTGCTGAGATGAACCCATGACACACTCATAAATTAAGAAGGAAATCTAAAAAATCCACAACAAATAAATCATGACTTTCTCCTTAACTTTGTTCTTCACAATGACCGATTTATATACAGTTAGCCTCAGGATCAAAGACAACATTCCTAATGATATTTTTTCCCCTCTCCAAGACAGTCACCCCAATTCTGATTACCAGAAGTCAAATGTGATAGAGCAAATCCAGTTCTCCCAGCAACAGAGATGGTTTATAACAACAACTGCCCTGTGTATCCTGAGTTTGGTCAGAATCTTGATGTCAGGCTGATATTACATTCTATTATTTAAGCTTCCCCATTTGCACTGCCCTTATTCCTTTGGATTTCTATCCCCTTTTCTACCCATGAACTGCTGGACAGGATGCTACTAACAGAATTCAGTTATAGCAATTAACTCTGTGCAAGTGGTGTCTCTCCTTGATGGCAGATTTGTAAAATGTCTTGGCCTTCTCTATGCTAACTGTCAGTTCTAATACTTGGATTCTTCTGAGAAGCGGTTTCCAATCATCTGCTTGTTGTCTTGTGTGTTTGCTTTTAGAGCACTGAACACAACATGTAGGAGTTCCTGTATGTGTGATTCAAGAATTTTGATAAGGCTCTCAGCCTGCTAAACTGAGATAGTCACTCAGATGATGGAGAAAGTAGTCTGCCACCAACTTTCAGATTTCCTTGTTGCTTTAAAAGAGAACAGGGACAGCTTCAATCAATCAATCAATCGTATTTATTGAGCGCTTACTGTGTGCAGAGCACTGTACTAAGCGCTTGGGAAGTACAAGTTGGACACAACCACCCAAGACAGGGATATCATTATAGTTTACTATTTCCCTTATTTGTCATTTATTTTAATTTCCACCTCTTCCTGTAGACGGAAGCTCCTTATGAGCAGGGACCATGTCTATCAACTATATTTCTCTAAACTTTCCCAAGCAGTTAGTTCAGTATTCTGCCCCCAGGTGGTGCTCAATAAATACTATTGAGACATCATTACACCATGCTATGCATGCATGATTTCACATGACATCACTTCACTGTGCTGCATGTTCACATGGCATAACATAATGACATAACATACAACATTTAGGGTTACTCTGTCAGAAGACTTGTTTCTCCTCTCCTGCCCCACAAGGGGCTCAAGCAAATTGTGTTGGACCCAGTCCCTGCCCCATATGGGGCTCACAGTCTCAATCCCCATTTTCCAGATGAGGTAACTGAGGCACAGAGAAGTGAAGTGCCTTGACGCAGGTCACACCGCAGACAAGTGGTGGAGCCGGGGTTAGAACCATGACCTCTAACTCCCAGGCCCATCATGTATCCACAATACCATGGTGCTTCTCTAGTACAGTACTCTATACACAATAACCACTCAATAAATATCATGGATTAATTATTTATAAATACCACACCGAGGCCCTGAATTTCTCCTATCTGAATTGTGGTAAAGAAATCCTCTGAGCTCCATGGTCACTTGATGCCAAAGTGGAATTCTGGTAATAATAATAGTAGTAGTAATAATAATAATATTTTTAAGCATTTACTATGTACTATGCACTAAAACTCTGGGATAGTTACAATATAATCAGGTCCCACATGGGGCTCACAGTCTAACCAGGAGGGAGAAAAGGTACGAAATCCCCATTTTGCAGTGGAAGAAACTGAGGCATAGGGCGGCTAATGACTTGCCCGAGGGCACACAGCAGGCAAGTGGTAGAGTCAGGATTAGAACCCAGATTCTCTGGCTCCCAGGCCTATGCTTTTTCCACTATGACACCTTGCTTCTTATTGTGCATGATGAATGATATTATTCAGTAGTTGGTTCAGGAGAACTCTACCTCACTACAGAGTAATAAGATTTCACTAAAGCATCTGGAGTCAACAATCTCTTCCTTCTTGAATATGGTGATAATGATGTGTGAAGTCTTGTGACATTTTCCCAGTAATTAATACACTGACTCTCAGACTATGTTGTCAACTGATGAGAGCACTTTCTCTTACACATTTCATACGTTAGTTTATAACAGCTTAGAAAGTATATTGTCCGGCCCAGAAGCTTTGTAATTCTTCATGGTCTGAACTGCATTCTTGGTAAGCTCACCGTGGGCCGGGAATGTGTCTACAGGGAGTGTCTTTACTGTAGTCTCCCAAGCACTTAGTACAGGACTCTGCATAAAGTAAATGCTCACTAAATCTGTCTGAACGATTTCCAGTAGAAGAGTGAAACATCCTGGACTGGCAATCAGTATTTGTTTATTTGTACCTGTTTACCTTTTCCACGTTTACAGATAGAATTATAATTTGCTAATGGGTAACGCTCAGTACATTTAATTAGAACCTGCCCGATATTGAACATTATTTCTTGGGGAACCAAAGAAGAGATAAGAGCATCTCTCTATTCCACCTCCCCTTAATTTCTATTTGAACTCACTTTAGGCCACTGTTTCTAGTGGGGAATGTCTGCCTTTTCAAACCACATTTTACAGTTGCCAGACAGCCAAGCAGTTCTATCTACTGTACAATGAGCTTGGAAAGCCATGGCAAGGCTGGGTGGGAAGACAACATCTTGCTTCTGTTGAAACATCATCCAAGGTCATGAACAAAAGAAAAATTGGGAACTTTGGCCAGCTTGCTCAAGGATGCCCAAATCCCCACAATGTTTGAATCCCTGAATAGGGTTAAGCTGCACTGGGCTGAGCTGATTGAAAATATAAACTACTGCACAGGCTTAATGGGCAATGAATGAGATTTTGGAAGTAAGAAGCAGTTGGGATGGCGTTGCCTTGGTCCTCTAAAGATGTCTGAATGATAACTATAATAATAATAATGATAAGAATAATAACAATACTAATAGGGGCATTTGTTATGCTATTACTATGTGTCAAGACTGTAAGCTTCTTGTGGGCAGGGAATGTGTAATGTAATTGTAATGTTTATTGTTGCTCTGCACTCAGTAAGCACTCAATAAATATGCTTGAATGAATAGATGAATATATTATGCACTGGGGTGCTGGATCAGCTTGCAGTATGACCCTGAGCAATTCCCTTTACCTCTCTGAGGCACAGATTCCTCATCCATAAAGGGGGGATAAGATACCTACACTCCCCACTTGTTAGATTGTGAGCCCCTTATGAGACTGGGACTGTGACTTAACTGATTATTTAGATCTAGCCCAGTACTTTCAACAGTCACTCATAGCATTTGGGTATTTCACTCCTATCCTCAGCACTAATGTACACATGTATTTTAATTTGTATCATCAATAATTTATTCAAGTATTCCCTACTGATTGGTTGCTAATACTCAATGCTATATTAGAAAAGCAGTGTGGCTTAGTGGAAAGAGCATGGGCTTGGGAGTCATAGGTCGAGGGTTCTAATCCTGCTCCACCACTTGTCTGCTGTGTGACCTTGGGCACGTCACAACTTCTCCATGCCTCAGTTCCCTCATCTGTAAAATGGGATTCAAAGTGTGAGCCCCATGTGGGACAACCTGATTCCTGTATCTACCCCAGTGCTTAGAACAGTGTTTGGCACATAGTAAGTGCTTAACAAATAACACAATAATTCAACGCTTAGAACAGTGCTGGACACATTATAAGCGCTGAGAAAATGCCATCATTATTATTACTTAGTGGAATGCCTAATAAATTCCATTATTATCTCCACAACTTGCTTCCTTCATTCCTGTGCACGAACTACAGTACGCTGCTTGCGGAAATCCAGATATCCAGCCGCCCTCATCCACCACAAGTTCTTCCTTGGCTGTTCTAACTCTGCCCTCTCTACTGCCAGGCAAAATTATTTCTCCATCTTTATTGACTCCTATGCCCATTGCTCTCACCAATTGTTTCAGATGTTCAACTCCCTCCTCCAAACCCTCACCATGCCCGCCCCCGCCCGCCCATCTCTTGCCCCTAATGACCTGGACACACACTTTATTGAGGAAACTGAAACCATCAGGCATGACCTCCCTAAAATCTCCCCTGCTGCTCTCCAGTTCCTTCCTCCTCCTGCCCCTTCTTCAACAATCCCATCTTTCCCAGCAGTATCTCAAGAGGAGATCTCTTGTACTCTTAAAATCCACCCACCTCTACCTGGGCCTCCAATCCTATCCCATTGCACCTTATCAAAGCACTTGCCCACTCCTTTCTTTCCTCCCTGACTGCCATCTTCAACTGTTCACTCTTCAGTGGTGTTTTCCACACTGCTTTCAAACATGCTTATGTTTCCCCATCCTAAAAAAAACCCTCCCTTGACCCTACATCTCCCTATCTCTCTCCTACTATTCCTCTCCAAACTCTTGAGCGAGTTGTGTACACCCACTGTCTGCAGTTCCTCTCCCCAATTCTCTCCTTAACCCCCTCCAATCTCACTTCCAACCCCCTTTTTCGACAGAATGTGCCCTCTCAAAGGTTAACCATAATCTCTTTCATGCCAAATCCAATGACCTCCAATTTCATTCTAATCCTCCTCAACCTCTCAGCTGCCTTGGACAATGCCAACCACCCACTTCTTCTGGAAACATAATCCAATATTGGCTTTACTGATACTGTCTTCTCCTGGTTCTCCTCCCTATCACTCTGGTCGCTCATTCTCAGCCTCTTTCACTGATTTCTCCTCTACCTCCCACCCCTAACTGAGGGTGTTTCTCAGTTCTGCATCCCGTTCTATTCTCCATCTACACTTCCTCCATTAGAGAACTCATTCAGTACCATGGCTTCAAGAACTGTTTCTATGTGGGCGATTCCCAAATCTACATCTCCAGTACTGATCTCTCTCCTCTTTAATCTCACATTTTCACCTGCCTTCAGAACATCTCTACTTTGTTGTCCCGCCAACACTTCAAACGTAACTTGTCCAGAACAGAACTCCTTATTTTCCCACCCAAGCTCTGTCCACCCCATGATCTTCCTATCATTGTAGATAGCACTACAATTCTCCCTGTCTCACAAGCCCTTGGTGTTATCCTCAACTCATTGCTCTAATTCAAATCACATATTCAATCTGTCACCACATACATTCGGTGAAAACTTTACATCACTAACATCCAACCTTTCCCCTCCATCCAAACTGCTACCATATCAATCCAAGAACTTATCCTATTCCACCCTGATTCCTACTTCAGCTTCCTAGCTGACCTCCCTGCCTCCTGTCTCTCCCTACTCCAGTCCATACTTCACTATGCTGCACAGATAATTTTTATATAAAAACGTTCAATCTATGTTTCCCCAACTCCTCAAGAAAATCCAGTGGTTGCCCATCCATCTCCTTATCAAACAGAAACTCCTTACCATAGGCTTTAAACTACTCAATCATCTTTCCCCTTCTTATATTACCTCACTGGTTTTCTACTGCAACCCAGCTTGCATGCTTTGCTCCTCTAATGTCAACCTACAAACTGTTCCTCCATCTCATCTACCTAACCACCAATCTCTTGCCTATATCCTTCATCTGGCCTGGAATGCCCTCCCTTTTCATATCCAACAGATGATCACTCTCCCCAACTTCGAGCCTTATTAAAAGCACATCTCCTTCAAGTAGGCTTCCCTGACTAAGCACTCATTTCCTTTTCTCTTCCCTCCCTTCTGTATCACCCATGCACTTGGATTTGCATCCTTTATTCATCTCTCCCTCAGCCTCAGGGGGATTATGCACATATCTGTAATTTATTCAAATTAATGGTTGTCTCCCCCTCTAGACTGTAAACTTGCTGTGGGCAGGGAATGTGTCTACCACCTCTGCTATGTTGTACTCTCCCAAGTACTTAGTACAGTGTACTACACACAGCAAGCACTCAATAAATATGAATAATTGAATGATTGATTTTTAAAAAGTTAAACTAAGATGGTCACATGAAGCACTCAGCAAGTTGGATTTATTAACAAGTGTCTGGATCAGAATGAATGTAATCCGTTTGCTCTTGTAATCTCTGTTCTTGTGCATCAGATGCAATTTCAATATTTCCTGTTATGTCAAGGGTAGTCAAAATACATTCAGAGAAAAGCGTCTTTCAAAACCACCATATTAATTTCATGAATTACTAATTGTGATGATGAAAACTCCAGAGGATACTATATATTCAGTTCAGTGACATCTCCCAGCAGCATTTCTAACAAATTATCCACAAAATCTAATGATATGTTTTCAGATAGAGACACCCAGTATCTAAATAACTCTCTGATGGAAAATTACATTGCTTCTGAAGATGCCCTTGAAAGTAGCTTTAAAGATTTAATGCAGTAGCCAACAAGACATACTAATGAAGTACAACTGGCTCAGTAGATGTTACAGAAAATCTGATAGACAAGCCAAATAACGGTGGAAAATATATTTGTCTCTCATTTATTTTAAAAAACCCCACATTTCCAATTGTCTTTGCGCATCTCTGTATGTTTTATATTGGCCATTTCTCTATATGGAATGGAACTTTTCTCCAGCAGCAATGGAATGAAGCAGAAATATATATTAGGGTTAGTCTTTTTTAACCTTTCCTATGCAACCATGCTTGAAGCAATAATAAGCCATCTAGAACCTGGTGTCAGAATACAATTCCAACTTTCTAGGAAATTCTTCCAAATCTAAAGGCTGACAGCAGTATCATGTAAAGCCATCATATCCATAGGATAAAGCATGTACACACATGCAAGATGATGTGAAGATAATTATGACCCATTTTTCAGGATTCCCAAAGCATTACTGAGCATATGAGGCAATATACCACCTTGACCCTAGCCAAGAATCTCATCTGTAATGGCGTTCAACAATGTTGCTGAATTATGTGATTCCTGTGTCAAACAGGGACTGTGTCTGATCTGATTACATTGTACCTACTCTGGCACTTAACACAAGCCACAGTTATCACTATTATGTTACCTTTTCGAAGGCTGCGAGGGTAGGCAAAGGGACAAAAGTGAAATGACAAAGGGCATGTTCTTAGACGCAGACATAATTGGTACCAATGTGGCATCAAACTGGATATCTACAAAGCAATGCCTCTTCCTCCAGGAAGTATTCCTCACAATTCACAGCACCTCCAGTTGCATCCAATGCAACAGTCACTCATGGCATGTGGGTATTTCACTCCTATCCTCAGTACTAATGGTCTAATTTGTATCATCAATAATTTACTCAAGTATTCCCTTCTGATATGTTCCTAATACTATGTTATATTATCTTGTTCTTACTTCTGCTCCCATTGATTGAGAAAACCCAAGATTTTACAAACAGCTTTCCAGGGTTCATGGCTCCATTGGTAATTTCAAATGGAAAGTGGCTGCCAAAATCACTAGGAGGGATAACCAAAATTACATTAAACACCACAAGGCAACGTCACCCAGTAGAGAGGTCACAGGCCCAGGAGTCAGGAGACCTGGGTTCTAATCCTGGCTCTGCCACTTGCCTGCTGTGTAACCTTAGACAAGTCATTTAACATTTCTGTGCCTCAATCAATCAATCATATTCCTTGAGTAATTACTGTGTGAAGAACACTGTACTAAGCACTTTGGGACAGGACAATGTAACAGAGTTGACACATTCCCTGCCCACAACAGGTTTACAAGTCAAGAGGAGACAGACATTAATATAAATTATGGATATGTACAAAAGGTTTGTGGGGATGAAGGAGGGGTGAATAAATGTGCAAGTCCAAATGTAAGGATGACATAGAAGAGAGTGGAAAAAGAGGAAATCTGGGCTTAGCCAGGGAAGTCCTCTTGGAGGAGATCTGCTTTTATCAAGGATTTGAAGAAGAGAAGAGTGATTGTCAGTCAGATATGAAGAGGACAGAGTTCCAGGCAAGAGGCAGGATGTGAGTGAGAGGTCAGGGATGAGATCGAAGTATAGTGAATAGGTTGGCATTAGAGGAGTGAAATATGTGGGCTTGGTTCTAGTAGGGAATCAGAGAGGTAAGGTAGGAAGGGCTAAAGTGAGTGAGTACTTTAAAGTCCATGGTGAGATGTTTCTGCTTGATGCAGAAGTGGATGGGCAATCACTGCTTCTCTGAGTTGGTAAGCACTAATCACTCAATCAGTGATAGTCATTGAGTGCTTACTGTGTGCAGAGCACTGTACTAAGCTCTTGGGCGAAAGCAGCTTTTTCGTACTGTACCCTTAAAATATAGTAAAACACTTTCTCTGGCCTCTTAGAGTGAGCATTTCTTTAAGGGAAAAGGTGTGTCCTACCAACATAGGACATATGATGGAGTTGTTTCTGCAAGTAGTGGAGATGATCTGCATTGAGTCATCCAAACTCTCTCACCTGGTTCCCCTTCAGACTGTAAGCTCTTTCAATCAAATCAATAGTATTTATTGAACATTTACTATGTGCAGAGCACTGTAACAAGTGCTTAGGAGAGAACAAGCAGCTTGGCCTAGTGGCAAGGGTATGGGCTTGGGAATCAGAGGATGTGGGTTCTAATCCCTACTCCTCCATTTGCTGTGTGACCTTGGACAAGTCACTTAACTTCTCTGTGCCTCAGTTACCTCATCTGGAAAATGGGGATTAAGAAAGAGGCCCATGTGGGACAACCAAATTACCTCATATCCAGTGCTTAGAACAGTGCTTGGCACGTAGTAAGCACTTAAATACAATTATTACTATTATTATTATAATACAACAGAATGAGCAGACACATTCACTGTCCATAACAAGCTTACAGAGAATATGTCTACCAAGGATGTAGTATTGTACTTGCCCGAGCACTTAGTACAGTGCTGTGCACACAGTAACCACTCAATAAATACCACTGATTGATTGATTACTCAAAGAAAGCACTGGGAAAGGGCTGGTAGGGAAAAAGGCATGGACTGTGATCACAGAACAGAATGTCCTGGTAAGGCATTTTTTAATATGGTACTCAGATTAGCCTAGTAGGTTAAGGAAGGTCTTTTTGACTGACTTGAAAAAAAGCCTAATTCAATCCTATATTCCTATTAACTTAACAGCACTCTTAAAATGAACTTGAAAGCACGTTTGCCTTTTGATAATGTTGAATAAACAAAATTATTAACACTTGAACATACCTAAGAATAATAATAATAATAATTGTGATATTTGGTAAGCGCTTACTGTATGCCAGGAACTATTCTAAGTGTGGGTTAGACACAAGCTAATCAGGTTGGACACAGCCCCTGTCTCACATAGGGTTCACAGTCTTAATCCCCATTTCACAGATAATGGAATTGAGGCACAGAGAATATATGTGACTTGCCCAAGGTCACACAGCAGACAAGCGATAGAACAGGGTTAGAACCCATGTCCTGACTTCCAGATCAGTGCTCTTTCCATGCTGCTTGCCTAATAATGACCATATGGGGGAGATTTTCATACGTATTACAATTTATAAGCCATGTTGATTATTAACAGTTCCTTAAATTAAATCTAGCGTAAATACCGACCTGTTCATAGAACTTCCTAAATTGAATATTTTACAATGTGAAAACTATCCTCCAAATGGAATAAAATGCATCATATTAACGGGCTAATTTATATTAATTACTGAGTAGGTTTCTGTCCATCATTCAGTGGTACTTAATGAGTGCTTACAGCGTGCAGAACACTGTACTAAGCACTTTGGAGAGTTCAACAACAAAGTTGGTAATCATGGCTTCTAATTGGCCAGACTTCTAAAATATTTTTTATTAATTTACCTAAACTCTACTCTACAATTGCCTAATAATATTTTAGAAGAAATGGGAAGGAGTGTGGCCTTGTGGAAAGAACTCAGGCTTGGGAGTCAGAAGGACCTGGGTTCTAATCCTGATTCTACCACTAGACTACTGGGTGACTTTGGGCATACAACTCAACTTTGCTGTGCCTCTGTTACCTCACCTGTAAAATGGGGATTTTACTTAAGACAATGATAATAATCAACATAGTTTATAAATCACAAATATCCCTATATATACACATATAAATATATGTACATATATGCCATATTATATATATGAAAATGATTCCCCATATGGCCATTATTAGACAAGTAGCATGGCATAGTGGAAAGAGCATAGACCTGGATGTCAGAAAGTCATGGGTTCTAATAGCAGTTCTGCCACTTGTCTGTTGTGTGACCTTGGGAATGTCACTTCACTTCTCTGGCTTCAGTTACCTCATCTGTGAGTCCCATGTTGGACAGGGACTGTGTCTCACTCGATTTGCTTATATCCACCCCAGTGCTTAGTACAGTGCCAGACGCATAGTAAGCACTTAACAAATATTACAAAAAAGTTTATGTTGATTGACCAATTCCTTTGAATAATTAGGTTGAATCCATTCAACCTGATAGGTCATTTAAATAGATCAATCAGAAGTACATAGTTACACAAAGGCTGTATTAGCAATATAAAAATGAGGCTATTTAGACTGCACTTACAAATGGCAAGTGACCCTCAATGATTACAGCATCTTCTTGCTTTGATGAACTGCATGTTGGACCAGACTATTTCAAGACAAGAGCCCTATTGGGTTACACATACAAGCAGGATTACACCAACTTTAGCATGGAGAATCAGATTTCCATTCTTCAAGAATGACTAAAAAAATCCAGTCTTTTTTCTACCCACAGATGGTACTAATTTGAAGACGTCATTCCATGCTTCCTAGAGTAATCATGCAGCTTGTTTAGATTTTCTAAACATGACTGAACTAAGATGAAGTGATCAATGTTCACCGTGAAGGAAATTGACAAGTTTCTTATTCAGAATTGATCCACATTACTTACTTGAATCATAGTTAAAACAAAGCTCTTTATATTAATTTACAAATGATTGTTTCCATTGTCACAGATCAGACTTTAAAAATGCAAATGAAGGAGCATAAGCCTTATTTCTCACCTTCTCTTATAAACTTACTGAAGAATTGCACAGACCTATGTGAAGAGAGAAAACTCTTTCTCATCCCATGCCAGTCTCTATGTCAAAAGCAAAATAGAAAAGAAGTTATAGTAATAATAATAATGATGGCATTTATTAAGCGCTTACTATGTGCAAAGCACTGTTCTAAGCACTAGGGAGGTTACAAGGTGATCAGGTTGTCCCACGGAGGGCTCGCAGTTAATCCCCATTTTACAGATGAGGCAACTGAGGCACAGAGAAGTTAAGTGACTTGCCCAAAGTCACACAGCTGACAACTGGCAGTGCCAGGATTTGAACCCATGATCACTGACTACAAACCCCGTGCTCTTTCCCCTGAGCCACGTTCTCTGCTAGAAGCTGCTTCTTTGCTTAGAAGCAGCATGGCTCAGTGGAAAGAGCATGGGCTTGGGAGTCAGAGGTCATGGGTTCTAATCCTGGCTCCACCACATGTCCGCTGTGTGACCTGAGGCAAATCACATAACTTCCTTGAGCCTCAGTTCCCTCATCTGTAAAATGGGGATTAAGACTGTGAGCCCGACGTGGGACAACCTGATCACCTTGTATCCCCTCCAGTGCTTAGAACAGTGCTTGGCACATAGTAAGCGCTTAACAATTATCATCATTATTATGATTACTACTACTCAATCCGCTCCCTGTGCACAAGTTCCTTCCTCCTAGGGAGCTTCACGGAAAATCCCACCTTCCACTTTCCGGACTTCAAACCCTGCTTGGAAAATTGGGTAACCTAGTAATTTCAACTGTGAGCCGATCATACAGTAGCGACTAAAAACCATACTTCTGCCAAATCATCTTGTAGGAGTCCTACGGAATAACACTTGGTAGATAGAGCAAAATGTGCCAAACCTTCTCGAAAGCAGCATGGCCTAGCAGAAAGAGCTTGGGTGTTGGAGGACCTGGGTTCTAATCCCTTCTCTGCCCCATTCCTGCTGTGTGACTTTGGGCAAATCACTTAACTTCTCTGGGCCTCAGTTCCCCCATCTGCAAAATGGGGATCCAATACCTGTTCTCTCACCTACATAGGCAGTGAGCCCACATAGGACAGATTATCTGTTTCTACCTCAGCACTTAGTACAGTGCTTGACACATAGTAAGTGCTTCAATAGCCCATTTATTTTTGATTATTATTATGGGGTCATTGAAAGGTCCTTGAAAGGTTCTTCACCACTTGTACAACCTTAATAAACATGGACTGTTTATTAATCATTTATTAATAATGACTGATATCAAAAAAGATGGAGCAATGGCTTAAATTGTCAATGGCAACAAAAGCAACCCACAAAACTATAAGTACATGAGCACAACAAACCTCATTTGGTGAAAATAATCATTTAATCAGATAAAAATACCCCATAAACAGACAGTGTGAACCTTTGAGGGCCAAGGACCGGGTTTACTTCCTACCAATTTATTCTTTCCCAGCACATAGTACATTGTATTGCATAGAATAAGAGCCTAATTACTATTTCTACTAATACTTTGGCATACAAAAACCTGACAAAGGAAATCAAAGAACATTAGATATTCAGGTAAATGTAATGTAGCACTCTCAAATGCTTGTCTCTAAAATTGAAGGCTCAGGACTACATAGAATAATAGCATTCAATATTTCAGTACAAAAGATTGTTTGACAGCCATGAATGTCATTAAATAAGACAGTATCATTTAA
Source organism: Tachyglossus aculeatus (assembly GCF_015852505.1). Taxonomy (NCBI): domain Eukaryota; kingdom Metazoa; phylum Chordata; class Mammalia; order Monotremata; family Tachyglossidae; genus Tachyglossus; species Tachyglossus aculeatus. The sequence continues at coordinate 29,587,321 of NC_052079.1, read as the reverse complement.
TCCCTTGAATTTCTCCTTTCTTGAATTTTAAATCTCTATAAAAATCATAATGCCTCTCCGCTTCTACTAACCAAAGAGTAACTGTGCATACAAATGCAGAATAAAATAAAAAAAATGCTATAACCATCATGATTATAGAGGTTTTGTGAATACGGTGAGGAATTACGGCATTTTAAGTTTCTTCTTCTTAAAGAATATAATTTTCACTTCATTTCAAGCTACTAAAATCAGTGAAAGAAAGAGGCCAAATGTCTCTGAAGTGCATAACAGAGCTCTTTGGAAAAAAGGTGTGGAATGTCCCCAGTGAAATTCTGCAACCAGATCGACTATTCCCAACTTAATTTGCTATTGCTCCGTCTCCTTTACCCTTCAATGCACTTCCACTCTGTTTTCCTTTTCCTCTTTTCTTCTTTATTGCTCTTTGAGCTATGAAATTGCCTTGAACTCATGAGGGTACGGTGCCTTTTAAAAGTCCCACAAAGGAAGGAATACATGTAGTGATCTCTAAGGTAGTGGCTTTCACAGAGAAATCATGTTTCTTTTAGGTTTTCTCCTCTCAAATAACTGGAAGATTCTAATCACCCCAAAATATCTGGATTGGTTCCAGATCATATTTTACAATTCAAAGACAAATATTGGCATAGCAAATGAATTAGTTAATCGGATAGCCACATTCTGAATTAGGCTAGCCCTGTCAAAGAGAACATGACTGCAAGTAATAATAATAAGAAGGATTTATTAAATGTTTACTGTGTTCCAAGCACTGTACTACTGAAGGGGGTAGGCATAAGAAATTCAGGTCAGACAGCTCTGAAGTTCTGAAATAACAACGTATTTTGAATCACAAGTTATGGTTCATAATGCTGTGAGATTTTGAAATGTAGCTTAAGGTTCTGCAAATTTTGCCACAGTTTTTAATCATCTTTTGTTGGTACACTGTTATTATTCCCATGATTCCATATGCTTGGAGATTATTCAGGAAACATACAGGCCTGATCCCAACCTTCCAAAATCTTTGTAATCTAATGGGGAAGGTGAGGAGACACAAATTGATCCACAGCTCACTGATAAATCATTAGTAAAACTTAACGTAAATATGTGAGTGTTCACAGCTTGGAAGAAGAGCAAAACCACAATGGTGCAGGAGTCAGTTGGGGAATATCTTGTGGCGAACGATACTTTTTAGAAAAGCTAAAAGTCCAATGTGCTTTTCACTGGGCAAAAGAGCAAAATGAGTTTTTTTAGTCATTTTTCACTAATGAGAATTTGGACACAAATTTATTAATCAACTTGCTCCAGGTCACTAAGTAAATGCAAAGGTATCATAGCAATTTTCACTCACTGAATCAATTGTAATTATTGCATGCTTACTGTGTGCAGAGTACTGTACTAAGCACTTGGAAAAGTGCAGTACAGTAGAGTTGTTAGAAATGATCCCTACCCTCAAGGAACTAAAAGTAAAATCAGCCTGTGTTTCTTCTTGTCATTAAATATTGAAGCCTTTTGCATACTACTACTACTACTATTAATCATTATTCGTTAAGTTCTTACTATATGCAAAGTACTGTACTAAGCTCTGGAGTAGATTTAAGATAATCAGGTCCCACATGGGGCATACCGTGTAAGTAGGAGGGAGATCAAGTATTAAGTCGCCATTGGTGAGCTGAGATAACTGAGGCAAAGAGAATTGAAGTGGCTTGCCCAAGGTCACACAGTATACGAGAGGCAGAGCAGGTATTAGAATCCAGTCCTGTGCTCTATCCACTAGGCCATGATGTTTCTCCTTGAGTTTATAATTCTTTGTTGTCATAAATATGTATTTCTTATAAATGAAGAATCTTAATTATTGGGCACTTAATATGTGCTGAGCATGAGCTCTACGGTGAATACAAAATAGTGAAATTCAGACTAGGACCCTGCTCCAAACACAATAAATTCTAGCCAGAATCTTTACATTGCCAGAGCATCAATAATGCTTACTTTAAATATTAAATATTGGCAGCTACTTGTATAGAAACAGCTTTCATAAACAAATTACATCTTACTGAATTTACCAATAACTTGGTTTCTCAAAAAGACAAAGACTCACCTACCATGGAAAAGGCAGAATTCTGTATGTATGTAGGCAAATCAATACAATGAGTCACAGAAGACAAAAGGATCAAGAGACTGTGGCTAACATTGAAGATTTCAAAAAAAAAAAAATGGGATGACGGTCAAAACTGCTCTGGAAAATTCTGACTGCAGCTGGACCGGACAGGAATGGTAGACAGAGTAATAGGATATGCTCCAGTTCCTAAATAAGTTAATAAAAAGTCAGCCTACTGAACAGCTGGCTTTATCTGGAGTTTGGATGAGGAGAATAGTGGCAGCCTGTGAGCATGGATAGTGGTAATGGCATGGGTTAGGGGTTGAAAAAATAGAGTTACAGAATCATGGAAAATGGTTTTCGAAATGAACTTGGATTTTCTAATTTTTTTTTTAATTTGTATGCTCTGAAGATTTGTTAAAGTTCAGGTTTCTAAGCTGACATGTAACAGTGAAATGAACAAATAAATCAGTGTTCTGGACACTAAGTGCTCTGCACACAGTGAGTGCTCAGTAAATACCATCGACTGACTGGCTGATGTAAATGAAGAACTTTCTGCAGATTTTACTATATCTGAGTTTAAATGGTTTTGGTGATGGAATAGAAGATTTTAGATATATTTGCATAGATTATTTACCTAGATTATTACCCTCACAACCACCAAAATCCACCTTTTCCCCTCCAATCAATCACATTGAATGCTTACTGTATGCAAAGCACTGTATGAAGCAGTGGGGGAATATGATATAACAGAGTTGGTAGATACGGTCTTTGCTCACAAGGTTCTTATAGTAACTTCTACCGCAGTGATCCTAGCACTTATCCTATCCTACCTTGACTACAGCATCAGCCTTCTTGCTGACCTCCTTGCCTCCTGTTTCTCCCACTCCAGGCCATAACTTCACTCTGCTGCCTGGATCATTTTTCTATAAAAATAATCCCTACTCCTCAAGAATCTCCAGGGGCTGCCCATCCACCTCTGCATCCAACAGAAACTCCTTACCTTTTGCTTTAAAGCACTTGATCACCTTGATCTCTTGATTTCGTACTACAACCCAGCAAGATTACTTCTTTTCTCTAATGCCAGCCTACTCACAGTACCGTGATCTCATCTATCTCACCATCAACCCCTTGCTTACATCCTGCTTCTGGCCTGGAACTTCCTCTCTTTCAGAGCTTTATGAAAATCACATCTCCAAGAGGCCTTCCCTGATTAAACCCTCATTTCCCCTATTCCTGCTTCCAAGTGGAAGGGCAACGCAGAAGGATTTGTATCCTTCACTGACCCCACCATCAGTCCCTCAGCACTTTTGTACATATTTAGAACAGTGCTTGGCACATAGTAAGTGCTTAAATACCATCATGATCATCATATTTGTAATATAATGTCTGTCTCCCCCTCTAGACTATGAGCTCCTTGTGGGCAGGGACTGTGTATACTAACTGTGTTATATTATACTCTCCCAATGTTTCTCATAGTGTTCTGCACACAGTATGCACTCAGTGAATATAACTGAATAATTAGAAAACTTTTGAATGCATTTTCAGGGTCTCACAAGGTGTACTACGAAATTACTTGGGGATGTCTAAAGAAATCTGTCTATGAGACTACCCTAAATAAGCACTTAAAACAAATGATTTTACTGTTAAATCCAATACTATAAATGCTAATTAAGTCTTCGCTTCTCTTCGGCCTCTTCAGAACACAAAAATGCAGCCTAACAGCACAGGGGAGAATTCCTTTTCTCCACTCTCATCTTGTATTCTTTGCTAGAACCTGGCCTCCGTCCAGCTGGCTCACATAGAGAATTCCCTCCTGGCATCTGCCACCAACCTGATCATCAGGAACACTGTTCAAAGGGATGCATATGGAAGCTGTCATACAGTGGGGCAGAGATGCATATGGGAGTTGTCATTCAGTGAGCAGCTGTGGGCTTTGGGATTCACTAGGCGCAGTAGTCTGCCTCCCTTCCTAGCTGCCATCCTACCCCAAAATGGCTCATGTCCCAAAGTTTGCACTGGATTTTGTATTCATGATCAGAGATCCTCCATGTTTCCATGTTTAGAAGAGAAGCTAGGCATAGTTGCTCCTCAAATAAATCCTCAAAATGTCACCGCTTTTGCATTAATGTGAGCCTACTCTCTGTACACTGCAGATAAGAGATTGCTCTTACCAAATTGGTAAGAAGCATGAGAAGCAACAAGTTCTAGTGGATAGAGACAGGGCTGGGAGTCAGAAGGATGTCACTTCTCATCCCTGCTCCACAACTTGTCTACTGTGTGAATATGGACAAATTGCTTAACTTCTCTGGACCTCAGTTACCTCGTTTGTAAACTGGGGATGAAGACTGTGAGCCCCATGTGGGACAGAAACTGTATCAAACCAACTGTTTGGCAACTCACAAACCTCTTGTGTACCTTCACAGCCATGTCAAAGGGGGGCATGTTAGAGCTACTGTACGGGAAACCTAGAAACCACCACCAAATTTCCGGCAGGAATGCTGCAATGATCCAATATCAGCCCACTCCTATACTGAAGTAACCAGTAAAGCAGGTGCAAATTTGGGGCTACCAACCTACCACGTGAAATACAGTCAATTAGGCCAAAAATAGTACCTTTGAGTCCTAGAATAGGGAATCCCATACCTGCAGCATCTAGCACTAGATAACAGAGCCAACCATAGTCCAGTGCAGTTGAGAGAAAGAGGCAGCCACAATGCAGCCTTCTCCAACATTGCCACACTGAATTATTGACAGCAAAAGGGATGAACTCCTGTTATTTCCACCCCTTCCAGCATCCTGGTCAGTAGCTAACGTTTTGTATTTGTAAGTAGAATGAGTAGTAGTAATAGGAAGAAAAGTGTTCATTTTGTGCCCAATGAGTTCAATGCACCATACCAAATGCTTGGGAAAGATTTTATCTCCATTTTATAGATGAAGAAACAGACAGAAAGATTAAGTAACTTGCTTAAGGCCACAGAGGAGACTGGACTCGAACCTAGATTTCCTGATACGCAGTTCTGTGTTCTAACCATTAGGCAATTCTGCCCCACATTGAGTGAGAATGAGTATATGTGCCAGTGCTTTGCTCAACGCTGCCTACATGTATTTCCTTTTTTGCATCACTTCTTTCCCTTTCTGTCTCTTTCTAGGATTTTTTCTTTATGGTGCTGGTTCTTTTTATTTCTGGCTTTGGCACTTTCTATCCCTTAATCTTCTCCCTCTCTTTTCTCTCCTTCTCCCCTTTTTCTCTCTCCCTCTTTTCTCACAGTTTTTCTTCTCTGACCATTCTGACTCTTTCTCTTTATTTACCTCTGTTTCCCTAATCTACCTATTTTAGACAATCCTCCAAAAGGCCCAGTCCAGAAATATATGATCACTTAGAATTATTCTCTGCACAGTGGGGCTCTAGGCTGTATGTGGTCACATAACACAAAGGTTTCAGGTCTGAGCTCATGTGACATTGTGACATTAGAATATCACAATAAATGCTCTTTGCACTGGATTAGGTATTCACAGAGCAAAAAGATTGGCTATTGTACTCAGTCATCTGATTATCCAAAAAAAAGCGAGAATCCTGTTTTGTGGGTTAAAAAAATTGAAGAGTTATCCTACTTTTTGTGTATTTTATTCCTGCTTGTGGACAGGGAATCTATTATATTGTTATTCTGCACTCTCCTAAGTGCTTAGTACCTTGCTCTGCCCACAGTTAGCGTGCAATAAATAGGATTGATTGACTGATTGACTATAATGGGAAGACAAAAGGAGCATGAACTGAATCTGAACTCAAATTTTCATGAAAAAGTATATTTTTGTAGATACTTGAAAAAAATAAACTCTTACTGCATTCCCATTAAGTCATCTTGAGCTGAGCTTCAATAATGTATTTCATTTCTTTCAACTTTAAATGTACTAATTTTTTCTGGGGGGTTTTTCCTAAGCAATTCAATATTGAAGAGCATATTCCATTAGGAGAATTTTTTTTAATACAACTTGAATTTCCAAACTTTCTAAAATCTCAAATTATACATGGATTATTATAGTCCATGCATATCTCTTGGATCAATGCCAAATCTTAAAAGTCTAGATCATTCCTGCATAAGTATTTACTACTTGGTCTTTCTTGGCACATATATAGCATTTAAACCTAAAATACTGTTTCAGCAACCCAGTCTGTAGTTTACTTAGTCTCAATCAATCCCTTCCTGGTTTAAGGTTTTACTGTGACAATGGAACTGACTTGGATACCAAAGACTAATCTCCTCATAATTCAATCTTCATGACCCATGCTTATAGCTGTGCTGAGATAGAACCAAGTTTACATTAAAAATCAAATAATCTTCATAAAGAATGTTAAGGTCAGACACTATGCAATGAGACAGTGAACCTAATTTGATTTCACTTTATGTCAAAAATAAATGCATTGTCAGTGACTCAACGCTGGCTGTATGTACCATGACTAATTTCAAGCAACCATAAATAAAAAGTTGACAAAAGCTAAAAAACTGCTCTCATTCTCAATAACAAATCTCCAATACCTACTTGTTGCTCATCAATAAATAATGTGAATGTAGAACCCAGAAAGTGTTTATATGAGTGACTATTTATCATAAATTTGGCTGAGTACAAATTTTGATTTCAACATTTTAAAAATATCACTAGCTAAAATTCCTCAATTTAAATGCATATTTTGTGTTCTAAATCAGCAATTCTCTGGCAGTTTAGAGGGTGCAGAACTTTCACTCCTCTAAGCAAATATCCACAACTGTTTGGAGGAAATTTATAAATGAAGTATTTGTGAACATTTATTATTTTTGAAAATGAGATTGCAATGAAATGTTAACAGGATATGTGCCACACACAAGGTGAAGAGTTGGGATTGGCAAACTTTCTGGGCAGAAGAGACAACAAAATGAAACTCCTGAGTAGCTGGGGCACAGAGAGTCAACACAGTTTATGTATCCCCAGGTGACACTACTACAGCACAATGTGATAATGATAATACTAATAATACTTTTCGTATTTGTTAACCGCTTACTATGTGCCAAGCACTGTTCTAAGCACTAGGGGAGATACAAAGTAATCAGGTTGTCCCACATGGTGCTCACAGTCTTAATCCCCATTTTCCAGATGAGGTAACTGAGGCACAGAGAAATTAAGTGACTTGCCCAAAGTCACACAGCTGATAAGTGGTGGAGCCGGTATTAGAACCCATGACTTCTGACTCCCAAGCCTGTGCTCTTTTATAGTCACTCTTATATGAACAATGATGCTAGCTTGTGCATAGACTGCTTTCAATCAATCTATCAATCAATCAATCGTATTTATTGAGCGCTTACTATGTGCAGAGCACTGTACTAAGCGCTTGGGAAGTACAAATTGGCATCACATAGAGACAGTCCCTACCCAACAGTGGGCTCACAGTCTAAAAGGGGGAGACAGAGAACAGAACCAAACATACCAACAAAATAAAATAAGTAGGATAGAAATGTACAAGTAAAATAAATAAATAAATAAATAAATAGAGTAATAAATATGTACAACCATATATACATATATACAGATGCTGTGGGGAAGGGAAGGAGGTAAGACGGGGGGATGGAGAGGGGGACGAGGGGAGAGGAAAGAAGGGGCTCAGTCTGGGAAGGCCTCCTGGAGGAGGTGAGCTCTCAGCAGGGCCTTGAAGGGAGGAAGAGAGCTAGCTTGGCGGATGGGCAGAGGGAGGGCATTCCAGGCCCGGGGGATGACGTGGGCCGGGGGTCGATGGCGGGACAGGCGAGAGCGAGGTACAGTGAGGAGATTAGTGGTGGAGGAGCGGAGGGTGCGGGCTGGGCAGTAGAAGGAGAGAAGGGAGGTGAGGTAGGAGGGGGCGAGGTGATGGACAGCCTTGAAGCCCAGGGTGAGGAGTTTCTGCTTGATGCGCAGATTGATCGGTAGCCATTGGAGGTTTTTGAGGAGGGGAGTAATATGTCCAGAGCGTTTCTGGACAAAGATAATCCGGGCAGCAGCATGAAGTATGGATTGAAGTGGAGAGAGACACGAGGATGGGAGATCAGAGAGAAGGCTAGTGCAGTAGTCCAGACGGGATAGGATGAGAGCTTGAATGAGCAGGGTAGCAGTTTGGATGGAGAGGAAAGGGCGGATCTTGGCAATGTTGCGGAGCTGAGACCGGCAGGTTTTGGTGACGGCTTGGATGTGAGGGGTGAATGAGAGAGCGGAGTCGAGGATGACACCGAGGTTGCGGGCTTGTGAGACGGGAAGGATGGTAGTGCCGTCAACAGAGATGGGAAAGTTAGGGAGAGGACAAGGTTTGGGAGGGAAGACAAGGAGCTCAGTCTTCGACATGTTGAGCTTTAGGTGGCGGGCGGACATCCAGATGGAGATGTCCTGAAGGCAGGAGGAGATGCGAGCCTGGAGGGAGGGGGAGAGAGCAGGGGCAGAGATGTAGATCTGGGTGTCATCAGCGTAGAGATGATAGTTGAAGCCGTGGGAGCGAATGAGGTCACCAAGGGAGTGAGTGTAGATTGAACAGCAGAACAGCAGTGTGACCCACTGGAAAGAGGGCAGGCCTGGAGTCAGGACATCTGGGTTCTACCCCCAGTTCCATTACTTTCCTGTTACTTGAGCTGTATCACAACTTCTCCAGGCCTCAGTTTTCAACCTAAAGAATGGGGATTAGACACCTGTTCTGCTTCCTCATTAGTCCGTGAGTCCCAGGTGGGAAGAGGAGGGGGCAAGTGGGATGGAGGAGGAAGAGAAGGAAAAGGGGAGGAGGAGAAAGAGTGAAGGGAGAGGGTAGGAGGGTAAAGAGGAGAAGGAAGAAGAGGACGAGGAGAAGGGGGAAGAGAAGGGGAGAAGCAAAGGATAAGGACAAGGGGAGGAGGAGGAGGTAGAAAAGTAAGGAGAAGAGGCCAAGAGAAGAGAGAGCAAGAGAAGGTGAGGTGAGGGGATGAGGAGGAGAGGAGGAAAAGGAGAAGAGGTGAGAAGAGAAGGAAGAGGAAAGGGGAGAGGAGGTGTGGGGAAAGAAGATAGGATGGGCAACAAGCAGGCACTGGCATTCATTAGTCTGCTACCCATTCCATTCCCCTTCCCAGCACGTCCCCTTCTCTCCCCTCACCCCAGATGTGAGAGATGCCAGTGCCCTCAAGTCAGCACCTAGGTCCCAAAGCATAGCCCCTCCCTTGTCTCTACAACCATCAGAGAAATGTAGAAGCTCCCACCTCTACCCCTGGCTTGGGCCCCTATCCTCCATGGGGCTACACCAGGATGGCATAGTGCTTAGACCACAGGCCTGGGAGTCAGAAGGTCATGGGTTTTAATCCCGGCTCTGCCACTTGTATGCTGTGTGACTTGGGCAAGTCGCTCTACTTCTCTCGGCTTCAGTTACTTCATCTGTTAAACGGAGATTGAGACCATGAGCCCCATGTGGCACTGAGACTGTGTACAACCTGATTTACTTGTGCCCACCCCAGCTCTTAGTACAATGCCTGGCACATAGTAAGTGCTTTAACACCACAACAATTATTATTATTAGAGACAGATGGGTCTTGCTCTTCTCAGCTCAGATTAGGTCCCTGCCTGTCTCTGACACGCTATCACTGATGGGTTTAGGCCATGCCACTCTGGCATGGCAGGGGGGAGGAGGGCTTCCTGGGGCTGCCTGGGGGAGTCTAAATCCTGCTCTTCCTCTCCTGTCCTTGCCCCTTCCACCTTCCCAGCTCCAAAGTGCTTCCTTCCAAAGTGCTGCCAAGAGCTCCCGGGGTGGCTGGGGATTCTCCTCTGGAAATGCTTTTCCAGAACACTGGAGGGAATGTTTTTCCTCGGTGGAATGGAGAGAGGATTCCTCAACTCAACAAAACTGTAAGATCGTTGTGGGCAGGGAATGTGTCCATTCATTGTTGTAATGTAATAATAATAATAATGGCATTTGTTAAGCACCTACTATGTGCAACTCACTGTTCTAAGCCATGCTGCTAATGGATTTTTTTTTCTTATTCCCCATGGTATTCTTTTTTGTAAAGACAGTGCTCATGTCATGCTCTGCTGACAGCACATAACAGGTTTTTTCCTTCTCCACCACCCCTTCCAACTAAAACACCAGACCACATTGACAGCATGAACTGGCCTACTCCAGTTCCCAAGAAATATCATCATCATCATCATCATCAATCGTATTTATTGAGCGCTTACTGTGTGCAGAGCACTGTACTAAGCGCTTGGGAAGTACAAGTTGGCAACATATAGAAACAGTCCCTACCCAACAGTGGGCTCACAGTCTGAAAGGGGGAGACAGAGAACAAAACCAAACATACTAACAAAATAAAATAAATAGAATAGATATGTACAAGTAAAATAAATAAATAAATAGAGTAATAAATATGTACAAGCATATATACATATATACAGGTGCTGTGGGGAAGGGAAGGAGGTAAGATGGGGGGATGGAGAGGGGGACGAGGGGGAGAGGAAGGAAGGGGCTCAGTCTGGGAAGGCCTCCTGTATATGTATACATATATACATATATATAGATATAGATATATATATATACACCTTGGCCAGGTAGATTCGACCATATTAACTGGATATTTTACAAATTACGCTCTTTCACTTTCCCCAAAATGACCCAAATCTCTCTATATATAGCTAGCTCGAGGCAGGCAAAGAGTCCTTCAAAATTCTCTTTGGCATCAATCATCCAGATACTCTAGACCAAACAGTTATCATTAGTCCAAAAATTCTGCAAAAAAGAATACTAAAGTATCAGTCCTTTCCAGATAATGTCAAATATATCTGTTGATAGGGCATTTATTATATGAAATGCAAGTACTTATGAATTAAAGATAAGGTAATTTTGCAACAAGTTACCTGTTTCATATAATGTGCTGGCATTGCATATCCTTTCTTTGCCTTCCCCAGCAGACGTTACAGCTTTAATATTAAATGTATAGGAGGTATTTGCTAGAAGTTCTCTGAAAGTATACTCATTATCTTGAGCGTTAACTTTTGAAGAATTTCTTTCAAAGGCTAGGATGTAATGAATAATTATTCCATTCGTCTTTTTCGGTGGATCCCACCACACTAGAACTGACTGCCAACTCGTTGCCATGCACCGAAAATTCTGGACGACATCTGGAGCTTAAAAGAAACATAAATACCAAAGATTAACATTCCCACAAGTATGAAAGGGCAGTAATCATGTTACTTTACACCAAGTGTGGGCACCCAATATTTATGAGGAGGAGGAGGAAGAGGTAGGGAGGAGGAAGGGGAAGAAAGGAGGAGGAGGAGAAAGAAGAAGGAGGAAGAGGAGAAGTAGGGGGAAAGGAAGAAGGGGGAGGAGGACAGGGAAGGGGAGGAGGACAGGGAAGGGGAGGAGGACAGGGAAGGGGAGGAGGAGGAAGTGAGGAAGAGGAGGAGGGAGAGACAGAGAAGAAAGAAGACGACTTGTTAAGTGCTTACTATGTGCCAGGCACTATACTAAATGCTGGGATAGATTCAAGATTATCAGGTTGGACCTAGTCCCTGTCCCTCATGGGGCTCACAATCTTAATTCCCATATTACAAATGAGGTAACTGAGGCACAGAGAAGTGAAGTGACTTGCCCAACATAACGCAGCAGATGAGTGGTGGAGCCGGAATTAGAATCCAGGTCCTTCTGACTCCCAGGTCTGTGCTCTATCCAATAGACAAATTGCTTCACAACTGATCACTTTATTAAATTTCAGGAAAGAGGGTGAAACTAACATTAATACTTTCATGTTCACAAGTTACTTTATGTCTGTCACTTAGCCTGTCTTCCACTGTCCTCATGAAATTGGTCATAATCATGATAACTGAGAGTCACCAATGATCTCCTTCTTGACAAATCCAATAATCTTTACTTTATCCTAATCCTGCTCAACTTCTCAGCTGCTTTCAATACTGTCATTGTCAACACCCCCCTTTTCTGAGAAACATTATCCAACCTCAGCTTCACTGATACTGTCCTCTCCTGGTTCTCCTCCTTTCTCTCTGGCCACTCAGTTTCCTTTGCAGGCTCCTCCTCTGCCTCCCACCTCCGAAATGTAGGGGTCCTTAAGGCTCAGTTCTGGTTCCCCTTCTATTCTCCATCTACACCCACCTCCTTGGAGAATTCATTTGCTCCCAGGGTTTCAACTACCACCTCTATGCAGATGATACCCAAATCTACATCTCCAGTCCTGCTCTCTCTTCCTCTCTGCAGTCATCATTTCCTCCTGCCTTCAAGAATTCTCTATTTGGATGTCCTCCTGTCACCCCAAACTTAAATTTCCTAAACTTCTTACCTTCCCACCCAAACCCTGTACTCCCCCTGACCTTCCCATCACTGTAGACAGTACCATCATCCTTCCTGTCTCACAAGCCCATAACCTTGGTGTTATCCTTGACTCATCTCTTTTATTCAACCCACATATTCAACCCATCACTAAATCCTGTAGGTTCCACCTTCACAATATCGCTAAAATCCACCCCTTCCTCTCCATCCAAACTGTTACCAGGTTAATCGAAGCACTTATCCTATCCCGCCTTGATTACTGTATCAGCTTCCTTGTTGATTCTCTGATTCACATCTCTTCCCACTCCAGTCCATACTTCACTACTGCCCAGATCATTTTCTTACAAAAGCACTCAGAGCATGTTTCCCTACACCGCAAGAAATTCCAGTGGTTGCCCATCCACTGCCACATCGAACAAAAACTTTTCACCATTGGCTTTCAAGCATTCAATCACCTCACCTTGCTACTCTCCTACTACCCCAAAGCCCGCACACTCCTCTCCTCTAATGCTAACCTTCATGGTAACTCGATCCCATCTATCTCACTGCTCCTATATCTTATAATAACCATTCAGCACCAAAAATTATTTTTTAAGTTACCAAAAGAGATTTCTAAAGTCTTCTAACAATAATACTAAAACAACAAATTCAGTCATAAACTTTCTCTATGCAGAGATACTAAGAGACCAGGAAACAGAGATTGATGTAGAGCTATTCACTTAACAAACATTAACTGATGACAACAATCATCAAGGCATTTCTTCCAGTTCAGAAGGGCAGTCTGTCAGCCCCAAAAGAGACATATGTAAAAAACTAGGCACACTAATGCACAAAAATCTTGCATCACGTACATGTACGTGATACAAAAGACAAGCAGTTAATTAAGCCAACTGTATTCTGCAACATTTTCCAGATGTCACAAATGGTGAGTGATGGAAAATCTGAATGCTTAAATAAGTGACCGGCTTTTTGCAACTTCATTACTCGTAACTCCTCTTGCTTAAAAAAAATGCTATAGTTACCATTTCAGAAAATTAATCAACTTGTTAAAAGTGGCCGCTTGTCCATTTTCCTCCCTCATCCAGCTGTTCTTAGGGGAGAAGCTAACTTCATGCCTGAACAAATCTCCTATTTCAACTCTCTTATTTCAAGAAAGAAATACGCTTTGTTCCGGATTTCTTACAAGAGACAACCTTATTTGTAATCCTTGAATTAATTAATTAATGGTCAATTTGATGATAGTGCTATTAAGTCACTTAAAGTCAATAGCTGTTCTGCCTCCTATGTAGACTGGTAACTTAACTAGTCCAGAACAGAACTCCTTATCTTCCTCAATAAACCCTATATTCCCCTTGACTTTCCTGTCACTGTAGACAGAACCCATATACTCCCTGTCTCACAAGTTCATACCTTTGGCAATATCCTTGATTCAATTTGATGATAGTGCTATTAAGTCACTTAAAGTCAATAGCTGTTCTGCCTCCTATGTAGACTGGTAACTTAACTAGTCCAGAACAGAACTCCTTATCTTCCTCAATAAACCCTATATTCCCCTTGACTTTCCTGTCACTGTAGACAGAACCCATATACTCCCTGTCTCACAAGTTCATACCTTTGGCAATATCCTTGATTCATCTCTCTCATTCAACCTATCTTTTCAACCTGTCACCAAATCCTGTAGGTTCAAACCTTCACAACATTACTAAAATCCACCCTTTCCTCTCCATCCAAACTGCTACCACATTAATCCAAGCACTTATCCTATCCTGCCTGGACTACTGCATCTCTTCCTGGCCCCTGTCTCTCCCTACTCCAGTCCATACTTCACACTGCTGCCCAGATCATGCTTCTACAAAAATATTCAGTTCATTTTTTCCCCCACTCCTCAGGAACTTACAAGGGCAGCCCAGCCACCTCCACATCAAACAAAAACTCTTTACCATTGGCCTTAAAGCCTTCATTCATTCATTCATTCAATCGTATTTATTGAGTGCTTACTGTGTGCAGAGCACTGTGCTAAGCACTTGGGAAGTACAAGTCAGCAACACATAGAGAAAGTCCCTACCCAATAACGGGCTCACAGTCTAGAAAGGGGAGACAGACAACAAAACAAAACATGTAGACAGGTGTCAAAATCGTCAAAACAAATAGAATTATAGCTACATGCACATCATTAACAAAATAAATAGAGTAGTAAATATGTAAAAGTAAAATATAGTAATAAATCTATACAAATAAGCAGCGTGGTTCAGTGGAAAGAGCACGGGCTTTGGAGTCATAGGCCACGGGTTCAAATCCCAGCTCTGCCACTTGTCAGCTGTGTGACTTTGGGCAAGTCACTTAACTTCTCTATGTCTCAGTTACCTCATCTGTAAAATGGGGATTAAGACTGTGAGCCCCACATGGAACAACCTGATCATCTTGTAACCTCCCCAGCTCTTAGAAAAGTGCTTTGCACATAGTAAGCGCTTAATAAATGCTATCATTATTATTATTATTGTTATAAGTGCTGTGGAGAGGGGAAGGAAGTAGGGCGGGGGGGATGGGGAGGCGGAGAGGAAAAAGGGGGCTCAGTCTGGGAAGGCCTCTTGGGGGAGGTGAGCTCTAAGTAGGGCTTTGAAGGGAGGAAGAGAGCTAGCTTGGCGGATCATCATCATCATCATCAATCGTATTTATTGAGCGCTTACTGTGTGCAGAGCACTGTACTAAGCGCTTGGGAAGTACAAGTTGGCAACATATAGAGACAGTCCCTACCCAACAGTGGGCTCACAGTCTAAAAGGGGGATGTGAGGGGGGAGGGCATTCCAGGCCAAGGGGAGGACGAGGGCCGGGGGTCGATGGTGGGCAGGAGAGAATGAGGCACAGTGAGGAGGTTAGCGGCAGAAGAGCAGAGGGTGAGTGCTGGGCTGTAGAAGGAGAGAAGGGAGGTGAAGTAAGAGGGGGCAAGGTGATGGAGAGCCTTGAAGCCGATCATCTTGCCCTTCGTACCTTACCTCCCTGATTTCCTACTACAACCCACCCTGCACACTTTGCTCCTGTAATGTGGGCAGGGAATGTATGTTTGCTGTTACAGTGTAGTCTCCAGGTGCTTAGTACAGTGCTCTGCACACAGTAAGCACTCAATAAATATGACTGAAATAATGAACCTTCTCCTGCATCTTGTCTATATCACTGCTGACCTCATGCCCACATCCTGCCTCTGACCTGAAATGTCCTCCCTCTTCATATTTGGCAGACTATCATTCACCCCTCCTTCAAAGCCTTACTGAAAGCACATCTCCTCCAAGAGGCATTCCCTGACAAGGCTCTCATTTCCTCTTCTCCCATTCTTTTCTGCATCGACCTTATACTTGGATTTGCACCCTTTATTCGTCCCTCCTTCAGCCCCACAGCATTTACTTACCTGTCCATAATTTACTTATATTAATGTCGGTTTCCCCCCCAGTCTGTAAGATCATTATGGGGAGAGAATGTGTCTACCAATTCTGTTAAATTGTACTCTCTCAAGTGTACATGATGATGATGATGGTATTTGTTAAGCGCTTACTATGTGCAAAGCACTGTTAAGCACTCAATAAATATGATTGGTTGATTCACTGTACCCTACCTGGGACTGTATCCAACCTGATTAACTAGTATCCACCTCAGCATTTAGAACAATGTTTGACATTCAATAAACACATAATATAATAACAGTAATTGTATTATTAATAATAATAATAGTAATAGTCATAATCATAATAGACTAAGGGTGGAGAAAAAAAAGAGAAGAATGTTTTTTCATAGGGAACATAAGGAAACTGGATCTCACCTGATTCTTCTGTTGTGAATCTTATAATATTGCTATATTGGTTGCCATTTCCAACTCTTGTAAAAGCTGATACACTGACAGAATAAGTATTCATTGGATCCAATCCAACAAGTTTTCCATCAGTTTGAAAACCTGAAACATTCTGAAAATCAAATCAAGAATTATTTTCATTTGTTTCTTAACATTGGAAAACAATTCTTGGCATGCAAGAGGCAGACAGATCTGGTTTCTATTCCCAGCTCTGCCACTTTTCTGTTGTGTGACTCTGGACAAGTCACTTAACTTCTCTGTGCCTCAGTTACAGTAAAATGGGGATTGAAACTGTGAGCCCCATATGGGACATGGACTGTGTTCAACCTGAAAAGCTTGCAATCTGCCTGAGTACTCAGTACAGTGCCTGGTACACAGCAAGCCCTTAACAAATATCATAAAAAAGTTTACACATATTAGATAACCTCTGCTCATTAAACATAATAATAATAACAATAATAACTACGGTATTTTGTTAAGGGCTTACTACGTTCCAGGCACTGGATTTAGCTCTGGGATAGATACAAGCAAATTGGCTTGGACACCATCCCTATCCCACATGGGGCTCACACTCTCAATGACCATTTACAGATGAGGTAACTGGGTTACAGAGAAGTGAAGTGACTTGCCTAGAGTCACAAAGCAGACAAGTGGGGGAGTGGAGATTAGAACCCAGGTCCTTCTGACTTCCAGGGCTTGTGCTCTTTCCATTAAGCCACGCTGCTTTTCAAAGGGTTAATCTGCCCGAACAAGGACCTGAACTCTGGACTATCCATTTTGATCTTTGGCCTTGGCATTATACTTGACTATCTCCACCAAAACCTGTCAGTTCTCCAATCAAAACACTTCCAGGATATGTCTCTTTCTCTCCATCCAGACAGTCACCACATTGTTGTAGGGCTTTGTCATAGATCACAGGATTTGACTACTTAATCAGCCTTTCACTGACCCCTCTGTCTCCAGGTGCTCTCCAATCCATATTTCATCTTTTGTCTAGATTATTTTCTATAACGATATTCTCAACATCTTTCCACTCCTCAGAAGCCTTCAAATCATTGCCCTTTTTCTCTTTACAACAAACGTAATCTCCTGAATATGTAGTTTATGTCAGTCAAATCAACTTTCTCCTTTGTACTTACCCATTCTCTTCTCCCACTACTCCCCAGCTCGCAATCACCACTCCTCTGAAGTAGACTACTCACTAAGCCTTATTCTCATCTTTCCCTCTTGCCATACATTTGCTCATGCCTTCCCCACTGAATCAGTCAATCAATCAATCGTATTTATTGAGCACTTACTGTGTGCAGAGCACTGTACTAAGCGCTTGGGAAGTAAAAGTTGGCAACATATAGAGACAGTCCCTACCCAACAGTGGGCTCACAGTCTAGTAGGGGGAGACAGAGAATAAAACCAAACATATTAACAAAAAAAAAAAAAATAGAATAGAAATGTACAAGTAAAATAAAGAAATAAATAAATAGAATAATAAATATGTACAAACATATATACAGGTGTTATGGGGAAGGGAAGGAGGTAAGGCTGGGGTTGGAGAGGGGGATGAGGGGGAGAGGAAGGGGGGGGCTCAGTCTGGGAAGGCCTCCTGGAGGAGATGAGCTCTCAGTAGGGCCTTGAAGGGAGGAAGAGAGCTAGCTTGGCGGATGTGCGGAGGGAGGGCATTCCAGGCCAGGGGGATGACATGGGCCGGGGGTCGACGGCAGGACAGGCGAGAACAAGGCACGGTGAGGAGATTAGTGGCAGAGGAGCGGAGGGTGCAGGCTGGGCTGTAGAAGGAGGGAAGGGAGGTGAGGTAGGAGGAGGTGAGGTGATGGAGCCTTGAAGCCGAGGGTGAGGAGTTTCTGCCTGACGCGCAGATTGATTGACTGAAGCTCCCCCTACCTTCACGTCTACCAGACCATAGCTCTCCCGATCTTGAAAACACTTTTGAAATCACAGCTCTTCCAGGACGGCTTCCCAGATCAATTTCTGATTTCTGATCTCCCCACCTTTTATCCCCCAACTCCTACAATGAAACGCTGACATCATTTAAGGACTTAAGTACATATCTTATATAATCTACTAGCTTCTCGCATCTGTAATTTACTTCAGTGTCTGTTTCCCCCTGGATATTGAAAGCTCCTTGGGAGCAAGGATCATATCTACTAATTCTGTTGTTCTCTTCCAAGTACCTAATACTGAGCCTTGTACATAGTCGATGTTCTATAAATTGTTATTATTAGTAGTAGTAGCAGCAGTAGAAGCATGGCATTTGTTAAGTGCTTACTATGTGTCAAGTGTTGTTCTAAACACTACAGCAGATATAAAATTTACTACATTGGAGACAGTCCTTGTCTCACATGGGACTCACAAAATAGGTGGGCGAAGTTTCTTCAAACATAAAATGGGAATTAAATCTTACTCCCTCCTACTTAGACTGTGAGCTCCATGTGGGACAGGGACTGTGTCCAACCTGATTAACATGTATCTACCCAGCACTTAGAACAGTTCCTGAGACATAGTTAGCATTCAACTAATACTATAAAAAACAAAAAACAGTGCTTGACACATATTAAATGCTTAGCAAATACTATTGTTATTAACAATAATAACAGGAATTTAGTCCCCATTTTACTGATGAGGAAACTGAGGCACAGAGACATCATAATTAGCCCAAGGTCACACAGCAAGCAATTGATAGAGCTAGGATTAGAACCTAGGTCCTCTGACTCTCGGGCCCATTCCCTTTCCACTAGGCATGCTTCTCTTGACTGATAACTGAAAGATTAATGAAATACAATGCACATGAAATACAGCAAACCTACCTGATAAGATACAGTTTCACTTCTGTTTTCATAAATTTTAAAATTGTACATAATGACAATACCACTGGGCTGAGGACTTGGTCTCCATTTGAGCCACACAGAATCTGCAGTGTAGTTGACTAAAGTCAAATTCTGAGGTGGAGCTAGTGGCTCTAGGGTAAAAGACATTTGAAAAAAGTTAATCTCCCAGAAATGAAAAGTCAAACAATGCCTATTTGAGGAGAACATTAAGTACAAATGGGTGATTCCATTACATTTTAACTTAAATGATTTACCTCTGTTTGGGATTTTTAACTTCATCTTTCAAGCATAAATGAAACGCAAACAGTCTCATTACATTGTGATTGTGTCTGCCAAGAAAACTCAGAAGGTCCCTAAACGAGATTTAAGTAGAACCTTGGTACGAAGTGCTGATCTTAGAAAGTATGTGCAGGCTGCATCAATAAGCCCATTGCAACAAGACAATAAAATACTCTTTTGAGTTCCCGTTTTTTTCCTGCAAAGATTATACTGAAATGATAAAATGAGATCTAAATGACAACTTACCAGACTCATCAGTATAAAACAAAACTGTAGTGAATGGACCAAGTCCCTTTATAGTTCGTGCGGCAGCAAAAAAACTATACAGTGCAAGTGGTGAAAGATCTTCCAAAATTATATAGTTATCAGAGGTATTAACAGAATACTTTTCAACTGATCCATGTAAAGTTAAATCATAACTTATTATAGCACCATTTGGCTGTATTGGGGGATCCCAAGATAAGAGAACTGAGGTAGAGGACAGATTTTTGAAAGTGTTGATTACTGGTGTAGTCTCTGGAACTATGAAAGAGAAGGGAACAGAAAACAAGACAAACTTTAGTTAAAAAATATTAGACAACTCTCTCAGCCTGGAAACTGATTTTTAATGATATCATGATAGCTTAATGAAGAATCAGCCAATCAATCGATGGTATTTATTGATCACTTACTAAGTGCAGAACACTGTACTAAGTGCTGGGATCAAAATACTATCTCATTTGTGATTATGGGAAGGCTTATTCCTTTCCCACATTGGAACTGGCATAATTCCAACAATAACACCCTTTCTCGTCAAAAATATCACATCTGTTCAAATGCCAAAAAAAATTTGCTTTAGAGACAATAAAAATTTCCTGAGCCTACCATCTTCATCAGTTTTGATGTGTAGCTTTGCTGTACACATTTCAGAGAATCCTTTCTCTGTTGATGGAGTAATTTTTAAAATATAGTCAGTGTATTTTTCCAGGTTGTCAAAATAAATGCTTCTCTCATGAGTAATAAGAGATGGTTGTTCGTGGTTTGGTAGAGTATTCTGTGAGCTCAGTGAAACATAGTAGAAGACTATACCATTTGGTTGAGATGGCGGAAACCAGCTTATGTTTACAGCAGTTGAAGAAATAGTTTCATAGGTCATATTTTCAACAGGTCCTTCTGGTACTATGGTGTTTAATGAGCAAAATATGAAAAGTAATGTTACTATGATTGAGAGGAAGCAATTCAATATTCAGATATTTTTGTACATATGACACATTACAACTATAAAGTCATTTCATTATATTTTGAAATGGAGATTTGAAAAGCATCGTGTGCAAATTATCTTCTCAGTCATGGTTTAATAGCATTCAAAATAAATCAAATCCTCATATGCAATTTGAAATGGGTGTGTATGTTTGTCAGCTTGCTTTTTTTCAGGGTTTGAAGTAAATGGAACATATTTTTAGTATTTACAGGACAAGAAATATTACACTCGTGATCTCAAAGAACTGAAGCCCATCCATAACTGTTCAACTTATTCTATGCCCAAACAGGTTGGGGAACCATTTGGAAAAAGAAATGGAAGTCATTCTATTAATTCATAATTGAAATGGGTTACAAAATTAGAAGCCAGATTACTGAAAACAATACACCCTCTGTTAATCTATAAAGCTCCTTATTACTCATGTGTATCTCTAAGAAAAACACTTCAGAGTAGAAAGGACATTTCCTGCCTCCTCTGATACAGGGAAACTAATGTCACAGCCATCTTGACTGTAACTGCATGAAAAACTTTGAGAAAACTGCCTATTTAAGCTCATTTAACATGATCCTCTACAATACCTCTACCCTGTACAATAATTCCAATTGTTTCAAAAGTAAATCAGAAATGGTATGGATTTTCTAGGATTTAACATTTCTGTGATGGAGCAGGGCCAACTGGAAAAAAAACTACATCAAACTGAGAAGGATGCTTGAGTGGTAAATGTGCATCCATTCCTTTTTACCAACCTCCTTCCAGATTGCCAACTGTCCCAACTCTAAGATTCCATTCTAACATATCCGCAGCCTCAACAATACATCGTTATTACCTGAGCCCCACAATGGAAACCAGAAAATGAAAGTTGTGCCAGTGTAGGTGTGTAGGTATGAGTGTACCTCACACCTATATTTAAACGTTCACACATCCATATACACAAAGCCTCATCGTGCAGACACACCCATAAGTGTGCCTAAATAGGTTGCACTTGGGCCTGACCTGCCCTTCCCTCACCTCTGCGTCCCCATTTTGGCCAGTAAGCACTGACCCCAACCATCTCCTTCTCCATAGCCACTGTGGCTTGCCCTATTGTCGCAAGTGTTTCTGTTCCAATTGAAATGTAGTGGTGATAGCAGCAGCAGGACCAGCAGCACACAGGCACAATGTGCTTTGCCTTTCTACTGTTCCCCACCCCCATTCTATTTCCCACTGTTGATCTCAACTTCTTCCCTCACTTCAACCTGAAAAAAAGTCACGGCAGAAATGACTTTGAGATCAGAGCACAGATCGAGCCCAGGTCTAGATGTAAGAAGGTCATGGGTTCTAATCCCAGCTCTACCACTTGTCTGCTGTGTGTCCTTGGGTGAGTCACTTCATTCACTGGGCCTCAGTTACCTCATCTGCAAAATGTAGACTGTGAGCCCCATATGGGACAAGGATTGTGTTCAACCCGATTTTCTTGTATCTACCCCAGCATTTAGTATAGTGCCTGGCACATAGTGCTTAATAAATGCCATAATTATTGTTATTACTATTATTATCAACGGTGGTGGTGGGGGAACGGGACTATAGCAGAAAAGTAATGAAACAGACACCACACTGCCTTCTCTAGTTGGGTGTGCTAGCATTCTAGACTGAGCTCCTTGTAATAATAACAATAATAACAATTATAATAATAATAATATTTGTGAAGCACTTACTGGATGCCAAGTTCCCTACTGTAGCCACTGCAGCAAAAATGGCACCCAGATAAGCCCAGGAAGCCAGAGTTTTGATGGCAGGATGGGTCATTTTAAGTGGGAGGTAGAGGGATCATGATAATATTAACCGTGGCATTTGTTAAGCACTGACAGTTTGCCAAGCACTGTACCAAGCACTGGGGTTAGATATAAGATTATCAGGTCCCACCCAGGTCTCATTCATTCATTCATTCAATCGTTTTTACTGAGCGCTTACTGTGTGCAGAGCACTGAACTAAGCACTTGGAAAGTACAATTCAGCAACAAATACAGACAATCCCTGCCCGACAATGGGCTCACAGTCTAGAAGGGTGGAGGGGTGCAGGAGCGAGGGTCTCACAGCCTAAGTAGGAAGGAGGCAGGGAATGTGTCCATTATTATATTGTACTCTCCTAAACGCTTACTATAATCCTCTGCACTCAGTAAGCAAGCTCAGTAAATACAGCTGAATGAATAGGTATTGAATTCCCATTTTGCAGATGAGGGAACTGAGGCACAGAGAAGTTAAGTGACTTACCCAAGGTCACACAGGTGGTAGGTGGCAGAGCAGGGATTAGAACCCAGGCCTTCTGACTCCCAGACCCCTTCACTATTCACTAGGTCACACTGCTTTGCCTAGTGGAAAGAGCATGGGAGTGCTTAGGGAGATCTAAATACTTCATTTCTGAGGAACAATGTCTCCTACTCAAGGCCTGTGGAGCTACAGGAGGGAAGGAGGGAAAATTACTCCATTAGAATCAATAGAAACTGGAAAAATGTGGTCTGGAATTAAGAGGTTTTCCTCATACTTGCACGGATGATTCATCTATTTGTATAGCAAAATTAGCCACTCCATTATATAAGGGTCAAATAATTTGTCAGTTCAATTCGCTTCCAGTCAAATGTTTCTGACCATGAAAGTGTACACATATTTTGAGTTGAGATATTATGTCCATTTTTAACGACACCCAGTTTGTGTTTTTCAAAGCATTTTTATGTTTATCTCAATTATAAATAGCAATCTGGCAATAGTTTCCACATCCTAGGCAAATGTTTCTATTTGCTAACATAGAATAATGAGGGGAAAGAAAAAAAAAACACCCCTGAATTACGTGCACTGAAAAATAAATCAACAACATTCCCCAACATGACAACTGTTTCAATCACTATCTTGAAGAAGAATCCTAAAAAGTTCAATTGCCCAGTCCCAACACAGGATGCTACTGAATGTAAACTCTGGAATCCTCTGGAAATGGAACCTGAAATGAAATTTCCTGTGAATAGAGTTAGGTTTTGTATTGTCTGCAATGCTGGATTTATGGAAAAATGTCAGAGGAGGAAATAAAAGATGAATCTGAGGAAGGAAATTCTACACGGTGTCCAAAGGCACTGAAAAAAAGAATTAAAGATTCCTATGACTCAAATATAAATTCCAACTGTAGTGGCTTTTCTTGAAAATGATGGGCACAAGTATAATCTCATGACTGATATCTTCTTTTTCCAAGAAAATATTTCTGCTGAATAATGCAAAAGTTATTTCAATTCCATCTCAACTTTTGATGTTCTTCATATCCTTAAAGGAAGATGACAGTTCATGTTTTCTATTTTATGCCATCTTCACTTCTTAGATATTTCCAGAATGAAGTATAAAACTTCAAATATGAAATATATTTTTCACATAATTTTGTCATTCACTTCAAAAAATGAGAAAGGAAAACAAAGGGATACACCATTATTTTACATCACTTTTGAGGTTACATAAAATAACACTGATTTTTCCATTGTTTATAATAATAGTATTCACTGATCACAAGCTTTCTATAATTTGATTTAAGCAAAAAGTGTATGGATAAAACTGTCACAAATCAAAATGAAGTGCTAATTTTCATTTACTGACAAAATGTCTGGTTCTTTTATTTTCTCAAAAAAAAAAGGACAATCAAGCATTCTTGTATAAGGAAATCCTTTTTCAAAAATTTTCTATCAAAAAAATTCCAGAAAATCTAAGAAAAAATGTTACAGGAAAATACTGCTCACAAATGAAATTATTTGTTTTTGTTTACATACTGTCTTGGTCTGTGAACACATGTATCATGTCACTGGTTTGGTTCCCATTTCCAAAGGCAGTACTTGCTGTTAGCCAGAACACATAGTAGCTGAAAATTGCTAAATTTTCAATTACAGCGGATAAGGTTTCATTATCAAATTCATTGCTTATTTCATGGAGTGCCAAATTCTGAAAAACAAGAATTTTATATTATTAAACTACTGCTCTCTCCTAATATCCTCACAGTATATTGAATTCACACTACTTTTTATTAGTGGCATTTTTTGAGCACTCATTTGTTGCACTGCCCCATATTACGCAGTTAAGTACAAAATTATGACGTGACACATTCCCTCCTCACAAGGAGCTTACATTCTAATGGGGAAGACAAATGTAAAAATATTTACAACTAGAGAGATGAAAAATAGATGGTCAGGAGGATGTAAATATGTTTATAATGGCTAAAATCGGTCAAAGGGATGATATTCATTCATTCCATCATATTTATTGAGTGCTTACTGTGAGTAGAGTACTAAGTGCTAAGCGCTTGGAAAGTACAATTCGGCGACAAATAAAGACAATCCCTACCCAACAACAGACTCACCGTTTAGAAGGGGGGCAACAGGAAACAGAACAAAACAAGTAGACAGGCATCAATAGCTTATATGACTCATGGTGATGAGAAATTAACTGGGAAAGCATATTGGAGGAGATGGGATTTTAGGAAGGATTTGAATATTCATTCATTCATTTATTCAATCATATTTATTGAGCGCTTACTGTGTGCAAAGCACTGTACTAAGCGCTTGGGAAGTACAAATTGGCAACATATAGAGACGGTCCCTACCCAACAGTGGGCTCACGGTCTAGAAATGAATATGGGGAAGCAGTGTGGCTCGGTGGAAAGAGCACGGGCTTGGGAGTCAGAGGACATGGGTTCTAATCCCAAGTCCATCACTTGTCAGCTGTGTGACTTTGGGCAAGTCACTTAACTTCTCTGGGTCTCACTTACCTCATCTGTAAAATGGGAATTAATAATAATAATAATAACCATGGCATTTGTTAAGCACTTACTATATGCAAAGCACAGTTCTAAGCACTGGGGAGGATATAAAGTGATCAGATTGTCCCACGTGAAGCTCACAGTTTTCATCCCCATTTTACAGATGAGGTAACGGAGGCACAGAGAAGTTAAGTGTCTTGCCCCAAGTCACACAGCTGACAATTGGCGGAGCCGGGATTTGAACCTATGATTGAGACTGTGAGCCCCGTGTGGGAGAACCTGATTACCTTGTATCCCCCTCAGCGCTTAGAACAGGGCTTGGCACACAACAAGCGCTTAACAAATGCTATTATTATCATTATTATTACTATTATTATTATTCTGAAGAGGGGAGGGAGCGCGTTCCAAGCCAGGGGAGCAGCGTGAGTAAACAGAAAGGTAGAGAGTGAGGTACAGCTAGAGGTTCCCTAGGGAAGAATGGAAGCAATGTGCCCTAATGGAAAGAACACGGGCCTGAGTTCTAATCCCACTCCCCTAATTGTCTGCTGTGTGACCTTGGGCACTTCATCTCACTTCTCTATGCCTCGATTCCCTCATCTTCAAAATGGGGATTCCATATCTGTTCTTCCTCCTACTTCCTTCCTCCTCCTAGAGAAGCAGCGTGGCTCAGTGGAAAGAGCACGGGTTTTGGAGTCAGAGGTCGTGGGTTCGAATCCCGGATTCGCCACGTCTGCTGTGTGACCTTGGGCAAGTCACTTAACTTCTCGGAGCCTCAGTTAACCTCATCTGTAAAATGGGGATGATGACTGTGAGCCCCACATGGACAACCTGATCACCTTGTATCCCCCCAGGGCTTAGAACAGTGCTTTGCACATAGTAAGTGCTTAACAAATGCTATTATCATTATTATTATTATTATTATTACTTAGACTATGACCTCCTTGTGGGACTTGATTATCTTGTATCTGCTCCAGTGTTTAGTACAGTACTTAGCATATAGTAAGCACTTAAATACCACAATTATTATTATTATTACTATTATTAACATAGCAAAGTAGAGAATATAGGGAGAAGGCAGAAGATATGTATGGTGTAGCCTGATGGTGAAGAGTCTTAGAGCTAAGTGTAATAAGCTTTAGTTTGATGTGCAGAGACACAAGGTGCCATGGTGCCCACTCACTGTGGGCAGGGAATGTGTCCGTTTATTGTTGTATCATACTCTCCCAAGCACTTAGTACAGTGCTCTGCATACAATAAGTGCTCAATTAGTATGACTGAATGAACAAATGAATACCAAATCCATTCCAGTGTTAGGACATTCCCCAGCACCAAAGTTATCAAACAAATCCAGTTTATACTGGAGGTTTTGCCTTAAGTATTACAGTTATCTTGTCCTTGAGGTAGTAGTATTGCCTGTCAGTAAAATCTCCATCTCAGGTTAAAGCTAAGCTATGGACAGTTGTGGAGACTGACTGCTCTGTAGTTGTGGCATGGTGGGCTGGAGTCACCCTCCTCTGAGAGTATGATCGAGAAAAGAAAAAAAAAATTAGGAGAAGGAAATGGGGAAGAATTCTGATTTTGGGGGGAGGTATTTGTTAATCTCTCTCTAGACTGTGAGGCTGTTGTGAGGAGGGATTGTTTCTATCTGTTGTTGTAGTGTACTCACCCAAATTGTTAGTACAATGCTTTGCACACAGTAAGCGCCCAAAAAATACAAATGAATGAATGAATGAATGAATGAAGCACTCATGTGCCAGACCCTGTACTAAGAGCTGGGGTAGATAAAAGCTAATCAGACTGGATACAGTCCATGTCCTACATGGGGCTCAAAGTCACTTGCTCAGGGTTACACAGCAGACAAGTAGCAGATCTAGGAATGGAAAGATGATCTGGAAAGCAGAATGGAGTATGGACTGGAGTGGAGAGAGAAAGAAGGCAGTGAGGTCAGCGAGGAGGCTGATACAGTAATCCAGGCAGGACAGGATGAGTGCTTGGTTTAATGTGGCAGCAATTTGGATGGAGAAGAAGAGGTGGATTTTAGCAATCCTGTGAAGGTAGAATTGACAGGATTTAGTGATGGCTTGAATATGTGGGTTGAATGAGAGAGAGGAGTTAAGGACACTGCCAAGGTTATGGGCGTGTGAGACAGGAAGGATGGTGGTGCTGTCAGCAGTGATGGGAAAGTGAGCAGGAGGACTGGGCTTGGGTAGGAAGAAGTTTATTTTCCTCCCTGTGATTGCTTCTCTCCCCTCCCTGCCCGCCCTCCTCCCCCACAGCCAGGGTAAATTGCACTATATCTTGCATATTCCTAAAATGCACTATATCTTGCAAAATGTTTTTAAATACAGAGTAACATTTACCAAGCTGATATTTTTAAAATAAATTTTAAAATCAATGTAACACAAACTAATACAATCTGTTGATAACTGGAAAAGTTTGATAAAGCCATAAAATAATACTCGATAGATGACTGAAGTGTGCCAGTTCTATTATTTAAGCTCATTTCATGTATGCCAATTGTAAACTGTAATCTTGACTTCTACATGCCTGCTATTAGTGCAATCCAAAATTAGGTAGTGACTATATCGCTGCTGTTTGTTTAATTTTAGAAAGGAAAGAGACCAGTGAACCTTCAGGAATATGAGACTATATCTCCGAATCCTTTTTAATATACCCAGCTCATGTATTGTTGCAGCTGTCCCTTCAAAGCATTCTTAAAATTATTTGAAAACTTTTGCATGCTACAAAATTAGACAATAGTGAGTGGTATCACATTGTTTTAAAAAACAGAGCCCTGAGTGTAGGCAGCAACTTCTAAAAGCTAGCTGAAAATATTTACATAGAATCCATGGTTATTTCATAATAATACTGCTACTATGATTTTCAGGGAAAATCATAATGGGTTAAAGCATTAACATGGATAACCCAAATCCTGGATAATCTACAAAATGGGCACCATGAATTACAATATGCAAGTCAAGCAACTGTTTGCAATAACCACCTACAATTTCTGTGAATAATACTGCAGTAGAAGAGACAGCTGATAAGAGACATAAGGGACACAAGGAAGGCATAAAGACAAAGACTGTAAGTTCATCACGGGCAGATAAGGTGTCTGCTAATTCTGCTGTATTATTCTTTCAATCATTTATTGAGTGCTTACTATGTGCAAGCTCTGTACTAAGCACTTATGAGAGTACAATATAAGAACATATAGACACATTCCCTGCCCAAAATGAGCTCCCCAGTGCTTAGTACAGTGCTCTGCACATAGTAAGTGCTCAATAAATATGATTTTAAAAAAGTTTGTCTAAAAGTGTAGAATTTCCAAGTGTTTGCTATATAAATGTCAATATGTGAAATAAAGAAACACAGACCCCAGGGTGCCGGCCTACAGTAAAATGAAAATTTTTTTATGGTATTTGTGAAGTGCTTACTGTGTGTCATGCACTGTGCTAAATGGTGGGTGATACAAAATAATCAGGTTGGGCACTGTGCCTGTTCCACTATCATTCAGTGGTATTAATTGAGCACTTACTGTATATGGAGCATTGTATTAAGCGCTTAGGAGAGCACAATATGATAGATTTGGTTGTCAAGATTCCTGCCCACTGGGAATTTACAGTCCAGAGGGCTAATTAATAGTGGGTTTCCTTCTGGCTCACTCACCCCTCCAGTAATAGTAATGATAATGATAATAATAATTATGGCATTTGTTAAGTGTCAGACACAGTTCTAAGTGCTGGGGAAATACAAGATCATCTGGTTGGACACAGGCCCTGTCCCACAATAGGGCTCATAGTCTTAATCCCTATTTTACAGATGAGGGAACTGAGGATCAGAGAAGTGGTGTGACCTGCTCGAGGTCACACACCAAACAAGTGGCCAAGTAGGGACTACAACCAGGTCCTTCAGACTACTGGCCTGTGGTCTATCCACTAGGCCA
The DNA here is from genome assembly GCF_015852505.1 of Tachyglossus aculeatus. NCBI lineage: Eukaryota > Metazoa > Chordata > Mammalia > Monotremata > Tachyglossidae > Tachyglossus > Tachyglossus aculeatus. Next base: position 29,558,030 of record NC_052079.1, on the reverse strand, counting down.
CACTACTTCTCAACAGTGCAACAGGAACAGCATCACCCCATCCCACCTTCTCTGAAATGGTAGAGGGCCTTCTGGCCTTTTCTGAACAGATAGTCCAAGTCACCACCAATATAACCTAGCTCTTGTTGCTGTTCAAGAGCTGGGGTGGATCTCCCCTCCCCAATCCCCTTCTCCACCCCTGGCCTCTCTCCATAGGGAAACATGGGCACTAGACACATAGTAAGCACTTAAATAGTAAAAATTATTATGCTATCATCTTCCTGATAAGCAGATAACTAGGCCAGTTGGATTTCCGTAAGCCTGAAGGTTCTAGTTTCTCTTATTTCCCCACTAGATCACACCTTTGTGTTCATCAAGGGCTGGTTTTGAAGAAAGAGTTTTACAGAACTGTGGCTTAGTGGACAGAGCACGGGCCTGGGACTCAGAAGGACCTGGTTTGTAATCCCAATTCCTCCACTTTTCTGCCGTGCGATCTTGGGCAAGCCAATTCACCTCCCTGGGACTCAGTTACCTCCTCAATAAAGTGGGGATTAAGACTCTTGAGCCCCATGTGGGATAAGGACTGGGTCAACCTGCTTAACTTGTATCGGTTAACAAATACCATTATTATTATCATTATTATTACTATTATTCATAGCTGCACCAAAATATAACAAATGAAGTGTTACCTTGATAAACGTTCCTGAATTATTTTTGTAATAAACTGTATAGTGTTGTATAATCCCATTAGGCTTTGAGGGAGGATTCCAAAATAAAATTATTGATGAGGAACTGAGGTTGGCGTAATGGACATCTTTTGGTGGATCACTTGGTGCTAGAAAAACATCCAGAAAATAACTTTTGTCAGTCAAACTTCTCTTTACAGAGATATTTTTCATACTTTGTAACACTAGGTAAATGATTCTATATCTTTAACATTGAGAAAGATACTACAGTCTAAATAGTTCAAGATATACGACTGTAAGAAAAGCACCTAAGATGGCATAAGATGTATATAAAACAAATGAAAGTTCAGAGTAAACCTGATCAGATCTTGTTTTGAAGAATTATATATAATTGGCCTAAGATAAAACACATTGTATTAGGCAGTATTTGGACTCTCCATTTTACCTGGGAGGAAATGCACTTTTAATGTGACATGTTTCCATAGAAACCTACCTCCTTCAGAGGTTCTGAAACTAATAATGCTACTTTTCATTTTTCCATCACCAAATCTGGTGCTTGCTGTTACATATGCATTATATTCAATGTTATTTTCCAGGTCTGTGATTTCCAACGTTGTTTCAGTTGCATTAATAGTTCTGGGAGGTGAAGTGTCCCTGAAAATCATTAAAATATATTCTTTATGCAAATAATGGTACATTAATCTTTGAAGTTGCAAAATTTCAAAATTCAGCATTTAACTATTCAGCACCCCCCACTCCGCCTGGCCCCGAGTAGACAGGAGAGAGATGTAAAGGATAAACTAAAAATTGCCCCAGTTTTCAAGGATCTCATGATATAAAAAATAAGATAAATTCAAATATGTAGCATAAATACATATTACATTCACCTAGATATGGGGGGTGTACATGTCCTTGGTGTTCAGATTTGATTCTAATGTCCAAATCCAAGTACACAAATGTGACTGCAAAAGACCCCTACTGGATCAACACACTCTCCAATACCACTTCCAAATAAGGACAGATCCTTATTGCCCTAATAATTCTGTCCCAGGGCCTATTTCTGTTTTCCACTCTGCTTGCCTATCAATCAATCAATGGCACTTATTGAGAGCTTACTGTGTGCCAAGTAATCATATGTATTGAGTGCTTATTCTATTTTGAGCACTGTGCTAAGCGATTGGGAGAGTACATCATATTCATTCATTCCTTCAATCATATTTATTGAGCGCTTACTGTAAGCAGAGCACTGTACTAAGCAGTTGGGAAGTACAAGTTGACAACATATAGAGACGGTCCCTACACAACAACGGGCTCACAGTCTAGAGTTGGTATACATATGCCCTGCCCACAACTTACAGTCTGTAGAGGGAGACAGATATTAATACAAATAAATGAATTACAGATATGTACATAAACATATCTGAGGGAGGGGCTGAGGGAGGGATGAATAAAGAGTACAAACGCAAATCCAAGGGAACACTATACTAAACATAATCGCTTGGGAGAGTACAGTAAACAGTAAGCTCTGCACACAGTAAGTGCTCAATAAATATGATTAAAACATGATTGAATGTATGGTATAACAAATTGCACTTGAATTTGCACCCCTTACTAATTGGCTTAGATTAATATCTGTCTCCCCCTCTACACTGTAAGCTCACCGTGGGAAGGGAACGCATCAAACAACTTTGTTATACTGTATTATCCCAAGCACCCAGTATGATGCACTTATACAGACTACAGAGATAAAATACAAAGAATACAGAAACACACCCCTCCCTCAGCCCCACAGCACAGATCCATAATGTATTTATTTATATTAATGTCTGTCTCTCCTTCTAGACTGTAAACTAATGGGCAGAGAATGTTTCTACCAACTCTGTTATATGGTGCTCTTCCAGGAGCTTTGTACAGTGCTTTTTATAAAGTCCAGCGCTCAATAAATACCATTGATTGATTGATTGATATTCCTTGTCCACAAGGAGCTTGCAGTCTAGAGGGGGAGAGACATTTAAATAAATTAAGGATATGTTCGTAATTCTGGGGGCTTATGTCCTGATCTTCACAAGCTTCCCACTCTAGGAGAGTAAACCCCTCTCCTGATTTGATCTCACTAGAGTTATCTGCTGCAGTGGTCTGTAGGTAGTCTGCTACCATGTCACTTTGTTTGAAACTGTGCTTCAGCATGTTTTAAAGTGTTTTTGCAAGCAGCATGGCATAGTGGATAGAGCACGGGCCTGGGAGTCTGAAGGTCAAGGGTTCTAATCCTGCCTCTACCACTTGTCTGCTGTGGGACCCTGGGCAAGTCACTTCACTTCTCTGTGTCTCAGTTCCCTCATCTAAAAAATGGGGATTGAGACTGTGAGCCCCACAAGGGACAGGAACTGAGTCCAACCTGATTTACCTGTACCCATCCCAGCACTTAGTACAAAGCCTGCCACCTAGTAAGAGCTTAACAAATACCATAATTATTATTATTATTCCCATGGTGGTGTGTGCATTTGTCCCCTCTTTGAGTTCCCTGTACAGCAGCTGATTGGCTAATCCTACTGCAATCCATTCTCCTCACACGTCAGGCCCAGCAGAGCTAGTAAAATGACTACATTTCAAGGTGTCATTCTTGTCTGTTGCTTGCTTTATGGTACTTGTTAAGCACTTACTATGTGTCAAATGCAGTTCTAAGTGCTGGGGTAGGTGAAGTCCATTAGGTCAGACAGAGTCCCTGTCCTGTGTTGAGTGAGAGATTTATAGATAAAACTAATGACCTCCAGGACCTGGATGTACCTCATATGTCTCACAGTCATACAAAAAGTCAGGCTCGTTAACAGTCTTGGAGTCCTTCAATTTGCCAGGCACTGTTCTAAGCATTAGGGTGGATTCAACCAAATCGGGTTGGATACAGTCCATGTCTCACATAGGGCTCATAGTCTCAATCCCCATTTTACAAATGAGGTAACTGAGGCACAGAGAAGTAAAGTGACCTGCCCAAGGTCACACAACAGACAAGTGGCAGTGACAAGTGGCAGAGCCAGGATTAGAACTCATGACCTTCTGACTCCTAGGCCTGTGCTCTAACCACTATGTCATGCTCCTGTCTCACAAGCCCATAACCTTGGTGTTATTCTTGACTCCTCTCTCTCAGTTAATCCACATATTTAAACTGTCACTAAATCCTGTCAATTCAGCCTTCACAACATCATCAAAACCCTTTACTCTCTACATAAACTGCTACCACATTAATCTGCATTAATTAATTAACCCACATTAACAGAAACACTTTTCCTATCAGTGAAGCAGCATGTCTTAATGGAATAAGCATGGGTTTGGGAGTAAGAGGTCGTGGGTTCTAATCACAGCTCTGCCACTTATCAACTTTGTGACTTTGGGTAAGTCACAACTTCTCAGTGCCTCAGCTACCTCAGCTGTAAAATGGGGATTAAGATTGTGAGCCCCAGGTGGAACAATCTTGTAGCTACCCCAGGGCTAAGAAACAGTGCTTGGCACATAGTAAGCACTTAACAAATATCATCATCATTATTATTAGTATTATCCCACCTTGACTACTGCATTAATCCCCCTTTCTAACCTCCTTGTCTCTCCCCATTCAGTCAATGTTCACAGTTCACTCTGTTGCCTGGATTATTTTTCTACAAAAATGTTCAGTGCATGTATCCCCACTCCTCAAGAATCTCCAGTGGTTACCCATCCACTATCAATCAATTGTATTTATTGAGTGCTCACTGTATGCAGAGCACCTTAATAAGCCCTTCGGAGTGTGCCGCCCCCTCTCCATCCCCCCCATCTTACCTCCTTCCCTTCCCCCCAGCACCTGTATATATGTATATACGTTTGCACATATTTATTACTCTATTTATTTATCTTACTTGTACATATCTATTCTATTTATTTTATTTTGTTACTATGTTTGGTTTTGTTCTCTGTCTCCCCCTTTTAGACTGTGAGCCCACTGTTGGGTAGGGACTGTCTCTATATGTTGCCAACTTGTACTTCCCAAGCGCTTAGTACAGTGCTCTGCACACAGTAAGCGCTCAATAAATACGATTGATTGATTGATTGCCTCAGTTACCTCATCAGCAAACTGGGGATTGAGACTGTGAACCCCACAAGGGACAGAGACTGTGTCCAATCCGTTTTGCTTGTATCCACCCCAGTGCTTAAGACAGTGCCGGCACAAAGTAAGCAATTAACAAATCCAATTATTATTATTACCACACAACAGTATAGAAAACTCATTTCCTGCCCACAATGACCTCTGTATCAAACAAAATCCTTACCATTTGGCTTTAAAATCCTCAATCACCTTACCCCCTCTTACCTCACCTTACTTACCTCAAAGCCCAAACACTTCACTCCCCTAATGCCAACCTACTCACTGTTTCTAGATCTCATATATCTCAACTCTGACCTCTCGCCCACATCCTCCCTATGGCCTGGAACACTCTCCCTCTTCAGATTCAACAGATGATACTCTCCGCACCTACAAAGCCTTACTGAAGGAACATTTCCTCCAAGATGCCTTCCCTGGCAAAGCCCTCATTTCCCCTTCTCCCACTCCCATCTGCATCACCCCTGCATTTCAATTTGCTCCTTTTACCCCTCCCACAGCCCCACAATTCTTATGTATATATCCATAATTTATTCATATTAATGCCTGTCTCCTCCTTTAAACTGTTAAGTTGGTTGTGGGCAGAGAACATGGCTACCAACTCCGCTACACTGTAGTCTCCCAAGCCCTTAGTACAGAGCTCACACACTGTAAGCCCTCAATATGTCATGGGTTCTAATCCTGACTCTGCCACTTGTCTGCTGTGTGACCTTTGGCAAGTGACTTCACTTCTCTGGGCCTCAGTTACCTCATCTGTAAAATGGGGATTAAGACTGTGAGCCCCATGTGGGACAGGGTCTGTGTCCAACCCGATTTGCTTGTATCCACCCCAGTGCTTAGTACAGTGCCTGGCACATAGTAAGGGCTTAACAGATAACATAATCATTATTATTATTAATAAATATGATTGATTGATTCTCCTCTAAGGGACCTTCCATGACTAAACCCTCATTTCCCCTATCCACCCTCCCTTCTGCATGGCCTATGAATTTAGATCTATATCCCTTTAATACTTCATATGCACCCCACCTTCAGCCCCATAATGCTTATGTATATTTCATTATACCTTACATCTGTAATTTATTTTCATACCCATCTCCCCTTCTGAACTGAAAGCTCCTTGTGAGGAGAGGTGGCGTCTACCAACTCCATTGTATCAGTATGCACACAATAAATTCAATTGATTGATTAGCATTGATGAATGTCTGGAGGCATGATAAACTCTTTTCAGGACCACAGAAAGCTTGATCAACAGCTCTTAGCAATGGCAGTAACCGCAGTTCCATGACTTGGAGTCGTGATCCAAGGCATCTTGAAAAACGCAGCGTACACAGTTCCAAAACAACAGGGTTGGGGAAATTGTGGATATTCTGACAAGACTATGTAGTCTATCATTACAAATGGTCACGATATGGGAGGATTTTCAGTTTCCTCTTGCAAATTCATTCATTCATTCCTTCAATCATATTTATTGAGCGCTTACTGTGTGCAGAGCACTGTACTAAGTGCTTGGGAAGTACAAGTTGGCAACATCCAGAGACGGTAACCCTACCCACAACAGGTTCACAGTCTACAGAATGGGGAGACAGACAACAAAACAAGTAGAAAATCCCAACTATAAAAAAGGGTCCAGAAAGCTAGTTAGTTTCCCTTCTATACCTAGCTGATTAAGGGATTTAACAATTAAATTTAGGATGAGTATGAGCAAATGCATTGTACTGCAGATTAAGAAAAATGATCCAAAATGCTACTACAAGAAGATAATGGTCTTTCAATCATGACTCAATAAAGTGACATATGTTTGGAAATATAGGATGCGGTCTTGTTCTGTATGAGAGGTACATGGTTCGTACAGAAAATGTGCTTTCTTTCAGTGTCTGTATCTTAGACTGTGAGCCTCCAGAGAGACAGGACTGTGGCTGAACTGATTATCTTATGGTTTTCCTAGTGTTTAGCATTTAGTAAGCACTTAATAAATACCACCTTTAATAATATTGGGGTACAAAATTTTATAATGGTGAAAGCTAGCTTTCAGGCCCAAAGATTGTTAACCCATTGACGCAGATGTCTGTGTCTTCCATCTCTATTGTATTGTACTCTCCCTCGTAGATTTTTGAACCCCATTTAGGAGAGGGATTATGTCCAACTTGCTTATGTGTACCCCAAACCCACTCAACAAATAGCACTGATTGGATAATTAACCAAATTTGGATCCTTTCAAAATCATGTTTTCCAATCGTCAAGATGTTTTGTGAAATTAATATTTCTATTTCCAAGGAATAAGGATAAATTATTATAGGAGAAGTTAGCATCCCATCATTTTAGCACTTTAATAACTGCCCTCAGTACTGCTTCAAAAAATGAATCTTACCAGATATAAACTGTGTAATAGAGGATAACTCCATTTGGCTCCAAAGGTGGTTGCCATGACAACTTCACAGTGACACCAGACAACTGCTTAACTGAAAAGGTTTGTGGAGGAGAACCAGGAGCTGAAAAGTGAGAGCACAGGATGCATTTTTTTAATTAAAGATCATGATAAGAGTACAAAAGAAATATTTCAGTGTCTTTACTGACTGCTCTAATGAATACATCCTCTCCGATGTGGTAAATAGGTTTGTTTCTTTTTTTAACCTGATTATGATGAAAGACCATTTTGCACGGTGGGGTTACAACATCTGCTTCTGTGATTGAATGGAAAAAAATATTTCATGAGAACATCGAACAGCAGTTGTCACAGTGATTCACCTACTGACCAAGGAAGGACATTTCGGTTAGCATTTTTTCTTCTGATAAAAACAAAAGCTTTATAGATGTGAATAAATATAAAATACAGTAAACTAATTTTCCAGACCAAAGAGATTTGGCAAAAATTAATAAAGAGCATGAAGTTCAAAAGTGACAAGCATAATACTGAACGACGATAGACAAACCAGGGGTCACTTCTAACCTCAAATAGGAAACAGTCAAACATTTTACATTGGTCATGAAATCATGAAATTAATAAAAGGAAAAATGCCATTATTACTAAGTAATTAAATTCTCAGGAAGTGAAGAGTTTACATATGATGCTCAATTCCATCCCGGTTAAAATCCTATGAATTTTGGGGGTAGATTAATACCTTTTCTGCATTTTACTAAAGACACTCTATTTTGGGTTACTATATCTTTCATTTGCTGGAAAGGAAATGGCACTGAAAATAATCTGTTTTTCTTGTAAAACAATGCAGCAAAATAATTTCTTCTAGATAGCAGCATAGATAACATGATTTGATATTATAGTAATTATATTACTTTATTTCAAACATTTAATATAAAATGATCTAATAGTTTAGGTCACATTTGTAGTCATGCATGGAAATTGAAAGCATTGTATGGTTATTAGAAAATCTGTGAAGCATTTGTTCTGATCTCTGAACAGTGTGTACTCTGTAGAAAGGCATATGTATAGTGTTGTGAACAGTGTCTTTCCAAGTTATTTGTGCTTCACTCACACTTTATTTCTATGAACTGGCTTAAAATGTGCATGTTTCAGCATTGGGGTAATGCTAGATTTTCTAAAACAAAGGTTTATTGAATTCGGTAAATGTCTATAATTACGAACTGTAGAAAGATGGCAGCAGCTGTAGTAGTATTTTAATTTTACGTTATCCTCAATGGCATTACAATAAAACTGCTATCAAATATTGAATGTCACCAGTCACTGCATCTCTTTTTGGGTATCTGGTTTCAGAGATATTAATTCCCTGGCTCTAAAAAACACTACTTCAAAATAAAAGATAATAAATATTTGCTTCTTTGAAAGAGATTCATGAAATTAAGCTTAAACTACCATCTCTATGTAGATTTCCCAAATCTACATCTCCAGGCTAGATCTCTCTGGTCCATTCCCAGCCCATCAACTTGTAGTACCAAGATGAATCAATCAATCAGTGGTATTGGTTGAGCAATTACTGAGTGCAGAGCTCTGTACTAAGAGTTTGGAATGGTGGAAATGGCAGTTATAATAATAATAATGGTACTTGTTAAGTGCTTACTATGTGCCAAGCATTGTACTAAGTGCTGGGGCAGATACAAGTTAATCAGGTTGGACACAGTCCCTGCCCCACATGGGGCTCACTCTTTTAATCCCCATTTTACAGATGAGGTAACTGAGACCCAGAGAAGTATTGTGACTTGCCTAAGGTCACACAGCAGACGTGGCAGAGCATCAAGGTTCTTTAAAATTGCATCAAGGTTCATCACATCAGAGCTTTAGGAAAAAATAAAGGTTACCTGGACACAGATTACAGTAGGGCACAGGAAGACCAAGGAGATAGAGAGATAATTCAATGTACAGAGAGGAAAGCTGCAAAACACTAGGAATACAAGGGAGAGGTCAGTTGTATAACTTTGGTGGGATCTGAGTTATCTTTACAGGAAAAGGGTGGCATAAGTAACTTCTGAGGTCCCCTGCTCTAATGGGTGACTTTGTGAATATCTCTCTGGGTGTCAGACCTCTGTACATGCCCTGTTCTGCACCCACAATCACTTCCTTAATGATTTTATAAGTCTGCAAATGCCCAGCTGGAAGGGGCACTTTGCATATATAGAAGAGGTGCTAAAATGGTGCAATGGTGGAATGGTGAGATGATGCCCTCATGTCTTCTCCCACCCCAATCTGTGTCACCTTGACTTCCTCTCTTTATTCATTCCCTCTCCCAGCCCCTCAGCACTTACATACATATCTATTATGTATTAGAGAATCAGTGGAAAGAGCATGGGCTTTGGAGTCACAGGTCATGGGTTCAAATCCCAGCTCTGCCAATTGTCAGCTGTGTGACTTTGGGCAAGTCACTTAACTTCTGTAGGCCTCAGTTCCCTCATCTGTAAAATGGGGATTAAGACTGTGAGCCCTCCGTGGGACAACCTGTTCACCTTATACCTTCCCCAGCTCTTAGAACAGTGCTTTGTACATAGTAAGTGCTTAATAAATGCCATCATTATTATTATTATTATCCATAATTTATTTATATTAATGACTGTCTCCCACTCTAGACTGTAAATTCATTTGAGGACACGGAATGTGTCTGCTTGTTGTATTCTACTCTCCCAAGTGCTTAGTACAGTGCTCTGCATACAGTAAGTGCTCAATAAATACAATTGACTGACTGACTTGAGCACAACTCACTATCCATAGATCCAGAGGGCAAGCGAGATTTTAAGCGACTGAAAGAATAGCAGGGGGCAGGGGAGTGATGATACAATTGTGAATGCTCTTATTGGGTCACCAGCGAAGTTGGAAAATCAAAAAACTTTCTCCTTCTCCTGTACTCTTATCCTCCACTCTCCCTGATGGACAGTAAGCAATGGTTTATTCAAATGTGAAACATAAATAGCAGAAAAAAGGTCATACTCATCTTAAAACTGAATGGGGCATGGAAAGATGGAAATCATCATTGATTCAAAAGTGTAATGAGATTCAAAATTTGAATTGTACCTTCTAATAGGAACTCTCTTGGTACAGAATCTACAGTTAGCCATGAGCCTATCATCCTACAGGGAGTAATAATTTACCTTAAGACAAAAGACTGTTAAATGTATTTTTATCACTGAGCAGTAGGACAGTGACCACTGCAGGAAAAGCAGAATAGTATATAGACTACTGAATGGAGCTAGAACCATAAAAGAGAAAATTCCAATTACAATAGTTAAGGCCTGCTCTTTTTGTGCATATCTCACCGCCACCTTCTCACCTACATCCTACCTCTGGCCTGGAATGCCCTCCCTACTCATATCACCAGATATTTGCTCTTCTCCACTTCAAAACCTTATTGAAGGCACATTTCCTCCAAGAAGGCTTTTTTTAATAGTATTTGTTAAGCGCTTACTATGTGCAAAGCACTGTTCTAAGCACTGGGGAGGTTACAAGGTGATCAGGTTGTCCCCGGGGGGTGGGGGGGGGTCTCACAGTTTTAATCCCCATTTTACAGATGAGGTAACTGAGGCAGAGAGAAGTTAAGTGTCTTGCCCAAAGTCACATAGCTGACAGTTGGTGGAGCCGGGATTGGAACCCATGACCTCTGACTCCAAAGCCCTGGGTCTTTCCACTGACCCATGCTTCTTCTCTTGCTTGACTAGGCCCTCCTCTCCTGTTCTCCTACTCCCTTTTGTGCCGCTCCTACTTGTTCCTTCATTCATCCTCCCTCCCATCCCCACAGCACATATGTATATATCTATAATTTACTACATAATTTATCTATTTATATTAATGTCTGTCTCCCCCTCTAGACTGTGAGCTCATTGTGGGCAGGAATGTGTCTGTTTGCTGTTACAGTGTACTCTCCCAAGTGCTTAGTACCGTGCTTTGCACACACTAAGTGCTCAATAAATGCAACTGAATGAATAAATAGAAAAGCCCCCCTTTTCCTCAGCTCCTCCTCCCCTCCCCATCACCCCAACTCATTCCCTTTTCTCTACCCCCCTACTCCACTTGCATATATATGTACATATCTACAATTCTATTTATTTAGATTAATGCCTTTTTACTTGTTTGGATGTAGCTATAATTTATATTGATGCTACTGATGCCTGTTTACTTGTTTTGATGTGTGTCTCCCCCTTTCTAGAATGTAAGCCTGTTGTGGGGAGGGATTGTCTCTGTTGCTGAATTGTACTTTCCAAGCGCTTAGTACAGTGTTCTGCATGCAGAAAGTGCTCAAAAGATATGACTGAATAAATGAATGAATGAAATAGAGAAGCAGCATGGCCTAGTAAATATAGCATTCATTTATCCATTCATTGAATCGTATTTATTGAGCACTTACTGTGTGCAGAGCACTGTACTAAGCACTTGGGAAGTACAAGTTGGCAACATATAGAGATGGTCCCTACCCAGCAGCAAGCTCACAGTCTAGAAGGGGGAGACAGATAACAAAACAAAACATGTGGACAGGTGTCAAGTCATCAGAATAAATAGAAATAAAGCTAGACGGACATCATTAACAAAATAAATAGAATAGTAAATATGTACAAGTAAAATAGAGTAATAAATCTGTACAGGTGCCGTGGGGAGGGGAAGGAGGTAGGGCGGGGGGGGATGGGGCGGAAGAGAGGAAAAAGGGGGCTCAGTATGGGGATGAGGAGGTAATGACAAATGGAACAGAATGGAAGGGAAATAGCAAGTGGAGAAATTCATCCTAAATACCAAGTTAAAAGCTGAGACATTGGGGAGGGTCAGAGAAATGAGGCAGAGTTTGCTAAAAGTAAACCTGAAAATATCAATTTTTTGTCATGAGAAATCAGTTTAAGCACAGTTCTGGAGGTAACTGAAGATTGGCTGTGTACTTGCATCTGTAGAGGCCTGGGAGTCAGAAGGATCTAAATAATAATAAATAATGATGGCATTTATTAAGTGCTTACTGTGTGCAAAGCACTGTTCTAAGCGCTGGGGAGGTTACAAGGTGATCAGGTTGTCCCCTGGGGGGCTCACAGTCTTAATCCCCATTTTACAGACGAGGTAACTGAGGCCCAGAGAAGTTAAGTGACTTGCCCAAAGTCACACAGCTGACAATTGGCAGAGCCAGAATTTGAACCCATGACCTCTGATTCCAAAGCCCGGGGTCTTGCCACTGAACCATGCTGCTTCTAGATCTGGGTTCTAATCCTGACTCCACCACTTTTCTGCTGTGTGACCTTGGGCAAGTCATTCAACTTCTCTGTGCCTCGATTACCTCATTTGTAAAGTGGGGATTAAGACTGTGAGCCCCATGTAGGAGCTGGGCTGTGACCAACCTGACTAGGTTTTATCTACCCCAGCGTTTAAAACAGTGCCCAGAACATACTCAGCATTCAAATACCAAAAAAAAAAGTCAGCAGCAGCATAAAGGCATAGCAATGACACTAACACTAACCACTACGATCTTTTATACGTACCATCTTCTTCAGTCAGGATAGTTACAGGGGCACTTTCAGCTCCTTCACCTTTGATAGTACTAGCAGATACTCGAACCAGGTAGTGGGTATATCTCTTCAACCCTAAAAATAGTATAATGAATAATTCCTCTTAAAAACATTGTCTAAGGCACAAATTGCTATCAGCAGGTGAAATAATCTTACAAATAGGTTTCATTGCCTACTGTGAGGAAAATGAATTATAATGGCAAATTAGAGAAGGGAAGATTCATGGGATTATTTGAAATGGCTTGAATGCCCATTTGAGAAAGTAAACAGTGCTTAATACACAATCTTTCCATTTGCTTGTAACTAATGAAATCTAAATTAATTTAATCTATTGGAAAACTTTTTTTAATTGAGGGTACCATGAAAATATGATCACCTCCAATTTTCTGTGACAGAGAAGTAGTATTTATAATTCTTTCTTCATTTTCCTTATTCTTCCTGAGATATACTGTATACTTCAGAATTATTCCATTAGGAACAGCTGGCGGAAGAAATGATAACTCTATTTCCGTAGAAGAAATATTTCTGTAGGTGATATTTTCTGGAGGACTATCAGGCACTAAAAGAAATGAAATAAATCTGAGTAACCATTACAATTGCCAGCATTCTTCATTTTCATGAATAATGACAGAAAATTTAGGAGAAAAATAATGTTGTTTAAGATGGGATTCTAGTGTGACGCTTAAAAAAAAACTGGTACAAGCTTAGGAAAATGAAAAAGGTCCATAACACGATATTGTCTAGGAAGGGGTACATTTGATCAAAATGAATTTCATAACTTTTTTATACTTCTTGAACACGAAAGAGGATGGAATAAATATCTAAAAATATTTTCTCTGGATTTCACTCCACTACACAGCTCTATCACTGCCCTCTCCTCCTCCTATTCTTGTCTAAAAATCAGGATTCTGTCATCTTACTCTGAGATCACTCTTTCAGGAGCCTCATTCTTGCCAAATATAATGGTTCCTATTCTTACTCGACTTTCAGGTCTCTCCCTCCTACTAGAGTACTACTGTACTTTCTTTCTTCACTACATCTCAGATCACCATCTTCCTGTCTTTTAAGCTAATTTCCTGTGCCTAATTCATCTCTTCAGTATATTGAAGATTAATTGATTGACTGAAGTATGCCATAGGACTACTGCTGCTTCCAGAGGAGCACAACTTTATAGTGCCTGTTTTTGAGATTGCCTTTTGATGCTGATTGTTTAATCTTTCACTTAAGAATCAAGCCATGGTATCTATTGAACTCTTACTGTGCTCAGAGCACCACACTAAGTGCTTGTGAAAAAGAATAGTATCCACTCTCTCAGGCTCAGCTGTCTCCAGGGATATCCCCCAAAGGTACATTGCCCTGCCTGAGACTGCCTGAGTGTGCTTAGCACACACTGGGTGCTCAATAAATACAACTGAATGAATGAATAGTATTTCTTGAAGCCTTCTATGTGTCCAGCACTATTCTAATAAGCATTTGGGAGAGTAAAAGAGAGTTAGTAGAAATGATACCTTCTCTCAAATATTCCTTCTTCCTTCTGTGCATGCCCTTTCTGTTCAACAGCTAAGCAGCTGCCTTGGAATCATCATCATCAATGAAATTTATTTAGTGCTCACTGTATGCATGGCATGTACTAAGCACTTGGGAAAGTACAATAAAAAAGAGTATTGTGAGCATGGGTATCAATAAGGATGGAGAAATAACTTTGCCAGGCAGAGAAGAGAGCAGATTTAAAGTATGCAAGGATAAACTTGAAGTGGATGAGGTTGGACTGATTTCTAGATTTTCGTCTCAGTAAATATCATTGATTGCTCACAACTAGACAGTCTAGAAGGATGAATTTGAAGTCTAAGGCTACAATTTGCAGAGCTACAGTCTTTGGAATCCTAAATATGGTCAATATCCCCGCTATTAAAGCCTTAATATCCACCCCATCCTCATCATCACAGCATCATCATCATCATCAATCGTATTTATTGAGCGCTTACTATGTGCAGAGCACTGTACTAAGCGCTTGGGAAGTACAAATTGGCAACATATAGAGACAGTCCCTACCCAACAGTGGGCTCACAGTCTAAAAGATGTACATATCTTTATCCACTAATTTTTTAAAAATGATGAGAATTCCTACATCTTTCTTTGTGTATTTTAGCATTTTAGTTAATTCTCTTTACTTATTACTTGAACAGGATGCATTTTTAAATACAAAACTCAAAACTAATTAAGGTTTTAATCCATAATGTCATAGTTTTATGTGCATCACAAAATCTAGATAGAAGTAAAACCATTCTAAAAAATTAGATATGCAAAATGAAAAATATTTGAAAACCTCACAAATATATGACCACAGCATAGAAAATTAATTTTATTTTATAGAGATTGCATGTGTGCATTAATGGGTCTACCGTTAGCTAACTTTTAGCCCATTAATTTGAGATAAATATGCTTCTGTTATATGTCATTATAAATTAGCACTATAGCCCTCAAAAAATTAGATTGAGGTAGCAGAAAATGTCTTGTCATGAGACTTTTTCCCTAATAAAAACCTCAACTAGGCAGAGATCCAGGTTTGTCAGGTGGTGTGCATTAGGAAAAAAAATCTCATGGCAAAACAATATCTGGTAGCTCAATCTAATTTCTTTGAGGCCTATGGTGCTCAAATACAAAGAACTATAATAGTAGCATATTCCTCTTAAATTAACTGGATAAAAGCTAGTCAATGTTTGCCCATTAATGCACACATTGGAATCATAGATGCTCACACTATGTACTTTTCCCCTCTTCCCTCACCTGGCCAGCCTCCTGACCCAGTAGATGGCAATGTGTTAAATGTTCCCTATCTTCTCTGGGGAATAGACTCCAACTGGACAAACACATTACGCTTCCAATAGGAGATAATATCCAGTCACTAACAGGACAATTCTCTAGTCAGATGTGATATCTGAACTGAATTGATTTTTCTTCCATCAAAACCCCTTTTTTTCCTCTTTCTTCCTCATCCTTCCTGTTTGGGTAGAGGAAAGTCATTCTGAGTAGGGAACAGGAAAGTAAAAACCTAAAAAGTAGTCCGTCACTTTGGCAACCTTCTTACCATCACACTCTTCTTAAAAAGAAAACTAGTACTATGGGTTCTAAAGACATTTATCCTGGTTACACAGCACAATCCACAATCCTGTTGGATTAGTGAGTCATATTTAGATGTGTCCTATGTAGATTCAAAAATCTACCTCAACCTACCTCAAAATCACCTTCAAAATATTCTTGCCAATGCAGTTACAGACCATGTAAAATAGTGAAACATTAATAATATGACAACATCAGTACTTTAGGGCACTTTTCAATTTGAGATATTGTTAAAAAAAATCTTACCAGTTTCAGATGTTCTTACTGACAACAAGGAAGAAATCTGATTCCCATGGCCAAGTCTTGTATATGACCGGACAGAAATATTGTAAAGAGTGTAAGGTTTTAGGTCACTTAAAATTGCACTGGTTGTTGAAATGTTTTTAGTAAGTAATTTTTCTGGATTTCCATAAATTACTTCATAGGCGATGATTATCCCATTAGGTTTTTCAGGTGGTGACCATCTCAGGTTTATTTCTGTTGCAGTAATATCAACCAATTCAACATTCTGGGGTGGGGACTCTGGTTCTGTATGGAGAGTAATACAAAATCAGTAGCTTAGATTACTTTATAATAATTGATAGGTTGAAAATTAATAAAACTTTCTTCAAGTCAGTGATAGTGGGCTAGAGTACAAAGCATTAGGCATTGAGAAATATCTCTACCTGGACTATAAGCACCATGTGGGACAGGGATTGTTTCTCATCTGATTTTATTATAAATACCCCAGCGCTTAACACAGTACTTAACAAATAGTAAACTCTTACTAATTGTAGTATGACCTAATGGATAGAGCACAGGCCTGGGAGTCAGAAGGACCTGGGTTCGAATTCCGGCTCTGCCACTTGTCTGCTGTGGGACCTTGGGCAATTCACTTCACTTCTCTGTGTCTCAGTTCCCTCATCTGTAAAATGGGAATGAAGGCTGTGAGCTCCATGTGGCACATGGACTGTGTTCAACCTGACTGTCTTGTATCTACCCCAGCACCTAGTACAGTGCCTGGCACAAAGTAAGTGCTTAACAAATATTTTTTTTAAATCCACAATTATTATTATTAT
This sequence comes from Tachyglossus aculeatus, assembly GCF_015852505.1. Classification (NCBI taxonomy): domain Eukaryota; kingdom Metazoa; phylum Chordata; class Mammalia; order Monotremata; family Tachyglossidae; genus Tachyglossus; species Tachyglossus aculeatus. The sequence goes on along the minus strand of NC_052079.1, from coordinate 29,541,120 downwards.
TATTATTATTATTATTATTATGTTATTATTAAGGATAATAATGATTGATTTGACCTGAATGCAATTTTTGCTTCATTCTTTGGGAAGGCAAATGGTGTCACAAGTTCCTAAAATAATCCAAATTCCCCACAGCATACAAGAACAGCTGTCCATGCTGCCAAAGAGATTCTCGAATAAAATTTGATACATCTGCTCCTAACGGCCAAGATTCTCTCCCTGCTCTCCCCTTATTAGGTTTTTGTTCTTTACCTGCTACATCCCAGCTTAGGCCTCCTTCCTTATCACACCTCACTCGTTACTTGCCCACCCCTACTACCCATGCTTTCTTTCCCATCTCTAAAACTCCCCACTCCCTTCCAAACTGACAGGCTCAGTCTTACTCACCCTCAACTCCCTCCTAAAAACCCGTCTCCCTCAGAAGGCATTCCCCAGTTACTGTCCAACTGCCCTGATCATATCACCCCAACAGTCCCCTTTGGCACTTAGGCTTCGACCAATTTACATACTAAATGTAATCATTCATTTTTTCATTTTTCTGTACTCTTGCTGTTATTGATTGTATCATCAGTGAATCGATTAATAGTATTTATTGAATGCTGACTGTGGGCAGAACACTGTATTAAGTGCTGGCAGACATGCAATACAGTACACAGACATGACACCTAACCCCTAGGTAGTGTGATCTATACTCTTACTTCAACTCCCAATGCATTATTATCATTATTATGGTATTTGTTAAGAACTTACTATGTGCCAGATACTATACTAAGTGCTAGGGTGAATACAAGCAAAATGGGTTGGGCACAGTCCCCGTCCTATGAGGGACTCACAGTCTCAATCCCCATTTTCCAGATGAGGTAACTGAGAAGTGAAGTGACTTGCCCAAGGTCACACAGCAGACTAATCGCAGAACCAGGATTAGAACCATGACCTTTGTATTTCCAGGCCCATGCTGTATCCACTACACAATGCTGCTTCCCCACTGTATGTGTACTTAGATGGAAGCTGTTGTCTTAGCATGCTATCTGGCAGGGATAGCCACATGGAGTTTTCCCAAAATGGTAGCAGTTCAGGCCCTTCTCAGAGAAGGGGGCTGTGGGCCTTCTCTCATGATCACTTTCCAACTCAGAAACACTGGTGCGGCTGTTTGCATCCAAGAAGACTTCACTGCTGTCTCCTCAAAGGCAGCGGTGGTACTATGCTTGTCACTACTGGCAGTCATTCAGCTTCTTTCCAAGATGGTAAGATGGCTACTAGAGGGAACCACTCTGTTAGTGGAGCAAAAGTCAAGGTCTTGGAGCTGAACTGCCCAAGCGTTCGGACACAGAATAGTATGGATGTGAGGATGGGAGGGTGTGGGGGAAACAGCCCACAGGGATCAAGATCTATATTTTCCTCTGACATTAACCTCACTGAAAAAAATAGGATATTTAAACAGCTACTGAAAAACACCCAAATTCTGAAGCTCACAAAATGCCGAATAGCCTTACCATCTTCAGGAGTTCTCACAAAAATGTCATTTTCATCTGACAGGGAACTTTCTCCTACATTGGTTGATGCTGCCACTCTCATTTTATAATTTGTATATTTCTTCAGATCTAAAATTATGACAAATAAAATGAAAATGAATCACTACAAGAAGATTACTGTGTCAGGTTTTTAGCACAGCCTGAAGAAGAAGGTTAACCATGATCTTATTTGACACTGAACTGTGATATATGGTCATGAAGTATACAGGTCTGTTCACTAGGTAATTGTCAATACACCACTTGACTTTGTGTGTTGAAGATTTGGTCTAAAACTGTAGCCTTGGTAATTTTCAATTCCCGTTGAGAGAAAAAAATGGTAAACTTTAAACAAATAATTGACATTCTCTTTTTAAAAAGTTTAATTGCCAGCACAAAAATAAAATATATTTATTCTAAAGAAGTTAGCATGTGTCTCCAAAAGACTGATGTGGTGTTGAATTATATTTTTTCAGAAATTTAATAGGAACTAAGTAGTTATATATTGCTTTTAAAATTTCCTTTTACAATGTATGTCAACTACTCTGTTTTCTAGACTGAAGGAAAATCCACTTCATTCATTCCTTTAGGTCTTTCAGTATTAAAAATTAAGTAAGGTTGAAATAACCTTATGCATTTTCATCAGCTTGAGGTAAAACTAATATTCATTTGGATTTAAAAAGCCCAAGCCTGGATATTTCGTAACAGCAATCAGCTCCACTCCTGCTGTTTTGTTCAACTATATCAATCAATCGTATTTATTGAGCGCTTACTGTGTGCAGAGCACTGTACTAATGTCTGTTCACATTCATGTTTATATACAGATAGTCTATATATATGATGTAAATATAGACAGACAAGATATCAAATATATAGGCACATATTATAATTATAATAGTAATTATAATAATAACAATGGTATTTGTTAAGCACTTATTATGTGCCACGCACTGTTTTAAGCACTGGGATAGATATAATTTAATCAGGTTGTCCCACGTGGGGCTCACACACTTAATCCCCATTTTACACATGACATAACTGAGGCACAGAGAATTTAAATGGCTTGCCCAAGGTCACATAGCAGACAAGCGGCAGAGCCAGGATTAGAACCTATGTTCTCTGACTCCCATGCTTCTCCAGCATATCTCCAACATATACAGTATCACAGTGTAATCATAGTGTAATGAACATATATACACACAAGAATGTGCGTGTGTGCGTTTGTGTGGTCTTCATTGTGTAAGAGTCCATTCACTGAGAGTCCATTCATGTATTACAACCTATCAACAGCATTCATTGAGCATCTACACCTTGAAGAGCACTCTACAAAGCATTTGGGAGAGTGTATTACTGTGGAGTTGGTAGACAAATTCCCTGTCCACAAAGGGCATGCAGTTTAGAGGGGGAGAAAGACATGGAAATAAATTATGTACATAAATACATATGACTAAACCGTAAACTCACTGTGGGCAGGGAAGATGTATACCAACTCTGTTACAATAATAACAATAAAAATAATGATGGTATTTGTTAAGCGCTTCCTATGTGCCAGGCACTGTACTAAGCACTGGGGCAGATACAAGCAAATTGAGTTGGACACTGTCCCTGTCCTATGTGGGGCTCACATTCTCAAACCCCATTTTACATATGAGGCAACTGCGACTCAGAGAAATTAAGTGACTTGCCCAAGGTCACACAGCAGATAAGTGGTAGCATGGGATTAGAACTCATGACTTTCTGACTCCCAAGCCTATCCACTAAGCCATGCTGCTTCTCAATCTCCCAAGCACTTAGTACAGTGCTCTGCACATAAAAAGCGCTCAATAAATACCATCAGTAATGATGATGATTGATGAGTTGCTGAGCAGTTGAGGGTAGAGTGAATATCAAATGCATAGGCATATTTTATCTATTTACATTAACGTTTGTCTCCCCCTCTATCACTAAGCTTGTTGTGGGCAGGGACTGTGTCTGTTACATTGTGTTGTATTCACCCAAGTACTTGGTACAATGCTTTGCATGCAGTAGGCACTCAATAAATATGACTGATTGATACATCGATGGTGTCTGGATCGTCATAGAAGAAGTTCGGATGGAGAGGAAAGGGCAGATTTTAGCAATGCTGCAAAGGTAGAATGGACAGGATTTAGAGACAGATTGAATATGTGGATTGAATGAAAGAGATGAATCAAGGATAATGCGAATGTTACAGACTTGTGAGACAGGGAGGATAGTGGTGTTGTCTACAGTAAAGGATAAGGCAAAGGGATGACAGGGTGTGGGTGGGAAGATGAGGAGCTCTGTTTTGGATATGTTAAGTTGGGGTGTCAGCGGGACATCCAAGTAGAGATGCCTTGAAGGCAGAAAGAAAGGCAAGCTGAATAGAAGGAGAAAAGTCAGGGCTGGAGAAGCAGATTGGGGAATCATCTGTGTAGAGGTGGTTGTTGAAGCCAAGGAAGCAAAAAGAGTTCTCCAAGGGAGTGGGTGTAGTTGGAGAATAGAGGGGGACCAAGAACAGCCTTTAGGGACTCCTGCAGTGGGTGGGTGGGAAGCAGAGGAGGACCCTGCAAAATAGAAGGAAAAGAAGTGACCAGAGACATAGGAGAACTAGAAGAGGACAGTGTCAGTAAAGCTAAGGTTAAATAATGTTTTCAGGAGAAGGAAATGGAAGGAATGGGAGGAATCGAAGACAGGTGAGAGGTAGAGGAGGATCGGGGGTAGTAGAGGTTGTTGGATTTGGTAGGAAGAAGGTCACTGTTGACCTGAGAGGGACAGTTTTGGTGGAGGTAAGGAGGTGGAAGCCAGATTGGAGGGTGTCAAAGAGAAAACTGGAGGAAAGGAAATGGAGTGGAAGCAGCAGGTGTAGATAACTCGCTCAAGGAGTTTGGAGAGGAATGCTGGGAGGGAGATGAGGCAATAGTAACTGTTTTTATCTATTCCTTCCCCAAACACATGAAGCACAACCTCTCTCCTATTGAAGCTTGCCAGAGAGCCTTGTCAGTTGCTCTGTTTGTTCTCTCCCATCAGTTCACTGTTTCCTGTGGCCTAGCAGAAGGAGCATGAGCCTGGGAGTCAGCAGGGGTTCTAATCTTAGATCCTGCAGTGTTTTGTGCTGAAGCTATACAGTGATTAAGAAAATGCATTCTTATAATAACATTGTAAATCAACAGTTCTCCTATTATGCTTATTGGAGAAAATCCCATTTCCTAGAGTTTTTTTAAAATGGATTACCAGCTTACTCTACATGCCTCAATCTCATCTATCTTGCCACCGACCCCTTTCCCACATCCTCCCTTGGACCAGGAAATCCCTCTCCTTCCATATACTCCAGACCACTACTCTCCCCACCTTCAAAACCTTATGAAAATCACATCTCTTCCAAGAGGTCTTTCTCAATTAAGACTTCTCCCTTTCCCATTCACTATGCACTGGGATCTGTACCCTTTGGGCAACTGGATTTCACCCTACTCTCATCCCCACAGCACTTATGTACATAACCATAGTTTATACAGAAATAGACTCTCCTTGTGGGGAGGGAACTCATCTACCAACTCTGTTGTATTGTACTGTTCCAAGCACTTAGTACAGTGCCCTGTACACTGTGAGCACTCAATAAATAACATTGATTGGCTGTGTAAAAGAATAGTTCTTAGGGAGGTTCAAACAGCCTGGAAAGCAACGTATCAGGAATTATTCCTGAAGCAGGAATAGTAACATGTAGTAATATTATATCTCATGGGTATTTGTTTAGCACTGATTTGTTTTCATCTAAAAAGTTTCTGTCAAAAAAAATCTTCTCAAATAATACATCTGACCCCATCAGACTCCTCTAGTAATTAACTCTAAGGTCAGTTATTGGACACTCAATGGGGATGGAAGTTTTGTCCATAGTAACGCACTGCTCAAGTCAATGTGCAGTTATTTTTCATGGCAAAATATCAGTTATTTTTCACAAAACCTTGTCTTACCTGTTATAAGGAATCTGTTATCTTTAGTAGTCATTTGAAAAGCTCTGTTTGAATGTAATTCCATTGCATAAATAGTGTAATGAGTTATTTTTCCATTAGGATATTCTGGTGGATCCCAATATAGCAAGATAGATGATGAACTAATATTTTTATAGTTCATATTCTGCACTGCACTTGGAACTTTAAAAAAGCATAAAGGGTTATAATGAATGAGGGAATTTTCAATCATTATAAAGATCACTGGGTAAAGGGATCTTTTACTTGAAGAAATCTGTACCCTCTTTCACTTTACCTTGCTCTTGTGTCCTGACATTAAGAATAGTTGGTGGTCCTTCGCCCATAATGGTGAAAGCAGACACGGTGATTGTATATTCGGTGAAAGGTGTAAGTCTCTTTACAACATACGACAGCTGCTCAGCTGAAATGTTAGTCGTATACTCCTTCCCTGTTTCTGGAAATCAGAAAAAAAATCCACTCCTTTACCACAAAATTACTTTTATTTTCACATCATTGAAAATACGACTGATTTTCAACGAGGTTGCATCTAGTCTGTAACGCACTAACTATCTAGGCTTACTTTCTGTATACTAACTCTACTTGTGCTTCCATTTTGTCGGTTATGTAATTAGAATTTTATGAAGAATAATCAATGAAAAAATACAGAGGCAAACACTAATCATAATAAAACAGTTCCTTAAATGTCAAACTTGGGAAATTATACTTGAACAACAGAGGGAGAGCTACAGACTTCTCATAACTAAAATCCCACTGATGTAAAACTTCTGAGGATGAGAAATATCTCAAATAATAGGACTTCAAATAGGTTCACATGGTACTGATGGTGAAAGCCATAAGATATAAGATTCTTTACTGCACTCTGTTACCATAAGTCACAGTAGAGAATGCTAACAATCAATTTAGAGATGATGTCTCAATCTCTCTATCCAGTATATGGAAAGTGGCTATGCACATAAAGCCTAATGGAGGCTGAAAATAACACTCTCCCTAGGGAAAAGCTAGTGCTAGTGCTTTCCAGGTGAAAAGACCGCTGGGAAGCTGTGAGGTCTAGTGGAAAGAGCAGGAGCCTCATGCCAGATGACTTGGATTCTAATTCCAGCTCCTCCACTTGTGACCTTGGGGGGAAAAAAAAAATCATGTAACTTCTCTGTGCTTCAGTTACCTCATCTGTAAAATGGGGATTAAATCCTCCACCCTCTGATTAAGACTGTTAGCCCCATGTGGACCAACTTGATTAATCTACCCTAAATATTTAATATAGTGCTTGGCACATAGTAAGTGCTTAGCAAATACCAAATTATGAACACTATCATTATTACCATTATCCATTAGTATCTAAGTCTGAATAACTAGGTATTTTTTCAGTGCTGTCATGACTTAAAGGTAAAAAGCAAGGACAAAGAAAATAAAGGCATTATTAAACTTTTTGGGAAACTGACCAAGTTATTTGCTACCCTGGTGATTTTAGAATTTTCCTACTCTCTTCTAGTAATTTGGAATCAAAATCTAATAGGTGATCCCTGCTGCTTGGAAATAAGTGATTAATACGCTTTGCTTATGATAGTCTTGGCATCCACAGGCATTTCAAATACAATACAGGCAGTCCTCAACTTATCAATTGGAGTTACGGTAAATGGAGTTCCAAGATTTCTATATTTACACCCTGTTTCAGGTTTTTGACAAATCAGATTCAGCTTCTCAACACCCACCAGTCTTATCAAGTAAGTAAAACCCACCCTCTTCTTGCCACTGCTTCCCTCACCGAGTCCTTCCCTAGGCCATGGACCCCGGCTTTAGCAAATGAATTTCCAGCTCTCACTCTCTATTCTGAATTCCCCATCCCTTCTTTCCCCAACCCACACACATATACCTCATGCCCTCTGAAGCTAATAATAACAATAATAGTAATAATGATAATAATAGTAATTTTGGTATTGTTAAGTTCTTACTATGTGCCAAGCATTGTATTACTCATAGGTACAAGATAATCAGGTCAGACACCATCTCTATTTCACATGAGAATCCATCTAAGGGTGACAGAGTCCAGGTATTTACAGATGGGCAAACTGAGGCACAGTGAAGGAACTTGTTCAAAGTCACACAGCTGGCAACTGGCAGAGGCAGGATTAGAACCCAGGTCCTCTGCTTCCCAAACTGATGGGACAGGGAAATGGACTGCCCAAAGTTGTTACAGGCTGTGGTAGAAGGGACTGTTGCCAACTTGTACTTCCCAAGCACTTAGTAAAGTGCTCTGCACACAGTAAGCGCTCAATAAATATGATTGATTGATTGATTTATGGTGGCAGCAGCTTTCAAGATAAAAAAAAATGCAAAAGCCAAACAGAACTAAAAGAACCAAACAGAACAGAAGGGAGGGCAGGGGAGGTGTCAGGTTCAGAGTGCTGAGAAGTGGGAGGCAGGAAAGGCCTGGGGGCTAGAAAGGGTATCTTCCTTCAGGCACCAATTCCTTATTTATAACACTGTTCCTTTCATTAGATTTGTTGCTATGATGATACCTGTTAAGCACTTCCTATGTATCATATACCGTTCTAATTGCTAGAGTAGATACAAATAATTCCATAATGCAGTCCAAATAAGTGGGAGAACAGGGACTGAATCCCATTTTACAGTTGAAAAAACTGACGCACAGGTAGTTGTGCGACTTGCCCAAGTTCACACAGCAAGAAATTGGCAGAGCAGGAATTAGAATCCAGGTCCTCTGACTCCCAGGCCTATGCTCTTTTGATAGTTAAAATGCAGTTTTCATGAACCAACTATGTATGAGGACTGTTTGTATATAGCCTGGAGGTTATATTTTTGGTTTGTTCAGAAATTTTACTTTAAACACAAACTCTACAAAAAACTAGTTTTCTTCCTGACCTAACTGCCAACAGAAAACCTAAGTCTCTTAGCATTTAGATCAGTGCTTAGTTCTATTTGAAAAATTCAAATATAAACCTAGGTGATTAAAATTGATTAAAATATAATTTCAGAAAAAAAATTAAAAGTATATGCCGATCATTTTGAAGAGGAACTAAGAAAACTGACGACAGCTAAAAATAGGGTCTGCTGTTTAAGTACTTTCTTTTAAAAATTCAGAGATAAATCAAGACAGTACCTGTCAAACAAATCTTGTTTAATGCATCGAATACCTACACTCACTTAAGAAACAATAAGTTGCATTGACACTGCAGAACAAGTGTATACACTAATGACATCATCATGTCACAGGGGTCAGCTCCACCTGTTTGTCAGCCACACACTAGAGTTGTAACTTTTTGACCTATTTACCTTCAGTGACATTTGAAAACCTATTAGTCAAAAGCTGCCGAGGCCTGAGAAGGATTTGAAGATACGTTAATCCCCTGCAATCACACCTGCTTTGGGCAACTGTAATAACTGATTGTCTATGCAGCTCGGCTGATGACTCTAGGGTGCTACTTTCTCTGAGAGGAAGGGTCACATGGGTGCAAATGTCTGCCTGTGTGGCATTCTCATTTGCTGGATGAGGTAGTAATGAATCTGATTACAGCTCATGACCCATTCATAATTTAATAGAACGCAGTGCTCAGGTTCACGCTTGTGAGTGTGGTAAGCGCCGTTCGGATAAAATTTAAAGAAAATAAAAGAGATACCAGTTGTGGAATAAAGTTCTTCGACTCCATTCACTATGGGAATGTTATCACTGGGAAGACTAGGGAATAGAATCGGAGACTCTGCTTTCTCTGCGGAAAACATCTCAGCTGAACCTTCGTATAATCCAGCCACTGCTTCCTTCGCATTATTTAGGAAAGGTGCTTTAGAATTTCCTTTCCACATATCCGGGGCCACAAAATCATTTTTATACTGAAATAAAAAATATGAATATATACAAGTAGATTTAGTAGTTACTTTATATTAAATGTCAGAATAAAAGCTGGAGATTTAACTAATGATATAGGTATCTGAAGGTTGGTGGATTTCTTTCCAGGATCTATTTTTTTATCATACATTTTTACATGTCATTCTCCAACTTCTTAAAAGGAATGTTACCATCATACTCTCCCATTATCCCTATCTGTAATTTATTTCAATGTCTGTCTCCCATTTTCTAGACTGCAAGCTCCTTGTGGGTAGAGAATCTGTCTACCAACTCTACTGTATTGTATTTTACCAAGCACCTACTAGTGTGTTCTGCACAAAGTAAGCACTCAATAAATACCACGGATTGACTGATTGAAATACATCTTTGGGATTAAGGGCAGTCTACATAGCGTAAACTCCATTTTATGAAGGTAAAGTCCTATGGTCAAGATGCTACTTAAATTATTTCTAAAGGGTTTTTACTTATCCTCAGTTGAACGCTGTACCAAAGTCAAATGGAAAGTTGACAATTATCTTAAGAATTTGGGCTCTGTGGCCACTAAAGATCAATCGTATTTATTGCATACTTACATTTTCCCCTGAACACTCAGTTATAATGAGTTGAAGAATGCAGGTGTTCAGGCTTTCCATGCTATTGATCATATAATATGAATTTAAAAAGCCTTATCCTAGGTTAACTGCCTGGCCAGCCCTAATTTACTGACTCATTCCAAAACTCTGTATTTTCTACTTTACTTATCTATTGTTTCATAAAAGAAAAGATAAATAGGATTTTTAAACACTTATAATGCAATAATTTTTATAATGTATAATGTTTCTTGGATCCATTGATATGATTCTCATTTTATAGGCCACTGAAACATAGAAAGGATCATGAGCTACTGTATGGATAGCAGCGAACTCCTACCATTCTGAGAAAGTCAATATCTGTCAGAAGTCCAACAAAGGCAATATTCAGGCCAAAAAAAAAATTTCATTTAAAATACAAAATGCAAAATTGTTTGGTTTTAAAATGATAACATCTAAGATAGTTCCAATATGTTACTAACATATTTTCCTAACTCTAGGTTAACTGTCTAGGAAGCAATGGTAAATGAAATTTGACTCTCTGGATCTTTATATTTATTTCCGTAAGTACTGTTTTGAACAATAAAGCTTTGCATGCATGTGTCACACATCATACCATTTAATCTGCAAAATAGTTGCTGTACAATATTAGTTAGATTACATCTACTAAAATCTAGTTGGTTTATTCATCTGGATGGCCAATATGACCAACAAATGAAAATTACTCTTTCAGGTCCTAATTTCAGTAAGGTAACATGGACCTCAATGACCCAGCCCTCCCATCGTGGGATATAATCAGATAGTGCAGCCCTAAGGAATGGTTCATGTAGCGTCTCCAGGTTACTTCAATGCTGCAGATTTGAGACTGTCAAAAATAGTGCTAAAGCAGCTGCTAGGTTTAATGCCAGGGAAAACAGCGAGTGAATCGCTCAATCGATGGAAGGCATTTATTGGGTGCTTTCTGCAGGCAGACCCCTGAACTGAGCACTTGGGAGAGTATAACAACATTGGTAAATAAGAATTAATTAGTACATCCAGATTTTTTATGACATGAGGGGGGCATTCTTGCAAAACCCCATTCTAAGGATAGTTGACATAATATTATCTCTTCTAATTGCATGTGTATATATGCACATGCACCATTTCTTCTGAAACTGAAACCACAAATATTTCGCTAAAAATCTTCTAGCCAAAACATATAGTAAAAGCATGCACTATGGGGAAACTGAATGTATTCACATAAATGAAAACATAGTACCTCAGCTTTTCCTGTGAGAATGATATTTTCCAAAATTACTCCTGTTTCCCTTTCAAGCACTTTAACTCTATACTGGCTAATGATTCCGTTTGGTTGTCGTGGTTTCTTCCAAGTAATCCGTATTAATGTGGCTTCTACTTCTGTTATTTGCAAATCAAATACAGCACTTGGAACTAAAAAAAAAAACCACAGAGGAAGACTTGAGTAATTTGTCACAATCAAATTTCATTACCTTCTAAATTTTCAAATTTAATAGATTTCACCTGCTAGGACTAGAAGAGAGGGAAAAGGATTGAAATTCAAATTTAACACAATATGAGATGTTTCAACCATGTTCATTCTTCCAATGATTTCTATAAGGTACACTCAGTATTGTATTAGTAAGGAAGCATGCAATACAATAAATGCAAAATATTCCCATTTCTTTTTAAGGTTCTTGGGAAAAAACTAATGAAAAGTTGTTTTATGAAGACATTCAAATTAAAGAAATAGATCTTAAATGAAATATTCTTGTTCTTATTAAACAGGGTGTATCTACACACCACCTAATTAAACAGAAGTCAATGTATTTGGGAAAATGACCAATAAGATACAAGCTAATTCTTATTTTTAATGAATTTAAAAATAAGTTCTCTTTATATTTTATTTCAATTTAATTGTCGGTCTTCCCTTTTTACAAATTATTTAAGATGCATTTTATACAATCACAATGTTTTTGTGTTGGACTGTGTGTTGTGCTATATGCATGCATTAGCCTATGGTCCACAAACTCTATCTCCACCACATCTAGCCATCTGGAGCCTTTTCTTCCTCTGGTGATGCCAAAAGTTCTTCAGTGGTCTCCAGAGCAACTGTTTCAACTTCCAGTTCAGCTTTTCAGACACTTGTGAGAGACCTGATTTTCTGTTTCCACCAAGTCTTCCTAATCTTTCCAATATCATCAGCAACTGGCTATCGCTTCTCCGATCTCTAATTTTCTGTCACCAGGATAATTATGGTGATAACTAATTATTCCACTCTAGCAAACTTGTGAGAGGATTTCATTGATGAGACCTTAATGGAAGTGATATCCCATGGACTTTTAAATGGCTGAATACAAGAAGACAAAATCTATTATGTGTGGCTATGAATTATGGAAATGAGAACCAAGTCAGAAGATAGAGTAAGGATAAAATGATCCTAAATTCTTTGTTCACAAAATTCACAAATCTGTTACCAAATTCTGTCAGTTCAACTTTCACAACATTAAAATCCTCCCTTTCCTCTCTGTCCAAACTGATTCCATGTTGATCTAGGCACTTGCTCTATCCCATCTTGGCTACTGCATCAATGCCCCTCTAGATTGTTAACTCATTATGGACAGGGAACGTGTCTACTAATTCTGTTATACTCTCCCAAGTGCTTAGTACAGTGTTCTGCACGTAGTTAAGTGCTCAATAAATGCCACTGACTGACTGATCACCCTCCTTGCTGCTCTCCTGCCTCCCGTCTCACCTCACTCTAGTCCATAATTCACTCTGCTGCCTGGATTGTTCTTCTACAAAACCATTCAGTCGATGTTACTCCACTCCTCAAGAACCTCCAGTGGTTACCCATCCATCTCAGCATCAGGCAGAAACTCCTCACCACTGGCTTTAAAGTATTCCATCACCTTGCCCCCTCCTACTTTACCTCTCTGATTTCTTAGTACAACTCAGCCCACACACTTTATTCCTTGAACACCAACTTGCTCACTGTACCTCATTCTCATTTTTCTCACTGCCAACCACTCACCTATATCCTGCCTCTGGCCTGGAACTCCCTCCCTCTTCATATCCAATGGACCATCACACGCCCCATCTTCAAAGCCTCATTAAAAACACGTGTCCTCCTTCAAGAGGCTTTTCCCAACCAAGCCCTCATTTCCTCTTCTCCTGCTTCCTTCTCTGTTGTCCTTGCACTAGGACTTAAACCCTTAATTCATCCCACCTTCCACCCCACAACATTAAGCCATCATTTACTCATTCATATTAAATATTATTATGGTTATTATTATTATTGTACTTGTTAAGTGCTTACTGTGTGCCAAGTACTGTTCTAAGTGCTGGAGTAGATATATACAAGCTAATCAGGTTGGACACAATCCTTGTACCATTTCAGGCTCACACTCTTAATCCCCATTTTAGAGATGAGGTAACTGAGGCCCAAAGAAGTTAAGTGACTTGCCCAAGTGACTCTGTAGAAGAGTTGGAATTAGAACCCAGGTCCTTCTAACTCTCATGCCCATGCTCTATCCAATAAACTACTCATTTTGGTCTGTTTTTGCCCCCCTACACTGTAAACCCCTTGTGAGCAGGGAATGTGTCTATCAAGTCTATTATATTGTACTCGCCCACATTCTTAGTACAGTGTTCTGCACACAGTAAGCACTCAACAAATACGATTGCTTGATTGATTCTCATTTCATGTTATGTGTCTCCCAAGATGTTAGCCACTTCTTAATATGGGCAAAAATTGCAAAACTGTTAGCCTTACTGAAGGATGGTATTTGAATACATTTCTACTGTAGTGCCTTTTTTGGTACCCTTTATATAGATGTCATTAAGAGTTCAACAATGATCACTAATCCCACCTTTCGTGGCACAGCCCTGAAATTTAAGTCTATCCCCCCAACTGACTTTAGAAGTTTACATCTATGACAATTTAATGTCCTTAAAAACCTAGCAGGGACCTCCTGCACTTATGCACAGATCTGTAATTCACTTCAATGTCTGTTTCCCCCTCTAGACTGTAAGCTCCTTGTGGGCAGGGAATGTGACTACCAACTCGGTTGTATTGTACTCTCCCAAGCGCTTAATACAGTGCTCTGCACACAGTAAGCCCTCACTAAATACCACTGACTGAATGAGTACCATCCCCCAGCTTTTCAGAATGGTCAACTGAGACAGGTGCACACTTTAGGTAATATGAGGTATGACATATGTGTCCATGTTGAAGTAGGGAAGGAGAGTAAAAGAGGCAAGGAAGGAATCCCACACCAAACCTACTTTTCTGTGTAATTACATACAAGGATCAAACTTTGCCAATGCAGGATCCAATTACTAAGCCCCAGTTGTCTATGTCTGAACCAGATTCACAAATAGAACATGATCAAAGTAGGGATTGAATTAATACCACAAATTGGAAAAGACAGCGACAAAAAATTCTGAAAATAATAATAATAATGACGGCATTTGTTAAGTGCTTACTATGTGCAAAGTACTGTCCTAAGTGCTGGAAAACAAAGCTGGGGGTAATATTTACAGCTACTGAGGACACAATGGTTGTCAGGAAAAAAAAAATCCTGTTTGGTCTGAAATAATGATCAAATTAACTTGCTCTGGCATTCTTTTTACCTTAGGTGTATCTTAGGTCAAGAGAGATTCAGTGTACAACATGGAGTTCTCCTCTGATGGGGTCTCTGGGGAGGAGACAGGCACATGTCTCATAGCCAGTACATAACTCCTAACCTCCTGTCTTCACTTTGCTCTGGGTACAGGAGAGCTCAGCTCTGTCCTCTGGGAAGGAGTTCCTATTCTACTTTTGGCAGAGGAGCCAGCCTCCTCCCAGAGGGATATCTAGCCCTCTGCCAGGCATGTGAACTTGACCTAGCAGAAAAATCACTGGATAGGGAATCAGGAATCAGAAATCAGACTTGAATCTTGGTTCCAGATCCACCACTTGCCTTTTCTGTGACTGTAGGGAAATTACTTGACTTCTTTGTGCCTCAGTTTCTCCATTAATAAGATGGGGATAAAATACTGGCTCTCTCTCTAAGACTGTGAGATGCATGAGAGGCAGAAATTATGTCTGATATGATTATCATATATCCTAGTTTCTGCCATTTAGGCCTTGCTCTCGTGGAAAGTGCAATCAAGATCACTAATGTTGAGATTCTGATCATTAGGATTTGGATAATTGATGTTTAACTATTCATGGTTTACGAAGAAAAACAGGCATGGTTAAGTCAACCCAATAGTTAATTCAGTATTTATTTTAGCAGACAATGATCAGGGACTAATAATAATAATAATAATAATGGCTTTTGTTAAGTGCTTACTATGTGCAAAGCACTGTTCTAAGCACTGGGGAGGATACAACATGATCAGGTTGTCCCACATGGGGCTCACAATGTGAGCCCACTGTTGGGTAGGGACCGTCTCTATATGTTGCCAACTGTACTTCCTAAGCGCTTAGTACAGTGCTCTGCACACAGTAAGCGCTCAATAAATACGATTGATTGATTAATCCCCATTTTACAGATAAGGTAACTGAGGCACAGAGAAGTGAAGTGACTTGCCCAAAATCACACTGCTGACAATTGGCGGAGCTGGGATTTGAACCCATGACCTCTGACTCCCAAGCCCATGCTCTTTCCATTGAGCCATGCTGCTTCTACCAAAACAATTCACAGAAAGCAAAATTATTTTTGGAAATATTAATGGTGAGGCACCACAATTATCACTAGAAAAATCACCCCTTCAGTCTTTTAAGAAAATATGATGTAAGAAAAAGATTTCAAACCAACAATTTATCTGACAGAATTTAAATGGATAAAGAAAATGAAGTGAAAGCAATTTCATATGTAGAAAGTCATTTAACATAGTTACCAAGCCCAAGCTAATAAGGACTCTAGGGGACTGTGGATCAGAGCTGACTACTGGAACATTGATACAAAATTAACAAGGAAAAAATTGGGTACACAAATAAATTATTCATGGTTCACTACTGAGTTTAAAAGTGTTGTAAGCCGGGAATTGGAAACTTTATTTCAAGTTAATATAAATATGTATTTTACTACCTACTTGGAAGATGGATAATCAAATAAAGGAACCTGTAAGTGTTCAGAATGGTTTGGATCATTCAGTTGAAAAACATTTCGATCTATGAACTAGAAAAATGAAGATTTAAAAAAGACATGAATTTAGACTGTAAGCTCATTGTGGGCAGGGAATGTGATGACCAACTCTATTATGTTGTATTCTCCCAAGCACTTAGTACAGCACACTGCACATAGTAAGCATTCAATAAATAATATTGAATGTTTGATTAGTAAAACCTAAGGATAAATTTTTTTGATAATAATAATAATAATGATGGTATTTGTTAAGTGCTTACCATTTGCCAGGCACTGTACTAAGTGCTGGGTGGATACAATACAAGCAAATCGGGATGGACACAGTCCCTTTCTCACATGGGGCTCACAGTCTTCATTCCTATTTTACAGATGAGGTAACAGACCCAGAGAAGTGAACTGACTTGCCCAGGTCACACAGCAGGCAAGTGGCAGAGCTAGGATTAGAACCCATGACCTTCTGATTCCCAGGCCCTTGATCTATCCTCTATGCTACGATGCTTCCCATAATATAATGATATACTGAATAATTGAGTTCCCTCTAAAACCAATTATGAAAATACATTTTGTAAGAGAAAATGTACAGTTTGGGCAAAGCATGACATTCTTGCTCAATCAATCAATGGCAACCACGCTTTTCTCTTCATTCAGACTGCTACCACATTGATTCAAGTATTTAACCAATCCCACCTTGACTATTGCGTCTGCCACCTTGCTGACCTCCGATGCTTCCTGTCTCTCCCCATTTCGGCGCATACTACATTCTGCTGCCTCGATCATTTTCCTAAAAAAAATTTAATCCATGTTTCCCCACTCCTCAAGAACCTCCAGTGGTTTACCTAACCATCTCTTCCACATCCTCCATCTGACCTGGAATTCCTTCCCTCTATATAACAGACCACGACTTTCACCACCTTCAAAGACTTGCTTATTTAAAGCACAACTCTTCCAAAAGGCCTTCCTCGATTAAGCCCACATTTCCCCTAATGATAACAATAACAGTTGAATTTGTTAAGCACTTACTATTTACCAGCCACTGACCTAAGCTCTAGGGTAGATACAAGCAAATCAGTCCCTTTTCCAAATAGGGCTCACAGTCTTAAACCCCATTATACAGATGAGGTAGTTGAGGCACAGAGACTAGTTCAAGGTTACCCAGCAGACAAGTGGCGGAGCCAGGATTGGTTCTTCTGACTCCCAGGACAATCTTGCTCGAGCCACTAGACCACATCTCTTCTGCATCACCCTTGGACTTGGATTTGTACCCTTTAAGAACTTGATATACACTCCTTCCTCAGCTCCACAGCACTTATGTACAGATCTGGAATTTATTTTAATACCTATTCCTCCCTCTAGATTTGTGATGTCTCCTTCGCCAAATTGTAGCCCTCTCCCCATGGACCTGTCAAAGGGCGGCACAGGGCAGGTAGACAGCTATGAAGGGGCAGAAAACCTGTGCTAGCAGCGGCTAACAGAGAGGGGAGGGCAAAAGGGAGGAGAGCTGAAACCGGGAAAACAGTTTACATACTGGGCTAGAGGCGTAATCGGCAACACACAATGCAAGTCACTTCAGCAAGAAGTGACTGACCGGCTGTTGTGGGACCTTTAAAGTTCACAGGTCAAGAAACATGACAGAGGGATTAATTCATCTATTTTCCATCACCGCTTCAGAATATAGCATGTTAACTGTCGCCAGCCTTGACATTCAGATGGAGGAAGTGGGAAACTAATCACAAGGTTTCTTTAAAAAAAAAATGTATCCATCTTTCCCATGACACATTGCACAGTGTATTTCTAAGTAGAAGCACATCGCGGGTATTTGAATTCACTGCAAGAATTGCTCTACATGTAAGTTGTCTGACAGCAGGCAAACGCAGAATATAGTTTCAAACTGGATGAATGAATAACTTCTCAGTGGATGTTCAATTCACTGATATATACCAGCAGTTTGCAAAAGTAGTGGCTGAACGTTAGGGGAAACATCTTTGTTTGCAAAACCTTTACTTCATCTTGTTAGTGTAGAAAAGGCTGTAAGTGAAACCTTAGGGAAAGTGGGACAACCCTATAACACTAGGCAGGTAAGCAGGCTTGGTTGTTGAATTTGTAGAAATGATCAACTGTAGACTTACAATGGGCTGTTCAGGCTGTTTAAGGGATTCATTTAACTAGTAATTGCAGAGAATAGACAAGGAAACATTTTATAAAGTTTCTAACTCCATTGCAAAAATGAGTTTAGAAAAAATACATCTCAGAGGTAAACAAATGAATTTCATTTGTATTTATTCATTCAATCGTATTTATTGAGCGCTTACTGCGTGCAGAGCACTATACTAAGCGCTTGGGAAGTACAAGTTGGCAACATATAGAGATGGTCCCTACCCAACAACGGGTTCACAATGCTAGAATCTATAGAATATATTTAGACTCACGTGACCCCTGAACTTAGTACAGTGCCTGGCACATAGAAAGCACATAACAAATACCATTTTAAAAAAAAATCCCAATTCAATTTGAACAAATTCTAAGTTTTTTGGGTGTGAAATCCCAAATGTCTCAATTTCTGGTGCTTACTTCAATTCCAATACAATCAGAAGGAATGGATCACTAAATGATTTTTGAATTGACATTGTTCTTCAAAAAGGTGTGGTCACGAGCTCTATTTAAATAATCAATGATATTTATGGGACATTTACTGTGTGTAGAGCACTGTACTAAGCAATTGGGAAAATCGAATACAGTACAGTTGGTAAATACTACCCCTACCCATTTTGGAGCTTATGAGCTGCAGTTTATTTTATTTGCTTTTTTTAAGTCTGTTTTGTTCATTCTTTCAAACAGTGAATCTAAAGTAATAATTAAAGTGAATATCTTTTGATGCTCTTTATAAAAATTTACCACAGCAGTAAACCTTATGTTTTATAGGCAAATAACCTTGTGCCATTGTCACAAAAGAAATCACTAAGAAATCATAAGAAATTTCAGAAGCATATGATATAAATTCTTTAATAAGAAAATATCCTTACTCCCAAGCAATGACTTCCTAATACCTACTGCCATCTAATGGCCAATACTGACAGTTTTTATTCATTCAATGGTATTTATTGAGTGCTTAGTGTGTGAAAAAGCACTGTATTAAGCATTTAGGAGAGTACAATATAACAACAAACACACACATTCACTGCCCTCAACAAGCTCACAGTCTAGATGGGGAGACGGACATTAAATCACCTGTAATTGAAAAACGTCTAGGTATATTCTCTCAATAATTTGAATTATGTCACTTCTTTGAATGGCATTCACTTGAAAACGTATGTGTCTACTAAAAATATCATATTTCTTCCATTTTATAACTATTCTTACCTTCTGGAGGGGTGAAAATGGTGAAATTGGATTTGGGTCCAATGCCTGCACTCGTCTCAGCAGCCACAAATACACTGTATTTTGTAAAAGGTGTTAGATTTGTAAATGTAAACTTCAGCTCTTTTGTACTGTTGTCCAGAATGTGACCTACAAACACACCGAAAAAAATGAAACACCATCTAATTGCTTCTTATGGAATATACATTCCTAATTGACCATAAGCTTTGTATGTTCAAAGTGACATTAAATTGGACAGGGTTACTAATACTCTGGAAGACAAAAATGACTGCAAAGCAGCATTAGAAAATCTAAATGGTTCATGAAAATCAGGATAGAATTCAACAGGGAGAAGTGCAGGCAGAAAATTTAGGAATATCCAAAATCATAAATTCATGTTGGGGAAAGTAAGCGTCATCTATCAACATCATCACTGGTATTTATTTAGTGCTTACTGTGAGCAGAGCACTGTACTAAAAGCTAGGGAGAGTATAACACAATAGAGTTGGTAGACATATTCCCTGACCTTGATGAGCTTACAGTCTAGAGGGGGAGAGACATTAATACAAATGAAAAATATAAATTATGATATAATGTATAATAATAATTTATAATGTACAAGTATAAGTTAATGTAATATAGCTGCTCATTGTAGGCCATAAGGTAAAGGCGAATCAACCATTTAGTGTCATCATTTAAAAGTAAATTATGGTACCAGAAGGCTCAAGAGAGGTCTGACTTGCTAAAACACAAAAAGTAACTGATTCATCAGCAATGGTTTAGGGCCCGGACAGTTCCAGAACATTCTACCAGGAATAATAAAGAAGGGGTTTAGGGGATGGGAGGCAGAGGAGGAGCCCCCGAAAGAGAATGAGAATGAGAAAGGTGGAAAACTGGGAGAGGACAGGGTCAGTGAAGCTGAGGTTGGATAATGTTTTCAGCAGAAGGGGGTGGTCACCACAATCAATGGCAGCTGAGCGATCAAGGAAGATTAGGATGGAGTAGAGGTATATTTATATCTGTCTGATATGAATGTGGAGAGAGATTCAGGCTGAAGAGAGGACATGAGCAAAAAGGTAAAAGGTGAAAGAGACAAGATCAAGCTATAATAAGTTGGTGTTAGAGACGCAGTGTGGCCTAGTGAGTCAGAGGTCAGGGGTTCAAATCCTGGCTCCACGAATTGTCAGCTGTGTGACTTTGGGCAAGTCACTTAACTTCTCTGTGCCTCAGTTACCTCATCTGTAAAATGGGGATTAAGACTGTAAACCCCCCGTGGGACAACTTGATCACCTTGTAACCTCCCCAGTGCTTAGAACAGTGCTTTTCACATAGTATTTTTTCACATAAATGCCATCATCATTATTATTATTATTATTATTATTATTATTAGTGGAAAGAGCACGGGCCTGGGAGTCAGAGGAAGTAGGTTCAAAATCCCAACTCTGCCAAATGGTTGTTGTGGGATCTTGGGCAAGTCATTTAACCTTTCTGTGCCTCAGTTCTTCTGTTCTCCTTCCTAGTTAGACTGAGCCCAATGCGGGTCAGGGGCTTTGTCCAACCTAATTAACTTGTATCAATCCCTATGCTAAGAACAGTGTCTGACACATAGTAAGGGCTTAACAAATACTGTAAAAAAATTTAAAAAGTGAAGTGTGCAGGCTGGGTTGTAGTGAGAGAGGAGCTAGGATAGGTAGGAGGGAGAGATCTGATTGAATACTTTAATTCCAATGTTTAGTTGTTTCTGTTTGATGCCAAGATGAATGGGCAATCATTAGAGGTTTTTGGGGACAGAGGCGATGTGCACAGAAGAATATTTTAGAAAAATGATCCAGAAAGTAGACTGAAGCATGGACTGGAGAGGGCAGAGACTGGAGGAAGGGAGGTCAGCACTGAGGCTAATGCAGTAGTCAAGGTGGGATATGATACATGCTGGGATCAGTGTAGTTGCAGTGTGGATGAAAAGGAAGGAATATAATCTAAAGATGTCATAAAGGTTGAATGAGAGGATTTGGTGACCGACTGAATATGTGGTTTGAATCAGAGAGATGAGCTGAGGATAATACCTACCTTGCAGGCTTGTGAGACAGGGAGGATTGTAGGGTTGTTTACAGTAAATGGAAAAGTCAGGTGGAGAAGAAAGTTTGGGTGAGAAGGCAAGGAATTCTAATATGTTAAGTGTGAGGCATTGGCAGGACATCCAAGCAGAGATGTCCTGAAGGCAGCAGGAAATATAAGATTGCAGAGGAGAGGAGTGAGGGATAGAGAGGTAGATTTACGAGTCAACCCATAGAGACGGTAGTTGCAGCCATGAGAGCAAATGTTCTCCAAGGGAATGGATCTAATACCTGTATATATGTATATATGTTTGTACATATTTATTACTCTATTTATCTTACTTGTACATATCTATTCTATTTATTTTATTTTGTTAGTATGTTTGGTTTTGTTCTCTGTCTCCCCCTTCTAGACTGTGAGCCCACTGTTGGGTAGGGACTGTCTCTATGTGTTGCCGACCTGTACTTCCCAAGCGCTTAGTACAGTGCTCTGCACACAGTAAGCACTCAATAAATACGACTGACTGATTGATTGATCTAATCAGAGAGTTAGAAGAGAAAGGAAAGTAGAGGCAGTGAATGAAACAATTTGTTTGAGGTGTTTGAAAATAAATAATAGGAAGGCACTGGGCCGATACCTGGAAATTGCAATGAGAACAAGAGAGTTGTTTTGTTTATTTGCTTTTTTTGTTGCTGTTTTTATAAGGACAGAGATTATGTGGTCACGTTTGAAAGCAGAGGGAAAGGAGTCATTGGAGAGTGAGAGTGAGTCACTAAAGAATAAGAATAATAATGATGATGGCATTTATTAAGCACTAATTATGTGCAAAGCACTGTTCTAAGATGATGGTCTGCGGGGGAAAAAGAGCGGGACCAAGTATTTTAATACGGTGAGAAAGGTCAGCTTGATGTCTGGATTTCTGCCAGAAGTGCTACATAATTGGAGGAAACTAACAGCGGAGGAGGCCCAAGATGGAGGGAGTTAAATCCACAGGTCGTGGTTGAATTGAGGGCATAGATTTGTGTCCTGAGATGGTACGCTGTGTAGGGACACTAAAGGATGGTTTGGGATAATTGGAAGGGGTTGAGAGATACTGTTTGCAAATTTTTATTCCCCTTCACAAACCTGTACATTATTAGCAATGGCTGGTTTTGCTTTCATTAAATTAGAAAAATATTTTGAGAACATTGGTTAAAAATAATAAGGTAGTCACAAACAGAATGGCTTTAAAACTTTGGAAATGCTTCTACTGTTCCAAAGAATATCTATATGTTCATGTTTCCCCTTGCTATTAGAAAAACCAGTTATCATTCACTGAACAAATGTGCAGTGGAAGAATTAACGAATACAGCCACTGAGGTGGTCAAGATTCCTTACTTCTTCTGTTCTACAGGGAAATTAATCCTTGTCGAGGAAAAAAAATCAATACAAACTGATTCAGGCTTACCTGAGGGTCCGTATAATTCAACTCGGTAACTAAATTTTCCTGTTATTATTGTTGGTGGATCCCAAGACACTGAAAAGGATTTTCCTGTAATATTGCCCTTTGCAAAATTTTGTGGTGAATCTTCAGGCACTGGAATCATTAAAAATAAAACTGTGATTTCAAAATTGTTATGCATACAAAAGGAAATAGCATTTAATTTATTAAAAATCCACATTAATCCCAGCTCTGAAACTTGCATGCTATGCAATCCTGGGCAAGTGACTTTATTCATTCATTCATTCAATCATATTTATTGAGCACTTACTGTACTAAGCGCTTGGGAGAGTACAACAGACACATTCCCTGCCCACAATGAGTTCAGTCTACAGGAGACAAACATTACTATAAATACAGATATATATATATCTGTATATATATATACACACACATATATATGCTGCAGGGCTAGGAGGGCAGATGAATGAAGGGAGCAAGTCAGGGTGACTCAGAAGGAATGGGAGAAGAGAGTTTAGTCAGGGAAGACTTCTTGGAGGAGATGCACCTTCAATAAGGCTTTGAAATGGGGGACAGCTTATCTGTCTGATTACCTGTCTGATACAAGGGAGGGCATTCTAGGCCAGAGGAAGGATGTGGGCAAGAGGACGGCAGTGAGATAGACTGTGCCTTCCCTGTGCCTCAGTTTCCCCAATGGTATAATGGGATTCAATGCCTATTCTCCCTCCTAATCAGACCATGATCCCCAAATTTAACCTGATTACCTTAGAACAGTGCTTGACAGATAGAAAGAGTTTGACAAATTATTATTATTATTATTATTACTTTCACTTCTAGTGGAGGAAATATATGTGAGTTTACAAAATTCTGGAGGTATTACTAGAAGTATACTATAGTAAAATAAGAAAATATTTAGAGATGGGACAGGATTGAATCCAGGGCCGATTAAACTGGAGGAACCATAGAGAAAGAAGAAAGAAAAATAACAGAGATAATACAAGAGGTGAAAAATGTGATGAAGAAAAAGAGGAAAAGAGTGAGAAAGAGAGGGAAGAAAAGAAAAAATATAGAAAGGAAAAAAGGTGAAGTGGAAAAAATACTTCCTCTGTTACTGTCTCCCCGCCCTGACTTAGGCATCAGCCTCCTTACCGACTTCCCTTCTCTCCCCACTCCAGTCCATATGTCATCCTGCTGCCTGGATGGTTTTTCTACAGAAACGTTCAGGCACTGTTTCCCCACTCCTCAAGAACCTCCACTGTTTGCCAGTTCACCTCATCATACAGAAACTCCTCACCATCACCTTTAAAGCAATCAATCACCTTGGCCCCTCCTATCTTACCTCACTGATTTTTTACTACAAGTCAGTATGGTCACCTTACATCTCTAACACCAACCTACTCACTATACCTCAATCTCATCTACCTAGTTACCAATCCTTCACCCACATCCTGCCTCTGGTCTGGAACTCTCTCTCCCTTCATATCTGACAGACCATCACTCTCCCCAGCTTCAAAACCTTACAAAAATCTCATCTCCTCCAAGAGGCCTTCTCTGACTAAGCCTTCTTCTCTCACTCCTTTCTGCATCACTGTGGCACTTGAATTTGCTCCCTTTATTCACCCCTCACTCAGCCCACAGCATTTAGTATGTATCCTTAATTTACTTATAGCAATGTCTGTCTCCCTCTTGAAGCTGTATGCTCATTGTGGCCAGGGAACGTGTTCACCAACTCTATTATATTATACTTTCGCACATGCTCTGCACATAGTAAGTGCTCAATAAATACCATTGATTGATTGTCTCTGCCACCTCCAGCCAGTCACACCTGGGGCACTCAGTCCAAAATTGTCCGACTGATCCAAGGCTACTGGCACATGAGGACAATGTACAGCTCAGAGGATGCTCTCAGGATGCTAAACCCAGGCAACTACCTCCCAGTTTATTACTTTTGACAGTCTAATAATAATAATGATAGTGGTATTTCTCAAGCGCTTACTATGTTCCAGGCACTGCACTAAGCGCTGGGGTAGATACAAACTAATCAGGTTGGATACAGTCCCTGTTCCACATGGGACTCACAATCTTAATCCTCATTTTACACTTGAGGTAACTGAGGCCCAGAGAGGTGAAGTGACTTGCTGCCCAAGGTCACAGAGCAGACAAACTGAAGCAGCTTGCAGTGTGGCTCAGTGTAAAGAGCCCAGGCTTTGGAGTCAGAGGTCATGGGTTCAAATTCTGGCTCTGCCAACTGTCAGTTATGTGACTTTGGGCAAGTCACAACTTTTCTGTGCCTTAGTTACCTCATCTATAAAATGGGGATTAAAACTGTGAGCCCCCGTGGGACAACCTGATAACCTTGTAACCTCCCCAGTGCTTAGAACAGTGCTTTGCACATAGTAAGCACTTAACAAATACCATAATTATTATTAATTATTATTATTAAAGGGTGGAGGCAGGATTAGAACCCAAGTCCTTCCAGCTCCCAGGCCCATGCTCTATCCACTAGGGCACAGTGCTGTTGGAACATGCTGGGTTCTCAGCTTTCGATCAATCAGTGGTATTTACTGAGCACTTACTGCGTGCAGAGTGTTGTAATAAGTGCTTGGGAAAGTACAACAGGGTTCACACTGAACTCTGGAACCAGGAAAGATGAAAGTCTCCTGCCTAATAAGGAGCCCAGCAGGCACAACAAAAATCTTTCCTGGCTCTATATCCAAGCCCAGTTGCTGGCAAGGGGGAAAAGGTTCCAATCCTCTTGGGTCTCTATGGCCTGGGGCCTCTTTATGGAGGCAAGGGGGAACCCAATGGCATTACGGCATTATGGATGGGTGGATAGTTGTGTCTAGCCTGCCTTGCCCAGAACGACGTTCTGTAGAGGGAATAACTCCACTACATGGAGCAGCATTCCCTGTTACACCCCATGGAATTTGTGTCTCTGATTGAGGGATTTCCTCAACCAAAGTGCCCTTAATCCTGCCCCAATCCAGCCCCACATAGAGAGTTAACAAAATGACACCAAAGAAAACACCTTTAGAAGACTCTAGCCTCCTACTGGCTGTATACAGTCACATTTTCCTGTGATTACATTATTACTGCACACTTTGAATTGTCTCTGCTAACTATAATTCTCTGAGAACTAAAAGGGACCATACTGGATTGGCCAACAGGGTCAAAGCAATTTTTATCTGGTGGGATCCCTGTCTTCTTTGGAAAGGGAACTGCAATAATGATAAACAGAGCCTTTCATGGTCATCTCTGAGAATGGAGACATCCTACTGGCTGTATGTTTCTTTTAGTGCTAGGGAAAGGAAACAGGTCTTAAAGATTGGTAGTGGAAAGTATCAATTAGATCTCTGTCACTAAGGACATGAGGGATCTTAATGAGAATATCAGGTTGAAATTTATTTGCTACTTTACAAGGCTCTTTCCCCCACCACAGACGGTTTTTTGTTTGTTTGTTTGTTTTTTCCCTTTTCCCTCAGGAAGAATGCATACCTGACTCTGGTGTTCTGACAATTGTACTGTCAATGTAACCTGCTTCAGTGGTAACAGCTGACACCTCGAAAAGATACGTTGTGTATGGTCTCAGGTGAGTCACCACGAAACTGATAGGCTCGTTCCACACAGAGTTTATCTTACTTAGTGCCAATAAACTTGCTGCATATGGAGCACGGGAGGGAGATGTAGCTTTGCCAGATGTTGGTGAAGGGCTAGTTGTACTCCACAAAAAAGATTCACTTTTCTCCTATTAAGACAACCAAATAAATGGTCAGTGGAAGAAGCAGCATATGAATGTGCAGGTGGATGTATTGTAAATGGATGTCAGCCAATCCTATTTCAGTCCTTACTGTGTGAAGAGCACTGTACTGAGCGCTTGGGAGAGTAAAGTATAACAATAAATGGACACAGTCCCTCCATTTTCCCATAGACTTACACACACACACACACACACACACACACACTACATTTTGTTAGACTCTCCCATTTCCCCTACCAATAACTTATTTTAATGTCTGACTCTCTCTCTACCTGGAAAGCTACTTGAGGGCAGGGATCATGCCTACTAACTCTGTAAGCCTCATGTGGAACAGGAATCATGTATGATCTGCTTATAGCCTATCTACCCTAGCATTAGCACAATGTCTGGTATACGATAAGTGCTCTGCACACAGTAAGTGCTCAATAAATATGATTGAATGAATAAGTGCTTAACAAATACCACAATCATTTATTATAGTTAGGTTCCATTTCAGAACCAGCTCAGACATGACCTAAACGTAAGTAAAAATTACACTGTAGTTCACTCCTCATTACTGCTACCACCCGACTTAATACCCTCCACTAATCATAGAAACTTTAACCTCTGTGCACCCCAAATTAAACAATCAATAGCATCTACTAAGTGCCTTCTATGTAGAAAGCACTGTGCAAGGACCTTGGGAGAATAAAATTGAAACTAGTACAGGTAAAGGAGTCTGGTCCACTGAGGGGAGATAGACAAATAAATTAATAATGATAATAATAACTGTGGTATTTAGTAAGTGCTTACTATGTGCCAGGCACTGTATTAAGCCCTGGGATAGAAACAAGCAAGTCGGGGTGGACACAGCCCTTGTCCCACACGGGGCTCACACTCTTAATCCCCATTTTACAGAAGAGTAAGCTGAAGCACAGAGAACTGAAGTGACTTGCCCAAGGTCACGCAGCAGACAAGTGGAAAATCTGGGATTAGAACCTAGGTTGATCCCAGGTCCTTCTGACTTCCAAACCCGTGCTCTACCCACTAGGTCATGGAAGGAAGAAAAATAGTACACAAGTAGTCTCTTGGTATTTATAGTGGGGTGGGCAGGTTACAGAAACCCCCATGAAAGGGCTGAGACCATTTGTGCTCTATCCACCACACCACTGTCATGCAAGGGAACATACAATGGCTGGTTTCTGGTTATCATAACATTGAGCTGGGTCTCGCAGTGCTGATTAAATCATAACTTTTGTCATTATCTGGTCTGGGAATCTGATTTGGTCATGGTCACTGGAACCTAGTGGAAGGATCACAGACCAGGGACCCTGAGGAGCTGGGTTTTAATCCTGCCTTTGCCACTTGCTTGCTATGTGACCTTGGGCAAATCACTTAACTTTTCTGTGTTCCAGTTTCCTTTTCTGAAAAATGGGGATTCAATACGTTTTTTTTTTTTTTATGTACTAGGTGCTGGGGTAGATATTCAGCCATTTAGCTCCTACTTACATTGTTGAGCACTGTGTGGGACAGGGACTGTATCTGAGCTGATCTCCTCCAGCGTTTAGTTCAGTTCTTGGCTTCCATTAAGCGCTTAACAAATACCACAATCATTATTATCATTGACTTTCTCTGTGGCCTGGCTGGATGTTCCTTGGATCACCCAGAACATAGGGAGGAGACTCATTCAATTTCAAGAAGCAGAAGTTCTGAGTTTAATATTCTTACCATTTTTTCCTATATTTTACCCAATGTTTTATTCCTGATAGCCTGTTACCACCAATCCCATGATAGCTCAGTTAAAACATAACCTTTAGAACTTGGGAACAAGGTCAAAAATCTTTAAAAATAAAACACATGCAGAGAAACTGAGATGAAACTAAATGACACAGTTTTCTGGAAATCTAAGATCTTTCATGACACTTACATTACATTCAGGTAGTTTTCCATTCAGAATGTCCTCCACTTTAATTGAGACATCTTTGACCACTATCCCACTTCTTGCATGTTTGACACTAATCTTGAAACTGGTAATCTTGCCGTTTGGTTGTCGAGGTAGATACCAGATCAGATTTACTGCAGAATAATTGAAGGCTTCAACTGTAAGATTCACCACTTTACCTGGAGCTAAAAAGAAAAGGAATTAGAAGAAAATACATATTATTCAGGAATTTAGGAGCAGTTCAGTTTCCATATTATTTGGGGCTAATTTTGGTATGAATGGGTACATAATATGAAGTCTTATTGAAATCATTTTATAAAGGAGGTCTACTTATAAAAATCCAAGAGTGGAATTGAGACCAAGTGGCAATTTTAAAGTACTAGATTAGATTTAAATAATTTTAGAAATGAAAGGCACTATGTTTGGGAGGAAGCGCACGGGCTGCAGAGTAGTCCTGAGTAATCCTGGCTCTGCTGCTTGCCTGCTGTGTGACCCTGGGCCAGTTACTTAACTTCTCTGTGTCTCAGTTTCCCCATCTGTAAAATGAGTATGAAATACATGTTCCTCTTCCTCTAAGATTGTGAGGCCCAAGTGGAACAGGGACTATGTCCGATCTGACTATCTTCATGGCTCAGTGGAAAGAGCCCGGGCTTGGGAGTCAGAGGCCATGGGTTTGAATCCCAGCTCTGCCACATGTCTGCTATGTGATCAATCAATCAATCAATCGTATTTATTGAGCACTGTGTGCAGAGCACTGTACAAGTTGGCAACATATAGAGACAGTCCCTACCCAACAGTGGGCTCACAGTCTAGAAGGGGGAGACAGAGAACAAAACAAAACATAGTAACAAAATAAAATAAGTAGAATAAATATGTATAAGTAAAATAAATAGAGTAATAAGTACGTACAAACATATATATATATATATATACAGGTGCTGTGGGGAAGGGAAGGAGGTAGGGCGGGGGGGGATGGAGGGGGGAGGAGGGGGAGAGGAAGGAGGGGGCTCAGTCTGGGAAGGCCTCCTGGAGGAGGTGAGCTCTCAGTAGGGCCTTGAAGGGAGGAAGAGAGCTAGCTTGGTGGATGTGCGGAGGGAGGGCATTCCAGGCCAGGGGGATGAAGTGGGCCAGGGGTCGATGGTGGGACAGGCGAGAACGAGGCACGGAGAGGAGATTAGCAGCAGAGGAGCGGAGGGTGCAGGCTGGGCTGTAGAAGGAGAGAAGGGAGGTGAGGTAGGAGGGGGCAAGGTGATGGAGAGCCTTGAAGCCGAGGGTGAGAAGTTTCTGCCTGATGCGTAGGTTGATTGGTAGCCACTGGAGATTTTTTAGGAGGGGAGTAACATGCCCAGAGCGCTTCTGGACAAAGACAATCCGGGCAGCGGCGTGAAGTATGGATTGAAGTACGGAGAGACAAGAGGTTGGGAGATCAGAGAGGAGGCTGATACAGTGTGATCTTGGGCAAGTCACTTTACTTCTCTGAGCCTCAGTTACCTCATCTGTAAAATGGGGATTAAGATTGTGAGCCCCATGTGGGACTCTCCCCAGCTCTTAGAACAGTGCTTTGCACATAGTAAGCACTTAACAAATGTCATTATTATTATTATTATTATTTTATCCATCCAAAGTGTTTAGTAGAGTACTTATCCCATAGGGAGTGTGTAATAAATACCACTATCAATCAATGGTATTTATTGAGCATTGTACCAAGTGCTCGGGAGAGTACTCTAAAACACAGTTGGCAGACACAGTCCCTGCCCACAACGAATGCTATTATGTCCCCCTCCCCATCCCCCCCCCGGCCCTACCTCCTTCCCATCCCCACAGCACCTGTATATATGTTTGTACAGATTTATTACTCTATTTTACTTTGTTAATATGTTTTGTTTTGTTGTCTGTCTCCCCCTTCTAGACCGTCTCCCCCGCTGTTGGGTAGGGACCATCTCTATATATCTCTATAGAGAAGCAGCATGGCTCAGTGGAAAAGAGCCCGGGCTTTCGAGTCAGAGGTCATGGGTTCAAATCCTAGCTCCACCACTTGTCAGCTGTGTGACTTTGGGCAAGTCACTTCACTTCTCTGGGCCTCAGTTCCCTCATCTGTAAAATGGGGATGAAGACTGTGAGCCTCACGTGGGACAACCTCATGACCTTGTAACCCCCCAGCACTTAGAACAGTGCTTTGCACATAGTAAGCGCTTAATAAATGCCATCATTATCATTATTATTATTATATGTTGCCAACTTGTACTTCCCAAGCACTTAGTACAGTGCTCTGCATACAGTAAGCGCTCAATAAATACGATCGAATGAATGAATAAATTATTATTATTACTATTATTTTAGTAATCATAGAGCCAATTTTACAATTTTTTTTAATGTATTTGTTAAACACTAACTCTGCATCCAGCACTATTCTAAGCACTGGGGTAAGTTCAAGTTCATCAGGTCAGACACAGTCCCTGTTCACATGGGGTTCACAGTCTAAGTAGAAGGAAGGACAGGAATTGAATCCCCATTTTGCAGCTGAGGAAACTGAGACACAGAGAAGTTAAGTGACTTGCCCTTGATCACACAGCAGGCCAGTGGTGGAGTGGGGCTTAGAACCCAGGTCCTCTGACTCCTAGGCCCATGCTTTATAAACTAGGCCATGCAGCTTCCCAACCTGATAACATGATCAATCAATCATCATCATCATCAATCGTATTTATTGAGCGCTTACTGTGTGCAGAGCACTGTACTAAGTGCTTGGGAAGTACAAGTTGGCAACATTTAGAGACAGTCCCTACCCAACAGTGGGCTCACAGTCTAAAAATCTAATCTAATGATCAGATTTATCTCACTTAATCAAGCCTTACCCAAGTATGTTTTTGTCAGGTCAGTGTATTGGAATGCTTTGGAATTCCCTAAAAGTAATAACTTAGGGCATGTATTGTACAACAAAAATAGAATTACTGACTTTACGTTTGAGCAGTTTAGTGGTTACGATCATGGTTTTGTTTCAGTGCCTCTGCTCACTAAATGTGTTCATCTAAATAACTCACCACTCTCCAGAATTCAGTGTCTTTCTAATTACACCTAGGAAAGTAGTTTCTAATTTCGCTTTTCATCACTTTATATTTGATGTCCTTTAATTGGTGGTGTTATTTCTTTCTTATATATAAGGCTTTTATTGTAAATGGAGAAACAAAGCAAATGAGGTGAAGACATTTTGGGAGATAATTTGGGAAAAAGGCCATTGTGACTATTTTTCAGCATTAAAAAGGAAGAAGTCATGAGAAAGAAGTGTAAATTTACTTTTCCCAAATTGAAATCAGGGTGAAATAGTTAACCAGTTTAAAAAAAAAATAGATTACTAAAATATGGAATGGGATAACAAAAGAAAGCAAGCCCATGAAAAGAAATATTTGAATGAAGAATTAATAAGGAATGTTGTGTGAGAAAAAGTGGGAAAAAAGTATATGAAGTATTCCCAAAGGGAAAGTATGCCATAAAGTTTTAGGGATGTGAGAAGGAGGCCTAGAAGAAGCTGAAGTAAGATTTTCCTTGATACTTAAGCCACCTGGAAATTAGGAGAAACATATGCATTTTGTCAAACATAAGTAATTCTGAACTATCAAAGGAAAATAGGAAAAATTGTTTCAGGGTCAAATGATGGGAAATAAAGATAAATCAGAACAGTTTCTGATTTAGATGTTCTAACCAAAGGACTCTGGGAACTAAAATCCTAGAAATAGGGGCTTCAATATATAAACAGGATCTGCATTTTAAATGACTAATAGAATTTAAGTAGAATCTTTTATTTAAAAGACTCTGAAATCATAGACTATCAACCAAAATGTGGAATACATATGCAGACTAGCCCTTCTTTACAAAATCTACAGTACAGAGCAGTTGGAGACAGACAGACACACACACACACACACACACGGCATCCAATAGAGGCAGTCCCAGATGACCCTGAGACACACGTCAATGATTCTGATCAAGCTATATCATCCTCCGTTCAGATGCAAAATAATGAAAATGGTCAGACGTGAAAAGCACTTTTATATTCTTTTTAGAGGGGTGCTGAGGCCTGGATTATATTTTTATATCTAAATTGGAAATTGGACATCTAAATCATTGTCTTCTCACACTAGATAAAAATAATTGTTGCTGAAATTGTGATACAAAAGGTCAAATAAATCTGTGAACTGGTAAAATGATTTAGCACCTAGTGATCCTTCATTGACCAACTCCCATTTCTATTTTACAACTGGCTCCAGTCCCTTTTCTTGCTCCCCTTGACCACTCTTCTCCAGGGCAACTTTTTGGGGCACTCTATGTGTCTGTGTGCAGATGGTACAGATGGAAGATTCAAGACACCCCTTGCTAGACTATTTGTAGAGAAGCTCTAAACAGGAGTTGGACCAGTGAGATTCTTCTCCCTTGCTCCTTTTCCTCTATCCATCCTTTCCCTCTATCAGCTGGTAATTAATCATTTTTTCGGAGGTCTCCTGAAAAGTATTTTGAGCATGAGTGTACAGTATTTATACTCTCTTTAGGTTCAATAACAGAAAAGCAAAAATTAAATAAACTAGACTGTGAGCCCCATGTGGGACAGGGACTGTGTCCAACCCGATTTGCTTGTTTCCACCCCAGTGCTTAGTCCAGTGCCTGGAACATAGTAAGTGCTTTAAAATGCCATAATTGTAATCATTATTAATAATATATATAAATAAGTATTAATATTAAAAGATGGAAATAATGACTGTCAAATAGGAAAATGCTATATTATCAGTGATGGAAAGCAATATCTGTAAAAAGATCATACTTGTCCAAAGGGATCAATATTCCTATTCTATACAACCACTGCTATTAAATATTTTGTATCAACATTAAGGGGCAAGAAAGCATGAAAAATATGCTAAGTAGGTAATCTCATTCAGAATATGATGCTTCGAAATGTCAGAACTTCTATACCATTACTTGAGCTGTCAAAATATAAGCTAATAGTGAATTTAGATGATTTAAGAGCATTACCACTTTCTGCAGTTTGAAAGAGAAATGGATCACTAAATATTCCGACCCCAGCACTGTTTTCCGCAGCCACCTAAAATAACCCAAAAGAATTTCTGCATCATTCAACAGGTTAATACTCTGAGTTTCTCACAAAGTAGAGCTAAAGAAATTCAAAGTTCCTTTCCCTTTTGTAATTATCCCGACAATACTAAAGAGAAGCAGCATGGCTCAGTGGAAAGAGCATGCGCTTTGGAGTCAGAGGTCATGGGTTCAAATTCCAGCTCCGCCAATTGTCAGCTGTGTGATTTTGGGCAAGTCACTTAACTTCTCTGGGCCTCAGTTCCCTCATCTGTAAAATGGGGATTAAGACTGTGAGCCCCACGTGGGGCAACCTGATCACCTTGTAACCTCACCAATGCTTAGAACAGTGCTTTGCACATAGTAAGTGCTTAATAAATGCCATTATTATTATTATTATTATTAATAAAGGAAATAATGAAGTTACAAGAGCTGAAACGGCTTGGTTAGAACCTCACAGTGAAGAAACGTAGAACCAAATTTGGAGTTTTTGGTGTCTTCTTTCCTAGCCTCAAGCTCTATCATTATAACCTTTTCAGGCAATATACATATAAACATATATGTAATAATAATAATATATGTGTGTTAATATTAAATGTAGAAATTTTGATTTTATCTATATATTATCTATAAAGGTAATATATTTGAGTGTGTGTGTTTGTATACATACATATGGAATATATGGGAGGAGGGGTGTGCATATATACATTCCATATGTATGTATACACACAAAAAATAAATTATCATTTTAGATTATGTATATATATATACACCATATTACCATGTCCATATATATCTTCGTGTGTGTGTGCGTGTGTGTGTGTGTGTGTGTGTGTGTGTGTGTGGAATCCATTATATGAGCAAATTTTCAATAGGTCAAACTTCCCTTGGGAGACTACACTGGCTCTTCCTTATTCCAATAGGACATGAACATCATTTACAAAGATGAGAGAGGAAAAGGTTAATCAGAAGACCTCCCTCACAGACTCCAGGGTTGCAAGAAAAGACTCTGACAATGACTCAATATCCCTAATACTCTCTGTCCACATCAGTTCCTCAGATTAGCTGCTAAAAATATCCAAAGGAACAAATGATCCTCTAAAGTTATGATCACAAGTGAGTTTTCCTTTTCAGCTTATTCTGAATTTGCTTTTTAAGAGAGCCAATAGGAGACTTTAGGTCTCTATGACGGGCAGGACCATTTTTCTCTTCCAACATCACATTACTTAAAGGATATATATTTTGATGACCCCTTAAGGAACTCTTTAAATTTCATACAACTCCTTGGTGTGACTAAATCCATCCTTGTTTTAGCAATAAACTTAGAAGACATAGCTATAAATTTTGAAAAGAAATGTACACTTGGGAGTTTTACATGTCTCTCTGAAGTTTATAGAATGGTAATACAAAAAGACATAAAATGTAGAGACAATCTTCCAGTTATTCCCAAATATATGGGATGAGAATTGCTAAAGTAACTCTCTAGAATTTGACAGAATAATTTTTCATTTACTCCTATGGCTTGCTTCACTCAGATTTACTAGGCAATATGTTGAAACAGTCTAGAAAACATTCTGGTTCAACCACAGATGGCAGACTCTTCAATGATTTTCCTGAGTTCTCCATCTTTCAATAGATTATTATTTTCTGGGTTGGTATATGGGTCATATATAATTTTGTGATTTTTTTTTATCAGCCTCCTTACACAAACAAATACAACATTTTAAATTGTGCTATTTGACTTAAATGTGAAAAAGATTTCCATGTCTAAAATATATCAAAAATGTATGTTTAATTCAACAAAAAATGAAATAATTGATCTCATATCTTAGAACATCTCACTCTATAAAAGGTGCAGTATTATAATGATACCACATCATCAAGAAGGAAAAACAGATAAATTTAATAACTCACTGACCAAAAGAAAAGTAAATTTTACAAAATATGGTTAGACACTAGTGATAACTACATCATTTAGCAAGGTCTCCAGAAACAAAGGAAAAGCCAAGAATTGAATTATTCAGTTCAGTAGTATTTTCTCTTTTGGCTGAAGAGATCCGTTTCCAAACAGGCAGTTATTTTGAAAATGTATTACTTTTATGATAAACATACATGAAAAACTGAACTCAAAAAATATGGGATCCCCAAAAATAAAAACTACCTTAATTTCATACGTTGTTCCAGGATTAAGATTGGTAAGAAGAACTTCCAAACTATCTGGGTTTGCTGTAACTTGGGTGTACGTCATTTGCATCCATGGACAAACTTCCTTATATTTAACAATATAAGATATAATTCTCCCATTGGGGTTAGGTGGTGTGTTCCAGGAAAGAAGGATTCCAGCAGATCCAACTCTTTCACCTGCAAGGAACACAGGAGGCCCTGGATCTGGAAAACAAAATGCCTTTAATGTCAAAACGCAATTTGGGTATTTTCACAGTTAATATAGACAGAAAGTATTTTCCAGTGCAGGCTTTTGAAGTTCCCAAAGACTAATGGAGTGTTAATGTAAGACTGTTCTCCCTAGAGCTCTGCTGCACAACATGATTAAATGTTTTGGGGAATACCAGACACATTCTTGTACAAGAATTTCTACAATGGAATGTTCAAAACTTCAAAGACCAAAGAGGTAGATACCAACTCAAGGAAAACCCAAATAAAACCAAAGTGCTTATTTTGATAAAAGACAGAATTCCAACCTAAAAGTGGACAAGGGCATAGGAATATTTAGGATGTTTTCCTCATCCTTCAGCAAATTGATATTCTAAGAGAAGAAGTGTGACTTAGTGGAAAGAGCACAGGCTTGGGAGTCGGAGGACATGAGTTCTAATCCCGCATTTGCCACTTGTCTGCTGTGTGACTTTGGGCAAGTCACTTAACTTCTCTGTGCCTCAGTTTCCTCATCTGTAAAATGAGGATTAAGACTGTAAGCCCCACATGGGACAACCTGATTAGCTAGTATCTACCCTAGCACTTAGAACAGTGCTTGGTTCATAGTAAGCGCTTAAACACGATAATTTTTTATATTGTTTGGCATTTTCATCATTCAAATTTCCTAACAGCAAGAACTTCTGAAATTGCATAAACCATGAAATATATATGTGTATATATATATATATATATATATATATATATATATATGTCTATATACACACACACAAATATATGTCTATGTGTACATATGTATGTGTGTGTGTATATACATATGTATACAGATATTTACTACTGTCAATTAAAGTAAGCTAAATAATTTAAGTGCAATTATAATGGATCACATTCACAATACCATTACTGGTTTCAGTTTATAAACATATAATCTCCGCTGTTGAGTGGATAAATACTTCCAACAATGTAAATTATTTTCTATACATTCATTAGTATTTATCAGAAATCAAAAACAAAATAAACATCTTATGTCTTCTCAGCTATATCTACCCAAAAACAATACAAATGTATTAAATCACATACTCACTGGTTACATTGGTGGTCACTGTTCTACTGGCAGGTGAACTGTATGTAGCCGCTGAAACTGAAGAAACTGTTACATTGTACCTAGTACCAGGAGTCACACCAGAAACATCACCCTGAAATATCAAGTAGAAATTATTATTTCGATCATATTTTAGCAAACAAAGAAAAGCATTGTCATCCACAAAGCAAAGGTAACTCTTGATCAGGACTATCATCAGAAACAAAAAGCAAAGCAACAAAAAGCAAAGCTTGCTAATAATTTTCCAATACCAATGTGATTGTCATCCTGGTAGTATACATGATTTTATTCTATTTGAAAAAAGTAATACAGAACCAAATCAAATAAAAAATAGCCTTCATTCGGGCAATCGGAAAGAATAACTTTACAACTCATTTTTCAGTGCCATTTGCCTTCTACATTTTATAATAAAGCCCTGCCTTTTAAGGATATAGCCAATATACCTGTGTCTTTGAAGTTCCAATAAAAAGTAAAAGAAAAAGAAGAAAAATCATTATTAGATTATTCCGACAGTGGAATCACACTGGTGGCTGTACAGGGAAATGCTGCCGGCATTAATTATTTAAGTTTAGCCCTTCCTGGCAAGTACACAATTAATGAGCCTGTATTAACTCAATAGCCCAGTTCTGCCCTTCTTTTGTTAAACTATTCATGAACCCTTGGATGACTGGCTTCAGGGTGAAGGCAGACTTAAAAAAAAAAGCTATAGCTGTTGTTAAGGCAACAACCATAGATGTTGAAATTGAATCCTCAATTTGGCAGCACTTTTGCTTTCGTTCTTCGTTACCACGCTAAAGGAGCAAGCTTCACAGTGGGTCAGCTTTGCAGAGAATTATCCCACTGGTTCTTCACATAAACAAAAGTTGGCCATCCCAAACCATAACGAAAATTATACCTGATACTCCCCACCTCCAAGATCTCTGATAGTAACAAAGCCACAGTCAGGGACAAGATCCACTTGATACCTTTCCACGTGACCGTAAGGTATCCTCCAGCGAAGAGAAAAGGAATTTGATGAAATATTGAAAACTTCAAGTTCCTCGGGCGCTTGAGGTTCTTATATAGGAAAATTAAATTTCAAATATCATTATATTCAAAGTTTCAGCATGTGAAATACAAAGCAGAACTACGACCAAAACAGGTTTTAAAAAAAAATAGGTTGCCAGGTTCTATATAATCAGACAGAACTTCTATAACCTCTATCTTTAGTTACATACCTAGCGTACCCACCTAACCTAGAATTCATGTTCTTTTTCATGGAATGTAAGCACACATCCGTCTAACCATTTACTTCAAATTCTTAGCACCTGTCTAATTTCTGTCATTATGGTTTTGTTCAAAATTACCCCTTAGTTTAAGTATTGGATCAACATGTGAAGGTTGAAAAATTATAGGTAACTTTCATTAACTCAATCCCTCAAATACACAGCAGAGGGAGCAAGGAAATGAAAAGACTGCTTAACACAAGCCTGTTAACATAAAGCCTGTCCATTTTCTGATTTCCAAGCAGCTTTTTAGATTAAAAGTTTGATGAAAAGCAATTTCCAGTTACTGGGGAAAAAAGAGGCTCGAGGCATTTATACTGGATTTCATTTCTGTGTTATAAAAACGAATCAAAATAGTTGTTGGTACTGAAGCAGCGTGGCTCAGTGGAAAGAGCCTGGGCTTTGGAGTCAGAGGTCATGGGTTCAAATCCCAGCTCCACCAATTGTCAGCTGTGTAACTTCGGGCAAGTCAACTAACTTCTCTGTGCCTCAGTTCCCTCATCTGTAAAACCGGGATTAAGACTGAGCCCCCCATGGGAAAACCTGATCACCCTGTAACCTCCCCGGCACTTAGAACAGTGCTTTGCACATAGTAAGCACTTAATAAATGTCATTATTATTATTATTACTGCATAGTTCCCTTTGTTCAGAATGCTAGCATGCTGATTTTCTTAAAATGTGTTACTATGGATAAAGCTGAAAAGTATTATGATCATTTCTACGATTTCCTATAGTTTTTTTAAAATAGCCCATTTTCCTTGACACCCAATTTTGGTGCCATTATTTCCCTGTAACTAAGTACATCTCCTGCATACCCCTCCATATTTTCTACTAAACTGGAGTTCCATTTAGTTCCAAAGAGAATGTCTGCTGTTTCTGAAAAGGACATGAAGAACAGTGACAATCACAGAACCTTCAGTAGAATAAAAATCACACAGTTTCCACAGTTTTCAAATCACACTTTAGTTAGACTCAATTCAATAGGGGTCTTCATCCTGATAATAAATCTGAGGAGAAATGGAAATAACTTCCAGAAATTGGGTTCCTTCTATTAACAAGTTACACCTTAGGAATAAATGGGCAATTTTTAACAATTAACAGATAATCCATTTGCAGATGAATAAGATACATCAAATATACGAAAATGATGCATAAAATCAACATTTTCATTAGCAGAACTCTTCATAAAATCTTTTTATTACTAGAATTTTAAAAAAGAAAAAATGAAGACTTTTATTTTCTTTCTTTAACAGTTCCATTTTAGATTTGATTTCTTTAGCCCTGATCATAGGCTTTGAAATAAGGAAGGAATAATTTTTTTCTTGTTTTCAATCACTCATTTCTTGATAAAAGATCATTTCAAACATCAGGATCTATCTACCCAAAATATCTTAAAGAAATGTTATTTTATAAGACATTATTAAAAAAATAGAGTAGTATATCCTTCTTCTTCTTCACAAGTTTCCCCATTCTTTCTTTCATATTTATTGAGAGTTCATATGTGCAGAGCACTATACTGAGCACTTGGAAAAGTAGAATACAACAGTAAGCAGATACATTCCCTGCCTACAACAAGCTTACAGCCTAGAGGCTGTATTTCCCCAGCAAATCTCTCTGAAATTGAAATTTCTAAAATATGACTTCTAAATTTTGTGCCTGTAAATTTGGTCCCCTTTCTTGACTGTTGCATTTATTACCTGCGTTGATCGGGGCCATTTCTGGTCCCCTTTCGTTCTGTTGCAGTCTTTCCAAAATCTCTATTCTGAGATTGTCACCCAATTTGCTGTATACCCAGAGCTAAATGTGTGTCTCGACTGAGGCCTGGCACCTGTGGATTGAGCACTACCACTTTTAAGGACGATTCCCAATCCCCACCACTTATATCTGGAACCTCTAGC
This sequence comes from Tachyglossus aculeatus, assembly GCF_015852505.1. Taxonomy (NCBI): domain Eukaryota; kingdom Metazoa; phylum Chordata; class Mammalia; order Monotremata; family Tachyglossidae; genus Tachyglossus; species Tachyglossus aculeatus. The sequence goes on along the minus strand of NC_052079.1, from coordinate 29,500,807 downwards.
CTCAGAGTTGGAGGGATTAGTGTTGCAAGATTGTTCCATCTCTAATCTTCTCCACCTTTCTAATTTGTCACACCCAAATGAGAGTAGTCATAGTAATAACAACAACAATAATAATAATAATAATTATGGTCTTTATTAAGTACTTAATATGTGTCAGGCACTATACTAAGCAATGGGGAAGATACAAGAAAGTCGGGTTGGACACAGTCCCTATCCCACATGGGACTCATAGTCTCAATCCCCATTTTACAGATGAGGTAATAGGCACAGAGAACTGAAGTGACTTGCCCAAGATCACACAGCAGACAAGTGGCGGAACCAGGATCAGAACCCATGACCTCATGACTCCCATGCCCTTGCTCTATCCATTACTCCATGCTGCTTCTCATAGCAGTAGTACTACTACTAGTAGTAATGATAGTACTTATTAAGCACTTACTTTGTAAGGAGCACTATATTAAGCCCTGGTAAATAATGGTTGGGTGAGAATTAAACCTTGTTTTTAGCCCTCAAGGGTCTCACAATGAAAAGGTAGAAGAAACTACTCTCCCAAGTGCTTAGTACAGAGCTCACTGCACACATAAAGTGCTCAATAAATACGACTGATTGATTGGGACTAGTGGCATACACCTAAAGAAAGATATATAATATCTTCAAAAACTGCATAAAAGATTAGGGCAGGAGCAAACATGAGGATAAAATTTAAAACATGGGATACTGTGGCTAGAAAATCAGAGTTTCAGCTTTACTGATCTCCTACTATAACACAGTATACTCACTTCGCTCTTCTAATGTCAACCTAATCACGGTAGCTTAATCTTATCTATCTCACGAGTGATCCCTCACCCGTGTCCTGCCTTTGGCCTGGAACTCTGTACCCCATCACATCCAACAGACCATCACATCTCCTACAAGAGGCCTTCCCCAATTAAGCTCTCATTTTCTCTGGGCCCTGCTCACTGACTTTATCCAGGGAAAAGAAGCATCATGGCCTAGTAGAAAGAGCATGGGCCTGGAAGCCAGAGGACTTGGTTTCTGATCCCAGCTCCGCCGCTTGTCTGCTGTGTAATCTTGGGTAAATCACTTCACTTCTCTCTGCCTCAGTTATGTCATCTTTAAAATGGGAAATAACACCATAAGCCCCAAGGGGGACGTATGTACTGTGTCCAACCTGATTTCTTTGTGTCAACCACAACACTTAGTACAGTGGTTGGAACATGGTAGGTACATCTCAAACACCATTTGAAAAAAGGAAATGATCAGAGGTACAGATTCTCAAAGCTCTTTTGGTGCCACTCCTTGTTATCTTTCAGGTTGCGAACCTGTGGAGGCCTAGAAGCACGCAACTTTAATAAACACTAAGGATCTGGGGATACTACAGTATGGGGGAGGGATCTCAGCGCTTAGAACCAGCGCTTAGAACAGTGCTTTGCACATAGTAAGCGCTTAATAAATGCCATCCTTATTATTATCTCTCTGATCTTTACTCCCCTTCATGTGAAAAGAACACCTATTAAACACCTTTCTAAACTCTATGGATACACTACCAGAATGACTGCAGATGGAGGTGGGGTGTTCTGGCAGAGATGTGTCCATGGAGTTGCTATGTGTTGGAGACGACTCAATAGCATAAGACAAAGCACAGACTAGAACAGGACCATTAAACTCTAGACTAGACTCTTCCTCTAGACTTTAAGCTCGTTGCGGGCAGGGAATGTGTCTGCTTTGTTACACTGTTCTCTCCCAAATGCATAGTACAGTGCTCTGCACATAGCAAGCGCTCAATAAATGTGACTGATTGATTGACCACTGTCCCTTTACTCCATTCCTCCTTGATAATTTCTCTTTTAGCCAGACTTCTGAATAAACCTCTTACTGGAAAAATTTTGTTTATGCTCAGATTGATACTTGTGTTGATCATTATACTAGGCCTCACTGTTTAAAGCAGCATGGCTTAGTGGCAAGAGAATGGGCTTGGGAGTCAGTCAGAGGACGTGGGTTCTAATCCTGATTCTGCCACTTGTCTGCAGTAGGACCTTGAGCCAGCCACTTAACTTCTCTGTGCCTCAGTTACCTCATCTGTAAAATGGGGATTAAGACTGAGCTCCACGTGGAACCACGTGATTACCTTGTATCCACCCTAGCACTTAGAACAGTGCTTGGCACAGAGTAAGTGCTTAACAAATATTATTATTATTATTATGTATTAATTGCACTTGGATTTGCATACTTTATTTACCCGGCACTCAGCCCCACAGCACTTATGTACGTACCTGTAATTTATTTTAATGTCTGTCTCCGCCTCCAAACTATAAGATATTTGTGAGAAGGGATTATGACTACCAATTCTATTATATTGTATTCTCCCAAGAATTTAGTATAGTGTCCTGCACACAGCCAGCACTCAGTAAATACAGTTGATTATGGAGATGGCAAAAAAGAGAAATATTTTACCAACCTGCAACCATCTTAATCAATGTGAGCGATCCTTCCACATCTCCTCTTACTCTCTGAACTGTGATATTATACGTGCCTCCAGGAGTCAAGTCTATTATTGTGTAGTCAGTCTTGGTTTCCATAACCTTATATTCCTTTAAGAATGTATTATTTGATAGATGAATCTTGTAATATGAAAAATTGGTCTTTGTTGGATTCCAGATTAAGGTCGCAGAGGAAGTATTTACCTCTTTTAATAATAAACCACATATTCCAGCTGGTTCTATTTGAAACAAAAAATACATAAATAATAATTATGATGGAATTTGTTACATGCTTACTATGTGCAAAGCACTGTTCTAAACACTGGGGAGGTTACAGCGTGATCAGGTTGTCCCATGTGGGGCTCACAGTCTTAATCCCCAATTTAAAGTGACTTGCCCAAAGTCACACAGCTAACAAGTGGCAGAGCCATGATAAGAACCCATGACCTCTGACTCCCAAACCCGTACTCTTTCCACTGAGCCCGCTGCTTCTCTAATATATACGTGTATATATATATATATATATATATATATTGTGTGTATGTGTACATATGTGTGTGTAGGTATATACATACGTATATGTATATATCTACGCAAAATTGTATGAAATTGTTTTCTTTAGGCACTTACTATATGCCAAGGAAGATACAATACAATCAGATGAGATACAGTCTATGTCCTACACAAGGCTCACAGTCAAAGGGGGAGGGAGAACAGATATTTAACCCCCATTTCATAGATGAAAAAACTGAGGCACAGAAAAGTCAAGTCACTTGTCCAAAGTCACAAAGTAGGGACACAGTTCCTGGAAAGAACGGAATGGGAGTCAGAGATCAGGATTCTAATCCTGGCTCCATCTCTTTCCTGCTGTGTATCCTTGGGCAAATATGTGCCTCAGTTCCCTCATTTGTCAAATGAGGATGAAATACCTGCTTTTCTTTGCCATTAGATTGTGAGACTCATGTGGAACAGTGACTATGGCTAATCTGTTTATACTGTATCTATCCCAGTGTTCAGCATATACTAAGTGCTTACCAAATACCACAATCATTATCAAGAAATCAGTTATTGAAAGGTTATAACTGAAGAAATTGAGTTGTTTGTGCTAACAGTGTAAAAGTCAGCATTAGCCAATCTCTATCTTCAGGCTGTTGCAACGCCACATAAATGAGAATCAGTATTATTCCAAAATGTCATTCATTCAATCGTATTTATTAAGCACTTACTGTGTGAAGTGCGCTCTACTTAGTGCTTGGGAGAGTATAATACAATAAACAGACACATCCCCTGCCCATAATGAACTTACAGTTTAGAGGGATATTAATGCCACTTTTTAAGCACTTACTATATGCCAAGCACTGTTCTGAGCGTTGAGGTAGATACAAGTTAATCAGGTTGACTGTGAGCCCATTGTTGGGTAGGGACCGTCTCTATGTGTTTCCTACTTGTACTTCCCAAGTGCTCAGTACAGTGCTCTGCACACAGTAAGCACCCAACAAATACAATTGAATGAATGAATGAAGCCTCTTTACCAATATTTTTAAGCAGAGGGATTATTAACGTATTGCTTACTTGTAGTCACTTCCTTCTCCAGAGGTACACTGTAATCTTTGCCTTTAACCGTCTTCACTTGAAACATGTAATCCATTCCAGGAGTAAGGTTTTTGACTACTGCTCTGTTACCATATGTAGTCATTTTAAACAGTGTTTTGTTTCTGGTCAACAAATAGTAACAGAGCTATACAGAGACAGAAAAACAATTTAAGGTAAAATGTTTTCCCTGCCAGAATTATTCTTTCATTTATGTATTTTGATACCGGCTCAAATATGAGTACTATATAGTGAGTCCATTTTAAAATGTGAAACTTTTAAAACTGAAAAAAGTATCCAGATTACACCTATGTCTAACAATATATCTGGTTAGTAAATTAACAGTAAAGGATTAGCTTTTACTATACGGTCATGATTCAACGCAGAGGGCCTGAAAAGTAGTAGTTGGAGTTTGCACAGATTTTTTTTTTCATTCATTCAATAGTATTTATTGAGCACTTACTGCATGCACAGCACTGTACTAAGCGCTTGGGAAGTACAAATCGGCAACATACAGAGACAGTCCCTACCCAACAACCGGCTCACAGTCTAGACTGGGGAGACAGACAACAAAGCAAAACAAGTAGACAGGTGCCAATACCATCAGAATAAACGCAATTATAGCTATATACACAACATTAATAAAATAAATAGAGTAATATGTACAAATATACACAAGTGCTGTGGATATGGGAAGTGGGTAGGGCAGAAGGAGAGATGGGGGCAATGGGGAGGAGATGTAGATTTGGGTGTCGTCTGTGTAGAGATGATAGTTGAAGCCATGGGAGCTTCTTTTTGTGGGGCAGAGGGGGCAGAAAGGTCTGCATCATTTTTCAGGCAGACAAAGGAGTCTTCTCAACTGCCAACTGTTACCCTCTGCTTCATCATTCTCACACCACCTTACACATAAATGGACTCTGAGGACTACCATGAGGATATCCAACACGGGGACAGGAAGGCAAGAAGAACAGAACTGGAAAGATTTCTCCCTCAAGACTGTAACTCATTGTAGGTGGGCAACATGTCTACCAACCTGCTGTACTGTCCCCTCCCAAACACTCAGTATAGTGCTGTGCACACAGTAAGCACCCAAAACATACCACTGATGATGATTATTTCTCCGGGAACTATAAAGTAGAAATGGTAGGTAGCTCCAAAAATATTAGCCCCTTTCTAAATAATTGTGGTATTTGTTAAACATTTACCATGTGCCAGGTACTGTACTAAGCTCTGGGGAGGATACAAGCAAATCAAGTAAGATACAGTACAGTGAAATCTCCACCAATTCATTCATTCATTCATTCAATCGTATTTACTGAGTGCTTACTGTGTGCAAACCACTGTACTAAGCACTTGGGAGAGTACACTATAACAATAAACAGGCACATTCCCTGCCCACAACAAGCTCAATGTTATATTTACCCAGCTCCACCTTGGATGAAAATATAACTTCTCATGGAACAGTTCCCATTAAAAAGTACTACTGGCCCTCGCAGATATGGGTGGCCTCTATCACATTCCACCCACTGAATTCCGTTCAGCCAGTGCTGGGAAAAAATGCTGTCTTTATCTTGCATTGTTTTCTCCATAGCTGGCATGGGCAGCTCTCTTCAGTCACAAGTCCATACCAGAAAGGACCCAGAATAGTCACTTGTCTGCAGCTCCTGGATCTGCCCAAAACACACTAGATTAGAATATTTTTTAATGGTATTTGTTAAGCGCTTATTATGTTCCAGGCACTACTGTACTAAGCACTGGGACAGCTAGAAATAATCAGGTTGGACACAGTCCCTGTCCTGCATGGGGCTCACAGTCTGTGTGGTGGAAATAGGATTTAACCCCCACTTAACAGATAAGGTAACTAAGGCACAAAAGAGTTAATTGTTGTGCCCAAGGTCGCACAGCAGAACGCAGGTCCTCTGCCTTTCAGGCTCATGATCTTTCCACTAGGTCACATTGCTTCCCATGCTGCTTGAACTGGTAATTCTTGGAGCCTAAAGCCAATTCAGGCTTTCAGTGGCTCTTGAATTAGATTTCTGAGGATAAAATTGAGGTTTTGGGAGCAAACCACACACAATAAGCTCTATTAGGGCCAGGCCTATAACAGCAGCTGCTTAGGAATGCTACTATTATCTGTTCTCCTCACATATCCTACTGAGCTAAGCTTGGATTTACACCCTTTATTCACCCTACCCTCAGCCCAACAGCATTAATGTACATATCCATAATTTATTTATATTAATGTCTGTCTTCCCTTCCATACTTTGAGCTCGTAGGCATGATAGGGATGGTATCTATCATCTCTGTTGGATTGTACTCTCCCAAGGGCTTAGTACAGTGCTCTGCACACAGTAAGTGCTCAATAAATACAACTGATTGATTGACCCATTTCTGGATAAACTAAACTCCCCAACTTCCCTCATCAAAAGGAGCACATTAAAGCTTATTTTTGGAAGCTTATACAATATAAATTAAGCAGATAGAGTGTGGGAAATTCTTCATTTGTTATTGTAAAAGTAACTCCAATCAATCAACGGTATTCATTAAGCACCTGTGGACAGAAAAGTTAACTAATCCTTGGAAGAAGACAATAGAATTAGACATGGTCCCTTCCCAAGAGTTTACAAGTTAGTGGGGAAGACAGATGAGGAAGAAGCAGCATGGCCTACTGGATCGAGGACAGGTCCGGAAGTCAGAAGGGACCTAAGTTCTAATTCCAGCTCCTCCACTTGTCTGCTGTGTGACCTCAAGCAAGTCACTTCCCTTCACTGTCTAAGAGTCTAAGCTACCATCTGGGCTCCTGGGAGAACAAATTGATTGATCAATCAATGGTATTTATTGAGCATTTACCCTGTGCAGATCACTGTACTAATTGCTAGGGCAACAGCAATGTAACAAGTTGGTACACATTCCCTGCCCACAATGAGCTTACAGTGTAGAGGGGGAGACAAATATTAATGTAAGTTCTGGATATGTACTTAAGTGCTGTGGGACTGAGGGTGGGGTGAATATCAAGTGTCTAAAGGGTATACATCAAAGTTCATAGATGAAGCAGAAGGAAGAGAGTTGGGGAAAAGTGGGTTTAATCGGGGAAGGCCACGTGGAGGAGATGTGACCTTAGACTGTGAACCTCATGCAGGACTGACCTGCTACTCTTGTATCTACTCTGGTGCTCTGTACAGTGCTTGGTACGTTGTAAGTGCTTTACAAATACCACAGTTATTATTATTGTTAGAGGCTGCTCCAACTGGCTCTTTCCAAAGCAAAAAATGAAGGGAGAGGGCAAAAGAGTGGTTGGGGGTGGAGAAAAGAAACGAAAAGGCAGGACTTACTTTAGATGAAAGAAGAAAGGTAAAAAAGCAGGAAATATGGATGAGCTAAAGGAACTTGTGGACAAAAATAATTGGATTATTTTGCCATTTTCATTTTTTTTAATCAATCAATGGTATTTATTACATGATTTCTGTGTGCTGAGCACTGTACTAAGTGCGTAAGTCAGTGCAATACAACAGAGTTGGTAAACGCTCCCTGCTCACAAGGATCTTACATTCTCAGGGAAAATATGTAGTTGGGTGCATTAGAAATTAGGGTAATATCATGTAAAGTCTAGATTCTATGAATCAATCATATTTATTGAGCACTTACTGTGTGCAGAGCACTGTACTAAGCGCTTGGGAAGTACAAGTTGGCAACATATAGAGACAGTCCCTACCCAACAGTGGGCTCACAGTCTAGGAAATCTAGGAAACTATGCTCCCTTCTTTTAACTCTCTGGGAAACCACAGTTTGTGCCTTAGTGACATTAACCAATAATGAAGACTCCAACTCTCACGCCTGTCAATGGACCTGTCCATAAAAGCCTGATCTGATCACCAGATATTTGGGAAAGGGCTGAAGTCTAATCAAAAGGAATCTCTTAAGGTTGTAGATCCAGCCCTACTTGCCCAAGAGGATCACGCATCTCTGACACACATATCAGACTACTAAATCATGTGGATCGAAAAAGTTGTTAAAGATATTTCTAAAAAAAGTTATGAAAAAGTATTCCTTTGTAGGCAGAGTAGACACAAACTACCCCCCGCCCACACACCCCCCGCCAGAAAAATCAACATTCTACTGTTTGTTTTATTTTGTAAGCTTAACTTGGAAAGATGGAAATAGGGAATGATTAAATTTAAATGATTAGAAAAATGATTCCAATTATGCAGGTACACTTTGCTAAGCAACTGGTATTCTGATGCCTTTCTCATTAAACTTTAATAGGTGATCTCAATTAGAAAGAACATACTCTGTTGACAGAGCTATGATTTGCTTGAAAAAATAGTATATGGTAAGAAGTAGTGTTCCTGTTAGTTGTTTTCTACACATTAATATTTATGCCTCTCCAGAAATCAGAATAATTGTACATTAATTTCACAGAATATGGTATTTTCATCCAGTTCGTCTCATCCTCATCAAACATTGAAAACTGAGAATCTGGCCAGATATATGGTAGTAAGAAATGTGTACTAAAAATGTTTTCTTATTGGTTAATGAAAACAGTTTAAGCCTTTCAACATACTTTATCAGTGTGAAATGTGGAGAAGGGTTTGAAGGCTTATGGATTACTCAAAATATTTTATCGAATGTATCACTTTAAGAACCCTCCCTCTATCCTGGCTATCCTGCTGTATATCCTGGGATAAGAACTCCTAAAAAGAAAAGACAGGTAGAAAAGGCCACACAGCAAGGCTAACAGTACAGTAATGCTATGAGACATGGCCAGGAATAGTTTTTCCATAAATGATGATAAAAGTGACTCGGGCAATAGGTTCTACATGTCTCCACGAATCGCGAACAGTCGTGGGGTGATTTCCTCTAATCTAGAGTTTAGCCAGGAGCACCAAAACCTGCAGGTTCCACGGGATACAAGCCTGTGTGGCTAAGTGTGATCAGGCGGACAACTCCCCGGTCCTCCAACTCCTCTTGGGGGTGGGCAAGGTGGGGCTAAACAGAAAGTCCATTGCATTGCCTAGTGGATAGACCACGGGCCTAGGAGTCAGAAGGACCCGGGTTCTAATCTCCGCTCCACCACTTTTCAGCTGTGTGACCTTGGGCCAGTCAATGAAGGCTCGCATCTCCTCCTGCCTTCAGGACATCTCCATCTGGATGTCTGCCCGCCACCTAAAACTCAACATGTCCAAGATGGAACTCCTTGTCTTCCCTCCCAAACCCTGCCCTCTCCCTGACTTTCCCATCTCTGTTGACGGCACTACCATCCTTCCCATCTCACAAGCCCACAACCTTGGTGTCATCCTCGACTCCGCTCTCTCATTCACCCCTCACATCCAAGTCGTCACCATAACCTGCCGGTCTCAGCTCCGCAACATTGCCAAGATCCACCCTTTCTTCTCCATCCATACCGCTACCCTGCTTATTCAAGCACTTATCCTATCCCGTCTGGACTACTGCATCAGCCTTCTCTCTGATCTCCCATCCTCGTGTCTCTCCCCCCATCAATCCATACTTCATGCTGCTGCCCGGATTGTCTTTGTCCAGAAACGCTCTGGGCATGTTACTCCCCTCCTCAAAAATCTCCAGTGGCTACCAATCAATCTGCGCATCAGGCAGAAACTCCTCACCCTCGGCTTCAAGGCTGTCCATCACCTCACCCCCTCCTACCTCACCTCCCTTCTCTCCTTCTACAGCCCACCCCGCACCCTCCGCTCCTCTGCTGCTAATCTCCTCACCGTACCTCGTTCTCGCCTATCCCGCCATCGACCCCCGGCCCACGTCATCCCCCGGGCCTGGAATGCCCTCCCTCTGCCCATCCGCCAAGCTAGCTCTCTTCCTCCCTTCAAGGCCCTACTGAGCGCTCACCTCCTCCAGGAGGCCTTCCCACACTGAGCCCCTTCCTTCCTCTCCTTCTCGTCCCCCTCTCCATCCCCCCCATCTTACCTCCTTCCCTTCCCCACAGCACCTGTGTATATGTGTATGTGTTTGTACATATTTATTACTCTAGTTATTTATTTATTTTACTTGTACATATCTATTCTATTTGTTTTATTTTGTTGGTATGTTTGGTTTTGTTCTCTGTCCCCCCCTTTTAGACTGTGAGCCCACTATTGGGTAGGGACTGTCTCTATATGTTGCCAACTTGTACTTCCCAAGCACTTAGTACAGTGCTCTGCACACAGTAAGTGCTCAATAAATACGATTGATGATGATGATGATGATGATTTCACTTCTCTGGGCCTCAGTTTGATCATCTGTAAAATGGGGATTAAGACAGTGAGCCCCATGTGGGACAGAGCCTGTGTCCAGAGTATCTTGTATATACCCGTTGACTAGAACAGTGCCTGGCACATAGTAAGCACTTAACAAATACCATAATTATTATTCTCTTGCTCAAAGATCAATCTCACCTAGATCACAACCCCTTAGTCACGTAGTACATAGGGTTTTCCACGACTACAGAATTACCGCTTCCCTATCTCATAAGTCAGAATACTTAGCTGAGTAAACCATCATCATAAAGAATAAGGAGATACCGAGTAACTTAACATACAAAGAGTGAGGAGAGGAGTCACAGACTTCTCTGAAGAATGCAGGGCACACTATGTGCTATTATTCTATTTTCTGTCCTTTCAATCATAGTCATGCACATCCCTTCGGTTTCAGTGGTTGACTCCTTCATCAGCATTGTCATGCACAACAACCAGTCCCCGAACCTTGTGATTTGACTTGCCCCCAAACCCACATAATTTCAGAGGTAATTGCTTTTGTGCCTTTGCAAAATAGGAGGCCCAGAAAAGATGCTTTTAAAAGCCAAGGGAATGAAAACAAATGATTTTAATCACCTGAAACTTTTCAAATCCTCCTTGTGGCAGTTTCCAAGATAAATATATAGTGTTTTCTTCCTGTCCAAAAAATTGTAAATCTGAAGGTGGATCTGGATCTGAATAAATTTATATATGAGAATATTAAGATTAAAATTGTAGATTTTACTATAAGATATTGATTCCTATCACTGTGTTACCCTTGTTGGCAATTCTATGAATAAAAAAATCATTTTTTGTTTTTAAATATCACTACACAGAATGAAAGTATTGCTACTAGTGTTTGGATCTCAATTGTGGACCAATCTTCTCATACACTTTGGTATAGCTGATTTCTCCTCTTCAAAGCCAGTGACTTCCTTTTACCTGCCCAGGATTTTGAAGGAAAGCCTTCAAAGAATTATTTCTCTGCTGATCAACCTTCTGGGTGGAGAACTGTAGTTCTTTCATTTTAACTCCAAAGATCAATGAGCTCGGACGCTTGCCATGTGCAAAGTTTTATTTTATCTACAATTATATTTTGCTATTTTAGATTACTTTAATAATTTCATGTACTCAAACCAATTTTTGCTCAAGCCCATACTGTTACAGCTATACATTCTAGCTGTAGTCAACAAATCTTTCCTAAAAAATGTTTGGTGAATAAACATTATTTTTCCCCTCCCTCCCTTCTTTCCATCATTGATTTTTAATGTCATTTTTTGTCTATCTTTTAATAGAATTCTTTGTAAATTTGTGATTCATCCCTTTTGACATTTATGGGTTAGTAATTAAAACCATGAATAAAGGCATTCTAAATTTTAAGATACTTCTATTGATTACTAACATTTTAACATCTCTATGTCCATTAAGGATATGTTAATAGAGGACTATATTTTATGATACACCATCATTATAAATCACTAGCTCTATTGTCTTAAATTACACAGCCTGGAATACCAATCTTTTTCTGTCTTTGTTATCAAAAAATTGAATAGGAACGTACTTACAGGTACTAATCTTGAGAACAGTAGATTGACTTTTCTTTGACCTTTTGATGGTAACAATTTTAATTAAAAAGTCAGTTCCTTGCAAAAGCCTGTCAAACTTGAACAGCCTATAAATAGATATAAGAAGCAGGTTATAGTTGAAATTAATCCCAGAAGTTATTATGAAAGCAACATTAACATCTCAGATTATCCTCTGAAAATGAGTGTTAGATCATCATCAACGGTATTTATTGAGCACTTTTTGTGTGCAGGAGCACTGTACTAAGCACTTGGGAGAATACAACAGAGTTGGCAGATCCTCCCAATAAGCTTGAAAATACAAACAGAAATATAATTTTCTATAGGTGAACCATAAAATACTACTATCTCTTAGAATGTACTACACACTGCACTTTCACTTAAGTTACTGAAAGTTTAAAGGGCATTCAAGCAATGGGATTGGTGCAACTGAAATTACAGCAGAACAGACTTGGGAAAGTTGTATACAAATTTCCCCAAAAATATTTACTAGGGGAAAAACAAAAAGCCCTTTTCTCAATTGGGAGTTTTATTCTAGAACATGCAATACACATGCAAAACTAATGAAAGATATTCAAATACACACCTTTCACTGGAAGGAAGAACTTCTTCTTTTGAAAAACCTTCACTAGTTATTGAAATAATATATCCATCCAGTGAAGTTCTGGCTGGAGGCCAACCAACAGATATTGATGTTGACTCTCTGCTGTGATTCATATATTCAACTGCACTTGGTGCTGAATCAATAAAAAAAAAATCCAATTCAATTCCAGGCAGGAGGGAAGGTATAAGACAGGGGTAAACAGTGAAAAAGAAAAAAACAATTGAGGCATAGCAACTAGGTTGACGTTAGAAGACTGAAGTGTTCAGGCTGGGAGAGGAATGAGGACAAGTAGGTGGGAGGAAGCTGACTGAGTGCTTTAAAGCCTTTATTTGTAAGTTTCTTCTTGATATAAAGATGGATGGAAAAACCATTGGAGAGTGTCCAGAACAGTTTATTAGAAAAATGATCTGCAAAGTAGAGTGAAGCATGGACTGGAGTGGGGAAAGGCTGGGGGTTCAGGAGGCCGATGAAGAGGCTGATGCAGTAGTCGAGGTGGGGTATGTATTATACTCTCCCAAGTGCTTAGTGTAGTGCTCCGCACATAGTAAGTGCTCAATAAATATGACTGAATGAACGCATGAAGTGCTTGGACCAGCATGGTAGCAGTTTGAAAGAAGCTGAAGGGGCGGATCCTAGAGCTGCTGTGAGGGTAGAAATAACAAGATTTGGTGACTGGCTGAATATGTGCATTGAATGAGAAAGATGTGTCATGGCCTGAGTTTTTGTCATTTATTAGAGTAGGAAAAATGCACAGGGAACCGTACTTAAATCAGGAAAATAGAATATCAGAATCATTTACAAATGAAATAAACAAGTAATTCAAGGATCAAATGCTGTTTTCCTACATTGAGGGACTGCAACTGTTTTATGCAGAATGGCCAAATAAATGAAACTTATGGGCAGTTGGTGTGCAAAGAGTCAATAAAACAATTTAAACAGAAGGGCAGGGTGGAGGAAGAAAAATAATGTGAAGGAAAGAGTGTAAGAAATGAGAGGAACAAACTTATTCCTGATTTATTTGGGAAGGGGATGAGGGTTGGTGCCAAAGTGGCAAAACACTACTGCTGGGAATGGTGGGAATCCCACCTGTCCCCAGGCTGAGTATGGTCACAACTTTCAGGTTGGGTGCAAGGAGTGGAGCAGCCATCTTAAATCCCCTCAGGCTCTTTCTGGCTCAAAATGTGCAGTGAATAATCCAAGTTGTGGAGAGAAGAGAGTGGCAAAGCCCTCATGGTGCCAAGTCCTCCCAAACACCGAGCACCTTCACATGACAGCCACATAGGATACAAATAATAATAATAATAATTGTTGTATTTGTTAGGCAGTTACTACATGCCAGGTACTGTATTAAGTGCTGGGATACAAGGTCATTGGATTAGACACAGTCCCTGTCCTAGGTAGGGCTCACAGTTTTAATCCCCATTTTCCAGATGAGGGAACTGATGCCCAGAGAAGGGAAGTAACTTGCCCAAGGTCACACAGTAGACAAGTGGCAGAGTCAGGATTAGAACCCAGTTCTTTCTGACTACCATGCCCACACTCTACCCACTAGGCCACACTGCTTCTCTATGAAAGAGAGACAGATCTAGGTTCCCAACTAGGTTTCCAGATCTAGAGGAAAGCAAATATCTCAGTACTAAAAGTAAACGCCAAAGTTTTACCTGTCTGAATTTCTTTTATAGTGGAGTTGCTGTCTTTGAAACCTTCTTTTTCTGTTCGGATTGAAAAATTGTAAACTGTGGCAGGAGCCAGGTTTGCAAATGTTGCTATTTCCTGTACCACCTTCTGAACCTATTAATCAAAAAAAATTTAAAAAATTACTTGCATTTTTGTTGAAATGTATTTAAACTGAACAAAGGCAAAGAAAAACAGTTTGACTTGTGTTCCCACAGTACAACATTAGCTTATGTATAGAACACCAATACATCAATCAATGGTATTATTGAGAGCTTAGGGTGTGCAGAACACTGTACTAAGGGATTGGGAGAGTACAACACAACAAAGTTGTTAGACAAGCTCCCTGCCCACAATGAGTTTAGAGTCTGGAGAAGGAGTTTACAGACTAGGAATAGCAACACTTCATTCATGAAGGGGTTTAAATCATACCTTGAATGCACTGGCACAATTTGTGCATGTGATCTCATAATGCTGAAAATGTCCATCAACTCGTTCCCACAGAATTTCTATAGAAGTGTCTGTAACTTTACCTTCCCAGATATTTACCGGTGCCTTCAGACCTACCAAGACACACAAAACCAACATGTGTCAGTTATGTTTAAACTGAATTCTTTTCTTTTAACATTCTCATTAAACATCCCAAAGAGAAATATGTGGAGCGGAGGGAGAAAGTACACTAGAGAAAATCAGTTTGTCTATAGGAAAAGTGAAAATAGATTTTTGGAAGTCAAACACAGTGATTTCCACAGTGCCCAAGCTCAGATATTGAAATGATCATATAGTTGCAGTGTAGGGACAATGCAGAATGATGAGAAGCAGCATGGCTCACTGGAAAGAGCACAGGCTTTGGAGTCAGAGATCATGGGTTCAAATTCCGGATCCACCAATTGCCAGCTGTGTGACTGTGGGCAAGTCACTTAACTTCTCTGGGCCTCAGTTACCTCATCTGCAAAACGGGGAATAAGACTGTGAGCCCCCTGTGGAACAACCTTATCACTTTGTAACCTCCCCAGAGCTTAGAACAGTGCTTTGCACATAGTAAGTGCTTAATAAGTGTAATTATTATTATGATGATGATGAAATTGTGGTCTAGTGTTGTAGTGGGGTGTGAAAAACTCAAGAACACTTCCTTATTACAAAGGCATTCAAACAAGTCTGCTATGGATACAGTGGTCAGAATATTGCACTATATACTGACAAAAGAACTTGGAGAGGGAAGTGATGAATTTATAAGTCTAGGGAATGGATTATCTGGAAATCAGGCATGTAAGCTGAAAGCAGCACTCCTCAAAGGGGAGGATGGATGACATTTATATAACTCCAAAATATTGATTTTTTTTTTTTTTTTTGCACAGACCAATCTCTCCTCATGTTAGCTCTTGATGAGCTTGTCTTGGGTGGACTTCGGCCAAGAGTCAGCATTTTCTG
Organism: Tachyglossus aculeatus; assembly: GCF_015852505.1. Classification (NCBI taxonomy): domain Eukaryota; kingdom Metazoa; phylum Chordata; class Mammalia; order Monotremata; family Tachyglossidae; genus Tachyglossus; species Tachyglossus aculeatus. The sequence continues at coordinate 29,485,203 of NC_052079.1, read as the reverse complement.
TAGGAAAATGATCTTCAAACATTTCCTTGGCAGAAATGGTTAGCAAGTTAGGTACCTCAGGAGGTTCTAAGTCACTCTTTCAGATCATTTAGTTGTAAAGTGTATGTCTGCTAGTGCCTATTACCATGCTCCGCACGTTCTTAACAACAAGTGTTGATGATACTGCTGACATTTTACTGCAATGCTGCAAGGGTCTGACAGAGTACAAGTTCCTCTTAAAGAGCCTACCTGATTATCACTTGAATCCTGTGAAAGTCAGTTTCCAAAGGTCAGGGATAATATTACAAATTTTACAAAATCAAGCTTGATTAAAATGTTCAAAGTAGCTGGCAGAGAAAGTGTAAGATATTTTTCTATGATACTGAAACCAATTCACAAAGGAAAATTCATAATCTACCTTCTATAACTTACATGTTTTCACTGTAGGCACATGGAACATAGTGCTTAGCATGTTTCCACTGACAGTGGAAACAAAAAAATCATATTCTGTGCCTGGGATCAAGTTTTCAATAATTAATTTGTCGTTATTCAAAGGTAGTGTCATATTGGGTCCTCCATTACTTGCAATATAAATGCCATCAAATACTCCACTATCAGGCATTTGAATGAACAAAATCACAGAGTTACTGTGAAATTCAAAAGGAATAACAATTTGAAGTGGTTTGGGTTCTGAAAAAAAGAGAACATATTTCAATTTATTTTATAAAGCTCTTTCGTTTAGTCACGATGTAACATACATTTGCTTAGTTTTGTCCCAAACTGATAATCATTTTAATGTGCTCCTAGACACTTTACATCTAAATTATTTTACCTCCATAGTCTAATGACAAACTGTCCCTTTTAGATAAATCAATCAATGGTATTTACTGAGTGCTTACTATATGCAGAGCACTGTAATACAGTAGAATTAACAGAACTATTCCCTGCCCATAATTGGCATACAGTCTGCAGTGCCGATTGGAGGCCATACCCAATTAATCCCAAATGTTCCACTTTATAGCTGACAACTAGCCCCTTCAGCTTTTCCATGCCACTTAAACACCTCCTATAGGTATGCACTTAGGTATATACCTTACACCCTCTATTACCTCTCTCTCACCTGCTAGATTCTAAACTCCTTGAGGACAGGGATCATGTATTCTAATTTCTGTTGGTATTCTTCCAAGTACTTAAAAATCATTTTCAGGATACCCTAAGTGCTCGATAAATGCTAATGATTTGATGGGTTGATGACACCAGAAGCAAAAGGCATAGTCCCTGCCTTCAATGGACCTTCATTCTAATAGGGGAGGCAGACTATAAATCTTTACAAATAGGGAAGCAAGAGGAAGAACTAGGACATAATAGCTGCGACTGGCCTTCTGCATGACCCTGGAAAAACCACTTATTAGCCAACTGCCCACTTATTTTCTCATCTGTAAAATACAGAGAAGATTCCTACTCTCTATATTTCTTAGACCATGAGTCCCCTGTATCAATTAAATCAATGTTATTTACTGAGCACTTACTATGTGCAAAGCACTGTATTAAGCCTCTGGGAGAGTACAGAGCTAGCAGATACGTTCCCTGCCCACAATGAGTTTACAGTCTAGAGGGGGAGTCAGACATTAATATAAATAATTTGCAATAAATAATTTAAAGATATGTACATAAGCACTGTGGGGTTGAGGGTTGGGAGAATATCAAATGCCCAATGGTCATAGACTGAAGTGCAGAGATGACACAGCAGAGAGAGGGAGAGAACTTAATTGAAGAAGTCCTCTTGGAGATGTGACCTTAGAGAAGAGAATGTGTCTGATTTAGTTATTTTGTAGCTACTTTGCATGGTGATTTCACACATAAGCACTTAATAAATACTACGATAGATGTCAGGTTGAAATAATTGAATAAAAATGGAATATACACTTGCACAGACTTATACAAAAGGAAGATAATCTGGGCAACAGCATGTACTACAGACCAAATGTGGCAAGAAGCCAAAGCCTGAAAAAACGAGTGAAAGAGCTGGTTGTAGCAATATAGTCAAGAGAAACAACAGCAGGAACCTGAGTGGATGTAGGCTGGATGGAGAGGAAATGGTAGATGTCAAAAATTTTCTGAGAAGAACTGACAGGACTTAACAGTTGAGTTAATAATAATAATAATAATAATGGTATTCGTTAAGCATTTATTATGTGCCAAGCACTGTTCTAAGCGCTGGGGTATGTACAAGGTAATCGGGTTGTCCCACATGGGGCCCCCAGTCTTAATCCCCATTTTCCAGATGAGGTAACAGACACAGAGAAGCTAAGTGGCTTGCCCAAGGTCACACGGTAGACCAGTGGCAGAGCCAGGATTAGAACCCACACCCTCTGACTCCCATACCCGTGCTCTTTCCACTAAGCCAAGCTGCTTCTGAAAGCTAAAAAACATTGAGTGGAGGATTACACCAAAGTTTTGGGCTTCTGGGTCAGGGAATAATTGGTGGTATTATTGGCAGAGAAGGGTATGGTGGAAGGAGTACCGGGCTTAGATGGGAAGATGAGAATTTACATTTTAGACATGATCAGATAGTGGTCTAGCTGGTCGGTCAACCTGTCCACATGTTTTGTCTTGTCTGTCTCCCCCTTCTAGACTGTGAGCCTGTTGTTGGGTAGGAACCGTCTCTAGATGTTGTACTTCCCCAGCGCTTAGTCCAGTGCTCTGCACACAGTAAGTGCTCAATAAATATGACAATGAATGAATGAATCCAAGCATAGATGTCCTGGAAGCAGATAGAAATGTAACAGTGAATAACTGGAGAAGAAAAGTTGATTTTGGGTGGGGGGTGAGGTCAGAAGGAAAGGCAGTTGAAGTCAAGTGAGCACATGAACTCCTCAAGAAGGTGAGGGTAAAGCAAAAAGAGAATGAAATCTAGAATAGACCCCTGCAGGACTCTGGCAGTTAGGGGACTAGAGGTGGAAGAACAGCTAGCAAGCAAGACTTAGAAGAAGCAGAGTAGTAGGAAGAGAACCAAGTCGGTATCATATCCACAAAACAAAGGTCTGAGATTGTTTCAAGCAGGGGGCAGGGTCTATGGCAGCTGAAAAATCAAGTAGGATAAACATCTGTGACCTTTAGGCAATCGGTATTTGCCTCACCTTCAGCCCCACTGCACTTTTCTACATATCTAGAAAGTATTTACTTACATTGTCTGTCTCCCCTCTAGACTGTAGGCTCACTGTTGGCAGGAAAAGTGTTCCAAGCACTTAGTACAGTGCTCTGCATACAGTAAGTGCTCAAATACCATTGGTTGATAAGGACCAAACCATTTAACTTTGCTAATTCCTACTCTTCATTTCACTATTTGTAAATAATTCTCACTCTGCTCATCTTCACCAGTAGATTGTAAGCACCTTGAGGGGAAGAGCCTTATCATTTACTACTATTGTACTCTCCCAAGTGCTTAGAACAGTGTTCTGTACACAGGTGGAGATGAGTGAATTATGTCGATAGATTGATTGACCTCAACCAGGAAGGACAGTCAAAAAACCCACATGACATCAGTTCCTGGATACCCAAAACTTGCACTGCTTCCTGTCCACCTCTATGGCGACAGAACCTCACAGGTGTGGGAAGGAATGTGTTTGTTGTTATATTGTACTCTCCCAAGGCTTAGTACAGTGCTTTGCACACAGTAAGCACTTAACAAATATGACTGAATGAATAGTTCCCTGGTCACCTCCCATAGGGCCCTACCACCCACAAGTGACCCTACCCATCTCACTCAGTATCTCCACACTCAACCAGTACTTCTGAGGTAAAATGCTCACCACTATTCATCAGATTGCAGCAGCTCATATTATAACCAAAAATACATGTGGCTGGAATGGACTTATACCTGAGTTCTTACTTTCAGATAAAGTATTAAAGCTGCTTTTTGTTCCTAATGCCCCAAACCATCAAGCATTTATGTTAATCATTTATAAAACAATTTCTTACTTAGAGTACACTGAGTAGTTATCAGTTCACTCATATTTCCATTTTTCACTGTTGCCACTCCAAAGTCATAAGTCATTCCAGGAGTTAGCAATCCAATCTTAAACCTATCAGTGTTCTTCACTAAGTGCTTCATTGCTTCACTTGCACCCGAAGTAGATTTGACTTCAATGTAGAATTCAAAGCTCTCATGTGGAGGTTCCCAGTGAAGAATTATATTATCCTCGCCCACATCTTCAGGATTAACATAAACATTTCGAGGAGGATTAACACCTTAATTTTAAAAAATTACACATTAGTATTATTCAGAAAACATATTATTGTTCACAGACTCTCAGTGCAAAACTTACATTTTCTAAAAGAGAAAAACTAACCAAAGTGAATCATTGTGCTATAAATTTTTAACACTGTGGGGAGGAAACGTTTCTGTTTATTGTTGTATTGTACTCTCCCCAACACTTAGTACAGCGCTCTGCACACAGTAAACATTCAATAAATATGACTGAATGAACTCTCTACATTTTTCAGACACATAATTCTGCTGTGTTCTTTATTGCATTTAATCATAAAATCAGAAAATTCTAATTAGAATACATAGTAAAAAACTTGTTTGTTAAAGCTTAAATTGCTGTAACCTTATTATTTTGACCTTCTGAAAATAAATAGTCAGAAAAGAAACAGTGTGGCTCAGTAGGAAAGAGCCCGGGCTTTGGAGTCAGAGGTCATGGGTTCATATCCCCGCTCTGCCAATTGTCAGCTGTGTGACTTTGGGCAAGTCACTTAACTTCTCTGTGCCTCAGTTACCTCATCTGGAAAATGGGGATTAAGACTGTGAGCCCCACCAGGGACAACCTGATCACCTTGTAACCTCCCCAGCGCTTAGAACAGTGCTTTGCACATAGTAAGCGCTTAATAAATGCCATTATTATTATTATTAGAAAAGAGCCCATTGTTGGGTAGGGACCGTCTCTATATGTTGCCGACTTGTACTTCCCAAGCACTTAGTACAGTGCTCTGCACACAGTAAGCGCTCAATAAATATGATTGAATGAATGAAAAACGTTGACCTCAGGAAAGTCTTGGCACAATTTCCAACACATTAAAAAGTGCTTAGTATGCCCATGGAGATTCAAGTAAAAGTACAATTTTCTTCTGAAATATTATCTTCACAGAACACATTTGTTCCGTGACAGAAATATCCTTGAAATCTAATGTACTTAGTCTTGGATCTAAGGCATGTAGCAAAATTTTTATTTGAAACTGCATATGCTAGCACCTTTGTTCTGTGCTGATTTCCCAAGGTAGTTTTCCCCACAAAATCATCAGCTGACAGGCCACAGAATGTCCCCAAACCACAAATTTACCTCCCACTTGTGACTCATATCCACTTCCAGAAGGGGGCTAGGTGTTTATTCACATTATACACAGTTAACAACTAGGGGCGGTTGATTGGGGCGCAAAGGGGAGGGTTTTCCAAACCGCCTATGCCCAGTAGCCCTTTTGCACGGAGTAATAACCAAAAACATGGTATTCACAGGTATATATAAAATATACAAAAGTGAACAAGCACAAAATAAGACAAAAGGGCCTGGATTGATAAAAACGGTGCCACGTATTCCAAAGTTACTTATTTTAAAAAGATGAATAAAACAATAGTCTCAAAGTAGGGCAAATATCATACTGACCATTTTAAAGTCGAAGATTAGAAAACTCATTATCCCTCCCAAGTCCTAAGAATCCTAGGATTCAAATTATGTTGTTGCCTAGCAGTGGGCTCATACTGCCACCTACAGCTAAAGCAACCACACTGCATGAGGTTACAAATGTGTAGCATTCATTCATTCAATCGTATTTATTGAGCGCTTACTGTGTGCATTATTGAATTGTTCTTAAAATACGTTTAAACTTTTCTGAAGTACAATGCAGGCAATTCTCCCACAACGTATGATTTCTCTGTGCACTCTGATACACACTGTTGGAAAATTGGGGGACATTCTTCCAACAACGTTCACCTACTTGGATAGACTACAATGAGATATTACAAAGAACACGAGGCTTCTCTTAACCTTGGGCTCTTCATGAGCATAACCTCCAATGCTGTAGGGGAACATAGTTCTGGTATTACTGTAAAGATTTTGAGTTAGTGGTTATCTTTCTAATTAGGGGAGGGGAGGTGCTAAGTGAGTTGGCTAAAATGAGTTGGGGGAAAATGTAGCAAATTCTTCTACACATACAATCAATCATATATACTGAGCAATTGCTGTGTGCACATTACTTCATTATGTGCTTGGTAGAGTACACTAAAACAATATAAGAGAATTGGTAGACATGTGCCCTGCACACAATGGGCTACACATTCCTTCACTGAAATCTGATGAGAGAAAGCAGTGTGGCTCAGTGGAAAGAGCGCGGGCTTTGGAGTCAGAGGTCATGGGTTCAAATCCAACTCTGCCAATTGTCAGCTGTGTGACTTTGGGCAAGTCATTTAACTTCTCTGGGCCTCAGTGACCTCATCTGTAAAATGGGGATGAAGACTGTGAGCCCCACATGGGAAAACCTGATCACCTTGTAACCTCCCCAGCGCTTAGAATAGTGTTTCATGCTTAGAACAGTGCTTCGCACATAATAAGTGCTTAATAAATGCCATCATTACTATTATTATTATTATGAGATTTTTGGATTTAGAACCCAATATTGAGGTTTTGGAAAAACACGCTCAAATAGTGAACAAAATATACTGAAGCCATTATTTCCACTAAACAGCAAACATCAATCATATTTATTGAGCGCTTACTGTGTGCACAGCACTGTACTAAGCGCTTGGGAAGTACAAGTTGGCAACATATAGAGACAGTCCCTACCCAACAGTGGGCTCACAGTCTAGAATGGGGAGAAAGAGAACAAAACCAAACATATTAACAAAATAAAATAAATACAATAGATAAGTACAAGTACAATAAATAGAGTAATAAATATGTACAAACATATATACATATACACAGGTGCTGTGGGGAAGAGAAGGAGGTAAGACGGGGGGATGGAGAGGGGGAGAGGAAGGAGGGGGCTCAGTTTGGGAAGGCCTCCTGGAGGAGGTGAGCTCTCAGTAGGGCCTTGAAGGGAGGAAGAGAGCTAGCTTGGTGGATGTGCAGAGGTAGGGCATTCCAGGCCAGGGGGAGGATGTGGGCCGGGGGTCGATGGCGGGACAGGCGAGAACGAGGAACGGTGAGGAGATTAGTGGCAGAGGAGCAGAGGGTGCAGGGTGGGCTGTAGAAGGAGAGAAGGGAGGTGAGGTAGGAGGGGGTGAGGTGATGGACAGCCTTGAAGCCGAGGGTGAGGAGTTTCTGCCTGATGCGCAGATTGATTGGTAGCCACTGGAGATTTTTGAGGAGGGGAGTAACATGCCCAGAGCGTTTCTGGACAAAGACAATCCGGGCAGCAGCATGAAGTATGGATTGATGTGGGGAGAGACACGAGGATGGGAGATCAGAGAGAAGGCTGATGCAGTAGTCCAGACGGGATAGGATAAGTGCTTGAATAAGCAGGGTAGCAGTTTGGATGGAGAAGAAAGGGCGGATCTTGGCAATGTTGTGGAGCTGAGACCGGCAGGTTTTGGTGACGGCTTGGATGTGAGGGGTGAACGAGAGAGCGGAGTCGAGGATGACACCAAGGTTGCGGGCTTGTGAGACGGGAAGGATGGTAGTGCCGTCAACAGTGATGGGAAAGTCAAGGAGAGGGCAGGGTTTGGGAGGGAAGAGCAGCAGCAGCACTTCTAATCAAACATGATTAGAAGTGTCAAAATGAAATTAAAACCTTAAGCTGAGAGTTTCAAATATACATTTGAGATTACCTGTTATGATTAATAATGGCTTATCGTTGCAATTTAGAGATCCTCTTTCTCCTACACTGAAGAGATGTACCAGATACTGATGATAGGGCTTAATGCTTCCAATTTTTGTTGTTGTAGCAAATTTGTCAACTAACAGTGCTTCTGATCTGTTGGTTTCAATATCAAAAATATTCACAAGGTAATGATGAAAATGTGCATTTGAAAAAACATCTGGAGGATCCCAATGTAAAATTATTTCTGTTGATGTAACATGGGTAGCTACAAAATGTTGAGCTTGTAGTGGCCCTTGTAAAAAAAAAAAATCAAAAACTCCAGATTAAATAAAATGCTTGATCTAAATAAGAGGGTACACACAAACCTCTATTAACTAGACCATTAAACCCACTGGATTCAACTTTTAAACCAAAATAGGTCTCTGTATTATTATGGCTGCCCAAACTGTAACTATTGTTACATTGACCTTTCTTCCTGAATTAAGAGTGATGGTCACAAGTTTTTGACCACCACCTGCCACCCAAAATATGGCTTGGAGGAAAGCAGCATGGCCTAGTGGATAAAGCATAGACCTGCAAGTCAGAAGGGCCTGTGTTCTAATCCTGACAGCCAATTTTCTGCTGTGTGACCTTGGGCAAGTCACTTGACTTCTCTGGGCCTCAGTTACCTCATCTGTAAAATGGGGATTAAGATTGTGAGCCCCCGTTTGGGTTCCTATGTCCAACCTGATTAAACTTGTTTCTAGCACAGTGCTTAGTTCAGTGCCTGGCACATGTTAAGTGCTTACCAAATAACATTTTTTAAAAAGCAAGAATTCTTGCAGTAGACAGCTGCACAGAAGAAGAGCAGGAGATCAAGGAAAACTAATCTCCCCATCTTCCATCCCTACTGCCACCTATTGATTCTGCCATCAGGTCTTCTGCAGCGACATCATTTCCTGTCTACCTTCCTCTATCATGGAGCCCTCCCCCCTGCACCCCTTTTTGGCCCCAAATAATCAAACAATGGCATTTCTGGGGTGTTTACTGTGTTCAGAGCACTGAACTGAGTGTTTGGAAGAGTATCCCACATTAAACTCATGCAAATGTAGTCGCCTCAATTCAGGAGTCACAGGGTGGCCTAATATAAAGGGCACAGGTCTTATCTGCTCAGTGACCTTGGGCAAATATTACAACTTCTCTGCGCCTCACTTTCCTCAACTGTAAAACAGATATTCAATTCCTGTATTTCCTCCTACTTAGATGTGAGCCCCATGTGGGACAGGGGCTGTAGCCGACACGATCAGAACCATGCCTGGTACATAATAAGCACTTAATACCACCATTACTATTATTATTATCATCATCAGCTTTGATAGGTGGCATGTGTCCACATACATGTGTATGAATAAGTCAGCCTCCTTGCTGATCTCCCTACCTCCTGTCTCTTCCCATTCCAGTCCACATTTCACTCTGCTGCCTGGATCATTTTTCTACAGAAACATTCAGTCCATGTTTTCCCACTCCTCAAGAACTTCCAGTGGTTGCTCATCCACCTCCACATCAAACAGAAACTCCTTACCATTGACTTTGAAACACTCTATCATCTTGCCCCTATCTACCTCAACTCGCTACTCTCCTACTACAACCCAGCCTGCACACTTTGCTCCTCTAATACCAACCTACTCACTGTACCTCAATCTCATCTATCTCACCTAAGTCCTGCCTCCAGCCTGGAACACCCTCCCTCTTCATATCCGACAGATGATCATGCTTCCTATCTTCAAAGCCTTATTAAAAGCACATCTCCTCCAAGAGACCTTTCCCATTTTCTCATTTCCTCTTCTCCCACTCTCTTCTGCATCACCCTTGTACTTGGATTTGCACCCTTTATTTACCCCTCCCTCAGCTTCACAGCACTTATGTACATATCTGTAATTTACTTATATTAATGTCTGTCTCCCCCTCTAGACTGTAAGTTCATTGTGGGCAGGGAATGTATCTACCAACTCTGTTATACTGTACTCTCCCAAGGGTTTAGTACAGTGCTCTGCACAGAGTAAGCACTCAATACATACGATTGACTGATTAGGAAGACGGCGTTCAGTTTCACAAAAACAATATTTATCTTTCAATATTGCATTACTTATATTTCAATATTCATAAACTCATAATTCTGCAAATAACAGCATAAAAACATGTTATCAAATGATTCAAAACTTACTTGTTTCTATTATAAGAACGGGACTTAAGGTAACATATGCCTCCACTGAGTTTCTTGCTAAAAACAAAAACCTGTAGAGGCGTCCAGGCGACAAGTGTGCAATCGTTCTTTGTGTTCTATTAACTGGCACTTTTTCAAAAAAGTATTCTTCTGTAAAATCCAGAAAATATTTAATCTCAAGCTCATATCTCGGTTTCAGCCAGTTCTCCAAACTATTCCAACCAAATACAACTTCCGTTGTTCTGACATCCTTTATAAAGAACACGAAGTTTTCAGGTAGAGAAGGCACTGGAAGACATTTTGTTTAAACTATCAAACTTTAGCAAGAGTAATTCATCCACAAAATATAAAATGAGTAAAAACAGTAAAATTTAGTTTAAAAAATGTGGTTGAAAATAATTACATTCATATGAACAAAGGTACGGTAAAGAAACGTAGCAGAAAAATCCTGCGAAGAAATAGTTTGGACCGGTCGCGTTTTGCTGCAAAGCATAGCAGTTTGTTTCATTCTTTGGTATCATTGGCAAAGGAAGGACATCATCTTTCTTAAGACTAAATGAAGATCCATCTGTCCACAGCATGTGACCTTCTTTCTATAATAAATAAAAAGTGAAGATGCAATTAATTTGAAAGGAAAAGTATATCCATATACTACTTTTTATAAACTATGCCATTCATTCAGAGTTCCGGCATGAAAGTTTCTTCTAGTTAGCATTTCTGCCATACAAACTCATCTGGCATGGCATACTCAATAAGTCTTCAAATATCTTTGTGGTTCGTTTGCTTATGCTTCAGTAGTAAGTGCACTAGATCCACATGTAGGAAATACAAAGTCTAGCAAAGGAAGTAAAATCTTTATCTATTGACTGTTCCTCCAAGTATTTCCAAGGATGATAAGGAGGCTTTTGCTTTGTTGTTTTTTTTCCCCCGGACTAAATAATCAATCAGTGGTATTTATTGAGTGCTTTCTGTGTTCAGAGCACTGTACAAAGCACCTGGGAGATTACAATATAAGAGTTGGTAAGCATTCCCTGCCCACAGTGAGTTTACTGTCTAGTGGGAGAGACAGACATTGATATAAATAATTTACAGATATGAAACAAAGACCATCAGAAAAAGTCAGACATTAAATTTCATTTAACAGAACAAATAGGGAAATCTTTCATTGCCTCATAATAGTTTCATTTCCCACTAATCATTATCACTTTTAGACTGAAAACAAGCAACGCTGATTTCTGAAACTTTTAACAAGTTACTACTGTTTAACAAGAGTAAGAATACTAAGGCTGCACTGTCTCACTGGAAGTCCACTATTTTAAATGGACCCAAAATCTGCTTATAGAATGCAAAAATAGAGTAAAATTGATGTTATTTTCATTATAATCATACAGACCAAATTATCTTCCCAAAAATTAATAGGTGGGAGAATTATACACTCATTTCTGAAAGTATCCATTAAGGAACAAGTTTTGAGTCACAATCCCTCCCTAGAAAAGAGTAAACTAGAGAGAAAAAAATGCAATAGTAATAATAATATAATGGTATTCACTAATCAACTGATCAACATTTACAATCTTTCAGGGGAGACAGACCCTAAAGTACATTACAGGTAGGAGGAAGAAGTGAGTTATAAAAATATGTGCATAAATGCTAGGTGGGGGCAGGGAAGTAAGTACCTTTGAGTGACACAAAAGCGGGACTTTGGGGGTGGGGGAAGTAAAGGGTGTAACATCAGATCAGGAATAAAATTGAACCATTTTCTGATGGGATCACTCCAATGTTTAACAAGTTTATGAAATGTCAAAAATTTCAAGGATCTTTACATTTCGTTTGTATAAAAACACCAGTCTCATAGAACTGGATCACAGAAAATGAAAACTTTTCAAAGCCCCTACTATTCATTCAATCGTATTTATTTAGCGCTAACTGTGTGCAGAGCACTGTACTAAGCGCTTGGGAAGTACAAGTTGGCAACATATAGAGACGGTACCTACCCAACAATGGGCTCACAGTCTAAAAGGGGGAGACAGACAACAAAACAAAACATGTGGACAGGTGTCAAGTCGTCAGAACAAATAGAATTAAAGCTAAATACACATCATTAACAAAATAAATAGATTAGTAAATATGTACAAGTAAAATAGAGTAATAAATCTGTACAAACATATATACAGGTGCCGTGGGGAGGGGAAGGAGGTAGGGCGGGGAGATGGGGAGTAGGAGAGTAAACTAACTTTTACTTTACGTTTACTAACTTTTACTAACTTTCTGTTCAGAATTGGGTACTGACCTTTATGTCATTAAGACCAGTCCATATCATTATGATTTGATTAACTGTCCTGAGATAGGAAGACAGAAATAGAAATTCCTCCTCATTCTTTATATCCATAAGATGTGCAGGCATTAAGGATGATTGACACACTTGCTGAGCAATATTCCAAGGTTTACTGTCTCTGTTAATTCTATAGCAGTTATTTTTCAGTCCTAGCCATCCTTGTGAACAGGAGCCTGCAAGTGAAGAAATACATTATGTTCAAATACTTTCAGCACCACAAAGGCTGCATAATATTTGCATTCTAGTTGCATAATATTCCATAGCATGTTAATATAGTGGATGCACAAGCTAGGAATAGAATGGGTACGCCTCTGCCCGACTCTCCCTCCTATAGCCAAGAGTACTGGAAACTCTCCCAATGTGATTCTGAGAGGGGTTAACTGCTTCTAGCCATAATATATATTTAAAGCAGAAACCAGAGTATGGGTTATCTACTAGTCAATGGCTGTCACTTAATGGTATTTATTGAGTGCTCACTTGGTGCACAGCACAGTACTAAGTGCTTCAGAGAACAACATAACAAAATTGGAAGACACACTCCCTGCCCACAAAGAGTTTACAGTCTAGTGTTCATAAGGAACAATGCATACGCATATTGTATTGTTATACAGGTATATACGTATATATTATATATATATTATATATATTATATATATAGATATAGATAGATTAGATAGATACCTGTTTCAATTTGCACCTCCAGTTTCTGGAATACATTGATAAAGTCAAAATGCAACTGTTTAAACTCAAATGTAAAATTATATAAGGTTGCTGGCTCCAACTGGTCCCACTCATGAAACACAGCATTCCTTTGCATGATACGAGAAGAGTTATTATGCGATATTGACACTGACAATTCTGTGGGCAGCAAACTCCAGTTAAAAGAAACACTTGTACTTGTCACAAATGTTTTAATGCTGCTCTCTGAGATCCCACCTAAAAGAATATGAAAAATAACATTAGACTCCATTGAAATAACAAGAATAAAAACAAAGGCAGGTTTGTGTCTGGTTCTCATTAGAAAGAATTATGTAACAAATCACCAGTGATTCATTGCAGTGAAAATATTACCTAACAAATTAGGAGGTTGTAGAAATGACTGCTTAATGTTACATTTAAGGCTTAAATAAAACAAATTTGATAAAAGTTATTGGTGGAGTTCACGAAAGATTCTGGAAGCACTGGATTTTTTTAAATAAACTTATTTTATAAGACAATTTATTTTGGAGTTTACTGCTTTTAACAGAAGCTTTCAATCAGGGACTCAATTTTCCCTGGACATAATACTAGAGTCGTCCTTCGGTTTGAAAATAAACAGCCCTGAGAGGGAGACTACTTCTATGGGGGTGAATGTCTTTTAGAGGATCTCTTCCGCACTCTGTCCATGAATATGGAGCTGGGTGCTTCTTCTGTGTCAAGCTGAGAACTGCTCAGACACCAGTGGTTCATTCATTCAGTCACATTTATTGAGTGAATACTATGTGCAGAGTACCGTACTAAGCACTTGGGAGAGTACGATAGAACAATAAACCAACACATTCCTTTGCCTTGCCTTGACATGGCTTAGACCAGCTAATGGAATATATAAATAGGATCACCACAGCAGAGACATGGATAGGGAGATTTGAGAAAAGGAGGAAAGAGACGTTCGCTCTTAATAAAGGAAGCCTTGGGGTTCAGGATTAAGAATGAGAAGTTAAGAGGACTGGTGGTGTGGGCAAGGAAAGATGGTATCGGCCAAGGGAGGATTGCTTGCTATCTTCCCTATGCCACAGAAAAACAGGGAATCTTTCTGTTATATCGTTGGGTCGTACTCTCCCAAGCGCTTAGTAGAGTGCCCTGCACATAGTAAGCACTCAATAAATACGATTGATTGATTGATTGATTGAAAGGACCAGGTTTAAAAAATGGTCGGCTGGTGGGTTTGTGGTAATGATGACGATTATGGTATTTGTTAAGTGCTTGCTGTATGCCAGGTACTGTACTAAGTGCTGGGGTGCATAATCAGATTGGACACAGTCCCTGTCCCACGTGGAGCTTAAAGTATTGATCCCCATTTTGCAGATGAGGTAACTGAAGCATAAAGAAGGGAAGTGACTTTCCCAGGGTCACAGAGCAGACAAGCAAAGGAGCCAGGATTAGAACTCATGACCTTCTAACTCCCAGGCCCACGCTCTATCCACTACACCATGCTGTTTCTCTCGTGGTAGATGTGGAGGGATAAGTGGGAATGGTTGACAGCAAGAGGAAAGGGGGAATTTTTTTTTTTAAAAAAAAAGCTTTGCTTAACTGGTGCAGGGTGACTAAAGAAAGATTTTCTCTGCCACTGGCAGTAGCAAATTAGCCAGATTGACATAGGTTTAGGTGGTGGTTTGTGTTTGGAGAGGAAGACAATGTTTTAGGACCTTTATCTGGCCCCCTCCCCAAATTGAAGTGAGCAGTGACCTATCCTTACTGTAAACCCTGCAGCAGGAGGGTGTGTCGCTCCCATAGGGATTTTTTCAGTCATATTCACCTGCAGGGGAAGACCTCACCCATAGTAGCATCAATTTAGTAATAATGGCACATGTTAAGTGCTTACTATGTGCCAAGCACTGTTCCAAATTCTGGGGTGGATACAGGTTAAGCACGTTGGACACAGTCCTAGGTGGGGCTCACATTCTTAATCCCCATTTTTCAGATGAGGTAACTGAAGCCCAGAGATGTTAAGTGACTTGCCCAAGGTCACACAGCAGATGTGTGGCAGAGCAGAAATTAGATCCCAGGTCCTTCTGACTCCCAGGCCCGTGTTCTATCACCTAAGCCACCCTGCTTTCAATACAAAGGATGTTTAGCTATGATATAAAGGAGGATGTGTATGTATACATACATAATGTGGAAACTGCAAAGCTATGAATTTTTTTAAAAAATTAAGAGCTGCCCATCCCACTGAAATTCCACTTTCTCTATCCTAGAAACATTCACAAAATTAGTAAGATATTACTGTGGCCTGACACTGATTAGTGATTTTTGACACACAATAAAGTATACGACATGCATTCCTTAACTTTCTGAGCATGTCTTGTTTTAGCAGAGTGCTGCTGGCTGAAATCCAGACACCAGGCCAACCTCCTCCATCTGAAACTTTATCCTCACCTGTTTTAACCCTACCTTCTCCTCCACTTGGCAAAAATACCTCTCCACCTTTATTCGACTTCCAAGCCTACTGCTCCAATCAGCTCTTCATACTTTCAACTTATGCCTCAAACCCCTTCTCCTCTTATATCCCCTTAACCCATCCACATCTTGTTCCTAATCATCTAGCCACATACATCATTAATAAAATTGAATCCATTAGACATTATTTCCCTAAAGTCTCCCCTGCTCCTCTACAATCCCATTCTCTCCTCACCCCCTCTTCAACTCGCCCATAGTTTTCCAGCAGTACCTCAAGAGCTTACCTCCTCCCAAAAATATACCCTCTCCACCTGCACTTCCAAACTCATCCCTTCAAATCTTATCATTTCCTCCCTAGCTTCGTCCCTCCCTGACTGCAATCTTCAACTATTCATATGCCAAAGACTCCTTCTGCACCGTTTCAAACATCACATGTATCCCTTATCCTTAAAAAACCCTCTCAAACCCATGACTCCCTCCAATTAACACCCCCATCTCCTTCCTTCAATTCTTTTCCAAACTCCTTGGGTGAATTGTATCTTCACTTCCTCTTCTCCAATTCTCTCCTTGATCTCCTTCAATCTGAATTCATCCCCCTTCACTCCATGGAAACAGTCCTCTCTAAGGTCATCAGTGACCTCCTTCTTGCCAAATTCAATGACGTCTACTCCATCCTAATCTTCCTCAATCACTCAGCTGCCTTTGAAACTGTGGACCACCCTGCTTCTCCTGCATATGTCATCCAACCTTCGAAGTGACTTGCCCAAGGTTACGTTCCCTCAGGCCACGCTGCCTCTCCCTTCCTCGTGTTCTGTCTTCAAGAGAAACGGAGAAGCAGAGTGGCTCGGTGGAAAGAGCCCAGGTTTTGAAGTCAGAGGTCGTGGGTTCAAATCCCTGCTCCGCCAATTGTCAGCTGGGTGACTCGAGCCCGCTGTTGGGGAGGGACCATCTCTATGTGTTGCCAAATTGTACTTCCCAAACGCTTAGTACGGTGCTCTGCATACAGTAAGCACTCAATAAATACGATTGAATGAATGACTTTGGGCAAGTCACTTGACTTCTCCGTGCCTCAGTGACCTCATCTGTAGCCCCTTCCTTCCTTTCCCCCTCATCTCCCTCTCCATCCAACTTACCTCCTTCCCTTCCCCACAGCACCTGTATATATGTATATATGTTTGTACATATTTATTACTCTATTTATTTATTTATTTTACTTGTACATATCAATTCTATTTATTTTATTTTGTTAGTATGTTTGGTTTTGTTCTCTGTCTCCCCCTTTTAGACTGTGAACCCACTATTGGGTAGGGACTGTCTCTATATGTTGCCAACTTGTACTTCCCAAGCGCTTAGTACAGTGCTCTGCACACAGTAAGCGCTCAATAAATACGATTGATGATGACTCACTGACACTGTCCTCTCCTGGTTCTCCTCCAATCTCTCTGGATGCTACTTCTCAGTCTCTTTTGTGGGTTCCTCCTTTGCCTCCTACCCCCTAACCAGGGGAGTCCCTCAAGGCTCAGTTCTAGGTCCCCTTCTATTCTTCAACTACACCCACTCCCTTAAAAAACTCAAACACTCCCTGTTCTCAATTACCATCTCTCTGTGGATGATTCCCAAACCTACTTCTTTTGAGAAGAAGAGTGGCTTAGAGCACGGGCTTGGGAATCAGAGGTTGTGGGTTCTAATGCCGGTACTGCCACTTTGTCTGCTGTGTGACCTTGGGCATGTCACTTAACTTCTCTGGGTCTCAGTTCCCTCATCTTTAAAATGGGGATTAAGACTGTCAGCCCCACATGGGACAACCTGATTAGCTTGTATCTACCCCAGCGCTTAGAACAGTACTTGGCACATAGTAAGCGCTTAACAAATACTATCATTATTATTCCTTCCTCCAGCTTTTGGGACATCTCTACTGGATGTCCCACTGACACCTCAATCTAAACACATCCAAAACAGAACTCGTCTTCCCATTCAAACCCCGCCTTCTCTCTGACTTTCCATCATTATCTCACAAGCAGTGTGGAGAAGCAGCATGACCTAGTAGAAAGAGCACGGTCCTGGGAGTCAGAAGGACCTGGGTGTGAATCTCAGCTCTGTCATTAGCTTGCTGTGTGACTTGGACAAGTCACGTAACATCTCCGTACCTCAGTTTCCTCAACTGTGAAATGGGGAAACCTGTTCTCCCTCCTACTTAGACTGTGAGCCCCATGTAGGACAGGGACTTTGACAGGCTAATTAACTTGTACTTATCCCAGGGCTTAAAACAGCATTTGACACACAGTAAACGCTGAACAAATACCATAAAAAGTCCCAAAACATGGCATTATCCTCGACTCAACTCTATCATTCAATCTACACATTCAATATGCCACCAAATCTTGTTGTTGCTACCATCACCCTATAAAATCCATCCTTTCTTCTCCACTGTTATCCCACTTATCCAAGCACTTCTCCTATCCTGCCTCGACTGCTGCATCAATTTCCTTGCTGAGCTCCCTGCTTCCTGTCTCTCTCCACTCCATCCTTCACCCTGATGCCTACATCATAAAACAAATGAGTTCAGTCTATGTCTTCCTACTCTTCAAAAACTTCAACTGCAGCCCACCCACCTCTGCCTCAAAACAAAAACTCCTTATCATTGGTTTTAAAGCACTCAATCTGCTCTCTCCCTCCTCCCTTACCTCACAGATCTCCCACTACAACCCAGCCCCACACTTCACTCCTTTAACACCAACTTATTCACAGTACCTCAAGCTCATCTATCTCCCTGACAACCTTTTGCCAGATCCTCCCTTTGACGTGGAACTCCCTTCCCCTTCATATCTAACAGACTACATCTCTCACCACCTTCAAAGCCCTTCTAAAATCATATTTTCCCAACTAGGCCTCCCCCGACACTCAGCCCCACAGCACTTATGCACATATCAGTAATTTATTTTGTCTGCCTCCCTCTCTTGACTATGAGCTCCTTACGGGTAGGGAATGTGTCTTCCAACTACATTGTCTTGTGCTCTTCCAAGTGTATAGTACAGTGCTCTGGCACACAGTAAGATCACGGGGAAGCAGCATGGTCTAGTGGAAAAAAGCACAGACAGGGAGTCAGAAGGCCTGGGTTCCAATCGAAGCTCTACCACATACCTGCTGGGTAACCCTGGGCAAGTCACTTCACTTCTCTGTGCCTCAGTTCCCTCATCTGCAAAATGAGGATTCACTACCTTTTCTCCTTCTCCCTTAGACTGTGAGCCCCTGGTGGAGCCTGATTATCTTGTAGCCACCCAATGCTTAGCACAGTGCTTACCTCACAGCCAGCATTTAAATACAATTATTAATAAATACTATTGATTGATAACATCCCTTCCCTGACTAAGCCCTCATTTCCCCTACTTGCCGTCCTTTGTATGTCACATAGGCACTTGGATCTCTTCCCATCTTCAACTCATCTTCTACCTTCTCTAGACTGTAAGCTCGTTGTCATCAGAGAAAGTACTCTTCCAAGCGCTTAGTACAGTGCTTTGCACACAGTAAGCACTCAATAAATACGACTGAATGAATAAACACTTGACAGTCACCCCATCCTCAGTCCCACAGTACGTAGTTTTTCACTATGCCATTTCTTCTACCTTAGTCTACTGTCTGTAATGTGTGTCTATTGCACTGTACTCTCCCAAGTGCTTAGTACAGTGCTCTGCATAGTCAGTGCTCAAATACAGTTGACTGCTTCTCAAACATACACACATACACACACTGATTACTTACGTGTCCTAAATGATTTTGCAGTTAAAATTTCCCCTTTTTTTACTGATTCAATTGAAACATCATAATCCTTATTTTCCTCTAGGAACAATATACAACTCTGGTGCTTTAATTGTCCCGCAGAAATATTTTTTATATTCTGTAAATTGAAAATAAAATGAATTATTTCAATAATTATGAAGTAATACAACAAGTAACCTCACTTTCCTTCTTGGTCATACTTTATTTCACAAAACTAATATCAAAGGAGACTCACAACATAGAATGCAGTCTTCTGAATGTGAAGTAAACACACTGCAGTAAATTCTACACATCTACACAAATACATTTTATAATTGACCGACGAAATGTTTATTCTATCCTTCACTGGTCAAAATCTTAAATGGATAATTTTCAGACTTATTTATTGAATCATTAAAGCACAATATTTTTAATTGTTTTGTTCCATGCCCTCCTAGCAATTTTGTCATGAACAAGTGACACCACCTGTAAAATGGAAGGTTTATGGAGAACAGCAATGCAGGTTCTGCTTGATTCAGGTAGATGCTGGCTTCCCATACAAAATAAAGAGCTGATAGGACATTCTTTTTATTTTAATGGTACTTGTTAAGTGCTTACTTTATGCTAGGCACTGTTCTAAAGGCTAAGGTAGATTCATTCAATTGTATTTGTTGAGCACTTACTGTGTGCTGAGCACTGTACTAAACGCTTGGGAAGTACAAATGGGCAACATATAGAGACGGTCCCTACCCAACAACAGGCTCACAGTCTAGAAGGGGGAGACAGACAAAAAAAAAGAGTAGACAGGTGTCAAAACCAACAGAATAAATTAAATTATAGCCATTTACAACATCATTAATAAAATAGAGTAATAAATATGTACAAATATACACAAGTGCTGTGATGAGGGGAAGGGGGTAGGGCAGAGGGAGGGAGGAGGGTGATGGGGAGGGGAGGAGGAGAGGAAAAAGGGGGGCTCAATCTGGGAAGGCCTCCTAGAGGAGGTGAGCTCTCAGTAGGGTTTTGAAGGGAGGAAGAGAGCTAGTTTGGCAGATATGTGGAGGGAGGGCATTCGAGGCCAGAGGAAGGACAAGGGCCAGGGGTCAACGGCAGGACAGGCGAGAACAAGACCCAGTGAGGAGGTTAGTGGCAGAGGAGCCTGAGTGTGTGGGCTGGGCTGTAGAAGGAGCGAAGGGAGGTAAGGTAGGAGGGGCCGAGGTGATGGAGAGCTTTGAAGCCAAGAGTGAGGAGTTTTTGCTTATGCAAAAGTTGATAGGCAACCACTGGAGATTTTTGAGGGGAGTGACATGCCCAGAACGTTTCTATACAAAGATAATCCAGGCAGCAGAGTGAAGTATAGACTGAAGCAGGGAGAGACAGGAGGATGGGAAATCTGAAAGGAGGCCGATGCAGTAATCCAGTCGGGATAGGATGAGAGACTGAACCAGCAAGGTAGCGGTTTGAATGGAGAGGAAAGGGTGGATCTTGGCGATGTTGTGGAATTAGATATAAGGTAATCAGATTGGACACAGTCCATGTCCCACATAGGGCTCACAGTCTTAATCCACATTTTTCAAATGAGGTAACTGAGGCACAGAGAAGTGAAGTGACTTGCCCCAAGTCACAAAGGAAACAAGTGGCAGAGCTCTAGGTGTGTCTACAGAAGCAACAGACTGGAGAAAAGGACTCAATTTTGATGCTTTATATATTCAATGTTCCTATCCGATCTGTCTTATCTGTTGAGCTCTTATTATGTGCAGATCACTGTACTAAATGGTTGGGAGAGTACAATACAACAGAGTTGGAAGAATCATTCTCTGCCCACAAGGAGTTTACAGTCTAGAGGGACGATTCAGAACTGTACACAAAGACAATAAAAAACAACATTCACAACTGTAATGTTTATAAAGATGCCTTACTTGTTGATTGAAATCATTAATGGCTTGATATTTTACAATATAAAATTCAGGCTTTCCTCCCTCAGGAAACTCATTCCATTGAGTAAACACCACAGCAGTTGTTTTTTCCATCTGTCCACAATATAAACTCCTTGACACCTGCAAGATAGAAACCTGGAATTGAAAGGTTTGAAAAAGAAAGGGACTCTGAGGAAATAGTTCTATTTTTATTCAAAAGGGATTAGTATCAGCCATGCCCGAACCTCTCTCAAAAGATTTTTTATTAAAAGAAAGAAACAGCGTGCCTTAGTGGAAAGAGCGTGGACCTGGGAGTCAGAGGACCTGGGTTCTAATCCTGACTTGCTCCATGTCACGCGGCAGGCCAGTGGCAATCACCACTTCTCTTAGCCTCAGTTAGCCCAACTGTAAAATACCTGTTCACTCTCTCTCCTAAACTGGGATCTGAATAACATGACTGAATAGAATGTTTGAATTCAGAAAAGAAGTATTCAGAGAAGAGAGTATTTGAAGATAGCAATAAGAGGATGGGAACAGCATTTAAGAGATAAGAGGGAATGGAACCCAAGACACGACATAAAAACAACTCTATTTTCCCAAAATAGCATATCATGACCCATCATAACGTAGGAGAAGTAGGATTCTCTTTAGGACAGCAGCAGTAAGACAGAGTTGATGGGCATCAAAAAGAACTGTGGTGGCTCAGATTGAACAAACACTGGGAAGCCTGAGAGAGGAGGGGAAAGAAACTGATTTCCACTGATTTAAAGCCTGATTTGTCACAATTCATGTCATTGATCAAGTCTAGACGCTGCTTTTACAAAAAGTGTATTCTCATTTGCATCTGCTTTTATTTGTATTAAGCACAAGATATAATCCAGAATTCAGCCACAATATACATTTGCTATAACAAGAAATTTTATCATCTTATAAACACATTTCCCCACCTTGAAATGTAGGAACCCTGTGGGGAAAGATTTTGTCTGATCTTATAGTATTGGATCTACCCCAGGGCTTAGGGAAGTGCTTGACACATAGAAAGCGCTTAATAGTAATAAACTGCCCACATCCTCTCTATAGCCCCTTTGAACAGGTGAGGTTGCTGAGATACAGGGGAAATAATTACCATCTTAACCACAAGCAGATATTTAGCAAATCAGGAAATCATATCACCTGACACACTCACTTCTGTCTTGAACTTTCTTCCCTGCCTGGAATTGATGTGAACCCTTATACCAGAATTGAATGAAAAACTGAAGAACTGTGACGAAAAAAGGGCCAATTTTATGATGTTCAATCACATTTATTGAGTGTTTACTGTGTGCAGAGCACTGTACTAAGCTTTTGGGAGAGTACAATACAACAATAAGACACATTCTCTGCCCGCAACAAGCTTACAGTCTGGGGGAGGGGGGGGGGGGGGAACAGGCATTAATATAAACAAATTATAGATATGTACATAAATGCTGTGGGGTGGGGGGGAATGAACAAAGGGAACAAGTCAGGACAATGCACAAGGGAGTAGGAGAAGAGGAAAGGAGAGGCTTAGTTAGGGAAGGTCTCTTGGGGGAGATGTGCCTTCAATAAGGCTTTGGATGGGGCAGTGTCCGGCTGTGGGATTTGAGGAGGAAGGGCATTCCAGGCCAGAGGCAAGATGTGGGCAAGGGGTTGGTGGCGAGGTAGGTGAGATAGAGGCATAGTGATGATAATAGTATTTGTTAAGCGTTTACTATGTGCCAAGCACTGTTCTAAATGCTGGGATAGATACAAGGTAATTAGGTTGTCCCACATGGGCCTCAGTCTTAATCTCCATTTTACAGATGAGGGAACTGAGGCACAGAGAAGTTAAGTGGCTTACCCAAGGCCACACAGAAGACAAGTGGCGAAGCCGGGATTAGAACCCATGACCTCTGACTCCCAAGCCCATAATATTTCCACTAAGCCACGCTGCATAGTGAGAAGGTGGGTTAGAGGATTCATTAGAGGAGTGAAATGTGCGGGTTGTGTTGTAGTAGGAGAGTAGCAAGGGAGGTAGGAGGGGGCAAGGTGGAAGAGGGGAGTCAGTGGTAAAAATCTCACTGAAGGAACAACCCTTAGGACACATTTACTTTTCAAGACATCAATTTATATTATTTGTTGTTCTGCATTCAGTACATTTGATAGAGCTCTAACAGTTCTCATTTTGTTCTATAAATTAAGCTCATAGTGGCCTAAATTTAAATTTGCAAGTCAACTTCGTTTTAACAAATGTTACACATACAGATTTCGGGATTCAAAGAGCATTGTAAACAATACTGCCTGTAGTGTAGTCATTTGGAAAGGCTATAACAGGAAGATAATCAATCCACTGAATATGCTCTGCTCACGTTCAGTGACTTTATCAGTAATACTTTCAGAAACAACTGAAAACATCCAGTATTCAATTGTTCTGTGGTTTTGCTGTTAAATGTAAATAAAAACTTGCTCCTGTTGAAGAGGATTAAAAGTCTGATTTATGTAGCTTTTTGAAGTGCTGCATACCATCACATAGACAGTACCAAATCATGTAACAGTAAAGCTTAAAACTGACATGAACATCCTTTCCCATAAAACTGGAAGCCTGGGCCTTGTGAAAGTGGGATATACCCTTACCATGTCTGTGTGGGATATGTTCTTTCGGAAGGGAATTTTTAGTCAGAGAAACATGACTTGGTCCCAAGTCTGCATGAGACAACTCAATGCCAACCACAAATCAATGGGTCTTAGACTAGGCAGACACTCAACATTTTGGTGTCAAAGACTCGAGCCTTCAAAACTATGATGGGGAACACTAATGTTAGCAGAGCTAACTCTAACGGGGAACACCAATGCTATCAGTGTGGCACAGTGGAAAGAGAATGGGTCTTGGGAGTCAGAGGTTCTTATCTAGGCTCCGCCAGTTGCTTGCTACATGACCTTGAAAAAGTTGCAATTTCTCTGTGCTTCAGTTTCCTCCACTGTAAAATAGGGATTAAATCCCACTCCCTCCTAGACTGTGAGCCCCATGTAAGGCAGGAACTGTGTCCAGCCTGATAAACTTGTATCTACCCCAGCGCTTAGAACAGTGCTGGACACATAATAATACCTTAAATACCATAAAACAAACATGAATCCCTGATGGACAGAAAATTTAAGAAACTTTTGTCCCCTACCTAGTTCTGATCCATCATTCCACTGCTGCCTTAAATGGCTTTGGGTTTATTCTCAGATTCAACTAGCATCTGGGCAACAGCATTTAACTGAACATAATAATAGCAATAATGATAATATTAAGAGTGATATTTGTTAAACATTTAACTATGTGCCAAACACCATAGTAAATATGGAGTTAATATAAGCAGGTCAGACACAGTTCCTCGACATGGGCTCACAGCAAGACTCTGGTTTTGGTCTCCTGGCAAAGATGATGAATGCCTTGAACTAGGAAGAGCCAATGCCTTTTTGACCCACCAAACCATATTGCAGTTAAAAGTACTGCCGCTCCTCTTATTTCCTGGCTTCTGAGGAGGATACAATTAGCACCAGGGGCAGTAGAAAGGCAGTTCCAATGAGGAACATACTGAGAAGGTGGAGAAACAAGTCCCAGGCTCCAAGCTTTAGAAGAGTCCACCCAATCTGACCCTGCAGTAGTGGTTCAGAGGCCAGTCCTGAGAGTAATGCCTCTTGGGCCCAGGCCAGGGGATGAGGAGGGAAGTAATTTAAGGAGCAGCACAACTACATCAACCACTTTACCTCCTTTCAAACCCTCTCCTCCAGACTGAATTCTGCAATACCTTAATGCCCTGAGCCCTACATTATCCATGAACTGCCCAAAATTGTTCAATCCAAATGGGCCCTAACTCAAGGATTATTCATTCATTCAATTGTATTTATTGAGCGCTTACTGTGTGCAGAGCACTGTACTAGGTGCTTGAAAAGTACAAGTCGGCAACATATAGAGACAGTCCCTACCCAACAACGGGCACACAGTCTAGAAGGGGGAGACAGACAAAACAAAACAGATAGAACAGCGTTTACCTCTGCCTTCATGGCCTGGGCACTAAATCAATGGTATTTATTGAGTGCTTACTGTGTGCAGGCCACAGTACTCAGTTTTGGGAGATTACATATAACAGAGTTGGTAGACACAGTTCCTGCCCACAAGGAGTTTACAGTCTAGAGGGGGTCTTGCAGTCCAGACTTGGGGGCCACCAAGGGATCCCCTGCCACCTTGGAGGTCAACTTCTTAGGATCAGATGTCAGCAAGAATCCCCCTCTGGGTCAATATGGACCAAAGGAGTCCAACCACCTACCTTTCTCTTCCTCCATGCTGCCTAGTACAGAATACATTATAAACTCCTTGCGGACAGGAATAACATCTACTTTATAGTACTCTCCCAAGTACCAAGTTGAGTGCTCTGTAAGAAGTAAGGGCACAATAAATGCCACTGATTGAGTGTGGAGGGGGTTATGCTTTGTGACTACGCAGGAAACTCAGGGCCCACTAAAACCTTAAATATCTCTAATGAGGCTAATGTCTGATAACTCCCCCTCTACACTGTGAGCTCCTTGTGGACAGAGAAGGTGTCTGTTGTTGTATTGTACTCTCCCAAGTGCTTCGTACAGTGCTTTGCACATAGTAAACACTCAATATGTACGACAATTAATGAATGACTCACGGATAGCTATAGGCCTGCTCTGGAGAGATAAGCAGCATGGCTCAGTGGAAAGGGCATGGGCTTTGGAGTCAGAGGTCATGGGTTCTAATACCGGCTCCAATAATTGCCAGCTGTGTGACTTTGGGCAATTCACTTAACTTCTCTATGCCTCAGTTACCTCATCTGTAAAATGGGGATTAAGACTACGAGCACCCCCACTGGAAAACCTGATCACCCTGTAACCTCCCCAGCACTTAGAACAGTGCTTAGCACATAGTAAGCACTTAATAAATGCCATTATTATTATTATTATTATAAAGTCAAGCATTTTAAGATCTTAGATGTTATGGAAGTCCATCGATAGCTATCATGATTGATGGAATTCTCCAGGTGGATTATTGTGCTAGATTTAACATATCTAATACTTTAGATAGTTAAAAAAAAGTTCTTACCTGAAAAAGACAGCCTAAGAAAAGCAGCAGAAGTATTGTTTTGTCCATCAGGTTTTATACTTCCAGTTCCAATTCCAGTTCTATAATGTGTTGCTGCTCTATGGCCTTAAGTCAAAATTACGCTGGACTATTTGGGGCAAATTAGTCAGAAAATAATCACAAGCTATACAGGTAATACAAGAATGACCACTTTAGACATCACATCATTTGAAATTTTCTACCAACTCCATTGTATTGTACTCTTCCTAGAGCTTACTACAGGGCTTTGCACACAGTAATCATTCAATAAAAACCATTGACCGACAGACTGAAATGCAAACTGAATCCTTATTGAGTGGAAGTTACACTGTGAGCCCTGTGTGAGATAGAAGCTGTCAGATTTCCTTAGCTCATAACTACACCAGTGCTTAGCATATAGTAAGTGCTAATAAATGCCATTATCACATTGTAATTCAATAGGTTGCCATCAACAATCTGATATCAATCGAGCTTTTATTCCACTCAGAGCACTGTACGAAATGTTTGGGAGATTTCAAGAAATAGATAAAACTCCCTTAAGCTTACAGCCACAATCCAATCTATGTAAAGCTGAGCAAACTCTAATAAAAAAAGTTTGCTTCTAAAAACTGCATACTAAAATAAAGCATTCTGAATTACCACATAATTATGCAAAATTTCAGTAAATTGTGCAAAATTGTTGAACAAATTAAAATAATTGTACACAACCCCACACCATTTTATGTGCACATTTCACTCATTTAGTGAATGTTAGACATCAACATTCTAGGATTACCGTTTCATTAAAAAAGTAAATTTTAAAGGCAACATGCTTCAGCTGTGCCTCAAATTAAAAATTAAACATTTAGCACCATAATCTAGAGATCCATTTTGAAACCTCAGGGCAATTTTTTGTCACCCTGCAAACAAAAAGCATAGTGGATAGAGCTCAGGCCTGTGAGTCAGAAGATCTTGGGTTCTAATTCCAGCTCTGCCTCTTGTCTGCTTGTCTGATCTTGGGAATGTCACATCACTTCTTTGGGCCTCAGTTCCCTCATCTGTAAAATGGGCATTGAGACTGTGAGCCCCAAGTGAGACAGGGACTGTGTCCAAACCGATTTGTTTGTGTTCATCCCTGTGCTTTGTTCAGTCCCTGGCACATAGTAAGCGCTTAACAAATACCATAATTATTATAACTATACTTAGTGTCAAAGAAAGCTGTAAATCAAGTAAAGCAAATTAACTGAACAAATATTTAGCCTTAGTTTTCATAGTGAACATGCTACAAGATTTTGTTTTAAGGTATTTAGAAATGTCTTCTTATGAGGGGGTGGAGGATGCACACGGGATGAAGAGAAGTTAGATGGGAATGAGTTCATGGGTGCTGAATTGTGGAGAAGAAGATTAGAAGGGGATGCAGGGTGAAGGGTTGGAGGATCAGAGGAAGGGGACGGAGAGCACATGGGATGTGGGCAGGGATTGTCTCTGTTGCTGAATTGTACTTCCCAAGCGCTTAGTACAGTGCTCTGCACACAGTGAGTGCTCAATAAATATGATTTAATTCATTCATTCATTAGGAAGGGGCTAAGGCATAAAAGAAACATCTGGGCTCCAGCAATCTGTACTTCTCTGTGCCTCAGTTACTTCATCTGTAAAATGGGGATTAAGACAGTGAGCCCCACGTGGGACTGTGAGCCCGCTGTTGGGTAGGGACTGTCTCTATATGCTGCCAACTTGTACTTCCCAAGCACTTAGTACAGTGCTCTGCACACAGTAAGTGCTCAATAAATACGATTGAATGAATGAATGACAACCTGATCACCTTGTATCTTCTCCAGAGTTTAGAACAGTGCTATGCACATAAGTGCCTAATAAATACCATAATTATTATTATCTGAGCCATAGCTCTTTAACTTCATGTACCTCATTTACCAAAACTATGGTTTCCAGTGTCCAAGGCAGGTTCTTCTAATAATAATAATAATGTTGGTATTTGTTAAGTGCTTACTATGTGCCTAGCACTGTTCTAAGCGCTGGGGGGAATACGAGGTCATCAGGTTGTCCCACGTGGGGCTCACAGTCTTAATCCCCATTTTACAGATGAAGGAACTGAGGCCCAGAGAAGTGATGTGACTTGCCCAAAGTCACACAGCTGACAAGTGGCAGGGCCGTGATTAGAACCCATGACCTCTGACTCCCAAACCCGGGCTCTTTCCACTGAGCCACGCTGCTTCTGGTGGATGGTGCTTCGGCAGCTCCTAGATGCGGGGTGATCTGCAAGTTTGAAATTGCGATTAGCGGGTCATTAGGGTGACTACAGTGAATGGGGGAACGCTATCAAGTCGTGAGATGTGATGGATGATTGTCGACACGTTGTTAATGTCTTGGTGAGCCGCTGTCCAGCTTCTTTGGAGGGTGTTGGGGGCCAGGTGAGTGAGGAGGGGAAATTGAGATTCCTTTCTCGTGCAATCCCAAATCCACGTGCACGGACGCAGTGGAGAATGAGGGTGTCAATCAATCAATCGTATTTATTGAGTGCTTACTGTGTGCAGAGCACTGTACTAAGCGCTTGGGAAGTACAAGTTGGCAACATATAGAGACAGTCCCTACCCAACAGTGGGCTCACAGTCTATATCCTCCCCAGGAAGTCAGTCAATCGTATTTATTGGGCGCTTACTGTGTGCAAAGCACTGTACTAAGCGCTTGGCATAATGCAATACAACGATAAACTGACACATTCCCTGCCCACAGTGCACTTACAGTTTGGAGGGAGAGACAGGCATTAATTTAAAGCAATAAAATTTTACAGGTGTACCTAAGTGCCGTGGGACTGGGAGAGGGGATGAATACAGGGGGCAAGTCAGGGCGACGCAGAAGGGAGTGGGAGAAGAGGAAAAGGTGGGTGGTGGGGTATTGGGGGGTGGGAGAGGGGAATAAGGGTGCTGGTGTCACGGATGGGCGCTGGGAGGCACGACCCTCCTAGTGTAATAATAATAATGATGATGGTATTTGTCAAGCGCTTACTATGTGTGATGCACTGTTCTAAGCGCTGGGGGGGATACAAGGTCATCAGGTCATCCCAAGTGGGGCTCACAGTCTTCATCCCCATAATGTAAGCTTCTTGAGGACAAGATTTGGATTTAAATTCTAGTATTATGTCCCCAAGTGACTCGTATGTCTCTACACCCGGTAATAACAACTGGGGTAGGAAATAATTGTGGCATTTATTAAGCGCTTACTGTGTGCCAGGCACTATACTGAGCACCGGGGTGGATACAAGCAAATCCAGTTGGACACAGTCCCTGTCCCACGTGGGGCTCACAGTCTCAATCCCCATTTTGCAGATGAGGGGACTGAGGCCCAGAGAAGTAAAGTGACTTGTCCAAGGTCACACAGCAGACAAGAGGCAGAGTTCGGATTAGAACCCATGCCCTTCTGACTCCCAGGTCCGTGCTCTATTCACTACGTCATGGTAATGTGCTCAGCAATCGCCTGTGCAATATTCATCATGCATCATACACATACACACGCGCCAATTCAGAGCTTTAAAAGCCCACAAAATATTGTTTTCCAACAAACCTTCTACTTCATCACTTTTCTTAGGCTTTGTCTTTGGATACTTGCAGGAAACTCGAGTTTCACTTACCTCATTTGCAAAATGGAGATTAAGACTGTGCTCTGCACCCAGTATGCGCTCGATAAATGCAATTGAAAGAAAGACTGTGAGCCCCACTTGGGACGCGGTCTATGTCCAACCTTGTAATCTACCAGCGCTTAATACAGTGCAAGGCACATAGTATGAGTTTAACAAATACCATTGCAAGCGCGTTATGGGCAGCAAACCTGACAGCTAATTCTGATGTACTGTACTCTCTCAAGCCCTTAGTACAGTGTTCTGCACATAGTAAGCACTCAGTAAATATCTTTGATTGATTCATAAAAAAAAAACTGAGAAGAGCGTTTCTGGTAATTTTGCACGTCCATTAATCTGTTAAAATGGGGATTGAGGCCGTGAGCCCCACGTGGGACAACGACTGTGTCCAACCCGATGGGCGTGTAGCCACCCCTGCGCTTAGTACAGTGCTTCGCACATAGTAAGCACTTAACAAACGCTATTATTACTATTCATTCAATCGTATTTATTGAGCGCTTAGTGTGTGCAAAGCACGTTGTCACTGACATACAACTGAACGTGAAACAAGGACTTCAAAGTACACGAGACACAGAAAAAACACATCACAGAAAAGCTTTTCCACGAGGGGAGTGGTCATGCGTGGGAGGAGAGAGAAGGAATAAGGGCAGAGAGGCAGTGTTTTAGTGGACTGAGCCCGGGAGCCTGGGAGTCAGAAGGTCATGGGTTCTAATCCCGGCCCCGCCACGTGTCTGCTGTGTGACCTTGGGCAAGTCACTTCATTTACCTGGGCCTCACCTCATCTGTGAAATGGGGATTAAGACTGTGAGCGCCATGTGGGACAACCTGATCACTTTGTAACCTCCCCAGCGCTTAGCACAGTACTTTGCACACAGTAAGCGCTTAATAAACGCCATTATTATTATTCATTCATTCAATCGTATTAATTGAGCGCTTACTGTGTGCAGAGCACTGTACTAAGCGCTTGGGAGGTACAAGTCGGCAACATATAGAGGAGGTCCCTACCCAACAACGGGCTCACAGTCTAGAGGGGGGAGACAGACAACAAAACATGGGGACAGGTGTCAAAACCGTCAGAATAAATAGGATTCATTATTATTATTATTATTGTCTGGACCTCAGTTCCCTCATCTGTGAAATAGGGATTAAGAGTATGGGCCCTATATGGGACAGGGACTGTGCCCAAACTATCTTGTATCTAACCCGGTGCTTAAAACAGTGTTTGGCACCTAGTAAGCGCTTACCAAGTACCATTATTATTAACACCTGATAAATACCTTATTAAAACGTGACATTCTTTGCGCCTGCGCAGACACCACCAGCTCTATTCCCTTTAGAATTTAGCACCCTGCACATGCGCTCTCCTCCGCCGCAGCCTCGGCTGGACGTGGGACCTACAGCCCGCGGTGCGCAGAGCCGAATAATAATAATGGCATTTATTAATGGCATTTATTAAGCATTAATAATAATGGCATTTATTAAGCATTAATAATAATTGCATTTATTAAGCGCTTACTATGTACAAAGCACTGTTCTAGGCGCTGGGGAGGTTACAAGGTGTTCAGGTTGTCCCACGGGGGGATCACAGTCTTAATCCCCATTTTACATATGAGGTGACTGAGGCC
The DNA here is from genome assembly GCF_015852505.1 of Tachyglossus aculeatus. Classification (NCBI taxonomy): domain Eukaryota; kingdom Metazoa; phylum Chordata; class Mammalia; order Monotremata; family Tachyglossidae; genus Tachyglossus; species Tachyglossus aculeatus. The sequence continues at coordinate 29,453,659 of NC_052079.1, read as the reverse complement.
CAGAGAATCAATCGTATTTATTGAGCGCTTACTGTTGCAGAGCACTGTACTAAGCGCTTGGGAAGTACAAGTTGGCAACATATAGAGACAGTCCCTACCCAACAGTGGGCTCACAGTCCAAAAGGGGGAGACAGAGAACAAAACCAAACATACTAACAAAATAGAATAAATAGAATAGATATGTACAAGTAAAATAAATAAATAACTAGAGTAATAAATATGTACAAACATATATACATATAAATAGGTGCTGTGGGGAAGGGAAGGAGATAAGATGGGGGATGGAGAAGGGGATGAGGGGGAGAGGAAGGAAGGGGCTCAGTCTGGGAAGGCCTCCTGGAGGAGGTGAGCTCTCAGTAGGGCCTTGAAGGGAGGAAGAGAGCTAGCTTGGTGGATGGGCAGAGGGAGGGCATTCCAGGCCCGGGGGATGACGTGGGCCGGGGGTCGAAGAGAAGTTACGTGACTTGCCCAAACTCACACAGCTGACAATTGGCGGGGTGGCATTTGAACCCATGACCTCTGACTCCAAAGCCCGTGCTCTTTTCCACTGAGCCACGCTGCTTCTCTGCACTACTACTACTAACAATAATAATAATAATTGTATTTGTTCAGCACTTACTATGTGCCAAGCACTGTTCTAAGCGCTGGGGGTAATAATAATAATGGCATTTATTAAGCGCTTACTATGTGCAAAGCACTGTTCTAAATGCTGGAAAGATACAAGGTAATTAGGTTGTCCCGCATGGGGCTCACAGACTTAATCCCCATTTTACAGATGATGTAACTGAGACCCCAAAGGAGTGAAGTGACTTACCCAAAGTCACACAGATGTCAAGGGGAGGAGTCGGTATTAGAACCCGGGACCTCTGATTCCCAAGTCCGGGCTCTTTCCACTAAATCACGCTCCTTACCTGTCCTGAAGGGCAGCGTGGCGGAATTCATTCATTCAATCGTATTTATTGAGCGCTTAGTGTGTACGGAGCACTGTACTAAGCGCTTGGGAAGTACAAGTCGGCAACATATAGAGACGGTCCCTACCCAACAACGGGCTCCCAGGTGGAATCGTGCGCTTCCACTCTGCCCTGCCGACTCCCCGAGGGTGCCGCTCTTCCTCCTGTTGCTGCTTCCCCTGGCCCTATCCTCCCTGCCCATCACCGCCCTTTCTCTTCGTTGGGCCTGGGTGGGAGGGGAGAAAAATCACCATGGAAACAGGGAGGGAGTGAGGCGAGTGGAGTCGGAGCAACACTTAATCAGAAGCGGTGGAGGGGGTGAGAGGGAGAGGAGGGGGCGCGGGAGGTGGAAATGCTGGGGCTGCACTGTGGCATTCCTTGGAGAAAAGCCCAAGGTGGCATTTCTGATGCATTTGCTAATCCTCAAAGGGCTGCCACGAGAGGTTGCCAGTGGACGTTTAGTACAGTGCTTTGCACACAGTAAGCACTCAAGAAATACGATTAGTAAGTCCCATCCTAGCTTCTCTGCAAAGTTTAAATAATAGTAATTATGGTACTTAAGCGCTTACTATTTGCTAGGCACTAAACTAAGTGCCGGGGTGGATACAAGCAAATCAGGGTGGACACAGTCCCTAACCCTCATGGGGCTAACAGTTGCAACTCTCATTTTGCAGACGAGGTAACTAAGGCACGGAGAAGTGAAGTGACTTGTCCAAGGTCTGGTGTCCATCCTGGCCGCATACTCCAGCAGAAGCGGCGTTGATTGCATTTTCCCTAACGGTTTAGCATAACCGACGCCATTGTGTACAAGGCTCAACGCCAGGATATGTGAGGGATAGGCGCCGGCCTCGCGGAAGATCCTGTAATCGAGGAGGGCTGACAGTGATTAAAGCGGCTACGCCCTGTCTAAAACGACCCCATCCTGTGTGGGTGATGTCTCCTGCTAACACCTCCTGTTAACAGGGTGCCAAAGTTTCCCGCCCGGGAATCCTTTGTGTGGCTCCGATGGAGAACCAAATAAAAGGGAAGAAGCGGCTGTGATAGGGGCTGTTTGTCACTCGTACCTCTCCGGAGGTGAACAGGCGAGCAGTCAACTTTCTTACCTCTACTGTTCTATCTGAACTCATGTCTCCAAGTCATTTTTCCTATCTGTGTCACCACCTTGGGTTCTCGAACCCTGCGGTCGATTTACACTGGTTAACTTATTTTGCCCCCTATTTGTCGATAACAGGTCACACAGCAGACAAGTGGCAGGGCCAGGATTATACTCCATCCCAACTCACCTATCCTTTCTGTTTATTTTCTTTGAAACCCATTATCATCCACCCACTCAAGATATTATTCACAGTCATCTACCCCTTAGACCCCTTCTCCAACTTCCGGAACCATTTTGATCCATTTTTCAAATTCCTTGTCTTTCTCCATCACCACAGTGAGCCTTATACAATGAGCCTGAGAAGCAGCGTGGCTCAGTGGAAAGAGCCCGGGCTTTGGAGTCAGAGGTCATGGGTTCAAATCCCAGCTCCACCAATTGTCAGCTGTGTGGGTTTGGGCAAGTCACTTAACTTCTCTGTGCCACACTTATCTCATCTGTAAAACGGGGATTAAGATTGTGAGCCCCCCATGGGACAACCTGATCACTTTGTGACTTCCCCAGCATTTAGAACAGTACATTGCACATAGTGCTTAATAAATGCCATCATTATTATTATTATACCCAACAATCCTTCTGCTGTCCACCTCTTCTCATTCCTCTACTCTAGTGTCCTCCTGCTCCACTCCACCTCACACACTCATCAATTTGAGCAGACACTTGAATTTACAATCTCTAGAAAGTGTACAATTTCTAAATTCATCAATTCTGAAAATCCTTAATCAGACCACAAGCTTCCCATCTGCGCTCTTTCCCACCACCGCAAATATGTCCTGTTCCCCCACACAGATCCTTGTGTTCTTTGGACACCCCCCAGAATATTCTCCAGCCATCCTACCCCACTTGGTCTCCATAACCAAACTGTCTTCTCCTGATACACAAGTTGACACCCTCAATACCACCCTCTCTACTGAACCCGACTCCCTTACTCCCCTGACCCTTCTCCTGTTCTATATAATCCTGGATCACCTTTACAGTCAGTGGACTGTGCGATTGCCTTCCCCTCCTGTGTCATTGCTGTTGGTGAAAATCCAGACATCTCTCTGACCTTGTCCACCCTATTAAATTAATCCTTATCTGTTTCACTTCAGCCGTCTCCTTTGCTGGCCAACCATATTTCTCCTTTCTCATTCCCTCCTATACCCACTGCTCCACCAGCTGTTCCAAACATTTAATTCCCTCCTCAAACCTCCTGTTCCCAACTTCCCCCACCATTAATTTCCCCTAATGACCTGGCCACATACTTCATCAGCAAAATTGAAACCATCAAGTGTGATTTCCCTAATTTCTCCCCTACTTCTCTCTAATCCTCCACCCTCTTCCATTCTCTTGTAGTTCTTGCAGTAACTCAAGAAGAGACCTCTTGCCTCCTTTCAGAATAAGCCCCTCCACCTGTGCTTCTGACCTCATCCCTTCATACCATTATAAAGCACTAGCCTTCTTCCCTCCTTGACTGCCGTCAATGGCTTCATTCCTCACTGCTTTCAAACATGCTTATGTGTACCCTATCCTAAAAAAAACACTCTCCCTTTATCCCACAGCTCCCTCAGGTTATGGCCCCATCTCCCTCCTCCCATTTATCTCCAAACTTCTTGAGAGAGCTGTTTACATCACTATCTCTCCTCCAATCCCCTCCTTGACCCCCTCCAATGTGGCTTCTGCACCCTTAGCTCCACAGAAACAGCCCATCTGAGGTAACTAATGGCATTCTTCGCTCCAAATCTGACTGTTTCTACTCTACCCTAATTGTCCTAGACCTCTCAGCTGCCTTTGGCGAGGTAGACCACCCCCTTCTTGAAACTTCATCCAGCCTTGGCTTCACTGACACTGCCCTCTCTTGCCCTCCTATCTCTCTGACTGCTCCTTCTCTATTTCTTTTGCTGTCTCCTCTGACAGCTCTAGGGCCCCTTCAGTTCTCCATCTATTCCCACTCCCTTGGAGAACTCATTCGCTCCCATGACTTAAACTACCATCTCTATGCAAATGATTCCCAAATCTACATCTCCATCCCTTGACCTCTTTCCTTTCCTGCAATTTTGCATTTCCTCCTGCCTTCAGGACATCTCTTCTTGGATGTCCTGCCCACACCTCAAACTAAACATGTTTAAAACTGAACCCCTTCTCTTCCCACCTAACCCTGTCTTCCCTCTGTCTTTCCCATCACTGTAGATAATACCACTCTCCTCTCTCCCTCTCCCTCACAAGCCCATGAATTAGGTGTTGTCCTCACCTCATCTCTTATTCCACCCACATATTCACTCTGTCCAAATCCTATCAGTTCTACCTTCACAACACTGCTAAAATCTGCCCTTTCCTCTCCATCCAAATTCCTACCAGGTTGAACCAAGCACTTATCCATCTGCCTCATCTCTAACCTCCCAGCTTCCTGTCTCTCCCAGTTGCATTTATTGAGTGCTTACTGTGTACGGAATACTGTTCTAAGCACTTGGGAGAGTTCAATATAACAATAAAACAGACACATTTTCTTCCCACAGTGAGCTTACAGCCCAGAGGGGGAGATTGACATTAGTATAAATTAATAAATTATGTACATAAGTGCTGTAGGGCTCAGTGAAGCAGAAGGGAGTGGGAAAAGAGGAAATGAGGGCTTAGTCAGGGAAGGCCTCTTGGAAGAGGTGTGCCTTCCATAAGGCTTTGAAGTTGGGGAGAGTAATTGTCTGTAGGATATGAAAAGGGAGGGTGTTCCAGGCCAGAGGCAGGACGTGGGTGAGAGGTCGGTGGTGAGATAGATGAGATCAAGGTACAGTGAGGAGTTTGACATCAGAGGAGTAGGAGAGTAGCAAAGTGAAGTAGGAGGGGGCAAGATGATTGAGTGATTTAAAGTCAACGGTAAGGAGTTTCTCTTTGATGAGGAGTGGATGGGCAACCACTGGAAGCTACAGAGGAGTGGGGAAACATGGACTGAACATTTTTCTAGAAAAATGATCCAGGCAACAAAGTGAAGTATAGACTGGAGTGGGTAGAGATGGGAGGCAAGGAGGTCAGCAAGGAGGATGATGCAGTAATCAAGGCGGGATAGAATAAATACCTGGATTAGTTTGATACTAGCTCAGATGGAGAGGAAAAGACAGATTTTAGAGGTGTTGTGAAGGTTGAGCTGACAAGATTGAAGACAGCTGAGAGGTTGAGGAGGATTAGGTTGGAGTAGAGGCTATTGGATTTGACAAGGAGGAGATCATTTGTGAAGCTTGAGAGGGTGGTTTCCATAGAGTGTAGGGGATGGAAACCAGATTGGAGGGGATCAAAGAGAGAACTAGAGGAGAGAAATCTGAGACAGCAGGTGTAGACAACTCACTCAAGGAGTTTGGAAAGGAATAGGAGGAAAGAGATAGGACGATGACTGGAGGGAGCCACGGGATCAACGGAGGTTTCTTGTCTTTTTAAAGAAGGGAGCCATGAGCATGTTTGAAAGCACTGGGGAAGAAGCCACTAGAGAGGGAACAGTTGAAGATCAATCAATCGTATTTATTTTACTTTTGAAGATGCAATGGAAGAAGGGGAAAACTGATGGAAAACCTTGAAATCAATTGCCAGAATCAATAGATCAATTGTATGTATTGAGCACTTATTGTTTGGAGAGCACTGTACCAAGAGCATGGGAGAGTACAGTATAATGGAGTTGGTAGTCCTATTCCTTGCCCATAACAATCACGCAGTCTAGAAAGGGAAACAAACTAATTATCTTTTATCTACATTGCTTGATGCCTAATAAGCACTTCACAAAGCAGCGTGGCCTAGTGGGCAGATCACAGGCCCAGGGGTCAGAAGGACTTGGCTCCTAATCCTGCTCCGCTGCTTGCCTGCTGTGCGACCTTGGGAAGTCAATTCACTTCATTATGCCTCAGTTCCCTCATCTGTAAAATGGGGAGTGAGACTGTGAGCTCCATGTGGGACAGGGACTGTGTTCAACCTGATTTGCTGGCATCTACCCCAGAACTTAGTACAGTGCCTGGCATATAGTAAGTGCTCAATGAAACACCACAATTAATTAACAAATGGCATAATAAAAATAATAGTAATGGGGGAGCGAGTGAGACATTTACAAACAGTAAAAACAGAAGGAATAACAAAGACATAATATATAACAAATATTTCAGGATAAGATATCTGAAATTAATAACTGAATATTCAATATACACCTAAATGCTGAAAAAGCATTCTAAAGGTGGCTCTTTGATGTGACTTGGATTGTTGGAAATAAACTGGGGAAGCAGCAAGCAGCCTGGAAGATTTGAAGTAGGAGGGACTTCAAAACATCCACATAGAGGTGATAGCTGAAGCAATATGATTGAATATGTGGAGAATGAATTTAGAGTGAAAAGTGTAGGGAATTCAGAACAGAGCCTTTTGCGATACCCACACTTTAGTGAATGAGAGGTGATACACGAAATGAAATGGTCTTTGGCTGTTCAAGTTGCAGAAATGATTCAAATTGCAATTGTGCAGTTTATTCTGATGTCATTTTCTACCCAATTTCTAAATTGAAACTATCGAAGTCTATATCAACTACTTAACAACTTGAGAAATGTAAAATTCAAAGACCTGATGTAGAAGGAAAAAGATGTAAAACATATCAAGAATTTCCAAAGTATCCCATGTCGTCAAGAGATGTATGCTCTTTTTCTGAAACACCCACATCTTAAAAATTCTGGATCAGCATGTTTTGTTAGCTGTGAATTCCAAAAGTCAACTGCTGAATACTCAGTTATTTAATTACATAGATGCATACATATTTGTATTCATAGAAGGAAAAGGGTGTCTGTGTAAACAATTCTTTTTGAAGAATCAGCAGGATTTACTTTTGAAAAAAAGTCCATTAAATTAGAATTTGAGTGGCACATTCCATTCTAGTAATGGAAGCATTTCCCTCTCCCCCTACCCTGCCTTTTTAAACAATTCAATTATTTTTTGTTTCCATTGAAATGTTATTCAAGAATGGCATGTTCTGAAAGAAAAGAGTGGGGTTAATTGGGCAATAATTAATCTTAGAAAGTATACTGTAAACTGGAAGATAAGGAATACGATCCTGGGAGTAGAAAAATGATCATCAAAAATAATTGGGAACAGGAATAGTTCAGGTCATCTGAAGTGTGAATTACCAGGCATGAATGAATTTGCTTCTCCAGCCATTTATCCTAATTTTTATTTTAATTCACACATTTGTTCAGCCAGAAGAGCCTCATTTTGGATAACTGCTAATTCATCAGGGTAATACAAGTGACAGGAGGTGGATTTTTCCTCAAAGGCAAGCCCAGAGCTGTGAGTCCCCAGGCTTAACAAATACCACAACTGTCATTATTAGACATCCTTGCCCCAAAGTGGCTCAGTGGAAAGAACACAGGCTTGGGAGTTAGAGGTCATGGGTTCCAATCCCTGTTCCCCCTCACGTATGCTATGTGACCTTGGGCAAGTAACTTAACTTCCCTGAGCCTCAGTTACCTCATCTACAAAATGGGGATAAAGACAGTGAGCCCCATGTGGGACAACGTGATCATCTTGTATCCCCCCCAGCGCTTAGAACAGTGCTTTGCACATAGTAAGTGCTTAGCAAATGCCATTATTATTATTATCATTATAAGGTTCTATAAGGTTAGTGGTTCCATAAGGCGCAAGAGGAGGTGGTCAGCGAGGGAAAACAGGAAATCCGTGAGGATGGGTTTTGGGAAGGAATGTTACATAGTAAGGACTATACAAGCCTGCTGTCATAAAGCCTAAAGTTTAAAATAATCACTTTTAGAAGAGAAACAACTGATTGCAGAGAGTTTGGTGAAATACCCCAGTGATCAAGTATCTGTTGGAAGTGGTGGGTGTGAGCCTTGGTCTTGAGGCTTGACCAGGGGAATTGAATGTAGTGCTCGTGGCTTGCTCGGCACCACTCCCACTGTCTTCCCTGCCAGCCATGATCTTGCTGAGGTATGGAATACAACTAAAATATTCCAGTACAGGACATTCTTCTTTTACAACTGTTGAAGTTTCAACAAATGAAGCAGCACGTGTGGCTCAGTGGAAAGAGCCCGGGCTTTGGAGTCAGAGGTCATGGGTTCAAACCCTGGCTCCGCTAATTATCAGTTATGTGACTTTGGGCAAGTCACTTAATCAATCAATCGTATTTATTGAGCACTTACTGTGTGAAGAGCACTGTACTAAGCGCTTGGGAAGTACAAGTTGGCAACATATAGAGACAGTCCCTACCCAACAGTGGGCTCACAGTCTAGAAGGGGGAGACAGAGAACAAAACCAAACATACTAACAAAAGGGGCAGAGATGGGGGGACAGATTTGGGGGGGTCATCTCACTTAACTTCTTAACTTAAGTTCTTAACTTCTATGGGCCTCAGTTACCTCATCTGTAAAATTGTGGTGAAGACTGTGAGCCCCCCAAGGGACAACCTGATCGCCTTCTAACCTCCCCAGTGCTTAGAACAGTGCTTTTCACATAGTAAGTGCTTAATAAATGCCATTATTATTGTTATTATTAAATGACACATCTCTGAATTTACACCACCTTCCAGTTTAGGTCATCAGATCTGGCTTTATGACATCAGGCTTGTATAGTCCATAGTATGTAATATTCCCTCCCAAACCCCGTCCTCATGGATTTTCCTGTTTTCCCTTGTATAGACCACCTCTATCCAATAAATCATGTGAATTCCTGGATGCAGCTGAGACAAGGAGATTGAGAATCTGCAGTGTCACAACACAAGTGAGCAGGATTAAGGGCAGGGTAGAAGAGCCACCGTTGTCACCTCCCTTCTGCAAAAGGTTAATTTTACCACCCAGACCACTGAGCAAATGCACGAATAACCTCAGAAGTCATTCGACCTTTGTCAAAATTGGATTTTGCAATTAATTGGATGAAAAAGTTAAAGAGAGTCAAACTATTTTTCATGACATCCAATGTAAATAGAAAATTTTAAAATAATTTATTGATTTTTAAATGTCAAATGCATACAAGTCTGAGCCTTATAGCTTTTTTTTTGGCAAATCAATCATATATAAATTCAATTTGAAAGAAAATAAAGTGCTTATGAAAATCTCTACCGCTCTTTGTTACAAGCTTAAATTTTCAATTGAAGCCAGATTTTGGCAAAAATGAATTACATTTAAGCCTTTGGCTCCAAATTTGTTTCCTTCGTCAATATGAAAGGGAGAAAAATGATATCTTTTAATTAAAAGAAAAATGAGCTTTGATTTATAAATTCTGAATTTATTAAATTGTAATCATCTATTATTTTAAAGAAAAATGTTAGCATAACCTTTATACATTTTTAAATACTTCTAACTTTTAAATGATTACTATATCCTGATGAAATAATCTTTTAAGTAAAAAGTAATTGTGAAAATACAACAGAATCGATCATCTTTTAGAAATTATGACAGTTTGAAAATCAACTCATAAAGCACAAATCACCTAAAAAAACAAGAGATTCCTTCCTTTTTACTATGTAAGGAATCGGTTACAAATTTCCTCTGCTTAAGTGGAATCCAATTGAAGAAAAAACTGGTACAGAAATAACCAACAGAAAATAAACAGAGATTACTTACTGTAGCCAGTTGAAAAAAATCAGCATAGCTAATAGTGGGTTTGTTTTATATTTTAAAGAAAAACAAATTTCCATTTATTCTGAATGTCAACAATAATTAAAAATAAGCCCTTGAAAATGCTATCAAAACGATGTTTATCTTAGGGGGGCAGGGAATGGAAATCCTTCAACTTTAAACACAAGCATTTCAAAACATAAACCAAAAAAAAGTAAGGTGCATCTTTCTTTTTCAGCTACATATTTATAATACATTCACAGAAAGCTCATTCCATGTTCCAGTCACAGAGAAGTAGTATGAGCAGCATACATGATCCCACTGTGCATTCATCTTAAAATTAAACGTAATGCCCACCTAACACCTTAGGAATTGTTAAATGAATTCTTTTGATAGTAGTTTAACACAGGTACCCTAAAGATATACATTAAAGGAACAGTATCCCTTCCTACCTCAGGTCTGCTAAGGATGCATTCGGAATCTCGTCACTAAATCTCAGACCCTAAAAGGGAAAAGCCACGTGTTTTGTTTTTAGATTATTAAGTAGACATAGGTTAGATTTAAATTCCCAAAGCTATCTAAGTTCAGTCTTTCAATAATGGTAGCTTCCATTACCACCTGGGGCAAAGTTGAGAAAGGAATGGGAAGACTAACTACTGCAACTTTTGGGGCCTTTTTCTAATCTTGAAATTTCACCTTGAGAATTTCCTGTACAAAACTACTTCACTGCAGGGAAAATCCCCAAAGAGAAAATTTTTAATTTACCAAAAAAATTCCAACATCAACTTTACATTTGGGACAAACCCATGGAAATTCACAGTTCCACGGTACCAAGTTTCTGACTCCAAAAGAATTTGTGCATGTGGCTCTAGGTTCTGATTTGTCAAGAATACACTGGGAGGAATTCCTGGATGATATGGGCAATTACATCACCTTTGGGTCATAGCCAGCTAATTGAATTTTTTATATATTACATACAAAATATTTTTGTGGAATGTAACGTTAAATTTGTGGATCTTTTAGTCAGCAGTCATATTTACTGAGCGCTTACCATGTACAGAGCAGTGTACTAAGTGCTTGGGAGAGTACAGTATAGTAATATAACAGACACATTCCCTGCCCACAATGAGCTTACAGTCTAAAAGGGATATTGACTCTAAATAACAACCATTTTTATGAATCATGAATGGATATTTAATTTAATTACTATATTTACAGGAAACTGCTACCAGGAGAAATGCAAAGAATTCTCAGGCATTACCTTTTCCCAAAGAATTCAAATAATCCAAATGAGCTAACTATGATATTTCTAGTGATAACTATTTCATCAGCACACTAAAAGTGATTTGATTTAAATAAATTGCTATCACATTGTTAATCTGCAGTATTTGGAGTAAAAATAAAAGCTAACATGGCAACAGAAACAGTTTTGCTCATCTCTTATTGTGTAATATCCAGATATGGATAAGAATTTTTTTATAGTATTCTTAAATTTATCTACTGCCAGGGGAAGAGTCCTAGGAGACCATTTTTAGTTGATAATATGAAATGATATACAGTATTGGAAATCCATTAATTGTTTAATTCCACTGACAAAAACAGTCGGTAGGCTCCTGGATGCTGAACATGACTTCAGTCCCATTTCCCAAGCAGAATAGTGGCACAGTGAAATTCCGCACTCCATTTTCACGACAACATTTACAGAATCTTAAATGGCTATCAATATTGATGTTATAAATTGTAGCAGATGGGCATTTCCCATCACAAGAAGCCACGTTTATCTGCACAGGAGAGAAAGAGTAAAATGGTCCATTATGGGTTCCATCTGCACAAATGAAATGCAAGATTACAAGAGGTATCATACTTGTTCCATCTGCACAAATGAAATGCAAAATTACAAGAAGCATCATTATTGGTTAAAACAGTGCAGTTATAACCAATCTACTCTTCTTCAATAGTTCTAAAATGGCTGCCAGAATTTCATGACTGGAATAACTCGTAATGAGTTACATTCACTTCCACAAATTTTCAACCGATTCCCCCAGAGTTAATTTGTGTGATATACCTGTGGATACCAATATTCTTTGATCATTGCAGTCAAACTATTAGTTGATTTTCTGCATAATGAGATGTTATTATCTAAAGGCTACTACATTAATTTCTCAAAATACCGTTTGAGATATTTTCAGACTACTAGTGTTGTCCCAGAGACACATCTGAAACTAGCCAAATTGCCAGAACTCCCTCTACAGAAATAGATTATTGGCGAGAGTTGATAAGAGGTATAATCTCCCTTGGAATTCTATGTGATCTGGCTAAGAAAGAATGAGCCTACTAATCGATTTTATTGCCTAAAGCAGAGTGTAAAGAAAGAACAAACAATAATGCAGCAGATTATTTCTTCCTCTAACTGAATAGAAATGAAAGAACCAGAAGAAAAATCACATATGGCTTTGGCAGGTATCACAACAAAATATGAGGAAAAAGGATGGAAAGCAATGTTTAAAGGACAGTAAAAACATTAGTGGCTTCAAATAATATTTTCAGAATTGATCATATCTCTGGTCACTGTGATAATAAAAATTCAAAAGCAAAAAGACTGCATCAATTTCAAAGTAAAATGGCATAGAAACTAGTCATTTGCTAGGATTTTTATGGAAGTCCAGTGCACTATTGATTAATCTGATGCAGTTCTCCTGCACTACAGAACAACTGTGAGCTTCTTGCCACATCACTTGGGTTTACTTACCAAACATGCCCAAACACATTTAATCTCCATTTTACAGATGAGGAACTTGAGCCACAGAGAAGTTCAGTGACTTGCCTAAGGTCACACAGCTGGCAAGGGGAAGACTCAGGATTAGGATCCAGGTCCCCTGACTTCCAGTGTTGAGCAGACTTTTAGGTGGTGAGCAGGTCTTGGGATCAATAAATCAATCGATGGCATTTTTTTAACACTTACTCTGTGCAGGACACAGTACTAAGCGCTTCGGAGAGTACCATAGAGTTGCTAGATATTATTCCTGACCACAAGGAGTTTACGATCTAGTTGAGGAGATGAACAATAAAATAAATTACAGATGGGGAAGCAACAGAGTGTAAGGAAGGATATGAGCAGGTCCTCAGGGGCTGGGGAGGCTAGGGGGTATGAACTAGGTTAAATAGGTGATGCAGAACTGAGGGAAAATAGGGTGAGCAATGACAAAATCATGGCTTTCACAGTGAAGCTTGAAGTTCTTTGGCTCATCTACTTTTGCTCTGGGGCAGCAATTTCCAAGCCAAAATGGAGAAACATGAGGCATGCTCTGACTAAAGAATTCCAACTTTTCTCTTGAAGATCAAGAAACTTTCTACTTGTGCTTGCTATCCAAACAGCTGGTGGGTTGATGAGCCCAAGCTGAAACACCACTAGCCTAATTATTGATTATGCTTCTCTGGAATAGAGGGGTAAAGGAGTCTTGAGTAGGGAAAGCCTATATTTCTCATTGGGTAAGGGGCATTTTCTGTTTTTAAACTGAAACAGGATGTAGGAAAGCACTCTAAAGAGACTACACTTACAAGAATACATGTCCTGGGCTTCCTGAATATCCAAGTATAAGGGCAGCACAAGATCCTTAAAAGAAGATGAGGTGGAGCCATTTTGCCTCTGCCCAATGCCAGTTTTTTGTTTTGTTTGTTTTTGCTTTTATGGTATTTGTTTACTGCTTATTATCTGTCAAACACTGTTATCAGTGCTGGAGTAAATACAATCTAATCAGGTGAGACAGTCACTGTTCCACTCAGGGCTCATAAGCAAGTAGTAGGGAGAACAGGTATTGAATCCCTATTTTACAGTTGAGGAAACTGAGGCTCAGAGAAGCTAAGTGACTTTTCCAAGGTCACACAGCAGGCAGGTGGCAGAGTCTGAATTAGAACCCAGGTTCTGTGGTTCCCAGACTCTTGCTTTATCCAGTAGGTCATGCTGCTTGTTTGTATGTTAGCCACATTGTTTTGCCTCACTTTTAGGAGCTTATTAAAGCAATAACTCCTGTGGATGCTTTCTCAAAGATGCTTAACAAGGTGATAGGTGATTTGGAATTATATTACTTTCCTCTTTTAGTGTTTTTCTCTAAATATGTGTCTAAATAGTCAACCTGACCTTTTAAATATGTAATGCCTCTCAAAAGCCATTTCCAATACTTCTCAGGAATCTTTTAACACCTCATTTCTTACAGACCTGTTTTGGGTAGCTGGGGTGACTTTAATCCAAATTTGAGTCATAATGAAAGCTTTATCATCTAAGACCCTCACTTTCACCTTGCTGGTTCATCTGAACTGGAGTTTCATCTGGATAACCAAAAGTTCTCTGTAACATTAGTGAGAGATGTTAGTTGGCAAAATATATGAGTGGTCCAAAGAAAAGAAATAAAGAATAAAGGAAGAAGCTACCTAAATAGCTAAGGTAATCTAAAACTATAGCTCCATTTAATCAGGTATATACTGTGATACAATTTCCATTCTGTTGCATTAAAAAAAATGTATTTCCATGGTGTTTCACACAGAAGCAGTGTAGCCTAGAGGAAAGAGCATGGGCCTGGGAATCAGTGGACCTGAGTTCTAATCCCAGCTCTGCCACTTGTCTGCTGTGTGATCTGGGAAAAGTCACTTAACTTCTCTATGCCTCATTTACCTCATCTGTAAAATGGGAATTAAGACTGTCAGCCCCATGTGGGCAGGGACTCTGTTCAACCTGAAAACCTTATATCTACCCTAGCTCTCAGTATGGCACAGAACTTAACAAATACCATAAAAAAAGTCAGTAAAGAGTGAGGAAGGTATCTATGGTTAGAAAGAAGATTTGAAAGAAATAAAAAAGGAATGTGCACTCAAGTACTTAATTGAAAATGAGATGTTTTCACCTCTTTATCAAAAGATCAGTACTTTTTTATCACATTGTTAGAAGGAAAAAATAATTAGTACTTTTTTGTAAATACATAAATTAGCACTTTTTCACTTAGGGAAGAACTTTCTAATATACTAAAATAAAATATGCTCACAGGGAAATCTTTGTGGAAAAGTAATTATTTTAAGTGCATGATATAACTAGCAAATTGCAATACAAATATACTTGTCTTTAGAATAACATGTCCATTATGAAAATGAGTAATAATTTTAATACTCACGGGGCTTTGACTTATACAGTCCTGCTTTCTGATAGTTGTTCTTACTGTAACTTTTTGGCATACCTTTTCTTCCCTTTTGCCTAATAAGATATAAGAAAGGTTATTTCACTCTACAAATGCTGTTTTGCAATGACTTTTGTATAATACTTCTAAGGTGATGAAGTTAGCACAACAAAAAAACTTTCACTTTTATGCGTTGAGGATATTTCCAATTGAAATAATTGTTAATCATTCATAAAGTCATAAACACAATTATTTCTGCATGTTAACTTCCAAATAGAGCAGCATACATTTTTATGGAATTTGTTTTATAGAATTTGCAAGATGTCAGATCGTACAACCATCCTTGTGAATAGACAGAGGAGTGTGCTTCCTGGTATTCCCAGGATTTATGACACACTTAGTTCCTCAAAACTGCATCTGAAGTTGAAATACTGTAAGGCAAAACAAATTTTGTCATAGGGAAAATGCTATAAATGGGGAATTGGTTTCTGAATCAAGACTGGATACCCTAATTTTATCAAACTGTCCAGAAGTATGTACACCATCAAACAATAGTTTTTATTAAGCCCCTATTGTGTATCGAGCACTGTACTAAAACACTTAGGAGAATACAGTAGATAAAGACACAATTCCTGGCCATGAGGAGCTGAAGGAGACAGGTACTTAATAATTTACAGATAGGCGGAAGAAATGTTTAAATAGAAGGGTATATAAAGATCAAATAAGCAGCACCAGATGAAGCCAGGCATTGAAAGAATTCATAACGAAATAAACACATTGCTTTATTCTGGCTCTTAGACCTTTTTCTTTCCATTTTTACCTTAGCCCTGAATTAAAAGAAATAAGGAGGGGAGAAAAAACATATTACTCCCTCAAAATCAAATACAAACCAGCCTGTAATGGTAACGTACGTAAAGCTTTTTCACTTACAAGTCTTACAGCAACCTTCATTATAAGTGTGTACAAGTCCACCATTCTGAAAAGAGAAAAATCTGTCAAATGACTGTGCTCAAATCAAAATTTGGTTGTAGCTAATTAGCAGGAAGCCTAAAAATAGAAGTATCTTTGATAGGGAGTTCAGTAGAATGAAAGGGAGAAGGAGCATAATATCATTAATTAATCAATCAATGGTGTTCTTTGAGTGCTTCCTATGAGCACAGCACTGAATTAAGCTCTTGGAAGAGTGTATTATAATCAATCAATTGTATTTATTGAGCGCTTATTATGTGCAGAGCACTGTACTAAGGGCTTGGGCATATACGCTACAACAGAATTAGCAGACACGTTTCCTGCCCATGGTAGACACATTCCCTCTCCACAGGGAGTTTACAGTCTAGAGGGAGAGACAGACACTAATATAAATAAATGATGGCTATGTACATTCCGGCTCCCGGCTCCTGAATCCCTTTTCGAATCCTGGCTCCACCATATGTCTGCTGTGTGAACTTGGGCAAGTCACTTAACTTCTCTGAGCCTCAGTGACCTCATCTGTAAAATGGGGATTAAAGACCGTGAGCCCCACATGGGACAACCTGATCACCTTGTATCCACTCCCAGCGCATAGAACAGTGCTTCACACATAGTAAGCACTTAACAAATGCCATCATCATTATTATTATTATGTGCTGTGGGGCTCTGCCACTTGTTTGCTGAGTGACCTTGGGCAAGTCACTTAACTTCTATGGCCCTAAATTACCTCATCTGTAAAATGAGGATTAAATCCTACTGCTTCCTCCTTAGTCTTTTGTGCCCCATGTGGGACAGAGATTACGTCAAACCCGATTATTGTTCTATACTGGTTGGACTTGTCATATTGTTCTATACTGGTTGGACTTGTCAAGAGCTCTTCAAGAGTATCCCAAATTTCCCCAAAGGAAAATTAATTTCCTTAGTGGAACAGACCTTCAGTTGCCTTCCCACACTGCTATTTCTGACCCTGGCATTTCCAGGGTTCTGGGAAGTTCCCAATGGTAGAATGGATTTTGCTAGAACTCCAGCCTCCTGGATCTTGGAATAAATCCCTCCTTCAGGGGGAATTGGTGCAGAATGGGGTAACAGAAATCATCCAGCCTCCGTAGGGTAGTAATTTCTAGTCTAGATCCTTAGGATTTGATGTCCATGGGCACAAACTCTCCAATGTGGTCCTAAATCAGTCCATTTTGATATAAACCCAGGAGTGCTGATGTAATTAAACCATGTCAGAACTCAGAGAAAAAAACAGATGACTAGTACTTTGTTGAGTGACTGATCAATTTATTCAATCATATTTATTGTGTGTTTACTGTGTGCAAGCACTGTACTAAGCACTTGGGAGAGTAGAACAATATTCAAATAGACACATTCTCTGCTCACAGTGAGTTTACCGACTAGAGGGGGTTCACAAGCTTCAGTGCGAATCAATCAATCAATGGTATTTATTGAGTGCTTATTATGTGCACAGCACTGTATTAAGCACTGGGAAAGTACAATACAATGTAGTTGGTAGACATGACCTCTACCTTCAGGTAGCTTACGGCCTACAGCAGGAGACGGACACTATTAGTCACTTCCCAATCAAGTTCTGCTGAATTCTTGGGGAGATCAGTTTGGCCATAGGGTTTTCCTGAAGGGAATAGGGTTGTGCTCTACCATCAGTGAAGGCTCTCAGTGGCCTAGATTACTATAGGAGATCCGCAGATCCCAAGAACTTTGGAGGTCAGGTAATGCTTGGTTTCTTCCTTCCCTCAGGATTTGGACAAGTCAGTCAATCATATTTATTGAGCACTTACTGTGTGCAGAACACTGTACTAAGTGCTTGGGAGAGTACAATATAACAATATTAACAGACACTCTTGATCTAATGTAAAGACCATGGGCCTAGGAGTCAGAGGACCTGGGTTCTAATCCTGCCTCTACCACTTGCCTGTTCCATGACTCTGGGCAAGTCACTTCCTTTTGCTGTTCTTCAGTTACCTCAACTGTAAACTGGGAATTAAGATTTTTAGCCTCACATGGGACAGGGATTGTATCCAACCTAATTTGCTGGTATCCACCCTAGTGCTTAGAACAGTGCCAGGCACATAGTACTTAACAAATACTACTATGATTATTATTATTAATAATAATAATAATAATAGTAACAAATACCATAAAAAAGGATCCCCACCAGGTACACTTCAGGATGTCAAAATTCTGACCTGAACAACTTCTGATGGTGAAAGGGTATCAAAGTGCAGAACCAACTGATCTTCCT
Source organism: Tachyglossus aculeatus (assembly GCF_015852505.1). Lineage (NCBI taxonomy): Eukaryota > Metazoa > Chordata > Mammalia > Monotremata > Tachyglossidae > Tachyglossus > Tachyglossus aculeatus. Next base: position 29,435,600 of record NC_052079.1, on the reverse strand, counting down.
GATCTTAGGATGGATGATTATCTAGGACCTTTCTCAATTTTTCAGGGATGCTGCCAACAAAATCAGGCAAATCTTGCCTCACCCCAAACAGCCTGGTGGGACTAAGATGAACTTTAAAATGCTTGGCTCATTGCATTCAACTCACTGGTGTCTTAGCAGTGTCTCATGAACTGTAGAAGGGGGGATGAGTGAGAGTCTTAAAAATCTCTGGGGGATGCAGTTGCAAGCAAGGCATAGTGCTTATTATTAATAATAAGCATAATAATTGTGGTAATTGTTAAGCACTTACTATGTGCCAGGCACTGTTCAAACCACTGGGGTGGATACAAGCAAATTGGGTCAGACACGGTCCCTGTCCCATATAGGACTCATAGTCTTAATTCCCATTTTACAGATGAGGTACCTAAGGCACTGAGAACTGAAGTGACTCACCCAAGGTCACACAGCAGACAAGTGGCATAGGTGGGACTAGAATCCATGTCCTTCTGACTCCCAGGCTCATGCTCTAAAGGCCTTCAATAATTCCCAGAAATCTGGAGTTTGTTCTGCCCGGAACCAGCTTTGCTCTTCTGCTGGTATAACTGAGATGCTCCAGTTTATAATTTACCTCCCTAAAGCCCACAGGGGCTCAGGGTTGCTGCTTCAGAGGTCCAGAACCTTTCCAGTGGATGTCAGTTCACCATTTTATTCTGGAAGTGCAGCAGCAGCAGTAGATCCATTAAATCCTTAATTTTTAAATGTATAAATTAAACAGGAGGTTCAAAGTTCAACATTTGTATTTGAAAATGTTTTGTTTAGTAGGTTCTCAAAGCGTTGTTGAAGTCGAATATATATATATATATATATATATATATGAATATATATATATATATATATATACTATATATATAGATATAGATATGTTTAAGCACTTACTATGTGCCAGGCACTGTACTAAGAGCTGGGGTAGATAATAAATTGTCATATTGAACACAGTCCCTGCCCTGCATGGGGCATACACTCTTAATCCCCATTTTACAGATGTGATAACTAAGACCCAGAGAAGTTAAGTGACTTGCCCAAGGACATAGAGCAGACCACAGGGGGCAAAGCTGGAAGTGCTCTGCACACAGTAAGTGCTCAATAAATACAACTTAATGAATTAGAACCCAGATCTTCTGACTCCCAGGTTGATGCTCTATCCACTAGGCGATGCTGCTTCTTTATCTAATATTAGCTAGAATCATTTAAAAAACTCAAAGTACAAACCTTTATACATTCAGTCTCATTAAAATTGGGACAGATAACTTCAGAACTCAAAAGAACAGCCCCCACGGAGGTCTTGGCACACTCGTATTTAGTGCAGTTAGATGTCCACGTAGTTCCTGCCTTAAAAAAAAATAGGACAAATTCCAATCATGATCTCTACCTCAAAATGTGTTGCTTCTCTATAAGAAAGTTCTTTCCTCCCTTCAAAGCCCTACTGAGGGCTCATCTCCTCAAGGAGGCCTTCCCAGACTGAGTCCCCTTTTTTCTCTCCTTCTCCCCATCACCCCTGCTCTACCTCCTTCCCCTCCCCACAGCACCTATATGTTTTTACAGATTTATTACTCTATTTATTTTACTTGTACATATTTACTATTCTATTTATTTTGTTAATGATATGCATCTAGCTTTATTTCTATTTATTCTGATGACTTGACACCTGTCCACATGTTTTGTTTTGTTGTCTGTCTCCCCATTCTAGACTGTGAGCCCGTTGTTGGGTAGGGACCATCTGTATGTGTTGCCAACTTGTACTTCCCAAGCACTTAGTACAGTGCTCTGCACACAGTAAGCGCTCAATAAATACGATTGAATGAATGAATGAAAGTTTCAATTTCCCATAACTATTGAGTTTACAATCATAATTGACTGAAGGGGAATTTTGTGGACATAAATGGTTGCTCCAGGCTGGCTCTACTAGCCAAGATCCGAGGGGCAGCAGGTGTTTGGCCTGGTGAAAAGCAGCGTGGCTTAGTGGAAAGAGTATGGGCTTGGGAGTCAGGGGACATGGGTTCAAATCCCAGCTCCGCCACTTGACTGTTGTGTGACCTTGGGTAAGCCACTTAATGTCTCTGTGACTCAGTAACCTCATCTGTAAAATGGGAATTAAGACTGAGAGTGCCATGAGGGACAATCTGATTACCTTGTATCTGCCCCAGCACTTAGAACAGTGCTTGGCACATAGTAAGTGCTTAATAAATGCTATAATTATTATTATTATTACTGTTTACAGGGATTAGGTGGTAACGGTGGGGCCTCTAGACTGTAAACCCCTTCTGGGCAGAGAGCATGTCTACCAACTCTGCTATACTGTACTTTCCCAAGCACTTAGTACAATGCTCTGCATGCAGAAAGTGCTCAATAAATATGATTGGTTGATTACCAGCATCTTGGACTCAAGACAGTCCCACCCTCAGTACAGCAACAGATTGTTAACACTTACAATGTATGGGATCCTACCTCATATACAGCTTTTGTTCCATTTTCCGTGTAGAAACCACATGACACATTTTTACAGCTTCCACAGCATATATCATGACTAGAAGGAGGATTGTATATCTGATACTGTGTGAAACAATGAACCAATAATTAGTCCTTTCTTGCCCAATATAATTATTTAATGCTTCTCATGAATTGCTACTTCGAAGGTTACATAAACGGTATTGGGATGTTATTAAATGAGTGGGAACTTTCAATGGATATTTGAAATGAGGTATAGCAAGGTTATTTTAATTTGAGAAATAGCTCAACAAGAAAGGAGTGGAAGAAAGGTACCATTAAGCTAGATCTAAAATACAGTTATGATATTATGTGTCATAATTTGTGTTGTACTATTTTTCTGAAGCAGGATAGGTACATTTCCAGTTCTGTTTCAATTGAAAAGAACTTCCAATATAATAATTTTGAAATAAATGATTACATATTTGATGAGTGGCCAAGAGAAATATGGAAACGTGTTTTAAATATTTTAATTTATAAGCAGTCTATTATGATGAAAAATCAACTGTACATGCATTTTTGCTACTTCCATCACTTAAATAGACACTGGGATACATACATGCCACCAAAGCTAATTTTTACAAAATACTCACAGCTTCACATTGTTTTGAGCAGTTTTCTACTGTAAAATCCAGAGTATGATAGCCTGTTTTGTAATCTTTTTCTTCTAAACAGTGTATTGTTTGACAAAGTTCCCCATCCAAATACTGAATCAGTGACTGACGAGGATTCAAAACTGTTACTTCTTGGAATAAACATACATTATCCTTTTCTAAGGAAAAAGCAGTCATTAAATCAGTCAGTAGGAAGAGAACATGCTCACTTTTCATAGGAAAATTGAGTCTACTCAAATTTGGGTTGTCATTCCAATATGCCTCAAAACTTCAAAAAAAAGGAAAAGAACTTAGTTATTGATAGCACCCTACTGGTTTGCTTCATAGTGAATTTCTACCTTCTTCAAAATATAGAATCTGGTATCTAATGCAAACCAATTGTTCTTTTGACTTCCCACTCAGTTCTCTTCTCAGAACGTAAAATCTAATCAAGGCACCACATAAATTTATGTAACTTGAAAAACGTACAACAGCCAAAAATGCCACACAATAGGTAGGTGTCCTGTTTTGAAAACTGATTTGCATATATTTGGAATCAACTGTGCCAGTTATTTCCTGTGGCAAACCTGAATTAAACTGAAGGACCTAAGGAATTACCATCACTGACAGATCATATATCAAAATCAATTTATACATTCATTCAATCATATTTATTAAGTGTTTACTGTGTGCAAAGCACTGTACTAAGTGCTTGGGAAAGTACAATACAAATACAATAATACAATACAAGCCACAGAGAAATGGTTTGTTATGAGAAAATTAATGGGGTGTATGATTGTCTATAGAGACAAAAACCCATACACTTGCATGTATGAGTGTTTGCCCATACTTTCACTTTGCTAGATTACTCATAAAGTCCAGAAAATGATAAGCCCCAAAGGGCAAAGGAATAACGTGGTCATTCCACTCATTAAATTTCTCCAGTTAAAGATAGAAATTAGCACGAAAATGAGTTGCATGAAACTGAGCAGGGAAGCTGGAACCATGAGTTCAGTGCAGAATAAGTTTCCACCCATTTGACTGACAAAATAGTAAGTAGAAAAATTATTCTGGATGTTGTACCCTCAAGAGCAGTCACAGAGTAATTGAAAAGGGACTGCTGTTATAAGAAATAATAATAAAAAGTGGAAATCATTTTTTGATTTTTTTTTCCTATTACCCCAAACAGCAGGAACCTCTAGGTGCAAATTCTGTTTTATTGATACTTAAAAAACAAAGTGTAAGAAAAGAAAATTTACCACAAGAATACTGGATGCATCCACAAGCACTTTGAAAGTTAGGGTCTATTTTCTGAACTTCACCCTATTGATAAAAAATAACATTTAGTTCACATAGGCTAACATCACACTTGGCCAAGACAAAATGTATACACCTACTTCTATGCTAAACACATTAAAGCCACTACAACTACTCAAATTATCCATTAGGGATATATTGCATATGTATTATATGCAATAAATATATATATTATATATATTATATATATTATAAATATAAAAAATATATTATATGCATAAATATATATATATATAATATATATATATATATATATATATATATATATATATATTTAGGAGACTTTGGGGTAGACACAAGTCCATGTACCACATGGGGTTCACATTCTTAAGCCCCAATTTACAGATGAGGTAACTGAGACCCAGAGAACAATAACTGTGGCATTTATTAAGCGCTTACTATGTGCCATGCCCTGTACTAAGTGCTGGGGTGGATACAAGCAAATTGGGTTGGACACAGTCCCTGTCCCACCTGGGGATCACAGTCACGCTCCCCATTTTACAGATAGGGAACTGAGGCACATAGAAGTGAAGTGACTTGCCCAAGGTCACACAGCAGACAATTGGAGGAGCCGGGATTAGAACCCACGACCTTCTGACTCCCAGACCCATGCTCTATCCACTGTCCAAAATTTGAAAATAAAAATTCAAGAAAGGAAAATGGGAAGAAATATTTACCCACTAATTCAATCCAAAATAAATGCTCTTACCACTTTACATGTTGGTATGATTAGGTTGCCACAGCTACATTCTATAAAAGAAAGAGGCAATCAATTATATACATCTATAGTTATTAAGCTAGTAAACTATAAGACAAACAAAATCATAGTTACCACAGTGCCATGCTGGGCAGCATTGCCCAGAAATTTCTTCTTTCACAAGTTTCATATCAGCTGTGCAGTTCACGGGTATGGAGCAGCGGTTTTCCTCACAAACTAAAAAATGTTAAATACTTGAATCAAGAGGGATTCTTTTTTCCTATATGGTGGTATTCAATAATGTAATTAATATTGTGTTCTAAAATGCCTGTCTTTTGAAATGCTGGGGCTGGGAGTCAGAAGGACCTGGGTTCTAATCCCAGCTATGCCACTTGTCTTCTGAGTGTCCTCAGGCAAGTCACTTAACTTCTCTGTGCCTCAGTTCCCTCATCTGTAAAATGAGGACTAAGATTGTAAACCCCATGTGGGACAAGGATTGGGTCCAACCATTTGCTTGTATCCACCCCAGCTTTTATTACAATGCCTGGCACATAGTAAGCACTTACCAAATATCATGATTATTATTATTAGTAGTATTTATTATGGCCTAGTGGAAAGAACATGAGCCTGGGAATCAAAGGATCTGGCTTCTAATTCCAGCTCCACCATTGTCTGCTGTGTGAACTTGGGCAAGACATTTCACTTCTCTGTGCCTCAGTTTCCTCATACATAAAACAGGAATTAAGACTCTGAGCCCCATGTGGGACATGGACTGTATTCAGCTTGATTGTCTTGTATTTACCCCAGTGCTTAGTAGAGTGCCTGGCACAGAGGAAGTGCTTAACAAATACCACTAAAATATGTAAAAGTACATATATATGCATACATACATATACAGAGAATGTTAAATGTGATTGAATTAGTGAAATAATTCAGCCAAAACCCTTCGACCTTTAGGAATTTGTAATTAAAATAAACATACCACAGTAGTATTTAGGACAACAGTAGCGTGTGCTCTTCAGATCCACAGTGAGAATTTCTCCCTCCATGCATTGTGGAATAGGGTCCGTGCAGGGGTCACAAACTAAAGAGTGTACAAAATAAACCAAATGGAAGCATTGAGCTCCAGATGTTCATTAGTGCCTAAACACATTGGCAAACATGAAAATATCCTATGCATTGCCTGTTATAGAGTTCTTCGACAAAGGGAAGACAAAGATAATGAAGATTTAACCAGGAGTAGGGCTAATGTTCAACATTCAATAACAGTGCACCTGATTCCATCTACAGTCCTTCATTTTCTCAGAAAAGAGACTCATTTCTCGCTTTTGTGATAGAACTCTATTGGGAAACTAGGGAACATCATTCCAACTTTATGTGTCTGCTTGGACAGAACTTGAAAGAAATGGTTGTGCTTAATACGTGCAAGTTTGCTTTAATGTGTATTCATCAAGAATGTATTCCTTGCACTAATGGAGTTATGAATACTTCTTAATATTAATTTTAAGTTTATTCATAGATAATAATGAACCAGATATTTTGTGCGTGATCCCATAGCTTGAGTCAGGATGGGTAAACCCCCTATCAATCTCCAAGACCTTTTAAAAACAATTCAGGTTCTGTGTTTATTGTTTATGGCATGGTAGTATTCCTCCCTCTTGTAATGTTCAAACTTCCCACTACTTTGCCACAGATTTCCATGCCAATTTTGAGCATGATATGAATGAAATATTGAATTTGAAGCGTGTTAAATGTCACAAAATCTCCACAAAATAGAAGATATCTCACTGACTGTCCTGTTTACCTACAATTCTACCAACCTAAAGAACTTTCTTACCACAGACATTGGAGAAACAGCATGTGTCCTCTTGCTTAATTTCAACAATGAACTGATCATCTCTGCACTCTGGCTGTAAAGCACTGAGGCATGCTAAAGGGTCACATTCTGCGGGAAGATGAACAGTGATGTTACATTTTTGAAATTAAGAAAAACAGGATCAGAAATACAGTTGTCCCCATTCAGCAAGATTTGCCCAAGCAGGTCCTAATTCAAGTTTCCAGAAAGGTATTTTTAGACCCTCATCCCTTGTTTGCAACAGACCTTTTTGGTAGCTCACTTACCACATCGATACTGTGGACAACATGAAAGGGGATTATAACCTGAAACAAGTTTTTCACTCTTCTTACATGTTGGAGGAACAGATTCACACAAAGTCATGTTACAATCTGAAGAAATAAAAGGAATGAAGAAACACATTTTTGTCAAGCATTTTGACTCATATTACAGTGATGACCATCAAAAACTGGTGACTAATAATAATGATGGCATTTGTTAAGCGCTTACTTTGTGCAAAGCACTTTTCTAAGCGCTGGGGGGGATACATGGTGATCACGTTGCCCCACGTGGGGCTCACAGTCTTAATTTTACAGATGAGGTAACTGAGGCTCGGAGAAGTTAAGTGACTTGCCCAAGGTCACACAGCAGACATGTGAGGGAGCTGGATTAGAACCCGTGACCTCTGACTCCTAAGCTCATGCTCTTTCCACTGAGCCACACTGATTCTCTATCTGATGAATCTGTAATCTAAAATTACTGTGATCAGAGCACATGACCAGATCTACAGTAAGCAACCAGACCAAGAACCCTGGAGTCCCGGCATTTTAAAGAGGACTCCACTTTAGAGCTTCCCCTAATGATGGTTTTCCTATTTCCCTTTTCAACTTCTCTTTCTCTGTCCCTAACTCTGCCTCTAATGGAAACCTGATTGTTAACAATGATGCCCTATCAACAGCTGACAAAGCAGGATTACAAAACAATGAACCACACCTAAGCTGTTCATGCTTTAGCTGAATATGAAGTGGGCAGAGAACAGAGACCAAATACTGTTTTGTGATGGGAAAGAGAGTTGGGAATTTGAGGGGTAACAGAGAGGGACTGAAAGCAAAGCAAGCTGAAGAGAAATTCCAACAATGCCAGGATTAATAGTCTTTCTCTAGTGCCTGCTGTGTCCAGAGCCCTGTACTGAGAGCCTGGGGAATATACCGAAGGTGTAAAAGCCCCTCTAGATTGTAAACTCATTATGGACAAGGAATGTGTCTTTTTACTGTTGTATTGTACTCTCCCAAGTGCTTAATACAGTGCTCTGCACACAGTAAGTGTTCAATAAATACGACTGACTGAATGAATAAATGAATAAATGATTCTGAGATTAGAGATTAGAGAAGCAGCGTGGCTCAGTGGAAAGAGCCCAGGCTTTGGAGTCAGAGGTCATGGGTTCAAATCCCAGCTCCGCCAATTGTCAGCTGTATGACTTTGAGCAAGTCACTTAACTTCTCTGTGCCTCAGTTACCTCATCTGTAAAAGGGAGATTAAGACTGTGAGCCCCACGTGGGACAACCTGAACACCTTGTATCCCCCCAGTGCTTAGAACAGTGCTTTGCACATAGTAAGCACTTACCAAATACCATCATCATCATCATCATCATTCTGGCCCAGCCATTAAGTTGTTTACCAGATGATGGGGGAGTTACTAAGCAAAAATGTATGATTGTTTAATGGATGCATGAGAAAATAGACACAAGTAAATGAGCACACAGAAATAATTAACTACAAGAAAATAAAGACTAAATTCAAGTGACTGATGGGATGACATAACCCAGAGAAGGTGGAATTAATTAAGGAATTTTTTAATGGGCAGCTCTGAACTCTTGGGCTCTTTACCTTAGTAACAGATTTTGCTTTTTGCTTCAATTCCTCTCCCATCTCAGTCCTCCCTTCCCGTTTCCTCCTACCTAACCCAACCAGCCAACCCATCCAATCTTTCCCTGCACCCCAAAAAGATCCCCTGTGCTCTATCTTCAGTCTTGCTCTGTAGCCCACCTACTTGCCAATGTCACTTTCATCCCATCCCACCCCTGCCATTCCTCACCTTCTCCTCCTCTGAAGCTCACATCATCCATATCTACCACTTTAAGGCATCTGCCCCTGCTATTCTCAGTGATTCTGATGCCCTTTTTCACCATCCTTCTCTCCAGTACAACTCAATCCAAGTCTAACTCCAATCCCCAGGCTCGCACCAGCCTCCTGTCCTGGAACCCACTCCTTGAATCTGTCATGTCTCAGACTATTGCAAGATCCTGTCAATTCCCTCTCACTTTCTCGGCAGCACAGAGAAGCAGCATGGTTTAGTGGAAAAAGCACGGGCTTGGGAGTCAGAGAACATGGATTCCAATCCTGGCTCTGCCACTTGTTTGCTATGTAACCTTGGGCAAGTCACTTACCTTCTCTGGGCCTCAGTTACCTTATCTGTAAAATGGGGATTAAAAGTATCAGCCCCACGTGGAACAACCTGATTACCCTGTATCTACTCCAGCGCTTAGAACAGTGCTTGGCACATACTAATTGCTTAACAAGTACCATAATTATTATTATTTCTCCCCTTCCCTCTCCTTTTCCATCCAAATGGCCACTATGTAGGTCTAGGCTGTTGTCATCTCCCAGCTTGGCTACCTTGCCTCCCTTTGCCATCAAATCCTATTCTTTTTTCAATTTATGGTATTTGTTAAGCACTTATTATGCATCAGGCACTGTACTAAGTGCTGGGGCAGATAAAAGTTCATCAAGTTGCACACAATCCCTGTCCCGCATTGGCTCACAGTCTTAATCCCCATTTTAGAGATGCAGTAACTGGGGCCCAGAGAAATGAATTGCCCAAGATCATACAGCAGACAAGTGGTGGAGCAGAATTAGAACTCAGGTCCTTAGGACTCCCAGATCCATCCTCTATACACTAGGCCATGTTGCTTCTCATCTGCAAACTGTGGTAAAATACCCTTCTCTTGCTACCTCACAGGGACGTGGTGTATACAAAAATGAGATATGGAAATTGAAAGTGCTATGGGAAATAAAAATGCTAGGTAAATTCAAGGCACTATTATTTATACAGAGACACAGCATGGCCCACAGGAAAAACACAGGCCCGGGAGTCAGAGGACCTGGGTCTGATCCTGATTCCGCCAATTGTCTGCTATGCAAGTCACAACTTTTCTGTGCCTCGGTATCCCCATCTATAAAATCAGTCAATCAATCATATTTATTGAGCGCTTACTGTGTGCAGAACGCTGTACTAAGCGCTTGGGAAGTACAAGTTGGCAACATATAGAGACGGTCCCTACCCAACAGTGGGCTCACAGTCTAGAAGATAGGGATGGGGATAAAATGGGGATTCAATACCAGTCCTTCCTCCTACTTATATTTCTCCTTCCTACTTAGAATCTGATCCCCATGTGGGACAGAGACTGGGCCCAATGTGGTTAACCTGTATCTATACTAGCTTTTAGAACAGTGCTTGACACATAGTAAGAATTTAACAAATATCATTATTATATAGAGGTATATCTAGTATTTTCTTTCCTTCTATAGGTTTCATCCTCTCAACTACCATCTCAGCCTTTTTCTATTTACAACCTCCTGTTGCGTTTTGTACACTGAGTGGCATGCTCTGTTATTTGAATATTTCTTTCTCCAACCTGTACATTGTGAGACTTTCTCCCTCATTACATTGCAAGTTGCTTGTGGGCAGAGATTACATACCCAACACCTACTGTACTGTCCAAAGTGCTTAGCTTGGTTGGGCACTCAATAAATACTTAGGATTTATCGATCGATTGATTACAGTTCAGAAAAGTATACGCCAGTATACATACTGCACACTGTCTTCAGGCAGCATGATGTCTTTTCAATTATTCTGATGATGACTTCACCCTCTTGTTCACAAGCAGGATGTGGCTCATCACTGCACTCAGGTTCAATGTGAATAATGCTTCCATTCTCCAAACACTTATTCATGCAGCATCCAGTACAGGCTCCATTCCAAACTTCACCAGCAGAGTGTGGTTGGCCTTCGTGATCAGTACATGCTAGCGGAGACAAACAACATTTTCATTCTCATAATTGACTTTGATCACTAAAGAAGACTAAGCAGTTCTTCCATTTATTTCACATGTTCATCATTACCCCAGAACAACACCCTAGGCCTACTTTGATCGGCTTTTAAAATTCAGTCCACCACTATTTTAAGATATGTACCATTCATAATAAATAATAATAATAATAATTATGGTTTTTATTAAGCACTTACTATGTGACAGGCACTGTACTAAGCACTGGGGCAGATACAGGCAAATCGGGTTGGACACAGTCTCTGTCCTATGAGGGGCTCATGCTATAAATCCTCATTTTACAGATGAGATAACTAAGGCCCAGAGAAGTTAAGTGACTTGCCCAAGGACACACAGCATACATGTGGAGGAGCCGGGACTAGAACCCAGGACCTTCCGACTCTCAGATCCATGCTCTATCCACTAAATCATGCTGCTTCTCATATTGAATACCCCTTTTGGTTTGCTACATTTAACAGGTTTTTCATTTAACGCCTTTTTTTTTTACTGGTATCTGTGCCAGATACTGTACTGAAGCATATGAAAAGTTAAGTGACTTGCCCAAGTTCACCCAGCAGACCTCTCATGTAAATTGGCTGACTCTTGCAATTATCTTTTGTCTTCTTTCTTTTTAAAAAATTATATTTAAAAGAGAACCCCAAATATTTCATCATATTTTACTTAATTTTTAAAATACATAAAAATGCCACAAGTTTATACTGTCTGAGGATAACCACCTCAATATTGCAGTTATGGAAAATAAATATACTTGGTGAAAATCTAAGTGAGATAATAAAAGCAGTACCAATCAAACAGTAATTATGGTTGTTGCTTTATAAAGAACTTGGATGTATGTACTGCCCAAAATGCATTGTGAGTCCATTTTTCAGAAAACCTGTATTCTATGATAAACCTAGTGACCACAAGTTTCCTTTTGTGATATCTTTTTTTGATGAATGCAGCGATACCCAACTTCTCACTGACCCAAAAGACTATTCACAAACATAAACATTCCACAAATTCTGACATTTTTCCTCCTGCATTTGAAAACTTTATTATAAAATGTACTGCTGGACCTTCCTAGTACACATAGTCTAGTCTGCCTCTTGTCTTCCAATAACTCATCCCTTTCTTTAGTTGCTTCATTCAATTTGTAATTTATTTTAATGTCTGTCTCCCCCACTAGAATGTAATATCTTTTTGAGGATAGGGTTAGTGTTTACTAACCATAGTTTACTCTTTCAAGCTCTTACAAATACCTGGCACAGAATAAGCACTCAATAAATACTACTGATTGATTGAATGATTGATCTGCTATTCATCTCTTCCATCACCTACTCAAACCCAGAAAATTTAATCTTCCCTAAAAGAATGGAAGATGTTGGAAAATGATCACAAAGACAAGTAAATTAGAACATAAGGGGTAATAATAATAATAATAATAATATTTGTTAAGCACTTGCCATATGCCACGCACTGTACTAAGCACTGGGGGGGATACAAACAAATAGGGTTGGACACAATCCCTGTCTCACATGGGGCTCACAGTCTCAACCCCTATTTTACAGATAAGGTAACTGAGGCCCAGAGAAGTGAAGTTACCTGCCCAAGGTCACAGAGCATTCAAGTGCAGAAGAGCCAGTGTTAGAACCCATGACCCTCTGTCTCCCAGGCCTGTACTCTATCCACTACATTACACTATTGTATTTTCATGTCCCCAGTAACAAAAATCAAATAGTCCCGTCAGTCAATTGTATTTATTGAGCACTTACTGTGTGCAGAGCACTGTACTAAACACTTGGGAAAGTACAATACAACAATAACGAGATACATTCCCTGTCCATGCATGGGTCTGTCGATTGTCGTGGGGCTAGCAAAGGTTCATCCTGGCATACTTGGGCACGTTAGGCCAACCAGGAGGTGACACTGGAATGTTCTTCTCCCAACCTTGTTCAATCTTCAAGCCTCCTCACCTTTCACCCAGCCCCAAGGAGATCACAATGGGTCCAGGGAATAATAACAATAATTCATTCATTCAATCATATTTATTGAGCGCTTACTGCGTGCAGAGCACACAGTAATGATAAAGATGGTATTGGTTAAGCGCTCACTATGTACCGAGCACTGTTCTAAGCCCTGGGGTAGGTACATGCTGATCAGTTTAGACACAGTTCCTGTCTCATACGGGGCTCACGGTCTAAGTAGGAGGGAGGTCAGGAATTGAATTCCCATTTTACAGATGAGGAAACTGAGGCACATACAAGTCAAATGACTTGTCCAAGGTCACACAGTGACAAGTGGCAGAGCTGGGAATACAATAATGATAATAATAATTATTATGGTATTTGTTAAGTGCCAGGCACCGTACTAAGCATTCATTCATTCATTCATTCAATCGTATTTATTGAGCGCTTACTGTATGCAGAGCACTGTACTAAGCGCTTGGGAAGTACAAGTTGGCAACATATAGAGACAGTGCCTACCCAACAGTGGGCTCACAGTCTAGAAGGGGGAGACAGAAAACAAAACAAAACATATTAACAAAATAAAATAAATAGAATAAACATGTACAAATAAAATAAATAAATAAATAGAGTAATAAATATGTACAAACATATATACATATATACAGGTGCTGTGTGGAGGGGAAGGAGGTAAGGCGGGAGGGATAGGGAGGGGGAGAAGGGGGAGAGGAAGGAGGGGGCTCAGTCTGGGAAGGCCTCCTGGAGGAGGTGAGCTCTCAGTAGGGCCTTGAAGGGACGAAGAGAGCTAGCTTGGCGGATGTGCGGAGGGAGGGCATTCCAGGCCAGGGGGAGGACGTAGGCCGGGGGTCAACAGCGGGACAGACAAGAACGAGGCACGGTGAGGTGATTAGCAGCAGAGGAGTAGAGGTCGTGGGCTGGGCTGTAGAAGGAGAGAAGGGAGGTGAGGTAGGAAGGGGCGAGGTGATGGAGAGCCTTGAAGCCGAGGGTGACGAGTTTCTGCCTGATGCGTAGGTTGATTGGTAGCCACTGGAGAATTTTGAGGAGGGGAGTAACATGCCCAGAGCGTTTCTGGACAAAGACAATCCAGGCAGCGGCGTGAAGTATGGATTGAAGTGGGGAGAGACAGGATGATGGGAGATCGGAGAGGAGGCTGATACAGTAATCCAGAATGGATAGGATGAGAGCTTGAACGAGCAGGGTAGCGGTTTCGATGGAGAGGAAAGGGCGGATCTTGGCAATGTTGCGGAGGTGAGACCGGCAGGTTTTGATGTGAGGGGTGAACGAGAGAGCGGAGTCGAGGATGACACCAAGTGGGTTTGTGAGACGGGAAGGATGGTAGTGCCATCAACAGTGATGGGAAAGTCAGGGAGAGGGCAGGGTTTGGGAGGGAAGACAATAATACCCACTCCAGCACTTGTCTGCTGTGTGACCTTGGGCAAGTCACTTCACTTCTCTGGGCCTCAGTACCCTCATCTGCAAAATGGGGATTGAGACTGTGAGCCCCACATGGGACATGGACTGTGTTCAACCTGATTTGCTGTATCCACCCCAGCACTTAGTACAGTGCCTGGCATGTAGCTAGTGCTTAACAAATACCACAGTTATTATTATTATTAAAATGGGTATTAAGATGGGGAGCCCTCTATGGGACAGGGACTAACTCAATTAGCTTCTATCTCCCCCAGTGCTTAAAACAGTGTCTGGCATGTAGTAAGCGTGTAGAGAAGCAGCGTGGCTTAGTGGAAAGAGCACGGGCTTGGGAGTCAGAGGTGGTGGGTTCTAATCCCCGCTCTGCCACTGTCAGCTGTGTGACTTTGAGCAAGTCACTCAACTTCTCTGTGCCTCAGTTCCGTCATCTGTAAAATGGGGATTAAGACTGTGAGCCCCATATGGGACAACCTAATTGCCTTGTATCTACCCTAGCGCTTAGAAGAGTGCTTGGCACATAAGTGCTTAACAAATACCAACATTATTACTAACCAATACCACAATTATTAGTAGTATTACAATAATGACAATGTTCATTAACCATTTACTCTGTGCTCAGGACTGTACTGACTGTACATGAAATAATCAGATTAAACCCAGTGTGTGTCCCTAAAGGGACTGGCAGTCTAAGAGAGTCAGTCAATCGTATTTATTGAGTGCTGACAGTGTGCAGAGCCCACTGCTGGGTAGGGACTGTCTCTATATGTTGTCAACTTGTACTTCCCAAGCGCTTAGTACAGTGCTCTGCACACAGTAAGCGCTCAATAAATACGATTGATGATGATGATGTACTAAATTCTTGAGAGACCACGATATAACAGCTAGAGAAGCAGTGTGGTTTTGTGGAAAGAGCCCAGGCTTGGGAGTCAGAAGTCATGGGTTCCAATCCCGGCTCTGCCACTTGTCTGCTGTGTGACCTTGGGCAAGCCACTTAACTTCTCTGTACCTCAGTTACCTCATCTGTAAAATGGGGATGAAGACTGTGAGCCCCACAGGGGACAACCTGATAACCTTGTACCTGCCCCAGCGTTTAGAACAGTGCTCGGCACATAGTAAGTGCTTAACAAATGCCATCATTATTATTATTATTAGATACATTCCCCTGCACCTTGGGAGTATAGGGATTTTATCCTAATTTTACAGTTAAGGAACCTGAGGAACAGAGAAGATAAGTGACCTACCCAAGGTCACTTAGCAGGCAAGTGGCAAAACCTGGATTAGAACCTAGCCCTCCTACTCCTCAATCCCATGCTCTTTCCACTACAGGACACTGCCTCTCCTTAGGCAATATGTTAAACGACATTTGCAAAAGTGCTTCAGGTGGAATGAGTAAACAGGTTTGCGGTTGGCACAGAAGTGCCATGTTGACATTTAAAGGGGTATAACCTCCAGGAGAAAAAAGAGAAAGTACAGTTGATTGGTTTAAACTGAGTTTTCCAACATACCTAGTTAAATAATCATAATAATAATAATGATGGCATTTATTAAGCACTTACTATGTGCAAAGCACTGTTTCAAGCACTGGGGAGGTTACCAGGTGGTCCGGTTGTCCCACAGGGGGCCTCACAGTCTTAATCCCCATTCTACAGTGAGGTCACTGAGGCACAGAGAAGTCAAGTTACTTGCCCAAAGTCACACAGCTGACAATTGGCGGAGCTGGGATTTGAACCCATGACCTCTGACTCCAAAGCCCGTGCTCTTTCCACTGAGCCAAGCTGCTTCTCTAGTTGTCCTTTAAAGATCAAGTTATTTTATATACCTATTTGTCCTCACCTCCATCCAACCAGACTGGCAAAGAAACATTACCTAGTGAGAAGACAATGTGGGGTTGGGTGAGAAGGTAAAAAGCATTACATCTGAATCTCCACTTTGCAGTGGTAATAAAAACCATTCTTTTCCCACTGACGGGAACTTTTGCACTTCAAATACAGCCAAAAACTTTTCATCTTTCATTTTGCAAAAATGTCTTTGTAAAGCCCAGTCATAATTTTTTAAATGCTCAACCCAATAAGTGTATTTTTAATAAGGTGGCATTAAGAGACATTAAAATCAGTACATACTTTAGAGTACTACAATACTGTCATTCTCCTATTACATGGCTTCAATTATATTGCTTTAATTTCCTAAAAATGAATCTAAACTAAAAATGATCACGCTGGATTTCTCAGAAGCTGTTCAGAGTTGTTCTACAGCTGCCCTTTGATTTTGAAGATGACACTACTGATGGAGAAATCCTTGCCTTGAGCAGTTTTTGTTGAGCACTTGATGTCTACAGCACTCAGTATTAAAGCACTTGGAGAACAGACAAGGTAAGATGTATTTAATTCCTCCCTCCAGGAGCTTACAAGGCTAAAGACAACGTCATAAAAATTCATAAAAATTGATGCTAAAGGGAGGAAAATAGATCTTATCCAAGCACACAGTATTCTACGTGTGACTGAAGTAATAATAATAATAATCGTAATAATTGTGGTATTGGTTAAATGTTTACTTTGTGCCAAACAGTGAAGTAAGCACAGGGATAGATCAGCATCATCATCAATGGTATTTATTGAGCACTTACTATGTGCAATGCTTGGGAGAGTTTAATACAACAGGGTTGTATTGTATTGACACATTCCCTACCCTAAGCAGTGGGGTGGATACAAACAAATCAGGATGGACACAGTCTCTGTCCCACCTGGGGTTCACACTTTCGATCTCCATGTTACAGATGAGGAAACTAACACACTAACAACACTAATAGGTCCTCTGATTCCCAGACCCCTGCTGGTTCCATTAGGCCAGGCTGCTTCCCTACTAGGAAGCAGCTAAGAAAGTTAAAACACTAGCACCCCTTTCCAGGACAAATCAATTAATTGACCTAAGTGCTTGGGAGAGCCTAATAGAGTTAGTATACATAATCCCTGCCCTCAAAGAACTTCCAGTCCAGTTAAAATTAAACCATAGTTGGAGTGTCCAAACCCTTTATTCTTCATTTGAAATTACCTAATAAAATCTGTGTTCTTTCCACCAAGCCTTTACTTTTGTTTGACTTGACCTTTTTAGGTTAGAAGGCTAGATATCTAATGGGCTTCAGACTCATATTAGACAAATAGAAGTAAAGCCAGGGAAATGAGATTGGGAGGAGAGGGAGGGAAAGAAAGAGAGGGGGAGAGAGAAAGGGAGGAAGTGAGAGAGAGAAAATTCTCTACTATGCTACTCACCACATTTTCCCTCTGGAATGCAATGGTCTGAGTGTGTCCTGTGAAGAACAGTTCCGATTTTGCACACACAGTCTTCTCTTAAGTATGAGTAGGGTACCGTCTCGTAGTACCACCAATTCAGGCATGTTTTGGCTACAGAGGGCTGCACACAAGGCTGATATTCCTTCCCTTCTGGGCAAGTCAAGGCTGTAAGTTACAAGTAGCAAACTGCAAATTTAGCACTTGTCTGCAGGGTGGATTTATGCATAGGAAAATGAAGCCAGAGTCTAGAGGAGCAAGTTTTAGGGGAGAGGAAATTTGGCTACTGCTGCATCATGCTCCAAGCCCTCCCCCTGACTGTAGCATTGCCAGAATATGGAGTTTGCCATCAGTTAAGACCACATCTCCTGTCTGTGTTGGCCTGTATCTTCAGAGAAGAGCAGATTTTTCCTTAAGGGTTCTAAAAATAATTGTGGTATTTGTTTAGCAGTTACTATGTATGAAACATTCTTTTAATCATATTTACTGAGTACTTACTGTGCACAAAGCACTGTACTACATACTAAGCAGCATACAGCATACTAAGCATTGGACAAAATACAAGATAATCAGATCGGACACAATCCTTGCTCAACATGGGACTCCTAGTCTACATAGGAGGGAGAACAGGCATTTAATCCCCAATTTATGGTTGAGGAAACTGAGGCACAGAGACATTAAGCGGTTTGCCCAAGGTCACACAGCAAATAAATGGCAATACTGGAATTAAAACCATGGTCCTTTGACTTCCAGACCTTTGTTCTTTCCAATAGCTCATGCTGCTTCTCATAAGAAATGGATTTGTGAGAAAGACTGTAAAACAAAGCCACAACAGCTTTATGCAAAACACATGTAGGATTTTGATAGCAAGCTTTTCATTTGAAAGAAAGAGGTTTTCTTCCCTGGTTATACCTTCCTTTCCCCTGCTCCCACTCCCTTCTGCAGTGTCTTGACTTGCTCCCTTTACTCATCCCCCATAACTGCCCCACGGTGCTTATATATATATCTGCAATTTTATTCATTTATATTATTGTCTGTCTCCCCCTCTAGACTGTAAGCTCATTGTGAGCAGGGAATGTGTCTGTTATATGTACTCTCCCAAGATCTTAGTACAGTGCTCTGCACACAGTAAGTGCTCAAAAAATATGATTGACTAACTGACTGAAATGCAAATAGCTGTCCAGTAGCTGCTGGCCTTACAAAACCTGTACACATTTTCCCTTTCCCAAACTATTCTTTCTCCCACAAAACAGTTGCCTGAATCCGAGGAAGCAGAAAACTAGATACAATTGGGCAGTAGCTAAGGGAAAAATCCACACTAAATACTGGGGTCTGATAGAAACTGAACTAAGTCCAGAAATATACATTTGATAAAAACACAATGTTTAAGGTTCCAGAGGACCACAGGCACTGAAAGTGTTCCCTAATGGATAGAGCACAGGCCTGGGAGTCAAAAGGACCTGAATTCTTATCCCACTTCTTGCACTTGACTGCTGTGAGACCTTGGGCAAGTCACCCAACTTCTCTGTGCCTCAGTCTAGTATTCAGAAGTAAATACTTACAACAGTAGTCTGGTGTTCTCCACTGAATGCAGATATTATGTTTGTGACACAAAGCTACATATGCAGATAATGTGTCACATTCGTAGTTCCAGAAGTAGGTACTGTTCAGCCACATTTTCTCACAAAAATCTTCAGGGGAAACCTAGAAATATGTTTTAATTTGGCCTGAGTCATGTGATTTTGACATTGTAATAGTTCAACTTAGTTACTGGGCATCTGAAACATTAGTGGTTTGCAAGTGAAAGATTGCTTCTCAAAATACGAAAACTTCTACTGCCTCCCGAACAATAACAAATGTCTGATTCCTTAGGAATGAAATCTACAGTTGATTCCAGGTGTGTACTCTCCTCTTCAACCTGCTAATAATAGATTTGGTAGACATGTTCCTTGCCCACAAGGAGCTTACAGTCTAAAGGAGAAGCTTATAGTCTAAAGGAAAACAATATGACTAGTCGTGTGCATTCACATTAAGTTTCATTTAATGTAGCAGTTCCTTCTCATGATTTCTTCAACTTACTTTAGTGTGGCATGGAGTGAAAATCCTTTTATTTAACAACTCTATACAGGGAGCACAATCTCCTTCAGTGCAGTTTGCCCCCTGTCTTCTGGGGACTACATCATATGATTTTTCCATTTCCCAGGTCTGAATAAATGCTTCCATTTCTTCCACACTTGCAATCGTTGTCCTGTTTGGCATTTTCAGATCATCTTTTGGAGAGCCATTACAGAAACCTAGAAATGGTTGGTAATTTTTAGGGGCTAATTGTTCTTACAGGAAAAACATAAATGAAGCAGGCTCAATTTGGATTGGGGAATAAGATTTTTTTTAAAAAAACTCTCAATGGCAGCATGTGGAAATGCAATCAATCAATGGTATTTATTGAGCACTTTACTGGGAGAAGAGCACTGTACTAAGTGCTCGCAAGAGTATAACCCAATAGAGTTGATAGACACATTCCCTGCCCACAATGAGCTTACTGTCTAGAGAAAGTGGACAAAGAGTTCTGGGGAGCAAGGGAAAAGAGAAATAGATGTGGGGTTGCACTTTTATAATCACACCTCAAACACAGCCCATAAACCTTCAGTGAGATTACCTGTTGTCCTCCTAGTCCCCTGTTCTGCTCCAATAATAATAATAATAATAATAATAATAATAGTACTTGTTAAGCACTCATTATGTGCCAAGCACTGTTCTAAGTGCTGGAGTAGATACAAGTTAATCAGGTTGGACACAGTCCCTGTTCCACACTGGGCTCAGACTCTTAGCCCTCAGTTTTTTACAGAAGAGACACAGAGAAGTTGAGTGACTTGCCCAGGGTTACATGGCACACAAGTGTTGGAGCCTGAATTAGAACCCATGACCTTCTGACTCCTAGGACTGTGCTCTATCCACTACACAATGCTGCTCTCATAATAATAATAATAGTATTTGTTAAGCACTTACTATGTGCCAGGCACTGTACTAAGCACCATAACCCTACTTCCTTTCTGTGGGGAGCTCTTTTGAGCTCAAAAGACAGGAAGATGTCATGGAGAGGGAAAAGAACAAACAGGTAACTAACTAGCCTGCCACTTCCTATGCCACACTGAGGATCACAAAACATTAGGACTTCATCATCTCACACCTTCCTTCCAAGGATCATCAAGAGGAATTTCTCCAGTATAAACAATAAACAGCAGGACACTCCTACCAGATGATCTGCACTAATGTTGAGTGATTTGGTTTCCATTTAGCTCTGGCTTTTGAGGAGCATCTGGATTATAGTGTAAGTAATAATAACTGGTATGTAAAGCATTTTCCTCAGAATAGCTATTTACCATGGTGAAGGTTCTAAAGTCCCGCTTCTGGCCTGAAATGCCCTTCTTCCTCAAATATGACAGACAATTACTCCCCCCTTCTTCAAAGCCTTATGTATATACAGCTATAATTCTATTTATTCTAATGGTATTGACAACTGTCTGCTTGTTTTGTTTTGTTGTCTGTCTCCCTCTTCTAGACTGTGAGCCCGTTGTTGGATAGGGACTGTCTCTATATGTTGCCAATTTGTACTTCCCAAGCACATAGTACAGTGCTCTGCACACAGTAAGCACTCAATAAATACGATTGAGTGAATGAATGAATGAATCTCCTCCAAGATGCTTTCCCGGACTAGACCCCAGTTTTCCTCATCTCCCACTGCCTTATGCTACATCCTGACTTGCTCTGTTTGCTCTTCCCCCCTCCCAGCTCCACAGCACTTATATACATATTTGTAATTTTATTTATTTTAATGATGCCTATCTCCACCCCTCTAGCCTATAAATTTGTTGTGGACAGGGAATGTCACTGTTTATTGTTGTATTGTACCTTCCCAAGAGCTTAGTACAGTGCTCTGCACACCATAAGCAGTCAATAAATACGATTGAATGAATGAATGAATGAATGAATAAAGTAAGCTTTATTTCAGGGAAGACCTAAGTTTTGAAATTTTCAGCTGAGCTCACATTCAAAAAATTTCTGAAGTTTTGGATTCTGACAGTTATTAATTATCGAATCTTTCACCAGAAAAGTTGACCATGTGGTCTTTCCATTTTGAGAAGCTGATTCTAAGTAGGTTGGGTCAATCTTAGAGTTGCTATAGCTGCTCTTGTGCTCCTGGAATGTTCACGTTATTAAACATTTTCTGCCAAAATGTTTTCCAATTAAATGAGCTATATTGAGAAACAGCTATTTTCACTTCTCTAAACTGGTCCATAGTAAGATTTAGAAGTAGAAATGTTTGGAGCAGAGAGTTGACTCTGGTGCCAGGAGTCAGTCATCATTAACCTTCTCAGCATGGCTTAGTAAAGAACCAGCATAGTTTAGTGGATAGAACCCAGGCCTGGGAGTCAGTAGGACCTGGGTTCTAATCCTGACTCAGCCATGTGTCTACTATGTGACCTCGGGAAAGTCAATTCTCTGGCCTCAGTTATCTCATCTGCAAAATGAGGATTAAGAGTGTGAGCCTCATGTGGGACAGGGACTGCATCAAACATGATTGACTTGTATCTACGTCAGTGCTTAAAACAATCCTTGGTACATAGTAAGCTCTTAAGTATCATAATTATTATTATTATATGGACATGGTTGACTACTTGCCCACAGCTATCCACAGCTTTGCTTTCTTCAGGCCTGAGATTTTGCTGTCTATCCTACAGGTCTGGCTGTCACCGGCTCCTTCATCACACTATCAGGGTTCTGAAACCCAATTCACTTGGCCAATAGGCCCAGAGTGCAAAATTCCAGTAGTGACCCTACTTTCTTTCTAACCAACTCAGAATCCCTAGTCACTGTCCACATCTCAAATGTTGAAATTAGCTTCGATTAAATACTATTCTGGAAAAAACTGAATCTAGAGCATATGTAAAAGAGTAGATGAGAACAATTAATGCTTCAGAGTAGATAAGAACAATTAATGCTTCCTGCACCTGTAACTTCTAACTGCTAAGGCTGGACTAGTTGTACATAGCTTTTAAAACTTCCTATAAAAAAAGTAAATGGGAGGGGGATTATCAAGAACATGAAAGTTCAACCAGGCAGATTTTATACTCCATTTACTGTTTTTTTTAATCCATGTACCACATTCTATATTCTTTTCCTTATGAGGAAGTAAAATATGCTACTTTCCTACAGATTTTAAGAAGTTCTGGACAGAAATTTCCTACAGTAAATATTCCCTATTGATTTCCAAATAGCAATCACATTTATGGACAGGTATTTCAGATGTGACCCTTTTTCTGCTTCAAACAAAGGAAGGGAGTATGCTCTGAGTCATTATGGGAGATCTGGGATTGAAGTCCTCAGTGTAAACATTTCTACATGTTTTCAACAGTTCGAAATTATTTAGCGTCAATAGCTCTTCCAACCTCTCCAATAGTTTCCAGTATAAGGGAGATGAAAGATACTACTATTCTGGCTTTTCAAGGGTATAAAGGCAATAACAGGTGCAAATTGTAGAGAAACAAAAGTGAATATAATAGAGCAATTCTCACCACAAAGTCCTTCTGTCTTGGTAGAAATATTAAACTGCAAGCCATACTGAATGTCTAGAATTCCTGTAACATGAGCCCACTTAATGATAAGTCCTGATGGAGTGCCAATGACATACATGGCTCCAGTATCCTGAATCCATAGGCCATGTTTTGAGAAAGGTAAAGACTGAATGGCAGAATCCACTTCTACCTAAAACAGTTAAAAATATCATTTAAGTAGAATCAGCTTCTCATAGATGTGAGAGAAGTAAAATGTCTACTTTACAGACTGAGATAAGAGGAGGCGGAGGCAGAAACAGGAGCTCAAAATAATAGAATCAGAACGCCAGTCTTACATGATTGACTTGACTAAGACACCAGTCTTACTCAGACACACTTTCCCACAACACACATTCATTATATATTTGGATTTGGGTTTGGATGCATATTGACCCAAACGTCTTGTGACATAGAGCAGATGGGGTAGGAGAGAGCAAACACATGAACATTAGATGTACTGCTTACTGCCCCTATAACACTGTCTCCACTGACTAACTGGAATTCCAGGCTTTAATACCATAAGAGCAGAAGAGGTGAGGAATGTCAATCACTTTTGTTGAGCGCTTACTGTGTGCAGAGAGCATTGCATTAAATGTCTGGGAGAACATGATACAGTGGACTTGGTAGTCATGTTCCCTTCCCACAAGGAGCCCACAAGTCTACATGGGCAATATGAGAAGCAAGCAACTTCATTGACCAGGGACTCGCCATGGAGGATATCAAAGAAGCAGCAACAGCAAAAGATAACTGAAATGAAAGCTGGGGGCAACCAGTGTAGTGGCTCTGGACATTGGTACCCCAGATTTCCTGCCTCTTTTAGTTCCTACAGGTTAGCCCCGGGAATTCCTGCAACCAGTGGTGGCAGTCATGGTATTTGTGGCAACTTATCCTGGTTTCTTTTTCTTTATCTTTTTTTAATGATGTTTCTTAAGTGCTTAGTTTGTGCCATGCATTGATGTAAGCAGTGGGGAAGATACATGAAAATTATAGTCCATACCCCACATCAGGCTCACAGTCTTAATCCCCATTTTACAGATGAGCTAACTGAAGCACAGAGATGTTAAATGACTCACCCCAGGTCACACAGCAAAGTGGCAAAGCCAGGATTAAAACCCAGGTCCTCTGACTCACAGGCCCGGGCTCTTTCCACTAGGCCATGCTATTTTGCTTACTTTCTTCTGCCACTGCTATTACATTCACCCCAACTGAGAACTTGTGGTCTAATTGGCTGTGAATGTGTGTGCATGCTTCTATATGTGTGAGTGTGTGTATGTGTGTGTGTGCACGTGCGCACAAGTGTGGTGTCAGGATGAGGAAAAAGGGCAATATTCAACTCCCTTTAAGAATATTTTTCTTGCCATTGCACTCCTCTGAGGAATAGAAATTCAATTCCGCATCCTTTCCAGAGGTGTGTGTTCAACAAGTAGTCATCAATGTCAATAGCCTGAGGATTACATTTGGTTTTTATTAAAACCCTTAATTTTCCAGACCCTGATTTTATGCCTTACCCGTTTTTTTCCATGTCCTAAATATGTGGTGGTGCTAAATTATATACTTAGTGCCTTAAAAGCATATAAAGGGCAAATAGGATTCAGCAAATTCTTCTTATATAACTTCTTTTTAAACAAATTATTTAGATCAACTATGCATGGAAATATCAGCCCACATTACATCATGTAGATATGGTCCCTTGCTTTGGGGTTACTTAGGTTGGAAATCCCCGGAGGGACGGGGTTCATGTTGAATTTCCACCTGTGTATTCTCACCCAGTGCTTAGTGCAGTGTTCTGCACACAGTAAATGCTTAATAAATACCATTACTACTACTAGAGAGCTATTCTGAATCTGATCAATGAAACTTGGACCAAACATTAGCCAAAGCAGCTCAGCAAGAAGCAATCCTTAAATAGCACATATTCAAGAGGGAGGGAGGCTAAAAAGAAGCAGTGTTACCAAGGGAATAGAGTATAGACCTGGAAGTCAGAAGAACATAGGTTCTAATCCCAGCTCTGCCACTTGTCTGCTGTGAGGCCTTGGACAAGTCACTGTACTTCTCTGGGCCTCAGTTACCTCATCTACAAAATGGGGAGTAAGACTGTGAGCTCTGTGTCAAACCTGGTTTGTTTGTATCTAGCCCAGCACTTAGTACAGTGCCTGGCACATAGTAAGTGCTTAAGAAATAGCAGTGTGGCTCAGTGGAAAGAGCATGGGCTTGGGAGTCAGAGGTCATGGGTTCTAATCCCGGCTCCCCCACATGTCTGCTGTGTGACCTTGGGCAAGTCACAACTTCTCTGAGCCTCAGTTACCTCATCTTTAAAATGGGGATTAGGACTGTGAGCCCCTAAAATGGGGATTAAGACTGTGAGACCCATGTAGGGCAATGTGATCACCTTGTATCCTCCCCAGCGCTTAGAACAGGGCTTCGTACATAGTAATCACTTAACAAATGCCATCATTATTATTACTATTATAAATACCATAATTATTATTATTACTTGGGTTCTAATCCTGGCTCTGCCACTTGATGGCTGTGTGATTTTGGGTAAGTGATTGAAATTATATGTGCCTCAGTTAACTCATTTGTAAAATGGGGATTAATGCTGTGAGCTCCATGTTGAACAGGGACTGTGTCCAACCTGATTAGCTTGTATTTACCCCAGAGCTTAATTACAGTGCCTGGCACATAGTAAGTGCTTAAGAAAGACCCCAAAAAAGAAGAAAATCAATCAATCAATCAATCAACAGTATTGATTGAGCACTTAGTATGTGTATGAAGCACTTGGGAGAGTAGTGCAGGAATGACGTATTGGGAACTTTTAAGATGTACTGAAACATTTCACACATAAAAATATGCAAACTTGGTGTCTCCTTACCCATGTTATTTCCACAGTCTTTAGTACTAAGTTCTGGTGCCAACATTAGCACCCAGACGTTTAGATCACCAACGTAATAATACTAATACTAATAATAATGGTATTTGTTAAGCAAAGCACTGTTCTAAGCGCTGGGGAGGTTACAAGGTGATCAGGTTGTCCCACGGGGGGCTCACAGTCTTAATCCCCATTTTCCAGATGAGGTAACTGAGGCACAGAGAAGTTAAGTGACTTGCCCAAAGTCACACAGCTGACAGTTGGTGGAGCCAGAATTTGAACCCATGACCTCTGATTCCAAAGCCCAGGCTCTTTTCACTGAGCCACGCTGATTCTAAACTAAACAGCAGGAAGTGAGAATAATAATGATTGTATTTGTTAAGTGCTTACTATCTGCCAAGCACTGTTCTAAGCACAGCACTGTTCTAAGCACTGGGGGAGATACAAGGTAATCAGGTTGTCCCACATGGGGTTCACAGTCTTAATCTGCATTTTACAGATAAGGTAACGTGCATATAGCTATAATTCTATTTGTTCTGACAATTTTGACACCTGTCTAGATGTCTTCTAGACTATGAGCCCGTTGTTGGGTAGGGACTGTCTCTATATATTGCCGACTTGTACTTCCCAAGTGCTTAGTACAGTGCTCTGCACACAGTAAGTGCTCAATAAATACGATTGAATGAATGAATGAATGAATAGTTAAGTAACATGCCCAAAGTCAAACAGCTGACAAGTGGCGGAGCTGGAATTAGAATCCATGACCTCTGACTCCCAAGCCCATGCTCTTTCCACTAAGCCTCGCTGCTTCTCTATGAAGCAGCTTGGCCTTGGGAAGCAGCATGGCGTATTTTTTATATTTTTATCGTATTTTTTAAGAATAATAATAATTATGGTACTTGTTAAACGTTTACAATTTGCCAAGCACTGTTCCAAGCGCTGGAGTAGATACAAGTTAATCAGATTGGACACAGTCCCTGTCCCTCATGGGGCTCACACTCAATCTTATTTTATAGATGAGGTAACTGAGACCCAGAGAAGTGCCCAAGATCACACAGCAGACAAGTGGCAGAGCTGGGACTATTTGTTAAGCACCTTTTAGATTGTAAGCCCAGTGTGGGCAGGGATTGTCTCCCCTTATTGCTGAATTTTACTTTCCAAGAGCTTAGTACAGTGCTTTCCACACAGTAAGTGCTCAATAAATGAGATTGAATGAATGAACTTACTACGTGCCAGGCACTGAACTAAACACTGGGGTAAATATAAGGCCTGGTGGAAAGAGCACAGGCCTGGGAGTGAGAGAACTTGGATTCCAATCCCCACTCTGCCAGATGTGCTACTTTCTTGGACAAGTCATTTAAATTCTCTGTGCCTCAGTTTCCACAACTGTAAAATGAAGATTCAATACCTGTTCTTCCTCCTACTTAGACTTGTAACTCTATGTAGGACAGGGATTGTATCCAACCTGGCTAACCTGAATCTACCCCAATTCGTAGAATAGTGCTTGACAAATAGTGAACACTTAATGAAAATAATAATGATGATGATGATGATGATGATCTGAGAATGCTTTGAAACATATCTCATGGGAAATGGAAGCTATTCTCTGAAGAAGCAAGGGTCAAGAACAAGTAAAAGGCATATGGGGAGGACATAGTATTCATGAACATTTTTCTAGATTGCTCTCAGAAGAATGCTTATAATTCAGACACCTCCCTTAGCACGTCCAACTTTCACTTCCCTCCATTAGGACCAATTCAGGATGACATACTAGTTCCCAAATAAAACCATTTTGCATTATCCCTTTAATAGCAATGGGATGCACATCTCATTCTTACCTTTCTCACTAAACGGCTGACCAGTACTTTATGCATTTGGGTTGTTATATTTAACTTGTTCATACAAAGTCCTAATGTAGTGCTGAATGAGACCTGAATTTAAAAAATATAAAATTAAAAAATTTACAAGTGCATAAAAAGTTTCCTGCAGTGAATGAAAATTCCAAACAAAAGATCCTAAATCCTAAGCAAAGTCTTGCTCCTCCTCCCATGCTCATTTCCTACAATAGCTCTTTCTGACTTTTAATTCTCTCCTTGAAACGCATGCCCTCTCATGTCACTATCTCTTACCTCTACTGATCTTGCCACTTATTTCACTGATAAAATTGAAACCACCAGGCATGATCTCCATAGAATTTCCCCTGCAACTTTCCAGTCCCACTCTCTTCCTGCCCCTTCTTTGACTCTCCCATCTTTCCCAGCACTAGCTCAAGAGGAAATCACCCACCTCCTCACAAATTCTACCTCTTCCCCCATGCCCCCAATCCCAGCCCTCACACCTTATCCAAACACTTGCCTCCTTCTTCTCTCCCAGACCACTATCTTCAAACTCACTTTTCAGTGGCTCCTTGACCCCATGGCACCTCTAGTTATCACCTCATCTCCCTCCTACCACTCCTCTCCAAAATCCTTGAGCAAACTGTCTACACTCACTGCCTCCACTTCCTCGCCTCTATTGCTTCTCCTTGACTCCTCCAATCTGGCTCCTACCCCTTTATTCCATGGAAACGGTAACCAATGATCTCCTTCTTGTAAATCCAATGGCCACCACTCCATCAAATCCTCCTCGACTTCCCTGTTGCCTTCGACACCCCTTTTTCCTGAAAACATTAACTAACCTTACCTTCACCAACACTGCTCTCTACAGGTTCCCTCCCACCTCTCTGATTGCTCCTTCCTACTCTTTAACAGTCTCAATTCATCATCAATGGCATTACTGAGGGCTTACTATGTGCAGAACACTGAAATAAGTTCTTGGAAAGAGTACAATGGGCAGAGTTGATAAATATGTTCCCCACCCACAAGAAGCTTAAAGTCTAGAGAGGATCTTACAGTCGACAGTATAAGATCCTCCTCTGCCTCCCTCATTCTATCTGCAAGGTTGCCTAAGGTTTACTTCTCCACTTGAATTCCTAAACTCCAGCTCTCTCCTACACCCCCTCCAATCTGGCTTCCGTCCCCTCTACTCCACCGAAACTGCCCTCTCAAAGGTCACCAATGACCTCCTTCTTGCCAAATCCAATTGTTTCTCCTCTATCCTAATCCTCCTCGACCTCTCAGCTGCCCTTGACACTGTGGACCATCCCCTTCTCCTCAACACACTATCCAACCTTGGCTTCACAGACTCCGACCTCTCCTGGTTCTCCTCTTATCTCTCTGGACATTCATTCTCAGTCTCCTTCATGGGTTCCTCCTCCCCCTCCCTCTCCCATCTCCTTACTGTAGGGGTTCCTCAAGGGTTAGTTCTTGGTCCCTTTCTGTTCTCCATCAACACTCACTCCCTTGGTGAACTCATTCATTCCCATGGCTTCAACTATCATCTCTACTCTGAGGACACCCAAATCTACATCTCTACCCTTGTACTCTCTCCCTCCCTCCAGGCTCATATATCCTCCTGCCTTCAGGACACCTCCATCTGGATATCTGCCCACTATCTAAAACTCAACATGTCCAAGACAGATCTCCTTATTTTCCCTCCCAAACCCTGTGCTCTCCCTGACTTTCCCATCACTGTAGACGGCACTACCATCCTTCCCATCTCACAAACCTGCAGCCTAGTGTCTTCCTTGACTCTGCTCTCTCATTCACCCCTCACATCCAATCTGTCACCAAAACCTGCCGGTCTCACCTCCACAACATCACCAAGATCCGCCCTTTCCTCTGCATCCAAACCGCTACCTTGGTGGTTCAATCTCTCATCCTATCCCGATTGGATTACTGCATCAGCCTCCTCTCCGATCTCCCATCCTTCTGTCTCTCCCCACTTCAGTCTATACTTCATGCTGCTGCCCGGATCATCTCTGTGCAGGAACATTCTGGGCATGTCACTCCCCTCCTCAAAAATCTCCAGTGGTTGCCTGTCAACCTATGCATCAAGCAAAAACTACTCACTCTCGGCTTCAAGGCTTTCCATCACCTCGCCCCCTCCTACCTCACCTCCCTTCTCTCCTTCTACTCTCCGCTCCTCTGCTGCCAACCACCTCACTGTACCTCGTTCTCGCCTGTCCCACCATCGACCCCCAGCCCATGTCATCCCCCTGGCCTGGAATGCCCTCCCTCTGCACATCCACCAAGCTAGCTCTCTTCCTCCCTTCAAAGCCTTACTGAGAGCTCAGCTCCTCCAAGAAGCCTTCCCAGACTGAGCCCCCTTCTTCCTCTCTCCCTCCCCATCCCCCCCACCCTACCTCCTTACCCTCCCCACAGCACCTGTATATATGTTTGTACAGATTTATCACTCTATTTATTTTACTTGTACATATTGACTATTCTATTTATTTTGTTAATGATGTGCATCTAGCTTTACTTCTATTTATTCTGATGACTTGACACCTGTCCACATGTTTTGTTTTGTTGTCTGTCTTCCCCTTCTAGACTGTGAGCCTGTTCTTGGGTAGGGACCATCTCTATATGTTGCTAGACTGTGAGCCTACTGTTGGGTAGGGACTGTCTCTATATGTTGCCAACCTGTACGTTCCAAGCGCTTAATACAGTGCTCTGCACACAGTAAGCACTCAATAAATACGATTGAATGAATGAATGGCCCACGTCCTTTCTCTGGCCTGTTATGCCCTCCCTCCACACATCTGCCAAACTAGCTCTCTTCCTCCCTTCAAAGCCCTACTGAGAGCTCACCTCCTCCAGGAGGCCTTCCCTGAATGAGCCCCACTTTTTCTCCTCTCCTCCTCCTTCCCTCCCTCCCTCTGCCCTACCCCCTTCCCCTGCCCACAGCACTTGTATATATTTGTACATATTTATTACTCTGTTTTATTTGTACATATTTACTATATTTATCTTATTAATGATGTGTATATAGCTATAATTCTATTTATTCTGATGGTATTGACACCTATCTACTTGTTTTGTTTTGTTTGTTTGTCTGTCTTCCCCCTTCTAGATTGTGAGCCCTTTTTTGGGTAGGGACCCTCTCTATATGTTGCCGATTTGTACTTCCCAAGCACTTAGTACAGTGCTCTGCACATAGTAAGCACTTAATAAATATGATTGAATGATGAATGAATGAATGAGTAGTGGATAGTAATAATGGTGGTCTTTGTTGAGTCCTTACTATGTGCCAAACACTGTATTAAGTGCTGGGATAGATACAAGAAAATCAGGTGCCCTAGGGAGCTCACAGTCTAAGTAGGAGGGAGAACAGGTGCTGAATCCCCATTTTACAGATGAAGGAATCGAGGCACAAAGAAGTTAAGTGCCTTGACCAAAATCACACAGCAGGCAAGGGGCGGAGGTGAGACTAGAACCCATGTCCTCACTGAATCACTGCCATCTGCTTTACTGTATCTTTAAGCCACATTAGATGATATCACATCACTGCTTCTTTGAATCATTGTCATCTGCTTTACTTTACCTTTAGGCCACATTAGATGATATCACAGAGTAAGTTACCTGGTAAATGGGGCATTTTTCAATATGAGCAATGATAATTTCCCCAGGAAGCTTGACTAGAATGTAGGAAGCGAGATTATAGAGTGCCATGGTATCGCCAGCAAAGGTGATAATGCTCAGCTCAGGTAACATGGAACATTGACCTAAAAAGACAATATGTGTCTATATGAATAGGTTTCATCTCTTCATGTGCTCTACTTTAACAGATACATCAATTTTCAGAAATTCTAAAGAAACTCAAACACCTTAGCCTGATTTTATTTGCTAATGAAAAGGCAAAGATAGAGTGACCTATGCTGCATTGGATGAAAATCTGGTGGATGAAAAAGGTGAAGAATTGCATCATCTAGCTCAATAAGAAATCTCTTCCCATAATTAAAGGGATCAACTCCAAAAGGCTACTCAGAAACCAAATTTCCTAATCGCATTTATTAAGGGCTTACTAAGTGATAAACCCTGGGGAAGATACAAGGTTGTGATATTGGACATAGTCTCTCTCCAACCCAGGACTCAATCTATTTTATCACCATTTTACAGGTCAGGAAACCAAGAGCCAGAGAGGTTAAGTAGCATTCTCAAGGTCCCACAGTAGGCACATGGCAGAGCCAGGACTAAAATAAAGGTCTCTCAACTCCCAATCCTGTGCTCGTTCCACTAAGCCAAGCTGTCCCCCAAATTTGCAGTCTAAAATTAAGTAGAGGTTTGCCAATAATCCAGACAACCATCACAAAAATTCTTTTCAAAAATAATTCTCTCTAGGGCCTGATTTATTTTATCTGGCTGCCTAATGGATAGCTGCAACTTTTCCACTTCACTTGGTATTGGATAAATATGACAATTTCTTTGACAGAATGGAAATCATTTTAAGGGTTATTTTGGTAACATGAAGATTAGAAATTGTGGCCCTTTTATCAGATGGAAAAATCAGTAGCAAAAGTTAAAAATTTCACTACAGTCTATAAGATGTCTTGTGCTTCTAACATCAGAATAACATTTTAATTTAGTTGCTAAAAATAAAATCCCCATGTCTCATATTCCAAAGAACTATGATGATTTAACATGAGGCTTTTGAAGTTTAGGTTCACCATGTTAAATGTCTTAAAAACACAACTTACAAGGACATTCCCATTCAGGGCAGCAGTCATCAATGTTCACCTGAATTGGCATCCCCCGAAATCCACAGTCAGGAATTTTCACATCCTTGTAGCAATTCTCTGACATATTGTATAACTTCCACCCCATATTAATGCATACATATAGGTTGCATCTATCCACAGGTTCAATATACTCTGGCTGTGATGTAATTAAGAACAAAAAAGTATTGCTGTCATTGTAAATTTGCAAATGAAACACTCTTTTAAAAGCACAATTTCCCAGTGTTAATTTGAAGCAAAGACTTTTTCAAAAAAATAGTCATCTTTCCTTGGTAACCACTTTAGAATAAAGGAACATTGATTTAATTTAAGCCTAATTTTAAAATGCAAGTGTCAGATCTGCAGTTATCCGGATCATCATCATCATCATCAGTGGTACTTATTGAGAGCTTATTGTGTGCAGAGTACTGTACTAAGCACTTGAGAGAGTACAGCTGAGTTGGTAGACACATATTCATTTAAACACCAATACCTTGGTTTGAGCTGAACTTCTTGGAAAATGGAAAGATCCATGTTGACTGTTGACACCGACAGACCTAACCAGTTATATCTATCATTTTACCTACATTTAGTCAGAAACCAGGTATACGGCTGTGTCAAATAGATCAGGTCTCCATATGCTCTATATGATGTCTCTCCAATGCCACCAGGGAAGAGAGGTATAAGGCCTAGAAAATTCTGAGGCACACGCTTTCTCAGCATTAATCCTTCTTGTTCTGAGGTTGAAGGGGTTGAGGCTGTGCTGAAAGATGCCAAGACTAAGCCCCAGCCTCTATCAGAAATTAAGCCTGTCCCTTCACTTTGTTTTGAGCTATTTTGCTACTCTGTGTAAATGTCATTCTTTCAAAATCAGCTAAAAAAATTTCAAGAAATTAGTAGCTTGGTGACCTTAAAATTGAGGAAACTTTTTTTAAGCAGTGCAAGGCACGTAAACTGTTCAGGCAAGGCTAGGAAGAAAAGTAGGATTTCCCATGCAATTTGAACCAAGTGCAGACTTTTTCTTCTAAAAATAGGCCTGCTCCATGCAAAAGTAGTCTCATATCTAGTTTAAGTTTCTATTACACCTGATACTTCATAACAAGATCCCAGGGCCCTGACATCAATGAATCAGTGATATTTATTGAGCTCTTATTGGGTGCAGAGCACTGTACTAAGCACTTGGCAGAATACAATTTTACAAAGTTGGTAGACACATTCCCTACCCACAAGGAATCAGCATGGCCTAGTGGATAGAATATGGGCCTGGGGATCATAAGGCTTTGGGTTCTAATCTCAGCTCCACCACTTGTCTGCTGTGTGAACTTAGGCAAGTCATTTAACTTCTCTGTGCCTCGCTTACCTTATCTGTACAATGGGGATTAACACTGTGAGCTCCATGCAGGACATGGACTACGTCAACCTGTTTCTACCCTAGCG
This sequence comes from Tachyglossus aculeatus, assembly GCF_015852505.1. Taxonomy (NCBI): domain Eukaryota; kingdom Metazoa; phylum Chordata; class Mammalia; order Monotremata; family Tachyglossidae; genus Tachyglossus; species Tachyglossus aculeatus. Next base: position 29,401,320 of record NC_052079.1, on the reverse strand, counting down.
CTTAGTACAGTGCTAACAAATACCATTAATACTATTTAACAAATACCATTAAAATTTTTTTTTAAATCAAGTAGAAAATGTATTTCCTGGGGCAAAATCTTGGCATGGAAAGTGAGATAAGGAGACAAAGGGAAAAAACAGCTCCAGGTACTGAAAACATTAAGTATAACAACACAACAAGGAACAAGCTTTTTGTGTGGCGAATATGGTTGGACTGTGGATCCAATCAATCAGGTAATTGTATTTATTGAGGACTTACTATGTGCAGAGCACTGTACTAGGCATTTTGGAGAGTACAGTATAGCAGAGTTGGTAGACATGATCCCTACTCACAAGGAGCTTACTGTCTAGAGGAATTGGCTTTTTCAGTCTCACACAAAGTCATGCAAACTTTTTTATGGTAAAATTATGGTATTTTATAATAATACTAATAATAATAATGGTATTTGTTAAGCACTTACTATGTGACAAGCACTGTTCTAAGCTCTGGGGTAGATACAAGGTAAGCAGGTTGCCCCATGTGGGAGCAGGTTGTCCCATGTGGGACTCAGTCTTAATCCCCATTTTACAGATAAGGTAACTGAGGCACAGAGAAGTGAAGTGGCTTGCCCAAGGTCACACAGCAGAAACATAGTGGAGGCGGAATTAGAACCCATGGCCTCTGACTTCCAAGCCCGTGCTCTTTCCACTAAGCCACACTGCTTCTATGGGCCAGACACTGTACTAAGCGCTGGGGTGGATACAAGCAAATCAAGTTGGAAACAGTCCCTGTCCCATGTAAGGCTCATAGTCTCAATCCCTATTTTACAAATGAGGTAACTCAGGCCCAGAGAAGTGAAGTGACTTGCCCAGGGTCACATAGAAGACAAGTGGCAGAGCCAGGATTAGAACCATGACCTTCTGACTCTAAGGCCCATGCTCTATCCACTATGCCAAGCACCTGCGATATGCCAGGCACTGTATTAAGCACTGGTAAATGCTAGCTAATCAGGTTAAATATAGGCCATGTCCTACATAGGGCTCACAGTCTTTATCCCCATTTTATAGATGAAGTAACTGAGGAACAGAGAAGTGAAGTGACTTGCCCAAGGTCACCGAATAGACAAGTGGTGGAGCTAGGATTAGAACCTAGGTCCTCCTGACTCCCAGGGCCATGCTCTATCTACTAAGGCACACTGCTTCTCTACTACCCCACGCTGCTTCATGGTCAGTGGTATCTTCTTCAAGTACAAAGGACAATAATTATATGTATATATATATGTATATGTATATATATATATATATATATATATATACACACACACAGGATAAAATTGACATATGAAAGAAGTGTGCTGCTAAAAATCAGGTATCAGAAAAGCACAGAAATTGAGTTTGAAGTCTCAAGCAGGGTAAAACAGAGAAATAAGAATGTTTTATGGGACCAAAATGTGATCAGGCAAAATGATGGGTTCATACCAAGCATCCTGAAGAGACAGGTGGGATCAGTGTATGGATCACTGTGCCAGGGGAAATGTGGTCTGCTGAGGCTGTAATCAACATTTCCGGGCCATCTGGTGGAATTTGTGTTCCAGAAGGCAGGGTAGTTATCAGTCCCATGACGTCCAATTCTGGAGCAAAAGTTTGCGGGATCCCAGAATATGACAGTGTCACGTTGGTCACCTCAGCATGAGAAATGGGTTTTCTAGTACTGCCCACTGTCTGATCTGAAGATGTCAACTCTGTTACTGAAGATCTCTCAGTTGTTTCAGATTTGGACTTGGTGATGTTGTTTTGTAAATGCGTAGTCTGACTTCTCTGAGTCTGGAAGACTCCTGAAGAAGGAGATGTTAATTTGGAGGTTTCTGCAAAATCAGGCACTGTGGTTCCCTCTGGAGATACCCCTGAGGAACTTGAAGGTTTGAGCACAATGTCAGGGATTTGGTGTGAAACTGGCCTTGGAGTCAATAGTAGCTTGGTAAATAATGGGGATGGAAATGTGAAAGGTTCTCTAGAAAGAAGACCATCCATGGTTTGCCCTGTTGACACAGTTTCGAGTTCAGCATGAGGTCTCACTGAGTCTTCTGTCATTGTTGCTGTTGAGAAAAGCAGCAGAGGAAATGTTAGGCATTTACTTACACAAAATGGAAAAGACAAGTTCTCAAAGTGTCTAGGTCTTTCAGATTACACTGAAGATTTGTTCCCCAGCACTAAGAGCAGGAGATCTGGATTCTAGGTCAGTTGCTCTGCCACTTGTCTGGTGTGTGACCTTGGGAGAGTCACTTAATTTATCTGTGCCTCATTTACCTTATGTGAAAAATGGGGGTAAATCCTCCCCTTTCCGACCTAGAATAGGAGCCCAACATATGTCCCATTTTCCCCATGTAGGGCAGAGCCCTGTAAAACTTTATTTTCTTTTATCTACCCTAGCACTTAGTACAGTGTCTGGCACATAAGTGCCTAACAAGTACGGTAAAAATGTTGCCTATTAATAATGATAATAATAATAACATCGGGACTGGTCTTCATGAGAAGCTCAAGGTCATGCACTCTTTTTTATGGCATTTGTTAAGCGCTTATTCTGTGCCAAGCACAGTACTAAGCTGTTAAGATACTAGATAATCGGGTTGGACATAGTCCCTGTCCCACATACAGCTCACAAACTTAATGCCTGTTTTACATATGTGGGAACTGAGGCACAGAGAAGTGACATGACTAGCCCAAGATCACATAGCAGGTAAGTGGTGGAGTTGGGATAAGAACCCGGGACCTCTGACTCCCAGGCCCAAGCTCTATCCACTAGACCATATTGCTTCTTTCTCCAAGAACCTCCCTCCACCACACTGCTCTAATCCTACCTCTCTACTTTAGGAATGAGCGTCAGTTGAGATGGAGTATCTTTATAAACTATATTGGGGAAAATATATAATTTGTAGATCCAGGGTGCATTCACTGGTTTCTTGTGTTAGGTCTATTACTGACACTAGATTGTGTGATATCGATCTGTTTTTTTGTATCTATTTTAGACTGCGTGCTCTTTTAGGGCAATACGTCTCTCTTTATGCACAGTGTAGACACGCATAAAAATATTTAATGATGATCACGATGACATACAGACAGCTTAATCAAATGTGATCTGCGTACCCAAGGGGACGGTCCTGGCAGAAAGTCATAGTCATTATTGAACTAAAGTTTGAAAATAGCTTAAGGATAGAGAGCTTCAGAGACTGAGAAGCAGCATGGCGTAGTGGAGAGAGCACAAGCCTGGGAGTCAGAAAGTCATGGGTTCTAATCCCGGCTCTGCCATGTGTCTGCTGTGTGACCTTGGGCAAGTCATGTCACTTCTCTGGGCCTCAGTTACCTCATCTTTAAAATGGGGATTGACACTGTAAGCCCTATTTGGGACATGGACTGTGTCCAAACCGATTTGCTTGTATCCACCCCAGAGCTTAGTACAGTGCCTGGCACATAGTAAGTGCTTAATAAATACAATAATAATAATTATTATTATTATTTATTTTATCCAGAGGTTGAGAAATAGTTGAGTCGCTAAAAACAATCCCCTGAACTAGTGACAAATGTAGATTAAAAATGGGGTAAGTCCAGTAAATAAATATCTATAAATCAATCCATCATATTTATCGAGAGCTTACTATGTGCAGAGCACTATACTAAGCATTTGGGAGAGTTCAACACAATTGGATTACTGCATCAGCCTCCTCTCTGATCTCCCATCCTCCTGCCTCTCTCCACTTCAGTCTATACTTCACACTGCTGCCCGGATCATCTTTGTGCAGAAATGCTCTGGGCATGTTACTCCCCTCCTCAAAACTCTCCAGTGGCTACCAATCAACCTACACATCGGGGAAAAACTCCTCAATCTCAGCTTCAAGGCTATCCATCACTTCACCCCCTCCTACGTCACCTCCCTTCTTTCCTTCTACAGCCCAGCCCGCACCCTCCACTCCTCTGCTGCTAACCTCCTCACTGTGCCTCATTCTCGTCTGTCCCGCCATCGACCCACCAACATCCTCCACACATCCACCAGGCTAGCTCTCTTCCTCCCTTCAAAGCCTGAGAGCTCACCTCCTCCAGGAGGCCTTCCCAGACTGAGCCTCCTCTTTCCTCTCCCCCTCCCCATCCCCCCCCACCCTACCTCCTTCCTCTCCCCACAGCACCTGTATTTATGTTTGTACAGATTTATTACTCTATTTATTTTACTTGTACAAATTGACTATTCTATTTATTTTGTTAATGATGTGCATCTAGCTTTACTTCTATTTATTCTGATGACTTGACACCTGTCCACATGTTTTGTTTTGTTGTCTGTCTCCCCCTTCTAGACTGTGAGCCCATTGTTGGGTAGGGACCATCTCTATATGTTGCCAACTTGTACTTCCCAAGTGCTTAGTACAGTGCTCTGCACACAGTAAGCGCTCAATAAATATGATTGAATGAGTGAATGAACAACATAGCAGACATATTCCCTGCCCACAAGAGCTTGCAGTATGGAGGGATCTTACAGCAATTTTCTTTCCTTCAGATTGTGCCTTGGTTTGGAGTGTTTTTGGTAATGATACAATACCTGTGAAGGTTGTCTGGGCATCAATAGGCACAGATGTTTTTCCTGGAACAAATGTATCTACGGCATCCATCATATGAGGTGTCATTGCTGTTGGCTGCATTTTCTGTGTTGATTCTGAATCTGATGCCAATACACCTGTAAAGAATCAAAGGACTATCTTCTCAGTCTACATATTTCCTCCCCATTCAAGAGTTCAAAAGGCTTTTTCAACTTCAGGCTCCAGTGTGGATTTAAAAAACTACAATTATGTGAGATTAAATTTTGATGTCCACCTAATCCCTAGAGGACAGGTTGTCAGACCACAGAGGGAGATTCTCAGTGGCAGAGACATCTTATCATTGGGCCAATGTGGGTGAAAATCACAAAGGACAGCTACTTAAGTACCCCCTCCCCCTCCACTAACGTTTCTTAACAACCACAATACAGAAACCAATAATCAAAATGAATCCTCAAAATCCTGGTGAGCAGCCTTCATGAGAAAGGGGAGAAATTGAATACTGCTGTAGCAAAATGGATCTGCTGGTTAACTTTTTGTAACGCTATTGGATGGATTAATTGGTAAACTGGAAATGGACTTGAAAGTAAAAGTAAAAAAAACAAACAGCAGACACTTACAGTCTCCAGGATAAACACATTTAAGGGTGACTTCATCAAGAATCATGTTTTTTGAACAGTATGGCAAGCATCCCTCAACCCTATGTAGAAAAACTAAAATAAATTACTACTATTCCTGAAATTGAATTAGGAAAAGAATTGTCAGCATAGCATATTTAAAAGAAGGCATTCTTTCCAAAGGCAATTCTATTCCCAGAACTTAACTCGGAGGGATTTTCCATTTATGAGCTTTGAATTTACATCCTCATCCTCTGGAAACACCCAATTGTAAATGTCACAAGCAGTATCATTCTGCTGGTACAAAGTAGTTTCTTCAATACAGGTATAAGTTGGGAATGATTGCAATGTAAGACTGGTGTGTAGTGATCATACATATTTGGCCAACTTGCCCAAGATCACACAGCAGACAAGTGGCAGAGTTAGGATAAGAACCCAGGTCCTTCTAACTCTCAGGTTGGTGCTCTATCCACTAGGCCATACCGTTCCCTGCCCTCAACAATCTTAGAGTCTAGAGGGGAACACAGACATTAATATAAGTAATGTATAATATATAGTTTATAGATAGGTACATAAGTTCTGTGGGGTTGAGAATGGGGTAAATACAATACAAGAAGAGAATGGAGAACCATGAGAATCATTAGGGTTCCCCAACATTAAGCACTTCAACCGAGCCTAATTTCATCAATCAATCGATCGATCATATTTATTGAGCATTTACTGTGTGCAGAGCACTGTACTAGCAGTGTGGCCCAGTGGAAAGAGCATGGGCTTGGGAGTCAGAGGTCATGGGTTCTAATCATGGCTCTACTGCTTGTCAGCTGTGTGACTCTGGGCAAGTCACTTAACTTCTCTGTGCCTCAGTTACCTCATCTGTAAAATGGGGATTAGGACTGTGAGCCCCATGTGGGATAACCTGATCACCTTGTATCCTCCCCAGTGCTTAGAACAGTGCTTTGTACATACTAAGTGCTTAACAAATGCCATTGTTGTTATTATTATTATTATTATTATTATTATTATTACTACTAGGAATTTGGGAGAGTACAAAATAACAGAGTTGGCAGACACATTCCCTAATCTTACAGCGTAGGCAAATTTCCAGTTGTCCCAAACAGAATTTTTTAGTAATGTATTGATTGTGCTTTAATAATCCACAGTCCTAACTCAGCTTTTGAAGTATTATCTCTCTCTATTTTTAGTAGGCAATGAAGATCATAGAGCTAGTGGTTACGTACATCGTTCCTTGCTTTCGGCTAGTCTTGTTCCACTGGGGCATGGAGTGCAACACACCAGCAAGATAGGCAGGGGTAAAGTGCCTGGTAAGGTATTCTAGGTGCAGTGCCCATTTCTGGCTAAAGTCACGGCAGCATCACGATGATGCCCTACTTTGGCACTAGGAGCTGGCAGACAGCTTCCATGGAAACCACAGCTGTCTTGGCCGTTCATGTAAACCAGCTTTTTTTCCAGGCTCCTACTGGATCTGTCCACCTAGCAGAATCCTCTAAGTTATTCGTCACTCAGAAACCTTCAGCACCTGAAATCCACTAATAGCCCATTCATTCATTCAATCCTATTTATTGAGCACTTAATGTGTGCAGAGTCCTGTATTAAGCACTTGGGAGAGTACAATATAACAACAGACACATTCCTTCCCACAACAAGCTTATACTTTGCCAAAGCTTAAAAGCAGGACAGACCCAAACAACTCTCCTGACTTCTTAATCAATCAATCAAGGTGTGGATTACTAAAGCACCTTTTTTGTCTGATCAATCAACTAATAAATTATATTTATTGAGAGCTTACTGTGCACAGGCCACTGTAGTATGCAGTTGGGAGAGTACAACATAACAATATGACAGACACATTCACTGCCCTCAACCAGCTTACCATCTAAAGGAGGAGACACAGCATCGTAATAAGCATTTGGGAGAGTACAATACAACAGAGTCAAAAGTTACAACCCCTGCCCACAGCGAGCTTACAGTCTGGGCCCAAATTGCTCAGATTTCCTCAAGCCCTCAAGCCCAGGGAGCTCATATATACCCTCCCTACTCTCCAGCTGAGGAGGGTGTGATCATCATCTACTAGTAATTATGTGCAGGAGAAAAAGATGAGATGGATTGGTGAGTGTGGAAGAGCAACTGCATAATGGGAATATGCTTCCAGGCACAAGACAGGTGCATGTTTTTCAGGCCTGTAAGGACTACAGTATTTTTGAAATCATAGTAAAGTTTGGTACATGCTGGTTTAAATGGGGAATGGTACTTACGGTGGAAGAAATTTACAAGACAGTGCTTCAGGATCACTACATGTCCTAATGCACGGGGTAGCACAAGGCTCATATCTCCATTCACACATCCTTCTATATGGGATGGCTGCCTGAATTTCTGAAAAAACAAAACACCCCCCCCCCCCAACAAAAATGGGCATTTTGTATTCCCTTTTTAAGAGCTAATTTTCAACAAAGATAGGTGATGTCATACAGTGTGTTGTTTGGAAATTTGTAAATTATACACTGGAAGATGAAACTCCACCTCCCCTTCCAGAAGAATTCTAAGATGTCCTCTCCTAGCATCCTGCTTGATGAGAGACAGAGACAATTTTAGGCAAAGATAGGTGACTTCACACAGTGCGTTGTTTGGAAATTCTTACATTATACACTGAAACAGAATTCCACCTCCCCTTATAGAGGAATTCTAAGATGTCAAGCTCTGCACAAAGCACTTAATACAGTGCTCTGCACATAGTAAGTGTTCAATAAATATAATTGATTGATGTCACTTCCTATCGTGTTGCTTGCTCAGACTCAATGAAAGTATAATATAAAGGCAATTGTTTTGCATTTCAAATTAGAAAAGCATGACTACCCTTTACAAAATAATTATTTGGTGAGCTTTAATAATATTATCTCTGAATTTAACCTACAGGAGTTAGAAGGAAAAATAAAAACGTTTTTTATCTTGATAGTTAAAACACCCTCGTGTAACATCTTTTTACTGAATAATTTGTGAGTTTTGAGGTTGTGGGGGGGAATAAATAGCTTACCTTCTATACTGAAACTACTGGACTGCTTAAACTCTTCAGAATTATCATATTTGGACACTTTGACACTGGAGTCAATAAAGGTAATAAAAAAACCTTTCTTGCTGTGTAATTCAAAGGCACTAGAACCTGGAATCCAGAGACCCTGGTGGTGGAAAAATGTAGCTGTCTGCTGAAAGGCTGTATTTGCTTCCCATTGTTCCAAGGTAATAGATTCGTCACCGTGGACATAGAGAAAGTAGTTTGGCCTTTCAGCTGATTCCAGAGAGACAAGTGTCAGTGCTGAAACAGAGGAAGCAATACAAGTGCTCAGTATAGTGCTCTGTGCTCAGTAATTACAATTGAATGAATGAATGAAGCAATCAGGCAGGTTTTCCCAGCAGAAACCAAAGGGGAAATGATAGATTAAAGTACGCTTTACGAATGGAATTGCACTAATAAAATTGCCAACCTATAGGATTGATACTCTAAATAGACAAAGTAAAAGGAATCGTTAAAATACAGAAATACTCAATGGGAGAAGCAATAGTAACACTAGTAAAATAGGCTGACATGATACCTTTCTGAGAGATGCAGAATGCATTACATATCAACAAAAGGTCTTGAGAGTTCAGTTTTTGAAGACATAATATTTAGTTCCAGTTTTAACAATATGGATATTATTGAATTAATCAATGTTTTTTGTTGAGCTCTTATTCCCACTAAATCATTAAGGAAGAACTCGGGTGGCACCAGAAAAAGGTCAAATTTTGGTACAACTAGACATTTATGTTGCCTTACACTCTCAATACCTTTTTTGGTATTTAATGCATTGTGCATCTCTCTCTGAGAACAGTATCATGTAATTCCATTTTATTAGGGTTACTACTGTTTCTGGCCTAGTTGAAAGACCTTGAAGGCCTTGGAAGTCAGAAGGATCTGGGTTCTCATTCCAGCTCTGCCACTTGCCTGCTGTGTGATGATGGACAGGTCACTTCACTTCTCTGTGCCTCAGTGACCTCATCTATAAAATGGAGATGAAGACTGTGAGCCCCATGTGGGACATGGACTGTGTCCAACTTGATTAGCTTGTATGTATACCAGAGCTTAGTACAATAACTAGCACATAGTAAGCGCTTAACAAATACCATTAAGAAAAAGTATTTTTTTCTTTAAGGATTGCTATTACTTCCAATTAGAGCATCAATCCTGTACGTGGGCAGTTTTCAAGAGACGGCAATCACTGTCTCAAAACCACCAGACAACATGAACAGAAAGGCATGAGAAAGTGAGAAGGATGATTTCTTGTGTACACTTGAGGTACATAACAGGGATGCTTACATCATATGCATACATTTACAAGCCAATTTCCCAAGTAACCAAAAAAAAGTCAGTTTTTCTCTTGCCATTATTCTGCCTATTCTGGCAGATCAGCTGACCAAACACTTTCACTTCCACATAATTAGGAAAAAAATTCTCACCCTTCTGTCTTACACGTCCTAGAAATTTTCCCATGTTTTACAAGTCAAGCATTAAAAAAAAAATTTAGTGTTTGCATTTTGAAAATACTTCTTTTGATTCTTTAGTTGTGAATGATTCTCTGACTGGTGGTGATTCCCAACAGTCAAATTTGATATGCAGTTGTCACAAATCCAGATTTTTTTATAGTATTTGTTAAGCGCTTACTGTATGCCAGGCACTATACTAAGTGCTAGGATAGATGAAAGGTAAGCGTATTGGACACAGTCCCTGTCTCACATAGGGCTCACAATCAAAATCCCCATTTTCCAGATGAGGTAACTGAGGCACCGAGAAGTGAAGTGGCTTGCCCAAGATCACACAGCAGACAAGTGGCACAGGCAGGATTAGAACCCATCTCCTTTTGACTTCCAGGCTCATGCACTTTCCACTAAGCCATGCTGTTTCCTACCCATGATCAGCTTACATTATAGAAGGGGAGACAGATATTAATATAAATGACTAAATTAAAGTCTGTGCATGTGTTATGGGACTGAGAGAGGGGAAGGTGTTTCTCCAAACATACATACACCCCCACTCAGGTGCATATAAACACACACACACACACACACACATGTGCACACACACACACACACACACACACTCAGTCTAGGCAATTGTACTTTCCATTAATGTTCTCTGTAGCAGAAGAAAGCTTTCATATCAATGCAAGGAGAAAAAGATTCTCTTCCTAAAATCCGATCTTCAAGATCAAAATTATGGAAGCCAATAATTCAGAAGCAGCATTGTGACCTGGGGCAAGTCACTTAACTCCTCTGTGCCTAGTTTTATCATCTGTAAAATGGGGATTGACACTGTAAATCCCATGTGGTACATGGACTATGTCCAGTCTTATTTGCTTCTATCTACTCCAGCACTTAGTACAGTGCCTGGCACAAAGTAAGCACTTAGCAAATACCATTAAAAAAAACTGGCTTCTAAGCCCAACTCTACCACTTGCCTGCTGTGTAACTTTCGGGAAGTCACTTACTTCTCTGTTCCTCAAATGCCTCATCTGTAAAATGGGGATTCCATATCAGTCCTCTTGCCTATTTAAACTATGAGCCTCATGAGAGACCAAAGACTGTGTCCAACCTAATTATCTTGTATGTACCCCAGCCCTTAGTACAGTCCTAGGCACATAGTAAGTGTTAAATACCACAATTATTATCATTAGTAGTAGTAGTAGATTGCAAGCTCCTCCTTGAGATTGTAAAGTCCTTGAAGGCAAGACTATGTCTACCAACTCTTTTGTATTGTCCTCTCCGAAACACTGCACATGATAACTGCTCAATAAATACCACTGATTGATTGATGGACTATTGCTGTATGTGCAATGACATCCTCTTTATTTGAACAAACACCACTACTCCTGTCATCTCAGTGATGTTTCCTGAATTCAGAGATTTATTCTCGCTATTATGTCAACTTGGATATGTTGATCTTCATTCATCGTTCCAAGGGTTCCTTGTTTTCTTGGGGCTTTGCTTGACATTGACAAGATAATTCTAAGCAAATTTAGAAACCGAGAGGCTGAGATGGGAAAATTTTAAATGAGTGTTATTTGGAATTACCAATTTCATTATCTTGCATTGCAGTACTAATGCATGTACTTACGAGTAAGGAGTCAAAGAAATACCTTTGCCAAAAAATAAGAGCTTTGTCTTATTTCTCAATATATACTCACATGAATCTTTTTCTCTGAAAAGACCTGGCGTTATCATGAAATAGAAAAAAGCATTGTCATGTGTATGACTTCTTGGTAAAGGAAGGATTTTTCTACTGATAACATCAACTCCCAGAACAGTATCACTGTGACCATAATTAGCCAAAATATATGGTCCTTCTCCCAGTCCTAGGAAAACAAAAGTAATGGAAATTTTCATTTGTAAGAGGAAAAATTCAATTGTTAACGGCTATTTCAAATATAAATTTTGAAGAACATATTAATAAATGTAGAAACTATGATGAATAAGCAGTGGGGTTATACTTTGACTCATGAAAGCCACTTTTTAATATGCTCATCCCACATCTTCCTGTTGTGAAGTTGTCAGAGTATCGCAACTTCACCATGGCACATCAAAAATCTCCAGTGGCTACCAATCAACCTACACATCAGGCAAAAACTCCTCACCCTCAGCTTCAAGGCTCTCCATCACCTCGCCCCCTCCTACCTCATCTCCCTTCTCTCCTTCTACAGCCCAGCCCATACCCTCCGCTACTCTGCTGCTAATCTCCTCACTGTGCCTCATTCTCGCCTGTCCCGCCGACGACCCCCAGCCCACATCCTCCCCCTGGCCTGGAATGCCCTCCCTCCACACATTCGCCAAGCTAGCTCTCTTCCTACCTTCAAAGCCCTACTGAGAGCTCACCTCCTCCAGGAGGCCTTCCCACACTGAGCCCCTCCTTCCTCTCCTCCTCCTTCCTCTCCCCATCTCCCCCGCCTTACTTCCTTCCCCTCCCCACAGCACCTGTATATATGTATATATGTTTATATGTATTTAATACTCTATTTATTTTATTTGTACATATTTATTCTATTTATTTTATTTTGTTAATATGTTTTGTTCTGTTCTCTGTCTCCCCCTTCTAGACTGTGAGCCCACTGTTGGGTAGGGACCGTCTCTATATGTTGCCAACTTGTACTTCCCAAGCGCTTAGTACAGTGCTCTGCACACAGTATGCGCTCAATAAATACAATGGAATGAATGAATGAACATCAAGTAGAAAACAAGCTAGGTATTTCTGGCTCAATGACAATATGCTATTTTTCTCTTAATTGATCTAAATATTTGGATAATTCTAGTCCCAGGAATATTCTTTCATGACTGTGATCATTATGTGCATTTATTGAGGGTTCACAAGGGTTACTGTTTACAAGGCATGATTATAGGCTGTAAACAAAATTTGAGTAAAAATTTGATTACATATTATTGCCACCTAGACTTTTATAATCTAAATAAAGATTTTACAGTCCTTTAGACTCTAAATTTACCTTCTAGGCCCTAAGCTCATTGTGGGCAGGGAATGTGTCTATCAAATCTGTTATAGACAGTACTTTGCACACTGTAAGCACTAAGCATGGGCCTGGGAGTCAGAAGGACCTGGGTTCTAATCCTGCCTCCACCATATGTCTTCTATGTAACCTTGGGCAAGCCACTTCACTTTTCTGTGCCTCAGTTCCCTCATCTGTGAAATGGAGATTAAGAATGTGAGCCCCATGTGGGACAGGGACTGAGTCCAACCTGACAACCTAGTATCCACCCCAGTGCTTAGTACAGTGCCTGGCACATAGCGCTTAACAAATCACAATAAAAAATAAAAAAATACATTTGATGAATTGATTGACTGATACCACAAAACTTATGGAAAGGCACAACCTGATAAATGCACAGCATTCTTTAAAAAAGAAAACAAACTTTTATACCTTGGCCTCAATTTTCCAGATAAATGATTTTCGTCTTGAAAGTATCTACAGTATTTAGGTTAAATATATATTTCAGGCCAGAAATGTAAGGATAATCTTAGTGAGGAGCAACCATTGTCTATAAGTTCTCAGGGAATTGCTGTGTTCCTTTCTCTTTCCAGTATGTGTATACATAATCAGCACTTGCATATATATTTGCCACTCCTCTTGAGTGTTTCTCTAAGAGGACATTCAAAAGAAGCCTTTCAGTCACACTGACAAAAGCCCAATAAAATCTAATCATCACTAGAATCAGTAAAATCATCGTCTAAGACAGAGGGAGAAAGGAAGAGAGCTTTGTAATGTTTCAGAGTGGTTGAAAATCTCCTGTGTAATACACTTCTTAAGGAAGCACAAATTTTAAAAAAAGGCAAAATCCTGGCTAGTCAAGAAAAGGAGCAACTGTCTATAAAAATTATTTGAGGCTGAGAGAAGTAGCCTTGGCCATAACTGCTATGACTTAGATTTCTGTAAAACTCAAGTCTAACTGTAAATTTCTTGTCAAGCATGGCCCAGCCTCCCACCCTGATATCACGTCTCTGTTATGCACTGCTCCTCATTGTCGACTTCTGGCAGTAGGCTTGATAGGAATGCAATGTTAGGCCCTTGTCCTAATAAGGATGTCCAGTTTCACCAGGAATCGTAGAAGGCCAGACCATATAAGGGGCAGCCCAGTTCGCTTCGCCGTCATTTGTCTGTGCCCTGATACTTTACAACTTCCAGGAATCCTGGAGCAGCCTGAAGCAGTCCTCGACTCCTTCAAGTTACACTTGAAAGAATCTGGATTACCGGACTTTTTCTGGATTTCTGTGACCGAAGTTACCAAGGGGCTTAGCCCCTCCTTAGTCGCCAAATGTAAACGCACGAAAGAATGAAGCCAAAATGAAAAATAGGATCAACAAGCACAGACAGAAAAGAAGCACAAATTATCAACTCCTTCTGCAAAGAGATGCTTTACTCAGAATCCCTGTGGCAATATGGAGCGAGAATTACTAATTAAGAATCCTTTCCCATAGCAGTGGAAGGCTTCTGAGCTTGTTAAAAACTTTTATTAAGGTGTTTCTGGATAAATGTATTCACCTGTGAGCCTTTAAAAATGTTTTGCAGTATGTTCAATATCTAGAAGTACACAGTATAGAGCCAAAGGACCTGTGGTATTAGCCAATCTACAGTTGTTTTTTGAGATATTAGCCAGAAAGCAACTCGGGGTCTCAGTAAACATGTCGAAATAACAAGAACTGAAGCCAACAAAAGGACTGAATTACAAATTGTAGGAAAGGAAAAAAAGGGGACTAACTACAGCAAAATTGGAATTACACAGACATTGACCCAAACATCCAAGTCCCTAATGTGTTGTAAACGGTTTTATTTGGAAAAAAAATATAAGCCGGGTGGGGCGGGTGTGTGGGGGCGGGTGTGTGGGGGCGGGCGCATACTTTCAAGGGCATCAACTTTTTATTTTGACTTTGTAGATAAACTTTGGGGTAGAGCATAAAGTTCTACCCTCCATATATGCCAGACCACCATTTTCCCCTTATTAAGGTCACACCTCCTCCAAGAGGTCTTCCCTGATTAAGCCCTCTTTTTTCTAGCTCCCTCTCCCTTCTGCATCATCTTTGCACTTGGATTTGTGTCCTTTGGACATTTGATATTCACCCCACAGCACTTATGGACATATCTACAAATCATCTATTATAAATTATTTATTTATATTAACGTCTGTCTCCCCCTCTAAGACCGTAAGTGCACTATGGGTAGGGAGCGTCTCTATAAACTCTCTTGTATTGCACTCTCCCAAGCACTTTGTACAGAGCTCTGAACCAGCAAGCACTCAATAAGTATCATTTTATGATGAAGATAAAGGTGGAAGGATAGTAGGGGTTTAGGCCTTTGAGAGGATAGGGAAGAGGGACAGGAAGCAAAAGGAGGCTCATGGAGGAAAAAGGGAGGAGAAAAGAGGGAAGGAAGAAGGAGGAAAAGGAAGAGAGAAAAAGACAGAAAGAAGAAATGAGAAAGGATTCAGCTCTACCGTCTTCACCGCCACTTTTATTCACTCATTCAATTCATTCAGTCATAGTTACTGAGAGCTTACTGTGTGCAGACCACTGTACTAAGCACTTGGGAAAGTACAATACAACACTAAACAGTGACATTCCCTCCCCACAACGAGCTTACAGTCTAATGGACACAGCATAGTGTAGTGGCTAGAACGTGGGCCTGGGAGTCAGATCTTGGATTGACTTGTTTGTCCGCTGTGTGACTTTGAGCAAGTCACTTCACTTCCCTAGGCTTCAGTTAGCTCATCTGTAAAATGGGGATTGAGACTATGAGCTCCATGTGGGACAGGGACTGTGTCCAACCCGATTTGCTCATATTTTATTATTATTATTATTATTGATGACATTTGTTAAGCGCTTACTATGTGCAAAGCACTGGTCTAAGCACTGGGGAGGATACAAGGTGATCAGGTTGTCCCACGTGGGGCTCACAGTTTTCATCCCCATTTTAGAGATGAGGTAACTGAGGCACAGAGAAGTGAAGTGACTTGCCCAAGGTCACACAGCTGACAATTGGTGGAGACGGGATTTGAACCCATGACCTCTGACTCCCAAGCCCGTGCTCTTTCCATTGAACCAAGCTTAATACCCTGCTCGGCACATAGTAAGTCTTAACAAATACCATAATCATTATTATTATTATTAGTGGGGGGAGACAGACATCAATACAAATAAATAAGAATTACAGATATGGACATAAGTGTTGAGGGGCTGGGAGCAGGGAGGAGCAAGTCAGGGTGACTCAGAAGGGAGTCACCAGGTGATGGAGTCAGATGTATTTCATGAGCCAAGGGCCCATGGACAGAGAATGTCCACCTCCGCACCCCACTTCCTCTGACTGGTCACTTCCAAGGATCTACTGGGATTGTTGCAGGAAGCACACATTCCAAGACCATTGAGGTGCAAGCTCTCCATGGGCCCTCAAGAGTGCTGCTTTGCTGTGCTGCCCTTTGACTGGGTTGGTCAACAGTCACAGCTGTGGCTGTGTACTTTCCCAAGAGCTTAGTAATAATAATAATAATGGCATTTGTTAAGCACTTACTATGTGCAGAGCACTGTTCTAAGCGCTGGGGGGGATACAAGGTGATCAAGTTGTCCCACGTGGGGCTCACAGTCTTAATCCCCATTTTACAGATGAGGGAACTGAGGCTCAGAGAAGTTAAGTGACTTGCCCAAGGTCACACAGCCGACATGTGGCAGAGCTGGGATTCGAACCCATGACCTCTGACTCCAAAGCCCATGCTCTTTCCAGTGAGCCACACTGTTTCTCCTAAGTACAAGTGTGGTGCACACTGTAAGCACTCGATCAATATGATTGACTGCCTGCTGACTGGCTGACCGACGTGCTCTGGAGCACTGACTCCCAGGATCGCCCCTGGGACATCCAGATGGACAAATATGTGTGAAGTTGGGGGGTGAATGGCACCTACCCATCAGACCCTAAAGCAGGGTTGGGGGGAGACATTGGCAATGCAGCATGGCATCTGATGGGAAGTCAATAAGCAGCAGTGGTGGTGGAGATCCCACCTTTCTCTTCCAACTTCCTGCCAGCAAGAAGGCAAAAATCCCTCCTCCATCTTGTCTCCACTTCCAGCTCAAAGGAGTAGGGTAGATGTGGGGCACAAGGCTGGCTACAGCTGCCAGCCCTGGACCAAAAAGTGATGAGATAAAATCATTGTACTCTCCCAAAAGCTTAGTACAGTACACACAGGAAGTACACAATAAATGAGATTGATTCAATGAACTAGCTATTACCCAGTTACCAGAGTTACTGTGGTTGGCATTTGTTAAGTGCTTACTATGTTCCAGGCACTGTACTAAGCACTGGGGTAGATATGAAGTAATTGGGTTGGACACATTCCCTGTCTCACATAGGGTTCACAGTCTTAATCCTCATTTTACAGGTGAGGTAACTGAGGCCTGGAGAAGTGAATAATAATAATAATAATTATGGTATTTGTTAAGCAGTTACTACGTGCTAGGCACTGTACTAATCACTGGGATGGATACAAACAAATTGGGTTGGACACAGTCTCTGACCTGCATGAAGCTCACAGTCTCAATCCCCATTTTACAGATGAGGTAACTGAGGCCCAGAGAAGGGAAGTGACTTGCCCCAGGTCACACAGCAGACAAGTGGCAGAGCCGGGATTAGAACTCAGGTCATTCTGACTCTCAGGCCTGTGCCCTATCCACTACTGTGTGCACAGCACTGTGTTAAATCCTTGGGAGAGTACAATGGAACAGAGTTAGTAGTCATGCCTCCTGGAGGCCTTCCCAGACTGGGCCCCCTCCTTCCTCTCCCCCCATCCCCCCACCCTACCTTCTTCCCCTCCCCACAGCATATGTTTGTACAGATTTATTACTCTATTTTACTTGTACATATTTACTATTCTATTTATTTTATTTTGTTAATATGTTTTGTTGTCTGTCTCCCCCTTCTAGACTGTGAGCCCACTGTTGGGTAGGGACCGTCTCTATATGTTGCCAACTTGTACTTCCCAAGCGCTTAGAACAGTGCTCTGCACACAGTAAGTGCTCAATAAATACGATTGAATGAATGAATGAATGAAGGAATGAATGAATGAATGAATGAATGAATGTCATCTGCAGGAGCTGTAAAATTTTTACCCACCCACTCAACTGCTGAGCGGCAGCTGACCTTCTGACAATGTGCCAAGACGTGATCGCCTTACTTGGGTAGCCTTGTCCCTGGTTCCGCTTCCAAAAGACACCTCAATGTTTTGAGACCCATCCTTGTCCACAATATGGTTCTACACTATATTTTACTATAGGTGAAGAAAAATTTGGGCTCTGTGTGCAGAGCATGCTAATAATCAATCAGTGGTATTTATTGAGTGCTTACTATGTGCAGAACACTGTACCAAGCGCTTGGCAGAGTACTATACAATTAGCATTAGCAGCACGAGCTTAGCAGTCTAAAGGGGGAGACAGGTGTTAATACTGGATTCTCCCAAGTGCCTAGTACAGTGCTTTGCACACGGTAAGTACTCAATAAATACGATTGAATGAATGAATGAATAAATCATTTATAACATATAATTTAAAGATACATACATAAGTGCTGTGGGGTTGGGGGCGGGGAGAATATCAAATGTCCTAAGCACTTGGGGAAGTACAATATACCAGAGTAGGCAGATACAATCCCTACCCATAGGAGTTTACAGTTTAAAAGGGGAGATAGATGTTAAAATAGATTAGGGATTGGGGAAACAGTAGGGTATTTCATTTTACGGAGGAAGGAATTTTAATTGAGGAACCATTTTTAAGAGAAACTCGAAACAGTTAAAATTCAACAAAATGAAATTTTCTAATTACATAACTTTAGAAAATATTCCCTAATTCTAAACATCAATGATAGAATTCTCCTTACCCGCTAGTTTTTGACTAAAATATCAATTTTTTCAGAAATATAAAAATAAACTTACAGGTATGTGATTATTAAATGAACCCTTTAAGGGCCCTTATGGTTCTAGACTATCAAATTTTTAGTAGAAAACTCTAATTTCTCATGTTCATTTTTTTATCTGCAGAATAATCCTTTACATAAATAGTTTAAAAAGAATGCTTGAATATTTTGATAGCACTTGACACATGTAACAAGGCAATAGAATTCATTTCAAAGCTGTCCCTTCCCACCACCCCCTCCACTTATACTGTTACTTTTTCGTCGCCTGAGCCTGGTTTTGTTTGTCACTCTCTCCCACTCCCTCTGTCATTCCTCCCTATTTTCTCTCCTTTTTGACTGCTCAGCAATCCTTCCCATTTTCCATCCTTCCTCAGGTTTGTTGACTCCTCCACTCTCCAGGGACGGCAGTGACGTTCTTTTTTCCAGAAGCTCGCACGCAGGCACTGACGGCTGTCTTTCCCCACCACCTCCCCCATAAGCCATCTGGTTTCCACAAGA
Organism: Tachyglossus aculeatus; assembly: GCF_015852505.1. NCBI lineage: Eukaryota > Metazoa > Chordata > Mammalia > Monotremata > Tachyglossidae > Tachyglossus > Tachyglossus aculeatus. The sequence continues at coordinate 29,382,150 of NC_052079.1, read as the reverse complement.
AATGCTACCTGCCCAGCATAACAGAATAAACTGGAAACCCCCCGATGGATCACCAAGTGAATTCAGAGAAATCAGATTTCTCCCAGGAACTGGTCGGTAGTTGGAGGCAAGTTTATCCAGCATCGAATCCATGGGAGACAGGAGGATCCCTGACCCCGGAAACTAGCTTTGGTGCTGTGCCCAAAAGTAGATAAAATTAGAAGGCAACAGACCCAAGGAACATGTCTATCAACTCTGTTATACTGTACTCTCCCAAGTGCTTAGTACAGTGCTCTACACACAGGAAGTGCTGGATAAATATCACTCACTGATGATTGACCCAAATGGCAATTTCTGGCCCAGATGGGTGGCCCCTAGTGGCATTCATCAATGGATTGTGTCTCCCATCAAAAATGAGCCTCGGTGTCATCTGGACTAAGAGCTTGTAAAGATTGTAAAGATGTGATGATTTGCCCAGTGATACCCACATTCTCTCTTCCTGTCAGCACACTTCAGTATAACAGATACCCCTTTGCTAAGTCATCCCAGCATATATGAGCACATGTGCGCATGCACTCTCTCTCTCTCTCTCTCTCTCTCTCTCTTAAACCAAACTGTCTAGTATGAAGTATGGGGAATAAAAATTTTCATTAGCAGGCCTACCCAGATTTGTACATTATCTGAATAAAGCCTGATTATATGCAAAGCATATCACTCAATAAATTTGATTGGATGAATGAATGTACTTAAATCAACACATTATCGTAGTTAACCATGGACCCAATGCCACTGAGAAGTTTCCTTTGACAAATGGCTAATCCCCATCAATTTTGAAAAAAAATGCTATGGGTGTTTTGAGGACTTAAGTGCTTAGATGATGTGAAAGTACTGATTTCGATATTCATGGATATAAAGTGGTGAGGTTAAAAAATAATCAGGGCAGGTCTCCTGGAGGAGAGGTGAGAAGCTGTGTCTTCAGAAGTATGGGCCTAGCTTAACTAACCCAATAGCCAAAGAGAAGATTAGAAGCACTAGAACAGCTATAAAGAACTTCAACTTGGCATGATGTTTGATTCTGTGTCGTAGGTCAATCTGTCAATTTGCCAACAACCTGCTACACAGCGATGACCTGCTCCTGCCCTGCCCATTCCTGCATCATTCCCATCTGTCCCTGCTAATGCTGTTACCTGCTCCTGCAGTCTGGTCCCCTTCACTGGCTGACATTGCCTTACTCTGACCAGCTTGAGCTGGGAGCGTGATGGTCTCCATTGTCTTCCCCAAACTCAAAGTATGCAGACCAAACTAATGACTTCGTTCATCAATTTGAGCAGGCCAATCAGCCATTACTAGCCTGTCCTGCCATGCCCCCATCCCATCTCACCAAGCCACTTGGAGTCAGCAGACTGAGGCTGCCAGTCTCCTGGTCCAGTTCCAGCATCCAGGCTTTGGAAGCAAGTCAAGGATCCTTCTTACCCATCATGGTCTGAGGCCAGACTGAAGGGACTTATACCCCACCGATGGTGGAAAACATTCCTCGCATGGTTGCCCAGTCCTCTCCACATCATCAAGAAGAAGCTCCTGACCATTACCCACAATTATCCATGCTCTTCATCCAGTGCACCCCAGTTTGCACACTCCACTCTTCTCAGGCCAACCTACTCAATTGGGCCTGATTCTCATTTCCCTTGCTCCTGACCTCTTGCTCACTCCCCACCTTCTGGCTAGAACTCTCTCCCCCTTCACATCCAATAATCCACTGCTCTCCCCATCTTCAAGGCCCTTCTTAAATCATATTTCCTCTAGGAGGCCTTTCTTGATTAATCTCTCTTTAGAGAGCTCTGACTTCTCTAGGGTTGGGGGAGCAATTTGTCATGGAGACCGGTTACTAACGTTGATGCCCTTTCTGCTCTACACAGTAGAACTGACATCTCTGCATCCCCTTAGGTGTTTTTCTTCATTTCAGTGAACACTTCCCCAAAGCTATTCATCAAGCCTGATCTCTCAAATAACCTTAATCTTCATAGCTTTCCTTGTCACTCTAAATAGAGAGACCCTTATTGCCCCACTACAGTAAACATTTCCTTAAGACTGGCCTCAAATAACTAGTAATTCAGGCCTGAGTAGGCCCTTTCACCAACTTAAATCTGGTCAATTGAAGTCAAATTGTATTCTGCCTATTACAAGGCTGAAAAATCGACTTGTCTTCAATTAAATCAAAAAAAGCAAGTGCTTTCAAATTATGTTGAATCCAGTGTAGTGTTGTACCATTCATTTACATTTGTTTTTAAAATTCACAAGCATCATTTTAAAACACTTTTTTTTTTTTTCATTTTGAAAAGTCTATCTCCAGGACCTAGCTTAACTAATTTGTAAATGTTCTGCTTAGAGGTAGTGATTTCTTATAGTGAATACTCTTTTTAAACAACTCCCTAATCTAAATTTTACATTTTATTTAAGAATAAAGGATGTAATCTGTTGCTTAATAGTCTACAACATTCTAGAGATTAATCAAAATCCAAAGGCATTCATGAAGCTTCAATTAAAAGAGATGAATTAACAGCTATAGTTTTGTCACAATTTTCACCCTTTATCTGTTCGCTAATAGGGTTTCTTCTAATTTATGGCATCTTTCACATTTGCAGAACAAACATGCTAATCATTCTTAACACCTGCAAGAATTAGTCACAAATTCTTCCTAAATAAAGAGAGTTCAAGGAACTGGGGATAAATAAAGACACTTTTGAAACATTGAGGCTGAGAAAATATTTCCGTGAAGGAATTTTGCAGAGATGGATCAAACGAAATGAGCAGTTTTGGTCATCAAAATAAACCCTTTCCTGCCAACTCAAACAATTCAAAGACAGAGCCCGAGGATGTATTTAATGAAGTAATGTTATTCTTTCAAAAAATCGTAACATACCTTGATTGAAATATTCACAGTCCAATGCTGAAATAGAAAAGTGGAAAAATATTAAACCTTAAAAATATTCGATCCAAGGCCAGGTCTGTCACCAGCAATCTAGAGACACCATAAGTAAAGCATAATTTGGCAACTTGTTCCAATCAAGAAAAATTACTTTGACTATGATATATTTGAATTAATTACAGCACTCTTCTAAGAGGTTATTAATAGGTGGGAAACATCTGGATCCAATTAGGAGGGTCAGCTTTTACCCTCTATACCATTAATTAATTTTTGACTGATTTCCCATCTACACAGTGGAAAAGAAAGTAAAATGTGTCAGGAAGCGAACCCAAAGTGAGCTTTTTAAAAACAACTTGCTTTAATCCCAACCACACAAACTTTATAGGTATGAAAAATGGTTATGGTCATAACACATTCCCCTTGGTCACAGTTTACAAATCAAGAACTCCAATTATAAGTGCTTAGAATGTGTCTACTCATTCTGTGGTATTGTACTCTCCCAAGCACTTGATACAGTGCTCTGCACACAGTGAGTGCTCAGTAAATACCACTGATTGATTGATTGAAATCAGAGTCACAAAAGCAGGAAAGAACATTCCCAAAGCTCTGCATTTGCAATTTTCTAGGCACACTTAAAATCTTCCTCATTGTTCATAGATCACAAAAATTAGATCTTTATCTCACGGTAGTGGTGTCCAAGAGAGTATTAACACCTATGAAGCTATGCTGTAATAATGTTCAGACTTGGGTACTCACCACAAAGAGTCGGTGACCTCCAGTGAACCGATACGCCTTGCTGACAGCATTTGTACGCATAGGCAGCGATACTTGTACACAAACATTCACAGTCTCCGCCAAGATTACAATTGCAGGTGTCCGTGTGGCAATTTTTGACAAATGGTGTCACATCAATCTGTAAGAGAAATTGGAAAAGATAATTATTCAATTCAATCTCATTTTATGCAGTTGGGGCAATCTACTGAATACAAGAAAATGGGAAAAAAATGTACATGCCATTTATTTACTGAATTGCAAGTGTAACACTGCCACCTAGTGCGTTCCACTGAGTGCCAGTTCTTCACACTAAAACTCTTATCACTGAAGAAGAAAACAACTCTACAGCCATGATATAGACACAGAGCGGGCTTATTTTTTTCTTTGAACTAAACCACACCACTTTCATTGATTCCAACCTTCCCCAAAAAACCTGCTTGACTATCAGATATCATTTTCACAGACTTTTCCTCATGCTGCAGACACCTCTAAAAAACAAAATAAATTAACCTCCCCCTCCCCTTTTTATGGTATTTGTAAGGTGCTTCCTATGTGCCAGGCACTGTACTAAGCAGGCTAATCAGGTTGGACCCAATCCATGTCCCACATGGGATTCCAGTCTTAATCCCCATTTTACAGATGAGGTAACTGAGTCACAAAGACTTGCCCAAGGTCACACAGCAGACAAGTGTCAGAGCTAGGATTAGAACCCAGCTCCTTCTGACTCCCAGGCTCCTGCTCTATCCACTAGGCGACACTTCACCTGCCTTTTCCCCCATTCAAATCCTAACAGTAAATGCCAAAACAATTAAAATATCATTTAATAGCAATGTGTTTTCCATGATTTTAAGAAGGTGAATATTTATGAAATATTTAAGGTCTTCTTATAGAATATAATGCCATGACTTTTTTGTCAAAATTCTCTGAAACAAAATTTTATAATATGTGGGTGTCAGTGGCCACCACTACAGAGGCTATATTTAGTCAGTGTAAAATCATTTGACCTTAAAATCTAATTCATAATAATAATGGTATTTGTTAATCCCTTACTATGTGCCAGGCACAGTACTAAACACTGAGGTGGATACAGGCAACTCGGGTTGGACACAGTTTGTGTCCCACGTGGGGCTCACAGTCTCAATTCCCATTTTACAGATGAGGTAACTGAGGCCCAGAGAAGTGAAGTGACTTGCCCAAGGTCACAAAGCAGACAAGTGGCAGAAGCAGAATTAGAACCCATGACCTTCTGACTCCCAGGCCTGGGCTCTATCCGCGATACCATTAGCAGCATAAAGGTTTGGAACATCTGAGGGTTTTGCAGTAGCAATTAAAACACAAGGGTGAAAGTGTTGGAAGCAAGTCAGAACTGGCTAAACCTGGCTCTGCTACAATACCACTGATTGATTGATAAAGTCCTAGAGTGGGTGTTCTGGAGTGGAGGAGTATGGAGGAGGTTGTTGAGGGGAGTGTGGAGGGGGGAAGGGTAGGAAGGGGCTGCCTCCCCCAACCCTTCTCCTAGCCCTTTCTGTTGGCTATCTTTTGGTCAGTCAATCATATTTATTGAGCGCTTACTGTATGCAGATCACCGTACTAACCTCTTAGAAGAGTACAATATAGCAATATAACAGACACATCCCCTGCCCACAATGAGCTTACATTGTAGAGGGGGAGACAGACATTAATATAAATAAATTACAGATATGATAAACTACAGATATAATAAATTAAAGATATGGATCACCACTAGTCACCATTTGGCTGTTCCCATTTTATTCCTTGAGACTGTGAGCCCCATGTAGGACAGGGATTGTATCTGCCCTGATTATCTTATATCTGCTCCACTGTCTAGTATAGTTCTTGGTATAAAATAAGCACTTAACAATAAGCACTTAATGTTATTATTATTATTGTTATTATTATTCCACCCTGAGGCCCTGAGATGTGTGCTTATATGTCCCTTAGAAGCTGGCTGGGCATCCCTCTCCATGCCCATACTCCTGATTACTTTGTTCTTCCTGGGCAGGGGGGATGCTGGGTGTGTTCAGGGGTGGGTAGTGGGGGAGAGTAGGCATAGTAGTAGTAGTAGTGGGGAGTAGTGGGAGAGGAGAATTGGTTTTTACTTTTACCACTGTTTACACCTAAGACTCCAATTCGTGTTGAAAAAACCTAAATTCAGAGAGAAGCATTCTTTGAGAGGTGAATAAAGCCCTCGAAGTTGACACAACAGATTGCTGAGTTCTGAATGCTTCATTCTATAATTTCCAGATAGATCTTTTTCGATTCACAGCATTTTCTGATAAAGGGATGATTTCTAATCTTCAAGTTTCAAGTTTTGTGAACTACTTCATTCATGATTGTTAACGGCTCATCTGTTACCCTTACATTCAGATCAATTTGGTAAGAGGACTCTCGCTGCTGGAGAAGCAGGATGTCATAGTGCATACAGCAAGGGCCTGGGAGTCAGGAGGTCATGGGTTCTAATGCCGGCTCCTCCACTTGTCTGCTGTGTGACCTTGGGCAAGTCACTTCACTTCTCTGTGCTTCAGTTACCTCATCTGTAAAATGTAGTTGAGACTGTGAAGCCCATGTGGGACAGGGACTGTGTCCAAACTGATTTGCTTGTATCCACCCCAGGTCTTAGTACAGTGCCTGACACATGGTAAGTGCTTAACAAATACCACGGTTATTATTATTATTATTATCAATCATTATTATTATTTCACCATCACTGCAATCTTTCGCTCGAGCCCCGGAAGAGATCTCGAAAATGATATGGTCATTGAAAAATCATCGCTTATGACATCAACTGGTTCCATTATCTACCAGAATGCTTTGGGACAGAAACATGGTCCACTTCAGGAAATTGTTGAAAACCGGTGAACTAAAACCAGAACTCGCCTAGCAAGAGCTGTAGGAGGAGGCAGGCCATTCTCCAGGGCCACTAGCTCTTGGATTTACTGGAAAGGGTTACTTCCCTGCTCCTCCCATTAGGGGAGCTAGTACTAGCAGTTGCTCTGCTCAGTGGCTGTCATCTCTTAGCTTCTTCTGTTTCTGTTTGGATTTGTGCAGAGCATATCTCAGTGTCTCTATGAGAGTGTGTTTCTCTGAGAGAATGTGAGATCTCTGAATCACTACTGGTTGAAGTAAAAAGCATTACCCCCATCCAACCAACCTCCCCCATTTTCTTACATCTTGGGAAACAGTGTGGCCTAGTGGAAAGAGCCTAGGCTGAAGAGTCAGAGGGACCTGGGTTCTAATCCTGACTCCACCACTTGTCTGCTGTGTATCCTTGGGCAACTCACTTCACTTCTCTCTACTTCTGTTGCCTCATCTGTAAACTGGGGGTTTAATGCCTGTTCTCCTTCCTAGTAAGAAGGTGAGCCCTGGGTGTTGACCTGATTATCTTCTATCTTCCCCAACTCTCATATTAAGCACTTAATAAATCAATAAGAATAACAATCAATCAATGCCCCCAACCCCAAAGCACTTATATACATATCCATAATGTATTTATTTACGCTTTATTTATACTTAATGTCTGTCTTAGTACAGTGCCCTGCACATTAAGACTGTGAGCCCTATGTGGGACAGGGACTGTGTCCAACCTTTCTACCTTGTATCTACCCCAGCACTTAGAACAGTGCTCAGCACATAGTAAGCGCTTAACGAGTACCATAATTATTATTTTTCAATAAATGATTGATTGATGATTGATTGAACAAAAATCAATCATTGCAGAGCACTGTTCTAAGCACTTGGGAGAGTCACTTAACTTGTCTGTGCCTCAGTTTCCTCATCTGTAAAAAAGGGATTAAATACTTGTTCTCCTTCCCTCTTAGACTGTGAGTCCCATGAAGGACAGGGACTACCTTGTACCTACCCCAGCACTTAAAACAGTGCTTGGCAAATAGTAAGTGCTTAACAACACATAATCATTTGATAAATGCCCCTGTTGTTATTATTCATATTAGGAGACTGGACTAAGATACAATCTTGAGCCATTCCACCGAGGTTGAAGAGAAGATCAAAGAAGACTATATCAGTTTTGAAGTAGTTAACTGAAGAAGAGGGATTGTGTCTACCATCTCTATTGCACTGTACTTTCCCAAGATCTCAATGCAGTGCTCTACAGATACTAAGCACTCAAGAAATACCAATGATTGATCATCAGGAAATTTTAAGATCTTGATACAATTTTCAGGATAACTGAACTTTTTCAGTAGTTGCCACAGCCAGGGTCTGATGATATGGTGTTGTAATCCTCACAGAGCACTGTACTAAGTACTGAAAAAGTACAACTTTAGATTTATATTAGCAGTCTTTGGTGTATGCAATAGTTTTTATCACTGAACAATATCTAGTTCATTGAATTTGAAGATCATGAATTGGTAGACATAATACTGATCCTCTAGCTCTGATAATGTCAGAGGTGACCATAACTACTCATCTTGAAAAATTTAATTAATAATTTATTTACCACATTGCGACAGGGTGCAAAAACATCACTGTACAGGATTGAGCACTCTTTTTTGGCATAAGGAAACTTGCTTTGATGAACTTCACAGGGTTTTACTGTCTCATTAGGGTTTTCACACTGTTGTAAAAGAGAGAAATTGATTATGGAAAACTGCAATATACCACATTTGAGAAATGTAACAAAATGCAATCTAGCCTAATGGTGTAATAGATATGTTGCCAAATGCTAAAACCCATTTTCTTTTCTGGAAGGAGGCTGGGAAGGCTAGATACAATGTTTTATTTCTTCCCCTTTCATACTCATTCATCATTTTTATACAAGGAAATCATAATATCATAAGAGCTGAGAGCTGGCTAAAACCTCTAAACAGAGATAATGAATGCCTGGCTCTGGGCAGACTTCAAATAAGGCTATATCTGTTTGACTTTTCAGGTCAAAGTGAGTTTCAGGTAAGGAACAAGATAAAGCAATTTAAACACACTGATCCCAACACCTGGAACTGGCAGTATCTAAATAAATGTTTGATGGGGGCATTTATTTTATTTCTATCTTATTTTCTTTGGCCTCTCCCAGCACTATGTTAAGGTACCTTTTGTAGGAATGTAGATATGGGGAAATGAACAGAATTATGTGGTAGTACATTCTTAAAGGATGCACTATAACTAAAATGGAAAAGAATGTGAAGTTCATATGCAGACTCCACATATTTTTACTTTACTTTTTTTCCCCTATTCTTTTTTGATCTGCAACCAGAACTACCATGACTGAATCCTCTCTACTTACCAATACTTTATACATGAATAGTGAGAGTCTCACTCAACAGCACTGTACTCACAGGATCTGCCCAACAGAACAGTAAGCAGGATAGTTTATTTCTATTGTATGCCAGTTCTCCTCCTGGCCTGGCCCAGAAAAAGGGTCTCCTGGGGACTCATGGTTTCCCATTCATTCAATTAGTTCAATCATACTTATTGAGCACAGGCCTGGGAGTCAGAAGGTCATGGGTTCTAATCCCTGCTCCACCCCTTGTCTGCTGTGTAACCTTGGGCAAGTCAAGTCACTTCTCTGTGCCCCAATTATCTCATCTGTAAAATGAGGATTGAAAAAGCCCCACATGGGACAGAGACTGTGCCCAACACGACTTGCTTGTATCCACCCCAGCACTTAGTATGGTGCCTGGCACATAGTAAGTGCTTAACAAATAGTACAGTGCTCTGCACATAGTAAGCGCTCAATAAATACGATTGATTGATTAACAAATACCACAATTGTAATTGTAACTGAGCACTTACTGTGTGCAGAACACTGTACTAAGCACTTGGGAGAGTACAACATATCAATAAACAGAAACATTCCCTGCCCACCTGCTCCTGGCTGGTGTGCTGGAAAAAGCTAGGCTTTAATTGTTTCTTTTCCTCATTTTTTTGTTAGATAGAGGTACCTTCTAAATACCCACAGGAAGAAGCATTAGCCCTTGTTCAGATAAGGTATTCAAAAGGAATAAAAGAAATGTAGAATCTCACCAGAATTTGAAAGGTGAGACTTTTTCAAAATACTGCCTTGAGTATTTTGAAAAAAAGGTAATCTCTGAATAATCATGGCTGCTAACAATTAACATTTTAATTGGAGGTAGAATTGAATAGGATGCAACAGAGTAAATTCAAACATTTAAAATCACATGCTAGCATTTACACTGGAAAAAAAACACAAAACAGATCATCAGTTTCCACTTCCCTGGTCAATATGTCCACCAGCTTAATTTAGAAATGCACGTTGTGGACAGCTGCCTTCACGGACATCTTCATAAGGATTCCTGTCAGAGAATCCCCAAAAAAGCCACAACACCCCTTCCCTAGCATCCCAGTAAGGGATCAAAAAAATGAGTATTACTATATTTTCAAAGGTAATTCAGGGATTACCTTTTTTCATGCACACAGTGAACAAGTATAAAATAGATTCTTAATATTATATTCACGTGGATGAATTTAACCTTACTCTAGACATTAATGACTTCTAACTGGAAGCAACTTTTACACACAGAAAAAAATTCCATTAGCAATTCTTTTCCTTTGTCTCCCCACTCACATGACAGTGCTTTTCTCCAGGTCCAAAAAAAAAAATGTCAATTGAAAAATATTTTTAAGATTCCCTAATTATCCTTAGAAAAATCTGGTAGTAATGATAGTATTTATTAGGTGCTTACTGTGAACAGACCACTGCAGTAAGCAATTGTGAAAATACAATAAACCTAGCAAACATGATCTCTGGTCTCAGGGAATAGGAGGGTTAGGGTTAGGATTAGACATCAAATCATTGTGTGGATATGAAGAAGAAGGAAAGGGGACATAACATTAAGTGATCGGATTTGTTATATATATATCCATGCTAAATACATAGGTGGAAAGCTTTTGTAGGAGTGAGGATTTGTTGGGGGAGGGGAGAGGAGGAGTTCAGTTTGGGATATGTTGAAATGAAGACTCCAGGATTAAGTATATGGAGTTTAGTGAGGTAAGGGGGTATTTGAGGAGAGATGAGATCCTGGGAGGAAAGGTTTTGGTAGCAAAACTTAATGTAACTCAGTGCGGGCTAACAGAGCTACTTTTAAATAACTTAACTCTCTCCTGTAAAAGACAACTAGAATGAATATATACATATACTATGTGTGTGTTTGTGTGTGTTAGAATAATAATAATAATAATAATAATAATAATGGCATTTATTAAGCTCTTACTATGTGCAAAGCACTGTTCTAAGTGCTGGGAAGGTTACAAGGTGATCAGGTTATCCCACGGGGGGCTCACAGTCTTAATCCCCATTTTACAGATGAGGCAACTGAGGCATAGAGAAGTTAAGTGACTTGCCCAAAGTTACACAGTTGACAATTGGCGAAGCTGGGATTTGAACCCATCACCTCTGACTCCAAAGCCCGTGTTCTTTCCACTGAGCCTCGCTGCTTATGGAGTCAACTGTAAAGAAAATCAAATACTGTATAGCTATTTAATGTGCATGTATATGTATAAATGACCTTTGAACTTACCTGTCCAATTGTCCAACTCTCTCCAAACACCTGTGCACTTCTGACTTCCAGGTTATTAGATGTGGTCATATCATTTGAAGTGTATTTATCAAAATTTCCACATAATCCTGCCAGTCTCCCCTAAAGTTTAAAAAAATCTTTAAAGATACCTTCCTTCCCTTCATTAATTGAAAAGTGAAAGTTTACCAAAAATGTAAAAAAAAATCATCAGTAGATGTGGTAAACATTTTAGCTTTCTAAACAATTTAAATCATAATTGTTGAATACGTTTAACCCTTCAGCTCAGGTTCCTCATTATCTTAACTGTGATTGTATCACACAAAGTGGATACGAAATTGAATCAATTCATCAACATGTTCTCATTTCCCCTACTTCCTCTCCCTTCTGTGACACCCTTGCACTTGGATTTTCATTCACCCCACCCTTAGCCCCACAGCACTCAAGTACATATCTGTACTTTATATGTTTATATTAATGTCTGTATCTCCCTCTAGAGTCTAAGCTTGTTGTGGGCAGGGAACATGACTACCAAATCTATTACTCTGAACTCGCCCAAGCACTCAGTACAGTGCTGTGCACACAGTAAGCACTCAATAAGTATGACTGACTGGATCAATGGTATTTATTGGACACCTAACTGAATATGCCAAATCTTTTCAGTAATGCCTTCATAACATCTCTAGAATCATCCCCTTCCTCTCCATCCATATTGCTACCAGGCTGAGGCTGCTCTAAGGACTGGAGCATTGTGCAGCATAGCCTGATGTAATCCAATGAACACCCAAAAACATTCCTTTTCCACTCTCTCAGCACAAGTGGCAGCAGTGACTTCCCATTTTTCCACTAATAATAATGATAGTAATAATAATAACAATAGTATTTGTTTTGTGCCGAGCACTGTATTAACCGCTGGGGTAGAGATGAGATAATCAGATTGTATGTGGGGCTCACAGTCTAAGTGGGAAGGAGAAAAGGTATAGAAACCTTATTTTGCATATGAGGGAACTGAGGCACAAAGGAGTTAAGTGACTCGCCCAAGGTCACACAGAAGACAAGTGGAAGAGCTGGAATTTGAATTCAGGTCCTCTGACTCCCAGACCTGTGCTCTTTCCATTAGGCCACATTGCTCCCCAGTCCCACCTAAAGACAATAGAATCAACATCATTATCATTATCATCATCATCAGTATTTCTTGAGTGCAGAGCATTTTATTAGGCACTTAAGACTATACAACAGATGTGAAAGACATGATCTCTGCCCTCAAAGAGCTTACAGCTAGTGGGATAATGAGATTATATCTAAGGGTCCTCTCCAAACCTAGAAAGGAAGACCTGGAATTAGAACCCAAGTCCTCTGACTCCCACGACTATGCTCTTTCCACTAGGTCATGTTGCTTCCCAGTCACCTAAAGCCAATAGAACCATCATCATCATCTTCAGTATTTCTTTGACGTAAACGTGTCAATTAAAGCCTTCTGAAATCAGAGGGCAGTGGTCATACCTGAGGCTGGTGATCCTAATACTGGTGATACTATACCTCCTCCCATATATAGTATATACAGAAGAAGGCAGGAGATACTCAAGTTTCTCACTTCCCCATATAATGTAAGTATTTCTCATCTCTATCATGTCTACTGGTCTTAAGAACTTTAGATACACTGAATTATACAAAACTGTCCAGGAATTTGTAGGGCTGTTTCCTTTGGAAATGCCAAGTGCCAATGTGAACTCATTTAAAATGTGGCCAGAGTCAGTTTCAACTAAAAATCTGAAGAGGAAAATATCTGGAATAACAGGAATGTTCCTCTTTCACCCTCCTCCAAAGGAATTTTAGTTCTCTTCCTTCATGGGAAGTTGGAATGTTGACCTACCTTCCAGTGAGGTCCAACTTTGATATGTATGGTTGTTTTCTTATCCCAGAGAACTGTGATATCTTCCTCTGGAAAGTGCACCACTGCATAATATCCAGCCTTCCAGAGCTGATATGTTGGTTTATTTTCCAAAACCACTGATTGTTTCTAAGGAAAACAAAGATTCAAATGATGAGTTTGACCTGATATGAAAATGCAGTGATACCGATATAATTTAAGGTATTTGCAAAGGGCTTACAAATCTGTAATTTATTTATTTTTATTAATGTCTATCACCCCCTATGGATTTTAAGCTCATTGTGGGCAGGAAATGTGTCTGTTTATTGTTATATTGTATTCTCCCAAGCACTTAGTGCAGTGCTCTGCACACTTCTCTCTCCATATGGCTTTCTCTGACTATCTCTCACTTTCTCTTTGCCCTCTCTTTTGCTTTGCCTAGGCACTTGGATCTGTACTTTGATATCTGTACCCCACCCCGAGCTCCACAGCACTTACGGACACATCCATATACTCTCCCATTTCCCCTAGCTGTCTCCCCTCTAGTCTGAAAGCATCCTGTGAGCAGGGAGTGTGTCTCCCAACTTCACTGTATTGTGTCCTCCCAAGTATTTAGTACAGTTGTCTGTATACAGTAAGCACTTGGTAAATATCACTGATTGATTGATTGATTGGCTGTGGCAGGACTGTATCTCTGCACCTCAATCCTCCCTTTATTTCCCACACAGACATACACACTCTCAGATACAGGTACAGAAACACACACACACACACACACACACACACAGTCTTTCATAATCACCTCTTTCAAAGGTCTCAAGTCCCCTTTCCTCAACCAGATAGGCACTTACCTTGAGTACCTGGCATCAGCACTTGCATCAGCTCTCAATATTTTTCAATTCCTCTCAGTTTCAGGCTACTGTCATCTTTTCCTCCTCCTCCCACTCCTTCTACTCCTCTTCTTTCTTCTCATCATCCCCCTTCTCTTCTTCCCCACCACTAAAAAACTGTCTCTTTCACAATTACACAAACTCACTCTCTCTCTATGTCTCTGTCTCTCTCTCTGTCTGTCTCTCTCTCTCTCCCCCCCGCCAAACACTCGGCAAGCACGGCTACAGACTTTCCCTCTGAGGGATTTTTGGCGATAAAATTAATGGATTTGCCTTGGAGGTGTACAAGTGTCAATCTCCTCACACATCCCATCTCTCAGGACACTTGTAGAGCCTTCAGGTAAACCTTCAAGAGCACTCCTGAACTGTCTAGAAACTCAGAGCAACTTAATATCAGTTTTGCTGGCGATGATCAGCCACTGCAGGTATATCCTAAATTCAGACATTTGGGGGTACAGCAGGAACCTTGGGACAGTAGCAGTAAGAGTGCTTAATATGTACAGAACATTGTGCCAAGCAGTGGTCCCACTGAAATCATGATGACCAACCACCTTATCTAAGTCCATCTTATTTCTACATGTATTAATGTAGCACGGAAGTATGGGCAAATATATACATTCAAAACATTAAAATATATCAAAAAAGGAATAAAAATCACTAACCTGCTTGTAAGGAGTATCATTCAAGAAAATCTCAGTGTTCCCAATGGAGATCAGAACGCTTTTTGAACAAACAATGTCATTATCAAAACACTTCTTATTCTGAGCGATAATAGACATGTTTGAATCATCGGCACTCTGTAATGTCACGGTGAAAAAGGTATTAATACCTAAAACCAGGTAAAATAATGCAAATGTAACTCAATATTCTTAGTTAAAAATTGAGTGATGGCATCTTCCAATGAGAAAGAAGGATCCACCTTAGTCTTGAGATTTCAGGACCAAATCCTGCATGGAGGAATTGATTATAGTGATAATGATCTGCAGAGTATCACTCGCACACTTTCATCACTGCCAGTCACGTTCCAATAGGACACAAAATGCAACAATAATGATAATTGTGGTATTTGTTGAGTACCTACTTTGGGCCAGGCACTGTACTAGGCACTGGGGTGGGTGATGGGTTGGATAAAGTCCATGTCCCACATGGGGCTCATAGTTTCATTCCCCATTCAGTGCTTAGTACCATGCCTGGTACATAGTAAGTGCTTAAGAAAAACCATCATTATCATTATTATTTTACACATGCAGGAACTGAAGCACAGAGAAATTAAGTGACTTGCCTAAGATCACAGAGCAGATAAGTGGGTGGAGGACCCAGGATTAGAACCCAGGTACTTCCAACTCCCACGGTGGGGGGGAAGGGGGGGCGAAGGTGTGTGGTGGGGGTGTGTGTGTGTGTGTGTGTGTGTGTGTGTGTGTGTGTGTGTGTGTGTGTGTGTGTGTGTGTGTGTGTGTGTGTGTGTGTGTGCCTGCGTGCGTAGGGCCCATTTACAGCTAAAGTGATTGCTGCTTAGAACTGATGTGTTGTAGCACCATGCCTGAACAGATGGTTGCCTTGAAGCAGCATGGCTCAGTGGAAAGAGCCCGGCCTTGGGAATCAGAGGTCATGGGTTTGAATCCCACTCTGCCACTTGTTTGCTGTGTGACCGTGGGCAAGTCACTTAACTTCTCTGTGCCTCAGTTTACCTCATCTGTAAAATGGGGATTAAGACTGTGAGCCCCACTGGGGACAACCTGATCACCTTGTATCCCCCCAGCGTTTAGAACAGTGCTTCGCACACAGTAAGAGCTTAACAAGTAAGAGCTAAGCAAGTTATTGAGTTTAGCTTAACCCAGACTGAGCCCCCTCCTCCCAGACTGAGCCCCCTCCTTCCTCTCCCCCTCCTCCCCGTCCCCATCTCCTCCACCTTACCTCCTTCCCCTCCCTACAGCACCTGTATATATGTATATATGTTTGTACATATTTATTACTCTATTTATTTATTTTACTTGTACATATTTATTCTATTTATTTTATTTTGTTCTCTGTCAATCAATCAATCAATCGTATTTATTGAGCACTTACTATGTGCAGAGCACTGTACTAAGTGCTTGGGAAGTACAAATTGGCAACATATAGAGACAGTCCCTACCCAACAGTGGGCTCACTGTCTCCCCCTTCTAGGGGCGTCAATTGCCGTATGCAGCTATCATGGCTCTTTATAAGCAAAAGCTGCACAAGGAAGGTAACACGATCTAGGGGAAAGGCCATGTAACTGAGAGTCAGGGGATCCTAGTTAAAGTCTAGTTCTGCTGTGTGACCTTGGGCAAATCACTTACTTGTCTGTGCCTAGGTTTCCACATTTGTAAAATAGGGGTAAAATATGTTCTCCCTTCCCATGAGCCCTGTGGGACAGAGCCTATGTCCAATCTGATTATCCTGTACCTACTACAGTACTAGGTACATAATTATCACTTAATAAATGCCATCATCAGTACCCCTAGACTATAAGCCCCACATGGGACAGGGACTGTGTCGAAACTGAAAACCTCGTACATACCCCAGTGCTTAGAACAGTGCTTGGCACATAGTAAGTGCTTAACAAATACCATTCTTATTATCATTACCATTGCTTATTATTATTATTCTATTTTTTGCTGAAAGAAGCAGCAGTAGCAGCCCACCAAAGAGGCACTGACATTTCAAGCCACTAGGAGCAGTCTGTGTGGAGAATCACCACTGATGTTGAGCCCCTTATGAGCCCAGAAACAAGTATCCCACTTACCACCAAAGAAGGAGACACAAGGTGGCTAAAAGCTAAAACATCTCTAGGCACTGTAAACATAACATCACAAGAAGCATAGCCTTTTTGTACGGACAAGGTGGCCAAGACTCTGAACTCCTCGTTGGCCTTTTCAGCATCTCTCTCACAAATACTCACATTTCACCGTCGATGGTGTCTTCACAAAGATACATACATATCTATATGGATATCGATGTTGATATAGATATACTGTATACTTACCTATATGTGTACATGTATAATAATTAATGATAATAATAATGATTAAGGTATTTGCTAAGTGCTTACTATGAGCCAAGCACTGGGGTAGACAGAAGGTAATCAGGTTGGATACAGTTCCTGTCCCACAGGGGGCTCACAATTTTAATCCCCATTTTGAGGATGAGGTAACTGAGGCACGGAGAAGCTAAGTGACTTACCCAAGGTCACACAGCAGACAAGTTGCAGAGCCAGGATTAGAACTCACGTAATCTTACTCCCAAACCCGTGCTCTTGCTAATAGGCCATGCTGCGTCTCATATTCTTTTCCCTCTATCAATCAATCAATCAATCAATCGTATTTATTGAGCACTTACTGTGTGCAGAGCACTGTACTAAGCACTTGGGAAGTACAAGTTGGCAACATATAGAGACAGTCCCTACCCAACAGTGGGCTCACAGTCTAAAAGGGGGAGACAGAGAACAAAACCAAACATACTAACAAAATAAAATAAATAGAATAGATATGTACAAGTAAAATGAATAAATAGAGTAATAAATATGTACAAACATATATACATATATACAGGTGTTGTGGGGAAGGGAAGGAGGAAAGATAGGGGGATGGAGAGAGGGATGAGAGGGAGAGGAAGGAAGGGGCTCAGGGAAGCCCCTGGAGGAGGTGAGCTCTCAGTAGGGCCTTGAAGGGAGGAAGAGAGCTAGCTTGGTGGATGGGCAGAGGGAGGGCATTCCAGGCCCGGGGGACGACGTGGGCCGGGGGTCGATGGCGGGACAGGCAAGAAAGAGGTACGGTGAGGAGATTAGCGGCAGAGGAACGGAGGGAGTGGGGTGTGCTGTAGAAGGAGAGAAAGGAGGTGAGGTAGGAGGGGGCGAGGTGATGGAGAGCCTTGAAGCCCAGGGTGAGGAGTTTCTGCCTGATGCGCAGATTGGTAGCCATTGGAGATTTTTGAGGAGGGGAGTAACATGCCCAGAGTGTTTCTGGACAAGGACAATCCGGGCAGCAGCATGAAGTATGGATTGAAGTGGGGAGAGACACGAGGATGGGAGATCAGAGAGAAGGCTGAAGCAGTAGTCCAGACAGGATAGGATGAGAGCTTGAACGAGCAG
This sequence comes from Tachyglossus aculeatus, assembly GCF_015852505.1. Lineage (NCBI taxonomy): Eukaryota > Metazoa > Chordata > Mammalia > Monotremata > Tachyglossidae > Tachyglossus > Tachyglossus aculeatus. The sequence continues at coordinate 29,364,089 of NC_052079.1, read as the reverse complement.
GGTAGCAGTATGGATGGATGGAAAGGGCGCATCTTGGCAATGTTGTGGAGCTGAGAACGGCAGGTTTTGGTGATGGCTTGGATGTGAGGGGTGAATGAGAGAGCGGAGTCGAGGATGACACCAAGGTTGCGGGCTTGTGAGACGGGAAGGATGGTAGTGTCGTCAACAGAGATGGGAATGTAAGGGAGAGGGCAGGGTTTGGGAGGGAAGACAAGGAGTTCCGTCTTGGACATGTTGAGTTTTAGGTGGCGGGCAGACATCCAGATGGAGATGTCCTGAAGGCAGGAGGAGATGCGAGCCTGGGGAGAGAGAGACTAAAAACTCCTTGTGGGCAGGGAACTTGAAGCAGTGTTGCCTAGTGGATAGAGCACAGGCCCAGGAGTCAGAAGGACCTGGGTTCTAATCCCTACTCTGCCACTTGTCATCTGTGTGACCTTGACAAGTCACTTAAGGTCCCTGTGCCTCAATTTCCTCATCTGCAAAATGGAGATTATGACTGTCAGCCCTATGTGGGACAGGAGCTATGTTCAACACGATTACCTTGTAATCATCCCAATGCTTAGTACGGTTCTTGGCACATAGTAAGAGCTTAACAAATACCACAATTATTATTATCATTACTCTTTTATATTGTACTCTCCCATGCACTTAATGGCGTGCTCTGTACACAGTGAATGCCCAATAAATGTGTTTTATTATATCATATAAAGATGATATACAAATGATGTATATAAATATAAATGCATTAATATTTATGAATATTTATGAATATGATATGTACTTATAAACACACACAAACCACTGTTTTGATCTTGAGTGCATTCATAGTATCTCTCTTTCATTTGTAAGCAAAAGATTGTGTTGGTAATAATCAAGCTAGTGCTTGGTACAATTGCTGAAGAAGAATAGAGCTTGCCTACTTAGGGCTCCAGTCTCAGAACCAGTGATTTTTCTCCATATTTCTGCATCAAAGATTTGAAGTTTGTTGAAAGTTGGTGAAAGTTTGAATTAAGTTTTCTGGAGGATCAGAAAACATATTCTGACATCAGTTTCTAGATTCCCCGTAGTGGTAGTCTACAATAGGTTGAACAGGACTGAACCTAGAACATAGCCATTCTTTATTCCATTGGTGTTAGGGAAATGATCTGGCAAGGCTTATCTAATTCCAATATGTTTACCAAACACATCATCATGGAGCAATCTTAATATCTTGATTATTTTTTCAAGGTGGCCAAACTTTTCAGATATTTGTCAGAGTCCTGGTTCGCTGATGTAGCAAATAAATTTGTATGATCAAAAAAACACCGTTATCTGGAGGTTTCTCCCTGCATCTGACATGGAGCAAAACCACATTTGCATTGCATTGATATGCTCTAAAGTAACACTGTGGCTTTTAAAAAATTGGTTACTAAATACGCTGATACCCTTCATGCCATATTTCAAATATATCCAAACACGTTTCTAACACATTAGATCATTTTAACTGAAAAATATGCTTCAATGTCTGTCTGACAAGACATCTGACATACCAAGATTCCTCTGTTTCTGAACATCTTGATTGACAAATCCAGATTCTGAAAAGACTAGACAAGTCCACATTGCACCTGTATTTGCTAAAACGAGGTTTGTTCTGACATTGCAAATTCTCACAGGGTTTCTTCACCTATGCCATCCAGTCTACTGGATGAAACGACCAGCAATTTGCCATCCCTCATGATTATGTGTCTGCCAATTCTATTAACTTAGGAACTCCCACTCCTCCTTGAGATTTGTTTCAGAAGGTATAAATGATTGACTATGAAAAGGAAAATTGGATCTACTAATGTTAATGCTGAAGGAGATTTTCAGACACTAATGTTAAAGAAGTTGTAGATCTGAACAGTTCAGTTTGCATTTGACCTAAATGGTTTACAAATCAGGGGTAATTAATCTCCTTACAAAGTCACCCTTCTGAACTAGAGCTCTTCACAACGAATCTCTAATAACCTGAAGGATAATGCTTACAAAAGCACACACTCATCAAGCATATCCATTACGATCTGTCTCTGAAGAGGTCAGGAGTTTATGTATTGACTTTTGTAAAGCTATCACTGCAACTGCCAAGTTGGCATTTTAAAATTGATTATTAGACCAGAGATGTCCTTAAAAATATAAAAAAGTCAGTAATTATTTGTCCTTAAGGTTTAAAAAACATACTGCATTTTGTTCAATTGATGACACTAAAACAAATAGCACTTGTTAAGACTTTCCTGTTACTGTTGGTAACATGTCAGTGCTTATGCCATGGGAGATTGCCTAATTGCTGAGTAAAATGGTGTTTTGGGAACATGAAGATGTAATCTATATGCTTTTGTAACTTAGGTTCATTGTTACATAGGTTGGGAAGCAGCATGGCCTATTGGAAAGAGCAAAGGCCTGGGAGTCAGAAGAGGTCTGACTCCTGTTCTAATCCTGCTTCTACCACTTACCTGCTGTGTGACCTTAGGCAAATCACTTAACTTCTCTGTTCCTCAATTACCTCATCTGTAAAATGGGGATTGAGACCGTGAGCCCAAAGTGGGACATGGACTGTGTCCAACCCAATTACCCTGTATCTATCCCAGAGCTTAAAACAGTACTTGACACATAGTAAATGCTTACCAAATACCATTAAAAATAGTTTTTACACTTTAATATTTGTGTCCCCTAGACTGGGCTGGGTCTTGGGGGTTTCCAGGGCCAGTATTATATATTTGGTTATCCCAAAGTGGGAAACAATAGCCATCCCCTCCCTAAATGCAGATATCAGGCACATAGACACACACAATGCTGTGCACATCATTCACGTTGTGCACACGACTAACAGTTTTCATCTTACATCAAAACTGTTTTGATTCCCAAGTTCTGACTAGAAAATCCTCTCAGATAAAATTTCCTGAATGATGATTTTTTCCATTATTTTTGCACGTAGATCTGTACTCCCTAAGTGACAGATATTCACCCCATTCTCAGCCCTACAGCACTTATGTACATATATATATATAATTTGTTTTAATATCTGTCTGCCTCTCAAGATTGTAAACTCCTTGTGGTCAGGTAATGTGCCTGCCAGATATGTTGTCTTGTTCTCTCCCAAGTGCTTAGTATGGTGCTCTGCACACAGTAAGCACTCAATAAATACCAATGATTGATTGATTACATTGATTCAAATTGCCAGCTACTACCACCCCTTTAAACAATCAATCAATCAGAGGTATTTATTCATTCATTTGATTCATTCAATTAGATTTATTGAGTGCTTACTGTGTGCAGAGCACTGCGCTAAGCATATGGGAAAGTACAATACAATAATAAACAGTGGCATTCCCTGCCCACAATGAGCTCACAGTCTAGAGTAGGGAAGGCAGATATCAATACAAATAAATAAAAATGACAGATTTGTACATCAGTGTTTTGGGGCTGGGAGGGGGGAAGAGCAAAGGGAGCAAGTCAGGGTGACGTAGAAGGGAGTGGAAGATGAGGAAAAGTGTGGCACCCTTTCTATGTGCAGAGCACTGTTCTAAGTACTTAGGAGAGTACAATAAAATAGAATTAGCAGATGTATTCCCTGCTCATAATGAGCTTACAGTCTAGAGGGGAAGATAGACATTAACATGATGGCATTTCTGATATGGTATGATGGTAATATGATGATCTTTAATGGTGTGCCCAGTATAGCTACCTCTCTCAGTGCTAATAATTGTGATTTTGGATGAACTCTTATTATATGCCAAGCACTGTACTAAACCCTGGGGTAAATACAAGATAACCAGGTCCCACATGGGGACTACAGTTTAAATTGGAAGGACAGCAGATATTGAATCCCCATTTTGCAGATGAGGGAACTGAGGCACAGAGAAGTTAAGTGACTGGCCCAAGGTCTCACATCAGATGGGTGAGAGAGCTGGGATTAGAATCCAAATCCTCTGACTTTCAGGCCTGGGCTCTTACCATTAGGCACTGCTGCTTCTCTCTTGCTTTTTGTTTGAAGTTGGCCCTAGGATTTGATATTTTAATACATTCATAAATGTCAGTCAAGGACTGTTCTCATACATGGGCTTTTGTAGACACTCATAGAGAGGAAGAGTGTAAATATCTGTCCATGCTGTTGACTTTTTATTCTGACCTCTGTGTAGGTATTGTATCTCTAGCACAAATTTTAATTTTAATATACTTCACTTGCACATTTGTATTTTGGAATAAGAATCGTGGAACAAATATGTATGTAGGTGAATGATCGGCCTACCTTTGACAGAAAAACTTGACAATCACTGATGTAGTCAAATTCCAGTCCATCGAAAGAAGAATAGTGCCGATCCCCATACACTGTGCACACTGCAGGGCAGGGATGGTATGTGCAATTGAATATTCCTCGCCGACAAATACTGTAAAAAATGTTTTAAATCATGTTCTTTTTAGGCCATTGTTTTCAAAGAAGCTTAAATGGTGCTAGTTCATTTCAGACAGGATCAGTGTATTTACTGAGAAGCAGTGAGGTCTCGGGGGAAGCACACAAGCCAGGAGACACAAGTTCTAATTCTGGCTCCTCCACTTGTCTGCAGTGTGACTTAGGTAACTCACTTGACTTCTCTGCACCTCAGATTCTTCAACTGTAAAATGGGAGTAAGTTACCTCTTCGCCCACCAACAGTCTGATCTATTAATATTGCATCTCCTCTGGCAGTTGGACATAGTAAGTGCTTAACTAATTCCACAGTTGTTATTTCAGCCCACTTAAGACTGACAACCTATATGTTCAATGCTAAGCAGGGAGTTCTGAAAAGAATTGTTAGCTCTACTCACTTTTCTTATTAAATTTTACATTACTATTCTGGCTGGTCTTTTTGAGGTCAATAGCAAATGGAGATTAATGCTCCTATATTTCAGTCCAAGCAATTGGGAGTAGGGCCTGAGATGCACTGAAAGTAAGCGATAGATCTGGGAAGTTCTCCAGCAGAAATGATATCTTTGTAATCTGGAGAGATAACCTGTAGTAGCAATCGCCCCACAACATCCAGGCCTCCCCACCACACCCAGCCTCCTCTTCCAAATAACACACACACACACACACACACACACACACACACACACACACACACACACACACACACAGAATTACATACATTCACTCACACACACACACACATACACACACACACTGAAATATGCACATCCCTTGGGCAAGTCACTTAACTTTTATAGTGGTTCAGTTACTTTATCTGTAAAATGGGGATTAAGACTGGAAGCTCCAACTGGGATAGGGACTGTGTCCAACCTGATTAACTTGTATCTACCCCAGCACTCAGAACAGTGCTTGGCAAGTAGTAAGTGTTGATAAGAACCATAATTATTATTATTATTACCCACTGCAATACAGAGAAATAGTCAGGCAGTAAAAAGAGCAGAGAGCTAGGGCAGGTGAGTAGAGAAAAATGGTATTTTTGTCTCAAAGACTTGGGCACTGAGAAGATGCTTTCTTCTCCTGCCAGTTCCATTGTTTTGTTTTTTTCCCCCTGCAGGGCTTGCAATAGCTCCCATTATCAGCCTCTACTGTCTGCTGTAACAATTGAACTCTTTGAAGGAGGGCCAGGCTGGCTCCAAGGTCGTTCCTGGGAAATCCAGTGGAAGGCAGAAGAAGCTCCTCCACCATTCATTCATTCATTCAATCGTATTTATTGAGCACTTACTGTGTGCAGAGCACTGTACTAAGCGCTGCCTGCCACTTTCCTAACTTGCTCCGTACAGCCCCTGTCTTGCTCTGAGTGGCTTGTTCGTAAGGAACAACATTATGCCAGATATTGCCCAGACCAGCCCACATGGGCATTGGCCCATTATGATTTTCCTACTATTCTAGAGGACCTGTCTAGCCTTGCTTTCAGAAGACCCTCCTCCACTGCCCAGCCTCATGTTCCCATGTCCTGAGAGAAAACCCTGTTCTCATATTTTAGGCAAGAGAACTCACTGATGCACCTCTCCCCTACACATACAAACATTCATTCATTCAATCAATTGCATTTATTAAGCACTTACCATGTGTCTAGCACGTACAAAGCACTTGGGAAAGTACAATACTACAATTAACAGTAACATTCCCTGCCAGTAGTATTTGTCCATATTCTCACACTCCATTCAGTGCCCGGCGCTTAGAACTGTGCTTTGCACATAGTAAGTGCTTAATAAATGTCATTATTATTATTATTATTAAATCACTTCATCTTAATAATATTTTCCCCCAAAAGTTGTATTTTACCTTTTCCTAAATAGAAAATAATTCATTAAATCACTCGATGATTACTTTGCATTAACCACCATTTTGTGATCCTGCCCTTTTCCCCTGAGCTAGTATTTATAGTTGCAGTGTTCTATCTTCTTCTTCCAAGTTGAAATGAATAAGTAGCAGAGTAATCTCCTTAAAGATAATAACTCTTCATCTGGTGTTATAGAACTTTACAATCTCTGCTTTAGACCATGCTATATGTATTTTAATAACTAGCTTGTTTAAATTTTCTACGTTTGACCGAAGGGGTTTTTTATGGCATTTATTACGTGCTTACTATGTGCAAAGCACTGTTCTAAACGCTGGGGGGATACAAGGTGATCAGATTGTCCCATGTGGGGCTCACAGTCTTCATCCCCATTGTACAGATGAGGTAACTGAGGTACAGAGAAGTTAAGTGACTTGCCCGAAGTCACACAGCTGACAAGTGGCAGAGCCGGGATTAGAACCCATTACCTCTGACTCCCAAACCCGTGCTCTTTCCACTGAGCCACGCTGTGGCCACTGAAGGACACTTTTCTGAAATTAAAGGCAAGGTAATTACCAGGTATAACAAGGTGTAGCGATCACTTCTCCTGATAGATATTCCCAGTCTTTCCAGGTGCATGGACAGCTATCGGGAACATAGCATTTTCCTCTGTGTTCAGCCATTCTTAAAAAAAAAAAAACGTTGTTTAGTATCAATGATTTCAACAAAATTCTACGCCATGTGTTCATTTCAACTTTAACAATATATGCTCCCCCTAAACATTTTTTATATCATATTCTGGGTTTTTAGAAAAGGCAATCAATACAGGGATCAGGGCCTAGTTTACTGAGAGAACCCCTTCTAAACTGTAAGCTCCTGAGGATAGGGAATGTGTCCACCAACTCAGTTATATTATACTCTCCCAAGTGCTTAGTACAGTAACAGCTCAACAAATACCACTGATTGATTGACTGATTAATTGAGCCAAACTGTGCAACAGGTTTGAATGGGAACTAAACCCTTCTCCATCAATTTGGTTAGATGGACCTAATGCTGAGTCAGAAATAGCATGATCCTGAATAAAACAATCTTTAGACTCAAGAATATTTTAGTTATAACTAAATGTAAAATTAGCTAATTTTCCCATTAAAAAATGGACAATCAGAAATGAAAACATTCCAGTTAATAATGAAAATGGAGCAAGCTCAGGCCCCACTTCACTCTTTGCTCATTACTTTTGTCCTTTCTAAAAATTCATATAATTAATACTTTAATATTCATTTATTCATTCATTCATTCAATCGTATTTATTGAGCACTTACTGTGTGCAGAGCACTGTACTAAGTGCTTGGGAAGTACAAGTTGGCAACATATAGAGAAGGTCCCTACCCAACAATGGGCTCACAGTCTAGAAGGGGGAGACAGACAACATAACAAAACATGTGGACAGGTGTCAAGTCATCAGAACAAATAGAATTAAAGCTAAATGCACATCATTAACAAAAGAAATAGAATAGTAAATATATACAATTAAAATAAATAGAGTAATAAATCTGTACAAACATATATACAGGTGCTGTGGGGAGGGGAAGGAGGTAGGGCAGGAGGGATGGGGAGGAGGAGAGGAAAAAGGGGGCTCAATCTGGGAAGGCCTCTTGGAGGAGGTGAGGCCTCAGTAGGGCTTTGAAGGGAGGAAGAGGGCTAGCTTGGCAGATGTGTGGAGAGAGGGCATTCCAGGCCAGGGGGAGGATGTGGGTAATAATGGCATTTATTAAGTGCTTACTATGTGCAAAGCACTGTTCTAAGCACTGGGGAGGATACAAGGTGATCAGGTTGTCCCACGTGGGGCTCACAGTCTTCATCCCCATTTTACATATGAGAGAACTAAGGTACAGAGAACTGAAGTGACTGGCCCAAAGTCACACAGCTGACAAGTGGCAGAGCCGGGATTATATGAAACACCAGTTATCATTCTGGGATTTTTCTTTCAGCTAGCATCCAAAGAAATGTGAAAGTCTTAGAAATGTCCTTTTGGAATCCATACCTGAAAATCAGAGCTTGATGGTCCAACTGATTGCTGCTCTATGACTCATTCATCATATTTACGGAGCACTTTTGTGTGCAGAGCACTGTACTAAGCACTTGGGAGAGTACAATACAACAATAAACAATCACATTCCCCGCCCACAACGAGCTTATAGCCGAGGGGGAATTTACAGCCTAGAGCAAGCTCATAGTCTAGAGGATATAAAACTTGGAACAGAATAACTTATGCACACTCTACATGCCTGAATAAATGTAATGGAACTGAACACAGAAATAGCATTCTATTTTGATGAGCGACTTCACAATGGTGTCTTTCAAATTAGCATTATATAGTCTATTATTTCAATGAATCAGTCAAGTAGCTCGTGTTAACATGCAATTTCATTAGAAATAATTTGTACAGGTTTGGTGGCTTCAGCCTTAAAAGGGGACAATTTTTGATTTACCTTCAATTTGCAATTCATGCAGAGTGATTTGATCAACCTCCTATGCAAAGAAAGATCAGGCAAACCAGAAAAAAAGAAGGAGATTCTGATGTCAACCATGCAATTGTTCTAGAAAAAGTCAAAAGTCTATGGATAGGGCTACATTTTAAAATTTGAATTCCTCCTTTTTGTTCAAAGGACATTTCAGAAATACATCAGCATAGTGGAAAATGTAATACTGCAGATCATTTTTTAGGACTCTTCAACCTGTCTTTCTTGAACAGGGCTCCCTACCTAACTCCCCAGACCATGAGAAAAAACTCCAGATTTCTGCACCTAATCGTGAAATAAATACCTTTTACAAATGGCCTTCAATGATAGTAATAATAATGGTATTTGTTAAGTGCTTACTGTGCAAGCACTGTACTAAGTGCTAGGATAGATACAAGATAATCAGGTCCCACTTGAAGCTCACATTCTAAATAGGAGGGAACACAGGTATCGAGTCCCCATTTTGCAGATGAGAGAACTGAGGCACAGGAAAGTTAAATGACTTGCCGAGGGTCACACAGCAGACAAGTGGCGGAGTCAGGATTAAAACCCAGGTCTCTGATTCACAGGCCCATGCTCTTTCCACTAGGCTATGCTGCTTAAAGTGATGAAACGGCCAAAACCCTTTCAATATTTTTTGGTCAAAAATATTTTTTGGCTGATTAAGAAGAGGATGTTTAAGGAAATATTTAACCAAAAGGGAAGAAAATGAAAATAAGATAACAGAGGGGGAAATACATACGACCCTCACCCCTAAAAAAGAACAACGAAAGGACATTCCCACAGTGATGGAGAAGCATCATTCCTGTGGGTCTGTACTGTCATTATAATAAAGGTTTTACTTTCCCTCCTTACCAGAAGTAGTTAGGGGTTTCTGCCTCCATGGTAGGTTACAAGTCTTTGACTCTGATAACTTGATTTCTAACTCTCTACACATGGGTACTTGTTCGCTCCTAACCCACTTTCTCCATCTCCAAACTTATCTCTCTTGTAAACAAAAGATAATATGACTGTTCCAGGTCAAACTCTGGTTTTTAGAATAACAGAAGGAAGGGGTCACTTTCACAATTGTGTCCTCTCAGAAACAACCCACAAAGACCCCTCTTGCTTGACTTGGGCACCTGATGTCCCTTTCTCTGATTGAATGTTGGTCAGGTATTAAGGCTGAACAATTTGTTTGCTGGCATGTGGACTGTCTCTACTCAGTCCTGTGGGCATGTGTGTTCTTACTTGTGGAAGAAAAGTAGCCAGCTACCACAGAATGTAATGAAAATTAGCAAGCTAAGTGCACTTCTGCCCCAAATAAAATTGAAAGTAGAATATTCCCCACTCAAAAAATGCAATACTCTAGATAGATTCCTCACTGAGGCTAATTTGAAAAGAAAATGATATAGTGCTGGCAAGAATCTGCCCAAGGGAACTTTATCAAAGCAGCACTAGGGAGTATGGCATGATAATTTAGGTTGCTACCCACTAATTCTTCTGCCTCTGAGGTACTGAAAAAGGACAGTATATCATTGTCAGTAGGGTCAGTGTCTAGCACATAATGGATACATGATAGATATTACCTAATAATTCAGAAAATAAAAGATATTTTATCTACCAACAGTTCTAGCACAGGCTTTCTTTTGGCGGTGAGAGTAATGGCATTTGGATATGGTGGAGGATTTTGAATAATAATAAGAATAATGGTAGTTAAGCACTTACTATGTGCCAAGCACCATTCTAAGCGCTGTGGTAGATTCAAGGTAGTCAGGTTGGATACAGTTCCTGTCCCACATCGGGCTCCCAGTCTTAATCCCCATTTTACAGATGTGGGAATTGAGCCACAGAGAAGTTAAGTGACTTGCCCAAGGTCACACAGCAGACATGATGGAGGTGGGATTAGATTCCATGACCTTCTGACTCCCAGGGCTAAGCTCTATCTGCTAAACCAAGCTGGAGAAGCAGCTTGGCTTAGAAGCTTTGAGTATCTACAATCTCTCCAACAGGAAAGCAGCGTGGCTTAATGGAAAGAGCACAGGCCTGGGAGTAAGATGATCTGGGTTCTATTCCTGGCTCCACCACTTCTCTGGTGAATGATATTGGGCAAGTCACTTTATATCTCTACGCTTCAGTTACCTCATCTGTAAAATGGGGAATAACACTGGGAGCCCCATTTGGGACATGGACTGTGTCCAACTTTTTATCCACTCCAACACTTGGTACAGTGCCTGGCACATAGTAAGTGCTTAACAAATATCATTAACAAAACAATATTGAAGTCATGTGTACTGGTTCAGAGGTTCACCACTGGTTCATGGTTCAGAGCATGGGCTTGGAGTCTGAGGTCATGCATGGGTTCAAGTTCTGGCTCCGCCAACTGTCAGATGTGTGACTTTGGGCAAGTCACTTAACTTCTCTGTACCTCAGTTACCTCATCTGTAAAGTGGGGATTAAAACTGTGAACCCCCTGTGGGACAACCTGATCACCTTGTAACCTCCCCAGCACGTAGAACAGTGCTTGCACATAGTAAGCACTTCTCCCCCTTCTAGACTGTTCTCCCCCTTCTAGACCGTGAGCATGCTGTTGGGTAGGGATTGTCTCTATACGTTGCCAACTTGCACTTCCCAAGTGCTTAGTACAGTGCTCTGCACACAGTAAGTGCTCAATAAATACGATTGAATGAATGAATGAATGAACGAATACCATCATTATTATTATTACTGGCCATTTTTTAACCTTCTGACAGACGCTTACCCAGGGGGGCAAATACAGCCGCTTGAACAGGGAAGTGAAGGGGCACAGGTGAAGTTCATGGCCAGGTTTGCACAGGTGGTCTCACAGTTCACCCCAGCGGCAGGTAATCCAGGAACAGGAAATTTGCAGTCAAAGAAGCTTTTTCCTTCCGGGCATGTAAGCACTTCAAAAAGTAAGACAAGGTTCAAAATGAGCAGTTACTCCCCACCTGTAAATATGTCAATGAATCCTGTTTCCTCATTATGAACAGGGAGCGTCTGACTAATTCTGTTGCACTGTACTCTCCCAAGTCGTCAGTACATTGCTCTGCACATAATAAGTGCTCAAAAAGTACCACTGATTGACTGTCTCAAATTTCTTCAGATTTCCTGAAGTTTCTCACACAACTGTTCAGGTTTTACTCCAAAAATCTTTTCTCTCTTGATCCACCTGAAATATTTCTCCTGCTACATGATACTCTTACACCTTTCCAGCTTCTAAACAATCCACTGACAGTTAAGTAAAGCTATTCTAGCCCCAGACACAGACTCACCCACAGACGTTGGAGATGATTCAGCACATTTCACAGTTCCATTTGAGCACTGGCTAATGGGAGCAAATAAATAATTATTATAGCAATCATAACTCCAATTGTCTCCTTTGCTCATCAATGCTCAGGTTTGCCTTTAGAGAGTAAGTGGTTCAAGATAGCTAACTGGATACAGAATTTTGCCCCAGTTATATTTCATGTTATAGAAAATGTCTATAAAAAGGGCTTCTTTAACCAATCCTCAACAGTAATATGAGTGAATTGGTTAAAATATTAATCTATGAATTACCCTCAGCTGGCTACATAAATTTTAATTAGAATGAACATTTGAAATCCACAACAATCCCTAATTTTCTTTTTACCAGAGCTGCTAAAAGCAGCAAAAATGGTCTGGATTGGGTTCATCTCCTTTTTCATCTCTTTCCACTTTTTGATAGAGGTGGTGATATGCAGTGATGTAATGTGACTAAAAGAATGGGAAGTGGAAAAAGGGAGATGGATCGATTAACCCTGAATTATAAAAAGTTAGCTGTGTTTCCTTAATCTTTTATATCTTAATTTGCACTTTACAGACTGGTAAAATGATCTGGGAAAACTACACTATCTCTGGGGTAATCGTTTAGCATTCTTCATTATCACTACATTTTGTTTTTAAATGAAGACCGTCCCTTATAAAATGGGTCATAACTTTCATTTGCCCTAATCTGCTGATCTCTCTCACTGAGAGTAAATATCAACAGCACCAAAATAACATTTGAGGGATTTTACGTGTCCATTGACAAGTGCAAACACCCAAAGGAAAATTTACCATAAACCTGATGGTGTGGGTATGAGTTCCCCTGGTTGGTAAACACTGCCTCTGTGATGACAACGGCAGCTGAATCTGTAAAAATCAATGGGTTGGGTTCAAAATTCACAACATGGCATAAAAAGACATATCAATGATGACATGAGAAAACGCATGGACTAGTGAAAACAGCACAGGCCTGGGAGTCAGAGAGCCTGGGTTCTAATCCTGGTTCCTCTACATACCTGCTGTGTGTCCTTGGGCAAGTTTCTTAACTTCTCTGTGCCTCAGTTCCCTCATCTGCAAAATGGGAATTCAATACCTGTTCTCCCTCCTACTGAGATTGTAAACTCCATGTGGGACCTGATGATCTCATATCTACCCAGCACTCAGTACAGTGCTTGGCACAAAGGAACCGCTTAACAAATACCACAATTATTATTATCATTATTACTATGATGATGATGATAAAGAAATGTTTAAAATATAGGTTGATAGTATAACTAATCATGTGTCTACATTTTAAGGCTAAACTTAAAATGCAACAAGATTTCACATACTATGTTACATAAGGAGCAAGAGTTTTTTAAAAGAATAGTAATATATCAATTGTATCTATTTAGCACTTACTATGTGCAGAGCACTGTACTGAACACTTGGGAAAGTACACTACAGAGAATTAGCAGACACATTCCTTGTCCATAATGAGTTTAGAGTCTAAGCATGGGAACATCTTTGGATAGAATTATTTTAACATCAATTTACAATATCAGATAGATTACAAATTTTACAGAGAAAATTCTGCCACTGCTGATCTCTCCTGCTTTCACCCATAAACAGGCAGACCAACTTTTTACATATCAAGAGCTGCCTGCTTTCACATTACAGCTTGTTTACTCCTAAACATTTGCGCCTTTATTCTTAAGGACCCAGGAACCTGTTTTCAATTCAGCATTAACCAAGGGAACCACCAAATTAAACTGCTCTTTCTGCTGACATGTTCCCTTATAATCCTTAAACCTCTCTGATCTCACCATGTCCCCTGCATCCCTGCCCTCTAAACTACCCAACTCTGCTCTTCCTTCTCAATGTCGCACCTCATCTCCCTCCATCCAACCTATCCCCCTCCTCCTCTTCCAGCATTACCCCTCATCCCCCTCCCCAATTAACCAAGCTGGCCCCCTTCAGCTCAATCCCATCCAAGCCCTCCACAGCCTTCTTGCCATCCCCTTCTCCAACACCCCCCTCCACAATTTCAGCCAAATATGGCCTGTGGAAACCCTGTTGCATCACGAGAACATCTTTGACCTGTTCCTGACCTTCTCCTTCTCACCAAAACCTGGCTCACTGCAGATGACCCTGTCCCCCCTGCCACTCTCTCCTGAAAGAACTTCAGTGGGAAAGGGGAAGTATGAGTTGGTTTCCTTCTCACTCCCCAGTGCCATTTTAGCAGTCTCTACAAGATTCCATCTTTATCCTGACTAGCCCTCAGAGGAAAACTCTTCATTGTTTAGCTGAAAGATCGTTCCACTTCCAATTATTGCTATTCTTCTTTAAAAAATGAAAATTTAAAAATTCTGATCCATCTTCACACCAGATGCCCTGTACAATTTTAAAGAGGTAAATGCTAGTCAGGAAAAATAAAACCTGGATTAATTGCATGGTACTGGCCAAAATAAGAATTCAAACAATAGAGAATTCAAAATATGAGAAAAAGAAATGCCATCTTAATTTTCCCAAGAAAGAAAAATGAAATCATATTATATTTTAAAATCATTTCAATGACTCACACTGGCACGCAGAAGTTGATCGATTCTTCAAAGTATTTGCCTTCTGGACAATTACAGCCCTCAGCACATTCATCATCACAGGTTCGCCCAGTAGAAAGAGATGTACAGGAGTGTCGGCAAAAAGATGAACAGCGGTGGTATAGCATTCCTCTCTGACATATGACAGCTATTGGAGGAAGCAACATATGAGGCATTTTCACAGAGATGAGAGGCTCTTTGATCATTGATGGAGTTTTTGATCTCCAAAACGGGACAATCGCATTGTAAGCGAGAACAGAAAAAAAGGAAATTGAGAAGGATTCAAGTGTCCTGGAAAAGTGTGGGGGGGAGGGGGTGTACACCTTTATTTTGTTTGAAGTGGAATGAAAACACCCAGAAATTTCAATGAAAATTAAAACCACAGTGTCCCGATGCTAACAAAGTGATTAGAAAATGTATAGCTATCCAAAATGGCAGCTTCAACTTTAAAATGCAGGTTTGTTTTACATTTTTATTACTAACAAGCTCAATGCTTTTGTTCTTTTGCATAGTGGAAATAGCATAGCAGTAGTAGAGATTGAGAACTCATCTTGGCTTTACCAGTAATTGATCACTCACCACAGGAAGACATGTGGGATCTGAAATCAATAACAATGCCATGCTTCCCACAGATGTAGGCGTAGTGGGCAAGTGCATTACATAAACAGCCACTTCCACACTTGCAAGCATCAAATCGGCATAGATGATAGTATAATCCCGGACTGATGAAGGCGTGGCATGGAGCGAAAAGTTCACGGTTCAGGATATCACACTGTGCTGCGTAGCCAACTGAGAAAGAATGATACATTTTCTTCAATTTATATTCAGTGACAATCCAACTGGGATTCACTCTATGATTCCCTGGGAAAGAAGCACCCCTATCAAGGCTTGCAGATCTCTGAGCATTAATAATAATTATGGTTTTTGTTAAGTGCTTACTATGTTTCAGGCACTATTCTAAGCATTAGGGTAGATACAAACTAATCAGATTGGACACAGCTTCTGTCCTCCATGGGGCTCACAGTCTTAATCCCCATTTGACAGATGAGGTAACTGAGGCACAGAGAAGTGAAGTGACTTGCCCAAAGTCACACAGCAGACAAGTGGCAGAGCCAGAACTAGAACCCAGGTCCTTCTAACTCCCAGGCCAGTAGTCTCTACACTAGGCCATGCTGCTTACCCCCTCCACACCAGTGCTGAAAGTAGGATGGACCTGGGATACAAGAAGAAAATGGGTAATGGGGCTTGGCAGAGGCAGAGAAGGTGGTGCGGGGAGAGGTGTGGTGGCAATGCCCTCTCCTACCTGGGACGGGCAGGCAGTATCCTTGCCACTCACCTTTGAACCCATCCAGGTGGCCTAGCGGAAAAAGCACAGGCCTGGAAGTCAGAAGGACGTGCGTTACAGTCTCGGCTCTGCCACTTGTCTGCTGTGTGACCTTGGGCAAATCACTTCACTTCTCTGTGCCTCAGTTACCTCTTCTGTCAAATGGGGATTAAGACTGTGAGCCACATGTTGGACAGCGACTTTGTCCAACCTGATTAACTTGTATCTACCCCAGAGTTTAGAACAGGGCTTGACACACAGTAAGCGCTTTGCAAATACCACTGTTATTATTATGTGAAACATGGATTGTGTCCAACCTGATTAGCTTGTACCTACCCCAGTGATCAGTACAGTGCCAAGCACATAGTTAAGCACTTAACAAATACCAAACAAAAATCAAATTTTCTAAATGTTTCCTTAAAATCTGATCATCCCATAGAATCATGCTCCTTTTGAGAGTGAATAAAACTAGAGTTCATCATCAACTTCAGTTATTTTCGACCAACCATAGCTGTGCAAAAGATGTTACTAGGATTTCCATTTGGAACATAGCACTTACTGTTTTGTTGGTTAACATTGCATGGGTCCACCACTGGCACATTGACAGGTGCAAAACATGTGGAAGAAACTTTCCATGCATTTGCATGAAGCTGTGGGGTTCCTTCAATCATACCTGCTGGAGAGCTGAATGAACAAGAGACGAATTAGGACTGGTAGTTCTCTTAGAGCGTATTCGTTTTTAATCATACACAGGCATTCCCCATGATCTAGTTGTGAGTATTCCTCAAGCCATGCATCTATTGTCCATGGCACAGTTTCCCATAGTCTTACATGTTATGAAAAAGATCCAATCCAAAACTTCTGGAAAAATGATGTGAATTTCTTCATGTACTATGTACTGTTACAGTAAGAATCACTAAACTTTGTTGGAATAATTTAAAGCGTTACCTCAGAACATTAACTAAATGAGGAATTTAGTTATAGATAAAAATATAAATATAACTATATAAATATAGATATATCTATAAATATAGATAAGAATCTTCTAGGAGGCAGCAAATGCAGAAGCTTGGTCTGGTGACGGGTGGTGGTTTTAAACTTGACTATCAATTTTGCCTAAACAATCTTTTTGTCTTAATAAGATACCTTGTAGCAGGCCAACTCCTTTTGAACATCTCTTTATACCTTTGAACTCCTCTTTCAATCAGGGTCTTCAATCATTTGTATAAATTCATCTGCATTTTGAAAAATTGATGTGAGACTTCCCACCTAAAATTTTAGGTGGTAGTGGAGAGACAGGAACCTTTTTGCCTCTTTTGGCATCTTGCCATTTGGGTCATTGAGGTGTCAAGTCAGAATGTCTATATCCCCACATAACTTATGGGGTGGCTATAACCCAGGGTGAGGTATTGAGCCATAGCAGCTGTTTCCCAAGGTTGTACTCCAGGGGTGACTGAAATCTAGGGAATATCTGTATGTGTCTCTTCCCAGCACAAAGTTTTTGAGAGAAGCAGCTTGGCTTAGAGGAAAGAGCCCGGGCTTGGGAGTCAGAGGATGTGGGTTCTAATCTTGGCTCTGCCACTTGTCTGCTGTGTGACCTTGGGCAAGCCACTTAACTTCTCTGTGCCTCAGTTACCTCATCTGGAAAATGGGGATTAAGACTGAGAGCCCCATGTGGGACAACCTGATTACCTTGTATCTACTCCAGTGCTTAGAACAGTGCTTGGCACATAGTAAGCACTTAAAAATACCATTATTATTATTATTATTATTATTATTGTTATTATTATGTGCTACTCTTTCTAAATCATGACTGCATTTTGGGATCTGGATTCTCGAGTACTGGAAGGGAGATGTTGAGAGGGAAGGAGGTAGATGAGAGAGAAAGGGAAGAGAATCCCAAGAGGAAGTAGAAAAGGGAGTACTCTAACCTGGAGTGGGTTTTTTTTCACTTTTCTGCCTCACATTACTCAGGTAATCAGACTGCCATTCCAATTCTTACCCTTCCCACCCGTGTCATCATTTCCAGAATCCCAGGCAGCCATTCTCAGAATGATACTAGTATGGACTTGAGAATCAGAAGGACCTGGGTTCTAATTCCGACTCTGCCACTTGTGTGGCGGGTCACCTTGGGCAAGTCGCTTCACTTCTCTGGGCCTCAGTTATCTCATCTGTAAAATGGGTATTGAGACTGTGAGTCTTACGTGGGTCAGGGAGTGTGTCCAATCCAATTATCTTCTGCCTACTCCAGCACTTAGTTCAGTGCCTGGCACTTAGTATTTAACAAATACCACAATCATTGTTATTATTATTACTAATAATAATAATAAATAACTGCTAGACCTGACTGATTGAAAGGGCCAGCCCAATCCTCTGAAAATAGCTGATTAAAACACATTTTTAGTCATGAACTGACTCACATTAAGTTTCATTCTTGTACAATAGATTGCCAGCCCCTTGAGAACAGAAGTTATTTCTCTTCCTTATGGTATTTTCTTCCAAGAGTTTAATATCCTGCTCCACATGCAGAAGGAGACGCTCAATAAATACCTCTGACTGGATCATTTATTCAACAAGAAGAAATTAAAATGAGCCAGAAATCAGAATGCTTTCATGTTCTTATAATTTGTCCCTTTTGAAGGGTGATGTATCAACTTCATTTTCCACTGCTAAAACCAAAACAAACAAACAAAAGTCCATCCTATTTTGCTGCCAATCCTCTAATAATTTACTGGACCATATTTTTGTGTAGTTGAAAACCATAACATTGAGAAACTACTTCAAGCCAATGCCTTTTGGCAACCATGACAGTGGGAACTGGGGAACAGAAATGAGCCATTAAAGTCTCTCATTCGGGCATCAAAATTATTCATTCATTTATTCAATCGTATTTACTGAGCACTTATTGTGTGCACAGCACTGTACTAAGTGCTTGATAATCATGGTATTTGTTAAGCACTTACTATGTGCCAAGCACTGTTCTGGGTGATGGGGTAGATATAAGGTAATCAGGTTAAGTGACTTCCCCAGAGTCACACAGCTGACAAGAGGAAGCACTGGGATTTGAACCCACGACCTCTGACTCCCAAACCTGTGCATTTTCTACTAAGCCACACTGCGCCCAGAGGGGAGGGACCCCCTGCTCTGACTGAGCCTAATTACTTCATGTTGAAGTGTGCCAAGTCTTGGCTATGATGTCCAACCGTGGACAAATGTAGTGCAAATAGGCCAGTTAGTTGAGGTAGGCACCAAGAAGATGTCCAAAAAAACATTAAAAACTCTTTACTTCCAAAATTTAAAAATCAGGATGTGGATTAAAGCCCCTACCTACCCATTCCTGATATCTTATGTATTCTGTTTCCCATTTCTATTTGTCTAGAAAGCTTTTCATTGTGCATGATACTGAGTCCACTTAGTTTTAAAACACCGAGGTTTCCAGAAATCAAAATGTACTAACTATAATTAATTGCTAGGTTTGTTAGTATAGAGGATTTTAGGTAAACTGGTTAGATTACTATTGGTCTAACTACGCAGTTAATGGTTTCTAAATCCCAGCTACACAAAGAGGATGCTTACAGAAAATCATCTCTTAAGTTGCCGTTGAAAGTTCCACATAGACCCAGAGTTCTTCTCTTCCAAACACTATTAACTTGAATATAAAGTCTTTGCCCATCTTTAGCAAACAGAATCTTTAAACCAAATCTCGTTTTCAGAAGAATAAACAGAGAGGACAGGTTCCGAATTTCAACCTCCCCTGCACATAATGGAAAAAAAAAAGCAAAATTATTTGCCCATGGTCACACAGCAGGCAGGTGGTAGGGCACGGATTAGCTAATCATATTTCTGAGCACTTACAATGTGCAGAGCACTATACTAAGTGTTCAAGAGAGTACAATATGACACTATAACAGACACATTCCCTGTCCACTACGAGCGTACAGTCTAGAACATAGGTCCTCTCCTTTGGGTGTTTCTCTGGCTATTTGGACAGCAGTCCAGCATGCCCTGCAACCCTGCAGCCTTTAGGGAACGCTACAAAAATGGTCCTTACCATTTAGCTTGATTCCATGGTTCGGGCCAGTGAAAACTTCACCTCCTCTACTGAGAGTCACTTGTTTATTCAAATCATCTCCAAGAACTAACGTGACAGATTGGAGGCAGGCAAGGTCAAGGTTCTGCATTTTAAAAAATTAAAAAATAAAACAACCCATGATCATGAACACACAAAAAATTTTGATTCAATAAAAGTATCTGGTCAACTTAGAACTGGTAAATCAAAAGTAATGGCAAAACTTTTCACTTGATTTATGTGAGTTTTAAAGCATTCAACCACCTTGCTCCTTCCAACCTCACTTCACAGCTCTCCTACTACAATTCACCGCACCTACTTCACTCTTCTAATGCTAATCTTCTCACTGTACCTCAATCTCCTCTATCCTGTCATGGAACTCTCTCTTGCTCATGTCCTGCCTCTGGCCTGGAATGTCCTCCCTCTGTATATCAGACAGGTAATTACTCTCCCCACCTTCAAAGTGTCTTTGAATGCACATCTCTAAGAGGCCTCTCTTGACTAACCCCTCATTTCCTCTTTACCTACTCCCTTCTGCATAACCCAGATTTTCATCCTTTATTCACCCCTCTCTCCTCAGCCCCACAGCACTTCTGTACATATCCATAATTTATTAATTCATAATAATATCTGTCTCCCCCTCTAGGCTATGAACTTCTTGTTGTGGGCAGGGAATGTGTCTACCAACTCTGTTGTACTGCACTCTCCCAAGCACTTAGTACAGTGCTCTTTACACATAAGCACTCAGTAAATATGGCTGATTGGTTGATTGATTGAGCTTTCAACTAAATCCTTAAAAAAGAATGCCTAGTAAAGAATGGAGTTGTTCCAATGCTCCAGAGACCCCTGCCCATGTCTGTATGCAAAATGTTTTAATGTCTCTGCCACACGGGTTTCATGAATCCTCAATCAATCAATAGAATTTGTTGAGCACTTATTGTGTGCAGAGCACTGTACTAAGCAGTGGGAGAATACAGTACAGCAGAGTTGGTACACATGTTCTCTGCTCACAATAAGCTTACAGTCTAGAGGGGGAGACAGACGTTTATATAAATAAATAAATTATAAATGTGCACGTAAGTGCTGTGAGGTTGAGGGTGGGGTCAATACCAAGTGTCCAATGGGTAGTGATCCAGTCCTCATTTGTGTTTGTTTATTTGTGTTCATCATGCAAGTTTCTCAAGAGCAGGGACCAGGCCTTCTATTTCTTTGTGAAATTCCACAGTGTTCCGGTTGACAAATACAACTGTCTACTTGCAGAAAACAATGTTCCAACAATCTTGCAGAATCTTTTCATTAATTAATTAATTCATTCAATCATATTAATAATAATAATAATAATATTGGTATTTGTTAAGCACTTACTATGTGCCAAGCACTGTTCTAAGCACAGGGGTAGATACAAGGTAATCAGGTTGCCCCACATGGGGCTCACAGTCTCACAGATGAGGTAACTGAGGCACAGAAAAGGTAAGTGACTTTCAAGGTCACACAGCTGACAAGCGGCGGAGCCAGGATTAGAACCCATGACCTCTGACTCCCAAGCCCGTGCTCTTTCCACTAAGCCATGCTGCTTCTGTGCAAAGCACTGTACTAAGCACTTGGGGGAGTACAACACAACAACAGACACATTCCCTGCCCACAATGAGCTCACAGTCTAGAGGAAAGTGAAAGTTACAGAAAGTTACAGGTAGTGTGGATTGCCAAGGCAGAAAACATCCAAGCTTTGCAGCACACCAGAAAACCAGTTATTAAAGAAGATACCTGGCCCTGCATATACCATCATGGCAACTTTAAATAACACAATAACCAAATATAAAGGAAAAAACATAAACATACTGACAGGTGGATAAAGAAGGTAAAGGAGGGGAATTGAGGAAAGGAGGCAGGGAGGGAAAGGGGGAGGAGGAGAAAGAGAAGGCATACTCCTATCACTAACAGTAGTAACAATAATGGTATTTATTAAGTGCTTACTATTTGCCAAGCATTGTACTAAGCGCTAGGATAGCTGCAGTATAATCATGTTGGACTCAGTCTCTGACCCACCTGGGGCTCACAGTGTAAGAAGGTGGGATTAAGATTTAATTCCCCTTTCACAGATGAGGAAACTGAGGGCCAGAGAAGTGAAATGACTTGCCCAAGGTCACACAGCATGCAAGTGGCCAAGCTGGGATTAGAACCCATGGGCTCTGACTCTCATGTCCATAACCTTTCCACTAGGCCACTCTGCTTTCCAAACCTCCTTTTTAAATTGTTATCAACAGTAATATTGATTGAACATTACATTGGCCATAATTTTGCCTGAGAATCTAGTCTAGCCATGGTCACTAGGGATTTTGTGAAGGCCAGTATGCAGGACTGCTCTGAGTCTCTGCCTTTTTAATTCCTTTGGAGGGCATGAGTATGAGGGGTTAATATCTTCATTCCTTGAGCATCATATGTTAACAAGGAGGCCACAATTTCTCAAATTCCCAGAGTCCAGTAGGAATTCCCTGCCCTTTTGCTCCCCCAGGCAACTTCTGCACTCTGAAAAGAACACACACATCCAACAGCTTCTGCCAGGAATCTTGCAATCAGGACAAACTTCCTAGACACAATCATCAAATTTGCCTCTTTATTCTAGGAAAGAAGAGTATTCATGATGGGAAAGACTGTTGTTCTTCTCTCAAAATCTAAAGAACATAACTTCCACTGGTGCAAAGAGGAAAACTGAGAAATCAAATGTCAAGAAATTTGATATCAAAAAATTCCACTCAGTCATAGAATGTACTTTATCTTTTTGAGAGTATATTCATCCTGTCAACACAACTATTTTCCTCTCTAAGGTACCTTTTCATGATGTAACAAAATACTTAGGTACTCAGTAATCATGCGTGAAATCTTCATCAAACTCAATTTGAGTAATGCAAAAACTGTTTTTCCAAGAAAAGT
Organism: Tachyglossus aculeatus; assembly: GCF_015852505.1. Classification (NCBI taxonomy): domain Eukaryota; kingdom Metazoa; phylum Chordata; class Mammalia; order Monotremata; family Tachyglossidae; genus Tachyglossus; species Tachyglossus aculeatus. The sequence goes on along the minus strand of NC_052079.1, from coordinate 29,341,117 downwards.
ACTTGGCAATTAAATAAAAATCCTTCTTTATGCAGTTAATTTGCTTTTAAAAAAATGAAAAATGGAAAGAATGCCATCTGTTTTTGTTACAATTTCATTAATTGGGGTGCCAGAATACCAACGTACCTACTTACCCGTTTGATTTTAAATTAAGGTAGATTATCTCTTACCTGACCACAGGGAGCTTTCTGGAGAGTGACGGTGAATTTATCATTCCCAGTGCCTTTTACAAGAATGTACTGGCAAACACCAACGAAGGTATAATGACGACCATCAAAAGTTGTGAAATGAGAATCACCAACAACTGAACACTCAACTTGAAAAGACAAAATGAATATGCTTTTGTCCTACATGTTCTCCAAACAAGGAATTAACTCAGAGCAATTGAATCATTTCTTAGGTAGAAGGATCTACCAGAGTTGTTTTGGACAATTCCATGATGAAGGTGCTATTATACCTACAATTCCCAAATTACATGTTACATGACATAATATTAAATCATTGGAATGATAGATCTACCTCTATTTCTATTTGATTCCTATTGCATTTCTTTGACAATTTTTTTTAAGAAGTAAAGTCCAAGTTTTCCCAGACTTATTTCAAAATATTTTTTCCTGTATGGACTAACTCTTAAATGGTCTGAATTATATTAAAATCCTGAGTTCATACATATCTTTTATTTATCTACTCACCAGCTTTCTTTGCTTCACCAGTTTCCCTTTAAGTTATTCAAATTAAACTTCATTTCATTTGAGATCTCTTCATAAACAGGTCCCATATCTGCTTTCTTTCCCCCATTAACTGAGAAAAATTTCCAGTATAAATATTTAAAATTCAAAAGTTACCTGGACATTCTTGCTCAGTACAGTTCCAAACGCCTCCAACGCAAACACTAAATGGAATGCAACATATGAATTTACGAGCAATGCTTGTTTTTCTATGAAGTTGAAATGAAATCTGTGATAACAAGGATGGTATTTAAGTGCTTACTGTGTACCAGACACTGTTCTGATAGAATATCAAATGTGACCTGGAAATTTGGAATGCAGGCAGTTCTCAGATTTATGACACAATGAATTCCTGAAAACTGCATTTTAAGTCTAAATGGAAGTTGAAATGAATTTTCCCTAAGGACAATGTTATAGATGGTTATTGGTAGTCAACCAAGGATGATGATGATACTATTATTACTACTCCTAACAATAATAATAATATTGATAATAATAATTGTGATATTTTTAAGTGCTTACTGGGTACCAAGCACTGTACTAAGTGCTGGAGTAGATACTGGGTAGTGAGGTACATTACAGTCCCTGTCCTACTTGGGACTCCCAATATAAATGAGAAAAGACACTGAATGCCCATTTTACAAATGAGAAAACTCAAACCCTGAGAAGTTTTGTGACTTGCCCAAGGTCACACATCAGGCAAATAGTTGAGCTAGGATTAGAATCCAGATTCTCCAATCGCCAGGTCCTGTTCTCCCTTTTTACTGAAATTGCCCAGAATAGCACAATCAGTCAACCAACATTCATGTATTTATATTGAGGGAGAGAAGTCCCATGCTGGGATTTATTTCATCAGATGTAAAATGGACCTGTCCTTTTGGATTCTTCCTGTCAATCAAGCAACAGCTTACTTTCCCTGACTACCCCCCAGATCACCCCCCAGAATGTACGCTTGTGTTGGGCAGGGAACGTGTCTGTTTATTGTTATAAAACAATAGTACAGTGCTCCGCACACTGTAAGTGCTCAAGAAATACAATTGAATGAATGAATGAATCATTCCATTGTATTTTCAGAGTGGTTGAAAAGTACAATTTGGCAGAAAATAGAGACAATCCCTACCCAACAAAGGGCTCACAGTCTAGAAGGGGGTGATGGACAACAAAACTAAACAAGTAGACAGGCATCAATAGCATCAATATAAATTATAGATTATCTATAACTATCTATATTATATATTATATAGAATTATAGATATATATACATAATTAATAAAATGAATAGAATAATAAATATGTACATATATACACAAGTGCTTTGGGGCGGGGAGGGGGGTAGAGCAGAGGGACAGAGTAGGGGCAATGGGGAGGGGAGGAGGAGCAGAGGAACAGGGGGCTCAGTCTGGGAAGGCCTCCTAGAGGAGGTGAGCTTTGAATGGGGGAAGCTTTCAGTAGGGCTTTGAATGGGGGAAGTGTGCTAGTTTGGTGGATGTGAGGAAGGAGGGCATTCCAGGCCAGAGGTAGGACATGGGCCAGGGGTTGACAGTGGGACAGGTGACAATGAGGCACAGTGAGGAGGTTAGCAGCACTGGAGCAGAGTGTGCGGTCTAGGCTGTAGATGCAAAGAAGGGAGGTGAGGTAGGAGGGAGCAAGGTGATGGAGCGCTGCCCAGAGAATTCCTGTAGAGAGATAATCTGGGCAGCAGAGTGAAATATAAACTGAAATGGGGAGAGCCAGGAGGTTGGGAGATAAGAAAGGAGGTTGATGCAGTAATCCAGGCTGGATATGATGAGTGATTGTACCAACAGGGTAGCGGTTTGGATGGAGAGGAAAGGGCAGATCTTGGCGATGCTGTGAAGGTGAGACTGGCAGGTTTTGGTGATGGATTGGATACGTGGGGTGAATGAGAGAGCGGAGTCAAGGATGACACGAGGTTTGCGGGCTTTGACAACGCGAAATGGGCAACCCTAGAAAGGATGATGACATACCACTCACTGCATTCCTGCTCAATTCTTGATCCGACTGCATAAGAAGACCCGTGGTAACTGCAGGGACACTTTTCCAAGGAGACACAGGTTCCATTGTCCATTATGAGGCCTAAATGTACATGACACTGATTTCAAATGAAGATAGCAATCATTTCCAATACTTTACACTTCCCAAATATAAGCTCTTTGTGGGCAGGGAATGTGTCTACCAACTCCACTGCATTCATTTGTATTTATTGGATGTTTACTGCATCAACAGCACTGTGCTAAGAGCTAGGGAGGGTACGCTATATCAATAAACAGACACTACAAGCTTACATTGTTCTTTCCCAAGTGCTTAGTACAGTGTTCTGCACACAGTAAGCACTCACTAAATACCATTGATTGATTAATTGATATTGGGCAACCATAACCTGACCCAGATATTTTCCTAGATCTCACTGATATTTGTTCCTATCTGTTCACTATTGAGTTGTTGAAAATCATCAGAAAAGTTGTCAGAAGACGATTTACCTACCATCCGGACAGTAACACCCATCTAGGCAGTGGAGATTGCTTCCAAGACATTCCTTTTCAAATGTGCACGTTGGTGGGCAACAACTGATACAATCTCGGTGAACAAAACTATCGTCACACTTCTCAGCTGGAACATATAAACAGAGGTGGCAATAAACGTGAGATATTAAGAAGTGCTGGGTCTATGGGCGGGGACTAAATTTCAATTCTGTAACAATAATAAATATAACAACAATAATTATAAAGATAATTAGGGAAGCAGTGTGGCCTAGTGGAAAGAGCACAGGCCTGAGAGTCAGAGGAAATGGAGTCCAAACCCGGCTCCACAACTTTCCTGTTGTGTGACTTTAGGCAAAGCACTTGACTTCTCTGTGACTCAGTTCCCTCATCTGCAAAATGGAGATTCGATACCTGTCCTCCCTCCTATTTGGACTGGGTATCCCATGTGGAACCTGATTACCTTGTATCTACCCAAGTGCTTAGTACAGTGCTTGGAGCTTATGAAAAAACTATTATTGTTATTATTGTTATTGTTATTAGTAGTGGTAGTAATAGTAGTAGCAGTACTAGTACAGTGCCTGGCACACAGTAAGCACTTAAGAAATACCCTAATTATTAAGAGCAGTAGTAGTTGTAGTAGTATTACAGTTGGGGTATTTGTTAAACACTTACTATGTGCCAGTCACTGTATTCAATGCTAGGGTAGATACATGATAATTAGACATACTTCCTTTCTCACAGGGGGCTCACAATCCTAAGTAGGAAGGAGAACAGGTATTGAACCTCCATTTTATGGATGAGAATACTGAGGTATAGAGAAGTAAAGTAAGTTAAGTCACAGCAGGCAAGTGACAGAAACAGAATTAGAACTCAGATCCTCTGACTCTGTGCAATTTCCATTAGGCCACTTTAAAATCCTCTATAGCTGCATCACATCTTACAGTCCTCATTACCAAATGTTTGGGAATCACATTTTAGTGTTTGAGTAAGCTAACACTTTTTATGGCATCTGTTAAGTGTTTACTATGTGCCAGGCACTGTGCTAAGCACTGGGGTAGGTACAAGCTAATTAGGTTGGACACAATCCATAACCCACGTGGGGCTCACAGTCTTAATCCTTATTTTAAACATGAGGTAACTGAGAAGTTTGGTGACTTGCCTGAGGTCACACAGCTGACAAGCAGTGTGTGAAGCAGAGTGGTCTAGTGGATAGAGCACGGGCCTGGGAGTCAGAAGGACCTGGGTTCTAATCCTGTCTCAGCCAGTTGTCTGCTCTATGACCTTGGGCAAGTTGCTTCACTTCTCTGCACCTCAGTTATGTCATCTGTGAAAAGGGAATTAAGACTGTGAGCCCCATGTAAGACATGGACTGTGTCCAACTTGATGATCTGCATCTATCCCAGTGCTTAGTACAGTCACTGGAACATAGTAAGCACTTAAATACCATTTTTTAAAAAAGTGGCGGAGTCAGGATTAGAACCCAGGTCCCCTCACTCCCAGACCCACCCTCTGAGAGAAGCAGCGTGGCTTAGTGGAAAGAGCTCGGGTTTGAGAGTCAGAGGACGTGGGTTCTAATCCCGGCTCCACCACTTATCAGCTGTATGACTCTGGGCAAGCCACTTAACTTTTCTATGCCTCAGTTTCCTCATCAGTTAAAATGGGGATTGACTGTGAGCCCCAAGTGGGACAACCTGATTACCTTGTATCTACCCCAGTGCTTGGAGCTTGGCGCATAGTAAGTGCTTAACAAAATACCATCATTATAGTAAGCGCTTAACAAATACCATTCTTATCATTATTATTATTATTAAGAAGCAAAAGGAACATATAAAACATACTGCATGCTGGAAAGTCATCCCTCCAATCTCGAACAGGATAGCCAGCATGAGAGCAGGCCCTGGCATATTCTGTCACTGCTCGGCAGTAACTGTCTTCATCATCACTCCTAAAAAGTAAAAATAGTATTTGTTAAATGCTTCCTCCATGCCAGGCACTGTGCTAAGCCCTGAGGTGGATACAAGCAAATTGGGTTAGACACAGTTCCTGTCCCACATGGGGCACACAGTCTTAATCCCCATTTTACAGATGAGAAAACTGAGGCACAGAGAAGTGAAGTGACTCACCCAAAGTCACGCAGCGGACAAGTGGCAGAGCTGGGATTAGAACCCAGGTCCTTCTGACTCCTAACCCCTTGCTATATCCACTAGCCCATGCTACATCTCTAAAAAGTGAAAATAAGGAGAGGGGAACACTAAATCTTGTTGTAGATTGTAGGATTTTAGGAGGGGAATGCTATGTTCTGTCACATTTGGGAATGGAGGGAGTTCCAAGCCAGCAGGAATACTGTGAGCTGGAGACTGAGACACAATCAATTTGGAAAAGCAGTGTGGCGTGGTGGATAAAACACAGGCCTGGGAGTCAGAAGGATCTGCATTCTAATCCTAGCTCTGCCACTTGTCTGCCCTGTGATGTTGGACAAGTCATTTAACTTCTCTGTACCTCTGTCACCTCATCTGAGAAGGCTAATATAGTAGTGAAGTGATATAGAAGTACGATGGCCTAGTGCAGAATAATGTCTTTACACATTATTAGAACTTCATCACTTCTCTCCACAGAAACCTGCAATGTCTCCCCATTTCTTAACATTACATAAAATAAAAACTTCTAATTATTGATTCTGCCATACATTTCAATGTACACGCACTACTACGTAAGCTCTTAATCCACCTATCTTTCCATTCTCCTCTCATCATTATTATTATCATATTTGTTGAATGCCTACTGTGTCTTAGTACTGTTCTAAGCACTGATGTAGACACAAGTTAATCAGGTTGGACCAAGTCCCTGTCCCACATAGGGCTCACAGTCTAAGTAGAGGGAGAACAGGCACTGAATCCCCATTTTACAGTTGAAGAAACTGAGGCACAGAGAAGTAAAGTGACTTGCCCAGGGTCACACAGCAGACATGTGGTGGAGCCAGAATTAGAACCCTGGTCCTCTGACTCTCAGGCCCGTGCTCCTTCCACTAGCCCTTGCTGCTTCCTCTCCCAACCTTCCACTAACCCATTCAATCCTGTAAGAACAATCTCCCTTAATAGGGCACAAAATTCATGAAACTTCCAAGTGCACCTTTGAAATAAAATACACCAAATTATACTTGAGTTTTTAGGTTTCAATTACTCCGCCCGTAGCTTGCCATACTAATAGTTTCATAGCAAATATCCGGGATTCATTTTTTGTGTTATCTTAGATCCACCATGACAATTATCGTAAGCACTCCAGTAATTTCTGAAATAGACCAGTGTGACACTAGTCTATAAAGTAAGCGGGATTACAAACATACACTAGGTTCATCTTTCAGCACCACAAAATAATGTTTTGCTGGAAACACAGAATTCTGCAGGATAATCACTTCAAGAATGCTGTATTTTGTATGCCTTGATGCTTTCAACATACCTATTGTAAAGTTACCATCCTAAAAAAACCCACAGCATTCTCTGCTACTGTAATCAGAGTCTGGGTAGATTGTCTACTTCCAATTAAGGGGACTTAATAGAAAGAACAACTTGGCAGAAAGGTTGCTGAGCTGCAGAAAACCTATTAAGTGAAATGAAGCCACTAGTAAATGTAAGTCTTGTTTGCCAGCAATTTAAGCTTAATTTAATGAGATCCCAGGACTTCAGAAGTTCCTTCTAGCCAGAAAATATTCACTCACTTTTTAACCACCATGTAAAAATGTTGCACCTCACTGAAGCTCCTGAAAATTAGCTGTTGACTCTATGTACCTTCTTAAATTTACCTGTTTTTGTAGGCACAAAATGATATATAATTTTAAAACAGAATTTTGAAGTGATGAGAAAGCAGCACTGATCAAAAAAATTCCCTACAAAACTGGTGATCTCAAAACTTAGCACTTGATTCAAGCCAATAAAACACTATTGTCCCAGTACTCCTGTTTAATTAAAAAATGGACAAAATGGACACCATCACAACTGAAGAAAACTAAATTTACCTAGAAATTATCGATTTTCAGAGCCCTATTTCAATTTAATTGCAATTAAGTCCAAAAAAGAAATTACTTCCAAGCATGGAATTCACATGTTCATTTATTTTATTATTACTGTTATTATTAGCAATAATAATAATAATAATAATAATAATAATAATTGTAGTATTTGTTAAGCACTTTCTATTGCCAGGCACTGTACTAAGGGGTGGAGTGGATACAAGCAAATTGTGTTAGGCAAAGTCCCTTTCCCACATGAGGCTCACAGTCTCAATTCCCATTTTACAGATGAGGTTACTGAGGCACAGGGAAGTGAAGTGACTTGCCCAAGGTCACCCAGCAGATAAGTGGTGGAGGCGGGATTAGAACCCATGGCCTTCTGACATCCAGGCCCATAATCTACTAGGCCATGCTGCTTACAAATTTTAGGTATTTGTTAAGTGCTTACTATGTGCCACACACTGAATTAGGCAGCATGCTAGACTGATTAGCAGGCTAATCAGGTTGAACACCATCCATGTTCCACAATGAGGCTCGCAGTCTTAATGGGTAGAGAACATGTTTGTTATTCTGTTGTATTGTACTCTCCCATGTGCTTAGAACAGTGCTCTGCACATAGTAAGTGCTCAATAAATATCATTGATTGACTGATCAATTCCCATTTTGCACATAAGGTAACTGAGGCACAGAGAAGTTAGATGATTTGCCCATGGTCACACAGTAGACAAGTGGCAGAACTGGGCTTAGAACCCAGATCCTTTTGACTCCCTGGGCCCATGTTCCATCCACTACACCAAGCTGCTTCTATTTGAAGCATTTTACTCCTGGAGAGGAACTATATCCCCTTTGGGGAAAAATCGATGTGGGTTTAATCACAGTTCCATACTGAAGAATAACTGAGAACCAATTCCTAGAGAATGCCTTTAGCTGGAAAAGGCCTTGGGTCCTCATTTCTGAAAGAGAGAGGGGTGCATTGTCTAAGAACTTAGAATGAACCAACTAGAGTTGGATTGGGAGAATGTGAGTGTTGCAGGAATCTAAAAATACAGCAGGACAGAAGAGCTCTTAAATCAAACAAAAATAGATCTAAGAGGGAAACAGTATCAAATTTCATGGAAATCAGAACAGAGGCTAAATTCTGAACCTACATGTCCCCAGGGAGAAAAAAAAATCCTTTATTTAGAATAACTTGCGTCAAAGTGAGTTCATGCTTTAATTGGGCTTCAGAGACCAAATATGTAAAGAATAGTATCACTAATATCCACTCAGCATGAGCAAAACCCTTATTATTATTTCCCTGAAAATGTTCTTCATAAGGAAATCATTTAATTTGCGTGGAGTAGCTCTAAATTACAGCAGTTGGCAAACCTCGGTTACCCTCCTTGCTTTCCGGATAGTTCCCTCACCAGAGACTTTTGTCTCAAGATCTAGAATCTTTTGGACCATTAGGGCCCTCAAGGAGGAGGAGTGTTCAAGTTTTTAGAGTACATCTAGAAGGCACAAATAATTAAAAATTCAAAGGTCTTAGAGCAAAAGAGAGAAGAGAGGCATTCTTTTAAGAAATGGTCTGCCAGAACATGATTATACTTACTTGCACAGGTCATTGATACAACTAGCAATGTATGAGTAAGGGTCTATGTTCTCATGACAACTGAGGAAAGGAAATTGCAGGAGTATCTGACACTTGAAGAAGATGCCCTAGGGAAAAAAAAATATATTATGTGTTTTATATATACAAACATAGATATACATACATCGTTTAGAATATTTTTTCATGAAATGTATTTTTTTCTCATTTTTCTCACCCCTTTCACCTTCTGTGGGCTGAAAAATAACCTTATTATCCTTGATTTAATTAGTATATCTATTACTTCAGCCTCCATCCTTGTTAGCAAAAAGGGACACAATCAGAGCATCAGATCACTTAGGATCCAGATAATTAAACAGAATGAGCAGAGATGTTCCAACCAAATAACTAATTTCATTGTTCATTGCCTTCATGATCATTCAAAACATATAATAATAGCATTTATTAAGAGCTTACTATGTGCAAAGCACTGTTCTAAGCGCTGAAACTAATCAATTCATTCATTCAATATCCAGAGTTTATGTGTCCTTTGTGTTTATGTGGAACTGTTTCATATAAAATATTTTAATAAATGGAGTGACTGGGCTGGCACTTAAAATGCCAAACTACCTATAGCATTACCAATTATATCATTAAGAAAATTCATTTTAAGGACAAAGTCAATCAATCAATAGTATTTATTGAGCACTTTATTCAGGGCACTGTACTAAACACTTAAGAGCCTACGTGAGAGTGAGTAAATATGATCTCTGCCCTCCAGGTCAGTTACAGGTATGAAAATAAATTATAGGTCAACTACAATACAGAGAGAGGAAACAGGTATGAAAATAAATCATAGGTAGGAAGAAGCAGTAGAGTATAAATTTGTATACACAAATGCAATGAGGGGGTATGAGTACCTGAGGGTTTAAGTGGTGGGATTTACTGAAATATCCATTGAAGGGGAGTGTGGATTAGGTTATGAGAGACTAATCAGGGAAGGCCTCCTGTAGGAGATGTGATTTCAGAAGCATCTTGAACAGGAGGGGAGTTGGGATTTATGGGATGTAATGGAGGAGGGAGTTCTAAACAGAAGGGAGGATGAAAGCTGCTGCTCAGCAGCAAGAGAGTTGAAAATAAAAAACAGTTGGTGGGTTGGCTTGTGATATTTGGCATAGGATGCTTAGGCAGAAAACAGTGGCTCCCAGGAATGATATGAAAAAAAAAATATTGAACCAGTGAGGGTCTTAGGATTAGACCACTAACTTGTGAACAATTTGGGGGACTGATCACCTAGGGGTTTGTTTCACTGTGGTCATCCCAACAGGGACATCCCAACACACAGAGGATGACTGAATTTTGGAGCATAGTGGTGAGTATCCCTGCCTGTCACACGGGAGACCGGGGTTCGATTCCCCAACGGAAAGGCTAGTGTATTTCCCCTTCTAGACTATGAGCCTGTCATTGGGTAGGGACCGTCTCTATATGTTGACAACTTGTACCTCCCAAGCGCTTAGTACAGTGCTCTGCACACAGTAAGTGCTCAATGAATACGGTTGAATGAATGAATGAATTTGAGTGGGTTGCCTTGGTTTTCCTTGCTCTGAGCCACCAGAAACTTCAACTAGCCCTGACTCTGAATATAAACTCCTAGAGGGCAGGGACTAGATGTAATTTTATATTCTGCAAAGGTAGATGTCCCCTACAAACGAGGGCAATCCAGATTAGGTGGCCCATATCAACAAATGTGCTATCTGTGTCAAAACATTCATGAATTAACTTACCTCAAATGTCGCTTCTTTAGTCAGGCATGGGCTGGGAAAATCCGAGCCAGTGGCAATGCATGTGTTATCATCTGGGATTTGTACAGTCCAGCTGTTCATAAAAACAGCAATGTCTTCGGTATATTCATCTGCAGCCCCCAAAAAATCAACAACCTGATTTTGCACACATATATTTCCTCCAACACAAAAGTAGACATATGGACTGGGATTTTTGTCAAGGATATCAGCTGAATGGCTTTGATATGACATAACCAATCAAAATAACCTTGCTCAAGGTAGTAGAAACAGGTAGAACAAAATTTAATGGGGACAGATATCCTATGGTGCATCCAGGAAGAAATTATAGATAGATCAATACAAAGTGGGAGATTAATAGCATAAAAAATAAATAGATAGTAACTGCGCTATTAAGTATTTACTTTGGCCAAGCACTAGTATAAGCACAGGAGTAGATATAATATAATCACCTTGGATACAATCAGTCAACCAATCAATGTTATTTATTGAGCACTTACTGAGTACAGAGCACTGTATTAAGCACTTGGGAGAATCAAATACAACAGAGTTGATAGATATATTCCCTGCCCACAGCGAGTTTACAGTCTAGAGGGGGAGACAGACAGACCGACAGAGAGACAGAAAGAATCACCACCTCTTGTTGGGCTCACATCTAAGGAGGAGTAAGGACAGGAATTTAACCCCCACTTTACAAATGAGGAAACTGAAGCACAGACAAATTAAGTGATTTGCCCAAGATAATATAGCCACCGGCAAGTGAGGGAGCCGGGATTAGAAGGCCAGGTCAAGCGACTCCCAATCTTCCTACTATGCCACACATTAAAGCACTTAGTACAATGTTCTGCACACAGTAAGCACTCAATAAATACGACTGACTGAATTCAGGCAATCTACATCAAATTTTAGCCAACAGCTGTATGCTGGTTGAGTGGTTGGATTTTCAGCCTAGTTTTTTGGTTGTTCATGTATTGAGGCTGAGGTTCATTCTAAACATAGTTAGATCATTGTACCCTTTCCTGCAACAGAGACTAGCCAGTGTCTTTACATCCAGTCCTGAGGTGAAACACAGAGAAGGCAAGATAGTGAGGAGAATTGGATGGAGTGGAGAAGGGAGGATGAGAAGGAAGAAGAAAAGGAAGTAACTAAGAGGACAGATACTCATTAAAAGAAAAGAGCAACTGAAAAGAACTGAAAAGAAGACACCTTCCTGGTTTAGTGTCATTACTTTGGAGCATGGGGAAACCCAAAATTATAAGATAAAGGAAAGAGAGACATAGGAGTAAAATCAATCATCGAAGAGGAAAAATGTTTATAAAGAAACAAAATCTTTCAGCAGAGGAAAGGAAAAAAATAGAAAAGGGAAGAGATCAAAAACAGAAAGAGAGGAAGAGAAAAAGGACAAAAATAATAATAATTACGGTACTTGCTAAACATTTACTATGTGCTGAAACTATTCTAAGCACTGGGATAGATATAAGCTAATCAGAATGGACACAGTCCCTATCCCACAGGTGGCGCCTACTCTAAATTGGAAGGAGGATCATTTAATCCCCATTTTACAGATGGGGTAACTGAGGCACAGAGATGTTAAGGGGCTTGGCCAAAGTTACACAGTTGACAGGTAGCAGAGTCAGGATTAGAACCCAGATCCTCTGACTCCCACGGCTAAGCTCTTTCCACTAGGTGGCACTTCAGTCTATACTTCACGCCACTGCCCGGAACATCTTTGTGCAGAAACGCTCTGGGCGTGTTACTCCCCTCCTCAAAAATCTCTAGTGGCTACCAGTCAACCTACGCATCAGGCAAAAACTCCTCACTCTCGGCTTCAAGGCTCTCCATTACCTCGCCCCCTCCTACCTCACCTCCCTTCCTTCCTTCTACAGCCCAGCCTGCACCCTCCGCTCCTTTGCCCCTAACCTGCTCACTGTGCCTCGTTCTCGCCTGTCCCACCATCGACACCCAGCCCACATCCTTCCCCTGGCCTGGAATGCCCTCCTGCCACACATCCGCCAACCTAGCTCTCTTCCTCCCTTCAAAGCCCTACTGAGAGCTCACCTCCTCCAGGAGGCCTTTCCAGACTGAGCCCCCTCCTTCCTCTCCCCCTCCCCATCCCCCCTGCCCTACCTCCTTCCCCTCCCCACAGCACCTGTATATATGTTTGTACAGATTTATTACTCTATTTTACTTGTACATATTTACTATTCTATTTGTTTTATTTTGTTAATATGTTTTGTTTTATTGTCTGTATCCCCCTTCTAGACTGTGAGCCCGTTGTTGGGTAGGGACCATCTCTATATGTTGCCAACTTGTACTTCCCAAGCGCTTAGTACAGTGCTCTGCACACAGTAAGTGCTCAATAAATACGAATGAATGAATGAATGAATGAATGAATGCTCCTCAAGGATGAGGATAGAAGGGAAGAACTGAATTAACAATAACAATAATAATGATAATAATAATATAATCAGATCAGACACAGTACCTCTCCTACATGAGGCTCACAGTCTAGGAGGGATGGAGAGCATGCATACGCATTATGCCCATCTTATAAAGGAAGAAACTGAGGCACAGAGAGTTTTAAATGACTTGCCCAAAGTCACGCCAGGTCACCCAGCAGAGCCGGGACTAGAATCCAGGTGATGTGACTGAGTTTTTGTGCTCTTTCCAGCAGTCAACACTACCTCCTTATAAATGAAAACAATGGCAAGCATTGATAATTCAGCTACTGACATAGTGGCTAAAAGCTAAATGTAAATCAAGCACATTGCAATTGTGAAGTGACTAAGGCTTTTAATGGTATAGTCTTTTAAAAAATATAAAGAATAATGATACGATTTCTGGTCCAGGCAGTCTACTAGATTTCTTAAGATCCTTCCTTCTGTCCTCACTGAGGGATTGGAGCATAGAGGAAGCACTCCATAATGGAGCTGTACAGTCAAGGCAGAACCGTAAGATTCATGTACAAAGACAGAGATGCAGCTGAACTCTAGTTGCTGCTTCAAAGTTCCAGGGTAGAATAGAGATGCTAATACGAGATGGAGTTACTATTGGGTAGGTCGTGCTGGACTGCTATTATGTCTTCCTTCCAGCTGAAGGCTGCTTGCCTACTTGTGCCAGAAAACCACAGCATGAGAAGCAATGTTGCCTATTGATTAGAGCATGGGCCTGGGAGTCAGAAGATCATGGGTTCTAATCCCAGGTCTGCCACTTGTCTGCTGTGTCACCTTGGGCAAGTTACTTCACTTCTCTGTGCCTCAATTACCTTGTCTGGAAAATGGGGATTGAGACTGTGAGCCCCACTTGGGATGTGGACTGTGTCCAACCTGATTAGCTCCTTATTGACACCCATGCCCATCACCCCCCCCAGCTCTTCCGTACACTCAACTCCCTTCTCAGGCCCCCGGTTCCTCCCCCTCCTCCTTCCCTCACCCCCAACGATCTGGCCTCCTACTTCATTAACAAAATTAAATCCATCAGGTCCGACCTCCCCAAAGTCTCTTCCCCCCTTTCTCCATCCCCCCGGCTCTCAACACTCTCTGCTACTCTCCCATCCTTCCCAGCAGTGTCCTCAGAGGAGCTCTCCTCCCTCCTCTCAAGTGCTACTCCGGCCACCTGTGCTTCTGACCCCATTCCCTCTCATCTCATGAAATCTCTCGCTCCATCCCTTCTCCCCTCCTTAACTTCCATCTTCAACTGCTCACTCTCCACTGGTTCCTTCCCCTCTGCCTTCAAACATGCCCATGTCTCTCCCATCCTAAAAAACCCTCGCTTGACCCCACCTCACCTTCTAGGTATCGTCCCATATCCCTCCTACCATTCCTTTCCAAACTCCTTGAACGAGTTGTCTACACTCGCTGCCTAGAATTCCTCAATAACAACTCTCTCCTCGACCCCCTCCAGTCTGGCTTCCGTCCCCTACATTCCACGGAAACTGCCCTCTCAAAGGTCAACAATGACCTCCTGCTTGCCAAATCCAACGGCTCCTACTCTGTCCTAATCCTCCTTGACCTCTCAGCTGCCTTTGACACTGTGGACCACCCCCTTCTTCTCAACACGCTATCTGACCTTGGCTTCACAGACTCTGTCCTCTCCTGGTTCTCCTCTTACCTCTCCGGTCATTCTTTCTCAGTCTCTTTTGCAGGCTCCTCCTCCCCCTCCCATTCTCTCACTGTGGGGGTTCCCCAAGGTTCAGTGCTTGGTCCCCTTCTGTTCTCGATCTACACGCACTCCCTTGGTGACCTCATTCACTCCCACGGCTTCAACTATCATCTCTACGCTGATGACACCCAGATCTACATCTCTGCCCCTGCTCTCTCCCCCTCTCTCCAGGCTCGTATCTCCCCCTGCCTTCAGGACATCTCCATTTGGATGTCTGCCCACCACCTAAAGCTCAACATGTCGAAGACTGAACTCCTGGTCTTCCCTCCCAAACCTTGCCCTCTCCCTGACTTTCCCATCTCTGTTGACGGCACTACCATCCTTCCCGTCTCACAAGCCCGCAACCTTGGTGTCATCCTCGACTCCGCTCTCTCATTCACCCCTCACATCCAAGCCGTCACCAAAACCTGCCGGTCTCAGCTCCACAACATTGCCAAGATCCGCCCTTTCCTCTCCATCCCAACTGCTACCCTGCTCATTCAAGCTCTCATCCTATCCCGTCTGGACTACTGCAACAGCCTTCTTTCTGATCTCCCATCCTCGTGTCTCTCTCCACTTCAATCCATACTTCATGCTGCTGCCCGGATTATCTTTGTCCAGAAATGCTCTGGGCATGTTACTCCTCTCCTCAAAAATCTTCAGTGGCTACCAATCAATCTGCGCATCAGGCAGAAACTCCTCACCCTCGGCTTCAAGGCTCTCCATCACCTTGCCCCCTCCTACCTCACCTCCCTTCTCTCCTTCTACAGCCCAGTCCGCACCCTCTGTTCCTCTACCGCTCACCTCCTCACTGTACCTCGCTCTCGCCTGTCCCGCCATCGACCCCCGGCCCACGTCATCCCCCAGGCCTGGAATGCCCTCCCTCTGCCCATCCGCCAAGCTAGCTCTCTTCCTCCCTTCAAGGCCCTGCTGACAGCTCACCTCCTCCAGGAGGCCTTCCCAGACTGAGCCCCTTCCTTCCTCTCCCCCTCGTCCCCCTCTCCATCCCCCCATCTTACCTCCTTCCCTTCCCCACAGCACCTGTATATATGTATATATGTTTGTACATATTTTTTTACTCTATTTATTTATTTATTTATTTATTTATTTATTTATTTATTTATTTTATTTGTACATATCTATTCTATTTATTTTATTTTGTTAGTATGTTTGGTTTTGTTCTCTGTCTCCCCCTTTTAGACTGTGAGCCCACTGTTGGGTAGGGACTGTCTCTATATGTTGCCAATTTGTACTTCCCAAGCGCTTAGTACAGTGCTCTGCACATAGTAAGCGCTCAATAAATACGATTGATGATGATGATGATTAGCTTGTATGAACCGCAGCGCTTAGTACAGCTCCTGGCACATAGTAAGCGCTTGACAAATACTATAAAAAACAAATAAATAAACAAAAACCCAGAAGCAGCTATGAGAAAAGGGAAACTCAAGTCAGTGGTATTTTCTGAGTGCTTACTGTGTGCAGAGCACTGTACCAAATGTTTGGGAGAGCACAGTGCAACAGAATTGGCAGATATGTAGACATGGAGAAGCCAGAGGAGGAAAAAGTCCAACTTGTACTTCCCAAGCACTTAGTACAGTGCTCTGCACACAGCTCAATAAATATGATTGAATGAATGAATGAATGAATGAATGAATGAATGAGTGAATGAATGAATGAATGAATGAATGAATGAATGAATGAATGAATGAATGAGGAAGAGGAAGACAAGGATAAGGAATGAGAAAGAGGAGGCAGACTGGCCTTTATTGAGAGTCTGTTTTGTGCAAATACTGTCCTAGGCACTGAAGGGAATTAAGAGTCAAATACTTTATGGGACAAGATCCCAGCCCTCAGGCAGTTCATTCTTTAATTGAGAAAATAGGCATGCAACCCAAAATCTCTACAATGACATACATCAGCGGCAGCATTCAGTCAGCACTTTTGGGGACAAAGCACTGTACTAGGGAACATGCAATAAAGTGAAAAAAACACTGTCTCTACCTTTGTGAAGGTTTCAATTCATTCATTCAATTGTATTTGTTGAACACTTACTGTGTGCAGAGCACTGTACTAGGCCCTTGGAAAGTGCAGTAAGTACATAAGTACTTATAAGTTGGCCTAGTGGATAGAACATGGGCCTGGGAGTCAGAGGATCTGGGTTCTAATCCCAGCTCTGCCACTTCTCTCCAGCGTGACCTTGGGAAAGTCACTTTACTTCTCTATCAGCTCCCTCATCTGTAAAATGGGGATCGAGACTGTGAGCCCCACATGGGACAGGGACCGTGTCCAACCCGATTTGCTTGTATCCACCCCAGCGCTTAGTACGGTGCCTGGCACGTTGTAAGCACTTAACAAATACCATAAATAAATAATAATATAAGATAATCAGGTCGGACAGTAGTCCCAGCCCCACTTTGAGCTCACAGCCTAAGTAGGAGTGAGCAGGATTAAATCCTCATTTTACAGATGAGAAAACTGAGGCACAGAAATATTAAGTGACTAGCCCAAGAGCAAACAACAGACTGGTGGCAGAGCCAGGATTAGAACTCAGGTCCTCTGAATCCCAGGCCCATAGTCTTCCTACAAGGCCAGACCGCTTCACAATCAGTGATTTCAATTAGTGATTGAAGTTAAAGAGAAGGATTTATACAGGGCAATGAACAACTCAGGTTTAGGTATACTAGGTTTTAAATGGATCTGGGGCACCCCAATACATATTGTAGAACAGGTAAGAAGAAAGACATATATTTGGGAGGAAACACACCAAGGCCGAGGTTTTTTGAACCACGGGAGATGAATTTCCAGTACACTGAATCAAGAGAGAAAAGAGTGCAGGACCTAGAACTGAGCTTTGGAAGACAACCACAGTTGAGAATGAGAAATCCCCCGGCCCCCATGATCAATTTATCAATCAACCAATGGTATTTATTGAGTGCTTAGTGGGTGCAGAGCACTGCACCGAGAGTTGGGAGAGTACAACAGAGTTAGTAGACATGTTCCCTAGCCACACGAGTTTACAATCTAGAGGATCTTTATGCAAGCCCCCATGATCTCACAAATGACGTTGTTAACATGACTGAAATCCAAAATAAACTTCTCCAAGACACTCTTTCCCTTACACATTACTCTCCTTCTCTCATCCACATCCTCCTCCTTTCCATCTGTTTCTGAAAAGGAAATCTCTTACCAAGTCTTATTATCTCCTAACTTAAAATTTTTAAGTCTTGAAACTACCAACGACCTATGGTTTTTTTTTTACTTATCCAGTCTCACTTCCTAAAACTGCTGCTCCCACCTTCCTGACTTTTACTTTTTTATGGTATTTTTTAAGTGCTTACTATATGCCAGGCACTGTACTAAGTGCTGGAGCAGATCAATCAATCCTATTTATCTAGCATTTACTACTATGCAGAGCACTGTACTAAGGGCTTGGGAGGGTACAATACAACAGAATCAGCAGGTATGTTCCCTGCCCTAAGGAGCTTATGGTCTAGAGAGGGAGACTGGGCTAAGTAGGCTGGACATAGTCCATGTCCCACATGGGGCTCCAGCATTAATTCCCATTTTCCAGATGAGGTAACTGAGGCACAGAGATGTTAAGTGACTTTTAAAAAAAAAATTATATTTCTTAAGCACTTACTACGTGCCAGGCACTGTACTAAGTGATGAGGTGGATAAGAACAAATCAGGTTGGACATAGTCCCTGTCCCATGTGGGGCTCACAATCTCAATCCACATTTTACAAATGAGGGAACTGAGACACTGAGAATTGAAGTGACTTGCCCAAGGTCACCCAGCAGAGATGGCAGAGCTGGAATTAGAACCCAGGATCTTCTGACTCACAGGCCCGTGCTCTATCCACTAGGCCATGTAGTTATTTTTAGCCTCTCCTTTCCCTAGAACTCTTTCTCTTCTTCTCTCCCACATACCTGAGCTTTGTCTGTCAATCAATCAATCAATCAATAGTATTTATTGAGCGCTTACTGTGTGCAGAGCACTGGGCTAAGCTCTTGGGAAGTACAAGTTGGCAACATATAGAGATAGTCCCTACCCAACTGTGGGCTCACAGTCTAAAAGCGGGAGACAGAGAACAAAACCAAACATAAGAACAAAAATCCCTCACCACCCTCCAGCGCCTCTTGCCCTTTGTCTTACTGAACTTCAAAGGGACAAATACATCAATGGGACAAATACAGCTCACCCCAGTCAGCTGTTCCGGACATTTAACTCCCTCCTCAGGCCCCCTGTTCCTCCCCCTCCTCCATCCCTCACCCCCAACGATCTGGCCACCTACTTCATTAGTTAAATTAACACCATCAGGTCTGAGCTCCCCGAAGTCACCCCTCCTTCTTCTCTATTCCCCCCCAACCCTCTCCTCTACTTTCCCATCCTTCTCAGCAGTATCTTCAGATGAGATCTCCTCCCTCCTCTCAATGCCACCACATCCACCTGTGCTTCGGACCCCATTGCCTCTCATCTTACAAAAACTCTCATCCCTTCCCTCCTCCCCACCTTAACTTTCATCTTTCAACCACTCACTCTCCACTGGTTCCTTCCCCTCTGCCTTCAAACATGCCCACTTCTCCCCCATCCTAAAAAAAAACCCTCTCTTGACCCCACTGCCCCTTCTAGTTATCACCCTATCTCCCTCCTACCCTTCCTTTCCAAACTCTTAGAACGAGTCATCTACACTCACTGCCTTGAATTCCTCAACTCCAACTCTCTCCTAGACCCCCTCCAATCTGGCTTCCATCCCCAACACTCTATCGAAACTGCACTCTCAAAGGTCACCAATGACCTCCTTCTTACCAAATCCATGGCTCCTCCTCTATCCTAATCCACCTTAACCTTTCAGCTGCCATTGACACTGTGGACCATCCCCTTCTCCTCAACACGCTATCCAACCTTGGTTTCACAGACTCCATCCTCTCCTGATTCTCTCTCTGGCCGTTCCTTCTCAGTCTCCATCGTGGGCTCCTCCTCCCCGTCCCATCCCCTTACTGTAGGGGTTCCTCAAGGGTAAATTCTTGGTCTTCTTCTGTTCTCCATCTATACTCACTGCCTTGGTGAACTCATTCGCTCCCACGACTTCAACTATCATCTCTACACTGATGACACCCAAATCTACATCTCCACCCCTGTTCTCTCTCCCTCCCTCCAGGCTCATGTCTCCTCCTGCCTTCAGGACATCTCCACCTGGATGTCTGCCCACCATCTAAAATGCAACATGTCCAAGACTGAGCTTCTTATCTTCCCTCCCAAACTCTGTCCTCTCACTGACTTTCCAACACTACCATCCATCACTACAACCACTACCATCCTTCCCGTCTCACAAGCCCGCAACCTTGGTGTCATCCTTGACTCCACGCTCTCATTCACCCCATACATCCAATCCGTCACCAAAACCTGCTGGTCTCACCTCCACAACATCACCAAGATCCTCCCTTTCCTCTCCATCCAAACTGATATTCTACTGGTTCAATCTTTCATCCTATTGCAAATGGATTACTGCATCAGCCTCCTTTCTGATCTCCCATCCTCCTGTCTCTCCCCACTTCAGTCTATACTTCACTCTGCTGCCCAGTTTATCTTTCTACAGAAACAATCTGGAAATGTCACTCCCCTCCTCAACAATCTCCAGTGGTTGCCTATCAATCTTCGCATGAAGCAAAAACTCCTCATTATTAGCTTCAAAGCACTCCATCACCTGGCCCCTACCTACCTCACCTCCCTTCTCACCTTATACAACCCAGCCCACACACTCTGCTCCTCTGCCACTAACCTCCTCACTGTGCCTCATTCTCGCCTGTCCCACCATCGTCCCCTGGCACATGTCCTACCTCTGGCCTGGAATGCCCTCCCTCCACACATCTGACAAACTAGCTCTCTTCCTCCCTTCAAAGCCCTACTGAGATCTCACCTCCTTCAGGAGGCCATTCCCAGGAATAGCCCCCCTTATCCTCTCCTCCTCCTCCCCTCCCCATAGCCCCCACTCCCTCCCTCTGCCTTACCCCCTTCCCCTCCCTACAGCACTTGTGAATATTTGTACATATTTATTACTCTATTTTATGAATGATGTGTGTATATCTATAATTCTATTTATTTTGATGATATTGACACCTGTTTACTTGCTCTGTTTTCCTGTCTGTTTCCCCCTTCTAGATTGTGAGCCCATTGTTGGGTCGGGACTTTCTCTATATGTTGCCGAAATGTACTTTCCAAGCTCTTAGTACAGTGCTCTGCACACAGTAAGCATTCAATAAATACAATTGAATGAATGAATGAATCTACTGGAGCACTTGCTTATTCTAGATTGTAATCTCCCTGTGGGCAGGGAATGTGTCTAAAGCTCTGTTGTACTGTATTCTCCCAAGTGCTTAGTACAGTGCTTTGCATACAGTAAGCACTCAATAAATACAACTGGTTGCTCGAATGGAGTGATTTCTGGAAACTTGCTTTTTGACTCCTAGACTTAATCAACTGAGTCTGTGCCCATAAAACTTTCCAAAAATCTCCTTCTGGAGAAATCTAATGGCTTCTTTTCTATCACAATCCTCCTTGACCTTTCTGTTACTATCTAAGTAGTAGACCATCTTCTACTCCCAAAAGCTCACCCCAGCCTTCCTTCCCCCTAGTACTTTCTTAGTTTTCATCCTTCCTCTTCAATTGGCTCTTCTCAGTTTCATTTCTGAATCATTTTCTTCCCCTCTTCTTTTAACTGGGAGTGAATTCCAAAATGTGCTTCTTTGTCCACTATTCTTCTCATTTAACACCCATTCAGGGCTCATCCTCTCATTTTTTCAAAGTGGTATTTGTTAAATGCTTACTACATGCCAGGCACTGTAATAAGTGCTGGGATAGATACAAGTAAATCAGGTGAGACCCAGTTCATGTCCCCATGGGCTCACACTCTTACTCCCCATTTGACTGAGGGGCAGAGAAGCAAAGTCAGATACCGAAGGTCACAAATCAGAAAAGTGGCAGAACTGTGATTAGAACCCAGGACCTTCTGACTCCCTGACCCGAGGTCTATCCACTAGGCAATATTGCTTCTCAATTTCACTTCCAACACCTCACTTGTTCTCCAGTCCTCTTTTTCCACCTGTCTTCAGACTATCTCCAGCTGGAAGACTGCTGACCTTTTAAAATTCATATAGGGAAAACTAAATTCCTCATCTTCTAAATCCAGTCTGCTTCTAACTTTTTCATCACTGTCAACAACACCACTACCTTCCCCATTCCACAAGTTTGCCATCTCAGTTTCATTTCTGTTTCCTCTTTCATTCACCTCCCACATGCAATCTGTCTCCAAGTCCTGCCAATTCTTCCTCTTTAATATTTCACAATCTGTTCCTTCCACTCCACTTTTCCAACCAGCAACATGGAACTAGCGCTCCTCACCTCCTACCCTGCTACTGTGAGAGTCTGTTTACTAGTCTTTATGCCCCCAGACTCTCCCCTCTTCAGTCCTGTCTATCCATCTGTCTGAATTATCTTCCTACAGTAAAAATGATAGTCTTCATAAGAATACTATTTATTAAGCTGTGTACCCCAGTCCCATAATGCCTGTGTACATATTCTTATATGCTACTATGTCCTCTATCCCTAATCTAATTTAATGTTTGCCCCTCCCTATAGACCCTAAGCTCCTTTTGGGATGAATTCTGTTGTATTGTACTTTTCTTAGTGCTTAGTACAGTGCTCTGCATGTGGTAAATGCTCAATAAATACCCCTGATTGATTGATTGATTAAGTACTTACCATGTGCCAGAGCACTGCAAGCACCCTGCTAAGTTCTTGGGTTGATACTACATCATCACATTGGGCCCCATTTCCATTTGACAAGGGTATGGGCCTCACAGTTAAGTAAGTATGGAGGAAGTATTAAAAGTCCGCCAACTCTGGAATCACACATTCCTCAGTTCATTTCATTCATTCATTCAATCGTATTTACTAAGCACTTACTGTGTGCAGAGCACTGTTCTAAGCACTTGGAGAGACAATCCCTTCCCACACAGCGCTTACAGTCTAGAAGTGGGGAGACAGACATCAAAAGAAGTAAACAGGCATCAATATATTTGCTTGGAATCATTTTGTTTGTTCACTTATTTCTAATGTGTATATCTAGTCTCTCCTGTTACAAATTCTTTAATCTCTACCATCTGCCCTCATTAAACTGCCAATCCCTCAAGGGCAAGAATTGCTACTATTACTTTCCCAAAAGGCTGGCATAGTGCTTCACATATAATAAGCACTCAAAAATAACTGTTGCTACTGATATGATAAGAAAAGCCATACAAAAAAGAAACAAACAATAGGAAGAGAAACAAGTGTTTTTGAAGTTCAGGATGAAAAAGGTTTTTGAAAAGGAGGTGTGGTGGATACACTTCTGAGGGATCATGAAGGATTGGAATTGAATAGTCCACTGGAATCTGTGAAAGAAATTCATATTGTAGAGGGTCAAAGAGAGAATTATCATAGAGAAAATAGAGACTGGAGAAGTGGATAGGACAATCAAGGAAATTTGGGGATTTTATGGTATTCGTTAAGCATTACTATATGTTAAACACTGTACTAAATGCTGAGGTAGACATAAGTTATTTAAGTTGAACACAGTTGATGTCCCACATGGGGCTCATAGTCTAAGTAGGAGGCTAGATGGGAAGGAGAAGGAAAACATAATAGTAGTTAGAGGGAGACTTTGAGTCAAGAGATGTTTCTTTCCAGAATGAAGAACACCTAGAGGAAGAGACACAAACTAAAAGCTGCTGCTGTTGCTATTTTAATCGCCTGCTTATTGTTTTTGGGACAAAGCTTGTTGTGGACAGGGAACGTGCCTGTCAATTCTTTTGTACTGTACTCTCCCAAGCACTTAGTACAGTGCTCTGCACAAAGTAAGTGCTCATTAAATACCATTATGATGATGATGCCAAGGCTGTGCTCAGAGCTGGCTTGGAAAAATTATGAACAACCACCCAGAATCAAACCAGCTACATCTGTTAAGAAAGGGCTGCCTTTCAGCAAAGTCTAGTTAAAGGGAAATGAATTGCTATTTGAATCCAAATATTGAATCTAGGTCTCAGATCAATCAATCAGTTATATTTATTGAGCCCTTACTGTGTACTTGGGAAGGTACAATACAAAAGAGTTGATCGACACATTCCCTGCAAGAAAGGAGCTTACAGTCTAAAGTGGGAGATATATAGTAAAATAAACGATGTATATGTACCTAAGTGCTGTGGAACTGAGGATGGGGTGGATATCAAGTACTTAAAGGGTATAGGTCCAAAAGCATGGGCAATCCAGAAGTGAGAAGGAGTAGGGAAAATGAGGGCTTAGTCGGATAGGGCCTCTTGGAAGAGATGCGATTTTAATAAGGCTTTGAATGTGGGGAGTGTGGTGCTCTGTCATATATCAAGGAAGAGGGCGTTCAATCAATAAATCGTATTTATTGAGCGCTTACTGTGTGCAGAGCACTGTACTAAGCGCTTGGGAAGTACAAGTTAGCAACATATAGAGACAGTCCCTACCCAACAGTGGGCTCACAGTCTAAAAGACCAGACCAGACCAGAGAGAAGATATGGCCAAGGAGTCAGCAGTGAGATAGATGAGATCGAGGTACAGTGAGTAGGTTGGCATTAGAGGAGCAATGTGCGCAGGCTGGGTTGTAATAGAAAATTGGGGAGGTGAGGTCGGTGGGGTTAGTGGCTTGAGTGCTTTAAAACCCACGGTAAAGAGTTTCTGCTTGATGCAGATAGATGAATAACCACTGGAGGTTCTTGAGGAAAGTGGAGATGCAGAAAAATGATCTGAGCAACAGAGGGAAATAAGGAGTGGAGTGGGGAGAGGTAGGAGACAGGGAGGCTGATGCAGTAGTTAAGGAAGGATATAATAAATGCTTGGATCAGCACAGAAGGAGTTTGGGTGGAGAAAAGGCAGATTTCCCTGAAATTATGAAGGTAGAACTGACAGGATTTGGTGATTGAATAAGTGCGTTGAATGACAGATGAGTTGAGGTTCATGCCAAGATTACAATTGTGAGACAGGGAGATTAGTGGTATTGTCTACTGTGGTGGGAAAGATTGGGGAGAAAAGAATTTGGTGGGGGAAGATGAGGGGTTCTGTCAGCAGGCTATACAAGTAGAGATGTCCTGAAGACAGGAGGAGGAAATATGACACTGCAGAGGAGAGAGGTCAGGACTGGAGAGGTAGATTTAGAAATTTTCTGTGTAGAGATGGTAATTGAAGCTGTGGGAGTGAATGTGTTCTCCAAGGGTGTAGATGGAGAATAGAAGGGGACCTGAACTGAACCTTGAGGGACACCCGCAATTGGGGGGTGGGAGGCAGAGAAGGAGCCCACTAAGGAGACTGCGAATGAACCATCAGAGAGATAAGAGGAGAACCAGGAAAGGACTGTGTCACTGAAGCCAAGGTTGGATAATGTTTCCAGGAGAAGGGGGGCATAGACAGTGTCAAAGGCAGCTGAGAGAGGAGGATTAGGACGGATTAGGGGTCTTTGGATTTGGCAAGAGAGACGTCACTGGGAACTTTAGAGAGGGCAGCCACCATGGAATGAATGGGGTGGGCTGGGGGAAGCCAGATTGGAGGAGAGTCAAGGAAAGAATTTGAGGAGAGGAAGTGGAAGCAACAATTGTAGAGAATCCTATCACAACAGGGAAACTCAACAGCTGAGGTAGGAAAGAAGGGGTATATAAGGATGAATTTGTAAAACCTTGCTTCTCCCATTCGATGAGCATGCTGGAGAAACAGCATGGCCTAGTGGGAAAAGCACAGGCTACGAAGTCAGTGGATTGGGCTTTTCATCCCGGCTATGCCACTTGCCTATTGTATGACCTTGAGCAAGTCACTTAACTTCTCTGTACCTCGATTTCCTCATCTGTGAAGAGGGGATTAGACTATGAGCCCCATGTGGAACAGGAACTGTGTCCAACCTGCTTATTTTGCATCTATCCCAGAGCTCAGCACAGTGCTTGACACATAGTAAGTGCTTAACAAATACAACTGTCATTCTTAACAAGATCTCCAACAATATACCTCCTAGTCCTCATTTGTTAAATAAAGACATCGTTAAGTCATCTCTATTACCAACATCTTGAATGATTGTGATAGCCAATTTAGTGGGTCTAGAGAAGAGGCAGCAGTATGGCCCAGTGGAAAGAGCAGGGATCTGGGTTCTAATCCTGGCTCTACCACTTGTCTGCTGTGTGATATTGAGCGAATCACTTAACTTCCCTGGGCCTCAATTCCCTTACCTGCAAAATGGGGAATCAATACCTGTTCTCCCTCCTACTTTGAGCCCCATGTGGTATCTAATTATCTTGTATCTTCCCTAGTGCTTACAGTGTTGGCACATAATAAGTGCTTAATAAATACCACAAGTATTATTATTATTATTACTGTCTTTGGGAATAGGCTCAGCATGGAGCTCAGAGCAAATCATTAGCCTCTAAGAGCTATAAACCCTAGAAACCAGAAAGAACTTTGCAAAGTTATCTGCCCACCTTGATGACTACACGAAAACCCACACCTCTATACTCCTCCCAGATGACAATCTAGTCTATAAAAAGCGTGCTCTGTTTTAGTATTCCATTATAGTGTCATACAGTTGTGTCTGTCATAAACTTTATCCTTATAGCCAAAGCAAATCTTAATTTCTACATCTTAATCATATTCTTTCTTGCTTCTTTGTCAGTACAGGTGGAAATTAACTAGTCTCTCTCCTCTAGGTAACATCCCTGGGTACGTCTGAAACATCTTTTCCAGATGAATCATAAAGGGTTTTTTTTTTCGTATTTTCCAGCCATATTAATCGTCACTGTGGCTTGTCTTGGAAATCTTTTTGAGAGCTCTACATCCTTATTTGGAGTGTAGAACTTCACTCACACACACACACACACACACACACACACACACACACACACACACACAGAGAGAGCCACAGGCGCATGCAAACAAATATACACACAGGGACACAACACAACATAAGGGCATGGGAATAAAAAGAGAATTAGCTCATATCTCCTTCATTCTGTACTCCTATTTATATGTATCTATTTTTGCTTGCTCATGTAAGCTTCACATCCATGATGGCCCCATGACTTTTCCTTGCCTTTTTTATACATAGCCGTTCATCATGTGTAGTGGGCATTTGTATTCCTCCTCAACTTTATGAGGTCTCATGCATTTATCTTCACGGTATTTTGTTCAGTTGTGTTTCAGATTGTAAATTCCCATGGCAAATTGAAACCCTAGTCAGAAATCATTTCTAAGGCTGGTCTTCAGTCCATCCCCAGCCCTCTAGATGTGGACAGGAATGGGCAGTCACTGGAGGTGCCTGAGGAGTGGGTAGATGTAGGTGAAAGTATGTTTTAAAAATATTTCTTTCCAGGCAGCAGAGAAAAGGCAGTGAGAGAGAGCATGGAGACAGGAAGGTCTGAGGGGAAGCCAATGCAGTAGTTGATTTGGGATGTGGTAAGGGCTTGGACCTATGTGATGAAAGTTTGGACGGAGAGGAATGGACAGCAGATATGTACAGAAGTGCTAGAGGTGGGTATAAGTACAGAAGTGTACTTTTGTCACAGAAGTGCCAAAGCGAGAGTTGGAGAATTTAACTTGAGCAAAAGAAAAATTGACTGGGGATAGGCTGAAGCTTGTCCTCTAGACTGTAAACTCCTTGTGGGCATGGAACATGTCTACCAATTCTGTTCTATTGTACTCCCTCAAGCGCTTAGTGCTCTGCACACAGACAGTGCTAATGAATACCACTGCTTGACCAATTGATTGATAGCCTTCTGTGGGAGACATGATTTCAGAAGGGCTTTGGAGATAGCTGTGGTCTGGAATATTTTAAGGGGGAGCTAGTTCTAGGCTGGAGGAAAGGCATCTGCAAGGGGCTGAAGATGGGAGAGAGAGGAAAGAAGCCTAGTGAACCAGTTAGATTGAAAGAATAAAGAATAGGAGCTAGGATTTGGCAAAAGAAGAATGCTGACAAGTAGGAGGAAGAGAGCTCATGAAGTGCCTTAAAACCAATTGTCAGTCTCTACTGCTTGATATGGAGAGAAATGAGTAACCTTTTTAACAGTAGTTGGCCTGAAGTAAAATATTTTCAATAATATTTTTGCTCCTGCTGCTTTCATTTCTTAAGATTTGTTTGGAAAGTAGGATAATTTCCCTGATAGGTCACTGAGGTTTGTTACAAGGGAGAAAACATTTGAAAGAAAACCTATTAGAACATGACTGAACTAGCATAAGTTACTCCCCTAGTTGAGTTCAGTTAAGTTCAAGGGTAGGTTTCAAGTTAAAGCTGCTTTTCAGTTCATTTATACATTTACACTTCAGATCTTTATAACTTAAGTGATCCAAGATAGTGTGGGAATTAATGTGGTATATGGGAGTTGGAAAACATAGAATTCTCTAAACAAAAGACAGCTCGTGGTTTAGAATGAATAGATAATTCAATACACATACATATTACCCTTCTAAATTACTATTATGCTGTCTTTGGGTTGTTTTAATAATTACATTATCTTCATAGAAGCTATCAGTTTGCAGTCCTTTTAGATAATCTTATTAAATTTGGTTGCCAGTAATTATGCTCCAAAATCCTTCCAATGCTCGGGTTCAATTTAATCAAATATAAAGTGACTCTAGATTTTCAAGTTTGACATAGAAACTCCATTCTACTCAAGCTTCACTTAACGTAATCATAGAAGGAAAACGAAACCAATCAATTTTAATCAGTGTTCTCCAAGTCCTTTCAGAATACTGATCTTTTAAAACCACAGTTCCTACAAGGAAGGGGAGAGGGCTTTCTTCAGAGAATAAATGCATTTCTATTCTCTTTACTTACAATTCTGCTTTACCAAATCATCACTCTGATCACCATTGTAATTTCCACACAGTCCACAAGGTTTCCCTTTATGCTCTCCAGTCAGTTTGATGTAAAGGCCAGAGATTCCATCCCATGCTAATGAAAAACCAAAGGTAGTTTTCACCAAAATGTAGTTGGCTAATCTCTCGATAAAAACATATCCAATTGTTTGAGGTAACATTAACCTGCAAAAATCAAACAGAAGCCATCATAGACACTCTTTTAAATAGAACTAACAAATACTTGTAAAATGATACAACTTTCAAAAACCATTTGGTTCTCATAGGAGAAAGTGGTTTCACTGCTAAATTATTTTCTTTTAAGCTGCAAATAACTCTCTGTTTGTAACACACTGGGGGTATTTGATAAGAAGCACTATAAAGACAGAAGGAGCTATTATACTTTGCTAAGGAGGGGATTTCATATTATTATTATTATAATCAATTATAATAATTGTTATTTCTGCTATTTGTTATAAGGTCTAGACTGTATGCTCATTGTGGGCAGGGAAAGTGTCTACCAAATCTTTTGTTGTCTTCCAAGTACTTAGTTTTGGAGGAGAGAATCCTTGCATTTGTAGGACTCAATCTGCATGTGAGTTATTGAAAAATTACAAGGCCCTAGGACAGTAGTTTGTGTGAGATATTTCATGTCTCTTTTCTAATATCTCACCTGATTCCTCTCTTTCTTACTTCATGACCAGAAATGGTTATTTCTTCTTGACTTGAAAAGAACAGGCTGACAGACCGATGACAAGAATACCCTGACACTTGGCAGTTGGGATTGTTGTGAACCTTGAGATAGGAATAGCAAATACAGAAACATTAAAATACTTTAAACTTAGCTACTAAAAAACAGGATTATGTTTTCACAGAACTAGTTCAAGGAGCCCCATAACAACATTCTTGTTTTAGTGTTCTGGATTGATAGGACTGTTGAATTTTAATTCCCATTTCTTTCACAAAATTTATCTTAAACAAATCTTTTCCTCTCAGCTCTCAATCTCCAAAGTATTTTGGCTGACTTGAATAAAGTAGTTAAAGCCCATAGAAATTTAACATTAGGTAATGGAAGATTTATTTAGTATGCTAGTCCTAGGTGTCTTTTTGCTAATAGGATGTAAAAGACAACATTTTGAAATTTCATTCATTTGTATTTATTGAGCGCTTACTGTGTGCAAAGCACTACACTAAGCACTTGGAAAAGTGCAATATAACAATAAACAAACACATTCCCTGTCCACAACAAGCTTACTATTTACATATGTGAAAACCTACAGAAAGTTTTTGATTATTGGTGCATATTTATATTACTATTTATTCCTGAAACTATATTTTTGTGTTGCAATCAAGCAATGGTATTTACTGAATGTTTACTATTTGAAGAGCACCATACTAAATGCTTAAGAGAGTTCAATTTAAAGAGTTAGGTGACACAATTCCTACTCTCAAGAAATTTACAATTTAGTGGATTGTAATCACCATTTTTAATATACTTGCATTATTTGGGCCAATTTTTTAAATCTTTGAAACACATTAATGCACATAGGATTATTTATTATGAGAAGCTCTGCTTGGTATAGGGCTCTGCACACAGTCAGTATTTAACGAACACCATTACTGCTTACATTTAACACTTTATTCTCATGGACTCAGTTAAGAGTGCTATCAGGATATAGCTGTAATCAAGAAGAATTTATTTTTAAAATAAATACTTATAAAATCTTGGATTCTTTTCATTAGACATTTATGTAACAACTAGAAAGTCTTAAAGATCTTGAGAATTCAGAATTACCATGAAAGGTGTTGGATACAGCCAGCTTGCTAGAAAAGGCTCAGAGTTCTGGAGATCTGGGTAATTCAACCTTTGCAATTTTTTTTCCTTTTTGAGAAACTACATGGTAGGGAAACAAGGGGCACTTTGTACCACCCACTTTGGAAGTTACGGGTTTATAGTACGCAATATTCTCATTTTAAAACATGAAATCCATGTTTTCAAAGCTCCAGTGCTTAGAACAGTGCTTTGCACATAGTAAGTGCTTAATAAATGCCATTATTTTTATTATTATTATCATTACAGCCTCAAAAAGTGATTCTGTTAATTATTTATGTACTTGAATTGTAAGGGATGTTAAACCTTTTTGTAGCCAATAGAAAGATCTGAAATATGAAATTCAAATCCATCACATCTTCACTATCCATTTCAAAGGCACTGCCTTTTTTTTTGGACTGTAATATGCACTGTTGACAGTTCAATTGGCTACAGTGTGGGAGTTTCTGGGAATCAGTCATATAAAGGCAGCTTCAACTCAAAGATTCATCATAGAAACAAGAAAAAAAACTTCTAAACTTTTTTTTCCACTTAAAAAAGTATTGCTTGGGATTGGAATGTAATCCCTGAATAAAGTGAGATCAGGGTTCTCTAGATATGCAGAGACTTTCCCTGAGAACTTGCAGAAGAAATGACAATTGTGGTATTTGTTAAGCACTCACTATATGCTAGGCCCTGGAGAAAATACAAAACAATTACATCATACACTGCCCCTGTCCCACTTGGGGCTCACAGTCAAAAGGAGAAGAAGAATAAGAGTTTAACTCCCCAGTTTACAGACCAGGAAACTGAAGTACAGAGAAGTTGAGTGACAGCCCCAAGGTCACATAGCAGGTAAGTAGGGAAGCTGGGATTAGAACCCAGGTCTCCTGACTCCCAGACCTGTGCTCTTTCTACTAGAAAAAAGTGCTTCTTATTTTAAAGAAAATGTGTGCCTTTCTTTCTGCTCAGACAGCAAAAATACCAGGCTCTGGAAAAATCAGCACAGCTGGGTGACAGGGTCTGAAAGGTGCAGAGTTGTGAGCACTTGATCTCATCAATTCTGCCAGGAGCCCAACTGCTCTGCTTCCTGTAAAAAACCTCCTACACAAACTTGGAAAGATGTGGGAAAAGAGAAGTCTGTTGTGGGAAGCAGAAAGCATCATGCTTCACACATTTTTAACAGAGATGTATTTTTTTTCCCAGAGTAATCCTCCACTTCCTTCTTGCACATGTAACTTTCATACTTAAACTTCATTTTTAAATTAGTTTCTTTGTAAAATTTGGGAGATTTGCCTTGTTCCATATAAGTTTCATAGTATTGTTACTGTTATTATTATTATTATTATTATTATTATTATTATTATGGCATTTGTTAATAATAATGATGGCATTTGTTAAGTGCTTACTATGTGCCAAGCACTGTTCTAAGCACTGGGTTAGATACAAGGTTATCAGATTGCCCCAAGTGGGGCTCACAGTCTTAATCCCCATTTTACACACGAGGGAACTGAGGCCCAGAGAAGTGAAGTGACTTGCCTAAAGTCACACAGCTGACAAGTGGTGGAGTCAAAATTAGAACCCATGACCTCTAACTCCCAGGCCCGTGCTCTTTCCACTAAGGCACACTGCTTCTCCAGCCACAAGGATGTACTATGTGTCAAGCACTGTTCTAAGCCCTGCAGTAAATACAAGTTAATCAGGTTGGAAATAATCACTGTCCAGCATGGAGATCACAGTCTAAGTAGGAAGGAGAACAGACGTTGAATCCCCATTTTACAGATGAGGAAACTGAGGCACAGAGAAGGAGAGATTTACCCAAGGTCACACAGTGGACAATTAGCAGACCCAGGTTTAGAACCCAGGTCCTCTGACTCCTGGGCCTGTGATTCTTTCCACTAACGTGCTTCTCATGTTATCACCCGAAACTTTAAACTCTGTCATCTTTCACTTACCCACACAGTGTATTGAGGTTCCAAATGGCCGCAGTCCTTTGCAAAAATGTAGGAACAGTTTCCTGGGAAGTAGTAGTATATACCATCAAATGTTTCAAAGTGGTACTGGCCCCAGGTTTTGCAAATTCCATCTCTGTTCTTCCCTATGTTGGGGACTAGAAGGAATGTAGAAAAATGAAAAGGTAAGTAGCAATTTATTTTAAAGAACAATACTATGTAACTGGAAGTACAGAGAACAGTTCATTGCATCTTAGATTTTACGTCTTATTCTACACAAGACTTTGTATAGAATATTAGAGATTATTTTCCAACTAATGAGCCCTAATCACCAAGGGCAGAACATAGGCCTCTGATTGTAAGCTCATTTTGGGCAGAGAACATGGCCATTAATTCTGTTGTACTCTCCCAAGCATTTAGTACAGTTCTCCACGTAGTAAGCGCACAGTCCCTGTCCCACATGGGGCTCACAGTCTTAATCTCCATTTTACAGATGAGATAACTGAGGCACAGAGAAGTTAAGCGACTGGACCACGCTCACACAGCAGATAAGTGGCAGAGCCAGAATTAGAACCCAGGTCCTTCTGACTCCCTGCTTTGTGCTCTATCCAGTAGGCCATGCTGTTTCTCCCAAGTTGCAATTATGGGCCTTTCGATTTCTGAAATGTCATGTTTATCCTAGTGTCCTAGTGCATCCAAAGCACTAGCAAGTAATTTATTCATTTGTTCATTCAGTGGTACCTATTAAGAGCTTACTGTGTACTAAGCACTTGGGAGAATACAATAATGATGTGTTAGGAATCACTACCTCAGTGGATAAAAGATGAGAAAAGAAAATGTCCCAGTACTTGTGCTTTGGCACTTTCTAAGGCAGAAAAAGATTATCAAATAATTAAGACAGGCTAGGGATTTTACCCCAAAGAAGATAGTTATTCATGTGTACATTGCTTTTAAATTACTTAGCTGAGATTGTAAACTCTCCAATAAGTATTCAGTGCGCTTGCCACACAGTTCTCAGGATAAATGTTCACCCACCTATTTTGCTGGATTGTCTGAACTTACCAATTTGGCACCTTTTTCCCAGGGCCTGAAATGTCCGGCAGTCACATGTACCTTTCCGGGAACAAATGGCTCCATTAAGGCATCCTCCAGTGCAAGAACCTGCAAGACAAAAGTAGTTGTCTTCCGGAATTTCTCAGTCCTCATAGGAAAGATACAGCAAAGCCTTAAGCTAGGATTCCCACCCAATCTGAACCTCATTTACCAGACCTCAGTGACTTAATAGTTCATCCATTATGCTCCCCAATGTTTCACTGCAGCATTCTAATTGGACTCCAGAGGGGGAAGAGGGAAATATAAATCTCATGCAAGCAGAGCAAAGGTTAGCCTCCTCCAAGCAACTGAAAGGTTAAGTTCCCATATGAAGAATCCAAACCCCCGTTGACACCAACCAGAAATGCACAAGCCGCAGACTTTGCAGTGAGAAAATCTGGCAGACGTTGCACACAGACTCACCTCCTCCACACTGGCAAGTGCTATAAGGAAGGAAATCCTCAATTTATCACTCTGATGAATCAGGGTGATAAACGATTTTTGTCACGGCCCCAGGGGTGGCAACTCCACGGGGGCCATAGAGGTCACTGCCCTTCTAGAATTGGACTTGTGGGGAGTGGAAGGCATTCATATGGCTCCCCTCTGCTTTGGGGGCAATTCACACAGCCCGCACACTTCACTCCTCTAATGCTAACCTACTCACTGTATCTCAAACTCGTCTATCTCATCTCTTGCCACATCCTGCCTCTGGCCCAGAATGTCCTCCTTCCTCATATCTGACAATGACTCTCCCCCACTTCAAAGACTTCCTGAAGGCACATCTCCTCCAAGAGGGCTTCCTTAACTAAGCCCTCCTGTCCTTTTCTTCAAATCCCTTCCTCATCAACCTGATTTGTTTCCTTTATTCACCATCCAACCTGCCCCACAGCACTTATTTACAAATCCCTAACTTATTTATTTATGTTAATGTCTGTCTCCCCCTCTAGACTGTAGCCTCACTGTGCACATTGCATGGGTCTCATATTTTACTCTCCCAAGTGGTTAGTACAGTTCTCTGCACACAGTAAGCACTCAATAAACACAACTGACTGACTGTCTGTGTCCTATCTCCATATACTGCATTAACCCCAATGCTTAGTTCAGTGCTTGGCACATAGTAAGCATTTAAAAAATATTATTGCTATTGTTATCGCTGTCATCACCATCTTCCCAGGTTGACACACAGAAGCACAGGATGACTGACAGTTTCCCTCTGATGTGGCACAAGAGTAGAAGTCCACTGCATTTTCTCAGTCCGGCCTGATTGAAAATGGAGATTGGCGGTGAGATGATGAGGATGGACAAAGGTGTGATGTCTCAGGCCAATGGAATGAGGCAGAAGGAGGAGAAACTTGCTGGAATGGCCCCACTCCACCCAAGTACAAGGAGCAATACATGCCCCTAGGCTCATTCAGTGGGGAGGTTTATGGGCACTTGTTTTCTGATGACTGGGCATATGTGAGAAGCAGTGTGGCGTAATAAAAATAATAATAATGATTGCATTTATTAAGCACTTACTATGTGCAAAGCACTGTTCTAAGCACTGGGAAGGTTACCAGGTGATCAGGTTGTCCCACGGGGGGCTCACAATCTTAATCCCCATTTTACAGATGAGGTAACTGAGGCACAGAGAAGTTAAGTGACTTGCCGAAAGTCACACAGCTGACGATTGGCGGAGCTGGGATTTGACCCTGGCTTAGTGGATAGAGTA
Source organism: Tachyglossus aculeatus (assembly GCF_015852505.1). Classification (NCBI taxonomy): domain Eukaryota; kingdom Metazoa; phylum Chordata; class Mammalia; order Monotremata; family Tachyglossidae; genus Tachyglossus; species Tachyglossus aculeatus. The sequence continues at coordinate 29,305,921 of NC_052079.1, read as the reverse complement.
TGGGCCTGGTTGTCAGAAGGATCTGGGTTCTAATCCAGGCTCTACCACACTTGTCTACTCTGTGACTTCAGGCAAGTCACTTCATTCATTCATTCATTCATTCATTCAATCGTATTTATTGAGCGCTTACTGTGTGCAGAGCACTGTACTAAGTGCTTGGGAAGTACAAGTTGGCAACATATAGAGACGGTCCCTAACCAACAGTGGGCTCACAGTCTAGAAGGGGGAGACAGACAACAAAACAAAACATGTGGGCAGGTGTCAAGTCATCAGAACAAATAGAATTAAAGCTAAATGCACATCATTAACAAAATAAATAGAATAGTAAATACATACAAGTAAATAAATAGAGTAATAAATCTGTACAAACATATATACAGGTGGTGTGGGGAGGGGAAGAAGGTAGGGCGGCGGGGCTGAGTGGAGGAGAGGAAAAAGGGGGCTCAGTATGGGAAGGACTCTTGGAGGAGGTGAGCTCTCAGTAGGGCTTTGAAGAAAGGAAGAGAGCTAGCTTGGTGGATGTGTGGAGGGAGGGCATTCCAGGCCAGGGGGAGGACGTGGGCAGGGGGTCGACAGCGGGACAGGCGCCACAGTTACCTTGCCTGTAAAATGGGGATTAAGAGGATGAGCCCCATTTGGGACAGGGACTGTGTCCAATTTGATTAACGTGTATCTACCCTAGTGCTTAGAAGAGTGTCTGGCACATAGTAAGTGCTTAATAAGTACCATAATAATTATTATTATTATTCTTATATCCTTTTCTCATCCTTTGAAATGAACACAAAAGTGCTACTTCAATCAGATCTGAATTGCTACACCTGGCCCACACTATGATGGGGTGGCAGCATCAGATATCAAATATCACCAGCAAGTATTCTCTGAGGGCCTTCTGAGAGTCCAACACCCTGCTCATGTTTCTCCATCTCAGATGGAGCAAATCTCTGTTATCACAGACTCATTCCCTTTAATCCCTCAATCTGATCTATGACCATTAAACTGTGACCTATAGATATTTGAAGGCCACCCCACCCCAACCCCACAACACTTATGTGCATATCTTAAAATTATATGTTTTAAATGACTTACTTATTCAGTTTAATATCTGTCTCCCCCTCCAGACTATAAACTCATCCAGGGCAGGGAATGTGCCTGCTACTTTTGTTGTATTCCATGCTGGGGAAGCAGCGTGGCTGGGGAAGCAACATGGCTCAGTGGAAAGAGCATGGGCTTTGGAGTCAGAGGTCATGGGTTCAAATCCCAGCTCTGCCAACTGTCAGCTGTGTGACTTCGGGCAAGTCACTTCACTTCTCTGTGCCTCAGTTCCCTCATCTGTAAAATGGGGATTAAGACTGAGAACCCCCAGTGGGACAATCTAATCACCTTGTAACCTCCCCAGCAGTTAGAACAGTGCTTTGCACATAGTAAGTGCTTAATAAACGCCATCATTATTATTATTAGTATTGTATTTTGCTTTCCCAAGCACTTAGTACAGTGTTCTGCCCAGAGTAAACACTCAATAAATACAAGTGATTGATTGATTAATTTAATCCCTCTTGTTGGCTTGTTGGAAGAGAAAAAGAGCACTGACCTTCAGATCGGCTCTCAGCTGCAACAAAGGATTCATGAAAATCTGATTTTGGAGATGTGGCTTCAAGCTAGAAAAAAGAGGCAAAAAAAGCAATAAACATCAACACCCCACACATGCATATATAGTCCGAGCAGGATGTGAAAACATGGTACATTTCCTCCTGTGAGAGAGTTCATTTTGTCAGTGATTTCCACTGAGTCCATCCTTCATATCACCCTTTTCTTTTCTTCTCCCTGCCATCAGATTCCTTTGCCTTTCCAGCAAGGGGAAAAACCCAGCAATCCAATGTTCACTCCTATCCAGGGTCCCACCCCCTTCCCCCTTTTTTTTTCTTCAGGTATTTGTTAAGCACTTACTAAGTGCCAGGCACAATGCTGATTGCTGGGGTAGACGCAAGCTAAGGTTGGGCATAGTCTATGACCCTCATGGGGATCACACTATTAATCCCCATTTTACAGATGAGGTCACTGAGGCACAGAGAAGATAAATGACCTAGCCAAGGTCACACAGCAAAGTGGCAGAGCTGGGTTTAGGGCCCAAGTGCTCCTGACACTCAAGCTTGTGCACTATTCCCTAAGCCACACTGCTTGCTCTTATCCTTACCATTCCATCTCTGGGACACTTAATCATAACGTATGCCCTTGAACCTAGAGGTCAGGGAGAAGGAGAAATATGCAGAGTGAAATGCTGAAATTGGATGGAATGGATGTCAGGGAGGCCATTCCAGGATGCATTATTTCAAAGCAAGTGCTTTCCTTTTCCTTTGACAGCAAAGTCAGCTTGGTTCCAGATATGTGCTGAGTGTGAAACAAGGTCAGCTCGATTGATTGATCGATATTTGCTAAGCACTTACTCTGGGCCAGGTACTGTACCAAGCACTGGGGTAGATAAAAGATAATCGAGTCAGATGCCGTCCTTGTCTCACACAGGGCTTGCAGTATTCATCTCCATTTGACAGATGAAGAAATTGAAGCTCAGATAAGTTAAGTGACTTGCCCAGGGTCATACAGCAGAAAAATGGCAGAGCCAGGATTAGAACCAGGTGGCAAGAGCATGGGCTTGGAAGTCAGAGGTCATGAGTTCTAATCCTGGCTCTGCCACTTGTCTGCGGTGTGACCTTGGGCAAGTCACTTCACTTCTCTGTGCCTCAGTTCCCTCATCTGTAAAATGGGGATTGAGACTGTGAGCCCCATGTGGGACAAACTGATTACGTTGCATCTACTCCAGGACTTAGAGCAGTGCTTGACACATAGTAAGTGCTTAACAAATACTACAATTATTATAATTATTATTAGAGCCACAAAATGAAAGCAGCAGCAGCAGAAGAACAGAGCACTTGGGGTTGCCAGCAACATCTCAATATTCGTGAAGGGTCTTTATCACCACCCTCGGAATATCTATAAGAGCATCACAGAAGAAAAGGACACAATACCTGGCCTCTAGGAGCCATCATGACATCTCAAGCTCCAGGGTCTGCTGGAATGTGGCCCAAACTCTGAACTACTTTCCTCCACTTGCCTTATGCCAGCAACTCCAATTCCATCCCTTCTCATTATGGCAAAACACTTGTCCCCTATTTTCTTTCCTCCCTGACTGCCATCTTCAACTGTTCAGTCTCTAGTGGCTTTTTTTCCCACTGGTTTGAAATACGTTCGTGTATCCCCGAGCCTGAAACAGCCCTCCCTTGACTCTATGGCTCCCTCCTGTTATCGCCTCATCTCCCCCTTTCATTCCTCTCTAACTCCTTAGATTTGTCTATTCCTGCTTCCTCCACTTTCTCTTGTCAACTCTCTCCTTGACGCCCTCCAATATAGCTTCTACGCCCTTCACTCTACCAAAACTGCCCTTTTTAAGGTAACCAATTACCTTCTTCTTGCCAAATCAAATGTCTTCTACTCCATCCTAATCCTCCTCAACCTTCCAGCTGCCTTCGACACTGTGGACCACCCCCTTCTCTTGGAAACATCATCTAATTTTGCCTTCTCTGACACTGTCCTCTGTCTGGGTGGTCAATAAGGGACTCCTCCTCTGACTCCCTCCTTCTAACAGCAGAGTCCCTCAAAGTGTAGTTCTGGGCCTCCTTCTATTCTCCATCTTTAGTCACTTCCTTGGAGAACAGATTCACCGATGACTTCAACTATCATCACTATGCAGATAATTCCCAAATCTACATCTCCAGCCCTGATCTTTCTCCCCTTCTCTGCAGTCTTGTATTTCCTTCTGCCTCCAGGACATCTCTACCTCTATGTCCCAAGGACATCTCAAACTTAACATGTTCAAAAAAAACTCCTAATCTTCCCTTCCAACCCTGTCTTCCCCCGATTTCCCATTACTGTAGACAGCACCACCATCCTCCCTGTCTCACAAGTCCATAACCTTGGCATTATTCTCGATTCATCTCTCTCAATCAATTAATCAATCAAATAATCAAATATGATTGATTGATTGATTGATTGATTAATCATATTTACTGAGCGCTTTACTGTGTCAGAGCACTGCACTAAGCATTTGGGAGAGTAACATATGAGTTGGTAGATGCCTCCCCTCATACTGTCATTCAATCCGCATATTCAATCTGTCACCAAACTCTGTCAGTTTGACCTTCACAACATTGCTAAAATCTGCCCTTTCCACTCCATCCAAACTGCTACCACATTAATCCAAGCACGTATCCTGTCCCGCCTTGACTACTGCAACAACCTCCTCATCCTTGTTTCTGTCTCTTCCCACTCCAGTCCATACTCCTCTCTGCTGCCCAGATCATTTTTTTTAAAAAAGTTCAATCCACTGTTCCCCATGCCTCAAGAGCATCCAGTGGTTGCCCATTCACCTCTGCATCAAACAGAAACTTCTTACCATTGGCTTTAAAGCACTCGGTCCCCTTGCCTCCTCCTATCTTACCTCACTGATTTTCTACTTCAGTCCAACATGCTCACTTTTTTCCTTTAACACCCCTCTACTTACTGTAACTCAGTCTCCTCTACATCTTCAGCATACTGCCTCTGGCCTGGAACTCTCTCTCCCTTCTTATCCAACAGACCACCACTCACCCCATTTTCAAAACCTTATTAAAATCATATCCCCTCCAAGATGCCTTTCCCAATTAAGCCCTCATTTCCCATACTCTCTCTCCCATATGCATCACCCTTGAACTTGAATTTGTATCCTTTACTCACCCCACCCTCAACCCCGAAGTAATTATAATTAATGTCCATAATTTACTTTAATTCCCATCTCCCCATCAAGACTGTAAGCTCGTTGTGGGCAGGGAACATGTCTATCAAATATGTTATATAATAATGATAACAATAATAATAATGGTATTTGTTAAGCACTTACCATGTGCCAAGCACTGTTCTAAGCACTGGATAGCTAAAAGGTAATCAGGTTGTCCCACATGGGGCTCTCAGTCTCAATTCCTATTTTACAGATGAGGTAACTGAGGCACCGAGAAGTTAAGTGGCTCACCCAAGGTCACACAGCAGACAAGTGGGATTAGAACCCATGACCTCTGACTCCCAAGCCCTAGTACTTACTACAATGAGCTCTCAATAAATATGATCGATGACTGACTGATTGAACACACACTCTACTTCACCACACGAGTCAGGGAATAGCAACAGCCAGATCCTGCAAGCTTGTGGTGACTGTCTTTAGAGCACTTGCAATTCACTCTGTCTATCCCCTCAGCACCTATGTACATAGCCTTACACTCTGTCATTTCCTTTATCTGTAATTTATTTTACTCTTTGTCTCCGCCTCTAGACCGTAAACTCCTTGCGGGCAGGAATCATGTCTCCCAACTCTGTTGTATTCTACTCTCCCAGGTGCTTAGTACAGTGCTCAATAAAACAGCACAGCCTAATAGGAAGAGCAGGGGCCTGGGAGTCAGAACGACCTGGGTTCTAAACCTGGCTCTGCCATTTGTCTACTGTGTGGCTTTGGGCAAGTCATTTAACTTTTCTGTGCCTCAGTTCCCTCCTAGATAAAATGGGGATTAAGACTGTGTGTCCCTTGAGGGACATGGACTGTGTCCAATTTGACTGGATTGTATCTATCCCAGAGCTTAGTACAGTGCCATAAAAAGTTAATAAATACCACTGATTGCCCCACCATACAGCACTCATGTATATATGTATATATCTACAATTCTATTTATTTATATTGATGCCTGTTTACTTGTTATAATGTCTGACTCCCCCCCTCTAGACTGTGAGCCCGTTGTGGGCAGGGATATTCTCTCTTTATTGCTGAATTATACTTTCCAAGTGCTTAGTACAGTGCTCTACACACAGTAAGTGCTCAATAAATACGATTGAATGAATGAATGAATGAAGAAATGTTGGAATGCTGGAGAGGCTTGAGACCATAACCTGTGGAGAAAGGGGGGCACTCCAGACCGGCCCCTCTGGCTTGTAAGCTCGTTGTGAGGGAATCCACCTGTTCATTGTTATATTGTACTCTCCCAAGCACTTAATACAGTGCTCTACACACAGTAAGCTCTCAATAAATACGATTGAATGAATGAATGAATGAATGAACGATAGTTGATATATCCCTTCTTTGCCCTTAGCCATGGACTGTTTGTAACTTGCCTGTATTAGATTTTTCTTGTCAGGATTTCCATCCTTTCCTTCCTAGACTGTGAGACCCTTGTGGGGCAAGGACCATGTCTGAATTATTTATTTGGTATTCAATTTAGGATTTAGCTCATGGCTCTAAATGTGAGTGGCAATGAGGATGTAGCTGGAGCTGACTGCGCATTTTTTTCAGGCTGTTGTTTCATTTGTTTAATGAAGGTTAGTACGAATTTAACTTTGAAAAAGTAGCCCTGAAATTACCCTCACCACCACTTCCTCCTTCTCTTCCTCCTCTTCTCTTCTTTGAGTTTTCCTCATGTAAAAAAGGGCCTCCCTCTCTTTATGTTTCTCCCTACTCTCCTCCTACTACTTTCCTTTCTCCTCCTCTTCCTCTTCCTTCTCCTCCTCTTTTTTCTTGCTCCTTCCTTCTCCTCTTCCTCTTCTTCCCTGTCTTAGTATTACCACTTCCATTCTCGTCCACAAAGACATCATTGTTCTAGGAGCCGCAAAGTCCCAGTTGCCGAATGGAGTATGTCTCTGTCTTTTTCTGCCTGACGCATAACCTACCTGAGCTGCTAGGAGATCTCTTTTCTGTCGAATTGCACCAAACCCATTCCTGGAGGAAAACAAAAGGATCTTGTATAATTAAAGGTCTCCAGGCAACCTGAATGAGCAGCTCCTAAGGGAGAGCTGGCGGGTTTTTTTCCTTACTGATTTCCATCATTTTATGAAAGAGGTCTTTCTTGAGTTAACATTTTAAAGGTGCCCTCTTTTGAAGAGAGAGAAGTAGTCTCGATTTACAGAATTCGAGAAGGCTCACAGATCTTTCAGATCCCCAATATAAACTGTCTGTTCAGGGAGGAACGTGTTTCTTTTGGAGGGAGGAATAAACAAATTAGTATGACACTGCAGGATCAACGTTCAGACTGTGACTCTGGGGAAATGAACTCATGGGGACATCATTTGCTTACTCACATCCTCAATTATTGAAGTTTTTCTTAGCTTTTGATATAATCAAATTCATAGCATTATTATTCAGTAATGATGAAATAAAATTTGGAATTGGACTGTCTACACTGCAAAGAAATCTTTCTCTTTTTTTAAATAAGCTACTTTACATTACAACTAAAAGCTAGCCTGTAAATTTGATTTACTGTTCATTGCCAGGAACATGTTCTCCTTTTAACAGTATTTAATTCATTTTTTATGCTATTGTCTATACAATTAAAAAAAAAACTGTTCTATCAGTGAATTAAATTTTATTATTATAGGAATTACTAAACTGGCATAAAATAAATAATAATAATAATAATGATAATAACGGTATTTGTTAAGCACCTATTATGTGCCAAGCACTGAAGCACTGTTACATTAGACTAGCTGTGAATATCTAAAATTTAATCAGTTTCATTGTATATTTCTTTACATTTTCAACAAGCTCTTAATATATATGAAACAACAATGATGGTGAGAAAAAAAAGTAGATGACCTTCATGCTTTAAAAACCTTTCACAGAAACAAACAGTTATTCAGTAAGATACTATCTACCTAATGTCTGCAGTCACTTGACACCTAAGAACAATTCTTTTGTGGAGAAAGTTTTTTTTGTTTTACAAATGAGATTGAAGCCTATCAATTACTATTTCATGGGAAATACTGTCAAGAGTGCATCTCATTTAAATTCCTTTTGATGTGTTCCACTGAGGAATTTTTCCCAGAAGATAATAATAAATATGAATATCCCATTTTATCTGGCCTACTCCAATGTGATCTGCCTTTATGCAGTGGTAAACAAATAGGCATACTCACCTTGGTGTTCTTGTCAAGAGAGATGAGGCACACACAGATCCTGTTAGGATGAAAATAATTCAAAATTAGGCTACATATATTTTCTTATTTAAACTTGAAGGAATTAATGGCTGTGGTACTTAAAAACTCCAGAGCAGATTGGTTCTGGGAGACATTTTAGTTTGGACTTGGACTTTTCTTATTTAGCCAGGAGATTTCAACCCTCAAGATAAGGGTAGGTTGCCTGAAAAGACTGAAATAATGAGTGGAAGATAATTGCGGTATCACCTTCTTCACACATTCGTAAGAAAAAAAAAAGATTGCTATCTTCCTGCTACAGTTAGGTCAGTAGCACATCAAGATGCAATGGACCGCCTGGATGGACTCACAAAGTGACTTCCAACCTTATGGTTCTTCAAATGATTCATGCAATCATATTTATTGAGAGCTTACTGTGTGCAGAGCACTGTACTAAGTGCTTGGAAAGTACAATTCGGGCAACAGATATAATCCCTATCCAACAATGGGCTTACAGTCTAGAAGGGGAGAGACAGACAACAAAACAAAACAAGTAGACAGGAATCAACAGCATCAATATAAATGAATAGAATTAAGATGTGTACACATCATTAATAAAATAAATAGAATGACGATAGTATTTATTAAGTGCTTACTATGTGCCAAGCGCTGTTCTAAGCACTGGTTCTTTTCATTAGAGTGTTGCACTCAGTAAGCACCCAACCAATACCACTCCTGATCTGCTTTGCAGGATAAATTCTCACAGCAGTTTTCTTAAAAGTTTAGCAAGTCAAGTACAAGCCCACATGTGCTCTCTTAGGCTATACTTTTCGAAAAGAAACAATAATGACAGTAGCATTTCAGGAGTCCCCAGTATTATTTTGAAATGCTTTTCAGAAGCATAAACATTAAATATCCAATTGTCTGACACTGCCTCAGAAATTAGAATTTATGAAGGTACAACTATTTTATTTTAATACACATCTATTCAAAGAAAGCTTATAAATATATTAATTTCCTTGTAAATACATACATATACATATATTTATATATATATCAGGAAATGCACATGGGTTAATAAGAGCATAGAGAAAGCATCAAAGCACACTGCCTACTACTAATTTGTATCTCCCCTTAAATATCAAATGTAAAATCTCTATAAATCATCCAGCATTATTCATTATTAAGGTTTCTAGAAATTCTTTCTACCTTTTCACTTAATTGAAATGATTGCATTAATTTAAATTTAATTTAAAATGACCTTATATTAATAAAAACAACGATTCAATGAACATGACACAACAAATATAAACTATATTTCTTATCTATGATCTTACCTTGCAAGGAAAAGAGCAGTATATAAACCAAGAAAAAAGTCCAGAGTATCATTAAAATGAGTTTTCCTACAATGTTCATTTCAGTATAGCTTCTTAAGATGAAATGTATCCCAATTGATGACCTTTTCTATGATGACATCTTAGAGGTACGTGTCTTTGTAGTGTGCTTAAGATTTCATAAAAACAGATCAATAATAAAGAAGGGCTGAGTGAAGTGGAAAGATATCTCAGCCGTCCTGATTGCAAACCCCTTCTGAATCTTTAGAGAAGTTGGTATGCCACTTCACTGGCTAGGAATCTCTCATTAGTAATGCATGGTAACATCTTACCTGAGCCTGTATTAGTTACACCCACTACATCTGCAAATCCCACTCCTTTTTTGGATTGAATTACCCTTTTGTAACATCCGCAGATGTAGCAGAGAAAAATAATGAGACTGTGCCATGGTGCTTTAAGAGGAGTATACAATGCCCAAGCCAAAACCATATTCTATGTAGGTTTAATAACTTGCTTTATGTGGGGAACCATCCACTTTTCAAAGAAGACAACAAAAACTAGGAACTGAATTCTCTAAACACTTTCTAGGGTCTCTGGAATATTTGATTTTGCTTGAAAATGTTGGTTAAAAAAATGAGTTAGTGAAGTGGAGGGAATAAGGTGAGTTGGTTATAAATATTTAGAAGTTTCTTCTCAAAGTTGTGTGAGACTTAATGAACTTTCCTAGAAATAGAGACCCCAAAGCAGCTTCACCAAATCACTTTTTTGGCCAAATTTGCTTGGTTGTCTATCGTGTTTTAAAAGATGTGTGAGATTGATATTGCTTTTTTATTTCATGGGACTGAAGATCCAGTCTCATCATTGTTAAGGGATACCAGCTTTTAGGTCTCAAGTCTTCATTTCAACTTTTATCATCTTTCCAGATGATATCCAGGAGGAAGAGCATGGAACTATTTTTTTTTCCTAGAGAATCTTTCAGATATACAAAGATAACCATGTATTGAGTGTCTATTGTGGGCAGAGTGCTGTGCTAAGCACTTTGGAGAGTACAAGAGTTAGTATATATGAGTAAGCAGAGATGGTCCTTACCCTCATGGCCTTACATTGTGTGAATGTGCCTGTGGGTACGTGGTTGTGGGTGTGAGAGAGACTGTGTGTGCATGTGTGTATGTATATATGTGCACAACCTTTTAGTGTGCCCAATGCGACCGGGATTATAGATCCCATATTGACCTTTTCAGCTGCACACGCTTTGATCTATGAAATTCACCACCAGCAATAGGCACAGCTAGATGTGTACAAGCAGATTTCAGACCCAAATAATAGTGGTATTTGCTAAGCACTTACTATGCCAAGCACTCTATTAGACTGCAAGCACTGTCTTATCCCACCTTGATTACTCTATCAGCCACCTTGCTGATCTCCCTGTCTTCTGGCTCTCCCCGCTCCAGTCCATACTTCACTCTGCTACCCACATCACTTTTCTACAAAAACATTCCCCCTCTAGACCATAAGTTCCTTATGGCAGAGAACAAGTCTGCTATTTCTGTTGTATTGTACTTTCCCAAGTGCTTAGTAAAGTGCTCTGCACATAGGAAGGGCTCAATACATTTGATTGATTGAGTGAATGTTCAGTCCATGTTTCTAGACTGTGAGCCAACTGTTGGGAAGGGACTGTCTCTATATGTTGCCAACTTGTACTTACCAAGCATTTAGTACAGTGCTCTGCACACAGTAAGCACTCAATAAATACGATTGAATGAATGAATGAATGTTTCCCCACTCCTTGAGAATCTCCAGTGGTTGTCCATAATAATAATAATAATAAATGATGGTATTTGTTAAGCACTTACTATGTACCAAGCATTGTTCTAAGCGCTGGCATAGGTACAAGGTAATCAGGTTGTCCCACATGGGGCTCACAGTCTAAATTCCCATTTTAAGATGAGGTAACTGAGGCACAGAGAAGTTAAGTTACTTGCCCAAAGTCACACAGCTGGTAAGTGGCAGAGCCAGGATTAGAACCCACAACTTCCGACTCCCAAGCCCGGGCTCTTTCCACTGAGCCATGCTGCTTCTCTACTAAGCCATGCCATCCTCCCCAGCATCAAACAGAAGCTCCTTACCATCAGCTTTAAAGCACTCATTCCCCTTGACCTCTTCTAACTCACCTCACTGTTCCTCTACTCCAACCCAGACCACACATTTTGCTTTTCTAGTGCCAACCTACTCACTGTACCTCAGTCTTGTCTATCCCTCTGCCAACCTCTAGCCCACATCCTGCTTTTGGCCTGGAACGTCCTCCCTCTTCATATCCAACAACTACTCTCCCCCTCCTTCAAAGCTTTATTGAAGGCACATTTCCTCCTCCAAGACTAAGCCCTCATTTTCTCTTCTCCCACTCCCTTTTGCATTACCCTTGCACTAGGATTTGCCCCCTTTTTTCACCCCTCCCTCAGACCTACAGCACTTAAGCACACATCCATAATTTATTTTAAAAATGTCTGTCTCCCCTTCTAGACTGTAAGTCCATTGTGAGCAGGGAATGTGTCTACCAACTCTGTTGTATTGTATTCTCCCAAGTGCTTAGTACAGGCCTCTGCATTCATTCAATCATTCAATCATATTTATTGAGCACTTACTGTGTGCAGAGCACTGTACTAAGCGCTTGGGAAGTACAAGTAGGCAACATATACAGTCCCTGACCATTAACAGGTTTACAGCCTAGAAGGGGGAGACAAACAACAAAACAAAACATGTAGGCAGGTGTCAAAATCATCAGAATAAATAGAATTATAGCTATATACACATCATTAACAAAATAAATAGAATAGTAAATATGCACAAATAAAATAGAGTAATAAATCTGTACAAATATATACAACTGCTGTGGGGAGGGAAGGAGATAGGGCAGAGAATGGGATGGGGAGGAGGAGAGGAAAAAGGGGGCTTAGTCTGGGAAGGCCTCCTGGAGGAGGTGAGTGCTCAGTAGGGCTTTGAAGGGAGGAAGAGAGCTAGTTTGGTGGATATGTGGAGGGAGGGCATTGCAGGCCAGTGGGAAGGACGTGGGCCAGGGGTTGATGGTGGGATAGGTGAGAACGAGGCACAGTGAGGAGGTTAGCGGCAGAGGAGTGGAGGGTGCAGGCTGGGTTGTGGAAGGAGAGAAGGGAGGTGAGGTAGGAGGGGGCAAGGTGATGGAGAGCCTTGAAGCCAAAAGTGAGGAGTCTGCTTGATTCGTAGGTTGACAGGCAACCACTGGAGATTTTCGAGGAGGGGAGTGTCATGCCCAGAGTGTTTCTGTACAAAGATAATCCAGGCAGCAGAGTGAAATATAGACTGAAGTGGGGAGAGACAGGAGGATGGGAGATCAGAGAGGAGGCTGATGCAGTAATCCAGTCAGGATAGGATGAAAGGTTGAACCAGCAAGGTAGCGGTTTGGATGGAGAAGAAAGGGCAGATCTTGGTAATGTTCTAGAGGTGAGACCGACAAGTTTTGGTGATGGATTGGATGTGTGGGGTGAATGAGAGAGCGGAGGTGAGGGTGACACCAAGGTTGCGGGCTTGTGAGACGGGAAGGATGGTAGTGCCGTCTACAGTGACAGAAAAGTCAGGGAGAGGACAGGGTTTGGGAGGGAAGATAAGGAGCTCAGTCTTGGACATACTGAGTTTTAGATAGTGGGCAGACATGCAGATGGAGATGTCCTGAAGGCAGGAGGAGATACTAGCCTGGAGAGAGGGAGAGAGAGCATGGGCGGAGATGTAGATTTGGATGTCATCAATGTAGAGATGATAGTTGAAAACGTGGGAGCAAATGAGTTCACCAAGGGAGTGAGTCTAGAAGAACTGACCCTTGAGGAACCCCTACAGTAAGGGGATGAGAGGGGGAGGAGGAGCCCGCAAAGGACACAGAGAATGAACAACTGGAGAGATAAGAGGAGAACCAGGAGAGGACAGAGTCTGTGAAGCCAAGGTTGGATAGCGTGTTGAGGAGAAGGGGGTGGCCCACAGTGTTGAAGGCGGCAGAGAGGTCGAGGAGGATTAGGATAGAGTAGGAGCCATTGGATTTGGCAAGAAGGAGGTCATTGGTGACCTTTGAGAGGGCAGTTTCGGTGGAGTGTAGGGGACGGAAGCCAGATTGGAGGGGGTCTAGGAGAGAGTTGGAGTTGAACTCCAGAGTTGGACTCTGCACACAGTAAGCACTCGATAGATACAATTGATTGATTGATATATACGTGCAAGACAATCAGGTCCCACATTGGGCTCACATTCTAAGTTGGAGAGAGAACAGGTGTTGAATCACCATTTTGCAGGTGAGGGAACTGAGACCCAGAGAAGCTGGTTGACTTGCCCAAGGTTATACAACAGGTAAATGGCGGTGCTGAGAATGGACTCGCAGGCCAGGGCTCTTTCCACTAAGCCACTCTGTTTCCCTCATGCAGCAGCAGCTGTGATCTTGGCAGTATGCTAGATACAGTAGAGTGCTTTGCACACAGTGAGTGCTCAATAAATACGATTGAATGGATAAATACCGGGAAAGACCGGAGGGCAACACCAATACTCTCATACTCTTTTTATAGACCAAACAGAGAATCTGACACCACCAGTCAATTCATCAATCAATGGTATTTACTGAGCACTTGTTGGGTGCAGAGCCCTGTACGAAGTCCTTGAGAGGGTACAATATAACAGAGTTGGTGGACACGTTCTCTGCCCATAATAAGCAAAGTGAACAGAGCACGGGCCTGGGAGTCAGAAGATCTGGGTTCCATTACCAACTAATGGGTTCTAATCCTGGCTCCGCCACTCATCTGCTGTGTGGCTTTGGGCTAGTCACTTCCCTTCTCTGAGCCTCAGTTATCTCATCTGTAAAATGGGGATTGAGAGTGTGAGCCCCAAGTGGGACTGGGATGTCCAACCCTATTTATTTGTATCCACCTCAGCGCTTAGTACAATGCCTGGCACATAGTAAGCAGTTAACAAATACCATCACTATAATTACTAATCCTGGCTCTGCCACATGTCAGCAATGTGGCCTTCAGTGAGTCACTTCACTTCTTTGTGCCTCGGTTACTTCATCTGCAAAATGAGGATTAGGACTGTATGCCCTATTTGGGACAGGGGCTATGTCTAACCTGATTACCTTGTATCTACCCCAGCGCTTAAAACAGTGTTTGGCACATAGTGAGCACTTAACAAATACCACAATTCTTATTATTGTTATTATTATTATTCATGTCAAGGAAAGTGCTGCATCTCTGCAGTGGGATGTAATGATGACCCTTGGAAAGTTGCACATGGGCAAAGCCCAATGAAATAATGTCATGCAGAAATGATGAGGGGAAGGGATGGCTGGGTTTTTTTTTCCCCCACCTCATGAGCTTCCCTTAAATTAGAGTTGGTCAAGGATGAAATTCCCCAGTTTATAGAAGAACTGAGTGTATTTCAGTTCTCTTCTTCAGAGGCACTGAAAGCCTCCATATGAACCAATGCAAAACATAAATCCCTAAACTGTAAACTCCTTGTGGGAATGTGTCTATCAGTTCTGCGGTAGTATGCTCTCCCAAGTGCTTGGCACAGAGCTCTGCACACAGTAAGAGCTTAATAAATTTCTTTGATTGATAAAAGATCCCTATATCCAGCTTTAGGGAATATGATTTACTGACTTTGCATAAGCCGAGGTGGCTTCGAATCTCAACTTTCCAAAAGAATTGCCTGGGACTTGTCAGATCCTAGGGAAAAGCCTCAGGTTGATTTTATGATTCACTAAAAGCCTTTTTCATAGTAGTACAAAGTAATCTTCTAAAGAACTAGCAACCACCAAAAAAGCCAGTTTCACAATAACCAAATTGAAACTGTATAAAAAGGACTTCACTTACTTTCTTTCCAAATATCCTATTTCATGTTTTTTTAGAAAAGTGTAGTACATTATCAACTTTATAAATTAAATTGATCTCACAGTTTGGCATTCAGTCTTTTCACCTCATATAACTATTTTCATCAGTTATGCCAGAAAGATTGAAAAAATGGTAGATTGCTTCACCTTCTCCTAATGCATTGATTTGTCTTTTCTACTTTTTAAGTGCTGAGCCTTCCTAAGTAACAAGCACAGTGGATGATCACAATTTAATGTATTTACTTTATGAAAAAGGATAACAAAAGTAAGGCTTCTAATTGTTGATACATTTAGATGGAATAATAATAATAATAATAATGGCATTTGTTAAGCGCTTACTATGTGCAAAGCACTGTTCTAAGCGCTGGGGGGATACAAGGTGATCAGGTTGTCCCACATGGGGCTCACAGTCTTAATCCCCATTTTACAGATGAGGTAACTCAGGCTCGTAGAAGTTAAGTGACTTGCCCAATGTCACACAGCAGACATGTGGTGGAGGGAGATTCGAACCCATGACCTCTGACTCTAAAGCCCATGCTCTTTCCACTGAGCCACGCTGCTTCTCTGGAAAGGAATATTTCCTGTGGTCTACAAGAGGAGAGAGAGCTTGTAACAAAATGGTTTTAAATCCCCTTCGGCACTGTTGCACAAATGACAGGTTGCCTAGATTACAAACAAAATAACCATCCATGACTAGCTGGAAAGTAAAGGATGGTTTAGATGAAATGCTAAGCCACAGCTACAAAAAGACTTTCTGATTGTGTTCCTATGAATAATCCTCCCTGCCAATGTCTATTTGACAGCTTTGTATTTCAGTCTTGCTTTTCAAAAGGAGTTTGGCAGCTGAATCATCCAACAGTTTGTGAAATGATATAAAGTTCAGAGTCTGAGACAACCAAATTATATAATGAATGTGGCTCTTTTTCTGCTCAAAGAGAAATGCTCATTTTCCCACGTGAAATTTGATCTTTCAGAATCTGAGATATGCCATATTACTAGTCACAAGCCATATCAAAACAATAGCAAACTCATTGTGGACAGGGGGCAGATCAATCATCTCTATTATATTGTATTGTCCTAAGCACTTAGTATAATGCTTTGCCCATTGTAAGCACTCAATAAATGCAATTGATTGGCTGATAGTTAAAAGAAGGAATACTTCTGCATTGTCATTTACCTCTATTTGTCTCATATAAAAGTTTGCTCACAAGAAAATCATTAATTAGAATATTTTAGTGTTGTTTGGAAGAAAATTAGTTTTCTAGTGATGTCTGTTTTCTTCTTAGTTCATAGTGAGGCTGGGTGATGCAGAAGGGATGGGGAGCTGAGGAAAAGCAGGGTTTAGTCTGGGAAGGCCTCCTTTCTCAGGTCCTCTCTCCATTCTGGAACCTCCTCCTCTCCCTACACATCTGACATGCCAGCACTTTCCCCATCTTAAAACTCAACTGAAACCGTTCCATAAAACTTTCCTGAACTAAGCTCAAATCCCCCTAATAATAGTAATGATAGTATTTGTTAAGCACTTACTATGTGCCAGGCCTTGTGCATATGTGCCAGGCTGGGGTGGATACAAATAAATCGAGTTGGACACTGCCCCTCATGGGGCTCACAGTCTTAATTCTTATTATACAGATGAGGTAACAGGCACAGAGAAGCACCCTTGCAGTTGGTCTCACCCACTAAGCACTTAGGTACTCCCCTCCATCTCCACTGCCACAACGTTAAAATATACATTGCTATACTCAGTCACTTACCTTATCTGTCTTGTCTTATGCCATCGAGTCATCTCCAACCCATAGCGATTCCATGGACATATCTCTCCCAGAACACGCCATCTCCATCCGCAATCGTTCTGGAAGGGTATCCACAAAGTTTTCTCGGAAAAAATATGGAAGTGGTTTACCATTGCCTGCTTCCGCACAGTAAACTTGAGTCTCTGCCCTTGACTCTCTCCCAAGCTACTGCTGCCCAGCACAGATGAGTTTTGACTTGCAGCAGATTGCCTTCCACTTGCTACCCACTGGCCATGCTAAGAATGGAATGGTTATGCCTCTGCTTCACTCTCCCTCTCTTAGCTGAGACTGGTAGAATACTGGAAACTGTGCAGGTGTCACCGTGAGAGGGGATCTTATCTGTAATTCATTTTAATGCCTGCCATTAGACTGCAAGCGTCTTGAGAGTAGAACTTGTATTTTGCAACTGTGTCGTACTCTTCCAAGTGCTTCGTACTTAGGACTCTGCACAAAACAAGAACTCAATAAATACCAATGACTCACTAAACATGTCCAAAACAGAACTCCTTATCTTTCCACCCAAACCCAATATTCCCCAGAGACTTTCCCATCACTGCAGACCACACCATCATCCTCTCTGTCTCAAAAATCCATAGCTTTGATATTTTCCTCCACTGACCTCTCTCACTCAACGCACATAGTCTGTCACTAAATCCTGTCAGTTCATCTTACCTCCTTCCCTTCCCCACAGCACCTGTATATATGTATATATGTTTGTACATATTTATTACTCTATTTATTTGTTTTACCTGTACCTATCTATTCTATTTTATTTTGTTAGTATGTTTGCTTTTGTTCTCTGTCTCCCCCTTCTAGACTGTGAGCCCACTGTTGGATAGGGACTATCTCTATATGTTGCCAGTTTGTACTTCCCAAGCACTTAGTACAGTGCTCTGCACACAGCAAGCGCTCAATAAATATGATTGATTGATTGATTCAACCTTCACAAAATCACTAGAATCACCCTTTCCTCTCCATCCAAACTGCTACCATGTTAATACAATTACTTACCACATCCCTCCTTGACTACTGTCAGCCTCCTTGCTGACCTTTCTGCCCCCTGTCTCTCCCCAATCCAGTCCACAATTCACTCTTATGCCTAGATCATTTTTCTGCAAAAACATTCAGTCCATATTTCCCCACTCCTCAAGAACCTCCAATGGTTGCCCATCCACCTCCACATCAAACAGAAACTCATCATCAGTTTTAAAGGATGCAATCCTCTTATCCTTGTTATTATTATTATTATTATTATTATTATTGTATTTGCTAAGCACTTACTATGTGCCAAGCATTGTTCTAAGCACTGGGGGAGATACAAGGTAATCAGGTTGTCCCACGTGGGGCTCACAGTCTCAATCCCCATTTTACAGATGAGGTAACTGAGGTACAGAAATGTTAAGTGATTTGCCCCAGGTCACACAGCAGACAAGTGGAGCCTATATTAGGACCCACAACCTCTGACTCCCAAGCCCATGCTCTTGCCACTAGGCCATTCACGTACTATCTCAAAGCTACTACCACCTTCAAAATTGGCTGCAATGGCTTATCAGCATGGCCTATTGGAATGAGCATGGGGCTGGGAGTCCAAGGACTTGAGTTCTAATCTCGTCTCTGCCACTGTTTTTTGTGATCTTGGGCAGCCTGAACAAATCACACTGGTTTCTATTAATCAAATCTTCCTGGTTGTCTGGTAAGGTTGATAACTAGAATCCTTCTATTCTAGTCAGAAAATAAAAACAATGGTGTTATTTATTAAGCACTTACTATGTGCCTAGCATTAGGATAGATACCTTGAAAACAATTCCTGCCCCACATGGGGCTTATAATCTATTGGAATGAAAAGGTATTTTAGGCCAATTTATAGAAGAGGAAACTAAGGCACAGTGACTTGCCCAAGGCAAGTGCCAGAGCTGGGTCTAGACCCCAAGATTGCTGATTCCCAGGCCTGTGCTCTTTCCAACAGGCTGACTGCCTCTCATCAGATCATGCTGAATTCCCATTAAACCTCTGATCTATTTTACTTTGCCAAATTAGGAGAGACCGATCCAATTCATCCCTGGAACTGCTGATTTCCTTGTCAAGAGTCTCAAGATTTAACACATTTTTTTCCCCAGAATTTTTCCAAGCTTCCCACCTGGAGACATCAGATTGCGAAACTCTTGATAACCTCTGCAAAGTATCTCCCAATGAATAGCAAAATCCCCAACTCCAACCAGAAATATCCAGAAAAAATTAGAGTGCTAATAAATCTTTCAAAGTTTTGGAAAATGAGTCGGTGGATGGCCTCGGGGTAGCCATGAAACTTCCAGTAAACACTTTGAGAGAGGAAAGTTCCGCACACAATAATCGCAAGCAATAATTTAAACAAACGAGCACTGGAATTCACAGAGAAAACAAGGATAGTCAAAAAGCATGTCCAAACCCCTTTGTGCCTGACCTAAACTTTACCACAGAACATTAACTAGATGGTCAGAGGCAAGTTTACCATATTGGTAGGCCTGTTAAAATCTATTCTCCAGCACAAAGTACACTGCTCTGCACACAGAAAGCACTCAATAAATATGACTGTTTTACTGATTCATCATTCCCAGTGCCGAAAGGCATCAGAGGGTGTAAATTCAAGTTACCAGCAGCTCAGAGAGGAGAGATCCAAATAAATGGATGGATTTCAAGCAGAAGTTATTAAGGCACTGCTTCTGTCTAGGAACAAACACCATCCCTCATTTCCTTGGAAAGGTTGCCTAACTTTAAGGAAACCACTTTTTGTATTCTGGGAAATGTTTTCCCCCTCTAGACGGTAAGCTCACTGTGGGCAAGGAACTTGTCTACCAACTCCTTTATAGTGTACTCTCCCTAGGGTTTAGTACAATGCTCTGAACACAGTATGTGCTCAATAAATATGTTCGATTGATTGATTAACCCAACTCCTTCATCCCTTACATCTTCAGACCCTCCTCCAACAAGAGCTGTGAGTGGCTGTTTCAAAGACAATGTAGCCAAAAAGCTTGGAAAGGAATACACTTCTGTTGCTCCTTGGGTCATCCAAGGGGTGTTCTGCATTCTTCAGGGTGCTCGTGGACACCCTATATATATCCCATGGGCTATTTTATGGGTGATAAGATATTCCTTTCCTAAACTATCATACTCAACAGCATGGGAAGCAGCGTGAACTGACGGAAAGAGCACAGGTCTGGGAGTCAGAGGACCTGGGTTCTAATCCTAGCTCCGAACTCGTTTGTTGTGTGGCCTTGGGAAAGTCACTTCACTTCTCTGTGCCTCAGTTCCTTCATCTGGAAATTGGGGATTCAATACCTGTGCTGCCTCCTACTTAGAATGCGAGCCCCATGTGGGACCTGATTATCTTGTGTCTATCCCAGTGCTTATCAAATGGAAGCACTGTGGCTCAGTGGAAAGAGCCCGGGCTTGGGAGTCAGAGGTCATGGGTCCTAATCCCAGCTCCGCCACTGTGTGACTGTGTGACTTTGGGCAAGTCACTTCACTTCTCTGGGCCTCAGTTACCTCATCTGGAAAATGGGGATTAAGATTGTGAGCCCCACGTGGGACACTTCATCACCTTGTATCCCCCCAATGCTTAGAACAGTACTTTGCATATAGTAAGCACTTAACAAATACCATCATCATCATCATTATTATTATTACTTGGCACCTGGTAAGCACTTAAATATTATTATTATTATACCCAGTACAACGTCAGAGAAGTATCTGCTGGGAATGACTGTGGATCTTTTTTTCCAGCTTTAGCTGAAATGGGCAATGAAAGCACAATATAAGCTTTGTATAACTGGTAAAAACATTTTGAGTATTCTCTAACCGAAGGACTTACATAACAAACAACCTTTGTGTTTGGGAACTAACGTTATTTGCGTTGATTTGCAAACACTGTACACAGATTATTCATTTTACTACTTGTGAGGGGAATTGGAAAGTTCATTTTTGTGAACTGGTTTCAAGCAATTGCTGGAAGCTCTGCTATCTGAACATGGCTCTTTGTTCTTGGGAGGCAGTTTAAAGTGGAAGGGAAAAGCATTATTTGCATAGGGCCTGAACCTCACATTTAATCGTTGCCTTCCAGCTGTCAATATAAACCTGCAAAGGAGGAGGGGTGCTGCACCCCCCTGGCCCTCGACCGCAACCCAAGGCCGCTACGCTACTTTCATACAATCATATTTACCATTGAGCGCTCCCTGTGTGCAGAGCACTGTACTAAGCCCTTGAGAGAGTATAATACAACAATAATTGTACATTCCCTGCCCACAGTGAGCTTACTTCTAGTTCCATAAGTGCCCGTCAGCCCCTCTAGACTGTAAACTTGTTGTGGGCAGGGTATGCATCTGTTTACTGTTATAGTGTACTCTCCCAAGCCCTTATTACAGTACTACGCACACATTAAGCATTCAATAAATAAAATTGACTGATGGAGTCCACAAATCCTGGGCTTAAATTACAAATCAATGAAATAGATTTCTCTAAGTTAATTCAGGTTAGTCATCCAACTTTTAAAGAGTGGAGATTTGTGCTCACCTTGGAATTGCACTCTAATGAGTGACAGTAGGACTTACTTGCAGTGGTTTCCATGGCTAATGCTGTCAATTGGTTGCTCGGGATAGGTAATGTCCAGAAATATGTTGTTCAATGTGAGGAGCGGCATGACAGTGGAAAGAGCACAGGCCTGGAAGTCAAAGGATCTAGTTCTTTGGTTGCTTTGTTTTGTTTTTGGTATTTGTTAAGCACTAGTTTCCAGTACTCTACCAGTCTCAGCTATGGGAGGGAGAGTCAATTAGAAGCCTACTCCATTCCACTCCTAGCTTGGGTAGTGGCTTGAAAGTGGAAGGCAATCTACTACAAGTCAAAATTCACCCACACTGGGCAGCAGTGGCATGGGTTAGAGTCAAGGGTGGAGACTCACATTTACTTCACGGAAGGCGGCAACGGTAAATTACTTCCGGATTTTGACCAAGAAAACTCTATGGATCCACTATCAGAATGATTGCAGATGGACAGCGGGGTGTTCTGGGAAAGATGTGTCCGTGGTGTCGCTATGGGTCAGAAACGACTTGACAGCATAAAACAAGAAAAGACAAGACCTTTACTCTGTGCCAGCTACTGTATTAAGTGTTGGGGGAAATACAAGCTAATAGGGTTGGACACAGTCCATGACAGTCAGTCAGTAAATCACTCATATTAATTGAGTACTAAGCGCTTGGGAGAGTACAATACAACAATGAACAGATACGATCCCTGCCCACAACAAGCTTACAGTCTAGAGGGGGAGACATACATTAATATAAATAAATAAATTACAGATATGTACATAAGTGCTGTGGGGCTGGGAGGGGGGATGAATAAAGGGAGCAAGTCAGGGAGATGCGGAAGGGTGTGGGATGACAGGAAAGCAGGGCTTAGTCAGGGAAGGCCTCTTGCTGGAGCTGTGCCTTCAGTAAGGCTTTGAAGAGAGGAAGAGTAACTTTCTAACAGATATGAGGAGGGAGGGCATTCCAGGTCAGAGGCAGGATGTGGGCAAGAGGTCGGTGGCGAGATAGACGAGCTCAAGACATAGCGAGAAGACTTGAATTAGAGGACCAAATTGTGCCAGCTGCATTGCAGTAGGAGAGTAGCGAGGTGAGATAGGAGGGAGCAAGGTGATTAAGTGCTTTAAAGCCCATAGTAAGGAGTTTCTCTTTAATGCGGAGACGGATGGGCAACCGCTGAAGTTTCTTGGGGAGGGGGGAAACATGTCCTGAACGTTTATGTAGGAAAATGATCCAGACAGCAGAGTGAAATATGGATTGGAGTGGGGAGAGACAGGAGTCTGGGAGGTCAGCAAGGAAGCTGATACAGTAATCAAGGTGGGATAAGATATGTGATTGGATTAACGTAGAAGCAGTTTGGATGGAGAGGAAAGGGTGGATGTCCCACATGGGGCTCATAGTAAATGGACTGGAAATTTATCCAGTAGAATTTGATAGATTAAAAGAGGGAAAAGAAATCCAACCTTAAGGAAAGAGAACTGCTTTCCGAGCTCTACGACAGGGGTGTTTAACCAGATGATTGAATTCTTTTTCGTTTGATTTCATTTCCTTTTACTAAGGGAACTAAATGTTTGTTTAACCAAAGGAGGACACAGTGCGCCACCTAGAGGACAATTTGAGGGTTATTTGAAACATGTCTTCCGCAGAGGCCAGTACAGGCTATGCCATGTATTTTACTAACCTTTTGTATACATGTTTTGAATAAGAACATCTGTAAATATTTCAGAGCTCGGAGTACAGGATGATTTTTTCCCTAGACCATCCCTTTCAAAATGTTAACTTTCCAGGCATTTTTTTAATGGCATTTGATAAGCACTTACTATGTGCCAGACACTGTTCTAATCGCTGGGGTTTACAGTCTTAATCCCATTTTACAGATTATATCACTGAGGCCTAGAAGAGTTGTGACTTTTTTTAATGGCATGTATTAAGTGCTTTTTATGTGCAAAGTACTGCTCTAAGCGCTGGGGTGGTTACGAGGTAATAATGATCACATTGTCCCACAGGGAGCTCACAGTCTTAATCCCCATTTTACCAGAAGAGGTAACTGAGGCACAGAGAAGTTAAGTGACTTGCCCAAAGTCACACAGCTGACAATTGGCGGAGCCGGGACTTGAACCCATGACCTCTTACTCCAAAGCCCGTGCTCTTTCCACTGAGCCACGCTTCTTCCGTTACGTTGGGCAAGTTAAGTGACTTGCCCAAAGTCCCACAGTAGACAAATGGTGGAGCAGGATTAGAACCCAGGTCCTTCTGACTCCCAGGGCCATGTTCTATCCACTATGCCACGCTGCTTGGTTTCAGTTCTATAGATATCCTTCAGCCCCCAAAATGTTTCCTTTGGATCCCCCTCTCTGCTGCCCCCAAAATCAAAACATTTATGAAAAGTTTTTTTAATGAACTAATCAATCATAATTTTGAGCACCTATTATGTGTACAGCTCTGACCTAAAGACTTGCTGTAGTACATCAGAAATTCATATGCAAGATCCCTACCCTCCAGAAGCTGACAACCTAGCAGGTGAAATAGACATTTAAATAAAAGATGGGAGCAAGTAATAATAATAATAATAATAGTGATCGTATTTGTTAAGCACTTACTATATGCCAAGTACTGTTCTAAGCACCGTGGTAGATGCAAGGTAATCAGGTTGTCCCACGTGGGGCTCACAGTCTTCATCTGCATTTTACAGATGAGGGAACTGAGGCACAGAGAAGTTAAGACTCTTGCCCAAGGTCACACAGCAGACAAATGGCGCAGCCAGGATTAGAACCCATGACTTCTGACTCCCATGTCCATGGTCTTTCCACTAAGCCATGGTGCTTCTCATGGAGCATATGGAGCTAACGGGACATAAACATGCAAAAGTGCTTTATGTTATCTTCACAATGTACATATCTATAATGCATTTATTTATGTATATTAATGCCTATCTTCCTTCTAGACTGTAGCTCACTTTGGGCAGGGAACACATCTACCAACTCTATTCCACTACACTCTCCCAAGAATATAGTATTCTGCATACAGTAAGTGCTCAATAAATATGATTGATTGATTTAGTACTCAAAGCACTCAATAAATACAACTGATTGATTGAGGTCTTGAGTGCTTAGGTGGTGTGGAAAAGCTAAAATGGCTAAAATATGAGGTGGGAGATTAGAAATAAATTGAGGAAGGCCTCCTGGGGGACACGTGACTTCAGAAGGTTTGGGTTTTGAAGAAAGGGGTAATGTGATCTGTTGGATGTGGAGGGAAAAGCAAGCCTGGCAGATGAGAGTATACAGTGCTCAGTACAGTGCCCCGGAACTTAGTACCATACCTAGCACATAGTACGTCCTTAACAAATACCATAAAAAGAGTGTGTAGAAAAGAGGTTGGGGTGGGAGAGGGGAGAACAAGACTTGTTGTGTAGGTTAGTTTGAGAACAATGAAGATTATGAGTTGGAGTGTGCTCTGCACGCAGTAAGTGCTCAATAAATACGATTGAATGAATGAATGAAGAAAAGAATGGATAAGGGAGAGAGCTAATCGAATGCCTTATAACCTGCAGTCAGATGTTTCTGCTTGATGTAGAGAGGAATGGGCTATATAAGGAAATTTTGAGGAGTGGGAAGAGCAAGATCTTAGAAAAACAGTTAAGCCAGCAGGGCAAAGTATGGGCTAAAGATGGGCGAGACTGGATGCCAAGAAGTCAAGGAAAATCAAGCCAGGATACGACAAGTAGCTGGACCAGTGTGATGGCTATTTAGACCCATAATTTACTTTAATGTTTGTCACCCCCAATCTCCTGTGCACTCCTTGCGGGCAGGAAGCTCATCTAACAACTCTGTTGTATTTTACTTTCCCAAGAACTTGAACAGTGCTCTGCTCAGAGTATGTGCTCAATGAATATGATTGATTGATTGATTGAATGAGAGGAAAGACAAGTTCTGGAAATATTATGGAGGAAGAATCAACAAGATTGGGCAACAAACTCAATATAGGGTTGAAAAAGAGGGAAGAGTCAAGGATAACACCAAGATTTCTGGTTTGAGAGATGGGGAAGATGGTGGTGATGTCCACTGTGAAGGGAAAGGTGGGTGCAGGAAAGGATTTAGGAAGGAAGATTAGTTCAGTTTGAGATATGCTATCAGTGGAACAACCAGGTAGAGATGTCCTAGAAGCAGGAGGAAATACAAGATTGGAGAGAAGGAGGGAGGTTGGAGTTAGTGAGGTGGTAATATTGGGAATCGTTGCAGAGAGCTGGTAGTTGAAACTGTGAGCATAGAATGGGAAGAGAAGGGGGTCCAGAACTGAGTCTTGAGGGAGGTAGAAGATATGCTGCAGAAAGAGACTGAGAAGGATTGTCCACAGAAGTAGGAGGATAACCAGGAGAGAAATGTGCCAGAAAAAACAAGGTTAGACAGTGTTTCCAAGAGAAGGGACAGATCAACAATGTCAAAGGCAGTCAAGATGTCGAGGAGGATTAGGGCAGAATAAAATCATTTAGATTTGGCATGAGGTAGGTCACTGATGACACTGGAGAGAGTGGTTTCAGTGGAGTGAAAGAAGGAATTGGAGGAGGAGAGGAAACAGTGGGTATATCCGACCCACTCAAGGAGTTTGGACAGGAATAGGAAGAGGAGGTGTGCTGGTAGATAGATGATGCAGTAGCGTATGGAGAAAGTTTTTTAGGAGGGTGGGGAAATGAGGGCATGTTTGAAAGCAGATGGGAAGGAGATATCAGACAATGAGTAGCTGAAGTCCAGGAGGGGAACAAGTGTGGATGCAAAAGCTGGGATCAGCATGGTGGGATCAGTGTGGCATAGTGGATAAAGCATGGGCCTGGGAGTCAGAAGGTCATGGGTCCTAATTCTGGCTCTGCCACTTGTCTGCTGTGTGGCCTTGGGCAAGTCACTTCACTTCTCTGTGCTTCAGTTACTTCATCACCTCATCTGTAAAATGGGGATTAGGACTGTGAGCCCCATGTTGGACAGAGGGACTGTGTCCAGCCCAATTTACTTGTATTCACCCCAGCACTTTGTACAGTGCCTGGCACATAATAAGCACTTAACAAATACCATAATGATTATTATTTTTGAAAGTGGGGGGAATTGGATCAGAGGGGCAAGAAGATTTTGAAAACAGGTGGGAAATATCCTCTTGAGAGAGAACTAAAAAGAATCAGGAGAAATGGAGGGAGATAGGGAGGTGCCAGGGAAATCTGGGGGAACTCATGCTTGATGATTTCGATGTTCTTAACAAAGTTGCTGGTGCGGTCATCAGAGATGAGAGAGGTAGGAAATGAAAGCATTGGAGGTTTTAGGAAGGAGCTAAATATTTGGAATAATTGGTTGGGGTAATGGGCATGAGAGTTAATGAGGGGGTAGAAATAGTCTTCATGAGAGGAAGAGAGATAAATGTTATAATAATAATAATAATAATAACAATAATAACAATTGTAGTATTTGTTAAGCACTTACTATGTGCCAGGGACTGTACTAAGTGCTGGGTTGGATGCAAGGAAATCAGGCTGGACACAGTGTCCTTGTCCCAAATGGGGGTCACAGTCTCAATCCCCATTTTACAAATAAGGTAACTAAGGCAAACAGAAGTGAAGTGACTTGCCCAAGGTCACACAGCAGACAAGTAGTGGAGATGGGATTAGAACCCATGATCTTCTGACTCCTAGGCCCATGCTCTATCTACTACGCCACACTGATTCCCGTAATAGAAGGCTATAGAAGGTAAGGATGAATTTGGAGTGAGGTCATGAGGGAGCCTGGGTTTCCACCAAAAGCACTCTGTTGCATGAGCACAGGAGCGGAGGAATCCTACTCAGGAGGTGATCCTAAAGGCCAAGGATCCTTAGAATAGCCAGTTTTCCTCTCTTCAGACCCAACCCCAGTCTAGAGCCTGCAAGAAGCTGGGAGATCTGATTTTTGCCTTTTCTTCCCCAATCCCCACTACCATTTCCAATCCTCAAATGGCTTGTTTTAAAGTTTTCTCCTTTCAGATTCCTTCATCCCACATCTTCCTGGGTGACCAGATGCCTTCTGCCTACTCTACTCAATCAATCAATCATATTTATTGAGCACTTACTGTGTGCAGAGCACTGTACTAAGCGCTTGGGAAGTACAAGTTGGCAACACATAGAGATGGTCCCTACCCAACAGTGGGCTCACAGTCTAGAAGGGGGAGACAGAGAACAAAACAAAACATATTAACAAAATAAAATAAATAGAATAGATATGTACAAGTAAAATAAATAAATAGAGTAATAAATATGTACAAACATATATACATATATACAGGTGCTGTGGGAAAGGGAAGGAGGTAAGACGGGGTGATGGAGGGGGAACGAGGGGGAGAGGAAGGAGGGGGCTCAGTCTGGGAAGGCCTCCTGGAGGAGGTGAGCTCTCAGTAGGGCCTTGAAGGGAGGAAGAGAGCTAGCTTGGCGGATGTGGAGAGAGAGGGCATTCCAGGCCAGGGGGATGACGTGGGCCGGGGGTCGACAGCGGGACATGCGAGAATGAGGCATGGTGAGGAGATTAGCGGCAGAGGAGCGGAGGGTGTGGGCTGGGCTGTAGAAAGAGAGAAGGGAGGTGAGGTAGGAGGGGGTGATGTGATGGAGAGCCTTGAAGCCGGGGGTGAGGAGTTTCTGCCTGATGCATAGGTTGATTGGTAGCCACTGGAGGTTTTTGAGGAGGGAGTAACATGCCCAGAGTGTTTATGGACAAAGACAATCCAGGCAGCAGCATGAAGTGTTCAACCCTATTTATTGAACACTTAACTCTGTGCAGAGCACTATATTAAGTGCTTGGGAGAGTACAATGTGACAGAGTTGGTGTTGTCTGTCTCCCTGTTCTATACCGTGAGCCTGTTGTTGAGTAGGGATTGTCTCTATCTGTTGCCGAATTGTACTTTTCAAGCGCTTAGTACAGTGCTCTGCACACAGTAAGTGCTCAATAAATACAACTGAATGAATGAATTCCCTGCCCATTCCCTGCCCACAATGAGCTAAAACCTTTAAGAACCTTCTCTGATCTAGTGACCCTTAACCTACTTCTGTTATTTAATTTTCCACCCTTCTCCTTGTGTCTCTTCTTCAGTGGATTTTGACCTTATCATGGAAAGACTTGTGCAATCCAAATTAGTCATTGGACATTTCTTTAGACTACTGTAGTGGGAGAGATAGGAAGAAGGATCAGATAAGGAGTTGAACTCATATGCCATGATGAAATAGCAGAATAAATGAGAAGAAAAAATTGAATGTTCAATTGAATATACACAAATCTTCACATGGTGAGGATAGATTTGAATAAATACATAAATGCTAAAGATAACTGTGGGTAGAGAAGCACTGGCGATTTATCAGGAAAAGCTTTCTGGAGGAGGTGGGTTTTTAGGAGGACTTTGAAGTTGGGGAGAGCTGAGGTTTGACTGATTGGTAAAGACTTCCAGACTAGGGGGACAGTCAATCAGTCAACAGTAGGTATTGAGTGCTTACTGTGTGCAGAGCACTGTACTGAGCATTTGGTACAGATCAAAGTAACAACAAACAGATAACGAGTTAGCAAGGGCTCAAGGTGAGATGAGAAGAAACTTGGGTTGGGGCCGGTGGTGGTCGGGGGGGGGGGGGGCAAAAAGCAAGTAGGAGGTGGAGGAGAATGGATTAGGAATTGCAGGTGAAGATGACCAATATGTAAAATGGAGATAGCGGGTAAAGAACCTTGAAATTTTTTATTATTATCAGTATTATTATCATTATTATCATTATATTTATTAATCACTTACAATGTGCTACAGCATGGTACTAAGCTCTGGGAAAGATACAAGATGATCAGCTCGGACAGAGAGCGGATAGCTTATTCCCATTTTACAGATGTGGAAGCTGAGGCCCAGAGGGGTTAGGTGAGTTTTCCAAGGTCACACAGCAGCCCAGTGGCAGAGCTATGACTAGAATTCAGATCTATTGGCTTCCAACCATGTGCTCTTCCCACTGGGTTAGGTTAAGGCATTTTTGTTAGATGCAGAAGGGAAATGGGACACCACTAGAGGCTTTAAAGGAGTGGAGAGATGTGGGCTGAGCAAAGTTTCATGAAGACGACCCAGGGAGCAACCCGAAATTCGGACTGAAACAGAAGCCTGATGATGAGCATTATCAGACAGCGTGGTCAGATGATCGGAGTCCAAGCGATGGTCAGAGAGCTTAGAGTAGTCAAAACCGTGAAGGAAGGAAGACAATGATTCAATCGTATTTATTGAGCACTTACTTTGCAAAGAGTAATGCACAAAGCACTTGGGAGATTACTGTACTACGAAGATGGTAGAGATGTTCCCTGCCCACAGTGAGCTTATAGTGAGAAGCAGAGAGGCCTAATGGAAAGAGCTTGGGTCTAGTAGTCAAAGGACCTGGGTTCTAATCCCAGCTTCACCACTTGCCTGTTGTGTGACCTTGGGCAAGTCACTTCACTTCTCTGTGCCTCAGTAACCTCATTTGTAAAATAGGGTTAAGACTGTGAGCCCCTGGTGGGACATGGATTGTGTCCAACCTGATTAACTTGTATCTACCCCAGTACTTACCACAGTGCCTGGCACAGTGAAAAGAGGACAGGCTTGGGAATCAGAGGACCTGGGTTCTAATCCCAGCTCCTCCAAGTACCTGCTGTGTGACCTTGGGCAAGTCACATAAGTTCTCTGTGCCTCAGTTCCCTCATCTGCTAAATGGGGATTCAATACCTGGTCTCCCTCCCTCCTCCCTCCCTCCCTCCCCCTTTCTAACACCCCAATTCTCCTCCCCTCATTCCTTTCATACCCTTATTCTCCTCCCTTTCACCCACCCCCCTCCCTCCCTGCCCTTTTTCCCACCCCCATTCTCCTCCCTCTTATTCAGGTCACACTCTCATCCTCTCCCATCTCCTCCCTCTCCCCCCATTCTTTTTTCACGTCCTTTTTCTCCCCCTCGCCTTTGCCTCCCCCCTTCCCTAGTCTCTCTTCCCAACATCCTTCCTCCTTCCCCAGCCCGTTATAACAATGCCATTCTCCCCTTATCATACCCCTATTCTCGTCCCTCGGCGTCTTTTTCACATCCCTACTCTCTCCTCCCTCCTTCCACTCCTTACTCACATCCCCTTCTCCTCCCTCACACCCCCATTCCCCAGCACCTTTTCACACCCCCATTCCCCTCTCCCCCAGCTCCTTTCCACACCCCTATTCCCCTCTCCTCAGCCCCTTTTCACACACCCATTCCCCTCTCCCCCAGCTCCTTTTCACACCCTCTTCTGCTCAGTTTTTTTTACACCCCATTATTCTTTCACACACCCCTTTCTTCTCTCCCAGACCTTCTTTACCCCCTTCCTCCCACCTCTTTTTCACACCCCCATTCTCCTCTCCTCATCCCTCTAGACTGTGAGCCCGTTGTTGGGTAGGGACCGTCTCTATATGTCGTCAACTTGTACTTCCCAAGCGCTTAGTACAGTGCTCTGCACACAGTAAGTGCTCAATAAATACGATTGAATGAATGAATGAATATTTAAATTGTAAGCTCCATGTAGGATCTGATTATCTTGTATCTACTCCAGTGTTTAGTACAGTGCTTGGCACTTAGTATTCATTCATTCATTCAATCAATCATATTTATTGAGCGCTTATTGTGTGCAGAGCACTGTACTAAGCACTTGGGAAGTACAAGTTGGCAACATATATAGATGGTCCCTACCCAACAGCGGGTTCACAGACTATAAGGGTTTACGGACTAGTAAGCATTAGTATTAACAAATACCAAGCCCTCCAGCCCCCCTCCAAAAACCACCAAAACAGTGTCAAGCTGTGCTTATGTGCAAGGCTGCCCCTGTGCAGTTCTATACACAGCAGAGATTCAGGCTTGATATTAATTGTCCTTTTGCTTTTAAAGATGAGGACAGGGATATAACCCCCCAAAATGGCATTTTGAATTCTTCATAGAACACTAAGATATAAAACACTGGAACACACAAGCTGAGATCTAAAATGCTTACGTGATTAAAAACAGATAAAACAATTGAATGCCGGGGCTGTGGGAAAGCTTTTTAAAATAAAAAATACTTAATGGTCTACAGAGGATTGATTGTTTATGATCCTCTGAGCAGCACTCTGGAGACCTAAATTCTTTGGACACAACAGATGGTTTTATTTATCTAGGGAAAATTCAGGTCAACTGAAATGCTTCTTGGAAATCTGGCAGATGCGTTCATCTCTGTCTCTATCTCTGTCTCTGTCTCTCTCTCTCTCTCTCTCTCTCTCTCTCTCTCACACACACACACACACACACACACACACACACACACACAAGATTGCGTATACTTTTGGAGTCACTGTTCCTCAGAATTTCCTATCTAGTGTCCACTTTTTCTAGACTGCAAGCGTATTGTTGGGTAGGGACCATCTCTCTATGTCGCTGATTTGTACTTCCCAAGTGCTTAGTTCAGTGCTCTGCACACAATAAGCACTAAATAAATACGATTGAATAACTGAATGTCCCTCAGAAAGATCTCTCTGGCCATCAACTACTTTCGATGTCTGAAATTGATTTCAAGGTCTGTCTCATGTCTTCCAACTCCATCGTACTGAACTTGCCCAAGTGAGATTGTGAGCCCCATGTAGGATCGAATACTTTGTATCTACCCCATTACTTAGTACAGTGCTTGGCATATAGTAAGCACTTAACATATACCACAATTATTCTCCTTCTTTTTACTGCAGTGTTCTGAACATGTAAGTGCTCAATAAATATCACTGTTTGATCAACCAACTTGGAGATGAACAGCCTTCTCTTTCCTCACTATAATTACTACGTGCTAAAGTCGCAAATTATTTTAGATATCCATAACTTTAGCAGGAAAAAGCTGTATCTCTCCCCCCACCACCCCGTTAGCCAATCAGGGATAGATGGTGTTAATATGGAGTTCTTTTCCTTTTCACCCGGACAACGCTCTCCTAAAACAGTGCTCAAGAAATGGGAAAAAAAGTCTCTAAATTTCTCTAAATTCTCCATCTGTATATTTCAAACTCAATCCTGTGTCAACTACTGACTCCAAACCAGTCTGTTTTTCAGTCCCGCTGAGAGCATGTGGCAATGGGCTAAGCCCCTGGTGAGTATTTGTGGTCACCAAAGCAAGTTTCCAAAGGAAGGGGCAGCAATCTGGTGACATTCTTGAGATAGCTGAAAGCCGCCTCGGCCCATAATGGGTACCTGGACTCTTTTGCTCACATTAGTTCCCGATCAGAGATCATCAGGATTGTATCAGCCCACAAACATTGCCTTTGAACCAGAAGCTCAAGTCTCGGGGAGTGTTTGCATCCCTTTTATGGTTTAGTATAGAATTTTTGAATGGTATTTGTTAAGAGCTATACTATGTGTCAAACACTATTCTAGCACTGGAGTAGGTGCATGCTAATTAAGATGGACATAGTCCCTGAAGACCCTAAAGACCTGGATTTGCAGGAGCTGGCCTTTATAGTGTTGAAAAGGCCCAATCAGTCAACCCATCAGTGGTATTTATTGAGTGCTTACTCTGTGCAGAGCACTGTACTAAGCTCTTAGAAGAGTACAATACCATGGAATGAGCAGGTACATTTTGTGCCTACAACAATCTTACAGTCTAGAGGACAAGGAGGAGTAAACAGCTTTTCTTAGAGGGCTCTGCCACACCTTGGTCTGGCCTGGGCTCTCTTCCAAGCTCCTTAGGGTGAAGCTGCTTGACTGTTTCTTTTTTTTGTGGTATTTGTTAAGTGCTTACTGTGTGTCAAGCACTGTTCTACGCACTAGGGTAGATACAAGTTCATCAGGTCAGACAGAGTCACTCTCCCACATGGGGCTCACAGTCTAAGTAGGCAGCAGAACAGGTATTGCATCCTGATTTTACAGGTGAGGAAACTGAGGCCCAGAGAAGTTAAGTGACTTGCCAAAGTTCACACAGCAAGCAAGTGGAAGAGCCGGGATTAGAACCCAGGTCCTCTGACTTCCAGGCCCGTGCTCTTTTCACTAGGCCACATTGCTTCCCAGCCACAAGTGGCCAGTTTGCTGTAGGCATTGGGAAGTCTTCAGGTAAGTGCTTAGCACAATGTTTTACACACAGTAAGTGCTCAATAAATATGATTGAATGAATGAAAGTAGAGGGATCTGCCCACTGGGTTTCGGACCAATTGGACTTGAAGTAGCTGGCTTTTAATCAACTGTTTCCCACGGGTTTCTGTTCCTGGAGATTTAGGAGGCTCATCCTTTGTCCCCGATGGAGCACTCCATCAATTGAAGTGAAGCCCTGTACAAGCTCTTTTCCCTTCCCGCCATCCCAGCTTACATATCCTAATAGAAGCCTTGGTAACTCCACCACTTGTTTGCCGTGTGACCTTGAGCAAGTCACTTCACTTTGCTGTGCCTCAGTTACTTCATCTGTAAAAAATGGGGATTAAGACTGTGAGGCCCTTTTGGGACATGGACTGTGTCCAACCCAATTTGTTTATACCCACTCAAGCTCTCAATACAGAGCCTAGCACAGAGTAAGTGTTTAATAAGTATCACTATTATTATTATATTATTATTCTCTGAAACATTAACAGTTTTCAATAATAAAACTCCCAGAATCCTTGAGCAATAACTTTTGAACAGAATGAGGCTGATTGTTTGTTACTGTAAACACAGCCTTACAAAAGAAGTCACTAGTTTTCAGTAGCATCTGTAGAGCAGAATTCACCTCTATGATTTTTATGAGTGATGAAAATAATGGATTCAAAATCAACCCCTAATGAGCTACTCAATACCCAACCCAAGAACCAGGTAACTGGGAGTCAGAAGGACCTAGGTTCTAATCCTGACTCTGCTGCATGACCTTAGGCATATCATTTCACTTCTCGGTGCTTCAGTTACCTCATCTGTAAAATGAGGATTAAGACAGTGAACCCCATATGGGACATGGACTATGTCCAACTTGATTAGTTTGTATCTACCCAGCAGTTAGTGCCTGGCCCATAGAAAGCACTTAACAAATACCATTACAGAAAAGCAAAAGACAAAATACCAACTAGAGTTCACCATTTTACCCACTGGGAACTCTCGGAAGCAGTATTGCCTAGTGGAAAGAGCAAGGCCCTGAGAGTCAGAGGACCTGGATTCTAATCCTGTTTCTGCCAATTGCCTGCTTTGTGACCTTGGGCAAGTCATTTAACTTCTCTGTGCCTCAGTTACCTCCTCTATGAAATGAGGATCCTACTGCTTCCTACTTAGATTGTGAGCCCCATGTGGGACACGAACAGTGTCTAACCTGATTTACTTGTATCTACTCCAGTACTTAGAACAGTGCTTGGCACATAAATGCTTAACAAGCACCATAATGAATATTATTATTGTTATTATTAATACCTGAACTTTGAAGCCATTTTAATAGTCAATAATTCTGGGTCATTGGTATTTTGAAATCTGAATTCCCAAAAGTAGGAAATTAGCTTACAATTTGACTTGGTGTAAATAAGTAAATCAGAATTAGAATGATTTTTAATAGATTTGTATACTTTTTGGATTTATTTTCCAGGTTGAATGCTTAATTTTCAATTATAAATAGGTATTAAAGGAAGGGAAAGAATAATTTAAATGACCTTAATTATATGATGATTGTACATGGCCAACATGCTTCACCAATAAAAGTAAATATACTTACTTTGATGGATCCAAATAAATCAATTTTGTAACAAGAAATGAAAATCAATCAATCAATCAATCAATTGTATTTATTGAGCGCTTACTATGTGCAGAGCACTGTACTAAGCGTTTGGAAAGTACAAGTTGGCAACATATAGAGACAGTCCCTACCCAACAGTGGGCTCACAGTCTAGAAGGGGGAGACAGAGAACAAAACCAAGCATACTAACAAAATAAAATAAATAGAATAGATATGTACAAGTAAAATAAATAAATAAATAGAGTAATAAATATGTACAAACATATATACATATATACAGGTGCTGTGGGGAAGGGAAGGAGGTAAGATGGGGGGATGGAGAGGGGGACGAGGGGGAGAGGAAGGAAGTGGCTCAGTCTGGGAAGGCCTCCTGGAGGAGGTGAGCTCTCAGTAGGGCCTTGAAGGGAGGAAGATAGCTAGCTTGGTGGATGGGCAGAGGGAGGGCATTCCAGGCCCGGGGGATGACGTGGGCCAGGGGTCGATGGCGGGACAGGCGAGAACGAGGCACGGTGAGGAGATTGGTGGCAGAGGAGCGGAGGGTGTGGGGTGGGCTGTAGAAGGAGAGAAGGGAGGTGAGGTAGGAGGGGGCGAGGGGATGGACAGCCTTGAAGCTGAGGGTGAGGAGTTTCTGCCTGATGCGCAGATTGATTGGTAGCCACTGGAGATTTTTGAGGAGGGGAGTAACATGCCCAGAGCGTTTCTGGACAAAGACAATCCGGGCAGCAGCATGAAGTATGGATTGAAGTGGGAAGAGACACGAGGATGGGAGATCTGAGAAGGCTGATGCAGTAGTCCAGATGGGCTAGGATGAGAGCTTGAACGAGCAGGGTAGCGGTTTGGATGGAGGAAAGGGTGGATCTTGGCAATGTTGCGGAGCTGAGACCGGCAGGTTTTGGTGAAGGTTTGGATGTGAAGGGTGAATGAGAGAGCGGAGTCGAGGATGACACCAAGGTTGCGGGCTTGTGAGACGGGAAGGATGGTAGTCCCATCAACAGTGATGGGAAAGTCAGGGAGAGAGCAGGGTTTGGGAGGGAAGACAAGGAGTTCAGTCTTGGACATGACATGATCTCTTGCAAAAGAGGTCAACATTCTAGAAAATGCTGTTGCCATTTTGGGTATCTGCAAAACTCCATTTTCAAATGATCTGCACTCTCCTCTCACCTACCCATACCAATCTTTGGTTATACTTCAAAAAAAAGACATTCACTTTCTGAGTCTCCTGATTTTTAGCCCGATTTTTTCCTTGTTTACTTTCATCCTACCACCGTATTTTCCAAATGTTCCTAACATGTTATCTTGATTCCATGGGCAGTGCTACTCCAAATAAATGTGTTAAGAACCTTTATCTTTTCACTAAAAGGAGATATCCAGAATAATCCTCAAAACATATAGATTATAATTGAGTTCATGACAGAGGTATTCTTCTAGCCAAAACCTTCGATGAGAATAATAATAATCATCATCATAACAATGATGGTATTTGTTAATCGCTTACTATGTGCCAAGCAGTGTTCTAAGAACTGGGATAGATACAAGGTAATCAGGTTGCCCCACGTGGGGCTCATAGTCTTCATCCCCATTTTACATGTGAGGAAACTGAGGCACAGAGAAGTTAAGTGGCTTGCCCAAGGTCACACAGCACACAAGTGGAAGAGCCAGGATTAGAACCCACTTCCTCTAACTCCCAAGCCCGTGCTGTTGCCACCAAGCCACGCTGCTTTTCTTAAGCCATTAAAGGAGAGAATCTGGACCCTGCCTGGAGCCACTGCCAAAATGAAAATTACTTTATTACCTCTCAAAGTGAATTTTTACAGGAAAAACTACTCCAGGCTTTGTGCCGTTCTTCTAAGCTCAGTCTTTCATAGCTCTGATTCTTGCTGAACAACATGATACGAATCAGAGGCAAGTAATTGTCTTTTCTTCCCTTGACCTTTTTTATTTTCATTTTTTAATAATGCAACCCGGGAGAATAACCATGATTTAGACATGGCATGGCCTTAGCATTGACCCATTTATGAACATACTGTCTTCTAAAGGGTTGCTTCTCTGAGTAAATCAGTGTTGACTGCAGTCCTCTGACTGCGAAAGGAAAACTCCATTGAGTTGTTTATAGGTTGCTATCATTTTTGTGCTTAAGAATCCTTCTTTATTTGAAGGATGCTGCCAAATCAACAAAGCATTTTTTTTTTGTCTGGAGGAAAAAGCAATAGGAAGAATTTAAAATTTTCCCAACTGTGGCCTACTTCACCTTGTTAGGGTTGAAAAGCGCTTGTAACGGATGTTGGGAAATATCTCTTTTAATGTGCTGTGTGTGATCAATTTTCTTAGCTCCATCCTATTGCAATGTATAGATATTTTTACAACATCACATGGTGATGAGACGCAAGAAGCAAAGTCCAGTTCAACTGCTGTTGTTCCCCACTACAGGCTGTGGTCAGCAAGAAAAGAAGAATTGCCGGATGAGATATTTCACAAGGAGTCGATGTGTGTTTTGGGGACCCCTAATAATCATAAAAATTTAGGATATTGAAGTGTGGAAAGAGAATTAGAGGGCTCCAAGTCTTTCAAAGACTTTAGAATGTGCTCAAAATGTGTGTGAAAATAATGATTTGGCCAATATTAGGGTACCTGAGAAGCAGTGTTCCCTAGTGGATGGAGCACAGACTTGTGAGTCAGAAGGAACTGGGTCCTAATTCCAGCTCCACCACTTGCCTGCTGCATGACCGTGGGCAAGTCACTTAACTTTTCCATTCCTCGGCTACCTCATTTGTAAAACGGGGATTAAGACTGTGAGCCATAACCAGATTATCTATCCCAGTGCTTAGTACAGTGCCTGGCACATTGCGCTTAACAAATACCATTTTAAAAAAAGCACAGTATCCAGGGTTCGAGGTGCTTTGTACATTATTCTACATAGGCTCTCAATAAATTTATTTGGATTGGTGATTGAAAACCAACAGAGACCAAATAATAAAATCCAAAATGAATAAAAGGATGGTAAATAGGGCCTAGAGGGAATTATTAAAAGACTTAGCTGAAGATGATGGTGAATAGACTGGAAAAGGAGACCTGAAGAAATACTTAATAATTGGGGTAGAATAAATAAAAGGTTTTGATGAGGGGTATGCTGAACATCATTCTCCATGTCCATAGAGGATCAAACAAAAGGAAATGAATTTATATTTTAGTAAAAAAGAGTCTGTCAAGAGAGTAAGAACTTTTTGACAGTAATAGAGAAAAAATATTGAAGGAGGATAGCTCTATCTTTCAGAAACTTATTGAAAACTATTTGTTGCACACATCTATTGCAGAATGTTTTAAACCTTGTGTCTTTGTTAAGGGGAAGAAGAAAAATAAAAATAGAAAATGCAACTCTTCGAAAGCAAAAAGGAGAAATCACTAAAAGAAAACCAATAAAAAATACAAACTATTTTTGTTTTGGACTTCTTCATCTTCTGAACAGAGCAAAAATACCTTACTTTATGTTCTTTAACTTCCTGTTAAATCTCAAAAGTCCACTTCCAATTCCTTCCTCACCTACTTCAATCTACTTTTTGCCAACTGACATTATTATTATTATACTTGTAAAGTATTTACTATGTGTCAAGCACTGTTCTATGATATGGGGTTAGTAAGAATAAGTCTATCTTGTTAGACACAGTCCCTATCTCCCCTGGGCCATACAGTCTAAGTATTCATTCATTCATTTTATCGAATTTATTAAGCATTTACTGTGTGTACAGCACTGTATACAAAGCACTTGGGAAAGTACAATACAACAATAAACAGTAACATTCCCTGCCCACAATGAGCTCAGGGTCTAAAAAAGCAGCATGGCTTACTGGAAAGAGCACGGGCTTGAGATTCAGAAGTCATGGGTTTTAATCCCGGGTCCGCCACTAGTCTACTGTGTAATCTTGGGCAAGCCACTTAACTTCTCCGGCCTCGGTTACCTCATCTGTCAAATGGGGATTGTCTGTGAGCCCCACATGAGACAACCTGCTTACCTTGTATCTTCCCCAGTGCTTAGAACAGTGCTTGGCACATAGTAAGGGCTTAACAAATACCATAATTGTTATTATTATTGTGGGGAAGACAGACATTGATACAAATAAATACATTTACAGATATATTCATAAGCACTGTGGGGTTGGAAGGCAGTGGGAAGTAGATGGGAGAACAGATATTTAATCCTCATTTTAGAGTTGAGGAAATTGAGGCACAATAGCGCTAAGCGACTTGCCCAAGGTCACACAGCAAGCAATTGGCAGAGTGGGGATTAGAGCCCAGATCCTCTGACTTCCAAGCCCATGCTCTTTCCACTTGGCTATGCTTCAGGGGCTATTTCTTGTTGCAGAAAAAGAAAATGGGAGAGTTTGGTAAGGGGATGGAGGAGGAATGGATTGTAGAGGAGCAGAGGAGATTTGAGGAACAGCACATCTGATGGTTTCAATTTTATGGACAAAGTATGTTGCCCGGTGATTAGGGGCAAGAGATGGGGGGAGTGGAGGACAAGGGAAACAGGGGGTTTGAAACAGCTGACAAGGGCAGCGAATATGGGCATCAATAAGGATGGAGAAACACTGTTACCAGGTAGATGGGTGGGCAGGATTAAAGGAGGTAAGGATGCATTAGAGACAGATGAGGTTAGCCTGATGTTTAGATTTCCACCACCCGTGTTCCGCAGCATGTGCATAAGAGTGGAGGAAGCGTATTGTGGAGATGATCTAAGGCTGTGGTTGGTGGTATGAGATCGATGGGGATACAGGGGAATGAGGGAATTAAGTTCAGTTAAGAGGGTGGTGTGGAGGACATGGATTTGTCGGTTCAGAGAAATAATAATAATAACAATAATGGTATTTGTTAAGCACTTACTATGTGCCAAGCACTGTTCTAAGCACTGGGGTAGACACAAGGTAATCAGGTTGTCCCTCATGGGCCTCACAGTCTTAATACTCATTTTACAGATGAGGTAACTGAGGCACACAGAAGTTAAATGACTTGCCCAAATCACACAGCTAATAAGTCGGAGGGCCTGGATTGGAACCCTCAACAGGCTTGGGTATGGAGACCTGATGAGGTATGGTGACATTAGAAAATTGGTTAAGGTCAGTGGGGCGACAGGACAGATTTGGGGGGAAGGAGAACCTGGGAGAGAAGGCAAGTCAGAAGATTGGGGTCAGAGTGGGATATCAAGAGTTGGTGAGGTGAGCACATAGTAAGCGCTTAATGAATAACATTCTTTTTTAAAGTGGCCGAGCCAGGATTAGAACTTACATTCTCTGAATCCCAGGCACATGGTCTTTCTGGTAGGCCACACAGCTTCTCATCTGAAAGATTTTCTCTTCTTTCAGCATTCTGAAGGGCACAGGTACCAGAGATCGATTGGGTTCCTGGAGTAATCCATTAAATGAAATTGATTTAAAAATCTGCCATAGTTTATTTCGCTAATAGTTTCCTTCTTCTGTTGGAAATATATCAGGGTCCAAAATAGACACAATGGAATGCTTCTGTTAGCACAACTGCATCTATTAATAAGGTTGTATAGGCCCAAAGCATAAAGGAAATCTGTCCATGGACAAGAAACATTATAAATGAAAATGGCAATCCCAGGATGGAATAGAATATGATTCATTGTTTCCAATTTACTTCAAGTTTTAAAATTCCATAGGATTCAGTCATAAGCAGAGTTTCCCATTGGGATTGACTGGTAAGCCTCAGATCAGAGAATGAGAACCTACGGCGGAGGAATCAATTACAATAAACCACTGGCACAATGCCAGTCACACTCTTTCTGCAGGGCCTGGGAGTCAGAGGACCTGGGTTCTAATTCCCGCTCCACCACTTGCCCGCTGCATAACCTTGGGCAAGTCACTTAACTTCTCTGTGTTTTGGTTTCCTCAACTGGAAAATGGGGATCTAACACCTGTTCTCCCTTTTATTTGGACCGTGAGCCCCATGTGGGACAGGGACTGTGTCTGACCTGTTTAATTTGGATCTACCACAGCACTTAGAACAGCGCTTAAAATCATAAGCACTTAATAAATACCATCAAAATTGATATTACTATCATTAATATTATTCCCTGCCAGTCATGTCTATCCTAGGGGACACAGTGGGCAACAAGCAAGTAGGTAGTCAGGGGGTCGGCATTTTGCCACAGCATAATCAAGGGCATGGCCTAGTTGATAGAGCACGGGCCTGGCTGTCATAAGGACCTGGTTTCTAATCCCTGCTCTGCCACTTGTCTGCTTTGTCAGTCACTCAGTCTCTGTGTGACCTTGGGGAAGTCACTTAATTTCTCTGTTCCTCAGTTACCTCATCTGTAAAATGGGATTGAGACTAAGTCCCATGTGGTACATGGGCTGTGTCCAACCTATCTTATACTAGCTCAGTGGTTAGTACAGTGCCTAGCCCAAAGTAAGCACGTAACAAATACCATAAAAAAGGGGTTGAGGGAAATTTTTTCCATGTCCAGAAACCATTTATGGGCAAAGCAATTAAAGCATAATCCCAGTACTGGGCGGTAGAGCCATTACACAATAATCAGTGGCCTTGGTAGCCACTGCCACCTTTGCAGCTCTCATTAGCCAGTTAATTTTCATGATTCCTCCTGGACCCATTCACCTCCCTAGGTCAGAAATCTTTATGGTTTACAGCATGGCCACACTAATGCAAACTAAGACTAGAACCTGTCTCTAGATTTTTTTTAATAGTATTTGTTAGGCGCTTACTACATACCAGGCACAATACTAAGTGCTGAGGTAGATACAAGCTATGTTAGACAGAGTTCCTGTCCCACGTGGGGCTCACAGCCTTAATCCCCATTTTACAGATGAGCTAACTGAGGCACAGAAAAGTTAAGTGACTTGCCCGAGGTCACAGAACAGATGAGTGGCAGAGCCAAGATTAGAACCCAGGTCCTCTGACTCCCAAGCCCATCCTCTAACCACTAGGCCACGCTGCTTCTCTATTTCTCAAGACAATGCTCTTTCTATTGGACCAAAAATAAGGGCAGTAAAAATTCCTATCTATGGAGCTGTCTGCACATATTTACTACTCATAACTCTACTTGCTAAATTGCATTCCATTTGAGAATACCCTGATTAAACACAATGTTGACTCTATTTGGCTTTGGGCTTTTTTTTGGAATTTTAAAACTTCACCTACAAATAAGGCAGTTCTTCACCAAAGAAACATTTTCTTGAAGAATGCAACGCAAAGTACCACTATCTCTTCTCTCCCACACTCCACACCACCCCTGAGAACCATTTCCAACCACCTCCTTTCCCCCCTCATTTTATGGATGCTCTGATCTTTCGAACTTATTTCTCGCTTTCTTTTTTGTCCACCAACCAAATATATGAACCCTACCTCCCCCTTCAAACCAGTCCCCACCTCCTAGAATTTTAATACTTACTCACTGTCTCGGAATGAAAAAAGCTCTGCACCTGGCATGTCAGTTCATCCAGATGAAAGTGAAATACATGGTCAAGAAGTCCTGAACGTCACCCTTTGATCTAACGTTTTTGCCAGCATGCCTCTCCAAACCTTCCTTTTGCAGGGAGATTGAAAAATTATTTTTGAACGGCTTAAAGTTTTATCTTTTATTGGACAAAATATGATCCTCATTCTTCCAGCATGGAACACATTATTCTTCAGCTGCAGTTTCATGGGAAAAGGGGCAAATTAAAAAGAAACTGCCCATACAGGAGTTCTGATGCTTGAATGAAGATTGGAGCCACAAGATAAATAGAAAGGTATTAATGAATTATTTACAGGGAATAACAATCTTTTTTGAGGCCACTATATTGTAAATGCACACACTTGTAGAAACCTTTCCAAGCTTTAGAGAAAAGTACTATTCACTAGAGTATTACTCCTGTTTTGCAAACTTTACTGGTGCCGATTATAAAATTTAATAGTAACAAACAGTGCTAATGCCTGCCAGTGAGGTA
Source organism: Tachyglossus aculeatus (assembly GCF_015852505.1). NCBI lineage: Eukaryota > Metazoa > Chordata > Mammalia > Monotremata > Tachyglossidae > Tachyglossus > Tachyglossus aculeatus. The sequence goes on along the minus strand of NC_052079.1, from coordinate 29,262,722 downwards.
CATTTATTAATTCTGTAGTATTGAACTCTTCTATTAACTCTATACAATCAGTCATATTTACCGAGCACTTACCGCATGCCGAACACTGTACTAAAATGGGGCAGGAAAGGATAATCAACCAACAAATAGCATTTAATAATAATTATGGTACCTGTTAAGCACTTACTATGTGCCAAACACTGTTCTAAGTGCTAGGGAAAATACAAGCTATTCAGGTTGGACCCAATCCCTGTCCCGCATGGGCCTCATAGTCTTCCCCCCCAATTTACAGATGAGATAACTGAGGCCCAGGGAGGTGAAGTGACTTGCCCAAAGTCACACAAGAGACAAGAGGCTGAGCTGGGATTAAAAACCAGGTCCTACAAACTCCCAGGCCCATGCTCTGTCCATTAGGCCACACTGCTTCTCTTATAGAGTGTTTACCATGTACAGAGCACATGAAGACACATCTCCTCCAAGAAGCCTTCCCTGATTAAGCCTTCCTCTCCTCTTCTCCCACTCCCTTCTGCACCGCTCTTACTTGCTCCTTCATTCATCCTCCCTCCCTTCTCCATAGCACATATGTGTATATATATATATATATATATATACTTGTAATTTATTTATTGATCTATTCATTTATTTGTTTATATCAATGCCTGCCTCTCCCTCTGAACTGTGAGCTTGCTGTGGCAGGAATATGTCTGTTCTCTGTTACACTGTACTTTCCCAAGCACTTAGTACAGTGCTTTGTGCACAGTAAGTGCTCAATAAATACTACTGAATGAATGAATGAATGACTGTATTAAGACCTTGGGAGATTACAATATAATAGAGCGGGTAGACACATTCTCTGCCCACAATGAGCTTACAGGCTTCTGACCAGTATGGTACCAATTTTGAAAAATGAACTGGAATTTGACGATCTGGAATGACTGGGTTGTCCCTCGTGGTATGACAGAGTTCATGAATCTCTGAGAACCAGCAAGCTCACACCCCATTCATTTATTCATTTAATCGCATTTATTGAGCGCTTACTGTGTGCAGAGCACTGTACTAAGAGCTTGGGAAGTACAAGTCGGCAACATATAGAGATGGTCCCTACCCAACAACGGGCTCACAATCTAAAGGGGGAGACAGACAACAAAACAAAACATGTAGCAGAGTGTCAAAATCATAAGAACAAATAGAATTATATCTATGTGCACATCATTAACAAAATAAATAGAATGGTAAATATGTACTACGTACCATGAGCTTAATGCTCCCTTCTACTATTATAAAGTGTGTCCATTAAGGTCAATCAATCAGTCATCAATCAATTAATCATATTTATTGAGCACTTACTGGGTGAAGAGCACTGTTCAAAGCACTTGGAAGAGTACAGAGTTCATTCACTCATTCAATCATATTTATTGAGCACTTACCATGTGCAAAGCACTGTATTAAGCACTTGGGAGAGAGTTGGTAGACCCATTGCCTGCCTACAGCGTGCTTAATAATAATAATAATAATAATAATGGTAATGACATTTATTAAGCGCTTACTATGTGCAAAGCACTGCTCTAAGCGCTGGGGAGGTTACAAGGTGATCAGGTTGTTCCACAGGGGACTCAATGTCTTCATCCCCATTTTACAGATGAGGTAACGGAAGCACAGAGAAGTTAAATGACTTACCCAAAGTCACACGGCCGACAAGTGGCGGAATCAGCATTTGAACCCATGACCTCTGACTCCCAAGCCCACGCTCTTTCCACTGAGCCATGCTGCTTCAGATTGTAACTTCGAGAGGCCTTCCCTGCTTAAGTGCTCTTTTCCCCTACTCACTCCCATTCTGTGTCGTCTACACACTCGAATCCATACCCTTTGGGCATTTGGTATTCATCTCAGTCTCAGCCCCACACCACTAATGGATAGATCTATATATTATATCATAAATTATTTATTTATATGCATGTCTGTCTCCCCCTCTAAACTGTAGGATTCATGTGAATTCAGGGGAAGCTGCATGGCTCAGTGGAAGGAGTATGGGCTTGGGAGTCATAGGTCATGGGTTCTAATCCTGGCTCCCTCATATGTCTGCTGTGTGACCTTGGGCAAGTCACTTAACTTCTCTGAGCCTCAGTTACCTCATCTGTAAAATGGGGATTAAGACTGTGAGCCCCACGTGAGACAACCTGATCACCTTCTAGACTGTGAGCCCACTGTTGGGTAGGGACTGTCTCTATATGTTGCCAACTTGTACTTCCCAAGCGCTTAGTACAGTGCTCTGCACACAGTAAGCGCTCAATAAATACGACTGATTGATTGATTGATTGTATCCCCCCAGAACTTAGAACAGTGTTTTGCACATAGTAAGCGCTTAACAAATGCCATCATTATTATTATTATGTGGGCAGGGCACGTCTCTTCCAACTCTTTTGTATTGTACTCTCCCAAGCCCTTAATATAGTGCTCTGCACATAGTAAGCACTCAATAAATGCTGTTTATTGATTGATTTTCCAGCCCCAGCCTATTTCATCCGCAGATCAGAAAAAAAACTCACCATTCCCAGGCTTTAGCAAAGAGCCCTGGGTCCAGAGCAGGGTGCAACGGAGAACTATGAGCAGAACAGAGAGAAGCAGAGCACTTACTAATAAAGGCTTAACCCCACTACAGTAGGGGCAAACTTTTCCACCTCAAGCAAAGAGAGCAAATTCCTCCCAGAAGCCCTCAGTGCCTCTGGATAATGTGGGCAACCAGCCCCGTTGCTTCCTGGGAAGTGTAGTTCTCTCTCCTTTTTTATTTTTTCCTGAAAGTCCCGTACTAGCCTTCCACCAGCTCTGTGGTGGAACCACATAGCTTTTACCAAAAGCTGACTGTGACCCCTATTTTTTAAATAATATTTGTTAAGCACTTACTTTGTGACTATATGCCAGTTCTAATCTATGAGGAAAATACATGCTAATCAGGTTGGATACAGTCCATGACCCACATGGGGCTCATAGTCTTAATCCCTATTTTACAGATGAGGTAACTGAGGCAAAGTGAAGTAAAGTGATTGGCTCAAAGTCACACAGCAGACAAATGGCTGAGCTGGAAGTAGAAACCAGGTCCTTCTGACACCCAGGACCATGCTCTGTCCACTGAGCCACACTGCTTCTCTATTGTCTAACAATAGCCACAGAGAAGGTTAAATCAGGCTGGATCTGCCCTAAAGCCCTGCTTTATTCTGGTGGTGGAAGAAAACAAGTTGAACAAAGCCCTTTACCTCAGATTCAGCTGGCCATAGGATGCCCATAATCTTTTCAGAACTACCAATTTTTTTTCACGGTATCAGTTAAGCACTAACTATGTGCCAGGCACTGAAGTAAGCGCTGCGGTAGACACAAGCTGATGAAGTTGGACACAGTTCATGACCCACATGGGGCTCATAGTCTTAATCCCCATTTAATAGATGAGGTAATTGAAGCACAGAGAAGTGACTTGTCCAAGGTCACACAGCAGACAAATGGCAGAGTCAAATTAAAACCCAGGTCTTTCTGCTCCTAGGCCTTGTTCTATCTGCTAGACTATGTTGCCAGGCTGAGTTGGGCTGATGGTGCCAGATAGTAATAATCATAATGGCATTTATTAAGCGCTTATTATGTGCAAAGCACTGTTCTAAGCGCTGGGGAGGTAACAAGGTGATCAGGTTGCCCCACGGGGGGCTCACAGTCTTAATCCATTTCATATGGTCTATAAACACTCCATCAGTGTCCTGGTGCTGCTCATTACACTTTTCCTGTTTATGTCTTGCTGTAAGGATGATATTTATCAAGATGAGTTTTGGTCTTAACCACCCAGCCCCACCCCCCTGCAATTTGGAGAATGCACAGTTAATGCTACTCTTCAGTAACCTGTCCTGGAGAACTCAGGTTAGGATCTTGCCACTTCATATGATAGCTAATCAATTTGGTGAAATTATTACTTCTACAAATAAATCAGTTAGTTATACATAACCTTTTTTTGCTTTACTGGAAGCAGTTACAGAAATACAATTTTATGTTATTTTCTCTATGACTATATCATGTTGGTAGGATATAAGGTAGGATATTTCACATTTCACTTTTCATTTTACTTGCAGCCAATCAGGAAAAACCGGATAGTACATATTGCTTAGGTGAACTATCATTCTCTAATTTCATTTCCTGTCGGAAAGGAAGTTCTGGATAACAGAAGAGAGAACCAGTCATTAAAAATGAGATTTATGATTTTATTGGAAAAGTAATAATCATATAGTGACTTCCTTGTTAGAAATTGTAGTAATTCACTTCTTATTTGTAGAATGAGAGACATTAGACTCTCATTATTATTGAGAAAACATTATTGAGAAAACCACTTCACTGGTCCTAAAGAGAATGTTTGACAAAACTATTTAGAAATAGAACTGTCCAAAACAGTAATAAGTGCAGTGTTTGTTAACTGCTTACTATGTGCCAGACATCACACAAAGTGCTGGGGTGGATATAAGCAAATCAGATTGGACGCAGTCCCTGTCCCATGTGGGGCTGTCTCAAGCCCCATTTTACAGATGAGGTAACTGAGGCCCAGAGAAGTGCAGCGATTTACCCACAGTCACACAGCATGCAAGTGGAAGAGCCAGTATTAGAGCACGGGCACTATACCCTAAGCTGACAGGGTTTGGGTGGGAAGATAAGGAATTCTGGCTTTGACATGAGGTGAGCTTGAGGTGACATCAGGACATCCAAGGAGAATTCAGAGGGAAATATGAGTCTGCAGGGAGGGTGAGAGAGGTCAGGGCTGTAGATGTAGACTTGGGAATATCTTCCTAGATATGGTCATTGAAGCCGTGGGAGCAAATGAGTTCTCCTAGGGAGTGGGTGTAGTTGAAGAAAAGAAGGGGACCCAGAACTGAGCCCTGAGGGACTACCACAGTTAAGGGGTGGGAGGCAGAGGAGGAGCCCAGGAAAGAAGATTGAAAATAAGTGGCCAGATAGCCTACTCATTCTCCTCCCTCATCACCAGTAGCACTTATATATCTATCTTTAAACACTGTTGCTTCCTCCCTTGTAATTTATTTTAGTGTCTGTCTCCCCCTTTATATTTTAAGCTCCTTGAGGTCAGGGATTGCATCTACTAACTCTTTCATACTCTCCCAAGCACTTAGTACTCCTTTGCACCCAGTAAATGCTGGATAAATACCACTGATCGATTGATAATGTTCAATCAAATCAGAATGATTGAATAGTATGTTGGATCTCATAATGGAATGTTTTTAAGTAATAACTGAACTATCTTAGAAGTCCTTTTCCCAGAAACAACTTGAATCTGAAGTTGTGCTGGCAAGAAGGTTACAGTTTTCCATAAGAACAAATCGTTTCATGTAGTACTGTGGACACGTAAGCATGTTTCACCCCCTGGGGACTCTCACTTGATAGACTCCACCCATCTTCCAGTGACGATGATGATGGTATTTGGTAAGCACTTACTATGTGCCAGGCATTGTTCTAAGCACTGGGAGAGATACCAGGTAATCAGGATGTCCCACATGGGGCTCGAAGTCTTAATCACCATTTTATAAATGAGGTAGCTGAGACACAGAGAAGTTAAGTGACTTGCCCTAAGTCACATAGCTGATGTGGCGGAGCCGGGATTAGAACCCAAGGTTGACTCAATCAAACAATTGAATCTATCAAGCACTTACCATGTGCAGAGCACTGTACCAAGTCCTTGGGAGGGTGGCATGGCATAATGTAGAGTGTGAGCCTGGGACTCAGAAGGTCATGGGTTCTAATCCCAGCTCTGCCAATTGCCTGCTGTGTGAACTTGGGCAAGTCACTTCACTTCTCTGGGCCTCAGTTACCTTATCTGTAGAATGGGGATTGATGATGATGGAATTTGATAAGCGCTTACTATGTGCCAGCCAATGAACTAAGCTCTGAGGTGGATACAAGCAAATTGAGTTGGATGTAGTCCCTGCCCCATGTGGGACTCACAGTCTCAATCCCCATTTTGCAGATGAGTTAACTGAGGCATGGAGAAGCGAAGTGACTTGCCCATGGTCACACAGCAGAGGAGTGGAAACGCTGGGTTTAGAACCCAAGTCTTTCTGACTCCCAGGCCCATGCTCTATCCACTAGCCCACACTTCTGGGAGAATTGATTGAGAATTGATTGAGATTGAGACTGTGAGCCCCAGGTGTTCTGCCTTTAAAAATAGCAAAAGATATGGCAGCAGCAGCAGTGAGGTGCATCAGAAAAGAAATCAGGGATCTGGACGTTAACATCCAGCCTGTTCAGGAACCTAAAGACCAGGCCTTTGGCAATGGAAATGGAATAATGTGAGACAAGACACTACAAACTCTTCCCACGTCATTAGTTTAGACTACCGAAAGTAATCACCCTCTCCTCACTCTCGGCTTCAAGGCTCTCCATCACCTTGCCCCCTCCTACCTCACCTCCCTTCTTTCCTTCTACAGCCCAGCCCGCACCCTCCGCTCCTCTGCCGTTAACCTGCTCACTGTGCCTCGTTCTCGCCTGTCCCGCCATTGACCCCCGGCCCACGTCCTCCCCCTGGCCTGGAATGCCCTCCCTCTGCACATCCACCAAGTTAGCTCTCTTCCTCCCTTCAAAGCCCTGAGAGCTCACCTCCTCCAGGAGGCCTTCCTATACTGAGCCCCCTCCTTCCTCTCCCCCTCCCCATCTCCCCGCCCTACCTCCTTCCCCTCCCCACAGCACCTGTATATGTTTGTACAGATTTATTACTCTATTTATTTTCCTTGTACATATTTACTATTCTATTTATTTTATTTTGTTAATATATTTTGTTTTGTATCTGTCTCACCCTTTCTAGACTGTGAGCCCACTGTTGGGTAGGGACTGTCTCTATATGTTGCCAACTTGTACTTCCCAAGTGCTTAGTACAATGCTCTGCACACAGTAAGCGCTCAATAAATACAATTGAATGAATGAATGAATGTGGGACAGGGACTGTGTCCAACCTGACTGGCTTGTATTCACTCTAGCACTTAGTACCGTGCCTGGAACATAGTAGTTGGCTCCGTGGCTTACATGGTTAAAGCGCCTGTGTAGTAAACAGAAGATCCTGGGTTTGAATCCCAGCGTGACCGCTTCTCTCCAGCACTTAGAACAGTGCTTTGCACATAGTAAGCGCTTAACAAATGCCATCATTATTATTATTAAGAGCTTAACAAATATCATCATTATTATTAGTAGTAGTAGTAAGTACTCAATAAATACGATCGACTGACTACAATATATCAATGTTGGTAGACACGTTCCCTGCCCACAAGGAAATTACAGTCCATAAGAGGATTCCCGATAAGCTAAAAAGGGGGGCAACTAGGCCATGGAGAATTTATTCACAATGCTTCTTCACTAATCCTACCATAACGCAGGAAATGAGAAGCAGTGTAGCCTAGTAGAAAGGGAACAGACCTGAGAGTCAGAGGACCTGGGTTTTAATCCCAGTTTCACCACTTGTTTGCTGTGTAACCTTGGACAAGTCACTTTACTTCTCTGTACCTCAATTTCATCATCTGTAAAATCCTACTCCCTCCTACGTAGATTGTGAACCCCAAGTGAAACATGGACTGTGTCCATCCTGAGTATCTTGTATCCATCCCAGTGCTTAGTACAGTGCTCTGCACACAGTAAGCACTCAATAAATCTTTCTTCAAATGCCGTTGAGTCATTTCTGACCCATAGCGACTCCAGACACACCCTCTCCAGAACATCCCATCTTCGGTCATTGATCAAGAAATACCACTGATTTATTGACTGATTGATAAAAAAGTAATATCTCAGAGATTGGCAATGCCAGCAAACCATATCTTGTTATGTTCTGATCTCCAGTTTACATTCTATCATCACCTTTGGGCAACTGACTATGTTGTTAGTGATTGTTATTATGCAGTATTATGGTTGCATCCAGATTCTTCATGTTCCTCATCTCAGATGCAGAAAGCTTTTATCTACTCAGAAAAGGAGAGAGGAAATAGACAAGGAAGCAAGCAAATTCTGGGTGATGAAAAATGGAATGGCAAGTCAAAGACTTTGAATTAAATCCCACATTGTTGCTGGGTGACACAGAGCATTTAATCTCTCTCTGTGTTTCCCAGGCAGAGGGAATAATTATCACCCTTTCCCTAAGAATATATCCTAAAGGACTGCATGACCTCTCCCTCATTAACTTCAATCACATTTAAGTTTATGTTAGGGAATTAAGGACATATACTTACCCGAAGGATGTAAATTTAAGGAAAAAAAGACCGCAGCACTTTCAAACCATCAGTGCTCAAAAACATCTGCATTTACTCTGCATGGTCATCATTCCGCTGACAAGTAATCCAATAAATGGAAGAGCAAAAAACTCGAAGGTAGTTGAGATTTGACAGCGAGGAGGAAGTCCAGATGCATTTTATAAAATAACTTCTTTGTTGGAGAACTGTTTATAGAAGTAAATGTCAAGGTAAACCTGTCAAGGAACAAAAGGGATGAGTCATATTCTTCCAATCTCATGCCTGAGCTGCTCTCTTTTATCTTTCTGAGTATTCACAAGCCTGATACTGAGTTTCTGCTCCTTATGGGTAAACAGTACGTAAACACTGCAGATAAATGTTTTAGGATGTCAAGAAAGTCATTTTTCACATGTGCTTTTGGCTCAATGTGGAAACCTTTGGAGATCCAAAGGCTGTATGCAGAAAATCAATGGAAACAACTTCTCTCCTTAGAGTGTCCTTGCTGGCACTCTGGACTTCTGAAAGCAATTAGAGGGTGAGAGAACTCTGAATTAAGCCTCTGTCTCAGTTTGTTGATCTCTTTACAAACAAAACCAAGTTCACTTAGTGACTGTGGGAAGGTGTGAATAAGACTTGACAGAGACACAGGCCTCTTAAATTGGAAATATATTAGTGTGCTTCAGAGGCTAGAAGTGCATTCTCAAATATTACACCATAATTCTGTCAGCTAAGAACTAGTATGGGTAAGTAGCAGCCTTAGCCCAGTTGAGCTAACAAATATGAAGAAGAAGAGGTGGCTCATTTATAGTATTAAAATGGTCCTTGGTTAATGCAACTTGTGATAAGATAGTAGTTGTCTGAAATGAGCAGGATATTGTATCCATGTTAGAAGGATAAGAGAAAAAGTGTGGTCTAGTGGAAAGAACAGGGGCCTGGGAGTCAGAGGACCTGGGTTATAATCCTGACTCTTCCACTTGCCTGCTGTGTGACCTTGGGTAAGTCAATTAACTTCTTTGTGCCTCAGTTTCCTCACCTGTAAAATGGGGATTAGTTCATTCACTCAGTCACATGTATTGATTGTTTACTGTATGCAGAACACTGTACTAAGAGCTTGGGAGAGTACAATACAACAATAAACAGACACATTCCCTGCCCACAATGAGCTAACAGTCTGCTGTATGACCTTGGGCAAGTCACTTAATTTATCTGGGTCTAAGATCCCTCATCTGTAAAATGGGCTTGAAGACCATGAGTCCCTTGTGGGGACAAGGACTTTGTCCTAGCTGATTACCTTGTATCTACCCCAGGGCTTAGAACAGTACCTGGCAGATAGTAAGCATTTAACAATTATTATTATTAGTATTATTAAAGTGCTTACCATGTGCCAAACACTGTACTAAACTCCAGGAAACTTATATTTTAAGCAGATCAGACACAGTCCCTGTCTCCCATGGGAATCACAGTCTAAAAGGGGAAGGAGAACAGGCATCCAATGCTCATTTGACAGATGAAGAAACTGAGGCATAGAGAAGTTAAGTCACTTGCCCAAAGTCGCACAGCAGGCAAGTGGCAGAGCCGCCATTAGAACCCAGGTGGGAGAGTACAACAGAGCCACTAGACATGTTCCCTGCCTACAAGGAGCTTACAGTCTAGAGGTTCTACAGTCCCAATTCCAAGGCCTGTACTCTTTCCATTGGACCACACTGCTCCTTCCATGAAGCAAGAATTGATTTGCCACAACACTAAGTCAGAGCAACCCTCTAACTGGTATTGGATCCCACAACCCCAGCCCATGCTCCCCTCCCCCTGTATTGTATTATTATTATTATTCTTATTGTGGTATTTGTTAAATGCTTATTATGTGCCAAGCACTGTTCTAAGCACTGGGTAATCAGGTAATACAAGGTAATCAGGTTGTCCCACTTGGGGATCACAGTCTTTATCCCCATTTTACACATGAGGTAATTGAGGCACAGAAAAATTAAGTGGTTTGCCCAAGGTCACACAGCAGACAAGTGGCAGAGCCGGCATTAGAACCCACATCTTCTGACTCCCCAGCCCGTGCTTTTTCCACTTTCCAAGCACTTAGTACTGTGCTCTGCACACAGTAAGCCCTCAATAAATATGACTGAGTGAATGAATAAATGAATACATCAGGCCATCTACATTCCTCATGGATCCCCTCTATCTCTCTTTCGTTCACTCAGGATGACTTTTCTTCTTCATCTGCTTTTAATAGACCCCCAAGACCTCTTTTCTGGACTTAGACCAGATATTAGCTTGGTTCAGGCACCACGTGATGGCAATCCCCTGTTACATTAGCTTCGTGGTCAGACTCTGGGCCTCCTATGAGAGGAAGCAGGGAAAAAAAATCCTAGCTAGATTTTATTTTGTTTTCTCCTCTGCCCACCCTATGATATTTTTGGCCTTCTGCCTGCGTTGAATGCTATGTAAGCAGTCCAGGATCTGCTTCTTCTCATCCAGATTTGTAGCTTCTCTCTTCCCAAACAGCTTGTCACCCTGGCTTTGCCCCTCTTCAAAGAATGTCACAAAGCATAGCCATGCCCATCGTCTCCTTTCGCTGGTTGTGGCTGCTGACTTGGCTGGTGAGAGGCGGGTATCCATGGCCACTTGAAAATTGGAATGTGCTAGTGAGTAATCTCGCACACTGTCAGTAGCTCCCAGGGTCTTATCTGGATATTCTCTAAGTATTCCTTTAATCCCCAAACTGTTCTGATGTTGGATTGCAGGTCTGATAACTAATGTCCTTGTTCAAACACGTTAGCTTAATGCATTCGCTTGTTTAAAATAATGATCATCCTGGATAATTTTTTAGGATATTTGTTAAGTGCTTAATACGCGCCAGGCACTGTATTAAATGTTTAGAATGGTGCTCGACACATGGTAAACGCTTAATAAGTACCATGATTACTATCAGTATACAAGATGACCAGATTGGACACAGTCCCTGTACCACGTAGGGTTACAGATGAGGTAACTGAGGCACTTGGTAGCTGTGCCTCAGTTACAGAGAAGTTAAGTGACTTGCCCAAGGTCACACAGCAGAAAAGTGGCAGAGTCAGGGTTGGAACCCAGATTTTCTGGCTCCCAGACCCGTGTTCTTTTCCACCAGGCCACTTTGCTTCTCTAATAAATTGAGGTTCTATGCTCTGCACCAATCAATCAGTGGCATTTATTGAGCCCATACTATAAGCAGAGCACTGATCTAAGAAATTGGGAAAGTAGAAGGAAACAGTATTAACTGACACGTTCCCTGCCCATGACGAGCTTACAGACTAAAGGAGGAGATGCATCAAACCTATCCTTGTTTCCTTCTTGTTCTGTTCTGTGCCTTCCCACGTTCCCAATTCCCACTTCACCCCTGGGGACCTCTCTTACTGACACTAAGCAAAATTCTGCCAGAGGCCTTCATGCCTTCACTCTCCCAACCTTCTGTTGTTCCCTTCAAGACCACAAAGAGCCCTGACTACGCTGAATTAATCAATTAATGATATTTATCTCCAGTGATTGCCTATCAATCAAGCCTATCAAGCAAAAACCCCTCACTATTGGCTTCAAAGCTCTCCATCACCTTGCCCCCTCTTCCCTCTCCTCCATTCTCTCCTTTTACATGTCAGCCCGCACACTCTGCTCCTCTGCCGTTAACCTCCTCACTGTGCCTCATTCTCCCCTGTCCCACCGTCTACCCCTGGCCCATGTCCTGACTCTGGGCTGGAATGCTCTCCCTCCTCACATCTGCCAAACTAGCACACTTCCCCCCTTCAAAGCCCTACTGAAAGCTCACCTCCCCCAGGAGGCCTTCCCAGACTGATCCCCCTTTTTCCTCTGCTCCTCCTCCCCTCCCCATCACCCACACTCCCTCCCTCTGCTCTAACCCCCTCCCCACCCCACAGCACTTGTGTATGTAAGTATATATTTATTATTCTATTTATTTTATTAATGATGTATATATATATAATTCTATTTATTGCTATTGATGCTATTGATGCCTGTTTACTTATTTTCTTTTGTTTTGTTGTCTTTCTCCCCCCTTCTAAACTGTGAGCCCATTGTTGGGTAGGGATTGTCTCTGTTGTTGAATTGTACTTTACAAGCACTTAGTACAGTACTCTGCACACCATAAGCACTCAATAAATGATTGAATGAATGAATGGCTTACAGGGCAGTGTATTATGCTCTTGGGGAGAGTGCAGTGCAATAGAGTTGGCAGACATGTTCCCTTCCTACAAGGAGCTTACAGTCTCCAGAATTCCCCCCAATTCTCCAGGAGGGTCTTTTTTTTAGGACTCCAATTAAGAAATCATTACTTTTCCTGTGTGTAATTTTTTATGGTATTTGTTAAGGGCTTATTAATTGCCAGGCACTGTTCTAAGCCCTGGAGTAGGTGCAAGCTAATCATATTGGACACAGTCCCTGCCCCACATGTGGCTCACAGTCTTATTCCTCATTTTACAGATGAAGTAAATGAGGCAGAGAGAAGTGAAATTACTTGCCCAAGGTCACATAGCAGACAAGTGGCAGAACTGGGATTAGAACCCAGGTCCTTCTGACTCCCGGGCCCATGCTCTATCCACTAGGCCATGGTGCTTCCCCTTTTCAAACCTGTAGGGGGTCTTTTGAACCCCTATAGGGACCTAGGCCCTTGGATGGACAAAATTGAGGGAAAAATCATTTCTGTTTAGCTCTTTCATCCTCACTCTCCACTTTATTCCCCTTCTTAATACTGTGTGGTATTTGTTAAGTGTTAACCACATTTCTAGACCTGTATTAAGCACTAGGGTGAAAAAGATAATCAAGTCAGATTAAGTCCCTGTCCTACATAGGGCACACAGTCTAAATTGGAGGGAGAATGAGTATTTAATCCACATTTTACAGTTGTGGAAACCAAAGCACAGAAAAGAAATGGAGATTGTATTGAAGAAAGGTTAGGGCTCCTTTTAGATGGAGCTAGGCCCTAACTCTAGATAATGCAAAATATCCATGGGGGATTTACCTAGAGGAGTTGGGATTTGGCAAGGGATTTGAAGCTGGGGAAGGCTGGAGTCAGGTGGATTTGGTTGGGAAGGAAGTCCCAGGCTGGGGAAACAGCATAAGCAAAATGGTTGAAGGAGAGAAGCGGCATGGCTTGGTGGATAGAGCACAGGCCTGGAAGTCAGAGGGGCCTGGGTTCTAATCCTGGGTCCACCATTTGTCTGCTGTGTGACCTTGAGAAAGTCACTTCACTTCTCTGGGCCTCAGTTACCTCATCTGTAAAATGGGGATTAAGGTTGCGAGCCCCACGTGGGACATGGACTTCGCCTCCTCTAGACTGTAAACTCATTGTTGGCAGGGAACATGTTTACCAACTCTGCTATACTATACTCTCCCGATAGCTTAGTACACTGCTCTACACACAGTACATGCTCAATAAATATGGTCGATTGATCAATTAGGAGAGAGAGTTGAGAATGAGGTACAGGGAGAAAGCAAATTTAGAGTGCAAGCTGCAGAGCAGTGGTGAATCAATCAATCAATCGTATTTATTGAGCGCTTACTGTGTGCAGAGCACTGTACTAAGTGCTTGGGAAGTACAAGTTGGCAACACATAGAGACGGTCCCTACCCAACAGTGGGCTCACAATCTAAAAGGGGGTGACAGAGAACAAAACATATTAACAAAATAAAATAGAATAGATATGTACAAGTAAAATAAATAGAGTAATAAATATGTACAAACATATATGCATATATACAGGTGCTGTGGGGAAGGGAAGGAGGTAAGGCGGGAGGGATGGACAGGGGGAGGAGGGGGAGAGGAAGGAGAGAGCTCAGTGTGGGAAGGCCTCCTGGAGGAGGTGAGCTCTCAGTAGGGCCTTGAAGGGAGGAAGAGAGCTAGCTTGGCAGATGTGGGGAGGGGGGGCATTCCAGGCCAGGGGGTGTATGGCGGATGTGTAGCGGGCCAAAAGCGAGTAAAATTGAGGAGCTGGATGTTCCCCAATACTGCAGGTGCGAGATCCAATTTTTCTTCATAAAACCGAGTAACTAAGCAGAAGCCATCATGAAGCAAAAATTAAAGGGTTCTGCTGAAGCGGTAGCAAGCTGAGACTAGATGGCTCCATCTTCACGCCTCCTAAAGATGATTTCTTACTTTGTCATTGGCAGGCATTGCTTAAAACGTTTGTCTGTGGGGTGTGATGAAACCAATCCAATAATCTGTTTTTAACACCCAACTCCTCCTCTAAACTCCTTGTGGGCAGGGGTCCCATCTACCAACTCTGTTGGAGTGTACCCTCCCAAGTGTTTTGTGCGGGGCTCTCCACAAAGCAAGCGAGCGCTCAGTACATACCAGAGATCAATTGATAACCATCGCTAGATAAGCAGTATGGCATGGGGATAGGGCACAGGCCTGGGAGTCAGGAGGTTTGCTGCCATTTGTCTGCTGCATGGTGATGAGAGTTGTAAGATGAACAGAGTTGGTGGAAAACCTTGAAGCCAATTGGGAGGAGTTTTTCCTTGATGCAGAAGGAAATTTGAGGCTAATGGAGTTTTCTGAGGAGAGCGGAGAAACATGCTGACACTTCAAGTAAATGATCCACACAGCTGTATAGTGTCAGGTTGGAAGCGGGAGAGGTTGTTCTAATAGTATAACCATGTCCGTCTATCTCCCGCTCTAGACTGTATGCTCATTATGGGCAGGGAATGTGTCTGCTAATTCCGGTGGACTCTCCCAAGCACTTAGTATCAGTCAATCAATCCATCAATCATATTTATTGAGTACTTCCTGTGTGCAAAGCACTGTACTAAGCGCTTGGGAGGACACAATAACAGACATATTCTCTGCCCACAATGAGCTTACAGTCTAGAGAGGAACACAGACTTTAACATAAAATATAAATTAGGGATATGTGCATAAGTGCTGTGGAGCTCAGCGGGGAGATGAATCAAGGATGCAAGTCAGGGCATTGCAGGAGGGAGTGGAAGAAGAGACAAGATGCTCTGCACACAGTAAGCACTCAATAAATACTATTGATTGATTGATTTAGTCAGGCCTAATGGAGGAGATGTGCCTTCAATAAGACTTTGTAGGTGGGGAAGAGTAATTGTCTGTCAGATATGAAGAGAGAGGGGGTTCCAGACCAGAAGCAGGATGTGGGAGAGAGGTAATTGGTGAGATAGATGAAATCGAGGTACGGTGAGTAGGTTAGCATTAGAGGAGCAAAGTGTGCAGACTGGCTTATAGTAGGAGAGTAGCGAGGTGAGGTAGGAGGGTGCAAGATGACTGAGTGATTTAAAGCCTGATGGTGAGGAGTTTCTGTTTGATGCAGACGTGGATGGGCAATCACTGGAGGTTCTTGAAGAGTGGGGAAACATGGACTGAACATTTTTGTAGAAAAATGACCCTAGCAGCAGAGTGAAGTGTGGACTGTAGAGGAGAGACAAAAAGCAAGGAAACTGATATGGTAATCAAGGTGGTGTAGGAAAAGTGCTTGGATTAACACAGTAGCAGTTTGGATGGAGAGGAAAGGGCAGATTTTAGCAATATTGTGGAGGTTGAACCAAAAAAATTTAGTTGAAATGGATTAAATATGTTGGTTGAATGAGAGAGAGGATAATGCCAAAGTTTGGGGCTTGTGAAACAGGAAGGGCTATGGTTCTGTCTACAGTGATGGGAAAGTCAGGGTAAGGACAAGGCTTGGGTGAGAAGATAAGGAGTTCTGTTTTTGACATGTTAAGTTTGAGGCAACACAGTACACATCCAAGTAGAGATGTCTTGAATGAAGGGGAAATGTGAGACTGCAGAGAGAGAGAGAGATCAGGGCTAGAAATGTACATTTGGGAATCATCTGAATAGAAGCAGTAGTTGAAGACATGGGAGCGAATGAGTTCGCCAAGAGAGCGGAGTAGTACAGTACTCTGCACATAGTAAGCGGTTAATAAATACTATTGATTGATTGTTAACCACGATATGATCAAAGCTAAAGTAAATGCAGATAGATTTTTAAAATACCCACTTTTGCATCTAGTTTTTGCCTTAATGGAAAAAAAAATACTGAGGGGGTGAAGGAGCTCAAAAAAGGAAAATAATCAATAGTCGAGTCATAAAGGAAAATTCCCAGTGCTCAGAATCCTTTGTTAAGAGGATTGGAGATGCATTTCACCCACCTACCTGCTGTCATAAATAGAACATACAGTCATGTAGATTGTGCTAATTCATACCACTCAGTTTTATTTAAGTGATTGTGCTAACTGCCTCCCATCTAAACCAGGAGAAGTTGTAATCCTAAACAGAATAAGAAAAACTTCTTTAAGAAAGCCATCTTAGGTATTTTCATAGTAAATATCATTTTTTCAGTCAATCAATCAATCAGTGGATTTTTTTTAATCTCTTACTGAGTGCAGGTCACTGAACTAAGCTTTTGAGAGAGTGCAATACAGAGTTGGTTAACACATTCCTTGCCCACAATGAGCTAACAGTCTAGAGATATTTTCAGCATAAAATGTGAAAGATTTGGGATTTCTACCTATTTGTATATTAATGTCAATTAGTCATCTATCTGGCATTAAAAAATAAAGTCCTGATGCATTATTATTATTACTTAACATGTGTGCCCACCCCACAGAGTTGAAATGACTTCATCATTTCAACTAGAATATGTGGGTAAAGATAAGAGCTCTACCTAAATCGTTCAGGATTATATATTTAGTGCCTACTGTGTGCATAATGCTGTATGAAGTGCTTAGGGAAGTACTGTACAAGAAGAATAAAACACGTTCCCTATCCAGGAGGAGTTTATAATTTATGAGAGAAGATGGACATAAAATAATTCACAAACAGGAGAAAGAAGTGCTCAAATGGCAGAGTATGTAAAATGACATGCACAAAAGTGCCATGAGAATTAATGAGTGCAAAAGTGCTGAGATGAGAGTAAAGATAACAGGACCTTGGAACAAGAACAATTCATCAGGGAAAACTTCAATCATGCAAATCAATCGTTTTTAATCGAGCTTCCCGGAAGATGTAGAATTTCTGGAAGACTTTGAAAATGGGGAGAGCTGAGGTTTGGCCGGAGGAAACCTACGAGACAAGGTTAGGAGGCAGGAGAGTCGAGAATAAGTTGAAGTTGGAAGAAACAGAGTGGGTGAGAGCTGGGATGTAATTGGAGAAGAGTGGGAGAGAGATCTGATGAGTCCCAATTTCAGGAGTTTCTGTTTGATGCAAAGATGAATAGCTAATCGTTGGAGATTTCTGAGAAGTTGACATATTTGCAAAGAACAAATTTAAAAAGATGATCCAAAGCAGCAGAGTGATGACACTAGAGAGGAGAGAGACTGGAGGCAAGGAGGCCACTGCGTCAGAAAGTCGAGCCAGGACTACCTCAGAGTGTTTTTTGTTTTAGGGAGAAGGTAAATAAAACCACACTTAGGTGTCTGAAAGGAACAAATAAAGTACAGTGTTTTCTCTCAGAAATGGAAAGCAAATACAATGAGAAATGAAGCCCAAAAAAAAGAAAGAAAGAAAAGGAGAGAAGAGGATTTGGAAAGATGAATAATAAAAATGAGGAGGTCCAAAAGACCAGTTCCATTCAACTGAATTTATCTGTGTCTGCTATTGCTTAGTCTTAACTACCCTAAGAGTTTTGGATAAACATTTGCCAAATAATGAACAAATACATTTTGGCAAAAACTTTTATTATTTGTGCATAGAAATAATTGATCAATATTAGTGGGGGTTTTTCTTCCTGTAGCACTTGTATCTAAGATTAGGACAGAATGCCATAGACAAATGCATCAACTCAGTTTTGCAGAAGGGGAAAGAGGCAATTGGGAATCACTTGAAATATCAAATGGTGGGCAAAAGCTTCTAGTTCCTCATAGCCTTTTGCTGATGTGAAGTCCATTTCCATGGAAACAGGACTAGAAATAGCAGTCTGTAAGAGGCAGTGGGTTTAGTGGAGCACATGTCAATTTCTGCTGTGGTTTGCAGCCAAGTAGTGAAAGAACCATTCTTTGAAAAACACCTACGCATTGCTCTTCTTACTTTTAAAAAGAAACGTTAGAATTAAATAATCAGAAAGTAATTTTTCACAGCCTCTTGATGGCACAGACTCTGCAGCCTAATTATCATGAGGTCAGTTTTGCCCCTTACCAATTCATTTATTCCATTCATTCAGTCGTGTTTATTGACCACTTACAGTGTGCAGAGCACTGTACTAAGTGCTTGGGAGAGAACAATATAACAATAAACTGACACATTCCCTGCCCATAATGAGCCAATTCCATTCCCAAATCAGGATTCAGAATTCCATCTCCAGGGACACAGTTCAATTGTCCTGTTGTCACCAAGGAAGCAGTGGGGCCTGGTGAAAAGAAACACTGACCTGGGAGCCAGAGGACTTGGGTTCTAATTCTAACTCCACCGCTTACCTGCTGTGTGACCTTGGGCAAGTCACTTAACTTCTCTGGGCCTCAGTTTCTTTAAGTGCAAAATGGGGACTCAATACCCATTCTTCCTTCTACTTAGACTATGAGCCCCATGTTGGCCTTTTTTATTTTGATTTCAACGTCTCCATCCTTCTGAACATGGCTAGATAATGTACCTCCTAGCGCTCAGAAATTAATCAGTTCATCAATGGTAATTACTGAGTGCTTACTATGCAGAGCACTGTTTTAAGCACTTGAGAGACTACGATATAACAGAGTGGGTAGACACATTCCCTACCCACAATGAGCTTACAGTCTAGAAGGAATTAAATTCTTGCTGCTGCTAAAGATCTAGTGAACAGTTTTTGAGGAGTAGCTTGGAACATGAAATAGGTCTTTTTCAGACTTATTGTCAGCCTGCAAGAGCAAGCTGAATCTGCAAAATGAATCATAATGTTTTGCAGGTCTCTATGTACATCATTAGTTCTGACGCCTGTAGTTTCGGACTGTTAAGCGCTGGGGCAAAGTATAATGATTTGACTCGAATGTGGCTCCTAGCCCATTGAGAAGATCACTCTACGGAGAAGAGTAGTTGTATAAATTCAGTAAAAAATAAAATCTATGACTAACAATAACGTAAAAAGCAACAATTAATTAGTACTGGAAGGGAATGATCCTTAGACACTCTGCTTCAGACTGCTGCAATAGCTCCATTCATTCACTCATTCATTCCATCATATTTATTGAGTACTGTGTGCAAAGCACTGTACTTAGCGCTTGGGAGAGCACAATACAACAACAAACACATTCTTGGCCCACAACTAGCTCACAACCTGCTCATAATATTCTATTGGTGGAACTGGGACATGTCTCCCCTATTATGGGATTTGTTAAATGTTTAGTGTGTCAAGCACTGTTCCAAGCTCAGTGGTAGATACAAGTTAATCAGGTTGGATACTGTCCCTGTCTCACATGGGGCTCACAGTCTAAGTAGGAGGGAGAAAAGACATTGAATCCCCATTTTGCAGTTGAGGTAACTGAGGCACAGCCGCTTGATGTAGTGAATACTGCAGGGGCACGGGAGTCAGAAGGACATGGGTTCTAATTCTGGCTCCACCATTTGTCTCCTGTGTGACCTTGGGCAAGTCCCTTCACTTCTCTGTCCCTCAGTTACCTCTCTCCCCCACTCTCCAGGCTCGCATTTCCTCCTGCCTTCAGGACATCTCCATCTGGATGTCTGCCCGCCACCTAAAACTCAACATGTCCAAGACTGAACTCCTTGTCTTCCCTCCCAAACCCTCTCCTCTCCCTGACTTTCCCATCTCTGTTGACGGCACTACCATCCTTCCCGTCTCACAAGCCCGCAACCTTGGTGTCATCCTCGACTCCACTCTCTCATTCACCCCTCATATCCAAGCCGTCACCAAAACCTGCCCATCTCAGCTCCGCAACATTGCCAAGATCCGCCCTTTCCTCTCCATCCAAACCGCTACCCTGCTCGTTCAAGCTCTCATCCTATCCCGTCTGGACTACTGCATCAGCCTTCTCTCTGATCTCCCATCCTCGTGTCTCTCCCCTCTTCAATCCATACTTCATGCTGCTGCCCGGATTGTCTTTGTCCAGAAACATTCTGGGCATGTTACTCCCCTCCTCAAAAATCTCCAGTGGCTACCAGTCAATCTGCGCATCAGGCAGAAACTCTTCACCCTTGGCTTCAAGGCTCTCTATCACCTCGCACCCTCTTACCTCACCTCCCTTTTCTCCTTCTACAGCCCACCCCACACTCTCCGCTCCTCTGCCGCTAATCTCCTCACCGTGCCTCGTTCTCGCCTGTCCCGCCATCGACCCCCGGCCCACGTCATCCCTCGGGCCTGGAATGCCCTCCCTCTGCCCATCCACCAAGCTAGCTCTCTTCCTCCCTTCAAGGCCCTACTGAGAGCTCACCTCCTCCAGGAGGCCTTCCCAGACTGAGCCCCTTCCTTCCTCTCCCCCTCGCCCCCTTCTCCATCCTCTCATCTTACCTCCTTCCCCTCCCCACAGCACCTGTATATATGTATATATGTTTGTACATATTTATTACTCTATTTATTTCACTTGTACATATTTATTCTATTAATTTTATTTGGTTTATATGTTTTGTTTTGTTGTCTGTCTCCTCCTTCTAGACTGTGAGCCCGCTGTTGGGTAGGGACCGTCTCTATATGTTGCCAACTTGTACTTCCCAAACACTTAGTACAGTGCTCTGCACACAGTAAGTGCTCAATAAATACGATTGATTGATTGATTGATTCTTCTGTAAAATGGGGATTGAGACTGTGAGCTCCACATGGGACAGGGACCGTTTCCAACTCAATTTGCTTGTATCAGCCCCAGCATTTAGTACAGTGCCTGGCACATAGCAAGTGCCTAACAAAGACCATCATTATTATTATTGTCATTATTATTATTAATACTTGACCAAGTTCACCCAGCAGGCAAGAGGAGGAGCTAGGATTAGAACCTGACTCCTGGGCCCATGCTCTTTCTGCAAGGCCATGATGTTTCATGCTCATGAAGCATATATGTGTATATGCTTCAAAAGTACATTTATCAACAAGCAGGAGTTCCTGGATGAGAACACAGTGATACATTGTCCTATAATGCAGAAGTTATGTTTCTGCAAAACACCATATTAATCACTCAATTAATCAATAGCATTTATCAGACATTTGCTGTTTACAGAACACTGTACTAAGTGCTTGGAAGGCTACAAGAGAGTTAAGGAAGGATAAGTAGTAGTAATGGCATTTATTGAGCGCTATTTATTGACTGCACTGTACTAAGTGACTGGGAGAACATGATAGATGTTCCCTGAGTTATGGTACTTCCCCCATGACATCACATGAATGTAGACTGTTTCTTCTGACACCATGCTGTGCTCTATCCAAGCAAGCACAAACTAGGAAGATCAGTACCTAATTCTGCCCTTGTGTTCTATCCAAACCACAAAGTCAATCATATTTATTGAGCACTTACTGTATAGAGAGCACTGTAAGCTTGGGAAAGTACAATACATCAATAAACAGACACATTCCCTGCCCACAGCCAGCTCACAGTCTAGAGGGGGAGACAGATATTTATATAAATAAATAAATTACTGATATGTACATAGATGCTGAGGGGCTAGCAGGGAGGAATTAAAGGGAGCAAGTAAGGGCGACACAGAAGGGAGTAGGAGAAGAGGAAAGGAAGACAGTCAGGGAAGGCCTCTTGGAGGAAATGTGCCTTCAATAAGGATTTGAAGTGGGGAAGAGTCGTCTGTCAGAAATGAGGAGGGAGGGCATTCCAGGCCAGAGGCAGGACATGGGTGAAAGGTCGGTGGTGAGAAAAACAAGAATTTGCATGGTGAGAAAGTTGGCATTAGAGGAGCACCGTGTGCAGGCCGAGTTGCAGGAGGAGAGTAGCAAGGCGAGATGGAAGGGCGCAGGGTGATTGAGTGCTTTAGAGGCAATGGTGACGAATTTCTGTGCTTGGAGGTGAAAGTACACATTCTGAAAGTATACCTTTTGAGTGTATCTCAAAGGTTTATGACGAGCTTCCCTGACTAAACCCTCATTTCCTCTTCTCCCTTTCCCTACTGTGCTCCCTTCCACTTGAATTTATACCCTTTATTCACCCTTCCCTTGGCCCCCCAGCTTTATATAGATATCCATAATTTATTTATATTAATGTCCACTTACCCCTCTAGACTGCAAGCTCACTGTGGGTAGGGAGCGTGTCTACCAACTCCATTATAATGTACTCTCTCAAGTGCTTAGTACAGTGCTATGCATACGGAAAGTGCTCAATAAATGACTGCTTGCTGGATGGATGCTTTAAAATTGGAAGACCTTTGAGGTCTCCCATTACATCTTCAAGAAGAGCGACTTCAACTAAATCTCCACATGGTCCTGCTTCTCCCTCTAGACAGTAAACTCCCTGTGGGCAGGAAAGGTGTCTGTTAAATTGTTATATTGTGCTCTTCCAAGTGCTTAGTACAGTGCTCTGCACACAGTAAGCACTTAACAAATACAACTGACTGACTGACTGGTGTTGGAGAAAGGGGCAGGCAGTAAGGTCAACTTCAACTCTGAGTCAACTGACCACACCACCATGGAGTAGCTAAAGATCTTGTTGACCTTCTCAGAACAGCCAAATTTACCATTGATAGGGTCAAATGTATTTTTAAGCTGTAAAGAAACAACACAGACATCTCGGTTTAGTTTCCTGTTTGTCATGCGGCCAAGATGACATCGCCTAACCTGTTGCATTGGTTAAAGTGCTACTGCTATTCAATTCCTGGTTGGCCAACAAGTACTACATACATCACTCAGTTTTATAATGATGGCATTTTTATTAAGTGCTTACTATGTGCAAAGCACTGTTCTAAGCGCTGGTTAGGTTACAAGGTGATCAAGTTGTCCCCTCACAGTCTTAATACCCGTTTTACAGATAAGGTAACTGAGGCACAGAGAAGTTAAGTGACTTGCCCAAAGTCACATAGCTGACAATTGGCAGAGCCGGGGTTTGAACCTATGACCTCTGACTCCAAAGCCTGTGCTCTTTCCACTGAGCCACGCTGCTTCTCAGTTCTCTCAAACCTCCTATGGCCACTGTCAGATTAAGAAGCTCGTTGTGGGCAGGGAATGTTTCTGTTTATTGTTGTACTGTACTCACCCAAGCACCTAGTACATTGTTCTGCACATGGAAAGTGCTCAGTAAAAATGATTGAATGAATAAATAAATGACTAATAATAATAATAATGTTATTTGTTGAGTGCTTACTATGTGCCAAGCACTGTTCTAAGCATTGGGGTAGATACAAGGTTATCAGGTTGTCCCACGTGGGGCTCACAATCTTAATCCCCATTAGAAAGATGAGGGTACTGAAGCACAGAGAAGTTAAGTGACTTGCCCAAAGTCACACAGCTGATAAGTGGTAGAGGTGGGATTAGAACCCATGACCTCTGACTCCCAAGCCTGTGCTCTTTCCATTAAGCCATGCTGGAGGAGCCACTGGACTGACTCAGAAGTGGTGTTTCTTCACTTCTTATGCTCTAATACACTTTTCTTTCCTTAGTACTCATAAACCTAACCCAATCACCACGGAAAATTCTTCAGTTCCTGTAGCCAGTATGAATACCGTAGCTAGAAGGGACCTTTTTAGGTACTCAGTAAGTACTTACTAGATGCGAGGCACTGTACTAAACACTGGGGTGGATACAAGATAATCAAGTCAGAGACAGTCCATAACCCATATGGAGTTTTGGAGTTTTGTGGGCACTGTTTTAAGCCCTGGGTAAATACAATAATAACAATAATAATAATAATAATAATAATAATAATAATAATAATAATAATAATAATGGCATTTATTTAGCACTTACTATGTGCAAAGCACTGTTCTAAGCACAGGGGAGGTTACAAGGTGATCAGGTTGTCCCACGGGGGGCTCACAGTCTTAATCCCCATTTTACAGATGAGGTAACAGGCACAGAGAAGTTAAGTGACTTGCCCAAAGTCACACAGCTGACAATTAGCGGAGCCGGGATTTGAACCCCTGACCTCTGACTCCAAAGCCCATGCTCTTTCCACTGAGCCATGCTGCTACAAGATAATCAGGCTGGGCACCGTACATGTTCCAAGTGGGGCTCACTGTCTTAATCCCCATTTTACAGATCAGGTAACTGAGGCACAGAAAAGTGAAGTGACTTGCCCAATTCACACAGCAGACGAGTGGTGGAGCCAGGTTTGAAACACGTGCTCTGGCTCCCAGGCCTGTGTTCTTTCCAACTGACATGATGCTTCCCAACTTGAGAGATCATTTGTTTCAGTCACCTGATAGCCTTAACTCTGAGAGTTAAGGTAATAGTAAACTTTTCTTCAACCTTAGAGCCAACACCTTTTTTTTCTACATAATTTTGGAAAAAAATATAGGTATAGCTCTTTGGTTTCCTGGTGTGAATTTGTTTTGAAATTATTTGTAGATTTACTGCTAGCTCTTAGTTATATTTATCCCTAATTGTGCATGACAAATGGAAGTTTTAACACATTTGTAGTGGATGTAGAGAAAATTGAAAGAGTTGGCAAATTTTTTCCTCCTGGGATCGATAATTAATATTAAAGGAACTAGGAGCCAAGAAATATGCTGAAGATCAATGCTAGGAAGACTTGCTCTGAAGAGCCTGGAAAAAGTCATGAAATCTGTTGATGTAACAATTGCCACAAAACTACAAATTGTCAACTCTACCGTGTTTCCCATGACAATATATGGATCCAAAACCTGGACAGTGAAAAAACAGGATAGAAAGAACATCAATTCCTTTGAAATGCGGTGTTGGAGAAGGCTTTTGCGAATACCATAGACTGCCCAAAAAACAAATAAAAGGATTTTAAAGCAAATTAAACCAAAGTGGTCTTTGGTTCGACTTAAGATTCACATATTTTGGACACATAATCAGGAGGACTAATTCTCTGGAAAAGGCACTAATGCTAAGAAAACGTGGGAAAATGTTTTCCAGGGAAAACGTGGAAGAGGCAGACCAGCAGCTAAATGGATAGAGACCATAACAATGATAATGAAGAAACATTAGAAACACTGCAGACTATGGCAGAGGACAGGACGCCTTGGAGAAAGTATATCCATAGAGTCACTATGAATCAGAAATGACTAGATGGCACTTAATAATAATAAAATGATGCAGAATTGTCATTATTTTTAATGACCTCCTATTGTGGTTGTGGAGTAATATTTATTGCAAATATTCATTGCTGTTCTTCCTAATTCATCAGAAGTGATTTTTTATGTTGGGTGATGCATACAATGCTTAATCATCAACACTATGAAAAGATGTCCAATGCTTCCAAATCAGTATTGGATCAATTTATAATACCAAGTGAATATGCTAGAACAGCATTGCTAGTACATTTTTGCCATAGACTTGCAGGTTTGCACTGAAGTAAGTTTATAATCTTTTTTTTTTTTTGGTTTTCATTAGTTGCAGGAGGGCTACCAAAAGAAGTGATAATCCATCTACTACAACCCCGACTCAAATCCATTGCTAGACCCTGGTTCTACTCCAGCTCTGAGTTGCAGGGGGAAATAGCCCCCTGAAACCTAGTTCATTCATTCATTCATTCATTCAATGGTATTTAATCGTATTTACTGAGTGCTTACAGTGTACAGAGCACTGTATTAAGCGCTTGGGAAAGTACAACACAACAAAAAACAGATTGAGAGTTGAGTTGAGAGTTGGTTCCGTGACCCCTAGTAACTCTGTTTCCCTGACATGCCCAAACTGATCTTGAGAATCATAAGGACCTGGGTTCTAAACCTGGCTCCACCACTTGTCTGTTGGGTGACCTTGGGCAAGTCATTTAATTGATCGATCAATGAATCAGTCGTATTTATTGGGCGCTTTCTGTGAGTCAGTTCTACTGTAGTGTACTTACTGCAATGAGGGCTTGGGAGAGTACAATACAACAGAGTTGGTTGCCCACAGTGAGCTTACAGTCTAGAAGGGGAGACAGACATTAATATAAATAAATAAATTACAGAAATATACATAAGTGCTGAAAGTTGAAGTAGAGGTGAATAAAGGGTATATAACCAAGTGCGAGGGCAATGCAGAAGAGAGTGGAAAGGAAAAGGAAACAAAGGCTTAGTGGGTTTGGAAGGTGTATTTATTATTTATTTATTCCACCCCCTACAGTGCACTTGGAACATTAGAGATGACAAGTACACAACTGAGTAAAATCCAAGTAATTTAAAATATGTAATAAACCTTCCTAAATAAATAATTTATGGCCTACTCAAAAACAGCTTAGAATTCATTCATTCAATCATATTTATTGAGCGCTTACTGTGTGCACAGCATTGTACTAAGTGCTTGGGAAGTACAAGTCGAGAACATATTGAGATGGTCCCTACCCAACAACGGGCTCATAGTCTAGAAGGGGGAAATTTACCTCATATAATCTAACTTTGATAGTCTTGAAGACCAGAGGGAGGGAAATAAAAGCTGGAGGGTATTTGTATGAAGCAAGTTGCTCCTTTTTCACCTCAAATATTCTCTTTTCTGGCCTTGAAGACTTTAGGTAGAGAAATAAAAGGAGGTGGTGGTTTTGAATGAAGCAAATATACTCATTTTTCACCTCAAACATTCTCTTTTCTGGCCTTGAAGACCTTAAACAGAGAAGTGAAATTTTGGAGATGGTTTGCATGAAGCAAATTTCTCCTTTTTTGCCTCCAATGCTTTCTTTTTAGGCCCTGACAACCTTATAGGATTAAAATGCTGGAGACGGTTGGCATGAAGCAAATTTCCCCCTTGCCCCTCAAATATTCTCCATTCATTCTCAAGGGAGAATAGGTGTAGTATCCCCAATTTACAGATGAGGAGGCTGGGGCTTAATGTAAAGCTCCTTGTGGGCAGGGAACGTGTCTTCCAACTCTGTTGTTTTGTACGCTCCCAAGTGCTTAACACAGTGTTTAATAAGTACTACTGATTGATTGCTAAATGATAGGTCAGAGGTCACAGACATCAAAGTCAGTAGCAGAACTGGGAATCCGTCTCCTGACTCCCAATGCCATGTTCTTTCCAATAAGCCACACTGCTTCTAGTTTTAGGATCCAGTGCAATATTTTAATTAATATGTGTTTTCTTTCAAATAAAAAGTGCACCTGAATCCTACACATGATGCTCTATCAATTTATTAACATCTCTAACTGCATGACCCAATGAAAGATCACTTGGTTGATATATTGAGCTAAATGGTTTAGTTAACATCTAATTTTTAATGGCTTATCTGTAGAGAATTCTTTGTTAATTCACATGACGTAGCTGTAGTCCCACATTTAATTTTGGCATCCAATATTGCAAGGCAGCTGGTTAATGTTCTAGTCTAATGACAAGTGGTGGAAAGGAGAAAGAAAAATTTCTGCCAAACCAGAAGCTCAACTTCCACTTAAAAACATTCTGAAGCAATATATGCAAATTTCAAAAAGAAATACAAATATTTTAAATGAAAAAATTAGATTTCTATGAATGGTTACAGAGAAATTGAATAATTATCTTTTCCCCTTTTTTGTTCACATCTGTTTTATTTTTCGAAGACAGTAACAGGGAGTGTTTGTGTCAGCTACTTTGTTAACTGCATTTCAACATAAAAGCTTGAAATTCGTATATCCATAAGTAGTATACAACTCATTTGGATATTTAATCTAAAAAATAATCAGTGCCTAGATAAATTGGAGGAATAGGGAGAAAACCAAAGAGTATTTCACAATGTCACCAACTGTTTACTCATGAAAAACTACATATATGAAATATAATTGCGTTCATTTGCCACCCAAAATTTATGTATTTTTATGTCAGTAGTGTCAGTGAGCCACCAATGAAACTAGATTTATGTGAATTATAATCTAATTTAAGAAATAATTCCACGATTCCATATTATCTTAACTGGTAATCTAATAATGCCTTCGCAAAGGTTTTAGAGACATATTTCAAGAAATCACTTTCTTCACTTTTCTTGGGAAAAAAAGAAATGCAATGACATTTTGATTTCAGATCTTTAAACTAGATTTATCCAAAGTGAAAGAATAAGATTTTTTTTAATTGTATAAATTATTCTCAGTCTGATTTTGGTGTGTATGCGAGTACATTTCAAAATTACTATCCAGGATCAAAATGATTTAACTGACTCAGAGCGGTATGCATTTTTCCACACACAAAAAAACTTTATTTTAATTAAAGTGTGGGTTTCTCCTCTTCATTGTTTCATCAAGAATTACTTTATAACTTTATAAAATTGAAGAATGTGTGTCCTTAAAGGCTATGACATGAATTATCACCATTTCATCCCATCGCAAATCGTTGAAAACAATAGTTTAATCGCTGGTTCTTTACAAATAATTGAAGGCAACTAGAATTATGAATAGTGTTTGAAACTTCATTGAAGTATGAATGATAGGATTTTTTTCTCCTGATGTGATGATTTGTAAGGATACTCCATTATAATTTCATGTTTAAAGTAATAATAATACAAATAATTATGGTATTTGTTAAGTGCTTACTATGTGCCAAGCACTGTTCTAATCACTGGGGTTGATACAAGGAAATCAGGTTGTCCCATGTGGGGCTCACAGTCTTAACCCCCATTTTACAGATGAGGCACAGAGATGTGAAGTGACTTGCCCAAGGTCACCCAGCAGACAAGAGGCAGAGCTGGGATTAGAACCTTGCTGCTCCTGCCTTCCACCCCCTCACTGTGGGGGTCCCTCAAGGCTTAGTTCTGGGTCCCCTGCTGTTCTCCATCTACACCCACTCTCTTGGAGAACTCATTCGCTAGAGAAGCCGCATGGCTCAGAGAAAGAGCATGGGCTTGGGAGTCAGAGGTAGTGAGTTCTAATCCCTGCTCTGCCACTTAACAGCTGTGTGACCTTGGGCAAGTCACTTAACTTCTCTGGATCTCAGTTCCCTCATCTTTAAAATAGGGATTAAGATTGTGAGCCCAATGTGGGACAACCTGATTACCCTGTATCTACCCCAGCATTGTTGGGTAGGGACAGTCACTATACATTGCCGACTTGTATTTCCCAAGCACTTAGTACAGTGCTCTGCACATAGTAAGTGCTCAATAAATACGATTGAATGAATGATTGAATGAACAGTGCTTGGCACATGTAAGTGCTTAACAAATACCATTATTATTATTATTATTATTATTATTCATTCCCATGGCTTAATCTATCATCTCTATGCAGATGATTCCCAGATATACCTCTCCAGGCCTGACCTCTTTCCTGCTCTGCAGTCTCACATTTCCACCTGCCTTCAGAACATCTCTACTTGCAGGTTCTGACATTTCAAACTTAACATGTCCAAAACCGAACTCCTTATCTTCCCACCCAAACTTTGTCCTTCCCATGACTTTGACAGCATTACCAGCCTTCCTATAACTTTGGCATTATCCTTAGCTCATATCTCTCATTTACCCTACATATTCAATCTGTCACCAAATCCTGGTGGTTCACAACATGGCTGCCCTTTCCTCTACAACCAAACTGCTACCACATTAATCCTTATCCTATCCCATATTGATTACTGTAACAGCTTCCTTGCTGAACTCCCTATTTCCTTTCTCAGCCCAGTCCAGTCCACACTTCACTCTGCTGCATGGATCCTTTTCCTAAAAAAAAAAAATTCAGCCCATGTTTCCCCACTCTTCAAGAACCTTGGGGACAGGCAGCATGTCTAACATCTCTGTTGTTCTGTACTTTCCCAAGTGCTTAGTACACACAGTAAGAACTCAGTAAATACCATCAACTGATTGATTTAAATATAACTGAATGAAAGCAAACGGCTAGGATAATGGAGAAGGAGGAAAGAATTAAAAGAGTTCTTCTTCCCCTGACACTTCCAGACTATTCAGAGAGCATACATTCATCTCATACACACGAGAAGCAGCGTGGTTTAGTGGAAAGAGCACAGGCTTGGGAGTCAGAGGACAGGGGTTCTTATCCCAGCTCTGCCACTTGTCTGCTGTGTGATCTTGGGCAAGTCACTTACCTTCTCTTTGCCTCAGTTACCTCATCTGTAAAATGGGGATTAAGACTGTGAGCCTCATGTGGGACAACCTGATTATCTTGTATCTACTTCAGTGCTTAGAACAGTGCTTGACATATAGTAAGCATTTAACAAATACCATTATTATTATATCGTTCTTGAAGGATAGACTGTAAGCTTGTTGTGGGTAAAGAATGTATCTACCAACTTTGTTATATTGTACTCTCCCAAGTATTTAGTACAGTGCTCTGTACATAGTAAGCACTCAGTATAAGATGACTGATTGACTGATAAACACTAATCCTTCAGGGAGCCAAAGAAAACATTGGGAGTTTCATGTTTGGAGAGAAAAAAAAGTACCATGTCCTCCCTCTTCCAACACTCCCCCAACACACACACACACTCACACACACACACACACACACACATAGCTATGAGTTATGTTTAAGTGATTGCTACTTGGTAATAAATCATTTGAGGCTGATAGCTAAATATACCAGCTTAATTTAATTATGAACAAATGGAACATTTATGAAAAATCCACTTGTAGCTTTCATTTCCTAAAAAAATTCTAAAATCTACAAGGATCTGGAAGCTGTACTAATCATTTCCTTCAAATTTAATCCAAGAAGGAAAATGAATACTTTGGCATCTTCTTTAATGGGGAAGCTGATCTTTTACAATTGTGAATATGAAAGCAAATGAATATCTGTATATTTTCTCAATCAATTAATGATATTTACTATGTGCCCGTAATAAGTCCAGTTGCATATAGGAAAATAAGTAGTGATCTTTTAAAAGAAATTGTACAGTTATTCTTCAAAAGAATAAATCTTTTTAATGATGTAACAGAAATTGTGTTGTATAAATGGAACATTCCATTTTCCCATTATGAAATAATATTTGCCAAAATACCAGTACAACATGCCTAGTATTTTAAAAGGAAAGGACTTCCTCTCAGTCAAGGGAGATTTAATGTGCTGCCTTGTGAATATAATTGTTTACCCTACTGCTTTTAAATCTTCATTAAGAGCTGTTTTCAGATAATTAATGCAAAGAGGCAAAGCATAAAATGTAATATTCATTTAGTCTTACAGTAATTTTGTTTATTATTTGGCATAAGTGCATTCTTGTTGAAGTCGCTTTGTAGACCTTAACTGATAATAGTCCAAAACATTGTTGATTTAAATGAAGAGTTTGATTGCTATCCACTAAGGAAAATAATACAGATTTTAAACCACTGGGATAAAGTGAAGGCCCCATAACCAGCCCAAAATGATTAAAGTCACTGTATAGACTTCTAGCGGATTAAATACGCTCAATAGCCTCGGAAGGAAAATATGTTATATAAAGAACGTATTTGTAATCATTACAATCATATCACTTAGTAATTCAGAGTAATAATAGGGAGACAGGGTATAGTTTAGCAGAATGTTTTAATCAGTGAGTAAGGAATTCTAAAAATCAGTTAAATCACAAAATGCACTTTATTGCTTCATTTCGACAACTGACGTTCATTTAATCACTTGCAATAATATTTCACTGCTCCCAAGGAAATGTGATTTTAATACTGAAATGTAACGGAAAGGTTAATTTCACTTCTGGGCTACTACATATTTTCAAACAAACACAATTTACAGCTCAATGTAAGAGATAGATTAATAGCATAGAATGAACACTGAAGAAATTGAGAACTTCTGCACTTGATGTTTTAAACTTCCCACCTACACCCCAACCACTGCCATGTGTTCAGATCAACAAACTGCAGGATAGGTCATAGGGCTTTAAAATCCCAAGGAGCTTTCATTTTTAGTAGATGGAAAAAAATGCTTTTTCTGGTATGAAAATATCCATTAAGTATTTTCTTTTCACTCAATCATTTTGGGCCTAATTCTTACATGGAAACTTCCCCATAATCTGTGGGGTTCCCTATGTAGTTAAAGGGTGACCTAGCACATAATGAGAAGGAATGGTGTCCCACGCTGAGTGCCTCCACTGTGACTCCAGAAATATGTACAGTCTAATTCACTAAATCTGGTAGTGAAGATTCATTTAGCACACAAAATGGAGGAAAGGGAAGGAGTCCAGAGTACTGGAAAAGAGGGCTGAAATTAAGGGGCATGGATAATTGCTGCTTATTTATCATTTACTCTGGAGATGCATGACTCTGAACATTGGGACAAAAGAATCGAAGATAAAATAGCCCCAGTGTTCTAAGCCTGTAGTCAAAGATACAATTAATACTCTTTAAAGTAAACATTCTTAAATGAATTATACCTACCATATTGGAGATTATTTCTCTATCTCTCCATGGTCTGTAGTAAGTGATATTGAGGAGAATCCAGTATTTGAGTCTTTACTTTTTATTGAAAAGTGGGGGCTTTCTGTGTCACAGACCTAGTTAAGGACCTCTTCTTGCATTTTCCCAGTGTAAGAAATAACGGCAAATGCAGATTCTGGGAATTTCACTCCAATCTAGAAGATGAAAGATAAACTGCATTTCTGCAGTCATAGTTTCCATCATTGTACATATGAAAAAAGGTTACCTGAAACCCTCAACATAGTGCTTCTGCACTAAATTACAAAGGTTCAGCATTCAAATAAAGTGCTCATTTGTCAGGAGTGCACTGCTTATGACAAGGTTACGAAGAGATTTTTTTTTTTAAATAACGGTTTGATACTTCCTAGCTGCTTTTTCTCATGATAATTTAGCAACTGATCAATGTTACAACTCGATTTTTGGTCATGTTTTCTGTCCCTGCAGAAATAACAAGGCATCTTTGCTTGTTAAAATGGTCGAAGAGAGAAACAAGTGATGAGAGTGTGTGATGAAAGTGAGAACCAGGAAAAATGAGTCAGTGAAGCATATGAGGATATTATTTGGAGCTGTTTGACTCACATATGTTTGTGTATAATTTAGGCAGGGTAACATCAGCCTTTAAAGCAACTTATGCAGATTCTGTGGGTTACAGGAATCTTTTGGGGAATAAAGAGAGGTTTTATTCAAGAAAATGCACTGAAAAATGACAATAGCTCTTCTTTACGGATAAAACACTGGGCTAGCTTATATATTCCACCACACTTTGGTTCCATGGTTTTGATTCAGCTTTTCCAAGGAGGAGTAACAATTAGAGTACTGTATGACAATAATTGCTTGCTGTGGAACAAATTTCCTTGGGGAAGAAAACTTAAAAACAAAAGGATATAACTTGAGAGATCTTTCCACTGCTGAGAATGCACAAGAATGACTTTTCAGTATGCCTTTGCAGAGCACACAAAGTAAATTTGAAATGCTCTTGAAATGTACCTCCTATAAGTAGGCGCTCCATGACCTCCAAAAAAAGAGAGGACACACTTAAAACTAGGATTTCATATTTTGAAGCACACCAAAAGCATTATTGATTTTGTTTACTACAATGATGATAAAATACAAAGTGCTTATATGATGCTATAAAGTTGGCAGAGTGTCATACCATCTTGTGAAATGGTCTCTTTTTTTGTCTTTAGAGAACAGTAGTTGAACTAAGAAAGTTCTTTCATTTTCAAATGGGTGTTCTCCACTTTTTCAATCCCCTGTCCTCCTAGATCCCCCCATCTCTTGCCCCGACAACCTAGCCACATATTTTATCGAGAAAATTGAAGCCATCAGGGGTGATCTCCCTAAAATCTCCCCAGCTCCTCTCCAGTTCCTCCCTCCTCCTGACACTTCTTCAACTCTCCCACCTTTCCCAGCAGTATTTCAAAAGGAGAATCCCTGCCTTCTCTCAAAATCCACCTGTTCCACCTCCACCTCTAACCCTATCCTTTCACACTTTATCAAAGCACTTGCCTCCTCCCATTCTCCTTCCCTGATCTCCATCTTCAATTGCTCGCTCTCCAATGCTTTTCCCCCCACTGCATTCAAACATGCTCATGCCTCTCCTATCCTAAAAAAACCTTTCCTTGACCCCACAACTCCCTCCAGTTATTGCAGCATCTCCCTCCCACCATTCCTCTCCAGACTCCTGGAGCAATTTGTCTACATGTGCTGTCTCCTTTCCTCTCCTCCAATTCCCTCCTTGATCTCCTTTGATCTGGCTGCCACCCCATTCACTCCACAGAAACTACCCTTTCAAAGGTCATTGATGACCTCTTTTTTGCCAAATTGGATGGCCTCTACACCATCCTCATTCTTACTGATCTCTCAGCTACCTTCCACACTGTCGACCACACACTTCTCCTGGACACGTTATCCAACCTTGGCTACACTCATCTTGTCCTCTCCTGGTTCTCCTCCTATTTCTCTGGGTGCTCAATCTCAGTTTCTGTCATGGGCTTCCCCTCTGCCTTCCACCCCCTAACTGTGGGAGTCCCTCAAGAATCAGTTCTGGGTCCCATTTCTATTCTTCATCTACACCACCCCTTTGGAGAACTCATTTGTTTCCATGGCTTCATCTACCATCTCTATACAGATGATTCTCAAATGTGCATCTTCTCCAGCCTTGATCGCTCTCCTTCTCTACAGTATCACCTTTCCTCCTGCCTTCGGGACATCTTTACTTAGATGTCCCACCAACACCTCAAAATTAATGTGTCCAAAACTGAACTCCTTATCTTCCCACCCAAAACTTCTCCTCCTCCTGACTTCACCATCACTGTAGATGGCATCACCATCCTCCCTGTCTCACAAGACTGTAACCTGGTGTTGTCCTTGACTCATCTCTCTCTTTCAACCCTCATATTTAGTCTGTTACTAAGTCCTGTCAATCAACCTTCACAATATCACTAAAATCCACCCTTTTCTCTCTAGCCAAACTATTCATTAATCCAAGCACTTATCCTATCTCGCCCAGATTTACTGAATCGACCTCCTCAATGACTCCCCTGCCTCCTGTCTTTCCCCATTCCAGTCCATGTTTCCCCACTCCTCAAGAACCTCCATCCCATCCACCTCCTCATCAAAGAGAAACTCTCTACCATTGCCTTCAAAGCACTCAATCACCTTGCCCTCGTTGGTTTCCTACTACAACCCAGCCCACATACTTGGCTCCTCCAATGCCAACCTACTCAGTGTTTCTCTCTTCCGTCTCTCTCACTGACGACCTC
Source organism: Tachyglossus aculeatus (assembly GCF_015852505.1). Taxonomy (NCBI): domain Eukaryota; kingdom Metazoa; phylum Chordata; class Mammalia; order Monotremata; family Tachyglossidae; genus Tachyglossus; species Tachyglossus aculeatus. Next base: position 29,227,409 of record NC_052079.1, on the reverse strand, counting down.
TTGCCTGCAACCTGCCTATGGTCTGGAACACCCTCCCTCCTCATATCCGACAGACGATCACTTTCTCGACCTTCAAAACCTTATTAAAAGCACATTTCCTCTAAGAGGCCTTCCCTAACTAAACCTTCATTTCCTCTTCTCCTACTCTTTTCTGTGCTGCCCTTGCACTTGGATTTGCACCCTTTACTCACTCCTCCCTCAGTCCCATAGCACTTATGTACATATACAAAATCTATTTATTTATATTAATGTCCATCTCCCCCTCTAGACTGTAAGCTTGTCATGGGCAGGGAACATGTTTCCTTACTGTTATATTGTACTCTCCCAAGCACCTAGTACAGTGCTCTGAATGCAGTAAAAGCTCAATAATTACAACTGATTGATTAATTGATTGGTTCTCATTTCATTTTGGAGATGGCATATTCCGGACAACATTTTGACCTGAATGTGGACTATGGTTAAGATGAGAGTGGAGATCTTCTAGTGCATGCAAAAAATGGAAAATTATCAATACTGCCTCCAGCCATGATGCTGTGCAAAGGTCATGGGTTCTAATCCTGGATCTGTCTTGTCTGCTTTGTGACATTGGGTAAGTTGCTTCCCTGTGCCTCAGTTACCTCATCTGTAAAATGCAGATTAATACTGTGAACCCCATGTGGGACATGAACTGTGTCCAACCTGATTTGCTTGTATCCACCTCAGCACTTAGTACAGTCCCTCCACATAGTAAGCACTTAACAAGTACCATAATTATTATTATTCCTATAGTTCTCCTCCTTCTGTTAAATAATGACAATGCCATGGATGATGATTGGCTATAATGACATTTACTCAGTGCAATACAAAAGAGAAGTTATTATCTCCCTGACCAAATGACCCAAGTTAAAATAAGCCAAACAAGAAAGAACTAAAAAAGTCAGCTGTTATTGCAAGAAGTTCCCAGAATTATGGGCTATGTAGAATTGTCACTTACCCACACAATTATGTGGGAGTGACACAAGGCTGAATGATGACACAATTTTGTCTTTCGAAGGTAAGAAAAATCTGGCATAATGTCTTCTCTGTATTTGTGATAGTCTCTACATTTTTCAAGTGGGAACTTCAGCTACTGTGTGTGATGTGCAACCTCTCAGGACCAATAGGCTAATAATATATACTAATATTATTAATATGAAAATTATACTGAAGAATAATGGACAGCAATTCAGGCAGCTGCTCTCTGTTGAGTCAGAATTGGGACCCAAAATCGGGACACAAGGTACACAAGAATAATTTTTTTTGAGACACAACAAAGCCAACCCTCAATTGATGTGGCCAAGCAGTGGACATATAGAAGACAGCTGAAGAAATCAAGCCATCCAGTAATATGGAAATCAGAAATGGGGTAAATAGACTGTGAGCACCAGGTGGGACAGGGACTGTGTCTGACCTGGTTAACTTGTTTCTATCCCACTACTTAGAACAGTGGCACATAGTAAGTGTTTAACAAATACCATACTTACAATAATATTATTTTATTATTACTCCCCTTTTAGACTGTCTCCCTTTCTAGACTGTGAGCTAGTTGTGGACAGGGAATGTGTCTGTTCATTATTATATTGTGCTCTCCCAAGTACTTAGTACAGTGCTTTGCACACAGTAAGTGCTCAATAAATATAAAAGAATGAATGAATTTTAGATTTCAAGTTTTGGGAGGATCACGACCCAAAAGGGAGAATTGAAAACAGCACCAGTTTCCATCAGTAGCCAAGGCAACAGTATCACAAAATAATGCAATTTTGATGTTTGTTTGATGTAAAAAGAACAGCTAGTTATGTATGGTTTTATCAGCCTCATCTGTACACAGCAGTAGGAATTTCCCCTATCAGTGGGATCATGAGTCTGAAGGGTGGATCTATACCACCTATATCAGGAAAAACTACACAACATCACTTAAATGTACTACATGACAAGAATGCGTTCATCCTGTGAAGTTGAATGACTTTATACAATAGTAATAATAATAATAATAATAATGGCATTTGTTAAGCCCTTACTATGTGCCAAGTACTGTTCTAAGTGCTGGGGTAGATACAATGCAATCAGGTTGTCCCACATGGGGCTCACAGTCTTAATCCCCATTTTACAAATGAGATTACTGAGGTCCAGAGAAGTTAAGTGGTTTGCCCAAGGTCACCCAGCAGACAAGTGGCAGAGCCGGGATTAGAACCCACATCCTCTGACTCCCAAGCCCATGCTCTTTCCACAAGTCATGCTGCTTCTCCAATATCTCTGTATCCACAGATGTTAAAAGCTCTCATGAACATTCTCATCACAGGTCAGTAAGTGATGAATTGATATCACGCATCGATGTGTTAAAACTTTTCCTTTGTCACTGAATTATTTCTGATCCAGGCACTTCTTCTGCTCTCCTTCCCCGATCCCTAGCTCACTCCAAACAACATCATCTCCTCTGCCTTTCTCACCCAAGGGGATCTCATCTTCTCCCACTTCCCCTAACTCAAGCCCGCATCAATCATCTCTCACACCAACTAAAATTACTAATTGTTTTTGGTTTGTTTTTATGGCATTTTCATTCATTCATTCAATTGTATTTATTGAGTGCTTACTGTATGCAGAGCACTGTACTTGTTAAGTGCTTACTATGTGTCAGGCACTGTACAAAGCACTAGAGTGGATATAAGCTAATCAGGTTGGACACGGTCCCCATTCTACATGGGGCTCACGGACTTAATCCCCATTTTAAAGATGAGGAAACAGAAGCACAGAAAAGTTAAGTGACTTGCCCAAGGTCACACATCAGACAAGTGGCAGATCTGTGATTAGATCCCAGATTCTTCTGACTTCCTGAGCTGTGCCCTATCCATTAGGAAATGCTGCTTCTCTAGTTGCTGTCCCTATTTCTGACCTCATTTCTAATTTTCTGAGTGATTTTGATGCCTTTCTCAGACAATTAATCAATCACTCACATTTATGGAGCACTTACTGTGTGCAGAGTTTGGGAGAGTACAGTATAATGGAGTTGGACTCATTCATTCATTCAATCATATTTATTGAGCGCTTACTGTGTGCAGAGCACTGTACTAAGTGCTTGGAAAGTACAATTTGGCAATGGATAGAGACAATCCCTACCCAACAACGGGCTCACAGTCTAGAAGGGGGGAGACAGACAACAAAACAAAACAAGTAGACTGGTATCAAGAGCATCAAAATACATAATTAGTATTATAGATATATACATGTCATTAATAAAATGAATAGAATAATAAATATGTGCATATATACACAAGTACTGTGGGGCAAAGAGGGGGTAGAATGGAGGGAGGGAGTAGGGGCTATGGGAAAAGGAGGAGCAGAGGAAAAGGAGTGTTCAGTCTGGGAAGGCCTCCTGGAGGAGGTAAGCTTTCAGAAGGGCTTTGAAGGGGGGATTCCTCAAATCCCTCTCAAATTCCTTTTATCCCTGTCCTCTCCAACACTGATCATTGGGGGTTTCAACGTTCCTGTTCACTTCCTACCCACTTCTTCCTATTACTCCTCAATTCCAATGATGTCCTGTTCACCCTACTTCGCTCACTTTCCAAGTGGACACTCAATGAATCTTATCATCTTCTTTTGCTCCCACCCAACCACCCTCCACAAAACAATCCTCCCCCGATATAGAGACTTCTGATCTTTTGGCCCTCTCTTCTGTCCCTGGATCACCATGTCCCCTTTGGAGTCGTTCTCTGAGTTGAAGGGCTAAAGAAGGTCAAAGCCGTGACAGCTGCTTTAATGGAAGAAAACGTGAATGGAAGAGCTAATGTAACAGACCCATTACAGTATTTTGTCAGGGAAGCACACTGGGATTTATAAAGGCAGATATTTGAGTTGATATACTCAGTGGTACTTATTAATCAGTGGTATTTGTTGTGCAGAGCACTATACTGGGTGAGTATAGTATACTATACTCAGTATAGTATAGTATACCAAGTAAACTATACTTGGGTGATTACACTACAACGGATTTGGCAGACATGTTCCCTGCCCATAATGAGCTTACAGTCTAGAGGGGGAGACAGATATTAATGTGAATAAATAAGTGATTTATAATACATTGTTTAAAGAAATGTACAGAACTGCTGTGGGGTTGGGGGTGAGATGAATATCAAATGCCCAAAGGTCACAGATCCAAGTTCATAGACAATGTGGAAGGGAGAGAGAACGGGGGAAAAGAGGGCTTAGTCAGGGAAGGCCTCATGGAACAGTTGTGACCTACTGTTATATTGTAATAATAATAGTAATTATTATTATTATTATGGTATCCATTAAGTGCTTACTATGTGCCAGGCACTGTATTAAGCACTGAGGTGGATACAAGCAAATCTGGTTGGACACAGTCTCTGTCCCACGTGGGGTTCACAATCTCAATCCTCATTTTACAGATGAGGCAACTGAGGCCCAGAGAAGTGAAGTGACTTGCTCAAGGTCACACAGCAGACAAGTGGCGGAGATGGGATTAGAACCCATGACCTTCTGACTCCCAGGCCCATGCTCTATCCACTGTGCTATGTATTGTACTCTCCCAACCTCTTAGTACGGTGCTCTGTTCATCTTAAACACTCAATAAATGATTAAATTAATGAAAGAATGACCTTAATAACGCTTTGAAGGTGCGGCAAGTTGAAGGCATAAAGAAGATATTTGAGTTGATAGTCCCTTAAGCACATTGTCAAGCAAAAAAAAAACGAGACTTGGTTACTCATTCCAGAAAGTCATAACGCTGCTCCCTAATGAAACCCAGATTTATTAAGTCATTTGAGAGCTTAATGAGCCATTGAGATTAGTGCCTGAAGTGAGCTAAAATCTGAAAGCCCGGTGCAACAAAAAGTGCTGGTCGGTGTTCATCGTTTGATGGCTGCAATGTCACCACAAAGATCATTTTTAGGGCAAGCAAACGCCTCTTCTCAATTTTTCTTCATTTGAGTTACTATCCGATATTACTAAACAGTTAATAGAATGAACTGTAGTCTGGGGCTTTTCAGAAATCCTTCAGCGAATTGATCCTATGACCTTTGCCGAGGCAGATATTTAGTTCGTGAAACGATTTCATCAGAAAAATGCACATAATTCCAACACACCAGCTGTTTCATACCATCTTGAGAATCACTTGATTGCCTAGCAATCTTGGTAAAGTGGAATCCCTGGTCAGCAATTAGCAGCCTTTAATTCAACCCACTACAATAAAAAAAAATCTCTAGCTATCATTAATCAGGAGACAACAAAGTGCAAAAGTAGCACCTTGTAATTTTGGAATGTTGGAATATTCTAGACTGTGGGCCCATTGTTGAGTAGGGATTGTCTCTATTTGTTGTCAGATTGTACTCTCCAAGCGATTAGTACGGTGTTCTGCACAAAGTAAGTGCTCAATAAATACATGCTCTGCACACAGTAAGCACTCAATAAATATGATTGAATGAGTATGCAGCTTTGAGAAACTCCAAGCAGTCCTTAGATATACCTAAAACTCCTCTCTAGTCCACCCAGTAATAATAATAATGATAATAATAATAATACTTGCTAAGCACTTGCTATGTGCCAAGCACTGTTCTAAACACTGGGGCAACACAAGAAAACAGTTTAGACACAGTCCAAGTCCCACGTGGGGCTCACACTCAATCCCCATTTTACAGATGAGGTAACTGAGGCATAGAACAGTGAAGTGATCTGTCCACGGTCACTCAGCAGATATGTGACAGAGCTGGGTTTAGAACCTCTGTCCTTGTGACTCTCAGGCCCATGCTCAATCCACCTCATAGTGTTTCTTGAGTCTTCAAAAAAAAATGACAATCTTACTTGGAGATTAAAATAATCATTCCCAATCAATCAACCTATCAAAAGTATTGAATGCTTACTGTGCAGACCACTGTACTAAGAGCTTGGGAGATTCCAATATAACAATATAACAGAATTGGTAGACACATTCCCTGCTCATAATGAGCTTACAGTCTAGAATAAGAGGCAGACATTAATATAAATAAATAAATTATGGATATGTACATAAGTGCTGTGGGGTTGAAGGAGGGTTGAATAAAGAGAGCAATTCAGGGTGACATAGAAGGGAATGGGTGAAGAGGAAAGAAGGGCTTAGTCAGGAAAGGCCTCTTGGACCAGATGTGCCTTCAATAAGGCTTTGAAGCTGGGGAGAGTAATTGCCGGTCAAATCTAAAGAAAGAGTGCCTTCCAGGCCAGAGGCAGGATGTGGGCAAGAGTCAACAGTGAGATAGATGAGATCAAAGCACAGTGAATACGTTGGTATTAGAGGAGTGAAGTGCAGGGGCTGAATTGTAGTAGGAATTGAGGAAGGTAAGGTACTAAGGTTAGCTAGCAAACTAGTAATCCTTGTGATTTTTATCCCGAATGCCTCCAGGCCTAACAATCCATGCTTTAAGGTAGGCAGGTTTTTGTTGTGCCAATGGAGTCCTGAATTTAAAGGGGCCCCATCTGCTCAATTTGCTTCCTCTCCCAGATACTCCTGGGAAATGTATTCCTTAGGTGAGGTTATCCTACTTCCTTTCCGTAGCAGTGAGTGACATTGACCATCTCAGGAACATAATCTTCTACCTCACCACTGATGGTGCTTGTCCCCTCCCTCTTCCCAAGTTTTGAGCCTGCTGAGGTCCAGGATCTGGTTTAAAATGAGTGCTGGAAAGGAAAAGTTGTGTGAATATGCCAGGGCATCTTCCTTCCTCTTGTCCAAAAAAACAAAGAAAGCTTGGTTGCTTTCATGGCCAGATCTTGCTGATGAAGAGATCTGGTTCCAATCCAATCTCTGTCCTTGGCCTGTTGGGTGACCTCAGCAAACAGAATCAATTGATGGCATTTATTGAGTGCTTACCATTGGCAGAGCTCTGTCCTGAGCTCTTGAAAAAGTCCAGTGCAACAGAATTAGTGGACATGATTCTTGCCAATAAGGATCTTACAGTATAGAAAGGAAGAGAAGAAGCTGTGTGGCTTAATGGAAACAGCATAGGCCTGAGAGTCAGATAACCTGGCTTCTATTTCTGGCTCCACCACTTGTCTGCTGTGGATGTAGGGCAAGTCTCACATCTCTGTGCCTCAGTTACCTCATCTGTAAATGGAGATTAAGATTGTGAGCCCCATGTGGGAAAGGGACTGTGTCAAACCTGATTAGCTTGTATCTACCCCAGGGCTTAGTACACTGCCTGGAACATAATAAGCACTTAACAGTTACCATGAAAAAAAAATGGTGACTGACTCCCAGGATGCATGCTTTCAACATGGAGATTCTGACTGAAAGTCTCTGGACCCACAGGTAAATTCAGAACCCTCCAATAACCTTGTGGTGTACAGCCACGAATACAACCCAATATAGTGGAAATCTCCAAGAAGTCAGGTGACCAATATAGTTATTCTACTTGTACATTCAAGAGACCAATGCACTAATTCCCTTGGTTGTTTCCTGCATTAAATGAAGCTTAAATAAGAAGCTCTCATTTGAAGGACATCATCAATCAGTGGAATTTCTCTAGATTGTAAGCGTGTAATGGGCAGGAATTGTGTCTACCAACTCTGTTACATTGTACACTCCTACTAAGCACTCAATAAGTATGATTGATTGATTAACTGAGCTCTTACTGTATGAGCTCTTACTTACAGAGCACAATATTAATCGCTTGGAAGAGTACAATATAACAGAGATGGAAGACACATTCCCTCTCCACCAGGAACTTCCGGTCTACAGGGGAGGACAGATATTTGTAATCACTAATTCCTTTCTTTTGGTTCCTTCTACCCATCACCATCCCCAAAGTATATTTTATCACTGACTCGGGATAGGAATTTCAGAAAGTTGAAAAGGCTTAACGTTTTGGATAAAGAGAAACAAGTGGAGTTTTTGTGGCCAGAAAGATTTGTACTGCTGTCTAGTAGCACAAAATACATCATGACCAAAAATTATTTTCCAAATATAGATCTAAGCCCCCAGGCTATATTCTGAATTTGATGAAACATTTTCCCTTTATTGACAGGCTTGTGATTTTGCCTGTTGCTACTTGGTTTTCCTCCCATCTCTCTGGCCGTTCATTCTCAGTCTCCTTTGTGGGCCCCTCCTCTGTCTCCCACCCACTAACTGTGGGGGCCCCTCAGGATTCAGTTCTGGGGGCCCCTCAGGATTCAGTTCTTGGTCCCCCTCCCTCACAGAACTCACTGATCCCATGGCTTCAGCTACCACCTCTATGCGGTTGATACCCAAATCTACATCTCCAGCCCTGATCTCTCACCCTCACTACAGACTCACATTTCCTCCTGACTTCAAGTAATCTCTTCTTGGACATCCTCCTGTCACCTCAAGCTCAACATGTTAGGGCTTTATCCTTGACTCCCCTCTCTCAGTCAACCCACATATTCAATCCATCTGTCGGCCCCACCTTCACATCGCTAAAAGCTGTCCTTTCTTCACCATCCAAACTGGTACCACGTTAGCACAGTCACTCATCCTATCCTGACTGGATTACTGCACTAATCCCCTTGCTTACCTCCCAGCTTCCTGTCTCTCCCCACTCCAGCCCAAACTTCACTCTGCTGCCGGGATCATTTTTCAACACAAACACTCAGGACATGTTTCTCCAGTTCTCAAAAAACACCAGAGGTTGCCCATCCACCTCCACATCAAACAGAAACTCCTCACCGTTGGCTTCAAAGCACTCAATCACCTTGCCCCCTCCTACCTCACACCTTGCTACTCTCCTACTATAACCCAGCCTGCACACTTTGCTCCTCTAATGCTAACCATTTCACTGTGCCTCGATCTTGTCATTCTCCCTTTCCCACATCCTGCTTCTGGCCTGGAACACCCGCCCTCCTCAAATCCTACAATTACTCTTCCCTCTTCAAAGCCTTAATGAAGGCAAATCTCCTTCAAGAGTCCTTCCCTGACTAAGCACCCCCTTCCTTTTCTCCCATTCCCTTCTGTGTCGCCCTGATTTGCATCCTTTGTTCTTCCCCCATCCCATCCCCACAGCACTTTTGTACACATCTGTCATTTATTTATTTATATTAATGTCTGCACCCCCCACCTCTAGACTGTAAACTTGTTGTGGGCAGGGAATGTGTCCGTTCATTGCTGTATTGTGCCCTCCCAAGTGCTTAGTACAGTGCTCTGCACACAGTAAGTGCTCAATAAATACAACTGAATGAATGAGTGAATAAATGAACAAGATTGAAACTCACAGTTATCCATCATAGGCCTTCCCAGACTGAGCCCCCTCCTTCTTCTCCCCCTCCTCCCCCTCCCACCCCCCCACCCTACCTCCTTCCTCTCCCCACAGCACCTGTATATATGTTTGTACATATTTATTACTCTATTTATTTTACTTGTACATATTTACTATTCTACTTATTTTATTTTGTTAATATGTTTTGTTTTGTTGTCTGTCTCCCCCTTCTAGCCTGTGAGCCCACTGTTGGGTAGGGACCATTTCTATATGTTGCCAACTTGCATTTCCTAAGTGCTGAGTACAGTGCTCTGCACACAGTAAATGCTCAATAAATACGATTGAATGAATGATCACATTTCAAAGTACCATACTGAAATTTTCCCATGAATGTGAGTGTAGCCCCTTTCAGCTCTCACAGAGGAAATGGGTTCAAATCCTAGCTCTGCCACTTGTTTGAACTTGGTCAATTCATTTAAATTTTCTGTGCCTCCGTTACCTCATCTGAGGTAAAAGGGGAATTAACAGTGTGAGCCCCAGGTGGGACATAGACTGTGCCCAACCTGATTAGCTTGTATCTACCCGAGTGCTTGGTACACTGCCTAACACATTGAAAGCATTTAACAAATATCATTAAAAAAAAATTAAAACTTCTCTGTGTCTCTGTATCTCCAACTGTAAAATGGGAATTAAATACTGTTCCTTCTCCTACAGAGACTGTGAACTCAATGAGGGACAAGAGGTGGGTACGACCTGATTATCTTGTCTCTACCCCAGGACTTAGGACAGTGGTTGACACACAGTAAGGACTTAATAAGACCTTGTTATCATTATTATCATTACCATTCTTACCATTCTTATCACTATTATCACTACTAGATGGTAGATGAAATGATGCAAGTGGATGAGTTCCCCAACAGAAGCTGTGTAAAGTGAGAAAAGTAGAGATTCTTGTAGGATTCCCTTAATTAAAGAGTGAGGGGAGAAAAAAGTGCCAGTAAAAGAAACCAAGAAGAAGTGCTCAGAGAGTTAGGAAGAATACCAGGAAAGGGAAAGAGTAGTTAAGCACTTACTATGTGCCAAGTACGGTACTAAGCCCTGAGTTAGAGACAATCAGGTCAGACTCTCTCTCTGTCCCAAATGGGGCTCACTGTCTAACGTAGGATGAAGAACAGGTACTGAATCCCCACTTTACACATGGGGGAACTGAGGCACAGAGAATTTAAGTGACCAGATCATGGCCACACAGTAGGGAGGTGTGAAACAGGGACTAGAACCCAGATCCTCTGACTCCCAAGGCCCAGGTTTCTCCACTATCCACACTGCTTCTCAGTCCCCTGTAGCACTTATGTACATATTGACTTGAATAATCTCTTATACCAGCGCTTACTCATTCACAGAGCTACCTTCTGGTGATATTTCTCCTTCTGTCAGTCAGTCAGTCAATCATATTTATTGAGTGCTTACTGTGTGCTGAGCACTGTATTAAGCGCTTAGGAGAAGACAATGTAACAATAAAACAAATGCATTCCCTGCCCACAACAAGCTTATAGTCTCCTATTATTATTGTCATCCTCACCTCTAAAGCATATTGTGATGTTCTCCTTTGTTGGGTTGTAAGCACCAGAGGTCAGAGTTAATATTCTTTGAACACCATTGTACTCTCCCCAAGTGCTATGTTACAGCGCTGTGCATAAAGTAGATGATCATCAAATACTATGATCGATTGATTCTCTGACTTCATTCTCTTCAGTTTGTGAGCAAAGTAGTAATTGTAATAATATTTATTAAGCATGCAGAGCCCTGTGCTGTATTGTTGTATTTGAAAAACATAGAACATACTCTGTGGTGACCCCTTTTTGAATTTTGTACTATTTAACCTTTTCTTGATATACATACTGGACCAGATTCCCACAGTACAGAGACAACTCGACTTCAGTTCATAGACCATTGGATTAGTTTCAAGATTTCAGAAAGGGGCCTTCAAATGCAGAGGGGGATATTGACATGTTAAAAAAATCTAGTGTGAATTTTTAGAGCAGTCATGGAAATGAATCTATGAACACATAGTAGCAAAAATCACAAGATTTGTTAGGCCACCAGAATACTTCCTGTGTAAAGCTGGTTGTATAGACAAATTTCAGGTTCCTTTTCTTCAAAGCATTTTCTTCAAAATTCCAATGAAGTAGTAGCTATACACCATCTTAAAAAATCCTACTTAGCTGCCTCCATTATTGTTTGGCATTTGGAATGTCAAAATCAGTTGGCAAGAGAATCCTTGCAGCATCGCAGAGAAGACAAGCATATTATTAATGGAAGATTTACTTTGTTCACAATCTGAAATCCTGCAGTTCCAAGGTACCAAACACTGCACATATTTCAGATATTTCTTGAATTAGCAATTCATCAGAGGAGGCTTTAGTAATTTTGTATACATTTTAAAGTGTTTTATATTCAACAGTAAATAAGGAGCAATGCAATATATATTGAAGCACCTACCAACATCAAAATCTTCTGGAAAGCAATGCCTCTATAAATATAGAACAATCTAACCACTATGCGCCAACAACTTCATAGTTGGGAAACTATGCATCGGATAAACAATGAAATTAAACACATAAAACATGGTGCATTTAAATATTTAAATGACATATTTCAAACAAAGTACATTAAGAGAGCTTTTCACATGGCCTTGGGGGTTTTTTTTAAAGGGAAAAACGTGAGATGTGTTCACCTTTCTGAGTGTATGTTCCTTTGGTGAATTGAACAAACTTTAGACAATAATGCTATTCTCTTCTATACTTTTTCAAAGTTTTAGACTTCTTAGAAGCTATATTGTTTAGAAAGAATAAACTGTGGGTCTTCCAAAAGTGTTCCTCTCCCACTCATCTGCCCTGAGTGCTTTGGATCTTCTGCACACATCTTATTTTGATTTTCCTATTCCAAAAATGATCAAATAAGGACTGTGTTTCCCCAACAACGTTTCTATGGCAAGAACATCTGACGAGTGCAACTTTATCTTCTTAAGTATCTCATCTCTTTCTTGCTGTGGCAAGTCTACAGAATAAAAGAACATTTAACACGCACCAACCTCATTTGGTCTGAGACTCCAAGAATTGCAAGGTGAAAGTGCAGTTTTAAATAATTGAAAGGGAAGAACAGCGAGGTTATCTGGACTTCTGCCACCAGCAAATGAATTGGAATTCTCCCTGAATGCTATGAAATCTGCACAACTCCTATTAGGAGTCTTCTGGCTCTTGCTGCAGAAATAGGCATTTTGTTTGCTACAGATTTCGCAGTGTCCTGGTTCATGTGAGGCTGGTGCATTGCATATGCTTGACTATTTTGGAGTTGCCATGGCAGGGAGGAGATGAAATATTTTTCTTGCAGGAGCTTCACTCTGTTACAGGGCTCTTTATTTTAGCCTTCCTGGCCTTATGACGCAGTTTTATAGAACAGATTTGGAAAGCTCCTTTGATTTTTTTTTCATTTAGAATAACTCCCATCTCAGCTCCTTTGAGAGGTTTTGAGGTGCACTTGGCTATTATCTAGCATATGGGTTCTTCAAACTACTACATGCCCACAAGTCTAAAATATATGATTCTTAGCCAAGAAAGAATGCTGATAAATATTGCCTCTTTCTCCGATTCTTTGCCCTACCCAGCTCCATTCAGACCCACGGTCTCTTCCTCCTTCCCTTAATCTTTTCTTTCATTTATTCTCTGAAATGTTTTCTTTCTCTCCTGGTAATGACATATTATTTTGAAATAACCCAGGTAAGCAAATGTAGTATTACCTCTTTTCCCACACAGCCACTTTTTGATTTTGCTGGAATTGTACACAGATGTATTTTTCTGATTGAACTCTGAGCGACTTCAGTGAAAAGTTGAGGCATGAGTCATCGGCACCTCGCTTTGTGACTTTGGACAGGTCACTTGATTTCTTTCTGCCTCAGTTTCCTCAACTGTAAGGGAGGGAGGGAGGAGTTAGAGGAATACTTAGAAATAGACCTTCTGGCCTGGTCTCCATAATGAGTTTAGATGTCAGTTAGCTCAAACAATTATGAACAGGAAAGAACTCTAATTGTAATAAAGTGGTCTGAATTCAGTGTGCCTTCCATTATAGAGAAGGCTGAATCTACTCCCTCAAACGATTGACTGCATTTCATGTGAGAATGTATTTCTACATGCTACATCTTCCTTCATCCCCAAATTTAGGATTTTTAAAAGCATTAAGCCATGGATAGTAATGACTAATTTACCAAATAAATGCAACTGAAGGAATTGTCAATCACCTAGAGGAAACATGACTCAGAAGTACTCAGGAGGGAGATTAAAATTACTTTCAGTCTTCTCACATTCTTCTATTCTAAGAAAAGTTCTGGCTAAAGGCTCATTTTCCCTCCTACTCAGACAGACCACGGCTCTTCCATTATTAAAGCCCTTCTATTATTCTTATTGTTATCATTGTTATTATCCTTTTTTTAAGCACTTACCAGGAAGCCAGCATTATTCTAAGCAATGGGGTAGATATAAGCCTACCAAATCGGACCCAGTTCCTGTCCCACACAGAGCCTGCAGTCTAAGTAGGAGGGAGAACAGGTATTTAATCCCCATTTACAGTTGAGGAAACTGAGGCAGAGAGAAGTCAAGTAAAGTAAAGTAAGTTGCCCAAAGTAAAACAGTAAGCAATTGGCAGAGCCCAGAGTCCTCTGACTCCCAGGTTCATTCTCTTTCCACTAGAGCATGCTTCTAAAATCCCGCCTTCTACAATTCATTCCAACACCCCATCATGTCCCTTAGCATTTACATGTTAGTCTTAACCTCAGCATGAACGTACATATTGCTAAGTCACTCATTCAATCATATTTATTGAGCGCTACTGTGTGCAGAGCACTGTACTAAGGCACTTAAGTCCTGCCATTGTCCCACTGGTCTGAGAATCAAGAGACCTGGATTCTATTCCCAGGCCTGCCTGGAGGGGCTATACCAGCAGTGGTGGAGTTTTCCAACTGAAAAATCACTTTGGGTGTTTTACGAAATGGACAAGCCCAGCAGGAACCTTGAAAAATAGCTGTCTGACAAGGATGACAAAAATAGCACCGGTTCCCAAGGCAACAGGTTAGGGCTCTGTGGCCCAGCCTTGGCGTTATGCTGTGGGCAACTTTGGCTGTAAATAGGTTCTACCTGTAAAAAGCTTGGCAAGTGCTAATAGTAATTGCGGTATTTGTTAAGTGCAAACTAAGTGCCAGGCACCGTACTAAGTGCTGGGGTGGATACAAGCAAATTGAGTTGGGCACAGTCCCTGTCCCAGGTAGGCGCTCACAGTCTCAATCTTCATTTTACGGATGAGGAAATTGAGGCCCAGAGAAGTGAAGTGACTTGCCCAAGGTCACACAGCAGACAAATGATGGAACCGGAATTAGAACCCAAGACCTTCTGACTCTGGCCCGTGTAATATCCACTACACTACACTGCTTCTCATGCTGCTTTAGTGGGGAGACAGATACTAAGATAACTTAGAGATGGTAGGATGAAAGATAAAACAATCGATCTGGACGTGAGTGACCTTTCCTAAGAGATGAGAAAGAAATTTCTCTCAATTTCTATAGGAAAAAATTGATGCACAGCTAGGTCAATTTACTGCCAAGATTGCAGAATTTACAAGGAGCCAACCTAATGACAAAGTGTCAAATGTTGTGGAATCAACATGGTTCACGACCCTAATGAATACTCCTCATTAACCAGTTAAAAATAGGAGAGTTTACCACTTATGCTGTCTGTACCAGAGCAGCCAAGTTGGAGGTCATTAACGGCTCTGCCTCTTATCTGCTGTTTGAACATGCACAGCATGGTTCAGTGGAAAGAGCACGGGCTTGGGAGCCAGAGGTCATGGGTTCTAATTCCGCCTCTGCCACTTGTCAGCTGTGTGACTTTGGGCAAGTCACTTAACTTCTCTGTGCCTCAGTTACCTTATCTGTAAAAAGGGGATTAAGACTGAGCCCCACATGGGAAAACCTGATCACCTTGTATCCTCCCTCCCGCCAGTGTTTAGAACAGTGCTTCGCATATAGTAAGCACTTAACAAATGCCATCATCATTATCATCATCATCAAGTCACTTAACTTTCTGTGCCTTGGGTACCTCATCTGTAAACTGGGGATTAAGACTGTGAGCCCTATGTGGGACAGGGACTGGGTTCAACCTGATTAGCTTGTACCTACCCCAGTGCTTAGTAGAGTGCCTGGCACATAGTGGGCACTTAACAAATACCACAATACAACCCCAAAAACGATGCCCTTGGTGTGTCTTCTGACTGACCCAGAAATCCTCTAAGGGAGAAGTGAACAACATGTATGGCTTTCCTCAATCCACACCCAGCCACCCTAGAGAAGCAGCATTGTGTAGTGGATAGAGCATGGGCCTGAGAGTCAGAAGGTAATGGGTTCTAATCCCTCCTCCACCACTTGTTTACTGTGAGACCTTGGGTAAGTCATTTCATTTCTCTGGGCCTCAGTTACCTCATCTGTAAAAAGAATGGGGATTAAGAGTGGGAGCCCAATGGCTATGTCCAACCTGATTAACTTGTATCTACCCCAGTGCTTAGAACAGTGTGTGGCATATAGTAAGCACTTAACAAGTACCATAATCATTATTACTATTTAGAGACCTCTCTAAGTTCCCCGAGGGGGTTGAATTGGGAGGATGTATGGCTGGGAACTGGAAGCGATCCCAAAGTGCTCTCTGTCAGACAGGCAAACATGCTGATGGTGAAGTTTGCGGAGTAGGTTCTGCGGTGGGACTGATTCCAAAAAACATTATTCTAGCGTGCCTGGAGCAATCCCTGCTAACAATGGCATGGCACTTAATTAAATTTGAGTTTGCCCTGAACAGATGCGGGTCAAAAAAAGGAATTTTCCCTTGGAAAAAAATATTTCAAAAAAGTATGTTTGTCGTAGACTTGGCGTATCTGTGAACAATCACCTAAAATCCCACAAAAGCTTTTTAAAGTTCCTAATTCTATGAAAAGTGCCCTGAAATCTCTGCCAATCACAGCAGTGAAACATAGCAACTCTTTTTAAATGATACTATCAACATCATGTACTCCAATTTCTGAATTCATATCCTTCGCTGAGGCATTTATGTTCTGTAGTGAAATTTTTCTCCACAGGATTCAATACCTGTTCCCCCTCCTACTTGGTGACATCCACATGGAACAAGGACTGTATTCAGTGTGATTGTTTTGTATCTACCCTAGCACTTAGAACAATGCTTGACATATACTAAGACCTGAACAAATGTGTGTATATATATATCCTTTTTATACATAAATATATACATACATATATATACATACATATATATCTACAGATGCAGATATAGATATGTAAATATCTATACACATAGATAAATATGGGTAATCCTCAGCCTAGATAATAACTTTAAAACTTTTATTCAGTCATTCATTCAATCATATTTATTGAGCACTTACTGTGTGCAGAGCACTGTACTAAGCGCTTGGGAAGTACAGATCGGCAACAGATAGAGACAGTCCCTACCCAACAACAGGCTCTCACTCTAAAAGGGGGAGATAGACAAAAAAACAAAACAAAACAAGTAGACAGGTGTCAATACCAACAGAATAAATAGAATTATAGCTATATACACATCATTAATAAAATAAATATATTTATATCATGCTTTATATCATGCTGCCCCTCAACATTGAATATGTAGACTTCTCAATGGTATAATAAGATCAGAGAGTAAAAGGCATTTTTTTCTCAAATAATTACTGAATTTAAATTTTGAACAGTTAATTTTTTAAACTTTTTATCCTTATGTCAAATGCTTGGAGCTCTTTCTATTTCTCTAACATTCTTGTCCTATGATACTGTTATGTATGTAAATATATGTAAAATTTACTAGCCCCATTTCAAAAATTTTCAGATTTTTTTTCATATGGAAAACTTTTTTCCAACTTCGGGAATTCATTTACATTTCATTTGCATTTCATTTACACAATTTCATTTTACATTTGTAACCTCCCTCTGAAAGAACACTCCAGTCTCTGAGAAAGAATATGCCGATTTCCTCCAGCAATGATAGAAATGAGAGATCGTTTTTACTGCTCATTAGAAAGCCACCACTTCTCATCTTTTCATATCTGTAAAAACACCTAAAGATAGCAGGAGTTATTCATTAATCTGCCTAAAAGATAATCGTGTATGTATTACAAACAATAAAGGTTTGTCCTTGAATAACTATTTAATGCCCTAGTCTGGATAATAAAAAGGTGGGTTGAACCTAGCAAAGAATAGAACTAATTATTGCACCGTGGCCTTTAAGATGCCACACTACTGGAGTCTTGAAGAAGGAAAAATTGTTGGATGGTGATGGAATAAAGACGTGTATTGAGGAGCGTTTAGTATGACTCAGTTGATAGCATTCTTGCCTTTGGGCTGGGAGGTCACGATTACAACAAAGCTTTTGCTCTTTTCCATTACTGCACCAGTGCACAAATGTATTCTAGGGAGCCGCAATATGCCATACAGTTAAAGAAGTATTGAATACCATTCTATTTTATTCATTAAGTGAAACAATAGGATAGAGCATTTTTTCTTGAAGGTTTTTCAACATGCCTTTTGTGGCTATTCAATTGGGAAGTTGGGATACTGGAACAGAGAAATAAACAAAATGACAAACCTGGCATTCAACGCCAGGTATTTCTCTTCTCTCGATTCCTGTAATGGTTTCCAGGGGCTCTTCTTTTAAACTGTGCTGATACAGTTTTGCTTGCCTATGAATCATAGTGATGCCCTGATGGGATTGTAGCCAGAGAGCCTCTTATCGCTCACCACAAGAAAACCCTGTGTAAAATAATGAGTTGGATAATACATAAACCAATCATGCTGTCAACACATTTCCTCCTATTTAGGCATCATGGCATTCCACACTACTTTACACTGTGGCATAGCAAAGCAAACAGGATAGATTCTCAAACCCTTGCCATTGTGGATTTGGTTCATTTTGGAATAAATAATCTTCTGAGAAAAGAAAAAGGAGTTTGGGAAGTACATTACCAGAAAAGGTATATTATTCCCACCGAAGAAGTATTATGACATGATCCTCCACTCTGTTTCACTGAACCCTTCTTTTTTTATACAGTATTTCAATAGATATTAAATTTATATGAAGCATGCATCTTAAATCATTTCTGGAAATACTATTGAATTGAGAATTTCAATTCATTAATCAATCAGTGGTATTGATTGAGTGCTTACTACGTGTAGAGCAATCAATCAATCAATCAATCGTATTTATTGAGCACTTACTGTGTGCAGAGCACTGTACTAAGTGCTTGGGAAGTACAAGTTGGCAACATATAGAGACAGTCCCTACCCAACAGTGGGCACCGTACTAAGCATTTGGAAGAGTACAGCACATCAGAATTAGCAGACATGTTCTCTGCCCACAATGAGTTTATGGTCTAGAAGGGGAGACAGACATTACTATAAACAATTTATAATATAGAATTTATAGATATGTACATAAGTGTTGTGGGGTTGAGGATGATGTGAATATCACATGCCCAAAAGTCAGAGACCATGTGCAAAGATGACGACTTTCCAAGCGCTTAGTACAGTGCTCTGCACACAGTAAGTGCTCAGTAAGTATGATTGAATGAATCAGTGACTGACGAAGAAGGGTTTAGGAAGAGGGAGCTAGGGGTTTAATTGGGGAAGGCTTCCTGGAGGAGATGTGACCTTAATAAGCCTTGAAAGGTGCAGAGAGTGGTGGTCTGATGTATATGGAGGGAGAGAGAGTTCCAAGGTAGAAGGAGGATGTGAGAAAGGGATTGATTGTGAGATAGATGAAATCAGGGCATACTCAGTGAGTAAGCTGGCACTAGAGCAGCATGGCATAGTGGATAGAGAACAGGCCTGGGAGTCAGAAGGTCATGCGTTCTAATCCCAGCTCTGCCACTTGTCTACTGTGTGGCCTTGGGCAAGTCACTTCACTTCTCAGGGCCTCAGTTACCTCATCTGTAAAATATGAAATTAAGACTTTGAGCCCCATGAGGGACAGGGACTGAGTCCAACCTGATTTGCTTGTATTAGACTATGATCCTGTTGTTGGGTAGGGCTTGTCTCTATCTGTTGCCGAATTGTACTTTCCAAGTGTTTAGTACAGTCTGTGCAGAGCACTGTACTAAGCGCTTGGGAGGTACAAGTTGGCAACATATAGGGACGGTCCCTACCCAACAGTGGGCTCACAGTCTAGAAGACTATTATTATTCTTATTATTATTATTAATAGGATTGACTGACGGAGGGAATTGTCTTTAGAGTCCACCTCTCAGCCTCGCCAGGGGCCAGAGTCTCAGATGGGTGCAGTTAAAAATTATTTATTTTCTTCCAGCAGGCAAACCCTCATGGATTTGATTTCCCCCTCCGAAGGTCAGGGAGAGAACTCTGATTATTTTCCTGCTTACCTCCTTCCCCTCCCCACAGCACCTGTATATATGTATATATGTTTGTACAGATTTATTACTCTATTCATTTATTTTATTTGTACATATTTCTTCTATTTATTTTATTTTGTTAATATGTTTTGTTTTGTTCTCTGTCTCCCCCTTCTAGACTGTGAGCCCGCTGTTGGGTAGGGACCATCTCTCTATGTTGCCAACTTGTACTTCCCAAGCGCTTAGTCCAGTGCTCTGCACACAGTAAGCACTCAATAAATACGACTGAATGAATGAACTCTATTCTATTCCAATTTGCTATTCTATTTATTTTATTTTGTTAATATATTTTGTTTTGTTGTCTGTCTACCCCTTCTAGGCTGTGAGCCCACTGTTGGGCAGGGACCGTCTCTAGATGTTGCCAACTTGTACTTCCCAAGCGCTTAGTCCAGTGCTCTACACACAGTAAGCGCTCAATAAATACTATTGAATGAATGAACTCTATTCTATTCCAATTTACTATTCTATTTATTTTATTTTGTTAATATGTTTTGTTTTGTTGTCTGTCTCCCCCTTCTAGACTGTGAGCCTGCTGTTGGGCAGGGACCGTCTCTCTATGTTGCCAACTTGTACTTCCCAAGCGCTTAGTAAAGTGCTCTGCACACAATAAGCGCTCAATAAATACTATTGAATGAATGAATATGTATATATGTTTGTACGAATTTATTACTTTATTTATTTATTTTATGTGTACATATTTCTTCTATTTATTTCATTTTGTTAATATGTTTTGTTTTGTTCTCTGTCTCCCCCTTCTAGACGGTGAGCCCACTGTTGGGTAGGGACCGTCTCTATATGTTGCCGACTTGTACTTCCCAAGCGCTTAGAACAGTGCTCTGCACACAGTAAGTGCTCAATAAATACGATTGATTGATTGATTGATTGTTCTGCACACAGTAGGCGCTCAATAAATACGATTGAATGAATGGAGGAGCAAAGTGTATGAGCTGGGTTGTACTAGCCTGTAGTAGTAATACCTTATTATTTGGCATTTTAAGCTTTATATCAATCAATTGATAGTATTTATTGCACTTTTTATGTGCCGAGCACTGTACGAAGTGCTTAAGAAACTATAATACAACAGAGTTCAGAGACATGTTCCCTGCCCTCAACGAGCATACAGTCTAGGGTGGAAGTTCTTGAGAGCAGGACTCTTGTCTATTAATTCCCCTGAACCCTCACATGTACATTTGGCTGTGAACACTTTAAACATTTTGATACTCATCCCAGCCCCACAGCACTTATGTACATATCCTCTTACCCTACTCCTCCCTCTATCTGTAATTTATTTTAATGCTGGTCTCCCCCCTGTAAACTGTAAACTCCTCGTGGGGAGGGATTGTGTTACCAACTCAGTTGTATATTACTTTTCCTAAGCACTTAGTACAGGTCTCAATCAATCAATCAATCGTTTTTATTGAGCACTTACTGTGTGTGCACTGGGGAGAGTGCTTGTACGTAGTAAACACTCAACAAATACAAATGATTGATTGATTTGCTTCATTGATCTGGGATAGGGACCTAATTATCAGCACTAAGCATGGTGTTTTGATCACAGTGATCTCCTTCCTGCCAAGGTCAATGGCCTCTACTCCATCCTAATCCTCCGTGACCTCTCAGCTTCTTTCGACACTGTTGAACACTGGCTTCAAGGACACTGTTCTCTACTGGTTCTCCTCCTGTCTCCCTGGCCGTTCATTTCCAGTCTCTTTCACAGTTTCCTCCTCTGCTTCCCACCCCGTTATAATAACAATAATAACTATGGTATTTGTTAATTGCTTACTGTGTGCCAGGCACTGTACTAAGAGCTGGGGTGGATACAAGCAAATCAGGTTGGACACAGTCCCTTGTCCCACCTAGGGTTCACGGTCTCAATCCCCAATCTCAATAGGTGAGGTAACAAAGGCACAGAGGAGTGAAGTGACTTGACCAAGGTCACACAGCAGACAAGTGGCAGAGCCAGGATTAGAACCCATGACCTTCTGACTCCTAGGTCCGTGCTCTATCCTCTATAATAATAATAATAATGGCATTTATTAAGTGCTTACTATGTGCAAAGCACTATTCTAAGCGCTGGGGAGGTTACAAGGTGATCAGGTTGTCCCACGTGGGGCTCACAGTCTTAATCCCCATTTTACAGATGAGGTAACTGAGACACAGAGAAGTTAAGTGACTTGCCCAAAGTCACATAGCTGACAATTGGCAGAGCCGTGATTTGAACCCATGAATTCTGATTCCAAAGCCCATGCTCTTTCCACTGAACCATACTGCTTCTCTTGCTGCTTCTCATGGTGGGAATCCCTCAAGGCTCAGTTCTGGGTCCCCTTCTCCATCTTGGAGAACTCATTCACTCCCATGGTTTCAACTACCATCTCAATACAAATGATTCCCAAATATCCATCTCCAGCCTTGATCTCTCTCCTTCTCTGCAATATTGCCTTTCCTCCTGCCTTCAGGACATTTCTACTTGGAGGTCCTACCAACCACCTCGAACTTAACATGTCAAAAACAAAACTCTTTATCTTTGCACCCAAACTTCTACTCACTTTCCTGTCATTGTAGACAGTACCACCATTCTATCTGTCTCACAAGCCCATAACCTTGGAATTATCCTTGGCTCATTTCTCTCTTTCAACCCACAGATTCAATCTGTCACTAAATCCTGTTGGTTCAACCTTTACAACATGGCTATTATCTGAGCTTTCCTCTCTATCCAAACTGCTACCACGTGAATCCAAGTACTTATCCAGTCTTGACTATTGCATCAGCCTCCTTGCTGACCTCCCTGCCTCCTGCCTCTCTCCACTCTAGTCCTTACTTCACTCTACTGCCCAGATCACATTTCTACAGAACTCTTCAGTCCGTGTTTCCCCAATCCTCAAGAACCTCCAGTGGTTGCCCATCCACCTCCTCATCAAACAGAAATTCCGTACCTTTGGCTTCAAAGCACTCAATCACCTTGCCCCCTCCTACCGTACCTTGCCGCTCTCCAGTTACAACCCAGCCCATGAACTTCACTCCTCTAATGTCAACCAACTTAGAATACCTTGATCTCATCTATCTCACCACCAACCTCTCATCCACATCCTGCCTCTGGCCTAGAATACCCTCCCTCTTCATGTTTGACAGACCATGACTCTCCCCACTTTCAAAGCCTTATTAAAGGAAGATCTCCCCCAAGAGGTCTTCCCTGACTAGGTCCCCATTTCCTCTTCTCCCACTCCCTTCTGCACCACCCTTGTACTTGGATTTGTACCCTTTATTTTCCCCTCCTTCAACCTCACAGCACTTATGTACATATCCAAAATTTGTGCATTTATATTAATGTCTGTCTCCTCTTAACTTTAAGATCATTGTTGTGCATGGAATGTGTCTACCAACTCTGTTATATTGTACTCTTCCAAGCGCTTAGTATATGCTCTGCTCACAGTATGCACTCAATAAAACAATTGATCAATTGGTTGTTTGGCACATAATAATATTAATGATGGCATTTGTTAAGCACTTACTATGTGCAAAGCACTGTTCTAAGTGCTGGGGAGGATACAAGGTGATCAGGTTGTCCCATGTGGGGCTCACAGTCTTAATCCCCATTTTACAGATGAGGTACTTTAGGCCCAGAGAAGTTAAGTGACTTGCCCAAAGTCACACAGATGACAAATGGCAGAGGCAGAATTAGAACCCATGACCTCAGACTCCCAAGCCCAGGCTCTTTCCACTGAGCCACGCTGTCTTCCTCATAGCTAGTATTATTCTTAGTATTTTAAATTATTTTAATAACCAAAGCAGCCCTATCTACCTCTCCTGATATGAAAGATGAACTGATGCTTTTCAAGATGCTGTTGATGATGATAATGGTATTTAAGTGCTTACTATGTGCCAAGCACTGGGGTAGATACAAGGTAATCAGGTTGTCCCACATGGGGCTCACAGTCTTAATCCTCATTTTACAGATGAGGTAACTGAGGCACAGAGAAGTTAAGTGGCTTGCCTAAGGTCACACAGCAGACAAGTGGCGGAGCCAGGATTAGAGTCCACATCCTCTGACTTCCAAGCCCGTACTCTTTCCACTAAGCCACGCTGCTTCTCCCAGCTACTTCTCTGCTAAACATCCTTTAAACCCTTGGTTGCCAATAGGAGAGAACGTCAAGATTAGTTTGCTGATGACAATTCTGAGGTCAAAGAAGTAAGCGTCAAAATACAAGCAATCACCAACATCATATAGAGCCTCATGACCCTCAAAATAATAATAATAATTGTGGTTCTTGTTAAGTGCTTACTCTGTGCCAGCCGCTGTGCTAAATGTTGGGGCAGTCACAGGATAATCACACCAGAAACAGTGCCTGTCCCACATGGGGCTCATAGTCAAAGGGGGAGGGAGAACAAGCATTGGATCCCCATTTTACAGATGAGGAAACTGAGGCCGAGAGAAGGTAAGTGCCTCACCAATGTTGCACAGTAGGCAAGTGGCAGAGCTGGAATTAAAACCTAAATCTCCTGACCCCTAGTCCTGTGCTCTATCCACTAGCCATAAGCAGTTTTGCTTATTGAAACCTGTGTTGTGAAATTCAGGACAAAGCTAGGGAAAATCACAAGCGGTGGGAAAACAATGACACAAAATCAAATTGAGGACTTCTCACCCTTGGAAAATATATATGCATGCGTACGTGCTGCCTGGTCTCCATAAAATTTAGTCTGGGAGCTACAAGTGGGACAGGTACTGGGCCTGACCAGATTAATTTATATCTACCCCAGTGCTTGGAACAGTGCTCAATACATACTAAGAGCTGAACAAATATCATAATAATAATAATGCTGCCACAGCCCTGCTGGAGATTAAAGATACTCCACCCTCTTTACAAGACAAGAAGAGATTCTTAAAAAGATACCAAAAACATTTTTATGAGAAGCAGCATGGCCTAGTGATTAGAGCACGGACCTGGGAGTCAGAAGGACCTGGGTTCTAATCCTGCCTCAGCCACTTGTCTGCTGGGTGACTTTTGGCAAGTCACTTAACTTCTCTGTGCTTCAGTTACCTCAACTGAAAAATGGGGATTTAGACTTTGAGCCGTATGTGGGACATGGACTGTATACAACCCAATTGTCTTGTGTCTACACCAGTGTGCTTGGCACATAGTAAGTGCTTAACAAATCTCAATCATTATTATTATTGAAGAATCTCCTTGATACTTTCCAACACGGATGCATCACTCCATTGCTAAGTGGGATATTTGAGAAAAATAGGTTAACAATTAAAAAAAATCACACTCTCAGTAGCCCAATCTTCAAACAGCTCTGTGTGTGTGTGTGTGTGTGTGTGTGTGTGTGTGTGTGTGTGTGTGAATAAATGGGATACTTCATTCCAACTTAAAAAAAAATAAATCCAACCTAAAGTACCTAAAATATCCCTTAGACTTTTCAGCTTCAATCTCCTTTGCAAAAATATTAGGCAACAATATGCATAAGGGACAAATTGTTTTGTTAAAATAAAACATGACTCTGCCAAGCCTTCTAGCTATAGCAGGATTAAGGCATGATTGCAATCTATTTACCAGGCTATAAAAATGCTATTGGAAAAAGACAGGGTTGGATGTTTGGATTTGCTTTGGATACAAGTAAACCATATGAAATAAGAACTTTTAACCATTTCTTCATTGAGTTATAAAAGATCTAAGGGATGTTCACTCGAAATAAAAAAAAAGTTTGAATGAAGTCCTCAACATCGACAGACTCATCAGCAAAACACCCTTAGGAGTGAAGGATGCTAGAGAAAGCTCCAATTCTTTCCTGGATTCTCCACCTAAAACCAAACTATAATAATAATTATAATAATTGTGGTACGTACATATATATATACATATATATATATATATATATATATATAATGGTATTTGTTAAGCAAAAGGCTCACAGTCTTAATCCTCATTTTCCAGGCGAGGTACCGGAAGCACAGAGAAGTGAAGTGACTTGCACAAGGTCATACAGGAGACAAGCAGCCAAGTGGGAACTAGAATCCGGGCCTTTTGACTCCCAGGCCTATGCTCTTTCTACAAGGCAACGGCGGCCAGCTCCATGAGGAAGATCATTGGTAGGGAAAGCACAGAAGGAGTTC
Source organism: Tachyglossus aculeatus (assembly GCF_015852505.1). NCBI lineage: Eukaryota > Metazoa > Chordata > Mammalia > Monotremata > Tachyglossidae > Tachyglossus > Tachyglossus aculeatus. The sequence continues at coordinate 29,201,562 of NC_052079.1, read as the reverse complement.
ACATACCCATCCACTCCCTCTCTCTATGAAAGGTGAGAATTATGAGAAGCAGCGTGGCTCAGTGAAAAGCCTGGGCTTTGGAGTCAGAGGTCAGGGGTTCAAATCCTGGCTCTGCCAATTGTCAGCTGTGTGACTTTGGGCACGTCACTTCACTTCTCTGTGCCTCAGTTACCTCATCTGTAAAATGAGGATTAAGACTGTGAGCCCCCCGTGGGACAACCTGATCACCTTGTAACCTCCCCAGTGCTTAGAACAGTGCTTTGCACATAGTAAGTGCTTAATAAATGCCATTACTATTATTATTTTTATTATTATCCATGCTGAGTATCCGACACACTAGGGGTGTCAAACTAGGACTTGTGAGAACTCTCCAATCCTGACATGGCCTAGTAGGTAGAGCACGGGCCTGGGAGTCAGAAGAGCCGGGGTCTAATCCCGGCTCTGCCACTTATCTGCTGTGTGACCTTGGGCAAGTCATTGCACTTCTCTGTGCCTCAGTTCCCTCATCTGGAAAATGGGGATTAAGACTGTGAACTCCACGTGGGCCAGGGACCGTGAATGCAACCTGATTACCTTGTATCTACTCCCAGCACTTTAGAACCCCAAATACATTGTGCCACGTAGTGTTGGAGAAGGCTTTTGTGAACAATAATAATGTTGGTATTTGTTAAGCATTTACTATGTTCTAAGTGCTGGGGGAGATACAAGGTCATCAGGTGGTCCCACGCGGGGCTCACAGTCTTCATCCCCATTTTACAGATGAGGTAACTGAGGCACAGAGAAGTTAAGTGACTTGCCCAAAGTCACACAGCTGACAAGTGGTGGAGCTGAGATTAGAACCCCTGACCTCTGACTCCCAAACTCGGGCTCTTTCCACTGTGCCACGCTGCTTCTATGGACTTCTATGAATACCATGGACTGCCCAAAAAATTTACAGGTGGATTTTGGAGCAAATAAACCAAAGAGGTCTTTGGAAGGCCAAATGACTCGACTAAGATTAGCATATTTTGGACACATAATCAGGAGGACTAATTCTCTAGAGAAGACACTCTAGGAAAATTCCAGGGAAAACATGGAAGAGGTAGACCCGCAGCTGGATGGATAGAGACCATAACAACGATAATGGAAGAACTGTTAGAAAGGTTGCAGATTATGGTAGAGCCCAGGACGTTCTGGAGAAAGTATAATTGTGGAGTCACTATGAATAGGAAACGACTGGATGGCACTTCATAATAATAATAACCCCAGAGCTTAGAACAGTGCCTGGAACATAATAAGGGCTTAACGAATTCCATTTAAAAAAATACAATAATGCAGCAATGTGACCAGTAGATTACCTTCCTGTTTACTTCTTTGCCTGAAAATAGGGCTTGGTTGAGTGAATGGTTGAAGACAGAGCAATCAATAGCATTTATTGAGCACCAACTCTGTACAGAGCACTATACTAAGCACTTGGGAGAGTACAAGAGTAGGTATAATTCTTGCCCTCGAGGGCCTTACAATCTCAGCAGGGGAGACAGACACTAAGATAACTTCCAAGTAGGGGAAAGCAACAGTTTTAAAAAATATGCATAGAAGTGATACAAGGAGAGGAAGGGGGGAGTGGATCAAAGTACTCAGATGATATGGAAGAGTTGAAGTGGAGGTAGGATTGAGAAATAAGGAGGGGAGAAGCAGCATGGTTTAGTGGAAAGAGCAAGGGCTTGGGAGTCAGCGGTCGAGAGTTCTAATCCCAGCTCCGCCACTTATCAGTTTGTGACTTTGGGCAGGTCAGTTAACCTCTCTGTGCCTCAGTTACCTCATCTGTAAAATGAGGATTAAGACTGTGAACCCCATGTGGGACAACCTGATTACCTTGTATCTATCCCAGTGCTTAGAAGAGTGCTTGTCACATAGTAAGCGCTTAACAAATGCCATTATTATTATTATTATTATTAACAATGGGGTTACTTATTAAGCCTTTACTGTTTGCAGAGCATTGTACTAAGATTTTGGGAGAGTTCAATACAACAGAATTGGTAGACATATTCCGTATCCGCCCCCCTACCCCACCCCCCACCAAACCCGGTAGTCAGACAACCTGGGTTCTAATCCCGACTCTGCCACTTTTTTGCTATGCGATGTTGGGCAAGTCACTTCACTTCTCTGTTCTTCAGTTACCTCATCTGTAAAATGGGGATTAAGACTGTGAGCCCCATGTGGGACAGGGACTACGTCCAACCCGATTATCTTATATCTGTCCCAGCACTTAACAAATGCCACAATTATTATTATTATTAGACTCGCCCAAGCACTTAGTACAGTGCTCTGGATACAGTAAGTGCTCAATAAATAGGACTGATCGATTAAAGGGAAACCTCGGGGTAGATGTGATTGCATAATGGCTTTGAAGATTGGGAGATCAGTGATCTGCTGGCTTTGGAAGGGGGAGAGAGTTTCAGAAGGAGGGAAGGTGTGATCAAGATGTAAACTGTGAGAGAGATGACAATGAGGAACAGCAAATAAATGCTGCTTTACAGAGACAGTTAGAGGCACTGGAAACCACAGGGCCTTATAGAATCTTATATAAGTACTGAGCGCATGGCTTAACCTGACTCTATAAAGTTTAAAGAGGAAGGGGGAGTAATTGAGAAAGGAGGTGGGAACAGGCTGGTAAAGTATGGGGTGGGTGAGAATTCTAATTTTACTTGTGTTCCCGCCTTGGATGCAATTAGATTTTTAAAGCCTTTAAATATGCTTAGTATTTAAAGGTTTCATTTTTGGATCTGTTCAATATGAGATAATCAGCTTTTGAGGACATTCAAATTCAGCGAGAGCTTAGTCTCACTTGATGGAAAGCATAGTGTGTTTGTAAAGATGCAATTAATAGTAATAATGATGACAATAATCATGGTACTCGTTAAGCACTTGCTATGTGCCAAACACTGCTCTAAGCAGTACTTGGGGTAGATAATTGGGTTGGACACAGTCCCTGTCCCACATAGGGCTCACAATCTTAATCCGCATTTTACAGATGAGGGAACCGAGGCACAGAGAAGTTAAGTGACTTGGCCAAGGTCACACAGCAGAGAAGTGGCCGAGCCTGAATTAGAACCCATGACCTTCTGTCTCCCAGGCCCCTGCTCTAGCCACTAGGCTGTGTTGCTTCTCTAAGACACAGAGCAGTGAAGGGACTTGTACAAGGCCACACAGCAGGCAAGTGGCAGAGGGGAGATGAGGACCGAGGTTTCCCAGATCCCAGGCTCCTGCTCTTTCCACTAGACTACAGTGCTCCTCCTGGATTTGATGTGTAGCAAAGATTGGGCCTTGGCAAGTCACAGCAGACATGAAATGATATTATGATTCTAGCGGGGGCTTGGTCAGTGATTGTACTTTCCAAGTGCTTAGTACATTGCTCTGCACAAAGTAAGCGCACAATAAATACAATTGAATGAATTAATGAATTAATGAATGACCTTCTTCAGCAGTTAGTCCAGGAATAAAAATAATAATTATTATTGCCATCTTTGTTAAGCATTTACTATGTAGCAAGCACTGTACTGATCACCAGGGTAGACACAAGATAATCAGGCTGGACACAGTCCCTGTCTCCCATGGAGCTCACAGCCTAAGGGGAAGGGACAGCAGGTAGTCAATCCCCATTTTTACAGATGAGGAAACTGAGGCACCGAGACGTTAAGGGACTTGTCCAAGGTCACACATTAGGCAAGTGATGGAGTCAGGATTAGAACCCAGGTCCTCTGACTCACAGGCCCATGCTCTTTCCACTAGGCCATGCTGTAGAATCAAGGTACTCGTAAGATTACTATAATTCTAACACTTAAAACTGTTCACTTTCCAATGGCTTCTTCTCCACTGCTTTCAAACATGCTCGTGTCTCCCCTATCCTAAAAAAAAAACCACCCTCCTTTGAATCACGGTTCCCTCCAGTTATTGCCCCATCTCCCTACTACCATTCTTCTTCAAATTCCTTTAGTGAGTTGTCTATACTCACTGCCTCCACTTCCTCTCCAATTCTCTCCTTTACCCCCTTCGATCTAGCTTCTGACCTTTTTGCTCCATGCAAATCATCTTCGTAAAGGTCACCAGTGATCTCCTTCTTCCCAAATCCAGTGGCCTCTATTCCATCTTAATCTTCTTCGACACCTCAGCTGTCTTCAACACTGTGGACCACCCCTCCTTCTAGAAGCATTCTCCAATTCTGGCTTTACAGCACTTGCCTATCTATCTCACTGCTGACCTCTCACCCAAGTCCTGCCTCTGGCTTGGAACCCTCTCCCTCTTCATATCTGACAGGCCCGCCTCCGAAGCTTTATTGAAGGCACATAACCACCAAGATGCCTTCCCTGACTGAGCCCTGATTTCCTCTTCTCCCACTCTCTGCTGCATCACCCCTGCACTTGGATTTACACAATTCATTCACCCCTCCCTCAGCCCCACATGACTTACGTACATATCTGTAATTTATTCATTTATAATAATAATTTTGGCATTTGTTAAGCACTTACTATGTGCCAAGCACTGTTCTAAGTGCTAGGGTAGATACAAGGTAACCATGTTGTCCCGCCTGGGGCTAACAGCCTTAATCCCCATTTTACAGATGAGGTAACTGAGACACAGAGAAGTTAAGTGACAGATTGATATGTGGGTTGAACGAGTGAGATATCTATCAACCCTATTATATTGTACTCTCCCAAGTGCTTAATACAGTATACTCCATACAGAATGTGCTCATTAAATACCACTGATTGACTGACTGATTGGGAAAAAAAATTGAACAAATATAATTTAAATCGTGAGACAAGAAGGAAAAAGCAAAACAGTTCCAGGAAGACTGTCTGATCCCTTGGCAGCAACAAAATACATTGAGATACCATGCTAGTTCCTGCAGCCTCTTCTTTCTGAAAGCACTCCAACCAATCAACATGCAGATGAAAATAGCTCATTTCCCAGAATCACCAAAGCTCGGCGAGTTGACAATTAGCTTGAAGAAAATCAAGGTTATAACCAGCCTGCACCTGGCAAAGCCTATACACAACTAAAGATCGACAGCTGATGCAGAGCACTGAATGTTGTTACCCAACTCTGTTACCTGGGTAACACATTAGTGGCTAGTTCAGAGGCCGGGACAGACAAAGGACGGGGACAATAGAATCAAGGAAAACAAATCCTTTAACAGGTGCAGCTTCAGACATTTGGTCACACAAGGCCCTGAACATTTTTCTGCTCTCTCTAGGTCCATCCGAAATTAGTATGCTATGCTACACAACATTAGAAGACAGGTTAATAAACAGGAAGAAATCACCTGACTACAAAATAATAATGGAATCACTGTTTCTCACTTGGAGTCTCATTATTAGAGTGGTCAGGTGTGTGCTTTTCAAAACTCATCCAAGCTAGATTTTCCCTCCTACATGAAGGTATGAAGAGAGCTGGGAGGATGATGCACCTCAATCAATCAATCAGTAGCACTGACTGAGAACCTACTGGGTATCGAGGAATGTACTGGGTGTTTTAGAATGGGTCAATAAAATGGAGAGATGTGGTCCTCTCACTCAGGGACCTTACAAGCCAGCCACTTCCCATACCAGCAGAAGGATGCCAGGAGTGCTTGGAGATGGGCTGGAGATGGAGCTACCAGAATGCCTGGCAATCATTACCACCATCTCTTGTCCACGCTTATGTCCAATGCCCTCCCCATGGGACTCAAAGAATCACTATGGGAGGAAGCAGAGTTGGTGGCAGTCACGATCCATCTGAAGTATGGATCAAATGGAGAATAAGGAAACGTCAAAGGGAATGGGAGCTGGACTCTGCAACACCCAAGGGAGCCTTACCAAGCCTTCGTAAACTTTGGACTCAAGAACGGAACTCTACAAAAACAATTTATGCTATTTGAGTCAGGCAGTCAGTCAGTCGATCCTATTTACTGAGTGTTTTCTGTGTGCAGAGCACTGGATTAAATACTTGGGAGTGTGCAATGTGTAAGCCCGCCTCTAGACCTGAAGCACTGGCCAGGGAATGTGTGTATTGTTACATTGTACTCAGTGATAGTACTTTCCAAGCGCTTAATATGGTGCTCTGCACACAGTAAGCACTCAGTAAATATGGTTAAATGAAAAGAGGATTGAATGAACATTACCTGCCCACAACGAGCTCACAGTCTGGAGGGGAATACAGACATTAATTGAGAACAATAAGGACTAGTAGAGAGGTACAGTTTTTCTTTCGTGTACTTTGGAGGATATATATTCAATTTCTACTGCTTTTGTATTTTTACCAAGAAAACTCTTTGGATACACTACCGTAACGATTGCAGGTGGAGGTGGGGCGTTTTTGAGGAGAGATGTGTCCATGGTATTGCTTTGGATCAGAGACGTCTCATTTGTTCATTCATTCGATTGTATTTATTGAACACTTACTGTGTGCAGAGCACTGTACTAAGCACTTGGACAGTACAGTTCAGCAACAGAGACCATCCCTACCCAACAACAGGCTCACGGTCTAGACTTGACAGCATAAGACAAGAATAAAATGATGTGCCAAGGAATTCAATTTTGGTCAGCCCTTGAACTTGAAGAAATGCAGGCTCCGCCTCCACATTTTGAAGTATGAATCATTGATTAGCGTACCATATGAGCTCACTGAAGAACTCGGCTCTGATTCATCTCCCTGTTCAGACCGTTCTCTGACCCCGGCCTAAAGGAAAATCAGGCTAGAGTACAGTCCGCAAAAGGCCATGACTCCACTATGATCTCATTCTCTTTTTCCACTCAGTTTCTCAGAGAGGCAAGAAACCCAAGCTGCCAGAAGGGCTGGAAATGGAAATAAGATTGCCCCCATCTCTGAATATAGACCATGAAGATGTGCAGGTTCTGAGCTGACTCAGAGAAGTGAAAAGCAGTATTTACATGATTATAAAGCTTTTCTTGATTTCAGTCTTAATATAATAATAATAATGATGGTATTTGTTAAGCGCTTACTATGTGCCAAGCGCTGTTCTAAGCACTGGGATAGATTCAAGGTTATCAGGTTGTTCCACGTGGGGCTCACAGTATTAATCCCCATTTTACAGATGAGGGAACTGAGGCACAGAGAAGTTAAGTGACTTGCCCAAGGTCACACAGCAGACAAGTGGCAGAGTTGGGATTAATTGTACTTCCCAAGCGCTTAGTACAGTGCTCTGCACACAGTAAGCGCTCAATAAATACGATTGATGTTGATGACCTCTGAGTCCCAAACCCGTGCTCTTTCTACTAAACCACGCTGCTTCTCTTTTATATGCCTTCCAGTATTTGGCATATAAAAATATTCCCTGGTTCGCTTTGAAGGGGTCATTCAACCAAAGCTTCAGCAGCAGCAGGGCTTAGTGAAAAGAGCTCGGGCTTGGGAGTCAGAAGTTGTGGGTTCTAATCCCGGCTCTGCCACTAGTCTGCTGTGTGACCTTGGGCAACTAGTTTAACATATCTAAGCCTCAATTACCTCATCTGTAAAATGGGGATTAAGACTGTGAGCCCCAGGTGGGACAATCTGAATACCTTGTATTTACCCCAGCACTTAGAACAGTGCTTGGTAAATAGTAAGCACTTAATAAATACCATCATTATTATTAAGGGCTTAGTACAGTGTTCTGCACACAGTAAGCACTCAGTAAATACGACTGATGAATGAATTAAAACCAAGAATGCTCGGTGCAGATTCAGCACTGAATTGCAGACTATTGCCATCCAACCATCCAAGGAGCTAATGGGTCTCCCTTACTTCACCCTGTAGTTGCATTTTGGAAAAAGGCAGGATCAGTGTGCCCACCCAAAGCAAACATGGTACTGAGTGAAAAATACATTTTTGAACACACAGCATTGCCAATATTGGAAAAGCAGTGTTGCCGAATGGATAAAGCACAGGCTTCTGAGTCAGAAGGACTTTTTTATAGTATTTGTTAAGCACTTGCTGTGTGCCAGGCCCCTTTCTAACCTCGGTTCTAAACTAGACTCTACCACTTGCCCGCTGTGTGATCTTGGGCAAGTCACTTCACTGTGCTGGGCCTCAGACACCTCCTCTGGAAAATGGGGATTAAGACTGTGACACAAGTCACTTCACTTCTCTATGCCACAGTCCCCTCATCTGGAAAATGGGGATGGATACTGTGAGCCCCACGTGGGACATGGACTGTGTCCAACCTGATTAGCTAGCATTTACTCCAGGGCTTAGTGTAGTGCCTGGCACACGGTTAGCACTAAAATACCACTTTAGAAAAAAAAAATCTTAAATCCTTTGCCAATGAGAGCCTGCCTCCAAATTTAGGAAGCTTAGTGGATTTTGCCAATCCAGCTATCTGTTGAGGGGAGGGTCCCTGCTTAGTTGAGTCCACCTGTGACCTCACCAGAGTTGCAAACTGGCCACAGGCAGCTTGTCCAATCAGCTGAATCTTGAACCAAGATCATTTGAGAGAAACAAATACACACACACACACACAAACAGAGAGAGTGAGAGGGAGAGGGAGAGAGAGAGAGAGAGAGAGAGAGAGAGAGAGCCCCTCCCCCCGCAGCACATGCTGCTCTGAGTCACGTCAATGTGAATAAAATTTTCTCCCTAAAAAAAAAAATATGTGCTCTTTCAAACTAAGAAGTTGAGACACCTTTAGCGGTAAGTATTTTTTTCAGTTGGAGGCTGTTGCATAGGCTCCCCTAAATTCACCTATACTTTTACAGATGTAATCATTTATGTGTACTTGTACTTCCCAAGTGCTTAGTACAGTGCTCTGCACACAGTAAGTGCTCAATAAATACGATTGAATGAATGTATAACATCACGGTGAGATGGATACTGATTTTCTTCTCTCAGACCTGTACTGTACCCCAGTTTAGGACTCTGAATTCACAATTACCCACTGTTCCCCATTCTGTCTGCCATGTAGAAGAAAAATCATTGCATCACCATTCATTCTCCATCTTGGGAATCCTACCAAAAGAACCATCGACATGCCACCACTTTAAAAATCTGGACATCTTTTACATTTTCTTTCATTTTTATGGTATTTGGGAAGTGTTTACTGTGTGTCTTACACTGTTCTAAAGTCAGTCAGGTGGGACACAGTCCCTGTTTCACATGGGACTCACAAACCAAACAAGAGGGAAGGCAGGTATTCAATCCCCATTTACAGATGAGGGAACTGAGGCACTGAGAAGTTAAGCAACTTGCCCAAGTTCACACAGCAGGTAACTGGAGGAGGCAGGATTAGAACCCAGTCCTCTGACTCCCAGGCCCTTGCTCTTCCCACTAGCCCACACTGCTTCTCAAGTAATGATATTCTCACAGGAGCTACTTTTTGAATAACTTATTTCACTTAGTCATTTGATTTAGATATCTAAATGATTTTGAGTCCTGTAATAAAGGGAATGAGATTGGGAATGATGTTTCTAAGTAACCATGTATTTGTTTAAGTTTGTTTTGTTTATAATATAAGGCTTGTTTAACTATTCATGCATTGACATTCTTGAAAATGTTTGTAGATGATACTATCTTATAATAGAATTGCTTGGGTAAGACAGGACTCTTTCAGTGATCCTCTGAGCTTACCTTTCACCACTGAGGCTAAAATATGAAAGGCATAGCATTGGCAGCAACTCTGAAGGAAATTATTACTGATGCCAAAGCCATGATAAAGGGATTTGCAGCTTGATCTCATGGTATTTCTGCAGAAATCTTCACACCAGGACTGTGCTTTATCCTTAGATATCTGCATTCACTAAACCATATACTCCTTGAGGGGAGGAATCCTGTTTTACTAACTCTACTGTACTCTCCTGAGAGTTCGTGCAATGCTCGACACACTGCAAGCTTTCAGTAAATATTCCCGATTGATTACGTGAGCATTTCTTCAAATTATGGAATGATGAAAAAATGCTATAGGACTTCAAAGAAACCAATAGAATGCCACCTTTAATAAGGAAGATATGACAGCTGTCTGGAATCAACCAAGTTATCTCACTGCTCTCCATTCCTGGCAAGATTCTAGCCCAAGTACCTCTAGATAGGCACAAACTACAAGCAGAACTATTTTAAGTATAATGTGACCATGTTAAAACGCAGCACAGCAGATAGGATCTATGCAACTTGACAGATAATGGAAAAGTGCAGAGGGGGACACTAAGACTCCTATATTATTCTCTTTGGAAGCTGGAAGGAAATTTAGTGCTCCGGAGAAAATTCCCCCAGACTACGGGGTGAGAGTATGTTCAATGGGGCCAGAGCTGCCTGCCTCCTACCCGATTCTTTCCCTATAATCACCAAGGTAAATTTGTTCTTTTCAACCTAGGCTAGCCTACTTTACTTCAGAAACATAATAATAATAATACTAATGGTATTTGTTCAGCACTTACTATGTGACAAGCACTGTTCTAAGTGCTGGGTTAGATACAAGGTAATCAGGTTAGACACAGTCCCCATCCTACATGAGGTTCACAGTCTTAAACCCCAATGTACAGATGAGGTAACTGAGGCACACAGTAGTTTAGTGACTTGCCCAAGGTCGCACAACAGAGGATCCGGGATTAGAACCCAGGTCCTCTGACTCCCAAAGCCTGTGCTCTTTCCACTAGGTAACACCGCTTCCTCTGAGAACCTGGTAGCTGGAGGGAAAAATGAAATTTGGATCCTCCAAGAAACTCTTCTTAACTCAAAAAGCAGTGAACAATATCTAACCATTCAGCGTTAGAACAGTGCTTGGCATGTGGTAAGTGCTTAACAAATACTGTAATTATTATTAATTATTATTTACCAAGTACATGGTGTGTGGACTGCTGTTCTAAGCATTTGGGGAAGTTCAATACAAGAAGACAGGATCCCTGTCCATGAGGAACTTGTAAACCAGTTTGATTAGGAAGAATTTCCTAGGGTGTTTTGGGGGCTAAAGTTGGGCTGGGGTCTTCGCTAAGCAAGGGGGTCTGGGAATGGGCTGGAGTTCACTGGGGAAAGATTGGAGGCTGGAATGCTAGAGTTATTGCAGCTCCCAACTGCCTGATGATAAAACTGGTAGGGAATAATAATAATAATAATGACATTTGTTAAGTGCTTACCCAGTGCCAAGCACAGTTCTAAACACTGGGGTGGATACAAGCAAATCGGGATGGACACAGGTCCTGTTCCACGTGGGGCTCACAGTCTCAATCCCCATTTTACAGTTGAGGTAACTGAGGCCCAGAGAAGTGAAGTGACTTGCCCAAGGTCACAGAGCAGGTAAATGGTGGAGGTGGGATTAGAACCCATGACCTTGTGTCTCCCAGGCTCATGCTCTATTCACTATGCCATACTGCTTCCCATGCAATGGAGGGTGTGTTAGAAGGGGGCAAGGGCAGAGGGAGTGGAAGGGGGCAAGTTGGGAGTAACTTGCTCTGGGATGAGGTTGAAGGGAAATCCTTCTAGACTGTGAGCCCGTTGTTGGGTAGGGACCATCTCTATATGTTGCCAACTTGTACTTCCCAATCACTTAGTAGAGTGCTCTGCACACAGTAAGCACTCAGTAAATACTATTGAATGAATGAATGAATGAATCCATCTCTGGTGCCCAGTGAGAACCAAAGCGGAAGTGGTAGAGAAGAAGATAGATCAATCAGTGGAATTTATTAAGTGCTTACTGTGTGCAGAGGATCATCATCAACAATGGCTTTTATTGAATACTTATTGAGAAGCAGTGTGGCTTAGTAGGGACCATCTCTATATGTTACCAACTTGTACTTCCCAAGCACTTAGTACAGTGCTCTGCACACAGTAAGCGCTCAATAAATACGATTGATTGATTGGTTACAGCATGGGCCTGGGAATCAGAAGGACCTGGGTTCTAATCCTTGTTCCGCCACGTCTGCTGTGTGACCTTAGGTAAGTCACTTCACTTCTCTTGGTCTCAGTTACCTTATCTGTAAAATGGGGATTAAGAATGTGAGCCCTATGTGGAACGGGGACTATTTCAACCTGATTAACTTGTATCACAGTGCTTAGAACAGTGCTTGGCACACAATAAGCACTTAAGTACCATTATTATTATTATTCTTATGTGCAGAGCACTGCACTAAGCACTTGGAGAGTACAATACAACAGGGTTGGTAGACACAACAGGCTTACAGTCTAATCTCCTCCTTTTGAACCTTTGCTTCTTCCTTTCCACCTAGTCTTCTCTTTTCCTTCTCTGCTTCCCCGTTATATTTCCACCCTTTTTTCTCCCTTCCTTCTTCCTTCTCCTTTCTCCTCACTTGTTCCCCTGCCCCTTAAAGACCCACCCCCAATGTCCTGCCCCCCTTAAACCTCTATGCCCAAGTTCGCTCCCACTCTCAAAAAGAGAAGCAGCTTGGCCTGATGGAAAAAACAAGGGCCTGGGAGTCAGAGGACCTGGGTTCCAATCCACTTTTTCCACTTGTCTGCTGTGTGTTCTTGGACAAGTCACTTAACTGCTCTGTGCCTCAGTTACCTCATTTGTAAAATGGGGACTAAGACTATGAGCCCCTTGTGGGACATGGACCGTGTCCAACCTGTTTAGCCTGTATGTACCCCAGTGTGTACATACACAGTGCTTGGCACATAGTAAGCACTTGACAAATTCCACTTAAAAATTAAAATGACAAGCTGGCTCCCCTGAACACGAGAATCAGCAAGGCTTTATGAACAGACAGTTACCCTATTCCCAACCAAAGACCTCCATTAGCTACTAAATTTGACCAGCTTAACCATAAAATGGAGGGGTCAGTGGTTTGTCAAAGTGTAGGAAACTGAATCAAAAAAGTCAGTACATCCTTAGATAGGCTAAAGATTGAGCCCAGACTTCAATACGGCATCTAAATTCACGCCATTCTAAAGGTCTATTTGGCACTGTGGCCTAATGGAAGGAGTAAGGGACAAGGAAACAGAAGGCATACGTTCTAAACCAAGCTCCATTACTTGCCTCCTCTGCAAACCCGGACAAGTCATTTAACCTTTCTGTGCCTCAACTCCATCACCTGTAAAATGGGAACACGATACCTATTTTCCCTCATCCTTAGACTATGAGCCCCACGTGGGACAGGGACTGGATCCGATCTGATTTTTTTCCCAGTGCTTAGCCCGGTACTTGATACATTTCTTGTCTTGTCTTTTTCCGTCGAGTCATTTCTGACCCATAGCAACACCACGAACACAGCTCTCCAAGAATGACCCTCACTCCATCTGCAATCATCCTCGTAGTGTATCCAATAGAGTTTTCTTGGTCAGAATATGTAAGAGGTTTAGCACTGCCACCTTCCATGCAGTAAACTCGAGTCTCTGCCCTCAACTCTCTCCCATGCCGCTGCTGCCCGGCATGGGTGAGTTTTGATTTGTGGCAGATTGCCTTCCATTTGCTAGCTACTGCCCAAGCTAGAAATGAAATGGGTATGCCTCTGCTTGACTCTCCCTACCATAGCCAACTGGAGTACTGGAAACTCTCCAGGTGTGACCCTGAGAGGGAGATACATTTCTACAGCTTGATAAATATCACTGCGATTATCACCTCTCTGCCTGCCTTTGAGGCCTGGGCTTAGAACTGACCCCATACTCCCCTTTTAGAGATATGGCCATCAAATAACGAGACAAGGTTCACAAACTACAAGGCTCTGACATGAATTCAGCCTACCAGCATAGAAGTAATCCTTAATGTATCACTGCTTTGGTGGGTAAAACCTGTGAGAACTAATGACAACAGGATAGTCAAATCACTGCTTATGTGGGGAGCTAAAGTGGGAGGTAGAAGAAGTACTTTTTAAGGCATGATGCAGCAAATTTCAGAGGAAGACTACTCAGAGACAGCAAAAAAGAATTTGGCTTTTTTTTTTGCAACAGGAATGGACTACATCTCTTGAGATAGGAGTTTCAATTACTATTACAACATGAAGAGGTGAAAATGAAAGTATCAACCCCTGCATAGAGCAAATGCTAAAGTGCAACAGGAGAAAATCATTGCCAGCATGCACTGTGGAAAGGACTGTTAGTCACATATTAGTTTTATTACTTTCCTTGAACAGACTAATAGTAATAATAATAATAATAATAATGGTATTTGTTAAGTGCTTACTATGTGCCAAGCACTATTCTAAGCACTGGGGGAGATATAAGGTAATCAGGTTGTCTCACGTGGGGCTCACAGTCTTAATCCCCATTTTACAGATGATGTATCTGAGCCACAGAGAAGTGACTTGCCCAAAGTCACTAAGCAGACAAATGGCGGAGTTGGAATTAGGACCCTTGACCTCCGACTCCCGAGGCTGTTCTCTTTCCACTGAGCCACACCAATAAAATCTCACATTCAGAAGCATCATCTTTGAATCCTCAAGGATGAGAGTGTGTGTGTGTGTGTGTGTGTGTGTGTGTGAGTGTGTCTGTGTCATAGATGCTCACTTCATAAGAGCAATGGAGACCATCTCCCCCACGAAGGTACCAAGGTGCCAAGGAAGTTCAGTCTTTAGTTTCTCCCAATCAACCAATCGATCAATGGGATTTATCCATCAATTACTGTGTGTAGAATACCGTACTAAGTGCTTGGGAGAGGACAATACAATACAATAGAGATGACTCCCGCCTTTCTCCTCTAGACTGTAAGCTTGTTGTGGGTGGAGAATGTTTCTGCTAATTCTGTTGTACCCTCCCAAGCACTTAGTACAGTGCTCTGCACATAGTAAGCACTCAATAAATACCATTGATTGACTTATTGATTGATTGATTGTTGGAACCAGTAAAGGACCAGAGTTGGAGTCAAAATGTCAGCTCCTCAGTTTAAGTCTCATGGGGGAGGTGTCTGTTTACTGTTATATTGTACTCTTCCAAACACTTAGTACAGTGCTCTGCCCCTAGTAAGCACTCAAAAAATACTATTGACTGTTTGACTGACAGCCCCTCTTCCTTCATCAGGTTCTGGGGCTCTCTTGCCCCTGTCCTCCATGAAGAAGAGCTATGTGATTGCCTCACTCCCGCCTATTCCATCCAGAAAACCTGGGGATCCATGGTGGGGGGTCATGGAGGTGAGGTGGGGGTGGTGAGGTGAGGTTCAGAGGCTGCAAGTGGCAACGGTGCAGAAATAGTCCAGCTCTGCGTGGGGTTCAAACTGTCCCCACTGCCTCATTCCCAGTGGATTCTCCTAGGCTGCCTGGGAAGACTGAAATGGGTAAGGAGTGATTGAATTCATTCATTCATTCGATCATATTTATTGAATGCTTACTGTGTGCAGAGCACTGTACTAAGTGCTTGGAAAGTACAATTCGGCAACAGAGAGAATCCCTACCCAGCAATGGGCTCACAGTCTAGAAGGGGGAGACAGAAAACAAAACAAAACAAGCAGCTCATCCTTAGACAGGGACCAAGGGCAATGAGGGCCTAGAACCAGGGTAAGAGAACCAGAAGCTGTGGAAGAGGAGGAGGAAGAGGAGAAGACAAAAAGGGAGGGGCAGAGGAAGGAGCTTTCCTTGAGCAGAAGCTTTAGCGAGTGCTTACTGTGTGCAGAGTGCTGTGCTAAGTGCTTGGGAGAGTACCATCTAACAATATAACAGGCACATGCCCTGCCCGGAATGAGCTCACAGTCTAGAGGAGGAGGCAAACAATCATAGAAATAAATAAAATTATAGATACAGTCCTAAGTGTTGTGGGGCTGGGAGTGGGGATGAATAAAGGGAGCAAGTCAAGGCGATGCAGAAGGGAGTGGGAGAAGAGGAAATGAGGGCTTAGCCAGGGAAGGCCCATTGGAGGAGAACTACCTTCGATAAGGCTTTGAAGGTGGGGGGAGTAATTATCTGTCAGATATGAGGGGGAGGGTGTACCAGGCCAGAGGCAGGATGAGGGCAAGAGATCAGCGGAGAGATAGACAGGATCGAGCTATGGTGAGAAGGTTAGCATTAGAGGAGCGAAGTGTGCAGGCTGGGTTGTAAGAGGAGAATAGTGAGGTGAGATAGGAGGGGGCTGGGTGACTGACTGTTTTAAAGTCAATGGTGAGGAGTTTAGCTCTCACTCTATATTACAACTGAACTCCACAAGAATCATCTTGTTTGACTGCTTCTCTCCCCTCTTGCCTTCCTTCCATTCCTTTATTTAATTTTTTTAATGATATTTGATATGCACTTACTCTGTGTCAAACACTTGTTCTATGTGCTGGGGTAGATACAACTTAATTAGGTTGGGCACAATCTCTGTCCCTCATGGGACTCCCAGTCTAAGTAGGAGAGAGAACAGGACAACCAAGGCACAGAGAAGTGATGTGACTTGCCCAAAGTCACACAGCAAGCAATTGGCAGAGCAAGGATAGTCCCCTATCTGTAGAAACTGCATGACATAATGGATACAGCAGGGGCCTGGGAGTCAGAAAGTCATGGCTTCTAAGCCCGGCTCTACCACTTGTCTGCTATGTGACCTTGGGCAAATCGTTTCACTTCTCAGTGCCTCAGTTCCCTTATCCGTAAAATGGAGATTGAGACTGTGAGCTCCACAAGGGACAGCAACTGTGTCCAACCTGATTGGCTTGTATCCACCCCAGCCCTAGGTATAGTGCCAGGCACATAGTAAGTGCTTAACAAATACCAGAATTATTATTATTATTACCATCACGTATCTATTACCACACTTAGTACAGTGCTTGGCACATAGTAAATGCTGAACAAATAACAGCACTATTATTATTATTATTATTATTATGCACTGAATAAATAGCATTATTATTACTATTTATGGTATTTGCTAAGCATTGTACTAAATGCTGGGGTAGATACAAGATAATCGGGTTGGACACAGTTCCTGTTCCACGTGGGGCTCACGGTCTTAAACCCCATTTTACAGATGAGGGAACAGAGGCACAGAGCGGTTAAGTGACTTGCTCAAGGTCACACAGCAGCCTGGATTAGAACTCAGGTCCTCTGACTCCCAGGGCCATGCTCTTTCCACTAGGACACACTGCTTCTCAATTATTACCATGGTTGAGAAAAATCAAGGGATTCCATTTGGAGAACCATCCCCTCTCCATCACCTATGCACTCTACTATATAACAAAAATAATAATAATAACTGTGGTATTTTTTAAGTGCTTATTATGTCCCAGCCACTGTACTAAGCACTGGGGTATACACAAGATAATTGGGTTGGACACAGTCCCTGTCCTACACGGGGCTCACCATATTATTCCCCATTTTACAGATGAGGGAACTGAGGCCCAGAGAAGTGAAGTGACTTGCCCAAGGTCACCCAGCTAACAAATGGCAGAGCCAGGCTTAGATCCCAGATCCTTCTGACTTCCAGGCCCATGCTCTGTCCAATAGGCCACATTTAAGCACAATGATACTCATTCCAGCCCCACAGCACTTGTCCTATCCTATCCTTCTACTCTCCTATTTAATAATAATAATAATAATAATGGCATTATTAAGCTCTTACTATGTGCAAAGCACTGTTCAAAGTGCTGGGGAGGTTACAAGGTGATCAGGTTGCCCCACGGGGGGCTCACAGTCTTAATCCCCATTTTACAGATGAGGTAACTGAGGCACAGAGAAGTGAAGTGACTTGCCCAAAGTCACACAGCTGATAATTTGCGGAGCTGGGATTTGAACCCATGACCCATGATCACCTTGTATCCCCCCCAGCACTTAGAACAGTGCTTTGCACATAGTAAGTGCTTAACAAATGTTATTATTATATGAATTTTAATTTTTATATACTTCAGTTCCCTCACTCTCCTCTCGTATAAAATGAAGATAAAATATCTTCCCCTCTACTTATCTCCTAGAAATATTGTAATAATAATAATAGTGGTATTTGTTAAGCCCTTACAAATCTGCCATTGGCCTGCTCTGTGACCTTGGGCCAGGCATTCAACCTTGCCTCTGTGTTTTCATTTGCAAAGTAGCTTTAAGAGATCTGGTCTCCCTGCTACTTAGAATATGAACATCATATTGGCAGGGATTATCTTGTATAAAATAATGCCAAGGACAGTGGTTGACACTTAGCAAGCACTTGATAAGTGCTTTATCATTAAAAAATTGAAAGAAATCTTTCAGAAATGGGAATGAAACAAAGGCAGTTCAAGGCAGCTATATACTTGACTATTGTTTAGGTTTGAGGGGAATTTTCCAGAAGGCCAATGTGAAGGCACATCTCCTCCATGAGGCCTTCCCTGACTAAGTCCTCCTTTTCTCTTTTCCCACTCCCTTCTGCATTGCCCTGATTTGATCCCTTTATTCATCCCTCCTCCCAGCCCCACAGAAATTATGTACATATCTTAGAACAGTGCTCAGTGCTTAGAACAGTGCCCAGCACTTTGAACAGTGCTTGGCACGTAGTAAGCCCTTAACAAACACCATCATTATTATATCTGTCATTTATTTATATATTTAAATGTCTGTCTCTCCCTCTGGACTGTGAGCTTGTTGTGGGCAGGGAATATGTCTGTTTCTTGTTGTATTGTACTGTCCCAAGCACTTAGTACAGTGCTTTGCACATGGTAAGCACTCAAAAAATATGATTGATTGTATGAATGAATGAATGAACTTGTGCTGTTCTTTTAAACCACTCTATAAAATTTAAAGCTTTGAGATTTTTAGAAAAGCTAGTCTCGATTTTTCCATACTGTAGTTCACTAGGAGAAGTTGCTGAAGGGGCCTCCCAGCAGGCAACACTTTCTCTCTCCAAATGACTTTTGCCACCCCAATTTCAATTCTGTACCTCTCCGGCACCGTGCCTTCCTCTAGTGGATACTTCAGGGTCACCAGGAAGTAGGTTAGAGGTCAGGAAATCCGGATCTCCTACTGACCCTGGAATAGATAATTTTTACATACCTCAGTTCCCTCACTTTCCTCTCTTATAAAATTCCCCTCTATTTTAGCTCCATGAAATATTGTAATAAAAATAATAGTGGTATTTGTTAAGCCCTTACAAAGTGCCAGACACAGTACCAAGTGCTGGAGTCAAAACAAGAACAGTGCTTTGCACATAGTAAGCACTTAATAAATGCCATTAAAAAAAAAAGATAATGAGGTCTCACTTGGGGCTAACGGTGTAAGTAGGAGGGAGCACAGGTATTGAATCCCCATCTTACAGATGAGGGAACTGAGGCACAGAGAAGTTAATGACTTGTCCAAGGCCACACAGTGGGTAAGTGGCAGAGCTGGAATTGGAACCCAAGTCATCCGAGTCCCAGGCCCGTTCTCTTTCTGCTAGACTTCACTGCTTATCAGGAAGCAGTGTTGTCAAGGATATAGCACATAACAGGCATGATCTCATTAAACTTCTATATTGGACTGCATTGCAAAGGGTCCCACTGTTTCAGCCTAGTCAAGGGTGTGTGTTTGTGTAACTGTGTGTTACTATGTATGTGTTGGAGATACATGTATGCTTTGCACAAAGTAAGCACTCAATAAATACAACTGAATGAATTAATGAATGAATCTATGTGTACGTGTAGCATACACCTCGAGCCCGTCATGGGCAGGGATTGTCTCTGTTGCTGAATTGTACTTCCCCAGCGCTTAGTACAGTGCTCTGCACACAGTAAGCACTCAATAAATATGATTGAATGAATGCATTTATATGTGTGTGTGTTTCCAAGTGATTAGCTTTACTGGAGATCTCTACTTGGCCAACTATATTCAATAATTTTAATTTTTTTCCCCCTAGAAAGGAGCACTTGAAGTTCTCTGGGTTGCATAAATATACATTTGTTTTCATTCATTACTTTTTAAAACCTTCAAAAACAAACTTTCCTACTAGCCTTGCCAACATTAGGTATGAAACAATGAGTGAGTGTTAAAATGAAGTTTTTGCTCTGCATATATAATTGATGTTGACTAGCACTGTGGTGACTACAAACTCTGTTACTTAAAACAATGAAAGTAATTTCCCTTTTAAAAAAACCAGTAAAACATTCTGATAAAAGACAGGGATATTGTTCACCAAGTTTCACCTTGGAGCAGTTTCCTATGACCGAGTTATAAATCCCCAAAGAACAAGGTTTAGGGTGGAAACACTGACAGCATTAACTAAAGCAGTACAAGTGGGTGCTGGGTGCTATATTTAAAAATGAGGTTTTTAACTTTTGTTTCCTTATATGGATGCTGGAAATCCACCTCCAGAAAATGCATTTTTTCAGTATCTCAGAGTTTGTTCGTTGTTCATAGAAGGATAACTGCTTGTCCAAGCACTGTGCTATAACAATCAGAATGTACCGATTGGAGAAAATGTAAATTTTTGGTGTTGTGTAACAGAAGGATTAAACTGTTTCCTTTCTCCTTACTAAAGTCATCTGAGGACAGATGGCAGGGATCGCACCTACCAACTCCATTTTATTGTACTCTCCTAAGTGCTTAGAACAATGCTATGCACACAGTAAATTGCTTAATAAACTCCACTGATTGCTTGGCTATACTATTAGTTTAAAATGGAATTTTACCTGGAAAAAAGTATCTTGAGAAGTGAAAAATAACGTACTTTGGGAGAAACCCTCAAAATCTCTTTTAGAGGTTGCGTTACCTGTAGAGTGACTGGACACTTGATTCTGTTCTATTCAGGCACTAGAACAAAAAAAGGCACTCTTCCATGCACACACACACAAACGCACAAGCACAACACACACACAAGCACACACAGATGCCCATGCTCACACCCCCACCTCCATACGACTACTCCCTCCCACACATAGAGACGCAGCCAGGGACAAGGACACCCACTCCCATGTCCACAGAAATCAATTTTCACTGAAGACGTCAACGGCAGCAGCCCACAAAGGAGTTGGCAGAGGAAAGGGGGAGGATAAAGAGAAGGATTCTTTGCTTCCATGAGAGCCTTTCACCAGTGCATGGAATGAGCTTCTGTAGTGACACTGGGAAAGAAGTAGGGAAGAGAAAAATAGAGGCCTTTGCCACCAAGACCCCTGAGGTGGAAGAGGGATAAATAGATCTGGGAGGACTTCTACCCTCTAGGGCTTATTCAGAGGTAGGGAGGGAAGAGACATTGCACTAGGCAATGGGAAAAGAGAAGCAATTTGGTGTAATGGATAGAACACGGGCCTGGGAATCAGAAGGTCATGGGTTCTAATCCTGACTCAACCACATGTCTGCTGTGTGACCTTGGACAAGTCATTTCACTTCTCTGTGTCTCGGTTACCTCATCTGTAAAATGGGGATTGAGACTGTGAGCCAGGGACTGTATCCAACCATATTTGTTTGTATCCACCCCAATGCTTAGTACAGTACTTGGCACATAATAAGCACCTAACAAATACTACAAATAAAAGAAAATAGAACAACCAAGGGCATACACTCTCTTCCACTGTAAGCTCACTATGGGCAGGGAATGTGTCTGTTTATTGTTGCATTGTGTTCTCCCAAGCACTTAGCACCTCTGTACAAAGTAAGCACTCAATAAATACAAACAGACTGACTGACTGACTGACCCCACTCTTGGGAAGACTCTGTACACACCTAGAATTCAAAGGTTGAAGGAGTCCCTCATCTTGAGGATGCAAAACCAAGGCTGGATTAACTCTCCAGGGCATCTGAGGCTCTTCAATTTTGTTGAGCTCCGGCATACAAGTCTTTGTCCTAATTTTAAACAAAATGATCACAATTCTGGAATCGAGGCTATTAGTGTGATTCTAAACTTGCTTTGGAAGTACCATAACGAAATCCTGTGGCTACGTTTCAGTCTTAAGATAGGCAGGAAATAATTTAAATTCAAAATAGTCTACTCCTTACCATGGAATAGCTGTTATAAATGCCCCAAACTAAAGATTATACAATATGAATTCATTTTTTCCTGTGTATAATTATGGAATTATATTTTGGGGGTCTCCAAGTTAGCCCAGAGCCTTGGTTTGCATCCAATAATGTCCCTTTATTAATCATACCCAGCCTAGAATCCTTCACCTAAAATATTTTACTGCCATCCCGTAGTTAAAGGCATTTTTAATAACTTTACTCTCAATAAAAATACGTCTTTTTTTCACTTCATCAACAGCTAATTCAACTAGAAAAGTGAAGAAGAACATTTTAAAGTAGACATTGCAGATGAAGCAAGTGCACATTCAATGAGAACTTAATGTAGCAACAGTTAAAGAGATGAGCAAAATCAAGCAGCTAAAATGACCGTATTTAGACAAGAACAATTTCTTCTTTGTTGACCTGAGAATTGCCAAATTGTTTATTTATAACAAGGTCTCATTTTCAGTTGATCTCAGTGTTTTCAAGGCAGGAGATGGTCTTTGATTTATTTTAAACTCCAGTACTTCTCATAGCTGGAAGCAGTGTAGCCTAGTGGAGAGAGCGTAGGCCTGGAAGTTAGAGGACCTGAGTTCTAATCATGGCTCTGCCACTTTTTATTCTTTTTATGGTATTTGCTTAGCACTTACTAGGTGCCAGGAACTGTATTAAGCACTGGGGTGGATGCAAAGTTGGACACAGTCCATCTCCCATATGGAATCTCAGTCTTAATCCCATTTTACAGATGAGGTACTTGAGACACAGAGAAGTTGAGTGTACTTGTCTGTTCTGGCAAGTGACTACAGTTTCTGTGCCTCAGTTACTTCATCTGTAAATTGGAGATTAAGACTGTGGGCCCTAAGTGGGACAGGAACTGTGTCCATCCTGATTAGCTTGTATCTATCCCAGAGCTTAGTACAATGCCATAAAAAATTGCTGTATTTTTTAATCTCATATGCATATACAGAGCTAACATTATAGTATTCCTAATTATGTGTGGGTGGGAAAAAGTGATTTCCTTTTGAGCTTTGCATGGAATACCTGCCCTGTGCCTATCAGCTATAATCACTCCTTACAGATCCTGTGGCTGATTCCACTTCTGTTTCTTTGTATCTGCTAGGCCGCCATTCATCCATCCATTCATTCATTCATTTATTCAATCAATCAATAGTATTTATTGAGTGCTTACTGTGTGCACAGCACTGTAGTAAGAACTGCCAGTCAATCAGTCAGTGGTATTTATTGAACCTTGTTGTGTGCTCTGCTCACTAAGAACACAACATTACAGAGTTGTTAGACTGTGAATTTACAGCTCATCTCCCCACTGAAAGCTCACCTCCTCCTGGTGGCCTTCCCAGACTAAGCCCCCTTTTCCTCTGCTCCCCCTCCCCTCCCCATCACCCCAACTCACTCCCTTTGCTCTACCCCACTCCTCACCCCACAGCACTTGTGTATATATGTACATATTTATAATTATAATTCTATTTATTTTTTATTAATGATGGATATATATCTATAATTCTTTTTATTTATAATGATGCTACTGATGCCTGTTTCCTCCCTTGTAGACTGTGAGCTTCTTGTGGGCAGAGATTGTCGCTGTTGCTGAATTGTACTTCCCATTAGTAGAGTGCTCTGCACACAGTGAGCACTCAATAAGTACGATTGAATGAATGAATGAATGTGTGTGTGTGACTTGAATAGGTTTATGGAGACACCACAAACCAGATTGCTTGAACATACAAAAGACTGTGTTGTCCTTATTGTCATTTTCAGTGCCTGATGCTGTTTTGAATTTTGCCTCCTTGCCTCTCAATCGTTACAAAGAATCTTCTTCTCAAAAAGAGCTGTCCTTTCTCCATACCAATATACCATGCTGGTAGATCTTCAGTAGCTGCCACCTACTTTTCAGTCGGAGGCTTCATTTTACTGTGTCCTTATCAGTCAATCAATCAGTGGTAGTTATTGAGTGCTTACTGAGTGCAGAGCACTGTGCTAAATGCTTGGGAGAGAACGATATAACACAATAACAGAGTTGGTAAACATGTTCCCTGACCACAATGGGTTTACAGTCTAGAGGAGTAGACAAACATTAATATAAAAACAGCATGGCCAAGTGGAGAGATCCCGGTTCTGGGAGTCAGAAGGACCTGGGTTCTTACCCCAGCTCTGCCACTGATCTGCTGTGTGAGTTCGGGCAAGTCGCTTCACTTCTCTGTGCCTAAGTTACCTCATCTATAACTTCTAGACTGTGAGCCTGTTGTGGCCAGGGAATGTCTCTATTTTTTGCTGAATTGTACTTCCCAAGCGCTTAGTTCAGTGCTCTGCACACCATAAGGGCTCAATTAATATGATTGAATGAATATAAAATGGAGATTATGACTGTGAGCCCCATGTGGGACATGAACTCTGTCCAATCTGATTACCTTGTATTTATCCAAAGCTTAGGATAGTGCCTGGCACACAATAAGCGCTTAACAAATACCATAAAAAAATTACAGCTATGTACCTAAGTGCTGTGGGGCTGAGGGAGTGGTGAATAAAGGAAGCAAATCAGGGAGTGGAAGAAGAGAAAATGAGGGTTTGGTCAGGGAAGGTCTCCTGGAGGAGATGTGCCTCCAATAAGGCTTTGAGGTGGGGAGAGTCATTGTCTGTTGGATATATAAAGAGAGAAGGCCTTCTGGGACGGAGGCAGGATGCGGGCAAGAGGTCGTCAGCGAGACAGACGGGATCGAGGTACAGAGAGGAGGTAGGCACCAGAGGAGTAGAGCTGGATTGTAGGGGGAGAGCAGGAAGGTGAGGTAGCAGGGTGTATGGTGACTGAGTGCATTAAAGCCAATGGTAAGGAGTTTCTCTTTGATACAGAGATGGATGGGCAACCGCTGGAACGTCCTTAAAATGTTTTCTTTGTCTTCTCTGCTTTCAGTTTACCAAATTCAATTTACCCTACAGTGGCTGTTTGAATTTGCTTCTGTTGTTTTTTCTCCTCGCGTGTCGCCCCCCGACCCCAGCAAAGCTTGGCGGAAGTGAGCATAACTTCAAGGTTCGTTGGCCAACTTCACTGGCTTTGAGTAGATACTGTGTCAGTGACGATGATGGAACTGCTTTGGAGATGGATGCAGCTTTGGTGCGGGATCTGGGTCTCACAGACACATGAGAAGGTGGGACTGTCCTACAGCTACAGCTCTGTAGATCTTAAATTTGGGCTGCAGGCTGAAACAATGGTGTTATCACATTTTGTCTGATAGTCTCCCAAAGGATATGCTGGCCTTCTCGATTAATTTTTCTACTTCCTTGTCCTTAGAGAAGCAATGTGACCAGATGGAAAAAGCACGGGCCTAGGAGTCAGAGGTTATGAGTTCTAATCCCAGCTCTGCCAGGTACCCGCTGTGTGACCTTGGGCAAGTCACTTAACTTCTCTGTGCCTCAGTTCCTTCATCCTTAAAATGGGATTTAATACCTGTTCTCCCTCCTACTTGGACTGCGAGCCCCATGTGGGACCTGATTATCTCATATCTACCCTGGCACTTAGTGCAGTGTGTGACACACAGTAAGTACTTAACATATACCACACACACCCAAAAAAAAAAATTGGTAGAGCCGGGGTTAGAACCCAAGACCTCTGACTCCAAGTTCCAGGCTCTTTTCACTAGGCCGCACTGCTTCTCAGCCCTGCCTTGTTCTTTACGTGACTCTTAACTTCTTAAGTGGAATTGATGAAACTTGTTCAAGAAGTCATACTTAACTAAAAGGTCCAATACTTCCACATCAAATCTTTGTGGTCCTATCTTGGCTTGATGCTCCCAGAAGTCTTTGGGTTTATGACATGAATGTTCCTAAAAACTGCAACTCGAGTCAAAACATCGCAAGTTGGAAGCAATTTTCTCAGAGGAATAACGTTATCATTGCAGGAATTGATTCTTGTACCAAGTTGGATACCTAGTTTTATCAAAATTATCAAAATTACCCAGAACTGTACTAATGTCCGTCTCTCTCTTTAGACTGTGAGCTCCATGTGGCAATAATAATAATTATAATTATTATAGTTTTTTAATAGCATTTATTAAGTGCTTACTATATGCAAAGCACTGTTCTAAGCGCTGGGGAGGTTACAAGGTGATCAGGTTGTCCCACGGGGGGCTCACAGTCTTCATCCCCATTTTACAGATAATAGTGTTTGTTAAGTGCTTACTGTATATCAAGTACTGTTCTAAGCGCTGGAATAGATACAAGTTAATCAGTTGGGACACAGTCCCATGGGGATCAAAATCAAAGTAGGAAGAAGAAGAAGTATTAAATCTCCATTTTACAGATAAAGAAACTGAGGCACAGAGAAGTCAAGTGACCTGCCCAAGGTCAAAACAGCAGGTAAGTGGAAGAACTAGGATTAGAATCCATATCCTGTGTCTCCCAGGCAGGTACTCTGTGCATTAGACCAAGAAGTCAAAAGGAGCCAGAAACCTTTTGCTAACATCAGCAAAATGTTTCCGTCTATGTAGTCAACACAGAATACCTGAAAATTGATGATTTAAGAAGAATTTTCCATTAAAATTAGTTTTAAATGATTATCAGGAATAGCAATTATCAGCCCATTTCTAGACTGTAAGCCCGTTGTTGGGTAAGGTTGTCTCTATCTGTTGCCGAATTGTACTTTCCAAGCACCTAGGACAGTGCTCTGCACACAGTAAGCACTCAATAAATATGATTGAATGAATTACAATGATAATAATTATTTAAATATAATTTTCATTTAAAATAAATTCATCTTTTCTAGGAGGATAATTCAGTGACAGGTACATTTTTGAGTTTATAACAATACTCACATTTAATTTTCATTATTGCAGTTTCTATTGTGAGTAGAAATAATACTAATAATAACATGAATAAAATAACATGAAATACTCAAAGGATCTCCCACATTGTCACTATAGCAGTTCATCTTTCCCCTGCTATGTGTAGGAATATGAAAGTGGGATGACCATTCAAGAGTTTAGTATGAGAATATTAGACATAACCTAATGATTGGAAAAAATGGTTCTTAAACTGTAATCTCATTGAGGGCAGGGAATGTGTCTACCTACTCTGCTGTATTTTACCCTCCAAAGTGCTTAGTACAGTGCTCCAAACAGTACAGTAAGTGCTTGTGAGCCCATTGTTGCGTAGGGACCGTATCTATACATTGCCGACTTGTACTTTCCAAGCACTTAGTACAGTGCTCTGCACACAGTAAGCGCTCAATAAATACAATTGAATGAATGGATGAACAAATACAATTTATTGATTGCTATGGATGATAATCTCTCTCCCTGACTCTGTGCTAAATTTCCCCTTATTAAAAATATTTCCCTTCCCTTTCTGAATCCTTACATAGTACCAGGATCCCATTGACTTTCTGGCTCATGCATAGTACTTGTTCATAGTGGGGTTTTTTTTCTAATTTATTACTCTGTGAGTGAACTTTAGGAGAGCTGGGTTGTATGGTGTGTTTGTCTTTCAAGGTCTATGCATTGGAGTGCTGTTTGTTGAGGTTCCCTGGTCTTCCTACCCTGTGATTACTTCACTGTTTGTAGGGTCCATAAATCTTTGTATTTCTTTGTTGTCTAAACTTGTTCCTTTTTTGTTTACCATTTAACCTTGTTACTGACCTTTGTATCACCTCTCTTAAATCTTCATTATGTTCTTGACTTGTCCCATTTGGTTGCCCCTGTTTGTAGGACTACTTTAGGACTACTTTACCTAGTGGAAAGAACAAGGGCCCGGGAGTCAGAGGACATGGGTTCTAATCCCACTCCCCCACTGGCCTGCAGTGTAACCTTGGGCAAGTCACTTACCTTCTCCGTGCCTCAGTTCCCTCATTTGTAAAATTGTTGCCAATTTGTACTTCCCAAGTGCTTAGTACAGTGCTCTGCACACAGTAAGCACTCAAATAAATACGATTGAATGAATGAATGAATAAAATAGGAGTCAATGCCAGTTCATTCATTTGTTCGTTCAATTATATTTACTGAGCACTTACTGTGTGCAAAACACTGTACTAAGCGCTTGGGAGAGTACATTATAACAGTAAACAGAATTAAAATGATAGTAATCCTACAGCATGGCTTAGTGGAAAGAGCATGGGCTTGGGAGTCAGAAGTTGTGGGTTCTAATCCTGGCTCCACCACTTATCAGCCGTGTGACTTTGGGTGAGTCACTTAACTTTTCTGTCCCTCAGTTACATCATCTGTAAAATGGGGATTAAGACTGTGGGCCCCACATGGGACAACCTAACTACCTTGTATGTACCCCAGACTTAGAACAGTGCTTGGCACATAGTAAGCGCTTAACAAATACCATCATCATCATTATTAATGATTTTAATGATAATAATAATTAGAATTAAAATTATAATAATAATAATAATACAGACTTCCTGCCCACAACAAGCTCACAGTCTAGAGTTCTCCCTCCTATTTAGACAGTGAGCCCCATGTGGGACAGGAACTGTGTCCAACCTGATAATCTTGTTTCTATGCCAGTGCTTAGAACCTTATGATAAATAACAATAATAATGATAGCAATAATAATATTAAATGTGCCTTTCCACCTGTTTACCTACCCTATTATCTCTTATTTTTCCCTATCCTTAAATATCTGTGTCCTTTGTTTCCTCCATATTTAGGCCCATGTTTGTTTTTCTTTTGGGTCTATGCCTAATACTTGTGTTTCATCTTCAAAGAATCCCTTCCTCTTCTGTTGGCTTTTCATTCTCTGTCTCTATCTTCCCTCCCGCCCTGTATTCATTCAATCATACTTATTTGTGCGCTTACTGTGTGAGATTAGTGTACTAGACACTTGGGAAAGTACAATACAACAATAAACAGTGACTTTGCTGACCCACAATGAGCTTACAGTCCACAGTTGGAGAGACAGACATCAATACAAATAAATAAAATTACAGATAAGTGCTTTGGGGCTGGGAAAGAGGAAGACCAAAGTTCTTGTATCCAACAGTTTTATATTCCTGATACAGCTGAGTAGGCGGAGAGTCAGGCAGTTTCTCAGAATAGGGGAAAATACAGACTTTAGGGCAGTCTAAAGTCACTAGGCTCTTGCCTCATGGTTAGAGCCTGGGCCCAAGAGTCAGAAGGACTGGGTTCTAATCCCTACTCCACCACTTGCCTGCTGTGTGACCTTGGGCAAATCACTTAACTTCTCTGGGCCTGCTACCTCATCAGTAAAATGGGGATTAAGACTGTGAGCCCCATGTGGGTCATGGACTGTATCCAACCTGATTAGTTTGTATCTACCCCAGGGCTTAATACAGTGCCTGGCACACAGCAAGTGCTTAACAAATACCATAAATAAAGAGCTAGACATGAATAGATGCACAAATATAGAGAACAGGAATTGAGAGCTCTTTAGTGGCCCTAATAAAGACTATATTTGGGCATTTTAAAAAGCAATCTGATAAAAAAAGTTCATAAAGACAATGTGGCATATCTTAATATATCCATACAGCTTCACCTTATTCCAGAAGGCTTTTCAATCATTCCCCAATCTTCCCAAATCGTTTTGTAGTTCCTCTTCTCCATAATGCTAATGCCAACAGTTAATTTTTGCTGGAGGACATACATTCTTTTATTATAAGTTAAAATCAGTCGATCAATCACTCATATTTATTGAATGCTTGCTGTGTTCAGAGCATTGTACTAAGCACTTGGGAGAGTTGGTAGACATGTTCCCTGACCACAGTGAGCTTAAAGTCTAGAGAGGACAATCAATCAATGCTATCAATCATATTTATTCAGCACTTACTATGTGCAGAACACTGTATTAGATGCTTAGGTGAGTACAATACAACAGAATTAGCAGGCATGTTCCCTAACCACGATGAGCTTACAGTCTATGTACTGAGTGTTTACAGTGTGCAGATCACACTCCACACTATACTATCCTCCAGTCACCTATAACTTTTGTCCCCAATTCCAAAAGTCTACTCAACTTGACATGGCAAAGTTAAGTGTTCCTGAATTTCTACACTCTTTTCTTGAATAAATCTTATCTGTCTCCTCCACCCTTTTACAATCCCAAAGTACTCTCACTTTCCCAGGAACCATAAATCCCTCAAAGGTTCATCTTTGCAGATCAACAAAACTTTCCTGGGTTTTCTTCTTCCGAGCAACCTTCCCACTGGACCCAGTGTCAATGTTTCTTGAGCATTCCTTCCCACAAAGTCTCCTTTCTTTTAGCTCTAGGTCAGTCTTTGCTATTTCCATCCCATTAATTCTTTTGGCAGCTTCTGTGGCACAGCTGTTTCGACTCCCTCCTGCCCCTTTCCTTCTTTTCAACGCCTCTCAACTTCCCACCTATGATCCTTTGTCCATGCCTCTCCCCCTGGATGGAATAACCTCTCCCACTTCAAATCAGCCAAAACTTGCCCTTACCCATTTCCATTCCCCTTCATAAAAGTCACGTCCTCAAAGAAGCACCCCCTGTTTCATGCCAACTTGTACATGAGCAAATGAGCAAATACCCATGAGTACATTTGTACTCTCCTCCCCTTCTGGTTGCTGTTTCTCTTGGCCCTTCGCCTTCCCTCTTCTGCCTCTTTTGGTACACTTTCTCAGAGGGATTTTGTACACAGCTCACGTCTCTGCCTATTTCTGTACTATTCCTGAAGCAAATTTGGAAGGCGGAGGAGGTAAAAGCGGGGAGACACTTTACACTTTCCTCTTCCCCCAACTTCATCCATCTTTAGATACCCCAATCACTTTGGGTTTTTTTCCCCTTGATTTCCTCTTCTCAATGTCAGCTTTATTCTTTTTTTTCCTTCTTTGCTTCTGCATGGATGAAATTCTTCTCTACTCCCTTCCTTTCAAAGGTTCTTTTAGTTGATTCTTTTCTTCTCACCTTCTACCCAAAAGATGCCCCTTCCATGGAGTGATGGGAGCAATTGCCCCCATAGCTTTTTAATGTAGACTTCCTGGAATGCTTGTCCCAGGTCTAACAAGCTTTGAATCAGAGCCAAAATGGGGGGGGGGGGGGGGGGGGGGGGGGGGGGCGGGGGATTCATGTTATTCGTTAAGTGATTATTTGGTCCCGAGCCCTATCCTATGCACTGGAATAGATACAAGATAATCAGGTTAGACACAGTCCTTATCTCACATGGGGTTCACAGTCTAAATCAGAGGAAGGAGGATTTAATCCTCATTTTACAGAGGAGGTAACTGAGGCACAGAGAAGTGGTCTACACATTCTTGAAGGTTTCTCTGGTGATGATTCCAAGTCACGGGACTACAATTACTCTCTTCGGTGCCTTTTGTGAGAACTACTGAAGCCACATCTCGTCCAAGAGGCCTTCCCTAACAAAACCCTCCTTTTCTCTTCTCCCACTCCCTCCTGCAGCACCCTGACTTGCTCCCTTTGTTCTTCTCCCCTCCAGGCCCCATAGCACTTATGCCACATACCTGTAATTTTTTAAATTTTTCTTTATATCAATGTCAGTCTCCACTCCTCCCTAGACAGTAAGCTTGTTGTGGGCAGGGAATGTGTCTGTTTATTGTTATATTGTACTCTCCCAAGAGCTTAGTACAGTGTTCTGCATGCAGTAAGTGCTCAATAAAAGGTTGAATTAATTGAATGAGTGAGTGAAAGGTCCCACATGGGGCTCACAGTCTAAATAAGAGGGAGATTGAATCCCCTTTTTTGCAGATGAGCGAACTGAAGCACAGAGAAGTAAAGTTGACTTGCCCAAGGTCTCACAACAGACAAGTGACAGGGCCGAGATTAGAACCCAGGCTCTCTGATTCCCAGGCCTGTGCTGTTTCCACTGGGTCATGCTGCTTATCATGTTGCTTCATTTTCCCCTTCTGCCACCCCGCTCAGCCCTTTCAGATCTTTCCCTCACCTCTGCTTTTCCTCTGCTTCTTTTCTCCCTTTGCTTCTGCTACTCCTCTGGCAGGTGGTACTCCCCAAGTCCTTGGCTTCTGTGAGGGGAGAACAAGATGTAGCCCAGTACAGCACTGCACCAAATGAACACTCAATAAAAGCTACTGCTATGACCGCTACTGGGCTCTGGTCACTATTTTCTTCAGAACTGCTTTCTGCTAGGCTGCTACTCCTCTATTTGATTTCAACTCTTCAGAGAGCTGAAACTGGGGAGGGGAGGTTGAGAGAGATTTATTCCCCTGAACTCTCTTCTTGATACAAGCACATGGACCAGACAGCAGGAATTAACAACTCTTTATCATACCCTAAAAAAAAACTGCACCGTAACCTAGAAAAACATATCCACAGGCCCATGTAGATCCTAATATGGGAAAATTAGCCCTCATTCAGGTGAAATGAATTCAGTCCTGGTCCTTGAAAAAAGGGACAAAAAGGAGGTGGACTTTTGTTGGGAGTTTTAATGGTATTTGTTATGTGCTTACTGTGTGTCAGACACTGTACTAAGTGCTGGTGTAGATACAGGTTACTCAGGTTGGACCCAGTCCACTTTGCACATGTGACACCCAGTCGGAATCCCCATTTGGCAGATGAAGTAACTGAGGCACAGAAAAGTGAAGTGATTTTCCCGAGGTCACAGAGCAGACAAGTGGCAGTTTACTTGTACATATCTACTATTTATTTTGTTAATGATATGCACATAGCTTTAATTTTATTTGTTCTGACGATTTTGACATGTCTACATGTTTTGTTTTGTTGTCTGTCTCCCCCTTCTAGACTGTGAGCTCGTTGTTGGGTAGGGACTGTCTCTATATGTTGCTGACTTGTACTTCCCAAGTGCTTAGTACAGTGCTCTGCACACAGTAAGTGCTCAACAAATACGATTGAATTGAATGAAATGAATGATTAAAACCCAGGTCCTTCTGATTCCTTTAAGTTTTTCCTACTTAATCCATCAACCAGGGGTATTTATTGAGTGCTTACTGTGTTCAAAGCAATGCACTACACACTTGGGATAGGATACTATATCAGAGTCGGTAGACTTAATACCACTGCAAAAGCAGGTTATCCCCTACCACTCTTATAACAGGGTACTCACCACCCCCATTTTGTTCAACTGCCTTGACTTCCCTTTTTGGGCAACTAGAAGATGGGGTGGGGTGTTTAGCCAGGGATCTGAAAGCCATAGCAGAAACATCTGGGAATCTTAATTTGTGGTATTTATGAAACACTTTCATTCATTCATTAAATTGTATTTATTGAGCGCTTACTGTGTGCAGAGCACTGTACTAAGCACTTGGGAAGTACAAATTGGCAACATATAGAGACAGTCCCTACCCAACAACGGGCTTACAGTTTAGAAGGGGGAGACAGACAACAAAACAAAACATGTGGAACACTTACTATGTGCCAGGCACTGTACTAAGCTCAGGGGTAGATACAAATTTATCACGTTGGACACAGTCCCTGTCCCACATGGGGCTCACAGTCTCAATCCCCATTTTACAGATGAGGCAACTGAGGCACAGAGAAGTGAAGTGCCTTGCCCAAGGTCACACAGGGGACAAGTGATGGAGCCAGGATTGGAACTCATGACCTGGGAGCTGTAAGTGGACAGGTTGAGATGCATTATATAACTATGAGAAGCAGCGTGGCATAGTGGATAGAGTCTGGGCCTGAGAGTCAGAAGGATATGTGTTCTGCCACTTGTCTGCTGTGTGGCCTTGGGCAAGTCACTTCACTTCTTGTTCCTCAGTTACTTCATCTATAAAATGGGGATTGAGACTGTGAGTCCAACATGGGACAGGGACTGTGTCAACCCCAATTTGCTTGAATCAACCCCAGCACTTTAAACAGTGTCTGGCACATAGTAAACACTTAACAAATACCATAATTATTATTATTATTATTATCTATAGTAAGTTATTAAAATAGATGTAATTACAGAAGGTTAATTTCTTATGAGAAGCCATCTTATTTCAGTCATATAAATTACAGGATGGAAGATTTCTAGTAATAAGCATCTATTTTAAAACTTACATTCTAAAATCTTCCTGAATTATCCAGTCAACACTTAAACCCACATACTTTTCTGACAGAAACCTTAGCATTTTGCAATCATGTTGCCAAACAGTTAACACGGAGTGAACTAGCACTTTATGCCCTGATCCAATTTGTAATTCCTTTACACCATTTCCACTTTATGAAAAGCCATCAGTGGTGCTGCGAATGCTGTGCGTCAGTCAAAAGCCCTGGCCTGGGAGTTAGAGGACCTGGGTTCTAATCCTGGCTCAGACACTTGTCTGCTCTGTGACCTTGGGCAAGACACTTAACTTCCTTGGGCTTTGATTTCCTCATCTATAAAATGATAGAATCCCTCCTACTTAGACGGTGAGCCCATGTGGGACATAGACTGTGTCCAATCTGATTATCTTCTATCTACCCCAGTGCTTAGGACAGTGCATGGCACACAGTATGTGCTTAACGAATACCCTTTAAAAAATGGTTAATTGGCAGGTTTTGAAAGTCTTTTCATGGACATTTCGAAAGCCACTCACACAATACTTCAAATATTTAAATTAAATGAGTTCGTTAACCAGATATTACTATTATTATTATTATCATCATATATGTTTATTGTCACACTTTTATACTGAATAATTTTAACATGTTCTTAAAACATCTGGAATTTTGCCATTCATGTCTTGTTCTGGCCCAGAATTCTTGTTCACTCTTTTAAAGCAGGATACTAATGCTGCCGATCTTCATGCTATGTTCCTGAGAGTTAAATAGCAAGATGTTACCTGAAAACCATATGCACAACCACACATCCACAAATGTTGTACATCTGTAGAACTACTGGAGACAAATAAAATATAGGCTGTTTCTATAAATTTCTTAAATAACAGCAGCATGACTTAGTGGAAACAGCACAGCCCAGGAGTCAGAGGACCTGGGTTCTAATTCCAGCTCTGCCCATTGTTTGCTGTGTGACTTTGGGCAAGTCACTTAACTTCTCCTTGCCTCAGTTTCCTATAATGTAAAAAGGGAATTCAGTAACTGTTCTCCCTTGTATTTAGACTGTGAGCCCCATGTGGGACAGGGACAGTGTCCAACCTGATTAACTTATACCTACCCTAGTGCTTAGAACTGTGCTTGATAATAATAATAATAATGGCATTTATTAAGCGCTTACTATGTGCAAGGCACTGTTCTAAGTGCTGTGGAGGTTACAAGGTGATCAGGTTGTCCCACAGGGGGCTCACAGTCTTAATCTCCATTTTACAGATTAGGTAACTGAGGCACAGAGAAGTTAAGTGACTTGCCCAAAGTCACACAGCTGACAATTGGCAGAGCCGGGATTTGAACCTGCGACCTTTTACTTCAAAGCCCATGCTCTTTCCACTGAGCCACGCTGTTTCTCAATGACTAGTAAGCGCTTAACAAATATGATAAAAACAAAACCTAACCTAAAACACCCAAGTAGCTTATCGGAACATCAAAATCCCAAATGAATATGTGTATATGTTTTCACTTTTGCCTCCATGTTTCAAATAAACAAAGGTGTTTATTGAGCACATATTGTGTGCAAAGCATTGTACTAAGTGCTTGGTAGAGGACAATATAAGAATATAACAGACACATTCCCTGCCCACAACAAGCTTACTGCCTAGAGAGGAAGACAGACATTAATATAAATGAATTATGTACAAATTGCTGTGGGGCTGGGAGGGGAGGTGAATAAAAGGAACAAGTCAGGGTGACACAGAAGGGAGGGGGAGAGAGGAAAGGGGGGGCTTAGTCAGGGAAGGCCTGTTGGAGATGTGCCTTCATTTAGGCTTTGAAAGAAGCGGGGCATAATCGTCTGTCAGATATAAAGAGGGAAGGTGTCCCAGGCCAGAGGTGGGATGTGGGCAAGGAGTTGTCGGCAAGATAGACAAGATTGAGGTACAGTGGGAAGGTTGGCATTTGAGGAGCAAAATGTGCAGGCTGGGTTGCAGTAGGAGAGTAGCAAGGTGAGGTAGGAGGGGGCAGGGTGACTTACTGCTTTTGCCTTTCCTGATTGCAATGTGCCAAGCAGGAATGGGTTTCTACCTTTCTGATGGGACGCAGCATTGTCTGAGAAGGTATTTTACTGTATTCGTAAAACCATTTCCTCTTGCCTTCTTGTTTTCAGTTTCCCAATTTCCGTTTGCCATGCAACAGTTGCTTGGGTACCCTGGTGTACCATGTGTCTCATCCAGGGCAGTTGTACTGCCAAGAGCATAGGAAGCAGCATGGCCTAGTGGATAGAGCATGGGCCTGGAAGTCAGAAGGATCTGGGTTTTAAACCGACTCTGCCACTTATCTGCTGTGTGGTCTCGGACAAGTCACTTCACTTCTCTATGCCTGTTACCTCACCTATAAAAAGGGTATTAAGACTGTGAGCCCCATGTGTGATGGGCACTATGTCCAACCTGGTTTGCTTGCATTCACCCCAACGTTTAGTACAGTGCCTGGCACATAGTAAGTGCTTAACAAATGCCACAAGTATTATTATTATAATTATTATTATGACTTCACTGGAGGCTGATGCCAATCCAGGGCTTGGTTATTTGTGATACTAACCTGCCATTTTATATTCAGTATCATAATGTAGCCTAGGGGACAGAACACAGGCCTGAGAGTCGGAAGGACCTGGGTTCTAATTCTGGCTCTGCCATTTGTCTGCTGTGAGACCTTGGGCAAGTCACTTCACTTCTCGGGGCCCTCAGTTACCTCAACTGTAAGATGGGGCTTAAGACTGCATCCAACCTGATTAGCTTATACCTACTCCAGCACTTAGTACGATGCCGGGCTCATAGTAAGCATTTAAGTTACTATGAGGAAGTAAGTTAGTGCTGCTTACTATGGAGAAGCAGTGTGGCCTCATGGATAGAGCACGGGCCTGGGAGTCAGAAGGACATGGGTTCTAAACCCCGGCTATGCTGCTTTTCTGCTGTGTGACCTTGGTCAAGTCACTTCACTTCTTTGGACCTCAGTTCCAACAGGGACTAAGACTGTGAGCCCCACGTAGGACAGGGACTGGGTCCAACCCAATGTAATTGGCACAGTGCCTGGCACATAATAAGCACTTAATGAATACTATTATTATTATAACTACTCCTAATATTAATAATAATACTAACAAATGCCATCAGAAAAAAAAAATCCATCTGCGAGGAGCCCCTCAGCAATATCACGACATCCTTGGTGAAACAGGAAACTCAGACCACAATCCCCAACCTACAGGATGAATGGGCATTTCTCCAAGAGGCCGCATTCCAGTCAGCAGTCGTTTTATAAGACCCAGCTGAGAGGAGTGCCCAGGAGTGGGTTCAGTGCAAGTGGTGTGGAGACAAAGACCTTCTATTGGAGTTTGGCAATTATTGAGCACTTACTGAGGCCTACCTGACTAAACCCTCCTTTCCTCTTCTCCCTCTCCCTTCTGTTTTGCCCTGACTTGCTCCCTTTATTCATCCCCCCTCCCAGCCCCATGGCATTTATGTACCTATCTGTAATTGATTTATTCATATTAATGTCTGTCTCCTCCTCTAGACTGTAAGCTCATTGTGGGAAGTGAGTGTGTCTGTTGTATTATTATTGTATCCTCTCCCAAGAGGTTAGTACAGTGCCCTGCACACTGTAAGTGCTCAGTAAATATGACTGACTGACTGACTGATTGACTTAGCATGTACAGTGCCCTGGGCTAAGCCTAACTGCCTCAATACTTTACTTCACTGGTGGGACCTTGGGTCACCCAAGAACTCAGACAGAATCAGTCAATCAGTCAATCAATGGTATTTATTGAGTGCTTACTTCGAGGAGAACACTGGATTAAGTGCTTGGGAAAACACAATATAACAGGGTCGGTGGATGCGTTCCACCAAAGGGAAGCTTGTGAAAACTTGTGTCGTGTCACGCAAATCAAGTGCATGTCAGGAGGCAGGATGCCCAGACAGAAGAGATTCAGTGAGGCTGGTCACAACACCGAGAAATGCTGCTGAACATTGTTCAAGACATCCTATGGTTCTTCGTGTCATCGTTCTGAAGAAAGAAAACAGCTCCAGCCTCACCACAGGCAAAGAGGGACATGTAAAGAGATGGCACAATGCTTCGATGTTCTCAGCACCACTTCCTCTCTTGCAGACGAGGTCCTGAAAAACACGTAAAACTGCCAGTATGTGACACATGGCAATTGTCCCGACTTTTGAGAAAGTCACAGTCGGAGCTGTGAAAAGTGGAATGCACCTGGACCTGTGGCATCTTTGCTGAGATGGATGAGCATGGAGGGGCTGCCCTGCATAAGAAGTATGATTTTTGTTAAGCGCTTACTACATGCCAAGTCCTGTATTAAGCGCAGGGGTAGATTCAAGATCATCAGATCCTACACGGGGCTTACCGTCTAAGCAGGAGGGAGAACAGACATTGAATCCCCATTTTGCAGATGAGGAAACTGAGGCTCAGAGAAGTGAAGTGACTTGTCACCTGTCATCTGTCATCTGTCACACAACAGGTGAGTGGCTGAGCGAGGATTAGAACCCAGGTCACCTGACTCCCTTCCCTGGGCTCTTTCCATTAGGCCACACTGCTTCAGCAAGAGCTTCCTCAATATATGGAACACTAAGAAAACACCATACAATCTGAATGACACTATCATCATCATCATCATCACCTTCAAGAAGAAAGGCAATATTGTGGCAATATCAAGGCATCTCATTACTCTCCATTGCTGGCAAGATCCTGGCTCGACTGCTCGCTAAAGAATATCCTCGACCAGTTGCACCTGAAATCACAAAGTGGCTTCAGACCAATCAATCGATCGATTAGTGGTAGTTATTGAGTGTTTACTGTGTGCAGAGCACTGTATAAACTCTTAGGAGAGAACAATAGATTTGAGAAATGCTATCCTTGCCCTCAAGGAGCTTCCAATCTCGTTGAGGAGACAAACATTAAAATAAATTACAGGGAGGGGGAAGCGACAGAGTGTAAGTAGGAGCAGTACGGCCTAATGAAAAGAACATGGAGCTGGGAGTCGGAGGGTCTGGGTTCTAATATGGGCTCTACCATGTGCCTGCTTTTTTCCCTTGGGCAAATCACTGAACTTCTCTGGGACTCAATCACCTCATCCGTAAAGTGGGGATTCAGTACCTGTTCTCCCTCCCACTTAGATGGTAAGCCCTGTGTGGGACAGGGACTGTGTCTGACCTAATTACCTTCTGCCTTTCCAAACACTTAGAACAGTGCTGGACACATAGCAATCGCTTAACAAGTAACTGCAAGTATTATCATTATTATTATCATGATTATTATTAGGATATCCTTAGATTGCGAGCCCCCCCGAGGGACAGGGACCATGTCTAATTCTTACCTGTGTATTCTCTCCCAGCACTTAGTGCAGTGCTCAGCACACAGTAAGCACTGGATAAATACTATTCCTCCCACTATATACGTGCTATGGAGGTGGGAATGGGTGGGATTAAGTGCATGACTGAGGTGATAGCAAGGGAAAAACAGAGGGAGGATATAATAAACATAATACTAATAATAATGGACTTGTCAAGCACTTACTCTGTGCCAAGTGCTGTACTAAGTGCTGGGGTAGATACAAGGTAGACAGGTTGGTCACAGTCCCTGTTCCACACAGGGCTCACAGTCTTAATTCCCATTTTACAGATGAGATAACTGAGGCCCAGAGAACTTAAGTGACTTGCACAAGGTCACCCAGCAGATACGGGGAGGAGTCGGGATTAGAACCCACATCCTCTGACTCCCAGGCCTGTACTCTATCTACTAAGGCATGCTGCTTGGCAGCCCTATGCTGCCAAGAAGACTTCCTGGAAGAAGTATACACACCCAAGAAGACTTGCAAATAATAGAAAACTACTTCCCCTCTCTTCCACCTCAGCTGGGTGAAATGCAGGTCCTGTGAGTTCATTGTGGGCGAGATTGTCTCTCTTTATTGCTGTATCATACTTTCCCAAGGGCTTAGTACAATGTTCTGCACACAGCAAGGGCTCAATAAATACGATTGAATAAATGAGTGTGTGCCCTGGCCTCAGCATGGCCAGGCTGGGTAGAAAAGCTGTGAAATGTGGGTTATCCGTACCCTTGCAAGGTGACTGAGGGACCCCCCGCCCCAACCTCCACCTGCCCCCGGCTAGCTCTGCATATGCCCATCCCATCCTGCTTTCTGCTACTCGGAAGAAATGAAATAAAAATGGCACCTGCAGCCCGAGTCCTCATAGAACGTCAGAAAAGCTTGTGCTTGGATAGCCGTTGCTGGGGTCTCTAAATCATGAGGGGAAATTCAGCTCCTCTAGCCACACAACTCTCTATTGACTTTCGGTTTCATTTTGTGTACTGTTCATTTGTCCTTGGCCATTAGGCAGATTTAATGCCATATATTATAAATTATTTATTTACATTAACATCTGTCTCCCCTCTAGATTGTAAGCTTGCTGTGGGCAGGGAATGTTTATTCATATTTACAGATTTATCATGAATCATGTTCATATTCACCACCTATAGTCCTAATCCTCTATACCATAAGTTTGTTATGGGAAGGGAATGTGTCAGTCATATTGTTATAGTGTACTCTTCCAAGCATTTAGTACGGTGCTCTGCACACAATACGCACTCAATAAAACTGACTGATGCTGACTTGATGCTGCAATCAAGATGGGAAATGATGAGGGCTTGGATCAGCACAGTAGCAGTTTGGATGGAGAGGGAAGAGCAGATTCTAGAGATGTTGGGAAGGTTAGGACGGACAAGAGTTCATAATAGACTGAACGGTGGCTTGAATTTATTCATTCAATCGTATTTATTGAATGCTTACTGTGTGCAGAGCACTGTACTAAGCGCTTATGAAAGATTCAAAGATTGTGAACCCCCTGGGGCCAAAGTCTGTGCATAATTCCCATCTGTACACTCTTTTCCGGGACTTAGTACAGACCGTGCTCCACACACAATAAGCCTTCTCACCAAATCCAACAGACTCTAATCCTCCCTGACTTCTCCAGCTGCTTTTGACACTGTAGGCCACCCCCTTCTTCTGGAAATATTATCCAACCATGTCTTCACTGACACTGTCCTCTCCTGGTTCTCCTCTTATCACTCTGGCCGCTCATTTTCAGTCTCTTTCACAGGGTCCTCCTCTGCCACACAACCCCTAGCTGTGAGGGTCCCTCAGGGTTCAGTTCTGGATCCCCTCCTAGTCCCCATCTGCACTCACTCCCTTGGAGAACTCATTCGTTCCCATGGCTTCAACTCCCATCACTATGAGGACGATTCCCAAATCTACCTCTCCAACTCTGACCTCTCTCCTTCTCTGCAGTCTCGTATTTCCCTCCTACCTTCAGCACATTTTAACTTGGATATCCCGCCAACACCTCAAAAAACAGAAGTCCTCATCTTCCCACTCGAATCCTGCCCTCCCCATGACTTTCCCATCATTGTAGACTGAGCCACCATCCTCCTTGTCTCATGAGCCCGTAACCTTAGTGCTATCCATGACTTATCTCCCTCATTCAACCCACATGTTCGATTTGTCACCAAATCCTGTCTGTTCTCCCTGCACACCATTAAAATCTGCCCTTTCTTCTCCATCCAAAGTGCTACTCTGCTGATCCAAGAATTTATCCGATCCCAACTTAATAATAATAATAATGGCATTTATTAAGTGCTTACTATGTGTAAAGCACTGTTCTAAGTGCTGGGGAGGTTACAGAGTGATCCGGTTGTCCCACGGGGGGCTCACAATCTTAATCCCCATTTTACAGATGAGGGAACTGAGGCCCAGAGAAGTTAACTGACTTGCCCAAAGTCACACAGCTGACAAGTGGCAGAGTCAGGATTAGAACCCATGACCTCTGGCTCCTAAGCCCATGCTCTTTCCACTGAGCCACGCTGCTTCTCATAAATAATTTAAATACTTAAATAACTTAAATTTAATAACTTAAATACTGCAGTAGCCTGCATTCCTGTCCGTTCCGACCCCAGTCCACTCTTCGCTCTGCTTCCCGGATCATTTTTCTACCAAACCATTTAGTCTATGTTTCCTCACTCCTCAAAAATGGAGTGGTTGCCCATCCACCTCTTCATTAAAGAAAAACTCCTTGCCATTGGCTTCAAAACGCTCAATCACTTTGCCCCCTCCTACCTCTCCTCGCTAGTCTCCTACTGCAACCCAGCCCGCACACTTCACCCCTCTAGTGCCAACCTGCTCACTGCACCTCTATCTTGTCTTTCTAGCCGCCAACCTGGCACCCACATCACATCTCTGTCCTGGAACTCCTGGAACTCCCTTCCCCTTCATATATGACAGACCATCACTCTCCGCACCTCAAAACCTTATTAAAATCACATCTCCTCCAAGAAGCCTTCCCTCATTTCCCCTATTTCCTCTCTCATCTTTGTCACCCTTGCCTTTGGATTTTTACCCTTTCATAAATTGATAGTCAGCCCTTCCTCAACCCCACAGCACTTAAATACATATCTGTAATTTATTTTAATGTCTGCCTCCCCCTCTAGATTTTAAGGCTGCTTGTGGGCAGGGAACGTGGCTATCAACTCTGTTATATGGTGCTCTTCCAAGTGTTAAGTACAGTATTCTGCACACTATAAGTGCTCCTCCTCTAAACTGTAAGCTCGTGGTAGGCAGGGAACATGTTCACCAACTACTCTGTTATACTTTAATAACAAATGGTAATGATGGTATTTGTTAAGCACTTCCTATGTGCCAGGCACTGTACTAAGTGCTGGGGAGGATGCAAGCAAATCGAGTTGGACACATTACCTGTCCCATGTGGGGCTCATAGGTAACTGAGACACAGAGAAGAGAAGTGACTTGCCCAAGGTCCCTCAGTATGCTGCTTCTCTTGTACTCTCCCAAGTGCTTAGCACTCTTCCAAGCACCCAGTAAGAGCTCATTAAATCTGGTTGATTAATTGTCTGATGGATAAGTGCTTAATAAATTCATTCATTCATTCATTCATTCATTCACTCAATCGTATTTATTGAGCGCTTACTATGTGCAGAGCACTGTACTAAGTGCTTGGGAAGTACAAGTTGGCAACATATAGAGATGGTCCCTACCCAACAGTGGGCTCACAGTCTAGAAGGAGGGGACAGACAACAAAACAAAACATATAAACCAAATAAAATTAATAGAATAAATATGTACAAGTAAAATAAATAAATAGAGTAATAAATATGTACAAACATATATACATATATACAGGTGCTGTGGGGAGGGGAAGGAGGTAAGGCGGGGGGGATGGTGAGGGAGGCGGGGGGGATGGGGAGGGGTAAGAAATACTATTACCACTAAAACTGTGGAATTGGTATAGCACTCACTACCTGCCAGACACTCTACTGAGCACTGGGGGTAGATAGTAGATACAAATTCATCGGGTTGGTCACAGTCCCTGTTCCACATGGGGCTTGCACTGGGGTAGATACGAATTCATCGGGTTGGACACAGTCCTTGTCCCACATGGGGCTCGTGATCTTAATCCCCATTTTACAGATGACATAATTGAGGCTCAAAGAAGTGAAGTGACTTGCCCGAGGTCACACAGCAGACAAGTGGCGGAGCTGGGATTTTCTAATCTTTCTGACTCCCAGGCCTGTGCTCTATCCACTAAGCCATGCTGCTTCTACTACCAAATCAGCTAGCACTATGGGTTGACGATAGTCTAAAGAAAACTCAGGTGTTACATGATGGGGGAAGCCCTAAACCCAACTGAAAATGGATATTGTCAAGACAGAGCTCTCTCATGAAGCAAAAATGTGCTAAGACAAGAAAGTAAAATAGTCAATCCAGAGAGGCAGCTCATCTTTGATAAGCCATCAAACAGCATGTGGTAGCAGCACAGTATGAGGCTCCAGACCAAATGAAAGGAAAGCTGAGGGGAAGCACTATTCAACTGAAAGATCTGAACTCGACCCAGTGATTAGAATTATTATGGTCTTGATTAAGCTTTTACTATATGCTAGAATTCCACATGGGAATAGAAACAGAAAATCAGATTGGACACAATACCTGTTTCACATGGTGCTCACTAAGAGGTAGTAAACCTCAGTTACCTCCCCTGTAAAATGGGGATTAAGAGTGCGAGCCCCATGTGGGACAGGGAGGGTGTCCAGTGCTTGGCCCATAGTAAGCACTTAACTAGTACCATAATTATTATTATTGTTAAGAGGTAAGTTGAGCCAATATTGTGTCTCCGTTTTAAATGAATAAAAGAAGGCTAGCAGAGCTTTAAGTGACTTGTTCAACATCACACATCAGGTAGGCAAAATCCTGTGTTTTTTCCATTAGGTTCAGTTGCTTCTGTGTAAATGAGACATTCAACTCATTGAAAAGTTGCATCAGTTCAGTCATTCAATCGCATTTATTGAACACTCACTATAAGCAGAGCACTGTACTAAGTGCTTGGGTGAGTACAATATAACAATAAACAGACACATTTCCTGCCCACAGTGAGCTTACAGCCTTACTTTGGGGCTAGCCTCACTCTCACACGACAAGACAGGATCACAACCAAAGAAGTTCTTGAATGAAACCAGTCCTATAAGCACTGAAGCTCTGCTCAGCTCAGTGCAGCTTTACTGGTCGAAACGACGAGGTGTGCGAATGACAGTAGGATACCCCAACAGTTGCTACATGCTGAGCTGAAACTGGAAAACCAAAAGCGAAG
Source organism: Tachyglossus aculeatus (assembly GCF_015852505.1). NCBI lineage: Eukaryota > Metazoa > Chordata > Mammalia > Monotremata > Tachyglossidae > Tachyglossus > Tachyglossus aculeatus. Next base: position 29,157,185 of record NC_052079.1, on the reverse strand, counting down.
GCAGAGGAAGTGTTTTATGGACAGAGTAAACCAAAACTTCAGACAGTCCTGCATTTCAGATGAAAACTGAAAGTCAAATGCCAAGGATAGAACAGCATGGCACACTGCAGTCAAGCAACGAGTGGTTCTCTTTGAGCAGAAGCTCTGTAAGGACAGAGAAACGAAGAGGTTAAAGCGGAAATGGTGCTAGACACTGCACACATCCAAGCACAGCACCATAAGAATCAGCCTTTGGTTGTGTCAAATGCAGCAAGGATCGTGGCTCCTGAATTGACCCTTTTAATCAAACACACACACCCATAAGTGATCTTCACTAATGGTGGGACCTTTTTATTTAATGGTATTTGTTAAGCGCTTACTTTGTGCTAGGCACTGTACTAAGCACTGTGTTACAGGCAAGATGATCAAGTTAGACACAGTCCTTGGCCCACATGTGGATCAGTCTTTATGAAGAAGCAGCTTGGCTCTGTGGAAAGAGCACAGGCTTTGGAGTCAGAGGTCATGGGTTCAAATCCTGACTCCATCAATTGTCATCTGTGTGACTTTGGGCAAGTCAATTAACTTCTCTGTGCCTCAGTTCCCTCATCTGTAAAATGGGAATGAAGACTGTGAACCCCACGTGGGACAACCAGATTACCTTGTATCCACCCCAGTGCTTAGAACAGTGCTTGGCACATAATAAGCACTTAACAAATATCAACATTATTATTATTATTATTCCCATTTTAATAATAATAATAATGATAATGGAGGTACTTGTTAAGCACTTACTATGTACCAAGCACTGCCAACAACAACAACAATAATAATAATAATAATAATAATGTTATTTGTTAAGCGCTTACTATGTGTAAAGCACTGTTCTAAGCATTGGGATAGATACAAAGAAATCAAGTTGTCCCACGGGGGGTTCACAGTCTTAATCCCCATTTTACAGATGAGGTAACTGAGTCACAGAGAAGTTAAGCAGCTTGCCCAAGGTCACACAGCAGACAGGTGGTGGAGCTAGGATTAGAACCCAGGTCCTCTGACTCCCAAGCCCATGCTTTTTCCACTAAGCCGTGCTGCTAGCGCTGGGGTAGATACAAAGTAATCAGGTTGTCCCACATGGGACTCACCGTCTTAACCTCCATTTTACAGATGAGGTAACTGAGGGTACAGAGAAGCCAAGTGACTTAGCCAAAGTCACACAGAGGACAAGTGGCGGAGCCGGCATCAGAACCCACAACCTCTGACTCCCAAGTCCGTGCTCTTTCCACTAAGCCACGCTGCTTCTCTTACAGATGAGGTAACTGAGGCACAGAGAAGTGAAGTGACTTGCCCAAGGTCACCTGGCAGACAAGTGGGAGAGCCGGGATGAGAAGCCAGGTCCTCTGATTCCCAGGCCCACGCTCTTTCTAGCAGGCCATGCTGCTTCCCTTGAAGCATAAAGGGTCTGTATATGCATCATCATCATCAATCGTATTTATTGAGCGCTTACTGTGTGCAGAGCACTGTACTAAGCGCTTGGGAAGTACAAGTTGGCAACATATAGAGACAGTCCCTACCCAACAGTGGGCTCACAGTCTAAAAGGGGGAGACAGAGAACAAAACCAAACATACTAACAAAATAAAATAAATAGAATAGATATGTACAAGTAAAATAAATAAATAAGTAAATAGAGTAATAAATATGTACAAACATATACACAGGTGCTGTGGGGAGGGGAAGGAGGTATGTGCATATACCTCGAAATGCATGTGGTGTGAATGGGAAGAGACAAGAAAAATGAATAGGGAATGAAAATGAGGCACCGGCAGAAACTGCCATCATCTGTAGCTCATTAATAAAGATGATAGCTGATGATGTTGCATCCTATTTTCATCCTCGATTGACAGATGTAATGAGGGAATGAGAATGTAATGAGAAGCAGCACAGCTCAGTGAATAGAGCACGGGCCTGGGAGTCAGAAGGTCACATGTCCTAATCCCGGCTCCTCACAATTGCCTCGTGACCTTGGGCAAGTCACTTCACTTCTCTGGACCGGTTGCCTCATCTATCAAATGGAGATGAGGAGTGTGAGCCCTACGTGGGACAGGGACTGAGTCCAACTTGACAACCTCGTAACTATCCCAGCGCTTAGAAAAATGCTTGGCACATAGTAAGCGTTTAAGAAGTATCATAATTAGGGAATCCTGCTGGTGTTGACTCTATAGGATCAATCAATGGTATCTGTGTGCTTACTGTGTGCAGAGCACTGTGCTAAATACTTGCAAGTGTACAGCACAACGGATTTGATACTTGTACTTCCCAAGAGCCTAGTAAAGTGCTCTGCACACAGTAAGCTCTCAATAAATACAATTGAATGAATGAATGAATGATAGGTGTGATTCCCTTCCCACAAGGAGCTTACAGTCTACAGGATGTGATGATGTATATGCTGCTGCTCACACTCTCTCCTCTTTTCCAGTCCTGTTTCTTCTGGGGCTTAGAGTCCACACCAGCAGGTAGGCAGACGGGGTTGTAGTAAACTGTGAAGTGCACAAAGGGTAAGCTCGTTGTGGGCAGGGAATGCATCTGTTTATTGTTGTATTGTACTCTCCCGAGTGCTTAGTACAGAGCTCTGCACATAGTAAGCACTCAATAAATAGGATCAACTGACTGGTTTTTTACCTACAGGACCTCATTCTGCTTGTGGTGAGCAGGGAACGTGTCTACCGATTCTGCTGTATTGTACTCTTCCAAATGCTTAGTACAAGGCACTGCTCAGAGGAAACATCCAGTGAATGCCGTTGATGATAAAATGACACCATTACTCAGCAGGCCGTGGGTCGGGTAGCTTTTGTCCCCATCAGCTGTCTTTCAGGACTTCTGCTGGGCCTGTTCACCTCATGGAATGCTCTGTGTGTGACAAACCTTCACAGACATGTTTGTTGCCTTTACTTCTGACTCATTTCAATACCCACCACACATCACTGCTTTCAGCAACTATTAGGCCCTTTGAGGTCAGGGTTAGTGGTCCTGGCTCACAGGGGAGAACCATATCTTGTCTGGAGTTTCTTTGGTAGGGCTGGGTAGGGCCTAGCAAATGCACTGTCTTCCATGAGCAGGAACCTTTGCTAGCATTCTTTTCCTAACACTGAATCCCTAGGGAGACAGAGGTCCTAGTGCAAAGAACATGACTCTGGGAATTAAGAAACCCTCGTTGTAGTCCCGGTTCTAGCCCTGGCCTGCTGTGTGACCGTGGGCGAGTCACTTAACCTCTCTGTAACTTTGGCCTTCATCTGTACTATAGGGTGACATCCCTGCTCTCCACACCTCTTGGATTGAGCCCAAAGCAGGCCAGGGATGGTTGCCTATTCTGATCATCATGCATCTATGTCAGTGCTCGGCGGCAGCGTGGCCTAGCGGAAAGAGTACGGGCCTGGGTTCTAATCCCTGCTCAGCCACTTGACTGCGACATGACCTTGGGCAAGTCGCTTTTCATTTTTCTGTACCTCATTTACCTCATTGGTAAAATGGGGATTAAGATTGTGAGCCCATGGTATAGAAAAATGAAGCGACTGGCTCAAATTTTGGACCTGGACTGCGTCCAACCTGACTGTTATGGGCAGGGGTTGTGTCTGCTAATCCATCCATACAGTAGCACTCAGAGAAGCAGCGTGGCTCAGTGGAAAGAGCACAGACTTGGGAGTCAGAGGTTGTGGGTTCTAATCCGGCCCCACCACTTGTCAGCTGCTTGACTTTGTCACTTCACTTCTCTGTGCCTCAGTTACCTCATCTGTAAAATGGGGATTAAGACTGTGAGCCCCACATGGGACAACCTGATCACCTTGTATCTATCCCAGCGCTTAGAACAATGCTCGGCATATAGTAAGCACTTAGCAAATACCATTATTATAAAAATGAGCCCTTAGAACAGTGCTTGACACATAGTAAGCACTTTACAAATACCATTATTATTGTTATTATTAGAGAAGCAGCATGGCTCAGTGGAAAGAGCACCGGCTTTGGAGTCAGAGGTTGCGGTTTTAAACCCCGGCTCCTCCAACTGTCGGCTGGGTGACTTTGGGCAAGTCACTTAACTTCTCTGTGCCTCAGCGACCTCATCTGTAAAATGGTGATGAAGACTGTGAGCCCCCCATGGAACAACCTGATCACCTTGTAACCTCCCCAGTGCTTAGAACTGGGCTCGCATCTCCTCCTGCCTTCAGGACATCTCCATCTGGATGTCTGCTTGCCACCTAAAACTCAACATGTCCAAGACTGAACTCCTTGTCTTCCCTCCCAAACCCTGCCCTATCCCTGACTTTCCCATCTCTGTTGACGGCACTACCATCCTTTCCGTCTCACAAGCCCGCAACCTTGGTGTCATCCTCGACTCCGCTCTCTCATTAACCCCTCACATCCAAGCCGTCACCAAAACCTGCCGGTCTCAGCTCCGCAACACTGCCAAGATCTGCCCTTTCCTCTCCATCCAAACCGCTACCCTGATCGTTCAAGCTCTCATCCAATCCCATCTGGACTACTGCATCAGCCTTCTCTCTGATCTCCCAATCTTGTGTCTCTCCCCACTTCATTCCACACTTCATGCTGCTCCCCGGATTGTCTTTGTCCAGAAACGCTCTGGGCATGTTACTCCCCTCCTCAAAAATCTCCAGTGGCTACCAATCAATCTGCGCATCAGGCAGAAACTCCTCACCCTGGGCTTCAAGGCTGTCCATCCCCTCGCCCCCTCCTACCTCACCTCCCTTCTCTCCTTCTACAGCCCACCCCGCACCCTCCGCTCCTCTGCCACTAATCTCCTCACCGTTAGGCCTCGTTCTCGCCTGTCGCGCCATCGACCCCCGGCCCACGTCATCCCCCGGGCCTGGAATGCCCTCCCTCTGCCCATCCGCCAAGCTAGCTCTCTTCCTCCCTTCAAGGCCCTACTGAGAGCCCACCTCCTCCAGGAGGCCTTCCCACACTGAGCCCCTTCCTTCCTCTCCCCCTCGTCCCCCTCTCCATCCCATCTTACCTCCTTCCCTTCCCCACAGCACCTGTATATATGTATATATGTTTGTACATATTTATTACTCTATTTATTTATTTATTTATTTTACTTGTACCTATCTATTCTATTTTATTTTGTTAGTATGTTTGGTTTTGTTCTCCGTCTCCCCCTTTTAGACTGTGAGCCCACTGTTGGGTAGGGACTGACTCTATATGTTGCCAACTTGTACTTCCCAAGCGCTTAGCACAGTGCTCTGCACACAGTAAGCGCTCGATAAATACGATTGATGATGATGATCTATTCTATTTATTTTATTTTGTTAGTATGTTTGGTTTTGTTCTCCGTCTCCCCCTTTTAGACTGTGAGCCCACTGTTGGGTAGGGACTGTCTCTAGATGTTGCCAACTTGGACTTCCCAAGCGCTTAGTACAGTGCTCTGCACACGGTAAGCGCTCAATAAATACGATTGATTGATCGACTACGGAGGAGGGAGGGGGAGGGGGAGGGGGAGGGAGAGGGAGAGGGAGAGGGAGGGGGAGGGGGGGAGGGGGGCAGAAGGGGGGAGAGGGAGAGGGAGGGGGAGAGGGAGGGGGAGGGGGGGAGGGGAGAGGGAGAGGGAGGGGGAAAGAGGGAGGGAGGGGGAAAGAGGGGGGAGGGGCAGGGAGGGAGAGGGGGGAGGGGGAGGGGGAGGGGGGAGAGAGAGAGAGAGGGGGAGGGAGAGAGAGAGAGGGAGAGAGGGAGAGGGAGGGAGGGAGAGGGAGGGAGAGGGAGGGAGAGAGAGAGAGAGAGAGAGAGAGAGAGAGAGAGAGAGAGAGAGAGAGAGAGAGAGAGAGAGAGAGAGAGAGAGAGAGAGAGAGAGAGAGAGAGAGAGAGAGAGAGAGAGAGAGAGAGAGAGAGAGAGAGAGAGAGAGAGAGAGAGAGAGAGAGAGAGAGAGAGAGAGAGAGAGAGAGAGAGAGAGAGAGAGCGCGCGTGCGCGGTGGGGGGGCGTGCCCAGGCCACGCCCCCTTTCCATCGCGGGGACCCGGCGCATGCGCACTGCCCGGGGGCGCCCTCCTCCGGGTCTCGCGATGTTAGGCTTCCGGGGGCGGGCGCAGCCGGGCGGTTAGCGGCGTTGGGGGTGTGGCTCCCTGGCTCGGAGCGCGGGCGCGCGCGCGCGCTAGCGCCGCCCCAGTGCTCTGTGGGATAGCGGAGGACGCCGGGGTCCGCCCGCCCGCCTGCCCTCCGGACCGTTCGAGTCTCTCTCAGTGTGTCTTGGGTATCTCCGCCGCCGTCTGCGGGGTCTCGCCGTGCCGGCTGGGCCCGCGGCGGGAGGCCTCGGCCGCTCCTCCCCGGCCGTGCCCTGCCCCTGCCCCTGCCCCCGGCCCTGCCCTCCCCCTCCCCCGCCATAAGAAGCCCGGGCCCGGCCGCGGAGGGGATGAAGATGGCGGACGCCAAGCAGAAGCGGAACGAGCAGCTGAAGCGCTGGATCGGGTCCGAGACGGACCTGGAGCCGCCCGTCGTCAAGCGCCAGAAGACCAAGGTGAAGTTCGACGACGGCGCCGTGTTCCTGGCCGCCTGCTCCAGCGGCGACGCCGACGAGGTCCTCAAGCTGCTGCACCGCGGCGCCGACATCAACTACGCCAATGTGGACGGGCTCACCGCCCTGCACCAGGTCCGCTCTGTCGTGTGTGTGTGTGTGTGTGTGGTGTGTGTGTGTGTGTGCGGGGCGGGGGTGAGGACGGAAGGAGGACTGGGAAATTGGGGGAAACCGAAGGGGGACCCCCCCTCGTCCCCCTCTCCATCCCCATCCTACCTCCTTCCCTTCCCCACATCACCTGTATATGTGTATATATGTTTGTACATATTTATTACTCTATTTATTTATTTTATCTGTACATATCTATTCTATTTATTTTATTTTGTTAGTGTGTTTGGTTTTGTTCTCTGTCTCCCCCTTTTAGACTGTGAGCCCACTGTTGGGTAGGGACTGTCTCTATATGTTGCCAATTTGCACTTCCCAAGCGCTTAGTACAGTGCTCTGCACATAGTAAGCGCTCAATAAATACGATTGATTGATTGATTGATTGACCCCCCTGAGGGCTGTCTGTGTATGTGTGTGTATAGTGTGGGTTGTGTGTTCGTGTGTGTTTGTGTGCGGGGAGAGGAGGTGGGAAACGAGGGGTGTCGGGGGGGGGGGTGTTTGTGTGGGAGAGGGGAAATTTGGGGTCCCGAGGGGGGGCACTCGCGTGCCCCGGCGGTGGGTGGGTATGTACGTGTGGTGGTGTTTTTTGTTTTTTAATGGTATTAAGCGTTTAATGTGTTACAAAGCACTGTTCTCGGCGCCGGGGGCGTTACATGGTGATCAGGTTGTCCCACGGGGGGCTCACACGCTTCATCCCCATTTTACAGTCGAGGGAACTGAGGCCCAGTGAAGTGACTTGCCCAAAGGCACCCCGCTGACAAATGGCGGAGCCGGGGTTTGAACCCGTGACCCCCCCCCGCCTCCAAAGCCCGGGCTCTTTCCGCCGGTATTTGTGGGGGTGGGCGGAGGGGTCATCATCAATCGTATTTATTGAGCAATTACTATGTGCAGAGCACTGTACTAAGCGCTCGGGAAGTACAAATTGGCTACATATAGAGACAGTCCCTACCCAACGGTGGGCTCACAGTCTAAAAGACAGTCTAAAAGGGGTGTGTGTGTGTGTGTGTGTTGGGGGTGTCGATTAGTGGGGTCAGTGCTGGGCCCCGGTGGACCCCTCAGGGGCACAGATTTTGGGGGGCGGGGTGGGTGGAAGGCATCTGCACCCCCAGGTGCGAATTGGGTGGTGTGTGTGTGTTTGTGTTTGTAGGGGGTGTGAGGGGAGGAGGGGGCTCATTTCCTGTTTTCCCCTTTCTAGTCTCCTGGGGGGGAGGGGAGGAGAGCGGGGTGTTGTCGTCCGCCCCCCCACCACACCCACCCATCCACACACACACACACACAAACACACCCCATTTGTGTGGGCAGGCTTTCCTCGAGAGCCCTCCCTCCCACCCCCCCAAAAAGGTAGGAGTTTTCAGGAGGATGAAGGGGAGCCCCTTGGAGCATCCGGCTGTCCCAGCCGCAGGGCCGGGCCGGGCCGCCAAGGAGATGACGAACCGGGCCCACAACTCGCCTCAAAATGGATGCTTTGTGCACGTTCAAGCCGGAGAGGGCCCGATGGCCAGCGCGCCGGCCTAGCCAAATAAGGAGCGGCCGCTGGCCGGGCCCCCGAGCCACCGGCCCCGGCCAGTGCGGGGGGCGGAGACAACGGGACCCCCCCCCCCCCCCCCCATACACACACGGCTCCCCCATTCTCACCCCCCAAACCGGGACCAACTCTGTGGAAGGCCTGCCTCACTAGGAGCCCAACGCCGCCGCCCCCGCCCTCAGCCAAGGGTCGGGGACCGAGGGAGGGAGGGCAACTGTCAAACTTCAAAAGGGGACAGCAGGGAGACGCCTCGCCTTTTTTTTTTTTAATGGCATTTATTAAGCGCTCACTATGTGCAAAGCACTGTTCTAAGCACTGGTGATCAGGTTGTCCCGCGGGGGGCTCACAGTCTTAATCCCCATTTTACAGATGAGGTAACTGAGGCCCAGGGAAGTTAAGTGACTCGCCCAAGGTCACACAGCTGACGAGCGGCAGAGTCGGGATTCGAACCCATGACCTCCCACTCCAAAGCCCGTGCTCTTTCCACTGAGCCACCTTGGGTCTTGGTTTTCCTTGTCCCACCCACGGCTCCCCTCCCCGCGCCTGTCCGGTTGGGGTCGGTTCCCCAGCTGCCTTAGCACTGGGGTGACTCGGGCCTCTAACGTCGGTGCCGTTGTTTTGAAGAGGGTTCCTCCGCGAAATGGGAATGTCTGCCGTAAAGCCAAATCCCAAATGTAAAAGAGGGCTAGAGTGTATTTGAATATTTTGGGTGTGTGTGTGTGTGGCGCGTTGTTCGACAGACGTTGACGGTTCCCTAATCCAACATGCTCTCCAAACGTCCAGAATGTACAGACCATTAAAGATGTCTTCACTTACAGGATTATCACTTCAGATTCTATACTTACGGGGCGGGGGGGAGCTGATTTTTTTAATGATGAAAAATTCTGAACCAATCTGTGAACGTCTTGGATCCGTGTTTATTAATAATTCTTACTTCACCCTCTCCTCCACCCCCACCCCGTACTCCATTTCTTTTTTGGTGGAGACTGACTCTGTCTACTTCGTGATCTCGTTTTGCCTCTCCTCTTTAAATAAAAAAGATGATTGTGTCAGAACTGAAGATTATGTGATGCAACCCTCCCCCCCAAAAAACAACCCCATAGCAACTTTAATAGTTACTGTTAAAATGCTAAAGGAGACTTGCCACGATTTAATCTGTTTCAACCAGCCGATATTTGCTTGGATGGAAAAGCAGACTATTCAACATCATCTTATTTTGACAATTTTTTTCCTGTTATAAAAGGCCACTGGCCCAGAACGGTGCCTGTATAGACAAACTGTTTAGCTAAAGCTTATTTTTGCTTTAAAGAGGTGTTAACACACCCATAAACTTGGGAGTTTTAAAAATAGCCACTCTTTAATTCCAGTTGCTTTTTCTCTTATGGATATCACACTTCTCAACTTCCATTTATAGTGAATTTGCCATTCCCGATGAGGCCACTTTTTAGGTGTAATTTAGAGAGAAAATTGCATGCATAATTTTTATTTCAGTATTATGTGTCTCGAGCGATATTTTTTGTCATGCATGCAGTCACCCTCGTCGAGGACAGCTAGTTCGCTTTCAGTTACCACTACTTTGTTTGTATTGACATTTGGATAGGGTGTTGGGTGGAGTTGAGGAAATGGTGTAAAGATAAAGTTCCGGTTATGTACAGCCTGTCCCCCCCCCCAAAAAAAAATTCGTGGTTCTTGCAGGAGTTATTTTATCAGTCCAGCTTTTAGTGTGTCGAGAGGAGGGACATGTTTGAGGGCGGAGTTACAGAAGTCGGGGCGGCCCAGGTTCTCTTGAGATCGTCTATACCTGCTTACTTGGTGTTTTGGTATTGAGCTTTTTGGTTTCTAAAGAAGTGATTTTGCTCTGGAAATTACCAATAAACCTCAATAAATCACATTCTTCTACGAAGAATGATGCACGCTAAGGATAAAGCAATTTGGGCTGCTCTCGTGTATGGTCTTCATCCGATTTCTCCTGCTCATCGGTTTATCCGCATTTCAGGGATGTAGTCGTGCAACCCCTGGCGTGGGAATGTGAAGGTTTGCAACCCTAGAAGGTTTTGTCCGTCTTAGTGAACGTTGTTAATTGGGTGCGTATAGTTTTCTAGGTAGTGTGCTGGAACGTATTTCTCAGCTGGAAATGGGTACGTTCCGGCTCCTCCCTTAGTCTGGTGTGAACAGTACAGTCGTATTTCTCGAGCGCTAACTTGGGTGCAGAGCATGATACAAAAGGCTTGAGGAGAGTACAGTATAACAAAGTCGGTAGACACATTTCCTGCCCACAAGGAGCTTAAACATTCATTGTCGTATTTCTGGAGCGCTTATTGTGTGCAGAGCATGGTACTGAGCGATTGGGAGAGCACAAGATGACAACAGACACATTTCTGCCCATGACGAGCTCACAGTCTAGAGGGAGAGACAGACATTAAAAATAATTTGGGATATGTACATAAGTGCTGTGGGGCTGAAGGTGGGGTGACTATTCAATGGTGTGAAGGGTGCAGATCCAAGTGTAAAAAGATGACTAATTTCCACTTCTTAAGAAGGCATCTACACAGGGATTTCTTGCCTTGAACTAGAAGAGAGAACTTAATTGGTAAAGGAGCACACGGTCCTTTTTTTTTTTGGCCACTTTATTGGTTCTAAATCTCCACGCCTGGGAGTATTCATGATCATTTTAGAATGCGATTTTTCCCCACCAGCAGTCACCAGTCAGGCAAACCTTTTCAACTGAGCCTTGACGTTCTCCTACAGATTTGGACTGATTGCTTTAATCCTTCGGTCAGGATTGAGGGCTGACTGTGTGCAGAACACCCTACTCGGTGCCTCAGAGAGTGCAATACGACAGGGTTGGTAGGCGTGTTCCCTGCCCACCGGAAGCGGACAGTCTAAAGGGAGGGACCGATGTCAATACAAATAAGTTACGGCTAGGTACGTAAGTATGGTGGGGCTGAGGATGGGGTGAATATCAAGTGCTCCAAGGGGACAGATCCAAGTCCATGGGTGACGCAGAAGGGAGAGGAGTCAGGGGAAAAGAGGGCTTAATCGGGAAAGGCCCCGTGGAAGAGACGTGACCTCAAAAAGGGAGAGGGGTGGTCTGGTGTATGCGGAGGGGGTGGGGGTTCCAGGCCAGAGGGAGGACGTGGCAAAGGGGTCGGCAGCGAGATGGAGAGACAAGTGAGTAAACGGGCGCTAGAGCAACAGGGTGTGTGGGCTGGCCTGTTGTAGGAGGTGAGCGAAGTGAGGTCGGAGGGGAAGAGCTGATTGGGTGATGCCGATGACGAGGGGTTTCTCTTTGACGTGGAGGCAGCTACCAGAGGTTCTTGAGGAGCGAGGGAAAGCGTTTCTGGCGGTAGAGAGAAGTGTGGACTGGAGGAGGGAGAGATGTGGCGTTCGAGAAGGATGTGACAAGTGCTGGGATTAGCGACGTATTAGTTTGCTTTAAAATCTGTAGTAAACAAAAAGTCTTTATTTGGAAGAGTCCAGGATAAACTGATACACCATTATAATGGTTCTGTAAGGTTAATATTTTTTCTACAAATTTTGTTGCTCTAACTCAGGGGCTGGCTTGGTTTTTGTACAGAAGAGCCAAGTACAACCTTTGAGCAGTTGATGTGCAAAGAGCTAAGCATCCAATTTAAGCACACATTAATGTAGCTTGTGAATTTGACAGTTTGAAGTGGCACATTCTCCCCCCACCCCACCTTGGCATCGTGTTAGTTTTAAACTCCTCATCCCCTCCCATCCCCACGCAATGCTGACTTGACACAGGGCCAGCTTAACCCCCCCCAAAAAAACAACAACTGGGTTTTGTTGGGCTCCCGCGGGACAAGTGATGTTATAATGTCACGTTCCAACACAGTCTGTCAATCATCTCCTCAGGACTGCAAGCTCGTTGTGGGCAGAGAACATGTGCGCTCAATAAATATGATTGACCGACTGATGACGTTGCTTCTCGTGGCTGCTTCCGGGCGGAACCTGTTGTCCCTTCTCCCCAGTCCTGTTTGGTCAGGGGAGGCAAGAGGGCAGGATCCATGGGGCTGGATGTTGACAGCAGCGGCATGACCCCTCTCGTGCCCTCTTTGCCTGCCAGGGGAGGCCTCCTCTCTGCAGCTTGGAGGGGGATGGCGTCTTCCCACCAGTCGGTGACAGGTTTAGGCTGTGGGGGAGGGGCTGCAGGACAGGGGTCCAATTCCTGCTTCTCTGTGCGCAGCCCCTCTTGCCTCCGTCCAGCCACTAGGCTGGTGAGAGCCTCCTGATTGGGAGGGAGGGAGTCCCCTCTGTGGAGGAGCAAGGACTCATCTCTGGATCAGGATTCCCTGATCTGAACCACACAGGGTCTGGCCCTACCTGGGGGCTCCTGAGCCAGGAGATTGGGTTCATTCCTAGCTTCCAGGGGGTCGGCACCCTCCCTCCCAGCCCAGAGCAGGACTCCAGGCCGACTGCTCATTGCCAGTGCCTCCTGCTTCTCCCACCCCAACCTGTGGCTTCAGTGCTGGGCATGCTAGGGTAAATCGGGTTGCTGGGCTGTTGAGTAGCGTATTTCTGTCTCTTTCCTCATCACCTCTTCCCCCCTCCTCCCTGCTCCCCGAGACAGACAGACAAACACATTCTCTCCCCCCCCCCCCCCCCATGGTAGTTTGAAATATCTTATTGTTGTCCCTGACTTTGGTTCCAAAAAAGAGCCAGGTATGGCTCTGGAGCTATAGGTTGCTGACCCCTGATCTAAATAAAAAGATGGATTTAAAATGCCACGTCCTGTTTTGGGGGCCTTTATCATTAAGTGATGTCAACTTATTTTCAGCCCGGTGGTTACAGTACGTTTGACTGCGCGTTTTGGAGACAATGTTAATGAGAAATTAAGGAGTGTTTTCCTGGCTGCCCCGGCCTATCTGCATGGAACGCAGTGTCATATTGGAAGAAACAATTGTGTGCGCTTGGGGTGTTGATCAAAATACGAATGCCTTTCAGAAGTTTTCCTTAACCCTAAATTCTATCAAAAATTATAGCCCACAAGTTCTAAGTAGTACTGTTCTTTTTACTTATTGGTGGTAGAAGGAAAACGTGCTTGGTGGTCTTGGTTGATTCTTTTAATTAAATGATAACACTTTTTTAATGGTATTTAAGCGCTTAATACATGCCGGGTCCTGTACTAAGCCCTGGGATTGATAAAAGATGACCAGTCGATCATATTTATTGAGTGCTTATGGTGTGCAGAGCACTGTACTAAGTACCTGGGAGAGTACAATATAACAGACACATTCTTTGTCCAGAAGATTGGACACAGTCCATGTCCCACCTGGGGCTCTGTCTCAATCCCCATTTTACAGATGAGGTTACTGAGGCAAAGAGAAATGAAATGACTTGCCCAAGGTCACACAGCGGAGAAGTGGCAGAGGTGGAATTAGCACCCAGATCCTACTGACTCCTAGGCCCAGGCTCTATCCACTGGGTCATGCTGCTTCTCTTTGCGGCCCCTGATACAACTTGAAGTTTCATTCTCCTTCAGAAGGCATAATGAAACATGAAGTTTGGGCTAGAAGAAAAACTGCTACTACACTGATTTTTGAGGAGAAAAAATTAGATCCAGTTTGCTACTGTTATCAATCATTGCCTTTTAACTTCTAAAATAATGCTATGATTTCTGGGAAAGACCCAAATGTAAATCTCAGTGTGATACATTTGAGAAATCAGATTCAAAATTAGACACGGCAGTTAAATATTTTATAAACATTCAGGTGCATTTTTTAATTTGTATTTTATATTTTGTATTTCAGGTTCAGGCAAAAAACCTTGAGCCTCTTTTTAACCATGTCGTCGCTCTAACTAGTGAAAGGAATGGGCTAAATCAGCGCATTTGTCGCACTTAATTTTCAGGACGTACTGTATTGGATGATTAACAGGTGTGTCCTGTACGGAACGGTGGACGAGCTTTGGTCTGGTAACGGGAGGGCTGGCAACCTGCAAAGGATTTCAGTGTCGTGCCGAAGCCTGGCATGGAGCCACCCTCTTCCCCCTATCAGTCGGCTCTCCAGTGGGGTCCAACAGTGTGATGGGCACATTGTGAACCCCTTTGGGTTTAGTCACCCCAGCAGAGGCGGCTCTAACCCCAAAGGTGGATTGCTTCAATGGCACTGTCTTTTGCCAGCTGTGTTTCAGGATTCACCAGTCAAGAACCCTCGCCACCAGTGTCAATCAATCAATCAATCGTATTTATTGAGCGCTTACTGTGTGCAGAGCACTGTACTAAGCGCTTGGGAAGTACAAGTCGGCAACACATAGAGACAGTCCCTACCCATTCCGAACAGGCAGAACTAACACTTACAATGAAGGGCTTCTGATTCACGAAACATGGCTCTTTCACTGGATGTGAATATATATTACGTCTAATTATAGTAGGTTCATATGTCTGGTTCATATGTCCTCCCTTTTGAACCGTTTTACCCTCTCCTCCCATTGTGTCTCTCAGGAGGCAAGGCAACTGATTCTCTGCTATGTTTGGGGAGCTTTTTGGCTTAACACGATGGCTTTGGCACCTGGATTTTTAGTTTTTCATTATTTACACTCATAGTAATCGATAAACTTAGAGCAGTGAAGAAATATTGAGGTAAGGCATCCAAAAAAAAAAGCCAAGCCAAAGACTGCACAGACATAGGAGAGGGTCGCTGACATTAGTATTTAGTGTATTACCCTACCAATTGTTTAAATTATTTTAAGGCCATTGCTCGATTTTTTTCAGAAAAAATACCGTACTACATTAGTACTACATTGGATCAAGTAGAGATAATTTGATCGGCTTAAACCAAGACAGAAACTGGTAAAATAATTATGAATTCTTCAGTTTTCATTTTCCCTTCCTCCCTGTTCTCCTTTACCTGCTTCCCGCCCACCTTCTTCAGTTTTAATGGCCACTGGTGGTTCTGACCTTGCATTTGGTGGTCGTCAAGTCTCCCAGACCTTTCTTCAAAAGCACAGTGTGTGTGATTCTGTTGCTCACCTTTTGGCCAGAGCGTTTGACCCAGTTTTACAGTTATATTTCTAGTGGATAGACTCTACGCTTGTTATCGGCAGGGAATGTATCTGCTAATTCTGTTGTATAGTACTCTCCCAAGCGCTTAGTACAGTAAGATCTCAGTAAATACCGTTGATTGGTAGTTCTTTTCCCCCCACACACTTCCCTTTATGGTAGACTAGGTTTTCATTTTATCTGTATCCCTGTTAACATCAGCTTCCACCTGATGTTTACAACTAAAGTATTTTAGCAGTCTGAAAATGTGTGCAATTGATACTAGTAGAGAGCCCTTTGTTTCCCTTTAAACTGACTGGAAATAGCAATTAAAGCGACTAGGAAATGAGTTTGTTTATTTTGCAGATACTTTTGTTGTGGTGGTGCTGTTTTTATAGCTCAGTGTCTGCTGCTTGGGTTGTATATTTCGTTTGCCCCTGAAGGGAGCTAGTTATGCGATCCCCTCTGAGTGCTGTATTTTTGACCAAATTTCACTCTTGGTTTAGAACGGGGTGACTGGGCATTTATTTAATATTGGTTTAACTTCATTTGGTGGTGAAGAGACACTTTTGAATGAAAATCCATTTAGTATAACCTTTAAATTGTAAACTTTAGAGGACCGAGACTGTTTTCTTCATACTTTAAAGTTATCTACAGGCACCTAGAAATATGTTGATGGCCAAATATAGACTGGGTAAATGCGGGACATTAAGCCACTAGAACTGCGGTCTTCTCTAGAGGTGGCTTTATTGTAGCAGCTCCTCACCTCCAGGGGTGGTCGTGCCTGCTGGGGTTATTCATTCATTCATTCAATCGTATTTATTGAGTGCTTACTGTGTGCAGAGCACTGTACTAAGCTCTTGGGAAACTAGTTGGCAACATATAGAGACGGTCCCTACCCAATATCAGGCTCAGAGTCTAGAAGGGGGAGACAGACAACAAAACAAAACATATTAACAAAATAAAATGGAATAAATATGTACAAGTAAAATAAATAGAGTAATAAATATGCACAAACATATACACACATATATATACACACATAGGTGCTGTGGGGAGGGGAAGGAGGTAAGGCGGGGGAGGGGGAGGAGGGAGAGAGAAAGGAGGGGGCTCAGTCTGGGAAGGCCTCCTGGAGGAGGTGAGCTCTCCGTAGGTCTTTGAAGGGAGGAAGAGAGCTAGCTTGGCGGATAGGCAGAGGGAGGGCATTCCAGGCCCGGGGGATGACGTGGGCCGGGGGTCGATGGCGGGACAGGCGAGAACGAAGTACGGTGAGGAGATTAGCGGCGGAGGAGCGGAGGGTGCGGGCTGGGCTGTAGAAGGAGACAAGGGAGGTGAGGTAGGAGGGGGCGAGGTGATGGAGAGCCTTGAAGTCGAGTGTGAGGAGTTTTTTGCCTGATGTGTAGGTTGATTGGGAGCCACTGGAGATTTTTGAGGAGGGGAGTAACTGCCCAGAGCGTTTCTGCACAAAGACAATCCAGGCAGCAGCGTGAAGTACAGATTGAAGTGGGGAGATACAGGAGGATGGGAGATCAGAGAGGAGGTTGATTTCTGATTAAAATATCACCTAGGATGTGGTGAACAGACTCAGCGGGAATCCTGAAAATAGTAATTGTGGGCTTCTGGTCCATGATGTGATAGCACATTCATTCATTCATTCAATCGTATTTATTGAGCACTTACTGTGTGCAGAGCACTGTACTAAGCGCTTGGGAAGTACAAGTTGGCAACATATAGAGACAGTCCCTACCCAACAATGGGCTTACAGTCTAGAAGTCTAGCACTGCATCATCAGTATTTAGCCTCGGTCACTGTGGTCACCTAGGTCACTGTGGTCACCGTAAATGGGCTTCACCCCTGCTTGCCTACTCATTCACATTCTGTACCCCGTTGGGACCCTGACTGACAGAGACGAGATGTCCGAGGGGCACCGGGCACACCTACCACGGCAATTAGTATTTATTGAGTGCTTACTATGTGCAGAGCATTGTACTAAGCACGTGGGAAAGTACAATCCAGCAATATAATAAACACATTCCTTGCCCACCAGCTTCCAGTCTTGGGTGGGGAAGGTAGTAGGGGAGAAGAGACATTAATAGAAATAAATGAATAACAGATATGGACGTAAGTGCTGTCCCGACTAGTTCTCAATTCCAAAATCTGAATGACCATGACCAGACGGAGGCTCATCCGTTGTTTCTGACGGGAGACTCCGTCAGTTTAGAAGAGAGAGGTGATACTTGGGGATGTTTGGGGAAAAGCTGGTTTTAGGAAAACTGAAAGTAAGAGCTTGTAAAAAAAAAAAATGGAGCTCTCTGGATAGTAAATTAATGGTAAGGTAGATGGGTGAATTCACAATCTTGACAAGAGGGTTTTAATTTTTCTCCTTAGCAAAAGTCAGCCCACCAACACTCAGATGATTTAAATGGGACATGAAATGGCTGCAGTCGAAATATACTGTGGCCCCATAATGGAAATCTTTTCTAGCATGTTGTTACTGAGTAGGAATATATTTTCAGAGATGTAAATGCACTCAGAATGAAGGGATTTATTCTGGGAATTTAGCCCTACATAAATATGTAGGCCATTTGAAGATCTTTCTTGACAGTTTTTTGTTTAACGTTTGAGTGACAATGAGTACTTTAATATGTTTATCTTTTCCTTGTTGTTCTGGCTAACCATAAAAAGGCAGTCTTGCGCCGCACAGCCTTACAGCTCTACTCGCTGAAAGCAGTGCTCGCTCTGGTGCTATCTGATGGGTGGGCGGATACATTCCAAGTTGTCATGTGTTGCTATAGGCATTCCTGCAATGACACTCAAGTGGAAACGATGGCATACAAGTAGAAGCATTCCCCAGCTGTCACCTTTCTAGTAATCTGTCATCTTGTGATAAACCAACTCGAGTCAGAAGATCGTCGGTAAGATCTACTCTTTCGGGGTGGGGGGAAAAGAGGCTGTCTTTAATCGTGACTAGTACCCCGTGACTTGTAACTCATTTCACGTGGCAGAATTCCTTATGACTAGTAAAAGAATTCAGAAATCAAGTTGCTTTCACTACTCCTGTCGAGCGTCACCATATGGAAAGAAGTTGGAGCCAGTAGCTGTAGCATTGGCAGGCAAGAACACAGATAATGAAAAGCTGAAATCCCAAAGAGTTGTGTCGTAAAGTTTTAATGGTTGAAGTTATGTAATGTGTGGGTCTGACTTGAAATAGAGGTTGAGGGGGAAGGACAGTTCACAATCTGTCCCCCTTCCTCCCCTGGTCATTATACATATTCTTAAAGTGTTGGGGAATCCTCTTTCAGAGTTTGGCATTGCGTTTGTGCAGTTAGAGATTGCGCAGATAAAATTGACTTTTAAACAAATACTATACAATTTCTTATGATCATCCAGTATATCCAGAAGAAACGTTTTCAATTTACATATTATTTTTTTTTTTAAAAAAAACCAAAGTTGACTTGTGTTCTTTAAAGAAAATCATTTTGGTTGTCCTACTTGATTTCTGCTTCCTTTCATGGAAAACTTCTTGGGTTACCCAGTTTATGGTCTTTACTAGGTTGATAAACCTTTTACTAGGACCATCTCTTTACTCCTGTAGAACTATTTTAAACACTTCTCTTAATGTGGAGAATTTTTGTAAAATGTCGCTTTCTTGGCCCTCAAAATTCGATTTTCAGAGAAGTTTTGTTAAATTAAAATCAAAAACATTTCATTCCACAGATTATAGCTTTTTTTTCTACTACTTAATGCTTTTTACTAAAATTTTCTTTGACATTGTTGTCAGCTATCTAGCCCTTATTGAACCTTTATTTTGTGTGAGCCCGCAAGGAATGAGTGCTAATCAGGGTTGGAATTTTACTTCGTATTATTTAAGATGATATATGCTAAGCACATAACTATCATAATAGTCAGTGCCTTTTAAGTAACACAGTGTTTTTCTCAGGCTGTTCTAGAGGGTTTTAATATCTACTTATCTAAAAACTCTAGCTGTGACTTTGAAGGAAGACCTGCTCAAATTTATCTCTAAATGTATAGTTAGTGAGGAAGCTAGGAGTTGAGCAAAAAGGTGGGGTTTGTTTTCTGATGGTGAAGTTAAACTTGAGCAACCTGCACCAGACTCGTTTCAGTTGAAACTGAAACAAGAAGAGCTTGCCCAATGTTAACCCCTTGGTAGCATTCTCTCCCTTTCCTTCACCTGGTTTTTGAAGTGTACAATGTTTCTCTGACTGAAATGACATTTTTCTGGTGTGAGAATAAGGGTTTGCTTTTGATTACTTGAATCTGTCATATTCAGACTGGTAATAAGAGTATGAGTCCGATTTTTCTAGGCTCGCCTCAAGAGGATATGGTGTGGTTTGAAGAGTAAATCAAGCCCTAATCCAAATTTAACTCTGTCTGGAAAAAGACAGCCCACAATTGGACGAAACCCTCCAATCTAAAGCCTCACTAGAAATAGAAAGCTGAAAGTAAATTCTGACTCGGTTTTGATAGGAGAGTTCACATTTAGCAGGAGGCCAATCTGCTGAAGCTGGGACCGGAGATAGAAAATCTCTTAATGGCAGACAGTGGGAATTCCTTGGTCGTCAGCAGCAACTGATGCCTTGTTTAGAGCTTTAAGACATGTTGGAGCTGTCGTTTTGCTGGAGGATTTGACATATGCTGTCTCCCAGAAGGCCAACTTGATTATGATATTCCTTGGGAAGACAGAAAGTTTTACGAGGTTGGGTTTAGGGAGACAAATGACTGGGAGAAAGCGGTGTTTCTTTATGCATAACTTAAAGGGCAGGGATATCATTTCTAAAACAACAACAACTGAAAACCCTTAGTTAATCTTAATGAAACATAAACTTTACTACTAGGCTTTAGAAATATGTATATATCCCTAGAAAATTACACAGTTGCAGTGATTTAATTATGAGGTATGATACAATCACCTAGACCCCATAAAATGGTGAGTTCTGGGGAAGAAGGGAAGAGGAGTCATATTAACAGTTTTGACTGAAGAAGACAAGAAGGAAGGAGACTGGGTAGCAGTGATGGTAGAAATGGGAATTTATCATCTCTACTAGCTTGCAAACTCCATGAAGGCAGGGAACAACTGTCTGCTAACTTCTGTGTTCTTCCAAGCATTTAGTACAGTGCTGTCTACACAGTAGGTGCTCAAACAGTGCAATCGATTGACTAGTGGGCTTGATAGAAGATGATGGAGATGAGCTACAGTGATGGAACCATGGCAAGGGAAGACTGTCTTTGGTGGAAACATGAGGGAACTACCTTTTATTCTTCTCTACACCCCTCTGTCTATTTTTGTTCTCATGCCAAGGTCTGAAATATTAAAGCAAAATATTCTCTGTCTGAAGGTCAGGGAAGTAACAGAACAATTTTTTTTCCAATTTTGCCTAGAAACCAGGACTGGAAACATGCTCATCAACTAGGTAACACAGCTAAAGAACAAATAATCAGTATTTGTGTCCAGAATACTGCAAGAAGTCCCTGGGAGAGTACCGTGGCATAGTTAGAAGACATATCCCTGCCCCCAAGGGGGTTACAATTTAGGGGTCCTACTGCTTGAAACATAAAATAAAACTTAGTGCTACACAAAAGATCCAGCTGCTGAATCGTATATTACTTCTCATGTAGCTAGAATATTTAATGCATGTGTTTTTGATTATAATAAAAGCATATTAATTGGCTTGTGGATGAATAACTATTACTGCTTGTGTCATCATTACTAATATGGAAAGGGAGCGTTGTCTTCCTGATGGCTATATACGTAGAAAGTAGAATTTTTTTTAAAAAATGCTTTTCAATTGATCTGAGGGATAAAGATGATTAAAGCTGGAGAGCAGTACTGGGAATATTTGATAGTTCTGCCTTCACATTTAATCTAGGAAAGTAAACTTTCAAAGAACAGATTTAAATTCTTTGTGACACTAGCCTCAAAGATACCTTCGTACTTATGAGGCAGTCAATACATTTTTTTTAATGTTTACCAGGATATTCTGTTATAGTGTGATTATGAATTTGGATTGTTGCCTCTGTAGGTTCAGATAATTTATATACCACCCTAGCAATTGAAAGAATTGACTATTTAATTGAAATTAAATTTTAAATGTGAAATATTCAAATGAAATTTGCACACCTTTACATATGTATTGTAAACATGAAAATAGAGGACATTAATTTAATGACGTAGAATTGAAAGTAATTGTAAAAGTCATCCAGGTTTTGATTAGAGAAGTCAACATGCCCTAAGAATATTTTTGCCTTCAAACCACTTAAAATATGCTCAGGCATTCTGATGGGCATCAACTATTTGTAATTTTTTTCTTCAAATAAAAAAAACCCTTTTTTCCTTAAATTTTCATGCCATCTTTACTATAGGTAGACCACTGTAGATTGATTTTGCTATAATTTGCACTACAGTATGAGTTATCTTTCTAAATCTAGTTTTTAAACCAAATATTTTTAAATCCAGGATAATTTTTGCAGGGCTATGCCACAGCATTGTATTGAACTGTTAAGTTGAGTAGTCTGGGTGTTTTCCTTGGTGGAAAAACTACTTTGAAACAGTATAAAATAATCTAGAGCTCAGGATTTAGGCATTGGTGATTACCAAAATTGTCTTTTTTGTAGGGACTTTTGCTAATTATTGACCTACAGCGATTTTTAAAAAATGTTTTTCATTGTAAAGAAGAAAAAAAGTGTTTTTTTCCCCTTGTCATCTTTTCATTGTCATCCTTTAATTCTGTAAAGTGTGGGTATTTAAAGCATGATAAAAACATATCCAGGAAAGGAAAACAGTTTTAGACATGGAAAGATTACTGTACTTCGGAGAAACTAAGTGCCTACATTTAGTCTACATGTGAATTTCATTCGCAAGTTATGCTGCCTTTCCATGTACTGTAGAATGTTTTCTAGGACAACGGTGATATTTCAAAAAAATCATTTGCCAAAGGAAACCTTCTAATACTTGAAATATAAAATAATAGACTATAATAATGTTCTTGTGTCTCAGTATTGTAGAGACCACAAAGGGGAAAGCATATAAACCACAGCTACCCTTAAATCCTTAATAACTCATAATTATCACTTTTTGAAATGTGATGGCAGGACAAGTGAGAAAGAGGAATGGAGTGCTGGAAAAGTTTGTTTACTTTTTAGGTGTTTCTGTGAACATGTGAGGGTGGTGGTGCTATCATATCCTGCTGTTAGGGACTGGCTAGCCATAAAATGCCGAGTAAAACAACAATACTTAAGAAAGATGATTTTCTTGTACCCAGAGCTAAAAGTTCTACCATGAGGTTTATGTCCTTTTAAAAACACAGATATCCAAAACTTAGCATGTGATGCCAAGACTGACTATTCTATTTTGCAGAATTATGCGTGGGGCTGAAGTTCAGAAAATATTAATTACATCTCAGAATTACTGCAAACGCTGCTTCATATCAGGACATTTGTCTCATTTGCATTTTCTTGTGTGCGTTTCTTGCCTTGCCTCTTAAGCTTTTAATTCTTCTTCTCTTCAAACAAATGTATGAATGCCAAAGAAAAGATTTTAATTTCCGTTATCAAGTTATGTGAAGGGGGCCGTTTGTACTTAAAGCGTACCTCTTAAGGTTTCATCGAAGTAGTAGTTGGCTCTACCGTATCAAAATTTAATAAATTTCCTTTTGGATGTAATTAAATTCTGGAAGGTAAGACTGGCATTCCCCACTAGCCTTTCATCAGTCAGTTATCTTGCAGAGATTGGGTAGGGTTAAGATTTGGGGATGAAAATGAGATCCAGTTAGGTGAAGGCAGAAAACCCAGGCCTGCTGTCATGCTTTTCTTAACATCTTTCCACATTCCGAGACTTATTAAATGGAGACACTTTTGCCAGTAAAGAACCAGCCTTTAGGGTTAATAGAAGGTGACAGGTAAAACAGAAACAGAGTTTTTTTGATTGTTTATAGAAAAAAAGGATAAAGTGAAAGCCCTATTTTTGGGGTGTGTTCCTTTAAGAATTTTCCTTTTGAGGCATCTTATTTTTCAGATTCAGTATAGATCTGCATTATCAGTCTGTTCATATCCTGGTATATCGTACTTTCCCAAGTGCTTAGTACAATGCTCTGCACACAGTAAGCACCCATTTAAGTGCTTGGTACAGTGCTCTACACACAGTAAGTGTTCAATAAATATGATTGAATGAATGAATTAAAGACGATTATATTGGGGAACCCCCTGATTATTCTGAAGTGTGAATCTGGTTCACATTGCTCCTGAAATTTGTAGGATTATGAAAAAAAGCACAGTAGGGATCATAGTGGATTAAAATATTTACCAAATCTGACTGGCACTATTAAATGCAAATTCAAATACATTTCATTAACTATAAAGTTAGTTAGCTCCCTGAGGGCAGGGATTGTGTCTTCTCTTTTTGTTGAACTCTTCCAAGCTCTTAGTACAGCGCTCTGCCCACATTAGACACTCAGTATACTGCAGCAGTGCCAAATCTAAAACTAATCAATGTCAGTTTTTTATTCATGGAGGAAGTAGATAATTTTGAAGTGCCTTGAATTTAGTGAAAAAATTAACACATGATCACCACCAAGAGGCTCTCACTGAAAAGAAACAAAGGGAAGATGTTTTCTTAACTGTGTTTCTGGAAAGGTGTGTGACATGTTCTCTGCTATGACTTTTTCTTCAATCTGGAAGAACTGAAACAGGGAAATCTACACTATTGAAAAGGCCCAAAGCATTTTGCCTTCCATTTCTTTCCCTTTCATTTGCTTTGCTTTCTTAACCCAGTCCCTAGTTGCTTTTAGTTTCATACTCTGTCTCTTCTCACAGTGAAACATTAAAAGAATGCGGTCTGTTTTCACCACTGTAGTGAAAACAAACCTTAGTATTGTAAACTTTACTCCTCTGGCCAACACTCACTCCATTTCCCAGAGAACATTTTTAGTGTTACTCACTTTCCTCTCCTTCCTGCCCTTCTGTAAAGCCCATGCAAAGCAAACCTTATTTGACAGCATTGTTATTGTAGTCTGAACATTTTTAGGCCCTCCGAGGGTACTTTAGATAGCCAGGATCATCTGGAGTTCAGTCGGACTTGAGCATGTCATATTGCACCAATAAACCCCCATATCCAAACTCTACCTTTATTGCTGTATTGTACTTTCCAAGCTCTTAGTACAATGCTCTGCACACAGTAAGCGCTCAATAAATACAGTTGAATGAATGAATGAATGAATACCATCCAGTTAAGTCAGTTGCTTAGACTCTCAGAGCCTGAATATTGGAGTAGCTGGTGCCCTTTAGTGAACACACCTGATATTCCTGTGAGGGGATGTATACACAGATCAGCGATTGGGTCCGATGATCTTGTTTGTAATGGTAATTACAATGGTAATTAATGTTAATCTTCAGCCCCTGAAGTGTCTTGAAAAGCAGTGTGGTGTAGTGGATAGAGCTCGGATATGAGAGTAGGAAGGACCTGAGTTCTAATCCCATCTAGACTGTGAGCCCACTGTTGGGTAGGGACTGTCTCTGTATGTTGCCAACTTGTACTTCCCAAGCGCTTAGTACAGTGCTCTGCACACAGTAAGCACTCAATAAATACTATTGATTGATTGATTGTCTGTGCCCCTTGTCTGCTTTGTGACCTTGGGTGAATCACCTCACTTCTGTGCCTCAGTTTCCCTACCTGCAAAATGGGGATTAAGACTGTGAGGCCTATGTGGGCTGGGCACTATGTCCAACCCAATTACCTCAAATCTACCCCAGCATGTCTAGTACAGAGCCAGGCACATCATAAGCACTTAACAGATACCATGGTCATCGTCATCATCATCATCTCAACATCTGTCTATCTAACATCTGAGAAAGCCATGATTAGAGGTTTTGAGAGCCCATTAAAAGATGGGCACCCACTTAAGGGATAATTCAAAGTCATTACCTTGGTCTTCATCCCCAAGAATTAAGTCTGTGACCTCAAGTGACCTTAGGGTTTTTAAAGAAGATCAACTGATTAAATTTAGTCCACTTGCTGAGCTCAGTCAACTCTGTAAAGCAAATGAACTTGGTATCTGGATAGACTGATCCCGAATGTGCTATTTCAATTCTATAAGAAATATGGAGCAGAGAGCAGCACCAGTCAGTTGACCACACAAATCATGAATAAATGCCTCTGTGTGTTCTGCTTTCACTCTTTCGTTAGTGGGGAGAGAGCTACTGGCATAACATGGTTAAAACTTCCTCCCATGTATAGTCAAATGAGAGTTGGACCTTGGATCCAATGTGGTAGGGATCTGGCCGTCGGATCCTAGGAGCTTGGATCGAGAGGGAGGAAGCGGACCAAGAATCGTACTAGTTCACTAAGAGCAGAATGTGGTCAGGATAGGTTTCTCCAAAAGTGGGCAAAAGCACAGGCCAGGTGATTACTTTGGTAATTACAAACAGATCTTTCAGTTCTCATTTTTGGAAAAACACAATAATGAGCACTTCCTTTCAGTAGAGAATAATACTGAGTGCTTGGCAAGGTAGCTGTAGATTTGGTAGCCATGATCACTGCCCTCAAGGAGCTTATAACCTAGTGGGGGAGAAAGGCAATAAAATAAATTCCCGGCAGGTGGAAACAACAGAATATAGAGAATATGGACGTAGAGATGGTGCTTTTGGGATAAGGTCTTAAGTGCATGGAGTGGGGAAATGAGGGATTAGATGGGGAAGGTTTCCTGGAGGAGCTATGATTTTAGTAAGGCATTGAAGATGGGGAGTATGATGGTCTGCCAGATATTAAGGGGCAGGGAGGTCCAGGCAGAAGCCATGGTGTGAGCCAGACTGAGGCACAAGAAGTATATTGGGTTTTGATTAAGTGTGTGGCCTGAATTGTGATGGGAGAAGTGAAGTTAGTTGGGGGAAGAGCTGATTTTTTTTTTTATGGTATTTGTTACCAAGTTAGCAAGTGCTTGCTAAGTGCCAGGCACTGTAGTAAGCACTGGGGTAGATACAGTCTTTTAGACACAGACACAGTCCGTGTCCCATACGGGGTTCACAGTCTTATTCCCCATTTTACGGATGAGGTAACAGGCACAGAGAAGCAGTGACTTGTCCAGAGTCTCACAGCAGAAAAGTGCTGGAGCTGGGATTAGAACCCAGGACCTTCCGACTCCCAGGCCCATGCTGTATCCATTAGATCAGTCTGCCCCTCAACCAATGAAGAGGAGTTTCTGTTCGATGTTTAGATCGATGGGCCACCTTTGGAGGTTCTTGAGGAGTGGAGAGACTTGCGCGGAACAACTTTTTAGAAAAATGATCCGGGGAGCAGAGTGAAATATGGATATGGGAGAGGCTGGATACAGGGAAATCAGTGAGGGTGCTGATGTAGTAAAGACAGGGTATAAGAAGTGTATGGACTAGTGTGGTAGCAGTTTTGGTAGAAAGGAAAGGGTGAATTTTCAAGATTTTGTGGAAACAGACCTGACATGATGTTACTGAACCTGTGGGTTGAAGGTGAGAGGTGATCAGTCAGTGGTATCCCCCTTCTAGACTGTGAGCCCGTTGTTGGGTAGGGACCGTCTCTATATGTTGCTGACTTGTACTTCCCAAGCGCTTAGTAAAGTGCTCTGCACACAGTAAGCGCTCAAATACGATTGATTGAATGAATGAATGGTATTGAACACTTTGTGCAGAGCTCTCTAAGTGCTTGGAAGAATGAAGTACAGTTGGTAGACATGATTCATTCATTCATTTGCTTGTATTGAATGCTTACTGTATGCAGAGCACTGTACAACGTGCTTGGATAGTACAGTGCAGCACTAAAGGTCCCTGCGCACAACGGGCAATTGCTGCTCACAAGGAGCATAGGTGAGTCAAAGATAGGGCTAAGGCTTTAGGCTCGTTTGACAGAGAGGATGGCAGTGGGAAGAGGAGGAACCGCTTTCTGTTTGGATGTGTCAGCAGTAATACAAGTTGAGAAACAGCATGGACTAGTGGAAAGCATGGGCCTCGGCATCAGAGGGCTTGGATTATAAGTCTGACTCCTCCACTTGTCTGCTGTTTAACCTTGGGCAAGTCACTTCACTTCTCTGTGCCTCAGTTCCCTCATCTGCAAAATGGAGGTACACTACCTGCTCTCCCTCCTACTTGACTGAGAGTCCCATGTGGGGACCCAATTATCTTGTGTCTACCCCACCTGGGCCAGGGATTGTGTCCAACCTGATTTGCTTGTATCCACCCTGTCACTTAGTACAGTGCCTGGCTCATAGTAAATACTTAACAAATGCCATTATTATTATTAATAATAATAATAATAAATACCATTGATTGATCGATGTGAGAGAATGATGTGTAAACAAGACACAAGTGACAATCCAAATGAATCCCAAACAAATATTGTGAATGTTGAGGGTGACTAATGAGATGACAAAATCATCTGATTCCCTGTAAAGACCCTGAGCTGAGTGACTTTCCTTTCCCGACTTCATGAAGGAAATGATCGTAGAAATGAAGTCAGCTAATGAGCAATGTGTGGAACAGTAGCTTTAGTTACAGATAATACCGCCTCACACTTTGGCAGATGAATATCCCTAAAGATGTATTTAAATAGAAGGCCTCTTTTGAACTTGGCAAGTGCCATCTTCGGTTACGCTGTAACTTAGATGATCTCTTCTCAGGCCTTCTTTTTGGAAAAAAAAATTGATTGGTTTCATCAACTATTGTCACAACTATTATGCCAAGTTTGAAAGTTAGGGGGTTAGTTGTGCCTAATATGATTTTCATTCTACATCTTCTCAGTCTCTCAAAAATCATACTTTTCTTCTCTATTATTTTTGGACATTATTTTCAGTTGATTAAACAGTAATTAGCAATTCCCTAGTTAACCTTGCCAGTTCCTAGGAACAGAACAATATGCTGAGGTTCTGGAGGCTGCCAGTTAGGAAGAAATCTAGGAAACTTTCTGTTTCTGTAAAACCCAGCTCTGTCTCTTATGTTTATCTCAGTTGTAAAGACTGCTTTAGAGAAATCAGGCTGGGGAAACCACACAGGGAATCCTAGGTGCTTGCATATGTGCATGCGGATGCATGCACACAGACAGGTGAAGACATGCATATATTCAGTTTAAATATGTACTGAGAACTTTTTTTTTAATCGTGAGAAATCTGAAACTGAGGCCTTAATTTCTTTTGTCTCCTTTGCCCCTGTGTTTCCACATAGCATCATGTTCAGGCTGCCATTGATTTCCAAAACCTAATTACTGTTTGTAGCCCTCCTACCAGTGTTAATTGAAGAGGGTGGCTGACTGAGAGCCCGGGCATGAAAGGGATCCTGAGAGTTCCCTATTCTGGCAGTTTTGAGACATTGGGAGGTAATTGGATCCTTGCTGACTTCCTAAAGATGAACGTGTTGTCTGGGAATGCTGCCCCTGTCCCCCAGGCAAGTGAATGCCCAAGGCAGTTAACTCGGTCTGCAGCTCATCAGTTTGGGGAAGGTAAGAGGTAGAAGAAGAAACATTCATGTGGAAATCTCATCCCTGCTTCTCCAGGACTTGCTGCCACCACCACCACCACCAATAATAATAGTGATAGTGGTAGTAATATTTATTCAGTGCTTGCTAAGTGCCTACTAAACATTTGGGTAGATACAAGATAACCCAGTTGAACACAGTCCCAGCCTCGCAAGGGACTCATAGTCTTGAAACGGAGGGAGGATGGGAATGGAAGCCCCCATTTTGCATATGAGGGTACCGAGGAGACTCAGGCAAGTGTTTGGGTGGGATTAGAGCCCCGGTCTTCTGATTCCAAGCCCCGCGCCTTTTCCCCTGGACCACACTGTTTCCCCGCTTTCTCCATACTCCTCTTAGTGGGACTCTGGTGAGCTGCTGCCGCCGCGTGGTTCAGCCACAGGGCAGGGTCCAGTTTGCCAGGGTGTTGGTGGACTTCATGGCAGCAGCTCTTTGGAATCCACTTCAGTTTGGCTGGGGCCCCTAGAGCGAAGGACGGAGGCAATTGTAGCTCCTCAGGTGGCAATCGGAATGCAAAGGGAACTGGGTGTGGCCAAGAGAGTTTCCGTGTGCAGCTCCTTATCCGTCCAGACAGATACTTGGCTTCTGGATGCTTCCTGCTTGGACTCTTGGACCCACATACGGCAGAGGAGGAGCTGGTGGAGATACATTACCGGGATGAGCCATGACTGGTTTGCCCTCTGCGCTGACAGCTGATAGTGGTGCTCCGGGGAGAAGCCAAGTCACCTGTAGATCACAAGGGAAGATGAAGATTGCATTGAGCGGGCATACCGAGAGCTAGAGCAAAGGTGAACAAAAAGAGAGTAGAAAGGAAAGCCTGACTCATGGCCAGACGTGGGGACGGAGCCCTAGTGGCTTTAAATGACTGGTCATTTTGATGAGATGGGCAGGTGTAGTGGGCAGGAGGGGAGGGAGGGAGGGGTGGATGGTGATGCGGCCCAGGAGAGGAGGGGAAGTGGGAGGGCACGTCCCGCCGGCCAAATGAGCTGGCGCAGACCAACTCATGACTGCGGCCACTCAAGAGCAGTTCCCGCAGGGGCCATGCCGGCTCGGGCACTGGCCATGATGCTGCGGGGGGCCAACTGGCTACCTGCCAAGCTGCAGCCTTGGAGAGAGGCGGAGGCTGCTGCTGCCACAGGGATAAGTACGCGGTTGGAGGGGCAGGGGGCTCGGCTTCTTGTCAGAGACAACCCCCTCACTGCCCCCAGAAACATCTACTCTAAAACCATTCCAGATGGAAATGGAGATCCGGCACTTACTCTTTTACTGGTGTTCTGTTCCTGACCATTATGGCTTACTCCCATCCTAGGGGAAGAGCCATCCCTGGGAGAGAGGAAGCCCTCTGGGAGAAGGATGGCTCCTTCAGTAATCACGGGTGCTTGTTAAGCACTTACTATGTGCCAACCACTGTTCTAAACACTGGGGTAGATACAAGTCAATCAGGTTGGACACAGTCCCTGTCCCAAATGGGGCTCACACTCTTCATCCCCATTTTACAGGCCCAGAGAAGTGATTTGCCCAAGGTCTCAGAGCAGACAGGTGGTGGAGATGGGATTAGGACCCAGGTTCTTCTGACTCCAAGGCCCATGCACTGTCCAGTAAGCCATGCTACTTCTTGGAAGATCTTTGAAAATCTTGCGAAGAAAGACGTCTTTGGGGACAGGCTGGCTGACCTAGTCAGGGGAGGTTTCACTAAGTTTGGTGTGGACGAACTCTGAACCCAGAGTTCTGTTGCTCTGGGGTGAGGCCATGACCTCTCGGTAGACTTGAGAAGTGAATATGAGGAGGGTCAAACATAGTGTCTTGAAATGTTGTGTATAGATTCAGGGGAGATAAGCAGTGTACAGGAGGAACTGAAGACTTAGCTCAAGACCGCAGTTTTGATGTTGGAAAAACCCAGATGAGTGCTTTCTCAGCACGCTACTATGAACACAACTAAAAGGGTGATTGTTTTTCAGAATATATAAGCAGGGGAGGAAAAAGGAGGAAAATTTTGCCCTGTATAGCAGAGATACCTAAAAATACTATTGTTAAAAAGGATTTTCCTTAAAAGGACTCAGTGTCATCAAAATGCACTAAACTTCATTGGTTTGAACATACTCTTTTAGCGCTATGAATGGGTATAAGTTAAGTGTGGATGCGCTAGAGATGGCTGATGGATTTAAATGACTCGGGATTCTGGGAATTAATCGGCGAAGGGGTGTGGGAATAATAATAATTATGACATTTGTTAAGTACTTTCTATGTGCCAGGCACTGTAATAAACGCTGGAGTGGACCCAAGCAAATCGGGTTGGATGCAGTTCCTGTCCAACATGGGGCTCATAGTCTCAATCCTCATTTTACAGATAAGGGTAACTGAGGTCCAGAGAAGCGGAGTGACTTGCCCAGGGCCACACAGCAGACAGCAGACATGTGGCAGAGTCAAGATTAGAACCCATGACCTTCTGACTGCCAGGCCTGTGCTCAGTCCTCTGTGGAGGACTGTTGGATTTGATTGAGGGAGTTCCAGCTGTGGCGGGGAATCTGTGAGTCAAGCCATGAAGCTGGGAGAATTGAGCATGGTACAGTTAAAAGGTTAACTGGGGAGAAGAGAGTGAACTGGGGAGTTAGGTTAGGTTGGCAGAGAGCTCAAAAGTATTGTACTGCTCACCAACTCTTCTCTGCAGGAATTTGTGTCCAAATTCCCTACTGGTTGACGGCATTTTATGATGGTAGAAGTAGTAATAGTACCCGTAGTTGTAATGGTATTTATTGAGTGCTAATAGTCTGCAATGAGCAAAAGTAGACTACCAGTTCTTGTTGTTTTAGGGTGTCGAAAGGCCCAGGAGCTCCCCATCTTAAAAGAGTTCTGTCACATGGGTTTCTGTCCTGGCCCCTTCTTTGTTTCTAATCAATCAGTGATATTTATTGAGCACCTACTGTGTGCAGAGCACTGTATTAAGAACTTGGGAGAGTGCAATTTAACAGAGCTGGTAGACATCTTCGCTGCCCACAGAGAGCTCTCAGTCAAGAGGGCAGAAGAAGGATGTTGGGCACGGTGTCTTGTGGCTTCAGGGTGCTCCAGTGTGCCCAGGGGACTGGGAAGAAGAGCTGGGTGCGACCTTCCAGGAACTAGGTATAATCCTTCTAGATGCAAATAGGGCAGAGGGAATGCAGCAAGTAGGGCCAGTCTCCGCTGCATGTTCATCAGGATTTCTTGACACTCAATTTAGAGGCTTTAATCTGATCTTCCTTCTCTCCAAAAAGCTCCCAACCAGCATGGAACCGATACTGTTTCATATTTGGGGGTCCTCATTTCATTGTCGTATTCATTGAGTGCTTACCGTATGCAGAGCCCTGTATTAAGCGCTTATTTGAAAAAGCAGAGTGGCTTGGCGGAAAGAGCACGGACTTTGGTAGTCAGAGGACCTGGGTTTGTTCATTCATTCAATCGTATTTATTGATTGCCTACTGTGTGCAGAGCACTGTATTAAGCACTTGGAAAGTACAATTCGGCAAGAGCTTGGAAAGTACAAGTCAGCAATAGATAGTCCCTACCCAACAATGGGCTCACGGTCTAGAAGGGGGAGACAGAGAACAAAACGAAACAAGTAGGTGTCAATACCATCAGAATAGATAAATAGAATTATAGATATATACACATCATTAATAAAATTAGAGTACAAAATATGTACAAATATACACAAGTGCTGTGGGGAGGGGAAAGGGGTAAGGCAGAGGGAGGGAGTGTGGGCAGTGGGGAGGGGAGTAGGAGCAGAGGAAAGGGGGGGGCTAAGTCTGGGAAGGAGGTGAGCTCTAAATTGGGCTTTGAAGGGAGGAAGAGAGCTAGTTTGGCGGATGTGTGGATGGGAGGGCATTCCAGCCCAGGGGTCGATGGCAGGACAGGTGAGAACGAGGACCAGTGAGGAGGTTAGCGGCAGAGCAGCAGAGTGTGTGGGCTGGGTGGTAGAAGGAGAGAAGGGAGATGAAGTAGGAGGGGGCAAGGTGATGAAGAGCTTTGAAGCCAATAGTGAGGAGTTTTTGCTTCATGTGAAGGGTGATAGGCAACCACTGGAGATTTTTGAGGAGGGGAGTGACATGCCCAGAGCGTTTCTGTAGAAAGGTAATCCGGGCAGCAGAGTGAAGTATAGAGTGAAGTGGGGAGAGACAGGAGGATGAGAGATCAAAAAGGAGGCCGATGCAGTAATCCAGTTGGGGCAGGATGAGAGATTGAACCAACAAGGTAGTGGTTTGGATGGAGAGGAAAGGGTGGATCTTTGCAATGTTGTGAAGGTGAGACCGGCAGGTTTTGGTGGGGGATTGGATGTGTGGGGTGAATGAGAGAGCGGAGTCAAGGATAATAATAATAATAATAATAATAATAATAATAATAATAATAATGGTATTTGTTAAGCGCTTACTATGTGCAAAGCATTGTTCTAAGCGCTGGGGGGGGATACAAGGAGATCAAGTTGTCCCACATGGGTCTCACAATCTTAATCCCCATTTTACAGATGAGTTAACTGAGGCACAGAGAAGTTAAGTGACTTGCCCACAGTCACACAGCTGACAATTGGCAGAGCTGGGATTTGAACTCCTGACCTCTGACTCCAAAGCCCGGGCTCTTTCCACTGAGCCATGCTGCTTCTCTATGACACCAAGGTTGCAGGCTTGTGAGGTGGGAAGGATGGTAGTGCCGTCTGCAGTGACGGGAAAGTCAGGGAGAGGACAGGGTTTGGAAGGGAAGATGAGCTAATCTGGGCTCTGCCACATACTTGCTATGTGACCTCATGCAAGTTGCTTAACTTTATCTGTGCCTCAGTCCCCTCACCTGTAAAATGGGGATTGTTTCTCTCCCTCCGATTTTCCCATGTCTTCCCCCTGGAACTCCCACCACTCCATATATGCCCGAATACCACTCTTCCCACCTTTAAAGCATTATTAAGGTCTCAACTCTTCCAAGAGGCCATCCCCAATTAAGCCGTCTTTCCCCGGCTTGCTTTCCTATCTGCATCATCTGTGCACTTGGATCTCTGACCTTTGGGCTTTTGGTATTTGCCCCACCCTCAACCCCACAGCACTTATGTGCATATTTGTAAATTATATAGTGTAAATTGCTAATGTATAGTAATGTCTGCCCCCATCCCCACCCCCGGTAGACTGTAAGCTTGTTATAGACAGGAAATGTGTCTACTAATTCTGACATTTTGTATTCTCCCAAGTGCTTAGTACAGTGCTCTGCAGATAGTAAGCGCTCAATAAATACCATTGATTGACTTAGACTGAGCTCTGTGTGGGACAGGGTACTGTGTCCAACGTATATGTATCTACCTAGAGCTTAGTATAGTGCTTGGCACATAGTAAGCACTTCACAAATGCCACCGTATATATCTACCCCGGGGACTCTGCTCTGTTTTGCTTCATTTTTCTAAAGAAATATTCCATGCACATCTCCCCATTCCTCAAGAACCTCCAGTGATTACCCATCCACCTCCGTAGTGAACAAACTCCTTACCATCCAGCTTTAAAGCACTCTCAATCAGCTCGGCCTCTCCTACCATACCTTACTGATTTCCTACTACAACCCAGCCCATACACTTTGCTCCAGTAATATCAACCTACTCAGTGTACTTCAGTCTCGTCTATCTCTGTACCATTCTCTTTTCCAGTGTCCTCTCTCTGGCCTGAAATTCCCTCCCCATTCATATGCAACAGTCCACTTACCCTCCCCACCTTCAAAGCCTTTTTAAAATCTCATCTTCAAGAGGCCCAGTTATCAGCTTTTTGTCTACTCCTCTCTTCTGCATCACTTATGCACTTGAATCTCTACCCTTTAAGCACTCAATGTTCACCTCACAGTACTTACATATATATCCAAATAGTTGTATTTGTATTTAATTGTATTTATTTATGTATATAATTGTATTTATTGAGTGCTTTCTGTGACACTGCACTAAGTGCTTGGGTGAGTACAGAATAGCAGTTGGGTAGACACGTTCCCTGCCCATAATTTACATTAATGCCTTTTCTCCCCCTCTAGACTGTGAGCTTATGGGCAGGGAACATATCTACCAACTCTTTTGTATTGTACTCATCAATCAATCATATATATTGAGCACTTACTATGTGCAGGGCACTGTACTAAGTGCTTGGGACAGTACAATACAACTGAATTAGTGGACATGTTCCCTGCCCGTGACGAGCTCACATTCTAGAGGGGGAGATACATGTGAATATGAATAAATAATTTATAATATATAAGTGCTTAGTACCGAGCCCTGCACACAGTAAGCATTCAGCAAATACCACTGATCGATTCCAAGGGAGCAGAAGTAATCCTGAAGTTGATACCTGTGTGGGGGCTACAAGCTCATCCCGAGAGACTTTATTTAAGGGCCTCAGTGCAGCCCTCTCTTTTTCCCTTTCTCTTCCTTCCTCCCCTGTCTCCTTTCCTCCTTTCCATTTATGGGAAAGACAAGCAAGCAGAAATCGTCAAATATGCAATAGTTATAAGGGAGGGGAAGGACAGGCTCCAGGAAAGGAGCATTAGTCAAAACTTAAACAGCAATAGCAAGGTAATAAAGAAGCATCCTGGCCTAATGGAAAGAGCTGGGGCCTCGGAGTCAGAGGACCTAGGTTCTCTTCCTGACTCTGCCACTTGTCTGCTGTGTGACTTTGGACTGCTCACTTCACTCGTCTGGGCCTCTGTTACCTCATCTGCAGAATGGGGATTACGACTGCGAGCCCTGTGTGGGACGGACACTGTATCCACTCCGGTTACCTCGTGTCTACCCCAGTGACTAGTACTGCACCTGGCACATAGTAAGCGCTTAACAAATACCCCACAAAAAAATTTCTTACTGTTGCCAGTCTGTACTCTCTACTACAGATCAGTGGTATTTATCGAGCACTTCCTTTGTGCAGAGCATTGCAGTGAGCACGTGGGAGAGTACAGTGTAACACAATAGACACGGCCCCTTGCCTGCAAGTAGTCACCACCTTTTGACGGTCCAAAAGTTGTTGCTAGCAGTAGGTGGGCAACACCAGAGGAGAAGCTCCAGGCTAGTTGGGGGCCTTTGAAATGACTTGTTTTTATCTGCTTATTTATATCATTGAAAAATGGTTCTCCTTGTCTATCTACTTACTATGCCTGTGCAATCTTTCCTCATTAAATGTTCATCATCTTTTGCTTGCTGTCTCCCTTGTCTAAGATGTTGGCTCTTCAAGAGCAGGTAATGAGTCTTTTATCTGATTCCACTGTTTGTAAATATTTTTTACGCCTGCCTTTCCCATTAAAAGTTTATGCTCCTTATGGACAGGAAGTGCCCAGGCCAGCTGTTGTTCTTGTTCAGAAACTTAATACATTCCATTGCTCCGAGTGGGGACTAAGTAAAGAAGCAGCGTGGCCTAGTGGATGTCAAACAGGTCCTGGGAGTCAGATGGACCAAGTTTCCAATCTCGGCTCTGCCCCTTGTCTTCTGCGTCACTTAGGGGATGTCACTTCACTTCTCTGAGCCTCAGCTACCTCATCTAGAAAATGGGGATTAATTCTGTGAGCCCTACATGGGACATGGACTGCGTCCAACGTGATTAGTTTGTATTAATTCATTTGTATTGAGTGCTTACTGTGTGCAGAGCACTGTACTAAGTGCTTAGCAAGTACAAGTCGGCAACATATAGAGGTGGTCCCTATCCAACAACGGGCTCACAGTCTAGAAGGGGGAGACAGACAACAAAGCAAAACATGTAGACAGGTGTCAAAGTCATCAGAACAAATAGAATTAAAGCTATATGCACATCATTAACAAAATAAATAGAATAGTAAATATGTACAAGTAAAATAGAGTAATAAATCTGTACAAATATATATACAAGTGGTGTGGGGAGGGGAAGGAGGTAGGGTGGGGGGGATGGGGAGGAGGAAAGGAAACAGGGGGTTCAGTTTGGGAAGGCCTCCTGGAGGAGATGAGCTCTCAATGGGGCTTTGAAGGGAGGAAGAGAGCTAGCTTGGCGGACGTGTGGAGGGAGGGCATTCCAGGCCAGGGGGAGGACGTTGGCCGGGGGTCGACGGCGGGACAGGACAGAACGAGGTACAGTGAGGAGGTTAGCGGCAGAGGAGCGGAGGGTGTGGGCTGGGCTGTAGAAGGAGAGAAGGGAGGTGAGGTAGGAGGGGTCAAGGTGATGGAGAGCCTTGAAGCCGAGAGTGAGGAGTTTTTGCTTGATTCGTAGGTTGACAGGCAGCCACTGGAGATTTTTGAGGCGGGGAGTAACATGCTTAGAGCGTTTCTGCATAAAGATGATCCGGGCAGCAGCATGAAGTATAGTCCGAAGTGGGGAGAGACAGTGCCAACTCCTCAACGCCAACTCTCTCCTCGACCCCCTCCAATCTGGCTTCCGTCCCCTACATTCCATGGAAACTGCCCTCTCAAAGGTCACCAATGACCTCCTGCTTGCCAAATCCAACGGCTCCTACTCTATCCTGATCCTCCTTGACCTCTCAGCTGCCTTCGACACTGTGGACCACCGCCTTCTCCTCAACACGCTATCCAACCTTGGCTTCACAGGCTCTGTCCTCTCCTGGTTCTCCTCTTATCTCTCTGGCCGTTCATTCTCAGTCTCTTTTGTGGGCTCCTCCTCCCCTTCCCATCCCCTTACTGTAGGGGTTCCTCAAGGGTCAGTTCTTGGTCCCTTCTGTTCTCTATCTACACTCACTCCCTTGGTGAACTCATTCGCTCCCATGGCTTCAACTGTCATCTCTACGCTGATGACACCCAAATCTACATCTCCGCCCCTGCTCTCTCCCTCCCTCCAGGCTCGTGTCTCCTCCTGCCTTCACTACATCTCCATCTGGATTTCTGCCCGCCATCTAAAACTCAACATGTCCAAGACTGAACTTGTTATCTTCCCTCCTAAACCCTGCCCTCTTCCTGACTTTCCCATCACTGATAACAGCACTACCATCCTTCCCGTCTCACAAGCCCGCAACCTTGGTGTCATCCTTGACTCCGCTCTCTCGTTCACCCCTTACATCCAATCTGTCACCAAAACTTGCCGGTCTCACCTCCGCGACATCGCCAAGATCCGCCCTTTCCCCTCCATCCAAACCGCTACCCTGCTCGTTCAATCTCTCATCCTATTCCGACTGGATTACTGCATCAGCCTCCTCTCTGATCTCCCATCCTCCTGTCTCTCCTCACTTCAATCCATACTTCACGCCGCTGCCTGGATCGTCTTTGTGCAGAAATGCTCTGGGCATGTTACTCCCCTCCTCAAAAATCTCCAGTGGCTAGCAATCAACCTACACCTCAGGCAAAAACTACTCACCCTCGGCTTCTAAGCTGTCCATCACCTCGCCCCCTCCTACCTCACCTCCCTTCTCTCCTTCTACAGCCCAGCCTGCACCCTCCGCTCCTCCGCCGCTAATCTCCTCACCGTGCCTTGTTCTCGCCTGTCCCGCCATCGACCCCCGGCCCACGTCATCCCCCGGGCCTGGAATGCCCTCCCTCCGCACATCCGCCAAGCTAGCTCTCTTCCTCCCTTCAAAGCCCTACTGAGAGCTCATCTCCTCCAGGAGGCCTTCCCAGACTGAGCCCCCTTCTTCCTCCCCCTCCCCCCCTCCCCCTCCCCCCACCTTACCTCCTTCCCCTCCCCACAGCACCTGTATATATGTATATACGTTTGTACGTATTTATTACTCTATGTATTTATTTTACTTGTACATATTTATTCTATTTATTTTATTTTGTTAATATGTTTTGTTGTCTGTCTCCCCCTTCTAGACTGTGAGTCCACTGTTGGGTAGGGACCGTCTCTATATGTTGCCAACTTGTACTTCCCAAGCGCTTAATACAGGGCACTGCACACAGTAAGCACTCAATAAATACGACTGAATGAATGAGGATGGGAGATCAGAGAGGAGGCTGATGCTGTAATCCAGATGGGATAGGATGAGAGATTGAACCAGCAAAGTAGCGGTTTGGATGGAGAGGAAAGGGCGGATCTTGGTGATGTTGTGGAGGTGAGACCAGAAGGTTTTGATGACGGATTGGATGTGAGGGGTGAATGAGAAAGCTGAGTC
Organism: Tachyglossus aculeatus; assembly: GCF_015852505.1. Taxonomy (NCBI): domain Eukaryota; kingdom Metazoa; phylum Chordata; class Mammalia; order Monotremata; family Tachyglossidae; genus Tachyglossus; species Tachyglossus aculeatus. Next base: position 29,118,443 of record NC_052079.1, on the reverse strand, counting down.
GAAGATGACACCAAGGTTGCGTGTTTGTGAGACGGGAAGGATGGTAGTGCTGTGTACAGTGACAGGAAAGTCAGGGAGAGGGCAGGGTTTGGGAGGGAAAATAAGGAGTTCAGTCTTGGACATATTGAGTTTTAGGTGGCAGACAGACATCCAGATCTACCCCAGAGCTTAATACAATTCCTTGCATATTGTAAGTGCTTAGCAAGTACCTTAAAAAAAAATAATGACGATAAAGTGGTAATTCAGTAAGAGCCATTTTTTCAGCAAATGCTGTAGAGCACTGATTGGGGAAATAAATCCTTCAGTTGTCAAGCTGGCTTTGGTTTGGAAGCTTCAAGGTGAGTGTAAAGAAATCTGAAGAAAAGTAATTTATATTGAAAAAGAAGGCTAAAAGGTAACATGGATAGTGTTTGTCAATTTCCTTTTTGAGGTGTTCGGTTGAGACCACCTGTGCTTGGAGCAGAGAGGACTAGACACTGAACTTCATAATATGATTCCTTGCGTGGACTAGTTATCTACTTTCTTTATCTTATGTCTACCCCAGCATTTAGTACAGCGCTAGGCACATCGTAAGTGCTTAGCAAATATTGTTATAATTATTATCATTAGTAGTAGTAGTATTGTCCTCCCAGATGTGCCGGCTGGTGTGGGTGATTATGAAGCAAGGGAAATAGGATCAAGAAAGCAACGAACTTCAGTTCGCGAACCGTGAAAATGGGATACAATGGCAGGAATCCAGGCAATCTGGGATCCTTCCATTGTTTATAACAGCTATAATGCTAGGGGAGATTTTTTTGCCTAACATCCATTGTTGCCATTTTTAGGGAATTTTTTCTTTGCATATGGAGAAAAAACAAATGAATTGTGGTGGCGATAGCAAAATCAGTCCAAGTAGGAGGGTTGTTTTGGTGTTTTTTGAGATATTTCAGATTTTATTCAAAGAGCTTTGATTCCTGTTTCCAGTGTTCCAACCTAGTATGCTGCATGTTTTTAGAGAATATTGGTGTATGTGATGGGAGAGCAGTTTGGCTAGTGGGAAAAGCACAGGGCTTGGGAGTCAGAGGACCTGGGATATAATCCTAGCTCTGCCATTTGTCTGCTGCGTGACTTTGGATAAGTCATTTAACTTCTGTACCTATATTTCCTCATCTGCAAAGTGGAGATTCAGTTCCTGTTCTTCCACCCATTTAGACTGGGAGCCCAATGAGGGGGACAGGGATCATCTCCAACCTATCTGAGTACTTAGTCCAGTGCTGCTGTTATTATTATTTTGAGAAGAAGAGGTCAGAAGAATTAGTCTGTGGGGATCAGCCAAGGCCATCCTATCGCATAATGCACGTTTTCTCTAACTTGGGTTCAAGAAGCTAACCCCTGTATAGCTAAAGAACTGATGGTCTCAAAGCCAGTTTTATTTTTTGCTTCTCAACAGCTTCAAGCTGATTTTCACTTTTTGATAAAGATAGTTTACTGCACTGTATATAAGTGCATGGAACTAGTGGAAAGAGCACGGGCTTGGGAGTCAGAGGTCATGGGTTCTAATCCCGGCTCCACCACATGTCTGCTGGGTGACCTTGGGTAAGTCACTTAACTTGTCTGAGCCTCAATTACCTCATCTGTAAAATGGAGATTAAGACTGTGAGTCCCACGTGGGACAACCTGATCACCTTGTATCCCTCTGGGTGCTTAGAACAGTGCTTTGCAAATAGTAAGCGCTTAACAAATACCATTATTATTATTATTCTGTATTGATGCATATACACTCTGTCTCTCTGTCTCTGTCTCTGTCTCTGTCTCTCTCTCTCTCTCTCTCTCTCTCTCTCTCTCTCCTTGGATTTAGGAGCCAATTTTCCTTCAGAAACAGTGGTTGGGGGGCGTTCATGAACTAAGATTCAGTACCCTGTTTTTATCAGAATTACCCAGAAGTCTAAGTCGTTCCATGGTGGGGTAGCCTGCTTTTGATTTACTGGAAATAAAATGACCCTTGACTCTCCCTGATGGCTTCCTGGCTATCTCTTTCCAGTCCCCCCCTTCCTTGCCTTTTCTTCTGTTCCTAATGGCTATTCCACGCCAGACCAGCACCTGAACTCTGCTCATCCCCTCCCCAGTCCAGTGTTTTGTGGGGTTTTTGTTGTTTTTTTTAACTACATGACTTGAATCAGAGCTAGTAGCTCTTGCTGCCAACGTGGCTAGCTCTGTCATTTGGCCCCTCTTGTCCCCTCAACTCCCTGCCCAAGCCTCAGCTATCAGTACCAAACCCAAAAGGGGAAGGATAGAAGCAATGCGCCAGGGCTGTCATCGTCGCCTCCGGAGGCTGAGACAGGGATGTGGAGCGTTAAGTGAGAAGAGATGGGCGCAGTGCTCTGTGAGCTGGATCGGAGAAGGTCAGCTTCCGTTGGGTAAAGCACCCCCTACTCAGCCACATTCGTGGGCGAGGGCAGCACCCTGGCTTTCAGCTCAGGTGCCACTCCTGGCTGCCCCCCAGAGACGGCATGCGTGCTGGTAGTTTGCTGGGAGGAGCGGAGGGCCTGGAGCACCTCTGGGGAGTGTGGGGTGTGGGAGAGGGCCAGAAAAACTGCTGGAAACAAGAGAGAGTGGGCAGGGCATGGGGTGAGGTAAGGAGGCTGCATGGAAGGAATTGATTTGCCAGTGGTGATTGGACATAATGTGAGGGGCATGACCTCCAGGTGCTAGGGCCTGGAATTCATGAGGCTGGACGAGCCTCAGGTTGCACACATTATGAAGTGGCTGGATCCTGGGGTACCCCTTTGTATATAGGAACCCCAGTTACAAGCCTCTTGGTTTTGTCTTCTTGACAGACAGCGCTATTTGATTTTAATCTTGATGTGTTTTTTTTTATGCTATTTAAGCGCTTACTTGGTGTCATGCACTGTACTAAGTGCTAGGGTAGGTTCCAGATCACCAGGTACGATGCATTTTCTATCCCATATGGGGCTCACACTCTGGAGGAGAAAGATTTAGTCTTCATTTTATAGATGATATTATTGAAGCCCAGAGAAATGAAGTGACTTGCCCAGTGTCACACAGCAGACACGTGGCAGAGCTGGGATTAGAACTCAGGTCCTCTGACTCCCAAGCCCATGCTCTTTTCACTAAGCCCCTTTGCTTTTCACAGCTTTGCTACAGTCCTCTCCCATGTCCAGAAAAAAACTGTTTTGGCAGCAGGCAAAGTCTTCCTAGGCTTAAACATACTCCTTACCCTTCCCCTTAACCTTCGGATAGAAATATTAGAGCCCTTTTATATTTAATATTAGGACTATGACAGATCTTAAATAGATCATATAGTGTGTTGGCACAAGGTTCCTCAGCTGCAAAAGACAACACTGTGAAAACAAAGGATTTAACTACATTCCCAGAAAATCTAATTAAAAATATTTTTACTGGTACATATATGCCCATCTGTTTTGATCATGTAACAATATTTGTGTGTTTATCTGACTCTAAGTACATTTGTATTTAATTTCTCTTTGGCCCCTTGGGAAGGCATTAATCCACTTTACATGATTTCCTGTGGGAAACTATCTCAGTTAACACCTTACGTGGAACAAAGTATAAGCTCTACCTGGGGTATAGCAGGATATAAAAATGTGTACATACAGTTTCTGATGGCTGGCCTAGCACCTCTGATTTAGCTGGAAGTGTTCTGGTGGGATTTGTTGAAGAGGATATTGTTAACCCGTTTTTCTTTTTTTTCTTTTGATCCAGCTTCCTATGTTGAAAAATAACAGTAGAAAAAGCATACATGATAGCAAATGGAGGATTTTTGAAATTGTGTGCTCATTTCATTCTGTAGGTGGGTGAATCTAGAGAAATCGACAAAGGTAAATAGCAGTGATCATGAATCATGGGGAAAAAGCTTCCAAGTCAGACCACTTGTCATTCTTGCCCCCTGAACTGGCTGAGGGCTAGAAAGATGAGATGTTTTCTTTATATGCCTCTGCCAGCTTTCTCGATTCAGTTCTCAAAAATGTGTTTGGGAGAGTAGTTGAAGGTGTGGGCTAAAGTGAAAATTGCAAATTACCTATTGCTTTATTTTTGCATGAAGGAGGAGCACTAGGAAAGGGAGTGTTGAGGAAAGACAGCCTTATATTAATAACAGATGATGTCATTCTTCCCTGATTAACATGGATCCTTGCATTATATGCCTTAAAACAGACTTCAAATTGTAAAATGGAACATTACAGTTCTAAGTAAATGTAAAATTTACCAGTCAGCTCTTTTTACTATTAAACCTCTTCTATTTTGTCTTATAAGGGCTGTCTTAAATGATGTTACAAAATAATGAATGAATGAAGAACACATTGACGTAACATGTTATTTAACGTGGACTCAGAAACAGGAAAAAAAGGCTCAGACAAATCTACTGTAAGCTAAATTAGTTCCTTTGCATGTTTGTATAAATAGGGAATAAATTAATTTTAATGCTGGAGAACATAATTACAGTTTGTATGTAGACGCTTAGTTTCGTTTCTTTGAACCAAAGCTCATTTTTTCTGTTTACAAGAAGATGTGGTATTTTAAAACAGATATTGATGATAATGGGACATTTTATAAGAATGTCCCATAAAAGAGGACTTGTTTCTGCTTCCTGTTTCACTTTTATTTGGTTTTAAACCTAATTCTGTATTTGTGTATGTGTTAATGAAATAATGTGGAAAAGAAATTATGAAAGGAAAAATTCCTATCAACTCAGTGCGTATGTGTCGGACTCAAAGTTAAAGGAAACAGCGTACGTATCTGATTTTTGTCTAGGCATTCTCAGTGGGAATCCCAGAGCCATATATGGTCAGAGTTTAGTTTTTAGTCTTTGAGCGAAATGAAAGGCATTAATCCAAAAAAAAAAAAAGAAAAAGAAAAAAAACAACTTCCTGGCTTTAACTTTGTCTGCACCACTCTTTTTGGCTGCTTTCAACATCACAGTAGCGAAATTACTAAAACTTACATGCATCAGTAAGTCGGTATAGCTCCTGGAAGCAATTCCTTTTGAGGCAGTAATTTTATACTTTAGCCATAATACTATTTTAGTAAAGCATCATAGCATACTGATGGAACAAGTTGCTTTTTTAGTATAACATATACTGGCCTGGAAACTTTATTTCAGTGTTTGCCAGGCAGCCATTAAGGTTAGTGTTATGTAGTCTATCTGCATCTCACTGGGTCACTAGGAGTAGAAAAAGCTGTTTGGCTGGTTTGTTTTTGGGGGTTTTTTTAAATGGTATTTTGGTGCTTACTATGTGCCAGGCACTGTTCTAATTGCTGGGGTAGATCCAAGATATTCAGGTTGAACACAGTCCCTATCCCACATATGGCTTGCAGTCTTATTCTCCATTTTAGAGAAGCAGTGTGACCCAGTGGATTGAGCACAAGCTTGGGAGTCAGAAGGACCTGGTTTCTAATCCCGGCTCTGCCATCTGTCCACTGTGAGACCATGGGAAAGTCTCCTAACTTCTATGCCTCAGTTGTCTCGCCTGTAAAATGGAGATTAAAACTGTGAGCCCCACGTGAAACACAATTGTATCCACCCCAGCGCTTAGTGCAGTACGTGGCACATAGTGCTTAACAAATACCACAATTTTTGTTTTTTATCAGTATTATTTTACAGATGAGATAGCCAAGGCACAGAGAAGTGAAGTGGTTTGCCCAAGGTCACATAGACAAGTAACAGAGCTGGGATTAGCTTGTCGTGGGCCGGGAATGTTCGTTCATTCATTCAGTCATATTTATTGAAAGCTTACTGTGTGCAGAGCACTTTACCAAGCACTTGGGAGAGTACAATTCAACAATAAACAGATACATTCCCAGGCCACAGTGAGCTCACGTGTGTCTGTTGATTGTTGTATTGTACTCTCCCAAGCACTTAGTTCAGTGCTCTGCACACAGTAAGCACTCAATAGTTATGATTGAATGAACCGAGCTCCTTCTGACCCCCAGGCCCTTACTCTATCCAGGAAGTAGCCCAAATTCTAGGAGGAGACACTTGGGTAGAATCCTTGGAATCAAAGATCCCTGCATTAGGGCTTTTCTGTTCATCCTCTAGACTGTAAGCTTTCTGTGGGCAGGAAACCTGTCTGCCAACTTGGTTGTATGTACTCTCCCACACTGCCAGAGAGCTCTGCCACTGAGTCATTCAGGTAGTGTAACTTGGCTAGGAGTTCTTCGAAACTAGGCTGTTGTATCATTACTCTCCCGCTCTTACAGTGTCCTGCAAACAAGGAAGCGCTTGGTAAATACCATTGATTGATTGATTGACCTTTCTGTCAGAAATATATTCCAGTGTCCGCAAAGGGTGCTGACTAAATGATGACATCTTGCAAGTGGAATCGCCCGTCAACATTAGCACTAAATGTGTTGCAGGTCCTTATTCATCGTGAGGTTGGTAGTGAGCTGACAGGCTCCCCGTGCTTCAGATTAAATAATTGTCATAAAAGGGTTGGTTAAGGTCACCTAACAAATCACTAGTTGAGCCGGAAAAAGAATTCAGGTATTCCGGCTGCCAAACCAGTACGTTTAGAAAAGACTACCTCTCTGGAATGGAGTTGAGGCTGTTCAATTAACGTTCATGAGAGTCTTAAACTTTATTCACCAGGTGGCTGCTAGCAAGCATTTTTTAAGGCTGACAGTGGTGACTTCCGCAGACTACTTCCTTTTCTCCTTATCCCTTCTGTCACCCCTACATCAAAAAAGTGTGGCAAGACATCCGGGCTGTTGAGAAATGGAGAATATTGGGTTTATCTTCTCCAGAGAAGGAGAAGATAAAAAGGAGTGGGGAGTGGGAAAGAAAGTGGCAATGTGGCCGACCTCTGCCCTTTCCACTGCACTCAGTCCCTCCCTTTCCTGTGTCTCCATTGATGATGGTGATAATAATAATGATATTTGGCAAACACTACTACTTGCCAAGGACTGAACTAAGCGCTGAGGTAGATGCAGGATAATCAGGTCCCACATGGGACTCTCAGTCTAAGTAGGAGGGATAACTGGCATTGAGTCCCCATTTTGCAGATGAGGGAACTGAGGCAAAGAGGAGTTAACTTGCCTAAGGTCATACAGCAAGTGTGTGGTGAATTTGGGATTAGAACCCAGGTCCTCTGACTCTCAGGCCCATTTTCTGCTGGAAATCCAGCCATCAGGCTGACATCTTCCATCTCAAACTCATCCTCTCCCTGTATAACTCTACCCTCTCCTCCACCCGACAACAGTAGTTCTCCTTATTGTTCCCCATGCCCATTTTCTACACCAGCTGGGTCAGACTTTTTAACTCCCTCAAACTCCTTCCTGCCTCGATGACCTTGCCTTCTATAAAATGGAAATCATCAGGCATTATCTTCCTAAAATCTCACCGCACCTTTCCAGTCACACCCTCCTCCTGTCCCCTCTTGGCCTCTCCCATCTTTCCCAGCAATGTCTCAAGAGATCACCTACTAAATTTTGCCTCCTCCACCTGCACCACCTATCCCACCCTTCCACACCTTACTAAACACTTATGGAGTTGTGAGACTTGGAGGGTGGTGGTGGTGTCTACAGTGATGGAAAAGTCGTGGGGAGGACTGGGTTTGGGAGAGAAGATAAGTCTGTTTTGGACATCACTCTCGATGCTTATATTCAGTCTACCACCAAATTCTGTCAGTTCTATTGTCATAACATCTGTAGTGTTTGTCCCCCAAAAAGTTCAGTCCACATCGCCCCACTCCTCTAATGGTTGCCCGTCCTTCTTCGCATTAAACAGAATCAGCTCTTCCCCTCCTTCCTAATTTCGCTATTCTCCTACTGCAACGCAGCCTACACACTTCTCTCCTGTTACACCAACCTACTCACTTTACTTCAGTCTCGTCTGTCTTGCTGCCAGTTCCTTGCCCTTGTCCTCCCACCAGCCTGGAATTCCATTCCCCTTCATATTCATTCATTCACTCATTCAATCGTATTCATTGCTTACTGTGTGCATAGCACTGTACTAAGTGCTTGGAAAGTACAATTCAGCAATAGAGACAGTCCCTGCCCACACCAGGCTTACAGTCTAGAACGGGGGAGAGAGACATCAAAACAAGTGAACAGGCATCAACAACATCACTATAAATAGAATAATTGAAATATACACATCAAAACAAGTAAACAGGCATTAATATAAATAAATAGAATTATAGATATGCACATATATACACTAGTGCTGTGGAGTGGGGGGTAGAGCAAATTGAGCGAGTTGGTGCAATGGGGAGGAGTGGGGAGCTGAGGAAAAGGGGGGCTTAGTTTGGGTAGGCCTTTTGGAGGAGGTGAGCCTTCAGTAGGATTTTGAAGGGGGGAATTTGATTGGCTGATTTGAGGAGGGAATTTGGCGGGACAGGCGAGAACAAGGCACAGTGAGGAGGTTAGTACCAGAGGAGCAGTGTGTGCGGGCTGGACTATAGAAGGAGAGAAGGGACGTGAGGTAGGAGGGGGCGAGGTGATGGAGAGCTGTTGAAGCCAAAAATGAAGTGTTTTTGCATGATATGGAGGTTGATAGGCAACCACTGGAGATTTTTGAGGAGCCGGGTGACATGTCCAGAACATTTTTCATCATTTTTAGATGAAAACATTTTTGTAGAAAGATAATCAGGGCAGCACAGTGAAGTATAGATTGAAGTAGGGAGAGACAGGAGGTTAGGAGGTCCAGCAGATCACCACTCTCCCCGTTCTCAGAGACCTCCTACTAAAATTCTATATCCTCCAAGAAGCCTTCTCCTACTGAACCCTCATTTCCCCACAGTATTCAGTCTCCCCTCTGCGTGGTCTGTGTTCTTGGGCCCATACTTTGTAATCAGTCAGTTAATGGAATTTATTGAGCGCCTACTCTGTGCAGAGCACTGAACTAAGCAATTGGGAGAGTATGACACAAGGGTCGGTAGGCACATTCCCTGCCCACTAAGAGCTTACAGTCTAACGGGGCAGATGAACATTAAAATAAACTCTCAGTAAATACCATTGCTTGATTGAGAATGGGGTGCACTGGAACGGATTCAGTAGGAGAAAAGGAGAATAATGTGAGAGAAAGAAAGGAGCTTTTTGAAATTTGGGGTTTCTCTCCCTTTTCTTTTGCTCATCATCCTGTCTTAGAACTTTCTCCTGCTCCATGGTAAGAGCTCTCTGCTGCCAGAAACCTCTATCTCTGAATCATGCATTTAGTGTAACTTGGATAGAAGTTCTTTGAAACTGGACTGCTTTATGAGTAGGCTAAATTTTATTGTAGCCAACAGCAATCTGGTGCCTATAATGTTTTATTCTTGATTTTCATATTATAAATCGGCATGACTTTGCCTTTTCTGGTAAACAGTCTCTAGGCGATTCATACACATTCTGGTTGGTACTGCCTCCAACCTGCCTCCTTAGCATATGTCATGGTTTCCGTTCTCAAGACAAGATTTCTAGGTGGCCATAGGTTTGCTTCCTTTTATTTTCTCTTCTCCTCGGCTGCCAAAGGATGCCAGGGCAGATTTGATTCATAACGAAGGAAGTTCTGATCTTCACTGTGTCCAAGAAATCCACAGTTCGTTCCTAGAATGTTTTTCTAACATCTCTGAGTAGTGTAAGAGATAGCGGGGATCACTGCTAGGCAGCAGAATGGAGAGAGATTCATTCATTCATTCAATTGTATTTATTGAGCACTTACTATGTGCAGAGCACTGTACTGAGCACTTGGGAAGTGCAAGTTGGCAACATATGGAGACGGTCCCTACCCAACAACAGGCTCTGAGTCTAGAAGGGGGAGACAGACAACAAAACAAAACATGTGGACAGGTGTCAAGTCATCAGAATAAATAGAAATAAAGCTAGATATACATCATTAACAAAATAAATAGAATAGTAAATATGTACAAGTAAAATAGAGTAATAAATCTGTACAAACATATATACAGGTGCTGTGGGGAGGGGAAGGAGGTAGGGTGGGGGAATGGGGAAGGGGAGAGGAAAAAGGGGGCTCAGTCTGGGAAGGCCTATAGGAGGAGTTGAGCTCTCAGTAGGGCTTTGAAGGGAGGAAGAGAGCTAGCTTGGCGGATGTGCAGAGGGAGGGCATTCCAGGCCAGGGGGAGGACTCGGTCCGGGGGTCGACGGCGGGACAGGCAAGAACGAGGTGCGGAGAGATGGGACGTTGCCTGTGTTTCCAGATTCATAAATATAGACCGAGATTAAATTAATGACTCAGAGCTTAGACCGAGAACTCCTTGTGGGGAGGAAGTGTGGTATTTGTTGAGCACTTAACTGTGTGGTGCTTGGGAGAGTACAATATAGCAGAGTTGGTTTTTGATGGTATTTGTTAAGTGCTTAATATGTGCCAGGCACTATATAAGCACTGCAATAGATACAAGCTAATCAGTTTTGGCACCATTCATTTTCCACATTGGGCTCACAATCTTAATCCCCATTTTACAGAGGAGGGAACTGAGGCACAGTTAAATGACTGGGCCAGAGTTGATAGGCATGTTCCCTGCCTATATGGAGCTTTCAGCCTTGAGAGGAGCTCACAATCTATCTGATCCCCCAAATCCAAAAAGAAGAATAGAGTCCATTCTTCTAGAAGTCATGCTTTTCTTTCAATGTCTTGTAAAGAACACAATAAAAAAAACAGGGACAATTCTTCTCTGTCTGGATGTAGCATCATGTGGTATCAGAAGAAACATTTGGGCACATGTGCCTGGCATTGGACGTGGCATGAATATTATAATGTTTTCTTAATACTGGGCATGTCAGGAACATAACTTAGGTAGACTTGACTGCACCATGAAGAGTGTTTGCTTCTAGTAAGCTTTATTCTTTTTCTTCTGGGTTTTAGATCCCTCTTTCCTTCCATTTTCCCCCTTTCCAGCCTCTTTTCTCTGTCTCCCCCTCAAAATAGTATATAAAGCAGTGAACAGTACGTGTCGATTCGATTGGTCTACCGTCCAGCCCTGACTCTGGTTTTCTTTCTCACTGCCCTGATCTAAACCCCATTCAGGGACAAGCCAACGGAGCTAGCTCTAAAGAAGAAGGCCAGGTCCAGGCAGATCAGCATTTCTATGGCTATGCTATTCTAATCCTCTCTGGAGATTTCAGGCAGATCAGCCTAGGTTTTTGGGGGCCCGCATGTCTGAAATGATAGAAAAGTCACACTCCCTGAGGGGCGGGGACACCACTTTGTGAGCTAGACTCCCAGACTTGCTCATCCCAGGTCTCTGTCAAGAACTGAGAGTGTCCAAACAGGGCCGAAAAGACCCGACATGGTGACTCTCCGGCCTTTCCAGCCTACGTGCTCTTTGAAGCTTTCCCCCTCCCAGTCCTCACCCCTCCTAAAATTCCTACCTGTTTTTGCCCCACACCCCAGATGAAACATTGGTCCCTATGCTCACAGATCTAGAACTTGCTAACACTTTTGTCTCTGGTGTGGGCCAGTGCAATACAGACTCTAGCAAAATGCTTAGTCAGAAGCATGTTTGTCTAAGTCTGTTCTGAAGTCATTCAATGGTATTGAGCGCTGGGCGAGTACAGTAGAGGATGAGTTGCTACTGCTAGCTACTGCTGGCCTAGGTCATCAACCTAGAGGTGCATTGAATAATTCCACAGCCCAGTGCCTTCCCTTTCTTCAGCCATTTCTCTCTAGATAGATTGTAAATGTGGGAGCCAGAGGACCTGGGTTCTAATCTTGGCTCCGCCAGTGGCTGCTGGGTGACCATGGGCAAGTTCTCATTTTTTTTAATGGCATTTATTAAGCGCTGAATATGTGCAAAGCACTGTTCTAAGCACTTAAGGATTCAATACCTGTTCTCCCTCCCCCATAGACTGTGATCCCTACCTGGCACAGAGTTGGGGTCAGACCTGTATCTATATCTGATCATCCTGTATCTGTGTCTGCCCCAGCACCTAGAACAGTGCTTGGCTCATCGTAAGCACTCACCAGATAGGATTATCATCATCGTTCACCGTGTGAAATTCGGGTGTGCTGTCCCCTTTCCCATCTACAACTGGTAATAAATAATAATAATAATAATAATAATGGCATTTATTAAGCACTTACTATGTGCAAAGCACTGTTTTAAGTGCTGGGGAGGTTACAAGATGATCAAGTTGTCCCACGTGGGGATCACAGTCTTCCTCCCCATTTTACAGATGATGTAACTGAGGCACAGAGAAGTTAAGTGACTTGCCCGAAGTCACACAGCTGACAATTGGCAGAGGCGGGATTTGAACCCATGACCTCTGATTCCAAAGCCCGTGCTCTTTCCACTGAGCCACGCTGCTTCTAGACGAGAGAATGCGAGTGAGGCTGCACAAACCACTGGCACGCCAAGTCAGTTCCTCTAGGCAGTTTCTAGGTCCACGCAGCCTGCCTGGACCGCAGGCCATCCATTGTGTTAGGTAGACGACCCATGTCAGTGCCTGAAAGTACCCTCCCAAAAAGGAAAATGCTCTTAGTGAATTCCTTCTTCCAACCTTTTCCGGGAATCAAGTTCAGGACCATCCACCAAGACTCTTAGTGCTAGGCAGCCAGTGGCTCTAGAGCTATGCCAGGCTTTTTGTTGTTGTTTTTGTGATATTGAGCGCTGACTGTGCATCAGGCACTGTTCTGAGCACTGGGATAGATACAAGTTCACCAGGTGGGACACAGTCCATGTCCCATATGGGGCTCACAGTCAAGAGGGAGTACAGGTATCAAACCCCCATTTTACAGTTGAGGAAACTGAGGCCCAGAGAAGTGAAGTGACTTGCCTGAGGTCACATGCAGCAGACAAGTGGTGGAGTCAGGACTAGAACCTAGCAACTCTGACTTGCAGGGCTGTGCTTTTATCCACTAGGCCACACTGCTTTCCAGCTTGCTAGAAATAAATGTGGCTCTCGAGCAACCCACAGTGCCTGGTGGTGTTACCGAACCGTCCCTAAAGGCGCCACAGATGACATGGAGCCCATCGTTGCAGGGGGTGGGGAAGGGAGAGAGGGAGCGGAGAAGGCAGCCCCTGAGCTGATGGAAGCCTTCCCAGAGCCTTCCTCTGTTGGGTGCTGACCCCTGGAAAACGAGGGATCTAGACCCCTCTACCTCAGAGGTCCACTTCAAGTGCTGGCCCATCATCCTGTCCTTCATCCACTCACCTTTTCTCCTCCATTCCTCTCCCTTTTCTTCCCCCTCCTGCCATCCTTGGCTCCTGTTCTTCCCTTCCCTCTCTCCCCCTCCCTTGGGAGCAACACCTATTGCTATAATAATAATTGTGATAGTTTTTAAGCGCTTACTCGCTGCCAGGTACCCAGGTACTCTACTATATACTATACTGTACTACTATATAGATACTATATAATTGGGTCAGTTGCACTCAGGTTTCACAGTCTCATCCTCACTTTACAGATGAGGTAACTGAGGCACAGAGAAGTGAAGTGACTTGCCCACCCGTCACACAGCAGAGAATTGGCGGAGCCAGGATTAGAACCCAGGTCCTTCTCTCTCTCAGGCCCGTGTTCTTTCCACTAGGTCACACTGCTTCCTGAAGCAGCTGCTCAGTGCAATGACAGCATCCCATTTATGTGCTGAGCAGCCTGATAGAATGACATCACATGGCGGGGTGGGGGTTATACATTGTGTGGCTTTGTGCACCAGCTCCTCTCAAGGTTCAGTGAATATTGCTCTTTTGTTTAAAAAAAATGGTGGGGGGGAACACAGCTGACCCCTTTACTAGAGTAATCTCGTGGCATGACCCTTTCTACCTTTGGAAAAATGAACGTTGCTTATTGTCAGCTGAGGTTTCTGAGGGTTTACAGAAAGGCCAGGTTTGGGCACCTGCCATTTTTGCCATCCTTGAGGAGAGTGCCTTTTCCTCCACACTGTGATCTCTTTGGCAAGACTTTGTCTAGAAACTGAGAAGGATGGCCTAGTGGAAGGAATACAGGCTTGGAAGTCAGGGGACCTGGGCTTTAAACTCAGCTCTGCTGCCTGCCTGCTTTGTAATCTTGGGCAGGTCACTTCTTGGTGCCTTAATTTTCTAATCTGGAAATTAGGGATTAAATACCTGTTCTTCCTCCCCTTCATTGTAGGCTAGGGACCATATCTGACCTGATTATGCTTGGCACATAGCAAGCACTTAACAGATAATACCTTTAGTAGTAATAGTAATACTATTATTATTTATTATTACTATTCCAGAGGAAGGGTTCTGCCTCCATAGTTCCACAGGAAGGATAGAGCCTGATTCCTGACTTCCCGGAGTGCAGCCCCTTCAAATTTGCTAACGATGAATCCCAAGAGAACTAGGGTGCAGCTATCAAGAGTGATCAGCTGATGTGTCCCTTGGAGAACTTGGGTAACAGTAACCCTTTTTTATAGGAGTTTAGGGAATTTGGAATGTTAGCTAAAAGATTGATTCCTAATGTGACTTTTGGTTCATATATTGAATTAGGCTAAATTTTATTCGCTAGAGGTTCAATATTTAAGGAGGTCCTGATTTTAAAGCTGGTCTTTAATTTCAATTTTCTTCTCCACGTTTGAGTTCTAGCAGCCCGATTTGATTGTTTAGCTATTGTTGCATTAATAAAATTCAATTTTAAGTGAATGACCAATTTGCAAGGTTTGTACTTTTAGAGAAGAAAGATGGTCATTCAAAGACTTCTAAGAGGCCCGAAATTTCTGAAATTCAAGGCAACTCAGGTGTGAGGGCAATATTGTAAGGGAAATGAGCCTGTGGATTAGCCAGATAAATGTCTCAGTTTACCCCTATTTCATTTTTTTGAACTATGTATGTTGAGACAGATTTTGCACCAGTGGGTAATGCTCCTCTAACATATGAATGCACCCAGGTTTACCATAAAGCAAGGCCTGCGTTCTTGCCCAAATCATCATAAAATAAAACTTGCAGTATAGAACTTTCGTATGTGGCACTTCGCTGTATCGAAGCAGACTTGTGCCTTTGAAAGAATAAAAGGTGCATTGGCCCAGTGGAAAGAGCACCGGCCTAGGAATCTGAAGAGCTGAGTTCTAATTCTGGCTCAGTCATTTGTCTGCTGGGTGATCTTGGACAAATCTGTACCTGCTTCCTTGTTTGTAGAGTGAGGATTCAGTCCTACTCCTAGTAGACTATGAGCCCCATGTGGGACAGGGAGTATATCTGTCCTGGAAATTTAAATTTACCTGAGTGGTTAGTACAGTTTCTGGCAAAGAGTGCTTAACGACTACCATAAAAAACGCAAGTTATCATAATTCTTTTAAAGTGTGACAGCACATACTATGGCAGAACTAAATGTGCTCAATTCCGGAAAGTGTCTTCTACATTGACGATTGTCCTTGGTTTAAGTACAGTTTGTTTTTTTTTAAAAGAAAAGCCTATTCGTTTTCTTGGAACTTGTATCCCTTTGATAAAAAGGAATTTGTAATTTGGAGAGATGTGTTTATCAGAACCTCATACTGCGAAAGCAGATTACGGGAAGATTTGAAAAGGTCATGGGAAAGAGATTTCTACACTCCTGGAGAGTGTCGCTTACCAGATCTCAGCTGCCTCAGCTCACGCTACAACCAGTAATATGTTCATCCCATTTCCTTCAGCCTTTTTCTGTTTTGTCTGCCAGAACATAGCCTTTAGTTCCCCTGGCTTTACCAGCTCCCCCCCACCCCTGCAAACCTCCCCTTGTCTTTCCAGAGTGGTACATACCGCTCAATTCAACCCTGATCTTTCATAACTTTCTCTTCTCACTAGTTTGGTGTCTCTTTCTGCCTTAATTGCCCCAGCTCAAATGCAGGTGATAGTAGTAGGAATAGTATTTTTTAAGCATTTACTGTGTGCTGAACACTCTACTAAGCGCTGGTAGTGCATTCACTGGCAGGAGTTTTGGGCAGAGAATGTGTCCGTTATATTGTTATATTGTACTCTCCCAAACGCTTTGTACAGTTATCTGCACACAGTAAATTGAATGATTTAGTCAGTTTCGGTCCCATGGTAGGGGGTTGGGGTGGGCTCACAATCTAAGAAGAGTAGAGTAGGAAGCATCCCAAAGTAACTCCTGTTGAAAAAGGACAGAGGGTGGAATTAGTGGTAGTACTAGTGAAGTTTAAAGGAATCTGGATGGTTGTATGGATGTCCATCTCTCTGCACGAGAGATCACAGGTTTTTATTTTGGTGGTAAAATGAAAAACAGCGTGTGAGGGTTGTGGGATAGTGAGGGGATGGAAAAGTGAACTGCTGCCTTGCTGGTTGGAAAGTATTTACACCCCATTTCAGGCTCTACGATATACTTGGAATATAATAGGGGTTAGAATTTAATCAGTGAGCAATATCTTGAGCAGCTTGTCATAGCTTGTCAGACTACTAAGCTCGCCCCACAGCACTTACGTGCATGTAACAATTCAGAGAACATGTCTACCAACTCTGTTGTGTGGTACTCTCCCAAGTGCTTAGTACAGTGTTCTGCACACAGAAGGAGCTCAAGTACTATTGACAGATTGTTTATATTAAAGTCTGTTTCCCCCTTTAGACTATAAGTTTGTTGTGGGCAGGGAACGTATCTACCACCTCTGTTGTATTGTACACTCCCAAGAGCTAAGTACAGTGCTCTCCACACAGTAAGAGCACTCAATAAATAACATTGGTTGATTGACAATGCTAACTTGTAGGCCCAAATGTGATACAGGACTGATGGTCCTTTGCTATTATTTGCTTAATAAAATGTTTAAGCATATAAAATAGCTTCCTGACTTTACAATGCAAAATTATTTTTAACTGATGAAAATATTGTACTCACTCTGGATTCTGTCCTCATAAAACCGTCAAGGGAAATCGTGAAGTGTTCTGAACATCTTTAATGAAAAAAAAATAAGCATTCCAAAGTCCTAGTTGATTTAGACAGCCATGTACTTGGAGACAGGGGATTGAACCAGATGCTATCTTTTTGTTCCTTTCATTATGTTTTCTGATTTTGTGGTTCTGGGTAGGAAAATGAAGCTCATGGAAGGGCTTGGGATAGAAGGAATTCTTCAATCTTGGCTGGCAACCATTTGCTTCCAATATTTCCTTTTGAGGTGGGGGGGGAGGGGGAGAGAGAGAGAGAGAGAGAGAGAGAGAAGCAACTACAGTATTTGCAGATTTTGCTGCTTATGGTTTATAGCCCCATTGTTGATCCAGGGAAAAGAGTCCATCCGAGGGCCTCAAGAGACCTGGGTTCTAGACCTGGGTCTGCAGTAGGAGAAACAGGCCCATTGGGACTGGGCCATGGGAAGGATCCTGACCCAAAAACCACCTAGGGGGTTCCGGAAGGTCCAGCGGGCAGCCTTGACACTAGCCGGCCATCAGAGACTGCAGTGGCTGCCAGTTCGTGGAGCTATGGCACAGTGTAGCCACCAAAATGCAGTTATTTCTGCCATAAATGGCTCATGTGTGTGCACATGTTCACAGGCACTTTGCAATCTTTCCCCTTCTTCCCTCCCACGCCTGCCCCTGCCTGATTGGCATTATCCTTAAGGTGAATTGTGCTATCACAGCCCTAAACTGGCAGTGAAGGCTTTCAATTCCTAATTTGAATCCGGGGTTTTGTTTGTTTTATTTTTTTTAAACTGTTGTTTTACCCAGTATAGGTTGTGTCTCTTTAGGGAAAGATATGACGTCTTTAGCTCTCAGCTACAAACAGACTAACTACAGTTTAAGAGAGCTGATGAAAGGACTCAAATTGAAGGTGTAATAGCTAGCTTTTGGCCTGGGTCTGACCTGATTATTTTGCCCACCCTTGCACTGCTTAGTAAGTGCTTAACAAATACCACAGTGATTGTTAATGAAACAGTCAGGAACTATGGATGGATGAGCCTTGGTTCTGAGACCTAGGACTTAGTTCCTATGTGGAGGAGTTGATTAAAGTGCTAGTGGTTTGTGTGGAGCCACTCACAATCTCTCTTTGACAGTCATGTTCCTACTGTCTTTGGCTTTTATTTCAGTCCCCGGGTAATGGATAATAGGGAACAGCAGAGAATCTACAGATATAGAGAGATAGACAGATACAGGCAGTAAGTCAGAGGTGGAGGGGGCAGTGGAGTGGAAAGGCGTGTACAGAAGTCCACTGGGGTTATGTGAGTACTCAAATGCTTAGGTCATGTGGAGACACTCACATGACAATTGGTGGGAAATAGGCTTGATCCCGCTGTTGGGTAGGGACCAACTTGTACTTCCCAAGCACTTAGTACAGTGCTCTGCACACAGTAAGCGCTCAATAAATATGATTGAATGAATGAATGAATGAATGAAGATCAATTAATCAGGGAAGGCCTCCTGGAGGAGACGTGGTTTCGGAAGGATCTTGGAAACAGCATGATATAATGGAAGAATTTTCCATCTGCTTAGAACACCCTGACCCCTGGGCTTCTGTTCACTGAATGGTAATGTGAGCTAAGTGCTAGAGAAGAGCACAGAATATACATAGTCTGTGGCCCAAAGGCATCTTGCAGTCTAAACTGGGAAGGGGAAGTTGACCATGGGCACAGGAGGAAAGGTTGAAAGGCTAAGGACAAAGTAACAGAAAATACAATGGCAGCAATAAACACAAAGTGAGCTGCAGGTGTATCTCGCCTCTGGGAGTCAGAAGGACCTGGGTTCTAATTCTGGCTCTGCCACTCGTGACCTTGGGAAATTACTTAACTTCTCTGGGCCTCAGTTGCCTCATATGGAAAATGGGGTCAGGGACTATTGTCCAACCTGATTACTTTGTATCTGCCCCAGCGCTTAGAACAGTGCCTGGAACAGAGTAAGCACTTAATGAACACCATAAAAAAAGATTGCCCTTGCTTCAGCTTTGCTGTGCCACACCTTTCTTGTCCTTCCTAGTCTTCCTGATTAATTATGGTATTTGTTAAGCACTTAATATCTGCCAACCTCTCTTCTGAGCACTGGAGTAGATACAAGGTTGGCACAAGGTAGTTGGACACAGTCCCTGTCTTGTATGGGGTTCACAGTCTAGATATGAGGGAGTAGGATTTAATCCTTGTTTTACAGGTGAGGAAACTGAGGCACAGGGACATTAAGTGACTTGTCCAGGGTCACACAGCAGACAAGTGGCAGAGTCTGGATTTGAACCCAGGTTCTCTGACTCCCAGGTCATATACTGCTGCTGTAGAAGTCATTCCCCGCTTTCTTTAATGCCTCATCTCTCTTTCCTCTGCATACCTGCCTGCAGAAACCTTCAGCACTCATGTAGTTTTAGCTCTTTGAAATGATTTATTCACTTGTAGACTACACTATTCTGTATGTTCTTCAAGCACTTGCTACCTGCATAAGGTTCAGCGCACAGTAAGGCACTTAGTAAATGTTGTTGATGCTGATCCTGAGGGAATCCGTGTACTATGGCGACTACACTTCAGTGGTCTTGTGAACATGGTTTCAGTACTTGATGAGGAAGCTGTACAGAATGTAGAGAATCAACTAGCATGTGAAGGCCCGGGCTTCACCTCCAACTTTCAAGGAAATATTTAATGTTGTCCAGTGCTTTTAAAATGGAGGGGGGGTGGGGGGAATAATCAATTGCCATTCTTTCTGTAATTTACAAGTGAGGAGTGTTTGTGCTACTTTGATATGAGCAACTGCTTTCCTTAGCATTTAAAATGGCAAAAATACTCCAGGTCATCGTAAGGGTAACAATTGTGGTTTCTCTGAATAAAGGGAAAACGCTGACTGTGAGAACTGGGGATGTATCACCGTTCTCCAATGTCCCCTAACAAGAGTACTGCTAAATAGACTTTTGAAGAATATTTTCTGTGAATTGGAAAGTGGATTCAAACTTTGGGAGACCTTATCCTTTGGAGCAGATCTAGAACTTCAGGAAACAAAGCAAAGCCTCTTTATTCTTTTCCTGCCCATTGGCAGCACCTAGATACAGCAAATATATTATTACTTTACTTATTTTTTAAATTTATATATATATATATATATATATATATATATATATATTTGTTAAGTGTTTACTATGTATCAAACACTGTTCTAAGTCCTGGGGGTTGATACAGCTTAATTAGATTGGACAAAATCCCTGCCGTGCATGGAGCTCACAATTGAAGTATTGAGCCCTTACTACATGAGAAGTATTGTGCTAGGTGCTAGGGTAAATAAGGCGGATCATATGGGGCTAACCCTTTAAGAGGTAGGGGGAGCAAGCATCTAACCCTCATTTTACTCATGGGGAAAACTGGCACAGAGAGGTAGTGACTTGCTCTACTTTGCCCAGCAGGGTGTTGACATAGCTGGGAATAGAACCCAAATCTCCTAGAAGTAGTAATGGCATTGGATGCCCACTGGGTACACTATACTCTAATACGTTCTTGGAATAATGCATGAAGATGGCAAGATACATTCCCTGCCCATGAGAGCTGCATTCTAAAGGAGAAGACAGACAGAGAGGGAGAGATTTACAAATATTGGAGGCAGGATAGATAAGTGAACATGCAACTTTGGGGTTCGTTCATTTCAAGATGTTTGTATTTCATCAGGGAAGGCTTTTTTGGAGGAAGTGGGATTTAGGGTGACTTTGAAGATAGGGAGAACTTGATCTGGTGCATTTACTGGAGGAGAGAGTTCCAAGCAAGGGGAACAACATGAGGACAGAAGTGGAAGAGATGAGAGGGAAGGGCAGTTGAAGGTGACTTTGGGAAGAATGAATGAATGAATCAATCAATGGTATTTATTGAGCATTTACTGTGTGCCAAGCACCATACTAAGTGCTCGGGACAGTATAGAATAACAGAATTAGCAGACACGTTCCCTTGCCTATAACGAGTGTACAGTCTCAGAGAATGGGAGTTGGAGAGTAGAGGGTGAAGAATGCTGATATGAAAGAAGTGAAGAGTGTTTGCTTGAGGTGAAGGGGAAATGGGAAGCTATTGGAGGTTTTGAGTAGAGAGATGTGTTCTGAAGGACACTTTTTTTTAACGGTACTTGTTAAAAGTGCTTACTTGTGTGCCAGGCACTGTACTAAGTGTTGGAGTAAATACAAGATTATCTGGTTGGGCATAGTCCCTGTCCCACAAGGAGCTCACAGTCTGTCAGAGAGAAGATGATTTAATCCCCATTTTACAGATAAGGGAACTGAGACCCAGAGGAGTAAAGTGGCATGCCCAAGGTCACACGGCAGACAAGTGACACCAAAACCTGCCAGTCTCAGCTGCACAACATTGCCAAGATCCACCCTTTCCTCTCCATCCAAACTGCTACCCTGCTCGTTCAAGCTCTCATCCTATCCCATCTGGATTACTGTATCAGCCTCCTCTCCAATCTCCCATCCTCCTGTCTCTCCCCACTTCAATCCATACTTCATGCTGCTGCCCGGATTGTCTTTGTCCAGAAACGCTCTGGGCATGTTACTCCCCTCCTCAAAAATCTCCAGTGGCTACTAGTCAACCTATGCATCAGGCAAAAACTCCTCACCCTGGGCTTCAAGGCTCTGCATCACCTCGCCCTCTCCTACCTCACCTCCCTTCTCTCCTTCTACAGCCCAGCCCGCACCCTCCGCTCCTCTGCCACTAATCTCCTCACCGTGCCTCGTTCTCGCCTGTCCTGCCGTCAAACCCCGGCCCATGTCATCCCCCTGGTTTGTAATGCCCTCCCTCCGCACATCTGCCAAGCTAGCTCTCTTCCTTCCTTCAAGGCCCTACTGAGAGCTTACCTTCTCCAGGACGCCTTCCCAGACTGAGCCCCCTTCTTCTTCTCCCCCTCCCCCCTATCCCCCCTGCCTTACCTCCTTCCCCTCCCCACAGCACCTGTATATATGTATATATGTTTGTACGTATTTATTACTCTATTTTATTTGTACATATTTATTCTATTTTATTTTGTTAATATGTTTTGTTTTGTTCTCTGTCTCCCCCTTCTAGACTGTGAGCCCACTGTTGGGTAGGGACCGTCTCTAAATGTTGCCAACTTGTACTTCCCAAGTACTTAGTACAGTGCTCTGCACACGGTAAGCGCTCAATAAATACGATTGAATGAATGAAGTGGCAGAGCTGGGATTAGAACCCAGGTCCTCTGACTCCTAGGTGTGTGTTCTTCCCAGTAGGCCATGTCGTTTCCTGATGATGATCTCCTGCAGTGGCGGTAGTATAACATAGAGGAAGAGAAATGAGTGAGGAGGCTGATAAGTTGCCTACCCATGGTACAAGATCTCAGACCAGGGTGGAATCCATTTGGGAGTAGAGGAAAGGGCAAGGATTCCAATCTTATGCTCAGTTCACTAGGCCACACTTCCTGCCTGTTGTTAATTCCTTATGGCGTGATTGTTCCAGCAATCCGAGCATTGTTTGCTGAACATGCCGTTTTGGACATAACCTGAGTCATTTTTTTTTCCTCTCAGAATCTATCTTTGAAAGGTGCTTTATTGAGAAAAGGGGAGGTGGAGAAAATGTCTGTCCTGTCAACAAAGCCGTAGGTGGAGTACAAGAGCTGAGGGAAGGATGTCCTTGTCTCACCCCCTACTATCAGGTTTGGTCCAATTCCCTAACTCCCTTTCATCCACGCTGGCCTGTGGCCAAACCTGAACTCTCATCGTTGAAGGCCAGTTGTGTCTGTGTCCAGCCCCTAGGGAGTATCTTCCGTGGGTTTGCTCCCCCAGCCCCCATCCTCGGAAGCCCCAGCCAGGCTCTCCACATCGACATCAGGGAATGTCAGAAATCGCCAGTCATTGTCAGTGGGAAGGTCAGATTGGGGGTTCCTTCCACAGGCCACACGATGTCCAAGTAGCGGAGCGGGAGACGGGCTGCCCAGCTTGGCACCCGGGAGCTTCTCCACCCCTCTCGGGCAGTGCGCCCCACAGCCCGCTGACTCAGCCGCCAGAGACCATGGTTGGTCTTCCCAGTGGGGAGGAAAGTCCCACAGCCCCGACTCTCCCCTGGGCTCTTTTTGTACGACCCCTCAAGCTCAATACGTGTCACATCTGTCCACATCTGTTCCTGTCTATCTTAACTTCTGCTCAGGGGGACGCTCCTGCTTGACCGCGGTGCCCATTTTGTCTGGCCATTATCTGTCCTGTACCATTTCTCTGGGCTGCTGGGATGTGCACCTCAGCAGTAAACTTACTCAAAATCTTCCACTTTCCTCAATGTAAAATATCTTCCCCATATGAGGTCTTTCCTTAATGTAATTATCTTCCCCGTATGAGTCCTTTCCTTAATGTAAAATATCTTCCCCAGCATCCTCCATGGCATTGAAGAAAACATTCAATTTTGAGAGGTAGGCACCAAAAAAAATCAATTTCTGAGCCAGCTACATGTTGAAGGAAAAGGTTAACCTTTGAGCATCATCTCATTCAACTATTCAAATATTTTCTTACCTGTGCTTAACAAACTTGCAGTATTTTAATTGACTCACAAGAACTTCTGAATTTTTCCTATGTGTAAGTTATGAAGTAAATAAATGAATTGCAGTTACATGGTGTTGAATATTTCCTTCAATTTTTTGCTTTCGATTTCATGTCCTTTTTTTTTTTCCTCCCCTTCCCAGGTCCCTATTCATCATCAGTCGTATTTATTGAGCGCTTAGTATGTGCAGAGCACTGTACTAAGCCCTATTGAAGGGGTAGGGAGTAGGATGGGGAAACACTGACCCTGAAGCTGATTTAAACAGATTCCTTTTAATTATAACAGCTGTTGTATCATTTGACAAGTCATTTCTAGTAATTGGCAAAGTCCAGTTAAATCCATCTGTACCTGAAATGTGATGGCAATAGTGTCTTCAAACAGCCCGTTATTATTGCAGATAATCAGTCTGAGTGAACAGTCAAGAGAAACTTGAAACTAAGAATCTCAGATAAGATATTGGAAGTATATTTTAGCTATCTTGTTTCTTGCTGTATATGCCACAATCAGCTGACCAAATTTGGTCAAATATTTTAGGCCAGTTAGTCATGTGTCTCCTAATGTGCTGCATGTGTAAGCTTTTGATTCTCTTAGCAACAATATTTTTATGAGTTTGCCTTGCCAGTTTCTTATGTATACTTAAAAAATATTCAAGACGGTTATTCTGTAGAAAATGCAGGGTACCGCAAACTTGGGCCTGAATAAGATGTATTTTGCAAGGCTGTTTTCACCTGTAAAATACCCCTTTTCATTGACAAGTTTTGAAAAAGCAGCTTAGCATGTTGCTTCACTGTAAACAAACAGCTTCCAAACTAGGATCTTATTTGGCCTTAAGCTGGCTTCTGATTTTATCTCACTGTTGAAACCTCTTGTGAGCGATTAAATTTAAACCCTTTGTAGTTGCACAGTGTTCCTTATGAAATAGAAATGGCCGTATTCATGAAAACAAGCTGTGGCTTTAAAAAGGTGTTTATTTTAAAGGCCTCACGGACCTGTAGCTTTAATATTGAGCTGAAAATATTCCTGTGGAACCTCTGTATCAAACAAAAACTCCTCACTGTTGGCTTCAAAGCTCTCCATCACCTGGCCCCCTCCTACTTCACCTCCCTTCTCACCTTCTACATCCCAGCAAACGAACTCCTCTCCTCTGTTGCTAGCCTTCTCACTGTGCCTTGTTTTTACCTGTCCCACCGTCAACCCCTGGCCCACGTCCTACCTCTGGCCTGGAATGCCCTCCCTCCTCAAATCTGCCAAACAATCACACTTTCTCCCTTCAAAGCCCTACTGAGGGTTCACCTCCTCCGAGGCACTTTCCCAGACCAAGCCCCGCTTTTCCTCAGCTCCCCCTCCCCTTTGCGTTGCCCTGATTTGCTCCCTTTGCTCTACCAGACTGAGCCCCCTCCTTCCTCTTCCCCTCCCTGCAGCACCTATATATATGTTTGTACATATTTATTACTCTATTTTACTTGTACATATTTACTATTCTATTTATTTTATTTTGTTAATATGTTTTGTTTTGTTGTCTGTCTCCCCCTTCTAGACTGCTGTTGGGTAGGGACCATCTCTATATGTTGCCAACTTGTACTTCCCAAGCGCTTAGTACAGTGCTCTGCACACAGTAAGTGCTCAATAAATACGATTGAATGAATGAATGAATACCCCCCTCTCCCTCGCCCCACAGCACTTGTATATATAAATGTACATGTCTATAATTATATTTATTTATATTGATGCCTATTTACTCCCTTTGTCTCCCCCCTTCTAGATTGTAAGCCCGTTGTGGGCAGGGATTGTCTCTATTGCTGAATTGTAGTTTCCCAGCGCTTAGTACAGTGACCTGCACACCGTAAGCTCTCAATAAATATGATTGAATGAGTGAATGAACTGCTTAAGGAGTTGACGGCTCAATGAGAGCTGAGAGGGACTGTGGGGCAGCTGATGATGGTCGAGGGTCCCATTGAAAACAACTTAGTCCCCATCTGGAGACTTCAGGACCAAGAACCGGGGCTTGGGAATTCTTGGTGCTTGTAGCACTCTCTCTCTGCCAGTGGTATTCTCTTTGGGGCATGGAGTGCAGTGAGCCAGTAAGAAGGCAAGGGTGTAGAATGTTGTAAAGTGGATTCGAGCCGTATTTTAAAGCTGTGGTGACTACAGAGTAAATCCAGACAATACCTTGTGACATTTGAATGGTAGTAGACCACTGTAACAGGCAGGTTGAGCTGGAGCTGAGAATTGAGAGACAAATTCTGAAACTTCCAGCTCTTGAAGAGTATGAAAAGTCATCATGATATGGAAGCGTGTGTGTGTGTGTGTGTGTGGAATTGTAGGAACTGTCAAATACCTCAGCCTTTTCGGTCTCAGCAGGGATAAAGTTCACCAATAGTGATGTGCTTTTTGTAAATACAGTCAAAATATGTTCTTCAGGAATGGGGATGTATCCTGGGCAGCTGTATTGTGGAGTAGTACATGATCCGACTGACTTCCGTGTTAGAAATGGGGATTTTTTTTCCAGTGCCTCTGGAAAAATAAATTGATATTTCTTTACGTGCTGTTTTCTGTAACAATAGCATCAGCAGACTCTTGATTTTGTAGTAAAGTCCTTCAAAACATAACATCACTATGTTGGCTAAATAAGGAAGTTGTAATATGATTATTAATCTTTGTAGGAGGCTACAGAAGGAAGTTTGGTCTGCTGTTTTTCACCTTTCTAAAAAAAAAGCCACTTATCCTTTTTAAGTTGAACTGCTTTTTCTTTCCCCTTCATAACACACCTTGAAGTAGACTAAATCCCTTTGAACATCTTGGCACACATTTGAACTACCCCGTCTTATCTTGGAGGACCTGGAGAGGAAGTGCTGGGCAATGAATTGGACTTACCTGCAGCAATTAGACGTAATATCAGGCAGTGCTTTTGGGTCCTGGGCTATGTCAGAAATTAGTAGCTGGCAAATTTTCCAGTATGTTATTTTTCTTTCTTTTATCTTTTTTTAATGGTATTTGTTAAGCACTTACTATATTCTAGGCACTGTACTAAGTGCAGGGGTAGTTGCAAGATAATCAGGTTGGACACAGTCCCTGTCCCACCCGGGGCACTCAGTCTTAATCCCCATTTTACAAATGAGGTAAATGAGGCACAGAGAAGTGAAGGGACTTGCCCGAGGTCACACAGCAGACAAGTGGAAGAGCCAGGATTAGAACCCAGGTCCTTCTGACTCCCAGGCTCAGGCTCTATCCATTAGGCCACGCTGCTTCTCCACATATTTGCCAGCTTTTGTAGGTCTCATTTGAGTCTCAAACTTCCATCACTCTTTAATGCCATTCAGCACAATTCCCCCTCTTTCCCCTTCCCCCAAGGCTCTCCATTGTCTGTGCCCTCATTTGTTCAATAATCTGGGCATCATGAGGAGATTCTAGGATGGTGAACCAAACCAAGACTGCCACTACAACCAGATCCACATTTCCCGTCGAGCCAACCCACTCACTGGCCCTTTCTCATCTCTCTCACAGACTGCCTAATGCCTGCACCCTCCCTCCTTCCTAGAATGCTCCTCCCCTTCACTCCCCATGGCTCGCCTCATCATCGAAGTCCTTCTGGAAACACGTCCAGGCCCCTAAGAGGCCATCCCTAATTCATTGCTCATCTCCTCTCTGGAAAAACTTCCAGCGTTTTGAAAGCTAGCACTGTCTGGTTCTATCTTTTGTTCTTCCCCTAGATTGGAAGTCCTTGTGGGCAGGGAATGTGTCTACCAACTCTATTGTACTGTACTCACCCAAGTATTTAGTTCAGTGCTGTGTGCTACGTAAATGTGCAATGAAAGTCATTGATTAATCTTCAGTTCTTTTTACAAGTTTAAGATCAAAATGCTTCTTGCTTGAGCCATCTTTAAGTTCTTGGCAGAGCACACATAGGCAGACCTGTGGGCCCAAATAATCTCTTTGCTGATCAGTTCAACCCAGTTGGGCTCTGGGATTAATGCAAAATGAGGCTCAGTGAATTTAGGGTTCTGATCTTTTTTAATGGTATTTGTTAAGCACTTACTCTGTGCCAGCCACTGTACTAAGCGCTGGGGTAGATACTAGCTAATCAGATTGGACCCAGTCACTGTCCTAGGTGGGGCTCGATCAATCCTCATTTTGCAGTCTTAATCCCTATTTTACAAATGAGGTAACTGAGGCACAGAGAAGTGAAGTTACTTTCCCAAGGTCACACAGCAGACAAGTGGCAGAGCCGGTATTAGAATCCAGGTCCTTCTGATTCCCACATCCATGCTGTATCCCCTAGGCCACGCTGCTTCTCTGCTCGGGTCCGTATCAGTTTGTTTTCTTGTTTTCGTTATTTCTTTTTGTCAGATGCCATATATAAAGTACATTTATATATGGCTATAAAATACATTTAGGATTGTTGTTTTAGCCTATCGTGCAATGTGTAGCCTAGGCCCAAGAGCAAATGGAACCCCAATAACTATTGGATGGCTTGAATAAGCCATATCTTGACACTGGGGTTTTTAAAAGCATAGTGCATAAAGTAGTCTTAGAGGGACCAGTGAGATCACGTCTCTATTATTGTAATCAGATGTTCTCAGGATTCTGAAATCATCCTAATCATTGCTTTAGCTGTTAGAAGGTGTGTTTAATGATTTTAATCTTGTTTCCGCATTTGTTTTCAGGCTTGCATTGATGACAACGTAGATATGGTGAAATTTCTGGTGGAAAATGGAGCAAATATTAATCAACCTGATAATGAAGGCTGGATACCACTCCATGCAGCTGCTTCCTGTGGATATTTAGATATAGCCGAGTAAGCCAATTCTGCCTTTGTTCATCTGGAACTTTAAAAAGTCTTATATCTTAAAAACCTGACCTTTTTTTCCCCTCTAGGAGTCTTCTGTGAAAGAGTTCTAGATCCTGGGGAGTCCCAGAATTCCCCTACAGTGACCCATCTTGCCTCCTAAAAATCTACCCATCTCAGACGGCTATTACACAAGGCCAATAGTCAGGATTCCTTAGTTTCTGGAATGTTCTAGGTGTTTTCCTAACCTTGGTGGGGGATGTTGCCCAAGCACTTGCTTAGTGCAGTGCTCTGCACCTAGTAAGCGCTCAATAAATATGATTGATTGATAGATGTACATTCAGATTCTTCCCTGTGGCATTCCCCATTGTTATTGAAAATTACAGAGATCCTCTGATTTGCTTTGAAATTGGGCATTTAGAGGTACTTAGGGACTTAGACGTTGGTAAACTCCCTAGGTTAGCATGAGTTAATGGCATTCTCTTCAAGCCCTGAATTGCTTGCTAGGTGTGTAATTTGGGGCACACTTAATTTAGAGGCCAAGTCAATCTGGAACTCCAGACAGGCCTATTGACCTGCTAAAAGGTGAATATACTTTTCTAAAATTCACCATAACCAAACTGGGCAACATCTAGGTCCTAGGTCTTAATTTGACTTAAATTGATTGAACTTTTTCCATCTAATTTTTTACATTCTTCTTTCTCTCTAATTTGGAATTATATTTCCACAAAACGATGATGATGTTTCAGCGATTAAGACCCAACTCTTGTTTATCCGTGCATATTTCACCAGCTTAAGTCTACCATGTCACATGCCGCAATCCACAATAATGACTGTTTTCAACCTCTGTTTTCAGTTTAAGCATTTGCAGATCCCAAAGTGTTCTGCTTTTGCTGTCACATTCCCTGGCTGCCTTGGGCGGACCAGCGGGGGCATGCCGTTAAATACACACAGGCCCATTGGCATTGCTGCTTTGGCTTCAGAGGCTTGAAACTGGAGCATGGGCTAGTCATCCAAGCCTGGTTCCTGGCGGTCCATCATCTGATCAAACCGAGTCAGGCCCAACTGACCCAGAACTCTAGAATGGTTATCGAGAAATACTGTAACGTCATCTTTTGACATCTTCATACTATTAGTGGAGATATCCATCCATCGGAACCGTCCGTAAAAGGCTCTCAGATCAGAGTGTGAACGAGGAGGTCTTCTCCAGCCCCATGATGCTAGATGATCTTTTATCAGGGACTCTCAATGTTGAGAGAAATTCCTGTAAGAATAAGTTTACTTGGAGCAGGAACATGGTTATAGTCTTTCCAAGCTTTATATAGCACTAAGGCTGATGTAAAATAAACATTAGGAAATGGACAGTGACCTCTTGTAAAAAAAAAAAAAAAAATAGCTGGTGATAAAAATACATTTTCTCATGGGGTGATGCAGAGTGGTTTGCATTAGAGTTGAATACACAGTTTTAAAAGATGTTGCATTTGATTTTTCTCCTCCTGGTTTCCTCTTTCCATTTTAATCATCCTAAATGAGCTTTTTATTTCCTAGTAATGAGAAATTATTCAGTTTACCACTAGAACATGCCAAAATAGAACTGCAGTTGTGAAGATATTTCTTTCCTCTATTTTTTCACTCAGTCTGTAGTTCCATGCACCCAATTCCATGGAGACTGTCGCTGGGCTACTTCTACAGCCATAGTCTTCAGAGCAGTGGAGGATGAACAGGGGTATGGAAAGTGGTAAAACCTGACCCTGTCAATTTTTGACATTTTGTTTGTGTTCATTACCCATTTGGCAATAGGATTAAACTACCTTAGTACAGGTTAAAGCAAGCTTTTTTAAAAAACAAGAGCTCGGGGATATTAAGAACTCTGGAAAGAATGTCTGTGTATTTTTGTTCAGGTTCAGGTTTTTGCCTGCCCGGTTACAGTGGGACTCTGGGAGCAAGCAGAGGGGAAAGGGGAGAAAAAAGCAGGAAATGCCAGCCAGTTGGAGAACGCTGAAGACACTCGAAATGGAAACTCCCTGTTCAGAACTCCTTTCTGGAGATTACGGGAGAGGAAATAAAAGGAGCAGCGTGACTATATGTGCGTTGGGAAAAGATGGAGAAATAGAGGAAAGTGACTGAAAGAAGAAAAAGAAAGCAGATTCCAAAGACTCTCTTCATTCCAATTCCACTTCCTCTGTTTCTCCTCACCTTAGTCCATGGTTGCCTTTTCCTCTAACAGTCTTTTTTGCCCTCTACCTGATCTCTTCTGGGAGCCTTGTAGGTGCTCAGCCACACTCAGTACAGAGCCTGTGGGTGTCTTTCTGTTCTCTCCCACATCACCAGAGGGACTTGGCAAGAAAGGGGAGTTGAGGTTAGATACAGGCAGAGAACTCCCAGACCCTCGTCTGGCGTCCAGGCCATGTACGTGCAGCTCCCCGCTCCACGTCTGCATGCCCAGATCCAAGTCTTTCAGGTTCCACCCTTGGGTCAGGGAAGGGCAAGAACCAGTCCTAAGCTAGCTGGCGGGCAAGCTTTCTCTCCCCGTTCCTCATCTGCTTTACAGCAAGAAACCACTGGGCCTTTCTGGGCTGGGACCAAGATATGTCAAGGAAAGGCACTCTCCTGTTGCCAGACCAGGTTTCTCACTTTCGGACCAGGTGGATGTTGACTTACACACAGGAGAGAGAAAATGAGAAAGAGTTAGCATTAAGTGCTGGTGAAAGAGGGGCTATTGTCATCGTCGTTCCCCCACCCTTCCTTCTCAGTCTCGCCCGGGCTAGGTCACAGAAGGTGAGCTGAGTTCTACTCTATAGGCTAAAATGGGGATGCCTGGATTATCAGTCATTGGTATTGAGCATATACCATGTGCTGGTGAGTGTATTAAGGCCCTAGGAGAGTCCATTACAATAGAATTGGTAAATACGTTTCCTGCCCACAAGGAGTGTAATCATAATAATAATTTTGCTATTTGTTAAGCACTTACTATGTGCCAAGCACTGTTCTAAGTGCTGGGGGAGATACAAGGTGATCTCGTTGTCCCACATGGGGCTCACAGTCTTAATCCTTGTTTTACAGATGAGGTAACTGAAGCCCAGATAAGTTAAGTGACTTGCCCAAAGTCACACAGCTGACAAGTGGAGGAGTTGGGATTAGAACCCATGACCTCTGACTCTCAAGCCCGCGCTCTTGCCACTGAGCCATGCTGCTTCTCTAAGCATACAATCTAGAGCAGGAAACCTAGACAAAACAAATTATGAATATGTACATAAGCGCTATGGGGTGGATATTAAGTGCTTAAAGGGTACAGATTCAAGTAAATACGTGACACAGAAAGGAGACGAAATAGGGGAAATGAGGGCTTAGTTGGAGAAGGACTCTTGTACTTGGGAAGGAATTTGTACTTCCCAAGCGCTTAGTACAGTGCTCTGCACATAGTAAGCGCTCAATAAATACGATTGATGATGATGATGATGATGACTCTTGGAGGAGATATTTTACTAAGTCTTTGTGAGTGGGAAGAGTGGTGATCTATCATATTTGAAGGGGGAGGGAGTCCAGGTCAGAGAGAGGATATGGGCAAGGAGTTGGTAGTGAGATAGACAAGATCAAAGTATGGTGAGTAGCTTAGCTTGGGGTTAGAAGAATAACATATGTGAGCTGGATTTTAGTAGGAAATCAGTGAGGTAAAGTAGGGATGGATGAGCTGGTTGAGTGTTTCTAAGCCCGCAATAAGGAGTTTTGGTTTTGATGGGGTGGTGGATAGACATTCACTGGAGGTTCTTGAGAAGTGGGGAAAAGTGGAGTGAGGGTTTTTTTTTGTTTTTTTGTTTTTGTTTTTTAAGAAACAAGATCCGGGCGGAAGAGTGAAGAAAAGACTGGAGTGGGAAGAGACAGGAGACAGGGAAGTCAGCGAGGTGCGGGTATGATAAGTGGTTGGATCATCGTAGCAGCAGTTTGGATGGCTTTTAGCAATGTCATGAAAGTAGAACCAATAGGATGTGGTGACAGATTGAATATGTGGGTGGAATGAGAGAGAGGAGTCAGGGATAATACCAAGGTAAGGTTATGGGCTTGTGAGGTAGGGAGTGTGGTGCTCTGTTCAGCAGTGGGAAAATCAAGAGGAGAACAGGCTTTTGGTAGGAAGATGAATTCTGTTTTGGACGTGTTGAGTTTGAGTTGTCGATGGGACATCCACGTAGAGATGTCATGAAGGCAGGAGGGAGTGCGAGACAGCTGTGCAGGAATGTCAGGGCTGGTGATGTAGACTTGGGAGTTACCTGCATAGAGGTGGTAGCTGAAACCATGGGAATGAATGAGTTTTCCAAGGAAGTGAGGGTAGATGAAGAGTAGAAGCTGACCCAGAACTGAGCCTTAGTGGGTGGCAGAGAGAAAAGTGGAACCCTTGAAAGAGTCTGAGAAGGAGCTGCCAAAGAGAGTCGAACAAGGAGAAAACGGTATACTGAAGGCAAGGTTAGTTAATGTTTCCAGGTGAAGGGGATGATTCATAGTGTCCAAATCATCTCAAAGGTCAAGGAGGATTAAGATGGAGTAGAAGCTGTTGCATTTGGTAGTAAGGTCATGATTGACCTCGGAGAGGGCAGTTTCTTTGGGATTGAAGGTGATGAGGGGAAAGGTGGAGGGGAGAAAGTGGAGGCGGCTGGTTGAGACAACACATTCGAGGAGTTTGGAGAGGAATGGGTGGAGGGAGATGGGGCGATAACTGGAGGGAGCCATGGGGTGGAGGGATTTTTTTTTTTTTTTTAGGAAAGTGGATACATATGGTTGGGGATTAACTATGGATATATTAATCAGGTTTCCTGTCTCAGTACCATGTATATTTAAGATGTTTGTCTACTCCACTTGGTAAACCAGTACTTCCCATCTAGCTTTTAAAGAGTTTGCTTTTTCTTTTGTAAATGGGTTGTCATGTACTTGTTCCTTTTCATCTGGCCACTTCTTCAAGTTGTCTAGAACTTTTTTCTTAATCCTGTGGTTCCTTATGTCCTGTCTTTAGCCTTCTTAAATTTGTTCTTTGCTTAGTCTTCCAAATGCTTCCTAATGTATTAGGAAATGAGGCCCCGGGCCAACCCCCAGGAATTATTTGCCTGGCATTGATTCCCTGTTAACCCTCTTTTCAAGGAGAAACTCTAATCAGTTGTGTATCCCTATGTCTTTGCCATTAAAACGTTTCAGGCTTAATTTGCAAGAAGTATATCTAGTTTAAAGATATGTAGTTCATTAGAAAAATGGCACTGGGTAGTGTTTGTATATAGTGACTGGATGAATGTGCATCTGCTTTACATTGCTTGTGTCACCTGAGTTTATTTTTACTTCTATTCTTTCATTTAATTGTATTTATTGAGCGCTTACTGTGTGCAGAGCACTGTACTAAGTGCTTGGAAAGTACAGTTTGGCAACAGAGACAATCCCTACCCAACAATGGGCTCTCAGTCTAGAAGGGGGGAGACAAACAACAAAACAAAGCAAAGCAATTAGACAGGCATCAATGGCATTGATATAAGTAAATGGAATTATAGATATATACATGTCATTAATCAGATAGAATAATAAATATGTACACATATACACAACTGCTGTGGGGCGCAGGGTGGGATAGAGCAGAGGAAGGGAGTCAGGGCGATGGGGAGGGGAGGAGGAGCAGAGAAAACTACAAGGCACAGTGAGGAGGTTATCGGTGGCAGAGGAGCGAAGTGTGCAGGCTGGGCTGTAGAAGGAGAGAAGGGAGATGAGACAACTGAGGCCCAGAGAAACAAAGTGACTTGAAAAGAAGAAACGTTCTGGGCATGTCACCACCCACCTCAAAAATCTCCAGTGGTTGCCTATCAACCTTCATATCAAGGAAAAACTCCTCACTATTGGCTTCAAAGCTCTCCATCGTATTGCCCCCTCCTACCCCACCTCCCTTCTCTCCTTCTCCATCCCAGCCTGCACATTCTGCTCCTCTGGTGATGGTCGCCTCACTCTCGCCTGTCCCGTCGTCGACCCCTGACCCAAGTCCTACCTTTGGCCTGGAATGCTCTCCTTCCTCACGTCCAACAAACTAGCACACTTTCCCCCTTCAAAGCCCTACTGATTCTCTGCCCTCATTAAGCCAAATTTCTGTCCCAGAAACTAAAGACAGGAAGTTTCATTCTCTTCACTTCCCCCTCATTCCAAGGGCACCTAGAATGATTTGGAATGAACTGAATTGTTATTCATCCTTGCCTAATTTTGTGATTTTTGGCACTAACTGTATAAGGCATCTAATTCCTTCTTGAAAATGAAGTTAGGAAAACCATCTTAATCTGAATAAGGAATCTGTTAATAAGGTAGTTGGGATTGACACACTTTGAACAGTCACAAAAGTGGAGCTGTGAATGGTAGGCCACATATGTGTATACATAAAAAGCTGTAAATTACAATCGACTGAATGACTAAGCAATCAAGTACCCTGGCTTAGTGGCCAGGCATGGGCCTGGAAGTCAGGAGTTCAAATCCTGGATCTGCCACATGTCTGCTGTGTGACCTTGGGTAAGTCTCATCACTGTTCTGGGCCTCAGTTAACTCATCTGTAAAGTGGGAATAGGAGCAGGAGCCGCATGTGGGACAGGGGCTTTGTGTAACCTGATTAACTTGTATCTACCCCAGTGTTTAGAATAGTACGTGGCATGTTCATTCATTCAATCGTATTTATTGAGCGCTCACTGTGTGCAGAGCACTGTACTAAGCGCTTGGGAAGTACAAATTGGCAACATATAGAGACGGTCCCTACCCAACAACGGGTTCACAGTCTAGAGGGGGGAGACAGACAACAAAACAAAACATGTGGACAGGTGTCAAGGCGTCAGAACAAATAGAAATAAAGCTAGATGCACCTCATTAACAAGATAAATAGAATAGTAAATATGTACAAGTAAAATAAATAGTCATAAATCTGTACAAACATATATACAGATGCTGTGGGGAGGGGAAGGAGGTAGGGCGGGGGGATGGGGAGGAGGAGAGGAAAAGGGGGGGCTCAGTCTGGGAAGGCCTCTTGGAGGAGGTGAGCTCTCCATAGGGCTTTGAAGGGAGGAAGAGAGCTAGTTTGGCGCATGTGCGGAGGGAGGGCATTCCAGGCCAGGGGGAGGACGTGTCCTGGGGGTCGACAGCGGGACAGGCAAGAACGAGGTACAGTGAGGAGGTGAGCGGCCGAGGAGCGGAGGGTGCGTTTAACAAGTACCATAATAATAATAATAATAGTATTGTATCTATTGAGCACTTATTATTTACAGAGCAGGGTATTGAAGTGTAGGTGGATTTGCTGATGAAACTGAGCAGGTACCATTGGCCTGCCCTGCCTACTGTGCAACCTCAGGAAAGGGTACAAGTCTTTATAGTTGTAGGAACAGAAATAGGCTGAGTTTAGCTTTGGCCCGTCACTGCTAGCAACTAGACCTTGATCTCCTGTCATCACTATTGGCTAGCTGATTGATCTGACATTGGCTAGAGTGTGGCCTTTTTTTTCGGCTGTTGGGTTTGTAGGGTCCTCCCCTCACAAAGCAGTACTTCAGACAGCTCAGTTTTTGCCACCTGTACACACCTCAGCTTTTGAAGCTACTTTAGAGACAGCAAAGTGGTCTTGGATAGCTGAAGAAGGGGAAAAAGTGATCAACACAGTCAGAGGCAAAGTTAGGCTGCAACCTGCAGTTTGCAAAGGCAAGAACGGAGGGGTGACGATTGGTGATACTGGGGTGAGGGAATGGAGAGAACAGGACACAAATAGAAGGAAAGGAAGATAGGATAGTAGAGAGAGGGCAGGAGAAAAGTAAAAGAGAAATGGTCGGGGGGGTGAATTAAAACAGGAAGGGAAAATAGATGGGGGCGGGGAGGAGGGAGCCAAAGGGATAGTGGATTTAAGGATATAGGGAAAGTCATGTAGATATAGGAAGAGAAGATCTGAAACAAGTGGGGATGTTTTTCGTGGGGCAGTGAAGATTAAGGGGAGACAGATGGCAGGGAGACAGACAGAAGAGGAAGAGTTTGGATGGTAGAAGAGCAGAGGGAGCAAAGGAGGAAGGGACAAAAAGATTCACAGCGGGAAATTGTAAACACAAATTGAATTCATTTGTCAAAGTCACAGCTACTGATCCTGATAGGGAGCCTGATTGTCAGGGTAAAGAGAGCCTACCCAATTCTGACACTGAAGCTCGTTCACACCCGCAAATTGCTCATCTAGCAGTAATGCCAGACTCCCCAGTTGACATGACTGAAATCTTTGTGCCATCTGGGAGATTGGGCAGGGGTTGGGGAAGGGTGGATTTGAGGGCTCTGAGCCCCATGAGGCCTCTGGGAAGGTGTGTACTAGGGTTTCACTGAACAGTCAGTGCTCCCCTAAGGAGATCTGGTTTGGTACATTCCTGCTTACATCCAGAAAACAGAATGGGCAAAAAGTTGTTCGTCCTTCTCCAGATATCACAAAACATAGAATTTTCCAGCAGTGTAATTCTCGAAGGTGGTTGCACTTCTCCCACTGGTGCCTACCTTGGACCACTGGCCCTTTCAAGAATGCCTTTTGGCCACTTCCAAAAAACCATCTCATTTGAGTCAGTTGGGCTTCAAGGTGACTTTAAGAGCTTCATCTCTGCCTTTGCAGTTCCCTGGAAGGTGGGGGCTTAGTAAATCTCCCTCTGGAAATCATAATCTTGAAGGATTGATTAGAGCTCAATCTACTGACCCACACTACTGCTTCTTGGGATAGCAATGCTGTAATTAATCAAATGGTGAAGCTCCCCTTTGAACACACATATTAATTTGGGTGTTTTGGAGTTTTTTTAAGTGATGCTTACTGTGTGCCAGGCACTGTATTGAGCTCTGGGTTAGTTACAAGATAATACGGTTGGATACACTCCCTGCCTCACATGGAGCTCACAGTCTTAATCTCCACTTACAGATGAGGTAACTGAGGCCCAGTGAAGTGAAGTGACTTGCCCAAGGTCACACAGCAAACAAGTGGCAGAGCTGGGATTGGAACCCAAGTCCTCTGACTCCCAGGCCCGTGCTCTTTCCGCTCTTCTGGCATCAATCATTTCAGCCCTGTTTAGTATTTAGTAGAAATATGACTAGCCCCCGTACTCCGGAAACTTTAGACGAGATCACTGTATGTGTTTATCCTTCTTATATGGTCCTCAGTTTCCACATCAATTAGGAAATTATCCTCCCCCTTGCCACAATCCCCAAGAGGATCCCTCGTCCATATGTTGGTTATGAAAAAGGGTGGATCTGACTAAATGGTGGGGATAAAATGGATCCTGGCTTGTTACAGAGGATCAGAAGAGCCCTTCAAGGACCTGTCTCCATAGGTGGATGAGGAAATCATCCATAGAGGTTCTATTCCCAAAGAGCAGATAAACAGAGCAGCTAGTGTCCATTCCCCTCCTTTTTATCAGCTTTTACTGCCTGAATTGGCTTTCAGGCAAGACCTGCTTGAATCAATCCAGAGTAGCCTGGATGTCATCTCTGATTATGGAGGCCTTCCCAAACTGAGCCCCTGCCTTTTTTCCTCTCCTCCTCCTCTCCCTTCATCGCCCCCCACCCTCCCTTTACCCTGCCCCCTTCCCCTTCCCACAACACTTGTGTATAATTGTACATGTTTATTACTCTATTTTATTAATGATGTATATATAGCTAT
Organism: Tachyglossus aculeatus; assembly: GCF_015852505.1. NCBI lineage: Eukaryota > Metazoa > Chordata > Mammalia > Monotremata > Tachyglossidae > Tachyglossus > Tachyglossus aculeatus. The sequence goes on along the minus strand of NC_052079.1, from coordinate 29,080,688 downwards.
AATTCTATTTATTCTGATGGTATTGACACCTGTCTACTTGTTTTGGTGTGTGTCTCCCCCCTTCTTGACTGTGAGCCCATTGTTGGGTAGGGACCGTCTCTATATCTTGCCGATTTGTACTTCCCAAGCGCTTAGTACAGTGCTCTGCACATAGTAAGCGCTCAATACATGCGACTGAATGAATGAATGAATGATTACAATATTACTAAGTGCTTGGTACATGCCAAGCACGGTGACTTTCTAGGTAGACGTAGCTTGTTTATTCTTCCCTCTGCACAAATTGTGTTTCCAACTGCTATACAGTCCAATTCCAATTGATGCAGCTTAGCCTTGTGGATAGAGCATGGGCCTGGGAATCAGAATTAATCAATCAATCAATCAATCGTATTTATTGAGCGCTTACTGTGTGCCGAGCACTGTACTAAGCGCTTGGGAAGTACAAGTTGGCAACATATAGAGACAGTCCCTACCCAACAGTGGGCTCACAGTCTAGAAGCATTTGGGTTCTAATCTCAGCTCCGCCACTAGTCTGCTTTGTGACCTTAAGCAAGTCACCTAACTTCTCTGTGCCTTAGTTACCCATCTGAAAATGGGGATAAACACTGTAAGCCCCACGTGGGACACGGACTGTGTCCAACTTGATTAGCTTCTATCTACCCCAGTGCTTAGCATGGTGACTGGTTCTTAGTAAGCACTTAACAAATGCCTATGTAAATGTATATGCCAGTGATATCTTTGAAGACATGTTCCTTTCTTGCATAGGAAATGACCTAAGGCATGAGGAAAGGGGAGGGATAAAGGTCCACTTTCCTGGGAGGGAGTACTGAAGGGATTGGTGCTAGAAGTTATATTATTTAAGCAATTTTATAAATGAATCTCATCCAGGTGAGTTCGTATTGGTCAACTGGATGAGCAGGCAGAAAGGGACAGGTGAACATCATTGTGAGCAAATACAAATGCAGTATGTCTAAGGAGAAATAGGTCCAACTAAAATCTCTGGTCATCGATTCTGAGCTATCACTGACATGGGGAAAGTCACTGGCAATTTTTCAAACAAATTCTGGGTTTCATCAGGAAAGGTATATAAAACAAATATAAGAGTTAGTACCCTGTATAAAATTTTGATATGTCTGCCTAGAGAATAAATAGTTAATTAAAAGTAAAAATAGTAATAATAACGCTACAGAATACTGCATGTGTATTTGTTTTGTATTTTTCCCATGTAGGTCTATGGGAAAATGTAGGCCATCGATTCAGCATACACTTTAGAAAGGGACAAGGTGATGGAGTTCTTTAAAACCATTGGTGAGGAGTTTTTGTTTGATATAGGGGTGAATGGGCATCCACTGGAGTTTTTTGAGGAACAGGGAGACATATCCTGAATGTTTTTGTAGTTTATTGTTCAATAAATCCCATAGCACCTGCACTAGCACCCATAAAACTTAAGGGTGGTGGATTCACGACAGAAGAAAATAGCAATTAGAAAATTTACATGAATCCTTACCAATCAATCAGTCAGTGGTATTTATGAAGTGTGAAGAATGTGAAGAGCACTCAGTGTGAAGTGTGAAGAGCACTATACTAAAGCGCTTGGGAGAGTACAGTACAGGAGAGTTGGTAGACATGTTTTCTGGTCTCAATGAGCTTACATCTACCCCAGGGCTTAGTACAGTGTCTGGCACATAATAAGCAAGTAAGTACCATTGAAAGACAAATTATTCTGGCATGAGTTGCATTAGGTTGTCAGAAGAGTGTTCCCTAATTCTGCCACTGCACTGTAACCAAAACATGCCATGAAAATGTGCGTTATGGCAGAAATGAGTTTATCCTTTGGTGTCCCTGTCAGACAGAATTACTGAACTCTATGGGCCACCCCAATTGGCAGTGCTTATGGAAAGGTTGTTTTTCCATATCACTTACCATTTTGATCCATCCATCAATGGTATTTACTGAGTACTTAATGTGTGCAGAGCACTCTACTAGGTGCTTGGCAGAGTACAATAGAATGGTTAGACGTGATCCTCACCTTCAAGGTGTTTACCATCTAGTGCAGGAGGTGAAACTAAAACTGTTCAACTGTTAAAACTCTGTTAAGCACCGAAAGACAATAGAGAATTCATTCTTCTTGCAGTACAGTTGGGTTCTCTGAAGGTAGGTAAAGGACTCAGCCAGATGATCATGATGGCTGCCTCCAGTCACCATCAACTCTGAGACTGGAAAGCATTTGACAGGACTTCGTCCCTAAATGAGAACAGAGACAGACCCCACCCATGCGCTCTTGTGGAGCACATTTTCTCTTTCAGTTTCATCTCCTGATGTGTAGTGGGGAGGAACTCGGGGTCCTGAGCAGGAAGCGGATATTATGCCTACTCCCCACCCACCCATCTTAACTACTGTTAGTGTTTCCATTCTTTTAGCCTGTAGTATTCCAGCATTGTGGCCCAAATAATTCTTTTTTTTCCATCTCCCTGCTCCCTTCTTCCACCTCTGCAGCCACATGCATGAGAGCACTTCTTTTGTGGTTCTGCTTAATTGATCATATCTCTCCCTCCATTACTAGTGACTTCAGGAGAGTTTTATTTCACTAAATGCTGAGGTTTTGGGAAGTCTTAAAGTTTCTAAAGGCCTGTTAAAGAGTGAGTTTCATGAAGCCCTTGACTTCTCACTCTAAAAATGAATAGTTGCAGGCATTAAGTTGGAGCTGCTCTGCTACTTCCCAGGGTGAAGGGTTGGGGGGTGGCTTCCCAGAGCCCCTCTCCCCTGTGCCTTTGGCTTGACTCCGAGGCCCATGCTCTATCCACTAAGCCACCTTGCTTCTCTTCTACCTGGCTACCAGGTAGAAAAGTGGTACAACATTCTAGCCCTTTCCCATCCATCCCCCCCACAAGCTAGCATAGATTTACACCTTTGTCTGAATTAGTAGCAGTAGTATTTCATATCCTATCATATAGTATTGTTCATTATTAATGACACTGAGCAAATGACTTAAAATAAAACCGTACTGATTAGGAGGGAACCTAACAGGTAAGTACTCAATGGTCATTCCACTCAGCTGTAACTGTAATGCCTCTAGACTGTAAACTTGTTGTAGGTGGGGGGTGTGCCTACCAACTCTGTTGTACTCTCCTTAGCGCTTAGTACAGTGCTCTGCACAAGGAAGGGCTCAATAAATACCATTGATAACTTGTCATAATGCCTGTGTTCATTCATTCATTCATTGTCGTATTGAGCGCTTACTGTGTGCAGTGCACTGTACTAAGCGCTTGGGAAGTGCAAGTTGGCAACATATAGAGACGGTCCCTACCCAACAGCGGGCTCACAGTCTAGGAGACTGTGTTCACGGTCTGTGTTCACCATGCATTTTGGCTAGAGCATGTTTAGGAAATTTATGCAACATTTTTCTAATGTGAATCAAATAGCCTGATGACATGTCTAAAGAAAATGTTCTGTGGGCACACAGCTTCAGACACCATGAGTATATGCAATGCAGGTTTTCCTTAACGTTGGGGATTTTGTAAGAGCCCTACCTCTTTGTTACAGGAAACTTGGGTGTATTTAGCAATTATCCTAAACACCTGCTGTTTAGGGTATCCTAAACCCCGACTGTCACTCAAGGAACCTTCCCAATTTGACCCAAGGTAAATAAAGTGTGAAAGAATGATATATTTGGGTAAGGCAACAATGAGATCTTCTCACAGAACACAGCAGCTGAGGAAAGGTAGTTGAGACTTGGAGGGGAACTGACTATAGTTAGCAGAGAATCCTAAAATCCTCCAGTTGGCAGGACCTTCAGAGAGCTTGTAGTCCAAGTTTGTGTCTCTCCTGAAGGGTAAATAATTAAGCCATCCAGAACAGATGGTTGTATAGACTTTTTCAAATCTCCAAGGATGGAGACCTTCACAACCTCCTTTGGTAACTCATTCTAGTGTTTTATCCCAGTGATCCTCAAGTTCTTCCTTATGGCTAACTGAAATCTCACCTGTTTTAATTTAAATTCTTTTCCTTCTGCTCAGTTCTCAGCAGAAAAGAGAAAAAACAAAAACAAAACATCCCATAGAAGTGTATCACATAAAAAAAAACCCTTTCTGCTTTGCTTTCTTGCATCTAGACTATAAAAATCCCAGTTTCTGTACTTTTTCCAACCTTTAGTTTCTTGTCCTTTTCTGAATCCTCACCACTTTTTATATGTCATTTTTTGAAGTAAAGAGACACCAAAGCTTCTCACAGTACTGTCATATGGATCTGAGTAGATAGGGCAAAGTGGAAAGATAATTCTGTGATTATTTTGTAGTGTAACTGTATTCATTCCAATACCATCTTGGCTTCATCAATAACTTCATTACATCGCCAGCTTACTCAGCTTCTCATCAACTGTGACTCAAGTTCATTCTGCTGACATAATGCCTGGCACCTTCCAGAAAATGAGAAGTTTTTTTCCCACTCCTTTGTTCTGACTACATATGCATGTCTCCCTTTTTCTCTCTCTCTCCTTCTGCTAATCAGTTGGGGTCAGTGATCTAATCTTGGAATAAATGGTGGAAACTCTTAAGAACTCAGACTAACAGAGCCCTTCTTTATCAGGAGAGTAAGCAGGTCTATTTATTCCACCCCTTTGGTAACAGTTAACTAAGTTTTCTGGAGAGTGCGAACCCAAATGCATTACAGGGATTTCTACTGTAGCCTGTTACCTGATTTTTGAATATGTATTTATATTTGCATTATTTACATTCACTGTAATCTTCATTTTTTGTATGTTCCTTTTATTGTATTTGGTATTAACTCTCAATTACTTGAATTTTCAGATTTTTAATTGGTCATGGAGCCCATGTAGGAGCTGTCAATAGTGAAGGAGAAACACCGTTAGATATTGCTGAGGAGGAGGCCATGGAAGAATTGCTTCAAAATGAAGTGAATCGTCAAGGTAATTTAAATGCAACAGTCTAAAAATGTACATTTTAACATAGTCCTACATAGTGACATTTTTAGATTTTTTTTCATATTTTCACCTGTACATTCATCATTTTTCCTTTGAAACACCTGTAGGTTTCATTCAGTTGGAGAGTGGCTCTCAAACATAACTTCCCCCTTTCTCTCTCTCCCACCTATCTGTACTCCACCATATTTTCAGCAAAAAAAGGCAGCCGTACTTTTGAGAAGAGGATTTTTTTTCAGTCCCAGAAGGGAAGGGTAGCTCAGTTGAAGTAATAGTCATGTTTATGTAAGAGAGCTTTTTCTGACACGAGAAGAGCAGAGTTGATTCTAACAACTGTGCTGACAAGCTCAGTTAGCTAATTCTGTGAGTTGATTCTGTGCTAACAAGCCATATCGCAGTTGTCCTAATCACTTGATTGAAAACCTTCTTGGGATCTTGATCCTTTCGCAGGTTTATAAAATACAAGTGGGGCATGGGCATAAAATGAATCTTACTGTGGACATTTCTCTCCGAGTTTCCCGTTCCAGGTCAGTTTTAGCTACCTGTTATTTTGAGGTTCCAAATTGGACTGTGAAATAGAATTTGCCTTAGGGCACAAATTCCACCGAGCACCTCTCCCCTGGTTCTAGGGCTCTGTGGGCTCTACCCTCCCATGTTTCTGCCCTCTCCCCACTGCTCTCTGCCCTGTCCTCCCTTGTTCATCCATCTCTTCACCAGTAGGAGAAAACTCAGAGGGCCCCAAAGAGTGACAGGGAAGGCGACAAGAATTTCCCTAAATTCTCCTTTTATTGAAAGGAAAGTGAATCATCATCATGTCTATTTAGATCATCTTCTTAGTCTACTTAGATCACTCAGGAAAGCACTACTATCAGAAAATGTTAATCAACTTTTAACTTGCTCATGGTTGTAAGATTGAGTTGCCCCTGTATTCCTCATCTCTAAGTAATGTGCCATTTAATGTAAGCTCTCTGCTGGAGGAACATTTTTCTCTCAATGTGGGTGGTTTGTAAATTTTCATGTAACTCAGAATGCCAATCTAAGATGGGATTGGTGCGTCCTAAAAATGAAAAGGGCTTTGAAATGCCAAGGTGTTTTTGAAATGCATTACTTCATATGGAATGGGCTTTGGCCACGGTCATTCCATGGCTGTAAGGGATCTGGACAACCAGACTTGGAAACCCAAACCCATTTTTTCATATGTCTTGACGAAGGTGTCCCTAGATGGGTATTACAGTTTCAGTAGAATGACAGATCCTCCATTGACGTGTCTAAGCTATAACACTCATCCATATTTAACAGATCTAAAAATTTCCTTAGATTAATTTTCCGTATCTTATTCATCATTAAAGTGAGGGACAAATGTGGGGTGAATGGACCTAACTGAGGACTGAAAAGAGAAAAACCTAAGTATGTCCATACTGTTATGAAAATTCCAACCAAAGGGCAAATGATGATGATGGCATTTGTTTAGCACTTATTATGTGCGAAGCTCTGTTCTAAGCACTGGGGGTATACAAGGTGATCAGGTTGTTCCATGTGGGGCTCACAGTCTTAATCTCCATTTTACAGATGAGGTAACAGGCACAGAGAAGTTAAGTGACTTGCCCAGAGTCACACAGCTGACAAGAGGCAGAGTCGGAATTAGAACCCATGACCTCTGCCTCCCAAGCCCATGCTCTTTCCACTGAGCTATGCTGCAAATGAGAAAGAGGTCATTACACATTACTTTCTCCCCAAAATTGCGCTTTACCCATAAACCAAAGGTACCAGGAGGTTTGAAATATTTAATTATATTTGTATTTCAGGAAACAGTGGTTCTGTGGATGTGTTTAAAATACTCCCTGTTTTGCCTTTCCCTTTTCCTTTCCTCAGTTTTAATCTTTGAGTGGCTTTTTCTTGGAGCAAGAATCAGGCTACTTAATAGAGCCAGCACCTTTCAACAGAATTGGCACAAGTATGAATTAGCTTGGAAAATGCATGCTGCCAGGCAGAGATGTGAGGAATAATTCACTTTTTACAGAGTCTTTATTCTCGTTCGTCATTAATCTCCACTTTTAATATGGATGTTTATAAGCTGGGTGATACAAGATCGCCATCTCCTGGCAAAGTGAAGCCAATATTCTAAACAGTTCGTGAACATTTTTGTAGGTCAAATACCAGCCACAGGAAATCAAGAAGTAAATGGAAATACATGAAATTTTCATAATATACTCTTGGAGAATGATAGGTTTGATGGAACAATATAAGTGGAACCTGACTATAAATAGATCCTTGTCGACCAATCTAGGGTAGGTGATTTGGGGTGAGGGAGAGAAGCGGGGAGTTTCAGTGTACTTGAAAAAATAGAAGTGGTTCAAAGGTTGCACTGGCATAATGACCCGGTGTCTCTCCTCCACCTTCTCACTGAGACAGATTCCTTTCAAAACCTGTCCCCTTGTCTTCTGTGTTGTGATGGTGCCATGTCATTCTGTATACCTTTAATTAAAAGGTATAATCAAACTACCCAACCAGTATCTTACATTAACCATAAGGAAAGTTACCTCTGGGGATTCCCCATGCAGCTTTCATCCTGCCTATCAGTATTTTAAACAGTCATGTCAAACTTAATTTCTAAGGATGGACTGCACTTGAACTAATAATTATTTGTAGAATAATTACCAGTGGAAGATATTATGAAATGAAACAAAAGGAAATGAAATGAGACATCGTATTCACCCATTCTGTGCAGACAAACATGGGCAGGGCATCACTGGCGGAAGGGGCAGTGGGCCAAGATTAGAGGGAGAGAGATAGCTGCACACTCCCTCTTGGGAGTCATAGGTTCTAATCCTTGCTTCGCCACTTGTCACTTCTCTGTGCCTCAGCTCCCTGATCTGTAAAGTGGGCAATAAAACTGAGCCCTATCTGGGTCAGGGACTGTGTCCAACCCAATTTGCTTGTATCCACCCCAGAGCTTAGTACAGTGCCTGGTACACAGTAAGTGCTTAACAAATACAATAATAATAATAATAATAATATCATCTTCTCGGGTGATTTATCAGTTGGACCTGATAGAGACGGAAGACGGACGACTCTCCTCCCCACTGCTGCTCAGTGGGTAGTTACAGGGCCTGTTGTCTGGTAAGGGAAGTAAATGCACAATGGAACCCAGAAAACTGGGAGAACAGCCCTCTGATGACGTCAGTAGCAGTATTTACAGCCCAGAGTCCTCTTTCCAGGTCAGGCTGATACTTACCGAAATCTGGGCATTTGTAAGCTGCTTCAAAACAACACAACTTGAGCTTTTAATCTAAGCAGGCTGTATTAAAATAGCTTAGTGAGCAGGTAGAGTTGTTGTAGTAGTACTTAGTGAGTGTCCAGTTGGTATATGAGTGTCAAGTTGGTATAAGCAAGTGACACATTCCCTGCCCATGAGGGATTGCCACCCTAAATAGACATATTCCCTGCCCACAACTAGCTCACAGTCTAGAGGGGGAAGACAGACATCAATACGGATAAATAAATTACAGATATGTGCATACGTATGATAGGGCTGGGAGGGGGGAAGGACAAAAGGAGCAAGTCAGGGCAATGCAGAGGGAATGGGAAAAGAGGAAAGGGCTGGGGCTTAATCTGGGAAAGCCTCTTAGAGAAAATGTTCCTTCAGTAAGGCTTTGAAGCGGGGGAGAATAATCGTCTGTCAGATTTTAGGAGGGAGGGCGTTCCAGGCAGAGGCAGGACGTGGGCTAGGGATCGATGGTGAGATCGAGACAGAATGAGAAGGTTAGCACTAAATGAGCCAAGAGTACGGGCTGGGTTGTAGGAGGAGAGTAGCAAAGTGAGATAGGCGGGAGCAGGGTGGTGGAGTGCTTTATGGCCATTGGTGAGGAGTTTTTGTTTGATGTGGAGGTGGATGGGCAACCACTGGGGTTTTTTTTGAGGAGTCGAGTGACATCTCCTAAGCGTTTCTGCAGAAACATGATCCAGGCAGCAGAGTGAAGTAAGGACCGGAGTGGGGAGAGACAGAAGGCTGAGAGGTCAATAAGGAAGCTGCTGCAGTAATCTAGGCAAGATTGGATGAGTGATTGCAGTAATGTAGTAGCAGTTTGGAGAGGAAAGGGCAGATTTTAACTATGTTATGAAGGGGCGACCAAAGGATTTAGTGACGAATTGAATATGTGGGTTGAATCACAGATAGAAGTCAAGGATAATGCCAAGGATACAGGCTTGTGAGACAGGAAGGATGGTGGTGCCATCTAAAGTGATGGGAAAATCAGGGTGGGGACAAGGTTAGAGTGGGAAGATGAGGAGTACTGTTTTGCACATGTTAAGTTTGAGGTGATGGGCTGATATCCAAGACATCCTTCTAGGCTGTGAGCCCGTTTTGGTCAGGGATTGTGTCTACTTGTTACTGAATTGTACTTTGCAAGCGCGTAGTACAGTGCTCTGCACACAGTAAGTGCTCAAAAAATGCAATTGAATGAATGAGTGAATCCAAGTAGAGATGTCCCGAAGGCAAGAGGAAATGTGAGATTGGTGAGAGGGAGAGAAATCAGGGCTGGAGATGTAGATTTGGGTGTCATTCACATAGAGGTGGTAGTTAAAGCCATGGGAGCAAACTAGTTCTCCAAGGAAGTGGGTGTAGATGGAGAATAGAAGGGGACCCAGAACTGAATCTTGAGGGATCCACAGAGTTAAGGGGTGGCAGGCAGAGGAGGAGCCTGAGAAGGAGACTGAGAATGAACCATCAGAGAGATAGAGAAGAACCAGGGGAGGACAGAGTCAGTGAAGCCAAGGTTGGATAATGTTTCAGGAGAAGAGGGTGGTCTACAGTGTCAAAGGCAGCTGAGAGGTCGAGGAGGATTAGGATGGAGTAGAGGCTGTTGGATTTGGCAAGAAAGAGATCATTGGTGACTTTTGAGAGGGCGGTTTCTGTGGAATGAAGGGGATGGAAGCCAGATGGAGAGGAAGAGATGGATCTAGGAGATGATGTACAAGAATGACCTGCAGGATTTGGCAGTAGGTTGAATGTGAGGATTGAAAGAATGATGTGTCCAAGATTGCACCAAGTTGGATTTCTGGGACAGCATGGCTAACGATATGATGTATTGAACTAGAAAGGAAGGCAAGGGGAGTCTGCACCGCCCAGAACAGGGGACTTCAGCATCCTCCTCTGGCGATCAGACACCAACTGCCTTGCAAGCCCTGTGAAGCTGAGGTTTTCAGCATATGAGAAATCATAATGCGGGTCAGAAGGGCCTGGATTCTAATCCAGGCTCTGCTACTTGTTTGCTGTGTGACTCTGGGCAAGTCACTTCATTTATCTGGACCTCAGTTACCATATCTGTAAAATGGGGATTAAGACTGGAAGCCCAGTGTGGAACAGGGACTGTGTCCAACCTGACTAGCTTTTATATACCCCCAAACCTAGTACAGTGCCTGGCACAAAGTAAACGCTTAACCAGTACCATTAAAAAAAAATTTTTTATCACCTATTGATTTAGTATTTACTTATGTCCCAGTTACATAGTTTTGCCATTTTGGGACATGTATGTATAATGAAGGATGCAGATTTTAAAAAACACGGTTTGGCGTGCTTTACAGTGGCCCCCTTCACTTTGAAGGGGGAGGCTGTGTTTTGGGAGATGACAATTAGTTAACACAGCCTTCATGTTTAACCTCTCCCTCCCCCCAACCCTATTCTTCCTTGCACTTCATCTAAGTAGTTTGATACCCTCCCCGCAACTCTCAGCACTTATGTACATATTGTTATTCTCCGTTGCCTCCCCTCTGTGTTGCATATTTGCTAAAGCTGAATATGAACCATTTCCCTACTAATGTGACTGCTTACTGGCAAAGCCATTGTAGTTTGTGACCATAGGTCTTCTGTAATACATGGTGGGAGACTTTTAAGAATTGCTTCAGCTTGGCTTAAACCACATATAAGAACATGCTGAGATATTTGAATTTTGAGGCGTGACCTGGATTGGTGTTAAAATGGGGCAGTTGGAAATTAATTCCTTTTACTCTGTGTAGTTTGCCTGCTGGAATAAGCAGGGTGCGTGTTTGGAAGATGAAAATCAGTTGGGTATTTATTTGACTGTGACTTTTAAATTCCTCTCCAGTTTCCTCACTCTCGTCTTTCCCCCTCTCGTCCTCTTGGTCGAGCCATCTCTTCTGCCTGGAACTCCCTCTTCCTTCAGATCTGGCAGATCACTGCCCTTCCCAGCTTCCAAGCCCCTGTAAAATCCCATTTTCCTCTAGGACATGTTCCTCGACCAATCTCTCATCTCCCTGCTACTGTGTCACCTGTCCACTTGAGTTCTCATCTCTTTTGCACTTAGATGTATATATTTAAACTCTTGCTGCCCCTGATCTGTAATTTATTTTAGTGCCCTCCTTGAGGGTAGGAATCATGTCCAACTCTATTGTATTTTCCCCAAGGGCTCAGTCCAGAGTAATACGTACAATTGATAGGATTGATGAAAAAAGTCTATTTTGTTACTTATAACTTCCCCATGCTGAGTCAATTGATGTAGAAATAACCAATTTGATTCCCTTACACTTTGGTGGTTTAAATTTCAAAACTGTTTAGTATGCTTTCTAAAAGGTTTTGTTTTTTAAAAAGTGTATGATGCCTAAGATCAGGAAAATTAATGTGAATCTTATCTTTTCTATTAGGGGTCGATATAGAAGCAGCTCGAAAGGAAGAAGAACGGATAATGCTTAGAGATGCAAGACAGTGGCTTAATAGTGGACACATAAATGATGTCAGACATGCTAAATCAGGTGGTACAGCCCTGCATGTAGCTGCTGCTAAAGGGTACACTGAAGTCTTAAAGTAAGTCTTGATTCATTAATAAGATTTTTTTTCCCCAAGTTACAGGCTGAAGACTAACTTAGTCTGCTCCTGAAGTTGCAATCAGTTTTTTCATTTCTAATTGTGGTCACAATTTTCTACTTATGGGTTCTTACTATAAATAGCCATAACGTCCATGAATCATTTTTGCCGCTCACGGGTAGACTAGTTTCACAGGTAGATTTATTTTTAGCCATTGTTCCTGACTCACTAGATGAGGAGCTGGATACGAAGCTATTTTTCCCAAATAAGAAAACTGAAGTCATAAGGCCAGTTGGTTTAAAATCCTACATATCTGGGGCCCGGGTGGTCATAGCACCCAAGTCTAAAAGAATAGTATGCATTGTTCTGTTCAGCAGCAGTATCATGGAAACATAACCTAGTGCAGATGGGCAGTGAATCCTTGAAATCGAGGAGTATTGGGTTAGAAATCCACTTTCCTTTTTGCAGGAGAGAGATGCGCTTATCCAAGTCTCTGTGAAAATGAACTCATTTTTCTTAATTGGCAGAAATTTTGTACTCTTTAGAGCCCACTTGGGACTGATAAATGCAAGTGATATTTTAACCGTTTTTGACATCAGATACCTGGAGGGTTGAGAGGTTTTGTTTTTTTCCATAAACGCCAACTGGTCCTCCATATTTAACGTGAGCTCTTGATTTTAAGTGACCATGACTTCATTGTGTTGGTTGAATTTGTGACGTTGACCCAAGCTTCTCAAGGAAATGGAGTTCTGAAGTTGGATTCTAAACTGTTGGCAATGTGTTAGTCAAATTCCACTAAAATGGGTTTGGGTTGGGGACAACAGAGGAACGTGGCTCCTGGTTCTGCGTGGAGGAATGGCCAATAGTGCTGGCAGCTGGTGATGTTGACACTCTCTCTCCCTTGCCAGTCATCTTCCCGCTGACCTCAGGAGTGCTAAAAGTAATCATGACTAGGTCATTTGCCTCTGAAAAAGTCCCTGGGTAAACTAGATGTAAATATTGTAAAGCAAACTGCTCGCTTTAGTGTTCTGGTAACCCTCTTCCAGGGTAATAAAAAATCCAAAAATACTCAGCAGCATGTGTCCCTCAGCAAGATTTTGTCATATAGGTGGATACTTGAAATGCAGTATCATAGACTATGAACCAGTTTTGAAAGGTCTAGCATAACTGCCTTCTGTTTCAAGTTGAAAATCATGGGTTTGCCTTAATCTAGTTCTCAGATCACAAATGTAGTTAACAAGTAACCCCTAGTACCTTTTATACTTACCAAAGTCCACCACCAAATGAAGAGAAATCGCAAAGTGAACCTAGCTAAAGCGTGAGTGTAATTGCAGTGACTTTCTGCGTTGGCTACTTTTCCCTTGATCCTGTTAAATCTGAGGTAGAAAAAATGTGTGAAATATGAAAATCCATAGAGCAGAATGGCTCATGTAAGCAAAGTTTTTAACTGGTATGGGCAAATTATTGGAAAACTTCAAAAGATCCTAGAGTCGATTTGTCACTTACCTAATTCATTATAATTTCTCCAGACTCTTAATACAGGCAAGCTATGATGTAAATATTAAAGATTTTGATGGCTGGACACCACTTCATGCTGCAGCACACTGGGGTAAAGAAGAAGCATGTCGAATTTTAGTGGAAAATTTATGTGATATGGAGATGGTCAACAAAGTGGTAGGCCTTTTAAAATGTATACCTATTTCAGATTTCTCTTGAACTGTATTAGGAATTATATAAGAAACCAGCTTGAAATACAATCTTTTCTGTAACTCAGGTTTTATCAGAAACCCAGAGCGAAAATGCCAGTGACTGTAATGGCTGTACAGTAACTGGCACTTTTCAGTGGTGCTAGTGCTTCAGGTTTCTGTTAAGTTTCTGATTTATTTTTCCGTCCAAGTATCATGAAGCTTTATCCCTAGTGTTTAGTCCGATCTTATTGTAAAATAAAATTATGTGGACTTTAAACTCTTTGAAGAATGGCTACACTGGCATTCATACGTGGACATACTGGGAGCACACTCTTTTTTCACTAAGTTGCTTGGTATTGTGGAAATAGATAAATGGAGAACATTTAGGATTTCTCAGATGTTTTCTACGCTTAAGACAAAGGTTATTAATGTGTAAATTTGCATATGGATTTTATGATTTCTTTTAACGGAACCTGCAATGATGTGTATCCACATTTCATTCAGGGGCTAAAAATGGACCACATTTAAGTTGCAACAGTTACGAGAAGAAAAATCTGACTACCAATGCAGTCATTTTTTGTCTTTATAACGATAGTTTATTTCCTTCTTTTTCTGGAATTTTTCAAATCTTGTGGAGGGAGAAGAGTGACCATTTAATCTAGCTCTCTAATGTGTAAAACCAGAATACACAACATTCGTTAATTTCATTTTTATTTGTGGTATGAGACCTTTCCAAGCCCAGTTAATATTAGTTTTGATATTTTTTCTGATACATTTGTTTCACCACTATGGTGATGAGACCTTCTCTTGCAGCTGTTCTATTACTATCCTAATTCCTATCTGAATTTATTTTTATCATTCCTTCAGCAGAACAAATGGCTGTTTTGTTGTCATTTTATTTATGATCTGCTGCAGTATTATTAGCTCCTTCATGTACCATAACTTTCTATTTTTTCCCCTTTTCGCTTGCCATTACATAAAGTTTTCTCATTACATTTTTTAATTTTAAATCCAACTGTATTTGATATTCTTGTATGTATTTCATTATTCCTGTTTTTTTCTTCCTTTTTTTTAACTTTTGCATGGTGAAACTAAGGTGTATATTACTCCAAATTTTCTACCCCTAGTTCTCCTGTAATATGAAGGTTGCGTTCTTATTCTAAGCATAATCTTATTCTTTAAAAAAAAATACATTTTGAGGAGGCTCAAGGAACATTTGCTAAAACTATTTAGCAGATTTAACAGTGCAAAGTCAGATTCTCTTGATGCTCTCAAAGAAAGACGTAATTTTTAGGCATGTTTCACTTCTCCCAAGGGAACCTTCCATTAACCATAACTGAGCTGTACTGTTTAATAGTGATATCCCTCAAAGAAAATTTGCCTTGACTCCGTAGCCAAAATTCTGTTATTTCTAACATCTTTGTTAATAGTCAAGCTTTGTCCTTTTCGTGGACTAATAATAATGGTATTTGTTAAACGCTTACTGTGTACCCAGCACTGTTCAAAATGCTGAGCATGGACCACGTATTTAGAAAGCTGATTGTGATCCATGCTGTCATTTTAATAAACATGACACTGCTCACTCTCTTGTCAAAACACATTGTTTCTATTGTGACAAGAGAAATCAACTATTTTTGGACTTTTTTGTGAACTTGTAATTATTTGTGCATTATATCATGCAGTGTTAGCCGAAAGTTGAATAATCAAGATTTTATTGTTGCTTTAAAAAGAAAAAATACAGTAAAACCACAGTGACCGCAATTCAAAATGGTACACATTTCAACCGTAGTTTTTAAATTAACTTACCTTTTGGAATGCCTTTCCAAAAGCCATAACTGATCCTCTAAATTTCCTGGAAAAAAAA
Source organism: Tachyglossus aculeatus (assembly GCF_015852505.1). Classification (NCBI taxonomy): domain Eukaryota; kingdom Metazoa; phylum Chordata; class Mammalia; order Monotremata; family Tachyglossidae; genus Tachyglossus; species Tachyglossus aculeatus. The sequence continues at coordinate 29,065,383 of NC_052079.1, read as the reverse complement.
TCATCCAAAAATTGGAGTAAATCTTTAAGAAGCACCATATGTATTCACATATTTCCCCACCCCAATTTTTGAGGTATAAGTAAAAAGGTGGTTTTTTTGTACCATTGTTTGGAGAAGAGGAAGTGATGTAGAAGGGTGAGCATGGGACAAGCAGCAGATGGTTATTCACTGACCATCTATTGTATGCAGCATTTTGGAGAGTTCAATAGAAGAGAAGCAGTCTGAAGTGCCCTCTTACCTTCTTTTTCCCTGACATCCTTATTTTTCCCACCTGTTCTCCTTATTGCTTGCCTTAATTCCCTGAGTAGTAGCCCAACCCCTATTTTGGATCTGCAAAAATTATGCCATAGGTGGGGTGATTAAGTTTGTAAATGTAGTATTTTACCATTTCTTATTTTGTAATTGATTAATTTCAATGTTAAGTTGATTTTCTGTTATTGAAGTTCCCATCATGAACAAATTTTTTTTAAAGTTAGGCTATAATTGATTATTTTTATCATGCATTTAATTATTTTCCATAATGCATATCAATCTGGTATTTGAATAGCTTCCTATGTGCTGAGCACTGTACTAAGTGCTTGGGAGAGTACAGTGCAACAGAATTAGCAGACACATTCCCTACCCATAATGAGCTTACATAAAACTGTCTTTCACTCAGGTATGGTCATGGAACAAATCTGTGAGAGTTTTTATTCTTCCTGTTTTTGTGGAAAAGTAAACCAATGGAATCTAGCTTTATTTCTATTTATTCTGATAACTTGACACCTGTCCACATGTTTTGTTTTGTTGTCTGTCTCCCCCTTCTAGACTGTGAGCCTGTTGTTGGGTAGGAACCGTCGCTATATGTTGCCAACTTGTACTTCCCAAGCGCTTAGTGCAGTGCTCTGCACACAGCAAGCACTCAATAAATACAGTTGAATGAATGAATGGAAGAAATAATTTATTCTGTTAAAGGAGTACAATGACTAGGAGGAAGAGCACGGGGCTGGGAGTCAAGGGACTTGGGTTCTAATCCCCGCTCTGCCACCTTGAGCAAGTCACTTAATTTATTGTGCCCCAGTTATCTCATCTGTAAAATGAGGATTAACACTGTAAACCACATGTGGGATAGGGACTGTGTCCACCCAGATTATCTTGTATCTACCCCAGTGCTTAGTTCAGTGCCTGGCACATAATAAGTGCTTAACAAATGCCATTAAAAAAAAATGGCATAGGTTGCTTCCTTCCCACTTTAGCCTAAAATCATTCCTCTCTTCAAGTGAAGAAAATTTGTAATTCAGGATGAGCTATTTAGCCGTGTCCCTGTTAACTGTAGTTTCTCGTGAAATCATTTTAAATGGTCAAGTTTGCTTTTTAGAAAGTTCTGCTTTCCAGTAGATCAGGTTTCCTTCATTCTCAGTTATCTTCGCTGCTTCCCCTTCTGACTTGTTTTCCCAATAGCCCTCAGTGTCAATGAGTGATGCCAGAGAATATCCTCCCCTCTCTATATACAACCTTGTTTACTCCAGTGATGAAGCAGAGAAGTCATATATGGTGGCTAGGAGTCCAGTGATGTGGTATTTTGGCAGCTGCTAGCCTCCTGAGCGTCATGTAAACTGTCAGAGTAGATCAGTAGGGTAGATTGATGGGTTTGATTTTTTCCCGCCCTATCAGCACCCTTCATTTTACTCTAGTTTTTGTTCTCTGTTAGCTGCTGTTTGCCTAATAGCCCCATTCCATTTGTCGAGGTAGAAAGTGAAAAGCAAGGTTAGTTAAGGGTGTTTCCATGTACCATTTGGACCCAGAAGAAACCCTCAAGGTAGGCAATATTCCCCATTCTGTTTTAACTGCCACCAAAGTTATTTGTTTAGTTCTGGCAACACATCAGAACTCACTGTATGGGGGAGTATAGCAAACCAATGAATTCAAAGAAAAAAGGTATATTGGTAGTCTGTAGGCATGTTCTAAGTCCAGTTCATACTCTGGGGCTTTGTTGCTCCCAGTATTAAAGTTTGGAAATTTAAAAAATGTGTCATTCTAAATAAAAGTTGCTCCTTTTTTTGGCATTTAATAAGCGTTTACTGTGTGCAAAGCTCTGTTCTAAGCTCTGGGGAGGGTACAAGGTGATCAAGTTATCCCATGGGGGGCTCACAGTCTTAATTCCCATTTTACGTATGAGGGAACTGAGGCACAGAGAAGTGAGGTGACTTGCCCAAAGTCACATAGCTGACAATTGGCGGAGCCGGAATTTGAACCCATGACCTCTGACTCCACAGTCCGTGTTCTTTCCAATGAACCCTGCTGCTTAAATGAGTGGTCATCCTTACTAAAAAAAACCCTTCACTGGGAAATATTTTATGGAAAAAATAGCTATTTAAGAATGTTTGGTAGTTATTTGCCGAGATTTGAAGGATGGTCTAGTTGTTGTACTCATAATTTCAGTGCCAGGTACATGAAGGCAACTGAGACAATGAGTTCCACAGACTTTTGAGCTGATTTGCCAGCCTTATTCGTCTCAGGTCTAGCTTCTGTTTTGGGTTCCGATCAATCACTGGTATTTTTCAAGAGTTTACTGTGTACAGAGTGCTTGGGAAAGTACAATATAATTGAGTTGGTAGACCCCTGAGCGAGGAGGGGCCAGACGGGGCTCCGCTCACCTATGGGGGCGGGGCCTGTGAGGGGCGGGGCCTAGAAGCAGCGTGGCTCAGTGGATAGAGCACGGGCTTTGGAGTCAGAGGTCATGGGTTCAAATTCCAGCTCTGCCAACTGTCAGCTGTGTGGCTTTGGGCAAGTCACTTAACTTCTCTGGGCCTCAGTTACCTCATCTGTAAAATGGGGATTAAGGCTGTGAGCCCCCTATGAGACAACCTGATCACCTTGTAACCTCCCCAGCGTTTAGAATAGTGCTTTGCACATAGTAAGCGCTTAATAAATGCCATTATTATTATTATTATTATTATCATAAGGAGCATACTAGGGTCTACAGGGGGAGACAGACATTTCAGTAAATTGCAGCTATTCTTTTTACTCAACCCTCCCTCTCTCAGGGAACTCATCCGCTCTCATGGCATCAGATGCCATCTCTATACAGATGACTCCCAAACCTACCTCTCTCGCACAAGTAGTGCTTAGTACAGTGTTTGGCACATAGTAAGCACTTAACAAAGATCATAATTAGTAACCACTATTCAGTCTTCCAATTTTGTCTTGCCTCCACAAGCATCCCCACTTGGATAGTCCATCAGTACCTCAGACTCAGCATATCCCAACCGAACCTCTCAACTCCTCACCTTCAGCTTCAAGGCTGTCCATCACCTTGCCCCCTCCTACCTCACCTCCCTTCTCTCCTTCTACAGCCCAGCCTGCACCCTCTGCTCCTCTGCTGCAAATCTCCTCACCGTGCCTCGTTCTCACCTGTCCCGCCGTCGACCCCCGGCCCACGTCATCCCCCTGGCCTGGAATGCCCTCCCTCCACACATCCGCCAAGCTAGCTCTCTTCCTCCCTTCAAAGCCCTACTGAGAGCTCACCTCCTCCAGGAGGCCTTCCCAGACTGAGCCCCCTCCTACCTCTCCCCCTCCTCCCCCTCATCTCCCCCACCTTACCTCCTTCCCTTCCCCACGGGACATGTATATATGTATATATGTTTGTACATATTAATTACTTTTTACTTGCACATATCTATTCTATTTATTTTATTTTGTTAATATGTTTGGTTTTGTTCTCTGTCTCCCCCTTCTAGACTGTGAGCCCACTGTTGGGTAGGGACCGTCTCTATATGTTGCCAAATTGTACTTCCCAAGCACTTAATACAGTGCTCTGCACACAGTAAGTGCTCAATAAATACAATTGAATGAATGAACTCTCTACTTCTTTATTCCTGGTGATAATTACCACTTTTGTCACGGCCCAGAAGCCCACAACCTAGGGGCTCCTCTTCAGTTCCTCCTTCTTTCAGCTCACATTCAAGTAACTACTAAATCCATCTGATTTCTTCTCCAGAACACTTTCTGGATCTATCTCTTGCTCTCCACCAAAACAGCTACTACCCTGCTTTAACTCTTCATCATTTCGTGGTTAGGCTATGACATCAGCGTCCTTACTGGTCTTCCCCAATCAATACACACTCCAGGCTGCTAGTAATCAGTGTTCATTGAGCCTGTACCGTGTGTCGAGCACTCTGTTAAGTGCTTGGGCAAGTACAGTCAGCGCTTAGAACGTGCTCTGCACATAGTGAGTGCTTAATAAATGCCATTATTATTATTACAGTAGAGTTATCCAAATTCGCCCTCTCTAGGTGATAAGCTTGTTCTGGGCAGAGAATGTACCTGCTAATTTTATTGTACCCAAGCTCTAGTTTGGTGCCCTGCACATAGTAAGTGCTCAACAAACACCGTTGATTGATTGATCATTGTCTTGAAACACCACTTGGCACACTTGCTCCACTTCTTAGAAACTTCCAGTGGCTGCCAGTGTAGTGCCACGCTGAACAAAAAACTCCGTCCGTTGTCTATATTTCCGTACCAAAGTCCTCCATCTTTCATATTGACTGTCTTCACTAATAATAATAATGGTATTTAAGTGCCTACTATGTGCTGAGCACTGTATTAGGTGCTGGGGTAGATACAAGATATTCAGATATCCACATGGGCCTCACAGCCTAAAGGTCAGGGAGTAGGATTAAATTCTCATTTTACAGACCAGGAAACTGAAGCCCAGAGAAGTGAAGTGACATTCCCAAGGACAAGTGGCAGAGCCAAAATTACAACCCAGGCCCTTGCTCTCTGCACTAGGCCACACTGTTTCCTGTGTATCTGTGTGTTATTTATTTTGATATTTCACTCTGTCCTAGTCATTATTTACCCTAACTGATCCTTGTTCTTCCTACTCCTACCATTATTTGTAAATATTTTGTGTATGTGTCTTCCCAAGAACTTAGTACAGTTCTCTGCACTCAGTAAATGCCATTGTTGATGGATGATGTAAGGTCCTTATGGGCAGAGAGTATCTTGCTTCTGTTGTACTTTCTCATGAGATTAGAACCATTGCCTTTAATGGGCTTCCAAATACCATTACTACTATTTTGAAAAGACCTGAGAGTTTCCAGGTAGGGTTGACAAGCCAACAAAATTGTGACATTCAGGCTTTTTAGCTTTCTGAAATCTGTCCCCTTTCTCTTCCCCATCCCCACTAAATATTTGTTTCCTTTTTTTCCCTGCACTCAATGAAAGTTGCCCACATGTGTATGCTCCAATAATGTAAGAACCTCACTTTAAGTGAAAACACAAGAAACAGAGCGTTTTTCTTTTGAAGATTGGAGGCAAATTGAAAAGTGACATGAAAGATTTGGTTTTATTTTTGACTCTGCAACATTTGACAGAGAGAGAAAATGTGACCTTTTTTTGATATTAGTTACTCAACATGCAGTTCTTAGGATAGGTTGAAATCAGAAGTTTTTTCTTTGAAAAGATCCATTTTTGTATTAAGTAACCGTTTGCAAACTTTGTGCCTTCCTTGTAGACAACTCTTACTTTGGGTTTTTGAAAGAATAATGTTTTCAGAGTGGGGTTTAATGTAAAATCACTTCTGAGTAGTGATTTTACATTAGGTGATTCAGACAGCAGCACTGTTACAGTGAATGCCTTCCTAAAGAACGAGCTTTTGGCATTCAGCAAATTTGTACCAGTGAGGCAGTTCTAGGTCAGATCCCGGCAGCAGAGAAAAGCATTACTATGTTTGGTCAATGACTCTTTGAAAAATTCCTTTTCCAAAGTCAACAGAAACAGACTGACAGATGTTCATCTGAACTGCTTTCGGAAGCACGATGAGTCCCATCTGCAGTTCAGTCATCCAGAAGCACAGGCTTTCTTGTAAAACACTTCAACTCATTTTACTGCTATGCTTGCATTTTATTTCATTTTTCCAAGTGTTGTTTTTTTTTAACTTTCATCCTATGGGAATGTTACCATGTCTCAGAAGTTTCATTTCTCTCCCCCTACCTCACCACCCCGCCTAAAAAAAAAAACCTACCTTAAGGGAAAAAATAGTGTCAGTCGGCTTTCGCCAAGCATATAGGGGTGCTTTTTTAAATTTGAAAATTGTTTCAGTAAAAAAAAAAAAATGCCACAGTACCTGCTGAGAAATAGTCTTTATGGTAGTATTGTGTATGCCCGACCAGCTGATAATGCCAGTGTGCTAGTTTGTGGGTGGAGGTGAGGGAATTGTAGGTGAGAAGAGATTAGAAGTGCAGTTCTTTGATCTAGCCTGTGGAGTAGAACAAGATAAGCAATAAGACCACCTCCTGCGCACTGTATGAAAATGTGATTTATCAGAACTGTTTTCTGTCCCTTTCTGTAGGGTCAGACAGCATTCGATGTAGCCGACGAAGACATTTTAGGATATTTAGAAGAACTGCAAAAGAAACAGAATCTGGTAGGTTTGGGGAAAATGAGAGGGTCACATGCTAGCGAAGAAAAATCTTGTGGTATAAGACTAAATCTTCAGAGTTGTGTTGTTTATGAATTTTAAAGTTCTTTTAAACCCGACCATCCTTTACTATAACTTCTATCCAGACAAGCTTAATGCTCTTGGAAACAAAAGGCAATTTAATTGTTGTTGGAAGACTAGTCCTTGATTGTTGCCTTCTTGTCAGGCCTCTGTAAAAGAAAAGTATGAACCCATTATAAAATGCAGAATACCAGTGCCAGTGGGACATGCAGACCCAGGCATTCTATTTCTGGTAAATTTCACTCCTCTTATTTTCTAATTTCCCATTTTTTAATACCGTGTAAATTATTTGACAATGCAGCCATGTAAAGCTCCTCTTGTAATTAACCACCTGCCTACATCTCATCTTATCTAATTATCACCTGAGTGGATTGTCAAGTAGGTAAAGGTTATGTGGTGAGGTACCCCCACTCCCCTAGTCTTTCCAGGTTATTTGGCAAAGGAGCAATAAATATCAGGCTCTTCCAAGAACCACACATGGGAAACATGTTGGACAGCTCAATCTAGTTCTGCTTGTCATAGGTTAATTAATTTTAAAAAATTGTAATTGTTACTAAATTCACTATGTTAAATTTCTGTGCATTCTAAAGCTTCATAGTGAAAAACGAGAAAAGAAATCTCCACTAATTGAGTCTACAGCCAACATGGACAATAATCAATCCCAGAAAACATTTAAAAAGTAAGTACTCAGAAAATGAGGGCTTTTTTATGAGAAATAAGTTTATAAAGTTTGTGTGGCTAGACTAAATAAATTCAGGATTTGATTGTAATGGGTTTACTAGTTTACAGTTGAAACTTTTGTAATTTGGAATTAAACTCTTTTGCTATAGTAAAGAAACCCTGATTATCGAGCCAGAGAAAAATGCATCCAGTATTGAATCTTTAGAGCAAGAAAAGGCAGATGAAGAAGAAGAAGGGAAAAAGGATGAATCCAGTTGCTCTAGTGAAGAAGATGATGAAGATGATTCTGAATCGGAAGCTGAAACAGGTAAATGTGTGCGGGCTAGGAAAATGTATTTGATGTTTACCTGTAAAATATAGGTTAGTATCACAGTGATGAGACCTCTAAATTGTGGTGTCATTTTAATTTGAACTCAAGCCTGGAAGGTGCAGTGCATACATTATTGAGCTATGGTTAAAGATGTAGAGTTGAGGGGCTCCATTAAACAATATTTTGAAAATAGAATGATTGTTGAATTATTTTTAATATGAAGGTAAACCAATGGCAGTTAAAAACCCTTTAAAATAAAGAAACTAGCAAAGGCAGTTTCTGGGATTGAATTAGGCTGTATAAGTGACAGGCTCTTATTTGAGTCTTCATTTATGTAAAAACACAGACCCAAGCGTGTCCTCTGGAAGGTAACACAGACTTCCAGCTACATCAGTAGTAACTGGAGACCTTGAAAAGAAATCATTGTAAAGTACTGATTAATTGCAGTCAAGGCCAGTTTCAGATCATTAAATTCAGCTAATTAAGGTCCAGCATGCCTCAAATTTATTTAGTTTCTCTGGGCATTAGGTTTGTGGTGGTGGTAGTGGGGTGGGTGGGAAATAGTCTTGATTCACTCTAATTGGAAGCCCTATTTAAGTGTATGCTGATTTGAGCATTGACAATGAAGAGTTAAAAATATAAATATTGTTTTGACAAGAGAAAGAAACATGATTTTTTCCAAGTAGCCTGTGTCTACAGACTTCTGAATGTCTGACTTCTGAGTGTTTACAGTATTCTAGACTGTGTATTTCTTGTGGGCAGAGGATCTGTCTAACCAACTTGTTATAGTGTACTCTCCTAACGGCTTAGTGCAGTGTTCTGCACACAGAAGGGACTCAATAAATGCGATCAGTTGATCAGTACATGGAGATTCATAAAATTCTCCTGTAATGCCAAAGTTGATTTTTTTCAGGACCCCACATTCAGGATAATTCACATTGTAGTACTCACCACATCCAGTGCCATCCATCTACGACCATTTCTTCCGACACTTTGCCAAACTGTATCTGGACAGGCTTTCGTCATCAGTAGAACATTTCCTTATTCCGTCTTCATGTTCTAGCCAAAGTATATAGTGAAGCATGCCTTGTGGCAGAACTGAGTATCAGTGATTAGTAAATTCTATTGCTACTACTGACTGCTCTGAATATGTAAGGCCTGCTCTTTTTAGACAGCATATATATTTTCTCATTTAATTTCTTAGGGAGATCTTTGCATTATAAGATGTTGCAAACATTGTGATGTCAATTCCCATGTAATTTCCTGCAGGACCTGAAAATTTGTTGCCAGGAAGCTAGAATAGATAAGAGAAGGTTCACTCTTCCCCGTGCTCTGTGCAGTGATATCTAGATGTTACTTGCTGCTGTTAGATATTCCCCAGTGTTCCTTGAAAGTGAAGTAGGTAAAAGATATGATTGGCCCATATGCATTAGATGTCCTAGCTCTCCATCAGCTTCACCTTTTGTATTATTCCTTGCGGTCTCCAAGCCAACAGTACCTGGGGGTTCCTCCTAACACCTGAGATGTGATATTGTTGCCAAGCTTCTCTTCCCTGAGGCAGTCTTCCTTGCTAGGATAGTCTCACCTCCCCTGGAGATTTGGGGTGAGGAAGAGGCCCAGAATTTCTCTGCCTGAAAGATCCCTACAATTCAATTTCAGTGTACTGAGTTCTTTTTTTTTTTTTTCCTCCTTTTTTTGACTCTGTTCCTGGCTCTGTTACTCAATTCTTTAGTCTCAAATTATGATCTGGGAACAAAATATTTTTCTATGGCCATTTCTGTAAAAAAAAAAAAAGTACAATCAAATTGAATCCTGGGAAACTCATGGTAATGATAATAATGGTTTTAAGCACTTAATATATGCCAAACACTGATCTAGGTGCTGGAGTAGATAGATACAAGATAGCAGTGTAATCAGATCAGACACAGTCCCTGCCCCATATGGTGCTTGTGGTCTAATAGGGAGGGAGAACAGAATTTAAGGTTGCTAGATAACTTGAGACCTTCATTTTCTGTGTATTATGAGTATATTTGAGCTGCCATTCCATCTTTGAGTCCCTAGCAATAAAAGTACATGGTGAAAACCTTTTATTTCTTTTGAATCGGGATGTGAATAGTGTATGAGAGTCTCCTGAAAACTTAACCTGTCTTCCTTTCTAACCATAGCACCTAGATCTTATCATCATCACTATCTTGACACTGCTGATGTTGTGAGACAGAGGAATGAAGGTGACAATGGAGCCCATTTTCTTTTCTTCTTCTTTTTTTTATCTTTTTGTAAGCTCTTGATCATTCCAGAAGCTGATTGTCCCAGTATTTAGAAGTCATCTAGCACCCTCTGCTCTTCCCCATCCTGCTGATTACCCTTTTGTTTCATTCCTTGTTCCTCTTTTTGTTCTCTGTATCCCCCTTCTGGACTGTGAGCCCACTGTTGGGTAGGGACCGTTTCTATATGTTGCCAACTTGTACTTCCCAAGTGCTTAGTACAGTGCTCTGCACACAGTAAGCGCTCAATAAATATGATTGAATGAATGAATGAATGAATGATTGTTTCCCCGGGGTGTTAGTAAGGAAAGGGAATAATGATGAGTCTTGAAGCAGTCAGCAGAACTCAGGGATTGGGTGATCCTTGGATTTCATTTATCCTTCCTTTCCCTGGCCTGACAAGCACCCGCAACTAAAGTTTAAAACACTGACTGGGCAGAACAGTGTGGTGGCCCTTCTTGGCATCCACGCTAATGTTTATGACTACAGTCTAAATGTCCCTAACTTTTCCCCTGGCTTTCCTAACTCCCTCTTCCCTAACTTTCCTCCTTTGAACTTTCCGTCACATCTATCTCGAATTGTTATTTTTGGCTTGTAGTGCTTCCTGTGACAGTGGAGTCCATGTGTTCGCCATTTACCGCTACTGGATGTTCCCTGACAGTCCGTGAGCATGAGCACTAGGGAGGCAGCGTGACTCAGTGGAAAGAGCCCGGGCCTTGAACTCAGAGAGCCTGGTTTCTGATCCCAACTCTGCCCCTTGTCTGCTGTGTGACCTTGGGCAAATTGCTTTACTCTTGTATGTCTCAGTTCCCTTAAATGGGGAGTAAAATCCCTTAAAATCCCTTGAATGGGGATTCAATACCTGTTCTTCCTCCAACTTAGACTTTGAGTTCCATCTCAGACAAGGAATGTGCCCTACCCGATCTTAGAACAGTGCTCGACATATAGTAAGTGCATAACAAATACCTCAAAAAATGCAAATTGTGTGATTCCTTGGTCTTTATTTTTTACAACCCCCTCACACTCTGAATAGGCCATGCCTGCCATCCTCATAAAACTTCGTAGTAACAGAGGCCACAGCAGAGAAAATATTGGAAACTAATTGATGTTTTTATGGTGGAACAGAGAAAATAAGCAATACTGTTTCCTATTTAATTTCCTTTCTGACCATTTCTTATACTTATTAGAACAAAATAGTAATATACAGCTTGGATTTATAGCCTTACCTTTTTCCCAGGAAATATATTATGCATTTTGTTTTCTGGGATATGTACCCAAAGGGATATTCCTTTGACTATGACCATTATTTCAGCAGTAGTCAAATTCTGAGATGAATTTGAATTTTTTGAATTAATTCATAGTGAAATAAACATGGTATGAAAGGAAGCTCCCTTCAACTAGAAAAATGTTCCCTCTTTTCTGTACCTGTTTCCTCCCACCAAAACCTGACTTTGTCAGCAGTTCAGTTCATCTTAATGCTTTTTACAGATAATATATCATCTTGTAGCTTATTAGCTCCCTTTTTCTTGGCACCTGTGATTCTTAGAATGGCCTAAATTATAATTTGAGTGCTTTTATTTGGTATTTTGTCATGTTACAGTTGCATGTTGTCAGTTAAGCAGTCAGGGTGATTGAGTTTTGCTTTAAAGAGCACTGATGAATCCATTTCTGAGGTGGATTAGAGTCATTTGCAAGTGTGTTATATTGAAGTGTGTGGAGTTATTTATTGGGAAGAAGTAGGGAGACTTGAAATTTTTTCTAAATTAACATAGTGTTGTCTAAAGCCTTTCTTGCATTTATTCAGGGGAACCAAAATGGGTCAAACTCTAGAATAAGAGAATAGCAATGAATACTTCTGTTTTCGTGTGCAGTAAAAATGTCGTATTCCAAAACCAGGTTTAATATATTTAATAATCATGTGAATTGGCATAGAAGCATCTGTAAATGATTGTATTTATTAATAAACTCTATCTTAAGTAACATCTTAAAAAGACATAAGCACATTAAGTTACACAGAGTGCCTACTTTCTTATTCAGCAACATTACATTTTGCCTCACTTCTCAGATGGGATCATTTTGTTCTTCCTGTTGCTGGTAGTCAGTTGTGCCAGGAAAATTTGACTCTGACACAAGAATTAATCTATGTAAACGCTGTGTGTGGTTTTTTTAACATCAACACGACTTTATCATACTTTATTTGGCAAGCTAGAAAAAGCAGGACTTTTCCCAGTAGAGCCTCAGTTTTGTAAGCTCTAAACCTTGTGTTTCCCTTACTCTAGTTCATCATAAAGTGACTTTTCAACATGCCTGTTCTACCTAAAATAACTGTTTTGCTGAAACTATTTTCTAAAACAAGATAATCATCCTTTCCTCGGGATTATTAAAATATTCAGCAAAACTCTAGTCAAAAGTTGGTATTTCCTTCACTTTTAAATGGTTTGTGGAACTCTTTTTATCTGGTTTTAGCATATTAGACCACGTAAAAAAATTTCCCAAGAAAAATTCTAACTTGCATATGCCATACTTATTTTTTTTTTTACTCCTGCTTAGCAGATTCCCAGCTAAACTATGAGACTTGTTGATCAAAAAAGGTGGGAGTCAAGAGGGAAGAAAATGGGAAGACTAAGAAACTATGTAACAGTGAAGTGTGATATCTTTGTGAAAAACTTTGGAAGGTCTTTGGGGAGATTTTCACTATTTTTTAATTATTATTAGTGTTTGAGTGTCTCGTGTGCAGAGCACTGTACTAAGGGTTGTGCAAATAGGAGGAAGAAATGCTCTAATAGATTTTATAGATCAGTATGTGCCAAGGGTAATAGTAATAATAATAATGTCGGTATTTGTTAAGTGCTTACTATGTCCCAAACACTGTTGTGAGCGCTGGGGTAGATACAAGGCAATTAGGTTGTCTCACATGGGGCTCACAGTCATAATCCTCATTTTACAGATGAGGTAACTGAGGCACAGATAAGTTAAGTGACTTGCCCAAAGTCATACAGCTGACAGGTGGCAGAGCTGGGATTAGAACCTATGACCTCTGACTCCCAAGCCCGGGCTCTTTCCACTAAACCACATGCAAAGAAGCTAAGGTCAGGCAAAAATGTGGAAAAGATAGGGAAGCTGGTTTTATGAGGAAGAAAAATTAGTTGGGGAAAGTCTTCTGGAGGGAGTGGAGTTTTGGAAGGGCTTTCAAAGTTGAACTTTTGGCTAGCTGATCCATCAGTTAATCAGTGTTATTTGTTAAGTGCTTACTAGATGCAGAGAGCACTGTACTAAGTGCTCAGGAGAGAACAGTAGAGTTGGTATTCATGGTCCCCACCCTCAAGGCTTTTAGTCTTGTGGGAGAAACAGACAAGAGGATGTCCGAAACTGCAGAGAAGGAGAAAGATCAGGACTGGAAATGTAGATTTCGGAATCATCCACGTAGAGAGGGTAGTTGAAGCCGTGGGATCAAATGAGTTCTTCAAGTTACTGGGAGTAGATGGCGATTAGAAGGGGATGCAGAACTGAGCCTTGAGGGACCCCGTACGATCCTTCAGAAAAATGGGATGGGGTCAAGAGTCGGAATGAGGAGTGGGAGAGGGCAGGCTTCCAAGAGCTAGTAAGCCAGAAAGCAACCATTTTGAGTCTTTTCAGCTGTGACTGGAAGCTTTTGACTCTTGTCAGAGAGACCTGAGATGAGCAAATCTGGGGGCCAAACCCAGAACACTCGGGGGATGATCACCCCCGTGGAGCGGGCACCTCTGCCAAGCATCAGGGTAAAGTAGTATTATGTGTATTGAGTTTTGCCAGATCTTCTTTGGTTTTGTTGTACGATTTTTTTATCAAGGTGACACCCCCGTTCTTCCCAGTACAAGTGAAAATGAAAACCTGTGGTAACAAATGCTTAATTAGGCTAGTTAAGTTGACTCCCTCCTGAGTCTTAATGCCAAAAATGTTCTCTTGTTCTAGATAAGAGCAAACCTACACCATCAGCTCCAAATGCCAATACCTCCAGTACCCAGCCTGCTTCGGTTGCCGTGACAGCACCTTCTATTCCCACTGGACAGGCGACACCCACATCACCTATTAAAAAGGTAAGCCTTTTTAATCTAGCCTTTTATTGGTCAGCTGTATTGTATGATATATCGAAAAATTTTTATGCTTTTTGAAATGGATTTAAACTTCTCCACTAGAGTGTAAGCTCCCTGAGGGCAGAGACCGTGTCTTCTGACTAGTTGCCCTCTCCCAAATGCTTAATACAATGTTTGGCATGGACTAAGCACTCAAAGGTTACCGTAGATTGTTCAACAAAAGTGAATTTATTTTAAAAATACAAAAGTCTTTGCAACATGTTAATTTTTATTAAAATGTCTGGAGTTCAAGAACATTGAATCAAGTTCATGTATCATCACCCTTTTAAAAAAAAAAAACAACGTTTTGCGTCTCATCAGTCAGTGTAGTAACATTTTATTTTTAAGCACCATTAATGCAGTACTTGGGTGGGGCATTATCGACTCAAGGAATTCCTGGTTTGAGGGTGCGTATTAAACGGTAGATTCTTCAGAGCTAGATTCTGAAGTGTTTGATTTTTCACTGCTTAGTATCCTACTAATGCTCCATACTGTAGAAAGAAAAGACACTTTACCCCTAGGCTGTAAGCTCGTTCTCTAGACTGTAAGCTTGCGTAGGCAGGGAAAGTGTCTGTTATGCTGTACTCTCCCGAGTGCTTAGTACAGTGTTCTGCACACAGTAAGCACTCAGTGCAGATGGTCGATTGATGGATTATCAGCTTGCCGCCTCACAGCTCACCATTTCAGAGACTTTGGCAAAAGAGGAGTGGAGTTAGATAGGAAAGAGTCAACGAGGCTGACTGGAGCAGTCCTGTGGAACGTAACAACCTCTTGGCTGTCACCAAAGCAGCATGGCTATGAGAAGCAGCGTGGCTTAGTGGAAAGAGCACGGGCTTGGGAGTCAGAGGTCGTGGGTTCTGATCCGGCTCCACCACTTGTCAGTTGTGTGACTTTGGGCAAGTCACTTAGCTTCTCTGTGCCTCAGTTACCTCATCTGTAAAGTGGGCATTAAGACTCTGAGCCCCACATGGGACAACCTGCTGACCTTGCATCTACTCCAGTGCTTAGAGCAGTGCTTGGCACATAGTAAGTGCTTAGCAAATACCATCATTATTAATTATTGAAGGGAAAGGGACTGCAGTTATCTACTTGGCAGTTACTACAATGCAAATCTTAGAACTAGCTTTTCCTATTTCCCTGCAAATGGAAAGAAATACACTCCCTTCCTCCATTCACTTGGCTGCTGCCACCTTTAAATGCCAGTGAGGCAAAATGGACCGTTTGCTTCATCTGTAATATTTCTCATTCCTCCCAGAAAAATAGGTTTTCTTGGCTGTAAGCTATCTCCCTTTCTAACTTACCTGCAGTTTTTCTTCCTAACTTCCTGATGTCCCTAGGTTTGCTTGAGTTATATATATGCCTTTAGTTATTTGGTGTTTTTTTTACTATTCATTCATTCATGCAATCGTGTTTATTGAGCGCTTACTGTGTGCAGAGCACTGTACTGAGGGCTTGGGAAGTACAAGTTGGCAACATATAGAGACAGTCCCTACCCAATAACAGGCTCACAGTCTAGAATGGGGAGACAGACAACAAAACAAAACATGTGGACAGGTGTCAAGTCAAAAGAATAAATAAAAATAAAGCTAGATGCACATTATTAACAAAATAAATAGAAAAGTAAATATGTACTGGTAAAATAGAGTAATAAATCTGTACAAACATATATACAGGTGCTGTGGGGAGGGGAAGGAGGTAGGGCAGGGGGGATGGGGAGGAGGAGAGGAAGAAGGGGGCTCAGTCTGGCCAGGCCTCCTGGAGGAGGTGAGCTCTCAGTAGGGCTTTGAAGGGAGGAAGAGAGCTAGCTTGGCGGATGTGCGGAGGGAGGGCATTCCTGGCCAGGGGAAGGAAGTGGGTCGGGGGTCGACAGTGGGACAAGTGAGAATGAGGCACAGTGAGGAGGTTAGCGGCAGAGAAGTGGAGGGTGTGGGCTGGAATGTAGATGGAAATAAGAGCGGTGAGGTAGGAGGGGGCGAGATGATGGAGAGCCTTGAAACCGAGAGTGAGGAGTTTTTGCTTGATGCATAGGTTGACTAGCAGCCACTGGAGATTTTTTTGAGGAGGGGAGTAACATGCCCAGAGCGTTTCTGCACAAAGATGATCTGGGCAGCAGCATGAAGGTATAGCCTATCATATTGTAGAACCAGCTTTACTTTAAGTTTTGAGCATATGGTCAAATTTAGGGTAGAGGCTTGAGAGCCTCTGGACAAACTCCTTGTGAGCAAAGATTGTGTCAACATAATTTTTCTCTCCTAGGTGCTTAGTGTAACGTTCTGGTTGCAGTACAACAATCAGTAAATACCATTGATTGATTGATGGTTTTCAGGGAGGTAGGGTTTCATTCTGTCCCAGAGAGAGGGGTAAAAAATCCCCAGTTGATCTGAGAACCCAGCAGAAACTCAAAAGGCCCTTGCCTAGTCCCCAGAACTCACTGGGAAGCAGTGTGGCCTAGTAGATCCAGCATGGGCCTAGGAGCCAGAGGAATCCTCCATTTGCCTGCTTGGGACCTTAGGCAAGTCACTGGACTTCTCTGTGCCTTAGTTTTCTCAACTGAAAAATGGGGAATCAGTACTTGTTGTCCTTCATACTTGAGATTGTGAACCCCATATAGGACCGGGATTGTGTCCAACCATATGACCTTGTATAATGATAATAATAACAGTATTTGTTAAGCACTTACGATGTGCCAAGCACTGTTCTAAGTACTGGGGAAGATACAAGGTAATCAAGTTATCCTATTTGGGCCCCAAAGTCTTAATCTCCATTTTGCAGATGAGGGAACTGAGGCACAGAGAAGTTAAGCCACTTGCCCAAAGTCACACAGCTGACAAGTGGCGGAGCTGGGATTAGAATCCATAACCTCTGAATCCCAAGCCCGTGTTCTTTCCACTAAGCCACACTGCTTCTTTTATGTACCCTGGTGCTTAGATCAGGGATTAAGACATAGTAAGAAAGACAAATACCATTTATATATATATATATATGTGTGAAGAGAGCCTCCTAACCATTCCCAGAGACCTCAGAAAGCTTTGACCCACATCCTGGGACAAGGAGCTTCTTTCTGATCCATCCGTGGGTTGTGCTGGAGGCCAGCAAGGACCTCTGCTTACTCATGTTGCCTAATCAGCGACAAAAATGATTCCTAATGTACACTTAGAGCCCGGAAGCAGGGTAAGGAACTTCCGACTCATTCCCAGGCCCACTACTTTTCTCTCTGTTTCTGGGGCGCCTCCATCTTAGCCCCACTTTTGCCCCCAACCCAATGGAAGGAGGAGCAGGCCAACAACCATTTTGTGCCAGTTCTAGGAGGCAGTGGATCCTCTTGCCTAAAGGGAGCCAGTGTCCTCTTTGGAACTATTTGTTCCTGAATTGTACTTTCCAAGCACTCTGCACACAGTAAGCGCTCAATAAATACTATTGAATGAATGAATGAATGAACTGAGAAGCAGTGTGGGCTAGTGGAGAGAGCATGGCCCTGGGAGTCAAAGGGTGTGGATTCTATTCCTGGCTCTTTGGTCAAATCTCGGAACTCCTCTGTGCCTCAGTTTCCTCAACTATAAAATGGGCATACCTGTTCTTCCTCCTGTTCGGACTGAAAGCCCCATGCGGGACAGGGACTGTGTCCAACCCAATTAACTAGGACTGTCCCAATGCTTAGAACAGTCTTTGACACATAGTAAGTGCTTAGCAAGTACGATAAAAAAAAAAAAAACAACAAAACTGATATGGCCAAGGTATTTTTAAAGCTTGAAATTTATTGGGCTTTGTTTTGTTTTAAAAGGATGGAGTCTCACTTTTAATTGTCATTTTTTTTTAATTTTACACCAATTCTATCAACAATTTTACACAGTAAAGATGTTCAAGTTTATGCGAGCAAAGCTGACAAGCTCAAGGAAAAAGATTATCCATAAATTTTCACCTACAAAAAAACCCCAATGAAACCCAGTAAATGGGTGGAGTTGAAAGACTCTGTCTTTCCATCTGGCTTTTGTTATGGGGGGCAGAGAGGGGACCAAAAAAAAGATGAAAGCCCCGAAGTTGCTATTGAAGACTACCAACTTGAAACTCCAAAACCCGGGCAGATTCTTTTGTTTCCAAAATTAAGAACATTTATTTCCTTGCTGAAATAGAATCCATAAAAACTGAATTGGGGAAAACTAGTTAACCGGCCTACAGCAGAGAGTCTCTTCATAATGTAAGAATGGGATAGAAGTTGGAGCATGTCTAATTTTCCCTCTGAAGAATCAGTGCTCGCTCCTTGAAGGTGTTCAGTAAACACCGCTGCTCCGGATGATGAGAGAAAAGCATTTTTAGATGACAAGTTAGTTCAAAGGCCATGTCTAGCCTGAGATATTGTGAATTTAGATTGTTTTGATTGTGTTGGTTTGGGGCTTTTTAGTGTTTTTTTTTTTTTAATCACTAAAAATAAATCATGACACCACACTAGTCCCTCGTTCTTCACCGACCCCCGTGTCCAGAATAACAACGTCATGGAAACTCAAGTCAAATTCCACCCTCTGCTGCATGTACATGGTCCCCAGTGAGATTTTGTTCACAACAGGCTTGCAAGCGCAGCTTTTAATCAGTGTGCACTAGCCAATTATATACAGATTCTAAAATTACTAAAATAGAAGTCTTTGATAAGCAGCATGGCTCAGTAGAAAGAGCACGGGCTTTGGAGTCAGAGGTCATGGGTTCAAATCCTGGCTCTGCCAATTGTCAGCTGTGTGACTTTGGGCAAGTCACTTCACTTCTCTGTGCCTCAGTTCCCTCATCTGTAAAATGGGGATTAAAACTGTGAGCCCTCTGTGGGACAACCTGATCACCTTGTAACCTCCACAGTGCTTAACACAGTGCTTTGCACATAGTAAGTACTTAATAAATGCCATTGTTGTTATTATTATTATTAGATAGCTTTATAAAACCATCAAACACAACCTATTTCTGTTAAAAGGAATTGGTCCATGATGATACTTTTTTGGTGTATATATTATTTAGCTCTTTGAATGTCTTGTAATAGTCTTACAGTTCACTCAAAGGCAACACTGCAGGCTTGCTCCACTTCAGCATTTTGAATGTGACATGCTGTATTTAGATGAAATGTCTCAGAGGTGAAAGTATCCTTGAATATACCACTATAACTCAACTGTGAAAAGGCTTTTCTGTGATCTTGATAAAGTCAAATTAGTTTCTGTTTAGGGTGGATTTAGTGAAATTACTTGATAGTTCATTATTCCTCAGCCATGTTTTAGTGATGCAGCTTCTGTCCATTGTGTTCCGTATTTGTAAAATACACCGTTTTATACTCGGATGATTGTGGATTGAACGGGCTCACCCACATAGCATGTCCCAAATAGAATTTAGTTCTTATAGGAATGAAAAAAAATCTTGAAAAAATAAACTTTCCAATCTACTTAGGTGTAGCTACTCAAAAGGAAATTTTGAAACATTGTAGAGAAACCTTTAAAGAAAATGGCAATGAAACTGATTAAAGAAGCAGCATGGTGTAGTGGATAGAGCACAGATCTGGAAGGTCATGAGTTCTAATCCTGGCAATGTCACTTGTCTTTTGTGTGACCTTGGGCAAGTCACTTAACTTCTCTGTACATGAGTTACCTCATCTGTAAAATGGGGATTGACTGCGAGCCCCATGTGGGACAGGGATTGTGTCCAACCTAATTAGCTTGTATCAATCCCAGTGCTTAGAACAGTTCTTTGGCTCATAGTAAGCGCTTAACTAATACCTTAATAATTTGGCCATTCAGCTTCTCTTTCAATGTTGCCTTTTTGGAAACTTTTGTCATTTGTTTTTCCTTGTGAGCCCCCATGGAACAACCTGATCACCTTGTAACCTCCCTAGTGCTTAGAACAGTTCTTTGCACATAGTAAGCGCTTAGTAAATGCCATCATTATTATTATTGTTGTTAATTTCTCTGGGTGTGCTTCTTCACCTGTAAAATGGAGATTAAATACCTGTTCTCCCTCCTACTTAGACTCTAAGCCCAATGAGGTCCTGGGCAGGTGAATGACCTGATTATATTATATCTATCCCAACGCTTACTACATTGCTTGGCATATAGGAAGCTCCTAACAAATAGCATCGTTATTACTATGTCATGCACTAATTACTGATGTTGCCCAGGATCCTTGAGTCCCACCTGGCGTCACTCCCCATCACTGCAGAGAAGGCAGTTCCCTCCTAACTAACCCCTTTTCCCCCTCTCCCCACCTCTGCCTCACTGCTTTCAAATAAGTAACTTGCAAGCCGGGATCTCTGCTTTGCTTCGGGGGCAGGAAGCACGGATTGAGCAGTAATGGGAGGGACAGAAGTCTGTTTTCTTCTGTGCTGATTCTGTCGTGCCTTTGGCCAGAGTGAAAGAAATCCATGGAAATGCTCCCGCGTCCCCTGCTTCCCAGTTAGTAAATGCAGCCAAGCTAAGGTTTCTCTCCCCATCCCCCCGCCCTTTTTTTTCTGCTGGGTTGAGAGAAGAGGGAGTGGTTGCTTGCCGAGGAATTTCTCTCTCATCACAGCTTTCTGTTCATAAGCCACTGGAAAAGTCCTTGGGTTAAAGCAACAAAAGCTGAAAGGGAGGGAGCTCACAGTAGGTACAGGGCTGCTTGCGGGGAAAGGAAAGCAGAAAGAGAAGAGGAAAAGGGAATGGGAACAGGTTCAACTGACTAGTGGACTGCTGCTTGGGGTAGGAGATGAAAATTTTGCCTACTTGCTTCTGCAGCGGATGGTGGCAGCATGAGTTCCTGGTTTGCTGAGGATGCAGGTGAAGAGGGGATGGGTTTGGGGGTACACAGGGATCATGGAAGTCCCAAGGAAAAGAGGAGGAGAAGAAGCTATGGTGATCTTTTAATATCCTGTAAGGCTTGGTTGGCATGCCAAGAACAGGAAACTAACAAATTTCACCTAACTCTGTAGGAGTGATATCTCATAGTATGACAGTTAACACAATTCCCACATTTTCATTCATTCATTCAATCGTATTTATTGAGTGCTTACTGTGTGCAGAGCACTGTACAACATATCGAGATGGTCCCTACCCAACAGTGGGCTCACAGTCTAGAAGGGGGAGACAGACAACAAAACAAGTAGACAGGTGTCAATACCATCAGACTAAATAGAATTATAGCCATATACACATCATTAATAAAATAAATAGAGTAATGAATATGTACAAATATACACAAGTGCTGTGGGGAGGGGAGTGGGGGCTCTGGGGATGGGAGGAGGAGAGGAAAAGGGGGGGCTCAGTCTGGGAAGGCCTTCTGGAGGAGGTAAACTCTCAGTAGGGCTTTGAAGGGAGGAAGAGAGATAATTTGGCGGGTCTGCGGAGGGAGGGCGTTCCAGGCCAGAGGTAGGACATGGGCCAGGGTTCAATGGCGGGACAGGCGAGAACGAGGCACAGTGAGGAGGTTAGCGGCAGAGGAGCAGAGTGTACGGGCTGGGCTGTAAAAGGAGAGAAGGGAGGAGAG
Organism: Tachyglossus aculeatus; assembly: GCF_015852505.1. Lineage (NCBI taxonomy): Eukaryota > Metazoa > Chordata > Mammalia > Monotremata > Tachyglossidae > Tachyglossus > Tachyglossus aculeatus. The sequence continues at coordinate 29,044,050 of NC_052079.1, read as the reverse complement.
GTAGAAGGGGGCAAGGTGATGGAGAGCTTTGAAGCCGATAGTGAGGAGTTTTTGCTTCATGCAAAGGTTGATAGGCACCCACTGGAGATTTTTGAGGAGGGGAGTGACACGCCCAGAGTGTTTCTGTACAAAGATAATCCAGGCAGTAGAGTGAAGCAGGGAGAGACAGGAGGATGGGAGATCAGAAAGGGGGTCGATGGAGTAATCCAGTTGGGATAGGATGAGAGATTGAACCAACAAGGTAGTGGTTTGGATGGAGAGGGCAGATCTTGGCAATATTGTGAAGGTGAGACCAGCGGGTTATGGTAACCGATTGGTTGTGTGGGGTGAATGAGAGAGTGGAGTCAAGGATGACACCAAGGTTGTGGACTTGTGAGACGGGAAGGATGGTAGTGCCGTCCACAGTGACGGGAAAGTCAGGATTTGGGAGGGAGGATAAGGAGCTCAGTCTTGGACGTGTTGAGCTTTAGGTGGCGGGCAGACATCCAGGTGGAAATGTCCTGAACGCAGGAGGAGATACGAGCCTGGAAGGAGGGAGAAAGAACAGGGGAGGAGATGTAGATTTGGCAGTTATCTGCATAAGGATGATGGTTGAAGCGGTGAGAGCGAATGAGTTCCCCAAGGGAGTGAGTGTATTTTCAAGGTGCACATCAGAGATCTGGGGCTATGCCTTGCTTGGCTTTCTTCTCAGAGAGATGAATGTTGCCACTGGCTGGCTTTGGTACAGGCAACAAATCCAGCCTGGAAGCAGTTTCCTTGAACTCACCTTCAGATGGGAAACAGGATTCAGATGCTGCCACGGAGACCCAGGCATTAAGAAGAAGCCTTGCTCTTTTTTTAGCTCACAACTCCCCCAAATCTGAGACGGCACCGGATATAGAGGAAGCGTGACTCCTCCCACGGTTAGAAATGGAACTCTGCATTTCCTGGTGCTTAGGTGGTCCTAGATTCCAGGAAGGAGGTAGAATAAAAATAGCCCTTCTGCCTTCCAGAGTCTGGAGCTGCAGAGGACTCAGGCCCAGTTCATCCTAGGGTCAGAGACTTAATCTTAAAAATCCTATCCATCCAATGAGTTTTTCAGACAAAAATAGAAAACATAGTTAATGCCTGGATATATAGTGGCATAGGAAAATAAAAGTAGAAGGGTAAAAAGGAAGAAGAGGTATAGAAGGTTTAGGGAACAGCTAACCCCCTATATTTTTTAAGCTGTGGTTGGGGGAAGAGGACGAATATCAAATGCTCAAAGGTCACAGATCCTTCTAGGTAGAAGTGGGCCGGGGAAAAGAGGTTAATCGGGGAAGGCCTCTTGGAGGAGATGTGACCTTACTAGTGTTTTGAAGGTGGAGAGAATGGTGGTGGTCTGGCATATATTGGGGAGGGGGAGGGAGTTCCAGGCTACGGGAAGGATTTGGGAAAGGGGTTGGCAATGAGATAGATGAAATGGGAGTCTAGTGAGTGAGTGAGCTGGCACCCGGGGAGTGGAGTCCACAGGTTCATCCCTGCTACCCAATATATAACTGTGTAAATTTGGAGTTTTCTTGGTTCCACCCTTTAATTCTAATCATTATTCTCATTTATTCTTAGCCAGTTGAAGTGATTCAGAATCTACCATAAGAACACCTCCAGAGATGGTTACTAATCATAGAAAAACATATTTCACACTTTTAGGGAAAAGTTCATTGCAAGAAAACATATCAACTAAGTTAGGTAGTACATCATCAATGCATCATTAAGAATCTGTTCTAGCTATATCCATTATGACTAAGACTTCGGGAGTTGCTAATATTGTGGGATATTTAGAGGTTGAATTCTTTGATTATGTGTTAGAAGCCTCAACTACCAAAAGTAGAGATTTGTTCATATTGAGGTAAACAGCTTCAAGCTCCACGTTTATTGTTTTTAAGGAATAATTCTAAAAAACAATATATATTAATCTATTTTGGAAAATCTTATTTGTGATAAGTGCACTGTACAGGGAATATATACAATAAACTTGTCAGATGAAATTTGAACAAGGAATGAGTCTACTCCTATAAATAACTTGAATAAAAACCAAAAAAGCTATCCACTTGTGATGATTAAGTGTAGAGGGTTGTCATGACCATTCCTAACTTTATGTATCTCCATGCAGTAGACATCTCTAGCACAACTTAATGTATGTCTTTATGCCTCTATTGTTTTGGAAACCAAATTCACTTCCATCAGGTTTGCTCAGAGTGTTTTTTTTTCCCAGTTAGAATTGATTGTAAAGATTTTTGAAGAATAGCTTCAGCTCCTGAACTTCTGTAAATATATATAATCAAATGGTTAATTTTTTTAGCTTTGGAATTTTTTTCTTAACTCCCCTCTTCTGTTTTCATTGTGTCAATGTTCCCTCTCTACATGTCTCGTCTTAACTGGCTTTAGTATGATTTCATTGCTTCTATCATGACTTTGACGGAAGTGGTAGATCCTGCATCCTGGAGGCAGGGCTTGCGCAAAACTGGCATTGCACTTGTGCCCAGTAAGGGTGAAAAATCTCTGGTGAGGCATTTGTGTGCATAAGTCTTGGTTTTAAGGTGAAACATAACCAGTTTAATCAAGATGTTGGGGCCCCAGTGCATGGTGTTAAAATTCTTACATCTTGGAAGTAACTTTGACTGTGTGGCCATTTTATGCGTTTTGAATTTAGCTTTTATTTGCATCTTTATTTCACTGTGTGCGATATAAGGTTTGGAGTGTGTTCCCTGAAAGTTAACTTCTTGAAGAGTATTTTGATGTTTTCCCGGTTGTAGATGGTATTGATGAAGTCATTAACCTCCTTGGGAAGCATTTATTTTTCTCTCAAGAGTCTGGTCACTAAAACTGTAGTGCTACTACATACTAAGAGTGTCACATCATGATTTCTGGGTGGCAGGCTCTTATCACTGGTTCGCTTTTTTTTTTTTTAAAGTTTCCAACCTCTACAACCAAGGTTTCTCCCAAAGAGGAGGAGAGAAAAGATGAATCCCCCGCTTCTTGGAGGTTAGGCCTTAGAAAGACTGGCAGTTACGGAGCACTTGCTGAAATCACAGCTGCAAAAGAAGCTCAGAAAGACAAGGACTCTGCAGGTGTTATGCGTTCAGCTTCAAGTCCCAGGCTTTCTTCTTCACTAGATAACAAAGAAAAGGTAATTTTGATGTGCCCCTGGTATCCGAGGCCCAGAATGAGGGAGAAGTTTACCCATATAGTATTTGTCTGTGTTCTGTGCAGAAAACTGAACTTAGATACTTCACAAACAAGATGTTTAACAAATATCCAGAGGTTTGGGGATGGAAAAGAACTTTAATTCTTTGAATCACCCAACTGTCATTTTCTTGCATAAAATATTCCAACCTTTTAACTTGAAGGAAAGGAAAGGACTCAGTTAATATGAACAAGATATTTCTGAACAAGGATCAAGCACTTAGCTGATAATTGAAAAGGGGGATTGAAAGCTGCAGTAAGAGGTTCCTCTGAACAGTACAGTTTTTGCAGCTTTAACTAATTGCCTTTAATTTTACAGTAGAGCTGGACTAGAGTCAGCCGGAAAATGATATAAAGAAAACAGAGGGCAGTGCATTTGTGGATTGTTGAATTAACTTTTATTCTACTTTTAGCAGTGTTTTTGGTTACTAACAAACCTTTTTTGACTGATTTTTTTCCCTGTCTTGCAGGAGAAAGATAGTAAAGGAACTAGACTTGCATATGTTGCACCTACAATACCAAGACGATTAGCCAGTACATCTGACATTGAAGAGAAAGAAAACAGGTGACCTTCAATGTGAAATGTAGTTTGCTTGGAATATGCAATTGAAATTACACATTGTTATTAATAATTATGGAGCATTGAAAGGGCAGAATTTTACCATACATTTACTTCTCCCTAAATATTAATGATTAAATTTTTGATCTTATTGAAGATTTTTAAAATTTCTATGTGAATGCTGTTCTAATCATGAGTCATTATTAATGATTATTGAAGGCCATTTGTGTGTAATTCCTTTCATTTGTGCCAATGGCATTTTTCTGAGTAGGATTTGAGACCCGCATAAAATGTGGCATGCCAGAGCATCAAACGAAATGATTAAATATATTTCTAATGATCACCATTTTCACTTACAGTTTAGGGAATTCTAAAAACGCTAGTCAAATAGGCTTGCACCTTTAGTTTCCCCTTCTGTGAAAAAACAGAGCCATAGTTTGGCTTTAATTAAGAGTTTCTCCATTGAGCAGGTTCTCCCAAAGCTCCTAATATTTGCCTTCTAATTTTTCTGTCCTTGCTGAATTTCACCATTACACTGTTTGCTGGGCTCTAACCAAAGCCGAAATGCAAATTGGGAAATGAACATCAGTCCTTTTTGTATGGCTTGCTTTTATATTGTGGAGATTATTTTTCTACTGTAAAGTGGTGGGGGCAGTGGGGGAACCAGTCTGGTTTAGGCATAGACAACTTCGACATCAGTGGCACCAGAGGCAGTTTCTGGTGGTATTAACCATCCCCCACCAACAACCGGTTAGATTTTTTTCTCTTCTCCACAATGCAAACTAGTATGATGGTTTTACAGAGACTCCTCTTCTGCTTTACGAACGAGTAGCTCCTACACAAGAAGAAAATGGGAAGATGACAGCAAGAAAAATAGCTCAATTAATGAAGGATTAGGATCATATTATAAAAGGTAATAATTTCCTATCTCTTAAATATCTCACATGTAGACTTAATATGTATAGTGTCTAAAGACATTTGAATATGATAACTTTTAAGCTACATATATTTTTACTGGGATAAAGTTAAACACCACTTTAAGGAATTAGTCCTTTTGTGCATTCTGAGTGACGTGGGTTTAATGTCACTTTTGTGGCCAGTTTAAAGGGAAATTCTTGAATATGTATTCAGACAAATCTTCAGCTTCAAATTTACTACTTATTCACAAATGTTCCTTTCTATTTTGTCCTAACTATATGTTACATTCGTGTCTAAACTATGTAGGTATGAACATTGGGATGTACTGTGTAATTAAAGTAGCGCAATGATAATCATGTAGCTACCCAGGAACAAATATTCTTAAATTCTTGACCACACAGATTGAAAAACTCTATAAATTAGCTAAAAGAAACTAAGTAAACCATGGTATTGACTTGGACTTAATAGAATACTGAAAAGATATTCAGTGTCCTAGACCATGCCTAACTAGGGATAGAGAGATAAACCTTCAGAAATATTTGGGCTAAAAAAAAAAGACATCTCCTTTGATCCCAGCAGTTCTAAATTGTTTTCCTTGGTAGAGTCATCTCAGTTTGTAAATTTGAATTGTGCTCTGTACAGTACAAGGCCAGCGATGGTTTTCAGAAAGGAAAAAAAGAAAAAACAAACCCACATGTTTCAGCTAGGCAGCCAAATCTAGCTTCTTTTTTCTGAAGGCCACCAGACATTTTTTCATAGTACATGCAGTCTACTGTGAAGCTCTTGGTTTAAGTATTAAAGGCTGGGATTTGGGGCTGTTGGAATTTCTAAAAGACTTTCCAGTTGGCCCAGGAGACTGCCCTATTGATAGCTACATCTTGCCATTATTCATTCATTCATTCAATCAATTGTATTTATTGAGTGCTTACTGTGTGTAAAACATAGTACTAAGCACATGGGAGAGTACAATATAACAACGGACTTATTCATTAGCCTCCGCAGGATGACAGAGTGGGGAAACAAGCTAGGTGCTCGAAAAGCTTTGGGTCCTTTTTGGTCAAGCTGGCAAATGGGTTGTTATCAGATTCACAGGATGGGCGTGAGGGTTAAACTAGTTGTTTGTGTCTCCAGAATATTGCCGCTGTCTACACGGTGCGCCTGCTGATAGGTTTCTGTTTGCCCTGTGCTGATTTAGGTCACTAGGAATTTTCTGCTTGAAAAATCGCATTTTTAAAAAAAAAAAGCTTTGATCCACGCGGATACGTTAGTAGGTTACACGTCAGGAAGAACAAAAACAGGGCATTGTCTCGAGAGGATGTCCTCTGGTCTGAAGCTAGGTTGGTTCCAGCCCTGTCAAGCGTGGATGAACTGAAAGGCAAGCTAGGACCACAGAAACCTCCTCCTGCCCCTGAATTGATTATTGTAACCCCATAGATTCCCCCAACTCACTTGGCTCCCTTGGGCCTTACTGAACTTAGGCTTCCTGGGCAGCTGTTGACCCAAGCCTCTGTTCACACCCACCTGGGTGGGTCACCTCCAAAAATTAGCTTGGGCCATGTGAAGTCCTCTAGACTGGCAAGTGCATTTTCATCCAATCGTATTTATTGAGTGCTTACTGTGTGCAGAGCACTGTAGTAAGCGCTTGGGAAAGTACAGTAATAAAGAAGCAAGTAGTAGATGGAACTCTTGGTGCTGGAGTTGGTGGTCTGTTTAGGAACACAATCTTCCGTAGTGACCCTGCTGATTCTTCACCACGTGAATTTGGGCAGTGTGTAGGCATAAGCCCGAGTATTCCCCAACAGACAACCCCCTATATAGACATGACTCTCTTCTTCAGTTGCTCCTTTGGTAGAAGACAAGATGATTTGATTAGTTCTAGTGTTCCAAGCACCACATCAACACCAACAGTTACCTCTGCTGCCGGGCTTCAGAAAAGCCTGCTTTCCAGCACAAGCACTACCACAAAGATTACAACGGGTTCTTCTACAGCTGGCACACAAAGCAGGTAAGTGCCTGGATGCATTTTGTGTTCCAGTCTACTGTGTGCTTATGTATGTGCATGCATTTTTGTTTAGTAGGTCATGGGGCTCTGGATTTTTTCATTTACCTCATTGAAACTTATTAGACCTCTTCACCAATGAAATCTGATGACAAAAATTGTCGACTACTCTGCATGTCTCCAATCCTGACTTGTTCTTCAACAATTAGAACTTTAAAAATGTGAATTTAACCTGTCGGCCAGCTCCAGGTGAGCTCGCCGGTTCATAGCTGAGAGATTTCTCATTTTGCTTTTTAAAAAAATCCATCCCTGGAGTCACATGTGATCGCTGTTTAGAGAGTGCTTTCATTGTTTAGCTGTTTCCTTTTCTCTTTTTGTGTTGCTGCTTGTGATACTGTAGTACCTCAAATCGTTTGTGGGCTGAGGATAGTTCTGACAAAGAAAAAGACAATGTTCCTACGGCAGTGACCCTTCCTGTTGCGCCAACTGTTGTAAATGCTGCGGCTTCTACCACAACCATGACTACTGCTGGCACTGTGTCCGCAACATCAGAGGTCAGGGAGAGACGCAGGTGTGTAAAAGGTCCGGAGAGTAATGCTGGCGTACCTTGCCGGACCGTAAAGTTTTTTTTTTGTTGTTGTTGTTGTTGTTTTTTAATCATGTATAAGAGCAATCAAATCTACCTCAGCATCGTAACTGGAAAAGTACATCACGTAATACAGTACTGTGTGTTGGTACAAGTAACTACCGACGAAAATCTTCATTGACATTTGCGAGCCACCTGCCTCAGGTGGTTTACACATTTCAGGAGGTCCATTCTAACTCCAATATTTGGAATGTTTCCCCAGTTAAGGGATGCAGACTTTTCAAAACAAAGCAGAACGATCCGTAGCAGTATATTTTCTGAAACCCAAAAGCATTATATTCGTGGTTAGGCTCCCTTGTTAAGGCATCTGAGGCTTTTCTTGAAAACAAATCAGGGTAATCACTCATCCTTTTGACTTGATTTGATTGCAAGATAGGGAGTCAGTCAATCAGTAATCCCCTGTTGTTGACTTTTTCTTGATTTGAAAAAATTCGTTTTATTTCGAATGGATGATGTATTCAAATATCCATCTAGTCTTCTACAGTGTAATTTTTGGCTTGGTGATTATTTGAAATTTGTGGTCCAACATGCATATTAAAATCACGATTAATATTTCTTTTTTAAAAAAAAGTAAGGTTTTTTTCTTAAAAAGATAAATTTAAAGAAATTGGAATTTTTTGGAGAGGTAGGGACTATGAAATTATTTCTTCTCATTTACCTTGTAGTCTGTACTACGAAAATATTAGTATTGGATCTGATAATAACTTGTTCAAAAATAAAAAGAATAAGTCAATGCTGTGAGAATTAGACCTTCACAAATCTAATTGGAACATAATTAGTATGATATTGCAACTTCCCTTAGCCACCTTCTACGCACCTCATTATCCATCAGACCCAAACTGAAGTTTGGTGCTTGTTGCTCAGAGATTCCGACATATCTAAAATAATATCTTTCCCTGCATACAGTGTACATTAATCTGCCATTTAAGGAAAACACAAATCATTATTTCTGGTCACAGTTCACTTGAATTATTTTATTCAAAAACTTGGTTCCTGCTTGTTTTAGGAAAAAAATGACCACCAAGTGCTTGCTTCCGCATTCTGTACCCAGTTACGCGCTCAATAAATACCGGGAGCAAAACTGAATTTAAAACAGTTATTATTTAGAGCATAACGGGTTAAAATAGATCCTAATGAGTGATTAGTGGGTTACCGTTAGAAGTTTTCTGTCTCCATAATAGGTACATCGTTTGTCTTACATTGTTTAATGATGTCTGCAGTATTCCTAGTGTTCGTTCTGTTTCATGTGATTTAGTTTGCAGTTTTGAGTAAATTGTTCTGTATCTTTTTCCCTTGTCGCTAACTAAATTAGACTATACTGATGTCATACAAAAGCTTTTTTAAAAAAAATGAATCCAAAATACTATATTGATGAAAAACTAAAGCCTTTTTTTGAGAATTAATCCATAATACAAGCACTTTAAAAATGTAAATTCCAAGTTTTTCAGAACCAGCAAACTTAAAAAAAAACAACAAACCCACAAATTCACTATCAGTCACACTAATGTGCCTGGGAGTTTTATTGAGTCACATCATGCACTGTTTTGATTCCTTCTGTATATTAGATTAGAGTAGATTTACAGAAGTTTGTGAATTACGGAGGATAATACAGATGCCTTCACTTTGCACGTGCTCCTGGGTTTCCAGGGTCATTTCATTCCTGTAGAGGAGAAGAAGGATGCTACAATACCACTTGTCCTCCACATAACTCCTTCTTTGCCACTTCTGATGCTTCCATATCTTTTCCACACAAAGCCTCACATACTTTCCAATCTCAACATCCAATGGAAAGAGAACTCGGTTTCCCACCATCAAAAATAGTGGTGAAGGGGGTTTTTTTTTTTTTGGTTTTGGTTTTTTTTTGGCTGGTTGATTTAAATTTGTATTGCTCTAGATGGAATACATCACTTAGGATTGATTGATCAGTTTTTTCATTAAAACATTGATATCAGTAATGACCGTGCCTGAGTTATTTATATTTTAAAAATTGATCCTTTTGGCGAGAAGGAGCAATTTTGTTTTCTAAATAAAATCCACCTGCACCTTTGAAGGGTTTTTGTAGCTCAGCATTGGCAAAGCTAAGTAAGGCTTGTTGGCAACTTTCTTCATGGCCTCCAGATTCTGTAAAAACAAAATGGCAAACAAAGGCCAATAACAGTTTCCATATGATTCCCATTTGGGAATCCCCATATGATTTTCCCAGCCTGACTAGGCTATTTCCTTCCCCAATAGTCAAAAGAGTTTAGTTGACATGCAATCAGCAACTAGTTGTTTCTGGAGTGGTGCACAGGTCCCTTCTCCCTCTGGCTTTCTGGTTGGAAACCCAGCATTTTCCCATAACAACAGAAATAGAGTCTAAGAGTCATTTTCATGTTCCTCTGCCCTACCCTGTAATATTAGGGATGCATCAGCCATCTGGGATTTTAAAAATCTGTGCCATTTCTTCTGTAGCACATGTTGTCATTCACTGATATGGATCTACTCAAATTATAGAGCACCCTGGAAGAATTGAGAACATAGCTGGATGTGAGAACTATGGACCCTCCCCTAAGAACTCCATTTCACATGGTGACAGAATTGTATGGAAACTGTTATTGGCCTTGTTTGCATAGCAAAGGGAACCTCTTGTGCATATTTAAAATGCATTTATTTCTCAAAATAGGTTTATAAACAATGTGCTTTATTTCCTGGTGAGCTGCTAATAATCACTGATAGGTGTCAGAGAAGCAAGCAAAGTACAATGTTTCCAGCTTTACAAGACTGAAAAATCATGTGAAACAAGTTTTACAAGGCTTTTTCATGTACCATGTAGTTTTTAGTGGTTTTCAAACCATTTTTCCTCTAGCCCCTTATTTCCTGTTGAAGCAATTATTGATAAGAGGTGTTGGGGATAATACCCAGGTTTCAAGAACACTGTGTGTTTCAGCCCCCTTCTCCACAAACCTTTTCCATAGGCCACCAATGTATAGTACAGAACACAAGTTTGAGTTGTGTTGGAGGTATTTATTAAGAGAAAATGTTAAGAGGCAGCCATCAGGGACAGTATGGATTATTTAAATCACTTTCCTCTGAATAAGTAGAATAATCAAAAGTCAACTAATAAAAGAAGGGAGATTGAATCAAAATCCAGTTTGCCATAGGTGCTCACTGGATTTCAGAAACAGAATTTATGCTACATTATTAAAAGTAGAGTCCATTTTAAACATTTTAGCCAAATGTCAAGAAAGTTTTTTTTTTCCTCCGTTCCCATCCACCTCAACAAATATCCCCAGTAAAACTGTTGGTGTTCATTTTTTCCATCTCTTTGTGGCTGTTACAAAGGATGCCAAGGATATCCATACTGTTTTCCCAAGGTTTTTTTTTTTTTTTTTACAAAAACCCTATTTGGTCATAGGTTTTCCTTTTTCTTTTCCTATTCTAAGAATGCAAACTTCCTTATTGAAAAATCCTTTGGCTAGAAGAATACATGTTATTAAAAAATATCTGCAATCCATAGCAACTCCAGACGAGACTTTGAAACTTCGCTACGTCTTTGTAGTGTAACTCTTTTGTATATAGTGGTATCCATAGCAGCCTTGTAAGGGTTTAGTGAAAATTATTTTTGAAGTGGAAGTATTTCACCTGAAAATGGCATCACAGTCAATTTTCTAATCTCTGGTAATAGGTAGCTTTCAGGTAAATTTAGCATGAAATAAACTAAAATAACCATCCCCATAAATATTGAAGATGGCACCACAAATTTTGAAGTAAAATTTTGAGTGTAAGAACCTGTGTTTTGGCAAGGACATGAGAGATTTTTCCTCAACTTGACCCTGGTGTAAAATAAGCCAAACCAAACCAAAAAAAAAAAAAAAAATCCTAGAGTCATGGAGGCTATTTCAAGGACACAAAAAGATGCTGTACATTTTTCCTTTTTCACCAAGTACAACTTACAATTTTTGTTATTTCTGCTTTCAAAAGCATCATTATCGATCAGTTCTTTAATGTTAAAATTCAGTGTCTACTGCTAATTTTTGAAGATTTTTCTATCAGTTTTCATAGCAGGAACTTGCTTAATGTCTGATATAGTCATTCAGTGTTCCGGTTGTTATTTTCTCTGACTATTTTCATGAACAATATGACCCTGATTAGCAAATGCTATTTAATGCTGTAGATCGTACCTCACTCCTGTTCGAGATGAAGAATCAGAATCCCAAAGAAAAGCAAGATCTAGACAAGCAAGACAGTCCAGAAGATCCACACAGGTACAAAAATGCCAGCTTTTATGTACTGATTTTAAAACAGATATTGAATTTAAAGCATATTTCCAGGGTGCAGCAATATTTTTGATGTTTTCACCATATTACTAATTTATAGCATGGATATTGCTAGAGAAGCAGCGTGGCTCAGTGGAAAGAGCACGGGCTTCGGAGTCAGAGGTCATGGGTTCAAATCCCAGCTCCGCCAATTGTCACCTGTGTGACTTTGGGCAAGTCACTTAACTTCTCTGTTCCTCAGTTCCCTCATCTGTAAAATGGGGATTAATATTGTGAGCCTCACATGGGACAACCTGATCACCTTGTATCCCCCTAGCACTTCAAACAGTGCTTTGCATATAGTAAGTGCTTAACAAATACCATCATTATTATTATATTGCAAAATCTCTAGTGTCCAGAATGTTCTAGATTGAATTTGTGAATCTGTTTCAGATAAGAGATACCAGGATCCCTCACCTGACACCTTTAATTTGGGTGGAAGATTGGTTTATCTAAATTAAGTTCAGAGATACAAATAGATATTAGCGGTTTGCTGTGTACACGTGAAAAGGGATGTGTTGTGACTCATTCCTTTGCCCTAACAAGTTTCCATGGTGTGGCAGTGTATTCTGAGTGCAACAATCTTCCTTTTGTACTACTAGGAGAGCTCTCCAGGATTGAGCAGTATCATTGTTATTATTATTATTGCATTTGTTTAGCACTTACTATGTATCCAGCACTGGGGTAGGTACAAGTTAATCAGTTTGGGTACAGTCCCTGTCCCACATGGGCTCACAGTCTAAGTAGGAAGTAGAACAAGTATTAAATCCCCGCTTTACAGTTGAGGAAACTGAGGCATGGTGAAGTCACACAGCAAGCAATTGGTATAGCCAGGATTAGAACCTGTGTCCTCTGGCTCTCAAACCAGTGCTCTTTCCACTAGGCCTTGCTGCCTAGGGAGGAAACAGTAAGGAAATACATATAACTGGTGTTTCCATGCACTAGTCAGAACTAGCAACCTCCTCCTTGTTCTTCCTGAGAGACGTAAGACTCCCAGGGAGTGGTGAGGAGTGAGAGGAGAAATATTGGAAAGTGAGAAAAGTCGAGAAAAACAGAGGGGAAGATCTCTCATTCTTCCATTTATTTACATTAATGTCTGTCTTCCCCCTCTAGACTGTAAGCTCGTCATGGGCAAGGAACATGTCTACCAACTCAAATGTATTTTGCTCTCCCAAGTGTTAGTACAGTGCTCTGTGCACAGTAAGCACTCAGTAAAAATCAATGATCGATTGGTTGTTGTTTCTTCTTGTATCTTGTTCCTTTCCTTTCTCTTTCCCCGCTTCTTGGGGTTTCACACATGAGTCCAAAGAACATCCTTCACCCTCCATCAATCCCTGCACAGTGTAGGGACAAATGTCCCTTCCCCTCCCCCCGTAGCATGCATTCAGGGCCAGACTGCATCATTTGCTCAGGCCTGGTCCAGGCAGAAGATTGTAAAGCTTTCCCATCTTGGCCCAGCTTCAGCAATAAACCTGCCATAGCAGATCTGACCCAGCTGGTTCCTTTGGGCTGATTATAGCCAGAGCCTGTTGGATTTGGGTGGATGCGAAGGCAAGTCTCTTCATCTTTTGATGTTGATGTATTTTTTAAAGAAAACATGCCGATATCTTTTCGTGGTAAAAATAAATGCTAACTCTTAGGAAATAAAATATTAAGAATTAATAGTTTAAGCACTTATTATGTGTCAAGTACTGTTCTAAATGCTGGGGTAGGTACAAAATAATCAGTTCCTATGGGGAGTTCGTAGTCAAAGTAGGAAGGACATCAGGTATCGAATCCCCATTTTGCAGATGAGGAAACTGAGGCACAGGGATGTTAGGTGACTTGCCCAAGGTAAATGGCAGAATAAGGATGGCAGAACCCAGCCACTCTGATTCCCAGGCCTGGGCTCTCTCCACTAGGCCATTCATTCATTCATTCAATCGTGTTTATTGAGCGCTTACTGTGTGCAGAGCACTGTACTAAGCGCTTGGGAAGTACAGGTTGGCAACATATAGAGACGGTCCCTACCCAACAGTGGTTTCACAGTCTAGAAGGGGGAGACAGAGAACAAAACAAAACATATTAACAAAATAAATAGAATATGTACAAGTAAAATAGAGTAATAAATACATACAAACATTTATACAGGTGCTGTGGGGAAGGGAAGGAGGTAAGGCAGGGGGGATGGAGAGGGGGAGGAGGGAAAGAGGGGGAGAGGGGGACCATAACATCACTTCTTTCCCCGTTAATGTTCAAGTACACCATGGGTTAGTCAAGAGTTTCCGTTCATAAAAGTAAAATGTACTTTGTTCATATTATCCATTCAGAGCAAATGAAGTGCTCTTCCAGGAGAGATGGCAAGGAGTCGGTTCTAAGTCGAGTTCTAGGCCCTGCCGGCCTCCTTCCCTTCTTTCCCTCACCTGGCCGTGCAGACTCGGTCCGACAGAAGTCACCACTGTCCAAGGCTGGAGATGATGGGCTCAAGCAGAGCCAGTGGCAGCACATGCTTTAAGTCCAAAGGCTTAAGAGCTGTTGGCTCACCTGGTGATACTTACTGAGGGCCGAGCACTGTACTAAGTGGTCAGGAGAGTACAGTAGTTGGGGTTTGTGTGGTCATGTGGGGGACTCTGTGGCTCTGGGATGGGGCAAGAGTGACTGTTTGCCCTGGGCCCCAGCTCAAATTCCAATCCCAGGTCCTTCTCCAGGTACCCCTTGCTCAGCCCCATATTACTCTGCAAAGACCTCAGCTTGGGTAATGGAAACAGCAGTTCACTGACGGTGGGGTAGGAGGTGATGTTCATTCATTCATTCATTTATTCAGTCATATTTACTGAACACTTACTGTGTGCAAAGCACTGTACAAAGCTCTTGGGAGACTACAGTGTAGCAATAAACAGACACATTCCCTGCCCGTAACAAGCTTACTGTCTAGACGTTCATTTTCTACTCCAAATTCATAGGGCAGGTTGGACTAGCAAGCTTAATCAACCTGAAAATCTAGGAGCGAAGTTAATGTTACAACCACCCCCATGATGCCAGGTGGTTGTACTGAGCATTGGAAAGGGTGCATGGACATTGATTTTTTGTCACATTTCTTACCTATAAGGGGCTCACAAAATAAAGGAGCAGAGGAGGACTAATCACACAGGTCTAAGGGACCAATTATAATGGTAAAAGTGCAACAGTTCTTAAAAGTAAATCTTCACACAACTCCTAGCTTTAGGCAGACACAACTTGTAGAAGTCTTCTTTAGGAAGAAAGAAGATATCAAGGGAGCTCCAAACCACAAAGTGGTTAGAAATCAATCAGCAAAAAAACCGGTCCTCCCCCGCAACCTCTAAATATTCCTCCAGCCTACTCCTTTCTTAGGTGTTGGAGGCAGAGATGTCAGATCCTGGACAAAGGGACAGCAGGAGAGAATAAAACAACTACAGGGAGAAGTGGAAACGACAGTGTTCTTGTCCTCCACTACTGTTCTTTGTTCTACCACTACCAGTCCCAGCCAAGTAGCATTGGTTTTACAGTCAATCAGTGGTGTTTATTGAGCGCTTAATGTGTATTCATCTATTCATTCATTCAATCGTATTTATTGAGCGCTAACTGTGTACAGAGCACTGTACTGAGCGCTTGGGAGTGTACAATACAACAATAAGCAGACACATTCCCTGCCCACAATGAGCTTACAGTCTAGAGATGAGCTTACTGTACTAAGCACTTGGGAATGTATGGTAGATTGGGAAAGCACAACAATGCCTGGTCAGAATAGAACCTCTGGAACTGCTATGGGTAGGAGGAGAATCAGGTGAGGGTCTTGTTTTAAGTGATATATTATAAGTTACTTATTCATATTAATGTCGGTCTCCCCCTCTAGTCTGTAAGGTTGTTGTGAGCTGGGAACGTGTCTGTTACTTCTGTTGTTTCATATTCTCTGTAGCGCTTAGTGCAGTGTTCTGCACATAGTAAGTGCTCAATAAATACTATCGATTGATTGTTGGCAAAAATAAGTGGCTTAAGAAGGAGTTAGTTGGAGGAGACAGAATAGGAAGGCCATGTATGGGCTGAGAGAAATGTCCAGCTGGTACTAATAAAGGGAACATTGCCACATTATCTGCAGAGAAGTCCCATGTCCTAATCTGTTCTGTTTGTGTTCACTTAATACCTCCTCTGGGCCCTTCAGTTTACTAGGGCATCAAGTTCTCCCTGCTTTTAAAAAAGATTGATGTGAGCATCCTGATGGGATCAGCTTTAATTTTTCCTTTTGCAAGTCATTCTAAATATGGTTCAGCGCCCCTTTCTAGTCTCCCAAGTTATAATCCCCATAATTTGAAATATCTTGGACGAGGAACATCGGACGAGGCGTCAGGGAGATTTGGGTTCCAGTTTTAGCTGTGCTGCTGGCCTGCTTTGTGACCTTGGACAAGTGATTTAACTAGTTGTGCCTTAGTTTCTTCATCTGTAAAATGGGAACAAACTACTTGCCTTGCCTACCTCTTAATATTGTGAGCCCCAGGTGGGCAGGGTCTATATCTAATCCGAATATCTAGTATCTACCCCGGCATTTAGCATAGTGCTTGGTAAAGAGGAAGTGCTTATAAAAGTAATGTTATTACTATCGTTATGCCAGAGTTAACTTTTTTTTTCAGGGGGTGACATTGACTGATCTTCAGGAAGCTGAAAAAACTATAGGAAGAAGTCGTTCAACTCGAACCAGAGAACAGGAGAATGAAGAGAAAGAGAAAGAGGAAAAAGAAAAACAAGACAAAGAAAAACAAGAAGAGAAGAAAGAATCGGAAATATCTAGGGAGGATGAATATAAGCAAAAATATTCCAGAACATATGAGGAGGTAGGACTTTTCCTTGGACTGTTTTAATGGTGAATCTGAACTGCTCTGTTATTAACATTCAACTTGGCTTTAATTTTTAAAGTCAATTTAAAAACTTAGGAATGTGTTTCTATTTTTTTCTGTTTCCAAAGCCCTATCAACGTTACAGACCAGTATCAACTTCAAGTTCGACTACTACGTCATCCTCTTCACTTTCCACTATCAGTAGCTCACTCTATGCTTCAAGTCAATTAAACCGGCCAAACAGCCTCATAGGTATTACGTCGGCATACTCCAGAGGTTCAACAAAGGATAATGAAAGAGGTGAGCGTACTCTTTGCTTTGCCTCTGCATTGTCAGGTTTTTTCATCTGTTTGAATTTGGAAAGGGTGCTCTTCCCACATTTCTGCAGTTCAGTAAGCAAGTAGAAAGGAAATATCTACTGCCATCTCTTCAGTTTAACTGTATGTGGACCAAAAGGCAGGTAAGTTTTGAGGTTGAAAAATAATATTAAGTGTGCGAAGCACTATACTAAGAGCTATGAAAAGTAAACAGGTATACATTACATGTGGTCCTTTGTCCTCAAGATAGAGAGTGAGAGAAGTAAGGGATCTGACTGGAAAGCATGGATAAATATTTGCAGGAGTATTTGTAGCCTGGTTAGATGTGTGCTCTCTCAAGCACGCAGTACAGTGCCCTGCACACAGTAAGCACACAGTAAATACCATTGATTGGATTCTTTCTGTTTCTTCCCTTCCCTCCCTTTCCCACATAACACATTATCTGCCACTTGTGAGCTGTGTGACTTTGGGCAAGTCACTTCTCCGTGCCTCAGTTGCCTCATCTGTGGAATGGGGATGGGGACTGTGAGCCCCACATGGGACATCCTGATGACCTTGTGTCTCCCCAGTGCTTGGCATAGTGCTTGGCACATAGTAAGCCCTTAACAAATGCCATCATCATCATTATTATTATTATTATTATTACTACCTGATGCAGTGAGGCATGGACAATCATTGGAGGCTTGTAAGGGTTAGGGAGATGTGCAGACAAAATGCATTATAAAAATGATACAGGCAGCTGGGTGAAATATGATCTGGAGGAGGGGGTTGTATACACTCCTGTTAGGCTGAAAGATCTTGGAGGGCCGGGCTCTTATCTATTTATTATACTCTCTCAAGTGCCTTACACCTGTCTACTTGTTTTGTTTTGTTGTCTGTCTCCTCCTTCTAGACTGTGAGCCCGTTGTTGGGTAGGGACTGTCTTTATATTTTGCCGATTTGTACTCCCCAAGTGCTTAATACAGTGCTGTGCACCCAGTATGCACTCAATAAATACGATTCAATGAATGAATGAATTTGGTTTAAGAAATGACAAAGCATAAATTTTTGTACTAATTGCTGATTTCCTGGCCAAAGTCGAAAAAACTTTTTAGCACTTACCATGGGCAACTTTCCACTAGAGACCATTATAAAATGGAATATTATCAACCATTAGCATTTCCTAAATTTCAGCCGAAGATGAATTTAAGTACATATTGGGCTAAAGGGAGTACACTTGCAAAATTCAGGAATATTCTCCCAGTGATGCATGTCAGGATACAGCACAACGTGATATGTTAGGAGAATTCTGTGTAACTGGGTAGAATGCCAGGCATGGGGTAAATACCAACCACTACATGAGTTTTCTGCAAGAACACCCCTGCCATAGGAGAACCGGTGTCACACTATAAAGCAGTTTCCTGTCTTTCTAGTAAGCATTAAACATTTAATCCAGTGCTGTAGCATATACTGATTCTGCTTTCATAATGGAAGAAAAGATGTTCTGACTGCAGTGTTAAACTATTCACTTTCTTGTAACAGAAGGGGATAAAAGGGAGGAAGAAAAAGAAGGAGAAGATAAATCACAGCCCAAATCAATAAGGGAACGACGGCGACCAAGAGAGAAACGGAGATCTACTGGAGTCTCATTCTGGACACAAGATGTAAGTGGAAAGTGTCTGAGTAGTTGCTTTGTTTTATGTTGAATCCAGGTTGGCTAAAAACTCCCTCTATTCAGTATTGCCTTTACTGTGATGTACTCAAACAGTTGCCAGATGAGATGACTTAAATCATTCCTGTAGTTTTTCCACTCCAATTTAAAAACAACACACTTTTGTTTAGAGGTAATGATCGATTTTTGGCCCAACTTAAAGTAGAGATTTCTGCCCAATCTAAAGTTCAAAAAATAGATTGAAACACTGCATTAATCACTCAGTAGTATTTGTTGAGCATTTGTGTGCAAAGCACTAAGTGCTTGGGAGAGTAATAATAATAGTTATGGCTTTTGTTTAGCACTTACTATGTGCCAGCCAGGCACTGTTCTAAGTGCTGGGGTAGATACAAGCATATCTTGTTGGACACAGTCCATGTTCCAGGTGGGGCTCACAGTCTCCATCCCCTTTTTACAGATGAGGAACTGAGGCACAGAGAAGTGAAGTGATTTCCCCAAGGTCACACAGCAGACAAATGGGGAGCTGGGATTAGAATCCATGACCTTCCAACTCCCAGGTCCATGCTCCCTCCACTATGCCATTCTGCTTCTCACAGTACAGAACAATAGAGTTGGTAGACGTGATCCCACCCACAAGGACCTTACAGTCTAGAGGGGGAGACGGACATTAGTAAACATAAATTGTGGCCTTGTACATAAGTGGAAAGTAGCATGACTTAGTGGAAAGAACTAAGTCTGGGCATCAGAGGACCTATGTTCTAGTCCCGGCTCAGCCAGTTGCATGCTGTGTGACCTCAGGCAAGTCACTTAGCTTCTCTGTGCCTCAGTTCTCTTTCCTACTTAGATTGTGAGCCCCACGCAGAACAGAGACTGTGTCCAATGTAATTCATTCGTATCTACCCCGCTGCTAAGAAAACACTTAACAAATGCCATTAAAAAAGTGTGGTGGAGCTAAGGGCGGGAGTGAATTTCAAGTGCTTAAAGTGTGAAGATCCAAGTTCATAGGTGATATAGAAGGGAGAAGGAGTAATTCCTCCAGTTCAAACTACAGCAGGGCCACTTGAGATTTTTAAGGAGGCGATCTTTGTATGTAGAGATGGTTTCTATTCCCCTACTCTGGTGTAGCATGTGAAATTTGGAAAAAGTGGCTGATGTATCATTTGTGGTGAATATTTGAAGTTTAATGGGACTTGGTGGTTAATTTTTTTTTTAAAGATGAAACCTATTTTCACATTCTAAGGAATTAGAATTAGTATTTATTAAACGTCCACATTGTGCAGAACACTGTACTAAGCATTGTATAAGAGATATTAGATATTATAGCCCTTTTCCCTCTAATGGCATCCCCTCTGTGTTCCCTCCCAAACCTTGTCCTCTCCCTGACTTTCCCATCTCTGTTGACGGCACTACCATCCTTCCCGTCTCACAAGCCCGCAACCTTGGTGTCATCCTCGACTCCGCTCTCTCATTCACCCCTCACATCCAAGCCGTCACCAAAACCTGCCGGTCTCAGCTCCGCAACATTGCCATGATCCGCCCTTTCCTCTCCATCCAAACTGCTACCCTGCTCATTCAAGCGCTCATCCTATCCCGTCTGGACTACTGCACCAGCCTTCTCTCTGATCTCCCATCCTCGTGTCTCTCTCCACTTCAATCCATACTTCATGCTGCTGCCCGGATTATCTTTGTCCAGAAACGCTCTGGGCATATTACTCCCCTCCTCAAAAATCTCCAGTGGCTACCAATCAATCTGCGCATCAGGCAGAAACTCCTCACCCTGGGCTTCAAGGCTCTCCATCACCTCGCCCCCTCCTACCTCACCTCCCTTCTCTCCTTCTACTGCCCAGCCCGCAACCTCCGCTCCTCCACCGCTAATCTCCTCACTGTACCTTGTTCTCGCCTGTCCCGCCGTCGACCCCCGGCCCACGTCATCCCCCGGGCCTGGAATGCCCTCCCTCTGCCCCTCCTCCAAGCTAGCTCTCTTCCTCCCTTCAAGGCCCTGCTGAGAGCTCACCTCCTCCAGGAGGCCTTCCCAGACTGAGCCCCTTCCTTCCTCTCCCCCTCGTCCCCCTCTCCATCCCCCCATCTTACCTCCTTCCCTTCCCCACAGCACCTGTATATATGTATATATGTTTGTACATATTTATTACTCTATTTATTTATTTATTTATTTACTTTACTTGTACATTTCTATCCTATTTATTTTATTTTGTTGGTATGTTTGGTTCTGTTCTCTGTCTCCCCCTTTTAGACTGTGAGCCCACTGTTGGGTAGGGACTGTCTCTATGTGTTGCCAATTTGTACTTCCCAAGCGCTTAGTACAGTGCTCAGCACATAGTAAGCGCTCAATAAATACGATTGATTGATTGATTGATTGATTGACTATATATTTGGCCGAGTACTCCTTAAGCACTTTGATACTCACCCCGGCCCCAAAGAACTTATGAAAATATCTGTATAATCTACTGTTTCCCCTCTCTGTAATTTATTTTATTGTCTGTCACCCCCTGTAAGCTCCTTTACAATTGTGATATTTGTTATGCACTATATGCCAAGCACTGTACTAAGTGCTAGGGGAGGTACAAGATAATCATATCCCATATGGATCTGATCAAATCCCTCTAAACTGTAAGTTCATTGTGGGCAGGGAATACATCTGTGTTGTTGTACTGTACTCTCCCAAATGCTTAATACAGTGCTCTGCA
Organism: Tachyglossus aculeatus; assembly: GCF_015852505.1. NCBI lineage: Eukaryota > Metazoa > Chordata > Mammalia > Monotremata > Tachyglossidae > Tachyglossus > Tachyglossus aculeatus. Next base: position 29,022,927 of record NC_052079.1, on the reverse strand, counting down.
AACAGTACGTGCCTAATAAATACGATTGAATTGAATAATAATGATGGTATCTGTTAAGCAGAAGCAGCATTAGAGAAGCACCGTGGCTCAGAGGAAAGAGTACGGGCTTTGGAGTCAGAGGTCATGAGTTCAAATTCTGGCTCCGCCAATTGTCAGCTGTGTGACTTTGGGCAAGTCACTTCTCTGTGCCTCAGTTCCCTCATCTGTAAAATGGGGATTAAGACTATGAGCCCCATGTGAAACAACCTGATCACCTTGTATCCCCCCAGCACTTAGAACAGTGCTTTGCACATAGTAAGCGCTTAACAAATACCATCATTATTATTATTATTATTGTTAAGCGTTTACTGTATGTCAAGCACTATTCTAAGCTCTGGATAGGTCGAATAAACATGGAGCTCACAGTCTAAGTAGGAGGGAGAACAAGTATTGAATCCACATTTTGCAGATGAGGGAACTGAGCCACAGAGAAGTTAAGTGATTTGCCCAAGGTCACCCATCAGGTATGTGGTGAAGCCAGGATTAGAACCCAGGTCCTCTGACTCCCAGCTCCTCTGATTGCTGGGCCCATGCCCTTTCCACTGAGCCACGCTGTGTGTGGTCAGGGTTTGGGTCTACCAACTCTATTTTATTGTACTCCCCCAAGTACAGTGCTCTGTCCACTGTAAACACTTAATAAACACCAATGATTTGATTGATTAATGTTGCATCTTGGTCTCATAATCAGCAATATAACCCTTAAGGTTGATAAGTAGATTCAGGGCCAGAGTTTTGTGCTACATACTTTGGTTCATATCTGGGGCGTTGGCTTGCAAAAGACTTTCATCCTGGATCCTTGACTACAGTGACAGACATTCACAGGGCTGTTAGCCATGCCATTTCAGCCCTCTCCTGCCATCTCTTCAGTCCTCTAGATGCTAAATCAAGTTAGAGAGCCTTGAGGGGGATCCCCAGGGATAATTGCAGCACGTAGGAGGAGGAGGAGAGGGGATTCCTGGAGCTCCATTGGAATTGGGGCTGCTAAGGAAGAAGCAGGATCATTGGGTAGCCACCAGCTCCCCAGCCTCATAGAGTGTTTATAAGCAAGTTTTTTCTGAGGGGCAGAAATGCAAACTTTGGAGAGCTGGTGTCTCTCAGCTGCTGCTTTAACTTGCCTTAATTGACCTCCTGTAATTCTCACTGCCAAACTCCTGACTAAAATCAAATCTCTTTTTCAAGCTCACCACACTCTTAGCAGGCGATGGGACCAGGATGCAAACCCATGTGCCATTCCATCCCCGTTGTCAAGGCTGAATTCACTCATTTGTGAGTGGGAGGTGATTCTGGAAGTATGAAACATGAATGCATTAGGGGGAGAAAGGATGGGAGAAGGTTAGATGAGTAGGATGGGGGAAGGGTAGGGAAAAGATAGGAGGAAATATTTTTTATTATAAAACTGATTTTTGAGATGATTGGCACATGTGCATTTTTCTACTCGATGTTAATGCAATTTCAGTGGAGGGCAAGATTTCCCAGCTGCTTTTCATAAACATCAGACCCAGTGGAAAATGCTCGATAGCCCCGTTGCGTATCATTTAGATGAGTCTGTCTTCACTCTTCATTTTCCTTCCTAAAGTATTCAGCAGCCATTCGTATTTATAAGTATTTTATAATCATTTTCTAGATCACTTTCTATGAAAAGCATTATTTAAGGTTTATAGAGGAATAAACAGTGCTTGAAAAAAATCACGTATTGAATTGGTAGCAGAACTTCCCTCTTCAATCAGTCAAGGAGCTTTACATTTTTCACAAATATATCAGCAATTTTTATAATTTAGGGCAAATAGGCGCAGAAGTCATTTCCATTATTCAGTTGTGGGAATTTGTCTAGAGAAATTTAGAAAGTCTAAATCAGAGGTAGAGTTTATAATGGAATCCAGGCTTTCTATTTCCAAACCCCGTGTGCTCCATACCAGATCTGGGTGCCCCAGAAGCTAAGAGAGTTCAGGTAATCAGGTCTCACTGTCCACTGATTTTCCTGAAAAATGTTTTTAGTTGTGCTCTGAATTATTTCTTGCAACTGGAACCATAGCTAAGATTAAAGAGATTTCATTTCATTCATGGTCAGGGATCCTCAGGCCTTGAACTGGTTCTGCCATATTCATTCAGTCATATTTATTGAGCGCTTACTGTGTGCAGAGCACTGTATTAAGCACTTGGGAAGTAGAAATTGGCAACATATAGAGACGGTCTCTACCCAAAAACGGGCTCACATTCTAGAAGCTTCAGACTTCCAGAATCACCTCCCACTCTCAAATAAGTGAATTCGGACTTGAAAAAGGGGGATGGAATGGCACATGGTTCTGCCATATTATGCCTTCAGTGTTCATCTGGCTCATTTGTCTCCTGGCAACAAAAAAAGTTATCGTTGAAGTCACTTCTCTTAGGTCCCAATAATAATAATAATGGCATTTATTAAGCGCTTACTATGTGCAACGCACTGTTCTAAGCACTTGCTTCCTAACTTGGTTACCTTCTGCTTGTCACTAGAAGAAGCATCTGTGTGATAGAGAGAAAAAATGTTTTTTGTTGAAGGTGGGTAGGGTGATTCTTATGATTTCTTGTTTTTTAACTTAATGGCAACAAAGATTTTTCTGTGGTGCACAGGTCATTACGATTCTTATATGGCAAATGCTTGAAATCTGTCACTTGTCTAAAGGAATTAAAAATTCATTTCAGAGTGACGAAAACGAGCAGGAGCAACAGTCTGACACAGATGAGGGAACGAATAAGAAGGAATCTCAGGTAATTAGCATTAAAATCTCTCACCATTCTACCTCTTCCAAAGACCGCTCCTGAATAATTATTTGTGTTGATTGTGCTTTGTTATAACAACTCTGTCTCCTGGGATAGGAAAATGCTTATCATTTAAAATGCCTAAATATCTGAGATGGAAAACTCATACACATTGTGAGCCCCCACGCAGAAACAACTGACTGTGACTAATTCCTGCCTGTGTATTCTCTCCCAGTACAGTTCTCTGCACACAACAAATACTCCTACTACTACATTGTAGTCAAAGATGGTATTGCAGACTCCCTGAAAAGCCAAAGTTAACTACCATAGTCTAAAATCTAAAAGGATCGCTAATATACCACGGGTGAGGGGTGACAGAAAAAAACATTTCAAGAATAGGATATTAATTGTAAAATTGAAAATAGATGCTTCCAAAGTTGTTTCTGCAATTGGGAAGGTTTTATTCATTCATCATTCAGTCATATTTATTGAGCGGTTACTGTGTGCAGAGCACTGTAGTAAGCGCCTGGGAAATACAAGTCGGCAACATATAGAGACGGTTCCTACCCAACAACGGGCTCACAGTCTAGAAGGGGGGGAAAATTGAATCTTTTGAAGTAGTATACGGTACTGAAGGAAATAACTCCATTTAATTTAAAAATAAATGCATCCTTGGTGGATGGGGAGGGTCAGGAAGGAGAAAAAAATGTATCAGACATCATCTTTATCCCTCCAGGCTTGAGGGTTGCATGCCTATAAACCAGAGAGAGGTAATTCTGATCCCAAGGTAAGGGCCCTGAACGGCGCTCTCTGGCTTTGGAGCCTAGAGAAATACAATTAATGTTTAGCTAAAGCTGGGTGCTAGTGGATCAAAATTCTCCCATCTTTTCATTTAATGTTGTGCAGCTTGGGGGTGGAGGTCCTCAAAACTTTGAAGTTCACCAGGTACGGACAGGCACGCTGTCTCTCCAGGGTTTTCAAAAGCTGCCTTAACTCCGAGCAGGCAGCTAGGGGCTGCTCTAACATGAGAGGGAGTGAACTCACCGCTCACCCAACACTTTGTCTTAATCCTCTCCTCCTTCTAACTTGAAGTCCGGCATGGGGCCCAGATTGTCAACCCATGATCTCTCCCGATGTGTTTTTACCCTGCCTATCTTGCTGTCTGAAGTGCCCAGGATTAGCAAATAACTCTTTCCCATCTTAAGTCATCTTCGGGGCTCACCTTGCAACTGGTGACCATAGATGGAGAATCGCAAGAAGCTCATCTGGTCCGTGTCACCTTGTCTTTCTAATAGCAGGACCGCTTGCTCCACACTGAGTAAAATCACAAAGAACAAGGTTAAAGCTCTTCTCAGACTAATGGACACAATAAAATACCTTTTTGTACTTTGCATTTGTAATGAAAGACCTTCACCTCTTTTGTAAAACAGTGGGAACCGAGCATGTTAGAATTGGTTCCTTAAAATTGTCTCAGTTCAGAACCAGTTTTCCCCTGGGAACAATGTTATAAATGGGATTTGATATTCTAGTTTGACCACAACTACCCAGAATTGTGGACTTGAGTAGTATAACTACATTAGTGTGCTTAAATTGACTGAGGGGTTTCACCGTGGAGTAGTCGGTTCTTCCTCATAATTAAAGTGAGCAGGCCCCCCTTGTTGACTTCCCGTGCTAGATAGGTAACCTCTAATAACTTCCACTCTCCCATGCCCCACCCCCCAGTTTCTCTCCCGATGTCCCGTGCCTTCTTTTTATACTTTATCCCCCATCACAACTTTTAAAATTGTTTCCCCCTTTCTCCACAACTTCTGTTTGCCCCCAAAGCATACTCCCCCACCATAGAACAGACTACTGTTGTAAAGTTGAAACTCAGGGGAGGTTTAGAAAAGTCAAGAGTGCTTGCTGTTCCATCTTAATTTTAAACATCTTAGAAGTTGAGCACTTCTCATGAAGGTATTTTTTGCATGCAAAACTTCTTGTTCACCTCTAAAAGTCAAGGCCTCTGTTTTTAAGAAGGTAGATTAAATAGGTCTAGACATTTTGGTTAAGAGTTGAAACTTAAATCTGTGTGGTGTTTTGAATTCTTTGGCTATTATTTTGAAACACTAAAGTTTTTGATTCTCTTAAGCAGTGCTGCTGTTTCTTTCATAGCTTGAGTAATCATTTTTCTAACAGGTGAAGGGCCAAGAACAAATCCACAAAATCTACAAAAAAATGTATTTTCCATTTTCACAAAAGTCTAACATGGGTTAATGATTTCCCTCCTGTTAGTACATAGTGGGGAATTTTTGTAGCTTAGGCTTCGTTCTTTGTTTTGGCATTTCTGAATCCATTGCTTGAGATAAGATGTCTGTTCTTGCCAGTGGAATTCATTCAGTGACACATGCAGTGGTGAGGTAATTTTGAGATAAAACCTATAGTCATTTTGGGTGCTGCTTCCTTTTTTAAAAAAAAAATATTTTGTAAAAATACTTCGTTTTCAGCTTTACTGTTACAATATTTCAGAGGAATGCATTAACATTTAAAATATTACATTATGAAAAGCTTTTTAATAATTGCTTCCTTTTAGATCCAGATCAGGTTTCAAAAATGAGTGACAAAATGATTTAAATTCAGTAAAGTTCCTTCAGTAGTTACAGAATCACAGTTTATAAACTTGAGATCAGTTTTACTGGTTGGTAGACATACTTAAATTTCTAAATTTGGTTGTTGGCTACTTGAAGAGAGGCAGCGTGGCTTAGTGGAAAGAGCCTAAGAACCTAGGTTCTAATACTGGCTCCGCCACTTGTCTGCTTGGTGACCTTGGGCAAGTCACTTAACATCTCTTTGCCTCAGTTTCCCCATCTGTAAAGTGTGGGTTAAATACCTGTTGTTCATCCTCCTACTTAGACTGTGGGAAAGAGACTATGTCTGATATGATCATCTTGTGTCTACCCCAATGCTTTGAACAGTGTTTAGCACATAGTAAGTGCTTAACACATACCATAATTATTATCGTAGCAAAATATTCACATTACCTTTTCTGTCTGATTGTGCTAGGATTGGCTTTTTAGGAAATAGGACATTCTGTATTTTTTGACAAATTAGTGAGTCCTTCATGCGAGAATTTGGCTTTGTGGAATACTTTTTATGCTGCAGCTTGTAATAGCATTTTGCACTTCAGTGAATAATACTGGTAATTCAGTAAGCATATATTCAAATAAACAGAAACCATTATGCATTGAGTAAAGATAGTTCTCACGCTCTTGAATACAAGAAAAGACATTGTATGGGAAATGTTGGCTAGAGCATAAATGTTATTCTTCACTCTCTTCAAGAAATAATGAATAATCAAGAAATAATGACTTCTTATGGACAGCTAGCCAAAAAAGGGCAAAAGTTGATTTGTCTTACATTCCAGAGCTAGAAAAATCTTTTAACTTTGCCTTCTAACAGTTCAGTTCCGTTTGCAAGGCCAGAATTTAGTAATATTGGTGGTTCTAGTGCACTTGTTCTCTTTTTCTTTTCACATTTCTCTCTTTCTTTTGCTCCCTAGTTAATTTCATTTTCATTGATTGGTTGCCCATGGCCAAAGAATTTCAGTAGTGGTGAGGTATTGATTGGCTGAGTGCTGTGCAATAACGTTGATCAGAGAAAATTGTGATAGTAATTGTAGTCATACACTAACATCTAGAATGGAAAAAACTTTAGTGTTTAAGAGGTACTTTGAGCAAGGTGTTTTGCTGACCAGGTTAAATTTAAATGCACTCTAGAGATGTGATAGGAAAACCAGATGTGCTGGAACATAGAAATGTACTTTTTTAATCATCCTGAGGTGATTTTTTTGAAATCATCTTGACATTACAGATTAAACTTTTTGAATCTTGATTTATGGTCGATTTTAGTTCCAAAATTTTGAAAATCGTTATAAACATGAAGTTTCTTTGAGTAAGTTTAAACCGAAAGTTTCTTTCAGTTAAACATTAAAAATGAAACTAAAATCATTTTTGCAAAGCAGTCTTAGAAAGGTCTTTAGGTGGCTGAGGGGCTCCTACTTAGAATTGGGACACTAGGCACCTGCCCTGGCTCACTATCACAGGGCCATGTGGAGAACTGAGATAGATAATAAGCTCCTCAAAGGCAGGGATCCTGTCTCAAGTTTAGCATACTCTCCCAAGCGCTCCGTGCAGTGCTCCGCATGCAGTAAGCGCTCAGTCAGTTCCAGTGATTGATTGATTGCTTGATACTAACTGGATAGTTATTTCCTTGTAGTGTTTCCAGAGTGGCCGTAAGTAATTGGGTGGGTTATGTACCATATTTAAGGTGATGTTTTGGGGCTGAAGAATGCTTTCTCTTGACTTGGAACTTCCCCCGCTTCTATCGTGATTTGGTCTCCTTTTCCACCTGGAGCTGTTCGGGGTTCCCATTTCTGCTCTGAAGGCCTAGAAGGCCACATTCCTGTCCTCAGGCCTGGGGCTGCAGCCCATGTCGGCTGTATGAAGAAGAAATAAACGGAGGGGCTCAGATTCCTCCTCGCATAGTTGCAGATCGTTTGAAGAGCCAAAGCAAGAGGCCTTGCCAAAAGAGCCAAGTGGCTTTCCAGCAAATGGATTTTAGCTTAATTTCCATTGTTTATTTTAAGATATGCATGCAGTGTCTCATGCATGTAAGTGGATTTCTTTGATGTAGCTTCTTTTGTTACTTGAAAAAAAGAGATTTACTGTCTCTGTGACGTGCTGTCTCTTATGAAAGGCTTTTTTTGTTGTTTTTTTTTAATACACCTGGTGATGAAGTGAGTGGTAATGTTGGTTCTATTTTTCTAATGTGTATCTGAGTTGAGTTGCAGAAATATTGTCTTATCCATCTTAAGAAGGAGAGGGCTGTTGACAGGAAGCCAGGACTTTTGAAATTTTTATTTTTCAAATTGCTTAATGCCATGAAAATTACAAAACCATAAGCCATTATAGTACTTCAAATAGCTGTAAATGTTAAGCTATCTGTTGAGTTGAATTTGGCAATCATATTCTACTATACATTTCTTGTAGTAACCATAACAAATTTTACATTATTCATAGTGTTCAGATAACATGAGGTTGAATAGTGTTAAATATTTTGCTTTTTTGTGCCTTAACTACATCTGTGCTGTGCTACATTGTCTTTGCTCAGTAAATTATTTGAGTGAATCATAAAAATCACCTGCCTTTTTTGTTTTTCCTTATAGGCTGATGCTCTTTCAAGGTATGTTAAAGTAATTTGTTTTTCAAAATCTTTTTCTTAAAATGTCCCAATACTTAGAAGAAAGTGTTCATATTTTTACACCAAACATCTAGGATCAATTTGTCCCTATTGAGTAGGTGTTGATAGTAGGATGTAGAAAGCTTGTATGTGCTCTAAAATATTTCCAGGTAAAGCGGTTAATATTAACTTTCTGTCACGAGGGTTTTAGTGTTTTGGATGCTTAAATTTGGGTAAATAATGATAAACTTGAAAATTTCAATAATTTATAAAAAGCCTTCTATTTGTAATACATCAATAGCCATCTGTACTCTCTAACATCTCAGAATATTTTGTTTTGAAGATATGAAACAGGATCCACTGGGACATCATCTAGTGACCGTTATGATTCCTTACTGGGCCGTTCTGGGTCATATGGTTATTCAGAAGAAAGAAAACCTTACTGTAGCAGGCTAGAGAAGGAAGAAACAACAGACTTCAAGAAGGTTTGTGGGCCAGTTGATTGTTTTGTTTTAAGTTACTGGTGTTTTTTTGCCCACAGAGATTTGTCTTAAGTTAAAAGAATAAAGTGCAAGTGGACTGAGTGATTTGAGACCATTTCCTAGAAGTTGGAATTGAAAGTTTCAGAAACACTGATTACACACACACACACACACACACACACACACACACACACACACACACACACACACACACACACACACACACACACACGCGCGCGCGATGACTCTTAACAAAAGAGTCTCTGGATTTTATGTATTTTTGTTATTCAATCCATTTCAGTGGTATAAAGCCCACAGTCCAGTGTTCTACATTAATTAGTCACTTAATGGTTACTCTTATCAGTGAAGGTGTATGATTTTCTCTTTTTAAGTGAAACTGAGTTTTATAGAAAGTGTACTATTTTGGCATATTACACCTGATTAAAAGAGATGACACAGGCTAGAAAAGTTAGCACATAGGAAAGATATTAGGTGTCTAATCTGCCCTCACCTTTTCCAGCTGTATGAACAAATTCTGGAGGAAAATGAAAAACTGAAAGCGCAGCTACATGACACGAACATGGAACTGACTGATCTAAAATTGCAATTGGAAAAAGCTACCCAGGTTTGTATGTTTCTCCCAGTAAAGATTTTTATCGTTGATATTCCCAGGCTATAAAATTAAATCGCAAAGGATTTTCTCCAGCGTTTGTCATACTTGCTCCAATGGAAAGAAAAGGGTCCTATCTCACTGTAATTCACCTGTTTATTATTTTAGCCTCTTAAATATTAGCTAAGTGAAAAAACAGGAAAGCCATGTTGAACTTTGCCAAAGTGCTCTGCTACCATCTGCAACTCATTTGCCCCCAAATTTGAAAGTCTGGACAAAGAGCAAGTTGTTAATTTTATAAGGACATGAGGAAATTCAGTATAATAGTGCCAAAATATCACTTGTCTGCTGTGTGACCTCAGGCAAGTCACTTCACTTCTTTGTGCCTCAGTTAACTCATCTGTAAAATGGGGATTAAGACCCGTGAGCTCATGGGGTTCATGTGGGTCAGGGACTGTGTTGATTAACGCATATCTACTTCAGCGCTTAATACAGTGCATGATGTACAATATGCACTTAACAAATACCATTTAAAAAAAGGAAATATGACTGTTCAACTTGGGAATTCACCAAATGAGCAGAAAAAAGGCACTGAGCCACAGGGAGTTAGAAAATTATAATAGCAACAATAGTCAACTTGTTCACCTTCCAATAAGAGGTACTATGGATGAACCCAGTGGGGTCTGTTTTTGTCTTTCTGGTGCTGGGATTGGAAACGTGAACCAAATTCTGTAGTCGTGCAACTATCTCAAGCGTTGGGTTCATCACAGTTTCATATCAAGAAGCAGCAGGTCCTAGTGGATAGAGTACAAGCCTGGGAGTCAGAAGCTCCTGGGTTCTAGTCGCGGCCCCGCCACTGGTCTGCTGTGTGACCTTGGGCAAATCACTTCACATCTCTGTTCCTCGGTTCCCTATCTGTAAAACAGAGATTAAGACTGGGACACGGGCCTTGTCGAACCCAATTTGCTTGGGTCCACCCTAGCACATAGCATGGTTCCTGGCACATAGTAAGCGCTTAATAAATACCACAATTATTGTCATTATCATTCCTATTCATAGACCTTAGGAAAGCAGTGGATCCCCATTAGCAAATATCTGGCCATTACTAAGCAAATTGGGTTGCCTTAAGAAATTTATCAAGACCCTCTCTAAGGCTACTGCGTGTCAGTATAGTCCATCGATACAGCGTCGAATGCCTTGTCAGAACAGGGCAGTGTGGCAGGTCCAATTCTTGCTAACCTATGCTTCCAGGTTTAAAGACCAAAGGTGGAAACGTAGTGCCTAAATACTTCTCTGAAACCCCTGGAAACCCTTCTAACTCAATGTGATGTGCATTGTTGATAGTTTTGGCACCTCAAAACCAAAATAATGATAATAATGGTATTTGTTAAGCACTTACTATGTGACAACTACTGTTCTAAGCCCTGGAGTAGATACAGGGTAATCAGGTTGGATGACCTTTGTTGTCTTGGTCCCTTGTGTGTGTGACATTTCAGTCAGTTTTAGAGCAGAGGAAGTGTCAGCTGTACAAGTTGTGTCTTCTTGCCCGACAGTCTTTCTGGAGTTCATCTTCTCTCATGACTTCAGCTCCCGCGTATATGCTGATGTTGATGATCATCATCAATAGCGTTTATTGAGCGGGTATTACATGCAGAGCACCGGACTAAGTGCTTGGGAGAGGACACTACCACAGAGCTGGCAGATACATTCCCTGCCCACGAAGACCTTACAGTGTAGAGGATGGTACTGAGAAACAACAGACTTAAACCTTGGGGTGGTGAACCTGTCACATAGCCGGGTAGAGCAGTAGCAATTTAGACTATGCCACTTGATACTCTCTCTTCCCTGCCAGTTACATTACTGCTGATATGTGAGGTGCTGTAAGCAATCAGGCGAGTGAGGGCAGCCCATTGGAAATGGTACACAATGATGTGTGCTTTGTTTTTGTTTGTTTTTACGCGCAAAGCCCATTTTCTACCAAAATGACCACTGAGAGTCATGCTGGTCTTCAGAACACTCACAATAACATCTCATGAGTCAGTCAATCGATGGTGTTTGTTGGGCACTTACCGCATGCAGAGCACTGGACTATAAGTGCTTGGGAGAGCACAATAGTACAGACTTGGTAAATGTGTTCCCTGCCCAAAGACCTGACCTCTCTCCAGCAGTTCAGTCTCATGTTTCCTCTTGCCTCCAAAATGTCCCCACTTGGATATCCGACCAGCACCTCAGACTCAATAGATCTAAATTTAAACTTTTAATCTTCCCTCCTAAATCCACTTCTCCCAACTTTCCCATTTCTGTCAGCAACACACCCATCCTTTAACACCTCTCTCCTCTTCAGTCTATAATATTCATTCATTCATTCATTCAATCGTATTTATTGAGCCTGCTGTGTTCAGAGCACTGTACTAAGCGCTTGGGAAGTACAAGTTGGCAACATATAGAGACGGTCCCTACCCAGCAGCGGGCTCACAGTCTAGAAGGGGGAGAATAATACCTCCTACTGCCCAGATTGTCTTCCTAAAATAGAATTTGTCACACATCTCTCCGTTCCTCAAAGACTCCCCGTATCTAACATCAGCCAAAAAACTTCTTTGCTTAAAAATTCTCCACCAGCCCACCCCATCTTGCATACTAGCTCTCTTACACAATACGCCACCCCCTCCACCCCTCTGGCTCACACTCTTTATTCCTCTCAAACTCATCTTCCAACTGTGTGTCTCTCCACTTCTTCCACTTCTAATCCCTTACTTAAAACTTATGCCCCCTGCCTGGAAATTCCTCCCTTTTCAAACCCACTGGACTCCAGCTGTCGATCTTCAGTACCTTTCTACAGCTCTCCCCCTTCCAGGAAGTCATCCCCAATTCCCCAAACTCCAAGTTACATTAACCTAACAGCCACCTTAGTCACTTAAATAATTGCACCCAGCTTTTGCACTTCCATGCCATTCTACACACAACTCCCGAATCCTGAAAAACCTCCGATTGTTGCATATTTTTCTCCATGTCAAACAGAAAATCCTGTCCTCTGACTTTAAGGCACTCAATCAACTTTCTCCCTCTCCTCCCCAATCCAACTTATCTTTGCCATTCTTCCACAGCATCTCACCTGTCACTCTTCACTCTTCTCTAGCCATCCTGCTCATAGTGCCTCAGTCCCATCTCTCTCTGTTGTATCCTCCCCCCTACCAGGAATTCTCCCCACCCCTTCACATCCTGATGAATTTAATCTCCTCATCCTTTGTCCTTCCAACTTTCACTTCAGCATTTCCACATCCTCTAAGCTTTTGGGGGTACACACATCTTACATTTATGTACATATCAATATACTTTATTATTTCCTGTTATATATAATTTATTCTAGTGTCCTTTTTCCCCTGCTAGATTGTAAGCTCCTTAAGGACAGAGATCCCATCTACATGTACTATCTCCAGCACTGGTACTGGGCTTTGATACAGTAGATGCCCGATAAGTCCTGTTGATTTATTACAGTGTATATTCATTTATTTGTACCGCTACCTGTTTTATGTTCTGGTCTTCTTCCTACTCTAAGAACTCTTTATAAATGATTTATGTCTGCCTTTCTCCCCCTACTAGATTGTAAATTCTTTGAGGATACAGAGCATGTATTGTGTTTAGTGTACTCTCCCAAGCACCTACTTCAGTGTTCTGCGTTCAGTCCCTCAGTAATTACCCTCAGTTGAGTAAGTGTTTTATCCACCCCACAGCACTTATGTTCATATCTGGAATTTATATTAATATCTGCCTTCACCTCTAGAGATAGTTTGTTGTGGGTGGGTAACATGTCTACCAACTCTGCTCTGCACACGACAAGCGCTCAGTAAATACCATTGATTTATTGATTATCCCGTTTCTCTGATGTGCTCCAACATTCAACCCACTCCTATAGTATAATAATTGTGGTATTAGTTAAGCGCTTACTCTGTGTCATCCTAAGTGCTGGGAAAGATAAAGGATGATAAGGTCAGACATAGTCCCTGCCCAACATGGGACTCACCGTCTGAAATAGGAAGAAGAATGGGTATTGAATCCCCATTTTACAGTTGAGGTAACTCAGGCACAGAGAAGTGAAGTAAGTTGCCCAAGGTCATGCAGCAGAGCTGGGATTAGAACCCAGGTCCCCTGATTCTCAAGCCTAGGAATTTTCCACCAAGCTATGCTGCTGCTCTATTTGTCTGTAAATTTTGTGTGCTACTTAATCTGTCTGTAAACCTGATTTTTTTAAGTTCAAATTTTTGATAGAAATAAGTATTGGGATGATGTCACCATGCTTCCTTCAGCCCCCATTCCTACATACTAATTTCTTTAACTTGTGTTACAGCGTCAGGAAAGATACGCCGACAGGTCACTATTGGAAATGGAAAAACGGGTAAGTTTCACAGTGCTGGGGATTATTTTTTGCTGTTTTTCCCCTTAATTCAGCATACCAACATTAGGATTTATTCCATCTATTTGGCGAAGCTAATGGACATTGAGTGAAATGACGCTCTTTGATGCCATACTTCTGCTATATGCAACCCTAAATAAAGTTACAGTAGCTGTCTGGTGTATTCCTATGGATTTGTTTCAACCAATCAGTAGTATTGGGTTGTTTTTTTAATGGTTTAATCAGCTTTTATTATTTAAGTCATTTGTAGTTCATTAATGAATCATTCTCTTTTAGTTTTTTTAGGCAGTTTTTTAGGTTTATAAGAGTCGATGAGATTTCAAAACTTGGGTTTTAGTATCTTCATACTTGTGATCACTTGAAAGTGTATTGATTTCCTTGATTGAATTAAAATCTGTAATATAGTTAATACAAGAGTATATTTACAGTACAATCAAACAGAACTAAAACTTGTAAAAGCAAGACACCATCATTAAAAAAGTATTAGATTTATACTCTAATTCTCCTCAGCTCATAACGTTCTAAATCCACTTCAGCCCTTGTGTGCTAACAATCACTCTCTGTACTTATGTTCATGTCAACCTGCACCCACTATTTAAGCCCTTATTCATCAACATACACATTCTCTTCTTCCTCTTATCTCTGACACACATGTAATATTCCCCATTAGATTGTAAACTCCTGTGGTCAGGTTGTATGATTTTAAATCATTTTGTACTTTCTGAATCGTTGGCTACAGTGCTCTACACAAAGTAGGCACCCAAGAAATACTGTTAATTGCTTGTTAGAGCTCACAAACAGCTGATTGATGGAAAGTGGCACTCTGAATAGCCAGTGGACAGTACCACGTTTCAGGTCTGCTGTGAATGTACAATAATTCAGTTACTGCCACCTGAATTAATATACCCAAATTACAGAACTTTGAAGTTTGATAGGTCTTTTTGGGTAAAATCCTAGGAGTGACACATCATTCCCTGTACATTTTCAGACCCATATTCACAAAGGTCCATGGGAAATAAAAGTATGTTCAGGTGCCATTTCTTGCTAGGTTGATAAATGCCTCCTATTAATGGCAAAGCAATTATTCAAAATGAAAAATACAAAATGGGGCAAAAGAAGAGTATTTTAAGTGAGAGTTGTGGTGCTTCTGTCATCAACACTCGTGATGTTAGAATAGGAACCTTTTGAATTTTTTTAAATTACAGAAATGATAAAAATAAGTTACCCAGCAAAATGATAAATACTGATTTGAGGGTCTTTATTAATGGTTTTGTGGTATTGGCCACAAAAAAGGATCGTTATCACTGATATTCTCCAATATAATTATAGTTCTGTAAATCAAAATCTTTGATCCTTGATCGAGTAAGGTAGAGCATTCATTCTTATCACCCCTTATTTTGTGACTCTTCATATCTTTGTTTCCCTTATTTCCACTTTATCCGTCCATCTCATCCTTTTGTATATCTCTGAGTGTTAACTTCAGAAGATATGAAACAGGTGTGCCATTAGTTTTTATATACAGATTTCAGGGAATTTCTCTGGGTCCTATTCAGGTTTGGAATTTATAGCTATCTCAGTTTTTGTCTTTAAATGATGTCCATTGTCAGGCTTCCAGTGGCAGATTATATCAACATGAAAAAAAATTTAAGTGTTTTATTCATGCCACAGAGCTTTTAATCAAAACATCGATTTTTAAATATCAGATCTAAGTTAACTTGTAATTTCAGTGCTCAGGAAAAACCACGTTCGTGACTAACTTTTAATAGCAAAATTAGATTAAAATTAGACTTCACGTTGAACAGCTGTGTTCAAGATTGGTTTATTTCCAAGTATATCACCTCAGTTATTTTGCCTGCTTCATTGCCCATGTTTCCTTCATATATCATTACTTGCTATGGAAGTAGTGAAGAGAAAATTGAGAGCATATTGATCTTAAAAAAGATTTTTTGATCAAGCTTCTAAGGCATAAAATCTATGTTCATTCTATCAAGGCTCATGACATTTTAGGCCATGGGCAAGATGACCATTATTACTAGAAGAATCATTTGTGTTCACAGCCTATCAAACTCCGTGTGTACCTTCAGCCATAAAGTGCTAGAAAAAACTGAATACTAATTGTTTACAAAATACCATCTTTTGTTAGCAATTGTCACTAATATACTAACACCAAATTTTATTTATGCGAATATCCAAGTAACCGGAAACTTAGTATTTTAAAATTAAGAGCTTTAATTATGTAAAATAATGAGCTTCTTGCATTTTAGAAGATCATGTTTTTTTAAAAAAATAAAAACAGTGTTCCATTTTTAACATATTAAACTACTAGTAGCCAAAGGACTAGTGCTAGTTTATAGTTGATACCACCCACCTTCAGTCTTCTTTTTTAAAGGTGACACTTTTGTGTATGGCATTTGCAAGCATGTTTGATACTAAGTATGGTGTTTGTGAGCATGTAATTAGAGGGTTCAGGTTCATAAGAATGTGTTTGACAATTGAAGTAAATGACTCTCTCCCTCAGTTTGAAGATTTGTAGGAAAGAGGAACAGAATGTCTGTGAAAGTAGTTTCAGTATGATTAAACTAAATTCAAATGATTTGTGTCTGAAAGGTGACCGGCAAGAGTCAGTATCTTCTGGGCGGTATGATCTAACCCAAATTTTTCAGCACATTTAGTTTTTGCTGCCTGTTTTCTTTGCCCAACACCTGTATGCTAATAAGACACTCTGCAATAAAGTACTGTTTGTTGCTTTTGCCTGTCACTTCTTGGGAAAAAATAATCTAAAATAAATTTTGCAGCCACTTGTAAATTAGACTAACTGCATTAGCACCACACCAAGAAATCAAGGTACAAATCTGTAAAGTCTAGTGGGCAAATTACGTATAAGGAAAACTGAGCTGATGGAAATGGGAGTGTGCCTTATACTTTTTAGAAGATTCTAAGTATAATGTACATATTTGGCTGTATTTGCTTGTCTATAGGAGCAGATGCTTTTCTGCAGTAGTCACTTGAGACTACTCTCTCTCTCTCTCTCTCTTCTTTTTTCTTTTTACTTTTCTATGCATTCTTTTTATCTGAATGGTTTAAGCTCTTCAAACCTAGCTAAAATTCAAAGGCATCTGAGTAGATGTGCTATGAAATGTAGGTGGTATATGTCAGCATTTCAAATAAAAAATGAAGGGGCATATCTGTGGAATGTAATAAAAACAATTCTCTCAAACTACGAGGCTTCCTACGCGTCACTGGCATCACACATTTCTACACTGCTCCTAGTTTGATCGATGAACCTAGAGCATCACTCTCACAATCTTAACTTTAATGTGTGATTTTATGTCATAATTTTACTAATTTGCCCTTTCCGAATGTAGGAACGAAGAGCTCTAGAAAGAAGAATATCTGAAATGGAAGAGGAGCTCAAAGTAAGTATAAAGATGTATTTGAGAAGTTGTATTTTCTTGTAGATACCCTTGTAGAGAACATTAATTACTCTGAGCTGTAAGGCTGTAGGATCAGGCTGATTTTCACAAGTTTGGGATTATCTGGCCAGCCTATTGGCCATTTTTCTGCCTTTGTAGTTGGCTTTCCATTTGGGTTGAATGTGGAAGGGTGACAAAACATCATCACTCGTCAGGTTGCTGTCTTGATTTTCATTGCTGCTTTGTCCGTACCCACCATTAGCATGACTGTATAAGAATAGGATGCCTTTGTGTTGAGGATTGTGAAGTCCTAATTTACTAATGTATAGTTTTTCTGGAGCAGTGGAGAAGTAGTCTTATGTTTTTTAGTTGGATTTATGTGGCACCCGTGGCTGTTGTTAACATGGGGAAAACTGAAAATAGAAAAAGCATTTTGAAGGGTACCCTATTTATATACAAATGCAGCTGTGGACCATTTAAAGATCAAACTTGGTCATTCATTCCTGTGCCACACAATATGGTTCGAACATGATGATTTACTGGCTATGAATAGAAAACGTAATCTTTTGTTAGAATATTAAGAAAATAATTTCAGGGACGTGTCTCTTCCCATGAAGGACTGCAGAATATGTTGTTACCTCTCTCCAGATACTGATGGCTACTGTTCTGACCACTGTTGATCTACTTTATATTTATCCTTGCCTTTGATTCTTTTTATACCTATTATTCTGTTTTTTCGTCTTGTTGCTCTCATCCTCATTTCTTTGTGTTCTGATTCCCACAGCACCTACACCAAATAAAGCAGATTCAGACTTTGAGGGAGTTAAATGAGCGGCTGGTGACAGAGAATAGGGCCCTGACCAGAGTGGTTGCTAAGCGCTCAGAGTCCTGTAGGCGTCTTCAGTCTGTGGACTTGTAATTTATGTTTCTTCATTTCTCCTTGGTAGATTCAGGCAGGTGTTTTTGCTTTAGCAACGGTGTCTTGGCTCAGCTTGTACAATTAACGCCTGTATGTCTACGGACTGGTGTGTAAATGTTTAATTCTGCATGATGCTTCTTAGCGTTCAAGATAGCGGCCCTAATTGCACTGTAGTTTACCTGTTGGGTGGTCTAGTAAAATAAAAAAAAATTGGGATATTGGTTAATCGCTGACTAGGTGCCAGGCACTGGTCTAAGCGCTGGGGTTAACATGAGGAAATTGGGTAGGACACAATCCCTGGCCCACATGGGGCTCACACTCTTAATCCCCATTTAAAGATGAGGTAACTGAGGCACAGAGAAGTGAAGCAACTTGGCCAAGTTCACATAGCAGACATGTAGCAGAGTTGGGATTAGAACCCAGGTCCCTGTGACCCCCCCCAGGCCCGTGCTCTAGAGTCAGGCAAAGTGTATCCAGACTTGCTATTGCAGACTATACCAAAATCTCCATGGCTTGCTGCCAGGTTGGGTTTTTTTTTATTTTAATTCAACAGTTTTGTTTCTCTTTTCTTTTTCAGTCAAGTAATGTTATTCATCCAGTGAGCGCTCACTATGTGCAGAGCACTGAACTAAGCACTCGGGAAAGTACAGTACAGC
Organism: Tachyglossus aculeatus; assembly: GCF_015852505.1. Taxonomy (NCBI): domain Eukaryota; kingdom Metazoa; phylum Chordata; class Mammalia; order Monotremata; family Tachyglossidae; genus Tachyglossus; species Tachyglossus aculeatus. The sequence continues at coordinate 29,004,447 of NC_052079.1, read as the reverse complement.
AGAGTTGGTAGCTGCAGTCCCCTGCTCAGCAGAGAGCTTACCATCTCTTTAAAAAGAACCATTATCAGTAGAGTTATGGAATACAGCATAACTAGTGAATACAGCATGGGCCTGGGTTCTAATCCCTATCCCGCTACTTGTCTGCTGTGTACCTTGGGCAATTCACTTCATTTCCCTATGCCTCAGTTACCTCATCTGTAAAATGGGTACTAAGACTGTGAGTTCTATTAATTCACTTATTCATTCATGGAACTGAAAAGGAAACTTAAAATGTAGTTTTTGTGATTGATGTTGGCATATATATTTAAACAGTTCTTTGCTTTCTCTCTAGTCCCTGTTTGGAGGATGATTCTACTCAGAATCACTAATGTCTTCATGATGACCTCAGGCTTCAAAGTTATTAGACATTTTTGCTTCCCAATGTTCAGTGTCCACTTAAGAACAGATATTGCTTACAAACAGAGAATCTTCGAGTCACTTAAGTTCTTAAAATTCTGTTACTTTCATTCAGATTTTTAGTTAGCTGAAAATTTAGCTGAAGGTAGATGTCTAAATCTTTGAAAGTATTTCCAAGTCCATAGGATTTACTAAACAGATATTTACTATGTTTAGTTTACAGATACTAAACTAAATATGTGAGACGTGTTATCTCTACAAATGAAACTACCGCTATCATCTGCGGACTTCCCAATTGGCCTTGTAGAAAAAAATACCCGAGGCTCAAGTCATTGATGTCAAAGGCAGAACCCAATTATGCAGTACTTTTTTTGGAGAGGGATGTTTGGGAACTTCATTACCGCAAGCTGTTGACTTTATATTGTTCCAGTTCATCAGAATAGAATGTTCAGCACCCAGCTTTATTTGGGAATTGAGTTCTTGTGTTTCTCATACAGTTTCAAGGCCCTCTGTAATTTTTCCCAACTGAAGATTCACCTGCAGTTTTTCTCTCAGTTTGCCAAGGATTTTGTGCCATTTTAAAATGTTATTTCCATTAGTTGAGAATTTCATATTTGAGCTGAGGTTTCACCCAAATTGCCTTTGACCTTCTTACACTCCAATAGAAATGCAGCAGAAGCCCATTTAATAGCCTCTATTCATAGGATAGGGTGAAATAGTATCAACAGCAGGAGTGAAAACATTTATGGTAGGAAACGATAAGAGGGAGGGAGGACCTGTATCTTCTAGCATCTGTTCTGACAAAACAACAGCTGAGACACACACACACACACCCTCCCCACCTCTACCCTTCCCCAACCCCGGGGGACCAGCATTTTGAAAGATTGCTATCCTCTTTCTCTCATCCAGTTGTACAGACAGACTTGAGCCACAGGTCTGGGACTTTTTTGTTGTTGTCATTGAGCTCTGTTAATTGACGAATAGACGAGAGTGTTAATCATTTTAAACAACTGTTGACGATAAGCATTGGCATAGGTTGTAGTTTCGCTTGCTTAAGACCTGGAAAAAGTAGTCATTCTTCGGAAAAAGTATTGAATTGGGATAATGAAACGGATTAGAGAAGTGTGCCCAAACCAAAGTTTGAGATTTAAAGGAAAAATGAGTTGGACTTGCGCTTAGTACACTGCTCTGCACACAGTAAGCTCTCAATAAGTACGATTGAATAAAGGAATGTTGTACAGCCATAAACTGCCCAGGCCTACTCACTCGACTGTTCTAGGACAGGCTGATCTCCGACCAGGAAACCAAAGCATTTAAGGTCAATTTCACTTGGAGTGTGGTTTTGAGAGGTGATTTAATCAGATTCCAGTGTACAGTTTATTCCATTTCACTTACTAGGATACTAGAGTATTTTCATCCCCCAGATTCATCCAAAAAGTGGTAGGGATTTTTTTCCTCATTCCCTTCTTCCCCAGGCCCCTTGGTTTTTTATCCAGTGGAAACCTAGATAACTCTGACACAGTTTGCTTATTGTTTTGTGGTGAAGTATAACATTTATTAAAACTTTAATTCCCATAAGTCAGTATTTGTTTTGGGTGTTTTCCAGGGTGGCGTTTTTTCATTTCCATGTTTTAATTTAGCACACATGAGAGTCTTTCCCTATTTTTTTTTAATAGATGCTTCCAGATCTGAAAGCAGACAACCAGAGGCTAAAAGATGAAAATGGGGCCTTGATCAGGGTTATAAGCAAACTTTCCAAATAAAAAAGGTTTTACTCCAGCAGCAAGCGACGGCATTGCCCATGACCAGTAACTTCATTGGACCATAGCTGGCAGTCACTGGAAACCTTGGAGAAGAAAGAGTCCTTGGAGACTGTCATTTACAGATACCCTGCCAAACACCTTCTTTACCTATGGTCTTTGGGGTTTTTTGTTTTTGTTTTGGGTGGTCTTTTTTTTTGTTTGTTTTTTGGGGTTTTTTTGTATCAAGTTCATTGTTTCATGTTAATACAGCTGCTGAGAAGATAAAATGACTGAAAAATCTTGTTTACAACTACAGCATATAAGGAAAGTGTTCAAGGCCAGATTTGCCTCCGATATTTAACCAGTAAGCCTTAGTTGTACATAAACACTTTTGCATCAAGAAAAGCTTTCAGCGATCACAGAAGACAGTTACTCAACAACTTTTCGGTTTTTTTCTGTGCCACGGTTTCCAGTTTTTCTATATTACATTTTTATTTCCTTTACATCAAAGTTTGGATGTTTATTTTTTTTCCTTTTAACTATTCGTGTCCATGTGTAAGTGCGTGTGTGCGTGTGAATTTTTTTCCCTTCGTATGATGTTTTCACAGCGTTCTCGTTACAAGTACACATGCCTGTCTCGATTGCATCTTTGTGTAGCAAGCATGTGCTTTGTGGTCTAACCACCTGGAATTGAAATGCAAGGTGGAACATTTGCTTTCACTATTTGTGCAATATGCATTTATTTCTTATATAAAATGCTTTAAAGTCGGTTGAAATTAGAATACTTTTATGAGCCCCATTTTCTGCCTCTATTGGTCACATTTTTTTTTAGTTTGTAGTGTAAGGTGTTCAATACTGTAACCTTCACATTCATTTTAGCAGGTACTGAGTGATGCTGTATATATAAATGTGTACTGTTTTGATTTTTTTGGACCACAACATGGCATGCTTGAATATGTTTCCTTGCTGCAGATGTCTGTTAATGCAAAGTAGGCTACTCCAGAATAGTGTTTAACAAAATCTGCTAACTTTGTGGTATATGGAATTGAGCTATTACACATTATATGGAGCCCTATCTTTAAAAAAGTTTCTACTGTAGTTTTCCTTTTCCTCCCATTTTCATTTGATAGCATTCACCATAATTACAAGTTGCATCCATATTAACTGCTTCACTACATTTCACATACCTATATTTATCTGAGTGCTGCCCAAAGTAATGTGTATGAAATAACTTGCAAACCTTGCCCATTATTCACATTAATGTTTATATGCACTGTCATTGCCATGTGAAGAGGCACCCTAATTTGATATTACCCATCATCGCAGACAATTTTATACATTTCAGTGGCCTTTTTAAAGATTAAACAAAGTATTTAAGTGAGGATGGCTTTTGTTAGAGACAAACAGCTTTTATATTTTCATGAAACCATGCGAAAACATGACATTTTACTGGCACATAATTGATTTCCTAAAACCACTGAAGAGTTCAGCCATTGAAATAAATTGTACATTAAAAAGCTTGCAGAACTATTGTATTATTGATCATATTGTATACTATATTAAATGTGAATTTGTACCCCTTCATTTAAAAAGGTCATTGTGTTCTACTGCCTACTTTTTGGGTTGCTCTGGGTGGGGGGGCGGGGGGATGGGGGGGATGGGAGAGGGGGAACAGAAGGAGGAGGATGTTTTCGTAAGTAGGACATCGTGTCCTTTCTGATGATTGGTTTTATGAAGATATGAGGTTATGCTCTTACTACCAAGCTCAGGATTCTTGATTTTTTTTTTAAAGAAAAAAGGTACAAGAATAGTTTTTGGATTGTTTGTCTAATTGAACTGTGTGAGAGGTGGGTCTGAATTTGGAGAACTTTGGTGGTCTTAATGCTAAGGTAAAATGTTCCGCGAATCAATCATATTGAAATATCGCAACGCGTTGCGGTGTTGTAAGACCGTCAGTTATACAAAGGATTCATTTGGTAAAGTTTGGATGCCTGTGAAGAATGATTAAATACGTGTTTCTAATACTTTAGTGTTTTATATTTAGGTTATTTATTCTTTATATCTAAAACTGAATGGCTACTGTGCTACATTGGTAGTATTGAGCAGACCTTGTTTCTGCATGAAACTGGTTGCAAAACCCACTATTTTGGAAAAAATTGTATTTTGACATATTCAAATAAAATGAATAAAACTTTTAAATGTGTAAAATTTTTACTGAAAGGATTTCACATTCTCTTTTGAGTTCTGTCATGAAAATTGTTTATGGGCAGTTTTTTTTTTTGTCTTTTATTGTTTTGCCCAGACATGAGGTGCCAGGAAATTTCAAATGTTGTGGCTGAAGGATGAAACTTATGCGTAAACAACTGTAAATACAAAAATGCCACATTATGCAATCTGTCTACCATCTTAGATAAGTGGTTCTTGTATGTGGTATATAAACCTTGATGCCAAACCCAATTGGGAGCAAGGTTTTTGTGTTCCCATAATCAGATTGCAACCCCAAACATCCTCAGAAATTTGCATTGCTTTTTAGCAAAAATTTGTTCCCATATTTGACGTGCATTTGTTTAGTTTTATTCACACACCCCCGCCATTGCACACACACACAAAAGGATATTGAGGTTCATGCTAAAGGCAGTTAGACTTGCTAATTGTGTTACAGCAAAAGTACTATATTGATAGATTAAGCTGTCATTCCCTCTTCACTGCCTTCTGCACTGCCCTTGTACATGGATTTTCACCCTTTATTCACCCCTCCCTCAGCTCTACAGTAAGTGCTCATTTAATACGATTAACTGACTATCCATAATTTATATTAATGTCTGTCTCCCCCTCTGGACTGTAAATTCCTTGTGGGCAGGAAACATGTCTACCAACTTTGTTATAGTGCGCTCTTGCAAGCGCTTAGTACAATGCTCTGCACACAGTAAGCGCACCATAAATATGATGGATGGATTGACCAAATCCATTGGAATTGCCCATTTAGTTATTTTGAGCTGCAGACTTTGGCAGCTAGTTGTACAATCATATTCACCCTAGTATTGTATAAACATTTGAGCTGCAGACGCTGAACTGCAAACAGCTTGGAGAGGGTGCTCAGTCCTGGATTTTTCTAGTTCCTAAAGAATTTTCCCACCTGGAAGCTCAAGTTACTTTTGGCCTCTGTGTAACTCAATAGCATTTTTGGAATCCCTACGCTGAGCAGAGCATTATTCTAAGAGAGGATTGTCATCTTTGCCCTCAAGGGGAGACAGGCACTAAAATAAATTACATGAAGTGGAGAAACCAAAGAGTTTAAAGCTTAGGTACATAGGTGCAACCGGAGAGGAGAGGTGGGAATGTGTACTTGAGGTCTAAGCCATGCTGGAAGTGGCAATCACAGGGAGGAATAGGGTGTGGAGATGAAAGATAAATAATGAAAGGCCTCCTAGAGATCATTCTGGATATAGTGCACTTACTGTGTGCAAAGCACTGCACTGAGCACTTGGGAGAGTGCAACAGACACAATCCCAGCCCATGGGGAGGATACAGTCTAGAGGGGGAGACAGACGAGAAAATTACGGATCTGAGTGCTTTAAAGTTGATAGTAACAAGTTTCTGTTTGATGCGGATGTGGATGGGCCACCATTGAAGAGTTTTTGAGTGGTGAGATGAGGACTGAATGAATTCTGGTTTGGTTTTTTTGTGTGTTTTTTTAAAGAAAAATCGGCAGCAGAGAAGTATGGACTGGAGTGGGGGGAAACAGGCAGGGAGGTCAGCGGGAAGGCTGTTCTGTAGTCAAGGTGGATAGGATAAGTGATTGCAATAGCGTAGCAGCAGTTTGGATGGAGAGAAAAGGATGGATTTTTCTGATGATGTATTATTAATACTATATTGGTTAAGCACTCTGTCAAGCATTGTTCTAAGCTCTGGGGTAAAACCAAATTAATCAAGTTAGAAACAGTTCCTGCCCCACTTCATAATTTGAGTGAAAATGACTTGTCCCAAATGCAGAGAAGGGAGAGGAGAGTTAAAATCATCAATGAAGTGTGCCCCGAGGGATATTTCCCCCGGGGGATTACTTCTTGTATTCTACTTGGTCGCTCATTTGAGTCACTTAGGTATACTATTTTGTGAAGGTAGAACCGACAGGATTTGGTGTCTCTCGGTACGCTTATCAGCCTTAATGAGGCGAGTGGATTCGAGCATGACAAAACTGATTCGCACTGAGTTTTTCACTTGATGATCGTCAGTCTGCGTCTTCAAGTAGAAAACGCAGAATCACAATCTTGGTGGCCTCCCTATCTCCTCGCCCCTCGTGGGCAGGGAACATGTCGACCAACTCTTGTTGAATTGTGCTCTGCACACACACATCAAACGCTCGATGAATGCCATCGATCGATCGGATTGTGAGTTATTCAGGGAAGTCTTCCTGAAGGAGACAGACTTCAGGAGAGCTCTGAAGAGGGGAAGAAGTGGGGAGGTCTGGGAAAGTTGGTGAGGGACGGCAGGGAGGCAGGTGAAGAGCAAATGAGAAGCAGCATGGCATAGTGGCTCGAGCACGGGCCTGAAAGTCAGAAGGTCATGGGTTCTGATCCCAGCTCCGCCACTTGTCTGCTTTGTGACCTTGGGCAAGTTACTTCACTTATCTGAGCTGCAGTTACCTCATCTGTAAAATGGGGATGGAGACTGTGAGCCCCACGTGGGGCAGGGACTATGTCCTAGCCGATATGCTTGTATCCACCCCAGCGCTTAGTGCAGTGCCTGGCACATAGTTAATAAGTGCTTTAAAAAAAGTAAAAAACCATTAAAAAAAAGTATAGGTGAGCTTGGGAGGAATGAAAAGTAGAAACTGGAAACATAGTGGGTAAAGAGAGCAGATAGGTTGGTTAAAGCAGTTGGTTAATGCCCTGGTACTAATTTTGAGTTTTTCTTGATGCAGAGTCAGTCAATCATATTTATTGAGCACTTACTGTGTACAGAGCACCTGTACTAAGCACTTGGGAGAGGGCAAACTCATTGAGGGCAGGGAATGTGTCTGTTTATCATTGTATTGTACTCTCCCAATCACTTAGTACACAGTGTTCTGCACACAGTTAGTGCTCGATAAATACCATTGAATGAATACAATACAACAACAAACAGGCACATTCCCTGCCCACAATGAGATTACAGTCTACAAGGAAGTGGGAAATCATTGAAGTTTTGAAGAAATGTTTTTTGAGCAATGCTACAAGAACATGGCACATGCAGCTGCGTGTATTAGGATACATTGTCTTTAAACATGTTGAGGTGCCTCACCAGCTGGTGTCCTAGAATTAGGAGAAAGCATATATATTAATGATGGCATTTGTTAAGCACTTACTATGAGCCAAGCACTATTCTAAACAGTGAGTACTGTTCTAAGGATATGGTCCTCTCTCGAGCACTTAGTACAGTGCTCTGCACAGAGCGCTCAATAAATATGATTGGGATTTGGGGAAGGAGATCTCAGAGTCATCCACTTAGAGATGTTCAAGTCTTGTGAGCAGATAAACCCATGAAAGACAGTGAGTGAAGAGAGAGAGTAGGGGGCCAGAACAGAACCTTAAGGGATGCCCAAAGGCAGGGGTGACAGGAGAAAGAAAAGCCGATGAAGACGATTGAGAGGGAGTTATTGTAGAGCTAAAAGAAGAATTTAGAAAGTCCGCGTGGCCCCAACCAAGCACTGAGTGGGATCGACAGAGTCGAAGGAGTCTGAGGGAAGTTAGGAGGATTAGAGTAGAGCCCTTCAGTCAGTTGAATTTATTGAGCATTTCTGTAGAGCGCTGTACTAAGCGATCGGGAGAGTACAATATAAACAGGCACATTCCCTGCCCACAACCAGCTTGCAGTCTTTAGGATTCAACTTCAAGGACACCATTGGTGACTTTGGAGAGTGCAGTCATGGTCAAGAGAAGGGACGGAAACCTGACGAATCAAGAGAGTTGCGGGGAAGGAAGCTCGGCCACTTGTCCGCTGCGTGACCTCAGGCAAGTCATTTAACTTCTCTGTGCTTCAGTTGCCTCATCTGTAAAATGGGGATTAAGCTTGGGAGCCCTATGTGGGACAGGGACTTTGTCCAACCTGATTAGCTTGTATCTACCTACTTAGTACAGTGCCTGGCACATAGTAAGCACTTAGATACCATTTTAAAAAACAAAGAAAAAATAGGTGTCTACAATCCATTGAAGCATTTTGGATAGGAATGGGATGGAGGCGATTGCAGGAGAGGGCGGTGGGATCCAGGGAAGGATTTTTTAGTATGAGGTTGGAGAGGTAGAATAGAAGTGGTAAACTCCTCACTATTGGCTTCAAAGCTTTCCATCACCTCGCCCCCTCCTACCTCACCTCCCATCTCTCCTACAGCCCAGCCTGCACACTCCACTCCTCTGCTGCTAACCTCCTCATTGTGCCTCGTTCTTGCCTGTCCCGCCATCGACCCCTGGCCCACTACTTCTGGCCTGGAATGCCCTCCCTCCTCACATCCGCCAAACTAGCCCTCTTCCTCCCTTCAAAGCCCTACTGAGAGCTCTCCTCCTCCAGGAGGCCTTCCCAGACTGAGCCCCCCCCATTCTCCTCTGCTCCTCCTCCCCTCCCCATCGCCCCCACTCCCTCCCTCTGCCCTATCCCCTTCCCCTCCCCACAGCACTTGTGTATATTTGTACATATTTATTACTCTATTTTATTAATGAAGTGTATAAAGCTATAATTCTATTTAACTATTTTGTTGGTATTGACACCTGTCTACTTGATTTGTTGTCTGTCTCCCCCTTCTAGACTGTGAGCCCGTTGTTGGTTTGGGACTATATCTGTTGCCAAATTGTACTTTCTAAGCGCTTAGTACAGTAATCTGCACACAGTAAGCACTCAATGAATATGATTGAATGAATGAAAGTGGTAGGCAAAGCTATATAATCAATCCATGGTATTTGAATGCTTAGTGTGTGCAGAGCACTGCACTGAATGCTTGGGGGAGAAAAAAATTGTCGTATTTGTTAAGCGCTTAATAGGTGCCAGGCACTGTACTAAGTGCTGGGTTAGATCCAGGCAAATCGGGCTGGACACAGTCCCTGTCCCACGAGGGGCTCACAGTCTCAATCCCCATTTTACAGATGAGGTAACTGAGGCACAGAGAAGTGAAGTGACTTGCCCAAGGTCACACAGCTGACAAGTGGCAGAGACAGGATTAGAACCCATGTCCTCTGACTCCCAAGCCTGTGCTCTTGACACTAAGCTACACTGCTTCTCATAAGACTACAATGGGGCTGGTAGATGATGTTCCCTGTTCCCAATGAGCAGTCGCTAGCAGGGCCAGATCAGAGCCTTCGACTATCACCTCTGCAGATGATTCCCAAGTCTATCTCGCTCCTCCCGACTTGCTGTCTCCTCCGCAGTCTCACATAGAGAAGCAGCGTGGCCTAGTGGCAAGAGCATGGGCTTGGGAGTCAGAGGTTGTGAGTTCTAATTCTGACTCCACTTTACTTCTCTGGGCCTCAGTGACCTCATCTGAAAAATGAGGATTGAGACTGAGAGCCCCATGTGGGGCAGGGACTGTGTCCAATCTGATTGCCTTGTATCTACCATAGTGCTTAGAACAGTGCTTGGCACATAGTAAGTGCTTGACAAATACCATTATTATGACTATCATTTCCTCAAGCCTCATGCTTGGCACATGGTAAGTCCTTTACAAATACCATTATTATTACCATCATTTCCTCAAGCCTCCAAGGCATCTCTACATGGATATCCCACTGCCACCTCGAGCTCAACAATCGAACTCATCTTCCTTCCCGGGCCATCACAGTTGATACAAGCACCACCCTCCCCTTTTCTCCTTCCTGTCCCTCAAGCATATAAACTTGGTATTATCTTTGACGCCGCCTCCTCCTCCTCCTCCTCTCTCAAATTCCGGAGTAATGAGTCCATTGCCTTCTACCTCAAACAGAAATTCCTAACTGACAGCTTTAAAGCAGTCGATCACTTCTCTCTCATTTCTCATCCTCGCTCTTCTACTACACTGCAACTGGCATTCTTCATTACTCTCAAGTGAGCCTACTCAGTGTGCCTTGTTCTCTCTTGCATCTCACGCAGCAGGCCTCTTTCTAACACCATCCCTGTGCCTGGAATTCTCTCCCCTTTCATATCTGGCAGACCACTACTTTCCCCATCTTCCAAGCTTTTCTAGAATCTTCTCTGGAAGGCCATTCCTAATCAATCTCTCATCTCCCCAAGTGCCTCTCTAACACTTCCGTGCCACCTTAAGCAGCTTGATGTGGTAGAAAGAACTCAGGCCTGCGAGTCAGAGGACCTGGCCTCTAATCCCAGCTCTGCTACATACTTGTGTGTGACCTTGGGCAAATCACTTAACCTCTATGGGCCTCAGTTTCCTCATCTGCAAAATAGGCACTCAATATCTGCTCTCCCTTGAACTGTGAGCCCCATGTCGGGCCTGATTATCTTATAGCTACCCCATCACTTTAGTACAGTGCTTGGCACATAGTAAACACTTAAATACCACAAATAAAGGACAAGAAACCTAAGCATTTGGGTCCTAAGCTATTGGGGGTCCTCACAACTCTCAGTAGCACATACATACATGTCTTTATAGTCTATTATTTCCTCCCATCTGTAATTCATCTTAATGTCTGTTTCCCTCACTGGATTGTAGGCTCCCCAAGGAGCCTATTTGCTGTCCTCTCAAGCACTTGATACAGGACTTTATACAGAGTAGGCACCCAATAAGTACCATCGATTTATGATTGTAAGTTCCCTGAGGACAGGGAAACTGTCTACCAGCTCTGTTAGAGACTATTCTCCCAAGCACTTAGCACAGTGCTCTGCACACAGGAAGTGCTCACTAAATATGACTGATGGATCGATAGTAGAAGGGCGGTTTAAAAACGTTGGAAATTAGACAGGAAGGAGCCAATTGAGAGAGAAAAGTCAATCCTGTGGATAAGAGTGGGGAGATGGGGAGGCGTAAGTGCTGTTAAGCGATAAAGGGGGTGGGTGTATAGAGCAGCAAATGAAGAAGAGAAACCAAAGAGACCACCAGATATCTGCTGGAGGGAAAAGGCCGCTCGTCCTTACCCTTCTAAAACATTGTTTTGGACTTCCTTATAAAGCAAGGCTGACACGGAGGAAAACCAAAACTAAACCCCAGCATGGTCTTATCATCGTCTTTGCTGTTTAGATCACACAAACACAAGGCCTTAAGCACTTAAATTCTCATAACCCCATCGCTGGACGTATGCACTTGTATATGCTGCAGGGATTTACTGGAGCAGAAGAACTAAAGCAAATGAAACCTTCGAGCAACTGAGGCAGAAAGAGCACACGATTTAGAGTCCCATGGGGCACATGTGATGCAACCCAGCTTGCCACTTCACTCCTCTACCACTCCACCACCAACCTACTCGCTTCTACCTCGATCTTGTCTCTCTCACCGACTCCTCACCCGCCTCCTGCCTCTGGCTCAGACCCCCTTCCCTCTTCCATTCCGACGACCACCCCACCCATCTTTAAAGCCCTACTAAAATCACCTCTCCTCCAAGGCACCTTCCCCCACTAAGCCCTCATTTCCCTTCTGCCCCACCTAAGCACTTGGAACCACACAGCTTAATTGACTGATGGTCACTCCAGCCCCACGGCACTTAGGTACGTATCCCTACACTCTGCTATTTCCCCTATCTGTAATTTATTTCAGTGTCTCCCTTCCTTCTGGACTGTGAATTATTTGTGGGCAGATCTTGCCTACCAAATCTAGCATACTGTACCCTCTCAATTGCTTAGTACAGTGCTCTGCACCCAGTGAGTGCTCAATAAATACTGCTGAATAAGTTATTGACACCATTTCATTCATTCAATCTTATTTATTGAGTTACTATATGCAGAGCACTGTACTAAGTGCTTGGAAAGTACAATTCAGCAACAGAGACAATCCCTACCCAACAACAGGCTCACAATCTAGCAGCTGCTTATACTGGTTTTAGGTAGAGGCCCTGTGTATGCCCCATCGCACATACGTGGCAAACCAGAGAGCTGTCGCACGGTGTTGGGGTGCTAAAGAGAGTTCCGCCATTACAATTCAATACCGCTATTGTGGAAGAGTGCCAAAACAAGAGGGTCAGAAAAAGTTTGGCTGTATTTTGGTAGTAATAATTGTGGAACTTCAAAGTGATTACTATGTGTCAAGCACCATTTTGAGCTTTGGGCTAGATACAAGGTAATCAGGTTGGACACACTCTGTCCCTCATGAGGCTCATGTCTAAAGAGGAGGGAGAACAGACATTGAATCCCCATTTTACAGATGAGGAAACTGAAGCACAGAGAAATAAAGTCATTTGCCTAAAGTCACACAGCAGGCAAGGAGCAGAGCAGAGCTGAGTCAGTAAATTGTATTTATTGAGCACTTACTGTGTGCAGAGCACTGTACTAAGCGGTTGGGAGGGTACAATCTAACAATAAACAGCTCCCTGCCCTCTCTCAGGCCTATGCCCTTTCCACTAGGTCATGCAGCTTTACATCCCACGATGTTCCTGTCCCTTTCTCTCTTTCCGATCTTTTCTTCTCCCCTTCTCTTGGGCCACAGCCCTGCCCACATGGAAGTCCCTCCCTCAGCCGGATTTAGCTCTTTAGAAAGAGTCATCTTCCGTAGAAACTCTCCTAGAAGCAGGTGGAGAGCGGAGCACAAGAGGGCAAGACCAGAGGGCTGAATACCAGAGCACTGGCCACCTTTCCCTCTCCCCAACCCACCTCTATTCAAGAGGAGTAATTTGGGGCTGATTCTTCCAAAGCTTTCTCCTTTAAGGATTATTTTCCTTGTTATCAAGGAGGAAAGGTGACGGAGAGATCCAGATGCACAATACGTTATAGAAGCACATATTTTAAAGATGAAGTGGGGGGACATTAGCATTTTGTTCCTGAAAAAAAATCTCTATAGAAGCAATGTGACCTAGTGGGAAGAGCATGGGATTGGGAGTGAGGAGGATGGGTTCTAATCCTGGCAGTACCATTTGCCTGCTGTGTGACCTTGGGCAAATCACTTCTCTGCATCTGTAAAGTGGGGATTAAAAATGGTTCTTCCTCAGTCAATCAGTTAATGGTATTTATTGAGTTTTTACTGTGTGCAGAACACTGTACCAAGTGCTTGGGAAAGTACAACAGATAATTTGTACTTTCAATAGATAAGAATTGTACTTCTAATTTTAGAAGCTTAGAGTCTAGAAGGACAGTTCCTCCTCCTTAGAGCCCTATATGCAAGAACTGTGTCTGATCTGAGAGTATTGTATCTACCCCAGTGTTCATTCATTCATTCAATCGTATTTATTGAGCGCTTACTGTGTACATATCTATTCTATTTATTTTATTTTGTTAGTATGTTTGGTTTTGTTCTCTGTCTCCCCCTTTTAGACTGTGAGCCCACTGTTGGGTAGGGACTGTCTCTATATGTTGCCAATTTGTACTTCCCAAGCGCTTAGTACAGTGCTCTGCACATAGTAAGCGCTCAATAAATATGATTGATTGATTGATTTATTGCAGAGCACTGTACTAAGGGCTTGGGAAGTACAAGTCGGTAACATATAGAGACGGTCCCTACCCAACAACGGGCTCACAGTCTAGAAGGGGGAGACAGACAACAAAACAAAACATGTAGACAGGTATCGAAATCGGCAGAATAAATAGAATTATAGCTATATGCAATTCATTAACAAAATAGTAAATATGTACAAGTAAAATAAATAGAGTAGTAAATCTGTACAAATATATACAAGTGCTGTGGGGAGGGGAAGGAGGGGTTGGGAACGAGGAGAAAAGAAAGGGGCCTCAATCTGGGAAGGCCTCCTGGAGGAGTTGAGCTCTAAATTGGGCTCTGAAGGGAGGAAGAAAGATAGCTTGGCGGATGTGTGGAGGGAGGGCATTTTAGGCCAGGGGAAAGACGTGGGCCAGGGGTCGATGACAGGACAAGCGAGAACAAGGCCCAGTGAGGAGGTGAGCGGCAGAGGAGCGGAGGGTGGGGGCTGGGCTGTAGGAGAGAAGGGAGGTGAGGTGTTGCCAACTTGTACCTCCCAAGCGCTTAGTACAGTGCTCTGCACACAGTAAGCGCTCAATAAATACGATTTAATGAATGAACGAATGAGGGGGAAAGGTGATGGAGAGCCTTGAAACCGAGTGTGAGGAGTTTTTGCTTGATTCCTAGGTTGACAGGCAACCACTGGAGATTGTTGAGGAGGGAGTGACATATTAATCAATCAATCAATCATATTGAGCGCTTACTGTGTGCAGAGCACTGTACTAAGCGCTTGGGAAGTACAAGTTGGCAACATATAGAGACAGTCCCTACCCAACAGTGGGCTCACAGTCTAGAAGGGACACCACAATTATTATTGTTCAAGAGAAGCAGCGTGGCACAGTGGAAAGAGCTCGGGCTTTGGAGTCAGAGGTCATGGGTTCAATTCCCGGCTCCACCAATTGTCAGCTGAGTGACTTTGGGCAAGTCACTTCACTTCTCTGGGCCTCAGTTACCGCATCTGTAAAATGGGGATTAAGACTGTGAGCCCCCCCATGGGACAACCTGATCAACTTGTAACCTCCCCAGCGCTTAGTACAGTGCTTTTCATATAGTAAGCGCTTAATAAATGCCATCATTATTATTATTTTGAATGAAAAGCATAACAATAACCGTTACTGAGGGAAACGGCCTAATTGTAAACATTGAGCCAGTAGGTGGCACTAGCAAACTTTCAAAAAATGTCCATAACACCTTTTTTTTTTTTAGGGCATTGTCTTCCAGCCTCCTATAAACAAAACACAAATAAGAAATTTCACTTGACGCTACATAGACAATATCTATAAAAGCTCCACAACATCCGCTTAAAAAGACAACCTAGGTTTTATACTGCTTGAGACAAAAACAAGGGTGATTATAATGCTTAAAGAGTTGTTTAAGAAAAATCTGATTTTATGTCTACAGACATTTTATAAATGCAAAAGTGAAATGCTTAGAACTATGTAAAGGTATAAGGATAAATCTCAGTGGCCCCCAAAAAGTATAAAACTAATTCTACCTGAAAACATTGAAGAATTTTTACACTTTGCAAGTAATGTCAAAAACTCAATTTTCTTAAAAGCTTGGAATATCATGCTCGGTAGCTTTGTAATCAAGTCTTTCCTAGGTAATTTTGAAGGAGATTTAACATGACTTTTGGAATCAAATGGGATAAAGTGGAACAAAAAAGTCAGATGATTTCAATCCAGTGGCTACCAGAGGTCGACACTGTAAACACCAATGCTTTAACGCTCCTGCAAGTATTTTTACTTCTCCAGAAATTCAGGATAGATTGCCCCCTCTTACCTCACCTCCCTACTCTCTTACTACCACCCAGCCTGCACACTTCCCTCCTCTAATCCCAACCTTCTCAATGCTCCTCGATCTCGCCAATCTTGCCACCGACCCCTTGCCCACGTCCTGCCTCTGGCTTGGAACAAGCTCCCTCCTCAAATCCCACAGACAGTTGCTCTCCCCCAAATCAAAGCCTTATTGAAAGCATAGTTCCTCTAAGAGGACTTCCCTGACTAAACCCCCCTTTCCTCTTCTCCCACTCCCTTCTGCATCACCCTTGCGCTTGGATTTGTACCTTTTATTCACCCATCCTCAGTTTTGTTTATGTACCTATCTACAGTGTATTTATTTATATTAATGTCTGTCTCCCAGTCTAGTCTGTAAGCTCCTTGCAGGCAAGGAACATGTCTAACTGTGGTAACTGTAGTTACTGTAGTTAAGGGCTTACTACGTGATAGACACTATACTTAGGTTGGAAACTGTAGTTACCATAAGTGCTTACTATGTGACAGACACTATACTTAATCAGGTTGGACACAGTTCCTATCCCCCATGGGGCTCAGAGTCTTAACCCCGTTTTACAGATGAAGTGACTGAGGCACAGAGAAGTTAAGTGACATGCCCAAGGTCACAGAGCAGTCACATGGCGGAGCCAGGATTAGAACCCCAGTCCTTCTGACTCCTAGGCCAGTGGTCTTTCCACTAGGTCATGCTACTTCTCCACCATTTGTCAGCTGTGTGATCTTGGGCAAGCCACTTAACTTCTCTGTGCCTCAGTCACCTCATCTGTAAAATGGGGATTAAGAATGTGAACCCCCCATGGGACAACCTGATCACCTTGTAACCTCCCCAGCACTTAGAACAGCGCTTTGCACATTGTAAGTGCTTAATAAATGTCATTATTATTATTATTATGTACTGCTGTGGAGAAAGAAATTCTTTGTAAGGGCTGTGGGGCAGCTTCACTGCAGGAGGGCCAAGATCTGACAAGCTGAACTCCATCCCATGAGATTTCAACACATGGGTGTTCAGTGCCGCCATTTTATCCATGTTGCCGCACTACTAACCACCCACACTCTGGCCAAAGTCCTAGGGAAAGAAAGCACCTGAAGGAGTTAGTTCTGTCACAACATCCCAGCTGCCTTACTGGAGCAAGGAACCCCAGCTACAAGTACCAGCAGGAAGAGCGAATGGGTGGTTCTCCAAGATCGGATCGGGCGGCCAACAAGAATGTGGTTTGGCAATTCGACAATGCCAACACTGATCAGGGGAAAGCGACCTGGTGATTATAAAACTACTTCCAGCACAACAACAGATGCCCCATCCTGACTGTGACAAAAGGAGTCCCATCTCAATGTGCGACGGGACAAACAGGTTAAGCATTTACAGTGGGGTGTCAAAGCTAGAGAGATCTGTAGATCTATTGGTTGTCATCCAACTGAATACTCTACTTATCGCCAAAGAAGCCATATGGCACTGTAAGGTATTCAGGTGGAGCATGGGTGTGGGGGAGAGGAGTGTCTGGGGAAAGACACTCAGAGAAAACCAAGAGAAAGAATGTCAGTGAACTTCAACCTTTTCCAACTAAAGCCAACTGAGGTAGCATGGCCTGATGGTTAAAGCAGGGGCCTGAGAGTCAGGGTTCTAATCCTGGTTCTGCCACTTGTCTGCTGTGTGACCTTGGGCAAGTCACTTCATTTCCTCTGTGCCTCAGTTCCCTCACCTGTAAGATGGGGGTTAACACTGTAAGCCCCATGTGGGACATGGATTGTGTCCAACCTGATACGCTTGTATCTACCCCAAAGCCCAGAACAGTGCCTGGCACATAGTATGCACTTAACAAATACCATAAAAAAAAACCCCTGCAAACTAAAGCACCTGGAACTCAGCAAAGGCCCTGTTCTTGCTTGATAAAACACAAGAGGTAGACAGGCCAGAGCTCTGAAAAAAAGAAGGTCTAGATTCATTCCCAGACTAAGCCTCACTTTTACTCTGCTCCTCTTCCCCTCCCCATCACCGCAACTCGCTCCTTTTGCTCTACCCCCCTCCACGCCCTATGACACTTGTGCATATATGTACATATTTGTAATCATAGTTCTATTTATTAATGATGCTTATATATCTATAATTCTTTTAATTTATAATGATGCTACTGATGCCTGTTTACTTGTTTTGATGTCTGCCTCCCCCCTTCTAGACTGTGAGCCCGTTGTGGGCAGGGATTGTTTCTATTTGTTGCTGAATTGTACTTCCCAAGCACTTAGTACCATGCTCTGCACACAGTAAGCATTCAATAAATATGATTGAATGAATGCATGAGGAGCAGGGAAATAATAATAATAATAATAATATTAAGTGCCTGTGTGCCAGGCACTGTACTAAGTACTAGAGTAGATACAAGGTAATTGGGTTGGACACAGTCTCTGTCCCACTTTGGGCTCAAAGTCTTAATCCCCATTTTAGAGCTGAGGGCCACCAGGAAACTGACCAGGAGTCTCCTGGAAGTGCTGTGAGAATCAGTTAATAAAGTGTTCTGGACACAATAGTGCTCATTAAATACAATGAAGTCCTCCAGAGTGAACAATAGCATTAGAACTCACAATTCCTGCCTTCAAGGAGCTTACACCCTATCCAGGAATATAATAATAATAATAATATTTGTTGCACACTTACTATGTGTCAAGCCCTGGTCTATGTGTCAGGCTGGGGTAGATACAAGGTTGGATGCAGTTCCTGTACCACATGGGGCTAAGAGTATAAGCAGGGTGAAGAACAGGTATTTAATCTCCATTTTACAGATGAGGCAACTGTAAAGTGATTTGCCCAAGGTCACAGAGCAGGCAAGTAATAATAATAATAATAATAATAATGGCATTTATTAAGCACTTACTATGTGCAAAGCACTGTTCTAAGCGCTGGGGAGGTTACAAGGTGATCAGGTTGTCCCACAGGGGGCTCACAGTCTTAATCCCCATTTTCCAGATGAGGGAACTGAGGCCCAGAGAAGTGAAGTGACTTGCCCAAAGTCACACTGCTGACAATTGGTGGAGCCGGGATTTGAACCCATGACCTCTGACTCCAAAGCCCGTGCCCTTTGCATTGAGCCATGCTGCTTCTCTAGTCGCAAGTGGTGAAACTGGGATTAGAACCCAGGTTCTCTGACTCCCAGCCCCATGCTCTTCTCACTAGGTCATGCCACTTCAATTAAAATAGCTCACAGGTAGGAGGAGAAAGTTAAAGAGGGTATGTCCAGACCTCAGATTCTCCCAGCTCTTCTCTTGAGTGTTTCCAAGAGACTCCTAGACACAAAATAATTATAGACAGGAAGAAAAGGAGAATGGAAAGAGATGGATAGGCTAATTAGTGTTTAAATAGTAGAGTGTAGAAGACTATATGTATATAAGTGCTATAGGTAGCTGTGCTCAAATGTGGAAGTGGTGTAAAAGTGCCGACATGGGCAGTTAGGAGGGTGTGGTTTGAAGAGGGGAGAAATTAATCTGGGCAGAATTCCTAGAGGAGATGGGATTTCACAAGAGCTTTGAAGATTGGGAAAGCTGTGGTTTGGCAGATTTGAAGGTAGAGGAGAGTTCCAGGTAGGAGAAAGGACGTTGTTACGGATTCAGAGGTGGGAAAGATGAGTACGATGCCCAGTGAGGTGAGCATGACAGAAATGAAGAGAGCGAGCTGGGGCGTGGAGGAAAAAGGGAGTGGATAGGTAAGAGGGAAAGGCCTGATGTCAAAACCACTGGTCAGGAGTTTCTGCTTTTAATGTGGAGAAGAATGGGCAACCACTGGAAGTTTTGGAGAAGTGGAGTGATGCTTTAGAAAAATGATCCAGCAGAGTGAAGACTGGAAAGGAGAGGGGAGAGATTGGAGGCAGGGAGGTTCGGGAGGATGCTGAAATCAATCAATCAATCAATCGTATTTATTGAGCGCTTACTGTGTGCAGAGCACTGTACTAAGCACTTGGGAAGTACAAGTTGGCAACATATAGAGACAGTCCCTACTCAACAGTGGGCTCACAGTCTAGAAGGGGGAGACAGAGAACAAAACCAAACATATTAACAAAATAAAATAAATAGAATAGATATGTACAAGTAAAATAAATAAATAAATAAATAGAGTAATAAATATGTATACATATATACAGCTGCTGTGGGGAAGGGAAGGAGGTAAGACAGGGGTTGGAGAGGGGGATGAGGGAGAGAGGAAGGAAGGGGGTCAGTCTGGGAAGGCCTCCTGGAGGAGGTGACCTCTCAGTAGGGCCTTGAAGGGAGGAAGAGAGCTAGCTTGGCGGATGGGCAGAGGGAGGGCATTCCAGGCCAGGGGGATGACGTGGGCCAGGGGTCGACAGCGGGACAGGCGAGAAAGAGGCACGGTGAGGAGATTAGCAGCAGAGGAGCGGAGGGTGCGGTGCGGGCTGGACTGCAGAAGGAGAGAAGGGAGGTGAGGTAGGAGGGGGCAAGGTGATGGAGAGCCTTGAAGCTGAGGGTGAGGAGTTTCTGCCTGATGTGCAGATTGATTGGTAGCCACAGGAGATTTTTGAGGAGGGGAGTAACATGCCCAGAGCGTTTCTGGACAAAGACAATAGTAAGCAACCCCGGGATATGATAAGTGCCTGAGCTGGGGGAGGTGGTCATTTGGAGGGAGGGAGAGGGAGAGGGAGAGGGAGAGGGAGAGAGAGAGAGAGAGAGAGAGAGAGAGAGAGAGAGAGAGAGAGAGAGGAGAGAGAGAGAGAGAGGAGCGAGAGAGAGAGAGAGAGAGAGAGAGAGAGAGAGAGAGAGAGAGAGAGAGAGAGAGAGAGAGAGAGAGCTGGTTCCAAGAAATAGCATGGTGGAAAAGCCTACAGGATTTATCAACAGAACGTGAGAGTTGAAAGAGACCAAAGTGTCGGGAATAACATCAAGGTTGGGGGCTTCAGAGCCGAGGGGGGTGGTAGTGTTGTCAACCCAGACTCCAGAAAAAGGCTGAGGACCATCTGCACTTTGTGCAGACACTGGGAGGGAAGGCCAAAGCACTCGTGCCGGGAACGTGTCTACCAACTGCATTGTATTGTACTCTCCCAAGTGCTTAATACGGAACTCTGCACACGACCCTGACCTGTCTCCTCCTCTGCAGTCTGGCATTTCCATATGCCTTCAGGACACCTCCATCTGGATGTCCCACCTCAAACTGAACCTGTCCAATACAGAACTCCTTATTTTTCCACCCTGTCTTTCCCATCAATGTAGATGATACCGCTATCCTCCCTATCTCACAAGCCTGTAACCTTGGCCTTGTCCTTGTCTCATCTCTCTCATTCAGCTCAGATATTCAATTCGTCAGTTTTACCTTAACAACATCATTAAAATCTGCCCTTTCCTCTCGATCCAAATTGCTACCATGTTGATCCAAGCACTTATCCTATCCCAACCTTCACTACTGCACCT
Source organism: Tachyglossus aculeatus (assembly GCF_015852505.1). Taxonomy (NCBI): domain Eukaryota; kingdom Metazoa; phylum Chordata; class Mammalia; order Monotremata; family Tachyglossidae; genus Tachyglossus; species Tachyglossus aculeatus. The sequence continues at coordinate 28,983,538 of NC_052079.1, read as the reverse complement.
GCCTCTTCACTGACTTCCCCATCTCAAGTTTCTCCCCACTCTGGTCCCTACTTCACTCTGCTGCCTGGATTGTTTTTCTACAAAACCATTCAGTGCATTTTTCCCCACTCCTCCAGAACTCCCAGTGGTTGCCCATCCACCTCTGCATCAAACAAACACTCCTCACCATTGACTTTAAAGCACCCAATCCCCTTGCCCCCTCCTACCTACCTCCCTGATTTCCTAATACAACCAAGCTCCCACACTTCTCTCCTCTAATGCCAACCTACTCACAGTATCGAGCCGCCCACCTCTTGCCCACATTCTGCCTCTGGCCTGGAACTCCCTCTTCTTCATATCCAACAGGTGATCACTTTCCCCCTCCTTCAAAGCTTTTTAAAAGCAAATCTCCTCCAAGAGGTCTTCTCTTACCAAGCCCTCATTTCCCCTTCCCCCATTCCCTTCTGCATCGTCCTTGCACTTGGATTTGCACCTTTTATTCACTCCTCTCTCCGCCTCATAGCACTCACATACATATCCGTCATTTATTACAGATTTATTAGACCACAAGAAACATCCTACTTACACTGTAAGCCCCATGCGGGACAGGAACTGTGTCTGACTTAATTAGTTTGCACCTACCCCAGCGCTTAGAACAGTGTTTGACACATAGTAAGTATTTAACAAATATATTTATCATTATTATTTAAATTAATGTCTGTCTCCCCCTCTAGACTGTAAGCTCATTGTTGGCGAGGAACATGTCTACCAACTCTGTTATATTGTACTCTCCCAAGTGCTTAGTACAGTGCTCTGCACATAGTAAGCACTCAGTCCCTGACCAAGCCCTCATTTTCTCCTCTCCCATTCCCTTCTATTTCACCCTTGCACTTTTTATTCACCTCTCCCCACAGCACTTATGTGCATATCCGTAATTTATTTATTTATATCGATGTCTAACTCCATCTCTAGACTGTAAGGTTCTTGTAGTCATGGACGTGTCTATCAACTCATCCCTGTATGCTCTGTGCTCTCCCAAGTGCTTAGTATAGTGCTCTACAAACAGTAAATGCTGATCAATAAATATGATAATAATGACAATAGTAATTATTAAGCACTTACTAATTCATTCCTTCATTTGATTGTATTTATTAATAATTTATTGAGTACTTATGGTGTGCAGAGCACTGTACTAAGCACTTGGAAAGTACAGTTCAGCAATAGAGACAATCCCTGCCCACACCAGGCTTACTTTCATTCATTCAATCATATTTACTGTTTGCAGAGCACTGTACTAAGCTCTGGGGTAGATACAGATAATCAGGTTGACACAGTCCCTGTCCCACATGAGGTCTACAGTTTTAATCCCCATTATACAGATGAGGTAACTGAGGCACAGAGAAGTTAAGTGACTTGCCCAGGGTCACACAGCTGACAAGTGGTAGAGTCAGGACTAGAAAGCATGACCTTCTGACTTTCAGGCCAATGCTCTATATGCAATACAACATTTTGTTCACTGGGGTGTCATGTTTTGAAAGGCATCACGTGCGCTCGTAATACTATTTAAATCAGTAATAACACTGTGCAATTGGGCATCCTCTCCCAATTTTAGTAGCTCAGAGAATAGATGAGTATTTTTTACTCCCTGTTATTGCTTAAGACAGAAAGAAACAAGCCTGGGGCAAAGTGAAGTTTGGGAAATTTTTCAAAGTAAACTTTTTAGTTACAAGATTATTCAATTGTAATTTATTGAGCAATCACAGTCCACCCCTCTCTATACTTGGTTCTAAGAATAGAGTGATCAATCAATAGTATTTATTGAGTGCCTTACTGTGTGCAGAACACTGGACTAAGCGCGTGGGAGGGTACAATAGTGTTAAGAGGAGGCGTATACAATCTAGCAGAGAGAAAGATGTGAAAGTAAATGATAGAATGTAGAGAGGACCTGGTCCCTGTTCCCACAGAGATTGCAATCTAGTCCAGGTATTATTATACTAGTCGAGTCTATCATTTTTTTTATGGCTCACAAAAGTGAATTTTAGTTACTTTTCCCTTCTCCTTTGTAAAAGTAACTTTTGGCGTGTCCAGATATTCACCTTCTTAGTGTATCCAGTTGTGAAACGATCCCCTAAATTGTAAGCTCCTCAAGGGAAGGGATCATGTTTACCAACTCTGTTTTACTGAACTCTCCCAAGCGCTTTAGTACAAGGCTCTACACACAGTAAGTGCTCAATAAATAACTGATTGATTGATTTTGTTGGCGTAATTGACGGCATGTTAATGTAGAATTGTATGTCTGGAAGAATCTTGACTCTGTAGTTCCACCTCTGCTTTCAGGAAGAATCACACATACGTCATCCCAAATGGAAGAGAGCCCTTTTCTTTAAGACCTCCAACAAGGATTTCTCAACCTCACCTAGTATGTTCCAGAAAATTTGCCTTATTCTTGCAAATAGCCTTGCCAACGATGTTGTTATCTTTGCCGGAGTAACAGGTTACATAGGCAAAGTGAAAGACGAAATCTATCTGAACCAAGAAAGCACCATCAGATCTCTTAATCAACAATCAAGGAAACTACAGTCAGAGAGCATTGCTCAAACTGTCGACTGTAGCTGGTACATTGTGGAAATCAATTGATGCTAACAGACTGAGACCACAGGTGATTCCTCTCTTTGAGTATATAATCGCCACTAACCCAGTAGGATTGCCTCACACTGAAACTTGGATAAGAGGAGCCATCTGAGTTCCCTGAGTCTCCAAAACCTTGTTGAAACTCATTCTGAAGGTGAGAGATTCAGGTTTTTGAGACCTGCTTATTCCTGCTAAAATAAGCTGGAGCCAATTGAGCCTTCTGCAAAACAGTTTCTGGTCTTTCAATCTGCCATTTGGAAAAGGTTGGATCTTTCTAAATTCAAAAGTAGTTTATGCTGTATAGTACTCTCCCAAATGCTTAGTATAATGCTCTGCACCCAGTAAGTGCTCAATAAATGTGATTGACTGACTGACCACTAAAAATCTTCCCTGTGTAGCATATTGTTCCTTTCAGGGCTGGTAAGGGATTTCTCCAGCTCACAGATTTGTGAATTGGAGCAAATCTTGTGGTAGCCTCTCCATGTTCTGAAGAAAGTATTAGTTTCCTTGTAAAATTATGCATATTTCACATCTTTTCCTTGGAATTACTGCAAGAAGTTCCTTTTGTGGGAGCCATTTTATTCAAATTAGATTTCTGAGATGGGAACCTTCTTGCTAAAATATCCCAAAAGGGAAGCAAAAGGATCCCTCCACCAAACCAGACATTTGGAAGGAACATGGGAAACCACAGTCCGAATATAAGATCTGCATAAATCTCAGTGAATGTCAGTCCGTCAACTGTATTTATTGAGAGCTTGGGAGAGTACCATATGCTGAAAAAGAATATTTCCAAGTGGAAATCTGAGCCAGGAAATAATGTTTTGCTAAAAAAAATTTACTCAAAAAGGCACTCAATTAGCTGTCTCTCCCCAATCTATCCTCTCTCCCACTACAACGTAGCCCACACGTTTTGCTCTGCTAATACTAACATACTCACTGTGCCTCATCCTCATCTCTCTCATTGTTGACCCTTTGTTCATAGCCTCCCTCCTGCTTGAAATTTCCTCCCCTTTCCTCTCTCTTCATGTCTGACAGACCAGCCTTCTTCCCATCTAAAAAACCCTATGAAAATCCCATCTCCCCTAGGAAGCTTTTCCTATCTAACTCTCTCAACTTTCTTTCCTATCTCTCCCTCTCAACTCCTCATGCTGTTTTCCCTTCCTACTGCATCACCTACACCCTTGAGTTCATATCCCTTAAGCATTTAGGTACACACTCCCCCCTTCCCCGCCCCACCACAGCACACTTGGCCCTCGACATCACTTGTGTATATTTCTTCATACACAGTTGCTTCCCTTTCCTGTAATTTCCAGTCTATAACCCCAGATTGAGCCCCCTTTTTCCTCTCCTCCTCCCCATCCCCCCCGCCCTACCTCCTTCCTCTCCCCACAGCACCTGTATATATGTTTGTACAGATTTATTACTCTATTTTACTTGTACATATTTACTATTCTATTTACTTTGTTAATGACGTGCATCTAGCTTTATTTCTATTTATTCTGATGACTTGACATCTGTCCACATGTTTCGTTTTGTTGCCTGTCTCTCCCTTCTAGACTGTGAGCCCATTGTTGGGTAGGGACCGTCTCTGTATGTTGCCAACTTGTACTTCCCAAGTGCTTAGTAAAAGTGCTCTGCACACAGTAAGCGCTCAATAAATATGATTGAATGAATGAATGAATTTAACAGTTAACATAATTACCATTATTTAATGTTTATCTTCCCCATAAGATTCTAAGCTCCTTGAGTTGAGGGCAGGAATCAAGTTGACTTATGCTTTTTTACTCTCCCAAGCTCTTAGTATAGTGCTCTTCATATAGTAAGTGCTCAGTAACTACTGTTGATTGAAAGCAAGAGAAAATTCAGATTAAAATCACAAACACAAAAATAAATCAGAAGCTCCTACTTACTTCCTCAGTCTACCTTCCCACACAGCTTGATTCCATGCCAAGAGAGAAATTCACAACCCTTAAGTCCTTAGGCCACGGCTGGGATCCGAATTGGAGGTGCTCCCTCCCCTAGCAGTGTCAGCGAGTCAAAGAGGCGAGGATTCCTTACTTGGCTGTCCCAGAAAATTGTGGGGGCTGGCTCCACACAGAACAGTCCTTTACAACTATGAAGTATGGTGAATCTGCCTCCTAGGAACTGTAGTTTTATGCTGTCCTTCTCTGTAATCCCCTTGCCACCACCAACAGAACCTCGGAGCGGATGTTTTATAGTCACGCGGTTCTCACCATTGACTCTATGGCCTACAGGACAGCAGTCTGACAGAACATGTTGAAGCCCTGCCTCCTCCTGTACATGGAAGCCGACAGCATTGGTCTCCTAGCCCTTGGATAACTCTGAGGAAGTGGTTACTAGCCCTAAGACCACAAGAACCAGCCAGATGGCATTCAGTGATACCAGTTCATTGGATGTGACACTGTGCCTCTTCACATCTCCCAAACATGCCGAACTGGGCCACAGAAAGTAGTGGGGTCTAGTGGAAGAGCATGGGCCTGAGTGCCAGAGGACTGGGTTCTAATCCTGACTCTCCCACCTGTCTGCTGTGTGAACTTGGGCAAGTAACTTCACTTCTTTGGTCCTCAGTTACCTCATCTGTAAAATTGGGATTGAGAGAGACCCACATGGGATAGGGACTGTGTCCAACTCGATTTGCATGGATCCACCCCAGCGCTTAGTACAGTGCCTGGCACATAGGAAGTTCCTAAGAAATATCATTATTATTATTACTACTAAATATTTGGGAGAGTATAACACGACTTGGGAAAATGCAATGAAATAGAGTTGATGGATATGATCCCTGCGCACAGTGTGGTTGCAGTCTACAGAGGGAGACAGACATTAAAATAAATTACAGATGGGGGGAGAAATAGAACAGTATAAGGATGTTTACATAAGCGCTTTGAGGCTGTGGTGAGTATCAAAGTGCTTAAGGGGTTCACAGCCAAGTGCATAGACAACACAAGGGAGGGTTGATAGGGAAAATGAGGCGAAGGCTTTTTGGAGGGGATGAAATTTTAGGATGGTTGTGAAAGTGGGGAGAGTGTCAATGGGGAGGGGCTTCCAGATCCAAGGGAGGATGTGGACAAGGGGTCAGCGTCAGGATGGGCCAGATGGAGGTACAGAGAGTAGGTTGGAGTTAGATGGCTGGAGTGTGCGACTTGGGTTGTAGTAGAAGATGAGAGAGATAATATAGGAAGGAAAGAGGTGATTGCTTTAAAGTTAATAGTCAGGAGTTTCTGTTTGAGGTGGAGGTGGATGGGCAATGATTGACAGTTTTTGAGCTATGGGGAGACATAGACTGATGGGGTTTTTTTGAAAAACGATCAGGGCAGCAGAGTGATGTACAGTGAAAGACAGGAGTTAGGGAGGTAAGCAAGGAGACTCGTGCGGTTGTCAAGGTGGGAAATGATAAGTGCTTGGATCAGTGTAGTAACAGCTTGGAAGGAGAAGAATCATTCCAGCAATCAATCGTTGCTATTTATTGAGTTCTTACTTTATGCAAAACACTGCATTAAGCACTTGGGAGAATACAGTAGAATAAGTAGATATGATCTCTGCCCTCAAAGGATTTCCAATCTACTGTATTATAATGCATACTACTGTGAAGTCGAGGCACTACTGATTTGAGATGCTCAGTTATGTTCCTGGGCATCAACCTTTGAGGCATACCCACAGGGGAGAGAAGCAGTGTGGTCTACTAGATAGAGCACGGGCCTGGGAGTCCGAAGGACCTGGGTTCTAATCCCCTCTCTGCCTCATCTGCTGTGTGTGACCTAGGGCAACTCATTTCACTTTTCTGTGCTTCAGTTACCTCATCTGTAAAACGGGGATTAAGACTGTAAGCCCCAAGTGGCATATGGACTGTGTTCAACCTGATTAGCCTGTATCTATCCCAATGCTTAGTACAGTCCTAGACAATAGACTGTCCCCTCATTGTCCCCTGTAAGCTCATTGTGGATAGGGAATGTCTACCAACGCTGTTATTTTGTACTCTCCCTAGCTCTTAGTACCGTGCTCTGGACACAGTAAGCATTCAATTGAATGATTGATGGCATGTAGTAAGTGCTTAACAAGCACCAATGTTTTTTAAAAAAAGAAATTAGAACGTGACACTCACTACTCAGTATCCTTATTAGAGACATGGGGAAGGAGCCGACATTATGGCCATTGAGGTTGCAGATAAAATCAGGCAAGATGGCTAATATTTTGGTAAACAGGAATAAAATTCTTAATTGGTCAATGAAGAAAATTAGCCTCCAAAAATACAATGAATTCAACAGAGAGTGTACAATATAGGCTGTAGAAAGACAGCTAGGTCTAAGGATAGTAGAAACAGACTTAAAGAGGTCTTAATTGACCAAGGGCTGAATATGAATCAAAAATATAACACTACTATTTTAAAATCAGATTCCAATGGAAATAGGAAAATCAATAATTCCCTCTACTGATGGAATATTTGCTGTATTCTGCAATTGTTTTTCACTCAGTCCCTTCAAATATCCGTCTCCCAGTTTTGCTGGTTTAACTGTTGGCTATGTTTATATGGGCAAGTTTCCCAGAGAATTGCACAACTTTCCAGGAAACGTGTCTATATTTGTTTGTTCTGATTGGCTGGTTTAGTTAGGGTTGATCCCAGGTTCACTTGATGTATGGGGTCGAAGCTGGAGAATTGCTTTGCTATTACATGCAAAATCTGGGTGATCTAGTAAAGTCTAAGGATTGCCAAAGGATTGAGAAGCAACGTAGCCTAGTGGATAGAAGATGGGCCTGGGAGTCAGAGCTCCACCACTTCTCTGCTGTGTGACCTTGGGCAAGTCACTTCACTTCTCTGTGCCTCAGTTACCTTATCTGTAAAATGAGGGTTATGATCATGAGCCCCACCTGGGACATGGACTAAGTCCAACCAACTCCTTGCCATCAGCTGAGAAGCACTTAATCACTTTGAGTACTCAATCACTTTGCCCCTCAACCTTACCTCCCTGATTTCCTACTACCACCCAGCCCAAACACTTTGCTCTTCTAATTCCAACCTACTCAGTGTATCTCGATCACCACCGACATCTCGTCCTCGCCCTGCCCCTGGCCTGGAATACCCTCCCTCTTGAAATCCAGCAGATATCACTCTTCCCACCTTCAGAACCTTAGTAGAAACACATCTCCTCCAAGAGGCCTTCCCCAACTAAGCCCTGATTTCCTCTTCTCCCACTCCCTTCTGCATCACCCTTGCACTTGGATTTGCTCCCTTTTTTCATCCCTTCCTCAGCCCCACAGCACTTTTGTACGCATCCATAACTGGCCCAGTATTTTCCCCATGGAGGTAAGTGGTGATGTCGGCTAAAGTAAGTGAGGGGCTGGGGTTGGCTTTTGACTCAAATCAGACCTTTCAGCAGCACAGCAGCCTAGAGGCTCTACCTCCATACCACCAGATCCCTATCATTTTGGTGTATTCAATCAATCAGCCATATTTATTGAGAACTTGCTGTATGCAGAGCACTGTACTAAGTGTTTGGGAGAGCACAATATAACAGAGTTGGTAAACATATTAAATAAATAAATTATGGCTATATCCGTAAGTGCTGTGGGGCTGAGGGAAGGGTGATTAAAGGGTGCAAATCCAAGGGCAGTGTTTCATTCATTCAATCATATTTATTGAGCACGTACTGAGTGAAGAGCACTGTACTAAACGCTTGGGAGAGTACAATACAACAATAAACAGTCTTATTCCCTGCCCACAACTAGCTTACAGTCTAGATGAGGGGAGACAGACATCAAAATAAATAAATAAAATGACAGATATGTGCATAAGTGCTGTGAGGCTGGGAGGGGAGAACAGCAAAAAGAGTAAGTCGAGGCGAAGCAGAAGGGAATAGGAGATATAGAAAAGTGGGGCTTAGTCTGAGAAGGCCTCTTGGAGGAGATGTGCCTTCAGTAAGGCTTTGAAGTGGGGGGAGAGTAATTGTCTGTCAGATTTGAGGAGGGAGGGCATTCCAGGCCAGAGGCATAATGTGGGCTAGAGATTGGCGTGAGAGTGGTGAGACTGAGGCACAGTGAGAAGGTTAGCATCAGAGGAGCGGAGTGTGTGGGCTGGGTTGTAGTAGGAGAGTAGCAAGGTGATTAGGAGGGGGCAAGGTGGTGGAAGGCTTTAAAACCAATGGTGAAGAGTTTTTGTTTGATGTGGAGGTGGATGGGCAACAACTGGAGTTTTTTTGAGGAGCAGCTGACAGGTCCTGAACATTTCTGTAGAAAAATGATCCTGACAGCAGAGTGAAGGGTGGATTGGAGTGGGGAGAAACAGGAGGCTGGGAGGTCAGCAAGGAAGCTGAGGCAGTAATCCAGGGTGGATAGGATGAATGATTGTATTAACATGGTAGCAGTTTGGATGAAGAGGAAAGGGTAGATTTCAGTGATGTTATGAAGGTGGGACTGACAGGATTTAGTGATGGGTTGAATATGTGGGTTGAATGACAGAGAGGAGTCAAGGATAACACCAAGGTTATGAGCTTGTGAGACAGGAAGGATGGTGGTGCTGTCTACAGTGATGGGAATATCACAGGGAGGACAGGGTTTGGGTGGGAAGACAGGAGCTATGTTTTGGACATGTTATGTTTGAGGTGATGGGAGGACATCCAAGTAGAGATGTCTTGAAGGCAGGAGGAGATGCAAGACTGGAGAGAGGGAGAGAGATCACGGCTGGAGATGTAGATTTGGGTATCATCCCTAGAGGGGTAACACAGAAGGGAGTGGGAGTAGAGGAAATAAGGGCTTGGTCAGGGAAGGCCTCTTGGAGGAGATAAGCCTTCAATAAGGTTTTGAAGGTGGGGAGAGAGATCGTCTGTCAGATACGAAGAGGGAGGGCATTCCATGCCAAGAGGTGGGATGCAGGCAAGAGGTCAGCGGTGAGATAGATAGATGAGATCAAGGCACAGTAAGCAGATTGGCTTTAGAGGAGTGAAGTGTACAATCCTTATGTGACTTTTGAAAGGTAATATGAAATACATCCTTACCCTCCTTTGGGTTTAACTGTTCTGAATGAGAAGCTAGAATTAAAATTAACATCCCCACTCTGATTTCCACATAACTGCACTGTAGTATATTTTCATTAGTAATGTGATTCTTATTTTGTTTTTCTGGTTTACTGCTCAGAAAAAAAATATATGTTAAATGTCTCCTCAGGAGATAAATATTGGTATTCATTTGTCATTTTTGTCAGAACTCTCAAACATACATTAATGAGGCTTCCTCTTGTTAAATCAGGTTGGTAGACTATGAGTCTATTCATGTGGGACAGGGACTGAATCTGACCTGATTATCTTATATCTACCTCAGCACCTAGCATGGTTTTTGGCACATAGTAAGTACTTAAATACCTCTATTGTTATTATAATTATTATTATAAGTAGTAGAAACTATTAAATCAATCAATCAGGGGCATTTATCGAACATTGACTATGTGCACAGCACTGTTGTTCTAACCGCTTGGGGGAGTGTGATACAAAAGAATTAGCAGACACGTTCCCTGCCCATAATGAGCTTTCAGTCTAGAAGTCTCAGTCACTTCTATGTGAAAGCAAGCTACAGTCTCTAGATGAAAGATGTATCCCATTGGCTTTAAAGCACACAGTCACCTTGCCTCATCCCACCTCACCTAGCTACTCTCCTCCTACCACCCAGCAGGCGCACTTTGCTCCTCTAATTGCTAACCTTTTCACTCTGCCTCCATTTCCTCTATGTCTCTGCCAACCTCTCACCCACATCCTGCCTTAAATGCCCTCCCTCCTCATATCTGACATACAATTACTCTGCCTTCCCTCAAAGCCTTATTGAAAGCACATCTCCTCCAAGAGGCCTTCCCTGACTAAGCCCTCCTTTCCTCTTCTCCCACTCCCTTCTGCATCGCTCCAACTTGCTCCCTTTAGTCATCCCCCCATCCAGCCCCACAGCACTTGTATACATATCTGTGATTCATTTATTGATAATAATAATAATAATGGCATTTATTAAGCGCTTACTATGTGCAAAGCACTGTTCTAAGTGCTGGGGAGGTTACGAGGTGATCAGATTGTCCCACGGGGAGCTCAAAGTCTTCATCCCCATTTTACAGATGAGGTAACTGAGACACAGAGAAGTTAAGTGACTTGCTCAGTCACACGGCTGACAACTGGCAGAGCTGGGATTTGAACCCATGACCTCTGACTCCAAAGCCCATGCTCTTTCCACTGAGCCACGCTGCTGATACTAATGTTTGTCTCCCTATCTAGACTGTAAGCTCTTTTGGGGCAGGGAACGTGTTTGTTTATTCTTAGATTGTACTCTCCCAAACCTTAGTACAGTGCTCTGCACATAGTAAGTGCTCAACAAAGGAGAAGCAGTGTGACTCAGTGGAAAGAGCACAGGCTTGGGAGTCAGAGGTCATGGGTTCTAATCTCGGCTCCCCCACATGTCTGCTGTGTTACCTTGGGCAAGTCACTTCACTTCTCTGACCCTCAGTTACCTCATATGTAAAATGGGGATTAAGACTGTGAGCCCCATGTGGGACAATGTGATCATCTTGTATCCCCCACAGCGCTTAGACAGTGCTTTGCACATAGTAAGTGCTTAATAAATGCCATCATTATTATTATGATGATTGACTGACATCCCACTCATATGTGTATACATATATATATATACCCCATTCACTTGGGTTGTACTAAAACTTGTCATATGAATCAATTAATCATTGGTATTGATTGAGCGCTTACTTTGTGCAAAGCACTATACTAAGTGATTGGGGAAGTACAGTGCAACAAGATTAGCAGACACATTCCCTGCCCACAATGAGCTTACAGTCTAGGATGAAGATCCACTACTTAAAAAAGTCGAGTTCTGAGCCTTTGAAAATATGTCATCTAAGATGTTTAAAGGATGTCTGGAATTTTTTTCTGGACTATTAAGTTTCATTCACTATTGGCTGACAAACAGAGGCAGAGTGGTACTTAAATGATCTGAGCCCTTATTCCTGCAATCGCCCAGTAAAAGACACCCCTGCTGAGATACAAACATCTGAAAGTCAGCAATTTTGCACTGGGCATTTCAAACAACCTCACCACAACATAACTGCTGTTAATAAATAACAGACTTTAAGGGTCACAGTGCCTTTTTAGCAATTTAAAAACAATTTTTTGAAGCAAAACGAGGGGAAAAAGCTAACCACAATGGCTGATGAGCTATTGAGCAGCTCTTGTGGGTACTTGGTTACAGATACTTCCAATATTAATATAGAGGGTCCTTTGCTGGGCTCCACATCAAGACATTTTCCATATTTGCAGCATTTGTTAAGCAAAACCTTCATTTGGTCAACTAACATTGCGACACATTGTTGATGGAGAACCCCAAACATTTCCTAGTTAGGTCCCAAATGACTCTGGACCGACAGGTCCTCCTAGACTGTAAGCTCGTTGTGGGCAGAGAATGTGTCTCTTCATTGTGATATTGTACCCTCCCAAGCGTTTAGCACAGTGCTCTGCACACAGTAAGCACTCAATAAATACGACTGACTGATTTGGTAATTTATGAGAAGACTACCTATATCCAAGAAGGAAGCACTTCCCAGCTAATTCCCACATTCCCTGCCATGTCATCCTACTAATCAATTATGTATACATTGATTTAGGTACTCTATTCTACTTGCATCTATGTTTCTCTCCCAGCTCAATTTATGTCTATCTGACCACCCCCCGATTATTGGATCTTCTAGCCTGTGAGCCCGTTGTTGGGTGGGGATTGTCTCTGCTTGTTGCCCAATTGTACTTTCCAAGCGCTTAGTACAGTACTCTGCACAAAGTAAGCACTCAATAAATACGAGTGAATGAATGGGTGAATGAATGGATCCATAAGGGCAGAAACCACAGGTTTCGTTTTCTTATACTCTGCCATGTGCCTAGAAAAATGCTCTGCACATAATGCTGTGAAGGGAAAAGAAGAAATGAATGGCCCAAGTGAAATTTTGAAGTGTTAGTTCCTATTTATATTTTATGAAACTTTAACTCAGTATTTGAGAAGCACCAAATTGTCTCTCCCTTAGGTACTGCTATGATTGGCTGTCAGCAGAGTGACTGAGTCTGTGAGGGAATATAAAAGAGCAGTTTGGATGTGTTTAAGTGTGCTTGTGTTTATATAATTCTGTACCTCTCATTTTCCCGCTAGGGAAGCAGCGTGGCCTGATGGATAGAACATGGGCCTGAGAGTCATCTTTGTTCTAATCCTGGCTCTGCCACCAGTCTGCTGTGTGACCTTCGGCGAATCACTTCACTTCTCTGGGCCTCAATTGCTTCATCTGTAAAATGAGGATCGAAACTGTCAGCCCCAAGTGGGACAGGAACTGTGTCCAACCTGATTTGCTTGTTTCCACCCAGAGCTTAGTACAGTGCCTAGTACATAGTAAGCACTTAACAAATACCACAGTTATTAGTATTATTTCCGGCTACCTGTGTGTCTCTCTACACATGCCCCTCTCTATGCCTGTTACATCTGTTATTTTCTCTCTCTCTCTGTGTCTTTGTGTGGGTCTTATATTGCTGACTGCATCTGTGGCACCCTTAAGCCTCTGCATATGAGTCTCTTTGTGTCTTTCTTTGCATCCCTCTCCCTCTATGTCTGTGCTCCTGAGCCACTCTGTGCCTCTCAGGTCCCTCTCACTAAAAATAATAATGATGATGGTATTTGTTAAGCGCTTACTATATGTCAAGCACTCTTCATTCATATTTATTGAGTGCTTACAGTGCTCAGGGCACTGTATTAAGCACTTGGGAGAGTACAATACAACAATAAGCAGACACATTCCCTCCCTACAAGAAGCTTACAGTCTCGAGTCTAGTCTATTCTAAGCGCTCAGGTGGATATAAGCTAATCAGGGTGGACACAGTCCCTGTTCCACATAGAGATCACGGTTTCAATACCTATTTTACAGATGAGATAACTGTGGCACAGATAAGTGAAGCGACTTGCCCCACAGCAGAACGTTGGAGGAGCCAGGATTAGAACCCAGGTCCTTCTGACTCCCAGGCCTGTGGTCTACCACTAGGTCTTAACTGTTTCTCCCTAGCTCTCCTTCCCCCATCCATATATTTTTGGCTTTCTTGCCTGCTTGGCACATACCCTGTGTAGATCCCATCCCCAGGGAGAATCCATACACCCTAGAGGCTCCACTCCCTAACCCACTTTAAGCATCTTAATTTAGCGTGAAGAGTGGAAAATCCATAAAAGCAATGGAGCCAAGCAGCATTTTTCACTACTTACAACACATTTACAAGAGAACAAGAGCTAATTCAATAGTGAACTGGGGTGGGAAGATGTTGTCATGGGGCTTTTCTGTGGTGCCTTTCTTGACAGCAGCGGATGGAAGAGAGGGTGACCTGTACAGTGGCATGGAACCGAACATTTCAGTTGTCCAGGGACAGCAGTCTTGTCATGGGTAAGTGGGGTATTTCTTGGACAGAGAAGCGCTACACTGGCTCATAATAATAATAATAATATTCATTCATTCAATCATATTTATTGAGTGCTTACTATGTGCAGAGCACTGTACTAAGTGCTTAGGATAGTACGATATAATAATAAACACACACATTCTCTGCCCACGATGAGTTTGTTAAGTGCTTATTATGTGCCGAGGACTGTTTTAGGTGCTAGGGTAGATACAAGATAATCAGGTCCCATATGGGGCTCTCAGTCTAAGTAGGAGGGAGAACAGGTATTAAATCCCGAGTGTAAAGATGGGGTGCTGTGGCACAGAGAAGGTAAGTGACTTACAGTTCTCACAGCAGGCAAGCAGGGGCCAAGATTAGAACCCAGATCCTTTGACTCCCAGGCTCGTACTTTTTTCCACTAATAATAATAATAATAATAATAATAATAATAATAATAATGGTTTTTGTTAAGCGCTTCCTATGTGCAAAGCACGGTTCTAAGCACTGGGGAGGTTACAATCAATCAATCAATCAATTGTATTTATTGAGCACTTACTGTGTGCAGAACACTGTACTAAGCGCTTGGGAAGTACAGGTTGGCAACATATAGAGACGGTCCCTACCCAACAGTGGGCTCACAGTCTAGAAAGGGGAGACAGAGAACAAAACCAAACATATTAACAAAATAAAATAAATAGAATAGATATGTACAAGTAAAATAAATCAATATATAGAGTAATAAATATGTACAAACATATATACATATATGCAGGTACTCTGGGGAAGGGAGGTAAGGTGGGGGGAATGGAGAGGGGGAGGAGGGGGAGAGGAAGGAGGGGGCTCAGTCTGGGAAGGCCTCCTGGAGGAGGTGAGCTCTCAGTAGGGCCTTGAAGGGAGGAAGAGAGCCAGCCTGGCTGACGTGGGGAGGGAGGGCATTCCAGGCCAGGGGGATGATGTGGGCCAGGGGTTGACTGCGGGACAGGCGAGAACGAGGCACGGTGAGGAGATTAGCAGCAGAGAAGCGGAGGGTGCTGGCTAAGTTGGAGAAGGAGAGAAGGGAGGTGAGGTAGGAGGGGGTGAGGTGATGGAGAGCCTTGAAACCGAGAGTGAGGAGTTTTTGCCTGATGCGTAGGTTGACTGGTAGCCACTGGAGATTTTTGAGGAGGGGAGTAACATGCCCAAAGCATTTCTGCACAAAGATGATCCGGGCAGCAGCGTGAAGTATAAACTGAAGTGGGGAGAGACAGGAGGATGAGAGATCAGAGAGGAGGCTGATACAGTAGTCCAGTTGGGATAGGATGAGAGATTGAACCAGCAAGGTAGTGGTTTGGATGGAGAGGAAAGGGAGGATCTTGGCGATGTAGTGGAGGTGAGACCAGCAGGTTTTGGTGATTGATTGGATGTGGGGGGTGAATGGGAAGGCAGGGTCAAGGATGACACCAAGGTTGCAGCTTGTGAGATGGGAAGGATGGTAGTGCCATCTACAGTGATGGGAAAGTCGGAGAGGGCAGGGTTTGGGAGGGAAGATAAGGAGTTCAGTCTTGGACATACTGGCGGGCAGACATCCAGATGGAGATGTCCTGAAGGCAGGAGGAGATCCGAGCCTGAAGGGAGGGAGAGAGAGCAGGGGCAGAGATGTAGATTTGGGTGTCATCAGCATAGAGATGATAGTTGAAGCCATGGGAGCGAATGAGTTCACCAAGGGAGTGAGTGTAGATAGAGAAAAGAAGGGAACCAAGAACTGACCCTTGAGGAACCCCTACAGTAAGGGGATGAGAGGGGGAGGAGGAGCCCACAAAGGAGACTGAGAATGAAGGGCTGGAGAGATAAGAGGAGAACCAGGAAAGGACAGAGTCTGTGAAGCCAAGGTTGGATAGGATGGTGAGAAGGGGATGGTCTTTGATAAGGCTGGAGAAACAAAGCAGTAGGGAACCCATTAACTGATATGTTTGCTGTTACCCAGCTTTTGATGGGGTGAGTGTTGGGGGGATGGAAGACATGTGGCAGAGCCACGATTAAAACCCAGGTCCTCTAACTCCCAGGCCCATGCTCTTTCCACTAGGCCATGCTACTTCTTCTTCTTTGACCTCAAAACCAACAAAACCAACGATGGAAGTAAACTTATTTTTACTGTTATGCTGGGACACTAATAGTAATAATAATGGTATTTGTTAAGTACTTACTATGAGATAGGCACTGTACTAAATGCTGGGGTAAGATACCATCAAATCAGGTTGGACACAGTCCCTGTCTCACATGAAGCTCACAGTCTTAATCCCCATTTTACAGAGGAGGGAACCAAGGCCCAGAGAAGTGAAGCGACTTGCCCAAGGTCATATAGCTGACCAGTGGCAGAGCCAGGATTAGAACCCAGGTCCTTCTGACACCCAGGCTCATCCTCTATCCAGTAGGCCATGCTGCTTCTCACTTAGATGGACACTGAAGAAAATAGCCATGATGTCGCTTTCATTACACCAGGCACTGACATCATGGCTGGATTAATCCACAGGCTTTATGGGTGATGGGGGCAGCGAAGGGGGGGTCCCTGAGGAACAGAAAATGGGAGATATTGGGCTGTTGGCAAGCATAAAGTGAGTTGGGACAGAGATGGAGGGTGAAGGCTGGGTGAATTTGTGGGCTCTCAAGGGAACATGGCTCCCTTGGACTTGGACCAATGACCTCCTTCTTGCCAAATCCAGTGGCTCCTACTCCATCCTAATCCTCCTTGACCTCTCAGATGCCTTTGACACCTTCTCCTCAACACTATCCAACCTTGGCTTCACTGACTCCGTCCTCTCCTGCAGCGTGGCTTAGTGGAAAGAGCATGGGCTTGGGAGCCAAAGGTCATGGGTACTAATCCTGGCTCTGCCACTTGTCTGATGTGTGACCTTGGGCAAGTCACTTCACTTCTCTGTCCTCAGTTAGCTCATCTGTAAAATGGGGATTAAGACTGTGAGCCCCACATGGGACAACCCGATTACCTTGTATCTACCCTAGCGCTTAGAATAGTGTTTGGCACATAGTAAGCACTTAACAAATACCATTATTATTATTATCATTATTATTATTATTATTATTATTGTTATTATCTCTCTGTCCATTCATTCTCAGTCTCCTTCATGGGCTCGTCCTTCCCTTCTCATCCCCTAACTGTAAGGGTTCCTCAAGGTTCAGTTTTTGGTCCCCTTCTATTCTCCATCTACACTCACTCCCTTTGCTCCCATGGCTTCAACTATCATCTCCATGCAGATGACACCCATATCTATATCTCCTCTGCTGTTCTTACCCCCTCCCTCCAGGTTCGCATCTCCTCCTGCCTTCAGAACATCTGTACTTGGATGTCCTCCCGCCACCTCAAACTCAACATGTCCAAAACAGAGCTCCTTACCTTTCCTCCCAAACTCTGCCCCCATACGCTTTACAGTGCTCTGCACACAGTGAGCATTCAATAAATATGATTGAATAAATAGGATTGAACGAATGCAGGACAAGGACAGTGTCTGACGTAACTAACCTGCACCAACCCCAGGGCTCAGAACAGCTCTTGACACATAGTGCACACTTAACAAGTACCATTGGACAAATGAACAGCTGGTACTGCTGGTGGCCAACTACTAGGTGCTCTGCAGGCTGAGCCCTGTGCCTTGGCCCGGGCACTGTATCGGGACTACCTCCAACCCTTCACACCCTCAACTCTGAGCACCACCCCCTGAATCCAGTTTGGGACAGTCCCATCTCCATGCCCTTATGGATTCTCCAAGCCAAAGCCCCCAATCCCACAACTCCACAACTCCTGGATCAGATGTCCCACCGCTCCCCATCCTGATATTTCCACAGAGGGAGGTTCAGTGCCAACTCCATAAAAGAAAAAACCACCCACTTCCTAATTATTCATTGTGGGACGGCATGCTGGGACTTATTATTTTACCGATATGGTGTATCAGACCAGTCCAGTTTACTTTCACTTCTGCAAGACACGCTACATTTAAGTAAGACCCCTCCTGATTATTTTTAATGTGAAGTTAATAGAGAATAAAAGAAATTTACTCAGAACCATGAGGCATTTCTTCCAGAGTAAATCCTGTTTCAAAAGCAGTATGAGGATGAATGATGCAGGGAACATGTCTACCAACTCTCTTATATAGTACTCTCCCAAGTGCTTAATACAGTGCTCTGAACACAGAAAACACTCAATACATACCATTAATAATAATGGTGATAAAAATAAAGACTTTAGACTCTAATTCTATATTTAATAATAATAATGATGATGATGGCATTTATTAAGCGCTTCCTATGTGCAAAGCACTGTTCTAAGTGTGGGGAGTTTACAAGGTGATCAGGTTGTCCCACGGGGGGTTTACAGTCTTAATCCCCATTTTACAGATGAGGGAACTGAGGCACAGAGAAGTTAAGTGATTTGCCCAAAGTCACACAGCTGACAATTGGCAGAGCCAGGATTTGAACCCATGACCTCTGACTCCAAAACCCATGCTCTTTCCACTGAGCCATGCTGCTTATCTAAGGGCAGTTGATGGTACAACTGAAAATGATTTCTCCTCCTTTATATTTTTCTTTTTTCTGAGGATCTTTGGGTTAAACAAAATTAGCTTTTGAGGATTTCAGTCCCTCTTGCTGCTCATTTTCCTGTTCTGAAGTTATTAATTACTTCCTTAGCCATCGTTTGTCATATTAGAAGTCATTTCTAATGGGAACAAATGAGCCCTTGAGAAACATTTTGAATACTACTATTTTTAGTCAGAAACAACAGTAACAGAGAATGCAGACAGCTTGTAAGTGCAATTGTTTCTAAATACTGTGGAATGTTTTTCGTTCGGGTGTTGGCAACTCCTAAATATAATCCTCCTTAAAAAAACATCCCAGGGTACCATTTTCGTCTAAGGAATTTGGTCCTCCTTTATTTAATAAAAAGATTAAAATGGGCTTCTTTCACTAGCAAATGGTTCTGTTTTAGACATACTGTCCTATGTGACAATTTAGTACCGTTCCATTTGATTACAATACTTGCAGTGATTTGCTTTGGAAAAAAACCATTGGTTTTTCTATTAATATTAAGCATTCTACCTTTTTTATATTGGTTGAGTACAAATTAAGTCAGCACTAACTATTGAAAGAGGGGGTGATTGCTTTTCTAATGCTGTTCACTCCCAATGCAAAATCCTAAAGGAAGCTTGGATGGCCATCTGGATCACTGGCTGAATTGAGCTTGGCCTAGTGGACAGATCATGGGCCTGGGCCTCAGAAAGACCTGGGTTTTTAGCCCAGCTCAGTCCCTTGTCCGCTGTGTGAACTTGGGCAAGTCACTCTACTTCTCCACGGCGCAATTCCCTCAGCTGTAAAATTGGGATTAATATTGTGAATCCAATGTGGAACATGGACTGTGTCCAACCTGATTAGCTTGTGTCTAATAGGGAAGCAGCCTGGCATAGTGGATAGAGAGCAGGGGCCTGGGATTCAGAAGGTCATGTGTTCTAATCCTGACTCCTCCACTTTGCTGTGTGGCTTTGGGCAAGTCACTTCACTTTGGAGTGCCTCAGTTACCTCATCTGTAAAATGGGGATTAAGACTGTGAGCCCTATGCGGGACAGGGACTGTGTCCAACACAGTTTGCTTGTATCCACCTTAGCATTTAGTACAGTGCCAGGCACATAATAAGTGCTTAACAAACACTGTAAAAAAAAAATGAAAGGCCCATAGGCAGTAACCTATCCTGTATCATTGCACATTAATTCAGATGCAGATCAATCAATCATATTTATTGAATGCTTACTGTGTGCCAAGTGGGAGAAGAGGAAATGAGGACTTAGGGAAGGCCTCTTGGAAGAGACGTGCCTTCAATAAGGCTTTGAAGGAGGGAAGTGTAATTGTCTGTCAGACAAGAAGAAGGAGGGCGATCCAGGTCAGAGGCTAAGTCACTCTGATATCTAAGTCAGCCTGGTATCTAGATTTCTGCCAGCAGCGCTCTGAGGCTCATGAACAGGAATGAAGAAAGACTGTGGAGGTGGATCCAGGGCTGTGGGTTAGTGGTACGAGATCGACAGAGTGCTCCTCTGATATTCTAAGGACTGGTGCTAGGCCCAAGACAGAGGGTAATAGAACAAGGCACCTGAGCTACTTTTGGACTAACTGGCCATCAAAGACCCAGCCCAAGGGACAGAATAATGATAACAATAATAATAATAACAACATTAGTGGTATCAAATAAAAACTCCTATCACTTCAAAGCTCTCCATCACCTTGCCCCTTCTTAGCTCACCTCCCTTCTCTCCTTCTACATCCCAGCCTGAACACTCCACTCCTCTGGTGCCAACCTTCTCACTGTGCCTCGTTCTTGTCTGTTTTGCTGTCAACCCCTGGCCCATGTCCTACCTCTGGCCTGGAATGCCCTGCCTCCTCATTTTGCCAATCAGTCTTCCCCCCTTCAAAACCCTACTGAAGGCTCATCTCCTCCAGGAGGCCTTCCCAGACTAAGCCCCCCTTTTCCTCAACTCCCTTTCCCCTCCACACCGCCTCAACTCACTCCCTTTGCTCTACTCACCTCTCTTCATTCCACAGCACTTATGTATATATGTATATATCCAAAATTCTGTTTGTTTATTTTGATGCCTGTGTACTTGCTTTGATGTGCATATATTTATAATTCTATTGATTTATATTGATGCCTGTTAACTTGTTTTGATATCTGTCTCCCTCCTTCTAGACTGTAAGCCTGGTGAGGGCAGGGATTGTCTCTCTTTATTACTGAACTGTACTTTCCAAGCACTTAGTACAGTGTTCTGCACACAGTAAGCACTCAATAAATATGATTGAATGAATGAAAGAATGAATGGTATTTCTGAAGCTCTTACTAAGTGTTAAGCCCTGTTCTAAGCGCTGGGGTAGATACAAGTCTATTAGGTCAGGCACAATCCCTGTCCCATATGGGTCTTACAGTCTAAGTAGGAGGGAGAACAGAGATTGACTCCCCATTTTACAGATTAGGAAACTGAGGCAAAAAGAAGTTAAGTGACTTGCCCAGTCACACAGCAGGCAAGTGGCAGAGCCGGGATTAGAACCCAGGTCCTCTGACTCCCAAGGTCTGTGCTCTTTCCACCAGGCAACACTGCTCCTCAAGACACAGGGCAGGTGAATGGGGGTGGGAAGAGACAGGACATAAGGACATAGGAGGAGGCAGCTCAGTGGGGGGAGGATGACTGGAGTTGGGGTGCAGGGAAGGCACTGGGGAGGAGGAAATGGAAGAAGTAGGGCTCAGGCTGGCCAGAGGACAGAGTATCCACAGGGAGAGTCCTGTATGGGGTGCAGCGTTTGCCTGGAAGAACAGGGACATGGAAACAGGGTGCCCAGGACAGGAGGAGTGCTTAGTACAGACTAGTAAAGATTTTTTTTAACCCCAGTCTGCCATTTCTCCTCAGACCAGCAAGGGGATGAGTCCTGAGACTGGGCCCACCCCCTAATCATTCCACGGTATTTACTGAGCACTTCCCATATGCGGAGCACTGTACTAAGCGCTTGGGAGAGTACAAAATCACAAGCAACAGACACATTCCCTGCTCACGACAAGCTTACAGTCCAGAGGGGGAGATGGACATTAATACAAATAAAGAAATTAGAGATAAGTACATAAGATCTGTGGGGCTGGGAGGGGGGAAGGCACACGCTGATTTAGGGGGTGATATCCAAATTGTTCCACTGTCCTTTGCTCCACCTACTGGACAGAACGAGGGACAGAGGGGGTGCTGTAGTGGACCAGGACCCACAGGACAGAAGCCTGGACCACCCCAGGCAAATCCCCTGCAGATCCTCTAGACTGGAAGCTCACTGTGGGCAGGGAATGTGTCTGCTATATTGTTATACTGTCCTCTCCCAAGCGCTCAGTACAGTTCTCTGCACACAGTAAGGACTTGATAAATATGATTGACTGACTGCCAGATGTTACTGTCGCTGGTGGGGCATCACCTCCTTGGCTGGCATGGGCAAGAGTGGAACAGATTGGATTGGGTGCTGCGTTTGTTTATGTGCTTTATGGTACTTGATGAGCATTTACTAAGGGTCAAACCGTGTTCTAAACACTGGGGTAAGTACAAGTTAATTAGGTCAGACACAGTCCCTGTCCCACATGGAGGCTCACACTCTGAAGAAGGAGGGAGGACGGGTATTGAATCTTCATTTTACAGCTGAGGAAACTGAAAGAGCACGGGCTTTGGAGTCAGAGGTCATGGGTTCAAATCCTGGCTCCGCCAATTGTCGGCTGTGTGACTTTGGGCAAGTCACTTAGTTTCTCTGTGCCTCAGTTACCTCATCTGTAAAATGGGGATCATCATCATCATCAATCATATTTATTGAGCGCTTACTATGTGCAGAGCACTGTACTAAGCGCTTGGGAAGTACAAATTGGCAACATATAGAGACAGTCCCTACCCAACAGTGGGCTCACAGTCTAAAAGGGGGAGACAGAGAACGAAACCAAATGAAGACTGTGAGCCCCCCGTGGGACAACCTGATCACCTTGTAACCTCCCCAGTGCTTAGAATAGTGCTTTGCACATAGTAAGTGCTTAATAAATGCCATTATAAAAAAAAGCACAGAGAATAATAATAATAATAATCATGGCATTTGTTAAGCGCCTGCTATGTGCCAGGCACTGTGGTGGATACAAGTAAATCGGTCTGGACACAGACCCTGTCCCACATGGGGCTCACAATCTCAATCCCCATTTTACAGATAAGGTAATTGAGGCATAGAGAAGTGACTAGCCCAAGGTCACACAGCAAGCAATTGGCAGAGCCAGGATTAGAACCCAGACCCTCTGTCTCCCAGGCCTGTCCTCTTTCCATTAGGCCACACTGCTTCAGGGAAGCAGGGTATGGAGTTGCAAAGAGTAGGGCAGATCTTGTCCCCAAGGTCAGTGAGGAATGACTAATGTTTTTATGGTATTTGTTAAGTGCTTACTATGTTCCAGGCTCTGTACTAAGTGCTGGGGTAGAGACAAGCTAATCAGGTTGGACACAGTTCCTGTCCACATGGACTCACAGTTTTCATTCCCATTTTACAGATGAGGGAACTGAGGCACAGAGAAGTGAAGTGACTTGCCCTAGGTCTCACAGCAGGCACATAGCAGAACTGGAACGAGAACCCAGGCCCTTCTGACTCCCAGGCCTGTGCTCTAGCCATCAGGCCATGCTGCTTCCCGTGTGGGAAAATGGGAAGAACAGAATTATATAAACACAAGCCCACTTAAACTCATCCAGGGACACCAGCAGGACAAAGGAAGGGGAAAAATCTTAGGCCTGGTTAAGGTGAAGAGGAACAGGTCTTTGAAACCCCAGCTCTAACCCTTCATTGGAAGGTTTTGGGGCCAGAATTCCCTTC
Organism: Tachyglossus aculeatus; assembly: GCF_015852505.1. Lineage (NCBI taxonomy): Eukaryota > Metazoa > Chordata > Mammalia > Monotremata > Tachyglossidae > Tachyglossus > Tachyglossus aculeatus. The sequence continues at coordinate 28,960,085 of NC_052079.1, read as the reverse complement.
CTAAAGTGACCAGGTTGTCTGGAGATAAAAATGGAATCACAAGTAGGGGCCACTGGATCAAGTAAGTTGGTAGCAAGGAAGAAAAAAAGGCAGGAAAAGGGAGGCAGAGAAAGAGGCATGGTCAGATACAAACTCTCTCACTGAGGAAAGTATCTCAGCCCAAACCACACAAGCACAAATACACACTAATACACACAGCTCTAGTGGGAAAGACTGTCCTTTTGCAGGGCTTTGTTAGAGCTTCAAACCTTTCGGATGTAAGCTCACTGTGGGCAGGGAACATATCTTCCAAATTTTTTGTAGTGTATTCTCCCAAGTTCTTGGAACAAGCGCTTAGTACAGTGCTCTGTACATAGTAAGCGCTCAATAAATACGATTGATGATGATGATGCTCTGGACCCAGTAATGGTCAATAAATACCATTGATTGATTCAATCGGGGTGGGGCCAGAGAAGTGATATTGTTGTATTGTACTCTCCCAAGTGCTTAGTAGAGTGCTCTGCACACAGTAAGCACTCAATAAATATGATTAATTGATTGATAGGAGAGAGAAGGATAGGCAAGGGAGGAGAGAGATGGCTAGTGAAAGAGAATGAGCTGGACAGGCAGGGAGAGTGGAGAAGGGAAAGGATGAAGGAGAAGAGAGAGAGGAGATAAGAGGGATGCCATCCCTCTTTCCCACCATCTCCCTCAACCCACACACCCCACCCCTTGGCAATCCGCCCCCCCAAGACACACACACACACACACACACACACACACACACACACACACACACACTAACACTACTCACCAGGGACGTCTTGTCTTGGGACGAAACAGGAGGGCCAGGCAACCAGCCTGCCCTTCCTTCCAGGTCATTTCTCTTCCTCTGGCTTGCAATCTTGGCTTTGCAACAGCTCTGCTCTTAGAGGTGCTGCTCTCTGAGGTTTGTGGCTCTGGGGAATTACTCCAAGCTGGAATCTTCTGAAAAGACAACCAGTGGCAGCAGAGGTAACAACAGATCCAAGGGCTGGGCGGACACCAGGCCCGGAGGCTCTGAGGGTAAGGAAAGGGCCTGGGTTCTAATCCCAGCTCCTCCACTTGTCTGCTGGGACCTTGGACAAGTTGTTTCACGTCTCTGGGCCTCAGTTACCTCATCTGTAAAATGGAGATTAAGACTGTGAGCCCCATGTGGGATGGGGACTTTGTCCATCCTTGTGTCTACCCTTGCACTTAGTACACTGCCTGGCACATAGTAAGCACTTAATAAATAAGAGAGAGAGAGAGAGAGAGAGAGAGAGAGAGAGAGAGAGAGAGAGAGAGAGAGAGAGAGACAGCTCCATCTTACCCAGCTGTTCACTGTCAGGCCCATTTGAGTTGTGGCAGTGTAAGCTTGAGGAAACCAATGGTTGTCCCTGCCCTCTTAGCTTCCTCATGGCTGGCTTCAACTTCCAAGGTCATTTAGGCCTTAACCTTATGCAACTCCCTGGAAGTTCATGGAACCACCAAGAACTTGGCAGCAGAGGATTATTATTATTATTTATTTTTATTGTGGTGTTTGTAAAGCAGTATGTGAGAAGCAGCATGGCCTAGTGGAAAGAGCACACGCCTCGGAATCAGAGGACCTGGGTTCTAATCCCAGTTCCACCACTGCTCCACTATGTGACCTAATAATAATGATGGCATTTATTAAGCGCTACTATGCGCAAAGCACTGGGGAGGTTACAAGGTGATCAGGTTGTCCCATGGGGGGCTCACAGTCTTAATCCCCATTTTACAGATGAGGTAACTGAGGCACAGAGAAGTTAAGTGACTTGCCCAAAGTCACACAGCTGACAACTGGTGGAGCTGGGATTTGAACCCCTGACCTCTGACTCCGAAGCCCGTGCTTTTCCCACTGAGCCACGCTGCTTCTCCACCTAACTTGTCTGTGCTTCAGTTTCCTCGACTGTAAAGAGGGGATTAAATCCTTCTCCCTCCTACTTGGACCATGAGCCCCATGTGGGAGAGGGACTGTGTCCAACCTGGTTATCTTGTATCCACCCCAGCACTTGGAACAGTGCTTGACACACAGTAAGTGCTTAACCAGTACCAAGTACAAGTACTGTTCTTAACTCTGGGGTAGACAGAAGTTCACTGGGTTGGACATAGTGACTGTCCGACATGAGGCTCACAGTCTAAGTAGGAGGAAGACTGGATATTGAGTCCCCATTTTGCAGTTGAATAAACTGAGGAACAGAGAAGTTAAGTGACTTGCCTAAGGTCTCACAGAAAGCAAATAGCAGAGCCAGGAGTAGAATCCAGGTTCTCTGACTCCCAGGCCTGTGCTCTTTCCACTAAGACACGTTCCTCATTTCATCCCTTGTTACTACCACCACCACCGGTGACTGGGTACGGATTTAGCTAGAGAAGCAGAGTGTCCCTAATGAATAAAGTACTGGCCTGGGAGTCAGAATGACCCGGGTTCTAATACCGGCTCCATGAGACCTTGGGCAAGTCATGTAACTTCTCTATGCTTCAGTTACCTCATATGCAAAATGGGCATTGAGACTGTGAGCCCTGTGTGGGACAGGGTCTGTGTCCAACCCTGATAATCTTGTCTCTCCCCCAGTGATGATGATGATGATGATGGTATATGTTAAGTGCTTACTATGTGCCAAGTACTGTTCTAAGCGCTGGGGTAGATACAAGGCCATCAGGTTGTCCCACGTGGGGTTTACAATCTTAATCCCCATTTTACAGATGAGGGAACTGAGGCACAGAAAAGTAAAGTGACTTGCCCAAAGTCACACAGCTGATAGGTGGCGGAGCCAGCATTAGAACCCACAACCTCTGACTCCCAAGCCCACGCTCTTGTCACTAAGCCACGCTGCTTAGAACAGTGCTAGGCACATAGTAAGTGTTTAATAAATACCATTATTATTATTATTATTATCTACCCCAGTGCTTTACAGTACCTGGCACAGAGTAAGCATTTAACAAATACCATTAAAAAAAAATGAGCTGTAAGAACACCACCTCCCAGCCAAAGAGGGACCTCCAGTCATAATTAATTCAGGTGGCGAACAGGCCTAACATGAGATGTCTGGTCACTTACAGCCACAAGCTACCCAGAGCTGCTGCTGGGGAGACCACGGAGGCTCCATCTGTGGTGCGGCTGGACATAGGAATCCCGGTGAGCTGGCCCCAAGCTGCTGAAATTTTCCTGCTGCTGCTGCTGCTTTTCCTTTGCTTCCCAGAGGTCTTGCCACTACTTCCACCACAAATCACCCAATCCACAGGATTTATTGAGTGCTTGCTGTATACAGAGCGCTGGACTATGTGGGAGAGCACAGAGGTTAGTAAATACACACACCCCTAAGTGGAACTTTTTTTTGTCATTCTCACTAATCCCTCTAGACCATAAGCTCCTTCTAGGCAGAGAAGGTGTTACAGTGTGCTTTCCCCCAAGTGTTTAGTACAGTGCTCTGCACACCATAAGTGCCCGTAGATACAACTGATCTTCTCTAAACCCTACTGTCACTTTGGCACATCCGCATCACCTGTGCACTGGGGCTACTCATTCCCTAAGCACTTGGTCACCCTCTCTGTGTAGCACTTATGAACTTATTTATGAACATATAAACACTTATGATCTTATCAGGAAGATCTCACCCACCTCTAGTTCACCCATGCCTGTTTTAACTCTGTCCGAAAGAAACATTACTTCTCCATCCTCATTGACACCCATGCCCACTGCCTTCGCCAATTGTTTCAGACATTTAACTCTTCGCTCGTATCCTCCTGTCCCCCCACCTCCCCCACCTCTTGCCCCTAATGACCTGGCCGCCTACTTTATTGAGAAAACTGAAACCATCAGGAGAGACGTCCCTAAAATCTCCCCTGCTCCTCTCCCCCTTCTTCAAGTCTCCCATCTTTCCCAAGAAATACCTCAAGAGGAGATCTCTTCCCTTCTCTCAAAATCCACCCCTTTCACCTGCTCCTTCTACTTCATCCCTTCACGCCTTATCAAAGTGTTCGCCCCTTCCCTTCTTCTGTTCCTGACCGCCATCTTCAACTGTTCGCTCTCCCCTGGCTTCTTCACCACTGCTTTCAAACATGCCCATGTCTCCCCTAGCCTAAAAAAACCTTCCCTTGACCCCACAGTTCCCTCCAGTCATCGCCCCATCTCCCTCCTACCATTCCTCTCCAAACGCCTTATATCATATTGACACCTGTCTACTTGTTTTGTTTTGTTGTCTGTCTTCCCCTTCTAGACTGTGAGCTGGGTAGAGACCGTCTCTATATGTTGCCGATTTGTACTTCCCAAGCGCTTAGTACAGTGCTCTGCACACAGTAAGCACTTAATAAATATGATTGAATGAATGAATGAATGAATGGTGTGGTCTATACCCACTGTCGCCAGTTCCTCTCCTCCAATTCTCTCCTTGACTCCCTCCGATCTAGATTCTGCCCCCTTCGCTCCACAGAAACTTCCCTCTCAACGGTCACCAGTGTTCTCCTGGACAAATCTAGTGGCTTCTACTCTATCCTAATCCTCCTCGACCTCTCAGCTGCCTTCGACACTGTCGACCATCCCTGTCTCCTGGACACATTATCTGACCTCGGCTTCACTGACACTGTCCTCTCCTGGGTCTTCTTCTATCTCTCTGGCCGCTGATCCTCAGTCTCTTTGGTGGGCTCCTCCTCTGCCTCCCACACCCAAACTGCGGGAGTCTCTCACGGTTCAGTTCTGGGTCCCCTTCTATGCTCCATCTACCCCTATTCCCTTGGAGAACTCATTCGCTCCCATGGCTTCAACTAACATCTCCAGGCGGATAATCCCCAAATCCACATCTCCAGCCCTGTATCACTCTCACTCTCTCTGCAGTCTCGCATTTCCTCCTGCCTTGGAGACATCACTACCCGGATGCCCCGCTGACACCTCAAACCTGTCCAAAACAGATCTCCTTATCTGTCCACCCAAACCCTGTCCTCCCCGTGACTTTTCTGTCACTGTAGACCACACCACCATCCTCCCAGTCTCACAAGCCCGTAACTTTGGCGTTATCCCCGACATCTTTCTCAACAATTGTAATAATAGTAATAGTAATTATGGTATTCATTAAGCGCTTACTATGTGCCAAGCACTGTGCTAAGCGCTAGCGTAGATACAAGGTAATCAGGGTGTCCCATGTGGGGCTCACGGTCTTAATCCCTATTTTACAGATGAGGTAACTGAGGCACAGAGAAGTTAAGTGGCTTGCCCAAGGTCACCCAGCAGACAACTGGCAGAGTCAGGATTAGAACCCACGTCCTCTGACTCCCAAATCTGGGCCCTTGCCACTAACTCTAATCTGCTCCTCAATCACCCACACATTCAATCTGTCGCCAAATCCTGGGAAGCAGCATGGCCTAGTGGACAGAGTATGGGCCTGGGAGTCAGAAGGACCGGAGTTCTGTTCCCGGATCTGCCAAGGGTCTGCTGTGTGACCTTGGGCAAGCCACTTATGTTATTTGGGCCTCAATTACCTCATCTGAAATCATAATCATAATAATCGTGGTATTTGTAAAGTGCTTACTCTGTTCCAGGCACTGTACTAAGCGCTGGGGGTTAAGACTGCTGCACGTGGGACAGGGTCCAACCCAACTTGCTTGTTTCCACCCCAGCACTTTGTACAGTGCCTATCACACGGTAAGTGCTTTAACAAATACCACAGTTATTATCCTGTCTGTTCAACCTTCACAAGATGGCTAAAATCCACCCTTTGCTCTCCCTCCAAACTTGTACCACATTAATCCAAGCATTTACCCCACCTCCCCCACCCCCAACTACTGTGTCAGCCTCCTTGGTGACCTCCCGGCCTCCTGTCTCTACCCACTCCAGTCCATTCTTCACTCCTCAAGAACCTCCAGTGGTTGCCCATCCACCTCCGCATCAAGCGAAAACTTCTTGCCATTGGCTTTAAAGCTCTTAACCACCTTGCTCCCTCCTACCTCACCTCACAGCTTTTCTAGCCCGCACACTTTGTTCCTCTAGTGCTAACCTTCTCACTGTACCTTCATCTTGTCTATCTCACCTCTGGCCTGGAATGCCCTCACTCCTCATATCAGACAGATAATTGCTCTCCCCCACTTCAAAGCCTTATTGAAGGCACATCTCCTCCAGGAAGCCTGCCCTGACTAAGCCCTCCCCTCTTATTCTCCCCGCCTCCTTTCTATGCCCCTCATACTTGCTCTTTCATTCATCCTCCCTCCCTTCCCCATAGCACATATGTATATATCTGTAATTTATTTATTTATTTACTTTTATTAATGTCTGTCTCCCCCTCTAGACTATGAGCTTTTTCTGGGCAGGGAATGCGTCTGATGTTCTATTGTCCTCTCCCAAGCACTCAATACAGTGCTTTGCACTCAGTACAGTGCTTTGCACCCAGTAAGCACTCAATAAATACGATTATTATTATTAGACTATGAGTCCCAAAGTGGGACAGGGACTGTGCCTGACCTAATTAACTTGTCTCTACCCCACTGCGTAGGCCAGTGCTTCGCACAAAGTAAGCACTTAATGCCATGACAATAGAGTGCTTGGCACAGAGTAAGTACTTAATAGACTCAACAATTATTTTTATTATTATTCCTCCAAAAGGAATGTATTTGAACGTGTATCTCCCAGATACCTTGCCCCATGGCACTTTTAAAAATATTTTTATTCCCTACTATTCCCTCTACCTGTAATTTATTTAAGTGTCCGTCCTTCCCTGAACACTGTAAGCTCCTTGAGGGCAGGGACTGTGTCTCCTATTGCCCTCTTTCAAGTGCCCCCACAAAGTGCTCAATAAATACCATTGATTCATCGGTGGGTGATTTTGATCTGATTATATGGACCCCCATTGTTTAGGCCAGTACCTGTTACGTTGGGCAAGTCACTTACCTTCTCTGTGCCTCGGTTATCTCCTCTGTAAAATGGGGATTGGGACTGTGAGCCCCACGTGGGATGGGGACTGTGTCCAACCGGATTGGCTTCTATCTACTCCAGTGCTTAGTAGAATGCCTGGCACATAGTAAGCACTTAACAAGTAGCACAATTATATAACTAAGCACTTAAGAACCACCAAAATTATTATTATGGTGTTTGTGTATGTGTGTATTGGGGGGGGGGGCTAAAATGGGGAATGCAGGTCAGGTGCTCATATTCCCAGTTTATCCATGTCAGGATAAACTCCTCACCAGGGGCTTTGAAGCCCTCTACCCTGCTGCCCCCTCCTACCTCACCTCCTTTCTCTCCTACTTCACCCAGCCTGCAGACTTCGCTCCTCTAATGCCAACCTTCTCACTGGGCCTCCATCTCGTTTGTCTCGCCACTGACCCATGGTCCTCGTCCTGCCTCTGGCCTGGAACACCCTCCCTCCTCAAATCTGCCAATTACTCTCTCCTACCTTCAAAGCCTTATTGAAGGTCCACCTCCTCCAAGAGGCCTTCCCAGACTAAGCCCTCCTTTCCTCTTCTCCCACTCCCTCCTGCATCGCCCTGACTTGCTCCCTTTGCTCTTCCCCCCTCCCAGCCCCACAGCACTTATGTCCATATCTGTCATTTTATTAATTCGTATTGATGTATGTCTCCTCCGCAGCTCCCCCAGATTGTGAGCTCCTTGTGCACAGGGATAGTGTCTGATGTTCTGCTGCCCTCTCCCAAGCGCTTAGTACAGTGTTATGCACCCAGTAAGTGCTCAATAAATATGATGGTTAATAATAGTAGTGATGAATGCAATGGAGCACTGCAGTCACACCTGGATTTTGTCCCTGTCTGTGGCAGGTGTCCCTGCCGGCCCACCTTTCTGTGTAGGTCGACTAAGCGGTGGGAAAACGGCCGGGTGGTTGGAGCTTCTCCCTCTGTGGGGCCCGGCAGGTGGGCAGCCAGGTTGGCGGCCGGGTGGGCACGATGCTAGAGGCCCCCCGGGGTGGAGACCGGGCTGTCCATCCGTCTGTCCGTCCCTCCGTCCCAACAGGGCCAGGCCCCGGGGAGCTGGGCTGGGCAGCGCAACCCACTGGGTCCCTGGCCCTCGGCTATGGCGGGGCACGGGGGTCCGCTCCTCTGCCGCTGACCTCCTCACTGGGCATCATTCTCGCCTGTCCCGCCGTCAACCCCTGGCCCACATCCTTCCCCTGGCCTGGAATGCTCTCCCTCCTCACATCCTCCAAACTAGCTCCCTTCTCCCCCTTCAAAGCCCTACTGAGAGCTCACCTCCAACAGGAGGCCTTCCCAGACTGAGCCCCCCTTTTCCTCTGCTCCTCCTCCCCTCTCCATCACCCCTACTCCCTCTTCTCTTCCCCCTTCCTCGCCCCACAGCACTTGTGTTTATTTGTGCTTATTTATTGCTCTATTTATTAATGATGTGTATATATCTATAATTCTATTTATCTATTTTGAGGGTATATTGACATCTATTTGTTTTGTTGTCTGTCTCCCCCTTTCTAGACCGTGAGCCCACTGTTGGGTAGGGATTGTCTCTGTTGCCGAATTGTAGTTTCCAAGAGCCTAGTACAGTGCTCTGCACACAGTTAGCACTCAATGAATACGATTGAATGAATTCACTCATTCACCCCCTTCTCCTCAACACAGTATCCAACCTTGGCTTCACGGACTCCGTCCTCTCCTGGTTCTCCTCTTATCTTTCCAGTCGTTCATTCTCAGTCTCCTTTGCGGGCTCCACCTCCCATCCCCTTACTGTAGGGGTTCCTCAAGGGTCAGTTCTTGGTCCCCTTCTGTTCTCCATCTACACTCACTCCCTTGGTGAACTCATTCGCTCCCAAGGCTTCAACTATCATCTCTACGCTGATGACACCCAAATCTACAGCTCCACCCCTGCTCTCTCTCCCTCCAGGCTCGTATCTCCTCCTGCCTTTAGGACATCTCCATCTGGATGTCTGCCCGCCATCTAAAACTCAATATGTCCAAGACTGAGCTCCTTCTCTTTCCTCCCAAACCCCGTCCTCTCCCTGACTTGCCCGTCAGTGTAGATGGCACTACCATCCTTCCCGTGAATGAAAGACAGGGCCGGCCCTGGGAGCGGCAGGGGGCGGCTCTGTTTACTGTTGGATCGGCCTCTTCCCAGCGCTCAGTACAGTGCCCTGCACGCAGTAAGCGCTCGATCAGCACGAGGAGCTGAGGGTCGGTGTCGGGTCAAGGCCGGACGGGCAGCGCTCACGGTTGGGAACGGGGCCCACGACGGGGAGCGAGGAGGGGCCTGACGGGTCTCCGCTCACCTGTGGGGGGGTGGGGGGGGGGCCTAGAAGCGGCGTGGCTCAATCAATCAATGAATCATATGTATTGAGCGCTTACTGTGTGCAGAGCACTGTACTAAGCGCTTGGGAAGTACAAGTTGGCAACATATAGAGACAGTCCCTACCCAACAGTGGGCTCACAGTCTAAAAGGGGGAGACGGAGAACAAAACCAAACATACTAACAAAATAAAATAAATAGAATAGATATGTACAAGTAAAATAAATAGAGTAATAAATATGTACAAACATATATACATATATACAGGTGCTGTGGGGAAGGGAAGGAGGTAAGATGAGGGGGATGGAGAGGGGGACGAGGGGGAGAGGAAGGAAGGGGCTCAGTCTGGGAAGGCCTCCTGGAGGAGGTGAGCTCTCAGTAGGGCCTTGAAGGGAGGAAGAGAGCTAGCTAGAGGAAGAGAGCACTGTACTAAGTGCTTGGGAAGTACAAGCTGGCAACATATAGAGACAGTCCCTACCCAACAGTTGGCTCACAGGGGCTTTGGAGTCAGAGGTCAAGGGTTCAAATCCCAGCTCCACCAGTTGTCAGCTGTGTGACTTTGGGCAAGTCACTTGACTTCTCTGGGCCTCAGTTACCTCATCTGTAAAATGGGGATGAAGACTGTGAGCCCCCCGTGGGACAACCTGATCACCTTGTAACCTCCCCAGCGCTTAGATTAGTGCTTTGCACATAGTAAGCACTTAATAAATGCCATTATTATTATTATTATTAGGCGCGGAGCGAGGGGCGGGGCCTAGGGCCGGCCGGGCTCCGCTCACCTGTGGGGTCGGCGACGGAAGGGGAGACGCCTGTCCTGCTCGGGGGCGGGGCCCGGGAGCGGAGGACCCCTCTTCTTCCGAACTGCTACCTTGCTGGTTCAATCTCTCATCCTATCTCGCCTGGATTACTGCATCAGCCTCCTCTCTGATCTCCCATCCTCCTGTCTCTCCCCATTTCAGTCTATACTTCACGCCGCCGCCCGGATCATCTTTGTGCAGAAATGCTCTGGGCATGTTACTCCCCTCCTCAAAAATCTCCAGTGGCTACCAGTCAGCCTACACATCAAGCAAAAACTGCTCACTCTCGGCTTCGAGACTCTCCATCCCCTCGCCCCCTCCTACCTCATCTCCCTTCTCTCCTTCTCCAGCCCAGCCCGCACCCTCCGCTCATCTGCCGCTAATCTCCTCACCGTGCCTCGTTCTTGCCTGTCCCGCCGTCGACCCCCGGCCCACGTCCTCCCCCTGGCCTGGAATGCCCTCCCTCGGCACATCAATCAATCAATCAATCATATTTATTGAGAGCTTACTGTGTTTAGAGCACTGTATTAAGTGCTTGGGAAGTACAAGTTGGCAACATAGAGAGACAGTCCCTACCCAACAGTGGGCTCACAGTTTAAAAGGGGGAGACAGAGAACAAAACCAAACATATTAACAAAATAAAATAAATAGAATAGATATGTACAAGAAAAATAAATAGAGTAATAAATATGTACAAACATATATACATCCGCCAAGCTAGCTCTCTTCCTTCAAAGCCCTACTGAGAGCTCACCTCCTCCAGGAGGCCTTCCCAGACTGAGCCCCCTCCTTCCTCTCCCCCTCCTCCCCCCCCACAGCACCTGTATACATGTATATGTTTGTATGTATTTATTACTCTATTTTATTTGCACATATGTATTCTATTTATTTTATTTTGTTAATATCTTTTGTTCTCTGGAATGCCCTCCCTCTGCCCATCCGCCAAGCTAGCTCTCTTCCTCCCTTCAAGGCCCTACTGAGAGCTCACCTCCTCCAGGAGGCCTTCCCAGACTGAGCCCCTTCCTTCCTCTCCCCCTCGTCCCCCTCTCCATCCCCCCCATCTTACCTCCTTCCCTTCCCCACAGCACCTGTATATATGCCTGTACATATTTATTACTCTATTTATTTATTTATTTTACTTGTACCTATCTATTCTATTTATTTTATTTTGTTAGTATGTTTGGTTTTGTTCTCTGTCTCCCCCTTCTAGACTGTGAGCCCACTGTTGGGTAGGGACGTCTCTATATGTTGCCAACTTGCGCTTCCCAAGCGCTTAGTACAGTGCTCTGCACACAGTAAGCGCTCAATAAATACGATTGATTGATTCTCCATCTCCCCCTTCTAGACTGTGAGCCCAATGTTGGGTAGGGACCGTCTCTATATGTTCCCAACCTGCACTTCCCAAGCGCTTAGTACAGTGCTCTGCACACAGTAAGCGCTCAATAAATACGATTGACTGATTCCGTCTCCCCCTTCTAGACTGTGAGCCCACTGTTGGGCAGGGACCGTCTCTACATGTTGCCAACCTGCACTTCCCAAGCGCTTAGTACAGTGCTCTGCACACAGTAAGCGCTCAATAAATACGATTGATTGATTCTCCGTCTCCCCCTTCTAGACTTGAGCCCACTGTTGGGCAGGGACCGTCTCTCTATGTTGCCAACCTGCACTTCCCAAGCGCTTAGTACAGTGCTCTGCACACAGTAAGCTCTCAATAAATACGATTGATTGATTCTCCGTCTCCCCCTTCTAGACTGTGAGCCCACTGTTGGGCAGGGACCGTCTCTGTATGTTGCCAACTTGCACTTCCCAAGCGCTTAGCACAGTGCTCTGCACACAGTAAGCGCTCAATAAATACGATTGATTCTCCGTCTCCCCCTTCTAGACCGTGAGCCCACTGTTGGGTAGGGACCGTCTCTATATGTTGCCAACTTGTACTTCCCAAGCGCTTAGTACAGTGCTCTGCACATAGTAAGCGCTCAATAAATACGATTGATGATGATTCTCCGTCTCCCGCTTCTAGACTGTGAGCCCACTGTTGGGCAGGGACCGTCTCTATATGTTGCCAACTTGCACTTCCCAAGCGCTTAGTACAGTGCTCTGCACACAGTAAGCGCTCAATAAATACGATTGATTGATTCTCCATCTCCCCCTTCTAGACTGTGAGCCCAATGTTGGGTAGGGACCGTCTCTATATGTTCCCAACCTGCACTTCCCAAGCGCTTAGTACAGTGCTCCGCACACAGTAAGCGCTCAATAAATACGATTGATTGATTCTCCGTCTCCCCCTTCTAGACTGTGAGCCCACTGTTGGGTAGGGACCGTCTCTATATGTTGCCAACTTGTACTTCCCAAGCGCTTAGTACAGTGCTCTGCACATAGTAAGCGCTCAATAAATACGATTGATTGATTCTCCGTCTCCCGCTTCTAGACTGTGAGCCCACTGTTGGGCAGGGACCGTCTCTATATGTTGCCAACTTGCGCTTCCCAAGCGCTTAGTACAGTGCTCTGCACACAGTAAGCGCTCAATAAATACGATTGATTGATTCTCCATCTCCCCCTTCTAGACTGTGAGCCCAATGTTGGGTAGGGACCGTCTCTATATGTTCCCAACCTGCACTTCCCAAGCGCTTAGTACAGTGCTCTGCACACAGTAAGCGCTCAATAAATACGATTGACTGATTCCGTCTCCCCCTTCTAGACTGTGAGCCCACTGTTGGGCAGGGACCGTCTCTACATGTTGCCAACCTGCACTTCCCAAGCGCTTAGTACAGTGCTCTGCACACAGTAAGCGCTCAATAAATACGATTGATTGATTCTCCGTCTCCCCCTTCTAGACTTGAGCCCACTGTTGGGCAGGGACCGTCTCTCTAAGTTGCCAACCTGCACTTCCCAAGCGCTTAGTACAGTGCTCTGCACACAGTAAGCTCTCAATAAATACGATTGATTGATTCTCCGTCTCCCCCTTCTAGACTGTGAGCCCACTGTTGGGCAGGGACCGTCTCTGTATGTTGCCAACTTGCACTTCCCAAGCGCTTAGCACAGTGCTCTGCACACAGTAAGCGCTCAATAAATACGATTGATTCTCCGTCTCCCCCTTCTAGACCGTGAGCCCACTGTTGGGTAGGGACCGTCTCTATATGTTGCCAACTTGTACTTCCCAAGCGCTTAGTACAGTGCTCTGCACATAGTAAGCGCTCAATAAATACGATTGATGATGATTCTCCGTCTCCCGCTTCTAGACTGTGAGCCCACTGTTGGGCAGGGACCGTCTCTATATGTTGCCAACTTGCGCTTCCCAAGCGCTTAGTACAGTGCTCTGCACACAGTAAGCGCTCAATAAATACGATTGATTGATTCTCCATCTCCCCCTTCTAGACTGTGAGCCCAATGTTGGGTAGGGACCGTCTCTATATGTTCCCAACCTGCACTTCCCAAGCGCTTAGTACAGTGCTCTGCACACAGTAAGCGCTCAATAAATACGATTGACTGATTCCGTCTCCCCCTTCTAGACTGTGAGCCCACTGTTGGGCAGGGACCGTCTCTACATGTTGCCAACCTGCACTTCCCAAGCGCTTAGTACAGTGCTCTGCACACAGTAAGCGCTCAATAAATACGATTGATTGATTCTCCGTCTCCCCCTTCTAGACTGTGAGCCCACTGTTGGGTAGGGACCGTCTCTATATGTTGCCAACTTGTACCTCCCAAGCGCTTAGTACAGTGCTCTGCACACAGTAAGCGCTCAATAAATACGATTGATTGATTCTCCATCTCCCCCTTCTAGACTGTGAGCCCAATGTTGGGTAGGGACCGTCTCTATATGTTCCCAACCTGCACTTCCCAAGCGCTTAGTATAGTGCTCTGCACACAGTAAGCGCTCAATAAATACGATTGACTGATTCCGTCTCTCCCTTCTAGACTGTGAGCCCACTGTTGGGCAGGGACCGTCTCTACATGTTGCCAACCTGCACTTCCCAAGAGCTTAGTACAGTGCTCTGCACACAGTAAGCGCTCAATAAATACGATTGATTGATTCTCCGTCTCCCCCTTCTAGACTGTGAGCCCACTGTTGGGTAGGGACCGTCTCTGTATGTTGCCAACCTGCACTTCCCAAGCGCTTAGTACAGTGCTCCGCACACAGTAAGCGCTCAATAAATACGATTGATTGATTCTCTGTCTCCCCCTTCTAGACTGTGAGCCCACTGTTGGGCAGGGACCGTCTCTATATGTTGCCAACTTGCACTTCCGAAGCGCTTAGCACAGTGCTCTGCACACAGTAAGCGCTCAATAAATACGATTGATTGATTCTCCGTCTCCCCCTTCTAGACCGTGAGCCCACTGTTGGGTAGGGACCGTCTCTGTATGTTGCCAACCTGCACTTCCCAAGCGCTTAGCACAGTGCTCTGCACACAGTAAGCGCTCAATAAATACGATCGACTGAATGAATGGGGGCGGGGCCTGTGAGGGGCGGGGCCAGGAGTCGGACGGAGGTCCGCTCACCTGCGGGGGGCGGGGCCGGGGGGGTGTCCAGCGCGGGGGCGCGCCGCGGAGGCGGGGGCGCGCCTCGCCCGCTCACCTGCGGGGGCGGGGCCGGGATCGGGGGCGGCTCCCGCCGCGGGCCCGCTTCGGCCGTTTCCGGCCGCGCTTCGGCTGCTCGGGACCGCCCCCTCCTCGTCCCCCGGGAGGCGCGGGACCCGGGGAAGCGCCCTGCCCGCCGCCGCCGCCGCCGCCGCCCCCCCTCCTTCCGGGCCTTTGGGACTCCGCGGGGACAGCGTGCGAGCGGCGCAGCCGGAGGGACTGCCAGCGGGACGCCCCGAACCCCGGACCCCCGGCGCACCTGGGCCCGGGGACCCAGACCGAGCTCGGCCGGAGGCGGAGCCCCGCGCAGCCCCGGGTAAGGGCGCCCCTTGTCCCCGGGGCGGGGCGGGGCGGTCCGGGCCCTGGCGGGCAGGTGGGGGGCAGCTGCGCTCGCCCGTTCCCCGGGGGTGGGGGAAACCGCCCGCCCATCCGTCCATCCCCTCGCCCCCCGCCGGGGCGAGCTTGGGGGGATCCCGGCCGTTTTGTGAGCGGGTCCCGGGCCTGACCCCGGTGTCCCCCCCCCCCCCCATTGCTGTCCCCCAGGACCGTCGTCGCGGACCTCCAGCGGAGCGTGGCCCCAGCGGACGCACGGACAGAGTCGCGGCAGGACGGGGGGATGGCCACGGGGGGCTACCGCGCCGGGGCCGGCGGCGGCCCCACGGACTTCCTGGAGGAATGGAAGGCCAAGAGGGAGAAGATGCGAGCCAAGCTCAACCCGCCCCCGCCGCCGGGACCGGCCGGCGACCCCGGCCCGGCCCCCGCCGCCGCGGCCCCCGCTCCGGCCCCGTCCCCGTCCCTGGCGGCCCCCGCCGCCCCGGCCCCCGCGGTGGCGGCCCCGGCGGCCCCCGCCGTCCCGTCTCCCGGTCCCGGCCCCCCGGAGGCGGCCCCCGCCGGGGGGGAGCCGGAGGAGCGAACCGGGGCGGGAGCCCGGAGCTCGGGCCCCAGCGCCCGCAAAGGCAAAGGGCAGATCGAGAAGCGGAAACTGCGGGAGAAGCGCCGCTCCACCGGCGTCGTCCACCTCCCCCCGGCCCAGGTCAGACCCCCCAAACCCCAAACCCCGCCCTCTCCTCGGCATCTCCCAACTCCCCCTCCCTCCCTCCCACCTGTACGACTCTTCGACTTCCCCCACCTTCCCAACTCTCTCTTCTTCCACTTTCATTCATTCATTCGTTCAGTCGTATTTACTGAGCGCTTACCGTGTGCAGAGCACTGTACTAGGCGCTTGGGAAGTACAAGTTGGCAACCTATAGAGACGGTCCCTGCCCAACAGTGGGCGCACAGTCTAGAAGGGGGAGACGGAGAATCAATCAATCGAATTTATTGAGCGTTTACCGTGTGCAGAGCACTGTACTAAGCGCTTGGGAAGTACAAGTTGGCAACAGATAGAGACGGTCCCCACCCAACAGTGGGCCCACAGTCTAGAAGGGGGAGACAGAGAACAAAACATAGTAACAAAATAAAATAAATAGAATAAACATGCATAAATAAAATAAATAGAGTAATAAATACGTACAAACATATATACGTGTATACAGGTGCTGTGGGGAGGGGAAGGAGGTAAGGCGGGGAGGGGATGGAGGGGGGAGCCCCAACCTGCTCAACCCTCACCCTCTGCTTTCCCCTACCTCCCCAACCCTCTGCCTTCCCCTACCTCCCCAACCCTCTGCCTTCCCCTACCTTTCCAACCGTCTGCCTTCCTTTCATTCATTCATTCATTCAATCGTATTTACTGAGCGCTTACCGTGTGCAGAGCACTGTACTAAGCGCTTGGGAAGTACAAGTTGGCAACATATGGAGACGGTCCCTACCCAACAGTGGGCTGACAGTCTAGAAGGGGGAGACAGAGAACAAAACATAGTAACAAAATAAAATAAATAGAATAAACATGTATAAATAAAATAGAGTAATAAATACGTACAAACATATATACATATATACAGGTGCTGTGGGGAGGGGAAGGAAGTAAGGTGGGGGGGATGGGGAGGGCGGGAGCCTCAACCTGCTCAACCCTCTCCCTCTGCTTTCCCCTACCTCCCCAACCCTCTGCCTTCCTTTCATTCATTCATTCAATCGTATTTATTGAGTGTTTACGGTGTGCAGAGCACTGTACTAGGCGCTTGGGAAGTACAAGTTGGCAACATACAGAGACGGTCCCTACCCAACAGCGGGCTCACAGTCTAGAAGAGTCTTCTTCTAGACTTTACAGTCTTCCCCCACCTCCCCAACCCTCTACCTTACCCCACCACTCCCCAACTCAGTCTTCCCCAATCTTTCCAACCCTCTGTCTTCCCCCCACTCCTCCCCAACCCTCTGTCTTCCCCCACTCCTCCCCACCCCTCTCTCTTCCCCCACCTCTCTGTCTTCCCCCACTTCTCCCCACTCTGGCTCCCTCCTCCTCCTCCCCAATTCCCTCACTTCTTCTCTTCCCCACCTCTTTTTTCCTTTCATTCACTATCGACTTTGGAAACTTTAGACGCCACTGAGTACTGACTAGCATGGCTTAGTGGATAAAATCTGGGCCTGAATCTGGGTCAGAAGATCATGGGTTCTACTCCTGGCTCCACCACTTGTCTTCACTTCTCTGGGCCTCAGCTACCCCATCTGGGAAATGGGGATGAAGACCTGGAGGCCCATGCGGGAAAGGGACTGCGTCCAAACCGATTTGCTTGTCTCCACCCCAGCGCTTAGTACGACACCTGGTCGTAGTAAGCACTTAACGAAGACCATCTTTATTGTTATTGTCTTGGGCTTCCGCACTCAGTAAGCGCTCAGTAAATTCAGTTGATTGAAGTGTGTTTACGGCTGCTGAGCTTCTGAAAACATCACTTTACTGGCCCCGAGATGTTCTCCAAAGTGTTTATGGGAGGTTTGCAGCTGGCACGTATTGCCAAAGTTTAGTCGAATTTTTCGAGTTATTTTTTCCTGTGGACTCCGTAACCTCGCAGGAGCAGTTTAATAACTTTCCCTTCTGTGTGCTCAATCAAATTTATGGTCTTGGCCAGGTACCTAAGGCCAAAAGCAGCTTTTCAGGAAGTTGTAATCAATGATCTTCCTGAAATATTTCATTAAAATAGACTTCATCTGAAAATTATACTTCGGAGAGAAGTGGTGTGTCCTAGTGGAAAAAGCGTGGGATTGGGAGTCAGTGGACCTGCTGGGTCCCAAGCCCCACTCTGCCACTTGTGGCCAGTGTGACCTTGGGCAGGTTACTTCTCTGAGCCTCAGTTTTCTCCTCATCTGCAAAATCCATCTCCGGGGTATTTAGTGAGCACTTACTAGGTGCAGAGCACTGGACCAAACTCTTGGGTGAGTATGTTACCACAGAGTTGGCAGGCATGTTCCCTGCCCACGAATGGAGATTCAACACTTGTTCCCCTTCCTACTTAGATCAGGAGTCCCATGGGGGACCTGATTATTTTGTAATTGGCCCCGTGCTTAGTACGGTGCTTGACATAGAGTAGGTGCTTGCTTGCAGATATTATTATTATTATTATCATCATCATCATCGTCATGATCTCCAGTTTAGTGGAATGAAGAAACTCCAGCACTCCCCAGAATTTGGTACTGTAGTGTTGACCATTCCCTTGGTGCTGTACCCATTCTGGTGGTTCAGCAAAAGTATCACACACTACTTAAGGGTGTTTTCCTCAACAGTACTTTTTCCTTGTTCTTATGCTGTTTAAGTGCTTCCTATGGGCCAGGCCCAGCACTAAGCACTGGGGTAGATGGAAGCTAATCAGGTTGGACCCAATCCATGTCCCTGTTTTACAGATGAGGCAACTGAGGCACAGAGGAGTTGTGACTTGCCCAAGGTCACACAGCAGACAAGTGGCGGAGTGGGGATGATGATGATGATAGTAGTAATAATGATGGTATTTAAGTGCTTTACTAAGGGCCAGAGCTGGGGCTGATGCAGCCAAATCAGGTTGGACACAGTCCCCTGTCCCACGTGAGGCTCACAGTCTCCATCCCCATTTTATAGATGAGGGAACTGAGGCCCGGAGAAGTGAAGTGAGTTGCCCAAGGTCCCGCAGCACAGCAGTGGCGGAGCTGGGATTTGAACCCATGACCTTCTGATTCCCAGGTCCGTGCTTCATCCATTAAGCCGTGCTGCTTCTTATAAGAACTCGGGTCTCTCAGACTCTCTCAGTGCTTTCCAATAGTCCCCCACTCTGTGTATCTTTTCATATATTTCAATTGCCCTAACTACATAAATGTTTTTTCAGACAGCAGAACTTTCCCATTGAAATGTAGGGTGGAAACGTTTTTGTTGCCATTCCAACAGCCACCAAACAAATGCTTGTTTGTGCCAGGGCTAGCCAAACAAAACAGGAAAAAAAAATTGGGGGGTGGTTAAACCCCGTATAGCTAAGTGCTTTGGTTTTCTGAAATGATTAGCAGTTGTAGAGCTGCATACTTTGCGTCATGATTTCTTATTTGACTAAAATAGAACATCGGATTCATAGTCCACTTGATAAAAGAAGTGGCTATCGTTGCAAAGGAAGACAAGTTTATTTTTTTTTTCTTTAAAAAAATTTAAAGTATTGATTAAGGAGTAGGAAATTGCTGCGACATTTAGCCTTTAATGCTTCCTATCCTAGAAAAAAATGCAGCTTAAATCGTGTGTGTACTTAGGAGGGAAAGATATTTTTATCGACCAACAAAACTGCCCTCCGTGGTTTACTACTTGCATAAAAAGGTCTGGAATTCATTAAATTCCTTTAAAAGGAATTTGTACGAATGGTCATCAAATATCTTTGCTTTTTAGAGTTAAAAATACAAAAAAGGTTATGGGGAAACAAGACAAGCTTGGAAAAACCGCATTCCTCTGCTTTATATTTGAAGAAATGTTGATGGTTCCAATGAGAACTTTGTTCTGCTTTATTTTTTTTTTTTTGGAGGTGGGGGAGGGGAGATAGCTCACTCTTGGTCTCCCAACAAGGGTTCGTCTCCCACGGTGTTTTGCCATAAGATCTTTCATTTCTTAGTGATTGCTTGTTGTCAGTCTCCTGAAATCACCAACTATTTCCTTAATATGAGAATAAGCCTCTAGTGGGGAATAGGTAAGGGGGAAGAATCAGATGAGACTTAGGGAAAGTTCTCAATGCTCCTGGTCTTGGTGAGAGGCACGGTAACAAAGAATTGTTGATGGCTTGCACGTTCAATTGATTCTAAAGTCTGTGGAATGTTTTTGTTTGGGTGTTGGCAACTCCTAAATTTAATCTTCCTTAAAAACAAGCAATTTACTATACTATTTTTGTCCGTGGAATGAATTTGATCTCGCTTTATTGAATACAGAATTGAAGAGAGTCTTCATTCTTTCACTGGATCTACGACCTATGGTTTACATCCAGTTTGACCCACCATTATTCCATTGCATTTTTTCTACATTGTCTAATTTAGCACGTAAGCTATTTAAAGGTGTCTAGGTTTCTTTTCAGTGCTTTGTTTTCCTGACAGCTTCTCTTAATATGTTCAAGTTTTTTTTACAGTTACTGAATAAAATTACAATGCTAAGCAATGTGTAAATTTCAAGCAGCTCAGCGGTTGCTGTTTTAAGAAGCTTCTGCCTTATTGGGTCTGTGATACATGCATTTGAATATTTAAAGGATTTTTTGAGGGCCAGCCCAGTTTTGGTGTCTTAAGTGGTCCTTAAAGAAAGAGTGTAGGTTTGTGTTTTTGCCCACAACAAGCTTACACTTTAGAGGAGGAGATGGACATTAATGTAATTACATAAAATTATGGATATGGACAAAAGTGCTCTGGGTGATACTCATTAAGGTCAGCCATCAAATGCAGTCTTTCAGTTTCCACAAAGTTCATTCAAAGACCTGAGGAAGGTGCAGTCTAGATGGATATACGGAGATGAGCTTCCTCACAAGAATGAGCAAGAGATGTTTTATGGTCCAAGAGGGATACATTACTATTGTTATTGTTATTATTATTATTTATATGTATAATTTATCATTATAGTATATAATTATATTATCATTATGTTTAATTATTAAAGTTAAATCTTACTCCTTCCAACTTAGACGATGAGCCCCATATGGGAAAGGGACTGTCCAACCTGATCAACTCGTAGCTACCCCAGGGCTTAGAACAGTGCTTGGCACACAGTAAGTGTTTAACAAGTACTCTCTATTTATTATTATTATTATTATTATTATTAATAACAATTACAACTCCTTGTGAACTCAGATAACTACAGGATAGTTCAGAGTTGCTGCAGAAGTTTGACAGGGGATAACCAAGCAGCTTGGCTTAGTGGCAAGAGCATGAGTTGTCTATGGCAATATTAAATCAATTAAACCTGGAAAGTAGTACTAACAGGTGAGATCTAAGCTCCTGCCCTAGGACAGAGGAACGTTTTCCATTTCATGTCAGTGAGACAGGGACTGCTAATCCTTATTTCAGAATACTTAGCTCTCACAACGGGGTGGCTGCATTCATATGGAATCCTACATTCAGGAAAATTCTTGTCAGAGTGTTACCAGGTTTGACCCCGGATGTATATACACAAAAAGTTTTTTCCGGCGTTATATTGTGCTGTAAGCAGACAAGCTCCATACAGACTATTCCCTTAAGTTACCACATTGAAGTCACTGTCTATTAGAAAACAAGTATTCTGCAATGCTATTGATTTGCATAGATGGCTTTTGAGAAAATTGTTCTTGGATAGTCTTTCTTTCTTTCTTTCTTTCTTCCTTTCTTCCTTTCTTCCTTTCTTCCTTTCTTCCTTCCTTCCTTCCTTCCTTCCTTCCTTCCTTCCTTCCTTCCTTCCTTCCTTCCTCCCTCCCTCCCTCCCTCCCTCCCTCCCTCCTCTCCCTCCCTCCCTCCTCTCCCTCTCTCTCCTCTCTCTCCTCTCTCTCCTCTCTCTCCTCTCTCTCTCCTCTCCTCTCTCCTCTCTCTCTCCCTTCCTTCCTTCCTTCCTTCCTTCCTTCCTTCCTTCCTTCCTTCCTTCCTTCCTTCCTTCCCTCCTTCCCCCCCTCCACCCCCTTATTTGAGTTGTTGAATATATTCAAGAAAACTTGTTAGTAGTGAGATTGGCATTTGGTTTCAGTGGGAAATGTGGGGATATGGTTGGGGGAATGGGGAAGGAAATGGCAGCAGCTGGACAGCAGGATAGGCCATACCCTGGGAGGAGCCAACGGGGGGAGAACACAAGAAATGACAGATCACAGGTCAGACTAATAGCCATCCAGTATTTTCTCATCAAAATGCTTGAAGGAGACGCGTGAGGTTTACTTTCCTTGATGTGTGGAGAGAGTGATGGTCCGTCGAACGTGAAGAGGGAGGGCGTTCCAGGCCCAAGGCCCAACGAGGGTGATTGGTCTGTGGTGAAATGGACGAGATAGAAGTACAGTGAGTAGGTTGGCGTTAGAAGAGTCTAGTGTCTGGGCTGGGTTGTGGGAGGAAAGCAGCGAGGTATGGTAGGAGGGCGCAAGGTGATGGAGTGCTTGAAAGCCAGTGGTAAGGAGTTTCCCGTTTGATGCGGAGGTGGATGGGCAACCACTGGAGTTTCTTGTGGAGTACTGGACTGAATGTTTTTGTCAAAGTGACCCGGGCGGCAGAGTGAAGTATTGGTTGGAGTGGGGAAAGGCAGGAGGCAGGGTAGTCAGCAAGGAGGCCGATACAGCAGTCCAGGTGCCACAGGATAACTGGTTGGATTAATGAACGGGGTGGCAGTTGGAATAGAGAGGAAAGGGTGGATTATGGCAATGCTGTGAAGGTTGAACCAAAAGGATTTGGTGACAGATTGAATATGTGGGTTGAATGAGGGAGATGAGTTGAGAATAATGCCAAGGTTGTGAGCTCATGAGACCGGAAAAATGGTGGTGCTTTCTGTGGTGAGGAAAATCATGGGGAGGTCAGGGTTTGGGTGGGAAAGATGAGTTCTGTTTTGTACACATTTGAGGTGTCAGCGGGGCATCCAGGTAGAGATATATTGAAGGCAGGAGGAAATGCAAGACTGCAGAGAGTGAGAGAGAGAGAGATCAGGGCTGGAGATGTGGATTTGGGAACTAACCATCTAGAGGTGGTAGTTGAAGCTATGGGAGCAAATGAGGTCTTCCGGGAAGTGGATGTAGATGGGGAATAGAAGGGGGACCCAGAACTGAGCCTTGAGAGAGAAGCGGCATGGTGTTGTGGATAGAGCCAGGGCCTGGGAGTCAGAAGGTCGTTGTTTCTCACCCTGGCTCTGCCACTTGTCTGATGTGTGACCGTGGGCAGTTCACTTCCCTTTTCTGGACCTCAGTTATTACCTCATCTGTAAAATGGGGATTGAGATTGTGAGCCCTACATGGGACAAGGAAGGGTGTCCAACTCAATTTGCTTGTATCCATCACAGCGCTTACTCCAGTTATTACTATTATTATTATTAAGGCAGTGGGAGGCAGAGGAGGAGTCCTGATTTATACATCCCAAGCGCTTAGTACGGTGCTCTGCACACAGTAAGTGCTCAATAAATGCAATTGAATGAATGAATGAAATGAGTCCACAAAAGAGACTGAGGATGAGTGTCCAGAGAGAAGACCCAGGAGAAGGCCGTGTCATTGAAGCCGAGGTTGGATGTGTCCAGGAGAAGGGGATGGCCAACAGTGTTGAAGGCAGCCGAGAGGCCAAGGAGGGTTGGGATGGAGTAGAGGCCATTGGATTTGGCAAGAGGAGCTCACTGGTGACCTTAGGCCGGTTTTTGTGGAGTGAATGGGATGGAAGACAAATTGGAGGAGATCGAGGAGAGAATTAGAGAAGAGGAACTGGAGGCAGTAGGTAGAGACAACTCGCTATGGAAGGTGGAGAGGAATGGTTGTGGGGAGATGGGGTGGTAAATGGAGGGAGCTGTGGGAGGGTTTTCTTTTTAGGATGGGGACACATGGGTATTTTTGAAAGCGGTGGGGAATAAAAGCTATCGGAGAGCAAACAGTTGAAGATGGTGGTCAGGGAGGGGGCAAGCACTTGGATAAGGTGCCAAGGGATGGGGTTAGAAGTGTGGGTGGAGCGGCTGGATTTCGGGAGAAGGGATGAGATCTCTCGAGATACTTCTGGAAAAGGTGGGAGAGTTGGAGAAGGGGCAGGAGGAGGAAGAGACTAGAGGAGAGGAGCGGATTTTAGGGAGATCACGCCTAATGGTTTCATTTTTCTTAAAGTCCGTGGCCAGGTCATTAAGGGCAACAGATGGGGAAGGTCGGGGGAACAGGGGATTTGAGGGGGGAATTAGGGCCTAAAAGACCTGATGAAGGCATTGGGCATGGAAGTCAATAAGGATGGAGAAATAATGTTGCCAAGCAGAGGCGAGGGCCAAGTTAAAGCAGAGAAGGATGAATTTTAAGTGATTGAGGTCAGCCTGGATTTCTGCCAGGGGCGCTCTGCAGTTTGGGCACAGGAACGAAAGAAGTCAACTGTAGAGATGATCCAGGGCCATGGGTTAGCGATATGAGATTGACAAAGGGATAGGGGAGCGAGTAAGTTGAGTTCAGATGAGAGGGTGGGTTGAGAACATCAGTTTTGTCATCAAGAGAAGGTAGTTTGAGTATGGAGACTAAACGGGGCATGGTGACTTGAGACAATTAGATGAGGTCAAAAGATTTGAGGTTTCTGGTGGAGAAACAGGACAGATTTTCCCGGAAGAGGTGTGTGGAAGAGAACAGAGGGTGAGGAGATTGTGGTCAGATGGAGAGATTTCAAAGTTGGTGAGGGTAGAGATTGTACAGTTACTGCGTGATGAGATCAAAAGTGGGTCCAAGTTGTTGGGTGCGCGAGGCGGGGTGGAGCAGGTGGGTCAGTGGAGGTGAGGAATGATAGAAGGATGACAACGGAAGGATCATCAGGAACATCCATTTGGATATTGAAGTCCCCAAGGATCAGTTTAGGAAAAGTGAAAGAGAAGGAATGTGAGAAAGGGATCAAAATGATCCCTAAAACTTGGAGATGGGGCCTTTATTCACCCCTCCCTCAGCTGCATAGCACTTATGTAACTCTCTGTAATTGATTTATATTAATGTCTGTCTCCCCCTCTAGATTTTAAGCTCCTTGTGGGCAGGAAACATTGTTTACCAACAGTTATAGTGCACCTGCCCAAACACTTAGCACAGTGCTCTGCACACAGCAAGTGCTCAATAAAAATGATTGATTGACATCCATCCCAGCGTTCAGGGGTAGACCCATTCTAGCCTCTGTCTCTCGATACTCTGTTCAACAATTACTCATACACGTCTTGACCCAGGCACATCTTGAACATTGCTGATCACCGTCAGCGGTGTTTATTGAGTGCATACCATGTACAGAGCACTTTACTAAGCGGTTGGGAGTTGGGAGAGTCCAGTACACGAGAGTCAGTAGACACGTTCCTTGCCCAAAACCAGCTTACGGAGATGTTTTCGTCCAGATAAGGAAGCGATGGTGGGTGACGTGATGGTGGGTGACTGGGGGCGACTGGAATTCTGGGTAATTTGCTGAGAGAGTCTGGGGCCAAGTCGATAAAGCAGAGCAAGCAAGCGTAGATTACAACATCCCAACTGGCTATAAGAGGAGGGAATTGAGATGGGGGGGCTCTCCTCCAGTCACATGATTCAGGTGGGAGAGTGTAGGGGAGTAAAGGGAGAGGGAGAGGATCTCGTTTGCCCTCAGGTTTGGGACTCTGAAGCCCTCAAGCTGTTGTTGTCCGGCCAGCTGGTGCCCACCATTCCCGCATTCTCCGGACGGGAATTATTGTTCCATAAGGGACTCGGCCCTCAACTGTTCACGTGTTCTCAGGATTTGCAAAACTCAGGGGGTGCCGATACATGAATAGCTCCAGTGGGGTCAGGGGATACAGAAACTGTTTTGTTGAGATCTGTGTGAGGGAACAGGACAGATTTGCCCAGAGGAGGTGTGTGGGAGAAAGGCAGGTGAGGAGGTTTTGGTTGAGTAGAAGGATTTCAGTGTTGGTGAGGGTAGAGATTGTACAGTGACTGGAGATGATGAGATGGAGTGTAGGTCTTGTCTTAGGATGTTGAGTCGTCTCCGCCCCATAGCGACACCATGGACACGTCTCTCCCAGAACGCCCCTCCTCCATTTGCCATCGTTCTGGTAGTGTATTTGTAGTTTCCTTGGTAAAAATGCGGAAGTGGTTTACCATTGCCTCCTTCTGCACAGTAAGCTTGTGTCTCCACCCTCGACTCTCTCCCATGCTGCTGCTGCCCAGCACAGGGGAGTCTTGACTCGTAGTAGATTGCCTTCCACTGGTCAAACTAGGAATGGAATGGGTATGCCTCTGCATGACTCTTCCTCTCGTAACTGAGACTGGTAGAGTACTGGAAACTCTCCGGGGGCGACCCTGAATGGGTAGGAGTGTGTGTATCTTCTATTTTATGAGTAAAAGATTATGTAAAACGTCTCTGGCCAACCAATTTTTAATCCATTTTCTGTAGTCGGCTCTTATTTGGGACGGACTCTCCAAGTTTGAGTTTTCTCTTGGCGCCTCTCCTACTAGCCTAGTATTGGCTCATAGGCACTGCCCTGTTGGACCAAGGAACGGTGGGCAGTCAGAGTGGATGCCCCCTATGTGGTAGTCTATCTAGTTGGGGTTAAAAAAATATATGGTTCTTGCTAAGTGCTTACTATGTGCCAAGCACTTTTCTAAACACTGGGGTACATTACCCTGGAATGCCCTCCCTCTGCCCATCCGCCAAGCTAGCTCTCTTCCTCCCTTCAAGGCCCTGCTGAGAGCTCACCTCCTCCAGGAGGCCTTCCCAGATTGAGCCCCTTCTTTCCTCTCCCCCTCGTCCCCCTCTCCATCCCCCCGCCTTACCGCCTTCCCCTCCCCACAGCACCTGTATATATGTATATATGGTTGTACATATTTATTACTCTGTTTATTTATTTATTTATTTATTTTACTTGTACATTTCTATCCTACTTATTTTATTTTGTTGGTATGTTTGGTTCTGTTCTCTGTCTCCCCCTTTTAGACTGTGAGCCCACTATCGGGTAGGGACTGTCTCTATGTGATGCCAATTTGTACTTCCCAAGAGCTTAGTACAGTGCTCTGCACATAGTAAGCGCTCAATAAATACGATTGATTGATTGATTGATTGATTACAAGTTAATCAGGTTGGACACATCCCCTCTCCCACATGGGGCTCACAGTCTTGATCACCGTTTTACAGATGAGGTAACTGAGGCCCAGAGAAGTGAAGTGACTTGCCCAGGGTCACACAGCAGACACGTGGCAGAGCCGGGATTAGAACCCAGTTCCATGTGACTCCCAGGCCTATGCTCTAGCCACTAAGTTATGCTGCTTGGAAGATGAAGAGAGCTGGCTCATGGGAATTGTAGTGATTATGGCTGTACTACATTGTTGGCATGCTTGGAGTACTTGTGCATTTATGGTTGTTCTTGAAGCCTGCAGCATCATGCTTTGAAGCTTTGAGCATGTTGGGTACTCTGTTGTCTTTTAAGGTCTTATTACTCATAGTGTGCTTGTCCTCAAGCCCTCTCTCCACTTCAACTCTTAGTGTGAGCCCCCCACATCTTACGCGGATGATACCCATCCTTGTAGAGATGATAGTTGAAGCTGTGGGAGCGAATGAGTTCACCAAGGGAGTGAAAATAGAAGGGGACCAAGAACTGACCCTTGAGGAACCCCTACAGTTAAGGGAATAGAGGGGGAGGAGGAGCACGTGAAGGAGACTGAGAATGAATGGCCAGAGGAATAAAAGGGGAAGCAGGAGAGGACAGAGTCACAGAAGCCAAGGTTGGATAACATGTTGAGAAGAAGGGGATGGTTGACAGTGTCAAAGGCAGCTGAGAGGTTCAAGGAGGAACAGGATGGAATAAGAGCCATTGGATTTGGGAAGAAGGAGATTATTGGTGACCTTTGAGAGGGTGGTTTCAGTGGAGTGGAGGGGACGGAAGCCAGATTGGAGGGGGTCCAGGAGAGAGTTGGAGGAGAGGAATTTGAGGCAGCTAGTGTAGATGACCCACTCCAGGAGTTTGGAAAGGAAGGGCCAAAAATAGAGATGCTATTGAAATTCTCCTTTTGCCTCCCCTCCCCCCAGTCCTGATTTTAGGGCTGCACCCCAGGGTTAATCACCGTGTGGGGGATGGCCTCCCTCACCATCATAGCCTGGGGACTTACCATGGAGTCAGTAAAGCTCTATTTTTTTTCTTATTTCTGTCATCTTTTTTGCTGCACATTAATCTACACTACACAAATATTGCCACCTCTCGGGGCACAGGTTGGGCAGAGCGCAGATTTGCATTTTCAGGCTGGCTATGTTGCAGATACCAGTTTGGGAGAGAGGGCAGAATAGCAGCACACTCAGTTTTCCCATAACATTGAGTTCTTGCTGTATCCCGCATCTAGGAAGATCCGAGTTCTCGCGTCGCGTGTCCAGCCATGCAACCATTTGTTCCAACACTGCTCCAAGCTGGATCCAAATGGTTTCGTGCTGCCAGATGAGCATTCCCTAATTGCCTAAGCACGTTTGAGGCAAAATGTGTAGTGAGGACACTCGCTTTGGTGGAGCTAACTGCGTGTACACAAAACTCTGGAGCAGCAATGTGTGATGTATTAGCATCACAGAAGCCCACAGCTGAAGTTCCTGAGCCAAGATCCGAGAGCGATAAACCTAGTCTGTCTTGTGTCACTCCCTACAGGAACACCAGCCTGACCTAGAGAATGCTGGTAAGGTTAGGGTAGGTAATTTACAGATGTTAATTTCAAAATGGAATTAATCAGTCAGTGGTGTCTTATTGAGCACTTACTGTTTGCAGAGCACTGTACTAAGAGTTGAGTATAATAGCGTTGGTAATAATAATAGTTATGGTATTTGTTAAGTGCTTACTACGTG
Organism: Tachyglossus aculeatus; assembly: GCF_015852505.1. Taxonomy (NCBI): domain Eukaryota; kingdom Metazoa; phylum Chordata; class Mammalia; order Monotremata; family Tachyglossidae; genus Tachyglossus; species Tachyglossus aculeatus. Next base: position 28,931,633 of record NC_052079.1, on the reverse strand, counting down.
CCAGGCACTGTTGTAAGTGCTGGCGTAGATACAAGATAACTGGGTTGGTCACAGTCCTTGTCTCACCTAGGGCTCACAGTCTTAATCCCCATTTTACAGATGGGGGAACTGAGGCACAGAGAAATGAAGGACGTTGCCCAGGGTCACATAGTAGACAAGTGGTAGAGCCGGAATTAGAACCCATGACTTTTGGACTCCGCGAACATGTTCGCTGCCCAAAGGGAGCTAAATCGAGCCACCTTGCATTTTTGGCATCTCTTTTATTCTGACTTTCCATGGGACTGTTTTGTCTGCTCTTTATAATACTACTACTACTACTACTAATAATAATAATAATGTTATTTGTTAAGCACTTCCTCCGTGCCAGTACTGTACTAAGCACTGGGGTAGATACAAGATAATTTAGGTTGGGTCCAATCCCTCTCCCACCCACGTGGGCCTCACTGTCAAATCCCCAGGGTTTGAACCCCCCCACTTGACAGATAAAGAAACTGAGGCAGAGAGAAATGAAGTGACATCCCCAGCAGATAGCAGAGCCAGGGTGAGAACCCATCTTTGTAACCGGATTAGGCCAGATTTGCGGACAGAAAAATAGAGTTTCAGAACCAGTGGAGATTTTGATTCATTGGGTCAGCTCTTTCTCCCTTCTGTTTGGCACAGAGAGAAAAGCAGTTGCAGATCACAATACAGCCCAATGAACAAAGAACTGGATTGAGGGGTCAGGAGACCTGGGATCGATTTGTGACTCCACCCCTGGTGTGGTGTCTAGGCAAGACACTGTTTTGTAAAATGAGAATAATAATACCTGCGTCCTTCCCCCCCCCCCCCCCCCCGCCCTCTCCTTTTTCTCTTCCCTCCCCACCCTGCCCTGTCTCTTCCCATTCTTCCTGTAAGGGAGGGGGAAGAAAAAACAAACAAAAAACTTAATTCTGTTCAATTTGCCTACAGATACCCAACCGTTTACGGATGTATAGCATTTGCATACATTTAAGTCAGTAAAAGAATATCTTTTTTAAGGGCTGTTTTATTCCAGACTGTCTACCTTTCTACCTGATGAGTCAGGAGAGAAACTAATAATGACTCATTGTGGGGGGAAAAAGATCCTGTAACTAGCTATGCTGCAAACCCTGAAGTTGTTATTCTGGATCCCCTACAGTAGGATTGTTGTCCAACAATCTTTTTTTATTATGCTACTATTTAAATGCTTACGATGTGCTAGGGAACTGTTCTAAGTGCTGTGGTAGTTCCAAGTTGTCAAGTTGGACACAGCCCCTGTCCCACATGAGGTTCACAGTCGTAATCCGTGGCTCAGTGGAAAGAGCCCGGGCTTTGGAGTCAGAGGTCATGGGTTCAAATCCCCACTCCGCCACTTGTCAGCTGTGTGACTTTGGGCAAGTCACTTCACTTCTCTGGGCCTCAGTTCCCTCATCTGTAAAATGGGGATTAAGACTGTGAGCCCCCATTGGGACAACCTGATCACCTTGTAACCTCCCCAATGCTTAGAACAGTGCTTTGCACATAGTAAGCGCTTAATAAATGCCATCAAAAAAAAATCCCCATTTTACAGATGAGGTAACAGGACCAGAGAAGTTTGTGACTTGCCCGAGTTCACACAGGAGACATGTGGAACCGGGATTAGAACCCTGGTCCTTCTGACTCTGGCCCTGTGGTCTAACCACTGGGATACGGTGCTTCTTGATCAATGGTATTTATTATCGATTTTGTTTTAAATAGTATCTGTTACTCTGTCTCAAGCACTGTAGTAAGCACTGGGGTGGATACATGATAGAAAACAACTAAGGAAACTACAAATGTTAATTAGGCTTGCATACACTGTTCTCAAATGGGTGTAATTAAGAGGGTCCAGTCTATAAGGGACCCTAGGAGGGAGGGAGGGAGTCTGGGTTGGGATGGATCAGTCCCATTCATCCAGTGGTTGCCCATCCATCTCTGCTTCAAACCAAAATTCCTCACCACCTGCATTAAAGCACCCCATCACCTTGCTCCCTCCTACCTCACCTCACTGCTACAATCCAGCCCACTCACTTCTCTCCTCTAGTGGGTAGCAGAAGCAGCATGACAGTGGATAGAGCACGGGCCTGGGAGTCAGAAGGTCATGGGTCCTAATCCACCACTTTTCTGCTGTATGACCTCGGGCAAGTCACTTCACTTTTGTGGGCCTCAGTCGCCTCATCTGTAAAATGGGGATTGAGACTGAGCCCCACGCGGGAGAGGGACCGTGTCCAACTCAATAATTATTTTGGTTTTTGTTAAGCGCTTACTATGTGCCAAGCACCGTTCTAAGCGCTGGGGGAGATACAATAATAATAATAATAATAATAATGATGGCATTTGTTAAGCGCATACTATGTGCAAAGCACTGTTCTAAGCGCTGGGGGGGATACGAGGTGATCAGGTTGTCCCACATGGGGCTCACAGTCTTAATTCCCATTTTACAGATGAGGTAACTGAGGCACAGAGAACTTAAGTGACTTGCCCAAAGTCACACAGATGATAAGTGGTGGAGCCTGAGTTAGAACCTTTGACCTCTGACTCCCAAGCCCGTGCTCTTTCCAGTGAGCCACGGTGCTTCTTCTGCCTGGCACACAGTAAGTGCTAAGCAAATACCGTTATTATTATTATTATTGTTATTAGTGCTAACCTTCTCACTGTGCCTCCATCTACCCCTGCCCTAGGTCCTGCCTCTGGCCTGGAATGCCCTCCCTCCTCAAATCTACCAGACAGTCACTCTCCCTGCTTTCAAAGCCTTACAGAAGGCCCATCTCCTCCAAGGGGTCTTCCCTGACTAAACCCCACTTTTCCTCATCGCCCCCTCCCTTCCGCATCGCCCCGATTTGATCCTTTGCTCTCTTCCCCCCGCCAGCCCGACAGCACTTAGGAATGTATGTGTAATTTTATTTATTTGTGTTCAAGTCTGTCTCCCCCACCTCTATACTGTAAGCCCACTGTGGTCAGGGAATGTCCCTGGTTGTTGTTGTACTTTCCCAAGCGCTTAGTATAGTGCTCTGTACATAGAACACACTCAATAAATACGATTGAATGATTGAATCCAGACCTGAAGTTTGTCAGGTTCTTGTGGGCTCAGTTAGACTTTCTCTCCTTCCTTAAATGTTTCCCACCGTGGGCCAGGACTAAGGAAGGCAGGCAGGAAGGGGGTGAAATGCTCCCATGTATTGTCTCCTTTTGTTCTGGCTTTATGTGCAGCCCAGCAGGAGATAAAACCCCAACAAAAGGAGCCTATTTAAATGTATATTTACCTTTTCTGCTACTGCCCGAGCTGGGATTTTTGTCCTGAGCTGTCCTTGCAGCTGGGGATTTAAAGTGGCCATGTCCCTCTTTAAATTTAGCTCCTCTCCCGGCCCCATTTTTTCCCTTTTTTTAAGGTTTGGGGGTTTGGACAAGCCACTTGGCCATCTTGGTTTGAGTCTCAAAATGTGTCCCATGGTGAGCTTTTTAGAGTACTTCCCAAGCGCTTAGTATAGTGCCCTGCACACAGTAAGTGCTCAATAAATACAATTGAATGAATAAATCTGTTTACCTCTTCCCGCCTCTCACTCTGCCCCCTCTTGCCATCCAATTTCCAATCCTGTGATTTAAATCAGCAGAGGAAACCTTTCACCACTGAATTGTACTTTCCAAGAGCCTAGTACAGTGCTCTGCATACACTAAGCGCTCAATATATACGATTGAATGAATGCAGAGCACTTAGAACAGTGCTGTGCACACAGGAGGTTTCTCAGGAAATACCATTGATGATTATACAGGAGCTCTGTTTTCACTGACTTTCAATGGAGAGCAAGTTTCCCCTTGCAGCTCAAACTCTCAGCGTGTATTCCTGTACATCTTGCCTATTTCACCACTGTCCTATCAGTCATATTTATTGAACACTTACTGTGTGTGGAGCACTGTACTAAGCGCTCAGGAGAGGACAGTATAATGGAGTCGGTAGGCGTTTCCTGCCTACAACAAGCTTATAGTCCAGAGTGGGAGATGGACATTCCTGCCAAAATCCACTGATTTTTGATCAAATGCATTTTAATTTTACTTAGTGAAATTAACCATTATGACAGCAACTTATGGAAATTGAGCCCACACATATATAGGATGATGCAGAATTGTATTACAAATGACCTTGATAAAAACATACCATTAGAATAGTCTTTAATAGTAGACTTGAGTGGACTTGCATTTCCTTTGAAATATATCATTCAGCATGTTGAAGCTGCAAGATGTCTTTCTAACGTTAGATGAAATTCCACAAAAATCACCCTCTTGGATACTTTTTAGTGTCGATTTCGATTTACATTTTGCAACAGTGGTATTGTTTTTGCAGAGTTTCATGTATTTCATTCTGTATTCTAGTGTCAATTAGGTGAAAATGTAGTGCTAAGAAATGTCAGATGCTCTAAATCAGAAGGCTAATGGAAGTTTGGAAGATTTTCTTCCTGAGGCAAAAACAAGTTGAGTCAAAACTATTCTGATACAAAGTATTGTATAAAACTTTTTCTAGGAAACAATGCCATCCTGCATTTATGGTAGGGCTTTGTCTCCCCTGTTTCTCAGTTTTTGAACCTGATTGGTTTTTTTGTTGTTGTTTACAACTAGGTGGAAGTTTGTTTCAGCAAGCATTCTGTACTAATTGAAGTTTGTCTTTTGTCATTTTGTTTTGTTCCTAACGCAAGGTTCTAGCTCACCAAGTCTTAGAAGCGTGTTTTAGAAAATTATCCTACCTGTACCATTAGGAGCATAGTCTACTTCTACCATCCTTTCAGGGTTGATCTCTTCCTAGAGGGGGCCCTCATCTTCTCCCATTCCCCCAGACTCGCTGGGAGAGGGAGAGGGGGAGGCTTCAGATTTCTTCTCGCTCCCCAATTCTGCTTTCGCACTATTCTATTTTCTCCATCCCTCTCTCCTTTCCTTTTGAAGCCCACATCATCTGTCTCTACCACCCATTTATTCATCCATTCATTCAATCATATTTATTGAGCACTTACTGTGTGCAGAGCACTGTACTAAGCGCTTGGGAAGTACAACTTGGCAAGATATAGACATGGTCCCTACCCAAAAACAGGCTAACAGTCTAGAAGGGGGAGACAGACAATAAAACAAAATAAGTAGACAGATGTCAAAACTGTCAGAATAAATAGAATTATAACTATGTGTACATCATTAATAAAATAGAGCAGTGAATATGTACAACCTGTGAGCCCGTTGTTGGGTAGGTACTGTCACTATATGTTGCCAACTTCTACTTCCCAAGTGCTTAGTACAGTGTTCTGCACACAGGAAGTGCTCAATAAATACGATTGAATGAATAAAAATATATAGTGTAATAAATATATACAAATATATATTAGTGCTGTGGGGAGGGGAAAGGGGTAGGGCGGAGGGAGAGGGGGCGATGGGGAGGGGAGGAGGAGAGGGAAAAGGGGCTCAGTCTGGGAAGGCCATCTGGAGGAGGTGAGCTCTCAGTAGGGCTTTGAAGGGAGGAAGAGAGCTAGTTTGGTGGATGTGTGGAGGGGAGGGCATTCGAGGCCAGGGGAAGAACGTGGGCCAGGGTTCAACTGCAGTAGAGGTGAGAATGAGGCACAGTGAGGAGGTTAGTGGCAGAGGAGCAGAGGGTGTGGGGTGGCTGTAGAAGGAGACAAGGGAGGTGAGGTAGGAGGGGGCGAGGTGATGGAGAGCCTTGGAGAAGAGAATGAGGAGTTTTTGCTTGATTCGTAGGTTGACAGGCAACCACTGGAGATTTTTGAGGAGGGGAGTGCCATGCTCAGAGCGTTTCTGTACAAAGATATCTGGACAGCAGAGTGAAGTATAGACTGAAGTGGGGAGAGACAGGAGGATGGGAGTTCGGAAAGGAGGCTGATGCAGTAATCCAGTCGGGATAGGATGAAAGATTGAACCAGCAAGGTAGTGGTTTGGATAGAGAGGAAAGGGGGGCAGATCTTGGCGATGTTGTGGAAGTGAGACCGGCAGTCATGGTCATCTACTCCCTACCCTTTTCCCCTCAGCTTCCCCTCCAAATTTTGAACCATTTTGGTCCCTTTCCCACATTCCTTCTCTCTTTCTTTGTCCCTACATTGATCCTTGGGGACTTGGATATCTGTGTGGATGTCCCTGATGACCCTTCTGCTGTCCACCTTCTCCTCAACTTCACTGACCTCCTCTTCCATCCCACCTTGTCCACTCATCAGCTCGAACACACATTTGATCTCATCTCTAGTCACTGTACAATCTCTACCCTCACCAACACTGTAATGCTTTTATCCCACCACAACCTCCTCACTCACCTGCTTGCTTCAAATCTGTCCTGTTCCCCCACAGAGACCTCTGATCTTTTGATCTCATCCAATTTTCTCAGGTACTCATGCCCCATTTAGTTTCCATACCTGAACTACCTTCCCTTGACTGACCACATTGAAGACTTCAACACCATTCTCTCTACTGAAGTCAACTCAGTGGGTGCCCTTTCACTTTCTCATTCTCATAGCACTGACCCACAACCATGGATCACCTCCACAGTCTGCTTCCTTAACTCCTATTCTGGGTTTTCAGATAGATGAAAACTCGAACCCGTTTGGATACAGGACCTTGCACTATCAGAAAATAGGCTACGTGTCCATGGGCCAAGCAACTAATGCCACCATTTTTCTTTGTAAAGGGATTTAGGAAAATGCAACGCCTATGATTTAGGAGAACTGGCACATTTTCCCTATAAAACTTGAATTCTAAAAATGACTAACATGTAAGCACTTGTTTTGAGCACTTAACACTACCTTCATGTCCAGATTTGATGTCAGAGTATGATGGGAAATATATATCAGAATTAGATGTTTATGGATTTTAGAAGAGCAGAAACACCCACTCGATAAACCTTAAATATAAACCATAGACAGACAGAGCTAACCACTTGGTTTTGAGGTGTGTAGAGATTTATTTCTGTGGGGTGTGGGGCATAGATGGAGTAAGTACATTTTACTACATTCTAGGTTGACATTTTTGACTCTCACAACCCCACAGACCTGAATTTAGACAGACTGGGAGAAAAGGGGAAAATTGAACTTTGAGAATATGCTCAAAAAGTTTAACGTGTTTTAAAAAAATATTCAAGGAGTCATCGTCGGTAGAATTTATTCACCACCTCCTGTGTGCAAGCCCTATACTAAGCACTTGGGAGAGTACAATATATCAGAGTTGGTAGGCACATTCCCGGCCCACAGTATGGGAAATAGACCCCGATCACTTGATAGTTACAGGGATAACATTACGGCTACATGAGTAGATTCCAATTGCCTGATGGGTTTGGAACTATCAGTCCCAGTTTAGAAAAGCAGTTATTATTGACTCTTCTTTTAAAGCATTGCTCCACTGTGCAGTGAAAGCCAATAAGGGCAATGAAAACCTGGATGTAATTAGGGATATAAAAGAAAAGGCATAATTTTGCCACCATATAAAACCATGGTATGCATATACACAGACTACTGTGTACAGTCTGGTTGCTAGGTCTTAGGAAGAATGTAGTAGAGCTGGTCATCCTCTCAGAGTCACACCTGGAGAGTTTCCAGTATTCTCTATTGGTCTCAACTACGGGAGGGAGAGTCAAGCAGAGGCCTACCCGTTCCATTCTTAGCTTGGGCAGTAACTAGTGAGTGAAGGGCAATCTGCTACACGTCAAGACTCCCCTGTGCTGGGCAGGAGCGGCTTCAGAGAGAGTCAAGGGTGGAGACTCAAGTTTACTGTGTGGAAGGAGGAAATGGTAAACGACTTCCATATTTTTACCAAGACAACTCTTTGGATACACTACCAGAATGATTGCAGATGGAGGAGGGGGTGTTCTAGGAGAGGTGTGTCCATGGTATTGCTATAGGTCATAGAAAACTTGACAGCATAAGACAAGTAGAGCTGGTGTTGGTATAGAGAAGGGCACAGCAACAACAATAATAATTATAACAAAACTTTGGGATTGAAACATTATCAGGTTAGGCACAGTCTCTGTCCCACCTCACATTCCAAGTTGGAGGGAGAAAAGATATTGAATCCTCAGTGAAGCAGCGTGGTCCAGTGGGTAGAGCATGGGCCTGGGAGGCAGAAGAATCTGGGTTCTAATCCCAGCTCTGCCACTTGTCTGCTGTGTGGCCTTGGGCAAGTCACTTAACTTCCCTGTGCCTCAGTTACCTCATCTGTAGAAAATGAGGGTTAAGACTGTGAGCCTCATGTGGGACAGAGACTGTGTCCAACCTGATTAGCTTGTATCTACTGCAGCACTTAGTACAGTGCCTGGAACATAGTAAATGCTTAACAAGTACCATAAAAAAAAAAAGACCCGAGGCAGAATGTAGGTACGAAATTAGATGGGAGGACATCTCACCCAGCAATCACTCTTTGGAAACCAGAAAGTCTCATGCGGGACAGCAGACTGTGTCCAACCTGATTTGCTTGTATCCACTGCAGTGCTTAGTACAGTGTTTGGCACATAGTAAGCCCTTAACACATGCCATTATTATTATACGGATGGGGAAACTAGGCACAGAGAAGCTAACTGACATGTCCTAGTTTACACAATGGTCAAATAGCAGAGTCAGGATTTGATTAAGGTGCCTCTCTTGCAAACGGCATGCTTCATTATGAGGATAGACTAAAGGAGTAAAACAGGTGATAATGACAGTAAGTCTGGTATTTGATAAGTACTTAGTGTGTGCCAGGCAAGATAATCAGGTGTCAGGCACAGTTCCAGTCTAAGATGGGGCTGACTCTCACTAAGTGCCAAGGGCGAACAGGTATCGACTCTCCATTTTACAGATGAAGAATCTGAGGCAGAGATAAATTGAGTTGCCCAAGGTTTCAGAACAGACAAACAGCAGAGCTGGGTCCTCTGACACCCAGGCCTGTGCTCTTTCCACTAGGCCACCCTGCTTCTCAGATGATGAATGTTTACAAAATCATGAAGGTGAACAGTTGAGGAAACACAGAATTGTTTTTCCTCAGTTCCCACAGCATCAGGAGGTGGGGATATCCACCGAAGCTAAAGGACAGAGGGTTCAGACAGACAAAAGGAAACATTTCTTCAAACAGTGAATAGAAAGCACATGGATTGAGTCACTCCAGGAAGTGATGCAGGCAGTCTGTTCAAGGGGGATTGGGAAACATTTGTGGATGAGTCCATAATAGGTTACTGAGGGGTAGAAAAGAATGTTCGATGGTAAAGCACTGAATTAGGAAGACAGCAGTTATGTAATTCCTCCCTTCCATGCATCCCATTGCTGCCGTGAGAGGCTGGCTACTGGGATAGGTAGACAATTGATCTGACCCAGCAATAGCTTTGCTTATTATGCTATTACCATGATTATTATTATGGGAAGCACCTTGGCCCTAGTGGATAGGGCACAGGCCTGGGAGTCAGAAGGACCTGGCTTCTAATCCTGGCTCTGCCACGTCTGCTGTGTGACCTTGAGCAAGTAACTGTTCTGTGCCTCAGTTACCTCATCTGTAAAATGGGGATTAAGACTGTGAGTCCCATGTGGGTTAGAGACTGTGTCCAACCTGATTAGCTTGTATCTACCCCAGTACTTAGAACAGTACTTGACAAATAGTAAGTGCTTAACAAATACAAATATTATTATTATTATGTTGTTGTTGTTTTGTTATCCTTTCTCCCCACCCGCCTTCTCTGAAATGCCATATTCAATCCAGGATCCATGTTGTCCTAAAGACCATGAGGGTCAGGTATGTGACTCGGTTTGATAGCGGTGTTTGAGTCAGATCCGTATTAGATAGGTTTAAGGGGGAGATTTTGGGCCTGGGCTGATGGGGGAGTGCTCTGCTGAGTTGGCCAGGCGAAGCTCGGGACGGAATAATGATCCAAGGGAACCGATGGTGGTGTCGGTGGATGATGTGGGGGCCCTTGGCCCTGTCCCGTCTCTCGGCCCAGTCAGTCTAGTGCCTGCGGGGGTCCTTGCAAACGAGCAAGGGTGCGGCACGTTGCGTAGAATGCACAGCGGTTGGTCATGTGCAGCAGAGGGCATTGCAAGCTGCAACCCAAGCCAAGGGGCTAAGGAAGGTCCCCGCTCCTGTCCCCAACTCCCAACCCCACACCCTTGTTCCCCACCCTTTTCCCCCACGCCATCCAGCCTTCCAAACCTCCAGCCCCCTTGCTCCTTCACTGATGGAATAATAATAATAATGATGATGGGAATGATATAATAATTGTGGTATTTAAGCCCTTACTAAGGCACTGTACTTAACTCTGGGATGGATACAAGCAAATGATGTTGGACACAGTCCCTGTCCCACATGGGGCTCACAGTCTCAATCCCCATTTTACAGATGTGGTAACTGAAGCACAGGGAAGTGAAATGATGAGCCCAAGGTCACACAGAAAGCAAGTGGGAGAGCCGGGAGTAGAACCCACGTTCTTCTGACTCCCTGGTCCACGCTCTATCAACTAGGCCGTATTGCTTTTCATTAGTATGGAGCTGTAGAATAATGAAAACTTTTGCATTAATTTAAATTAAACAGATCTTGTGATACAGCATTTGCTCTTTAAAATAGTATGTAGCCCTTTTTTCAGGTAACAAGTTGTACTTGTTTAGTCTGTTCAAACTCTTGATTAAAAATCTTGAAATTACTGCTACCATCTACCTTCCCTTTCACTCATTCAATCGTACTTATTGATCGCCTACTGTGAGCAGAGCACTGTACTAAGCACTTGGAAAGTACAGTTTGGCAACAGAGACAATCCCTACCCAACAATGGGCTCACAGTCTAGAAGGGGGAGACACACAACAAAACAAAACAAGTAGGCATCAAAAGCATCAAAATAGATAAATAGAATTATAGATATATACACATCATTAATAAAATAAATAGAATAATAAATATGTGATATGAAGATCGACAAGACGATACTTTAAGCTCCTCACAATAGAAACACGAGACTAGATAAGTGATTGGTACTCTTCATAAGAAATCTTGACTTGCGCGCAGAGATAAATTTTTAGTTACCTGAATTGTCTCCTTAATTTGTGGTTTGTTTCCAAACACGAGCCCATTTGAAACAAAGCAGGGACTCCTAAACCATCATTTTGAGAAAACCCAGAGTCTAAGACTTGGAATGGTGTGAAGAAAGAAAGAGCTTTCTACCAGGGCAGAGAGAGAGAGAGAGAGAGAGAGAGAGAGAGAGAGTGTGTGTATGTGTGTGTGTGTGTGTGTGTGTGTGTGTTTAAGCATAATAACATTTTGATTCATGTTCTTGAACTGAAGTGATTGGTGGATCTTTAAAAATTGTTTAGACTTATGTATTCTCAAGATGAAATGTAAAATTAATGTGCTAAAGCCATTCAATAATTTTTACAAAAGAACTTCTGGAAGCTATCTCGGAGTTTGGCAATATATTGAGACAGGTGTATTGAGCTAACTTTCTAGAGACCTGAAAGATTGGTCAGTGTAACCGGTTATTCAGTATGGGCTGAGAGTGGGAGGGCTATGAGTTGAAGGATGGAAGAAAGCTATTTATTCAAATGATGTAAATTATCAGATTAAATCTCTAGTAGTTATATTTAATCTCTTGTTTTGGGGTGCTGTGAGTGATTCTTCAGATTATTTCAGTAGTGTAGTAATAGAGAACGCCACATTTTTTTCTACATTCAAATAAGCAATATTTGCCTGACTTTTGTCTAAGGATTGAAAAAAAAAAGTAAATATTGAAGCCTGAAAGGCTGGATACTGGCTGCTGTTGAATTTTCAGAAATGTTCACTTAGACTAAATCATTCTTTTCTAACTAGGAGCGAGTGGGTCTCGGTTTGCCTTCCTGGTCCTCCTCGCTTTTCTCCCTGCTCTGACTAAAGCTGTGGGAATGGGAGCGGGGAAGGACTGGGATAAGATGGGAAGGGAAACCTCCTTTGCTACCTCCTCCCTCCCATCCCTCTCCAGGCCACCTGGGTCCCACGCAGTTCTACAGCTTTGTATAGGGAAGGGTGGGAGGGAAGGCACATCTCCTCCATTAGGCCTTCCCAAACTAAGCCCCCCAACCTTTCCTCATTTCCCATTCTCTCTGCATCACGCTAACTTGTTCCCTTTTCATTCATTCATTCAATCGTATTTATTGAGCGCTTACTGTGCAGAGCGCTGTACTAAGCGCTTGGGAAGTATAAGTCAGCAACATATAGAGACGGTCCCTACCAAACAGCGGGCTCACAGTCTAGAAGGGGGAGACAAACAACAAAACTAAACATGCAGACAGGTGTCAAAATCATCAGAACAAATAGAGTTATAGCTATATGCATATCATTTACAAAATAAATAGTAAATATGTACAAGTAAAATAGAGTAGTGAATCTGAACAAATATATGCAAGTGCTGTGGGGAGGGGAAGGAGGAGAGGAAAAGGGGGCTCAGTCTGGGAAGGCCTCCTGGAGGAGGTGAGCTCTCAGTAGAGCTTTGAAGGGAGGAAGAGAGCTAGCTTGGCGGATGTTTGGAGGGAGGGCATTCCTGGCAAAGGGAAGGACATGGGCTGGGGGTCGATGGCGGGACAAGCGAGAACAAGGCACAGTGAGGAGGTTAGCGACAGAGGAGCGGAGAGTGCGGGCTGGGCTGTAGAACAAGAGAAGGGAGGTGAGGTAGGAGAGGGTGAGGTGATGGAGAGCCTTGAAGCTGAGAGTGAGGAGTTTTTGCTTGATGGTTTTGGTGACAGATTGGATGTGTGGGATGAATGAGAGAGTGGAGACAAGGATGACACCAAGGTTGTGGTGTCTTCTCTTCCCCACCTCGCAACCCCACAGAACTTATGTACATGTCTGTCATTTATTTGTTTGCATTGATGTCTGTCTCCTCCCCTCTAGATTAAGCTCATTGTGGGCAGGGAACATGTCAGTTTACTGTTGTAATGGACTCTCCCAAGCGCTCTGCACACTACTGCACAGTACTATGCACACAGTAAGTGCTCAATAAATGCAATTGAAAGAATGAGGGGCAGGGATGTTTGAACCTGGAGCCTGGGGGTGGCGAGACACTTACTCTAGACTATAAGCTCATTGTGGGCAGGGAATGTTTCTGTTCTACTATTATATTGGACTCTCCCAAGCACTTAGTACAGACCTCTGCACACAGTCAGCACTCAATAAATATGATTGACTGAAGGGAAACCTGTCGGGAGTGAGTTTGGGAAGGATGAGGAAGGGGTCAAAAAGAGGATGAAGAAGAAAGGGATTCACAGGAAGCACTTTTTTTTACCTACCAGTAATAATAATAATAATAATAATGGCATTTATTAAGCACTTACTATGTGCAAAGCACTGTTCTAAGCGCTTGGCTGTAGCATTGAGTTTGCTTGTGTATGTTCTGTTATTAGGTTGTACTCTCCCAGGTGCTTAACACAGTGCTCAGTAAATATGATTGACTGACTGGAGGGAAACCTGTTGGGAGTGAGTTTGGGAAGGATGAGGAAGAGGTCAAAAGAAGAAAGAAGTAGTATGGTATTTGCAGAGAGCAGTTTTTTTGTGCTTACCAGTAGAACTTGGCTGTCACTTTGAGCTTGGTTGTGGATTAGATCTTAATTAATCACATGTAAAATGTTTTAACTTATAATGTAACCATTCATCCAGTAACCACATTTTCAAGGACTATAGCCCAACTGCATTGTTTTGCTACTGAAGCACAACAACGCACTGACCAACAGGGAAGCAGAAAACTGAATCGAGAAAGCCAGGACGGCCCGTGGTAAATTGCCAAATAGAGTCAAGTGGCACCAAGGTAACAGGGTCCAGACCAAACTAAAAGTCTGCAGAGCAGTAGTGTTGTTCAAACTTCTCTATGAATTTGAGACCAGGACCCTACACAGGTACCTTATCTGGCTCCTCGAGCAGTTCCAGCTGCATCATTTACTGGCCAAACTTAGTATCAAATGGCAAGCAAGATAACCAGCGTCGAAGTGCAGGAAAACAGTCAGTCTCGTGTGGAAGCTATGTGTACCTTAACTCAGCTACACTGGATGGGACAGTGTAGAAGCAGTCTGGCAGAGTGGATAGAGCACATGCCTAGAAGTCGAAAGGTCACGGATTCTAATCCAAACTCGGCTACTTGTCTGCTGGGTGATTTTGGGCAAGTCACTTCACTTCTCTGGCCCTCAGTTACCTCATCTGTAAAATAGAGATTGAGACTGTGAGCCCCACCTGGGGCTGGGACGGTGTCCAACCTGATTTGTTTGTATCCACCCCAGTGCTTAGTACAGTGCCTGGCACATAGTATGTGCTTAATGAATACCATAATTCTTATTTTTACGTGAAAAGTGAATGAGCAGCAGCAGGATACTCAAACAGTTGTTGCATGGAGAGCTGAAATTGGGAAACCGAAAGCCACGAAGGAACAGGAAATGTTTGAAAAGGTCACAGAGAAAATACTGCATCCCAGCTGAAAACTGGAAGAGAAGCAGCATGGTCAGTGAATAGAAAATGGGCCTGGGAATTGGAATGACCTGGGTTCTAATTCTGCTTTTGCCTCTTGTTTGCTGTGTGACCACGGGCAAGTCACTTCACTTTTCTGTGCCACAGTTACCTCATCAGAAAAATGAAGATCAATAGTGTGAGCCCCATGTGAGACCTGGACTATGTCCAACCTGATTAGCTTGTAGAAACCTCAGCTCTTAGTACAGTGCCTGGCACATAGAAAAATAATTGCTGAGGATAGACGAACATAGTACACTGCTTTCAAAAAAAATGTGGTACTTTTCAAGTAAAGCCTTTGTAATCAATCAGTCATATTTATTGAACATTTCCTGCATGATGTATTAAGCACTTTGGAGACTGCAGTATAAAAATTTGTGGAGTTCATTCATTTAGTCGTATTTATTGAGCACTTAATGTGTGCAGAGCACTGTACTTAGCACTTGGAAGAGTACACTATAACAATAAACAGATGTATTGCCTGCCCTCAATGAGCTTACACTATAAGATGAGCTTAAAGCGCCAGAGTAGATACAAGCTAATCAGTTTGGACACAGTCCATGTCCCCCATGGGACTCACAGTCTTAACATTATTATTAACATTGTTGTGAAATTGTCAAAATAATATCCACATGGGAAGGTCTTCCTTAAAAATTTCAAAGATGAAGTAGTGCCGGGGAAAATAATTTGATTCAGACTGCAGGAGTAGAGTAGGTACGTTGATTTGGTAGCCACTCCTGACTGCCCCCATTGAAAAAGTCAACCAATCGATTGCATTTATTTAGCACTTACTATGTGCAGAGTACTGTATTAAGCTGTTGGGAGAGCACAATACAATAGAGTTGGTAGATGAGTTCCCTTTCCACAAGGATATTACAGCCTAGAGGGGGAGAGACAGACGTTAAAATAAACTGCGGATAGGGACATAAGTGCTGAGGGGCTGAGAGTGAATAGAGATATTCCCTGCCCACAAGGAGCTTACGCTCTAGAGGAACAAGAGGTGAGGAGGCCAAAGAGAGAACAGCACCAAGAGCCCGCAAACATCGTGCTTGATAACACTACAAGAGGCAACCTTTTTGTATGCACAGTGTGGCCTGGACTGTGGGACCTGTGTTAGCCCTCTCTGGCCACATATTCAGGAAGAGGCGAACTTTGTCAATTGGTGCCTTTTTCAAAGACATTCCCACTCTGACAATGAAATTGTTTAATTGTTTTATTAATAGAAAACCCATATTATACCTCCCTCAATCATTCCGACAGTTCATTAGAATTTTCTTAGATGACTGGATTTCTTTGTAAAATATTAAAGAGGATTCATTTCTAATCAGAGGATCAAGGTCAAATTTCAGCCTCAAAGTAAATGTCATGGTAACTTATAAGACATTTACAGGACTTTGGGATTAGTCGTTTGAATAATTCCAAATAAATATGTTTGGTAGGGATGCAGAGGTGATGTGTTTGGTAAAGACAGGAAAATTATCCTCTCATGCGAATGTTAAATTAATTCTTTCTGACTCAGTCTTGAGGAATCTAGTCGGTCCTTGGTGCCACAGTCATTTGAACTGTCTATTCAAAAGAGAGTTACAATACAATTAAATTATCTATCCTTGCTGGGAAAGTAAAAAAACAAACAAACTTGAAAAGGTATGTAATTTTAGAAAAGTGAATTATGATAACTTCTACTCTTATGAAGCAGCTAAAGAAAACAAAGTAAGCTAAAAGAAGCCTAGATGCTGTTTAAAAATACCATATTAGAACCAGGTAAAATGTGATACAACATGGAGGAAAGAAAGATGATTATTAGAAAACCCACGTGGTTAGTTGGCAAAGTGAAAGGTCTTCAGATGAGGAAAGCCATTTTAAATTAATGCTCACCGTACTGAAGAGATAGTAGAACACATATGAATCTCAGGTTAGACACAACAGGCAGTGCTCACGATGGAGTATTGTGCCCAGTGTTTAGCACAGTGCTTTACCCACAGTAAACACTTACTAAATAATAATAATTGTGGTATTTGTTAATCGTTTACTATGTGCCAAGCACTGGTGCTAAATATTGGGGTAGATTGAGGATAATCATTTTGGACACAGTCCCTGTCCGACATGGGGTTCATTCTAGACTGTGAGCCCGTTGTTGGGTAGAGACCATCTTTATATGTTGCCAGCTTGTACTTCCCAAGCTCTTAGTACAGTGCTGTGCACACAGTAAGCACTCAATAAATATGATTGATTGAATGAATGAATGAATTCTAAGTTGAAGGGAGAACAGGTATTAAGTCCCCATTTTGCAGAATGGCAAAATGAGGCACACAGAAGTTGTGGCTTGTCCAAGGTCACACACCAGGCAAGCGGCAAGCGGCGGAGCCAGGACTAGAACCTTGGTCTTTTGGTTTCCAGGACTCTGCTCTTTCCACTGGGATGGGCTGCTTCTTAGTAAATAGTAGTAAATGCTATTTCTATTAGTAGTTCACTGTCGTTTGTTATGTGTCCAACCTGAGTTGCTTGTCTTCCCACCCAATGCTTAGTACAGTGCCTGGCACACAGTAAGCACTTAACAAATGTCACTATTATTATTATTTACCAGGAAGGCCTAATTACTCTGAAAGGAACACCAAAGTTGTTCATCTAGTTTTCTTTCAGAACTAATTGATTTTGGTGTAAAAGGCACACTCAGAAATGAAAAGGGGCTGGCAGGTTCATTTTCCTGCTTGGCCTTTTTGAAGGAAGATATTCAAATCCCACTTAGGCATTTATGCTAATCCTCTAAATGTATTCATATTCAATATGTGAGTCCTGCTGTTGGTTCAGTGGAAAGGGCAGTTTTCTTGGAATTGGGATACCTGGGTTCTAGCACTGGTTCTGTCTGCTGGAGCTGTGCCAGTAAAGTAAAGAGGTTATGTTTTGGTTTTTTTCTTTTTCATTTTTTTAATGGTATTTAGTAAGCGCTTACTATGTGTCAGGTACTGTACTAATCCCTGGGGTAGGTAAAAGCTAATCAGATTGGACACAGACCCTGCCGCACATAGAGCTCACAGTTTTAATCCCTACTTTGAGGATGAGGTCATTGAGGCACAGAGGAGTTAAGCAACTTGCCCAAGTCACACAGCAGACAAGTGGCACAGCTGGGATTAAAACCCAGGTCCTCTGACTCCCAAGCCTGTGGTCTTTCCACTAGGCTCTGCTACTCTGGCCAAAGAACCATTTGGATATTTGGGGCAGGCCAGTGGGAATCCTGAAAATTAGCTGCCTAAAATAGATCGTGAAAATGGCAGTAGCAGCCAAGGCATCCTCCTGTCTGATCGTGGCCCTGTGGCACAGCGTCAGTCCCACAGTCCCATGCTGCAGTCACTTTGGCCATAAATAGGATGCATCATGGCCAAGTGGTAAGAGCAGGGGCCTTGGAGTCAGAGGACCTGAGTTCTAATTCTGACCCTTCCACTTGCCTGCTGTGTGACCTTGGGCAAGTCAGTTAGCTTATCTGGGTCTCAGTTTCCTCTTCTGTAAAATGAGGATTTAAGACCTGTTCTACCTCCTACTTAGAC
Source organism: Tachyglossus aculeatus (assembly GCF_015852505.1). Lineage (NCBI taxonomy): Eukaryota > Metazoa > Chordata > Mammalia > Monotremata > Tachyglossidae > Tachyglossus > Tachyglossus aculeatus. Next base: position 28,913,634 of record NC_052079.1, on the reverse strand, counting down.
TTTTAGCCTGATGAAGGTTCAGGGACTGCATCCAACCCGATTAATTTGTTTCTACCCCAGCACTTAGTACAGTACTTGGTGAGTAACAATAATAATAATTGTGGTATTTGTTAAGCACTTACTATGTGTCAAGCACTGTGCTAAACGCTGGGATAGTTACAAGATAATCAGGCCCCACATGGAGTTCACAGTCTAAGAAGGAGGGAGAACAGGTATTGAATCCCCATTGTGTAGATGGGGGAACTGAGGCCCAGAGAAGTGCCTGAGGTCATACAGCGCGAATGGGGCAGAGGCAGGATTAGAACTCTGGTCCTCAGACTTCTGGATCTCTTCTATACTGTGAGCTTGTTGTTGAGTAGGAATTGTCTCTATTTGCTGCTGAATTGTACTTTCCAAGCGCTTAGTACAGTGCTCGGCACATAGTAAGCGCTCAATAAATATGATATTAAATAAATAAACGCTGTTCTGCATATCATGTAGAACAAAACGAGGAACCGTTGTGGGGACACTTCCCGAGGAGCCTAATCACCTGTTGCACTTGATGCCCTGCTGCAGCTTGGCTGGCAGGGATGAGAGCACCTCCGAGTGGCATTTGATAAACCATTGCTACCCTATGCAAGTTCTCCACACAGGTCTCATTCATTCATTGAATTGTACTGAGCATTTACTGTGTGCACAGCACTCTACTAAGTGCTTGGGAAAGTACAGTACAACAACAAACAGACATATTCCTTACCTGCAATGAGCTCACAGTTTCTTGGGTTTAACATCTCGAGACAGAGGCTCATCCGTCCTGATGGGAGACACCTTCTGGTGTCATCGTTGATATTACTGTAGTCCAGTGGACATTGTGTTTTAATTTTGAGATTTATATTTCATCCCGCACTCCTACTTATCTGATTCTTGTTCTTTCTACCGCTCCCACTCTTTGTAAATATTTTACATATTTACATACTTCCCTCCCCTGCCCCCCAATAGATTGATTATAAGGAAACTGGGGAATGTTTCCTTCTGGCCAGAGGAGCTAAGTGTCTGACTTGGGTGAGATTAGAGTGGTTAGATAGGAGGAGAATAGTTGATTAAGTGCCTGGTTAAGAAAAATGAACCAGGCAAGGAAGTGAAATATGGGCTGGAACAGGGAGGTTAATGAGGATGTTGGGTAGGGGTTATCTCTATCTGTTGCCGAACTGTACTTTCCAAGCACTTAGTACAGTGCTCTGCACACATGAGTGAATGAATGAATGAGGAGGCTAATGCAGTAGTCAAGCTGGGATATAAGTGCTTGGATCAGTGTTACCTCAGGAAGTTGTGGAGCTGAAAGACATTTACAAGTTGAAGAGGGGTTTTAGGAAATTCATAGATTAAAGTTTTTGCAATCTTATATGAGGAAATGTTGGGGACATTAGGAAGTTTTAAGAGTTAAATAGTCATGAGGATAATAGATTCACAGTGAGTTATTTAAAGGGAAATGTTGGGAGTATTAGATGGTAGTGCATAAATGAGGCCAGAACATTCTACTGTTCCTCTAAACAGTCTTTGGGCCCCATTGTTGGGTGCTAGCTACTAAACTCAACAGGCCATTGGCCTCACCAACGTACATGTCTTTAGAGTCCCATAGTCTTAGAATCCACTGTGTTGTCACATGAGCTCTCTAAACTGTAAGGATCTGGGTTCCTAATCCCAGCTGTTCCACTTGTCTGCTGTATGACTTAGGGCAAGTCACTTCACTTCTGTGTGCCTCAGTTATCTTATCCCTAAAATGGGGGTTGACTGTGAGCTCCATGTGAGACAGACACTATGGCCAACCTGACTAGTTTGTATCTGCCCCAGCGTTTAGCACAGTGCCTGGTGCACAATAAGTGCTTAACAAATACCATTTAAAAAAATAAAAAGAAACATCCCAGTACTTGGTGCTTGTTTTATTCCAAGACTGCAAAAAATTCCACTTTTCTGTAGATCTCTCAGAATTATTGTTCTAATCTTTTAAAGTTTGTTGAACATGACCATGGATTTCTAAAAGTAAGCCAACATGAAAACTGCTGAAAATTAGTCCTAGTTAAGAAAGCTATGAACAGTGGAGTGGAATGTATGTCATCAAGTCTCTGGTCATTTGATTTTAAATATCTCATTGAATTATAACATTTTCAAAAATAGATATTTGTTCCAAGCCTTGTTAATGCCCCACAGCTGCATTTTTCCAAATCTAAATCTGAATGAAATTAGTTTGTGTGCTTTTTCCAAATAATGAACCTCGACCTTAGAAGTGGGTGGCAGAAGGTAGGAAGTTGTCAAAGACACCTCCCTTTAGCATCCAGAAATGTTCTAGCCTAAGCAGAGGAAGGAGACAGAAGGAGTGTGGCTAGAGAAGCAGCATGGCTAGAGAAGCAGCGTGGCTCAGTGGAAAGAGCACGGGTTTTGGAGTCAGAGGTCATGGGTTCAAACCCCGGCTCCGCCAATTGTCAGCTGTGTGACTTTGGGCAAGTCACTTAACTTCTCTGTACCTCAGTTACCTCATCTGTAAAATGGGGATTAAGACTGTGAGCACCCCCTGGGACAACCTGATCACCTTGTAACCTCCCCAGCGCTTAGAACAGTGCTTTGCACATAGTAAGCGCTTAATAAATGCCATCATAAGGAGGAGCCAGGAATAAAGGAGGAGAACCAGGAGAGGACAGTGTCAGCAATGCCAAGGTTTGATAATGGTTCCAGGAGAAGGTGGTGGTCCACGGTACTGAAGGCAGCTGAGAGGGTGAGAAGGATTAAGATGGAATAGAGGCCATCAAATTTGGCAAGAAGAACGTCTTTGAGAACCTTAAAGAAAGTGGTCTCCATGGAGCGAAGTGGGCAGAAACCAGATCAGAGGGAGTGAAGAAGAGATTTGGAGGAGAGGCAGTGGAAAAGGCAAGCGTCAACAACTCACCCAAGGAGTTGGTAGAGGAATGGTAGGAGGGAGTTGAGGCGATAACTGGAGGGAGCCATGGAGTCAAGGAGGGCTATTTTAAGATAGGGGTGATGTGACCTTGTTTGAAAGCAATTTAGAAGGAGCCATTGGAAGGCGAGTGATTGAAGATGATGGCTGGGGATGGGGAAAAGAAGGGAAGAGGCAAGTAGTAAGGTGTGAAGAAAAGGAGTTGGAGGTGCAGGTGGAGGGGGTAGATTGTGAGAGGAAGTGGGAGATTGCCTCGAGATATTGCTGAGAAAGAAGGGAAAGTCAAAAAGGGGGCAGGAGGAGGAAAGGACTGGAGAGGAATTGGGGAGATTTTATGGGGATAACGCCCAATGATGTCAGTTTTATCACTGAAGTATGTGGCCAGATCACTGGGGGCAAGAGATGGGGATGGGGTTTGAGGAGGTAGTTTAAAGTCTGAAACAACTGGTGAGGGCAATGAGCAAGGAAGTTAAAAAGGATAGAGAAGTATTGTTATGGGGATTGTTACGTATCAGTTTGTGAACACTAATTGGGAAAGGAACTTGTATTTAGCTCAGTGCTCGACATAAAGTACTTAATACATATAATAATGATGATGATCATGATTAACTGTCTTTTTCCTTGTGCCCTCAGGGCTTTTTTTATGCCCAGGCAGTCATCAGGGAGGGGCGACATGTCCATTTTACTTTTGTTGAGGTAAAAATCAGCTACCCTGTTGAGGAAGTTCTTGGACTCAATAATGCATTCATCAATCAATTGTATTGTTGAACTTACAGTGTGCAGGGCAATGTACTAGGGCACTGTACTAAGCACTTGGGAGAGTGCAACACAACAATATAGCAGACACATTCCCTGCCCACAGCGAGCTACAACAACATTACTCAGGCCTCAGTTAAGGAAGCAATTCCCCATTCCTAGCATTGTTCTTATGAGAAAATTGGTTTTGTTTTTTGTTCACCTGTAACCCGTTTTCACACTGTTCAATAGTTGCCTTCAGCCACCTTTTCTCGTGTAATCCATGCCCACGATTCATTTTTTTCTGTAGCGGTGATGGTCTAGGCTGAGCTTGGTCCTAGGGACTCATAGCCATTAGACAGTGACACTCCCCCACCCCCTTCAAAGCCTTATTGAAAGCACATCTCCTTAAAGAGGCCTCCCCCAACTAAGCCCCCCTTTCCTTTTCTCCCACTCCCTTCTGCATCACTGTGACTTGTTCCCTTTATTCATCTCCCACTCCCAGCCCCACAGCACTTATGTATAGATCTGTAATTTATTTATCTTAATATGTCTCGCCCCGTAAGCTTGTTGTGGGCAGGGTATGCATCTGTTGTTGTACTGTACTCTCCCAAGAGCTTCGTACAGTGCTCTGCATTCAGTAAGTGCTCAATAAATACGATTGACTGACTGACATATGTGAGGGCAAGGTTAGTTGGTGGGAGCTGTGGTCATTGAATGGAATATCACAAATACTGTACTTCTGAGCATGGTTGGAACCACCCTGATCCCAGACAAAAGCAATTCCACACAGATGGATAGGACATAGGCTAGAGTACGACAGTGGACAATGGACCCTTGAATCTGTCTTCCACCTTTAAGGCAGGCATTGGTGATGACCCTTCAGAACATAAAGATTTGGCCCATATCCAGAGACACAACCATTACCCCTGTTTTGGAGGAATTTATCTCCACAGTCCAAGGCATAAAAAATGGAAAAAAACCCAGATATGATCCTGTTCCTGTAGAAATCTGCAAGCAAGGAGGGGATCTAATCCATAAAAAGTCAACACAAGCTTTTTCTCAGCATATAAAGCTGATGCCAGGTTTAGAGAAAAGGCTAAAGAGCTGAATGTGGAAACTAAAGGGAAGGTCCTCCCTCTTTTCCACTGCTGGCAAGGGTCTTACCAGAGTCCTGAATGAATAACCTACTGAACAGCGTAGTCAACTGCTCACTGTCTGAATCACAATGCAGCCTCAGTACAGCAGATAAATAATAATAATAATTGTACTTGTTAAACGCTTACTATGTGTGAAGCACTGTTCTAAGTGCTGGGGGGATACAAGGTGATCAGGTTGTCCCACATGGGGCTCATAGTCTTAATCCCCATTTTACAGATGAGGTAACTGAGGCCCAGAGAAGTTAAGTGACTTGCCCAAAGTCACACAGCTGACAAGTGGCAGAGCTGGGATTAGAACTCCTGATCTCTGACTCCCAAGCCCAGGCTCTTTCCACTGAGCCCCAGTCATCTTTGTAGCACCACTTGTGTGGTAAAGCCCCGAAAACATCACTAAGACTTCACACCATGTTTATAGAAGTGTTGGCATCACCAACAGACCAAAAATGCTCCAAATTTTTTCTTTTAGAAATTCACCAAGCTTCTTAAGCTATTCCACAGAGGACAGATTTAATAAAGCAGTCTTCAGCTCTGTTATGTCAGGCTTGCCACACACAAGCCTTAAAAGTGGTCAATTAATCCATGGTATTCATTGAGCACTTACTGTGTGCATAGAACTTTACTAAGCTCTTGGGAGAGAACAATACAGTAGAGGTGGGATAAACATTCCCTGCCCACAAGAAGCTTACAGTCTAAAAGTCTGAAGCAGCATGGTCTAGTGGCAAGAACATGGGCTTGGGAGTCAGAGGACATGTGTTCTTATCCCTGCTCCACCACTTGCCTGCCGTGTGACCTTGGGCAAGTCATGTAACTTCTCTATGCCTCAGTTACCTGATTAGTAAAATGGGGATAAAGACTGTGAGCCCCATGTGGGACAGGGACTTTGTCCAACCTGATTACCTCACATCTACCCCAGCGCTTAAACCAGTGCTCAGCACATAGTAAGCGCTTAACAAATACTGTTATTATTATTATTATAAAATGGGAGAGACATTAATATAAATGTATTACAGAAACATACATAAGTGCTGTAGGGCTGAGGGTGGGGTGAATACCAAGTGCCCAGAGGGTAATAATAATAATAATTATGATATTTTTTAAATGCTTACTATGTGCCAAGCACTCTCCTAAGCACTGGGGTAGATACAGGATAATCAGGTTGTCTCACATGGGGCTCACAGTCTTAATCCCCATTTTACAGTTGAGATAACTGTGGCACAGAGAAGTTAAGGGGTTTGCCTAAGGTCACACAGCAGACAAGTGGCAAAGCCAGCATTAGAACCAGTGTCCTCTGACTCCCAAGCCCATGCTTTGTCCACTAAGACACATTACTTCTCTTGGGTATGGCTCCAACTGCATAGGTGATGCAGAAGGGAGAGGGAGTAGGGGAAAAGGGAGCTTAATCAGAGAAGACTTCTTAGAGATGTGACTTTAATAAGGCTATGTGCGCATATAGCTTTAATTCTATTTGTTTTGACGATTTTGACACCTGTCTACATGTCTTGTTTTGTTATCTGTCTTCTAGACTGTGAGCCCTTTGTTGGGTAGGGACCATCTCTATATGTTGCTGACTTGTACTTCCCAAGCGCTTAGTAAAGTGCTCTGCACACAGTAAGCTCTCAATAAATACGACTAAATGAAAGGTGGGGAGAGTTGTGGTCAGACATGTATGAAGTGGGAGGGAATTCTAGCCCAGAGGGAGGAGGTAGCAAAGAGATCCACTATAGGAGATTGAGGCATAGCAAGCAAGCTGACACTAAAGGACCACGTAGGCTGGGCTGTAATAATAATAGTAGTTGTCGTATTTGTTAAGCAGTTCCTATGTACAGGCACTGTGCTAAGCACTGGGGTGGATACAAGCAAATCACGTTGGACACAGTCCTGTCCCACATGGGGCTCTCAGCCTCAATCCCCATTTCACAGGTGAGGGAACCGAGGCACACAGAAGTGATGTGCCCAAGGCCACACGGCAGACATGTGGCCAAGTTGCCCGTGCTCTACCCTCTACACCATGCTGTAGTACGAGTGGGTGGGCTGACGGAATACTTTAAAGCCAGTGGCAACTGTGGGTGATTCTTGAGGAGTTGGAAAGGTTTTTTTTAGAAAAACTAGCAGGTTTTACCAGCTGCAACCCCCAACTTTCCAATCAAACAGTGATATTCATTGGTAGTTATGTTTTTCCTGTGTGCAGAGAGCACAGTATGTTTCTGGGATTGGGGTATGGCTTGCTCTAGGGAGATGGGAAGGTTTCTATTCCACATATGCCTTCCTGGGCTTAAATTTCAGTAAATCTCTCTAAGCCTTTTTGCCTTTCCTCTCCCCTCCTAGAATAATGACTCTGGTATTTGTTAAGCCTATCGGTCACATTCCCTGTCCCACATGGGATTCAGTCTAACTGGAAGTCAGGTGAAACTCCAGAGAACCTAGCCAGAAGGAAGTTGGGTTGGTTTTGAGTGGAGGCCAGGTCAGATCTAGGACTTTGGACCATGCAGGAGTCTGGAGCTGAGGGAATTAACCACCTATAAAAGGCAATTACTCTATTTTTTTTCCCTACGCTGTTCACTGAGCACTGGCCAATGACGTGTTTGAAATTTTTGTTCCCTTTTTTTCTGGTTGGACTGTGAACCCCGATCCTTCTGTCACTGCCAAGATTGTGAAAATATAAATTCTGAAAAACCAACTCCTTTGACCTGCAAATTTGTTTTCTTCTATTTTACCCACTGCCTCCTGGTTAGCCCACACTTTCAGGCAGTGCAAATATTATCACAACATCGCCAAAATCCACCCTTTCCTTTCTGTCCAAAATTCTCCCGTGCTAATCCAAATGCTTATCCTATTGTGCCTCGATTCCTGCATCAGTCTCCTTGTTGATCTCCCTGCCTCCAGCCTCTCTTCATGTTAGTCCACACTTCACCCTGCTCCCCAGATCATTTTTCTAAAAAAAAAAAAAAAGGTTCAGTCCATGTTTCCCCACTCCTCAAGCCTCCTGTGGTTTGCCTATCCACCTCTGCATCAAAAAGAAACTCTTCACTGTGTACTTTAAAGTACTCAGTCATCTCGCCCCCACCTATCTCACTTTGTTGATTTCCTAATACAACTCAGTCTGCAAACTTCGCTCCTTTAGTGCCAACCTACTCCCTGTACTTCTGTCTCCGCCATCCCCTTGCCCATGTCCCACCTCTAGCCTGGAGCTCCCTCCCCCTTCATATCCCACAGGCCATCACTTTCCCAACATTGAAAGACTAATTAAAATCACATTGCCTCCAAGAGACCTTCCCCAACTAAGCCCTCATTTCTCCTGCTCCCTTTTCCTTCTGGGTTGCCTGTCAATCAGTCAGTCAATCAGTGGTATTTATTGAGCACTTACTGTGTTCAGAGCACTTTGCTACAATATAACAGATTTGGAAGACTTATAAGGAGCTTAAAGTCTATATTGTACTTGGATTTGCACCCTTTATTCACTCATCCTCATCCCCACAGCACTTATGTACATATCTGTAATTTATTTTAATGTCTGTCTCCCTCTCTAAACTGTAAGCTTTTTTTAGGCAGGGAACATGCCTACCAACTCTGTTGTACTTTCCCAAGAACTTAGTACAGTGCTTTGCACACAGTAAACACTCAGTAAATATGATTGACGGACCAATTGATAACATGGCACCTGTAAATATATTTGGGTCATGGCAAACTATGTATTTAAATTTTCTCTAGATTCATCTAGCAAATGTATCAGTGTGGTGCTAGAGATGGTTCAAATACTTCTGAGAATGAGCTGAGCGGGTACAAATTCCACAATTTCTTTAAGAGTATGCTTTTATTCTACAATGCCTCTGACACTAAAAAAGTTAAAAATAACCCTTTGAGTTGCTTTAACAGATTAAGTAGACATGAATGTCAGGAATGTGCAGACTTCTGTTTTGTGAGGCCAGTAGTGCTAAACTCTTTGGTGTTCACAATGTTGGGGGAGGGAGATCACGAAAGAAAACTAAATAACAGAGAAAATGACACACAACTCTATTCTCTCTGATACACGGTCTGCACTTCCTGGTGGTTTAATCGATTTTCTTGGTGGAAGGTGTTTTGGGATAGAGTAAGAAAACTGTAATGTACCCAGTCATTTAATTTCAATAAAGAAAACTTTTGTCCTCAAACCATAAAAATGTCCTCCTTTACAATGGTTGCAAAGAAAGGCATTTCCATGGTTTGGAGACAGGAGTTTTCTTTCTGTTCAGCAGGTCTGAAATTTCATATAGAAAGTATGATAATATCAAAACTATAATATGCACACAAATTACATGTGTATGAGTGTATATTGAATTAAAATATATTTCAACTCATCAGGTTTTTCCTTCACACAGATGGGCAGTAACCTTTATAATGTCTCTGTGATTGTTCTAGAATGTATTATATCATTTTTTATGGTATTTGTTAAGCACTTACTATGTGCTAGGCACTGTTCTAAGCTCAGGGGTAGATATAAACTAATCCGGTTGGATACAGTCCATAGCCCACATGAGGCTCACAGTCCATATCCCCATTTTACAGATGAGGTAAGTGAGGCAGAAAGAAGTGAGGTACCTTCCTCAAGATCGCACAGCAGATAAGTGGTGGAGAAAGGATTAGAACCCAGATCCTTCTGGCTCTCAGGCCTGTAGTCTATCCACTAAACTACGCTGCTTCTCAGTTCATTCAATCGTATTTATTGAGTGCTTACTGTGTGCAGGGCACTGTACTAAGCGCTTGGAAAGTACAAGTCGGCAACATATAGGGATGGTCCTTACCCAGCAATGGGTTCACAGTCTAGAAGGGAGAGACAGACAATGAAACAAAACATGTAGACAGGTGTAAGTACATAAAAGGTCAAATTTCAGCCTGTGGAAGAGTTTGTAATATTGTAAGAGTTTGTAGAAGCAGCATGCCCTAATGGAAAGAGCACAGGTCCAGGAGTCAAAGGATCTGGGTTCTAATCCCAGTTCTGCCAGTTGCCTGCTGTGTGGCCTTGAGGAAAGTCTCTGAGCCTGTTTCCTCATCTGTAAAATGGAGTCAATACCTGTCCAGAATATTGTGGAAGCATTTGGGTGAGTACAATACAACAGAAGTGGTAGACACATTTCCTGGCCGTAGGGAGCACGTAAGTGCTTAACAAATATCATCATCGTCATCATCAATACTTAAAACTTCAGAGGATCTTAATCATGACCATCAGTGATGCCTTCAAATACAAAGGACAAACCTCTCTCTCTCTCTCTCTCCCCCCCCCCCCGCCCCCCCATATCAACATACATATAAAGTGTGTGTGTGTGTATGTACACACTCTGAATATGAATGAAGTCTTCTTTGTTTGAGTTGTGGGTGTTGTCTACATCATTCAAATCCTGTCTTTTCCTCCCCTGTAAATACAAACTGTTGCTCTCCTGCAGGCCTCTTCTTGCAGGACTCAGGTATGTAAATAACTAGTACAGGAAAGCTGAGTCATTTCTCCCTTCCCCAACACACATATACACAAACACACACACAGCATACAACTGTGGCCGTCAACCCAAATCGATCTTATGATTGTAGTGCTGGGAGAAAATGGGAGATGAATATTAGGGATTTTCTGGGAAGAAGTAAGGTATAAGTAGAAAAATGATTAGAAATGAGATGAGAAGTCTGTTTACCAAACCCAAACCGAGACAAGGGTATGGGTCTGGTAGGAGATTGGGCTTCTAGTTTCCAGATCTGCCTCTGGTCTGTTGTGTGACCTCAGGCAATGCACTTAACCTTTCTGCACCTCAGTTTTCTCACTTGTAAAATGGGAATAAGATAATTGCTTTCCCTGCCTGACTCCCAGGCCCGTGCTCTATCCATTAGGCTAAGCTGCTTTTCGCTTCACAGCGCTTCAGTGGAGCCCTGTAGTTGCCAATTCACTCTGGGTGGAGGCCCCCTCTAGGTGTCCTTTCAGGGTCTGATGAGACTATCGGCCTTACTATGTGCCAGGCACTGTACTAAGTGCCGGGTTGGGTACAAGGAAATTAGGGCTCACCTTGTCTCAATCCCCATTTACAGATGAGGTACTTGAGGCATAGAAAAGTGAAGTAACTTACCCAGGGTGACACAACGGGCAAGTGGTGGAGCTAGGATTAGAACTCATAGTACAGTGCTCTGCACACAATAAGCGCTCAATAAATACAATTGAATTAACTCATGACCTCCTGACTCCCAGGCTTGTGCTCTATCTATTATGACATGCTGCTCGCAGCACTTGATACAGTGGGGCAGAGGCCATGGGTTGTATCACAAATGACTGAATTCAGTAGTAGTATTCCTATAGCCTACACTTTATACCTTGGATCCATTCCAGAACCTCAAGAAAAATTATATTATGGGCTTTTGTGTGCTATCTACCATAACAAGAAACAGCATGGCCTAGTGGAAAGAGCATGGGCCTGGAAGTAAGAGAACCTGAGTTCTAATTCCGGCTCTGCCCCTTGTCTGCTGTGTGACGTTGGGCAAATCACTTCACTTCTCTATGCTCAGGTACCTTATCTGTGAAATGGGGATTGATGGTGAGCCCTTATGTGGGACAGGGACTGTGTCCACCCTGATTTTCTTGTACCTACCCCAGTGGTATTTAAGTGCTTACTATGTGTCAGGCACTGTACTAAGCGCTGGGGAAGATACAAGCAAATCAGGCTGGACACAGTCCCTGTCCCACTTAGGGCTCCCAGTCTTAATACCCATTTTAAAGATGAGGTAACTGAGGCCCAGAGAAGTGAAATGACTTACCCAAGACTGCCCAGCAGAAAAGTGGCAGAGCCGGGATTAGAAATTATTTATTTATATTGATGTCTGTTTACTTGTTATGATGTCTGTCTCCCTCCCCCTCTAGACTATAAGCCCGTTGTGGCCAGAGGTTGTCTCTCTCTATTGCCATATTGTACTTTCCAAGTGCTTAGTATAGTACTCTGCAAACAGTAAGCCCTCAATAAATACAATTGAATGAATTGAATGAATGAACCCATCATTTTCTGACTCTCAGGCCCATTCTCCATCCACTTACACCATACTGCAGTGCTTAGTACAGTGCCTGGCACATAATAAGCGCTCGAGAAATACCATAAATATTTCAACATTGCTAAACAATTGTTTCATGTTTGTTAAAAAAATTTCAAGGCATGCCATCATGACATTAAACAGTGAGTTGTAGGATTATGATTCTTTCAGGAAGCTGAAAAAGTAAAATGTTGTTTCTGCTGAGTTGTGTTGTTTTTTACAACATAAGAGCAGAATATGCCCATAGTTCATTTATTCATTCAATCGTGTTTATTGAGCACTTACTGTGTGCAGAGCACTGTACTAAGCGCTTGGCTTAGTTGATTGAATTGCAGTTTCCTTTTCTTCACAAAATATCTGGTAGCTGACGAACTCCCGAACACCTCTCTGCACTCCATCAGTTGTCATTTTCAGTTTTTTTCAATCAATCAATCAATCAATCAATTTTTTTATACATTCATCTGCTTCCTTGAAAATTGATACAATCCCCAAATTTTAGCTGGAGAGGGAGAGCTTATGAGTACTTTATCTATTTTGTCATCTTGCAGTGAGGCACAGGGTTGCTGAAGTTCAGCTTGGTCCTCATAATAATAATAATAATAATGGCATTTATTAAACACTTACTATGTGCAAAGCACTGTTCTAAGTGCTGGGGGGGTTACAAGGTGATCAGGTTGCCCCGGGGGGCTCACAGTCTTCATCCCTATTTTACAGATGAGGTAACTGAGGCCCAGAGAAGTTAAGTGACTTGCCCAAAGTCACACAGCTGACAATTGGCGGAGCTGGGATTTTGAAAATGATGGCAGGGCAATGACTGGAGGCCAAATCTAGCTCCCAGAACTCTTCTTTCTCCTGGAATCACCTTCTCGTCTATCCCCTTGCTCCACAACACTTTCCCTTGTCTAAACATTATTAATATAATAATAATAGTATTTTTACTATGTGCCAGGCACTGTGCTAAGAGCTGGAATACAGGAGTTGTGCCAGGACCCGTCCACTGCCTCAGGCAGTTTCAGCTGCGAGTCTGAGGAGGCTTGATGTTAGAAAAATGAACGCTAACTTAAAGGCAATCCAACATTTTCCAACTATTTTTGATTGAATTGATTTTAATGTTGGTCACAGTTCAGCTGATTATAAGCTTCCTGTGGGTAGAGATCACTTCTATCAGCTCTGTTGTATTGAACTTTTCCAAGTGCTTAGTGTAGTGCTCTGCTTATGGTAAGTGCTTAGTGATACCTTTGATTATGTGGACAGGAAACTTGTCCACTAATTCTGTGGTATTGTACTCTCCCAAGTGCTTAACAAAGAGTTCTGCACATAGTAGAGCTCAGCTACCGTGAATTGATTGCTTACTGTGTGCAGAGCACTGTACTAAGCACTTGGGAGAGTACAGTATAACAGAGGTGGTAGACATGTTCCCTGCACACATTGAGCTAGAGATGAATAAAAGGAGCAAATCCTAATGCAAGAGTAATGTAAAAGGGAGTAGGAGAGAAGGAAATGAGGGCTTAGTTAGGGAAGGTCCCTTGGAGGAGATGCAGGTAATGTTGAATTGATTAATGTCATTCAGAGAATCATTCTCTAAGGCCCTTATGCAGAGCAGGATTAACACAGTAGTTTATGGGGCTTGACTTTATTTATGCTTAGGAGGGCCTGCTGGGATTCAGAGGCTCCACCATCTAAAATTACATTACTGCTGTAAACCGTGTTCAAATACTTCCACGGGTGGTGTTAGCAGCATGGCCTAGTGGATAAAGCACCGGTATGGGAGTCAGAAGGACCTGGGTTCTAACCCTGACTCCACCAAATGTCTTGCTCTGTGGCCTAGGGCAAATCACTTCACTTTTATGTACCTCAGTTACCTCTTCTGTAAAATGGTAATTAAAACTATGAGCCCCATGTGGGACATGGACTGTTTCCAACCTGATTAGCTTGTATCTACCCCAACGCTTAAAACAGTGCTTGTCACATAGTAGACACTCAACAAATACCATCATTATCATACAAACTTCTGCCCACCCCTACCCTAGCTCATTGCTGCCTTAATCGTAGTTACTGAGTGCTTACAATGTGCAGAGCACTGTATGAAGTGCTTGGGAGAGTATAGTATAACGATAAACAGACATCTTCCTTGCCCACAATGAGATTATAGTCTGGAGATGTTTCCCAGCTGCAGTACACCGTACAGAAAGCAACCCCTCCTCCCACTCCCTTTCTTCCCCAACCCCACCCCTAAAATGACCTGGAGCCATGCAGGAGTGATATAGTGGCCTTTTTTTCCCTGAAAAGCACTGTACCTGAGGAGCTGGGTAATTTTAAGGGAGGAGGAGTCACTGTCTCTGTGGAGAGGTGTGGTGTGGCACAGTGATGCAGTCATGCCCCGTCTGATGTAGTAATGATAATAATGGTATTTGTTAAGCACTTTGTGCCGGGGTGGATACAAGCAGGTCGAGTCAGATGCTGTCCCTGTCCCATGTGGGGCTCACAGTCTCAATCCCTATTTTACAGGTGAGGTATCTGAGGCCCAGAGAAGTGAAATGACTTTCCCGCGGTCATACAGCATGCCCTCCCTTCGCACATCCGCCAAACTAGCTCTCTTCCTCTCTTCAAGGCCCTACTGAGAGCTCACCTCCTCCAGGAGGCCTTCCCAGACTGAGCCCCCTCCTTCCTCTCCCCCTCCTCCCCCTCTCCATTGCCCCCACCTTACCTCCTTCCCCTCCCCACAGCACCTGTATATATGAATATGTTTGTATGTATTTATTACTCTATTTTATTTGTACATATTTATTCTATTTATTTTATTTTGTTAATATGTTTTGTTTTGTCCTCTGTTTCCCACTTCTAGACTGTAAGCCCACTGTTGGGTAGGGACCGTCTCTATATGTTGCCAACATGTACTTCCCAACGCTTACTACAGTGCTCTGCACACAGTAAGCGCTCAATAAATACGATTGAATGAATGAATGAATACAGCAGAAAAGTGGTAGATTGGGACTCATGACCTTCTGACCCTCTTCTGGCCCTGCTCTATCCACTACGCCATGCTGCTTCTCGACATCACCAATCACTAGTGTGTATGATGTCACTCTGCAGTTCGGGTCACGTGGGGGCCCTGTAAAATATGGGCCTGAAGTTCTATAAATATGGCCCTGACCAAAAAAAAAAAATAATTATGGTGCTTGTTAGCGCTTATTAATTATTCACTGTTCTAAGCACTGGAGTAGATTAAGTTAATGAGGTTGGACACAACCCCGGTCCCACAGGGGGCTCACTGTCCATTAACTAGGAGGGAGCAGGATTTAATCTCCTTCTTACAGATGGGGTAATTGAGGCACAGAGAAGTTGTGACTTACCTAAGGTCACACAGCAGTTATGAGGCAGTGCCAGGATTGGAACCCAGGTCTTTTGACTCCCAGGCTCACACTCTTTCCACTAGGCTTTGGTAATCCAGTGACTCATTCTAGATCGAGCAATCGGTGGTATTTATTGTGCAATTCCTGAGTAGAATCTTGCTTAAATTTTCGATAAATTTGAACATACAAGTACAGTTGGAGCTGAAGTATTTGCCTTCTGCAGGATGTTACTAGATTTCTGTATAATATGAATTGGGCAAATTTTTTTACTAAAATTGAAAAGCCGCTGCCACAAACTGCAGAACAAGCTTCTTCAGCCTTTTGCAAGGATTCAAAACATCACAATCTTTTATCTGAAATATTTTTGTCAGCAACATTTTTCACTATAATATATAGCATTTCTAGGCAGGGTTGTGGGCATATCCTAATTTATAACATGTAGGTCTGTGGGAAAATGGGCCACATAATACAGCTCTTAGTGATACAAACCACATTTTAAAGGAACCCATTTGACAAGATATGCATGTCTTGCTTAGGTAGCCTGTCAAAGGAAAAAGTGCCATCCTCAGAAATGTTTCCCCATATAGGATCACCAAGCCTTCAGGTATTTCAGGTAGAATTTTTATATTAATTTTGGAATAGTGCAGTTTGTACACTTGGTTGCCCAGTCCTTCTTAGAGACTGAGAATGTGTATTAAACCTCACACTCTCATAAGTATTTTGACGATCGTATGAAGACGACAGAGTTTTCACATTCTTCTGACTTTCCTTAAAAAGAATGATGAGAAGGATTAGTGTGAAATCTCATGCCAAAGCATTCCACGTTCTTTTGAAAAGTATCCCTTTTGAAAAACGTAAATCCAATTCTGGGCACATAAGCCAGGTTTCAGTCCTCTACGGGCTAATTGAAATCCTCCCAGGAATGCACAGTGTCCCCTGCCAAAAGGTTTTCACGTGGTGATTGATGAAAAGATTCGCATCAGAATATGCATTCTTTACAAGTACTTCAGTGAAAGGTTTGTCTTTCAACTTCAGAAATTGTAAATGCAGCAAACACATTTCCCATTGGGAAGTATATTAGTACATCAGCTAAAGTTAAGCAATCTCGACTCCTGATTTTTAGGTTTATTGCAGTTTTTGTACGTTTTCATAGTTTCCGTGTTAGATGTGCTGATTTGTAATGTTCTTACCTCCCGAAATCCTTCTTCAGTTCATTTCACATAGCACTGCCCGTGCTTTTCTAATGACATGGAATCTGAATTAAGCTCCCAGAAGGTTCCAGTATTTTTAGGCACATTAGAAGCAATCCTGATGCGTATAGAATAGTTAGCGTTAGGATTTCATCTTTCTGCAGTTAAGTAGTTCTACCCTGTAGAGGCAGAAACGTCTGTTTTAGTGATGATGATGATCACGATTCTTCTATGGTATTTCTTTTAAGCGTTTACTATGTGTCAGGCACTGTTCTAAGCACTGGGGTAGGTACAAGGTAATCAGGTTGGATGCAGTCCCTGTCCCACAGGGGGCTCCCAGTCTTAATCCCCATTTTACAGATGAGGTAACTGAGGCACAGAGAAGTGAAGTGACATGCATCAGGTCACACAGGCAGGCAAGCGGCAGAGCCGGGACCAGAGCCCAGGTCCTTCTGACTTCCAGGCCTGTGCTGTATCCCCTAGGTCACCCTGCATCTCACTGTGGTATTGGTTAAGCTCTTAACTATGTGCCAAGCACAGTACTAAGCCCCGAGGTAGATACAAAGGGCTCACAGGCTAAGTAGGAGGGAGGACAGATATTGAATCTCCATTTTACAGCTGAAGAAACTGAACCCAGAGAAGTGACCTGCCCAAGGTCACCCAACAGGCAAGTGGCAGAGCCGGGATTAGAACCCTGGTGCTCTGACTCCCAAGCCTGGGCTCTTTCCATCAGGCCACACTACTTCTCTACCCATTGTGCCAACTTGTTCTTGGGGCAGGGAGTGGAGAATGATGATTGAGTTGTTGGAGTGGGGGAATAAGGGGATAATTGCTTAGTGCTGGAGCTACTCCTTGGTTTGGTTTCAAAATGGGTGGGGCTC
The DNA here is from genome assembly GCF_015852505.1 of Tachyglossus aculeatus. NCBI lineage: Eukaryota > Metazoa > Chordata > Mammalia > Monotremata > Tachyglossidae > Tachyglossus > Tachyglossus aculeatus. Next base: position 28,896,354 of record NC_052079.1, on the reverse strand, counting down.
TTGGCTCTGCAGTGCCTCTGGGTGCCAGTTTTTTAAGGAAGGAATTTCTGAGCATGGGGAATGCCAGAGAGAGGAGGGCACTCATGTTTGTGACAAGTTATCTGAATGTCTTCCATTATTTTGAAGTTTCCCAAGTGCTTAGTACAGTGCTCAGTACAAAACAAGCACTCAGAAAATACCATTTGTTGATCCAATGATTGATCTTTTCTCCTGCGTTCACTCTTCTGTTCTTCCCCTTTCTCCCTTTTCCATTTTCTGCTCCCTATCCCTTTCTTCCTCTTTCATTCAGTTATTCCTTCCTTCTTCCTCATCTCCTGCCTCCAGTTTCTCTCCCTCCTTCCCTTTCTTGCTTCTCCACTCCTGCTGTCCTATCAATCAGGATTCCCACTCAATTAATCAGTGGTATTTTTTTTGAGCACTCACTGGGTTCAGAACACTATACTAAGCACTTGGGAGAATACAGTAGAGTTGGTAGACATATTCTTTGCTCATAGTGAACTTACAGTCTACTCTCCCAGACACTCTTCTTCCCCTTTCCCACCCTCTCCCTTCTGACCTCCACCAGGTTCTAATCCTGGCTCCACCATTTTTGCCACAATGTGACCTTGAGCAACTCATTTAATGTCTCTGTGCTCAGTTTTCTCATCTGTAAAATTCATTCATTCATTCAACCGTATTTATTGAGCGCTTACTGTGTGCAGAGCACTGTACTAAGTGCTTGGGAAGTACATGTTGGCAACATATAGAGGCGGTCCCTACCCATCAACGGGCTTACAGTCTAGAATGGGGAGACAAACAACAAAACAAAACTTGTGGACAGGTGTCAAGTCATCAGAATAAATATAAGTAAAGCTAGATGCACATCATTAACAAATAGAATAGTAAATATGTACAAGTAAAATAAATATAGTAATAAATCTGTACAAACATATATACAGGTGCTGTGGGGAGGGGAAGGAGGTAGGGCGGGGAAGATGGGGAGGAGGAGAGGAAAAAGGGGGCTCAGTCTGGGAAGGCCTGGAGGAGGTGAGCTCTCAGTAGGGCTTTGAAGGGAGGAAGAGAGCTAGCTTGGCAGATGTGCAAAGGGAGGGCATTCCGGGCAAGGGTGAGAATGTGGGCTGGGGGTCGATGGCGGTACAGGCGAGAACGAGGCACAGTGAGGAGGCTAGCAGCAGAAGAGCAGAGGGTGCAGGCTGGGCTGTAGAAGGAGAGAAGGGAGGTGAGGTAGGAGGGGGCAAGGTGATGGAGAGCCTTGAAGCCGAGAGTGAGGAGTTTTTGCTTGATGCATAGGTTGAATGGTAGCCACTGGAGATTTTTGAGGAGGGGAGTAACATGCCCAGAGCATTTCTGCACAAAGATGATCCGGGCAGCAGTGTGAAGTATAGACTGAAGTGGGGAGAGACAGGAGGATGGGAGATCAGAGAGGAGGCTGATGCAATGATCCAGTTGGGATAGGATGAGAGATTGAACCAGCAAGGTAGCAGTTTGGATGGAGAGGGAAGGGTGGATCTTGGCGATGTTGCAGAGGTGAGAGGCAGGTTTTGGTGATGGATTGGACGTGAGAGGTGGAGAGAGCAGAGTCGAGGATGACACCAAGATTGCGGGCTTGTGAGACGGGAAGGATGGTAGTGCCGTCTACAGTGACGGGACAGTCAGGGAGAGGGCAGGGTTTGGGAGGGAAGTTAAGGAGTTCAGTCTTGGACATATTGAATTTTAGATGACAGGCAGACATCCAGATGGAGATGTCCTGAAGGCAGGAGGAGACCCGAGCCTGAAGGGAGGGAGAGAGAGCAGGGGCAGAGATGTAGAGTTGGATGTCATCAGCGTAGAGATGATAATTGAAGCCGTGGGAGAGAATGAGTTCACCAAGGGAGTGAGTGTAGATAGAGAACAGAAGGGGGCCAAGAACTGACCCTTGAGGAACCCCTACAGTAAGGGGTTGGGAGGGGAAGGAGGAGCCCGCAAAGGAGACTGAGAATGAACGGCCGGAGAGATAAGAGGAGAACCAGGAGAGGACGGAGTCTGCGAAGCCAAGGTTGGATAGCGTGTTGAGGAGAAGGAGGTGGTCCACAGTGTCAAAGGCAGCTGAGAGGTCAAGGAGGATTAGGATAGAGTAGGAGCTGTTGGATTTGGCAAGAAGGAGGTCATTGGTGACCTTTGAGAGGGCAGTTTCGGTGGAGTGTAGGGGATGGAAGCCAGATTGGAAGGGGTCGAGGAGAGAATTGACATTGAGGAATTCGAGGCAGCAGGTGTAGACGACTCATTCAAGGAGTTTGGAAAGGAATGGTAGGAGGGAGATAGGGCGATAACTAGAAGGGGAGGTGGGGTCAAGAGATGGTTTTTTTAGGATGGGAGATTCAATACCTGTTTTCCTTCCTACTTAGAATGTGAGCCCTGGGTGGGACAGGGGTTGTGTCTGATCTGCATATACTGTCTCTACCACAGGTTTTGACATATAGTAAGCCCATAACTATTATTATTAATAATAACTCCCTCTCCTGCAGATTATACACCTAGGCACACATTGTTCCAGGATTCCCCTGCCTACCATGTTAAGGCTTAAGTGGGCCCAGGGCAGTGGAAGTTCAGAGAACTTCTCCAGATCGAAATTTCCTTTCTGCCACCCATCCAGGACATCAAATCAGAGGTATTTACTGAGCACTTACTGTGTGCAGAATACTGTGCTGAGTACAGTACAACAGAGTTGGTAGATATGTTCCCCATCTTCAAGGAGCTTACAGTGTAAAGGGGGAGACAGACACTAAATTACATTATGGGTAGGGAACATATCTGCTAATTCTGTTGTATGGTACTCTCCCAAGTGCTCAGTGCTGTGCTCTGCACATTCAGTAAATACGATCGATTGATTATAGATGTGCTTTGGGGCTGAGGGTGGGGTGAATACCTTGGGTTTGATGAGTACAGATCCTAATGCCTAGGCAACACAGGAAAGAGAGGGAATAGGGGAAATGAGGGCCTAGTCGGGGCCAGCCTCTTGGAAGAGATGTGTGATTTTAGTAAGGCTTTGAAGGTGAGGAGAGCGGTGATCAGGCATGCATCCTGTTTTTCTAGCCCAGCATGGCTTTAGGAATGCTGAGGGGTCAGCTGAAGTTGGCCCTCTGACACCATAAGGCCTGGCGCACGTTACCAATTGGCCAATTTGTTGAAAAGACCCAGTGCATGTCCCCAGTTCTTCTGAACGTAGAGTCTCTCTCACAGGCAGTGAGTGCATGACATACCACCGCAGATTCACTGAACAAGCTGAAGTTGGGGAGGGGCCTAAGGAGAGGGCTAATGGCTGGAATTCCCTCATACATAGACTGTAGGGCAGGGACTGACCCTTCCCCTTCTCCTACCCCTCCCCTCTCCCCCCATTATCTTGTATCTATCCCAGCTCTTAGAACAGTGCTTAATAATAACAATTATAACATGCACATAGTGAGAAGCAGCGTGGCCTAGTAGATAAGAGCATGGGCCTGGAAGTCAGAAGGTTATGGGTTCCAATCCCAGCTCCACCATTTGTCTGCTGTGGCCTTGGGCACACTTCACTTCTTTGTGTCTGTTACCTCATCAGGAAGATGGGGATGAAGACTGTGAGCCCTTTGTCGAACAGGGACTGTGTCTAACCCGATTTGCTTGTATCTATCCCAGTGCTTTGGAACAGTGTCTGCCACATTATAAGCACTTAACAGGTTCCATGAAAAGCATGGCACTGTACTAAGCACTGTGGTAAATACAAGAAAATCAGATTGGACATAATCCTTTGCCTACACAGGGCACACAGATTAAGCAGGAGGGAGAACGAATATTGAATCCCCAGATATTGAAACGGAGGCACAGAGAAGCTAAATGACATGCTTAAGGTCCCATAGCAGACAAATGGCAAAGTCATGGTTAGACTCCCAGGCCTGTGCTCTTTAAGCACAAAACAAATTCCACAATTATTATTTTTATCATTCTTATTATTGGAACTGGAAAACCTAAGGATAAAACTTAAGGATCCTGCTGGAGAAGAGAAATGGGAATATAGTCAGGTCCCCGGAGAGTGGGACTGCAGGAAAAAAGTAGTAGCAGGAGGAGGAGACAAAACCCCTCCCTGAGAGCATTTTGGAACTTTGCTTACCTACAGGAAGAGAGGGGTGGCCTTCACAATCTCTACTCCCTTCTTTTCAAATGCACCAGAGCAAAAGCTGACTAGAATTTTGATCAATGCCCTGCCTGGATCTCCCACTCCAATTTCATTATATGCTTCCTCTTTCCACATTGTGTCACACCTACTCTAAAGTATATGGTTTTAAAATGAACATTAAACAGACATAAGGTAGGCCTCCTTCAGGTTTTCAAAGAAGATTTAGACCTGGAGGCAATATATTTGAGGCTCCTGTCTGTGTAACTGATTTAGTTATTTATTGTGATTGCACTATTCTTAAATGCTTTTGTGCCTCCCCCAATAGGTGTCAGCTCCTTGTGGCCAGGGAAATTTGTTTTGTGCTTCTGCTATACTTTCCCTAGTTCATTGCACTCACTGAAAGCTCATCAAGTGTCATTTGTGATAGAAAAACTAATAGGACAACTCTGTCTTACTGCATAGGAATGTAGTTTGACTATGGTATGTGTTAAGTATTAAGCCAGTAAGTGGGTTTTAATAGTCTCGTATAATTTAAGGGAGTTTTTCAGTTTTCAGTTGATTAAAAAGTGGTGGACTTTTAGGTTTGTGTGTAGAATAAATGTATCTGTCAGTCATAACTACCCTTTCCGACAGGATCATAAATGTAGTTATAATCTTCTGCATGAACCGTGGTTTAAAACGTGCAAATAACTAAGGCATCCTTTAGAAAATTAGCTGCAGGACAGCCCATTGTTAAAAAGAAGAAATGAAATACCATTATTTTCGTGGCAGATGTAGTGTTCTTTTGCAGGGCTTCCTTGGGGGCAAGAATAGCGGTCCAGGTTTAGCAAGGAGAGGAAGGCACGTGAGCTGGAGTTGGACCGGCAGATGAGACAGACCTGCCACACACATACGTACACAAACAAACCCAGAAACTTGGATGAGGGAAAAAACAGCAGCCGAGCGGTCAAGCGCCGTGAAACAGACTCCCGCTGCCCTTGTTGGGAACTGCTGCAGCTCTCCAGGATTTCCGGCACAGATTGTTCCAGTGGAGCTGGCTTGGAACCCTGGAAACCCGGGTCAGCTGCAGCAGTGCCCCTCCCTCTCCCTCCCGCCCCCTTTCCAGGGGCAGGAACAGATGCAGGTGGCCAACTGAGGTGGCTCCCTGGGCCAGTAGGAGGATTAATCCTGGAATGTCTCCCGGAGGAAGGGTTTTTTTTTTTTAGATGGGCTTTGAAGAGAGGGGTGGGATACAAGTTCGGCAAAATTGAGCCGATCAGACTTTCCAGGCAACAGCAAGGAATAAGCCTCAAATTGGAGGCAAGGGAGTGGGAGTGAACATTAGTCCCATTCACCTGCTTGAAGCGAAAGGCTCGTAGATGAGTGTAATGTGGTTTAGGGGTACAATAGGGAAGAAAAATAGCTGAATTATCCCCAGTGGTTGGAGTGTGTGGTAGATCAGGAGGCCCTGGGAAATAGCCTGTCTGATGGGTTGAAGGTCAGAAGGGTGAGAGCCAGGGATGGTTAGGAAATTAGATTGGGAGGAACAGAGATTATGAGCTGGAGGGCAGGAAGAGAAGAATAAACCTGCTGTGGGGGAGCCTTAAAACCAAGGTCTGGGAGTTTTGTGCTAAGGGAGAGGCATTAAGGAGCCAGTGGAAGTTTCTAGGGATGCTTCTGGCCTGGAACTCCCTTCCTCTTTGTATCTGACAGTCACTCTCCTCACCTTCAAAGTCTTATGTTTTTAAAAGTACATCTCCTCCAAGTGGTCTTCCCAGACTAAGCCCTCATTTCATCTTCTCCCACTCCCTTCTGCTTCGTCCTTGCACTTAGATTTGCACCCTTTATTCATTCTTTTAGTAATATTTATTGAGCACTTTGTGTGCAGAGCACTGTACTAAGTGCTTGAGAGCACACAACAGATACATTTGAGCCTTCAGTTTAGAGTAGGGTGGGGGAAAGAGACATTAGTATAAATAAATAAATGACAGATATGTACATAAGTGCTGTGGGGCTGGGATGGGGGGAAGAACAGAGGGAGCAAGTCGGGGTGTTACAGAAGGGAGAGGGAGGGGAAGAAAGAGAGGGCTTAGACAGGGAAGGCCTCCTGGAGGAGATGGACCTTCAATCAGGCTTTGAAAGTGGGGAGAGTAACTGTCTGTCGGATTTGAAGAGGGAAGGACATTCCAGGCCAGAGGTAGAATATGGGTGAGGGGTGGCGGCGATGTAGGTGCTTGTTGTGGGAAGGGAATATATCTGTTTATTATTGTATTGTACTTTCCCAAGTGTTTAGTACAGTGCTCTGTTCACAGTAAGCTCTCAATAAATACAATTGAATGAATCGAGTCACAGTTAGAAGGTTAGCATTGGAGGAGCGAAGTGTGTGGGCTGGAGTGTAGTAGGAGAGTAGAGAAGTGAGGTAGGAGGGGACAAGGGGATGGAGTGCTTTAAAGCCAATGGTGAGGAGTTTTTGTTTGATGTGGAGGTGGGTAGGCAACCACTGGAATTTTAGTCGCCCCCCCTCAGCTCCGCAGCACTTATGTACGTATCTGTAGTTTATATTCAGGTCTGTCTGATCCCCTAGACTAAAAGCTCATCGTGGGCAGGGAATGTGTCTTCCAACTCTGTTATAGTGTACTCCCCTAAGCACTTAGTTCAGTGGTCTGTGCACAACAATCAGTGAGAACAGTTGACTTGAGTGGGGATGAAGATGTGGTCTAATGACTTTTTAAAAGATGATTGGTTTAGCCTTAAAATACCTAAAATAGATTGATGGGGTTAATCAGAAGGAAGTTGATTAGAAGGCTGTGGAAGAATCTGCATTTTTTTCCTCTATGGTATTTAAGCACTTACTCTATGCCAGACACTGTACTAAGCACTAGGGTAGATACAAGATAATCAGGTCCTACATGTATGGCTCAAGTCTTAATCCCTATATTACAGATAAGGTGGCTGAGAAGTGAAGCGGTTTGTCCAAGGTCGCAAAGCAGATGAGTGGAGGAACTGAAATTAGAACCTGGGTCATCTGACTCCCAGGCCCATAGTCTTTCTACTAGGCCACACTGCTTCCAGTGCTTCCACCTGGGAAATGATTAGGGCTTCATTTGTAAGGTTGAAAAAAAGATTACATCAATGAAATTTTATTGAGAAAGAATCAACAGGACTGGGATCTAGGTTGATTTGTGGGAGTCAAGAGACCTGAGTTTTATTCCTGGCTCCACTACTTAGTAGTGATATTTGTTAAGCTTTTACTGTTGAGCATTGAACTAAGTACTAGAGTAGATACAATATAAACATACTCAATGCTTCTTGTCTGCTGTTTGACCTAAGCAAGTCATTTGCTATCTCTGTGCCTTGGTTTCTTCATCTGTCAAATGGAGATTAAATCCCTGTCCTCCCTTCCCTTTAAGACTTTCAGCATCTTATGAGACAGGGACTGTGTCTGATCTGATTATCTTGTATCTACACGAGCATTTAGCACAGTTTTTTTTAACAAATACTAAGCATATAACAAATCCACAATTACTATTACAGATGAAACCCAAGTTGAGAGCTTGTGGGACAAAGAAGAAAGTGATATTGTAGGTAGCAATGAGAAAGTCAAGAGGAGAGGTTGTGGGAGTGATGAGAAGGAGTTCAGCTTTGACTAAATTGTTTGTCTGGCAGTTTATCCAGGTGGTCGTGACTGATAGGTGAGAGGAAATATGGGATTGCGCTGCTGAAGAAAGGGCAAAATTGGGAAAGTAAACTTGGGTGTCTTTTGCTTGGAGTTGTAGTTGAAACCATGGACTCCTGGAGCAGTGAAATTTAAAAGAAAAAAGGAAATACCAACCAGCATCTAAATACATGTTCTTTGCCTCAGGGCCAGTGGGTAAGGCAGTGTCAGTGGCTTAGTAGAATTTATAGTAAAAAAAAAAATCCAGCTCATAATTTGCTGACACCGGGGAAAAATCTAAACCAAAAAAGTCCTGTGCAACTATGTAAAGCGTGTCATTGGTCGCTTGGCTGCTGAAAAGTAAAGCTGCTTACCTGTTTCGATGTGCCGGAGGCATCTGTCGCCTTATTCAGAAATGCACTGGGGAAGGAGGCTACAAATCAACCTGGACCTATAGGTTCACGGAGGGGCCTGCAATGCCCAAACCTTGGAAAAACAACATTAACCAACATAAAGCAAGTAACCGTTTGGGTAAAGGCCATCCCTAAGAGGTGTAGGGCTGCTACACCTGACCTGATCGGTGGGAGTGAAAAATAATCAATGTGGTATTTGTTAGGCACCCACTATGTTCTTAATGCTGTACTAAGCACTGGAGTACATGTGAGATGATCCCGTGTCAGTCAAGGATCTCCCTATCTGAGGAGGAAGGGCAGACATTGAATCCCCCCATTAATAGATGAGGAAATTAGAGAAGTGAAATGACTTGCCCAGACTCATACAGCAGACAGTAGCACGGCCAGGATCAGAACCCAGATCCTGACTCCCAGGTCTGTGCCCTTTTCACTAGGTCTTGCTGCTGATGTGGGTCTGTTCCTAGCCCCCGCTTCTGGGTGATGATTGGGATAAACAAAGGATGATTTATCTTGAACCAAGGTACTGTACTATATAAATAGTATTTAAGCTCTTACTGTGTGTCAGACACTGTACTAAGAACTGGAGTAGATGCAAGATAATCAAATTGAACACAGTCCATGACCCACATGGGGCGATCAGTGTTAATCCCCATTTTACAGATGAGGTAATTGAGACACAGAGATTAAATAACTTGCCCAAGATCACACAGCAGACGAATGGTGGAGCCAGGATTAGATTAGACACCCAGGCCTGTGCTCTATCCACTTGGCCATGCTGATTCTGCTCAAGTTGAGAAGGAGTGGTGTTCTCTAGGGCATGGAGCCCAGGAAAACTGTCCCAACTCAATATATGAGAGAGATAGCCCTGATTAGAATATTAGGAGAGCAAGCAATAGTGGAAGAAGCAGTCGCCACTAGACTGTAAGCTCGTTATGGGCAGGGAATGTTTCTCCTAATTATGTTGTATTGTACTCCCCCAGGTGCTTAGTACAGTGCTCTGCACATAGAGCTCAATAAAGACCATTGATTGAGTTCTCCTACCCCAATGGCTGCCCCCCCAGTCAGTTGAATTCATTGGACACGTACTGTGTGCAGAGCACTGTACTAAGCGCTTGGTAGTCTTCTAATGATCTTCTAATGACAGCTCTTCCTTCGCCTCCAAATCCCCTAATGCTGGGCTTCCCTCAGCGGCCTGGTTCTCTTTCATTCACGCATTCATTCAGTCATATTTATTGAGTGCTTACTGTGTGCAGAGCACTGTACTAAGCGCCTGGGGGAGTACAATTCAGCAAGAGTTAGAGGCAATCCCTACCCAACAACGGGCTCACAGTCCAAACCGGGGAGACAGACAACAAAACAAGTAGACAGGCATCAGTAGCATCAAAATAGATAAATAACCCCAGAGCTTAGAACAGTGCCTGTCACATAGTAAATGCTAAACAAATACCATTAAAAAAATGGTATTCTATTTCCATGCTATTCTTGTTGGATTGTTCAGTTACTAAACTAATAATACTTCCAGTTTCAGAGGCTGGTTTAATAGAGAACAATAGCTGCGTAACCTTTCACCTGAGTTTTAAGAAGGGAATATAAATATATACATATCATTAATAAAATTAATAGAATAATTAGCACATACAAATTGCTCTTCTCCCTTTACACTCACTCTTTGGAGAGCTTATGCAGATAAATTTCCATGGCTTACAATGGCTCTCAAATTTATTTTGCTAGCCCCAACATCTCACCCACACCGCAGCCTTACATTTCATCTTGCATCCAGGACATCTGTATATAGATAGCCTGCCGTCAGCTTTAGCTCAGTATGTCCACAGTTGAACTCTTCACCTGCCCTCCCAAATCCTTTCCCCCATTGAACTTTCCCATCACAGTCAGCCACCCACTCCGTGCTCTCCGTCTCCGCAGCTCACAACAGTGACAGTGGTCTTGACTCCTGGTGTTTTTTCAACCACCAGATCTTGTCAGTTCTTCCTTTACAGTATTTCCCGAGTCCTGCCCTTCCTCTCTATCCCGTCACCACAGCAGTCCAGAGGTTTGAAATATCCCAGACTACCACGTCAACTTAACTGACCTTCCTGCCTCCTGTCTGTCTCCTCTCCAGTCCATACTTCACTCGGCTGTCCAGATTGTGTTTCTAAACTATCCCCCTGTAAGCATCTCCCCACTCCAGTATGGAAGACCTTGTTGGTCTTGTATTCTTATTGGCTACATTCACCCACAACGATAAAATCTCACCATCTCTTTTTTTTTTAAATGTATATTTTTATGGTATTTTTTTAGGTGTGTACTTTGTTCCAGACACTGTACTGTCGCTGAAGTAGATACAAGGTAATCAGGTTTGGCACAGTCCTTATCCCACATGGGGCTCACAACTTTAATCCCCATTTTACAGTTGAGGTAACTGAGGCACAGAGAAGTGAAGTGATTTGCCCAAGACCACACAGCAGGTAAGTCCCAAGTGGGACAGGGACTGTGTCCAACCTGATTATCTTATATCTACCCCAGGGCTTAGAACAGTACCTGGCATTTTTAAAAAATGGTTTTATATTTCCATGCTCTTCTTGCTGGATTGTTCAGTTACTAAACTAATAATACTTCCAGCTTCAGAGGCTGGTTTAATAGAGAACAATAGCTGCGTAACCTTTCACCTGAGTTTTAAGAAGGGAATTTTTGAGTTAAATCATTATTGGTTTCCATTTAAGGAAGAATGTCTGGTAGAGCGAGTGGTATTTACTAAATGCGCCTGTGAAAACATTCCTTTTCACCCTCAGATGCTCACTCAGCCTTCTGTTTTCCAAGTGACATTTATTATAGGCTTTAGCTGTAGTCGGAGAAATTAAAAGCACATTTTAAAGACATGAGTAGCAGAGTCTCCATTCAATCCCACAAAAGGATTATTTCTTATGATGGTGCAATTGTGGGAGGATTTTTTTTCAAGCTTGGAAATTTCATTTTAACTATTAAACTCTCTTTTAGTATGTTCTGTGTTCTAGTGGCTCAGAAACATTGCAAACTTTTTTTGTGGTAAGTGTTAAGCAATTACTATGTTCCAAACACTTTACTAAGTGCTGGGGTAGATACAAACTAATTGGGTTGGACAGAGTCCCTGTCCCACATAGATGGCTCACAGTCTTAATCCCAATTTTACTGATGAGATAACTGAGGCATGGTGAAGTTAAATGACTTGCCTAAGGTCACAGAGCAGACAAGTGGTAGGTCCAGGATTAGAACTCAGATCCTCTGACTCCCCAGCCCATGCACTTTGCATGAGGTTCTGACACTAGGCCATCTCTACAAGGATACCCACCAGGCCCAAACCCCACATGGCCAAAACTGAATGCCTCTTCTTCCCTCTCAAATCCTCTCTCTATCAATTTTTCCATCCCTGTTGACATCGTCATCATCAATCCCTGTCTCTCAAAAATATAATCTTGGCATTAACCTACACTCCTCTCTTTCAATACCTCATGTTCAGTTCTTGTGTTCTCTACAACATTTCCAGAACCTGCCATTTCCTTTCCATTCAGACTGCTAGCATGCTAGACCGTAAGCACGTTGTGGGCAGGGAATATGTCTGTTATACTATCGTACTCTCCCAAGCATTTAGTACAGTGCTCTGTACACAATAAGCACTCAATAAATATGATTGATTGATTATCCAAACTCCTGTCTTATCCCAATTTGAAAATAGCATCAGCTCCCTCACTGGTCTTCCTACCTCCAGTCTCTACACTTTCCGGTCTTTGCTTCACTATTCTGCCCAGATCTTTTTTTCTGAAACACTGTTCTGTGTTTGTTTCCGTGCTCTGCACAATCCTCCAATAGTTGCCCATTCCTATCCACATCAAGCAGAAACTCCTGACCCCTGGATTTAAGCTATACTCATCAGTTCTCTCTGCTTCTCATCCTCCCTCATCTCCCGATAAACCCAAGCTCATAAATTTCATTCCTCATAAGCTTTCTGCTCACTGTCCCACATTCTCTTGCCCTCCGTTCTGCCTAGAACTGCCCTCCCTATCATCCAGTGGCTTCTGAAATCACATCTCCCCGATTACTCTCTCATTTCCTCACCCTGCATCCACCCGCAACATCTTCAGCACTAAGATTAGGGAGGAAGATGTTTCAGAAATAACTGAAATAGTGTTCAGTGCCTCTTTTCCACAGTTCCACAGACTGTGAGTCCATATGGGGCAGGAACTGTGTCCAACCTGATTAACTACCTAGTGGAAAGAGCACAGATCTGGGAGTCAGAGGACCTGGATTCTAATCCCGGCTCTACTGTGTACCTGCTGTGTGACCTTGGGCAAGTCATTTCACTTCTCTGTCCTTCAGTTCCCTCATCTGTAAAGTGGGGATTCAAGACCTACTTAAACTGTGAACCCCATGTGGGACCTGGATATCTTTTATCTACCCCAGCGCTTAGAGCAGTGCTTGGAACCTAATAAGCACTTAACAAATACCACTATTATTTATCTACCCCAGCACTTAGAGCAGTGCTTAACAAATAGTAAGTGCTTAACAAAGAGTAGTACTAGAACCTCAACACTGTAAGTTCGTTATAGACAGGGAATGTGTCTAATTCTGTAGTGTTGTTCTCCCCCAAGCGCTTAGCATAGTCCTCTGCACATAGGAAGCACTCCATAAATACCACTGATTGATAAATTAGAACCTGGGCCTCCTGATTTCCAATGAGGTATGCTCTTTCCTCTAGGTTTTGCTGCCTCCCTTAGACCATAATGGGTGCATCCTCCTTGAGTGTCTGTAACATCTGTAGAGCACTGTACTAAGCACTTGGAAGGATATAATTGTTCTCCAAGTGCTTACAGTCTAGCAGTGGAGGTAGATGCTAAGTAAATTACAGAGGTGAGTAAGCAGGAAAAGGGGACAACAACATGAGCTAGTATGTAAGTTATATTATATGCCTTTTATGTCCTCAGGTGCTACAGGGGGTTGAGAGTATTTAATTGCTTAGTTGACTGCTAGGGTCACAAATGGAATATAAACCGAGATTAGTAATAAATCTGGGAAAACCTCCAGGAGGAGATATGATTTCAGAAGGGCTTCAAAGATGGAGTGGGCTGTGGTCTGTCATATTTGATTTCTAGGCAGATGGTAGGGTGTGGGAGAGACACTTGATTAGGTTATCTTAAGAGGGACTAAACAAACTGGGGTATGGTGGGGAAGAGAGTGGATAAATAAGAAGTCATCTGATTGATTGTCTTAAAGCCAATGATCAAAAGATTTTTCTGAAGATGAAGCCAATGATCAAAAGATTTTTCTGAAGATGAAGAGGTGTGTTCAACATTTGAAGTTTTTGAGGAGTGGGAAGATGTGTGTTGTGATGTTCTAAAAATAAAATTATTTGGGCACAGAGTGAAGTATGGCCTGGGGAGGTAAGGGAACCAGCCAAGATAATACAGTAGTGAAGCCATGATCAGTCTATTGATGGGATTTATTGAGAGCTCTGTCTGCAGAGCACTGTACTAAGCACTCAGGAGAGTACAATATAACAGAATTGGTAGACAGCATTTTGCACCATCCTGGAGTTGAGTGGGGGCAGTTTGGGTGTGGAAAGGAAGGGGCAGGTCTCGGAAATGTGGTGAACATAACTGCCAGGATTGGTGACATCCCTAAGCATGTGGGTGGAAAGAGAGGGAGGAGGTAAGGATAATGCCTAGGTTGAGAGCTTCAGAGATGAAGATAGTGGTGTTGTCAACCGCGATGGGAAATTTAGGTGAAGGAGGGGATTTGGGAAGGAAGAGCAGTTGAGTTTTGGAGATGTTGTGCTAGAGATGTTGTGCTGAAGATTTTAGCTATGTAGAGTAGTCATGGAGGCAGGAGGATACGCGAGTCTGTCTAGATTAGGGCTTAGAAAGATGCTTTGGAGAGTCACTCCCCAAGAGTTGGAGTTGAAGCGAGGGCAAGAGAAGAGTTCCCCAAGTAAAGTGAAAGGAGAAGGGGACATTGAGGGACATCCAAAGATATGGGAGAAGAGCTGGAGAGAAAGAAGAGCCGGTCAGCAAGACAAGAGAAACAGGGTTGGGCGAAACCAAGGTTAGCTAGCATTGCAAGAAGGGAGGGTTTCACTGTGTCAGCGGTAGCCCCAGGCCAGAAGTAGACCAGAGGGCCAGTCAGAGGGTGGAAGAGTTTGAGATTGTGCTTTCTTTCACTGGTGATGTCAGGCATTCTTGGGAGAGGCCCCCCGGGGGGCCTGAAGATGGTACTTGAATCCATATCTTCTGGCCCAGGCAACTCTATAATTAGATGTTCAGTGTTAGATTTCCCTTGTTGAAATTTGAACCGGACGTGGTGTTTTTCTCCAGAAATGTCTATCCAGAAAACATACTTCTCACATGCAAACATTCCCCAAAATCTAGAATGAGTTTTATCAAATTTAGAAGCCTAAAAAATTCAGAGATTAAGTGGGGGATTTCTCAAATTTTGCTTTGAATAATGGTCCTGTAAAGGGTTCCTTATCCCAGTGTTACTAGTAGTTGCTTTTTTATGTCACTATTAAGGTCTGTCACCGGGTTGTGTGGTGTAAACCATCTTGAATAGCCCTCTATGCTACTTGTTTTAAATGTGACAAGGTAGCATGCTGTTAATAATGAAATACAAACTCGGTTTTGTCGAAGGAAGGGATTGTATGCTTTTTGAGAGCAAGGTTCTTGTCCACCAACACTGTTGTATTGTACACTCCCGGGTGCTTAGTACTCTTCTCTGTACACAATACACACTAAGTACCATTAATGAATTGATTGATTAGAAGACTTAGGATTTTCCCACTTCTCTAGGGCAAGTTTTACTCTACAGTGGTAGTACTAGAAATTTTTCTAACAGCAACAATGTTTTCATCCAAGTAGCACCTGAAAATTAAGGAAAGAAGTACTCTCCATAGAACAAATTTGTTTCAAATGGAAAGTAAAAATGCCTCAATATTATGTTTTAGAATGGATTTTTAATAATGTAGAATATAATTTTAATGCTTGTAGATGGCATTGTTTATGCCCATTTCAACTAGCAAGACACTACTTTGGGCTTGTTACAAAGATTAATAGTTAACAGAGTAAGTGTTTGAGAATTGCAAGGAATTTACAAGCGTTGTGTTAAGATTCTTAAAAATCTTGTGTGGTAGGTTTAGAATTCTAAAAAACCACTTAACTCATTGGTGGAATGCAAAATTAGCCTACCATTGCAGAGAAACATTTAGTGACTTGAAGCCAGGAAGTGAAAATCTGCAAGGGGTTCAAATAGAGTTCTAGAATTAGAATATATTGATAATCCTGGAATGTAGTCATCTTCATAAAGGTCAAGGTGTTGGGGTGGAGAACAGGGAGGGATTAATCACTCTTAGAATTAGACTTGGTCTTTTCTAGAAAATGAATTTTGCAGCTAAATGTACCTCATCACCGTATGGGTATTGAGTTTCCTGCTGACTTGTTGGGAAAACTAACACTTGTGTAATTCCTGGTGCTGTTTACTGAAGTTCATCAATCAATTGTATTTATTGAGCTCTTACTGTGTGCAGAGCACTGTACTAAGCGCTTGGGAAGTACAAGTTGGCAACATATAGAGACAGTCCCTACCCAACAGTGGGCTCACAGTCTAGAAGGGGGAGACAGAGAACAAAACCAAACATATTAACAAAATAAAATGAATAGAATAGATATGTACAAGTAAAATAAATAGAGTAATAAATATGTACAAACATATATACATATATACAGGTGCTGTGGGGAAGGGAAGGAGGTAAGACGTGGGGATGGAGAGGGGGATGAGGGGGAGAGGAAGGAGGGGGGCTCAGTTTGGGAAGGCCTCCTGGAGGAGGTGAGCTCTCAGTAGGGCCTTGAAGGGAGGAAGAGAGCTAGCTTAGCGGATGTGCAGAGGGAGGGCATTCCAGGCCCAGGGGATGACGTGGGCCGGGAGTCAACAGCAGGACAGGCGGGAACGAGGCACGGCACGGTGAGGAGATTAGCGGCAGAGGAGTGGAGGCTGCGGGCTGGGCTGTAGAAGGAGAGAAGGGAGGTGAGGTAGGAGGGGGCGAGGTGATGGAGAGCCTTGAAGCCGAGGGTGAGGAGTTTCTACCTGATGCGCAGATTGATTGGTAGCCACTGGAGATTTTTGAGGAGGGGAGTAACATGCCCAGAGCGTTTCTGGACAAAGACAGTCCGGGCAGCAGCATGAAGTATGGATTGAAGTGGGGAGAGACACGAGGATGGGAGATCAGAGAGAAGGCTGATGCAGTAGTCCATACGGGATAGGATGAGAGCTTGAACGAGCATGGTAGCGGTTTGGATGGAGAGGAAAGGGTGGATCTTGGCAATGTTGCGGAGGTGAGACCGGCAGGTTTTGGTAACGGCTTGGATGTGAGGGGTGAATGAGAGAGCGGAGTCGAGGATGACACCAAGTTCACGTACATTCCTCTTCACCAGTGGGTGAGATAGTTGGAAAGGGAAGTATTGGTAGAAGTAGTGTTAATACTGTAGGGAAGAAGTGTCATTTCAAATGAGATTGGATTGATCTTAAAGGAGTGACTAATTTTGTAATTATTCTTGAGATCATTTTTAGCTCCAAATTTATTTCTAAAAACCTACATAGAGGGCCCCATTTGATTGGTATCCACAACTCTTTTGGACATAGCTGTCCTCCATTTATAACTTACACCACAGTCTGGAGCCAGATGGATCTGAGCTCAATCAATCAGTGATATTTAATGAGCACTTTGTGCAGAGCACTGTACCAAGCACTTGGCAGTGTACACTACTGATTAAACACTCCCTCCAATGCTCAAGACATTGGGTCCACCTCTTGCTTCCTGCCAAGGAGCCAGGAATAACCACCTTTCTTGTCCTTGTGAGATTCTGAGGACACGTAGACCCAAGCCTGGAAGCCAGTGAAGCTGAGACGAGTCACTGGGATAGCAACATGGAAAGGAGGATGAATGCTTGTACTTTCTCTTCTCCCCACCTCCAATCAATTGGTTGTATTTATTCAGCACTTACTGTGTGCAGAGCACTGTACTAAGCATCTGGGCACTTGGATCTGTGATCTTTGGACATTTGGTATTTGACCCAACCCCACAGCACATATGTACATGTCTTTAAATTATATATACTATAAATTATTTATTTATATTATTGTTCATCTCCTCCTCTAGACTGTCAGCTCAGTATGGGCAGGAAGCAGATCTGCTAATTCTGTTGTTCTGTCCTCTCCCAGGCATGTACTACAGTGCTGTGCATGTAGTATGCACTCAATAAATACTCTAAACTGTGAGCTCATCGTGGCAGGGAATGTGTCTGTTGTTGGGTCGTACTCTCCCAAGTGCTTAGTACAGTGCTTTGCACACAGTAAGGGCTCAATAACTACGATTGAAAAACAAAAACAAAGCCCAGTTCAGAGAAGGACACCAGAAAAAGATTGCCTGCTGTTGTCTCCAGTCTGGCTTAAAATGTTTCAAAGTGAACACTTTCTCTTTGGCCCAGATCCAAACTGACTGTTCTGGGAACTCATGGAATGGGGTGGTAGGAGGGGCCGGAGGAGGTGGAGATTGAGCTGCTCCTCATTGGGGTCGATCAATGGTATTTACTGAGCACTTATGGTGTGCTGAGCACTGTACTTTAGGATAGTACAATACACATTGTATGGTAGACACAAGGAGCTTATAGTCTTGTTTGCTTGTTGCTGTTAGAGAAGCAGCATGATTTAGTGGATAGAGCGTGGGGCTGGGAGTCAGATGGTCATGGATTCTAATACCGTCCCTGCCGCTTGCCTGCTGTGTTACCTTGGGCAAGTCATTTCACTTCTCTGTATCTGTTACCTCAACAGTACAGTGGAGATTGTGACTGTGATACCGATCTGGAACAGGGGCTGTGTTCAACACGATTTGCTTGTATCCACCCAAGTGCTTAGTACTGTGCACGACATGCAGTAAATGCTTAACAAATACTACAGTTATTAATTCTTATTATTGTTGACGAGTGCGTTCTGATCACGGTGATGTTAAAACCTCTGCTCAAAAAGACCCATTACTCTCTGGATTCCGTTCCTTCAGGTGGGTTTGATTGTACTGTCACCTTCCAATACTCAATCAATCAATGGTCCTTATTGAGCGTTTACTTTGTGCAGAGCGCTGTACTATGCGCTTGGACGTAGTACAGTATAACAGAATTAGACATGTTCCCTTCCCATAGTGAGCTTACCGTGATGCTTCATTATCTGAGATTCTGCTTCACTGTCTATAAATCATTTTCCTTGACCCTCTTGCTTTCAGCTGCCAGTATAGTGTCCAATTATCTGTCATCTTAATCATCACCATCATTATGTTTGTTAAATGCTTATTGTGCCGAGCACTGTTCCAAGTGTTAGGATAGATACGAGCGAATCAGGTCGGACAAAATCCCCATTCCACATGGGGCTCTCCCATCTTTCTTCCCAGGCTCATTCAGTGACACCGTGTTGAAATCATCGTGGCTTCAGTGCCGATGGACTGACGTCATTCCGAAACGGTGTCATTTTTGATCCCGTATCACCACTTCACATGAACAGCATCCTGGCAACTACCCCCCAGCCCCTGCGGAAACCATCCTCCCTCTCCCAGAGAAACCTCTTGGGTCGGTTTGCATTCAGTCACACCATTCCAACTTCCAAAGCAAAAAGCTGCTTCTGTCACCCTCATCCTCATTGCCACTGTTCTCGTTAGCAGCACATACCTGTGTGCAGAGCACTGCACTAAGTGCTTGGGATGGGGTAGTAAAAATAAAGGACCATCCCCCTGCCCTTGAGTCCTATAATCTAATTGGGATGGTGAAGGGGGCTTGAAGCAGATGTGGCATCATGTTGGAGAAAAATATTGCTCCCCAAGTGCATAGCCCTGAAGTGAAAGAAACCCAGCACACTAGAAACCCGTAGAAACCCATCAGTCAACTCAAGCCAGCAGGTGAGAATTTAGGGAAGCAGCATGGCCTAGTGAAAAGAGCCATGGACCTGCGAGTCAGGAAAGCCGACCTTCCCAGCTCCACCTTTTGCCTGCTATGTGACCTTGGGTAAGTCACTTAACTTCCCTGAGCTTCAGTTTCCTCATCTGTAAAATGGGGATGGAGTACACATCGTCCTTCCTTTTTAGACTTTTTAGAGTTTCATGTAGGGTAGGGATTGTGTCCAGTCTGCTTATAAGGGTTTAGTACAGTGGTTGGCTCATATTAAGCTCTTAACAAAGACTGCTATTATTATTATTGTTTATAAACACTCTTGCTTAGAGATTTATTCAATTATTTACTTTCACTACTCCTATAAATATTTTTATATTGGGCTCCCTCAGGGTAATTATGAGTATAAGCATGTTTATGGTATTTGTTAAGTGCTTACTATGTTCTAAGCACTGGGGTAGATACAGGGTACTCAGTTCGGACACAGTCCCTGTCCCACATGGAGCTCACAGTCTTAATCCCCATTTTACAGATGAGGTAACAGGCACAGTAAAGTGACTTGCCCAAGGTCACAGAGCAGACAAGTGGCAGGGCTGGGGTTAGAACCCCGGTCCTTCTGACTCCCAGGCCTGTGCTCTATCCACTAAGCCGTACTGCTTCTCATGAGCATTGCAGGGAGGGAATGTGTCACTTCTTTATTAAGTACTTCCCATGCATTTTGTAAAGTGCATTGCATAAAGTGAGTGTTCAATAAACGTCAATATTACTACCAGTCAGAGAGTCAATTGTATTTATTGAGAACTTACTGTGTGCAGAGCACTGTACTAAGCACTTGGGAGAGTACATTATAACAATGCATAGACACATTCTCTGCCCAAAATGAGTTTACAGTCTACTAAAAATTAAAGATGAAAATCCACTTATGGATTGTATTTTCAGGAACTTACAAGCTGATCATCAGTAAAGTTTTCATTGTTGGGTTTGCAGTGATTCATACATTCATTCAGTCATATTTATTGAGTGCTTACTGTTTGCAGAGCAAACGTGGGAAAGTTATTCGACCACATGGGATTGGAAACTCTATTCATGGTTTCCTTCTCAACAGATATGTGAAACAGCAACTTTACACTATTACTCTTTCACCTTCCAAATAAGAATGGTGGGACTTCAAAAAGTACACATCACTGCAGCCAGGAGGAAGTCCAATCAGTGCATCAAAAAGTGGCTCCAAACCATTAGAAGGTTATATATCAAACACCCAGAGCATCACAAAGACTGCAAAGTGTTGCATGGCAAGAAACCCCAGCTACAAGTAGCACAAATGGCAAGTGAATACGGTTGTGGTGTATAATGCCAGATGAACAACTCATTGATTTAATGGCAGTATAGCTTCATATCTCTTTCGTTTTTGCATCACTCCTTGTTATATGAATTCCTTTGCTTTACTCGTATGGTCTGGTGTAGGTTTCTCCAAGCCTATACTTTGTCTGGGCCATGAGCTGCAGCAAGATGGTATTGCTGCATTGCTTTGCTGCAAGTAGTCCTTTAAGCTTTGAATCATTTTCATTGAACGAGTCTCGTTGGCAGCAATTAATCATGCCCAGTGTCCTGACAGCTTCCTTGAAAACAATGCTATTTACAGTGGAGCTTGTATGTGGGGTTTCATGTTCTATCAGGACTGATGTTATGTAGCAGTGGAGCTGTTGGAGGACTGCTAAACTCCACCGAACCTTAAATTGGAGTCATCTTGGTGTTTAGGAAGGTGCTCATTTTTGTTGTTGTTGTTAATGTTGTTGGTATTTGTAATTTCATTGGGTGCTGGGCACCGTGCTGAGCCTACTGAGGTAGGTATAAGCTAATCAGGTTGGACACAGTCCATGTCCCACAGTCTTAATCCCCATTTTACAGATGAGGAGACTGAGGCACAGAGAAGTTAAATGACTTGCCCAAGGTCACACAGCAGGCAAGTGGCTTGGCCGGGGTTTGAACCCAGGTCCTCCTGATTCCCAAGTCCATGCTCTACCAGTAGCTGTACTGTCAGGGTAAGCCTGGAGAGTATCAGATAACAACTGTGGTATTTAAGCATTTACTCTGTACCAGGCATTGTACTAAATACTGGGGTGGATGCAAGCAAATCGGGCTGGACAGACAATACTCAGTCCAGCATTCTGCTCCACTCATAATTGCTGTGATTGCTCTCCCTTCAGGTTCCTCTGCTGAACCATGATGTAACTTGATAATGACACCAGCAACAATAATAATAATTGGCTTTTGCCAAACACTGTGTACCAAAGCTCTGTACTAAGCATTGGGTTAAGTACCAAAGTCAGGTTGGACACAGTCCCTTTCCCACATGGGGCTCATGTCTAAGAGGGAGGTAGAACAGGTCTTAAATCCCCATTTTAAGAGTGAGTAAACTGAGAAACAGGCGTTATTGACTTGGCCGTGGTCACATGGCAGTCATGTCGTAGAGCCAAGATTGATGATGACACCTTTGTTGAGATAATTGATATCCAGGATATATTCCCTTCACATAAATGGAAGAGAGTGATGGTCATAGATGCTTACCTCAACAGCTTTCTGAGCTGGACTTGCAGTTCCTCCACCCCTCCCTGCTCCAGTTGCTTGCCACATCAAACTCCTGAATCAACCTCATCATCGCTCTGCCCGTCTTCACTCTGTGCCCTTTCCGGTTTTGACCGTCCCTTCTGGATTATCTTTCTAAAACATTTTCCTGCACTTGTCTCCCCTCTCCTCAACCAGTGATTTCAAGGCACTCAGATCTCTCACTCCTCTTTATCCATTCTCTTTTCCTCTCTGCCCCAGCTGACAACCTTCATTCCTCTCAAACTGCGCTACACACTGCACTTCAGTCTTTTCTCTTCCGCCACCTCTCCCTCTCAAATCTGACAGACTGCAGCTCTTCGCATCAATCAACGGTATTTACTGAGTGCTTATTGTACAGAGCACTATACTACGGGGTCGGGAGAATTCAGTACCAAGCCCTTTTGAAGTCACATCTCCAGGCCTTCTCTGATTAATTTCTAATCTCCCCAGTTTGTATCCCTTAGCTGCCATGGCAGTACTTCTTTGTCACCTAAGTGCTTAAGTACTTAAGCTCTTAAGTACTATTACCTTTCCTGTGCTTACCTACATATCTAACATATCCCATTATACTAAAGCACTGTCTCATGAATATAGCCCCCTTTCATCTATTTGTGATTGATTTATTTTGTGTCCGTCTTTCTCCCCCGCCCCCCAACCCCAACAACAACCAGTTTGTAAACTCCTTGAGGGCAGGGATTGTATCTACTAATTTTCTTGAACTCTTATTATGGGAAACTCAATAAGAATTCTTGATCGATTGACTTCTTTGAGAAGATTTAGGAGCTTCCAATCAGGGCTAAATAGAGGTGACTTTTGGCTTATTTTCAGCACTTCAAACCATGTTCCATCTGAGTTCTCTTTGCCCTTAAAATTCCTGACTCTCTTTGTTTCCAAACTCGAAGTAAAATGTTGGCACCCTCGGGACAGCAATCACAGTAAAGTCTTGTAGAAATGCTTTTTTTTCCTCAATGAAGTCTGTATCTCTGCTGGTACGTATCCTGATGAAGACAGCAGTTGCTGTTGCTTCTTGGGTAGTAAGAAGACGGGCAGATATGGTCACTCGTGCCAGTGTTGAGGGACCCAACCTACTAATTCCCCATTTGCCATGAGCAGTGTGGTACTATACAAGGGACTCTCAGATTCCCAGTATACAATGGAGTAATGATGCTGCTTCCACAGTCAGACAACCAGTGTCTTGCACATTTATGTGGCTCCCTTGTTCACGTTAGGATTAGCGGGCATCTTCCACTGTTCTGAGCCATCAAAATTATTTCCGGAACCCCTTGAAACCGACAGTGCACTTATGTGGACCGTGCTGCCTTTGGCCATGGAACATCATATGACTGAGTGAATGAATGATTGAATGAATGAATGAATCATGTGTCTGAAAACTCTCACCCTGCTGTACCCTGATTTGAGGAGCAGCATGGCCCAGTGGAAAGAGCACGGATCTGGGAATCAGGACATGGGTCTTAATGACGGCTCTGTCATTTTCCTGCTGTATGACCTTGAATGACTCATTTCACTTCTCTGGACCTCATCCTTAAAAAGGGGAATCAATACATCTTCTCCCTTTTCTTTGCGCCCTGTATGGGACAGGGAATGTGTTTGACCTGATCAACTTGGGTGTGTTCCAGCCTGTAGAACAGTGGTTGACACATAGTAAGTGCTTAACAAATACAAGAATATTAATAATAATCATCATATGATACCAACACTTATTGAGTGAGGCACCTAATATACAAATTGTTGAGTTCAATGCCGTAAATCCAGCAGTTGAACTGGTAGGTTTGCAATAGAGTAATGAAAGCCATGAAATTCTGAGGAAAGGCTGCAGGATTTCAAAGATGTCACCTGGATTGCCATCTTGAGGCGGGTACTGCGGAAACTGCTGTGGCAGCCCTTATTATAATGGCATTTATTAATAATAATAATAATAATAATGGCATTTATTAAGTGCTTACTATGTGCAAAGCACTGTTCTAAGCGCTGGGGAGGTTACAAGGTGATCAGGTTGTCCCGTGGGGGGCTCACAGTCTTCATCCCCAATTTACAGATAAGGTAACTGAGGCCCAGAGAAGTGAAGTGACTTTCCCAAAGTCACACAGCTGACAATTGGCAGAGCCAAGGTTTGAGCCCGTGACCTCTGACTCCAAAGCCCGTGCTCTTTCCATTGAGCCACGCTGTCAGTCAATTGGTCATATTGAGTGTTTACTGTGTACAGAGCACTGTACTAAG
The DNA here is from genome assembly GCF_015852505.1 of Tachyglossus aculeatus. Classification (NCBI taxonomy): domain Eukaryota; kingdom Metazoa; phylum Chordata; class Mammalia; order Monotremata; family Tachyglossidae; genus Tachyglossus; species Tachyglossus aculeatus. The sequence goes on along the minus strand of NC_052079.1, from coordinate 28,872,387 downwards.
CGCTTGGGAGAGTACAACACAAGATAACACATTCCCTGCCCACAAGGAGCTTACAGTCTAGAGGTGAAAAAATGTGGAGAATGCAGGCTATAACTGTAGACTGTAAACTCCTTGTGGGCAAGGATTGTATATACCAACTGTGTTGTATTGAACTTTCCCAAATCCTTAGTGTAGTGTCTTGCACATGGTAAGTGCTCAATAAATACCACACTCCCTTGCTTGCAGAATCTCACCATTGTCTTTCAGTATCAACTTTTGAAAACCAGTGAGTGCTCGATTATTACCACTGATGGATTGATGCTCCATGATGGTGTACAAATGCCCTATGCAATACCTGATGATGACAGTATTTGTTAAGCACTTATTATGTGCCAAGCACTATACAAAGTGCTGGAGTAGATACAAGCTAAGTATTATTAATTGCCTGAATGCGGACTGTGCCGTCTTTGGGCATGGAGCATCATCTCTGAAAGCTCCCACGCGGCTCTGCCCTGATTTGAGGAGCAGCGCGGCCTAGTGGGAAGAGCACCGACCTGGGAGTCAGTGGACCTGGCTCCTAATGATGGGTCTGACGTTATTGTGCTGTATAATAATAATAATGGCTTTAGTTAAGTGTTTACTATGTGCAAGGCACTGTTCCAAGCACTGGGGTAGGTACAAGGTAATCAAGGTGTCCCACGTAGGGCTCACAGGCTGCTTTGCTGTTTTACAGATGAGGGAACTGAGGCCCAGACAAGTGACTTGTCCAAAGTCACACAGCTGACAAGTGGCAGAATCGGGATTAGAACCCACGACCTCTGACTCCCAAGCCCATGCTGTTTCCACTAAACTATGCTTCTTCTTCATATCACTTCTCTGGGTCTGAGTTTCCTCATCTGTAACACACAGTAGACATGCAATAAATACAATTGATTTATTGATTGATTGGGACATAAAGAAGCATCAAACCTTAGCATCATAGTAGCAGGCAACCTGAAGTTAACTACTGAAGTGATCTGTTCTGATAATTCTTTGAACTTCTTAATCCAAATGCTCATTTAAAATCACTTGATTATCATGGTTGATGTATTTTTAAACTCCCAATTTGGCTGATGTGGATCTATGGTGTCAGATATCCCTCACCGATTTGTCATGCTAGTATTTGTGTGTTGACATGCTTTCTCAGTACTGTATCTTTCAAGTGCTTTGTAGCTATCCAGAGCCTAATTCACAGGGATGCTTTATTAGATGAATAGAAGATACTTTGTAGTGTGCTTTTACTGGCCGGATTTTTTTAAAAATTTGAGATAAAAGTTTATTTTTCATAATATAATTAAATGAAGGAAGACATTACCAGCAGGTAAAATGTATTTTATGAGAACAACTCTTAAATATCTTGTCAAATCTGTTAGTGTGTAACAACTCATAAAATTCAAGTAGCTAACATTACTGATTTTGCTTGAAAAGTATATTGTTACCTCAAATTTATAGAATAGTAACATTTTGTGATCCTGTCTCATCCATGATTTTTATAATGCAAGTAGTATTGCTTCAATAATATTATATCTTGGAATGTATCTTCTGCACTGTATTGGTGCACAATTCTATTATGACCTGTGTTCTTGTCTGAAAATATGTGCAGTCTCTTAGCCAAGAAGGCAGTGTTTCTCAAAATAGTAATAAAGTAGATATTTTTTCCTAGAACATATTCAACCAGAACAATGGTCTGTATTTATGTCTGGGCATTAGAGTACTTTGTGATTTCCAAAGATGGTGTGTCACTGATTTGGTTTATGTCTTGGGTAAATTGTATTGCATGGAAGACTTTGTGAACCTTTGAAAATTGTCCAATAGATCATTTGTTGAAACATTCTGGGATTAATAGGAAAATGTAAGTCTCCCAGTTTTGGCTATCTTTTTTTTAATTTGCCAAAAGGCCTAAATACTGTAGAGTCAGATGTGGAGAGAATACTTAGAGTATATAATTTTCTACAACAATCTGTGTTGTTAAATGTAGCTGATTCAGTTAGATTTTGCCTTCGAGACATTTGGGTATTTCAGAAAAGGGATGGTTGACTTGGTAAATAAAATTGTTTCTCCACTTTCTTTAGCAGAGGGAAAAAGCCCGAGACAAGTAATGGAAGTAGAAGTAGCGAGCAGAGATTTGGGGCAGATTGGGAGGATGGAACCAGGTGACAGGTTGGGTGGATCAGGCAGATGGGCTGAGCGAGACATTGAGTAGTTTGGGGCAATGGAAAGGAGTGGGAGGTTGGGCTGATCAGGCAGATGAATGGGGAGAGAGGTTGGGTAATTTGGACAGATGGTCTTGGATGGGCCATTAGGTGGTTGAGGCCCATTAAATGTAGGGCAGATTGGAGAAATGGAATGGGGTGGGAGGTTAGATGAAGTAGGGTGGCTCAGGGAAACAAGTGGAGGTGAAAGAGAAAAGTAGTGAATATAATGAGGGGTTGGGAGGATTGGGGAGATCAATCATTGGTATTTATTGAGTGCTTATTGTGAGCAGAGCACTGTGATAATAATAGTAGTTATGGTACTCGTTAAGCACTTATGTGCCAAGCACTGTTTTAAGCACAAGAAGTTAATCATGTTGGACACAGCCCCTGTCCCACATGGGGCTCACACTCCCCACTTTACAGAGGTAACTGAGGCCCAGAGAAGTGAAGTGACTTGCCTAAGGTCACCCAGCAGACAAGTGGCGGAGCCAGGATTAGCACTTAGCACTTGGGAAGGTAGAGTTGAGCCATATACAGAGTTGAGGTGGGGCAAAGGGAGAAGGTGGAACAGGGAAAATTGGAAGATCAGAGTGGATTGGGGAAATGGAAGGAGATTGGGTTTGATGGGGAGTATCTCTTTTGTTCCTGACTGTGTCTGTGACTCTTTATACCTTCTTGAATACCTTCTTGTTACCCATGGAGAATACCTTTATGTTGCCTATTTATACCTGATTCTGATTCCAGCCCCTCTTTTCCCCCACCTCTTCTGATAGCACACTGTTCTATCAACCCCCATAATCCACTCCACCCTGCCTCCTTTGTATTCTGAGATGGTGTCATAAAGAGTAAGAACCTGCAGAGATGGCTAAAAGGACTTATTCATTGGTTACTGTACTACCTAGGTAGCAGAAATTGGTGGCTGAACGGTACACTTTGTTCACAGTGAAGATCTTTGCATAGATTTCCCTTGTGCTTCTAGATTGTCTTCTACCTTGTCAGTCCATAACTGTGGGAAACCTTTGGGAACCAATTAATAATCTCCTTCTTATTTTCTCCTGTGGAGAGTGTATGTTCAATCTAGCAATAAATCGTATTTCTTGAGCATTTCCTGTATGTAGAACACTGCACTAAGTGCTTGGGAGGATACAATGCAACAAAGTTGCTAGGGACACTGCCTAACCACAAGGAGCATGCAGGTTGGACTGTGTCCAACCCAACTTGCTTGTATGCACCCCAGTGCTTGGTACACTACCTGGCACATAGTAAGTGCTTATGCTTAACACATACCACAATTTTTATTATTATAATTATTAATATTATTATTAAGGGGGAGACAGACATTAATATAAATAAATACATTTTGGAGATGTACATAAGTGCTATGGGGCTGATAGTAGAACAAATGATTCCTGGGTGACTGTCTCAGGCACTTAGTATTTCTCAGTCTGTTGGCATTGGCACACAAATTCTCTGTGTATCAGGTGCATCTTCATCTGTCGCCAGCTTCCTTCCAGGTGCTCTGTCACCAATTTAGAAATCCACTGGCACAGAACAGACTGAATATGATATCTGTTACATGGCCCTACTCTACTCTGATTACAGGGAAAGGGTCAGACAATACTGATCAATCAGTCAATGTTACTTACTGAGCGTTTACTGTGTGCAGAGCACTGTACTAAATTGCTGGGAAACTACAAGACCACAGAGTTTGTAGATATGTTTCTTGCTCACAAGGAGGTTAAAATCTAGAGGGGGGAGACAGACTAGTAAATTATGGATATGTACATAAGTGCTGTGGGGTTGAGGGTGAGGTAAATATCAAGTGATTAAAGGGAACGGAAACAAGTGCAGAAAAGAGAGCGAGCAGGGGAAATGAAAGCTTAGTCCAGGAAGGCATTTTGGAGCAGATGTGATTTTAATAAGGCATTGAAGGTGTGGAGATTTGTGGTCTGTTGGATATGAAGTGGGAGAGAGTTCCAGGCCAGATCTTGCTGAGGTAGATGAGATCAAGGTGTAGAGTGAGTAGTTTGGTTTTAGAGGAGGAAGCGAGCCTGCTGGGTTCTAGTTAAGTTATCAGTGAGATAAAATAGGAAGGGGTGAGTGCTTTAAAGCCGATGGTAAGGAGTTTCTGTTCGACTTGGAGGTGGTTGGGCAACCACTGGAAGTTCTTGAGAAATTGGGAAACATGGACTGAATATTTTTGTCAAAAAATGATCTGGGCAGCAGAGTGAAGTGTGGACTGGAGTGGAGAGAGACAGGAGGCAGGGAGGTCGGACAGGAGGCTGATGCAGTGAAAAAGGAGGAAAAGGATAAGTGCTTGGATTAACATGATAGCAGTTTGAATGGAGAGGAAAGGACAGATTTTAGCGATGTGAAGGTTGGACTGAAAGGATTTGGTGATGGATTGAATATGTGAGTTGAATGAGAGAGATGAGGTAGAGGTCAATGCCAAGGTTATGGGTTTGGGAGACAGAGAGGATGCTGGTGCCATCTGCCATGATGAGAAAGTCAGGGAAAGGACAGGGTTTGGGTGGGATTATGAGGATTTTGGTTTGGACATGTTAAATCTGAGGTGTCTTTAGGACATTCCAATGGAGGTGTCCTAAGGGCAGAGGGTATGCGAGACTCCATAGCATCATGGATAATTTGGGGATTTGGCAGTTAAATTTGCTTTACAATTTCCAAAACTTGGTTTCTTCATGTTCTCTTATGCTCCTACAAAGTATCAATCAATCATATTTATTGAGCACTTACTTTGTGCAGAGCACTGTATTAAGCACGTTGGAGAGTAAACTATAAGAAAGTCAATAGACATGTTCCCTGCCCACAACAAGCTTATAGTCTAGAGGGGGGAAACACGTTAATATAAATAAACAAATTACAGCTATTTACATGATGATGATGGCATTTATAAAGCACTTACAGTGTGCAAAGCACTGTTCTTAGCTCTGGGGAGGTTACAAGGTGATCAGGTTGTCCCACAGGGGGCTCACAGTCTTAATCCCCATTTTACAGATGAGGTAACTGAGTCACAGAGAAGTTAAGTGACTTGCCCAAAGTCACACGGCTGACAGTTGGCGGAGCCGGGTTTTGAACCCCTGACCTCTGACTCCAAAACCCGTGCTCTTTCCACTGAGCCACGCTGCTTCTCATAAAATAAGGTAATCAGATTGTCCCACATGGGGCTCACAGTCTTTATTCCCATTTTACAGATGAGGTAATTGAGACCCAGAGAAATTAAGTGACTTGCCCAAAGTCACACAGCTGACAAGTGGCGGAGCCGGGATTAGAACCCATGATCTCTGACTCCCAAGCCCATGCTCTTTCACTGAGCCACGCATCCCCTCTCAGGACTGCACCCGGAGAGTTTCCTGAACTCTACCAGTCTTGTCTATGGAAGAGAGAGTCAAGCAGAGGCCTACCCATTCCATTCCTAGCTTTGGTAGTGGCTAGCAAGTGGAAGGCAATCTGCTACAAGTCAAAACTCACCTGTGCTGGGCAGCAGCAGCATGGGAGAGAGTTGAGGGCGGAGACTCAAGTTTACTGCGTAGAAGGAGGGCGATGGTCAACCACTTCTGTATTTTTACCAAGAAAACTCTGTGGATACACTACCAGAATGATTGCAGGTGGAGATGGGGTGTTCTGGGAGAGGTGTGTCTATGGAGTCACTATGGATTACTTTCCTCAGTTCAACCTGTATTATTCTTTATTAATTTTTACCATTCTGTACTGTACCAGGCAGGCTTTTATCTGCTCTTTTTATTTTTTAGGCTATCTTCATTTCATCCCCTTTACTCTCCTTTTACTCTACATATTTCACACTACTCTTGAATGCCCTTGGTAGCTTGTGACTTTTTTTGCATTTTTTTTATTTGACAAAACTTAATAGAGTACTTTTGTGACTGAATAACAATCATAATGATAGTAATCATTGTATTTGTTAAGTGCTTACTAAGTACCAGGCACTGAACTAAGTGCTGGAATGGGTACAAGCAAATCGGGTTGGACATAGTCCCTGCCGGACATGGGACTCACAGTCTTAATCCCTGTTTTACAGATGAGGTAACTGATGCACAGAGAAGTGAAGTGACTTGCTCAAGATCACATAGCAGACAAGTGGCGGAACTGGGACTAGAACCCAAGTCCTTCTGACTCCTAGGCCCATGCTGTATCCACTAGGGCACACGGTTTCTTATCTAGTGGATGGAGCACTGGCCTGGAAGCCAGTGGACCTGGGTTCTAATCTCAGCTCTGCCACATACTTTCTGCGTGACCTTGAGCCAGTCATTTAACTTCTCTGTGCCTCATTTTCCTCATCTGTGGACCAGAGAATGTGTCCAAACCAAGTATCTTTCATCTGTCCTTCCGCTTAGTACACCACCTGGCATACAGTAAGCCCTTAACAAATAGCATAATATGTGCTTTATATATATATATATATATATATAAGATAAAATAAAGTAATTTTCCCACAAAACTTGTATTTTTTGGAGAACCTTTAATGCCCATAAACCTAAAGTTTAATTTGATTCTGATTATAATTGTATTTCAGTGCTTGGATGAATATGAAGACGATGATGCAGGACAAAAAGAACGAAAGAGAGAAGATGCTATTACACAACAGAATACCGTGCAGAATGAAGCTGCCACTTTAGATCAGGGTGGTTCGTATTTATTACCGGTAAGAATTTAAAACTCATATTCAAATTACAATTTATTTTAACTCTGTTTTGGAAATGGCCCTTCTTTCCACTAAAATGTGTATTACTTTACTAAACTGCATAATAGAGAAACAAATAGTTGTTAAACTATCTTCCCTAATCTTTGTGATATGAAGTTCATTCACAAATATAGATTATCTCTGTGTGTGTGTGTGTGTGTGTGTGTGTAGATAAAAGTCTAGTACTATGTCATTTTCTGGTGCAGTTCTTAAACCTCTGTAGGTTGTATTACGTGAGCAGTTTCATAATTAGTTTCTACAATCCAGGTTGTGCTCTGCTGGTGCACCTGTACAGACAATGGCTACAAGATTTCCTTGTTGACCGTTTCTAAGATGAAATGGAGCGATCCTTTTACAGCTTTAGAAAACAGAGTTGGCTTTGCCAGCATTTTTCCAGGTCCTCAAGAGTTTCTTTTCCTCCTACAGCATCAGTCTCCAGTGTAATGAAGTGGTCTGTAATTAAAATGATGTTTAAACCAGTTGAATGACAGCTATGGGTTTGGTGTGTAGAACCATTTCTATAAGCTTCTTGTGGCCAGGGAATGTGTCTGTTATATTGTCATATTATACTCTTCCAAGCTCGTAGTACAGTGGTCTGCACACAGTAAGCATTCAATAAATACAGTTGACTGATTGATTACAGTCACCTGTGCTCGCTTGTGCTGGGAAGCAGCGGCACGGGAGAGAGTTGAGGACGGAGACTCGCATTTACTGCGTGGAAGAAGGCAATGGTTAAACTACTTCTGTATTTTTACTAAGAAAACTCTATGGATCCACTACCAGAACGTTTGCGGATGGAGGTGGGGCATTCTGGGAGAGATGTTTCCACAGAATTGCTATGGGTCGGAGATGACTCAATAGCATAAGACAAGGCACGACTGATTACAGATCTCTAACTGGTTCTACTGGGGCAATGTAATACTTTCAAGTTGTGAAAAGTGAATGGTTTACTTGGTGATATTTTGGAGCCTACTACTTTTTTCTTTATGTTGAAGCATATTTATGGAATGAGCAGGAGCAGAAGTTTTCAAAATGTCATATCCTGGATGAACCTGCCCTGGTTTGTTTATTTTTTAAGTGCTTAGCTAGGTCTTTCCTCTTTTTATTGCTCAGTGATGAAAATATTTTATGGCAGTGATCCTTAGGAGCCTTGAAAAGTTACATAAACCTGAGCACGATTGCTTTTTGAATGTGTCCTACAAGAAGTCTTGCCCAGATTCCCCAGATGCTTAGCCCTAGTCTTTTCTTTCTTGAAAAATATGAGGGGATCTAATCAAATCCCAGAATATAGAGGGCCTTCTTTTTGAGACGGGATTATCATTTTTTAGAAATGAAAAATATCACATTTTCATTGTAGGAAGCTTAGTCGATATTGTTGATTTATTCGTTGTTGGAAAATGGTAGATTGTGTAACATTGATCAATTGATTGGTATTTGTATTCCCTTTCTTTGAGAGAAAATATCCTTCTCACTTGATGTGGAACACTGGACTCAATTTCCTGCATACATTGAGGAAACCAGACTCCCCAGTTTCAGGCCAGTGGGAATTTCCACCTTTTGATAGACCCCTGATGAAACCTGGAAATCTGATGCCTGACTTGCTGTTCCATTTCCAGCCTTTGGCCCAGATCACCCTAGCACTAGACCACTCCACCCCTCCCCTGGGAGAGCCAAACCTGTCTGGGTCAAACCAGAAGCATTGGAGTCATTTCCAAGTAATGCTACAGAATGGGTTGGACTGCCCATCCATATGTGGCCTGGCCAAATGAACTTAGAAATACAGGGACCACCACTCAAGGAAGACCACTGTTACATATGCCTGAGGAGGAGGAGGAGAAGGAGTAATAATAGTGGTAATTGTTAAGTGCTTAACCTATACTAGATAATCATGTTCCACATGGACCTCACAGTCTACCTAGGAGGGAGAACAGGGATTGTGTCACCATTTTACAGATGAGGCACAGGGAAGTGATATGACTTGCCCAAGGTCACACAGCAGGTTCATGGCAGAATTAGAACTTGGATCCTCTGACTCCCAGTAGTAATAGTATTTATTAAGGGCCCCCTATTTGCAAAGCACTGTGCTAAGCGCTAGTAACAATTCTTGAGAATGAGACATGACCTCTGGTCCTCCAGGGACTCACAGTCTAAGAAGACGGAGATTGGAGGATGGGGAGGCAAGGTTGCCACTAGTCACATAAGAAAAAATGAAACAATGAAAACATAAAAACTACATGAAGGATAATAAAATAAGTTCATTAAGAGCAATGGGATGCTTCCCACCTGTGTATTAATTCCCAGCAGTTAAAACAGATTCTTTGCAGACAGTAAGCACTTAGTAAATATCGTTCCTCGTACTATTCCGGTTAGAGCAGCTGAGTTCAGACTCCTCGTGTCTCAGGATCGCACATTCATTCCATAAACTGGGAGCCCCAGATGGGATGGGGACTGTGTCTGATGTGATTATCTTGTCTCCCCCAGCACAAAGTATGGTGCTTGGCATATAGTCAATGCTTAGCAAATACCATATTTTTCATTACTATTATAATTATTGTTATTATCACAAACCCAGCTACAGACAGCTATGTATAAGTCGAGGTGGCCTGCTGCTGATGTTTCCTCATTCTTCCAAGACTGAATTGGAGATGGGTGGGGAGTAATAATTGTGGCATTTGAGGCATTTATTAAGCATTAACTGTGCCAAACTCTGTTTGAAGCATTTGGCTTGATATGAGATAATTGTGTTGGGCGCAGTCTCTGTCCCACATAAAGCATACAGTCTTAATCCCCATTTTACAGATGAAGTAACTGAGGCACAGAGAAGTTAAGTGACTTGCCCAAGGTCACAGAGCAGACAAGTGGTGGAACCATGATTAGAACCCAGGTCCTCTGACTTCCAGGGCCATGCTCTATCCACTCAATCACCCTTCCTATCAACCCGATGGAGGGGACGGGACAGCTTTTCTGTCAAACTAGCACGTCAGCCATCCTATGCCTTCCCATGCAGTACAGAGCTCTGAAACAGAGAACTGAGCAGGGGACCACTTATCCCACGCACATCCAAAGGGAAGTAGCATGGCATAGTGGATAGAGCACGGGCCTGGGAACCAGAGCCAGGGGTTCTAACCCTGGCTCTGCCACTTATCTGCTTTGTGACGTTGAGCAAGTTACTTAACTTCTCTGTGCCTGTTACCTCATCTGTAAAATGGAGATTGAGACTGTGAGCCCCATGTGGGACAGGGACTGTGACCAACCCAATTTGCTTGAACCCAACCCAGTGCAAAGTAAAGTGCCTGGGCATATAGTAAGCAATTAACAAACAGCACCATTACTACGCGAATAGTTTCAGTGCTTGCCCAGACAAGACCCACAGTCCTGCAGTTTCTGTATTCATTCATTCATTCATTCAAATTATTTATTGAGCACTTACTGTGTGCAGAGCACTGTACTAAGCACTTGGGAAGTACAAGTTGGCAACATATACTCTACCTGACCCTGTACTCTACTTAACCCTGTACCTTCTACTTGGCAAGACTTCTGTCAGGTCCTGGGGCACAGAAGGCAGAATGAAAGTGGCCAGGGTTAAGTATTCCTTTTGCCCATGTTTTGTGGGAGGGGGAAGAGTCATTTGACAGAACCACCGGCATGAGCAGTAGGTTTACACGGTGTCCAACACCCCGACCTCAAGACTGTTCTAAAAAGAGCTGGGAGTTTGGCCACTCAGATAAATGACTTGATTGAGCTTTTCAATAATAATAATGATGATGGCATTATTTAAGTGCTTACTATGCGCCAAGCAGTGTTTTAAGAGTGGGAATAGATACAAGATTATCAGATTGTCCCACATGGGGCTCTGTCTTAATCCCCATTTTACAGATGAGGTAACTGAGGCAGAGAGAACTTAAGTGACTTGCCCAAAGTCACACATCTGACAAGGGGCAGAGTCAGAATTAGAACCCATGACCTGTGACTCCCAAGCCCATGCTGTTTCCACTAAGCCCTGCTGCTTCGTATGGACTTCACGTCCACTGCGAGTTATACATCGAGGCAGGAAGATTTAGGTGTGCTCTGGTTGATATCATGGCTGTTCCTCTAGGGAATTTTGTACTAAAAGTTTGAGGGAAGAGGGTCTTTGCCTTTTTTTGTCACATTTTCTATCATTTCAGGATGCTTAAATCAGCACAAATAGAAATCACTCAGAAAAAAAGCTGGAAATAAATCGATCAGTGGTATTTATTGAGAATAATAATAATAATTATTATTATTATGGTATTTGTTTAGCACTTACTTTGTGCCAAGCACTGTTCTAAGCATTGGGGTAGATACAAGGTAATCAGGTTGTCCCACGAGGGACTCACAGACTTAATCCTCATTTTCCAGATGAGGTAACTGAGGCACAGAGAAGTTAAGTGACTTGCCCAGTCACACAACTGACAAGCAGCGGAGCCAGGATTAGAACCCATGACCTCTGACTCCCAAGCCTGTGCTCTTTCCGCTAAGCCATGCTGGTCAGAATACTGTATCAAGTCCTTGGGAGAGTACAATATAATAGAGTTGGTGGACACAACCCGTGCCCAAAAGAAGCATACAGTCTTGTAGGTGAATTGTATTCAATCACAAGCTACAATTTATAACCCAAGTTGACAAATGTGACATAGCACTCATCTGTACTTTATTTATATATATTAATGCTGGTCTCTTCTTATAGAGTGTAAGCTAATTATGGGCAGGGAATGTGTTGGTTCATTTTTATATTGTACTCTCCCAAGGGCTTAGTGCACTACTTTGCACACAGCAAGCACTCAATAAATAATAATAATAATAGTAATTATGGCATTTATTAAGCACTTACTATGTGCAAAGCACTGTTCTAAGCGCTGGGGAGGTTACAAGGCAATCAGGTTGTCCCACAGGGGGCTCACAGTCTTCATCCCCATTTTACAGATGCGGTAACTGAGGCACAGAGAAGTTAAGTGACTTGCCCAAAGTCACACAGCTGACAATTGGTGGAGCCGGGAATTGAACCCATGACCTCTGACTCCAAAGCCCGTGCTCTTTCCACTGAGCCACGCTGCTGGATTAGGGGATGACATGACCAAGACTGGCTGACAGACTTAATGAATGAATATATAATAATAAATGATGAATACAGCTACTCTCTAATGTGTGGGTTAAGCCTCTTGAAGATCATCACATTAAAGAGAATTTGCATTTTAGTACTCATGTCGTTATCAAAACCATGTGCATCCATCCCATCGCATCTCTTCAGACTTTAGTGCCCATTTCCTAATTCTACTGAAGCGTCCTCCGAAACATGTGATGAAAACACTCATATTAGGAGAGCAAACAGAATAACAAAGTAAGCATGTCAAACTCTTGTGAAGTATCGTGAACAAGCAGGACAGCAGATCGGAGCAGGGACGGAAGAAAAGAAAGATTCAATGTAGGTGCCTCTCCCCAAATTCTGAAGGCCTCTTGACTCCTTGTTCCTGTTCCAGGCTGAAGGTGCTGCTTCTGCAGTTGTTCTGCATGATCCTGGGGGTCGTGCGGATCTTGAAGCCCCCGGGGTGGTTAACCTGGAAGAGGAGCATCAGTGGCTGCCCCTCAGTTAAGAACAGGATGTTTAGGTGCTTGGCAGAAGTGGGTGTTGGGAGGCAGTTGCCTAGATCTTTCTTCTGTTTCTCTTCCCTGAAGAAAGGGTCTTTTGGGTGAGTTTCTGGCTCTCCTTTGTTTTTTGGCATCGCCTTCGGGATTGGTCTGGTCTGCTAGTCTTGACCTCTTTCCTCCTCATTACCTGTCATCTGTTTCTGCCTTATTTGCCCGTCAGTATTGAACCTCTGCCTAACCTCGTTCCAGGCAGGGAATGTCACTGTTTATTGTTATACGGTACTTTCCCAAGCTCTTAGTACAGTGCTCTACATGCAGTCAGTGCTCAATAAATAAGACTGAAAGAATGATTAATCACCTACTAACAGTGTTTCTCTGAGAAAAGAATATGGTTTCATTCACCAGGTTCATTGCTTTTCTCTTCAGTAATACAATTAGATAAATTGCTGTAATTTTAAAGAGATTATTAGAACTTTTGCACAATTAGTGTGGTGCATGTAGAGGTATATAACTGCATGTGGGGCTGATCCACAGGAATGAGTTTGACATTCCTAACATCAAAGTGTTTGACATAATTTGTGGTGAGATTTTAAATACATGTCTGTAGACAAGTTATGATTTGACCCAGCCAAAATTTCAGTGAATCAGTGATTGACTGTATTACATCTACTAGGTAGGCACTGTGGAAATCACCGTAGAGAACCTAACTATTGTCCCAAGTGATGACTCAGTTGAAAAAAACTCTTAGGAATGCAGACAGTAGTTTTACTTCATGACTTCCCACTAAGAAACCTTTTTGAGACTTGCTTACTTTTGACCTAAAGAATGATCTAAGCCATTTGTATTAAGGGACATTCGTAGCATTTGTGTAACATCTCCCTGAACCAAAGAACAATTGTTCTATGACATCGCTGCATTAAAGTACTGTCGAAAACAAGTTGCATTAATGAAAACTAGATGGCCTTGGGTAATTAATCCAGGTGTTTCTCCCCTGGGACCGATTTTGTGTATAAAATACAACTCAGTTGGCAATGTAATTATTGCCCTTCGTAAACTCATTGGCAAACTGCTATCTGTAATGTTGTCCGAGAACATTTAATCAATAATACTAAGCACTTGGACAAGTGTATTGTTGGTAAAAAGGACACAGCCCCACACTCAAGAATCTCATTAGCTAATGGAAACGTGACTGATAATTCTGTTGTACTGCACTCTCCCAAGCACTTAGTACAGTGCTCTGCATGTAGTAAATGCTCAATACATACCATTGATTGATCGATTGATGTTGGGGAAGGCCTGTAGACCCTAATTTTTAGTTAGAGGACGGTTAATTATAACAGGGATTGGAAGAGGAAGAAAAAATGGATTGGGCTAGTAAGGAAATGAATAGGGTGTGTAGATTGGTACTTCTTAAGTTCTAGGAATAGTAGAACACACACTCACTGGATTAGGGGATGACATGACCAAGAATGGTGGAATTCAGCTTTGAAACTGCAGTGTAATGATACTAGGGTTTCATGCCCCCAAAACTCTTGGAACAGGCATGATTCGGCAGGCCACGCATGTCCAGCTTGTGTGTTATGTCACATGCCTGGAAAAATGTTTCTCAAAGGATGATTATCGTCAAGATCATGAGACAAAGCCAGCGGATCTAACTGACCTGGTGCCAGCAGATCTCCTGTAGGCGTTAGGAGAGAATCCCTAAAGGATTGAACTGACCCACCAAATGCATCCAGATAATCGGTTCTGTAAGGCAACGGTGTCTCATTCTCCTCGCTCTCAACAGCGACCCCGTGCTCCCACCCTCCCATCTTCCTGGAACTCCCTTCCCCTTCACATGTAGAAGGTCCCTCACCTCCCCATCTTCAAAGCCCTTCTGAAGCAGCATCTCCTCCAGTAGGCCTTCCCCGATTATTTTCTCATCTCCCGCCTTATTTCCCTATTCTCATTTCAGAACTTCCGAGGCACCTAATGGTATTTAAGCACTTGCTTTGTGTTGTGTGCTGTACTAAGCACTGGCTTAGATACAAGATAATCAGGTTGGACAGAGTCCATGTCCCCCTGAGGCTCACAGTCTCAATCCCCATTCTACAGATGAGGCAACTCTTCTTCAAATGCCGTCGAATTGTTCCCAATCCATAGCAACTCCATGGACACACCCTTTCCAGAACATCCCATCTTATGTCATAAAGTCATTCTGGTATGTGTTTCCTCAGAGTTTTCTTGGTAAAATTATGGAAGTGATTTACCATTGCCTTCTTCATCGCAGTAAAAACTTGAGTGTCTGACATTGTCTTTGATCAATAATTCGATCACTTGATCATCTGCCTTTGACTCTTTCCCAGGCCACTGCCACCCAACACAGGTGAATCAGCTTTGTCTGATGCTTCGGCTTAGACCTTTCCATTATGGGTAATAATAATAATAATGATAATAATAATAATAATAATAATAATGGCATTTGTTAAGCACTTACTATGTGCAAAGCACTGTTCTAAGCACTTGGGAGGTTACAAGGTGATCAGGTTGTCCTACTTGGGGCTCACAGTCTTAATCCCCATTTTACAGATGAGGGAACTGAGGCACAGAGAAATGAAGTGACTTGCCCAAAGTTACACAGCTGACAATTGGTGGAGCCAGGATTTGAACCCATGACCTCTGACTCCCAAGCCCATGCTCTTTCCATTGAGCCACGCTTCTTCTCTGTAACCCTATATGGGATAGCTCTAAGCTTCATCAGTGTACGCAAACTCTCCTGCCATGGCAAGGTGTAGATTCATAGGAGAGTGAGGTAACTCAGGCACAGAAAAGATGTGACTTGCCCCAGGTCACACAGCAGATGAGCAGTGGAGCCAGGATTAGAACCCAGGTCCTCTAAATCCCAGGTCTGTGCTCTTTCCACTAGGCCTTGCCACTTCTCATCTAAGCACTTGGGGTACTCACACCATCCCTACCTGTAATTTATTTTTGTGTTTCCCCCACTAGATTGTAAGCTCCTTGAGGGCAGGGGGCCTGTCTGATTATGCTTTTGTACTGTCACAGGTGCTTTAGTACAGTGGTATACACAAAGTAAGCAGTCAATAAATGACTGATTGAAACACACGAGGCTTTCATTCCAACAGGCAGAAAGGAAAAGCAGGAGGGAGAACTACAAAAAAATTCCAAATAGATGCACCACAATCTAAATATGCAAATATGTAAGCAAGTTTCTTTGGGAAAACAAATAAGAGGTGTTTTCTTGAACAAAGTCCTTAGGAGGGCATGCTCACAACACATAGAAATTTCTTCCACAGGAGAAAGCTCAAACCTTTTTTCCTGATATGTTTGTATTGCTTCCTTTACCTTTGTTCTTTCTTGTCTTTCCCTGTCTGTAAATCATTTTTATCTGTCTCTCTAAGTACCTTGCGTAGGGTGTGGAATATGTGCCACTTCCTACTGTTGTGTTTAGGGTGGTCCTGAGCACTCAGTTGTTCAATAAACAAACACATGTTGGATTGAGTGCAGCCCATGAGAAACAGTCACCTGTGGCCCTTTCAGGTATCACCACTATTGCTGGAAACTCCAGTCTGAGATTGAGGCTCTAGGGGGTGGTTTCCTTAGATCAAAGCCCTAGCCTATGTAGTAGGTGTTGGGTGTGGGGGAGAGGAGGGTGGGGGGAGCAGCATGGTGTATTGGATAGAGTAAGGGCCTGGGAGTCAGAAAGTCATGGATTCTAATCCCAGCTCCACCATTTGTCTGCTGCGTGACCTTGGGCAAGTCATTTCTCTGTGCCTCAGTTATCTCTTCTGTAAAATGGGGATGAAGACTGTGAGCCCTATGCGGGACAGGGACTGATGTCCAACCCGATTTGCTGGTGTCCACCCCAGTGCTTAGTAAAGTGCCTGACACACAGAAAGCGCTTAACAAATACCATAATTATTATTAGGATGAGAGAGAGAGACTGTGTATCTGTCACTTTCTGTGTTTGTCTCACTGTGTTGCATTCCTGATTAACCACTAACCTTTCCCTGAGTTTTGTAGGAAATAGTTAATATGAAATGTGTTACACTTTTCATCATCTGTATTTAATAAGATGTACTTTTGGTGACTAAACTTTATACATAAGTTGTCTTTCCAGGATTGTATGGAAATACCACTGACTAACATTTAATTGACCTATTATGTATCTTTTCATAATTACACACCAGTTTATGTGTATGTATTTTTTTGGTCAGCACAAAAATGACATGCAGTAACTCTGTGGGTCTGTGTGGAATATTCAACAGCCAAGAAATTCATAGTTGAGACTCTCATTTATCCTGACAATCTTGTTTGTTCTCATGTATTCCTGGAGTTTTATACAAGATGAAAAGAAGCAGCATGGTCTAGTGGAAAGAGCACAGGCCTGGGAGTCAGGACCTGGGTTCTAATCCTAGCTCTGCCACTTGCCTGTTGGGTGACCTTGTGCAAGTCACTTAACTTCTCTTTTCCTTGGTTTCCTCATCTGTAAAGTAGGGACTAGTTGCCTGTTCTCTCTCCCTCTTAGAAGCCCTCCTCTTCTCCCACTCTGTTCTGCATCCCCCTGACTTGCTCCCTTCATTCATCCTCCCTCCCATTCCCACAACACACAAGTGTATATCTGTAATTTATTTATTCACACATATTAATGTCTGTTTCCCCCACTAGACTCTGAGCTTGTTGTGGGAAGGGAATGTGTCTATTTGTCATATTGTACTCTCCCAAGCGCTTAGTACAGTGTTTTGCAGATGTAAGCGCTCAATAAATATGATTGAATGAATGAATGAGTTCTAGAAAGCTCAATTCTTGTATTTTTATTGTAATATTTCCTGGAACTTGGATTGCAGTAACATTAATGACCAAGTAGTGAAAAAACAAATGTGAAACTTGTATACTCTTAAGGGCTAGATGGGCATTCTGGGACTGAAATAAATAAATTTATCTTGGTGATTTCTTTGGGCTTCCTAAAAAAGCTCACCGAACCAAAAAAGGGAGAGTTATGTTTCTGTGCTGCCTTCCTGACCTAAAAGTAATTTAACCAGCATAATATTTCAAAAGAATGTGCCCTGCAACTCAGAAGAACTCAGAGGAAGGGGTTTCCCTGTGCCTAGGTTTTTGTGGCTGAGCTGAATAAGACATGACTGAAAAATCCCACCTGGCAGGTGCCAGAACCGAACAATGGCTCACTTGAGTTGCATTTGATTGTCTTCCCAGTCTTGGCAGTTACTTCCTGCTTTGGGGCCAATTGGAATGTGCTTTCACTGTTTATAAAATAGGAGGGCTATGAGGGGAGGATTCTGATTAGCCTTAGCTCTCAAGCCCTGCTGCCATGGGCCGGGTGTAGGAAAGTGGCTAGATGGCTAGCCCTCCTTCCTTGCCTATTACTGTGAAATTAATTACATAATAATAGTACTAATACTTGCTAAGCACCTACTATTTGCCAAATACTGTAGTAAGCACTGGGCTAGATAAAGATAATCAGATTGGACACAGTCCGTGTCCCACATGGGGCTCACAGTCTAAGAACAGTCAGAACGATCTTTGCTTTTAAGCTAAAATGTTAATTTAAAAAATTCCATGAAAGACGATTCCAGACAGCCACCTGTCTCCCTCTTAATTGCCTTTTTTACCCAGTTTTATCCTGATGGAGAGGCAGTATGGCCTAGTGAAAAGAGCACAGGCTTGGGAGTCTAAGGACCTGGGTTCTAATTCTGACTCCACCGCTTAGCCGCAATGTGACCTTGGGCAAGTCACTTAACTTCTGTGCCTCAGTTCCCTCATCTGCAAAATGGGGATTCAGTACCGGTGCTCCTTCCTACTTAGACTGAGAGCCCCATGGGGGACCTTATTGTTTATCTACCCCAGTGCTTAGTACAGCACCTGGCACATAGCTTAATAAATGCCACTATCAATCAGTCAGTCATTTAGTGAGTGCTTAATGTGTGCAGAGCACTGTACTAAGAGCTTGGGAGACTACAGTATAACAGAGTTGATAGACAAGTTCCCTAATAATAACAGAAGCTATTATTACATCATTAAAATCTGTCCTTTTCTCTCCATCCAAACTGCTAGTATGTTGGTCCAAGCATTTAATACTCTTCTGCCTTGAGTACTGCATCAGCCTCCTCGCTGACCTCTCAGCTTCCTTTCTTTCCCTATTCCAGTCCATACTTCACTCTGCTGCCAGATGATTAAAAAATAAATAAAACCATTCAGTCCACCTTTCCCCACTCCTCAAGACCTTGTAGCGGTTGCCCATCCTCCTATATATCAAACTGAAACTCCTCACCATTGGCTTTAAAGCACTCCATCACCTTGCCCTCTCCTGTCTTATCTGGCTGATTTCCTAGTACAACCCAGCCCACATTCTTTCACTCTACCTCGATCTCATCTATCTCGCTGCTCCACTTACTCCAATTATTATTATTATTAAGGCAGTGGGAGGCTGAGGAGGAGTCCCAATTTGTACTCCCCAAGCGCTTAGTACAGTGCTCTGCACACAGTAAGCGCTCAATAAATACGAATGAATGAATGAATGATCCCTTGACCATGTTCTGCCTCTGGCCTGGAACTCCCTCCCCCTTCCTACACTACATACCACCACTCTCCCTATCTTCAAAGCCTTATTGAAGGCACATCTCCTCCAAGAGGCCTTTCCCAACTAAGTCCTCATTTCTCCCACACCCTCTCCCTTCTGCATCGCCCTTCTACCGGAATTTGTACCATTTATATACACTATCCTCTGCCCCACAGCACTTAAAGTACATATCCATATTGTATTTTAATATTTATCTCCCCCTCTAGATGGTAAGCTCCGGGTGGGCAGGGAATGTGTCTACCAACTCTGTTATAGTGTACTCTCTGAAGTGCTTAGTACAGTGTTCTGCACACAGCGCTCAATAAATACGTTTGATATGACTGATGGATTGGGGAAAGCTTCAGTCTGGTGGATTTGAAAGGGGAGGAGTTCCAGACAGTGGGAAGGGTAGGTGAGAAGAGAAATGATGACATTTTGAGTAGATAAGCTTATGAGGAATTGGGGGTGCAAAATGGAATGCCGTAGTTCTTGGAATAGAGAAGTAGGAGGGCGACCACTTGTGGTGTGCCTAAAAGTTAACACAGTTGTTTCTGCATGATGCTGAGAGGAATGGGTAGACCACTGATACTTTTTGAGGAGCGGAGGAGATATGTGAGGAAGGATGTTTTTGGGAAATGTTTATTTTAGGTAAAGTTGACCTAGTTTGTGTAACGGGGGAAAGATAAACAGAGAATGGGGGCCATTTAAAGACATCTTTTCATTTCTGTCCTTTTCTATACACTTATACACTCGTATTTCATGATGTAAATTTTCCCCTCCTTAGGTGTTTTATGAGTTCAATTGTAATAATAATACATTATTATTAGTATTTGTTAAGCACTTACTATGTTCCAAGTGCTGTTCTAAGCACCAGGGGAGATATACGGTAATCCGGTTGTCCCATGTAGAGCTCACAGTCTTCATCCCCATTTGACAGATGAGGTGACTGAGGCACAGAGAAGTTAAGTGACTTGCCCAAGGTCACACAGCTGCGATCATGAACAGAAAACCACTTCCTGCATATTTCCCATGCTTTCCAGTTTGGCATTTAAGGTGTCAAATCACGTTTTGTCCTCCAAAATCACGTCCAAGTCTTGTGAGATAACAATTCACTTCATTTTTTTTTTTTTGTCCTTTACTTGATACCCACCTCAAAGGAATTCTTTCAGTGTCTGTTCCATGGGATTCAGTGACAGTACTTCATTTCATTTTGGTAGAAGAATTTGTGGAAAATTGAAGGTCATTTTTTCAAGGTGCTTCTGTTTCCTTAATTCTGGCCAATTTTTAAGTAAGAAAATTAGAAGCTACTTCCTGTTTGACCTAGTTACCTTTCAAAGTGTGAGCTTTTGTGCTATGCTTAGGCGTTCTTTTTTCGGCTTCAAGATAAAGGTTTCTCTGCTTAACCAGTGCTGATTATTACTATCAGACTATACGTCTCCCCATGAATTGCTTTCCCAAAGACATTTTCAGCCTTGAAACTGTTGAATGTTTTCTGAAGCTGTGTGCTAGTTAATGAACACCCCTACCCACCTCCCCTCCCCAACTCCCCTTGACACACCTTGAGCTTTTTCTCTGCATTTTTAGACTTCTTTCCTTGAAATTCATCTATATCAGAGCCAGGCTTAGATAGGAAAATACTCTCTCATGGTATGTGGGGTTTTTTTTGTTTTGGTTTTTTTTTTGTCCAACCTCAAATGCTAAATTAACATTCCACCAAATGAAAAGATAGGGAGAAAGTACCATTTTCAAACTTGAATGAAGTGCAATTGGAAATGAAAAAGTCAGAGGGATTTTCTGTTAAAATTAGTCAAGTATCAGCTGCTGAAAGTTGCACTACAGAAATTGTCTCATCTAATGGTATTGTATCCATGTCAGAACTCATGTACAAAGTATATCTAATATGTATATAATTACAAAACAGAGAGTGCATGGTTGTATGCCACTTTGATGGTGTAATTATGGATAGACTAGGAATTATGTGTTCAAAAGATGTAAAAAAAAAATAAAATTTGTATTATAGAGTATCTGTATAATTGAAAATTGGATGGCTGTTATGCGCTAATATGCCTCTAATTCCTTGTGGGCAGGGATCATGTCAATCAACTGTATTGTATTGTTCTCTTCCAACCGTTTAGTACAGTGCTGTGCATATAGTACTCATTAAATATCATAAATTGACTGAAAGGAGTTGTGGGGGGGAGAAGGGGAGGGAGAGAGAGAGAGAGAGAGAGAGAGTCCTCTTCTAGAGAGTTCTGTGGCTAACACAACCACCGTATTAACTTTGCAGGGTCAGTGAAAAATGTAGTTGTCTAGAGGAGGTTTCCCCTTAATTGAATATGTAATTAGAAAACACAGCATAGACAGAAAGGTTTTGAGAGTGAGATCAAAGAACTAAAGCAAACAAATCTACCCTATTTCCATATGTGGAGGCAGAGAACATCTGACCTATACTTTGGCTTAGTGAATTAAGTTAGTATTTCTTCAACCCTCTTCATAACCACTCAGGTTGACTAGATATGATCGAATATTTATTGGGTACCTTTAGAAGTTGTTCTTCATATTAAAAGTCTCCAGCATAATTGATAAACTTTCTTGTGAGAAAGAAAGCCTTAATGACTCTTTAAAGTGACAGAGCTTTTGAGAGGACCAAGTAGCTCATGAGCAAGGTTTGTCACTTTATTGTATTCAATCGTGTTTCAATCGTATTTAGCACTTACTTTGTGCAAAGGACTGTACTAAGTGCTTGGGAGACTGTGAGCTGGTTGTGGGCAGGAATCTGTCCATTTGTTGTTACTTTCCCAAGCGCTTAGTACAGTGCTCTGCACACAGTAAGTGCTCAATAAATACAATCAAATGAATGATTGAATGAATGTTCTTGCATCCATGCACTATTTAGACACAGTTGTGAATATTTGCTTTCCATTTCAGTTTTGTTATGGGCAGGGAACGTCTCTGCTAATTCTGTTGTAGTGTACTCTCCCAAACGTGTAGAACAGTGCTCTGCACATAGTAAACACATGATAAATACCATTGGTGGCTTGACTGAATGGTGAAGCTGGGTTACTGCAATATGTTTCTTGTTCTTTCAGTCTCCATTGGTCACAGTCCCACCTCCCATATGGGCTTGAATATTTACACAACTAAGCTGTGCCAACAATATTCAGAAACCACAAGCATGTCTTAGTTTCAGAGAGCATAAACTCTTGCATCCAAATTATATTCCAGGGCAATGAGCATGTGAAAATGAAAATATTCAGTATCTACTTTTCCAGGCCAACTCATTGGCATCAGGTAACCAATGGGGACAGTCACAAAATGGGTGAAAGGCATGAAATATTGTAACGAGTAGCCTCTGGAGAAATTTTTAAATACGAAATAATAATAATAATAATGGCATTTGTTAAGTGCTTACTATGTGTAAAACACTGTTCTAAGTGCTGGCAAGGATACAAGGTGATCAGGTAGTCCCACGTGGGGTTCACAGTCTTACTCCCCATTTTACAGATGAGGTAACTGAGGCACAGAGAAGTTAAGTGACTTGCCCAAGGTCACAGAGCTGACAATTGGCGGAGCCAGGATTTGAACCCATGACCTCTGACTCCCAATCCCGTGCTCTTTCCATTGAGCCACGCTGCTTCTCCCAAATACCATTTTAAGTAGCAATTGAAACCATCCCATTCATTTCTCTAAAAACATTTGGGGCCAGGGGAGTTGGTTTGAATGGTGCTTGTTTTGTTCATTCAATCATATTTATTGAGCACTTACTGTGTGCAAAGCACCATACTAAGCACTTGGGCGATACAGTGTAAGTGCTTACTATGTACCAGGCACTGTGTTAAGTGTTGGGAAAGAGCACGGGCTTTGGAGTCAGAGGTCATGGGTTCAAATTCCGGCTCCGCCAATTGTCAGCTGTGTGACTTTGGGCAAGTCACTTAACTTCTCTGTGCCTCAGTTCCCTCATCTGTAAAATGGGGATTAAGACTGTCAGCCCCACGTGGGACAACGTGATCACCTTGTATGCCCCCAGCGCTTAGAACAGTGCTTTGCACATAGTAAGCGCTTAACAAATACCATCATTATTATTATTATTATACAGGATGATCAGGTTGAACACAGTCTAAGTCAGACGGAAGAGGATTTAATCCCCATTTTACAGATGAGGTAACAGGCACAGAGAAGTGAAGTGACTTGCCCAAAGTCACACATAAAACAAGCAGAAGAGCTGGGATTAGCAGCCAGGTCCTTGGACACCCAGGCCCGTGCTCTTTCCAGTGAGCCATGATCTCCAGGTCATCAAAAAGCTGGCTTTGAATTTAGATGCCATGCCTGTTTACTGTCAGATTTCCAATCGCTATCAGGTTAACCAAGTCATTATCACTGATTCGTCAATCAGGTCAGAGGGAGCTGTATCTTAGCTGACTGAGCGATGATTTGTAAGGCTATCGATTTTTGGTATTGTAGAATCTTTGAAATATTGAAAATCAATAAAATGCTATTGAAACAAATGTTAGCCATTGGAACAACTGGCCACTAGGTGAGAAGGCCCTATGGAAAGTGCTCAGGCCTGAACGTGAGGACTAGAGCCCACATCTCCTGATAGAGAAGCAGCATAGCCAAGTGGAAAGAACACAGGCCTGGGAGTCAGACACCTTTTCTGCTGTGTGACCTGGGGAAAGGCACTTAACTCAGTTACCTCTTCTGTAAAATGGGGATTAAATCTGTGAGCCCTCTGTGGGGCAGGAACTGTGTCCAACCCTATTAACTACCTTAGCACTTATTGAGTGCCTAACAAATACCATTTTTAAAAGAGCTGTTCACTGTCTTTCCTGAGGTCGCATGGCTTCCCCACCTGACTGCTATGTGACCTTGGGCAAATCACTTAGCTTCTCTGTGTCCTGGTATCCTTAAATGTAAAATGGAGGCATAATGATAATAATAATGATAATAGTAATAATAATGGCCAAGCACTTAAACAGTGGTCTAAGCCCAGTACTAAACAATGGGGTAGATACAAGCTCATCAGCTCAGACACAGTCCCTTTCCCATCCAGAGCTCACAGTTTCAGTAGAAGGGGGATCAGACATTAACCCCCATTGTACAAGTGAGGAGGCTGACGCACAGAGAAGTTAAATGACTTGCCCAGGGTCACTCAGCAGGTAAGTGGCTGAGCCGGGAGCAGAACCCAGGTCCTCTGACTTCCAACCCAAGCTCTGTTCTTTTTCTCAGTTAAACCGTGATCCCAGTGTGGGACAGGGACCGTGTCTGATCTGATTATTTCGTATCCTCCCTTGCGCGTAGTACAGTGCTTAGTACTTAATAAGTGTTTAAGAAATACCATCGTCAGCAACCTTAAAAATTGGACGGGTTGCAGACGAGCTTCCGTGTGCTCCACATTCCTGCTCTCCATGAGCCCTCATTCAGCTGACAGAAGCATGCCTCCACTCCACCTCTGCCTGAAGGGAGGGAGACCCTTGGTGATGAGATTCAAGCCTGTGCCCATCATCTGAACCACGAAGGAAGGGGATTTTCCCACCCATCTCAACTCAGTTCATCAATTGGCACCCAGCCAGGTGCCTTGGGGAGTCTCTGTATCAGCACCTTACAGATAATTTCAACTAAATTGGGGATGTCTCTTGCTGAATTTTTTTTCAAGGGCATTTGTACTCGTACTGCGGGCCAGGCACTGTAGTAAGTGCTGGGGTAGATACAAGAAAATCCGGTTGAACACAGTCCCTTTCCCACATGGGGCTCATAGTCTTAATCCCCATTTTACAGATGAGGTACACATGGGTTTCACAGTCTTAATCCCCATTTTACAGATGAGGTAACTGAGGCACTGAGAAGTAAAGCGACTTGCCCAAAGTCACCCAGCAGGCAAGTGGTGGAGTCAGAATTAGAATCCAGGTCCTTCTGACTCCCTGGCCCGTGCTGTATCCACTAGGCAATCCAGAAATCCCTTTGTGTTGTCATCCTCAGAGCCCCCACAACCGTCACCCACTGATTGGATCTGATGCTGGTTCGGGGTTGCTTCTGTTCCATGACCTGGCCTAGGGGAAAGAGCACAGGCCTGGGAGTCCGGATCTGGGTTCTAATCCTAGCTCTGCGACTTAGCTGCTGTATGACCCTGGGCAAGTCACTTAACTGCACAGTACTTCAATTTCCTCATCTGTAAAATGGGGATTAAGTACCTGTTCTCCTTCATACTTGGACTATGATCCTCATGTGGGACAGGGACTGATACAAAGTGATTAATCTGGGTCTACTCTGGAGCTTAGAATAGTTTTTGACACATCAATCAATCGTATTTATTGAGTACTTACTGTGTGCCGAGCACTGGGCTCTGTACTTGGGAGACAACAGTACAATAGAGCAGACACATTTCCTGCCCATAGTGAGCTTACAGTCTAGAGGAACATAGTCAGCACTTAACAAACAACACAGTTATTTATGTGGCAGGGATTTCCATTCACCTCTTTGTCACCGTGGCTAGGTTTTTTTAGGTTCTTGGCAATTGAGTTATTTATTCTGTTGATAAGCATTTGATAAGCATTTTTAAAATGCAGGAACCCAGAAGTCTTCTTTTTATGCCATAATCCATATCTGACCCATGAAAAATTTAAATTTGCCATGCTCCGTAAATGCCAAGGACTTAAATGAGCATATCTACCCTTCTTATCTGGCTAATAACCTAATTATTGAACATAGCTCGTCAAGGGCAGGGAATGTGTCTTTTTGTTGTATTGTACTCTCCCAAGCGCTTAGTACAGTGCTCTACACTCAGTAAACACTCAATAAATCCAATTGACTGACTGAATATTAGAATTTTAGCCCCTTATTCCGTTCCAGATCTCCTCATCTGTCCACTTAACAAGCTCATTGTGGGCAGGGAACACGTCTGCCAGCTCTGCTGCATTGTCCTTCCCCAAGCGCTTAGTACAGTGCTCTGTACACAGTGAATGCTCAATAAATACCGTTGATAGATTGCACTCAGCTACGGATGCTGCCTCACTTGTTTTTTCCTAAGCAGCACTTCCGTGTCTGCCCAATCCTCTCCATCAGAACAGTTACCTCCCTGGTTATAGTGTGGCTAGGCTGTTGTCACAGCCCCTCTCACTGCCACCAGTTTCTACCCACTCCAATCTGTACTGCACATTGCTGCCTGAATTCATTCATTCATTCATTCCATCGTATTGAGCGCTTACTGTGTGCAGAGTACTGTACTAAGCGCTTGGGAAGTACACGTTGGCAACATATAGAGACAGTCCCTTCCCAGTAATGAGCTCAGAGTCTAAGAATGGGGAGACAGACAACAAAACAAAACATGTGGACAGGTGTCAAGTCATCAGAATAAATAGAAGTAAAGCTAGGTGCACATAATTAACAAAATAAATAGAATAGTAAATATGTACAAGTAAAATGAATAGAATAATAGATCTGTACAAACATATATACTGGTGCTGTGGGGAGGGGAAAGAGGTAGGGCCGGGGGGGTGGGAAGGAGGAGGGGGAAAAGTGGACTCAGTCTGGGAAGGCCTGGAGGAGGTGAGCTCTCGGGCTTTGGAGGGAGGAAGAGAGCTAGCTTGGCGGAAGTGCTGAGAGAGGGCATTCCAGGCCAGGGGGAGGACATGGGCCGGGTGTCGACGGCAGGACAGGCAAGAACTAGGCACAGTGAGGAGGTTAGCAGCAGAAGAGCGGAGGGTGCGGGCTGGGCTGTAGAAGGAGAGAAGGGAGGTGAGGTGGGAGGGGGCGAGATGATGGAGAGGAGGAGGGGAGAGGAGAGCCTTGAAGCCAAGAGTGAGGAGTTTTTGCTTGATGCGTAGGTTGACTGGTAGCCACTGGAGATTTTTGAGGAGGGGAGTAACATGCCCAAAGCGTTTCTGCACAAAGATTCATTCATTCATTCAATCGTATTTGAGCGCTTACTGTGTGCAGAGCACTGTATTAAGCGCTTGGGAAGTGCAAGTTGGCAACATATAGAGACAGTCCCTACCCAACAGTGGGATCACAGTCTAGAAGGGGGAGACAGAGAACAAAAGAAAACATATTAACAAAATAAAATAAATATGTACAAATAAATAGAGTAATAAATACATACAAACAAATATACATATATACAGATGCTGTGGGGAGGGGAAGGAGGTAAAGCAGTGGGGATAGGGATGGGGAGGAGGGGGAGAGGAAGGAGGGCTCTCAGTCTGGGAAGGCCTCCTGGAGGAGGTGAGCTCTCAGTAGGGCCTTGAAGGGAGGAAGAGAGCTAGCTTGGTGGATGTGCGGAGGGAGGGCATTCCAGGCCAGGGGGATGACGTGGGCCGGGGGTCGACAGCGGGACAGGCGAGAATGTGGCACAGTGAGGAGATTAGCGGCAGAGGAGCAGAAAGTGCGGGCTGGGCTGAATAAGGAGAGAAGGGAGGTGAGGTAGGAGGGGGTGAGGTGATGGAGAGCCTTGAAGCCGAGGGTGAGGAGTTTCTGCCTGATGCGTAGGTTGATTGGTAGCCACTGGAGATTTTTGAGGAGGGGAGTAACATGCCCAGAGCGCTTCTGGACAAAGACAGTCTGGGCAGCAGCATGAAGTATGGATTGAAGAGGGGAGAAACAGGAGGATGGGAGATTAGAGAGGAGGCTGATACAGTAATCCAGACGGGATAGGATGAGAGCTTGAATGAGCAGCATAGCCATTTGGATAGAGAGGAAAGGGCGAATCTTGGCAATGTTGCTGAGGTGAGACCAGCAGGTTTTGGTGACGGCTTGGATGTGAGGGGTGAACGAGAGAGCGGAGTCGAGGATGACAATGAAGAATGGCTATATAAGTATTTATATAAAATTAAATAAAATGCTTTTCTTTTTCATTTCCACGCAGGACTCATCCAGGACACTTTCAAGCAGATATAAAAGGTAAGACTTCAATATCAGCCCCATTTTATAAATAACATTCAATCAGTGGTATTGAGTGCTTACTGTGTTCAGAGCATTGTACTAAGTGGTTGGGAGAGTACAAGTATGTGTAACACTCCTTTTACTGTGGTCCTTATTAAACTGCTTATGTATCTGTTTCATCTGGATTTCACCGGTGGTCTTGAGCAGGCCCTCATTGCAAACCCAGAGAACCTTCCTGAAGTTGATCGGCCAAACCAGATAGTGTCAAAAGCACGACACCTGACATAAGGGCCTATGTCCGTGGAAACACGTGCATAGCAGTAGAATGTTTTATAGGTTACATCACAGATCCGACGTAATCTTATATTCTTATTGTTATTCAACTGTTTGGTCTAAAAAAAATCTCATTTTATTGTATTGCTGCCTACTTGGAAAAGAAAAGTGGTTGCTAGTAGACATTATCATGAGTGAGATGGGCTTGCGTTGTTGCAGCTTTTCTTTAGCAGCTTCATAACCAAGAAAGAAGGTTCCCACCACTTAATAGCATTGTCCCCCCTCCCTAACAATACCCTCATTTCCTCTTCTCCCTCTCCTTTCTGCATCACCCTTGCACTTGGATATGAACCGTGTATTCGCACCACCCTCAGCCCCACAGCACTGTTTACCTGAGGCCAGCTGCCTTTGTGAGTCAGCTCCATAAAGTTCCCAAGTCCACCTCTCTTGGGTGAGTAGAGAACTGAGCAGAAGGGGCTTCAAAAGCTAGAGCCCCAGTCAGTCCTCTTTCTGGTCAATTGATTGTATTTGTTGAGCACTGACTGTGTGCAGAGCACTGTACTAAAAAAAATTGCATTTGTTAAGCACTTACTATGTGTAAAGCACTGTTCTAAGCACTGGGGAGGATACAAGGTGATCAGGTTGTCCCACATGGGGCTTAGGCTTAATCCCCATTTTACAGATGAGGTAACTGAGTCACAGAGAAGCTAAGTGACTTTCCCAGAGTCACACAGCTAACTATTGGTGGAGCTGGGATTTGAACCCATGACCTCTGACTCCCAAGCCCGTGCTCGTTCCATTGAGCCATGCATAATAAGAATAATAATTGTGGTATTTTTTAAAAGTTTAGTATGTGCCAGGCACTATACTAAGCACTGGGGTGGATAAAAGCAAATCAGGTTAGACACAGTCCCTGTCCCACATGGGGCTCACAGTCTCAATCCCCATTTTACAGATGAGATAACTGAGGCCCAGAGAAGTTAAGTGACTTGTCCAAGGTCACACAACAGATTACTGGAGGAGCCGGGATTAGAATCCATGATCTTCTGACTCCTAGGCCTGTGTTCTATCCTTTACTCCATCTACTTCTCCAACAGAATTGGTAGGCACATTCTCTGCCTATAAGGAGCTTACAATCTAAAGGAGGAGTTTATACCTTTTAAATGGGCCAGATCCAACCCTTAGTCTGTATCTTTAACACACCTATACTAGCAAGTAACAAAATGAGCTTCTTTGCATTTGATTTCTTCTTATTGCCCCTTTGCAAACTCTGAAGAAATTTCTGTCATGCAGTGAAACACCCAAAATGGTATCCAGCAGAAAAGGAGAGGTGGGGGGAAGCAGAGGATTTGGATAATTCACAAATTGGATTCCTGGATTTTAGTCTAAACAAACAAAAAAACTCCATTTTACTCTCTTCCTTGCACCTTTTGATTTAGCTAATGGGTGACTAACATCTGTAAATATGCATTGGTTCATGAACTAGAGCTTTGTTAATAAGCACTTTGATGTGGTTTTAAGAAAAGCCAAAAAAGGGGTCTGAAAGGAATGTTTTTTAAAGATTCATAGTTATGGTGATAATTTTTTATTAAAAGCACACCCAGTACTCTGGTTTCACTAGTCATGTAGCTATGGGTAGAGAATTCATTTTAGAAAGCAAAACCAAAAAGATCAAAATTAGGATAAAGATCTTTTTAGGTAAGAGATGGTATTGCACGGTGTGTTTATTGTAGCATTTTCCACAGTGGCTCTCGAGGGCAGCATTTATACCAAAAATGCTTAGGAGAGGAAAGAAGTGAGATAGTGGTGAGTAGCCCAGTGGAGTTTGGCTGATGGTGGGAAGGTGAGCATGGCAGTAATTAGATAAGGCAAATTCCAGAGTCCAGTGATATAAAAGGAGAAAATGCCAAGTGTAGCTCCGGGACATATATCGTCCAACTCTTTCCTGAAATCCCACCAAACCAATACAGGGTGTTGAGTTTCTGGGCAAAACTCTCTTTGGACCCTTTCCCCTCGTCTTCCCTCCCAACCTACTAATCCCAGCCAAAACCATTGATCATGCTTACGGTCGCTGACCCTGAGAGTGACTAGGTCTCTAGGTCGCAGTCTGTCTCTAAGTGGAAGATGATGGTATTTCCCTAAAATTCTTGGGAGTACATAACGAGGCTTTCCAAGACACAGTGCTATGCCATAATCTGCTGATTCAAAATCCTCAAAATGGTGATTACTTTAGTGCAGTTTTGTGTGTGTGTGTGTGTGAGAGAGAGAGAGAGAGAGAGAGAGAGAGAGAGAGAAGGAAAGCAAGAAAGAAGGAAAGAAAGAGGGAAATTAGGAAAGCAAGAGAGGAAGGGTTAGGGGGAGGAAGTAGCAAGAGAAGCAGCGTGGTCTAGTGGGTAGAGGCACGGGCCTGGGAGTCAGAAGAACCTGTTTTCTAATCCCAGCTCCACTACTTGTCTGCTCTGTGACCTTGGGAAAGTCACTTAAATTTACCTGTGCCTCAGTTACCTCATCTGTAAAATGAGGATTAAGATTGTGAGCCCTCATGCAGGACATGGACTGTTTCCAACCCTATTATCTCATTATCTACCCCAGTGCTTAGTACAGTGCCTGTCACAGAGTAAGCACTTAATTTTTTTTTTCTTTAAAACAAAACTCTTAATTATCCAGCTCAGCCAGTGTGAGTAATAAGCAAATACTTCTCACAGAGGTAGTTGGAGATTTTTTGGCTTGAGCATGTCGCTGTGTCTGCCGTCCAGGTGGTGGGAATCTTTCCTCATAATTAGCTGTGCATCCACTGCCCATGACTCATCACATGCATAGCAGACAGCCAAGATGGGAGGAGGCGGCCACATACCTAAGGTGAAAAAATTCCCAGGCTTCATTGGGAGAGCAGCAGTGTTGAGCAGAACTGAACAGCCCAAGCCCTGCTCAAAGTTATAACTCCCATTATGATACCAGAAACCTCTCAGCTTGCGTGTATATGCCCCATTTCTCCAACTCCCCTGCTCACCCCTCTTACCCCCAATCACGCATTCACACATACCCACAGGTCTTCAAAGCAACAATACAGATAAACTGCAAATGAATAATCAAAAATGACTCTCAAGTCCATGATCCCTGGGTAACTTCAGAGATGGTCAGAAATAATAATAATGGCATTTGTTAAGCGCTTACTATGTGCTAAGCACTGGGGTAGATACAAGTTAATCAGGTTGGACACAGTTCCTGTCCCACATGGGGCTCACACTCTTAATCCCCATTTTCCAGATGCAGGAACTAAGGCCCAGAAAAGTGAAGTGACTTGCCCAAGGTCACACAGCAGATAGGAACCTATTTATTCATGATTCTGATTTGATTTTTTGCTGTGATAGAGAATCATCACGATAATCATTGCACTATTTGTTAAGCATTTGCTATGCGCCAAGCCGTGTACTAAGCACTGGGGTAGATGCAAGGTAATCAGTTCCTACATGGCGTGCTCCCAAGTCTTAGGAGGGAGAGCACTGGTTTCCCCTCCCTGCAGGTGTAGATCCAATATGAAGCAGCATGACTTAATGGAAAGAGCACAGGCCAGGGAGTCAGAAAACCTGGGATTTAATCCTGGCTCTGTTATTTGTCTGCTGTGAGACCTTGGGCAAGTCACTTAACTTCTTTGTGCCTCAGTGTCCTCAGCCCTAAGGTGGTAAGTCAATACTTGTTCTCCCTCTTACTTAGACTGTGTTAGACTTGTACCCAACCCAGAGTTTAGTACAGTGCCTGGCACATAGTAAGAACTAAGTGCTCACCAGACCCACGACCAGAGGTCATGGGTGCTAATTCCAGCTCTGCCACTTATCAGCTGTGTGACTTTGGGCAAGTCACTTATCTTCTCTGTGCTTCAGTTACCTCATCTGTAAAATGGGGATTAAGACTGTGAGCCCCACATGGGACAACCTGATTACCTTGTATCTACCCCAGTGCTTGGCACATAGTAAGGGCTTAACTACCATAATTATTATTAGCAAATACCACAATTATTATTATTAACATTATTATTAATAATAATAATAAATGGGAATTGAATCCCCATTTTGCAATTGAGAGAATTGTGGTACAGAGAAGTTAAATTACTTGTCCAGGTAGGTGTTGACTCTGAGATTAGAACCCAGATCCTCCGACTCTCAAGCCCTGGCTCTTTCAATAGGTCACTCTGCTTCTTTTATATCATTGTTTGATATAAAAAAGTTGTAACAACTCAATTGTAAGCTTCTTATGGATGGGGTATGTATTCTGTATTTAGGCTATATTCTCATAAGTACTTACTGCATTGCTATATATTCAGTGGGTGCTCAATAAAAAACATTAACTGAATGGAATTAAGCATATTTATATAGTTTTCTTTCAGAAAAGCAGCTGCAGTTAAGAAATTTTGTATTTCAAGTTTTACCACACATATCCTGCTAGGATAACTTTTCCCTTTTAACCAGCAATAATGACTCTTCCTGTGTCGTGATTCATTTTCACATAGCAAGGCAATTCCTATTTTTAAAATGATGTATACTCATTTCATTGAGTTTATCCTTATTTCCACAGCACAACTAGTGGTCCTGAAGAGGATGGTCCAGGTCGATATTCCAGAATAGATAGGGGAGGATTCCATAGATATAACAGGGATGGAAATTCTTCTGGAAATCCCATCCCTAATAGTGCATTGGAAAAGAAAATTGAAGAACTTGAAAAGGTAAGGAATACGCAATTGTTAAAAAATATCTTTTCTGATGAGAAAGATGTCTTCTCAGATGCTGTTATTAAAATTAACCAGTTTTTAGATTCACCCTTTGAACTTTAGATTTTTAACTGGAATATACTTTTACAAACCTCATGAACATGCTATCTAATAACCGTTTGCTTCTAAACTATCTAGCTCATAGTATCTTGAAGGATTTAACTTGTGGTGCAAGTTTGAGAGCAGCTTTCTTCTTTTACCTCATTCCGCTGTCCTTCCAACTGCAAGGAGTAGACTAAATCCCTCTACTCTATCCAGATTGGAGATTATGAGCAGATGTTATTTGATCCAACAGCAGTTGTAAAGGGAAAAGAAGGGATTGTATGTAAAAGATCCTTAGCACCTCTTTCTTGCCAAATCTAACAGACTCTAATCCATCCTCGACCTCTCGGCCTCTTCAGAGATAGTATAGCACTCTGCCTTGTACTCGATTTTTTTCTGACACAGTCCTCTCCCAGCTCTCCTCTTATCTCTCAGAGCAATCCTTCTCAATCTCTATTGTCAGCTTTTCCCTTGCCTCACATCCGGTAGCACAGTACCCTGCACACAGTAGAGTGCTCAATAAATACCATTTGATTGATTGATTGACTGGTTGTCCCTCAAAGTTGATACCCTTCCATTTTCACTTTACACTCATCAATCAATCAGTAGTATTTATTGAGTGCTTACTGTGTGCGGAGCACTGCACTCTATGCTCAGAGAACAGTAATCAATTGTATTGAGTGCTTACTGTGTGCAAAGCACTCTACCAAGCACTTAGCACTGCATGTTCCTTTCCCACAAGGAGCAGTCGATCATATTTATTGAGCCTTTATTGTATGTGAAACACTGTACTACGTGCTTGGAAGAGTGCAGTGTAACAAAGTTGGTAGACACGCTCCCTGCCCACAACTAGCTTGCAGTCTAGAGGAGAGTAAATAAAGTAGAAACAATCCCTGATCTAGAGTTTGCAGTCTAGTGGATTACAATTTTATTCATCTGCTTAGGAAGCTCACCCTCTCTCAGGGCTTCAACAACCACCTCTCTGCAGTGAACTCCCCAAATCTACCTTGCTAGCTGTGCTCTCTTATTCTCTGCAGTCTTGCATTTCCTCTTGCCTCTGTGACAGCTCAAATTTGGATTTTCCACCATCACCCCAAAAATCAATGTGAACTGAACTCATCTTTTCCCCACTTATCCCCTCTTGTCCATCTCACTTTCCCATCACAGGTGAAAGAACCACTGTCGTATCCCCATCTCCGAAGCCCCAAATGATGACGTTATCCTTGACGCTTCCCTCCCTCTTCTCCCTTATTCAGTCAACACCAGGATACTCCTCTTCCTCTCCATCCAAATGACCAATCTGCGCGTCCGGGCTCCTGTCAGTTTGGCTTGACCACTGCATCAGCCTCCTTGCTAGGCTCCCCACTTTCTGGCTCTCCCCTCTCCAGTCCTTAATCTGTCCGACCTGATTAACTTGTATCTACCCCAGTGCTTAGAACAGTGCTTGTCACATAGTAAGTGATTAAGTATCATTACTTGACTTTGCAGCCTAGATCACTTTTCAAAAGCGTCACCTGCACCTGTCTTCCCCAATCATCAAAAATCTCATGTGGTTGCCGATTCTTCTCAACATCAAAAATAAACTCCTGACCGTTGGGTCGAAGGCACTCAATCAGCTCTCTCTTTCCTACTTATCAACTCTCTTCTCCTATTACACCCCAGCTTACACTCTCTGTTCCTCTGCAACTCTCCTGCTCCTCATGCCTTTTTGTCTCTCCTGCCTCTGGCCCTCTTGCTCATACCTTCCCCCTGCTAACTAGAACTCCCTATCTCTTCCTATTTGTGACAGACCACAATTCTCCCCATCCTTAAAGCTCTCCTGAAATCCCACATCCCTTTCAGGTGGCCTTCCATGATTAATTTCTAATTTCTCCAGTGTATGCAATAATGATGGCATTTGTTAAGCGCTTACTATGTGCAAAGCACTGTTCTAAGCACTGGGGGGGGGGATACAAGGTGATCAGATTGTCCCACATGGGGCTCACAGTCTTAATCCCCATTTTACAGATGAGGTAACTGAGGCTCAGAGAAGTTAAGTTTCTTGCCCAAGGTCACACAACAGACATGTGGCAGAGCCAGGATTAGAACCCATGACCTCTGACTCCCAAGCCCGTGCTCTTTCCACTGAGCCACGCTCCTTCTCTAATTTCTAATATCTAATTTCCCTGCCCCAACAACTACTCCATTCAGCACTTAGGAGACAAAAAGCATACTTATGTATGTATGCTAGGCAAATAGTAAACATTTAACAAAAACTACTATCATTGTTATTACTGTTACCTTGGGTAGCAGCGTGGCCTAGTGGAAAGAGCCTGGGCCTGGGAGTCAGAGGACCTGGGTTGTAATCCAAGCTCAGCTACCTGTCTGTTGTGTGACCCTGGGCAAGTCACTTAACCTCTCTGTGCTTCAGTTCCCTCATCTGCAAAATAGGGATTCAAAAGCCATTGTCCCTGCTGCTTAGACTATGAGTCCCATGTGGGACCTGATGATCTTGCATCTACCCCAGTGCTTAGTACAGTGCTTGACACATAGAAAGTGCTTAACAGATTTCATTATTATCAGTATTATCTTTTTATTATTATTATTCTTTACCCCTATCTGTATTTTTTTCATTCATTTGTTTGGACTGTTTGAGGATAGGGATCATAAGTACTAATTCTATTGTAGTTTGCCAAATGCTTAGTGTACGACTTGCATTTAGTAGATACTCAGTTCATTTTAATGACTTGATTGGAAGAGGTAGAAGGACAATTGAGATTGCTGGAGAAGTTATGGCTACTTTTAAATTTCCTAGTGACCCTTTTATAGCAGGGCATTCTCACGGGTGGGACATACACATGTGCAACGTGATAATCCCAGCTCTGTCATTTGTCTGTTGTGTGGCCCTGGGCACGTCACTTAACATCTCTGGGGCTCAGTTTCTTCATCTATAAAATAGGGGTTCAATGCCTGTTCTCCCTTCTACTAAAACCCTAAGCTCCATGAGGGACAGAGACTGTGTCCGATCTGCATATACAGTATCTAGCCCAGCACTTTGTACAGTGCTCGGCACATAGAAAGCCCTTAACAAATATCATGGTTATTTTTTGTGAGTTTTGTAAGCCTGCCTCTCTGCCACTTTACTCTTTTCACCCCATTGCTGAATGCCAAAGAATGGAATCGATTCACCTCTGATTACTAGATTTCTCACGGTGTCCTCGGGGCTAGATCGAATTTACATAACCTCAGACAGAGACATTTTGTATTCTTCAATTACCACTATATCATGCTTATACTAGCTATATTAGTAGTGGATACTACACATTGAAATTCCTGATTAAACCATGAAGCTAAGATCCTGAGCTAGGAATGTTTTGGTTTTAGGCTGATATACTCAGTAAAGGTACCTCCCGAGCATCTTGGCTCAGCTGATGCCTGAAAAATGTCCCTTAAACCAGCTAAAATGCATCTAAAATTCTTTTTTACTTGCCCCAAAGTACCAGTTCTCAAGTGGTTTCAACTACACACACACACACACACACACACACACAAATGGATCCCCTTGTGAAATTGTGTTTTTTTATTTATTTGAAAGAGAATCATTTTCTGACTACACAGGATGTAAAGTGAGGGGAAATTAATTCCTTCACATGTATAAAGTTCCAACTAAGAACTTGGATTTTGCATCAAAACAAGTGCTTATTTCCATTTGGAAATGGAGATGTAAAAGAAAATAATCCCAAAGCTTTCAAGGCCAATATTTACTTAACAGAATTGTTTTATTGGGCTTTTAGGCTGTTTCCAGTTTTCCAAATAAATCACAAATTTCCAAATAAATCAGACATTACTTAATAGCCCAATAAAGCCATGTTGCCAGTTGACTGCAGGGCAGTTGTCTCTCTCTCTCTCTCTCTCTCTCTCTCTCTCTCTCTCTCTCTCTCTCTCTTTGTCCTTGAAAACTATCTAATCTTTGATGCACTGTTGCTGCCTTGATTTGCTGGAAATATTCTTGACCTTTTCTCAAAGGTGATGTTATGTTGATTTACAGAAGAAGAGGAGGGAGGAAGCTACTAGAAAAATCTGTTAGCATTTGTTAAAGGCTTGTGTAAACCTTGACTTAATCTGGAACATTCTTTTAAAGTCTGCATTCCCTTCTCCCCCACCCCTGCCACACACATACACACTCTTTCCAGTACCTGAGCTTTTCTTCCTCTGGTTAATTAAAAGGAGAATACTTCAAATAAACAGTTTTGCTAAATTCCTAATATCTGTCAGTTTACCAGTTTTGACAAATGTAAACCATTCAAGACAAATTGTGTGCGGTCTTCAAGATGTAATCAACTAATGCCAAAATCACACTTTGTTTGTTCTGTGTGTCTGCCAGGAAGTAGTAAAGGAGAGACAAGAGAATTTAAGACTCGTGAGGATAATGCAGGACAAAGAAGAAACAATTGGGAAACTCAAGGAAGAAATTGATTTATTAAATAGAGTAAGTATAACATTTTTATTTTCGGTTTCACGTGGCAGTTACATGAAAGCAGGTGGAGAGGACTGAACTGATCTCTGAGTTTGTCAACCATCTGGATTATTCCATATGTATCTGAAGCATAGAATTCCATCTTCATTAATACAAGATACTTAAACCCATTAGGCTTGACCTCTTTACCGTTTGGTTAATACACAGAGCAGCCACAAATGATTCGGAAATATTTCTAACCTTGCCTTCTTTTCATCCGAATTTGCTTCTGTTAGGAAATTTCTCCATTATGTAAAAGGCTGTTGCAATGGTTTACACTTCACTTGAAAATGGAAACTCCCTCCCAGATTGAGCTCCAGGTATCTCTCTTCAGCTCCTGTCGAATTCCTCACAAGATTACTCCATCTCAATCCATCCCCTTGCCCTTCAAAACTATTCATTCATTCAGTCATATTTGAGTGCTTACTGTGTGCAGAGCACTGTACTAAGCGCTTGGGAAATACAGTTCAGCACCAGAGACAGTCCCTGCCCTCAAGGGCTCACAGCCTCCTAGT
This sequence comes from Tachyglossus aculeatus, assembly GCF_015852505.1. NCBI lineage: Eukaryota > Metazoa > Chordata > Mammalia > Monotremata > Tachyglossidae > Tachyglossus > Tachyglossus aculeatus. Next base: position 28,834,309 of record NC_052079.1, on the reverse strand, counting down.
CAGTGACCACCCTAACTCTTTTGTTGGGAACTTAAAGACTAGTCAATGCAAATTTACCCAAGGACTGCCTTTACATTCTCAAGTCCCTGTCCCCCCCGCCCCCGGCATTCTTACCCTTCTCCCCAAAGATCTCCCACAGTTCCTTCAGAGCCAACTCTTAGCTATGCAATCTGGATTTCATCCTCTGGCTCACCTGAAACCATGCCCACTAAAATTCTCCAATCAGTCAGTCAATTAATCAATGGTAATTCTAGAGCACTTACTGAGTGCTATAGTGTACTCTCCCAAGCATTTAGTACAGTGCTTTTCATACAGTTAGCACTCAGTAAATACAATTGGTTTGATTGTAGAGCGCTATATTAAGCGCTTTGGAGAGTACAGTACAACAGAGCTGATAGGCACATTCCCTGCCCTCAAAAAACTTAGTGTCCTTTTCTGTTTCTATCTAATGGACATGATCATTTGGCTGATTTTGATTGTGTCTGACCTGATTATCTTGGGTCTGCCCCCAACGTTTAATACAGTGCTTGGCTCATAGGCAGTGCTTTACAAATGTCACAGGACTTGTTAGTATTCTGGCATTTTGGATTACTCCCTCCTTCTAGGAATTCACTCCCAGCCTTGGTTTTATAACACAGCGTTCTCCTTTTTCTGTCTTCCTTCTACTCCTTATACTGAAGGAGTTCTGTAAGCTTCTACCCCAGGTGCCCTGCTTCTTTCTAGAAACTCTTCCCACTCACTGTATCAGGTAACTTTGGTTACCACCTGTGAGCAGCTGACTTCCCAATCTACATTCATCCTCTCATCTTACTTTACAATCCCGTATCTTCACCTGGCCCTGGGCCATCTCCCCATGAATGACCCACTAGCATCTGAAATTCAATATATAGAAAATGGAGGCGCCTTTTTTTGCCTCAGAGCCTTCCCTTCCATCTAACTTTCCCATCAGTAGTGACGGCACCAGAAGCCTGCAACCGGAAGCCTGCAACCTTAATGGGATTAAGATGGAGGAGACGCAGCTCAGATGTGTCCCCTCCTCACCCTTTACTCCCCATCAACTCTGCACTTGGCATTTTAGCATGGGAAGCGACAAGGCCTAGTGAATAGAGCACGGGCTTGGGAGTCAGAAGGACCTGGGTTCTAATATCTACTCCACCACTTGTCTGCTGTGTGGCCTTGGGCAAATCATTTCATTTCTCTGGGCCTCAGTTACTTCATCTGTAAAATGGGGATGAAGACTGTGAGCTCCATGTGAGAGAGGTTCAGTGTTCAACCTGAGTAGCTTGTACCTACCCCAGTGCTTAAAATGATGCTTGACACACAGTAAACACTTAACAAATACCATTATTTGCAATAGTCCTTGTACTTTGGATATGTACCCCACCCTCAACCCCACAGCATTTACATACCGAGCCATAATTTATATTAATGTCCATCTCCCCCTCTAGACTAAGTTCACTGTGGGCATGGAATGGGTCTACCAACTCTGTTATACTGCAGTCTCCCAGACCTTAGTACAGTCCTCTGCACATAATAAGCGCTCAGTAAATACCATTAATTGATTGAAACTACATTAGCATTTGCAGTTCCAGCCTTGTCCTCAATCCTAAGAGAACCCAAGGGTTCAACATAGTTGTGGTACCATTTGGGACCAGCTTCATCCGACTCAGACATAAATCTGTGCAATAAGGATGGCGAATCCTTTGGATTCAGTGACCACCATTCTAGGAATGACTGTCGATCAGTCAATGGTATTTATTGAGCACTTACTGTCTGCACAGCATTGTACTAACTGCTGGGGAGAGTGCAGTATAGCAGCATTGGTAGACCGGGTCCCGGCCACAATGAGCTTACGGTCTATCAGGTGGGAGGCAGATATTAATATAAATAAATTACAGAAATGTGCATAAATGTTGCGGGGCTGAGAGTGGGGTGAATATAGGGTACAAATTCAAGTGCAAAAAGACTACCAAAAATGCTAAAATGTCTCTTTCCCCTTTGGATTGGGGAATTTATTAATTCAGTTGTATTTATTGAATGTTTACTGTGTGCAGAGTACTGTACTAAGAAGCGCTCGGGAGAGTACAGTACATCAATAAATGTACATATTGACTGCCCACAACGAGCTTACAGAATTGGGACCAGCCAAATGTTTGCAGGTATTCAAGTCTACCCTGGGCTAGACTTGCTTGTGCTTGAGTGAAGCTTGGAACCCAGTTAAACTCTGGGGATTGCTGATGAGTCAATTCGCCTTTTAAAGATAAATAAATTCAAAAAGAAAAGATAAATGAAGGAATTAAACCATGTTGTAATATCTTCTATTGGACAGTGTGGTTTAATGGAAAGACTATATGGGTTGGGAAGTCAAGGACCTTAGTTCTAATCCCAGGTCTGCCATTAGCTTGCAGAGTGATCTTGGGCAAGTCACTTAGCTTCTTAGGGCCTCCATCCATACATCTGAAAATGGGAATAGTCAATCAGTCATATTCATTGAGTGCTTACTATGTGCAGAACACTTTACTAAGCACCTGGGAGAGTACAATATAACAGACATAGTCCCTGCCCACTACAAGCAATCCTACCAGCCTCTCCCACCCTGTCTCAAAATAATGTTGTAAGGGTAAAATGAGATAAGAAATGTGACAGCACACTCAAAAGTAAAAGTACTGAACCAATTCACGGTACTATCTCTTCTTCTCCCATGTAGATTTCTGTGAAGCTATAGTGCTAGATATTTAACGGAAAGAGGATTTGCAGTGAATTGCGCATGTTACTAGTATTTCAGTCATCTTTCTGAATCAAATGAAAATGTGTTTCAAATATAAACTTTTAGAATAACTAATTATCTTAAACTAAAAAGTCAGCTTATGGTAGCAAAAATAATAGTTATGTAGTAATGATAATAATTGTGGTATTTAAGTGCTTATATATACCAAACACTGGATACTAAGTGCTGGGGTAGATACAAGATAATCAGGTCCCACATGGGGCTCACAGTCTAAGTTGGAGGGAAAACATCCTCACTGTGCCGGTGAGGGAATGGAGGCACAGAGAAATGAAGTGATTTGCCCAAGGTCACACAGCAGGTTAGTGGCAGAACTGGAATTATAACCCATAACCCTGAAGCTCTGCCTCCCAAGCCCATGCTCTTTCCCCTAGGCCACACTGCTTTTAAAAAAATGGTATTCGTATTTACTACATAATAATAATAATAGTAATGGCATTTAAGTGCAAAGCACTGGAGTAGATACAAGCTAACCAGGTTGGACACAGTCCATATCCCACATGGGGCTCACTGTCTTAATCCCCATTTTACAGATGAGGTGACTGAGGCACAGAGGAGCCAAGTGACTTGCCCTCAGTCACACTGCTGAGCAGTGGTACAGCTGACTGCCAGGCCCATGCTTTTTCCTGCTAGGCCTTGGGATTCCATGGGAATCCATTATTTCACCAATTTTAATTACTGAATCTTACACAAAGTGCTCCAAAAGGTAATTTGCACAGTGATGTGTCAGTCACTTTATTCATTGAAATTTTTGCTTTCTTTCATATTTTAACTAAATAAAAATCTATTTGTTCTTGGGCTTTAAAAATTGTGGGCAGTAGAGAACTAAAGTCTACATATAACTCTAGTGATGTCATCCACGCTCTCCTGAATTGAGTAGCAAAACCAAATTTATTAACAGACTTGAAACATCATCTGAAGGGTGGTTAGTCTTAATTCACAGGCACCAATTCTGTAATAACCAACCTGGATGTGAGTTTCACTACAAGGAAGATCTAGGAAGATTAAGCTGGGAAATAGAAGCAGGAGAGGGTATTTGTCCTAATTCTTTAAGTTTTCTTGAATTTTTTTGTAAGAGGAACTGTTATCTTCTGAAAGATGGACACATAATCTATAGTTCTACTTATTTATATTAATGCCTATTTACTTGTTTTGACATGTATATATCTACAATTCTATTTATTTTGATGCTTATTGTTTTGATGTCTGTCTTCTCCCTTCTAGACTGTAAGCCTGGTGTGGGCAGGAATTGTCTCTCTCTATTACTGAGTTGCATTTTCCAAGTGTTTAGTACAGTGCTCTGCCCACAGTAGGTGCTCAATAAATACGATTGAATGAGTGAATTAATGAGTTGATATTTGATTCTTATTTCTCTTTAAAACTCTTAAAATGATCAGCCTAATCATTTAAGGAAACATAGAGAGCAATGGGTTTGCAATAGAGAAAAACATCATGGATGGTTCATGGACACACAGAGGTGCCATGAAGTCACAGAATCTGAAGTCCCGGAAAGTCTAAAGAGACCATTTGATCTGCCCCCCTTCAGACAAAACATAAATCTTCCCAGATAAAGGAATATTTGGCTCTCCATACCTTACCCATTGGCTCTCAGTAGCAACTACTCCTGAGCTGGTACTGTTTTCTCCTCCCCACCTCACTCCCAAATTAAAGCTTGCTTTTGTCTCTCCCTCCCACCTGTGGTCCTTCTGTTCACTTGTTCCCCAAGCGTAGAACTTTCTTTCCCCCAACAAATCTCCCAGATCTCAACGCTCCATACCATCCAAATTCTCCCAAGTCTTCCCTAGTTAATTCCCGACACCCCAAAACCACCTCTGGCCATCAAGAATTTATTTATACCTGTCCTCTGAGCCTGTGTATTTGTATATTAGTTTAATATTTATTTATTTTGAATTCCACTGTTGGTAAATACTTCTCCATCTGCGTTTAGTTCTTTGGGGCCCAGAATATGTCTTATGCTTCTGTGGTTTTTTTCCCAGCTATGGCCAGGTTTACTAAAAAGAGCACTGACCTGGGTTCTAATTCCAGCTCTGTTTGCCTGTTGTGTGACCTTAATTTCTCTATGCCTCAGTTGCTCTATCTGTAAAATCATTCAATCAGGTGTATTTGTTGAGCATTTACTGTGTGCAGATCACTGCACTAAGCACTTGGGAAAGTTCAATATAACAAAGTTGGAAGACATGTTACCTGCCCTCATTGAGCTTAGAGTCTAGAGAGGGATATAGACATTAATGTAAATAAATAATGGATATGTACCTAAATCCTGTGGGGCTGAGCGAGGAATCTATTAAGGGTTTTAATCCAAGTGCAAGGGGTAACATATGAGCCCCACGTGAGACTTGTATCTATCCATTATTTAATTCAGTTTTTGACACATGGTAAGTGCTTTAAAAATACCACAATTACTATTACTGGAGTGCACAATATCATTACTACCACTGTCCTATTTTTAAATACATCCAGTTGAGAAATTCAAATTCAAAATTAAATTAAATTAAAATTATTTAAATGCATATTAATATTATATTCCCAGTATTAAGAGGTATTTAATTTAGGCTCAAGAGCTGTTGTAATGTTTTAAAAAATGATTCTTTTGGTTTTGAAAAGATTATGTTGGTGGTATTTATTAAACATCTACTAGAGAAGCAGCATGGCTTAGTGGTCCTAATCCCAGCTCTGCCACTTGTCTGCTGTGTGATCCTGAGCAACACACTTCACTTCTCTGGGCCTCAGTTAACCTCATCTGGAAAATGGGGATTGAGACTGTGAGCCCCCATGTGGCACAGGGACTGTATCCAACCTTATTTGCTTGTATCCACCCCAGCACTTACTACAGTACCTGGCGCATAGCAAGTGCTTAACAAATACCATAATTATCATTATTATGTGCCAAGCAGTGGTGTAAACACAGGATAATCAGATCTGCTGAGTCGCTGGCCCATAATGAGGCTTTTAATCCTAAGAATGAAGGAGAACAGGTATCTTACCTCATTTAACAGGTAAGAAAACGGAGGCACAGAGAGGTCAAGTGATTTGCTTCTAGTCTCCCAGCAGGCCAGGGGTAGAGCAGGGATTAGAACCCAAATCTCTTGGCTCCCAGTCCCCTTGCCCATTATACTGAACCACACTGCCTCCACCTTATTATCAGGCTAGTCTAGTGGAAAGAGCACGGGCCTGAGGGTCAGAGAATGTGGGTTCTAGTCCCGACTCTGCCATGTGTCTAATGGGTGACCCTGGGCAAGTCACTTCACTTCTCTGTGTCTGTTACCTCATTTATAAAATGGGAATTAAGACTGAGCCTCATGTAAGACAGGGACTGTGTCCAACCTGATTACCACGTAACTACCCCAGTTGTTTTGAACAGTGCTTGGCACGCATTAAAGTGCTTAACAAATACCATAATTATTATTATTATCATAGTGTCAATTTTAATTACATAGCATTTGGTTTTGTCTTCATCTTTTGAGTGTTTTTCACAAATATGATTTCATTTTTCCCATCAGGATCTTGATGAAATAGAAGATGAAAATGAACAACTAAGGCAGGAAAATAAAACCCTCTTGAAAGTTGTTGGGCAGTTGACAAGGTAGAAGGTGCGTGCTGCCAGTGAGGAGAAAGAGTTTAAAACTACTGATTGAATGTCAAGGTCAATGCTGGGATGGTATTTCCTGTTGCAATACATTAAAGTAGAAGTGTATATATTTATTTCTAGAAAACTGATGGATGTTTATTTTCATAATATTTTCTTTTTCATATCAGTAAAGAAGTATCTGCTTTGGAGGTTTCCTTTACCTCTTTTCTTGGATAGGTTTTTTTTTCCAATTATTAAAATGGACATGGGTTTATGAAATACTCTGGTTTTGTATTCACATAATATATGTGATGAAATATGGTTATCAGCAATCACAACTATCAGACTGTATTTTGCCTATGGGGGAATAGAAATGATAGGAGTAAGTTTTGTTTACATGAATCCAAATATGTTTTGGGAAATATTTGGTGTTTGAGCAGTTGTAAAGTGCAGATGCCTTATTATCAATGTGTGGCCTTTGTAGATTGGTGGCTTGCTCTAACCGTCTTGCATCCTGTTAGGAGAATTTGCATGACAGAATAGCACTTTTCTGTCCAGCACCCTCTTTTACAAGGAAACACTTTTAAATTTCAGTTAATCATATGCAATTGACAATTTTAGCTCAAAGTCTTTTTGGGGAAGTACTTGAATTATACTCTAGTAAATGCAAATGTACTGACTTAGATTTGTATTTTTTAAAATTTAAAGCCAAGTGCTTTATTTTCTGCAAAGATATACATCTATTTTTATGTAACTCTTCCTATAATGTTTCAGGTATTTTTGAATCGATTAATTGAACCTTTTAATGAACATTAATATGAAAAAGGAGAGTGCACATCACTCTGACCCATAGGGGTGCAGAGTCAGTTAATTTTTAAAAATCTCATCCTTGAGTGCCATCATTTATTAATAAAAATCAAATTATCCTCTTTAGTTAGACCTGGTCAATACATCTGACACTAAAATTGAAAGATCATTTTCATTCCTGCCAGTAGTTAATACTACTGGGATAAAAATTCCAACTTGAAATTTTTATTCTCATATAGCCAACCGTCTGGCCTAAATTTAAATGCATTTTATTAATTTGGGGAATGGTGAAATCAAAATATGGACTATTTTGAAGGTTAAGTGCCTGATATTGTGAATTCATTGTTGGTGTATTAGCGTTGCACACTAAATTTGCATGTTATTTGAACCTCTCTACTGATGAAGGTACCTCTGATAATAAGAAATGTCCATCAGTAATGGGTATTATTGTTGAGAAGTCTCTTTATGGACTCCTTAAGCAAGTCTTGATGGTTAATCTTGCTATTTTGAGGCATATCCTAGGGGCACACAATTCACGCTTGCAGAGCAACACTGTGGTGATGAGAGAATGATTATGTTGTTTATCCTGCTTCCAGTACAAATGCACACAACAACAGAAAGAAGTTGTGTTGGAAGGAGGTGAGGGGTGTCGTTGGCACCCTAGTCTGTTGACTCTTGAAATTTGGGGGTTCAATCTTTCAGGAACAATTAAGAATCAATAATAATAGTTGTGGTATGTGGTAAGTGCTTACTATATGCCAGGTACTGTACTAAGAGCAGGGGCAAATACAGGATAATCGCGTTGGACACAGTCCAGTCCCCATTTTACAGATGAGGCCCAAACACGTGAAATGACTTGCCATGGTCACACAGCAGACAAGAGGCAGAGCCAGGATTAGAACACATGTCCTTCTGACTTCCAGGCCCTGGCTATATCCACTAGGCCACACTGGGAAAGGGCTACACAGTCTCTTTAAATCGTTCTCTAGGGCTACAGCTGAGAACAGCAGAATGATGACAAATAGTTCACTGTCTAGTGTAGCCAGAAAGAAGTAGTGTAGGTGTCTATCATTCATTCATTCAATCGTATTTATTGAGCGCTTACTGTGTGCAGAGCACTGTACTAAGTGCTTGGGAAGTACAAGTTGGCAACATAGAGACGGTCCCTACCCAACAGCGGGCTCACTGTCCATTTAGTGTCCTTTTTTTTCCTTCTCACTCTTAAGCTGTGGGTATGTAAGCAGGAGGAGGAGTGAAGATGTTGGAACCTGGTCTTAAGCCTGACTGGATCCGACTCTTTGTCGGTCCAACTTGGTCCCAAGGATTCAAGTTCCTCGGGACTCTCAACAAGCCAGACCTGGGCCCATCCAAACTCCTCTTCCACCCTCAAGGTCTTTAGGCAGTTGGGCTGTTGGGATTTTCATACTCTCTATGTGGCCCTGAGAAGTGTAGTTTTCCTAATTCCTTCGGAATCTATTCTGAAAGGATCATAAGGGACGTCGTTATACTTACAAAGAATGTTAGTCCATTGAAATATTTCTCATTGTAGTTGGAAGGCAAAAAAAAATTAATTTTACATTGATTTTTAAAGACTAGTTCAAGAGAAATACCATGTTTAGAAGCAGAAACATGCTATCTTGTTTGCAAATTACAAATGAGAAGCAAAACTGTTGAGGAAATTCAAATGTTTTCTAAGGATGCATCCTAAAGGCTTACTAGTCTAGCGTGGTCTAAAGAGCAGTTGTTTTCGCAAATATGAATGTATTATATTGAAATAGATATTAGCGCTTTTAAGAATTCACGAGTTGTACTGCCAGATTTGAGAGATTTGTAATGTTTTCTGAAAGAGAGGAGGCATTATATTTGGATGAAAAATGTTTCTACAGCTTATCTTAACTAGATTTATTTCCCAGAATTTGTTCAAACATACACATTTAGCCAGCATTTTATTATGATCAGAAAACACCTACCTATTCATATTTTACTTTTAATTTACTAGTGGCTAGTGACTTGAATCTTACTAATATAATTTTTTATCTAGTTGATGTTTAGAAAAAAGTTTCATTTAAAAAGGCTCCATTAGTATGTACAACTTTTCCTTGTGAAAATGAGTTTTAAGAATGGAATTTTAGTATTTCTTTAAAAAGTAGTTCTTTAAGAACTGTCATCTCTAACAATAATGCCATGTCACAAAAATGCTGCCCATTCAGATTGTGGGAATTTACATCACAAGAAAGCATCATCTCCAAATGCTAAAGCATTTCAGAAGAAAGTCTACCTTCCTTCATATTAGTACTCAGTGATCTTTCAAGTTGTCAGAACTGACTCCTGAGGAGCTGAGATTCCTTACCTTAATAATCTTTAAGGGAAGGCCACATTTCTAGCTCATAGAGATCCATTGCAGTGTAAGTGAAGTTAGTGGGTAGTGGGGGAATTGGACCAATTCATTTGGAAATTCTTATTTTTTCTGCGACCACCTAGTTCTCTAGGATTTTCTCCTTTGGTATGAACCCTGCGTCATCTGAGGAGTTGGCTTCTACAGTGTGAGCCATCCATAAAACATAATTGAACAATATGAAATAGTGTGAAATGTGGTGAGTTAAAAGGCACGTTCAACTAAAACCAAGGAACAGTCAGTCATTCAATCCTATTTATTGAGCTCTTACTGTGTGCAAAGCACCATACTAAGCACTTGTGCAAGTACAATATAACAACAGACATATTCCCTGCCCACAACGAGCTCATGGTCTAGAGGACATAATCATCCTTAAAGTGAAAACCTACCTCAGTTGGAAATAGTTTTGTTTTCCAGCTTGACCTGGATGTTTATATTCTGGAGAAGTTAAAACCCAGAGGTTTGAGGATAATTTGTGCTTTTTTGAAAAATAATTGACCAAACAGCAATGCTGGTGAACACAAAGTGTCAGTACAATAAGTATTAATTCATGGTCCCCTTTTTATACCAAGCGTCGGGTATGTGGACCATAGGGAAGGATTCATATTTTCTCAGGCTTAGAGGTGGGGATCTCAAATGCACTGTGATGGAAACATATATTTTTGCATTAAAGGGAAAAAAACACTCCATCTGGAGATATATCATTTAAAATTCCTTGGAGCTATTTCCACCCAAGTTTTCTTTTTTGGAATTTTATATGGAAAAATCAAAAAGACAGTGTAAATAAACTCCAACATATTAAAAATAAAGTCACCAGTCTTTGTGAAAAGTAAGATGGCAGGTCCAATTTTAAATGCCTTAATACTTAAATATGTCAGCTGTAGCCTTTTGGAAAGTCTGCCTTCTGAAGCTTTTCCTTTTCATTGTTTCTATGACCATAATTAATGTTTCCTTAATAGTGGCTTTTAAATATTGACATGTCAAATTATAGTAAATACATTTTAAATATAAATTTCCATTTCCATCTAGATGAGCTGAAGAACTTTGATTCTCTCCCCTATTAGAAATTCTTCATTATTGAATAAAGTGTTGAAAATTCACTTTTAATGCTGCTGCCCAAATCTGAATCAAAACATACAATAAAAACTTGGCTTTCTCTAAGCACAGTGCTGAAAGTATTGCCCCTTCAAGTGATAGTGAAGTTTAGACAACCCTGAAAGTACAGTTTAGTACCAGGGAGTATTGTCTGTTTGTTCTTTCCTTCGGTCAGGAAGCAAAGTACATCATTAATCTCAGCAACATAGAATGGTGTGCATCAGAAGCATAAGTAGGCAGATAAATAAATATATTACCGTTTTCTATCTGGTCCCTTAATTTTGGAATTGAAAAAAATTTATGTCTCTTGAGGTGCCAGTTCAAATGTGTTTTCCGTGGTGTTGTTTTATAACATGCAGTGAAATCACCACTCGGTGAGCTAGCAAGAAAGCCTTTCCGAGCCTGTCATTGTACAAGCTCAAGGGAGACTCTCTTTGGACGTGTTCTCCCAGAAAACCTGGCCCATTTAGGAACACCTGCTATCTCAGACCACTGGTGATACTCAAAAGTAAAGTGCACTTAAACAGCGTAGACATCTATTCTGAATTGCCTAGTTAAAAATAATTTTCTTGTATTGTCTGGATCATTTCAGTGTATTTAATTAAGTGAATTACTAGTGGTATGGAAGAATTGCTGCATTGCAAATATGCCTACATCGCCTCCTGAGGTTAACTTAGAAAAGGGAATATAGTTGAGTGGATTGTCAGTATGTATTTCATCAGTTTTGGCGGGGGGAGGGGAGGATTGTCCAGTGACTCTCATGTGTGATAAAGCTCAGACTCCAGCCCAGTCAATTTTAAATCATTTTTGCTTAGACATTCTGTTTCTGTTTTTAAGCTTTTAGATTGACTACAATCTTCAGTATAGAGAAAACAAATAGGAAATTCATGATTATTCATTGTTAAATGTCCAGCTAATTTTGTGTACCAGTATAATAATATAGTTGTTATTCCTGATTCTCGAGAAGTGTATATAATTTTTTTCACCAATTTTATTTCTTTCTCAAAAGGTTTGACTGCACTATTCAGGGTTGTGGTTATATTTTTTCCTTCAGAATTTTAGTAACAGGCTGCTACTGCTCTTCATTTTCATTTTATTCAGTCATCATAATTCGACTTGAATTACCTACAAATTCACTTTCAATGTTACTGTTTTATGCATGTACAAAGTTGAATGGTCATCAATAAAAAACTACATTTTCATTTATTTTTGAGCCTTGTCTTGTCTTACGCTGTTTAGTCTTCTCTGACCCATAGCGACACCATGGACACATCTCTCCCAGAACGCCCCACCTCCATCTGCCATCGTTCTGGTAGTGTATCCATAGAGTTTTCTTGGTAAAAATATGGAAGTGATTTACCATTGCTTCTTTCCACACAGTAAACAGGTGAGTTTTGACTTGCAGCAGATTGCCTTCCACTCGCTAGCCACTGCCCAAGCTAGAAATGGAATGGACAGACCTCTGCTTTACTCTCCCTCCCGTAGTCGAGACTGGTAGAGAACTGGAAACTCTCCATGTGCGACCCTGAGAGGGTGTTGTTTTTGAGCAATGGATAGTTATTTCTTTTCCAGTAAAATTGGTGAAGTTTAACCACAAGAGATTTATTTGGGAGACAAAAAAGTGCTAATATGCTAATGGAAAGATCATGTATCTCCCCCAAATTGTTTTAAAAAGTGGCATGCTTTGAGTAGAATTTGGGTGTGCACCATATAGTGCATTTTTACTGGATTCAACTTCTATTAATATATTCAAATTATTCTTCTTAATGTATACAACTCAGTAGGCAATTGGCTGGAAAAATACATTCCTACTTCTTTAGTGGGTGGCTTATATAGACTTCTATACATACCTGCTCTTTTCACACACTTGCACAGGGTAATCAATTTATCTCCCTTCCCAAAATCCAAAATGAATCCTAGTAATGCCACACAGTATCATGATTATTAGAGTCGAGTGCAAACATGTAACAAGCTCTGAAATGGCACTGGGGAAAGAGTATTGGAAATCAGTCACAATCCGTCCACACAATTTGTGTGGAGAGGCAAACATATAGAAAAACCTAACCCTCCAAAAATACTGATAAAATCCCTAATAAGGAACCCAGGACAAGAAATAATGTATTTTTTTGCTTAGAGAAAGAGCACAGGCCTGGGAGTCAGAGGACCTTGGGCATGTCACTTGACTTCTCTGTGCCTAATTTCTGTTCTCCCTCTGACTATAAGGTCCGTGTGGGACAGGGACAGTGTCCAACTTACTAAACTTGTATCTAGCCCCTGTGCTTAGAACAATGTTTGACAAAGTAAGAGCATAACAAATCCATTTAAAAAGATTGAAAGAGTGTTCTTCATACCCCTTGGGGACTGCTTTTCTCATCTCAGAGATGGAGGGGCCCTCTGGTATCCCTGCAGGCACATTCCCTGCCTACAATGAGCTTACCATCTACAGGGGAGACAGACATGAATAGACAAGTTTTATTTGTCCTTGGGCTGCAGTTCCCAAGGAGGATCAGGCATGTCAGGTGCATGAGTGAAAAGTGCACGATACTGAATTCTCTCACAGCTCCCTGTCTATAAATGCCCCCACCCTTCCCCACCCTACCTTCCAGCCTCTGTCGTCATTTTCTCCATCCTCCAGTTGTTTACAGATATCTCTGTTTTGGTTCAAATGCTGCCCCCTCATTCTGTTTTGTGGTTTTTTTTTGTGGGGGGGCAGTTCCCCCACAAACGCACTGAGCAGAGGCTTGTGGATTGTGAGTTTTTCCTCATTTTTCTCTGTACAAGCTGACTTATGGAGTCTGCACTTGTATAGCCTGCACAACCTCGATCTTAGTTATCCTTAGTCACAACCTAACAGTTTACTTGTGTCCATCTCTCCTACTAGGTTATACGATCCGTAAGGGCAAGGATCATGTATACTTATTCTGTTGTACTCTCCGGAACACTTAGTATGGTGCGCTGCCATAGTGAACAGTCAACACAACTGATCATTACTCTTGTTGGTTTTCAAAAGTTTTGTGTCGCAGGATTTCCTTATTGATGGACATTTGGGGTGCAGATTTGATTCTAGGGATCATACAAGTGCTTCAGAGCACTATTAGGTGACAGTTGAGAGCGTAAAAACCCCTCTCAAAGCAATAAAGTGGTCTTCTCTGGGAGTAGCTTCCACACCTGTCTTTAAAGAAAAAAAGATACTAAATATTTGCATGCGTACAAAAGCGCCCAGGCTGAATCTTAAGTCTCCCTTGGCTACTAGTGAGAAAACTAACAAGTAACAATGATTTGACACAAGAGATTTTAAGTAAGATCCTAGCCTAACCTCTGAGTTATCTTTGTTACATCCATTTATCTTGTATCTTTGTGGAAGGCCCTTCCACATTGTGTTTGCCATGACTAGATTCCCCATGCAGCAGTCAATCAATGGTATTTACTGTAATAATAATAACAATGGTATTTGTTAAGTGCTTATTACATTAAGTACTCAGCTCTGGGATGGATACAAGCAAATCGGGTTGGACACAGTCCCTGTCCCACATGGGGCTCATGGCCTCAAGCCCCATTTTGCAGATGAGGTAACTGAGACCCAGTGAAGTGATTTGCCCATGGTCACACAGAAGACATGTGGCAGAGCTGGAATTAGAACCCATGACCTTCTGATTCCCTGTCCCGTTCTCTATCCACTACGCCATGCTGCTTGCTTATGGTGTGCAGAACACCATACTAAGCACTTGAGAGAATACAATGTAACAGTTGATAGACATGTTCCCTGCCCACAAGGAGCTGAGAGTTTACAAACTTTTTCATTTTGGAGCAGGGAAAGGAGAGAGAAATCTGCTCACTGTGTGCTCAGAGCAACTGACAGTGTATGCAGATAGATTTTCTTCAAGACCAAGCATACCTCATAGCCTGTGCTTTGTGGCAGGGAGAGCTGTAGTGTCTCTTAACTGTGCCCCGTGTCATTAAAGTTTTGGTGATCTTCCACACAGTTTATAAATAGTGGCCTCTCAATCAGTCAATTAGTGATATTTATTGAGTATCTACTGTGTGTGGAGCACCGTTCCAAACCCTTGGGAGGGTACCATAGTCAATGGTATTTATTGAGCACTTGTGGTGTGCAGAGCACTGTACTGAGTGCTTGAGAGAGTACAATATAACACATTCCCTGCCCAAAACAAGCTTATAGTCAAGAAGGGGTGACAGACGTTAATATAAATAAATTACAGATATGTACGTAAGTGCTGTGGGGCTGGGAGGGGGAAAGTGCAAAGGGAGCAAGTCAGAGACACAGAAGGGAGTGGGAGAAGAGGAAAGGAGGGCTTAGGGAAGACCTCTTGAAGGAGATGTTCTTTCAATAAGGCTTTGAAGTACAGCAGTACAGTAGAGCTGGGCAAATAGATGTGGTAGATAGCAATCTGAAACACATTCAGTGTCATTATCATGATCAGGGTACTGTCTCAGATCATTCTTAAAGCCCAGGCAACTGAAAGAAAAGTTCTAAAGTTACCAAGAAGCCAGTGGCTGTAGGATACTCCTCCACAATTAGTAGGCATTTACTGAGTGCTTACAGGATCTCTTTCATGAGCCACATCATTCCCCATGCCTCCCTATTTTCACAATTGAATGGATTAGTAAGATTAAGGTAGAAGATGCAGTTATTTTATGCATGTACACATCTAAGTATTCCTATAATTAATGGGCAGAGGCAGTACCGATTTTGAAGAAATATTCTTAGATCTTGAACCTTTTAAGATCTAGATTTTCTCACATTAAAATTTTCTCATCACCCCAAATTGTTTAAACTCCAGTCAGTAGCCAGGAGAAGGTATATCCTGTTAAGATAAGTATGATCCTGTTTAAACATATCATGGGACTTGAGGAAATTCTCAATCTTATCATTTATGCTGCAGACATTTTTTCCGAGCAATGTTTGCATTCCTGTAGAATATAAACCACTGTGGATAAATAATGGTTAGTCAGTTAACAGTAGACACTTTAGACTCAAGGAGCAAATATTTATTAAACTCTAAAATTGCTGTCACAAAAATCTGTGAAAGAAAAAAAGGCAATGCTGAAGCTATGCTGTATTTATTTATCTTACTTGTACATTTCTATCCTATTTATTTTATTTTGTTGGTATGTTTGGTTCTGTTCTCTGTCTCCCCCTTTTAGACTGTGAGCCCACTGTTGGGTAGGGACTGTCTCTATGTGTTGCCAATTTGTACTTCCCAAGCGCTTAGTACAGTGCTCTGCACATAGTAAGCGCTCAAGAAATACGATTGGTTGATTGATTGATTGATTTAGAGCTGCTTGGAGATTTGAGCAAGGCTATCAATCAAAGCCGTTAGAAGCTTAAAGCTATTCAGTTTGTGTGGTGCATTGTAAACTATTTCTGGATATAGTGGTTACAATCCTTCACCCAAGATTGTTTTTTGCTGTTTTAGTATGGTTGAAAACTATCCAACCATACCAACGTGTGGGTGATTCTGCCATGAACTTTTAAAAAGAGTATCATTCCCATCTAACCAACCATACCAACGACAGGGTGATTCAGCCATGAACTTTTAAAAAGAGTGTCATTCCTATCACCTTCATACTAACGACTTTCTTGCCATTGGTTTTGGTCATCTGACCATTGAAAATGATAAATCATTCAACCCGTGGTATTTGTTGAGCACATCCTGTGTCAAGAGCACAATATGACATTCATTCATTCATTCATTCAATTGTATTTATTGAGCGCTTACTGTGTGCAGAGCACTGTACTAAGCGCTTGGGAAGTACAAGTTGGCAACATATAGAGACGGTCCCTACCCAACAGTGGGCTCACAGTCTAGAAGGGGGAGACAGAGAACAAAACAAAACATATTAACAAAATAAAATAAATAGAATATGTACAAGTAAAATAAATAGAGTAATAAATACGTACAAACATATATACATATATAAAAGTACTGTGGGGAGGGGAAGGAGGTAAGGCTGGGGGGATGGAGAGGGGGAGGAGGGGGAGAGGAAAGAGGGGGCTCAGTCTGGGAAGGCCTCCAGAGTTGGTAGACACAATCCCTGCCCACAAGAAGTTTATAGTCCAGAGGAAGAGTCAGATATTAAAATAAATTACAGATATGTATGTAAGTGGAAAAGCAGTGTAGCTTGATGGATAGAGCATGGGCCTGGGAGTCAGAAGGACCTGAGTTCTCATCCCAGCTCTGTCACTTGTCTGTTATGTGACCTTGGGCAAGTCACTTCACTTCTGTGTGCCTCAATTACCTAATCTGTAAAATGGGGATTAAGACTGAGGCCCATGTAAAACATGGACTGTGTCCAACTGATTAGCTTGTATCTACCCCAGTGCTTAGTACAGTGCCTGGCACATAGTAAGTGCTTAACAAATACAGTAATAATAATGATAATTGTAATAATAATAATAATATAACTGAAATAGGGTTTTTCATCACTTGTTTAGACTGTAGAATACTGTATCCAAAATAAGCCCCAGTTTGGGTATTGGCAGTTAGACATAGCCCCATTAGAATTTATTATCTCTGGAGCCTAGATGGGGTCTGTAGTCCAAGAGTCTGTGGAATGAATTCTTTGTTTTTCTGCATTGAAACTATCAAACTTTGCTCCAGCCCTAAGGCTCTTGGTTAAAACTACAGCATTTTAGGTAAAGTAAAAAGCCCAATATGTAAGTACATTTTTGTTTAATCATATGTCCCTAGCAATACAGGCAGAAAAAAAAACTCCATACATCTTACCAGCTGTAACCTCAAATTAAAATGACACCGTTTTGAACTAGCTGAGGCGTTGTTTGTTCTTTTCTTGCTTTTGTCTCTTCCCTAAATCCCTGTTCATCCTTGTTTGCCCCATCAACATCCCCAAGCATTCTTTCAATCCTGTTTCCCCAACTTGCCTCTACTGACCTTAAACCTCTTATGTTCTCCTCATTTTCCTGTGTCTCCCATTGTTCCCTTGAGCCTCTTCCTTTGCCTTTTTTCTTTTTACGATATTTGTTAAGTGCTCACTATGTGCCACACACTGTTCTAAGCTCTGGGGTAAATGCAAGCTAATCAGTTAGGACACAGTCCATATCCCACATGGGGCTCACAGTCATAATCCCCTTTGCCTTCTCTATAGTTCCCTGTTCTTCCATTGTTTTCTACTATCCAACCTTCATGTAAGATTCTTATGGGCAAGCAAAGTGTCTATTAACTTTAGGGTACTGTTTTTTTCCCCCAAACGTCTAGTACAGGACTTAGCATATAGTAAGTGTTCAATAAATACCATCCACTGATTGATGGATTAGTGTTTGTTGAATATCTGCAAGGGGCTAGGCATTATCCAAGGAAGCTCAGAGATTTACAAAAGCACTAAAAGGAGCTTACAAGCTAACTGGGGAGAAAAACCAAAAACAGATATTACATAGCTAGATATAAGACATAACATGACATAACTTGCACCACTAGTAGGTTAGGGGAAGCTAGGGGAAGAAGCTTGGCCCAGTGGATAGAGCACGGGTCTGTGTTCTACTCCCATATCTGCCACTCATCTGCTGTGTGACCTTTGGGCAAGTCACTTCACTTCTCTGGGTCTCAGTTACTTCAACTGTAAAATGGGGATTAAGACTGTGACCCCTATGTGGGACAGGGACTCTGTCCAACCTTATTAACTTGTATCTATCCAGTGCTTAGTACAGTGCCTGGCACATAGTAAACACTTAAATACCATTTTAAAAAAAGGGCTTACTGGGGTTGATAAGAGAAGGTTTCAAGATGTTGAATTTTAGTTGGTCTTCGAAAGGGAAGGAAAGTCATCTTGGAGAAGCAAGAATTTCAGGGTGAAAGTGTTATGGCATTATAACTGTAGCATGTGTTAGGTGCTTATGGTGATGATGATGATGGTATTTGTTAAGCACTTACTATGTGCCAAGCGCTGGGGTAGATACAAGGTAATTAAGTCAGAAACAATCCCCATCCCTCATGGGGCTCTCAGTCTAATGAGTAAAGGCCTCCAGGAGGCCTTCCCAGACTGAGCCCCCTCCTTCCTCTCCCCCTCGCCCCCCCTCCATCCCCCCTGTCTTATCTCCTTCCCTTCCACACAGCACCTGTATATATGTATATATGTTTGTACATATTTATTACTCTATTTTACTTGTACATATCTATTCTATTTATTTTATTTTGTTAATATGTTTGGTTTTGTTCTCTGTCTCCCCCTTCTAGACTGTGAGCCCACTGTTGGGTAGGGACTGTCTCTATATGTTGCCAACTTGTACTTTCCAAGCGCTTAGTACAGTGCTCTGCACACAGTAAGCGCTCAATAAATATGATGGATTGATTGATTGATTAAAAGGAATTAGCATTACATGCATTTGGCAGGAGCTGAGAATGTAAATTGTGGGATAACAATAATAATAGTGCTCTTTACTCAATCAATCAGTAAATGGTATTTGAGTGCTTACTATGTGCAGTGCACTGCTCTAAGCATTTGGGAGAGTATAATACAAAAGGCATGTTCCCTGCCCATAATGAGTTTACCTCAGGTCTATTTATTAAATGCTCACTATTTGCCCAGCACTGTTCTAAGCACTAGGGTAGATAGAAAATAATCAGATACAGTCCCAGTCCTGTATGGAGCTAACCAGCGTGGCTCAGTAGAAAGAACACGGGCTTGGGAGTCAGAGGTCATGGTTTTGAGTCCCGGCTCCGCCATTTGTCAGCTGTGTGACCTTGGGCAAGTCACTTAACTTCTCTGTGCCTCAGTTACCTCATCTGTAAAATGGGGATTAAGACTGTGAGCCCCACGTGGGACAACCTGATCACCTTGTATCCCCCCAGCGCTTAGAACAGTGCTTCACACATAGTAAGTGCTTAACAAATACCATCATTATTATCTAAGAGGGAGAGAGAGCAAGTATTTTTTCCCCATTTTACAGATGAGGTAACTGAGGTGCAGAGTGGTTGTGGTGTGACCACAGACTTAGAGCAGGTAAATAGAGCCAGAATTAGAATCCAGGTCTCCAGACTCCCAGGCCATGGTGCAAAGAGGAGAGGACAACTGGAAAGGGCAAAAACAGCTGTAATTCACCTTAGAGCAAGGGTCTGGTCATCAAAAGGTCATGGGTTCTAATCCTGGCTCCACCACTTTTCTGCTGTGAGACCTGGGGCAAATCACTTCACTTCTCTGGGCCTCAGTTACCTCATCTGTAAAATGGGGATTGAGACTGTGAGTCCCATGTGGGACAGGGACTGTGTCTAACTTTTATCTGCCCCAGGGCTTAGTACAGTGCCTGGCACATCGTAAGCACTTACCAAAGCCCACAGTTATTATTATTATTACTTGTCTGACCACCCTGGCATGTACAAAATCTACAAATCTACATTTCCAAATCCACAGCTCCAGTCCTGACATCTCTGCCTCTCTGCAGTCTCGCATTTCTTCTTGCCTTCATGACATCTCTACTTTAATGTCCTTCGGTCACCGCAAGCTTAACATGTCCAAAACTACTTATCTTCCCTTCCAAACCCTGTCCTCCCCATGACTTTCCCATCACTGTAGATGGCACCACCATCCTTCCTTTCTCACAAGCTCATAACCATGATGTTATCCTCGACTCTTCTCTCTCATTCAACCCTCATATTCAATCCATCACTAAATCCTGTCAGTCCCACCTTCACAACATGGCTAAAATTCCCGCTTTCCTCTCCATCCAAACTACTACAACATTAATACAATCACTCATCCTATCCCTCCTGTATTACTACATCAGCCTCCTTGCCAATCTCTCGGACTTCTGCCTCTCCCTACTCTGGTCCATACTTCACTCTGCTGCCTGGACCATTTTTCTACAAAAACATTCAGGGCATTTCACCCCACTCCTCAAAAAACTCCAATGGTTGCCCATCCACCTCCGCATCAAACAAAAACTGCTCACCATTGGCTTTAAAGCACTGCATCACCTTGCCCCCTCCTACCTCACCTCACTTCTCTACTTCTACAACCCAGCCAGCACACTTCGCTCATCTAGTGCTAACTTTCTCAATATGCCTCAATCTCTCCTGTCTTGCCGCCAACTCCTAGCCCACATCCTGCCTCTGGCCTGGAATGCCCTCCCTCTTCAAATCCAACACACAATTACTCTCCCCACCTTCCAAGTCTAATTGAAGGCACATCTCCTCCAAGGGGCCTTCCCAGACTAAGCACCCCTTTCCTCTTATCTCACTCCCTTTTGATTCATCCTGACTTGCTCCCTTTGCTTTTCCCTTCCACTCAGCCCCACAACACTTATGTACATATCTGTAATTCTATTTATTTGTATTGATGTCTGTCTCCCCTACTCCAGACCGTAAGCTCCTTGTGGATAGGGAATGTGACTGTTTATTGTACTCTCCCAAGTGCTTAGTACAGTGTTCTGCACACAGCAAGCACTCAATAAATACAATTGAATGAATAGACACATTCCCTGCCCACAAGCAGTTCACAGTGAAGGATCACCTGACTCTCGCTCTTCTTTTGCTTGACTTGATACATCTCCCCAGACCCCAACTTTTAACTGGATCAGCTGGGTGTGGAAAGAATCAGCAAAATTGGAATTGGGGGCAGTGGTTGCATACTGCAGAGCTCTTGTGATGAAATCATTATGACTGTAAAAGCCACAGTCAGTCTCTGGAAGTTTCTGAAACTTGTCCAAGGATATTTGCAGTGAGAAGCAGCATGGCCTAGTGGATAGAATGTGGACCTGGGAATCACAAGGACCTGGAGAGTGAAACTGTGAGCCCCATGTGGGACTGGGACTGTGTCCAACCTGCTTTGCTTGTATCCACCCCACTGCTTAGTACAGTGCCTGGCCCATAATAAGTACTTAACAAATCAATGGTATTTATTGAGCACTTACTATGTGCAGAGCACTGTTCTAAGTGCTTGAGAGAGTACAATGCAAGAGAATTAGCAGACCCATTCTCTTCCCATAACAAGCTTACAGTCTATAGGGGGAGACAGACATTAATATGAATAAATAATTTATAATAAATAATACCATTATTATTATTATTATTATTATTATTACCTATTCACTGTCTTTTCCCACTACAGCCCAGCTCAGACACAAGTTTTCTGGGAAATATGGAAGGCCCGATGGGAGTCCTGGTGGAGTGCAAGGTTGGGGAGATAGAAGTGCTTAGTACAGTGCTCTGCACATGGTAAGCGCTCAATAAATATGACTGAATAAAATATAACTGAAGCCCCGGGTCCTCTGGCATAAAAGGATTGGCTGAGGCCTCTGTGCTGTCATTGCTTTCTCACCTTTCCCTTTGGAGAAGGAAGGAATGATGGGAGACCCCCTGGAATGCTACCATGGTAACATCTGGAAGCCCACTGGGGGCAGGGGATGTGTCTACCAACTCTGTCGTGTTGTACTCTCCCAAGTGTTTAGTACAGTGTTCTGCACACAGAACGTGCTCAATAAATACCATTGATGATGATCTGCACCCAAAACTGGTCACCATCTTGAGGCCCAAGAACAGCAAGGACTCTAGGTTTACCCCAAGGTATCGTAGATTCCTCACCAAAGGAAAACAGTTCACTGAATTGAGGGAGCACACATCCCCATTGTGATGGCCCTAAGGTGTTCATCTTTATTTTTTTTAATGGTGTGTGTTAAACACTTATTATGTATTTAGAGTTGATACGTTTTAGGCTAATCAGAGACCCTATCCTACATGGGGCTCAGTCCAAATAGGAGGGTGAACAGGAGTTGAATCCCCATTTTGCAGTTGAGAAAACTGTAGTCCAAAGATGTTAAAATGATTTGCCCAAGGTCACACAGCAGACAAGTGGCAGAGCAAGGATTAGAATGCGGGTCCTCTGACTCCCAGGCCCACACTCTATCAACTAGGCCATGCTGCTTCCTTATTAACTGGCATTCTCCCTATCTCTTCTGAGCTAAGCCTTAAGCTGTTCCCACCCCTCAAGATTCCTACTTCAGCCCAGCTCTGGGGAACTATGTACGCTATTAAGGTCAGGACAAAGGAGATGTTCAACTGGTTATTAGCACTAATGTTGCATGTAGTCCAGAACTTCCCATTATCTGCCCTACTGGTCTTTCACAATCATCGATAAGGCTAATGACACAGAGGCTTCTGGGATATCTCCTCTTCTGGGTAGTTCTCAATAAACATCCTGTGGGTACGGTCCAATAGATAAGCCCTGAAGAACAGTGAAACAACTCCACCCATTCCCAATGAAGACATTAAGCAGATTCACCACACCTCACAGTCAGAGTCAGCTGATTCACTAATGATTATCATTATTATTGTTTTGGTTAAGTGCTTGCAATGAGTCAAGCACTATACTAAGTGTTGGGGTAGATATAAGTTGATCTGGTCAGACACAGCTCCTGTCCCACATGGTGCTCACAGTCAAAGTAGGATGATAATAATAATAAAAATAATAATAATAACAACTGTGGTATTGCTTTAGTGTCAGGCACTGTACTAAGTGCTGGGGTAGATACAAACAAATTGGGTTGGTTGCCATCTGTGTTCCACGTAGGGCTCACAGTCTCAATCCCCATTTTACAGATGAGGTAACTGAGGCCAAGAGAGGTTAAGTGACTTGCCCAAGGTCACACAGCAGACAAGTGGCAGAGCTAGAATTAGAACCCATGTCCTTCCGAATCCCAGGCCCATGCTCTATCCACGATCTCCATACATCAGTCTTCAGATACGATGAAGACCCTCCCTCTCTTGCCCTATCATGATAAAGACCCACCCCACCCCACCCAAGCACAGAAATTACTTGGATATTTATTTACCGAAACATGGAACAGGAAAAGACAGTTTTTGGGGAGATTCCAAACGTAGATATGTGTTTTCTTCTAACTTAATTTACTATATTGAAGTTTTGTTTTTGTAAACAAGCCCAGCTCTCCCGGGACTACTGCCTGGAACTGGGAACTATTCTCCGTGGTGTGACGACTTCCCATTGCCGGGACATTCTGATCATGGAGCGTTGGTACATCACGAGCTTTGCTGTTGCCTAGTTTGTAATTGCTCTCCAAATCTCTCTTTCTAAAAATGGTCAAGACTCTCTTTCCCTTCTCGAAGACGCTCTCTGGCTAAATAAACCTAATTCTTCCAGTGTTTTTCCTCCTTCCAGCACTTGAGAGGCCCCGGGACCAGCTGTGTTCAACCAAGAATCAAATTCAGTTGTCAGAGATGAGGGTCAGGGAGGTTTATTGGGTGAATGGAAAGAGCTGTGTTCCAAGGAGCTGCAAGCAAGAAGCACTCAAACTACAGCAAGTGCAAATGCTCCTTCATACACACCAGCCTGTCAGTCATAGAACAGTGTCTGGTACATAGTAAGCACTTAAAAATACCATAATTATTACTATTTATTGAATGCTTACTGTACTGGGAGGGAACAATACAACAGACACATTCCCTGCCCACAATGAGTTTACAGTCTAGAGGGGGAGACAGACATTAATATAAATATAATTACAGATATGGACATAAGTGCTGTGGGGCTGGGAGGGGGGATAAATAAAGGGAGTAAGTCAGGGCGAGGCAGAGTGGGAGAAAAGGAAAGGAGGGCTTAGTCAGGGAAGGCCTCTTGGGAGGCGATGTGCCTTCAATAGTCAGTCATA
This sequence comes from Tachyglossus aculeatus, assembly GCF_015852505.1. NCBI lineage: Eukaryota > Metazoa > Chordata > Mammalia > Monotremata > Tachyglossidae > Tachyglossus > Tachyglossus aculeatus. Next base: position 28,810,002 of record NC_052079.1, on the reverse strand, counting down.
TTTATTGAACGCTTACTGTGTGCAGAACATAGGACTAAGCACTTGGGAGAGGACAGTAGAACAATAGTTTCTCTGCCCACAACAAGCTTACAGTACAGAGGGGGGAGACAAGCATTAATATAAATAAATTACAGATGTATAAATGAGTGTCGTGGGACTGGGTGGGGTGTGTGTGTGAATAAACAGAGCAAGTCAGGGTGATGCAGAAGAGAGAGGGAGAAGGGAAAAGGAGGGTTTAGTCAAGGAAGGCCTCTTGGAAGAGATGTGCCTTCAATAAGGCTTTGAAGCAGGGGAGAGTAATTGTATATTGGATATGAAGAGGGAGGATGATTAAGCCTTAGACTTCTAGACTGTGAGCCCACTGTTGGGTAGGGACTGTCTCCATTTGTTGCCGACTTGTACTTCCCAAACACTTAGTACAGTGCTCTGCACACAGTAAGCGCTCAATAAATACGATTGAATGAATGAATGAATGAAGGCCACAGGTAGGATAGGGGCGAGAGGTCGGTGTCCAGATAAACAAGATGGAGGTACAGTGAGTAGGTCAGCATTAGAGGAGATAAGTGTGCGGCTTCAGTCATACATTCAATCATATTTATTGAGCGCTTACTGTGTGCAAAGCACTGTACTAAGCGCTTGGGAAGTACAAGTCAAGGAAGTACAAGGGCTTGGTTGTAGTAGGAGAGCAGTGAGGTGAGGTAGGAGGGGACAAGGTGATTGAGTGCTCCCCTTTGTTATATTCAGTCCCCCGTGAGCTTCTGAGCCCATCTGCTTTCACTCCTGATGCCCCATTCAATGCTCATGATAGACTGGGTCTTTCTCCTGTTGCTGGCACCTCTTCCCAAGGTGTGTGGCCAGCTTCCCTTAAGGCTAGAGGCTGGTCACTTAATTTATCCAGGTATGAGATGGGGTTGGGCCTAGCTCAGTGCCTCAGGCCATTTCCGGGCCTTATGCTGGTGAAAGTGAAACCCAGTGACATTCACTTATGACCTAATGTGATTCATTAGACCTGGGTTCTAATCCTGGCTCTGCCACTTGTCTGCCATGTGGCCTTGGGCAAGTCACTTCATTCTCTGTGCCTTAGTTCCCTCATCTGTAAAATGGGGATTAAGACTGTGAGCCCCATGCGGGACAGAGACGTATCCAACCCGATTTGCTTGTATCCACCCCAATGCTTCATACAGTGACTGGTACATAGTAAGCACTTAACAAATACCACAATTACTATGATTACTATTAGTATTATTATCTCTCTATATCCCTCTGAGATAAAGCGCAGTCAGCTTCCCCTAGAGAGAGACACATACACAGCACACACACATGCATACCCATATCCCTCCCCCCTTTATGAGTGGCATACAGTGCTTTCAGTGTACTTTACCACTTGGAGCACAGGATTCAAGCAGTTGGACCTGTTTGACATCAGATTAGACTGTGAACTCCAAGTGGGACAGGGACCCTGTCCAACCTGATTAGCTCGTGTCTACTCCAGCACTTACAACAGTGCTTGGCACATAGTAAGTGCTTAACAAGTACCATAATTATTATTATCAGATCATCATACATGTTTAAAACCCGGAATATCTGATTTCCTCCTCTTGGTTTGTCCCTCATGTTTCTTGGGAAAAAGGGGGAATGGGACTGGGCAGAGAACATGTGGATAATTTAGCCCATGAGGAATGTAAACAAAGGCCCTGGAAAAGAGAATTCCAAACCCTTCTTCTGATTTTGCCCTGGGCTTATTAAAGATGTCGAGTTGTGGCCTACCTTCACGGGTCAGAGGAAGCCAGGACTGACAGGAACGTGGCTCTAGTTGAACAGCAAGTGCCGGGAAGTGACTGCTGGATCGCTTGGAGGCTCTGAACTTTCCTACACACGATCCCTACCGCTGGGGTCAGCGAGCTGTGCCTAGCTTCGACCTGCCCCATGAGGGCAACTAAACCTCTGAAGAAAGCTGGGATGCAGATGCGGAACCCACAGAGCTGGAGCCTTGGCAGCAACAGCAGAGAAGAGCAGGTCAGGCAGGGATGGACAACAAAGGAGAAGCAGCGTAGCATGGTCGAGAGAGCATTCATTCATTCATTCATTCAATCATTTATTGAGCGCTTACTGTGTGCAGAGCACTGTACTAAGCGCTTGGGAAGTACAAGTTGGCAACACATAGAGACGGTCCCTACCCAACAGTGGGCTCACAGTCTAGAAGGGGGAGACAGAGAACAAAACAAAACATATTAACAAAATAAAATAAATAGAATATGTACAAGTAAAATAGAGTAATAAATACATGCAAAAGATCACTATGGCTTAATTATGAAGTAGGATTTGTGCCCTGCCAAGCACAAAAGGAGAGTCAAAGGTCATAGTGGAGAAGCAGTGAGGCCAAGTGGAAATACCAAATGCCTGAGAGTCAGAGGACCTGATTCCAGTTCTCCCACTTGTCTGCTGTGTGACCTTGGGCAAGTCACTTCACTTTTCTGTGCCTCAGTTACCTCATCTGTAAAATCTGTTCTTGGATGTCCTCCTGTCACCTCAAATATAGTAAGGCTAAAACTGAACTTCGTTCAAATGCTAACCTTCTCACTGTACCTCCATCTCGTCTATCTCGCCTCCAACCTCTCACACACATTCATTCAACCGTATTTATTGAGCGCTTTCTGTGTGCAGCGCACTGTACTAAGCGCTTGGGAAGTACAAACCAGCAACATATAGAGATGGTCCCTACCCAACAGCGGGCTCACAGTCTAGAAGGGGCACATCCTACCTCTGGCCTGGAAAGCCCTCCCTTCTCAAATCACACAGATAATATGGAAAGAGCCCGGGCTTGGGAGTCGGAGGTCGTGGGTTCGAATCCCGGCTCTGCCACTTGCCCCACATGGGACAGGGACCTAGCAGGCTGGCCTAGCAGGAAGAACCCGCTCCTGGGAGTTAGGAGGTGGGGAGGGTGGTTTGAGTCCCAGCTCTTTCACTGGCCTGCTGTGTGACTTTGGGCAAGCCACTTAGCTTCTCTGTGCCTCAGTTCCCTCATTTGTAAAATGGAGATTGAGACTGTGAGCCCCAAGTGGCACAGGGACTGTGTCCAACCCAATTAGCTTATATCTACCCCAGCACTTAGAACAGTGCCTGGCACATAATAAATGCTTAACAAATACCATAATTGCTATTATTATTATTACTCCCCCCATCCCTCCCCTCAGATAGCATTTATCGTACCTTATCTAAATAACTCTGCATTTACCCCTACCACTAATATCTTTTAGTGTAAGCTCCTTGAAGGCAGGGATGGTGTCTGCTAACTCATTTCATCATCAATCGTATTTATTGAGCACTTACTATGTGCAGAGCACTGTACTAAGCGCTTGGGAAGTACAAATTGGCAACATATAGAGACAGGCCCTACCCAACAGTGGGCTCACAGTCTAAAAGGGGGAGACAGAGAACAAAACCAAACTTACTAACAAAATAAAATAAATAGAATAGATATGTACAAATAAAATAAATGAATAGAGTAGAAAATATGTACAAACATATATACATATAAACAGGGATAGCACTAGTCAGAGTGGGAGGATAGCACTAGGCGGGGGTGATAGCACAAGGTCCGGGGAGATAGCACTAGGCATGGGGCATAGCACTAGGGAGAGTAGGGGGGGATAGCACAAGGCAGAGCAGGGGGGATAGCACTAGGCAGAGCGGGGAGATAGCACTAGGCAGAGCAGGGGGAATAGCACTAGGCAGAACGGGGGGGCTAGTACTAGGCAGAGCAGGGTGCAGGGGGGATAGCACTAGGCAGAGCCAGGGGGGGATTGCACTAGGCAGAGCCGGGGGGGATAGCACTAGGCAGAGCCGGGGGGGGGGGGGGATAGCAATAGGCAGAGCAGGGGGGGGGGGATAGAACTAGGCTGAGCAGGGGGAGGGATAGCACCAGGCAGAGCAAGTGGATAGCACTTGGCAGAGCAGCGGGGGGGAATAGCACTAGGCAGATCGGGTGGGGGTGGGGGGGGACAGCACAAGGCGACCACAGTGGGGGATAGCACTAGTTAGAGCAGGGGGGTAGCAGTAGGTGGAGCGGGGGGGATAGCACTAGGCAGAGCGGGAGGATAGCACTAGGCAGGGGGAGATACCACTAGGCAGAGGGCATAGCAGAAGGGAGAGCAGGGGGGGGGATAGCACTAGGCAGAGCATTGAGGGGATATCACTGGGCAGAGCCGGGGGGGGGGGGGGGGGGGATAGCACTGGGCAGAGGCGGGGGGGATAGCACTGGGCAGAGGCGGGGGGGATAGCACTGGGCAGAGCCGGGGGGGATAGCACTGGGCAGAGCCGGGGGGGTTAGCACTGGGCAGAGCCAGGGGGGATAGAACTGGGCAGAGCCTGGGGGCATAGCACTGAGCAGAGCAGTAGGGGAGAGCACTGGGCAGAGCAGGGGGGATAGCATTTGTAATATTTGTAATAATTTGTAATAATAATTTGTAATAATTTGTAATAATAATAATAACTATAATAATAATGGTATTTATATAGTGCTTACTATGTGCCAAGCACTGTTCTAAGCACAGGGGAAGATACAAGGTAATCAGCTTGTCCCACATTGGGCTCACAGTCTTCATCCCCATTTTACAGGTGAGGTAACTGAGATCCAGAGAAGTGAAGTGACTTGTCCAGGGTCACACAGCAGACAAGTGGCAAAGATTACAGTGCTATGCATGGAGTAAATGCTCAATAAATACCATTGTTTTAAGAATTGACAAATAACCAAAATAATCTAATAATAGTTTATAAGATTACATAAGGGTCTTAAAATGTAAATAGTTTTTCCTCATTTCCGATAATGTCCTATAGCTGTTTTCATAGCCACTGTCTGTTCTCCCACTAAATAATTCCACATTTCTGCTTTCCCAGAAAGCATTAATCCCAGAAGCAAGATTTATATGCAGTCATGATTCTTGTCTTTTAAAGCATTGATTAGCCTTTCATTAAACTCCCAACCTCCAGCCTACAGTGTCCAAAAGTCTTTTTTTTAAAGGTACTTGTTAAATCTTACTTTGTGTCAGGCACTGTAATAAGTAACTCCTGGGATAAATACAAGATAAGCAGCATGGACACAGTCCCTGTCCCACATGGGGCTCACAGTCTAAACCAGAGGAAGGGGGATTAATCACCATTGTACAAATGAGGTAATAGTAATAATAATGGTATTTGTTAAGCACTTACTCTGTGCCAGGCACTGTAATAATAATAATAATAATAATAATAATAATGATGGTATTTGTTAAGTGCTTACTAGGTGCCAGGCTTGTTACTGAGCTCATCATGGGCAGAAATGTCTGCTTGTTGTTATATTGTTCTTTCCCAAATGCTCAGTACAGTGCTTTGCACACTTTAAGTGCTCAATGGACACATTCCCTGCCCTCAATGAGCTCACAGTCTACCAAGGCCCCTTGCCACCATTCCAGGGCTTGGGAATACCATCAGAAACCAGCTGGGATCCATGAACGTTTTGCCACTTGCCATTCAGATTCCCCTTGTGCAGATTAAGAACACAGTAGTGTGTCCTAATGGAAAGAACGCAGGCCTGGGAGTCAGAAGACTTGTGTTCTAATCCAGGATCCTCCATTTGTCTGCTGGGTGACCTTAGACAAGTTACTTAATGTCTCTATGCCTGTTTAACTTGTTTAGATGCCTGTCCCCCCCTTCTAGACTGTAAACCAGGTGTGGGCAGGGATTGTCTCTATTGCTGAATTGTACTTTCCAAGAGCTTCGTACAGTGCTCTGTACAGAGTAAGCGCTTAATAAATATGACTGACTGAATGAATAAGATTAAATGAATGAATCACAGACTCAATCCCCATTTTACAGATGAGGTAACTGAGGCCCAGAGAAGTGAAGTGACTTGTCCAGGGCCTCTCAGTAGACAAGTGGCAGAGCCAGGATTAGAACCCAAAGTTTCTAACTGGGTGCCAGCATGTCTCACGGTGGTGGAGGGCAGAGGGAGGGCTTGCAAGAATTTTGAAAATACCTGGTGAATGTGGGTGGTGGGGCTCACACCAGCTCCACTGGCTGCCAGCTGCAGGTCTGCTGAACATGGATTTTGTACCAAAACTGCTGCCTGCAGTGTGAGCCGCAACAGCCATGTGCCCTCTGGACCAGAGCAAAGGGTGGGCAGTGGTATTTTTTGAGCACTTACTGTGAGCTGAGCACTGTACTAAGCGCTTGGAAGAGTACACTATAACAAAGTTGGTAGACTTGTTTCCAGCCCACAATGTGCTTACAGTCTAGAGGGGGAGGGTCTACTAACTCTATTATACTGTACTTTCCCAAGAGCTTAGTACAGTGCTATGCATGTAAACATCATCATGATCAACATCAATGGTATTTATTGAGCGCTTACTGTGTGCAGAGCACTGTAGCAAACACTTGGAGGAGTACAATACAGCAGAATTGGTAGGTACTTCCCTACCTACTATAAGCTTACAGGGGCAACACACAGTAAGTGCTCAATAAATAGGTTTGATTGATTCTGTTTCCAGCCCCTCACACATACAGATAAAATCTGTCAGCATCCCCTTTGAACGGTGAAAAAGAGAATACTCAGGCACACTCTCTCTCTCTCTCTCTCTCTCTCTCTCTCTCTCTCTCTCTCTCTCTCTTTCTCTGTCTCTCCTACCTTGACCTGACCCCCTGGAGTGTAGAAACTGTGGGTATATTTTATACAGTATTTGGTATGCTGGGGGGCGGGGGGCTTCAGATACTAAAGAACAAGAAAATTTATTTTGAATCTCTACAGTCACAGGCATTTTAGGGGTTCAAATCTCTATAACATATTGTGTGCCTTACTAAAATGGTTGGCACCCTTAACTCCTGAATAAATACATTTCTCAATGGCTTTGTTCCCTAAGCTGATTCAGGAGCTAAGCAAACAGGGTTAATCAGCTGGAATTCATTCAGGCTGGCGGCTTGTTATTTTCTTTCTCCATTTTCTTCTCTTGTTTTTTCAGTGTACCTGATTACTGGTGGTGGTATGTGCTGTTATCAGGGAACAGGGAACTTATCAAAGCGAAGAGGCTGTTTGTTTCTTCTGCTGTTTTGTGCAGTGTGAGGGTGTCTGCTTCTTTTTTTCCTGTCCCTAAAGGCAGGCAACCAGAATGAACTTTACTAGGCATGGGACCTAAAAAGGACCAAGAAGTTTCGTTTTTGTCCAAATGTAATGGCAGGAAGCCATCCTGGTGCTCTAAAGAAACTGGAACAAAACATTTTTCGCAGTGAATTACCCAAGAATGAAAATTATATATTGTTTAAGAGTTAGGAAAAACCCCTACCAGGAGTGTTGCTTTTCCTTTTTATTTTCATGCCTGCTTCAATTTGGAATTGTGAACATGAGCTATAGAGTGGGTTATTTTCTCCTTAATCACCATTTTGAGGATTTTGTGACTATTCTTGTAACTTTAGCATCTGTTCAACGAATGGCATTGTTATAGAATGAGACACTTTAAGACCGACACCTCAGTTGGTGATCGTTCAGCCTCACTCTCACGAGTGGAAAGAGAAACCCAGGGGGAGATTCCAAAAGGTTACCCGAAAGAGGTACTGAAGCCTTATATGGAATTGGCTTGGAATTCGACCACTTGGAGGGGAGGATAGGGAATAATGAAGCGGGTGTGGGGAAGAGAGCCAGATAGATGGGGAGAGTCATGGGGAAGAGAGTCAGCTATTTTAGAGGCCGCACTGTGGTCCTGGGAGGTCACAGGGAGTGTAGGGGAATCTGAGATTTGATCCCAGAAGGTCAGAACACCCAGAAGTTTTGGGGTCTAAAGATTAGGACTCCAGAGGAACACTACTGAAGGGAGAAATAGCACTGAGATAAGAAGGCCCCCAAAGATCCTGAGGGAAGGGCTGGTTTTTTATGGTATGTGTTAAGTGTTTACTATGTGTCCAACACTGTTCTAAGCACTAGGGTAGGTACAAGTTAATTAGGTCAGACACAATCCCTGCCCCACATGGAGCTCACAGTCTATGTAATAATAAAAATGATAATGTTTTTTGTTAAGCACTTATTATGAGCTGGGCACCGTTCTAAGCGCTGAGGCACTGTTAGGAGGGAGAACAGGTATTTAACCCCCATTTGAGACTTGAGGAAACTGAGGTCTAGAGAAGTGAAGTGACTTGCCCAAGGTCATGCAGCAAGCAATTGGCAGAGCGGGGATTAGAACCCAGCTCCTCTGACTCCCAGGTCTGTGCTCTTTCCACTAGGCTGTGCTGCTTGGAAAGGTTGAGGCTGCAACCTGAGACGCCCAATGAGACGAGAGGAAAGAATCAGAAGAATGTGTGCACCAGGCTGCTTACAGGAAAGTAGAGAGAGACCTAGTGAAAAAGAGTGAAAGTGCTAGGAAAAGGGAAAGGCCGTTTGGATTGAAATGATCTTCTACTTGTTACCTAATTCACGTGCTAAAATTACTTGCAGAATGTCTACTAAAACTTTCATTCATTCGTTCTATCACATTTATTGAGCACTTGCTGTGAGCAAAGCACTGTACTAAGCACTTGGAAGATTACAATATCACAGTAAACAAACATATTCAGTGTCTGTCTGTGTTATGGGCTGGAGGAAAAGCTCCAGGTGCTGGCAAAATACCAGGGAAGGGGAAGGAAGTCTTTCATCCATGTGCTTCCTGTAGCAAACTCTGTAAGGAAGAGATAGTAGGTTTAGACTGTGAGCCACTTGTGGGACAGGGACTGTGTCTTATCTGTTTATCTTGCACCTACTACAGAGCTTAGTACAGTGCTTGATAGTAAGTGCTTACAAATACCACAATTATTATTGTTATTATTAGGCTAGTTTCCAAATGATCCCCTTGCCTTTAGGGAAATGCCTGTGGGTTTGGTTTCTTTTTTTTTAGTGGTATTTGTTAAGCACTTACTATGTACCAGGCACTCAGTGTACCAAGTGCTGGGGCAGATACAAACTAACCAGTCCATGTTCCATATGGGACTCACCATCTTAATCCTCATTTTACAGTTGAGGTAACTGAGGCACAGAGAAATTAAGTGGGTTGGCCAAGGTCATCCAACAAGAAAAGAGTAGGTGAAGGACTTGCTGTTAACAAGGCAGGGAACCCCAAAATCCTGCTGGTGCCTGGAGGGGGAAAAACTGAAGCGATTTAGGACCCAGTGGAAGCTAAAGTGCTGGCTGATCCCCAAATCACTCGAGTGGGGTGATGGGGGTGGGGAGCTATTTTGGCCAGGATTTAAGGCAGAGAACCTAATAATAGTAATAAAAATAATAATAACAACTGTGGTATTTGTTAAGCTTACTTTGTGTCAAGAACTGTTCTAAGCACTTAGTGCTTACGGTGCTCTGCACACAGTAAGTGCTCAATAAATAGGATTGAATGAATGAATGAATGAATGGTAGATTTGAGCTAATCGGGTTGGACACAGTCCCTGCCCCACATAAGGCTCACAGTCTTAATCCTCATTTTGCAGATGAGGTAACTGAGGCACAGAGAAGTTAAGTGATTTACCCAAGGTCACACAGCAGACACATGGCGGAACTGGGATTAAAACCCAGGTCCTGACTCCCATGCCCATGTTCTAATGCACTAAACCATGCTGCTTCTCTCCTAGAACCACACATTCACCCTGAATTTTCACCTGCAACTTCTATGAGACATGAAGGAGGCAACATCTCATTAGAATCTTCCGAACATATACAATGCCATTACTGGGTAAGAACAATGATCTACTCTGCTCAGAATTCCATCTCTGTGATTGACAGAGTGGAGATGGCCCGGGTTGACATACACCCTATTATATGATTTAAAACAATGAACAGGCAAAATGAATACAACATCCATGGAGAGTCATCTGCATTCTAAATGTTGAGTCACCACATTCTGATGGCTTCTTCCCCTCTGCCTCAGACTTGCTCAGATTCCCTCCAAATTAATAAAGTCTTCCCTGAAACCCATTGCATCTTCCAATGAGCCTCCTGTGGGACATCCTGATCACCCTGTAACCTCCCCAGTGCTTAGAATAGTGCTTTGCACACAGTAAGTGCTTAATAAAGCCATTATTATTATTATTATTGTTCCAGCTACCACTCCATCTCCCTGCTCCCAAATGGGCAGAACATACCTGAGACCTTCATTTCTGCTTCTCTAACTCCAGGCACTTGTACTAAGCCCTGGGGTAGATACAAGCTAATCAGGGTGGACATAGTCCATGTCCCACATGGCGCTCACAGTCTCACTCCCCATTTTACAGAGGAGATAACTGAGGCATGGAAAGTGAAGTGACTTGCCCAGGTCACAGAGCAGACAAGTGGCAGAGCTGGGATTCTCAATCCACCGTAATTTGGTTTCCACCTGCTTCACTCTACTAAAACTAATAGTAGTAATAGCAATGATAATGCCAGTAATAGTGGTATTTGTTAAGCACTTACTTTGAGCCAATCCCTGTACTATGCACTGGGGTAGATATACAAAATAACCAAGTTGGACATAGTCCCTGTCCCACATAGGGCTCCCATTTTGAGGGAGAGGAAGAACAGGTATTAAATTTCCATTTTACAGATGAGGACACGGAGGCACAGATAATTTAAATGACTAGTCCACTGTCACAAAGCAGACAAGTGGTCAAATGGGATTAGAACCCAGACACTCTCTGCCCCCAAGACCCAGGCTTTTTTCACTAGGCCACACTGTTTCCCACTCTTCAAGATTCCCAGTGACCTCCTTCTGGCCAAATCTATTGGTAAATAGAATCAATCCATCAATCAATTAATGGATTGATCGTATTTATTGAGCACTTACTGAATGCAGAGCACCATATTACGTGCTTGAGAAACTACAATAAAACAAAATAACAGACACGTTTCCTGACTATAATGAGCTGACTGTCTAGAGGGGTAGACAGACATTAATATAAATAAATGTTATGGAAAATTACATAAGTGCTGTGGGGCTGGGAGTGGGGTGAATAAAGGGAGAAAGTCTGGGCAATGCAGAAGGGATTGGGCAAAAAGGAAAAGAGGGCTTAGAATCCTTCTTGACCTCTAAGTTGTGATAGTGTCGATCACTCCCTTATCTTGGAAATGAAATTGTTCTCTCCTCATTCTTTCTGACCTCTCTCTGGCAGTTCCTTCTCAACATCTTTCACTGGTTCTTCTTCCACCTCTCACCCCATAATTGTAGGCATACCTTAAAGCTGTTCTGGAGACCCTACCTGCTTTCTTTACATTCATTTTCTCCACCTAACTTCCCCATCAAAAGTGATATACCCACATCGTCCCTGCCCCAAAAGCTTGTAATCTTTGTAGTATTGTCTATTCCACCCTCTCTTTCACACCATTCCAGCCAACCACCACCTTGGTCTAGGCACTCGTTATATCCCCACCATATTACTAGAGAAGCAGTGTGGCCTAGTGGAAAGAGCACAGACCTGAGAGTCAGTGGACCTGGGTTCTAATCCCAGCTCCGCCATTGTCTATTGTGTGAACTAAGGCAAGTCACTTAACTTCTCTGTGCCTCAGTTCCCTCATCTACAAAATGGGGATTCAAAACCTGTTCTTCCTCCTATTTAGGCTGTGAGCCTCATCAGGGACCTGATTAGCTTGTTTGTACCCTAGCACTCAGTACAGTGCTTGTCCTGTAGTAAGCACTTAACAAATACAGCAATTATTATTATTATTATCATTTGTGCCACATTTTTCTCCCTGATCTCTCTAATCCACTTCTTCCCTTCAATCTCTACTTCACTCTGTTGCCTGGATCATCATTCCACATTCATTTTTCTGCTCCTTAAAAGTCTCCGTTCCCGCCCCGTCTCCGTACCCTCCCCCATCAAGCATAAACTCCTAATCAACTACTCTAAGGCAACTTCCCCTACTCTGTCCCTCAAGGTTGCAGGCTTCGGAGACAGGTGGGGTGGTTGCAGAGTTCACTGTGATGGGGTAATTTGGTGGAGGAGTGTATTTGTGGAAGGGGGAAGATGATCAGTTCAATTTTAGACAAACTGAATTTGAGGAGCTGGAGGGACTTCCATGTGAAGATGTCCTGGAGAGGAAATGTAAGATTGGAAATGCAATGAGTGGTCAGGACTAGCCAAACAGATTTGGGAGTCATCAGCATAGTCGTTTTCCAGTAGAGTGGATGAGCTCCCCAATGGAGTGAGAGCAAAGTGAAATGAAGAAGAAACTCAGAACAGGGATAGAATACTTCTGCTTTGAATACTGCATCAATCTCCTTTCTGGCCTCCCTTCCTTCTGTCTCTTCCCACTCCAATCCATACTTCACTCTGCTGCATGGATCATTTTTCTAAAAAAAAGTTCCGTCTATGTTTCCCCCTCTCCTCAAGAACCTGCAGTGGTTACATGAGCCCCTCTGCATCCAACAGAAACTCTTTTAACATCTGCTTTGAAGCACTCGATCAGCACTACTGATAATTTTCTACTAAAACCCAGACCACATACTTAATTGGTTTTATGGTATGTGTTAAGCCCTTACTATGTGCCAAGAACTGTTCTAAACGCTGACGTAGATACAAGATAATCAGGTTGGACACAGGTCTTTCTCAAATAGGGCTCACAGTCTAAATCAAAGGGAGGAGGATCTAATCCTCAATTTACAGCTCTTTGGATTTGTTTACAATTCGTTTAAGGCTTCGCTAAAGCTAACCCACTCATTGTACTTCCATCTCGGTACAGACCCCTTTCCCAAATTGTCCCTCTGGCCTGAAACTCCCTCCCCATTCATATAATAATGATGGCATTTGTTAAGTGGTTACTATGCACAAAGCACTGTTCTAAGCGCTGGACACTGTTTTAAGCACTGGGCACTGTTCTAAGCGCTGGACCATATCTGACAGACCACGACTCTCTTCACCTTGATGATGATGATGATGGCATTTATTAAGCACTTACTATGTGAAAAGCACTGTTCTAAGGGCTGGAGCACTGTTCTAAGCACCTTCAAAGCCTAATTAAAATCACATCTCCTCCAAGAAGTCTTCCCTCATTTTCCCTAAAAGATCTCCCTTCTACATCTCCCTTGCATTTAGATTTGTACCCTTTAAACACTTGATATTTACCCAACCCTCAATCCCACAGCACTTAAGTGCAGATACATAATTTATTTCAATATCTGCCTCCCCATGTGGACAGGGAACATGTCTATCAGCTACTCTATTGTACTCACCCAAGTGCTTAGTGTAGCACTCTGCACACAATAAGCATTTAATAATTTCCACTGATTGACTGACTGATTGATTGATTGATGAGGGACACCTACAGTTATGGGGTAAGAGGTGGGAGAAAATCAAAGGGAGAAAGTGAGTAGCTTGATAAGTAGGAGGAAAATAAGATATATTGGTAAAAGCAAGGTTAGGGAGCATTTCCAGGAGAAAGGAGTAATCCACAATGTCAAAGGTAACTGAGAGGTCAAGAATTAGGAGAAGCAGTATGGCCTAATGGATAAAGAACAGTGCTTTGCACACAGTAAGTGCTCCATAAATATGATTGAGTGAATGAATGAAGTGCATGCCTGGAAGTGAGAAGGACCTGGGTTCTAATTCTAACTCCACCACTTGACTCCTGTGTGACCTTGGGCAAGTCACTTCACTTCTCTGTGCCTCCATTACCTCATTTGGAAAATGGGGATTAAGACTGTGTACCCCATGTGGGAAAGGGACTGTGTCTAACCCAATTTGCTCATATCTGTCCTAGTGCTCAGTACAGTGCCTGGCACATAGTAAGCACTTAAATACCACAATTATCATTATTATTATGACCTTATTATTATGATTCAAACTTGGTCTAGAAAGCCGACGGATGTCCTTGGGTCCTGGAAGTTTGGGGTTCCCCAGGTCAGTCTGAACTGTGCCTGGCAGGGAAAGAGCCTGGGTTTAGGAGTCAGAGGTCATGGGTTCTAATCCCAGCGCTGCCACTTATCAGCTGTGTGACCTTGGGTAAGTCACTTAACTTCTCTGTGCCTCAGTTACCTCATCTGTAAAATGGGGATTAAGACTGTGAGCCCCACGTGGGACAAGCTGATTACCTTGTATCTACCCCAATGCTTAGAACAGTGCTTGGCACATAGTAGGTGCTTAACAAATACAATCATCATCAAACACTTAATCAGGTCTCGCCCCTCCAGGATTTTCCAGGCCTGGCTGTAGTGTGGGGCAATAGTCTAGCAGAGGTTAAAGCAGAGGTGGGTGGGTTGAGGATTGGACAGAGAAGAGTCCTGTGGCTAGGGGAGCTCCCAGGAAAAGCCACAGGGATCAACTCTATCCCAAGCCTGGCAGCTCATGGGTCCCTGGTGGAAGGCTGTTTGCCCCTTGGATTGCCTAATGGAAAACACTTCTCTTCCTCTGTACCACCACTCTCCCGCCTGGCTTTGGACCTAGCCATTCAGTCATTCATTCACATTTTGAGCACTTACCGTGTGCAGACTACTGTACTAAGTGCTTGGGAGAGTACAATGCAATGATAAACAGAAACATTCCCTGCCCACAGTGAGCTTACAGTCTGGAGGGGTCGAGCTTACACCATCCAAGTGGTTCTAACTGGCTCTGAGTCAGTTACCTCAGAGTGTGGTAAGGCTTGGAATCAGGTAGCAGAGAGGCAAAGGGAGAAGCAAAGGAACTTCTGCTCCTCAACCTCCCTTCCCTATCCAGGGCAGTTCCTGCCGTGGGGTGGTTCAATCCACCTCTCCTCCACATCTCCTGGACTCTCAATCTGACTCCACCTCAGTGGCTTCACCTCATATAATCTCATCCCTTTGGAAGCAGCCTGGTCTAGCAGAAAGAGCAAGGACCTACGAGTCAGAGGATGTGAGTTCTAATCCTAGCTCTGCCACATGTCTGGTGTGTGACCTTGGGCAAGGCACTTCATTTCTCTGTGCCTGAGTGACCTCATCTGTAAAATGGGGATTGAGAGTAAAATCCCCGTGTCCAACCTGACTACCTTGTATCTACCCCAGGGTTTAGAACAGTGGCTGGCACATAGTAAGCGCTTAACAAATACCACAATTATTATTATTATCCTTCTGGCTCCACCCCTCTGACCACACCCACTGACTCTTTGAATCCACTCAGCCACCAATCAAGCAGGCCTGTTCCCCAGCAAAGAACACGATCAAAGTCTGAATGAACCTAGTCCTGAAGGAGGTAGCTGAACACCTTTCTGCTCGAATCAGAATACTCACCTATGCTATACCAACCATCTTAGCTCTTCTGACAACCAGACATGGAAGCACTTGGGCCTTCTGAAAAAGTTCTGAGGGTTTTTGTTTTTTGTGCTTAATTTATGTCAAGCACTTGCTCTAAGCTGTACCACAGAGACAAGTTAATTAGGTGGGACACAGTCGCTGTCCAGCATGGGGCTTACAGTCTGTAGGAAGGAGAACTTATGAGATTCTTTTGGCTCATAGAACTAAAACAATGGTTTTGCCAGCAGCAAGTGGAAATTTTCATCCCACTTTCAACATACTAAATGGTCTCAGTGGGAAAAAATTCTAATGAGATCTTTTTGTTTGGACAATTCCAAAATTGAAGGGAAAATGTTCAAAGCATTTTGTTGAAGAGGAAAAAAACCACCAAGGCAGGTAAGCAAAAACATGAAATATGACCCTTAATGGGGAAGAAAGACTTTGCAGAATGGAAGATTTGATCTTTGGGCATTTGATTCTATTAAAAACATGATTTGACCAAGCATTGTTTCTGCACCAAGCTGTTTCTGTTTTGAATGTTTAACTTTATTTTCTGACCTGTAATAATATTCTCTGAACCCTTTGATGAACGTCAGCATTGAGACCCAGAGATCGAGGTTCCTGTTTTCAGAAATTTAAAGCCGATTTGGCATGGAATGGGTTGGAGGCGTGTCTTGGATTGGGATCAAACTGGGTTTGGTTAATCCTGTTTTGACTCACTCTGAGAAAAAAAAATAGGGAGAAAGAAGAATTCCCAACAGAAAGAGAACTATTCTAAAGGAATGATAATCAGCTTCCCAGAGAAATGAAGTCTCAGTGCTACAATGGATATTACCATATTGTAATAAATTAATAGAATAAAGCAGAATAAAAAGGATCACAGCAGTAATCCAGGCTCTTCTAGAGATGAGCTGTTTCCTCTGTCCTTATTTTTGTAATGGTGGTGCTGTTCGGTTTGTAGGCAAGTGAGATCTTCGGGAACTAGTCCTCCTAATTCAGCCATTCCACAAGTATGTTTGCAAAGCTAGTTTAGCTACTTAACCCAAGACAGATCTTTAACCCTCCCCCAGTTTCAGATGTTGGGTCAGCCAAATCTTTGGGAAGTCTTATCTCTTGGGGTTTGAAAGCCAAGTTCTGGCACTTCCTTTCCTACTCAGATTGTTCTGACTCAGCCCTGTGCTTCTGGGGAGTTCTAACGCTGTACAAACTGCTATTTGAAGCCCTGTGGAGAAAGGTCAGAAAGACAGTCTTCTCTCATGGTTTTTAAATGGACTTCTGTATGGGATAGGTCTTGAGTCTGCAGCCCTTCAGCACTTTGATACTCACCCCATCCACCGCCTCTAAGCACTTTTATACATAGGTTTTACAGTTCACCACTTTCCCATCTCTTATTCATTTTAACCTCTGTCTCCACTTCAAGACTGTATACTTCTTGTGGGCAGGGATCATGCCTGTCAAGTGTTTCATACAGTCCTCTGCATACAATAAATGCTCACTGAATAACCTTGATTGATAGTGGCCCAGAATTTACAAGATCAATTCCCTCTCTGAGAGCAGACAGAAAACCTTTGGACAAATGGATATCTGGACCCCTCTAGGATTGCCCCTGAAGAGTTTCCAGAGGTCTTGACTATGGGAGGGACAGTCAAACAGAGGCAAACCCATTCCATTCCTACCTTGGGCAGTAGCTTAGCGAGTGGAAGGCAATCTGCTACAAGTCAAAACTCACCTAAGCTGGGTAGCAGAGGCATGGGAGAGAGTCGATGGTGGGCACTCAAGTTTAATGTCTAGAAGAAGGTAATGGTGAACCACTTCCTTATTTTTACCAAGAAAACTCTATGGATACATGACCAGAACGATTGCAGACGG
Source organism: Tachyglossus aculeatus (assembly GCF_015852505.1). NCBI lineage: Eukaryota > Metazoa > Chordata > Mammalia > Monotremata > Tachyglossidae > Tachyglossus > Tachyglossus aculeatus. The sequence continues at coordinate 28,792,933 of NC_052079.1, read as the reverse complement.
AGTGGGGCATTCTGGGAGAGATGTGTCCATGGAGTCTCTATGGGTCAGAGATGACTTGACAGCATAAGACAAGACAATATATCTGGAAAGGAGTTCCTAGCTCATCCTGAAAGAGTAGAGGCTGTGAGAAACAAGTGAAGTTAGATTGCAAGTGGGTGGAGTTACTGTCGCTTGAAGTTTTAATGGTTACAGTCGTTTGAAGTTTTAATGCCTTCTAAATCATTCAGGATTATGGGGACCATGTTTTGTTGAACAAGACACCAAACACTTAGTTATGGCCTAGCTCTTTCCTACAAAGTAGGAAGACTAAGACACTAACCATTGAATGTCATAAAGTGTTTTGTCTTTAATGAGTTGAATTTGAATCCCCAAAGACCAGTCAACATGCAGAAAAATGGATTTTTATAGAAATGGAGAAAAAATCACAGGGCATTAGTTTTAAGGTTTCATACTTTAGTGGAAGAATTAAAACCATGCTGTGGTGTACAAAACACAGCTTCTGCTTGATTAGAGACATGTCTAGGGAATTTGAGCAAGGCCTGTTGCCAAACTGAATGAATTGTACTTAAAGCTAATGCTTGCGATGGAGGGACCTAATTAATGGCCACCTCTTGTCTCAATTTAGAAGTATATAATGCACATAACTTTCTCATTTAAATCAATAAACAGAATGATGAGGACAGAATTCAGAGGGGACTATTCTTTCTTTTCAGGAACAAGGAGTAGAAATGGTTGTAATTTAAAGAGCCACATCTGAGCTCCTTTTTAAAGGATGATGTTGATTTAAGTGAGACATGCAAATGAAAAGTGAGCTTTCAGGAACAGTTGCTTTGCTGTATTTCAATGAAAAGAGATTATTTACTGCTAGAGAAGAAGCGAGGCTTAGTGGAAAGAGCAGGGACCTAGGTGTCAGAGGACCTGAGTTCTAATCCTGGCTCTGCCACTTGCCTGCTGTGTGACCTTGGTAAGTCACTTCATTTCTCAGTGCCTCAGCGTTCTCTTCTGTAAAACAAGGACACTAACCCTAACCCACTGCCTCCTACCTAGACTGTGAGCCACATGTGGATCAGGGACTGTGTCCAAACTGATAACCTGGTATCTACCCCGCCACTTAGAACAGTTCTTGGCACATGGAAAGCACTTAAATACCACAATTATTAATTATTATTTAGTTTCTAGGAAGCAAAAGTTACTGAGCAGTGGACTGCTCACTGTGCCTCATTCTTGCCTCCCCCGCCGTCGACCCCTGGCTCATATCCTACCTCTGGCCTGGAGTGCCCTCCCTCCTCAAATCTGCCAAAGTAGCACACTTCCTCCCTTCAAAGTCTTACTGAAAGCCCACCTCCTCCAGGAGGCTTTCCCAAAGCCCCCTTTTCCTCTGCTCCCCTTCCCCTCCCCATCTCCCCGACTCACTCCCTTTGCTCTACCCCCTCCCCACCCCACAACATTTGTGTATCTATGTACATAGAGAAGCAGCGTGGCTCAGTGGAAAGAGCCCGGGCTTGGGAGTCAGAGGTCATGGGTTCTAATCCCTGCACCACCACTTATCAGCTGCGTGACTTTGGGCAAGTCACTTCACTTCTCTGTGGCTCCGTTCCCTCTGTAAAATGGGGATTAAGACTGTAAGCCCCACGTGGGACAACCTTATCACCTTATATCCTCCCCAGCGCTTAGAACAGTACTTTGCACATAGTAAGCACTAAACAAATGTCATTATTATCATAATTCTATTTATTTTTATTAATGTTGTGCATATATCTATAATTCTATTTATTTATAATGATGCTACTGATGCCCGTTTACTTGTTTTGATGTCTGTCTCCCCCCTTATAGATTGTGATCCCGTTGTGGGCAGGAATTGTCTGTATTTGTTGCTGAATTGCACTTCACAAGAGCTTAGTACAGTGCTCTGTGCACAGTAAACGCTCAGTAAATACGTTTGAATGAAATACGACTGAATGAATGAATGGACTACGGAAGTGAATTTATAATCTGTTTCTGCCACCTTGTGATGAGAGGAACATATTGCATCTTCTAATTTCAGTAGAAATTTCTCTATAGCTGAGGAAATCACTATGTTGCAAAGACACTTATTTGTGATTCTTTGAAAGAAAATTAATAACCTTAAAAAAAGTAATTCGAAGCAAAGGGAAGATCTCTTCCAAAGAATGTCACATGCATTTAACCTGGTTGTATCTTTAACTGTAATTTCACTTTTAAATGTTTAGGACTTGAAAAAAATACACAATATCTAAGTAACAAAGAAAATATTTTCCTTTTATACAGAAGCAACCATGGATCTTTATGGTTGATAAAGATCTTAAGATATGGTTAATATAGATCTTAAGGGATCTTTAACACCATCCAAGGAGTCTGTGGATTTCTAGTTGTTGGATTATACCTGAACTACAATTCCCCAAAATCATTGACACTGACCCACAATAGAAAATGAAGTTGAGATCCTGGGCTTCAAGGCAGATAGCAACTTGCTCTGTAAGTCAACTTTGTGATTTTCCCTTCCTGCTTAGACGGGTAATCAGGACTTCTTTACTAGAGCAACCTGAACCAGATGTTTGTGCCTACGGAACATTTGGAATTTAGCTGAATGTGTTGCTTGTAAATTGAAAGGTTCTGTGTGTTTGTGGGAATTGTCTTCCATTTCCACATCATCATTCCAGTCTGCATTCCGTTCATTCAGAGTCTCAAACCTCTCATGGTCTGCTGCCTTGGAGCTATGCTGAACTCCAGAAGAGAGATGTTTTATTAGGAATTTACTCTCAAAATTAGTCACAACAATCGGATTTGATGAGTTACCTGGAGTTTCTTGATACGCTAAGGTTGAGGATTGAATTAAAATGAATTTAACTTTTAAAGGCACCTAAAAACATTACAGGCTGGAGAGTTGGGAAAAGCAATCTAGCATAGAATCAATAGTCTTTATTGAATGCTCACACTGACATAAGTCCTTGGGAGAGTACAGTAGAATTAAAAAACATGATCCCTTTCCTTAATGAGCTTATAGTCTATCGATGGAAACAGACATAAAAATTAAATTACAGGTAGAGTGAAGCAATAGAATTTAAAGATGTGTAAATAAATGCTACTAGGAAGGTGTGTATGTGTGATATTCAAGTTCTTAGGTAACCCAGAAGTGCTAAAATGGCAGTAGGGGAGAAATAGGGTGGGGAGATGAACAATGAATCAGGATAAATGGAAAAGAGGATAAGTCACTTGTCCAAGGTCACATAGCAGGCAAGTGGCAGAGCCAGGACCAGAACCCAGGTCTCCTGACTCCCAGACCCATGTTCTCTCCACTAAGCCACACTGCCACCTGTGAAATTTCACCTTCAGCAGAAGTGAAATCTTGAAGCATTTATCTATAATTTAGGTAGGTAGTTGGGAAATGGTGATCCCAGTTTACCAAAGGGGATAGTGTGTATTGAGAGACAGAGGGCTCCTAGAATAACAGAGGGCTCCAATAGTGTGGCCTAATGCAGAGAGCACAGGCCTGGAAGTCGTGGGTTCTAATCCTGGCTCCACTACTTGTCTGTTGTGTGACCTAGGACAAGTTATTTCACTTCTCTGTGCCTCAGTACCTCATCTGTAAAATGGGGATTAAGACCGAGAGCCCCATGTGGGACAGGGAGCGCATCCAACCTGATTACTTTTATCTACCCCAGTGTTTAGAACAGTGCTTGGCACATAATAAGCACTTAAAAACCCCACTATTATTTTTATTATTATTGTGATCTGCTGTCTGGCAAATACATTCTCCCCTCAGTAACAGGCACTAGTGCCTACAAAAAGCAGATGGTTTGTGATTTTAAAGATCTCACCAATGAGATTTCTCACATTAGCAATTGCAGGAGACATCATTAGCTCAATCAGACTAGGGAGGAACAGCTTCAACTTTGTTGGAGTTTTAATTTTCAGAGTCCAACACATTTTCAGAGGGCATGCAAATATTACCAAGTGAAAAAATAATTTACTCCTACTAGTGAAACATTTTTTTCCCGTTGAAAACAGGCCCTATAAATTATACATTCAGAAAAATGCTGATTATAGATAACCTGCTGTACTAGAAAACAACTTAATTTAACTAAGAATCAAGTGATTAAATGCCACTGCTCTCCCTCTTCCTGCTCTGCCACTTGTCTGCTGTGTGACCTTGGGCAAGTCATTTTACTTATCTGTACCCTAGTCACCTCATCTGTAAAATGGGGATTAATACTGTGAGCCCCATGTGGGACAGGGACTGTGTTCAACCCGATTTGCTTGTATGTATCCCAGTGCAGTGCATAGTAATAATAATAATAATAATAATAATAATAATAATAATAATGGCATTTATCAGTGCTTACTATGTGCAAAACACTGTTCTAAGCACTGGGGAGGTTACAAGGTGATCAGGTTGTCCCACGGGGGGCTCACAGTCTTAAATCCCCATTTTACAGATGAGGTAACTGAGGCACAGAGAAGTTAAGTGACTTGCCCAAAGTCACACAGCTGACAAGTGGCGGAGCCGGAATTTGAACCCATGACCTCTGACTCCAAAGTCCGTGCTCTTTTCACTGAGCCACGCTGCTTCTCAGTGGAAAGTGCCTGTCATATAGTAAGTTCTTAACCAATACCGCAATTATTATTATTATCATTCCATATTGCCGATCTCAAATCTGTAGATCGAATTGTTGATCTGGACTGACACGTAACATCTAACGCTAACATCTTTTTGCCAACTCCCTAACCATGGGGGTCCCTCTAGGTCCAGTTCTAAGTCCTCTTTTCTTCTCAATCCACATACACTCCCTTGGGGAACTCATCTGTTCCCACAGCTTGAACTACATCGATGATTTCCAAATCTATTTTGCAATCTCTCTCCTCCTCTGCAATCTTGCACTTCTTCCTGCCTCCAGGACATCTAGACTTGTAAATCTCCCACTACACTGAAAGCTCATTCCTCTAGACTATAAGCTCCTAATGGGCAGGGAATGTGCAGCATGACCTGGTGGTTACAGCATGGGCCTGGGAGTCAGAAGGACCTGGGTTCTAATCCCAGCTCCGCCCCTTGTCTGCCCCTTGTGATGTTGGGCAAATTACTAACTTCTCTGTGTCTCACCACATCTAGAAAATGGGGATTAAGACTGTGAGCCCCATGTGGGACAGGAACTGTGTCCAACCTGACTTGCTTGTATTCACCCCAGCACTTAGTACAGTGCCTGGCACATAGTAAGTGCGTAACAAATTATTATTATTACATTGTGCTCTCTCGAGAGTTTATTACAGTACTCTGCACACAGCGTGGCTCAATGGAAAGAGCATGGGCTTGGGAATTAGAAGTCATGGGTTCTAATCCCAGCTGTGCCACTTGTCAGCTGTGTGACTTTGGGTAAGTCCTTAACTTCTCTGTGCCTCAGTTACCTCATCTGTAAAATGGGGATTAAGACTGTGAGTCCCATGTGGGACAACCTGATTACCTTGTATCCCCCCAGCACTTAGAACAGTGCTTGGTACATAGTAAGCACTTAACAAATGCCATTATTATTATTATTATTATTTTCACCAATTCAACTTGTCCAAACTTGAACTCCTCACCTTCCCTTCTAAAGCCTTTCCTACACCTTCTTTTCCATCATAGTTGATAGCATTACCATTCTCCCAGTCTCTCAAGCTTGTCATTTTTAACATTGGCATGATCCTTCTTCAATTCATGCTGCTGCTCCTTTCAACCCCCATATTCAGTTGGTCTCCACATCCTCTGCATCATTTCCAGAATCCATCCCTTCCTCGTCATCCAAACTGCCTCCATATACTGGTCCAGGCACTCGTCATATTGCAACTTGACTTCATTCATTCAGTAGTATTTATTGAGTGCTTACCGTGTGGAGAGCACTGTACTGTGCATTTGGGAGAGTACAATATAACAACAGACAGATTCACTTCCCACAATGAGTTTACAGTCAGTATCAAACTCCTCACTGATGCCCCCCTGCTTCGCCTCTCCCCTTTCCAGTCCATCCTTCACCCCATACTTCCATTTTTCTAAGGCATCATTCTGTTCAAGTCTCAGAAACCACCAGTGATTGGCCATCTTTCTCTGCATAATAATAATAACGGCACTTGTTATTCACTTACTATGTGCTAACCACTGTTTTAAGTGCTGGGGTGAATGATGATGTTGGTATTTGTTAAGCACTGTTCTAAACACTGGGGTAGATACAAGGTAATCAGGTTGTCCCATGTGAGGCTCACAGTCTTAATCCCCATTTTACAGATGAGGTAATTGAGGCACAGAGAAGTGACTTGCCCAAAGTCACACAGCTGACAAGTGGTGGAGCTAGGATTAGAACCCACGACCTCTGACTCCCAAGCCCGTACTCTTGCCACTAAGCCATGCTGCTTCTCACAAGAAGCAGTGGATACATCCAGTGATGAGTGGATACACATCAATTGGGTCAGACACAGTTGCTGTCTCAAATAATAATAATAATAATAATGATATTTCTTAAGCACTTACTATATGCCATTCATTCATTCAATCATATTTATTGAGCACTTACTGTGTGCAGAGCACTGTACTAAGCGCTTGGAAAGTACAATTTGGCAACAGAAACAATCCCTACCTAATGGGCTCACAATCTAAAAGGGGGGAGACAGACAACAAAACAAAACAAAGCCAGTGGACAGGTATCAATAGCATCAATGTAAATCAATAGAATTGTAGATATATACATATCATTAATAAAATAAATAGAATAATAAATATGTACATATATACACAAGTGTTATGGGGCAGGGAGGAGGGTAAAGAGGGAGGAAGTAGGGACGATAGGGAGGGGAGGAGGAACAGAGGAAAAGGGGGGGCTCAGTCTGGGAAAGCTTCCTGGAGGAGGTGAGCTTTCAGTAGGGCTTTGAAGGGGGGAAGTGTGCTAGTTTGATGGATGAGAAGGAAGGGCACTCCCCCTTCACATCTGGAAGACCACAGTTATTCATCTCTTCAAAGCCCTTTGGAAATCAAATTTGCTGCCAGAGATCTTCCCCAATTAATCTGCCTTCCCTATATCACCCTCAGTTGCCACTTCAATACTTTGATGTCACCTAAGCATTTAGATGTTCACAGTCTCCCAGAGCAATTATATCCCTATAGTTTATTACTTCTATCTGGAATTTGGTTTTGATTGTAAGCTCCTTGAGGGAAAGAATCACGCAGCATGGCTTAGTGGATAGAGCACTGGCCTGGGAGTCAGAAGGACCTGGGTTCTAATCACAGCTCTGTCACATGTCTGCTGTGTGACCTTGGGCAAGCACTCAACTTCTCTGGATCTCAGTTATCCCATCTGTAAAATGGGGATTAAGAGTGTGAGCTCCATGTGGGACAAGGGCTGTGTTCAACCTGATTAACTTGTCTCTACCACAGAGCTTAGAACAGTGCTTGGTATATTGTAACTGCTTAACAAGTACTGTAATTATTATTAGTAGTAGTAATAATAGTATTTATTAAGCACCTAATCTGTGTACAGCACTCGATCATGTCTAGTACTTCTATTGTACGTTCCCAAATGCTTGACAGTGTTTCGCACAAACTAGGAACTTAATAAATACTGATTAGCTGATCTATGGACCATTTTGGGAACAGCCTCATTCACCCTAAAGTGCATGTTACTGTGACACCTGCCCTCCTTTCACTTCCCCTAACCTAGGTGCTACCTCATGCATAACCTTGTTTATAATGATGGTATTTATTAAGCACTGACTATATGTTAAGAACTGTACTAAGCGCTGGGGTAGATACAAGATAATCAGGTTAGACACAGACCCTGTTCTATATGGGGCTCACAGTCTAACAGTCAGAGAAGCAGCATGGCCTAGTGGGTAGAGCATGGGCTTGGGAGTCAGAGGAACTGAGTTCTAATACCAGCTCCACTACCTATTTACTGTGTGACCTTGGGTAAGTCACTTAACTTTTTTGCGCCTCAGTTCCCCATCTGCAAAATGGGGATTAAGACTGTGAGATAACAACAATAACAATGATGGTATTTGTTAAATGTTTACTATGTGCAGAGCACTGTTCTAAGCCCTGGGAAGGTTACAAGGTGATCATGTTGTCCCACGGTGGGCTCACAGTCTTAGTCCCCATTTTACAGATGAGGGAACTGAGGCACAGAGAAGTGAAGTGACTTGCTCGAAGTCACACAGCTGATGGTTGGCGGAGCTGGGATTTGAACCCATGACCTCTGACTCCAAAGCCCGGGCTCTTTCCACTGAGCCATGCCACTTCTCCGTGGCCGACATATCTCGCGGCTGACCTCTTGCCCACATCCTGCCTCTGGCCTGGACATTATCACTTATCAGGGATTGAGACTGTGAACTGTATGTGGCGCAGAGACCTATGTGGAACAAGGACTGTGTCCAAACTAATTATCCTGTATCCCCAGTCCTAAGTACAGTGCCTGTTACACAGTAAGCACCAAATACCTCTAAAAAAATGGGGTTCACTCTATTCATAGTTTGCTTAATTTTTTTGTATATTCTGTGCCTTATTACTCACTCCATTCACAGGGTAGTTGAAACATTCTGACCCTATCTTCTAAAAAAAAAATTGTTGCTCCTTGGAAAGGCCTACAACTATCAAATGGGACCCAGAAAAGAATTAGAAGTATAGTGAAGCATTGGTTCTTTCTTCACAGTCCTGATGTCTACCACCAAATCAAATACAATTAGCTCTGCTGTGTTTTTATTTCATGATCTGAATGTAACATGATGGAAACCTAAGGAATTATTCTTCCAAAAATATGAATCTGCTCTAGATACAACATAGTCAAAATTTGTGCAAGTAGAGACTTAATGCAGGAAGAAATGGTTTATTAAAGTACAATTCTATGCATCAGGCAAAAACTCCTCACTCTCAGCTTCAAGGCTCTCCTTCACCTCTCCCCTTGCTACCTTACTTCCCTTCTTTCCTTTTACAGCCCAGCCGGCACCCTCTGCTCCTCTGCCGCTAACCTCCTCACTGTACCTCATTCTCGCCTGTCCCACCGTCGACCCCACATCCCACATCCTCCACCTGGCCTGGAATGCCCTCCCTCTGCACATCCGCCAAGCTAGCTCTCTTCCTCCCTTCAAAGCCCTACTGGGAGCTCACCTCCTCCAGGAGGCCTTCCCAAACTGAGCCCCCTCCTTCCTCTCCCCCTAACCCTATTTCCTTCCCCTCCCCACAGCACCTGTATATATGTTTGTACAGATTTATTACTCTATTTTACTTGTACATATTTACTATTCTATTTATTTTGTTAATATATTTTGTTTTGTTTCATTATCTGTCTCCCTCTTCTAGACCGTGAGCCCGTTATTGGGTAGGGACCGTCTCTATATGTTGCCAACTTGTACTTCCCAAGCACTTAGTCCAGTGCTCTGCACACAGTAAGCACTCAATAAATATGATTGAATGAATGAATGAATTTTCCCGTAACACAGACTATTTCAGTTGCTTAATACAGTGCTTGACACAGAGTAAGTGCTCAGTAAGTATGGCTGATTGTTGATGAATTGAAGCTTGATAATAACAATAATTGACAATAGTAATATATGTTAAGCATGTATTGGTAATGCTGTCCCTTGATAATAATAATAATATATGTTAAGCACTAACTATATGCCAGGCACTGCTGCTGTTGTTTGCCTAAGGATACACACTGCTTCCAGGTTAAAGGCCACCATTGCTGATGCTACTGCTTTGGTTTTCCTGGTAAAAGTCTATAGCCCTTTTTTATGGTATTTGTTAAGCACTTACTGGCAGGAACTGTACTAAGTGCTGGGGTAGATACCATAATAATACTACTATTATTATTATTATTATTATTAGTGTAAAGTGTAGAGGCTATCCCTTGATTCTACATTTTCTTTCTCACAATTTCCAGCTGTCATCAGAGACATCTTTTAACGACATCTCCAAGTTATGAGAAGCTCTGTGGCATTGATTTACAATACAGGCTTAGCTCTTTATTTTCCAAGGTCGGGTTCACACCATATTTTAATATTCTATTTTCAGCTTCACCTTCTTTGGATTTACATGGTCTCTGTACCCTCCTAGAAGACACATCCATCCTAAATTGACCTGGTTTATTCAGAGGTAAATCTTCAGCCACTTTGAAAATAGGCAGTGAGCGGTCACTGCTCAGAACAGGTACATCCTGGGTGCTTTTCATCTGAAGGGACGTGGAAGATGATGTGAGGAGCTTGAAGTGGGTTTTGGCATGTTCAGTGAATAAAGGCTGAACTCTGCTGTTTAGTCTGCTAATAATAATAATAATAATCGTAGTATTTGTTGAGCGCTTACGAAGCACCGTTCTAAGCACTGGAGTAGATACAAGGTAATGAGGCTGGACGTAGAGTCCACCCCACATGGAGCTCACAGTCTGAATCTTTGCATTACAGATGAAGTAACTGAGGCACAGAGAAGTGCAGTGAGCAGACACGTGGCATCTTGGTCCATCCTCTGCATGCTAAAAGGCAGAGAAGCAGAGTGGCTCAGTGGAAAGAGCACAGGCTTGGGAGTAAGAGGTCATGGGTTCTAATTTTGGCTCCACCACTTGTCAGCTGTGTGATCTTGGGCAAGTCACTTAACTTCTCTGTGTCTCAGTTACCTCATCTGTAAAATGGGGATTAAGACTGAGCCCCACATGGGGCAACCTGATTACCTTGTATCCCCCCAGCTCTTAGAACAGTGCTTGGCACATAGTAAGCTTAACAAATGCCATTATTATTATTATTAAAACCAGAAACCTGTTATACAGTGAGTCCTGATGGGCCTTGTGTGGCATGTCTCAACCCCAAGGTATTTTGGGAGGGGAGACCAGAGAACCCCACAGCAGACCTGCTATGTGGCCTCGGGTGAGTTACAGGCTCACAGACAAGGTGGCCAGTAGAATGGCCGTTTGTCCAAACTGACCCCTAACCTAATCAGATTCACAGCCAAGCTGGCCAATACGTACGGGTCAATCCCAAGCGCCTTCCTGTCGACCATTTTTATTTTCCATGCCCAGCATCCCTCCACTCTTTTACTCTGATTACGGAGTTTCATGGCTCGGAAGTGGTGTCCGTGTTTCCGTTGACTGGAGAGGGGAACACCACTGGAGAAATGTGCAAGGTTCAGGTGGACTTCCGAGAAGCAGTGTGGCCTTGTGGAAAAAGCCCAGGACCGGGAGTCAAAAGACCTGACTCTGCCAAATGCCCACTGTGTGACCTTGGTCAAGTCACTCCACGTCTCTGGGCCTTGGTACTCCTGTTCTCCCTCCTATTTAGACTGTGAGCCTCAAAGGAGACAGGGAATGTGTCCAATCTAATTCACTTGTATCTACCCCAGCACTTAGAACAGTGTTGAACACATAGTAAGCACTTAACAAATAGCATAAAAAAGTGTTCTGTGAGACATGTGACACCCTAGGCATCATTCATTCATGCATTCAGTCGTATTTATCGAGCGCTTACTTTGTGCAGAGCACTGTACTGAGCGCTTGGGAAGTACAAGTTAGCAACATATAGAGACGGTCCCTACCCAACAATGGGCTCGCAGTCTAGATCTGACACAATCCTTGGCCTTCATGGGCTCATAGGCTAAATAGGAGTGAGAACAGATATTTAAACTTTACACTTTACAGATAATTAAGCTGAGGCAAAGAGAAGTTAAGCGACCTGACCGTGGTTACCCACTGGGCTAGTGGCAACAAGGAGAAGAGACAGACAAAATGTTCTCCATGAGTCAATAAAGCTGGAGGTGGGAAGAACAACTAAATTTTAAGCTAGGGAGAATGATATGAACCTTTGCACATGAGCTTGAGTTCAGATCTGGCAGTGCACACTCCTGGATGGGAGTGGATTTAATAAATAAGCAGCCCCTTACTTGGTTTTGGGCCCAGGACCTCATATGCTTGGACAAGAACAGGACATTTAAGCACTAAAGAGACTCATCAGTGCTACATCTAAATACATTTGCACATTTACCTACAAACATACATACATATGAACCATACTTCATGAATCTAGGTAATTTTAATTTTAGGCCTTTTTAAGGAAATTCATTTGTTGCCATGTTTCATTACATTAAATATCTTTGTCTTTCTGTGACTAATGGCAAATATGAAGATTACATTTGAATGCTCCTTTTTCCTTATCAGAGTAGGTTATCTGGCTACACATGGCTGTCACTTTAAGCGGCTGCTTCCTTATTATCAGTAGAGGATAATGTGTTTTAGTTGAGGCCAAGAAGTTCAGGTAAGGACAATCATTTGAATGTTCCCACCCGGGCAGAATGTCCTTTGAAATGGTCTCACTGCCTTGTATCCCCCTGAACTGTTTGGCTCCCCCGGAATCTCTGCCCATCTGTTTCCTTGGCAGGATGCCAGCTCACAAGTTGCCAAGCCCCTTGCCACCAAGCAGAGGTGCCAGGTAGCACTGTGCTAAAGAGAGGATTCTGCTGGGGACATCTGTTCCAGCAAAGGAGCAGGGAGAAGTCCATCTTCTCTGACAGTACTGCCAACCACATGTCTCCTTCCACACTGTTCTCACACCATCTGCCAAAAGAGAGAGAGACAGAGTGCGAGAGAGCACTCCAAAAAATGATGGCAGAGCATGAAGGGATGTCTAGCACTGAGGAGGAGAGGACTTGGTGCAACAATCAATGGGGAAACTCAAGTGTAACATATGGAGGATTACTTCTCACCCAGCAGGTGGTAAGCCTATGGAATTTGTTCCCACAGGGAGTTGGGCAGGCTGAAACTATCCACGCATTCAAAGGAGTTTGTACAAAATCATGGACGAGAAGTCTACACTTCACTACTTCAGGAAAAGTTAGGGATGTAGAGAGAAAGGCAGGGAAGTTGGACTGGTCAAACTTAACAGTGAAGATAAGTGTCCATAAGGGCAACTAAAGTTCCTCAGAAGTGTACTATTATCAATCAATGAATAATATTTTCTTAGCAGTGTGGCTTAGTGGAAGGAACTCAGACTTGGGAGTCAGAGGTCATGCTGTCTGCTGTGTGACCTTGGATAAGTCACAACTTCTCTGTGCCTCAGTTACCTCATCTGCAAAATGGGGATTAAGACCACGAGCCCCACCTGGGACAACCCGATTACCTTGTATCAACCCCAATGCTTAGAACAGTGTTTGACACAGAGTAAGCACTTAAATACCATTATTATTATTATTAGCATCTAGTTTGTGCAGAGCACTATACTTACTTCAAGGGAGGAAACAGAGTAAATTGTCACGATCCTTACTTTCAAAGAGTTTAAAATCTAGTGGGGAGTCAGATCCCCAAAATAATTTCCAGGGAGTTATACACTAAAATATTTTTCAGACTTATGAAAAAAGGAAAAGGGGATATGTATATGAATTACTGCTTAGGAAATACAATAACTAACAGATGCACAGAAGTGCTACTGTTCATTGTGAGTACCTCAGTTGTGAAAAAGTGGCAGTTTAGGGATGTAATTTCGGCACAGAATAATAGTATTGGTAGTAATAGTATTTATTAAGTGCTTTCTATGTGCAGAGCACTACTTGTCTTACAAGTCAAGTTGTTTCTGAGCCATAGCAATACAGTGAACACAACGCTCCCAGAACTCCCCGCTCTCCATCTGCAATCATTCTGGTAGAGGTTCCATAGAGCTTTCTTGGTTAAAAAAAAAAAAAAAAAAAAGTGGTTTACCATTGCCTCCTTCTGTGCAGTATACTCGAGTTTCTGCCCTCAACTCTCTCGCGTGCCACTGCTGCCCAACAAAGATGAGTTTTCAGCACTTAGTACGGTTATTGGCACATAGTAAAGTGCTTAACAAATATCATTATCTGTAAAATGAGGGTAAGGACTGTGAGCCCCATGTTGAACATGGACTGTATACAACTTGATTAACTTGTATCTACCTTAGTACTTAGAACAGTGCCTGGCACATAGTAAATGCTTAACAAACACGATTACAACCACAGAACTAAATGCTGAGGTAGATACTGGTAAATCCAGTCCTGTATTCCCTGACCTCAATGAGCTTAAAATAGGGATTAAGACTGTGAGCCCCCTGTGAGACATGGACTGTGTCTAACCTGATCAGCTCATATCTGCCCCAGCACTTAAAACAGTGCCTGGCACATAATAAGGGGCTTAACAAATACCACTGGAAAAAAAGGACCATTCAGAAAGGTGGAATGAGAGTCTTACTCCTCACTGAAGAGAACTTCCAAGTAATGTCTCATCCTCTTTTCCACTCCAAACATCTGGGTAAGCTCGTTGTGGGCAGGGAACATATCTACCAACTCTGTTGTATTGTTCTCTCCCACACACTCAGTCCAGTGCTCAGCACACAGTAAGTGCTCAATAAATATCACTGATTGATTGACTCTAGGCCATCCCCGTAAGCTGTAAAGTTGTTGTGGGCAGGGAATGTGTCTACCAACTCTGTTCTATTTTCCTTTCCCAAATGTTAAGTCTCTGCACACAGTAAGCGCCCAATAAATTCCACTGACTGATTGATCAAGTGGTTAAAGCCTGGGGGAATTGTGAGTCCGTTGGACTTCCCGAGTGGAACTCATCACTGATTAACGAGGCAGGGTGAGGAGATTAGCAGCAGAGGAGCGGAGGGTGCGGGGTGGGCTGTAGAAGGAGAGAAGGGAGGTGAGGTAGGAGGGGGCGAGGTGATGGAGAGCCTCGTTCTCGCCTGTGCCGCCATCGACCCCTGGCCCACATCATCCCCCGGGCCTGGAATGCCCTCCCTCTGCCCATCTGCCAAGCTAGCTCTCTTCCTCCCTTCAAGGCCCTACTGAGAGCTCACCTCCTCCAGGAGGCCTTCCCAGACTGAGCCCCTTCCTTCCCCTCCCCCTCGTCCCCCCTCCATCCCCCCATCTTACCTCCTTCTCTTCCCCACAGCACCTGTATATATGTATATATGTTTGTACATATTTATTACTCTATTTATTTTCCTTGTACATATCTATTTTATTTTGTTAGTATGTTTGGTTTTGTTCTCCGTCTCCCCCTTTTAGACTGTGAGCCCACTGTTGGGTAGGGACTGTCTCTATATGTTGCCAACTTGTACTTCCCAAGCGCTTAGTACAGTGCTCTGCACACAGTAAGCGCTCAATAAATACGATTGATTGATTGAAGCCCAGGGTGAGGAGTTTCTGCCTGATGTGCAGATTGATTGGTAGCCACTGGAGTTTTTTGAGGAGGGGAGTAACATGCCCAGAGCATTTCTGGACAAAGACAATCCGGGCAGCAGCATGAAGTATGGAATGAAGTGGGGAGAGACACAAGGATGGGAGATCAGAGAGAAGGCTGATGCAGTAGTCCAGACGGGATAGGATGAGAGCTTGAACGAGCAGGGTAGCGGCTTGGACGGAAAGGAAAGGGCGGATCTTGGCAATGTTGCAAAGCTGAGACCGGCAGGTTTTGGTGACGGCTTGGATGTGAGGGGTGAATGAAAGAGCGGAGTCAAGGATGACACCAAGGTTGCGGGCTTGTGAGACGGGAAGGATGGTAGTGCCAAAAACAGAGATGGGAAAGTCAGGGAGAGGGCAGGGTTTGGGAGGGAAGACAAGGAGTTCAGTCTTGGACATGTTGAGTTTTAGGTGGCGGGCAGACATCCAGATGGAGATGTCCAGAAGGCAGGAGGAGATGCGAGCCTGGAGAGAGGGTGAGAGTGCAGGGCAAGTTAAGTGACTTGCCCATGGTCACACAGCAGAAAAGTGGTAGAGCTAGGATTAGAACCTGGGTTTTTCTTTCTCTCAGGCCCATGCCCTACCCACTAGGCCATGCTACTTCCAAATTATTGACTGAAGACATCCTGCCGAAGGCACTGTGGGAGGTGTATCACTCATTCTGCTATGTGGCTAGTGAGATAACAAGGTGAACACCTGAAAAGGGATTTGTCAACTTTGCTGATACTCTCATTTCATATTTCACAGATAAAATCTCTAGACAAAGCTCATTACGGGAAGGCAATGTGTCTACCAACTCCATTATATTTTACTATCCCAATCGATTAGTTCAGTGCTCTATCCCCAGTAAGTGCTCAGTAAACACAATTGATTGATTGAAAATCGAAAGAGAAATCGGAGTCTACAAGCATTCATTCATTCAATCATATTTATTGAGCGCTTACTGTGTGCAGAGCACTGTACTAAGTGCTTAAGCAGTTCTTCTTGGTCCTCTCAAAGGAAGATTTTCAGACATGTTTCCCAAATAATTTTAGAGAATCTATTGCACTAAGGTCACCTCCAGTGCAAAATCAGCAGCCGAGATCTGTTAAACACTAGGACGGTGCTCATGGTTGTGAAGGAATGAGGGCCTGTGTTCTCGTTGCTGGACTGGACCACACTGCTAGATAGAAGCCAGAGAGAGAAAGAAAAGAGAGACAGACAGACCGAGGCAGAGAGAAACAGAGACAGAGAGAGAAGGAGGAGCAGGCCTTAGATGGGACAGTTGAGACCAGGAAAGAATCAGAACCAAAGGGAAGAGATCAAGAGCCAGCCGGAAACAGTTCAAAAGCAGAGCCAGAAGGAAGGTGGCTTGACAGAAACAGTGTGCCCTAACAGAAAGAGCCTGGGTGTCAGGAGGATCTGGGTTCTAATCCTGGCTTTGCCACATCTGCTGTGTGACCTCGGGCAATTCCCTTTACTTCTCTGGACCTCAGTTACTTCATCTGAAAAATGGGGATTAAATCCTGCTTCCCACCTACTTAAACTGTGAGCCCCCATGATACAATCTGATTAGCTTGTACCTACCCCAGCCCTTAAAATTGTGCTTCGCATCGAGTAAGCACTTAGCAAGTACCATAAAAAAATGATAGGCTGGGAAGAGAACTGATCGATCACTAATGCTCGTCGAATGGGCAGAGCAGAGAAAGGAAGATGTGGGAGATCAGAGAGCAGTGCCAGAGAGGCAGATGGATGAGATAGAAACCAAGAGCCTGGAGGGAGCTGGCCTGACAGTGTTTTTCTAAAGCTGCTTTAGGTTTTGCTTGTCTGTTTTATTTGTATGGTATTTGTTAAGCACTTACTATATGCCAGGCACTGTACTTAGCCCTGGGGTAGATACAGTCTAATCAGGTTGGGCACAATTCGTGTCTCACAGGGGACTCCCATTTCAATCTACATTTTACAGATTAACTGAAGTCCAGGAAGTGAAATGACTTGTCCAAGGTACTGCAGGAGACAAGTGGAAGAGTAGGGATTAGAACTCAGGGCCCTCTGACTCCCAAATCTGTTCCCTAGCCACTAGGCAACACTGCTTCTTCAGTTGCTGGAATCTGCCCTGGTTCCATGTCTCCCTGCCTCTCCACTTCCCCACCTCCTGATGTCCCCATCCTATTTCCTCCACCCCAGAGTCTCCCACCCGCCAACTTCTCTGAGCAGTACCAGCTCTCCACAAATGCTCAACAACGACAACAACTAAGTCAGAGACAAGCCGACTTCATTCTCCCCAGTGCCAATGCTCTCTGAAGTGTAGTAAAGGGACATATTGAGGGATATTAATCTTAACTAATTCTCTCCATTAGTAGGAGACCATCATTAGGACTAACACTAGTATCAAGCAATGGCATTGAGTGAGCTTTTACCATGTACAGAGCTCTAATGAGCACGTGGGATAGTACAGTAGAATAGGTGCACATCATCCCTGCTCACAAGGAGCTCACAATCTAGTAGAGGATCAACAGGCTCCCTGCCCATGAGTGGACAGTCACCAAGGGTAAAGTCAGTAGAAGACCACCTAGTTGTCTCTTCATTAGCAGTGGGCCACCCTAAGAACTAAAACCAGTAAAAGGCTTCAAGATTCTCCCCCTGAACAGAGGACCACCATTAAGGCTAACATCAGTATAGAACCACCAGGCTTTGTCCATGAGAGGAGAGCCACCACTAAGGCTAACACCGGTAGCTGACTACCAGTTTCTCTCTGTCAGCCAAGAGCCACAATTAAGGCCAACACCAATAGCAGACTGTCAGTCTCCCTCCGTGAGTGGAGGGCCATCATTAAGGCTAACACCAGTAGAGGGCCATCAGACTCTCTCCCTGAATGGAGGGCCCAATACTAAGGCTAACAGCGGTAGAGCACTAGCCTCTCTTCATGAGCCAAGGGCCACCATCAGGGCTAATACCAGTAGAGGACCACTAGTGTCTCCTGATGAAAAGAGAGCCCCGTTACAGCTAACACCAGTAGAAGACCACCAGGCTCTCTCCTTAAGTGGAGGGGCACCATTAAGGCTAACACCAGCTGCAGACCACCATTCTGCACAAAGATCAATCAATCGTATTTATTGAGCGCTTACTGTGTGCAGAGCACAGTACTAAGCGCTTGGGAAGTACAAGTCGGCAACATATAGAGACGGTCCCTACCCAACAACAGGCTCACAGACTAATGGAGCCGGGGTTTCTCTCTGTTATCAGAGAGCCACTGTTAGACTGTGAGCCCACTGTTGGGTAGGGACTGTATATGTTGCCAACTTGTACTTCCCAAGCACTTAGTACAGTGCTCTGCACACAGTAAGCGCTCAAAAATACGATTGATTGATTGATTGATTGATTAAGGCCAACACTAGTCAATCAATCGTATTTATTGAGCGCTTACTGTGTGCAGAGCACTGTACTAAGCGCTTGGGAAGTACAAGTTGGCAACATATAGAGACAGTCCCTACTCAACAGTGGGATCACAGTCTAGAAGGGGGAGACAGAGAACAAAACCGAACATATTAACAAAATAAAATAAATAGAATCGATATGTACAAGTAAAATAAATAGAGTAATAAATATGTACAAACATATATACACATATACAGTTGCTGTGGGGAAGGGAAGGAGGTAAGAGGGGTGGAGGGGGGGCGAGGGGGAGAGGAAGGAAGGGGCTTAGTCTGGGAAGGCCTCCTGGAGGAGGTGAGCTCTCAGTAGGGCCTTGAAGGGAAGAAGAGAGCTAGCTTGGCGGATGGGCAGAGGGAGGGCATTCCAGGCCAGGGGGATGACGTGGGCTGGGGGTCGATGGCAGGACAGGCGAGAACGAGGCACGGTGAGGAGATTAGCGGCAGAGGAGCGGAGGGTGCGGGCTGGGCTGTATAAGGAGAGAAGGGAGGTGAGGTAGGAGGGGACGAGGTGATGGACAGCCTTGAAGCCGAGGGTGAGGAGTTTCTGCCTGATGCGCAGATTGATTGGTAGCCACTGAAGATTTTTGAGGAGGGGAGTAACATGCCCAGAGCATTTCTGGACAAAGACAATCCGGGCAGCAGCATGAAGTAGTCTCATACCATCAGTCTTCCTCCTTGCGAGGAGGGCCACCATTAAGGCCAGCACCGACAGAGAACTGAGCCAAGGACCACCATTAAGGCCTATGGCAGTAGGGCACCACCAGTTCCTCTCCATTAGCAGAGAGCCATCATTAAGGCCAACCACTAGCAGCAGACACAGTCTCCGTCCATGAGTGGAGGGCCATCATTAAGGCTAACACTGGTAGAGGACCTCCAAGCTCTCTTCAGGAGCCTAGGGCCACCATTAAGGCTAAAACCAGTAGAAAACCAGTAAGCTCTCCCCATGAACAAAGGGCCATCATTAAAGCTAACACCAGCTGGAGACCACCAGGCTCTGTCCATTAACGGTAGTAAATCCGAGGTTTCCGACTTTAGTAGGACTCGGCAAAAGGTAGACCACTGAGTCTCCGAGTATTTCCCTACTCCCTACCTCTCAGAATGCCCAAAGAGAGACCCCTTCTCACCTGCTTAAGCCCCCAAAGCCTACATCCTACCTAAATTCCGAACACTCAGCACAAGGACACGAAACTCGACTTCATCCTTCACGACGTCTCTGGACAAAGACCAACTACAGGCCCCGGCCAGCCTCAGGAAAAAGAAGGGGAGGAGTCAGAACATTCATGAATTCATTAGGATATTCATTAAGGGTTTGCTTTGTGATCGGTGCTATAGCACTCATGTTTGCATCTATAAAAAATCTATTATAAATTATTTATTCATATTAATGTTGGTCTTCCCATCTAGACTGTGAGCTCATTGTGGGTAGGAATGGGTCTGCTTGTTGTTTTATTATACTCTCCCAAGCACATAGTACAGTGCTCTGCACAAAGCAGGCGCTCAATACGATTGAATGAATGAATGAATTTATGGCCCAAAGGGAGGAGCTTACAGCCTAGAGGGAGGAGCTTTCAGTCTAGAGGGAGGAGCTTAGGTTTAGAGAGAGAAGCTTATGATCTAGGAGGAGTGATGTGCAGCCTAGAGGGTGAAATTTACAGTCCAGAGGGAGGAGCTCAATGTCTAGAGAGAGGAGCTTACCATCTAGAGGGAGAAGCTTACCGTCTAGATGGAGGAGCTTACCATCCAGAGGGAAGAACTTACATCTACATGTAGGAACTTACATCTAGAGAGAGAAGTTTATGTGTAGAGGGAGGAGTGAACAGTCTAGAGGGAGGAGCAAACAGTCTAGAGGAAGGAGTTCACAGTCTGGAAATCTGTGGAGAGGCATGAATCACTCCTCTGTCTTAAATAACATTTTCTGTCTCAGAACGGTCCAGTAGTTGGGTACCCTCACATCCTCCTGGGGGAAATAGCCAAGATGGACAGCCAGATGTTACCTCTTCCACAAATATGCCCTGGGGGCTGAGGGCCACAATTGCCTATCTAGGTGCTGTAAGCAACCCTCTTCAGACCAAGCTGTCAAGAATACCACAATGTTTACCCTTAGAAGGACTCAGAAGAACACATATCAGTCCAAGGCAACAGCACGCATGGAGGCTGCTCACTTGCTGTTCTGTTGGACTAGGAGGAGTGTAGATGTTCTATTAACAATAATAATAACAATGTGTGGTATTTGCTAAGTACTTTCTCTGTGCCAAGCACTGTACCAAGCACTAGGGTAGCTACTACATGTTCAGGCCCCATATGAGGTTCACAGTCCGATTAGGGAGGAGAATAGGTACAAAGCCCTCACTCACATATCTGTAATCTATGGATATAAATTGTGGGCAGGGAATGTGTTGGCTAATTCTGTTGTATTGTACTCTCTCAGGCACTTAATACAGGGCTGTGTACACAGTAAGCACTGTTTGATTGAATGAATGAATGAATGAAAAGCCACCAGGAGGCCAATAATTCATCCCACCCTGGCAATGGGAGGGGAGTTGCTTGGGGACCCTAGGGCTTGGACCTTACTCCCCTTTGGGGTCTGTGACGTTCTCACCCCTAAATCCCTATACTTATTATGGTCAGGGGACATGTCTGCTAATTCTGCTAAATTATACTCTCCCAAGCTTAGTATAGCTAATTCTCCAGCACATAGGAAGCACTCAATAAATACCACTGATCGATAAATTCAGGCCTCAAAAGCTTCATTAGAGGTGCGTGGACCCCAGGCAGCTTCTGCTGTGTCATACAGCCCTCCAGTTCTCCCATTCCCCTCAAGCCATTGAACCCCAGGCTTCTCTGTGAAGAAGTAGGGGTCGTGGGGGTCTAGCCCACTATCCCATAGGGGGCTGACCGCACACCAAGTGCTCCCCCGGTTCCTGTGGCACTGGGCTGACCTGGCACTGGGTCCTTCTCTTCCAGCACCTATTGTAAGCAGTCACCCAGATCTGACATCTAAACAATATTGAATATGTTCTCAACAAGGTTGCAAATCCAGTTTACAAAGGCTTCCCCTGAATCTATTTCACACCTCTCTCCAATCCCTTCTCTCAGGACCCTTGGTATTTCCCTGTACATATTCCACGTTTCATATTCTTCTCCCTCTCAGGAACAGGAGCCTTGCTACTTCAAAGTCCCTCCTGGTCACCAGGCTCCAAACCCCCAGGGACCTCTCTAACCCCTCCTTGTGCCCGGTGTCCATCAAGGGTCCACAGCACAAGCCCTCTCCCCGGCACACAGCTCGCTAACCTCTCCCCTTAACAATAGTCGAGGGTCTCCATCCCCACCTTCTGGCTCTTCTACTTTCTCCTCATTCCTTCTCTCTGATTGGCTCAGCTAAGTCTTTACACTTCCTCAGAGAAGCAGCGCGGCCTAATGGAAAGAGCCTGGGCCTGAGCGTCAGATTACCTGGGTCCTTATCCCAGCTCTGCCACTTGTCTACTGTGTGACCTTAGGCTAATCACTTCTCTAGGCCTCAGTTTTCTCATATGTTAAATGGGAATTAAATCATACTTCTTTCCAGGGTTTTCCTGGTCCTACCCAGGTGCGTTGCTTTGTGCAAATTACACCAAAGAGAAGAGGCCATAACCTAGAAGCATGTCTTTGTGAAAGATTATCATCTATCAGTGGTATTTATTGAGCCCATACTGTATGCAAAGTGCTATACTAATCACTTGGGAGAGTACAGTATAACTGCATTGGTAAAAACATTCCCCACCTATAAGGAGTTTACAGTCTTGGTTTATGACAAAACCCAATTGCCAGTAAGACCTTAAGTTAAAACATCAGTTCAAAATAAAAAAAAAAAATCATTGGGATTTATTGAGCAGTCTATGGACAGAGCACCGTACTAGCACTTGGGGGAGTACAAAACAACAGAATTAGCACAAACGTTCCTTGCCCATAATGAGCTTACAGTCTGGAGGGAGAGCCAGATGTTAATATGAATAAGTAATTTAATATAATTTGAATCTATGTACATAAGTATTGTGGGGTTAGGGTGAATATCAAATGTCCAAAGGTCACAGATCCAAGCCCCAAAACTTCCCAGACTGGGATAAGATTGGAGAAGTCAATTATCAAAGGCAGCTCGCAAAGAGATTCCCTCAGGATGTTGTGTTCTTGGCTGAGATGCCCCTGGACCCATCTTTCCACAACTTGAAAAAGTTGTACAGATTGAAGTCAAAACAGAACGATTCTCCAGTTGATTCTAAGGAAAGGTAGTACTGTGTGGTAGGCAAGGCTGACTGAGAAAAACAAACCAAATTTTCAGGTTCCTGTCTGTTGGCTCCTAAGGCCCCATCTGTTTGTGGGTCACCTGCCCTGGGGGCCGGAGGGAGTGGAATGGGGGATTGGACACAAGAAACTGTGATCGACAGTGGTGTCTGCTTACCTTCTTGGCCGGGGTGGGCTCCCTCAGAGAAAGCAGTAGCTTCCACTTGCTGAGCATGCATTCGCCCAGCTGAGAGCAATGCAGGTCATCTAGGGGGCAGAGACTCAGAGTGCTGGAACATGTGAGACAGGAGTTCCACTTAACCCTCACCTGGAAGCAGCAGGTCTTCCTTGAAGACTCTCTCTGGACCCTGGCATGGATTTAATACCTCAATCCCCCTCCTGAGTACTCTTTGTTTGAGTTTATCTTAGGTCTTTTTCAATCAATTGTATTTTTTGAGCACTTACTGTATGCAGAGCACTGTACTAGCCGATTGGGAGAGTACAGTATAATAGAGTTGGTGGACAGGTTTTCTGCCCAAAACTTTCATTCATTCAAATTAATTGAGCACTTACTGTGTGCAAAGCACAGTATTAAGTGCTTGGGAGAGTACGATATAACAATAAACAGACTCATTCTCCATCCACAATGAGCTTACAGTCTAGCTTCTAGCCAGAAGCCCCGAGCTGGAGAGATTCCCCCCCATTTTCACTGCAGCCTGGTTTCCCTGGACAATTCCCATAGCCTCGTGGGGTGGACTGGTGACTGGGAAGGGGCACTGGGGGGAATGGGACACCAGGGGGAATGGAAAACCTGGCCCCATTTCCCATGGGGGCCAATATGTGCCAGGCACTGTACTAAGTGCTGGAGTGGATACATAGCAAATCAGGTTGGACACAGTCCCCGTCCCACATGGGGCTCACAGTCTCAATCCCCATTTTATAGATGAGGTAAACTGAGGTCCAGAGAAGTGAAGTGACTTGCCCAAGGTCACACAGCAGACAAGTAGCAGAGCCAGAATTAGGACCCATGACCTTCTGACTCCCAGGCCTGTGCTCTATCCACTTCACATAATCATCATAATAATAATGGAATTTGTTATTCACTTACTATGTACCAAGCACCATTCTAAGCATTGGGGTGATACAAGGTAATCAGGTTGTCCCATATGGGGCTCACAGTTCTTAATCTCCATTTTACAGGTAAAGCACAGAGAAGTGAAGTGACTTGCCCAAGGTCAAACATCAGACAAGAGTCATTCCCTCTTCCTCCCTACACAATCCCCACCCCTCAACAAGGCATCCTTGGGCTGTCTTTGTATTGTATTTTAGTTTTAAAGGTTGCCTGGGGCAAAATCAGTTGTGTATATTACAAAAATTTATATGTATTCACACACACACACACACACACACACACACACACACACACACACAATCTCTCTCTATATATAGGCCAAAGTGTGTCCCTTCTGATTTCACACTATTTTAGGAAAAATTGGACCCCAGACAGGCTACTTCGTAAAACAAAGGGCATGCACGCACCCTATATAAAACTAGTTATAAAAAAAATCCAGAACATATTGCTGTACTACAACACAGTTTATAGGTGGACCACTACCTGAATTTTAAACAAAATTAAATGGCTAAAACCCTGGAAAACTTATAAATGATGTCCAATTTGGCAGCATGTTACTTAATTGCTCGACACTCCTAAGAAGTGTATAAAAAATCTTCTCTAGAAATGAAGCCTGCTGGGCAAAGATGGTCTGAAGCCTGGTTCTGTCCCCCTGGGGCTCAGAAAGCTGAGGATTCATCTGAGGGTGGACATTCCTGGCAAAGATAGCACAAAGCTGTGTCACCTAGTGGAGAGAACACTGATCTGGAAGTCAGAAGACCTGGGTTCCAATCCTGCTTCTGCCACTTGCCTGTTGTGTGAACTTAGGTTAAGTGATTTAGCCACTCTGTACCTCAGTTTCTTCATCTGTAAAATGGAGATTCAATACCTGTTCTCCCTTCTTTTATCGTATTTGTTAAGCACTTTATTAAGTGCCAGGGACTGCACTAAACACTGGGATAGAAAACAAGATAATCAAGTTGGACATAGTCCATGTCCCACATGGGACTCATAGTCTTCATCCCCATTTTACAGTTGAGGTAATTGAGGTACAGGGAAGTTCATTCATTCAATGGTATTTATTGAGCACTTACTGTGTGCAGAGCACTGTACTAAGTGCTTGGGAAATACAAGTTGGCAACATATAGAGACGGTCCCTACCCAACAGTGGGCTCACAGTCTAGAAGTTAAATGATTTTCCCAAAGTCACACAGCAGACAAATCAGGGACTCTGACCGACCTGATTATTTCATCTCTTCCCTTGTGCTCAGGGCAGTGCTTGGCTCATAGTAAGCATTTCAATAGCACAGTGATTTATTATGATTCAGTGTAGGAAAGGTCACCACATTGTCCACCACATTCCCCACCACAGGGGAAACACAGAGGATTCAACAAGAGGAGGAGCAGAAGCAAGGAGCAAGAGATGGCCAGTGAAAAAGTGAGCAGTACAAGTAGACTACCATATTCCACCAATGTATATATCAGTATACACCTATGTGCAGGAGTTAGGGCAACGTACATAGAGAAGCAGCGTGGCTCAGTGGAAAGAGCCCGGGCTTTGGAGTCAGAGGTCATGGGTTCAAATCCCAGCTCAGCCAATTGTCAGCTGTGTGACTTTGGGCAAGTCACTTAATTTCTCTTGGCCTCAGTGACCTCATCTGTAAAATGGGGATTAAGACTGTGAGCCCCATGTGGGATAACCTGATCACCTTGTAACCTCCCCAGCGCTTAGAACAGTGCTTGGCACATAGCGCTTAATAAATGCTATCATTATTATACCTAAATGCTAATAGAGCTACTGGGAATGCTGCAATTTAGGGTGTTGGGAATTAATCAAAAAAAGCTTCCAGGAGGAGGAGGAGGAGGAGGAGGAGGAGGAGGAGGGGTCTCAGGGAGGCTTTGAGATGGGAGATGTGGTAATGATAATAACAACAGTAATAGTGGCATTTGTTAAGTGATTACTGTGTCAAGCAATGTAATAATAATAATTATGGCATTTTTTAAGTGCTTACTATGTGCCAGGCACTGTACTAAGCGCTGCTGGGGTAGATACAAGTTAAGTCCCAAATGAGGGATACAAGATAGGTTCCCATTTTACAGTTGAAGAAACTGAGACCCAGAGAAGTGATTTGCCCATGGTCACATAGCAGGACTGTGGAGAAGCAGGGATTAGAAATAACTGTGGTATTAGTTAAGCACTTATTTCTATTCATGTCTGTTTCCCCCTCTAGACTGTGAGCATTGTGGGCAGCGAATGTGTCTGTTGTTCTATTGTCCTCTCCCAAGCACTTAGTACAGTGCTCTGCACACAGTAAACTCTCAATAAATGTGATTGAATAAGTGAATTATAACAGCATCCTCTGACTCCCAGGCCAGGGCACTTTCCACTGGTCAGCTCTGCTTCTCAATCCTCTTTAGAAACCAGGTCACAATAGAAGCAATGGGAAACAGATTGGACTATTGGAAAGAGTACATGCCTAGGAGTCAGAGGACCTGGGTTCTAATCCCAGATCTGCCACTTGGTTACTGTGTGGCCTCAGGAAATTCACCTAAAGTCTCTGGGCCTCATTTTCCTCATGTGCAAAATGGGGATTCAATTCCTGTTCTCCTTCCCCCTTAGACTGTGAGTCCCACGTGGGACAGGGACTGGATCCAAACTGATGATCTTGTATCTATCACGGGTTTACTACAATGCTGGGCACATAGTAAGTGCTTAACAAATAGAACAGTTATTATCACTGAATTGGAGGCAAAACATTTGTGAGCATTTGTAAGCTCCTCGTAGGCTGAGAATGTGACTTCCAAATGCTTAGTACAATGCTCTGCACAAAGTAGACCCCATTTCACAGAAGAGGTAACAGGCACAGAAGAGTGAAGTGACCCGTTTTTTTTTTAAAAATCCAAAAAACAGGTGGTAAGAGAAAAGAGAACAGCACCTACGCTGATCAATCTCCCACAGAATGGCCAAATCGGACTTACCGGATAATAAGAATTGTTAGAGTTGAGAGACACAATCCCTGCCCTCAGTGAGCTTACAGTTTTCCTTCTCCCCTACTGTCTTCTCTCCCTCCCTTCACAGCCTCTCTCTTCCCCCTTCCACTTTCCCCATCCTTTTCCCTTCTTCTCCCCCTCCCTCCCTCTCTGTTCCCTCCCTGTCCCCATCTTCTCTCATCAAGTAAAAAGCTAAGGAGTAGACATTTGGAAATGACACCTTAAGGCCAGAGAATGCATCAGTCAATCAATCAGTGGTATTTATTCAGTGCACATTAGGTGTAGAGCACTGTTCTAAGTGCTGGGGAGGTTACAAGGTGACCAGGTTGTCCGGGGGTGGGGCGGGGGTTCACAGTCTTAATCCCCATTTTACTGATGAGGTAACAGGCACAGAGAAGTTAAGTGACTTGCCCAACGTCACACAGCTGACACTTGGCAGAGCTGGGATTTGAACCCATGACTTCTGACTCCAAAGCCCGTGCTCTTTCCACTGGGCCACACTGCTTCCCAATAGAGTTACTATCGTGCTCCATACCTAGTAAACGCTCAACAAACCCACAGAGACAACTGAGAGGAAATGCTGATTCATTCATTCATTCGTATTTATTGAGCGCTTACTGTGTGCAGAGCACTGTACTAAATGCTTGGGAAGTACAAGTTGGCAACATACAGAGACGGTCCCTACCCAACAATGGGCCCACAGTCTAGAAGGGGGAGACAGACAACAAGACAAAACATGTAGACATGTAGACATGTCAAAATCGTCAGAACAAATAGAATTACAGCTATACGCACATCAGTTTTTCAGGCTCATTCTAAGCAGTGAGGGTCCATCACGACAATTGTTTTGCGGGTTTTTTTAATGGCATTTATTAAGCACTTACTATGTGCAAAGCACTGTTCTAAGCACTGGGGAGGTTACAAGGTGATCAGGTTGTCCTATGGGGGAGCTCACAGTCTTTATCCCCATTTTACAGATGAGGTCACTGAGACACAGAGAAGTTAAGTGACTTGCCCAAAGTCACATAGCTGATAACTGGCGGAGCCGGGTTCAGCGTAAACAGGTTGGGAGCGCCATTGCTTCCTTCAAACAGCTTGACCCTTATGATGTGCGTGAGACATTATCCACTGGGGAAAATAAAGGGCCGCACATGACTTCTGGGATAAAGTTGATGCTGTTCTCTTAACCTTAATCAGTTTTCTTTCAGAAAGCTGAAAGATTCCCTGGGAGCTAAAGCAAAAGAATGTTTTCAAGGTCTACGAGCCTTAATTTGAGGGCAGGGGGTGCATGTGTACTCACGACTCAAGTCAAGAGAGCTGAAAGAGACAGAAAAGCTGGGAAAGCAGAATGAATGGTTTCTGATCACAGACATGAGGACTGAGCAGAAGACGGGACAGGGATACCCCTCAACTTTTTTTTAATGGTATTTGTTAAGCACTTACTATGTGCCAGGCAGTGTTCTAAGCACTGGGGTAGATAAAAGCAAATCGGGTTAGGTATAGGCCCTGTCCCACATTCATTCATTCAATCGTATTTATTGAAGGAAGTACAAGTTGGCAACATATAGAGGCGGTCCCCACCCAAAAGCGGGCTCACAGTCTAGAAATGGGATTCACAGTCAATCCCCATTTCACAGAAGAGGTAACAGGCACAGAAGAGTTAAGTGACTTGTCCAAGGCCCTAAAGCAGACAGGTGGCAGAGGAGGGATTAGAACCCTGGTCCTCTGACTTCCATGGCTGGACTCTTTCCACTAGGCCACACTGCTTCTCTGCATCTTTTATCTACCCCAGAGCTCAGCAGAGTGCTTAGCACATAGTAAGTGCTTAAATGTTATAAAAAGTTAGTACAGTGCTCTGCACAGAGTAAGGACTTAATAAAGAGCACTGATGAATTGATTGAGTAATCTGGCATTCTGGCTGGGATCCGTTTCCACTTGTAACCGCACTGCTTGAAGGCAATTAATATATAAACAGAGTGGCCTAGCACAAAGAGCCAAGGCCTAACAAGTACAATTAAAACAGTTTAAATTAAAAAATTAAAAAAAAAAGCCAGGTGGAAAGAGAAATGAGGACAGCCCCTACTATGATCAATCTCCCACAGAAAGGCCAAATCAGACTTCCCGGAAAGTAATAATAATAACTTGTATTTGTTAAGCACTTAGTATGTGCAAGGCACTGTACTAACCACTGGGGTAAATTCAAGATAATCAGGTTGGACACAGTCCCTGTCCTATGTTGAGCTCACAGTCTTAATCCCCAATTTACAAATGATGAAACTGAGGCACAGAGATCGATGGAGAAGGGAGAGTCGGAGGTGTTGTATGGTCCATGCTGGGTCACTGGGGGAGAGTCAGGGATGGGGAGGGAAGAGTTGGGGGGGTTGGATGGTCACATAGCAGACAAGTGGCAGAGCTTGGATGAAAACCCAGGTCCTCTGACTCCCAGACCCATGCTTTTTCCACCAGGTCACGCTGCTTCTCAGTAATTCCAAATGGTTTGGGGTTACTGGTCAAGATTTTGCCAAGACAAAAGACCAACTACTAGTCCCCCCATCCCCCCTCCAACAGGGCAAAGCCTCTGGCCAAACAGAGTTAGTCACCCAGTCAGTCCTATTCATTGAGCTCTTACTGTGTGCAGAGCTCTGTACTAAGCACTTGGGAGATTACAATATAACAGACACATTCCCTGACCACAGTGAGCTTACAGTCTAGAGACAGACATTAATATGCATAAATACATTACAGATATGGATATGAGTACTGTGGGGCTGGGAGGGAGGATGAACATGGGGAGCAAGTCACAGAGAAGCTGAAGGAAATTGAAGAAAAGGAATAGCGGGCTTAGTCAGGTAATACCTCTTGGAGATGTGCCTTCAATAAGACTTCGAAGATGGGATGATGTGGTAGGGTGTTCTGGGCCAGAGGCAGGATGAGGGCGAGAGGTTGGTGGCAAGATAGACAAGAATCAAGGTAGAGTGAGAAGGTTAGCGTTAGAGAAGTGAAGTATGTGGTCTGGGTTGGAGTATGAAAGCATGTCCAAGACTGAACTCCTTGTCTTCCCTCCCAAACCCTGCCCTCTCCCTGACATTCCCATCTCTGTTGACAGCACTACCACCTTCCCGTCTCACGAGCTCGCAACCTTGGTGTCATCCTCGACTCCGCTCTCTCATTCACCCCTCACATCCAAGCTGTCACCAAAACCTGCCGGTCTCAGCTCCACAGCATTGCCAAGATCCGCCCTTTCCTCTCCATCCATACCGCTACCCTGCTCGTTCAAGCTCTCATCCTATCCCATCTGGACTACTGCATCAGCCTTCTCTCTGATCTCCCATCCTCGTGTCTCTCCCCACTTCAATCCATACTTCATGCTGCTGCACGGATTGTCTTTGTCCAGAAACGCTCTGGGCATGGGGGAGAGAGGGGGGGAGGGGGGGAGGGGGGGGGAGGGAGGAGGGAGGGAGAGGGGGAGGGAGAGGGAGACAGAGCAGCTGCCACTCATGCATCCTACAGGAGAGGCCCTAGCTGGCTTTATCACCCCAAGGCAGGAAACCCCAAGCAGTTGGGGTTTCCCCCACAGAGTCTTAGCCCCTGCCAACCCCCTCCCCAACTCCCCAGAATCTTACCTCAGAGCAGGATTGTCTGGGAGACTTCTCCAGAGGGCAGAAAGAAGTTGAGCTTCTGTCTTTTTTCCTCATGCAGCCGCGGCCCTGAATACTTACTTACTCAGTGCCAGGTTGGTCCTCCACTCCTGCTCCTCCTCCCCCAACAATAAAGCCTGATTGAGGCATCTGACCTCAAATTTGGTCTGACTTGAGTCAGACCCCCACCTCATTAAGCACCCTCTTTGGCAAGTTGCGTGTAGGAGTTACAGCCCCTGCCCACTGGGAGCGTACAATCTAAGACACTCAGTCTTTCGATCATATTTGAGCTCTTACTATGTGCAGAGAATGGTACTAAGCCTTTGAGAGAGTACATTAGAACAAATACAGCCAATGCAAGCCCTGCCCCCAGTAAGCTTACCATCTGGAGGAAGAGGCAACTTTGGAACAACATGGTACAGATGCTTCAAAAAGTTCAATACTGCATAGCACACATGTTCCCTGCTCTCACAAAGTTTCCAGTCTACATGACAGACATTAAGATTGAAGCACACACAAGTGGAACGGTACATACAAGGTCGGTACATGAAGTTGTGCACGCTGAACCCAAGGTAAGCTTGAATTGGCAGTACAAGTAGAACAGTAAATCAGTAGAGTGAAGGGGGGCAGTATTGATTGCATTAAGACAGCAATAGTGTTCATCAAATGTTATTTGACCAGACATTCCCTGCCTACTATAAGCTTACAGTCTCGAGGGGGAGACAGACATTTAACATGTGTCATCCATTTAAGTAGAAGCCATGACAAGTCGGGGGGAGAAATCATCTGAAAATATTTTACAGGCTAGTTTCCAACTCAAGGAGAGATTTGCACTTCGTAACTCAGTCTCCCAGGTACTCAGTAGGGTACTCTGCATCTACGAGGTACTGAATGACTACTGTTGGCTTCCGCTGCTACAGCTGCGCTTATGTTTGTGGTGCTCTGGGTCAGTCCGGCATATTTATTGAGTGCAGGACACTGTATTAAGTTCTTAGGAAGAGTATAATAGACACATTCCCCTCCCACAACAACGAGCTTACAATCTACTCCACACAGGTACAGCCACTGAACCCAACTCATTGCTGGGTTTTTGGGGGGCTGTAATGGTGTCCCACAGGGGAGAAGGGGCAATGTGTATCTTGAGGTACAGGTATTGGGAAGCCCAAAAGGAAGTCTCCAGCCAGCGAGCTGCAGTTGGTGCAATCCTGCCCTCAAGGGGCGCATGAGAGTAGCACCACCCCACCCCTTCCCCACTGGGGGGTCTTGGTTCCTGCCCCTGGTGGCTCACAGTCGACGCTCCAACACAGACGCTTCCAGGACTGACCCATGGCGCTGAATCCACTGAGGAAGGTGGTGGGCTCGGGCTGGAGGTGTGCCCTTCTTGTGGAGGATGGGGGATTGTGGGGAAGGTGGTGCAAACCTTGCAGAAGCAGCCCCTCACCTACCACATTCCCAGTGCAGGGTCCCATGATAAGTTTGTGCAAGGTCACTGGCCCTTGCGACTTTATGGTTGAGTGGGAAATACTAGCTGACTTGGGTCTGGCAAGAGCACAAGAGGGCACAATGACAGAGACACACACATTAACAGACACAAAGACAATAAGCATGCACCCCATGCTTTTTGTCCCATCCCTCTCTCCCCCACAACCAAAACCCTCATCTCTGGATCCAGAGCACCAGTTATCTCCCCTGAAGATGGACTGCATAGCATCACAACCCCTCAACTTCCTCTGCTCCAGGGACATTTTCTTGTCCCAAGCAAGTGGACACTTCTCTTTCTGGATCCCAGACTCATATCCAAGTCAGCAAAAACCAAGATCTGTGTAGCCTGTAGCATGCCCTGCCCCTCTAGGCCATGAGTATTGGAACCAAATCAGAGGCTGGGCCACAAACACTGTCAACCACAGTGTCCAACTTTCTACCTACCCCCACACTTCAAACAGCGCTTGAGACTTAAGCAATACCATCATCATCACCACCACATCAGCCTTATGGACAAGTCATTGGTATCAAACAATCCCCATACCACTCTCAGCCCTCTCCATAGCCACATCAATAATGCAGTTGAAATTGACTAACCAACCCCGGCCATTCCCCCCGGCACTGCACAAACATGCACGCACACACATACCTCCAGCTTTATCCACCACCTTCTGGATAAATTGGTACAGTATATATCAGTTACCCAAAATCATTGATATGAATAAACATCCCCAAGCACAATCATATTTATGGAGTACTTACTGTGTGCTGATCACTGGACAAGAAAAGCAGCATGGCGCAGTGGGTAGAGCACAGGCCTGGGAATTAGAAGGTCATGCCACTTGTCTGCTGTGAGACCTTGGGCAAGTCACTTTACTAGGCCTCAGTTCATTCATCTGTAAAACAGGGATTGAGAATGTAAATCCCATGTGGGACAGAGACTATGTCCAACCCAGTTTGCTTGTATCCGTTCCAGCACTTAGTACAGTGCCTGGCACGTAGTAAGCACTTAAATACCACAACTATTATTACTACTAAGTACTTGGGGGAGTATCACTCCCAACTGCAGCCCCCTCCCCCACCCCAAGGAGTCACCATGACCATTTCAATCAATTATCCCAGACTTGACCCCAGTCCATTCCTCAACCCCTTCAGTCACCGTAATCAATAAAGTCACCAAGTCACAGCTGAACATAAGATAAACTAATCAAGGGGGCATCCACAGACCCTGCAAACCAACCCCCCAGAGGGCACACTCTCTCTCCTCTCCTCAGCCTACAAGAAGTAGCACCCATAGGAGAGGCCCAGACACCTCTAGAGTTTTAAAGGGGCAGTACCATTTGACCCACTGACAGGCACCAAGGACAAAAAACTAGATTTTTTATGGCATTTATTAAGTGCTTACTATGTGCAAAGCACTGTTCTAAGAGCTGGGGAGGTTACAAGGTGATCAGGTTGTCCCACAGGGGCCTCACAGGCTTAATCCCCATTTTACAGATGAAGTAACTGAGGTACAGAGAAGTTAAGTGAGTTGCCCAGAGTCACACAGCTGACAATTGGTGGAACTGGGATTTGAACCCATGACCTCTGACTCCATAGCCCTTGCTCTTTCCACTGAAACACGAGGTTTCTGAGAGGGGGACTGTAGGATCAAGGAAGTAAAAGGCAGAAAGTCATTAAGGAGCAGGATTTGCAGCTACCCCTCCAATACTTAAAACAGTGCTTGGCACATAGAATATAACAAATACCACAGTTATTCTTATTAAAAGGACCTGGAAAAACATCCTTAATTACAGACACCTGCAACCCATTCACATACTCCTTGAAAATTGGGTCTAATTTTCATCCAGTAATATCCCAGCATTTAGTACCATGCTTTCCACCCAGGAGAATATTCAATAAATAAAAATTGAGCAGCATGATGTAGTGAGTAAAGTACGGGCCCGGGAGTCAAAAGGTCATGGATTCTAATCCCTGGCCCACAACATCTCTGCTGTTTGACCTTGGGTAAGTCACTTTACTTCTCTTTGCCTCAGTTACCATATTTGTAGAATGGGAATTGAGACCATAAACCCCAGGTGGGACAAAGACTGGGTCCAACCCAATTTGCTTGTATCTACTCCAGTGTTTAATATAGTGCCTGGAACATTCTAAGCACTTAAATACCACAATTATTGTTATTACTAAGCACTTCAGTGAATACAATGTAACTCCAAACTGCAGTCTCCTCCCCAACAGCCAAGGTGTCACTATCACTGTTTCAGTCAATTATCCCAGACTTGGGTCTCCCCCTCAACTTCAAACCCTTGAGCCCAGCCCACTCATCCACCCCCTCAGTCACCATAATCAACAAACTCACAGCTAAAGAGAAAATAAGACAATCAAAGAAGCATCCACAAACTCCCAGAAAGACATAGTCCATCTCCTCTCCACAGCCTACAGGAAGTAGCACCCATGGGCCCTACATAGGCTAAAGAGAAACCCACCCCCCTCTGAGGCTTTAAAGGAGCAGAGCCACTTGCCCCATTGAAGGAGAAACGGGGTTTGTAAGGGTGGGGGTGTAGGATCAAGGAAGGAAAAGGCAGAAGGCTATTAAGGAGAAAGTGTTTTGCAGCTGCCCATCATTAAAAAGATCCTTAATTATAGACACCTGCAACCCATTTAGTTACTCCTTAAGGATGGGGTCTAACTCTTATCCAGTGCTTTCCCAAAGCTTAGGTCAGTGCTTTGCACCCAGGAGGATATTCATTAAATAAGGATTGAGGAGCATGATGTTGTGGATAGAGCACAGGAGTCAGAAGGTCATGGATTCTAATGCCTGCTCCACCATTTGTCTGCTGTTTAACCTTGGGAAAGTCACTTCACCTCTCTGGGCCTCTGTTACCCCTTCTGTAAAAGGGGGAGCCCCACGTGGGACAGGGACTGTGTTGATCTGAATCACTTGTATCCACTCCAGTGCTTAGTACAGTGCCTGCCATTACTAAGAATGAATGAATGAATGAATCAATGAATGAACTCAAGCTTCCCTGAGGCCTCCCCAGTCCCCATGCCCGGCTGTCCCCTCCTCTCTGTCTCTCCTTTTTGTTTTTTGTTTCCTTTTTAATGGAATTCGTTAAGCACTTTCTATGTGCCGCGGTGACTTCCAGGCCCTGCTGCTTCTCTCCTTCCTGCTTCTGTCTCGTTCAGCTTCCAGGGAAGGACTGTTGGACTAAGAAGTAGGTAGAGGAGGCCAAATTTGGGAATGAGAGGACCTGCATTCTGCCGCTTTGAGCGGCTCTCCACCAGCTAAGGAATTTAAACTGAATGGGCCCAGAGTTTACAGAGTAGATGGATCAGAGGAGGAATTCAGCCTCACAGTGGTGGGTCTTTCACTTCCACACTGCCAAGGGCATCAACCACTCAATCATATTTGTTGAGTGCTTACTGAGTGCAGAGCACCGTATTAAACACTTGGGAGAGGACAATATAACATTATTAACATTCCCTGCTCACAGCGAGCTTACATTCTAAAGGGAGAGACACATGTTAATATAAATAACTAAATTATAGATATGGACATAAGTGCTGTGGGGCTGGGAGAGAGGATGAACAAACAGTGCAAGTCAGAAGGGAATGGAAGAAGAGAAAAAGAAGATTTAGGGAAGGCCTCTTGGAGGAGGTGTGTCTTTCATAAGAATTTAAAGCAGGGGAGAGTAATTATCTGTCCATATGAAGTGGGAGGGCATTCCAGGCCGGAAGCAGGATGTGGGCAAGAAGTTGTTGTTAAGATAGATGAAATTGAGGTACGGTGCGAAAGTTGTCATCAGAGGAGCGAAGGGTGTAGGTTGGGTTGTAGTAGGAAAGTAGAGAGGTGAGGTAGGAGGGGGCAAGGGGATTGATTGATGTGAAACTGAAGGTGAGGAGTTTTTGTTTGATGCGGAGGTGGATGGGCATCCACTGGAGGCTCTAAGGAGCTGGGTGCCATGTCCTGAACGGTTCTGTAGAAAAATGATCAGGGAAGCAGACTGAAGTATGGACTGGAGTTGGGGAGAGACAGGAGGCAGGGAGGTCATCAAGGAGGCTAATGCTGCAATCAAGGCGGGATAGGATGAATGCTTGGATTAAAATGGTAGCAGAGATGAGACAGAGTGGAGGGAGGATGGGGAAAAAGAGAATCCTTCAGTCTTTTAAGATTTTAAGCGCAATAGGGGCAGGGAATGTGTCTGTTAATTCTGTTACATTGTCCTCTTCTGAGTGCTCAATACAGTGCTCTGCACAGGGCAAGCACTCCATAAATACTACTGATTGATTTCAAGCCACTAAAACAATTTCATCCAGTCCAAAGTGTTCCCTGAGAAGAGGATGCAGAAACACACAACATACCAGTAGTTTCTTGGGGAGGTGGCGGCCTTTGAATAATAATAAAAATAATTGCGGAATTTATTAAGCACTTACTATGTGTTGGGCACAGTCCCTGTCCCATGTGGGGCTCACAGTCTTCATTCTATTTTACAGATGAGGGAACTGAGGCCCAGGGAAGTGAAGTAACTTGCCCACACAGCGGTCACACAGCAGACAAGTGGCGGAGCTGAGAATCGAATTTAAAGTCATTTAAATTACCAGGTCCGGGCTCGCCATTAGGCCGTGCAGCTTCTCATCAACTCACCTCCTCCTGGATCCACTCTTACTCACAGCCCTAATGAAGGTCCTAGGGTTGGCAAAGACTTGGAAGATTGACTTTTTTGAACCTCACAATATAGATACTTTTCTTTCCCCTCATTATTCAGCGTGCCATTATTTTATCCGAATTCACCCTTCATCTGTGCTCCTTGTTTTAGGGAGGTGGAATTTAGGGGAAATGGGGGAATTTTATGGCTCTTATAAGGCATATCTCTTCCAAGAGGCCTTCCCTGATTAAGCCCTCAATTCCTCTTCTCCCACTCCCTTCTACGTCGCCCTGATTTGCCCCCTTATTCACCCCCTCTCTCAGCCCCAAAGCACTTTTGTCTATATCTGCAATCTATTTATTTATATTAATATTGGTCTCCCCCTATAATAATAATAATAATGACATTTATTAAGCACTTACTATGTGCAAAGCACTATTCTAAGTGCTGGGAAGGTTACAAGGTGATCAGGTTGCCCCACAGGGGGCTCACAGTCTTAATCCCCATTTTACAGATGAGGGAACTGAGGCCCAGAGAAGTTAAGTGACTTGCCCAAAGTCACACAGCTGACAATTGGTGGAGCCGGGATTTGAACCCATGACCTCTGACTCCAAAGCCCGTGCTCTTTCCACTGAACCAAGCTGCTTCTCAAGCTGCTTCTCTAGACTGTAAGCTCAGTGTGGGAAGGGAATGTGTCAACCAGTTCTGTTGTACCCTTCCAAGTAGTTAGTACAGTGCTCTGCACACAGTAGGCACTAAATAAATGCCACTGATTGATTGACTGGTTTAGATTGAAAGCCCGGGGCCTGCACAAAGTTCAGTGATGCTTTCTCATGCTGCCAATGAACAGCCCAGTGGTGGGGGAACAGATTCTGGAGCCCCAAGTGGGACAGAAACTTTGTCTGAGGTGATCGCCTTCAATCAATCCATAGTATTTACTGAGTGCTTACTGTGTGCAGAACCCTGTAAGTGCTTGGGAGAGAACGATAATACAGAGTTGGTAGACATATTTCAATCAATAGTATTTACTGAGTGCTTACAGTGAGCGGAGCACTGTACTAAGCTCTTGGGAGAGGACAGTAGAACAGAGTTGCTAGACACATTCCCAGGCCACAAGGAGTTTACAGTTCAAAGGGGGAGACAAACAATAATATAAATCAATAAGTTGTGAATTTGTGCATAAGTGCTATGGGACTGAGGGAGGGGTGAATAAAAGGTGCAAATCCAAGTGCAAGATAGAAGAAAATCTTCTATCTTCTCCAGAGCTCGGTGAAGGTTTCAGGCACAAAGAAAGTGCTTAATAAGTACACACCTTGCCTCTGCTCCAAGCACATGGGACATCTGCGGGGAGTGGGAACACACGCCAACACCCACACCACACACCCCAACCCTTTCCCATGAAGTACTTATTTGCTCATCTTTAAATTCCACTTCTTCCTTCTGCTTATAAGGTATCTTAGTGTCTATTTCTCCAACTAGATTGTGAATTTCATGTGAGCAGGGACTGTGTCTGCTAATTTTATTGTGCTCTCTCAATCAATGGTATTTATTGAGCACTTCCTATGTGCAAAGCACAGTACTAAACATTTAGGAGAGGACAATACAACAGAATTAGCAGACACATTCCCTGCCCAAAACGAGCTCCCAAGCACTTGGTACTGTGTTGGGAAAGTTCTGTTCTAAAACTCTGTTCTATTATACTCTCTCAGGCACTTAGTACTGTGCTCTTCACATAGTAAGCACTACATAAATACCATTGACTGATAGACTGATTAGTGACAGGCCAGGCATATTCATGCACTTGAGCTGTGACTGACATCCCAGTGATCAATTATCAGTTTGGAAATTCCTGGATTGGTTTTAGTTTAGTGCCAGGAGCAATTAGGTCCTTCAGCTGGTTCCTTGATGGTTTCAAACCTTCCCAGCTGAACAAAAGCTATTTTCCGTGGAATGAGTTGTCACTTATAGAGATAGAACTTAATCACAAATTGCAGATCCTAAGGCCCATAATGACATACAAGATAAATGAGGAATGTGGGGTGGTCTCTAGCAATATGAGGATTTTAGATCAAGCCTACACTAGCAAATTCTACGTGGGGCTCACAGTCTTTATCCTTATTTTACAGATGAGGGAATCCAGGCTCAGAGAAGTGAAGTAACTCCCCATGACTACTAAGGGCATTGAAACTAGACTGAGATTCTCTGAAATCTGGGTGAAATAGCCCTCTTCCCATCACTGAGTCATATTTATTATTATTATTATTTATTGAGTGCTTACTGTGTGCAGAGCACTGTACAAAGTGCTTGATTTCCCCCATCATCCCCCTCTCTTTGGGGAGTGGGAGTCCATGGGGGAGGGTGACTGTAAACTTGTCTCTGATAATGAGTAGTAATAATAATAATGGCATTTATTAAGCACTTACTATGTGCAAAACATTGTTCTAAGTGCTGGGGAGGTTACAAGGTGATCAGGTGGTCCCACAGGGGGCTCACGGTCTCAATTCCCATTTTACAGATGAGGTAACTGAGGCTCAGAGAAGTTAAGTGACTTGCCCAAAGTCACTTTGCCCAAAGTAGTGGACTAGGGGACAGAGGCAGGGCACGGAAATCAGAAGGACCTGGGGTTCTAATCCCGGCTCGTGGGAGTCAGTGCTGGGGGTGAAATGAAACCTTGTCTCTGATAGAGAAAAGCAGTGTGGCCTACTGGACAGAGCCCAGGTCTGGAAATCAGAAGGACCTGGGTTCTAATACCAGCTCTACCAACTGCTTGCCGTGGGACCTTGAGCAAGTCACTTCACTTCTCTGGGCTTCCGTTTCCTCAGCTGGAAAATGGAAACTGTTTTCCCTCAAACCAAAACTGTGAGCCACATGTGGGACAGGGACTCTGACCAAATTAACCTGTTCTCAGCACTTAGTACAGTGCTTGACACACAGTAGGTGCTTAGCAAATACCATCGAAAAAGGAAAAAAAGATAAATACCCTGTCTTGTCCGGCTCCAGGTGCTGGTCGACTTGATGGATGAGTTCACGGATGTCAAGATCTTCTGTGATGTGCTGGAAGCAGCCAATAAATGGGATGTATTTGTCTACATCCTTCTTGACCAAAGTGGAGTGAAGCTGTTTAGTGCAACAGAGCTCAGATCCTGGACATTCACCTCAATGTGGGTATGACAACCTAAGGCTGCTGGGGCCTGTCCCCAGTTCTGGGCCTGGTACTTCCACTTTTAATTTTTATAGTATTTGTTAAACACTTACGATGTGCCAGACACTGTTCAACATACTGGGGAATATACAACTCATCAGGTTGGACATAGTCCTTGTCCCATATGGGGCTCACAGTCTTCATTCCTGTTCTACAGATGAGGTAACTGAAGCCCAGAGAAGTGAAGTGATTTGCCCAAGTTCATATAGCAGACAAGTGGTGCAGCGGGGATTAGAACCCAGGTCCTTCTGACTCCCAGGCCCGGGCTCTATCAGCTTTCTCCCTCCCACTTATTCTTCTCTGCCTACATTCCAGTTTGTGTATTTCATTCTTTTCAAGTAGGTGGCTTCAAGAGAAGCAGTGTGGCCTAGTGGATAGAGCACGGACCTGGGTTCTAGTCCTAGCTCTGCCACTTGTCTGCTTTGTGCCTTTGTGCAAGTCACTTCACTTCTCTGTGCCTCAGTTCCCTTATCTGTAAAATCAATCAATCGTATTTATTAAGTGCTTACTGTGTAAAATGGGGATGAAGACCGTGAGCCCCACGTGGGACATGGACTGTGTCTAACCTGATCAGTTTGAATCTACTCCAGTGCTTAGTTCAGTGTCTGGCATATAGTAAGTGTTTAACAAATACCACACGTTGTTCTGTGGGGGCTGAGTATCTCCTGAGGAGATAACTCAGGAAGCTTCCTCCAAGAGGCCTTCCCTAACTAAGCCCTCATTTCCTATTCTCCCACTCCCTTCTGCGTCACCCTGAGTTGCTCCCATTATTCATCCCCCATTAGCCCCACAGCACTTGAAAAGCAGCGTGGCTCAGTGGAAAGAGCACGGGCTTTGGAGTCAGAGGTCACGGGTTCAAATCCCGGTTCTGCCAATTGTCAGCTGTGTGACTTTGGGCAAGTCACTTAACTTCTCTGTGCCCCAGTTTCCTCATCTGTAATATGGGGATTAAGACTGTAAGCCCCAAGTGGGACAACCTTGATTACCTTGTATCCTCCCCAGTGCTTAGAACAGTGCTTTGCACATAGTAAGGGCTTAATAAATGCCATCATCATCATCATCATCATCACTTACGTACATATCCATAATTTATTAATTTATATTAATGCCTGTCTCCCCCTCTAGACTGTAAGCTCATTGTGTGCAGGGAACCCATTTTGTTCTAGTGGACTCTCCCAAGTGCTTAATACAGTGCTCTGCACTCAGTAAGTGCTCAATAAATACTATTGTTTGAACTGCGAGAAAGCAAGATTCTCCATCATTGCCCTCTCTTCCCTGGAGACAGAACGTTTATATCCAGAGCGTGGCAGGAGAAATGTACTGGGCAAAATCCAGCAGGAAATTCTCCAGGCAAATCCAGAAGAAGTTCATAATCTCGGACTGGAGATACGTTTTGTCTGGATCAAAATGATAGCATTTATTAAGCGCTTACTATGTGCAAAACACTCAACACCTGTCGGACACCTTGTGCCTCTGCCAGCAGGGGAGCCAGAGAGCGGGTGTGGATTCATTCAACTGTATTTATTGAGCGCTTACTGGGTGCAGAGCACTATACTAAGTGCTTGGGAGAGTACAATAGAACAATAATCAGACACATTCCTTGCCCACAACAAGCTGACAGTCTTGGAGTGAGCACTGTGTGGGCACTTAGGGGGCACATGATGAAAAGAACAGACAGTCCCTCAGGAGCTCACAATCTAATAGGGGAGTCAGGCAAGCAAACAAAAGGCACAAAATCCTGGAGCGGGCAAGAGAAAAGAACAACATAGATAAAACTGGTCATTCACGAATATACTCTGGAGATCATGAATAATGGAAGAACTATTAG
This sequence comes from Tachyglossus aculeatus, assembly GCF_015852505.1. Taxonomy (NCBI): domain Eukaryota; kingdom Metazoa; phylum Chordata; class Mammalia; order Monotremata; family Tachyglossidae; genus Tachyglossus; species Tachyglossus aculeatus. The sequence goes on along the minus strand of NC_052079.1, from coordinate 28,751,163 downwards.
CAAGGTCACAGATTATATCAGAAGACAGGATGTTCTGGAGAAAATATATCCTTAGAGTTGCTGTGAATTGGAAATGACTTGACAGTGCTTGATAATAATAATATCATGAATAAATGAACTGACGACATACAACGATATTTGAGTGCTTGCTGAAGAACCCAATGGACTGCAAAAAGGGTTACCACCACCGACAGAGATTTAGATTAAATATCAATCAATCGATGGTATTCGTTGAGTGCTTAAACTATGTGCAGAGTATTAGACTAAGTGCTTGGGAGGGTACAATATAACAAAATTAGCAGACACGTTCCCTAAAATATAAAAGGAAAGATTCCTGCCAGTGGGGTGGATGGTGGGGATGGTGGTTAAATTTTATTGTGAGGGTCCCAGGGTAGGGGGCTAGCATTTGCTTCCTTATGTGGGGGCGGGGGCGGGGGAGTTCACACACACTTTTTTTAAAATGTAGTATTTGTGAAGCATTTAACTAGGCACAAGGCACTGCACAAAGTGCTAGGGGTCATACAAGCTCACAGGCTGGACATAATCCCTGACCCTTGTGGGAATCTCAGTCATCATCCTCATTTGAGATCAGGTAACTCAGGAAAGAGAAGTGACTGGCCCAAGGTCACACAGCACAAAACTGGAGGAGGCTGAATTAGAACCCAGGTCCTTCTGACTTCCAGGTCCATGCTCTATACATAAGGCCACACTGCTTCCTCGCTTCACTTGAGAAAAAAAATATTAAAAACAACAACACCCCCCCCCACCCACCCACTGAACCAAGCACTGAACTAAGCACTGGGGTAGATACAAGCTGTATACCCCATTCACTAATTGACTGACAAGTATGAGTAGCAAGGCTGGGCAGGAGGCACTGTTGGAGCAAGATCACAGACTTTACCTTTTTCTTTTGTTTGTTTTTATGACATTTGTTAAGCACATACTATGTGCCAGGCATTGTATTAGGCACTAGGGTAAATATAAGCTAATTAGGTTGGACACAGTCCCTGTCCCACATGGAGCTCACAGTCTTCATCCCCATTTTACGGATGAGGTAACTGAGGCACAGAGAAGTGAAGTAACTTGCCCCAGGTCATCCAGCACAATAAAAAGTGGTGGAACCGGGATTAGAACTCAGGTCCTTCTGATTCCCAGGCCCAGGCTCTATCCACTAGGCCACGCTACCTACTTTGTTCATATAGGCTTGATCCATTTAAGGGAAACAACAGGAAAAATTCCATTTATTGGCTTAGGAAGTACATAGTGAACAAATCAGAGATAATAAATCTCTCTCATGCCTGATCCCTCAAGGACAATATTTTCTTTCGGTAAACCTATCAACCTCAAAAGACATGGGTTGGATACCTACCACGGTGGGGAAAGGTTTAACTCACCCATTTATTGGGCAGCTAACCTTAGGATAAAGACCTTTCAGGATCATATATTAATGACTGGAAAACATTTTATATGAGACAGTAGCCCGTTAATTTGGAAAGTGAATTCAGATGGGGGTTTTTTCCCAATTTTATTTGAATAAAGAAATGAGAAGCAGCATGGCCTAGTGGGTAGCTCACAGGCCTGAGAGTAAGAAGGACCTGGATTCTAATCCTAGCTCCGCCACCTGTCTGCTGTGTGATCTTGATCAAGTCACTTCAGTTTTCTGTGCCTCAGTTACCTCATCTATAAAATGGGGATTTTGACTATGAGCCCCTTGGAGGACAAGGACTGTGTCCCACCTGACTAGTGTGTACCTACGTCAGCGTTTAGTGCAATGCCCGGCACATAGCAAGCACTTAGACAAATACTATTAAAAAATAATATTGGACAAAGACTGATTTCAGGATCCCATATTCAGGACTGGAATAAATTTTATATGAGAACAATAGGCCTGTCAATTTGGAAAAGGAATTAAGATGGGATTTTTTTTCCTAGCTTCATGTGAATAAACATGAAGGGGGAGGCTGGAGGGGGAGGCGACCCTCAAGGGCAGCCAGTAGTAGGTGCCAGTATGGCTAAGTAGAGTGATATGCTCTTCGATCTTTCTGAGCCACCTGTCTTCATATTACGGATGCAATTACTAAGGCATCCAGAGCCGCAGAGCCAACACACATTTCACTTCAGCATGACCTTCATCTTTGACTTTTTCCAGAAAGATATCATCTCCCATAGCCTGAAATTGAAGGAAGTAAAAACACATTTTAACAGTATTTGTTTTGCGCTCACTACGCGCTGGGCACTGAACCAAGTACCGTTGTGGGTACGAGCTTATGTATTCATCCCCATTTTACAGATGAGGGAACTGAGGCCCAGAGAAGTGAAGTGACTTGCCCAAGGTCACGTGGAAGACAAGTGCCAGGGCCTGGGTGAGAACCCAGGTGCTTCTGACTCCCAGGGCCGTGCTCTTCCTATTAGGCCACGCTGTTTTTATGCTACATCGGGCGGTGACCAGGAAATGGAAATACACTTAAAATGGTTTGAAACATTTCTACCCAAGCATCGCGATGATTATGACTTCTCCTCCCTCTCAGGGACCACTTTTAAACCATTAAACCGGTGATTGTTTCGTCAGATTTGTATTTATGGTTTTTGTTAAGCACTTACTATGCCTCAGGCACTGTTAAGTGCTGGGGTAGATACAACTTTACCACTTTGGACACAACCCTTGTCCCACATGGGGCTCACCGTCTAAGTACAAGGGAGCAGGATTTATTCCCCATTTTACAGTTGAGGAAAATGAGGCCGAGAGAAGCAAAATGATTTGCCCAAGGTCACACAGAGCAGTTAAGTGACAGAAGCAGGATTAGAACACAGGCCCTCTGACTTCCGGGCACAGGCTCTATCCACCGGGCCATGCTGCTTCTTTTGATTAAAATACAACAGATTGAGAGTCACACTTCCTAGTGCACAATATTTTACAGGCCTCCCACAACTTCAACTGATTTCTCTCAGCTCCCTTGGAGAAGCAGTGTGCCTAGAATATAGAGCCCGGGCCTGGGCATCAGATGGACCTGGGTTCTAATCCTGGCTTTACCACATTTCTGCTGTGTGACCTTGGACAAGTCATTTCACTTCTCTGGGCCTCAGTTCCCTCACTTGAAAATGGGGATGAAGAATGTAAGCCCCATGTGCGACAGGGACAGTGTCCTACCTGATTAGCGTATATCTACCCCAGCACTTAGTACAGTGCCTGGGACATATTAAACACTTAATGAATACTAGAAAAAAACAGCATCCCAAAGTATCTGTCAAATAAATACTATATGCTTGGTGTGGTTCTCAAACTTCATGGGTGTGGGAGTCTCTTCTGCTGGTCAGAGAATAGCCATAAATCTCTGCTAATTCAATTCAATCATATTTATTGAGCATTTCCTGTGTGCAAAGCACTATATTAAGCACTTGAGAGAGTACAATGCAGCAACAAGCAGACACATTCCCTGCCCACAATGAACTGATAGTCACGTACTGGTTGAAAAGCAGGGAGTGGGAAGAATACAAAATGGAATCAATAAATCAATAGTATCAATTGAGCGCTTACTATGTGCAGAGCAATGTACTAAGCATTTGGGGGAATACAATGCAATACAATACAACAGAGTTAGTAGACATGTTCCCTGCCCACAGGGAGCTTACAGTTCAGGACAGTCTATAATCAATCAATCAATGGAATTTATTGAGCACTTACTGTGTACAGAGCACAGTACTAAGCACATGGGAGAGTCCAATACAACAGCGTTAGCAGACACATTTTCTGCCCACAATGAGCTTACAGTCTAGACTCCTTTAGGGGTTTCCATCTTTATTTAGGGAATCCCTTAATCGGGAACCAAAAATTAACTACCTGTCAGCCTATCACAAGGTCTACTTGTTTTGTTTTGTTGTCTGTCTCCTTTCTAGACTGTGAGCCCATTGTTGGGTAGGGATTGTCTCTGTTGCTGAATTGTGCTTTCCAAGCCTTTAATACAGTGCTCTGCACATAGTAAGCGCTCAATAAATGCGATTAAATGAATGAATGAACAAATGTTTTCCTTCCTAGGAGATTTAAACCAATTTTTAGTTCTTCAGGGAACTAAAATGAGGGTTAGCCATGAGTCTACATTTGCAGATGGGAGAAAGAGAAATGAAAAGCTTTGTATTACAAATGTAATATAAGAAAAAGGAGATGCTCACCAGTAACTAGGCAGAAATAGGCCTTCACTAGTACTTATTCTAATTACTTTAACTCCTCCCACAGATCTTCTATCTTTGTAATTTTGTCAGTTTTCTGTATTCTCCTGCCTCTGACATGTATCCTTTATGTATTTCCCCCTGTTTGATTTTAAGCTCCTTAAAGTGCCCATCTACCTAAAAAAATTAGCCGTGTCCAAAATGGTGGGTGGGGGAATAAGAAGAGGGGTGAAAAAACAGGGGTTTGAAATATCTATACACTAGGAAATCTACCACTAAATAAGTAATTGAGAACTGCTTTATTGAATGAAAATGAAGGCATCACCATTGAGAAGCAGTGTGGCCGAGTGGATAGAGCCTAGGCCTGGGAGTCCAAAGGACCTGGGTTCTAATCCTGGCTCTGCCACTTTTTGTCTGTCGGGTGCAAGTCACTTTATTTCTCTGGGCCTCAGATACCACATCTGTGAGATGGGACTGAAGACTGTGAGCCCCATGTGGGACATGAACTGTGTCCAACCTGATCAGCTTGTATCTACCCCAGTGCTTAGTACAGAGGCAGACATAAAGTAAGCACTTAAGCAAAACCTTACAAAAATAAAATGAAAACCTGACATCTACGCTCACCTCAGAGATCAATAGTAAAGTTTCTTCCTCAAAGCCAAAGGCTTTCACCCAATCTTCAATATCTTTCTGAGCTTTTAAATTATTTTCCAAGGAAAGGATGTCTACTGAGATTCGATGAGCTGGAACAAAAGCCTGGAAAACAGAGTCAGAGGGAGATGGAGGAGAGTGGCTTTTGAATAAATAATCAAACAGAAAGTCATTTTTGTTGTTGTTAGGATACTTAGTCAACTAGCCAGCTGGGTGATATAAAAAAAATTGCTTCCTGAAGAGAGAAGTGCTGTGTCTCATAATGTAATTGTCTGAGGTTCTGGAATTCCCTAATTCTCTGAATGATATGCTACCTTATACTATCTTTAGTTTTCTTGGTTTAAAAATAGTTTCCTTTTTTTTTTTTAGTATCTGTTAGACACTTACTACATGACAGGCACTGAACTAAGCGATGTTAGATCCAAGCTAAAATGGTTGGACAGTTCCTGTCCTACATGGAGGTTACAGTCACAATCCTCATTTTACCAATGAGGGAACTGTGGCCCAGAAAAGTGGCGGAGTTGGGATTAGAACCCAGGTCCTTCCGACTCCCAAGCCTGGGCTCTACTCATTAAGCCATGTGACTTCTCTGCCATTGTTTGACTGAATATACCCCTCACTGCCTCTATGTTTTTGGTGTTTAGTTCTAAGTGGGACAGGGCAGGGAGGATTCCAGGGACAGAACTCCAGAGGAGCAGCATTGCCTAATGGATAGCGCGTGGGCTTAGGAGTCAGGGGACCTGGGTTCTCATCCCAGCTCCACCACTTGTCTGCTATGTGACCTTGGGCAAGTCACTTCTCTGTGCTTCAGTTAACTCATCTGTACCATAGAGATTAAGCCTATGAGCTCCACGTGGGACATGGTCTGTGTCCAACCTGATTAGTTTTTATCTACTCCAGCACTTAGTACAATGCCTGGCATATAGTAAGCACTTAATAAATACCATTTAAAAAAAATTGGGGGCTGTTGGACTTGGTAACGGCTTGATTCCTTTAATACAATGTTTTGCCATTCTTAACATTATTGTTTTGCTGTTTCTATCTCCCTCCAACTTAAAGACTGGGAGCCCCATGTGGGACATGGACTGTGTCCAACCTGTTTAGCTTCAAAGCACTCAATCCCCTTGCACCCTCAGACTTCACCTCACTGCTCTCCTACTACAACTCAGCCTGCACACTTCTCTCCTCTAATGCCAACCTTCTCACTGTACCTCCACCTAATCTATCTCACCACCAACCCCTCACCCACATCCTGCTTCTGGCCTTGAACACCCTCCTTCATCCTATCTGACAGACAATGACTCTCACCGCCTTTGAAGCCTTATTGAAGGCACATCTCCTTCAAGAGGCCTTCCCTGGCTAAGCCCTCCTTTCCTCTTCTCCCACTCCCTTCTGTGTCATCCTGACGTGCTCCCTTTATTCATCCCCCCTCCCAGCCCTTATGTCCATATCTGTCATTTATTTATATTAATTTCTGCCTCCCCCCTCTAGACTGTAAGCTCAATGCGGGCAGGGAATGTGTCTTCTTGTTGCATTTACCCTCCGAAGTGCTTAATATAGTGCTTTGCACACAGTAAGGACTCAACAAATACAATATAAGCTAATTCACTGAATCTACCCCAGCACTTAATACGGTGCCTGGCACCCTTAACAAAAACCATTTGAAAAAAAGACTTACATTGGGAGTTCCAGGTGGAACAGGGACTGTGCCCAACATGATTATCTCATATCTACCCTTGTGTTTAGTACAGTGCTTGGCACATAAGAAGTGCTAAAACACCATTATAATCTTATTACTCCATTTCAATCTTTCCTTATCTGTCCACTGCCAATCTTGAGCACCTCAACTATTCTTAGACTGTAAGCCCCCAAGGGTCCAGGAAGTGGGTTTGAACTCTTTGGGGGTACTTGTTAAGCACTTACTATGTGTCAAGCATTGCTCTAAGTGCTGGGGTAAGTACAAGTTGATTAGATCAGACACCATCACTGTCCTGCATGGGACTCACAGTTTAAGTAGGGGGGAGAACAGGTATTTAATCTCCATTTTACAGTTGGTAAACTGAGGCACAGAGAAATGGAGTGACTTGCCCAAGGCCACACAGCAAGCCAATGACAGACCCAGGATTAGAACTCACAGTTTAAGTAGGGGGGAGAACAGGTATTTGATCTCCATTTTACAGTTGGGAAACTGAGACACAGAGAAGTGGAGTGACTTGCCCAAGGCCACACAGCAAGTCAAACTCCCAGGCCCTTGCTCTTTCCACTTGGCCACCCACTGTCCCTTTTTTTGGTATTTGTTAAACACTTCCTATGTGCCAGGCACTGTACAAACCGCAGGGGTAGATACAAGCTAATCAGGTTGGACACAGTAAATGCCCACATGGGGCTCACAGTTTTAATCCCCATTTTACATGTGCATGAACTGAGGCCCAGAGAAGTGAAGAGACTTGCGTGACGTCACCCAGCAGACATGTGGTGGAGTCAGGATGAGAACCCAGGTCCTTCTGACTCCCAGGCCTGAGCTCTAGCCACAAGCCTAAGCTGCTTCTCTTGTTTGTGGGATTCGGAGTTTGCCCTTGTCTGGACCCCACCTTGCTTTGCATTTTCACTAACGCTTTCTCCCTTTACCTGGCTCTTAAAAGGAGGAACACACATTAGCCCGGAACTCCATCAATCTTTCCGGGACCCTGATTTCGACGGAAGAGCCAACTCATTTCCCTCCTGCTGGGAGGCCCAGAAAACCCATGAGGCCTTCCTCCATTTCCTGGCCATGACATCAGCCACTCTCTGCTTCCGGAAAAAACCTTGTGCAAGGTCGATTCGAGCTGTTCTGGCTTTTGGGGGAACACAAGAGAGTGTCTCTTCCCGATGACGTCAAAGGGAATCTGAAAGGTTGGTCTGCTGAGGGGAATCTGTTCAGTGGAGGGGATAAGGAGCAGCATGGCCTAGTGGCAAGAGCACGGGCTTGGGAGTCAGAGGTTTGGAGTTCTAATTCCAGCTCCGCCAATTGTCTGCTGTGTGACCGTGGGCAAGTCACTTGGCTTCTCTGGACCTCAGTTACTCTACCTGTAAAATGGGAATTAAGATTGTGAGCCCCATATGAGCCATGGACTGTGTCCAACCTGAATAGTTTGTATCCACCCCAGTGCTCAGTCCAGTTCTTGGGACAGAGTAAGCGCTTAGCAAATGCCATTTTTTAAAAAAAATCAATGGGATTTGCTGAACATTTATTATATAATAATAATTATGATGTTTTTTGTTAAGCACTTACTATGTGCAAAGCACTGTTCTAAGCTCTGGTGGGTTGCAAGGTGATCAGGTTGTCCCACGTGGGGCTCACAGTCTTAATCCCCATTTTACAGATGAGGGAACTGAGGCACAGAGAATCAATCAATCAATCGTATTTATTGAGCACTTACTGTGTGCAGAGCACTGTACTAGGCACTTGAGAAGTTAAGAGAAGTTAAGTGACTTGCCCAAAGTCACACAGCTGACAATTGGCGGAGTCAGGATTTGAACCCATGGCCTCTGACTCCAAAGCCCGTGCTCTTTCCACTAAGCCACACTGCTTCTCATTATATGCAGAGCACTGGACTAAGCGCTTGGAATAGTACAGTACAACAGAGTTAACATGCACTATTCCTGTCTGTAATGAACTTCCAACCTAGAGGGGGACATGGAATTACTAAGTGAATTAGTAATTTATAATATGTCATTTAAAGATATGGACCTAAATTCTGTAAGGGGCCGTATGTGGGGTACGGAAAGGCCGAGAAGCCTCTGGTTCTTTAAAGGGCTCTGGTTCTTTAAAGGGTGTGGACAGTAACATACAGGCCATTTGGTGGAAACATAGCCTTAGCAGACATTCCTTGTTCATTTTGAGGAACAAGGAAGAGAACTTTCAAAATACCAGTGTGAAAAGTACCTTCTGGGTTAGGAAATCCTTTGTAGCTGTTAAATTTTACTGCCGTCCATTGAGAATATGTCAACAATTCTCTGGGCCTAAGATGACCTTATCTGAGAATCCAGATATGTATGGGAATGATTGAAAGGGGGATTATGTAAGGGGGAGGAGGGGAGCTACTGTATGGGTATAAATGTAACTGAAAAAGTATCTTCTGAGTCTTAAACTATTCACCTCCCCGAGGTGTGGTGCTTGACCATCCTGCAAAATAAAATTTAGACACTGTCCAAATCATATGTGCATCTCATTGACCATGCAGAGCAATGAACAGGCATAATTTTACATGCAACATGCCCCTTTGAAGGGCACCTAGTTGAAAGACTGGGTTTCTAGGAGTGGGGGCTGTAGGATCAGGGAAGGAAGAGGCTGAAGCTATTAAGGAGGTGGGGATTTTCAGCTGCACATGTTAAAAGGATCTGGGTAAACACTGTTCATTATAGACACCTGTAACCCATTCACATACTCCTTGAGGATCAGGTCTAAATCTCATCTAATGCTTTCTCAATGCTTAGTACATTGCTTTGCACCCAGGGGGATATGCAATAAATATGAATGAATGACTCAATCAATCAATAAATCAATGAATGAACTCAAGCTCTTCCCTGAGGCCTCCCCAGTCTCCACTCCCACTATCCCCTCTGCTCTGCCTCTCCTTTTACTTTTTTGTTCCCTTTTTAATGGTATTTGTTAAATGCTTTCTATGCTGTCTGGGTGCTGCCGTGGACACAAGATAGTTGGGTTGGACACAGTCTCTGTCCCACATGGGGCTCACACTTTTGATTCCCCACTTTACAGACAAGGTGACCTGAGTCCAGAGAACCGAAGCTTCTTACCCAGGACCACACAGTAGACTGGTATCAGAGCCAGGAGTGCACCTAAGATCTGAGCGGTGACAGTTCACTGCCTATGGTCAAAGTGGTTGAAGATTTAGCTTTGAGAAAACCAGACCAATTTAGGATGAAAGTTTCTTCTAGGAGGGTGCAGAGACCCTGGAAATCCAGAGAAAGTGAAGCCCAAAATGGAGTAAAAAACATGATGTGAACTGGACCATGGAAAATCAAGAGGCAAGCCTGCATTGTAAATTAATGCCAAGGAGCTTCTCATAACTTGGAAATATCACCAAAAGAGGTCTCTGGTGATGGCTGGAAATTGTGAGGAAGAACACGTAGGACAAGGAATAGCCTCTAGACTGTATGCTCGTTGTAGGCAGGGAATGTGTCTGCTACTTCTCTTAATGATGATGATGATGATTTTTATTATGGTATCTACCCCAGCAGTTAGTACAATGCCTGGCACATAGTAAGCACTTAAATACCAAAAAAAGGGGCTATAGACTTTCACCAGGAAATCCAATGCAGTGGCAACAACTGTGGTGTCCTTGAACCTGGAAGCAACCCGTGGACTGTGTCCACCTGATTATCTTGAATCTACCCCAGTGCTTGGCACATAGCATTTAACACACTCCATAATAAATAAACAAACAAATGAGCAAATAGGCAACAGTGACAGCAGAGGGAGCCTGGCAAAAGTGGGCTTAATCTGGAAAGGCTTCTTGGAGGAAATGTGACCTTAATAATGCTCTGAAGGTGGAGAAAGTGGTGGTCTGGAGTATATGGAGAGGAAGGGAGTTCCAGACAAGGGGGAGGATGTATGAGAGGGGTCGTCCATTTGCAGTGAGATAGGCGAGATGGGGGCACCGTGGGGAAGCTGGGGTTTAGGAGGCTGAGCATGTGGGCTGGACTGAAGAAATAATAATAAAAATGATGGCATTTGTTAAGCGCTTACTATGTGCAAAACACTATTCTAAGCACTTGGGGGATACAAGGTGATCAGGTTGTCCCACGTGGGGCTCACAGTCTTAATCCCCATTTTACAGATGAGGTGACTGAGGCACAGAGAAGTTTAGTGGCTTGCCCAAGGTCACACAGCTGACAAGTGGTGGAGCGGGATTCAAATCCATGACCTCTGACTCCCAAGCTCTTTCCACTGACCCACGCTGCTTCTCTGCTGAAGTAGGTTGTATGTCTGTAGGTTGTATGTCTCCAGAATGCGCTTTAGAAAGCCTCTGGCTTCAAATTATTTACTTTTTGGTTGATTTGCCGAAATTACAAAAAAGTTGCCTGAACCGACAACAACGATTAACATGTATCTTGGGGAAAAGGCCTCTACAATGATTTTTTTCTTGAGGTCTACATCGCCACCTAGTGTAAATATGTAACTTTCCACTTTCAAATTCCAGCTATTGGCAAAGCATATTTTCACAGAAACACAATAGTCTATGGGGATGATGAAAAGTTCTTTCAGCAACATTTTTCCACATTTTCCCCAGTTACTGAACCACGGTCCAGTGTATTAATGATATACAGCATGTATTCATCTTATTTAGAGAAATTTAACACTTCAAATACCTTAGCAAGCCCAATCAATCGAAATTTTTAAAATGATATTTGTTAAGCACCTACTATGTGCCAGGCACTGAACTAAGCTCTAGAATAGGTAAAAGCTAACCAGATTGGTCACAATTCATGATCCATAGGTGCCTCACAGTCTTAATCCCATTTTATGGATGAGGTAACTGAGGCACAGAGAAGCTAAATGACTTGCCCATGGCCACACAGCAGACAAATGATTAGAGAAGTGAGCTGGGGTTAGAACTTGGGTCCTTCTGACTCCCAGACCTTTGCTCTATCCACTAGGTAACATTGTAATACATCAGTCAATAGTATTTATTGAGCACCTATTGTGAAGACCACTGTTCCAAGTGGTATTAACTATGTAAGTACTCAACTATTAGTCTGCAGAAGGGTTGATGCAGGGGCAAGCCCTGTGGGAGAAACAGAGAGCCTCCAAGGGAGAGACTATGTGGCCTCATGGAAAAAGCAAGGGGTTTCTTCTCACAGCTTCATCTACCAACTCTAGGCGAATGATTCCCAAATCTACCTCTCCGGCACAACACTCTCTCCTCCCCAGCAGACTCACAGTTCCTGGATCCTCCAGGACTTCTCCAGTTGGAGCTGTCCCCGACACCTCAAACTGAAAATGTCCAAAATAGAACTGCTCATCTTCCCACCCAAAGTCTGTTCACCCCCTGACTTACTTATCACTGTAGAAAATACCGCCACCCTCCCTTTCTCACAAGTCGTTAACCTTGCCTTTATTTTGAACACCTCTTTCACTTGATCCACATATCCAGTCTATCATCAAATTCTGTTGGATCTACTTTGGCAACAGCTCACTACCCCATTGCTACAAGTATTTATCACATCCCACTTTGACCCCTGCATGCCATCTCCTGAGAAACCTCCAATATAATAATAATCATCAGAATAATGACATTTATTAAGTGCTTACTATGTGCAAAACACTGTTCTAAGTGCTGGGGAGGTTACAAGGAGATCAGGTTGTCCCACGGGGGGCTCACAGTCTTAATCCCCATTTTACAGATGAGGGACTGAAGCCCAGAGAAGTTAAGTGACTTGCCCAAAGTCACACAGCTGACAAGTGGTGGAGCTGGGACTCGAACCCCTGACCCTTGACTCCAAAGCCCGGGCTCTTTCCACTGAGCCACACTGCTTCTCTCTGGTTACACATCCCCTCTCTGCATCAACAGAAATTCCTGCACAATGGCTTTAAGGCCCTCAATCAGCTAGGAGATCTTACCTCACTGATCACCTACTACAACCCAACTTGCAGACTTTGCTCCACTGTACTTTAATCTGATCTCTTTCACACATGCTCCATCTGGCCTGAAACTTCCCACACCTCGTATATGACAGACCACTGTTCTATCTTCAAAGCTGTACTAAAATTGTATCTCCTGCAAGAGGACTTCCCTAATTTCCCTCCCTATTCACTCTCCCTTCTGCTACATCTATTTCCAAGGGTCTGTATGCCTTAAAAAACTTGGATAATCCCTCACCCCAGCCCTACAGCACTTATGAACCCTTATACTCTCTACTAAACTCAACTCGCTCACTCCCCTCTCCCTTAGTCAATCTTGTGCCGCTAACCTATAGACCTGGATCAATTCCTCAGTCTGCTTCCTTCATTCGTATGCATGAGCCTCGGCGCCCTGCTGGTGGAAATTCAGATATCAGGCTGATCTTTTCCACTTCATGTTCATCCTTGAGAACTTGGTGTCAAACACTGTTCTAAGTGCTGGGGTAGGTACAAGTTCACTAGGCCAGACAAAGTCCCTGTCCTATATGAGGCTGAGGAGAACGGGGATCCCCATTTTACAGTTGAGGAAGCTGAGGCACAGATAACTGAAGTGACTTGCCCAAGGTCATACGACAAGCAATTGGCAGAGCTGGGATTAGAACCCTCCTGTCTCTCCCCACTGCAGTCTATACTTCACTCTGCTGCCCGGATTATCTTTGTACAGAAACACACTGGGCATGTCACTCCCCTCCTCAAAAATCTCCAGTGGTTTCCTATCAACCTTCAAATTAAGCAAAAACTCCTCACTTTCGGCTTGAAAGCTCTCCATCACCTCACCCCCTCCTACCTCACCTCCCTTCTCTCCTTCTACAGCCCAGCCTGCACATGCCACTCCTTTGCCGCTAACCTCCTCACTGTGCCTCATTCTCGCCTGTCCAGCCGGGGACCCCTGGCCCACGTCCTACTTCTGGCCTGGAATGTCCTCCATCCACACATCTGCCAAACTAGCTCTCTTCCTCCCTTCAAAGCCCTATGGAGAGCTCACTTCCTCCAGGAGGCCTTCCCAGACTGAGCCCCCCTTTTCCTCTCCTCCTCCTCCCCTTCCCATTGCCCCCCCACCCTATCCCTTTCCCCTCCCCACAGCACTTCTGTATATTTGTACACATTTATTATTCTATGTATTTTGTTAATGATGTGTATACAGCTGTAATTCTATGTATTCTGATGGTATTGACATCGGTGTACTTGGGTTGTTTTTTTTTTTTGTCTGGCTCCCCCTTCTATTGTTGGGTAGGGACCGTCTCTATTTGTTGCAGATTTGTACTTCCTAAGTGCTTAGTATAGTGCTCTGCACACAATAAGCACTCAGTAAATACGATTGAATGAATGAATCTAAAAGGACCCACTTTTTAGAGGAAATTACTAGAGGGAATAAAAGGCCATACTGGGATGAACACGGGAGGTAGCATTCCACCTCGGCTATCTCAAGCATGGTGTAGGCTGCAGTTTAAGCAAGAGACACTTGTTTTTTTTCAAATGTTCAATTCCCCTCCACTATTTTCCATTGCCTTCAGAGGCTTTGCCTTGAGAAACTCTTTGCCTTGAGAAACTTGAAAACTCCTCTCATAAAATAAATTATGAAGAATTATCCATTTCATTTAATCCGTGAGCATTAAGATTGTTAAAGAAAAATTGAACAAAATATTTTGGCAGCACAGTTAATACTATAGTGTATTACTCTTGAAAGTTTCTTGGTTTATCCACGCAGTTTTAGCTACAGAATTAAACATTTAACTCTATAACAGTCACAGGATGCTGTATGTGTGTATGTGCTCAACATGTCGAAGACTGAGCTCCTTGTCTTCCCTCCCAAACCTTGTCCTCTCCCTGACTTTCCCATCTCTGTTGACGGCACTACCATCCTTCCCATCTCACAAGCCCGCAACCTTGGTGTCATCCTCGACTCCGCTCTCTCATTCACCCCTCACATCCAAGCCGTCACCAAAACCTGCCAGTCTCAGCTCTGCAACATTGCCAAGATACGCCCTTTCCTCTCCATCCAAACTGCTACCCTGCTCATTCAAGCTCTCATCCTACCCCGTCTGGACTACTGCACCAGCCTTCTCTCTGATCTCCCATCCTCGTGTCTCTCTCCACTTCAATCCATACTTCATGCTGCTGCCCGGATTATCTTTGTCCAGAAACGCTCTGGGCATATTACTCCCCTCCTCAAAAATCTCCAGTGGCTACCAATCAATCTGCGCATCAGGCAGAAACTCCTCACCCTGGGCTTCAAGGCTGTCCATCACCTCGCCCCCTCCTACCTCACCTCCCTTCTCTCCTTCTACTGCCCAGCCCGCAACCTCCGCTCCTCCACCGCTAATCTCCTCACTGTACCTTGTTCTCGCCTGTCCCGCCGTCGACCCCCGGCCCACGTCATCCCCCGGGCCTGGAATGCCCTCCCTCTGCCCCTCCGCCAAGCTAGCTCTCTTCCTCCCTTCAAGGCCCTGCTGAGAGCTCACCTCCTCCAGGAGGCCTTCCCAGACTGAGCCCCTTCCTTCCTCTCCCCCTCGTCCCCCTCTCCATCCCCCCATCTTACCTCCTTCCCTTTCCCACAGCACCTGTATATATGTATATATGGTTGTACATATTTCTTACTCTATTTATTTATTTATTTATTTATTTTACTTGTACATTTCTATCCTATTTATTTTATTTTGTTGGTATGTTTGGTTCTGTTCTCTGTCTCCCCCTTTTAGACTGTGAGCCCACTGTTGGGTAGGGACTGTCTCTATGTGTTGCCAATTTGTACTTCCCAAGCGCTTAGTACAGTGCTCTGCACATAGTAAGCGCTCAATAAATACGATTGATTGATTGATTGATTGATTGTTTTGGTTTTTTTGCCAGAAGGGAGAGGAAATCGGATTTTCACAACAGATTGTGTGGTTCCCCACTAGTGGCTAATCAGCAAGACGCTGCACTGTAATGCTTCATTCTGTGGGAGATTTAGCTTTATTGGGTCTTTGTAAAATTTACTGTAATTTTACTGTGTAATTTTATTATAAAATTAAACTTCTGAAATAGCTACAGGATGTATATGTATGTGTGTGTGTGCACATTATGAGCTGGAAAAATAAGATTATCTCAATAAATTATGATTCATTCTCTGGTTGATCTGTAAAATGCTTGAGTCTAATAAGAAAATTAACCATATAATTTGAAACTATTTTATTTTTAATCCTTTAAAATCATACTTCTGTTTTTTTTTTTTATTTGTGACGTTTTTTCTTCCTCTTACCATCTAGCAGTAGCAAATGCCAAATTAACAAATTTGAGTCTTAAGTCCAGGCTTGGCCAACTTCTCATTTCCCCATCCTATTCAACCTACTTCTGCAACACTTTTGCACTTGGATCTGTCCCCATTAAGCTCGCTGATACTCATCCTGCCCCAACCCCACAGCATTTATGCACATATCTTTATACCCCTCCATTTTCCCTCTCTGTAATTTATTTTAATATCTGTTTTCCCCACTAGATTGTGAGCTCCTTGAGGTCAAGGATCATGTCTAACAACGCTACTGTACTGTGCTCCCAAGAGCTTACTTATGTATTTATTGAGAGCTTACTGTGTGCAGATCACTGTACTAAGAACCTGGAAAGTACAATTCAGCACTAAAGAGAGACAATCCCTGCCCACACCGGGATGACAGTTTAGAAGGGGGAGACAGACATCAAAACAAGTAAACAGGCATCAATATAAACAAATAGAATTACAGATATATACACATCAAAACAAGTAAACAGGCATCAATATAAATAGATTTATAAATATATATATATATACATCAAAACAAGTAAATAGGCATCAATATAGATAAATATAATTATAGATATGTACATATTTACAAGTGATGTGGGGCAGGGAGAGGGGGGTAGAGCAAAGGGAGCTTAGTACATAAGACTTTGCACCCAGTAAATGCTCAATAAATATCATTTATTGGTTGATTGATTTCAACACATCTTGAGCCTGGGAGTCAGAGTACTTGGGTTCTAATCCCGGCTCCACTACATACCTGCTGTGTGATCTTGGACTAGTCACTTAACTTCTTTGGGCCTCAGTTCTTGTGTCAGCAAAATGGGGATTCAATACATTGTCTCCCTTCTACTTGAGCTGTGACCCCATGTGAGATATGATTATCTTGTATCTACCTCAGTGCTTAGTACAGTGCTTGGTACATAGTCAGCACTCAACAAATACCACAATTATTATTAACTGCTTGGGTTAAGTTCTTACGCCATTGACTTCTTGCAGCATTTGAGCCACCTGACTACTACCTGCAGACTATTGCTTCCAATCAATCAATGGTATTTTTTGAGCACTTACTGTGTGTGCAGAGCACTGTATTAAGAGTGTGCAGAGTATTGTGTGCAGGGTACTGTACTAAGAGTGTCAAGAGTACTGTACCAAGAAAAGCAGAGTGGCCTGGTGGATAAAGCATGGGCCAGAAGGAGCTGGGTTCTAATCCCAGCTCTGCCACTTGTCTGCTGAGTGTCTTTGGGCAAGTCACTTAACTTCTCTGTGCTTCAGTTACCTCATCTGTAAAATGGGGATTAAGGCTATGAACCCCATGTGGGACAGGGACTGTGTCCAACCTGATTAGCTTGCATGTACCACAGCACCGAATACAGTGCTTAACACATAGTAGGCACTTAACAAATGCCATGAAAACAACAACAACAAAACTAAGCAACAACAAAACTAAGCACTTGGGAAAGTACAGTTCTATGGAGTTGGTAGATACCTTCCCTGCCCACAATGATGCTACAGTCTAGAGGGGAAGACAGACATTAATTCATTCATTCAATTGTGTTTATTGAGCACTTACTGTGTGCAGAGCACTGTACTAAGCACTTATTAATATAAAGAAATAATTTGTAGATAAGTGCTATGGGGCCGAGGGTGGGGTGAATACCAAATGCCCAGAGTTCACAGATCCAAACGCAAATCCAAAGCCAAACAGGGTTACTAGCTTGTGTTTTTTGTGGTCTGCTTTAAGGTCAAGAAACTCTGACTTGCATCTATATGAAACATGGTGGATAAATGTGTCGCTGCTGCACAGTCGATCTGTGTAAGACAATGCACAGAATGCATGTAGAGTGCTCTGAATATAGTAAGTATGATTAACTGATTGATTGGTTGACATACGTGGCAAACTGTAGCATTATTGCACAGTGTAGAATACTGAAAGAACTGCTGCATTAAAAATTCAGCAGTGCTAGTATGGGAAAGCACTAAAAGAGGTTTGCTGTTCTTCAGGGGATTGTGACTCTGAAAGACAGAGACGTTGGAGAATACTGTTTAGGGGGATGAGAAATCAACAGTGTGGTTGAGTGGAAAAAGCATGGGCTTGGGAGTCAGATCACCTGGGTTGTAATCCTGGTTCTGCCACTTACCTTCTGTATAACCTTGGGCAGGTCACGTAACTTCTCTGTGTCTTAGTTCCCTCTTCTGCAAAATGGGTATTCAATACCTGTTCTCCCTCCTACTTAGACCGGCAGCCCCTCATGGACCTGATTATCTTGTATCTACCTCAGTGTTTAGTATAGTCCTTGGCATAAAACAAACATTTACCAAATACCTCAGTTATTATTATTAAAGCCAGCTTCTCTCTCAAGTGTCATTCTATCTTTACTGGGAAGTCACTTAATCACTTTGTAGCTCAGGTGTCCCACTGAAGCAATGAGGCTAATTATGTAATCAATAATAGATCAACTGATCTCTTGTCAGAGAAACATCATGGCCAACAGTGGAAGTGATTGAAGTAGAAGTGTCTAAAACCAACCCATTTTAGGCAGGTTGAAGGGAAGCAGGCATTCTGACCACTGTGTCTCCTTCTCTTGGGGTTCTTCTCACTCCTCCCCACATTCCCCATTTCCTCTTCCACTTTTCACCTCCTCTCAGTGTTTGGCTATCCCAACCACCTTACCTTTACCTCTCCTCAACACTGCTGCCTATTTCTTATTACTATTTCTTTGCTTTCCCCATTTGATTTCCCGTGCCTGCCAGCTCTTCCTACCCATGGATACCTGCAACTGCTTGATCTCCCCTTCCACCTGTACCTTACTCTAAAAGTCTCTCCAGTTCCAGTGACTCTCCTTTTTAATACACTTTTTGGCTTTACCCACTTCTTCCCAGAAGCCACTGCTTCTGCTTGTCACCTTCCACGTGACATCCATTTGACCTGTCCTTTTCTTCTTCTATCTTCTTCTTCTCTTCCTTTCCTTCTTTTTTTTGTCCTTTTTTTTCATTTTTTCCAACTGTTACTGCTCCTGCTTCTGTCATCATCATCGTCATCAATATCATCGTCACTTCTTTCTTCTGTTTTCTTTTTCCCATTATTCTCAGGGCTGCAATATCTTCTGTGCTTTCTCCATATTCTGATGGCTTTGCATAGTCTTAAAGAGGATTTACGAGAGACCTTCCCTTCAACCTAGTTTGGGGCTCAAAATTCACTAGATTGTATAGCTCCTTGAGAGCAGGGATCATGTCTACCAGTTCTTGTGTAGTCTTCTAGTACAGTGCTCTGCACGCAGTAAATGTTTAATATGCACTATAACTACCAGTATTGCTCCCAAACTACTATTCCCCCCACTTGTCTTCTGTGTGACCTTGGGTAAGTCAGTTGACTTCTCAGTGGCTCAGTTACCTCAGCTGTAAAATGAGGATTAATACTGTGATTAATACAAATCAATACAGGAATTTGTCCAACCTGATAAACTTATAGCTACCTCAGGACTGAGGAAGCAGCATGGCTTACTGGAAAGAGTCTGGGCCTGGGAGTCAGAGGACCTGGGTTTTAATCCCGGCTCTGCCACTTGTCTGCTGTGTGACCTTGGGAGAGTCACTTCACTTCTCTGGGCCTCAGTTTCCTCACCTGAAAAATGGAGTTTCAATCCCTGTTCTCCTACCTACTTATTCTGTGAGCCCCATGTGGGACCTGATGATCTTGTATCTACCCCAGAGCTTAGAACAGTACTTGGCACATAGTAAGCATTTAACAAATATCACAAGTTATTATTATAATTATTATTACAGTGCCTGGCACATAGCAAGTGCTTAACAAATACTCCCGCCCCCCCCACCCCCCCGCCCTTAGTTCAGGGCTCTAAACATAATAAGCACTCAACAAATACTATTGATTGATTGATTCCTGAGAGTCCGGTGCCAGTCTCTCTATTTACCTGGGTGAGAATAGCTATTCTGAGTAAAGTGGCAATGGGTAGGGGAGGACACTAGCGGTTCAATCAGTTAATGGTAGTTATGGAGTGCTTACTGTGTGAATAGCACTGTACTAAGTGCTTGGGAGAGTACAATGCATTGTGTGCACAGAACTGTACTAGTTCATGGGAGAGTACAATTCAGTAAAATTACAAAGCAGCATGGCATAGTGGAAAGAACACAGTCCTGGGAGTCGGAGAACCTGAGTGCTAACCCTGGCTCCACCGTTTACTTGCTGTGTGACCTTGAGCCCTTAATTTCTCTGTGTCTCAGTTTCCTCATCTGCAAAATACGGATTCAATACCTATTCTTTCTCCTACTTAGACTGTGAGCCTGCTGAGGGAGAGGGTCTATGTCTGACAGCATTTTCTTTATCTACCTCAGCTCTTAGTATAGTACTTGACACAGAGTAAGTGCTTAACAAATAATGCCATTATCATTATTATTAGAGTGGGAAGAAACATTCCCTTTCCTCAAGGAGCTTACAGTCTAGTGAAGGCAGTTTTTTAAGGTTCCGGTCAGACATTTGTTCTACTCACAACCCCAACCCCAGTGCCCCACCTCCCTTTTGCCCTCCAGGAAGTAGAGTAAATTGAGGCTAAAGCTAATTCAAATGATTAAAAGTTCAAATGAGCAACTGATCAGAATGCTAATAAAATCTGGTTTTACTACCTTGGAAGGACACTTACCCACTTATGATCAGTGATTGAAATTACTTAATTGCTTGTCTGTTGTACTCTCCTAAATGCTTAGTACAGTGCTCTGCACACAGTAAGCCCTCCATAACTAACATTGATTGATTAAGTGACTTCACCTTAGCTCGTCCAACTAAGCAATTTGGAAAGCAGATTTCTGGATGTCAGCTTTCTAATGGTGCAAATTCATTCATTCATTCATTCAATCATATTTATTGAGTGCTTACTGTGTGCAGAGCACTGTACTAAGCGCTTGGGAAGTACAAGTACAAGTACAAGCAAATAATTCCTATCCTATCCTTGCTACCTTAGTGGGAATGCAGGGACAAGATGATTTCTTGAGGAAAGGGGACTGTGACATCTGACCAATGCACTGAAAATGACTTATCTGAGCTGTTTGAACACTTTCAGTGTAGAGACAATGTAATGAAAACATTTGTCCAATGTTTAATTGTCGGCAAGCCACCTGATGGCTATTAACTCGAGGTTGCAATAAACCTTCCTGGGGTGCTTTTGGACAGCCTGATGTTGTCCGAGGTGAAGGATTTCATTCACTATTTACCCAATATTCAGAGCTTTTTGGCTTCATAATTGGCTAGATGCATTATTAGTGGAGTGAAATTTGGACTCCATAAGCACTGCAGTTGGCAGACATTTCCAAAGTTGGGCTTTAATGGCAGGATTTCTTGGTATTTCTTTGAGTAATCTTTACTTGCAGCTTTACATCAAGCAGGTGTGGGATAGAGATGATATCTCCAAGGCAACTGTGTCAGGGAATTTGAACACTTAGAAACTGAAGGGAGATTTTCAAGAGTCCAGCAGGGTGTGAGGGCTCAATCTGTTCAATCTCTTTTAGAAGGAAGGTGGTTTTATTCAACCTATCAAATTAAAAAGGAGGCTCCTATTTCCTGAACTTCTCTGGCTTCATTTCAGCCCAAAGCTGCAGAGTGACAACTCAGGGTTGTCCAGCAACTTCCTCCTGACCACCAAACTCTTTACTGGTTCTTGCATATTTAAGTGTCATCTGGGATTTTTGTGTAGCACTTAGAACAATTCATTCACTCATTCAATCATATTTATTGAGCACTTACTGTGTGCAGAGCACTGTACTAAGCACTTGGGAAGTACAAGTTGGCAACATACAGAGATGGTCCCTACCCAACAACGGGCAATGCTTGACTCATAGTAAGTGCTTAACAAATGCCATTATTATTATTATTATCATTATTATTATTATTATTTGGAAATATGAGAGGACTGATTTACCTTTACTGGGAGAGATCACGAACTCATTTCCATGCCCGAAAACAGAGCCGGTGGTCACACATTGGTTTCTGATTCCATAGAGCAGATGAATATTGGTGGCTCAGCAAGGAGTTTTTACAGGATATGAGGGTTAAGGGACTCTGGTTAGTGTTAAATATCCTTTCCCTTCTGGAGCAGGCTAAATTTGCTTCAGAGATTTACATGGCTGCACCTCCCTGTATAGTTGTAGGAAAACATTTGCTTTTGGTTTCGGTGACCAAAAGATTTGGGAGTTTTACCTTTGTGGTTTTGGGCTATGCCATCAGATCTACTGGAATAGCTCCAGGGCCGCCATAGACGCCGGGGACTCCGTTCCCGAGAGGCCCGCCCGCCATCACACCACGAGGCCTTGCTGCTCCCAGAAGGATCCTCTCCTCAGAGCGCCGCCATTGACGCCCGGGACTCCGTTCCCGAGAGGCCCGCCCGCCCGCCATCACACCCCGAGACGCCCGGGACTCCGTTCCGGAGAGGCCCGCCCGCCATCACACCGCGAGGCCTTGCTGCTCCCGGAAGGCTCCTCTCCTCAGAGCGCCACCACAGACGCCCGGGACTCCGTTCCTGAGAGGCCCGCCCGCCATCACACCGCGAGGCCTTGCTGCTCCCGGGAGGCTCCTCTCCTCAGAGTGCTGCCATAGACGCCCGGGACTCCGTTCCCGAGAGGCCCGCCCGCCCGCCCGCCATCACACCGCACGGCCTTGCTGCTCCCGGAAGGTTCCTCTCCTCAGAGCGCACCGCCATAGACGCCCGGGACTCCGTTCCCGAGAGGCCCGCCCGCCCGCCCGCCATCACACCGCGCGGCCTTGCCGCTCCCGGAAGGCTCCTCTCCTCAGAGCGCCGCCATTGACGCCCGGGACTCCGTTCCCGAGAGGCCCGCCATCTCAGCGCCCCCACGGACGCCCCCCCTGCTTCCGCCCCCCTACTTAGGAGGCCTTCCGTAAAGTGCCCCTCATCCCCCCCCTTCCCGGTCTGGTCCTGACTGACTCTCCCCCCGCCCGCCCCCAGGTAAAAAGCCCTTGTTAGCACCTTGTTAGCACCATGTTAGCACCATGTTACATGTTACATTAACGACAACCTCATTCACACCTCCTCAGCCCTCCCATGCTAGTTGACTGTTCCCTCCCCTCCCCAGGTATCTCTGCTCCCTGACCCCCCTTAACTGGCCCACCCTACTCCAGCTCTTAATAGTTTGTATCTGCTCTCTGTGGCATCATTATCTGCCAATTCTATTATTGCCGTAGCATATTGATTGCTCAACTACACCCTGTGATGCCATCACCTACTTTTATCATTGCTACTGTTTTATTGCTCCTGCATCTCAATTGTTAACCCCCCGCTGTACTGTCACTCGCCCTGCTGACCTCACCATGAACCTTCAGTTCCCTTGCTCCCAACTGCCATTCCCATTCCTCACCTTCCCCTTCCCCTCTCCCACCCAGCTGTTTCCCTCCCTCTCACCCACCAGGACCACTCCCCCTCACCCCCTACCAAGGATTCCTCTGTACCAGCGCAGGTCCTCCGCTTCTCCCTCCCGGCCCCCTCCCTCCCCTTCTCCCCGCCCCCACCCCATCCCAGTTCTCCTTTCCCATCGCCACCCCCCTTCCCACTCTCCCCGCCCAGGCCCCCGCCAACTCATCCCAATCCAAACCCTCCCCACCCCTCGCACCCTTCCCCCTCCCTCCCCACCCTCGACAGCTGCTGCCAAGTGTGGCCTCTGGAACCCCCGCTCCGTTTTAAGTAAGACCCCTTTCATCCTGGACCTTTTCCTTTCCAGTTCTCTACTCCTCCTCGCCCTAACTGAAACATGGCTGTCGCCGGACGACACGGTCTCTTCTGCTGCTCTCTGCAGTGCAGGCCTCTTCTTCTCCCACTCCCCCAGACTCACCGGAAAAGGAGGAGGTGTCGGTTTCCTTCTCGCCCCCCAATGTCGCTTTCGCACTATCCCTCCTCCCCCTTCCCTTTCCTTCCCTTCCTTTGAAGCCCACATTATTCGCCTCTACCACCCCCTCCAGATTCTTGTAGCCGTCATCTACCGCCCTCCCGGCCCCACTTCCAACTTCTTTAACGACTTTGACCCCTTCCTCACCTTCCTTCTCTCCTTCTCCATGCCCACTCTGATCCTCGGAGACTTCAATATCCACATGGATATCCCTAACGACTCCTCTGCCGCCCGCCTTCTATCTCTCCTTGACGCTGCCAACCTCTTCCTCCACCCCACCTCGCCCACTCACCAACTTGGTCATACCCTCAACCTCATCATCTCCTACCGCTGCACTGTGTCCACCCTCACCAACTCTGTAATCCCTCTCTCTGATCATAATCTTCTCACCTGCCTCCTCACTCACACTCCTTTCCCCTGTAAATCCGTATTACTCCCTCACAGAGCTCTCCGCTCTCTGGACCCCACCCATCTTTCGGAGCGCCTCACACCCCACCTCGCTGCCCTCTCCTCTCTACCCAGTCTTGATGATCAGATTACTGCTCTCAACTCTACCCTTTCTACTCAGCTAGACTCACTCGCTCCCCTTTCCCTTCGCCGCTCTCGCACCACTAACCCACAACCCTGGATCACTGCCACTGTCCGCCTCCTTCGCTCTTATGCTCGAGCTGCTGAACGCTGCTGGCGAAAGTCTAAACACCATGCCAACCTCGTTCACTTCAAGTTTATCCTTTCCTGTCTTAACTCAGCCCTCTCTTCTGCCAGACAAAACTATTTCTCCTCCCTTATTGACACCCATGCCCATCACCCCCGCCAGCTCTTCCGTACATTCAACTCCCTTCTCAGGCCCCCGGTTCCTCCCCCTCCTCCTTCCCTCACCCCCAACGATCTGGCCTCCTACTTCATTAACAAAATTAAATCCATCAGGTCCGACCTCCCCAAAGTCTCTTCCCCCCTTTCTCCATCCCCCCGGCTCTCAACACTCTCTGCTACTCTCCCATCCTTCCCAGCGGTATCCTCAGAGGAACTCTCCTCCCTCCTCTCAAGTCCTACTCTGGCCACCTGTGCTTCTGACCCCATTCCCTCTCATCTTATGAAATCTCTCGCTCCATCCCTTCTCCCCTCCTTAACTACCATCTTCAACCGCTCACTCTCCACTGGTTCCTTCCCCTCTGCCTTCAAACATGCCCATGTCTCTCCCATCCTAAAAAAACCCTCTCTTGACCCCACCTCACCTTCTAGTTATCGTCCCATATCCCTCCTACCATTCCTTTCCAAACTCCTTGAACGAGTTGTCTACACGCACTGCCTAGAATTCCTCAACGACAACTCTCTCCTCGACCCCCTCCAGTCTGGCTTCCGTCCCCTTCATTCCACGGAAACTGCCCTCTCAAAGGTCACCAATGACCTCCTGCTTGCCAAATCCAACGGCTCATATTCTGTCCTAATCCTCCTCGACCTCTCAGCTGCCTTCGACACTGTGGACCACCCCCTTCTCCTCAACACGCTATCTGACCTTGGCTTCACAGACTCCGTCCTCTCCTGGTTCTCCTCTTATCTCTCCGGTCGTTCTTTCTCAGTCTCTTTTGCAGGCTCCTCCTCCCCCTCCCATCCCCTTACTGTGGGGGTTCCCCAAGGTTCAGTGCTTGGTCCCCTTCTGTTCTCAATCTACACTCACTCCCTTGGTGACCTCATTTGCTCCCACGGCTTCAACTATCATCTCTACGCTGATGACACCCAGATCTACATCTCTGCCCCTGCTCTCTCCCCCTCCCTCCAGGCTCGCATCTCCTCCTGCCTTCAGGACATCTCCATCTGGATGTCCGCCCGCCACCTAAAGCTCAACATGTCGAAGACTGAGCTCCTTATCTTCCCTCCCAAACCTTGTCCTGTCCCTGACTTTCCCATCTCTGTTGACGGCACTACCATCCTTCCCGTCTCACAAGCCCGCAACCTTGGTGTCATCCTCGACTCCGCTCTCTCATTCACCCCTCACATCCAAGCCGTCACCAAAACCTGCCGGTCTCAGCTCCGCAACATTGCCAAGATCTGCCCTTTCCTCTCCATCCAAACTGCTACCCTGCTCATTCAAGCTCTCATCCTATCCCGTCTGGACTACTGCACTAGCTTTCTCTCTGATCTCCCATCCTCGTGTCTCTCTCCACTTCAATCCATACTTCATGCTGCTGCCCGGATTATCTTTGTCCAGAAACGCTCTGGGCATATTACTCCCCTCCTCAAAAATCTCCAGTGGCTACCAATCAATCTGCGCATCAGGCAGAAACTCCTCACCCTGGGCTTCAAGGCTGTCCATCACCTCGCCCCCTCCTACCTCACCTCCCTTCTCTCCTTCTACTGCCCAGCCCGCAACCTCCGCTCCTCCACCGCTAATCTCCTCACTGTACCTCGTTCTCGCCTGTCCCGCTGTCGACCCCCGGCCCATGTCATCCCCCGGGCCTGGAATGCCCTCCCTTTGCCCATCCGCCAAGCTAGCTCTCTTCCTCCCTTCAAGGCCCTGCTGAGAGCTCACCTCCTCCAGGAGGCCTTCCCAGACTGAGCCCCTTCCTTCCCCTCCCCTTCGTCCCCCTCTCCATCTCCCCATCTTACCTCCTTCCCTTCCCCATAGCACCTGTATATATGTATATATGGTTGTACATATTTATTACTCTATTTATTTATTTATTTATTTATTTTACTTGTACATTTCTATCCTATTTTATTTTGTTGGTATGTTTGGTTCTGTTCTCTGTCTCCCCCTTTTAGACTGTGAGCTCACTGTTGGGTAGGGACTGTCTCTATGTGTTGCCAATTTGTACTTCCCAAGCGCTTAGTACAGTGCTCTGCACATAGTAAGCGCTCAATAAATACGATTGATTGATTGATTGATTGATTATGGGAAAATTTCGACATGGATACCAGGCTGCCACGGAAATGCTAGGAGGTGGGGGGAGAAATAATCACTTATTCAGTAGCAGTTAGGGTGGTAACACATGCAAATCAAGATTAATGACTGATTCTTGGAGGCTTGATATTTTACATATGTTGTGAATTGCCCATGTGGCTAATGTTTGCCTCTCTAAAGTACCTGAAGCCCCCAAGCTTTTCCAGTATCCCTGCAGCTAGCACAACTTGTTTATTCTCTGTTTCTCCTTGCATTCCACAGAGTGGAGCTCTAACTACATCCAGATAGAACAGACTGAGTTCCTGAGATTGAAAGTTGAGGAAATGATAGTGTGAACTGACCAGAGGTGGTTGCCTGTCAATTGGTTACAGAGGAGAAATAATTCAGCAGTCCAGATCCATGGATCTTAGGATGCCGGGATCCGACTTCATATTTTAATACGTCATGAGTGAAAGATGAAATGCATGTAGCACTTGTTCGTGACAAGCCATTTCTTCACTTTAGAAACCTTATCTTCTGTCAGTCTAGTGAATTTGTCTCAAAGAAATAATTTTGTTTATCAAAGGAGTTTCCTTCCATTCTTCCATTTAGAGTAATGTTTTATGCCTAGAAGATGAGACTTTTGTTTTCAGTAGTGGAACTATAATATTTGCATTTTTATTACACATTCAGCCTGAATATGGCTAGGTTTTTCATTAAACATCTTTGGAAGTTGCCCAGACTTTCTCAAGCCTCTACTATACTACAGGCTTAAAGAGTTTGCAAAGCTTCTCCTTCTTCTTCTTCAAATGTCATTAAATCATTTCCAATCCATAGCGACTCCCTGAACACACCTTCTCCAGAATGTCCCATCTTCTGCCATAAAGTCATTTTTGCATGTGTATTCATAGAGTTTTCCTGATGAAGTTAGGGAAGTGGTTTACCATTGCCTTCTGCTGTGAGGTTGCTATGGGTTCCTTATTTAATAATAATATTATTAATGATAATAGTATTTATTAAGTGCTTTCTAGGTGCCACACAATATATTAAATGCTGGAGAAGATATAAGGTAGTCAGATGGATACCTTTCCTGGATAACAAGGGGTTTATGGTCTAAAAGGGAGGGAAAAATCTCAACTTCATTTTACAGATAAGGAAACTGAGGTACAGAAAAGTTGAGTGACCTGCACAAGGTCACATAAAATCAAGTGGTGGAGGTGGGACTAGAACCCAGGACTCCTGACTCCCAGGTCTGTGTGCTTTTCATTAGGCTACACTGCCTCCAATACCTCCAGTTTACACACTAGTGCAATGGACTTTGGGGGAATCTGGCTAATTGAATTAGTGGATGCCCATGTACTTCTCTTTCTAATATGAATATGGGGTTTGATTCAGTGATAGTGTAATATAGTTACTATTTTACTCTGGATTAATCAGACCAATTTATTGCATGCCTATTGCTCATGAAGCATTTGGGAGCATGCAACAGAAGCAAATTTGTTAGTTTCTCACCCTCAAGATATTTCCATTCTAAAGGAGGAAACAGGCAGACAGGAATCACTTTTAAAAAGTGGGAGCAGGAAAAAGAACAAAGAACAGAAAGTAATAATTAAGCAATTCTTATTCCTAAAATATCTCAAACTATCGATTACATAATGTTATTTACCAAGGATGTTATACTACATCTAATTGTGTACTAGGCATAGGGAAGAATATTATCATAAGTATTTGAAACACTTAGGTATCACTTTCATGTTTAACTCCTGTCCAGTAATGGCCATTAGCTCCTGTGGAGCTGTACATTTACATATTTGATTATAATTGATATGCCTGGATCCCATCTTGAGTAGAAAATGAACCTTCCAACGAATAAACTCTTTAAGCAGATAATCTTGTTGTATAACTCTTGGGACAATTAAGTAATGCGAGGCTGAAAATGTGTGATTTGAGATTAGAATAAAAAAACTAGGCAGAAAGTTTTTTTTTTTGTTTTTTTTTTTTTAGCTTGGACATGACATGATTGATTTCACATCACAAAACAGCCCTGGAAACTTATGAAAGGTTACAGATAGCCATCGACAGCAATATTCCCCAAGGAGTTAAAACCTAAATTTCAGAATTGGTGAAATACACTGACATTGAGCTTTTTGAGGACATGGAACAGTTTGGTATCTTCCCTCTCTGAGTAAACACTTTTTAGTGTTCCTGAATAACCATTTGTGGAGTTGTTATTTCAATTTTGCCTCTGAAGAGTTTGATTTTCTGGAAACATTGTAGAGGTTTGAGACAGGAATGTTGGATAAAATATGATCCCTTAATTTTACCCCTTTTCTATTAGATCTTAATTATATGTAGGGGGAGGGACCATGTTCAAGTGGATTAGCTTGTATCTACCCCAGTATTTAGTACAGTGTCTGGCACGTAATAAGGACTTAAAAAAATACCATTAAGCACCCCCCAACACACACACACACACACACACACACACACAATTGCGAGAAAATAAGATCATGAGTGAGGCAGTGCATCATAGAGGCAGCGTGATTTTTCCATCTCCTCTTAAATCCAAAGTGGGCTTGGTTTCAGAGAAGTGTTCTGTTTTTCTATTTCTGATCCTCTTTGCTCTCTTTTATGTGCTGTGCTTATTTCAATGGCCCTTCATGTCTACTTGTATGTTCATATGTTTGATCTTGTTTTCCTCAGTTGTAAGTTCCTCAAGGAAAGGGTGTTTTGTTCTTAGGTTTTTAATCCTTAAGTGCCTAGTATAGAGGTTTTTAAAAAATGCTGTGGATTAATATATTCTACCTGAATAATGGGTCAAAATCAAATTTTCTCTTATAGAATGGACAGTCACTGCTTAATTTTCTTCACTGAAAACATTCTTCTGCTAATTCCATCTGAATTTCCATATGGACAATTTAAGCACTCTAGACTGTAAGCTCCCTGTAGCATGGGAATATGTCTATCAACTCAGTTGTACTCTCCAAAACACTTAGTGCAGTGCTCTGCACACAGAAAGGCATCAAAAATACCATTGATTGATTGATTGATTACCAGGTGAATGAAAGGTGACAAGAAAAACATTAAGTAGCACCTGACTGAGACTGTGCTCCCCATGAGGGACAGGGACTGCATCCAATCTGATTTGTTTGTATTCATTCATTCATTCAATCATATTTATTGAGTGCTTACTGTGCGCAAAGCACTGTACTAAGCGCTTGGGTGAGTACACTATAACAGCAAAGAGCAAATAAACAGCAAACAGCAAATATTTGCCCACAACAAGCTCACAGTCTAGAGAGGGAGACAGACATTAATATAATAATAATGATGGCATTTATAAAGCACTTACTATGTACAAAGCACTGTTCTAAGCGCTGGGGAGGTTAAAAGGTGATCTGGTTGTCCCTCAGGGGGCTCACAGTCTTAATCCCCATTTTACAGATGAGGTAACTGAGGCACAGAGAAGTTAGGTTACTTGCCCAAAGTCACACAGCTGACAATTGGCAGAGCTGGGATTTGAACCCATGACCTCTGACTCCAAAGCCTGTACTCTTTCCACTGAGCCATGCTGCTTCTCTCAATAAAGAAGCTTCCTGCAGCATGGGAACATGTCTATCAACTCAGTTGTATTGTGCTCTTCAAAGCACTTAATGCAGTGCTCTGCACACAGAAAGTCATCAAAAATACCATTGATTGATTGATTGATTGCCAGGTGAATGAAAGGTGCCAAGTAAAACAACAAGTGGCTCCTGATTGAGACTGTGCTCCCCATGAGGGACAGGGCTGCTTTTCTAATACAAATAAATAGATAAATAAATGAATTACAGATATATATATATATATATATATATATATATATATACACATACACATATATATATATATATATATATATATATATATATACACACACTATATATATACATACATATATATATATATATACACAGATATATACATATTTGCTGTGGGGATGGGAGGGAGGATGAATGAAGGAGGAAGTAAGAGCGACACAGAAGGGAGTGAGAAAAGATGAGAGGAGGGCTTAGTCAAGGAAGGATTCTTAAAGGAGCTTTGACTTCAATATCCATCCCAGTGCTTAGTACAGGGTCTGGCACATAGTAAACACTTAAAGAATGCTACAACTACTATTATTACTTGTAGTATCCCACCGTCGACCCCAGGCCCATGTCCTTCCCCTGGCCTGGAATGCACTCTCTCCACATATCTGCCAAGCTAGCTCTCTTCCTCCCTTCAAAGCCCTACTGAGAGCTCACCTCCTCCAAGAGGCCTTCCCAGGTTGAGCCCCCTTTTTCCTCTCCTCCTCCGCAACCCCTGTCCCTACCTCCTTACCCTCTCCACAGCACTTGTATATATATTTGTACAGATTTATTACTCTATTTTACTTGTACGTATTAACTATTCTATTTATTTTGTTAGTGATGTGCATATAACTTTAATTCTATTTGTTCTGATGACTTTGACACCTGTTTCCATGTTTTGTTTTGTTGTCTGTCTCCCCCTTCTAGACTGTGAGCCCGTTGTTGGGTAGGGACCGTCTCTATATGTTGCCGAATTGTACTTCCCATGTGCTTAAAGTAAGCGCTCAATAAATATGATTGAATGAATGAATGAATAGTATCTGGGTCCTGACCATTTTAGTGCCTATATAGTGAGCTCAGAGTTTTGAATTCTTGGGTCAGATTGATGTCAATGGAGTACTGGTAAATGACAAAAGCCATAGTGAGTTGAAACATTCATTTGAACTAATGTGGGGCTGGAAGCTCTTTGTGGGCAGGTAATATATGGAGTACAATACAGTATAATACAATGGAGTACTGGTAAATGACAAAAGTCATAGTGAGTTGAAACATTCATTTGAACTAATGTGGGGCTGGAAGCTTTTTGTGGGCAGGTAATATATCTACCAACTTTTTTGTACCATATTCCCCCATGCACTTAGTAGAGTGCTCTGCTCTCAGTATGCACTTAATAACTACCATTTATGATGGGATGAAAACTAGAGCTCATTCTTCCTATGACAATAACTTAGTCATGGACAATGCCATCTTTTGAACAACCAGAGACTGGGAAAAAAACAAGCATTTCTGGACACTGAATCACCCCAGAAATCCAGCAGCTATAAAGAATCTCCCAGAACTTCATTAGTATTTTTTTTTTCTTTAAAAATAGTATATTTTTAAAAAAGTACTAAGCTCTGGGCTTGATACAAGCTAATCAGGTTGGACATAGTCCATGTTCATACTGGGGGCTCACCGTATTAATCCCCATTTTACAGAGAAGTTAAGTGACTTGCCCAAGGTCACACAGAAGACAAGGGGGGAAGCCAGTATTCAGTGGGGAATCATTGACTCTCTCATTCTATTGTGTAATGCTCCCTTTTCCCTTTCCAATGTTTATTCTCTTTCCTTTACTCTGGTCCCTGTCCCTCTCTTTCCATTTATGAAATCAGCCTGGAAAAAAAGAGTGTTTTCCTCTTGGGTAAGAAATTCCATATTCCTATTTATCCATTTCTGATAGATGTTAGCTCCCTGGATGAATGGAATTGGCTGACATTACAAAGTATGCTGTTGGATGGGCTGATGAGAGAGGGCACTTCAAAGATTTGAATTGGAGAGCTATCACACTATTTTGACTCTGAGCATCTTCAAAAATCAGCCTTTTCACTTCAGCCCAAGTATCAAAATCTTGGTTAGTTTCTAATGACCACTGCCTTCTGTATCTAAAAATCTATATCGCCTTAGCAATAAAGTCAAATTCTAGCTCAATAAGCTATGTTCCTGGATTGCAATCAAAGGACCTCAAAAATGACTAAAGAGAAGTAATCAATTGTATTTATTGAGTGCTTACTATGTGCACAGCACTGCACTGAGTGCTTGGGAGAGTACAATACAATAGAATTAGCAGACATGTTCCCTACCCATAATAAGCTTACAGCCTAGAAGGGGAGGCAGACATAAATATGAATAAATAAATAATTTATAATATACAATTTTAGAATATGTTGTATAATTTAAAAATAAAGACATAATACATGAATAGACTGAAAATGAGAGTCTTCCATCAAGTACCCTGTAGGGTAAAGGGTAAGAAAGTCTGTTTAGCCTAATGAATCGAAGTCAACTTAAACTGCCAATAATGGACAACTCAGTGATTTCCCAAAGATTGATTCTTTAGAGAAGGATTTACAAAGTGAATACTCCCTTTCTCAATAATAATGCTACTAATGATTATTATGGTATTTGTTAATCGCTTACTTGGTGCCACGCACTGTGGTGGATACAAGCAAATTGGGTTGGACATAGTCCCTGTCCCACATGGTGCTCACAGTCTCAATCCCCATTTTATAGATGAGGTAACTAAGGCCCAGAGAAGTGAGCACAATGTGAGAAGGGGGACTGTGTCAGACCTGATTGACTTGGATCTGCCCGAGCACTTGGAACAGTGCTTGACATGTAGTGTGCACTTAACAAATAATAATAATAATGATAATGCCAATTTGTACTTCCCAAGCGCTTAGTACAGTGCTCTGCACATAGTAAGCGCTCAATAAATACGATTGATTGATTGATTGATTGATAATCTGCCACTTTGATGTCTGTTTACTTGTATTGATGTCTGTCTCTCCCCATCTAGACTGTGAGCTTGTTGAGGGCAGGGATTGCCTCTCCAAATTACTGTATTGTACTTTCCCAAGCACTTTTTACAGTGCTCTGCACACCATAAGCGCTCAATAAAGATGATTGAATGAATGAATGAATAAAGTGACTTGCTCAAGATCACACAACAGACAAGTGGAAGAGCTGGGATTAGAACTCATGATTTTCTGACTCCCAGGCCAGTGTTCTATCCACTATGCCATGTTGCTCAAGTGAATGAAGACTTGGTTTTTGACTCTTCTAGGAAAGAGGGGGTTGGAGAAAAAAGGAGTGTGGATCAGGGCTCTGTTCAGGTTTTTCACAGGGTACCGTAGGCCAGCAGGAGAAAAGCTTCATAGCTCCCTGTTCCTTCCTCTTGGGTAGGCCCAGGGCCCAACAGCCCCTCCCTCTTCACTCCTTGGAGACCACCCATTTACCCCCAATTTTCCTGGAGTGGGAATCCCGGGCAAGTGTGACACCCTTATAGTTACCCAAACAATCATTCAATCAGTCCTCTTTATTGAGCACATACTGTGTGCAGAGTGGGTAGTGAGCCCTTGGGAAAGTACAATACTACAATGAATAGACACAGTCCCTGCTCACAATGAGTTTAAGGTCTAGAGGAACTTACAGTCTAATGAAAGGCTCTGATGTTTGGAGAAGTTTGGAGAAAGTTTTCTGTTTCTCTTCCTACTTGTTTGCAGTTTGTCAGACTTCAAATAATAATAATAATAATAATAATAGTATTTATTAAGTGTTTACTATGTACCAAGCACTGTTCTAAGTGCTGGGGTAGATACAAGGTAATCAGGTTGACTCAAGTGGGGCTCACAGTCTTAATCCTCATTTGACAGATAAGGGAACTGAGGCAAAGAGAAGTTAAGTGACTTGCCCAAAGTCACACAGCTGATAAGTGGTACAGCCATGATTAGAACCCTCAACCTCTGACTCTCAAACCTGGGCTCTTTCCACCAAGCCAGGCTGCTTATGCAAATGACCAAGTGTACTCAACTACCTCCAGTCCTTTCCATTTCACAAAACAGTACATATAACACTGTTAGCTAGAACTAGGTAAGAAGCTATAGCCGCCCCCAAAATTGGATAGTTAAAAAATTAATCAGAAACTTTAAATATGAACTGTTTTGCTCTATGACAACACATTATCACCTCGGAAGAATGGGAAGAGGTCATCCTTTTACCTTGGCTAAGGAAATCAAATGCAAAATGCAAAATCATTCTTATTCAAATCTTGCTGAAACTCCTCCAGGCTTGAAAGGGAATACAACAGCCTCTCTGCCTTCCACCCAAACTCCAGCGATCACATCTAAACTGCTCCTCTTTAATCCCTGGCTCGCTCAGCCTATCAATTCTGTTGTATTGTGCTCTCCCAAGTGCTTAGTCTAGTGCCCTGCCACAGTAAGCACTCAATAAATACCATTGATTGATTGATTAGAACAGTTCCTTCTGAAAAAAATACACTTTCCAGTCCAATGAGGATGGAATGTGACAGTAGGAAGGAGAGGTGCATGGGGAAAGTGTTGGTGGAGGCTTAAATATGATGTGCTTAGCCTTGTGGAATTGAAATACTAATAATTATCAAGCATAGCTATTCAGCTCATAAAATAGTTTCCACAGGGAAAGAAAAAATGAGGACATATGGAAAAGAGCAACTGTTTCTGTAAAGATTGCAGACAATATTCCCAAGAATCAGATAAATGATGATATTTTCCTTGTTTTAACAAAGGAAACAACAAGAGGTTCACGAGTTAGGGCAGCCCAGTCTGCCTTCTGCCAAGTACAAATGGATCATCATGCTTCGTTTGGATGGGAAACAGGTTGCTTGCTGCCAAGAGAAGCAGCGAAGCCTACTGGAAAGAGCATAAGCCTGAGCGTCAGAGGACCTGGGTTCTAATCCCTTCTCCACCACTTATCTGCTGTGTGACCTTGGGTAAGTCACTTCATTTCTCCATGCCTCAGTTACCTCATCTGAAAAATGGGCATTAAAGCTGTGAGCCCGATGTGGGACAGGGACTGTGTCCACCCGATTTGCTTGTATTCCCTGCCCAGCACTTAGTACAGTACCTGGAAAGTAGTAAGTGCTTTACAAATACCACAGTTATTATTACAATTATTACTATCCAATCGCTGCAGGAAGTACATTCAAACTGATGACACATGCAGCATTGCTACTGCACACTGAACTGTTGTCACTCCTCACCCTGCTCCCACCTGCCATCTTCCTCCAAGGGAGCTGCTACCACCACCATGGAAAAATCACCCTAGGAGAGGTGCCATCAAGTATGCTTTCCTCAGGGAAATACGGATCGTGGCACTGTTCCTGGTACTACTACCGCTAACAGTAAGCCCTCAGTAAACACGACTGAATGAATTATAACTATGGTATTTGTTAAGTGCCTGCTGTGGGCCAGGCACTGTCCTAAGTGCTGGGGTGAATGCTAGCAAACCGGGTTGGACACAGTCCCTGTCCAACATGGAGCTTACAGTCTTAATTAATATTTTACAGCTGAGGAAACTGAGGCACGGAGAAGTGAAGTGACCTTGGATAAAAACCCATGACCTTGTGACTTCCAGGCCTGGGCTCTATCCACTAAGCCATGCAGCTGGTCCTTCTCTTCTTTTGCCACCATTGTGATGCAATCCCCCTACCAGTTTCCACCTGTATCCCTGCCTCCCCATCGCAGAACCTGCCATGGGAATGGAGACAGGGGACCAATTCGGGGAGGATGAGGGCTACAGTAGTTGCTGTGGGCCTGGTCCTGCCCCCTCCCCTGTCCTTTCTGGGTCTGGGAGGTGGGGTATGCCCAGGCCTGGGGCTGGGGGCTGGGGAGACACAGGTGAAGAGGAAGCAGCATGGCCTAGTGGCAACAGCACGGGGCTGGGAGTCACAGCACATGAGTTCTAATCCCAGCTCCACTGCTTATCTGTTGTGTGACCTTGGGCAAGTCACTTTACTTCTCCGTGCCTCAGTTACCTCATCTATCAAATGGGGAGTAAGACTTTGAGCCCCATGTGAGACTGGGACTGTGTCCAACCTGATTATCTTGTATCTACCCCAGGGCTTAGAACAGTGCTTGGCATGTAGTAAGCACTTAGCAAACACCATAATTATTAATTATTATTATTAAGAGGAAGGCCTAACTTGCAGGCAGTGACAGCCCTTGTTATAAACAAGGTTCCCTCCCCACAAAATAATACTGGAGTATGGGAGAGGGCAGACATGGGAGTGAGTTGGGGGTGATAGTAGAGCAGAAAAGTCTATACGAACAGGGAACAGGAATACACGAAGAGAGTGAGTGGTAGGGAGGGTTACTGTGAAATATTTCCTTACCTGAAGGGTTCAGTCACCATGTCAAGACTGGTCATGGATCAGAACCTAACAGAGCCTCTGTAAAATGAACCTCATGATGCAGCAACTCATGATACAGCCATATTTTCAAGAAACACATCCTGACTGTATGGTGGGGTACTACAGTAGCTCTAATTAGAGTAGAATATGGATTAGACTTGGAAGGAGCAAGTGAATGCAAGTCGCCACTTTGTAACTCCATTCATCGTGCTTAAATGATTTCACGTATCTTTTTGGCAGAAGTCATTTTTACAATGGTTCTAATTAGAACATTTGTACGAGCAACTCGTGGACCATTTCCTGGCTTTGCATTTCATGGTGTGAACAAACGAGGGAAATTTAGTGATGCCATGTTAATACAAACGTTGACACGTTAGTGAAAATAACTCTATTTCATTTCTCAGATGACACAGTAGAAGAAGTCTATTTGCATTGAGCATATTTAGTATTCCTTTTACTTCATAGCCTCTAAGTCACTTTTAATTACTTTCAGGAATCTACGTGATTTGGGGATTTGTTGCCATTTTTTCTCCAGTCAAAACCTTGGTTCATATTTCCTATCAGTGTCACTTTATCCGTTGCTTCCAATTAGCCCCTGATTCTAAAAAATGCATATATTATCACAGTCCCTCCCATCTGAAGATGGCAATGTGGATGCATAAATTACTATCTGTGTGGGAGGCAGGTTTGTTGGAAAGATTTAACTTATGATAAACAAAATCTTTCATGTTCAATGCGGTGTAATATGTCCTTCTGATTGTGGTTATATGCAGCAGCATGGCCTAGTGGAAAGATAATGGGCCTGGGAGTCAGAAGACCTGGGCTCTAATCCCAGCTACTCCAGTTACCTGCTGTGTGACTTTGGGCAAGTCATTTCACTTTTCTGTGCCTCAGTTCACTTCTGAGCAAAATAGATGTTCAAGATCTGTCCTTCCTGGAGAAGCAGCGTGGCTCAGTGGAAAAAGCCCGGGCTTTGGAGTCAGAGGTCATGAGTTCAAATCCAGACTCTGCCAACTCTCAGCTGTGTGACATTGGGCAAGTCACTTAACTTCTTTGTGCCTCAATTACCTCATCTGTAAAATGGGGATTAAAACTGTGAGGCCCCCTGTGGGACAACTTGATCACCTTGTAACCTCCCCAGTGCTTAGAACAGTGCTTTGCACATAGTAAGCACTTAACAAATACCATTGTTATTATTATTATTTAGGATGTGAACCCTATGTGGGACCTGCTTATCTTGTATCTATCCCAATCTGGCACATAGTAAACCCTAAACAAATACCAGAATTATCATTCATAATTATTATTACCTGATGCTTCCTACTGTGCCTCGTTGATTCATGGTCCAGGGTTAAGTCATTCTTCAAAAACCATCCTACTCTTGACTCCTGCACAGTAGAAGGCTCCGTTGACTACTCTTTATTCTGGAAGAACACTTTCATACCACAATATCCCACCCTACAAATAATTGGAAACTAGAAAACTTTGTTTGGAGAAAATGGTGATCAGATGATTGGAATCCCAGTTGTCTATGAGGTGTGAGGTGAAAGGAAATAGAGTTAAGAGAGATAAACGGTCAAACACCTTCACTCTTATTTGAGGTGAGGGCCAAAGGGAGAGGTTCAGAGTCTTGGAGGATGAGATTAAAGCCCCTGTTTAGCTCAAGGCCTGGGGGGCTTTTCCCAGATCTTGTCCTGGAGTAGACTTGAACCCAAAGCCTGGATCAGAATTGGGCAGGTCACTTGATCTTGAGAGCTAACTCCAGACATAGATTTCCTGTATTTGCATAGTTCTGGACCATTATACTTAGTGGCAAGTCTGAAACCAGTTTAGCTTGTTGGCCAGGTGGGACATGGGATGAACTGATAAACTACTCTGTTAGATTATAACTCCTTAAGAACAGGAATTGGAATTCTGAGGTGTGGAGGGAGCACTTAGGAAAGCTGCAGGAGCAAGGGAGAATGGGCTAAGAAAAAGGGATGGGGCATCTTCCTTGGAAAATTTGTATAACACAGACTTTAGCTTCAATCAGACAGGAAATGATTTTCATCGGGCTGACGTGAAGCTGTGTCTTGTAGAGCTAATAATAATGATAATGGCATTTGTTAAGCGCTTACTATGTGCAAAGCACTGTTCTAAGCGCTGGGGAGGTTAGAAGGTGATTACATTGATTACATTACAAGCTAATGATCACAGAAGGCTGATTATGTTTGGTTTATGGTTGACAGAGTCACTACTTATTGAATGGGGAAGCAGTGTGGCCTAGTGGAAAAAGCAAAAGCCTGGGAGTCAGAGGATTTATGTTCTAATCCTATCTCTGCTACTTGCCTGTTGTGTGACCTTGGGCAAGGCACTTACCTTCTCTCTGGCTCACTTTTCTCAACTGTATATTGGGGATTCAATGCCCATTCTCCCTTCTATTTAGACTGTGAGCTCTATGTGAGACGAGAACTATACCCACCCAGATTAACTTCTGTCTACCTCAGTCCTCAGAACAGTGTTTGACATATAGTAAGTGCTATATATCCTTAAAAATAAGCCAGATTTCGGCTTTGAAGTAGAATCTCACTAACTATCGTCCAATCAGTCAATCAATCAATGAGTGGTATTAATTGAGTGCTTATAGTATGCAGGACACTCTACTAAGTGCTTGTGAGAGTACAGTATAGCAGAAATGGTAGGCAAGGAACTTACTGTTTTGTGGCTTAATGGGTAGAGCACGGGTCTGGAGTCAGATGGACCTGGGTTCCAATTCTGGCTCCTCCACATTTCTGCTGTGTGATCTCGGACAAGTCACTTAACTTCTCCGTGCCCTGGTTACCTCATCTGTAAAATGGGGATAAGGGTGTGAGTCCCTTATGGGTCAGGGGCTGTGTCCAAACAGATTAACTTGTATCTACCCCAGCACTTAGAACAGTGCCTGGCAAATAGTAAGCGCTAAACAAGTACCATGATGATGATTATTATTACTAGAGGGAGCCTAGGCTTGTTCACTGTGTGATACTTCATACACAAGCTCCCTGCTCCAGCTTCAGCCAGTGTGTCTTGGTTCAGTTCCTCAGAATGCCCAGTGGATTGTGAGTGATTGAAAAATAGGGAGGGGACCATTGTCTTTAGGTAAGCTTAGGGGAAGTTTCCCAAAGTAGACCCCAATTATCTTGACCTCTTTTGTCTTCGTTTCAGAAACCCCTTTGATTTTGATGATCAGTGATCAATTAAAACCTTTTCAACATTGAAGTACATCTTTTTTGCTTTTGTTATCGATGAGACTTTGTGACACTCTTTAATGTTATTTTTTAGGGATGAATGGATTTGCCTTCTTATGGCTCATTTTGATTTAGACTGCAGCTTCCTAATTATCCTGGGAGGTTGTGTCATCACTTTATGTAAATTAAAGTTCTTTAGGTGCTATATGTGGATATCAAGGAGGGTGACCATCATTCATTCATTCATTCAATTGTATTTACTGAGTGTTTTCTGTGTGCACAAACTATACTTAAGCGCTTGGGAGAGTTTGCTATAAAAATAAATGAAATTCTGTTTCTTCACTCAGCCTTTGTTAGCCCCATAGGATACAGAATAATAAAGCATGGGGTATTTTATAAATGCTTCTTCTCCTGGAAAACTAGTGCCATGAACACTATGAAGTAGTGTGGCTCAGTGGAAAGAGCCTGGACTTGGGAGTCAGAGGTTATGGGTTCTAATCCCGGTTCCACCACCTGTCAGCTGTGTGACTTTGGGCAAGTCACTTAAGTTCTCTGTGCCTCAGTTACCTCATCTGTAAAATGGGGATTAAGACTGTGAGCCCCATGTGGGACAGCCTGATTACCTTGTATCCCCCCAGTGCTTAGAACAGTGCTTGGCACATAGTAAGCATTTAACAAATGCCATTATTAGTATTATTATTGTTATTATTTTTACAAGTCTTAAGGGAGGTGTCTGGGAGAGAGGCTGGATTGAGTCTTAGATTTGGAATACTTGGTTTTATGGACACTGAAAATCAATTATCATGCAGAGTTATTCAGCATAAAAAAACCCTTTTCCACAAGAAAAATTAATTAAGGACACATAACTCAGTGCACTCATAGGTGAAACTCACTGTCATGGCTTCATCTTCAAATATAAAAGCTATATACACAAATACACAAACACTCATGCACATGTCCATACACAGACTATACACTATACACATTACTGAAGTTACTGGAGGCTCAGTGTTATTGAAGTTGTGGTAGATTCAATAATCTCCCCAGTTTCCCAGTTAGGGAAGAGACTAAACTGAGAGAGAAGTTTTGTTTTTTTTTTTTGTGGCATTTGTTAAGTGCTTACTATGTGCCAGACACTGTACAAAGTGCTGGGATAAATAGGAGCTAATCAGGTTGGACACAGTCCTTGTCCCATAGAGGGCTCACAGTCTTAATCCCAATTTCACAAATGAGGTAACCAATGTGCAGAAAAGTTAGATAACTTGCTCAAGGTCACAGAGCAGACAAGGGAGCTAAAGTACTTTTTACTTTGTTTAAGGTTCATCTTTTATTTCCCTCCAAGTACATTTTTTTAACCAATAAATTCTTGAGTAATCTTTACAATAGATCTTTAAGGGTGAGAAAACAATGCATATATAATATGACTTCTGAAGTACTCAAATATTAATTATCTGAATATATGAATAAAGAATGAATTGGTAAAGTACATAAACCCCTTAGTGTAACATGTGGATACAGATGCCTCTAACCTAATTTTAAGAAAAATAAACCCAAGAAAAGTCACAGCTTTATAATATTCTTAATTTTTTTCAATAGATTTTTTATCTTAGTGGGTGAAAGATTTTACAATTTAGAAATTATCAGAGTCAGTTCAAAATTATAAACAGGGGCATGTAAAACAGGGACATTGAGTTGGACTGTCATAATAAAATATGATATTTCTCTTTTTGCTTTGCATAAATGAGGAGAAATTATTTTTTTTTCTGAGAATCCTGATCTGAAGAGGGGCTGGGAAAGGCAATCACTTTAGCTAGATAACTGAGGCTGTTAGTTGGGAAGAGTGTCTTGCTTGACAGTTAATTAAGGGTTAAATGAACTGAATAAAATTGGTGATTTTTGGTGCTTTTCCAGTTATCATAACAGTAATTATCTACATCTTTTTCTTCTGTCAGCTAGAAAGCTGGATTTAAACACCTATCTGCAGAGGAAAGACTGATGTTTGAATGGTAAAAGACAATGGGAATTTTCAACTCTTGGATCCCTGAAGGAGAAGAATCATATTCGAAAATCTGCTAAAATAGTCAAGATGTCTTGATTAGACACTTTGTCAGTGGCCAAGACTATAAGGTATCATTACTTACAAGAAATGTACATAGGTCTGTTTCTTTCCTTTAGTTATTTAGCCTAATAGAAAAGAGCACAGGTCTGGGAGTCAGAAGACCTGGGTTCTAGTCCCATCTCTGTCACTGGCCTGCTGTGTGATCTTGGACAGCTCACTTAACCTCTCTGGGCCTCAGCTCCTCATCTGTAAAATGGGAATAAGATAGTCTGTGAGCCCCTTCATTCAATCATATTTATTGAGTGCTTACTGTGTGCAGAGCACTGTACTAAGTGCTTGGGAAGTACAGGTTGGTAACATATAGAGACTGGTCCCTACCCAATAGCAGGCTCAACATGAGGCAACACTGTGTCTGATCTCTTAACCTTATGTCTACCCAAGTGCACATAGTAAGCACTTACTAACTGCAATAATTACTTTTATTACACTTTCCCAAGTGCTTAGTAGTAATAATAATAGTAATGTTGGTATTTGTTAAGCACTTACTATGTGCCAAGCACTGTTCTAAGCGCTGGAGGGGATACAAGGTAACCAAGGTTGTCCCACGTGGGTCTCACAGTCTTCATCCCCATTATACAGATGAGGGAACTGAGGCCCAGAGAAGTTAAATGACTTGCCCAAAGTCACACAGCTAACAAGTGGTGGAGCTGGGATTAGAACCCACAACCTCTGACTCCCAAGCCCGGGCTCTTTCCACTGAGCCATGCCAGAGTACAGTACTCTGCATACAGTGAGCACTCAACAAATCCCAATGATGATGATAATTATGACAGTGATGATGATCAAAATCATCATAATCTCATCATCATCATTTCCTGCTTATTGTGGCAGGAGAGTTTGTGTACGATGATGAAGCTTAGCGCTATGCCATATAGGGCTACCCATAATGGAAAGGTCTAAGCTGAAGTCGATTCAACTGTGCTGGGCAGCATGGGAAAGAGTTAAAGGTTTATGATCAAGTGTTCAAAATGTTAATCAAAGACAACAGCAGAGACTGAAGTTTTTACTGCATGGAAGAAGGCAATGATAAATCACTTCTGCATCTTTACCAAGAAAACTCTATGGATACACATACCAGAATGAGCTTATGACAGAACATGGGGTGTTCTGAAGAGGGTGTGTCTGTGGAGTCGCTGTGGGTCAGGAACGAATCGATGGCATTTGAAGGAGAAGACGACGAAGATGACGATGATGTTCTTACAAATAGTCCTGCTGTGGACTAAATTAGAAAGAACACTTTCCAGAGAAGCAGAGCCTGGGCTTTGGAGTCAGAGGTCATGGGTTCAAATCCCTGCTCTGCCAATTGTCAACTGTGGCACTTTGGGCAAATCACTTGACTCTCTGTGCCTCAGTTACCTCAACTGTAAAATGGGAATTAAAACTGTGAGCCCCCCGTGGGACAACCTGATCACCTTGTAAACTCCCCAATGCTTAGAACAGTGCTTTGCACATAGTAAGCACTTAGCAAATAACATCATCATCAAAACTGAACTTAAAGGACTTGAACTTCCATTAGTACCTCACTGAGAGATACCCCATTGTTGGGTAGAGACCATCTCTATATATTGCCGATTTGTACTTCCCAAGCACTTAGTACAGTGCTCTGCACACAGTAAGTGCTCAATAAATACAATTGAATGAATGAATGAATAATAGTAAAATAGCAATAACAACTGTGGTATCTGTCAAGCACTGGGATAGATAACAGATGATCAGGTCCCATATGGGACTCACAGTCTCAATTGGATGGAGTAGGATTAAACCTCCATTTTGCAGATGAGGAAACAGAGGCATAGAGATGTAAATTGATTTGCCTAATGTCACTCAATAGACAATCAATCAATCGTATTTATTGAGCACTTACTGTGTACAGGGCACCTGGGAAAGTGCAACACAACAATATAATGGACACATTCCCTGC
Organism: Tachyglossus aculeatus; assembly: GCF_015852505.1. Lineage (NCBI taxonomy): Eukaryota > Metazoa > Chordata > Mammalia > Monotremata > Tachyglossidae > Tachyglossus > Tachyglossus aculeatus. The sequence goes on along the minus strand of NC_052079.1, from coordinate 28,707,353 downwards.
CCACAACGAGCTTACAGTCTTTAGAAGTGGAGGAGCCAGCATTAGAACCCGTCCTCCAGCTCCCGGGCCTGGGCTCTTTCAAATAAGCCACACTGCTTCCCTGTTTCTCTCTGTTTCTGTTTCATTCAGTGGGATTAATCAGGGGTCTCCCAAACCCCTTCTGAGGGCTGGAAAAAGGTGCTGAACAACTTGGCCACCATTTCCCCCCAGTCAGCAACAAATAGGTCTGGATAATAACAATAATAATAATAGTAATTGTGGTATTTGTTAAGCATTACTGTGTGCCAGACACTATAACAAACACTGGGATAGATACAAGAGAAGTGGGCTGTATACAGTCCCCGTCCCACAAGGGGCTCACAGTCTTAAGTCTCTCTCCTCGACCCCCTCCAGTCTGGCTTCCGTCCCCTTCATTCCACGGAAACTGCGCTCTCAAAGGTCACCAATGACCTCCTGCTTGCCAAATCCAACGGCTCATACTCTGTCCTAATCCTCCTCGACCTCTCAGCTGCCTTTGACACTGTGGACCACCCCCTTCTCCTCAACACGTTATCTGACCTTGGCTTCACTGACTCCGTCCTCTCCTGGTTCTCCTCTTATCTCTCCGGTCGTTCTTTCTCAGTCTCTTTTGCAGGCTCCTCCTCCCCCTCCCATCCTCTTACTGTGGGGGTTCCCCAAGGTTCAGTGCTTGGTCCCCTTCTGTTCTCAATCTACACTCACTCCCTTGGTGACCTCATTCGCTCCCACGGCTTCAACTATCATCTCTACGCTGATGACACCCAGATCTACATCTCTGCCCCTGCTCTCTCCCCCTCCCTCCAGGCTCACATCTCCTCCTGCCTTCAGGACATCTCCATCTGGATGTCCGCCCGCCACCTAAAGCTCAACATGTCGAAGACTGAGCTCCTTGTCTTCCCTCCCAAACCTTGTCCTCTCCCTAACTTTCCCATCTCTATTGACGGCACTACCATCCTTCCCGTCTCACAAGCCCGCAACCTTGGTGTCATCCTCGACTCCGCTCTCTCATTCACCCCTCACATCCAAGCCGTCACCAAAACCTGCCGGTCTCAGCTCCGCAACATTGCCAAGATCCGCCCTTTCCTCTCCATCCAAACCGCTACCCTGCTAATTCAAGCTCTCATCCTATCCCGTCTGGACTACTGCACTAGCCTTCTCTCTGATCTCCCATCCTCGTGTCTCTCTCCACTTCAATCCATACTTCATGCTGCGGCCCGGATTATCTTTGTCCAGAAACGCTCTGGACATATTACTCCCCTCCTCAAAAACCTCCAATGGCTACCGATCAATCTGCGCATCAAGCAGAAACTCCTCACCCTGGGCTTCAAGGCTCTCCATCACCTCGCCCCCCTCCTACCTCACCTCCCTTCTCTCCTTCTACTGCCCAGCCCGCACCCTCCGCTCCTCCACCACTAATCTCCTCACTGTACCTCGCTCTCGCCTGTCCCGCCATCGACCCCCCGGCCCACGTCATCCCCCGGGCCTGGAATGCCCTCCCTCTGCCCATCCGCCAAGCTAGCTCTCTTCCTCCCTTCAAGGCCCTGCTGAGAGCTCACCTCCTCCAGGAGGCCTTCCCAGACTGAGCCCCTTCTTTCCTCTCCCCTCGTCCCCCTCTCCATCCCCCCGTCTTACCTCCTTCCCTTCCCCACAGCACCTGTATATATGTATATATGGTTGTACATATTTATTACTCTATTTATTTATTTATTTATTTATTTATTTTACTTGTACATTTCTATCCTACTTATTTTATTTTGTTGGTATGTTTGGTTCTGTTCTCTGTCTCCCCCTTTTAGACTGTGAGCCCACTGTTGGGTAGGGACTGTCTCTATGTGATGCCAATTTGTACTTCCCAAGCGCTTAGTACAGTGCTCTGCACATAGTAAGCGCTCAATAAATACGATTGATTGATTGATTGATTAATCCCCATTTTACAGATGAGGGAACTGAGGTCCAGAGAAGTGAAGTGATTTGCCCAAGTTCACACAGCAGACAAGTGGCAGAGCCGGGATTAGAACCTAGGTCCTTCTGACTCTCAGGACCATGCTCCATCTACTAGGCTATGTTGTTCTGCAATTAGCACATAATAATCATTTCTTCATCGATAAATCACTCCACTTAGTTCTGGCTCTGCAGAGTACACAGTAAGTGCTAAATGAATTTAATTGATTGATTGATCCATTAACTGGAGCCTGGGTTTGCAGGTAGATGTGGATAACCTAGCCTTGCCCAGTTTTAGTGCTGGTGGGCCTATTTCCAGCTAGTCTTGGGCTGGGTGGGATGGGTAGTGATTTTCCATTTCAGGTTTCCTTGCAACTCTATCTCTGGGGCAGGAAGAGACCCAGGCCTCTCGTAAGTTGCTGCCCCAGTGATGTCCCACACATTGATGGAAGTCCTCGAGCACCCTCCAGGAATACCCTTAGTAATAATGATAATAATTATGGTATTTGTTAAGCGCTTACTATGTGCCAGGCACTGTGCTAAGTGCTGGGGTGGATACAAGCAGATTGGGTTGGACACAGACTCTGTCTCACTTGGGGCTCACGATTTTAATCCCCCTTTTATAGATAATGTAACTGAGGCATAGAGAAATGAAGCTACATGCCCAAAGAAATACAGCAGACAAGCGGAGGAGGTAGGATTAGAACCCAGGTCCTTCTAACTTCCAGGCCCATCCTCCAATAGACCATGCTGCTACCCATGCCAACCTAAGGTAGGGACACCGATACAAACGCAAAGTGTACCTTCGACACTTCCCACAATTCAGATGGGGCTGTTTGCTTTGGTATGTAACTTCATCCAGGCCTCAGCAGCCTGACAACCTAGTGGAAAAAACAAAGATCTGTCAGTCAGAGGACCTGAGTTCTAATTCCAGCTCCACCACTTGCCTTGCTGTGTGACCTTGGGCAAGTCACATGACTTCTCTGGGCCTCAGTTTTCTCACCTGCAAAATAGGGATTCGATTCCTGTCCTCCCTCCTACTTAGACTCTGAGCCCCTCATGGAGCAGGAACTTGTCTGACCTAATTATCTTGAATTGAATCAGCATTTAGTACACTGCTTGGCACTTCGTAAGGATTTAACAAATACTCCAACTATTATTGGTCCATACAAAGCTTTTCTTGACCTGCCTGGGACTCCTCTCTGGTTGTGGGCAGCTGATGAGGGGGATTTTGATTGGTCTAGAACATCCCACTCCTGAAGTCTTTCTCCCTCCCTGGGGTGTAATGGGTTCATTCCCCATGGGTTCATTCCCTATGCACGAGATGGCGGAGAGGTCAGGGATTGAGAGAAACTCTAGAACTGTGAAAGCACAACATAACGCTCCATGGAAGGACCCAGATGCTCCCCATACCCTGCAGGGTGTTGAGCTTTGAGGTGTCCCTGGGCTGGGTCTAGAACCCCAGATCCTGCTGCAGATAGACATTCCCCAAAGATAATAATTGTAATAATAACTGTGGTATTTGTTAATTGCTTACCATGTGCCAGACTTAGGAATCTAGGGATGCTTCAGGAGGCTGCACCTATTCTAGAATTAATAATAATAATGGTACTCTTTAAGCACTTACTATGTGCCAAGCACTGTTTTAAGCACTGGAGTAGATACAAGTCATCCACATGGGACTCATACTCTTAATCCTCATTTTATAGATGAGGTAACTGAGCCACAGAGAAGTGAAGTGACTTGCCAAGGTCAAACAGCAGACATGTGGTGGAGCCGGGATTAGAACCCAGGTCCTTCTGACTCCTAGGCCCGGGCTTTATCCACTAAGCCACACTGCTCCTTTGCATTCTATAGGGCTTTTATTACCAATTAGTTCATTTCAGCCCTCATAGAAACCCTGTGAGGTAGGGAGACTAGGCAGGTGTGTATTATTATCCCTATTTAATAGATGGGGAAAATGAGGTAAAGGGAAATTAAGTGACTCGGCCACAGTCACACGGCAGGTTAACAGCCCAGCCCAGACTAGAACCTGGGTCCTCCAGCATCTAGACTGGTGCTCTGCCATTTCACCACACCTCTTCCCCTGTTTTGGACCCCAGGGTGTATATCTATGTACACAAGTTCACCAAATCATGTCCTGGTTTGGACTAGTCTCACAGACCTGAGTGTGTTAAGGATTGGAACTTCCAAGGCTAATACCCCAACTCCCATCTGTGTCCAAGTGGTATAGAGGAGAGGATGACGTTTATCTGGGCTGGGTCAGAACGCTCAGGACCAATTTGTGAGGCAAAGGATCTCCAAGCTTTGACGAGTCTAGACAGACCGGTGGAAAGGCAGCTGGAGGAATGGGCATCATTCATTCATTCATTCAATTCATTCAATTGTATTTATTGAGCACTTACTGTGTGCAGAGCACTGTACTAAGGGTCCCTAGGCTAGAGACAATATCAATCAGCCAATCAATAGCATTTATTGAGTACGTAATGCATGCAGAGCACTGCAATAAGCGTTTGGGACAGTAATGGGTTGTAATGATACAACCGAGTTGGTAGGCATGTTCCCTGTCCACAACGAGCTTCTACTCTAGGAGACTGTAGCATGACATTTGCCCCGGACACCAGGCCCTTGACATCCCTTCCCCTCTAGGAAAGTGGGGTGCCAGTGATTTTCCATCCTGCTAGGGAATGGGATGTAGGTTGTGGTGGTCCCATTTTCCCCAGAACTCAGTACAGTGCTCTGTGTACAGTAAGTCCTCAATATATACAATTGATTGATTGATTTCACTGAATGTTACCTAGCATCCCACTGGTGGGCAGGGAGGTGGGAGGGGGCTCCAGGGTGCAGTGTGAGGACCTCTATCCAAGGTCCTTTTGGGCAAGGAACACATCCACTAATTCTGTTGTGTTGTACTCTCCCAAGCGTTTTGTACAGTGCCCTACACTAGTAAGTGCTCAGTAAATACCATTGATTGATTGACTGATGGGAAACAGTGAGGCCTAGTGGAAAGATCACAGGCCGGGAAGTCAGAAGGATGTGGGTTCTAATTCTGACTCCACAACTTCTCTGCCACGTGACCTTGGGCAAGTAGCTTAAATTATCTGTACCTTGGTTATTTAATTTATAAAGAGGGGATTAAGATTGTGAACTCTCTGTGGAACAGGGTTGGTGTCCAACATGATTAACTCGTATCTACCCTAGCTCTTACTAAAGTGCCTGGCACATAGGAAACAGCGTGGCTCGGTGATAAGAGCACGGGCTTGGGAGTCAGAGGTCATGGGTTCTAATCCCGGCTCTGCCACATGTCTGCTGTGTTACCTTGGGCAAATCACTTGACTTCCCTGAGCCTCAGTTTCTTCATCTGTAAAATGAGGATTAAGATTGTGAGCCCCAGGTGGGATTCCTGATCACCTTGTATCCTCTCCCAGCACTTACAACAGTGCTTCACACATAGTAAGCACTTCACAAATGCCATTATTATTATTATTATTATTATTATTATTAAGTACTTAACAAATACCCTAAAAATAAAAGAAGGGAGTCAGCCTGAAGAGGGGCAGGGAGAGGAACTGCATTCACCCTCAGCCCCACAGCATTTATATACATATCTGTAATTTATTTATTATTTTATATTAATGTCTGCCTCCCGCTCTAGATTGTAAGCTCATTGTGGGCATTGGATGTGTCTGCCAACCCTGTTATAATGCACTCTCCCAAGCACTTAATACAGTACAATGCACACAGTAAGCACTCGGTAAATATCACTGATTGACTGACTATAGCCTTCCCTCCCATACCCCAAGACTAGTAGGATAGCAACCAGGTGAATTACCCTGGTTTCCTCACCCATTCAGGGTCCAGGGCTGCCAGTTGCTGAGACAGATTTTTGCAACATGTCTACCAATTGTTATATTGCACTCTCCCAAGTGCTTAGTACAGTGCTCTGTAGGCAGTAAGTGCTCAATAAATTCATTCAATCACATGAATAAATGTACTAAGCACTTTGAAGGTGCAATTCGGCAACAGATAGAGACAATCCCTATTCAACAACGGGTTCACAGTCTAGAAGGGGGAGAAAGGAAACAAAACAAAATAAGTAGGCAGGCGTCAATACCATCAAAATAAATAGAATTATAGATATATACACATCATTAATAAAATAGAGTAATAAACATGTACAAATACACACAAGTGTTGTGGAGAGGGGAAAGGGGTCAAGCAGATAGAGGGAGTAGGGACAATGGTAGGGGAGGAGGAGCAGAGGAAAAGGCGGGGCTCAGGCTGGGAAGGAGGTGAGCTCTCAGTAGGGCTTTGAAGAGGGGAAGAGAGCTAGTTTGGCGGATGTGAAGAGGGAGGGCATTCAAGGCCAGGGGTAGGACGTGGCCAGGGGTCAATGGCAGGACAGGCGAGAATGAGGCACAGTGAGGAGGTGATCAATGGAATTCAAACTATTTTTCTGACAGATCCAAAGTCTGGAAGGGTGGGTATTTTGGTGGCATTGTGGTGAGAGGCACAATGCCCGTTCACATGGGAGATGAGACAAAAACTCTGGACTGAGGAAAAGCTTAGGAGTAAAATGGTTTCTCCATATGTACTTCACAAATGGAGTTTGAGAACCAGTTGATACCATTTTAAAAATCGGTAAATAATTTTATTTTTTTGACTCAGAAATACTGTATCTAAATTGGCTGTCCTCCAGCTAAAGGAACTGCACACAGCTAGAGGTTACAAAAACATCACACCTGAAACATAAGACCAAAACAAGTCTCCAGTGGGTCTTTCAGTACTTCTCTTGGTGGTCCACCTCAACTAATTTTTGTTTTTAAATGGCATTTGTTAAGCACTTACTATGTGCCCGGCCCTCTACTAAGTGCTGGGATACACCCCACAGGGTCTCACAGTCTAAGTAGGAAGGAGTACAGGAATTGAATCCCCATTTTGCAGCTGAGGGAACTGAGGCAGAGAAAAGTGAAATGACTTGTCCCACTGTGAATCTCGTATGGGGCAAGAACTGTGTCCAACCCAATTATTTTGTATGGACCCCAGTGCTTGGCACATAGTAAGTGCTTAACAAATAAGAATAAATGAGAAGCAGCATGGCTCAGTGGAAAGAGCACGGGCTTGGGAGTCAGAGGTCATGGGTTCTAAACCAGGCTCTGCCACTTATCAGCTGTGTGACTTTGGGCAAGTCACTTAACTTCTCTGGGCCTCAGTTACTTCATCTGTAAAATGGGGATTAAGACTGTGAGCCTCACATGGGACAACTTGATGACCTTGTATCTAGCCCAGTGCTTAGAAGAGTGCTTGGCACATAATAAGCACTTAAAAAACACCAATAATATTATTATTAAATGCCACAATTATTAGTTTTTGTTCTCAAAACAAGTAAAAGAAAATGGTAGAAAATCAGCCCCCAAACAAAGAGGTGAAAGTTGAATCTCTGCCAAACAAGAAAAAACTAGTTTATGTCCTGAAAATTAAATCTCTCTGCATAAGGCCCCTGGGCTTGGCTTCTTTCTTTTTTTTTCTTCTTCCAGCACTGGCTGTCGGCGGGGTACACAGAATCTGCTCTGTGGGCTTCTGGAAATTTCACTAAGGCATAAATTAAAAGGAACAATTTGCCACCGCTCTTCCCCTGGCGGGATACAGGACTTAGTCAGGCACAGAAATGGAGAACCCTCCCTCCAGGGGGAATCTTGGGGCAGCCAGCAAGCCTGAAGTGAGCCAAGAGAACAGATCCAAATGAGACACAAAAAAACACACGTTCAGAGCGCCCTGCCCAGAACAGGACAGGGACACACTGGCAGAACAGTCTCTGAGCTTTGGTCATCCCTCAGCCATGCCGGATTCATAGACGGGGCAGAAAACTGAGCATTCAGAAAGAGCTCTTTGTGCAACTGCCCACTGCTTCTAAGTGAATGAAGCCCCAAGAAAACCGGCTACTGTTTCGGCAACAGACATTGGCCTAAAGAGGACGAAGGGGCTGGGCTGGGGCCCGGGGGTGGGGTGGAGAAAAGATGGCAAACGTTGCGGCACCAACAGGAAATAAAACATTTTTATTGGATATCTGTGTAATAGGTTAAGTCATTTAACACCAATCGGAAAACTACTGTGGAATATTCACTACACAAAGTGAAACAAAATCTAAACCACCTCATCAAAATGAAGGTAAAATACAGCTAAAGTTGTCAGCTCGCGGGCCACGAGCCATATGGCAGGATAAAACACCCCAACATTTCTACAAGATACAGAGAAAAAACACATAGAGAAACACATAAGCAGGCAGTAAGTATACACCAAGGCAACTAGGATCTTTCTACAGCATCAGATTCTAATACTTTACACAGCTTTGTCAGAAAGGTACGTGAGATCTTTCTTTTGAGGATAAACTGTCGTCTTGGTCACAAAGCAGGTTCAATCATTCTCTTGAGAATGACGGCAAAGGACCTACCAATTCTAAGTTCTATGGTGACAGTCAGTCTGGCAGTGTTGGAAGAGAACGCATTAAGGGTACTTACTCAACGCGGCAAATATTGTGTGTTTGTTCCGACAGCTTGAACCTGCCCATTTCGATGTTTCACTTTTATACAAACAATCTAAAAGCTAGATTCGGTGAAGTGACATTTCTGGAAAAGTCACCCTAGCCCCTCTCCTTGGTGGGGTTTGGTCCTTTAAAGTTGTGATTAAAAGAGTCCCTCTTGAATTTTTCTTGACCTACAAACGTTTCATCTCATATGCGTCTGGTGCCTTTTCCACGCTTTAATGTCCTAACAAGGAATGAGGTTCAAGGAGTCTCTTACTTCATTTTAGGAGGGGGCTCTCGCTACTCCATTTGTTCTAGAGTTTCTCCACTTCTAAGGTTTTCGGTGGCTTCTCTATGGCTATGAACAAATGATGCAACAGCCCCCCCACCTCCTCAACTAGGAAAAGTTGAAGCGGGAAACCTACCCCTCAGCAGCCAAAACCCAGTCTGTCCTCAAGACACACCACTGCTGACCCCCGTTGAATGTCCCTTCCCATCGGAGTCCTGGCAAGGGGCAAGATTAAATACATCCGAGCTCTAGACTCACCCTTCCTTACTCCCGTTTGATTTCGATTCCTTGTGATCCTCAAAGAACCTCTACTCTGAAGCACTGCGACTTCCATTAATGGCCTTAGGAACGAAAAAGGTCATTAGCGGGAAAGGGAAGAGGCCGTCACTAAAGTTACTGGGGAAAAGGCGAGGTACGGTGGGCGGTTAACAGGCTACCTTCTTCCCCATGTCTTCTTCGAATCTTCGAATACAAGGGACAACTATCCCTACCGGAGTGTGGGGGGCAAGGCGGGGAATCTATGGACTATTGCACAGTGCTCAACAAATGCTGTGTTGTCCCTCTATTGCAGGGGACTTCCTCGTTCTCTGCATAGCTTTTCAGTTCCAAATTGGTCCGTTAGTCACTAGAACTGTTTGTGCTATACACGCATGCCTTCAGCAGGGCAGGAGAAGGAAATGGCAGTATCGTTACAATATCGCTACAGAGTAAACCGATTGCTCTTCACTGAGAAAACTACATCTCTAAGCACACACGGTAGTCACAATGATACACAGAGCAGTCCCTTAAGACTCTTATGGAATGACTAATAGCTTCATAATAATGCCAGTTAATGCATAACATTGAAAACATTTAAAAACTCCTCCTGAAACGAGCATCTAGTATACACAAGAGGTTGCTTCAGTTTTCTAGAACTTGCTCTTTGTTTTGTTTCACCTTTTTAAAGGACAAATTAAAACTTATATAAGTATAAAGAGTATATAAAAAAGATCACTAGCTGTCTGTTTTGGCTTAATTGAAGTGCATTCAGAACTATGGCTAAAATTTTGTCAACTTTTGATGGGATTACAATACTGTCTGTTTACCCCAAACTTATTTTGTGTTATGAGCCCAGCCGGCTGTGTTAAAAATATCCTGTATTCCTTCTAATCTGATTTTCTATAATAAAATATCTTGTTACAAAGTCTAATGTGTAAACTCATTCGAGTTATTAGAGTGTGTGAATCCGAGACAGAAGCCACGGGATATGCACAACGTGTATAAAGGTGACCACGGAGAGCTACTTTTTAATGGTTTGGTGGGCATTCACGAATGCTGACTTCTCCCCCCACCCCAGCTCCTTTCCCGTCTTTCCCACCCCCCCACCCCCAACCCATACGAACAGACACATACATGTACACACAAAACACTATCACGTGATTCCTCAATTATGCAGTACTATGAAAGAATTACCTCCCATTCAACTGGTTCCTCAATTGTAAGCGTAAAGCTATGATTGCAACTTTTTGATTGCAGGTATAGAAAAAAAGTCGAATCCTGGCCCGTGACTACGCTTCCTTGAGGTGAGCTGGGGAAGCTGCTCAGATCATGTTAGGTTGCCTGTGAATGAATTCCGCAAAGTTGGATTTACCCCTTGGATCTGCAGCATCAGTATACTTCGGTATTGGAATGGTTTCGTGGAAAGCTCAGATTTAAGTTGTCCTTTAAGATGTCAGTGTAACTGTACTAGTGCCTCACAAGTTGGAATTTTCACTGGAATGCAGACAATACGCTATTTACCCTATAATATATCATCAGCTCTCCTATATCTCAGTCAATTTACATCATTTAAAATAGAACATCTTATTAAAAACATCTAGATATACACAGATTAGGAAACAATTACAACATACAAATACACAAACTAGAAATCAAGTTTTAGCCTACTGGTGTATGTACAATGGTGGAATACGATAACTCATTTCTGTCATGCTCTATCTACACATCATATTGCTTAAAAGAAGATTTGGAGGGCCATAGGGGTGAAGAGGGGTTTAGGAGGCTCTCTACATTTAAAGTTGTGCAAATTAAAACAGGAATCGAAGTACCACTGATCTGTGTTAAGAATGCATGGCTAGAAATGAAAGGACCTAGATTACTGAGGTATTTACACATACTGGCTAAAGAGCACTATGTGGGCAAATGCAGAAAGGCTTCTCCTTCTCCGTCTTTGTCTTCTCATTCTCTTCTTCTTCTTCTTCTTTATTTCTTGACTGCCAGCATGGCATCCACCTCCTCCTCGACCTGTAAGGTGTGCCACTGGGCGATAGGTCGCCGCGGGTTGGCCAGCATATCTGACCAATGTCGTAGCTCAGCCCCGGTGCTGTTGTAGCCCACGAAGACTTTGCCGATGGCATCGTTCTTGCCAATCTTGTCATAGTCCAAAACAGTTACCACCACTTGCACTTTCTAGAACAGAAGAAGAAGGAACAACAAACCCAAATCTCACCTCATGTGGACAAATGAAAAACTCCATTCTGTTCTCTGGGAAACTTCTGCAAGGGGCTGATTTCTGGGACAGGAGGAAATACTTCTATCTATGGACATGTTTTCAGGTCTTGAGGCATCTGGCAATTTGCTAAAGTTAAAGCAATTTGCTAAAGTTACAGCATCTCTAACATACAATCAGTTTCTTTCCCTCTTCATTCTAAAAAGCTCATGTCATTGAAGAGAATAATCCAATTTTTTAAAAAGAATTACTTATGGGAAACCAAATTCATTTTCTTTTCTAAATAATGGCTTCATTCAATCACAATCCCACACAGATGTGCAACTCGGTTTCTTTATAGTATTTATTAAACATTTTCTTCATTTTTTTATTTTCTTTTGCTCTTGCCATTTTATTAACATTTTCTCTTTAGTTCTCATGGGGTCTGTATCTGACCATCTTCTTCATTAGATTCTAGGCAGTAATTATATCTCCAACTTTTAGTAGATGCTTCCTAATGTCGGGTTCAGTATTTTGCACACAATAAGCACACAATACAGTGTTTTGCACATAGCTCGAACCAATCAACAATTATTTTTTTGGGTATTTTTTTAAGTTTTCACTATGTGTCAGGAACTGCTTTAAGTGCTGGGGTAGAGACACAAGCTAATCAAGTTGGACACGGTTCCTGCCCCACAGGAAGGAGAACAGGTATTGAATCCCCATTTTTCAGCTGAAGAAATTATGAAATCTCTCGCTCTGTCCCTTCTCCCTTCTTTAACTTCCATCTTCAACTGCTCACCCTCCACTGGTTCCTTCCCCTCTTCTTTCAAACATGCCCACATCTCTCCCATCCTAAAAAAACCCTCTCTTGACCCCACCTCACCTTCTAGTTATCGCCCTATATCCCTCCTACCATTCCTTTCCAAACTCCTTGAACGAGTCATCTAACATGCACTGCCTCGAATTCCTCAATGCCAACTCTCTCCTCGACCCCCTCCAATCTGGCTTCCGTTCCCTACATTCCACGGAAACTGCCCTCTCAAAGGTCACCAATGATCTCCTGCTTGCCAAATCCAATGCCTCATACTCCATCCTAATCCTCCTCGACCTCCCAGCTGCCTTCGACACTGTGGACCACCCCCTTCTCAACACGCTACCCAACCTTGGCTTCACAGACTCTGTCCTTTCTTGGCTCTCCTCTTATCTCTCTGGCCATTCATTTTCAGTCTCTTTTGCGGGCTCCTCCTCCCCCTCCCATCCCCTTACTGTAGGGGTTCCTCAAGGGTCAGTTCTTGGTCCCCTTCTGTTCTCAATCTACACTCACTCCCTTGGTGAACTCATTTGCTCCCACGGCTTCAACTGTCATCTCTACGCTGATGACACCCAAATCTACATCTCTGCCCCTGCTCTCTCTCCCTCCCTCCAGGCTCGCATCTCCTCCTGCCTTCAGGACATCTCCATCTGGATGTCTGCCCACCATCTAAAACTCAACATGTCCAAGACTGAACTCCTTGTCTTCCCTCCCAAACCCTGCCCTCTCCCTGACTTTCCCATCACTGTTGACGGCACTACCATCCTTCCCGTCTCACAAGCCTGCAACCTTGGTGTCATCCTCAACTCCACTCTCTCATTCACCCCTCACATCCAATCAGTCACCAAAACCTGTCGGTCTCACCTCCCCAACATTGCCAAGATCCGCCCTTTCCTCTCCATCCAAACCACTACCCTGCTCGTTCAAGCTCTCGTCCTATCCCATCTGGATTACTGCATCAGCCTCCTCTCCGATCTCCCATCCTCCTATCTCTCCCTACCTCGATCTATACTTCATGCTGCTGCCCGGATCGTCTCTGTGCAGAAACACTCTGGGCATGTTACTCCCCTCCTCAAAAATCTCCAGTGGCTACCAATCAACCAATGCACCAGGCAAAAACTCCTCACCCTTGGCTTCAAGGCTCTCCATCACCTCGCCCCCTCCTACCTCACCTCCCTTCTCTCCTTCTTCAGCCCAGCCTGCCCCCTCCACTCCTCTGCCACTAATCTCCTCACCGTGCCTCGTTCTCACCTGTCCCGCCGTCGACCTCTGGCCCACGTCATCCCCCTGGCCTGGAATGCCCTCCCTCCGCACGTCCGCCAAGCTAACTCTCTTCCTCCCTTCAAAGCCCTACTGAGAGCTCACCTCCTCCAGGAGGCCATCCCAGACTGAGCCCCCTACTTCCTCTCCCCCTCCTCCCCCTCCCCATCCCCCCACCTTACCTCCTTCCCCTCCCTAAAGCACCTGTATATATGCATATATGTTTGTACATATTTATTACTCTATTTATTTTATTTGTACATATTTATTCTATTTATTTTATTTTGTTAATATGTTTTGTTTTGTTCTCTGTCTCCCCCTTCTAGACTGTGAGCCCACTGTTGGGTAGGGACCATCTCTCTATGTTGCCAACTTGTACTTCCCAAGCACTTAGTACAGTGCTCTGCACACAGTAAGTGCTCAGTAAATATGATTGAATGAATGAATGAATGAAAAGGTACAGAGAAGTAAGGTGACTTGCCCAGAGAAGGCAAGTGGCAGAGGTGGGATTGGAATCCAGGTTCTCTGACTGCCAAGCCTGTGCTCTATCCACTAGGCCCTGCTGCTTCTCTGAGGATGATGAGTTTAGAGTTATGCTAGCACTGATCTACATACTTTAGAAAAATATGGAGGTGTAACTGAGGAAAGTTAAAGAACAAAATTGGGAATGCGAGAACAGTTTAAAAGATTATTGAACAGTTATGGAAACAAGGTCATAGCTATAAATTAATGTTTGCAAAACGAAACTGTAGTTAAGGCCAGTTTTCTGGGGTAGAAGAAACAAAATGGGATTAGAGTTAGTGTTGGGGGAATGGAACAAGTAAACATGGTGTGAGGGGATATTTGTGATCTGGAGTAGTGTGGCCTAGTAGAAAGAGTATGGGTCCGGGAATCAGAGGAGGAGTCTCTAGAGGATTGCTCTCTAGACTTATAGCTCCTTGTGGGCAGGTAACATGACTAGCAATTCTGTTAGAATATACTCTCAGAAGCAATTAGTACAGTGCTCTGTATGCAGTAACTGCTCAGTAAATGTGATTGATTGATTGATTTGAATCCAGGCTCCACTACCTGCCTGCTGTTTGAATTTAGGCAAATCACTTAACTTCTCTGTGCCTCAGTTTCCTCATCTATAAAACGGAGATTAAATAGCTGCTTTCCCTCCTACTTAGACTGTGATCCCATATGGGACAGGGACTGTGGACAACCTCTAGACTGTAAACTCATTGTGGGCAGGGAACGTGTCTGTTTGTTGTTATATTGTACTCTCCCAAGAACTTAGTATGGTGCTCTGCATACACTAAGCACTCAAAAAGCATTCAGTATAGTGCTTGGCACCTAGTAAGTGCCTAATCAATACCGCAATTTTCAAAACTTGTTTTGGGCAGGGAATGTACCAACTCTATTACATTATACTCTCCCAAGCCCACAGAACAGTGCTGTGCATGCAGTAAGCACTCAGTGAATATGATTGATTGCTTGATTATTATTGGAAAAAGGTGGGTGGAGGCCATGGCAGAAGGTAAAGTGGGGGGGCACGTTTTAGGTCCCCAGCCCCAACTTTTGTGATTCTGCTTTCAGTGGTCACTGTACTACACAGACCATTTCTGCACTATAAAGTGACCTAGGAAAAAGTTTTACCTAAAAACTCTTGCCAGATAAATTACCTCGGCTCCCTTTCCTTCCTCCAATTATTTCCAATAGTAGGACATATCTGAATTCACCATCATCACACTTGATATTATTAACATTCCCTGAGAGCTTGGAAAATCTAATAGAAGTACACGATGTGGTCAGTGTACTTGAGGAACTTATGACCAAGGGGATTACCATCTGGAATGTCTCTGCCAACTCTGTTGTATGCTCCCAAGCTCTTACTACAGTGAACTTCATATAGTCTTGTCTTGTCTTACGCTGTCGAGTTGTCGCCGACCCATAGCGAAGCCATGGACACATCTCTTCCAGAATGCCCCACTTCCATCTGAGATTGTTCTGGTAGTGTAACTAACTATAGAGTTTTCCTGGTAAAAATACGGAAGTGGTTTATGGCTCCTTCCGTGCAGTAAACTTGAGTATCCACCCTTGACTCTCTCCCATGCTGCTGCTGCCCATCACAGATGGGTTTTGACTTGTAGCAGATTGCCTTCCACTAGCTAGCCACTGCCCAAGCTAGTAAGCACTCAATAAATACCACTGATGATGAAGGATGGTATTTTCTTTCAGCTCAAGAAAGACGAAAAGGCAACATTAGTAGCAAGAAGTTCTTTTTGGTAAAATATTTTGGGGTAAATAGGTTTTGGGGCCATCACCCACCAAGAGTTTCGTACAAAGCTTAATGGGGCTGGGAGATCTCACTATATCAGTATCTATATTATTACACATTTTTAACATAACACTCAGTGAACTTCTGTGGGGTGGGCTTATACAGATTTTCTTAGCCATGTGTGTTTTTTCTTTGGGGAGTATTTTTATTTGTTTTAGTCAAGCCAAGCATTTTCCCCTGAATCTGCTCTGCTCATTTAAAATTTCCTGGCTCATGGCTATGCAACAGATTGTATGCAGATCTTCTGAACTGGGAGGGAGAAAACAACAATCTCTTTTTGATGTTGAGGGGTCATGAATTCTCTGCATAAGAATACGAAGAATACTTGAGTAGTCCTGGCTCACAGAAGAGTACAAATCTACAAAGAGTGCAGAAGGCAGGCTCATTATTTTCATGTCTTATGCATTATACATTATACTTTGATTCTCTTTCTGTCTTGACAAAATGCTATCTCCTTCCTAGTTCTATCCTGGAAATCCAGCAACATGTTTGGCTTTAAGCATGCTCCAGTTTCAATATATTTGCCTTTACCATCATTTATGGTCGAAAAGTGGCATTTAAGCTTAAGGCAGTTTACAATCACAGTCCCAAGAGGAAGGTAGACTGTGTCCTTTGTAATCTCAATTTGTCCTTTTTGGTTACAATTTCAGAATTTGAAAAAAAAAGTTAGAGATATGAGTCATGGTCAAAATGACTTACTTATAACCCACAGGTTCCCTAGAATGATTCAAAATAAATTGGTGGGGAAAAACTGGAAGTCTCCAGTCTTGTCTAGTAGGTGTCATAAGACATTTCCATCCATTGGTTCACTAGTTCAAATTCGGTAGGTACGTACCAAGAAGTCACTGCAGTCAGATGCTTCAAGCAGTTCCTAGGACCTAATTTGACCTGAGTTTCTGTCTACCCTTTTTAGCTTTGGGGTCCCAAGAAAATACTACCTGCAATGTATTTATATATCTGGAATATATTTATTTATATTAATGTCTGTCTCCCACTCTGGACTGTAAGCTCGTAGTGGGCAAGGAATGTGTCTTTTTATTGTTATATTGTGCTCTGCACATAGCGACAACCAAACCATAACAAGCGCTCAATAAATACGATCACCTGACTGAATTAGTGAGTTATCAGCCTAGCATGTGTTTTCGATGCTGAGTGGGAATCAATAAATCAATGGCATTTAGTTGAGCTCTTACTGTGTAAAAGAGCACTGTACTGAGCGCTACAGAATTGGTAGACATGTTCCTTGCCTATAACGAGCTTACAGTCTAGGGGTGGGGGAAAGTACAGTGGGTTGGGGGTCACTCCTTGTCTACATTACTTAAGCTGGGGTACTGCTTATGAAACACTTTTCAATTTAATAATTGTGGTTACTATTAATGGCTTAATATATGCCAAGCATTGTACAAAGCCCTGAGGGTCTAAACAAGTTCATCAGATCCCATACGGACCCACAGTCTAAGTAAGAGGGAGAACAAGCATTGAGTCCCCATTTTGCAGGTGAGGGAACTGAGGCACAGAGAAGTTAAGGAACTAACTTGAGGTCAAACAGCAGCTAAGGGGAGAAGCTGAGATTAGACTCTAGGTCTTCTCACTCCCAGGCCTGTGCTCTTTCCTCTGCTTCTCAACCTCCCATTGCACTTCAAAATACCTTGGACAAAAACTACCAGAGAGGAGAATCTACTGCCTAGTTCTGTTTGAAATCTTTCATAGGTTAATAGGGCTGCATCTGATCTTGTAAATGAGCTCCCTTTTTGCACAAACAGCTTAGGATACAGCTGATCTGTAGGTTAGCAGTCGGTGAAGTGTTCATTACCATGGTGTCATATTAGACTTTATTTCAGATGATAGGGTTTGAAAATCTTTCTTAAGGGACTAGAAGCCTGATACACATGAGAGGTATTGTTTCTTTTAAGCAAAATGGCCAGGTGTTGACAATCCCAACTGCTGGAAGGTTGCTAGGAAACATTTTTTTGACCATTGTTTTTGAAATTTTCCCTTCTATTCAAAGCAATCTACTTTAACAGTTTGTTGACTATTCACCCTGTAAGTGATTTTCCTTTCTGTTACCTTCTCAATGACTTCACTCCCATTATGGTAACCTAGTTATTTTCCTCAGTGCTGTTTGGGGCAAATCAAAGGTTGGTTTGAAAAAAAATTTCCAGAATTCACATTAAGCTTAATGATTTTATTGAGTAGCTAGCCAGACACCATGGGCGAGATTCTCTTTTTTAAAAATCACAACTGGGCCAAGAAAAACTAGAAAGTGGTCATTTGAAACTTGGTTTCTGATCAAACCAAGGCTTGGGCAGCTCTTCATAATAACTGTGGCATTTGCTAAGTGCTTATTATGTACCAAGTACTGTACTAAGCACTAAGGTAGATACAAGTTAATCAGGAGGCACAGTTCCTGTCCAACATGGGGCTCACAGCCTAGGTATTTATTTATATTAATGTCTGTCTCCCCCTCTAGACTGTAAGCTTATTGTGGGCAGGGAATGCACCTGTTTATTATTATATTGAACTCTCCCTAGCACTTAGTACAGTGTTCTGCACACAGTAACCACTCAAATATGATTGACTGAGTGACTAATTAAGTAGGAAGGAGAACAAGCATTCAATCCCCATTTTGCAGAGGAGGAAACTGAGGCCCAGAGAAATTAAGTGATTTACCCAAAGTCACACATCAGGCTAGTGGCAGAGCCAGGATTAGAACCTAGGTCCTCTTTTTCCCAGGCCTGGGCTCTTTCCACTCAGCCACCCAGCTTCACATCTCCTTCAATGACCCAATCCAATGTAGGTCAATTAATCAGTGGTATTTATTGAGCATCTACTATGTGCAGAGCACTGTATTAAGAGCTTAGAGAATCCAATATAAAAGAGGGAGTAGACAGACATGTTTTGAAACCTATGCATTCAGAACATAGCTAAATTATTGTTCTGATACTTTAGGCCCCTAACCTCAAGACTAGGGCAGGAGGTTTGTCCTATCCACTGGCTAATTTAGGGCAATTTTTGTAGCCTCCACTGTAAGGGCTTCCATCCTTCTAGCCAGTGGATCTCCAACAGCCTCCATCTGGGCCAGCAGGAAAAAGGTTAGTAATTTAGTAATAATAATAATTGTGATATCTGTTACAAGCTTACTATGTGCCAGGTACTGTACTAAGAACTGGGGTAGAAACAAGCAAATGGGATTGGACACATTCGGGTCTCATAATCTCAATCCCCATTTTTCAGATGAGGTAACTGAAGCACAGGGAAGTGAAGTAATTTGCCCAAGGTCACATAGCAGACAAGTGAGACAGCCAGAAATAGAACCCATGACCTTCTGACTCCTAGGCTCATGCTCTATCCACTAAGCCATTGCTGCTCCCCATTTTATGTCTCCCATGTCAGCACTCTAGCATGACCTGACTACTTATTTTGAAGTAGCGTGGGCTAGTGGAAAGTGCCTGTGCCTGGGAGTCAGAGGAACTGAGTTCTAATTCTGGCTCTGCAACTTGTCTGCTATGTGACCTTGGAGAAGTCACTTAATTTATTTCTACCTCAGTTATCTCATCAGTTAAAATATAGATAAATACTGTGAGCCTCATGTGGGACATGGATTGTGCCCAACCTGATTAGCTTATGCTTACCACAGCACTTAGTACAATGCCTGGCACATAGTATATGCTCAACAAATAAGATTAAAGAAAAAGAAAGCACTACGGAAAAGGTATGGGCTATTTTGAGACCCTGCTATCCAAGAGCTTGGAGGCTTTTATGCTGTTCCAGGACTGAGGCTTGGATTGGATGTTGTTGCTTTTGCACAAGAGAGCCAGAATAATAGCAATAATAATAATATTTGTGGCATTGGTTAAGCACTTACTATGTGCCATGCACTGTACTAAGTGCTAGGGTGGATACAAGCAAATCAGGTTGGACACAGTCCCTGGGCCTCAGTTACTTCATCTGCAAAATGGGGATTGAGACTGTGAGCCCCACATGGCACCCCATGACGGGGGCTGTGTCCAACCTGATTTCCTTGTATCCACTCCAGCGCTTAGTACAGTGTAAGACACACAGTAAATGCTTAACAAATACCACAATTATTATTATTCTGGTTCTCTTCTGAAAAAGCAACAACACCCAACCCAAGTCCTGTGAGGCCCATGGGGGACAGGGACTGTGTCCTACCTGATTGGCTTGTACCTTCTCCAGTACTTAGGATGGTGCTCAACACATAGTAAATGCTTAACAAATGCCATCATTATTATATTATTACTATTATTCTCTATGCTTCAGTTACTGCATCTGTAAAATGGGGATTCAACACCCGTTCTCTGTCAATTACACTGTGAGCCCCAGGTGGGACAAGAACTGTATCTGACCAGTGCTCCGTCAAGTGCTTAGTACAGTGCTCTGCACCTAGTATCTGCTCAATAATTACCATTCATTGACTAATTATCTTGTACCTACCCCAGGCACCTAATGCAGAGCTTGGCACATAGTAAAGTGCTTAACAAATACCACCATTATTATTGCTATTTTGGGACTCTAGAAGCCAGGACCTGTGCAAATACTAGGAAAAAGAACAGAAGAAGCAGCAGCACTGCTGGCTGTTTTAGCAATCAATCAATCAATCAATCAGTCAACGATATTCTTGAGTGCTTACTGTGTGCAAAACACTGTATTAAGTGTTTGGGAAAGTATAATACAACACAATTAACAGCAATCTTCTGGGCATCCTATCTGGTCTGGGCCTGCCAGTCTGAGCAGCCAGAATTACAAAACATTTATCTCGCTATCCTGGGAAATATTGGTGAACGCTGCCTTTTTTTAATCTTATTTGTTATACATTTACTATGTGTCAAACACTGTTCTGAGCTCTGTGGTAGGCACAAGTTAATTAGGTCAGACTTAGTTCCTGTCCCACATGGGAATCACAGTCTAAGCAGAAACGAGAACAGGTAAGAAAAATGCTTAACAAATAACATTAAAGAAAAAGAAAGCAGTACGGAAAAGATATGGGCTATTTTGAGACCCTGCTAGCCAAGAGCTTGGAGGTTTTTTTTCCTCAACATTTTTTAGTTGAGGAAACTGAATCATGGAAAAATTAAGTGACTTGTGCAAGATCACAAAGCAGGCAATTGACTGTGCTGGGATTAGAATACAGGTCCTTCTGACTCCCAGGCCTGTACTCTCTCAACTAGGCTATGCTGCTTTTCATGTTGCTTTGGCAACAAATGTTGGGGTAGGCCCATGCAGATTTGGATTAAAAAATACATTTTCTATGAGATGATTCCTTTCAAAACTGATGCCTGAACCTGAGCAGAGACAGCATAAGTATTGAAAATTGCATCCTATTTTGCATCTTTTGATTCTGAAATGAAATGCACTAAATATCAAGATCCCAGACTACTGATGTGATTACAGGTTGGCATATAGAGTGAGTTTTATGTTTGAAATCCCCTTTTTATTCTATGATTGTTAAACAGTGCATTGAGGTTTCATGAGCATGCAGATAAAGATACACCCAATCCCACTGGGAAGCAAGGAAGCTGAATTTCAAGCAATTGAAATTATCATCTTGTAAATCATTTCATACTAATTAAATGAAAGATGCTGCCTGGTTAGCAAACCAGCAAAGAATAAAAATTACTCTCCCATCTCTCTTCATTAGTAGCTGGGATGCAATGAAGGAAATTAAATATTTCATATGATATGGGGAAATCCAGCAAAAACTAATTTCCTCATCCAAATAACTATTACCAATTCCCTTCTTGAGACAGCAGCATTGTCTGTTTTTTTTTCAATATCCATTCCCGCCTTACCTCCTTCCCCTCCCCACAGCACCTGTTTATATGTATATGTTTGTACGTATTTATTACTCTATTCATTTATTTTATTTGTACATATTTATTCTATTTATTTTGTCTTGTTAATATGTTTTGTTTTGTTGTCTGTGTCCTCCTTCTAGACTATGAGCCCGATGTTGGGTAGGGGCTGTCTCTATATGTTGCCAACTTGTACTTCCCAAGCACTTAGTACAGTGCTCTGCACACAGTAAGTGCTCAATAAATACGATTGAATGAATGAAAATGCTAACAAAGGTAATTAACAAGGTCTATGTGAAATATTTATGAGGCCCGGTGGAATGTTATTCAGAGGGAATACAGAATAATGCTCGACAATACCTGAATTTGCTCAAATGGTACTTCAAAGCTGAAAGACTCATTGTAGTAGGGATTGAGAGTGTTCTTTTTAATTGTTGTCTTTTTCTTCTTCAGCCTCTTGCCATTTTGCATCAGATGAATCTTCACATAGGGATCTGTGCAATCAAAGAAAGAAATGTTAGCAAAGAGATAATGTTGGTTTTTATCACATATATAGAAATATCACCAGTTTGGTAGTCCTAAAGCATTTAGGGAACCATCATGAGAAATCAATCAATCAAAGGTATTTATTGAAGCCTTACAGTGTACAGAACACTGTACTAAGCACTTAGAAGAGTACAATACCACAGAGTTGGCAGGCACGTTCCCTGCCCATGGCAAGCTTACAGTCTAAAGGGTGTAGCAGACATTAATATAAATGAATAATTTGTAACATATAATTTATGGATATGTACATAAGTGCCGTGGTGTTGAGAGTGGGGCAAATATCAAATGACCAAAGTGCCCAGATGATGCAGAAAGGAGACGTAGCTGGGGGAAAGAGGGCTTAATCAGGGAAGGTCTCTTGGAGGAGGTAAGAAGGTGGGGAGATTAGTGGAAGGGGTTGGTGGTGAGATAGATGAGATCAGGGAGCAGTTAGTAAGCTGAAGCTTGAGGAGCAAAGTGTGTGGACTGGGCTGTGGTAGGATAATAGTGAGGTAAGATAGGAGAGAGAGAACTGATTGAGTGTGAGACACCCTCTTGAACACCTCTGGCCAACTTACAAATGAACAAAATTATTAGTGAAGATGATAAAAACTTAACATGTTGTTAAAACAGGTACTTGCAAAAATCCACATAACTTTAACTCTTCTGCCTCCCACCCTCTTACTTTGGGAGTCCTTCAAGGCTCAGTTCTAGTTCTTCTATTCTCCGTCTACACCCACTCCCATGGAGAACTCATTCACTCCCGTGTCTTTAACTACCATTTCTATGCTGATGATTCTCAAATCATTCCTCCCTCTCTCTTTTGTAAAATGGTATTTGTTAAGCACTTATTATGTGCTAGGCAATATGTAAGCATTGGGGTAGATACCAGCTAAACAGGTTGGCCACAGTCCCTGTCCCACACAGGGTTCACAGTCTTAATTTCCATTTTACAGATGAGGTAACTGAGGGACAGAGAAGTGAAGTGCCTTGCCCAAGGTCACACAAGCAGAGATAGTGGAAGAGCCAGTATTAAAATGTAGGTCCTTCTGACTCCAGGGCCTGTGCTCTATCTACTAGGCCATGCTGCTTCTCTCCAACCCTGATCTCTCTCATCTGGAATCTCACATTTCCTCCTGCCTTCAGGACATCTCTATTTGGATCCTCCATTAACAACTCAAACTTAACATGTTCCAAACAGATCTGTGTACCTTCCCACCCAAGCCCTGTCCACCCCATGTCCTTCCCATCACATAGACAATACCGCTATCCTCCCTGTTTCATTATCCTCAACTTATCTCTCTCATTCAACCCACATACTCAATTTGTCACCAAATCCTACCAGTTCAACCCTCACAACATCGCTAAAATCTGACTTTTTTTCTCCATCCAAACTGCAACCACACTGATTCAAGCGTTTTTCCTATACTGTCTTAACTAGCACATCAAACTCCATGCTGACCTCTCGCCTATGCACTCAGAGCTGTACCCTCTAAGTACTTGATAATCATTCCACCCTCAGTTCCACAGCACTTACGTACATATCCATAATTTGCTTCAATGCCTGTCCTCCCCTCTAGACTGGAATGCCTTGTAGGAGGGAACCTATCAACTCCGTTGTACTGTACTCTCCCAAAAGCTTAGTACGGTGCTCTGCAAACACTAAATACTCAATGAATACCACTGATCAGTCAACTGATCCTTTAAGGAGAGGCCATGGCTCTCATTTTACTAAGGGAATTCCATGTAGCAGTAGACACATTTAGCAGTAGTGGATATGGAATTATTTACTTCTGGAAACTTGAGTGCATAACTGCTAGACGATTTGTATGCTGTTAAATAAGCCATAAAACTAAGCACTGGTTCATGTGCTTAAAAGAAATCCAGGAAAGTCCTCATGAGATTCAGGCAGCAGACCTAATCAAAATCAGGTAGTGAGCCTAATGGGGAATTTATTATGGCTCTCTTCTTTCTCTTCCCTTTTGGGCAACATGGATTCACGTGAGTCTGTGCTTCTGAGGGAACTCTGAAGGAAACTGCAAAATGGTGCCCAGGACCAACTTGAATTTTGCTCCCTGGGTAAAATTTATTTCAGCTGGATGACTTCTGAATACTGTTTATGAGGCTCTGAATTATTTCTATCCTGGAGAGATTGCTGCGTCTCCACCCATCACCTCTCTCCTGACCTCCCTCCACCCCCACCTTTTGAAAGAAGCAGAGTTGCCTAGTGGATAGAGCAGGGCCTGGAAGTCAGAAGGACCTGGGTTCTAATCCTACCTCTGCCATCATTTGTCTGTTGTGTTACCCTGGGAAAGTCACTTCAGTTCTCTGGGCCTCAGTTACCTCATCTGTAAAATGGGGATTAAGAGTGTGAGCCCTATGTGGGACAGACTGTGTCCAACCTCGCTAACTAGTATTTACCCCAGCATTTAGAACAGTGTTTGGCACGTAATAAGTGCTTAACAAGTACTATAATTATTACTAAATGCCATGAAAAACATGCAGAGAAAGCATGATATTGGAAGAAAGGAAGAAGATATAATCCTTGCCCTGCCCTGCACTGAAAAAGCTTGCAGTCAATAAGGGACTCTGGAAAACACAGCTACCTTCCACTCCCACCTCTATTTTTGTTTTTTTAATCCATTAGGTCTGAAGGACCTCAGGACTGATCGATGGAGAAACAGGCCTGACAAAGCGGAGAGCTGTATGTTCCTGAAGGGTGAACAGAAAGGGGGAAGCCAAAATATTGCACAGAAACAGAAAGGAGATTAATAACATAATGCCATTTTACAGTGATACCAATTTCTCCGTGTGTTTTCTTTCAGAATATCTAATCTCCCTACTTTACATAATGATGCGTACTTTGCCCCTGAACCTTTGCTAGTTGAAAACCATCACCATTATCACCAAGTCCCTTAATTTAGATTGTGAGCCTCATGTGGGACAGGGAACTGATGATCTTGTATCCACCCTAGCACTTAGTAGTCAGTCAATCAATCGTATTTATTGAGTACTCACTGTGTGCAGAGCACTGTACTAAGCATTAGGGAGAGTACAATATAGTACATACATTCCCTAACCACAAGGAGTAGTGCTTGGCACATAATGAATACTTAACAAGCAGTGTGGCCTAGTGGATAGAGCACACGTGTGGGAGTCAGGAAGACCTGAGTTCTGACCCTGGCTCTGCTACCTGTCGGCTGTGTGAGCTTGGACAAGTCATTTTACTTCTCTGGGCCCCCATTAGCTCGTCTGGAAAATGGGGATTAAAGCTGTGAGCCCTATGTGGGGCAGGGACTATGTCCAACCTGATTAGCTTGTATCTACCCCAGAGCTTAGAACAGTGCTTGGTACCTAGTAAGCTCTTAACAAATGCCATCATCATCATTATCATCAAGTACCATAAGCTCTTAATATAGTGCTCTGCACACAGTAAGCGCTCAATAAATACAATTGAATGAATGAATGAATAAAAAAATTTAGCTCTCGGGAACCTCCCTAACTGCCCTCAATCCACTCTCTTGGACTTGTCTTGTAGAGACCAGTAGAGACTTCATGGTCACATCTCGCCCAGAAGGCCCCACCTCCAGCTGCAACTGTTCTGGCAGTGTATCCATAGAGTTTTCTCGGTAAAAATATGGAAATGGTTTATCACGGCCTTCTCCCACACAGTAAACTTGCGTCTCTGCCCTCGACTCTCTCCCTTGCCGCTGCTGCCCAGCACAGGGGAGTTTTGACTTGTAGCCGATTGCCTTCCACTCGCTAGCAACTGCCCAAGCTAGGAATGGAATGGGTATACATCTGCTTGCTCTCCCTCCAGTAGTTGAGACTGGTAGAGCACTGAAAACTCTCCAGAAGCAATCCTGAGAGGGACCTCTTTGCCAACACTCCCCAATTCCCAGCTCTTGGCTCTCTTGAGCCTTCTCCCACACTAAGAACCTGCCCTGCTTACTCCCCATCTCCCTAGTCCCTTAACTGCTACTGTCCCTGCTATTGACAGCTTCTATCAAGACTTGCTGTTGTTTTTCTTTTAATGGGATTGCAGAACAAGGACCATAGTTGATTATTTTGTATTTTCCCCAGTGCTCAGTCCCATGCTTTGCATAAGGTAAGCACTCAGTAAACACAATAATAACAGTTCAACCGATTTGAAGTTGAAGAAGTCCCTGATTTATGAGCTTCAGATAGAAAGCATCTTATTTGTTTAGCCTAATCCTGTATTTATTCCCAAACCCTTCAGCAAGGTTATGCATCTATTATAAAGTAGGACTGTATTTTCTAAATAAATAGTCTTGGATAATGTATTTGTTCTCTTCTGGTAGCTGAACCGTTTTCTCTCTTGGAAAGGAAATGATTCTCTCTTTTAAAACTTCCCAGCTGCCTAGAGGTTTCACAGGCTTGGTGACTAACAGGAAAAAACATTACAGAAATGGAAAAATGGACATTAATGAGACCTGCTAACATTGCTTTTGCATACGTGACTGCCGTCTCTCAGTCAACAAATAGGGGGGATCAGGAAACCCATTAAGTTTCTGGAAACATATGACTAACTGGATGGATATGGAATCTTCAGCACTGAGTTGTTACCTGGGTCTCTCAGCAAGTATACATTTGCATCTATTTAAAAAATAGAACCATTCAGAATCCAGTTTCTTTCTGGAACCCACATGCTTTAAAAGAGGCAGCCACATCTGGGTGAGAAAAAACAGGGATTTGAAAAAAAAATCTGGTATCCCCATGTCTTTTAATAGCAGAAACCTTCATAACCTCACTCAGTAAAGTGCAGTTTCTTTTTGTAGTTTATGACGATCAAAATAATAGTGATAATGATAGCTGGGGAAGTTGTTAAGCATTTACTATGTGCCAAGCACTAGATACAAGATAATCAGGTCAGACACAATCCCTGTCCCACTTGGGGATCACAGACTAACCAGGAGGGAGAACAAGTACTTGATGGATCGATTGACTGATTAATCCCTATATTTTACAAATGAGGAAGTTTACCATTAATACATATGAGGACATTTATCAACTGTAGACTGTAAGCTCCTTGTGGACAGGGAACATGTCTACCAACTCTGCTGTAGTGTATTCCCCCAAGTGCTTAGTGCAGTCCTCTATATACAATAAGCACTCAATAACTACCAATGATTGATTGGTTGGTTAAAATCAAAATTTTTGAGGCATTTCAGGTTTATTTTGATGCTAAAATTATGTCTTTGGGGTTAGCTTTCTATTAGCTCAGATGACCCCCTCCCTTGACCCCAAGGCCCCCTCCAGTGATCGCTCCATCTCCCTCCTACTATTTCTCTCCAAACTCCTTGAGTGAGTTGTCTACACTAGTTGTCTTCACTTCCCCTCCTCTAATTCTTTCCTTGATTCCCTCCAATCCAACTTCCGCCCCTTGTACTCCACTGAAACCTCCTCAGACATCACGAATGAGCTCACTCTTTGTCAAGTCCAATGGCTTGTACTCCATCCTCATCCTCCTCGACCTCTGAGCTGCTTTGACACTGTCAACCACCCCCTTTTCCTGGAAATATTATCCAACCTCAGCTTCACTGACACTGTCCTCTCTGGGGTCTCTTCTTGTCTGTCTCTGGCCACTCATTCTCACTCTTTTCTGCGGGCTCCTCCTCAGTCTCCCATCCCCTAACAGTGCGAGTCTCTCAAGGCTTAGTTGTGGATCTCCATCTACACCCACTCCCGTGGAGAACTCATTCGCTCCCATGGCTTCACTACCATCATTATGTGGATGATTTCCAAATCTGCATCTTGAGCCCTGATTTCCTTCCTTCTCACAGTCTCGCATTTCCTCCTGCCTTCAGTACATCGCTACTTGGATGTCCTGCCAACATCTTAAACTTAACATGTCCAAAACAGAACTCCTTATCTTCCCACCCAAACTCTGTCCTCCCCCTATCTTTTCTGTCACTGTGGATAATAACTCTATCCTCCTTTTCTCACAAGCCCCTATCCTTGATGTTATCCTCCCCTCATCTCTCTCATTCAACCCCAATATTCAATCTGTGACCGAATTCTATCGGTCCAACCTGCACAGCATTGCTAAAATCAGCCCTTTTCTCTCCATCCAAAACTGCTCCAAGCACTTATCCTATCCCACCTCGATTACTTTGTCAGCCTCTTGCTGACCTCTCTGCTTCTTGTCTCTCCCCACTTTAAGTGGATATTTCACTCTGCTGCCTGGATAATTTTTTTACAAAACCACTCAGTCCGCAGCTCTTTTTAATCATCTGAACCATGAGGTAGATTTTTAGGCCTGAATTAATCAGTTGGCCTGTGTACATGGAGTAAATCAGTTAGAAAGTTGTTAAATCCCTTACATTATCATCTAGACTGTAAGTTTCTCCTTCAGGCTTTAGGCTTTACCAACTCAGTTATACTGTATTCTCCCAAGCACTCAGTACAATGCTCTATGCTCAGTAGCACTCAGTAAATATGACTGATTGATTGATTATCATCATCATCAGTAGCAGCAGCTGCATTTATTGAGCACTTAATGTGTTTATGACATTGTCATAGGTACTTGAGAACACAGAATGGAAGTAGAAGATGCAGACCCTATACTTAAGGTAGAGGCAGGAAAGTAAGAGTACTTATTAAATAAAAATCAATCAATTACTGTGTGCAGGACACTGTACTAAGTGCTTGGGAGAGTACAATACTGTAGATTTTATAGACAATATCTCTGCCCTCAAGCAGTTTTCATGCGTGGCTTAGTGGAAAGAGCATGGGCTTGGAAGTCAGAGGTCGTGGTTTCTAATCCCCACTTTGCCACTTATCAGCTGTGTGACTTTGGGCAAGTCACTTCACTTCTCTGTGCCTCAGTTACCTCATCTGTAAAATGGCGATTAAGACTGTGAACCCCATGTGGGACAACCTGATACCTTGTTTCTACCCTAGTGCTTAGAACAGTGCTTGGCACATATTAAGCGCTTAACAAATGCCATCATTATTATTATTATTATTATTACAGATGATAAAGATAGAAACAGTCAATTAAATAACTAAAAAAAGTACACATCAGTGCTAAGTGATTTGTGGGATGAGGTGACCAAGGAAATGAGGCTTAGTGGGAGAATACCTCCTAGGAGAATGTGGCTTTTTAAATAATGAATAATGATAATAATAATGATAATAATACCACAATTATTATTTGAGGTAAACTTTTAAAGGTTGGGGGGATTGTGGCTTGGAAGATTTGAGGGAGAGAAGGAGTTCAATTGCAATGGGGAAGACAGGTATGATAGATAGAGCTAGGAGAGTTGAGTGAAGTACAGGTACAAGGCTAGTTGGGGAGGAGGAAAGAGTGTGAGCTGGGTTATACTGGGAAAAGAGAGTTGAAAGGCAAGCAGGAGCAGCTGGGAGACAGCCCTCAATCCAATGTGTTAGGAGCTATTGAGTTTGAGAAGCAACGTGGCTCAGCGGCAAGAGCGTGGGCTTGAGAGTCAGAGGTCATGGGTTCTAATCCTGACTCCACCACATGTCTGCTGTGTGACCTTGGGCAAGTCACTTAACTTCTCTGAGCCTCAGTTACCTCATCTTAAAATGGGGATTAAGACTGTGAGCCCCGCGTTGGACAACCTGATGACCTTGTATCTCTCCCAGTGCTTAGAACAGTGTTTTGCACATAGTAAGCACTTAACAAATTATTATGTGGAGAGAAATGGGTAGTTATTAGAGAAGCAGCATGGCTCAGTGGAAAAAGCACGGGCTTTGGAGTCAGTGGTCATGGATTCAAATCCCAGCTCTGCCAATTGTCAGCTGTGTGACTTTGGGCAAGTCACTTAACTTCTCTGTGCATCAGTTACCTCATCTGTAAATGGGGATTGACTGTGAGCCCCCTGTGGAACAACCTGATCATCTTGTAGCCTCCCCAGCACTTAGAACAGTGCTTTGCACATAGTAAGTTCTTAACAAATGCCATCATCATCATGATTATTATTATTATTACTGATTGAACTCTGCCAACTCAGCCTCCTTAGATAATCCTATCAGGTTCAGGTGAGTGAATCAATGGCATTTATTGATCGCTTACTGTGTGCAGATCACTATACTAAGCAGCGTGGCCTAGTGGATAAAGCACAGGCTCGGGAGTCAGAAGGACCTAGGTTTTAATCCCAGCTTGTCCACTTGTCTGCTGTGTGACCTTGGACAAGTCACTTCACTTCTCTGAGGCTCAGTTACCTCATGTGTAAAATGGCGATGAAGACTGTCAACCCCATGTCGGGCAGGGACTGCGTCCAACCTGATTAGCTTGTATATACCCCAGCACTTAGAACAGTGCTCGACACATTGTAAGTACTTAACAAATACCACCATCATTACTTAGGAAAGCACAAAAGAGTCAGCAGACACATTCTCTTCCCACCAGGGATTTGCAGACTATGGTGGTGAGACAGACATGAAAATAAATTACAGGTATGTAAACAAGCGTTATGGGGTTGAGGGTGGGGCGAATAAAGGTTCCCCTTAGCAAACTCTGAACAAGTCTTGGGATGTATGTGTTTAACAGTTTCCAGGACTTTGTGTCATCACAAGAGAAAAGAAAATGGTTAAAATGGGAACTTTATGGACAGTCAAATCTCCTGTATAGCCTTCTCAGCTTCTCTGGTTAAGTGACTGCATTCTCATTTCCAAGAAGCACTGGGCCAAGGTCAGAAAGAACCTCTCAGCAGGTATAATGTGCTCTGATATAAATCACTATTGCAGATTCTCTCTTAGGCTGGCCAATTTTGTGCTGTTCATGCTGAGCCATCCGTCTTTCATTTTTGTAAGTTTTGTTTCAAAACCTAAACTAGATAATCTACTTAGACAATACCCATTCTCTCATAAAGTGTCATTGATTTTCTTACCACATTAAACTAACCCAAACTTTCATACAAGTTCAAAAGCCTTTTAAGTAAACCTTCTAAATGTTTTTAATCTTCACTATGGGCTTTTCTGTTTGTACCAAAAGAAAAAAAAAATCTTATTCTTTGGCTGGTATAGTTAAGGCTTAGAGTGGAGTTTAAATAGGTTTAGAAAATGATCTTTCTGATAACATTGATTTTCTTTGCTAGCTTATCAAAAATGATTACTCTATTCTTCAAGGCAAAAGGCTTCATAGATTTCTAACTCTTACCCTTTGGTTTTCAATATAAGAAAAGTTACCTTATTGCTCAGTTATTTTAGTGATAAGGAAAGACAATCAAATACATTCTCTCCCAAGCCCTTTAGCACAGTGCTTTGCACATAGTAAGTGCTCAATAAATACAATTTAATGAATGAATTCAGAAGTAGTAGTGATGCGAATTCGAGCGTATCTAATTTCAATACACCATAGGGGCTAATCAATTTATCGGACAAACAATTGTATTTATTGCTCATCTACTGTGGACACAGCACTGTTTTAAGTGCTTAGGAATGTCTAATACAGTAGAGCTCATTCATACAATCCCTGCCCACAAGGAGTTTACAGTCTAGAAGGGAAGGTGGACATTAAAATAAGTTACAGATAGGAGAAACAGTCTCCCCCCTTCTGTGTACATGCTCTGTACATGAATGCCTTGGAGCTGAGGGTGGAATGAGAATCAAAAGTGGATCAGCAATCCAGAGAAGATGGAAAATACTTATGGTCCTTAATATCTCAAGGTCCGATGTAAATTTACTCTGGCTAATGAAACTGAACTAGGATAGAAAATTGACTCCTCAGGCATGGACTAGGAGAAGATATGCACAAATGTTCCCTTCTAGTGCATATAATTGTGTTTTTTTGTGTGCTCATCCCTTCGAGAAGCAGCCTGGTCTAGTGGAAAACATAAAGACCTGGGAGTCAGAGGACTTGAGTTCTAATCCCTGTTTTGCTATTTGTCTCCTTTGTGACCTTGGGTAAGTCATTTCACTTCCTCTGTGCTTCAGTTTCCTTATCTGCAAAATGGGAATTCAATGCCAGTTCTCAGATATTATTTACTCAGAATGCAAGCCTCATTTGGGACCCAATTATCTTTTAATACAGCTTTTAATACATTGTATGACACAGAGGAAGGGCTTAACAAATACCACAATTATTAATTATTATTTAAGTCCCTCAGAACACTTGGCTACTAAGAAAATGAATTGTGGAGACACTAGGGAAACATTATTTAAAAGCAAACAAAACCCATGGATTAATATTTAAAATGTTCAAAATATGCAGGAAGAAAGAAGTGCCTAATCTTTTAAGATAAAGATCAACAGGATAGATGGATGGAGAGGATCTATTTTGCAAATATTTTTTTCTGATTATTTTCCTGAAAATGCTTCATTAAATTTCACATCTGTTTAAAGAAATTTGCTAGTAGTATATTCCTTTGTCCTTGGTCTTGATTTTTGAAATCAATCAATAGTATTTATTGAGCACATATTGTGAACAGAGCATTATACTAAGTGCCTGGAAGAACACAATAAAATGAGTAGATATGATTCTTTCCCTAAAGGAGTTTAAAATCCAGCAGGTGAGTTACACACTAAAATCAATTACAGATAGAAATAAGCAATAGTAAACAAAGATGTGTATGGAGGATGTGTAAGTGTTGAAGATGCAGTAGTGGGTAATATATGTAGGGTGGGAAGCTGAGAAATTAGAAAGGGAAGATCTCCTGAAGGAATGTCATTTCAGAAGGGCAATACTACTACTACTAATTCTAGTAGTATTTGTTAGGTGTTTACTTTGTGCAAAGCACTGAACTAAGTCCTGGGATAGACACAAAATAATCAGGTTGGACACAATTCATGTCCCTTATAATAATAATAATAATAATGGTATTTGTTAAGTAGAGAAGCCGTGTGGCTCAGTAGAAAGAGCATGGGCTTGGGAGTCAGAGGTCATGGGTTTTAATCTTGGCTCCCCCACATGTCTGCTGTGTGACCTTGGGCAAGTCATTTAACTTCTCTGAGCCTCAGTTACCTCATCTGTAAAATGGGAATTAAGACTGTGAGCCCCATGTGGGAAAACATGATCACCTTGTATCCCCCCAGTGTTTAGAACAGTGCTTTGCATATAGTAAGTGCTTAACAAATGCTATCGTTATTATTATTATTAAGCACTTACTATGTGCCAGGCACTGTACTAAGTGCTGGGATCGATACAAGCAAATTGATTTGGACATAGTCTTTGTCCCAGGTGGGACTCACGGTCTCAATTCCCATTTTACAGATGAGGTAACTGAGGAACAGAGAAGTGAAGTGGTTTGCCCAAGGTCAAACAGCAGACAAGTGGTAGAGCCTGGATTAGAACCCATAACTTTCTGAGTCCCAGGCCTAAGCTCTATCCACTATGCAATGTTACTTCTCTATGGGGCTCACAGTCTAAGGAGGACGGAGAACAGGTACTGCAACTCCAGTTTACATTCAGCAAGATTAGAATCCATGTCTTTTGATTCCCAGGCCTATGCTCTGTCCACTAGGTCACACTACTTTGAAGATGGGGAGAGAACTGGTCTAACAAATTTAAAAGAAGGAAGTAGTTTCAGGCAGAAGGCAGGATATGAACAAGAGGTTGGTATGGGAAACATGAGAATCAGGCATAGTGGTTATGTTGGCTCAAGAGGAGGGAAATGCAGAGCTGGGTTGTAGTGGCAGAGGGGTGAGGATAAATAGTGGGGATTGGGTGTATTAAAGTCAATAGTCACGAATTTCTGCTTGAGAGGAGATGGATGGGCTAACAGTGGAGGTTTTTGGGGAGTGAGGAGATTCGTACGGGACAATGTTTTAGAAAAGTAACCTGGGCACCAGAGTGAAGTCAGGACTGGAGAGGGGAGAGGCAGGAGCAAGAGCAATTAGTGAGAAGGCTGATGCAGTATTTGAGTTGGGCAATGGCAAGTGTTCAGACCAATATGGTAGCAATTTGGATGGAGAGGAAGAGGTGGATTCTGGAAATGTTGTAGAGGAAGAACTGACAGGATTTGGTAACATTGCAAGAGAGGGAAAACCCAAGTACAATGCCAGTGTTACAAGGTTTGAGGTGATATCAACTACAATGGGAAAAGTAGGTGGAAGAGAGGATTTGGGAGGGAAGGTGAGGAATTCAGTTTTGTAATGATAATAATAATAATAATAATGTTTGTTAAGCTCTTTCTATGTGCCAGGCACTGTACTAAATACTAGGGTGGAGACAAGCCCTAACCTCTCAAAGCCCTACTGAAAACTCACCTCCTCCAAGGGGCCTTCCCAGAATAAGCCCCCCCTTTTCTCAGCTCTTCCTCCTCTCCTCACAGCACTTGTGTATATATGTACATATTTATAATTCTGTTAATTTATATTAGTGCCTGTTTACTTGTTTTGAAATCTGTCTCCCCCTCTTCTAGATTGTAAGCCTGGTGTGTGCGGGGATTGTGTCTTGTTATTGTTGAATTGTACTTTCCAAGCACTTAGTAAAGTGCTCTGCACACAGTAAGCGCTCAATAAATGCAATTGAATGAATGTATGAATACAAGCAAATTGGGTTGGACACAGTTCCTGTCCCATGTGGGGCTCACAGTCTCAATCCCCATTTTACAGATCAGGTAAATGAGGCCCAGAGAAGTGAAGTGACTAGCCTAAAGTCATAGCAGACAAGTGGTGGTGCCGGGATTAGAAACCATGACCTTCTGATTCCCAGGCCTGTGCCTTAGCCACTAAGACATGCTCCTTCTCTGTACACATTAATTTTGGGGACTGAGTGAGACATCCACATAGAGATGTACTAGAGGTAGGAGGAAATGTGAGACTGCAGAGGTGGAGAGACATCAGGGCTAATGAAGTCAATTTGGAAGTCATCTACATAGAGGAGGTAGTAGAAGTCATGGGAGCAAATGAGCTCCACAAGGTAGTAAGTATGGATTGAGAATCGAAGGGGATCCAGAACTGAATCTTGAGAGCTGCCACAGTTAGGTAGGTGGAGGCAGAGAAAGAACTGTTGAAAGATAAACATGAAGCACTGCACAGCAAGGTAGGAAGAGAAAAGCCAAAGTTCGATAATGTTTCCTGGAGAAGGGAACCATTCAAAGTGACAAAGGAGGATGCGGGTAGAGTAAAGCCCATTAGGTTTGTCAAGAAGGAGGTCATTGGTGACTTTGGAGAGAGCGGTTTCATTGGAATGAAAGGTGTTGGAAAGCAGAAGAAAAGGAACATCCATAGAATGTGCATTGAAGGTTTACTCTCCCAACCTATTAATACAGTGCTCTGCAAACAGTAAATTCTCAATAAATAATATTGATTGATTGATTGATTGAAGAAGGCATCCATGGAGGGAAGAAGAGTTTGTGTAAGACACTTTATAGAGTGTAAAGGGAGAGAAATAGATATAAATGTGGAGGGGGTAGATTTCAAAATCAAAAGGGTGATTTCCTCTTGAAGATGACTGAAAAGAATGAGAGGATGGTGGGGTGAGAGACAACTAGGGAGGGGGGAAGAAATACAGGCAAACTCATAGCTTATGCTTTCTGATTTTGACAGCAAAGGAGTTGGCCAGGAGTCAGGGGGAAGAGGTGAGAGAGTTTTCTGCTACAAATTTTGTTTGAAAATTGAATTCCCATCTTCCCGAGAGACATTCGTTCATTTTTGTTCTTTCCAAATGGTCCCAAATGAATCCCTTTAGGCAAGCTAAAGGGAGTTCTGTAGGAAGTCTGTTGAAATTGCATGCAGAAATAACAGCTGAGCCAAAGGGGAAAAGTATCTAATGTTATGCATTTTTTATTTGATTTTGTTTACCTTATCAATATGAAAGCCTGTCAACCCAGTGGAAATGA
The DNA here is from genome assembly GCF_015852505.1 of Tachyglossus aculeatus. Lineage (NCBI taxonomy): Eukaryota > Metazoa > Chordata > Mammalia > Monotremata > Tachyglossidae > Tachyglossus > Tachyglossus aculeatus. The sequence goes on along the minus strand of NC_052079.1, from coordinate 28,671,614 downwards.
AGTAAACCATCAATTGACTATATGGTTATTTCAACCAACTCTTCATTCTTTTGCCTGTCTCTAAGTTAGACTGCATCTAAAAAGATAAATCAATCAGTGTTCTTGATCTCTTACTGTGTGCAGAACACTTTAGTTGGGAGAGGACAATAAGATAGACACAATCCCTGTCCTCAATGAGCTACAATCTATGGGGGATCAGCCCTCTGCCTAAATTGATCTATTTTTTCCAAAGGAAATTTTGGTATTAATCCATAATAATAATGATATTTTTTAAGCACTTATTATGTGTCAGGCACTGAACTAAGCTCTGGGGTGGATACAAGCAAATTGAGTTGGACACAATCCCTGGAGTTCAAGGTCTCAATCCCCATTTCACAGGTGAGGTAACTGATGCCCAGAGAAGTTAAGCGACTTGCCTAAGGTCACATGGCAGACAAGTAGCAAAGCTGGAATTAGTTTTTACTCTAACTCTTAGTTTTTACTCTTTACTCTTTACAGAGAAGCAGCATGGCTTAGTGGAAAGAGCACAGGCTTTGGAGTCAGAGGTCATGGGTTCAAATCCGGCTCCGCCAACTGTCAGCTGTGTGACTTTGGGCAAGCCACTTAACTTCTCTGTGTCTCAGTTACCTCATCTGTAAAATGGGGATTAAAACTGTGAGCCCCCCGTGGGACAACCTGAACACCTTGTAACTTCCCCGATGCTTGGAACAGTGCTTTGCACATAGTAAGTGCTTAACAAATACCATCTTAGCAAGAATTCTGCTCTTACTTATTCTCCAACTAGCCCACTGTGTTTCCACTGGACCACTAGCAACAGTAGCCTTAGGCCAGTTGCTTTCCTTCTTAGTGCTTCAGTTTTCTCAGCTGCAAATTGGGATGATACCTACTCTACCTCTTAGGTTGATCAGGAATTGGGACTAATTTGATCATCATTCAACTAACAGGCATTCTCTAGACTACAAGCTTGTTATGGGAAGGGAACGTTTCTGCCAATTCTGTTGTACTTTCACAAACACTTAGTACGGTGCTCTACACATAGTAAGTGCTCAATAAACATGACTGATGGACTGATTAGTCTAACGTAGTCCTTAGCACAGACTATGTGATTAATACAGACAATAATTATTTTTCAGAGAGAAGAGTGAGATCTGCTAGGGTGAAAGAATAACATCCTATCTCAGAACATGCTTTCAAATGCTGTAGCAAGAGAAGTTTCTCTACATTTCTCATGACTTTGTAAGTAAAGAAGTCTAGCCAGAAAAGGCTTTGAAACATTCCTGGTCCTGAATGCCGGCCTGTGGTAAGGCTGTTGTTAGAACGTCGGGTCTTACTTGGCTTCCAGCAGACAGAACGACTAGCCTTGTGCTGAACATGTTTTATTTTGTTTTATTTTGTTGTGTCTCCCCCTTCTAGACTGTGAGCCCACTGCTGGGTAGGGACCGTCTCTATATGTTGTCAACTTGTACTTCCCAAGCGCTTAGTACAGTGCTCTGCACACAGTAAGTGCTCAATAAATACGATTGAATGAATGAATGAATAAATACAATTGAGTGAATGAATGAACACTGCTATTTTAGAGGGCTGTTTCACAATTAGGCTGAAAATGGATTCACAGCTGATTTCCAACTTGCATTCATATAGGAATGCAAAGTAAGATTAATCAGTAGGACCTTCTGGGAATCTGGATGAAATCTGATCTGGACACTTTCTCAAATGTGTTTGAGAAAGTTCTCATTTTATGGCAGATTACCAGAAAAATCATGGTAATAATAATAATAACAATAATTAAGGTACTTGTTGAGTGATTACTATGTGTCAAACACTTTTCTAAGAGCTGGAGTAGATATGTGTTAATAAGGTTGGACACAGTCCCTGCCCCACATAGGTCTCACAGTCTAAGTAGGAGGGAGAACATTCCATCCCTGTTTTACAGATAAGGTAAATGAGGCACAGGGAATTAAGTGACTTGCTCAAGGTCATACTGTAGAGACATGACAGAGCCAGGATTAGAACCCAGGTCTAATGCTCTTTCCACTAGGCCACACTGCTTCTCTGGGTAAATTGGAATAAGTAAAAGTGAGTGGGAAGACAGAGCAAAAATAAAACTAGTAATAATAATAATACTTGTGAAGTGTTTACTATGTGCCAAGCACTGTTCTAAGCTTTAGGGTAGATATAAATTAATCAGATTGTCCCACATGGGGCTCACAGTCTAAGTTGGAGGGGGAATTATCCAATCCCTATTTTACAGATGAGGTAACTGAGGCACAGAGTAGTTAAGTGAATTGTCCAAGGTCACACAGCAGACATATGGCAGAGCAGAGATTAGAATCCAGGTTCTCTGACGTCCTGGCCCATACTTTTCCACTAGACACTGCCCGGGGGCAAGGATCATCTATTCCTTCTCCTAGTTTATTGCTCTGAACCCCGTAGTGCTCAATAAATACCACTGATTGATTGATTAAGATCATCTTATACATTCCCTTTTGTAGGCCTACTACAGTGATTGAAACAAAGTGAACCAAGTACACCCAGACCGTGCCCAACTTTAAGTAATATGGGAAAATTCATATTTTTCAAGAAATGTTAAGGCCTCTATAGAAAAAGCTATATGCACTTGAGAGTGTTTTCTGTTGCTGGCTGAAATCAAGTTCAAATTAAATTACAGCTAATCAAACATTAATTAAAATCAATCTAAAAAAACGGGTACTAGAATAAAATGAATTAGAATACATTTTTTTTTCAGGTGATGAAATAGAATATCTTTAGGTCTGCAATGTTAAACTTAATGAATACCATGGTTCAGTCTGTATTTGGCAAGCTTACATAAAGTCAAAGAGGCACATCTATCCATCAATCAATCAATGGTATTTATTGAACACTTACTGTGTGCACAGCACTAGAATAAGCACTTGGGAGAATACAATGCACCAGAGTTGGTAGACAAAATCCCTGGCCACATGTAGCTTACAGTATACATTAGTGACTGAGTAGACCAAGCGCTTAGTACAGTGCTCTCTACACAGTAAGGGCTCAATAAATATGATTGAATGTCTAATAGCTAAATGCTATTGAATTGTGACACCTCACTACCAAATCAATCAATCAACCATATTTATTGAGTGCTTACTGAATACAGAGCACTGTACTGTGTCCTTGGAGGAGTACAATATAACAGAATTGGCAGACAGGTTTCTTGCCCACAGCAAGTAGAAAAGCCAGTCATTAAGGCTGATATAAACCTTGGGAGACTAACAGACACAATGTAACATCAAGATTCAGAGCAAACTGTAGATTTATAAAGCAAATGAAATATCTAACATTTTCTATAGCTGTGAGGTAAGGGCCACTCACAGATGCTAACATCTGACTTCTAAAATAGTTCCATCAATATCACCTCCATTCAATCGCTCAATCAATCATTTTTATTGAATGTTTATTACCTACCGAGTACTATATTAAAAGATTGGGAGAAGCCATACCCCCTCTCCTCCAAACTAAGGTGGAAGATAATCTGCTTCAAAATGTTGTCTAGTGTACTAAAAGATAAATTTGGTTCTAAATACCTATTAACCTCATGTGAAAAAAATCACTGAATAGAAACTCTTCAGTTCAAAATAGCCAGGAAGCTAGGACCCAGACTTAACGCCAAATTCCATCAACAGAATTTGAAGATATTAATTTTGTTAAAAATATAAAAATTCCTCATTTTAGCAATTATTGATTCACTTAAGTTCCTGAAATTCTTGGGTGAGAATAGGAAAACGCAGAATTTACTAGTGTAAGGAGAACATTCACAAACATAAGCAAGGGGCTTAAAATTATAGTAAAAATGAAGGTTTAAAATGTTCCTTTTCATTCATTGGGTGATCTACCATTCATAATCCTGGAATCCTCTTCTTGATTATCTGAAATCTTTGTGAACAATTTTATTCACTGAAAAATATTTTTCTACTTTTTCAATTGCGACTGTGAATGTTTTGATGGTGGTAAAAAGGATCTCTTTCACTAATAAGAGTTCACATATTCCAGTGCTCATGCTAGAAATCCTCTAAATAGGGCAACCATAATTATAATCCCATTCTCAATGCAATCAACTGAGGAATATGTTTCTGAGGGTAAATAATACTATGTTATCTGAGCATGTAACTCCCATTTAAATATGTCATTTTAAGTAGATTTCCTTCACAGCTGAGTCAGGCATGTATATTGGGATATTTTAATGACAAATCTGAAATTTAAAGGACACAAGTATTTGGCTACTTCAACGTCCTAGGTTAGTTTATGAGCAATGTAAACTTAGAGACAAGGAAAGGCCTTAGACACTGGAGGGAAGAGAGATGTTAGGGTTTTTCTCATTTTACATCCTTCTCTGATCCCACTTGCTTCCAATTGCCTGACGTGGTCAAAATAAATCATAACTGATTCTCTTCTGAAGAAAAAGTGTGACGGGAGTGAGTCAGGAGAGTTGGGAATTGGAAAATCTGCTAGCAAGAGGATAACACTTTCCAATCAGACTGCAGCAGCAAATTTTGCATTCTCAAAAAGCCGCATGAAACCCAAAACCTTCTTTACAAACAACCCAGATGCGTGTTTATGAGCTTGAAATAACATTTACAGTCAGAGACGGAAGGATAGTCAGACTAACACAACTCTGCTAGCTCACTCAACTACAAATAAAACCATTAAAAAAACTCAACATTAAAACCCAGTAAAATGAGACTGAGATTACTTCAAGAAGGCTTCATTTAATGATCAAACATAGCTGATGTTTAATTCAGAGCGAGAGCTGAAGGAAATGACCTTATTGCAAAATGAGAAAACCCAACTGAATACTTCAAACATGAAATTACTTTGAGACTGTACATTGAGGGGGCAGAAAAATCTGCTTTGATTAGTTTCACAGTTAAATGGAGTGGATGAGAAAATCTAGTTTCAAAATTGGAAGTGAATAAGTGTCTTCAAAGCCTTACTGAAGGCACATCTCCTCCAAGAAGCCCTCCCTAAGTCCTCATTTCCTCTTTTCCCACTCCCTTCTGCGTCACCCTGATTTGCTCCTTGTATTCACCCCTCCCTCAGTCCCACAGCATTTATGCACACATCTGTAATTTATTTATTTATGTCTATGTCTGCCTCCCTCTCTACACTGTAGGCTCTTTGTGAGCAGGGAATATGTCTACCACCTCTGTTAGCATTGTACGCTCCCAAGTGCTTGGTAGAGTGCTCTGCACATAATAAGCGCTCAATAAATACTATTGATTGCTCTCCAAATCAATCAGTTGATCAATCATGCTAATTGAGGTCTTACTGTTTGCAGAGCACAGTACTAAGCACTTGAGAGTACAATATGATAGAGGAGAGATGATTCCTGACTTCAAAAAGTTTTGCAGTCTAGATTATTTCCTTAGCTGGGGAAATGAGGGGTTAGTCAGGGCAGGCCTCTTGGAGGACGAGTGATTAGAGTTGAGCTTTGAAGATGGGGAGAGTGGTGGTCTGTCTGCTAGGAAGGAGGAGGGGGTTCCAGGCCAGAGGAAGGACTTATTGGCAAAAAAGACAAGATCAAGGTGCAGTGAGCAGGTTGGCATTAGAAGAGCAAAGTTGTGTGGGGTGTTGAAATAGGTAGAAGATCTCATCTGTCTTGCCACCAACCCCTTGCCCACATCCTCCCTCAGGTCTGTCCTCTCATTCATTCATTCATTCTTTCAATCTTATTTATTGAGCGCTTAATGTGTGCGGAGAACTGTACTAAGTGCTTGGAAAGTGCAATGCCGCAACAAGATCTATGACAGACTACCACTCCCCACCTACAAAACCCACACACTTAACTAAAATCTTGTCTCCTCTAAAAGGCCTTGTTTCCCTAGACCCTCACTTACCCACCTTATTTACCCTCTCTTCTGTATCATCTATGCTCTTGGGTCTGTATCCTTAAAGTATTTTAATACTCAACCCACCACAATCCCACAACACTTATTTATGTATCTATATACTCTGCCATTTCCCCCATCTCTAATTTATCTTAATGTCTGCCTCCTCTACCAGATTGCAAAAACTTTTTATCCCATCTGCCCACACCCTCAATCATGTCTACCAACTCCGTTGCATTCAACTCTCACAAGTACTCAGTACTGTGCTCTTCACATAGTAAGCACTCAAAAAATACCAGTGATTTATTTTTTATGGTCTTTCATAAGCACTTCCTACATGCCAGACATGGTACTAAACTCTGGGGTAGGCACAAGCTAATCAGGTGGACAAAGCCCATGTCCCACATGGGGCTCACACTATTATTCTCCATTTTTGCAGATGAGGGAAATGAGACACAGAGAACTTAAGTGACTTGCTCAAGGTCATACAGGAGAACACATGACAAAGCAGGGATAAGAATCAGGTCCTTCTGACTCCTAGGCTATGCTCTATCCACTAGTCGATGTTGCTGGTTGCCATCCTTAACATCTCTCCTCAAGTTTAGGGATTTTCTTCCCAACATCACTGGGAAGCAGCCTGACAATGGAAAGAGCATGGACCTGAGTGTCAGAGGACCAGGGTTCTAATTCTGGCTTTTCCACTTGACTGTTGTATGACCATGGGCAAGTCACTTAACTTCTCTGTGCCTCAGTTCCCTCATCTGCAAAATGGGGATTCAATACTTGCTCTCCCTTTTACTTCCATTGTGAGCCCCATTTGGGACCTGATTATTTTGTTTCTACTCTATCTCTTAAGTGCTTGACACATAATAAGCACTTAATAAATACCACAATTATTATTATTTACATTTCAAAATATGCTCTTTAATCATTTCAGACTGTAAATTCATTATGGGCAGGGAATATGTCTACCAACTCTGTTATATTGTGCTGTGCTCTCCCAAGTTCTTAGTACAGTACTCTGCACACAGTAAGGGTCAATAAGTATGACTGATTGATAGATTGATCATTAGGGACCTATCAACCATGAATTGGGCCTGTCATTGTGTCAAATTCATTGCTATTTGTAGCCTGCATCTTTTTCTTGTGATAATGATTACTTGCTCCCTGCTTTGAAGAAGTTTTCCCTTTTGTTTATTTAGAACCAACTATCTTCAAAGCATGTCCCTTAGTCCTGTTATTGTGGGATTTGGTGAAAAAACAGCTTTTTATCTCATCTGCCCACACCTTTCATTATTTTGCAGACTTCAATCTTATCCCTTCTCTGGTTTTCATCTTTCCAAATGAAGAGGTCTAATCTTTTTAGTCATTATTCATGCTTGTTCCATTCCCTCATTTTGGTTGACATTCTCTGTGCTGTCGCTGGCTTTATTAAGTCTGCTCTAAATATGACAGGCAAAATAAGAGCCACATTCCAGGTAGAGAGGACAATGGTTCAAACGACAATGGCAAACTCTGCTCTTTCGCTTTGTTTTCAAAATAAACTTCCATTTTGCTTCTTTATGGGTTGATGCTTCTCATTACCAAATGGGTTGAGGAATAGTTGGAAATGACTTTGAAATTTCTCTCCTGAGTTCTGATTGATGATTTAGGGCCCATTATCAGGTCGCTGGAGTTTGTTTTCTTTTTCCCTAGGGGCATTCCCTTGCTTCCATTACTCTCCCACACTGTAGCTCATTCTGTGGCCTTACTCAATTTTATGAGGTCATTTTGCAGTTTATTCCCATCAGCATAACATTTTATCACCTAGAATTGTTTAGCTTCACCTGAGTCAAGTTCCCTGTTCTTTATCATTTTGAAGTTCAATAAAACATGTTCTAACATTGATTCCTCTGGGGACTTTACAAATTGCACTTCTCCATCCAGATTAGCTCATCGCCTTTTGGTGAAGAAGTCACTGATGCTACCACATACTGCATCACTGACTCTATAATCACCAAGTGGCCTCATTTAGTTGTAGTAGTAATAGTATTTATTAAGCTCTCATTATATGCTGAGCACTGCCCTGAATGCTGGGAAAAATATCCACCTCTGTATCGAGCAGAAACTCTTTACCACTGGCTGTATAACACTCAATCACTTTGCTCCCTCCTACCTTACCTCTCTGATTTCGTATTACAACCCAGCCCACACACTTTGCTCCTGTAATGCCAACCTACACATTGTATCCCAATCTCAACTCTCTTGCTGCCAATTCCTTGCCTGGCCTGAAACTCCCTCCCCCTTCATATATGAGAGTCCAACACTCTCTCCACCTTCAAAGCTCTCCTAAAATCATATCTCTTCCAAGAGGCCTTCCCTAACTAAGCCCTCATTCCCTGTATCATTTTTTGTTCTTTTTTTATGGTATTTGCTAAGTGCTTACTATGTGCCAGGCACTGTATTAAACATTGGGGTAGATACAAGCTAATCGGGTTGGACACAGTCCATGTCCCACAAGGGGCTCACAGTCTTAATCCCCATATTACATATCAATTAATCAATCAATCGTATTTATTGAGCACTTACTGTGTGCAGAGCACTGTACTAAGCACTTGGGAAGTACAAGTTGGAAACATATAGAGATGGTCCCTACCCAACAGTGGGCTCACAGTCTAGAAGGGGGAGACAGAGAACAAAACAAAACATATTAACAAAATAAAATAAATAGAATAGATATGTACAAGTAAAATAAATAAATAAATAAATAGAGTAATAGAGTTATGAGGTAACTGAGACACAGAGAAGTTAAGTGTCTTGCCCAAGGTCATACAGCAGAGAAGTGGCAGAGCCAGAATTAGAACCCGGGTCCTTCTGAGTCCCAGTCCCATGCCCTTTCCATTAGAACACTTCTGTTCTCTCTCTCCCTTCTGCATCACCCTTGCATTTGGATTAGCCCTTTTATGCACCTCAGCCTCAGCCCCATAGCATGCTTAGTACATTGCTCTGCACACAGTAAGTGTTCAATAAATATGATTGAATGAATGAATTTAGGTACATATCTGTTATTTATTTATTTATTTATATTATTGTCTGACTCCTTCTCTAGACTGTAAACTTTTTGTGGGCAGGTAACTTGTCTACCAACACTCTTATATTGTACTCTCCCAAGTCCTTAGTATAGTGCTGTTAGTATAGTGCTTAGTACAGTGGTCCCTGACCCCCAATCTAAGATCATAAGGCAGGGAGAAAAGGCTAGTGACAGGCACATAAGAAGCGATGAAACAATAAAATACTAAAACAACATAAAAGACAAGAAAAAATGCACAAGATGAAAATAAAAAAACAGAAATGTCAATTTCCTCATCTGCAAAATGGGGATTCGATACCTGTTTTTCTTCCTACTCAGATTGTGAGCTCTAAATGACTCAATTATACTGTATCTACCCCAGTGCCTAGTACAATGCTTGGCACACAACACAAGCTTAACAAATGCCATAATTATTACTCCTTTAAGACTGTAAGCTCATTATGGGCAGAGAACATAATGGCTAATTCTGTTGTGCTGTACTCTCCTAAGCCCTTAGTACATTGCTCTGCACATAGTAAGTGATAATATTTGCAATTGATTGCTTGTAGAGTACTGTATGAAGTAGTTGGCAATGCACAATATGACAGAGTTGGTAGATATATTCCCTGCCCACAACAAGCGTATGGTCTAGAAGACTGTATGTCATATCATATTATGTATCTTATCATATCATATCTCATATCATAATGTTATACTGCATATTATGTCGATTCAATTGCATATGTAATTACTGCCTCAGCTATTTCACCTTCACCTACTGTGCTAACACCTATTACCTTCCTATTGTTCATCTTTCTCCTCATGTTTGTAAGAATTTGCAAGCCTGACTCTTGCCCTTCCGGGCTACCACTCGGTCTCCCTTTCCCCCCAACTTCCACCCAGTGACACTGTAAACTCCCTGAGGGCATGGACCATGTCATTTTTCATTCATTCATTCATTCAATCATATTTATTGAGTGCTTACTGTGTGCAGAACACTGTACTAAGTGCTTGGGAAGTACAAATCTGCAACATATAGAGAGAGTCGCTACCCAACAATGGGCCCACAGTCAAGAAGGGGGAGACAGACAAAACAAGTAGACAGGTGTCAATACCATCAGAATGAATAGAATTATAGCTATATACATATCATTAATAATATAAATAGAGTAATAAGCATGTACAAATATACACAAGTGCTGTGGGGAGAGGAAGGGGATAGGGCAGAGGGAGGGAGGGGGGCGATGGAGAGGGGAGGAGGAGGAGAGGAAAAGGAGGGGACTCAGTCTGGAAAGGCCTCCTGGAGGAGGTGAGCTCTCAGTAGGGCTTTGAAGGGAGGAAGAGAGCCAGTTTGGCAGATATGTGGAAGGAGGGCACTCCAGGTCAGAGGTAGGACATGAGCCAGGGGTCGACGGTGGGACAGGTGAGAATGAAGCACAATGTGGAGGTTAGCGGCAGAGGAGTGGAGTGTGTGGGCTAGGCTGCAGAAGGACAGAAGGGAGGTGAGATAGGAGGGGGCAAGGTGATGGAAAGCTTTGAAGCCGAGAGTGAGGAGTAGTCGCTTAATTCAAAGGCTGATTTGCTTTGGTGTTGAAGTCTGAGGCATCCCTGGGCTGGGTCTAGAACCCCAGACCCTGCTACAGATACACATCCACTAAACATGATAATTGTAATAAAAACTGTGGTATTTGTTAAGTGCTTATTATGTGTCAAACACTGTACTAAGTGCTGGGGTGGATAAAGGATAATCGGGTCCCACGTGAGGCTCTCAGAGTTAGTAGGTGGGAGAACAGGTATTGAATCCATTTTGCAGATGAGGGAACTGAGGCACAAAGAAGTGAATTTACATGCCCACAGTCACACGGCACACAAGTGGCAGAGCCCGCATAAGAACCCGGGACCTCTGTCTCCCAGGCTCCCATATGCTCAGCAGGAACTCTGAATGTAATGGGGGCTAAATAAATACCTTTCATATTTGACTGATTGCAAGCTGCTCTTTTGGGTCCTTTTAGCCCACCTAATTTCTCATTCTGCACTCAACTCAACCTCCTTGCAAATTGGGATCGCTATTGCAGCGTGACTTTCTAACATAGCTCTCTTGCATTAGTCCCCGTCCATTACTCAGAATTAATTTCAGAATTAAATCTTTTCTTGTAGGTTGTACAATTAATCATTCAGAAAAAAAGTCATTTATCCTCTCAAAACCCTTCCCTCCACTTCTCATTCCAATGAGTTATTCAGCCAATCTATATGAAGATAATTGAACTCTCCGGAGGATAATTGAAATCTGACACTATTGTTCTCTCCCCAAGGATTACAGCTTCCTCTCCCCCATCTCCAGTCATCACACTTCTATTATAACAAGTCCATCGGACTGCAATAGTCTGGTGGTATTTGCTATTTTCCTCACACACAGTCTCACGCTCCCAGCTTTCTGTACTGGCCTGACTCTCTTCAAGATCTCACTGACCGGTGATCCTGTGTACTTCACTAATTTTCCTTCCTACACCAAGTTTCTGAGGGGTTAGTTTCGTCAAACACACTTCTAGTAACCATCCACTCTAGCTCAACCAATGTTTTTAGGTAACCAATGTTAGGCAAGAAACATTTGTATACTTCAAACTGTTTTGTTTTTCTCGTTTTCCAGATATACCCTGTTAACACTGCCCTTCTCATGTGTGATCAGTTGGATTTCTTCCAGATTCTCCCAGCTCTCCCTTCCCTCTAATAATAATAATAATAATAATAATAATAATAATAATAATTGTGGTATCTGTTAAGTGCTTACTATATACCAGACACTGGGGTAGATGCAATATAACTGGGTTGGACACAGTCGTTATCCCACATTAGGGCTCATAGTCTTAATTCTCATTTTTTTTTTTAGATAAGGAAACTGAGGCTCAGAGAAGTTAACTGACTTACCCAAGGCCACACAACAGACAAGTGGCATATCTGGGTTTAGGGCCCAGGCCCTTCTGTCTCCAAGGCCCATGTTCTGTCTACTAGGCCATGCTGCTTCTCTAGTCACTTCACTTCCAGGAATTGTATCGTAATCAATCAATCATATTTATCCAGTGCTCTGTTCGCAGAGTACTGTAGTAAGTGCTTGGGAGAGTACGATGAAACAGAGTTGGTAGACGCGTTCCCTGTTCATAACTAGCTTACAGTCTAGAGGGATGGATTCTCCAGGAGTTAAAACAGGTAGGTTTAAGTGGACACTCTTCTGGATGGAAAGGTGTAAATAGAAAGCTATGTCTCCTCTACCCACCTTCTTTCTGCCACAGGAACTGCTCTTTCAGCCCTTTCCATTGTTTCTCTCTGCAGCAATGTGCCTGGGTTGTTTGGGCTTGATAAAGTAATTTGCTAGAAAGTGGGGAAACGCCCTAACCTGTTTTGCCTTTGGGTGGCATGGCTAAGGACTTTTGCCACAGTCTGGTGGGGGAGGGGGGCAGCTAATACAGGCTGGGTGGGAGGGAGGCACATAGCAGGGTAGGGTTCTTAGAAAGGAGCAGGATATTGAAATTGTCCCCAACAATCAGTGGGGAATGGAGGAGGAGCAACTAGACTGTAAACTCATTTTTTTCCATGGTATTTGTTAAGTGCTTACTATGTGCCAGGCACTGTACTAAGTGTTGGGGAAGATACAACAGTGCTTGACATATAGTAAGCGCTTAATACATGCCATAATTATTATACAAGATTATCAGGTTGGACACAGTCCATTTCCCATATGGGGCTAACATTCTTAATCTCCACTTTATAGGTAAGGTAATCGAGGCACAGAGAAGTCATCTAACTTGCCCAAGATCCCACAGCAGACTAGTGGCATAGCCAGGATGACCATGACTTTCTGACTCTCAGGCCCATGCTCTATTCACTACTCCATAAATACTGGGCACCCTACTTCAGTGGTGGAGTCAAGATTAGAATCCAGGTCCTCTGACTCCCCAGGCCCTCTGACTCATTGTGGGCAGGGAACTAGTTATCTAGTCTCTACTTATTGTCTTATTGTGTTCTCTCAAGTGCTAAGTACAGTGCTCTGCACATAGTAAGCACTCAAATACCACTGATTGATTGATTTTAAAGTAACATTAGCCAGGACTTGCCCTTTCCCTATCCACAATCTGGAGCAGGAAAGAACTTGGAGGTGCTGCAAAATTTTAAGCACAGACACTTCAAAAATGATTTGGTTTCAAGGATGATTCTTTCATGTTTTAGCATCAGGAGCATTTAATTCTGGCTTTGACAGACAGTACAAAGTAAGAAAAAGATCAAATGATATGCTTGAGACATTTTTTCATCCACTAGGAAAGCAGAAACAATGTAACAGAAAAGGCAGATGGCTGTCATTCAAGAGGGAAATTACACATCTCTACAGTCCTATACCACTTCCTGGCCCTCGTTAACGCTGGTAAAACAAAAATTCAATGCTTTCTAACTATACCCAGGGTTCGAATAGCAAGATTCTTAGCAGTCGATGTGATTCATCCCCCAACCTTTTCCAATCTTGTTTTTAAGCTCATTCTTTTAGAATCAACCCTGGCAGTCTCACACCTTTACTTGCTTCCCTCTTCAGTTGAAAACAGAATGAGGATTCTATGCACTTGGCTCTGAGTCCTATAAGCACCAGATATTCACTCCCCTCCCCTCAGCACCACAGCACTTACATACATACATCATTTATATATTTATATTAATGCCTGTCTCCCCATTTAGACTGTAGGCTTGTTGTGGGGAGGAAATGTTACTGTCAACTTTGTTGTATTGTTCTCTCCCTAGTGCTTAGAACACTGCACTGACTACAGTGAGCATTCAATAAATATGATCAGATAACAATAATAATAATAATTGTTTTTATTAAGTGCTTATTATAAGCTAGGCACTGTACTAACTGCTGGGGTGGATACAAGTAAATTCAGTTGAATACTGTCCCTGTCCCGTATTGGGCTCAAAATCTTAAACCCCATTTTACAGATGAGGCAACTGAGGCACAGAAAAGTGAAGTGACTTGCCCCAGGTCACACAGCGGGCAAGTGGCAGAGCCGGGATTATATACCAGGTCCTTCTGACATCTAGGCCTGTGCTCTATCCACTAGGCCACACTGAGCACTTACTCAGTGGACTAAGTGCTTGTGAGAGTATAATATAAGAGAGTTGGTAGACACGTACCCTGCCCACAAGGAGCTCACAATCTAGAGGGGAAGAGAGATATTAAAGTAAATTATGGCTATGTACAAAAATGCTGAAGGTTGAGGGTGGGGTGAATTAAAGGTACAAATCTAAAGATGAGGATGTCAAATGAGGCACCAAAAACTACATCAATTTTAATAAAAAAGCGGAACTCTTTCCTTCCTTGTTCCCATCCCTGCCCCACAAGACACACTATTCTTTTATATTTTTCTTGTTAATAGCAAGTGGAGGTACGTGGCCTAGTAGACTATTGTTTCTGATGGAGCAAGAAACCAATCGCACTGATGTCTCTGGTCTCTCTGCCTTTAACCATATTTTCTGATTTGTGGAGAACTTAAGCTTCTGAATTATATTCGCAGATCTCCATGCAAGATTCCAGTCAATCCAACCAGATGACTGAAAGCTTCCCTGGTGCTTAAAGCTCTCTGGTCTCTCGAGAGTCTGTTTATGAAATCAAAAGCCCAGTCAGGAGGAAATATTGAAACTAGAGAAGGGTCAGGCTGGGATAAATAAAAAATAAATAACTAGATAATTACTATTTTCAATGAATTAACTCCCTCTTTTTTCCCTCTAAAATGAACCTTGAAGGCTAAAGCTCATAAACATAAAGTACATTTTATATACTAAACAGTAAGCATTTAATAAATGCTATCACTACTTAGAGATTAAAAGGTGTGACGGGCACTGCATTATATACATCATGACTAGGCATGTTTTAACTGCACCTTCAACTAATATTCTGAGTCATGAGTTTGACATGTCACTACCAGTTCCACAAAAAAGGTTTTTGTAAATGTAGGATGTGAAAGACATTGAGAAAAAATGTAACAAAAACAATAAATCCAAAACCCATTTCTCTAAAATGATTTTCTTTGGCCTACAATTTAAGTGAAAGAAAAGAACCCTAATTATCTGGATCTATTAAGTTTTTTTCTTTTTTCCAAAAGGAAAGAAACAAAATAGTCAGCAGCAGCAACAGTAGTCACATGCCTATTCCCGCTTGTGGTTAGTTTGCTCCTCACATATGCAGTGAATGCAAGATTTTTTGTTATCTGACAAAGAGAACAGTTGTTTTTTACAAGTCAAATGGATAAGCTAAAAACACAAAATTGGTGTTAGTTAATATTGGAAAAGCTTCATAGGGCAGAGAGATGAAAAGCACCAACATTCTTTTATAGCCTCTAAGACTACAAGCACAAGCCAAAAAAACTGATGTCTACCCTATGCGCCTGAGAAAGCTGCAATTCCTACTTATGTTTCACTGAAGCTGGTATATGGTTTCAAAGACATATTTCGTTCATCAGTAACATGTATAAATGGGTCTTCTGTGGAAATCTCTCCTTCAAATGCTGAAACAAATTGCTGGTGCTTCACTAAGAAGCATCACATGACTGAATACTCTTATTCCATGTTATTGACCCAATAAAAACTAGAATGGTCGTCCTTTTCTACTTATAGGGAAGAATTCATGACAGGAAAGATGCAGTTTACTAGACTATCCTTTCTACTTCATAGAATTTTAAAAGATATTTCTTAAGTTTTAAGTTTAGTTCTGGCTAAATTTAATTTTTCCATTTCTCATATCAATTGCAATTTCTATTATTCTAAAACAAACCACGAACAAAGTCACAAAATGTAATTTTGAACAGGACCGGCAAAAATAAAAATAACATCAGCCAAAAATACAGCACCAGTAGTCACTGTATGTACAATGCTTTAAGAAGACATGTGGAGAAGGGATGAAAAGAGAAAATGAGCTTCATGTTCCATCTTCTGTGCTATTCTAAAAAAATCTTTTTGGCCTTCTCTTTTATGGCCTCGAAGCAAAATGCTCTTCCATCACTGATGGAAGAAGTTTTCAAAGTGTATTTCACAAGTTCATCCTGATCAAATGTCAAACCATTGAATTACTCTTTTTTATTACTGTACTTTCCAATCTCTTCCTCTCTAAACCCCATCCTGTCCTTTACCATTTCAACCTTCTCCTCCTTTACCACTTTTCTCCATCTTCCCCTATGATTGTTCTTCATTTCTTATTTCTGCACCTGATTTTATTTTAACAAAGCCCCAACACAACTGCCGAAAACTTAAAGGTCTCACTGCAGTGAGTGGCACATTTGAGGTAAAGAAAGGTTTAGATACAAACACAAAAAATGTGTCTACTTGTGTATCACAGGAGCTGACAAGATGGAATTTGCTGCCATCTAGTGACTGAACTTATTCATCACCCAGAGGGTCTGAGAGTCCTGTGGCCACTCTGCATGTGGAATTGCAGAGATTGGCGATGGGATCAAGATTTATGCTACCCAGTAGCACAGGACTATGGCTGTTTCCAGGCCTGTGATCCAGAATGTCAATTAGCAGTGCAAGATAACCCTTGACCTACCTAGAGACTTGGAAAATTCCTGGGTTGTTTAATGCGTTTGATGTTTTCCTTAAGGAACCTTCTGGATAATTCAGTCAATCGTATTTATTGAGCACTTACTGTATGCAGGGCACTGTACTAAGCACTTGGGAAGTACAAGTCGGCAACATATAGAAACAGTCCCTACCCAATAACGGGCTCACAGTCTAGAAAAGTATCCGCATCATCAATGTAATTTATTGAATGCTTACTATGTGAAAAGCACTGTACTAAGTGCTGGGAGAATACAGTACAACAATGATGAAAACAATGACAACATAACACAGTGCTTTGCACACAGTAAGCACTCAATAAATGCTACTGAATGAATAATAATGATAAAATGATAATAATATTAATTGAGCACCTACTTTGGTGCCAACTACTGGGATAGTTACAAGATAATGCAGTTGGGCATTCATCATCATCATCATCATCATCAATCATATTTATTGAGTGCTTACTATGTGCAGAGCACTGTACTAAGCTCTTGGGAAGTACAAACTGGCAACATATAGAGATTCACTGAATCATATTTATTGAGCACTTACTGTGTGCAGAGCACTGTACTAAGCACTTGGGAGTTTACAATAAACACTAAACAATAAACACACAATTTCCCTTCCCACAACAATACAGTCTAGAGGGAGTCTCTGTCCCACATGGGGCTTACAGTCAAAGTAGGATAGAGGAGCAGGTATTGAATTCGCATTTCACAGATGATGAAATTGAGGCACAGTGAAGTGACTTCCCCAGGGTCACACAAGCAGGCAAATGGCAAAGCTGGGATTGGAACCCATATCCTATACCCTCTGACTCTTGGGCCTATGCTTTTTTCCACCTGGTTATTCCAAGAGCCAGTAAACCATGAATTCAGTGTTTCTAGTTTGTGCCCTCAGAGCTAGAAGATTGGTGTTGTAAAGTCCAATCCAATATATTGTAGAGCTGAAAATAGGTGTCAATTTAGAAACACTAGAAGTGTCTTCCATCTTAACTCACAACTGTCCACACTAAAGTCTAACTAGTCCACCTTGCCAATGTGGTCTTCAGTCAATCACAAAATGAAATGGAATGTTTTTGTTCTAATTTGCTCTTTTCAAAGTCACCTTTCTAAAAGAGATCTGAGGTGTCGTTTAATCAGAAGATGTCTTTGGCAAGATATGAGTCTTGAGCAGAGGAAAGCAGGAGCTGGAGAAGATCAGGAAGAAAGGAGGTAAGTCTAGTTACTATTTTCAGGGGGGAAGTGGAGATAGGAGGATTTTGATGATAGTCCTGTGAAAAAGAAATATGTGAGGTTGGTGGAAAGGGGAAAACATAAAATTGAAAGATCTATCAACTTCAGTGCTTCCATGAGGTACAAGAAGAGTCCTTGGTGAGCAATATTTAGTAAGTGTTCTTATCAAGTTCAAAGCTATTTGTACAAGCAGAGCCATTTGGGGTAAAGAAGGACATAAAACAACAATGCAGCTGGGAAAAAGCAGAGGCTCTGAAGAATACACGACTTGGCATACCCAAGTCCAATGATGGGACAGAGGAAAAGGATTGCAGCTGCAGAGGGAAGTTTGCTTAAGTCAATGTACATCCATTTACACAATTCCCATTTACTAATGCCAGTAATCCCAGATGATGGATAATAATAATAATTGTGGCATTTGCTAAGCACTTACTATATATATGTATCTATATCTATAGATATATATACCAAGCACCGGGGTAGATACAAGATAATCACATCCTACATGGGGCTCACAGTCTAAGTAGGAGGGAGATCAGGTATTGAATCATCATTTTGCTGATGAGGGAACTGCAGCACAGACAAGTTAAGTGATATGCCCAAGGTCACACAGAAAGTAAGTCACGAAGCAGGGATTATAACCCAGGGCCTCAGACTCCTAGGCCCATAGTCTTCTTTCCCCTAGGCCATGCTGCTTCTTATGGATGCATCAAATGAGGGAGCAAGTGTGATCCTGGTGGCAGAAATTGTCTGTACTACTTTCCAGTGGAGGAGGACAGAACCTGAATATCGAAACAATGATGGGGGTAGAGGAAGACAGTAATGAACTATAAACGTTTGTAAGGGTGTAAAATGACAGTATGAAGGATTCAGTCAACAGTCAGTCTGTAGTGAATCTGATGTCTGCCTTCCCCTCTAAACTGTAAGCTAATTACGGGCAGGGAATGTGCCTGCTAATTTCTCTCAGATTGTACTCTCCCAAGCGCTTAGAACAGTGATCTGCCCATAGTGAGCCCTAAATAAATACCAGTGATTGATTAAGAATTCCTAATAATTACTGGGGTTTTTGTTAAGTATGTACTACATGTCACTTGTCTACTGTGTTGTCTTGGGTAAGTCACTTAACTTCTCTGTGCCTCAATTTGCACATCTTGTAAAATAGGGATTGAGGCTGTAAGCCCCATGTGGGACATGGACTATGTCCAACCTGATTATTTTGTATTAACCCAGTGCTAAGTACAGTGTTTGGCACATAGTAGGCACTTAACAAATGCCATAAAGCAACAACAACAAAAACACATGTGCAGGGGAGATACAGGTTAATCAGATTGGACACAGTCCCTGTCCCACACGGGAGTCACAGTTAAAGGGAAGGAAGAATAGGTATTTAATTCCCATTTTAGAGAGGAAGAAACTGAGGCATTAAGAAGTTAAGTGACTTGTCCAAGATCACACAGCAGATAAGAAGGCAAAGGTAGCCAGTGGAGCTCAGTTGAGTCAAATCTTTTGAGGCTGATATTATTCAAAACAATATGTAATTTCAGTCAACAGGTTGCCCTGTCATTCTATGATAAATCTGACTGTGCGTAATTCAAAGCCACGTTTTCTCATTCCTTGCCTGGCCTGTTGGATTAGTGAGGGTTTTTCTTCCTTTTCTTTTTTTTTTTTTTTTTTTTACTAAAAATAGCCTCCTTCTGTGAGAAGGAGCTTGGCTCAAAGGAAACAGCACAGGCTTGGGAGTCTGAGGTCATGGGTTCAAATCCCGGCTCCGCCAATTGTCAGCTTTGTGACTTTGGGCAAGTCACAACTTCGCTGTGCCTCAGTTACCTCATCTGTAAAATGGGGATTAAGATTGTGAGCCCCACGTGGGACAACCTGATCACCTTCTATCCTTCCCAGCGCTTAGAACAGTGCTTTGCATACAGTGAGCGCTTAACAAATGCCATCATTATTATTATTATGAGAGAAAAATAATGTAAGCAAGTCAATACAAGGAGAAATAAAGAACTGTGGTTTTCCTTGAATCACATTTTGGAAAGTCCCGGGCTCTCGCCTGCTCAGATTTTCCAGTGATGCCACTTTGGGGATGTGGCTTAGGTGAGTCATTATTCTAGAATCTAGAGAATAACTGTTTGAGGAAAAAAAAAGTTTGGCTATGTCACATGTGTGGGAAAGAAGTGATTATGCCCAAAGAGAAAAATATATTGAAATAACTTTGTTTTAAGCTTTTGCTTTTTTTAGAGTATTTGTTAAGCTCTTACTATGCAACAGGCACAGTACTAAGCACTGGGTTGGATACAAGCTAATCAGGTTGGACACAGTCTATGTCCCACACGGGGCTCACAGTCTTAATCCCCATTTTAAAGATGAGGGGACTGAGGCACAGAGAAGTGAAGTCACTTGCCCAAGGTCACACGAAAGACAGGATTAGTATCCAGATCCTTTTGAGTCCCAGGCCTGTCTAGAGATATAGTGTCTTTCCTCCTATTGATTTCTACAGTGTAATTACCCTTTTAGAATCTAACCAAGTGTTGTCTTGATGCCTGGAAATGAATGAACAACTTCAGTAGATTTCTCCCTGCAACGTTGGTATCCTAAAAGAGTTCATTTCCTTCAAACAATTGTCATGTTTCTCAAGAGAGTCACAGTGTGGCCTAGTGGAAAGAGCACATACCTGTGAATCAGGGAGCTTGGATTCTAACCCCTGCTCCACCCCTTGTCTGCTGTGTGACTTTGGGCAAGTCATGTAACTTCTCTGTGCCCCAGTTACCTCATCTGTAAAATGACTGTTAAGATTGTTGAGTCCCATGTGGAACATGGACTGTGTCCAAGCTGAGTATCTTGTATCTACCCCGGCACTTAGTACAGTGCTTGGCATATAGTAACTACAATAACATTAAAAAAGAGTAGCTTATTCCTTCTGCAATCAGGACTATGTAGTCATTGTACCACAGAGGATTCTGACAGCTCATCCTCTAGACTGTAAGCTCACTGTCAGCAGGAAATGTGTCTGTTTTATTGTTGTGTTGTACTCTCCCAAGATCTTATCACAGTGCTATACACACAATAAGCACTCAATAAATATGATTGATTGATTGATTGGTTGACCGATTAGTCTATGCTACCTGGGCCCCAAGCATACCAAAGGGTAATTCCATTTCTCTCTTTAGCTAACACTATACAATGTTACCAGCAGATAGTGAACAACAATAATAATAACAGTATTTGTTGAGTGCTTACTATGTGTCAAGCAATGTTTTAAGTGTTGGGGCACACAGAAGATCATCAGGTTGGAAACAGTCCCACTTGGGGCTCACAATCTTAATCCCCATTTTACAGATGAAGTGACTGAGGCTCAGAGAAGCGAAATGACTTGACCAAGGTCCCACAGCAGACACATGACAAAGCCTGGATTAGAACCCAGGTCCTTCTAACTTCCAGGCATGCACTCTATCTATATCGGACTGGTGGATTGTAATTTGACCACTTAATGTACATCACTTTGTCTTCAAAGGCAGTGAGAGGTGACTTATGAGGAATTTAAAGGTACATAGCCAAACCTTTTTTTTCCTCAAACAGTTATTCTCTAGATTCTAGAATAATGACTCACCTAAGCCACATCCCCAAAGTGGCATCACTGGAAAATCTGAGCAGGCGAGAGCCATTTACAGATGAGAAAACTGAGGCACAGAGCAGTTAAGTGACTTACCTAAGGTCACATAGCTGGCAAATAACTAAACAGGGTTTAGAACCCCAGGTCCTCTGACTCCTAGTCCTGTGGTCTTTCCGGTAGGTCATGCCACTATAATAGAGTTGAACGTTTTTGGAATTTGCTGACTTTGACTCTACAGAAGCATAGCCTCCCCAGGTGTCAATCTTCTGCTTTGACTAGATGACATACAGAAGTCAGAGCCATAAATACACTGAGCCTTGTCATCCCACTTCAGCCTTATATGGAGGACATAAGCACTTCTGTTTGTAACCAGCACCGTCACTTCCCTCACATTCTCCACTTGTACTATTTCTGAGACAGCCAGAGTGATTCTATGGCAGAAATGTTTTTTTTTTTTTTTTTGTTAAGCACTTATTATGTGCCAGGCACTGTACTAAGCACTGGGGTAGATACAAGGCAATCAGGCTGAACACAGCCCATGTCTCTCATGGGGCTCACAGTCTTATTCTTGGAGATTACAGATGAGGTAACTGAGGCACAGAGAAGTGAAGTGACTTGCCCAAGTTCACACAACAGACAAGTGGAAGAGCCAAGATTAGAATTTGGGTCCTTCTGACTCTCAGACCTGTACTCTATGCTGCTTCTTGTGGATTTGAGTTTGGAAAGGAAAAACACCACTGCTTATCTTCAAAAATTGGTACATGGGCTAAGGTGGAAAATTTCTGAAGAGTTGGTTCAAACGGCTATGATATTTGAGTTAAAGTAATTTCAACCTCCTTGGGGACTATGGAACCTAAAAAAGTTGAAGTTATTTAACATTTCATCCTTCTGTTTCTAATTTAGTGGAACCTGTAGCAGTCCATCTCCAGGTATATTGAAAGCTGCTTCTTTACCTATTCTGGTAAAAACAAGAAGCAATTAAGAAGAAAATATTTGAAATGTTCAAGAAAGTGCATTTTGTGGGGGCAGGAAAAGAAGAAAAGAATATTAGAAATAATACTTGCACAAGTTCGGAAAGGAAAACTTTTAAGTGAAGCACCTATTTTCTGTTCTTTATCAATGCAGATACACACATTTTCATCTTTGCAGGAGTTTTTTCTCATTGCATTCCACAAGCTGAGAGGAACTTCTCCTTCTACCATATTAGGTATCAAAATGTGTAGCAGAAACCCTCTGCCAAGCAGAGATAATCAACAGGGAATGTCTGTGCCTTCCAGCCAAATAAGAACGAAAAAATGGACAAAACAAGAAAATAAATAATAAAATTAAGCCCTGAGCTTTAGATTATGGTGCCTTTGCTGGCAATACATCATATTTTCTGATAAAGTTGTGCTAGAAAATCTAATACCTGATGGCTCTTCAGGGAAAACTTGCTCCTTTGATTTCATTCACCACATGAAAAAAACCAAAAAAACCAAACCTCTATTCTGATCACAAGTGGTGCAAAGTTTAAGCTGTTTTGATGGTGTACCTCCACTAATTTGTGTTGAGAATTTCATAGTCACATGAATAATACACTGTCCAAAATAATTTAAATATACTAATTTGATTTTTAAATTACCATTTTTCCCCTAATTTCTGAAAGAAACTATGAACATGGCAAGTATCTTAAATCCTGTGGGTGATTTTCTTCAATGTGCTGTTTTATTAAAAAGGAAGGTATTCCATGTGAAAATTATTAGATTAGTAAGGCTTATTTTATTCATATGCAAGCAATAGCAACCATGTACTTGACTGTGATTCTTAACTGGTACGAGGGTTAAGCTGATGCAGGTATTCCAAACAGCTGTTTTTTGGGCATAGAGAAGGAAATAATGTAAAAAAGATATAAAGGTAGTAAAAGAAGCATTAGTTGAAGTGAAGGTTGTATGATTAAGTATCTATGGACCTGGTTTTAAATCTCTCCTTTGGCTGCACAAACCTGTTCTAAAAAGTGTAATGATCTCATCATGGGGAATAGATGATTTTAGCAAGGACAGCCTGTGAAGATTAAAGAGGATATAGAAGAGAAGTAAGAGATCAGGAAAAAGATTTATTAGTCAAAGTGAGAACAGTGGAGAATGAGGAGGTTTTTTTATTCAAGGAACTTGTCAGCTGTGTGTCCTTGGGCAAGTCACTTCATTTCTCTGTACCTCATTTACCTCATCCGTAAAATGGGGATTAAGACTGTGAGCTCCATGTGGGATTTGGACTGTGTCCAACCTGGTTATCTTGTATTGTACTCTCCCAAGCACTTGGTACAGTGCTCTGCACACAGTAAGCACTCAATAAATATAATTGATTGATTGCCTATCTGATTATAGACTTATAAGTCCACTGATTACCTACCCCAGTGCTTGGTACATTACCTGGCATATAAAAAGCACTTAGCAAATACCATAGAAAAAAGGGACCAGTTTTAAAGGAATTTAGGGGTATTACAAAACTGCTTTTCTAACAATAGTATTTATTAAGCACTTCCTATATATCCAGCTCTGTGGTTGATTCAAGATAATGAGATCAGACACAGTCCCTGTCCCACAGAGGACTTCTAGTTAAAGAGGGAGGGAGAATAGGTATTTCATCCCCATTTTCAGATGAGGAAACTGAGGTACAAAGTTAAGTGACTTGGCTAAGGGTAAACAACAATCAGAAACCAGGTCTCCTTCTTCCCAACTCTGTGTTCTTTCTACTACTACTACTATGAATAATAATAATTGCAGTTTTTAATCAATCATACTTATTGAGCACTTACTATGTGGATACAAGCTCTGGGGTGGATACAAGCAAATTAAGTTGGACTCAGTCTCGGTCCCATATGGGGCTCAAAGTCTCATTCCCCATTTTACAGATGAGGGAACTGAGGCCTAGAGAAGTGAAGTGACTTGCCCAAGGTCACACTGGAGACAAGTGGTAGAGCAGGGATTAGAACTCATGACCTTCTGACTCCCAGGCCCATGCTCTATCCACTACGCCATGTACTCCCTCCCTAGGCTTTTTATTGATTCCAGATCTCCTAGGAAATTATTATCAGTCAATGATACCAGACTGTGATGAACATAGAACGAGGTATGCTTGGTGGTAATTGCAAGGTGTGGAGCATTGAGTCCTACCTACTGAGATTCCCGACTTCGAGAATTTCCAAAGTTCAGCAACCAAGGCAACTGAACTCCAAGGAAAAGTGCCCATCCTACTTGGAGCCCCGTGAAATCCTTTGCTAACAATGCAAGTTCTTGGAATGCACAGGAGTGTGCTAAAGCTTTGCACATTTCATTTAAGACAGGAGAGAGCCAAAGATTAAGGTGGAAATGCTCCAGCTCCTAAGAAAACATAGCAAGTAGAAATTCTTTCATTGAAAAAAAATGACACAGCACCATGCTACAACTCAAATAACTGTGGTATTTGTTAAGTGCTTACTATGTGCCAGGCACTATACTAAGCGCTGGGGCGAATACAAGCAAATCACCTGGACACAGTGCCTGTCCCACGTGGGGCTCACAGTCTCAATCCCCATTTTACAGATAAGATAAATGAAGCACAGAGAAGTGAAGTGACTTGCCCAAGGTCAAACACCAGACATGTGGCAGAGCTGGGATTAGAACCCATGACCTACTTACTCCCAGGCCTGTGCTCTATCCACTATACCATGCTGCTTTTCTCAAATCAATCCTTTGTTGTGCATAGCAATGGAAAGGAATACCTGGAATAGAGTTTAAAATAACTCCTGGCAAAGAACACCTTATAACAAAACTCTGAGATTTGGACTTCATTAGGCCTTTATTGTAAAAAAAAATAAATTGGCTTTAATAGACTCCCTTTTCTTGATTCCCTGCTGACTAGAGGTCTCTTGTCTCTGCCACCTGTTCCTCAATTTCTTTCCTTGAATGAATCTACCTGAAGGTCTTTGCTCATAGTAATGCTAAAAAAAGTTGCGGTACTCATGACCTACACTTCTTCTTTATGGCTAAATTCCAAACACAGCACTAGTTAATGAAAGGAAAATAAACTCCCTATTCCTCAACTGAGGTGCCACTTTGATGGGGTTGGGGGGCAGAGGGGAGTGGGATCCAGGTCATCAGAAATGGGATCTCACCCCAGAAAGCATTCTGAGCCCCATTTTAGTGGAGTATAATCTTTCTAATCCCCATAGAGTTTAAATAAACAAGTGTATTATTTCAGGGCTACTGGAAAGCAAGCAATTTCTCAAAGATTAAATCAATCCTCACATATTCTTGACCTCGAAAATTCCTGGCTTTTCAGTTGCCTCTTTCAGAGACTGAGAGTTTGGTGATTATAGGTGATAAACTTACAAAGCTTCCAATAATGTAAGCCAGAGGAAATTTCATATGTAGAGGTGCTTATCTCTCTCACACACACACACACACTCTCTCTCTCTCATGACAGACCAAGCTGGGAGAGTGGAGCTCTTGGAGTAGGCCCAAATCTGACAGCTCAGCCATTTATCTGCTGTGTGACGTGACCTTGGTAAAATCACTTAACTTCTCTGTGCCTCAGTTACCTCATCTGTAAAATGGGATGCAACACACTGTTCACCTTCCTCCTTACAGTGTGACCCCCCTTTGACTACAGGGACTGTTATTGACCTGATTATCCTGTATCTACCCCAGCTCTTAATACAGTATTTGGCACAAAGTAAGCACTGAACAAATGCCACAATTATTAATCAGGTCCAGTAGGGAAATTACAAGGAAGAGCCAGGGAAAACTATCTGAGAGGACTAGCTTGTTCACATTTCCCAGAGATCACTGGGGCCTTTTGGGAGAAGTATGCCTTTCCTGCTCCATATGGAAAGCTACAGGCACCTCTGGGGTGGAGCTAAGATTTAATAAATGACTGCCCAGAGACAAAAGCTCTCTCTTCTAGTAACCTTTCTGGTCTGCGATGGTTCTGGTCATTCTGCTTCTGCCTGACTTGAACTGTGCCAGAGGATTTCCTCTACTGTGATAAGCAGCATGGTGTAGTGGATGGAGCATGGGCCTGGGTGTCTGAAGGTCATGGGTTCTAAACCTGGTTTGTCCACTTGTCTGCTGTGTGATCTTCAGCAAATTGCTTCACTTCTCTGGGCTTCAGTTACCTCATCTGTAAAAGGGGGATTGAGACTGTGAGACTTCCATGAGACAGGAACAGTGTTCAACTCGATTTGCTTATATTCACCCCAGTGGCTTAGTACTGTGTCCGGCACATTTACCATCATCATTATTATTCTTTTCTCTCTGCTCAACCAATACTCAAGGAAGATAGGGAGATCTAATTTATAGAAATAATCAATTTCCTCTAAGGTAAAAAGCCTTAGAAGGAGAGTGGTCATATGCACATAAAGCGCTACACTGGGATACGACAGAGGGGGAGAGAAAGCCTGTAAGCTCGTTGTGGGCAGGGAACGTATCTACCAACTCTGTGATAGTGTTTTCTCCTAAGTGCTTAGTACAGTGCTCTGCACACAGTAAGTGTTCAATAAAGATGATTGATAAGGAAGACTCTTTCATTGTCTCTTTCAACTTCCATCCTTCAAAACACCTCAACCTGGGCTCTGCATCCCTACTCACTATTATCTCCTCTGTGACCCAGTTGTAATCTCTGGTGTATTGTACTCTCCCAAGTGCTTAATACAGTGCTCTGCACCCAGTAAAAACTCGGTAAATACCATGTATTGGGTAGATTATGTAACATCTAGCACAACTGGCCAGTAATTCTTCATCAATGACCTGTTCCTCATTTGCTCAGTTCTTTTCTTGCCCTCACTTTGACCTGGGTCTTTCCTGAATAATATGCTTCCCCTACGTCTCTCTCTCTAGGGGGCCTCATTCTCTCCTACACCCTACTTTTCACAGGGAAAAGAGGAGTCAGCCTAATCCCAGCCCCCCAGTGTTGCTAATAATAATTATTATGGTATCTGTTAGGCACTTACTATGTGCCAAGCACTGTTCTAAGTTCTGGGGTAGATACAAGGTAATCAGGTTGTCCCATGCAGGGCTCACAGTCTTAATTTCCATTTTACAGATGAGGTAACTGAGGCACAGAGAAGTTAAGTGACTTGCCCAAGGTCACACAGCAGACAAATGGCAGAGTCAGGATTAGAACCCATGCCCTTTGACATGCACGTGCTCTTTCCACTAAAGCCATGCTACTTCTCTACCTCTCTCCCTCCAACCTTTCCTCACCTTTCCACCCCCACATCGTCCGCCTTTATCACTACTAGCAGTAACTAGTTAGTGTTATCCATTGATCTCCTGATCCTGCCTCTGTATTTCTCACTGACTTTGACCCCCACTCTCTCTTTCCTACTTCAATTTCCTGCCAGGAACATGTCTATCAACTCTGTCAGTTTACTCGCCCAAGCATTTAGTACAGTGCTCTGTGCCCAGTAAATGCTCAGTAAATACTATTGAAGTCCTCATAGTGGAGTGAAGTGTAGTGTAGTGAAGTGAGTGTAGTGAAGACTACAACCTTCACTTTGATGGCTTACTATTACTTCACCCCACTTAAGTCACACATCAGCATGGACACAGGCTGGACCTCATTAACTTCACACAATGCTCCATCTCTAACTTGACCAATTCCCACCTGTGATTCTGTGAACACAACTTTCCAAACTGGCATTTCACATACTTCCCCTCCCCAAAAAGTTCACCTTTCACATCTGGGCTTTTGATCCTCCCTACCTGTTTCAGGCATTCACACTTCTCCTGGACTTTCCACCCACTTCTTTGTTGAAAAAAATAAAATGAATTGTTCGTGAGACTCCAAGGTGTTTTTTCCTTAGCTGAGACTGACACTCCAGAGTTCATTGTCATGCAGTTGCAGTTGGGATTACTTTTACCCACTTGCATTACATCGCCTTCTCACTACATTGAAATTAACCTGCTGTATTTGACCTCATTAACTCAGCTTTATGAGATCTTCCAATGGTTTATCCACATTGTCACAGCATTTCATCACCCCCAAATTGATTGATACCAGCAGCAAACATCACTGTCATTACCAGTATATGAGATTTCATGGGGCACCTTCCTTCTTAAGATAATTAAAAAGAAATACAAATAAAGTAAATGAATAACAGACTGGTCTAATAAAGATTCCTGGGGGTACCTGTTAGTCATGTTTCTCCTTCCTGAAAAATTTTAATTTATCTCTTCCTTTTGTTTCATATACACCAATCATTCACCTGTGTGCTTTTAAATTCTCACCTCTGACTTCCAGATCTCCATTTCCAGCCCTGACCTCTAACTACTTTACTATCTCACCTTTCCTTCTACTTCAGAACATTAATCTGAAAGACCCACTCGCAATTTAACCTTAAGATGGACAAAACTGAACTCATTTTTTCTCCCTAAATCCTTTCATACAATATCCTTACTCTCCCACAAATTCAGAATTTTGGTGCGAATAATAATAATGGTATTTGTTAAGCACTTACTTTGTGTCAAGCACTCTTCTAAGCGCTAGGGTAGTTACAAGGTAATCAGGTTGTCCCATGTGGGGCTCATGGTCTTAATCCCCATTTTACAGAAGTGATAATTGAGGCACAGAGAAGTTAAGTGATTTGCCAAGGTCACAAAGCAGACAAACAGCAGAGCCGGGATCAGAACTCACGTCCTCTGGCTCCCAAGCATTTGCTGTTTCCACTAAGCCACGCTGCTTCTCTGATATCTGGTGATAGCTCTGACCTCTATCTTTCATCTCCCACATTCTGTTTACCTTTAAGTTGTGTCAGCTCTTCATCTATAAATACACATAGTGTATACAAACACCACCCTGGATCATTCTCTTATTACCTCCAGACTAGACACTGTAATGCAATCCACGTAAACCTCAGTCTTCAATCTCTTCCTTCTTCAGTGTATTTTATGTACAGGGATAAGTATCATCTTTTGAAAGTGATGCTTGGAGCAGTTAAGTACTCTCCTCACCTCCCTCCAAAGGCTCCCTCGTCGCTTCGTATATAAAACAAAAAAAACCTGGCTAGCAGGTTCTCAATAAGGATCCAGGGTTACCTAGTGAAAACAGCACATATCTGGAAGTCAGAGGACCTGGATTCTAATCCCAGTTCCCCCACTTGCCTGCCATGTGTCATTAGTCATGCCACTTAATTTCTCTGGGTCTCAGTTTCCTCATCTGTAAAATGAGAATTAAATACCTTCTCACCTTCCTACTAAGACTGTGAGTCATGCGGGACAGAGATTATGTCCAACCTCATTATTCTCTATCTACTCCAGTGCTTAGTGCAGCGCATGGCCCATAGCAAGTATTTAAAAATACTATAATTATCAACTGGTCATCACTTACCTTCTTCCCCTATATCCCACCTCCTTTTCCTTGTTCTGCCTAACCCAACCACCACACTGTTCCTCCTCCAATATCCCACCCAAATCTATCACTCACAGCTACCTCTTCTTTAGAAGACTTTAAAAGCTGTTCAGTCGTAATCATAGACAAGCGGCATGGCTCAGTGGAAAGAGCATGGGCTTGGGAGTCAGAGGTCATGGGTTTGAATCCCAGCTCCACCACATGTCTGCTGTGTGACCTTGGGCAAGTCACTTAACTTCTCTAGCCTGTTACCTCATATGTAAAATGGGGATTAAGACTGTGAGCCCCAAGTGGGACAACCTGATCACCTTGTATCCCCCAGCATTTAGAACGGTGCTTTGCACATAGTAAGTGCTTAACAAATGCCATTATTATTATTATTATTATAATCAATCAATCAAGAGTATTAAGTGAGGGCTTACTGTGTGCAGAGCATTATACTAAGCACTTGGGAGAGTAAAATACAATAGAGTTGGTAGACATGATCCTTACACTCAGGAGCATAATAATGATAATAATCATGATATTTTTAAGTGCTTACTATGTGTCAAGCACTGTTTTAATTGCTGGGGTAGATATCTAATCAGGTTGGACACAGTCCCTTTCCCACATGGGTCTCACAGCCTTAATCCCCTCTTTACAGATGAGGTAACTAAGGCACAGTGAAGTTAAGTGACTTACCCAAGGTCACACAGCAGAAAAGTGGAGCAGTGGGATTAGAACCCAGGTCCTTCTGACCCCCAGGCCCGTGTTCTATCCACTAGGTGACATCTAGCGGGTAGTTTTTAAATACATTTATTATTGCAAATCAGCATAGAGAACTAAAACTTATATTGTAAACTCTTTGTAGGGAAGGAATGTATCTTTTGCTTCTGCCAGATTTTCCCAAATGTTTAGTTCAGGGCTTTGCACTCAGTAGGAGCTTAATCAGTATATATGTACAAATCTGTAATTTATTTATTTGTAATAATGCCCGTTTCCCCCTCTAGGCTTTAAGCTTCTTGTGGAAAGGGAACATGTCTATGAACTATGTTTATTGTACTCTTCCAAGCACTTAGGACACCATTCTGAACAGAGTAAGTGCTCAAAAAATGCAAGCTATGCCCACAGAAAACACTCAATAAATAAAACTGAATGAATGAATTGGTTGACTGATTAAAAAGCATCTGGTTAACTCCTTGTGGATAGGGAACTTTGATTTCACCTTTGCTCCATGCCTCGTGGTTGCCCTGGATCTACAGTGTTCTTCACAATCAGCCTGACCGAGGCTACCCAGGAAGAAGAAGTCCAGAGCTTACAGCTGGTGGCTGGAAAAGCTCCAAAATTCCATCTGTCCATCCAAAAGAACATGCCAAAGTTGGGACTCTGAGTTGATTACTTATGTGGAGTCATATAATACTATAATAATAATGATGGCATTTATTAAGTGCTTACTCTGTGCAAAGCACCGTTCTAAGTGCTGGACAATCTCTGATAAGGTTAGTCCCCTCTTAAAATGAGAATTACCTCTGTGCAGATCCAGGGCAAAAATAATTTTCCCACCAGGAAATTTATTTCAGGATATGCACCTAGCACATGGCATGTATTGACCGCTATTTGCTCAGCCACGTGTTAGGAAAACTAAGAGAAAAAACATTTCCCGGTCTTATTAATTCCCCCTTCTACGCTGGTGTGGTACCAGTGTCATGAGAAGTAATTCAGTGAGAAAACTACTGAAAGCTAAAGGAATCGCGACAATCCTGTGAATATTATTCCTATTTACTCTGTAAATTCCCTGGGTCCTACTTACCATCCAGTCAAAATATTCTCAGCAGCTGTGTAGGTGCTCCATCTCTAGCTCATGGTAAAAAAGAAAGCAAATGAGCTCTCACTTTTTCATTCCAAATTATAATCAGTCTATCATTCGCTACTCAAGAAAGAGATGCCTCAGTAAACTGAGTTAGACTGCAGTGGGGTCTGGTGGGAAGAAGGGTTTTGTAGAGCCTGGAAATCTTTCTTCTAAGATCAGGAAAGAGGGGATGGTTGCTATGTCTTCTCTCTACATTACAAGACCCTCTGGCAATACTTCTGTCTGAGCTCATCCCTCCGCCTGCAGTCAAATCAAAGGGTCTGAAACTGCCAGGATGTTTAATAGCTATATGTAATCCAGGAGAGATCAAAAGCAAGCATGAAATCTCTTAGAACACCGCAGCAATATAATCCGCCTTCTTAATAAGTAGAAAGAAAGCTGCCACATCTGGTTCTTAGTATGCTTGTACAGGATCCTTTAGGCTCATGATGATTTAAATCTTATCCATTTCATCATTTTGAAAGATTAGGGTGTATTCTTCCTCATTCTTTTCTGGGGGTAGTGTTCACTTTGATATTACCATGTGAAGTACAAAATCCCCAAATAGGTCACATAGTGGATATCTAGATTCATTTTGTTGCTTTCTTTTCTTTCCTTCTCTTTAATTTTCAAAGAAAATGATGCAATGAAAGGAAATTAAAAATGTCTTTCTGTGACACTAGCTATTCAAAAGTTACCTTTAATATTCTCCAGAAAGCATATTACGACAGATTTCAGGTTCCCAGATATCTAAACTTAGCTTTAAAAGGAATGATTGCAGTGAACCAAAGCTTTCATTAGCTTTATTTACAGTAGAGATGGTCTATCATGATTATGGCATCTATATCCCTCTTTATACAATGGACACAAAAAGACTGACAAGGTTCTTCCAACAAAATCTAATACTCACTTTGAGAGTTATATTGAACTCTGTTTTAATATGTGACTGAAAAAAAGACTAAGCAGCTCATCTTTGGGTAAAGCTGGACAATGTTGAGATTCTACAAACTGGGTATGTTATTATTATTATTATGGTACTTTTCAGGGGCTTACTATGTGCCCAATCATTGTTCTAAGCTCTGTTATAGCTGCATTAAAAGTTCCCAGCCCTCAGAAAATAGGTTGCTGTACTTAAGCAGTACATATAGCTTTGGCCAGAGTCCCAGACCTAATTCTGACCTGCTCAAATGCCTCCTGTTAAATCTTCCAGCACAAGTCTATCCATCTTCCTAATATTCTTCTCCACCCCACCTCCTCATCTCCTTCAGAATCTTTTCCTTACTTTCAGATGTTAATCTATTGCAGAGCTGAATTGTTAATGATATTTTAATCAGAATTGAGTAGACTAGCCACTGTCACAAGTGCCAAACAGTACAGGTTTAATAATAATAATTGTGGTACCTGTTAAGCTCTTATTATGTGTCAGCACTGTAGTAAGTGCTTGGGAGAGTACAGTACAAAATAATTGGTAGATATGTTCCTTGTCCAGGGCCTACAGGCTGGGGCTCACTCATCTGAGATTTTGTGTTAAGAAAACATGCACACAAAAAAGCACAAGGGAAACTCCATTTGTTTTCTTTTTCATTCATGCTTAAGACAATGCTGATTTCAACTGCATTTAAGTCTCTGGGACTTGAGGTAAACAATATTTTGTTTATGCAACTGCATTGGTTTGTATGGGGAATGAAGGCTCAAAGTGTCAGTAAGGCTAGAAGGAGTGCCTTGCTCAAAAATGGCACATGAAATGGGTGAGGCTCACCTGATTGGTGCAGAGGTGCCCTGGTGGGAAAATTGCTGCCCCAGAAATGTTCTGTCTAGCTGGCATAGACTATAATCAGGCTAGTCAGCTTAGACTGGATGCCATGGGCCATATGGCTACATGACCAGCCAGCTTTCTTACTGGGCTCCAAACCTGTCTCTCTCATTGCCGACCCCTTTTCCACATACTCCCTCTGGCCTGGAACTCCCTCTCCCTCCAGATATGCCAGACCACGACTCTCCCAACCTTCAGAGCCTTATTAAGGTTACATCTCCTCCAAGAGGCCTTCCCTGATTAAGCTCTCTTTTCCCGTACTCCCTCTCCATTCTGTATCATCTATGCACTTGGATCTTTACCCTTTGGGCATTTGATATTCACCTTACCCTCAGTCCTGGAGCACTCAGAGCTGTACCTTGTAAGCATTTTTTACTCTAC
This sequence comes from Tachyglossus aculeatus, assembly GCF_015852505.1. Taxonomy (NCBI): domain Eukaryota; kingdom Metazoa; phylum Chordata; class Mammalia; order Monotremata; family Tachyglossidae; genus Tachyglossus; species Tachyglossus aculeatus. The sequence goes on along the minus strand of NC_052079.1, from coordinate 28,637,865 downwards.
CCTCCCTCAGCCTCATAGGACTTATGTACCATATCCCTAATTGATTTATTTATATTAATGTCTGTCTCCCTCTCTAGACTGTAAGCTCATTGTGGGCAGGGAATGCATCTACCCACTCAGTTATAATGTAGTCTCCCATGTGCTTTGTACAGTGCTCTGCACCGAGAAACACTCAATAAGTACCACTGATTGTTCTTTGACTCTGAGCCCCATGTGGGCCAGAAACTGTCTTAATTTGTGTCGCACATAGTAAGTGCTTAACAAATATCAAAATTATTACCACGATAGTGCCAAAATCAGTCACGTGTCCAATGCATCTATTTTGATCTTTATAAGTACATACATAGATATAAAATGGGATGAAACCTTTGAAACACTTTTCTTTTTAAAGGTGAATTTTGAATGTTAATTCTTTCTGTGAAATACTCCCAATTTGTGAGCAGGAAGTCTCTTTGCCTTATGCCACAAACAGTGGAAGAATGTACTGGAAGTAACAGTGCTTTGCATGATCCCAGTTGATAAAGCAGATGTTTAGAGCACTGGCAAAGAATCATGTTTCATACATAACACCCTTTATTGGTAGGCTGCCAGATTCCTTCTGAGAGAATCTTTCCACACAGCAAGAGTTGTATTACCCAGGATGTTGGGAGAATCAGAGATGCCAGTTCATTAAAGATTCCAGTTTGAGAAGAGTTGGAGCTGCCCAGAAGCCATAGAAGGGGTATCTGCTAAGGAATATATTCCCTATGAAATGCTTGTTACCAGGAAGGGTGGCAGGTGTGGCTATCAGGGGTGAGAAGGGTCACTGATCAGTTGAACTGTGACTGGCTTTAGGTACAGGCATTTGGGGGCGATGCATAAAGTGCCCTTATTTCTAGCATTAGGAGGGAAGGTTAGGAGTTGTAGTCTCATTCTATCAACCTCCTAGTGAATGAACTGACTGCTTAAAGATATTCTCTCTCTTTAGGGCAACTGGTAGTGGCAGGTAGTAATAATAATTAATAATTATGGTACCTGTTAAGCACTCACTCTGTGCCAAGCATTGTTCTAAGTGATGGGGTAGAAAAAGTTAATCAGGTTGGAAACAGTTCCTTTCCCAAATGGGGCTCACACTCTTAATCCCCATTTTACAGATGAGGTAACTGAGGCACAGAGAAGTGAAGTGAGTTGCCCAAGGTCACACAGCAGACAAGGGGCAGAGCCAGGATTAGAACCCTGGTCTAACTCCCATGCCCCATCCCTGCTCCTCCCCAACTCAATTCTGTTGCACCAACACTTCTGCCCACCCATAATTCTGTGTGGTTTCCTCCAAGGGTATGTACAAGGAGGACAACTGTAAATTCCTTATGGTCAGGAATAATGTGTACCCACCCTATTTTACTGTACTCTCCCAAGTGCTTAATGACATGCTCAGCATACAGTAAACACTTAGTAAATACCACTGATTGCTTGATCAGACAGGAAACCTCGGATAAGAGGAAGGCCATAGTTGTAATCAATCAATTAAGTGTATTTAAGGAGTGTTTACTCCGTGCAGATCACTTTGAAGCTCTTGGGGGAGTACAATAAAGTTAGAAGTCACTCTCCCTAACCTTACAATCTAACAGGAGAGACAGACACTTATATACATTAGAAGTATGGTGAAACAGAACAAGGAATTGTGTAAACCAAGGGGAACACATGAAGGTATTTATAATGATGGTATTTGTTAAGCATTTATGTGTCAAGCACTGTTCTAAGCACTGGGGTAGATACATAATAATAAGGTTAGACAGCATATCCTGTCATATGGGGTTTACAGTCTTAATCCCCATTTTATAGCTGAGGCAACTGAGGCATAGAGAAGTTAATTGACTTGCCCATGGTTACACAGCAGACAAGTTGGGGAGCCAGGTTTGGAACCCAGGTTCTTCTGACTCCCAGGCCTGTGCTCTATCCACTAGACCACACTGCTTCTCTAAGGTTATTTAGGCCAAATTGATAAACTAAATGCAAACCAATCATCATGACAGGATGGAATCATTCATGATTGAGGTTATTTGAAGGGCAATCATGGAAATCTTGGTAAGATAAATGTAACCATTTTTTGCAAATGACCACTTAAATGCAGCATATGGAGATCACCTAAATAACTTCCGTCTATGAAAAGGATTCCAGAGGTGATTTTGGGAATTACAGACTAAGGTGCCTCTTTACTAATCTTGCAAACTGATAGGATCATAATTATGTTTAGGATTAGTGAACAAACCACATTGTTGGGGGAAAGGAAACATCATTTTGGCATAGGAGAGTTTTATCAATTAATGGTATTTAGTGAGTCTTTACTATGTGTAGAACACTGTACCTCACTAGTCTATTAGGGTTCCTTGAATGGGCATGCACTCATGTGGACAGGGGAAAACCAGGTAAAAGTGTATTCAGATTTTTAAAAGACTTAAAAGAATTCATCATGAGATTAAAGAGAATATTCTGCCAGGGATAGAGAAGTGGGTAAAAGAATCAGTATCAAAATCAGTAATATTTATTGAACACCTACTTTCTTACCAGAGGAATAGCTGTTTGGGAGTAAACTAAAAGGAGTAAAGGATGCAATGCCTGACCTCAAGAGTTGAACAACTGATTGGGGAAAACAGTAAACATACATTGTGGCCTTAGATATTTTGTGGTTTTATAGATTTTTTGGGAAACATCTGTAAACATACCCAGGAGAGTAAGAGAATTCTAAATTTAAAGGGTTGATATGTACTTGAAAAATTGACATATTATCTTTTCAACCCAATAATATGTCGATACCTGAAAACTATTTTCACATTTTTATGGTTCTTGCTCTTTTTTAAAAAATGGATAAAACTTTGTATTCTTGGTTTTTTTTTCAAGCACTTTTATGTCTAAAACTAGATTCATGTGAAATAGAAGAAAGGCATGAGAAAAATGTTACTCAAACTTTTTTAAACTTCAAAGATGGTTTGGCTCAGTTATAATAAACAGTAGAAAAAGTAGGGATGCTCTTACTGTATATTAACATTCTTGTTCTAATTTTTAAGATACTTGAAAGCAAATTATCTTTTAATATAAATGCGTATTTTATCCTAAAAGAGATGGAAAAGAAAATCATTGATTAGGTATCCAGGGAAAGAGCTAACATCTTTTTAGTACCGATAAATGTAGCTCATAAAGTGGGGAGAAAGCTAATGCCAACCATAAATTCCAAAGAGGTAGAGCACAAGACAGCGTCACTTGTAAATAAATAACTTGTTACTGAATAAAATCTACTGTGACTCGTTGGTTAGCCATTGTAAATATCCAGATGCAAGAATCCTGGATGAAAGTTGCCTTCAGAGGTGGTGTGATAAGACCCAATGGCTGGCCTGTTCCATTGGTGAGGCTCATGAATGATGATGATGGTATTTTTTAGGATTTGTTAAGCACTTACTATGTCAAGCACTGTTCAAAGCCTCGAGGTAGATGCAAACTAATCAGGTTGGACATCTTCCCTGTCCCACATGGGGCTCACAGTCTGAATCCCAATTTTGCAGATGAGGTAACTAAAGCACAGAGGAGTTAAAAATGACTTGCCCAAGGTCACATAGCAGACAAGTAAGTGCTTAGAACAGTTCTTTGCATATAGTAAGCACTCAATAAATATGATTGAATGAAAGTGGCGGAGCTGGGATTAGAACCCTGGCCCTTCTGACTCCCAGGCCGTGCTCTACTAGGCCATGTTGCTGTTCATGGTAGCATCACGTTATGGTTTTGAGATATCACGACATTCTGTGCCTTGCATCCCAGGCTACTGTTGGCTTTATTCATTCATTCATTCATTCATTCATTCATTCATTCATTCATTCAATCATATTTATTGAGCACTTACTGTGTGCAGAGCATTTTACTAAATGCTTGGGAAGTACACGTCGGCAACATATTCATTCATTCATTCAATCGTATTTACTGAGCGCTTACTGTGTGCAGAGCACTGTACTAAGAGCTTGGGAAGTACAAGTTGGCAACATATAGAGATGGTTCCTACCCAACAACAGGCTCACAGCTCACCAAGTTTCCAAGGCGGAAAAAGTGGTCATATTTGGCCTAGGGACACCAAAAGAGGGATGAAGTCAGAGAGAAGAGGCTGGCCTTACTTGGAGATGTGGGACTTGTGGATTCTTTGAAGGTAAGTGGTAGGGTTAGACTTCCTTCTTGCCTTTTTTGTTGGTTGTCAGGCTGAAGGGGCAAAGTCATTTAGCACCCCTATCAACCTCTCCATGAGATACATACTTACACTAAATTGAGAAGGGTGCAGACTTACATTAGCAATAACAAAAATAGCCCTACAACCACCAAAACAACTTAACGATAAGCTGCTGGAGAATAAAGATACCTTCATGAGTTCCACAATAACCCTATAGTCATCCTATTAAATCAGGGGCCTGGAGCTACACAAACTCCAGTGAGAATAATGAGTAGACATTTCTCCATAACAGGACTTACCTCCTAAATGGTAAGATTCTAGCCATGCTTATTCGATGGCACCGTGAATGATTTGATGGCAAAAATCATAGAATACATGATACATCAAAAACATCAAGAAACCTCAAATGAGCCTGAAAAAATATGGCACCTCAACTTTCAAGTTAAATTCAGTAATATGGATGACAAATGGTAGAATGTCAAGAGATCCAAGCTGCCACCAACCACGCTGAAATCTTCTTCACATTTTGAAAGAAGCAATATGGGTTTGTATACATACTAAGAGTGCACCATATTAAGAGCATCCAATATGACAGACCCTCAAATTTAGAAATGAACTGCATCTAACAGACCTGCAACATCACTTAAATACTCTATAATCATATCTACAGTACAATATGAGACTAACAGACCAGAGAATTTCCCAACATGCAACAAATTGACATTAGTTACAGCTTCAAAGGAAATCCTCACCACAGTCAGAGCCATGAAAACTGATAAAATCTAGGATCTGATGGAAAACTTGATGAGAAGCAGCATGGTCTAGCAGAAAAAGTAGGGGCCTGGGTGTCAGGGGACTTAGGTCCTAAGCGTGGCTTTGTCACTTGCCTGCTGGGTGACCTCGGCCAAATAATTAATTTCTCTGTGCCTCAGTTTCATCATATATAAACTGGGCATTAAATTGATCAATTAGTATTTAAAATATGGACTTTGGAAGTGATTTAACAATAATAAACAATTATGGTGTTTGCTAAACACTTCATTATTATTAAACCCTTTCCAAGGTCCATAAACATCAGTATGAATTGACATGGAAGGGTATGCATACCGATTTCCTTTCACGTTTTCCTCAAAATATGGAAAACTGAGGAGATTCTATAGCCGACTAATCTTGGTTCTAATCCCACTTCCACCACTTGCCTGCTGTGTGACCTTGGGTGAGTCACTTTAACTTCTCTGTGGCTCAGTTATCTCACCTGTAAAATGTGGATTAAGATTGTGAGCCCATGTGGGGCATGGATTGTGATCAAGCTGATTAGCTTGTATCTACCCCATTGCTTAGTACAGTTCCTAGCACACAGTAAGTGCTTAACAAATACCATTTAAAAAAAAGGATGGGGGTGAAGGGAGAATGTACCTGGGCACCAAAACCTGCCAGTCTCAGCTCCGCAACATTGCCAAGATCCGCCCTTTCCTCTCCATCCAAACTGCTACCCTGCTCATTCAAGCTCTCATCCTATCCCGTCTGGACTACTGCATCAGCCTTCTCTCTGATCTCCCATCCTCATGTCTCTCCCCACTTCAATCCATACTTCACGCCGCTGCCTGGATTGTCTTTGTCCAGAAACGCTCTGGGCATGTTACTCCCCTCCTCAAAAATCTCCAGTGGCTACCAATCAATCTGCGCATCAGGCAGAAACTCCTCACCCTGGGCTTCAAGGCTCTCCATCACCTCGCCCCCTCGTACCTCACCTCCCTTCTCTCCTTCTACAGCCCAGCCCACACCATCCACTCCTCTGCCACTAATCTCCTCACCATGCCTCATTCTTGCCTGTCCCACCGTTGACCCCTGGCCCACATCATCCCTCTGGCCTGGAATGCTTGCCCTCCCCACATCCGCCAAGCTAGCTCTCTTCCTCCCTTCAAGGCCCTACTGAGAGCTCACCTCCTCCAGGAGGCCTTCCCAGACTGAGCCCCCTTCTTCCTCTCCCCCTTGTCCCCCTCTCCATCCCCTCCGTCTTATCTCCTTCCCTTCCCCACAGCACCTGTATATATGTATATATGTTTGTACATATTATTTACTCTATTTATTTATTTATTTATTTTACTTGTACATATCTATTCTATTTATTTTATTTTGTTAATATGTTTGGTTTTGTTCTCTGTCTCCCCTCTCTAGACTGTGAGCCCACTGTTGGGTAGGGACTGTCTCTATATGTTACCAACTTGTACTTCCCAAGCGCTTAGTATAGTGCTCTGCACACAGTAAGTGCTCAATAAATATGATTAATTGATCGATTGACCATGGAAACATGGGAAGGGAGGGAAGCCATATTGTCAGGTCAGAGAAGAGGAAGTGTGGACTGCAAGCTCATTATGGGCTGTGAATGATAATTCTGTTGAACTGTACTTTTCCAAGTGCTTAGAACAGTGCTCTGCACATGGTAAGCACCCAATACATACCACTGATTGACTGACTGAGCAGTTGGCGAGGAGCAGGCAGGGGATGATTTATATGCCAGGAAGCAAACCTGCTAACACAGAACACTAAGCAAAAGACACTTCATGATGAAGATCAGGCTGTCATGGAGCCAGCTGGGGCGGTGTCCAACAGCCAGACAGGCCGCAGTCAACAAAAGACCATCTGTCTGAGGATAAGCTTTGAGATGATAATGTAACCAAGAAACAGAATGGGAAACCACAGCAGAAACTGCACTCGAACCAGATCCACACATCCAGTAGATAGCTTCGGGGGAGCAAGGTGGGGTTCTGACTGTTGATGCGCTTTTGGGCTTCACAGCCACCTTTCTCTAAGTGCAATCATCTGGGTGAGCCCAAAGGGGAGTAGCAATGAAAATAATACACACACCACACACAGACTACACAGGCTGTCTGAGGGGTAGGTGAAACTTTGGAGAAAGTGTCCTTTCATTCATTCAGTCGTATTTATTGAGCACTTACTGTACAATTTGGCAACAGAGCAAGTCCTTCTTTGATCTGAATTAGACTATTTGGGTTAAAAATATTTTGGTTTTTTTTTTTGTTTTTTTAAATGAGTGGTTTTCTAGTGGTCCAGGAATCCTTCATTTCAGCAGGTGAGGCCAGTTAGATTGCTTCTGTGGATATTTCCCCTAAGGGCTTCAGCTCCATCTATGCCTTTTCTAAAACTTTCCCAGTGTCCTTGTCCCACACCTCCCATTCTCCTCCAGAACCTTCTCCGCACTTCTCTTAAATTATGAGCCTCCCGAGGGACTGGGACTGTGTCTACTTCCTTATTGTTATTATTATATTTGTTATGTACTTTCTATGTGTCAAGCACTGTTCTAAGCACTGGGATTAATCAAATTAATCAGGTTGGACCAGTCCCTGACCCACATGGGGGTCACAGTCAATCAATCAAATTTATTGAGCACTTAGCAGACGCAGAGCATTGTCCTAAGCACTTAGAAGAGTCCAGTACAACAGGATTAGCAGACATGTTCCTTGCCCATAATGAGTTTACAGTCTAGAGGGGAGACAGACATTAATATGAATATTAATATGACTAACATGAATATTAGTCTATGTAGGAAGGAGAACAGGTATCGAATCCCCATTTTACAAATGAGGAAAATAAGGCATGGGGAAGTTAAGTGACTTGCCCAAGATCACAGAGCAGGCAAGTGGCAGAACTAGGATTAGAACTCGGGTCCTCTGACTCTCAGATCCATACTCTTTCTCTTTCCATGGCTACTACTATCACCCCCAAGTACCATGAGATTTCATATGAAAGAACATAAAAAGGCATTTGATCTTCATCAGAGTAGACCCCAAAGCAGATTTCTTTAGTTTAACTTGGTTGGTAATTATGAATTCGAAAAGGGATTAGAGGTCGGGTTAAAAAACACAATTCTCAGAGGGAGTAGCGGAGCTTTAAAAGTACCATGTAGGTTTTGATATTACAAAGGAGATGCGGCTGAAGGAAGTTTTGTTTAAGATAAATAAAAATAAACGGAGTAGATTGGTGTTAACACAACAGTGAAATGGGTTTAAATGTGTGATTTTATGAGATGTGCCAGCTGTGTGATTAGACACCGGGGGATATACAATCATTTTGTGATTGGGATTGAGTTTTTGAGTTCAGAAGAGTCCATATCTGAAAAGTGAATCATTTCGGCTGGCGTATTTTAGTTACTTCCATAGCAAATCCATCTTTATCAGTGTTTATCAATTGCCTACACAGTTTAATGCTGACGTATAGTTTGAGATTCATCCTGCCATTTTTCTTCCCTCCATACTTTTGGCTCTCCATTTTTTTCTTCTTAGCAAAAGCAATATTATTTCCATTTCTTCACAGCCCTAATAGCATCCCAACTCATATTAATAAGCCTGCCCTTTTCAATTCAAATCAATATTCTAGTTATCTCAGCACTTCTCAGGTTCCCATCACTGGGAGTCTAGGCTACCTGGATAATTTTTGTGCTTATATGATTTTAAAGCAAATATGTCAGCACTAACACATCACCGCAGCCTGGTTATTTGTAATACACTACCTCTCCTGCTCGGCTTTATCTGCAATAAATTCAAGCCTGAGCAGAGGATCTGAATTTAGAATGCTATGATACTTGGTTTCCTCTCTCCTCATATATGCTTCGCACACTCCCAAAATATTGTTTTGACATTTTGTGGTTAAAAAGAGATGTTCACCCCCTACACGGGCTGGATGATGATGATGATGATGGCATTTGTTAAGTGCTTACTATGTGCCGCACTGTTCTAAGAGCTGGTGGACATACAAGGTAATCAAGTAGTCCCACGTGAGGCTCACAGTCTTAATCCCCATTTTATGGATGAAGTCACTGAGGCACAGAGTTGTTAATTGACTTGCCCAAAGTCACACAGCTGACAAGTGGGGGAGCCAGGATTAGAACCCACTACCTCTGACTCCCAAACTCATGCTCCTTCCACTGAGCCATGTTGCTTCTCATGCTGGAGATTGTGGAAGAGAGGTGGATTGGGTCAGAGTGGCATGGTGGATTATTGGATTCTTTTTGTAATGGGATAGGTCTAGGACTAGAACAGTGGAGGAGGCTTAGGCCTAGTGGGTAGGAGACGGGTCTGGGTGTCAGAAGGACCTGGGTTGTAATCCTGGCTCTGCCACTTGCCTGCTGTGGGACCTTGGGTAAGTCACTTAACTTCTCTGTGCCTCGGTTACCTCATCTCTAAAATGGGGATTAAGACTGTGAGTTAATCCTTCTCCATTTAGGCTGTGAGCTTCATTTGGGACAGAGAATGTACGGAACCTGATTATCTTTTATCTATCCCAGTGCTTAGTACAGTGCTTGGTGTGTAGTAAGTGCTTAAAAAGTATCATAAAAAGTGTGTAGTTTGCTTAGAAGTGTAGCTGAGACAATGTAACCTAGGGAGAAGGGAAATAATTGCAGTACTTGTTAAGTGTTTACTATGTGCCAAGCCCTGTTCTGCACTGTTCTGGACTGGGAGAGATACAAGTTAATTAGGTTGGACACAGTTCCTCTCCGCCATGGGGCTCACACTTTTAATCCCCATTTTACAGATGAGGTAACTGAAGCTCAGAGAAGTTAAGTGACTTGCCCCATGTCACACAGCAGATATGTGATGGAGACGGGATTAGGGAAGATTTCCTGGAGAAGATGTGATTTCACAAAGGCTTTAAAGATGGGGAAAATGGTGGTCTGTCAGATGTGAAGAGGTTACTTGAAGAAGTTAATCATGTCTTTCAACTCTGTTATGTTGTACTTTCCCCAGCACTTAGGACAGGGCTCTGCACACAGCAATGTTGATTGATTGATAGAATGAGGGCATAACTAAGGGATCAGAGTTGAAGGACATGAGAATGAGGCACAGTGAGTAGGTGGACTGGAGAAGAGCCAAGAAGGTGAGCTGGTGTGAGAGTGAATACACAGGAGGGAGAGAGTTTGTCAAGGTTATTAGAACTTGGATCTGTGACATTTTGGTATTTGATATTCACCCCACCCTCAACACCACACTATTTGCTTACATATACTTAAATTATATATTATAATTACTTATTTATATTAATGTCTATCTCCTCTTCTATCAATCAATCAATCAATCATATTTATTGAGCGCTTACTGTGTGCAGAGCACTGTACTAAGCGCTTGGGAAGTACAAGTTGGCAACATATAGGGACAGTCCCTACCCAACAGTGGGCTCACAGTCTAGATTGTAAACTCACTGTGGGCAGGGAATGTGTCTATTAACTCTTCTGAATTGTACTGCCCCGAGCACTTAGTAACAGCTCGGTGTTAATAATAATAATAATAATAATAATATCAATAATGTTATTTGTTAAGCGCTTAGTGTGTGCCAGGCACTGTAATAAGCGCTGGGGTGGGTATAAGCAAATTGGGTTGGACACAATCCCTGTCCCACATTGGACTCACAGTCTCAATCCCCATTTTCCAGATTATGGAACTGAGACCAAGAGAAGTGAAGGTCAAGGTAACACGGCAGACAAGTGGCAGAGTCAGGATTAGAACACAAGACCTTCTCTATCCACTCTGTGCTCTATCCACTATGCCATGCTTGAACTCTCCCAAGCATTTAGTACAGTGCTCTCCACATAGGAAGTGCTCATTAAAAACCTTTCATGATGATGATGATGATGATGATATTAAGGTCAGTGGTGAGAATTTTCTGCTAGATGTGAAGAGGAATGCGAAAGCCATTGGCAGATTTTTCAAGAGTCAGATGTGGTCAGAGAGGTGTTTCAGAAAAGGGATTCAAGCAGTAGAGTAGTCAGCTGTGTGTCTCAGCAACTTCTTGAATTTCTGAGCAGCCCTATGTAAGGATGCACTTCTCACTCTTACATCTGTTGGCAACCTCAGTGAGTTTTCTAAAGGATTACTAATTTTCTTGAGTCAGTTTTCTCCCTCTTACTTAGTCTTGCTTCATTCTTCCTCTGGACTGTAAACTCTTTGTGGGCAGGGAACTTGTCCACTAATTCTGTTATACTGTACTCTCACAAGTGCTTTGTACAGTGCTCTGCACATAGTAAGCACTCAATAAATACCACTGAAATACCATTGACACTAACTCTGTTATATTCTACTCTTCCAAGCACTCCATACTGTGCTCTGCACATAGTTAAGTCCTCAATAAATACAATTAATTGAGTGCCTCAGGTAGCAGAATTCTGTGATGGTGTTCAATAAGCCCTTGATTGGCTATTAATAGCCTGGTTTATGGATAAGCTTTTTCAGGGTAGGATTGGACATTTTTTTGTTTTTAAATGGTATTTGTTAAGCACCTACTATGTGCCAGGCAGTGTAGTAAGAACCAGGGTAGATACAAGATAGCCAGGCTGGACACAGCCCATGTCCCACATGGGGCTCACAGTCTTTATCCCCTTTTTACTGATGAGGTAAATGAGGCACAAAGAAGTTAAATGAATTGCCCAAGTCCACAGCACATAAGTGGAGCCAGGACTCAAACCCAGGTTCTCTGACTCTCAGGTTCATGCTCTTTCCACTAGGCCACACTGCTTCTCTAAAAGACTTAACTCAGTCTTTTCCAAGCTAATTTTCCATCCATAGAGCTTTACTGTTTCTGAGACATGGTTCAGAATCATATCTATATCTTCCTTCCTTTATATGTGCTTCTAGGGAATAAAAGCTCCAATATGCACGACAAGGAACTTTCATGCTGTTTTCAGCCTCCTGAGTTTCCAGGGGATCATAATTATAATTATGACAATTCACAATTATGAAAGTTTTCACTGTTTCAGGAGGGGTTGCCCTTTTTCCAGATGACCGTCACCTTCCTAACATTTCAGTTTAATCAATCAGTTAATCAGTGGTACTTATTGAGCACTTACTTGCACAGAGCACTTGGGAGAGTGGTTGGGAGAATACAACAGAATTAACGGACATGTGCCCTGCTCACGATGTTCCCTTTCATTCCCTCGTCCACTCCTGCTGGTGGTCCAGATTTGGAGCTAACATGTGACTAAGCAATATGGTGGAGGCAAGGAGGGTCAGAGTCTGTGGTAGACCCAAGGAGCCAGGTCTAAATGGTAAAGGACCCTGGAGAGAAATAGCAAGCAATAATAATTGTGAAGCACTGGGGTAGATTCAAGATTATCTGGTGGGATGCAGTCTGTGTCCCATGTGGGGCTCATGGTCTAAGGGGAGGAGAGAACAGGTATTTAATCCCCATATTACAGATAAAGAAAGTGAGGCCCACTGAAGTTGTCACCTGCCCAAGCTCACACAGTAGACAAGTGGCAACGATGGGATTAGAATCCAGGTCTCTTGGCTCCCGGGACAATGCTCTTTCCACCAGGCAATGCTACCCTTCAGTGTTAATTCTTTGCAAAAAAAAATGTGATTTAGATAGTGCAAGTATTTTCCAAAAACTCCTGCTTTGTAAAAATTGGATTGCTAGCCATTTCTCTTGGGCAATTGTTTGCAATCTTCAGGCAAAAATGATGACTGACAAGCTTTCTTTCACAATTCCTTGCCTAGGCCGGCTTTATCTCCAAAACATCACTGTCTTAATGGTGACCTTAGATGTTCAATTCAGTAAATGCAGCCTGAGACTTGGGAAGAAGGAAGAATGCTAATAGATTAGAACTTTTAACCATGGCACGATCAGTTCATATTTGCCATGCAGCTTGATGAAAACGACCTGACTAGAGTTGTGACAAGTAAGTTTCTTCACCCATTGTCTTGCATTTTCCTTGCACATTTTGTACTCCCCAGTATTTTAGAATTTCTCAGTTTCTGATCACAACAAATCAGCCAGCTTGAATAAAAAAATTTAATCTATTTCTTTCTCTCACTTTCCCAAGTGGTATAATCATGTGTAATTCTTGCTGTCTACTCAACACTGTTGGGAGAATCAACTAAAGATTCTATTTTAATGATTACAAAAGATAATGTCTCTCTTTCTTTGCACTTGGCAAAATCTTTCCCACATCTAGAAATATGATGAAAATGGGCCACTTTAGCTCTTGGCCATCTTCCTGATGCACACTTTGCAGCTATGGACTTGTCTCTTTCCTCATTAAATTAGGTTCTTTCATACCAAGAGAGTTTTTCAAAATTCACAGCACTAGAATTTCAACAGTCCCAGAATGCTTGCATTCTGGAACCGGAAGGGGATTTCAGATCACTTTCTTTTAGTTGGGTTTTGAAAACCGTGTTTGTCATTTTGTTCAACAACTTTATAACTTGGAACAAAACCACATCTTAAGACATGTGCCTGGCATTTGGCCACTTGCACACTATACCATGAGCATTACCAACAAAATTATTTACTAAATGCCTACAAGGGAGGGAATACTATACTAGGAAATTGGACATGTATAAATGAAATTAATTAGAGACAATAACTGCTCACAAAGGGCTCACAGAGAAATATATTGGTACTGCTTTAAATGTAATATAATGATAATAATAATGATAAACTTTGACTATGCACCTTGCATTGCATAAAGCACTGGGGCAGATACAAAATAATAAGTTGGACACAGTCCCTATCCCTTACAGGGTTCAGTTCCCTCAACTGTAAAATGGGGATTAAGACTGTGAGCCACACGTGGGACAATCTGATTGCCTTCTATCTACCCCAGTACTTAGAACAGTACTTGGCACATAGTAAGCACTTAATAAATATCATTATTATTATTATTACCTTGGCCTTACCCTGCCACGAGACCACCAGTCAATCAACAGTCAAGCATATTTATTGAGTGCTTAATGTGTGCAGAGCACTGTACTAAGCGCTTGAGAGAGTACAATATAACAGACACATTGCCTGCCCACAATGAGCTTACAGTCTAAAGGACTGTCCAAACCATACTGCCTTGGACATACCTTTTGGTCCATCTTGGGCTCCCAACCTGCCTAGCTGTAGTAAACCAGAAGAGATATAAGTGGCAACAGCGCCCGGCCTTTCCCTGATTCTATATACCACCTTCCATTCGTGCCATCTCTGGATTCTGGACCCGCCTTACCAGAGCAAGGCAAGGAGGTAAGTTTATTTTTAATGATATTTGTTAAGCCGTTACTATGTGCCAGGTACTGTATGAAGCGCTGGGGTAGAAACAAGCTAATAAAACTGGACACATTCCCACATGGGGCTCACGGTCTTGATCCCTATTTTACAGATGAGGTAACTGAGGCACAGAGATGTTAAGTGCTTTGCCCTAGGTCACACAGAAGACAAGTGGTGGAGCTAGGATTAAAACCTAGTTCCTCGGTCTCCCAAGGCTGTGATCTGACCACTAGTTTCTCTGATTCTGTTTCCCTGCTCTCCTGAGAACAGCTGAGAATCAATCAAGTGCTTAAGCCCTTAGTACAGTGCTTTGCACACAGTAAGCACTCAATAAATATGATGGACAATCAATAATTCAATTGCATTTATTGAGCACGTACAATATAACAGAGTTGGTGGACATGTTCCCTCCCACAGGGAGCTTACAGTCTAGGAGAAGAAGGGAAGAAAAGAGGAAGAAGTAGTAGGGTGGTATGGGAAGCATAATGGTGTCTATTTCACCACAAAATAAATGGCAAGCTCATTTGGAAATGGGGAGGGAGGTGGATGGGGCCTGGGGTCTTGATTAAACACTTGCAGTAGTTATTGGGAGTGGTGGACATGAAAGTCAATGAGGGAGGAAGTGAATCATGGGGAGGAGAAGAGAAAACTCAATTATTACAGGAGAGAATTGGTCAAAGGAGGCTGAGTGTTTGGATTTTTACCTGCTGTAGATTGGAGGTGCAGAGGAAGCTGATTTAGCTTCATGACTAAGGGTTGGTAGGGGGGACACTGATGGAGAGGTAGAGGGCCACAAGGGTGTAGGTTTGGTGGAAATGCCAGAGTATGTAAATTGGAGAATGTTGCTGACTTGAACTTCCCAAGCGCTTCGTACAGTGCTCTGCACACAGTGAGTGCTCAATAAATACGATTGAATGAATGAATGAGTACAGAGAATTTCAATCAATTTATTTTCGAGAGCTTACGATATGCACAGCACTAAGTGTGTGGGAGTGTACAATAGATTTGGTAGACATGTTTCCTGCCCTCAATGAGTTTACAGTGTAATGGAGGCGGCAGAGCTTGAAATAGATGACAGACAAACAAATGACTCCTCAAGAACCTCCAGTGGTTGCCCATTCATCTCGCATCAAAACAGAAACTCCTTATCATTAGCTTTAAAACACTCAATGAGCTTTTCCACTCCTATCTTACCTCGCTTATTTCCTATTTTAACCCAATCTGCTCACTTTACTGTAACTCCAACCTTACTCAGCACACCTCAGGGTCATCTATCTCAGCCAGATCCCTTTTCCATATCCTTCCTCAGGCCTAGAACTCCCTCCCCCTCCAAATATGCCAGACCACCACTCTCCCAATTTTCAAAGCCTTACTAAAATCACATCTCCTCCAAGAGGCCGTCCCTAATTAAGCCCTTCTTCCCACCCAACTCCCTCTTCCTCTGAGTCACCTATGCACTTGGATCTGTACCTTTCAAACACTTGAAATTCACCCCACCCTCAGCCCCACAAAAGTAATATACATAACCATAAATTATTTATATTAATGTCTGCCTCCCCTCTAGACTTTAAGCTTATTACAGGCAGAGAACGTCTTTGAACTCTAATGTATTATATCCATTCATTCAATTGTGTTTATGGAGTGCTTACTTTGTGTAGAACACTGTACCAAGTGCTTGGGAGAGTACAGCATAACAATAAGCAGACAAATTCCCTGCCCACAACAAGCTCACAGTCTAGAAGATTCAATCAGCTGATCTCCAGGACTATCCTCAGCTTGGGGCCTGAGGTTTTGATGCTCAATCCATCAGTCAGTCATTTTTATTGAGCACTTCCCATGTGCAGAGCACTGTACTAAGTGCCTGGTCCTGTATTAAGGCTTAAGTGGCTGGGGTCTGTGTAGATGAGGCCCAGCGCTTAGAACAGTGTTTTGCACATAGTAAGTGCTTAACAAATGCCATTATTATTATTGTTATTTTATTATTTAGGGGATGAATGAATGAGAATTAGTTGCTGTTTAAGGAGAGGTCCCTCTGGTCAGGATCAATAATCCATTCCCACCTTCACTCCAATCCAGTAATGCCTACTATTAGACAGAATGGATGGTTGATCACTCTCTCTCTCTCTCGCTCTTTCTCTCTCTCTCTCTCTCTCTCTCTCTCTCTCTCTCTCTGTCTGTCTCTCTCTCACAAATTTTGCCATCACAGTGCCCCATCCCACTCTCCAAAGGTGCAGAGGGTGGGTTATAGATGCCCTGGATCCAAACCTTGAACCTTCAGGTCAAACTCAAATGGCCTCCAAAGTTTTGCCCATCTTATGCCCACAATCACAGAGAACAAGTCTAATCGTTCCCCAGGGTATCAGAGTGGGTGGAGGAAGAAATCTTCACAAATTAGAACTTTTTGGTGGAGTTACTACTTAGAAAATAGGTGACCAAGCCCAGGGCCAGCCTTCTTGTTGGTTGCTTTCCAAGGTTACTCAATCTTCCAAGTGTGAGCAGTACATGAGAAAATCAAGATTGAGCAACTGACATAAGGTAGGTTAGTAGGCCTTGAATACCCTGTTGCCCCATGTGAGTGACAGTGAGGAATAGGGGTTCATCAAAGGACTTTGTAATAGGAACATAAAATATTTCAGAGATAACATTAGTGGACTGAAATTTTGAACAGATAGAATGAAAATAAAACTCCATCAGAAGGGTAAAACTAATGTTAAAACCCAACAATTTCATTTCTAAATTTATTCAGCCGAGTATTTCTACATTTTACAGACCATGCAGAGTTCCTCTAGTAATTACTGAGGACTTGTTGAGGGTATTTTCATCCCGATTTTGGTTTTGATAATTTGTACAACCTGTAAAAATGAAGAAATAGTTTGAGATCTTTGTATAGCGTAATATCTTTTGGGTATGCAGTTACTTTTTTTTGGTAATGATGAATGTACGAATCAAAGTTCAAAATAGAAAGGACTTAATAATTCATTTTGGCCATCTTCTTTTAAATGAAGACATAAAAATAGGCTAGAAGAGCTGTGAAATATTAAATTTGACTGCATAAAATGATTTTACCTGAGAGATTATTGCATGTCAGAACCAAGCCAGTCTGGTTAATATTCTTGTTTTTAAAGAATAAGCAGTAAGGACAGAATCACTTAACATACTTATTTAGGGCAGAAGTTAGAGGCAAAACTGGGTTTGGAAATACATTAGATTACTTATTCTGACCACTGACCATTAGAATTTTTATCCCCTCAAAGGAAACAATTTAGCATAACTGTAAGTAAACCATTCTTGAGACTGAATGTTGTGAAAGATTTGGGTTGGCTGAACTTCACCCAGAATCCAGGGATGGAGGAGGAAGATGGGGAAAAGGTGGAATGGAATGTACCTATGGTACCCATGGCTGCAACCACCATCTCCATGTGGATGATTTCCAAATTTACTTCTCCAGCCCTGACCTCGCTCCTGCTCTGCCATCTCACATTTCCTCCTGCCTTCAGGACATCTCTACCTGGATGTCCCACTGACACCTCAAACTAAACATAACCAAAACAGAACCCCTTTGTCTTTCCACCTAAACCCCATTCTCCTCCTGACTTTTCCATCACTGTATAAAGCACCACCATCCTCCTTGTATTACAAGCCCCTAACCTTAGCATTATCCTCAACTCATCTCTCTTTAAACTTCATAACTGATGGTTAACAAATCCTCTCAGTTCAACCTTCACAACATTGCTAAAATCTGTCCTTTCCTCTCCATCCAAAGTGCTACCACACTGGTCTATTTACTTTACCTTGCTGATTTCCTACTACAACCTAGCCTCACAATTCAATCCTTTCATTCATTCATTCAGTCAGTTATTGAGTGATTGCAAAGCACTGTACTAAGCGCTTGGAAGAGCACAATATAACAATAAACAGACACATTCCCTTTCCATAATGAGCTTACAGTCTAGAGGGGGGACAGACATTAATATAAATAAATGAATATATGCCAACCTACTCCCTGTGCCTCAGTCTCGTTTACCCCCGCCACCGACCCCTCATTCATTCAATCATATTTATTGAGTACTTACTGTATGCAAAGCACTGTACTAAATGCTTGGGAAAGTACAATACAACAACAGACACATTCCCTTCTCACAACAAGCTCACAGTCTCGAGGGGGAGAATCCTACCTCTAGCCTGAAACTCCCTCCCCTTCATTTCTAACAGTTCTCTCTATCTTCAAAGCCCTACTAAAATCATGTCTTCTCCAAGCGTTCCCTGGATAACCCCTAGTAATGCCCACCCTCTTCACCCTTCTCTCTTGCACAGCTTATCACCTCAGGGGAGGAGTTGGGGATGGCACTTCCGAGCTGCCTGGACACACCCACTAGAAAGCTGTCAATCCTTCTACTCCTGGTCCCTTTTCCAGCAGGTAGGAGCCACCTGCCAGCTGGGGGCTGACTGGACATTACTGTGTGCCCCATGGCACTGCATCAAGCCCTACTGGGCTGGACAGCCTCTCGTGGTGTAGTGGATAGAGCATGGGCCTGGGAGTAATCAGAAGGTCATTGGTTCTATACCCCCCTCTGCCACTTGTCTGCCATGTCACCTTGGGCAAGTCATTTTACTTCTCTGTGCCTCAGTTATCTCACCTGTAAAATGGGAATTGATAATAATAATCTTATTTATTGAGTGTTTACTGTGTGCAAAGCATTGTACAATTGAGACTGTAAGCCCCTCGTGGGACAAGGACTGTGTCCAACCCAATTGGCTTGTGCCACACCAAGGACTTAGTGCAGTGCATGTCACATAAGCGCTTAACAAATACCACAATTGTTATTATTATTACTCTGGCAATAGCCAGGCAATGGTCCGGCTCCACTGCCCTAGGTCATTAAGTGCTGGACACCTGCAGGATATTAATGTCTTAGTGCCCACCTTGGACTGTAAGCTCACTGTGGGCAGAGAATGTGTCTGTTTATTGTTATACAGTACTCTCTCAAGCAATTAATGCAGTGTTCTGCACACAGTAAGTGCTCAATAAATATGATTGAATAAATGAATTATTCTTGAGCCTCCTGGGTGAGAGCCAGATGGGGTGGAGTGACTTTAAGAGACAGAATGGCTTGAGAGAGGACGTGTGAATGAGAACCATCCATGCCCTTAGCCCGCTGCCCTTTCTTCTCCCACCATCTCCCTTTCTCCTGGACCTGTGAGTTGAGTTTAGGCTCCCAAGAAGGAGAAGGGGACAGAGGAAAGTCACTGGGGGGTGGGGAGGGGGAATCAGCATGTTGAAGTGGGAACTTCATAGTTATAGCCTAAATACTACTTCTATTACTACTAACACTGCTCCTACGCCTATTAACGTCACTACTATTAACAATAATACTGTCATTTGTTAAGTGCTTGCTATGTGCCAGGCACTGTACTAAGCTCTATGGGAAATATAAGATAATCAGGTCCCACATGGGGCTCACAACCTAAGTAGACTCTAGGCCGTACGCTCGTTGTGGGCAGGGAATGTATTTGTTTATCGTTATTTTGTAATAATAACAATAATTATGGTATTTGTTAAGTGCTTACTATTTTCCAAGCACTGTTCTAAGCAGCACTGGGGTAGATACAATGTAATCAGGTTGTCCCACGTGGGGCTCCAGTCTTAATCTCCATTTTATTCATTCGTTCAATCATATTTTAGGTAACTGAAACATAGAGATGTAAAATGACTTGCCCAAGGTCATACAGCAGGCAAGTGGCAGAGCCAGGATTAGAAGCACATCCTCTGACTACCAAGCCCATGCTCTTACCACTAAGCCAAGTGCTTAGTACAGTGTTTTGTTCACAGAAAGCTCTCAATAAATATGATTAAGAGGGAGGATAGATAGTGAGTTCCCATTCAACAAACAAGGAGACTGAGGCACAGAGAAATGATTTGCCCAAGGTTACACAGCAGCTAAGCGGTGGAGCTGGGATTAAAATCCAGGTCCTCTGACTCCCAGGCCTGTGCTCTTTCCATTAGGCCCTGCTGCTCCCTAAAGGAATGTTCCTTCCCACCCACTCAGGGAGGGTCCAGAGGACCCAGACTGAGCCCACTCCTTCCTCTCCCCCTCCTCACCCTCTCCACCCCCCATCCCCGGCCTTACCTCCTTCCCTTCCCCACAGCACCTGTATATATGTATATATGTTTGTACATATTTATTACTCTATTTTACTTGTACATATTTATTCTATTTTATTTTATTAATATGTTTTGTTTTGTTCTCTGTCTCCCCCTTCTAGACTGTGAGCCCACTGTTGGGTAGGGACCGTCTCTATATGTTGCCAACTTGTACTTCCCAAGCGCTCAGTACAGTGCTCTGCACACAGTAAGCGCTCAATAAATACGATTGAATGAATGAATGAATGAATGAATGAATGAATGACTTTCTGGAGTGTCTCTGCAGTGGATTCCGGGACCAGAGGTCACCTGAGAATCTTCCCCAACGCTGACAGGTGTCTCCCCCATTTTCATTGGCATTCATGGGGAAGACATAAACTGGGGCAATGAGCAATGGGGAAATGCTGTCATAGTGATGCCTGAGAGTGGCAGGCCCAGGAAAACTGTCCTTTGTCCTCTGTCTTGGCAGTCTCAGAATCTGTCCACGATAAGTCACAGCTATTCTTTGGCTAAAGGAGGCTATTGAGTATGGTGGAGGGTGGCCAGAACTTTGGCCCTAGGCTGACCACTGCCCTGCTGGCTGACGAGATTTAACCCTGGGCTTCCATGACCTCATCCTACAGATCCCCTGGTGTCAGCACTTCGACATGGAATTGCAGTAATGGAGTGTGATTTCTCATGTAGATAGAGATAATAAATGAAGCTATATTTTCGTATGCAGAGATATTACTCACTGTCTAAAAGGGCCTGGATAATTACAGCAGCAATGGTTGATAGTGTAACTGTAGCAACTATGATCATAAACCACAGAATGTTGAAAATGTGAAGTATGTTTAATAAAGTTTCAGTTGGTTGAATATAAACATTAAATGTTTCAGTTTTTTGCTATTCAACCACATTTTATTATGTATTATGTCAGTAAAATTCTTTTCATTAGTAATTTTTTTTAATACTAGAGAAATTATGCTTAGAAATCGGCACTCTGCTGACAATCATTCTCCCATTATACACTGGACATACTCCCTCTTTACACTGTAAGCTCATTGTGGGAAGGAAACATGCCTTCCAATTCTGTTCTATTGTACTTAACTAAAACAGCTCTCTGTACACAGTACATGCTCAATTAATACGATTGATTGTAAGGACAAGGAAACATACGTGAACTCAAACATTACTCAAACATTAGGCAGGGTGTAGTGATGGTGCCATTTTCAGCTAACCTAGAGCGTTTCTTCAGGGGTACCTGAGAATCCCCTATTCACTCCAGGCCCTTCGTGTTTCCCTACCAGGTCAGTGTAAAGTCTTGCATAGATCCTGAGAAGCAAAATTCGGCATCAATACCCCCAGCTGAGTGTGGCTCAATACTGAAAATTACAAAAAGCCCCTAAACTTGGAAATAAAAGTGTCCAGAACCATATTAGGATTTGGATGGTTGACAGGACAGTTGAAAATCAGATGACTGATCATCCAACTTGAAAGTGGGGAGATGAACAATGTATTTTTTAGTCATCTCCAGACCTACAATTCCCTGTGACATTTCAGAGTGGTTATAATTACTATAATGTACCGCTGTGCTACCTTGGTATCACATTTGAAACATACCAGTGGGAACACTCTCCAGTGGAATTAGTAGGTTTTGAAATACTACAACAGCCCAGAATTCTCAAATTCACCTTTTCCAGTGTTTTGGCTTTAAGCTTTTAAAACAAAACGGCTTCACTACCTTCATGATTAAATTTCCTTTGATCAGCGTATTTAGATACACCGCATTTTTTTATCTGAAAATCTTAGTAAGATGTTTTAATAATAGTGTTACTTGAATAATCTAAAATAATCGATTTATTCAGAAATTATGAAGAACATCATCGAGAAGTCTGGATTTATTTTCTGACTCCACTGCTAGACTGAATTCCACAGTGTGCTAATTTTTTCATGTATTATCATTGGAAATAATAATGATAATAATCTTAATAACAATAACTGTGGAATTTTTTTAAGTGCTTACTATATGCCAAGTACTGTAATAAGTACTGGGGTAGGTACAGGATAATCAGGTTCCACATGATTTTGAATTCCACATCAGGTATTGAATTCCCATGTTGCCCATAAGAGAACTGAGGCACAGAGAAGTGAAGCGATTTGCCCAAAATTACACCAAACGTAAGTGGCAGAGCCAGGTTTAGAACCCAGGTCGTGCTCTTTCCACTATCAATCAGTGGTATTTATTGAGCACTTACAATGTGCAGAGCACTGTACTAAATGCTTGGGAGAGTACAATACAGCAGAATTAGCAGACATGTTCCCTGTCCATAATGAGCTTAGGCCCTACTACTTCCCATAAGTCAATAAATAACTTCCAAACCTTAATAGCCAACTATAAGATAGATAAAAAAGAAAAATAGCATACAACCACAAAAATTCATTGCCAGACTGTATTTTCTGTTTTTATGTAGATTAAAAAAAAATCTTTTCCAACCCATTTAATTTTGACGGTTGCTCTGTACAGATAACCAGTATGACTATAAATCAGTTGTTCATAATAAATTGTTCATTTAGAATAACTACTACCAGAAAAGGGTAAACAATCAAGCAATAATTCAATAATCTGCATATTAACCACCCACATATAGGCAGATTAGGAGGATAATGTCTATGTAATTCAGGAGAAAGCCAATTAAACTATCATATTATGAGCAATGACAATCTTTCACATCTGGCAAAAATACAGAATTAACCTTTCTTCCTTTCAGTGGATGTGGTTCTATTTTAAAACCTCAAAAGAAAAATGTATTAGAAGAAAATGGCCGCCATGATGAGACTCTACCAATGTCACAACCAAATTTAGTTTCAAGCTTGTTGCTTAACAACTTTAGCACAGCTGGGCAGGAAATGTGTTACATGTATTTCAGTTTGAATCCTCCAAACCTAAGTACCTGAGTACTCCACTTGCACCTCCTCAGAGAACTAGCATGCATATCCTTAGATTTTGTTGTTTATCCCAATTTATTTCAGTGTTGAACTTTCCGATTTACCGACCTTACTAGTCTATAAGATCCTTGAGGTCAAGGTTCATGCCTACCAAGTTCATTAAATTAAATTAAATTAAATTAAATATAATGCTCTGCATAAAACAAACACTCAACAAATTGTAATGATTGAAGCAATCTGGTGTGCAGGCCTAGGAGTCAGAAGGTCATGGATTCTGATCCTGATAAGTGGCAGCACTTATCTTCTGGGTGACCTTGGGCACGTCACTTCACCTCTCAGTGCTTCAGTTACCTGATCTGTAAAATGGAGATTGAGACTGTGAGCCCTATGTGGGATAGGAACTGTGTCCAAACTGAGTTGCTTGTATCCACCCTGGTGCTTAGTACAGTGCCTGGCACATAGTAAGTGCTTAACAAATGCCACAGTTATTATTATTATTAATAATAAAACTACATATGCTATAAATTCTATCTGAATTATGAAGTAAGCATTTACTTTGTATAAATAATATTCCAATCAATTAGTGGTATTTATTGAAAATTTACTGGGTAAACAGCACTGTACTGAGTGCTTGGGAAAGTACAATACAGCAGAAATGGTAGACAGAATCTCTACTCATAAGGAGCTTATGGTCTAGAACAGGGCACAGACTTTAAAAGATAATATAGACCATGTCTAATAATAATGTAGACTGTGTCTTATTTTCACCCGTGTATTCCTTCCCAGCACTTGGTGCAGTGCCCTGCACACAGTCAGAATTTGATAAATACTGTTAAATACTACTACTAGAGAAGCAGCATGGCCTAGTGGATAGAGCATGTGCCTGGATGACAGAGGGGCCTGGGTTCTACACCAGTTCTCCCACTTGCCTGCTGTGTGACCTTGGACAAGTCATTTCACTTCTCTGGGCCTCAGTTAACATCATCTGCAAAATGGGGATTAAGACTGTGAGCCCCATGTGGGATAGGTACTGTGTCCACCCCGATTTGCTTGGATCCACTCCAGTGCTTATTACAGTGTCTGGAATATAGTAAGTGCTTAACAAATATCATTATTATTATTACATTACTAAATTACAGTTTGGAGACCGAGAGAGTATAAGTTATATGGACATAAGTGCTATGGGGCTGGGAGTGGGGTTCAATAGCAAATGCTTAAGAGGTAGAGATCCATTCCATTGAGAAGCAGCATGGCTCAGTAGAAAGAGCCCAGGCTTTGGAGTCAGAGGTCATGGGTTCGAATCCCAGCTCCGCCAATTGTCAGCTGTGTGACTTTGGGCAAGACACTGTGCCTCAGTTACCTCATCTGTAAAATGGGGATTAAGACTGTGAGCCCCACATGGGACAACCCGATCACCTTGTATCCCCCCAGTGCTTAGAACAGTGCTTTGCACATAGTAAGCACTTAACAAATACCATCATTATTATTACTACTGTTATTATTATTTACACAGGTGATGAATAAGAGAGGGAAATTAGCGGGAAGGAGGGCTTATTCAAGATAAAGACTGCTGTGAGTTTCTTAATTCAGTACTTTATTATTTTTCCTCTTCATTTCTTCTTCTGGATTTCTGAGGCAGAAAAAAATGAGATTTAAGATGGAATGATATGCCCAAAGGATACTGTTACTTAGAGAAACTTAAAAACTGAAAGGTTTGGTTTATAATAACAATATATAAAAACATTGAGTGCATACGAGCCATCAGGGTAAGAAACAAATGAAATGATGAACTCTGAGATATTTACTTCAATTGCTAGTCTCAGTGTGTGGCATTCCCCTAGGGGACTACCTCCAGGAGGTGACTTCCCGCAGCCACTAAAAGGAATGTTCTAGGGCAAAGACACAGTCTGCCCCCTGATTATTCATTCAATCATATTTACTGAGCACTTACTATGTGCAGAGCACTGTACTAAGTGTTTGGGAAGTACAAGTCGGCAATATATAGAGATGGTCCCTACCCAACAACGGGCTCACAGTCTAGAAGGGGATTAGGGCTCAAACTCCAAACCTCCAGGCCTAGGTTACCTCCCCTCTGCCATAGGGGACATGGCTGTCAAGGCACCCCTCCCCAATTGGCCCCAGTCTGCACCAAAGGAATTGGCCCCAATCTTCTTCAAAGGACAACTCTCTGGTTGCTTCAACCCCTCTGCTTCACCATGAGTAGCAGTGTGGCCTAGTGGAAAAAGTTCGGGACTGGGAATCAGAGGACCTGTGCTCTAATCCTGGCTCTGCCGCTTGTCTGCCACTTGAGGGAGTACGATGCTACAATAGACAAACACATTCCCTGCTCATAAGCCACCTATCAGCCCTGTGCCTACATTTCCTCATCTGTAAAATGGGAATTCGATACCTCATCTCACTCCTACTTGTACTGTGAGTTCCACGTAAGACAGGAACTGGGTCTAACTTGATTATCTTGTACTTAGCCCAGTGTTTGGCACATAGTAAAGTGCTAGACTGTCTAAAACAGAACTTGTCAGATTCCCACCCAAACCCTGTCTTCCCCTTGACTTTCTCATTGCTGAAGACAGAACAACTATCTTTCCTTTCTCACAAGGTTGTAACCTTGGCCTTATCCTTGGCTCATCTCTCTTATTCAACACACATTTCCAATCCATCACTTAATCCTGCCAGTTCAACCTTCACAACATCAATAAAATCCATCCTTTCCTACCCATCCAAACTACTACTATGCTGATCCAAGCCCTTATTTATCCCTTCTTGATTACTGTATCAACCTCCTTGTTGACCTCCCTGCCTCCTGTCTCTCCCCACTCCAGTCCATACTGCACTCTGATGTCTGGATCACTTTTCTACATAAACGTTAAATCCGTGTTTCCCACTCTTCAAGAACTTCCAGTGGTTGCCCATCCCCCTCTGCCTCCTACTGCTCTGAGCACTTTAATATCAACACCCAGTATGCTGATTTTGCACAATTTCAACAACCATGGAAATATGAAAACTCATTATGTCTTGAAAGCATGATCTGCTCTATTCAACTATTCATTGTTTTTCCTGTTATTTTGATAAATGCTGATTCAAATGATATTTTTAGGTTTACCTTTAATACCACATTCTCTAGAAGAAAGTAAATTCTACAGATGGACTATTAGAATATAATTCATTCATTCAATCATACAGTTGGAACCTCCAAAACCACTGACTACTCCAGGCATTGTAAATAATAATAATAATAATAATAATGATATTTGTTAAGCCCTTACTATGTGCCAAGAACTATTCAAGATGCAAGATAATCAGCTCGGACACAGCCCCTGTCCCCCATGGGGTTCACAGTCTAAGTGGGAGGGAGAACAGGTATTGAATCCTCATTTTAAAGATGAGGAAACCGAGACCCAGAGAAGTTAAGTGGCTTCCCCAAGGTCACACAGCAGGCAAGTGGCTGAATCAGAATTAGAACCCAAGTCCCCTGACTCCCAGGCCAATGCTCTATCCACTAGTCCATGCTATTTTTCTTGGTGGTCCCAGTTTTTGACACAATTTTCCTCTTTTTAAAAAAATACATCTGAAATACATAGCACAGGACATAAGGAAGTTTTTACTTTAAAACAATTTTGTAGGAGCTTTGATTAAGGATTGAAGTGAGTTATGAAAATTCCAAGATATAATTGAATTTTTATTTTCATGTGTTGAACTAAACTCCTTTCTTTTAAGATAAAATAATTTGAAAGCTGTTGCAACAACAAACAAATCTAATTAAACTCAAATCATTCTTGCCTGACATTAAATTCTGCAAGTAATAAAATATTCATAAAAGATAGTTGGGGAACTATAAATTGGTTTTAAACTCAATCCATCTCCGCTAATCTACCCTTCTTGGAAAAAGAAAACAGAAAACTAAAACTCCTCTAAATCGTTTATTCCTCAATTTGTTTTCTAGCCCCCTCTGCAGGCCACAGTGTACTTAGAGGCAAGGTGAGAAATACATCACTTTATTCAAACCTGCTTTTTTAGGATTCCCTATTATGTCAGAAAGATATTTTAGCCTGAATAAATTCAATAGAGATTGTTTTCCCCTCTTTTCTCCTGTAGCATTCAGGTTCAAAATGGTAGTCTATTCTGTGTTGATTATTTATAATTTCGAGGACCACTGTTATTATTGTGAAAAAAACATTACCCATTAAACAAAATTTAGGGGTTATTATATTTCTCAGACAGCTGAGGTTGGGGAAACAGAGCACAAAGAACACTTTATGTTCATATGTTTTGAATAACTGGAAGAATTTTTATTATCATTAATTTTAATTCATTAAGTAGCATTTATTGAGCGATTACTGTATGCAGAGTATTGTACTAAGAGCTTGGGAGAGTACAATACAACAATAAACATACACATTCCCTGCCCACAGTGAGCTTAATGATAACAGTAATAATAATAATATTTGTCAAGCATTTACAATGTGCCAAGCACTAGGAAAATTAAGACATCAGGTTGGACACAGTGCCTGTCCCACTAGGGGCTCACAGCTGAGTTAGGGGGGAGTAGGATTTAATCTCCATTTTAAAGATGAGGAAACTGAGGCACAGAGAAGTTTAGTGACTTGCCCAAGGTCACACAGCAGACAAGTGGCAGAGCAGGATTAGAACACTGGTACTCTGCCTTCCTTTCCTGTGCTCTTTCCACTAGGCCACATTGCTTCTCTTCCTAGGTTGGTATTGGGCATTTCTGCCCCCGCTTCTCTACCCACTGTTGCTCTTGACCCTCTCTTGAACACTGTCCCTATCAGTGGTCTGAGTTCAAAGCAGTTGCTTCCCACAGCATCCTTCCTTCCTAGACAGCCTCTTTTCCTCATCACCCCACTTTTCTCTACCCCCGCCTCTCCTGCTTGCCAATATTCAGATGCCAGTACCCCCACCTCTCTGATTACCTCCCCACTCTTTCCTAGCACACTTTCTTCTCCTTGCTCCTTCCTTCCACCTTATTACTATCTAGTAATTGTCTACAGCCTAACTCTGTTCAATTCAACTCTCAAGCACTGGTAACACTGTGTAGAGACTACAGTAGACACTCTGTATACAGGAAACGCAGTACACAATACTCTGTACACAGTAAACACTCAATAAATATCAGTGATAGGAATCTTCACACAATCAATCAATTGTAATTATTTTACAGAACCAATAGTAGAGCTTGGTGGAAACAGACAACTTCATTCCTAGTACTGAACCATCAATATCTCTTGAATTGTAATCTAACTGTAAAATAAGGCCTATAATGTGGTTTGTTGTTTTCCTGTGGGATCAAGCATTATATTTGCCAATTTCATGGTACTGTATTATTATTATTATTACTGTTTTAAGTGCTAGGGTAGATAAAGGTTAATCAGGTTGGGTACAGTCCCTATTCTGCATGAAGCTTACATGGAATCTAAGTAGGTGGGAGAACAGGTATTTAATCTCCACTTTGCATTTGAGAAAACTGAGATACAGAGAAGTTAAGTGACTTGCCCAGAGTCACACAGCAGGAGAATAGCAGAGTGGGATTAGAAACCAGGTCCTCTAACTCCCAGGCCTGTGCTCTTTCCCCTAGACCACACTGCTTCTCTTGTACTCTTGCTACGCTTGCTTCCTACAGTGCTCTGCACACAGTCAGGGCTCACTGAAGACCATTGACTGATTAACTGATTGATCACACTCATGCAAAACCACTTCTTCCATCACCAAAAATGTTCTACCCAAAACTCATCAAAAGCAAATTAGAGCTGACCTGACCGGGCCTGGCATTTTTGACCATCTTGTTGGTGTCAAACTGAATATTTTTTAATGCAATTTTAATGATTCTTGAATCTTAGGAACTCATCAGGAACTAACGTTATAGTGAGAATCTGCTTTATGCAATTGGAATGTAAATCTGTGAGAAGCTGCTCACAAGGAACACTAAGCATACTGAAAATTTTAAAGTGATAAGAAATATACTCCCCTTGAATTTTAAGGCAATAAGTCACCTGAAAAATATCCCCCACACAAGCCCTCTATAAAGTTTGGGATTGATTTTGAAGAACTAAAAGGCAAAAGCTACAATCAATTTCAAGAAAATACTTTCTGTTTGAAATAGGGAGCAGTCTATCATTATTCAGCCATTTCTTCGCAAAGTTGCAGACTCCCACGACTGAAAATCACCGTGTCAATTTCATAAGGAACATTACTTTCAACCACAGGTGGAAACCTTGACAACTGATCGAAAAATACATTGAATAAAATGGTCCTAATAAGCACAGCTCATGACCTCCCCTTCCCACCAACTCTTGAACAGCCAATAAACAGGACTCAGAGTAACTACTGTCACCTAGAAACCTATCTATCACAGAGGTAATTACCCTGATGGATTTTCACCCCTCTGAGGAGAAGCCCAGAAATCACTAGGATACTATATAATTAGTGTTTATGATTCTTCCGGTATATGTCACCTGAGGAAAAAAAAAAAAGAAAAGAAACGATCTCCGGCAGGACATTTCTAATACAAAAGCTTCTAATGTCTGCTTTACTTTACCATAGCAACTTTAGATCAGCTGCTTCAAAGCAATTTGTGGCTTAACCATTTTTCCTAACCCTTCAGTTTCAGATCTGATATTTCAGCTAGGACTATCTGAATTTTCTGCCTAACAACAGGTGTAGGTTTTATCTCTGCCAAGACCTGCATGATAAGCTCCTGATTTTATTCCACAGGGACAAAGAGTACATTCACGAACCATCCGTGGCAGATGTTATTCTAC
Source organism: Tachyglossus aculeatus (assembly GCF_015852505.1). Lineage (NCBI taxonomy): Eukaryota > Metazoa > Chordata > Mammalia > Monotremata > Tachyglossidae > Tachyglossus > Tachyglossus aculeatus. The sequence goes on along the minus strand of NC_052079.1, from coordinate 28,607,774 downwards.
CAGAAATTCAGTATTCAAATCCTTCAAAATGCTTGCTGTGCTGAGCATTGAGTTGGGAAATGCTTACAGAGGTTCCATGCATTAACAAGGAGCTCATCCTAGACTGAGGCATGCTCTGAAAGGCTTTGCACTTTGTAACAGCCTTGATTTCTTTTATCTCCTTCAAGAGATCAGATAAGAATTATCTGATTCAAGGGAAACTTGAGCCACTTTCCAGGACCAATAGAGTTTGATGAATTCAAGTATAGCACCACTTCTGAAAGGACATAGCACCATCTCTGCTCTTCCCCTGGAAGATTGAAAACGTGTGATACCTATTCAATGGAAAATAGTCATACTGGGCTTGTGATAGGAATCTTATTATATTAAATAGCATTTGTACAATAAATGGGACTGTGGCTTTTTTTAGCAATAAAATCTTGAGGGGACTATATCTGTTTTAGTAAAGGAGTAGGAGTGTGACCTACTGGAAAGAGGCTGGGCCTGGGAGTCAGGAAACCTTGGTTCTGATGCTGACTCCACCACTTCTCTGCTATGTGACCTTGGACAAGTCACTTATTTTTTCTATGTCTCAGTTCACTCATCTGCAAATTGGGGATTCAATTCCTATTCTCTCTCCTACCTGAGGTCTGAGGCCCTTGTGGGGAACCTAGTCATTTTGTATCTATCCCAGTGCCTAGTAAGTGCTGGGCACATAGTAAGTGCTTAATAAATGCCACAGTTGTTATAATCCCTGCATAAAGTCAACACACGGACATGATATATCATAGTTAGTGAGTACCAATTCTGCTGTATTATATTTTTCCAAGCACTTAATTAATACATAGCATTTCTGAGCACTTACTATGTTCAGGGCACTGTATTAAATAGGAGAGTACAGTACAAGAGCAGACATAGAAGATATGGATATAGAAGATATAGAATAACAAAGAGCTTATTGTACAGTTCTCTGCACAAAGTAAGAGCTCAACAAATACCATTTATTACTTGATTGATTACCAGCACCAGTAAGCCATCAAGATCTGGGAAAACCCAGAATTACACCTGCTTTCTTCGGTTCTCACAAAGTGTACCATTTTATTATCTTAATTATTATTATTATAGTATTTGCTATGCACTTATTATGCATAAAGCACTGTTTAAGTGCTAGAGTAGATACAAATTAATCAGACTACAGGCCCTGTCCCACATGGAACTCAGAGTCAAAGAAGGCAGGAGAGCAGGTATTGAATCCTCATTTTACCTATGAGGAACTGAAACACAAAGAAGCTAACTGACCTGCCCAAGGTCACAGAACAGGCAAGTGGCAGAGACAAGATTAAAACCTAGATACTCTGACTCCCAGGGCTATGCTCTTTCCACTAGGCCACACTGCTTCTATTTCTCCAGCACCATCAGATCCTCAAATCAACAAAATGTTCTCTTAACTAGTACCAAGATAAATATTTTAAAATAGATGTTTAAAAATATTTCCCACTAGTTACTAGACCTGTCCATTCTACATAGTATGCTAGGTATTTAGTGAGAAATTTTTCTGACAAGAACCAAGTGATCCATGCTAATATTGCCATAGGCAGATGGGAGCTAGTGTGGCAAAGAAGAAGCAAGGAACAGGAAGTGGACAGGGAAAAGGCTTAATCATTAAACATCTGTCTAATATATACATAGACATGAGTACCTATGTAATTAATTAATAATGCATGTTTTTTCTTTTCTAGCTGTCAGCCTGTTTGTTGTCTCAGAGTGAAACAAACACATCCTATATTTAAGCATTTGTCATCTTCCGATGCCCTGCTTCTGCCCTGGATAATCAGCAGCTTGTCAGTGATCCTTTATTATATTGGTATTCCTGTACTGAAAACTCATTATTTTATTGTATTTAATAATAATAATGGCATTTATTAAGTGCTTACTGTAATAATAATTGGGGCATTTGTTAAGCACTTAATATGTGCCAGACATTGTATTAAGTGCTGGGATACAAGCAAATCAGGTTAGACACAGTCCCTGTCCCCTGTGTGGTTCAGTCTCAATCCCCATTTTATAGATAAGGTAACTGAGGCACAGAAAATATTACTATTATTATGATATTTATTAAGTACTTACTATGTGCCAAGCACCAGTCTAAGCACTGGGGTAGATACAAGGTAACCAGGTAATCCCTCCTGGGGCTGACAGTCTTAATCCCCATTTTACAGATGAGATAAACTGAGGCACAGAGCAGTGAAGTGACTTGTCCAAGGACACATAGCAGACCAGTGGCTGAGTTTGGATTAGAACCCATGACCTTCTGACTCTCAGACCTGTGCTCTATCTACTACTCCATGCTGCTTCTCTATGTACTAATTACTGGAGTATATTCAAGTTAGTCAGGTTGGACACAATCCCTGTCCCACATAGTGTTCACACTCTAAATTTCCATTTTAAAAATGAGGTAATTGAGGCCCAGAGAAGTAAAGTGAGTTGCTCCAGGTCACACAACAGACATGGCATAGCCACGATTAAAACCCATGACCTTCTGACTCCCAGGCCTGTGCTCTATCTACTAAGCCATGCTTCCACTGTATTTCTATATGTGTATGCTTAAATGAATATATATCATCAATGGTATTTATTGAGGACTTGCTATGTGCAGAGCACTGTACTAAGTGCTTCTGAGAGTACAATGCAACAGAGTTTGTAGGCATGTTCCTTTCCCCCAGAAAGCATATTTGTGAGGGTTAACTTAGAGGCAGAATATGCAGACAGATGTCTGCATATCACAGTTGTTCAGAATACTACTACTAAACCTGAAAACAATCATTTGAACTAGTCCAAAGATTTGTGCTCACTAGGGGTTTACATAAAACACTAGAAAGCTTCATGTGGATTTTGCGTTGTTATTAGGAAGCTTTTACTGCTCTTTGTGTTTTATGATGATTAAGAAAAGCCACATGTGAGCTAAGAGCCCCAGGATGATTCTTGTTAATGATGCATAGCTAGACCTTTTAGGTAGGCTTCAAAAAGGAGATTTGATTCTTTCCCTAAAAATAGGCATGCCATTATCCTCAAAACAGTGATTTTCAAAGCTGTAGTGGTTCATTTGGATGAGGTCCTGCTAACCTAATTGGTTTGTTATTTTAAATATGTTCCATTGTCCTTCCTGAATTCTGAATAACTTGCCTAAAGTTATGGATGGCTTAACTGTCCAAATATTCCTCTCTAACACCATAACTTCCAACCTGAGCATGATCATATAAATCATTAGTAAACAGGGACAATGGCATTAACTGTAATTTATTTCATATCAATTTATTATAAACACGATTGATTGATTGATTGATTAATAAGGGAGGAAGTATAGATCAAGACATTTTTCTCCCCCATTTTAAAAGTGAAAATATTGTAGCTTAAATATTGCTTCAAAAGTAATAGTCACCTAATCAGATAATTTGGGAAGCAAAGGAGCTATAAGCCCCATTACTTCTATGAAGTTCAGAGGATCTACATCATGTCCTTGTACTTTACGGGAATAATTTATATCATTCTAGTCTGTGAGTTTATATAAATGGATAGAAAAATATCTTAACATCATTAACAGAGAAAAGGACTTTGATTGCTAGTTTGTTTTTTGTCTCCCTTAGGGCCTTGACCATAACTTTAATAGTTTTTGTATAAGTATTCAGTGCTTAGCCAAAAACTACTCAGGTTGTTTGTGTTTGACAAATGATCGATCTTGCCTAAGAGAAACAAATGAACAATTCATCATCATCATCAATCGTATTTATTGAGCGCTTACTATGTGCAGAGCACTGTACTAAGCACTTGGGAAGTACAAATTGGCAACATATAGAGACAGTCCCTACCCAACAGTGGGCTCACAGTCTAAAAGGGGGAGACAGAGAACAAAACCAAACATACTAACAAAATAAAATAAATAGAATAGATATGTACAAACAAAATAAATAAATAAATAAATAGAGTAAAAAAATATGTACAGACATATATACATATATACAGGTGCTGTGGGGAAGGGAAGGAGGTAAGATGGGGGGGATGGAGAGGGGGAACAATTACAAGAGTTCTCATTATTTGAGACAGAGTCTGCCAGTAACCTTTTAAAAGACATGTTTGCAAATTCAGAGGCACATATACGCTATCTCTAGACTATGAGTTTCTTGTGGACAGGTAAAATTCCTACCAACTGTTTCAATTCTTATTTATTGAGCACTTACTGTGTGCAGGGCCTTGGCTCAGTGGAAAAAGCACAGGCTTTAGAGTCAGAGGTCAGGGGTTCAAATTCTGCTCTGCCAATTGTCTGCTGTGTGACTTTGGGCAAGTCACTTAACTTCTCTAGGCCTGAGTTACCTTATCTGTAAAATGGGGATTAAAACTGTGAGCCCCCCATGGGACAACCTGATCACCTTGTAACCTTCCCAGTACTTAGAACAGTGCTTTGCACATAGTAAGCGCTTAGCAAATACCATTATTATTATTATTATTATTTATTACTAAGTGCTTGGGAGAGTACAGAATAACAATAGACACATTCCCTGCCAATTATGAGTTTACAATCTAAAGGAATTATACTCTCCCAAATACTTAATACAGTCCTCTGAACATAGTAAGTGCTCAGTATATGCCATAGACTTATCAATGACAAGTATAGCATCTGAGCCACAGGCAAGATTTGATGCTAATGAACTAAAGCTTGTAGGAAGTGAGGTAAAGTACATGCAACAGACCTTAATAGAGCTGTATACCTTTAGCCTAGAACCCTGATATCCACATATTTACCCGATTGACAAAACTCACCTCAAGCTACCTCTCTGTTTTAGATAGTCTTTAGGCCCTTGTGGGGCCAGGGAAACTAGAATAATAATAATTATGGCATTCTGTTAAGCACTTACTATGTGCCAGGCACTGTACAAAGCACTGGGTTGGACACAAGCAAATCGGGTTGGCCACAGTCCCTGTCCCACATGGGGCTCATAATCTCAATCCCCATTTTACAGATGAGGTGACGGAAAACCAAAGAAGTGAAGCAATTTACCCAAGGTCACACAGCAGACATGTGGCCTAGGAGGAATTAGAATCTATGAGCTTCTGAATCCCAGGATGGTGCTCTAACCACTACGCCATGCTGCTTCTCAATAAGATAAGGCTCTAGGCACCGATGGCTATAAACTGCTGATCCAGGGTCAGTCTGGAAACCCACCTATGGATTAGATCCTGATTTCCCCTACTTTTACCTAATTGTCTCAGAGTAAACCAGACACCTGCAGCCAACACACTATTTACTTTTCCATTTTATTAGAAACCAGTTGCCAATACTGTGGCCTTAAATCATCAGCTGGAAGCTGTTTGAATCACCTTATAGTCTGCCAGTAGAAGGAAAGTATTTGAGTTACCAATATATTATAAAAAATATGTTCAGAACCTGGGCTATTTTTTTTAATGGTATTTCTTAAGCACTAACTATGTTCCAGGCACTATCCTAACCACTGGGGTAGATACAAGCTAATCAGGTTGCGTAAAGTTCATGTCCCACTTGGGGCTCAAAGTATTAATCACCATTTTATAGATGAGGTAACTGAGGCCCAGAGAAGTCAAATGATTTGCCCAAGGTCACACAGCAGAGAAATGGGGGAGCCGGGATTAGACTCCCAGGCCCATGCTCTCTCTCCACTAGGCCATACTGCTTTTTCTTGTTATTCAATATTTCAAAGAAAACATTCAAAGCACATGCACACACTAGTCCAGTGCTTTCCAGTTTCTTGTTCAGAATTTAAGATTTTTGAAACAAAAAAGCAACAAAATATCCCTTAGAATATTTTTGCATTTTGAAATAATTTCATGAAAATTTGAATAAATTTCAGAACTATAATAAACATAACTATCTCTTCTCTCAGAATCTCTCCTGCCTAATTCTATTTAGGTTTAAAGCAATGACAAAGCTTATTGAATAAATTTGAAAGCAGTCCTCTTCACTCCACAGAAACCACATTCTCAGAGGGTCACTAATGATCTCCTTCTTTGCCAAATGCAACAGCCTCTACTCCATCCTCATCCTCCTTGACCTCTCAGCTGCCTTTGACACTGTTGACCATCCACTTCTGACTTCACTCCCATGTCCTGCCTCTGGCCTGGAATGCCCTGTCTCTTCTGACAGAATGTTATTTTCCCCCCTTCAAGGCCTTATTGAAGGCACATCTCCTGCATGAACTCTTCCCTGACTAAGCTCTGCTTTCCTCTTCTCCCACTCCCTTCAGCATCACCCTGACTTGCTCCCTTTATTTATCCTCCTCTCCTGGTTCACCTCCTATCTCTCTGGCTGATCCTGGTTTATCCTCCCTCCCAGACCCACAGCACTTTTGTCCATGTCTGTAATTTATTTATTTACATGACTGTCTATTAGTAGTATCTACTCAAAGTGCTTCACAAAATTCCAAAACAGTTTTAATCATTCTGTGAATTGTAGTATTTTGTCATTACTAAATGCAGGACACTTTTCATATATGGGCTATAATCCATGCTAAGAAAAAGATAATAATTTAACTAAAAAGTAAGCTCTTTAGCTGTAAAATAATATGTGCTTTGCTCATTTATTTCATTTCAATTAGAAAATTCACAAAATGAACAAGATGGAACAAAGGTAAATGCAATTAGGATTAGATGTCTTGTTTATAAAGGTACAGCAGAGTATATAATTGGATGAAAATACATTTAGTTCTGGTCAATTGCAACCTTATGTAGTTTGGAATGATGTGATAGAGGAAATTATGTGGGGTCTTTGGCATTTAGCACAATTAAAAAATCCTGTTAGTTTTAGTTAGCATCTAACTGGGTCACTTGTCATTTTAACTTTGTGGCTCAGAGTAGAAGGTAGACTGATTGAGTGGGTATTGGAAAAATTTCTGTGTCCTGGTCTGTGTTTGACTTTGACTTTGTTCCATGTGAACTCCAGAGTTTGCTATATTAAGTAAATCCATATCCTGAACAAGCATGTTTGTCAATGGGACAAGAAGAGTATAGATGGAATTGAGACAAGAAAAAAGCAAAATGCTAACCTGAAAAGCTTCTATGCTGAAAATTATTTTTTCTTCAGGTCTGTCATGCATTTCTACTTTTTTAGCGATAAAATCGATTGGAGGGAAAAATGGCTCGAGTCATGGAGGCAAGGAAGTGGCAGACAGTCTAGTTTTTAGTCAGTCAGTCAATCATATTTATTGCACGGAATATAACAGACACAGCCCCTGCTCATAAAGAGTTTACAGTCTTGGGTTTGGCAGAAGCTATACCTGGGGAAGGGCTATAAAAAGAAAATTAGTTGCCCCTGGAGAAGACTGAACTTCGGAGAATCTATAGTCAAAAATTTACATGGTCAGTAGAAGCTAGATATATATTTTTTCCTTGATCCCTAGAAAACATTACGGAAATTACGTCAGTTACATGGTTTGGACCTCATGCAGTTAGCAGGGGCAGCAAAATGCTACCATGAGACTGAATGGATTTAGAGAAACAGCAAGACCTAGTGGAAAGAGCATGGACCTGGGATTCAGAAGGACCTTGGTCTTGCTCTGCCACTTGTCTGCTGTGGTACCTTGGTAAATCACTTCACTTCTCTATGCCTCAGTTACCTCAGTAACCAGTTACTGTCAAATGGGGATTAAGACTGAGCCCTATGTGAGGCAGGGACTGTGTCCAGCCTGATTAACTTGTATCTACCCAATTGTTCAGTACATGACCTGCACATAGTAAGTACTTAACAAATACCATTAAAAAAATGTAAAAATTAGCCTGTTTTCATCCAGGTTGCTGGAAGATTCCCATCGTTCTCCAAATTAGAAGGATTGATTCTGTCCCAGGCTTATCCCAGGCTTGCCTGTTGGATAACTCTCCAGGTAGTTGCTGGAGTACCCGGTAGTTGCCGCTAACCTCCTCACTGTGCCTTGTTCTCGCCTGTCCCGCTATCGACCACTGGCCTACATCCTCCCCCTGCCCTGGAATGCCCTCCCTCCGCACATCCGCCAAGCTAGCTCTCTTCCTCCCTTCAAAGCCCTACTGAGAGCTCACCTCCTCCAGGAGGCCTTCCCAGACTGAGCCCCTCCTTCCTCTCCCCCTCCCCCCTGCCCTACCTCCTTCCCCTCCCCACAGCACCTGTATATATGTTTGTACAGATTTATTACTCTATTTTACTTGTACATATTTACTATTCCATTTATTTTATTTTGTTAATATGTTTTGTTTTGTTGTCTGTCTCCCCCTTCTAGACTGTGAGCCCATTGTTGGGTAGGGACCGTCTCTATATGATGCCAACTTGTACTGCCCAAGTGCTTAGTACAGTGCTCTGAACACAGTAAGCACTTAATAAATACGATTGAATGAGTGAATGAATGAAAGGTAGTAGGTTTTATGGTGTAATGTCATCTCAGTTTCATCCAAGTAGTTCTGTCTTGTCCATTAATTTCTGCAGAGGGTGATTTGATGAGTTAAATGTGATAGAACTGGAGCATATGCTGTAGGCACAGTAACCAATCATAAGAATGAAGAATCAGGGGCCAACAATTCCAATCTGCTAATGAAATGCAGTGTAACCTTGGGCAAGTTGCTTAATATTCCTCTGCTTCCCATTGTTTCATCTACATGTGAAATTAGCAAATCTAAGTTCACGGGTTGTGGGGTCAAATAATGAGTGGAGAAGATAGTGACATTTTGCAAATAGTGAGTGTCCCTAATTATTAAGTACTATAACGACTACTATAAACAGCATAGGAAAGAAGTAGGAAAATTGCAAAACAACTAGGATTATGCAGACATTTACTAGAATAAATGTAACTACTGAGGTGTAGCAATAATTATAGAATCCAATGAATAAGATACATTAATGAGTGCTTTTCTAGCACAGTGAGGCATGCATTATGCACATTATTCTCATTGCTACAGACATCTTGCACTAATGTTGGCAAATTACAAAATGACATTCCTCAGAGTGATTGATTTCTTGAGGAAAAAAAATGAAGCAAGCACTCATATTATGCATGTCCTTTCATTTCTATAAAGAAAAAAGGTAATGATTAATTTAATGGCTTCTGAATGAAATCTTAATTAGTACATGCTAATAACTGAGTTAAAGTGTGCTTAGTGCTTCAGGCTTTGGGTAAGTACAAACATACCTTTAAATGAAAATTTAATAACAAATCAATCAATTGTATTTACTGAGTTCTTACTAAGTGCAAAGCACTATGCTAAGCACTTAGGAGAGTACAATACCATAAAATTAGCATACATGTTCCCCATTCATGACAAATAAATGAAAAAGCTTATAAACTAAAATATATTCTAAAAACTCAATAAGTACACCCTGTGCTCATGGGCATTAGTGAAAACCATTCTTTAAACATATGAAATCTGCTACCTCGTTTACAAATCAATTTTTCATTTTTGATAGTGATCCTTTTATTTTTTGAGGAATTGCACTCTTCTCCTCAAATCACTCCTGCAAATAAAAATCTATTACAACTATTGCCTTCCCATGATTTAGATTGCTCTTTTTATTCTCATTCTGTAACTGCTTTAAATGTCTATGCTAAAGCCAAAATAAAATGTCAGGAAGCTTTTTAGTTTGCATCTTGGAGGCAAAACAACTTTTGAAATGATTAAAAATAAATTAAAACTTCCCAGGAACTTTTACTGGCAGCATATGACCACTTCTCTTACTCCCCTGGGGGAATTCAGAAGTAGCTATTTTGTGGCTGCTGATTTGATTATTATGTTCTTTCAGTATTACATAAACACTTGCACATTAACCTTTCCCTTTTTTAAATGATGCAAAGAATGGAAAGTCCTTCTGGACATTATTTTTGCTAAAACAGAGGGTTTTGAAGGACAAAAGAGAAGTTTTTTTCTGGTGTCAATCAATTAATCAATCAATGATATTTATTGAGTGCTTACTGTGTGCAGAGCACTGTAGTAAGCACTTGGGAAAGTACAATGCAACAGAGTTGGTAGGCATGATACCTGCTCCAAAGTGTTTACAATCTGTAGAGGGAGGCAGACATTTCAATAAATTACAGATAGGGGAAGTGGTAGACTATAAGGATATTTACATGAGTGCTGTGGGGCTGGGGGGAGTATACAAATGCTTAAGAGATATGCAGTCAAGTGCATAGGTGATACAGAAGAGGGCAAATTGAAGAATTGGGGGTTTAGTCAGGGAAGGCTTCTTGGAGGAGATGTAATTTTAGGAGGATTTTGAAGATGGGAAAGTGGTGGATATTTGAATATGAAAGTGGAGGGAGTTCCAGGCCTGAGAAAGAATATGAGCAAGAGGGTCAGCAGTGAGGTAGATGATCTCATGGTATGGAGAGTAGATTGGTGTTAGAGGAGCAGAGTGTGTGAGTTGGGTTGTAGCTGGAGACAGTGATGTAAGGTAGGAGGGAGCGAGCTAATTGAGTGTCTTAAAACTTATAGCAAGGAGTTTCTGTTTGATGTGAAGATGGATATGAACCACTGGACTTTTCTGAGGTGTGGGGAGATATGGACCTAACAGTTTTTCAGAAAAATGATCCGGGCAGCAGAGTGAAATATGAACTGGAAAGGGTAGAGACAGCAGGCAAGAAGGAGGAGATGAAATAGTCAAGGCAGGAAATGGTAGGAAATGGTACAAGCTTAGATCAGCCTGGTAGCAGTTTGGATGGAGAGAAAAAGGTAGAACCAGCAGGGTTTTGTGGGAGATGAAATGTACAGGTTGAATGAATGAGATGAGTTAAGGATAACGTTAAAGTTATGAGTATGTGAGACAGTGAGGATGATAGTGTTGTCTATGGTGATAGGAAACTGACCAGGAGGACAAGGAGGGAAATAAGGAGTTCTGTTTCGGACTATAAATTCTGTTTTGGATGGCTATTAAGTTAAGCAGAGAAGCAGCATGGCTTAGTGGAAAGAGCATGGGTCTGAGAGTCAGAGGACCTGGGTTCTAATCCTGACTTTCCCATGTACCTACTGTGTAACCTAGGGCAAGTACCTTAACTTCTTTGTGCCTCAGTTCACTCATCTGCAAAATGGGGATTCAATACCTGTTCTCCTTCCTACATAGAATGTGAGCCCCATGCAGGACCTGATTAAGGACTACCCAGTCCTTAGTACAGTGCTTGGTACATGGTAAGCACTTAACAAATATTATTATTATTATTATATTTCCTGTTCCTAGGAAATATTGGAAATCACTCTCTTAAAAGAACGCAGAGCAAATAGCCAGAATCTATGAACAAAACCTCACTTTTGAATATAAAAAACTGAGCAAAACCTCCCCATGTGCCAACATTTGGTTTGTGTAATTTTGATTAAATGAAATTATTATCTGTCCTTATAATTTGTTACACCTATATTATGAAAAATCAGATGATTAACAATTTCTCTGAAATAATTTCCCTAATATGACTCTTTTGGGGTAGAACTGATCAAAAACTAATTAGCAATTTTTTTTTCAAATGGTATTTGTTAAGCTCCTACTATGTGCCAGGCACTGTACTGTATGTACTGGGATACATACAAGATAATTATACTGGACATAGTCAAAATTCCACATGGGGCTCACAGACTTAATCTCCATTTTACAGATGAGGTAAGTGAGGCACAAGGAAGTTAAGTGACTTGCCAAAGGTCACAGGAAAAAAAGTAGAGAAGCCAGCATTAGAACCCAGGCCCATATTCTATCCACTAGGCCATGCGGCTTCTCTAATTTTGAGACTATGAAACAGAACCATCCTTCCCTTCCCCATCTGCAAGTAGAACCTTGGAAGAATTCATGGTGAATCCTGACTCCACTCTCAACACTGATATATTCTATTTTAGAATGTTCTGCAATATCAGTGGAAAGAATGCCATTTCAAAATAAATTGCTGAGGTATTTGCATCTGCTATATGTTTCAAATATCATCTCATCCACGCCCAAATGTCAAGTATAGCTCCGAATATCCTTAAAGCACTTATTCTGTTTCATAGCATTAGAGATTCCACCAGTTTAATTAGATTGACTTTATTTCAAGTTTCTGTTAGCTGAATAAACCTCTTGATGTGCTGTAATAGCATGTATGCTGGGTGATTAAATAAAAAACCCCCTCAACACCCCTTGCTTAGGGATTGAAACTTTTCCCCTAGATTAACATTTTCAGGATAAAGTCTCACCTGGTAATTTAATTTGATTCTATGAAAAAAAGTGTTTTTATAAAATCAAATATAGAAAAAAACCCCAACTCTAATCTTGTAGCAATGCTTTGAGGGAAAGGAGAATAGAATAATATATGCATATTTTTCAGGCCCCTAGCCTCTAGCTTCAATATTTTTTTGAAAACTTGACATTCCTTATATTCTTAATTGTGCTCTGAAAGGTTCAGCACACCTAAATAACAATAATAATTATTATTGTGGTATTTGTTAAGCACTTACTATGTGCCAGGTACTGTACTATGCACTGGGGTGAATGGCTCTCTGGGTATGGATTACATTCTACCAAGGTGTTTTGGTTAATACAGCTCAGCATTCAAGGTACCAATACAGTTAACAGTAATAAGGTGAATTAGGCAGGTAGGAGTATGAGTTTCTAGTTTCCAGTCAGTATCTTGTAGAACAAAATATATCATCTGAAATGGAAGCTAAATACATTGTGTTTTCAATCTGGATTCCTTATCAGTTGCTATAAATATGGAGATCTGATAGAGGCAATTCCCAAGATACAACACGATGTGTTCCTCATGAGTAAGCTTACTGTGGGCAGTGAATGTGTGTGTGTTTATTGTTATATTGTACTCTCCCAAGTGCTTAGTACAGTGCTCTGCACACATTAAGCACTCAATAAATAGGAATGAATAATAATAATAATGATGGTATTTGTTAAGCCCTTACTATGTGCCAAGCAGTGTTCTAAGCACTGGGTGAATGAGTGAATGAATAGCTGTACAAAGGGGTAAATTTTCCCAGAAATGAGCATGCACTTTGTTTGGTTGCATTCCAGAACCAGCTCTGACATGATGATTAATCCCTACAAGGCAAATAAAAATTAATCAATCAAATTTATTGAACACATATGTGGAGAGCACTATAACAAGAGCTTGGGAGACTACAATTAGACACATTCACTGCCCACAAGGAGCTTACACTGGAGAGGGAAAACATGATTTTGGACACACCAAGGTGCAAACCCGTGGTTTCATAAATGCAATGCATGTGCTCTACCACTGAGCCTCGTCCCTGCAGCTCAATGATGCCATATTTTTCCCCTCCTTCTCCTGTCTCCTTGTTTAGTCCCCTTCCTTATAATGTAAGATCCTTGAGGGTAGGCATCCTGTCTATCAACTGTATTCTACTCTCCCAAGTGTTCAGTACCATGCTCTGCAAACAGTAAGTGCTCAATAAATACCTCTGTACCACAACTAATGATAATTGTGGTATTTGTTAAGTGCTTACTATGTGCCAGGCACTGTACTAAGCTATGGAGTGGATACAATCAACTCGTGTTGGACATAGCCCCTGTCCAGCATGGCACTCACAGTCTTAATCCCCACTTTACAGATGAGGTAACTGAGGCACAGAGAAGTGAAATGACTTTCCCAAGGTCACATAGACAAGTTTCTAGATTGTGAGCCTGTTGTGGGCAGGGATTGCCTCTATTTGTTGCTATATTGTACTCTCCAACGTGCTTAGTACAGTGCTTTGCACATAGTAAGCGCTCAATAAATACGACTGAATGAATAAAGGGTCAGTCCTGCCCTCTCTTGTCTCTCCCTTCCTTTCTATAGTTCTTTTTAATACTTTTTCACCCTTGATCCTGCCTCCTTTCCAGGCCCAGCCCAAACCCAGCCCCAGCCCCAGCCCCACCCCCTGCTATGGCAGATACAATACAATCAATCAATTGATCAATCAATCCATCATTTATTCAGCATTTACTGTGTGCAGAGGCACTGTACTAAGCACTTGGGAGAGAATAATACAACAGAGTTGGCAGACAGAGTCTCAGAGTGGCTTAATATGGCACAGGCCTGAGAGTCAGAAGGACCTGAGTTCTAATCCCGGTCCCACTACCTGTCTGCTATGTGACCTTGGGCAAGTCACTTCACTTCTCTGTGCCTCAGTTACCTCCTCTGGAACTGGGGAGTAAGATTGTGAGCCCTATGAAGGACAGGGCCTGTGTCTAACCTGATCAACTTGTATCTACCCCAGTGCTTAGTATAATACCTGCACATAATAAGTGCTTAGCAAATACCATAAAAAACAAAAGAAAATGAAAATACACTCCCTGCCTGCAGAAAGCAGAGTGTCATTGACTTCTGTTTCAGAAGCAACAGCTGTTGTCCCATCCTTTTCCTCCTGTACCTGTCTCCATTCCCACCTAAGGAGCTGGGAAGAGGAGGGAGGCTATAAGTGGGAAGATGAGAGCAGTACTTCACTGGATGCGATCATGGTGAGATGTCAACAAGGATGGGGAACACCAGCTCGATCTGGTTGCGTGTACATGTGGCTTCCAGTGGGGACAGAGGCATCAGTGGCGAGGTGACTCAAGCAACCAGGGGCCACATATTGGGATCCTAGGCTGGGCAGATTGAAGCACCTGAGCTGCAGCTGGGGGAACTGGGAGTTAAGGCTGGACATATCCAAGCACTTTAGCCACAGCTGGGGGAACTGGGAGCTGAGGCTGGAGCATTTGGAGGCTGCTACAGCTGGGATGGAAGTAGCTGGAGCCACTAGTCAGTCAGTCAATCCTATTTATTCAGTGCTTACTGTGTGCAGAACACTGTACTAAGTGCTTGGGAAAGTACAATAAAACAATAAACAGACAAATTCCCTGCCCACAAGAAGCTTACAGTCTTGAGGACTGCCACTAGATTGCAATATTCTGCAGTAGGTAGGGGAGAGAGGAGGAGGAAGTGTAGGGGGAAGTGGCTAAATAGACTTTTTCTTCTTCAGCTGAAGTCAGTACAGAAGTGAGTTGGGTAGAAGTGGTGGTATTAATCAGCCTATAACCTCTGACCTTTCCATCCTACCCCATTCATTCATCCATTCATTAATTCAATCATATTTATTAAACACTTACTGTGTGCAGAGCCCTGTATTAAGTGCTTGGGAAAGTACAATACAGCAATAAAGAGTGACGATTCCTGCCCACAACAAGTTCACAGTCTAGAGGGGGGAGACAGACATCAATACTAATATACAGACATCAATATAAATAAATAAAATGAAAGATATATACGTAAGTGCTGTGGGGTAGGGATGGGGGGAAGAACAAAGAGAGCAAGTCAGGACAATGCAAAAGGGAGTGGGAGATGAGGAAAAGTGAGGTTTAGTCTGGGAAGGCCTCTTGGAGGAGATGTGACTTCAGTATGGCTTTGAAGTGAGGGAGAGTCATTGTCTGGCCGATTTGAGGAGGGAGGGCATTCCAGGCTAGAAGTAGGTTGTAGGCCAGGAGTTGAGGGTGGGACAGGCGAGAGTGAGGCACAGTGAGGAGGTTAGCGGCAGAGAAACGAAGTGTGCGGATTGGGTTGTAGAAGGAGAGAAGCGAGGTGAGGTAGCCCATCTATGAGGTCTTCTTCTACAAACCCCAGTCAAGAAGGAGAAACTGAACTTCAAGATAGTGTTCGGAAAGCAGTGAGGTGGAGGAAGGAAGGGGTGGGGAGGGATTCACTTTTCCTGTAGCAGTTAGGCATATGTTGGAAGGAGTTTATAGAACCTGCTTTATGACAGCAACTAGGACCACTGTGACCCAGTTCAGTCAGGGGACCTGGGTTCTAATCCAGGTTCTGCCACCTGCATGCTGTGTGACCTTAACTTCTCTGTTCTTCACTTCTCTCATCTGTAAAAGGAGGATTGAGTACCCGATCTCCCTCCCCATTAGACTGTGAGCCCCATGGGGGACTGTGTCCAACCTTTCATTCCTTCAGTCACATTTATTGACTGCTTAATGCATGTAGAGCACTATACTAAGCACTTCGGAGAGAACAATATATAATGAATAGATACGTTTCCCTCTCACAGAAAGCTTACAGTCTAGAGTGGGGGAGATAGACATTAATATAAATAAATTACAGATATGAACATAAGTGCTGTGGGGCTGGGACGGGGGGTGAACAAAGGGAGTATGTCAGTGCAATGCAAAAGGGAGTGGGAGAAGAGAAAAGGGGGGCTTAATCAGGGAAGGCCTCTTGGAGGAGATATGGCTTCAGTAAAGCTTTGAAGGACCAGGAGAGTAATTGTCTGTCAGATTTCAGGGGGGAGGACATTTAGGCCAGTGGCAGGATGCAGGCAAGGGGTCAGCAGTGAGATAGACGATATATACAACCTGAGTATATGGAATCTGCCCTGCCCTTGGCACATAGTAAGTGCTTAGCAAATATCACAGTTATTACTAGTGCCCAACATAACTCTGGACTTTACACTTTGTGGTCATTTGGAACGAGGAGTTAGCATGCATTGTGATTACGGAGAGAGTGCACTGATGGAGAATTTGTGCCTAACTAACCCACCTCCAGATTTTCACTCCTTTCCCCTCAAGCACTCAGTGTTGACACTGTGATCCCCACCATAAGAGTGAACTTTATGTACATATAAAGTATGTGGGTAGCTGTCCCAAACAGCCTGTACCTTGTTCCCCTGCCCCATCTCATTTCGTGAAAAAGTCTCCAGAGAAGGGAAGAACTATTAAAATACTATCCAAATTCAAGAGACAGTCCATTCTACAGCATGGGTGTCACTGTCTTGAAGAACCTTCCCTTAAAGAGGCATTGCATTGTGGTACTTAAGTCTGGTACTGTGAGCCCATTGTTGGGTAGGGATTGTCTCTGTTGATGAATTGTACTTTCCAAGTGCTTAGTACTGTGCTCTGCACACAGTAAGCACTCAATAAATATGATTAATGAATGAATGAATGATTATGGACCTTGTGTATTAGCACACATCCTTATATTTTGCACACATCCTTATTTGTCTGTAATGCATTTACTTATATATCTTCACAGCAAACCTAAATTTTGCCTTCTCCAATCCAAGCACTTATCATAACCCCCCTTGACTACTTTATCAGCCTCCTCACCAACCTCAGGCTTCCTGCCTCTCCTGACTCCAGTCCTTACTTCGCTCTGTTGTCCGCATCATTTTTCTAAAAAACAAATGTTCAGTTCACATCTCCTCACTCCTCGAGAAACCCCAGTGTCTGCCCATCCACCTCTGCATCAAACAGAAACTCCTTGTCATCTTTAATGCATTCAATCAGTTCACCTCTTCCATTACCTTGTCAAGTTACCTTGACAATTTCCTACTACAGCCTGGTCCACACAGTTTGCTCCTCTAAGGCCAATTTAGTCACCATATCTAGATTAATTAATTAATTATGATATTTGTTCATTCATTATGAATTATCATATTTATTGCACGCTTACTGTGTGCAGAGCACTGTACTAAGCACTTGGGAAGTACAAATCTTCAACATATACAGATGGTCCCTACCCAACAACGGGCTCACAGTCTAGAAGGGGGAGACAGACAACAAAACAAAACAAGTTGTTAAGCGCTTACTATGTGCCAAGCACTATTCTAAGCGCTGGGGTAGATACAAGGTAATCAGGTTGTCCCATGTGGGGCTCACAGTCTTAATCCCTATTTTACAGATGAGGTAACCGAGGCACAGAGACATTAAGCGGCTTGCCGAAAGTCACATAGGAACCAACTGGCGAAGCTGGGATTAGAATCCACGTCCTCTGACTCCCACACCCGTGCTCTTTCCACTAAGATGAACGGCTTCTCTTACCTAGATCTTGTCTATGTCACCATAGACACATCCTCCCTCTGGCCTGGAACCCCCTCTCCCTCCATATATGAGAGACCACCAATTTTCTCCACTTCCAAGCCTTATTAAAATCACAACTCCACCAATAGACCTTCACTAAGTCCTATTTTTCTATTCTCTCTCCCTCTGCATTGCCAGTGCATTTGCATCTGTACCCTTTAAACATTTGATATTCTGTACCCTTTAAGCATACTTAGCCCCACAGCACTTATGTCCATATTCACAATTTATTTAGAGAAGTAGCATGGCCTAGTGGATAGAGCCTGGGCCTGGGAGTCAGAAGTGTCATGGATTCTAATCCTGCCTCTGCTACTTGTCTGCTGTGTGACTTTGGGCAAGTACCTTTACTTCTCTGTGCCTCATTTACCTCATCTGTAAAGTGGGGATTGATACTTTAAGTCCCATGTGGGACAGGGACTGTGTCGAACCCAATTTTCTTATACCTATCCCAGTGCTTAGTACAGTGCCTGGCATATAGTAAGTGCTTAACAAATACCATAATTATTATAGTTTATATTAATGTATGTCCTCCTCTAGATATGCACTTTGTTGGCAGGGATTATGTCTACCAACTCTGTATTTTATTGCACTCTTTCAAGTGCTTAGTACAGTGCTTTGCATACAGTAAGCACTCAATAAAATCTCATTGATTGCATGCAATTGTTTCTTTTACAACTCATCATTCTCTATTCAAACAAACATAGGTTGTTGAAAGAAAGCTTCTTCATCCTTCAGTGGTGTTACAGCCAAAGCAGGTAGTGAAAACATGTAGTGGCAGAAATAAGCTTATTCTTATTATTATTATTGTTGTTGTTTTCAGATCCTCTAAAATCTAATATACAACTACATATTAACAGGAAAAGATTTTTCTCCTACACACATACTCACACACACATACACACACACCCCTCTCCCCTCCCCTCAACCCCCAACACACAACACACACTATCCCCATCAATTTTAAGCATGGGAATAAAAAAAAAATTAATTCATTCAATCGTATTTATTGAGCGCTTACTGTGTGCAGTACTAAGAGCATGGGAAGTACAAGTCAGCAAAACCTCCCAATTTTCCTGGGATTATTCTGTATGAGGTGTCAAAAAAAAACTCCAGTCCTAAATGATGAATTTACAGCCATTAATAATGCAGTTGGGTTCACTTGCTATCAAAGAGACAGCCGCTTTCTCCTTCCACTTCTATCTCTGAGGCGTTAATCACTATGGTACTGAACAACTAAATGATGTGTGGCAATGCAGAATCATTCCCTTATCTGTTTCCCCTGGGCAAAAGATGCTTCCTTATTTTCTTGCTGCTCTGTTGGCCCTACACTTTTCTTTAAATAGGAACATTTTGCTTCCTACTTCCATTTTGTGACTGATTTTGACATGTGTCTCTCCTTTAATGCATGCCCTTATCACTGTTTTTGATTCTTCCCTTCATTTCTTCTCTTTTAGTCTCATGTTTTTTCTCTCCATTTCAGTTTCTCATACCCCCGACAGACTTCATCCACCTGTCCATAGCCAGGAGGCTTCCCAAGCGCCACGGCCTGAAAAAATCTGGTACCCATGAATGCGGCTCTCTGCAGGGGGTCTCTCGGGTTCCTGCTCGCCCGTTGTCACTGTGGGTTAGTAGATCCTCCCCACCTTCTCTTCCCCAACTCTGCCTTGGGAGGGAGCCAGGGCCTGGTAAAAGCCCATGTTGAAAGATACTGTAATACTAATAATAACTGCGGCATTTGTTAAGTGCTTACCATGTGCCAGGCACTGTACCAAGTGCAGAGGTGGATAAAAGCAAATTGGGTCAGACACAGTCCCTGTCCCAAATGGGGCTCACAGTCTCAAATCCCCATTTTACAGGTAAGGTAAGGGAGGCCCAGAGAAATAAAGTGACTTACCCAAGGTGACGTGGCAGCCAAGTGGTGGAGCCAGAATACCAGCGCTGTAACCTGGAGTGGTTCCAACACTTGCTCTCTAAGGACTGGAGAGGCTTATTTTTTCTCTTTTCTTTTTCTATGGTATTTGTTAAGCTCGTACTATGTGCCAGACACGGTACTAAGCTCCTGGGTGTACCCAAGATGATCAGATTGGACGCAGTCCATGTCCCACATGGGGTTCAAAGTCTTAATATTAATGCCCATGTCCCGCTCTAGGCTGTAAACTCATTATGGGCTGGGAACGTATCTGCTTTGCAGAAAGTGCTCAATAAATACAATTGAATGAATGAATCCTATTTCTGTTGTATTCTCTCAAGTACTTAGAACAGTGCTCTGCACATAGAAAACACTCAATAAATACCATAGATAGATTGATTGAATGATTTTACAGATGAGGTAACTGAGGCCCAGAGAAGTGACCTACCCAGGGTCACACAGCAGAAAAGTGAAAGAGCCGGATTTAGAAACCAGGCCCTCTGACTCCCAGACCTGTGCTCTAACCACTAGGTCATTCTGCTTCTATATGTTTCCTTTATCTACCCACCTATGCCCTTATCATGAATTTTTGGATTTTAATTGCTCCCACTGTCTGTAACCTGGTTCCTATCAGTTATTTCTCTTTGTTTTGTGTCTATCTCCCTCACCTAGGTTGTGAGTCTCTTATGATGATGATGGCATTTGTTAAGGGCTTACCATGTGCCAAGCACTGTTCTAAGCGCTGGGGGGACACAAGGTAATCAGGTTGTCCCACGTGGGGCTCACAGTCTTAATCCCCATTTCACAGATGAGGTAACTGACGCCCAGAGAAGTTAAGTGACTTGCCCAAAGTCACAAGCCGGGATTAGAACCCATGACCTCTGACTCCGAAGTCCGTGCTCTTTCCACTGAGCTACGCTGCTTCTATGGAATGGCGACATGGGTAGAGTCAGAAATTGTTGGCTTGGTGCTCAGTGCAGAGTAAGCTCTCAATCAATCAATTAACGGAATTTACTGAGCTCAATAAACACCATAACTGAGAGGAAAAATAGGTTAAAAGATCACATCAGAATATCAGGATTAACATTGATTTTCCAAAGGATTAATTTGGTTTATTTCCCAATAAACTATCTGCTTTACATGTTTTCAAGGCGATATTCTCTTTAGTTCTTATATTATCTTTTCTTGTTAAGGTGGCTCCTATTTCCAATAAGTGCTTTTTATTGAGTGAGATAGATTTACACTGAGAACAAGAAATTGGGAAACTGAAAATCAAATTTTGATAACATCTCTAATTTTCAGAGAAGTGTGATGCTAGGAATTAGGAGCATGGGAGAAAATTTCTTTGTATTTAAAATGTTGAAAACAGCTGAGGGGCAAGGAACAAGCCCATTAGCTTTACTACTAAGGAAGAATAAATGGAAATGGAATAGGCTGACATAGTTGTGTCTGTATTACCAGAAAAATAATATGAAATTTCTAAAAATTGCTGTAATAAAAGCTCATTAGCTATTACTTAAAATCAGCACTAATACTTTTTGACCTTTAATCTTTCAAATTAGGAAGACTAGATGATAATAATGATAATAACAATCTGATGTTTTAATTTTCTGAAGCACTTTCACATTAGTTATCTTATCGGAGCTCATAAGGTTCAATATATTAATATTTACATTTTTTACAGAGAAGGGTTAAGTGACTTGCCCAAGGTCACATAACACATTAGTATCTGAGATGGGACTGGAACCCATCTATTCAACACTGTTCTCCACCATAAGAAATCTATGATTCTAATGTGATATCAATCCGATGCTTGTCAAGTGGAAATCATTTTTCATTGTTAATTCCATCTATTCACATCTAGGGATTTCAGAGTATTTTATCATCATTATTAATTATGTATCCTAACTGAAACTGAAAATTTCCTAAATTAATCTAATAGGATAATGTTTGAAGTTAGAATTGTGGTGAAGTGGTCTAATACCACGCTCATTTAGGTACATATCCCTGCTCAATTACTTCAAATAACTGTCATTTCATCTGGGCATTCTGTTCTGACCCTGTCATCAGAGACACTGGGGTGGCAGGATGCCAACCAATTGGATGAAGTGTGTGATTGCTAGTTTATTCAGTGGCCTGGTTCTTGGCCAAATGACTTCAAGCTTTGATGGTAATGCAAACTCCCGACACTGAGACCTATTTTTCTGCACGTAAAGCATCTGCAAATGACTGTGACTAAAAGTCTGGGGAGCAAATACTAGAGATGAGGGCCCTCTCATTTCTATGGTCCCTGGTCATTTCTTCTATTATGGTGTTATTACGGTACTTGTAAAGCACTTTCTATGTGTCAAGCCCACTGGGGTGGGAAGAAGATAACCAGGTTGGACACAGTCACTGTCTCATGTAATGCTCAGAGTCTAAATTAAGAGGGAGTGGGGTTCAATCCCTATTTCATAGATGAGGTAAATGAGGCCCAGAGAAGTTAAGTGACTTGCCCAAGATCACACAGCAGACCCTATCTGAGCTCCATGTCATGGGCAAGAGGAGTCTCACCTGACTCTGAGTCCAACGTCGTTCTGAGACCAAGACTGCTAGCATTCAATCAACATTTAGGCTACAATTCTACCCTCCTTCTGGTTTCACTGGAGTGATGCAGACCATTCAGTCATATTTATTGAGCTTTCATATTTATTGAGCACTTAATGTGTGCAAAGCACTGTACTAAACACTTGGGAGAGTACAATACAACAATAAACAGCATATTCCCTGCCCACAATGAGCTTACAGTCTAGAGGAATGAGCTTACAGTCCAGAAGACCTCTCAATTAATCAGTCAAAGGTATTTTTGGAGAGCTTGTTGGGTATAGAGCACTGTACTAAGTTCTTGATATTGAATACAATAGGCCTTGTGCTTTGCACATAGTAAGCGCTTAATAAATGCCATTATTATTATTATTATTATTATATTAAACACTTACTATGTTCTAGGCACTGTACTAAGTGCTGGGGTAGGTGCAAGCTAAACATGCCCCACCTGGGGCTCGCAGTGTTATTCCCATTTTGCAGACGAGGTAACTGGAGGCACAGAGAAGTGAAGTGACTGCCCCAAATTCACAGAGCACACAAACGGCAGAGTTGGGATTAGACCACAAGTCCTTCTGACTCCCATCACATGCTCTATCCACTAGGCCGCACTGCTTCTTGAGGTGGTGGTAGACACAATCCCTTCTCCTCCTTCTTACTTAGACCGTGCGCCCCACTTGGGACCTGATTATCTTGTACCTTCTCCAGTGCTTAGCAGAGTGCTTGACACACAGTAAACACTTAATAAATACTCCAATTATTAGTGGGGTTGACAGACATGAAAATAAAGTACAGTTAGGGGAATAATGATAATAATAATAATGGTACTTATTAAGTGCTTACTATGTGCTAGGCACTGTACTAAGTGCTGGGGTGGGTACAAGCAAATCAGGCTGGACACAGTCTCTGTCCTATGTGGGGCTCACATTCTCAATCCCCATTTTACAGATGAGGTAACTGATGCCCAGAGAAGTGAAGTGACTTGCCTAAAAGCATACAGCAGACAAGTGAGAGAGCTGGGATTAGTACCGATGTCCATCTGAATTCCAGGCCCATGCTCTAACCACTATACCACGCTACTTCTCAGCATGGGAAGTAATAATAATGATGGCATTTGTTAAGCGCTTACTATGTGCCAAGCACTGTTCTAAGCACTGGGGGGGATACAAGGTGATCAGGTTGTCCCACGTGCACCTCACAGTCTTATTCCCCATTTTACAAATGAGGTAATTGAGGCACAGAGAAGTTAAGTGATTTGCCCCAAGTCACACAGCTGACAAGTGGAGGAGCCGGAATTAGAACCCATGACTGCTGGCTCCCAAGCCCGTGCTCTTTCCACTGAGCCATACTGCTTCCCTAAGTAACAGAGTATATCTATAACCACCCACTTTCCCCTTTTCCCTCCCAAGAACAGGGACCTCTCATATTATCCCTATAGACCTGGGTCCTTCCCTAAACATGAGCTTGAAGTACCCTCATCAGGGCCCCACTTTATCAGACTCTGCCCACAAGCCAGCTGCAAATGCTGAAGGGGATATCTCTTCTAAGAGAGGCCTGCAACATAACAGAACAACACCATTGATGTTCGTGATTTGCTGGAACATTTGGAAAATAACTTAACCAACACCCTGATGGAGCAATCTGGGAAAAATGTACTGTACTAAAATATTCACCTCCATGAGCGGATGATTTTGTTTCCAAGGAGAACATTTTACACATTGTCTTCCTCTGTAAGATTGGGATACACAGAAAATCCATCAGCACTTTCCTCACCCTGTATTTTCCACTAGGCAGTGGTAGAGAACTACATTACTCTGAGGGTGCAGTGTCATCAAGAAGTTTAATTGTTCAGCTCTCTTCTCAGATTTCAACGATTCGTAATGCAGTACTTTTAGCTCTGCTTGGTTTAGCAGGCATAAATCTAATGCCCTCTCAGTGAGAGTTCATTATTTTCTTACACACACACACGTACACACACACAAAAAAAACACAAACCCTGCCCCCCTCACCTTAACCTCACACCCTATTCCCCCCACCAGAATTGAAGCAATTCTTCAGTTTTCAAAGAAACAGGCCCGTTGTTGTTGATTTTTTTGCCATTTGCACATAAATATATTCAGTGAAAAGACACCACACACTTACCTGATAAACCACCCACATCCATCTTCTTCAGATTCTTTGCCTCTAGGATCACAACAGTCAGTTTGCCAGCTGTTGGCACATAGCGGAGGGAGAAGCAGATATCACCCAACTTCTCTTGCTGTGAAAATAAACAGAAAAAGGTTTGAAATCTTAAACAGCAAAATAAAGGACACGTTCTGTAAATGTAGATTATTTGTGGGTAAGGAGCTTGTCTAATCTATATTCTTAAAATCCTCAAAGTGTGACATATAGATTAATTAATGAACGATTCTGACATATAACATAGTCCTAATGTTGTGTTACTTTTCAACATTTATTGGAAATCTATATTTCAAGCACACAAGAAATAAGATCAAAATTATTTATGTATGGACTAGGCACACTAGTGTTACCGAAGAACATTCTCTCGGTACTATCGTGATTACATTTGCGAGATCTCAAAACACTTTACAATAGGATATGTGGGCATCTTTACCTGGATGTCCAACTGATACCTCAAACTAAACATGTCCAAAACGGTACTTTTCATTTTACCATTCAGACCCTGTCCTTTCCATGTCTTTTCTATCTTTGTAGGAAATATCCCCATTCCAGTATCTCAAAAGCCCAGAACCTTGGTGTTATTCTTGACTCCTCCCTCTCATACAACCCACATATTCAATCTGTTACCAAAACCTGTCGGTTCTACCTTCACAACATCACTAAAATCCACCCTTTTCTCTCCATACAAACTGCTACTATGGTGATCCAAGCACTTATCCTATCCCGCCTTGACTTCTGCATCTACCTCCTTACTGTCCTCCCTGCTTCCTGCCTCTCCCCACTCCAATCCATACTTCACTCTCCTGCCCATATCATTTTTCTACAAAAACGTTCAGTCCATGTTTCTCCACTCCTCAAGAACCTCCAGTGGTTGCCCAACCACCTCAGCATCAAACAGTGAACTGAATGTTTTTTAGAAAAGTGAACTGGACAGCAGAGTGAAGTAAATAAAGGAGTGGGGAGAGAAAAGAGGCCAGTGAGAAGGCTGAAGTGTAGTAGTCAAGAAGGGATAGGAGAAATGCTTGGATCAATGTGGCAGCCATTTGAATGGAGAGGAAAGTGGATTTTAGTGATCTTGTGAAGGCAAAACCAACAGGAGGTGGTGAAATATTCAATTTGTGGGTTGAATGAGAGAGATGAGTCAAGAATAATGCCATTATTTGGGCTTTTGAGTCTATGACGATGGTGATGTTCTCTATAGTATGGGAAAGTCCAAGGGAGTACAGGGTTTGAGTAGGAAGAGAGCTCACCTCCTCCAGGAGGCCTTCCCAGACTGAGCCCCCTCCTCTCCCCCTCGTTCCCCTCCCCATCCCCCCACCTTACCTCCTTCCCCTCCCCACAGCATCTGTATATATATATATATATATATATATATATATATATATATATATATATATATATTTGTACGTATTCATTACTCTATTTATTTATTTATTTTATTTGTACATATTTATTCTATTTATTTTATTTTGTTAATATGTTTTGTTTTGTTCTCTGTCTCCCTCTTCTAGACTGTGAGCCCACTGTTGGGTCGGGACCGTCTCTATATGTTGCCAACTTGTACTTCCCAAGTGCTTAGTACAGTGCTCTGCACACAGTAAGCGCTCAATAAATATGATTGAATGAATGAATGAATGAATGAATGTGAGATATATAGTTTTCAGGGTCCCTGAGTTAATCTAATCCATTTTACAGATCCCTCACTTCAATTTCAACCATGGAAGCATAATACTAAAATCAACAGTGACATTTGCAAAGTGTTTACTTTGTGCCAAGCACTTTCCTAACTCTAGGGTAGACAAAAAATAATTAGGTCAGACCCATCCCATGTCCCACCTGGGGCTCACAGTCTAAGTAGGAGGGAAAACAGGTATTGAATCCCCATTATATAGATGAGGAAACTGAGGCACAGACCAGGTAAGTGATCCAAGGTCCCACAGCAGGCAAATAGCAGAACAGTGACTAGAACCCAGGTCCTCTGACTCAAAGGCCCGTCCTCTTTCGATTAGGCCATGCTGCTGCTGCTTGTCAACAGAGGAAGCATGAAATAGTCTGAAAGGACACCTTCATTCTGATGGTGCTGGCCAAGAAAGACGTCTTCATCTTCCACATGACCAACCATCCCATCAAGATCCCTGTCCTGTTGATAGTATTTAATATCAGATAAAGTCAAGGAACCCAATATTGAAGTTTTGGTGCTGCTTCTTGACCTTTTTTTCTATCTGTTGGGCAGCAGGGATCATATCTTTCAGAGAAGCAGCACAGCTCAGTGGAAAGAGGACAGGCTTGGGGGTCAGAGGTCATGGGTTCTAATCCTGGCTCCGCCACTTGTCAGGTGTGTGACTTTGGGCAAGTCACAACTTCTCTGGACCTCAGTTACCTCATCTGTAAAATGGGGATTAAGACTGCAAGCCCCATGTGGGACAACCTGATTACCTTGTATCCCCCCAGCGCATAGAACAGTGCTTTGCACATAGTAAGCGCTTAACAAATGCAATTATTATTATTATTATCCCAGATCTGCCTCTTGTCTGCTGTGTGACCTTGGGCACATTATTAACTTATCTGTGCCTCAATTACCTCATCTGTCAAATGGAGATTGAGATTGGGAACCTTCTGTGGGACAGGGACTGTGTTCAACCCAATTATCTTGTATCTACCCTAATGCTTAGTACAGTGCCTGATGGATAGTAAGTGCTTAACAAATAACATTAGTATTATTATTATTACTATATTTGTTGTACTGCTCTTCAGTGCTTAGTGTAAATCACCCTGACTGCCACTTGTTTCTTTTTCTTTATTTATCCTACCCAAATTTTAGGTGATGGAATCGGGCAGGGCATAAGTCTGGGATGGGTGTTTCTTCCTCCTGGCTCTACCCTATTCCTCCTGCTCTGTGATTTTGGATCCTGAATGGTGCGCCTGGAATAGAACCAAGCTAAATCTGTACTACAGGGAACAAAGGAGGAGACCGTAGTTAAATGAGTTTTCTAAAAAATGGATTGGATGGATTCAGAGTTCTGGAGACAGATGGGGGTGTTCTTTGGCAGGGTGGACAGGGAACTGTGGGAATGATCGGTGGGCTTAAGTTGTGGACTTGGATGGGCAGTAGAGTCATCAGGCTGGAATATTGAAGAATCCAAAAGGAAAGTGGAGCTGGAGGTGAACCATTTATATTGTCTTTCTATCTATACTCTCAAGCACCAAGAATAGCATTATGTGCACAGCAGGTATGCAATGAATATTAATAATGAATTAATAAATGACCGACTATTCTGGGCCCAAAGGAAGTGGAGAACCAAACAATTATCCAGTTGATTGGTTCTAACTGAATCATTCAGACCAAACATTACTTTTAGGGCCTGTGTTATCTTTTTGGGTTTTTTACATGGAACAAATCAACCAGATATTTGCTCAATCTTCTATTTCACTAGGTCAATGCATCCCAAACTATCTTTTGACTAGCTAGGATAAACCAGGAAAAATTCAGTAAGATGATTTTGCTTCTATTACTTTACCCTTTCTCACTTCTAGATTCTATTTATTGATGAGTAATGCACAGCTCTCTAAAGTCATTCTCCAGATTGTGAACTGATGCATTTTTAAATGTAAAAAGTCAGTCAGGTTACTGTTTCAGATTATGCCTGTCATTCTGTTTTTCTCGAGCCAGTAAACTGAAAAAAGGACAACCTCAAAGCTAACTCTTGAACATTCTATGAAAATACAATTCAAGGAGCTAATCTCACACCATCCAAAATGAACTCATCTTTTGTCCCTAATTTTCATCTTTAAGGACACTTAAACTGTTTCTTCACCCAGAGTTCAATCCTGTTGGAAGAAGCAGTGGCAAGAGCAGCTAATTCACCATGCATAAAAACAAAGGTACACTCAGTACTTTTGAATTCTCTTGGGAAACTGAACCTACCACTTCTGATTCTAATTTAACTGCTGTGACAGCTTGTCTACCAGGAAGACCATTTAAGTACCATCCCGGTGGCTGTACCCTAATGGGATTTCCACCAAACTTCCCTGGCATAACTGGAAAATGTAATACAATGAATTTCATGAATCTTGCCTAAATAACAGGAAGCCTCCCACCATTTTATCCGTAAAAAATTGGGAAGCAATTGGCTGGGGTATTCATTTTTTTGGTATGTACAAAGGGCCAGGCACTGTTCTAAGTGCTGGGGGTAGATACAAGCTAACCAGGTTGGTACAGTCCCTGTCCCACATGGCGCTCACAGTCTTAATCCTCATTTTACAGATGAGGGAACTGTGGCCCAAAGGAGTGAAGCGACTTGCCTATGGTCACAAAGCAGACAAGTGGTTAAATGGAATTAGAACCCAGGTCCTTCTGACTCCCAGGGCTGTGCTCCATCCGCTAGGGCATGCTGCTTCTCATTCCCCAAAACAGAAATTATTTTTCTCTGAGGAGACTGTGACTCTCAGATGGTATTACCTTCGAGTGAGCCAACTTCAGAAAAGTGAAAGATACAGTTGCCTTTCTCCTCTACAGGACCTGTTCCTGGGTGAATAGGGTGGCTGCTGTTGGAATCAAAAGATTCTGGGCACTTCCCTACCACCGTAGACAATGCCACCATCCTCCCTGTCTCTCGAGCCTGTATCCTTGGCAATAGTCTTGTGGAAGCACAGTGACTTCCCAAGTGCTTAGTACAGTACTCTGCACACAGTAAGCGCTCAATAAATACAATTGAATGAATGAATGAATGAATCTAGGCTTTGTATTAACCCCTTGTCATCCAACCATTCCCTCTGAGCTGTTTTGTTTCTGTGCCTGCTTGATTGTCTGTTTCCTAACCACCTTAAGTGAACAAGAGTAATCCTGGTGACTGGAATCCCTAGGAGTTGTAGAATCTCAAGAGATGG
The DNA here is from genome assembly GCF_015852505.1 of Tachyglossus aculeatus. Classification (NCBI taxonomy): domain Eukaryota; kingdom Metazoa; phylum Chordata; class Mammalia; order Monotremata; family Tachyglossidae; genus Tachyglossus; species Tachyglossus aculeatus. Next base: position 28,578,393 of record NC_052079.1, on the reverse strand, counting down.
AACATGATGGGCTTTTAGGCCTGAACTCCATTTTGTCTGGCCAAACCGTGACATACTCAAAAAGAGCATATCATATTTCCTCCTTTCTCCTTTGTTTCCTTTTTCTGTCTTATCAGGAAGTTTGGTTTGTCTCTGTCTTGAGGCAGGAAGAAGCCAGGTCAGGATTCCTAACCTGCTTATCAATAGTGTTTGCTCACTAGATTCTTATAGTGGAGAGAATCAGGCAGGGCCTAATAATTACCCCAGGTAGAATTTACTGCCATTTGGATTAAGGTATATACAGTGATTTATGCTGGCCTTGACTAGCACAGAAAATTCTGCCAATCATTAACCACTCCATAGTAGTGCCAGAAGAAGTAATAGTAGTAATAAACTTGTCTCTGACATACCCTCTTGAACACAACAAGGAACTCGTGAAGTTTTCTTCCAGTTTCAACTCATTACTCTCATTCAAACTGTCACGGTTCTACTTTCACAACATCTCTAGAATCCATCCTTTTTTCTACATCTAAACTGCTACCATACTAATCCTAGCACTCATCATTTCCTGCATTGACTACTGCATCAGCCTCCTCGCTGACCTCTCAGGCATCTGCCTCTCTCATATCCAGCCCATACTTTTTCTCTGTTTCCCAGATCATTTCCTGAAAAACCGCTCAACCCACATCTCCTCACTCCTAAAAAAACTTCCTAAAGTCACCCACCCACCTCTCAATCAAATAGAAATACCTTACCATTGTTATTACCAGCTTTCTTCCTCATACCTTGCCTCACTAATCTCCTACTACAATCCAACCTCTGCACTTTGCTCTTCTAATCCCACTTTCAACACCACAGCATTTATGTACATATCTTTCAATTACATATTATAAACTATTTATATTAATGTCCATCCCTCTCTCTAGACTGTAAGGTCATTGTGGGCATGGAATGCTTCTGCCAACTTTATTTTACTGTACTCTCCCAAGCGCTTAGTACAGGGCTCTGCACAAAGCAAGGTCTCCATAAATGCCACTGATTGAACTAGAGGCCATTTGCTAAGTCTTCCAAATGTCTAACATGCTCTGAAAACGATTTGCACAGCAACAGAATTGAGTGCAACCAATTCTCTTCTACGATCAGAACTTGTGGATTTTGATCAATATCTCAGGAAATTAAAACAAAACAAGGACAAATACATCTGATCTGTAGAGAAGCAGCATGGTGTAGGGGATAAACCATGGGCCTGGGAGGCAGAAGGTCATGGCTTCTATCGTCTATCTCACCGCTGATCCCTCGCCCACATCCTGCCTCTAGCCTGAAATGCCCTCCCTCCTCAAATCTGACAGCCAATTATTCTCCCCACCCTTCAAAGCCTTACTGAAGGCACATCACGCCCAAGAGGCCTTCCCTGTTTAAGTCCTTCTTTCCTCTTCTTCCACACTATTCTGCATCACCCTGACTTGCTCCTTTTTGTTCTTCCCCCCTCCCAGCTACACAGTAGTTATGTACATATCTGTCATTTATTTATTTATATTAATGTGTGTCTCCCCCCTCTAGACTATAAAGTCATTGTGGGCAGGGAACATGTCAGTTTGTTATACTGTACTCTCCCAAGCCCTTAGTACAGTGCTCTGCAAGCACTAAGTGTTCAATAAATGTGATTGAATGAATGAATGGGTTCTAATCCCAGCTCTGCCACTTGTCTGCTGTGTGGCCTTGGGCAAGTCACTTCACTTTTCTGTGCCTCAGTTACCTCAACTGTAAAATGGAATTGAGACTGTGAGCCCCATGTGGGATAGAGACTGTGTCCTATTTGATTTGCTGGTATTCACATCAGCGCTTAGTACAGTGCCTGGCAAATAGTAAGCACTTAACAAATACCACAATTAGTAGACCAGAGAAGTAGAAATGAACTAAACGACTGTTCAGAATGTTCGTTAGGAGGAGAGTTTCTGCTTCTTTTTCATCTCTTCATCATCTTGGCAGCCCTGGGGGCTTCACAGAGCAGAGGTCACTTCGGCTACACCAACCTCTCCAATTAGTGACTGCAGATAACACAGCTCTCTCACATCTGACAGCAACCCTTATGGTCTTCAATCTCATGCCACAGTTAATTGAAGGGGGTGCACAACTGGTTAAACACAGAAAAAGTCAAGATATCACTCTTCCGATGCCATTTTCTCCCTCAGATTAATGTACTTCAGAAATAACTAGTCTGGAAAGCCCTTGTGTAGATGATTAATGAAGAATGCAGTGAGCATGGAAAACCTTTAAATTTTCCTGAGGGGTCATGGATGATCACATTTGCTACCAATTCCACTGTGTAACATAACTAAAAGTACTAATGTATCTACCTGATTTTGCTCTAATTTTTATCAGGTTTTCTCTTTATTAGAGGGGTCTATAGATCCAGCCAGCTGCCCTTGACTGGGGGAGCAAACACTATAATCAGAAGTCATTTATACACAGAAAGGATTAAGTGGAGGTCACAGTGTGGTCCAACAGGGAACAGGATTATCAGTTGATGAGCTGATGACTTGGGAAAACCTGCCATGTCCTACACTGAAAGCTCCCTCTAGACTGAAAGCTCATGATGGGTAGGGAATGTATCAATTTATTGTTATATTGGACTCTCCCAAGCCCTTAGTACAGTGCTTTGCACACACTGAGCGCTCAATAAATATGATTGAATGGATGAACAGAGATAAAACCAGCAACAAGAACTCTAAAGAACTGTGAAGAGACTACTTTTCATGATGATGATGATAATGATGATTATCATGTCATCATCATCATCAACAAAATTATTCTTTGAGAATCGTGAAGAAAGGACAGACCCAGTGATTGGGAAAATATGTTAGAAATAAAAGATGTGGTTCTTCCACTTACAATCTAATTGGGAAATTCTCTGTTCTCTGCTTGGAACTCGCTTCTGCCCATGTCTTTCCCCACTTCAAAATCCTCCTGGAGAAACACCTTCACCAGGTTGCATTTTACAAGTAATCCCAAATTTTCTTGGCAATATTATCCCATCAGCTACTCTTTATATATGGTACCTGTTTAGTGCTTAATACATGCCAGGCACTGGTTTAAGCGGTGCTGTAGATACAAGCAAATCAGGTTAGACACAGTCCATGTCCCATATGGGACTCACAGTCTAAATCCCTATTTTATGGATGAGGTTAACTGAGACACAGAGAAGTTAAGTGATTTGCCAAGGTCACGTAGCAGAGAAGTGGCGGGGCTGGGGTTAGAATTAATGTCCTCGGACTCCCAGGCCCATGCTCAATCCGCTAGACCATGTTGTTCACATTGTTCAGAGGGCTGCACTAAGCACTTGGGAGAGAACAATACAATAGGGTTCGTGAATGTATTCTCTGCCCACAAGGAGCTTACAGTCTAGAGTTCAAAGTACTTTGCAAACATCCAACAAATCCTGCCAAGATGCAGACTGCCATTCTTGTAAGAGAGATGAGATGAACCCTATCAATACCTAAGTTATTATTAAGTCCACTGAAGCAGCAAAATTTTAATTGACCTTTTTGCTCATTTTTCAAAAGGTGGATAGGCCATCACTCTTAGCTGACAAAACTGCAACACTGAGAGACTATTTCTCTAGGCACCAAGATAAAGAATAGAAGGGAGGAATCATTATTCCCATTCTTGAATTTTATCAAAAAGACTGTGCTTACCTTTGCTTATTTGGTAGCTCAGTAAGAAATATCTTGTGAAAACTGTGTGCATAAATTACGGATCAAGGTATATCAAGCACATTTTTTCTGATTGCCTTTCACATTGCAATCTCAAAGCCTTTCATACAAAGTGCCTTTCATGTGAAATCATGTGGATATCTTATCAGAGAGATAAGCTACAGATCATTATTGCAATCACTGTTTATGTAAACCACCATCACGTCCACTCAGAGTAACTAATGAAATCACCAGCTATTAAAAATAGATTTTCTGATTAGCAGGATGAATCTTGTTGTGACAACTTTGTGAAGACTAACATCTCTAACAGTATTTCCATGCAGTGTGAATCTGGGTTTGAATCTATTCCAGGGATGATATCTGAACTCAAAATTCTCACAGCAGGAAATTAGTTGCTCTGACATTTTCCAAACTTAATTCCCAATATTGGGACATAAACCTTTCCTTGCAATGTCTTCAATGCTGAATCAATCCTGATTATCATCATCGATAATGGTATTTAGACTGAGAGTGCGTTGCGGGAAGAGAGTGTCACTCTTAATGGTTGTATTTTACATTCCCAAGCGCTAAATACAGTGCTCTGTAGACAGTAAGCACTTAATAAATACCATTAAATGAATGAATGAATGAATATTGAGCACCTGCTATGTGCAGAGGACTATAATAATCACTTGGGAGAGTACAACAGAAATGTCAGTCTATTGTTGTCAGTAAGTCAGTTGTTATTTTAGAAGATTACTTTTATCACATGATGCAAACTGCCTATTAGTTTGTGTTAGTTGTGCTAGTTACCATTCTCTGCCCACAGTGAGTTTAATTTAAAGACAAGCTAATGCTTGGGATATCGATAAGTTACCATTATGGAAAAATTATTTTTTTAAGTTTGGCTTTATAATCCATATCATATAATAAAAGAGTAGTCTTCTCTAGTTGCATACATTTCACTTAAATGCAGTACAAAGCATGCTCAAGATCATGTAGGGAGCACCTAATTTCCTCTAATTAAATAATGCGAATGACCCACATGTGTATTTGAATATGTGCTTCTATTCTCCTGTTCAACTCTGCTTAAAGGAAAACCTTAAAGACACAATTGCATTTTTTCTTTTCTAAGATGGGCCATCTTTAGTTGTGCAAAACCCTCATTCGAATATAGCATCAATACCCCAGGAGTGTCCAACACTGTTTCACCAAACAAAAACAGAAAAGCATTTCTGAAGGTGTGACAAATTACCAGATAACTGCGGAATCCTATGAGGCTGGTGACAAACTGTAGATGAGTGCTTCCACTGCCCTTATTATCTCACAGAGAAGCCTTATTGTTAGGAATTTCTTTCACAGTCATGTATAAATAATTAATTTTAGAAGATGACTTTGATCACTGGATGGAAACTGCCTGTTAGGTTGGAAAACTCCAACTGTGAGATAGAGAGAAATGAGCCTACTCCTTAAGGTCTTGAGCTGTCAACCAGAAGCCTCCTCTATTCTCTGCTATGTGATAATTCCATCAAATTTAAAAAGAGCAGCAAATGAAGCAAGTAGAACAGAATAAAAAAAATTGAATAGAGAACACTAATGCCACCTATCTTGTTTAAAAATCATTACAGAAATTTACTCAGGGTCAGTGCAGTCACCAAATGGATCAAATTTGCCAGATTTCAAAAGAACTTTTAAAAATGATTGAAAGGGTTGAGAAGACTCATCTTCAGGCTTTGATGAGGGAGGATCATTTTCTATTTGAAGGAAACAAAAAAAGCTCCAAACATAAATATAAAAATTATTATTTTCCTCAGATTTTTCAAAGAAATCACTTTATGTATTAAATTGCAAGTGTTTGACACTTTAAAAGAGAAAATATAGTAAAACTTCATTAATGCTTCCATTTTTGCCAAAATAAATGATAGATAGTTTGTATGATCAATGGTATTTACTACATGCAGAGCACTGTAATAAATACTTGGGAAAGAACCAGTGCAATAAAGTTGGTAGAAATGATTCCTATCCACAGGAAGCTTACAAAGGGAGACAGACATTTAAAAAATTACAAGTAGAAGAAATGCCAGAGTATTAGAAGACTAATGAGAAGCAGCTTGGCTTAGTGGAAAGAGCACGGGCTTGGGAGTCAGAGGACATGGGTTCTAATCACGGCTCCACCACTTGTCTTGTGTGTGGCCTTGGGCAAGTAGCTTCACTCTTCTGTGCCTCAGTTACCTCATCTGTAAAATGGGGACTAAGACTGTGAGCCCCACATGGGACAATCTGATTGCCTTGTTTATACCCCAGAGCTTAGAACAGTGCTTAGCACATAGTAAGTGCCTAACAAATATCATTATTATTATTGTTATTAGAATATGGGACTGTGGGACTGGAGAAAATCAATCAATCAATCAATGGTATTTATTGAGCATTTACTGTGTGCAGAACACTGGACTAAGTGCTTGGAAGAGTCCAATACAACAGAGTTGGTTGACACATTCCCTGAACAACCAGAAGTTTAAGACTAGAAAGGGAGACAGATAGAGAAGCAGCATGTCTCAGTGGAAAGAGCACGGGCTTTGGAGTCAGAGGTCACGGGTTCAAATCCCAGCTCCTCCAATTGTCAGCTGTGTGACTTTGGGCAAGTCACTTAACTTCTCTGTGCCTCAGTTCCCTCATCTGTAAAACAGGGGTTAAGACTGTGAGCGCCCCCATGGGACAACCTGATCACCTTGTAACCTCCTCAGTGCTTAGAACAGTGCTTTGCACATAGTAAGCGCTTAATAAATGCCATTAAAATAGGATGGAGAAATGATGGTTTAGTTAGGGAAAGTATCTTGAGGAGATATCTCCAAATGGACACTCCTATATCAAGTGCTTAGTACAGTACTTTGCTTACAGTAAGCACTCAATAAATACCATTGAATGAATGAATGAATGAATGAATGAATAAATGAATATCACCAAAGTCTTTGCAGTCATGAACATTAGTCCCGGGATTGTCTCTATATGTTGCCGATTTGTACTTCCCAAGTGCTTAGTACAGTGCTCTGCACACAGTAAGCACTCAATAAATATAATTGAATGAATGAATGTTCACAATGAACTGTGAAATATTTTGAGTCAAAATATAGAACCAGCTCCTTTTAGGAATAATGAAGAAAAATGTTGATTTTCCTCCAGGTATAGTAGCTCTTTCAACTGAATCAGACACTCTTTAGCATAATAGAATAATATATTTTCTGAAGATGTGATGGAGTCCAATAAATTTGATGGATGAGTTTGAACTGGACTGATCTTGCATGAATGTAAACTGAGTGATATTTACTAGAAAATGCATTTCCTGCTTGTTCATGATTTAGGCTTATTTGAATCTTTTCCCTGAGGCGTTTTTATTATATACTATAATTCTGATTGTTTTTTAAATAAGCAATTCAATTCCTATGAGGAATGGTAAAACTGGGTATTCTTAATGGACTCAATGTATGCAAAAAAGAAAATGAAGATAATACATTCCTTGTAACTAACTCACTTGCAAAGTGCTTAGTTTAAGAATGGGTGGGTTCTTATATATGAGCCTGAAGGAAGCAGGTATTCATTTGTCTGAGAAGAGAGCAAAGAGGGAGCAAAGAGAAAGCTGAGAGGCATCAGGAAGTTGAAAATGAACCAGTCAATCAATCAGTGGAATTTATTGAGCACTTACTGTGAACAGAGCACTGTATTAAGCATGTGAGAGAGTACAATATAATCAAATTGAAATAATCATCCCTGCACAAAAGGAGTTTACAGTCAAGAGCGGAAGTCAGATACTAAATTACAGATAGGGGAAATGGCTGAATATAAGGTTAGACGGTTACTGTGAGGCAAGTATTAAAGTACTTAGGGGAAGAGAATAAAGAACATTGGTTACACTGAAAGAAGGGCAAATAGGGTGGAGAAATAAAGAGTTAGTCAGGAAAGGACTCTTGGAGGAGAAATGGTAGTCATAGGACTTTGAAATTGGGGAGAGCGGTGGTCTGTTGGATATGCAGGGGGAGGGAGTTCCAGGCCAGAGGGAGGATGTGCGTGTAGTGTCAGCAGGGAGATTGAGGTACATTGTGCAGGTTGACTTTAGAGGAGCAAAATGTGTGGGCTGGGTTCTAGTAGATTAGCGAGGTAAGGTAGGAGGGGGAAGAGTTGATTGAGTGCTTTAGGCTGGTGGTAGGAGTTTCTATAAGATGCAGAGGTAGAAAGGCAACTATTGGAGACTTCAGCAGAGCTGGAAGAAGTGGGTTGAATGCTGTTTTTAGAAAAATAATCCAGGCAGCCGAGTTAAGGTAGGAACTGAAGAAGAGAGAGACAGGAGGCAATAGTGAAGGTGGGATATGGTAAGTGGATCAACAAAGTAGCAATTTTTATGGAGAGGGAGGGGCAGATCCTAAGACATTGTGAAGGAAGAGCCTCAGGATTTGGTGACAGACTAAATACGAGGATTGAATGAGAGAGAAGAATTGAGGGTAATGTTAAGGTAATGGGGTTGTGAGAGAGGGAGCATAGTGGTGTTGCCTTCAGTTGATGGGGAGGACGGCGTTTCAGTGGGAAGATAAGGAGTTCGATTTTGGCAAGTTACGTTTGAATTGTCGGTGGGTTATCAAGTAGAGATGTCCTGAAGGAAATGCAAAACTATTTAGAAGGGGAGAGTCAGGGCTGGAGGGGTAGATTTGGGAATCATTTGTGTAGAGATGGTAGCTGAACCTATGGGAGCAGATGAGTAGGTGTAGATGGAGAATAGAAGGGGACCCAGAACTGAACCTTGCGTGATTCCCAAAGTTAGAGGGTGGGAGGCAGAGGAGAAACTGGTAAAAGACACTGACAAGGAGCAATAAGAGAAATAAGAGAACCTGGGGTAGGACTTTGTCAGTGAAAGTGAAGTTCGATCCTAAAACCCAACCTCCCAATCAGAACTCAGTCCCGAGGGACAGCAAATGTGTGATGGGGCAGGCCTAGGAAAAAAGGCCCAAGATCACCTCAGCTGGGTGATCCATCAATGCTTTTTACTTATTTATTTATTTTTAATGGTATTTGTTAAGTACATACTATAGTCCAGCCACTGTACTAAGCCTTGGGGTAAATGCAAGCTATTTAAATTGAGCATAGTCCATGTCGATATGGGGCTCATTGTCTTAATTACAATTTTACGGATAAAGTAACTAAGGCACAGAGAAGTGAAGTGCCTTGCCTAAGGTCACACTGCAGACAAGTGGCAGAGCTGCATTAGAACCCAGGTCCTTCTGACTCCAGGTCCATTCTCTACCAATTAGGCCCAGCTGCTTCTTTATTGAGGGCTTTTAGTCTGCAGAGCACTGTAAAATGAGATAGCAAAAGTACACTATCTCCCACTGGAGACAGTAAGCTCCTTGTGGATGGGGACTGCATCTACCAATCCCTGTTCACAAGGAGTTTACAGTCTACAGGGGAACACAGATATTAAAATAGATCAGGGAGAAGGCAAAGATTGTGTAGTTCTCTCAGACTACTCAGGTCGTATTTGTCATATCCAGCTGATTAACACTTTGGGTAACTTCATGCATTTATTTTATCTCAGGAAATAGTTTGCCAATTATCAACTTATATCCTATATGTCTATAGTTGTCCTTTGTGTTTGATGCAGATATTGAAATCTCTGTGCGGGCGGATGCAATGTAAAAGACTGATGCATGGCAACAATTTATGTGCTGTGTGCTCATATTAGTGCAGTGCTGCAATTCCTGGTTTCAGTGCCACTTTTTCTGACATTTAAGAGTCACTGATTTCAAAGCTTTCTCTGTATTCTAACCTTTCTCAAGTCTCTGTTCAAAGAAGACCACCCATCTTCTAAAGCTGCTCACTGGACTGTCAGTAGCTGCTTGCTTCCATGAGTCCAAGAGCTGCAACTTTGCTCCTAGATAAAATGTTATCGTAAACTTATAAAAGGCTCTTACAGCAAAGGTCTAAAGGTGTTAGGCCTTTATATAAGAATCTAAATGTTTCTAGAATTGGGCTTTCTCCCCTGCTTCATAAAGAATGCGATCTAGATAATGTAAACCCTACTTTTCTCATGTTCAGTGCATTAATTTAATTTCTTAGTAAACCTGTATATTTGGAGAAGCAATTATTCATGTTAGATTATGGAGACTGGAGTTCCATTGCTAGTTGGAACTGTGAGATTTGGAAGAAATTGTTTTAACTTCTCAGGTTCCTGTTCATAACGTGGGGTTAATGATACTTCTCTACCCCATGGGGGCAGTAGGTAATTACCTACTTCAATACATAAATGTTAAGTATTATTTTTCCATGATGGAGTTATCCCTTGTGCAAATTACTACTTGAAGGTTCTGACTTTTATCTCTGGAATGTCGATCTTTTGCTCTCATTCGTTTTTCTAAAAGGTTATGTAACCAATTAACATAGCTCCTATGTAGGATTTAAAGGCAAGCTACCGATTACCAGAGAAAATCAGAACATGTCTAAGTATAGTCTGAATTACATTTTCAGAGATTTCACAAATTTGTAGAAATAATTTGGGTTCCATCTGTTTTGCTTAGGAGAAAGTTCACTGGTGTTTACTGTTAAGGAATCAGAGCATCATTAGGAGATATAATCCTACCTTGCACAAAAACTTAGTTGTCAAGAAACATCTAGCACAACACATGGATTTCACATCTGCAAATGGCCACAGTAGGTTGTTGAATGATGTAATTTTCATCAGATGAAAAGTGCGCATAGGTAGGTCTTAATGCCTTATTTATCTCATCTGCATGTATTCGGCATGGCAAATGGAGTGACTTTGCTATGAAACCCGATTTCTCTTGCTGTTTAAATGCTTCACAGATTTCTTTTCTGAGAAATGACTAAAAAAACAAGGTTTTTCAATAGCTTCTGTTTCACAACTTGGAACAGAAGCCATTTCAGATGGTAAAATGGATTAAACATTTATTGTCATTTCCCTTTTATTAGGAAAGGAGTCTTCCTATGAGAACATCAAGTTCCGCCAAATAAATCCCCCAAAGTTTCCTGAAAAAGCTACTGACAAAACCTCTAGACCAATAAGTTAGATTTATATTTCTCAAAAAGCCCATCATAAGACTTTGAATGGAATTGAATAGCTAACTCATTTTCAAATCTTTATCTGTTTCAAGTGCTATGTCTGAGATACTAATTAAAGGTGTAAATTACATTATTTCAGAAAGGCATTGTGTCAAGTGGAATGAGCACTGGATTGGAAGTGAGGATGTTTGTTGAGAAATAAACCTTCCGTTACTCTTACTAGGTGACCTTGGGCAAGTCATTTAACCTCTTTTTACCTAATTTCCATATCCCTCCTATTTCTCCCATCAATCCCCATATCACAGGGGAGCTTAAATAATAAAATCAGATAGCATGGGCAATTGTTTCGTGCTTTTAAGCATAAAGAAAATCAAAGCAATGATACAGGATATATTAATAGAATATGAGATCAGAGGTAGAATGACTGTTTCAAGACCGGATTCTTCATTCATTCAATTGTATTCATTGAGCACTTGGATGAGTACAGTATATCAACAGACACATTCCTGCCCAGAACGAGCTCATAGTCTAAAGGGGGAGACAGATACTAATATAGATGGATAAATAAATGAATTACATATACATGCAGATATATATGTATGTGCTGTGGGGATGGAAGGGAGGATGAATGAAGGATCAAGTAAGAGTGGCACAGAAGGGAGTGAGAGAAGAGGAAAGAAGGATTCAGTCAGGGATAGCTTCTTGAAGGAGATGTGCCTTCATTAAGGCTTTGAAGTGGGGGAGAGCAATTATCTGGCTGATATGAGGAGGGAGGGCGTTCCAGGCCAGTTGCAGGATGTGGGTGAGTGGTTGACGGTGAGATAAATGGGACTGAGGTACAGTGAGAAGGTTAGCATCAGAGGAACAAAGTGTGCGGGCTGGGTTGTATATATATATATATATATATATATATATATATATATATAATGGCATTTATTAAGCGCTTACTATGTTCAAAGCACTGTTCTAAGTGCTGGGGAGGTTACAAGGTGATCAGGTTGTCCCTCGTGGGGCTCACAGTTATCCCCATTTTACAGATGAGGTAACTGAGGCACAGAGAAGTTAAGTGACTTGCCCAAGGTCACACAGCAGACACGTGGTGGAGCTGGGATTCGAACCCATGACCTCTGACTCCAAAGCCCATGCCCTTTCCACTGAGCCACGCTGCTTGTAGTAGGAGAGTAGTGAGGCAAGGTAGGAGGAGGCAAGGTAGGAGGAGGAAAAGTGATCAAGTGCTTTAAAGCCAATGGTAAGGATTACCACATCACAAATTAAATTTTCAACATCAGATTTGTTAAACTGGAAAAAAATGGAATATCTTGTAGATTACTGGAAATGAATGATGATCTGGTATAGTTGCTGAAAGTGTTTAAGATGGGGAATGAAAACAAGGAAAAGCAGATGGGTGAGATAGAGTGCAATAGAAAGAAGAATTGAGATGCAGTCACTTAAGAACTTGCCTTTTAAGAATAACCACAGAGTGGCTAAAGATTGGTTCAAGATCAAGAACAACACTAAATGTATACAGTGAAAGGGGAATAAAAGTTATATGTTGTAGAGATATGTGAAGAATCACAGTCATAAAAATGGAAGGCTTCTTAAGAGACCCCATTAAAAGATTTAAGCTGTCCTGAATGTATGGGTAGTTACAGTCATTTTTAAAGACTTGAGGAACAGACTTAATTGACCATTTAAGTTAATTAATAATAGTAATAGTAATAATAATAATAGCATTTCTTAAGCACTTAGCTATGTGTCTAGCACTGTTCAAAGCCCTGAGGTAGGTATAAACTAATTAGGTTGGACAAATTTCATGTCCCACATGGAGCTCACAGTTGTAATCCCCATTTTTAAGAACGAGGTAACTGCCGCCCAGAGAAGTCAAGTGACTTGACCAAGGTCATACCACAGGCTTGTTCTGGAGTCAAGATTAGAACCCAGGCCAATTTGACTCCCAAACCTGTGCTCTACCCCCTAGGCCATGCTGCTTCTTGTTTAAGAATTAAGTAATAACAATTCCTTCCTTTTAGTAAATTTTCATTCATCATGAATGAATAAGTGAATAAGACTCTATTCTCTTTTTCTAATTTTAGTGGAAGTGGGGCACATGTGGTCATTATCATCCATATTATCTATATACCTGAAGCCTGATCAACCTCTTAACTTTTTCCCCTTCAGTCTAAATCAGTGTAATTGGTTTACCTTTTCCTCCAAGTCCCATTTTGCAACTCTTTATTCATCTTTATGAATCTTTTAAGCATTCTCCAAATATCCCAAATCTCCTTGGTAGCAGCATTCTTGAAAATGAAGGACTACCCTATATCTATCTAGGTCTATCTATCATCTACCTATCTAGCATCTCTCCCCCCCCCCCCCCCCCCCCCCCCACCACACACACACTATCTGTCCCCTTCAGATTTTGTGCCCAGATAGAATGCTGTACTGGGAAAAGATACTTATCTGTCCCAGAATATAAAATGGAATGTTCACTTCATATTTCCTTATTCTCCTACCTAGTTTGGTATTGTACTTGCTTTCATTAATTGGCGTTTAGACCAGTAGACAGTCTTGTAAAATTGCATTTGTAGTTGAATGACACATTACAGATTAAAAATATCTTCTTAGGTCCTGAATACTGAGAAAAGGAAATTAGGAAAAAAAGATGATTGCAACACATACGCAAGTAGTTTCCTCTCTGAGTTCAGGCATCATTTGCCTGAGGGGCGACTGGTGGGAAAGTCTTGATTGATAGTGGACTAATAATGATTGTAGTATTTGTTGAGTGCTTACTGTGCACCATGCCCTGTACTAAAGGCTAGGGGTAGATATAATACATAATTAGATCAGAATCATTCTCACATATTATGGGCAGGGAATGTGTCTGGTTACTGCTATATTGTACTGTCCCAAGCACTTATTACAAGGCTTTGCACACAGTGAGCACTTAATACCATTGAATGAATGAATCAGCATTGCCTTCATGCCTCACATAATTTTATGACATAGTTAGTCATTAATTCATTCATTCAATTGTATTTATTGAGCACTTACTGTGTGCGGAGCACTGTACTAAGCGCTTTGGGAAGTACAAATCAGCAACATATAAAGATGGTCCCTACCCAACAACGGGCTCACAGTCTAGAAGGGGGAGACGGACAGCAAAACAAAACTTGTAGACAGGTGTCAATACTATCAGAATAAATATAATTATAGCAATATACACATCATTAATAAAATATAGTAAGTACGTACAAATAAAATAAAAAGAGTAATAAATATGTAGAAATATATACAAGTTCTGTGGGGAGGGAAAGGGGGCAGGGCAGAGGGGGGGAGAGGGGGCCATGGGGAGGGGAGAAGGAGGAGGGGAGGATAAAGTGGGGGCTCAGCCTGGGAAGGCCTCCTATTCTGGGAAGGCCTCCTAATAGTTATCATATCAGTCATTGGTTGCTGTTGTTTCTTAACAACCAAATTGTTTTGGCATTTATTTAATATGCTATTCAATCAATAAACCATATTTATTGAGCTCTTCCTGGGTATATGTGCGCCTCACGTGGGATACCCTGATTACCTTGTATCTGCCCCAGCACTTAGAACAGTGCTTAGTACATACCTCTTAACAAATGCCATAATTATTACTATTATTATTATTATAGATCACCATACTAAGCACTTGAGAGAGTATGCTGCAACAGAGTTGGCAGACCCAATCCCTGACCACAATGAATTTACAGTCTAGAGGGGGTGACAGGCATTAATATAGATAAATCAATCAATAAATGACTAAATACCTACATAATTTATGGATCTGTACATAAGTGATGTGGGGTTGAGGGAGGGACGAATAAAGGGTGCAAATTCTAGTGCATGTCTACCTACAACAACCTACTCTATTTCATATATATCAGTAGTCCGCTCTACCCCTTTTCATTTTTAGATTGTGAGCCCCTGAGAGGGAAAGGGACCATGTCTGATTTCCACCTGTGTTTTCCTCCCAGTGCTTAGTATCTAGTAAGTGCTTAATAAATACTATCACTCCTACTCATGCACTTAGTACCCAACAGCCAGTACCTGACCATGTCTGACTAATTTATCTTGTCTTATGTTGTCAAGTCGTTTCCAACCCATAGCGACAGCACGGACACATCTCTCCCAGAACATCCCGCTCTCCACCTGCAATCATTCTGGTAGAGTTTTCCATAGAGTTTTCTTGGTAAAAATATGGAAGTGATTTACCATTGCTGCCTTCCATGTAGTAAACTCGAGTCTCTGCCCTCTACTCTCTCTCATGCCGCTGCTGCCCAGCACGGGGAAGTCTTGGCTTGTAGCAGATTGCCTTCCACTCACTAGCCACTGCCCAAGCTGGGAATGGAATGGTTAGACCTCTGCTTGACTCTCCCTCCCATAGCTGAAACTGATAGAGTACTGGAAACTCTCCAGGTGCGACCCTGAGAGGGGTGTCTGACATTCATTCAGTGGTTAACTCACTATTACTTATCCTATCCTATCCTTATCCTATGAAGATGTACTTCCATACTCCTTGCTACAATATCGAGAGTGGTGGAATCAGAGATTGATCCAACGAAGACTTTCTACACTGAGAACAATTCAGTAGAATTCCTACATCATTAGATCAAATGGTCCCACATTTTAAGACTTTGTTATATATGTGCTCTTTGTAATGTTTGTGATGAAGTATATTCATTTGTTTTTAATGTTATAAGTAGTGGTAACACTTCAATACCGTAATGCTTTCAAAAGCCCATAAATATACCCATCCAGCCACGCCAACAAGTTCTTTTGGGTCATTTTTTGTTTCTGTTCTTTGGGGTCAGAAGAGGAGTTCCCCAGAACCCATCCAGAAAGGTGATGGATGACTACATTTTTCTGGGTGCTTGCTCCTTCCTCTCAACTTCTTCCTATTCATCTCCCTTGCTCTCTTTACACACTATCTTCCTTTAGCCTCTGGGTGATTAGGCATGCCCTATCTCTTTCTGTTAGGGGCTTTGATGAGCAGAAAGGAAGGTTCACTACTACTAATAATAGTAGTGTTTGTTAAACACTTATTATGTGCCAGGCACTGCTCTATGTGCTGAGGTAGATATGAGCTAATCAAGTTGGACACAGTCCCTGTCCCACATGGAGCTCACAGTCTTAATCCCCATTTTACACATTAGGTAACTGAGGCACAGAGAAGTTAAGTGGCTTGTCCAGGGATAAACAGCATACAAGTAGTAGAGCCAGGATTAGAATCCAGGTCCTTCTGACTCTCATGCCCAGGCTCTAACCACTAGAGCATGCTGCTTACATTGAGGCTTTTTCAGAGTAATGGCAGAATGGCTTATAGTGGAGAAGCAGCATGGCCTAGTGGATAGAGCATGGGCTTGGGAGTCAAAAGGTCATTGCTTCTAATCCCAGCTCCGCCACATATCTGCTGTGTGACCTTGGGTAGGTCAATTCACTTCTCTGTGCCTTAGTTACATCATCTGTAAAAAAATGGGGATTGGGACTGTGAGCCCTACATGGCACAGGGACTGCGTCCAACCCAATTTACTTGAATCCACCCCAATGCTTAGGACAGTGCCTGGTACATAATAAGTACTTAATAAACACCACAATTATTATTATTACTATTATTGTATTGTAAAGGCTGGTTGAAGTCAAATGCAGGGATCAAGTAGGATCTGGCTCACTGGAACGAGCATGGGCTTGAGAGTCAGAGGTCATGGGTTCTAATCCCGGCTCCCCCACTTGTCAGCTGTGTGACTTTGGGCAAGTCACTTAACTTCTCTGTGCTTCAGTTACCTCATCTTTAAAATAGGGATTAAGACTGTGAACCCCACGTGGGACAAGCTGATCACCTTGTATCCTCCCCAGTGCTTAGAACAGTGCTTCGCACAAAGCAAGTGCTTAACAAACGCCATCATTATTATTATTCCCTTACTTGAATTATTGCCACAGAGAGGACAGGGTGGGGAAGTAAGCTCATTCTGGGCAGGGAGCATGTCTACTGATTCTCTCATACTATACTCTCCCAAGAGCTTAGTACAGTGCTTGGCACACTGTAAGAGTTCAATAAATATGACTGACTGATTGATGGATTCCAACCTCTCTCCTCTCTCCCCCTCCCCCACCAAATGAGTGGTGACTTTGAGCCTGATGTGGACAGGAATGTGCCTGTTTGTTGCTACATTGATCTCTCCCATGCACTTAGTACTGTGCTTTGCACACAGTAAGTGTTCAATAAATATGATTGAATGAATGAATGAAGTGGTCTTACGCCTATCCTGTGGCCTCAGGGATCTGAAAGACAGCCCAAACATGATGGTAAAGAGGCATTACAGATAGGGATGGGAGGAAAGAAGTGTGTTCCTTGAGGCTTGTATACACATACCATGGCTGTACATAATGCTGTAGCTGATTTTTATGGTATTTGTTATTAACAATAATAATAATAATTGTGGTATTTGTTAAGCTCTTACTTTGTGCCAGTCACTGTACTAAACCCTGGGGTAGATACAAGCTAATAAGGATTCATTCATTCAATCTTATTTATTGAACACTTACTGTGTGCAAAGCACTGTATTGAGCACTTAGGTGAGTACAATATAACAGTAAACAGACACATTCGCTGCCCACAACAAGCTTACAGTCTAGAGAAGAGCTTACAGTCTAGAGTGGACACAGTCTGTGACTCACGTGGGGCTCACGGTAATAATCCACAGTTTACAGATGAGGGAACTGAGGCATAGGGAAGTTAAGTGACTTGTCCAAGGTCACAAAGCAGACAAGTAGCAGAACACAGGTCCTTCTGAATACCAGGCCCATGCTCTATCCATTAGGCCACACTGCTTCTCCCCCCAAATCTGGATCGAATCACTGGGAATGTCTCCTAGACCCTACACTCTGTAAGAGTGGCTAGGCTGTCACTCCACGGGCTTAGCACAATCCTCCTCACATAATAGGTGTTTGGTCAATAATATTCATTGATTGATTTTAGGGGCCACCCCCAAGGAGACCCGCAGAATTAATGGATGGTAGCGTCAGGCCTCTTGGCCCATCTCTTCCACTTCTAATGCCAACCGTGGCTGGAGGCACTCGCCGTAGGAAGGATACTTATTCACTCTGTTATTTGGCTGTTCAGCACCACAGAACTAAATGGAGGTTTGACAGGGCCCAAGAGGCTCTTTTATGAGGAGATTTTCACTGTGTAGGAACTCATGAATGAAAGCTTTTACTAGATTTCAATAGGGAGACTAACACCTGAGCTCACTTCAATTTAACTCACAAGGATTAAGCAAAGACAACTGAACTCTGAGCTACTTGTTAGAAAAATGATTTATCAAACTAAGTATTAAAACTGATAAAAAATAATCAAGTGAAAAATAAAATATCCACCGGGTCATGGGACATTAAGGTGGGGTGGAAATGATGAGTTCAGCAGTGCAGCAGAAAGAACAATACTCGTGGGGGGCAAACTGGCTAGATATGAAATTGACATTGCCACTCTGAGGGAAATGAGATTTTTTTGACAGACACTTCAAAAACAGAGGTGCTGGATTCTTTCTCTTCTGGAGAGATGCTCTCTCTTCTAAATGAGGGGTCCTTGGCACTGACTTCACAAGCAGACAGTCACTTGTCTCATGTTTTCTGTGCTTGCCCAGAAACTTTAGTGAATGTTAATGATCACATGGGCACCTCTACAAACCAGCTCTGCTGCCATTATTAGTTCATGGGGTCCTATGATGACACATACCGCCCCATCACCCCGACTCCCTCCCTCTGCTCTACCACCTCCCTGCCCCAAAGCACTTGTGTATATGTAATTATTATTCTATTTATTGTATTAATGATGTGTATATATCTATAATTCTATTTATTTATATTGATACTACTGATGCCTGTCTACTTGTTTTGTTTTGTTTTCTGTCTCCCCCCTTCTAGACTGTTAGCCCATTGTGGGGTAGAGATTGTCTCTGTTGCCGAATTGTACTTTCCAAGTTCTTAGTACGGTGTCCTGCACACAGTAAATGCTCAATAAATATGATTGAATGAAAGTACCAATATCCAACAAACGAGATGGAACATTTCAGCGTACATGTGGGCATTGGTGAATGTGGAAGGAAAAATGAAAATAGCAAGGTCTTTCAGAGTTGAGAATTTGAGAAGCAGCATGACCTAGTGGAAAAAATACTTGGGTTTGGGAGTCAGGGGACCTGGGTTCTAATCCAGGCTCCGTCACTTCACTTCTCTACAATGTGACCTTTGGCAAGTCACTTCTCTAGGCCTCAGTTTCCTTGTGCATAAAATGGGGATTAAATACCTATTTTGTTCCTACCCCTCCCTCTTACACTCTGAGCATTAGGTGGAGTAGGAACTGTGTCCAACTTAATTAACCAGTATCTAACCTAGTGCTTAGTATAGTGATTCACCCCACCTTCAAAACATTATTAATATCACATCTCTTCCAAGTAGCTTTCCCCGAGTAAGTCCTATTTCCCCCTACTCCACCATGAAGCAGTGTGGGCTAGTGGATAGAACACAGGCCTGGAAGTTAAAAGGACCTGGGTTCTAAACCTGGCTTTGCCACTTGTCTGCTGTGGGACCTTAGGCAAGTCACTTCACTTCTTTGTGCTTCAGTTACCTCATCTGTAAAATGGGGATTAAGACTGTGAGCCCCATGTGGGATAGGGACTGTGTCCAACCCAATTTGCTTGTATCCACCCTAGTGTTTAGTACAGTGCCTGGCACAAAGTAAGTGCTTAACAAATACAATTATCACTACTCTCTGTGTCCTTCTTACTCTTGGATTTGTACTCTTTAAACATTTGGTATTCATACCATCCTCCATCCCACAGCACTTATGTACATCTCGGTAAGTTCTTGATAAATTTTAAAGTCTGTCTCCCCCTCTAGACGTAAATTCCTTGTGGGATTATCTGTGAGAAGCCGTGTGGTTTAGTGGAAAGAGCATGGGCTTGGGAGTCAGAGGTTGTGGGTTCTAATCCTGCTCTGCCACTTGTCAGCTGGGTGACTGGGCAAGTCACTCAACTTCTCTGTGCCTCAGTTACCTCATCTGTAAAATGGGGATTAAGACTGTAAGCCCCATGTGGGACAACCTGATTACTTTGTTTCTACCCCAGTGCTTAGAACAGTGCCTGGCACAAAGTAAGCGCTTAACAAATACCATTATTATTATTATTATTATCTGTTATATTATGCTCTCCCAAAAGCATGATACAGTGTTCTAGATGTAGTAGGTGCTCAACAAATACCACTGATTGATTGATTAGAAGAGACTAGTCAATTGTGTCAAGAGTGTCAGAAAGGCCAAGGTTTAGGACCAAAGTATTCACCAAGTGAAGGTAAGTGGTAATACTTGGGCCCATTTATGGACTGTTCTAGCTAAGGACAGAATTCAGGGAGCATTAGCCAATGCTATCTACCTCACAACAGGAAGAAATGTGAAGCCCCTTCAAATGATATCCAGTCTCCATCTATAATGTCCATGCTAATTGGGTAATCTGCAGATTGCCCTTTATTTGATTTTAGGCTTAACTTTGAAATATGAGAGCTGAAAGGGACAGACACAAGGTACTCAAATCAATAATTTTGATCACCTGACCTATGAGTCATCCTGTGCTATTTTCAATTCCATATATAGCTGTTTACAGACAACAATTCTATTTACGTGGGGCGGGGGAGGGGGGGGTGCGGAGAGGGAGAGGGGAAGAGAGAGAGGGAGAGGGAGAGAGAGAAGGGGCCCAGAAGACATCTATGAAACAAACACAGCCTTTGGACTTTTAAAAGCCACTTCACGGTCATCATTTTAAAAGCCATTACCAATCAGCTGCCTCTTGCAGGGAGAGAAAGCTGTGAGGCACTCGAAATCAGAAATTAGCAGGAGGAGACTCCTTCATTTCTAAATAGGGAGCCAGGATGTCAAACATCTTACATTTCACAGAAGACAAAGTATCCTTTCTAAATTGGAAAAAAGGAGGAGGAAATCAACTAAAAAAAAAGAAACCAGTAAGTTTGCTATAAGGACATCTCACAAATCTTTGCCTTGGTCCACAAGTGCTTGCAGCTGGGTTGCTGTGCAATAATGATTGCACTGCTCTGGGTTTTGCCACTTGGCTTCTTCTCAACTGCTGCCTGATCACATTTCAAAATGTCACTCACATTTATGCAGGCCAGTGCACAAAACAAAATTAATTTAACTCAGGACAGCATGGTAATATTATTACTTTTGACAGCATGGAAAACTTATTAACTATAGCTTGTCACAGGCTTCTAGCTGCGAGAATAGTCTGAATACAACAGAGGAAATCTAATGTAGTCTGAGGCTTTTTTTTGGATTATCTGACATTGTAAGAAGTCAAGTAGAAAAGTGCATCTGAAAAGTACGCTAAAATTATATGTCATTTGTATGGGTTCTAAACCATATCTTTGTTCTATTTATGAGAGGCTAACATATCCATAGCTCTTGTTTCTTTGACAAATCGTTTTTTCCAAGTGAGAGCATAGGTAATCCAAAATATACTTATCTTCACCCTGTACCGAGGTGGGAGAGAGAATATTAGGGTGCTGAAGGATTGTGTTGTGCTTTCTTTTGTGGACTTATGCAGGGATGCAGAGGAGTATTCTCATTAAGTTACACTTGGGTTTGTAGCCATTGCTGAATGACAGTTGGCCAGGGTTGGATTAATTCAAGGGTCTGAAGGCCTGTAGCTCTGGATCTCAGGCTAATGAGGCCGCTTTCTCGGCATGGCATGACTTGAATCACCATCCCTCCAGGCAGTAATTGCACTCGTCCGATCTTGCCAAGATGGCCACTGGGTGGGATACTCCAAAATGGAGCCCATACCAATTCTTAGTCCTATGGCTATCATGTATATAATACTTCAGAGTGAGGCAGGATGTATCTGGATTGGACAGATAGCTCCAGCTCCCTGCTTTCTTTAACGCTGTGGCTGCTCTCTGACAATTCTCCACTCTGTGAAGAGGGTAGGCAAGGTGTCGGATCCTACTTTGGGGATAAAGGATTGAGGGAGAGAAGGGGAGAATGGGGAGAGAGTTACTGGCTCAGCCCCAGTGTAGTTCATTAGTAGTGTTCAGTAGTAGTATTTATTGAAGGTACTGGGTGCATTGTACTAGGAGTTTGGGAATACTCATTTATTCATTCAATCATATTTATTGAGCTCTTACTGGGTGAAAGCACTGAACTAAGCACTTGGGCAAGTACAATACAACCATAAACAGACACATACATTCCCTGCCCAATACTATCTCCAGTCTAGAGGGAGAGATAAGTATTCAATACGGAAGTGGCATACCCCCTGCCCATAATGGGGACACTATAATAGAAAGAAAAGATATCAAAGAAAATAAAGTGGATGTGTGTGTGTTGGGGGAGTGCTGTTAAGGAGGGTATACATAAGTCCTAGAAACAGCTGAAGGGACAACATCGTTCAGGGTTCTGGGAAATTAACTGGCAAAAGCTTGTTGGAGAAGGTGGAATTTTTGAAGTGATCTGGATGTGGACAGAACTGTAGTCTGTCTGGGGGGAACAGTGTAACTGACAGACTGGAGGTGGGAGAGTGGAGAATGAGAGACAACTAAAAGGTTGGCTTGGGAGGAGAGAAAACAGTGGGATGAAAACTAGCAGGTCAAGATAACAGAGATGGGGCCCGATGGACGAAAGCCTGGAAGCCGACAGTGAGGTGCTTTTGTCTGATGTGAAGAGACACAGGGATCCAGCGGGGGATATTTTAGGAGAAGAAAGATGTATATGCTTCAAGGAGATGATCAGTGCAGAAGTGTGACGTATAGATTGGAGGGGCAAGAGAGGATAGGGGCTGGGGGACCAGTGAGGAGGCTAGAACAATGGAAGGGAAGGCAAATGATTCATTCAATAGTATTTAATGAGCACTTATTCTGTGCAGAGCACTGTCCTAAGTGCTTGGGAGAATACAACAATAAACAGACACTTTCCCTGCTCAGACCTGATGGAGTTAATTTTATTAATGAAGTAGGAGGCCAGATCGTTGGGGGTGAGGGAAGGAGGAGGGGGAGAAACAGGGGTCCTGAGAAGGGAGTTAAATGTACGGAAGAACTGACGGGGATGATGGGCATGGGTGTCAATAAGGGAGGAGAAATAGTTTTGTCTGGCAGAGGAGAGGGCAGAGTTAAGGCAGGAAAGGATAAACTTGAAGTGAATGAGGTTCATCGGAGAAGCAGCATAGTCTAGTGGATAGAGCATGGGCCTGGGAGTCAGAAGATCTTGGGTTCTAATCCTGACTCTGCCACTTGTCTGCTGTGTGACCACAGGCAAGTCACTTAACTTCTCTGTGCCACAATTTCCTCATCTGTAAAATGGGGATTAAGACTGTGAGCCGTTTGTGGTACAGGGACTGCGTCCAACCTCATTACCTTGTATCTATCCCAGTGTTTAGAACAGTGCCTGGCACACAGTAAGCACTTAACAAATTCCATAATAATGATCATTATTAATTACTATTAATCATATTTATTGAGCGCTTACTGTGTGCAAAGCACTGTACTAAGCACTTGGGAGAGTACAATGTAACAAAAAACAGACACATTCCTGCCCACAAAGAGTTCTACAGCCACAGTCTAGAGGGGCAGAGAGACATTAATAAATATAAATAAATAGATTAATAAATAAATAAATAAATAACAGATATATACAGATATACAGAGGGGGTTTTTTTAACCCCTTTCAAACCCTGGCAGTTGTCTACATAACTTCTATTATTATTATTATTATTGTATTTGTTAGGTGCTTACTATATGTCAAGCATTGTTCTAAGTGCTGCAGGAGATTTAAGTTAATCAGGTCAGACACAGTCCCTGTCCCACTCGGGGCTCACAGCATTAATCAGGAAGAACAACAAGGATTTAATCCCCATTTTACAGTTGAAGAAACTGAGGCCCAGAGAAGTGAAGTGATTCACCTTAGGCTACATAGCAGGCATATGGGAGAGCCAGGATTGGAACCCATATCCTCTAACTCCAGGGCCTGTGCTCTTTCATAAGGCCACACTGTTTCTCAATATCCAACAAGTTTTAGTATGACACGGCCAGTAATGATTAAGCCCACCTTGAAATGGGCATAAACCCTCTTCAGGGAGGACTTCAGGGAGGGATTTCTCGACTCCACGATTGGGGAATGTGCTTCTTGCACCATCTTAAATGCCAGAAGGGTCACCAAATTCCATAGTCATGAAAAATTATTTTGGGGTATAAAATTTACTTGTAGATTAAAATTACCATTTCATATTGAAAAAAAATAAGATAGCCATATGAACAAACAAGGTGCCTTATGCCCTAAGCCAACAAGAAATAAGAAAGAAAATCTAAATACGCTTGAATAATCCTTTTTTCTCTTCCACTGCTGACTTGTTAGTTTAATGGTAATGAATGCTTTGCAGGGGAACTGAATATATCTCTTCCAATAATAGGTTTGGATTTGTCTACAACAGGGAATGATTAAAAGAAGAGTGGATCAGTGTGCTTTGGTTGCAATAGTTCCCCGTCAGAGCACCTAATTTTACTTTGCTGTCAGGTAAGGCATGAAGAAACTGACCTCTTTTCTGTCAAGGTGTGAAAGCTATCCTGGTCCCTGCTGAGATGCAGAAATCCACCTCCTCCCACTCTC
The DNA here is from genome assembly GCF_015852505.1 of Tachyglossus aculeatus. Taxonomy (NCBI): domain Eukaryota; kingdom Metazoa; phylum Chordata; class Mammalia; order Monotremata; family Tachyglossidae; genus Tachyglossus; species Tachyglossus aculeatus. Next base: position 28,553,979 of record NC_052079.1, on the reverse strand, counting down.
CTCCATGACTCCTTTTGGTTTTCTGCTCGCCTTCCATGCACCCTGAACTTGCACTCCTGTCTTTACATACCTTCCCCACTATCCTCCTATCCATCAGCACGTAGAACAGTGCCCTGTGCTTAGAAAAGTGCTTGGCACATAGTAATTGCTAAATAGATATTATAATTATCATTAGAACTTTGTTATTTCTTTTACAGCTTGGATGCTTGTGGGTTCTGGCTCTAACTGCCGCTGTGGTCTTTTCCTCAGGTTGCAGGCCCGCTTTCGTGTTGTTAGATTTCAGATGCCAGATATAGACTGGGGTATTCATTCATTCATTCATTCATTCATTCATTCAATTGTACTTCTTGAGTGCTTACTGTGGGCAAAGCATTGTATTAAGTGCTTGGGAGAGTACAATGCAACAACAGACACTTTCTCTGCCCACAACAAGCTCACAGTCTAGAGGGAGAGAGAGATGTTAATATAGATAAATAAATATGTGCTTTGGGGGTGAGCAGGTGGCGGAGACAATGGAGGACTGGTCTAATCCCCTCTGACTTCTCCTTTTTTGTGATATCTGTTAAGTGCTTACTATACCAGGCACTGTTCTAAGTGCTGGGCTATATACCAACTAATAAATTTGGACACAGTTCTCCTCAGTCCTTCTTCCATATACCAACCCCGCTTGTGCATATCATGAGACGCTGATATTATTTGGCTATGTGAGGTGTCACGTACTGCCTGATTTGGCTATGTGCACGTGTTGGGTACTATCTGATATATCCCAGACTTCCACTAATCATTGTGGGCAGGGAATGTATCTGTTTACTGTTGTATTGTACTCTCCCAAGCACTTAGTACAGTGTTCTGCACACAGTAAGAGCTCAATAAATACGACTGAATGAATGAATGAGAAAGCCTTTGTTCCTCAAAGAGCCACCTAAACAACATCGGGGGTGGGTGGGGGGGGCAGGGGGTGTCAAGCGCCTTAACAACAAGGTCACAAGCAACAAGCAACATACACACGCATGCAATGTAGCCAAATGAGTTAGTTCATCATTAGGTAGAAAATGTTCAAGATGGTTCTGGAATCAAAACTTCTTTCTGCAAAGTCACAATTGCAGCCTCTGAAATAGATCCATCAAAATTCTATTCCGAGAACAAAATTTTCCTTCTCGCTCTAATGCTATCCTTCTTTCTGTACCTCAATCTCATCTATCTCACCCCTGACCTCTCGCCCGTGTCCTGCCTCTGGTCTGGAATGCCATCCCTCCTCATATCCAATAGACAATGGCTCTTCCCCCTCTTCAAAGCCTTATGGAAAGTACATCTCTTTCAAGAGGCCTTTCCTGAATAAGCCCTCCATTCCTTTTCTCCCACTTCCTTCTGTGTCACCCTGACTTGTTCTGTTTTTCATCTCCCCTCCCAACCCCATGGAACCTATGTATGAATCTGTAATTTATTTATTTATTTATTTATTATTTATCCATCCCCCCCGCCTTACCTCCTTCCCTTCCCCACAGCACCTGTATATATGTATATATGTTTGTACATATTTATTACTCTATTTATTTATTTATTGTACTTATACATATCTATTCTATTTATTTTATTTTGTTAATATGTTTTGTTTAGCTCTCTGTCTCCCCCTTCTAGACTGTGAGCCCACTGTTGGGTAGGGACCATCTCTATATGTTGCCAACTTGTACTTCCCAAGTGCTTAGTACAGTGCTCTGCACACAGTAAGTGCTCAATAAATACGATTGATTGATTGATTGATTATATTGATGTCTGTCTCCCCCTCTAGACTGTAAGCTTGTTGTGGGAAGGGAATGTATCTGTAATATTGTATTATTGTACAATATTGTACTACCCCAAGCATTTAATACAGTGCTCTGCACATATAAGCCCTCAATAAATATGATTGACTGACTGATTGATCATAGGCTCTCCCACCCAGAAACTTCCTGCTCTGAGTCGAGTGAATGGAAGCAGGCGCAGGATTGATCAATCCATAAGTCAAAGGATTTGAGTACTTACTGGGTGCAGAGCACTACACTAAGTGCTTGGAAAAATACACATGGCTTGGTAGACATATTTCCTGTCCATGAGGAGTGTACAGTTCCGAGGGGGAGACAGTCATTAAAATGAATTACAGATGGCAGTAAGACCTTTTTCTTTTTCCTCCTACTTCTTTTCCTCCATTCTTTTTTCCTGTTTCCTTTTTTTTGATGGTATTTGCTAAGTGCTTACTATCCACAAAGCACTGTTCTAAACGCTGGGTGGGATACCAAGTGATCAGGTTGCCCCATATGGGGCTCACAGTCTTCATCCCCGTTTTACAGATGAGGTAACTGAGGCACAGAGAAGTTAAGTGGCTTGCTCAAGGTCACACAGCTGACAAGTGGCGGGGCAGAATTAGAACCCATGACCTCTGACTCCCAAGTCTGGGCTCTTTCCACTGAGCCATGCTGCTTCTTTTTTATATCCCCCACCTCTTTCTCCTTTCTCTCTCCCTTTTTTCTTTTTTTCTCTTTCCCCCTTCTCTCTGCCCCTTTGATCTTATTTCCCCCCTGCTCTCTTTTTAATGATATTTGTTAAGTGCTTATTATGCGCCAAACAGTGTACTAGGCTAATCATAATGAACCTGAGTCCATGTTTCTCATGGTGGCTCAGTCTTCCCTGTTCTCCTCTTTGTCCCCACCTTTCTCTATCTCCTTTTCTATGTCCCCTTCTCTTCTGCCCTTGCCTATCTTCCACTCTTTTTTCATTCTCCCTCCATTTCTTTTCTTTTCTTTCCTTCTGCCTGTTTCTTTTTTTTTAATTTTCCCCCTCTCTTTCTCACTTCCTCTTTGGGTCTACCTCTTCATCTTTTTTATTTTTTCCTAGGACTGTCCCCACTTTATCCCAATCTCAGAAGCTCCATGTTCGACCCAAAGACCTTCCCTGACAAAACCTTCATTCCCCACTTTTGGCCCTCTCATCTCCAACACCTATTCACTTGGCTGTGTACTCCTGAAGCACTTTGATATCCCCCCTGCTCCATGGCACACATGTACACATCTTCATACTCCACTATTTTCCCTAAATGCAACTTATGTTAACACTTATCCCACACGTTAAGGTCTTGTGGGCAGGGATTGAGTCTACCAACTCAATTGTATTGTTCTCTCCTAGGCACTCAGTACAATGTTCTACACACCGTAAATGGTCAATTATCAGTCAGTCAATTATTGAGGGCTTACTGTGTGCACAGCACTGTACTAAGTGCTTGGGAGTACAATATAACAATATGACAGACACATTACCTGTCCACAACAAGCTTACACTCTAGCGGGGGAGACAGACAGCAATATAAATAAATAAATTACAGGTATGCACATAAGTGCTATGGGGCTGGGGCAGCGGAGGGGGATGAATACCCTGACTGAAAGGAAGGCTCCACTCCATCAGAAGAGGAAGAATCTAAGGATTGGTTCCCCAGCAGACTAGGAAGTAGACCGGTTTTTGCTCTTCAATTTCTCCCAACTTTTCTTACTTAACAAGTAGGGAGATAGTTTTTCAGGGAATGGAGACTGTAAAATGCAGGTTTTTAATGTCATGGTACCTCCTTTAATACACCATTAAGCACTTTTGGAACAATGTTCTAGACAGCTATCTCTATGTACACTTGATAGTGGGTCTTATAACCATCCAATAATATTCCTTAGTAAAAATTACAGGTGGTAAACCAAATTATGCCCTCAGTTCTGTGTAACTCCAGAACATCAACATCCCTGATTGCTGACATGAAGGTGGAGTGGAAGACTTAAAGACTGTCCAAATGTTGATGGCTGGTGAGCCATTTATTTAAACACATTCCCTTTTTGCTCTCAGCAATATCCAAGATAAACAGCTACCTCAATATTTTCTTGCATTAAAACTAAACACAAAACCCAGAGGCTCAGGGCCAACTTAAATTAAACTGTGTTTCTGGTTGTTCTATCTGTAATAAAATTGATCTGGAGCCACTATCATCGACTCCCATTTTCCCAAAAGAATCCAAGCATCAAAATTTATTCATCTCCAAATTAAAAGTAATTTTAAACCTCTTTGAAAGCTATAGAAAAAAACCCACATCCCTTGGTCTGAATCTGTAAGAGTTATTAGGAAGTCAGAGGACCCAACAGAAATTCATAATCTCTATTCTGATTAAAAAACTAATAAAGAACTGTAATAATTATTACAGCTTTTGGTACAAATTTAATTGATTTATTTCTTTTTCTGTCTTACTGCCTTGTATAGCCTGTAAACTGCTTGAAGGCAGGAACTAGGAAAATTGTTTTACATGTGCCCCAGGGGTTCTAGTTTAGGCTTTTGAGTTTGGGTCTGAACTTGGAATGTGGTAGCCAGTCAATCAATAGCATGAATTTATAGAGTGCTTATTCTGTGCAGTAGGAGCTTAAACAACTCCTGTCCTCAAGGATTTTAGAGTCTAGCAGAGGAGATAGATACCACAGGGGGCTGGTGTCAGATTGTGTCAAAAGTCTGATGGGGCCATATTGCGCCATATTGGATTGTAGTTCAACCCCTTCACCTTGAGTTCATTGTGGGCAGAGAATGTGTCTGTTCATTGGACTGTGCTCTCTTAAGCACTTAGTTCAGTGCTTTGAACCCAGTAAATACTCAATAAATACAACTGAATGAATGAACTCATAGAGAGCCCAAATGAGTTTTTAAGCCAATCAAACACCTCTTATGCAAATCACACCCCCATTGTGGACCTGAGCAAATAAGTGAGAGTAAAGTAATGCTCCATCAGTGAGGGCTACTTTGCAATATGGCTGTTGTCTGTTTGTTAGATGGGTATAAAAGCGATGAAATGGAAACCCAATATATCGTATTTCAATTCTGTGCTGCTTATTTTTTTTAATGGCATTTATTAAGCACTTACTATGTGCAAAGCACTGTTCTAAGCGCTGGGAGGTTACAAGGTAATCAGGTTGTCCCATGTGGGGCTCACAGCTATAATCCCCATTTTACAGATGAGGTAACTGAGGCCCAGAGAAGTTAAGTGACTTGCCCAAAGTCACACAGCTGAGCCGGGATTTGAACCCATGACCTCTGACTCCAAAGCCCGTGCTCTTTCCACTGAGCCACGCTGCTTCTAAACACTGTTTTAAGCTGCTTATAAATGATCAATTTGACCAGATTTATCATTTTGGGTTTTTTTGGAAATTACACATAATTGTACAATGCTACTGAATACAATAGCTTCACAACCCTAGATAAATCAAACAAGAATTTTCTTTACCACTTTCTATAGCAATGAGATTTTTGGAGTCTAAGTGCACTGAAACTTTTTCTGCTTTGATTAGGGCTTTTCCTTCCCATCCAAGCATTTCATGGAACTATTAGGGAAAAACCAATATTATTAAATAATGAATTTGGAGTTTTATGGCTTCTCCTGGTGAGAAAATGTGTCCTACCTTGGAGTCATGGGACCCTTTAGAGGTTAGATAGGATACCAAAGGAAGTCATACAATCTCTTTGGCTGGTAGTTTTAGAAAACAGCCAAGCATGCTTCTGCCTGGAGTGGCTTTTTATTCTTTCATTCATTCATTCAGTTGTATTTATTGAGCACTTACTGTGTACAGAGCACTGTACTAAGCCCTTGGGAAAGTACAATACAATAATAAACAGTCACATTTCCTGTCCACAATGAGCTTACAGTCTAAAGTGGAGGAGACAGACCTCAATACAAATAAATGAAATTACAGATCCATGCTTAAGTGCTGTGGGGCTGGGTGGGGGCGGGGTGAGAGCAAAGGGAGCAGGTTAGGGCGATACAGAAGGTAATGGGAGATTAGGAAAATTGGGACTTGGTCTGGGAAGGCCTTGGAGGAGAAGTGCCTTTAATAAAACTTTGAAGAGGGGTAGAGAATTGTCTGTCGGATTTGAGGAGGGAGGGTATTCCAGACCAAAGGCAGGACATGGGGTAGAGGTTGGGGGTGAGACAGGTGAGATTGAGGCATAGTGAGAAGGTTATCACCAGGGGAGTGAAGTGTGTGGGCTGGGTTGTAGAAGGAGAGCAGTAAGGTGAGGTAAGAGGGGCAAGGTGGTGAAGTGCTTTAAAGCCAAAGGTAAGAAGTTTTTGGTTGATGTGGAGGTGTATGGGCAACCACTGGAGTTTTTGCGGAACAGGGTGACATGTCCTGAATGTTTTTGTAGAAAGTTGATATAGGCAGCAGAGTGAAGTAAGGACTGGGGAGAGACAGGAGGCTGCATAGTCAACAAGGAGGCTGATGCAGTAATCGAAGCAGAATAGAATGAGTGATATCTTTCTAATCAAGGCATGGATTGGAGCCCTATTCAACCCTCTGACTTCACATTTCAAGTAACACTTACAAATGACAAAAGGATAAGGGATACTCTAGGAAAAGTTAGTTAATCATATTCTTTGAACACAATGTGTGCAGAGCACTGTACTAAATGCTTGAAGAGTACAATATAACAGAGTTGGCCGACAGGTTTCCTATCTACCACGAGCTTACGGTCTAGGTCAATGTATTATTTCAGAGTCAGTATATTATTTTAGAGTATGTTTTGGGCAAGGGTTAGGGTACTTAACTTTATATACTAAAAGGAGGTATTGATAATAATTCATTATAGCAAAGAAGAAAACATAAAAAACAAAAAGTAGTCTGGGATATGGATAGAGGGAGCAGCATCTTTAATTGTTGTAATTAATTAATTAATTAATGTATCTTAATGTCTGTCTCCCCCTCTAGACTGTGAGCAAGTTGTGGGCAGAGAATGTGTGTGTTTATTTTTATATTATACTCTCCCATACACTTTATACAGTGCCTTACACACAGTAAGAGCTCAGTAAATATGACTGAAGGAATGAATGAATGAACAAATAGGGCATGGGGAATTTCAATTAGCAGCAATATCAGTTCAAAAATTTTGACTCTAGAGGGAGCTGATCTTCTCTGTTAAATCAATGAGCGTGAGCTGAATCCAGAGGCAGTCTGAAAAATATTCTATGATGAAGGAAAGCAAGGAGATCAGATCATTTCTCTGACTTCTTCCAGGGTAAGGGTAATTAGTGATTAAATGTCTAATTGGAACCCATTCTTCTGGTTGCCAGTCAATACTACACAATTGTGGTAGATGCAGCTGCTTTGGACAAACCATTTCTATTTTAGGTTGGGAGTCTAACTTTGAGTAGGTTCATGCTTTCGACTCTCCATGATAGTAATAGCTAGTGACAATTGAAGTGATGCTTTTCTGTGAAAAAAACTGTTCCAAAACGAACTCTGCTAGGGATGACTCAACTCCCTCGGGTAGTACAGTAGCAGGTATGAAGACATGTAAGAGCTTTCAAATGCTTTTATGTTTGAAATAAGCAGGATCTGGGTTCCTTTTCTAAAGGCATGTAGATTTGTTCACTCTATCTGTGCCCCTTCCAATAAATTCTGCTCATCTATTCTGCCGCTAAAAAGAGCTCAACAAGCCCTGCAACGTTCCATCTCCTCAGGAACCACATCTTTTCTATGATATGACTAGATTCTAGTTTCATTCTTCATGAGTTCTGGGATAATATCAACTAGGTTACAGAGTTGCTTTAGAGGCCATAGAAGTCCTTGGTTTGAGGTTATCTTCAAAAACCTGCATCAATCATTATTTATTGATTGCTTACTGCATACCCACCACTTTGCTAAGAGCTTGGGAGAGTACAATAGAGTTAGTGTTCAAAGAGTTTACCATCTAGCACACTACAGTAAATTACAGGTAGGAGGAAGTAATAGAATATATAATAGAGATATGAACATAAATGCTATAAGGGGTCTGAATCTTTTTAAGTGCTTAAATGTCTGAATTAGTATTTGTAGGATATAAAGTGGGAAGATTAGAGATATTCCAGGAAGAGTTCCTGAAGGAGATGCAATTTCAGAAGAGCTTTGAAGATCAGGAGAGCAACAAAGAGCACACACAAAAGCTCATACATACAACATACACAAACCCTCACAGATCAAGATTCCAGAATTCAAAGTAATCACAATTGTCTTGGCTTTCAATGTAATCTGGTCTAGCATAGATAACAGTGGATGAACTAGGGGCAAATTCATGGTTACACTTCTCATTCTTAACCTCCACAGTAATCTTGGGTAAGGAGGTTTGCATTTTAACTAGCTGGGAAGAAAAATAGAGTCTAAAGTATAATTTTTTGATTATTACAATAAAGACATAAATGTCTGTGTCACACAAGCTAATCAGAAGGAATGCAGGAAAAGTCCTATAATCACACAAGCTTTTGGGGGGGGTGGGGGGGGGTAATTTTGAGGAGTACCTTATATCCCCTAAAAATGCAAGTCATTTTAAAACGATTGATTTAATCTTAGCCTTTGTATATTATCGCTATTTTATCTATCCAATTCTGAATGCCTTTAGGAGATACAATGAACTGTATGTTTCCTTGAAGCAGAAATACTCATGGACAATCTGTCCTTTTTCTTTCTATTTAAGTGGAAACATATTAGAAACATTGGAATTTGAGTAAGAAGGATAAGAACTTTTTTCAATCTTCTTTAAAAATATTTTGCAGCACCTTTTAGACAGTTCTACAAATCAGAACTAGTCAGAAGAAAGTCAGAACTAGTTTTCAGATGGATGAATTAAATATTTGTGTGTATATCAATTTTAAGAGGTCATTGCTTTGGGAAAAATCTGGGAAGGATATAGTCTTAGTTTGGGTCCTTAGGACTAAAGCAGGTGAACTATTTTATAAACTCTTCCCTATTGGAAGTGACCCTGGTTTGAAGGTATAATCAGTCTTTCAAGCCTTTGTCAGCTGTCCCATGGCTGTTATCTTTGTAGGACTGGGCCTGATAGACATGACTTTGAGGCTTTCACTACAGTCTCTATTTGATCTTACAGGAGACCTAGGTAACCAAAATCTCTACAATTACATATTTCCCTCCACACTCTGTGACCAGATTTTTTTTGATAGACGAACACCTTCAATAGGCACTTTCTGTAAGTTATTGTTTGTTAGCTGGAAGGTTGATAAAAACCATAACGTAAATGATAATGGTTTTCCTACCTCTTCCTTTTCAGCACTTTGCAGATCCCGCCATTCCTCAGTGACATGACCAAAATCCACTGTGTTCATGGCAACTTTAAATTCACCAATGATATCGTGTTTAGAGAAACGATCAAAGTCATAAACTGCCATCACCAGAGTTTTTCCACCCAGTTCAGAGTATGGCACCTGCATGAAAAAAGATAGGGGTAAAATATCTGGCACATTGCATACAAAATCCTGGATAGTTCATTATAAAAGAAATCAGTTCACTTTATCTCTGGTAGTTGTGCTAAATAGATTGAACTGGGATAAAATTATGAGTATTTGTTTGAGTCATTCAATTCATTGCTTCCTGAGACTTTTCTTCAGAAGAGCAATGTGACAGTCAAACTAAAATATCTGTCTCTGGAAGGGAAAGAAACAACAGAACAATCATTACTTTCTATCAAGTGGAAAAAGAAGGCAATTTTTGACATAGGTCTGAGGCAAATATGTGCAATAATACTGTAGGAAATAATGAGGTAGTTGAAACTAATGTAGGTGATTTTCACTTGAATTATCAGTTAATAATAATAATATTGATAATGATGATGACATTTATTAAGCACTTACTAAGTGCCAAGCACTGTTTTCTTAATTCTTTACTTCAGCCTGATAGAGTAATGAGAAGGTTTCCTTAAAGTGTTAGTACTCGTGCTACACTAATACAGGTAAAAAAATCACTGGAAGTTATATTCCTAATTTTTTTAAATACTGGAACTCTTTCTAGGTGTTAGAGTTCATGCATCTCTCAGTGGGTCTCACAACTTTCAGAATAATTGCCTTCTCCATGGATCTAACTGATGATCAAAATTGTATTCCAAATAACATATGTAAAGCATATTAAATGATAATAATGATGATGACATTTAATAGTCCCTAGTCTAAGATACATTAAAACATGGATGTTTCAGTTTGTTCACGTGCTTGATACATTTCAAAATTTATCGTGGTAGAGGTACAAGTACTGATTAAAACTCCAGGTTTTCTGATAGAGCGGAGAAGCAGTGTGGCCTAGTCAGAAGCAGCGTGGCCTAGTGGAAAGAGCATGGGCCTAGGAGTCAGAGGTCACTTATCTGCTGTGTGACCTAGGGCAATTCACTTCACTGTGCCTCAGTTACTTCACCCATAAATCAGGGATTAAGACTGTGAGCCCTATTATCGACCCCAATTATCTTGTACCTACCCCAGAGTTTAGCACAGTGCCTGGCACATAGGAAGTGCTTAACAAATACATTTAAAACAAAAGAAAAACTAGGGCAGATCCTATGGATTCAAATGTTTACTAGTGGCATTTTTAGTTTTAGACAATGCAATGCAATTCAGGAAAGTTACATTTTAATGACTGAGAAGAAATTAAGGAAGTTTTTAGATATGCACTGTAGGATTTGTCCATTTTAAATGCTTCCTAGTTAATGTTTTACTTTCAAAAGAGAAAAAATAGCTGGCATAATATCAATTGAGTAACCATGAAAATTTGTTGAGTAGTTACTAAGAGCAAAGCAGTAATCTGAGCATTTGGAAAAATACCCCACAAACAAAACACAGGTTTATCTTATCTCCATCAGAACACTTTGTTACCTCTTGATGTCTGTTTATTTTCTAGTATGGAAAGATAAATCCCAAAGCATTAGAAAAATTCAAAGGCCAAAATGTACAGGGTTCCTGTCTAATTTGTTATACAGCTTTAGCTTCATTAGCATTTCAATCAATCATATTTATTGAGCGCTTACTGTGTGTAGAGCACTGTACTAAGCACTTGAGAAAGTACACAGAACTATGTAACGGCCCATTCCCTACCCACAACGAGTTTCCTCCACTTAGCTCCTCTGCCAACAGTTTCTCAAGCTCTGAATGGGAATACACCTAAAACAATTGAAATTTTGAAGACTCAGGCCTCTGAAAGTTTAGGTTTTCAATAAGGTGAAAAAAACCTATGCTAACAGGGCAGTTAAATGTGAATGACATGAGTAAATTAGGTTTTAATTTTTATCATTGAAAGATCTGAGTTCTAGTGCTGGCTGCTGTGAGAACTTGGGCAAGTCTCTTAACTTCTCTGTGCCTCAGCTTGTTTTGTCTTATGCCATCAAGTTGTCTCCGACCCATAGCGACACCATGGACACATCTCTCCTAGAATGGCCCAACTCCACCTGCCATTGGTCTGGTAGTGTATCCATATAGTTCTCCTGGTAAAAATATGGAAGTGGTTTATCATTGCCTCCTTCGGTGCAGTAAAATTGATTCTCCACCCGCGACTCTCTCCCATGCCGCTGCTGCCCAGCACAGGGGTGATTTGACTTGTAGCAGTTTGCCTTACACTTTCTAGCCACTGCCAAGCTAGGAATGGAATGGATATGCCTGTGCTTGACTCTTCCTCCCATGGTTGAGACTGGTAGAGTACTGGAAACTCTCCAGGTGTGACCCTGAGTGAGTGTGCCTCAGTTATCTCATCGATAAAATGGGGATTAAGGCTGTGAGCTGCACGTGGGACAGGTACTGTGTCCAACCTGATTATTTTGTACCTACCCCAGTGCTTACAAGAGTGCCTGGCACAGAGTAAGCACTTAACAAATACCTTAAAAAACATATCCACTTCAGAACTTAGCCCTTTCCTGTGGTTGAGCAAAAGCGTGTAATGCTGATCCAAATTTTGGTAGATCATGGCTGTTACGGAGAAGTGTTGTGGAGCAGGGGTCTGGGAGTCAGAAGATCTGGGTTCTAATCCCAGTTTCACCACTTTAAGGCTGGGTAACCTTCAGTAAGTCACTGTGTCTCATTCATTCATTCAATCAATAGTATTTATTGAGCACTTTCTGTGTGCAGAGCACTGTACTAAGCGCTTGGGAAGTACAAGTTGGAAACAAATAGAGACGGTCCCTACCCAACAGAGGGCTCACAGTCTAGAAGGGGGAGACAGAGAACAAAACAAAACATATTAACAAAATAAAATAGAATATGTACAAGTAAAATAAATAAATAAATAAATAGAGTAATAAATACATGCAAACATATATACATATATACAGGTGCTGTGGGGAAGGGAATGAGGTAAGGAGGGGGGGATGGAGAGGGAGGAGGGGGAGAGGAAGGAGGGGGCTAAGTCTGGGAAGGCCTCCTGGAGGAGGTGAGCTCTCAGTAGGGCCTTGAAGGGAGGAAGAGAGCTAGCTTGGTGGATGTGTGGAGGGAGGGCATTCCAGGCCAGGGGGATGACGTGGGCCGGTGGTCGACGGCGGGACAGGTGAGAACGAGGCACGGTGAGGAGATTAGTGGCAGAGGAGTGGAGGTTACGGGCTGGGCTGTAGAAGGAGAGAAGGGAGGTGAGGTAGGCGGGGGCTAGGTGATGGACAGCCTTGAAGCCAAGGGTGAGGAGTTTCTGCCTGATGCATAGGTAGATTGGTAGCCACTGGAGATTTTTGAGGAGGGGAGTAACATGCCCAGAGTGTTTCTGGACAAAGACAATCCGGGCAGCGGCGTGAAGTATGGATTGAAGTGGGGAGATAGAGGAGGATGGGAGATTGGAGAGGTGGCTGATACAGTAGTCAAGACGGGATAGGGTGAGAGCTTGAACGAGCAGGGTAGCTGTTTGGATGGAGAGGAAAGGGCGGATCTTCGCAATGTTGCGGAAGTGAGACCGGCAGATTTTGGTGACGGATTGGATGTGAGGGGTGAACGAGAGAGCGGAGTCAAGGATGACACCAAGGTTGCGGGCTTGTGAGACGGGAAGGATGGTAGTGCCGTCAACAATGATGGGAAAGTCAGGGAGAGGGCAGGGTTTGGGAGGGAAGACAAGGAGTTCGGTCTTGGACATGTTGAGTTTTAGGTGGCGGGCAGACATCCAGATGGAGATGTCCTGAAGGCAGGAGGAGATGCGAGCCTGGAGGGAGGGGGAGAGAGCAAGGGCAGAGATGTAGATTTGGGTGTCATCAGTGTAGAGATGATAGTTGAAGCCGTGGGAGCGAATGAGGTCACCAAGGGAGTGAGTGTAGATTGAGAACAGAAGGGGACCAAGAACTGAACCTTGAGAAACCCCTACAGTAAGGGGGTGGGAAGGGGAGGAGGAGCCTGCAAAAGAGACTGAGAATGAATGACTGGAGAGATAAGAGGAGAACCAGGAGAGGATGGAGTCTGTGAAGCCAAGGTTGGATAGCGTGTTGAGGAGAAGGGGGTGGTCCACAGTGTTGAAGGCAGCTGAGAGGTCGAGGAGGATTAGGATAGAGTATGAGCCATTGGATTTGGCAAGCAGGAGGTCATTGGTGACCTTTGAGAGGGCAGGTTCCGTGGAATGTAGGGGATGGAAGCCAGATTTGAGGGGGTCGAGGGGAGAGTTGGTGTTGAGGAATTCGAGGCAGCGCGTTTACATGACTCGTTCAAGCAGTTTGGAAAGGAATGGTAGGAGGGAGATGGGGCAATAACTAGAAGGTGAGGTGGGGTCAAGAGAGGGATTTTTTAGGATGGGAGAGACATGGGCATGTTTGAAGGCAGAGGGGAAGGAATCAGTGGAGAGTGAGAGGTTGAAGATGGAAGTTAAGGAGGGGAGAAGGGATGGAGCAAGAGATTTCATGAGATGAGAGGGAATGGGGTCAGAAGCACAGGTGGCTGGAGTAGCACTTGAGAGGAGGGAGGAGAGCTCCTCTGTGGATACTGCTGGGAAGGATGGGAGAGTAGCAGAGAGCGTTGAGACCCAGGGGACTGGAGAAGCTGGGGGAGTGACTTTGGGGAGGTCAGACCTGATGGATTTAATTTTGTTAATGTAGTAGGAGGCCAGATCGTTGGGGGTGAGGAATGGAGGAGGGGGAGGAACTGGGGGCCTGAGAAGGGAGTTGAATGTATGGAACTGAATGAATGAATGAATGAATGATCTCCCATCCTCCTGTCTCTCCCCACTTCAATCTATACTTCACGCTGCTACCCGGATCATCTTTGCGCAGAAATGCTCTAGGCATGTTACTCCCCTCCTCAAAAATCTCCAGTGGCTACCAATCAACCCACGCATCAGGCAAAAACTCCTCACTCTCAGCTTCAAGGCTCTCCATCAGTCAATCAATCAATCATATTTATTGAGCGTTTACTGTGTGCAGAGCACTGTACAAAGTGCTTGGGAAGTACAAGTTGGCAACATATAGAAACAGTCCCTACCCAACAGTGGGAGACAGAGAACAAAACCAAACATACCAACAAAATAAAATAAATAGAATAGATATGTACAAGTAAAATAAATAGAGTAATAAATATGTACAAACATAGATACATATATACAGGTGCTGTTGGGAAGGTAATGAGGTAAGATGAGGGGGATGGAGAGGGGGACGAGGGGGAGAGGAAGGAAGGGGCTCAGTCTGGGAAGGCCTCCTGGAGGAGGCCATCACCTCGCCCCCTCCGCCATCTCCATCACCTCACCCCCTCCTACCTCACCTCCCTTCAGTTTCAGTTTCCCTTTCAGTCTCCCTTTCAGTTTCTTCATCTGTAAAATCAATCAGTCAATGGTATTTATTAAGTGCTTACTGTGTGCAGAGCATGGTACCAGGCACTTGGGAAAGGACAGTAGATCAGAGTTGATAGACACGTTCCATGTCCACGAGTTTTCAGTCTAATGTGAGACACAGTCATTAATACAAATAAATAATTTACAATATATAATCTATGGATATGTACAACAGTGTTGTGGAACTGAAGTTGGGGCAAATATCAAATGCCCAGTGTTCTCCCTTTCCCTTAGACGGTGAGGTGGGGGGGTACTGTGTCTGACCTGATTAGCTCAAATCTACCCCATTTCTTGGCAAAATGCTTGGCTTCTATGAAGCATGTAACAAAAAACACAGGTGTTATGATTATTATGATTATCTTCATGATGGCAGAGAGCTCCAATGGGCTGTACTTTGCCCTTTTAAGCTCAGCAATGTGAGATTCTGGGTTTCAAGTCACAATGATAAATGTTGACACTTCCAAGTCATGTGAGCAGTGACAGAAGTTAACAATCTCAGAGGTGTCTGAGGCTTTGTACTGCCGTTTCAAGAGGGTGGAACAATGGCAAGCTGAGACATAATGCAAGACTAGGAACACAATCTGTAAATGTGAATTGTCTCCTTTCTCTCCTTTTGGATTCTCTCTTTCTTGACCCCCAGGATTTTTTTTTCATGGTGTTTGTTAAGCATTAACTATGTGCCAGGCACTGTTCTAAGTGCTGGGGTAGATATAAGCTATCAGGTTGGACACAGTCCATCTCCCACATGGAGATAGAAGGAGTGTGGCATAGTTAGAAGCAGCATGGCATAGTAAATAGAACAAGGGCCTGGGAGTCAGAAGGTCATGGGTTCTAATCCCAGCTCTGCCACTTGTCTGTTGTGTGATCTTGGGCAAATAACTTCACTTCTCTGTGCCTCAGTTACCTCATCTGTAAAATGGGAATTGAGATCCTGAGCCCCATGTGGGAGAGGAACTCTGTCCAACTCGATTTTGCTTGTATCCACTTATAACAGTGCCTGGCACATAGTAAGTGCTTAACAAATACCACAGTTATTATTATCACTATGTGAGGCTTGCACTCTTAATCTGTACTTCTAGTTGTGGGACAGTGGTAAAAAGAAAGCAGCGTTCCAGTAGAGGCAGAAGGAAAATGTTCCCTTGATGCCGTGGTTCTGCTAAATCCCTGGACGTGCCCATGAACGATGAACAGTTTGGGAGTTTGGCAAGGGAAAAAGTCCCTTGCAGTAAGTTCTTCCTTGGGTGTATGCGGGTGATTGTTATTCCTCTCAAACAATTCCAGGTTGTGGAAAGGAGACTCAGAATCAATTTGCATACTCAATTTCCATTCTGTTAACTCCAAAAATTCTTTATCTAAATGTGGAACTGTGGAACATGACAATTATTTCATCCTTGGAGGCAAATGGATCAATTTTATTTCAATATTCTCACATCAGTGTGGTACTATGGTAGACGCTGCTTAATGGTGAGAAGCGGCTTGGCTTAGTGATCATGGGCCTGGGAGTCAGAAGGACCTCGGTTCTACTCCTGACTCTATCACCTGTATGCTGTGTGACCTTGGAGAAGTGACTTAACTTCTCTGCCTCAGTTATCTCATCTGTAAAATGGGGGTTAAGAGTGGGACAGGAACTGTGTTCTATTT
Organism: Tachyglossus aculeatus; assembly: GCF_015852505.1. Taxonomy (NCBI): domain Eukaryota; kingdom Metazoa; phylum Chordata; class Mammalia; order Monotremata; family Tachyglossidae; genus Tachyglossus; species Tachyglossus aculeatus. The sequence goes on along the minus strand of NC_052079.1, from coordinate 28,537,765 downwards.
ATTATAAATATATTATTTAATATAATTTAATATAAACATATTATATTAAAATTATACATATATGTATTTATGTTTGTTATGTTTATTAATATTAAAGTTTGTTGTGGACAGGGAATTCATCTGTTATATTGTTATATTGTACCCTCCCAAACGTAGAGTTCTCTGCACATAGTAAGTGCTCAATAAACATGAGTGACTGACTATACCTTCAGTGTCTTCATCTACAGAATGAGGATCACAGTGGACATACTTCACAAAAGGCTTCCTGATTTACAGACAGAAGATTTGGAAGAAGGAAAGGGATTTTCTTCTCTATCTAGGTCACTAAACTTAAATGCAGTGAAAGAACATTATTTTTCTGCTTTATGTAATATAAACACTGGATGTGAGATCAATAAAACTTGAATCTGCCTATTGTATTTCCAAGGAAATGCAGTTTATACAAATTTATTGTTTTAAATCATAGGTCAAAAAACATCTCCCACAAAGAAGCTCATGACAGACATTCCTGAAAGAGATTTTTAAACCCACAACTTTGAGACAAAAAAGGCCTAAACCCCTAAATTAGGTATGCAGTCTTGGCAGTAGCCTCTAGGGCGTTCTTTCCTGTTGAGTGATTATGTAGCCTGAATCTTTTGTTGTTCTCATTTTGAACAGAAGCTGTCATACTGAGACTGAGCATTCTAAGGGAAAGGCCTAAAGTAATAGAAGTTAGGAAAAAAAACAATAGAATGAACTTAGTAAATAAAGTGACATGGATTTTCTGTTCTCAACGGTTCTTCTCAATAGAACTGAACATTCATTTGTAGATTTCTTTCATTCATAGATCAGATGTTTAGATTGGTCATATGGTCTTCCTTTGAAAATGTGCAGCTGATGATGAAATTGTTATTTCAGAATACCTTGGACTCCTGTAAGATTAAGTGGTTTGGCTAAAATTATCTTTGGTAGATGGTAGGAAAGAAGTCAGTGAGCATTTGGATATTTAGAACAGAATATCCCCTCTGAAATATGAACATAAAAGCCCAGTGAGAGACAATATCAAAATATGAGACCATGTTTTTGTGCTTTCTACTAAAGGTAGAAAGTTGTATCTCATTGGAATATTGGAGAGAAACCCAAACATTTCTCAAGAAAAAAAGTCCTGAGTTTCAGGACACCAGCTTCATGTGTGCAATTATATGAAGGAGTTTTGTGTTTGACCTTTACAATCGGAAAAGGACAAAGGAAGCATTCCAAGTAATTATCAATAGAATACCTTGAAAGTAAATTGCTCGTTGAAGACAGGGTTAAGAGTTTTTCTGTGGACTTTGGTCTCAAATTTCTTCTTCTTATCAGGCAGCAGAAACACTTTGACATAAGGATCAGAGGTACCTCCCATATCTAAAGCAGGCAGTTCAGCTGCCTGAATAATCCCTACCATAAGCTGAAATGAGAGACACAAAATGCAGAAGGGAATATTAAATACACAGTTTGGCAAAAAAAAAATCTGTTCACAAATGCCATTATTTACTGTTATTTCTATCTTGTCTTTTTTGGGGGATGCTTCTTTTCGTTTAATAAACTTCCTCCCTGGTAGGATTCTGAACAGGGAAGGCGAATTAAGAGACGCTATACACTTCAGAAACCCAATTATGGCAGATGCTGTCGCTAGGACGGCTGGTTGTAAGCACAAAAGAGGCTTTTAAAAGACTGCTGATTACAGTTCAATATGGAATTCATATTTATAAAAGGACTGCAATCAAATAACTTTCCAGTTGCTACAGTCGCTTGTGCATTATTTTTCCTGTGGGGCATGATTTTTAAATGGAAAATAAAATGTTTAACAATCATAAGTTTGTAATTATAACTATGGAATTTCTATCCTTACCAACCCCCCAGAAAGCCAGTTAAATGCAAATTTCTTCAAAAATGTACAGCATTTTTGGTTAATTAGATCTTTCAGTCTTTTCACATTTGACCTTCACTCTTGTGCAAACATCTGGTGGCAATTCTTTTTAGTTACAGAAAAATGAATATTTTCTCCTAAACTGGATGTTTAAAATTGGGATAGGGAATCAAAGTAAATTGGAGTTAAAATGACTACAGCTTTTCAGAATAGGCTTGGTTGCAACCTCCAAAGTTCTGCCCCTTTTTACAGTTTATCTTTCAAATTCACAAAGAAACTGTAGGTATACTAAATAAATTTATGCACTGTTGAGTGCATTCCTGAAGATTACCCATGCCTGTCTTCTTTTGAGTGCAGATAAAAGATGTTGTTAGGTCTAAAGGTACAGGCATGATCCTTTAAGGTCTCTCTACTGTTAAGCTCTCTGCACTTTTAGGTTGGAATGAAGAAGAAGATTCAATCTTCAATAAGGACAAATTTCCTTTGTGCTTTAAACAAATAATATTTTTAGGTGCACAACAGTTGATCAATATAGACAGTTATGAAAAAATGTTGTTTCACTTTTTACAGATAATTACTTTTAGGAAGTAAACTGTCCCTTCACCAGTTAATTAAAAAAACAAATGAAAAAAACCAACTCTCTGAAATTTCCATGAGCAACTCTGTCTCCTCTTGACCTTCTGTGTTTGTCAGAAAATATAATTGGAACAGGTATTTTCCCTCAAACCTGATTATTCTGGAAATCATAATCCAGGGAATACTGGAGTTTCCCAAGCTTCTCCTCTTCTTTGGGTTCTTCTTTCTCTTCTCCATCAGTAAGTCCGGTTTCAGCATCATCATCCTTAAGGGCCTACAGAGGGTAAATGGATCAAAAATAAATTTGATTAATTTGCCTTTGAACAAAATTAGGCAATGCCTGGAGTTCTATACCAATTAGTTAAAAGTAAGCACTAAAATGACTAGAATTTCAATTTGTCTAGCCTAGCTCACTCTCTCTCTCTCTCTCTTTAATACATATTTTATATAGTCCTTGTAAAAATGTAAATTTTATGTATATAAATACCTTGTAAAAACAATCTTCCAATAATTTCTAAGCCATATATATACCCATATAGTTTAGAAATTATTTTGTATTCAAATAATTGCATTATTTTCATAAATTTCTCAATGATGTATATATGCATAGACACACACATATATATAGTTTAGAAATTATTTAAATTTTGTTTCTATAAAGAATTTTTTTCTTCACCAGAAGGTGATAAGAAACTACTGAATTGAGGGGAAAACATTTCCTGGGATATTACAAGCAGTTGATTTAAAACTATTCTAGAACATAAAAGTCATGAGCATAAATTGACATTTTAAAATCTGTACTAATCAAATCTGACTTTACAGAAGCAAAGTGTAGACTGGACATGCTACTAACTAGGCAAGATCACATCCATTCAGATGGTAGATAATTAAAGGTCTAATATTGTGCATGCACAGAAATTAAAAGAAAGTTATGGGCTCTTGCAGCAGTATTTGCTATATTAAAAAAGATAGTCATATGCATGAGTACTGAAAAGATGATAATTTACAAAGTAATCATATTTATTTGTAATGGATATGGAAACAGATAATACTATGCTATCAGCTAGTACATTTTGAAAACAAAGGCATTCATCCCAATTCCAATTTATTTTCATAAAAGCTATGTAAAAGCTCGGTTGAACTAAATTGATGAGGTTTACATTTCTTAAATTTGAAGAGAATGACACAACATTTTTGTTGATATTGAAAATCCAACTTAAACATTATAATAATATTCCAGAGATTTTTGGAGGGTCTAGTCTATATAACTGAAAACTCCAGTTTGCATCACATAATACTAGGAAGCAAAAGTTTTCCTTTAAGAAAAATAGTCCAAATGTTTTTCTTTGTTTAACAGTTTATCATAAAGTGAATAAGGTCAATATAAAAATAACCATAATGTGCCAGATAATTGAATTTGATATTCCAGATGCAGGCATGAAATCTTAGCTATGTTTAATTTTTTAATGGAATTAATTGAAAATGTTTTTCCCATAGCTGGGCATATTTGAACTCCATAATTTAAAGAGTCATTTATGTATTTTAGGAAATCCTGCAATGTGGTTAGCTAAGAGAAGGGTTTCAGGACCTGGGCGATAGAGGGATATATATCTGTGAAGTCCAATCTGGGATACCATAAATCTTCAGTGTGAATTTCATTCTGATATAATGTCTCAAACACTTGAGCTCTGATACTGAAATGATAAGGCAGACTCAATCACTCAATGCTAAGTATATTGGTATGTATGGATACTCTGTAGAAGCAAATAATCTGTTTTTTAGCAAAAAAAAAGCACCCTGAAATTCTTTTTTTTTGGTGGGGGGGTTTAGGAGGAGAGGACCATGATGTCTAAGACACTAGTAAACAAGTCAGTCACTCATGCTTGTAAGGAAATAAACATGCAAAACATTCTAATATATAGAAATTTGAGAAGGCATATATAGATAAATATATATAAATCTAAAAATTTAAGAAAATGTGTGTATATATATGTATATTTAAAATGACTTAGTGCATCTTGATCCAGTGGAATTACCAGCTATGTTAATGTTCTACAGAGTTTATCATGATTAAAACAAATTTTGGTCCCTAACTGAGCAAGTTAAATTAAATAGACATGGTCCCTGCAAGGGATATCACTTAATAATTGAAGGGGAAAAATAGTGAAGAAAATCAAATTGTTTCATTCTACTTCACTAAAAGTTTAGAGCACCTTAACAGGAATTGGATTTTTGCAATCCATTAAGACAGTGACAACAGAGGCAGCTTTTATTTCCCACTTTTCCTGTACTCCCTTCTCCCTTCTGCAACACTTATGCACAGTGATCTGCACCTTTTAAATACTTGATAATCATCCATCCTCAGCCCCACAGCATTTATGTACATATCTATAAGTTATTTTAATGTTTGCCTTCCCTCCTAGATGGTAAATGTCTTGCGGGCAGGGATGATGTCTCCCAAGGACTTAGTACAGTGCTCTGCACACATTAAGTACTTAATGAATTGATTCACTGATTAATATTCCAGATTCACTAACCCGCCTAACTTTGGAGGCATTTTAAATTCTGATCATGTCCTAAAATGACACAATAAGTAACCTTAAAAGAGTTGATTTGGTTCATATATCTAATAAAGATTTTTTCCCCAATTTGAGGGCTGTTGAGCTGTGACCCTGAAACAGAAGTCAGTGACATTTTAATTTAAAAAAAAGTAACCGATGTGGTCCTGGTCTTTGGGTCAAAATTAAAATTTTGCAGAAGGATCTTCTCAAATCTCTCCTTGGATAAAACTGGGAAATGTTTTAGAAGGCACAGTATTCTTAGTGGGAGTGCCTGAGACAGAATCCTTTTCATTCCTGATCCCAAAATCTTTGTGACTGGAGCTAGGCTCATATGTTTTTCACTCTATCATCGTCTTCATCATCAAAAGACTGATCTATGAACCTGAAAAATGAAACTTTTACATTCATAACGTAGTGCCTAGAGTTAGTTTGAATTAATTTATGGAGCTTAGTGGTTTGAGTTGGAAGAAGAGTAGGAAACAGAAATATGGGCAGGGATTCAACCACATCAGGATCCCATGCATGTTGAAGAAATATTTAAATATTTGGCTATAACTACAAGTTACCAGAGTTGTGCCTGTGCAAAATTACTTCAGAATGTAGGTGATTGTATATGGAGCCTCCTTACTTCATAGAGAAGCAGCAGGGCTCAGTGGAAAGAGCAAGGGCTTTGGAGTCAGTGGTCATTGGTTCAAATCCCGGCTCCATCAACTCTCAGCAGTTTGACTTTGGGCAAGTCACTTAACTTCTCTGTGCCTCAGTTACCTCATTTGTAAAATGGGGATTGACTGTGAGCCCCCTGTGGGACAACCTTGTAACCTCCCCAGCACTTAGAACAGTGCTTTGCACATAGTAAGCGCTTAATAAATGCCATTATTATTATTATTATTTGAAGGATGATAGATTGTTTTTCTCTAGACTACTGAAAAGTCTCCTAGTGGGCAAAAATTCTGGGCATTAATGGGAGAAAGATGTCCAAATGGTAGGAGCACGCAAGCATCAGATCTAGCACACAGAGGAATCCTTATTAACATTTTAAGTTTGACCTGCCTTATCTATTTGGGTGAACAGCAGAACTGGAATCTAGAACTCTGAAAAGGAACAACTTCGTATCTTATTAAAAAAGCTTTGATGGAAGCATTGACTATTTTAAGACTGAAGGCACTAGGAAATTTACTTCTGGAGGACGTCCACTGCTTTCTTGTAAGATTTGGTTTTTAACACTTTTTGTGGGGAGACAGTGTGGCTAAAAAGATTCAAATCTGAGGTTTCACCTTGTTTCACTAAAATGACCCATTTCTGGTTTTAAATACTTGTTTAAAATCTCTCTCCTAACTGACCACTTACATATCTAGTTTTCAGAATAATGGAGTTTGAAATATCTGAGATATTTAATCTCCTCCTTCCTAGGTGCTTTGTGACCTAATGAAAGTTACAGGCTCATATATGCAATTATTCTGTGAGAAATAGGGCCAAATTTTGGATAATTTTTTCAATGCCACTGTTCATCATTGAAGTGATTAAGTCTTCGTTTCCCAAAGGCTGATCTTAAGCAAGACATTTTCTGTACCAATGCAGTCAATTCAGACTCATTAAATCAGCAGCTATTATAGTGTCTCTTGAGCAGAGTTCTTTTTTTTTCCCTTGGAAAGAAACATCAGGTGAGAAAATAAAGAGGGCTGGGGACACTGATAAAGCAACATAATGGAGGTAGTTCAGATATTTATGTACCAACTCAGTTTTTGGTGCATAACCTTTGGCCTGTATTTAAATTAGATACTAACTGGTCATTAAAAGTCCCATCAGACTGGTTTCTTGAAAAATTGCATTGCTTAGATAGAGATTTGATAAATGCATAATAAAAGGAAGCCATCAGCTCTTTGCCACAAAGAAGGGAATGGCAGCAGCTTCTCATGAATGAATGAATCAAACCATCAGTGGTTTTTATTGAGCACTTGTCTTTTGCAGAGCACTGTACTAAATGCTTGGGAGAGTAACAGTACAATAACATTGGTGGTAGATAGGATCCCTGCTTCCCTGCCAATCCAGTGGGGGAAGTAGATAAAAAATAAGAGGCAGAATATTAGAATAGGTAAATTTGAATTCCTGCATATTGAAACCCAATGTTCCCCCTCAAGCATTCTCCCTCTATTGAAATCCCCGCAAATGGAAGGATGTTACTAAGGCCCTCCCCTTCCCAACAGTTTGGAGTGTGGGATGGAGAATATAGGGAATGAGCTTTGGGGTGACAGAATTGGGGTTTAGCCAGATTTCAACTCACAACTTGAGCTTCCTGGTATAATCTATTAAATACATTAGTAATGGGGAAAATGAGAATTTTGTAAAAATCAATTTAGTTCACCCTTCTGGTGTCTATCAGAACTACATGGAAATCTCAGCTGAAGAGAACACCAGGCATTAGAATTTTAGACTAGATGTGTTTAAATAGCCAAATAAACCTACCGCAAGTGACAATCCAGAACAGTCATGAGACACAATACAGATAAGGAGGACATAGAAGGAAGAAATCAAAATTAAAACATCCACACACAAACATCAGTTAAAAACCATGGAGAAATGACCATTTTAATAGCTAACACATTTTGTAAAACATTTAATCTATGATTCATTATTCACTTGCATTTTAAATGCTCTTAAATTTCAAATAAATTAAATCTATCAAATTTATACACTTCAATGTGTGAAAATATAAACTCTATTTCCAAGTTATCCCACACCTTACCAAATCATGTTTGAAATTCTCTGGGGAAGAAAATGCTACTAAATGAGTCTCTATGAGTACTGAAAATTATATTTGTATGAGTCATTTAACAAGACATGCACTAGAAATTCAATAGCTCAACTCATTCTGATGAACATTCTTATGTTAAACAGCTTCATAACCTAAATACTCTTCCTCTCAGTTAATTTACCAACTATTTGAAACAAACAGTACTTTATAAACCAAAGCATTTGGATTATGCTCGTATTGTAATCTTTTTGAAAGTCTGTAGAAAAAGTTTTCTTTCAAAGTCACTGAAGATTGAAGATAATTCTACTTTATTCCCATGCAATTTAAAGATACCAAACTGATGATTGGAATATTATTGAAAAAAACTGTCCATTCAGTTCTTGAACAAATGCAGAACCTGATGGCCACTTGGAGAAAAAAGAAAGAAATGTCTACTAATCTAAATGTTTGCCTAATGGCCACTTGGAGAAAAAAAAAAGAACTATTAATCTAAATGTTTTTGAAAAGAAATCCATTTTTGTTTTCTAAATGAATAATTTCTGTCTGCACACTTATTTGTTTATAAATAATACAGGTTCAATTCCATATTATCAGAGAGATTTTACTTAAAATAATTGAAAATATCATTTTGAATGCTGTAAATGCAAAATTGTTTAGAAGTAGTAGTCATTTTCAATGTTAACACTGCTACAGTTGTTTTTGAGCTTAGCAATAAATTGATGATTGAAATAAACTCATTTTGTTCATAAAAGCAGTAAATTGCAAATGCACAAATATCAGCAGTCACCTATATGCATTCACTGCATTTAAGATCTTGGTCATTTATCCAGGTCCTAACGAAGATTAAAAACACAACTTCATATACTAGAGGGATCAGTGTTACATCAAACAGAAGAAATTCCACAAAGAATATATAAATGTATATATCATTTGTGCTAGGATGAAATAAGATATCAACGAACCCTATAAACTCTGTATCTTTCAACTATGACTAGTATTATTTCTGAGTGCTTAACAAATGCCATCATTATTATTGAGAAGCAGCGTGGCTCAGCAGCAAGAGGCCGGGCTTGGGAGTCAAAGGTCATGGGTTCTCATCCTGACTCTGCCACATGTCTGCTGTGTGACCTTGGGTAAGTCACTTTACTTCTCTGAGCCTCAGTTACCTCATCTGGAAAATGGGGATGAAGACTGTGAACCCCACATGGGACAACCTGATTACCTTGTATCCCCTCCCAGCGCTTAGAACAGCGCTTCGCACATAGTAAGCGCTTAACAAATGCCATTATTATTATTATTATTATTAATTTGTCACTGATACAAATTGTGATTTTTTTTAAAGTTTATTTGTGATACCTGGGAATAAGTCATAAAATAAGGGCTGTGTGATATCCTGTCTGAATAGGAAATATTCCACACAATTTTATGAATTGCTTTCTTTCTAATTTATTTGAATTGTACATGAAAACAGTGTCAGGCCCACTATCCCAACGTAGAGGAATCAAGCAAGTTTTCATACAGAATTTCAGTTCCTTTTGTTATATTAATTATGGAAATATTTTTCTAGTTCTGCATGGAGAGTATGATTTTAGTTAAGTACATGTGAATGGGCTCAAACAACGATTAAAAACTGTTGGAAAATGCATCTCAAACTGAAATCAGAACTGTACCTTTCTGATACCAATGGAACAGAATATGTAGGGAGCCTAGAATGAGCAATTGTATGACTGCATTTTAATCAATTTTACTTGAAAGCAACATCTCTACAGTGTGCCAAAAATAGAAAAGGGAAAAGAGATGATTGGGGTGCCTTGGGGTGTAGCATCCAAGATATGCTCAACAGCATGTATCATCACTGGTTGCTTGTACTCTTACAGTTAAAAGAGTACAATGGATTACACATGCAGAAATTAATATTTTGAAGATATTTAAAAAATCCAACTCTAAATAATGTGACACATGTTCAAAAAGTGTTTACAATCTTGCTGTTATAACATAAGATTCAGGTGTGAGAATTCTATCAAATACGGAGATGCATTGTTCTGTTTCGTCATTGTGCCTTAGTGAAAGGAGCACAGGTCTAATAGGAGATTTAGATTTAGATCCCAGCTCTGCCATTTGCCTTCTATGTGACTATGTCACTCAACTTCTCTTTTGCCTCGGTTTCTTCTTTTGTAAAATAGGGATTGAATTCCTGTTCCCCTTCTCCCCTTGAATGTGAGCTCCAGATGAGACGGGTACTATGTCTAACCTGATATTCTTGTCTCTATCCCCAGTGCTTTAGTACAGTGCTTAGCACATAGTAAGTGCTTAACAAAAAATACCATAGTTATTATTAATCTATTCCTCCTGAACATAATTCCTCACTAATAACTCTTCCAGAAGCCAATAACAGCCTCTATTCCTATAAGAGACTTAGTGCTTTGGTTAACTATTGAAATAGCTTTAAAGGAGATTTGTTTAAAAGATGGTTAATTCATTTATTCATATTAATATCTGTCTCACCTTTTAGACTCTAAGTTCATTACATGCAGGGAATGTGCCTGCCATTTCTGTGGAATTGTACTCTCCCAAGCCTTTAGTACAATGCTCTGCACATAGTAAGTGCTCAATAAATATGATCAATTGATCTTCATTATTCTTCCATGTTTTTGGGTTCCAGGCTTCCCCACAATTTAAATTGTCTGGTTACCCAGAGTTGAGTGTCCCTTTTGTAGAGAGAAGGTTCAGACCATTCTGGAAATTGCACTCTCAGCTATATGACAGCAGCAAACTGTCCTCACAATTGGGTTAACCATGGACAATCCGAAGCAGAAACAGAGACAGTGACAGCTGGAACATCTAATAATAATAATAATAACAATAATAATGATGATTGTAGTATTTGTTAAGCACTTACTATGTGCCAGGCACTGTACTAAGTGCCGGGGTGCATAATAATAATATTCATGATAATAATAATGGTATTCTTTAAGTGCTTACTATGTGCCAGGAACTGTACCAAGCCCTGGGGTGGATACAAGGAAATGGGGTTGGACACAGTCCCTGTCCCATGTGGGGCTCACAGTCTCAATCCTCATTTTACAGATGAGGTAAATGCGTTACAGAGAAATGACATGACATGCCCAAGGCCACACAGCAGACAAGGGGGGGAGCTGGGATTAGGACCCATGACTTTCTGACACACAGGCCAGTGCTCTATCCACTACACCATACTGCTTCTCATCTCTTCCTGGCCTGCCTGAGCCAGTAACATCTGGAGTATCTGATTGGCCTTATGTAGATATGTAGATATGGAATTAAATGCTTACCTGAACCTTGACTTTTCCGTGTGTTGTGGGAAAACAAGGCTAAAGCAAGGCTAAAACAAGGCTAAAAGCAATTGATTTTCTGCTGGTTAAAATACATTTATGATTTATGATCAAATTGTCCAAGAAAATAAGCACTTTTCAATTCTTGTGAGCCAGGGGCAAAGTTAGATTCGATAAGATTTGAGAATATCAATTGATATGTTAGATTCGATATTCTCAAACATTCCTTCAGCACTTAACACAATGCTCTGAACAGAAAAGTAGCAGAGAAGCAGAGAGGAAAACAGAAAAGCAGTGTGGTTCAGTGGAAAGATTATGGGCTTTGGAGTCAGAGGTCATGGGTTCTAATCCTGACTCCCCCACATGTCTGCTGTGTGACCTTGGACAAGTCACTTAACATCTCTGAGCCTCAGTTAGCTCATCTATAAAATGTGAGTCCCACGTGGGACAACGTGATCACCTTGTATCCCCCCAGTGCTTAGAACAGTGCTTTGCACATAGTAAGCGCTTAACGAATGCCATCAAAAAAAAAGTAGCAAATGTCATAGATTATAATAATAGTACTAAAACCATGAATCTAAACAACTTTGCCTGTGCCTGGATATTTCAGTCCATAGAGGGGAATAACTTTTAAAACTTCTGTCATCGGATTGCTATTATTTTCTGTCAGTAACCATTCAAAATCGTTTTTTTCCCCCGCAGATCCATGTTATAATAGTCTATTCTCATACTGAAAAGAATATTTTGAGGCCATTTTAAATTGAAGTTCATATTGAGAAAATGAGGCCAAATATTTAGACACTTCTCTCCTGTCTATTCTAAGGATTATGTTACAAATATTCTGAAGCAGTCTCATTGAGAATGCTTGCATCAGGAGACTTAAAGCCCTGACACAAGCAACAGTTGTATTAACCAAGCTTGCCAGGGAGCCATTGGTGAAATAACAGCAAGAATCTTAAGGCTCTCTCTCTGAAAGAAACACTTCAAAAATTTAATGTTAATATAAAAACAAGACAAGCCCCCAAACAGAACTTGTACGTTACCTGATCTTTCATGGTTTTGCCTAAATCCTTTACATCTTTCATGTTTATGGCATTTTTCCCTCCCTTTTCCTTCCCCTTCTTCTTGTTCTTCTTTTTGAACAAACATTTCTTACAGATACAAAAGCAGCAGGTAAGAATTAACAGGACTGCTACTATGGCTATAGCTATTAAGGCCCATGGTGGTACTAGAACAAAACAGAAAGAGAAAACACAGAAAAATAAGTAAGTACAGTGATACAAACTTTTAAATAATTCATTTGGTTTAAAGGTTATTACTGTGCAGATTTGAAACACCAAGGCAGGAATAATATGTAAGCCAACGTTTACAGGTCTATCATCTATCCATTTTAACTATTTAAAATTCTCAGGAAATTTCTCTCTTGGAGTACTTATATTGAGTTGCACAGCAGAAACAGTTAGAATTTTCATTTCCTCTGATAAGAAATGATCCACATTATAAAAACGGATATTTGGGATAGGCATAAACATACTTGAATGGTATTGTATAATCAGGGAATATTGAACAGAGTGAGAAAAGATTTCAAAATATTCAACATATTTGGCATTTTTCTTCTATATTCAGAATCCTGTTATGAGATCAGGAATAATTTAGCAAAATATGGATTTCTAGAAATTAATCCTGTTTTAGAATTCAAGTTGTGGACAGTTGCAGAACCAAGGTATCAACAAATACCTTTCAGGCACAGACAAACCATCGGCATTTATAGACATTTAAAGTTGCCATGAGATCACCAGGATCCTGGTGGATGTCATATACTTATAACTAAACTAATTCCCCTTTATTTATGTCATTGAACAAAAAGCAGCTTCAAAACCTATAAAACTCCATTCAATATCGGGATAGTTTCTCATACCTATAGCTCTCTATCTATCTTGTTGACCCTGGAATTCACAACCAAAATACATTGCATAGTGTATTCTATAGTAATTTTATAATGATAGTCATTTTGTATCTGAAATTGATTCTCCTGATTTGACTCATGTGAAAGTCACTCAAAAAGGTATATATGTCTTTAAAATGACATAAGTAACACTGAATTGACCAGCACTTAGAACAGTGCTTTGCACGTAGTAAGTGCTTAACAAATGCCATATTCTTATTTTACTAGTTCAGAAGAAAGGTAATAGTGAAAGAAAATGAAGTAAGATTATTTTTTGACCATAGCCAAAGAGAGAGGAACACATGCTTTTAGGAAGTGATTCTATATATAGCCACTTGAAGCTAAAATAAAAATGGTAGAAATGAGTATATGTAACTTTCTTTAAAAAATGATGTTTCCTCAAGAATTCATTTTGCGCATGTTGTGTCCCATATTCTGAAAAGTTGAATTGTAAGTGTAAAATTGACAAATAACATTTTAAGCCAATTTTTCTTTTGGGAAACTTCTGTCCTCAATTGACTATGTTGGAAATTGACTACCGACATCTTCAGTAGGTAGAAAAAATGCCCTTTCAAGGAAGAAATTGCCGTTTTGTATTATAATTAACTGAAAAGCTTCTTTTGCTATAGTAATTGAAGTAAAAAAGGGAGTTGAAATATTTAAAGTCCATACTTCCCATAAGTTTTGTCACAAGTGTACTTTTTAAATTTGTTTAGACTCCCCTAATCTCCTAACCATTTGAGAAAACAGATCCTGTTTTCTTATAGATAGGAACTGGAGATGGAGAGATGAAGAACACTCAGCTGTTTGTGTGGAAATTTTTGTAAACAAAACAAAAAAATGGCTGCCCTCAGCCCACAACTTGATAAAGAAAGGCTTGTAGCTGAAACAATATTTGTGCTTCTTGGAACTAGACTAATAAAATGTTTGGCTGAAAATAGTATTGTTTTTGATATATATTTTGTTACTTTCTCAAAATTTCAACCAAACACAAGGAATTCACTGGGCATGCCTCAAAATACATACATTTCAGTAGGAGTGCCTCATTAATAAACCCTAACTGCTTGTCAAACAAAGCATTATAAATCAATTGGTTCTCCAATACACACCAGGTTTTGTTTCCTCAACTTGCTTATTCAATTTATTGATTTCTGCCCCCGTCTGTTTACACTTTATTCCTCAATTCATTACAACAGGGAAGAACAATCAGATGAAATCCAAATTTGCCAACTTCAAAGGTTGATTTCTGAATGTCATCAGTTAGATGAACATATCCAATCGATTTGAGCGTGTAGGTTGCATGCAGCTTGTTGATTGGCTTATATCTCCCTTCCCTGAAGCATGAGTGACCCCATTCACTGGCCTTCTGCCCCTTCCAGAGTACAACCTAGGGTGTCCATGGAGATCCCGGCACCATCTTTAAAACTGACAAAGCACTGGGCAGAGAGTAGATGTCAGTACATATACATAGCTGTAATTTTATTTTTCCCTTTGCTCTGCCCCCCTCCCAGACCCAAAACACTTATCAATCAATCGTATTTATTGAGCGCTTACTGTGTGCAGAGCACTGTACTAAGCGCTTGGGAAGTACAAGTTGGCAACATATAGAGACAGTCCCTACCCAACAGTGGGCTCACAGTCTAAAAGGGGGAGACAGAGAACAAAACCAAATATACTAACAAAATAAAATAAATAGAATAGATATGTACAAGTAAAATAAATAAATAAATTGAGTAATAAATATGTACAAACATATATACATATATACAGGTGCTGTGGGGATGGGAAGGAGGTAAGATGAGGGGGATGGAGAGGGAGACGAGGGGGAGAGAAAGGAAGGGGCTCAGTTTGGGAAGGCCTCCTGGAGGAGGTGAGCTCTCAGTAGGGCCTTGAAGGGAGGAAGAGAGCTAGCTTGGCGGATGGGCAGAGGGAGGGCATTCCAGGCCCGGGGGATGACGTGGGCCGGGGGTCGATGGCGGGACAGGCGAGAATGAGGCAAGGTGAGGAGATTAGCGGCAGAGGAGCGGAGGGTGCGGGGTGGGCTGTAAAAGGAGAGAAGGGAGGTGAGGTAGGAGGGGGCGAGGTGATGGAGAGCCTTGAAGCCGAGGGTGAGGAGTTTCTGCCTTACGCACAGATTGATTGGTGGCCACTGGAGATTTTTTAGGAGGGGAGTAACATGCCCAGAGCATTTCTGGACAAAGACAATCCAGGCAGCAGCATGAAGTATGGATTGAAGTGGGGAGAGACAGGAGGATGGGAGATCAGAGAGAAGGCTGATACAGTAGTCCAGACGGGATAGGATGAGAGCTTGAACGAGCAGGGTAGCGGTTTGGATGGAGAGGAAAGGGTGGATCCTGGTAATGTTGCGGAGCTGAGACTGGCAGGTTTTGGTGACGGCTTGGATGTGAGGGGTGAATGAGAGAGTGGAGTCGAGGATGACACCAAGGTTGCGGGCTTGTGAGATGGGAAGGATGGTAGTGCCATCAACAGAGATGGGAAAGTCAGGGAGAGGGCAGGGTTTGGGAGGGAAGACAAGGAGTTCAGTCTTGGACATGTTGAGTCTTAGGTGGTGGGCAGACATCCAGATGGAGATGTCCTGAAGGCAGGAGGAGATGCGAGCTGGAGAGAGGGGGAGAGAACAGGGGCAGAGATGTAGATCTGGGTGTCATCAGCGTAGAGATGATAGTTGAAGCCGTGGGAGCGAATGAGGTCATCAAGGGACTTATGTACATAACTGTAACTTCATTTCTCTGTATTGATGTCTGTCTTCCCCACTCTAGACTGTGAGGTAATTGTGGGCAGGGAATGTCACTGTTAATGTGGTATTGTACTTTCCCAAGCACTTAGTACAGTGCTCTGCACACAATAAGAGCTCGATAAATACAATTGAATGAATGAATGAATAAGTGTCAGGAGCCAAGCAGAGATCTGAGGACCATCAATATAGGCATGAATATGAATTTGGGGTTAATGTAACAAGAAGATCTCTCCTATCCTAAGCGCCGGGAACAAGAGTGAAGTCCTTGTCCAGGCAGAGGATGAAATCTATGCATCCCAAGCTTTGACTTCCTCAGCAATGCCTATGCTCACAAACCCAAACACACACATACATCTTGGGACACAGAAGTGCATAGAGGTATGTAAAAACATATATGTAACATATACATTGAAGCGGCATGGTGTAGTGGATAGAGCAGGGAGCTAGAAGTCAGAAGTCATGGGTTCTAATCGCAGATCTGCCACTTAACTGCTATGTGTCCTTGGGAAGTCACTTCATTTCTCTGTGCATTCACTTATCACATCTGTAAAATGGGGATTGAGACTGTGAGCCCCATATGCGACAGAGACTCTATCCAAGCTAATTTGCTTGTATCCACACCAGAGCTTAGTATAGTGCCTGGCTCATAGTAAGCCCTTAACAAATAACAGAATTATTATGATTCAATCCCCAAAATACACAGTGACTCAGGAACAAGCTCTCCCTCGGACTCTGAGGTATAGACAAAGATCTTTTTTTTTTCTTTTATAGTATCTGTTAAGCATTTACTATGTGCCAGGCATTGTATTATGCAATAGGGTAGATACAAGCAAATCAGGTTGGACACAGTCCATGTCCCACATGGGGCTCACAGTCTTAACTCCCATTTTGCAGATGAGAAAATTGAAGCACAGAGAAGTTAAACAACTTGCCCAAAGTAACACACAGCAGCAGGGCATAATGGTTAGAGCATGGGCCTGGGAGTCAGAAGGTCAATGGTTCTAATCCCGGCTCTGCCACTTGTCTGCTGTGTGACCTTGGGCAAGTCATTTCACACCTCTGGATCTCAGTTACCTCATCTGTAAAATGGGGATTGAAACTGTGAGACCCACATGGGACAAGGACTGTGTCCAATCTGATTTGCTTGTATCCACCCCAGCATTTAGTACAGTGCCTGGCACATAGTAAGTGCTTAACTCAACATGTCCAAGACTGAACTCCTTGTCTTCCCTCCCAAACCCTGCCCTCTCCCTGACTTTCCCATCTCTGTTGATGGCACTACCATCCTTCCCATCTCACAAGCCCGCAACCTTGGTGTCATCCTCGACTCCGCTCTCTCATTCACCCCTCACATCCAAGCCGTCACCAAAACCTGCCGGTCTCAGCTCCGCAACATTGCCAAGATCCGCCCTTTCCTCTCCATCCAAACCGCTACCCTGCTCGTTCAAGCTCTCATCCTATCCTGTCTGGACTACTGTATCAGCCTTCTCTCTGATCTCCCATCCTCATGTCTCTCCCCACGTCAATCCATACTTCATGCTGCTGCCCGGATTGTCTTTGTCCAGAAACGCTCTGGGCATGTTACTACCCTCCTCAAAAATCTCCAGTGGCTACCAATCAATCTGCACATCAGGCAGAAACTCCTCACCCTCGGCTTCAAGGCTCTCCATCCTCTCGCCCCCTCCTACCTCACCTCCCTTCTCTCCTTCTACAGCCCACCCCACACCCTCCGCTCCTCTGCCGCTAAACTCCTCACCGTGCCTCGTTCTCGCCTGTCCTGCCATCGACCCCCGGCCCACGTCATCCCCCGGGCCTGGAATGCCCTCCCTCTGCCCATCTGCCAAGCTAACTCTCTTCCTCCCTTCAAGGCCCTACTGAGAGCTCACCTCCTCCAGGAGGCCTTCCCAGACTGAGCCCCTTCCTTCCTCTCCCCCTCGTCCCCCTCTCCATCCCCCCCATCTTACCTCCTTCCCTTTCCCACAGCACCTGCACATATGTATATGTTTGTACATATTTATTACTCTATTTATTTATTTATTTATTTTACTTGTACATATCTATTCTATTTATTTTATTTTGTTAGTATGTTTGGTTTTGTTCTCTGTCTCCCCCTTTTAGACTGTGAGCCCACTGTTGGGTAGGGACTGTCTCTATATGTTGCCAACTTGTACTTCCCAAGCGCTTAGTACAGTGCTCTGCACACAGTAAGCGCTCAATAAATACGATTGATTGATTGATTAACAAAAACCACAATTATTATTATTATTATTATTATTATTATTAGGTGATGAAGCAGAGATTGGAAACCAGATCCTTCTGATTCCCAGCCCTGAGCTCTATCTATTAGGCCATGCTTAGTCTTAGTCTGGGATACACATACACAAACACACACACACACACACACACACACACACATCTCAGAGACTCAGAAAGAGAAGATCATATTCTGAATTGTTCCTGCAACAAGTCAAGGAGCTGTGAACTAAAACTGCATCCAAAGAGCGTTTATCCAAGTGTGATAGGAGATATTCTTGGTTTCCCCTTTCCACCCTTTGAACCCTATGAGTCAGGAGTGAGTGGCATGTCAACTGGAGTGTAAAGACTTATGGACAGTTGGAAAGAATACCTTCCCTCCCTCTCCCTTTATATTCAACAGACCACTCCCTCCCCACCTTCAAAGCCTCATTATAATTACACCTCCTCCAATAGTCCTTCCCTAAGTCGTCATTTTAACTTCTCTCTCTCTCTCTTTTGTGTTGGCCTTGCACTTGTTTTCGTACCTATTAAGGACTTGATATTCATCCAACCCTCAGCCCCACAGCACTTATGTACCTATCCAAAATTCATTTCTAATTCTTGTGGGCAGGGAACATGTCTGCCTATTCTGTTAGAGTGTACTCTCCCAAGTGCTAAGTACACAGCAAGTGCTAAATATGATTGACTGATTTGATTATCAGCCTTACTTTACTCCTCCCTTGACAAGAATGGGGAGCAGAGGACCATCCCCTGTCTCTGCTCCAGGTTGCAACGACTTAGACTGTACATTCCTAGTTCACACTAAGCTAAAATACCAAGGAAATGCACTGTGATTATACTCTTCTTTACTGGTAAATTAGTTGTGCTAGGCAATGAGGTAGACACAATGCATTCAGATCACACAATCTTTGCCTACCCAGAGCTCACAGTCCATGAGAGTAGGAAATAAGGTATTTTCCCCCTCTTACAGATGTGGAAACTAAGCCACAGAAATGTTAAGTGACTTGCCCAAGGTCACATAGAAGAAAAATGGCAGGGCCCACATTAGAACCTAGATCCCTTCACTCCCAGGCCCACGTCCTCAAGTGCTCAAATAGTATAGCACGTAAATAAATACTAATTTAAGTGTTGTAGGTGGTTTGGAGTACATAAATGGCAAGGCGGAGTTAGGAAGATATGACCTGGAGAGATGAAAATGAATTAGGAATACTGTCTGGAGGAGATGGAATTTCAAGAGGGAGGGCCTTTGAATATAGGGAAAGTTGTGGTCTGGCAGATTTGACGGGAAAAGGACTTCCAGCAGTGGGATACAGTGATCAAGGGAAACCAGCATAAGATACAATGAAGCCAATGGTACCCAATGCTTGAGACAAAGGTAAATGGAGGTTTTTGAAGAAAAAGGAGTTTTGGACAGGATGATGTTTAAGGAACAGGATTTGGGCTGCAGAATGTGCTAAAGAGAGAAAAGGAGACTGGCTGGAATCAGAGAGACCTGAAAAAAGTGATAATAACAATAAAAATAATAGTATTTTTTAAATACTTACTATGTGCCAGGCATTGTTCTAAGCTCTGGGTTAGAGGTAAGATAATTGAGTTGGACATAGTCCCTGTCCCACACGGAGCTCACAGTCTTAATCCTCATTTTACAGATAAAGGAACTGAGCCACAGAGAAGTGAAGCGACTTGCCCAAGGTCACACAGCAGACAAGTGGTGGAGTCAGGATTAGAACTCATGACTTTGTGACTCCCAGACTAGTACGATGCAGTATTCTGAGAGATAAATAAAACTTGAACTCAGGTGGTGGTCATTTGGGTGGAGTGAAAAGGGAAGACCCAAGAAATATTGTGAAGGATACTGTGAAGGACCAGCAGGATTTTTCATGGGCCGAATGAAAGATTAAAATATAATGAGGAGTCGAAGATGACACCAGGTTTGAGGATATCTAGAACAGAGTACTCTCCCAAGCATTTATTAAAGTGCTCTGCTTCTGTCATGCACTCAGTAAATACCATCGATCAGTTGATTGATTTCAGAGTGGGGAATTTTGGAAGAGTGGGTTAGGGAGAGAATTTGATCACTCAATCTTCATTGCTCCCAAGCCAACTTTCTAGTGCTTCCTCGGTCTTGACTCTCCTGACTCCATCCCCTTGCTCGTAATATCTTCCAAGCTTCAAATTTCCTCTCGCTCCTCACATCAAACAGAATGTGATTCTCAACAATCAAAGTCTTCCCTGATCAATTCCTCAGGACCCTGAACTATATCATCCCTTCAGCCAACTCTAGCACTTTTAACTTATTTATACCTTTCTTGACACTCAAAAATAACCGTATATCTAGTGTACTGATTTTAACCATTTAGTTGTAAAGATTTGCAGTATGTCTACCTCAAAAGCACTTAGTACAGTGCAAGCACTAAGTACAGTGCAAGCGCTTAGTACAGTGCTCTGCACACAGTAAGCACTTAATAAGTATGATTGAATGAATGAATTAGACTGTAAACTGCTTGTGGGAAAAACTTTTACTTGTTTCATTCTGTACTTCCCAAGTGTCTGGTACAGGGCACCTCACCAAATAGACACTCAATAAATACGTCTGCTACTACTACTACTACTACTACTACTACTACTACTACTACTACTAATGATGGTATTTATTAAGCACTTACTATGTGCAAAGCACTGTTCTAAGTGCTGGAGGGATACAAGGTGATCAGATTGTCCCATGTGGGGCTCACAGTCTTAATTTCCATTTTACATATGAGGAAACTGAGGCACAGAGAAGTTAAGTGACTTGCCCAAAGTCACACAGCTGACAATTGGTGGAGTTGGGATTTGAACCCATGGCCTCTGACTCCAAAGCCCATCCTCTTTCCACTGAGCCACGCTGCTTCTCTACTACTACCACTGCTACTACTGCTACTGCTACTTGAAATCAGACAGGCCTTGAGGACAAACCCATTAGGCACTAAGGATCTAGCTTCCAGACACACAATGGGAAAGACAGTCTTAATCATGGGAAGGAGTTCTCTGTCAGTTGGCAAAATTCATGAAAATCACTCAAAATGGCAGTTTCTAGAGATTCTAGGCTAAGCGTTTATCCTAGATTTTCCATCTGAAGAACACAAAATGTTGCAACTGCGTTAACAATTGTCTTATGCTGTCGAGTCATCCCCAACCTATAGCACGGCCATGGACACATCTCTCCCAGAATGCCCCACCTCCATCGGAAATCATTCTAGTAGTGGATACATAGAGTTTTCTTGGTAAAAATATGGAAGTGGTTTACCATTGCCTCTTTCCGTGGGGTCAACTTGGGTCTCTGCCATCAACTCTCTCCCATGCCGCTGCTGCCTTGCATAGGGGAGTTTTGACTTGCAGCAGATTGGTTTCCACTAACTAGCCACTGCCCAAGCTAGGAATGGAAAGGACATGCCTCAATTTGACTCTCCCTACCATAATGGAGACTGGCAGAATACAGGAAATTCTCTAGGTGTGACCCTGAGAGGGGATTAACAATTAGCACTTTTAAAATATCCATGAGTGGGTAGGTAGATGGTAGCTACTGTTTTCCTCATACAGTTGCAAGCCTTTCTTTTCTAAGGTGATGATATAGGCTAATTGTCATCTTTGTGCCTTAAGTTTTGATTGCAAAGGGTAGGGGCTTTTCCACACCTGACCACATAAAAATTTACCCTTCCATGTTTGCTCTAGATGCTATTTGCCGAGGTTATTTCTATTTGTCTGAGAGTTTCAAAGAAGGCACCCACCCACCTCAAAGTTGTGCACCGGGTTATTTTGTTGTCTGTGGCTCTGGTTTCTTCAAGTATCACTACCTGAATAAACCTTTATAGCAACTGCCTCCTTCTAATCCAGTTTACAATCCCCTTCCTGCTCATATGTGTTTTATTTAGAGTGAAAAGTGGTATGATTATATCCTATAAATTCTTATATCCTATAAATTCTTGGCACTTTCATGGGTGCCAAGAAATCAAGAAATCAAATGACAGACTTCATTAGTCTCTTGGATCTAGTAGGATGCTAGAAATGAACCTTTCTGACCAGTAGCATGGTATTTGCTAAGCATCTACTATATGTTACACATTAAGTGCTAGGGTAGATACAAGATAATCTATATTAATAGAGAAGCAGCATGGCATAATAGATAGAGCATGGATTCCCATTTTAAAGATGAAGAAACTGAAGCACAGATACTTTAAGTGACTTGTTAAGGTCACATAGTAAAGGGGCAGAATCAATCAATCAATCAATCGTATTTATTGAACACTTTCTGTGTGTACAACACTGTTCTAAGCCCTTGGGAGAATACAACATGACAATAAAACAGACACATTCTGAGTGCTCAACAAGCTTAATTCAATCTTATTTATTGAGCACTTGCTGCAGGCAAAGCATTATACTAAGAGCTTGGGAGAAAAGATATATTCCCTGCCCACAATTAGCTTACAGTCTGGGGGGGCGGAGGGAGGACAGACATTACTATAAATGAATTACAGATATGTACATAAGTGCTGTGGGGCAGGGAGTTGATGTGTGAACAAAGGGAGCAAGTCAGGTGATAAGAAGGGAATGGGAGAAAAGGACAGGATGGCTTAGTGAGGTTAGGAACCAGGTCCTCTGGCTCCCAGGCCTATGCTTTTTCCATTGCGCCACACTGCTTCTCTATGAATATATGCAGATACCTTTAATTGAGGATACCTCATCTCCTGAGTACAAGCTGACAGAGTTGTGGGAGAATCATCATCACCCCGCCAGGATGGGCCCACCTTAACCAGAAGATGATGACAACGATGATGGGAGTCAGAGGACCTGGGTTTTAATCCTAGATCTGCTACGTACCTACTGTTTGACATAATTTCTCTGTGCCTCAGTTCCCTCATCTGCAAAATGGGGATTCAATACCTGTTCTCCCACCTCCTTAAGCTGTGAGCTCCATCTGGGAACTGATTATTTTGCATCTGCTCCAGCACTTCATAAAGTGCTTGACCCATAGTAAGCTTGTAACAAATACCTATTGTTATTATTATACTTATCATTATTTGTTAAGTGTTTACTATGTGCCATGCACAGTAATAAACACTGGGGTAGATATAATCTTTATCACATAGTGGTAATACACACACAGAATGCATTACCATAATTGTGCAAGTATTAAAGATCAGTAGAGTCAATAAGAGTTTGACTAAAGAGCAATCCCTAATGAATTAATAAGGGAAATATAGGCCTAAAGAGGGAAAAATTAGGAATGGTAAATTAAAGTTGCCAACTTTTCCTTTTGAGTGGAGATGCCCAATTGGGGCAGTGAAAAGCAGTGTGGGCTAGTGGAAAGTGCCTGGGGCCTGGGAGTCACAGGCCCTGGGTTCTAATCCAAGCCCCACCATTTACCAGTTGTGTGACCTTGGGCAAGTCACTTCATTTCTCTATGCATCAGTTTCCTCCCTGTAAATTGGAGATTCAATAAGTGCTCTCCCTCCGTCTTAGACTATGAGCCATGTGTGGGACAGGGTATTGTGTCTGACCTGATTACCTTGCATCTACCCTAGGACTTAGCACAATGCTTGGCACATAGTAACCCCTTAAAATATTATTATTCTTACTATTATTATTACTTTGACGGAGTATTATCCCTTTGACGGAGTAGGGCATTGTGGGGTTGAGTTTGAGAGAAAAGAGGGAAAAAGTAGGAAAGGAGTGTGGCTTAGTGGAAAGAGTACAGGCCTGGGAGTCAGAGGAGTCAGTAGTACATAGCATGGTGTAGTGGACAGAGCACAGGCCTCAAAGTCAGGTCATAGGTTCTAATCCCAACTCTGTCACTTGCCTGCTGTGAGGCCTTGGGCAAGTCACTTCACTTCTCTGCACCTCAGTTACCTCATCTGTAAAATCGGGAACTGAGATTGTGAGCCCCACATGGGACAGGGACTGCGTCCAATCTAATTTGCTTGAAACCACCCCAGGGCTTACAACAGTACATGGCAAATAGTAAGTGCTTCACAAATACCATCATTATTATTACGTACAGGCCTGGAGTCAGTAGCAGGGACTGATGTCACAGGAGAGATTAAGGAGAAGGACGAGGGGGATGAGGAGGCTGAGGAGGATAAGGGAGAAGAGGACATTGAGCAACCTTTCTTCTTCTGCCTTGCTGCCATGGGACTCATGGCAGTGTGGCCTGGAAGCCAGAGGACCTGGTTCTAATAATAATAATAATAATAGCAAAATAATGGTATTTGTTGAGTGCTTACTGTGTACCAAGCACTGTTCTAAGCACTGGGATAGATACAAGGCAATCAGGTTGTCCCACATGGGGCTCACAGTCTTAATCCCCATTTTACAGATGAGATAACTGGGGCACAGAGAAGTTAAGTCTCTTGCCCAAGGTCACATGGCAGACAAGTGGTGGAACTGGGATTAGAACCCATTTCCTCTGACTCCCAAGCCTGTGCTCTTTCCACTAAGGCACGTTGCTTCTCTAGTCCCAGCTCTGTCACTTTCCTGCTTTGTGACCTTGGGCAAGTCACTTAACTTCTCTTTGCTGCAGTTTCCTCAACCGTGAGATGGGGAGTCAATACCTGTTCTCCTTCCTTATTAGAATGTGAGCTCCTTGTGGGATAGGGACTGCATTTGGCTTGAATCTATCCCAGGGCTTGGAACAGTGCTGGACCCACAGGGAAAGCTTAACAAATATATTAAAAACAAGTTAGGATATAATGGCTTCTGTTAGAAGATTTTTGTTCAGTGGGACAGAGTGGGTTGTTTGATCACGTTGTACCTAGCACCAGTATAGATATATAAATTCACCTTTATAAAGAACAACTCACTTCTGAGCAAATAAGAATTACCTGTTTTCTTAATCAATCTGAAGTGCATTTATTGAGACATTTGTTTTCATTTCTAGCAGTAGTAGAAATGGGATCTTGTAACAGCCCCTCAGTGCAATGCACTGTACTAAGCACTTGGGAAAGTATAATAGATGCAGAATACATATTCACTGCCCACCAGAGCTTACATTCAAATGGAGGAGGCAGACAAAAACATTTCTGTGTGTTTCATCATCTTCGAAAATGAAGGAGAGTTGAAAGCATCTTTCAAGGCATGTTGTCCTGTACAAACAGTTATTATGCAAATATTGTAGTATTGATATTCTGTAGGGTCAGTATGCCAAGATACACAGCAGAAGGAAAGGAAGACTGTTATTACACAGTACATTTTCTCATAAAAAGTACAGAAAATGCAAAGGGCACTCTATGGACAGTTACTGAGTTAATCTTTAGTATCCAAATCATACTATACAAAGGAAGATTATTTACATTCATTAATCACGGGGGAATGAAGAAAAAATAATAAGGGGATGGAAGAGGGACATAACTAAGAAATCACTGACAGTGAAAAAATGAAAACACCCACTAAAACCTAGGAGGAATCTCGAGATAAAATCAGAAACAGAAGAGGAAATATTGCTTTACTTTCAAATTTTCCCATTTCGATTTGTCCTCTTCTTTTCTCTTTCTTATTTGGTCTTGCTAATATCTCCTTTCATTTACATTCTTTTTAAGCTATTAGATTATTTGCTTCTTCACTAACTGGGTAATGCAGAGGGCTGGTGTGAGTTATAAAGAATGAGGAAGAGAAGCTTTTCATGCCTGAAGAATAAACCATCTTCCCCAGTGGGCAGAGCAGAAGCTGAGAAGCAGCTTGGCCTAGTCGATAGAGTACAGACCTGGAGGTCAGAAGGACCTGTGTTCTAATCCCGGCTCCACCACTTGTCTGCTTTGTGACCTTGGGCAAGTCACTTTCTTTCTCTTGGCCTCAGTTTCCTCATCTGCAAAGTGGGGATTAAGACTGTGAGACCCATGCGGGACAAGGACTGTGTCCAACCTGATAAACCTGTATCTACCTCAGAACCTAGTACAGTGCCTGACACATAGTAAGTGCTAAACAAGTACTATAAAAAATGCAGAATAAGAATGATGGGTGAGAATAGGGTAAATCTGGTGTGGGCAGGGATTATCTCTCTTTATTGCTGAATTGTATTTTCCATGCAATTAGTACAGCGCTCTGTGCACAGTAATCACTCAGTAAATACGATTGAATGAATGAATGAATGATGGGCATTTTTAAAAACACAAACACTGATGATCCTACGTCTTTAGCTGGGTAGTCTAGAAAACTCAACAGTACTTGACATTCTCATAGTACTTGGCACTGTCCTATTCAGAGGTGCCAAATCTGACCTTACCAGTAATGGGTAGAAGGAAACATTCAACAAAACTTCCAAAAAAAAATTCAAGCCTCTAAACCAAAATGAACAAAATGAAAGATAAATTCAGAAACATTCACAAAGTTGCACTTCAGGAATTCATGAGGTTCAGCAACAGGTGCGATTTATAAAATTTACTATTAATGGTACTTTTCAATCTAAAATGGGATGCAAATCAAGAATTGAAAAAAACCCCACAACCATGGGTCTATAAAGTATTGGAGATGATGATAATATTAATTGTGGTATTTATAAAGCACTTACTATGTGCCAAGCACTGTTCTAAATGCTGGGGTAGATATAAGATAATTGGGTTGGACGCAGTCTGTATCCCACATGAGGCTCACAGTCTTAATCCCTATTTTGCAGACGAGGGAACTGAGGCACAGAGAAGTGAAATGACTTGCCCAAGGTCACACAGCAGGCAATTGGCAGATACAGGATTAGAATTATTAGAAAAATGAAGATTTTCCAAAATTAGAATAAATTCTGGTTTAGATCAATCCATCAATCGGTAAATCTGGCATGTTTATTGAGCACTTACTGTGTGAAGAGTACTGTATTAAGCACGTGGGAAATACGATAAAGTTGGCAGGGAATGTGGCAGATTTTTATACTCTTCACTGATGTTCTGAACACCTTTTCTGACAAATCCAAGACAAGGAGTCACATGCCAGTGTGGATTTAAAGGCAATTCCTGAAGAATTATATTAACGTAAGTTCTTAGTACAGTATTTTGCACAGAGTAAGTGCTCAATAAGTAATAATAATAATAATAATGTTGGTATTTTTCATACACTATGTGCCAAGCACTGTTCTAAGCACGGGAGGGACGGATACAAGGTAATCAACGTTGTCCCACGTGGAGCTCACAGTCTTCATCCCCATTTTCCAGATTAGGGAACTGAGGCCCTATGAAATGAAGTGACTTGCCCAAAGTCACACAGCTGACAAATGGCGGAACTGGGATTAAACCCATGACCTCTGACTCCCAAGCCCAGGCTCTTTCCACTGAGCCACGCTGCTTCTCTAAAACAATTGAATAATTGAATGAACAAGCAAGGAGTGGATTAAATGCTTAAAAGATGGAACATTGAAGAATTGCCACCAGACTTCAAAAATACCATTGTAATTATCATCTTCAAGAAGAGAAGGCAGAGCTGATGGAAGTCTTCATGGGTTTCCATAGCCAGCCAGAGCCTAAACCCAATGCTTCCTAAACTAAATCTGTTGGAATTCTCCTAGGAAAGAATATCAGTAAACCGGTACAATGTAATGTTGCTGTTCAGCAGAGCAAACCTTTAAAGCATGACAGATACAGGGCAAAGGTAGAAAACAAATCAATCCTCTGTTCACAGCTCTTAGAGGAAAAAAAATGGTAGGATCAACAGATCTAGCATCTAACCATTTACCAGACAAATTTAGTGACTCTGTAAAATTAACTGAGATCAAAGCCTGTTCACAACAGGGTGGCTGGTTGAGTCAGAGTCCAAGATGATCTTAACCCATCCCTATTGTTAGTGAAATAAAGCAGGGCTAAAGGATAGGTTCAGTGAGGTTTAATGTGTTCTATGTTGCTCTGCTTGAGAATGAGGTGAGGGACAGTGGTCAGCTAGGAAATTTTCCAGTACAACAGACTGTGATCATCTATCTTTAAGGCAGATATTCAGGAGCTGGTGTAATTTGAGATTGTTTCCTAGAGTTGTTTTGCAGAGGTAGCACAGTGCTATCAACTGACAAGAGCTCTAAAGAAAACAAATTGACACGATAGAAATTTTACATAAACTTGTAAACTAATTGACAAACAACTGGAGATTTTCATTCCCTCTAGACAGGAGGCTCATTATGGTTGGGGAATGTATCTACCAACTCTCTTACATTGTGTTCTACCAAATGCTTAGTACAGTGCTCTGTACACAATAAATGCAAAATAAATGCCACTGATTTATTGATTGGCAACATAGGACACTAAATTCCACCTTGGGAATTTAATGATTGATTGACAGAGAAAGAAGTAGAACCCTGAAGCAATAAAGCCAATTAGACCTTTGAAATATTAACCTGATATAGGTGAACACAAAATTTGCTCCATATCAAAGCTGTATTTTTGCCCAAACTTATACATGTAAATTATTTATTTACATTAATGTCTATCTCCCCCTCTAGACTGTAAGCGCACTGTGAGCAGGAAATGTGTCTTCCAACTCTATTGTACTCACCAAAGTGCTTAGTACTTAGTGCTTAGTACTGAGGAGTCAATCAAAGTACACAAATGCAAAGGTGAGTGTTGGTCTGATATAACAGAGGTGTCATGAAGTAATCAGGGAAGACTTCCTGGTGTAGGTGGGTTTTTGTTTTTTTAGGAGGGATCAAATGAAGGGGATAGCTGTAGTTTTCTGAATCTGGGGAGGGAAGAGAGTTCCTGCCTGGAGGAATAGTTTGAGCTAGTGTTTGGATGGAGGAGAGTTAGGCATGAGGTACAATTAGAATGGGGTATTGGGAAGAGCTAAGAGGACATGTATAAGCTTCAAGAAAGAACAATGTTTTCAAGACACAGTGAAGCATAATCTGGAGCCATTTCATAATTGTTATGGTACTTGTTAAGTGCTTAATACATACTATGTGCTGCACTCACAGTCTAAGTAGGAGGAAGATTTAATCGCCATTTTACGGATGAAGAAATTGAGGCACAGACAATTTAAATGATTTGCCCAAGATCCCTCAGCAGGCAGATGGTAGAGCTGGGATTAAAATCCATGTCCTTTGACTCCAGGGCCCGTGCTTTCCCCACTGGACATGCTAGACTTTTGGAAGACTACAGTGCTCTGCACACAGCAAGCACCCATTAAATACCACTGATTGATTGACTGACTGGAACAGAAAGACCAAGCTGACATGGGGTCTGAGTTCAAGGCCAGCCATAGAGAGGGATTGAGCCTTTCCAATTCTAAAAATTATAATATGCATATTTGGAACATTCAGTAAGTACTTGACTTACTGAAAGTTTCCTTAGGTTCACTCCTTTCCCCTCCCTCCCCATAACCTACAAATCCATTTCATCTCCTCATCATTTTAATCTAGTCAGAGGTTCCATGCACACATCAATCAACAGCAGCTGTCACCAGAATGATAATGTAAGCAATTTAATGCTATCAAATTACCGGAAAATCCCCAGATACACAAAATTCACACCACCTGTGTCCTTTGGAATTTATTATGGGTAGGCCTTAATCAGTCAGAAGGGTTGTCATTTAATGCCTCCAAAGCTATCAAATCCCTGACCTTCTCTCAAGCAGAAAAGGCAGATTCTTGCTGTAGGTTGTCCAGTAAAAAAAAACAGGGCTAGAAAAACCCCAATGTGAATTTAGCCACATTACAAAGCAGCAACTATCATAGTGCCAATAAACTACTATTAAATAGATCATGTAAAGGTGCCTCTTCAACCTACACCTTGGTGAGTAAAATACAGTTTACTTTTGGTATTCTTCCTTTTCATCATGGGAACTGGAAAACTTTTCCATCAGCTTGGCTGAGACAACAATAATCTCTTTCCATTAGATGCTTGGTTCATGTCCCTGATATAGGGAAAAGGACCCTCTTCCATTCCTTTTTGGGAAATAAAATATTGAAAAAGAATGATTCAGATGTCAGTGCATCTGAGTGGACACCACTGTCATATGTAGTAGTAGCAGCTGTAGTAGTAGCAGTAATAGTAGCAGTACTATCAGAAGTAGTAGTTGTGGTAGTAGTAATAGCATAGAGGTAGCTGAGAAGCAGTGTGGCCTACTAGAAAGTGTATGGGCTGGGGAGTCAGAGGACTTGGGTTCTAATCCCAGCTCTGCTATGTACCTGCTCTGTGCCTTAGTTCCTCATTTGCAAAATGGGGATTCCTTCATTCATTCAATCATATTTGTTGAGCGCTTACTGTGTGCAGAGCACTGTACCAAGCACTTGGGAAGTACAAGTCGGCAAAATATAGAGACAGTCCCTACCCAACAATGGGCTCACAGTCTCGAGGGGGGAGACAGACAACAAAACAAAACATGTAGACAGGTGTCAAAATTGTCAGAACAAATAGAATTTGGGCTATATGCACATCATTAACAAAATAAATTCAATACCTCTTTTCCCTCCTACTTAAACTGTGAGCCCCAAGTGGGACCTGATCATCTTGTATCAACTCAGCACTTAATACAGCACTTGGCACATAGCAAACACTTAAAAAAATGCAATTCTTATTCACATTTATTAAACATTTTCTGTGTGCAGAGCACTGTACTAAGCATTGGAAGAGAGCAGGTTTTCTGTGGTTGCAAGGGATTTCCACTGCAGAGGTTATGAGCCAAGATACTGAAGTGATATGGGAAGAACAACCAATTTCTCAAAGGTATTTGAAGTTAATAGTTAAGTGGCTTTTCTTTCTTTGCATCATTTAAGTAGTATTAAGGCAGTGATGTTGATGGATTACTGGTTCTATTTGTACTCCTCCAGAAACATGACCTCCTTGCAGGAATCAATGGCATGATGATGGATAGATTTAGTTTGCATTAGCTAATAGTTAAAGCATCATTTGACCCCTACCATCCATCTAGGCATTAAAATCAGACTCACAACTGCCTAATTTGCTGGATAATAATATTACAAGTGTAATTGCTAGTTTCAATTAATACAATTTTACCAAAAGGTTTGAAAGTAAGTTATTGTATTTTTCTCTTTCAGGTTTTTATTCTTAAGCTTCAGATAAAATAGAAATTTGAAATGTGAGAGCATACATTTGTAAAGTCTCAATGCAACAAAAAAGTATTCATGGTCTTTGATTTTTCTGTAAGGTTATTTTACTTGACAATGACCTTCAGAGAGAAAGCTTATTTATGAACAGGCTTTCCATGGGTATTTCTAGCATCTCAACTAGAAGCAGGGAAATGAGCACTCCTACACTATAATTTTTTTTAGAATGGATTCATCTAGTGGTTGGTGGGGGTGGGAAATTATTTATCAGTGTTCAACC
The DNA here is from genome assembly GCF_015852505.1 of Tachyglossus aculeatus. Taxonomy (NCBI): domain Eukaryota; kingdom Metazoa; phylum Chordata; class Mammalia; order Monotremata; family Tachyglossidae; genus Tachyglossus; species Tachyglossus aculeatus. The sequence goes on along the minus strand of NC_052079.1, from coordinate 28,506,435 downwards.
TACTGGTTTTTTTTTTATTTTCTACTAAGCCTCTCCTCAAGTTAATACAAGTTGCTTTCCAGTACCAACTGGGTGCTTGGAATTTTACTAAGCACTTTGGGGATTAGGAAAGTAATAAGACTTTACCTGCCATCAGTTTATGACCTCAATGGGGGAAGCAAAGATTATTTACACACTGTGAAACTCAGAGAAATAACAAGAATTAACAGGGAAGCAATGCAAACACAACAGGATGAACACCAACAAAAGTAACTGACTATATAGCAAAATTATGAATATAGATAAAAATAAAATAGGGCCAATAAATAAAAACATACATATATATCTGGGTGTGGGATATGAGGAGGGTGTGTTGAATTAATCAGGGAAGACTTTCTGGAGGAGATTGGCTTTTAGAAGGGCTTTAAAAATCTGGAGATCTATGGTCTGGCAGATTAGTAGGGAGAGGGAGTCCAAGGATGGGGAAAACAGCATAAGTTAGGGGTCAGACGTGGGAGAGTCAAGAACAAGGAGCAGTTAGAAGGGTCGATGGAAGAGAGAATACTGGGGAGTATTGAGCAGGAATGTAAGCTAGAAGGAGCCTTGCAGCCAATGGTAGGGATTTTCTTCTTGATGCAGAAGGATATGGAGTTCTGAGGAGTGAAGAGATGTTCACCAGTATGCAGAAAGGACCTGGGTTCTAATCCTCGCTCTGCCTATGTCTGCTGTGTGACCTTGGGCAAGTCACTTTACTTTTCTGGGCCTCAGTTACCTCATCTGTAAAATGGGGATTAAGACAGAGTCCCTCGCGGGACAACCTGATTGCCTTGTATCTACCCCAGTGCTTAGAACAGTGCTTGGCACATAGTAAGTGCTTAACAAATACGGTAGTTGTTGGGTAGGGACCATCTCTATATGTTGACGACTTGTACTTCCCAAAGGCTTAGTACAGTGCTCTGCACACAGTAAGAGCTCAATAAATAGAATTGAATAAATTATTAATTATTATTCTCTGGACCTCAGTTACCCCATCTGTAAAATGGGGATTAAGACTGTGAGCCCTTTGAAGGATAGGGTCTGTGTCCAAACCAATTACCTTGTACCTACCCCAGTGCTTACTACGGTGCCTGGCATAATAGTAAGCTCTTAAATACCGCAATTATTCATTATTATTATGAACTGGAAGGGGGAGAGCCTGGAAGCAAGGAAGCCGGAAAGGAGTCTGATGCAGCAACCTAGCAGTAATGGTGATGATGATATTTGTTAAGCGTTCACTATGAACCAAGCATTTTTCTAAGCACTGGATCTGATCAGAGTTCATATTTGCATGGAGCAAATGGATGAAAGAACTTGGGCTTGGCACCAATCTAATTTTCCATTTTATGGGTGCTACCTCACATTGGGGATCTCTGCTCCATTAGAGGATTTTCAGCCAACCACAATCACGTCATTTGGGTTATTGACCCCATTTTAAAACTTCTTAAAATGATGTGATGAGAAAAACTTGCTGCCCCACTTGTTCAGTCAATTCAGAAAAAATATTTCCCTGTCAGCAAGAAGAGCTCAGAAGTCAAAAGAGTAGCAGAGAATTTGTACTTGAGAGGGTCACGGTGTGATCACTAAGTGCTGTTCCAAAGTAAGCAGAGCAGCTGGCATTTTTTATCAGTTCCTTAACATATTAAGATTTTTTTTCTGTGTCCATGGACCACACAATCTTAGGTCCCGATTCTTTTCTTACTTTCAACATTAAAAAGGTTTAGATTTTAGCTTTTGGAGGAAAATGAATACACCTTTCATTAAAAATTGAAATTCCATGAAATAGTAATGAAAATGTGCATCTTAATGTTGGAGTTTCTTTTTTCTGGGCTTTGTATTTTCTGGGTGATTGCACTGAGAAAAGTGAATACAGAAATTTGCTTTTAGCTTGTACCTAGATTTGGGGCTTTTGAACAGCAAATTGATTCCTTTATTTTGCCTCTTTTGTTACTGCAGGTCCCAGAATGAGACAATCATTATCTTTAGTAAGATTTTCACTTCCCACTCTTAGCAGGTTAGATAAATGTAAGTATTTTGCCTTCTAGGAATTCTTTTTAACTCATGAATTACTTAAAGTTGCACTAAGTATAGTCTGAATAATTAATTCAAGAGCTGGAACTCTTAACGAAATTGTTTTTATATACGTTAAAGTCACAAACTTTCTAAAGAGAGGTTAAATACAGCTATGCTGTATTTACTCCCACTGTTCTTCCTCCTACTTAGACTGTGAGCCTCATGTGGAACCTGATTACTTTGTGTCTACCACAACATTGAGTCCAATATTGCATCCCCATTTTGCAGATGAGGGAACTGAGGCACAGAGAAGTGAAGTGGCTTTCCCAAGGTCACACAGCAGATACATAGCTGGGATTAGAACCCATGTCCTCTGATTCCCTGGCCTGCTTTGCACTAGGCCACACTGCTCCCCAATGTACACAGTAAAGCCAGTACTTTTAAAAATATCCCCTTGAAGTTGGTGACCTTAGGATGGAGAACCTATTTATTTTGAAAGTCCCTGTAATTCCCTGTAATTATCTTATGCTACCAGTCAGTCAGAACTATTTTTAATGGCATTTTTTTAAGTGCATGCTACTTCTCAAGCACTATTCTAGGCACAAATTAATAGCAGACGCTAATTGAGCAGCTAATTAGCACCTGAGAGGCTAATTGTGTGAGACAGGGCAGGTTTAATAATCAGCATTGTAAAATGTGTAGGAAACAAAAAATATTTTTGGCTGTAATTGTTAGGCCAATCAATTCTGTGGCTGAAGCAGGAAAGGACTGTAAATGAGAATGATTTCTTGTGACATTAATACTCTTCTATCAGCAGGTCAGCCAGTTGAACTCATGAAGAAATAATTTACGGTAATACTTTGGTTAATGCGATAGATGTTTCATGATGTTCTCCTTGGCCTCCCGGCTCTTACAAGCCCTAGTTTTGGCTTCTCCTACTCCAACTCTGACAAGCCTGGGTGAATTGGAGGCAGCAGAAGTCAGAAGAGCAAGGATTGTGAGTAGCAGGGAGTTCGGAAGAAAAAGGAGATAGGTGTAGTTGTGGCAGGAGGGCTGTTGAGGAATTGGAGAGGGGAAGGAGCAGAATATTAGCTCCTTGTGGGCAGGGAACATGCCACTTCTTTGTACCGCACTTTTCCAAGTGCTTATTAGAGTGCATTACACTGTGGTGGCTCTCAATAAATACTATTATTACCACGTAGGAGCAGTGAATTGGAACACACCTCTACACCTCTTAAGTTGCTGGCAACTTATTACCACTGGCAATAAAGATCTGACTATGAAGCAACATGGAACACACCCACTTCACTAATTAAGAGAGTATTCTAGGATCGTAAAGATACGCATCTCCAGGTTCACCAAATATCTAACCCCCAGCAGAGGTCTATATGGAATATAACCCATTTAAAATATGAATTGCAGAACAGAGAGAAATAATATGTCAGGTACAATGGAAAAACCCAACACTTTTAATTCAGAAATAAATTTATTCTCAAGTGTTGTCCCTTTGGATACTGTGTGACCTTGGGCAACTCACTTAACTTCTCTCTGCCTCAGTTACCTCATCTGTGAAAAACAGGAATTTAAGAGTGTGAGCCCAGTGTGGGAGAGGGACTGTGTCCAACCTGATTGACTTGTTATCTACCCCAGCTCTTAGAATAGGGCTTGGCACACAGTAAATGCTTAACAAGTACCATAATAATAACAAAAACAATAATAATAATAATAATGATAATAATATGCCCAGCAGATGGTAGCTGATGGAGCAATGGTATTCTCTGAAATATATTTAAAGTCCCAAGTAGATCTTTCTATTTAGGCTTATGCAAGCCAGTCAATAAGTGAATTCCTGAACCACCTGTGAATGCAAGTCAAAGTCTCACATGATCAAATTGGATTTATTCCAATGACACATATTTATGCCAGAGTGACAAAGTACAGAGAAAATGGGATACTTGTTCACTTGCCAATTTACTGGGAAATCTGTACAAAGGAGAAACTTGTTTGGTAATAGAAAAAGCCAGTATTTGGGTGCATGGCTGGAGAAAACTGCAGCTGACACTAATTAGGAAGATGCAGAAGAATAAAGGAAGGCAGAGACTAAAGCAGAACACTGTGAAAGGGTGTGATTTTTTTATGAAAATCAGGTGTCCTGATTGCCACAGAGAAATTTTTCCAACTAAAGAGGTTAAATATGATTTTTAAAAACCCTTCCAACTAAAATGCAGATTATTTGCAGCTATGGTCTAGAAATGGAAGAATTAACAGACCTGCAACTCTGATTCATAAGATTCACTGTTCAATGCTTAGTACAGTGCTGAACAAATACCATCATTATACTGGTGGCTCTACCTGCAACAAAGACTTCATTAGGTGGAAAAACAAAAGCACTGCAGCCATATTGGCAGATATATCTCTTATACACCATCAAAAATGGTGGCAGGGGCCATTTCTGATTAGTTGGACAGGAGAGTTGATGTGTTAATCTCCTGAATGGGCACTTCTTCAAAACATTGGAAGCTATTCCACTGAGTTTCAAAGATGCCACCCTTATTGCACACTTTAATCAGAAAGGGGAGATAATTTCTAGAGTCACTGTTCTACAGTGCTGGTCAGAAACCAAGTAGGACTTTCACAGAGCGACTGCTGAAGGCTACTCTTAGCCACACATTCCCAGGATCACAATGTGGTTTCAGATTGAAATGGGACTAACCAGACATGATGTTTATTTTATCACCATCATCATCAATCGTATTTATTGAGCGCTTACTGTGTGCAGAGCACTGTACTAAGCGCTTGGGAAGTACAAGTTGGCAACATATAGAGACAGTGCCTACCCACCAGTGGGCTCGGTCTTTTAGAGGATGCATGTAGAAAACAGCATCAGTTGCCTAGTAGCTACAGCACGGGCCTGGGAGTCAGAAGGACCTGGGTTCTAGTCCTGTCTCCACCACTTATCTGTTGTGTGACCTCGGGCAAATCAATTAACTTCTCTCTGCCTCAATTACCTCATCTGTAAATTGGGGATTAAGACTGGGAATCCCAGGTGGGATGGGGATTGCGTCCGGCCTGATTAGCTTGTACCTACCTCACACTCAGAACAGTTATTATTATAACTATTCTTATCATTATGAATCACTCTCTAAGTGGTAAGAGGGGAGTTCAACTTTTGAACAAGTTAAAAACTTTTGAATAAGGGCAGTCCACCCTTTGTATCACATGAATCCATGTAGAGATGGATGAACTTCATCAATATCATCATCTTCATCAAATCAACAACAGTGACTCATATTCAGGGCATCTCCCAGTTTTTCCAATGCTTTTCATGTTTTTAAATGGTGTTTGTCAGGCACTTACTAAGTGTCAAGCACTGTTCCAAGTGCTGGGGTAAATGCAAGTTAATCAGGTTTGTTGCAGTCCCCCTCAAACATGGGGCTCACAATCTAAGTAGGAGGGAGAACAGGTATTGAATCCCCACTTCATAGTAGATGAATGGAGGCACGAAGAAGTTAAGTGACTTACTCAAGGTCACACAGCAGGCAGGTGATGGAGCTGGGATTAGAACCCAGGTCCTCTGACTCTCAGATCTGTGCTCTTTCCATTAGATCATTTGGCTTCCCACCAAGCCATGCTAGCCACGCATGGGCTTGGGAGCCAGAGGTTGAGAGTTCTAGTCCCACCTCCTCCACTTGTCCGCTGTGTGACCTTGGGTAAGTCACTTAACTTCTCTATACCTCAGTTACCTCATCTGTAAAATGGGAATTGAGACTGTGAGCCCCATGTGGGACTTGGCCTGTGTCCAACTTGATTACCTTGTATCTATCCCAGTGCTTAGAACAGTGCTTAGCACATAGTAAGAGCTTAACAAATACCATAATCATTCTTTAGTTTCTCACTCACCTTGTTTGTGATTCTCCCATCTCTGACCCCTTATCCATCACATGGAATTCCCCTCCTTTCTAATCCTTTCCTTCAAAGTCCTTCTAAAAGTTATGTTCTCTAAGAGGACATGCTCATTTATGCATATTTTGCTAGGGGTAAGAGTCTAGCCCTCTTCTCTAAATATAGAGACTGTCTAGAGGGAACCTATTCAGAGGAGTTGTGACATGAGAGTTCATAAAAGATTAGCTTCTTTGGGAATTCAACCACTGCCTATCTATTCTGATTATTCTTCCTGTCATCAGCCTGATACTTCATGTCATGAAGAAGGAACATCTTCAGTATCTACGTCTATGCTTCGTCTATGAAGGTCGAGGTGCTTTGAGCATACTCAGAACTGTCACAAATTTGGTCTACATTCCCTTTGCCCTGCCTCAGTTCTGCTTCTCCCATTCTTCCTCTCAGTCTAGGGGCAGGGGAGGGAAGAGAGGTTCTATTTGGAAAGTGTGAGCCCTTCCTGGCAAGAAGCAGCATGGACTAGGGGGCCTGGGAGTCAGAAGGACCTGTGTTCTAATACTGGCTCCACCACATGCCTTCTGTGTGACCTTGGGCAAGTCACTTAACTTTTCTGTGCCTCAATTACCTCATCTGTAAAATGGGGATTAATACTATGAGCCCCATGAGGTAGTGAACTGTCTCCAATCTGATTAGCTTGTATCTACCTCAGCACTTAGCCCAGTGCCTGACACATAGTTAGTGCTTAACAAATACCATTAGAAAAAAAAAACTTCCTTGCAATGGATGGGGACAAAGGAGCAGGTGAGCCTTTGCTACTCACACTTGGAAAATAGGATTTCCCTTTCTTTATTGCATGTTTGTGGTATTTTTTTCTCTCAAACAAGCCTTTTTGTGCCCCTAGAACTTTTCTACAAAACAATATCAGGAGATACTCATAAGATCAAATGTCAGTGATTATTTATTTACTTGGATTGTCATGTAACCTATAGTTGTGTTCTGATTTATTTTTCCAAGTATAGTATCTAGGAAATGTCCTTCCCCAAGGAAATAACGGTTTCAAAGGAACACTTTCTGCAGAAGGGTAACACATTGCTCATGATACAAGCTGCTGACCTAACAACTGTCACTTGAGAGAAAATAATCTCTGGCCTCTGTGCTCCCTGGTCTCCTCACTGTCGCTACGTGATCGGTGTGAACAGTTACCCTAGCTTCATTCATAACTTTAAAATATTGTTTCAGGTTTTATCATCATTCTCCTCACACTGAGCAAAAAGACTAAGAAACTTTATACTAGAAGCATGAATTAAATATTGAATCAATGTAGAGGAATAAGGATATAGGCTATGAAAGAAATAATATGGGGTATAAGAAGTAAAGGGATTGTGATGGTGGAGTTTGGTTGTGTAAACTTGCCTGCTCTCCTCTCCTGCTATTCCCTCCCTGACTATATTTAGTCCTCCCAGGTTAATCTACTAACTCCATCTGTCTTGTGATTCTTCCATTTCTGACCCCATTTATCCATACCTTTCCAACACAAAGATCTCCCACCCTCTTTGAATCTTTCCTTCTAAGTCCTTCTAAATTCACCTTCTCGAAGATGCCATGCCATCTGACAGAAAATTGATTACTTCTGGCTGTCTTCAGTATTGTCAATCACTCCCTCTTTCTAGAAAGTCTTTCCATCCTTGATTTCACCAACATGGTGTTTTCCAAATTCACTTTATATTTCTCTAAATGATACTTCTCAGTGGCCTTTCCTGGGTTTCTGTCCCCCTCTTACTGTAAACTGTTTGTGACTCATAGGCTCCTAAGTTTTTTTTTGTTTTTGTTTTTTTTAACTCTTCTTTCTTACTCTCATTCTTTCATTGTCTTTTGTGGTTTCAGCTACCCCTCTTATCATCATCAATGACATTTACTGATGCTTACTATGTGCAAGGCACTGTACAAAGCACTTAGGAGAGTACGTGGAAGACTTCCAATTATATCTCACCAGGACACTCTAATATGCTCTTTCCCAGGATCCTGTACAGTGTAAGTCAGTCAATCAATCATATTTATTGAGCACTTACTGTATGCAGAGCACTGGACTAAGCGCTTGGGAGAGTACAATATAACGGCACATTCCCTGCCCACAGTGAGTTTAAAGCCTAGAGGATGCGTTTACAGTCTAGGAGAGCTTCACGGTAAACAACTCCCTGGAAGGAGGCAAAGTGTATATAAAGAAGCTACATGCCCACCTTTCAACCTGAGTTAATCTGCTGGTATTGATTCAGCCTAGGTTCAAACTGGTCTTCAGAATGAGGATGTAAGAAAATAATTTTTATTTTTTTCCTTTCTCCACTGGAACAAAAGTTTCCATTGTGAAGCTTGGAAAAATCACCTACTTTTAAGGTGATTCAAAACACTGATACATTTTGAAGATCCATTTGAGCTAAGGACATGTCAGTTTCTGAGAATGACTCATAGCAGCCGTTTAAGTTAAAGGGGTTGTTGAAGACTGGAGGACCTTGCAAGATTGAAAAGCTTTAATGGGAAGTGAAAATGATTTAAATAAAAAGCAATTCCCTCTGCTTTTGTTCTTTCCCTACGTGCACATTTTCTACAGTAGAGTGACAGAACTCCATATCACATAATCATCTTTAAATATGCATGTGGCTAGCTTTCAATCACTATCAATCAAGTCAGTATAATGCATGTTGTTTCATCATTTCAAGGGCTCTGTATGAGTACAAATTGTCACTTCTGTCCAATTTTTTTCTAAACCCAAAATGCACTTTTCTGATTTGGAACCACTGCCCCAAATAACATCCCAAATCTAGCAACAATTGTTTCACTGCCAAGATGCTCTTGCAAACTGGAGTTTTGGAACAATTTCATGTGAGCTGATTACCTTCTTGCAAGAGTAATCTAAAAAAGATATGCTAGACTGCAAGTAATGAATAGTTAAGATGCCTTATCTTTCACGGTCTATCTTTCATTACCCTTATTTCAGATGAGTTTGCACTGGTCTGGTGAATTCTCTCTGGTAAACAGAGGCCTCAGTGAATCTGGAAATCAATATCATGGATTCAAACATAGGGGGAGAAAGAAGACTCTAGTAAAGAAGGAAGAATTTAGTGGCCTAGTGGAAAGAGCAGGGGCCTGAGAGTCAGAGGGCCTGGGTTCTACTCCCACAAATCTGCTGTGTGACCTTGGGAAAGTCACTTAACATCCTTGTGCCTCAATTACCTCATCTGTAAAATGGGGAATATTTAGACTGTGAGCCCCATGTGGGATGGAGACATTGTCCAACCTGATTAACTTGCATCTATCCCAGTGCTTAGAATAGTACTTGACACAGAGTAAGTGCTTAACAAATACCCCTATTATTATTATTATTATTACTACTACTAATTATTATTAATAGAAGTACTCTGCCCTAATCCTTCAAGGTCACACCCCAGGAAAACAACAGATAAAGACAAATGCTTTCAATGTTAAGAAAATTGAAAAGTAAAATGGCTTAGTGGATAGAGCAACATCCTGGGAGTCAGAGGGACCTGGGTTCTAATCCCAGCTCTGCCATATGTCTGCTATGTGACTTTGGTCAAGTCACTTCACTTCTACCTCATTTGTAAAATGGGGCTTAAGAGTGTGAGCTCCATGCGGGACAGGGACTGTGTTCAACCTAAGCTGTATCTACCCCTGTGCATAGAACAGTGCTTCTCACATAGTAAGTGCTTAACAAGTACCGTAATTATTACGTTTATAAGGAACTGAAAGTTGCTCTAGGATTCTGCCATATAGGGCAGTACAGTTTCAAAAGATGTACAAAGAGGTAGAAAACAAAGTCAGAAAATGCTGAAACTTTTGAGCATAGGTTGGGAACATCCAGTCATAAATCATGCCAAAGAAGTAAACAGTGAAACAGTCCAGAGGTTCCATTTTAAATCATTTGTCACCAGGATCGTGCACAAGGCATCTGACTTTCTGGATTCCTGATTCAGTCATTCATATCTTGGATTTCTTCACAGTTTCATGAACGTCACCATTTAAGTGACAAGACATGACTACCAACTGGAAGGCTCTGAAATGCATCCATTTCACTGCTTAAAGTGTTTTTACAGCACCTCATCTCTTGACTGGAAAGGTGAAGGGGAAATACTAGTAGAAGACAATGGAGCTACCTCAATAGGGAAACATAGGCAGATCTTTTTGAGCCCTTATTGTGTGCAGAGAGCTGTACTAAGTGCTTGGCAGAGCACAGGCCTGGGAGTGAGAAGGTCATGGGATCTAACCCCAGCTCCACCACTCGTCTGCTGTGTGGCCTTGGGCAAGTCGCTTCACTTCTCTGTACCTCAGTTACCTCATATGTAAAATGGGGATTGAGACTGTGAGCCCCACATGGGACAAGGGCTGTGTCCAACTGGATTTGCTTGTATCCACCCCAGCGCTTAGTACAGTGCCTTGGCTCATAGTAAGCACTTAACAAATACTACAATTATTATTATTATTATTATTATTACTACAGTACATTGACGTATGGAGCCATTTGTCTGTTGTGTGACATCATGCAAGTCACAACTTCCCAGTTACCTCATTTGTAAAATAAGGATGAAGAATGTGAGCTCCTCATGGGACACTGGACTGTGTCCAACATAATTAGCTTGTATCTACCTCAGCACTTAGTAAATTACTATTCTATTTATTTTGTTAATGATGTGCATATAGCTTTAATACTATTTGTTCTGACGATTTTGACACCTGTCTACATGCTTTGTTTTGTTGTCTGTCTCCCCTTCTAGACTGTGAGCTCGTTGTTGGGTAGGGACCGTCTCTATATGTTGCCGACTTGTACTTCCCAAGCGCTTAGAACAGTGCTCTGCACACAGTAAGCGCTCAATAAATATGATTGAATGAATGAATGAATGAAATGCCTGACACATAGTAAGTACTAAACAAATACCATTAAAAAAATGTTGGTAGACATGATCCCCTCCCTTAAGGATCTTTCCACATTATAAGAAACAGCAGTAGAAGGTGAATACACATTCTTTTTAGACATTCACTTTCACCAAGTGAAATGGGTAGCTAGCTCACAAAGTGCAAAGGCAGAGGCACAAATAGAACTGTTGTTGCTGTTGTTGTCTTATAGGTTCTGTAAACAACAGCAACAGTTGTAAACCAAAATGCATTATACTTATCTGTGTACTCAGGGTAGAAAGAACATCTGGCTTTGCACAAAATGGATTTCAACTCCGCCTCTAATCATTTCTGGATATGGAGGGCAATGATTGCAGTGATTTTTTAGATTGTTATGATTTCATTTCATGCTGCAACCCCAGGTACTGGCAGCAAAGGGGCAAAACCTAGACTACTATCTAAACACAATAATCATATAAAAATCACTACTATTTTCATCTGCAGTAGTAGCGATTTTATTATACTAGTTTTGGGAGGATATATTTGTGTGGTGGCAGTAATACAAACATTTCTCCATGGATAGAAATCATGAATTTTACTTCACCCTGCAAATACTGCTCTGTGTGAAATCCTGGGTGAAATCATAATGAACAGTGATCAAACATAGTGGCCATCAAGCCTGGAAGAATACTCAGTTTCTGATCAAAGAATATATGGAAGACTGTGTAGAACAGGTGTGATTCTACGTAAAGAATCATCTCATGTTGATAGTAATGACAGAGTAATAAAAAGAATGTGATAGATGATTTAGGTTGTTCTTGCTAAAGCTAATAGTAACAATATTATTAGAGAAACAGTGTGGCCCTGTGGAAAGAGCACGGGCCTGGGAGTCAGGGAACTTGAGTTCTACTCCCAGCTCTGCCACTTGCCTGCTTTGTGAACTTGGACAACTCACTTAACTTCACTGGAACCCACTTTGCTTATCTTTAAAATGAGGATTAAATACTTGTTCTTCTTATCCCTTATACTGTGAGCCCCATGTGGGACAGGGACTTGGTCTCACATGACTATCTTCTATCTAGCACTTACTATGAGCTAAACCCTGGCAAAGATATAAAGGTAAGTCTCACACGAGTTTCATGTTTCAAGTTTGGGGACGAAGCAGTGTGGTCTAGTGGAAAGAACACAGGCCTGGGAGTCTGATTTTTAATTCGGCTCCACCACTTGCCTGCTGTGTGACCTTTGGTAAATTGCTTAATTTCCCTGTTCCTCAGTCTCCTCATTCTGTAAAATGGGGATTAAATACTTGCTCCCTCTCCCCTTTAGACTGAGAGCTCCAAGTGGGCCCCTCAGATTGTCTTGTATGTAGTCAAGCCCTTTAGTATACTGCTTGGCACATAGTAACTGCTTTAAAATACCATTTTTATTAGGAGGAAACTGTGTTCCAGAGAGTGTAAGTGACTTACCCTAATAGTTCATGAAGTAGACCAGTGGCAGTGCTGGAACTTGAGGTCACCTGACTTCCAGGCCTGTGGTTCTATAACTTAGTAGGCCCAGCTGCCTCTCTAATATATGAAACTACGATTATAGGTTTAGGAACAATGTGAGGGGTTAGCAAGTGGGTTTAACCAACTGCAAACAGAAAAAAAAGCCTTTTAAAGGTTGTGTCAAGTAATAGCTCCTTCTTTAAAGCCATGTCTCCTGTTACAAATCTAAAGTTCTGAAGGGAATTAAACCTATTCTGAAATGAGAAAATATTGGTTGCCATTCATGGAAATCTGGAAGTGAATACTTCATATGACCTTAGAGCAGAATGAGTCTGAAAGCTCTCTGCTTATATTTTTTAATAAATTTTCCAGGTCATGAGCTAGGTGACACAGTGAATACTCTTAATTGCACAGACATCATCTTCCTACCTTTTTAAATTCTTATGGCCAAGCATACCCTAATCCTACCCCTCAAACTCTATATGTCAAATGTCCCTTTTGTTTTTGATCTGTCTACCACACCAATATGTTTTTCTCATTTTTATGTGTCAAAACACAGTGTGAGAGGGAAGAAAACAAAGAAAGTGGTTTTACAATCACTGCAGGAAAAAAAAAGATGCCTGAGTGTTGCTATCTGAGCAAGTCAATCTTTCTGTGAGGCAACAGTTCAAATGGAAAGCATTTGTTGTGAGGAGAAAATCTCCAATACCTTATCGGGGCTGTATATCTACATGGGGAAAGGGCTGTCACTTCCTCTGCGCAGTCACTAGGCTAAATTTAACCACTGCCCATAAATTCCTGGTGACTCTTGATTTTGAGTCCTATTCTGTTCTAAATTCCTCCTTTTTGCAATACAAGCCTTGTCTTTGATGCTCTATGTTCGAGACACAACAGTGAACAGCTGCACAACACCACACGTACAATATCTCTTTCTATATTTAAACACTGTAATCCCCAATCTAAAGAAATGTCTGGTAAATAAGGTGGACTCTCTATATTCTCAGTTTCCATGTAAGAGGACAAAAGCTAAAGACATTCTTTAGGAGAAATGGTAAGCAGTTGAAAAATAAGGGCTCCAAAGGTAATCAATCAATCAATTAATGGTGCTTACTGAGCCCTTACTGTGTGCAGAGCACTGTGCTCAGCACTTGGGAGAGTACAATATAAGTGGGTTGGTAGACAAGTTCACTACTCAAAATGAGCTCACAGTCTATTCACTCATTCTTTCATTCATTCATTCCAACGTATTTATTGAGCACTTATTGTGTGCAAAGCACTGTACTAAGTGCTTGGTAGGGTACAATATAACAATAAATGGATGCATTCTCTGCCCACAACTAGCTTACAGTCTAGAGGGGGAGGCAGGTATGGCTTCTTTTTCCCTATATTCTCTTTGCATGACCCAGAGTTGACCATTTTGCTTAGCAGGTCCTCTAGTCTCCTTTGTTGACAAGGTCACAGTAATCAGCTCTCTTACTCTTCACCCTCTTCTTTTGCCCTTCATACATAATAAAGTGAAACTTTAAAATCATTTTCATTCTTTTGAATAGCATGAATTTTGTCAGTACAAATAACTTGGAGAGACCTGTTTTCTCTTTATAACCCAGAGCCTTTGATATATTGGTTAGAGACTGTCTCTATATGTTGCCAAATTGTACTTTCCAAGTGCTTAGTCCAGTGCTCTGCACACAGTAAGTGCTCAATAAACACGATTGAATAAAGAGACAACATTCAACAGCGGTTCCTAGAAATGAAAAAGTAGCCAGTTGAGAGAAGTTCTTTAGTTTTAAGATGGCTTAAATTTTCTCGCTCACTCATCGGACTCTTGTTCATGGAGAAAAGAAGATGATGAATCATTCTAGACAGAAATCTCTTTTTCATGCAATTTTAAACCAACAGTTAGTAAAATAGATATGTATTTCTTATTTGCTTCCAGAATTGTCTACAGAAATGACTACATTTCTGTTACAGGAACACTTTCCTCCTCCTCTGCTTGTGTAATATCTTGGCACATGTGGTAATAATAACAATAGTAATGTTGGTATTTGTTAAGCACTTACTATGTGCCAAACACTGTTCTAAGCGCTGGGGTAGATACAAGGTAATCATATTGTTCCACGTGGGGCTCTCAGTCTTCATTTCCATTTTACAGATGAGGTAACTGAGGTCCAGAGAAGTTAAGTGACTTGCCCAAAGTCACACAGCTAACAAGTGGCAGAACCCAGATTAGAACCCATGACCTCTGACTCCAAAGCCCGGGCTCTTTCCCTTGAGCCACGCTGCTTAAGTGCTTCCTGTGTGCAGAACACTGTACTAAAGGCTGAGACACAATAAAGAGATGGGAATTAATCATGTGCCTTTATCCTGGAGTTGCTCACTTATCCTACTATACTTTTCCAAGATCTTAGTCCAGTGCTCTGCATATGGGAGGTGCTCACTACCATGGATCGATCGATGGATTATCTCAAAGTTGCTGGAGTTACTTCATCTTTTACCTACCTTAGAATTATTTTATCATCATCATCATTATTATTATTATTGTTAGAAATAATAATAATAGTAATAAGGATAATGGGGCCTCAGTTACCTCATCTGTAAAATGGGGATTAAGACTGTGAGCCCCACGTGGGACAACCTGACTATCTTATATCTACCCCAGTGCTTAGAACAGTGTTTGGCACATAGTGAGTGCTTAATACCATAATCATTATTATTATTATTATTATTATTATTATCAAAAACTATGAAAGAACCTTACAGAGATAACCAGACCATTTAGATGATCAGGAGATCATCTTGGTATTCCTGAGAATCATAGTCCACAAAGAACAATTTATCTCCCAATACGTAAAGACATGACTTCTCAGTACTTCATGAAGTCACCAGTGCAGCCTATCAATCAGTAAATCAATCAATCAATCGTATTTATTGAGCGCTTACTGTGTGCACAGCACTGTACTAACCACTTGGGAAGTACAAGTTGGCAACATATAGAGACAGTCCCTACCCAACAGTGGGCTCACAGTCTAAAAGTAAATCCTACTTATTGAGTGCTTAATATGTGTTGAGCACTGAACTAAGTGCTTGGGAGTGTAAAATGCAAAAGACTTGGTAGACACATTACCTGCCCACAATGTGTTCACAAGTCTAGATGGGGAGACAGACATGAATATAAATAAATAAATTTTGGATATGTATGTAGGTGTTCTGGGGCTAAGGGAGGGGTGAATAAGCAGCAAATCAGGGTGATGCAAAAGAGTGGGAAAAGGGGAAAGGAAGGCTCAGTCAGGAAAGGCCTCTTGGAGGAGATGTGCCTTCGATGTGTCTTTGAAGTGGGGGAGCAAAACTGTCAATCAGATATAAAGAGGGATCGTGTTCCAGGCCAGAGAAAAGACATGGGCAAGAGGTCGGTGGCAAGAAAGAATAGAGGTAGAATGAGCAGTTTGGCATTAGAGGAGTGAAGTGTGTGGGCTGGGTTGCAGTAGGAAATGAGGAAGGTAAGGTAAGAGGGGGAGAAATGGAAAACAGAGGCTAGGCACCCAGATTTTAAAGATTTCACCACTATCACAAAAGGGAAGACATTTAGAGAAGCAGTGTGGTTTAGTGGAAATTGCTTGGGCTTGGGAGTCAGGATTTGTGCTTCCAAACCCAGATCCGCCAATTGTCAGATGTGTGACTTTGGACAAATCACTTAACTTCTCTGTGCCTTAGTTCCCTCATCTGTAAAATGGGGATTAAGACTGTGAGCCCCACATGGGACAACCTGATAACTTTGATTCTATTTCAGCCCTTAGAACAGTGCTTGGCACATAGTAAGTGCTTAACAACTACCAACATTATTATTTAACTGAAAAAAATCTTAGTCTGGTTTGCTGTAAAGATGGGAAGACCTGAAGCAGAAGCTTCAGGCAGATCAACACATTAAGAGGGAAATATGAAACTAGTACCAGGCACTCTGTATATCAAATGCAACAGGGCAATGGGGGAAAATCATTAGGCACATTCTTATTATCAGCCACACCCACATTAATAATTGTAGTATTTTTTAAGTGCTTACTATGTGCCAGGCACTGTATTAAGTGCTGAGGTGGACACAAGCAATTCAGGTTGGACACAGTCCCTGTCCCAGGTGCAGCTCACTGAGTACCACAATGTTTGAACCGAAAAACAAAACAAAACAAAAAACCCGATAGGAATTACCATATATTCAATTTGTAAACTGAAAAGCTATTTTGTAAATCCATAAAAACACAGGTATAAACAAAATGCTTTGCAGTATTGCAGACTTTTTGTGATTCAGTATCCAACTGTAGTACATTTCTTTATTAAGCTGAAACAAAGCAATAGAAATGTCTCCAGAACAACTTTGCACTGTACTTGAGGAATTGATGTGGTAAGGGAATGGTCTGTTATACTGTTATATTTTATTCTCCCAAGTGCTTAGCATAGTGCTCTGCCCGTAGTAAGTGCCCAATAAGTACGATTGGTTTACTGATTGATTGATACACAGTTACAAGAGCTTCCTAATAGAAGAGTCTTTCCTCTCTGCCAAAGAACTGTGTCACGTATGGGAAGAATCCTATGTGTTTTTCAATTGATGTATCACAAATTATAGTGGAAGATCTATGAAGAGCTACCTTTTCCCACAGTTCAATTTTCCTGTAAAGGACCCCAGTTGGTAAGTTTGAAATTCTTTACCCTCACTTACATTAATGGTCAATGTCCTCTCCTATTAAGACACAAGTTCAAGCTACTTGACCTTCTGCTGTGTTTAAAGAAAAGATGCACTCTACAACCAGAAGCTCATGAAAAGTCAGACCTTAATATCAGCTGTAAATTCACACTTCACAAATCAACCACGTTCTGTCATATTAAAATCAAAGTTGAAAAATAAAGAAAACATTCTGAAAACCCTCCTCTGCTTCATTTAGATAACGCCATGCACAATGCAACATAAAGATAAAAATGCTTCAGAACAACTTTTTTCATTTCTTTTTTTTTATTTTAAACCTAGTGTTATGCATGATAACATCAGGTAATTCTGTTTGAATACATTCTATGCTGGATTGTGCAGATTACCAGGGTAATGACATGCATGCTTTTTGCCATTTTAATACCTCTGTTCCTGCAAGGGGGGATTTCAAGTGATAGACTAAGACTCTTTGCTATCAATTCTGCAAGAAGCCCATCTGCTCAATAGCCAAGATTTAGTTCAGCCAGCTAAATTGATTAATAATCCAATTTGTTACCCATCATTATCACCATGCTATATTATTCCTACCCTTAAAAAATGATCTCTAGTATTAAAATATTCCAAAAAGCAATTCAATTTTTGGATAGGCCATTTCAATTTTTTTACTCAGCCTTCCTGCACCCAAATCTCATAAGGAAATCCAACAATACATCTAACCTAGGATTGTAATGAAAGTTTGGATCTTTACCATCATCATCAACTGCGGTATTTATTGAGCACTTAAATGTGCTTTGTGGGCAGGGAATGTTTTCTTCCAAATGCTAGATATTTAGCCTTGCAGAATCACCAGCTTATTAGTACCTGCTCCCCTCTCCCCTCCCTCACAAGCCGCCCCCCACCATCGCAATCCATAAAAATATTATCCAATCAATCCCTTGTTGGTGATGCCTCTACCCACTCCACTCCATACTTACCTCTGTTGCACAGATCATTTTTCTTCAAAAATGTTCAGAACATCTCTGCCCACTTCTCAAAAGCCTCCAGTGGTTGCCCATCCACCTCTGCATCAAACAAAAACTCCTCCTCATTGGCTTTAAAGCACTCCGTCACCTTGGACCCTCCTACCTCACGTTGCTACTCTGCTACTATAAACCAGCCTACACACTTTGCTCCTGTAATGCTAACCTCACTGTGCCTCCTTCTCATCTATCTCACTGCCGACCCTTCTGCCTCTGGCTTGGAAAGCCCTACTTCCTCAAATCCAATAGACAATTACTCCTCCCAGTTTCAACCCTGTTGAAGGTACATCTCCATCAAAAGGCCTTCCCTAAGTATCCCTTTCCTCTTCTCCCCCTCCTTTCTGCATCACCCTGCCTTGCTCCCTTTGTTCTTCCCACCTCCCAGTCCCACAACCCTTATGTACATATCTGTCATTTATTTATTTATGTTGATATCTGTCTCCCCTCCTCTAGACTAAGATCCCTGTGGGCAGGGAATATATCTGTTTATTGTTGTATAGTACTCTCCCAAGCATTTTGTATAGCACTTTGCACACAGTAAGCACTCAATAAATGATTGAATGAATGCATTTTATAGATGAGATCATTTAGGCCCAGGAAAGAGATGGAACTTGCCTGAGTTCACACAGCAAACTGGCAGAGCTGGGATTAGAACCCATGACCTTATTATGACCTTATTATTATTATTATTATGACCTTCTGATTCCCAGGCCCATGCTCTATCCACTAGGCCATGTGGCATGGTCAGTTAAGTGACTTGTCTAAGGTCATACAACAGGCAACTGATGGGTCCAGAATTAGAACCCATGTCCTCTGAGTCCCAGATCCATGCTCTTTCCAGTAGATCACGTTGTTCTCATGAAGCAGTCAGCTTCTCTCACACCTTAGCCTTCTCTGTCTTTAAGAGAAAATTGCAGGAGGAAATAACGAATTGTAGCAAACCACACTTCCATTAGGAAACACTTTTTCATTCATTCATTGGATCGTATTTATTGAGAGCTTACTGTGCGCAGAGCACTTGGAAGAGTACAACAATAAACAGTTACATTACTTACCCACATGAACTTACAGTCTAGAGTGGGGGAGACAGACCACAATACAAATAAATAAAATTACAGATATATACATAAGTGCCACGGGGTTGGGAGGAAGGAAGAGTGAAGGGAACAAGACAGGGTGACAAAAAAGGGAGTAGGAGATGAGGAAAGGTGGGGCTTAGTCTGGGAAAGCCTCTTGGAGCAGATGTGCCTTCAATAAGGCTTTGAAGTGGGGGAGAATAATTGTCTGTCGGATGTGAGGAGGGAGGGCGTTCCAGGCCAGAGGCAGGATGTGAGCCAGGAGTCGGCGGTGAGACAGGTGAGACTGAGGCACAGTGAGAAGGTTATTACTAGAAGACCAAAGTGTGTGGGCTGGGTTGTAGACAGAGAGAAGCAAGGTGAGGAAGCGGAGGGCAAGGTGGTGCAGTGCTTTAAATCTAATGGTGAGGAGTTTTTGCTTGATGCAGAGGTGGTTGGGAACTGAGGAGCGTTATGGTCTGTTCTGACCATTTTTGTAGAAAAATGATCTTGGCTTCCAGTTTATTGCTTCTAGATCTGGTCTAAGCTAAGCACTTTTAAAGAGCAGTTTAAAATTTCCCAAGATTTACATACAGCAAGTCATTCCAGCAGGAATTCTTAAAGTAGAACTAGTCTCATGACTTCCAACTCGGTGTCCTCTCCACAAGAGCTTGCTGTACTTCCATTCCCATTTCTGACCACCTTCCTGGAAATACTAATTAGTACCCACTGAGTCGAATGAGTTTCCTGATGGGACCATGTGCTGTTAAACACTGGACAGCCTAATACTAATTTTGTAACTACTGATGGGAAAAGAAACCTGGTGCCTCTCTATATTTTTTCATTTATTTCTCAGTTTCTCTCAGAACATAATACCATCTGACCATGACATGAGTTACTTGAAACTGAACTGCACAAAATACTTGGCTTTGAATGTTCAGAGGTCAGAAGAGTGTCACCATGTTCTGTCTCCCGAGTAACCCTTGATTTACAAGTTGCCTGGAACTTTTCAAAGAAATATGATACACTAAATGTTTGATGAGCATTTTCAGTGAGCAAATTCTCTAATTAAATATTACCCACTGGACTTAACTATGATCTTTATGAGACTACTGCAGCAAGCTTGCTTTAGTCATTTCTTAAGAATTATTCAGAGTGGAAACAAAATAACTTTTTTTTAATGAGTGGGTCTTGTCATTCCTGTCTATGAGGAAAAAGGGACAGCAAAGCAGAAGAGAAAACAAAGTAATGTGTGAGAATCCACAGTGATCTTTGAAAGAACCACAGAGTAGAGAAAATTACAGTCCAACTGTAAAAATGAATCTGCTATCTATTACCAGAGCTACTTTAAGCCTCTAAAATACAAAGATAATTATGAGAGAAATGTGTTCGTACTCACATGGAATTTTATTCAACCCGTTCATGAATTTCTCCTTTAGCTTGGAAAATGCATCTTCTTTTCCTTCTCCCGAACTGGCTGATTCCGTGACATTACTGGATAGAAGAGCAGCAGCAGTTGTTGCTGCAGGAGCTGCCAAGGCCTCATGATGACTCTCACCCACCATTTTAGGTCCTGGAGAAGCTAGGATGAAAAAAGAACCAGAAAGAAAAAGAAATTCAAAATGGTTAAAGATGGATCCCTACTCAAAGGCCAATTAGAACTGGCATAGCATAGTAGGTGCACCTGGTTTCAAGACAAATATTCCCTCTTTAGCTTATTACTGTTCTTCTTGCTGGTTCATGCAGTATTTATTAGGCAACAGGAATAACTTCCCCAGAAGGTAACATCATATATAGTTATCACTTATTATTCTCTTCCAACACAATTGAATTTGAACTGTCAAATCTATTAGAATTGTTGTGTGTCATAGCTTCTGGCCTACAACCATGAAAATGTAAATAGAGCAGTCAGTAGCAGCAGAGCATACAAAGATTTCATGCTTAAACATGCTTAAGGCATTAAAATATTAGTAAAAAATAAATGAAGTTGGAATAGTGACATAAATTTCAACAAGATGCCAGTGGGTAAAATTAAGCCCACTACAAAAGTACTCTATTTAAGACAAGTACTCTATTTCAGAAAACTTGTTAGTTATACAGTAACTCTTGATTTTCATTTATTGATGAAAATTTTTCCTCCCAGGCATTTCCTTTGACATTTCCTAAAGACAATACTATGTTAAATTATTCACTCATCTTACTGATGATGCCAACATGGAGTCACACTACATCTATGGGGTAGCCAACAATTCAGTGTTAATATGAAAACAACTCTCAAGATAATATTTCCTTTGAGTTTTCAAAATGCTTATTCATCTCCAGAGAATGAAAGTGGCATTATCGTCATCTTAACGGTGGAAAAATAGACATAAATACAGAGATAAATCACCATTGTGGAGAAGATTACACGGTAATGTTACAAACTTCATAAGGGTGCGATACATTTGAACTCCGTAACATCTGTGAAGTTCTTTGCATGCCTTAGAGAGATGAGCTTTTTAAAAAGATGTTAACATAATTTTGTTCCTAAGACAGACACCTGTGCCTAGCTATATTCTTTTGAATTTTTTCCTCGTATTTCTCTGATCTGAATCACTGATTATGATGATTACATTTTTGAATTTTAAAAAGGAATGAAAGTTGGAAGATTAACAATGTACAAGCTTAAAGTAAACTACATACATTCTATTATGCTTGGAAGAAAAAGATATAATGATGACGTATGTCTCAACTTAAAATCGTATTTAGAAAGCACGACAGGAATAAAATCAGTCAATGGGATTTTTAGGCATTCTTTGTGTTTAGAAATGTGTAGGCGATATTTTCTAGGAGTAGGAGTTGATTGGGAACGATAACTAGGAACGACTTGTTATTTCCCTTCTTGAGTCAGATTTCCTCCTTACCTGAATAGCCTAGCACTTATTTTCCTTGCTCTCACTGAACATCAGCCTGTTTATTTCAATTCCTTTAAACTAGACAAGAGCATTTTTGAATCACCACCCTATCCTATCCTTGTCCAATCCTGACAAGACCCATAAATTAAGACCCCACAAAGCATAACTATTAGTTTATAAATGCTCATCCATTGCTTCTGCCTCTAAACCGTGGCATTCCTGATAAGATATGCTTAACTGGAGACTTGGTGTGCATTCTACTCAAGACAACTGTCCTGCTTGCTAATGTCACTCAGGGCCCAGTAATAATAACAATAATAATTGTGGTACTTGTTAAGTGCTTACTATGTGCCAAGCACTGTACTAAGTTCTGGGATAGATACAAGAACATCAGGTACCACATGAGGCTCACATTCTAAGTAGAAGAGAGCAAAGGTATTGAATCCTCACTTAGAGGAAGACACCGAGGCACAGAGAAGTGGAGTGACTGCCCATGATCACGCAGCGGGTAACTGGTTGAGCTGAGATTAGAACCCAGGTCCTCTGACTTCCTGGCCTATTGTCGTTCCACTAGGCAACGCTACACTGCACCTTGGCATTTGAAAATATTTCCTAGTTATTATAGCTAAGCAGATTAAAATGCCAAAGGAGTCACAATATGTTAAAAGCATATAACTACAGTAAATAGATACAGCGTGATATCAGAGAGATCAGAAAAGCAGTGTGGTCTAGCGGCAAGAGCCCGGACCTGGGAATCAGAAGACATGGGTTCTAATCCCGGCTCTGCCACTTGTCTGCTGTGTCACTTTGAGCAAGTCACTTAGCCTCTCTGTGCCTCAGTTACCTCATCTGTCAAGTGAGGATTAAGACTGTGAGCCCCAAGTGGGACAACCTGATTACCAATGTATCTACCCCAGGGCTTAGAACAGTGCTCGGCATGTAGTTATTTGTATATATATATATATATATATATATATACACACACACACACACACACACACACACACACACACACACACACACAAAATTCTTCACCTTCCCGCATATTCCTCTGCTCTTTTTAACTTTCCAGACTGTAAACTCATCTCTTGACTGTAAGATCATTGTGAGTAGGAATATGTCTAATAACTCTATTCTATTGTTACTCTCCCAAGCACTTAGTACAGTGCTCTGCACACACTAAGTGCTCAATAAATATCACTGATTGATTTCTTATCATCTTCTGCAACAGCACTATCCTACCTGTTCTTTAAGCCTTGTTCTGTTTTCTGTCTCCCCCTGCTAGACTGTGAGACTGTTGTTGGGTAGGGATCATCCCTATATGTTGCTGATTTGTAGCTTTAATTTTATGGCTTTAATTCTGTTTGTTCTGATGACTTTGACACCTGTCTACATGTTTTGTTCTGTGGTCTGTCTCCCCCTGCTAGACTGTGAGCCCATTTTTGGGTAGGGACCGTCTTTATATGTTGCCAACTTGTACTTCCCAAGCACTTAGTACAGTGATCTGCACACAGTAAGCACTCAATAAATACTTTTGAATGAATGAATGAACCTTGGTGTCATCTTTGACTTCAAGTGCTGCCATTTCTCTTTTAATACTTGGTGGATCAAACTTCTTTCACCTTTACAACCACTACTCTGTCACAAACCCCAGTGACCCCCCAGCAGATTCACTATTCTTCTCCCCAGTTTTACTTTAAACCATCTTTCTAAATAGCCAGTTTGACCATATCATTTCTTCCAAAAAAAAAAAATAAAAAGATGGTGAACACGTCCCCATTGTCTTCAACCTAAACCACAATTCAGGGCCATTGGTTTCCAGGCTCTTCATCAGTTGGTTCCCTCAGATCATGCCCCTGTCTTCTCTTATCCAGTCTCATTCTCTCTGTCCTTTCCAAGCAGATCTCTTAATTCTGCTGCACACATGCCTCTCTGACCTCCATCCTATTATTCATACCATCCCTCCCCCTTCAGCTTTGCCAAATCAAATCTTTACTTTCCTTCCAAATAATAATAATAACTGTGGTATTTAAGTGCTTACTATGTGCCAGACTCTGTACTAAGTGCTGGGGTAGATATAAAAAAATTGGGTAAGACCAAGGCCCTGCCCACATTTAACCATATTTACTGAACATTTACTATGTGCAAAGCAGTGCACTAAGCACTTGAGCATGGTGCTCACAGTCTTAACCCCCATTTTACAGATGAAGTAAATGAGGCACAGAGAAGTTAAGTGATTTGTCCAAGGTCACACAGCAGACAAGTAGCAGAGCCTGAATTAATCAATCAATCAATCAATCAATTGTATTTATTGAGCGCTTACTATGTGCACAGCACTGTACTAAGCACTTGGGAAGTACAAATTGGCAACACATAGAGACAGTCCCTACCCAACAGTGGGCTCACAGTCTAAAAAAGGGAGACAGAGAACAGAACCAAACATACCAACAAAATAAAATAAATAGGATAGAAATGTACAAGTAAAATAAATAAATAAATAAATAAATAGAGTAATAAATATGTACAACCATATATACATATATACAGGTGCTGTGGGGAAGGGAAGGAGGTAAGATGGGGGGAAGGAGAGGGGGACGAGGGGGAGAGGAAGGAAGGGGCTCAGTCTGGGAAGGCCTCCTGGAGGAGGTGAGCTCTCAGCAGGGCCTTGAAGGGAGGAAGAGAGCTAGCTTGGCGGAGGGGCAGAGGGAGGGCATTCCAGGCCCGGGGGATGACGTGGGCCGGGGGTCGACAGCGGGAGAGGCGAGAACGAGGTACAGTGAGGAGATTAGCGGTGGAGGAACGGAGGGTGCGGGCTGGGCAGTAGAAGGAGAGAAGGGAGGTGAGGTAGGAGGGGGCGAGGTGATGGACAGCCTTGAAGCCCAGGGTGAGGAGTTTCTGCCTGATGCGCAGATTGATTGGTAGCCACTGGAGATTTTTGAGGAGGGGAGTGATATGCCCAGAGCATTTCTGGACAAAGATAATCCGGGCAGCAGCATGAAGTATGGATTGAAGTGGGGAGAGACACGAGGATGGGAGATCAGAGAGAAGGCTGGTGCAGTAGTCCAGACGGGATAGGATGAGAGCTTGAATGAGCAGGGTAGCAGTTTGGATGGAGAGGAAAGGGCGGATCTTGGCAATGTTGCGGAGCTGAGACCGGCAGGTTTTGGTGACGGCTTGGATGTGAGGGGGAATGAGAGAGAGTGGAGTCGAGGATGACACCAAGGTTGCGGGCTTGTGAGACGGGAAGGATGGTAGTGCCGTCAACAGAGATGGGAAAGTCAGGGAGAGGACAAGGTTTGGGAGGGAAGACAAGGAGCTCAGTCTTCGACATGTTGAGCTTTAGGTGGTGGGCGGACATCCAGATGGAGATGTCCTGAAGGCAGGAGGAGATGCGAGCCTGGAGGGAGGGGGAGAGAGCAGGGGCAGAGATGTAGATCTGGGTGTCATCAGCGTAGAGCCTGAATTAGAGCCCAGGTCCTTCTGCCTCCCGGGCCCATGCTCTATTAACTAGGACACACTGCCTTCAAACCTTCATGAAAAGCTATCATTTCTATGAGACATTCCCTAATTAATCCTCCTTCTCTTAGCTGATCATAATGATCTCTCAGAAATCTTATATTTCCTCATGTAGTTACCATTTCATTTATTATTTATTCAATTTTATCTGTTGCTGACACTCAAACTCTATCAACAAGATGCTGAGATCCCTGAAAAAAGATCCCTGCAAGACTCACAACCCCCCATTTCAGATTGATTATTCAAAGAACAAACCAATATCAAAGGGTCGGTAAACAATTCCCTGTACTGGAGACTGAGGAATTGGAGTGTGGCCTTCTAGTACTGGCCACCCTGGACCCACGGAGCACTCTCAGGGAGACTCCCATTGTAGCCCAAGACCCTCTTCTGTTCAAATCTTTTCAATTTTGCACCAGAGGTGGGTTTCCTTTCATTTAATTGTATTTTTTCATTCAATCATATGTATTGAGTGCTCAAAATACTATACTAAGTCCTTGGGAGAGTAGAGTATAACAATAAACAGATACATTCCCTGCCCACAAAAAGTTTGCAGTTTAGAGAACTAATCTCTAACTAATCTCGTTCTCACCTGTCCCTCTGTCGACCCCCAGCCTACATCCTTCCCCTGGCCTGGAATGCCCTCCCTTCACACATCCGCCAAGCTAGCTCTCTTCCTCCCTTCAAAGCCCTGCTGAGAGCTCACCTCCTCCAGGAGATCTTCCTAGACTGAGCCCCCTTTTTCCTCTCCTCCTCCCCATCCCCCCGTCCTATCTCCTTCCCCTCTCCACAGCACTTGTATATATATTTATACAGATTTATTACTCTATTTTACTTGTACATATTTACTATTCTATGTATTTTGTTAATGATGTGCATATAGCTTTAATTCTATTTGTTCTGATGATTTTGACACCTGTCTACATGTTCTGTTTTGTTGTCTGTCTCCCCCCTCTAGAATGTGAGCCAATTGTTGGGTAGGGACCATCTCTATATGTTGCTGACTTGTACTTCCCAAGCTCTTAGTGCAGTGCTCTGCACACAGGAAGCGCTCAATAAATATGATTGAATGAATGAATTGACTAATCGTTCCTAATCTCTGATCTCACTTTGGGGTGGTCTGGAATGTTTCTGAGACATGTCTGAATATTTTTGGGTTGTGCCCTGATCAAGAGTTTGGGCCTGTTCAGCTGTCTTAAACTTTGTGCACGGAAAATCTTATCCTAATTATCTTAAGAAGATCTAGTGGATAGAGCCTGGGTCTGAGAGTCAGAAGGATCTGGGTTCTAATCCTGTCTGCTGTGTGACTTTGGGCAAGTCATTTAACATCTCTCAGTTTCCTCAATTGTAAAATAGGGATTAAGGATATGAGTCCCCTGTGGGACATGGAGTGTGTCCAAAATGATTAGCTTGTACCTTCCCCAGCGCTTAATACAGTGCCTGGCACATAGTACATGCTCAACAAATACCATAAAAATGCAAAAAAAGATTAAACTGAGATTGAAAATGCCTCATCATTCTGTGATTGCTATTTTCAATTGCTCCCTTGCATTCCCTTTACTCCCTTCTGATTTTGGTCTTGAACCTTCCTTTGGAGAAGATGCAATGATCTTATTCTTCTTCAGTCCAATTGTTCTTAGAGATAACCCCTCTGTTGCTACCAACAACTGTGCCATCCCATTGTTATGCTCCTATTATTTCCTCCCAACAATTTTCACGCTCCAAATTCATACATATAAGCCACCTGCAAAGAATCCATATAAACATCAACATAAGGGAGCACTTTTTATGCACAGAGCATTATATTTACTAGGTACTTGGGAAACATACCAAAGAAGTAAAGATATGATCCAAAGCCCTTGAGGAATTTACAGTCTGGAAGGGAGACAGTAAACATAAATCATTTTCTTGTCATTTTTATCCATTGTCTGGTTCTCAACTATTGTTCATTCCTCTCTCTGATCTGGCTTTGTCTTCCTAGATAGGTTCTTTACTTCTTCAGTGCTGGAGCTAATTTCTACTTCTTCAGTTTCTTCTCTATGCACTGATTACATTTTCTCATGCTTTAGAGGTGTCTCATGCTAAGTATGCTCTCGGCAGATATTGTGGATGATGATAAATGGCTACAATATCACCATACATTCCAACTGATCTACTTATTTTATCCACACTATCTTTTTCCTTATTGTATATGAATAGAAATATTGCACATTTTGGGTACTATTGTGGGACATTCTGGCTATTTGAAAAAGGATGAGGAGTTTCTTCATAATCCAGCGTTTCTAAGATGTGACAGTTCTAAGATGCATCAACAAATATTTGTTGGGAAATTGCATAGTATAGGATCAGTACTACAATTTCCAGTTAATTTAGAGGAATTTAATGCAGTGGCACCATGAACTTAAATTATGTTCTCTAATTGCAGTATAAATATTTCAATAATAATAATAATAATAATTGTGGTATTTGTTAAGTGCTTGCTTTGTGCCAGGCACCATACTAAGCATTGGGGTGGATCCAAGTAAATCAGGGTGGACACAGTCCCTGTCCCACATGGGGCTCACAGTCTTAATCCCCATTTTCCAGATGAGGTAAATGAGGGACAGAGAAGTTAAGTGATTTGCCCAACTTCACAAAGCAGGCAAGTGGCAGAGCTGGGATTAGAACCCAGGTCATTCTGACTTCCTGGCTCATGCTCTTTTCATTATGTCAGACTGCTTCTCTATATCAGTGGAATACTATGATTTGTGAAGGGATATACACTGTGTTTATGTGCTAGTATGACTTTTAGCTACCGAACAGTAGAGAAAAACTTGAAATTTCTTTCCACTTTATAATCCTATTAAAAAATATTTGAAGGATATATTTAAAAGGCTATCTAGGCTATATTTTTAGGGAAGAAAAAATAGAACTACATTTCTCTGCTCTTCAAGAACAATCCTGTAGATGTTAAATATAATTGTAGGTCATTCCACTGAATGAAGCATGCATGAAGTCTCTGAGATGTGCTATAAGATGTTTAACCCTTGTCTGACCTTTTTTATTACTGAAAGGAAACATTCAGTTACACTCAAAACACATTAAGATTTTGAAAAATGACCAAGGTGATGGAATGAGTGATGGCAAACATTTATAGACAAGATTTCATATATAGAGAGAGATAGACAGATAGATAAAACAAACTGTGGTACAGTTTAGAAACCTGCTGGGTAATCAAATGTCTAATAGGGTGGATAATTGATCGCTTATATTTTCACCTTAAACCCAGATGTCCCTGGAGATAATGTAATTTTAAATGCCAAAACTAAGATCAGTTAAAATCTCCAATGACTACCGATCAATCTGCGCATCAGGCAGAAACTCCTCCCCCTGGGCTTCAAGGCTCTCCATCACCTCGCCCCCTCCTACCTCACCTCCCTTCTCTCCTTCTACTGCCCAGCCGGCACCCTCCGCTCCTCCACCGCTAATCTCCTCACTGTACCTCGTTCGCGCCTGTCCCGCCATCGACCCCCGGTCCACGTCATCCCCGGGGCCTGGAATGCCCTCCCTCTGCCCATCCGCCAAGCTAGCTCTCTTCCTCCCTTCAAGGCCCTGCTGAGAGCTCACCTCCTCCAGGAGGCCTTCCCAGACTGAGCCCCTTCTTTCCTCTCCCCCTCGTCCCCCTCTCCATCCCCCCGTCTTACCTCCTTCCCTTCCCCACAGCACCTGTATATATGTATATATGGTTGTACATATTTATTACTCTATTTATTTATTTATTTATTTTACTTGTACATTTCTATCCTATTTATTTTATTTTGTTGGTATGTTTGGTTCCGTTCTCTGTCTCCCCCTTTTAGACTGTGAGCCCACTGTTGGGTAGGGACTGTCTCTATGTGTTGCCAATTTGTACTTCCCAAGCGCTTAGTACAGTGCTCTGCACATAGTAAGCGCTCAATAAATACGATTGATTGATTGATTGATTGATTGATTGATTAAAAGGCAATCATAAAATAGAATATGTGGAACATTGAGGTATATCAGTCACCTTTGAGAACAAAAATGCACCTATTATTCTGTCTTTGTGAGTGTAGTTACAAATGCTCAGCTTTTTAGATAGTTTAATATATAATCTGGAGAAAATAGGCAAAACTGTAATTTAATATGTGTCCAATAATTGATGAAGAATGGGGTTGCTTATTCTATTTCAGCACTGATTTCCAATCTACAGATCCAATCAATCTATCAGTCATATTTATGGGACGTTTACTGTAGCATAGCAGATCTTTGAATTAAGCACTTGGGAGACTACACTACAACAGAGCTGGTAGACATGTTGCCAGCCTACAGCGAGCTTACAGCCTAGAGGGGGAGAAACCAGAATCTCAATTAACAATTGGATAATAATTTATGTCTTCTTAAAGAATTATTTTACTGTTGAAAAACAGAAGTGGTCTCAGAAGCAAAGTGTTAATGGCTCACTCTATGGAGGTTCATTCAACTCTCAAAACACAGGGGTCCAATTTGGCAAAAATAGAGTAACTTTGAAAGTGAACATTCTTCTAACAATCCATCAATCAGTGAAACTTATACCTACTGAGTGCACAGTACCATACTAAGCACTTGGAGGAGTTCAGAAGAAGCAATTCATGGAACGTAATAGAATGGGTGAGATGAGTAAATGGCTCCCTATTTACAAATAGTGGGAGCAACAGAAAGAAGAAGGATATGAGGCAGTAGCATGAGAATAACAGGAAGAATAGCTGAAAAAGGAACATAAAAATGAATACAT
This sequence comes from Tachyglossus aculeatus, assembly GCF_015852505.1. Classification (NCBI taxonomy): domain Eukaryota; kingdom Metazoa; phylum Chordata; class Mammalia; order Monotremata; family Tachyglossidae; genus Tachyglossus; species Tachyglossus aculeatus. The sequence continues at coordinate 28,476,176 of NC_052079.1, read as the reverse complement.
GTGAGTAGTTATGTGTTGTGGATAGAAATGAAATACATAAGTGCAAGAAAGAATGTTGTTTTGACATGATTGGGTGCTGAAATTCCTTAAGCCTTCCCTGAGAGTATGGAATTTGACAAGGCTCCAAAGTTATTTATACTAATCTCTGTAACCCTCTCTGGGATGTAAGCTAGTTATGGGCAGGGAACACATCTTCCAACTCTGTTATATTGTAGTTCTCTTCCAAGCACTTAGTAGAGTGCTGTGTACACAGTAAATGCTCAATAAGTTTGATTGATTGCTTGATTTATCATATTTATTGAGTGCTTACTGTGTGCAGAGCACTATATTAAGTGCTTAGGACAGTACAATGTAACAGACATGCCTTGCCCACAATGAACTTACAGTCTCGAGGGGAAGACAGACATTGATAAAAATAAATAAATAACAGATATGTACATAACTGCTGTGAGGCTGAGGGAGGGGTGAAAAAACACAGCAAATCAGGGTGAAGCAGAAGGGAGTGAGGAAAGAGGGAATGAGGGCTTAGTCAGGGAAAGCCTCTTGGAAGAATTCTGCCTTCAATAAGGCTTTGAAGTTGGGGTGAGTAATTGTCTGTCAGAAATGAGGAGGGTGAACATCCCAGGCCAAAATCAGATGTGGGCTAGAGGTTGGTGGAGAGATAGATGGGATGGTAAAGTGTGTGGGTCGGGTTGTAGTGGGAGAACAGTGAGGTGAAATAGGAGAGGGCAAAGTGATTGGGTGCTTTAGAGCCAAGGGTAAGGAGTTTCTATTTGATGTGGAAGTGGACAGGCAACCACTGGAGGTTGTTGAGGAGTGGGGAAGCATGGACTGAATGTTTATGTAGAAAAATGATCCGGGTAGCAGAGTGAAGTATGGACTGGAATTAGGAGAGACAGGAGGCAGGGAGGTCAGCAGGGAGGCTGATACAGTAATCAAGGAGGGACAGGATAAGTGCTTGGATTAACATGGTAGTAGTTTGGGTGGAGACGTTGTGAAAGTTGAACACAGTATTTAGTGATAGATTGAATTTGTGGGTTGACAGAGAGAGGAGTCAAGGATAATGTCAAGGTTATGGGCTTGTGAAAGAGGAAGATGGTGGTGCTGTATACAGTGATGGGAAAGTCATGCAGAGGACAGGATTTAAGTGGGAAGATAAGGAGTTCTGTTTTGGACAGGTGAACTTTGAGGTGGTGGCAGGACATCCAAGTAGAGATCTCTTGAAGGCAAGAGGAAAAAGAGAGAGAGAGAGAGAGAGAGAGAGAGAGAGAGAGAGAGAGAGAGAGAGAGAGAGAGAGAGAGAGAGAGAGAGAGAGAGAGAGAGAGAGAGAGGGAGAGTAAAGAGATCAGGGCTGGAGATGTAGAAGATTTTGCAATTATCCACATAGAGGTGGTAGTTGAAGCCATGTGAACAAATGAGTTCTCAAGGGAGTGGGTGTAGATGGAAAATAGAAAGGGACCCGTTGGTCTCATAGATTTAGAAGGAGATGGATTTCTAGGCAGGAGAAAGGACTTAGGCCAGGTTCAGTTACATGTAGATACTGAGATAAGGTTAAAAGTGAGTTTGGTAGGCATTTTGTGTGTAAACTGGGGAAGAGTGGATGAAGAAAATAGGTGAAGGCTAAGGAAGGCAATGGTGAAGAGTTCTAGTGTGATGCAGAAGAATAGTAATTGGAAGTTTCTGAGGAATGGAGAGATGTGTGCAAAGTTACATTTCAAGAAGTTTATCCATGCAAAAGCATGCAGTCTAGACCAAATTGGGAACAGGATGGAGACAGGGAACCTACTGAGGGGTTGGATACAGTCGGTAGCCTAACCATGAAGCAGTGTGGCTCAGTGGAAAGAGCATGGGCTTTGGAGTCAGAGGTCATGGGTTCAAATCCCGGCTCCGCCAATTGTCAGCTGTGTGACTTTGGGCAAGTCACTTAACTTCTCTGGGCCTCAGTTACCTCATCTGTAAAATGGGATGAAGACTGTGAGCGCCCTGTGGGACAACCTGATCACCTTGAACTTCCCCAGTGCTTAGAACAGTGCTTTGCACATAGTAAGCACTTAATAAATGCCATCATCATTATCATGATACAGTGAGAACTTAGATCAGTGCGGTAGCTATCTGAAAGGTGAGGAAGAGGCAGATCCGAAACTTATTTTAAAATAAGGACAAATAGGTTTAGCAGTTGAATTTGAGTATTGAAATACTGTGAAGACTTGAGGATGATACCAAGGATATGAGCTTCTGGGACAAGGAGGTGGATGGGGTTATTAAAAGCAGTGAGAAGATTAGGAGGAATGGGTTAAGAAGAGGAAGGTGATCTGTTCAGTTTTAGGTATGTTTGAATTTAAGATACCAGGAATACATCCAAGTAAAGATAGTCTGGATTTGAGAAGAAATGTGTAGGCGTAGATTAGAGGAGAGGTAAATTTGGGAGGCAAACTTGTTAGAAGGGGAAACTGAAGCAATGAAAAAATGTGCCCAGGGAACTCTAAAATGGGGAAACTAGAAGAATACCCTTCCAATTTAGTAGGAGGTGTTTCCAATTCAACAGACTATGAAAACTATCGTTTACCAAGGCACTTACCAAAGAGTTGCTATGCAATGATGAAGGTGCTTAGGAGGCACATACAAAAAAAAGCCTGAAGAAAACGAAGGATAGAAAAGAAAAATATTCACTTACGAAAGAACACTCATGCATTTTTGATCAATCAATCAATCAATCAACCACATTATCAAGTGCTTACTATGCGTAGGGCACTGTGTTAAGCACTTATCTCACACTCTCTTTTTGTCTTTGATCTTACTTGGATGCTGGGATAAACAAAATGAGTGCTGGATGCGGGCGGTCAATCAATCATAGTTGGTGAGTGCTTACTGTGTGCAGAGCACTGTACTAACTTCTTGGGAGAGTCCAACAGAACACTGTAACAAACACATATCCTGCCCACAATGAGCTTGCAGTCTAGAGGGGACACAGCAGAAGCAGTACAGTGGCACAGTTCATTTTAAAATTCATTCATTCATTCAATCATATTTATTGAGAGCTTACTGTGTGCAGAGCACTGTACTAAGCGCTTGGGAAGTACAAGTTGGCAACATATAGAGACGGTCCCTACCCAACAATGGGCTCATGCAAACATAGATAATAAAAAAGGAAAAAGACAAATGGATAATAGTAAAGCTATATTTAAATATTTTATAAAAACACTCCTGCTGAAAAGTGGGCATATTTTGAGAATATGAGAAATAGTAGAAAATAGTAGATGTGTTAGATTGTGCTCACGAAGTGGAGGTCAGAACGTTCCGATTCCATTCTAAATCAAATTTCTCTGATCTAGTCTCAAAAATATATTTCAGATGTGTTTAAAATGTCACTTGAAAAAACTCTAAATGTAAAAAAAAATGTTTGGCATCATTGAGTGATGAATTAATTCTATAGGCAATTCAGAATTTTCAGTAACTATGCAGGTGCTTGGATGTAGGGCTACTGCTACAGTTGTTTTTCTTCTCAAATAGATGTCATATCTCTTGAGGGTAACAGAAAAGAAGCAGGTGATTATTCAGCCACTGGCACTGTGGGATAGTATTGATTCCCAACAGTAGTCCCAGGACAAGGTTATTTGGAAGATTAAAGACTGGAAAATAGACATTAGTACATCCAGAGAAGAGAGTAACTTGCTGCTCACCAGCAGTACTGTATATACACTTTCTCCCCCAAGCACCTATTGAGATCCTTAACATGTAATTTCATGATACTATACTTCTTAATATAAAGTTTAACAGTTGGGACATTTTAAAAGTTCTTTTGGTCAAAACATTTAAATTGTAATTGACTATGGAAAAACAAACATGATATTATTTGCAAATGTTATACTGAATCTACGAGAAGCAAAAACAAGAGGTTATAGTCTCATACATGAGTTTCTCCATAAAATTCAAGCTTCCTATAGGCAAGGAATATGTCTCTTAGGTTCTTCTTTCCCAAAAGCTTACTACAGTGCATTATACTCACTGGTGTTTAGTTAGTTCTATTATTACTCTGTTGCTATCACTAATAATCTTATTTCTTATTCCAAACACATTAAATCTAACAATTTAATGCAGCTTTAATAGAACACAAGTTCAAGCAGGGTCTAGTGGATAGAGCATGGGCCTGGGAGTCAGAGAACCTGGGTTCTAAAACTGGCTCTGCCATTTGTGTGCTGTGTGACCTTGGGTCATTTGGGTCATTTATCAATTGGTCATTGATCAATTTATCAATATCAATTGGGTCATTTAACTTCTCAATGCCTCTGTTTCCTCATCTGTAAAATGGGGATTAAGTCTTACTCCCTCCCACCTATTCTGAGAGCCCACTGCGGGACATGGACTGTGTCCAAACTGATAACTTGTATCCACCCCAGTACTTAGAACAGTGCTTGGCACAGAGTAAGCGTTTAACAAATACCATTATTATTGAGAAGCAGCGTGGCTCAGTGGAAAGAGCCCGGGCTTGGGAGTCAGAGGTCATGGGTTCTAATCCCGGCTCTGCCACTTGTCTGCTGTATGACCTTGGGCAAGTCACTTCAATTCTCTGGGCCTCAGTTCCCTCATCTGTAAAATAGGGATTAAGACTGTGAGCCACATGGGGGACAACCTGATTACCTTGTATCTACCCCAGCACATAGAACAGTGCTTGGCACATAGTAAGTGCTTAACAAATACCACCATTATTATTATAGTAAGTGCTTAACAATGATCATAGTCATAATTACTATTGTTATGATTTAATAAAATAAACCTAAAACTAAATATAAGCCAAGTAAAATTTTAATCCATTATTCTATCAATTGTATCAGCATTATATCAATTAATTTTAAAATCCTGAATATCCTAGTGTCTGATAAAACAATTTTCTGTCAATAGGGTGATGTTTTATAGAAAACTGAAAATTTACCTTTTTCCAATGGGAAATGAAAAAGACAAATGAATTTAGTATTAGGATTGCAAAAGTGACTAAAGATATTTGTAATAAATTATTTCATTCCCAGTTCAAATATTCATGTGTGAATAAAACATTTCTTCCCAATTAATGAAGTATCATCTTCAAAATTTCAGAAACTGACATTTATTTAAAAGGACAAGCTCAAAAAAGGACATTTTTAGGGGCTTTCTTAATACAAGACTGGGTCCTAATTTTTCAAAAGATAGCAGGATCCCAATCAACATTTTGTACTAAATCTTATTTTCACCAACATTTAAGGGCTACAAAAAAATCCTATATTTCTGTACATTGTGATGGATGTAAAGTTCAAAGGTTTTTGTTTTTTTTTTTGTAAAGACAGCAAATATGGAGACCTAGGAGGTTAAATGATGCCTTGCTGAATTCAGTTTAATTCTCTGTGCTGCGTATAATATTAATTGCAGTAACCTACCTGCCCTTAGCCTTTATATATTAAGTGGACAAAAGATCCCTTTGACAACTCCCAAGCAGATATGCTACCTATGGAGATATTACCATACTTAGAAATGCTCCCAAACGGAGAAGTGGATTTAATAGGATGGGAATTGGGAAACCATCTTGACCAAAACGAAGGAGCCTAGCTTTTCCTGTGATGTAAAAATAATATTAATAATAATTACAGTACATTACACTCTTACTATGAGCCGAGCACTGTTCTAAAGCCCTGTTAATTGGTTTGGACACAATTCCTGTCCCATATGGGGTTCACATTCTTATCCCCATTTTACAGTTGAGGTAACTGAGATGCAGAGAAGTGAAGTGACTTGCCCTAGGTCACACAGCAGCCATGTGGTGGAGCCTGGATTAGAATGCAGGTCTGGCGGACTCCCAGGCTTGCGCTCTATCCATTAAGCTATGCAGACCCACTACCATGTCCATTGCCTAAACCAGCTATTTCGGATTTTTAATTCCCTCGTCAAATCCCCTTTCCTCCTGCCCCTCCCATCTTCAGCCCCTAGTAAACTTGCCACCTACTTCATCGATAAAATTGAAACCACCAAGCGTGGTCTCCGTAAAATTGTCCTCTGATCCTCTCCAGTCCCCTTTTGCTCCTGCCCCTATCCATCCTTCCTAGAAGCATCTCAATGGGAAAACTTCAGCCTCCTCTTAAAATATAACCATTTCAATCAATCAGTCAATCAATAGTATTTATTGAGTGTGTTTATTGTGTGCAGAGCACTGTACTAAGCACTTAGGAGAGTACAATGAGAAGCAGCGTGGCTAAATGAGAAGCAGCGTGGCTCAGTGGAAAGAGCCCGGGCTTTGGAGTCAGAGGTCATGAGTTCAAATCCCGGCTCCACCACTTGTCAGCTGGGTGACTTCACTTCTCTGGGCCTCAGTTCCCTCATATGTAAAATGGGGATGAAGACTGTGAGCCCACTGTGGGACAACCTGATCACCTTGTATAACCTCCCCAGTGCTTAGAACAGTGCTTTGCACGTAGTAAGCACTTAATAAATGCCATCATTATTATTATTATTACAATACAACCGAGTTGGAAGACACATTCGCTGCCCAAAAGGAACTAACGTTCCAGAAATGGGAGACAGATATTTAATTGAATTTATACACACATATTTAATTGCTGTGAGGGTGAGGGTGGACTAAATATCAAGTGCATGACCTAGTGGAAAGAGCACAGGCTTGGGAGTCAGAAGAGCTGGGTTCTAATCTCGGCTATGCTAATTGCTTGCTGTGTGACCTTGAAAAAATAACTTCTATGTACCTCAGCTTTCCTGTTCTCCCTCCCAAATAGATTGTGAACCCCATTTGGGAGAGGGATTGCAGCCAATCTAATTAAGTTTTATCTTCCCCAGCTCTTAGAATAGTGTTTGACATATAAACGCTTAACAAATACCATAAAAAGAAAGAAAAAATAACAAAGGGTACAGATACAAGTGTATAGGGAATGCAGAATGGAGAGGAGTTGGGGTAAAGCAGTGTGGCCTAGTGGTTTGAACACTGGACTGGGAGTAAGAAGGACCAGTGTTTTAATCCCCACTCTGCCACATATCCATTATGTGACCTTGGGCAAGTTGCTTAACTTCTCTGTGTCTCAGTTACCTCATCTGTGAAATGGAGACTAAGATTGCGACCCCATGTGGGACAGTGATTTTGTCCAACCTGATTAGCTTGTATCTACCCCAGGGTCTAGTACATTTCCTGGCACAGAGTACGCACTTAAAAAATACCATAAAAAAGAGAACTTAAGGTCTCTTGGAGGAATTGTGGCCTTAATAAGACTTTGAAGTTGGGGAGAAGGGGTGTTCTGGCATCTGTGGAGGAAGAGGGAATTCCAGTCCAGAGGGAGGATGTGGGAAATGGGTCGGCTGGGAGAGAGATAAAATTGGGGCACAGAGTCCATCTGAGACTCCCACTTTATCCCATTGCTACTTATTAAAACAATTTCCCTCTCCGTTCTTCCCTCCCTGAGCTCCATCTTCAAACTTTCACTCTGCATTGGCTCCTTCCCCACTGCTTTCAAACATGCCTACATACCCTCTATTCGAAAAGAAAAAAAAAATCTTCTCTTAGTGTCATGACACCAGTTATTGTCTCATTTCCCTCCTTCCTTTCCTTTCCAGACTTTTCAAGCAAGTTGTTTCAGTCAGCTGCCTCTATTTCTTCTCTTCCTATTCTCTCCTTAACACTCTGCAATCTGGCCACTGCTCCCTCCATTTTATGGAAACAGCCCATTCTAAGTTTACAAATGACTTTTTTTTTTCTAAATCCAGTCAAATCTTCTATATCCTAATCTTCCCAAACCACTCAGCAGCCTTTAACATTGTAGCCCACCTACTCTCGGAAAGACTATCTAAACTTGACTTCACTGAACCTCTACTGGTTCTCTTCCTATTGCCCTGGCTGCTCCTTCGTTTCTCTGGCTCCTACTCTGTTTTTCACCCTCTGTCTTTTACTCCTCAAGGCTCAGTTCTGGGTCTCCTTATATTCTCTATTACACCCACTGCCTTGGAGAACTCATTTGTAGACAATACCACTCCTCTGCCAATCTCACAAGCCCCTAACCTTGGTGATGTCCTCCACTAATCTCTTTCATGCAACCAACATACTCAATTACCAAATCCTGTTGGTGTTATAATAATAATAATAATAATGACATTTATTAAGCACTTACTATGTGCAAAGCACTGTTCTAGGCATTGGGGAGGTTACAAGGTGATTAGGTTGTCCCATGGAGGGCTCACAATCATAATCCCCATTTTACAGATGAGGTACCTCAGGCACAGAGAAATTAAGTAAGTTGCCCAAAGTCACACAGTTGACAATTGGCAGAGCCAGGATTTGGACCCATGACCTCTGACTCCAAAGCCCATGCTCTTTCCACTTGAGCCATGCTGCTTCTCACAGCATCTCACAGCATCACAGCATCACTCCATCTACCCTTTCCTCTCCATCCAAACAGTTACTATGCTGATTCAAGCACTTAACCTTTTCTGCCTTCACTACCGCACCTGCATCTCATTGACCTCTCTGCCTCCTGTCTCTCCCCAACTCTTTCCCCACTCCAGTCCATACTTCTCTCTGTTGCCCAGATCATATTTAAAAAATAACTATTCAGCCAACTCCCCACTCCTCAAGAACCTCTAGAAGCCCATCCACCTCTGCATCAAAAAGAAACCCCTTACCATCAGCTTAAAAGCATTCAAACTGCCCCCTCCTACCTTACCTCACTGATCTACTACAGCGCAGCCCACAGACTTTGATCTTCTAGCCAGTGTACTCACTGTACCCCAGTTTCATCTATCTCATCCCTGATGCCTCTTCCACACCCTTTTTCTGGTCCAGCACACCCTTATCTTCCTCCTCCATATTCACCAGACCATCACTCTCCCTGCTTTTAAAGCCTTTTTAAGGTCACATGTCCTCCAAGAGGACTTCCTTACTTAAAGCCCTCTTTCTCAACTTCCTCTCTACTCTGTGTCATGCATTCACGGATCCGCTTTGGACATTTTGTATTCACTCCACCCTCAGCAATTATGTACCTATCCATGAACTACTTATTTGCATTAATGTCTCTCTCCCTCTCTAGGTCTTAAGCTTGTTGTGGCCAAGAAATGTGTCTACCAACTCTGTTGCATTGCACTCGCCCAAGTGCTTAGTACAGTGCTCTGCACACAGTAAGTGCTTAATTAATACTAGAAGCAGCTTGGCCTAGTGGCTAGATCATGGGCTTGGGAGTCAGAGGATGTGGGTTCTGATCCCGGCTCTGCACTTGTCTGCTGTGTGACCTTGGGCAAATCACTTCACTTCTCTGTGCCTCAGTTAACTCATCTGCAAAATTGACTGTAAGCCCCGCTTGGGACAACTTGATTACCTTGTATCTACCCCAATGCTTAGAACAGTGCTTGGCATATAGTAAGCGCTTAACAAATACCATCATTATTATTACTGTTGACTGACTGATACATTCAAATACCATTTATACATGAATGATTTCTATACCTTCCTGTCCAGTTCTAGCCTCTCTCCTTCCCTGCAGTCTTGCATTTCCTCCTGGCTCTATCTTTTCTTTGAAGTCCCGCTGAAACCTTAAACTGAACATATCCAAAACAGAACTCTTTATCTTCCAAAACCTGCTCTTGTGATTTTCCTATTATTTTCCCACCAGCATCCTCCCTGTCTAACAAACCCATACCTTGGCATCATCCTCAACTCAGCTCTTTCATTCAAGGCACACATTCAGTCTGACATCAAATCCTGTTGGTTCTACCTTCATAACATCTACAGAATTCACCCTTTCCTCTCCATCCAAACTGCTTCCACTCTGATCCTAGGTCTTAAAATATCTCGCTTTACAGCATCACCCACCTTGCTAATCTCCCCATTTCCTCGCTCTCCCCATTCCAAACCACTTTTTCATCATTTTTTCAGAAAAAAAAATTAAGTCCACATACTCAGAAATCTGCAGTGGTTGTCCATCCATCTATGAACAAACGGAAACTCCTTACCAATGTCTTTAAGGTACTCAATCAGCTGTCTCCTTCCTATCTTGTTTTGCTAATCTTCTATTACAATCCAGTCCATACACACTGCTCTTCTACTGCCAACCTACTCAATGAACCTTGAGCTTGTCCATCTCATCACTGACCCCTAGACCACATCTTCCCTCTGGCCTGACCTCTCTCCCCCTTCAAATTTAACAGTCCACCACTACCCAGGCTTTCAAAGTCTACTAAAAATCAAGCTTCCTCCAAGAAGCCTTCACTGACTAGGCCCTCATTTCTTTATTTTCCCTCCCTTCTTTGTTGCCTATGCACTTTGATCTGTAAGCACTTTGATACTCAAGCTACCCCCAGCCCCACACCAATTATTTACATATCTTTTGTGCTTTTCAATTTCCCTAGTTTTTTTTTTTTTAATGGCTGTCTCCCCCTCCCTTCAGTAAGTAAAGTGTATTGAAGGCAGGGATCATTCATTCATTCATTCATTCAATTATATTTACTGAGCACTTACTGCATACAAAGCACTGTACTCTGCGCTTGGGAAAGTACAATATAAATATAAACACATTTCCTGCATCACATCAACCAACTCTATTGTGTTATGCTCTGCCACTTAGTGCTTTGTACACTGAAAGCACCAAATAAATACCATTTATTGATTGACCTATCTATACACCAATTTTTCAGATGAAGAAACAGAGGCATGGAGATGTTAAGGGACCTGCTCCAAGTCACATAGCAAGCAAGCAGGCAACCCCCACCTCCCGCCCATCAAAAATCTCCAGTGGTTGCCTATCAACTTCCTTATGAAGCAAAAACTCCTCACTAGTGGCTTCAAAGCTCTCCATCACCTTGCCCCTTCCTACCTTCCGTCTCTCCTTCTGCAGATCAGCCTGCACACTCTGCTTCTCTGCCGCTAACCTCCTCACCATGCCTTGTTATCGCCTGTCCCGCCGTCGACCCCCAGCCCACGTCCTGCCTCTGGCCTGGAATGTCCTCCCTTCTCACATCCACCAAACTAGCAAACTAGCTCACTTCCCCCCTTCAAAGACCTACTGAAAGCTCAGCTCCTCCAGGAGGCCTTTCCAGACTGAGCCCCTCTTTTCCTCTGCTCCTCTTCCCATTCCCATTGCCCCTACTTCCTCCCTCTGCTCTATCCCCCTTCTCACCCCATAGAACTTGTGTATATTTGTACATATTTATTATTCTATTTATTTTATTAATGATGTGTAAATAGAGAGGAAAGTGGCTGAAGAGAAGACTTTGGCATAAAGTAAGTCAGATAAGAGATAGGAAATCCTGTGATTTGGTTTCTTTTCTAGTTTCCATCTTTTACTGTTGTCCATCAATTTCATTTTAGAAATGAAATCGTACAAAACAGACAACCCAAGCGGAATGGAATAAAAACTTGTCCAAGCAAAAGACAAAAATTCTAAACCAATATTTCTACAGACTCTAAAGTGTTCCATTTTCAGGATCTAATTTTTCGTTCAAACCATGATTGAGTTGAAATTCATTAGATATTTTTCTCCTTCAGGGAAAGGGCTGAGTGACTCACTCAGAGCGCTACACCCTGTGGTGTTAAATAAATATGAATGGAATGAGACTGATTGGGCAGTGCTTTGGAAATACAAGAAAATTGATTTTGTAATTGGTTTCCTCTCATTTGGAAAGTCTTGAAAGGCTCAGGTACATCTCCCAATTGCATGTGTTTTATTCGAGTAGAATGGCACCCCTCAGAACATGCCTACCATTAATCAAATTGGAGGATGTGTGGGAGAGGCTAAATGCCCTGAGCCACTGCAAATGCATGAAAAGAAATTCAGGAGGTGGGAAAGGAATGAAAGTACTTGCTGGGCAGGTACCCTATTGTGTGGGCTAATCTCCATATGTCTCCCAGCAGGTCTCTCTTTTCCTTTGGAGTCTTAACAAGAAGCGGCTCAGTATTTCCCCCCCCAAATGGAGCTTTGAAATGACTTTAGAGTGTTCATGTTGGAGTGATTCATGGAAAGAAAGGTACATTTTTAGTCTCCCAAAGAGAGAAGCAATGTGCCTAGAGGAAAGAGCACAGGCCCGAGAGTTGGGAGTTAGAGGACCTGGGTTCTAAACCCAGCTCTGTCATTTGCCTGTTGTGTGACCTCAGGCAAGTCACTTCACTTCTCTGGGTCTCAGTTACCACATCTGTAAAATGGGGATTCAATGCCTGCGCTCCCTCCCACTGAATCTATAAGCCCTATATGGGACCTGATTATCTTGCATCAACCCCAGCATTTAGTACAGTGCTTGGCACAGAGTAAGCACTTAATAAAAAGCACGGTTATTATTAAGAACAGTTTTCTCAGGAAGGATTGCTCAACTGTTGACCTAGATTTTAGTCTCACCACAGGAAAATTGATTGCTAATGTCACTTCTTAATGAGTGACTGGGTGTGTGTAGACCCAAGGGAATTGATGGACAAGACACTTTCCAGCTGATCTGCTTCACATGGGTGGGGCAAGCAGATCATTTAGGCTCGAGTATGTTTATATTGGGTCTTATTATGGAAGAAATTAATAAAGTCATTGCTCATTACTCCTCTTGGTTATGACCAGCCATTATCAGAAGGCAATAGCAACCTAAATCACTGGCAGCTCCTGTGACCATTTTTAGTTTTTTAACGGTATTTTTTAAAGTACTTACTATGTGCCAGACACTGTTCTAAACGCTGGGGTAGATACAAGATAATCAAGCTGGACACAGTCCATATCTCATATGGGGCTCACAGTCTTCATCCACATTTTACAGATGAGGTAAGTGTGGCCCAGAGAAGTGAAGTGACTTGCCCAAGGTCACACAACAGACAGGTGGTGGAGCCGGTACTAGAACCCAGGTACTTCTGAATTCCAAGTCAATGCTCCATTCACTAGGACATGCTGCTCCTCAGGTGTAACCTTTCCAGTTTGACACCCATTGGCCTCACTCCTAACATGCCCTGCATATTCTAGGCTATAGGGATTAAGACAGAGGAAACAAGTTGCCTCTACAGATTTTAGAACTCTGGGAAGCTTTAACTGTGATTGGATCGATTGACTGATTAATTGATTAGCTCCCATTAATCTGGGCTTCAGTACCCTGAGGCCTTTGAAGGTTCCCTTTCCCCTGGGATTGGTAGATTCTGCACTCTTTTATGCTTTTCTGAGATTTAGCATTTCACATTTCCTTCATGCCTGTCTCCAAGCCCTTCCCTACTAATTTTTTTAGACTGTGAGTCCCTGGAAGGCCGAGGACTGTGTGTAACTCTCTCCTGTGTATTTTTTCCCAGAGCTTAACAAGTGCTTAATAAATACTATTACTACCACTATCTTTCATATTACCTCCAATCTGATAAATGATGGTTAACTTTGTGGCTTTGTAATGCAAATTTGTAGCTGCTTCCTGGAAAACCTCTCCAAGGCAGCGAGTTCTGGGAGAATTTTTTAGAGGGATTTAGGTGATAGGTGGAATATGTGACTGGGTGCTTGGAGGCCTGAGTTCTAGTTTTGGTTCCAGCCACTGGCTTGCTGGCAACCTTGGGTAAGTCATGGCATGGCGAGAAGTGGTATGGCATAGTGGAGAGAGCCTGGGCCTGGGAGTCAGAAGGTCATGGATTCTAATCCCAGCTCTGCCACTTGCCTGCCGTGTGACCTTGGGCAAGCCACTTCACTTCTCTGGCCTCAGTTACCTCATCTGCAAAATGGGGATTGAGACTGTGAGCCCCATGTGGGACAGGGACTGTGTCCAACCTGATTTTCTTGTATTCACCCCAGTGCTTAGTACAGGGCCTTGCAAGTGCTTAACAAATACTACTATTATTATTATTATTATTACTTAGCTGTTCTGTGCCTCAGTTTTTTCATCTGTAAAATGGGGATGAAATATTTCTTCCCCCTGTTTCTTGGTCTGTGAGCCCTGGAAAAAGTGTAGACAGCCTAAACTGATTGTCTTGTATGCCTGCGCCATAGTAAGCACTTAATAAATACCAAAATTGTGGCTGCAATTCTAAATTGCAACCCCCCCCAGAAAATGGCATATCTCTAAGTTCTGGCCCATTGAATGCAAGGCATTCTCTCTTACTTACTTTCTCCAGACCCCAGCTAGGGCCTGTGGGGAATCATTCTGAATTACAACTTTCTATACCTTTGTTATTTAAAATAAAGAAAGACCAATGATATGGTACTTGTTAAGCACTTCACATGTGCCAAGCACTGTTCTAAGCACTGGGGTAGTTACAAGTTAATCAGGTTAGACACAGGCCCTGTCCCACATGGGGCTCACACTCTTAATCCCCATTTTACAGATGAGGTAACTGAGGCCCAGAGAAGTTAATAATAATAATTATGGTATTTGTTAAGTGCTTACTATTTCCAAGCGCTGTTCTAAGCACTAGGGTAATCAAGTTGTTTGGGCTCACAGTCTTAATCCCAATTTTACAAATGAGGGAACTGAGGCCCAGAGAAGTGAAGTGACTTGCCCAAGGTAACATAGCAGGCCAGTGGGGGAGCTGGGATTAGAACCCAAGACCTTCTGACTACCAAGCCCATGCTCCATCCACTAGGCCAGTCTGCTTCCCATAGGCCATGCTGCTAGTGACTTGCCCAAGGTCACACAGCAAACAAGTGGCAGAGCCAGAATTAGAACCCAGGCCCTTCCAACTCCCAGACCCGGGCTCTATCCACTAAGCCATGCTGCTTCTCTATTTAACCAATACAGTACCAAATCCAATTGCAAATTAAAATATATATTTTATTTGGCATTGTTACATAAATTGCTCTTACTGAGTACTTGACCTCATCCAAAATTAACCTTTTTGGCTTTAGACTACAGAAACAGTCAAATTATCTCTTTATTCAACTGGTAAGCCACGAGGGCAATTGGAAAAGTTGCAAGGCGGAGGGAGAAGGGGTTGGTTTGAGTCTCAGTGCTGTCATATGAGTCAAATGAGTTTTTCAATTGTTCTGTTCCATGAAAACTGGAATAATAACCTTAACCCCTTCCAGCGATGTTGTGAGGCCAAAATTTGATCAGACATATTAACAAAAAATTTTGTAAAATTCAAAATATTCAATAATAACCTGCTTTATGATTTTACTAAGGTTAAATTAGTCTTTAACAGGTTTTCTATTAAAATTTATCTCTTTAAAAATGTATTTTAACCCATCGATCAATAATTTGACAGCATGAAATCTCAAAGAAAATTGAAAATAGAGCTGTTAACTGTTGAGTTGAGTGAAGTTTGTGAACACAATTGATTCTTTTCATTGTATGTTCATTAGGAATTTTTTTTAGTATTTGGGTTAAATTATACCCATTTTGGTAATATTCATATTTCATATTTGAATTTTCACTACCCTAGGCAATGATCCAGCCCTTCTCTACTTTCTTTGCTACAGAGGGAACAAACACAGAAAGGTTAAGTGATTTGCTGGATAGCATGCTTTTCCAGCTCGGTACTAGAATTCTAAATGCTTTCCTCCAGTCTGGACTGAAGTGATAGCAAAAGCTGCTTCTCCAAGAAACTTCATAGATATGAGTTACTTCCTGCATCACTTTCCTCATTAATGTCACTAACAGGAACCTATTTACTTTCAAATTTCAAAACTAAGTTATTTAAAATCCTGTTGAAGGGAGAAACATTTCAGATACTCTAAATGTTGGATCACAATTTCTCCAGTGTTGATTGCAATTAGTAAAAAATCTACCTTAGTGCCCAGGAATATGGGATCCAGCACACAGGAAGGGCTCTGAAACCAAAGAACACTACTCTTTTTCCAGGGTTTCAGAAGACTCAAATGCTTCTACAGCTTCTATTCTTCTGAAACAAACAAACAAAAGACAGGTTGTGTGAAACTGAACCCTTAAAGTGGGAGCCTTACCCCACTGTAGTCAGGGATCGAGAGATCAGTGGATGGATCTGATAACACAGTGTGACCTTGGGCAAGTCAATTCACTTCTCTGTGCCTCAGTTACCTCACCTGTAAAATGGGGATTAAGCCTGTGAATCTCATATTGGAACATAGATTGTATTAAACCTGATTATCTTGTATCTACCCGAAAGTTTAGTACAGTGCCTGGCACAGAGTAAGTGCTTAATAAATTAAAAAAAATTATGCGAGAGTGCAGTCCTGCTCTCACAGGACCAAATAGTGTACAAGAAACCCCTTGCATCTTTTAGAATGTGAGAAATTTAGGGCAGCTTGACCTCAGGGGCACTGTGGCCAAGTGATAGAGCATGGGATTGAGAGTCAGAAGGTTCTGGGTTCTAATCCCAGCTCTGCCATTTGTCTAACCTGATTAACTTGTATGTAACCCAGTATTTAGTACAGTGCCTGGCACATAGTAAGTGCTTAACAAATACCATTTTAAGAAACAGTGAGCGCCAACTGGATTAGAGAGGAGCCAGGAACTATCTACCTTGTTTACTATTTTACCATTATTGTCATTGCATTGTTGATTTGCTATCTTGGACTTTTCTTTATTATTTTCTCCTTTTATTTGTGACTGTTCTCCCAAACCTTGTTATTGTAAATCCCTTCTTGGCTTGGAATCACATTTGCATAAGTGTCTATGCTTTTCTTTCTCCCCCAAAGCCTAGTTTGCACTTTCCTCCCTGTAAGTGCTTAATACATGTTACAATTGATTGATTAATTTATGGCTCCTTTGAAGCACATGAAGCCCAGAGGATATTAAATGACCTAGCAAAACCTTAGGTCTTCCTCTTAGCTAATGATCCTAAAAGTGATGAGAGGCTCTCAGCACTTTTGGAAATCCAGATGAAGGGCATGACGAACACTGATTCTCCCTGTCACAGAACACAAACCCAAAATCTGCCCAAATCAAATAGCTGCAGTTGTCAGCTTGAGTTGCCGTCTAGTGCCCCAGGATAATAGATATTCAGAAGGACAGCTATGTTCTGGTCAAAAACAAAGGAGCTGTTAAAATGGAATCAACTAAAGAAAGGAGTTATAAAAAGTCATTATAACCCTCCGTCATTATCACCTCAACAGCTTGATGTAAACCTGAAGAAGCCAAAGCTTAAGGTATCACCATCAAAATTGTCTTTTGTGGAAGGATGGAGAAGCAGATGGCTGCAATTTCCTTAGTATATTTTGTACTGATTTATGATCAATCAACTCCATTTAAATATAAAATAAATTCATAAACAGAGTGAAGGCAAGACCCCTCATATTAGGGAAAGCAACATTTGTGTTGCTCCACTTGTCTTCTCTAAAAGAGCTATTTGGAAAAGAGAACTGTAGTGACACAGATGCTGCAGACAGAGGTAGAGATAGCTCCCCAAGGAATAGGATAGCGGTTTAGCTGGAGAAAGAGAGGCTGCTGTCAGAAGAGGCTCTCTTGGGGCAGCCTGCTGGATCCTCTATTTTTCTCAAACTTTCTGACCCTCCTTTGGTACTAATAAATAATAAGAAAGCAGTACTTTCCAGCGCTTAGTACAGTGCCCACCACATAATAAGTGCTTAATAAATACTATTAAAAAAGGAGTATTCATTAATTCATTGAATCATATTTATTGAGCACTTACTGTGTGCAGAGCACTGTACTAAGCACTTGGGAGAGTACAATATAATAATAAACGGACATGCTCCCTGTCCACAATGAGCTTACAGTCTAGAGGGGGAGACAAACAGACATTAATATAAATATATAAATTACAGATATGTAGGAGAACCACAGATAACATCTCTTTCTACCTAAGTCCACAAAGAGTTCTCATGGGCTCAAGACAATGAAATTCCAGACAGCCTTCCCATTTGGCCCTTCATGATGTCACTGGCATAATGTCACTTCATAACATTACTTAAACCCTGGCATTGCTGAGGTCACTTTTAGGCCTGGAACACTGACTCAGGGGGAGAAGGGGAAAAGTGAGTTTTTGGGTTCAGCCAAGATATAGCATCCTGATGGGCTTTGATACAAGCGTGATTGTTTTCTATTTGATTGTTAAACAAAGTAAAATGTCAGTAGTAATAATTGTGGTATTAGTTAAGCACTTATCATTGCTAAGCACTACACTTAGTGCTGGAATAGGTAAAAGATAATTAGGTCAGTCCCTGCCCCATATGAGGTTCACAGGCTAAGAGGGAATGAAAGCAGGTATTCAATTTCCATTTTACAGACGAGGAAATTGAGGCATAGAGAAGCTAAGTAACTTGTCCAAGGTCAAATAGCAGGCAAGTGGGATATATGTGATTAGACAGGTTTTCCCTGTCACATGCCCTTTCTACTCGGCTCTGCTACTGTTCGTTTATTCTTTTCCCATTTAATCAATCACTGACATTTTTGGAGCGCTTACTATGTGCATAACAAGGTACTAAGCACTTGAAAGACTACGATAAAGTAAGTAGACATGATCCCTGTCCTCAAGGAGCTTTACAATAGAGTGGGGAATAAGATACTGTCAGTGAAACTAACCAAGTATATAGATATGTACATAAATGCTATGGGTTGTGCGGGGAGGAGTGACTAAGTCCTTAGGACTAAATGAATAGTAGGCTAGGAAAGTGTGGTGCATAAAAGAGGGATTAGTCAAGGCAAGTTTCCTGGAGGAGATGAGACTTTATTAGGAGTTTGAAGATGGGAAGGGTAATGGTCTGGATATGACAGAAGAGGAAGTTCTAGGCAGGAAGAAGGATGTGAACAAGGGGTTGATGGTGAGTAGGTTGGTGAATAAAAGAGTAAAATGTGCAGGTTGGGTTGTAGTATGAGAGGAGCTAGAATCAGTAAGGGAGAGAGAGCTGGTTGGATAAGCAACGATTAGAGGTTTTTGAGGAGGGGGACGTGTATAGAACAGTGTACTAGAAAAATGATCTGGGCAGCAGATTGACGTATGTGCTAGAAGGGGAGAGGATGGAGCCAGGGAGGTCAGTCTGTCAACGAAATATTCGGTGACAGATTAAATATTCACATTTAAGGAGGAAGACTGTAAGCTCCTTGAAGCCAGACAACAGGTCTACTAACGCTATTGTATTGTACTCTCCTAAACATTTAGTACAGTGCTTTACACAAAGGAAGTACTCACTAAACATGATTGATTGATTGAAATATGAGTCAAGGATAACATTATAGTTGTGGCCCTGTGAATCAAGGAAGATAGTGGTGTTGTTGACCATAACGGAAAATTCCCACTCATAATTCTACTCCTGTGGTACTTCCACTTGCTTTTCACATTTGCAGGAAAAACTCTGATGACTGTAACCAGTCACACCTGGGCCAGGCTAAAAAGCTTAGCTCACTAATGTTGAAGGGGCTGGTAGTGAGAGAAGGAAGGAGTTGGCTAAATAAACATATGCCATACCTCCGGGAACCACTGACTGGGGAGTGGTCTCCATGGACTCTTGGTAGTAGGTTGGAACTCTGTCACACCAACATGGTGAGTTGTCTCTACCCAGAGTTGGGGATGCCCACTCTTTCGGACCCTGTGTGGTGCCTAGTGACCCATCGAACATCTTCACTGGAGTAAGGAGAAGTGAGCATCACCTTAATAATAGTAATAATAATAATTATGGTATTATTTAAGCACTTACTATATGCCAGGCACTGTTCTAAGTGCTGGGGTGGATACAAGATAATCAAGTTGGACACAGTCCCTGTTCCACATGGGGGCTCAGTCTCAATCCCCATTTTACAGAGGAGGTAACTGAAGCACAGAGAAGCAAAGTGACTTGCCCAAGGTCACATAGCAGACAAGTGGCAGATCCAGGTTTAGAACCCACATCCTCTGATTCCCAAACCCAGGCGCTATCCACTGAACCATGCTGCAAGCAGCTTTTCCTTGGGTGATTTGAAAGTTAGCCCCTTGAAGCATTCTCTATCTCCTTCTGGATTCCCTCCAGCTGCTGTAGACTGGGGACCATGTTGGCTGCATAAGTATATTCCTCCCAAAAGGGAAGTTCAATTTGCTATGTGGAATAAATCCCACAAAGTTCAGCCTTTTCTAGTTGGGGATCTCCCTCATCTCTCGATCAGGTGATACTACATAGTAAAGTTAGAATTGGGCTAGTTGAGTGAGACAACTCAGAATCTACCATGTGAGTGCCTACTAGAACTGAAAAACCTCAAAATTATTGTGACCATTAGCTCTGTCAGTTCCACCCCTCATTTTATCTGAGTCAACTTTCAAAACAAAAGAATGAACCACGACTACTTCCTGAGCAACTAAATTACATTTTCAGGCCACCTGGCTAATTTGTTATCCTAATTTGTCAGAAGTGAAAGCAACATTATTCTTATACTCTTCTGTGGTAAAGGTGGTGTAGTGGATGGAGCACAGGCCTGGGAGTCAGAAGGTCATGGGTTCTAATCCTGACTCCGCCACTTGTCTGCTGTGTGTCCTTGGGCAAGTCACCTCACTTCTCTATGCCTCATTTACCTCATCTATAAAATGGGGATTAAGAATGTGAGCCCCATCCGGGACTGGGACTATAACCAACCTGATTTGCTTGTATCCACCCCAGAGCTTAGTACAGTTCCTGGCACACAGTAAGCAATTAACAAATAGCATTATTATTATTATTATTATTATTATTATTATTATTTTGGGGTAGTAACTAAACCTGTTAAGTGTTTCCAACCTATTTTACATGCATACTATCTATTCAACTGAATGGTTAATAATAATAATAATAATAATAATAATAATAATAATAATAATGGCATTTGTTAAGCGCTTACTATGTGCCAAGCACTGTTCTAAGAACTGGGGAGGTTACAAGGTGATCAGGTTGTCCCACGGGGGGCTCACAGTCTCAATCCCCATTTTACAGATGAGGTAACTGAGGCCCAGAGAAGTTAAGTGACTTGTCCAAAGTCACAGAGCTGGCAATTGGCAGAGGCAGGATTTGAACCCATGACCTCTGACTCCAAAGCCTGGGCTCTTTCCACTGAGCCACACTGCTTCTCTGCTTAATGGTTGTTCTATATATTCCAGTATGGTCCAAAAGAAAAAGAAAATAGGATTTTAAAAAATGAAGTTCCCACCATTTTGGAAATAATTATTGGTAATAATAATGATGGTATTTGTTAACAGAGTGAATCTTTCCACTTAAATCATGAGTTGGCTTTTGATAAAATTCTTAGTGGTCTCTCTGATCATCACAAAAAATTACATTTCTGGAGATATGGTTGTGATCCTGAATGCTGGCCTATTGATCGTGTATTTACTATCAATCGATGGTATTTATTGAGCACTTATACTATGGTATGATATACTCAGATCTGCCAAAAAGTATGAATTCAAATGATCTTATTCCCTGTATTTTATCTTCAGCCCATACTGCAATAAAATGACTGGGGTACTTGCTCTAAGTATGTAAGTTATGAATAGGAATGAAAGAGAAAAAGAAGCAATTTCCTCCCACATGATCATTCTGTCATCTTTCACACTAACATCTTGTTTCCTGAGGCTTTAATCTGCGTTTGTACTCCCATGATACTTACTTCCAACAACAGCTTCTTCTATTCTTCAGCACAAGCCAAAAATCTCACATAAAAATTAATGTTCAACTGCACTTAGGCATGAAATTCTAATATACTCCAGAGAGAGTTCTTGCTGTTCTAAAATATTTTTAACATAATTCCAAAGATAAAGAAATCCTTTAAACCAATAAAATCTTGTTTTGTGTGAATTGCATAAAATCAATTTATTTTCATGTATTTGTCTTAGACCAGATCACTGTTTTTCAGAAGGCAACAAAACTTGGATCCCATATGGAGGATAGTTGAAGCAATATGTTTTATGAAGAATAATTAAATGAAACTGTCACATTAAAAAGACAGGCAATATGGACAGTATGAATACTTTCATTTCTGTGAGTTTTAATTTTGAATTCTTAATTTCTAAAATTATTATTTTTGCCACTGATATTTCTTATGAATTCTGATCTACACACCTGTTAAATTAAGGTATTAGTAAAATAAATCAAATCTTGAAAGTCAGTGCAGATACTAAAATACTAAATACAAAGTTTTGAAAATCACAATTTACTTATACCTGTGGTTAATTTTAGAAACAAATCAGAGAATTAGTGGCCTTTTGTTGAGTAGAAGCCTTTATCAGACATTATCTACAACAATTTGGTTATAATAGAGTATTGAAATTAATGGCTGGAACTTAATTTTCCCATATGCATTTTCCTAACTTCTGTTATTACTTTTCCAGTTCCTCAGTTACTCCATTGATAAAATAGACACTATTATGTTGCTCATTTGTTTCTTCAAAATAGGATTTTAAAAAATGAAGTTTCCACCATTTTGGAAATAATTATTGGTAATAATAATGATGGTATTTGTTAAGTGCTTACTCTGTGTCAGGCACTGTACTAAATGCAAGGGTGGATACAAGCAAATCAAGTTGGACTTAGTCCCTGTCCCACGGGGGGGTGCTCACAGTCTTAAGCCCCATTTTACAGATGAGGTAACTGAGGCACAGAGAAGTGAAGTGACTTGCCTAGGTCACACAGCAGACAAGTGGCAGAGTCTAGATTAGAACCCACGACCTTCTGACTCCCAGGCACATGCTCTATCCACTACAATATGCTTACTGTCCTTTCAAAAGTCTTATTTTTCCACTGCAAAGGGAGCTTATATGAGCTGTGCTCCTTCAGGGCACACAATAACTTCGCTGTGGCAAATATTACCCTTTGTATACATTCTTCCTCTGGTGAAGATAATGGTAATGGTAGTATGCAACAAAATGATGGGTTTTAAAAAAGTGGTATTTATTAAGTGCTTACTATGTGCTGGGCACTATACTAAGTTCTGGGGTAGATACAAGATAATCAGGTGGGACAAGGTCTATGTCTCACATCGGGTTCATTGTCTTAATCCCCATTTTATGGATGAGGTAACTGAGCCACAGAGAAGTTAAATGACTTACCCAATATCACAGAGCCGACAAGTGGCTGATCAGGGATTAGAACACAGGTCCTCTGACTCCCAGGTCAGGGCTCTTTCCGCTAGACTACACTGCTCCTTTGTCATTAGTCTTTATTTCTAGTGACTAGATAATTAATGCTATCAATGATAAACAATTTAAAGACTCGTGTTCCTAAATAAAATCTAATTTTAAAAGCACGGAGCTTTTCAGAATTTCAGGCTTCATGTTGAAGTTCTACATAAGGAGGTTGAGGAGGGAGTTTCCACTCTTTCCACATCCCACTACCCCATCTTGATTATTACATTAGTCTCCTTGCAGACCTCCCTGCCTCTTGTCTCTCCCTACTCCAGTCCATACTTCACTCTGCTCCCCAGGTCATTTTTCTACAAAACCTTTAGTCCATGTTTCCCCACTTCTCAACAACCTCCAGTGATTCCCCATCCAGCACTGCATCAAACAGAAATTCCTTTCCATCGGCTTTAAAGCACTCAATAACCTTGCCCTCCTACCTTACCTCCCTGATTTCCTACTACAACCCAGCCTGTACACTTCACTCCCCTAATGCGAACACTCACGGTACCTCAATCACGTCTATCTCATCAGTGATCTCTCACCCACATCCTGCCTCTGGCCTGGAATACTCTCCCTCTTCAATGACCACTCTCCCCACCTTGAAAGCCTTATTAAAAGCACATCTCCAAGGGGCCTTGCCTGACTAAGCCCTCATTTCCTTTTCTCCCATTCCCTTTTCTCCCATTCCCTTCTGTATCACCCTTGCACTTGGATTTGCACCATTTATTCACCCTTCACTCAGCCCCACACCACTTTTGTACATCCCTGTAATTTATTAGTTATATTAATGTCTCTATCCCCCTTTAGACTATAAACTCATTTTGGGCAGGGAACACACCTATCAACTTTGTTATACCATACTCTCCCAAGTGCTTAGTACAGGGCTCTACACACAGTAAGCACTCACTAAATATGATTGATTGATTGATTTCAGTTGTATGGCATCCTAGTTGAAATAGAAGGCTGAGGAGCCATCTGAATTGGATCTTCACTTGGCTGGATTTGGTCCTTGTTCTGAAAGTTCAAGACTTGTGTCTTGAATCTGGTTCATCCAGAACTCTCCTGGGCAATAGGGCCTGTTAATTACAGTCATTAGACTGTAAGCCTGTTGTGGGCAGGGTTTGTGTCTCCCAACTCTATTATACTGTACCCTCCCAAATGCTTAATTCAGTGCTCTGCACACAGTAAGCATTCAGTAAATACAATGAATTGATTATTAAAGTCCCTTCCACCTATGTGGAATTCCCACTGAGCTCTCCGGGATCACATCCGGGATCACAAGTTTAAACAGCCCACAGGGATAAGTGGATCTACTGAAAGTAAAATTGAAGCCCTCAGATCGTTTGAGAGCTTCAGAAGTCCAACACCCTTGGACTTGCTGAGGCCCAGAAAGAGAGCTCAGATTTCAGTTTGTGAAGGACTCTGATGCTTAGCTTTCAGCAATCCATTATCTCCTGTCTCCTCTGTTACTGCCTCCCCATCAAATTCTCCAACAGAACTATTGGATCTTTGGCAACAAATGAGGAAAAACTGGGATGGTTCTTGGGCAAATAGTGTTGAGAGAAGACTTTCCCAGAGCTTGGAATGATGAGTTTTTAAAGGCTGAGATAAGGTGTTCGAAGAGAGTAAAAGCTAATGGTGAACAGGAGGGAGGGGAGGAGAGCATCCTGTCTTGTAATAATAATAATAATGACGGCATTTATTAAGTGCTTACTATGTGCAAAGCACTGTTCTAAGCACTGGGGAGGTTGCAAGGTGATCAGGTTGTCCCACATGGGGCTCACAGTCTTCATCCCCATTTTACAGATGAGGGAACTGAGGCCCAGAGAAGTTAAGTGACTTGCCCTAAGTCACACAGCTGACAGGTGGCGAAGCTGGGATTTGAACCCATGACCTCTGACTCCAAAGCCCGGGCTCTTTCCACTGAGCTACGCTGCTTCTCTATATCACTCTGGTCTTAAACTAAACGTGCATCCTTGTGAGCAGGGTACTTGACTACAAATTGTCCACAAAACTCCCCTTCCTACCTTACTTATCTCACTGATTTCCTACTACAGCACAGCCCATACACTTTGCTCTTCTAATACCAACTTGCTCACTCTAACTTGATCTCATCTGTCTCACCACCAACCCCTTTCCCACATCCTTCCTCTGACCTGGAACTCCCTACCCATCTATATATGCCAGACTACCACACTCCACACCTTCATAACGTTACTGGGGTCACATCTCCTCCAAGAGAGCTTCCCTGATAAAGCCTTCTTTTCTCAACTCCCTCTCCTTTCTGTGTCACCTATGCACTTATATCTATGAACTTTAAGCACTTGATATTCATCCTACTCTCAGCCCCACCTCACTTACATAGATAATTTATTCATTTATATTAATGTCTAGTCATTCATTTAATCGTATTTATTGAGCACTTACTGTGTGCAGAGCACTGTACTAAGCTCTTGGAAAGTACAATTCAGCAATTAAGAGAGACAATCCCTACCCACACAGGGCTTACAGTCTGGATGACTAGTCTCCCCATCTAGACAGAAAACTCCTTGTGGACGGGGCATGTGTCTATCAATCCTCTTGCATTGTACTCTCACAAGTGCTTAGTACAATGTTCTGCACATAAGTGCTCAATAAATACTACTGATTGACTGATTATACTGTATTCATCCAAGTGCTTAATAGAATGCTCTGCATATAGTAAGGGCTCAACAAATACCATTAATTGATCAAATTCAGTTGTTTACCTGTTTAATACTGTTTTAAAACACACCTATACTGGCCCTTGTTTGCTCTGTAATCTGATGATGAAAAGGTCACACAAATCTCTAATGTATAATTTCAAATCTGTGCATCTTTATATTGCCAAAGTGAGTGCCTGTCTAGGAAGTTCAGAATTTACTATTTTCTGGAACTTCAGCAAAGAGATAGGGTTCAGAAAATGGTTTTGTCCCAGGAGTGTTTCTAAAATATGAACTGTGCTTGAGGATTCTTTGGGGAACTTGAGGAAAGTCACAGAGATGGAAGCTGAAAATGAGCAGCATTTAGGTTTCCAGGAGCATTTCGGCCACATCGTGTCAAAGCTCAAATCACCAGCCTTCCAAAGACATGAACACAACTTGACTAAACTTGACTGTTTTTTTAATTGCTGCCAAATTGTAATTGTTATTGAATTAATGCCACCTATCCAAGAGCTGTTCTACCCATAAAGCATCTGTCTCTAAAATTTGATATTGAAGTTATTTTCTTAAATTTAGTCACTGGTTTCAAACATTGTCAAAGATTTCAGGCAATTTGTTCTTATGTATTTACATTGTTCCCTCTCAGGATTTCACCTGGAGAATTTCCAGTACTCTACCAGTCTTGACTATGGGAGGGAGAGTCAGGCAGAACAAAGGTTCATAGCATTCCTAGCTCGGGCAATGGCTAGCAAGTGGAAGGCAATGTGCTACAAGTCAAAACTCCCCTTTGCTGGGTAGCAGCGGCATGAGAGACAGTCAAGGACGGAGACTTAAGCTGACTGCGTGGAAAGAGGCAATGGCAAACCACTTGCATATTTTTACCAAGAAAACTCTATGGATCCACTACCAGAATGATTGCAGAAGGAGGTGGAGTGTTCTGGGAGAGATGTGTCCATGGCATTGCTAGGGGTCCAAGACGGCTTGACAGCATAAGACAAGATTTACATTGTGGAAACTAGAACGAATTGCTCTTATTGATAAATTCTCTTTCTCCTTGTTACATGTAGAATGCATGTCATCCTGACTGAATATAGTGTTCCACATATAATGGGAGGATGAGGTCCAATCAATCACAGGACAATTAGTTCTAATCTGTGGCATTTTCTTGAGGAAAATCAGACTCATTTACGGTTAAAGGATACAATCTCACACTGGAGACCTTTCAAAATGGGATGTTCAGTTTACATTCACTTTTATTGCTATTTTTATAATGAAAGACAGTTCCAAGATGTTTCTGGGAAGTCTTTTTGATGTGTGGTTTTTTGAAATGGCATCCATCCATGAGTTTCATTAATTTTGGCAAATGTGGAAGTAGGCAAGACAAATACAACCCAGATAGCCAAAAAGCAGCGTGGCTCAGTGTAAAGAGCATGGGCGTGGGAGTCAGAGGTCATGGGTTCTAATCCCAGCTTCGCCGCTTGTCTGCTGTGTGATCTTGGGCAAGTCAATTAACTTCTCTGTGCCTCAGTAACCTCATCTGTAAAATGGGGATTAAGACTATGAGCCCCATGTGGGACAATCTGATCACCTTGTAACCTCCCCAGAGCTTCAAACAGTTCTTTGCACATAGTAAGTGCTTAATAAATTCCATTAAAACCCCCCAAAACTCCAAAAACAAAATACACACAATTCTACAGATTGTTTCAACCACCCTCACTGTGTCACAGTTTCACAAGGTACTAACAACAAAAACAACAACTGAGCTTCATTTGTCCTTCCTGCACTTTTCTAGCCTTTCGGTGGAGTCACTAACAAGCCTACAAAGACAGAAAGCAAGAAGATGAGAAGTCAAGAGCCTGTGACTAAAATATGTGCAGTAAGTTGAGATCAATTGAAAAATAATGGCCCATACATTTTGAAATTTGTACTGTAATTATTTTTTATAGTTACAAAATAGTGTAACAATAGTTATACTACACAAAACTGGACTAAGAAAAGATAAATTGATTTTTTGAGTTTTTTCAAAGAGATATCTTTCTTGCCACTCTCAAACAACAGTTCAGTGCTCCCAGATTCCAGTATCCAGGAACAACCAACAACATGAGCAATCATATCCTGTTTTTCCAAACTCATAGTCAAAGTCAAGCCTAACAGTTGATAAGCTCTGAGGTTTACTGATGAGAAAGCCCTATACAGATATATGAATGCAAAAACACCAAAATCTCTGGAAAAATACTGTGTGCTTTTCAACTGAAAAATTAGCCAATAAAAAGTAGCCAAACTAAGACCAAAATTTTATAGAAAGACCCATTTCAGCTCTTAGATATTATCACTATGATTACATTTGTTTT
The DNA here is from genome assembly GCF_015852505.1 of Tachyglossus aculeatus. Taxonomy (NCBI): domain Eukaryota; kingdom Metazoa; phylum Chordata; class Mammalia; order Monotremata; family Tachyglossidae; genus Tachyglossus; species Tachyglossus aculeatus. The sequence continues at coordinate 28,448,201 of NC_052079.1, read as the reverse complement.
AGGTAATTTAGAATAAATTAGACTGTGAGCTCCTTAAGGGTAGGCTACATGAATTTTGTTTCTATAGTACCCTCCTATAAGCTTAGAACTGTGTGTCATATTCAGAAGACATTCAATGAATACTATTGATAAGAAATAATTTGATAAAATAAAGGTGATATAAGAATAAGGTTCATTAGGAAGGTTCATTTTTCCCTTTGAAAAAATGAGAAGAGTAAAAAGCATTGAAAAGGATCATGAACTTTACTTTAATATGAAAATAATAATAATAATGGTGGTATTTATTAGGCATTTACTATTTGCCAGGCACTGTACTAGTACACAGTAAGCGCTCAATAAATAAGATTGAATGAATGTACTAAGGGCTGGGATAGATATTCATTAATTCATTCAGCTGTGTTTATTGCGAGCTTACTGTGCGCCCAGCACTGTACTAAGAGTGTAGGAGAGTACAATACAGAAATAAACAGACACATTTCCTGCCCATAGGGAGCTCCCAGTTTAGAGGGGGAGACAGACATTAATATAAATAAATAAATAAATTACAGATATGTACATATGTGCTGTGGGGATGGGAGGGAGGATCAATCAATCAATCAATCAATCAATCGTATTGATTGGGGAGCAAGTTGGGGAGAAGCAGAAGGGTGTGGGAGAAGAGGAGAGGAGGGCTTAAATCAAGTAAAGCTTCTTGGAGGAGTCGTGTCTTCAATAAGGCTTTGCAGTGGGGGAGAGCAATTATCTGTCGATTCAAGCAAATCAGGTTGGATACAGTTCTTGTCCCACATAAGGCTCACAATCTTAATCCCCATTTGACAGATGAAGGAACTGAAGCCCAGAGAAGTGAAGCAACCTACCCAAGGTCACACAGCAGACATGTTGCAAAGCCGGCATTAAAACCCAGGTCCTTTTGAGTCCCTGGCCCATGCTCTATCAATGAGGCCATGCTGAATGTAAAGAATGGGGCAAAAAATGAGGTTGATTACAGTAAAAAGGGAAAAAAAATTGGGAAAAGTAGTAGGTTTTTGTTTCCATTTTGATTCTTCAGAAATTGTAAAAAGTCAAAAATATATCAGTAGGCACCTCCTCAAGATTTCCTAGACAGGCCAATGTTCAAGGGCAAGTGAAACACAGGAAGAGAATTTTGTTCTAGAGATTGGGGTTCATCCAAATGCATATGAGCTACAATAATTGCAAAATGAGGTTACTTCACTGTGAGGTAGCCTCATCTTTGAGAGTTTCAATTAGAGCCGGTGTGCCTGATTTAACTTTATCGAAGCAGCTTAATGAAATGCCAATTATACATATATCATAACTATATCAAATCCCCTGAGGCTGATGGTATTGCCAATTTTCCTAATTTAAAATGTAGCACTAGCATAGGAGAAATGATTTTAGTAGTCTATTTACCAATATTATCTGTCACATGTGGCAAGGAATAATTAACCAAGAACTAAGAAATAAATTATGAAAATCAAACTCTAGTGTCTTTAACTGAACAGCTGTTTTATTACACAACTTTTAAGAAATACAAACCTTTAACTTCCACAAACTACTTTTAGGCATCAAAGCAAAATCCCTTGATTTCCCCTTTGAATTCAGAAATTATCATGACAACTTCACCTGCAGGCTCAGTGAGGTTTTTGGAATTAGTACAGGTGATTACATTTTTCATTTCATGTTCAGGCTTCAAATATTTTGGGGATTACAAATGTAGAGGCATGAGTGCAGATTGGAATTGAAAGTACTTTATAAAAGTAAAGCTGAATTTTATAAATATTTTATAAAGGTAGAATTAATTATTAAGTTATGTATTTCATCTTTTAAGCTTCTGTCAAACACATATATTCTTGTTATGATCTTGATCCTTGGGAAATAAAACAACATCAATCATTCAATCAATAAATCAATGGGCATTTATTGAGTGTGCAGAGCCCTGTAATAAGAGTTTGGGAAAGCACAATACAATAGAGTTGGTAGATATGATTTCTGCCCAAATGGAGCTGACTGTCTACAGAATAGGCAGATGCTGAAATAAACGAGCAGATAGGGGAAATAGTAGAGTATGAGGATGTGGACATAAGTATTTGTAGGTCTTGGGTGAGTATCAAAGTGCTTAAGGGGTACACAGTTAAGTGAACAAGTGACACACTGGGAAGGGCGGTTTTAGGGAAAATGAAGTTTTAGTCAGGGAATGCCTCTTAGAAGAGAGTGATTTTAGGAATGTTTTGAAGGTGAGCAGTGGTATTAGTATCTTTCTTAATATATAAGAAATGTGTTTTCAAATTGCTTTCATCCTAAGGTTTCCAACAGCATCTAAAGACATATGGGGTACTAAGCAAATGGAAATATCCTGGAAATTATAGCACTCACACAAACACCAGATTGAGGAATTATTGATTTAAGGCAACAAAAAAGCAGGCCTGTTTACACATGAATAATGTGGTCATAAACAAGGAACTTTAAGTGCCATGTATAATGAAACTTTAGAAAAACATAATTTAAAGTTATCTATCACATTGACATAGTCCTAAAGTACACAGCTTTGAGATAGGATATGTCTATCTATTGTATGCTAATAGTGTTCTGCACATAGCAAGCACTCAAATACTACTGATTGATCGATTGATATGCTCATCTTTATATTATACAGTTTCCTGCTGAATTCCTACCAAGTACTTAAAATATATAAAGAGCTTGAATGTATTTTTCTGCACTTAATGGAGATAGGTGAAATTCTAGACATCTGATCCTAAGTCCAATAGCATTCACCTTTTTAAATCAGAAAAAAAAGGTGAGACAAAAAAAAAATCGTCACGAATCCCCATGTTGGGTTTACGTTAAAGACTAAGCTGGAGTGGCAAACAAGATACAATGAAAAACACCAATCAAGGTATGGGTTGTATTCACCACATTTTTCCATCATATTACTTTGTACAGATGTATTACTCTATTTTACTTGTACATATTTACTATTCTATTTATTTTGTTAATATGTGCATCTAGCTTTATTTCTATTTATTCTGATGACTTGACAACTGTCCATATGTTTTGTTTTGTTGTCTGTCTCCCCCTTCTAGACTGTGAGCCCATTGTTGGGTAGGGACTGTCTCTATATGTGCCAACTTGTAATTCTCAAGCGCTTAGTACAGTGCTCCGCAACACAGTAAGGGCTCAATAAATACGACAATGAATGAATGAATGAATGTCTTTTCACTGAAGGAGAGGATTTAGATGTATAGAGGTGGAGAGGATTTGGATACGTGGTCCCATAATAGGTTGTGTAGAGGAGATTTCTAGCAACTAGATTATTTTATCCCTGGAGCGGATACCCATAATGGATTAAAGACCATCTGCATCACTCTGTATTAGTGCTATGTTACTCCCTAATACTAATCTCAACTGTTGGCTTTCACTTGATCATGCTATCTCCCATTTACCTATTTTGGGTCTTTATGGGTGATTATCCTATATCTTCAGTAAATTCATGGCTTTAATCATCTTTCAGTTAGGTTTAGCCTGCTACTGTCCTTTCCAGGTCAGTGATTTCCTTTTTTATTGTCTCAAAATAGTATGAATCTTTCTGTGGATTCATAAAAATACATAGCCCTTTCTGAAGCCTCCACCTTAAAACGTAGGCTTTGCCTAGTGTCACCTATTTCCAAATTGATACTTACAAGTATAAGTGCATTTTCAGAGAGGGGAATGCTTTCAGTAATGATTAACTCATCAGTTATGAGAGATCTCATTCAGACACACCTGGTTCAGCCAATGATGGTTTATTTAAAATAATAAGTAAAATTACTTATTATCTGACACCACTTCTATTTTATGGTAACAAGATGGCCTGTTAGTTATAAATAAAAATAGAAATCAAATCCTAAGTAATTTGGAATTTGCTTTATTGGACCCTTGTTTTTTTTTAATGAGATTTTCATGTGTGTATGTTAACAGATGCATGCACTATAACTGTATGCAACTGTAATTTATTTAATTATATTAATATCTGTCTTCCTTTCTAGGCTGTAAGCTCATTGTGGGCAGGCAATGTGTCTGACTATTGTTATACTGTACTCTCCCAAGTGCTTAGAACAGTGCTCTGGATGCAGTAAGCTCTCAATAAATATGACTGAATGAACAGAAAATGTTAAGGCATTAGGATCACTAACTAGATACTCAATTGAAAGTATACCCTACATACATTGGAATTGTATTTATATATAGTAGTATAGAGATGATTTTCATATAATTAGACATTTATACCTCTCTATGTGTATATTTGAATATGAGTATATACAGAAATGTTCATCTTTCATATATATATATATATATAAATCTGAAAATACCTATGGCACATATCCAATGATGACACACCTGTGATGTGTTTGCCCATATTTATAGAAGCATTCTTTATCTTCATTATGGGACTAAATTTACCATTCAATCTGCTAAACTCCAAAGAGGATTAGGAAAGGACACCTTCTACTCTAAGTTAACTTTCCATGTCATCATGAAGGCATTTAAGGTTCTTTGTTAATTTCTCAGCCACATTTCTTAGCCACATCTGCTTAGCAATTTCCAGAGCACCTATTTGTAGATAGTGTCAAATGGTAAAGCAGTCCTGGTGTTGCTCTCTGCACTTTTCCTACATTTTTGTCTGAAGCTATGTTGTGATTCAGGTAGTGCACAATTAACTATGCTTTTCAGTGGTCCATTCAATCAATCAATCAATCTTATTTATTGAGCACTTATTGTGTACATAGCACTGTACCAAGAGCTTGGGAGAATATGATATGACAGAGTTGGTAGACATATTCAGCTGGCTCAGTGGAAAGAGCATGGGCTTTGGAGTCAGAAGTCATGGGTTCGAATTCCAGCTCTCTCAACTGTCAGCTGTGTGACTTTGGGCAGGTCACTTACCTTCTCTGTGCCTCAGTTATCTCATCTGTAAAATGGGGATTAGGACGGTGAGTCCTACCGTGGGACAGCCTTGTAACCTCCCCAGCAGTTAGAACAGTGCTTTGCACAGAGTAAGCACTTAATAAATGACATTATTACCCCCCTTCTATAATGTAAGCCCGCTGTTGGGTAGGGAATGTCTCTATATGTTGCCAACTTGTACTTCCGAAGCGCTTAGTACAGTGCTCTGCACACAGTAAGTGCTCAATAAATATGACTGAATGAATGAATGAATATTCCCTGCCCACAAAAAGGAGCTTACAGAAAGATTCTGATCAGTATCTTGCCAGCCATGGAAAATGCTGAAGAGAAAGGTGAGTGATCCAAATTATATGCATACTGTGTGTTGAAATCTACATTTCACAGATGCTAGTCTTTAGAATTATATACTATTCCAAAAGTTTAATGGAAGCCTGTGTGAGCTAGAATCAATGGTATTTATTGAGTGCATACTGCATGCGGAACACTGAACTGAACATTTGGGAGTACAATATAACAGAATTAGTAGATGCAGTCTCTTCCCACAACAAGCTTGCAGTCTAGAGCGGGAGACACACATTAATTACAGACCCAGTTTACCGATCTGTACATAAGTAATGTGGGGCTTAGGGTGGCGTAAATAAAGGGTGAAAGGAAAATACAGAAGGGAGAGGTAAAAAAAAATAAGGACATATATCAGGCAAAGCCTCCTGGATGAGATACTCTTTCAATTAGATTTTGAAGGTGGGGAGAGTGATTTAACTGCCAGGTATTAACATGAGGGAGTTCCAGCAAAGGCAGGACATGGACATGGACATGGCAGCACTTAGAACAGTGCTCTGCACATAGTAAGCACTTAATAAATGCCATTATTATTATTATTATGGACAAGGGGTTGGTGGTAAGATAGATGAGATGATAGAATAAGGAGCAGAAAAACAGAACAGATTACAAATAGTTAAATCCTGTAAATAAATGAGTTATTATTTAATGAAACATGTTGTGCCTGGATTGTTTCCCAATGAAGTTACATGACAATATTTATTATCAAATATTAGTTTAGTATTATTTCTATATGAAAATTTTGCCTTTAGTTGGATGATTCTCAGGGAAAATCAAGTCAGGACTATGCAACAAGCCAATTGGGGTATTCAGGATTTTATGTATTCCAACAACTCCAGGTTGATTTGTAACTTTCTTTTATAAATCCAAGTTTGTTTTGTTAGGTGGTGGTCACATTGATTTTCTTCTTACACATAACTGTAAAAGACATTTACTGTTACAGAGTAGCAGGGGGAAAAACAAGCCATTCATTCATACCAGAAAACGGTAGCTTTATGGATATAAAAACAAAGACTTTTGTGATTTGATATTCCAATTTCTTCTCTTCCAGTTTGGTTTTCTGACTTTCTACCTAAGCCCCTGCACCTACTGGGATCCACAATTTCAGCAGGAAACAGCAGGTAGATTGGGGCTAAGAAAAGTACTCAATTTTGGTAGATTCTTGGTAAATTTACTTTACCAAGAAAAATAACCTAAAATAAATGTAAATTTAAAAATTATCAGTATGAACTTTCTTCCTCCTTTGAACATTCTTTATGATGATTTGAGACTTTAGTAGCAAAGAAATTATGATTTGGGATTGATTGGTGGTTGCATGGTTCATTTTCTTTCTATCATAAATACTGGAGCCATGAATCAATTTTGAGCAATGAGGCATAGGGCTTGCATATGTTCAGTACAAATTTGCAGCCTACTGAAACAATCATGTTGGCAATCTAAAAGCCAACCACATACCCATATGGCTCCTCAACATCTCATCCTTTGTGCTTCAAAATGCCACTGCATCTCTCCTAATATAACTGGAATAGGGAAGAATTACTAATTATGGATAATAGTGGACAAACATCAGACATTAAACTGAATCCCAAATATCAATGCATTAAACTCTCAAGGATCAACTGAAACAGGTCCTTTCCAAAATTCAAGTGCAAGAAAATGACCAAATGCATTAGTAATTGGTGGAAAGCAATATTTTAAATTTCTATTCAACAATGTTTGAAGCAGCAGCATGGCCTAGTGGAAAGAGCATGGGCCTGGGAGTAAGACAATCTTGGTTCTAAACCCTGCTCTACCACTTATCTGCTGTGTGACCAGACAAGTCCCTTAACTTATCTGTGCCTTGGTTTCCTCACCTGTAAAAATGGTGATTCAATACCTCTTTCCCACTCCTACTTAAATTATAAGCCCCATGTGGGACAGGGACTGTATCTGACCTGGTTGTTTTGTATCTATCTCAGTCCTTCTTACAGTGCTTAGTATATAGTAAGTGGTTAATAAGTATCACTATTATCATTAAATGTTATGTGTGAGTTAAAATGGTTTGGATCCATCCCAAATAGGGGGAGAAATATTCAAAATATCAAGAAAACAATGCATCTACACAATAAGCATTGTACAGCCTGGAGCGTGATCACTGGCATTTTTACCAAGTGCTCTAGACCCCTTTTGGTTTTACCACTTTACCCTTTAGAGAAGCAGCGTGACTTAGTGGAAAGAGCACGGGTTTAGGAGGCAGAGGTCGTAGATTCTAATCCCTCCTCTGCCACTTGTCTGCTCTGTGATCCTGAGCAAGTCACTTAATTTCTCTGTGCCTCAGTTACCTCATCTGTAAAATGGGGATTAAGACTGTGAGCTCCACGTGGGGACAATCTAATACCTTGTGTCTCCCCCAGTGCTTAGAACAGTGCTTGGAACATAGTAAGCACTTAACAAATGCCATTATTATTATTATTATTACTACTTGATGGAATAAAATGGAAATGATGCCTAGCAATCAATCATATTTATTGAGTGCTTACTATGTGCAGAGCACTATACTAAGCATTTGGGAGAATACAACAGAATTGGCAGGCATATTCCCTGCTCTTGAGCTGAAATATTCATTAAAGACCATTGTTGTACGCCAGTAATGAAAAGCAAGATTGGAAAACATGACTACCAAGAAAGAATGAAAAATGGGTATATTGGAGCACTTCCATGGACCACACTTTTTTGTTCTTTGATGTTAATTCTTTCTTGATGCATAGAAAATATAGGTATAAGCTAACGTTATGAGACCCTCCATACTAAATGCGTTCTCTGCCACTAACTCTAACTGGTTTCACCTATCATTAATAGTTATGGGGAAGGAGTTATGAGATGTGATGTATTTGTCTACTCAGTTGTCCTTGTGTGTCAATGCTTAGGAACTATTCCAAGAGCTACATATGTACATACATATTCAGAGTTACCGAATAACTCACACAATTCAGATATGAATTGTGATTAGATTCTACGAAGATGAGAATTGCAGTGGCAATTAATGACCACTGCCACTTTTGATTATGTAATAGTTTGAGGTAAACCTATGACAGTCATTTAAGTGCAATGCTTTAAGCATATTTATATATTTTTTATGGTATTTGCTAAGAGCTTACTATGTGCCAGGAGCTTGCTATGTGTCAGGCACTGTACTAAGCAAGCGCTAGGGTAGATACAAGGTAATCAGGTTGGATGCAGTACAAGTATGATATGGGGCTCACAGTCTTTATCCCCATTTTACAGAAGAGGTAACTGAAGCCCAGAGAAGTAAAGTGATTTGCCTAAGGTCTCTCAAAGCAGACAAGTGGTGGAATCAGGATTAGAACCTAGGTCTTCCTAACTCCCAGGCCCATGCTCAATCCACTAACCTTGCTGCTTCTCATTGTTCTATGTGCTTTCGATAACTTCCTTGATCTTGTTTAATATTGCAAAGTCTTAGGCTATTATCTTGAAAATAACAGCATAATAAACTGTCATACCATACTCTAAAGAAAATCCTGTCTATCTTGTCTTGTTTTATGTTGTCAAGTCATCTCCAATCCATAGTAACTCCATGGACGCATCTCTTCCAGAATGCCCCACCTCCACCTGCAGAGCACTGTATTAAGTGCTTGGGAAGTACAAGTCGATGAGAGAGTAGAATCAAGGATGATACCAAGGTTGTAGGCTTGTGAGATGGGAAGGATGTTTGTGCCTCCTATAGTGATAGGAAAGTCTGGGAGAGGCCTGGGTTTGGGAGGGAAGATAAGGAACTCTGTCTTGGACATGTTGAGTTTTAGGTGGCGAGAAAACATCTAAGTAGAGATGTTCTGAAGACAGGAGGAGATGTAGCGTGGCTCAGTGGAAAGAGCATGGGCTTGGGAGTCAGAGGACATGGGCTCTAATCCCCACTCTGCCACTTGTCTGCTGTATGACCTTAGACAAACCACATAAATTCTCTGTGCCTCAGTTACCTCATCTGTAAAATGGGGATTAAACTGTGAACCTCACTTGGGACAACCTGATTACCTTGTATCTATCCCAGTGCTTAGAACAGTGCTCGGCACATAGTAAGTGCTTAACAAATGCCATTAGTATGAGTAATTATGTGAGCCTGGAGGGAGGGAAAGAGAACGGAAGTGAGCCTGGAGGGAGGGAAAGAATAACAGAAGTATCATACTTCCAGCAGTAGTTGGCTAGGATACTAGTAAAATCCTAATGAGCTGGTAGCCATCACTCTGATGTCTCTGGGAGCCTCTTGGAACTACACAGCAACATTTTCTCAAAATCCTTGCCCTCTCCATTTTGCTGGCCATCTTTCATATTCTTGATTTCCATAGTGAATACAGAATGTTTGGGGTTACCCCCACATAACTTTCCTACCATTAGCCTTAATTTACAAGGTTTCACAAACACCTGGACTACATTTGCCATCTAAGGAGCAGAACCCCGATACAAGAGACTTTGAAGAACACAAAACCCAGGCCCCAATTTTTACTTGACAACCTGAAACGTACATTAAACTGGGACATACAGACCTGGTGCAAATATATTTTTAGAAAAAACCTTAAATGAGAAATTTATCTTCCTCTCCTGAACTATCACAAAAATAAAATCTATATTTTTTTCTGATTTCACACCACATGACAGACAGTTATAGCAAAATTCAGTATCAGCATGTAAAATGGTGAATAGAAAAATTATATATCCCCTGAAACCACAGGAGTGGATCATGTGGAATTGAAAATAAACTACACTGGATTTGTGCTCAGTACTTTAGAACACCACATGCTCATTATGGCTTGACAGCTGATTAAAATATAGGGATATAATGAAACTTGTCATTTCTGCTCACTGGTTCAAAGAAAAGAAACTGAAAAAAAGAACAAGGATTAGCTGACCTGTTAAAGTAGTTCAGCATGCCTCTTGGAAGGAAATCAGTTTAGGGAGTTTATACCCACCTCTAAGCAGACATGTTTAGGGAGGTTTACAAGGGGTCCCAAGCACAGTTTTTCTTTGCCTAGTTGCAAAATGAAAGGCTGCCCCATATAGTTTAAAGCAAATTCTTCTAGCCTCCCAGAATATGAAGCAAAACTAGAGCATTGTAAAGCCTTTTGCATGGAGGAAAAGCCTTAGCTCACGCTAATCTTTCATGAAGCCTTGTCTGCACTCTCTGTTAGAAACTAAAAATAACATGGGGTGATACATGAATGCGCAATGAAATATTAAAGCTGTTCATTGAATTTGGAAGAGGGTCCTTACTGTTCAAATTGGGAAATTACAAAAATGAACATGAATTTATTAAATTCATCAGGAACCTAATCCCTTGTGTCTGTCAACTACTGAAGAAAGACTGACAGACATCAAAAATCCTGAAGGAGCAACTGGAGGTGCTAAGGACATTTTTCTTTTTTTCTTTTTCCTGGCCTGACTCTACAGCATTCTGCTGAAGGAATGATTCCAAAACTCACTGTCCAGAGACTTCTATGACCTTAATGTTATCACAATTTGACGTGTAATTAAGTTTTAAAAATATTTAGGCCCAGAATCCTGGCCCCGTTCAATATTTTTATATTCTAAACTGTTACACTGCCATGGCAGGGTCATAGCCCAGTGCCTACTTGCACTGGTCCCTACTGCCTCTCCTTATGCCTGTAGTCAGCCTGTGGCACCTCTCCTCTAGTTATGGCATCAGTCTGCATTTCCTTTTTCCTGGAGAATAATTGATGGTTCTGTTAAGCGCTTATTATGTGCCAAGCACTGTTCTAAGCTCTGGTGCTTGGGCCTAAGGTCAGAGGGCCAAGAGCAGCAGCAGTAATGATTGTAATCACTTAGTTGGCAGGGCTCATGTGTACCAATTATATTATATCATAATAACAATAATAGTATTAATAGTCATTGCGGTATTTGTAAAGTGCTTACTATGTGCCAGACACCATACTAAGCTCTAGGGTGGATATAATCAAATTGAATTGGGCACAATCCCTGTCCCGCATGGGGCTCTCAGTCTTAATCCCCATTTTACAGAAGTGGTAACTGAAGCACAGAGAAGTGAAGTGACTTGCCCGAGGTGACACAGCACACAAGTGGTGGAGCCAGGACTCCCTGACTCCGAGGCCCATGCTCTATCCACTGTGCCATGCATCGCATTCACAAAAACCTTTATATCAATAAACTGAAAAGATTTCTAGTCACCTTAGATGGGATGGTGCAGAGTTTACCAGGAGATGGGTCTCTAGATGCAGAATTAGAGATTGAAGGAGAGAGATGGAATGAATGAATTAATCAGTCAATCTGAGTACAGAGTGCTCTACTAAGAGCTTTGGAGAGTACCACACAACAGACTAGTAGCATCAATCAAAATCAATCAAAACAGTGGTATTTATTGAGCACTTACTGTGTGCAGTGTGCTGTGTACTTCGTGATCTGCACACAGTAAGCGCTCAATAAATACGATTGAATGAATTAATGAATGAAGAGCACTGTATTAAGTTCTTGGGAGAGTACAATACTATAGAGTTTGTAGATGTGAGCCCCACCAACAAGGACTTACAGTTTATGGAACGAGATGGACATTAAATTGCAGATGGGGGAAGTCTAAGTCTCAATCTGCATCTGTCTCATACTGTTTTAGATAATTCACCTGAAATCATGAGAATACAAATAATAACAAGAATGATACTAATAACTGTGATATTTCTTAAGTATACTTTGTGCCAAGCACTGTTCTATGTACTGGAGGAAAAAATAAATTAATCAGGTAGGCCCAGTATCCCACTTAGGGCTCACAGTTAAGTAGGAGAGGGAACAAGCGCTTATTTCCCATTTTACAGATGAGAAAACTGAGACACAGATAAGTTAAGTGACTTGCCTAGGGTAATACAGCAGGCAAATAGCAGAGCAGGGATTAGAACACAAGCCATCTAAATTTCAGACCTGTGTTTGGGCCATTAGACCAGATTGCTTTTCAGTTAATTGTGTAGCTAATTAATTTCAATTAACTCTCATGTAGCAGTGAAGATTGACGAAGATATATGCACAAACAGCTTGGCAACAACATACCACCTACAGCTAATGGCCATTATCCATTTTATTTGGGACTCAAGCCCATTCAATAATGAAAATAAAAATGATAAAAATCTGACCAAAATTAGTTGAATCTCTAAAATAGCAACGTAATAGTAATAATAACGATTTTTATTAAGTGATTACTATGTAACAAGCATACAGTTAAGGCTGAAGTAGATATACTTCCATGGGTACGTCCCTTTCAGGGTATTGACACAATAGCTGCAGTACTATAGGAACCCAAAATGGAAAGGAGATGGCAAGAAGATGCACATGGGACATTCTGAATATATAAAATTGCATAGAAAATGGATAATGATTCTCATAATTCATATATTTTTGTCAATTGTGTAACTGTTTGGTTTGTCACTGACTGATTTTATACCCCATATTAACAAGGAATTCTCTGGAAATGCTTGGGAAAGGACATGTTGTAAAGTGTCATAAATCTAAATTGAATTGTAAATTCACTAGGAAGGGAGTGAATTTAATGTTGTGCTCTGAAAACCATTTAGAGGACTGTTGGTATTTAATAAATATTGAATGAAAATATCAGAGCAGAGTAATTCTTAATGCACAGTTAATTAAGAGAAGGTTGTTATGATTGGGGAGTTGTAAGTATCTAAAAAACTACCCATTTTATTGTCTCAGGGTTTAGTTCTACATTCCTATATACATTTGAGTTCTGATGTTTATTTAGACAAATCAGCGTGGGTTGCATCTATTCTATCTTGGGAGCATCTAAGTAGGAATTTCCAAAGTAATCCATTTTTCCAAGACACATACCCTCTAAGTAGTAGTAATAATAATATTTATTAAGTGCTAACTATGTGTGGGGCACAGTGCTAAGCACTGGGAAATAATACACAGGTTGGAATAAGATATGGCCCCTGCTCTTTGGGGGTCCTCTATGTATCCTCGTTTTTAATGAGGATAAAATGCCTTTATCAATCAAGCTATCAGTGGTATTTATTGAGTGCTTACTATGTGCAGAGTACTGTACTAAGTACTTGGGAGAGTACAACAGAATTAATAGACATGTTCCCTGCTCATAATGAGCTTACAGTCTAGAGGGGGAGACAGGCATTAATATGAATAAATAAGTTATTTAAAATATATAATTTAGTACTGTGAGGTTGGGGCAAATACCAAATTTCCAAAGGTCACAGATCCAAGTGCGTAGATGTGAACCTTTGTCAGGATGCCCAGGTAATTTTATTGTTCAGGATTCCTGGGGAATGAGTTATATAAGCCCAAACTCAATAGTCCCCAAAACTCAGGCTGGACAAATTATAATAATAATAACAATGGTATTTGTTAAGCACTTACTAGGTCCCAGGCACTGTACTAAATGCTGAGGTGGATACAAGTAAATCAAGTTGGACCCAGTCCCTGTTCCATGTGGGCCTCACAGTCTCAATCCACATTTTACCAATGAAGCAACTGAAGCACAGAGAGGTGAAATCATTTGTCCTAGGTCACACAGCTGGCACGTGGTGGAGCTGGAATTAAAACCCATGACCTTCTGACTATGCTGTGGGATATCCCCAAGACAGTTCCATGTTTTTGAGCTCTAATTCCACAGTACCGGTCTTATTCCTTGCCCCAAAGGGAAAGGCTGTTTACAGCAGAGTTTGCTGCTGGCTCTGCTGGTTGTCATTTTGAAGGGGCTGTTACTGAACCCAAGTCGTGAGTTTATTGGATTGAGCTATGCCTTGGCAAGGTAATAATCTCCTTGCAATCTCCTTGTCATTTCAGTCATTGTCATAGGCAGAAACTCCTCACCCTCGGCTTCAAGGCTCTCCATCACCTCGCCCCCTCCTACCTCACTTCCCTTCTCTCCTTCTACAGCCCAGCCTGCACCCTCCGCTCCTCTGCTGCTAATCTCACCATGCCTCGTTCTCACCTGTCCCGCCGTCGACCCCCGGCCCACGTCATCCCTCTGGCCTGGAATGCCCTCCCTCCCAACATCCACCAAACTAGCTCTCTTCCTCCCTTCAAGGCCCTACTGAGAGCTCACCTCCTCCAGGAGGCCTTCCCAGACTGAGCCCCCTCCTTCCTCTCCCCCTCCTACCCCTCTCCATCCCCCCCCGCCTTACCTCCTTCCCTTCCCCACAGCACCTGTATATATGTATATATGTTTGTACATATTTCTTACTCTATTTATTTTACTTGTACTTATCTATTCTATTTATTTTATTTTGTTAATATGTTTGGTTTTGTTCTCTGTCTCCCCCTTCTAGACTGTGAGCCCACTGTTGGGTAGGGACCGTCTCTATATGCTGCCAACTTGTACTTCCGAAGTGCTTAGTATAGTGCTCTGCATACAGTAAGCGCTCAATAAATACGATTGATTGATTGATTGATTCAGCTCTGGCTCTCTGCAGCTACACTGATAGTAGAAATGGAAGAACTCGCCAATTCATCCTTATATCAAAAACACAGCTGAAAGATATTAAAATGTATCTTAAATCCACTATTTAAAACAGAACATCTATAATAATAATAATAATGATGGCATTTGTTAAGCACTTACTATGTGCAAAGCACTGTTCTAAGTGCTGGGGGGATATAACATGATCAGGTTGTTCCACGTGGTGCTCACAGTCAATCCCCATTTTACAGATGAGGTAACTGAGGCTCAGAGAAGTTAAGTGACTTGCCCAAGGTCATACAGCAGATGTGGTGGAGCCGGGATTCAAACCCATGACCTCTGACTCCAAAGCCCATGCTCTTTCCACTGAGCCACGCTGCTTCTCATCTGTCTTTTAACAAAAGGGGCAAGGTGGGGACTGTATTTTAAGGGGTTAAAAAAAGGCTTAAAAAATCAGTAGGTCATCCCTATGCAAAACATGTACAGGATTTTGACAACAAACCTTTCCTTTGAAAGGAAGTCATTTCATTTGAAATGCAAGTAATTGATCTGAACCTTCATTGCATGAAATGATCTGAAAACAATGAGAAAAATTCTTTGTCACTCCCAGATCTTGTTGACTTGAGGTAGATATTCGGCTATTGCTTTTCTCTGTTTCAGTTGAAAATATTGCTCCTCCCTCAAAATATTTGAGGGACCAAGGAGGAAGTACTGGTGTACAAGACAGCTAAGCATGAGGAGGTGTGGTGAAACGCTTAAGGGTAGAAGCCTAGTACGTGGATCACACTCATCTGTGTTGTATGAAATTGGATATTCTCTCCTCACAATGATGATGCCTACCCACTCTTTAAAAAGATTCTGAGGGATAAGAAATGAAGAGAATATAGCAAATGTTACCATTTTCTCTGTTGGGTACTATGAAGCTAATCTGATTTAAGGGAAAGAGATCCTCTTGTCTGGTGAATTATAAAGATTGATTATTTCAGAAGAGGCTTTACAAAGCAACTATTCCCTTTCCCAACTCTACTAAGGATCAATTTCGGCATTGCAAGCAGAGGGAATGGAGGGGATGGGGGGAGGAAGGATGGGGCAGGGTCCCCCCCCCTCCACCACAGGACCACCCCAATTGACATCCTAGAGGCCACCTAGTCACCCTCAATTTTTCTGGGGCTGGAAGTCCATGTCCTGAATGAGTGTGATTCATCTCAGATTCACCTTTCCAGTTACCTTTTCCTAAACAAATGCTCTGATTCTTAGGCAAGGCTGGAGAATATTGGCTGCTTTCTCTGCCGCCTATTAGCAGTTTATGTTCCACTTTTCTCATATCTGCTTCTTCATTCAATCATATTTATTGAGTGCTTACTGCGTGCAAAGCACTGTACTAAGCGCTTGGGAGAGTACAATATAACAACAGCAGTGTGGCTCAGTGGAAAGAGTACAGGCTTTGGAGTCAGAGGTCATGGGTCGAACCCGGCTCCGCCACATGTCTGCTGTGTGACCTTGGGCAAGTCACCTAACTTCTCTGAGCCTCAGTTACCTCATCTGTAAAATGGGGACTGACTGTGAGCCCCACGTGGGACAACCTGATCACGTTGTATCCCCCCCAAGTGCTTAGAACAGTGCATTGCACATAGTAAGCACTTAACAAATGCCATTATTATTATTATTATTCCTGCCCACAACGAGCTTACAGTGTGTTTCTACAAAAGGAACTGAAACTCTGCAAGGCTAATAATGCTGAGAAAACCTTTCCAATCTTCCATGCTTTCAGTAGCATCTCTTAAAAGCAATTCTCTCCTTGTGACCTCATTCCCTGATCTCTCTCTCCTTCCAGAATCTCTCCCCTGTTGCCCCCCACCCCAACCCGCAAAAGACCTCCACTGATTGTATCCAGATTGCCTGCCTCCCGCTGCTTCCTGTAGTTTCTGATATCCTTTTTCTTAGAGTTTTTACTTTGGGGAATCTTACAGAAAGGCACAAGGGTTGGCTGTCAGGAGGGCTGGGAAGTTGCCACAAGAAGCAGGATTCAGTGGGTGCTGAATATGATAGAAGGCAGATTGACCTGTGTTTTAGAGGGTGGAAGCTTGGCTTGTGGTTTGGGTGAAAACTCTGTGATAATATAGATGGAAGGAGGTGAGAGAAGGAGCTGCCAGGGACCCAGTATAAAGATCCCCATCCATTCTCCGCCTCTGTTGTTCAGAGAGGATTTTCATCAGTGGTACAGGATGCTCCGCAGGCTGGTTTTCCTACCTAGCAGATTCAGCCTATGTGTGGCAAGCACTTAATAAAGAGATTTTCCCACCATTCAAAACCTGCCTGGGAGAATCAATCAGAATAGGGGGAGGGAGGGGCAGAATACAGAACCATGTTTCATTTGGAGGAATCCAAAAAACCAAACGTTTTCCAGAAACTATTAATTTTTGGGGATGCAGGGAACTTATCTACCAACTCCGATATACTGTACTTTTCCAAGATGTAACAACTGCCACAAAAATACAAATTGTCAATTCTATGGTATTTTCAGTGACAATATCTGGACCTGAAAGCTGGACAGTGAAAAAACAGGATAGAATGAGCATTGATTCTTTTGAAATGTGGTGTTGAAGAAGGCATTGGCTAATACCGTGGACTGCCCAAAAAACAAGCAAATGGATTTTGGAGCAAATTAAGCCAAAGTGGTCTTTGGAAGGACAAATGACTCAACTTAGATTAGCATAGTTTGGATACAAAATCAGGAGGACTAATTCTCTGGAGAAGACACTAATTCTAGGAAAAGTCCAGGGAGATCGTGGAAGAGGCAGACCAGCAGCTAGATGGAAAGAAACCATAACAATGATAACGGAAGACCCATCAGCAAGGTTATGGATTATAGCAGAAGACCGGATGTTGTGGAGAAAATATATCCATAGGGTCGCTATGAATCAGAAATAACTTGATGGCACTTTATAATAATAAAGCACTTAGTACAGTGCTCTGCTCACAGTAAACACTCAACAAATGCAATTGATTGATTGATTGACTGTGCATGTAATAGGTTATCTAACCACATGCCAATCCCATATCCCTTCACTGTTCCTGTACTTTGAGGCAGGATTTGAGTGGGCTCATGTGCATCAAAAAATGTCAGTCATGATATCTCTTAGCCCACTAATTCCCATTGAATAAATGGTTACCACAGTAAAATTTTCCCATAATAATAATAATAGTTGTGGTATTTGTTAAGCATTTACTGTGTGCCAGGCTCTGTATTAAATGCTGTGGTGGATACAAGGAAATAGGGTTGGACACAGTCTCTGTCCCAAGTGGGGCTCACAGTTTCAAACTCCATTTTACAGATGACGTAACTGAGGCCCAGAGAAGTGAAGTGACTTGCCTAAGGTTACTCTGCACATCATAAGCCATCAATCAATACCATTAATTGGTTTGTCAGTTGATTTACTGCATCAGCCTCCTCTCTGATCTCCCATCCTCCTGTCTCTCCCTGCATCAGTCTATACTTCACTCTGCTGCCTAGATTATCCTTTGTACAGGAATGCTCTGGGCATGTCACTGTCCTCCTCAAAAATCTCCAGTGGTTGCCTATCAACATACAAATCAAGCAAAAACTCCTCACTCTCAGCTTCAAGGCTCTCCATCACCTCGCCCCCTCCTACCTCACCTCCCTTCTCTCCTTCTACAGCCCAGCCTGCACCCTCCGCTCCTCTGCCGCTAACCTCCTCACTGTGCCTCATTCTCACCTGTCAAGCTGTTGACCGCTGGCCCATATCCTTCCCCTGGCCTGGAATGCCCTTCCTCCACACATCCAGGAAATTAGCTCTCTTCTTCCCTTCAAAGCCCTACTGAGAGTTCACCTTCTCTAGAAGGCCTTCCCAGACTGACTCCCCCTTTTTTCTCTCCTCCTCTTTATCCCCTCCGCCCTACCTCCTTCCCCTCCCCACAGCACTTGTATACACTTGTACAGATTTATTACTCTATTCATTTTACTTGTACATATTTACTATATTTTGTTAATGATGTGCATATAGCTATAATTCTATTTGTTCTGACGATTTTGACACCTGTCTATAAGTTTTGTTTTGTTGTCTGTCTCCCCCTTCTAGACTGCGAGCCCATTGGGTAGGGACCATCTCTATATGTTGCTGACTTGTACTTCCCAAGTGCTTAGTACAGTGCTCTGCACACAGTAAGAGCTCAATAAATATGACTGAATGAATGAATAACATGAGCTCCAACAGGTTCATGATCTCTGCATGATCAAGGGATTTTTCACTTGGTTTTAAGGTATACTGTTGGTAAGGGCTAAGGACAATTTTGTGCCAATGACTATTTCAATTTATTAGCCATAGTTTTTTATGAGTCAAAACTTGGTGTTTGCTTCACAATTTGCTGCAACCCTGTCTCACTACACTCCATTCTCCAGAGACAAAGGGATTGGCAGGATGACAGAGAGGCACTGTGCAAATCACTAACACTATCACCAATTCTTTCATGCAGGTTCTTGGTTCCAAATTCTCAGGACTGAGGCTCACTATCATTCCCAACAGAAGGTTCCATTCACTGTTAATAGTGATGGTATCTGTTTTTCCTGTAAAACTTTCACATTACCTGTAAAACTTTCACATTCCCTGTAAAACTAAGGTGCATATGTATCACCCTTATCTTTCTGAACATATACAGCTATCCTTCAGTCTAAGCATGTCTCTAGGTGATATTTAAAGAAATCCATCACACAACTTTGTCACTCCCATAATGTAATTATGAAAAGAAGCAATGAGGACTAGTGGATAGAACATGGACCTTGGAGGCAGAAGGACCTGGCTCCTAATCTTAGCTCTCCCACTTGTCTGCTGTGTGAACTTGGGCAAGTCACTTAACTTCTCTGTGCATCACTTACCTTATCCATACAATGAGGATTAAGACTGGGGGCCCAGTGTGGTACATGGACTGTGTTCAACATGATTAGTTTGATTTATTTATATTAATGTCTGTCTGCTTGTCTATGCTGTAAGCTCATTGTGGGCAGGGAAATTGTCCTTATATTGTACTCTCCCAAGTGCTTAGTATAGAGCTCTGCACAAAGTAATCACTCAATAAATAAGATTGACTGACTAACCTTAAAAATAATAATAATTATTATTATGGTATTAAGAGCTTATTGTGTGCCAGGCATTGTACTAAGCACAGGGGTGGATACAAGCGAATCACGTTGGACACAGTCCTTGTCCCATGTGGGGCTCACAGTCTCAATCCCCATTCTACAGATGAGGTAACTGAGGAACAGAGAAGTTAAGTGACTTGTCCAGGGTCACACAGCAGACAAGTGATGGATCTGGGATTAGAACCTGCACCCTTCTGACTCTCAGGCCCATGCTATATCCACTACACCATACTGTTTCTATCTCCCCCATAGTAAGCACTTAATGAATACCATAAAAAAATCCCAAAACAACTATACACACCACACGTGGACTTTGAATTGTTGCTGAGCTCATCCTAGAGTGAATCCTTGGTCTTCTCAATTGCTCTAGAGACATAAGAAGCCATATCATCTAGAGAAAAAGCATGGGGCTGTAGTCAGAGGACCAGGGTTCTAATCCCACCTGTACCACTTGTCTGTTGGCTGACTTTGGGCTAATCACATAACTTCTCCAGGGCTCGGTTCCCTCATCTCAAAAAAGAGGATTCAATATCTGTTCTCCCTCCTACTTAGACTATGAACACCATCTGGTATCTGATTAACTTTCCACTTCCTCAGTGCTTAGCACAAATACTTGGCACAAATACCACAGTTACCATTATTACTTTTCCTCTCCTAAGTCCCTTTAATACAAACATTCTAAGTCACGAGATTCAGCGGCTGAGGGTGAAGAAGCCTGGGAGTATAAAATAAAAACTTTCAGACCTAGGAGCAAACAGAGGCACGTGACTGTTGGACTAGGGTCAGACCAGTCGAAAATCCACTGAATGCCTACCACATTTGGGTTCGAAGATGTCTTTGAGACTGACAGTCTGTAGGTGGGTGAGGGAGATTTCTCATCATGTGCATGTCGTTTGCCTCTTGCTGCATTGTTCTGTTTGTTACCCAGAGGTCGCACGCCATTTTGGTTTCTCCCTAGTGTCATGCTCTTCCCCAAGCACTTTTCTCACAATAGTAATTCCCTGCATGGAAAGAGGAAGCTTGTTTTCCCTGTCTGGTCTGTTGTCAGTCAGTCGGTCGATCACGTTTATTGCATTCTTAATGTGTGCAGAGCACTGTATCAAGGACTCCCAGCATCCAACAGTGCCCAGTTTCCTTGGTGAAAAGTCAAGTCATGCAATGGGAGAGAAATCCTAATGATGGACTCCAATCACCCCATTTCAGAAGATGGCAGCATGACAGGAACATTTATGGCTAATAGGCCAGAATTTAGGACAGAAAATTTCAGGGGCCAGCAAATATTGCTACTTTAAGCCCCTGGGTTACAGGAGCAGCAGTGTGACCCAGTGCAAAGAAGACTGGGAGTTAGAGGACCTGAGCTATAATCCCAATTCTGCCAGGTGCCTGTTGTGTGCTTTTTGGGTATTTAATTTATCTATGCCTCAGTTTCCTCATCTGCTCTCTTTCCATCTGAGACTCTGAGCCCCAACTGGGACAGCGAATGTGTCCGATTGGCTTATATTTTATTTATCCCAGCACTTATTATAGTGTTTGGCATATGGTAAGCACTTGACAAACAACCACAACTATTATTATTATTGTTATTATTATTATTAGTGCTAAAGGGACTCTATTTCCTAGAAGTGTTGACTTATACTCCTGGTGCATACTTCTACCATAGAAGTTAATGCTTCTACTGCTGAGAATATAGAGAATAATGAATTTGCCTAAGTCATAAAAAAATAATAATGAGTCAGAGCTGGGCCCCATCACAGATTCCTTGTGTCTTGTGTTTTGGCTGATTTTCTTTATTACATAATGATGGACTCAAGGAGGACAGAAAAGACACAACAAATATATGGTTTTCATGTCATGGGAACTTTTAAAAAATTATTTGGGAAGCCACATGTATTTTTATTCAATTTGGAACATAACAAGGATAAGTGGAAATCATGAACACGTAAACAAAGGACTTCATGAAATATCCTTCTCTGGATTCTTTAAACAAAATAATAAAACAGCTGTTTTTCTAGGGTTCGGTAGGGGCAGTTCCGCTGGAGGTAGGTAACCACTTATTCAAGTTCCTTCCAGCAATTTGGTTAGAGGATTTTTTTGATTTTCTTCCACTGGACTCTATGTACTTCATATTTGCTCAACCTCTCAGGAGGAAAATAAAGTGTCCTCTATTTACCTCTCCCTAAAGCACTTCAAAACTTATGCAATGTGCAATGCCATTTATAAAAACACAAGATTCAAAAAATACATATCGTCTTAGAAGGAGTCTATTTTAAAGAACGCCCAGGATTAACACTTCAAACTCTGACTCTGTTTTGTCTTCCACTTGCATTGGGTTCTTTCTCATCCATACTCACAATATCAGGAGTTGTAGGATGGTCTTTTCTCCCAGAGGCAAAGAACTGGAATGAAACCCTTCCTAAAACGACTGAATTTAGATTGAAATTGAACTGACCTTGGAGTGACTCTTTCAGACCATAAACTCAGTCTGTTCTAACCCAAAAAGGTACATAAGTCATGAAAAGATTCTTAAACAAAAATATCTTTGCTTCCAGTTTCCTGGAATTAAAACCAAATGCTTAACACAGTGCTCTACACATAGAAAGCACTCACTGTTTTTTTAAATTGCATTTGTTAAGTACTTACTATGTGCCAGGCCCCATACTAAGCATTGGGGTCGATACAAAATAATCAGGTTGGACACAATCCCTGTCCCACAGAGGGCTCACAGTCTTAATCCCCATTTTACAAATAAGGCAACTGAGGCACAGAGAAGTTGAGTGACTTGTCCAAGGTCACAGAGCTGACAAGTGTTAAAGCCAGAATTAGAATCCAGGTCCTCTGACTCCCAGGTCTGTGCTCTTTCCACTAGGCCACATTGCTTCTCTAAGTGGCCATTAGGACACTTGTCTGCTGCTTGACCTTGGTTAAATTCCTGTGCCTCACCTTCCTCATTTGTAAAATGGGGAAATAAAATAAAAACCATTGATTGATTAGAGAAGCAGCGTGGATCAGTGGAAAGAGCACGTGCTTTGGAGTCAGAGGTCATGGGTTCAAATCCCGGTTCCGCCAACTGTCAGCTGTGTGACTCTGGAAAAGTCACTTAACTTCTCTGGGCCTCAGTTACCTCATCTGTAAAATGGAGATTAAGACTGTGAGCCCCCCGTGGGACAACCTGATCACCATGTAACCTCCCCAGTGCTAGAACAGTGCTGTGCACATAGTAAGCGCTTAATAAATGCCATCATTATTATTATTATTAAAAACAAAAAGTTTGTAGCTGAGCTCCATTTGATCAATTAATTAATTATATTATTGAGCTTTTACTGTGTGCAGAGCACTGTTTTAAGTGCTTATCCTGTCTTATGCTAACAAGTCATCTTTGACCCCTAGTGACTCCATGGGCATGGCTCTCCCAGAATGCCACACTCTCTACCTGCAATTGTTCTGGTAGTGTACCCCTAGTTCTCTTGGTAAAAGTACAGAAGTGGTTTACCATGGCCTTCTGCCATGCAGTAAACTTGAGTCTCCAGCCTTGACTCTCTCCCGTGCCTCTGCTGCCCAGCACAGGGGAGTTTTGACTTGTTGCAGATTGCCTTCCACTTGCTAGCCACTGCCCAAGCTAGGATGGAATGGACAGGCCTCTGCTTGACTCTCCCTCCCACGAATGGTAGAGTACAGGAAACCCTCCCGGTGCAATCCTGAAAGGGGATTTAAGTGCCTGGGAGCGTAGCCTGTTATTGGGTAGGGACCGTCTCTATATGTTGCTGACTTGTACTTCACAAGGGCTTAGTACAGTGCTCTGCACACAGTAAGCGCTCAATAAATATGATTGAATGAATGAATACTATATAAGAGAGTTGGTAGACAGATTCCCTGCCAGGAGCTGTTTTGTGGCTCCATAAAGAGGGAGGTGATCTCCAGGATAAAATCCATAGTAACAACCCAATAAATGGAGACTAGGCTACTACTAAGATAAACTGAAATGTAAGTTAGTCCTCTAAGGGAGGAGGAATATTTTGGGGGATTCTCCTAGTAGAATATCATTCTTAAGACCTACCCCTGTCCAATCAATCAATCATATTTATTGAGCGCTTACTGTGTGCAGAGCACTGTACTAAGCACTTGGGAAGTACAAGTAGGCAGTGCAAAGCTACCTCAGTATCAGATCAATGCTCACAGGAAGAGTTCTGGATGCAATAGGAATGACACATTTGGAGTGATAGTACACTAGTCTCATGTAAGAACCATTCTGTGAGCT
Organism: Tachyglossus aculeatus; assembly: GCF_015852505.1. Taxonomy (NCBI): domain Eukaryota; kingdom Metazoa; phylum Chordata; class Mammalia; order Monotremata; family Tachyglossidae; genus Tachyglossus; species Tachyglossus aculeatus. Next base: position 28,424,066 of record NC_052079.1, on the reverse strand, counting down.
TCCCTTCAAGATGGACAAAGAATTTTAGGTCTTTCAGTTCTCAGTAGCTTTCCATGTCCCTCCGTACAGCTGCTATTTAGAAAACTCTAATGGTCCCCAGAGTCAGGAAGACTGGTTGTACACTGAAGGAAGGAGTTGAGAATCAGGAAAGCAGCATGGCTCAGTGGAAAGATCACAGGCTTGGGAGTCAGAGGTCATGGGTTCTAATCCCTGCTCCGCTGCTTGTCAGCTGTGTGACTTTGGGCAAGTCACAACTTCTCTGTGCCTCAGTTACCACATCTATCAAATGGGGATTAAGACTGTGAGCCTCACATGGGACAACCTCATCACCTTGTATTCATTCATTCATTCATTCAATCGTATTTATTGAGCACTTACTGTGTGCAGAGCACTGTACTAAGTGCTTGGAAAGTACAAGTCGGCAACATATAGAGACAGTCCCTACCCAACAATGGGCTCCTCCCCAGCACTTAGAACAGTGCTTTGCACATAGTAAGCGCTTAACAAATGCCATCATCAACATAATTCCCAGGCAGTCTGTCAATTAGACAGACTTCTGGGCATGCAGGCTAACACAAGCACATCTCCAGAAATCTATGTTTGCAAGGGCTGATCCCAAAGGCTTTCCTCTCTTCTCTAAATAGCATGATGAAATTTAATAACTGTAGTATTTGCTAAATGGTTACTATGTGCCAAACATTGTACTAAGGGCAGGAGTAGAGACAAGATAATCAGGTCGGACAAAGTCCCTATCCCACATAGAGCTCTCATTCTAAGTAGGAGGGATAATAGGTATTGGATCCTCATTTAACAAATGGAAATGGAGGTCATGGGGTGGTGAACTTCCCCATGTCACACACAAGGCACGTGGTAAAATTGGGATTAGAACTCAGGCCTTCTGACTCTTAGGTCTGTGATCTTTCCATTAGACACTGCTTCTCCAATTTACTATTTACCACATCCCTTGTTTGAAAGCCCTTTCTCTCTTGATTCATTTTTCTTCTTCCCAAGTCAAACTCTCCCAACCACCTTCTCAGCCCTTAGCCACTCAACTTGCAATTCGTTTCACAGCATTTCGTACTTACAGATTGACATACTCTACTATTTATGCACTCATTCAAATATACATCCACTTTTCAATTCCCTTTTCCTTCTCTCTGTAATTATTTTGTGTATTTCTACCGCATTGGGTAGAAAGCCTTTTAAGGGCAGCGACTGTTTTCTTCCAAATCTCCTGTACTCTTCTAAGGGTTACTACAGTGCTCTGTACACAGAAGGCACACAACAGTCAATCTGCTTTGCCCTTCCTACCTTACTGATCTCTTACTACACAGTCCAGCCTACACACTTTGCTCCTCTAGCACTAGCTTGCTCACTTAGTCTTGATCTTGTCTACCTCTCCATTGACCCTTTTTCCATATCCTCCCCCATCGTGGAATTCCCCTCCATATACACCAGACCACAGATCCCCCTGCTTTCAAAGCCTTATTAAGGTCACATCTCCTCCACAAGGCCTTCCCTGATTAAGCCCTCTTTTCCCTGACTCCCTCTCCCTCTGCATCACCCATGCACTCAGGTCTGTACCTTCCGGGCACTTGATATTCACCCCACCCTCAGCCCTCCAGCACTTATGTACATATCCGTAATATCCAAGTGCTTACTAGAGTGTTTTGCACACAGTAATTGCTTAATGAATATCATTAACTGATTGATTGATTTGTTAAGCATTTACTATAAGCCAATCACTACACTCAATGCTGAGGTAGAGTCAAGATTAATCGGGTAGGAAGGAGTCCCTGTCTCACCTGGGGCTCATTGACTAAGTAGGAGGGAAAGTAGGTACTGAAGTAGGTATAAATACAATTGAATCAATGAATCCTCATTTTACGAATGAGGAAACTTAGAAATAGGAAAGTTAACTGACTTGCTCAAGGTCACATGGCAGGTAAATGGCAAACCTGGGATTAGAAAGGTCCTCTGATTCCCAGGCCTGTGCTGTTTTCACTAGGCCCCTATGCCTCTCAATAATACCTATCAATTGACTGAAAAAGGAAACAGTTCTGATTTTGCCACTAGGAAACACAGACCTTTGAGTTCTTTTATAGAAATGTGCTTGTGGACCAAAACATGGTTTACCTGATCAGACTAAGAAAATGCCACCAAAACAGAGCCAAATTAATTAATTCATTCAATCAATCGTATTTATTGAGTGCTGTGTGCAGAGCACTGTACTAAGTGTTTGGGAAGTACAAGTTGGCAACATATAGTGACGGTCCCTATCCAACAACGGGCTCACAGTCTAGAAGGAGGAGACAGACAACAAAACAAAACATGTGGACAGGTGTCACGTCATCAGAATAAATAGAAGTAAAGCTAGATGCACATTATTAACAAAATAAATACAATAGTAAATATGTACAAGTAAACTAAATAGAGTAATCAATCTGTACAAACATATATACAGGAGCTGTGGGGAGGGGAAGGAGGTAGGGCGGGGGGGGTGGGGAATGGGGAGGAGGAGAGGAAAAAGGGGGCTCAGTCTGGGAAGACCTCTGATCACACCAACCAGTAGATGTATTAATTTTTTGTAACCTATTCCACAAAGAGCAATGGGGTAGTAAAGGTTGCCACATTTCCCTTTGGAGTGTGGGGAAGAGGGTGGATGGCAGGGAAAGAAGGTATGGAACAGATACCTGGTCCTCATCAGGAAAAAAAGAAAAAAGAGAAAGATAGGCACAGCCAATTTCTAAAAAAGTAGCCAGAAAGCTAGAGATGTTCAATCAATTGTATTTTTGCCTCCAAAAATACCACTAGAGTTAGAGACAGCTGGCGTAATTAGAGCCAGAGAACTAGAGAAAGAAAGCCAAAGGGTTGTCTCTGCCAGTCATCCAGACACAGAACAGAGTTGTCTTTAAGGATGTAGAGAAACAGGCTGGGAAGAGATACCCAGAGGCTGTGGTCAAAGAGCCACAGACAGACTTGGTCAGGGACATGAAAACACATGAGCACAGAGGTAGAAACAGGGACAGAGAGAGAGGCAAGACTGTGGGGGAATCAAGGAAGAGAGAGGAAGGGCAGAGAGAGAAAGAGATAGAGGAACAAGAACAGGTTCATCTGCAATTTCTTCTGGAAATATGGCTTGGTCTTCTAGAGAAAGTCTATCAAGGTTTGGTGCTAATGGGAAAAATGTACTAATACCTAAACTTTGAAGCTGATGTGCTAGATCTTCTCCCAGCCCTATAAGAGATCGTTTGGGATGAATCATAAATAACTTTGCCCTCACAGCCTTAATCCTAGAGAGGGAGGAGAGATAAGGCATCTGTTCCAAAGATAATGTCCTTGACTGAAGCATAAGTGAAACAATTTTCATTTTACAACCTCACCAACTTCAACTGCTTAAAAAGAAAACACTCCTTTCAATTTTGGAAGAATGATCACCTAAAATTCATTATTTTAAAGTGTTCTTCATGGAAGTCAAGCTATTACACAGTGATATCTGTTTGCAACACCTTTGCTCTTGCAAGCACTTCTAGACTGTGAGCCCATCTTCTAGATTGTGAGCCCACTGTTGGGTAGGGACCATATCTATATGTTGCTGACTTGTACTTCCCAAGCACTTAGTACAGTGCTTTGCACACAGTAAGTGTGCAATAAATATGACTGAATGAATATAACTGCATTGCCCAACTCTTTCAAACAGGTGACAATCAGCCTCAGTATTACAGAGAAAAAGATTAGAATTGGAGTTAGATTTAAGAATCAGATTGCAGGGGGCAAGTTGCTTCCTTTTTAGACTGCGAATCCCAATTGGGACAGAGACTGGGACCAAAATAATCATGTGCTTGGCACATAGAAAGCACATAAAATACCATTATATTATTATTAATTGTTATAATTATAATAATATTTAGAAGGAGAAAGCCATCAAAAGAGACTTCTACTAGTGGATAGAACTTTTCTCATATACAGGAATATGGTATAAAGTTCCTCTTGCTCAACCAAACCTGCGATAGCCTTATGAGAGGTTAGTAAAACACTAACATATTTTTTGATATCTGTGAAATTTCAGAATCTCTTTTCTAAGAATTTTATACACTATTAGTTTAAACATTTTAATTACTCTGAGTCATTAGGAACATTTCCAAAAATTACAATCCATTCCGGGTTTACATCTAGATGTGTATTACTAGAATCTAGCTTGGATTTAAAGCTGGCCTAGGTCATATGCCACTGAAATGATATCATTATTATCTGACATTTATCAAGTGCTCAAAGTGACCTGGGTACTTTCTAGATCAGAAAAATAGATGTGGCCTTTTGACCTAAAGGTTCATTCCATTCCTAGACTTCTCTCCAAGCAGAGACTATCATTACCATTTCATGCCCAAATCTGCAGCAATCAAATTCTGAAATAGTAATTTGAGGAAAATTAGGTGTTAACTGTGAATAAAGGTGGATATGTGAAAATATAACTCTCCCAAGTCAATACATTAACAGTTAAATGTTCACAGTTCTTTCCTCAATTTCTCACTATAAGCTCCTCCCAATAAATTGTATTAATACCAAATTTGTATTCCTCTCATTTCACTTGGAATGTATGCTGTTTTGGTACACTAGAAAAAATAAGAAATAACCAATTCTAAACATATCCAAATGGCAAATTTGTAATAGAAACATTCTAGCTAAAATGGTGTTTAGAATTTACTATGGGGTTAGCATGTGGAACATTCTCCTCTTTAGAGAGCCATGATAGAAAGCTCTCAGTGATAGCAGATGAAAATTGGTTTGTTTTTATGAATAGATTTGTCTTTTAGGCATGGGTGGCAGTATGGACTATTGAAAAGTGCATGGAAATGGCAGTCAGAAGACCCGGCTTCTACTGCTGGCTCTGCCACTTATCTACTGGGTGACCTTAAAGTTAAATTTCTTAACTTTTCTGTGTCTCAGTTTCTGCAACTGTAAAATGGGGATAAAATACTATATTCTCCCTCCCTCTTAGTAGATCATGAGTCCTGTTTGGGGCAGAGACTGTGTCTGATCTGATGATCTTATTTCTATCCTGGTGCTCAGTAATTAAGTAGCACTTAATGAATACTATTATTATTATAAGTTATTATTATTACTTTTACTATATTCTTACCCTATTGACTATAGTTTGGTCAGTTTATGGCAATTTGTTTCAGCTAGTCTTATCCAGAGGTTACTAAGCAACTTGATGGCAGAGATCACATTTTATGCTTCATTTCCTATTTGAGTGCTCTAAGTATAGTAAGTGCTAAGTAAATTTGGCAATAATGCTGCTGAAGGTCACAGTGATGATACTGTCATTAGGGAATAAACTAAATGAGACCTTTCAAGTCTTTTTTCACTCATTAACTTAGGATTCTCTCCGTCTACTAATTTCTGTTGTCCAAAACCTTGTAGGAAAAAAAAATTCTACAGAAGAAACTCAAAAGCAAATATCTAGAGTCAAGAAGCATTGCATAGCAGTGAAACCAAGGGGAAAATTTCACTGGAACACTTCGATTTAGAATCCTCTTAATAATCTTTTAAGATAGTAAACTTTTATAACTGTTCCTCACTGTTCTTAAATACTGGAGCATCCGTGCCACAATGGTTTTCCTCTGAATCCAATTCCAGTGCTCTTTATTTTCAAACTACATTATAGACATTATGTAGAAAATCCAGATAAAATCCTCTGAAGTGAAGGGGGCATTTTCATCAGGAAATGAACAGAGAAAGGAAAGGGCTCTCTAGTGTCAGCGATGGAGCCAGATTCCTGATGGCTTGCCATCTGTTCAGGCTGGGTCACACTGCATTCCGCTCTAGTTTGGAATTTCCTAGTGGATTTGGAATGGCAAAATATAGAAAGGTAAAATAAAAAGTCACACAATTTAAATTCCTCTTAGGATCATCATTTACTTACGCCTTACCTGTGCCATTAAGAGAACCAGTTCCTTTGTCTTGTTGACCAAGTACGAAGCCCTGCCCCACATGGATGAGCTTAGCAGTAGGTTGGCATTCTGCCCGGCACTTAGATTTCCCAGAGCTGAGCAGATAGAGTTGGCAGCCAGGCAACTAGCTGTTTCTGCCTCAATTATGTATTGGGCAGCAGCTTGGCTGCCAACCTAACCAGAAAGACTTTCTGGAAAGTGAAGTGGTGTATGTGCTATCCTAGTAGATAGAACAATTTTGGCTGCATTTAGCCACTTTTTGAGCATGCTCATGCTCACCAGTTCACTTTGGGTAAACTCTTCTTTGTGAAAAAAAAAAAACAAGGTTCAGAAACTGCTAAGCATGAGAAAGTCTGCAATAGAATGACTACATTTTTAAATTTTTAAATTAAATAAATTTTTAATATTTTAAATCTCTGTAAATCAGACACATGACTATTCTTAAACTGATGGCATGGCAGTAAATTTCAGATTTTGAGTTCAAAATATCTCTTTCGATAGGATAGAATATGCTCCTCACTATACTCTGATAGAATATAAACTCACAGAAATATAAGACTGGAAGGGACTTGGAAAGATCACCTTCTTCATTCCCTGCCTTTGCCTGTAGGAAAGGAGGTATGGCTACCTGGTTTTAATTTTAAACTTAAAGCAAGGCAATCGGCTATAACTAAAGCACCAAAGATTGGCTTTGCACTACTCACTGTGGACACCGTCTTTAATAAACTTTAAGGAATACTATCTTTTTGATGAGTATGGTAGATGACACTGTGGGGTCATTAACATTTTTGGAGTGATTTCTTAATTCAAATTTAATACGTGCAGGTATGTCCCTTGGTCCTCATTGTGACGGTAATCTTCTGTTATGTCTCCATTCATTCATTCATTTATTCAATCATATTTATTGAGCACTTACTGTGTGCACAGCACTGTACTAAGTGCTTGGGAAGTACAAATCGGCAACATATAGAGACAGCCCCTACCCACTGTGTCCACAGTCCACAGTGTCGACTCCACTTCTGCCCCCTCATTTCATGGCTCTCCTTCTTCCCCCACTTCATGGCTCCATTTCCTATTAGTCCCATCTAACTCTAAAGGATGAGACAGTTACAACTTCCTCCATATCCTAAAAACTGTGAGAGGAGGGTGGTGGGATATGCATATATTCATTTATTCCGCACTCCTGCAATTACTGATTTAAGCTATTGTTTTAATAGCAACAACAAAAGCAATAATTGTGGTATTTGTTTAATGCTCGCTATGTGCATACATACGAATGTATCTATGTATGTATATAACTGTAAATTTTTCATTATATCAACGTCTATCTCCCCTCCTAGACTGTGACCTTAATATGGACAAGGAACCTTTCTACCAGGAGCATGGCCTAATGGATAGAGCCCAGGCCTGAAAGTCAGGAGATCATGGGTTCTAATCCTGCTTATGCCACTTGTCTGTTGTATGACCACGGGCAAGTCACTTCACTTCTCTGTGCCTCATTTACCTCATCTGTAAAAAGGAATTTGGGACTGTGAGCCCAATGTGGGACTATATCCATCCCAATTTGCTTGTTTCCACCCCAGTGCTTAGTACAGTGCCTGGCACATAGTAAGATTTTTACAAATATAATAATAATATCGATAATACTAACTCTATTGTACTCTTCCAAGCATTTAGTGTAGTGCTTTTCACACAGTATTCATTCAGTAAATATCAGTAATTGATTGATGTGCTGAGCACTGTGGTAGATACAAGATAACTCTCTGCTCCAATAATGTCTTCTCTAGACTCCCAATCCTAAAGGAAACCAACCTTCTGACACCCGGAAATTTGCTCACCTATTGTAATTCTCTATTGCCTTTCAATCAATTAATGGTATTTATTGAGCATTTACTGTGCACAGAGCACTGTACTAAACACTTGGGAGAGTACAGTATAAAAGGGCTGTTGGACACATTCCTTGCCCTCAGTGGCCTTTCAGTATAGAAGGGGAGACAGACAGTAAAATAAGCTACACATATGTACACAAGAGGTGAGGGATAACTATCAAGTGCTTAATGGTACAAATCAAAGTATATGGGTGAGGGAATAGAAAAATGAGGGCTTAGTCGGGGAAGGCCTCTTGGAGGAGATGTGATTTTAAAAGGCTCTCAAGGAGGGGAGAGTAGTAGTTTGTCAAATACGAAGGGGGAGGGAGTTCCAGGCCAGGGGTGGGGTGAAGACAGTGAGGTCCTCTGGACTTGTCAGTTTATTCAATGGATTAAGCAGCATAATTATCATTAAAGTGTGGGACCTTAGTTAACCTTGGAATCACTGACACTGTCCTCTCCTGGCTCTCCTCTTATCTCTCTGGCTGCTCTTTCTGTCATTTTTGCAGGCTCCTCCCCCATCTTCCACCCTCTAATTATGGGATCCCTCAAGGTTATGTTCTGAATCCCCTTCTAATTCTCCATCAATACCCATTTAATTCATTCAATCATATTTATTGAGTGCTTACTCTGTGCAAAGCACAGAATTAAGCACTTGGGAGAGTACAATACAACAACAAAAAGACACATTCCCTGTCCACAATGCATTCATTTCCTTATGGGACTCTGCTCCCGTGGCTTAAAATATAATCTCAGAATGAATGATTCCAAAATCTACCTCTCCAGCTCCAATCTCCCTCGATCAATCAAACAATGGTACTTATTGAGCACTGTACTAAGCACTGGGATAGTACAATATAATAAAGTTGTTATATGCCATTCTTTCCCACAGGGAGGGCATACGGCTCTTTTCTGCAGTCTCACGTTTCCACCTGCCACTTGAATGTCCTGCCGACACCTCAAATGTAATATTTTCAAACCAGTACTCCTAATAATAATAATAATAATAATAATGGTATTTATTAAGTGCTTACTTTGTGCCAAGCACTGTTCCAAGCACTGTAGTAGATACAAATTAATCAGGTTGGATGCAGTCCCTGTCCCACTCACTTGCTCTCTTAAACCCCATTTGACAGATGAGGTAATTGAAACCCAGAGAAGTGAAATAAGTTGCCTAAGGTCACACAGCAGACATGTGGCAGAACTGGGATTAGAACCCAGGTCCTTCTGACTCCCAGGCCTGTGCTCTATTCACTAAATTATGTTGCTTCTTCTGTACTCCTACTTATCTATACGCTACTCCTCATCTTCTTCTCCAGACCTTCTCCTCTCAGCAACCTTCCCATCACTGTATGGGCTGTCTCATAAACCCATAACCTCAGCATCATCTTTGAGTCACATTTATCATTCAGCCCTAATACCCAGACTTTCATCAGATCCTGCCGATTCTACCTTCACAATATCTCTAGAATCTGCCCTTTGAATAGCACGCCCTAGAGGAAAGAGCACAGGATTGGAGTCAGAGGATCTGAGTTCTAATGCCAGTTCTGCTGTGTACTTGTGGCATGTCCTTGGGCAAGTCACTTCACTCTTCTGTGCCTCAGTTGCCTCATCCACAAAAAAGGGGAATTCAATACTTGCTCTCCCTCCTCCTAAGACTGTGAGCCCCATGTGGGACATGTTCATCTTATATGAACCCCAGTGCTTAATACAGTGCTTGGCACAGAATAAACATTAAAAAGCCCACAATTATTATCATCCAAACTGCTACTACACTGACCCAAGAACTTATCATACTGCACCAGTCTCCTCGCTGGCCACCTTACTTCATGTCTCTCCCCTATCCAGTCCACATTTGACTCTGATCCCAGGATAATTTTCTAAAAATAATGATCAGTCCATGTCTCTCCACTCCCTAAAATATCCCAATGTTTGCCCATCCATCTCAGCATATAACAGAAAACTCCTTACCTTCATTTTAAGATATACAATCAGCTCCATCTTACCTAACTTCGTGCTTATTACATCCTAACCAGAACACTATGCTCCTGTCAGGCCAACCTATTCACTGTATTTCAATCTCGTCTTATTTGTTGCTGACAGTGCTCAGCACAAAATAAATACTTAAATCAATCAATGGTACTTACTGAGCACTCATTCATTCATCTGATCATATTTCTTGAGCACTTATTGTGTGCAGAGCACTGTACTAAACGCTTGGGAGAATACAATATATCAATAAACTGACACATCCCCTGCCCACAGCAAGCTCACACTCTAGAAGGGGAGACAAATATTAATATGGATTCATAAATTACGGATATAGACATAAGTGCTGTGGGGCTGGGGGGATGATGAAAAAAGGGAGCAAGTCAGGGTGACACAGAAGGGAGTGTGAGGAGAAGAAAGAGGGGCTTTGTCAGGGAAGGCCTCTTGGAGGAGATATTCCTTCAATAAGGCTTTTAAAGCAGGAGAGAGTAATTTTATGTAGGATTTGAGGAGGGAGGGAGTTCCAGGCCAGAGAGACGATGTGCAGGAGGGGTCAGTGGTGAGATAGACGAGATTAAGGTACAGTGAGAAGGTTAGCATTAGAGGAGGGAAGTGTGCGGGCTGGGTTGTAGTAGGAGAGTAGAGAGGTGAGGTAGGAGGGGCCAGGTGATTGACTGCTATAAAGCCAACGGTGAAGAGGTTCTTTTTGATGCAGAGGTGTATCGGCAACCACTGGAATTTTCTGTGTGTTGTTTCTTGTGAGCACTTACTGTGTACAGAGCACCAACCAAAACACTTGGGGTAGTACAATACACCAGAGTTGTTAGGCATGTTCCCTGCCAACAATGAGCTTAGAACCTAGAGGAATGCCAGATCAGAACTGGTATACAACATAAACAGGGTACCTGTCTTAAAACTGAGGCTTCAAAAAAATCATCTCACTATGAGGAAAAAAAAAATATGTGTAGCAAATGTAATGAGCAGCCAGTGGTGATCTTTACAAACAGTGGTATTTATTGAGCACTTTCTGTGCAGAGACTGTATTAAGTAACTGGGAAGGTACAATACAACAGGGCTGGTAGATGTGTTCCCTGCCCACAGGGAGCTTACAGTTGAAAGGGGGAGACAGACATTCCTATGAATAAATTATGTAAAATTTATAATTTATAGATATGTACATAAGGGTTGTGAGGGTGAAACAAATATGAAATGCTCAAAGGTCTCAGATCCAAGTGCACATAATTACATCACACATTTGTCCTTGCACACTCACACAGAGTGAGAAATCTCAGCCAAATATCTGAACATAAATGAAAATCGCAATCAGCTAGGATCCCATTGAAACCTATTTAGATGCAAGGAATTTACCACCAGAAAATATGAAACTTACTGAGAATAAAATCTGAAAGGAAACAAAGTAGAAACCGAGAATTCTAAGAACTGATAAACTATGCTTTCAAGTGAGTCAGAAACAATTTCTACCAAGAGAATATGAGATGGTAAAAAATATGAACAGAGAAGGGTCAGTGTCATATTGAAGAATGAGAAATGAAAAATGCTGCATGTGACATTCATAATTCTTTAGTGCACCACTGAAATGAATTAAAAGCACTGCATATTTTGGAACATTGTTAGGGAGCAATTGCCTAGCATCTAAAATGATTTTGGCATTGCTTGAGCTCACATTCCTTGTGAAAGAAGGACTGAATTGTCTAATTCAGGCTTCTAGGAGAAGCAGCGTGTCTCAGTGGAAAGAGTACGGGCTTTGGAGTTGGAGGTCAGAGGTTCAAATCCGGCTCCACCAACTGTCAGCTGTGTGACTTTGGGAAAGTCACTTAACTTCTCTGAGCCTTAGTTACCTCATCTGTAAAATGGGGATTAAGACTGTGAACCCCCCGTGGGACAACCTGATCACCTTGTAACCACCCCAGCACTTAGAACAGTGCTTGGCACATAGTCAGCACTTAATAAATGCTATTATTATTATTAATTGAGTGAAGAACATGTCTGGAATTCTATCCTTTTGGGATAAATTATGCTACTTTATTACATCCAAACTTTTTTGAAGACATCATGTCAAGGAGTAAAACCATGGAGAAGTTATTATTAAGTATTTCCAATCGTTATTGGCCATTTGTGATACATTTACCAAAGAGAATATCATAGACATAGGTTTCATAGAGAAACAGCCTGGCCTAAGGAATAGAGCATGGGCCTGGAAGTCAGAAGGACCTGAGTTCTAAAACCGGCTCCACCACTCGACTGCTGTGTGACTTGGGGCCACTCTCTTAACTTCTCTGGGCCTCAGTTATCTCATCTGTAAAATGAAGATTAAGAATGGGAGCCCCATGTGGGACATGGACTGTATCAAACCTAATTGGCTTGTGTATACCCTAGCTCTTTGAACAGTGCCTGGCACAAAGCAAGTGCTTAACAAATACCACAAAAAAGGACATATTTAGCATACAAAGCAAATATTAGAGACTATGGCTCTTTTATGGTACTTCTGCTTACTTTATGCCAAGTACTGTACTAAGCATGTGGGCTGGGTTGTAGGGGACATCAGAAAGGTAAGGTAGGATAGGGCAAGGTGATTGAGTGCTTAAAGGAGTCAAATTTAGAGCAAATTTTAGATTCTACTTGATCATCTATAGCATGTCTTTGGGAAGATGATAATTTGAATATCAAATGTCCATATATTTGAAAGATATATTTTCCTCTAGACTGCAAGCTTATAGAAAGCAGGAAATGAGTCTATTAACTCTGTTGTACTGTATTCTCCCAAGTGTATAGTTCAGCTGTCTGCACACAGCAAGCACTCAATAAATGTTAATCAATCATATTTATAACACACTTACTGTGTGCAGAACATTGTACTATGTGCTTGGTAGAGTACAATATAACAATATAGTAGATACATTCCCTGCCCAAGGAGAGCTTACACAGTCTAGAGGGAGAAGCAAACATTACAGTAAATAAGTAAATTACAGATATGTACATAAGTGGGGCTGGGGGTCGGGGGAATGAATAAAGGACAATGCAAAAGTAAGCAGAAGAAAAGGAAATTAGGGTTCAGTCAGGGAAGACCTCTTGAAGATTGTGCCTTCATTAAGGCTTTGAACTGGGGGAGAGAAACTGTCAGTTGGATATGAAGATGGAAGGCAGAGGCAAGATGTGAGCAAGAGCGTGGCAGTAAGCTAGATGAGACTGAGGTACAGTGAGTAGGTTGGTATTAGAAGATCGAATTGTGCAGGCTGGATTGCAGTAGGAGAATTGTGAGGTGAGGTAGAAGGGGCAAGGTGATTGAGTGCTTAAAGCTAATGGTAAGGAGTTTCTGTTTGATGCGGAGGTTGGGTGGGAGGTTCTTGAGGAGTGGGGCAAAATGGACTGAATATTTTTATAGAACAATGATCCAGGTACCAGAGTGAAGTATGGACTGGAGTGAGGAGAGACAGGAGGCAGGGAGGTCAGCAAGGAGGCTGATATAATAATCAAAGCGGGATAGGATAACTGCTTGGATTAACATGGTAGCAGTCTGGTTGGAGAGGAGAGGACAGATTTTAGCCATGCTGTGGAGGTTGAAATGACAGAATTTAGTGATGGATTGAATATGTGGGTTGAATGAGATAGAAGAGTCATGGATAATGCCCAGGTGAGAGGCTTGTGAAACGGGAAGGATGTTTGTGTTGTCTACAATGATGGGAAAATCAGGGGAAGAACAGGGTTTGGTGGGAAGATAAGGAGTTCTTTTTTGGACATGTTGAACTTGAGGCGATAGCAGGACATCCAAGTAGAGATGTCTTGAAAGCAGGAATAAATGCAGGACTGAAGAGAGGGAGAGAGAGATCAAGGCAGGAGATGTAGATATGGAAATCATCCATATAGATGTGGTAGCTGAAGCCATGTGAGCAAATGAGCACTGGGAGTGGGGGTAGATGGAGAACAGAAGGGGACCCAGAACTGAAACTTGAGGGACACACACACAGTTAGTGGGTGGGAGGCAGAGGAGGAGTCCATGAAAGAGATTGAGAATGAGATGCCACAGAGACAGGACGACAACCAGGAGAGGACAGTGTTAGTGAAGCTGTGGTTGGATAGTGTTTCCAGAAGGGGGTGGTCGACACAGTTAAAGGCAGTTGAGCAGTCAAGGAGGATAAGAATGGAGTAGAGGCTATTAGATTTGGCAAGAAGATCATTTAGGACCTTTGAAATAGCAGTTTCTTTTGAATGAAGGGGACAGAACCCAGATCAGAGGGACTCAAGGAGAGAACTGGAGGAGAAGAATTTGAAACAGTGGGTGTCAACAATGGCTCAAGGAGTTTGGAGAGGAATCACAGGAGGGAGATGGGTTGATAATTGGAGAGAGCTGTGGGGTCCAGGAAGGGTTTTTTTAGGACAGGGGAAACATGGGCATGTTTGAAGGCAGTGGAGAAGCTATTGGAGAGTGATCAGCAGAACATGGGGGTTAGGGAGGGAAGAAAGAAGGAGGCAAGTGTTTTGATAAGGTGCAAACAGATGGATGTGTAGGTAGAGGGGTGGATTTTGAGAGAAGCAGGAGATCTCTTGAGATACTACTGGGAAAGATGGGAGAGTTGAATGAGGGACAAAAGGGAGGGACTGAGGAAGGTCAAGGGAGATTTAAGGGAGATCATGCCTGATAGTTTCAATTTTCTCATTCATTCATTCACTCAATCATATTTATTGAGCACTTACTGTGTGCAGAACACTGTACTAAGCGCTGCTATGTAGCCAGGTCATTCGGAACAGGAGATGGGGAAGGTGAGAGGACAGGGGGTTTGAGGAGGAAGTTAAATGTTTGGAACAACTGTTAATGGCAATGGGCATGGGTCTCAATAAGGATGAAGAAATAATTTTGCCAGAAAGAAAAAAGGATAGAGTTAAAGCCTGTAAGGATACGTACATAAATATGTCTACTGTGGGCAGAGCACTGTATTAAGCACTTAGGAGAGTACAATGTTCCTAGCTCACAGCACTTATGTACATATCTGTAGTTTATTTATTTACATTAATATAATAATAGACTGCAAGCACCCTGTGAGCCAGGAACATTGTACTCTCCTAAGTGCTGTAGAGGTGAGTGGGAGAATTAGGATCCTAATACAGTGCTTTGCATAAATTAAACACTCAATAAATATGATTGATTGATAATGCAGGTCTGTGACTTCCAATCAGACTCCACTAAACCACTTAATTTTTCATTAATCTCTGAAACTAAATGCCATAAAAAATGTTAATGTGCCCAGAAAGCACAAAATAATGTATACCAGTAGTGATACTAATCATAGGAATTCATATGTGGACCCAGAAAATAGTCATTAACAATCCAACTAAATGAAGCAATTAAATGGCATTGTTAAATGCAACTGAACATTGCAACTTGGTTATCAATTTTTAAGCAAGTGTATTTTATTTTATTTTATTTCTTCTCCCAAGGTAAAAGAATAATTTTTCAGTCAATCAATCAATCAACAATTCTTATTTATTGAGTGCTTTCCATGTGCAGAGCCCTGCACTAAGCATTTGGGAGAGAACAATATCACAAAGTTGGTAGACACGATTCTTGCTCACAAGGAGCCTTCAGCATTTACAGTCAGTAATATGAATTTTCCAGAAGAAAATTATCAAAATTGGGTGTAAAAAGTGGTTCTCAAAAATTAAATTCTTTTCCTGGCAAGAGTGAAGTAAGGTAAATATATCCCCTGTTAAGACATCTTTCTGTAAAAGATATTTTTAAACATTTATATTATTTAGATATTTCACTCTGTGAATCTAGGACATTATTGAATTATTAATAGATTTTATAAAGCAAGACATTAAATCATCTGTAAAAATTAAAAAGGACAAAAAAAACTTCCCGTTTTTTAAGAATGGAAAACCAATAAGGCCTTTAAAATATACCTTCACTTTTGTTGCCCAGAAGGCAGGCCCCATGAGTAAGTGGAATTCATAATTAATGAGCCCTTTTTTCCTAGGAAACAAATAATAAAATAATTGAGTAAATCTACTAGAAAATACTGAAGAACAAGAAAACATTTCATTCCAGAGGATTTCTAATAGCTATTCATGTTATTATCAATGCAATTTTGCATTGAAATGTTCATGAGAATAAACAAGAGTAGGTAAAACAGTGTGGAAAATCACGTAGTTTTATATTTTCCTCCTGTAGCTCGCAGTAATACTGAGTTATTGGTGTGGAGATTGGTTATGTTTTTGTGACAAATGGAGCAGAAAAATTCCCAACAGAAGGGAATGAAAACAAGCTAGGATGAAGAGTTATCTACAAAACTGCTTTTTGGAAAGGCCAGAAAAATCCCCGCCAATCAATACATTGTTAACTATTCAGTTTTGTTCACAGTTTCCATTCATTTATTGATACAAGCATTTTGACAGTTGCTAAAAGGACCAACAGTGACACGTTTGCTGGTGACTTGCTGAATGTTTTCTGCTGCCAGGGGAACAATCTGGGTGAAGTGTGTATAATCAGGAAAAACAAGCGGTTGTTCTCCAGAACCACCATTTCCACAGGACCTTCCCCACCCCTGTCCAAAAGCCTGTCCAACTGGGGACTTAGGTCCCCAGCTGCATTTCTCCTGCTGCCCAGGAGACTTTTGTGGGCTTTCCAATCGTGATTTGTAATGAAATTAATAAGCTCTCCCGGTGACGAGATTATCAGCACAAGAAAAAGCACAATCAACCACAGTACATGTAATTAGTAATCATAAGTCTTCAGAAGTAAATGAACAGAAAGAGAGTGAAATATCATAGGTTCTCTTTCCTTTGGTAATAATCAATCCATTAGTGGTATTTATTGAGCTCTTACTGTGTGCAGAGCACTGTGTTGAGTATTTGAGAAAGTGAAATACAACAGAGTTCGTAGACACAATCCTGTCCTGTTTTGTAGATTTTACATTCTTTATGAAGAGCTTACAATTCGCAGTATACATTTTAAACTCATGCTAAAAAAGCCGATTTAAGAATCTTTCTTTTATTGGGAGCCCGAATAAAGCTCACTCTTTCTGATGAAGGACATATTCTTGAGGCAGGCAACTGTGTTTCTGATTGGCAGTGCAGTCAATTCAGGAAAAGAGAAAGAAATATCTAGAGAGAATGCCCAACGTCCTCTTTGGGCAATATAATGACAACAATAACAATTAAAATAGCACTTACTAACAATAATTGTGGCATTTATTAAGGGCTTACTATGTGTCAAGTACTGTACTGAGGATTGAGATAATCAGGTTATCAAGATAATCAGATCCCATATGTGGCTCACAGTCTAAATAGGAGGGAGAACATTAATTCATCCATCCATCCATTCATTCATTCATTCAATCATATATACTGAACACTTACTGTATGTACAGCTCTGTACTAAGTGCTTGGAAAGTACAATTCAGCAACAGAGACAATCCCTGCCCACAATGAGCTCATAGTCTAGAAGGGTGGAGACAAACATCAAAACAAGTAAACAGGCATCAATAGCATCAGTAAAGATAAACAGAATTAGGGATATATATACACATCAGAACAAGAAAACAGGCACTAATATAAATAGAATTATAGATATGTACATATATACACAAGTGCTGTGGGGCGGGTATTGATACAACAATTGAACAGATATTGAATCCCAATTTTTACAGGTGAGAGAACTGAAGCACAGAAAAGTAAAGTGATTTGACCAGGGTCATAGACAAGTGGTGGAGTGGGGATTAGAACCCAGGTCCTCTCACTCCCAGGCCTGTGCTCTTTCCATTAGGCCATGCTGCTAAGCTCTTACTATGTGTCAAGCGCTGTGCTAAGTGCTGGGGTGAGTACAAGATGATCAGATAGGGTAAACCCAATCCCAAACAGAGGTCACAATCTAAAAGAGAGAACAGGTTAACTTTGACCCTATGCCTTTGACCCTATGAGGTTCTCTTTCTAGATTGTGGCAGACTCTACGTCAAGAAGATGTGGAATGCTTTACCAGGTTTTCTAGAAGTAGAGTCTGACATATCTGTTAGCCATGAATTCTACAGATATGGAAATTTAAAATAATACTTTTTTTACAAAATCCAAATGTTGACTACAGAATAATAATGCTAAGATTTAAGAAAGTTGTGACTTCATAAATTATCTTCTCTTCTTAGTTTAACACATATCATTATCTCTGCATTAATGCAAACATATTTCCCACTAGTTGTTAAGCTTTTAATCATGCTAAATTTTAAAGAGAAAGACTGTGGCTTAAGCTACTTATAAATAGTCACCAATTAAGCTTGGCTTTATTATGCAGTGCCTCAGCAGAAATTTGAGAATTTTAGAAGTTATAAGACTGGGAATTGGGATCTTTTATTTCATTTTATGGTTTGCTAAGTGCTTATATTCCGGGTACTGTACTAAGCACTGAGGTAGATATAAGATAATCAGGTTGGACATAGTCCATGTGCCACATAGGGCTCACAGATTTAATCCCCATTTTACAGATGAGGTAACTGAGGCACAGATAAGTTAAGTGACTTGCCCAAAGCCACACAGTAGACAAGTGGCTGAGCCTGGATTAGAACCCAGGTCCTCTGATTCCCAGGCTTGTGCTCTTTCTACTGGGCCATGATGCTTCTTGTGGTATTTGTTAAGCAACTTTACTTTGAATTACAGTGACTGTACCTGTTTGGGGTATTTAACACTAATAGAATAGGACACCCATATCCTGGAGAAATACCAACCATCTATTGTTTTCTTAGCAAGGAACCTATGAAGAATGATACATATGAGATCATATTTTTTTGCCTCAAATTTTAAGGAAGCCACCACTTTAGCATGAGACTCAGAATGATAAAAATGATCAGATCTGGAGACATTCTTGTGATTTTCCAACCCAAAGATTTACAAATAGAAATCTGCCTCCACAGATTTTTCCTGACTCCAGACTTGTGCTCTATTCCATTAAGCCAAGCTGCTTCTCTCAGAAGGAGTTTACCTGTTCCAAGGTAATTCATAAAGATAAAGAGATGGCCATTGTTCAAGTTGTGTTGGTGAAATTCTGCACTAAAATTGGTAAATCACCATCACAGTCACCAGAACAAGCTTCTACTTTCGTAACCTCCTGCAAAAGTTCCCCAATCATGCTTTGAACAACTTCAATGAATATTCAACAATAGCACAGTGATATATAATGTGAGAGTACATATTCACTGCATATTATTTTTGCAGTGACTTGAGATGGATATCAATTTTAAAACATGTAAATCTGTGGGAACATATACCCCAAGATTCAGCTGTTTGCAATAGATCCACATTTTTGAGGAAATCATCACTGTGGTATAGTGAAATATGTCTGTATTACTTATACATGTGCCAGGAAAGCTATAAAGGCAATTGTTATGAGCCTTTGAAAGAAAAAAAAAATTAAACAATTAAGACAATATTCTAGGGCTCAGATGTACAGGTCACCATATCTCTGCAAAAAAGTATCTCTGCAGCTCAATGGGTGCTTTTGGGTGGTTATATTTCAGGTATTTCATTTGAAATATCAGGCATTAGCAAATGAATGATATACCCAAGAGCAGAAAATGCATGGCCATTTTCATGGATCTCAAAAGAAATGGGGACAAGTCTTCCTTTATAATCATATCTTTTTAGGTGAGACATGGCCTGCAATTCAAAAGGTCAGATTGAAAATGTTAATGAAAGCAGAACCTAGTCAAGTCAAATAAAATAAGAGAATAAACAGAGAGCTTGCTTCAGGCCTTCCTAATCTGATTTAAACAGCACTCTCAGAAGAATTCAATTGCCATTTACTAAAATGTAAAGTAGCATGTCTATTTTTCTTGTGCACTACTAATCCTGATTCCTGAAATCAGGAAGTAATATTTCTTCCATAGACAATAGTCTAACATAATTTCTTATATATAAACTAATTTTAATTTTTACCTAATTGCTAATTCAAATTTCAGCTTGGACAACATAGGTCAATAAAGTTTATGGAAGTCACTAATTACCAGTACTTATTAGTATTTATGCCAAGGGATATATCCAAATACTAGTACAGCAAATTGCTTGCCGACACCTGTGAAAATGTGTGTGTTTGTGTGAATGTGCAGGTGTGTTCTCATGATATTCTCTCTCTCCCTCATTACTGTTTCTCCCCATTTAATTATTTTGCTCTTATTTTTTCCATACAGGAAGAAGCATAGCCTAATGAAAAAAGCATGGACTTGGGAGTTGGAAGGTTTCGGGTTCTAATCCCGGGCCAGCCACTTGTCTGCTATGTGACCTTGGGCAAGTTGCTTCACTTTTCTGTGCCTCAGCTACCTTATCTGTAAAATGGGGATTAAAACTGTGAGCTCCATGCTGGACAGGGACTGTTTTCAACCCAATTTACTTGCATTCACCCCAGCACTTAGTATAGAGCCTTGCAAACAGTAAGTGCTTAACAAATACCAGTATTATTATTATGATCATTCTCTGCTTCTTTTGCTGACTTGGCCAGTGCTCTCATTCCTGGATGACACATCCAGAAAGACAGAGGCTGTCATCCAGGCTCAAAGGTATACGCAGAACAAAGCCAAACTCCTGCTTCATTATGCATTTCAACCAATCATATTTATTGAGCATTTACTGTGTGCAGAGCACTGTACTAAGCACTTGGGAGAGTACCATATAACAGAGTTGGTAAACACACTCCTTCTAGACTGTGAGCCCATTGTTGGGTAGGGACTGTCTCTATATGTTGCCAACTTGTACTTCCCAAGCGCTTAGTCCAGTGCTCTGCACACAGTAAGCGCTCAATAAATACAATTGAATGAATGAATGAATGAACTCCTTCCCTACTTGCAGCAAGTTTACAATCTAGGGGATGTTTATGGTCCAGATGCTCCCAGATCCAAACTCATACTTAATCCACCCCATTCCAATCAACAGTCAATCAATCATATTTACTGAGTAGCTACTGTGTGCAAATTACTTATTTCCTTTTGGGGCGATTAAAGTGGGGTCAGAGATAAAACACCCTACCCCAGGGGGTTTTACAATCTAATGGGAAAGACAGAAAACAATAATTTACAGGAGGAGAAAGGAGTGTTAGAATATTTTGTAAATTCCTATAGAGAAGAGCGGAATGGCAGGTTGTGTCAGCAAAAATTCTGAACTGATAAAAAGTACTGAGTTAATGGTTGGAAGATGAAACCAGTGGAGAAGAATTCAATGGAATAATTGGGAGTATAATTGGGAATAATTGGGAATAAGTGGGAGGGAGTGATTCACAGTGTCAAAGGCAATTGACAGTTTGGGGAGGATTAAGATAGTTTATTACCACTTTTGCTCAGTTACAATTATATCCAGCACATAAGCATTTATCCATCCATGTATCCATTTTTCTATTCACTTTTTCCCTGTTACTATTTTGTTTCCGTTTCCCAGGCTAAGCCACTTGAGGGCAGGTATAAGGTCTTTTAATTATATAGTATTCACACAAGTGCTTAATATACTGCTCTGCACACAGTGGCACCTAATAAATCATTAATTGACTGATCGATAGATTTAACAAGCAGGAAGTTATTGATGAACTTGGGGAATGTGGTCTTAGTGGAGCAAAGTGGTTGTAAACTAGACTGTAGTGAGTCAGGGTGGGACTTGGAGGAGAGGAAGTGCAGGTAGTGGGATAATTCACACTATTAGAGGAGTTTATAAAGAAATGTGTCTGCTAATTCTGTTGTACTCTCCTAAGCTCTTAGCACAGTGTTCTGCACGTAGTAAGTGCTCAATAAATATGATTGATTGATGAATGGGAGTGTCTAATGGGAGGATTGTTGAAGAGTATAGTGGGAATCAAGGCAGGCTTATTTAGTATCGGGAGATGAACATATTTGAAGTCAAAGGGGGAGGAAACATCAGAAACTGAGTAATTGATGATGGTGATTAGGGAGGAAAGAAAGGAGGACACAGGTACTTTCACAAGTGTTAAATGGCATGGTGACTTTCCCAACACTTAGCTATCCGTTGTATGTGAGTACATGGAAAGGTCAATGCAGTACACATAGTCCTGACCCAATTCGGCATACACAAGGGCTGACCTTCAATGAACTGTCATATTTTTTTCTCTCTTTTTTAATGGTATTTGTTAAGCACTTACTATGTGCCAGGCACTGTACTAAGTGCTGGTGTAGATACAAGCTAATACTGCATGTCCCACATGGGGCTTACAGTCTTATTCCCCATTTTACAGATGAGGGTACTGAGGGACAGAGAAGCTAAGTGACTTGCCCAAGTTTCCACAGCAGACAAGGGCAGGGGTTTTTACGGCATTTCTTAAGTGCTTATTGTGTGCCAGGCACTGTACTAAGCATTGGAATAGATATAAGGCAATCAGGTTGGACACTGTCCATGTCCCACATGAGGTGCATAGTCTTAATCTCTATTTTACAGATGAGAACTAAGGCACAGAAAAGTTAAGTGACTTGCCTAAGGTCACATGGCAGGCAAGTGGCGGATTGGAACCCATGTCTTTAGAGAAGCAGCGTGGCTTAGTGGTGAGAAAATGGGCTTGGGAGTCAGAGGACGCGGCTTCTAATCCCGCCTCCACCAATTGCCTGCTGTGTGATCCTGGGCAAGTCACTTAACTTTTCTGTGCCTCAGTTACCTCATTGGCGACCTGATAACCTTGTATCTACCCCAGTGTTTAGAACAGTTCTTGGCACATAGTGAGTACTTAAATACCATTATTATTATCATTACTGTGTCTTTCTGGCTCCCAAGCCCGTGCTCTATCCACTAGGCCATGCGGCAGCACATGTGGCTGTTTTCGCCTCTGCCCCCATTTTTCATGATCCTTCAAGAGATTCTACTCCAGAGGAGACATTTCTTTTCTTGACCGCAGCATGCTGCCCTGGTCTATCTGCAACAATTGATTCCTGGGTTTGAGCCGGGAAGCAGATTGGTCTAGTGATAGAACATGGGCCTGGGAGTCAGAAGATCTGCCACTTGTCCTCTGTGTGACCTTGGGCAAGTCAGTTGACTTCTCTGTGCCTCAGTTACCACCTCTGTAAAATAGGAATGAAGACTGTGAGCCCAATGTGGGACATGGACTGTGTCCAACCCAGTTACCATATATCTACCCCAACACTTTGTACAGAGACTGGCACACGATAAGCACTTAACAAATACTATAATTATTATTATCTGAGATACAGCACTGTCTAAGGCTTATTTCACCGTACCTTTAAATCATTTCCCCTGATCTCCTTGCCGATTTGTTTTCCGATTTCAATTTGCAGAGGGTCACTGATTGGGTATGTTGTGCTGATGATTTTGCTTCCTTGTTCCACCAAGAACAGCTGTGGTGAACATAGTTTCAGTGCTATCAGAATGACTTGGTTCCAGAACTTCACTGTTTTGTAATACTGTTCTGCCACTTCACATTGAGTGAAGCACTGTTCTAGATGCTGGGGTAGATACATGTTAATCAAGTGGGACACATTCCCCACCCACATTAGGCACACGGTCTAAGAAGGAGGGAGCAGGATTTAAACTCCATTTTACAGATGGGGAAGCTGTGGCCCACAGAAGTTTAGTGACTTGCCCAAAGTCACACAGCAGACAAGTGGAAGAGCCAGGAGTAGAACCCAGGTCCTCTGACTCCCATGCCCATGCTCTTTCCACTAGGTCACGCTGCTTCTTTTAATTGTGAAATCATCTCAGAACCGCACTTACAATAACCTACACACAAAAGCTTTACATCCCTGGGGAAAAGAGTTAGCCCAAAATGAAAAACAGATATTCTAGAGCAGATATTGACCTAAATGTCAGCTCTTGGGAAAACCAAATGGTAGCTGTGGTGTCACGACTCCATTTTGCTTTTATCAGATATAACCATTCAGTTCAATATGAACAAGAAAGGCACAAGAAACTACAGCGTTTCTCCACCAATCTGGCCTGGCCCCATACAAAGCTGGAATATCTGTATGATTATGGGAAGGTTTGGATGGGCTCCTCTTTAATTATACTTGTTTTTAGCCTTTTCATCTCACCTCTAAAACTGAGACTGCAGGGAAGGAGAAGATGTCTGGGTTTCTTATCGGACCACAGGGACAGAGGAGACCTAAGGAGGGTTCTGTTGACCCTCCCTATGGCTTGATATTTTGCTTGCCTTTTGAAAAAGGAAGTCATAACAGAAATTCTTCCTTCCCCAAATGACAACCCTGGAATTTCTCTTTAGGGCAAGCACCTTCGATCTATGTTCACGTTGGTTCCTGTCCTAACCAACAGATAATAATAGTAATAATAATTACAGAATTTTTTAAGCACTTACTATATGCCAGGCACTGTACTAAGCACTAGGGTGGATACAAGAAAATTGGGATGGATCCCACTTGGGACTCACAGTCTCAATCCCCATTTTACAGATGAAGTGACTACAACACACAGAAGTGAAGTGACTTACCAAAGGTCACACAGCAGACAATAGGTGGGGGCTGGGATTGGACCCCAACCATGACCTTCTGACTCTCAAGGCCATGCTCTATCCACAACGCCATGTGTAGTCCAAACTAGTATGCATTATGGATGACAAGCCAGGCAAATTGAAAGTTAATGTTCATTTTATTCATATGTAGTAGGGTAATCATAGATTTAAAATGCTAGGACTGACTAATCTTTGCAAATACTTGAGCAATGAACATCTTTAGAAATTATAATATAGCATTCATCATTCTTATAAACAAATTATAGCTTCCCTGATTTAAATTTGCTTCAGCATTTCACATTGACGTTTCAAAAGGGATTATCGTTTGTGCATTGATCATTTGACCCTTGATACTACTAACGATTTGTAAGGTGGAAGATGAGAGATACTAATTATGCCTGTGTAATTGTCACCTTACTGATGATTAACATGCCATGGAGAATTATTGACAGTTCATTAGTGAGCAGGTCAATGACACTTTGCACAAATTGTCTCCTAAAATTAGAAACCTCGGTGTTAAAATCGGATGACAGCACGAACATGCAACTTTATACGAACATGCAACTTTATAAGGTTAATAAAGCTAAAATGGGTTATCAGGGAGAACACTTCCATATTGTGTTCTTACTTGATCCTGTTTCTCTTGCATGGACACTTTGAGTGTTTTAACAAAAGAATGCAAAGATTTGGTATCCACTACTGATGATGCTTCAGAAAAGGTTCTTCAAAATGGCTCAAAGCCTGTAATTTCCATGCCATTTCTGTCCAATTTCCTTTTCTCCTAATGTTTTCAGTTTTTGAAATGGCTATGATTGCAATCCAATTTTGCCCACACAGCACTGCATGCCTAAATGAACCATTTATCAGAAACTTTTAGTCTTTCTGATGCTTGAGATTTTATTTGCTCAGAAATCTTTTTTCATTAATGTTTACCACTAGAGTTGCATTACAATTACCTTCAGTAATTACTACCTGTAGGGGTTCGTGTTATTCTGTTCTCCAGATGCAGCCTCAAAAGTTCTATTTCAAACCAATTTTGTATTGTGCTGCACTCATTCTGCCTTCACCCTTTCCCTAAATAAGGATTCCCATACACACACAGGAGAGGAATTATTTTGACTCTCTATCAAGGCTTTTGACTTCTGAAAAGTCAAAATTCATAAAGCTTACATTTCATATTCCTCCCTGCTGGATATGAATAGTGACAATACCGGCCCCAGCTGATTTAAGCCCAGAATGTCCTGCAATCTCCCTTGGGCGCTTATGGTAAGAACACAGCTTGTGCACTGATTGCCGTATACAAAGTGACAGTGGCATATCTGAAGCACTCCAGGGTACGGCTATCTGCTGAATCCTAAATGGCTTGAAAAATAAACGGAATCAGAGCACCAACTTTAACTGTCCAAACTAGAAGTACAATGATTACCGTGTATCCACTGCAATTACAAGCAATTGCCCATACATCACATACTCAACCACAGACACAAATCTATACAAAGCACTTATGTCTGTACTAACATTTCACCACTGTAACCGCAGTATCACAGGCTGTGATTTAGAGATATCTGATGTTTCTAAGAGACAATGGAAAGCACTTCTGAATCCCTATTTCAGGTCTCTTTCTGTCCCTTTTCTCTTTCTTTTGGTCTTCTCTTTCCCCCCTTTCAGTCTCCAGTTATACTAGAAATTGCCAGAGAATAGCACAAATAAGTAGCTGTGAAACTATCTTTGTGGTGGCAGTATCAAAGGCAGTTGAGGAGAAGGAAAGCAGCCTGGTCTAGTGGATAAAGGACAGTCCTGGGAGTCACAAGGACCTGAGTTCTAATCCAGGCTATGTCATGTGTCTGCTGTGCAACTCTGGACAAGTCGCTTAACTCCTCTGTACCTCAGTGTCTGTTATAGACTGTAAGCTCATTTTGGGAAGGGAATGTGTCTTATATTGCTGTATTGTACTCCTCCAAGTGCTTAATACAGTGTTCCGCACTCAGTAAGCGCTCAAAAATACAATTGACTGACTCAGTTACCTCATTTATTAAATGGGGATGAAGACTGTGAGCCCCATATGGGACATGGATTAGGTCCAATCTGATTAGCTCATACCTACCCTGGTGCTTAGTAAAATGTCTGGCATATAATAAGTATTTAACACAAGCCATGCAATAGAAAAATGAAAAAATATGGGTGATGTGAGCTCTTATTGCTCTACTTGCCTGCTGTTTCACCACCAACCATTCCCCATTTTAGTTAATGCTCTCCCTGCCAGCCTGATTGATGAAAAACGCCCATGCACACATCTCTCCCTGAACCCCCACCAACATCTGCAATCCTTCTGGTAATGTATCCATTGAGTTTTCTTAATAAAAATATGCAAGTAGTTTAGCATTGCCTTCTTCGGCACAGTAAACTTGAGTTTCTGCCATTGACACTTTCCCATGCCACAGCTGCCCAACAAAGGTGAGTTTTGACTTACAGCAGATTGCCTTCTACTCATTAGCCATTGCCCAAGCTAGGAATGGAATGGGTAGGCCTCTGCTTGACTCTCCTTCCTATAGCAGAGACCAGTAGAGTACTGGAAACTCTCCAGGTGCAATCCTGAGATGCAGGTTACTATATGAGATTAACTAAATCATTTAGCTAGTAATGGACATTTGGGTACTGCATCTAAACATTCAGCAAATCAAGGAAACAGTATAGCCTAGTGAAAAGAACAAAGATCTGGGAAGCAGAGGGCCAGGGTTGTAATCCCTTCTCTACCACTTGTCTAATGTGTGATCTTCGGCAAGTCACTTAACTTCTCGGTGCCTCAGTTTTCTCAACTATAAAATGAAGATTCAAAATCTGTTCTCCCGCCTACTTAGACTGTGAGCCAGCCCCTTGTGGGGCAAGGACTATGTCCAACCTGACTGACCTATATCTACTCCAGTGCTTAGAACAGTGCTTGACACACGGTAAGCACTTAACAAATGCCATTAATAAGAAATGTGTGTTGAATAGTGCTGTATTTCAAAATCAAATATCTTGTTGGACCAGTGTTGCAAAACGGTCTGTTGAATATCTCTCCGGGCCAATGTTGTATTTCTAAACAGCCAATCAAATCTCATATTGGATATGGACAGAGAAATTGCAGAGGATGGAGTTGGAGCTACATTTCCCAATAGGCTAAGGGGTTGCTATCCTAAATTTCCCAGCACCCAGCACTCTAAGCACCATTTTCTGAGTAAACTGTATTGCTCACAAATATTGTGTATGTAAATTTTTCTCAAAAATGTCTACCAGAAGCTTTAACATAGCCCAAAATGCCTTCTTTTTGGTTTCAATTCTAACTCTGACCAGATTTCTTCACATCTCTATTCCTTTTGAAAGTTTTTAATATGGCCAGCTTTCCTATACTCGTTCATGATAGCCTGCAATCTCACATTACTGTCAAGACAAAGTGCTGAGAGGATTTTTAGGCCAACTGTCTGTAGAATCCTTTCACCTTTCCATAAAGATGATGAAGCAGTCACATATGAGCAGTGCATAGTGGATTCCTGGAAGGAAATTCAGGGATGTTGGCAAAGAAGTTGGGGATTTTTAAAGAAGGATACCAAAGAGCACAATCATCACATAATTTTTTCAAGCATAGAGTTGCCAATGTGAGAGTGTGAGTACTGGGCTGGATTAAAAACTGAACTGATCCAATATCAGCATTTTTTACTTTAATATATTCTAACTCAATATTTGGTAGCAATTAGGACTTAGAGACAAAGAGTTTCACACAATTTGTTTCACAAAATAGACTAGCACTCATGTGAATAGAATACTCCCTAAGATTTCTACCCCTCTTCTTGCTGGGGTAGTTATAATTAATAATAATTGTGGTATTTGTTAAGCGCTTACTATGTGCCAGGAACTGTTCTAAGCACTGGGGTAGGCACAAGATAGAAGGGTTCGATACAGTCTTAATCCCCATTTTACAGATGAAGGATCTGAGGCCCAGAGCAGTTAAGTGACTTGCTCAAGGTCACATAGCCAATAAGTGGCACAGTGGAGATTAGAACCCATGACCTTCTGACTCCCAGGCCGGTGTTCTCTTTACTAAGCCATGTTGCTTCTACTAAATTCCAAGCCAATGTGGCCTTCTGGACCAGACTGTTCTCTCTATGCATCTGATGTGTGAAATGATGAAAAAATTTTGGGCCCCTTTTCCATTATATATGAACAGGATTTCCAGTGATGCAAAATGGTAGGCAGGAAGCCTGAGGTTTCTTGTCTAGTTGGAAACTTTAAGAACATGTCTCACAGTTACTACCTTAGGCTACTCCACAACAGTATGGGTTTGTTGAGTTAGAGCTGAAGGGATCATTTCGTCATCTCTGTACACAGGCTGTACAGTAAGAGGTGTAGTTGCTCTCCACAAAAGGAGCTTTTGTGAAGCTTGAGATACCAAGAGGCAGAATCAAAAAAATAAAAGCAATCAGATATGAGTCTAGTATCTGCCAAAGACATCAGATCAGCAAGGAACTATCAATCAATTTATTGAACATTTTCTGTGTGCAGAGCACTAAACTAAGTGCTTGGGGGAATACAATACAATAGAGTTGGTAATGATAATAATAATAACAATAATGGTTTTTGTTAAGTGCTTATTATGTGCCAGGCACTGTAATAAGCACTAGGGTGGATACAAGCAAATAGGGTTGGACACAGTCTTTGTCCCACATGGAGCTCACAGTCTCAATATTTATTTTACAGATGGGGCACAGAGAAATTAAGTGACTTGGTCACACAGGAGATATGTGGCAGAACTGGGATTAGAACCCATGACATAGTCCCTAGTTTCAAGGGGCTTGCACTCTAGATGGGAAGACAGACATTAAAATTAATTACTGATAGGGGAAGCTGCCATGTATAAGGTACATAAATGCTGTGGGGCTTGGGGTGGGATAAGTATCAGAGAACTTCAGGGTACAGATACAAGTGCATAAACAACACAGAAGTGAGGGAAAACAGGGTGGGGGGAATAAGGGGCTAGGCAGGGAAGGCCTCTTGGAGGAGTTGAGATGTAGAGCTTTGAAGAGTAAGAGAGAGGTGGTTGGTCAAATATGAAGGAGGAGGAAGTTCCAGGTCAGAGAAAAGATGTAAGCATGGGGTCAGTGGCAAGATAGGTGAGCTCAACAGTCAAAAAATCAATCAATCAATCGTATTTATTGAGTGCTTATGTGTGCAGAGCACTGTACTAAGAACTAAGCGTTTTGCCCAGAGTTAGTAGACACGTTTTAGTAGACACGTTTCTGGCCCACAGGAGTTTACAGTCTAGAGGGAGAGACTGACATTAATATAAATAAAACTAAATAATATGAATTAATTTAATTACCAAAAGATCAGATATTTAGCAAACACCAGTGCCTCAAGTTTCAAGTCTTACCATGAGACCAGCATTGTTTTAAATTATTAAACAATGATTAGAAGAGGAAGTTGGAAGCTAGCTAGTGAAATTAGCAAATTTTATTAAATCAGACGGTGAAGTATATACCTGAGTGAATGCTACAATTCATTATTCCACTTATACTTAATAGGATGCTGAGTTCAACTGCAGGATGCATGTTAAGTGACTTGAACTGCCCATGATTTGTGCCCAAGTAAATTCTCTGTTGTGGTTGATCTTCATCTTCTTCTACCAGTTTATCAAAGGCCCAGCCTGAATCTGCAAGGTGGGTTAATAATTACCCACTTTAGCTTATTTTTGCTATGGAATTAATTAGGATTTTCACTGCATAGCTTTTGTTTCAAGAGATCATTTGCTTTAAAGGATGTTTAGAACAAGGGAACATTACTGGGATTCTAAAAATACTCAAGCAAGTTGAAATAAATAGGGCCAGCAGGGGAAAAATGAATAAAGAGCAGGGTCATATCAGCAAAAAGGAAAATATAAATGACTATTTTGGGACATCAGAGCAAGGAACAAGGAAGTGATCAACATAATTCTAATGAGGTGATCAAACACAGTTCTAATGAATATACATGATAAATAATTCATCCACTGCTTTGAGCACCTCTGTGTTAGGGTAAGGTAACTAAATGGGTGGATGAAAAAATAATGAACCCAAAGTTACAGGGTTGCTTGAACAACATAGAGTCTTCAAGAAGGAAAATGATTACAATGATATTTAGAAGTATTACAAGTAACAAAAATTAAAAATAATGGGACAAAATCGACACAAAGAGAAACCCGGATTGCATAGCAGAGAATAAAAGTCTTTGACAGGAAGATTTATCCGATTATGGAATAGCCTCTCAAGGAAAATGGAGAAATCTTTATCACTTGGACCATTTAAAACTAAACTGGACAGAACACTAGAGGCTATTTAATGGGTAGCAAGATTGATGACATATATATTTTCCATTTCCAGCTTCTACGAGTTTTTTATTTCTCCACATCGCACTACTTGAATTACGATGAACAGATTTAATCATTCCCATTCTTGCCAGTATTTCTTACTAATATTTTCGTTGTTCTATGTAATTTCTGTGTGACTACTGAAGGAACTCAAGCTTGAAGTCTAAGTGTTTCTTCGATTTGAAATAAAGTATCATGCCTGGACAGGAAAGATAAGGTAAAATAGCCTCATTCCTAGGGACAGGGAAAAAAGACACTTAGGCCAGAGTCTTCTCCTCTCTATAACAAAGGCAGCAACAGGGTATCTTAAAGTCAGACTATGGCATTCCCCCTTCTATTCCCACCTCAATCAATAAGAACTTGATCACGTCTGCTGTGTGACCCTGGGCAAATTGCTTCACTTCTCTGTGCCGGTGCTTATGGAGGATACCATCAATCGACCTAGAGTAGCCTAATGGAAAGGTCTGGGAGTCAGAGCATTTGAGTTCTAATCTGTACTCCATCATTTGCCTGCTGTGTGATCTAATCTCTAAAATGGGGATTCAATACCTGTTCTTCCTTCTACTTAAACTGTGAGTCCTATTTGGGGAAGGCACTGTACCCAACCTAGTGATCTTGTATCTTGTACAGTGCTTAAAAAATACCACAATTATTTACGATCGTTTTTATTAGTTCATGTTTTTAGCAGAAATCCGCTTTTTGGAACCCTATTGTTAACTTCATTCAGGTGAGATTTCCATTTTTTGACAAAAAGGATGATTTCCTCCTGATGATAGCCTTTCTTATTTACCAACTTGTTCACTAGCTTTATTTCTGGAGAATTTAGAGGTAATTTCTGCTACTGCCCTTTTTGCCAATCATCTGTTCAGAATTTCCACATAGGGCAGCATTTATATCTTTCATTTTTAACAACAGAACTGGAAAATAGTTACTTGTCTTGCCATGGAATTTTCAAAACAAAAACTGAATTTAAACGAATAATAAGGAAAGGGTGAAGTAAATGTCTTGTATAGTTGCAGTATTGTCCAAGTGCATCTCTTTGAAACCCTCTTTTGAAAAGGCATTTAATTATGTTAACCTCACCATCACATTAAGGCAGCTAAGGAGCCATATCTACAGGGACTCCTAGTTCTTAATAAAAATTCAACTTAAGTTAAAATATCCAGTCTTTTTCCTAAGTCTAAAAAAGATAAGCCAATGAATGAGAAATGAAAGTAATGAATACTAATTATTCATTAATTTTACACTGCTTTGTCTGAAAGGAGAGTTTAAATAAAGAAGTCAATAGAAATATTTTCCATTATAATTTATATGTGTATAATAATAAGGAAGATTTGTTGCCATCAAGAGCTTAGTAAAGTGCTTTACACACTGTAAGTGATCAGAAAATATGATTGAATGAATGAATGAATATGTAATACCATCTGTGAGCTTTCTGATTGGCTTACAGCAATTTCAGGCTAACCATTTATTCATTTATTTATTCAATCGTATTTATTGAGCACTTACTGTGTGCAAAATACTGTACTAAGCGCTTGAAAGAGTACAATATAACAATATAAGGACACATTCTCCACCCATGACAAGTTATTATGCCCCAAAGTACCCTATCCCTTAGTTCCACCCCCAGGTACACAAGCTGCCATGTCTCAAGGAGGAGTATAACCACCACAAAACCAGCTTTCTCTGTCTTGGTTTTGCCTTGTCTTGGTGTTGCTTCTCAAAGCAATGGAATTAAGATTGTGCCCAAGTCATTCTTAAAGGCGAATGGAGTTGGTATAAGCATCAGGGAGCTAAACAGAACAGCACAGTAGCAATTCTCCCGTCACCTTGTTTCTCTTGCTGAAGGATAAAAGCATGGTCCTGGGAGTCAGAGAACTTGGATTCTAATCCCAGTTCTGCCACTTGTCTGTTGGAGACCTTGGACAATTCACTTAACTTTTCTGCGCCACAGTTCCCACATATGAAAAATGGGGGTGAATACCTGTTCTACCTTCTACTTAGACTGTGAGCCCCATGTGGGACCTAATTATCTTGTATCTACCCCAGCAACCAGTTCAGTGCTTGGCACAGAGTAAGCGCTCAACAAATACTACAATTATCACGTTTCTTCTGGACTTCTGTCATTTCTTTCCTATCTGCTCCCTGCCTCCACCCCCTCCTTTTCCATTCTCTGTCTTTATAACTGCAACTCTGGCTGTGTGCTTGTCTCTCTAACACACCTGCACAAACCCTACCTTTATAGTAGTACCCTTTTGAAAGTCTTTTAATGAATTAATTTCAAAAATATGCGGTATCTGGATGATCCTTGCTAGTAACATTGTTCCTATGGTAACACTTGCTCCTGGAAACATGAAAAGATCTAACAGGATCTGCACTTAAGATTCCATTTAGAGTGAATCATATTTTTAACCACGCAAAGCTCTAGATATTGAATAAACCTCCTTTTTTGAGATGCTATACATTTATCAGTTTTGTTTTTTTAAACGATGACACTTTAGGGAAAGAATTTTATGAGTTTTCCTGCTTCTTTTGTGTCCAGAAAACGTTTGGAAAATAGTCTAGATGCATGCAAGTATTTGTCATCTAATTGTTCAAACATTATCACTTTTTAAAAAAATTATTGTAGGTAAGATTTTCCCCATGGCTCTGTAGCTAACATAATTATCATAAAACAATACAGTAAACCAACTGCTCGACTTTAAAAGTGTAACTGGTAAAATAATAATAATAAATTATTTTAGAGATCCAAGTAATAAGGAAAATTTTGATTAAAAGAATCTGAACTGATACTTTATTGTACAGATAATAAATGAATGTTTACAAGCATACATGATATGCTCATAAAAGTCCTCCTTTTTTCCTACTTTCTAGCATTTGATTGATTGCGATTTTCTGTACTTCACAAGTTTGCCAAAAGCAGCCATTCAATACAATCTATCTTATTAAGTGACAATTTTTCTGCCATGTGACCTGAATAAAAAGTTGTGCTGCTAGTCATTCATGGTTATTCATCAGGAGGACAAGTTTTGGATAGTCTTTTTAAGCCCTTGAGCTTAATATAGCATGCCTTGATTTAAATCGGAAATGTTTCTTAATATTGCAACTGTATTTGAAAACAAATTTCCTTTAAAATAAAATGAACAATGAAGGAATTTTCTAGCTATTGCAATGAAGGGATCGTAACCTGCTTATCATTGCTCAGTAGCATTTTGAAGTGAAGTTAGATGCTGAAGTGAAGTTAATTAGCTTGGCATCAAGCTCCCCTTTGGAGTCCTGGCGTCCTGCACAATGAGTGGTATAAAGTGTGTTGGTACTAAGTTCAGAAGCAGCAAGGCCTATCGGAAAGAGCAGAGGCCTGGGACTCAGAGGCTCTGGGTTCTAATCCTGTCTCTTCCACTTCTCAGATGTGTGACCTTAGTTATGTCACTTAACTTCTCTGGTCCTCAGTTCACTTGCCTGGAAAATGGGAATTTAATCCCTGTTCTATGAATCACTCTTTGAGCCCCATATGGGGCCTGATTATCCTGTATCTATCCCAGTGCTTAGAATAGTGCTCAGAAGATAGTAAGCACTTAACAAATACTATTATTATTGATATTTTTATCATTACTATCATGTTCCCAAGCATTAATTACTGCACAGCTATCCCAGTCCTGAAACTTGGTGCCTGAAAGGGATTTCCTTGTTTTATTTCAGCAATTTGATTCAAATCTTGCACAAGACAGGCACTCAAGCACATTCAAGGGCATTTCCCAAGGAAAATTAAGCTAATTCATATCTCAAGCTGCTGCTTTTGCTATATTGGATCCTAATGTACATCGGTATGGAGTGAAATAATCCTAGTCAGTGACCTAGAATGTATGGTGAATGATGCGTCCCAATCTAATATTTCGTATGTTTTCATGACGTTCCTTAGAATGTAATAGAATCTATTTAAAAGCCATTAGTGGGGTGGAAGTAATGAGTAATGCATACAATAAGCACCTTAATTTTGGCAAACAAAATAATTTTTTATACAATAATCTGACTTTTGGTGAAGAAATAGATTTCCTCTGACTGCCAGTATTGAAAGCATCACTCCAAACTAAAATACTAAATGGCTACCAATTACCTACTGATGTCAAAATGGCTGTTTCCATTTGAATCACCAGTGTAGCTTCCATTTTATTTGTCATTTGGCACTGTCGTCTGCAAATTACTTCAGCTAACTTGCAGCCCTTATATTTTCCAAAACATTTTTCATTATCCCCAGTTCACTGAAGGTGATCCATACAACTATAACATTACTGAACAGAAATCAAGGAATAGGACGAACAGAGCAAACCACTTCATCTGACTATTAAAGCAATGGGATCTGTGAGCATTAGACATTCTAACAATGGTAGGAATTGGCCTTTAGATTAAATAAATATGTAGTACCCATGTGAATGTATTCCCAAAATAAATTCTGAAAACAAATCTTTTAGTTTGTTGTGGAGGGTTATCTGAATGATGAAAAATCTGAAATGTGTCATGAGAATTTAAAAGGAAATGGAAAACCTTTGCCAGTTTTAAAGAATGAAGAAACAAAACAATAATTTTTTGAATGGAAAATTAGCATATAAGTATAACTGATTTGAACAAGTATCATTGGGGTGGAGTATAATAAAGAGAAAATAGTGTCAGGCATGCAAATATTAAACATGACAACCCAACAAAGGACAGTTGCTATATGTGCATAAGGTGCATGACTCTTGAGTCACACAAGTACTCATATGATAATTTTTTTAATGATATTTCTTAATCACTTAATATATGCCAGGCACATTTCTAAGCACTGGGGTACATACAAGCTAGTCAGATTGGACACAGTCCTTGTCCCACATGCGGCTCACAGTCTAAATTTCCATTTTACAGATGAAGGAACAGAGACATAGAAAACTGAAATTCATTCATTCATTCAGCCATATTTATTGAGCGCTTACTGTGTGCAGAGCACTGTACCAAGCCCTTGGGAAGTACAAGTTGGCAACATCTAGAGCCAGTCCCTACCCAACAGTGGGCTCACAGTCTAGAAGGGGGAGACAAAGAAGAAAACATATTAACAAAATAAAATTAAAAGAATAAACATGTACAAATAAAATAAATATGGTAATGATAGAGTAATAATAAATAAATAAATAGAGTAATAATAAATGGAGTAATAATAAATATATAGAGCAATAATAGAGTAATAATAGAGTAATAATAAATAAATAAATGGAGTAATAATAGAGTAATAATAAATAAATAGAATCTGCCCCTTCAAACCCTCCTTCCCCCATTTCCATTACAACCCTCTCGACCTAAAACTCGTGGTAGTTCTTTTTTGTTTGTATTTGCTAAGCGCTTACTATATGCCCGGCACTGTACTAAGTGCTGGAGTAGATACAATAGATAATAAGATAATAAGCTGGGGTAGAAGCAGCCTGGCTCAGTAGAAAGAGCATGGGCTTTGGAGTCAGAGGTCATGGGTTCAAATACCGGCTCCGCCACTTGTCGGCTGTGTGACTTTGGGCAAGACTGTGAGCACGTTGTTGGGTAGGGACCGTCTCTATATGTTGCCGACCTGCACTTCTCAAGCACCCAGTACAGTGCTCTGCACACAGCAAGCGCTCAACAAATACGATTGAATGAATGAAAGGGGAAATCCTGCATTTTGGTGGGGGAAATGACTTGCCCAAGGTTAAACAGCAGACAGATGGTGGAGTTGGGATTAGAATCCAGGTTCTTCTGACTCCCAGACCCTTTGCTCTTCCAGGCCATGCTGGCTCTCAATATCACAATCAGTGGTGTTTTCTTGGAATTTGGACATGTTTGTGTGTGTGTATGTGTGTGTGTGTGTGTGTAGTAGAGAATCTGAGAAACGGAAGAAGAGCCCTTTCCTATGCACATTTCCGGGGAGGTTTTGCACCTATGTTTGCTAGCTCTCCTGCTTAATGAAAACTGAAAAGCCAGTTGCAGAAAATTTCTGACATCTTACTGCATAGTCGAACACTGCCTTACGAAAGTACCCATCCCTGCTTACGTCCAGATTCCACTGCATTCCACTGCTTTTAGCCAGCCCTTGCCATGCATTGCAAGTGTGCTTATTGGGTTAAAATTTGGAGGTTAACTATTTAAAATCAGTGCTTCAGAAGCTATTTATTTATAAACTTGCGTTAGGGCAGCAAAGGCATGAGAAGAAATGCACATTTTACATGCAGTTCTGCTTTCCATGGTGAAATAAATATAAAGGATTATGATGGTTAAATCGGTAAGGACAAGGTCTAGAGAAAGGAGCTGAATACCTGATCACAGATCTGTATGTATTGCAAACAGGAATGAAATAAATATCTATCTGTTGTGACAACAAATAAATTTATGTTGAGGTATGGAGAAGAAATAAATATCCAGGAAATGCAAAAGTAATGTCATATGTGCAAATATCCATCAGCGCATCAATATCCATTAAGAATAAATGGCATAAAGCTGTGGGATGAAAAACTGAAGGTAATGTTACAGACTCACTAAATGTATAGAAATATATATAATGAAATAGCAACTAAATGGATATTGATAAGAGCTTTTATCCAATTGCTCTCCTGCACAGAACTGCAAAACCCATAAATTTGCTTCAGATAACTTTGGCTATTGAATTTTTCCCCCCTTTTGACTGCAAAATCAACAATGAATGATAGAGGAAAAGAATTGGTTTTAATATGTGGAAGGACTTTAAATCAATCAGTTGCCATTGAATTTAATAGGAAGCACACAGAGAGACCTTCAATTTTTTTGAAGGATGAGATGTTTAATTTTCACATGAAACTAAACTGATTTAATAGATTGTTTCAGTTAATCAATCAAAGGTATTTATTGGGTATTTACTATGTGCAGAGCATTGTACTAAGCACTTGGGAGGGTACAACAGAATTTCAAGTTATCCTGTCTGTTGTGTGACCTTGGGCAAATCATTTCACTTCTCCTTGCCTCAGTTTCCCCATTAGTATAATGGGGATTAAGCCTGTGAGCCCTATGTTGGATGGGGACTGTGTCCAACCTGATTATCTGGCATATGTCCCAGCACTTAATACAGTTCTTGGCACTTGGTAAGTGTTTAACAAATACCACAATTATCATTATTATTAAATTCTGTTCATTTAATCATATTTAGCTATTCAATCACATCTAATGAACACTTACTGTGTGAAAAGCACTGCACTAAGTGCTTGGGAAAGTACAATACAACAGTAAACAGACACATTCCCTGCCCACAACAAGCTTGCAAGTCAAAGCAAGATTTTAACTCTTTTGGTGAAAATCTTGCTTTGACTTGCAAGCAAGAGTTTAACCCAAAGAGCTGTAAAATCCCAAAATGACAAAATTAATTGAGTAGGAATGTTTATCTTAATATTGAATTAAATGTCCATTCTGTGGTACCTTTCACTGTTGAGAATTATGAAAAGTGGTGAAACAGAAAAAACATTCATGCTAAGGAAGAGCGATTTACTGTGGAGTGTTGTTTACTTACACATCAGTAGTTGGCATTTAATCCAGTATGTTCAAAATGGTCTGTTCTCAATAAATGTTTACTGCTAAAGAACATCTTCACTGTGACAGACATAAATGAAAATCTAATAAGCACAAAAAAGAAGGGCTTTGAGGAGAAACTGTGAACATTCAGTTCAAGGGATGAAATTTGCCATTCATGGCACACAGCAGAATTGACATGACTCCTTTCCTTCCTTCCAACTACGGCCCCCAAGATGACTAACACTTTAGGCGATTAAAGATGGCAACTGTATCAGAGCTCCTTATCGAGAAACAGTGTGGTGTAGTGGATAGAGTATGGGCCCAGGAGTCAAAAGGATCTGGGTACTAATTCCAGCTCCACTACTTCTCTGCTGTGTGACCTTGGGAAAGTTACTTCACTTCTCTGTACCTCAGTTACCTCATCTGTAAAATGGGGATTAAGACTGCTAGCCCCACATGGGACAGGGGCTGTGTCCAGCCTGATTAGCTTGTGTCTACCCCAGCTCTTAGTTTGGTGCCTGGCACATAGTAAGCGCTTAACAAATACCATCATTATTATGTATATTATCAAGATGGCTCCCTTCTGTCTGTGCATTCCAGTGAGCCATCTTTAGTATTATTTTTTTACATGGATACTCTGCTTCATCAACCACAGAAATAATCTTTTTAAAAGGCTTGACATTTTTTACTTATTAAGGCCCAAAAGCATTACCCACCCTCAATCCCCAGGTCCCAGGAACGATAGGGAGACAAATGAGAAGTGAGAGCTGTCTTAAATAATTGATGAATAATGGTATTTCTAAAGTGCTCACTGCATACCAGGCACTGAACTAATTGCTGGGGTAGATACAAGCAAACTGGGTTGGACACAGTCCCTGTCCCACATAGGGCTCATGGTCTTAATCCCCATTTTACAGATGAGGTAACTGAGGCCCAGGGAAATGAGGTGACTTGCCCAAGATCACACAGCAGACAAGTGGCAGAGCCGGGATTAGGACCCAGGTCCATCTGACTCCCAGGACCATGTTCTATCCTTCTCCCTGTTGCTTTCTCAGGGGCCTGGAGGGTGCGTGGTAATAATAATAATAATAATAATTGGTATTTGTTAAGCGCTTACTATGTGCAAAGCACTGTTCTAAGTGCTGGGGAGGATACAGGGTGATCAGGTTGTCCCACGGGGGGCTCACAGTCTTAATCCCCACTTTACAGATGAGGTAACGGAGTTGGAGTGGGAGCTGAGACCTGGGACTGTGGTGCAGATAGGGGAAAGCAGGCTGTCCCAGTGGAAAGAGTCAGTCAGTTTATTGAGCGCTTACTCTGTGCCAAGTACTATACTACTACTACTAATAATAGTGG
The DNA here is from genome assembly GCF_015852505.1 of Tachyglossus aculeatus. NCBI lineage: Eukaryota > Metazoa > Chordata > Mammalia > Monotremata > Tachyglossidae > Tachyglossus > Tachyglossus aculeatus. Next base: position 28,384,523 of record NC_052079.1, on the reverse strand, counting down.
TATTTGTTAAGCACTTACTATGTGCCAAGCACTGAACTAAGCATTGGGATGGATACTAGCAAATCAGGTAGGGCACAGTCTCTTGTCCCATGTGGGCTCTCAATTCCAATCCCCATTTTACAGATGAGATACCTGAGGCACAGAGAAGTTGAGTGACTTGCCCAAGGTCATACAGCCGACAAATAAAGTACAGTATACCAATATAAAAGACACAGTCCCTGCCCACAATGAGCTTACAGTATAGTGGGGGAGACGGACATTAATATAAATAAAATTACAGAGATGTACATAACTGCTGTGGGACTGCGTGGAGGGGACATGAATAAGAGAGCAAGTCAGCGCAATGCAGAAAGGAGTGGGAGAAGAGGAAAGGAGCGTTTATTCAGAGAAGGCCTCTTGGAGGAGATGTGCCTTCAATAAGGCTTAGAAGGGGGAGAGTATTTTTCAGTCGGATATGAAGAGGGAGGGTATTCTGGGCCAGAGGCAGGATTTAGGTGTGGGGTTGGTGGTGAGATAGATGAGACTGAGATACAGTGAGTAGGCTAGCATTACAGGAGTGAAGTGTTTGGGATGGATTGTAGTAGGAGAGAGCCCAGGCATGGGAGTCAAAGGACCTTGATTCAGAGCCAGAATTAGAATTCAGGTTCTCTGACTCCAAGGCCCAGGCTCTTTCCATTAGGCCACACTGCTTCTGTTGAATTCAAGGTTCTCCACTTATGATCTTCTATTTTATCTGCTCTCTTCCCCAAGTTACAGTCTTTGGTCCTTCTATGATGAACTCCTAGCTGTACCTCATTCTCCCTCCTCAATCATATCTGCCAAATTATTCAAAACTTTCCTAAAAATGTCAGACAACCCAACCATCTCCCACCCTGGCATTGATATAAGTTACATAATTGACTAAAAATATGTCAGATTCATATTAATTGCTAATGTTATTTCATTTGTACCAGTCTGTGTCTGCTTGTTTCCCTCATTTAATTATGTGCACTTCAAAATCAGAGAATGTTTCTTCTATTTCTATGTTCCCATTTGCCTAGGAACACACAGACTCTAAATTCCATGAGGGTAGGGGCCATGCCTACCAACTCTATGGTATTGTCCTTGTTCAAATTCTTAGTACAGTGCTCTATAGAGAGTAGACCTTCAATGAATATTATTGATTGATTAATTGATTACTTGAGAATATGCTCAATAAATTCTTCTACTACTGCTGATGAAGAGTAACCGCATCATAACATAAAATGGAATCAATCAATCAATCAATCGTATTTATTGAGTGCTTACTGTGTGCAGAGCACTGTACTAAGTGCTTGGGAAGTACAAGTTGGCAACATATAGAGACAGTCCCTACCCAACAGTGGGCTCATGTGAAATAATGGGAAACTCTTTTTTAAATATGCACTTAAAACTAATGACCCATATATGAAATACAGCCAATGCCTTCATATTAAAAAATAGCTCACAAGATGAAAGTTTCTCACTAAAGTAAAGAAATTTTATCAGACATCAAATTCTCTGATTTACCTCACAATGATGTATCTGAAGCTATGACTGCCTTCTTCCATGCAACTACAATCAAATTTTGCTACGTACCAATCACTAGAATTGGTGCTAAAGTGCAAATCTTTATAGTTACTGACATTTTCATCTAGCAGCTGAATATCTTGGTCAGTTTCTTCTAAATTCAGGATTCTTTTCCACTGACATCTCTTTTAAATTTCATAAAGATTAATCTTGTAATTTGTGATGACATTCTATGCCATAAATAAACTGAAATGATTAGGCTTTCTTTCCTTTTAGAGTAAATCTAATACTCTAGGGCAAACCTGAATTACTTTCACTGAAATTGAATCTTTTGGCGTTTCCATAGTGCCCAAGTCAAGAAATGCAGTTATTCAGCAGTGTCATAGAGAAGTGTTTGTTTTTTAACATAAAATATAAAATGGTAGTAAATAGTTGCTGTAAAATGGAAGAAGCAAAAGAGTTTTAGTACTAGATTAAAAAGCCAGTTCCAAGGTTTTGGGGAAACAGTGTGGCTTAGTGGAAAGAACACAGGCCTGGGAATCAGGGCACCTGGGTTCTAATCCCAGGTCTGACACTTGTCTGCTGTGTGACCTTGGGTAAATCACTTAACTACTCTGGCCCTCACTTTCCTCATCTGTAAAATGGGGATTTAATCCTCCCTCCTCCAATTTAGACTTTGTTCCCAACATGGAACAGAGATGGCATCCAACTAGATTATCTTGTATCTACCCTAGTGCTTACTACAGTGTCTAGCACATAGTAAGCACTTAACAGGTGCCATTAAAAAAAGTCTTTGTTAATCTCTCATTCCCCCACCCAATTTCCCCTTGCACTATTCTTTCTACACTTCTTCACCTAAACAATTGCTCATTATGAGCAGAGAATGTTGTAGTAAACACTCTCCCAAGTGCTTAGTGCTGTGTTTTACACACCATAAATGTTCAGTAAATACCACTGATTAATTACTCATCCTCCCACCTGCCCCAAAGTATGTTGCACTTATGTGTATATCTTTAAACTCTGTTGTTGCCTCTTACCTGTAATTTACTATGGCAAATTTGTCAGAGTTACTTTGTACAGTTCTAAGTGCTTAGTACAATGCTAAGCTCTTAGTACAGTGCTTTGCAAACAGTAAGTGCTCAATAAATATAATTGAATGAATACTTTACTTTGGTATGCAAATGAGTCTAAATGGTCCTTGAGGTCAGGGATTATGCCTATCAATTCTACTGTATTGTACTCTCCTAAGTGCTTAGTACAGTGCCCTGCACACTGTAAGCACTCAGTAAATATCAACTGATTGATTATAATTTACTTTAGTCTCCCACACTATATTACAGTCTTCTTGAGGGCAAGAATCATATCTACTATCTCTACTGTACTGTAGTCTACCAAATGTACAGTGCCCTGCACAAAGTAAGTGATTAATGAATACTACTGATTCATTGATTTGTTATTCTTCTGGACCCAAGTCTAAGGAGCTAATTTCATTTTTCACTGAAATAGTGAATTGCCCTTAATGGATAATAATTTTCAGGAGCTATTTTGCCAAGGGACAACTGTAATGTATTATTACGTTTTTTCTACATTTTTCTAATATCTGTTTATGTGTGTTTGGTAGAAAATAAAATAAGTAATTATATGCAACAATTCACTTGAAATGTGCTGTAGATCATTTCTGCCAGTTTGGAATACTCTATTTAGCTTCAGAGCAACTGGAAAACAAAGATTCATAAACAGGTTATGTGTTGAAATCCCTCATTATTAACCTTCACCTTTCAATAACCATATTTTCACAATAGTTGAGAGAATGATCAATATTTTATATTTTAAGTTCTGAAGTTCACTTAATCTTCTCTGTAGCAACAGAACTTTCTAATATTTTTGTTGTTTTGCCCAGTTTGATGAAAATGGGAGAGGAAAGATGTAACAGGGAAAGCAACATTTAAAGAGTTTCTCTTATCTTCCACCTACACATTTTTCTTATAACTTCCTACTCATTTTTCTTATGATTACTGTGATTTATCACCATACGGAGGAAAGAAAGGCCCATTACAGGCGTGGGATGGAATGGATTAAAACTCATTCCTAGGCAGATTAAAAGATCAGTAGGCCTAAGAGAGAATTCACCTGCACTATGTACCAAAAGTATGAAGCTCAAGTCAGGAATACAAAGGCAGAATTTGACACTCTCTTTCTTTCCTCCCTTTCTTTATTTCTCTCTCTCTATACATATATAAACACACACACACATGTATAAATATATATACATTTGTCCCCATATTTTCTCTCTCTCCTTTCTCTCACTCTTACCCCCTTTCTCTTTTTGCTCTCTCCCTCTTCCTTTGATAGTCTCTTTTCCTCTCCCCAAACTTTCACCCTTTCCTCTCACCCCATTTCTCTTTCTCCATCTCTCTCTCTACCCCTCTCTCTTTCTATTCTACTTCTGCCACTTTCTCCATTCCCCTTTCCCTCTCACCCACTTTCACTTTCTTCCCCCATCTCTCTCTTTCCCCACTCTCTCTATTCCCCACCTCCCATCTCGTGGACACAAAAATATCTCATCAGTAGTTGTTTGGAGCAAAATATCTTAATTAGACATAGGGAGAGGGCATCGAGGAGTTTGCTGGGGATGCAGAGGGACACTGAAACATCATCAATCCAATAATGGTATTAACTGAGCACCTACTATATGGAGATCAATGCATTAAGCGCTTGGGAGAGTACAATACAACAGAATTAGTGGACACATTCCCACACCCATTCCAGAGTAGGAGAGAATGTTTCCATAACCAGCTCCACTTCACTGCTGACCCAGACTCTTTTCTTGTCAGTGTCTTCACTCCAGTCACAATAGAGACCCAACCTGGACCAGAGCAGTCTGCAAGATCAGGGATCTTCCCCATCCCTCAGGCATCATGGTGTCCAGTTGGAATGGTAAAGTGGAGCTTTGCAGTTTCCACTGATAATGATAATAATAGTAATAATAATAATAACAATGGCATTTGTTAAGCACTTACTATGTGCAAAGCACTGTTCTAAGCACTGGGGGGATACAAGGTAATCAGGTTGTCCCACATGGGGCTCACAGTCTTAATCCCCATTTTACAGATGAGGTAACTGAGGCACAGAGAAGTTAAGTGACTTGTCCAAAGTCACACAGCTGACAAGTGGCAGGGTGGGATTAGAACCCATGACCTCTGACTCCCAAACCCGGGCTCTTTCCACGGAGGCATGCTGCTTCTCTACACTGATCTCAAGTGTCTGGCTGTCTCCCCTGGCTATGGGCCAGTGGTTCCAGGTGATAGCCCATGATGTCTGAGTCTGAGATGCCTGTGGCAATGAGGAGCAGGGAAATATTCCTGTGCTTTGATCTCCTCACCTAACACAGAGCCTTTAGACTGTTAGCTCCTTTTAAGCAGGAACCCTGTCTACCAATTCTGTCGTACTCTCCCAAGTGCTTGTTCAGTCACTCAAATGTAGATATTGAGCACTTACTGTCAGCAAAGCACTGTACTAAGTGCCTGGGAGAGTACAAAGTGCACACAGTAAGTGCTCAGTCTCTACCATTGATTGATAGGTGGGCTGGAACAGCTGCCTTGCTGATCACCCTTGATACCTCACCCACTCTGGACCTCTTCAAGCTATTCTGTAGCCAAACATCTTCAAGAAGCAGTCATTTGGTTGGTAATAAGGAACACTGTACTGCAGTCTTCTCTTCTGTAGTGTGAAATTGCAGGTACTCAGCAAGCAACAAATTAGTTCTATATAATCGATTTTATAAATTAAGAAAATTGATATACTAAAACAGACTAACAAATGATGATAAAAAATATGAGAACCAGTGTTTTTTTCCCAATGATCCTCAAGATTCTCATTCATTCAGTCTGTTGAGCACTTACTGTGTGCACAGCATTGTACTAAGCACTTGGGAGAGTACAATACAATAACAGACAAATTCCCTGCTCACAACGTGCATACAGTCTAGAGGAAGTACCCTACACTCTACAGGAAGTACCCTAAATAATAAATTGAATGTATTATATGTTACTTTTCCTCAAAAGAATTAGGAATTGAATTCAACATTCCTCTATTCACTCGGCATAACCTGGTGCTTGCCTTAGGAGGATCCTAAAACCTAGCTGCAAACCAATTAAAAATGATTTTTTTTGTTCTCAAACGTTATGCTGTACTAAGCACTGGGGTAGACCAATGATTACCAGGTCATACACAGTCCCTGTCCCACATGGGACTCAGAGTCTAAAGGAAGGGGGACAACAGGAATTCAATTCCTATTTGTGCATGAGGAAACTAAGGCACAGATAAGTTATGTGACTTGCCCAAGGTCACACAGTAGGCAAGTGGCAGAGGCAGGATTAAAACCTTAGAATGTATATAGGGCATTACATAAGTACGTGGGGAGAGTACAATAACTCAATCAATCAATGGTATTTATTGAGCACTGACTGTGTGCAGAGCACTGTACTAAGCACTTGGAGAGTACAAAACAACAGAGTTGGTAGACGTGCTCCCTGCCCACAAAGAGCTTACTGTCTAGAGGAGGAGGCAGGCATTAAAATAAATTTGGATATGTACATACCTGCTGTAGGGATGAGGGTGTGGTGAATATCAAGTGCTTAAAGGGTACAAATACAAATTCATAAATGACATAAAAGTGAGAAGGAATAGGGTAAATGAGGACATATTTGGGAAAGGCTTCATGGAGGAAATTGATTTTGATAAGGCTTTGAAGGGAGTGGGGGGTCTGTTGTGCCTGAAGAGGAAGGGAAATCCAGGCCAGAGGGAGAAAAATCAACTTAGAGGACACATTCCCTGCTCTTATAGGTATTTATGATTAAGTGGGAGTAACATTCAGAGGCTCCTTCTAGACTGCAAGCACATTCTAAGCAGGAAATGTGTCTGTTCATTGTTATATTGTGCTCTCCCAAGCATTTAGAACAGTGCTCCGCACACAGTAAGTGCTCAATAAATGTGGTCATATGGATGAATGAGTGAATCTGGCCTAGTGGAAAGAGTACGAATCTGGAAGTCAGAAGACCCAAATTCTATACCCAGATCTGCCACTTGCCTGCTTTATGGCCTTGGGGAATTCCCTTAATTTCTCTTTGTCTCAGTTATCTGTATAATGGGGATGAAATACCTATTCTCCCTCACTCTAGGTTATGAGCCCTATGTGGGACAGGGACTAAATCCAATCCTCTTACAGTGTGTCAACCTTAGACCTTAGTGCAGTATTTGGCACATAATATGTGCTCAACAGATACCACAATTAATATTATGAGGAATAAAAAATGAATAGAAAGAAAAAATGGTGCTAAATATGCAAATATGTATATTGAGAGAGCTGATGGAGTCAATGGTCAGGAGTTTCTGCTTTATATGGAGATGAGTGGGCAACAATTAATAGTTTTTGAGGGAGGGGGAAAGGTTTGAAGAAGTGTATTGCAGAAAAAAAGTGCAGGCAACAGAGTAAAGCATGGGTTGGAAAGGAGAAAAGTTGTAGGTAGGGAGAATAGTGAAGAAATTGATACACTCATCTTGTCACGATAAGATGAATTCCAGAACAAGAGTAATGCTTCTTTGGTTGGAAAGAAAAGTGAAGGTCCAGAAAATACCATGAGGGGAAAAGATGACAGGATTTAGTAATAAACTGAATGTGAAGGTGGAAAGGGAGTGAGGAATCAGGGATAACATCGAGGTTGCTGACTTCAAAATCAGGGAGATTGGTGGTGGTGTCAACCATGATGGGAAAGTGAAGTGAAGGAGAGGAATTGGGAGGGAAGATGTGAAGTTCAGTTCTAGAAATTTTGAACTTAAGAGTGCCAGGAGGACATCTATGTGGAGATGTTCCGGAGGCAAGAGGCAATGCAAAATTTCTGAGGAAGTGGGAGTTAGACTAGGCTTGATATAGGAGAGTCAGAAATGGGAGACCAGTTTCCTTGTGACTGTCTTTGGCCCTGATTTGTGTGTTATTGTATTCCATCTCCATTTTATTCTGGGCCAGCAGGGGGAAGTAAAGGAAAATCTAAGGATCCATTTAAATTCCTAATTTGAGTAGAAGGGGAGTCCTCCCATGCCCTTTTCGCTAACCAAAATGGGACACTGTCCTCCTTCCTTATTTAGGAGCCTAGTTTCCTTGTCATTCTCTATGACCCTGCTCAAATCCCCACTTATATATTCTTTCCCAGGGCTTAGTACAGTGATCTGCATGCAGCAAGTCCTTAATAAATCCTATTACTACTACTACGATTACTAGTACTACTACTACTCTACATTATTTCATTCCACCTCCATTTAAGAGTCTGGGCCAACAAGAGGGGTAAGGAATATATAAGGCTCCATTTAAAACACTAGAGTGGGTTGAAGAGGTGACCTTCCTTGACCCTGCCCCCACCACAACCGTGGTCAAAATAGAATGCTGTTTCTCCTTTTCCTACTCAATGAATCAATCAGTGGTACCTACTGAGTGCTTACTGTGTGCAGAGCACTGCACTGGACAAATATAATATAACAGATTGGACCAAAAGGAGCCTCAACTCCCTCCCTATGATCACTGGTAGATCTGCGTCTACAGACCCAAACAAGCACTGCCAACCTGGACAGGACAACGTTCAGAGTTTAGTGGAATACGTAAAATTTTTCTCTGAAACCAAACAATGGTCAACTAGTTGCAAGACATTGTGGGCAGGGAATGTGTCTGTTATACTGTACTCTCCCAAGTGCTTAGGACTGTGCTCTGCACACAGTAAACACTTAATAAATTCATACAATCGTATTTATTGAGCACTTACTGTGTGCCGAGCACTGTACTAAGTACTTGGAAAGTACAAATCGGCAACAGATAGAGACAATCCAACAACGGCCTCACAGTCTAGGAGGGGGAGACAAACAACAAAACAAAACAAGTAGACAGGCATCGATACCATCAAAATAGATAAATAGAATTATAGATAAATACACATCATTAATAAGATAGAGTAATCAATATGTACAAATATATGCAAGTTCTGTGGGGCGGGGAGAAGTGGGTAGAGCAGAGGGAGCGAGTATGGGTGTGGGGAGGGGAGGAGGAGCAGAGGAAAAGGGGGCCTCAGTCTGGGAAGGCCTCCTGGAGGAGGTGAGCTCTCAGTGGGGCTTACTGAATGAATGAATGAATGAGTGGCAATGCCTCTGGTTTCAGATAATAGTCAGGCTTTCTTTCACAGCCTTATACTTGGAGAAGAAGCGTGACCTAGTAGCAAGAGCAAGGGCCTGGGAGTCAGGGGACCTGGGTTCTAATCTAGGCTCTAGATTTCCAATTTCTTGCTGTATGACTGTGGTCAAGTCACTTCACTTCTCTTTGCCTCAGTTTGCTCAACTGTAAAATGGCATGGTGTAGTGGATAGAATATGGGCCTTGGAGTCAGAAGGTCATGGGTTCTAATCCCGGCTCTGCCACTTGTCTGCTGTGTGACCTTGAGCAAGTTACTTCATTTCACTGTGCCTCAGTTATCTCATCTGTAAAATGGGGATTGAGACTGTGAGCCACATATGGGGCAGGGACTGTTTCCGATTTGATTTGCTTTTAATCACTCCAGCGCTTAAAACATTGCCTGGTGTATACTAAATGCTTAACAAATATCGTCATCATTATTGTTATTACAAGCTGTTCTCCCTCCTAATTAGAGCTCCACGCAGGAAAAGTATTGTGTCTAACCTGCTTAATTATATCCTCCCCAGCACTTAGAACAGTGATTGACAGATAGTAAGCATTCAACAAATACATAAAAAACAAACAAAACATTTGGAATGATGTAACCCAAATTCATCTGGCTATCTATATTATTTCACTGATTATGTTTTGTTGTGCCTGGGAAAGTAATTATTTATTTCAACAACGTAGTTCAAAGAACAATGTTGTAAAACAATGTTGAGGTCTTGTTTGGAGTATGGTCATTTTATTGACTCTATTTGGGAAAAAATTCATATATTTTCTATATTTCTTGACAAATAATTATAGTGAAATTTATGATTTCGACTGTAGGTTGCAGTGTCAAAGTTCAAACCTTCCTACTTAGACTGTGAGCCCCATACAGGACAGGGACTGTGTCCAACTTGTTTAACTTGTATCTACCCCAGCACTTAGAACAGTGCTTGACACATAGTAAGCACTTAACTGATACCATAAAAAAACACCATTGTAATTCTTTGGCACTTAGCTTGGGAAGTGTAGCTATACATCCCAGCAGGAGGAGAAGCAATATGGTCTGATGGGCTGTTTTGAGGCACACTTTTAAGAAAGCTACCAATGACTACTGTATAGCCTAGTGAGATGCAACATCACCAAGTGGAAAGAACACAGGCCTTGGAATTCCAATGCCAGCTCTGCCAGTTGCCTGCTGTGTGACCTTAGGCAAGTCACTTAACTTCTCTGAGCCTCAGTTTCCTCATCTGTAAAATGAGATTCAATCCCTGTTCTCCCTCCTACTTTGACTATGATCTCCATGTGGGACAGGGACAGTTGTCTGACCTGATTATTTTGTATCTATCCCTGCTCCTAGTACAGTGCTTAGCACAAGAGTAAGTGCTTAACAAATATAAAATAATAATAATAATAATGATTATTATTATTATTCAGAGTGTGGGCTGTTCCATCCAAAATAATGAGTGGGATATGTTGATTCTACATGAATATCTAAATGAGAATGAAATAGTTCAAAGTGCAATTTTTAAGTTAATTATCATATTGTGGTCCATTCAGCGCTGCCATAAAATATGTTTTCACCAAATGAATTGGAAGAATCAGCATGATTTGGCAGTGGATTGAACATGAAAATTGAAACAGGGCAAGTAGTCCAAGAGAGCCCTAAGATTGCAGTTTCCTCAGAGAGAGCAGATGGTGGTGTTTTTGACTGAGACAGGAAAGTAAGGAGGAGGAGGAGATTTAGGAGAAATAAGTCATTCATTTTTTGACCTATTAAGCTTGAGGTTGCTGGCAGGATAGCTCTGCAAGAATAGATATTGAGCAAGAAGTTCGTTGTGGGCTGGGAATTTGTCTGTTATATTATATTGTACTCTCCCAAGCGCTTAGTACAGTGCTCCACATACAGTAGGCACTGAATAACTGAATAATGATTGGCTGACAGTGTCTGAGATGAAGAACAGAACCTTCCAGACTCTAAACCTTAAAGGAGGAGATGTGGACAAGAAGCTCAAAGGAACAATCAAAGATGCAGGAGAAGAACCAGGTTAGGATGATGTCATTAAAATTGAGTCCTGAAAGTGTTTCATGGAGGATGAATAGAGGCTGAGTCTCGCTTGGTTATCTTGTATCTACCTCCAGCTTAGTACCTTTCAACACAGTAGATACTTAACAGATACCACCACTATTATTTGGGTACCACAGTTACTACTGCTAAGGAAGGAAGACCTAGGTAACTCCTTGGAAGCTGTTTTAAGAGACAGCATTTATCTCTGCATTGCAAATGGGTGCTTGGGAGTGTATAGGGTTAGTCAGAAGCAGGTTGATACATAAAACTATTTTCTTGAGATTCTCAATCCACAACACTCTGTTGATCCAAGAAGTGGTACAAAAATCACACACATGTCTTCTCAGGAGTTTGGGCTTCCAAACTGGATATTTAGTCCTTTATGAATTATTCAAGGACTCTGATGAACACATTGAAACTGTGATTGAGATGTTAAATTAGGGTGAGCCTCGTGTCGGGGAGGTACTGTGTCTGACCTGATTATCTCGTATCAATCCCAGTGCTTAGTATAGTGCTTGGCACAGAGTAAGGGTTTAACAAATTCCAGTCATTGCCATCATTAGTATTAAACTGATTTCAATAGATTGGTTATCTAAAGTCTAGCATTCATTTATATTGGAAAATGGAGAAGAATGGATGAAAAATTCATTACAAATTTACCATGCTTAGGGAAATTTCAAAAAAACACAAGTAAGACAAAGGTAATTCTTTCTATACATTTGCTTTAGCTTCACAAATTTTCCAATTGCCTGGAATGACTCATTAGGATTACCATCTTTTGAGATATTGTTTCAGCTTTTATGAACACTAACTGAATTTATCCCCAAGAGAGGGGAGGTTTAACACATTTTACTAACAACTTTGGGGCAGCTGAATGGAACAAAAACATTAATAGCATCATTTGATTAGATAGGAGACAGTGCATTTATCACTATATACATTTCCATATTTTCAAAAATGGCAGCAGTAGGTTAATGTCTAGCACGTGGTGACAATGTAACAATGATTCAAAGCCCTGGCCATGCTAAACTTGGAATTTTAAATTATTTCTTAGGCTCCACCAATTGTCAGCTGTGTGACTTCGGGTAAATCACAACTTCTCTGTGCCTCAGTTACTTCATCTGTAAAATGGGGATTAAGACTGAGCCCCCGTGGGACAACCTAATCACCTTGTAACCTCCCCAGCACTTAGAACAGTGCTTTGCACATAGTAAGTGTTTAATAAATGCCATCATTATTATAGTTCGTTTCCAGGAAATTACATTAAAATTTGCATTGGAGAGCTTTGTTTCCAGATTCAAGGTCTTCTCTTTTCTCTATCACCTCCTAATAACACTAATTAAGGTGAATCTCCTTACTTAGAACAGTAGAATGATTGGTATTTTGTATTAATGATCTGTTTGAATTAGCATCTTGGGTTGATGACACATAAAGAATCTTTTTGGGAGTGTCAGCTTCTAGTCAACAGCTTAAATTTCTCACCTATAGACTTCCCTATGATTATGTGTGTGTGTGTGTGTGTGTGTGTGTGTGTGAGAGAGAGAAAGAGAGAAAGTGCGTGCGTGTGTGTGTGTGTGTGTGTGTGTGTGTGTGTGTGTGTGTGTGTGTGTGTGTATCCTTGGAGGAATCAGAATGTCTTTGTCTCAGAGGGCACTTAAAAAGATGAATGGCATTCAATCTCACCTTTGCCAGTTAAACACCCTGAAACTTAGTACAGTGGGCATGCAGCATAACCTAGGAAAACTGAGGCAGCCTTGATTTACCAGTTCTAGAGCCTAGAGTGCACCCAAAGTGTCTGGAAGCAGGAAAGCAGGATCAAGCAGGAGTTGGGGTTCATAACTGGACAGGGCAATTTAAGATTGAGAAGATTGAGAAGAGTGTGTGTGAAGGTGTGACAAGTGTGAGAAGAGTGTGAGATAAGTGTATGAAAGAAAAGTGTGTGAGAAGACAGAGAAAAGTGCATACTTAATAGAAGCGTATGTGTGAGAGAAGAATGTGTGAGAAGATAAGATTGTGGGCAGGAAATATGCTTGCCAACTCTGTAGTATTGTATTCCTCCAAGCACTTAGTACAGTACTCTGCATACAGTGAGTGTTCAGTAAATGCCATTAAATGATTGATTAGATGCCAAGTAGACTCTTCCAGGGACCTGTGGTCCCACATCAATCATTCAATTGTATTAATTGAGCTCTTACTGTGTGCAGAGCACTGTACTATGCACTTGGGAGAGTAAAATTCAACAGAGTTGGTAGCCGTGCTCCCTGGCCACAACAAGCTTACAGTCTAGAGGGAAAAATCCGACTCACAGCCCATAGGCCAAAATTAAAATTAATTCCCCATCTGCTTCTGGAGTAATGTCAGAGGCATGCCATCATGACTTAGAGGAAAGAACACAAGTATAATAATAAAGGTATTTGTTAAGCACTTACTATGTGCCAAGCAATGTTCTAAGCACTGGGGTGGGGGAGGGTACAAGGTAATCAGGTTGTCCCATGTGGGGATCACAATCTTAATCCCCATTTTACAGATGAGGTAACTGAGGCACAGAGAAGTTAAGTGACTTGCCCAAAGTCACATAGGTGACAAGTGGTAGAGTCAGGATTAGAACCCATGACCTCTGACTCCCAAGCCTATGCTCTTTCCACTGAGCCACACTGCGGATGTGGGCTCTAATCCCAGCTCTGTCATTTGTCTGCTGTGTGACCTTGGGCAAGTCACTTCACTTCTCCATGCCTCGGTTTCCTCATCTGTAAAATGGGGAATGAGACTGTGAGTCCTATGTAGTACAGGGACCGTATCCAACCGGAACTTGTATCTACCCTAGCACTTAGTATGATGCCCGGCACATAGCGAGTGCTTACCAAATACCACAGTTATTATTATTATGCCCCAGTGACCTGGAGCATAGTGGGAGAGATCCCTGGGAATCCTTGGAAAAGGGTAAGAAAACAATCTTGCTTTTTCCCGCTCTACTGCAACTCAAATGACTCCAAGGGCTTGGATGCATATGGTGCTAACTTTAATCTGCCGTCTCTGCTAGTAATGAGAGATTTTTGGTTTTGTTCTTGCCATCCTTCCTCCCTGCCCACCCTGATCAAGAGAGCCCCTGGTCACAAAAGTAACTTTCCAGGCTCTAATTTGCCAGGAAAGTTAGGTTCTGGAACACAACTAGCTCAGCAGAATCGAAGCCATGCCAACGATCTCCCTGTCGGCCTGGGAACAATGTGTGAGATGAATGGATGATAGCAGGATACCCCTATAGCTGCCGAATGTGAACTAGAAGGGAGTGCACAGCAGCCAGGAGGGCAAGATAAATTAATCAATCAGTACTATTTATTGAACATTTACTGTGAGCAGCGCACTGTACTATGCTATGGGAGTATGATTTTAAAGATGCAGTGATATGAAAGCTCTACTGTGGCACAGTGGTAGTGAACTTTTGAAAGACGTCTTGGCAAATCAGGAGAAAACAGGTTTTGTGAAGTGTGGCAAAACAAGAGGCAGCCTCAAAAACAGAATGAGGGCGAACATGTGAAAAAAACAACATTAATGCATCAGGGATCAATTCCTTTTAAAAAAGTGTTAATAGTTAAATGCTTAATATATGCCAAGCACTGTATTAAGTGCTGGGGTACATTCAAGCTATTCAGATTGGACACTGTCCATCTCTCACATGGGGCTCACAGTCTTAATTCCCATTTTATGGATGTCTGTCATCCCTCTAGATTGTAAGCTCACTGGGGCCGGGGAATGTATCTATTGTTATATTGTGCTCTCTCAAGTGCTTAGTACAGTGCTTGGCACAGAGTAAGTGCTCAAGAAGTAGAGAAGCAGCATGGCCTAGTGGCAAGAACAAGGGCTTGGGAGGCAGAGGACATAAGTTCTAAGCTCGCCTCCGCCACTTGTCAGCGTGTGACTTTGGGCAAGTCACTTAACTTCTCTGTGCTTCAGTTACCTCATCTGTAAAATGGGGATTAAGATTGTGAGCCCCACATGGGACAACCTGATCACCCTGTATCCCCCCAGCACTTAGAACAGTGCTTTGCACATAGTAAGTACTTAACAAATACCATCATCATTATTATTATTATTACAGTGCTCTGCACACAGTAAATGCTCAATAAATACGATTGAATGAATGAATATACGATTGAATGAATGAATGAATGAATAATAATAATAATAATATTTGTTAAGTGCTTACTCTGTGCCAAACACTGTTTTAAGCACTGGGGGAAATACAAGGTTATCAGGTTGTCCCATGTGGGGCTAAAAGTCTCAATCCCCATTTTACAGATGAGATAACTGAGGCACAGAGAAGTTAAGTGACTTGCCCAAAGTAACCGCTGACAAATGGTAGAGCTAGGATTAGGCTGTGAGCCCCACGTGGAACAACCTGATTATCTTGTACCTACCCCAGTGCTTAGAACAGTGCTCAGCAAGTAGTAAGCACCCAACAAATACCATGATTATTAATAAATAAGTTTGAATAATTGTCGTATTTATTAAGGGCTTACTATGTGTCAAGCTGTGTACTAATCCTGGGGAAGATACCCAGTGTCTGTCTCTCAAGAGGCTCACATGCTAAGCTCTCAGTTCTAGTAGCTTCATCAGCAAAAGCAAAGGACAGCTATGTATTTGCCAGAGTGACAGGAAGACAAGATAGTAATCACTGAAGCCTCAGTGATTTGTAACTCGTTAAAAACCCATTTTCCCAATTGCATTTCAAATGCTTTTCAAGTCCCCAGTTTTTGAGTGACAAGATTTGTCAAGCTATCTGTCCTACTGGACATAAATGATTTTCCTTTTCAAGTGTCTATTGCTTTCCTTGACTAAACCTACTGGTTCCAATTAAAATGCTTTATTTTTCCTATATTTTTTATGACATTTGTTAAGCACTTTCTATGTGCCAGACACTGTACTAAGCACTGGGGTAGATACAACTAATCAGTTTGGACTTAGTCATGTCCCACATGGGGCTCACAGTCTTAATCCCCACTTAACAGAGGAGGTAACCAAGGCAAAGGAAGTTAAGTGACTTCCCCAAGGTCATGCAGCTGACAAATGGTAGAGCAGGAATTAGAACCCAGACCTTCTAACCCTGCAAGGTGGCTCAAAGGCTTGAGCTGTTATTTTAAGCATTTTACAGTTTCATCTGGAAACAAACATGAGCACAATGATGCCCAGCTATCAAAGAACTGGTATAACCTTAGATGATATGAGCTGGCTTTTAAAATCTATTCTGTGTGATCTGCTACTTGTTTATCACCAACCTTTGTAGAAGCACCCCTCCCCATGACAGATAGCTTCACCCTAGCCCTGTGCCTCCATGTTTCAGAAGCCAATGTTCACTAAACCGGCACTCCGACTGCTGACAGTTAATTGATCACATCCGTGCTCCAACGCGGAGGTTTTTTGCTTGCTACAAGTTTTCTCCTGAAGAGTGATAGTGTGGAACTACAGTCAGCAGTCATCTACTGCAGAGCGAGTGGCTCCTGCTGAAATTGAAATAAATTGGCTAAGGGAATGTGCAGAACAGCAGTTGGTCAATGTGCCACAGAAGACTGTAGATCAGCAAATACACTGACTGAGGTGTTTGAAAATGGAAAAGGGTACGGAAAAAATAAACTCTAAGAACATGATAATGGATAAACTGCAAGAAAAATGAGAGGTTTTAGCAGAGAAGCAGCATGGCCTGGTGGAACAAGCACGGGCCTGGGAGTCAGAGGATCTGGGTTCTGATCCTTGTTTTCCCTCTTGACTGCTGTGTGGCTTTGAGCAAATCACTTGACTTCTCTGGGCCTTATCTGAAAATCGGGATTCAATACCTGTTCTCCCTCCTATTTAGAATGTGAGCCATGTGTGTCACAAGGATTGTATCTGGTCTGATTAAGTTGTACCTATCCCGGAACTTAGTACAGCGCTTCACATGTAATAAATACTTAAATACGATAATAATAATAGCACAGTAAGTGCTTAACAAGTATAATTTTTTTTGTCTTTGGAAGAACAAGGGCACACAAAACCTGAGTGAACAATAAATGCTGTTCCACCATCCTCAAGTGAGTATAAGTTAATTTATTTTATGCTACTTAAGTATTTGCTATACACCAGGCACTGTGCTAGCACTGAGGTAGATGCAAGCTTATCAAGACTGGATTCAGTCTATGTGCCACATGGGATTTATGGTCTTATTCCACATTTTACAGACGAGGTAACTGAGGCACAGAGAATGAAGGGACTTTCCCTAGGTCACCCAGAAGACAAGTGGTAGATCTGAGATTGGAATCCAGGTCCTTCTGACTCCCAGGCCCATGCTCTATCCACTAGGTCATGTTGCTTCTCTAGTGTGTGGTTTTATTGATTCACATTAAATTCTTTCTAGAAATTGTACTGTTAGACTGAAGTTTTGACTTCATGAAGTTGAGACTAGGGGTGCACGCACACACACACACACACACACACACACACACTTATTTGAATAATACCATAGTTGTATTTAGAACAATTCAACAAGGGTATGGGATTAGAAACTCCAATCAAGCTCCAGTTGATAATTCTGTGAAAGTCCCAAAGAACCATAATCTCAAACAGAATAATGCCAAAGATAACATTTAATCACTATTAAAAATGGAAAGAAGAGCAACAGAAATCCAAAAGCTGAGGCTTACAGAATAATAATTAGAACTGCAAATACCAAGCCCGATTGATTATCAGAAACCAGTCCCCCTCTGCTTTGCTCAGCTGGATAATTTTGCTTGGTTGGAAAAAGGTTTAAGTAAAAATAACCACAAATTTGTTTATCTTCGTTTGGGTTTTACCCTATGTATAGATTAGACAGAAGTCAATACACTACCACGTAGAACTCTTCTTCTAATGTGGTTCCAACCAGGAGCTGAACTGAATCACAACACAATAGCACCAGAAGCCAAAAGCACACTTCCTCCCCCAAGCTTTCTTTGAAGAGAATTTGGTTCCATCCCCAGAGAAGGGGCAGCTCTGTGTTTCTCCTTCTTTTCCTGAAATTCTCTTGCTAGGCCTATTTCAATAGTGTTTTAAAGCACATTGCTTTGGCTGAAACTATATTATCCAAAATCCACCAACACTTTTTATGGTTATAGAATACCCAACTTTAAGTACATGGAGTGAACATGACCCCGACCATGACCCATGTTTAAAGAAAGTTAATATAATCCATCTCCTCCTTTGTTGAGGTGATATGGCTCATTAACCAGCTTCCATAAAGGAATACTAGCACCTGTTTTCCCTCCCCCTTAGAGGACCTGGGACAGGGATGGTATCCAAATTGATACCATCCCAACTTGACTGGCTTGTATCTACCCCAGTGCTTGGCAGAATAAGTACTTAAATGCCACAGTTCTTATTTGTAAAGGGGCAGATGGCTTTGCAGTATTTGCCACTAAGACTAAATTAAAGTTGAAAAGGGAACAAAAGCCATTTATGGTTGCTGTGCTGAACTAGAAGAGGAGTAGGTAGTGTGGGGTGCAGAGAATTTCAGGGGAGCCCTTGGGAACATCTAGGCTAATAAATAAATTAATTGCATTTATAGTATGGTATATGGTATAGTATGGTATAGTATGGTCCCCTTGGTTGGGGAGGTGGAGAGAAAGAAGAGAAAATAAAAAAAATTCAACTTAAAATGGGTGAATATTAATAACGATGGTATCTGTTAAGTGCTTTCTAGGAGCCAAACACCATATTAAGCGCTGGGTATGTACAAGATTATTACTGAGGACACAGTCCCTTTCCCACTTGGGTCTCACAGTCTAATTGGAGTGGAAGGACACATATTTCATCACCATTTTATAGATGAGGAAACTGAGGCACAGAGAAGTTAAATGACTTGCCAAAGATCACACAGAAGGCAAGTCACAGAACAAGGAATCAAAACTAGGTTTTGTGGCTTTGCCTTAATTTAATAAGGATTAAACAATCATTTAGCTATTTTTATCATTACTGCATGGGAGAGTGTTTCTGGACTGGATTTTAATTTCTATGGATTATATGGGGAAAAAAGCCCTCCTCGATAATCATAGGGTATGCTCAATGAAAATGTAGTTGTATGTGAATGGTAGTCCTTACGGCCCCCGGTATTGGTTTTTATATTAGATAATGTACTCCTTGGTGACGGGATATTTTTCTTTCGGTACCTTATCCCAGCACCTAATCTAATGTTCTGCATGGATTAGATGCTAACTAAATATCATTAAAATGATATTAGTAACCATACAATTTCCCTGTTATTGGACCTTCCTTAAAACTGCAATTTCAGCTGCAGTTCCAGTAATTATCCAGAGAGAGAAGGAATGATGTTTTAGGGAAGGACCAGTGAAGAGAGTATTAGTAGAAACATTATTTATCGTGTGCTTATTGAGTACAGTGCTCTGCATCAAATTCTTAGAGTGGGAAGTTGCAAATAAGAATGAGAGAGGAAAAGGAAAATTCCAGTCATTTGAACAGACTGGAATTGCAATCCCTGATCAAATCTGAAACTACCAAATTTTGAAGTACATCTTTTGTTGCTGCCTTTGACCCTGAAGATTACCCACTACTTCTAGAAGTATTGTCTCACCTTGACTTCACTGAAACCATCATTATCAATGGTACTTACTGAGCACTTACTATTTGTCAAGCACTGTACTAAGTTCTTGGGAGAGTACAATATAATATAGTCAGTAGACACATTCCCTGCCCAAAATGAGCTTACAGTCTAGGGTGAAAGACAGACATTAATATAAATTAATAATTTATAACATAATTTAAAGATATGTACATAAGTGCTGTGAGTCTGAGAATGAAGGGAATCCCAAATGTCCAAATGTCATGGACTGTGGCATGGGTTAAGCATTTATGTGCCAGGCATTATACTAACTGCTGGGGTAGATATAAGGTAATTTGGTTGGACACAGTCTCTGCACCACATTGGGCTCACAATCTTAATCCCCATTTTATAGATGAGGTAACTGAGGCCCAGAGAAGTTAAGTGACTTGCCCAAGGCCACACAGCAGACAAGTGGTAGAGCCAGGATTAGAACCTGGGTCCTTCTGACTCCCAGGTCTGTGCTCTATCCACTAGGTCACTGCTATTGAGAGATTTTATATTCTCAAGTGTTTAGAACTGTTCTCTGCACACTGAAGAGCTCAGTGAATATTATTGATTGAAAAGGGTTTTTTCAACCCATTTTGTCAATGCTCAAGTTGTGAAGTCATGTTTAAATGAGCATAGCTTAATGGTAGGTGACTGATTTCACTCTCCTCTTTAATTGTATCATGATCCTCATTATTTCCTAACCATTGTTAGTGATCACAGGTCCCAGTTGCATTGGGGCAACACATAAAGGTGTGATTTTCAGATCTCTCTCGAGTGATATGGTCAACACCACATTTTTTCAGTGAATTTTCTGAAAATGAAAAAAGTGAAAAGTCATTGTCCCTTTGCAATCTGGAAAGTCAGAGTGGGTGGATGAGGTGGATGGTAATACCATGCTGTAGCTTCCACACACACATTCTTTGGTAGCACTTCTCAGTGTTTGTTCAACAAAGATGGATGACCAGACCCTAATTTCCCCTACTCTTTTTTACTTCTGCATCACCCTTGCATTTTGTTCTCAACATTTTAAACATTAGATATCCACCACACCCTCAGACTCCAGCATTTATGTACATATCTGTAATTTTTTTTGTCTGTCTCCCCCTCTAGACTGTAAGCTCCTTGTGAACAGGGAACCTGACTATCAACTCTGGTTTATTATTATTATTATTATTAATAATAATAATAATGTTATTAATGGAGAATCCACTGCGTGGATACAAGCAAATCGAGATGGACACAGTCACTGTTCCACGTGGGGCTCACAGTTTCAATTCCCATTTTACAAATGAGGTAACAGGCCCAGAGGAGTGAAGTGACTTGCCCAAGGTCACATAGCAGACAGATGGTGGAGCTGGGATTAGAACCCATGACCTTTTGACTCCCAGGCCTGTGCTCTATCTACTATGCCATGCTGCTTCCCCAATAATAATAATTATTATAGTATTTTTATACCATACTCTCCCAAAACCTTACTGCAGTGCTCTGCACATAGTAAGCTCTTAATAAATGCTATTGATGATGATGCTCTTCACCCATAATGGCTCAATAAGTATAATTGATTGATTGATTTATGATGAAAATGAGTAAAAGAAAACAGTTCCTACCAGTTATTGGAAGAAACACATTGCCTTGTTTTTTCTTTCTTTCCCTTGGCCACTTAACTGTCTGCCAGACTCATGGCTAGATTCACGGCTATCTGAACTATTGTTCTTCATTTTAGACTCACAGAGCAAATAAATAAACTCCTCATTATTCTAAGGGACTTATTTGGCACTGCAATATGTCTACGGAGCCATAATAAAGCTACCCTACTCAGGTTCATTTCGATCTCCCTGAATTTCTGCTGGTGTTTTCAACTGGGTCTAAAGAAGCTCTTTTATTTGTTTAATTTATTTGCCCTTCCTTTGCCGGCATTCTGCCAGTTTAGATGTCACCTGTAATAACTATGAAAAATTGCTGTGTGCCTCATGCTCTATTTTTTCCATCTGCTGTAGAAGCTCACTCCAACTACCGAAGGGAGTTCAGTTGCAAGGAGTAACAAATCTAATTTAACCCTCTGAGTTGCATTTTTTGGTCCTAATAGTTATAGCTTGAGAAACTCATCGATGGGTACTCTGTCTTCAATCAACTCTGTCATTTGAGGGAGAATGACCTAAAAGTATGCATTCCCTACAGTTCTATAGAGAACGCCAAACTTTTTTGTAGCATGATCACTGGTAAGATGTGATTGTCTCCTCATATTCATTGTCTTTACCCCAGATGTAAAGAAAAGACTACTTGGAGAAAAATTTGTAGCATTTATAATGCTAGTATGAAACCTAAAATATTTTTACTATGCCTTATTTTTGAGGAATTTGTTTAGAAGAGGGAGAATTTTTTTGTGGGGGGCAGGTAATTTAAGTGCTTACTATGTGCCAGGCACTTTACCAAGCACTGGAATAGATACAGATAATCAGGTTGGACATAGTCCATGTCCCACATGGGGCATACAGTCTTAATCCCCATTTTGCAAATGAAGTAACAGAGGCGCAGACAAGTGACTTGCCCAAGGTCACGCAGCAGATAAGTGGTGGAGCCGGGATCAGAACCCAGGTCTTTCCTATTCCCAGACCTGTGTTCTATCCACTATGCCACACTGCTTCTCAATAAGAATCAACTGCATTTCAGTAATTCACTTTGAGCAATAATGAAGTGAACCATTTATCTGATATAGGTGCAAAGCATTCATTCTATATCATATGTATTTAGTGTCTATTTTGTGCAAAGCATTGTATGAATATGAGTATATGTACCAAAATAAAACAGAACAAATTCTTATGTCAAGTCCTTATGTAACTATATAACAATAGGCCTCAAATGGTTTAGATGATAAGTGACTTTTTCAGAATTTCTTGAGCCATTGCTTGATATGTTGGTGAATACAGATATGTTGGTGAGCCTCTGCAGTAATTCAGAAAAAGCCTGCATTTTCTTCCCCACTTTAAAACCACCTCCAGAACACTGAAGAATCATTTGAATTTCCTACAGAACATTTTCTTAATTTTCTATGCATCACAGCTAGACTGACTATACACCCCAGTTCAGCCAGGACAGTCTCAGATATTTGTAGGTTGTCCCAGGCTATTTCAGAAAAAAAAATAAATGTTCTGGGATTGGGACTGCCCTGCCTAACTATCCTTGAATAACCTTCACTATAAATGCTGAGATTAGTGCTCCACTAGTTTGTAAGCTTCTTGAGGGCAGGGATTCTGTTTACTAACATTAATGTACTATCCCCTCCCAAGTGCTTAGCAAAGTGCTCTCCACACAGTACTGGGTGACTCCTCAGTTCCAGTTTGGTATTCTGACGATTTTGACACCTGTCTACATGTTTTGTTTTGTTGTCTGTCTTCCCCTTCTAGACTGTGAGCCCGTTATTGAGTAGGGACCATCTCTATATGTTGCCAACTTGTACTTCCCAAGCGCTTAGTACAGTGCTCTGCAAACAGTAAGCGCTCAATAAATACAATTGAATGAATGAATGAATGAATTTTGACCCTTTCAATCCAGTTTCCCCAGATTCCCCTCACCCATTCCTGCTCCCATCCCAGCTCTCTAATGATCACCAAAATGGAAGGCAGAAGAATGTAAGTTTAGGAAGATGTCCTGCTTTGCCAAAAAACAAAGTGTGTCAGCCTAATCACAAATAATGCCAGTTCCTAACATTTATTCCATTTACCTGGAACATTAATTTTGTAAAATGGGCTAAAAGGGAACTGGAGGAAAAAAAAAGGAAGCATAGGCTATCAAATTAAAATTGGAGATGAGGAAGTAAAGGGAGCATTGTAAGTCCACTGGAATTCAGTTAATATGCTAAATGAATGAACCTATTTGTGAAATGTGACACTGCATCTGTAACAGTGAGAGATTAGGATTTCGAGTCTCCTCAACAGGACTTTTCTAGTAGTAAAAAAAAAAGTCAGTAGCTGTTGCTATGGAAACCGATATTCATCATCTCTCCATGTAAACTCGGCTCCCGCAGCTGAAACTAACTTCCAGAGAGTTTGGGTTGTAATGAACCTAACTAGGAACACCTGGTGCAGAAACGATGCTGAGGAGAACAGATCAGAGGGCCGGCTCAAACCCCACTAACCAAGAGTGAAATAAGGAAAATAAAGTCAGGTGAAGGAATATGATTAGTGGGTTCATGGTATGGGGAAAGGAGGGGAGCACAGATCTGGGTCAAATTGGGAATTGTAAACCCTAATTTTCCCTGAAAGAAAATGATTCTCTCTAACTTGTTGATTTGACAGGATCTAATTATGATAATAATAATTATGGCATTAGTAAAGTGCTTACTATGTGCCAGGCATTGTACTACTGTGGACAGTGTGTACTGACACTGTCACCGACACTGTGGACAGAGCCTGGGCCTGGGAGACAGATGGTCATGGGTTCTAATCCTGGCTCTGCGACTTGTCTGCTCTCTGACTTCAAGTAAGTCACTTGACTTCTCTGTGCCTCAGTTACCTCATCTGTAAAATGGGGAGTGATACTGTGAGCCCTACATGGGACAGGGACTGTGTCCAATCCGATTTATGGGTATCCAGCCCAGTGTTTAGTACAGGGCCTGGCACGTAGTAAGTGCTTAACAAATACAATAATAATTATTTTTATAACTAAGTGCTGGGGTAGATGCAAGCAAATCAGGTTGGACGCTGTACAGTCCCTGTTCCATACGGGGCTCACAGACTCAATCGCTAGTATTGCTGATGAGGTAACTGAGGCACAGAGCAACAAAGTGATCACCCAAGGTCACACAGAAGAGAAATGGCGGAGCTGGGATTAGAAACCATGTCTTCTGACTCCCAGGCCCGTGCTCTATCCACTCCACCATGCTGCTTCAAATCTCAAATAAAACATATTTACAGAGGAATAAGAACCAACATCTCTACAAGCCATTTTTTTAATTGTAGGAGGATTCAATCCTACCCATAAAATAATAAGTAGGTATTTCCCAGATTGGTTCAATAGAAAGGCTTTAAAAGAGGAACAAGAGGAAGACTGGAGTAGAGATCTATATTGACAGGGTCTGGCTCAAGCCCAAATGAATTCTAGGTGTTAAAGAGTTAGGCCACGGAGGCCTAAGAAGAACCCAAGCTCCTCTCTGGGAGGTGGGGTTCCACTCACAATGGTTGTTGTGGTAAAGGTTTGGAGTCCAAGCAACCTCAGTGATAACTGTGCACAGGGAACAACACACTGGGCTTGCCCAAACACGAAGAGTGGGACAATGTGTCATGTCTCTCTAACCCTCCAAGACCCCTCACATTTGTCCTAGGAGTCTAAAACAGATGGAGAATGGGTGAATTAATGGAGCCCACTGTAATTCTGTAACCTATGTGGTGGATTACTTTGTAGGACCTCAGTTGTGAGAAATAAGTTCAACACAGCAATGCCGCGATTAAACAAACAGTGGAGATAAACTGGGTGTGTATAGGAGGCACGATGACAGATTCAACTTTGGGAACAACTCTTTTGACCCCAGGCCCAGCTTGAGACAGTTATAAAAAGACCATGAAGCTGAGAGACATGTTCACCAATCCTTCTGGAATATTGTTCTTTGGGAGTTAGGTAGGCAATTGCTTTACACATTGACTATATGTTGCCAATTTGTACTTCCCAAGCGCTTAGTACAGTGCTCTGCACATAGTAAGCGCTCAATAAATACGATTGATGATGATGATGATTGACTTGCATGACGTTCCTAGGGCCCAGCTATTTCTGTCAATACTTTCCACTTCCAGCATATAGCAGAGTAATAGAGGCAAGTAAAATGAGAGGGTTGAGTGGGGTTGGGGAGATGGAGGATACTTATCATTCACATTTGAAATAAGACAGTGTGTTGGGCATTTTCTTACTTTACATGTTCATTCAATTCAAAAGGAGGAATGTTACCCTTTATAAGCAAGATCAATAATAATAATTATTATAGCATTTGTTAAATGCTTACTATGTGCCAATCACTGTTCTAATCACTGGGGTAGATACAAGATAATCAGGTTGCCCCACGTGGGGCTTACAGTCTTAATCCCCATTTTACAGATGAGGTAACTGAGGCACAGAGAAGTTAAGTGACTTGCCCAAGGTCACACAGCAGACCCGGGATTATTACCCACATCCTCTGACCCCCAAGCCTGTGCTCATTCCACTGAGCTACACTGCTTCTCTAATGATGTAGTGGATAAAGCACAGGCTTTGGAGTCACAAGGTCATGGGTTCTAATTCTCATTCCACTACTTGTCTACTTTGTGGCCTTGGGTGAGTCACTTCACTGCTCTGTGCCTCAGTTACCTCATCTGTAAAATGGGGATTGAGACTGTGAGCTCCACGTGGGACAGGGATTGTGTCCCACCCACTTTGTTTGTATCCATCCCAGCATTTAGTACAGTGCCAGGCACATAGTAAGCACATAACAAATAACACAATTATTATTACAGTTATTATTTTATAAAAGAACATATATTGCAAATATATTGATCAGCTAAAATCTATTTGAGGTGGCCAAGCCTGATGAACTCAAGAGCGGCAAACAAAAAAATATAATTTGGTTGAAAACTGAAGATCAAAAGCATTGTGGCCTAGTGGAAGGTGCACATGCCTGGGAGTAAGAGGATGTGAGTTCTAATCCCGGGTTTGCCACTTGGCTCCTGTGAGACCTTGGGAAATTCATTTACCTTATCTGTAAAATGGAGATTAAGACTCTGAGTCCCATGTGGGACATGGACTGTGTCCACAGATTATCTTGAATCTATCCCAGTTCTTAGTACAATGCCTGGCATGTAGTAAGTACTTAACATAGGAAAACAAAAAAACAAAATGTCAGACATGTGGAAGGGAAAAGAGCTGGTGGCAGAAAGTTGTTGGGAGTTGGTTTGGGGTGTGAGAGAAGGCATTCTGAGAGCAGAGGGCAAGAGGAATTGGAGTGGGAGTCAACTCAATACATATGCAAATTGTTTGTGTGTGTGTGCGTGTGTGTGTGTGTGTGTGTGTGCTACATCTGTGAACTGTGTGCTTGGAGTATGTGCTCAACAAAGTGTATGTATCTTGTGGGATCTCGGTATATATTAATGCTACTCGGGTGCATGTGAACGTGCACCTATAAATATAAGTGATTCATGTTCTTGAATCAGTAGTTTGTATTCAGTCTGTCAATTGTATTTATTGAGTGCTTACTGTGTGCACAGCACTGTACCAAGTGCTTGGGAGAGTGCCTCACAACAATAAAGAGACACATTCCCTGCCTGTGCACAAGGAGTTTACGGCTTAGAGCATGGGAGATAGCATTAATATAAATAAATAAATTACAAATAGGTACAATATGGGTTGAAGATGACTAGATAGCATAAGACAAGGCAACATACATGTTATGGGGCTGGGAGATGGGATGAATAAAGGTAGCGAGTCAGGGTGATGCAGAAGGGAGCTGAAAAAAAGGAAAAGAAAAATTAGTCAGGGAAGGCCTCTTGGAGGAGATGTGCCTTCAATAAGCTTTTGAAGGGGGAGAAATAATTATCTGCCAGACATGAGGTGGGAGGGCGTTCCAGGCCAGAGGTTGGAGAAGTTGGTTATGAGACTGCTTACTGAAATCAGATTATTGTAGTAAGCACTTGGGAGAGTACAATACCATTACAATGAACTACAGATAGGGGAAATTGCAAAGCATAAGGATATGAATATAAATGCTGTGGGGCTGAAAGGTGACCATCAAATTACTTAAGAGTTGCACGGTGAAGTGCTTAGTAGACACAGGGTAAATGGGGGGATAGGGTGGGGAAATGATGGCTATTTAAGGAAAAAAAAATCTTAGAAGAGATATGGTTTTAGTAGCACTCTGAAGATGGGAAGAGTGATGGTCTGATGGATATGGAGTGTGAGGGAATTCTAGGTCAGAGGGAGGAAATGGGTAAGGTGTCAGTCATTTGGCCAGACAGATGAGATTGAGAAAGAGTGAGAGGGCTGGCAGTGGAGGAGCAAAGTGTGTGGAATGGAATATGTATAATAAGAGATTAGTGAGGTCAGGGGAGAGCTGATTGTGTACCTTAAAGTCAATGGTAAGGGGTTTCTGTTTGATGTGGAGACAGATGGCCAACCGTTTGAGGCTTTTGAGGATTGGGGATATGGACTGAATAGAAAAATGATTTGGGCAGCTGAGTGAGGTATGTACTGGAGAAGGGAAAGACAGGAGGCTTGGAGATCAGTGAGGAGGCTGATCCAGGAGTCATAGTGGGGTATGATAAATGCTTGGATCAGCATGGTAACAACTTGAATGAAACGGAATGGGATTCTAGAGCTGTTGTGAAGGTAGAAGCGACAGACTAATATGCACACTGAAGGAGATAGATGAGTTGAGGAAAATGCCAATGTAACAGGCTTGTGAGACATGAGGATCGTGGTATTGTTTATAGTGATGAGAAAGTTTGGGAGAAGATAAGGTTTGGGTTTGGGAAGATTAGATGTAGAGATGTCCTGAAGCAGAGATGTCTTGAAGGCTGGAGGAAGTGTGCATCTTTGGAGCATGAGAGACGAAGGGACTGGAGAGGTTGTTTTGGGAATCATCAACATAGAGTTGGAAGTCAAAGCCATGGGAGAAAATGAGTTCTCCAAGGCAGTGGGTGTAGATGGAGACTAGAAGAAGCAGCATTCAGAGAAGTAGCATGGCTTAGTAGAAAGAGCCCAGGCTTGGGAGTCAGAGGTCGTGAGTTCTAATCCCGGCTCTGCCATTTATCAGCTGTGTGACTTTGGGCAAGTCACTTGACTTTTCTGTGCCAGTTACCTCACCTGTAAAATGGGGATTAAGACTATGAGCTCCACGTGGGACAACCTGATCACCTTGTATCACCCCCAGTGCTCAGAATAGTGCTTTGCTCATAGTCAGCACTTAACAAAGACCATCAACATTATTATTATTATTATTATTATTATTATTATTATCATCATCATCAAGAAGACCCAGAAATGAGTCGTGAGGGATTCCCACCATTAGGAGTGGAAGACAAATGAGGAACTGGGATAAAGACTGAAGAGAGCAGACAGTCAATCAATAAATCAGTCATATTTATTGAGCACTTACTGTGTGCAGAGAACTGTACTAAGCGGTAGGGAGAGCACAGTATAACAATAAACAAAAACATTCCCCACCCACAACAAGCTTACAGTCTAGAGAGATGGGAGGAGAACCAGAAGAGGACAGTGTCAGTGAAGTAAAGGCTAGATAATGCTTCCAGGAAAAGGGGATGGTCCGCTGTGTCGTAGGCAGCTGAGAGATCGAGGAGGATTAGGATGGAGTAGAAGCCATTGAATTTAGTAAGAAGGAGGTCATTGGTGATCTTGGAGAGGACTGTTTTCATGGAGTGGAGGGGACTGGAATCCAGATTTCAGGAGGTGAAGGAGAGAATCAGAGGAGAGGAAGTGGAGGCAGTGAGCATAAACAACAGTTGGTTGGAATATCCAGATTTGCTTTCAATAAGTAGTGAAATGTGTTTAGCAGAAGTATTTAGGATAAACATGAAATATTTTATAGAGATTTCCAATACGTGATCATTAAAAAGGAAAATTTAAAGTTACTCATTGTCACCCCACATTTCCAATAATTCTGAAGTGCTAAATTTTATTAGACATATTACCCATATTTATTTTCCCTTTTTCTCATTTAATCCACAAGAAATATTTAACCAAAAAAAATCAATTCAGACTCATTCCTCCCTTGGAAGAGTGATATTTGTCATAAGACCTGTATCTGCTACCTTTATTATCTTAAATACTTGTGAGGGAATCTGATGTTAGGGGCAAACTTTGATGAGCAGAACCTTTAAACCTGGGATACAAAGTAAATGGAAAAGAGTGAGAAGGTTAAAAAAAGGCTTGTGAAATAATAGCTCTTCTCATATGGATCTTTAAAATGCCACCACAGCATGGGTGTCATTTAAAGAGAAAAGAAAATAATCTCCCTCAGCTATTATGCTAGAAGGGTCCTTTCATGCTGCTAGCAGGAAATATTTATAGGCAACAGATTGGAGTCTGAGTGCTTCACAATTTCATCGGGGTATTCAGGACTCTAGAAACAGAGTTAATATTAAATAACCTTTCTAATAAGGGGTCTGCAAGCAAATCAGATAAAAATACTTCAGATGGAAGCACATATAGGTCAGTCGCTTTTCATTTGGCAGACGCAAGACATTCCTCCAGCGAACATAATTCATATAGATCTTTATGTGCCCTTGCCTCATTTCAGAGTTAGGTTAAAAACTAAAAGAAAACAGCAAGCTAAGTTGATATGAGTGGTCTTGATGTTTTTATAGTCCATGAAAATTTTGTTGTTGTAGTACTGGCTGAGATATTTTAAAAGTAAAAATGGTTTTGCAATCTTTAGAGTAAAATAATGTATCGTAATACTGCAGTGACTTTGGGTTGATAGAAAATTCCACTGAGGTTGGAGGCACACCGCTGATCCTCGACAAAAATTCTGATAAAACTCAGCTTTTGAAGTGCCACATCAATAGTTCCCCTGGGTGTTGTTGAGACTGTGGAGATTTAAGATAGCTACTCATCGCTGGCTACTTTAAATTCCCAGACCATAAACCTGGCCTAGGTACCGGTTTGTGTTGCCAACTCCAATTTTCCTGAGCAAATTCCTGCCACTTTGTGAAATATTTTTTTCACCCACATCGCCACAGCACTTATGAAAAGGCACTTATCCTTGGATGCTTTGCCTACCTGTAATTTATTTCATTATCTGTCTCCCCTGCTGGAATGTAAGCTCCTTGAGGTAAGAGATCTGTCTATCTACTCTACTGTACTCTCCCAAGCACATAAAAAGGACTCTGCACAGAGTAAATGCTTAATAAATACCATGGATTGATTAATTGATTGACAGTTCTTACTACACAATGGGCATTGCACTGAACTAGGAACTCAGGTAACATAATTAATGTAAAAGTGATGGTCCCTGCCTTCAAGGAGCTTTTCAAACAAAAAATCCTATCTTCTGGCTCCATTTTACCTACCTACTCTCTCTTCCCATTATTCCCAACTTCACCATCTTGACTCCTCTCACGCCAACCTACTAGCTGTACCTCCTTCTCAACAATCCTGTCTCCTTTTCCTTCCTTACACTGTGCCCCTCTCTTAGACAGTCTCCTCCCCACTTGAGACAGGCTACAACTCTCTTATATTCAAATTCTTCCTAAAATCTCATTTCCTCCAACCACATGCTTTTCCCTCCCAAATATCCCATCACCCTGAGCCATAGCAACTCTGCAGCCAACTCAATCAATGGTAGACAATTAATTGTATTGAGTACTTACTGTGTGCAGAGCACTGTACCAAGCACCTGGACGAGTACAATAAAGGAGAATTGGAGACACATTCCTTACCCATAATGTGCTTACAGCCCAGAGACTTACAGTCTAACATTAAGGAATTTTGTTGTTGTATTATGCTATCGAGTTGTGTCCGACCCGTAGCAATGCCATGGACACATCTCTCCCAAAACACCCCAACTCCATCTACAATCATTCTGGTAGTGTATCCATAGAGATTTTCTGGTAAAAATACAGAGGACCATTACCATTGCCTCCTTCCGCACAGTAAACCTGAGTCTCCGCCCTTGACTCTTTCCTATGCTGCTGCTCAGAATAGGTGAGGTTTGACTTGTTGCAGATTGCTAGGCACTGCCCAAGCCAGGAATGGAATGGATATGCCTCTGCTTGACTCTTCCTTCCATAGTCGAGCCTGGTAGAGTACTGGAAACTCTCCAGGTGCTACCCTGAGATGTGAAGGAATTTTACTCACCTTAATACTAATGAAAAAAAACCTGCCTTATTTGACATTTCTAATTGTAAATATTTTTATGCTTGTCTCTCTTCTTAGGTACAAGGCTTCTGTAGGCAGGGAACATGTCACTTCACTATTTTTTACTTCCCCTGGCACTGATACAGTACACTGCATTAAGTGGGTATTTAATAAATACTACTACCATTACTACTAATTACTACAATTACTACCTAAATATTCTAAGATTTCATCCCTGTACATGGATCAGAAAGGAAGGTTTCCATGTACACTATAGATGATATCTTGGGGTCTGCATATAGGAAATGCTCAATAATAATAATTATGGTACTTGTTAAGTGCTTACTATGTGCCAAGGACTGCTCTAATACTGTTGATCATGATGACTGAGCATTTCAGTAACCAACCAAAACAAACTAAACATGAACATATGGACAACTGAACAGAGTAATTACAATATTAGTAATCGTATTTATTAAGGGCTTACAGTGTACAGTACTAGGCACTCGGGAAGAATATGGGAGTGAGAATTAGATGAGGCCCCTGAACTCCAGACGTCTCACAATTTAAGAATAACCTATGCATCAGGCAAAAACTCCTCACTCTCGGCTTCAAGGCTCTCCATCACCTTGCCCCCTCCTACCTCACCTCCCTTCTCTCCTTCTACAGCTCAGCCCACACCCTCCACTCCTCTGCTGCTAACCTCCTCACTATGCCTCGTTCTCTCTTGTCCCGCCGTCGACCCCCGGCCAACGTCCTCCCCCTGGCCTGGAATGCCCTCCCGCCGCACATCTGCCAAGCTAGCTCTCTTCCTCCCTTCAAAGCCCTACTGAGAGCTCACCTCCTCCAGGAGGCCATCCCTGACTGAGCCTCCTCCTTCCTCTTCCCCTTCTCAATCAATCATATTTATTGAGCGCTTACTGTGTGCAGAGCACTGTACTAAGTGCTTAGCACTGTACTAAGAGCTTAGCCCTGTACTTCTCCCCCTCCCCATCCTCCTGCCTTACCTCCTTCCCCTCCCCACAGCACCTGTATATATGTATATATGTTTGTACATATTTATTACTCTATTTATTTATTTTACTTGTATATATTTATTCTATTTATTTTATTTTGTTAATATGTTTTGTTTTGTTGTCTGTCTCCCACTCCTAGACTGTGAGCCCACTGTTGGGTAGGGATCGTCTCTATATGTTGCCAACTTGTACTTCCCAAGTACTTAGTACAGTGCTCTGCACACAGTAAGCGCTCAATAAATAAGATTGAGTGAATGAATGAAAGGAAACTGACCACAGATGAATAAGGAGACAGTGAAACAATAAAAGTGCAGAAATACCAGGTGAGGGATAAATACATAATTAAATGAAAGCTTTAGGGCACTGTTACTAGAAGAGGAGAGTTTCAGGTTCTCGTGGCTCAGTGCCTGAAAGCCTTAGCTGCAGTGACCGATATTGCTTTGGCTTTCCAACAGCCTGTTGAGGTGCTGGCAAGTGGCAGCTGATTCTGACTTTCTCACCAAGATGGGGCAAGGCAGGTTGGAAAGGAGATGAATGGACGGACGGACAGACAGACGGGGGGGGGGTGGGGGGTGCGTGTGTGTGTGTGTTTCTGTTTTGGAGGGGAGCAATAGGGAGGGAAGCAGGGGATAGCACCCCAGGTTTTTGGCTCACGGCTCTCTGAGGCCGAGGCATGTGTGGATGCTCCTCATCTTCCTGTCAATATGGAGAGGTAGATTTGGGAACTGGGTCTTCATGACTCATGGCGTTCTAATTTCCCTTGGCCATACCCTAGATTGGCAACCCATTCTAACAGATTTAAACTCATTTTATAACAACCTAAAAACTGAGAGTTTTCCTCTTCAGTAAAGTACATGCAATTTCAAAGCCTCTACAAATGTTTTCTTAACTTTTTTTCCATGGAATTACTACATATTCAATGTACAAATCATGACTGACAATAGAGAGATAAGTGAAAATGATTTTCTACTAACAGAGAATATACTATTTGTGTATTGAACTCCAGTGATTTGACAGTGGATCAAAATTGGGGATGTTGTTTCAGTGGGTTAGCAGTTACACAGTGGTGGTTTAATGCTCTTCCACAAAACAATCTGTGTGACATCATCACATCATGTGGCATGAGCTCAGTGTAGCAAAATTACTTTAACGGAACACTGGTCAGGAAGTGGCTCAGTGCTTGAAAGTGGCCCCATCTACTGTTTTGTCCAATCATGAAAGAAACCTTAACAATAATAATAATGATGATAATACTTGTTAAGTGCTTACTAAGTACTTTGTACTGCACTAATCATTCGGGTAGGTACAAGATAATCAGAGTGGACATAGTCCCCACCCCAGGTGGGGCTCACAGTAGGAGTGAGTAGGGTTTAACCCCCATCTGACAGATGAGAAAACTGAGGCACAGAGAAGTTAAGTGACTTTCCCAAGGTCACACAGCAGGCAAGCTGTGGAGCGGGGATCAGAACCCAGGTCCTCTGACTCCCAGGCCTTCGATCTTTCCACAAGGCTAAACTTAAAGGAAGAAATAAAGAAGTTGTTTGCCCTTGAAATGGGCATAAACTGTTACTGTCTGCCTCTTCACTGTCTAAATCTGCTTCTGTTTTATCCAGTTTGAGTAACGCAACATGATGAATACTGTTGAGAACTATTCTGACTTTTACTACATACATAGAAATTGAAAGTCTGTAGAAATATTTTCAATAAAACATCCAGATTCAATATAACAGATTGTAAAGATCAAAATGAAAGCTGCTTTAAAATGTGTTATCTTATCATTCCCACTACATGGACAATTAAAACTTGAATCAATGATTTTCCAGCTGGTAGTGCCAAAAGATTTTAAAACGTTGTAGTTATTTTGCACAGTTAATCAACAAAGAGCAGGCTTCTGGAAAACTATCAAAGATAGAAAAAATGTAAAGCATTTCATTGCTTTTTTCTTTTATCTTAAAGAGAAGTTTGGTCACTTTTGGGTCATTATCTTCTGAAATATTCAGGGAATTTGCCATCCTATAGAGTATCCTCCTTCACCACTTGTATGATACAGTCTGTGATAAATGACAAGAAGAGTTCTTATCTCCTCCAATTTCATCAATTCAAATAGGCTTAATTCATTCATTCAATCATATTTATTGAGCGCTTACTTTGTGCAGAGCACACTAAGCACTTGGGAAGTACAAGTCGGCAACACCCCATCTATGCCACAGGAATACTATAAAGAAAGATTTAAAAGGATGACAAAATACCTTCTTGTAGTCATTAAACATTTTTATATTTTTCTTCAAAGTAGTGTTAATTTTGCAGTAAGTGAACTTCCCAAATTTAAAACAAAGTGCAGGTCATAGTATACAATACATGAATTCTTAAGAAGCAAAGGAAATCCTGAATATTAGCATAAATAAAATCTCAAATTAAATTATAAACTCAGAGTATACGGGCCCACAGTACAGTAAAGTCAGTTTTAAACATGATAGGTGTGAACCCACTGTTGGGTAGGGACGGTTTCTACATGCTGCCAACTTGTACTTCCCAAGCGCTTAGTACAGTGCTCTGCACATAGTAAGCGCTCAATAAATACGACTGAATGAATGAATGAAGGATCTATGATATTCAAAATAGAAGGCATATTTAAAGCTGTTAAAATATTTACTCAACAAATAAGTGGAGGGGCACGGGGGGGATGTATACAGCTTTTAATACATGCCCAAGAATAGCACAAATGAAACCAAAGTGAGGAAAAAAAAGTCTTGTGATTTGAATTAATTTCTTCAAACACTTTTCATCTTAGTTAGTGTAGGAAGTTGTTGAGGAAGAAAATATCCACTGGTAAATTTTGCAATTAAAAAATCCGACTCAAGCTAGACCAGATGGGTTATAGACTATGTTAAGAAACCCAAATTCTTAAGTAGACTTAGTCTATCTCTCCTCAGAACAAAGCTGATTATTTGAAAGAAATCCTGACATCATTTGATTCTTAATGGCACAAACATATCCCTATCAGTGGTATTTGTTGAGCCCTTACTAGGTGCAGACTACTCTACTAAGTCCTAGGGAAAGTATAATAGAATAATGATGTTAATCATCCTTTAGGAAGGACAATTGCATCCAATTCCTTTTTGATTTGAATGTGAAAGAGGCTGTGGCCTTATACTCTGCCATTTCTTCTATCTGCAATTTGTTTTAATATTTGTCTCCCACTCTAGACTGTAAGTTCCTTCTGGGCAAGGTTGTGTCTACAAAATTCACTGTATTTTACTAACCCAAGTGTTTGGTACAGTTCTTTGCACACAGTAAGAATTCAATAAATACCATTGATTGACTGATTGATTTACTCAGGAAGAGAGGTGAAATGAATAATAATGATACTCATTCAATCATATTTATTGAGCACCTACTGTGTGCAGAGCACCGTACTAAGCACTTAGCACTGTACATGAAGCTTCTGGGCAGATACAATACAGTCAGGTCAGGCAGTTCCCTCCCACATGGGCTCACAATCTAATGAGAGGGAGAACATATATTCCCTTTTTATAGATGAGGAAACTGAGGCATAGCGTAGTTAAGTGATTTGCGGCAGGTTGCCCAGTGGGTAAGCTGTAGAGTTGGGATTTGAATTCAAGTCACCTGACTTCCAAACCTGTGTTCTTTCCACTAGACCAATCTCCTTCTGTAGACACAACCCAAGAAAAAAGGAGGGTTTTATTTTTAAATCCCCAAATAGACTTCTCCCCAGCTCCAGAATAAATATTCCTGAGAAGTTTAGTCCTAACCTATCACATTCAAAACTCAAATGTGGAACTGTTCCAGGGGTGTTTTAAGAAATAATAATAAAGAATTCCAGACTTAGAACATTTTGCTTGCTAATAATAATATTTTTTAAATGCAGGTCATTTCTAAAATCTAAGTAAATAGGACAATCCAGGTAAATCTTTAAAAATACACAGCACTACTCATTTCTTACCTAATTTGGTCCCAGATGATGCTATAATCATTAATACATAAAACACATATTTCCCTCAAAGAATTTTTGACTGAATGATTATTTCCAATATGCTGCACTTAAAAAGACACTTCCATTAAACTAGTTGCCCTCCAGCTGTAAAGTCTTAAATTTTAAAATGTGATTTCTCTCTGTGGAATTAACAAAGCATCCATTTACTTAAAGTGACCATGCCTTAAAAGTTCTAATTAAACTGAATAAACTATAATCTTTAGACAAATACTTTATGCATTCGATTTCTTTCCATTTGGAATTGTATTTCAATAGTCTCCTTGTTACTGAAGTATAGTTTCATTTGAATGGAGGAATATTTTCTCCATATTAGAAACATATTTGTTGTCTTGCTAGAACACAAAGGTTACCTCCTGGGTAGAATTTTTCTCTGCTACTCTAGCTTTCTTTCCAGGACAATTACATCCAACTGTGACAATGCCAAGCGTGTGCCGTGCTATTTAGAACAAAACCTCATCTGCTTGGTCTGGCAAAGTAGAAAATTTCCATTGGTTGTGCCTTTTGTAGTTCTTTCCTGATTTGTCTTCAGTTGGCTTTGGTTCCGCGACAAAGGACAAAAATCAATACGCATATATTGGACCAGTTCTAGTTATTCTTCAGACAATTTATTTAGTGTGCTGCTCACACGCTCTAAAATAACATGTGGCAAGGCGACAATTTTAAGATCATGTTCTTCTTTAATCAGATCTGACTCAGAGGCAGACTATTCATTCCCCAGGGCACTTGATACATCAACGGATCATGACAAATGCCTCCACTGGCAAGAGGTCAGGATCATTCTGGTTTGTTTCTGTGCAATATGGCCAATGTTTTAATGGCCAAATGTACCCAAGAAACAGTATAGCCTCTAATATTAAGAACAAGAACTTAAAGAATAATCCCTATGGTAAAACTGCATTTTCTGTCCCTGACAACCATTTGAATTTCAAGGTTATATGACAAAGCCCTTTGATTGCAATCATTCTCTACAAAGAAAACAGGTGTTCCAGTTAATTTTTTGCAGGGGTTACAAAACAACAAAGTGAAAAGGTTTTGAAATGGAGTGCTTGATTTTTGCATTCATCTGTTAAAACTATGAAACATTTTTGTTTCCCCAATGCTCAGTGTAAGCTATTAATTTCTTACGGTATTTCTTAAGCACTTACTATGTGTCACTCACTGTTCAAAGCACTGGGATAGGTACAATTTAATCAGGTTGGACGCATGTGACTCTTAATCCCCATTTTACAGATGAGGGAACTGAAGCAAAGAGAAGTTAAGTGACTTGCCCAAGGTCACACAGCAGACAAGTGGTGGAGCTAGGATTAGAACCCAATTTCTTCTGACTCCCAGTTCTGTGTTCTCTCTACTAGGACATGGTCCTTCTCATTAATAGTCTCTTATTTCACTAAGGTATTTCATTTGGAAACTCTTTTTCTCAGTTCAGATCAATATATACAAAACAAGGTCTTTTTGAATGATGACTTCCAGAAATGTGTACCAGTGATTTTGCCTCTGAAACCACATCTCCTCTAGGAGGCCTTCCCTGATTAACCTTTCATCTTCCTGTCCTACATCTTCCTCAACTGCCACTTTTGCACTTTATCAACTAAACCACTGAATATTCCCACTCCCCATTAGCACTTTTGTACATATCTTTATGCTCTATTGCTTTTATTATGGGAAGGGAACATGTCTACCAGCTCTGTTTTATTATACTCCCTCAAGTGCTTCATATATTGCTGCGCTCTGCACATTGTAAATACTCAATAAATACCATGAACTTATTGATTGATTGGACTAGGGTGGTAAGGGAGGTCAGCCAGCAGGCTGCCTTCCGGACATCTCTACTTTGATATGCTGTCAACACCTCAAATTTAATACGTCCAAACTAGAACTCCTATCTTGCCACCCAAACCCTGTCCTCCCCATGACTACTATAACTGTAGACAGAACCACCATCCTCCCTGTCTCACAGGCCTATATATAGCCTTGGCATTATCCATGACTCATCTGTCTCATTCAACCCAAATATTCAATCTGTCACAAAATCCCGTTGTTCAACCTTCACAACACTGCTTAAATCCACCTTATCCTCTCCATCCAAACTGCTACTATGTTGATCCAAGCACTTATCCTAACCTGCCTTGACTGGACTGTGTCTATGCCAGCACATGGCACAGATGAAGCACTGAATAAGTACTGCAATTATTACTTTTATTACTGGTGGATATTTTAGTTTAAACAGCAGAAGCAGTGTTGTCTAGTGGATAGAGCATGGGCCTGGGAGTCAGAAGGACCTGAGCTCTATGCCAGCTCTGCCACTTGTTTGCTGTGTGGCTTTGGGAACATCACTGAACTTCTCTGTGCTTCGGTTACCTCATCTGTAAAATGGGGATTAATACGGTCAGCCCCATGTGGAACATGGACTGTGTCCAATGTGATTTGCTTGTATCTACCCCAGTGCTTAGTACAGTGCCTGGCACATAGTAAGTGCTTAACAAATACCATAAAAAACCCCACAAGTTTACATTGATCTCTTAAGCAGGCCTCATTCTTTACAGCTGGCTGATAATTACTGATTTCTAGGAGGATGATCTGTAATAAACCCAGAATCTTTCAGGTGCTATGTTTCTATTACCTGTTTGTGGGTTTTGCTTGTTTTTGCTTTTTTAATGGAATTTGTGAAGTGCTTACTATGTGCGAGGCACTGTATTAAACTCTGGGGTTGATCCAAGCTAATCCGGTCAGACACAATCCATATACTTCATGAGGCTCACAGCTTTGATCTCCATTTTACAGATGAGGAAACTGAGGCACAGAGAAGTTAAATGACTTGCCCAAATTTATACAGCAGATAGATGGCACAGCTGGGATTGAAATCCAGGTCTTTTGACTTTCAGGCCCATGTTCTTTTCATTAGACCATGCAGCTCCAGTTATGGTGATGGGATTTTATTCAGTATTCTTAGTGGAATGTAGGGTGTAATTTTTAGGTCCATATGTGCCCCTGATTCTCCTAAACACAGTATGGAATTGGCCCTGATTTATGGTTATATTAGAGAAGCAGCACTGTCTAGTGGAAAGGGCCTCAACCTGGAAGTCAGAGGACCTGGTTCCAATCCCAGCTCAGCACATACTGCTTGTGTGACCTTGGATAAGTCACCTTACTTCCTCTGTGCCTCAGTTCCCTCATCTGTAAAATGGGGATTAAATCCTCCTCCCTCCTACTTAGACTGTGAGCCTCATATGGGACAGGGACTGTGTTCAAAGTGATTAACATGCATTTCCTCCAGCATTTAGAACAGTGCTTGGCACATAGTAAAAACACTTAACAAGTACAATAATTAATATAATAACTCAGTTCTGAATCCTGCCAAGATGGAACTCAAATTATTATCTGGATTCTAATACTAACCACAGAGATTACTCTTATCCCACAATTGTTAGTCATTACAGGAATAATTTACAGAGAGCAAACATTGAAACATAAATATTTCAAGATGGATGTGTGTTTTTTCCTGAGCTTTTAATAAATTCTTGCTCTGTTTACTTCTTCAGATACCCATTGATAAACTTCAGTCTGTATTTTTATTAAAAGTAAGACATAAATTGCATCTGTCATTATTTACAAATCAGCTAAACGATACATAAAAATAAGTATTATTCTTAGCATTACCATTTGTAGCCATTGTTTTTCTATCTTACCACTTCCAGATAGTGGACAGGGCATTTTATGAAGAAACACATCTTGGGAAATGATTAGTAAATGAATTAATGATAAAAGCTGATCTCCTCCTCTCTAAAATGGGTAATAATTATCTCTTCTCCCTCCTACTTAGACTGAGATGTCCATGTTGGACAGATACTGTGTCTGGCCTGAACCCCATCCTTAATGCAGTGCTTGGCACACACCAAGTGCTTAAAAAATGCCACTATTATTATGATTATTAATATTTACTGGCTATCTTCTCAATTTGTTCCTGTTTTCATAGAAACAAAGCTCTAAAGGTTGGGTCTATAATTTGGTGAAATATCATCATCTGTCTGATATGAATATTAAATATATAATTACAGAAAACAATGATTAAAGCCTTAGAGCTTTCTTGAAACTAAAGTAAGGGATTCATTTGGACTGTTACAACTAGTGCATAAAAAAGATCATTTTACATCTACATTTACAGAGAAGCAGCGTGGCTGAGTGGAAAGAGCATGGGCTTGGGAGTCAGAGGTCATGGGTTCAAATCCCTGCTCTGCCACTTGTCAGCTGTGTGACCTTAGGCAAGCCACTTAACTTCTCTGTGCCTCAGTTACCTCATCTGTCAAATGGGGATTAAGACTGTGAGCCCCATGTGGGACAACTTGATCACCTTGTATCCCCCAAGCACTTAGAACAGTGCTTTGCACATAGTAAGCGCTTAACAAATGCCAGCATTATTATTATCTTCCCCATTTTCCTTACTTTCATAAATGCTACATAAATAAAATTATAAACTATAATTTTATATAGCCTGAAAGCCAGAGAATAATTAGGGTTGTCAAAAATGTAGATTAACTGTCATAAATAAAAAATTTTATGGAGCTTAATTAGCAATAAAGAATAATTTAAAAAAGAAAGTACCTTAATGGACCCTCACTGTGGTATTTATCTAATTTTCCCGGTTGTTCATTCTAAGTATTTTGGCAGCATCATTTTTTTTTGGACCTTGTAATTCTATCAAATATTTAAAGCAAATATTTCAAGGATTATAGGGCGTTGCCAGGTCACAGGATTACTTTGATAATGGAAGAGGAGTAAATAAAAGAATGGGAGTGGCTTTAGCCATCACCAAGAATTACAGATTCTAGTGATTCTGCTTGAACCTACAGCACCCAGTGAGCTATAAAGCCTTGGGAGAGAACCTTGTCAAATATCATTTGCTGTTGCTCAGTCAGGCACACAGAAAGGCACACTGCACCAATAATAGCTGATAGTACTGGCTGTGCTTTTTCTGCTCCAGTAGCTAATGTCCAAATTCCAGGCAAACTCCCTCCACCGATAATTCACAAAGAACTACACTCTCAATATCCTCCCTTTCAAGTAGCAGCTACAAGTTTTCACTAATTAACATCTCCCATTCCAATCTATTGGGAAACGTTTTGAGTAGAAAGGGAGAGATTCTGAAAGTCTGACCATACTAGAAAGCACATTAGAAGAATACAACCCCGGTTCTTCTTGGCTCCTTCTCTCTGGGATTACTTCTGCTTCATTCTTTAGCATCCATTAATCCCAAGGTTCAAAAGCAGCCCAACACTCAGACTTGAACAATCTCCTTTTGCCATATCAAAATGTCTTTCCTTTTTATTAGGATTTATGTATAAGTACTTACTTTTTAATTTCCATTATATTTTTTATTAATTACCAGAGACAAGGTAATAAGCTAAAAATTCACTGGATGTACAAATGTAATATCTTTATATACATGCACATATGTATAAACAAGGGATAGCTTAAAGATAGGTAAATAGATAGTAATAGTTCCCTTCCTTCAGTGGACTATCATAGATAACCTATCTTTCCTTAAAATGTTCTTGGGAGGAGCAGGAACTGTTATGTCAGTAACCGTCATTTTCTCCTGGTTTTAATAGCTTGAGTGAGTCTGTAAAATCCAAAACATTTCCTTTTGTCATTTTAGTGCTTTTTAATTTTGTCCTGATCATCCCTCTCCTTCTTCTAGCACCTATTCAGTGCTCTACACTGTGGACATTCAATAGCTTTGTGAATATACAGTGCTTGCTCATATCTACATCTATTATATTCCTCAAGACTTGGGTAGATTCTTTTCAGTCACAACTTTTCAAACTCCTTTCATATTTTTAGTACTAATGATTAGCAATCATGGCACTTGTTAAGCCCTTACTATGTGCCAAGCACTGTTTAAGCACTGGGGTAGGTACATGTTTATCACCTTGGACACAGTTCCTGTCCCACAAGGAATTTACAGTCTGAGAAGGGTTTTGTTTTGCAGATAAGAAGTTGTGACTTGCCCAAAGTCACATAGCAGACATGGGACAAGGGTGGAATTAGAACCCAGGTCCTCTGACTTCCTATGTCTGTGCTCTTTTATTTTAAGGCCACAGTGTTTCCCCCAAAGTTTGGAACTGGTTTTATTATCTGGTGCTCAAACTCTTTTGTTTTCTCCATTTTACTGAAATTATATACTAGCATTTTGTATTTAATGTTAAAAAAGCAAACACTTTTCTCTGGCTTTGTTGCCTTTCTTGACTTGGGCACAATGAAGAAACAAAAAGATGAATAATTATGTTATTAAGTACCCAAACACTATACTAGGGTTTGATAAAGAAACAGGATAATCATGTCAGACCTTTAGAGTCTGCCCAATTCAATGTGTATACTTAGTGCTCAATAAATACCACTGATGATATTTCTTCTTCAATCAATCTTTTCACAACTGGTTTTTAGTAGAGTCAATAATAATATTCCCTTATCTCCCTCAACACTGTAATGTGTTCAGTCTTTCTTTAGTACTGGGATTTGCTAATAAACAGGATAATTTTTACAGATCTATGAATTGGTGTCTTTCCAGTTAGTTCAAGCAATTATCTCCAATTATATATGTTTGATAACAAATATCTTCAGATGCTTAGTATGAAAATTTCATTAAGATGCAGAAATTGCATTATTTTTTAGCAACTGAAGCTTTCATTTTTAGCAAGTCTATCACAAATAGTGAACAGGCTTATACAAACCTGTATCTTACATTTTAAAGGATTCTATTCAGCTCTAACAATCAGCAGCCATCTTCAAAGTACCAATCTTGTCTTTGTGGCAGACTGATTGAGTCAGCAAAATGATTGGGTAGCCATTTTCTTGTCTATGGATCTGAGCACTGCTAATCAGAAGGCCACAGAAATCTTAAATCCAATAATGGTTTGTCAGAACCTTTAAAATGCCCAGCACTGAAATTTTCAGCTTATGTGTCTTGGGTTTTTCAAGTCTTAGAATTGTTATGGCCTTTCAGGAAAGTGTCAAAAATGTAATCTGTGGGCTGAGGATCTGACAAATACTAATCTCACCCATGTATTGTTAATCTTTTCCTGCTACAAAATAGCACCTGTATGAAGAACTAATTCATGCCACAGCTTTCCAGATGGAGTACAGAAACTTTGATCATCATGTGAGAATTCATAAGGCCAGTGCTTTCATTTACAAAACAAATCCTGCAACTGTCAACTACCAGTCTGTAGGAGACCTGTAGGGGAAGTTGAAAGATCAGTAATGTTGGACCTGGAGAGAGAAAA
This sequence comes from Tachyglossus aculeatus, assembly GCF_015852505.1. Classification (NCBI taxonomy): domain Eukaryota; kingdom Metazoa; phylum Chordata; class Mammalia; order Monotremata; family Tachyglossidae; genus Tachyglossus; species Tachyglossus aculeatus. Next base: position 28,340,974 of record NC_052079.1, on the reverse strand, counting down.
CTTAGAACGGCTGTTTGGTGGTGGGCTGCAGCATAAAGGCCCTAAAAAAAAAAAATCCTCCCTTACCATTTCTTAGCTTAGGTGCTTGATCTTCCTATCTTTATACGTTGATGTTTGACTGCTTACTATGTGCATATAATAATAATAATAATAATGGCATTTATTAAGCGCTTACTATGTGCAGAGCACTGTTCTAAGCACTGGGGAGGCTACAGGGTGATCAGATTGTCCCACGGGGGGTTCACAGTCTTAATCCCCATTTTACAGATGAGGTAACTGAGGCACAGAGAAGTGAAGTGACTTGCCCAGAGTCACACAGCTGACAATTGGTGGAGCTGGGATTTGAACCCCTGACCTCTGACTCCAAAGCCCGGGCTCTTTCCATTGAGCCACACTGCTTATAATTTCCAGAGGTACTAGAATTGAGTTCCAGTGTGTTACTGCAGAAAAAAAAAAAAACACTGATGCCTGTTGCTACTCTCAAAAGACCAAATGTACATCCTCATCCTCAAGTACAAAGTGAATTTAGTTACAGTCTGGGTTGGGATATTTCAATTTCCAAGGATTCTTATGGTGAATTACCTAAAGTCTTAGAAACCTCCTACTAAAGATCACAAATTATTATTATTATGATTATATGTTAAATGCTTACTATGTTGGCACTGTACTAAGCACTGGGGTGCATACAAACAAATCGGGTTGGACTCAGTCCTCATTCTCCCTTGGGGCTCACAATCTTAATCCCCATTTTACAGATGAGGTAACTTCACGAAGAAATGCAGTAACATACCGAAGGTCACACTGCAGACAAATCGGGCAGGGATTAGAACCCATAACCATCTGACTCCCAGGCTTCTGCTCTATCCACTATGCCACATTGCTTCTCTAATGAAAAGTACGGGAATAGTCAAACCTTTTCTATCACGGTATTAATGTTTCACTTTGGAACTCAGGTATCTAGCATGGCTCAGTGAACGAGCACAGGCTTTGGAGTCAGAGGTCATGGGTTCAAATCCTGGCTCCGCCAATTGTCAGCTGTGTGACTTTGGGCATGTCACTTAACTTCTCTGTGCCTCAGTTACCTCATCTGTAAAATGGGGATTAAGACTGTGAGCCCCACGTGGGACAACCTGATCACTTTGTAACCTCCTCAGCACTTAGAACAGTGCTTTGAACATAGTAAGCACTTAATTAATGCCATCATTATTATTATTTAACATGTTTTAATGTTCAATCAATTATTGGTATTTACTAAGCACTTACTATGTGCAGAGCACTGTTCCACCCATATCACATTAGACCTTTCATGTATTGTCCCAAACGTAATTTATAAGCAGAATCTTTAAATAAAGCCATCCTTTATAGTCATGATACAACCAAACCCAGTGAACTTGTTTTTTCTCTACTTTTGAAGGAAGGTAACATCAGCTTACCCCTCTCAGAGTCACATTTGGAGAGTTTCCAGGACTCTAGCAGTCTCGACTATGGGAGGGAGAGTCAAGCAGAAGCCTACCCATTCCATTCCTAGCTTGGCCAATGGCTAGCAAGTAGAAGGCAATCTGCTACAAGTCAAAACTCCCCTGTGCTATGTGGAAGGAGGCAGTGGTAAACCACTTTCATATTTTTACCATCAAAACTCTATGGATACAATACCAGAACGATTGCAGATGGAGGTGGGGCTTTCTGGGAGACTGTGTCCATGGCGTCGCTATGGGTCGGAGACGACTTGGCAGCAAAGGACCATATCAGCTCAATCAATTAATACACAAATCAGTCATCATTTACTGTGCCCAGAACAGTGTACTAAGCAGTTTGGGAGTTTACTGCCTAAAGGGGAAGACAGACATGAAAATGGACTAGGAATGGGGGAAATAATAGAGTATAACAATATTTATATAGGTAATGTGGGACTGGGGTGAATATTAAAGTGCTTAAAGAGTACATAGCCAAGTGCAGAGTCCACAAGAGGGGAGATCTGATAGGCTTTCTCAAAGAGTGACATGTATTATACTTTCCCAAGCACTTAGTACAGTGCTCTGCACAGCGTAGATGCTCAATAATTATGATTGAATGAATGAAGCAAGGGTAAACTTGGATGGAATAGGTGATGAAATGATTGACTACAATTGAATCAACTGTCCATATAACTTCTAAAGATGGCTTAGCTGCTAAGGAGAGTCGTTGGGTTCTTTCAAGTTGGGGTGTTGGATGTTAATTGGGGAAGGCTTCTTGGGGAAAGTGGGAATTTAGGAGGATTTTAAAGATCTGGCAAGACTGAGGCAGGAAGTTCTAGGAAGGAGGAATGAGATGAGTAAGGTATCAGAGCTGGGAGAGGGATGTATAATTGATCTTGAGAAAGAAAGCTGAAGAGCTGCAAGATATCAATGATATTAACTGAGTACTCTCTGTGTGCAGAGCACTGTACCAAGTGCTTGGTACAACAGAATAGAGTCAGTAGTCATGATTCCTGCTCATAAGGAGTCTACAATCTACAAGAATATCAGAGAAAGTTTGGGACCAGACTTGAAGCCAAGGAAATAAATTTACCTGAACATCTCTGCCACTGGAGGTTTTTAAGGAATAGACAGGCATGTGCCAAATGACATTTTAGAAAGGTAATCTAGATAGCAGCATTGGGGATAGAATAAAGTGGGAGAAGGCTTAGGTCAGAGAGACCAGTGAGGAAAATGATACCAAAGTCTAATGATGCAAGGGTAAGGGCTTGAAACGGTGTGGAGAAAAAGGGTTGGATCCTGGTTATGTAGTGGAGGAAGAATCTAATTCTCTTGCATCGAATCCATACTTAGCACAATGCTTGGCACTAACAAGCACATAGTGAATACTATCATTATTAGTGGAAGTAGATGGAAAAGATCCATTAGAGTGAGAGGTTGAAGATGACATGAGTCAGTGACTTAAGAGCACAAGAAAATCCCTGATCTAATATACTCCTTTGCCTTAAATGACTTTTATGTATCTTATACTCGTATTCCTCCCCAAATAAAAAATCCAGTTCAATACTGCTGGGCATTAATCTTTGTTTTAGAGTTAATGGGAACTCAACTGAATTAACATCATTATGACCCTGTTTATTATAACCCTTTCTTGTCTAGATTCGTTTTTGTCTTAAAGTGGGCATCCCTGCTCTTACAAAGGGAATTGAGTCATGTAAATAATGATTAAATTTAGTGCTCATGCCCAATTGATTATTTATTAATAGAATTTGGAATCGGGCAATGAGGTTTGCCAACCCCCAGGTGGAGAAGTCTCCCTACCTTGCTGAGACTCTCCTTTCTTTATTTCTGCAATCATATTTACTGAGCACTTATTGTGCACAGAGCACTGTACTAAACGCTTGGGAGAGTACAATATAACCATAAACAGACACATTTCCTACCCACAGTGAACTCACAGTCTGGAGACAGGCTCTCCTTATTTGACTTGGATAATGATGGTGGTGATGATGACTGACTATCCCAGTGGGAACAAATATACATGGAATAATTTATGATAGTTTTAGTGGGTTGTTCATCATCCCCTGTTCTCTCTCGGTCATGTCAGTGGTATTTTTCTTGGGCATAGAATGCCACCAGTGTGGCAGTGGGTTGGCGGGGGTGTACAAAGGGTTTGAACATACAGAAGTGATCACCACAGAGTTCCAACACCTTCCCGAAATGCCATAACACGGCAGGTGTGGCCTTGGTAACCTCTCCAGCTATTTTTCCAGATTCCCACTGGGCCTATCCTCCTTACACAATGTCTTAAGTGGTTCTTCTGTTATAAACCTTCATCACTGATGGCGAACATATACATATCTATAACTCTAATGAATGCCTGTTTACTTGTTTTGATGTGTATCTCCCCTCTTATAGACTGTGAGCCCATTGTGGGAAGAGATTTTCTCTCTTTGTTGCTGAATTGTACTTTCCAAGCACTCAGTACAGTGCTCTGCACACAGTAAGCTTTCAATAAATATGATTTAATGAATGAATGAAGGAGAAACCGGGATGAGGACCCAAGTCTTTGGAAGCCCAGAACGGTGCTGGACCAAGAACAAACATTCCACTGAGTTTCCCCAGTGGGAACTCCTAGTCATGAGTTTAAAGGAGCTTAGTGAGCTGTAAGCTTGTTGTGGACAGGGAATGTATCCATTTATTGTTATAGCGTATTCTCCCAAATGCTTAGAATAGTGCTGTACACACAGTAATCGTTCAAAAAATATGGTTGCTGGCTGACTTCTATTTATCCACTCTTCTCAACATTTGCAGCCCAGCTTTCATTCTTCATTCCTCTCATGCTAATTTACTCACTCTCTCATTCTCATTTCTTTCATGCTCTACTCTCGCTCATACCCACCCTCCTGCCTGTAATTCCTTTCCCATTCATGTAATAATTCTGTCTTCCTTGCTAGAGTGAGAGCTCGTTGTGGGCAGGGAATGTATCTATTTATCTTTATATCATACTCTCCCAAGTGCTTAGTACAGTGCTCATACACTCAATAAATGCTCAATAAATATGATTGAAGGAATGTGATATTAGGTAAGTGCTGATATGTGCAAAGCACTGGGGTAGATGCAAGATAATCTGGTTGGACACAGTCCCTGTCCTGCATGGAGATAGCAGTCTAAGTAGGAGGGAGAATAGGTACTGAATCCCTATTTTGTAGATGAGGAAACTGAGTCACAGAGATGTTAATCAGTAGACCACTGCTCTTCCCATCTTCAAAGCCTTCCTGAAATCACATTTCCTCCAGCAGGTCTTCCCTAATTAATCTTTAATCTCATCACCCTCTATCACCCTCACTACTTCAATAATAATAATGATGGCATTTGTTAAGCGCTTACTATGTGCAGAGCATTGTTCTAAGCGTTGGAACTACTGCATCACCCAGGCATTTGGGTGCTCACACACTCCTGTACCAATCAATCATATTTATTGAGCGCTTAATGTGTGCAGAGCACTGTACTAAGCGCTTGGGAAGTACAAGTCGGCAACACATAGAGACAGTCCGTACCACTTACATGCATATCTTTAATATTCAATTACTTCCTCTACCTATATTATATTTTACTGTCTGCTTCTTCCACTAGATTGTACCCTCCTGAAAGACAGGAATCAAGTCTAAAAACTTTAGTGTATTACCTAAGTGCCGAATAAAGTGCTTTGCCCACAGAAGGTCCTCCATAGTTATTAATGATTTACTGACCAACAGGCAACCTAGTCTAGATATTTTTTAAGATTGTTGCTGGATGAAATGCAGTTCCCCTAATTTGATAAAGTCAATCCCCTGGTTGAAACATATTAATCCAAAAATTTGCTTCGAAAAACTATTTAATACGGGCACTAAATTTTTTTTGTAAACAACCTTTTAAATGCATGTCTTGGATTACTTCAAAGTAATGAATTTTAGATGTGATTTTTACCATATTATTTTACAGAGGAAAGATAGTCTTCATGGTTATATTTTAAATAGTTTATAACTAGGATCATGCGACAACTATAAAGAAAATATGTAACCATAATTTGATCATTCTATTTCTACTGAACTGAAAACTCAGTGCATTATAATTGTCAAAAAGGCTACACTAAGAAATATTTTAATTCATCCTTTCATATGAAGCAATAATTTTTAGTATCAGCACCATAACTGATCTTTTAATTAAAGTTTTTATTACTTTAATCTATGGTGTGTTAAAGTATGCAAAAAGCCATTATTAGACACACTCAAAAGGTTTTTAAAAATATCAATGTTTTTATTGACCTTAACATTTTAAAAGCAAAGAGTCACCAAAATACAAGGCACAGAGGAGGCACAAAAGCATTTAAAAAAATCATAATCTTTGGTAAATTTTAATACCAAGATGAAGTGATAAGATACTGCATTTCTGACAGTTATTGGTATAGCCCTTTTTTTAAAAAAAAATTCACTATCCACCTCGAAGGGCTATTAATCTCATGTCTAGGAGATCCTAATTCCACATTTATATTGCTCCCTAGCAACCTTATTAGAACTATGATGTCGTTTGGTACATTCTTTGTTCATCTTTTATGATTTCTAAAGCCAGTTTTTTCCTCTGGAAGATGATTACTTATAGATGGGTCTCTGCCCCTCCCTTTCCTTTCATTCATTCATTCAATCATATTTATTGAGCATTTGTTGAGTGTATGAGCACTGTACTAAGCACTTGGGAGAGTATGATATAAAGATAAATAGATACATTCCCTGCCCACAACGAGCTCTCACTCTAGCGAGGAAGACAGACATTAATAAAGCAGCATGGCATTAAAGAAGCAGCATAGCATAGTGGATAGAGCATGGGCCTGGGAGTGAGAAGGTCATAGGTTCTGGCTCCACCATTTGTCTGCTCTGTGACCCTGGGCTCACTTCACTTCACTGCCTCACTTCACTTCACCACCCTTCACTTCAGTGCCTCAGTTATCTCATCTGCAAAATGGGGATTTGAGACTGAGCCCCACACTGGGACATGGACTGTATCCAACACAATTTACCTGTATCTATCCGAACAGTTAATACAGTGACTGGCACAGAGTAAGTGCTTAACAAATACCATCATTATTATTATTATCAGCATTATTATAATAGAGCACAGGCCTGGGAGTCAAGAAGGTTATGGGTTCTAATCCTGGCTCTGCCTCCGGTCTACTGTTACCTTGGGCAAGTCACTTCACTTCTCTGTGCCTCAGTTTCCTCATGTGTAAAATGGGAAATTAGACTGTGAGCCCCACATGGGAAAGGGAATGAGTCCAGCCCGATTTGCTTGTATCCACACCAGTGATTAGTACAGTGCTTGGCACATAGCAATTAACAAATGCCATTATTATTATTATTATGAATGAATAAATTACAGATATGTACATAAGTGCTGTGAGTCTGGGAGGGGCGGGGTTGAACAAAGAGTGAAAGTCAGGAGTGGGAGAAGAGCTAAGGAGAGCTTGGAGAAGGCTTCCTTCTCCCTCTCCTTCTCTCTGCTAATTCCTCTCTCTCTCTTAAAATGTCAGTATCAATATCCAACAGGCCCAATCACTTTCTGCCTGATTTTTTTTTTAAGGTCTATATCTGGGAGAGCCACAGGGGATGTTTGTAAAACCAAGGGATGGGATCTCTTTCAAGCAGCAGCTGTTTCTTAGGCAATTGTCTATTAAATATGTAAGTAGAATCAATGATCCCTTGCAGTACCCATCACAGAGAACACTGTGAATATTCCTGGTCTTGACAGGAAGTCATCTGCCCGCAGCAAAACTCTCACCCACTTGGTTGAATTTTAAAAATGTTATATTTGCCAATTTCTTCACATTTCAATTGACTATAGATTTTCATTGGGAAATACAGTGCACACGAAATAGCTTACAGTAAAGATTTCAAATACTGTTAATTTTCAAACATGCTTTTCATTCACCTTAAAGAAAGTTAACCCTACTACAAAACCAGAAGATATATTATTACTTTCTGTATGCATACTATTTGCATTTGGATTTTATTCATTCATTCAATCGTATTTATTGAGCGCTTGCTGTGTGCAGAGCACTGTACTAAGTGCTTGGGAAGTACAAGTCGGCAACATACAGAGACAGTCCCTACCCAACAATGGGCTCACAGTCAAGAAGGGGAGACAGACAACAAAACAAAACATGTAGACAGGTGTCAAAATAGTCAGAATAAATATTTTAAGGCAGACTTTTTGGACTGATGGTAAATGATCAAAATGTAAATAAGTCAAATTGTGCAAAAAAAATGAAATCCCTGAGGATTCCTAAAATCTAAATAGACTCAACTAAAATCTCTTCATTAATTAAAAAGTCACAGTGAACAACGAATTGCTTCATTTGTCTTAGTTTGGATGATTAAATAATTTGATCATTTAGATTAGATTTTTAGGGTTTTTTAATAATATTTGATAAACACTTTGTATCAAACACTGTTCTAAGTGCTGGGGTAGATGCAAATTAATTAGGTTAGACACAGTCCTTGTATTTGATGATTCATTATACAGCCTCCTTTTCCAACTATGATATTAAAAACATGATTTGACTTGCCAATTAATTACTTGACAATTATTAATTATCCTTAGCATGAAAGAAACCCCAAAGAGCTGGCAGCAACCCTTTAGCGATCTCCTTAATCCACCCCAGAGCTCAACCACCAAGAAAACCGATTTACCAGTGAAACTAATTGAAGACTTATATATCCTCTGAGCTTTGTGTCTTGAATCTTTCAGGCTTGAAAAGCTACTCCCAACTGTGAGAATCTACCTCTACAAAAAGGCAACCTAAACTGACAAACAACTGATAACTTCTTCCCATAATGCACATTTAAAGATCCTTTGCCTCATTAGAAGACTTGCTATTTTCAACCTCTGGAGTTTTGGTTCTGGCGACTTTTGATTTTGTGATTCTCCCAAAGTTCCTACTCAAAGGAAGCAGTATAGCCTAATGGGTAGAGCCCAGGCCTGGGAGTCAGAGGGACCTGGGTTCTAATCCCAGCTCCATCTCTCTTCTACTGGGTGACCTCAGGCAATTTCTCTATATCTCAGTTACTTCTTCTGTAAAATGAAGATTAAGGCTGTGAGTTCCACATGGGACATGGACTGTGTCCAACCTGATTACCTTATATCTACCCCAGTGCTTAGCAGAGTGCCTGGCACACAGTAAATACTTAAGAAATACTATAAAACAACAACAAAACTTTCCTATATTGATGATACAGGGTGATCGGGTTGTCCCACGGGGGGTCTCACAGTCTTGGTCCCCATTCTACAGATGAGGGAACTGAGGCCCAGAGCAGTGAAGTGACCTGCCCAGAGTCACATAGCTGACTATAGAATCCCCTCCAGACTCTCAGCTCACTGTGGGCAGAGAACTTATCTACCAACTCTGTCGTAGTCATCCAATAAATAAATCCATTCATTCAGTGGTATTTACCTGTATAAATGTATATATGTTTGTACATATGTATTAGTCCATTTATTTTACTTGTACATATTTACTATTCTATTTCTTTTATTTTGTTAATATGTTTTGTTTTGTTATCCGTCTCCCCCTTCTAGACTGTGAGCCCGCTGTCGGGTAGAGACCGTCTCTATATGTTACCAACTTGTACTTCCCAAGCGCTTAGTACAGTGCTCTGCACACAGTAAGCGCTCAATAAATATGATTGAATGAATGAATGAATGATGAGGAGAAGCAATATTGCCTAACGTAAAGAATACAGATCTGAGTCACATCACCTGAGTTCTAATCCTGGCTCTGCACTTACCTGTGGTATAAAGCTGGGCAATCACTTAAATTCTCTGTACCTCAGTTTCCTCAAGCAGAAAATGGAGATTTAATACCTGATCTCCCTCCTAAATAAGATCAGAGACTTGAGTGGGCCACAGAATGTGTCTGACCTGATTATATCAGTGCTTGGCACATAGTAAGTGCTTAAAAATACCAATATTATTATAATTATACTACCTTACTAAAATGGGTTGTTGCTACCTCATGGCTATACCACCTCATTGGAAGCAATGCTTCACTGAATACATAAATAGTTCCTTTTGCACTCCTTGTTCAAACCATCAAATTATAGAACATCAAATACAACTTACTAGTAAATGCAATCAAAATTTTAAATCCAGTCCCAGGACTTAAATAGACACCACCCCCAAAATCTCAGTTTAATTAGCCAACAGATATTTCAATGCATATCAGCAACATGAAAGGTATTTAATTACCTTTTGGGTGATTATTGATGGTAAATCTGACTCATGGATGCAGATGTAGAAGACAAGATTGAAGTAGAACCTGTAGTTCAGATGAAACTGCACCATCACAAAAAACCACACCCTGTAGGGCAGTTATGTGTGTCCTTTGCAGGACCTGGCAAAGTTTTCAATTTTGTATCTTGTCTCTTGATCATCCTGAAGATTCTGTTTGTAAAGCACTTCTTTTCTGATTGCATAATGTTAGGCTCTTTGGTCTTCTGTGATATTCTCCCAACACTTAGTTGAAATATCATGTTGATTGAGCCTTCATTTCTACTGCACCATTAAAACATTTCCTTTGACCATGCTTTCCCTTTTCAGACATACCATTTCAGCTCACCCCTCAGAAAATGTTTGGGTAATACTGCCAGCCATTCTCAAAAACACAAAAAACAACCATCAAATGTCCTTTGCTATGCTGCTGTGCTGCTTGCTTGCAGCACCTGGTAATGATTTTGCTTATATCTCCAACTCATGGTACTTTGGAAGATTCTCCCCAAAGCTGCTCATTTCTTAATTGCAGTGGGCCCTGTATTCCAACTCTCAGCTGCCTGCCATTGTCTGAGATTGTGCTTTACTGCACCCTTAAAACTCTTCCTTTGTCCCCTTCTCTTTCAATTGCTTGATGTCAGCTCTCCATATCACAGCTGTTTGTCAGCCTCTCTTTTGAAAGATAACGTAGTTTAGTGGGAAGAATAGGGGTTTAAGCATCAGAAAACTTGGATTTTAATCCTGGCTTTGCCTTGCATTGCCTGCTCTGAAGGGAAGGCAAATAGGGTAAATGAGGACTTAGTCAGGGAATGCCATCAGGAAGAGATATGCTTTCACTAGACTATAAAGGTCTTGATGATTTTTCATGCAATTACTGTATAAAGGACATTCTTCCAAGACCAAGTCTTCTGATCCTGACCACAAGTAATAGGTCTCATTTTTTCCTCAAAGATAAGAACCAACAAAGTGTAGAGAACCTCCCAACACATGAAAACATGGCTCTGGTTCTAAATACAGAAGTCTCCATTGCTGTGTCTCAGTGATATATCTGGAGCGTTATGATGTCTAAGAAAAAATTCATTTCTTTATGGTTTTTGTTAAGCTCTTACTATGTGCCAGGCACTGTATTAAGTATGGGGGTAGCAAGATAGTCAGGTTAGTCACAGTCCCTGACCTACACAGGGCTCACAGTTTTAATCTCCATTTTGCAGATGAGGAAACTGAGGCACAGAGTAGTATCTTACTCATAGTTACACAGCAGACAAGTGGAACAGTGGGATTAGAACCCAGGTCCACTGACTCCCAGGCCTGCACTCTTTCCACAAGGCTGTGCTTTATAATAAATACATTAATAATGGCATTTATTAAGTGCTTACTAGGTGCATAGCACAGTTCTAAGCACTGGGGAGGTTACAAGGTGATCAGATTGTCCCATGTGGGGCTCACAGTCAATCCCCATTTTACAGATGAGGTAACTGAGGCAGAGAGAAATTAAGTGACTTGCCCAAAGTCACACAGCTGACAATTGGCAGAGCCGGGATTTGAACCCATGACCTCTGACTCCAAGGCCCGTGCTCTTTCCACTGAGCCACGTTGCTTCTCTAATTACTGTGCTTCTTCTCATTACCCTAAGGTTTAACAGAAAACTCAGAGAAGACATTTGGAGATTCAGTCAAATAAACTGGGCTTCCTGTTAGGAGAAGCAGCATGAGCTAGTGGAAAGATTGCGGGAATGGGGGTCCCAGTACCTGGGTTCTAATCCCGGCTCTGCCACCTTGTCTGCTGTGTGACTTTGGAAAAGTCACTTAACTTCTCTGTGTCTCACTTACCTCATTTGTAAAATGGAAATTAAGACTGTGAGCCCCATGTGAAACATGGACTGTGTCCAACCTGCTTATCTTGTATCTATCCCAGTGCTTAAAACAGTATTTGAAACATATTGTTTAACAAATGCCCTGCAGATTAGCCTACAGAATGAAATCTGAGGACAATTGTCATAAATTCAGAGCAGCAGCATAGACTAGTGGAAAGAGCACCGGCACAGGATTCAGAGACCTGGGTTCTAATTCCTGCTCCACCATGTGTCTGCTGTGTGGCCTAGGGGCAAGTCATTTAATTTAAATTTTCCACAGTTCCTTCATCTGCAAAAAATGGAATCAATCCCTGTTCTCCCTCTTACTTAGACAGTAAACCCCATATGGGACAAGATTATCTTGCATCTACCCCAACCATTAGCACAGTGCTTGACATGTAGTAAACACTGAACAAATATCACTGTTATTATTCTTACAGCAAAGAAAGGACAAATGGTCTTTAAACCACTCAGATACATGGTAGGAATAGGGTCAGGTATAGTCTCTTTGCAAATAAAGATGAGATAAACATACACTCACACACCCCCATATGTACCAACTTCTGTGCCCACCGAGAGTTTCAGAGAAAGTTACTTTTGTCCCCAAGACTGCAGTTTTTAGCCCTATTCTGCACTCTCTGTCTAGGCTGGTAATTCCTACCCTACCCACCACTTCATAATCTTTATTTTGGATAGCTCTAGTTAAGCAGTACATTCTACAGGAAGTGGCAAGGATAAGAAGTGTTGGCAACTGCAAGGGATATGTCCCCAGACATTAGACTGAGCCCCACGAGGGACAGGGACTGTGTCCAACTTAGTAAATTTGTACCTATTTCAGTGCTTAGAACAGTGTTTGACACATAGTAAGTATTTAACAAATACCATAAAATAGAAATGAATAGATATTAAGATGGAGGCAAATGCTTGTTTGCTACAAAATGCAACCATTACAAATGAATCTCAAGTCTACAGCATGGCTCAGTGGAAAGAGCACAGGATTGGGAATCAGAGGTCATAGGTTCTAATCCCAGCTCCTCCACTTGTCAGCTGTGTGACTTTGGGCAAGTCACTTAACTTCTCTGGGCTTCAGTTACCTCACCTGTAAAAAGGGGATGAAGACTGTGATCCCCATGTGGGACAACCTGGTTACCTTGTATCCGCCCCCAGTGCTTAGAACAGTGCTTAGCACATTGTAAGCACTTAACAAATGCCATCATCATCGTTATTATTAGAGAAACAGCGTGACTCATTGCTTAGAACAGTGCTTCGCACATAGTAAGTGCTTAATAAATGCCATTATCATTAAAGAGCATGGGCTTGGGAGTCAGAGGTCATGTGTTCTAATCCTGGCTCCTTGTCAGCTCTGTGACTTTGGGCAAGTATCTTAACTTATCTGTGCCCAAGTTACCTCACCTATAAAATGGGGATTAAGACTGTGAGCCCCATGTGGGACAACCTGACCGCCTTATATCCCCCCAAGTGCTTAGAACAGTGTGTTGCACATAGTAAGTGCTTGACACATAGCATCATTATTATTATGTCTGTCCAGATGGCCATACATGAATTTCCGAACTCATTAAACACAATTTTGAATCTCTTTTTTAATGACATTTGTTAAGTCCCAGGCATTGTACTAAGCACCAGGGTAGATTTAAGCTAGTTACATTGGACACAGTCCCTTGCTCCAAATAGGGTTCACTGTCTTAATCCCCATTTTATGGATGGGGTGATTGAGGCATAAAGAAGTTAAGTGACTTGTCCAAGGTCACACAGCAGGCAAGGGCCAGAGCAGTGATTAGAATTTAAGTCTTCTGACTCCAAGGCACTCACTCTTTCTACTAGGCCACACTGCTTCTCTGTCACTATTTTCTCTAGTACATAGTTTAGTGTTATCAATGGTTAAATTTTTACATATTCATAGTAATAATAATAATGATGGCATTTGTTAAGCACTTAATATGTGCCAAGCACTGTTCTAAGCACTAGGGTTATCCAGTTGTCCCACATGGGGCTCACAGTTTTAGTCCTCATTTTACAGATGAGGTAACTGAAGCACAGAGAAATTAAGTGGCTTGCACAAGGTCACACAGCAGACAAGTGGCATAGTCAAGATTATAACCCATGCCCTATGACTCCCAAGCCCGTGCTCTTTCCACTAACTCATGCTGTATTTATATTCACACACACTATATCTTTTAAAAGCATGGAATATTTCAGAATTTCAGTCTTCTTCATGTCACAGTATTTTAGGGGAAGATTGAGGGAGATTGAGTCTCAAAGATACATCCTTGAATTCAATGTTATTTACTTTCAAACAATATTTTTCTATTTGCAGCGAGATTTCCACATTCTATGCATATTTTGGGAAGATAATGTGGCATTAATGGACTTATTTTTTTTTCGATGAAGAAAGTTCCACATGTAAATCTCTGCCTACTGAGACAATGGGCATAAATGAGTGCATCGCAGCTGCAGTGATGATATTATTAAGCTTGGAAATTACATGCTAAACAAGTTCATTAGGGGATTCCCTTTGTAAAGTCACATCAGTTATATGTTTAATTTTTTAGAATGCTGAAGTTACCTGCCTGTCTTGACAGAAGCCAACATGAAAAGGTGACATTTCATTACTCACATTTCAAAGCAATCAGACACTGACAGCAATTTTGAAGATAAGCAGATTTAGTCTCCCTGGGAAGGGTCTGATTTCCTTCAAAACAACCAGGGGCTGGGAGTTGGGGGAAAGCACTGCTATTGTCTAAGGATGGCTGGTTGGCTTTCTGAACATTCCATTGTCTTTAAAGCTGTAATAGTGTTTTGGCCATTAGAGGTAGCATTCTGATAAGACCACAGGCGATGGAATTAGGAGATTCGGTTTCTAGTCCTGGTACTGCGACTTCCCTGCTGTGTGACTTGGGCAAAGCACTGAAGTTCTTTGTGCTTCAGTTTCCTCTTCTGTAAAATGGGGATAAAATTAACTCTCCAAAGTGCTTAGTACAGCATTCGGCACATAGTAAATTCTGCACAGTGACCAATCACACTTCCTCTCTCAAAGCCCTACTGAAGGCTCACGTCCTCCAAGAGGCTTTCACAGACTATACCCCCCTTTTCCTCAGCTTCCCCTCCCCTCCCCATCACCCCAATGCTCTCGCTTTGCTATCCCCCCAACCCCCCAGCACTTGTGTACACATGTACTTATTTATAATTCTATTTATTTACATGAATGCCTGTTTACTTGTTTTGATGGGTATATATCTATAATTCTATTTATTTATATTGATGCTATTGATGCCTGTTTACTTGTTTTGATGTCTGTCTCCCCTCTTCTGGACTGTAAACCCATTGTAGGCAGGGATGGTCTCTATTGTTGAATTGTACTTTCCAAGCACTTAGTACAGTGCTCTGCACACAGTAAGTGCTCAATAAATATGATTGAACTAATCAATTAATTAACACATACCACTGCAAAATAACTGTTCGCACTTCCTTATAGACTGTGGATTCCCTGTGGGTTAAGAACTGTTCAGTTTGATATTCCTGTATCTGCTTCAGTGCTTAGCTCAGTGCTTGGCATATGGGCGGCACTTAATACTATCATTGTTCCCTCCGCCAATCATTTAAGAGAAATGGTTCTGGAAAATGGTTTTGGGGAAAGATTAGAAATCACCCGACTTTTATCACTCTGACCTGCCTTAGGTTGGAGCATTAACGGCTCTATGGTTATTGATCAGATAAAGGAAAATGAGGTTGGGAGAACAGAATCTGCAAAAATGAGATTTCCTGCACTACGACATGGATCATTAGGGCAGAAAAGAAGAGCCTAAGCTAAAGTTCAGTTTAGAAGACATTAAAAATCCCTCCCTTTACCATAATGCTTGTCTATTATCACCCCATCTCCCTCTGACCTTCCTCTCTAAACTAATCTTAGGAGTTGTTCAAACCTGCTGGCTCCACTTCCTCTCCTCTAAGTCGCTCCTCAGCTCCCTGCAATCTGGTTTCCACCCTCTTCTACAGTCCTCTCCAAGGTCACCAATGACCTCCATTTTGCCAAATCCCATGGCCTCTACTCCATTTTAATCCTCCCACACCACTTGGCTGTTTTCAACACTGTGGATCATTTACCCCCTGGAATACTATTCTCTTCTGGTTCTCCTCCTACCTCTTTAGTTGCTACTCCTCAGTCCTTTTTATCAACTCTTCCTCTGCCTCTCATTCCCTATCTGTGGGAGTTGTTCAAGCCTCATTTCTATTCTTGGAGAATTCATTTGCTCCCACAGCTTCAAGTGCCATCTCTACCCAGACGACTCTCAAATCCAGCCCAGACCTCTCTCTGCTGCACAAATATCACATTTCTTCCTGCCTTCACGACATCTCTACTTGGATTTTCTGCCGACACAACTGAATTTACCATGTCCAAACATCTTCTGGCAATACTTTCAATCTTCCTGTCTTATGAGTCAATAATCTTAGCATTACCCTCAATTCAACTATCTTTCATCCCACATAAACAGCTATCAAATCCTGTTGGTCCTGGAAGTGTTCCCTGACTAGCATCTCATATCCCCATCCTTATCTCCCTTCTATGTCACTTTGGAACTTGTGTTTATACCTCCTAGCACTTTAATATTCATCCTACCCCAACCTTCTGAGCACTTATGTACATATCCTTCCTTATATTTTGTTGCTTCCTCTATCTGTAGTTTATTTCATTATCTGCCTCCCCCACATGGCTGTCAGATCCTTGTGGGCAGAGATTTTGTCTACTTACCCACTCCTAAGCACTGAGTATAGTGCTCTGCCCACAGTAAGTGCTCAATAAATACCACCAAATAACTGATAGTTGCTGTAGCAATGGGCTTAGAGATCTAATGTTTATTTCATTGCTATATCCTTAGCTAGTCACATTTTATGTAAAATGGTTACAGAGGCAAAAGAAAGTGCATTAAGTGACAATTAGGAACTGCTTTGCATACAAATTTCGAACTAATTTATACCAACATCTTCTGTTTAAATGCAGCTCTCATTCAAGAAAATTCAAATCCCCAAATCCCTGGCCAGGCAATCATTCTATATACACTCAGAACACAAGGTGAAAATAAAGCTGCATATCATCTAAATATTTCTTTACAGGTGGCCAATGTCATTGTAGGTAGTTGGTCACTTTGAACCTCAACACCAGAATGAACCTCGCCAGGAAACTGGAACTTCAGATTGAAGTGAGGTGAAGTGAGGGGAAGCAGCATGGCCTAGTGGATAGAGCACTAGGAGTCCTCTGGGAGGACTCTGACTCAGAAGGACTTGGGTTCTAATGTTCTGCTATGTGTGACCTTGGAGAAGTCATTTAACTTCTCTGTGCCTCAATATCCTCATCTGTAAAATGAGGATTGAAACTGGGAGCCCCATATAGCAGTGACTGGGTCCAACCTGATTATCTTGTATCTACCCTACACTGTACTTAGTACAGTGTCTGGCACATAGTAAGTCCTTAAGAAATATAACAGAAAACAAAAAATGGAAAATGATTTCTGTACCTAACAACTGCATTTGTTTAATCAGGAGGAGATTTGGTTTTATGTGTTTCAAAGGGAAGATGTACTGAATTGGAAATGTGAGGAGAAAAAGATGAATATTCACCCAAAACAACACATAAAAGGAGGCAGAAAGTTGCATGTTCCCGGGCAGGACTGTAGAGCCTAAGAGAAAGATGTCACCTAACGACACAATCACTGCTGGGGCAGTACAAAATAGGATTCCATCAGTGCTTCCGAAGTCAGGGGATTTCCTAAACCACAGTCGGTCAATCAACCATATTTATTGAGCATTTACAGTGTGCAGAGCACTGTACTAAGTGCTTGGTTACTCCTATGCCACATCTGCTTAAGGGTTTTCCATGCTTGTTCACTGTTCTTCAAGATGTGCCCATAATAATACTGTAGTTACAGTCAATCAATCAATCTTATTTATTGGGATCTTATTGTGTGCAGAACACTGTATTAAACATTTGGGAGAGTAAAACACAACAATATAACAGACACATTCCCTGCCCACATTGAGTTTACAGTCAAGCGGGGAGGGGAGAAGACAGACATGAATATAAATAAATAAATTACAGATAGGTACATAAGTGCTACAGTCATGGAGCAGGGAGGTGGTGAATAAAAGGAGCAAGTCATGGTGATGCAGAAGGGAGTGGGAGAAGAGGAAATGGGCTTAGTCAGGGGAGACCTCATGGTAATAATAATGATGGCATTTGTTAAGTGCTTACTAGGCACCAAGCACTGTTCTACGAGCCGGGGGGGATACAAGGTGATGAGGTTGTCTCACGTGGGGCTCACAGTCTTAATCCTCATTTTACAGATGAGGTAACTGAGGCCCAGAGAAGTGAAGTGGCTTGCCCAAAGTCACACAGTTGACAAGAGGTGGAGCCAGGATTAGAATCCATGACCTCTGGCTCTCAAGCCCAGGCTCTTTCCACTGAGCCATGCTGTGACTTCAACAAGGCTTTAATGGTGGAGAGAGTAATTGTCTGTCAGATAACCAAAGGGAAGGCATTCCGGGCCAGAGGCAGGACATGAGTGAGAGGTCAATGATGAGATAAATGGGATCAAGGTACAGAGCGTAGGTTGGCATTAGAGGAGCCAAGTGCATGGGCTGGATTGTATTGCAAGGTGAGGTAGAAGGGGACAAGGTGATTGAGTGATTTAAAGCCTATGGTAAGGGGTTTCCTTTTACTTCGGAGGTGGATGGGCAACCACTAGAGGTTTTTGAGGAGTGGGGAAATATGGTCTGAACATTTCTGTAGAAAAATAATCCAAGCAGCAGAATGAAATATAGACTGGAGTGGGTAGAGACAGAAGGCAGGGAGACCAGGAAGGAGGCTGTTGCAGTACTCAAGGTGGGACAGAATAAGCGCTCGGAATAACTTGATAGCAGTTTGGATGGAGTGGAAAGGGTGGATTTTAGCAATGTAGTGAAGGTTGAATTGATTGCAATTGAAGCTCCAGCATATTTAAATAGAATATTACTGTTTTACAATATGTTTCTGCACTTCATGACATGCATGTTTTCTCTGCATCATATGGTAGTTTTCAGGAAGCCAGAACCGTGTTGCATTCAATTTAGTTTCAAACTACTTACACCCATATCTTTATACTCTGCAACATCCCCTATCTGATTTATTTTAATGTCCATGTCCCCCTCTAAATTGGAAGCTTCTAGCGGGCAGGGATCATGTGTGTCTATTCTATTGTACTCTCCTATCCCAAATGCTTAGTACAGTGCTTGGCATGCAGTAAGAGCTCAGAGCCCGCTGTTGGGTAGGGACCATCTCTATATGTTGCCAACTTGTACTTCCCAAGCACTTAGTACAGTGCTCTGCACACAGTAAGTGCTCAATAAATACGACTGAATGAATGAATGAATTAAATACCATTAATGGATTGGTGCAAGAAATGTGTGTTACTTTTCAATGTAGTGAGTGAAAAATCAGCACTCTGGGAAGAGTAGGTCTGAAATACTCAGGATTAGTAACAAGAGGGTGCCAAGTCAGCTGGGGAATACCTGTGCTTTCTAATTATGTTCTCTTTTAAATAAATCAGTATTGTCTTAATGAGGGACTAGAAGTCCATGCAGGCTGTGAAGCAGTGTGGCCTGGTGGATAAAGCAAGGGCCTGGGAGTCAAAAGGACCGGGGTTCTAAACCCAGCTCTAGCACTTGTTACTATGTAACCTTGGGCAAGTCACTTCACTTCTCTGTGCCTCACTTACCTCATCAATAAAATGGGAATTAAGACTGTGAGCATCACGTGAGACGGGGACCGTATCACCTCTACAAGATACAGACTACCTTGTATCCACTTCAGTGCTTAGTACAGTGTCTGGCAGATAGTAAGCACTTAAGTACCATTAAAAAAAAGAGACAGGGCCCAGGAGTCAGTTGCTAGCAACTCCTGTCCCTGTTCCCTTCTCTGACTCTAATACGTTCAACCTGCATGGCCTAGTGGAAAAAGCACGGGCCTGGGATTCAGAAGACCTGGTTTTTGATCCCAGCTTTGCCACTCATGAGCTGTGAGACCATGGGCAAGTCACTTGACTTCTCTGTGCCTCAGCTCTCTCATCTGCAAAATAGGGATTCAGATCCGTCCTTCCTCCTACTTAGATTGTAAACCCAGGTGGGACCTGGTTGTCTTGTATCTATCCCAGCTGTACCCCAAGTACAGAAGTGCTTGGTTTTATTATGTGTTTAATGACTACCACAATTATTATTATTATTGTTATTTTCAACCCATTCCCTCTCCCCTCTCTTGACCCAGACAATCCTCAAATTGTAGCAGGAAAAAGGGTCTAAGGCACTATTGTGAGTGGGGTTACTTTCTAGGTCATCAGAGGACAGGCTAGGGGATGGAATTAAGATGCACCAAGTATTGGAGAATCGGCCCGACTGATCAATGAAGTAAAATATATTAGGCCCAGTCCTTTGTCAACTGAGGCTGTCCAGCCAATCAAGGGGAAAACAAGAAATTTAGAATTAGCATTCAGTTCGATTCCCCAGTTCCAGGAAACTTGTCCAATTCAACTGATTAAGAGCATTATTGAAATTCAATCACACGGGTGCTGCTATACATTGCTGACTGGATTTCAGTCATACAAGAGGACATGCTGATGTCGATTAACCACTCACAAGAATCAGCATAGCAATTTGAATTGATAATTACACTGTACAAGATCGGATTTATGTATCAAACTGGACCTGGAGAAACCCTTCCCTAGAGCCAAGGATCTATACTGATCTCACAAAATTGAATGTCATACTGAATGCTGGTACCAAAAATGATTCAATGTAAGGATAACCAAATTTGGAGGGTCAGGATGACCTGTGGAAGAGCAATGGATATAATGTTGTAAAAGCGTGGAGAAGCAATGTTATCTAGTGGTTAGAGTATGGGCCTGGGAGTTAAAAGGAGCTGGGTTCTAATCCCGGATCCACCACTTGTCTGCTCTGTGTGACCTTAGGCAAGTTGCTTCACCTCTCTGTGCCCCCTTTACCCCATCTGTAAAATGGGGATTAAGACTGAGAGTCCCATGTGAAACAGGGACTGTGTCTAACCTTATTAACTTGTATTCATCCCAGCACTTAGTACAGTGCCTGGCACATAGTAAACTCTTAACAAATACCATTAAAAAATGGTGAGCCTCATGTGAGACAGGGACTGTGTCTAATCTGATAAACTTAATCTACCCCAGAATTTAGGGCAGTGCCTGGCAAATAATAAGTGCTTAAAAAACACCACTAAACAGAAAAAAGACTAATGAGAAATTAA
Source organism: Tachyglossus aculeatus (assembly GCF_015852505.1). Taxonomy (NCBI): domain Eukaryota; kingdom Metazoa; phylum Chordata; class Mammalia; order Monotremata; family Tachyglossidae; genus Tachyglossus; species Tachyglossus aculeatus. Next base: position 28,320,048 of record NC_052079.1, on the reverse strand, counting down.
GCTCCAGAGCAAATTGAAGATTAGGGGAACTGAAGTATCCACCATTCCAGAAGACAATGAAACCTAGTTTCCTGAACGTCATCATGTAACATCTGAAGCACCTTTCCTAGTGCCATCTGTGTGATGCATGTAACATTAAAAGGCAGTGCACAGTTAGTAGTTTTCTACTCATGCAGCAAACAAATGCTATTCCATTTATTAAGGCCCCCTCATCATGGTGCACTACACAAAGTGCTGAAGAAGTGTAGAATAACAGAAACACATTACCTGCACATAAAGGACTTTCATACAGATTGAAACAATACTCCTCTTACCATGCCTAATAAAAGTAGTAATAATGGTGGTATTTGTTAAGCACATACTACACGTCAAGTACTGTACATACAAGATAATCGGGCTAGACATTTACCATGTCCCACAGGGTCTCACTGTCTACATAGGAAGGAGGACAGGTATTTAATTTCCATTCTATAAATGAGGAAACAGAAGCCCAGAGAAGTTCAATGCCAGGCCCAATGTCACACAGGAGGCAAGTGGCAGAGCAGGGATTAGAACCCGGGTCCTGAGTCCCAGGCTCATGCTCTTTCCATGTGGCCACACTGTTACTTTTGCTAGGCAAGTGTGAGAAGGGATGGGATGATAGCAGAATTGCTAAGCAGCTGCAGTTATCACCCCATCTCCCTCCTATCATTCCTCTCCAAACTTCTGGAGAGAGTCCTTTACACCCGCTGTCTCCACTTCCTCTCCTCCTCTGATACTTTACTCGATCCACTCTAATCATCATGTGAAGTTTGCCTTCATTAGGTCTTTAGGATGTTTCATTTTCTTTCTTTACTTATTAACGGCTTTTCCAACTGAGTTCTCATTCTTTATCATCATCATCATCCAGAAGAGGATTAAGATGGAGTAGAGGCCATCAGATGTGGTGAGAAGAATATCATCGGTTACTTTAGAGAGGGCTGTTTCCTTGGGATGAAGGAGACATCAGCATAAACCTTATCACTTTGCTGAATAACAATGAGAAATGGAACAAGCCTCTCTGTCAGAGGCTTCTGGGAAGGAGAAAAGGGCAGGAAGCGCTCCCAAGGACAAACATGCCAGTGTTGAAAAGGACTATCTTTAAGCATACACAAAGTGAAAGGAAATGTCAGTTCTGCATGAACTACAGTCACATGTAGAGATAGTCTCTCACCATCAGTAGTGTAATTCTCTAAACCCCAAAGGACAGCTCTTTAAACGACACTGACATTTCTCACAAACTATTTCTTACCCCATTCGAACATCACGTTTAAATTTTGAAAATAAGTTTTGAATTTTCTGGCATAGATAAATTTCTCATCAGTTAAGTGGATAATTCTTTTCACATATGAAGAATTCAAATATGGACAAACAGATTTGAATGAAACTTTCTAGTTTCATCCCACGTTGAAATGAAGCATGAAAATATATAGGCTTTGAGGCTTTCAGGCAGCATTGTTAGACTGAAAATAGAGGTTTAAAATGGAGGTGTCATCTCAACTATAAGTATAGTAACCAGTGATCTCGGCTGCTAAATAAAAAGATCTATTTTTTTTAAGAGAGATAACATTGAAAAATCCAACTAATTGAGAATCAGGCTAGAGTCCAAGCAAAGCAGTGACTTTTCTATGGCTTTGGGCAAGCTAGTTAGCCTGCTTTCCCAACTGCAAAATAAGGATAATATTTAATTAGATCTCAGGAGTGTTGTTAGAATTACTTAATGCTTGTAAAGCATTTTGAAAATAAAAAGCTCATGGCTAGATGTTATTTTTCTAGCACTCATGTTTGGTGGATTTACACTAGTGGGAGGTGCATAAATTCACTACCTATACCACGGTGAGAGAGAGAGGCCATGAAAGTTTTGAAACCCCTGGCTACAACTAAAGCCTCTAGATTTCTAATGTATTTAGGAAGGACTCTCAGCCTTTGGCTAGAAAGATGATTCTTTAAGCATCGTGTCTGGACAACTTTCCACTGGGCTTTCCCTTTCTCTCCCCTCTTAAATATCACCTATCCCAAGTATATGGAACAGGGTGATTGAGAGATAGATTGGAAACCAGCTCTTTTTATGTCCTTTGATAAATTAGCTGGCTTTCTGCAAAGTTTTCTCAGTTGAAAAATGAGGGAGATATGTAACCAGGCCTCAATAATGCTGTTGAAACTAATGTTTACCTCACTTCTCCTCATAAGTAATAATAATAATTATTATTATTATTATGCTACTTGCTAAAGGCTTACTAGGTACCATGCCTAAGCGCTGGGGTAGATACAAGGTAATCAGATTGGACACAGTCCCTGTCCCACTTGCAGTTCACAGTCTTAATCATCACTTTCTAGATGAGGTAACTGAGGCCTAGAGAAGTGAAAAGACTTGCCCAAAGCCACACAGCAGACAAGTGGCAGATTCAGGATTAGAATCCACATCCTCTGACTCTCAATCCTGTGCTCTTGCCTCTAGGCCATGCTCCTACTTCCAGCACTCAGCATTTCCCTATTCCACAGACACTAAATGCCCGTAATGGTCTCTTTCTACTGAAACAAAACACCATGAAAAGTATGGTCCAGGGACTACCTTGATAACTTGGAATATGGAGCCCTCTGAACAGGACAGAGTCAGTAGATATGAATATTTTGGAGAGTTGAGAAATAGCAAATACAATATTAATAGCAATGGTAATGAACTACTATGCGTAACTTTACCACACTTTGGTTTCTGAAAAGTATGTGATACAGATGCTTATCGAAGCAATGTGGCCTAGTGGAAAAAATGTGAGCCGGGGAGTCAGAAGACTTGGGTTCTAATCCAAGCTCTCTCACTTGATTGTCAAGTGATCTTGGGCAAGTCACTTAACTGCTCTGTGCCTCAGTTTTCTCATCTGTAAAATGGGATTAAATGTTTGTTCCCCTCCTACAGAGACCTTATACAACCTAATGGTCTTGTATCTATCCCAGCATTTGGTTCAGTGTTGGAAATATAACAAATACAACAAATATAATAAATACCACTAGGGTCCTCTGTACCTCAGTTTCCTCATCTGTAAAATAGGGAATAAATACCTGTTCTCCTACCCCACTTAGACTGTGAGCCAATATGGGGTAGGGGCTCTCTCTGACCTACCCCACTGCTTAATGCAATTCTTGGCACACAGAAAACTCCTAACAAATACCACTCATTATAATTATTATTATTGTTATCATCATTGATAACAAGATTAACCATGTCATAATATGCCACATAGATAAATAAGAACCAGGACTTGAGAGGCTTTAAAATGACACTCTGAAAACTCATTCTGTGTATTCCTTCTTTCCTCAAGAGAAAGAGAAAAGGTTTCTGTAAAGTAGTAGTGATTTATTTAGTTTAAGTTGCCATGGAACCTCAGAGGTAGCAGCATCATCAAAATTTCTGTTCCAGCCAAAACAGGAGAGACAGCACATAGGAAATTTCCACCCAGGGAATGGACTGAAAGTTTCATACCCTCCGCACAGGGAAGCTGTATGATGTAGTGGATAGAGAAGGGGCGTGGAGTCAGAAAGTCACGGGCTTTAATCCCAACTCTGCCACTTGTCTACTGTAGGACCTTGGACTAGTTACTTTACTTCTCTGGACCTTAGTTACCTCATCTGTAAAATGGGGATTGAGACTGTGAGCTCCACGTGGAACAGAAGCTGTGTCCACCCTGATTTGCTTGTGTCCATCCAACGCTTAGTACAGTGCCTGGCACATAGTAAGCACTTAACAAATGCCATAATTATATGCTCTACTCCTCAAAGCCAGAGAAATTTATAGAATACCCAATATGTGTTTAGTCCTGCTGTTAGTCCAGTGGAAAGAACATGGCTCTAGGGATTAGGACATTGACAACCTAGACATCTCTAAATGCAGGGAATGGATTCTGGGGAGATGGATTTGGACTGAAGAACCATCTAGGGATTCTCTAAGGAGGCCAGACCAGGCAAGAATCCTGAAATGTACTTTGCCAAGAATGGTGGCAAGGACCATGGCACTGGTTCATTACACAACCACATGAGATTCCTGAAAGTGGGAAAGGAAGTGGAAAAGAGGGCTTAGTCAGGGAAGGAGGAAATGTGCCTTCGAAAAGGCTATGAATGTGGAAAGAGTAATTGTCTGTCAGATATGAAGAGGGAGGGTGTTCCAGGCAAGAGGCAGGATGTGGGCAAGAAGTCAACAGCGAGCTAGATGAGATCAAGGTAGAGTGAGTAGGTTGGCTTTAGGGGAGCGAAGTGTGTGGGCTGGGTTGTTGTAGAAGAGCAACAAGGTGATTGAATGCTTTAAAACTGATTGTAAGGTGTTTCTGTTCCATGCAGAGGTGGATGGCAACCACTGGATGTTCTTCATGAATGGGAAAACCTGGGTTGTAGAAAGATTTTCTGTAGAAAAATGATCCAGGCAGCAGAGTAAAGTATGGGCCGGAATGGTGAGAGACAGAAGGCAGGAAAAATCAGCAAGGAGGCTGATACAGTAATCCAGGAGGGATAGGATAAATGCTTGGATTAACATGGTAACAGTTTGGATTTAGAGGAAAGGGCAGATTTTAACAATAATAGTAATTATGGTATTTGTTAAGCGTTTACCATGTGCCAGGCACTATACTAATCTCTGAGGTGGACACAGTCCCTATCCTGCATAGAGTTTACAGTCTTAATCCCCATTCTACAGATGAGGTAACTGATGCACAGAGGAGTGGATTGACTTGCCCCAGGCCACACAGTTGACAAATGGCAGAGACGGTATTAGAACTCATGACCTTCTGACTCTCAGGCCAGTGTTCTGTCCACTATGCCATGCTGTTCCTCTTTGGTTGAATCAGAGACATGAGTCAAAGATAACACCGTGTTATGGATTTATGCAACCGGAAGGCTGGTGATGTCTACAGTGATGGAAAAATCTTGGGAAGGACAGCGTTTGGGTAGGAAGATAAGGAGTTCTGTTTTGGACACGTTGAGTTTGAGGTGTAGGCAAGACATTCAGGTAGAAATGTCTTGAAGGCAAGAGGAAATGTGAGACTGCAGTGAGGGAGAAAGAGAGAAGGATTGGTTGTGAAGAACCATCAAAAACATCTTCATTAAAGTATTACAAATAAGTAAACATGAGAAGGTAATCTTAAACTTTTAAAAATCAGTTTTCCCTAAAATTCAAATGATTATAAAAGGCCAAAAACACCATAATTTTATGAATTCTAGAGAACACAAAATTAGCATTGCCTATCGTGCATGGACCCATTATAAATGATTCATTAGTGCTCCAGGATGAATATCTCTCATAGTTGCTCAGAACTTTTAATGAAAATTAAATTCCCCTTTAAACAATTTCTATATTATTTTCTTTAATCCATACCTAAAGAATAATACTGATTGAGCTATAGAAAGAGATAGGAAAAATATCCAGTCATTGTAGATAAAATAGAAAGTGCTACTCTTTTGGGTTTAAAAACTATTTTTAGTTATTCCAATTAAATGATATGTTATTCCTGGGTATTAACAACAGCATTTATAGTATATCTAAATATCTAACAGTATATTTTCACAATTTCATATATATTATATATATATATATATATATCAATCATAATAATTCAACAAAATTATTCAGTCATTATAATATAGAACATTAATAAGATTACTTAGAAATGCATTTCCTCATCTGTAAAACTGGGATAAAATACCCATTCTCCCTAACATTCTCCTTAATAAGTCTTAGAGAGCTAATCAATACCTCAGTATGTTCTAGAACATGTAGATGTTCTGCAAAAGACACTTTATACAAAGACATTCCTTATTAAAATGTCTGCTTGAAGTTTTTTTTGCTGTTTTGATTTAATACTGTCATAAAGTCTTTCCTAGTAGGAATATTAACTGTCTTTTGGGCCTCACATTACTCACTGAAGTTTATAGATGATACTCTATCATTTCGATTCTCTGACTCCGGAACGACACATTAATTCACCGAAGCCATTCACTAGTAAATAAAAATACATTAGTGACAATTCTGTATTCACTGAATTCCATACACTATAGGTTTTACATACTGTATTGATAACCACATTGCAAAAATGATATGGAAAATTATCTATTCCTATTTATTCCCCGTACTTTGTTCTTTCTATGAATGACTGTCACAGAGCAGCTTGGTGGTGCTCAGGTATAGAGAGGCAGCATTTACAAGATTTTACTTGACTATGTTATAATAAACAGTTGGGCACTAAGAACAGAGAAATAGATGTCTTTCATGATGAATGCAAAGGCTGATCATAGAAAATTTCTGATTCCTTGGTATTTTTTCTCATTTTAGTTCAGGAAACAGAAGCCTAATGGTCAACTTAATAGCACTTAAAAATGTGAAGTATATTAAAAATCAATTGAATGTACTTATTGAGCACTTTGTGCAAATCTCTGCACTAAACCCTTTAAAAGAGTAAAATCAAAGTAAGAGCTCACAATCAATTGGGGAAGAAAGGCAGCTCAAACTTGGTACATACAGAGGGAGGAGGAAAAGCGTAGCTACAACAGGAAATAGCAAGAATATACAAACATAAATAAGTGATAAATGGATTACATAAATCAACATATATAAATGCTGTTTGGCTGTGTATACTTATGTGCTCAGTGGACAGGGACCAGCTATTTTCTAATTCACTGATGAAGAACAAGAGGAAATAAACCTAAACTCACTCTTCTGAAGGATTTGGGCTAAATATGAGGGACATATGCATATATTTTTAAATCCTGAAAACGTCAAAAACACAGCAATGGGTTACTAAGGGAAATGGTGGAATCACCTACCAAACTTTCAGAAGATATTATCATTTTCTGGGTTGATTTGAGCATGATCCTGTTTGACTTTTTGGGATGCTTTCAGTCACCTAGCTTGATACATTGATGATTATAATAAACCTAACATCTTTTGGCTTGTTTTAATTCCTTTACTGAGAGGTTACTTTCTGATGTGAGGTCATCACCAACTGTTCACCTCCACAGTCAAAAGTTATCTAAGAAGGCTAAACATAAACCTGTTCTGGGGAGAATATGTTTTTATGTAGTGTTTTTAGTTGATTTTATACAATTTATCATTCCATCAAAAACTGAGCAAAGCTCCTTGTCAATAAAGAATGTATTATTTCAGTGGAGAAAAAGAGCATAGATATAATTTTATAAATTCATAAAACTTATAAAAGTGTTGATAGAGGGGAGAAAATAACCATATTCTGAAATAGAACTAAAAGTGGTATGACAACTAGAAAATCCCACAAAAATAATTAAAATAAGAAATATACTAAAGCAGAATCAATAGCTCAATTTGTTAGGATTAATAGTATATGTCACATCATTTAATGTTACAATCTAAACGCAATACTCTGTGGTTAGATATTTCTTCCTATGTTAATCCTGGAACAGTGATATTTTTGGCTGGTTGTTCTGAGAACCCTGTCAAATACAAGCACTAAAGAGCAAGAGAAATAGCTTGGACTTTGGAACATTGCATTTATGAATCTGCTAGAGTTACAGTTTTAATTTTCTCTTCTAACTGTAATTATAGTTAAATCTGATTCTATGGGGAGCCGGTCCGAAATTAAAATGCTCTTCCAAGTAAGGTAAATTAACTCTTTCATGGTAATAATCTTTAGAAAATATCCCACTGTATTTATAGTATCTGTGGTGCTCAGACCACTGTAGAAATTTGAAGAAAGAAATATTACCAATAATTAAGTGGCTTCAAATTTCCATCATACAGCTGTAAATTCATCTCTAGATTGCAAACTCATTGTGTGCAGGGAAGGTGCCTTCCCAACTCTGTTGTACTGTAATCTTCCAAGTGCCTAGTACAGTGCTCTGCACATAGTAAGCACTCAATAAATACCATTGATGTGATAAAACCAATGTATTATCTCTCTCTAGCCTGTAAACTTGTTGTGGGCAGGAACTGTGGCTGTTTATTATGTATTGTACTCTCCCAAGCACTTAGTACAGTGCTCTGCACACAGTCTTGTCTTATGCCATCAAGTCATCTCTAATCCATAGCGACTCCAGGGACATAACTCTCACAGAACCCCCCACCTCCAAATGCAATCATTCTGGTAGTATATCCAAAGAGTATTTTTGGTAAAAATATGGAAGTGGTTTACCATTGTCTTTTCCGCAAAGTAAACTTGAGTCTCCAACCTCGACTCTCTCCCATGCCACTGCTTTCCAGCACAGGAGAGTTGTGTCTTGAGGCAGATTGCCTCACCCGCTAGCCACTGGCCAACCTAGGAATGGATCGGGTATGCCTCTGCTAGACTCTCCCTCCTGCAGCTGAGACTGGTAGAGTACTGCAAACTCTCCAGGTACAATTCTGAAAGGGGGGATCTGCACTCAGTAAGCACTCAATAAACATGACTGAATAAATGAATGCTATGGATGGTGAGAGCCTATCCACTCCATTTCACATTTTAATCTTTCCTTGTAAACATTTTCTAGACTGTGAGCCCACTGTTGGGTAGGGACCGTCTCTATATATTGCCAACTTGTACTTCCCAAGCGCTTAGTACAGTGCTCTGCACACAGTAAGCGCTCAATAAATATGATTGAATGAATGAATGAATTTTAATCTGAATTCCTTGGTTTCAGGTATTCTTTAGGACATGGAATAATAATAATGATAAGTGTGGTATTTGTTAAGCACTTACTATGTGCCAGGCACTGTATTAAGTGCTAGGATAGAGACAAGGTAATTTTGTTGGACTCAGTCCCAGTCCCACATTGGGCTCACAAGTCTTAATCTCCATTTTACAGCTGAGGTAACTGGGACACAGAGAAGTGAAGTGACTTGCCCAAGGTCACACAGCAGACAAGTGGTGGAGGCAGGATTAGAACCCAGGTCCTTCTGACTCCCAGGTCCATTAGAAATGGTAAACTCCTTGAGGGCAGGGGGTGTGTTTACCAACTCTATTGTACCGTATTCTCCCAAGTGCTTAATGCAGTGTTCTGCACACAATGCTCAATGAATGCCATTGATCGATTAATTATGATATTCAGAATTATGTTCACTCTTGACCATTCAGAGGTGGATTCGTTGAATGTCAGCAATGCAGGGAGTCTTCTTTCCCTCTAGATGTTATGCTTTGGGTCCACCTTATTAATCATTAGAATACCCATCAGAAGAAAGATGGGAAATTCAAATCCATAGTACTACTTAGCAGGTTCAGTAGTTGAGTTCCAATTAGTCGATTTATCAGGTTTATATCTATCAATCCATTTAATCTAAATTGCATACTAATATGCAAATGAAAAACACTGGCAACAGCACTGATGTTCTTGCTTTTAATGGCCCATTAGGAAAGCAATATTTACAAAGCAAACTGTGTTTGATCTAAATTACTCTTTGAAAGATTAAGGCATCTAACCATCTGCCCCAAAAGTTAGGTCCTAGTTCAAAAAACAAACTTTCTAAATTCATCTTTTTTTCCCTCATCTTCACTCAGGCAGTTCATTATCCCTTCTGCATCTCTGTCTCTCTCAGCCACGCAGCCAAGGGTGAAAAATGTCCATAGAAGACCTGGCATCCCCTGCCCCTGGACTTCAGCCCTCTTCCAGGTCTCTGAAATTAAGTGCTCAGCTCAAAGCACAGCCAAGTCCTTTTCTCTAAAGCTGTTTTGACAGAGAGCTGGATGTGCATTCTTAAACTTTCCCATCACCAGCCAACGTTCTCAGTTCGGTACTAGTGGGTTTGATAAGATTGGATTTTCGCTCGAACAGATTCGCTTACTCGGAAAAATATTTAGTGAATAATAAACTAATTGACTCTTCACTCTGAGTACTGTGATTTTCTGGGTAATTTCCTGGACACTCCAGAGGAGACCTGTAATAATAGATGCTGGATTTAGCAAGAGGATGGGATGGGATTGGGTAAAGATAACAAAACATAGACTACTAGGAGTTTAATCTTTCCTCTTGGAACTTCATTTTTCCCATTTTCCCTTTCTTTCTTACAGCCTATCTTCCTCTCCCCTGCTCCAAACTGGGTGGCAGAGGCTGTTTTCTGATAGTTCTGTCACCCTCATTTTTCATTACTCTGAGTCTCAGCTGAGTTCATGTTGCCTGCAAGGTTTGGGAAGGGCTGGGAACTGAGTACCAGTGAAAGAAAAATCACATCCATGAGGCAGAGAAAGAATATTTCTGATCCATGCTCAGTAGCTCACCCCTAGCCGAATGCTGCTAATTGGAGCAACTAAAGAAAGGAAATCAGACCGAAGGCCTGCCAAACCCTGCAGAACCTTGCTGGAGGGGAGACAGAGAGTAGAGTGGACTTGCTCCTGAACTACTGAGGGCAGGACTCAGGGACATTTCAAGGGGAAAAGTGACATCGCAGAGGACTCGAGAGAGGAGAACAAGGATGAAAAATAAAGAGCAGCTTCCGATTGTTACCACCGTGTAAATAGCTGGCATATTTAGGGAGCCAAAAAACATTTCATCTCTTTCTTGCATGATTAAGAGATGCTTCATTCTGTGCAGTAATTTGCCGCCTGGAGGGGGTAAAGTACTTTTATGTTCTCTGTAAGAATTTGAGGATCGCTGTAATCTGGGGCAACATAAAGAAAAGTCTTTAGTAGCTGTGAACCAGGGCTGATAGTAGGATACCCTCCCATTTTTGATGACAGTCAATATAAATCCAGTTCTTTCTTTTTAGGGCTGAGCTTGGAGAGAGACAGCGAGAGAGAGAGAGGGAGAGAGAAAGAGAGAGAGCGAGAGAGAGAGTGTGATTACATGACACAAATTGTCTCAAAATGAGTCTTGTGGTTTGACTCCTTACCACTGGCTTTAAAGCACTCAATCATCTCTCCCCACCCTAATTGACCTCACTGATCGCGTACTACAGCCCAGCCCACACACTCTACTTCTCTTGCACCAGGTTACACACTGTCCCAATCTCATCAATCTCACTGCTAACCCCTTCCCCACATCCTCCTCCTGGCCTGGAACTCCCTCCCCCTCTATATAGGCCAGACCACCACTCTCTCCATCTTCAAAGCATTATTAAAGTCACATCTCCTCCAAGAGGCCTTCCCCGATTGAACCCTATTATTCCCTGCTCACTCTCCCTTCTGAGTCATCTAGGTCCTTGGATCTGTGACCTCTGGACATTTGATATTCACCACCCCCCCCAACCCCACAGCACTTAGAGAAGTAGTGTGGCATAGCAGATAGAGCACAGGCTTGGGAACCAGAAGGTCGTGGGTTCTAATCCAGGCCTTGCCCCTTGACTGCTGAGTAACCTTGGGCAAGTCACTTCACTGTGCCTCAGTTACCTTACCTGTAAAATGGCAACTGAGACTTTGAGTCCCATATGAGACAGGGACTATTTGCTTGAATCCACTCCAGTGCTTAGAACAGTACCTGGAACATTGTAAGTGCTTAACAAATACTATAATAATTATTATTATGTACACATCTTTAAATTATATGTTATAAATTATTTATTCATACTGATGTCTGTCTCTCCCTCTGCACTATAAGCTTATTATGGTCAGGGATTGTGTCTGCTAATTCTATTGTACTCATCCAAGTATTTAGTACAGTGCTCTGCATGGAGTAAGCGTTCAATAAATACCATTGATTGATTGATTGGAGTTGTTCTAAGGAGAGTTATAAATTGGTGGGATTCTGCTCCTTCAGATACCTGAAAAAATAAGCTTCAAGGGGAGAGTGTACAGGTCAAGCTGAGGAGGAGGAATAATTTCAGTAGACCCTCACCCTCCCTACCTGCTTGCTATCAGGGGTACAGGGAAACTATTTGCCAGCAGCCACAGAGGCGACTGTGGTGGAGGTGACAGACTGAAGGATATATCCTGTTTACAGCAAAAAGTTAGGCTGCTTGGATATTTCTGGAAGTGAATCATAATCATCATTTTTTTATTAGGCATTTAGAATATACCAAACACCATGCTGGGTAGATACAAGATCACCAGATTGGACATAATCCTTGTTTCACAAAGGGCTCAGAATCAAAGTCGTAGAGAGAACAGGTATCTTAGTCTCATTTTACAGATGAGGAGACTAAGGCCAACAGTGGTTGAGTGACTTGCCCGAGGTCACACAGAAGTCCACTCCCATAGTCACACAAGCCTACCAATTCTCCAGCCTATGCTCTTTCCATGGGGTACTGTCTACTTTTGTTTCTTAAACACACGAGTGCACTGTTTTGTTTTGCTTTTTTAAAAAAGACAATATAGATCAAAGCATTCACCCCTGCTTTTGCTAGCTTATTCTCTAATTTCCTGTATTCATTTTCTGTTGTCTTGTTTCTCCTGTTACTTTCCTTTCCTGCCTCCTGCCTTTCTTCCTCAATTATATCTTTTCCCATTCCTTCCTTGAGTGGATCCAGCTGTGTCTGTGGTACTGGAAGATGAGCAAAATATGAATGTTCAGAATGAAATATATTGTGCATTTTCATGTTCCCTCACATCTGGGTGGCCAACCAACAGTCATAAACATACACAAACAGATATCTTTAACTTGGTACCATCATCTCTATTTCCAAATCGTATCTTTTCACAGAATCTGTAAGATCATTTGGAAACAGAGTGCAAGGAAAGGGATGAGGGAGAGTAAAGAGCACAAATGGCCTGTAGCAGATCCTACAATGGCGGGTAATACCAGTATATAAAAAAGTCCTGCAGGAAATAGAACTGGTTTTGCTGGATAAATGCTATTATCCTTCAGTTTCAGGCAGGAATCGAGGACAAATATGTGAACGGTGTTGGGGAAAACAGAATTAATTGATTTAGTAAAGTAGCACACACAAAAGAAAAACAAATTAAATGCACAGGGCAAATGTTCAAGTCATGAAGTAAAATCATGTTCCCCAAATAATTAAGGCCAAATTTCATTCCATGGAACTATATTACAAAGATCCATATCCAGGACTAAAATACAATTTTACTTTAGATAATGAAATACAGACATGAACATGTATGCATTATACATGTTAAAAACTACTTAGTTAATCTATCAACCAATCATTGATATTTATTGAGCAATTACCATGTGCACAGCACTGAACAAAGCATCTGGGAGAATACGATGTGGAGTGGGGAAACAAGATCCCTGATCACAAGGAGCTTATAGTCTAGAGTGGGAGACAAGCATTAAAATAAATCACAGATAGGGAATATAGCAGAGTGTAAGGATGTTTGTTGTGGTGGTTGGGGGTACAGTGATTAGGGGTACAAGAGTACAGATTGCGTGGTGTAGTGGATAGAGCATGGGCCTGTGAGTTATGAGGTAAGGGGTTCTAATCCCGGCTCCACCACGTCTTTGTTTTGTGGCCTTGGGCAAGTCACTTCACTTCTCTGGGCCTGTCACCTCATTTGTAAAATGGGGATTGAGTCTGTGAGCCCCACGTGGGACAGGGTCTGTGTCCAACCTGCTTTGATCATATCCACTCCAGAGCTTAGTATAGTGCCTGGCACATATTAAGTGCTTAATAATTACCATAATAATAATCATTATTATTAGGGGGTGCAGAGCTAAGTAGCACAGGAGGGAGGGTGAATAGGGGAAATGAGGGCTTAATCAGGGAAGGCCTTTTAGAGGAGATCGGATTTAAGAAAGGCTATGAAGTGGGGAGAGTGGTATTCAGTCACATGAGAAGCAGCATGGAGTGAGATGCAGCATGGCATACTGGATAGAGCACATGCCTGAGAGAAGGTTTTGGGTTCTAATCTTGGCTTCGCCATTTGTCTGCTGTGTGACCTTGGGCAAGTCACTTTACTTCTCTGGGCCTTAGTTCCCTCCTCTGTGAAATGGGGATTGAGACTGTGAGCCCCACGCTGGGGAGGGACTGTGTCCAACCTGATTTGCTTTCATCTACCCCAGTGCTTCTCCTCCAGGAGGCCTTCCCGGACTGAGCCCCTTCCTTCCTCTCCCCCTCTCCATCCCCACCCCATCTTACCTCCTTCCCTTCCCCACAGCACCTGTATATATGTATATATGTTTGTACATATTTATTACTCTATTTATTTGTTCATTTTACTTGTACTTATCTATTCTATTTATTTTATTTTGTTAATATGTTTGGTTTTGTTCTCTGTCTCCTCCTTCTAGACTGTGAGCCCACTGTTGGGTAGGGACTGTCTCTATATGTTGCCAACTTGTACTTCCCAAGTGCTTAGTACAGTGCTCTGCACACAGTAAGTGCTCAATAAATACGATTGATTGATTGATTAATTGATTGCTTAGTATAGTTCCTGCCACATAGTAAGCACTTAACAAATGTCATAATTATTATCATTATTATTATATGAATAAGGTGGGTGTTCCAGGACAGACGAAGCAATGTGAGCAAGGAGTCAGTGTCAAGAAAGATGAGATCAAGGTACAGGGAGTAGATTGGTATTAGAGGAGTAAAGTGTGAGGGTTAGATTGTAGTAGGAGATCAATGAGATCATATAGGAGAGGGAAAGCTGATCTGATTGAATGGCTTAAAACTAACGGTAAGGAATTTATGTTGAGGTATGTTAGTTGGATTTGGGATATCTAGACTATAGAAGAATGATCCAGGCAGCAGAGTGAATCAATCAATTAATCAGTGGTATTTACTGAGCACTTACAATGTGGAGAGCACTGCACTACGTGCTTGGGCCAGAAAAATACAACAGAATTAGCAGACATGTTCCCCACCCACAACAAGCTTTCAGTCTAGAGAAGTATAGACTGGAGTGGGAAGAGACAGGAAACAGGGGGGTCAGAAAGGAGGATGTTAATTGATTGTTGCAGTAGCCAAAACTAGATGAGATCAGTGCTGGGAGGCCTCAAGCTTCTTATAAACAGGAACATACCTACCACTTTTCTTACCCTTCCAAGCTCTGAATACAGTGCTCTGCTCACAGAAAGTGCTCAGTAAATATCTTTGATCAGTGTGGAAGCAGTTTGGGTGGAGAGGACAGGACAGCTTCTAGAGGTATTGTGAACATGACAGGCTGAATGTGTGGTGTAAGAGAGATGGGTCGAGGACAATGCCAAGATAATGACCAGGTTGTAAGACAGGGAGGATGGGGGTGTAGATGGATGATAGTGGGAAGATGAGAAGTTCTGTTATGCTATAGCACAGTTCTACATTTAACAATACTGTATTCAATATTTCTCACATATAAATATATTTCTCACATATAAGTTCCTTTGGAATAAAAATTATCAGGCTCAATATTGAGAATTAATAAATAATATCATAAATATTTTCTACACTTATAAAACTTCAAAAGCTTAGAGCCAAAATACAATAAAGTTGAAGTGTAGAAAATCAACAGAGCTAAGGTTTTTTATTCCAAGTTTTTGCTAACAGGTGACTTTCTTGAATGGCATACAAAGAGTAAGGGATTCAATGACATCTCTGAAAAGGAGACGCAATGAAAAAAGAACAGCATAGAAAAAAAAAAAGAAAACAACAAGCCCAAACCTTTATGTGGATGCAACATGGGATGACTGGGTGATTTTTAGATGGATAATGAACACTCACCACCCTGTGGCTCAAGGCTGGTCTAACTTCTTGCCCAGTGGGAATGCTTCTATGCCATTCAAGATCAAATTGTACATGCAAGTTATTTGTAATAGAACATTGAATAGCCAATGGAGGCAAACCCAGTATGTGGTTTCTGTTAAAAAAACATCTGAAGCAATAGGGAACCCATTCTATCTCCTAAACAAACACCACACTGAATAACAAAAGACATAACAGAACTGTGAAATTTCCCCACTTACTGGAAATCTCAAGAACCATGGGCTTGAGAAGATTATCCAGAACATGATAGAAAATAATTATTTTAAATAGCACTTGGGATCACAGTATCCCTGACCAAGGATCATACCTGAATGCTAACAAAGCCCACTTGATTGAATTATGTTGTTCATGTTCTGGTAACTCTTGCTTGTCCAGTAGCTGTTTATTCAGTTTGGGGATTTCCAGAATCTCACACTTCTTTACTTTTTCCTCTGGTTGACTGCTCTTTGATCATATCAATATTGACTAACAAGGAGAGGTAGTAGGGTTGGAAAAAAGGCACGAGGGAACTCCAGTAACCCTGAATATTTGGGCACTTGTCTGAATTATGCCTGGGCATTACTATGGCTTGTAATTCAATCACTCAATCAACTGTAGTTACTGAGCACTTATTATGCACAGAGCACTGTGCTAAGCACTTGGGATAGTACAATACACCAGAGAGGGTAGATAGATTCCCTGTCCACAAGGTAATTTACAGTTTAGATGGAGGGATAGACATTAAAATTAATTACAGATAATACATAGGTGGTGTGGAGCTGAGGGTGGGGTGAATAAAGGGTACAAATCCAAGTTTAAGGGTGACACAGAACAGGGAGGGAGTAGGAAAAATTAGGGCTTTAGTTGGGGAAGTCCTTTTTAAAGAGATATGATTTTAGTAAGGCTTTGAGGGTGGGGAAAATGATCACCTGTCAAATATGAAGGGGGCGGGACTTCCAGGTCATAGGCAGGACACGGCCAACAGATTTGTGGCAAGATAGCTGAGATCAAGGTACAGTGAGTAGATTGGCTATAGAGAAGCAAACTGAATGTTGATAGTGTGAAGATGAGGTATCTTTTTGTTGTTGTTTTTTAAAGAGAATTCTTAAGTGCTTGTTATGTGCCAGGTACTGTATTAAGTGCTGGAGTATATACAAGATAATCAAAATAGACACTGTCCATGTCCCACATGGGACTCACAGTCTTAACCCTCCTTTTACAGGTAAGGCAGCTGAGGCACAGAGAAGTAAAATGACCTGTCCAAGATCACACAGCCGACAAATGGCAGTGCCAGAATTAGAACACAGGTCTTTCTGACTCCCAGTCCTGCGCTCTATCTACTAGCCCATACCATTTCCTTGTTGGGACACATCAAGTTTGAGGTATTGGCATGAATCTCTCCTTGAGCTGAAGCTCCTTTAAAGCTAGTCTGCATTTGTAAGTGATCAGCTACACTAGACTGAGGAATTATTTGGCTTTCTATACATCCAGCACTGTTCTAAACACTGGGGAAGATACAAGTTAATCAGGTTGGACAAAGTCCCTGTCCCACATGGAGCTCACAGTCTAAGTACTAAGCACTGCACTAATCAGGATGGACACAGTTCCTTTCCCACATGGGGTCAGCAACCCCTGTCGCAAGGGAGGATTTAAAAGGGAGAAATAGTTAGATTTTATCCATTGCAGCTCCTAATTGATGCTATGGATGCAGTCGGCAACCTTTAATGCTCAGCTCCTGGAGCTTCAATAAATTTGAGTTCTACAGGGTCCAGGGATTTCTGACGGCATCTTTGGCAGGCTCAAATGCCTATGGAGACTTGCTCAGAGCAATCTGGTCAGTCCACCGGTGTGAACACCTTATGGTGGTAATATATCCACCCTTGCCAAACTCCTAGTGCAATTATCTGCCCACATGGGCACTCAAAATGTACTATTAAACTGGCTGATTTACTAAGTGAAGCCTGAGGTCAATTTTGGTGCCTTTGAGCACTCTGGAAGCCATTCGTTAAACGAGTCCAATGGGACTCCTAGGATGCATCAGTTGACGTGGGGCTGGACATCGGGGGGCAGTAAGTGCTTAGTACTGTGCTTTGCACACAGTAAGCTTTCAATTAATATGATTGAACGATTGAATGAGGGGGCCAGACCTTAGAATGGAAAGGTCTCAACATTCCATCAGTTAGTTATGTTGGGAAAGTTGGAAGAGTTGGACCAGGGGTCGGACAAGAGCCCTGTGGATGTGCTTATTTTGTTCAATTTTGCCTGCTACAGTTCCTTGTGTTTGTGCTTTATCCTTTTAGATTGTGAGCCCCATGGAGACCATGGATTGGGTGGAATTAACCTTCATTCCCACAGTGCTTCATATGCTATATTTAACAAATGCTACTACTGATTGACTGATGAATTGCCTCAGATAAATGAAAATAAGAAGCAGCATATCCTAATGGATAGGGCATGGGCCTGGGTGCCAGAAAGACATGGGTTCGGACCCCAGCTCTGCCAACTTGTCTTCTGTGTGACCTTGACAAGTAACTTAACTTCTCTTGCCTGTTACCTCTTCCATTAAGGGGGATTAAGACTGTGAGGTTTATGTGGGATGTGGTCTTTGTTCAACCTGATTTGCTTTTGTATCCACCTCAATGCTTAATACAGTGCTTGCCACATAGTAGTGCCTAACAAATACCACAATTATTATTATTATTAATCTGAAGGTGAGCACATTTTATGTAATATGATAAATATTAATAACAATAGAAGTCCCCAATTTCAGTCTCAATTCATAATAATTATCTTGAAATCAAAATAATGAGGACACTAGACTATAAGCTCACTGTGTGCAGGGAACATGTTTACCAATTCTGTTGTATTGTACTCACCCAAGCACTTAGTACAGTGTTCTGTACATGGTTGTGTTCAATAAATACCATTGACGGTGATGATGATCAATCAATCAATCAATCAATCGTATTTATTGAGCGCTTACTATGTACAGAGCACTGTACTAAGCGCTTGGGAAGTACAAATTGGCATCACATAGAGACAGTCCCTACCCGATAGTGGGCTCACAGTCTAAAAGGGGGAGACAGAGAACAGAACCAAACATACCAACAAAATAAAATAAGTAGGATAGAAATGTACAAGTAAAATAAATAAATAAATAAATAAACAGAGTAATAAATATGTACAACCATATATACATATATACAGGTGCTGTGGGGAGGGGAAGGCGGTAAGGCGGGGGGATGGAGAGGGGGACGAGGGGGAGAGGAAAGAAGGGGCTCAATCTGGGAAGGCCTCCTGGAGGAGGTGAGCTCTCAGCAGGGCCTTGAAGGGAGGAAGAGAGCTAGCTTGGCGGATGGGCAGAGGGAGGGCATTCCAGGCCCGGGGGATGACGTGGGCCGGGGGTCGATGGCGGGACAGGCGAGAGCGAGGTACAGTGAGGAGATTAGTGGTGGAGGAGCGGAGGGTGATAACCTGTTACTTTATATTCCATGTTTCAATTAATCATGGGATGGTTATAGTTTCATTACAGCTTATTTATTTAGAATTTGCTTTTGGAAAATGCTTATATTTTAAATATAGTGATAAACTGTGGTCATAAAGTGTGGTTCAGAAAGCTTCCATTCTATTATTGAGTCTCTAGACCTAATCCTCACTTCCATCTCTCAAACCCAGCCCTGTCAGAGATGGAAGGGGTGTGACAACTGTGATAACAACAGAAAACATCAATCAATCAATCAATCGATGGTATTTACTGAGGGCTTATTTGTTGATGCCAAATGAAATGAATAGCCATTGGAGGATTTGGAGAAGTGGTAAGACATGTTTCTATTGCTTTTTATCTCTCATTCCATTTTCTGTTCTCTCTGCATCTGAGTCTGGTTTTCTGTCTTTCCAAGTCACCCCTGACTAGATGTCCTCTTGCCTGACTTCCTTCCATCCCTACAAGTTTTTGTCCATAATCTCTGACCCCTGGAATTCTGCAATCTGTCCTACATTGAGCATCCATAATAATGGTCACTGTAAGCATGAGGGAAAAGAATTCCTGAAAAAAAAAAACATAAAAAAACTTTGGGCTACAATTTGAGGACAAAAAATAATGAACTCCCCATAATTGTAGCCTGGAACATGCAATTCAGGCATTTTTTGTTACTGCATAGCATAGTCTGGATAGAGAGGAAGCTTGTCAAAGTTTCAGAGAAGGGAGCGGCAGCTATACCCACAGTCTAGGTATAGAAAAAGAAAAGAAATGAGGAATTTTAATATTTACCAGTAATATGAGTGCACACTTTTCTCTGCTGAATTCGTTTTTTGGATGGATTTCTTTCCCCAGACTAAAAATACAGCCCACAAAATCTCTGTACATCTTGATCAAAGGACTGACTGACCGACCCCTGCCTGAACCTTAGCTTTGAAGTAAAATTATAATTGACTTGTTTGCATTTTTTCCAGTGTAAGAAAAAAGTCCTTTGTCAGGTTAAACTTCAAATAGAAATTGCAACAACTCATCCATATTTCATGCTTTTTACAATCCCTCCGCAAGCCAACAGAAACAGGCAAATCTTATTTTTCACTGAATTATCTACTTTGCTCACCTTCAGTGAAACTTCATACCTTGACGTTAACTTCTGCTAAACCTGAAGTCAGACATGTCTTTAAGCCAGAGGTAACTCGTCTCTTCTGTGGGGCCACATGTTAAAGAAAGTGTCTTAGATATTTCTTAAAATAGACAGGAAAAAAAATCTCTCTCTGTGGCCCATACCTATCTGTTGCCATTTCAGGGAATCAGTGTTTGAGATTCACTTCCTGGCCCCCCTTGTAACCAGGAGATGATCTGTCATTGTTCTTGTGTGGACCTGATAAGTCTCCATCAATTAAAAAAAAAGAAGTTCTCTCACACCACTGAGCCACTCTTGAGGTGAGCTCCCTTTTGTGCCATTGTAATTATGACAGGAACTCCATTCCAGAGTTGGGGAAATAGGACACTGCCAGAAGTGTCTTAACTAGTTGTTTTTAATCTTCTCCTTCCATGCAATATATCATCCACAGAAAGAGGATATTCAGCCATGAGAGTTGTGCTACTTAATTGGAAGAAACATTCGCTAACATTCCAAAACAATAAAATAAAAATGAGTGGGCCTCATTTATATGAGAAATGGGGTCCAGGTTACATCTTGCTACTCTAAGGCAGTATGGTCCAATCTCAGGCCCAAGGATAGTGTCATACATTTATTTGCAAGAGAAATCAACTGTTTTATAAAAGATAGGGCAAAAAAATCATAGTAATAAAAAAAGTTTGACTGAACATTTATAATAATATCCAAGTATTTATTTGAGTTGAGGTGAACAAAAACAGAGGACTATAATTCATTCTGTTGTATTTACTGAGCCTGAAGTCCACATCCCTGAGGCTTATAGGTGCTATGGATTCTAGGGATACCCTGTCCTCAATATATTTTGCTTAGGTTCCTCGTGGGAATGAACTTTTTTTCATTCCCTTGATGATATTTTGTAGGTGGCAAGTTACTTGAAGGCAGGTCCCACAGCAGTCAAATCAGGAGAATTTAGTGAGTGCTTACTGTGTGAGCACTGTACTAAGTACTTGAGAGAGTAAAATAGAATGTATAGGTGACCAACATGATCCCTGGCCTCAAGGTACTTAGAGTCTGGGAACTACAATCAGTAGACATTTAAAAAATGTTCTGAAGATGGTGGTGATGATGATGCTAAAGCTCTTCTCTAGGATGGAGATAGTAATTAGAAGAGTCATTAGGGAGGCTACTGGGTGTTTCTACAATAGCAGAGACTAGTTAAAAGGAGAAAACAGAAGCCAGGTTGTGAAGGCAGAAACTCCTCATCATCGGCTTCAAGGCTCTCCATCACCTCACCCCCTCCTACCTCACCTCCCTTCTCTCCTTCTACAGCCCAGCCCGCACCCTCCGCTCCTCTGCCGCTAATCTCCTCACCGTGCCTCGTTCTCACCTGTCCCGCCATCGACCCCCGGCCCACATCATCCCCCCCGGCCTGGAATGCCCTCCCTCCCCACATCCGCCAAGCTAGCTCTCTTTCTCCCTTCAAGGCCCTACTGAGAGCTCACCTCCTCCAGGAGGCCTTCCCAGACTGAGCCCCTTCCTTCCTCTCCTCCTTATCCCCCTTTCCATCCCCCCGTCTTACCCCCTTCCCCACAGCACCTGTATATATGTATATAGTTTGTACATATTTATTACTCTATTTATTTATTTATTTTACTAGTACATATCTATTTATTTTATTTTGTTAGTATGTTTGGTTTTGTTCTCTGTCTCCCCCTTCTAGACTGTGAGCTCACTGTTGGGTAGGGGCTGTCTCTATATTTCTTGCCAACTTGTACTTCCCAAGCACTTAGTACAGTGCTGTGCACACAGTAAGCACTCAATAAATACAATTGATTGATTGATTGATTGAAGGAGAAAGGGAGAGAGAACGATGAGAGAAAGAGGGTTTAAAATGGAAACAAAAAAGATGTAGGGGAAAAGGAGATGAGAACAAGGACATTTAAGGAGAAAATATCAACAGAAATTCTAAGAGCACAGGAAATGCCATGATAGGATATTTTCAGAGGTGCCATTTCCAGATGTCCTCCAATGACTTATGTCTATATCTTTTAATATCCTTAACTTTTTTCCTTAGATTGTAACTTTTCCTCCAACCACCCTGTCACCAATAAATTCACTTTCTTGAACCTTTCTTGATTTTTTTTGACATTTTTTACCTGTCCAGTTTCCCAGGATAATTAATTTGACATACTTCTACCCTCTGGGTGAAGTTTCCTTTTGTCTGCTTTGAACCTACCACCTTCAAGAACAAAGAGTGCTCCTTTGTCCAGTTCTTTGGGGATTTGGTGAAACACAATAACAAGTTTGTCCTAGCCATATCCTCCATGATTTTGCAACTTTTCTCTTCTCTCAAACTCTGTTCTTTCCAGACTGAAGAGCTTTAATCTTTCCAGTCTATTTTCATGTGGGAACTGTTCAATCCCCTGATCATTTTGGGTAAGACAGGTTCAATTTTCTGACTTGCCAGATTGGGTCCAGACACACTCTGTTCGTCCCTGACAGACTGTCTGGACACGGTATGTGAGTGACTATTTAAATTTCAGTGATCAATGTCGTATTTATAGATGATTTGATTTTAGATGTTTCATTGCCAATAACTTGCTGCAGAGCCAGTGCTGAACAGTGCTCATTGCCATTTCCATAAAGAACAGCTCCATTAGTAGTTCATGCAAAGACTAGAATGATGAAAGTCTTTCAATCTAGTTTATGTAGTCACAAAAGAATAACTAGCACAATACTCTGATGATTTTCTGCCCCCAAAGAATTCTTGAGGACTGAAAAGGTATCACTGATTTTTTAATCATATAATTGACTTAAACTTAGATATGATTTTTTAATATAGTACATGAAATGCTCAGATATTCATGAAACCGTTGAAAGGAAAAGAAAGAAAAAAGTTGAAAGCACGTATTCCTTGTGGATCTTGACAGACAGCCTTTAGCAGCTAAGTGAAGAGAGTCTCTAGTGTTAGGTAAACTAGAATTCACCTGGTACAGAGTGTATGAAAGCCTGTCTGCTCCTGTTAAATTAAAATGTATGGAGCACAAATGGTCAAGGGTATAAAACTATGGCAGTTTGCAATCTATAATAAGTTGCAGTTTTAAATGCTTCTGACCTAAAGAAATTTCACTAAGTCCAAATATAAACAGGTTCTGGAAAAAATAAACCCAAAACATAATCACATTATAGCAATTGCCTAAGGAATGAGCATGGGGCTGGGAGTCAGAAGGTCATGGGTTCTAATCCCAGCTATGCCACTTGTCTGCTGTGTGACCTTGGGCAAGTCACTTAACTTCTCTGTGTCTCCATTCCCTCACCAGTAAAATGAGAATTAAGACGCTGAGTCTTATGTGGGACAGGAACTGTGTCTAACCCAGTTGTCTTGTATCTACCCCAGTGCTTAGAACAGTGCCTAGCACACAGTAAGTGCTTAACAAATACTGCTTTTATTATACCCTGCTCTAGACTGTATGCTCATTGTGGGCAGAGAATGTGTCTGTTTATTGTGGTATTGTACTCTCTCAAGTGCTTAGTGCAGTGCTCTGCACACAGTAAATGCCCAATAAATACAATTGAATGAATTATACTCCCTCTATTTTTGTTCACCTCAACTCAAATACTTAGATATAATTATAGATGTTCAGTCATTTTTTATTACTATGACATTTTTTTCCCTATGGCTTTTATAAAACAGTTGATTTCTCTTGCAAATAAATGTATGATGCAATTTCAAAATATCCACATATGGAAAATGATATTCTATCAGCTACTCTAAAGGATTACGACTTCCCATTATCTCAGTTTCTACGTCAGGAATTGGAAAAAAATGTGGACCTGTCTTAAACCAAATGTTCTTTATAATTCCACCATACAATATTATATTTCCTTCTATCATTTTAGATGATTCGGCAAGAAATCACTCAAAACATCAAATATTTGTTTCTGCAGAATTTACAGCCTGAAACCCCCAGTGTCTCTTAATATCTTGATTCACATAAATGACTAAAATGAAATACTAATCATTGTGAAACAGCTGTTTGTTTTTAGCTTATAAGTGACTTTGCATGCTCTGAGTTTGCCAGTGAATGACTACAAGCAGATAAAACAACAACAAGCACATAAATTTCCTAGTAAGCCAATTGATGAATACCGTTAACCTCAACAGCTACTCATTTCAACTAAGTAGAGCCCTAAGCTTGACCAAGTTTGACTATATTTTTTTCTGAAATTCTAGTAATCATATACAATGACTTTATGGTAAAAAGAGTCAATAATGTTAATAGTAAAATGTTGTATGTGACTTGCCAGAAAGATATATCACAAGGATTATCTTGTACAAAACTAAGAAGATTACAAGATAAATAATCCATGATGCACTTTAGAAAATAAAATTGAGTTTTAAGAAAAAATTTCAATTGCTTACTATACAAGTATCTTATCCTAGCTAAAGAAAGGATAATAAAAAAAAAATGAAACTACTGTGTGCAGCACATTGGTAGGTGTTGACATTATCATTCATTCTAAGTACTTACTGTTGACTTTATAAATTCTTGGACTGCTGTACTCCTCTATCAGAACTCCACTTTGCTGTAAGAAATGCAAAATAAATGATTATTTGTTAGGTGAATAAAATACAGGATATCATTTTAAGTTACAAATGTGATGACTTTATTTTAGTAATGATTTGTTCCCTGAAACTGTTATAGTTTCACTCCTGAACCATACTGTTTAGATGTTTAAATATAATGATTTGTTCCTATTTAAACATCTAAACAGTATGGTTCAGGAGTGAAACTATAACAGTTTTATTGCATTCTCCATTCACTGCTGATTGATGAGGGAAATATCTAGTTGTATATTTGCTCGTGATTCTGAGTAAACTCTGGTCTTTTCTGCACCTCAGTTTCTTGAGTGGAAAACAGGAGTAATGGTGATTCTACCTGAGAATAAAAAGCACCAAAAGAAAGATTCCACAAAATTGCCAAATATGATAACTGCATGGAAAATATATAATGGTTCACATTTTCTCCCCTTAACATAAGAAAAAAATGCCTTCCTATACCAGGCCAATGATTCATCCAGTTTAAGTATTCTGTCTCTGGCATTACGGTGCTCAGCACACAGTAAGCACTCAATAAATACCATCAGTTGGTGGATGAATTGGCAGAGACATAATAATAACAATAATTATGTTATTTGTTAAGTGTCTCCTATGTGCCATGCTCTGTATAAAGTGCTGGGGTAGATACAAGCAAATCGGTTTGGACACAGTCCCTGACCCACATGGGGCTCACAAGCTCAATCCACATTTTACAGATGAGGTAACAGGCACAGAGAAGTGAAGTGACTTGCTCAAGGTCACACAGCAGACAAATGGTGGAGCCAGCATTAGAATCCATGACCTCTGACTTGTAGGCCTGTGTTCTATCCACTAGGCCATGCTGATTCTCATGAAAGACATGAAAGGATACCTAGAAGAACAGTTTAATGATTAAGGATACACTCATCTCTCTCTCTCTTTCTCTCTCTCATAGTCCATTATGGATCTCCCATCCAAGAATAAACTAAACTCTTGAACATATCAATATTTTCTGCAGGTCCATTTTCTGTAATCGATTCTACGTAAGCATTGTTTTAGACGTTTTACTTTGGTATTTTATTACTTTAATCACACACTTCATATTTTTCACTAGAGCTGCTAACATTTAAATATGAATACAAAATGGGAAGTTGAAAGGCTCTTGGGAAGTTGAAAGGCTCTTGACAAATAGGGAAACACTAGTAACTGCTCTTTGGGCAATACAAATCTATTTGGAGCTCATTCTCCCTGACTTTGGATTCATCAGGGTATTTTTCTCTAGAGGATGTCTCTGTTGAAAACCCTAAATAATTGGGTGCCTGAATTTACTGGTTGGGTAATAGTGTGTAGCCATTCTCCCTGAAAAATTGCTGAAACCTTGGAAATATTTCTAAAGAGCAGTTGTAGCTTCTGAAAATTACTTTTCAATAGATGAATTTGAAACGTGTAAAGAAAATCACAAAAATTCAACCTATGTGTAACATGCCACTCTTATAAGTGTATTTATGTGGAAGAAACATCCAAATAGCAAATGAAACCTAAAACAAAGCCCTCGTTATAGTGAAAAAAAAATACAAATGAAATGGCTGTCCTCTATACATCCCATATACTCAAATTCCATGTTGCTGCTGTGCCCTTCCTGCTACCAGGAACATGTCTCCTCTTTTTAAATATTTTTATGGTATTTATTTTGTGCGGACACCTTACCAAGTACCGGAGTTAATACAAGTTAATTGGGTTGGTCATAGTGCCGGTCCCACAAAGGGCTCACATTCTTAGTCCCCATTTTAAAGATGAAGGAATTGAGGCACAGAGAAGTGAAGTGACTCATCCAAGGTCACACAGCAGAAAAGTGGTGAAGCTGGAATTAGAACTCCGAGGCCCATGATCTTTCCACTAGGCCATGCGGCTTAATTGTTCAACTTTCAGGGACTCTGGCTATGATGGCTCGTTTCCTCTTCTCTGTTGAAGAGTCCCTGCTAGATAGCATTTCTTGTTACTCGAGCCTGAAACCTATGGAGCAAAAGTATATCCTACAGTGTGGAATGCTTCACTGGAAAGTGAAGTAAGATTTGCTTTGTGCCCAAAGGCTTCAGTATATTCCCAGACTATTATAAATACATCCTGAAAGACACGGGATTGCAGTGATCTGGCCCCTTTCCCAGAAATAGCCTCAGAGTGCTGCTGTTACCTACAGTGGGCTGTGGGGTGGAAGTGGTCAAGGAGGGGGAGAATTCCACTCATGCCCTTCCCCTTGCCTGCTCTGTGACCTTGGGCAAGTTCCTTGACTTCTCTGTATCTCAGTTTCCTCGGTGTAAAATGGGGATTCAATATCTATTCTCCCTCCCACTTAGAAGTGTGAGGCTCATGTGAGACAGGAACTGTGTCTCAACTGATTAACTTGATTCTACACCAGCACTTAGAACAGTGCTTGACACAAAGTAAACACTTAACAAATGATTTTTTACTTAGAAAAGTAAAGAAAGAAAGGGAGCCAGTCAATTGAATGTGTATAATTGTGGTATTTGCTATGTTCCAGGCACTGTACCAAGTGCTGGGGTAGATACAAGGTAATCAGGTTGGACACAGTCCCTGTCATACTTGGAGCTCACAGTCTTAATCCCCATTTGGCAGATGAGGGAACTGAGGCACAGAGAAGTTAAGTGACTTACCCAAGGAAACACAGCAGTCAAGTAGCAGAGCGAGAATTAGAACCCAGGTCCTTCTGACTCCCAGGCCCTTGCTCTATCTACTAGGCCATGCCGTTTCTATAATCAATCAATGGTATTACTATGTGCAGAGCACTGTACTAAGCACGTGGCAGAGTAAAATACAATAGAATTGGAAGACCCAATTATTGTCCACAAGGAGCTTACAGTCTAGAGGCGAAGACAGACATGAAAATAAATTAGAGATAGGGAAAATGGAAGAGTATAATGGTACGCACATAAGAGCAGCCCAGGGTGACTGGACTCTCAGGTTTAGGTCAGCTATGCCAGCTTCACTAGTGAGCTGGTTACTGTGACCTCTACCAACTTCTTTGACTAGAGTTTTCACCTTGGCCAATTGGAAATCTTGATATACAATTCTGAAGATGAAGCTCTTTTTCATAAACTCCCCTCTACTGACCTCTTCCCTCCTATTGTCACCATTTAAATAAATTCCATATAAAATGTATTTTAAAATGATCTACAATATTACTTTACAGTTCTAGGACAGGATATAACCCCAACAGGAGCAGATTAAAACACATTCTTTGAAGTAAACCTGAAAGAGTAGTCATAAAGGAAAATAAAGATTTTCAATTTTTTTTAAAGGGGCGAATTGGGTCATAGGCATTTGAATAGTTATCATTGACTAGGGGATTTGTTTTCAAAAGGAATGCCCTAAAGTAATTAAATGCTTTTAAAGTCTAACGTGATATTCTGCAAAAGTTTTATTTCTGTTCTGCACTGTGTTCTGTTTGCAAAACTATCAGGAGAATCAATGGGCAAGTCTGTTCTATTGTGAGAAGCTATAACTGTATTCCTAATTTATGTATTGAACATTATGTGATCAATAATATGCTGCTATTTTATTTATGAATGCTCTTGTGAACATATAAAAGTTTTATTTTGCATTCTAGAGAGGAAAATGACAATAGCTCAGAGTTATTTTCCCCTCTGACATTTATTCACCTTTCGGTAGTCTATTTTGTTTCGGTCTGTCTGGCACAGACAGTTTCCTGGCACTTTCTGTTACTTTATGTGACTTGCTCACTGTCAGTGCATAACAATTACTTTTATTATGAATTGATTTAACTAGCTTTTATTTAATAAAAAAGTGTACATACTTGCAGACAACAAAGCAGATGGGACTTGCAAATCCTACTCCGAACCTTAGAACGGGATCTGATGCAGGATAACAGAAAATTACTCTGAGACTCGGGCATGAGTGTTGCCTCTGCAGTGGCTAAAATGGAAACCTTTGGTATTTAGAAAAGTCTAAGCTATAATTCTAGTTACGAAACAGCCATCTTATGTTCTAGAAGATCTACTGATACTTCCATTTCTGTTTCTGTCTTTGATTAATTTTCAATTTAGATCCTAGGCCTTTAAAAACAAGACACATCCAAAACTTTGGGTTCTAAATAGAAATGGCTATTTTTAAAATTAGAAATATTGTATTAATTTCTAAACTGAAGGTTTCTTTCAAATATTTCAGTCCTTATATGACTTTAGGTAAAGTGATGACTGTATTAAAGTCTTAACTAAGATCAGCAATACCCTAAAGGTGCATTTCCCGAAAGATTAAAGCACACATTGGGAATCTCCACATAAAAACTGTTTGAGGACAATCAATCAATGCCATTGACTGAGCACTTACTCTGTAAAGAAGACTGTACTAAAAATTTAGGAGAGTTAAATAGAGTTGGTAGACATGATCCCTGCCCTCAAGGAGTTTACAATCTAAGGGGAGGCGGGGGGGGGGGGGGGGGGGGGGGGGGGGGTGACCAGCACTAAAATAAAAAGTCAGGGGAAGCAATAGTTTAAAGATGCATAAACAAAGTGCTAATGGGAGTGGGAAATGGGGGTCTAGATAATGCAGAAGTGGCAGTGGGGAGGGGTCAATTCAGCAAAGGTCAATTCATTCAGGTCCAGATGGACTGACTGAGCAGCAGCACCTCAAACTTCAGTGTTGTAATGGAAATGCAATTTATGGATGAACTCAGAGTTGCCCCTTTCAGACAAGCTTCTATTAAGGACAAATTGTACATGTTCCATACAGAGAAAGGGTTGATGTGCAATTTTCTCAGTAATGCTAGGTTCAAACTTAAAAGGTTTCATAAATCTATCACCTTGAATTATTATTCTTAAAACAGTTAACAAGCAGGGATTACATCAAAAACAGGCATTACTCGGGTCATCACTGACTGCATTTTGGCCTGCTAATCATAAAGTAAAACTATATTTTGAAAGTATATGGGAAGCAGCAAGGCCTAGAAGAAATAGCACAGGCCTTGAAGTGTGAGGACCTGGGTTCTGATCCAGACTGTGCTGTTTGCCTAATGTGTGACCTTGAGCAAGTAACTTAACTTCTCTGTGCCTCCCCTCATTTGCAAAATGGGGATTAGACCCTACCTCCTCCTACTTAGTCTGTGAGCCTTGCTGGGACAGGAACTGTGTCCTACCTGATTATCTTGTCTCTACCCCAGCATTTAGTACAATGCTTTGCACATAGTGAGTGCTTAATGAATACAATAATAATGCCAATACAATAATAATAATAATGTCATTATTGTTACCCCACATCCAGTCTGTCTCCAAATACTGTCAGTTCTTCCTCTACAACATTCTCAACATTTCACCCCTTCTTCTCCATCCAAACAGCAGCCATGCTGGTCCAGGCACTTGGCATAACCCAATCAATCATATTTATTGAGCACTCATTGTGTGGAAAGCACTGTACTAAAAGCTTGACTGAGTACTTAATAACAGAGTTGCAAGACATGTTCCCTGCCTTACGGTTGAGAGGGGAGGACAGACGTTAATTCAGATACATAAAATAATGGATATGCACATAAATGCTGTGGGATTTATCCCCCAGTCCTCAATCCCTACTGGATCAGCACCCAATCTTTGTTCCTCTCAGGCTAACCTACTTGCTGGGTCTCATTCTGACATCATCCACTGCTGACCTCTCACTCTTCCCATTGCCTGAGTTGCCCTCCCTTTTCATATTGGATAGATCATTTCTCTTCCCATCTTCAAAGCACTTCTGAAATCACATCTCATCCAGGTGGCCTCTCCAAAATAATCCCACTTTGTATTCCCCATCAGCCTCACTGGCCCTTAAATGCCCCCTAAGCACTTAAGTTAACCTGGCCCCCATAACACATTTGTTCATGTCCTATATACTGTTCTACTTCCCCATCTTTAATTTAAGTATCTCTATTCCCCACTAGATTGTAATTTCCTTGAGCCAAGGACTATTAATCAAACGTACAGAGATTGTGAGCCCGCTGTTTGGTAGGGACTGTCTCTATTTGTTGCCAGCTTGTATTTCCCAAGCACTTAGTACAGTGCTCTGCACACAGTAAGCGCTCAATAAATACGATTGAATGAATGAATTGAGCACTTCCTGTGTGTAGAGCACTGTATTAAGTGCTTGGGAAAAAAACAGTACAAGAGTTGGATAAATGTGATCCTAGCCCACAAGGAGCTTACATTTTACCCTCTAACTCTTACATTTTCCCAAGTGCTTAGTAAAATGCTTGTCATACAGGTATTCAATAAATGCTATTGATGGTAACAATGATGACGTCTTCTTTAATGACAAAAGAAAAATGTTAAGGATTATTTTATAATGATCTTCAATTATAGGAAGGGTGATTGAACCTAAAATAGATTCTATTCTGATCTGAGCTGTCATTGCATCATTTGGAATTTGTATGCAAATTCAAAGGTAGAAAGAACAGAAGGAATAATTTGGGGCAGTGACAATTGCTGAACAATGGAATGAATTACTGAGGAAAGTTGTAGAATCACTTTCTCTTGAGGATTTTTAAAACAGGCAAGGCTGAAGGCAGAGTGATAGACAACAAGAATGACTTCTGTTTCCCCTTCACATCTGTGATCTGTGATTCCTAATTCTGGCTGTCTAAAGCACTATTAATATAACTCCAGGACATGCTTCGTTGTGCTCCTGAAGTGCTTCATTGACAAGAGTATACAAAACAGCCTTTCCTCAATACATTTTAGCCAACCATTTGAGATTCTGCATAACAGAATTGCTTCTCCAAGAGGTCCAACTGAGGGCTATACCTGTATTTCAGCCTTTATTAACTCATTCAATTAAATTTATAAAGTGCTTACTGTGTGCAGTTAACTGCACTAAGCGCTTGGGAAAGAAAGTACAATACAACATTCAAGAGTGAAAACCCCTGCCCACAGTGAGCATATTTTGGCCTTTATTCATTCATTCAATTGCATTTATTAAATGCTTACTGTATGCAGAGCACTGTGCTTAGCACTTGGGAAAGAAAGTACAATACTACAATAAAGAGTGACAATCCCTGCCCACAGTGATCTCACTGTCTAGTGAAATGATTTTTCTTGGCCACTGAAATCTAAACATGGCATTAAAATGAGATTTTTTTTTAGCAATGACAGTGAAGATAGTTTAGGATCAATCAATCAATCATTCAATCATATTTATTGAGCTCTTACTGTTTGAAGAGCACTGTACTAAGTTCTTGGGAGAGTACACTATAACAGTTGGTAGACTTGCTTCTTGCCCTTAGAAAGCTTGCAGTCTAGAGGTTACAGTTCTCACACCCAAAAGAAGATAGATTAGTCTCAAGATTGGAAAGATTATATTTTAGATTTCTATTTTGTCAGTGGACAAAAGTTATATTTGCCAAGTTTATATCCTGTATGCCACTAGAAGCGTGAATGAAAGAGGCTTTCACTGACTGACATCTATAGTCACCAACAGTTACAGAATCAAATATGTTACAATGAAATTATTGAACCATACATAATACTCAGAGCCAGGGAAATGATATTTTCATTTTGTTTCACTTCATACTGCTCACTGGGGGCCTATTTTTGGCAGAATACTGAGCATCTGGGAGAAAATAATAGCAGCAGAAGACAATCCCTCCTTCAGGAAGTTTACAATCTAAAAGTGGAGGCAGGCACAAAATTAGGTAAAGATAGAAGGAAAAGAGAAAATATGAAAATGGATATGTGGCTAAGTGCTTAAATAGTAGAATCTGTAAATTTGATATATACAAAAGTGCTGTGGGTGGCTGAGATTATGCCTACATACTGATGTAGTAATGGGAAAATATGACTTAGGAGGAAAATACATTAATCAGTGAAAATTTATTGCATGAAGTGGGATTTCAGGGGGGTTTTGAAGATTGGGAAAGTTCTTGTTTGGTAGATTTAAAACGGAGTTCTAGGCACGTGTGAACATGAGGTTGGAGGTGAGACGGTCATGAATGAGGCATGATGAGTAGTTTGTGAGGAACTAAGAGTGAAAGCTAGAGTGTAGTGAAGGGAGTTGACAAGTAGGAGGAGAGAGCGAATGGAGTGCTTTAAAGCCAAAAGTCAGGAATTTCTGTTTGACATTTGTTTTTTGAAAAGTGGAGGCTGATATTTTTAGAAAAACGATCCAGACAACAGGGTGCAGGATGAACTGGAGAGAAGAGAAACTGGAGTCAGGGATAACACTGAAGAGGATGAGAGGGTAATCTTTATCAAGATATGCCATATCTTGGTCCCATACTGGCCAAATCTATGAGCCCAAATCATTTTATCATTTTTAACCTCACCAAATCTGAACTACAACCACAAGCTCAAAAGCACCACCTTAGCTCATCCTCCCATCCCATAAAACTGTTTTTCCTTTCAACCACAGTGACTGCTAAGCCTCTCCACTAAGCTTCTCCACTTATCCTAAGCCATTATTTTCACCCCAGAGTCACTGATGAACAAACCCACACTTTCAACACCAACCTTCCACTAAATTCAACTTCTTCACTCCCCTGTCCCCAAGTCCTTACCACCAATTGTGGTATTGTGGTACTTCTTCTTAAGTACTTACTACATGCAGGCACTGCACTCACTAAACACTGGGGTAGAGATAAGGCAATTGGGTTGGGCACAGTCCCGGTCCCAATAGGGCTCACGGTCTTAATCTCTACTTTACAGATGAGGTAACTTGGTCACAGGAAAGTGAAGTGACCTGTCCAAGATCACAGATCAGACAAGTAGCAGAGCTAGGATGAGAAACCAGGTCTTAATGACTCCCAGGTCTGTCCTTAATCACCTACATGTCACATCCTTAAAATCTATTCTGGGCCATGGAACACTAAAATTGTGTTCCATAAAATTGGGAGAGCTGGAATTTGAACCCAGGTCCTCTGTCATCCAGGTCCCTTCTCTTTCCACTAGGCCATGTTGTTTCGTCCTTCCATACGTTTCCCTGTCCATTTTACCTTCACAATTCTCATATCTGTCCCTTTCTCTCCACCTTACCAGCCATCATGCTGGAACAGGCTCCCATCATATCCCATTCAGACTACTATATCAGCCTCAGCTCTCCAGGTTCTCCTTCATTTTGCAGCCTAGATCATTTTTCTTAAAAAAAAAAATAGGCTCACAGCTTCCCCTTTTATTTATCAGTTGTCTGTATCCTCTACTTTCCAGCTCCTCCCTACTGGACTTTTTTCAGGACGAAGGCTTTTTCACTCTCAGTGTCTGATCATTTTCTCACCCTGTCCCTCCTGCCTGGAACTTTCCCTCATTTCAAAGCAGCCAGAACACATAGTTCTCTTTATCTTTAAAGCTCTCATGAAAATCCACCTTCTTCTTGCTGAAATTATGCTAGTGATATGCCTGCTGGTCTATTTGATTGACCTTTTCCCGGGTCTCCCTTTTTCCAGCCTCTCAATTCATGCTTAATCCTCTTCCCGAAATGTTCCTCATCACACATTTCCCCTGTCTTCAAAATTCTCCAGTAGTTACCCATTGGTTCTTGTATCAAGCAAAAACTTCTTTCCATTGGTTTCAAGGCTCTCCACCAGCTTCTCTCCACTTTATCGACTCTTCTCGCTTGTTGTGGGCAGGGAATGTGTCTATTATTGCATTGTACTCTCCCAAGCTCTTAATACAGTGCTCTGCCAACAGTAAATGCTCAATACGACTGACTATCCACTACACTTGGTGTATTGTACTTAGAAGATGTTCAGTAAGTATTATTGCTATTACCCCCATTCTTTGAGGAAGTGCTCAAAAAATACCACTATCTCATTGATTTGTTATCTTTTACCCAGTGTTCTATCTTGGTTACTTTGTATTTTTAAGTCTTTTGTGTGGAACCTTGTCAAAAGGCCTTTAGAAAGTAAAACCAATAATCAATCAATGGTGTTTATTTAGCATATTATGTGCAGCACACTGTACTAAATGCTTGGGAGAGTTGGTAGGAACATTGTCTGCCCCCAACAATCTTATAAGCTAATTCCAGTGGTTCCCTCTATCCCACATCTTGTTAAATCCCTTCAGAAAAACAAACAGAAACTCATTGGAGGCACAATTTTCCCTTACAGAAAATACGCTAACTTTCCCTCAGCTAATCACAGTTTTCTAAGTGCTCATTGATTCTAAAATTATCTAATGATGTTACTAATTTTCCATGCATAGCAGCGAGACATATTAGACTAAACTTCCAGTATCACCCAACTGGAATCTACCAACTCTCCAGTACAGTGGCTGTTTGTAACAGTAGGATAGACAATTTCTCATAGTTTGCAATTTCTTTTCTGAGTTCCTTGAAGCTCTCAGCTAGATACCATCCACTCCTGGTGGCATTTTTCAATTTAGTTTATCAATTTGGTCAAAAGTTACTAATGTGGTTACCACAATCTGATCCAGTTCCTCTGATATGTCTGCTACATAAAATAAATTGGCTGGGGATCTTTCTCACATTTTCTTCAGGAATGAAAGAAATAAAGGATTCATTGAGCCCTCAGCTATCTCCTTTTCATCCCTTAGTGCACCTTTTATCTAACAAATGCCCCACTGATTCCCTAAGTAGTTTCTGGCTTCTGTTATATTTGAAGAGTCTTTTGTTATTAGCTTTGACCTCCTTCATAAGGTGCTCTTCACTTTTCACCTTTGGTCCACCTAATTTCCTGTTTGAACCTGACCTACCACTTTCTGTTTTCCCACGGGTAGGTTTTCCACTTGGAAAAAAATGACATTTTCCTCTAATGAGCCAAGGGGGATTTTTGTGTGTGTTTGTCTATGTGCAGCATACATTTTATTTCCAATTTTGTTGTACTGTACTCTCCCACTTACTACAGTACTGTGCACATAGTAAGTGCTCAGTAAATACCATTGATTAAATGATTGGTTTACATGGTTGCTAACTAAGCTCTAGGCATCTAGAAAATAATTTAGATGTACAATGGCTTCATTCTAAGATTTGTAGTTTCTAAATTTCCTTTTTGATATTAAATATCCCTGTGCTGAAGGTTTTGGATCCCTACGCCCCCATCCCTTCCCCATCAAGAGTGCTAACTTCCATCAGGCTGTAATTATCATTGCAGTGTGCTAATTTTTTTTAATGGTACTTGTTAAGCACATACTTTGTGTCAGGCACTGAACTAAGCACCAGGGTAGTTATAAAATAAACAAAAGAGAAACCTGAGAAGCATCATGGCTTAGTGGAAAGAGCATGGGCTTGGGAGTCAGAAGAGGTGGGTTCTAATTCCAGCTCTGCCAACTGTATGCTGTGTGACTTTGGGCAAGTCACTTAACTTCTCTATGCCTCAGTTACCTCATCTGTAAAATGGGGATTAAGACTGTGAGTCTCATGTGGGACAACCTCATTACCTTGTATCTACCCCACTACTTAATACAGTGCTTGGCACATAGTAAGCACTTCATTATTATTACTATCATTATTGTTATTATTAAGTTAGATGCAGGCCCTATCCCACAGTCTTAAATTCCATCTTTCAGAAGAGGTAACTGAGGCATATAGCAGTTAAGTGACTTGAACAAGGTCACAGAGCAAACAAGTGATGGGATCAGAACTCAAGTCCTCTGGCTCCCAGACCTTTCCACTAGTGGTCTTTCCACTAGGCTATGATGTTTCTGTCATTCCCCCCAGGTATTGCCTGCACCTGACAGATCCTGAGTATTACCCAAAATTAAAACCAATTTAATAGCTTCTCTTGTTGGCTTTTCTGATTAGCTCTCCTGGGAAGTAGTCCGGCATTCTGTCCAAATCCTTATCTCCAATACTCTTAGAGATGAGCTATTCAGACAGTAGTCTCTAGGAGGTTAATTTAAATCTCCTACTATTCCTGCTAATAATAATAATAATAATAATCCCCACAGTAAGGTCACTGTGGACAGAGAACGTGTCTTCCAACTCAAGTGCTTAGTACAGGGTTCTGATCACAATAAGTACTTAATAAATATGATTGATGATTGATTTTCTTTTAGAAGTATTTGTTAAGTACTTACTATATGCCAGCCACTGTACTGAGTGCTGGGGTAGATGAAAGCTAATCAGGTTGGACACAGTGCCTGTCTTGCCTAGGGCTCACAGTCTTAATCCCCATTTTACTGATGAGGTAACTGAGGCACATAAAAATTAAGTGACTGGCTCAAGATCCTACAGAAGACATGAGGTGGAGATGGGATTAGAACCCAGGTCCTTCTAATTCCAGGCCCGTGCTCTATCCACTGGGCAACACTGCTTCTCTGTTAATTATTGATTGATAAAAAGATGCTGCAGCCTGTGAAATTTTAGGTTCCCCTGTCTTCCTCACAGACAAGAGATCTCCAGGGACCATTAAGTTAATAATAATGGTAAAACAGCAATAGTACCTGTTGAGTGCTTACTATGTGCCAAGGACCAGGAAAGATTCATGATAATCAGATTAGACATAGTCCCTGTCCCACATAAGGTTCACAGTCTAATGGGTCAGCGGAGGAACAGGTAACAGCTTCCCAGACTCTTGGGTTCCCCAAGGACCAAAAGCTTTCCAAGTTTTCCCTTCCTTAGATAGAGGCAGTCCACATTTTTAAACTCCACATTACTTCTTTCTGGAGTGCATTTTAGTGCCTCCTCTGCTAGAGTGTAAACTCCTGAAGGGCAAGGATCATAGTGCTATACATATATAATATAGTTCTCTACAAACATTAAGTGCTCAATAAATACTACCGATTGGGTGGGTTAGTATTCTCCCTGAATGAACCATAGATTTACCCTCAAATTATCCACCACCACATGGCTTAACTTCATCCAATTTGCTGCCTCTCCAAGTGAGTGGTTCAAGAGAGAGCAACCAACAAACTGGAGATAAAGAATGGTTTAGTAGAAGGAGCATAAGCTTGAAAGTTAGGAGACTCAGAGTCAAGTCTTGGCTACAACCCTTGCCTGCTAAGTGACCTTGGACAAATCATTCAACTTTTCTGTGCCTCAGTTTCCTCATCTGTAAAATGAGAAAATGTCTATCCTCCATCTACACCCATTCCCTCAGAGAACTCATTCTCTTCCATGGCTTAAACTACCATCTCTAAATGGACGATTCCAAGATCTACATCTCCAGTCATCATCAATCCTATTTATTGAGCACTTACTGTGTGCAGAGCACTGTCCTGATCTTTCTCCTCTGAAGTCTCGTATTTCCTCCTGCCTTCAGGATAAGTCTACCTGGATGTGCTGCCAACACCTGAAACTTAACATGCCCAAAGCAGAACTCCTCATCCTCCAATCCAAGCCCTGTCCTCCCTCTAGCTTTCACATCACTGTAGACAGTACTGCCATCCTCCCTATCTCACAAGCCCATTATCAAGGCATTATCCTCGACTCATCTCCCCCGTTCAACCCACATAATCAATCTGTCACCAAACCCTTTTGGTTCAATCTTCACAACATCACTAAAACCTACCTTTTCCTCTCAATCCAAACTGCTACTATGCTTATCCAAGCACTTATCCTATCCCGCCTTGACTACTGCTTCAGCTTCTTTGCTGACCTCCCTTCCTCCTGTCTCTCCCCACTCCAGGCCACACTTCACTCTGTTGCCCAGATTATTTTTCTAGAAAAAAACTTTCAGGCCATGTTTTCCCACTCCACAAGAACCTGAAGCAGTTGCCAATCCACCAACTAGAAACTCCATACCATCAGCTTTAAAGCACTCAATCACTTTACCCCATCTTACCTCACCTTGCTGCTCTCCTACTACTACCCAGATAATACACTTCGCTCCTCTAATGCCTATTTGCTGTACTTCAGCCTCATCTATCTTGCTGCTGACCCCTTGCCCACGTCCTCCCTCTGGCCTGGAACTCCCCTCTCCTCCCCACTCCCCTTCATGCCTGACTGATGATCACTTGCCTTAACTTCGAAGTCTTATTAAAAGCCCATCTCCTCCAAAAGGCTTTCCCCCATTTAGCCCTCATTTCCTCTTCTCCCACTCCCTTCTATATACCAGTTGTACTTGGATTTGCACACTTTATTCACCCCACCCTTAGCCCCACAGAATTTATATATATACATATATAGGAATTCCATAATATATAATATATTATATATTAATATATATTAATTCCATAATATATATAATTATGTATATAATTTATTCATTAATATTAATGTCTGTCTCCCCATCTAGACTGTACGCTCCTTCTGAGCAGGGAATATGTCTACCAATTCTGTTATATTGTACCCTCCCAAGTGCTTCGTACAGTGCTCTGCACAAAGTAAGTGCTCAATAAAAGTATTTATTGATGCTACCATGAGGTCTAAAAGGCTAAGATCCCATTTTCAGTCAAATATTAAAATTAAAAAATAATAGATAATTGTGCTTGGTCAGACTAGTTCCTACAGTCCATGCTAATGTCCTTTAGGTACAGCCACTACTTTTGGAATCTGGGAAAGAAACAGTCACCACCTTCTCGACTATCTCTCTTATTCCCCATTTGGAGAATCATTTATAGGGTGGCAGTTGAAATATCACGACAGCTGGGTATCTTTCACTTGCTTTCACAGGCAAATCAAACTTAATTTGTCCTGACACTAAGATCTGTTTCCTGGGGTGGCCTTTTCTTTATTTCTTTTTCTTTTTTTTTCTCACTTCTCCTGCTCTCCTATCTCCATTTACCCTGCTATCCTTCAATCCTGTAAATTTATGTCCTTGTAGTTCTTTTGAATCCCCCCATCCCCCCTGCTGAACCATGAAACCAAGACCCTGCCTTTTTTTGCTCCCACAGCAACTCCCTGTATCCCAGAACATTAATCCTACTCCACTTTCCATAACCTAAACCAACCCCCACTCCTTGTAATCACAAACCTGTCTAGGTTTTTTTGTGTGTGTGTCTGTGTGTGTGTTCATGTGTGTGTTTCATTGCTGCTGCTTTCATTTCCCCCTCTATCTTATGTATCCTTTAAATCCCAGACTCTTCAAGACCTTGGAAAATAGTGAATTCAATAGTACTTGGATGGGGAAGAAGGCCTGGGAGAGGAAATAGCTTGTGGTGGGCAATGTAGTAGTCACTTAATTACCCTGTGGCTCAGTTACCTCATCTGTAAAATGGGGATTAAGACTGTGAGCCCCATGTGGGACAGGGACTGTGTCCAACTTGATTAGCTTGTATCTACCCCTATGCTTAGAACAGTGCTTGAATAGCACTCAACAAATACCATTGTTATTATTACAATTATTTGTAATAGTAGTAATTGTGTTGGTGATAGAGGTAATAGTAAAAGTAGTAATAATAGCTGTAGCACCATTTATTGAGCACCCATTTAATGCAGTGCAATGTACTAGGTGCTTGGAAAATGTAGAATAAAGAAATGATGAGTTCCCTACCCACAAGAAGCTTACAATCTAGTGGGAAGACAAACCTGTAAATATTTACATTTAGAGTGATCAAAATAAATTATAAAGTACACATGAGCACATGAGTAATAATAATAATAATAATAATAATAATGGTATTTGTTAAGCGTTTACTCTGTGCAAAGCACTGTTCTAAGCACTGGGGAGGTTACAAGGTGATCAGGTTGTCCCACAGGGGGCTCACAGTTTTAATCCCCATTTTACAGATGAGGTAACTGAGGCCCAGAAAAGTGAAGTGACTTGCCCAAAGTCACACAGCTGACAGTTGGCGGAGCCGGAATTTGAACCCATGACCTCTGACTCCAAAGCCCGTGCTCTTGCCACTGAGCCACGCTGCTTCCCTGGGGAGAATATACTAAGGAGAATGTATATAAGCTCATAAGTGCTATAGTTGGCTGAAGGGATAATATGGCTCCGAGTTGCTGGGAAAAAATAGGGAAAGATTATAGGAGGAGGTGGGATTTTAAGAGGAATGTGAATGTGGGAAGAGCTGTGCTCTGTCTGACATGGGGAGGGAAGGAGCTCCCAGCCAA
The DNA here is from genome assembly GCF_015852505.1 of Tachyglossus aculeatus. Lineage (NCBI taxonomy): Eukaryota > Metazoa > Chordata > Mammalia > Monotremata > Tachyglossidae > Tachyglossus > Tachyglossus aculeatus. The sequence continues at coordinate 28,279,379 of NC_052079.1, read as the reverse complement.
GGGAACATTGTGAGTGAGGGGGTGAAGGAGGGATAGTTAAGAGTGAGAGATAGCTAGGAGGTTGGCTTGAGAAGAATGAAGACAGTGAGTTGAGAAACAGCAGGAAAAGATAATTGATTCATTTAATCATATTTATTGAGCTCTTACTGCATGCAGAACACTATTCTAAGCACTTAGGTAAAAGTAAGGTGAGATGATGGAAAGCATAAGAACATCAGAAATACCAGTCGATCAGGCCAATGACCTTTCACCCTAGTGAGTTATACTTCACATGTATATTCTGGTCAAGAAATTTAATCCACTAATAAGAAGTCCTTTCCCCAAATCCCTTGCCTATGGCCCTGCCTATATGCTATTTCATATGGGATAAGTGCTTAGTACAGTGCTCTACACACACAGTAAGCACTCAATAAATATGATTGAATTAATTTTAGCTTCTTGCAATCCCCTCCCAGAAAGAAAAGTATAGAAACTTTCATTTTTTGGTTCATTATTTTTGCTGTGGTACAAAAAAATGAGAGCATTCATCAGAATGAACAGAAAGTGCTTAGTACAATGCTGTACACACAGTAAGAGTTCAATAAATATGATTGAATGAATGAATCAGGAAGGTAAGATAGTCCTCCCTCTCCCTGCAGTCTTTACCACTGATGTAGAAAAACACAATGGTGATTTATACAGTATATAACAGTATTCCATCATTTGCCTTCTGTTTTATTTTGCTCAGAAAGAAAGAATGGTCAAAGATAGTACTTTTGTCCTTTATCCCTGTATATAATTGGTTTATGGCTAGAGTTACTTTATGCTGACTACAGGTACTATTGGTCTAGGTTTCTAAAATAATTTTGGTTTTGATCACTGCCAGCTCAAGTTTACAGGCAAAAATAGCTTTCAGTTGAAAGGATTCTTAATCTTTCTCTTGGATTTCCAAATTACAGGGTTAGGATCAAGCATTTTGAATTCCGTATATTTGAAAATAACTAGGCTTGGCTTGTGCAGATAAAATATCAACCAAAACAAGTTTTGTATATACATATATATAAAAGCAGTGTGTCAGTGGAAAAAGCACAAGCCTGGGAGGCAGAGGACCTGGGTTCTAATCCTTGCCCTGCTGTGTGACCTTGGGCAAATCACTAATCATTAACTTCTCTGTTCCTCAGTCCCCTCATCTATGAAATGGGGATTAAAACTGTGAGTCCTATTTGGGACAGGGACTATATCCATCCCAATTATAATGTATCCACCCTAGCACTTGGTATGGCGCCTGGCACATAATAAGTGCTTATAAAATACCATAAAAAACTATGAATTGACGTGGTAAGTGTAAACATATATAGACACCTATATGTTTACACATCACATCAATTCACATATACATATATATAAATATATATATGTTATTAGCATACTTTAACAAAAATTCACTTATTTGTCATATATTAATGAAATATATGTACTATATAGTAGGAGTGAAAATATTACAGGTCTAGTGGAAAGAACATGGGGCTAGGAGTGAGGAGATCTGAGTTCTAGTCCAGCCTCTGCTTCAGCCGGCTTTGTGACATTGGACAAGTCACTTAACTTCTCTGGGCCTCAGTTTCTTTAGCTGTAAAATAGAGAAAATAGCTCCCTCACCCTACCTCACAGGGATGTAGTAAGGACAAAGCACTATAGAAAAATAAAAGCAATTTACAAAAAACAATGTATTATTATTGTTACACTCTTTTATATATCATCTGTTGGTATCTTAGACAGCTGTTTTTGTACTTGGCCTAAGGATATTATTCATTTGCAGAGGAAATCAAGACGACAAAAATTCAGTGCAAATAAAATGCCATTTCAATTATTTAAATTACTAACTCAAAGTAATGGATGGATATTCTGACATTTTTCATTCTCATTCCAGTCTTTGCCACAAGAATTCATTTTAGCCAGCCTTTATAACGAGACTACAATGTCAAATTTTTAATCTCCTGTTTAGTTAAAGACTATAAAGTTAAAGTAATTTCATTTAAAAAAAATACAATGATTTTATTGGAATCACTTCTACATTTATTGCATATGCTGTAAAAATAAGAAAATAAATCATATGATAATTAACTTTAACAGATTTTAATGGAGTCTAGATAACACAATCTACCACATGTGGATTTTTTAATTCCAGCAGCAATATAATTTGAACTAAAGTTTGTCCATTATGAATTAATTTAAATGCTAATTGTCTTCAGAATGGCAGTTCTGCTAGGTTGTCCTAGAACAGTAACCTGGAGTCTTTCTCGCTCTGAAATGAGCCCAGAATATGGGGGTATAATTGATTGTGTTTCCTACCCCAGTGAAGTTAGGTTCCCACTTTTCAGTATCACACTTCCTCCAGCAGACTGATATCCCCTCCTTCACAATGGGTTTCTCTGACATACATCAAATGCTTCTACGTGGCAATTTAGCACAGCAGATAGATCATGGAATAAGGGATCAGAGGCAGGGCTCATACAATAAATCAATCAATGGTATCTATTGAGCACAAGCACTCAATCACCTTGTCCCCACCTACCTTACCTCACCACTCTCCTACTACAACTCAGACCACACACCTCATTCCTCTAAGGCTAATCTTCTCACTGAGGTACCTCAATCTCATCTACCTCACCTCTGACCTCTCGCCAACATCCTGCCTCTGGCCTGGAATATCCTCCCTCCTCATATCTGACTGATAATCACTCTCCCCACCTTCAAGGCCTTAGTGAAGGTGTAGTTTCTCCAAGAGGTCTTCCCTAAGTCCTTTCCTCTTTTCCCATCCCTTTCTACATCTCCCTGACTTGCTCCCTTTACTCATCCCCCCTCCCAGACCCATATCACTTATGTGCAAATCTGTAATAAATTTTTATTAAAGTCTGTCTCTCCCACTAGACTGTAAGCTCATTGTGGTCAGGGAAAGTGTTTGATATATTGTTATACTGTATTCTCCCAAGTGCTTAATACAGTGTTGTGCACACAGTAAGTGCTCAATAAATATGACTGAATGAGTGAATAAATATAATTGACAGACTGTCTACAGAACACATATTCCAATCCACTATTCTCCTGTGATGACAGTGGAGCAAGTTATTTCACATCTGTTAGGCTCCATATCTGGGTTGTTGTCTGTGTTCCTGTTGGTATTTTTAATCTATTTCTTTATTTAATAAAAATAATCTAATACCAATGAATCGATGCTATTTACTGAGTACTTTCTAAGTGCAGAGCTCTGTCCTAAATACTTAATAGAGTCAAATGCAATAGAGTTGCTAGACATGATTCCTGCCCTCAAGGAGCTTTCAATCTAGAGGGAGAGAAAGACATTAAAATAAATTATAGATCGGGAAATGGTGTGGGGTTAGATGTTGGGTGAATATCAAGTGCTTAGTGGGTTCAGAGCCAAGTGCATAAATGACACAGAAGGGAGGATAAATAAGGTTGGAAAATGAGATGTAATTCTTAGAGGAGATATGATTTTAGTAAGGCTTTGAAAGCAGGGAAAGTGGTGGTTTATTAGCTATGAAGTAGGGCGGATTTTCAGGCCAGTGGGAGGATGAGATTTTAGGATTGTTGGCCCCTTGGAGCGTGGAAAGGACTTGTAGGTAAGGTTATTTCTGCAACATGGCCTAGTGGATAGAGCACAGGTCTGGGAGTCAAAATGAGAAGCAGCATGGTCAGTGGAAAGAGCACAGGCTTTGGAGTCAGAGGTCATGGGTCCAAATCCTAACTCAACCACTTGTCAGCTGTGCGACTTTGGGCACGTGACTTAACTTCTCTGTGCCTCAGTTACCTCATCTGTAAAATGGGGATTAAGACTGTGAGCTCCACATGGGACAACCTGATCACACTGTAACCTACCCAGGGCTGAGAACAGTGCTTTGCACACAGTAAGTGCTTAATAAATGCTATTATTATTATTATTATTATTAAAAGGATGTGGGTTCTAATCCCATCTCTGTCAGTTGTCTGCTGTGTGAGCTTGGGCAAGTCACTTCACCTCTCTGTACCTCCGTTTCCTCAACTGAAAATGGGGACTAAGACTGTAAAACTTATGTGGGACAGGGACTATGTCCAACCTGATTATCTTGTATCTAACCCAGGGCTTAGAATAGTGCCTGGAACATACTAAGTGCTTAACAAATACCATTATTATTATCATTATCATCATTAGTTTGTAGTAGTGATGGTTTTTACTGAGCCATCCACACTATCATCCATGATACCCTTGGGCCTACCAGTATGCGTTGGTGGTGGCTGGCACAGGAAAGACTGCATCCCTCTCTAGACTGTAAACTCGTTAGGGAACATGACTATCAACTCTGTTGTATTGTACTCTTACAAGCACTTAGTACAGTTCTCTGCACACAGGAAGTGCAGAGCATTCAGTATATATCATTCCTGGCATAGTGGATGGATCACAGGCCTGGGAGTCAGAAGGGCATGGGTTCTAATCCTCTTTCTGCCACATGTCTGCTGTGTGATCTTGGGCAAGTCACTTCACTGTGCCTCAGTTATCTCATCTTTACAATGGGGGTTGAGACTATGAGCCCCACACAGGTCAGAGACTGTGTCCAACTTGATTTGCTCATATACACCCAGCACTTAGTACAGTGCATGGCACATAACTAAGCACCTAACAAATACCATTAGTATTACTGACGATGATCCTAAAGTCACTCCCAACCTGCCCTGCATCTACGGGAAGAACTGAAGTAGCAGGAGCCAGTGGCCTTAGTCTCTCAACTCACCAGACCACTGAGCAATCCTGCCAGTAACCATCACCAAAACCCCTCTCTGTGCCCTCCTGGGGCTTTGCTCCCAGCCTGGTCTAAGGGAGAAGGGCAGAAGGCATGTATCAGGCATTGGTTTCCCAACCCACGAGACCAACAAACTATAATGCCAGGATCTACCCATCCAGTGCTGTCCCTCACTCTGAGGTGTCCTGAGGTCTTCACACAATGTAGAACTTTGGGAAGATTATGGCAGCTCTCTGAGCTCGTCAGGGCTGTCATTCTTTAGTTGTGGCAGCCAGAGCCTAGCTCATTCTCATCCATGTAATTTTTTTCTTTCCCAGCAGTTAATACAGTATTTGCATTCTGTAGGGGGCTAACAAATACTACTAGTATTACTACTAGCAAACTTCCTGTAGTTTGGACTATTTTTCCCAGCAATCATTAGGCTTCCTGGGTGGAATGTGCCTCACTTCTAAGGATGGAGCTTAAACCAACATCTAGAGGTGGAGCCAAGCTTTGAAAGAGGCTTCACTAGACCATCGGCTTCGCTGTTCTTCCTATCTTCCTGCTTTGGCCTATTTTTACCCTAGGAGAGATGTGACAATGCTTGGTGTGAGAAATCAGGGCAATAAGGGCCTGAACTTCTGGTTTGTGGATTAAATCTGAGCTTTCTCTCTGGATTTTAATCCTTCTCGAGTAAATGTTCTTTGAGCAAATTATTTTTGCTGACAAATACTGTGTCTGTGAATTCCCCCTTAACAATTATCATGGATTGCTTTATCACTTTGCAAATAACTCTCCCAGAGCCACTTTCCAAGTCTGTGAAAGATTCATCAACACAAATTCCCATGGGTAATCTTAAGTGTGGTAGGGATGGATATCAAAGTTATCTGGTTCTAACATATAATGAGGAAGCTAAAGTGCTGGAGAAAAAGACCAGGAGGTCTTAAGCCAATTGCAAAATTGAAAAGAAATCAGCAACATATTCCAGTCATGAAAAGGCTAGAGTAATAATGGGCAGAATAGTGACATAAAAACGACTGTGATTGTGGCATTTGTTAAGTGCTTACTATATGCCAGACATTGTATTAAGCACAAGGGTAGATTGAGGTTTATCAGGTTGGACACAGTCCCTGTCCTAGATGGGTCTTACAGTCTCAAAACCCATTTTACAGATGAGGTACAGAGAAGTTAAGTGACTTGCCCAAGGCCACACAGCAGACAAGTAGTTGAACTTGGAGAAGAACTCATAAACTTCTGACTCCCAGGACCATGATCTATCCACTTCACCATGCTGCTTCTGAACCCAGGTCCTTCTGACTCCCAAATCTGTGCTCTATCCTTTAGGCTGTGATGCTTCTCTTTCCTAGGGACCCTGCAGTCTACCAGAGTGCATCTCCCTCCCTGGCCTGAAAGAATGAGGTGGGCAGGATGATGATGATGATGGTATTAAGCGCTTACTATGTGCCAAGCACTGTTTTAAGCATTGGGGGAGATACAGGGTTATCAGGTTGTCCCAGATGGGGCTCACAGTCTTAATCCCCATTTTACAGATGAGATAACTGTGATACAGAGAAGTTAATTGACTTGCCCAAAGTCACACAGCTGACAAGCGGCAGAGTCGGGATTAGAACCCACCACCTCTGACTCCCAAGTCCGGGGTCTTTCCACTAAACCACCCTGGAGCATAACTATAATAATGATGGTATTTGTTAAGCGCTTACTATGTGCAAAGCACTGTTCTCAACGCTGGGGAGGATACAAGGTGATCAAGTAGTGTGGCTCAGTGGAAAAAGCATGGGCTTTGGAGTCAGAGGTCATGGGTTAAAATCCCGGCTCCGACAATTGTCAGCTGTGTGACTTGGCCAAGTCACTTAACTTCTCTGTGCCTCAGTTACCTCATCTGTAAAATGGGGATTAAGGCTGTGAGCCCCCCGTGGACAACCTGATCACCTTGTAACCTCCCCAGCACTTAGAACAGTGCTTTGCACATAGTAAGTGCTTAATAAATGCTATTATTATTATTATTATCATCATCATCATCATCAGGTTGTCCCATGTGGGCTCACAGTCTTAATCCCCATTTTACTGATGAGGGAACTGAGGCCCAGAGAAGTGAAGTGACTCGCCCAAAGTCACACAGCTGTGGGACCCGCGGGACTGGGTGTGGTGCTCAGGGCAGGGACGGCCTCCGGCTGGCAGGGAGCCCATAGCGAGGCACAGGACACAGGAAAGGGGATGCAATTAGTCCCAGGGACACCTGCCCCCCACCCCCAGGACCCTTCCCAAATCCTGGCCCCCCTTTCTCTCCAGCCTAGCGGCGCAGCGCGCTACGGCACGGCCAGCCCCGCAGGGCTGGGCTTGACCTGAGGGAGGGGTGAGGCCTGGGCCCTTCTTACCCGTCCCCTTACAATAATAATAATAATGATAGTATTCATTCATTCATTCAATCGTATTTAATGAGCGCTTACTGTGTGCAGAGCACTGTACTAAACGCTTGGGAAGCACAAGTTGACAACATATAGAGACGGTCCCTACCCAACAACTGGTATTTGTTAAGCGCTTATTATGTGACAAGCACTGTTCCAAGTGCCAGGGAGCAGATACCAGGTAATCAGGCTGTCCCACATGGGGCTCACAGTCCCAATCCCCATTTCACAGATGAGGTCACCGAGGCCCAGAGAAACAAAGTGACTTGCCCAAAGTCACACAGCTGTTAAGTGGCAGAGCCGGAATTAGAACCCACAACCTCTGACTCCCAAGCGCTTACTATTGCCAAGCAATGTTCTAAATGCCAGGGTAGATACCAGGTAATCAGGCTGTCCCACATGGGGCTCACAGTCTCAATCCCCATTCTACAAATAAGGCAACTGAGGCACAGAGAAGCTAAGTGACTTGCCCAAAGTCACACAGCTGATTACTATTCTATTCATTTTATTTTGTTAATATGTTTTGTTTTGTTGTCCATCTCCCCCTTCTAGACTGTGAGTCCATTGTTGGGTAGCGACTGTCACTATATGTTGCCAACTTGTCCTTACCAAGTGCTTAGCACAGTGCTCTGCACACAGTAAGCACTCAATAAATACGATTGAGTGAATGAATGAATGAATGGCAGAGTGGGGATTAGAATAATAATAATAATGGCATTTATTAAGTGCTTACTATGTGCAAAGCACTGTTCTAAGAGCTGGGGAGGTTACAAGATGATCAGGTTGTCCCACGGGGGGCTCACAATCAATCCCCATTTTACAGATGAGGGAACTGAGGCACAGAGAAGTGAAGTGACTTGCCCACAGTCACACAGCTGACAATTGACGGAGACCTCTGACCCCCCAAGCCTGTGTTCTTTCTACTGAGCCATGCTGCTTCTCCCTTCTTACCAGATCCCGTTCCCTCGGGCCACCGCACCCCCGTTGCGGCAGGTCTGGGCTCCGGCTGGCCCTGGTAGGGTTTCAAGTTCGGCCTCTGTGCCCCGCTGCACTGGGGACAGGTTCTCAGCAGCTGCAAGGGACAAAGTCCCGAAGGCGAGAGCTCCCCCGCCCCCCTAATCCCACTCCTCCTGCTAGGGCTGACCATCCGCAGAGGACATAGTGGCTCCAGACATAGTGGCTCCAGACCTTTTCTCAGGCCATCTGTTAACCAGAATCTGGCCAGATCCCCATTTCAAATCTGGACCAGTCGAAGGGGTCCCCTGCACCTTCAACAACCCCCATATTGAACCCTGGGACATATAGGTGCCTGCTCTGCCTGAGGGGCTGGCTGTGTCTGGGAAGTCTTCCTATGTGTACCTAGGAGAGGAGCTCCTTGTTTATACTGGAGTGGTGGAGTCTCTCTGTAAGTACCCAAGTGGGGAGAGGGGGGTTCCCGGTGAGTTCCTTGAGCAAGTCACTTCACCTTCTGTGCCTCACTTACCTCATCTGTGAAATGGGTTTATTAAAACTGTAAGTCCCATGTGGGCCAGGAACTGTGTCCAATCTGACTAGCCTGCACCCACCCCAATGCCCAGACCAGTGCACGGCACAGAGTAAGCGTTTTACAAATACCATAAAAAGTCTTCTCCCCCTCCACCCCGCCCCCCAGATTGTGAGCTCGTTTTGGGTAGGGATTGTCACTGTTTCTTGTATTGTATTTTTCCAAGTGCTTAGAACAGAGTTCTGCACACAGTAAGTGCTCAATACATACGATTGATTGAATGAATGAGAGTACAGGGGTGTGTGGGTCTCTCTCTCTATATACCTTGCCCCCTCGGGGGTGGTGGGGTGGTGTGTGTGTGTGCGTGTGTGCGTGTGTGTGTTTTGTCATCTCTGTTTCCCCCACTGCACTCCTGCTGGTTTCAGCCCTGTGTCCAGTCCCGGCTGGCCCCACCCCACAGTTTGGTTCCCACAAAGTTTCCTGATCTCCGGCTCCCTGGAGCAAGATTACTCACCCATCCTGGGTGAGGCAAACTGTCTTCCCTCTCCCTTCCCTCCCTCCTTTCCTTTATACTATATTATACACTATACACTAGTTGGAGTGAGGAGAAGGTCCTAACCATTAGATTTAGGATGGGCCTGTCTGGAAGGGTGAAGAGAAAACTGCAGTGATGTTATACGGTAATAATAATAATAATGATGATAAAACTTGTGGTGTTGGTTAAGCACTTACTATTTGGGTTAGACACAGTTCACCAGGGGCTCACAATCTTAATCCTTATTTTACAGGAGATCACTGAAGCACAGAGAAGTGAAGTGACTTGCCCAAGGTCACACAGCAGACAAATGGGGGATTTAGGATTAGAACCAAGGTCCTTCTTTGCTGATGTTATTTTTTATCTACTTTTCCCCATTTGTAATTTATTTTAATGTCCGTTTTCCCTTATAAATTGTAAACTCCTTGTGGGCAGGGATTGCATCTACCAACTCAGATGTACTGTATTTTTCCAAGTGCTTAATAGAGTGCCTGGATACAGTAAGCACTCAATAAATTCCACTTATTGATTGATTGCCTAATTCTGATACATTCTGTATGAAGATGAATGAGTGATAATAATAATAATAATTGATTATTATATTTATTAAGCACTTACTATGTGCAAGGCACTGTACCAAGTGCTAGGGTGGATACAAGCAAATCGGGCTAGAAAAAGTACCTGTTCCATGTGCGCCTCACAGTCTCCATCCCCATTTTGCAGATGAGGTAACTGAGGCCCAAAGAAGTGAAGTGAAGCAGACAAGCAGCATGGCTCAGTGGAAAGAGTCCGGGCTTTGGAGTCAGAGGTCATGGGTTCAAATCCTGGCTCCGCCACTTGTCAGCTGTGTGACTTTGGGCAAGTCACTTCACTGGGCCTCAGTTACCTCATCTGTAAAATGGGGATTAAGACTGTGAGCCCCCCATGGGACAGCCTGATCACCTTGTAACCTCCCCAGCACTTAGAACAGTGCTTGCCCACTGTTGGGTAGGGACCGTCTCTATATGTTGCCAATTTGTACTTCCCAAGCGCTTTATAGGGCACAGTAAGTGCTCTATAAATACGATTGAATGAATGAATGCTTTGCACATAGTAAGTGCTTAATAAATGCTATCATTATTATTATTATAAGTGACTTGCCCAAGGTCATACAGCAGAAAAGTGGCTGAAAGGGATTAGAACTAATGACCTTCTGACTCCCAGGCCCATGCTCTATTCATTATGCAATCCTGATGAGAGAGAGAGACAGAGAGAGAGAGAGAGAGAGAGAGAGAGAGAGAGAGAGAGAGAGAGAGAGAGAGAGTATGTGTGTATGTTTATGCAGTGTGTAGTGTATTTGAGTGAGGAGGCATATGTGTTTAAATTCTTTTGTAATGTCCCAAGTGCTTAATATATACTGCTCTGCACACAGTAAACATCAATTACATGTCATTGATTGTGATTAATTAACATGAATATGCATGCACATATGTGAATATGGGTTTCTTTGTGAGAACATAGACAAAAGGAAAAACATACATACAAATTACCAGTAGAAAATGCTCATCTATTGAGGGAAATTTCATTTTATCCATCCCTTCTGTGACTGTTGATGATCAATCAATCTATCAATCAATGTTATTTATTGAGCTTTCTACCTCTGTATGATGAAGTGTTTCTACCATATTTACTCAAATATTTGCTCCACTTTTCACATAATTTTTACAACCCCAAAACAGGGGTCTTGTGTTATGCAGTTGAGTCATCTCCGACCCAAGCGACACCATGGGTATATCTCTCTCAGAGCACCCCAGCTCCACCTGCAATACTTCGGATAGTGGGTCCATAGAATTTTCTTGGTAAAAATATAGAAGTCATTTACCATTGCCTCCTTCCGCGCAGTCAACTTGAGTCTCCAACCTCGACTCTCTACCATGCTGCTGCTGCTGCCCAGCAGAGGGGAGTTCTGACCTATAGCAGATTGCCTTCCACTCGCTAGCCACTGCCCAAGCTAGGAATGGAATGGGTAGGCCCCTGTTTGACTCTCCCTCCCATAGTCGAAACTGGAAGAGTACTGAAAACTCTCCAGATGCGACCCTGAGAAGGGCAAAACAGGGGAGGGCTATTAAATGGGGAATTGCATCCAGTGATAAGGAGAATTGGAAAAAAAAATGAAAAAGAAGTAAAGGAGGACAGAAGGAAAAGGAAGGAAAGAGGATACTAGAGTCTGTGTCTCCCTTATGTCTTATTGCACTTTCCCAAGTGATACAATAGGTGCTCAATGAAGTAATCACTCTCACTTCTGCTGTGTTCTCCACATTCTCACCCTTCTCCATACATCCTGGTCTACAGCAGTCTTAATGAATTAACTTCTCTCACTTGGTTTGTCCAACTAAGTGCTTAGTACAGTGCTCTGCACACAGTAAGCACTCAATAAATAAGACTGAATGAACTCTAACCTGCTCCTTCTCATCTCTTGGCACGTGTTAATCACTGTTTACAATTCTGTGGTGTGTACAGAATGATCTTTTATCTTCTCATCAAAAATCAGAATAGGGCAGGGAACCCGTCTACCAACTCTGTTATACTGTACTTTCAAAGCACTTAGTACAGTGTTCTGCACACGGTTAGCACTGAATGAATATGACTGATTGATTGATTATGAAGTAGAGGCAATTATGTGAGTAATTATGGTATTTGTCTTAAGCCTATCATCTTCAAGCTTCAGTGACTGGTTCCTTGTATGGTGGAATGTAGTCACAGATCTATGTTTGTCTTCTGAACAACTTTCACTGCTTTTCTTTTTTTTTTTTTACTTCAAAATATGTCCCCACCTAGTTTCATCTTTCCAGAATCCAGGTCTTAATCTTGTCCACCTGTCTTGTTTTGGAAACTGATCCAATTTCCTGATCTCCACTGGACAGACCGATAATCATTAAAAAAAATGAATTGCCACCAAACCTGTGAATCGAATACCATAGCAAATGGATTTCACTCATATAGAACTCATCTGAGCCAAGCAACCAGTAACTGCTGCTTTCAGCTGACACTATCCAGGGCTCCTGCTCCTGACATGCTCTCTGCAGACCAAACCATGGAGGTTTAAGTGACAACTGAATGCCCTTGGCATTCACCAGTCCTGACAGTCAGCCCCAAAACTGGAAGTGACTCTCCTGTGCCATCAAGCAGCCGCCATCCCATCCTGACTTCAATCCCCTCGGGCAGGAGAGGTAACAGACCCTGTGGCATCACGCCTCCACAAAACCCTGGGAAGAATGATGGCTGCTGGAGTGGCTGTTGTGTCTAGGGGTGTGCTTTGGACTCCTGAGCCATGAGGAGCCTGAAATTCCGCTTCTCTAGGCACAACCCCCTGCTGATTTTGGTTTTTATTTTGCTTATTTCCTCCTTAGTTCAATGCTATTTTAGTGTTTTATTGATTCAGCACTCCTGATGCGGCTGTCTCCAGTCACCTCTTCCTCCTTGTACTCTCAAACTGTGAGGTACCTTTAGGTTCAGGGACCCATCTAATGCTCATCTGTGTGTTCTTTCAAGGGGTTTAGTACAATGCTCTGCATATAAGAAAATCTAAATCAATTCTATAACTACTACTACAATAATAATAATTATTATTATGATATTTGTTAAGCGCTTACTATGTGCCAAGCACTGTGCTAAGTGCTGGGACAGATACCAGGTAATCAGGTTGTCCCACGTGGGGCTCACAGTCTTAATCCCCGTTTTACAGATGAGGTAACAGATGCACAAAAAAGTTAAGCGGCTTGCCCAAGGTCACACAGCGACAAGTGGCAGAGCTGGGATTAGAAACCACGTCCTCTGACTCCCAAACCCATGCCCTTTCCTCTAAACTATACTGCGTCTCTATTATCAAGGTATTATCAAGTAGTATTATCAATAATATTACTATTATGAAAGTCTCTGCCTGGCTTCAAGTGTAGCCTAATAACCTTGATAGAGACTTCAAATGTATGTCTCTTTTGTTGATGTCCCTTTTAATGCTTTACTTGCCAGAATTTTTCTTTTTCTTTCACTTTCATTTTTCTTTTTTTAAAATTTTCCTTCATGAAATTATCTAGACTCACTACACCTGAAATAAAAAAAAGTATGATATCATGAAGCACTTATTCAGTGACATACATTCACACTACACTTGCAGTATTATTCTTGCTTTGCTTTGAGTTTAAAGAAGTAAACTCTAAAACATGTATAGTTTATTACAACTGGCATCTTCTCTTAGTTATGTCTACCTATTAATATTAATGAGGCTACTCCAGATACATCCATTGCTAGAATAAATTCATATAATTATTTCAGAAGGCCAAGGATTCACTGATGCTATCTTGACCCATCTGTCCACAAGAACAACTGATAAAAATCAAGGCAGTTTCTCAAAGGGGTCTTATGTACCATCCAAAAGAATAAGCAACCTAATGCATTACAATTTATCCATGAAATTATGACTGGAAACATCATAAGACCGACTTAAGGTTTCTAGTCTTCCTTTGGTTGAGTAAGAAAGAAAAACATTATCTTGACTAGACACTTGGTGATAAAATCATCATTACTTGCTTAATGTTATCATAGGCTAACCTAAAAGCACATGTATTACAATTATAATTAAATAATTACCTTTAAATTACCATCTAACTTGCTTACGTTCACTCTTGACATACCTATATCTAGAACAATGTATTTCAAACCATTTGAGTGAACAAAGGATTATATATAGCTGAAAATATTGTAATTATACTAATTTCACAAATAATGCCAAATGAATTACCAATTCAGATATTGAGAAATGGCTAGAAATCTTTATGGAGCTACGTTTGACCCAGCATCCCATTTAAATTAAACTTTCTGTTCAGCTTTATAAAGTATTTTTAATTCAATTGAGCTAAAGAAAACTAGCCTATATGGTATGAATATAATTTTAACCACTTTACAAAAATTGTTTGATTTCTGCCATAGTGATCCACTAGAATTGTTGGAAGGAAAAACTATTTATACTGTCACTGCTGATATACGTGGTAATTTTCTTGGATTCTTTCAATGCAATTTACAAGAACATTAAGCCATAAAATAAAATAAAATAACCAATCTGTACTATCCCTAGCGCATGAGGACAAGATCCTGAGAAGTTTGAAAACATAACTGAGGTCAGAATCATATAAAATCATCCAGAAATTTCAAAGCAGTCTACCAAGTAGTAAGATTCAAAAACGAAGGCATTTCAGCCTTTACCTACAATGGAGTGACATTCACTCACTGGAGATCACGGAAGGAAAGTTCCCACAAATTGCAGTGGATAGCATAAAGGAAGTTTAGTTTGAAGCAACATTCTCATAAAATCTATTTTTGCCTCTGTTTGAGTAGTCAAACCACAGAAGCAATATTGGAAAGCCTTATGCTTCTTAGGTCTATTGTTGTCAGAGTTTGTTTCTGGACTTCAAGGTCAGCAGTTAAAATTGCAAGCCTACGTTTGAAAAGGAAGCAGAGAATCTTCTTGAAATTCACTGAACAAATACAGACATTGAATTTTCCCTCCAGGCCACATAAAGAAAAAGACATAGTAAAGGAAGTCGGGCCCAAAAGCAACCAAAAGCACCATGTGTTTTTTGGCACTCTTCAATTTCCTACCTTACCCAAGAATGGTGCCTTTCTAATAAAATAACCAGAGATTCTCAGTTTTCTGGGCTTGTATATTATCCAATTAAAAAAAAAAAGTTGCAGGTGTGAAGATCTGCACACCTTCCCAAGGATAAGCTCGCTGTGGGCAGGAAATGTGTCTACAAACTCTGTTGTCTTGTACTCTCCCAAGTGCTCAGTACAGTGCCCTTCACACAGTGAGCACTCTAGAAATACCACTGATTAATTGCCTGTTTTTAATCCTACTAGAAGGAAGAAAGGCAAAAGCATGGTAGTTTGTAAAATGGGGATTAAGACTGTGAGCCCCATGTGGGACAACCTAATTACCTTGTATCCCCTCAGTGCTTAGAACAGTACTTTGCTCATAGTAAGTGTTTAACAAATGCCATCCTTACAATTATTATTATTATTATTATTATTACACTGGCATATCAGGGAGCTGGAATCACAGTACCCTCAGAATACTGTGGAATCTGTATTGGGTATGAACTGAAGTAGCCTAATTCTGGGTATGAAAGTCCCAGACCTTTTGCCTATTTTCCCAATAATACTCAGGGCAACCTACAAAAATTCAGGTAAGTACCAGCTAAAGTGGAGGGAGTGATCAGAAACTTAGCAAAGGTACACTCAGGTTCCTGGAAAATGTAAAACAAACAATAAGAACACTTCCCTTGACCCCTTGGTCACGTGTGGAACTCCCTCCCTTTCACATCTGACAAGATTATTCCATTCCCCATCTGCAGAGCCCTATTACAATTACATCTCCTCCAGGAAGTGTTCCCTGACTAATCTTTCATCTCCACAATTCCCTCCCCATTGCATCATCCATGTACTCAAGTCCATCCCCCAAAGCACTGAGGTATACACTCCACTCATTGCCTCTATAACACTTACATACAAAACTTACTTGATTCACCTATCTAGAATTTATTTTAGCGTCTCTCCAGCTAGACTGTATGCTCCTTGGGAGCAGGGATCATGACAACTGACTCCACTGTATTCTCCCAAGCATTCAGTGCAGGTCTCTGTATACAGTTAACATTGATCTTCAGTAGATAATGACTCAAACACAAAATTTTTGGATGGCTCAGGTAGTCTGTAAAAGTCATATGGACAAACCTACCATCTCACCCCCTCTTCATTTCATCCTAGTAGCAAACAGTCACCTTCGTCTCTGACCTTCCATAATACCTTGGAGGATTGTGATTCATAGGTGATGGTTTCTCATTGAATTCCCTTGGAATCTTTTTATAGAGGGGCTGTTAATTACCTTTATATTTTCCTGGATGGTTATAACTAAATTGAAGTCCATCTTGACAAGATTACCTGATGCTCTTGAAAATGTACAACTTCATTTTTCCTCTAATGTACATTTAAATCATTGAATATTACAGTTAGTTTGACTCAAACACTCTCTTGACCTTTCCTTAACCATGTGATTGGCTTCCATATAGCTTGGATACTTTATTACTTATGAACATATTTATAAACTTTATTTTATAAATTGTAGTTATACACATATCTTTATAAACATAATTTTTGTTTTTGTCTGAAGAAGAATGAGTTTAAGCAGCAGCTCACATCTAGAAAATCTCCCCATGCAGCCAAAGATCAACACCAGTATTGCAGAGTTGAATAGTTTCTCTGAATTCTGTTCCCTGGGTAGTGCATTGTTTAATGATGCAAGAGTTAACAAAAAGGCAGAAAAATGAATCAAGAAGGGCTAGTGAGAAGCAGCACGGCCTAGTGGATAGGGCATAGGCCTGGGAGTCGGAAGGACATGGGTTCTAATCCCCTTCCACCACTTGTCTACTGTCTGACCTTGGACAAGTTACAACTTGCCTGTGCTTTAGTTAGTTTCTTAATCTGTAAAATGGGAATTCAATAGCTATTCTCTCTCCTTCAAAGACTGTGAGCCCCATGTGACATGTCAAACCTGGTTAATCTGTACCTAACCTCAGTGCTTGGTACATAGTGCTTAACTGGTACTGTTATTATTATAATCAGAATTAGACTTCCAGTCCTGAGCTCACTCCACTAGACAACGTTGTCATTTTAACCAATGTGCACAATATCCTTTGAACATGAAGGCGACCTTGGTATCTATTTGATGTCATTTTACCAAATGCCTTCTCAGAACCTGTTGAATTCCTATTTGTATTAAATTTCAAACACAACATTTCACATGAGCTCAAACCCCATTTGCTCACCTGTTGCCATTAAACTCCAAAATAGTATACAAAGTTGTATAACTGTAGCTTGCACTTGCTCCCATCTTTCATTTGTATTCTTTTAAAGTTGCCTTTAGTGTGATACCCCTGAAGATAAAAGATCCTGCTCCACCTTTTCAAGATACAATTCTTCTAATTTTGGGTAAATGGGAGATCATATTTTACTCCTCTAGACTGTAAACTTGTTGTGGCAGGGAACATGTTTACCAACTCTTTCGTATTGTACTTTCTCAAGCACTTAGTTCAGTGCTTTGCACACAGTAATAACTCAATAAAGATGATTGATTGATTCTTGTAAACAGCCATTATTTTCCTTTTTCCACTCTAAAGATGGAAAGAGATAAGGATCAACACTGGAGTTATTAATTCCTTACTGATTTCTTTTGGCCACCACAAATAATTTATCCTGGATTTAAACACCGTATTTATCACTGTATTAGAGAAGCAGTGTGGCTCAATGGAAAGAGCCTGGGCTTGGAAGTCAGAGGTCATGAGTTCTAATCCCATGGTAACAATCCACCAGTTGTCAGCTGTGTGACTTTGGGCAAGTCACTTCACTTCTCTGTGCCTCAGTTCCCTCATCTGTAAAATGGGGATTAAGACTGTGAGCCCCACGTGGGACAACCTGATTACCTTGTATCCTCCCAAGCACTTAAAACAGTGCTTTGCACATAGTAAGTGCTTAACAAATGCCATTATTATTATTATCATCATATTATAAGAAGATTTAGACCATAAATAATGCAGATTTTGCCAAATTTTCTTTTCAAAGTTTGATAGGAGTCCTCACATTGTTGTTTTTACAATTCCACTTTTGAAGCAAAATCACTTACTTGTTAATTACACCTCGTTTCCCTTTCTACTCCCTCTTCATTATCATGGTTTTCCTTCCCTGCACCTTCCTTGTTAACACTTCTGCTCTCCCTAGCAACGGCTTAACTGATTTCGTTGCTGTCTTAGGGATGGTAGCCATGGGCTTTCAGACAAGAAAGTTTTTAACAGTTTATTTTACTGATAAATTCATCATTCAATCATAGTTAATGAGCACTTACTGTGAGCAAAGCACTGTAGTAAGTGCTTGGGAAAGTACAACCTAACAATAAACAGTGACATTCCTGCCCACAACATGCTTACAGTCTACTGGGGGGAGACAGTCATCAATACAAATAAATAAAATGACAGATATGTACATAAGTGCTGTGGGGCTGGGATGGAGGAAGAGCAAAAGGAATAAGTCAGATTGATGCAGAAGGGAGTGGGAGAGGAGGAATAACTGTGCTTCAGTATAGTTAGTAGGTGGTTGATAGAGTCACAGTCTATGAGAACGTATTCAAACAAAAGATCAATAAATCTATGGTATTTATTGAATGTTTACTGTGCGCAGAGCACTGTAGTAAGTACTTTCAAAATTACAACACAACAGAGTTGGTGGACATTCATTCATTCAATCATATTTATTGAGCGCTTACTGTGTGCAGAGCACTGTACTAAGCACTTGGGAAGTACAAGTATATAATGAAATTACAGTCTAGATAGGCTTAGGTTAAGGTCTACTTACAGTGTATAATCTAGAGCTACAGTCTAGATCTGAGGAACACTAATCTGTTTCGTTTTTTAATCTCTTGGTGAAAATGACAATTTAAATTTTTTTTGTCATGCTTTAAGTACTAGCCCTTCCCTCAGTTAGAAATCTTTGCCTCTGTTTTTACTTTCTCTTTGTCTTCGATTAGCATGGCTTAGTGGATAGAGCCCAGGCCTGGAAGTCAGAAGGTCATGGGTTCTAATTCCAGCTCTGCCATTTGTCTGCTGTGTCTGGCCTTGGGCAAGTCACTTAACTTCCCTGAGCCTCAGTTACCTCATCTGTGAAATGGGGATTAAGACTGTGAGTCCCATCTGGGACATGGACTCTGTCCAACCTGATTTGCTTGTATCCGCCCCAATGCTTAGTACAGTACCTGGCACATAGTAGGCGCTTAACAAATGCCATAATGATAATGATATTAATATTTTGATGTCTGTGCCAATGGGTATGTTTCTCTATCTCCTCCTCTCTCGGCTTCCCATTTCCCCTTTTTAAACCTCTATCCTCTTCCATTTATTTGATCTTTTTGTGTTTATTTCTGGCTTCTTTGTCCCTCTGTCTCTGCAGGGAATGTGTCTACCAATTCTGTTGCAGTGCATTCTCCCAAATGCTTAGCACCCAATAAGTGCTCAATAAATACCAGTGATTAATTGATTGATTGTTTCATTGATTACTGCTTCAGATGAATGGCAAGGAAACACCTTAGTTTTGCTCCAATCCCAATTAGATTGAAATCTTCTTGATTGCATGGTCCCTATCTTTGTGGGTCAAGGGCTATGTCTGATTTGTTTATATTGTATAGTACAGGTCTTGGCACGAATTAAATGCTTAAAAATTACCATAATTATTATTATATCTCATCTGCTGAATGTTTACTGTACTCTTCTTACAAATAATAACTCAGAATTTCAGAAGTTTTAGAACTTGCAATGATCTACGTGAAAACGTAGATAATCTGAATATCACTACTGAAGGGTTAACGATTAGGTACGTGCTCCGAATATACTTATTGTTATCATGATTTATTCAATAGTTGCTTGAATAAAACTCAAAAATGTATTATAATGGTAAAACTAGTATACATTCCACGCAATCTCCAATCTTGAGACTATTTTTATCTGCCAATGAAGCCTTGCAAACTCCTGTAAATTGATTAATTCGCCATAATAATAAAATTTTCCAATTGTCTAAAAAGCAAACTAAACTAGTGTTAAAAATGATTACTGGGTAAGGAACAGTTCTGTTTGTGTGAGGTGTGCTGAGAAAGTAAACTAGTAACCGATATGATCTCTACCCTCTATCTCCATTTCTTTTCTCAGTACACCGAAACCAATTTTATATCTCAGTTGTCTTCCATCTAAATGTGCAGCATGGTGCAGACTGAAGTTCCTGGAACTATAAAAAATAGGGTTTTTTTCCAAAGGAAGACCCTATTTAGTACTTTTTGATTGCTGTTCATAGGGCTCTGCCCCTGTTTGACTAGGTTTTCCTCTTCTTTCACTGTTTCCCGGGACTCCGTTCCCGAGAGGCCCGCCTGCCCCCATCACACCGCGCGGCCTTGCCGCTCCCGGAAGGCTCCTCTCCTCAGAGCGCCGCCATTGACGCCCGGGACTCTGTTCCCGAGTAGGCCCGGCCGCCCACCCTCCCGCCATCTCAGCGCCCCCACGGACGCCCCCCCCCTGCTTCCACCCCCCCCACTTAGGAGGCCTTCCGTAAAGTGCCCCTCATCCCCCCCCACCTTCCCGGTCCGGTCCTGACTGACTCTCCCCCCGCCCCCAGGTAAAAAGCCCTTGTTAGCACCTTGTTAGCACCATGTTAGCACCATGTTACATGTTACATTAACGACAACCTCATTCACACCTCCTCAGCCCTCCCATGCTAGTTGACTGTTCGCTCCCCTCCCCAGGTATCTCTGCTCCCTGACCCCCCTTAACTGGCCCACCCTACTCCAGCTCTTAATAGTTTGTATCTGCTCTCTGTGGCATCATTGTCTGCCAATTCTATTATTGCCATAGCATATTGATTGCTCAACTACACCCTGTGATGCCATCGCCTACTTTTATCATTGCTACTGTTTTATTGCTTCTGCATCTCAATTGTTAACCCCCCGCGGTACTGTCACTCGCCCTGCTGACCTCACCATGAACTTTCAGTTCCCTTGCTCCCAACTGCCATTCCCATTCCTCACCTTCCCCTTCCCCTCTCCCACCCAGCTGTTTCCCTCCCTCTCACCCACCAACACCGCTCCCCCTCAACCCCTACCAAGGATTCCTCTGTACCAGCGCAGGTCCTCCGCTTCTCCCTCCCGGCCCCCCTCCTCCCCTTCTCCCCGTCCCCACCCCATCCCAGTTCTCCTTTCCCATTGCCACCCCCCTTCCCACTCTCCCCGCCCAGGCCCCCGCCAACTCATCCCAATCCAAACCCTCCCCACCCCTCGCACCCTTCCCCCTCCCTCCCCACCCTCGATAGCTGATGCCAAGTGTGGCCTCTGGAACCCCCGCTCCGTTTTAAGTAAGATCCCTTTCATCCTGGACATTTTCCTTTCCAGTTCTCTACTCCTCCTCGCCCTAACTGAAACATGGCTGTCGCCGGACGACACGGTCTCTTCTGCTGCTCTCTGCAGTGCAGGCCTCTTCTTCTCCCACTCCCCCAGACTCACCGGAAAAGGAGGAGGTGTCGGTTTCCTTCTCGCACCCCAATGTCGCTTTCGCACTATCCCTCCTCCCCCTTCCCTTTCCTTCCCTTCCTTTGAAGCCCACATTATTCGCCTCTACCACCCCCTCCAGATTCTTGTAGCCGTCATCTACCGCCCTCCGGGCCCCACTTCCAACTTCTTTAACGACTTTGACCCCTTCCTCACATTCCTTCTCTCCTTCTCCATGCCCACTCTGATCCTCGGAGACTTCAATATCCACATGGATATCCCTAACGACTCCTCTGCCGCCCGCCTTCTATCTCTCCTTGACGCTGCCAACCTCTTCCTCCACCCCACCTCACCCACTCACCAACTTGGTCATACCCTCGACCTCATCATCTCCTACCGCTGCACTGTGTCCACCCTCACCAACTCTGTGATCCCTCTCTCTGATCATAATCTTCTCACCTGCCTCCTCACTCACACTCCTTTCCCCTGTAAATCCGTATTACTCCCTCATAGAGATCTCCGCTCTCTGGACCCCACCCATCTTTCGGAGCGCCTCACACCCCACCTCGCCGCCCTCTCCTCTCTACCCAGTCTTGATGATCAGATTACTGCTCTCAACTCTACCCTTTCTACTCAGCTAGACTCGCTCGCTCCCCTTTCCCTTCGCCACTCTCGCACCACTAACCCACAGCCCTGGATCACTGCCACTGTCCGCCTCCTTCGCTCTTATGCTCGAGCTGCTGAACGCTGCTGGCGAAAGTCTAAACACCATGCCAACCTCGTTCACTTCAAGTTTATCCTTTCCTGCCTTAACTCAGCCCTCTTTTCTGCCAGACAAAACTATTTCTCCTCCCTTATTGACACCCATGCCCATCACCCCCGCCAGCTCTTCCGTACATTCAACTCCCTTCTCAGGCCCCCGGTTCCTCCCCCTCCTCCTTCCCTCACCCCCAACGATCTGGCCTCCTACTTCATTAACAAAATTCAATCCATCAGGTCCGACCTCCCCAAAGTCTCTTCCCCCCTTTCTCCAACCCCCCGGCTCTCAACATTCTCTGCTACTCTCCCATCCTTCCCAGCGGTATCCTCAGAGGAACTCTCCTCCCTCCTCTCAAGTGCTACTCCGGCCACCTGTGCTTCTGACCCCATTCCCTCTCATCTTATGAAATCTCTCGCTCCATCCCTTCTCCCCTCCTTAACTTCCATCTTCAACCGCTCACTCTCCACTGGTTCCTTCCCCTCTGCCTTCAAACATGCCCATGTCTCTCCCATCCTAAAAAAACCCTCTCTTGACCCCACCTCACCTTCTAGTTATCGTCCCATATCCCTCCTACCATTCCTTTCCAAACTCCTTGAACGAGTTGTCTACACGCGCTGCCTAGAATTCCTCAACAACAACTCTCTCCTCGACCCCCTCCAGTCTGGCTTCCGTCCCCTTCATTCCACGGAAACTGCGCTCTCAAAGGTCACCAATGACCTCCTGCTTGCCAAATCCAACGGCTCATACTCTGTCCTAATCCTCCTCGACCTCTCAGCTGCCTTCGACACTGTGGACCACCCCCTTCTCCTCCACACGTTATCTGACCTTGGCTTCACAGACTCCGTCCTCTCCTGGTTCTCCTCTTATCTCTCCGGTCGTTCTTTCTCAGTCTCTTTTGCAGGCTCCTCCTCCCCCTCCCATCCTCTTACTGTGGGGGTTCCCCAAGGTTCAGTGCTTGGTCCCCTTCTGTTCTCAATATACACTCACTCCCTTGGTGACCTCATTCGCTCCCACGGCTTCAACTATCATCTCTACGCTGATGACACCCAGATCTACATCTCTGCCCCTGCTCTCTCCCCCTCCCTCCAGGCTCGCATCTCCTCCTGCCTTCAGGACATCTCCATCTGGATGTCCGCCCGCCACCTAAAGCTCAACATGTCGAAGACTGAGCTCCTTGTCTTCCCTCCCAAACCTTGTCCTCTCCCTGACTTTCCCATCTCTGTTGACGGCACTACCATCCTTCCCGTCTCACAAGCCCGCAACCTTGGTGTCATCCTCGACTCCACTCTCTCATTCACCCCTCACATCCAAGCCGTCACCAAAACCTGCCGGTCTCAGCTCCGCAACATTGCCAAGATCTGCCCTTTCCTCTCCATCCAAACCGCTACCCTGCTCATTCAAGCTCTCATCCTATCCCGTCTGGACTACTGCACTAGCCTTCTCTCTGATCTCCCATCCTCGTGTCTCTCTCCACTTCAATCCATACTTCATGCTGCTGCCCGGATTATCTTTGTCCAGAAACGCTCTGGACATATTACTCCCCTCCTCAAAAACCTCCAATGGCTACCGATCAATCTGTGCATCAAGCAGAAACTCCTCACCCTGGGCTTCAAGGTTCTCCATCACCTCGCCCCCTCCTACCTCACCTCCCTTCTCTCCTTCCACTGCCCAGCCCGCACCCTCCGCTCCTCCACCACTAATCTCTTCACTGTACCTCGCTCTCGCCTGTCCCGCCATCGACCCCCGGCCCACGTCATCCCCCGGGCCTGGAATGCCCTCCCTCTGCCCATCCGCCAAGCTAGCTCTCTTCCTCCCTTCAAGGCCCTGCTGAGAGCTCACCTCCTCCAGGAGGCCTTCCCAGACTGAGCCCCTTCTTTCCTCTCCCCCTCGTCCCCCTCTCCATCCCCCCGTCTTACCTCCTTCCCTTCCCCACAGCACCTGTATATATGTATATATGGTTGTACATATTTATTACTCTATTTATTTATTTATTTATTTATTTTACTTGTACATTTCTATCCTACTTATTTTATTTTGTTGGTATGTTTGGTTCTGTTCTCTGTCTCCCCCTTTTAGACTGTGAGCCCACTGTTGGGTAGGGACTGTCTCTATGTGATGCCAATTTGTACTTCCCAAGCGCTTAGTACAGTGCTCTGCACATAGTAAGTGCTCAATAAATACGATTGATTGATTGATTGATTGATTACCATCTTTATCTAGTGTCTCAATAAAAGAAAGACTATGTGAATAATATATTTTAAAGAAATTGACGAGTTACAAAACATATGCTTTAGATTCAATTATATGAGGGAGACATTGTTCAATTGTTGATTATGCAAAAGACAAGATGAGTTTTTGATCCCACTATTATTAGAGACCAATGCTTCATTTTGATATATTTTTGTCATCATCATTCTTTGTCCAAAGCCACGCTTTCTTTTGTCCACTTTAGTACCATCCTAAGAATTAAGCTAGCACTGCAGATTTATTTGTGGCCTTATTGGGTGAGCAATACTTAAATGTATAAAAGATTCATTTTCTTCAAAGCATTTTCCTTCAAGAGCTAATAAAACACAGAACTGCCCTTGAAGATAGAAACAGCAGGGGATAGCAATATCAATTCAAAAATGTGTCCATCTATTTACCTCCAGGAGTCATAATTCAATGGCACATAAAATGTTGTGTAATGTGTACAAGAAAAAGAAATTACATTTCTCAAAACTTTGGCTTATATCTTGTATCACTTCTATTTTGGCACTCATTTAGATTGCTATCATTTGATGACAGTGATGGTTATTTTGTCCAACAGCAACTAACAGTATCATTTAAAAGCAAAAACTAATGAAAATGCAAGTTATAATAAAAATTAACTTTTAAGATAAATACAGACATACATCATATATGGAGTTGAGTAGAGTCAACAATTTTCTAGACTCAAAAACCTGTCAAGTATTACTTCAGGAATGCAATGCTAATAGTAACCGTGGGTACGGAATAAAGGAGTTAGTCACAGTCTTCCCTTGTTCCTGGTTAAACTGAAAAAATGGAAATTGCATGTTGGAAAGTGAACTGAAGTTCACAGATCCATATATTAAAAACCTGCTGATTCACTGGTTGGTGTTGCTTCATTTGCATTCAGGGGCAAAACATGTTATTAATACTAAGGTCAGGTAAGAGAAGAGGTCCTCCAAAATATTTATTTAGTGTCAAATTCTATACAAAACTTTGAATGTTCATTCTTTCTTACCATGTGAAACTGTTTTATTTCTCAAAAAGATAAAATTTTTTTCAAACAACGTTGTTGATAACTCATGATAGGGTGCAGTGTATCATACAAACCAATTTGTAAGGCTATGGAAAGGAAAAAATCTATTTTGCTTTATGGAGAACCTCTACTTTAAAAATGAGCCATAAACATGAAAATATTTCCAAACATATAAAGAAAATTGACTAGCCTTTTTCTTGATTTCCTTTACAACACCAATGATTAGATTTTCCAGTCATTCATCATCCTTTCCTTTCGTATGAAAAAATGAGTGACAGGAACATCTAGAGTTTCCTACTATACTGTTTAACTAAAAAAATCTGATTTAGGTTACATATCTTTAATATCAAATAACAAAACACCAGTCTAACTCCCTACCATGTCCTCAGGGATGAAGAGGCACCATCATAAAATATTAATTATTAATAAATGTCAAAGCTTTGACCAGACATATTTATATAAAGTATTTGGATGTTCTTTGGCTAACTCTTCAATTAATCAGTCAATTAGTGATATTCATTCAGCACTTACCATGTGCAGTGCACTGTTCTATGTATTTGGGAGAGTACAAAACATTCAGTAAACACGATCCCTGCTCAAAAGAAGCTTACAATTTAATATGAAAATGAACACAGGCCATTTGTGCTCTCATATGATCACGCATAAAGAAAGGAACATGTTTTCCAGAAACTCAATAGAAAGAACGTCTAATGGTCTTAAATTCTGTTAGACCTTCTAGATGTACTTTCAGGCCATCTTCCACACAAAGAGTTTATCTCTTTCCTTTATAAATGCTCTAATTTCATTGTCCTTCTATACTTCCTCGAAGACACTTTAAATAACCAGAATGGCAAATCAATATTTTTCCAGATGCTTTATGGAAGTGAATGAATCCCTTTAAGTGAAGGCAACAGGTTTGAATCAATCTTTATTCTTTAATATTAATAAATTTTGGAAATAGCAGGCTTGGTGTATTCCATTAAGATGCTCAGAGGAACTAGCAAAAGGATGAAGAATGACCGAGGTTGTAACACAGATCACAAGAGCATATCAAATTTGCTAAAATAAAAACCTCTAATAATAATATTGGTACTTGTTATGCACTTTTTATGCATATTGTGTAAATTAAAGGAAGCAGGATGGCTTAGTTGATAGAGCATGGACCTAGAAGTCAGAAGAATCTGGGTTCTAATCCCAACTCTGCTGCTTTTCTGCTGCATGACCTTGGGCAAGTCACTTCACTTCTCTGTGCCTCAGTCACCCTACCTTTAAAATGGGGATTAAGGTTGTGAGCTCCATGTGGGATAGGGACTGTGTTCAACCTGATTTTCTTTTATTTATCCCAGTGCTTAGAACAGTGCTTGACACATACGTGCTTAACAAATACCACCATAATCATCATCATCTTTAAGTCCTGTGCATACAAGCAGTATGGCTTAGTGAAAACAAAATGGTCTTAGGAGTCAGAGGTTGTGGGTTCTTATTCTGGCTCTCCCACTTAGCTGTGTGACTTTGGACAAGTCAGTTAACTTCTCTGTTCCTCAGTAACCTCATCTGTAAAATGGAGATTAAGACTGTGAGCCCCACCTGGGACAACCTGATAACCTTGTATCTCCTCCAGTGCTTAGAACAATTCTTGGCACATAATAAGAGCTTAACAAATACCATTATTATTATTATTACTATTATTATACAAGATATTCTGGTCGGACATAGTCCTTGTCCCAAATGGGGCTCACAGCCTAAGGAGGAGGGAGAACAAGTAATGAAACCCCATTTTACAGAGGAGGAAAATGAGGCACAGAGAGGTTAAGTGACTTGCCCAAGGTGACCCAGGAAAGAAGTAGCAGAGCCAAAATTAGAGCCCATTTTCCATGACTCCCAATGCCTGTGGTCTTTTCTCTATGCCATGCTGCTTTTTCACTCGGCCGCACTGCTTCTCTAGGAGTCTGAGTTAAATCTTTGCTCAATATCTAAACCAGTTTGCCTGACTTAACAACTTCCTTATTTATTATGAAAGCACTGAACAGACCCATTGTATGACAAATCCTTCTACCACCATCAGAGATTTCAAATAATATCAACCTATCATGGCTGAATTCACAGGTGGAAGAAAGATCTGAAGGAAAAACCAGTTGTCCATTTTGGGGAGTTCAGGAAGACTGTCATTTGCAGATATACATATGCAATTTGAAAGTTTAAAGGCAAATAAATCAGAAAGATCTTTGGAATATTTATGTATAGAAATTTGAAAAGAAAAAGCAAATAAAAAATATGGAAATATTTACTACAATAATTCATTCTAAGACTTCCAAAATCTATTTCCAAAGTTCATTTGATGCAAAGGAACCAACAGCAGCACTGATGGTGGAAAGAGCATGGGTTGGGAGACAGAAGACCCGGATCTAATCCTGGCTCTGCCGCTGTCCTGTGTGACCTTGGGTAGGTCACATAACTTCCATGGGTCTCAGTTTTCTCATCTGTAAAATGGGGATTGAATCCTATTACTTCCTAGTTAGACTATGATCCCCCATGTGGGACAAGAACTGTGCCCAACCTGAATATCTTGTATCTACCCCAAGGGCTCAGTAAGCACTTAACATATGTCTGCCTAAAATGATTCAAAGCAATTTTGTTACAGATTTACTCACAGAGAAACGTTGTTTCTTGTTGAATCACAGAGATTGTAAAAATTATTGCTCAAAGGGCCTGTAAGCTAACTAAAGATCCTGGATTTAATATTTCAAGGATTCTTTGAAGAGCAAACAGAAGTAAGAAAAGAGCTGAACATGGTGACATTTTTAAAGTTAAATAAAATTACTCATTTTATTAAAAACAACAATTTGCTCTGATTTTCTTTGGGATACAATATCTCCAATGCACAGTCACCTAATACAAAGTAATATGTCTCAAAGTTTTCTCACATTCTGACACTGCTTTAGGTTCTAACATGACTGCCTCTACTTACTTTTAAAAAAGTGATTTTTATATAACAGGCTTAAAATAAATAGACTTGTGTGATTTTGTATGGAACCACACATATAATGCTAACCTTCTATCTGTGCCTCAATCTCATCTATCTCACCGCCAACCCCTCGCCTACGTCCTGCCTCTGGCCTGGAATGCCCTCCTTCCTCAAATCCAACAGAAATTATTCTCCTTCTCTTCAAAGCCTTATTGAAGGCACACCTCCTCCCAGAGGTCTTCTCTGACTGAGCCCCATATTCCTCTTCTCCTACTCCCTTCTGTGTCACCTGACTTGCTCCCATTGTTCATCCTCCCTTCCAACCTCACAGCACTTATGTGCACATCTGTAATTTATTTATTTATATTAATGTCTGTCTCACCCCCTCTAGACTGTAAGCTTGTTGTGGGCAGGGAATATGTCTATTGTTGTATTGTACTCTCCCAAGCACTTAGTACGGTGCTCTGCACACGGTAAGCACTCAATAAATTTGATTGAATGAATGAATCATTCATCTGAAAACGATAAAGGGCAAGACAAAATGTGTTTAAATACGTACAGTGATAGTCCAGAGGCAGGTAGACTGCTTATGGAAATGTACAAAATTAAGTTCTCATTCCAGAAAATTCAAGAGTCAATCAATCAATCAATTAATGACATTAATTGGGCATTTACTTTGTGTAGAGCACTGTACTAAGTGCTCGGTGGAATACAGTTGACACAATCCCTGTCCCCAAGTACTTTACAGTCTTAAAATAAAATTAAAATTAAAATAAATTACGGATGCGAATGTAAGTTCTTTGGGTTAAGAGTGGAGTGACAATTCATTCATTCATGACCATTCATTCATTCATTCAATCATATTTATTAAACGCAGAGCACTGTACTAAGCACTTGGGAAAGGACAGCACAACAAAAAGAGTGACAATCAATCCCTACCCACAATGAGCTCAAAATCTATCAAAATAGTCAACCAGTTATTTAATGAGTACTAAGCCAATCAAATGATATTTTAGAGATCCACAGACTTTTTAAACTGTAATCTAAAAAATAAAGAATAGGCTTCTATTATCTCCATATTTAAGATTAATAAATGGTGCTATTTGGTTGAACTTTTATACTACTTATACAACCTGAACCAGTGATTAACAGTCAACAATGATTTCCATTAATTTATTTAGTAATGATAGCTCAGATCTACTCTCCATGCTTTTATCACTCATTCAATCATATGTATTGAGTGCTTACTGCATGCATAGCACTGTACTAAGTGCTTGCAAAGTATAATTTAGCAACAGAGACAGTCCCTGCCTACAAGAGGCTTACAGTCTAGAAGTAATTATGGTATTTGTTAAGTGTTTACTATGTGACATGCGCTGTTGTAAGCCCTGGGGCAGATACAAGATATAGTCAGGTTGGACACAATCCCTGTCCCATAGAGGGCTCATAGTCTTCATCCCCATTTTACAGATGAGGGAACTGTGGCCCAGATAAGTGAAGTGACTTGTCCAAGATCACAGAGCAGACGGGTGGAGGAGGCAGGATTAGAACCCATGATTTTCTGACTCCACAGCCAGTGAACCCCAGTGGACTGGGGCTGAGCCACGGGAATGAAATCTTGGAGAAAGGTAGGGTCTGCCGAGTTAAGACTTTTTACCTCAAACAGCCCACAGAGAGGGGAGTTCTCCCTGGATGGTCTTCCTTTTCGTTCACTTTCTTTGCACATGCTCGCTCTGAGGTTTGTCTAACTTGCTCCTGCCCTTCATTCAGTCATATTTTCTTGGAGTTCAACCTTATTTTCCACACAACTGCTCTGAAGAGTTTCACCTACAAACTTGAAGAATTATTGGACCTTCCCTCGTTAAGATCCTTTATGAAAATGTTAAATAAAACCTGTTCCTAGAATTGATCATAAGAGAACTCAACTTTTTATACTTTGCAATTCAGTAAAATACCAATGGATCATTATTCAATTCATTCATTCAATTGTATTTATTGAACATGTACTGCGTGCAAAGCACAATACTAAGCACTTGAGAGAGTACAATATAACAACAGACACATTCCCTGCTCATAATGAGCTCACAGTCTAGAGAGACACAAACATTAATATACATAAATAAATAAATATTTTACAGATATATATATATACACATATAGATATAACACTACATTACACTATCTACATCCTATATTTAACTAGTTTTCTACCCTGACAGAACAATCCTTTTTAATTCTGCCTTGACAAAGGCCTATGAAAATCTAAATATATTATTCCACAGTCTCATTCTCTTTATATACCTACTGACCCTTAAAGAATTCAAGCCCTTATTGAGGCTTGGTTTTCCCTTTCACACAACAAAGACTGTATTTTTCAAAGTGCTCACTGATCTGAAACTTAAGTTCAGATTCCAACATTATGCTAGGTATAGAAATAATAGTCACCCAGGAAAATTAATTTTGTAACTGCTATCTTAGGTTTACTGGTAACTGCAAACATGAAACAGTTATGATTAAGTCTCTGGGAAATGCTAATGAACTGATACAGTGACAGAGAAACACCATACAAATTTGAAGCCATGACCTCTGACTCCAAAGCCCGGGCTCTTTCCACCGAGCCATGCTGCTTCTCCACTGTGTCACCTTGGGAACGTCCCTTCACTTCTCTGTGCCTCAGTTACCTCACCTGTAAAATGGGGATTATGACTGTGAGCCCCATGTCAGACAGGGACTATGACCAACCTGGCTTCTCTGTGCCTCAGTTCCCTCATCTGTAAAATGGGGATTAAGACTGTGAGCCCCACGCGGGACAATCTGATCATCTTGTATCCTCCCCAGTGCTTAGAACAGTGCTTTGCACATAGTAAGCGCTTAACAAATGCCATTATTATTATACAAATCAAGCATCTTGACACAGCAAGTGAGAACAGAGATAACTGAAATGGCAGTTAGTGCTAGCCACAGCCATGTACAGGCATGCTCATTCAAAGCTGAGTAACATAGTAGCCGGAATTATATTCAGAAAATTGACACTGTGCAAAACAGAACTTATCTTCCCACACAAAACCTGTCCTCCCTCAGACTTTCCCATCACCACACAACTATCCTCCCTGCTTCACAAGCTAGGAGCCTTGGCATTATCCTCGACTCATCTCTCTCATTTCTGCCCTTTCCTCTCCATACAAACTGCTGCCATGTTGATAAGAGCACTTATAACATCCCATCTTGAGTACTGACTCAGCCTTCACACTGACCTCCCTACCTCCTGTCTCTCCTCTCTCAGGTCCATACTTCATTCTGCTGCCTAGATCAATTTTTAAAACAACAACAACAACTAGAAAATTAAGTCCACATCTCCCACTCCTCCAATAGTGGCCCACTCATCTTCTCATCAAACTAAAAATCCTTACCATTGGCTTTAAGGCACCCAATCAAGGCTCCCGCTCCTATTTTACCTCACTAAACTCCTACTAAAATCCATACCACACATTTCCAACCTATTCACAATGTCTCAATCTTGTCTGTCTCACCACAGGGAAACAACATTTCCTGGTGGAAAAAGCATAGGCCTGGGAGTCAGAAGACCTGGGCCCTAATCACAACTCTGCTACCTGTTTTCTATGTGACCTTGGCCGAATTACTTAACTCCTCTGTGCCTCAGTTTCCTCAACTGTAAAATGGGATTCAATAACCGTTACCATCTTATTTAAAATATGGGCCCCATGTGGGACAGATACTGTGTCCAATCTGATTCTCTGGTATCTGCCCAGTGTTCAGATCAGTGCTTGACACATTTTAAGTGCTAAAACAAATGCCATAACAATAATAACATATATTTCATACCATCTTCTAGACTGTACACTCTTTGTGGTCAGGGAACATGTCTACCAGCTTTGTTGTACTGTACTCTCTCAAGCATTTAGTACACTGCTCTGTAAACAATAAGCATTTAATAAATCCCATTGATTGACTTTTTCCCCACATCCTCTCTATACTAGAATTCCACCCTCCTCCTTCATATCTGGCAGACCACCGGTCTTTCCCCAAATCACATCGTCAAAAGACCCTCCCGGACTAACCCCTTATTTTCCCACCTCTCTCTGCAACATCTATGCAATTGAGTCTGTACATATTAACCACTTTGAGACTCACCCCACCGCACTTATGTTGTCTGCCATTTACCTTATCTGTAATTTAGTTTCATGTCTGTCGCACCCTCCAGAAAATAAGCTCCAAATGTAAAGGAATCATGTCTACCAGCTTGATTGTACTATACTTTCCCAAGCGCTTAGTATAGTGTTCAGTAAATGCTCAATAAATACCACTGATTAATTGATCGATTGATTCTCAAGCCATGGGGGGTAACTTGTATATAAGGGAATCCTGCATGTGTACGTAGGCTCAGGTGAAAGAAGACATATTCAAAGTAATTTATCTCGAATTCAGATAAATGCATGATTAATTATTTCAAAGGAGAAGAGGCTCCATGGCTCATTGCCTTCCCTATAAGTCACAAGACTTTGTTCTAATCTTAGATCTGCCACTGACTCACTGTGTGACCTTGGTGGAGTCATTTAACCTCTCTGCTCCTATATTTTATTTGTGAAATAGAAATAATCCTGACCTCTCCCATAAAGTAATAATAAATGACTGCAGAACATAAATGCTCTATGGATGCTAAGTAAAACTGAAAAGGTTAAAATGGTAACATCAGAATGATGTTTTATTCATATATATCAATGAGTAAATATCTATCAGTTGATGCTGAATTTTTTTTTGGCATCTACACATTTAAACTCCATTCATGCTCACTAACATTCATAGTACTTGTTTGTACGTGGATATGGTAGATGCATCAACAGTCGGTGAAATCCTAAAGCTGTTAACCAGATTGACCAAATAAATCACTCTGTCCTCATCCACCATTTTGGCTGTAGTCCACAACATGATAGTCTATTAACATCAAGCAACCATTCCCATTCAGAAGTTTGTAACCTATAAGGAACAACTTTCCTTCTGGAAACAAAGTATGGACTGAAGCAAATTTTAGAAATGTTTAAAACAGAGTGCTTAATCCAGTTGAGTATATATTTGAAAAACAGTGGTAGATTAATAATAATAATGATGGCATTTGCTAAGTGCTTACTATTTGTGAAGCACTGTTCTAAGCGCTGGGGGGATACAAGGTGATCAGGCTGTCCCATGTGGGGCTCACATTCTTAATCCCCATTTTACAGATAAGGTAACTGAGGCATGGAGAAGTTAGTGACTTGTCCAAAGTCACGCAGCTGACAAGTGGCGGAGCCGGGATTGTGTCTCTAACTCCCTGAGAGAATGAAAGCATCACCAATGGTCCTTGAATCATTCATAAAGGTGCTCCTATGTGCTACCACTGGTAATCAGATTGGATTCTTGAACCATACACATAAAGACATGGAAGTGATTATGAACTTCTTCCCCTCCATCCCCTCCGCCCTGCCCCGACTGTAACCTTGTAGTAGGCAGGAAATAGATCTGGTTATTGTGGTATTGTACTCTCCCAAGCGCTTAGTACAGTGGATTGAAGTAGGAAATCTATGATGTAAAATAGGAGAGGGTGATCTGGATGAGTGCTTTAAAGCTTAAGGTAAGGAGTTTCTGTTTGATATGAGGGTACATGGGCAACCACTGGAGGTTCTTGAAGAGTGGGAAGAGGTACACAGAGCATTGTTTTAAAAAACTTATCCAGGAAGCAGAATGAAAAATATGGACTGGAGTGGGGAGAGACAGGAAGCAGAGAGGTAAGCAAGGAAACTGAGGCAGTAAAGGGGAATATGATAAGGGCTTGGATACATGTAGTAGCAGTTTAGATGGAGAGGAAATGAGAAACATTGTGAGAAGCAGTGATAAGCAGTGTTGTCTAATGGATAGAGCACGAGCCTGGGAGTCAGCAGGACCTGGGTTCTAATCCCAGCTTGGCCACTTGTCCGCCGTGTGACCTTGGGTATGTCACTTAACTTCTCTGTGATTCAGTCACCTCATCTGTAAATTGGGGATTAAGACTGTGAGCCCTATGTGGGACAACCTGATTACCTTGTATCTACCCCAGTGCTTAGAACAGTGCTTGGCACATAGTAAATGCTCAAAATATACCATCAATTTATTATTATTATTATTATTATATTATCCAGCCCAGTGCTTATTACAGTGCCTGGCACATAGTAAGCACTTAACAAATACCATATAAAAAAGGTGATCAAATAAGCTCTATCCATTTGAAGGCTGTTGTTGGATTCTGTTTCCTCGGGTAGCAAATTATACACCGATAAAAGAAAGAACCAAGAGGTAGAAAGCAGAATCAAGAATGCTTATATGTCTATCCTGCAAAAGATTCCAAGAGGAAAAGACCATGAAATATTCCTGTTCTTGAACGCTTGCCTGTAGTAATCATATTTACTGAGTGCTTATGGTATGCAAATGTCTGTATTAAGCACTTGGGAGAGTACACTATAATGGAGTTGGTTCCCTGCCCACAGTGAGCTTACAATCTAGAGGATAAATACTATTGACTTATTGGTAAGCCTGTGGTTAGAACACAGTGTTTAATCATTTCCTCCTTTGGCTTCCAGCAGACTGAGCTGCTAACCTTGTGCTGAACGCTGTTATTTTGGAGGGATTTTTTCCACAACTAGACTGGAAATAGGTTCACAGCAGATCTCCAACTTGCATCCATACAAGAATGCAAAGTAAGTTAATCAAGCAGGTCCACCTGGGGTGTTGAATAGAATTTGATCTGAACACTTGGTCAGATGTGTTCTGGAAGGTTCCTATTTTAGGGCAGATTCTTAAGGGTAGAAATTATGGTAAAAATAGTAACACTTATGGTATCTGTTAAGTGCTTACTATGTACCAAGCACAGTTCTAAGCTCTCAAATAGATACAATAATAATAATTATGGTATTTGCTAAGCACTTACTGTGTGCCTGGCACTGTACTAAGCACTGAGGTGGACACAAGCCAATTGGGTTGGACACAGTCCCTGTCCCCCGTGGGGCTCACAGTCTTAATCCTCATTTTTCAGGTAACTGAGGCACGGAGGAGTTAAGTGACTTGTATAAGGTCACACAGCTGATAAGTGGCAGAGTCGGGATTAGGACCCACGTCCTCTGACTCCCAAGCCCGGGCTCTTTCCACTAAGCCATAATGTCTGCCTCCCAAACTTAAGGAGCGTGGCTTGGTGGAAAGAGCCCGGGCTTGGGAGTCAGAGGCCGTGGGTTCTAATCCCAGCCCCGCCACTTATCAGTTGTGTGACTTTGGGTAAGTCACTTAACTTCTCTTTGCCTCAGTTACCTCATCTGTAAAATGAGGATTTAAACTGTGAGCCCCACGTGGGCTGCTAACCTTGAATGTACCCCAACACTTAGAACAGTGCTTGGCACATAGTAAACACTTAACAAATGCCATCATTATCATTATTATTAATCAGGTTGGATACAGTCCCTGTTTACATGGGGCTCACAGCCTAAGTGGGAGGGAGAACAGGTATTTACATCCCCATTTTACAGATGAGGAAACTGGGTAACAGACAAGTTAAATCACTTGCCCTAGTTCACACAGCAGGCAAATGACAGAGCTAGGTTAGAAACCAGCTTCCCAAACCTGTACGCATGTCCCCTACTACCTTATCTCATTAATTTCCAACAACCTGTCTGCAAACTTCAGTCCTCTAATGCCATCCTATTCTCTGTACATCAATCTTGTCCTTCTCATGCCGACCCCTTGCCCACATTGTCCCTCTGGCCCAGGACTCCTTCCCCGTTCATATCTGAAGGCCCATACTCACCCCACTTTCAAAGTTTTCCTAAAATAACATCTCCTCCATGAAGCCTTCCCTGATTAAAACACTAATTTCCCAT
This sequence comes from Tachyglossus aculeatus, assembly GCF_015852505.1. Taxonomy (NCBI): domain Eukaryota; kingdom Metazoa; phylum Chordata; class Mammalia; order Monotremata; family Tachyglossidae; genus Tachyglossus; species Tachyglossus aculeatus. The sequence continues at coordinate 28,243,199 of NC_052079.1, read as the reverse complement.
ACCTGCCATTCCTCTGTTTGCCAGTCTTTTCAGATCTGTTTAATCCTTCAGCACTTAATATTCACTCACCCCTCAGAACCACAACATTTATTTATCTAACCTTACATTCTGCAAGCTCTCTTTCTGTAATTTATATTAATGGCTGTTTCACCCTCTAGACTGTAAGCACCTTAAAGCCAGGGATCATGTCTATTAGGTCTCTAGACCATAAGCTCATTGTGGGCAGGGAATGTATCTGCTTATTATTATACTGTACTCCCCCAAGCTCTTAGTACTGTGCCCTGCACACAGCAAGTGCTCAACAAATACTGCATTATTGTTTCACAAGCAATCAGTGTTATTTACTAAGTGTTTACTGTGAGTAGAGCATGACACTAAGCACTTAGGAGAGTACAATATAGTAGAGTTGAAAGACAATCCCTGACCACAAGGAGTGCAAAATGCTAGGTGTGAAATTCAGTACACAGCAAATGCTCAATAAATATCACTGATTGATTGTCAGACAGAACTCTGCATTTCTTGGGCCAATGTCTGCCCCAGAATGTCTGCGCTCTATTGCACATATGAGTGCAGCAGAGTGCATAAGAGTGTAGCTGAGGTACAATACTTAAAGGTCGTAAGTACTTACAAAAATCAATATTTATGAAGCCTTTAATAACGAAAAATCAGTGTGCTATAATTGTAATGGACAATGCACTCCTAAAATAACAAGAATGTTATCACGGGTGCTAAAGTTGGGGAAAAACAATATAACTGACAATAAAGCAAAATACTTTAGCTAAAATGGCCCCAATGATATACCAACAGCAAAGCAATGGATCACACATGATGGAAACTCAGTGAAATAAGAAAATGCTGGAAGACTTGTCCAGATCTCACTGCTGTGGCTCAAGCAAAAAGGAAGAGATTTTGGTTTTCTCCTTGGTCAACTCTAACTCTAAATGCTACTGGATTCTACTCCCAAAACAAGACCACCAGAATCTTCTCCATCACCCGTGCACTTCGATGTGTACTTTTATTCATTCATTCAATCATATTTATTGGGCACTTACTGTGTGCAGAGCACTGTACTAAGTGCTTGGGAAGTACAAGTCAGCAACATGTACTTCATTTTTCTATAAAAACATTCAGACCGTATTTCCCCACTTGTCAAGAACCTCCAGGGTTGCCCATCCACCTCTGCATCAATCAGAAACTACTTACCATTTTCTTTAAAGCACTCAATCACCTTGTCCCCTCCTAGCTCAACTCACTATTCTCCTACTACAACCCAGCCAACACACTTCATTCCTCTAATGTTAACCTTCTCACTGTACCTTGATAATTTCTATCGTGCAGCTAACCTCTCACCCATGTCCTGCCTCTGGCTTGGAACACCCTTCCTCCTCATATCCAACAGACAATTACTCTCCCCACCTTCAAAGTCTAACTGAGGCACAGCTTCTCCAAGAGGCTTTCCCTGACCAAGCCCTCTTTCCCTTTCTTCAATTCCCTTCTGTGCTGCCCCGAATCACTCCCTTTATTTATCCCCCATCCCAGTCTCATAGCACTTAGTGGACAGAGCACAGACCTGGGAGTAAGAAGGTCATGGGTTCTAATCCTCGTTCCACCATATGTCTGCTGTGTGACCTTCTTGGTGCCTCAGTTCCCTCATCTGTAAAATGGGGTTTGAGACTGTAAGTCCCACATGGGGCAGGGACTATGTCCTACCTGATTTGCTTGTATCCACCCCAGGGTTTAGTACAGTGCTTGGCACATAGTAAGTGCTTAACAAATACCAAAATTTGGTACAGTACTCTGCACATAGTAAGTGCTCAATAAATACAATCGACTGACTTACTGACAGTGGCCCCAGAATATCGACTCCATCCTTGCTGACCCTCTCAAGCTGCCTGGGTGGACTGGAGGCAGGTGACCATTTATTCCTCCCAAGAAGCCATAGGACAAGAGGAACCACCTGTACCGAGCCCCAAATCGGTACTGGACACAGTCCCTGTATCACATGGACCTCACAGTCTTGATTCCCATTTTACAGTTGAGGTAACTGAGGTCCTGAGAAGTGAAGTGACTTGCCCAAGGCCACACAGCAGACAGGTGGTAGAGCTGGGATTAGAACCCATGACCTTCTGACTTCCAGGTCTGTACTTTATCCACCACACCATGCTGCTTCTCATGAGTTGGTAGATTTTGTTTCAAGCCTGCCCATGAAATGTAGTACCATCTCAAGTGCATCCCCAAAAGAATGATTTTTTTAAACGAGCCAGACATTGTACTAAGTGCTGGGGTAGTCAAAGAAATCTGGTCTGATCCAATCCAAGTCTCACATACGGCTCACAATCTTAATCCCCAGTTTATAGACATGGTAACTGAGGTAAAAGTGACTTATCCAAGGTGTCACAACATGCAAATGGCGGAACCAGGATTAGAAGTTGGGACCTCTGACTCTCAGGCCAGTCCTCTATCCACTAGACTGTGCTGCTTCTCAATGCTCTTTTTACCACAAGGTTGAAGCATTATCAATTCATATCAGCAAGTATATTAAACATGCACAGTGACCAGAGAGATTTTCTTTCCCATGCAAAGTATAGAAAACTTGGGAGGCTCTTGAAAACATCATCATGCACTTCAGAACACCCACAACAGAAACTGTCAGGCATTAACAATGAGAAAGCTTAACATTTCAGAGCTCCATTTGAAAGTTGAGATAAACTGAATCAAAAAACCAAAAACTAAAAGAGAAAGCTAAAAGTTGGATTCAAACACTGATATAGAAGGCATGAAGAACCAAAAAATATAATGGAATGGGCGAAAATCCAAAGGTATTTTGATGCATTCTAAAGGCACGTATTGCTCTTAAAAATTACTATGACTATGTAATTCAGGAAGGAGACAAAAATACTTTAATAATTTACATTTCTCTTGTTTTCCATGACACTTTTTCCTTCCATCACTCACAGTTCTAGGGAAGGAACTAGCTCAGAATATAATTGGAGACATGATCCCTACCCACAAAGAGCTCACAATCTAAGCAACCTATGAGCCTACAACCCTCAGTTTTATGTGTTGTAATCTGCTCCTTTAAATTGGAACTGTTTCTGCTGGAAATCTTAATATTATCCCAATTAGGAAGTGTAACAGGGGTATCTTAATAAACAACAGAATGATGAGCAGGAAAATAAAAAATCCCAGTTGGAGTGGACCCAAATGCAATCTCTATCAGCCCCTAGACTATCAATCTGTTAATCACTCAATCAACTGTCTGCAGAGCACTGTACTAACTGCTCGGGAGAGTACTGTGTAACAAGACAATGGACATGTTCCCTGTCCACAACGAGCTTACAGTTTAGAACGGGAGACATATACTCTCCTTCCTCCACTTCAATACTCGGGCACATCATTCTCAATCCTACATCCCACTACCGCAAATAATTTTTTTTAAATACCTCCCATCAGTTTCAAGTTCAAACGAAAAGTTAGTGCATGTAATTAATAAGGAAAAACAAAGTACAGGAGCAACTCTAAGATAAGTTTTCTATTTTCATAGATCTTACAAAAGCATTTGTTACCTTCAGCAGACTGGAGTTTGGTAGTAGTGAAAGCATTTGCTTTTACTTATTTACTTTAAAAAGTATTTACTTTGTCAACCTACTCACTGTACATCAATTTGCCAACCTCTTGCCCTTGTCCTGCCTCTGGCCTGGAACACCTTCTCTTTTCATATCCGACAGTCAATTACTTGCCTCACCTTTATTTATAAAGTGCTTACATGTGCAAAGCACTGTTCTAAGCACTGGGGAGGTTACAAGATGATCGGGTTGTCCCATGAGGTTCTCACAGTCTTAATCCCCATTTTACAGTTGAGGTAACTGAGGTAACCTTATTTAAGGCGTATCTCCTCCTAGAGGCCTTCCTTGACTAAGCCCTCTTTTCCTTTTCTTCCACTCCCTTGTGCACCACCCCGACTTGCTCCCTTTATACATCACCCCCACAACCCCGGCCCCACAGCACTTTATATTCATATTCATAATTTATTTATATGAATGTCTTTCTTCCCCTCTAGACTGTAAACTCATTTTGGGCAGGGATTACATCTCTTACATTGTACACTTTGCTCCTCTAATGCCAACCTGTTCACTGTACCTCAATCTCATGTATCTCGCTATTCATTCATTCAATCGTATTTATTTAGTGCTTATTGTGTGCAGAGCACTGTACTAAGCACTTGGGAAGTGCAAGTTGGCAACATGTAAAGACAGTCCCTACCCAACAACGGGCTCACAGTCAGGTGTTGAGTGCCACCAGCTGCTCACTCAAGTCCTGACTTTGGCCCAGAATGCCCTCCCTCTTCCTAATGAATAGAATTACTCTTCCCTCACTCTCCTCCAAGAAGCATTCCCCAAGTAGCCCTTCATTTCTCCTTCCCCTACTACTTTCTGCATCTCCCTTGTACTCAGAATTGTTCCCTTTAATCACCTCTCCCTCAGCCCAATAGCACTTATATACACAGAGAAGCAGCATGGCTCAGTGGAAAGAGCATGGGCTTTGGAGTCAGAGGTCATGGGTTCAAATTCTGACTCCACCCACTGTCAGCTGTGTGATTTTGGGCAAGTCACTTAACTTCTCTGTGCCTCAGTTATCTCAACTGTAAAATGGGGATTAAGACTGTGAGAACCCCCGTGGGACAACCTGATCACCTTGTAACCTTCCCAGTGCTTAGAACAGTGCTTTGCACAGAGTAAGCGCTTAATAAATGCCATCATCATTATTATTATATCCATTATTTATCAATTAATATCAATGTCTACCTCCCCCTCTAGACTGTAAACTCATTATGGGCAGGAAATGTGTCTACTACCTCTGTTATATTGTACTCTTCCAGATGCTTAATACAGTAAGATGCTTAGCACAGAGTAAGTGCTTAATAAATATGATTGACTGATTGATTGATTTTCTTATCATAACATTTTTAGTGCCTTTATAGACTGGGGAAGTGGATTATTTTAGGAGGATAAAGAATTCAAAACTCACCTACTGAATGTGTGGAACAAATGTGACCTCAAAACAGAGCTAATGGATGGTGGGTAAGCAGTGTGATCTTGTAGAAAGAGCAGAATCCTGGGAGCCAGAGGACCTGAATTATAGTCACAGCTATGCAATTTATCCACTGTGTGAACTTGAGCAAGTCACTTACCTTCTCTGTGCCTCAATTACCTCATCTGCAAAACAGGGATTAAATCCTTCTCTCTCTTACTTAGACTATGAGCCCCATGTGGGACAGGGACTATGTTCAACCTGATTATCTTGTATCTACCCCCAAGGTTTTGTACAGTGCTTGGTATATAGTAAGCACTTAAAAAGTACCAGTAAAAAAAAAAAAAGGGGGAAATTTTATCTGGGAGTCACTGTGAGGCCCATGCCAGCCAGAAGACCTGGGAAGCCAGCCCAAGGGTGAAGAAAAGAATCTAAGAAGGAGAGCAAGATCAAGAGGTGGAAGATACCGGAAAAACAAAACAATGCCACCTATCATTGTTTCTGTGATGGTTTATGTCACCTCCCTCTCTTCAAACGGCCAACATCCTGCTTCTCCCTGGCTCCACAAGACCACCATTGATGGGGCCCATGGTGAGAGGACTTGTTTCTGGTCAAGGGGGAACGTCGAGGGCCCAGCTGAAATCATGGCTATGCCCAGTGCTACATCATTCTCCACTGAGTCTACCTCAAAGCATTTAATCTTCTGGAGGGGACAGTCGAGCAGGTTCAGTCAACATGAGCTACTTGTCACATTTCTGCTGTGTAAACTTGAGCAAGTCACTTCACTTCTCTGTGACTCAGTCCCCTTATCTGTAAAACGGGGATGAAAACTGTGAGCCACATGTGGGACAAGGGACTGTGTCCAACCTGATTAGCTTGTATCTATCTGCCCCAGCACGTAGTACGGTGCCTGGCACATAGTAAACACTTCAAAAATACCATTCATATCAGCACTTACTGAGTGCTTCCAAGACATGGGCCCCGCCCTCAAAGAATCCACAAGACAAAAGGTTATAACTACTATTATTGTTATCATTATCATAATTATTATTATTAAAGTCTAGAGGGGAAGACAGACAATAAAATACATTACTGATAGGGGAAATACTAGAATATAAGAATATGTGCATAAGTGCTGTGGGGCTGGTATCAGTCTCAAAGTGCTTAAAGACTAATTCTGAGGAGGGAAAAAAGCTTTATGACATTATACAAATTCAAGAAAACCCTTCCCTAATCAGGGAGAATGAAGCAATCACCTCTCATTGACACATTTTTAAGCTATTTTCCTAGCAAACTTGTCCCTGCTTCTATGAAAAAAAATCTGCTAATGCAATTTTTTTTGTCTCAAACAAGTACATATTCACTCCCCTGATGAGAAAGACATGTAATTGCTCTCAGCTACACACAATCATCTCCTAGATGAAGAAATCCCAAGTTGAGATCACACTAGGAAAGTTAACCTCTAAGAAATGGCTTAGTCTCACCTCAGTGACCCCACAACCTCCCAATTTTTAAAACGAAAATCACTCTCCCTAACTGAAGCCTGCAAGAGCAAAGACTTTGTTGGTGCTTCCGGCAGAACAAATCTGTTGAATTGTGCCCACAATCGCAAACACGATTTTTCGGTGGCTACAAGGTCCAGAAGGATTTCTGGTGCCCATAGATAATCTAATGAGTGCTTTGGGCACCAAGGGGAGTAGTGGGCGTCGGTCGAGGGTATTGTCGATGCCCACACAAGCCCAAAAGTGCGACTGGGGTTCACAGGGTCACAGGTAAACCTTAAATATCCGTGTGGGGCCCTAAACCGGTTTTCGGTCCCCAGCAGTGTCCAAATTGATTTTTGGCTGGTAATTTGGTTTTCCGGATGGGAGGATAAAGGATATCAATATTCTGGATGTCCAGAGGTACTTTGATTTCCTTGAAAATCGATGGAGATCACCCTGGAAAATGGAACAGACTTGGTTGGGCTGCCTGGATAGCCATGTGTCCACCCCAGTGCTGGAAGGAAGGTGGATGGGCCATTAAAAAAAAAAGCCCAAAACACGAAAATTTTGGGGGCTGGCAATTCCCTTTGTCCATCCTATAAAGGAACCACCTCCCTTCCCAGGACACCATGGATATTAATAGTCAGATGATGCATTGGCTTTTTGACTCGCCCAAGGTCATGCAGCAGACAAATGGCAGCAAACCTTCCGACTCCCAGGCCCGTGCTCTATCCCTATGCCATACTGCTTATCTATCGATGGTTATCTATTGATCTCTGGTATGTACTGAGCGTTCGCTTGCTTTGTGGAGAATCCCGTACAAAACGCCCGGGAGGGTACACTACAACTGAGTTGGTAGATGTGACCCCTGCCCACAAGGAGTTTAGAGGAGGAGTTGGGTGCTAAAAACAGATTATTGGATTGGTTTCATCACACCCCACAGACAAACGTTTTAAGTAAATGCCTGCCAATGACAAAGTAAGAAATAATCTTTAGGAGGCGTGAAGATGTAGCCATCTAGTCTCGCTTGCTACTGCTTCAGCAGAACCCTTTAATTTTTGCCTCATGATGGCTTCTGCTTAGTTACTCGGTTTTATGAAGAAAAATTGGATCTCACACCTGCAGTATTGGGGAACATCCAGCTCCTCAATTTTACTCGCTTTTGGCCCACTACACATCTGCCATACACCACCTGGCCTGGAATGTCCTCGCTCCCCACATTCGCCAAGCTAGCTCTCTTCCTCCCTTCAAGGCCCTACTGAGAGCTCACCTCCTCCAGGAGGCCTTCCCAGACTGAGCCTCCTCCTTCCTCTCCCCCTCCTCCCCCTCTCCATCCCCCTGCCTTACCTCCTTCCCTTCCCCACAGCACCTGTATATTTGTATATATGCTTGTACGTTTTTATTACTCTATTTATTTTACTTGTACATATCTATTCTATTTATTTTATTTTGTTAATATGTTTTGTTTTGTTCTCTGTCTCCCCCTTCTAGACTGTGAGCCCACTGTTAGGTAGGGACCGTCTCTATGTGTTGCCAACTTGTACTTCCCAAGCGCTTAGTACAGTGCTCTGCACACAGTAAGTGCTCAATAAATACGATTGATTGATTGATTATTTATTGAACGGAGCTCTATTATATGGTATTTGTCAAGCTCCTTCAATGTGCCAAGCAGTATAATAAGCAAAGGGGTGGATACAAGATAATCAGTCAATCAGTCAATCAATGGTATTCATTGAGGGCTTACTATGTGCAGAGCACTGTAGTAAATGCTTGGGAAAACACAGTTCAAAAAAATTAGCAGACACCTTCCTTGCCCTTAATGAGTTCAATCTTAATTCCCATTTTACAGATGAGACAACTGAGGCACAGAGAAGTGAAGTCATTTGCCCAAGTTCACACAACAGGTAAGCAGCAGACCCAGGATCAAAATCCAAGTCCTTCTGGTAACTAGATCCATGTTCTATCCATTAGGCCATGCTGTTCCCTGTGAATTGGTTCTAACCATGGGATTTAGTGAACCATGATATTGGAGGAGTCCCTTGTTTGTGTCACAATATGAAATTTAGAGATACTGGTCAATATGAGAAGCAGTGTGGCTCAGTGGAAAGAGCATGGGCTTTGGAGTCAGAGATCATGGGTTCAAATCTCAGTTCCGCCAATTGCCAGCTGTGTGACTTGGGCAAGTCACTTCACTTCTCTGTGCCTCAGTTACCTCATGGGGATTAAGACTGTGAGCCCCCTGCGGGACAACCTGATCACCTTGTAACCTCCCCAGTGCTTAGAACAGTGCCTTGCACATAGTAAGCACTTAATAAATGCCATTATTATTATTCTTATTATCATTATTATTATTATGAGATGATAAGATGTTAGGGAGATTAATGTGATTTGGGAGAGAAGCCGAAAGAACAGAAAAATCAAAAGATATAGTCAGAAAAAATAACATGGTGAGAGGGGAAAGAAATGCATAGGCATCTTGAGAACAGAGAGATGGAAAATTAGGAGACAGAAAGAGGAATGAAGAGAAGAAAAGAAGAGGAAGGTTTGAAAGGGTCAGTAGGAGTTGGGAAGTCAAGAGTCACAGGAAGGGGGAAGGGGGTGATGTTTAAAACACGTGAAAACAGTCCTCTAGATTGTAAGCTCATTGTGGACAGTGAATGTGTCCATTTATTGTTATAGTCTACTCTCCCAAGCACTTAGTAGAGTGCTCTGCACACAGTAAGTGATCAATAAATATGATTGACTGACAACATCCAATCTGTCACCAAAATCTGCCGGTCTTACCTCCGCAACATTGCCAAGATCCACCCTTTCCTCTCCATCCAAACCGCTACCTTGCTGGTTCAATCTCTCATCCTATCCCGACTGGATTACTACATCAGCCTCTTCTCTGATCTCCCATCCTCCTGTCTTGCCCCACTTCAGTCTATACTTCTATACTTCACTCAGCTGCCTGGATTATCTTTGTGCAGAAATGCTCTGGGCATGTTACTCACTTCCTCAAAAATCTCCAGTGGCTGCCTGTCAACCTACGAATCAAGCAAAAACTCCTCACTCTCGGCTTCAAGGCTGTCCATCACCTTTACCCCTCCTACCTCACCTCCCTTCTCTCCTTCTACAGCCCAGCCTGCACCTCCCGGCTCCTCTGCCGCTAACCTTCTCACTGTACCTCGTTCTTCCCTATCCCGCCGTCGACCCCCGGCCCATGTCCTTTCCCTGGCTTCGAATGCCCTCCCTCCACACATCCACCAAGCTAGCTCTCTTCCTCCCTTCAAAGCCCTACTGAGAGCACACCTCCTCCAGGAGGCCTTCCCAGACTGAGCCCCCTTTTTCCATCTCCTCCTCCCCATCCTCCCCGCCCTACCTCCTTCCCCTCCCCACAGCACTTGTATATATTTGTACAGATTTATTTCTGTTTATTTTACTTGTACATATTTGCTATTCTATTTCTTTTGTTAATGATGTGCGTATAGTTCTAATTCTATTTGCTCTTATGATCTTGACACCTATCTACATGTTTTGTTTTGTTGTCTGTCTCCCCCTTCTAGACTGTGAGCCCACTGTTGGGTTGGGACTGTCTCTATATGTTGCTGATTAGTACTTCCCAAGCGCTTAGTACAGTGATCCATACTTCATGCTGCTGCCCGGATTATCTTTGTCCAGAAACGCTCTGGACATATTACTCCCCTCCTCAAAAACGTCCAATGGCTACCGATCAATCTGCGCATCAGGCAGAAACTCCTCACCCTGGGCTTCAAGGCTCTCCATCACCTCGCCCCCTCCTACCTCACCTCCCTTCTCTCCTTCTACTGCCCAGCCTGCACCCTCCGCTCCTCCACCACTAATCTCCTCACTGTACCTCGCTCTCGCCTGTCCCGCCATCGACCCCCGGCCCACGTCATCCCCCGGGCCTGGACTGCCCTCCCTCTGCCCATCCGCCAAGCTAGCTCTCTTCCTCCCTTCAAGGCCCTGCTGAGAGCTCACCTCCTCCAGGAGGCCTTCCCAGACTGAGCCCCTTCTTTCCTCTCCCCCTCGTCCCCCTCTCCATCCCCCCGTCTTACCTCCTTCCCTTCCCCACAGCACCTGTATATATGTATATATGGTTGTACATATTTATTACTCTATTTATTTATTTATTTATTTATTTATTTTACTTGTACATTTCTATCCTACTTATTTTATTTTGTTGGTATGTTTGGTTCTGTTCTCTGTCTCCCCTTTAAGACTGTGAGCCCACTGTTGGGTAGGGACTGTCTCTATGTGATGCCAATTTGTACTTCCCAAGCGCTTAGTACAGTGCTCTGCACATAGTAAGCGCTCAATAAATACGATTGATTGATTGATTGATCTGCACACAGTAAGTGCTCAATAAATACGATTGAATGAATGAATGAATGAATCCAACCCAGTACAGAATGGCCGGTCACCCTAGATCAACAGTAATGTGGCTGTTGAAGACATGATATTAGATAGAGAAAGAAGAGAGAAAGAAAACAAAATAGAGTGAACGTGTTTTTGGTCTGAGCTCTTGGCCAAATTCCAATTTGTAAGATTGCTTTCTGCCTTTCTTCAAGCCCTCCTGCAGTTCCTTTTCAGATACAGGGCTCTCTCTCGTTTCTTTTCCTAAATGGTTCTACAGTATTGTTGTCTGTTAAACAACTGTGAACACTCCAGTGGTGAGGAAAGTGGTTTCTGTATATACACCTATAGTTTGGAACACATTCCTTGGGGGGTGGAAGGTGCTACATAAATGTAAGAATCTTCTATTTGTTTTTAAATTGAGCTACCGATTGATAGTGCTAACAGTGGTGAAATGCATCAGTGAGAAAAAAAATTGCTTGTTAATTTGGGTTCTGACTTTATTCTTTCAACGAGATTTCCCATGCACATACTAGCCACCTCGTTTCCCTCCCTAATGATAATGGAGGAATTTGAAACTAGTAGCTCCAAGAAAGATAAATGTAAAGATTATAGTGGCATTAAGCAAATGCAAGGAGTTTAGTGATGCTAAACAACATGCACAGCCAGGGTAAACATGAAATATAAATTGAATAAGCCAGAAGCAAGAGTTCAGAGCAGTTCAATCAATACTGCATAGAAACGTTTACCTGGATTCTGAAATTGATTTTTCAGAATGAAATAATTTCTGTAAAACAAACTAAAGGACAGACATGACCAGAAAAATATTCTAAGCAAGTTTTTGTTCAATAAAAAAGCCCTGAGAGGATTATAGCTAGCATGTTAATCTTCCATCCTGAAAATGGAAAGATGTTGTTATTCCTTCGGCCAAAATCCAGTTACCAGACAGAATAAGTTATTCATGAATGCAAATTTTAATGAATGAGCAGCAAGCATATGCCATGATGACTTTTAATTTACTCTACTTTCCAGGCCAGCAAGAGACTGTATTGACATATTTTACCCTCCATCAAATGTACCTTTTCTGCACAATTTTCTACTACAGTTTTCTTTGAGTGGTAAGAATACTTCATGTAAAGTCATTAAAATAAAAACGGGGGAAACAGCACATTCCAGACTTAATCTTGAATATTTGAATCCCTTCACTAAGCAAGTGATTTAAACTGAGCGTGCATATTAAAAGAGATTTACCAAACCTTGAAATTACTGAAAACCAAACAGCGCCACTAATCCAAGAATAGAAATTAATACATGTACTAATTTTAGTTTTTGAAGAAGAAATTGCCAAAATATGAGCATTCAGAGGGATAAAGAAAGTGAAAGACTTCAATAAACAGCAGATGAGTGGTTCACATTTGTAATAAATGTGATTATCTTTTATCGAAACAAGAATCTTTTTTTTAAAATGCTCTTAAGGACAAAAATATTTTCTTCTGAGTGTAGCAATGTTGCATATGTTGCAATTAATGTTTTGATATTTGGTAATCATTGATACTAACTGAGAATAGGCAATACAATCTCTTAATAGAGAATTAATAATTGCGACAGTGTTGCCTAGTGGAAAGAGCACTCGTCTGGGTTCAGAAGAACTGGGTTCTAATCCTGACTCCACAATTTATCTGCTTGTGTGACCTCAGGCAAGTCACTTCACTTCTCTGTGCCTCAGTTACCTCATCTATAAAATGGGAATTAAGACTGTGAGACCTGTGTAGCATAGGAATATGTCCACATGATTACCTTGGATCTACCCCAGCACTTAGTACAGTGCCTGGCACATAGTGAGCACACAAATACCACACAAAAATAGAATGTCAGAAAGCATACCAAAAAAGAACGATAGATAATGATGGTGTACTGATGATGTAATGATGGGCAGATAAGACCATAATAGACGCATGCTGTAATCTAACCAATAGGAAACATTTCAATCAACATATTGATTGAGCATTTTCCATATGCAGAGCACTGTACTAAGTGCTTAGATGAGTACAATACAACAGAATTAGTAGATACATTTCCTGCCCACAACTAGCCTATAGTCTAGATAGTTTCACTCAAAGAAATAGTGAAATAGTAGCATTTCTTAAGCACTTTCTGTGTGCAGACACTGCATTAAGCACAGAGACATGTAACAGGTGTGAATTTGGCTCAGTTTCTGTCCCTCACAATCTAAGATGGACAGTATTTTGTCTATTGTCTATTTTGTCTATTTTGTCTATTTAAGCTTAGCTTAAAACCAGGGGCACTATCCTTTTACAATATCCCATTTAAATAAACGGACAAGATTCTTACGGGGGGAAAAAATAGAGGATTAGAAAAAAACATTATCAAAACCCAAGAAGTTGATTTTTACTCTAGCTTATTTTAACATATGAAATAGAAATACTTTAGGCAATTGATAATTCCATATTGAACAGTGTGTGTACCATGAGTTTCTGAGTGACCTTGAGGACAGTGATTGTGTTCACCAACTTCATTATATTGTGCTCTCCCAAATGCTTATTGCAGTGTTCTGCACTCAGTAACTGTTCAATAAATATCATGATTGGTATATTTATTGATTGATATGATTTTTTTCTTTTTTAATCACCAAAGACTTCGTGGAATAGTTTATATACTTCAGCAATGATTGGAATGGATACATCTTTCCTGTCACTCCTTATGGGCAAGGAATGTATCTGCTAATTCCGTTGTACTCTCCTAAATTCTTAGTATAGTGCTCTGCACATATAAAGCGCTCAATAAATACAGCTGATTGATTAGTTGATTGATTGCTTGATATTTACTGTTTAATGAATCATTTCAGTGGGGTCTGTTCCCTGCCTAATGGATCTCTCTGTGTTAGGCTTATTTAGCACAATTAAACCTACTCAGTTTTATGGTCAAACTCAAAGCAACATGACATTCTAGAAGATACCATATGGAATAGCCTAATATACCTAAAACCACTTGAGATATTTGGATATAATCTTCAAGGGATTTTAAATTTGTTTGAAGATGGCATGTACTTGAGTCTAGGCTGGGGGGGTGGGCAGAAATTAATAGCAGTAAATAATTTCTACTGTATACTTTAAAGATTTGTACATCAAGTGCTCTGGAGTTAAGGTTGGGGCAAATATCAAATGTCCAAAGGTCACAGATCCAAGTGCATAAACAATACAGAAGGGAAAGGGAGCTGGGAAGAGACAGCTTAATTGGGCAAGGCCTCTTGAAGGATAATATGAACCTAACAATGCTTTGAACATGGGGAGACTGGTGGTCTGGCTCATATTCGTTCATTCAATCGTATTTACTGAGTGTTTACTGTGTGCAAAGCACCGTACTAAGTGCTTATGGAGGGGGAGGGAGTTCCAGGCTGGGCGGAAGGAGAGAGCTGGGCAAAGGGCCAGCAGCGAGATAAAGGAGCTCAAGGTACAGAGAATAGGTTGGCATTAGACGAGCCAAGTGGGCAGATTGGGATGTAGTCAGAACGAAGTAAGATAGGAGGGCGAGTCAACAATTCTGGGGTGACATTATTCTCCTAGCACCTAGAACAGTGCTTTGCACATAGTAAGTGCTTAACAAAGACCATATCTATTATTCAGTTGGCTCCACCTAGGCATTTCGGCTCCAGGCCACTGCATGTCACTGGGCTACTGATGAAAAGCATGAATTCTCATTTCGATTAAGCTTTAAAATATTAGAAATATAACCTATTTTGCAAAGGATCAGGGGTTAGCGGCTGCCATTTCATATAGGCCATTACTTTCTCTATTCTATCATCATTTAATGTGTTGTGGAAACATAATGCCTCCATTTGCTCCTCTAAAATTTAACTACCTTTACTATCCATTTTTTATGAATTTGAATTATGACATACCTATCATTAAGGTAGTAGACACCCAGAGTGATTTGAAAACACTACGTATTGTGCATACTCACAGGGCATAGCCTTTACTTAACTCACATATGTTTTTATATTAATACAGGATTCCAAAAATGTTTTTAAAAAGGCATAAAAATTGTGTAAGTGCTAAAAACCTTGATCAGTCCTACCTATGTAGCTGGAGTCTAAGCGTGATTATAGCAGCTGACAAAGGGCACATTTACTGAAAGTAATGGTGCCACCTTCAACCTAAGCATCATCAAGCACATAGGTCTGTTGCTGGACTGGTCTCCTTAAGATTGGGGTGGACAAGCCAAAATACTGAATTCTGTACTTAAGTGACTCGGGAAAGCGTAGGAAAAATCAGTATTTTCCAACTTGAAACATGAAGTTGAATAACTGAAACGCTCAGACTGAGAAACTCTTGCACCTGTTCAATCAATCATATTTATTGAACATGGGGAAGCAGTGCTGCTCAGTGGAAAGAGCACGCACCTTGGAGTCAGAGATCATCGGTTCAAATCCCTGTGCCGCCACTTGTCAGCTGTGTGACTTTGGGCAAGGCACTTCACTTCTCTGTGCCTCAGTTCCCTCATCTGTAAAATGGGGATTAAGACTGTGAGCCCCACCTGGGACAACCTTATCACCTTGTAAACTCCCCAGCGTTTAGAACAGTGCTTTGCACATAGTAAGGGCTTTATGCCATTATTATTATCATTATTATTTACTGTGTGTAGAACACTGTACTAAGCCCTTGTGAGAGTAAAATACAGCAGAGAAGGTAGATATTGCTTATTTAAAAAAGTTGGTGATTACGCTTGTTTTAAATAAGCACTTTTCTCCAACTTGTCTCTTGCCGGAGTCCATGAATTTCTTTGTAGGAATACTAACTAGCATCTGTCTCATCTTCAGCACCTTCTTAACACTGAGTTCATTAGCTGCTGACAGTGACTGATTTCCTCAGAGCTTTTCCTTAACAATCTCTAACCTGGAAAATAAGTGTTGTATTCTATACTGCAATGCACTGACTACCCCCAAGCTCCTTTCTTGAACTTTCTGAGCAGGAAGGTTTAAGGGGATAAGATCATCCTGTTTCTAGTGGATGAAGAGCTAACTCACCACAGAAAGAATTATCCAGAGGTTGTCTTTTCTAGTTAAGTAGCAGCCAGGGAGAGTCTTACAGAGCAAAGGTGATAGGAATCCGAATTGAACTTGAAATTGGCAGTCTCACCAGAGGAGTTTGTATAGTGCTTGCTCCACGTTAATCCCATTTCTGATCATCACTGTTAGTCTCTACCTCATGGGAGAAACCAGCATGAAAAGATACATTTGCCTGGGAATTTAATCCATCTTATAGAAAATGTCCACTTGACATCATAATAATGATGTACTTCTTTCAAGAGGCTCAATGGACTATAAAGCCATTATTTCTTCAGTGTTCGTGTACAGAGGAAAGCCAGATTTGGTCTACGAAGAATTCACTGCTTTCCAATCAATTAATCGATGGTATCTACTGAGCACTTACAGCATTCAGAGCACTGTACTGAGCACCGGGGAGGGTTCAGTACAATATAGTTGTTAGACACTATCCCTCCTTGCAGGCAGTTTAAAGTCTAGAGACAAGCACATATGCAGCCTTTTTTTAGTGCTTGAAAGAGTTCCATGATGCCGGGGCTGTCTGCCTAAATAATCAATGTAGCTGACCAAAATCTCATATGCTGATCAACTTTTGGGCTATGACTCATCCATCCATTCATTCATTCATTCAATCATATTTATTGAGCACCTACTGTGTGCAGAGCACTGTAGTAAGCATTTAGAAATCAATCAATTGTACTTATTGAGCACTTACTGTGTGCAGAGCACTGTACTAAGCGCTTGGGAAGTACAAGTTGGCAACATATGGAGACAGTCCCTACCCAACAGTGGGCTCACAGTCTAAAAGGGGGAGACAGAGAACAAAACCAAACATACTAACAAAATAAAATAAATAGAATAGATATGTACAAGTAAAATAAATAAATAAATAAATACAGTAATAAATATGTACAAACATATATTCATGTATACAGGTGCTGTGGGGAAGGGGAGGAGGTAAGATGGGGGGATGGAGAGGGGGACGAGGGGGAGAGGAAGGAAGGGGCTCAGTCTGGGAAGGCCTCCTGGAGGAGGTGAGCTCTCAGTAAGACCTTGAAGGGAGGAAGAGAGCTAGCTACAGAGTACTGTACTAAGCGCTCCAGTTGGCTTGTCCCTAAAACCATTCAGACACTGAGGAAAAGTCAAGCTGGAGAAGGAGCACTGAATTAAGAAAGGAGCAGCAGAGCACAGTTCATTAATCAAGGGAGACGATCCCTGCCCACAACAGGCTCACAGTCTAGAACGGGAGAGTCAGACATCAAAACAAGTAAACAGGCATCAATAGTATCAGTATAGATAAATAGAATTATAGATATATGCACATCAAAACAAGTTAACAGGCATTAATTATAAATGAATAGGCTTACAGATATGTACATATATACACAAGTGCTGAGGGGCAGGAAGGGGATAGAGCAAGGGAGCGAGTCGGGGCGATTGGGAGGGGGAGTTGAAGAAAAAAGGAGGGCTTAGTTTGGGAAGGCCTCCTGGAGGAGGTGAGCCTTCAGTAGGACTTTCAGTAGCCTTCTGTAGGACCCCACCAGTTCATACATGGCATGGTGGCCGAGAGCTTGTTGGGGTGTTGGGGGGGGTGTAGAATGGGGAGGTAGAGCCAGCATCATCGCTGGGGAAGAGTCCCACCAAGGCCATGACACCGCCACTCTCCTCAGGAGGAGGAAGAGGTGACCGCAATGGTGAAAAGGTTGAATGAAGATGGGGGACCAGCACACCAGCAGAGACAAAATAAAGACTAATGCCTCATCCGGTTGCCCCAGAGCAGCATGGTCTCCCAGAGCAGCATGGTCTAGTGGAAAGACCACAGGTCAGGAAGTCAGAAGACCTGGGTTCTAATCCCAGCTCCACCACCTGCCTGCTATGTTACGTTGGGAAGTCACTTATTTCTCTCTGACTCAGTTTCCTCCTCTGTAAAATGGGGATTCAATACCTGTTCTCTCTCCGACTTAGATTGTGAGCCCCGCGTAAAACAGGGACTGCATCGGATCTGATTATCTTTTCTCTACTCCACTGTTTAATACAGTACTTGGCATATAGTAAGTGCTTAAAAATACAACCAGCCTTATTAATAAAATAAAGTTTTAGGACTGTCATGATCTGCTAATTATAATTATCCAGTCATTGTTCTTTTGCTAGACAGGAGAATAGAGTAAATAGGCCTGGCTGTCAGGAACTTTCTAAAAGTAGTTGATGGTGGTCATCAGGTGGCAGAGTTCTAGAATATGAATATTGTATTTCTAAAAGGCAAACCATTTCCCCAGTTTGGTTACCGACGGATCCCTCAGTTTGATTACTGATGGATTCAGAAGCCTAGAGCATAGGATGATTAAAGAAGCAGCGTGGCTCACTGGAAAGAACCCGGGCTTGGGAGTCAGAGGTCATGGGTTCTAATCCTGCCACCACCACTTGTCAGCTGTGTGACTTTGGGCAAGTCAGTTACCTTATCTAGAAAATGGGGATTTGGACTGTAAGCCCCGTGTGGGACTACCTGATGACCTTGTATCTATCTAGTGCTTAGAACAGTGCTTGGCACATAGTAAGCACTTAAATACCAAAATTATTATTACAACTTTCTTTTTCAGTATCCATTTTCACAGTAATAAGGGAAAATAATTTCATTAATAACTACTTCAATGTTTTCAAAACAGCTGCTATGATAACATATAATCATCACACAAACATAAAGGAGAACCAATCAATGAACTATATTTATTGAGTGCCTCCTGTGTGCAGAACGCTGTACTAAACACTGGGGAAAGCACCCTATAATGGAGTTGGTCGATGGAATCCCAGCTCACAAGGAGCTAATGGTGGGGAGTCTACAGTCTTCTCTAAAAGAACAGCATATTTCTTTCTTTCATCATCAATCAATCATGTGTATTTACTGAGCACTTACTTTGTGCAGAACACTGTACTAAGCACTTGGGGAGAGTAATAATAATAATGATGTTGGTATTTGTTACGTGTTTACTATGTGCCAAACAGTGTTCTAAGTGCTGGGGGGATACAAGGTAATCAAGGTTGTCCCATGTGGGGCTCACAGTCTTAGTCCCCATTTTACAGATGAGGGAACTGAGGCCCAGAGAAGTTAAGTGACTTGCCCAAAGTCACACAGCTGTGTGCCATGACCGGCTCTGGGACGGGTAGGAAGGTCTCGGGCAGGTGGCCCTCAGGTGTTACAGCCCTCGGGCAGCAGCTCTCGCCGCATCCTGGGGCTGAGGGAGTCAGACCCCCGCCTCCGGGGTTGGGGCTCTGCCGTCCCATTTTTCTTCTCCTTCTCCTTCCCCCTCTTTCTTTTCCCTTCGGGGGGAGAGGGGATGTGGTGGCAGCGGTCCCCTCCTTCCCCGGCCGGAGGCGGGTCACGTTCGGTCTTCAAATCCCCATGGAGAGCTCACCTCCTCCAAGAGGCCTTCCCAGACTGAGCCCCCTTTTTCCTCTCCTCCTCCCCATCCCCCCGCCCTACCTCCTTCACCTCCCCACAACATCTGTATATATGTTTGTACAGATTTATTACTCTATTTTACTTGTACATATTTACTATTCTATCTATTTTGTTAATGATGTGCAATTAGCTTTAACTCTATTTGTTCTGACGACTTGACACCTGTCCACATGTTTTGTTTTGTTGCCTGTCTCCCCCTCCTGGACTGTGAGCCCGTTGTTGGGTAGGGACTGTCTCTATATGTTGCCAACTTGTACTTCCCAAGCGTTTAGTACAGTGCTCTGAACACAGTAAATGCTCAATAAATATGATTGAATGAATGAATGAAGTGATGGAGCTGGGATTAGAACCCATGACCTCAGACTCCCAAGCCCGGGCTCTTTCCACTAAGCCATACTGAGTATACTAAACGGAGTTGGTAGACACATTCCCTGCACACATTGTACTTTACAAGTTCTTAGTACAGTGCTCTGCACGCAGTAAACGCTCAATAAACAATTGAATGATTGAACAAGTTTGCAGTCTAGAGTCTGCAGTCATCCATTCATTTAACACTTGATATGGAAAAGAAATGAATTTCCAAAATAATTATCAGGATCAGTACCAGAGGAAGATAATTTCAGCATGGAATAGGGTGGGAAGTCAGTTTTAATATTATAAAATTATAAGGGAATGCAGTAATGCCAAGTGGAAAGAGCATGGGGCTAGGAGTCAGGGATCCTGGGTTCTAATCCACACTCTTCCACGTGTCTGCTGTGTGACTTTGAGCAAGTCATTCAACATCTCTGTGCCTCAGTTTCTTTATCTGTAAAATAGGGATTAAATTTTACTCCTTCCTGTCCCAAGGTGACCCTTGGGTACCAGCCATCTCAAGGTCAAATGCTATCTCGTGGCCACCCGAGCCAGCAGGTGGAACTCGGAAGTGAGTGAGGGATGCCGCCCCCACAACCCAAACTGCTAGATTGACAGCCCAAGCTGGGAATGCAGAAAGTGTCCCTCGCCCCCGTGCCAATTAAGTTAGGTATGGGTGGGGGGGGGGGGAGGGCAGAGATTGGATAAACTGAGGCCAGAAGCTGGAATGGCCTAGGAGCACAGGTGATAAATACCGGCGGCCTCTGGCCCTCTATGCAGAGGATCAAGACTTGCAGCAGATGGCTGCAGGGCACCTCTGTCCAGAACATGAGAAGCCCGCTCTGTCTGCACCAAGTGAGGATCCATGGGATGGTGGAGTGAGGGTCCCATCCCACTAGATACCCGTGGGGCTGGAAGCCAGGCGCTTCGCCATGGTTTTGGAATGAATGAATGGATTCCTCCCAAATGGAAAATCCTCGTGGGTGGGAGCTAGGGGCTTCCCCCATGGGTGTGTAACTCAAGTGGATTCCTCCCGAGTGGAAAGTGCACATGAGTGCAAACAAACTGTAAGGAAATTCTGCCTGGGTGTGACCTGGGGGTTCTGCCACGCGCGAGGAATGTATACATGTGTTCCTCCCATTAGGGAAGCTCTAATATTACTAATTGATTACATTTTTCCCGAAAGGGAAGTTCAATCAATTGCACCTAAACAATTACATAATTCAATTTGCCTCACAGAATAAATTTTATATAAAACTCAGGCTTTCCATCCCCGGCCCCCCTCCCCCTCCTCCCCTCCCCCCTCCACTGATTACTGAACAAACCCACCCCCAGACGACGGATGACACCTCCTTCATAGATTATGAGCTCCATGTGAGACAGGGACTGAGTCCAACCTAATTATTTTGTGCTTGGCACGTAGTAAGTTCTTAAGTACTATTAAAAAGTAAAATAAGGCTAGTTTACTGTCTTACTTCCCTAGTTTACAGTCTTACATCTGTAGTTCACTGTCTTGTAATGGTTTCTGTGTTAGACATAGTGATTTTTAATCTTGCTGAACACTTACCCAGGGTTGTACAGAATATCCTTGTTTATCAACTCCTATTCAGGATTTTCCCAAACTTACCTCTTTTATAGAAAATTTCTGGTACAGAATGTGGTAAGCAGCTAAAAAAATACATTTCAAATGATGCATTGAAGAAACATAATGGGTGTTACCAATCCCCAAGATGTATTTAGAGTGGAAAACAAATTTGGTTCCTGACATCAACCTAATCATTCAATAAAATTTACTGAGTACCCACTGTTAGACCATGCTGTGGATATTACAATCCATGGAGAAAATTATATGATTTCAAAACATCCAATCAGAGATTCCATTGGAGGTTGGGGAGGGAATTGCAGTCAATAGATCAATCAATCGTATTTATTGAGTGCTCACTGTGTGCAGAGCACTGCAGAGAAGGAAAGGAAATAACTACATTTCCCAGAGGTAAATGTATACTAGTACTACTACTAATAATACTTGTGGTATTTGTTACGCACTTACTATGTGCCACACACTGTACTAAGCAGCTGGAGTAGAGACAAGAAAATCAGGATGCTTATGGAATTCTCAGTCTAAGAAGGTGTTGAATCGCACCATGAAGTGAACTGACTTGCCCGAGACTACACAGCAGGTAAGTAACAGAGCCAGAATGAGAACTCAGGTCCTCTGACTTTCCACTAGGCCATGCTGCTCGTGAACCATCTGACCGAAAGGTTGTATTTAACTGCACTCCCCACACACACCTAATTAAAACTGAGGAAGGGGTGGCCTGAGAAAATGGCATACTTTCTTTTCTGAGCAAAATTTTTGGTGTGGGCAATTAATGTGTTTGGAAATTATCTCGGTCATGTTCAACCAGATTTTTACAATGCTATCTAACATTTATACAGCTATCTTTTGCTACTGGATAAGATCTTTTAACTCTTTTATCTGAATACTTCTTATCCGGTAGGAAATTTTAATAAGAATCCACCCCACAACCCAATCTCCTAGCAACTGTGTGCAGAACATTGTAGTAAGCAGGGAGGGAAGTTCAGTAGTTAGAAGAATGATCCCTGTCCCCAAGGACCTCAAAGTCTGCCTGGGAAAACAGATATAAATAACATAATAACATAACATAAATAATAATAGGAGAAAAGGTATTTTGTTTAAACAGGAAACTGTCCTCCTTCAGTGAAAATATTCTGTTCTTTGGAACCCAAATCCAATGTTTGTGATCCACTCATTTTCTCAATCACTAATAAATGAACCTATTCCATGGTTCTTTCTCTTTTTCACTGCTCTCTGCATCACCTTTAAGTTCTTCCTGTATTTCTCCTCTCATTTTAAATGGTACATTCCTTTGAGCAAATGTATCAGCCCCGCCTGCCCTCATTTCAGCTTGATAACGACATGTAATTTCCCTCACCTTCTAATATTCTTGATATTTACCTTTAATATTTTCATTAGCATCCTTATTTAATAAGTCAAAGAACTAAATATGATTGTGATCCCAAAATTATGGTTCCATTCTCAAAACCAACAAGAAATTGTTATTCAGAGGAAAAAAAAAACTTTGGTTCCATTTAGTATCATTGTATATTCCTAGTTGTACTGTTCATTCATGTCTATATTTTTCCTATCAGTTTTCTTTTATGTCTCATTTGAATTACTCATGTGTCTTGCTGTCATTTTAATTGTATATATATGCTATCTTATTGCAGTTTCTATAATGTAAAACAAGTATTTTCACTGCAGCAGCAGTAATAGAGTTTTGCAAATGCAGGGCATTCATGCATGAAGTTGCTACTATAGTTCTTTTCACTAGAATGCCATTTCCATACTCACATTACTATGATTTCTTTTTTGGTTCATCTGAATCATATAACTTCCAAATAAAATATTTCCAGACTTCAGTGACAGATACACTCAATTCTTAAAACATAGGTGCTTTTAGCTGCTTCATGATGAAATAGGAATATTTTTATTATACACTGGCCTATATGCTGTTTTCAAGTCACCTGGTACCATGCTTTCGAGCTTTACGAGAAGCAAGCCAATTGTTGCTGCATCTTATTTAATAAAAATCATTTTTTATCAATCGATGATGTTTATTGAGCACTTATGTACAGAGCATGCTCTCTGCCCACAATGTGCTTACAATCTAGAGGGAAATAGGACTAATTATTAAATGAAAGGTCAGTGCTGAAGTAGCCTCTAAAGGACTTTTTTTATAGCATTTATTAAGCACTTACTACATGCAAAACACTTTCTAAGTGCTGGGGAGGTTACAAGGTGATCAGGTTGTCCCACGGGGGGCTCACAGTTCTTAATACCCATTTTACAGATGAGGTAACTGAGTCACAGAGAAGTGACTTGCCAGCTGACAATTGGCAGAGCCAGAATTTGAACCCATGACCTCTGACTCCAAAGCCCGTGCTCTTTCCACAGAGCCATGCTGTACATAAAACTTCTAATCTACAATTTCCCCTCTCTGTGATTTATTTTAATGCCTGTCTCCCCCTGTAATCTCTAAATTCCTTGTGAGAAAGGATTGCATCTTCCAGTTCTATACTGTTGCATTTTCCCAAGTGCTTAGTATAGTGCTCTGCACACAGTAAGCGCTCAATCATATTTATTGAGCGCTTACTGTGCACAAAACACTGAACTAAGCGGTTGGGAGAGTACAATACAGCAGAATTACCAGACACGTTCCCTGCCCATAATGAGTTTATAGTCCAGAGAGGAAGGTACACATTGATAAAAATTAGTAATTTATAATATATAATTTAAAGTTATGTGCATAAGTGCTGTGGGATCGGAAGTGGGGTGAATATCAAATGTCAAGAGGTCACAAATCCAAATGCATAGATAAGGCAGAAGGGAAAGCAAACCAGGGAAATGATGGCTTAATCAGGGAAGGCCTCTTGGAGGAGCTGTGACCTCAGTAATGCTCGAAGGTGGAGAGTGTGGTGGTTTGGAAGATATGAACGGGGCAGGGGGTGGGGGTGAGGAGTTCTAGGGTAGAGGGAGGATGAGGGAAAGGGGTCGGTGGTGAGGTAGAAGAAATTGAGGCAGAGTGAATAAGTTGGCACTAGAGGAGCAGAGTGTGCAAGCTGGGCTGGGGTAGTGTAGTCCACTTGATTTATTGAGAAAAAAATTTCATGCTGGCATGTTCATGGTATCATATATATAACATCATGCATTCTCTGCCACTTCCTTTATTTGTAGTTCATTTTAATATCTGTCTCCCCATTACACTGTAGGCTCTTAGTGCAGTGATCATGTCTACCAACTATCTTGTATTATAATTATAATAATAATAATGATTGTATTTGTTAAGCGCTTACTATGTGTGAAGCACTGTTCTAAGTGATGGGGGGATACAAGGTGATCAGGTTGATCCACGTGGGACTCACAGCCTTAATCCCCATTTTACAGATGAGGTAACAGGCACAGAGAATTTAAGTGATTTGCCCAAAGTCACACAGCTGACAAGTGGTGGAGTCAGGATTAGAACCCATGACCTTTGACTCCCAATCCCGGGCTCTTTCCACTGAGCCATGCTGCTTCTCTAACCTCACCCAGATGCTTAGTACAGTGCTCCACACACAAAAAGTGCTCAATAAATCGACTGATTGTTTGAGAAACACATTTTACACTTGAGTGCATTCAATAAATACAACTGCTTGGTTGACTGAGTCTAAGGTCTTGGTCTTTTAAGAGATGCATATTTACTTATTTTGATGCTGTTATCTGGTGCACTGCCTATATTATGCATTATTATTAAGCACTTAGTACAGTGCTCTGACAACATTAATGCTCAATAAATACCTCTGATTGACTGCTGTTTATAATTCATTGTTGAAGATTTTTATAACTATCTTTCCCTGCTTTGATTGTGCAACAGGGACTATATGAGTCTGGTTTGATGATCTTATATTAAGAGGTGGTGCGGATAATAATAATTGTATTTTTTAAGTAGTTAAGTGGAAGCAGCACAGAGTTGGAGGGGTCAGGAAACCCAAGATGAAGCCTCTGCTCTGCCACTTGCGGGCTGTGTGACCTTGGTCAAATCACTTCTCCATGCCTCAGAGCCCTCATCTACAAAATGGGGTTATGGTACCTCTTATCCCTACCCCTCTGACTGTGAGCCCAGGCACAACAGAATCTGTACCTGCTTTGATTATCTTATATAACAATGGCATTCATTAAGTGCTTAATATGTGCAAAGCACTGTACTAAGCGCTGGAGAGGTTACAAGGTGATCAGGTTGTCCCTCGGGGGGCTCACAGTCTTAATCCCCATTTTACAGATGTGGTAATTGAGGCCTAGAAAAGTGAAGCAACTTGCCCAAAGTCACACAGCTGACAAATGGTGGAGTTGGGATTTGAACCCATGACCTCTGACTCCAAAGCCCGAGCTCTTTCCACTGTGCCACGCTGCTTCTCTTGCACAGTGCTTGGCACACGGTAAGTTTTTAGCTCTGTCACAATTATCATTATGTATCCAACATTTTAGCACACTATGTAGTATACAGAAAGTACTGGCTGAATACCATAACTGACTCAACCTTTCAAGTATTTTGGACTGGGTGAAAATAAAGATTAAAGATCATTTTACAGCTTTAGGTTCTCTGTAGTAATAGGTGAAGGCATATTTCTAGTCTGTAGCTCAAAATCCCTTTCTGCTGAATAATCTGTGAGAGAGAAAATTTCAAAGTTAAATGTGCACACATACAAATGAAATAATTGAATCCGTAATCCTTCATTATTGGCATCCATTTAAATGCTATTTGATCATGCAACCGAATTTATTATGTTTTTTAATCACTTTGAAATATATTCATATTGTTTTGTTCATTTCTTTTGGATTGTGGAAGTTCATTAAAGTGTGTCACATGATTTCCTATGAGAACCATATATTTTTCTTAGTGGCTCTTTTGTTTACAATTGATTTTTCATGGATCCAATTAAGAGATTGTTTCAGGCTTTTGCAGTTATCTTTGTGAAGAACTGAGTGTGGAGGAAAATTTGGAGCCATAATATGTATGGATAAATAACATTTTGCAGTAAAAAAATGAAACATGGAAGAGCATAAGTGTGATATTTTCAGGAATGCTGAAATAATTCTACCTTTGCTTAATCAATCAATCAGTGGTCTTTACTGAGTGCTTACAGTGTGCAGAGCACTGTACTAAGCATTTGAAAGACTACAATACAGAGTTGGTAGACATGTTCTCTGCCCACAAGGAGCTTACTTCTAAAGGGGGAGTCAAATGATAATGTAAATAAACACATTACAAATACATATGTAAGTGGGGTACTTGGAGGAAGCAGTGTATTCTAGTGAACAGAGCACGGGCCTGTGAATCAGAAGGACCTGAGTTCTAATCCCAGCTTTGCTACTTGTCTGCTGTGTGACCTTGGGCAAGTCACTTAACTTCTCTGTGCCTCAGTTACTTCATCTGTAAAATAAGGACTAAGACTGTGAGCTCCATGCGGGTCATGCAGTGCTTCCAGCCTGATTAGCTTGTATCTACTCCAGCATTTAATACAGGGCCTGGCACACAGTAAATGCTTAACAAATACCATAAGGAAAGCAGTGTTTAGTGCTAGTGACAATTTTCTTGAAGTACTGGGTTTCATATTTAAGGAGTCAGATAGAACCCATGAAGAGGGTTAAAGGAGCAGCCAGGATAACAAAGTTTAGAAAGTCTAGAAGTAAAAGTTAAAAGCATCTGAGATTATTTGAGATTATGCAGCATGGAGAAGAGAAGGCTGCAGGCTGAGGAGATAAGTGGCAATCATCTGAGAGGATCTGAAAGGCTATTTTTCAGGACATAGTGTTCAACCGTTATCCATTTCACCTCAGGTCCCAAGAAAATGGGACTCAAATTGCAGAAGATTAGATACCTCCCTCTAGATTCTATATTGGATCAGGCCTTTCGAGATGCACGCTACCTGCATCACAATGCGGTTTCACAGCAATATGAAGTACACGTCGTATGCACAGATGAAATCTCTGCAACTCAGCAGGTATGGAAAAAGTACAGAAACGAAACCAAGACCTGTTTTATGGTGTCTGAAGTCCTTAGACAGTGATCTGACACCATCAGTAGACAAACCTCAGGCAGCTGTTAAGTAAGCTTCACTCCAGTAGAGAAGCAGCCTGCACTAGTCGAAAAAGCATCGACCTGGGATTCGGAGGACTGGGTTCTAATCCTAGTTCCACCACTTGTCTGCTGCGTGGCCTTGGGCAAGTCACTTCACTTCCCTGTGCCTCATTTACTTCATCTGTAAAATGGGGATTAAGATTGTGAGTCCTATGTGAGACAGGGACTGTGTCCAACCTGATTATCTTTATATACCCCAGTGCTTAGTATGGTCCCTGGCATATAGTGCCGACTTGTACTTCCCAAACACTTAGTACAGTGCTCTGCACATAGTAAGCGCTCAATAAATATGACTGAATGAATGTAGTTAGTTTTTAACAAATACTTGTCTTGTCTTTTGCTGTCAAATCGTCTCCGACCCATAGCAACCTTATGGACACTTCTCTTCCAGAATGCCCCACCTCCATCTGCAATTGTTCTGGTAATGTATCCATAGAGTTAACAAATACTGCTAAAAATAAATAACCAAAGTCTATGCTATTCTGACTGTATGATCAATCCAGTTCTGTTCAACCTATCCTATGCCTATTTATATTTAAGGGCACATCTAGGGACTTGGAAACTAGAGTAAGAATCCACTTCTGATCCACTGTGAACTCTCCTCTCTCAACGGGCCATGAGCAACAATAAGAGTCTTAGAAAACTGCTATACCTAATGAGAACATTTCTACATCTTAATCATCATCTTGCTTATCACGCAGAAGATATTTACTCATTTCCTAGAGTGGGCACATTTCTAAGAGCTAACGATAGAAAAATGAAGCTATCTATCATGTCAACCAAGACTTTCATTAGCACAGAACTTAATGCTGTCCCTGAATTTTGCTAAGCAAGCAGTATATTATGCAAAAAATGCATGTGGAAAATGGACTGTAAAAGGCCAGAATTGTTTTAGGATATTACCACAATCATTAGTAATATTATCATTATTTTCATGGTATTTCTGAAGGGCTTACTATGGGTCAAACATGAGAAGCTGCATGACCTAGTTGATGGAGCATAGGCTTGGCAGTCAGAATGGCCTGGGTTTGAAACCCAGCGCTGCCACTTGTCTGCTATGTGACCTGGGGTTAGTCATTTAACTTCTCTGTGCCTCAGTTATGTCATCTGTAAAAATGGGTATTAAGACTGTGAGCCCCATGTGGGACATGGTCCGTGTCCACTCTGATTAGTTTGTATCTATCCCAGTGCTTAGTACAGTGTCTGGTACACAGTAAGTATTTTTCAAAAGTTACTTAAAAGAAACCAAAAACTAAAACAAAAAGCAATGTTTTAAGCTCTGGGATAGGTACAAGTTAATCAGGTTGAACAAAGTTCCCGTCCCACATGAGGCTCACAGTCTAAGAAAGTGGGAGAAGAGGCAGGAGATTGACAGAAAGAGTTTAGCAACGGTAGGGAATTAAGCTTGATGCCAAATAGATGGCCTTAATAATAACAATAATAATAATAATTGTGATATTTGTTAAGTGCTTACTATGTGCCCGGCGCTGTTCTAAGCACTGGGGCAGATAAAACCTAATCAGTTTGGAACAATCCCTGTCCCATGTAGGGGTCACAGTCTCAATCACCATTTGACAGATGAGATAACAGGCCCAGAGAAGTGAAGTGACTGGCCTAAAGTCATACAGCAGACAAGTGGTGGAGCTGGGATTAGAACCCATGACCTTCTGACTCCAAGGCCCATGCTCTATCCACTAGGCATGCTGCTTCATTCACTTGCAATGAGTACCTTTCATTTTGGTGCATTCCTGGAGAGAGAACACATGACCATTTGGTATTATTCACATCACTTGGCTCATCAGGGAACCAGACTGAAGGTCTGCATGACAGTGGTCATGGGTTCTAACAGTGGTCAAGTCTAGACTGTGAGCCCATTGTGGGCAGGGATTATCTCTCTATGTTGCTGAATTGTACTTTCCAAGCGCTTAGTACAGTGCTCTGCACACAGTAAGTGCTCAATATATACAATCGAATGAATGAATGGGTTCTAATCCTGGCTCCACCACCTGTCTGCTGTGTGACCTTGGGCAAGTCACTTCCCTTCTCTGTGCCTCATTGACCTCATATTCTAAAATGAGGATTGAGACTGTGAGCCCCACATGGGATAGGGACTGAGACCAATCTGATTTGCTTGTATTCATTCAGTTGTGTTTACTGAGTGCTTATTGTGTGCAGAGCACTGTACTAAGCACTTATCCACCATAACACTTAGTACAGTGCCTGGCACCTTGTAAGTGCTTGACAAATACCATTATTATTAGTTGTTATTATTCCAAACATTCATTACACAGGTTAGAGTGCTGTTTGGGAAGCCAAATGACAAAGCCACAAACAGCTAAAGATAGCAAATGGGTTGAAAGGAAGACATGGACATCTACTGGAGAATGGATCTTGGAGTCATTTGAACATGGAAAAAGCAGCACGGCCTAATGGAAAAAACATGGGCCTGGGAGTCGGAAAGACCTGGATTCTAGTCCCGTCTCCACCACTTGTCAACTATGTGACCTTGGGCAAGTCACTTCACTTCTCTATGCCTCAGTTACCTCTTCTGTAAAATGGGGATTAAGACCGTGAGCCCCCTCTGGGACATGGATGGACCCATTGGCTTGGGTTGGCTTGTAATTACCCTGGAGCTTAGTACAGTGCCTGACACATTATGAGCGCTTAAATACCATTAGAAGGGTAGGCATCATCCTCAAATGCAACACCATTGGTATTAGAGTACCCTATTTTAAGATTTAAACACATCTATGCATCCTCAACATGCACCACTCCTAGCAAAAGTCAGCAAAGGACATGTCAAAGCTATAACTTCGCTCCCACAGCTTCAACTATCATATCTACGCTGATGACACGCAGATCTACATCTCTGCCCCTGGTCTCTCCCCCTCTCTCCAGGCTCGCATCTCCTCCTGCCTTCAGGACATCTCCATCTGGATGTCTGCCCGCCACCTAAAACTCAACATGTCCAAGACTGAACTCCTTGTCTTCCCTCCCAAACCCTGCCCTCTCCCTGACTTTCCCATCTCTGTTGACGGCACTACCATTCTTCCCATCTCACAAGCCCGCAACCTTGGTGTCATCCTCGACTCCACTCTCTCGTTCACCCCTCACATCCAAGCCATCACCAAAATCTGCCGGTCTCAGCTCCGCAACATTGCCAAGATCCGCCCTTTCCTCTCCATCCACACCGCTACCCTTCTCGTTCAAGCTCTCATCCTATACCGTCTGGACCACTGCATCAGCCTTCTCTCTGATCTCCCATCCTCGTGTCTCTCCCCACTTCAATCCATACTTCATTCTGCTGCCCGGATTATCTTTGTCCAGAAACGCTCTGGGCATGCTACTCCCCTCCTCAAAAATCTCCAGTGGCTTCCAATCAATCTGCGCATCAGGCAGAAACTCCTCACCCTCGGCTTCAAGGCTCTCCATCAGCTCGCCCCCTCCTACCTCACCTCCCTTCTCTCCTTCTACAGCCCACCCCGCACCCTCCGCTCCTCTGCCGCTAATCTCCTCACCGTACCTCATTCTCGCCTGTCCCACCATCGACCTCCGGCCCATGTCATCCCCCGGGCCTGGAATGCCCTCCCTCTGCCCATCCGCCAAGCTAGCTCTCTTCCTCCCTTCAAGGCCCTACTGAGAGCTCACCTACTCCAGGAGGCCTTCCCAGCTGAGCCCCTGCCTTCCTCTCCCCCTTGTCCCTCTCTCCATCCCCCCCATCTTACCTCCTTCCCTTCCCCACTGCACCTGTATATATGTATATATGTTTGTACATATGTGTTACTCTATTTATTTATTTATTTTACTTGTACATATCTATTCTATTTATTTTATTTTGTTAGTATGTTTGGCTTTGTTCTCTGTCTCCCCCTTTTAGACTGTGAGCCCATTGTTGGGTAGGGACTGTCTCTATATATTGCCAACTTGTACTTCCCAAGCGCTTAGTACAGTGCTCTGCACACAGTAAGCGCTCAATAAATACGATTGATGATGATGATGATGATAACTTGAAGAGACCACATACATTAGTTTTAGAGAATCATGTTAGACGGTAAAGATAAGGAAGATATGACACAGTTCTCCTTGAGTTAAGAGTTTACCAGATTACAAATAAACAAAAGAAACATTTAGAGTGAAATGAAGAATAAACTCTCTATTAATGAACTGATTTCAACTCAATATAAAGGGCTCCAGGAGCAAACACTCATTGAAACTATTCATAGCAGTCTCTGAGTCCAGCTTTTGGCTTTTAATGGAAAAAGAAAATAGCCTTCTTTTGTTTCTGCCAGCCTTTCAGAATCCTGATAAAAGCAGTGCAATTTCAAGTAGACCATCTCCTTTCTTTTTCCCCTCTCTTCCCAGATGCATCCAGAGAGAGTCTGGATACGATAAATGGGGACAATCTCTTGGCTATGTGATGCTTTTATATTAATGCGGACAAGTAGTGGAGGTCTACCCAGTCCTAAAAGCTTTTATTTCCAAAGGCCTGGGCAAAATTGGCAGGCAACAGCACTTTCAAGTCAAGATTAGTGTCCCAGTGAAATGTTTTTAGTCTCTGACTGGACAAAACTGTAAGCAAGATCTATATCAGGGTGAAGAAAAGAAAAAGACAAAGGCCGCAGTAATTCTAAGATGAGTGATTGGGTATTTCAAAATTGATTACCCTGAATATGTTAAAAAAAAAGGTCAGTATTCTGAAATGATAATCAATCAACTCACAGAACACCTGTTTAAAATGTAATTTAACATTGCATCGTCTTTTCTATACGCTGTCATATTCCAAATGTTTACAGGCCAATTTAAAGTCTAACTGATATTTGCTTGTTCACATTGGCGTGGGGTGTGGGTACTTGTTATACAATTCTATGATTATATGTCCTTTTTTAGATTGGGATTCAGGTTAAATTAATCTTGGGCAGAATCACTATGATTTATAGGTAGGAAATATGGAGCAAGCAGAATGAACTGGTTCTAGCAAAGCATATGGTGATTAAGTTAACACAAAAACAGCCATTTGTTACTCACATTAAGGAATCAAAGAGCAACTTGAAAATGGTCATAGTTACAAAAACAAGAATGACTGAATTAATGTTTGCATGCAAGACACCTTACTATTTTTATAAAAAGCTCCAATGTCAATATGCATCTGAAATGCAGCCAAATGATGCCTTTCCTCTTATACTGTTCTTAATTTATAAAAAATAAATGTGCAATTTAGTTGCACATTTAGTTGTATTACGTTTTGTGGTAAGTGTTTTTCTAACCTGATGTGGATGTGTTTCTGTTGTCAAACCCAAGCGGGAGGGACTGCATTTAGCGTCACATGTGTTCTCTGGAATCTGGGTTGGTAAAACTCAATCATACTTACTAAAGACATGTCT
Organism: Tachyglossus aculeatus; assembly: GCF_015852505.1. Lineage (NCBI taxonomy): Eukaryota > Metazoa > Chordata > Mammalia > Monotremata > Tachyglossidae > Tachyglossus > Tachyglossus aculeatus. Next base: position 28,210,371 of record NC_052079.1, on the reverse strand, counting down.
GCTGCTTTCATGTCTTCATCCTGCATATCTGGATGCCATTTTAAAAGCATAATCATGCTGATGGTGTAGCTTTTTAGGTGACACATCCCATTTGACTATTATGACCTGCCGAACAATGTAAAAGCAACTGAAATCATGTTGAATGTCCAGTTATCTTTTCTAACTTGGCCTATTTATCTTTGGACCTTTTCAGGATATTTATACCACTTTTGGGAACCAATGTTCCTGATAAGCTTTAATGTTCTCCCAATGGTTAAAATCCTAATGTCTTCCCAAAAGATAAAATATCAAAAGGGCACGATTCTCCGGACTGCTTCTTCTAACACTTCTGTACTCTCCCCAATGCTTAGAACAGGGTCTGAACACAGTAGGTTCTTGATAATACTGATTGGTCCAAATGTTATTATTGAGTTGTTAAACAGTATTTCCAATACTGCCATGTTTGATTTTATTGCAGATTCTTAGATATGTTCTTAATCAATCATATGCATTGAACACCTCAATATGTGCAGAGCACTTGGGAGAACATAAACTTTTCCATAAATTTCCCATCATTGTTGATAACACCACCATTCTCCCTGTCTCAAAAACTCATACCCTTTACTCCTCTCTCTCTTTCAACCTGCACATTCAGTCACCAAATCCTATCAGTTCTATCTTCGTGAAAAATAGTCCTGCCTCAAGTTACTTATGGTCTAATGGGGTAGACAGATCTAAATGAATTTACAGATAAGAGGAAACAGAGTGTGGAAAGAAAGATAAGTGAATCAATAAGGGCTTAAATATGAAATGATGCCAATGGCTATATTACAAAATTTTGTGGGTGTCTGTGAGCAAATTAGGGCTGAAGTGGATTTAGGAACTTTTGAAAAGAAAAGTTAGGAATAACACTAGGTTTAATATCACAGTGTAACCACTGTCATGTCTCAACCTGGAACAGGGCAATTGTTTATCTAGTACTTTGATTTTAAGTGACAACCTCCCCCTGCTCGCTTCCTGGCCTTGAGTCTGGTTGCTTGGAAGCAGTGCCCATGTTCAGAATGGGGAGCACAGGCTGTGGAACAAAGGGACAATTAAAGGTCTCCCTGATGAAAACCTTTCCGAGAATAACCACAGATAGTTCTGCATGACGTCCTTCTATCCTGTTTTGGATCCTGCTTAACCAGTGTAATGCAACGTATGCCTGTAACTTCCAGGTTGCAAAAGGGGCAACCAGTATATTTATGTCTCTCCAGTGGCCATCCAGTGGCATTAAGAGATATATCCCTGAGGATGATAATAATAATAATAACAACAATCATGATTTTGTTAAGCACTTACCTATGTGCCAGGCACTGTATTAAGTAAGCCCTGGGGTGGACAGAAGCAGATCAGGTTGGACGCAGTCCCTATCCTGCGTGGGACTCACAGCCTCAATCCCCATTTTACAGATGAGGTAACTGAGACTCAGAGAAGTCAAATGACTTGCCCAAGGTCACACTGCAGACAAGTGGCAGAGCCAGGTTGAAGATGGGTATCAAAGATAACACCAAACATACTCTTCCTCCCAGAATCCTTTGGTACTATTGCCGGAGGCAGAGTATAGAGACCTTTAATCTGATCCAGAATAGCAAGTCTTTATCCACTCAGACTAGGCCTACTTTTGCCCTCTAGGCACCTTTTGGAGATGTGAAACAATCTCCGTACACTCCTTATGATGACATTACAGAACTAAAGGTAAAATACTCTCTGTCAGTTGGTTCCCTCATCCCTATTATGTTTTCCCTTTTTTCTTCAATTGGTGTCCTTCAGTCTCTGTAAATTAATTTGTTCAATGCTTCTTCTGATTCTCCTGTTTGCTATCTATCATTCACATATCTTCACTTGCAAAACCCATATCATCTCAAACTCAGCCTGTCTACAACGGAACTCATCTTCATTCCAGAAACTTCTCCTCTACCTGAGGTTCCTATGGCAAAATCACCACCCTCCCTGCCTCACAAGCCTTCAATCTGTTATCAGCTTTGACTCATTTCTCCCCTTTAACCTATATATTCAGTCAGACACCAGAGCCTGTCAGCAGTAATATAAATAGAGGAATAATAGTAGTGGTAATAGTAGTAATAAAAGAAGAAATGGAATTTTCATTGAGCACCTACTGAATACAGGGCACAGTATTAAGTGTTTGATGAGGTTCAACAGGAGAAACAGGCATACCATCCACTTCCCAAATTGAACAAGATTGTTTTGGCTGGTATTTGTATGCTTCTGCCAGTCGCTGAGCTAGTGGACTAGCTGACATACAAAGCCCCTAGCAAATGTGTAATTCTCTGCCTTTTTCTGAGTGATCCCTGTTAACACCCCTGACTACCTGCACTAGATGCCAACTAGATGGCAAAATATTTCAGGGCAGCTTTGCACTTGCATGTTTCTGGTTGCTGTGAACTCCATTCACAACTGGAAACAAGAAAGAAATTCTGTGGTCATCAGTTGATCAGGAGCAAAGAGGAAAAGGAGGATAAGAAGAATATATTTACCAAAAATATTGAAATCTAGAATAAGGACTCGTGATCATAGGCCTTTTTAGCTGTTTTTGTTACGATAATGTTTCTTCATATTCTGTCAGGGTAAAGCTGTCCCTAAAAATTTTATTTCCTTTCGAAAGCTGACCTGGATGATGCATATTATGTTTTCTTATGATCAATTTGATATAGAAATGTGATGGATGTCTGAATAACAAGTACAATGAGTACTTGTGGCTGTTTGCATTTCCCTTTATTGCATTTTCAGAATCAAAAGGAGATAAGATTTAACATGAGCCACTGTTATCAATATCAAGGAGACACACACAAAAGATATCTGCATAAAATGAAATTCTACTTGTCAATAGGAGACAGGCTGCAGTTGGAAAGTGCTAGATAATTAAATTTAAAAAAGAGAACATCAAATTTTGGAGCTCTTAAAACACTATTTGGTGTCAGGCTCAGAAAAGAATTTGTACTTAAAAAGATATACACAGATTTAGACTCATATTGTCTCTAGTGTAAAAGAATAAAGGAACTGGTTGTTAGGGTGAGTTCCTGGTAGACAGGAATATCATCTATTGTACTGTACACTCCCAAGCAATTAGTACAGTACTTTGCTTACAGTAAATGTCCAGTAAATATCTTTTTATTTATTAATGAACTGCATAAGACATGCTATAAAAATCAAAGAATTACTTGGGCAGTTAGCTTTAAAAATGTCAGAAAGTGATGATAATAATAGAAGAACCTTTAGTTCTGTTCTATAATTTTACATATACATGAACCTACATTTTGTGTTCACTGATGATCAATGTGGGCAGTTCTGGTTAAAAAGACTTATGTATATCTGACAGTGCCTTCCACATCTCACACGCATAAAGATCATTGGTGTGCTGTTTATATGTGCAGGAGCAGAGCTGTATTTTTATTTTTGATTATATTTCCTCTTAGTGGTGTGGTCTTCCCCTTAGTATTATGGTCTTTCCTTTAGTATCATGACCCCAAGGTCACCACCTATCACCACCTTTGTTTGAGAAGTTCCATCATTTCTCTGACTGCCACATACCAGTAGCAGAAAGAATGGTCCTGAGCACTCAGTGATCATACTGCATTAGGAACTTGAAAAGTACACCAAAAGCAAACACTGCAAAAATGTGGAAACTGACAGCATAACGGAAGGTACTATTGAAAATGTACACACATACATATATGTGCATCCTGAGGATGGATATAACTAAGTACAAACTGGTTAATTCGGTGACTTCATATTCTCGAATGGTGACGCCAACATTATTCAACTACATATAAAAAAGAACTTTTTTTTCAAATGGAGAACGATCGCTTCTTGCTGAATTGTTGCAAGGGCTATCCACTGAGCTAGGCGCTATGTTGTCTATCCCACTTCACTGTCAATGGTATTTATTTATTATGGTATTTATTAATAATTATTAATGATAATCTATTTGTACTTCCCAAGCGCTTAGTACAGTGCTCAGCACACAGTACTATACGATTGAATAAATGAATGGATGAATAATAATAATGCTATTTAAGTACTTACTATATGCCAAGCACCATTCTAAGCACGAGGTAGATTCAAGTTAATCAGGTTAGACACAGTTCCTGTCACACATGGGGTTCACACTCTTTATCCTCTTTTTACAAATGATGTAACTGAGGCCCAGAGAAGTGAAGTGACTTGCCCAAGGTCACACAGCAGACACGTGGTGGAGCTGGACTTAGAACCCAGGTCCATGCTCTATCCACTAAGCCATGCTGCTTCTGACCAGTACTTACTGTGTGCAGAGCACTACTACTAAGCCCTTGGGAAAGTACAATACAGCGGAGTTGGTAGAACACTTGCAGCCCACAGTGAGCCACTTACAATCTCTTCAAAGACCCTACTTTGAGAACCACCACTTTCCTAATTGTTGTGTGCGGGGATTCTTTTCCCCCACAATTGTTGCCCACTGTGATGCATCCATTCAAGTTTTACTTTTTCTTCATTACTTTAGCCTTTAATATTGTCATGGGCAGGGAATGTGTCCACCAACTATGCTGTATTTTACTCTTGCAAGCACTTAGTACAGTATTCAGCACACAGGTAGCACTTTTATAAATACCATGGGTTGACTTCATTGTGCCTTTCACAGGTGTTTTCCTCCCTCCATGTTTATGACTTTTCCATTTCTCATCATCTCATAGCAGCCTTTTAGGCAACCTGCTATCATCCACTAGCCTTTCATGTCTTCCCCAGCGAAAGAGAGATATGTCCAGCATTATTTTGAGGCTGGGGGATCTACCAGGAATAGGCCTCTTATGTTAAGTAGGCAGGTAGGTGGCACTGATGAAACAGACCTGAACTTAGAGGTGATACCTGTGGTAAATTCAAATCTTAAGGCTTTAAAGGCTGGGCACGACTATTCTATTCCAGTCCTCTGAGAAATTAAGAGTACCATTGAAGTCTTGAAAAAACAGTGAAAAACTCAATCATATCCATTTAAGCAATATTTTGCCTGAATAGATTTTTGTGCATAGAATTATGTATAACTTTTGTAGAGTGTATTTAATCCTTTTAAAATGAATCATCCTAGCAACACAGGATGCTGGCAGTGGACTTTTCCTTATTGCTTGAAAGCATAATATTCCTCCAATTGGAAAGGGTTTTCTAGACATCAAAAAGGATAATGTTACACAGGTTGAGAGGTTGGTTTTTTTGTTTTTTAATCTCCCTTTCTAGACTACCGGGGTTGACAATGGCATGCGAGTATTACCAGTCTTCACAAGACATTGACTCCCATTTGGGTGAAGCTCAGTTAAAGAACAAAAATGAAAAACAAGATGTCACTGTTAATTAACTATAGCAATGCTATAAATACTAAAAGCTAAATCCAGCATGGGTGGATGGAATGTGATGTCAGAGATAGTAGTGGTCCTGGGGAAGACACAGGAGAATGACAGAGACAATAAAAGAGGAAGTCCTGCAGGTAATGACAGAGAACTAGGAGATTGAGTTGGAGCACTAGGGAGAGGGCATAGGCCTTGGGAGAGAGAGAGGAGGTGACAAACCTCAGAGACAGAGTATCAAGCAGAAAATAGCAACACATCCTCCACAGACCTTTTTCCATCCCTTACTACCAATTCCCTCACCTGCTACTGTCTCTACCTGTGCAGAGAAGCAGCATGGCTCAGTGGAAAGAGCACGGGCTTTGGAGTCAGAGGCCGTGGGTTCAAACCTTGGCTCTGCCAATTGTCAACTGTGTGACTTTGGACAAGTCATTTAATTTCTCTGTGCTTCAGTTTCCTCATATGTAAAATGGGGATTAAGACTGTGAGCCCCATGTGGGACAACGTGATCACCTTGTATACCCCCAGCGCTTAGAACAGTTTTTCACATAGTAAGCGCTTAACAAATACCATCATTATTATTATTATGATGCCTCTCCTTGACACTTAAATTCGATTTCCTCTTTACTCTCTGCTAACCGTTCCACACTTTTCTTTTCTCTCTTAGGTTTCCTGGGGTCAGATCTCTCTGCTTCTGTCCAATTCTTATGTCTCTCTTCTGGATCTGTGAGTGCTAAATAAAATCCTTCTTGCCCTCTCATTCCACAAAGGAGAGCAAGCACTATGACCCCAGGGTTCGAGAAGTTGAGAAGTGGCTCAAAAAGGCTGAAGAGGAAAAACAAAGTTGAGGGCAAAGGAAAGATGTGGCTCTGAGACACAGAGGGAGAGAAGAAAGTTAGGAAGAGATGATGTGAAGAGCTGTGGTGATGGAGTAAAAAGGAAGAAACAGAGAAGCAAGAGAGAAAGAGAAAGTGATAGGAAGTGGGAGGCTTAGGAAGAGTTTTGCAGTAGGTGGCTGAGTTAGGCAGAAGTGGAGTGAATTAGTGGAGGTAGGATCTTCTCCTCACCAGGTCCCCCATTGATCAACGTTGGTCTATGTTCTCCCTGGTTCTTTTCACTTGTTTGGGTCTCAGTTATATCTGGTGCCACTCAATTTTTCATCCATTTCCGTGGACCACCATCCCTGCTCTTTCTCTGTCTACCTCTCTCTCTCCCTTTCCCCCTCTCTACCCCCTGGTTCTTTCTCCCCCAACCCCACAGCACCTCCTGTCCTGACCTGCTGGAGGAATGGAAGTGGAAGCTTCTCCTCTTTCTGCTACACCCCCTGCCATTGATAAGGGCATTCTAGAGCTACTGGGGTCATCAATTATAAAGATCCTATTTCCCAAGGAGGCCAAAAACCAATGCTGTATGCAGAGACATCTTACAGTCTAGCAAACTGCAGCTTCTGTTCACAGTAGAGGACAATGATTCCTACTTGTCAATAAGAAATCAGGACAGCCCCATTTAAATTTCAGGCATTGAGAACCTAATGAAAAATGGAAATAGACCTGAAGTAAATGAAATCTACTTGGCTGCTCCTTTTTATACCGTTTTTGTTTTCCCTTTGAGGAAATCTCATTGAGGTGGAATTCTGAATATATTCAGGATCATGAGATGTTGGGTATAGTTAAAATTCATAGAAATGGATAATTATTATTAATATTAATAATAATGGCATTTGTTAATGGCACTTGTTGTAAGCACTGGGATAGCTACAAGTTAATCAGATTGGACAGAGTCCCTGTTGCACATGGGGTTTCCAGTCTTAATTTCCACATTACAGATGAGGCAACTAAGGCACAGAGAAGGGAAGTGATTTGCCCAAGGTTACACAGCACACAGCAAAACCAGGATTGCCCAGGTTCTTCTGACTCTCAGGCCTTTGTTCTATCCACTAGGCAACATTTCTTCACACTGCTGATAATTAAAAGCAGTGGAGGATTGCTGAGGGAGGCAGTTGCTTTGTGAAGGCAGAGACAATAATAAATATTTTTTTCAGGCCACAAAGACTGCTTCTAGGAAAATGCTTTTTTGTACACACTTTGTAAAGCTAATTTTATTTAATGAGGATCCCATCCTTCTTAGCATTTTGGTCCCCAGCAAACACACTGATGTTTATGAACTTTATTTCTCTCATCATTCTAGATGCATTAATCAAACCCAGAAAAATGACTGAAACTAAAAATTGTATTAGCAATTCATTCAAAAAACAATTAACGATTAACTAAAATAAAACACCATTTGTATAAGTAGAAGTCCTGAAACCAACTAAATGCAAACAATTTGTTCCCACTCCTTCCTAGAGAGAGGGGGAAGAATGACCTGATACAGGAATTTGCTATTTTCTGGGCTCCTCCTTTCCAAAACAACTTTTGTAATGGGGCACTGTGGGTGCATTCAAAATTAGGTGAGATTTTCAAAATGATATTTTATCTGATTTTTCATGTACACTGGAGAATGTGGTAAATAGCTTTCTTTTATTCTGGCAAACTGCAACTATGTGTCTGTAGTACATAAAAGCATTAGATACATTATATTCTCTTTGTTTCTCCTCTTTCCACCTATAGGGAGAAGTGTGTTTGTGTGTATGTGTGTGTTTGTGTGTATATTTTAAATTGTCTGAGGCAGGTGAACCTTAAAAAAGTTTGCAGACTTGAATGGCTTGAATATGCTTATGAATGAATGAGATCAATGAAATGACTGGAGAAAATTTCAAGAGAAAATTTCCCATTTCAGATTCCAAATCTCCTGAGTGCAGAGCAAGGGTTAAGGCTTAAGTAGGAGAAGTCAGATGATTAGGACAGATAAGAGGCTTACTTCTATTTGCCATGCCATTTAATCAACTCTCAAAAGCCCCTTTCCAAGACATAAACACCTCAAATTGTGTTCTGCATAGATATCTGGATGCCAAACCTGCCTACCTCTTCTATTGACCTCCTTCCCATCAACAGGCTTAGTACTGTTCCTATCAGGGAGGAAGGTGGGGTGGGGTGAGTCTCAGAAGCTTGAGGTTAGGCTGTGGAATTTAGAATAATAATAATAATAATAATAATAATAATATTAATAATGATGGTATTTGTTAAGTGCTTACTACGTGCCAAACCCTGCTGTAAGTGCTGGGTTAGATACAAGGTAATCAGGTTGTCCCATGTGGGGCTGACAGTTTCAATTCCCATTTTACAGATGAAGTAACTGGGGCACAGAGAAGTTAAGCAACTTGCCCAAAGTCACACAGCTGACTAGTGGTGGAGCCAGATTTAGCCATGCTGTTTCTTGAATGCCACTGTTGCATGGCCTAGTTGATATGGCATAGGGCTGGGAGCCAGAGGACCTGGGTTCTAATTCCAGCTCCACCACTCTCCTGCTGTGTGACCCTGGGCAATCACTTACCTTCTCTATGCCTCAGTTTTCTCAATTGAAAAATGGAGATTCAGCCTGCTAACTTATTTTGATGTCTGTCTTCCCCCTTCTAGACTGTGAGCCCATTATAGGCAGGGATTGTCTCTATTTGTTGCTTAATTGTACTTCCCAAGAGCTTAGTACAGTGCTCTGAGCACAGTAAGTGCTCAATAAATACCACTGAGTAAATGAATGAATGAATCTCTGTTCTCCCTCCTACTTTGACTGTGAGCCCCATGTGGAACAGGGATGGTATCTGGTCTGATTAACTTGTAACTACCCCAGCATTTAGAACAGTGCTTGACACACAGTCAACACTTAACAAATACCATAAGCAAATCTACATTTCCATCACTTTGGGTGCTCTTCTTTCTCAGCTTCAAGGGTATTCCAGCCTTTGTCCATTCAGAGGAAGCCTTGCACTCACTGCAATGCAGTGTTTTCTATTTGCAGTTTTGAGTTTCCCATCTCCCTATTCTTCCACAACAAACAGAAACACCTGTCCATCGGGTTAAACTTTGCCTACCAGCTGATCTTTCTCCATATCTCCTCTTTTCACCCACTTCATTTTTCTAAAGCAAACCTTCTGAATGTTCTTCAGCCTTGACTCTCGACTCTCTTGTCAGATCCCAGCATTTTCCTTCTTCAGAGATGCATCTCCTCCAGGAGGCAAGCCTCAACTTATTTCCACTGATTCTGACTGTGTCACTCAAATAGCCACTTACTACACAGACATGTTGGCAGACATGTTCCCTGCCCACAGTGAGAAGCAGCATGGCCTAGTAGAAGGAGCACAGTGCTGGGAGTCAGAGGTTCTAATCCCAGCTCTGCCAATTGCTTGTTGTGTGACATTGGGCAAGTCACAACTTCTCTGTGCTTCACTTTCCTCAACTGTAAAATGAGTATCAAATATCTGATCTCCCTTCTACATTGACTCTGATTCCCATGTGGGGTTAGGGACTGTCTCCGACCCAATTAACTTGTACTTACCCCCACACTTAGAATAGTATTTGACACATAGCAAGCACATAACACCATTAAGAAACAGAATAAGAAAGAAACTAAGCTTAAAGCAGCAAGGCCTAACAGATAGAGCACAGGTCATGGGTTCGAATCCTGCCTCTGCCACTTGTCTGATGTTTGACCTCAGACAAGTCACTTCACTTCTCTGTAACTCAGTTTCCTCATCTGTACAATGAGGATTAAGACTGTGAGCCCCAAATGGGACAGGAGCTGGGTCTAACCTTATTTACTTATAATAATAATAATAATGATGGTATTTGTTAAGCGCTTACTATGTGCCAAGCACTGTTCTAAGTGCTGGGGTAGATACAAGGTAATCAGATTTTCCCACATGGGACTCATAGTCTTATTCCCCATTTTACAAGCGAGGGAACTGAGGCACAGAGAAGTTAAGTGACTTGCCCAAGGTCACACAGCAGACAAGTGGCAGAGCCGGGATTAGAACTCACGACCTCTGACTCTCAAGCCCATGCTCTTTCCACTAAGCCATGTTGCACTTAGTACAATGACTGGCACATAGTAAGTACTTAAATACCACAATCATTATTATTAATAATAATAATTTGTCTCTACCTCCCCAATTATGCTGATGAAAGGGAACATTTCTTTTACTCTTCCACCTGCTTCTTGTTCCCACGGTCTCAAGAGGGAGGAGCCCAAATGGCGCTGCTCAGATAGCTAGCACTATAATTGATTCTTTCTTACAAGCTCTTTTGTCTGCTGAGTGACCTTGGGCAAGTCAATTAACTTTTCTGTGCCTCAGTTACCTCATCTTGAGAATGGGGGCTAAGACTGTGAGCCCCAAATGGGACATGGACTATGTCCAATCTTATTACCTTGTCTCTCTACCCCAGAGCTCAGTACAGTGTCTGGCACAGTGTAGCACTTAACAAATACCATTGAAAAAAAGGAAAAAAAAAGCTTTTCATCCTGCAGTCTTCTTGATTGGATCATTCATTAGTTATGATGGGGGAATCCTCTTCGAAGTGGCTTAGTAGAGTGTCCTGCTGACCTTAATCAAGTTGATTTGCAATGAACTGATGAGTATGATCAGTAAAGATGCACAACGTGAAATTAGAAAGGCAGATTAATAACAAGCAGGTTAATATAAATTAGTTAATGTCTCAAAATTGACAGCCATTCAGAATTCATTTCTATCATACCTGAAATGTCTTGGTGCTGTTCCACATCTTTCTAGGTTAACTTGCATCCTCAATTGTCTTTCACAGATTTTATGAAACTACTCTATCTCTTGCTTTCATTTTACTTTCCCCAGTTTATTGCTACGTACAATGTCGATTTAGTCTATATTCATTTGACCTCGACAGTGGGTCATGAGTACAGTGATTAAAATTTGCTCAGTCATAGTGTAACCTGGAATTCACTGCAGAGTGAAATGTGGACACAGGGCTTGCTACAACTGCCAAAACCCCAACCTTCAAATCCCTCAACATTTGCAAAATCACATTTTTTTAAAAAAAGCAATTTATAGTACATAAACCTCTTTGAACACTGACTTATATGCTTTCCTACATCGCATTCCCCAAAGAAATTGCATGTGCATGAGCCAAATGTTTTGTCCCTAGATGTAAAAATACACTCCATCATTTAAAGTAGCACATTGTTGAAAATAATTTCAACAATTGGATAGCAAGGCATCTGAGAAGGAAAGATGAAAAATGGATGTGAGAAATTAGAAGTTTATCTCCATCATCTCCATTTTTAAAAGAGACAGTAGACACAAGGTAAATTTTGCTGAACCAGTCCAAAATAGATATGGCATCTTTATCAGGGTACTCTTGGGAATCAGAAGCCAGGAAATATGCTCTCAGCTAGCAAAGGAAAGGATTCTGGATACAGCATGACCTAATGAAAGAGCAGAGTCCTGGGAGTCAGAGGAACTGGGTTCTAATCCTAGCTCTGTCACTTGCCTGCAGTGCGACCTTGCGCAAATAAGTTATCTTTGTAAAATGGGGATTCAATGCAAAATAGGGATTCAACGCCTAGATTCCTTCCTACTTTGTCTGTGAGCCTTATGTGGGACAGAGACTGTGTCTGAGCTGATTATCTACCCCAGTAACATAAAATCAATCAATCAAATTTATAGAGTGTTCACTGAATGCAGAGCACTGTACTAAGTGCTTGGGAGAGTAGACATGTTCCCTTCCTGCAGGGAGCTTAGTCAGTATTATTATCTTTCTTCAATCACTAAAATCCTGCTGAAATGTTAGAAAGCTCCTAATAGAAATACTTTCATTCATTCATTCAATCGTATTTATTGAGTGCTTACTGTGTGCAGAGCACTGTACTAAGAGCTTGGGAAGTACAAGTTGGCAACACATAGAGACAGTCCCTACCCAACAATGGTCTTTGATATATTCTCATTTATATAAATTGATGTTACTTCTTAAACCAGAAATAGTTTGCACATTTTTACTGCTATTGATTCTGAATTAACTCAGTGACTTGAGAGAAGCATCTTCACATTCCCACCCAACAGAATTTTAGGAAGGTTGTAGCTGTTTAGCCCAGGGATAGCCCTGTCTAGGTAATACTTTTGCTGAGAAATGATTAACTTTTATTGTTTTAATATGATTGAAATTAGTCTTCTGCTGTGAAATTATAGGTGACTCTTTTCCACAGACGAATGTCTTCCCCTCTTTAGATGAGGAGCCTTTCTGTGTTAGGTATGGTAGATTTTAAATTCCTTGGGAATATAGAATGTTTTTCTTGCTGTTCAGAACTCTCCCAAATTATTACTGCATATAGTGCTTTGCAATCAATCATATTTACCGAAGGTTTTTTTTTTAATAGCATTAGTTAAGCACTATGTACTAAGTGCTGGGTTAGACACAAGCTAATGAGGTTGGACTTAATGTCCCACATGGGGCTCACAGTCATAATCTCCATTTTACAGATGAGGTATCTGAGGCACATGGAAGTCAAGTGACTTGCCAAGGGTCACATAGCAGAAAAGTGGCAGATCCAGGATTAGAAATCAGGTCCTTCTATCTCCCAGGCACTCGCTCTATCCACTAGGCTATGCTGCTTCCTGTGTACATGGTAGTGTACTAAGAGCTTGGGAGAGTACAAGAGAACAGTGCTTGACACATAGCAAGCGCTTAATACAATTATTATTATTACAATATAACAGAGTTGGTAGGGAAATTCCCTTCCCGCAATAAGCTTAAAATCTAAATGGGGATCCAGACATTAATATAAATAAATTATGGATATGTAAATAAGTGCTATGGGGCTGAGGAGGGATGAATAAAGGTTGCAAATCCAAGTGTAAAGGTGACAGAAGAGAGTGGGAGAAAAGGAAATGAGGATTTAGTCAAGGAAGGCCTCTTGTAAGAGATATGCTTTCATTAAGCCTTAGAAGGTGGGGAGAGGGATCGTCTGTCATATATGAAGGGGGAGGGCCATCCAGGCCAGAGACAGGACATCGGTAAGAAGTCAGTGGTGAGGTACATGAGATTGATGTAGAGTGAGTTGGTTGGCATTAAAGAAGTCAAGGTTGTGGGCTGGATTTTAGCAGGAAATTAGGGAGGTTACTTAGGAGGGGCAAGGTGACAATACTTTACAGACTATGAAAGGAATTTCTGTTTTATGAGGAGGTAGATGGGCAACTGCCAATAGAGGTTCTTTAGGAGTGGGGAAACATGAACTGAACAGTTTTGAAGAAAAATAATCTGGGCAGCAGAGTGAAGTATGGACTGAAGTTTGGGAGATTCAGACAGGAGGCTGGGAGGCTGATGTAATAATCAAGTTAGGTTAGAATAAGTGCTCAGATTAACATTGGTAGCAGTTTGGATGGAGAGGTAAGGGCAGATTTTAGTGATTCTGCAATGGTTGAACTGATCTGATCTCATGACAGGTTGACTGAGAGAGATGAGTTGAGGTTAATGTGAAGTTTACTATCTTGTGAGATAGAGAGGCTAGCGAGTCTGTCTACAGTGATAGGAAAGTCAAGAGGAGGACAGGGTTTGGGTGGGAATATGAGGAATTCTGTTTTGGACATGTTAAGTTTGAGGTGTTGGTGGGATATCCAAATAAAGTTGTCCTCAAGGCAGGAGACTGCAGAGAATAGAGGTGAGAACTGCAGCTATATATTTGGGAATTGTCTGCCTAGAGATGGAAGTTGGAAGTATGGAACAAATGAGTTCTCCAAGGGAGTGGGTGTAGTTGGGGAATATAAGGGGATCTAGAACCGAGTCTTGAGGAACTCCTACAGTTAGGGGGTTAGAGGCAGTCAACAAAATAGACAGATTTAGTGGCCAGAAAGATGGGTGGAGACCCAGGGGTGAACAGGAGAGGAGTGAGGAATGCCCAAATATAGCAGTTCTGCTTGGCATTCAGTCCATCCATGCAGGTTTTCAGTAAGTGGGCCAGTGTCCTGCGTCGGATCAATGGCCAAGCTTGGCTAACAATTCCGTCAGTCACCAGGTCTACACAATATAAGCTTTTGCATAATATAGTTCTCTCTTCCCCTCCAGATTGCAAGCTCACTGTGGGCAGGGAATGTGCATGTTATACTGTACTCTCCCAAGCACTTAGTACAGTGCTCTGCAAAGAGTAAGCATTCAATAAATAATAATTATGGTATTTGTTAAGCACTTACTAGGTGCTAAGCACTGTCCTGAGCATTACAGTGGACTGAATGACTGAATGACAGGAGTCCACCCCTTCTTAAAGATACTCCTCAGACAAGGGTGGATAAGGTGTAATCTCTCTTTTGTGCCCCAGAAAGAAAACTTGTTCTTCCAAATCCTAAAAAGAAACCAACTGAATTAGTTGTCTTTTTCTATGAGTTAGATCTGTTTTCCACTCATCACCCTCATCATCATCATCCTCAATGGCATTTACTGAGCTCTTTCCCAGTACAGAACACTTGTACTAAATTTTGGGGGAATAGAAACAGGAAATAAAAAAAAATATGTGGTCCCTGTGGGACGTGTGATCCTCATTGTTCACATTCTTTAAAAAAAATAAAACCCACCAACACTATTATTTTTTTTATTTTAGAAACATCATAAGAAAGTGTAAGGGAGAAAGAAGTGGGCTGAAATGATCTGTGCAGTTTTCTAGAGAAGATTGTGCTTCAAGAGGAAATCAAGCTACTATTCATTTATATAGAGCTTTTCTTCCAGGCCACCTGGAGGAGACGTGGTTTCAGAAGAGCCTAGAAATGGCATTCAGTGGTTATAATGATAATAACTATGGTAGTTTTGAAGTTCTTACTATGAACAAGCACTGTTCTAAACTCTGGGACTGGCACAATCCCTCCCCACAACAGGGTTAACAGTTTAAGTAGGAGGATCATGATTTAATACCCATTTTACAGATGAAGTTACTAAAAAGCGCAGAGAAGTGAAGTGATTTGTCCTAGTTCACACAGCAAATATGTGGCAGATCTGGGATTAGAATCCAGGTTTTTCTGACTCCCGGGCAAGTGCTCTATCCACTATGTCATGATGTTGTGGGCAGTGAATGTTTCTGTCACCTCTGTTGGATTGTACCACTCCCAAGTGGATAGTGGGAGAGGTCTGGACCACTGGATAGTGGTCTTCCAAGTATTGATAAGCCAGGAAGCTTGGCAACACCTTGGACTTCCCCTCCCAAGTGGCAGAGGTCAGAGCAAAAGTGTTTGTGAAATTCAAAAACTCCTCACCAGAGCAAGCACTTACTGAGTCAGTGCACTATACTAGCTCTTAGGAGTGCCTAATATAACAATATAACAAACATGTTCTCTGCCCACAACGGCTTATAATCAGGAATAAATGCCATTGATTGGTTGATTGATCAAAATGGATTTTTGACGCTGTATTGATCTTTTGAGCCACAGTCCCTTGATGGATGTCTATCTAAATGTCATGTACAGCTCTTGCTTTTTTTTGTTTGTTTGTTTCTAATGGCATTTGTTAAGGGCTTCCTATGTGCCAGGCAGGCCCTGTACTAAAGTCTGGGTTAGATACACAATATTCAGGTTGGACATAATCCCTGGCCTACATAGGACTCACAGTTTTAATCCAAATTTTACAGATGAGGTTAATGAGCCACAGAAAAGTTAAGTGACTTGATCAAGATCACACAGCAGATAAGTGGCAGACCCGAGATTACAATCCAGGTCTTCTGACTCTAAGGCCCAGGCTCCTTCCACTAGGAGATGCTGCTTCTTGGTTCTATTTGAAAATAACACTATTGATACTAATATATATATATTATATATTATACTCATATATACATACATATATGTCATTGATATTTGAAGATAATGCTAGTGATGATAATTATGTTTTATATATATACACAAATATATATGTATATATATTTATATCAAGTGTTATGATAAGCTGTGGCAAGAAGTTGTACCATTAAAGTCTATTAAATACAAAAACTGCTGGATTAGAGTAAATAAACATTAACACTGGTTATGGCTCCTGGGTAAAATTTTATTTCACTACTTGAGTGAAGGTAGACTAAAGTTTTATATTGAAGCAACCAGAATTGGGGACTTATAGAAAATCAGGATGTGCTAAGCTATAGGAATGACTTATCAGTCTATTAAATGAATATATTGCAATTTTAAAATTTAATAATTGCTGGTAGCATGTGTCAAGAGTTGATTGATAATCAATTCAATACAATCCTGAATATTCAGTCAAAATCATATGGCAACTGCTTTACAATATTATTATCAATGCTCAACACACAAAGTGTCAGTCCTAAGGAAGGCAGAGCAAGCAGCCTACAAAAATTTAAATAAAAAAAATTTCAATTTAAGGTTCAGTCACTATCACCTTACTTCACCACACTCTATAAAATAAAACTGTAATTCAAGTAAAAGCATACCATTACTGAATTGGCCCCCCCAAAAATTTGGGTGGAATATGAAGATTCCAAGAGGTGTAATACTATAACTGGAAGGAGTTTATAAGATCACTTAATTCTGCACCCATCCATATAAAATAGCTTCAGGATGATATGCACATTTCCAAGAATGTTGGTATGTATCCACGAAACCATAATTTCTTCTCAGATAAGGCACATAAAATGGAGATTAAACAGGCAAACAAAAGCCCTTGCTGAAGAGTGATATGTACAGTGGGACACAAAAGCACAAAGACAGATGTCACAGCATATTCTTTTATGATGCAAGACTGCTCGGATCATCTATGGATAATGAACCATGACAACTCGGGATTTGATGAAGCCCAAGCTGATAGTGAGAGAAAGCAAACATTTCCCATGAAGACTCAGAAATTGCCCTACAAAATTGTTCCTCTCTTACTAAACATCAATAAAGAAATTTCGATGACTATTTCAGATCACAAAAAGATATTGTTATTTTTAGTACATTAGAACAGAACACAATGATAACAATAGTTGCTTTTTTTCTCATTACCTTAGGCAAAGTGGTGCCAATTCAATTTGTGGGGATGGAGAACTCAGGATTGGTCTTCCTCTCTGAATCTCAATTTTCTTCACTTGAAATTTTGTGGGTTTTTTTCCTTGAGAGAAAGAGAAAAAGACAGAGGGATAGATTTGTTGTGAATATTAGCTTCAACTCTGCACACATGTACTTCTGACCACTTGTATATACTATTGTTATTAGAAAGCCCATTAAGTATTAATGGCCTCCTCTCATCTTCTCCACTCCTGGAAGGCTTTGGTGCTCCAGGCTAAGTCCTAAATATATGATTCATTCTGATAAAAATCAAATGAAAAACGCTGAAGAATGAATGGTGGAAAGAAGTAGCCGTTTTGTATATAACTTTTGAGCAGTACGCCTAGTGGAAGGAGAAAAGAACTGAGAGTCAGAAGGACCTGTGTTCTAAATTCCGGCTTTGCCATTTGCCTGCTGTGTGATCATGAGCCAATTGCTTAATTTCTCTGAGCCTCAATTTTCTCACTGTAAGGGATGGATTCAATACCTGTTCTCTCTCCAAGTTACTCTGAGAGCCCCATGTAGGAAAAGGACTGTGCCTAACCGGATTACTTTGTATCTATCCCAGAATTTAGCACCATGCTTGACACATAGTAAGCGCTTAACAAATACCACAATTATATCTCTGAACAGGAGTTCATCAACTTTGGTCCAGATAGTAGAAATAACTAATACCTGCAATATGAAACATCCCTATGGAATTACTAGCAATTGGGAACTGTATCTATGCAATTCACATTTTGTTTTGTTAACAAATATCCATGCTAAATTATCATAAATGGAATATTTCCTCTACAATTCTGATAAAAATCAAATAAAAAACGCTGAAGAATGAATGGTGGAAAGAAGTAGCCTTTTTGTATATAACTTTTGAGCAGTACGCTCAAATCCAATCTGCTTCTTTTCAAGTGTCAATAGAGCTCTAATATTACTTGTTATTTTTTTTGAAACTAGCTAAAAAGAACTTGGCAAAAGTATTGGCAAGATTTTAATCTAGAATGAATTACCAAACTCCAGAGGCCTCTACTCTATCATAATCCTCTTTGATTCCTCAGCTACCTTTGACACTGTCGATCATCCGATGCTCCTGGAAACATTACCCAATCTTGGCTTCACCGATACTGTTGTCTCCTGGTTCTCCTCCAATCTCTCTGGCTTCTCATTCTCAGTCTCCTTCATGGGCTCCTTCTCTGTCTCCCACCCCCAAACTGTGTGTGTCCATCAAGGTTCAGTTCTGGGTCTCCTATTCTCCAACTACACTAACTCCTTTGGAGAACTCATCTGCTCACATGGCTTCAACTACCACCTCTATTCAGATGATTCCCAAATCTACATCTCCAGCCCTCTGTGGTGGCAGTTTCGCATCTCCTCCTGCCTTGAAGACAGCCTTACTTGGATGTCTTGCTGTCACCTCACATGTCCAAAACAGAACTCCTTATCTTCCCACCTTCCCCTGATTTTCCTATCACTGTAGATAGTACCACCATCCTTCTTATCTCACAAGCCTGTAATCTAGGCATTGTCTCTGACTCCTCTCCCTCATTCACCCTACATATTCAATCTATCACTAAATCTTGTCAGTTCAATGTTCACAACATTGCCCTTTACTCTTCATTCCAACTGTCTCCATGTTAATCCAAGTACTTACCCTATTCTGCCTTGATTACTGTATCAAGCCTCCTCACTGGTCTCCCTGGCTCCTGTCTCTCTCCATTCCAGCCCATACTTCACTCTGCTGCCTGCATCATTTTTCTACAGATCATTTAGTCCATGTTTCCCCACTTAAGAATCTCCAGTGGTTGCCTATCTACCCCAGCATTAAACAGAAACTCCTTACTTTAAAACACTCAATCACCTTGTCCCCTCCTACCTCTCTTTGCTGCTCTCCTCTTATAATGCAACCTGCACTCTTAGCTCCTCTAATGCCAAGGTACTCACTGTACCTTGATCTCATTTAACTTGCTGCTGAACTGGTGCCCACATCCTGTTTCTGCCCTGGAACACCCTTCCTTTACATATGCAACAATTACTTTCACCCACTTCAAAGCCTTATTAAAGGTACAATTCCTCCAAGAGGTCTTCCTTTACTAAGCCCTCTTTTCCTTGTCTTCTACTCCCTTCTGCACCAGCCTGACTTCCTCCCTTTATTCCTCCCAGCCCCACAATACTTATGTAGATATTTGTAATACATTTACAAATAAAGGTAGATATTTGTAATTTATTTATTTATATTAATGTCTGTCTCCCCTTCTAGATTGTAAGCTAATCTTGGGCAGGAAATGTTTTTGCTACATTGTACTATCCCAAGTTCTTAGTGCAGTGTTCTGCACAAATGTGATTAATTTATTGATAAGCTGTACATATGCAGAAGAGGACGAATTGCATTAAAATATTTCATTTTCATTTTCTACTGTAAACTTTGTTTTTTATTAAACCTCCATTAAGTCCCTGAAAACGTTTCTTTTCCTGATCATATTTTTTCATCACTCTTCAATCTGATATATTAGTGTTTTGAAATGCCTGCAAATATTAATTAAACCTTTTAAGTCTCTAGTGGACAAAGTAGCACAACCTTTAAGTAAAAGCAGAAACACTAATTTGGATAATTTAAGGCTTTTGAAGTTCATTAAGTCAGCAGTATAATTTGAATAAAATTCATTGATTCTATTTGTCCAACTCCTTTGACTAAGAGTGTAATCAAAAGGCTTAAAAATCATTATAAGACATGACTGTGTGCTTTGGTCTAGGCAGGCAATTATGAACTGCTTTTTGGAAATGAGTAATGGCATTGTCTGAAAACTCACCTAAAGATCAAAAGAATGTTCCAGTTTGTATTCAGAAAGCCCTATTACACAAATAAGGATTCCCGCTGGTCATCTCTTTGTATCTCATACACCTCAATATCTCAACCTGCCACTGAATTCTACAACAGAGAGGCTGCTCTTTGTTCAGGGAAAGAGAAAAAGGCAAGGGAGCAGAAAAAAAAAGGCAGAATGATTTTTGGAAGGTGGGAAATTAGCAGGTATAATGTAGCTCTAAAGATGCATCATGCTTCGGCTCAAGCTTCAGATATTTTGGGTAATTGTGAGACATGGTCTTACTACAGATTTAAAACCTAGTTTTGCTACAGGAGCCACATTCGGTTTCAAGAAGAGCTCCATCAACTTCATGCCAAACCCGACGTAAAAAAAACACACTAAATCACAAACAATGACATCCTGCAATTTAGTCAGTCCACTAGAACTGGTAGTACTCTTGTAGTAGCACAGCTCTGAGAAGAATGGATAATGACAGTAAAACACCGCAGTTTCAAATTGGCTGATGAAGGAAACCGTAAATAAAGGTAGAAGAAATGCTTTTAAGACACACTGAAACAAAACCTCTAATAATGTAGAACACTGTTCAGCTGTGAACAAAGTAACTTGACATGTGGCAATTAGAGATGTGGTGAATCAGTGCAGAATCTTCAAGATCATTATTCTACATATTAGGATGCTAAAGTGAAGTAAATCTCAGCACTACAGGTAACCATTACAATAGAACAGCAAGGGAAAAATCTTTAAATACAGAATGCAGTAGGAGTTCTTGGTCAGAAGAGGTTTTTCTGTAGCTACCATTTAGATGGTTAGAATTTCACCATCAGAAGCAACAACTAGGAATCTAAAGAATGCTGTACATGTTCTCTAGATGGTCTAATCATAGTCTCCCTCTTTTGCCTTTTCTTTTTTCTGATGAAATCAACAATGGCTTGTGATTTAAAAATTCATGTGCATCTGAGACTTCACAGAGACTGTATTCTCTAATGCCAGGAAGGTTCTCTTTTTATGCTAATTCCAAGGGGATCTACTCTGTTCTATTCCTCTTTGATCTCTCAACTGCCTTCAACATTGTAATTTATTTATTTATTTATTTATACTAATGTCTGTCTCCCCATCTAGACTGTGAGCTTGTTGTGGGCAGGACAACTGTGAGCTTATTTGTTGTTATAGTGTACTCTCCCAAGCAGCGTGGCTCAGTGGAAAGAGCCCGGGCTTGGGAGTCAGAGGTCATGGGTTCTAATCCTGGCTCTGCCACTTGTCTGCTGTGTGACCTTGGGCAAGTCACTTAACTTCTCTGAGCCTCATCTGTAAAATGGGGATTAAGACTGTGAGCCCCACATGGCACAACCTGATCACCTTGTATCCCCCCCAGCACTTAGAACAGTGCTTTGCACATAGTAAGTGCTTAACAAATGCCATGAAACAAACAACTTAGTATGGTGCTTTGCACACAGTAAGTACTCAGTAAATACAACTGAATGAATGAACCATGGAGACCTTTCCCATGCCCTGGAAACACTTTTGGTTTTGTTGATAATTTAGGAACTGTTTTTGTTTGTTTGCGTGTTTGGTTTTTCTAATGGTATGTATTAAGTGCATACTATGTGCTAAGCATTGTACTAAGCACTGGAGAGGAGATAAGATAATCAGTTTGAACACAGTCCCTGTTCCACATTGGGCTAACATTCTAATTAGGAATGAATAGGATTTAATTAACATTTTTCAGATAAGTAAACTGAGGCAAGAAATGAATAATAATAATAATAATAATAATAATGGCATTTATTAAGGACTTACTATATACAAAGCACTGTTCTAAGAGCTGGGGAGGTTACAAGGTGATTAGGTTGTCCCACCGGGCCAACAGTCTTAATCCCCATTGGAAGGAATTTGCCCAAGTGGCAGTGGCAAGTGGTTCTCCTCCCTCAGCTCTAGAACTCCTTTTTAATTTTGTCCATTTGCCCCTCTTCCATCTCTCATTTCCTTAACTGTCACTGACCCATAAAGGCTCTCTTCTGGGTCTTACTCTGCTTCAGCATGCTTCAGAAAACCTCCTGTTGGCAATGATGGGCCAACAAATCGGACTAGTACCTTCAGACTGAAATATGAGGAAAATAACCCAGTTCAGAAATGTAAAAACACAAAAAAATACTAAAAAACAATTGACAGCTAAGCCAGTCTCAGTGAGAAAAGGGAAAGGGATGAGCCAAGATAATTTAAGAATCTACGTATAACCCATTTGAATAAATAAGTTGGGAAAATATAATTAAATAAATACATTTGGAATTTTATGTGGTAAAATGTTCTTTAAATATATTGCAGTAATAAATAATCAGATTTACATTTGCAATTTCTACATAATCTAATGGAACATGCCAAAATCTAATGATATGCTGACATGTGCTACCTCACAGAAGAAAGAGTAAACAGCTTTGTAGGTTTTAAAATAATCATAGTAATAATAATAATGCTAAGAGATTGCTGGGTTATAATGCTGGGATATATAAAATACAGTCTCATCAGACACATCCCTGTGCTTCCTGGGACTCACAGTCTAAGGGGGAGGGAGATCAGATATTTCTTTCCCATCTTACAGATGAGAAACTGAGGCACAGACAAATGAAGTGTCTTACTCAAGGTCTCACATAGCAGGCAAGTGGTGGGCTTTGGACTGGAACCCAGGACTCCTGCCTCCCAGCAGTGTGTTCTTTCCTCTACTTTCAATTTATTATGATGCTACACCATAGGATCTTTCCTATTTTTTCTAAGCACCCTGCTGTTCCCAGCCCGCTTTTCCCAGCCCCCTTCACAAGCCATAGACACCCTGAAAAGCTGAGGAAATTGTTCAGAATGCTGCCGCCACTGATCCCAGGCACCCTGATCATCACAGATCTCATGCCAAAATTAAATTACATTGTTGACTTCAAAAAAAAAAAAAGAAACCCAAAACAAGAACTCAAATGGCAGGAAAATTACCACCATTCCTCACAACTCCATTTTTGGTTTTAAAGACTAATTGTGGTATTGATCAATGGTATTTATTCATTCATTCATTCATTCAATCATATTTATTGAATGCTTACTGTGTGCCAAGCACTGTACTAAGCACTTGAAGTGAAAAACAATATTTATTGGAATAAAGATCTGCAATGAAATATTTTTCTGAAAGAATAAAATAAAAATAATTATAGTAATAATAATAATAATAATAGTATTCGTTAAGCACTTACTATGTGCTAGACACTGTACTAAACACTGGAGTGGATGCAAGCAAATCAGATCAGACACAGTCCCTGTCACATGTGGGACTCACAGTCTCAATCCCCATGTTACAGATGAGAGAATTGAGGATCAGAGAAGTGAAGTGACTTGCCCAAGATCACACAGAAGACAAGTGACAGAGCCCGGATTAGAACCCATGACCCTCTGTAGAGGAGCCAATACATTAGAAACACAATTTTCCAAATGCCTGTTATCCTATCCAAATTGATTATTTGAACTGCCACAGACTGTGATATTAACTAAAAAAGAAGTGAGATAACCAAGCAATTTTGGGCAGATCTCTGTCTCTAACTGCAGGCAGAGAACTGTTCTAAACTTTTGGGAACTTACAGTCTAGAGGGGGAGACAGATATTAATAGAAATACATAAATTCTGGGTGCATACATAAGTAGTCTGGGACTGAGGGTGGGATACATAGCAAATACTTAAAGGGTATACAGCGCTTTAGTACAAGTGCTTAGTACAGTGCTCTGCACACAGTAAGCACTCAGTAAATATGATTGATTGAATAAATGAATACAGAAAGGGTAAGGAGTAGTGGGGAAAAGAGGACTTTATCAGGGAAGGCCTCTTGGAAGAGATATGATTTTAATAAGAACTTTGAAGGAGGGGCAAGTAGTGGTCTGTTGTAGTCAGAGGGGCAGGGTTTTCCAGGTCAAAGGAAGGATGTGGGAAAAGGGTTGATGGCAAGGAAGATGAGAATGAGGCTCAGCGAGAAAGCTGGCTCTAGAGGAGCAAAGTGTGAAGTCTGCACTGCAGTAGAAATTCAGTGTGCATTCTGATTGATTGCTTTAAAACCTATTTTAAGGCATTTCTTTTTGATGCAGAGCTGAATGGAGAATCACTGGAGGTTCTTGAGGAGTGGGGAGATGTGAACTGAACATAGTTTTTTAGGAAAAAAAAATGATCTGGGCAGCAGACTGGAGTGAAGAGGAGCAGGAGGCAGGGAGATCCGCAAGGAAGATGACGGGGTAGTCAAGGTGGAATACGATAAATTCTTGGATCAGTGTAATGGCAGTTTGGATGGAGAGGAAAGGGAAGATTTTAGTGATGTTGTGAAGGTAGAATCTACAAGACAGTGGTAAATTGAATGTAAAAAGCAGAGTGGCCTACTGGATAGAATACTGGCCTGGGAGTTAGAAGAACCGGCGTTCTAATTTTCGTTACTCCACTGTGTGTCCCTGGGCAAGTAACAACTTCTCTGTGCCTCAATTACCTCATCTGTAAAACAGGCGAAAAGACAGTGGGCCCCACGTGAGACATGGACTGTGTCCAACCTGGTGAGCTTGCATTTAGCCCAGCATTTAGTATGGTGCTCAGCTTATAATAACAGCTTAATAAAAACCATTAAAAAATGGTAATTGAATGAGAGAAATAAGGTGAGGACAATGCCAAGATAATGGCCTCATGAGGTCGAGAATATAGTGGTATTTTCTGCAGTCATGGGAAGGGCAGGGGAGGACAGGATTTGAGTAGACAGATGAAGGGTTCTGTTTTGGAAATGTTTTGTTTAAAGAGTAGGTGGGACATCTGGGTAGAAATGCCCTGTAGGCAGGAGAAAATGAGAGACTGCCTAGAATGAGAGAGTTCAGAGCTGGAGAGGTAAATTTGGGAATCAACTGCCATATAAGCATGGAAGTGAATGAATTCCCCAAAGGAGTGGGTGTAGGTGAAGCAGTGTGGCTCAGTCAAAAAGAGCACAGGCTTTGGAGTCTGAGGTCATGGGTTCAAATCCTGCCTCTGCCAATTCTCAGCTGTGTGACTTTGGGCAAGTCACTTAACTTTTCTGTTTCTCAGTTACCTCATCTGTAAAATGGGGATTAAGACTGTGAGCCCCCCGTGGGACAACCTGATCACCTTGTAACCTACCCAGTGCTTAGAACAGTGTTCTGCACATAGTAAGCACTTAATAAATGCCATCATTATTATTATTATTATTAGGTGGAGAATAGAGAGGAACCCATAACTGAGCATTGAGGATCTCCCATTGTGAGAGGGAGGGGGACAGAGTAGGAGTCTGCCAAAGAGACTGAGAAAGAGCAGTCAGAGATACAGGAGGTAAATCAGGAGAGGACACTGTCAGTGAGGCCAACGTTGGATAATGTTTCCAGGAGAAGGATAATGTGTCCATAGTGTCAGAGGCAGCTGAGAATTAAGATGGAGTCATGGCTGTTGGATTTGGCAAGACAGAGGTGATTGATGACCTTAGAGAGGGCAGTTTCTGTGGAATGAAGGGGGTAGAAACCAGATTGGAAGGAGTCAAAGAGAATTGGAGGAGTGGAATTAGAAGTGGATAACTCGTTCAAAGAATTTGGAGACGGTCAGTTGGAGGGATATGGGGAGATAACTGGAGGGAGCCATGGTGTTCAGGGAGGATTTTTTTTTATGAAAGGGGAGATGTGATCATGTTTGAAAGCAGTGGGGAAGAAGCCATTGAGAAGTGAACGATTGAAGGGAAGGGCCAAGTGTTTTTATAAAGTATGAAGGGATGAGGTCAAGTGCACATATGGAGGTGGTAGATTATGAGAGGAGGCTAGAGATCACCTTTTGAGATACTGTTTGGAAAATTGGGAGGGCTGTTGAGGGTGCAGGAATCAGGAACTGGCAAGGTGCAAGGGAGATTTTAGGGGGATCATGCCTGGTGGTTTCAATTTCATCAATAAAGTACATGTCAGGTCTATAGGGAAAAGAGATGGGGGAAGGTGGTGAGACAATAGATTTGAGGAGGAAGTTAAACACCTGGAACAGCTGGCATGCACAGTGGGTTATGTGTGTCAGTAAGGATGGGGAGGTATTACTGTTGTATGGAGAAGAGAGCAGATATACAGCAGGTGAAGATGAATAAGAGATGGATGAGGTAAGCGGGGAGCCTGGATTTCTACCAGTATCCCTCCACAGCTCGAGCACAGGAGTGGAGGAAGCCCACTGCAGAGGTGATCCAGGATTACAAGTTAGTGGTACAAGATCAATGGAGGGACAGGGGAGAGAAGGAGTCGAGTTCAACGGAGAAGAGTGGGGTGTTGCGGATATCAGTTTATGTGTCAAAAGAAGGTAATGAGAGTTTGAAGACCAAATGGGACATGATGACTTGAGAAAATTGGAGGGGGGTCAAAAGATTGAATGGCTCTGTGTGGGAACATGATAGCATTGTTTTTATATGTCAATAGGACATTGTTGTAACAGTGATTATTTTGAAGCTGATTTTCCCTTTGTGGAAAGGGTGTATTAAAGTCTAGCTATGTGAGGTTGCTTGGGTCATTGTTGACCAAAACAAGCATAAATCATCCCATCACCCAGTCCCCAAGAAGCTGAATCTAATCACACCTTATACATTGTGTGGATCACAGCACACTAATTGGGTAAATTTTAAAAATGGAGACAAATGGAAACAAGCGTAAAAGAATTTCCAGATGTTCCTTGGCATACATGTTGCTGAATTGTATTTTCCAAGCACTTACAGAACAGTGCTCTGCACACAGTAAGCACTCAATAAATATGATTGAATGAATGAATGATTAGATGATACTGTTATTGATGATGTTATCTTCCTAAGCAAAAACAACACTCCTTTAGACAGTGTCCACATCAAGTTTGTACTCTGCTACAAGTGCATCCCGGTAATAATTATTAAATTAGATAAAATGCCAAGATTACAAAATTAATTTATACCTCTTATGCCTAAACTATATGTTATATAAGGATAAAGGATAAAATCCAATGGGGGATAAATGAATTATTTTTACATTCCAAATGATATGTTTCAAAAGAGTGCCTTTTACATTTTTTTATTTTTTTCTTAATTTTGCGCACTATAATTTGCATGATTCCTGAAGATAAAGTAGGATAGATTTGAAAATTATTTTGCAAATTGCATCAATATGCATTCTGTTGAAATATTAAATGGCAGGTGGCAGCTGATTCAGATTTCTCCACATTGCCTGAAAACAAGCAAAGGTAAATGCATTCAATCATATTTATTGAGTGCTTACTTTACACAGATCACTGTACTTGGAAGAGTACAGTATCACAATAAACAGACATTACCTGCCCACAATGAGCTTACAGTCTAGAGGGGAGAAGACAGACATCAATACAAATAAATTACAGATATGTACATTAAGTGTTGTGAGGCTGGGAAGGGGGAAGAGCTCAAGGAGCAAGTCAGGGAGATGCAGAAGGACGTGGGAGATGAGGAAATGTGGGGCTTATTCAAGGAAGGCCTCTTGGAGGAGATGTGCCTTCAGAAAGGCTTTGAAAGGGGGTAGAGTAATCGTATTTTGGATTTGAGGAGGGAGGGCATTCCAGGCCAGAGGCAGGACATGGTAGAATGTGTCAGTGGTGAGACAGGCAAGATAGAGCCACAGTGAGAAAGTTAGCCCTAGAGGAGTGAAGCCTGTGGGCCAGACTGCGGAAAGTAAAGTAAAATTACTCCTTCCAGGCACTAGAACAGAACTGCTTTCCTCCTGTGATAGGAAAGGTGGTCAGAAATACTGCCTGAAATAGGGGGAAGTTACACTTTATTTAATGATGGCATTTATTAAGCACTTACTATGTGCAAAACACTGTTCTAAATGCTGGGGAGGTTACAAGGTGATCAGGTTGTCCCACGGGGGGCTCACAGTCTTAATCCCCATTTTACAGATGAGGTAACTGAGGCACAGAAATGTTAAGTGACTTACCCAAAGTCACCCAGTGGACAATTGGCGGAGCCGGGATTTGAACCCATGACCTCTGACTCCAAAGCCCATGCTCTTTCCACTGAGCCATGCTGCTTCTCTATTATTTATATTATCTATTTATTTGAATTAAAAAATGCATGGGATGGGTAAACATGCTGACATGCCAAGAATAGATTTTTGTCCCTCCTTGGACCATATTTCATTTGTCAATCCTGCTTTATATGCTAGAAGGAAGGATAATGAAACAGGTCCTATGAAATTCTGCCAGATTTTGATCTGGACACACTCTGAACCTTAACATCCCTCCCTTATACTCTTAACAACTCAGTTTAGAAAGTGGCCAATTTTATTTCCCTAATTCAGCTTGTCATCTGTTAGAAAGAAATATTGAAGATAGTGGTGAATCTTTAAACTATCGAACAACATCGAGGTCATTCGTAAAATTTTGGAAATGCTAAAAGTTAGTGAGAACTGGATTGAGGCTATTGCACTGCAGTAAAGGACACAATTCCTGTCTTTCAGTAAATTATCTGTCCATCTGTTCTGCTAATGCACAATATCCTCATCAAATATCTTTATTTCACATTATGAAAAACGATTATGCAGAACTAAATCCTTTCCATCACTGATGGATGGGATCACAGGAATTAAAGACCAAAGAGATTAATTAGGTCATCTATTTCAGGTATGGTACACTCCCAGTAGAAGGCCTCTAGAGAAAATAATCAAGGTCTCCTGAAATTTTTACATAAAATATCATTTTTACATAAGATATCATTTGTCATGAGGCACTTTGATTTTCTGCAAATATTGGGATTGAACTGGCAATTTAAATGGACATCTTTCTTTCTACTGATGGCTTCACTGAGTTACTAATTGTTTTATACCTAAGTGCCAACAATAATAGAAATGATTGAGCTTACAAAAACTCTGTGATTTAGCAAGCTTTCCAACAGGCTAAAGGATTCAAGGAGAGTGGTTGCATTTGTCAAAATAAAGGCACTCCATAAAGGGGCTCTTTGAAGGAAAAAATATGCTAACATTAATTTTCTTAATTTTACTATTAACTTTGAACATACTCAGACGATATGATTAAACGCAGAGATCATATAAGACATAATTGTTACCTCACATTTATCTCAAAGTTTTGTGGTAAATGGAAAATAAAATCACAGTTAGATTTGGCTATTTATTGGAGAATGACAATTATAATGATTAGTGATTCATTAAAGCTCTCCTCTGATGGTTCCCATTTGACATTTTCACTTAGAAAGCAAACACTTTAAGCCTTGTTAAGATGAGTCCATTACATGATTCACTGAAACTACCTTCTGGATACTAAATAGAGATTGTGTATTGGGCTGGAAATCTGGATGGTATCCATTTTATTAAAATCAGAGAATTAAGTTGTTTCCTATTATTAAATTATCATCTTTTTAATCATGAAGCAAGGTATCTATATTCTCAATCAAATATTTGAATGTGTTAAAGGGAGAATGACATTTAAAAAAATTTAACTGAACAGACAAAAATGAACTGAATTCATGATTACTGATGAATAACCCAGTAAGCTCAAAGAGGCTAAACTGAGCTGAGACAGAGTGAGATATTATAGGTAGTGCTTGTACTGAAACTTTGACTTCCTCATGGAGAGGCAAGACTACTTGTAAAGATCTGGGTGAAACATACACCTTCAACAAAATCAGATGTACCTTTAAAGGGAAAAGGGGAGCTAAAATAGTACCCTAGTGTTATGCATTTTGGGAATGTGGTCTCATGCAGCACTCATGAATGTGATGTGTATAAATTATACTGCAATAGTCACTATTTTATGGTATTTGTTAAGGGCTTTCTATGTGCTGGGCACTGTAGTAAGCACTGGGGTGAAGTCAAGCCAAACAAGTTGGTTACAGTCCATGTCTCACATGGGACTCACAGTCTTCATCCCCATTTTACATATGAGGGAACAGAGGCACAGTGCAGGCAAGTGACAAGTGATTGAGTCAGAATTAGAACCCAGGCTCTCTGACTCCCAGGGCTGTGTTTTTTCTTTCCACTAGGCCATACTGCTTCTCCCTGGTATTATTAAAGTAGCCACAGAAATTTGGCCTGAAAAAATTCTGGTATTTGAGGGGTAGAGAGATGGGAAAGTAGTCTGAACAAGCCTTTTCTTTGGGTTTTATTGGCTCAGTGAAGCTCTTAGGTTACTTGTATTTGGGATCCTGGATACAAGCAAAGCCCATGAATGGATCTGCAATTTCAAGCATGAAATTAATCAGTAGTATTTATTGAGTGCTTACTGTGTGCAGAGCACTTGGGAGAGTATAGTACACTGGAGTTGGTTGACACAATCCCTGCACATAAGGGATGGGCTCATCCATGAAAAATTGGTACTGTCCCTTCTTCAGGACACTGAGGTTCCAAAGTAACCTGTTTATCTGTGGGACCCATAGAAAGCTATATTTTCTAAAGGCTTGATTTCCTACAGAGTTATTAAGATTTTGATGTATTCTAATAAGGTTAAGAAGTTATATAGTTGAATGGAAACTCACATCCTTGTTGGCTGAGAAGCTACGTCATAAAAAGCTAAACAAAGAAAATGAAATTAGGAAGATTTAAGAGCAAAGCCCAGGATTTAGAAATATCATTTTTTGCTCCTGTCCTGTGATAATTTGGTGAAAGGAGCTCTTTCATAAGAAGTAACAAGGCTTGTGAAAGAAGAAGCACAGGCCTGGGAGTCAGGAGGACCTAGGTTCTAATCTGGCATGTGACCTTGGACTAGTCATTTAACTTTCTGTGCCTCAGTTTCTTCATCTGTAAAATGGAGACTCAATGTCTGTTCTCTTTAGCACAGACTGTGAGCCCCACGTGGAACAGGAACTGGGCCCAACCTGTCTTGTATCTATCCCAACATACTGCACAATGCTTGGCACATAGCAAGTGTTCAACAAATGCCATTATTTTAGTATTATTATTATCATTAATAAAAGGAAGAAGTGTATGTTTTGAGGGGGGCATGCTTTAAAATCAATCTATAGTATTTATTGAGCACTTGATTAAATTCTTATTTACTATGCCCTTGGGAGATGAAAATAGATACAGAAGCAGCGTGGCTCAGTGGAAAGAGCACAGGCTTTGGAGTCAGAGGTCATGAGTTCAAATCCCGGCTCCTCCAATTGTTAAGCTGTGTGACTTTGCTCAAGTCACTTACCTTCTCTGTGCCTCAGTTACCTCATCTGTAAAATGGGGATTAAAACTGTGAGCCCCCCATGGGACAATCAGATCACCTTGTAACCTCTCCAGTGCTTAGAACATTGCTTTGCACATAGTAAGTGCTTAATAAATGCCATTATTATTATTAGAAGACTCTATCCCTGTCCCCAAGGAGCTTGCAGCCTAACCAAGGGAGGCAGACAAAAAACAATTTACCAATAAGGTTGTGAAATAGAGTATGTATATTGATATGTTCAAAAGTGTGATGAGAGATTGTCAGTGCAAAAATGCTAAAGTGGCGAATTGATCAATCAGTCATATTTATTAGTGTTTTAGTGTGGGCAGAGCACCATATTAAGTGCTTGGGGGAGCACAATATAACAGAGTTGGTAGATATGCTCCTTGGCCACAATGAGCTTACAGTCAAGAGAGGGGGGCAGATATTCATATGAATAAACAGATTACGGATATGTATGTAAGTGCTGTGGGACTGAGGATGGGGTGAATAAAAGTTGCAAATCCAAGTGCAAGGGTGACACTGGAGGGAGTGGGAGAGAGGAAATAAAGACTTAGTAGGGGAAGGCCTTTTGGAGGAGATATGCCTTCAATAAAGCTTTGAAACTGGGGAGAGTAATCGTCTGATGGATATGATGAGGGAGGGTGTTCCAGGCCAGAGGAAGGATGTGGACAAGTGGTCCATGGCGAGATAGACGAGATAGAGGTATAGTGAGTAGGTTGGCATTAGAGGAGTGAAGGGTGCAGGCTGGGTTGTAGTAGGAAATTGGGGAGATAAGGTACGAGGGGACAAGATGATTTAAGGCTTTAAAGTAGATGGGTAAGGAGTTTGATGTGGTGGTGTATGGCAACCACCGGAGGTTCTTGATAAGTGGGGAAACATGGACCAAATGGTTTTGTCAAAAATGTAGAAAATGGTGGTGTAAAAGTAATGAGAATATAAGAGAGAACATATGAACTGGGGAGAAGAAAATTAATAAAGGAAAGCCTCGTAGAGGTGGTGAGCTTCCAGAATGACACTGAAGTTGGGTAAAACTGAGATCTTGCAGATCTGGGAGGGGAGGGAGTCGCAGGCAGGAGGAAGGGTTTGAGCTTGGGGATAGAGGTGGAAGACTTAAGAACAAGGCCCTGCAAGAAGGTGAATTTGGGAGGAATGGAGAATGCAAGAATACATGTAATAGGAGAATGGAACGGAGAGCTAAGAAGGAGGTACAAGATGGAATGCCTTTAAGGTTAGTAAGCAAGAGTTTCTGTGTGATGCAAAGACAAATAAGTAACCACTGGAGATTTTTGAGAACTGGGGAGATGTGAATAGAACAACACTTCAGAAAGATGATCCGAGAAATGTAGACTGGAGACGGGAGATGTAGAGGCATAGAGAATAGCGGAGTGACTGTTTGGATGGAGAGGAATCCATCCTCAATTGTATTACTCAGCACTTGGTGCAAATCACTGTATTAAGCACTTGGAAGGGGCAAATCCAGGAAATGCTGGAGAAGAAAAATTTATAAGATTTAACAGTAGTCTTAATGTCAGAGTTGAAAGAGAGTGAGGAATGAAGGAGGTCAGAAGGCAGCGAGAAGAGGTGGCAACTTAAGTTCTTATTGCTATATCTAAATGTACAGTTGTGTATAAGAGCAATATCCTCAGTATATGCAAAGTGATGGTGCTTTCTGCTAGCTTAAACAATAGTGATATGGAAATGAGAAATAAATTATGTCATGGAAATGTATTTTAATAATTCTCAGCCAGATATGCTCTACTAATTTGCAATCTCACATATTTAATGACCGAAAAAACACATTGAATTAAATTGTTCATCTTCTTACAGATGTAGAATGTACCGCTCAGAGGGAATAATCTACTGGGCCAGGGTGGCATAAGTTGAAGGTCACAGAAGTTACAGCCAAGAAATTCGCGCTGATGAGTTTTTGAGTCATATGTTTTTCTTCAGGCACTAAGACCAGATACTCCCAAATGGAGGCTGAAAACAAATAGATTTATGCCAGAGTACAAGTAACATGTCAATATGATTTTCTTCCAGCTCCTAAGATACAATTGATGTGGCAAAAATGTTTGACATTCTTGTAAAATATTTCTGCAGCAGATAACTACTGTCTTTGTGGGTTGGCAGGACTGACAGTTGCCCCCAAAGTCTTAAGAATCTATCATCCTTTTGAATAACAATTGCATCACCTTAGTCACAAAATTTAATCACTGTAATATTCCAAAGTGATGGTTTGAAAGCTACCCTAAAATGCCACTTCGTGGCAATGTAAAAGTGAACACATGTAGGGTGAAGAGTCTTCTGAAAAAACAGACTGCCTTTTTTCTTTTTTCCTATTCTTTTGTCTAGCTCTATGCATCACTGGACAGACAGTTAACTGAGGGGACGAATACAGCTTTTCATTCTCTGCTTTTTGGCTACCCAGGATTGGTAGCTACCATTGAGAACAATAGCCCGTTTCAGTGGAATCATATTTAAAGAAGCACTCAATAAATACCATTGATGACTGATTTGAGATTTCTGCCTAGATTCTTGAAAAATCCTTCCTGAGTGAGAGTATTCTATTTTTCAAATATCGTTAACCTTAGGTCTGAAAATTGAAACTCCAAAAAGAAACTCCTTATAACTCAAGAGGCAAGGATGAATGACAACATGTAATCTTTAAGTCATACTAAATAGCACTCTATTAGGTAGTGGAAAAGGACCCTGGTAGTCTGTGAAATCACTTTGATTAGTGATTTAGGATGTATGTTAATCTAGGATAGTTGAAGTATATTTTCAAAGCTGTTTCTTCAATATCCAGAAGCAATGGAGTTAAATGACTTCCTTTATGACCCAAGAATTCATTATAAAAGAAGCTGCACTTGTACAGCATTTGCTTTTTGAAAACGTTCTATAATCTAGGACAAATTACTCTTGGCAGAATATATCATGGCAACATTGCAGACAATTCAAGATGATCAACCAAAGACCCTCAGGTATTTATATTCAAACTATAAAGCTTTCAATCTCCTTGGAACTGGACACATAGAAAAACACAGTATTAAACAACCATTTAGACATTTGAAGAGCTCTACTGAACATTTTTTGACATTATAGTACAACTGATAAATCTTTGCATTATTGTTACAGAGTTTTGCCAAGAATTGTTGACATGTAGCTTTTAAAGGAAATGTCCATATCCATTTACGGTCATGTTATATATGATTCTAAAAGGAAGAGAAAGGAACTCAGTGTTGAGAAATTATTCCAATTCATTTGGAATAGATCTTCTGGAACCCTGATCACTTTCATGGACAGTTATGCTATGCTACACTACTCCTAATATTACCTCAAAAACAGTTAAGGGCTTTAAAACGTGACCTGATTATTTTGTATCTACCCCAGTGCCTAAAATAGTGTTTGGCACATAGTAAGCGCTTAACAAATACCCCAGTTATTAACATGCATGCTAGGAGAGACCATTATTGCAAAAGGTGGTGTGGGATCAAAGAGATGTCAAATGTAGACTTAAAAATAAAGGAAAACTAATGAAATATTTCAACAGAAATAGATTGGATATATCATTAAACTCTCTAAATATTTTCATTTTCCACATCATAATTAATGACCAAAGGCATGAAAGAAAAAGAGTGTAAATAAGATAATAATAATTTTTAAAGCATGTGTTCCATGTCGTAGTGTGTAATTTACCCTCCTGCTGGGGGGAAAGGCAGGCTTGCCAAAGACCACAGAGGCTGTTCTAGAAACAGAATACCAAACAGTGCAAAATGGCAGTATGCTACTGGGAGGTGGACAGCAATGGGAAGATAAATTGATATCTTTCAGCAAGAGCTTTGTGAAGATCCAAATGTAAGGAGGCATGCTCAAAATCAGAGCCAGCCCTGTATGAGACAATCCGCTTGGCAAGGCAAGGATCTACCCTTAAACAATAAAGTCTATCCCATCATTCTCACACATATGTATAGCATATTATCATCACTAGCATCATCTTGAAAGACATGACAGCTTTATACATCCATGGAGGTTCCTGGGAGACAAATAAGACACTCAGTGCTGTGACTTGAGATGGGCTGCTGTATTGTACTGTCCTGAGAAGTTTAGTGGAGTGCTCTGTACATAAGTGTTCAATAAATACCATTGATTGATCAACTGATTGATAAATCAGGTTAGAAGTGATCATTCTTCTGCCAGCGTAGAGGCAAGAAAGTCCCAAGAAGACTGAAATTATTTCTATATAGTAAGAGCTAGCCCACTTCGACATAATTATGTTACTTGTAAAGAGTCAAAATCCTTTATTTTTCATTTAGAACTTTGGAGATTCTCTCCCAAATAGGTTAAATGCATTTGCACTTGCTAATTCAGGTTTTTTCATGTTAAATTAAGTCAAAAGATGTATATACATACTTATTTAGAAAATCTCCTTAACCACTGGCTTTGACTTTGAAATCTACCCAGGTTTCAGCAAAAAACAGTTCATACCTTGTCTTTCACAGCATTCCAACAGTTTTTCATTTGAAAGAACAAACTTGGAATTGTTACCATATTAAAACACAAACATCTATGAGCCATGAAATTTATTATGCACTATACCATAGATTATGAAACCATGTATATATTTTCCACAATTAACTTTATAAGCAATACTCATAGAACTTTATTACCTTAATTATACTGGTTACAGGGATATAAACTAAGATTTATATAGAAAAGTGGGTCAGAATATAAGTGGATTTTTTGGACGTAGGGCTCTTCCCATCGCTTAATGAAGTAGCACAGCTTCGATAAATCCAGCTTTACACTTTATACGAACAAGTCATTGAACTTCTTCATGTTTTTGTTTTTGTGTGTAAAATAGGAATAATATTAATATTTACCTCTCCCTTACTCACAGAGATACAGTATAGTGAAGAGAAAATGAGATTGTGATGTGAACATTCTTGAAAAACAAAATCATTAACATTCCAAGGAATTAGTATTATCATTACTAAAATTGTTATTACTACACAATGAGTAGCAGCACAACCCAGTGGAAAGAGAACAGGCCTGGGAGACAGAGGACTTGGGTCTTAATTTTGGCTCTCACGTACCTGCTGTGTGACCTCGGTCAAGTCACTTAACTTTTTGGTGCTTCAGTTCCCTCATCTGCAAACAGGGGATTTAATCAAGCGCTTAGTATAGTGCTCTGCACACAGAAAGTGCTCAACAAATATGATTGAATGAATGAATACCTGTTCTCCCTCCTACTTAAGACTGTGAGCCCCACGTGGGGGCTGATTATCTTGTATCTACCCCAGTGTTTAGTACAGTGCTTGGCACATAGTAAGCACTTAACAATTACCATCATTTTTGTGACTTGCCCGATTAAGCTTTCTTTCCCTTTAGACTGTAAGCTCACTGTGGGCAGGGGATGTCTCTTGTTACATTGTTGTGTTGTACTCTCCAAAGACCTTGGTACGGTGCCCAGCACATGGTCAGCACTAAATAAATAAGAAAGATTGATTGATTTATTGATTGATTCTGTGACTTCCTCTCCTATATGTGCGGATGGATCTTTGATTGTTGGGCTTTTGGTATTCATGTAACCCTCAGCTCCACAGCAGTTATGTACTTATCTATAAATTATGTTTCATAAAGTATTTATTTATATTAATTTCTCTCTCCCTGCCTAGGCTGTGAGCTGGTTGTGGGCAAAGAATGCATCTACCAACACAGTTATACTGGTCTCTCCCATGGGCTTAGCACAGTGCTCTGCACACAGCAAGCACTGAATGAAAATCATTGATTGATTATGCCTATCTTTTTTCAGTGTTAGCTATTTCTTTTTTGACATGCAAAACATAACATTCTGTTAATCTTCCAAGAATAAGCTGATTTTCTAGATCTGGTTTTCTATTTCTGTCCCCAGCCTTGGTTTGGACAATGTGCTGCCAGGGTAACTGAAGTTTCAGAGGGAATCAAATTCTACATCCCAGACAGTGAATCTCGGATGGGTGCAGGGCTAATTTTGAGGCTAAATCTTCAATTTGACAGACAGTTCAGAGCCCAGTGCTATTTCTCAAATGAGGCTCACAATCATCTTCATACTTTTTTACGTGTGCAGACATAAATCAAAGTTAACAGCATAGAGTCGGTTTAGCATGACTGATTCGAGGACTTCCAATGATATATTCAGCCTGTCCAAGAATCCTGAATTGTATTATTATAATAACAAGCATGATTGTACAGGTTGAACCCAATTTTACCCAATACAAAATCTTTATTCCATTGACAGTGGGGAAAGAGTCACATATCACTGGCCCATCATGATGGAGTTGTTTTAAGATATTGATCAACGTTTTAGGGCAATCAACTAACCAAGTAATGTTCAGAGTCAAACCTTTTGTGCCAAATAGTTTGAAATGGCCTATGTTAGTTGATACGCTTGTAATTATCTTAGGAGAGAATGAAAAATTCAACTTCTTCAAAATAGTCCTCCCCAAACTGAAATGTTAGCAGGTCACTTGGAAGCACTAGGAAAGGTTCTTAAGAGAAATTGAAGATGCCAGAACATATTCTTAAAAGGGGGTCACTATTTATACACTCAAAATTGGGGGTTAGTCAGAAATTACAGAATATTCTAATCCTGTCACATTCGTAGAAACATCTCTCACAAAATTATAGCTTTAATGTGATGCTAAATGGGATTACTCATGTAGAGGTTTTGCCAGAAGACAAAAAATAACCAGGCTTCCAATACACATCCTAGACACCCGCAGTAGCAATGATGATTATTTATTGAGCAGTCACTGGGTGCAGCATACAGAATTAAGTGATACTGTTTGGTACAGTGCAAAGAGCATGGAACTGAGAGTCCAGAGTACCTGAGTTCTAATGATGGCTCCACCACTTGCCAGCTCTGTGACCTAAAACAGGTCACTTGGCTTTTCTGTGACTCCATTTTCATTCTTTTTTTTATGGTATTCATTATGAGCTTATAACGTGCCAGGTACTGCTGGGGTAGATGCAAGTTAATCATATTGGCCACAGTCCATGACACACATGGGGCTCACAGTCTTAATCCCTATTTTACAAATGAGGTAACTGAGGCACAGAGAAGTTAAGTGACTTGCCCAAGGTCACACAGAAGACAAATAGCCAAGCTGGGAATAGAACTCAGGTCCTATGATTCCCAGACCCATGCACTTTCCACTAGGCCATGCTGCTTTTCTCACCTATAGAATTAAATGAAATATTTGTTTTCCCTCATACTAGGACTCTGAGTTCTGTATGGGATAGAGGCTGCATCCAAGCTGATTATGTTGAATCCATCCTCAGGTTTAGTATAGTGCTTGACACATAATGGAGCTTAATAAATTATAATTATTATTATTATCATTCTCCCTCATCACCCTCACTCCTCAAAGCTGAAGAGAGTTTATAAGTGAAGTGCACATTTCAGTAAAAATCTGTAAATCTTGGCTTGGAGGGATGTTCTATCCTGGTTGATAAGTCTGGCAATAAAAATAAGTTGAAATCAAAAAGTTTTGGTTATCAACAAAAGATAGAGTGTAGCTAGAACAAAGAGGTATAAAAAATATGGCATAGGCATACATCACCTGTAAGACAGGATATAAAAAAAAATCAATCATATTTATTGAGCATGTACTGTGTGTAGAGCACTGCACTATGTGCTTGGGATAGTACAATTTAAAAGAGTTTGGTAGACATTTCCCTGCCTATAATGAGCTTACATTCTATGCATCTGTGATCTTATAAAGGGTAAGCAGATGTGGTCATAAAATGATTAAAATGCTAAACTTGAATATGTTTTTTGAATAATCAAACTATAAAAGCAGATAGATCTTTTCCTACGTGAGTTTCATTCCTAGAATATATCCATGAATAATCCTAGAATACAAGCCTGAGGATTATTATCAATCAACCAGTGGTATTTATTGAGCACTTATTGTGTGCAAAGCTATGTAATACAAGTTTGGGAGAGTACACTATCACAGAGGTGGAAAACATGTTCCCTACCCAAAACAAGCTTATAGTCCAGCATCAGGGAGCCTTCCACTGATAGTTCATTAATCTCTTAAACACCCTGACTACTAGGGAAGGGAAATCGGGAATTTCAAGATATTCTTCCTGAGGCATATTTGAAACCATTGTAGCTGAGTTTCTGATTCTGATTATGCATTAAAGTACCTCTGCTGTTGTCTAGGCAGGCAGTTGAATGGGATCTTAACCTTTTCAGGGGCATGGGATGCATCAGCTTGAAGAGAGGACCTACTTCTTTGGCAAATTAGACTGCCATTTGAAGGAATAGTTCTTGTTTCCTTTTATTCCTCAATAATCTAAGACTTCATTTCCAAAGAATCAGAAAGTTTCTGGGCAAAGAGGCAGGGATTTGGGGGCTAGTTACTAATTAATTCAATCATTTATTGAGAGCTTACTGCGTTCAAAACTGTACTAAGCTTTTGGGAGAGTACAATACAACAATAAACGGACACATTCCCTGCTCACAACGAGCTTATGGTGTAGAGGAGGAGGCAGGCATTAATATAAATAAATAAATCCTGAGACAAGCCAGTTTCCACTGATCTCTGACTGAAAGACTGAGTGAAGATGAAGTTATGGACCCAACATTACTGCGGTGTCTGGATTTAGTCCTGCATCCTGACACCTGGATTTGAAGCAGGTGTGGGTAGTTCCATTTTCAAAATCCAATTAGGAAAGATTGCCCCTGTGGTAAACAATCTTTACCCTCATTCTTCTTTCATTTTTCTAATGAGGCTGTCAGAGCCCCACATGGGACAGGAACTGTGACCCACCTGATTACCTCGAATCTTGAATCAGCACTTAGAACACTTAAGCACACAGTAAGTGCTTAACAAATACCATTATCCCTGTTATTATCATTAATGGCAGTTCTGCCAGTAATTGAGGAATATACTCAGATTTTAATGGTCACGTCCACAGAACTTCAATGCCATATAGTTTTCTATAATAACCTGCAATCACCACATGCATTCAAGTAATAGCTTTTCCTAAATATACTTCCAGCTCTTTTCCAAACCCTAAACTATCAGATTACTCCATCTTGACTATGTTGCTGTTGACCCCTTTCCCATCTCCTCCTTCTGGCTTGGAACTCCCTCCCCTTCAGAACTCCACTCTAACCACACTGTACACAGGAAAAGTGTCAACCAACCCTGTTTTACTGTTATACTCTCCCAAGTGCTTAGTACAGTGCTCTGCACACAGTGGGTGTTCAATAAATATGATTAATTGATCATTTGAGTAAAATCACAGCTCCATGAGGCTTTCTCTACGAACTTATGTCCCCTACTCCCTCTCCCTTTGGTGTAATCTTTGCACTTGGATCTGTACTTTCCAATCACTTGATTGGACTGTACACCTCTCATCCCCACAGCACTTATGTATGTGCCCATAGCTTATTTCTTTACTCATTTGTTTATTTTAATATCTGTCTCTCCATGCCTAAGAGCACACACAAGTGATGTTCAAGTGATACTAAGGAAATCACTAATGAATAACTCTATTCACTCTAATGAATAAATTTATACAGATTCTTGGTCCTAAAGGTTCATGAATGAGACTCATCGGTATTTTTTTAAAAGGAGAGCAGTAGTATTTCAAAATTAAAAAATAAATGATGGCATTTGTTAAGCGCTTACTATGTGCCAAGAACTGTTCTAAGCGCTAGGGTAGATACAAGGTAATTAGGTTGTCCCACGTGGTGCTCACAGTCTTAATCCCTATTTTACAGAGGAGGTAACCGAGGCA
This sequence comes from Tachyglossus aculeatus, assembly GCF_015852505.1. Lineage (NCBI taxonomy): Eukaryota > Metazoa > Chordata > Mammalia > Monotremata > Tachyglossidae > Tachyglossus > Tachyglossus aculeatus. The sequence goes on along the minus strand of NC_052079.1, from coordinate 28,169,299 downwards.
CAGAGAAGTTAAGTGACTTGTGCAAAATCACACAGCTGATAAGTAGCAGAGCTGGGATTAGAACCCATGACCTCTGACTCCAAAGTCCAGGCTCTTTCCACTAAGCCACACTGCTTCTCTGTACTAAGAGTTGACAAAGAATACCCTGGTGTCAATTAGACTTGGTCTCTGGCCTCTAAGGGACAGGTCTATCAAAACTTTATTAGGGAGGATCCTAATAATCAATAATTTGGGGATACTTGATTGTTAATAAGTGCAATTTTGAAATGACTTTCTCCTTAAACTTTCAGTTTCTTATACTGAGCTAAATAATTAATATGGATGATAATTTTCCACTGATACACATTATAATGAAAGATTGGAAATTCTCATTTTTGAAGGGATGGAAAAGCTACTTTTCTTAGCAATCTTATAAAGTTCAGCACCCTGTAGAGTGTTAGAGTACACAATATAAACAATCTCAACAAGTTAGTGGGTCACCACCTAGAGAGTATATTCATTTGACAATTTCCTTTGCTCCAAATGGGTCCTACATTTAAAGAACGGTCTCTGACCTCTCTCAGCAACACAATTCCATACTGATCAACTCAGGATTTTGCTGCAAAAGAACAATCTCGGGCTTACACTAGGAGTTTGACTTGAATTTATGAGACATCTGAAAATAAGATTAATCTTCTAGAATAGACCCAGATACTGCAGGTGAAACAATAGTAGTTTTTGGTTACAGAAAAGAGTGCTGTCAGAGAAAGGCAAATCGCAACGTCTTTTTCTCACTGGTTGTTGAGGGCTAATTAGAAAACAAAAAGTCAAATCAATATGCCTTGGTGAAAATTTCAACTGCTAAAACAAGAATTTAATTATCCCTTCTGATGTCCAAAGAAAGAAATACTTTCTTAGAATTGCACTTTGATAACACTCCAAGTGTCTCCTGTAGTTACTGTCCTGGATAGAATTTATGAAAACATCTTATTGACCAACAGTAATGATGCATCTTTTTTCCACTAAATTATCCACAGTGTAAACCTCTCCATGGATTACTCCAATGCATTTTCACTTGTAAAAGCTTCAGCACTTAATGAAGTAAAGATGCTGAGATTATTGTAGGAGGGATATAAAAATCAACACACGAGAACTATGCAATCATACAATAGAAAAGTAAATCTCAATGGGCCCAAACTTGTCATGTGCATTCACACAATCTTCTCATATCTAAGGTTCAGATAAAGATTATAATTAGCTCCCTGGAAAATTGTTCGCACTAAAAGAAAAGCTCCATCATCACTTCTTTTCACACAGTGCTAGAGAGATAACATGCCTGAAAATAGAATAATAAATCCAATAAGAGAGTAAGAAAAAAGCAGAAAAATATACAACAAAGTCGTTTATGAAAAGCTTTAGTTTCCTGGAACATTTTTCAGTGGTGAGAGTTTGGGTCTCTAGTATCCAGGTTTTACAGTTACAACAAAATGTAAACAGAGAGTTTAAATATTGTAAACTTTGTTCAAATACGTTTTTGTTTGGCTACCCTTCATTTCCAAAGACAGGTGGTGAGATTCTACCCAGGTGTGTAGTTGTTCCTGAGAAGATCAATATGAGAATGACAATCCATTCTACATTTTGTGCATGTAAAGATAATACACCCATGTTGAGCAGAGGCGTTTGTCACTTAACTGGCTTTGTTGTTTCGATTTCATTAGATAGATAGATAGATAGATAGATAGATTCAGTGATTACTATGTTCCAGCACTCTTTTAAGCACTGGGATAAATACAAGCTAATCAGTTTGGACAGAGCCCATGTCCTACATGGGGCTCACAGCATTTTTTTTAATGGTATTTGTTGTGCACTTAGTATGTGCCAGGCACTGTACTAAGCATTGGGGTAGATACAATCTAATCAGTTTGGACACAATCCACATGGGGCTCATGGTCTTAATCCCCATTTCACAGATGAGGTAACTGAGGCCCAGAGAAGTGAAGTGATTTTACCCAGGATCACATACAGCAGACTCATGGCAGAGCTGGGATTAGAACCCAGGTCCTTCTGACTCTCAGGCCTGGGCTCTATTCACTAGACCATACTGCTTCTCTTAATTACCATTTTACAGATGAGGTAAATGAGGTTCAGAGAAGTGAAGTGACTTTTCCAAGGTCACAAGGCAGACAAGTGGCAGAGCCAGGATTAGGATTTGGGTCCTCAATTCTGCCTCAGTGTTCTGATTTTCCAAAACCTCTGCTCAGGAACAATAACCCATGTTGTACTAAGTCTGGCTGCTTGGTACAACCTCGATAGTTTTCAGTCCTGTCACAATGGTTGGGATTGTGTTTCCTATACCTTGCAGCCTGGCCTATGGGAAACGCTTGGCCTAGTACAGAGAGCCCAGGCCTGGGCTCTAATCCTGGTTTAGCCACATGGCTGCTGTATGACCTTGAGCAAGTCACATAACTGTAAAATGAGGATTCAAAATCAGTTCTTCCTCCTAGGGGAAGCAGCGTGGCTTATTGGAAAAAGCATGGGCTTAGGAGTCAGAGGTTATGGGTTCGAATCCCAGCTCGGCCACTTGTCAGCTGTGTGACCTTGGGCAAGCCACTTAACTTCTCTGTGCCTCAGTTACCTCATCTGTAAAATGGGGATTAAGATTGTGAGCCCCACGTGGGACAACCGTATCACCTTGTATTCCCCCCAGCACTTAGAATAGTGTTTTGCACATAGTAAGCACTTAACAAATACCACCATTATTATTATTATTATTATTATTTAGACTGTGAGACCAAAAGGAACAAGAACTAGGTCTCAAATGATTAGATTGTTTCTACCCCAGTGCTTAGTATAGGGCTTGGCACATAATGAATATTTTTAAAATAACACAGTTGTTACTATTAGTATTTAAAATACAGTCCAATCTGCTTTAACTCAGGCTTTTATTAACCCAACGTGAAAATCATCTGATGGAAACATTTGGTAACACTCCTACCACCACAGAGAAGAGCATGACCCAGATGGATAGAGCATGGGCCTGGGAATCAGAAGGTCAGGGTTCTAATCCAAGCTCCACCATTTGACTGCTTTGTGACCTTGGGCAACTCACTTTACTTCTCTGTGCTTCAGTTCCCTTATCTGTAAAATGGGGATTAAGACTGGACGCCCCATGTGGGATAGGGACTGCATCTGCCTGATTAGTTTGTCTCTACCCCAAAGTTTAGTACAGTGCTTGGCACATGGTAAGCACTTGACAAATACCACAGTCCTTTCATCATTACTATTATAATTATTAGCAATAATCTGTTTTGGGTGTAACCTGATCCACAAATTGCCATTGGCTCAAGGTGTACTATAACACATTTTTTCATAATATGAGATTCTTTGAGAATACATTCCAGAACTAGGTGTCTTTTCTATCCTCCTTGTTCACTTATGCCTCCTTTCAGCTCACCATAGAGTATCAGACTGAGAATCCTGCTATTGTCTGATCTTAACATTTGTCCTCCCTAAAGAATTAAATTGAAATGAAGGTCTGTCGACGTCATCAGGCCGACAGTGGTCTCGGTGACGCTGGCAAAATTGCATAAGACACAGTACATTCATTCGATCATTTTTACTGAGTGTTTACTGAAGCAAAGCACTGTACTAAGCACTGGGAGAGTACGCTGTGACAACAGACACATTCCCTGCCCGCAGTGATCCCACAGTCTAGGAGGGGTGAAAGACATAAGACACATAAATAAATGAACAAATTTAAAAAAATTACAGATATACACATATGTGCTGTGGGGTTGGGTGGGAGGATGAATGAAGGGAACAAGTCAGGGTGATGCAGAGAGACTGGGAGAAGAGGATAGGAAGGATTAGTCAGGGAAGGCTTCTTGGAGGAGATGTGCTTTCATTGTGCCTTTAAGCTATGGATGTGTCTTATATGTAGGGCCAGATTCTAACCCACGGAGCAAATTGGAGCATGACAGCTTTATAGACCTTCAAGTAGTTAGTATTTGTTGAATCTTACTATGTGCAGAGCACTGTATTAAGTGTTCGGGAGAGTACAGTAGAACAATAAACTGACACATTCTCTATCCACAATGAGCTTACAGTCTAGAGGAGGAAACAGACATTAATAGCAATAAATAAATTGCAGATTTAATTTACAGACAAAAGTGCTGCGGAGCTGGGAGGCAGGGATGATTGAAAGGAGCAGGTCAGGGTGACACAGAAAGAAGTGGGAGAAGAGGACAGGAGGGCTTAGAGAAGGCCTCTTGGAGAATATGTGCCTTCAATAAGGTTTTGAAGTGGGGAAAGCAATAGTCTGTCGGATATGAGGAGGGAGGCTGTTCCAGGCCAGAGGCAGGACGTGGGTGAACGGTCAGCGGGAAGATAGTTGGGAAACACTACTCTGGTCGCAAAACAAACTATTACCCTGGTAACAAGGTAGAGATGTAAAAAAGTTGGTTTCAATGATGAATATGAAATTAGCATATGTTTCCAAGGATCAAAAGGCAAAATGAATCCATTTGGATAAAGATGGATTCTTTATCCCCATCGATTGAGAATGATGATAAAGCACAAGAAACATAAGAATCATGGATTTAGACAGCAGATCAGCTTAATATCAAGTGGGGATTCATTCTAATCTCCAGTCTTTAATTCCTCATGTGAAGATATATTTGACTATAGAAGAATTTCTTATTTGTTCACTGCAGACCTGCAATTAATGTGATTGCTATACATTTTCACTTGAATAAAAATGATCACATAAGTTATTTTTTCGGTAAATAGCTAATTGTCATCTTTATGGCTCATGCTTTTCAGTAGGCTCTCCCGCTCCTACCTGATCTCTCTAAACTCCTAGGCACCCAAGCCCACACACTTCACTCTAACACCACTGTATTTCTCACCCATATCATTACCTACCCTTTGTCAACATCCCTCCTCTGGCCTGTAATTTTCTCTCTCTTCATATCTGACAGGCCACCATACTCCCCATTTTAGAAGCCCTACTAAAATTATGTTTCTTCCAAGAATCTTTCTCTGACTCACCTCTCATTACCCTACCCTATTTATTCACCATCCCTTCTGTCTATGCACTTGGATCTGTACACGGGGGGTTAGCACATAATAAATACCACAGTTGTTATTGCTAATATTTAAAATACAGTCCAATCTACATTAACACAGGCTTTCATTAACCCAAAGTGGATATCATCTGATGGAAAGATTTGGTAACACTCCTCTCACCACAGAGAATAATAATGATGGCATTTGTTAAGTGCTTACTATGTGCAAAGCACTGTTTTAAGCACTGGGGAGGATACAAGGTGATCTAGTTGTCCCACGTGGGGTTTATAATCTTAATCCCCATTTTACAGATGAGGTATCTGGGGCACAGAGAAGTTAAGTGACTTGCCCAAAGTCACACAGCTGACAAGTGGCAGAGCTGGGATTTGAACCCATGACCTCTGACTCACAAGCCTGTGCTCTTTCCACTGAGCCACACTTCTTCTCTGAGCCACGCTGCTTCTGTAGCATGACATAGTGGATACAGCATGGGCCTGGGAGTTGGAAGGTCATGGCTTCTAATCCCAGCTCCGCCACTTGTCTGCTGTGTGACCTTGGGCAAGTCACTTAACTTCTCTGTGCCTCAGTTCTCTCATTTGCCACCCCTCAAAATGAGTTCTCTCATTTGCCAAAGGGAAATTTGAAACCTGTCCTCCCCCCTACTTAGACTTTGAGCCCAGGTGGGACTTGATTATCTTCATTCAATCATATTTATTGAGCCTTTACTTTGTGCAGAGCATAAGAACAATACACAGACACATTCCCTGCCTACAACAAGCTTACAATCTAGAAGGGACAGACAGACACCAATATAAATAAATAAATTACAGATATGCCTGTGATTAGTACACAAAGCAAGTGCTTAACAAATACCACCCATTATTATCGATGGAATCCCAGAGAAAAAGTCAATGCCACATGAAGATTAAATTACGGAACATGTTTTATCAGTGAAGGATTGTATCTCTTAATAGGTATCTCTTAAATTAGATTTTGAGCTTCAGTGTCGGGCAGGGACTGTGTCTAATCTAATTGTCTAGTGTCTACCCCAGTGCCAAACACAATATTTGGCATATAGCATTTAATAAATACCAAATTTATTTTTCTTGCTGTTAGAGGAGATAAAAATTGGAATAAAAGTGGAACTTGTTAAGCATTTACTTATGTGTCAAGCACTGAGATCTTGATACAAGATCATCAAGTTGGACACAGCTTCCATCACCCACAGGGTTCACAGTGTATGTAGGAGGGAGAACAGGTGTTGGATACCCATTTTACAGATGAGAAAATTGAGACACAGAGAAGCTAAGCGACTCACCCAAGGTCACACAGCAGGCAAGTGGCAGAGCACGGGTTAGAATGCTCTGCCATTAGCCTGCTGTGTGACCATGGGCAAGTCCTCTGCCCCCAAGGACCATGGTCTTCTCATTAGGCTATGCTGCTTCTCAATCACTGTGCCATAATAATAAAAATAATATTGATAATGGCATTTGTTTAGCACTTACTACGTACCAAGCACTGTACTAAAAATTCATACATTCAATTGTATTTACTGAGCACTTACTGTGTGCAGAGCACTGTACTAAGCGCTTGGGAAGTACAAGTCAGCAACATATAGAGACAGTCTGCCCAACAATGGGCTCACAGTCTAGAAGGGGGAGACAGACAACAAAACATGTAGACAGGTGTCACTGGGGTGGATTCAAGCAAATCAGGTTGGACACAGTCCCTGTCCCACGTAGGGCTCACAATTTCAATCTCCACTTTACAGATAAGGTAACTGAGGCCCAGAGAAGTGAAGCGACTTGTCCAAGGTCACGGAGCGGACATGTGGCCGAGCCAGGATAAGAAATCATGACCTTCTGACTTGCACGCCCATGCTCTATCCACAATGCCATGCTGCAGTACATGTGATGGGAATGCATCATAGCATGGAGAAGCAGCGTGGCTCAGTGGAAAAGGGCCCAGGCTTTGGAGTCAGAGGTCGTGGGTTCAAATCCCGGCTCCGCCACTTGTCAGCTGTGTGACTTTGGGCAAGTCACTTCATTTCTCTGGGCCTCAGTTACCTCATCTGGAAAATGGAGATGAAGACTGTGAGCCCCACGTGGGACAACCTGACCACCTTGTAACCTCCCCAGCGCTTAGAACAGTGCTTTGCACATAGTAAGCGCTTAATAAATGCCATTGTTATTATTATTATTATTATTATTATTGCAAGGAGGCTTGAAGTAAGCTTTTTGAGGGCCTTGACTGAATCTACTACTTTTAATAATGGAGGTTTTAGTTAAGCACTTACTCTGTGCCAAGCACTGGGGTAGAAACAAGATAATAAGGTCCTTCATTGTGCTCACAATCCAAAGAAGAAGAAGAACTTATTCTGAATTCCATTTTTGCAGAAGAGAAACCTGAAGCACAGAGAAGTTAAGTGACTTCACCAAGGTCAGACAGCAAGCAAAACTGCAGATCTAGGGTCAGAACTCATGGCTTCTGATTCCTGGGCTCGTGCCCTTTCCACTAGTCCTTCTATATGAAAGATTTCAAATGCCTGATGGTATAACACTCTGCACACAATGCTCAGTACATACTGTTGATGATGATGATGTCGTGAAATACAGTTTCAAGGAATACAATAAAACAGTGGCACATTGGGACGCTATTGCAGCCTTCAGGAGAGTCTTGGGTGTTAAAAGAGGAAAGTTCTCCTTGAGTGGAGGTTTCCAGTGTAGTAGTAGTAATACTACTACTACTACTACTACTACTAATAATAATAATAATAATAGTAATAATAGTAATAATAGTAATAATAGTATTTATTAAGTGCTTACTATGTGCCAAGCACTATTCTAAGTACTGGGGGGGATACAAGATACAAGGTAATCAGGTTGTCCCACATAGGGCTCACAGTCTTAATCCCCATTTTACAGATGAGGTAACTGAGGTACAGAGAAGTTAAGTGACTTGCCCAAAGTCACACAGCTGACAAGTGGCAGAGCTGGGATTAGAGCCCATGACCTCTGACTCCCAAGTCTGCGCTCTTTCCACTGAGCCACGCTGTTTCTCCAATGTATTGGAAGACCGACAAGAATTAAGAAGCAGTGAGGTTTAATAGAGAGAGCTCGGAACTGGGAGTCCGAGGACAGGGGTTACAATCTAGGTTCTGCTACATCTGCCATGTGACCTTGGGCAAGTCTTGGGCACTTGCCTGTGCCTCAGTTACCTCATGGGGATTGAGACTGTAAGCCCCATGTAGGACAGGGACTGTTTCTGACCTGCTTACCTTGGATCTACCTCAGCACTTAGAACCATGCTTGGCACATAGTAAGTGCTTAACAAATACTACAATTATTATTAGTAGTAGTAAGCGCTCAAATACTAAGGACTGATTGAGTGAGGTAAAATGTTAAGAGACCATCCCTTGTCCAAAGGGAAAACTTGTGTTATTGTCTGGACTACTACACTTCCCAGACTGTGATTGTCAACAGTTACACGAATGTAAAGTGTGCATAAAGCGTGCTTGAGCATGTTTGTGTCTCTGTCTTTCCGTGGGTGATCATGTGTGTGTGGCCTTTGTTTCGCTTTTGTCTCCTGCTTCGTTTGTCCCCAATCCCTTTTCTTTATGGCTGGTGTTTTTCTTTTTAATTTTCTCCTTTTTCTATCCCCCATCTTTGTAGTTTCCCTTTCCTTGTCTCCATCTTCCTATTTCCCCGGAGCTCTATCTTTTTTGTTCCTCTCCTCCTCAATCCAGCAATGCTTCCCCAGGCTTCTGACACAATCCCGCCCATCAGTGAGCTGGCAAAACTGTGTTCACACTGCAGTGTCATATGTACTCTGCCCTCCGCTTTGGGGGGTAAAACGTGACCCTTTGCGAGTTCCTGCAGAATATGTGAATGGTGCTTATCTCCACACTATTACAGCCTGGCACTTCACCACCCTGCTCTGGCCCTGTCCTGCTTCTCTGATCCTAGGTCAATGCCACTACACAACCCTCTCTTCAAGTTAACCTCAGCCCAGTGTTCTGCTTTAACCCCTCTCTCAGCTACAATATACAGCTAAAGGCCAATCTATTTTAGGATAGGCATAATTTGAAAGAATTATCTCTTTTGTGGTTGGTGAAAAGAATGAAAATAAGGAATGGAAGGGCCTTTTTTCTCCCTGCAGAAATATATAGTATTAAGAGAAGCTTCGCTCATTTGTAGTCTAGGAATATTCTAGAGGTACCAATAAATTATTGGTGGCAAAATGATTTTTTAGCATTATCACTATGGCGTATTCGTCGAAACAGAAGGATGAGTCACTGTAACACTGACAGCCCATACCGAATCTGAAATAAATTGGAGCGATAATTTATAGTACAAAAGAACTCAAGACAGAGGCACAGGCAATCCAGGTTCTTTATATGTTCTATAAATAATAGTTTGCAGAGGCCCAAATGACAATGGGCAAGCCCGGATGATGAATCATCAAGTAGTTTAAGTAAAATTCTGCTTGATTAAATGCTTTGTTTTTAAACCACCTGCACCAATGTCTGCTGGAGCAAGGACAATCAAATTGTTCTCTCTTTTTCCAAAAACCAGACGAGCTTACAAATGATAAGTTTTATTATATTATGAAACTGATGCCAAACTGAAGTGCTGAGTATTGTGTAATTCCAATTATCTATCTTTGGGCCAAGGATTTAGTACCAGGCAATGAAAAAGATGTAGCTAATCCAGATTTATCAAGCTTCTAATGGCTCTGTGACACATGTATGTAATTTCATTTTGGTCTTCCTAGCCTGGAAAATACACTTTTCTGTGCTTCACTTGATGAGTTTTTCTTTTTATTTCTTCTGCCAACCAAATGCCAGATGCTTTGTCGACTAAGCCAATTAGTGGAGCCTTTCTCCCTGTAGCTGCTCTAGCTAAGCACAATATTTAAAGCTGATATCATATTCTCGACTTTCTTAAGGTACACATAAATAAGAAGAAAGTCATTCTAAGGCAAGCACGTGAACACATACTGTGAATATGATGCTTTTACATAGTTGAATGTTAAGGATAATGGTGGCTTGTTATATTTAGATATGGCTCTTGTTTTGTGCATTCAGAATTATGATTATTTTAATGTTATCTTATTAATTCACACATCCAGTGCCTGAAGCTAGGGACAAAGGAAATTAAGTTAGGTTATCATTTGAATTGGAATAACAGGAAAAGAGCTCTTTTATTCATTGGAATAGAAAGAACTTCAAAAAGGTAGTCAGCTGGTCTTTCATAGTGTGATGCAGAAGCTATACAGACTTCATCCTTATCCTGAAGAAACAGGTGAGGATTTTCATGAAGACCAGTCAGAATTAATTGATCACGATCAAAATTTTGGACAGCATTAGACAAGGCCAAAAGGTATATGTAGGAAATTAAATGCCAGACAGAGCCCCGATTTCATTCACTGAATCCTTCAATCAGTCACCTGTATCCTCTAGACTGAAAGCTTGTTGTGGGCAGGGAATGTGTCTACCCACTCTGTTGTATTGTACTCTCCCAAACACTTAGTACAGTACTTTGCAAATGGTAAGCACTCAATAAATACCATTGATTGGTTATTCAATTCAGCATTTACTATGTGCAGAGCACTGTACTAGGAACTCGGAAGAGTATAGTACAATAGAATTTGCAGACACGTTTCCTGCTTACAGATGCCTACTATCTGCAGAGTACTAAGTACTAAGAGCATGGGCGAGCACATTAGAGCAGCTAGTCTCGATCCATGGCTCAAGGAGCTTAGAAGCTTAAAACCTTTTATAGATTCTATGAAATTTCCATGAAAAAGAGAATAAGCACTTTCTTGGCCATAGGTACCATACCAAAACTCAAGAAAACTGATCTAAAAAACACTTACATATTTGAAAGTATGCTTCATTTTTTACCTTCATGTGGTTGAATATTATGTTTACATAATGGACAGCTTTCTTTCCACTATGTTCATATGATGGGACAGCTTTGCTCTTTAGCATTCAAATCAGCTAAAGAAAGATCTAGAACTGTTATACATACATTTAAACTGGGAGTTACTACATTTACTGAACTTTAGCATTCTTCTCCATGATTACATCTTAAAAAACTAATGTACTCTGGTCAGGAGTCTTGGGAAGAGTATCTTTAGAATAATATTTTAAACACAAACCTACCCTTAAAATTTACTAATCCAGATACACTGAAAGATACTCTTAATAACATCAATAGTTACGAATAAACGAAAGATGTCCTCCATTTGAGATATTCAGTATGATGAGTATCAATTAATAGTACCATTTCAGAATCTTAATGCAAGAATGAAAAAAAGAGAATGTTGCCAAAAGCTTAGGAAAAAAAAGTACACAGGCATAACACTAAACATAATTGTCATTCTAAATTATATTCATGGCCATGTTATACTCCATCATAATTGTTAGCAAGTTTATTTGCAAGTGTGCAATGGGAAGAGAAATGATTTACTCTGGGAACCCTAATTAATTTATGGCTAAATCAGGCCTGTGGAAAACAGTTCCCCTTCACTCCACTGTATCTTTTTTTCATTGTTTCTATTTCAAATGGTATTTATTAAGTGCTTACTATATGCTAGGCACTGAGAAAAGCATTGAGATAGATGCAATATAATCAGGTTGGACACAGTCCTTGTCCGACTTAAGGGTCATGGTTTTAATTCCCATTTTTTAGATGAGGAACTAAGGCACAGATAAATTAAGTGACTTGCCCAGGGTGATACAGCAGACAAGTGGCAAAGATGAGATTAGAACCAAGGTCCTCTGACTCCCAAGCCCAGGATCTATTCACTAATCCATGTTTGTTCTGTTCCTGGACAGTTGTAAGCTTGGGAGGAGGGGAGGGGAGGGGAAGAGTTCAGGCCTTCCTGTAACCTTTTTTTCAAATTTAAAGTTAATTCTCACACATTCTTTTTCTGTGGGGCAAGCTTTTTCCCAAGGATTCATCCAATAACTTTTAACTGGGCTTGTATGTGGCGTTTTGGAATGGAAAGCCTTCTCATCTGATTTCTACCATGGTGTCTTTACTTTAAAAATGACCTAGCAGTCAGTAACGTCGGATAATATTTATGCATAAATGTTATTCAAAATGTTTATGGATATAAATGTGGGAAAAAGGAGATGTGGTGTCCACTGACTAGAACATTGGAGAGAAGTGGGAATGTTTGAAAGCACAGTGAAAGGAGCCAGCAGAATCTGAGCAGTTGAAGATGGTGGTGACAGAGGAAAGAAAAGTGGGTTCAATAATTTTCATAATGTGTGAGGATATTAGATTGGAGGCATCCATGGAGGGGTTAGATTTTGAAAGCAGCAGGAGATCTCTTAAGAGATGGCCAAGAAAGATGAGAGGAAGGGTGACAGAATGGATGAGAAACAGCCAAGAAGGATGGGAGAATGGATGATTGGGAGAAGAAGAGGTGAGGGGATAAATTCTTGGGAGATCACTCCTAAAGGTTTCAATTTAGTCAACAAAGAGTTGACAAGATCATCTGTGCTCATGTGGGGACTGTGAATTTCAGAAGGGAGGTAAAAGTCTGGAATAATGGGTGCCATGCAGGTATTTTACAGTTCCTACTTGAATATTGATCAGTCAATCAGTAGTATTTATTAAGCACTTATTATGTGCAGAGAACTCTACTAAGCACTGGGAGAGTACAATACAACAGAATTAGGAGACACACTCCCTGCCCACTGTGAGCTTATCCCGACTAAAATACCATCAGAGTCCATAGTTTTACCTTTCGTCGTGACTCGACACATTGGTGAATTTATAGACCCGAGAAGCGGCATGATGCTGGGAGTAAGAAGAACTTAGTTCAATCTTACCTCTGCCAATTACTTGTTGTGTGACCTTAGGCAAGTCACTTCAATTATCTCTGACTCAGTTTCCTCAACAGTAAAATGGAGATTCAATACTTGTGCTCCCTAGACTGTGAGCATTCATTCATTCATTCAATTGTATTTGTTGAGCGCTTACTGTGTGCAGAGCACTGTACTAAGCGCTTGGGAAGTACAGGTTGGCAACATCTAGAGGCAGTCCCTACCCAACAACGGGCTCACAGTCTAGAAGGGGGAGACAGACAACAAAACATGTGGACAGGTGTCAAGTCATCAGAACAGATAGAATTAAAGCTAAATGCACATCATTAACAAAATAAGTAGTAAATATGTACAAGTAAAATAAATAGAGCACCATAGGGGGACAGGTACTACGTCTACTCTGATTAATTTGTAGATTCACCAATACTTAGAACAATGCTTGAAACATAGTAAGTACCTAAAAAACAGCATTGCCTAGCGGATAGAGCACTGGCCTGGGGGTCAGAAGGACCTGGGTTCTAATTCCAGTCCTGCCACTTGTTGCTATGTCAATTTAGGCATGTCACTTCACTTCTTCGTGCCTCATTCCCTCAATCGTATTTATTGAGCACTTACTTTTTGCAGGGCACTGTAGTAAGCACTTGAGTATAATACAACAATGAATAGACACATTCCCTGCCCACAACAAGCTTAGTTACCTCATCTGTAAAATGGGGATTAAGACTGTGAGTCCCATGTGGGACATGGGTATGTCCAACCTGATTTGCTTGTATCCACCCCAACACTTAGTACAGTGCCTGGCACATAGCAAGCACTTAAGAAATACCACAGTTAAATATAACAACAACAATAATAATAGGGCAGAATTGTGATTTACTTTAATGTATCCCCCTCTGTAGACTGCAAGATCATTGTGGGCAGGTACCGTGTCTACCAACCCTACTGTACGTTCCCTTGTTGTATGGTCCCTTGCCAAGCATTTAGCACAGTGCCCTGCACACAGTAAGCACTCAATAGATACCACTGGCTGACTGATTGATTTGATTTCACATGATTGTAAATTAACTGCTTTTGCAGAGCAGCCTGGTGGAAGCTAGTTCTTGCTGAAGTAATTTTGGCTCATCTTTCTGCATTTACGGACTTGACAGGCAAGTTCCTCCCACCGGCCCTGATTGGCCCAACCTTCCCTGTTCCAGATGGGGCTTTCCAGAAATCTCCCTCTACAGTCAGACTCCTCCCTTGTCTCCATGAGACTCTGAATCCCGGTGGGCCATTTTAGCCCTGTCACTGACTGGAGGGAAGAAATTGTCCTTCTACATAGTTTCTTACCACCAAATAATAATAATAATAATAACAACAATAGTACTTGATAGGCATTTACTCTGGACAAAGTACAACTATGTGTTCTAAGTGCTGGGGTAGATACGGGTTAATCAGGTCGGACAGAGTCCCTGTCTCACATGGGGCTCATGCTCTTAATCCCCATTTTACAGATGAGGTAACTGAGGCCCAGAGAAGTGAAGCGACTTGCCAAGGTCACAGAGCAGATAAGTGGTGTACCCATGATTAGAACCTAGGTCCTTCTGACTCCCAGACTGTGTTCTATCCACTAAGCCAGGCTGCTTCTCCAACCTCCAACCAGCCAACCCCTATCTTATCCTGATCTGGTCCCAAGCTTGCTGTAAAATAGGCCGGGATTGGGGGCGGGGGGGGGGGGGCAACATTCTGTGGAAACAGTAGCCCTGCTAATGAAAAAGGATAAATCAATGTTAAAATAAAAAAGCCAGGAACACTATGGGGATCGAGAGGTGGGGCAAGAGGGAGGACATTGCTTCAGCTGTGGTTTAACTCAAGTTGTCTTTCTCTCATTTAATGTAGAATATTGTGTTAGTGATTATAAGCTGGTGCTTACACATTCATTGAACAAGAGAAGACCGTTGCTATTTGGCTTGCAATCCCGGGCGGACCACAGATTTTTTTCTCTATTTTTCAGCATGACTGCTTGCTTGGGCACTGAATCTCCCACAACAATCAGCTTGTCAGATATGCCATGATGAATCTATCTTTACAAAATCCTTTTCCTCATCAAAGTCAGTCATAGAGGGAGCCTATGCACTGATGATTTAGCATAGCTCTTGTCTTTAAGAAATGTCTGGGCCTGAGGATGCTCTCATTAATAGCTCTGGGCAGGTGAAGAAGGCTTAAAAAAACAAACATTCATCCTATTGTGAAGCCTATCGCTATAAGCCTTCCTTCAGAGCAGGAAAGATCTTCCCAGAGCAAAGTATTCATTCAATTGTATTTATTGAGCGCTTACTTGTGTGCAAAGCATTGTACTAAGTACTTGGAAGAGAAAGTCATTACAATCAACAGACACATTCCCTGCTCATAACCAGCTTTCAGTTTAGAAGATAGTCATTACTTCTTTCTGAGAGCTGTCATTTACTCAAAATTCTGCATTTACTATGTGAATCCCACTCAGTTCCATGAGCAAATGGCAATTTTCAAGCTACGACACGTTAATCAGGTGGAATCCTTCAAGGTGATCCAATAAAGGAGCTTTTTATAGCGGCTGCGGATCAGCTTTCTTCATAGTTTAAATTAAGAAGTCACCTGATCTTTCCACAGGAGGAGGTCTGAGCTGGGGAAGGGGGAGGCGGGGCTTTCCTGGAAGCTCGGGGAGAAAGCACCCAGGCTGTGCACGTGAGGAGCTGACTGTCCATTGAGGACGTGAGTATAAGCATGATCTCTTCCCCCAGATCGGGTGTCAGGTGGAAACTGAAAAGACTCTGTCTCAGTTCCTTGGGAGGGATTGTGTCCACCTGGAGCACTTTCCTCCAGATGCCCTGGACCCAAGTACTGCTGGCTCTCCAGCGGATAGAGAGGAGGCAGAGGAGGTGTCTGAGTGAAGGTGGGGTACATGTAGAGTTTCCTCTGTTGGATGGGGGTGGGCGTAAACAAAGGTATGTGTGTCCCAGCACCTCAGGAGAAATGGTGCCTCCACTCAAGGGAAAGAGAGGCCTCTTCAGCCGTGAAAGCCGGGACCAAGGTCTGCCTCTCCACTCATCAGCCCGGGCTCTGGAGAGGGGTCCAGAGTGGGAAGCCCTTCTTTTTCCTCCCTTTCCTCGCCGATGACCACTCACCCATGTCTTGCCTCTGGCCTAGAGCTCCCTCCCTCCTCAGTCACCAGACAATGACTCTCCCACACTTCAAAGCCCTATTGAAGGCACATCTCCTCCAAGAGGACTTCCCTGACTAAGCCCTCCTTTCCTCTTCTCCCACTCCCTTCTGCATTGCCCTGACTTGCTCCCTTTATTCATCCCCCCCTCTGAGCCCCACAACATTTATGTACCTATCTGTGATTTTATTTATTTATATTGATGTCAGTCTTGCACTCTCAACTGTAAGCTCACTGTGGGCCCAGAGTGTGTCTGTGATAGATATATTGTACTCTCCTAAGCTCTTAGTACAGTGCTTCTGCACACAGTAAGTGTTCAATAAATTTCAATAAATACTATGGGCTGATTGATTGTCAGGAAAGCATCAGAGGCTTCTCACTGGCCCCAGAATCCTCTGGCCTTAGCCCCAGGCAGGGAGAGGGGATGATGACACCAGATTTTCCTGCCCCCTTGCAGGAGCCTGGAACTGCATCCCAATGAGGGATGAAACGAGAAACATGTCATGTTTGTTTCCTTAAAAATACAGACAAAAAAATAAATCCAGGTTTGAATTTTCTTTTCCCTTTCCCAATGTGGTAGGGAGCATTCCCTCTATTGAATGCAAATCTCTTCCAAGTCAGTTGGCCCCCAGGGAGCCAGCATTTACCTGGGACAAGGGAGACCTTTAGGTCAATGAGCACTGAAGCTACCAAACAATGAAGTCTCTTCAGTATGGAAAGGTCCTATAACCTGAATGTTTACCTTAAGCACTTTTATTTAGATATTCTCATTCATTCGTTCATTCAATTATATTTACTGAGGGCTTACTGTGTGCAGAGCACTGTACTAAGCACTTGGGAAGTACTACCATCAGTCAGATATTCCCTTGACTTATTTTTTGCAAGGCTGATGAAAGGATGAACTGAATCACCTACACTCTCCTCCAGTCTCCCTCTGGCCAATAGCATAAGCAGCAGAGATGTTGTCTGGGACTTGGGAAATTGACATCTCTGTGCATTCTCTCCAGCAGAAGATATTGCTGAGCTTTAATCAAACAAATGAAGAGAATGCATTAAGCACTTACCATGTGCAGAGAACTGTACCAAATGGTTGGGAAAAAACAATGAAGAGAAGTAGCCTGGCCTATTGGAACAAATATGGACTTGGGAGTTAAAGGATCTGAATTCTAATCCAGATTCCTCCTTGCCTGCTCTGTGACCTTAGTCAAATCATTTACCCTCTCTGTGCCTCAGTTTCCTCATCTGTAAACTGAGAATTTGATACCTCTTCTCCTTACTACTTCAACTGTGAGTTCCATGGAGGGGCAGAAAATATATCTGACCTGATTATCTTATATCTTCTCCAGTGTTTGATGTTCATTCATTTATCAGTCATATTTATTGAGCACTTATTGTGTGCAGAGCATGGTACAAAGCACTTGGGAAAGAACAATATAATCATGAACAGACACATTCTCTGACCACAGTGAGATTACAGTCTAGAGGGCTCAGGGTCTAGAGGACATAAGCAGCAGTTAAATACCAAAATTACCATTACAGTAAAAGATATGATCCCTGCCTCCATTTTCTTCAAATTATGTTGCTAAGATCTCTTACTCTAATATATTATTCGTTTTTTTTATTTATCCAAGAGAATGCACTTTATTGAAGGACAAGAATGTCATGCAACAGACAATAACACCAGTGAATCAGTGGAATAGAGGGGCAGGAAGACTGAGTTAAGAAGAGGCAGCTACAGGAGGAAAAGTTCTGCTTTATTCCAGAGGCCTAGCCTCTATTGGAACAGAAGAGCAATGCAGCAGTCCAATCAAAAGTACCCAAGGACGATTAGTGCCCCCACTTCTCTTAACTCTGGCTGGTCCAGGCTATATGTAGTGAATGCAAATTTTAAAGCTGTTTTCCAAATTTTTTAAAAATGCACAAACATGAATGTATATATTTAAAAGTGAGATAAAACACCAATCATGTATGCATCCACTCTTTAAAAAGCCTCATGCATAAAGGTTTCTTACAGAACTATCTTGGCTAGAAATAATTTCCAACGCTTGTAACAGTGCAACCATTGCCACTACAGAATCAAATAATGGACAGTAATGAACTTGATTGGGTTATTTCTTCCAGTTCTTCATTTCTAGATAAAATAAACAATTTTCTGGTAAAGACAACAAGATGTCTAAGGAAGAACATTTTTAATCTATGAGAAATGTCTACCTATTAAATTAATTCAATACAGCAAAGCTATTAATGTAGTCCTCTTTAATTTTGGCAACATAATAAGCTGAAATTGCTCATTGTGGGCAGGGAATGTGTCTGTTTATGTTATACTGTACTCTTCCAAGAACTTAGTACAGTGCTCTGCCCACAGTAAGCACTCAATAAATATGATTTACCGACTGAGAAGAATCTTTCTTTTTTTAAAAAACAAACAAACAAATAAACTGCTTCTATATTGAGCAGCAGTGTGGCTTAGTGACAAGGGCCCAGGCTTGGGAGTCAGAGGATGTAGGTTCTAATCCAGGCTTCAACACTTGTCTGCTCTGTGACCTTGGGCAAACCACTTAACTTCTCTGGGCCTCAATTACTTCATCTGTAAAATGGGGATTAAGACTGTGAGCCCCACATGGGACAGCCTGCTTACTTTGTATCTATCTCAGCACTTAGAACAGTGCTTGGCACATAGTAAGCACTTAATATCAAAATTATTATTATATGTCAGGCACTGTACTAAGAGATGGGGTAGATACAAGCTAATCACGTTGGACACAGTCCATGTCCCATATGGGACCCACACTCTTAACCCCCACTCCTTTTACAGATGAAGGAACTGAGGTTTGGAATAGTTAAATGACTTGTCCAAGGTCACATGGCAGACAGTTGACAGAGCTGGGATAAGAACCCAGGTCCTTCTGACTCCAAGGCTCGACTCTAGCCATTAGACCACACTTTTCTTGCACTATTAATGGTCATTGTGCCTACAGGCAAAGCAGTTTTCTTTGATCAAAAGAGGAGGAAGAAAGAGACCTCAGCAAAGACCGTTTTTCCTGTCATGAAAGGGGTAGCCAGACTTCACTTGGGATAAGTATGGGAAGCAATCACTGAAGACCATTTTCCGTCTCATAAAGGGGGTAGCCAGCCTTCACTAGGGATAAATATGGATAATTGGGGGCAAAATAGAATTATTTCCCCCAATAAGTGTGTGAGTGACAATGTACAAGGCTGAGCCTTCTGTGGTGCTTCCCAAGCTGTGTAGGGCTAGAAAGGAGAGCTCTTTGGTGGAATCCCAATTCTTTTCTCCCCAACTCTCTCTCCCTTCTGCGTCCCCTGCACGCTTCAATCTGTCCTCTTTAAGCCTTCTAGACTGTGAGCCTTAAGTCTTCTAGACTGTGAGCCCACTGTTGGGTAGGGACCGTCTCTGTATGTTGCCAACTTGTACTTCCCAAGCACTTAGTACAGTGTTCTGCACACAGTAAGCGCTCAATAAATACGATTGATTGATTGATTGATCCCAAGGGAAGACCAGCTATCCCTTTCATGATAAGGAAAATGGTCTTTACTGATGATCTCTTTCTTCCTAATTCAATGCTTCTTACTACAATAAGTTTTTTCAAAAAATCACGACAATGTTTATGAAGTGCTAACTATGGATCAAGAACTGTGCTAAATTCTGGGCTAGATTTAAAATAATCAGGTTGGGCATAACACCTGCACCTCAAGGGAACTCTCAGTTTAAGAGGAAGGAAGAATAAGTATTTTCTATAGATAGGAGATATTTTCTCCTCATTTTACGTATGAGGAAACCGAGGCTCAGAGAAGTTAAATGATTTGCCTAAGGTCACACAGCAGGCACACAGTGGAGCTGGAATTAGAGCACGGATCTCTTGATTCCCAGTTGCTTACTCTTTTTCACTAGACCTTACAAGATTTCAACCATTTCTTGCCTAAGGCCCTGAGTACTGACAATCATACCTGCAAACTCAGCAAAAAGAAATCAACCAACCTTGGAACAGGAAGGTATCTATATTTTAGATGTAACATCATTAAATATTTAGCAGGAGGCATATTTACATGCAATCCTATATAGCCTTAAGCCCAATCACAGAGACACACCTTCCTTTCATACACCACTTGTTAAAAAGTTCCTGCTGTGATAGATGGGGCTTTTTCCAATTCATCTGAAATATGTCCGATACCTGGTGGAATTTTAATGCAGCCTTAGCTATCATCATCATCAGTGGTATTTGTTGAGCACATACTGTGTGTAGAGCAATCAATCAACCAATCAATGGTTTTTATTGAGCACTTACTGTGTGCAGAGCACTGTGCTACGCATTTGGGAGAGTACAACAGAAGTGGTGAACTCGTTTCCTGCCCAGAACGAGCATTACAGTCTAGCTCTGATTTAGTTGACAACATTTTGAGTTAGAATACATTTCAGTGAGCTTCCAGCCATAATCCCAATTCCTCAGGTGTTAGTGAGCCTCAGTGGAGGCTTAATCTGTCAGATCTTCCTCAAGGTCAAGTTTGAAAAACTGCATTAATAGTTCATTGCCTATGATGTCTAAGTTAGCTCCCTATGCAAGCTGCCAGTACTAGGTAGACAGCCTTTAATAAGAAATAAATGGACTTCCACGAGAACAACTTTCAACAGTATCGGCTTTCTAATTTTTAAAACACTTCTTCCTTAGAAAGTAGAGTGAAAAACCTTCAAATGACTTAATAGAAAGCACCAAATCCTTCAAAGTACTTAATAGAAAGCAAAATTTCATAGCGAACTGTAGTGGTGTCTGCAGCACTGGATCTTAGTGTCATTCATGGGAAAGTTTTCCCAATAATAAATATAGTAATTTGTTCTTCCTAATCAGAGGAAAACACTGGGATAAATATAGCACGGTAGATATTTCATTTGTGACGTAGAATTCACTGAATAAAAAGCACTTGAAAAAAATTGTAAACCAAGAACCAATTACTTGAACACTATATAGTAAGGAACCAGTCTTTTGGGGGATAAGAACCAAAACAGCATTTAATCTATCAATCAATCAATGGAATTTGAGCCCATTGTTGGGTAGGGACCGCCTCTGTTGCCGATTTGTACTTCCCAAGCACTTAGTACAGTGCTCTGCACACAGTAAGCACTCAATGAATGAATGAATGAACAACATGTACCGAACACTATACTGTACATTTTTTTAAAAGTACTATGTGCCAGGCATTGTTCTAAGCAGTGGGGTAGATTGAAGATGATCAGGTTGGACAGAATCCCTGTCCCATATGGGACTCACACTCTTATCCCCATTTTACAGATGAGGTAACTGAAGCACAGAGAAGTTAAGTGATTTGCCCCACGTCACCTAGCAGACAAGTGGCAGACCCAGGATTAGAACCGAGGCTCGTGCTCCATCCGCTAGGCCACACTGCTTTTCCAGGAACTTGGGAGAGTACAATCTCTGCCCATAATAATTATGGTATTTGTTAAGCACTTACTATGTACCAAGAAGTGTACTAAGTGCTGGAGTAAATATGAGTTAATGATTAAACCACAATATGGTTAAACCACATGGCGCTCACAGTTTTTATCTCCATTTTACAGATGAGGTAACTCAGGCCCAGAAAAGTTAAGTGGCTTGCCCAAGTAACACAGCATGCATGTGTTGGAGCCAAGATTAGAACCCAGGTTCTTCTGTCTCCCAGGCCCATGCTCTATCCATTAAGCTATGCTACGTCTCCATAAGGAGCTTGTATTCTAGAGAGGAATTGACAGTCCAAAAAAACCTATGAAAAACTTATGTTCCAAAGTTTAAATTATATGCTCAAATAATTTTTGCCCATAGATCATGGGCAGTACTGGTCCAACATGAGGATTTAGGTCACAGATTACAGGCCACACCCTATTGTTGAAAGCTTTCATGTTAATGAGTGAGAAAAATCAATCCATTTGTAGAAATTACACGAGATCCCTAGAGAGAAGAGAGAATGAGAGACTGAAAACTGAATGTCAAGGCAGATGGATAAAGAAATTTCCCTGCAAGAGATGAACTTGGAACTGTGACCAAAGATGAGTCTTTTCTTTTTCTTTCCATGTCCAGGTGCCCTTAATCAAACACAATCAAAGCCACAGAATGGTCCAGGTGCTTTATCATTTATATTGATCTAATACTGTGTGTGTAAGTTGTTCATAATGCCTCAGGTATTATATTATTACAAACTATGACAGGGGCTAGGCTGAGTGGAGAGTATGAGATACCATGAGTCTGCAGAATGCTGGTGAGTTAAAGTGTTTTCCCAAGTATTTTCAGTTTAGGAATACTTGGGCATTATGTGCACTGGGAAGATTTACTGGTAAGAGTAACTTCTGAAATATCCTGGGAACCCCCAAATCCTTAGCTCTCCTGCAGGAAAAAGTGATTTGTTTACCCTTGGTTTCTTGACACCATGAGCAGCTGGAGTATTTTTAGACATTGACAGCTCAGAGACTGGAGTTGCAGGAGAGAAGAATGGAAGAGAAGACTAATACTCAGAAACAGGACCTGGGTATAGCTATGCTCTTTCTTTTACACTGTTGGTTAAGCTGGAACAGAGATGAGGAGAAGGGAGGAAGGAGGGAGGGTGAAGGGGAAAGAAGATCAAAGATGAGTGGTGGTGAAATAATCCATAATATTGTAGTATTATAGTATTACATAATATTATATAATATGAGGAGCAGCATGGCCTACTGTGCTGCCTAGTTGAAAAATTCGGGCCTGGGAGTCAGATGACCTGGGTTCTAATTCCCGTCTGTCACTTGCCTTGCTGTGTGACACTTAACTTCTCCGAACTTTAGTTTTCTGAGCTGTAAAATAAGGATTCAATACCTGTTCTCCCTCTTGCTTGGACTCTGATCATCATGTGCGACAGGCAGTGTGTTCAACCACATTAACTGGTATCTACCCCAGCACATAAAACAGTGCTGGACACATAGTACGTTCTTAAACATGTCAATTAACTAAAAATAATAATTTAAAGATTCTGGTTGGCAAATAAAGTTTACAGTAAGAAACTAGGGCAATTTTAGAGCCATCACTTGACTGTACATTCAAGAACTCCATTTGTAAGGGGAACTATCACATATATATGAATATTGATCAAATGGACATGTCCTTTTATTGATCTCTATTGTCCTATAAAGCATCCTTCAGATTCTGAATATTTTAAAAGATAACTATGTATCAGGCACCTTGCTTATCTCCAGTCCTTCTCTCCAGTCCTAACTCTACTTTTCTGCCCAGATCATCCACCTACTAGTCTATGCTGCATGTGTCCTTCTACTCCAAAACCTCCAGTGGTGAGCCATTCTATTCCATGTCAAACAGAAACCCCTGACCATTGGCTTTAATGCAGTCAGCTCTTTCCTTCCTACGTACCCACTCTTTTTTCCCAATTCACTCCAGCTCACTCTCCTCTCTCCTTTCAAGCTAACCTATTCACTGTTTCTCATTCTCATGTCTTCTGCCATGGATCTCTTTCTCACAGTCTTCTCTGAGGCTGGAACTCTCTTCCTTTTCATAACTGAGAGACCACAGATCTCCCTACATTCAAAAGCCACCTATGAGACTCCATCTCCTCAAGGCGTCCTTTGAATTCCCAGTTTAGAAAGCCCATATAGCACTTTTCTCCATCTCTTATATATTCAATCTGTAATTTGTTTAAGTGTTTGTCTTCCTCGTTACACTGCCAGCTCCTTGAGGTCAGAGATGCTTTTTTGAACTCTCTGGAACATTTAGTGCATAGCTCTACACATTGCAGGTGCTCAGTCAACACAGTAGAAGATGCCATTTAATATCCCGGCCCTGCCACTTGATTCCTGTGTGACCTTAGGCAACTCACTAAACTCCTGTGTCTCAGTTTCCTCATCTGTAAAATGAGGATTCAAATAGCTTGTTCTCCTTCCTATTTAGACTGTGAGCCTCATATGGGACAGGGACCGTGTCCAATGTGATGATCCTCTATCTATCCCAGAATTCAGAACAGTGCTGGACACATAGTAAGTACTTAACATACAATGATAATAATATTGGTAAAAATGATAGTTCTGATATATAGCAAAAATATTTACAGGAGGATTCTGTAAACATAATAGCCTATGGTATTTCTCTATTTAAAATTGTTTTAAGGAGTTTTCTGTTTAATTCTTTCTGATATCAACATTGACAATTCACATATGGAAAATAAGGGAAAATTATGCTTTATCCAAGAGAAGAAATATCTGTTGGAAAAGAATGAGAATACTGAGGGCAAAAAGGAAAATAAGTAACTTTTAAAAAGATGAAACTGTGTACTGAACAATTGAGAACAGAAATAAAATGCAGTTTTGAAATATAACCATGGAGGTAGATAATGCCTTTTACCATTTTCCTGTAGCAGAATATAGCTAATACTACTATGTATTTTTTCCTCACATGCAGGAAGATTTATCTGAGGATAAAACCAGAACAGTGTACTTATGAATAACTAAAATGGTCATTTTTATATGCACTTATCTCTAAGACATCAACTTCCTCCATTTTAGGAATTCATTGAATGGTCTGACAATTTCAACCTCAATTCAAGAAATGTAAGGGGAAGTTAATGAAATTTAAGTTGTTAATTTTAATCAAGTAATCAAATGTATTCATTCATGCAAATATATGTGTAGTAATTTTCATCTTCATAAAAACAGAAGAAACTGAAGATTAAAACATAAAAGTATTGAGCTGCTGCAGAATTAATTTAGTTTGGGTATTGACATATTTTCCTGGACATGAATGTCCTTTTCTGTATATCATGTCTTCTAGAAATGCCCTCACCATCAACTACCTTTTAGAATAGACATTGAGATAGCCACAGAGTTCAAATTAGAGATTTGATGGAGAAGTTTTCATTTTTCCTTTTATGCAGCCTTTTTTTTTTTTCCTCATCAAACCCCGATCCACACCAAATTTTCTCTTGTGCAGAAGGACTCCTCCAATTTTAGGAAAATCATTAACTCTTCTAGACTAGTAGAATGTAAGAATGAGAAGCAATGTGGCCTAGTGGAAAAGAGCACAGGCCTGGGAATTGGAAGATCTAGGTTTTAATCACACCTCTACAACTTGTCTGCGGTGTGATTTTAGGCAAGTCACTTAGCTTTTCGGGCCCCAAATTATATAATCTGTAAAATGGGGGTTAGGGTTTTGCGCTCTATGTGGGACAGAGGACTGTGTCCAACCCCTTATCTCGTATTCATTCATTCAATCATATTTATTGAGGGCTTACTTTTTCTAGAGCACTGTAGTAAGCACTTGGAAAGTACAATTCAGCCATAAAGAGACAATCCCTGCACACACCGGGCTTACATCTACCCTAGTGTTTAGTACAGTGCCTGGCAGAGTAAGAGCTTAGGAAATACCAATAAAACAGTGTAAAACAGCAAAGGAGGATAAGTGTTTAGTACAGGGCTCTGTGAAAAGAGGCTCAATAAATATGATTGATTGATTACTACTGAAGTTGAGTCTACACAGTAAGATGATGCATGGCATTCCAGGTATGGTACACATAAAATATAACAATATAAGGGAAACATTCCCTACCCACAGTGAGCTTATGGTCTAGAGGGGGAGAAAGACATTAATATAAATAAATAAATTGCATATATATGCACAAAAGTGCTGTGGAGGTGCTGTGGGAGTGGGGGATGATTAGAGGGAGCAAGTCAGGGTGAGGTAGAAGGGAGTGGAAGAAAAGGTAAAGAGGGCTTAGTCTTGGAGATGTGGCTTCAATAAGGTTTTGAAGGTGGGGAGGGTGATTGTCAGATATGAATGGGGAGGGAGCTCCAGGCCAGAGGCAAGGTATTAATTGGGTGCTTACTCAATTAATGCTAAATTAAGTGCTGGAGCTGAAGAATGCTTAGATGGCTTTTTCGTTATAGGGAATTCAGTATTAGAGAAGCAGCATGGTTTAGTGGAAAGGGAACAGGCTTGGGAATCAGAGGACGTAAGTTCTAATCCTATCTCTGCCACTTGTCAGCTGTATGACCTTGGTCAAGCCACTTAACTTTTCTGTGCCTCAGTTACCTCAACTGTAAAATGGGCATTAAGACTGTGAGCCCCATGTGGGACAATTTGATTACCTTGTATCTGCCTCAGCGCTTAAAACAGTCCTTGGCACATAATAAGTGCTTAACAAATACCATCATTAATATTATTGGGGAGATGGGAACATGTCTGAAGCTCAGCAAGAAGGGACCCATTGTGTGGTTGAAGGTAGCAGTCCAGGAGAAGATGAGTGGAAGCAAATGGTGCACAAATAATAATAATAGCTGTGGTACTTGTTAAGTGCTTACTATGTGCCAGGCACTGTACTAACCGCTGTTAGGGAATACAAGCCAATAGGGTTGAACACAGTCCCTGTCCCACACTGGGCTCACAATCTTAATTTACGTTTCACTTATGAGATAGCTGAGGCACAGAGAATGATGATGATGGTATTTATTAAACACTTACTATGTGTCCAGCACTGTTCTAAGTGCTGGGGTAGATACAAGGTAATCAGATTATCCCACGTGGGGCTCACAGTCTTAATCCCCATTTTACAGATGAGGCACAGAGAAGTCAGGTGACTTGCCCAAAGTCATACAGCTGACAAGTGGCAGAGTTGGGATTAGAACTCACGACCTCTGACTCCCAAGCCCGTGCTCTTTCCACTAAGCCACGCTACTTCTCAGAGAAGTAAAATGACTTGCCCACAGTCACATAGCAGACAAGTGGCAGAGCTCGGATTATAACGCATGACCTTTTGAATCCCAGAGCCATGGTCTATCCACTAGGCCAAGAGTGCATGTAATCAATGAAGGTGGAAGACAGCCTTCCTCTATCGTACACTATAGTATGATGTGTGTTTGCAACATTACAGTATTTAAGAGACAAATATAAAAAACAAATGGCAAGAGAAGCAGCATAGCCTAGGGAAAAAAATACAGGCCTGGGAGTCAGAGGACCAGAGTTCTAATCGTATGTCTCCCACTCATCTGCTATATGATCTCAGGCAAGTCAGTTAACTCCTCTCTGCCTCGGTTTCCTCATCTATAAAATGGGGATTAAATCCTACTCCCTCCTACTTAGACTGTGAGCCCCATGTAGGAAGGGGACTGTGTCCAACCAGATTATTTTATATTTACCCCTGGCCTCAGTACAGTGTTTGGCACTTAGTAAGCCCTTGAGAAGTACCATTTAAAAGAAAGATGTAAATCATGTTGCTAATGAATGACATAGTAATGATTTAGGGATTTTATTTAACACTATCAATTATGGTGGGATCAAACCATCTATAAGTCCTCTGGTCCACAAATTCCTTGAGGGCAGGGATCTTGTCTACCTACTCTATTGTACTGTACTCTCCTATGTGCTTAGTATAGTGCTCTGAACACAGCAAGCACTTAATAAATACATTGTTTGATTGATTGATTGAATAAATCCCATTGAATCAATGATCCGATGATCCAATGATCATGGTTTTTCCATACCACATGGTTCTTTAGGACCAAGCTATCATGTTATAACACAGTTCTATGTATATGCAGGTTCTTAACAAATGGGTATATGAATGTAAGTGATTCTGTCGGAACAGCCAAGCTGGTTTTAAAAGAATTATATGGAAACCAATCTGTTAATTCTAGTTTAGCCACTCTGCAAACCAAGATTTATGCCGAGCCCATACTGAAGACTTTGTATCATCACTTATTCTTGCCTAATTGCTTTGTCCGCAATAGTTCCTCTCATCCTTAAAGTCCTTCTTTTTATTGACACCCAAGGCAGGAAAGCTGAGATCTAATGTATGCTTTGATGAGAATCTAATAATGGACTTAATGTAACTGGATTGTCCAGGAAGGAAGCTACTTCCACTTGCTTCTTGCTTCTCTCTCCATTGCGTAGCTGAAACAATGAAAGCAAATTGGAGACAAGTGTTTTAATATAAATAAAATGATGGCTCTGCCCTGGATATTATAGACTTTCAGGCAGATATCCCCAGAAACAATGTGGAAAACTACTCAACTCAAAATAGTTTACTCATTCTAACAGGAAATTATTGCAAAGCTCTGTCAAACCTAATTCTTCTCTTAAGCAAATTTTTGACTTATATGGATCGAAGATTATATGTAGTAAAGCACTGGGATAGCTGAAATTCAAATACTGATGGTCACCTAAATAGCCTAAATATATATTGTTCTTTAAAAAGTGCATAATCAAAAGCAACTAACTTGATCTCCAAGAAGGACACATCACCAGATTTGAAATGAAATACTGAACTTTGAAAAAAATATTTCATTTCTAGTCTGGTAACGTGTCCTTGGAGATAAAATTAGTCACTTCAATGGAGTCATTAAAAACTCAAAAATATATGAAAGATTGAAAACTGTGCTGCAATCAATCTAGGATATTTTTTGAGTGCCTCCTGAGTGCAAAGCTCTATATTGCTTAGCAGAATGCAAACGAAGTAGGACCCATTTCCCTGCCCTCAAAAAGTTCGTAATCTATAGCCAGCTACACTTTGTAGAAAGACAAGGAGTATGCATAAATAGTAGATGCAATTGAAAGAAGTAGTAGTCAAATATGCAGGATGAAATAGTTGAATAAATAAATGACTAAACTAATATATGTGTACATAGTTGAAGATAGGGATAAAATACACTAAGTGCTAAGGGTGGCTGTTCAGTTGACATAAAGAGAGTGTTGTGAATTTACCAAGGAAGGCTTCCTGCAAGAGGTGGGGCTTTAGGTGGGTTTTGAAGATGGGAGAAAGGCAGAAGAAGGGAAAGAGGTAGTGGGTAGGGGGACTATCTTCACTGGGAGTCTTTCTCTCTCTCTCTGTATTCTTCACAAAACTACTTATTCAGAGAAACAGCTCATCTCATTTGAACTGCTACTGCTTCCATGGTTCTTGCTGCTACTTCCTCTGCTGACCTGGGTTCCTCCCTGATATTACTGCCGCAGCTGGACTACGATGATGATTATGATAATGAAGATACAAGCTTCCCTGTCCCACATAGGGCTCATTCATTCCTATTTATTGAGCACTTGTGTGCAGAGCACTGTACTAAATGCTTCGGAAGTACAAATTGGCAACATACAGAGATGGTCCCTACCCAACAATGGGCTCACAGTCTAGAAGGGTGAGACAGAACAAAACAAAACAAGTAGACAAGTAGGCTCACAGTCTTAATCCCCATTTTACAGATGAGGTGGTTAAGGCATAGAGAAGTTAAGTGACTTGCCCAAGGTCAGACAACAGAGAAGTAGCAGAGCTGGGATTAGAACACAGCTCCTTCTGACTCCCAAACCCGTGCTCTATGCACTAGGCGATGCTACTTCCCTGGCTGTTCAGATCGTATGCAGTGTGCTGTCAACAGAAGTGCAAGTTAACTGAGCACAACAGTAGCAAAGAACACAGGAGCCCGGGTGGGTGAGCCATTTTTCTGATTTTAGTCTTCATGGTCTTCTCCCTTTCAATCACTCAGCTGGTTGGGGGTGACCAGAAGGCCATCAGGAAAACACAGCTGGCATTCCCCTCTCCTATTCTCTTTCAATTCCCCATAAAAACTTCTTTCAATAATAATAATAATGGTATTTTTAAGTGCTTACTATGTGCCAGGCACTGTACTAAGTGTTGGGGTGTATAATGATAATAATAATAATAGCATTTAAGTGCTTAGTATGGGCAAAGCACTGTTCTAAGTGCTGGGGAGGTTACAAGGCGATCAGGTTGTCCCACGTGGGGCTCACAGTACTAATCCCCATTTTACAGATGAGGTAACTGAGGCACGGAGAAGTTAAGTGACTTGCCCAAAGTCACATAGCTGACAATTGGCGGATCCGGGATTTGAACCCATGACCTCTGACTCTAAAGCCCGTGTTATTTCCACCAATCCATGCTGCTTCTCTATACCAAGAAATGTGTATACCAACAAATCTGGTTGCACACAGTTCCTGTCCCACGTGAGGCTCACTGTCTCAATACCCACTTTGCAGATGAGGTAACTGAGGCCCAGAAAAGTGAAGTGACTTGCCCAAGGTTACACAGCAGACAAGTGGTGGAGCTGGTATTAGAACCCATGATCTTCTGACTCCCAGGCCCATGATCTATCCACTGTGCCTTTCAGCTTTGTACTATATCTTATCCAAAGCCTTAAAAAAAAGTGAAAAACCTGAGACTTCAAAAGCATCAACTCCCAGTTCCCATTGCCTCAGTCTTTATGAAGAAATAATTTCATAAGACAAAATGTTTTTCATAAACCAGGTCATCATGCTGTGCAGTTTTAAAATAGTTTGAAACCTAATCATTTAATTTTGAAAGGGAAAGGTTAACATACAAAACACAAAGAAATATACCCCCTATAATTAGGTTAGTTCACAGAGAACAGTTGGTAGAGAGAGATTGTTTCCCTAAGACTGTACCTTTTTGAAAGAATGGATCACATCCACTGTTGTACTCTCCCATATGCATAATATAATGCTCTGCACACAGTAAATTCTCAATAAATACTATTGTTAAAGATTTTTCTTTCATAGAGAATGATTACTAGTTGTAATCATAATGATTATTCCCTAGACTATAAGCTCCTTTTGGGCAGAAAATAGGTCTACCAACTCTATTATACTGAACTCTCCTCTATGCTTAGTACAATGCTCTGCACACACTAAGTTAACAATAAATGCTTTGATAAAAGTTTTTCTTTCATAGAGGAGGATTATTAATTATAATTGTAATGATTACTCCTAGACTGTAACCTCCCTGTGGGCAGGGAATATGTCTAATGATTCTGTTGCATTTTGCTCAAGTGCTTAATACACTGTTCAGCATACATTAAAGTGTAAGCTCCTTGTCAGTCCTGGGAATAGCCAAGTTGTCAGATGCCAATTTGAGATTCTGAAGCTCTGACCTCCTCCTTTTATTGGCCTACTCCCTCCTCTCCCCCATATTCACTGGAAGATTTCTACTGTGGATTGTGGGTCTCTGATATGGAAACCAGAAATTCACATCCCAACATGTTAGCTTTGCAAATTTAAAAGGTAACTTTGATCCCAAATTCCTTGAAAAGCCATATCTCCTTTGATAATTCATAGTCTACATTTACATTTAAATGAACTAGTCTTTGAAATACAGCTATTCCAAGTTATATGAAAATATTAAAATGTTCACTTTGGGAGCTAGTCTTATTTTATGAAAACCTTGATTGCTGGGTTTAATCAGAGGTAGGCAATAGCCTTTCTTTTAGAGCACTATTCAGCTGCAGACATATCTGTTTAATTTGGTAACTGAATCAAGAGTGCTATTCTTTACAATCATCTAGGTGTATGAATGTGATAAAACTTAAAAATTAGTTTCTTTTCTTAAAACACTTAGATCAACAATGAATAGCAACATTACCCAAAGTACTACTGATTTTTTGTTTTGTTTTGTTTTACTTAGCCCAGGCTCTCTAATTTCTGGCACTTTCTAGCCTTAACTGGTTTTTGTCCTCAATGAGGATTACAAAAGCAGTCTAGGTAGTGAGTTACACAGTGAAGCAGATGTCTCCCTACTGTCACTGTGTATACGTACAGTTCCCGGCCAGCTCAGTCTATGCTTCTGCTCAAATCTGTCATTTTATTTCAAAACTGTTTTAAATTTGGGATTGTTGAAATCCCAAATGATGGATTTTTTTTTTAAAAGGAGTCAACTACAGATAGAAGAGTCTATTGTACATTTAGGAGAGAGGGGTGCTTGCGTATGATTTAAGGGTCACTTTTCCCCCCCGACACCTGTTCAAATAGATGAAGGCCATTATTTCAGGAGATAGGTTAGCAGAGAGCTAAAGCATCAACCAATGAAACACTCCAGTAGCTAACTTGGTACGTCACTGCTAATTCTCAATTTATGGTTGGGGTCTCCTTATCAGCAGAACCACATTTCTCAATTTCTTTTTTTCCACTTCTAGCTTTATTCGATTAAGCCCAAGGGAATGAGTGAGCCTTCAGTCGTGGCTTACTGAGACCTGGACCGATTAGCCCTTCCTGCCTGATGGCTGTTTGAAGTTAGCCGTTCTGTCAGCTTTCTGTAACTTAGCTTTACAGAGAGGATGGGGAAAGAACGGGAAAGAGGGGTCTCCAAGGAGATAAGGAGGGCGAGAACTAGTAAGAAAAATAACGGTAAAGGATTTGAGCAAAAATAAATCTACCTTTAACCCTGGCTTTGATAGTGCCCGGAATGACTTAAGGAAACTTCCCTGTCCATATCTTGACAGTTAAGATAGCTCCACCTCACAGTCTCTTACATGGTCATGGACACACAAAAAATCTAGCATTTAGATGTTACAAAGAACAATCACTCTACTGCTGCATAACTGGAACATCTTGACTGATGACTATAACCATTATTCCCAAACTAGGTGTTGCAAGAGCAAAACCATCGTTAAACACTCTGAAAGATCATTTTCGCTGGTCCACGGTTTTCTCCATCAGGATTATGTACCACCACCATTTCAGAATTTGATAGAAATTTCCTGTTTTAGTCTAGAAGTAGTTAGTACTGTGTACTAACTGCTTGGGAGAGGACAATACAATAGAGTTGGTAGACATGTTCCCTGTCCACAACAAGCAGTAGGTGCACAAAATGTTGCTCTTGCGATTCACAGAATCTATCACTGCTCCCTATTTCAATCCACTTTCTTCCTCACTTCATCAAGACTCTCTTTCTACACGGGCACATAAAAGAGATCATCAGCATACTGTTAAGTAATGATTCAAAGGATTATAGTAGTGATGCACTGTTTATAGATGACAGCCCTCTTATGCAGCTACAGATGTTGAAAGGGCATGCCCTGTCTATTTGATGCTAGATTGGATATTTTCATTATAGGATAATTTTTATTAAAAACCCATGAAAGCAGTCAAGAGAAAAGAGGTTTCCCCAAAGTCACAGAAGTTCATAAACAGGTTTTAAAGGTTCCACTCTTTGAAATATCTCTCTCCCCAAAGAGCACAAAGGCAGAACTCCCGAGGTTCTACCCTCTTCAGATCTGGAGTGAGTTGTATGCATAATCTAAGAAGCGTCCCAAGATTTTTGAATTAACATCTGCTAAAAAAGATATTTATGTTACGTCAAGCCACCCGAATGCTTAATTTCCTTATTCTGTTTCTGGGTCAAATGACAGAAACAAAACAAAACAAAAATAATCAGTTCCTCAAATTGGCTTTCATTGGGAAATGAGACATAGACCAAATTTTAAGGGCTAGTAGGGACTCAATGTGTTCTTTGAACATTTGTATTATTTTGAATTGAATTGAATTATTCATTTCTGCCCTCAAAGGATAGAGTAATGGAACTTCCTGATTGGGAGAAGAGAAAGGTTCTTCCTACCCCCTCCCTCTCTACCAACTTCCTTACACCTATACCTAAACTCACTGAGAAGGAGTGTGGTCTAGTGGAAGGACTACATCCCTGGGAGTCAGAGAACCTGGATTCTAATAATAATAATGATAGTATTTGTTAAGATTTTACTATGTGCAAATTACTGTACTAAGCAATGGGGTGGATACAAGCAAATTGAGTTGGACACAGTCCCTATCCCACATGGGGCTTGCAGTCTCAATCCCCATTTTACAGATCAGGTAACTGAGGCAC
Source organism: Tachyglossus aculeatus (assembly GCF_015852505.1). Lineage (NCBI taxonomy): Eukaryota > Metazoa > Chordata > Mammalia > Monotremata > Tachyglossidae > Tachyglossus > Tachyglossus aculeatus. The sequence continues at coordinate 28,135,583 of NC_052079.1, read as the reverse complement.
AGAAAAGTGAAGTGACTTGTCCAAAGTCACAAAGCAGCCAAGTGGCAGAACCACGATTAGAACCCATGACCTGTGCTCTATCCACTACACCACATTGCTTCGCAGTTACTGTAAGTATAGGAAGTTAATACAGTGCCCAATGCTTAGTACAATGCCCTGGAGCATACTACAGTGCCTGTCACATAGTAAGCACTTAACAAATACCACCTTTGTTGTTATCATCCTGGCTGCACATTTGTCTGCTGCATGACTTGAGACATGCTGCTTCACTTCTCCATGTCTCAGTTTCCTAATCTATAAAGTGGGGATTCAATCCTGTTCTCCCTCCTATATACATTTGGAGCCCCAGCTGGGACAGGAACTGTTTATGACTTGATTATCTTGTATCTAGGCCAGCGCTTAGTACAGTTCTTAGTGCACAGTAAGCACATAACAAATATCAACTGCTAATGTGATTACTTATCCAAATTTGGTTAGGACCATCCCGATTTTCAAGGTTCTCCCCGCTGTCCCAGATGACACAGTAAGTGGGACACAATCAGGCTTCCCCTCCTTTCACGAATGGGATGGATCCTTTCCCCTAAGTCTGGATGGCAATAACCGCAACAGTGGGCAAAGGGGAGGGGGAGGAAAGCAGTGTGGCCTAGTCATTAGAGCACAGATGTGGGAGTCATAAGGATCTGGGTTCTAATCTCAGCTCCACCACTTGCCTTCTGTGTGACCTTGGGCAATTCACTTGACTTCTGTGTACCTCAGTCACCTCATCTGTAAAAATGGGGATTAAGACTTCTGACTCCTAGCTCATTCTCTATCCACTGCTTCCCATGACTAATGACATGATATGATTAATACACATTTATTATGACATTTGTTAAGCATTTACTATGTATTAGAGAAGCAGCGTGGCTCAATGGAAAGAGCATGGGCTTTGGAGTCAGAGGTCATGGGTTCAAATCCTGGCTCTGCCAGTTATCAGCTGTGTGACTTTGGGCAAGTCACTTAACTTCTCTGTGCCTCAGTTTCCTCATCTGTAAAATGGGGATGAAGACTGTGAGCCCCCCGTGGGACAACCTGATCATCTTGTATCCTCCCCAGCGCTTAGAACAGTGCTTTGTACATAGTAAGTGCTTAATAAATGCCATCATCATCATTATTCTTATTATTATTGTGCTCAGTGCTGGGATAGATCCCGCAGACTTCATTCCTCAAATACTAACCTTCTCACTGTGCCTCATTCTTGCCACCCATCCCTAGCCCATGTCCTGCCTCTGGCCTGGAATGCCCTCCCTTCTCAGATCCAACAGATAACTACCCCGCCCTCCCCAGCTTAAAAGCCTTAATGAAGGCACATATCCTCCAGGGAGCCTTCCCTAACTAAGCCCCCCTTTCCTCTTCTCCCACTCCCTTCTGCATTGCCCTGACTCGCTCCCATTTTTCTTGCCCCCTCCCAGCCCCACAGGAGTGTGCACATATCTGTCTTTTATTTATTTATATCTCTCTCCCCCTCGCTAGACTGCAAGCTTGTTGTGGGCAGGGAATGTGTCTATTGTTGTATCGTACTCTCCCAATCACTTAGTACAGTGCCCTGCACACAGGTAGTGCTCAATAAATATGACTGAATGAATGGTTGAATGAGTGAATGAATCCAAATTAATCATCCAAGTTCCTGTCCCACATGGGGTTCACAGTCTACTTTGGGCGAATGTGATGGACGGGGTCTCCTCAGCCCTTAAAACCCATCAAAATGGCACCTGGAGCCATTTTGGGCCCAGATGCCTGATAATATCCAAATCTAGCAAGCTGTGGGCTGCTGCCCAGAAAATCCCTTTGTCTACTCCACCCCTCCTGTTTCTCAAGTAGCACCCTCCAACACCAACAGAATCCCCAGGTTCTTGCCAGCCATTCTTCCTCCAGAGACTGTCTGCAATGAGAAGCCAGAAGCAGTGTAGTCTAGTTGATGGAGCATGACCCTGGGAGTCAGAAGCCTGGTTTATAATCCCACCTCCTCCACACATCTGGTGTGTGATCTTGTAGAAGTCACCTCACTTCTCTGTGCTTCAGTGACCTCTTCTTTAAAATGGGATTAAGGCTATGAGCCCTGTGTTGGACTTGGATTGGGTCCAAGATGATTAGCTTGTATCTACCTCAGCCTTCCTACAGTGCCTGGCACATAGTAAGTGTTTAACAAATACCATAAGAGAAAGGAGCTCAGAGGACCCCATCTTCCTTTCCTTCCCATAGTTTCTTAGACAAACACAACTTGCTGTCTCCCAGGAGTTCATTCAACTACTCCCTCAGGCAGATACAAAGGTTAGAGCTCTGAGTGGTTTTTAATAGATGAATTGAAAGGTTTTTAATGCGATAAAATGGAACAGAATTCCAATCTAAAATGCCTTACCTTATTCCGATATCATTTTCCTCCTTTACCCAGGACCATCTTAAATTTCCTGAAGCTTTTCTGGAGCCTGTAAGCTCCCTATGGGCAGGGATCCCAACTATCAACATTGTTGTATTGTACTTTCCCAAGTATTTAGTACAACACTCTTCAATAAGTCAATCAATCAATTCAGCATTCACTGTGTGCAGAGCACTGTCCTAAATGCTTGGGAGATTACGTTATAACAGATATATTCTCTGCCCACAATGAATTTACAGTCTAATCGCTCCATAAGTACTTTTGATTGACTGATTTCCTGTCCTTCTGGTCCAGTGTCCTCTTCCCCTCTCGGGTAATCACAGAATTCAGGCTTCCCACAGATCAGACTTCCCCACTCTTGGTTCTCCTTCCTTAGGATTTTCAGATGCCTGGAGAGAACTTCTGCCAATTCACATGATCATGTTTCCCTCACTCAGGGGTAGGAACCTTATTCCTCTCAGACCTTAACCACCAGACCCTAATGTGGGACAACCCATGCCTTCAGCATGGCTTAGGGGAAACAGCTTGGGCTTGGGTGGCAGAGGTTGTGGGTTCTAATCCGGGGTCCACCACTTGTCAGCTGTGTGACTTCGGGCAAGTCACTTATTTCTCTGTATCTCAGTTACCTCAACTAGATCTACAGTTACCTCAACTGTAAAATGGGGATTAAGATTGTGAGTCCCGTGTAGGATAGCCTGATTATCTTGTATCTACTCCAGCGCTTAGAACAATGCTTGGCACATAGTAAGCACTTAACAAATACCATTAAAAAACCAATACCATTAAAAAACCAAAAACCTTCATATGCTCTTAAAGGAGGGCTCTGGAAGGGTTACCAGGAGTTCAGTTCAGCAGGTAAATGGAGTCATTTCTCACAAGGCACCATTTTTCATTTACTTACTGGTACTTCTACTAATAATAGTGGTATTTGATAGGGATTTGCTGTATGCCAGGTACTGTACTAAGCGCTGGGGTGGCTACAAGCAAATCAGGTTGACACAGTCCCTGTCCCACATGGGGGTCACAGACTCTGTCCCCATTTTACAGATGAGGTAACTGAGGCCCAGAGAAGTGAAGCAACCTGTGCAAGGTCACACAGCAGACAAATGATGGAGCCGGAATTAGAACTCATGACCTTCTGACTCCCAGGCTAGTGCTCTATCCACTATGCCACTGGTCTCTGAAAACAGCAGTTCAGGGTACTTGGTAATCTGTCCTTGCATTTGTCCCATTACAACCCAGGCCCGAACACATGGCTCCTCTAATAGCACCTCCTCACTGCTCCTACCTCTCATCTCGCTCATCACTAACCCCTTGCTCAAACCCTCCCTCCCACCCGAAACTCCCTCCCCCAACATATCTGACAGATCCTACTAATTGTCCTACTAAAGTCTCATCTACTCCGGGAAGCCTTCCCTGACTTGTCTCTCACCTCCCTACACTATTCTCCCTTCATATTGCATCACCTGTGAACTCAGATATTTACCCCAATTTCACCTTCACAGCACTTAGGTTCACATCTTTTTACTCTTATGCTTTCCCTAGCTGTAATCTATTATAATGTCTGTTTCCCTGGGAGACTGTAAGCTAGTTAAGGGCAGGGATGATAACAATAATAATTACTGATAATTATGGTATTTATTAAGCACTTACTATGTGCCAGGCACTGTACTAAGCACTGGGACAGGTACAAGCAAATCTAGTTGAACATAGTCCCTGTCCCATGTGGGGCTCACGGTCTCAATCCCCACTTTATGGTTGAGGTAACTGAGGCACAGAGAAGTGAAGTGACTTGTCTAAGGTCACACAGCAGACAGGTAGCAGAGCCGACATAAGAACCCATGACTCTCTGACTCCCAGGACCTATCCACTATGCCATGCTGCTTCTCAGTGTACTTACTCTACTGTACTCTCCGCAGCACTTTGTACAGTATTCTGCACACGGTAATACCTCAATAGATACTAATGATTGAATGATTGACCGAGTTGTCCATGAATCTACTATGGATAAGGCTCCTCTTGTGGAAATGAAAAAATAAAATAAATTCACATAGTCATAAAGGTCAACTGAGAAATAATAAAAGTAAAATTGTTGTCCCACAATGGAAATTGAATCATGTACATAAACACGATGCCAAAGGATCCTACGTCAGTTGTAACTTTGAATTTTCTGTTCTTTTAAATTCCAAAAGCACTTTAATGCATTGTTCAATATATGCTAAGCAAATAATCAAATTGCGAAGTTAGACGGGGTCTCAAGAGTTCATGGATTCCATATTCATTCCCCTAGCTAGGATTAATTCTACCATAAACTAGCTATCTATTCTCTTTAAAGATATTAAGGACATTGATTACACACATTTCCTTGAAAAGCAGGGCAACTTAGAAGGCCAAGAAAATAAAGATAAGGAAGGACTACTACTCCCAGTTGCTATGTAGCCTTGAAATGGACTTTGCTTTGCAAAGCAGGGATTTGTGGATTAGAAAAGTTGATTTGATACTACCAGTCCAGGAATTAAGGTCCCAACATTACTTAAATCTTAGGTGAATATCTGATTGAAGTAACGCAACATGTCATAAAAAGCATGTCCTTCTGCATTAAAAATATCAAATGGAGATAATAAATTAAATTTGAAGGGCTATATAATGTACATTTGCAGCTATACAGAGCCATAAGTATGACATATGGATTATACACCCTTGTTCAATAACATGCATTTTATAATTACAATATCATTCATTTCCCTTTGTATGATTTAATGAGTAACCCTTTATCACAATCAATGCTGAACCAGTTACCTTAAAAATTAGGATGATGGCGACACTGTAAATAAAACAGTTACTATCTCATATCATCAGTACATGATGAAATAAAATAGACAAATGTATAAATCTAATGTATTTAAGGGACAATTAATTGAATGATTATTTTCTGGGACACTGATTGGAAACAGTGTGAGAATTTTTAAAAAAAGGTGAACCTTATTATTATTTCTATTACTATACTATTTCTATTGTGACTCCCTCTAGTCATCTGGTGAAATGTTTTCATCATCAAAAATGGAAATCTAAAGTTAAAAAACACTAAATGATTCAAAAATAGTATTTGGTAATTACTTTTCTTGGCAGATATTAAGCATATGGCATAGTCTTTTTTGTATCTACCTATAAATAGTTGCCTTTCAGGTATCAAAGATGATATGACTGAAAACTGTTATTCTTTTAGCTTGAGTTGTGATGTCAATATCCTTTGAAATTTAAAATACCATCACATGGTCTGGGTTTGTGAAGAACTTCACGTTACAGAAAACTTCATTCAATTGGACCAACAGCTCACAGAAGGGTGCTGTCAGAAGAATAGCCCTTAATTCTTTAATGGCATTCTAGCCACACTGTGTAATGAAAACTCACTTTGTCAAAGAACTGACTATATAATAAAAATATGAAATAAAAATATTGATGCATTACATCAATATGCATAGATAAAGGAAAGTATAATTTCATTTGGAAAAAATGTTAGGAGATATAAATTATGCTGTTCTATTATAGTAAGAGGGTTATATTGCAGGACAACCTCATAAATGAAAACGTGCACTGGTGGCCTGTGTGACCTTGGGCAAGTCACTTAACTTCTCTGGGATGCAATTCCCTCATCAGTAAAATGGGGATTAAGACCCTGAGTCCCAGGTGGGACAAGGACTGTGTCCAACCTGATTACCTTGTATCTACCTCAGGGCTTAGAACAGTGCATGGAACATAGTAAGCACTTAACAAATACTGCTATTATTATTATTAGTCCTACTCCATTTAGTCCTACTTATATCCACAACCATTATTTCCAACATCAAAAATGCTTCACCTAGATATGCATTGCCAGAAGGGCATTCTCCAATTCATTAATACATTCATTCAGTCATATTTACTGAACAGTTACTGTGTGCAGAGCATTCTACTAAGTGCTTGGGAGAGTACAGTGCCACAATAAACAGATGAATTTTCTGCCCATAATGAGTTTACAATTCTGTTTTCACCACTACTGAAAATGTATTGGGAAAACATGCATTCTAGCAGAACTGGGTGGGTATGTGTGTGTATGAACTGGAAGGAGGCATACACAACCCAAAGGAGAATTTCATTAATGTTTCTGGGTAGTTTGGGAAGGCTTAGGATAAGAGAATGTTCAACTGCAAAGTCCACATCTATGGGCCTTCATTCTGAGGAAAGAAGACAATATGCCAGAAATGGAGTGTTTCTGAGATTTGTCCTTCATCAGAAAGTCTTGTTTAGTTCAAACGTGCTATGTCTCCTCAGTAAATGGCTAGCACACATGCAAGGAAGCTAGTCTTCTTAGCAGACAACTGCTTTTCAATCATTAGTTTAGAGTCTTCTAGTTGACTGACAGGGTTTGGGTGAGGCAGACTGCTCTTGAGACCCCTTTTCTAGTCTCCAAACAGGATTAACAGTGCTTTCCTATACAGACTTGCTCACATAACCTGAGAGCTATTTAGCTTCTAAATAGTCTGCCCAATCCAGTCACATTAAACCAGAAACATGGCAACTTTTTTCCTTTATCAACTCCTCCTCATCACTAATCCCATCTCTTGTCTGTTCTCTACTCTTCCTCTTTTCTTTCCTGCCTCTAAAGAAGAAATGCTTCATTTTGCAGTTGATGGTTTGAGGCTGCCGAAACACAGGTTTCTAAAATGGATGTTAGGGCACGGATATCAGTCAGTCAATCATATTTATTGAGTGCTTTCTGTGTACAAAGCACTGTCCTAAGTGCTTGGGAGAGTAAATATAACAATCAACACATTCCCTGCCCACAGTGAGCTTACATTCTAGAGGGGGAAACAGACGTTAATATCAATAAATCAATTACAGATCAGGAATAGAGGTGACGCTGGAGACAAGTGAGGAAGCTTTTTGTTGTGGCCAGGGAACATGTCTACCAACTCTGTTATATTGTACACTTGGGATGCCAAGTGCTTAGGACAGTGCTCTGCACACAGTAAGCATTCAATAAATTTGATTAATTAGGTGCTCAATAAATACAACTGATTTATTGACTGACCAGCTTGCCCTTGCTTCAGGGTCACAGAGGCTAGTGGAATTGGAGACAGAGATGGAAATTAAAGTCTCAGGAGAAACCCTGCAAAAAGGCCCAACTGTTCTACAACTCAAGTTGGGTTCTGATTTTGGCCTACTGGGGAATAGCCCAATCACATCTATTGAAAATTAGTTAGTTACCAAGAATTAACTGAATAACCACAGGAGACACTGAACTGCAGTCAGTGTTACGTATTGAGCACTTACCGTGAGCAGAGAGAGCACTGCATTAAGTACTTGGGAAAGTACAACAGAGTTGGAAGGTACTATAGACCATTTATTCTAAGTGTTGGCTAGAACAAAAGTCTCATTTTATTTATGACTGTTTCCCACTTGGGACCATATCAAAATTTTATAGATTGTTATCTCTCATAGTCATAGATGATTCTTCCAATTTACTCCTTGAATTGCACTTTCCTTTTGTTAGCAGGCTTATGCTTTCCATTTATGGCTGTTATCTATGGTATATGGTCATTGTTCACATAAAATACTGAATGCCAAATTGAAGTTGTTGGTTCTCCACTCTGATTGTAGAGATAAAGCAGAGATCAGGACTTGGGTGAAAGACACACATGAAGATGAATAAGACATGATTAAGGATGATTTCCCCTTCTTCTCTCCTCTCTCCCTAACATCCCACTTCATAGACAGAATCATTTCTCTTCTGCCCCACCCTCAGCAAAGATTCAGAAGGCTTTATTTCTGACCCCAACTCTTTCCTCAGGCTAGAATCCATTTACAGTGTTCAGTTCTCTGATCCAGGAATAATGATATTTATTAAAAGCCAATTTTTTCATATAATCAAGTGCAGGGTCCATCTACAATAGGCAAATCAAACAGGATCATTTAATCCACTCATTTAATCTAAGAGGAGCGAAGTATGGATCATTTATGGCAGTGTGAAGGTAGGGCTGTGAAGGGAAAACAAGCAAGTGAAAAGGAAAATAAATTGGGAAAGGGGAGAAAGGGAATGAGTAAAGGATGATGGAGAAGAAAGGAAAAGAAAAGGGCAGATGGGAAGGAGAACAGGAAAAGGTGAGGGAGGATGAAGGAGAAGCAGGGGAGAAATGAAAAATGCAAATGGACAGAAAGGGATGTATTTCTGTGATTCTTGGCTGTCTGCTCCTCTTTCCCAGTGTCTGTTGCCATATTCCTCCATCTTGTTATCAACCAGTCTGTACGTTCATTTTGAGCAAGGAATGTGTCTGTTATATATTGCACTCTCCTAATCCCTTAGTACAGTGCTCTGCACACAATAAGCACTCTATAAATACAATCGACTGACTGACTTACTCAACTGCACCACGCAGAACAACCTCTTATCTTCTGGGAAATGAAAACCTTTTGCAGCATGGCAGGTAACAGTAACCTCACTGGAAACATCTGGGGATTAGCTGGGAAGCAGATGATTTTGCGCCTTTGCAAGCCCCCCTCCCTCCACCCTGGTATAACCAAGTTCCCCCGGAAGCTTCATATAGCAGGGAGGGAGGGAGGTTGCCTAAAATTCATCACTGCCTTCCTAAAATGGGATGTCTGGTCATATGAATTGAACAGATTGGATCCAGAAAGGAATTAAGCTTCTTTGGAAATCTTGGCAAAGTCTAGTTTGTACTAGAAACACTAGTTCCCAATAAGAACCTGTCACCTTTCTTTCACCCTCCCACTCTCTTTGGAGTGTGTTCTTTCCTTTTGCAGAAACAGATCCTGCTTCAATCATCATGCATCCACTTTGATACTGAGGAGGATTCAGCTGAAACCTGACAGGAAATAGCCAAGGTGCAATTTGATTGCAAGTAAGAAGTCCTTGTACTATGCACTCTCTGGAGGCATTCTACTTTATTAACTTTTCTCCCTTCAATTCTCTCTTTTCTGTACAAGCCAAATAACAGATTTTTCTGGACAGCATTTTTGAGCTATTGTACTGCCATGCACGGTCAGGAAAAGCCTGCCAACCAATTAGTTTGAGGTGACCGTAGGGAAGCAATGGATTCCATCTGCCCCGGGCAGTGGTGCTGTTGAAAGTTAAATGATTATGGTATTTGTTCAGCACTGCCTATGTTCCAAACACTATCCTAAACATTGGAGCAAACACAAGATCAGGTCCCACATGGAACCCAGTCTAAGTAGGAGGGAGAGCAGGTTTCCATGTCCCATTTTGAAGATGAGGGAACTGGGGCACAGCAAAATTACGTGACTTGTCCAAGGCCACATAACGGAGATGTGACAGGGCCAGAATTAGCACCCAGGTCCTCTGACTCCCAAGCCTGGGCTGTTTCCACCTGGACAAGCTGCTTTCTTACAACCCACTCTAAAAACTAGACTTCTTTCTCCAAATTCCCACACCTGGGCAGTAGAGTCAGGTTCCTAATAGCTTTAAAGAGCAAACAAAGCAGTGCTTAGGTCAATCAATGGTATTTATTGAGTGCTTACATGGGCTTAGTTATATTATACTATAGGATTCTGAGCAATCAGGTGCCAGCTACTTATAAGGGCATGTGCTGGTTTCATTCCTTTGCACTGCTTACTGCCAGAAATGTGTTAGGCTAAAGATTCTCCTTAAAGGGAAGTTCTGAAGTGGAGCACTAAACTCTAACTGGTGAATGTCTTTTTCTTGTTGAATCTCTTCATTCGCCCATCTCTTACCCAGAGACTGGCAAGCAGGCTGGGTAGATAAGCAGTGTTTGGCATTAATGGACTTTTTCTGCTGTATACAATAAGTTCCTAGCACTTGGACTTAGTACAGTGCTTGGCACATAGTGAGCACTTAACCAATACTTTTGAAAAATGCAATAAAATAATTTCTGGAGATATACATCTGCTTGGTCCTTCAAACACAGCCTTCAAAGCAGTGGGCAGGCAATCTATGTCCAATATGAAATATTCTTCCATGTGACCACTAAAATATTTAGATGGCTTGGAGGGAGAAAAAATAAATGACAAAACCTTTTCCTACCTGACAAAAAAATACCTCCGACTTCAAAAACATTCCAAGGCCCACTCCTTAAATGGCTCTAGGGTGGTCAGCAGGGCCAGTTCAGGGTTGTAGTTGGGTGGCTAGCCTCACCATACTTTTAGAAAGTAGAGAACTTGTGGGATAGCTGCTCATATGTAACTGTAAGCTCCATGAGGGCAGAGATTGTATCTACCAACACTTTTAAAATGGTAAGAGATCTTTTAAGAAATCTTTTAAAATGGCATCTAATAGCATTTACTGAGTTCTGTTCTGGACATTTTGAGTCTGAGGTGTATGTCTGCATCTCCACCTATTAAACGAAAATGTCCTCGAGGATAGGACTCAAGTCTTTTATTTTATTATACTCTCCCATGTGCTTAGTAGAGTGCTCTGCACATAGTAAATTATAATGAAATAAAAGGCATGGGTCCTACCCTCGAGGAGTTTCAGTTTAATAGGTGGAAACACAGGCAGAGACCTCAAGCTTCACAAGTCCAAACAGAACTTATCTTCCCACCCAAACCCTGGCCTTCCCCAGACTTTCCCACCACTATAAACCTAGATCAGAACCTAGATTCTTTTGACTCCAAGGCCCATGCTCTCTCATTCATTCATTCATTCGTATTTATTGAGCACTTACTGTGTGCAGAGCACTGTACTAAGCACTTGGGAAGTGCAAGTTGGCAACATATAGAGACGGTCCCTACCCAACAGTGGGCTCACAGTCTAGAAGAGGGAGACAGAGAACAAAACAAAACATATTAACAAAATAAAATATGTACAAATAAAACGGAGTAATAAATACAAACATATATACATATATTCAGGTGCTGTGGGGAGGGGAAGGAGGTAAGGCGGGGGAGAGGAAGGAGGGGGCTCTCTCCACCAGGCCACACTACTTCTCTCCTTCACTTCAGTCCATACTGCAGCTATGCGTATTGTATTTCAGTCAACATCTCCTGATTGCTCAAAAACCTCCAGTGGCTGCCCATCCGCATCAAACAGAAATTCCTATCAGCTTTAAGGAACTCAATCAAGTCTCCCTCTCCTACATTATCTTGCTGGTCCCCTACTACAACCCAACTGCACACTTCGCTCCTCTAATGCCAATGTACTCTCTGTCAATCTCATAATGGCCTTACCCACATCCTTTCTTTGGCCTGGAGCTCCCTCCCTCTTCATAATTGACAGACCACCATTCACCACTCCTCCTTCATATCACCTCCAAGATGCCAACTCCCACTAAATCCTCATTTCCACTATTCACTCTCCCTTCTGTGTTCATATGCCCTTGAACCTAAACCTCTTTAGTACCTGACATTCACACCATCCTCAGTCCCACAGAACTTATAGAGCGATATCTCTCTGTCTATATATATACATAGCATCATACACTATTTTCCCTTTCTGTAATTTATTTAAGTGTTCATTGCCTACCTATAGACTTTAAGCTCCCTATGGGCCTGGATTGTGTCTACCAATCCTGTTGTATTGTACTGTGTGTGCTTTGCACACACTAACTGCTCATTAACTACCACTGATTAATAATAACAATAATTATTATGGTATTTGTTAAGCACTTACTACGTGTCAGGCACTGGTACTAAGTGCTGGGATGGATACTAGCAAATTGGGTTGGAACAGCACGAAGTTGTGCATCTTGGGATGTGAAAATTAATAGAGCATAGCTATTGAATGAGGTGGCCTTTCAGGAAAGATTTGAATATGGAGAGTGTTGTGGCCTGGTAGATTTTAGGGTGAGATTACTTCTGGGTGTAGCAATCTCTGAAGACCTCAAAACATATTCTGATTTTTTTTCATATTGATAGTCTTCATTTTGACTATAACCCTGTGAGGGAATCAAGGAATATAAATCATTATCCTCCACCCATTTTTTAGATGAGGAAACAGATACAGTGAGGGTAATTGAATCAGTGTTTCATTCAGTCTCTTTGGCATCACACATCAGGGCTCTGTGTTTTAGTTCAAAAATGATTTCTCATTAGAGCAGTATTCATTAACTTTCAAAGCATAAGAAGAACAAAACTGAAGTTTTTGCTGATTCTTCTAGGGTAAGCTCTTTTTATCATTTGACATACATATTTCCATGACTGATTAAGGAAAAAAGGTATTGAATCTAAATATAAATCATGATGATAATGATGATGGCATTTGCTAAGCGCTTACTATATGCCGAGCACTGTTCTAAGCACTGGGGGAGATAAAAGGTAATCAGGTTGTCCCACGTGGGGCTCACAGTCTTAATCCCCATTTTACAGATGAGGTAACTGAGGCACAGAGAAGTTAAGTGACTTGCCCAAAGTCACACAGCTGACAAGCAGCGGATTTAAGATTTGAACCCATGACCTCTGACTCCCAAGCCCATGCTCTTTCAACTGAGCCAAGCTGCTTAATAAATGAGTATTGTTTCTCTTTTTCACCTTCAATACTGTAGCAATACTTAATTCAATTTAGTATCTATTTGCCCCACTAGATTTTAAGCTACCTGTGAGGAGGGAATAACATTTACTAATTCACTTGCACTCTCCCAAGCATTTAGTAGAGATGAGGAGTTCATCTGAGTTCACCAGCACCCAAATGTTGCTCAATAAGTACAACTGATCGAATGTTTTGATGGCTTGAACTGACAAGATTTTTCTGTTTTAAATGTCATAATAGTTGCCTAGCATCTAAATTTTCTCCTTTACAAAGACTTATCCTCCTAGCTTGTCTCCTTCTTGTTCTATTCTCTGGCAACTCCTTGTGAATGGCATTATGAGCCTGGTGTCTATTACTCCTTCTCTCTGTGTTGGACACCCTTCTCATTGATTGCCTGTCAGCTGCTAGATAGTAACTGAGCTGTTTACAGCTCTTAAGAGACTGACCAAGATTTCTTCAATTCTGTCCTGTCCAGATCTGACTCACCAGTTGACAGGTGACAGATTGTTTTTAATCCCAGAAGTCTGAGGGTGGAGTGATTTTTGACTCAAGAAAAACCTTTGGTTTCCTTCGCCTGAAAGTCCATTTTCAATCGGTCGATATTCATTGAGTTTTTCTAGTTTATTAGATTTTCAAGTCAAACTAATAAGACTTATACATCTTCAGAGAAATTATTGGCTTCACAGTTGCCTTAGAAATTATGAAACATTTGCTCAGTGCTTACTATGGGCCAGGCACTGTTCTAAGCACAGGAGTAGATAAATGGTAAGTTGGATAAAATCCATGTACCACTTCGGCTCAGTTTTAATCCCTATTTTAAAGATGAGGGAACTGAGACCCAGAGAAGAGAAGTGATTTGCCCCCGGGTGGTTGAGCCGGGTTTAGGACCCAGGTCCTTCTGACTCCCGGACTCATTCTCTATCCACTAGGCCATGCTGTTTGCCCCATCCCAGCCCCCAAATCAATTGAATATTGAAGCTAGAAAATCCGAGTTTGAGGCTCTGCATGACTCAGAGTCCAAAGAGTAAACCTTTGTGCTTGGAAAGGGCTGTGCTTATGGTGAGATATCTTTGCTGGGTTGTAGTAGAGAAAAATTCAGTTTCATGGTATTCTCACAAAATGAAATCTTTAACGGAGGATTCCACAGGATGTGAAGAGAATCAGCACTTCCTTGGGTCTTCTGGGAATTGGTGATATGCTCTTGGACCAACCTACAGGATGTCGAGTTACTAAACTAAATGATCAGCACAGGAGCCTTCACAGCTTCCCTTCTTTGCCTTTCTAGGCATCTAAAATATAATACACAACATTATGAAAATGTATTATCACCGTTTAAATAAAGTATTAGACTGTAAGCTTGGTGTGGGCAGGCATTTTCTCTCTTTATTGCTGAACTGCTCTTTCCAAGCACTTAGTACAGTGCTCTGCACACAGTAACCACTCAATAAATATGATTGAGTGAATGAATGAATAGGCTGCAAATGAACACCAACAGCTATTTACCCTGAGACTGATTAATATTCAGGTTTACACTAGGGAGCAAAATCATATCACTAGCATAAGTATGTATCTTATTTTATTCCAAACGTTAGCCCTTATATAAATATGTAGATTTGGATTTTTCTTTGTTTGATTACTTATTCTACCATTCATAATATTCTTTAATTATTTCCTGCCACACATTCCTTTCCTGTCTCAGAGTCGCACCTGGAGAGTTTCCGGTACTCTATCAGTCTCGACTATGGGAGGGAGAGTCAAGCAGAACATATGAGTTCCGTTCCTAGCTTGGGCAGTGGCTAGCAGGTGGAAGGCACAAGCCAAAACTCATGTGTGCTGGGCAACAGCAGTATGGGAAAGGTTGAGGGCGAAGATTCAAATTTACTGGGCGGGAGAAGGCAATGGTAAATCACTTCTGTATTTTTACCAAGGAAACTCTATGGCTACACTACCAGAAAAATTGCAGGTGGAGGTAGGACGTTCTGGGAGAGATGTGTCCATGGCATTGCTATGGGTCAGAGATGACTCAGCAGCATAAGACAAGACGTAGTCCTTTGCTGAATTTGTAACTAATTTGTCTATCTTCCTTTCCCTTTAGATTTTGAGTTCTTTGAAGGCAGGGGATGCTTCAAGTTGTTCTCTCCCGAGTGTTTGGAATAGTGTTCTCCCAAGTGTTTTATAAATAGTCCTGATTGATTGATTGAGTGATTGTCGAATAGAATGAGCCATTCCAGCAGTGAGAACCCTAAAGTCTCCAAATACAGTTCCCATTCTTTATCTATAATGTCAGGGGATGAGGATATTACATTTTCTTCTACTAGATGCAAAAGTGCTGTCAACCATCTCCCTTTGTAGATTTCCTAGTTACCTCCTGAGTTATATCACTTAGAAAGGGAAAAGTACTGACTCACCATTGCATGTGTAGCCAAAGGCTTTTTCTTTCATAATAATAATAATACTAGTGGTATTTTATTAAGCTCTTACTTTGTGTTGGGCACTGTACTAAGAACTTGAGTGGATAGAAGTAAATTGGGGTACTATTATTATTATTATTATGGCATTTGTTAAGTGCTTACTATATGCCAGCCACTGTACTAAGCGCTGGGGTGGATACAAGCAAATCAGGTTGGAACAGTCCCTGTCCCACATTAGGCCTACAGTCTTAATCCCCATTTTACAGATGAGGTAAGTGAGGCTCAGAGAAGTAAAGTGGATTCCTCAGGGTCACACCGCAGTGACAAAGCTGGGATTATAACCCATGACCTTCTGTCTCCCATGCTCTTGCCTGATCCCATGCTGCTTTCAAGGAAAATTTCCATCCAATGGATTGGAAGATTGGCAACAGAGAGTTGCCTCACAGAAGTAACGATCTGGTTAGTAAAGCCTAATTGAAAGAATGGGTGAGGAGAATTGAAGGGAAAGCACAACTTTACATTGCATGTCAATTTAATTAAAAAATGGGATTATTAAAAAAACTAAATATTTAGAAAATTATTTTGATTCACAATCAATCATATTTCAACTTTTTTCCTGGGTTTCAGTACTGAACTGGAAATTGGCTTACAATAGATCTAGAAAAATACATCAACTGCATCTTCTCAGACTCTATGGATCATAAATGTGAATGCATATAACAATATAGTTGGTCACACCTACAGTTTATAGTGGTCACATGAATTATAAGATAGGATGCTGTGTGGCCCAAAGGAAAGAGCACAGGCCTGGGAGCCAAGGGATAGGGGTTCTTATCCTGGCTAGGCCAACTGCTTGCTGTGTGACCTTGGGCAAGTCACTTAACTTCTCTGTACCTGTTTCTCCAGGAGTAAAATGAGGATTATGTCCTCCTCCCTCCTACTTAGATGTGAGTAGGACTGAGACTCTGTCCAACATGATTAAATTGTGTATATCTATCTCATATCTTAGAACTGTGCTTGATACAAAGTGCTTAATAAATACCAAAATAATAGTAATGATAATAATAATAAAAGTTGAGAACAATTTCAATGCATGCTTGACAAATGTTAAAGTCAATTCCTTTCTTCCAAAATTCAACTCCTAAGTGTAGTAGGAATATCTCATGCCCATCGAGAAAATGTTTAAAAGCCTGCATTTCTATTATGTTAAAATAATTATGTTCTTAAATTAAGTATGGGCCAAACATTTTAAATACAATATCAGAGTGCCAAAATGATTCCCACTGAGTTTATTGATGAGATCACTTCCAAAGGTGAAGAGAGCTAAAGTGATTTCCAAGAACTTCATTCTTGATTCAACACAAACTTCCTTCTTTGCTTTCTTCAACTTTTTACCCTTGGCTTTAAGGAACTCTATCAGCTGTCCACATCCCACCTAATCTCTCTCATCCTCCAATATTGCACAGGCTGTATGCTTTACTCCTCTAATGCCCAACTACTCATTTTACCTCAATCTCATCTCTCTCACTGACAGCCCCTTGTTCACATCCTCCTCTTGGCCTGCAAGTCCACAAACAAAAGACCACAAACTCTCCACATTTTCAGAGCCCTAGTAAAATACCTCCCGCTTTTTTATAATGATGGTATTTATTAAGCACTTACTATGTGCCAAGCACTGTTCTAAACAGTGGGGTAGATACAAGGTAATCTGGTTGCCCCACGTGGGGCTCACAGTCTTAATCACCATTTTACAGATGAGGTAACTGAAGCCCAGAGAAGTTGACTTGCCCGAAGTCAAACAATTGACAAGTGGCAGAGGTGGGATTAGAACCCATGACCTCTGACTCCCAAACCCGTGCCCTTTCCGCTAAACCACGGTGCTTCTCCATTTTTGTCCTCCCTTCAGTGTGGTCAATGTACTTGTATTTGTACCAACTTAAGCACTCTGATAGTCATCAGCACTTATGTACATATTCTTATATTCTGCTGCTTCACTACTTGTAATTCATTTTATGTCTGTCTTCCCCCCTAGACTGTAAGCTCCTTGTTGGCAGGGATTACAAACCAACTCTACTGTATCATGCTCTCCCAAACATTAATGCAACACCCTGCACACAGTAAATGCTCAATAAATGCCACTGATTAACAGCAAAAAAATTCTGAGTAAAGAGGTTATAAATCAGAAGCCTAAAGCCATGCTTATAAATTAAATATTTTAAATTACTAAAATATTTAAACATTAAAACTATAGAAAAATCACATCATCTGCCTTTGTAACTGATTAAAAGGTACAGTTTAGTCATGCCCTGACCTGCTTAGTTAGGGTTGATGGGTGATAATGGAGAATTCATAACCAAATCAGAGATTATGTAACAGGGAATATGTATTTTAAAACAACCAGGGACCAGCAAGTGAGACAGACCTGCAGTAAAGAACAAAATAAAAGCATAGGTTTTGATTTGATTGAATTGGTGAGTGTATTGTGTTAATCTTTTTTTTCTACTTTCTTGGCAGTAAGATCCTTGAAGGAAGAGGTCAACCACATATTTTCAGATCACACATTTTCTTGGTATCTTTTTCATGCTCAGTTATCTTTAACAATAATAATTACGGGTGATAATAATAAAAAATGAGAAAACTGAGGCACAGAAAAGTTAAGTGACCCACCCAAGGTCACAGAGAAAACAAGTGGCAGAGCAGAGATTAGAACCCAGATTCTCTGATTCCCAGAGCTGAGCTATTCCCACTAGGCCACTCTGTTAAACCTAAATTGGATGTGTGAATCCCACCCCACAGCTTTGGAGGATCCAGGAGGATCCAGGAGGATCCAGGAGGTAGCAACAACAATTGAATGAAGAGGCAGAAGAGGTAAGACAGCAAAAAGAAGTGGAGTTGAGCCAGCTGAGGTTGAGTGGGGAGGAGCAAAGTGGGAGGAGGAAGGGAATTTGTAAGTCACAGGCGGCTTTCAAAGAGTATGATGAGGTGAAGTGTGGGCGTGTGGGATTTATGTTTGTGGTAGCAGTCATGTTTTACAACATGGGACATTCACTCACTCAATCATATTTATTGAGCACTTACTGTGTGCAGAGTATTGTAATAATAATGATGGCATTTATTAAGCTCTTACTATGTGCTCTTACTATGTGCTACGTGCTGGGGGGCATACAAGGTAATCAGGTTGTACCACATGGGGCTCACAGTTTTAATTCCCATTTTACAGATGAGGTAACTGAGGCCCAGAGAAGTTAAGTGGCTTGCCCAAAATCACACAGCTGACAAGTGGCGGGGCCGGGATTTGAACCCATGACCTCTGACTCCCAAGCCTGTGCTCTTTCCACTGAGTCACATTGCTACGTGCTTGGAAAGTACAATTCAGCAACAAATAGAGACAATCCCTACATTGTGTCCAAGATACCTTGTCCGGGATTAAAGTTAACTAGGCTGACCTGGAATCATATTACTCATGCCTATCCCCTGTGTAGTGCTTACGACAGAGTCTGACACATAGTAAGTGCTTAACAAATACCGTAATTATTATTATTACAGGTGCTATCAACTTCTACATCCCTTCCTTCAAAATCCTTCAAAGTCATCCTCTCCACGAGGCATTCCATAACTAACCTTATACCTTTCTAGTCATGTTCTCCTAATATCCAACATAGAACAGAGGTGTGCGTAAGACTGTGTGTGTGTTAATGTATATATTCAACCATTTGTTTTTACTCATTCTTACAAATCAGACCTATTCTCTCATAGACTGTAAGCTCCTTGGGGAAGCAGTGTGGCTCAGTGGAAAGAGCACGGGCTCTTTCCGTGCTTTCTTGGGAGTCAGAGGTCGTGGGTTTGAATCCTGGCTCAGCCACCTGTCAGCTGTGTGACTTTGGGCAAGTCACTTAACTTCTCTGTGCCTCAGTTACCTCATCTGTAAAATGGGAATTAAGATTGTAAGCCCCATGTGGGACAACCTGATTACCTTGTATGCCCCCCAGCGTTTAGAACAGTGCTTGGCACACAGTAAGAGCTTAACAAATGCCATCATTATTATTACAATACTCTGCACGCAGTAAGCGCTCAATAAATATGATTGAATGAGTGAATGTCCCATGTTGTAAAACATGACTGCTACCACAAACATATCTTAACAACTGGTGGTATTAACAAATGCCACAATTATTATTATTACTGAAGGAAAGGTTTGTGTCTACCAGCTCATTGTACCGTACTCTCCCAAACAGTGCTCTACACAAACTAAGCTCTATATATTCTATTGGATTATTGATTTGCCTATTAAATGTTCACAACGTGTTGACCATTTT
Organism: Tachyglossus aculeatus; assembly: GCF_015852505.1. Classification (NCBI taxonomy): domain Eukaryota; kingdom Metazoa; phylum Chordata; class Mammalia; order Monotremata; family Tachyglossidae; genus Tachyglossus; species Tachyglossus aculeatus. The sequence goes on along the minus strand of NC_052079.1, from coordinate 28,115,942 downwards.
GCTTAGATGGTAAGAAAAGACTTCCTTGATTGTGGGAAATGCATGTTTTAATTCTTTATTTGCTTTTTCAAGACCAGTATGCCTCACACTCTTTGGTGGTCATGATGATATGTGAGGTAATGACGATAATATCTGTAATGTATTCAATATGTAATTTACTTATATATTTAAATGGATGTCTCCCCCTGTAGAGTGTAAGCTCGTGGTGGGCAGGGACTATGCCTGTTTGTTGCTGTACTGTACTCTCCCAAGCGCTTAGTACAGTACTGTGAACACAGTAAATGCTCAATATGATAGCTGAAGATAATAACGAGGATAATGAATTAAACTGCTTGGAATATGAAATGGTGCTTTTGCTGTGTCAACTCAGGTATTTTGAACAGTGAGCTAATTTTTATTTCTTCCTCTGATAAAATTGCAAGGGCAGTTTAAAATTCTATGCATTGAATTTTCACAGACCAAAAGGATTACAAAGGAGTTGGTACAATGGGATCATTTATTTCTCCTTCCCTTCAAATGAAATCTCCCATTTACAGATAATACTTCCAATTTAGCATCTCTATATTTTTATAACTCCTAAAGAGAAGAGCTTCCAAAAAAAGTCACCTCATCACAGTAAAAGTACATTAACTAAACTCCTATAGAGATCGATACATATTATTCTCAGGTTTTCCATTAACAGGCATCAGACACAGAGTCATATTCAACCATCCTTGTTCGCAGTTATTTTGTTTATCTTTTCAAAGTTGATTATGTGGAACATTTTCCTTTCTCATTTGACTCGCTGCCTCGTTATGAGGTAAGTGTAAATTTTTTGTTTTCATCTTCAGGAAATTCAATATCATTGTGACATGCAGTGACAAGCATATTAGAAGGCTACATGGATATTTTGCCACATTAAACAATATTATGGAATTTGATCAATCAATTTTCAGAAAATAATATCCTAAAGAAAAAATATACCACCTATGGTGCCTTTTTAATCTCACTAGGTTATGTGCATTGGCTATCATTTGGAAAAGGCAGAACGTTTCAGAAGATTTCAGAAACATTCTGGTTCCTTAAAGTTGAGGCTAGCCAGATCATTTTTGTTTTGTTTGGTTTTGCTTTTTTCTGATGATGAAGAGGTAATATGTCCTGGTTTTGATGCCACAGAGGGAATTGCTTTCAGCACATCTCTCCCACGAATAAAGTTAGTACTCCTCTAAATTGGCTGTCAGGCTAGCCACTAGCATCCTCCTCCACCTTACATCTTGCAGAGCTGCAGCATGATGTAATGGATAGAACACAGACTTGGAAGTCTGAAGGTCATAGGTTCTAATCCCAGCTCCTCCACTTGTCTGCTGTGTGGCCTTGGGCAAGTCACTTCACTTCTCTGTGCCTCACTTACCTCGTCTGTAAAGTGGAGATGAAGACTGTGAGCCCCATGTGGAACAGGGACTGTGTCCAAACTGATTTGCTTTTATACACTGCAGCACTTAGTACAGTGTCTGGCACATAGTAAGCGCTTAACAAATACTTTAAATTAATTAATTACATGAATTTCTATACCTGCTGCTCCCTGGTTCACAATCTTCATTCTTCACAAGGTCATCTTCTTCCAAAACCTGTTATCAATTATCTGGCCTCCAACTACTCACTTAAGCTGTTCTCCCAGCCTGGGATTAACTCTGTCCCCAAATGAAATCCTCGAGACTACAACAATTATCCCTATCATCAAAACTCTCTTAATTTCTCTCACCAACCAAGCTTTCTTCAATTAACACACAACACCGAGTTGTATCAACCTAAAAGACACCCTTATCACTTATTTAATCCTATTCTCAGATTTATATGCAAATATACATGCTTTCTTTGTGGGAATAATTGTGGTGGTCGTTAAACTATGTGCCAAGCCCTATACTTAACACTGGAGTAGGTAAAATATAATCAGATCAGAGACCGTCAGTGTTCATGTGGGGCTCACAGTCTAATGGGTAGGAAGACAGGCAATCAATCCAGAATTTGCAGTTGAGGAAACTGAGGCACAGAGAAATTAATGGGCTTGTCACACATTAAGCAAGAGGCAGAGCCAGGGGCAGAAGAAGTCAGGTCTTCGGACTCTCAGGTGAATGCCCTTTCCATTAATACATGCTAATGTAAGATTTGTGTACTCTCTATTGCTCCCATTATTTGTAAATACTTTTTGTCTGCCTGTCCATCCCATTAATTTGTACATTCCTGGAGACAGTGATCATGTACAATGATCATTATAGGGTATAATCTACCAAACATCAGTGCTAGAACAGTGCTCAGCACTTAAAACAGTGCTTGTCACATAGTAAGCGCTTAACAAATACCTTCATTATTTAGTGTAACATTTCACACTGAATAGTTGCTCAAGATTGATCGTGTACTAAATGACTGATAGATTTAAACATGAGCCAGTTGTTGGGTAGGGACCGTCTCTAAATGTTGCCAATTTGTACTTCCCAAGCACTTGGTACAGTGGTCTGCACCCAGTAAGTGCTCAAAAAAATGATTGAATGAATAGCCCACTAGTTTTTGCAATACACTCAAGACTTCAGCTGTGACACTACAAATGTAACTATCAAAACTATCACAGAGATGTACAGCTTTTAGTTTCTTCCTACAAGATGTCATATTTAACTAATCTCTGAAAAGTTAGGCACCATCTGACTATGAACATAAAAATAATTACAAAATGGTCTAACTAGAAGGGTTACTATATTTTAATCAACATATACTATACCAGGATATATATAAACACGTATAAACACATTGATACGTAATATGTACTGTATTTTTTATTTCAGTCATATGTATTGGGCACTTACTGTGTGCACAGTACTGTACTAAGCACTTGGAGAGTACAGCACAACAGGACTGGTAGACATCTTGCCTGCCCACTAAAAGCTTACAGTATATTATATGTATATATACCTATTTCACAGAATCAAATCTGTTTAGCAATTAAGTTGCCTTAAATTCTTAGAGATTTGAAAGTGTATTAAGCACATCTAAGGTGCTTCATTCCAGAATGTTTTACCCTAATGTTAGATGACCCAGAAGGTTTTAACCAGCTTAAAATGCAATGAAATTTTAGCAAAGTTTAGTAGAGCCATACTAATATTGAAACATTTAGGCATTAAAACTGATATTATTCTCTTGAACCCAATCATCCTCTTACTGAGAATGAGGTAAAGACAGACTGAAACTTGGTCTTCATGATGATGATGATAATAATAATAATTCTACTATGTGCCAGGCACTGAAGTAGGTGAGAGGTAAAAAGCGGGCATGTAGTCCCTGTCCCACTGGGGGTCTCTTTGTCTAAATAGGAGGGAGAAAAGGCAACACAAATCCATTTTACAGATGAGGAAACAGAGGCACAGAGAAGTCATACAGCAAGCAAGTGGCAGAGCTTGGATTAGAACCCAGATCCTCTGACTCTCAGGTCATTTGTTCATTCATTTATTCAATCATATTTATTGAGAGCTTACTGTGTGCACAGCACTGTACTAAGCTCTTGGGAGAGTACAATACAACAATAAACGGACACATTCCCTGCCCACCATGAGTTTACAGTCTAGAGAGCATAATGGATTAGCAGTCCATGCCCTTTCAACAATGCAAATGCCATGGACAGAACAGCCTTGAGGGCAACAACCGGTAAAGGGATTTCTCGCTTACGGATTTCCCTCTGAGGTCCAAGTCTTCACAGGGATTGAGATACTCAATACCCAAGATGCAGGCTTGTAAACAAGAGATTGGAACTGAATAAGGCAAACCAATTACTGAGCAACACACTATTTCTACATACAAATCAATCAATGGTATTTATTGAGGCCTTACAGCAAACTTTATCAATAACTAGCAAAAGTTTAATACAGTGATAAGATGTTATGTCCTCTTGACTAAGCTTGTTGTGGACTGGGAATGTGTTGGTTGTATTGTACTCTCCTGAGTGGTTCTACAGTGCTTTGCACACAGTAACTGGTCAATAAATACTATTCATTGATTGAATGATTTAGGCATTGTAAACAACATTTGTCTGCATGGTAGATAACATCTAAAGTTCTATGTTCAAAAATAAAGGATATTAGGATATTCTGAGTCTGAAAGAGAGAGAGGCAGAGAAAGAGCACCTCACTGTAAAGGAATAATAATAATAATAGTGGTACTTGTTAAGTGCTTACTATGTGCAAAGCACTGTTCTAAGAGCTGGGGGGATACATGGTGATCAGGCTGTCCCACTTGGGGCTCACAATCTTAATCCCCATTTTACAGATGAGGTAACAGGTACAGAGAAGTTAAGTGGCTTGCCCAAGGTAACAGCTGACAAGTGGCGGAACTGGGATTCGAACCCATGACCTCTGACTCCCATGCCCATGCTGTTTCCACTGAGCCACGCCTGGTCTACTTTTCAAATATAATTTCTTTACAACTTTCATCTTCCTTAAATCCATATCCTCAGTTATTACGTTCACTAATAAGAAAATGCAATGTTATGGGCTACAAGATGTAACAGAAATCCCATAACAATTAAATATCCTTCAAACCCCATGAAGAGTCCTTTTTGTACCCTAAAAACACATACTCATTCTACTCAGAATTTGACACAGTGCCGTGGTTGCCAATAAAATGGGCCTCCTTCCTGGAAACATAAGCAGTTGGTTAAACCAGGCAGTTATGCATGAGCAATTTAGTTACTGCATATCTGTCTGTAAGCATTTGACACCATCGGTAGATCTGGACTCTTCGGAAATGACTTTAGTCAGTTTGGGTGCCATGAAAAGTTCGTTAAGATTCTGAGTCTACATTGTGTCAGCACAGCTGGCCACGTCAGGGTCTGGGATGCCCTGTCTGATACATTTTCAGTTGTCAATGGGATAAACCAGAATTCCTCATTGACCTGGGGCTGTGGTAGTGGTGTTGCATCTAATTTGGCCGCATCATTTATTCAATCATTCAATCCTATTTATTGAGTGCTTACTTTGTGCAGAGCACTGTACTAAGTGATTCGCCTAAACTCTCTAATTGTCCCTGTAACTGGAAATGTCAGAGTCCAAGTTAATTGTGTAGGGGAATGCAGGAAACTGAAAGAATGAAAGCCATGGGGCTATCATCCTGTCATGGCCATGGGAAGAAATGCAGCTTTGTTGTTGTTTTTTTCCTCTGTGCTATAGAAGGAGAGACGTCTGGTCTTTTCTACATGCTACTTGTGAATTTCTGGGGTGATTCCTTTCTGGGCTTTGGTTCTAGTTGAACTACTCAGAGAGCCACTTCCTGCTGAAATGATTTCCACTTAGGTTTCTGCATTTTTAAGATTCAGTGAGGTAACTCCACTCTGCCCTCTCCTTAATAATTATAATAATGGTACTTGTTAAGTGCTTACTATGTGCCAGACACTGTTCTAAGCGATGGGGTAGATACAGGCTAATCAGGTTGCCCCTGTCCCATGAGGGGGCTCACAGTCTCAATCCCCATTTTAAAGATGAGGTACCTGAGGCCCAGAGAAATGAAGTTACTTCCCCAAGGTCATGGGAAGCAGCATGGCTCAATGGAAAGAGCACGGGTTTGGGAGTCAGAGGTCGAAGGTTCTAATCCTGCCTCCGCCACTTGTCTGCTCTGTGACTTCGGGCAAGTAACTTAACTTCTCTGTGCCCCAGTTACCTCATTTACCTCAACTGTAAAATGGGGATTAATCAATCAATCAATCGTATTTATTGAGCGCTTACTGTGTGCAGAGCACTGTACTAAGCACTTGGGAAGTACAAGTTGGCAACATATAGAGACAGTCCCTACCCAACAGTGGGCTCACAGTCTAGAAGAGGGAGACAGAGAACAAAACCAAACATATTAACAAAATAGAATAGATATGTACAAGTAAAATAAATAAATAGAGTAATAAATATGTACAAACATATATACATATATACAGGTGCTGTGGGGAAGGGAAGGAGGTATGACGGGGGGATGGACAAGGGGACGAGGGGGAGAGGAAGGAGGGGGCTCAGTCTGGGAAGGCCTCCTGGAGAAGGTGAGCTCTCAGTAGGATTAAGACTGTGAGCCCCACGTCGGACAACCTGATTACCTTGTATCTCCCCACCCCCCACCCCCAGCACTTAAAACTGTGCTTGGCACATACTAAGTGCTTAACAAATACCATAATTATTATTATCATTATCATTATTATGCAGCAGACAAGTGGCAGAGCTGGAATTCAAACTCCAAGGCCAATGTTCTATCCACTAAGCTATATGGCTTCTCTCCCTGCCTTGCTGACCTTTCTCCCATCCTCTTTTTCCAGGTCCGAGCTTTCCTACCCCTCTATCCATCAATAAAATGCCTGCTCTCACTTTTCCCTCCTCCTTCCCCCAATTTTCTCTTCTTTTAACATATATACTACTTATGTTTCTGATGCCACTAGTAGCCCCTTCCATGTCTTCAGGGAGCACTAGAGGAGGAAGAGATCCACAGTTGTCAATGGAGTTTGGGGGGGCGGGGGGGCACTGGGATGGGGGAACAGGGAGGGTAATAGGAGAGGTTGATGCATTGGGAAAGGGATCCCCGGGGAGGGCGACTACAGACCACGTCCATTTCCCTCCAAAGGAAAGATGTCATATTCTTCCTGCTTTGTCTGACAGGACTGTCAGGGAGCTTTCTCATTCTAAAAATGAAAAAGGCTCTATTGAATTGTTCCTCAGAAATCAAAAATGTCAAACCTGTCTCAATTGAATGCTTTTCATGGGCCTGAGCATTCATACTTTGTCCAAAAACATTTTTTTTTTTCCAGAAAGGATAAACACTATATCTCCGGGGTGCAATAAAACAAGGCTCCTAAAAAGCTGAGGTAATGATGTACTTCATGGCAACAGTGACAAATGGATGGGAGCAAAAACAATACCTTCATAAATCAGTTAATTCAGGAATCCTTGGCACAGTGCATTTCCATCATGTCTGCAGGAACTACCTCTACCCATTGGATAACCGTTTGCTTCAGGACAATGAAAAATATTCTGAATTTAGATATTGGAGTCTAGGGGCTGAAAGCATTTTTATGGAGAACAGCTCATCATTAATACTTCATATCATTTTAGTGCAGTGTTGAGACTTCCATTTCATTTTTGTCAACATAATTATAGAGATCCTAAATTCCCCCATATTAGGATTTTGTCACTATTCAAAAACACCTTCAGCAACTAGAATTGTTTTATACAGTCAAGAGGTTTTCAAACATTACTTTCTATAGATTACATGTTATAATAGGACCTCTAGATTATAGGTTCTTCCTCTGGACTACTGTAAACTCCTTGTGGGCAGGAAATATGTCTACTAACTTGGTTGGACCGTACTCTCCCAAAAGCACAGTTAGTGCTCAATAAATATGATTGATTGACATATTCTCATTAGCCTTACTAATATGCATAGTGGACACTGAACAAAGATGAACACGACCCATTCTTGTTATTTTAAAGCTACAACATATGCCTAAATGTGGTATACTTGGATACGGTCCATAACGGTTACTGCCTTGGTTTATTTGCTCATGCCACTATTTGACAAGTTACCAAAGTACATTCTTCTTTTGAAAAATCCAGTATTCTTATGAAGATTTACTAGGCAAAATTTCATGCTGATGGCTCTATTTGCAAAGATCCAATTGGGCAAAGGTACGAAAAGGACATTATATTTTGTTGGTAGTTACCTGGATTTCTAATACCGTTGCCATTTATCCTTGAATTTTCCTCAGTGTTAAGTCCAGAGTAGCAAAGTAATGAATATCCTTAGAGAAGCAGCGTCACTCAGTGGAAAGAGCCCGGGCTTTGGAGTCAGAGGTCATGGGTTCAAATCCCAGCTCCGCCACTTGTCAGCTATGTGACTTTGGGCAAGTCACTTAACTTCTCTGGGCCTCAGTTCCCTCATCTGTAAAATGGGGATTAAGATTGTGAGGCCCCCGTGGGACAACCTGATCACCTTGTATCTCCCCAGCGCTTAGAACAGTGCTTTGCATATAGTAAGCGCTTAACAAATTCCAATCATTATTATTATTATTATCCTTCCCTGGGAGTCTATTAAATGGAGTGGTCACCCTAAACTCTAAAATTGATCAAATCAGTTCATTCTAGACATGGACACTGGACTAGATAATCTCTAGATAATATCTGGATACTCTCTAGGTTTAAGTGAGGTCTTTCTGGAATGCATGACTGCCTTTGTTGGAGGGAAGAGCGAAGTCACTGATCAGACTCTTGTCCATTTCCAAATAAGAACCCTGACAATAGCATGCTCAATTGATTCATAGGGGTCATTGTTGTCATTTTACCTCCCATTCCTCTTCTCTTATCCTTCAACAATACATCCAGGCCTGGAGGTGATGGGAAAGAGAAATCAAGCAAGCAATAAAACACCAAAACACATACAGAATGAGCAATGGCACACTCTGAAATAGCCAGATTTTCTGGTATCACTTGATGCTGACAGTGCAAGTTTCAAAACTGAGAAAAGGTAGGTTTGGGACTGGTATGCTCAAAAATAAAAGAATTTAATGAAAGCAGAGGAAAAAAAAAACTACAGGGGCTTCATTTATTTATCTTCTCTAAGATAAAGTGTAAAAGGTTAGGTATACAAGGAAGTGAAATGCCGTAAAGAAATGAGCTACTGAAGAAGCAATTAAAAGCCATGGTTGCATGAACGTTATCAAATGAACATGTAAGCCTTAGACAAAAATGCATCCTGGAAGTAATTAAAAGTGTTCTGATTGCTCCATAATGGTACAACTAATCAAGCTTACTTATAATCAAAGTACGTTCTGCACATTTTACATGTAAATAAGTAGAAAAGAAAGAAAACTGGATGGTTCTCAAGAGATAAGGTCAATACGTGAATAATAAACTAAAATGTACATAAAGGACAGTAGCAGTGGAGGGAGAAACCATCAAACCAGTTTGACTTTGGTTTGATTATATTTAAAACAATATTTAAATATGCCAGCGTAAAAGAAATCATGAGAAAGAAAAGTTATCCTTAAAATAAACGGAAAAATACCCCAAGTGGAGAATGGAAAGGTTCCAAAAGAATAAGCAGACAGGAAATTAGGTAGGTCTGAGGTTTGAAGAGCTACTTGGAACAAATGACATAGTTAATAATTATTTAAATATATCGAAGTAAAGCAGCTAGGGAATTAGTAAGCACGATAGTGGTATAAAAATGCACTTAGGGATGAAAAGAAGATTTCTAAGTGGCTCAATTAATTATTTAGCTTGGTTTTTAACTGAAGAAGATGTTAGATTCCCATGCCAAATTATTTTTGATAGCAGGCAAATCATAACTTCTCTGGACCTCAGTTATCTCATCTGTAAAAGGGGGGTTATGAGCGTGAGCCCCACATGGTATAAGGACTGTGTCCAATCTGGTTCACTTGCATCTATCCCAGTGCATAGGCCAGTGCTCGGCACATACTAAGTGCTTAACAAGTACCATAATAATTATTATTACTATTAAGTCAGAGAAATGGAATCTGACTGTGATGATTAAACAGGATGTTTAAGGTGAAACTGATACACAAGGTGGAAATAAATCACCAAAACGGAATGACAATAAATCTGAATATTCTGAACACACTCAGAGTTAGCTGCAGAATTCCTGGCAAAAATAACCCTTGTATCCAAGGATTGCTAGATAACCAATGGTATTTCATCCTATAAGAGGAATTCCACAGATATTCCTGGATATTATAGACTAGTGAGTATCACTTCAATACGTGTAAATTGGTAAAACTATATTGGTAGAACTGCGTATGTAGAACTACGTAGATACAAGCTAATCAAGTTGGACACAGTTCCTGTCCCACATATGGCTCATTTTACAGGTAAGGAAACTGAGGCCCAGAGAAATGAAATGACTTGTCCAAGCTCACACAGCAGATAAGTGGTGGAGCCAAGATAGAAACCTAGGTCCTTCTGAACCCCAGGCCTGCGCTCTATCTACTAGGCCACACTACTTCTCAATCACAATCACAAGTGGTTGTGGAGGAGGTGAGTATATAATCCCTCTAGAAGGAAATCGTGATTCACCAATCTGCTGGAGCTCTTTGAAGAAGTAAGCATGTGGAAAAAGGGAAACCTAGTGAACAGAATGTATTTTGATTTTCAAAAGTTTCTTCATCAAAACATTTTTAAAAGTTATGATCATGATGTTGAGAGTAATGCTCTGTTATGGATATAGAATTATTCAATCAATCTGTGATAGCTATTGAACATTTACTCTGTGCTGAGCACTGTAATAAGTACTTTGGGGTGAAAGAAGGAGACAGGATGTTCAAGTGGTTTGGTTTGACATTTTCATAAATGACCTGCTAAAAGAAATGTGCAGTGAAATCTCTCTGATGGCACATGACACACCTCTTCCAAATGGCAAAAAAATATGCAGATGGGATGAGCTGCAGGGACACTCACGAAGCAGAATGAGCGGCCAGAATTTAGCGGTCAACTTTCAGTGGGTGACCATGAAAGGGAACATATCAAGAGTAAAAAAAAAAAAAAAAAATGACTACAATCTGACGGACTCCTAGTGCTTAGCCATGACTCAGGAGATACTTCTTAGGAAGATAAAATTTTGTACCGCCGAAAATTATGCAGGCTGAAGCTTTGAGGCTTGAGTAATTCACAGATGAGAAGCACAAACTTGCTTTACTACAGGGAAATTTGGGATTACTGGGGGAAAATTAGGGACTCAGGATGATTCAATCCTACCCTCACCCAAATGCTAATGAGTCTCCCTTTGGGAATGACAGATGGACCTTGATCCTGTCACTTCCTGTATTTGCAATGTACATCAGGGTGGATGTCAAGAAGCAGCATGGCCTAATGTATACAGCATGGGCCTGGAGTCAGAAGAATTTTGTTTCTAGATCCCGGCTCTACCACTTGTAATTTGGGTAAATTACTTAACTTCTCTGTGCTTCAGGTACCTTATCTGTAAAACGGGGATTAAATTTGTGAGCTCCGTCATTCACGACCTGATTGGCTTGTACTTAGTACAGTGCATGGCACAAAGTAAGTACTAAACAAATACCATTTTTTTAAAGGAACAATTAACCTTCCAAGCACTATGCTGTTGTCATAGTCAAGAGACAGACAATGATTTCGATGGACAATTGGGTCTGAACTAGTTACAGCATTTTGTTGTTCTAAAATGCCACATATTACAATTTGGGTTTTAATGAAGAACTATGAGCTCTGTTTAAGAGCCGTCACATGCTAGACTCTTTACAAATCATTTTTTCCTCAGGGTGTGTTTGCGTCAGACCCTACACATTTAATTTGATTTAATTTAATTTAACTTAATAAAATACTTTTTGTTCCTTGACCAAGCTAATCCTCCTCACATCAGAGACAATCCAGATGGGCAAATATCATTTCTTAAAATCCAAAATAAGGCGAGTTCCTTTTAAAAGCCTAGCAACTGTTTGTCTAAGTATCTACTTTCCACTTCCACAGAAGTCATTTTCCTCTGCACTGCACAGTTGACATTTTCTATCATTTTACTTATTTATTTACCTGTGGAATCGTAGTGCTCCGACATCTTTTAGCCTGTCAAAGCCCTGAGGCAGAGGCCATGCCTGATGCATTAGTTTTGTACCTTGTCCCTGTACAGACTGATCACCAAGAAAAGCACTTGAAATGATAAGAAACACCACCACCACTAATAATAATTGTGAACTGAAACAGAGCAATCTTAAAAATACCAAATACTGAAGAATTCAGCATTCATGATGTGGGTTTACACTGGAAAGGATAAAGGGTCATAAGGGAAAAGGGGAAAACTGGTGAATTTCGAGCATCCTGAATATCCTAATCACATGATTTGGAATTCATAAAATCACTGGGTGCCACAATTGTGGCTCTGTATATATTGCATGGTATAAAGCATGAATTGGCTCCGGGTATCCAAGAATCTTTATGCCCTCCCTCATGCTTGGAACGCCTTCCCTCTTCACATCCATCAGGCCACTACAGTCTCCAACTTCAAATCCCTACTGAAATTCCATCCCCCTGGGAGGCCTTCTGTAACTAGCCTCTCAACTCCATACCAATTTTCCCTTCCAACTGTGTCTCTATGCACTTGAGTCCTTACCCTCTAAGCATTTAGGTATTCATTGCAGCATCAGAGTTTAATGGACTTACCTCATCTATAAAATGGGGATTAAGAGTATGAGCCCCATGTGAGACAGGGACTGGGTCCAGCCTGATTAACAGCGAGAAGCAGCATGGCTCAGTGGAAAGAGCACGGGCTTTGGAGTCAGAGGTCATGGGTTCAAATTCCGGCTCCGCCAACTGTCAGCTGTGTGATTTTGGGAAAGTCACTTAACTTCTCTGTGCCTCAGTTACCTCATCTGTAAAATGGGGATTAAAACTGTGAGGCCCCCGTGGGACAACCTGATCACCTTGTAACCTCCCCAGTGCTTAGAACAGTGCTTTGCACATAGTAAGCACTTAATTATTATTATTATTACCTGTCTTTTATTTTAGTGTCTGTCTGTCCTCCTAGTATTAGTCGGAGTGCAGTATTAGTCTGAGTGCTCTGCACAGGATAAGCACTCAATAAATATTATTAATTGGTTAATTAAATGTGATTATGGATATAAAAGACATTGGACCCCTTTATGGAAAAGAATCAGGTATGAATTCTTTCATTCATTCATTCAATAATATTTATTGAGCACTTACTGTGTGCAGAGCACTGTACTAAGCGCTTGGGAAGTACAAGTTGGCAACATATAGAGACCGTTCCTACCCAACAACGGGCTCACAGTCTAGAAATGAATATTCTACACCTGAAAATTCATTTACATAATCAAGGCAATCAAAATTCATCATCAAATATAGTTCAAATTTATCACCTTTTTAAAAATTCAAATATTTACAAAATTATCTTTATATTGTGAGTTTCAATGTAATTTTGAGTAAAGACTTTTGTCTAATGGCTGTAGGGTTAGAATCACATTTTGGATACTCCAAATATTCAGACTATAAAATTTTATTCTGGGACTTTAGGTAAGGGAAATATGCCGATTTTATTTGAAAGGAAGAGTTGTGTTTTCCATCATAATTTATCTTCTTAATTTATCTCTTTATATTAAAAACTCCAGTTAAATATTAGGAGACTATTTTGCATTATGTCAAGTGATTCAGAGAGTAAGGTAGAAGATAGTCTATTTAATTAACAAAGCTTTTAAATGAGAAGCTTGAACATTGCTAATGAAATTTTTAATCTTTTTAATTATACTGAAAACCAATTCCTTCACTTGAAATTTCAAAAAATCCATGTTTTCCATAACATTAGTTTATTTTAACAAAATTTAAGCATTAATTATAATAAAAAAAATCATCTAAATTTTTATAACATCAGGGGTATAAATTCTCCCTCCTGTTCTACTGGAAAGAGCCCAGGCTCTGGGTTTCAGAAGACCTGGGCTCTATTTCTGGCTCCTCCAATTGTCTGCTATGTAAATAAGTCATTTAAACTTCTCTGGGCCTCCATTTTCTCTTCTGTAAAATCTAAAAATACCTATTTTCTCTCTTACTTTGACTGTAAATCCCATGTAGAATAGGAACCATGCCCAACCTGGTTGGATATTGTCTACCCTAGTGCTTAACAAGTGCTTAATGAATGAATTACTTGTTGCTGAATTGTACTTCCCAAGTGCTTAGTACAGTGCTCTGCAAACGGTAAACACACAATAAATATGATTGAATGAATGAATGCAACAGTAAGATTTGAATATGATAAAAGACTGACGATGTGCTCATTGAGACCATTTAATACCAGTTATCAATGATAGTATTCAGCAATACTGATATTCAGTGATAGGAATATATTTATATTAATGTCTGTCACCTCTCTAGACTGTGACCTTGCTGTGGGCAGGGAAAGTGTCCATTTATCGTTACACTGTATTCTCTCCAATCACTTTGTACATTGCTTTGCACAGTGTAAGTACTCAATAAATAGTATTTGAAGTGAAAATATACATCCTCAATCAATCAATGGTATTCATTAAGTGCTTACTAAACAAGGCACTTGGGAAAGTACAATACAAGAGAGTTGGTAGACACACTCCCTTCCCATAAGAAGCCTACTTGAAAATAGTATTTAGAATGTAAATCTTTGAGCAGATCCATATTTTTTAAAAGCTTAGACAGTTTAACATCAGGCACTGTCATATTATATTTCATTTAAACTCCATTTAGAATCAAATATCTCCTACATAATGAGGCAACTGCAGAACAATAAACAAATAATATTTAATCACATGTAAAATGCAGATAAGATAGAAATAGGCCTCATGTCTCTGATGTCACATTTTGACTATATTCGTCAAAGTATAGTACTCCTTAAGCACACATTAGAGAATAGTTGGGCTCATAATCCATTACATGACAGTTTCAAAGCTATAATTTACATGTCTATTTAAATTTATGCAAATCTCCAACAAGTTGAGACACATACTGTGCCATATCCATACCAATAAAAGAAAACAAATTATAAGTTATAAGATCAAGAGCAGGCTTAACTCTTCCTGTGTTACGGGCAGGTATGGTACAGCATATGGTTTTTTAAGATCAACTATTTTTGCAAGTCATGATAGGAGACCTACGGACCATTTGCTTATCACATAACTTCAAATGATTCCCATATAATCAGGAAAGTAAATAGTAGTGTATTCCAACTGATGTGACAGTCAATTAATATAAAAATAATGCACCAATAAAAGAAAAAAAGAAACAGTCTACAACTGAAATATATAAGGGCAAAACTAAAGGAGTAAAAGTGATGATTCTATGTTTTATATCTATCTTTAGCTCTGAATTCCTACTCTGACCCTGAAACATAATATAAGAGCATAAATATAGAGGAAATGTCATTACTGACTCAAGGCGATAGTTCATCCAGCCTTGAATTCAACATCTGTCAATGGCTACAAAAGATAATGGAGAGAACAATGCCATGTTCCCCTACTTGAAATGCTATATCTTGGTTTTGAATGTATTTTATATCATCCCCACAATCCTGTCTACTATTTTAACATGGATCACACAATCATAAAGTTTTCAAATTCCTCTTATTTTTGCCTGGAGAATTTCCTGTGGTAAATTCCAGTATGAAAAAGTGTTGTTTTTTTTTTCCATTTGTTTTGAACCTACCACCTTCAAGCTTCTGTGGATGCTTCTTATCCCGACATGGGATTTAGTGAACAATTTCATGATTCGCCTGTCCACCTCCTATGTGATTTTAGAAACCCCAAACATGCCTCCTCTCGGTTTTTATCTTTGCAAACAAGAATGTGATATTTTAGCCCAATATGCACATGCTCTTGATCACTTTGCCTTTCCTGGATAATAAGCTCTAGACACAATGTTCTATATGCAAATATACATGGATTGACTAGTGGAAAAATTACATCTTTTGATTCATTTTCTATATATTTTCTGTTCCTTTACATTTCCTCATTCTTTTAGACTGACAGTGTACAGTGAAACAAAACTGTTTCGATCAGCACTCCTCAAAAGATGCATGAGCTAGTGAATAGAGCACAGACCTGGGAGTTGGGAAGATCGTGGTTTTTAACCTGGCTCCATCTATTGTCTGCTGTGTGACCTGGGGCTTAACTTCTCTGTGCCTCAGTTACCCCATCTGTAAAATGGGGACTGTGAAGTTCAGATAGTACAACATGAACTGTGTCCAACCTGATTAGCTAACACATACCATAAAAAAAAAGAAAGCAAAACCCCTGGGGGTTGCCCATTAATCTCCACATGAAGCAGAAACTCTTTACCTTCAGCTATAAAGCACCCAAAATATCTCTTTCCACTGCTTAGACTCACTTCTCTCCCACTATGGCCCAACCCACACATTCTGTTACTCTAACACCAACCTATTGACTGTACATCATTCATCCTGCAACCATGATCTATGTTCACATTCTCTCTGGGGCCTGAATCTCCTTCCACCTCCATATCCCACCCTGTCCATCTACAAAATCCTACCAAAATCTTATCTCCACCAGGAATCCTTCAAATTAAAAATGAATTGTCATATCCTACAAAATATTCACTATTAAAATTAATCAGGGTTTTAAATTTGATCCAATTGTCAAAACATAGAATAATCTACTTTTTTTTTTTTTTTTTTTACCATTTCTGGACTTGTGGAAACTTGAAATATCCTTTTGAAAATGCCCTCACATGTCTATGTGAAATATAGACTTCTAAAGTTCATTGTTCTCACCATCCATACAGCATCACATAATAGCTCGTCACTGGGAAAGGGTGACCTGCATTCACCCCACCATCTTTAGACAAAGGCCACCTCAGGATGTGGGCAGCTGAATTCCTTGCTTCTCCCCCACCCCTAAATTTACTTATTTCCCCTTTGCCTATCCACCTTCACATCAAACAAAAACTCCTCACTAATGGCTGTTAAGCATTAAATCACCTTGCTCCCACCTACCTCTCCTTTCTATTCTCCTACTACAACCCAGCTTGCACAGTTCGTTCCTCTAATGCTAACCCTCTCACAGTACCTCGATTTCTTCTATCTCGCCGCCAGCCTCTTGCCCACATCCTTCCTCTGTTCTGGAATGCTCTCCTTCCTCAAATCCAACAGACAATTACTCTTCCTCCCCTCAAAGCTTTATTGAAGACATATCTCCTCCAAGAGCCTTCCTTAAGGCCTCCTTTCGTCT
Organism: Tachyglossus aculeatus; assembly: GCF_015852505.1. NCBI lineage: Eukaryota > Metazoa > Chordata > Mammalia > Monotremata > Tachyglossidae > Tachyglossus > Tachyglossus aculeatus. The sequence continues at coordinate 28,099,189 of NC_052079.1, read as the reverse complement.
TCTTCCACTCTCTTCTGATTCATCCTGACTTGCTCCCTTTATTCAGTCCCCCCTCCCATCCCCACAACACATATCTATAATTTACTTATTCATATTAATGTCTGTCTCCCCCACCAGACTTTAAGCTCACTGTAGGCAGGGAATAAATCTGTTTATTGTTCTAGTGTACTCTCCCAAGCCCTTAGTAAAATACTCTGCCCACAGTAAGCACTCAATAAATACGATAGAAGGAATGAATGAATTTTTCTGTGGGTCACTTTCATCACAACTTTCATCACAACTGAGAAGTGCCACGAATTAATTTGAAATTTATGAAGCAGACAACAGAACACCAAAGTTCCCCTTTCTCCAATCCCTTCTGCCCTTCAGGTTTGCTGCTACCCAAGTTAAGATCAGATGAGCCACTGTTTCTGGATGCTTTGAAGGGAAAAAATACACATTAATCAATGCTATCTTTTGAACACTTATTGGATGAATAATTGTAATAAACACTTAGCACTGTACTAAACTAGTAAGTATCTAATTACTGTAAATAGCCTTCAGCAAGAGAATGAGTTCAAAGGATAGGAAAAGTAACTGAAGGAGGAAGTGATTCTACCTCTGTCACCTAGAGCCAGAAGTAGGGGGAGCTATGGTTTGTGGAATGGCTTCATGAGATTATTGATGACTTCACTCTGGAAAGTGGCTGCATAAATCAGCGGAGAGCTTGTAAATATTAAAATCAGAAGCTTTTCCTTCAGGAGAATGAGATTGGGACCGCTTATGTACCTTGACAAGGCAATGAAATTAGCAAAAATAAGGGTAATCCTGTACCCGGTCAACCAGAGGACAGGATGGTTTAGTGGATAGGCCACGGGCCCGGGAGTCAGAAGGTCATGGATTCTAATCCTGGCTCCACTACATGCCTGCTGTGTGACCTTGGACAAGTCACTTCATTTCTCTGGGCTTTGGTTACCTCATCTGTAAAATGGGGATTAAGAGTGTAAACTCTATGTGGGGCAGGGATTGTGTCCAACCTAACTTGTATCTACTCCAGTGCTTAGAACAGTGCTTGGCACATAGGAAGCCTTTAACAAGTGCAATCATTATTATTATGACATGAAGATATTGTCCAAGGCCCCTTTTGCTACCTCTGCATAGGTGAGACAGGAGACACCTAGATTAGCAACTATGTTTTCCCCCTCATTCTGTAAATAACATTTAAATTCTCCCAGTATTTTTGATAGAATGCTTGAATTTGTATTTTCATTTTTTATGTTTCACATTTAAAAAAAATTTTTTATAGTGTCAAGTGCTTACTTTGTGCTGGGCACTGTTCTAAGCACTGGGGTAGATATGAGTTAATCAGGCTAGACACAGTCCCTATCCCACAGTCTTAATCCCTGTTTTACAGATGAGGTAACTGAGGCACAGAGAAGCTAAGTCATTTGCCCAAGGTCACACAGCAGACAAATGGCAGAGCTGGAATTAATACCCAGGTTCTTCTAACCCCCAGGCCCATGCTCTATCCACAAGTACATACTACTCTCTATTTGAATGGATTTTCCCAAATGGTATGCTTGCTAAAGTAATAATACAAATAAGTTAAATGTGTATTAGTTCTTTCAGTAATTATCTAAAAACAATAGTAGTTGTGGTATTTGTTAAGCACTACTAAGTGCCAGGCATTTTACTACATGGTGGGGTAGATACAAGAATATCAGGTAGCACACTGTCCCTCTCTTGCATTGGGTTCACACTCTAGCAGAAGAGTGAATGAGTATTTAATCCCCATTTTATAGATGAGAAGACTGAGCCCCAGAGAAATTAGGTGACTTGTCCAAGGTCGCAGCAGGCATGTGCAGTGTTGGGAGTAGAATCCTGATCCTCTGACTAGGTCTCTTGCTCTCCTTAGGTATCAGGAATGTGTCCTGAAGCGTATTTTTCTTGACTTTTTTTTATTGGAAACCAATAAACTTGGTTTTAAGTTGTCTTTTATATTTGCCTTACATTTAGGGCCCTCACTCAAATTCCTTTTTTCTTCAAGTAATTTCTTTTCTCCATTTAATAGCTTAACTTTCATATCAACATATTAAAATTAGTCACCAACTTTTCATGCATATAAATTTGATTTTCCTAGATGTTTTTCTTCCTAGAGTTTAAACATCCTAAATGTTATTGATGGTAATCCAATTAATCACTTTATTTCAAGAGTCATCCTCTGTAATTGTACTCCCTAAATACACAAATGCCTTGATTTTTCACACACCCTCAACCACAAGCTTGATTAATATGCCATAAATAGTATTTTGACTTTTTCGGGTTCTTGAAATATGACAAGTATAAGTACTGGGAAGGTTTAAACATTGCGTTATTTTACTGGGTCCTGGAACCTGTGAAACTGACAGAACTCTCTGAAAACATCCTGAAATGTCCTAATATAGTTCCTCGAGATGCGTCTCATCCTGCCTTATGCAGAGCATGCAAAATTAGAAACCTTTTCTCATATAATATTTGTAACAAGCATGTTTGAAGCATATTTACAATCAAGATTTTATTAAGATGCCTTGGATGCCTAAGCGAAGCACTTGAACTCTTTAAGGACAGTAAGGCACCAGTGGCTGCTATAGGGTTGTTTCAGTGCATTAAATCATATGCCAGTGTGGTTTCTTAACTATTTCAAGCCACTTTAGGCACTGAGGAAATGGGGCTCCCCGAATTAATTATGTCACTGGAGAATGCCAATCTACCAATTACTTTGAGGACGTTGCAAGACACTTCTAGCCTTGCACTCCATTGCTTAGTTTGATACAAATTTATCAACTTTAGCCTGCTTTAAAAGTAAATCCAGTCCTAGAAAAGGATATTAAAGCTATTACTTCATAGACAGTGAAACTTAGTTGAACAACACTTACTGTCATAGCAATTGTCCCCCATCACAAAATGCTCCTGTCGGGCTCAATGTTCTCCTTTACTTATGCCAGGGATCCACACTAAAATCCTTAAGAGCTGTGGAAGAAAGGCTGTTTTCCTCCATTCCCTCCCTAATTTCTCAGGTTGTCTGATTTACACTCCTGCCTTCACCATTTCTTTTCACTGTATGAAGCAGATGAGAGCCAGAGTGAAAAGTGTTGGAGGGGAGTGACTCGGCACTCTACTGAAAAATGAACTGTAATCGGGATAAGTCTCTAACCGCTCACAATGACCCTGCCTGGAAGTTAGGAGACAAGTAGGTGCCCACATAGTTGTCCCTAAAGGCATTGTCCAGAATCAATCAATCAATCATATTTATTGAGCGCTTACTGTGTGCAGAGCACTGTACTAAGCGCTTGGGAAGTACAAGTTGGCAACACATAGAGATGGTCCCTACCCAACAGTAATGCATTCCCCCCACCCACATGTATGTCTCAAACTGTGTGCCTACAAAGTTATGAAACTGTAGTCTCTCCTTTATGAAGGGGGAAACGCAGGATGATATTGTTGCCTATGACAAATCTACAAAGCAATGGACCTGACTCTAAAAATGTTTTGTGGGACTCCAGATGCGAGAGTGTTTCAATCTAATCCAATACTAATCAATTTACTACTTTGATGCTAATATTTGAGTATCTTATTACAATGCTTCGTTTTTTAAGATACCAGTATCTCAGTAACGACCCTCTAGAAAAGTCCAAGTAGCAACGATGGCAAAAATAATCTAAGAGGGTTTCATCTTTAACACACCCTCTCCCCTCGGTCCCAATATCATTTTCTACCAACTGTTAGGGGAATTTGTACTGAATCATTTTATGCTGTTATAGTTTTAGGGGGAATATTTGAGTCACATGTGCCCTGTATGGAATATCTTTAAAATGCACATTTTTACTAGAAAAGTCTATTGGGAATAGTATGCCTTTCTGTTACTGCTACAGTGCCAATGTTGAATAAAACCTGATTCTCTTAATTACATTAAAATATCTCCCAGAATATTCCTTTAGTGCTAACCTTCTCACTGTGCCTCAGTCTTGCCTCTCTCACCACCAACCTCTGACCCACATCCTGCCTCTGGCCTGGAATGCCCTCCCTCCTCAAACACAAGGGACAATTACTCTCTCACCTTTCAAGGCCTTATAGAAGGCACATCTCCTCCAAGAGGGCTCCACTTTCCTCTTCTCCCATTCCTTTCTGCCTTGCCCTGACTTGCTCCCTGTGTTCCTCCCCGCTGCCAGCCCACAGCACTTATATACATATCTGTAATTTATTTATTTGTATTGATATTTGCTTCCTCCCTCTAGACTGTAAGCTCATTTGTGGGCAGGGAATGCATCCGTTTATTGTTGTATTCTACTTTCCCAAGCTCTGAGTAATGCAGTTTGCACATAGTAAGTGCTCAATAATATGATTGAATAATAATAATAATAGTATTTGTTAAGCACTTACTATATACAAAGCACTGTTCTAAGCACTGAGGGGGATACAAGGTGATCAGGTTGTCCCACCTGGGCTCACAGTCTTAATCCCCATTTTACAGATGAGGTAACTGAGGCACAGAGCAGCGAAGTGACTTCCCAAGGTCACAGAGCTGACAAGTGGTGGAGCCGGGATTAGAACCCATGACCTTTGACTCCCAAGCCTGTGCTCTTTCCACTGAGCCATGCTGCTTCTCTTGAATGAGTTTAAAGAAGAAAAATATAATATAAATATAATAAATAATAACCTAGAAGTCTGATTAAAAATAAATTCAAGATTACAGTTTTTTACCTTGTTTCCAGAAAATCAATATCTGAAAACATGTGGGTTCAATCTCCCAATTTTCCATAACTTCCAATTTAACCCAAAATTTTCAGGAAAAATGAAAGTAGTTAAAGAAAACCCTAAACAAAGAAGTATTTCTCCCTTTAAACGATTCTCTTCCCCTTCCCTATTTGAAACCACTGTTTTCTCAGTAAATATGTTGCTAACATGAAAAAGTCTTTCAAACTCCACTGTGGTTTAGGAAAAACAATGTCAAATCCCATAAAAAAGGGATTAATTAGCTCAGGCCGGGTGCAAACAAAAAGTTCAGTTACTTGTTTAAGGACATTGTTCTCTAGCTATCAATAATACTCCAGTCCAAGAAAGGACAGTGTAAAATATATCTGCATAAAAAAATAAACCCATGTTTACAGAGTAAATCATAAAGCCCCAGAGCCCTTCATTAACAGTAAAGCTCAATCTTTAAATACTGTTGTAGATGTTACAGAAATGTATTCAAAAGCCTTTAGGATAAATAGATCCTTTACATATGGTAACTTTGCAGAAAAAAACCCATATACAATATATTATATTATCCAGGATATTGGTGAAGGAAGGTGTGCGTGAGTCAATTGCATCTGATGAAGAGAGTCCAAGTTGAAGTGCTGTAAGGCCACTGGGAGGGGCCTTCATAGAGGAGAATGAGATCTTGTGAGAACAACTGTTGCTAATCATATTATCCCACACTAACCAAGACACCTGTTCTATAACTTCTAGAGAAAGTTTGTGCCATTGCTGAAACTGTTGTCCTGCTGAGTGAAGTAACTACTACAAAAAAATCAGTTGTCTAAGATTGCTAGCTAGTACATTCTAGAGAAAAAGGTTTTCACCATATATAAGTGAATTCATATTTTTGGAGGGTTTTTCCCCCCTCCCACTATGGGGGCTCCCCCAAACTCTGACATTACATCATTGAATGATTAAGATAGCAAGGGAGGGTATGCTTTTGCACTTTCAGGTGGAATTATACTGGAAAAAAATCTTTAATATAAAGTAATCATTAATTAAATCCCATGGAGTAGTGAAATTTTAAAATGGTATGCCTAGGGTATTTTTTTTTCTTTGAAAGGCAGAATTTGATTTAACTACCAATGTGACTATTTTCATTCTTCCTCTCCAGAAGTGGAAAACATTCCAATAGGGCAAAGTCCAGAGAATCATACATGAACCAACAGAGTTGCCCAAATTTTGTATATTTAATCTTATCTCTATGACAATGAATTAAGAAAAGGGGAAGTATAATTTGGGAGGGTCAATGTAATCATAGCTATATTACCCTATAGAGCATTAAAGTAACAAGATCCCAAAGAACATAACAGAGAAGCAGCATTGCTTAGTGGATAGAACATGGGCCTGGGAGACAGAAGGTGATGGGTTCTAATTCCAGCTCCCCTACTTGTCTGCTGTGTGACCTTGGGCAAGTCACTTCACTTCTCAATTGCCTCATCTATAAAATGGGGATTGAGACAGTGAGCCCCATGTGGGACAGAGACTGTATCCAACCTGATTTTCTTGTATCCACTTCAGCCCTTAGTAATGTGCCTGCCACATAGTAAGTGCTTAACAAATACTGCTGCTATTATTATTATTATTATTATTATGTCTTCTCTGATACAAGGGTTTATCTGGCTTCCAGCACCTAATTTTAGAAACACAAAAATCAAATGGATTGGCAAAACTAACCTGACCCCACGGGAAGACAATTAGAATAGCCCTGGAGTCTGGTTAGTTGTTTTGCATTTTATTGCAGCTATTCCATCCAAGCAACTGTCACTTTTAGAAATGGCTCGTTAAAAGTCAGCTGCTTGACAATAAAAACTAATTAAACACACTCTTCAACAAGCTTAAGTCCTGGAGAATTTTTAAATCGTGCTTCCCATTTCTGAGAAAACATAATGAAGAGCCAGTTTACAACATAGTAAATTAAATAGGTTGTGGTGTGACAATGACAAATATAGCTCTCAGTTAGACAAAACAATCACCTTCAGGGAATTTAAGGTAATAAGTATAATAAGTACATTTGCTAGTTAATTCTACACTTTTTTTCTGTTATAAATCACAGTTACATATTGGTAGTCATATTTATCAGTTTGTGACTAACGGACCACCTTTCTCCAAACTAGGTAGGACAGTACCAGATTCTGTCATTCCATTCTCCGTAACATCCTAACACCTCCAAACTCCATCCTTTTTGGGTATCCTCTGACTCCTTGTCTTTATCACTATTCGGCTCTTCCTCTACCTCTCCATGAGGTCCTCTTGTTCTCTCACTCTCACTGTCCAGCCTCGTTAGTCCTTTTCAGCAGACTTCTGTCCCATTTTAAAATCTCCAAAATGTAGTCAGTTTACTTGTGATTCAACGTTTGTCCCATATTAAGCATTTTGACAGTGTCTCACCTCTAGAAATTAACATAGTCACCTCTGTCAGCTAAAACTGGAATCTTATCTTACTGCCAAAATATTTCCAGGTAGGGCTGCTGAGCTCCTACACTGGAAAAACCCTTTCCGCCCAGTACATTTTGTTAAGCACTTAACTATGTGTCAGAACTGTACTAAGTGCTTAATCAATGAGAAGACATAGCCCCCGCCCCTTTAACTATAATAACAATAATAATAATAATAATGTTGGTATTTGTTAAGCGCTTACTATGTGCCAAGCACTGTTCTAAGTACTGGGGTAAGATACAAGGTAATCAGGTTGCCCCACGTGGGGCTCACCGACTTAATCCCCATTTTACAGATGAGGCAACTGAAACACAAAGTCAAGTGACTTGCCCAAAGTCACACAGCTGATGTGGCAGAGCTGGGATTAGAATCCACGACCTCTGACTCCCAAGCCCGGGCTCTTTCCACTAAACCACGCTGCTTCTCTAGTGCCTCTAATTAGGTTTTAGATTATCAAGTATTCAATCAATGGTATTTACTGAGTGTTTACTGAGAACACAGCACTGTACTAAACACTTGGGAGAGTGCAAATGATCTATTTAATAACTGTGGTACTTGTTAAGTGCTTATTTTGTGCCAGGCACCATACTAAGCTATGGGGTGGATACAAGATAATCGGGTTGGACACAGTCCCTGTCCCACGTGGGGCTCACAGTCTCAATCCCTATTTTACAGATGAGGTACCTAAGGGACAGAGAAGTGAAGTAATTTGCCCAAGGTCACACAGCAGACACAAGTGACAGAGCTGGGATTAGAACCCATGATCTTCTGACTTCTAGGCTATCTGAAAGTGTAGTGAAAGATGAGGTAAGACACAACATTAAAAAAGTATACCCAGGACTCCTTCAATTTATGTGTTGCTTTCTTGTAAGAACCCGGGGCACGTTTTGACACCACAATCTTCCTCACAACTGTTTCATGTTGCATCCAGACAGGTTCAAGAAGGTGAAAGACTGCCTCCTAATTCTGCCATCGCATTCCAGCAAAAATATAAAAGAAAAAAATGTTCCTGAGGAACTGAGACTTGGAGCTGCTGGCTAAACATCTGTGCAATTTGCGTGTATCCTAGCAATATTATTATTATTATAAACAACACCATCATCCTTCCTGTCTCCCAAGCACATAACCTTGGTGTTATCCTTGACTCCTCTCTCTCATTCAACCCACAAAGTCAATCCATCACTAAATCCTGTCAGTTTGGCCTTCACAACACTAAAATCTGCTACCATGTTAATCCAATCACTTATCCTACTCCACCTGGATTACTGTTTCAGCTTCCTTGCTAACCTCCCAGCCTCCTCTCTCTCCCCAATCCAGTCCTTACTTCACTCTGCTGCCTGGATTATTTTTCTACAAAAACATTCAGGCCATGTTTGCCAACTCCTCAAAAAGCTCCAGTGGTTGTCCATCAACCTCTACATCAAACAGAAACTCATATTCCAACTTCTAACTGAATTGTACCCATTCCCCCAAGTTCTTTTATTTAGGCGGGAGGGAATATCAAATGCAATAATTTCCATATATGCATGTATCTATGTTCATATGTGTACATAGATAAGCAGCAGCATGAGCTAGTGATTAGAACATAGGCCTGGGAGTTAGAAGGTCATGAGGTCTAATTCTGGCCCTGCCACCTGTCACCTAAGTGACCTTGGGCAAGTCACTTAACTTCTCTGTGCTTCAGTTCCCACATCTGTAAAATTACAATAAAGACAGTGAACCCCATGTGGGTCAGGGACTGTGTCCAACCCAGTGATCTATCCCAGAGCTTAGAATAGTGCCTGGCACATAGTAAGTGCTTAACAAATATGATAATAATTATATACATATATATAATATGACCTATATCATATAATTCATAACCAGTTCTGGATTATAGCACTTATAACCAATTATATTAAGGATGGAACCAACAATTTTGTATTGTAAATGTGCCCCCAATGTCATGAATATTATATTTCATAAAATATCATTAAGATTTGCACCTGTAGAAGAAAAATATGAGACCAATGCAAACTCTAATTTTTACTTGTCACAGTTAGATTTGCGCTGATTCAATTTTAAATCATAATTCTTCATAGAAAAGAATCATAATTATCAAGTAAATACACTTGAATTTCCTATCAAGGCTTCAATTTATTTAAGTTTTCTACTTGGCATTTTCAGATAACACAAAACTAAAAAAAATACCATCTCAGAGCAGTTAAATTTGGTGTTGTCTCAGCACATTTTTTTTAAACAAATGCATTTTTCTATTCAGATAACACCCTAGAACTGAATGATCACAATCTGAAGCTGTGTTATAAACTATTTGCTGATGCAGCTCAGAATCTGTAAACTCCACCCATCATTACATTTAATCACTGCAGAGAAGGCTGTTTCTTCCCTTCTCCCTGCCTCCACTCCATCACTTTCAAATTAACAGCTTGCAAGCCAAGATCCCCTCTGAGATTTGGGAAGGAGGCATCCCAGATAGGGTGGGGGTATAAGGATTGGAGCACTCCATTCTATCCTGATTCTGTGCTGCTTTCAATCAATCAATCAATCAATCGTATTTATTGAGCGCTTACTATGTGCAGAGCACTGTACTAAGCGCTTGGGAAGTACAAATTGGCATCACATAGAGACAGTCCCTACCCGATAGTGGGCTCACAGTCTAAAAGGGGGAGACAGAGAACAGAACCAAACATACCAACAAAATAAAATAAGTAGGATAGAAATGTACAAGTAAAATAAATAAATAAATAAATAAACAGAGTAATAAATATGTACAACCATATATACATATATACAGGTGCTGTGGGGAGGGGAAGGCGGTAAGGCGGGGGGATGGAGGGGTGAGAGGGAGAGGAAGGAGGGGCTCAGTCTGGGAAAGCCTCCTGGAGGAGGTGAGCTCTCAGCAGGGCCTTGAAGGGAGGAAGAGAGCTAGCTTGGCGGATGGGCAGAGGGAGGGCATTCCAGGCCCGGGGGATGACGTGGGCCGGGGGTCGATGGCGGGACAGGCGAGAGCGAGGTACAGTGAGGAGATTAGTGGTGGAGGAGCGGAGGGTGCGGGCTGGGCAGTAGAAGGAGAGAAGGGAGGTGAGGTAGGAGGGGGCGAGGTGATGGAGAGCCTTGAAGCCCAGGGTGAGGAGTTTCTGCCTGATGCGCAGATTGATCGGTAGCCATTGGAGGTTTTTGAGGAGGGGAGTGATATGTCCAGAGCGTTTCTGGACAAAGATAATCCGGGCAGCAGCATGAAGTATGGATTGAAGTGGAGAGAGACACGAGGATGGGAGATCAGAGAGAAGGCTAGTGCAGTAGTCCAGACGGGATAGGATGAGAGCTTGAATTAGCAGGGTAGCGGTTTGGATGGAGAGGAAAGGGCGGATCTTGGCAGTGTTGCGGAGCTGAGACCGGCAGGTTTTGGTGACGGCTTGGATGTGAGTGGTGAATGAGAGAGCGGAGTCGAGGATGACACCAAGGTTGCGGGCTTGTGAGACGGGAAGGATGGTAGTGCCGTCAACAGAGATGGGAAAGTCAGGGAGAGGACAAGGTTTGGGAGGGAAGACAAGGAGCTCAGTCTTCGACATGTTGAGCTTTAGGTGGCGGGCGGACATCCAGATGGAGATGTCCTGAAGGCAGGAGGAGATGGGAGCCTGGAGGGAGGGGGAGAGAGCAGGGGCAGAGATGTAGATCTCTGAGATGTAGATGTAGATCACTTTCGACCAAAGTGCTAGAAACCTGTTTAGTTGCTCCTCACTAGCCACTTTGCATTATGCTTCCTCCCCAGCCCCAAGGCTGTACTACTTGCAGGAAGTAATTGCTGTTGCTCACCACAGCGGGACATGCCCTTGGGCTAAAGTGTCCTGTCTGGCCTCATAGTGAGGGAAGGTGATGGGACATATATAGAGTGCCCAAAGGAAGGAACTTATAGTTGAGCTGACAGAGACCAGCAAGAGGGAATGTAGCCAGGTGAAACTGAACCAGCTTGCCACAAAATAGGACTCAGGGACCCCCTAACATTTTCCTACCCCTTTCTGATTGGAAACAGCATGGTATACACGGTACAAGTTCCTGGTATATTGCAAATACAGAGTAGGTGAAGAGACACGTGGCTCAGTGGAAAGGCACAGGATTGGGAATCAGAGGTCATGGGTTCTAATCCTGGTTCCGCCACTTGTCAGCTGTGTGACTTTGGGCAAGTCACAACTTCTCTATGCCTCAGTTACCTCATCTGTAAAATGGGGGTTAAGACTGTGACCCCACATAGGACAACCTGATAACCTTGTATCCCCCTCAGCGCTTAGAACAGTGCTTTGCATATAGTAAGCACTTAATACCATCATTATTATCATTATTACTATGTAGGTGGCCCTGTTGGGTGCACAGGTCTCTATAAAGTCCCCAGGAATACTCAAAAGGAAAGGAGTAGGGGAGGTGGCAGAAGAGAGAGACATGTAGTCTACTTTTTGATTAATAATCAGGGTACTTATTAAGTGCTTCCTAAGTGCCAAGCACTGTTCTAAGCACTGGGGTAGATACAAGTTAATCGGGTTGGACACAGTCCCTATCCCACATGGGTTCACACTGTTAATCCCCATTTACAGGTGAGGTACCTGAGGCACAGAAAAGTGAAATGACTTGCCCAAGGTCACTCAGAAGTCATATGGCAGAGCTGGGATTAGACCTCAATTGCCTGCTGGGGCTGTCATCCCTTTGGCTTTAGATCAGGATACTAACAAATTTATTTTTGCTTATGGAAAAATACATATCCCACAATATGATGATTCACACTACACTCACGTTTTCAACAAACATGTTACATGCATATCCTAGGCACGTCTCCCCTGATTTATAGTCTTCTTAGAAAGAGGAAGACTCCCAGGGCTATTTGATCCTCTAGACTGTCAGCTCATTGTGAGCAGGGTACACGTCTACCAGCTCTGTTGTATTAAAGCAATTAGTACAGTGCACTGCACACAGTGAGTGTTCAATATATATGGTTGATGTATTGGGTATGGGCTGGCTCTCCAGAAGCAGCCTCATCCTGGGTGAATCACTGAGGAAATTATTATTTATTGTCCATTCAAAACACATATCCATTCAAAACACAAACAACTTGCGCTTCCCAAGCGCTTAGTATAGTGCTCTGAACACAGTAAGTGCTCAATGAATACGATTGAATGAATGAATGAATATGCAATCTCTTGGTTCTGCCTTCACAACATCATTAAAACCATACCATTCCTCTCCATCCAAACTGTACTCTGCTGATCCAAGCACTTATCCTATCCTACCTTGACTACAGGCTGATACTGACCTCCCAGTCTCCTGTCACATCCAACTCCAGTCCATATTTCACTAAAAAATAAATAAATTTTGAAAAAGGGTCAGTCTATGCTTCTCCACTCGTCAGGAACTATTGTGATTGCTCTTCCATCTCTGCATCAAACAGAAACTCCTGACTACTGACTTTAAAGCATTCAATCAGTTTCAATCCTATCCCACCTCATTGATTTCTTAATACAGCCTAGCATGCTTACTTCACTTCTCTGATGCCAACCTATTTACTGTACTTCAGTCACATCTATTTTTGACACTGACCCCTCACTGGTGCCCTGCCTTTGGGCTAGAACTCCCTCACCCCTCTCTTTAACTTTGTTATATTGTACTCTCCCACATGCTTAGTACAGTGCACTGCACACAATAAAGACCTCAATAGATATGATGGCCGATGGATTCATTATTCTCTCAGGTTCAGGTCACCCAGACTTGCTTCTCTGTCTTCTCCTGATCCGTAATGGCTAGATGTTCACCTTCCTAACATTTAGAAAGCTCGGAAGACTTCAGCAATCTGTAGATGTAAGCTCCTTGTGGACAGGTACATTGCCTGCCAATTCTTTTGTATTATACCTTCCCAAGGAATTAGTAGAATGTGCTGGACACAGTAAGTGCTCAATAAATACCACTGAATGATTGGTACCTGGAATACGATCTGTTTTAGCTACTTAAATGGGAATGTTCATTTTGATATGTTGCTGTTCATAATTCATTCTCCTTGTTCTCTGTCTGTCTTCCTCCATGTTGATTGTAAATCTCTTGGAGCTCAGGGATTGTGATTACCTAGTATGTACCCCGGCACTTAGTATGAGCTTAGTAATTGCCAAACCTAACTATTATTAGTTTCTAGGAGGCAAGTCTTTCATTAGAACATGTATTCAAGATCAAACTGCTAAACTTGCTCAAAATTCATATTTCTAAATAAGTAGAGGTAAATGAAGCAAAGAGGAGAACAGTAAACAATTACCTCATCCTATGTATAGCTTTCAAATAAACTTACATGTTTAGGTAATGACCAAGTAATTCATTTGGCATCAATACTGTGTATGACTAAGAGTAGCTCTGCCAGTTTTTCCTTGAATATATTATTTCAATCCCATATCTTGATAGCAATCTCCTGCCTAATGAGATATATAAAAGTTCATCCAAGACACTCAATTGAAGAACAAGCCATTTAAATTAGCAGTGATTGTTCAGGCTTTTCCAAAAATATGACAGAATATCAATTATCAAACTGCTGGTTGCTAGGAGAGGAAATTTTGTGGCAAGGGAAAATTTATATTGGGCACATAAAATTCAAAATTTTCTTCCATAAACACCCAAAATGTTCCACTCCCATGATTTAATACATTGCTAATCAAATAGATCAGCGCAGTTGCTGAGTGCACTGTGTAATTAGAAGGAACTCAGTAGTTAGAATAGGTCAAGAGCATTGGTCTTACATTTGCAAAAAATACCAAGGATGGCTACCATTCTATACTGAACATTTTCCTTCCTACTTGTGATACATGTCATCAGATCCTGCTCATTTAAATGGATTCAGTTTGCTGTTTCTTGTTTCAAAATTATTTCTTTCCCTAGTATAGTTGGCTTAGCAACCTCAAGTTACAAGTGGGATGTGCTCTGGTCAACTGTTTCCCTTTGATATTTTTTTCGTAAAGACAGTCGTGAACACTAGAAATCCTGTCATCTGTTATCTTCTTCTATCAGGTAGAATGCATTTTCTCTGAATTTGTTCTTTTACCTAGAGTAATTGAAAAATCTCTTTACTCTCCCCACTTGACTCTACTTCTTCCTACCCTTCTATTTCTCAGTCTGCTGCTGAGTAGCAGCCTGGCGTAGTGGAAAGAGCATGGGCTTGAGAGTCAGATGACGTGGGTTCGAATCCCAGCTCTACCACTTCTCCGTTCTGTGACCTTGGGCAAACACTTAACTTCTCTGTGCCTCAGTTACCTCATCTGTAAAATGGGGATGAAGACTGTGTGAGCCCCACATGAGACAACCTGATTACCTTGAATCTACCCCAGCATTTAGAATAGTGCTTGGCACATAGTAAGTGCTTAATAAATACCATTATTATTATTATTAGAATCTCCAGTAGTTGTCCATCCACCTCTGTATCAAACAGAAACTCCTAAAAATCAGCCATTTGTAATTAGCACTTATCAGCTCACCCTCTGCTACCTTACCCTCACTGATTTCCTATTACAACTCAGCCTCCATCTCGCCACTGACCGTTAGCTCCCCTCCTCTCTATGGCCCGAAACTCCCTCACCTTTCATATCCAACAGGCTACTAGTCCCTGCACATTTAAAGTCCTATTAAGATTATATCCAAGAAGCCTTCCCCAATTAAGCCCCCCTGCTTTTTTCTTACTTCCTATCCTGAGTCACCTAGACACTTGAATCTGTACTCTTTAAACACTTTATATTCATCCCACCCTCAGCCCATGGCATAGATCTGTGATTTATATGTTTATATTCGTGTCTCTCTCCCCCTGTCGACTGTAAGCTCCTTGTTGGCAGGGAAGTTGTCCATTAAACTATGTTCATTCATTCATTCAATCGTATTTATTGAGCTTACTGTGTGCAAAGTACTGTACTAAGCACTTGGATGTTGTATTGCATCCTCCCAAGCACTTAATACAGTCCTCTGCACACAGTGAACACTCACTGATGGAATGACTGATTGACTGATTGATTTTTTTCATATGCTATGCTAGTTATGTTTTTCTGGATTCTGGCTGAGCAATTCTTGTTCTATTTTTCAGGTCTAATTATCTTTGTGCAGAAACGCCCTGGGCATGTTACTCCCCTCCTCAAAAATCTCCAGTGGCTGCCTGTCAACCTACGAATCAAGCAAAAACTCCTCACTCTCGGCTTCAAGGCTCTCCATCACCTCATCCCCTTTTACCTCACCTCCCTTCTCTCCTTCTACAGCCCAGCCCGCACCCTCCGCTCCTCTGCCACTATCCTCATTGTACTACGTTCCCGCCTGTCCCACCAGCGACCCCGGCCCACGTCCTTCTCTTGGCCTGGAAGCCCTTCCTCCACACATCCGCCAAACTAGCTCTCTTCCACCCTTCAAAGCCCAAGAGCTCACCTCCTCCAGGAGGCCTTCCCAGATTGAGCCCCCTTTTTCCTCTCCTCCTCCTCATCCCTCTCTGCCCTACCTCCTTCCCCTCCCCACAGCACTTGTATATATTTGTACAGATTTATTACTCTATTTTACTTGTACGTATTTACTATTCTATTTATTTTGTTCATGATGTGCGTATAGCTTTAATTCTACTTGTTCAGACTATTTTGACACTTGTCTACATGTTTTGTTTTGTTGTCTGTCTCCCCCTTCCAGACTGCGAGCCCGTTGTTGGGTAGGGACCTCTCTATATGTTGCCGACTTGTACTTCCCAAGCACTTAGTACAGTGCTCTGCACACAGTAAGAGCTCAATAAATATGATTGAATTAATGAATGAATGAATAATTGCAGTTTTTCTCTTTAGACACTTTGAGGGAGTCTAGCTTTACTTACTTGGCTTCCTGTGACCATCTTTCTAAGCACTTTTATGGTTTGTTGTATGCTTTCATAACTGTGTTCTCCTAGAAGCATCAATTTCCTTTTTCAAATTTTTCCCTCAGACTTTCTTTTCTGTGGGGTTCTCTCTCCTAATGAAGCTGGTATGTTAAAATTTGAATTTCTAAAGTCCATTTGCTTTATTTTGTTGAATTAGCTCTCCCCCCATCATTACTTTTACCAAGGATTTTTATCCATTTGGACTATTTCTTTCATTTCTAAAAAACTAATTGTAAAGATTATTTGTTCCTGTGGTTTTCTTGGGTAATGCCATTTAATACTGGTGATAGGCTTCCATAAAATTGATCAATTGGGTATAAAATATACTGAATACTTCCCACATCTTTCTCCAGTTTTCCAACCTATCTGCTAAGAAAAACAATTCAGTAAACACTCGACTATTCTCTGACTACAAACCCTTTACCTGCCTTTTGGAAAAAACGCCCTGAAAAACTGTCCTCTTGACAGATCTCTTGAGCTCTTTCATTTATCCCATGTTACTATGCCCCATCTGGTATTCATACCCAGATACACAAATTCACAACCTTAGCTCCACCCTCTCCCCTGAACTCAACTCCCTTTGCACCACTCTATCCCTTCGTCAATCGCATACCACCAACCTGCAGCTCTGGACCACTTCCACACCAGAATTCTTTGACACTTCTGCTCAAGCTTCAGAACACCGCTGGAGGAAATCCAGATATCAGGACGACCTTGTTTATCTCAAACTCATCCTTACTTGCTAAAACTCTTCCCTGTCCTCTACCCAGCAACAACACTTCTACATCCTTACTGACTTATTGCCCATTTCCCACACCAGTTGCTTTAGATTTTTAACTCTCTCCTCAACCCCTGTGTATCCCCTGCCTCCCCCATCTCTTGCCCATAATGACCTTGCCATATATCCTGTTGATAAAAAATGTACCCTTAAGCATGAACGTCCTAAAAATTTCTCCTGCTTCTCTTCATGCTCTCCTTACCCTCTCTTTGACTCTCCCATCCCTCCTAGCAATTTCTCAAGAGATTTCCCACCATCTCTTAAAATCTCCCCCTTCCACCTATGTCTCCAACTCCATGACTTCACACTTTATTGAAACACTTTCCCCCTCCCTTTTTCCCCCCTGGCCAACATCTTCAACCACTGCTTTTTCCAGTGGTTTCTTCCCACCGCTTTCAAACTTGTTCATGTTTCCTGTATCCTAAAAGAAAACCCTCCCTTGACTTCACAGCTCCCTCCAGTTATCATACCACCTCCTCCTACCATTTCTCTCCAAAAGATTTGTTTTCACCCACTGCCTCCTCTTCAACTCCTGCAATTCACTCCTTCACCTCTTCCAATCTGGCTCCTGTCCACTCTACCTCTGCCTTCTACAAGGTCACTGATGACCTTTTTCTTGCCAAATGCAATTTTCTCTATTCCATCCTAATTGTCCTAGATCTCTCAGCTGCCTCAGATACTTCTCCTGGAAACATTATCTAATCTTGGTTTTCCTGTCATCATCCTCTCCTGGTTCCCCTTCTTTCTCTCTGGACTCTCACTCTAAGTCTCTTTCACAGGCTCCTCTTTTCCGCCACCCACTCTTCCCCCACCACACACACACACACACACACACACACACACACACACACACGCTATAGGAGCTGGTTACCCCTCTATTCTTAATCTACAATCACTCCTTTGGAGAACTCATTCTCTCCTGAATCTTCAATGTTCAACTCTACATGGATGATTCCCAATCCTACCTCTCCAGCCCTGACCTCTCCTTCTCTACCAGTCTTGCCTTTCCTCTTGCCTTCAGGATATCTCTACTTGCTGTTCCGCCAACACCTCAACCTTCACATGTTGAAAACAGACCTTCGCATCTTCCCACCCAAATCCTGTCATGCTCCAGACTTTCCATTTTCTGAAGACAACACCTCCATCCTTCCTGTCTCACAAGCACATAATCTTGGCATTATCTTCAACCCATCTCTCTCATTCCACTTGTAGATTTTGTCTATTTCCAAATCCTGAGGGTTCTACCTTCAAAACCTCCTAGACTCTTCCCCTTCTTCTCCATCCACACTGCTACCACACTGGTCCAAGCACTGGCCATATCCCAACTCAACTTCTGTATCACCCTGTCACTGACCTTCCTACCGCCAGTCTTTTCTCCTTTAGTACATACTTCACTCTGCTGCTAGCATTTTTCTAAAAAAAAGTCATTCTGCACACATCTTCCCACTCTTGAAACACTCCAAGCATTGACCATCCAATTCTGCATCAAAAAGAAATTCTGTACCTTAAGGTACTTAATCAGCTGTCCCCTAATCTCACTCCTTTCCCCATATACCCCAGCATTCACACTGAGTTTCACTAATGCCACCCTTCTTCCTGTACCCTGATCTCGTCTCTCTCACCATCAACCCTTGCCGATATCCTCTCTCCTACCGGGAACATCCTACCCATTCATAACCAACACACCACCACTCTTCCCATCTTCAAATTCCTACTGAAATCGTATCTCTGCCAAGGAACCTTCCCTGACTAACCTCTCATTTCCCCATCCTATTCACCCTCCCGTCTGTATTGTCTATGACCTTGGATGGGTCTTAAGCATTTTGATAATCACTCAACTCCCTCCCCCCAGCATTTATGCATATATCCTTATACCCTGACACACCCCCAATCTGGAGTTTATTTTAACGTCTGTTTCCCCTACTAGATTGTAAACTCCTTGAGGGCAGGGATGGTGTTGACCAATAATACTGTATTATATTCTCCCAAAAACTTCATACACTTAAACGGAACATGCTCAACAGATACCATTGATTGAATGGTAAAACATGTACTGAAATTCTCACCTAACTCCTTTTCTCATGATAGAATACTATATAACGCGGTCAAATAGCCCTAGTTGTAGTGAAGATAATATTTAGATATACTTAACTTATATGGGACTAGGTTAGTAGTAACTCTCTCAGGGTCACACCTGAAGAGTTCCCTGTACTCTACCAGTCTCAACTATGGGAGGGAGAGACAAGCAGAGGCATACTCAATCCACTCGTGGCTTGGCCAGTGGCTAGCCAGTAAAAGACAATCTGCTACAAGTCAAGACTCCGCTGTGCTGGGCAGCAGCAGCACGGGAGAACATCGAGGCCAGTGACTCAAATTTACTTTGTGGAAGGGGACAATAGTAAACCACTTCCATATTTTTACCAAGAAAACTGTATGGATACACTACCAGAACAATTGCAGATAGAGATGGGGCATTCTGGGAGAGATGTGTCCATGGTGTTTCTATGGGTCGGAGATGACTCGACACCATAAGACAAGGTTAGTAGTGTGAGAAAGGGAATGTGGTCCCTAACTGTAAAAGATCAATTCTTCCAGGAATGGAGGATGCACTCCCTGTAATTTTCTGTATCAAAATTCAATGTTCTTTCTTAAGCCTAGTCTTTTTCTTGAACAGAAAGCTGTGAACTAAATATGGGCTGATGTATGCAGGAAAAATACCACCATGAACAGAATTTGAGAAGAGATGAAATAATAGTTAACTATGGATATCTGATAACCCCTACCTACTCTCCAGGTGTCAGACCATCTTTCAGAAAATAGGAAAACAAAAGTTCGAATTGAATGTATTAGCCATAATGTTTGAATGAAAATTAGATCTTTTGTTTCATGAGAACCTAGTACAATTTCAAATTTGAGGAAATATTAAACTGGGGAATAAAAGAAAGATGGGCCACATTTGATAAATACAGCACTCACATACACTAAAGAAGGGAGAAGGAGAGCCCTTCAAAAGAAAACGACACAGATTGCAAAGTGACACAGCTTGCTGACCAGAAGGGTACTGTGATGCAGTCTTATATAGTTCAAACAGAGAAAGAGAATACACTTTGGCACAATCTAAGAGGGTCTTATGTTTCAGCAGAAAGCTCGCACATATTGTGAAAACAGGTAGGCTTGGACTGTCATTCTTTGGCTTAATTCTTTTTCAGATTGAGTAAATTCCAGTGATAAGCAGGTGCTCTGCCCTCAGAAAGGAGGGATCTACCAGGTACAAGACTGCTAGGGAAGAGTTATTGAGTCTGAACATAGACTATAAAGGGGGAGTAGAAGAAACTGATTAATTCCTGAATGATCCTGAAGTATATTATACTTGACTATGAATTGAATGTAGTTTGTATAATAGTAATTGGTATGTGAGTTAAATAGGTTAATGATTACAGTAGTATATTGATGTCAAGAGAGAAGATTTAGTGGAGTTATTATTTATAGTCCCTCCTATCAAGGGTGCTGTTAGTAAAATTAGAATTGAGGGTTACTAGCTTTCAGTAAATGTATTTCTTCTTAAAATAGTAGTTGCTTTTTAAGCACTCTGTGTTACATATGATTTATCTTCATTTTATTGAAACTGATCCAAATTTTTGAATCTTCAGGCTCCTATACCACTAATTCCCAGGCAAAAGTCTTGATTTTGAGATATTTTGAAGGATCTTTCATGATTAACTTTGGCTCCTCATTCTCGCATTTAGACAAGCTAATTTTATCTTTGGACCTGAATTATTTATGGACTTTCCCATTTTCACTCAGGTGAGCTTTTAGAACACTTTACGTTACATATTTTTGAACATTTTGTTTTGGTTTTTTGCATAAGCATCAGTGTCTGTCAGCAAGTTATATTTAATTTTGCTAGGGTTGTCTTTGAAAGACATTTTTGGGGAGTCTAATTATGAGAACATTAGTAATAGAGCTAATCCCTCAAGAAAATTACAGAAATGTTTAATCGGGAGAGGATTGATCTCACAATCACCATTTTGTCAGCAACTACATGCACTAGTAAGACATGTTTTCATAACATCAAATCATCTCTTTCAATTTCTCTCCAATTTGCAGTTGTGTTACTTTTAACAGCTAGGTTGTCTTTTCACACAAAATAATGGTTTCAACTGCTAAAATGGAAATCAATAGCAGACAAAGCATAGTTTTGTCAATGCCAAGATGGTATTCTTAAGTACAGAGGATATTAAAATGTGAAAGAACTCCATTGCTGCCTCCAATTATTTTTGAACTTCACCCAAGATTAAATCTAGGTTATGCTTGGCTGAGTTCCACTTCTGAAACAAAGAATTTAAAAAAAAAAAATCAAAACTAGAATTGAAATGACTAACTTGGGCCCCCAGTGTTCAGTCAGCAGTGAAAAGAACATCACCTCCTAAAATGCTTCCAAATGTATTTTTTCAATAAGCAAATTTCATAACTTCACCACCAAAAAACAGGTACTAATCATTCAGTATTTGAGACTGTACTAGGCTCAGGGTCACAAGCTCTCACTCAATTACCAGTGCCATAGTATTTAGGTCCAAACTACTGGGGAAAGGGGAACCAGAACAAAAACTTGATAGATACCTATGGCTAAAGAGCCTATGGAGAAGTACAGACAACAGAGAGACTGAGAGGGAGTGGCCAGAGGGTTACAAGCAGAACAACGAGTGACTCAAGCATAAAAATCAGGAACAGCGTTTCAAGAAGAGGGTAGTCAGCAGTATCAAAAGATGCTGAGAAGTCAAACTGGATTATGAAGACTGTGAAATGTAGCGAGGAGGAGGCCATTGGTGATTATGGAGGGTATCGTCTCAGAGTGAAGAGGACAAAAATCATACTGTAGAGTCAGGGGACAGAGATGGAAAAAAGGTAGAATTTTAAATAATAATGATAATAATAATAGTATTTGGTAAGCATTTACTATGTGCCAAGCACTGCTCTAAGTTATGAAACAAAGTGGGAGAGGGTTTCCTAAGAAGGATGAATGGATAGAGAGGTCGGAAGGTGTTAGAAAATCAAGGTGGAATCTTTGAGGCGCTCACACCTGATGGTTTCAATATTGCCAACAAAGTAGTTGACAAGGTCATCATTATACCATTTTATAATTACTGTTGCCACCTAATTCATCCTTAATTTCTTTTAAAGAGGGAGTTTGTGGATACATGTGTATGTGAGCCCGCTGTTGGGTAGGGACCATCTCTATATGTTGCCAACTTGTACTGCCCAAGCGCTTAGTACAGTGCTCTGCACACAGTAAGCGGTCAATAAATACGGCTGAATGAATGAATGTATGCAGACGTGGCCACCGTTCAAATGTTTCATTTAATCCATCCTAAGAGATCATAACTGATATTGAATCATGCCATGAAAAGAATTGTAGTCTTGTAAAATATTATAATGTTGAATATTTCCACAGCAAAATGCATATATTTATATAATAAAATATAATATAATCATATATATGTAATATATATATATAATATATATATATATATATATATATATATTTTAGGATGAGGGTTTGGTTCTTCCTTTCCTCAGTTTAAATTGCCACTTTTCTAGATTATAAACTCATTTTGGGCAGGGAACCTGTCTATCAACTCTGTTACAATGTACTTTCCAAATGCTTAGTATAGAGCTCTGCACACAGTATGCATTCAATAAGTGTGACTGAATAGATTTAAACAATATCAATGTATTGTATTCTCACTAATGTATTGGTATGTTAATTCCTTGTCCAATGCCGTTCATTAACGAAAGAGGTGAAATAGAGGCTTTAAGCTTTATTTCAGTAAAGATAAACATAATTTTCAACTACTTTCCCATTACATTTTAAAATCACTTGTTCACCTAATTCTGACCGGTTGATTGTCTTTCTTAAATGATGTTTAAGTTACTTTCATCTTCCAGAACAATAAATTTTGCAATAAGCCCAACACAAGGTATACACTTGCATTGGCTCACTTGAGTCATTGAAATATTCAAGTTCTTTTAGTACATTCAACCTAAAACAGATAACAAAGACTTATAAAAACATGTTATATAACAAGATCACACAACAAAGAGCAGTATTTATGCACATATTTATTCACACAGTGTGAATAGGACACAATGTTTCAGCCCCATATCCCCTTCAGGGTGAATTTTATTAAAAGTATTTTCTTCCAGCACGAAAGATACCTGTACAACCTGATAAGAAAAACATATGAAGAGACAAAGATAAAATAAACGGCACTGCTTTTATTAAAGTTTACATTATCAGTAAACATCAGTGTCATGTGTTATTTTTTATTTACAGGTAGTAGGTTTGAGGGTCACTGTGAAACCAATAAATGCTACTGATTAGATTTATACCCTTTTTTTCCCAGCCCACCCTCAGCCCTGGAGCACTTATGTACTGATCCATATTTTATTTTAATGTTTGTCTCTCCCTTTAGACTGTAAGTACCTTGTGTGCAGGGAACAAAACAAATGCACCAACTCTGTGCTATTGTACTGTCCCAAGTGTTTAGTACGGTGATTTGTGCACATTAATCACTCACTAAAAAAATAACTGATTTCACACATTAAGTACTCAATAAATAAAACTGACTGAAAAAATGAGAAGAAAATCTACTTAATTCAAGATTTTAAAAAAGTCACATTTTCATATCTAACAACCTAGTAAGGTGAATGTATGTTACAAACTGAGGAAACCAATGCAATTATTTTACAAGGTTCATGAGCATCTAACACAAGAGTCCACTGATTCTGTTATTTCCTTGCTTCCATGTCCTTCCCACTGCATATGGATTTTCTGTGCTTCTAATTACACAAAGGTTATGTTTTCTCCTCCATTCATTTTGTATTAATTCATTTTAGAGCATTGAGCAATTTTGCTAATCCTTTGCATTGCCATTTTCATTTTTAGACTGAGGCATAATTTATTCAAAAGCTGATCATTTTAATTTTTTTAATCCTATGATAGTGGAAAAAGAGGCCTGGAGGCAAACAGTTTCCACTGAGCAACTCTATTATTGTGACTTGTGGGAGGTGGGATCTATAGGTAGCAGGGATCTTCAGATATTTATGAAGCAAAATCAGAACCATCGAAAAGTGTTTTATGGCTGGATTACAGGGAAAACGTTCACTATTATATACCTCATATACCTATGTTGTAATTGGCTGCCACAGGATTACTCAAAAAACAGCTAAATATGTTGCTGTGTTTTATTAAACTGTATTGCATTAAAACACAAGTATTCATTTTATTCTAAAGGCACAACAAATTAAAACTGGTTCACGTTTTCAGTGCAGTGTCTTCCCACTTCAAGGCTAAAATTACTTAGTGAAAAAAATGTAGTGTTTCGATTCATCATGACTTCAAGAAAGGAAAACAATGATCCCTTTGGTTACATAAGAAAGTATTAAGTTTGGAGTCCACTTTTGAAGTTTTGGAGCTTGCTCCCTGTACCCCAATCTCACCTATCTTGCAGCCCACCCCTTTCCCAAATCCTCCCTCTGGCCTGGAACTCCCTTTCCATCCATATATGCTAGACCTTCACTCTCTCCACCTTGAAAGCCTTGTTAAGATTGCATCTCCAAGAGACCTTCCCTTGTCAATTCCTCTTTTTTAATTCTCCTTCTCCCTTCCCTCCCTTGTGGGTTCTAATCCTGGCTCTGCCACTTGTCTGCTGTGTGACGTTGGGCATGGCACTTCACTTCACTGTGGGCCTTAAATGGAAGAGAGCCTGATTGGCTTCTATCCACCCCAGAGCTTAGTACAGTGCCTGGCACACAGTAAGTGCTTAAATACCACAATTATTATTATTCGTCTTTTCCCACTCCCTTCTGCATTATCCTGATTTGCTCTCTTTATAACTCCTCCCTCAGCCTCTCAGCACATATGTACATATCCATAATTTATTTATTCATATTAATGTCTGTCTTCCCCTCTAGGCTTTAAGCTAGTGTGGGCAGGAAATGTGTGTACCAATTCAGTTGTATTCTCCCAGGTTCCCAATACAGTGCTCTGCACACAGTAAGTGCTCAAGAAATATGATTGATAGATTGAGGAGGAAGTTCAAGGCAGGAGGAAGCTGGGAGGTTGACAGGGTGAGAGGTAAGATTGAGGCAGAGTGAGTATCGTGGTATCAGAAGGGTGAAGTGTGAGGGCTGAGTTGTAATGGAAGAAGAGCACAAAGTGGTGCCAGGGAAAACTTTAATTGAGTGTCTGTCTTAAGGCAAGGTGGCTTAATGGAAAGAGAGGGCGTGGGAGTCAGAGGATCTGGGTTCTAATAGCAGTTTTACCTATTGCCTATAACACCTTGTGCAGTCACTTCCTTCCCAGACTGAGCCCCCTCCTTCCTCTCCCCCTTCTCCCCCTCCCCATCCCTCCCACATTACCTCCTTCCCCTCCCCACAGCACCTGCATATGTGCATATATGTTTGTATACTCTATTTGTACATATTTATTCTATTTATTTTATTTTGTTAATATGTTTTGTTTTGTTGTCTGTCTCCCCCTTATAGACTGTGAGCCTGCTGTTGGGTAGGGACCGTCTCTGTATGTTGCCAACTTGTACTACCCAAGCGCTTAGTACAGTGCTCTGCACACAGTAAGCGCTCAATAAATACGATTGAATGAATGAATGAATCTCTGTGCCTCAGTTATCTCATCTGTGAAATGGAGACTGTAAGCCACAAATGGATGGTGTCCAATCTAATTATCTTATATCTACCTCAGTGCTTAGTACAGTGCCTCAGCACACAATAAGTGCTTAACAAATTCCATTTAAAAAGGTAATGGAGAGGAAGGCTTGAGGCATTGATGGCTGAAGGTTGTTGTCAGTTCAAAAGGTTTTTCTTCCATTATTGAGTTTTTCTACTAATACATAACAAACTATACTTATATCAATGCATTATGAATATTTGGATGATATAGCAAATAAGGGGGGAGAAGAAATTTCATTCTTGAAAAGATATCCAAGGGCTTGCCTTTCATCCCTTTCTTGATTTTGCTCACATTACCCGCCTTCCTGCTTTCAGGGCTATGTTTCTAAAGAGGCTACAGTTTCTCTCCAGATAACCTGACTTACAAGCTCTATGGCACATTTTTAAAATCTGGTTGAAATTGCTTGCAGGATTAAAAGGATCTATGTGCTGGCTCTCCAAAACCCAGAGTGCCTAGGTGAGCCAGCTGGCACTAGGCACACTGGCTGGCTGCCTTTGTAACGGGGGTTACAGCGTTACCCTGTGGGGGGGAAGGCTCTTTGAACAATCATGTGCTCGGTTAATGAGTTTGGTGAATTAAACCCGAAGCCACACAAGGGCAAAGCTTTGATCGTCATGGGGCTGGAGACTCAGAAGCTAGTACCACTCTCCCAAATACTTTTTAAAATGGATGTGGGTCTGGATTATTTCCAGTTGTCTAGCCTAGGTCTGGGCACAGATCAGTCCGGTGATTCAGTATCCTAAGAGAGGCAGATGACCTCATCTCCCCTCCAGTTCTGGAGTTGGATTCCCCTGAGTCCCATAGAACACCACAGAGCACTAGCTTTGCTAGTAATAACAATGGTATTTCCTAAGCGCTTTCTACATGCCAAGCACTGTTCTAAGTGCTGGGGTAGATACAAGGTAAGCAAGTTGTCCCATGTGAGGCTCACTGTCTAAATCCCCATTTTACCAATGAGGTGACTAAGGCACAGAGAAGTTATGGCTTGCTCAAGGTCACAGAGCAGACAAGTGGTGGAGGCAGGATTAGAACCCATGTCCTTTGACTCCCAAACCCATGCTCTTTCCACTAAGCCATTCTCTATTACTTCTACTGCCACTCTAGACTGTAAACTAATTGTGGGCAGGGAATTTGTTCACCACCTCTGTTATATTGTACTCTCTCAAGCACTGAGTTCAGTGCTCTGCACACAATAAACACACAATAAACCCCCTTGATTGATTAATGAGTTACCTCATCTGTAAAATGGGGATTAAGACTCTGAACCCTATGCGGGACAGGGACTGTGCCCAACCCACTTATCTCTACCCCAGTAATTAGTACAGTGCCTGGCACTTAACAAATTCTATTTTAAAAATAATGATAATAATCTCCATTTGATAGATGATGAAATGGAGGCACAGAGAAGTTAAGTGACTTTCTCAAGGTCACACAGCAGACAAGTGGCAGAGCCAAAATTAGAAACCAGGCCCTCTGACTCCCAAATCTATAATGCTTCCACTAGGCCATACTTATTGATTGATGGATTTGTGGGTGAGAATGCCTAAAAATGCAAGGCAGCTGATTAATCTTCAGTGAGAAAACTTTTGTATCAATAACAGAGGTTTCCACTTGGAAACTTCTGATAGTCTCTGTCTAGTACCACTTGTCAGGAAGCAACTGCAAGGAATATGGCTTCTGAAAATGATAATTATTCCAAAACATTTTACATTTTCACAGTGCAAATAAGTCAGGTCAACTCAGTGGAAGGTAGAAACGAACCTATTAGTTATGCTACCTGTGACCAACCCCAGTAAAAGTTTTGATGGGGGAGGATGTTGAAACTATTAAGCAAAATAAAAACATCAGATTATTTGTGGAATTCAGCTATATTCCTCTATGTCAACAGCAGGTAATTGAGCTGATTTTACTAAAAGCCCCACTGTTTAATTCTATGGCTTTTTATCTAAAATGCTTTAGTAAATGAGTGAACTAGCACCCTGTAACAAAGGGGAAAAATGTTTTTTGTAGTAGTCATCCCTACATCAACCTGCTATAAAAACATCCTAAGGAAGAAGATGGAGGTCATAAGGTTGTTTGGCACAGGTAATGTGTCTGCTAATTTTGTTATATTGTACTCTCCCAAGTGCTTAGTATAGCATTTTGCAAATAGTAAGGAGTCAACAAATACAATTGATTGGTTGATGGAGACTCAGTCCTGACTCTCTAGGACCAAGAGCAGTGGAATTAATAATTATGGTATTTGCTAAGTGCCTAGTATGCACTCGGCACTGTATTAAGCGCTGATAGTACTAGTGACTGGCACGGCAGCATTTTCCTTTTGATTTCTTCCAGGCATGCTCTGGTTAGAGCACAGAGTACATCAAGTGAGAAATCAGGTAGGGAGCAGGGAACTTCCCTATGTCACCGACACATTCACTGAAGCAGTGTGGCCGAATGGAAAGAGAAGAGCCTGGGAGCCGTAGGACCTGAGTTCTAATCCTGACTCCCACTTTATCTGACGTGTGACCCTGGGCAAGTCATTTAATTTCTCTATGCCTCAGTTACCGCATCTGTAAAATGGGGATTAACACCGTGAGCCCCGTGTGGGACAGGGACCGTGTCCAATTTGATTACCTTGTGCCTATCACAGCATTTAGTCCAGTGCCTGTATATAGTAATCAATCAATCGTATTTATTGAGCATTTACTGTGTGCAGAGCACTGTACTAAGTGCTTGGGAAGTACAAGTTGGCAACATATAGAGACAGTCCCTACCCAACAGTGGGCTCACAGTCTAAACGGGGGAGACAGAGAACAAAACCAAACATACTAACAAAATAAAATAAATTGAATAGATATGTACAAGTAAAATAAATAGAGTAATAAATATGTACAAACATATATATATATATATATACAGGTGCTGTGGGGAAGGGAAGGAGTTAAGATGGGGGGGACAAGGGGGAGAGGAAGGAAGGGGCTCAGTCTGGGAAGGCCTCCTGGAGGAGGTGAGCTCTCAATAGGGCCTTGAAGGGCGGAAGAGAGCTAGCTTGGCGGATGGGCAGAGGGAGGGCATTCCAGGACCGGGGGATGAGAGGAAAGAAACTGGAATTTTCCTACCTTTCTCATATTGGTTATCTTTGGGGTTTTCATATAGGTTGTTAGCTCAATTTCAAAAAATAGAATAGTAATGTATACAAGGCATATATATATATATATATATATGTATGCAAGGCACCATTTCCCTGGAAATTAAAAAAAATTATATTTACTTTGTGCACTTTTTTGGACTGTACATTAACAATAAAGCTGGAAATGTAGGGGAAGGGTAGAAAACTGAGGATAATGCTGTAATCATCATCATCATCATCATCAATCGTATTTATTGAGCGCTTACTGTGTGCAGAGCACTGTACTAAGCGCTTGGGAAGTACAAATTGGCAACATATAGAGACAGTCCCTACCCAACAGTGGGCTCACAGTCTAAAAGGGGGAGACAAAACCAAACATACTAACAAAATAAAATAAATAGAATAGATATGTACAAAATAAATAAATAGAGTAATAAATATGTACAAACATATATACATATATACAGGTGCTGTGGGGAAGGGAAGGAGTTAAGATGGGGGGATGGAGAGGGGGACGAGGGGAAGAGGAAGGAAGGGGCTCAGTCTGGGAAGGCCTCCTGGAGGAGGTGAGATCTCAGTAGGGCCTTGAAGGGGAGAGAGCGAGCTTGGCGGATGGGCAGAGGGAGGGCATTCCAGGACCGGGGGATGACGTGGGCCGGGGGTCGATGGCGGGACAGGCGAGAAAGAGGCACGGTGAGGAGATTAGCGGCAGAGGAGCGGAGGGTGTGGGGTGGGCTGTAGAAGGAGAGAAGGGAGGTGAGGTAGGAGGGGGCGAGGTGATGGACAGCCTTGAAGCCCAGGGTGAGGAGTTTCTGCCTGATGCGCAGATTGATTGGTAGCCACTGGAGATTTTTGAGGAGGGGAGTAATATGCCCAGAGCGTTTCTGGACAAAGACAATCCGGGCAGCAGCATGAAGTATGGATTGAAGTGGGGAGAAACACGAGGATGGGAGATCAGAGAGAAGGCTGATGCAGTAGTCCAGATGGGATAGGATGAGAGCTTGAACGAGCAGGGTAGCGGCTTGGATGGAGAGGAAAGGGCGGATCTTGGCAATGTTGCGGAGCTGAGACCGGCAGGTTTTGGTGACTGCCAAGTAGTAAATACTTAAGTGCTATTTAAAAAAGTGCGTGTGTAACTTTTGTCCTTCTAAACCAGCTATAGGCAGAACTGGGTCCAGAACCCAGCATTTCTGATTTCCCAAACAGTGCTGTTTCACTAGACAAAAGGTGGGGCTAAATCTTAATGATAGAGAGAAAATTAAATGTAAAAATCTTTCACTTTTCAAAAGAAAATACCAGAGTTTGTCACAAAATGAGATTTTCTGAGTGGCTGTTTACTGTGTGCTAAACATTTAATAGTTTATGACAATAATTTGAATCTGTAAAATGGAGATTCGGGGCCTGTCCTCTGTCCTACTTAAACTGTGTGCCCTGAGATAGGGACTGCGTCCCATCTGATTCACTTATACCCATCACAGCTTTAGGACAAATAGTAAGCACTTACATAACCAAATAATAACTGTAATGATGTATCAGCCGAACTGTCCAACTGAAGTTTTTTTAAATAAATCTTGCAAAATTTAAATTTCATAAATTGATTGTACAATTAATATTTTGTCATTTACCTGTTTACACTATTTAAATTATTCAGAATACACAATGACCTCAGTTAAATAATAGATATGTAAATATAAAAGAAAAGAAACACCTTAAATAGCAATTTTTCAGAATTCCATGCTTTGTATGAATCTTTTTTCTAATAAGTACTACATTATATTATTTTAGTTCTACCTTAGAACAACATGCAATTCAAATAAATTGTTGGTTGTAACGTTAGGTTTGGTTGACAAGTATGATTTTATATAAAAATATATAAAAATATATTTTGGCCACATTTTAAAAAATCTTTTATTTTTCTTTGCTTATTGTGCATTTTCATAACCTATTCTAAAGCATTAGACTAGCCAAGTAAATAAGCACAAAGGAATGGGGTCAGGGTTTAGTACAACTACATTTAATGGGTTACAACCAGTATAAGAAGTATTAGAGTGGAAGCAAAAATAATTTAATGTACCCATTGTTTACCACTTTGTTTAGCCTTTGGGAGAAATCTGTGTTTCTTATGTATCTACTGCAGCCAGAAGTTTTGTAATCATTTAATTTAACCAGAAAAAAAAAAAAACCAGCAACAAAAAGGTTGAAACTGGGATAACATTTAGTAAGAAAATTATTGAAATAAAGATTTTGGAATTCAAAGAGTTGTCACAACTAATCAAGCCAGCTGAAATTCTATTTGCAGTTTGCTCTCTCTGCACCTTCCTTATCTCGCTTATCTCCTCCTCCTACTAATAATAATTATAGTATTTGTTAAACACTATGTTCCAGGCACTGTACTAAGCTCTGGGGTGAATACTGCAACCCAATACTACAATGCATTGCTCTTCTAATGACAATCTACTTTCTGAACCTCGATTTCACCTATCCCACCACAAAGTCAGTCATCCGAGTTTTCCAGCTCATCCCTAGAGCTGAAAATGGAACCACTTCTTCCATTTCAGGTTCCATCCAAACTAAATTTGTCATCATGTCAAGCATTGTGACTTCTCTCCCTGATGGTGTTTTAAAGTAATAAAGAGCAAAATCTCAGCTATAGCTCCTTAACAATTTTTGCTTTGAATCCCAAGCAGGCGACTCCTTGAATTTCCAAACCTGTGATTACACAGCTAAAAAGCTTTCCCCTCGCAAGCTTTTAAAACTTCATTCCACCACTGAGCGTACTGTGTATGTCAGAAGAATCATCTTCTGAAATGGGCAAAGCATTTTGGTCCCAGAACATACAGGTGCTTCTCATGGGAGACTGCCGGGTATATTTTCCCTGTTTTTGTTGAAAGGGAGAAGCTGACCTCTAGAAAAATCAAGTGACTTGCCTAGGATTTTGCAACAAATCCATTGTGGAGTCAGGCCTAGGATTTTGCAACAAATCTGTTGGGGAGTCAGGCCAAGGTGGCAGACTCTTGAAACAATGTTCTGCCTGATTTCTGTGCTTTGTTTCTGGATAGAAAAAAAGCATTTAGAAATACCAGACTTTTGAAGAGGAGTGCCTTTATGTCTAGCCATCTTTTGGCTCAAGGGTCAAATCTCCAGTTGATGGATTATCCAGGCACCAGTTTTCCTCTTCTGTCCTCTGCTGCCCATCTTGCAGCCTCTCTGCTTTTGTTTCTTTGAAAGAGTATGCTTTCGTACGTGACACATCTTGGAAATGGAGCTCATTATTTCAATCCTTGGTAATCATTCTGTTACTAAATTTGAGGAACCTCAAACTACAGACTTTTGGGTTCTCCAACCTCTCTGTACCTTTCCCCTCCCTTTACCATAAGTAATGGAAAACTAACTGTTTTGTCCTTCAAAAAAATGGCAAATACTTGAGTTTACTTGCCTCCAGTTCCTTAACCCCTTGGCTGGGCGTATTCTGTAACTAGCAGAGTTACTGCTAGTTACAGAATACATGTAGACTCAGAGTCCACATGCCCACATAGTTTTTAGGTTGGGGTTTCTTCTTTGAATGAGCGCAAGGCAAAAAGTGTCAGAACGTGACTTTGGAGAACGTTTATCCAGCTTTAATTTGGTTTATACGGACCAAACATTGTACCTAAAAATCAGTGTTTTCAGGTTGGTGAGTGCCTTCCTGTTTCCTCTGGTTTCTCTTGCTTGAGCCAGACTCTAGGAATAGCTTAGGCTTCCTCTTCACAGAGTTGCTGAAGGAGACCAGTTGGACGTTTACCTCCGTTGCCTGCTCACTCAAGGGTAGAGGTGGAAATAATGACATCTGTTAAGTGCCGGGGTAGATACAAGGAAATCCAGTCACATATAGCCTCCGTCCCAAATGGGGGTCTCAGTTTAAGAGAGTGGGAGAGCAGGGATTTTATCCCCATTTTACAGATGAGGAAATGGCAGAGATGAGGAAAGTAGTCACCCTAAAATCACATCTGTTTTTATAATCCTTGTTCTCTCATCCTCCCATTGTTATTCCCAACCACCTCTAATAGTGGCTTCAAGAGCGAGGAAACAAGCCCTTTATTTCCAAGGTTATTGAGGGGAATTCAGGACACCCTGATTGGGGTTTGTTTGTTTGTTTTCAATAGAAGCAGCAGCAGGGCAGAGAAGCAGTGTGGCTCAATGGAAGAGGCCATGGGTTCAAGTTACGGCTCCGCCAGTTGTCAGCTGTGACTTTGGGCAAGTCACTTAACTTCTCTGTGCCTCAGTTACCTCATCTGTAAAATGGGGATTAAGACTGTGAGCCCCCCGAGGGACAACCTGATCACCTTGTAACCTCTCCAGCACTTAGAACAGTGCTTTGCACATAGTAAGCGCTTAATAAATGTCATTATTATTATTATTATTACTATTAATGCCCATATCATCCTTCATCCTGAAACTCCATCCTCTAAACTCCCTCCTCCTTCCTATCCTACATCACACCATTCTCCCCACCTTCAAAACCCTCCTAAAAATTCCATTTCTTCTCAGAGGTCTTCCTTAAATAAGCCCTCATTCCCTCCACCATTTCCCCTCACTACTCTGGCTGGGTTCCCAAAAGCATTTCGGATACTTATCTCAGTTCCACAGCATTTACAAAAGCAGCGTGGCTCAGTGGAAAGAGCCTGGGCTTTGCAGTCAGAGGTTATGGGTTCAAATCCCTGCTCCACCAATTGTCAGCTGTGTGACTTTGGGCAAGTCACTTCACTTCTCTGTGCCTCAGTTCCCCCATCTGTAAAATGGGGATTTTTTTTGATGGCATTTATTAAGCGCTTACTATGTGCAAAGCACTGTTCTAAGCGCTGGGATTGACTGTGAGCCCCCCGTTGGACAACCTGATCACCTTGTAGTCTCCCCAGCACTTAGAATAGTGCTTTGCACATAGTAAGTGCTTAACAAATGCCATTATTATTATTATTATTATTATTATGTAAATATCCTTATGCTCTATTTCCCCTATCTGAAATTTATTTAAATTTCTGTCTCCCTGCAGACTGAAAAGTTTCTGTGGGCAGGGATTGTGTCTACAAATCCTATTATACTGTACTTTCCCAAGTGCTTGCATTTAGATTTGCTCCCTTTAGTCACCATTCCCACAGCACTTACGTATAATAATAATAATAATAATAATAATAATAATAATAATAATGTTGGCATTTGTTAAGCACTTACTATGCGCAAAGCACTGTTCTAAGCGCTGGGGGGGTACAAAGTGATCAGGTTTTCCCATGTGGAGCTCACAGTCTTAATCCCCATTTTACAGATGAGGTAACTGAGGCTCAGAGAAGTGAAGTGACTTGCCCAAGGTCACACAGCAGACATGTGGTGGAGCCGGGATTCAAACCCATGACCTCTGACTCCAAAGCCCGTGCTCTTTCCACCGAGCCACGCTGCTTCTCCAAATCCATAATTTATTTATATTAATGTCTGTCTCCCCTCTAGACTACAGGTTTATTGTGGGCAGGGAACATGTATAACAATTGTTATAATGCACTCACCCAAGTGCTTAGTACAGTGCTCTACATGCAGTGAATGCTCTCTATATACAATTCATTGAAGTGCTCTAGTATTTACCCAGTCTATAATTTCTTTAAATGTCCTTCTTCCTCGGTGAACTCTTAAATTCCTTGTGGACAGAGACCACATCTACCAACACTATTATAGTGTACTACACCAAATTCTTTGTACAGTGGTTTGCACAGAGCATGGCCTCATGGACAGAGCATGGGCCTGGAAATCAGAGGACCTAAATTCTAATCCCGACTCCAACACATGTCTGCTGTGTGACCTTGGTCAAGTCACTTATCTTCTGTGTGCCTCAATTACCTCCTTATCCATAAAATAGGGATTAAGATTGTGAGATTCAATTTAAAGCACTCAATCATCTCCTACTTCACCTCACTATTCACCTACTACAACCCATCCCTCACTCTTTGCTCCTCTAATGCCAACTTCACTGTACCTCTATCTCGTCTATCTCGCCACCAATCCCTTGCCCTCATCCTGCCTCTGGTCTGGAATGCCCTCCCTCCTAAAATCTGACAGACAATGAATTACTCTTCCCCCACGTTAAAGCCTTATTGAAGGCACATCTTCTCCAAGAGGCCTTCCCCAACTAAGCCCTCCTATCCTCTTCTCCCATTCCCTTCTGCGTTGCCCTGAGTGGCTCCCTTTATTCATCCCCCCTCCCAGCCCCACATTACATATCTGTAATCAATTTATTTATATTAATATCTTCCACCCCCTCTAGAATGCAAGCTCGTTGTGGGCAGGGAATGTGTCTGTTACTGTTATATTGTACTCTCCCAAGAGCTTAGTACAGTGCTCTAAACAAAGTGCTCAATAAATATGATTGAATGAATTAATGTGGGACATGGACTGTGTTTATCCTGATTAGCTTGTATCTACCTCAGCACTTGGTACAGTGCCTCACAGATAGTAAGCATTTAAATACCATAGAAAATGCCATTAATTGACTGGTAAAAATTGAATGGGCATCTATTTTTGAGAAGTCAAAAGAATCATAAAAGAATGGAAATACTGAATCATCTCTTCCCTGACAGAAGCTGCCTGCTCTTTGTTATTAAGGGAACGGGCTCCTTGTTTCTCATTTACTTATGGATTCCCAGGTGATAATCATGTTTTTTTCCACCTGTAATTAGCATGGAGACAGCCTGTTATAGTCGAGGCACACAGCATCACAAGTACGACTGTTGGAAATCAAAACCGAGTTGATGCCATTTGTTTATTTCAAAATGACTCAAAAACTCTACCGATAAAATATGCTCTGATCTATTTCCTCCATGTGATTAGTGGTATATCTACCCTCTACAGGGTTTTGGGGTGTTCTGATTGAGAGACGTCCAAGTAGTAATAGTAGTAGCCGTAGTAGTATTTAAGCACTTACTATGTGCAAAGCACTGGGAGAGAATACACGGGTGAAAATTAGATACCATTACCATCTCTTGATGGAGGCTCCTTGCACAGATCTACTGCTTGCTCTATTTGCTGTTTTCAATGTCTATCTTCAGGAAGCAAACAGAAAGAATATTCAGTGAATGAACCTTAACTTCTACCTGAATTGAGGGTCGAAAAAAATATCTTCCTTTCCAGAACAAGAACAAAATCCATTATAAATTGGCATACAGGTGTGGGTTAGCTAAATTTTGAGTGCTGCTTTTCCAACGATGTTTAAATATTGTAATTATTTCTATTTTAAGGTCGGCAATGTGATTTTTAAAATTTAATGAAATCTAACAATTCCTTTTGAATGTGTGCTGATGGACAAAGCAATCTCAAGATATGGCCCAAAATTCAAAACACTGAAAAAAAGTAGGGAGGATATATCAAGTAGCAATAATGACAATAGTAATAATTGTGGTATTTGTTAAGTATTACCATAATAATACTGATAATGATGGTATTTGTTAAGCGCTTACTCTGTGCAAAGCACTGTTCTAAGTGCTGGCACTGTTCAAAGCACTGGGTACTGTTTTAAGTGCTGGGTGAGTTAAGTACTGCATTAATGATAATAATAATAATAATAATAATAATGTTAGCATTTGTTAAGTGCTTACTATGTGAGCACTGGGGTAGATAAAAGCAGCGGTGAGAAGTGGTATGGTCTAGGGGAAAGAGCAAAGTCCTGGAAGTCAGAGAACCTGGGATCTAATTCCTATTCCACCAGTCATTTTCTGTGTGACCTTAGGGAAGTCCCTTAACATTTCAGTGCCTCGGTTAACTCATCTGTAAGATGGGGATTAAGAGTGTGAGCCCTGTGAGGGACAGAGACTGTATCTAACCCAATTATCTTCTATCTACCTCATTGCTTAGTAGAGTGCCTGACCCATAGTAAGCACTTAAATACCATTCAAAAATGAAAAAAAAAAGATAATCAAGATAGTGCTCTGCAAATAGCAAGTGCTTAACAGCTCTCTGTGGGTGGGGAGGATGTCTACCAACTCTGTTATATTGTACTCTCCCAAGCACTTAGTAAAGTACCCTGCTCATAGTAAGCTCTCAATAAATACC
The DNA here is from genome assembly GCF_015852505.1 of Tachyglossus aculeatus. NCBI lineage: Eukaryota > Metazoa > Chordata > Mammalia > Monotremata > Tachyglossidae > Tachyglossus > Tachyglossus aculeatus. Next base: position 28,062,390 of record NC_052079.1, on the reverse strand, counting down.
ACTGATTGCTCAATTAATAGTACTACTTAGGCAGTCCTGTCCTGTTTTCCCAGGTTCTAAACAAGCTGTCAAGTGTATTTTGTTTTAATAATATACAACTGGTGAAATCTTGTATCTAAACTACTGAACTGAGACAAGGTTACACTGAACTGCATCTCCCAGTGTTATTATGTCATATAAAGCTCTATCCCATTTAAAAGGCTTATCCTCGTTCAAGCTCCTTGGGGATTCGCTTACTGCAGAGTTCACATAGATCATAGGAGATGTTAAAGTAAATCCGGGCAACTAGGTTTTGACTTATAAGCAACGTGTCAAGAAACACCATACCGCACTGTGACACTGTGTATCACCCCCTTCTCCTCAAAACGCTATCCAACCTTGGCTTCACAGACTCCATCCTCTCCTGGTTCTCCTCTTATCTCTCCAGCCGTTCATTCTCAGGCTCCTTTGAGGGATCCTCCTCCCCCTCCCAGCCCCTTACTGTAGTGGTTCCTCAAGGGTCAGTTCTTGGTCCCCTTCTGTTCTCTATCTATCACTCCCTTGGTGAACTCATTCATTCCCACGGCTTCAACTATCATCTCTGTGCTGATGACACCCAAATCTACACCTTTGCCCCTGCTCTCTCTTCCTCCCTCCAGGTTCGTATCTCCTCCTGCCTTCAGGACATCTCCATCTGGATGTCTGCCAGCCACCTAAAACTCAATATGTCCAAGACTGAACTCCTTTATCTTCCCTCCCAAACCCTGTCCTCCCCCTGACTTTCCTGTCACTGTAGTTGACACTACCATCCTTCCCACCTCACAAGCCCGCAAACTTGGTGTCATCCTTGACTCCGCTCTCTCATTTACCCCACACATCCAATCCATCACCAAAACCTGCTGGTCTCACCTCCACAACATTGCCAAGATCTGCCCTTTTCTCCATCCAAACAGCTACCTTGCTGGTTCAATCTCTCATCCTATTTCTGACTGGATTACCGCATCAGCCTCCTCTCTGATCTCCCATTCTCCTGTCTCTCCCCGCTTCAGTCTATTTTTCACTCTGCTGCCCGGATTATCTTTGTATAGAAACGCTCTGGGCATGTAACTCCCCTCCTCAAAAATTGCTAGTGGTTGCCTGTCAACCTATGAATCAATCAAAAACTCCTCACTCTTGGCTTCAAGGCTCTCCCATCACCTTGCCCCCTCCTACCTCACATCCCTTTTCTCCTTCTACAGCCCAGCCCACACCCTCCGCTCCTCTGCTGCTAACCTCCTCACTATACCTTGTTCTCGCCTGTGCCACCATCGGCCCCAGACCCACGTCCTTCCCCTGGCCTGGAATGCCCTCCCTCCACACATCCGCCAAACTAGCTCTCTTCGTCCCTTCAAAACCCTACTGAGAGCTCACCTCCTCCAGGAGGCCTTCCCAGACTGAGCCCCCTTTTTCCTCTCTTCCTCCCCATCCCCCTCTCTGCTCTACCTCCTTTCCCCATCCCACAGCATTTGGATATATTTGTACAGATTTATTTCTCTATTTATTTTACTTGTACATATTTACTATTCTATTTTTGTTAATGATGTGCATATAACTATAATTATATTTATTCTAACGATTTTAACACCTGACTATATGCTTTGTTGTCTGTCTCCCCCTTCTAGACTGTGAGCCCATTGTTTGGTAGGGACCGCCCCTACACGTTGCCGACTTGTACTTCCCAAGCATTTAGTACAGTGCTCTGCACACAGTAAGTGCTCAATAAATACGATTAAATGAATGAATACCACAAAACAACTGGAAAACAGTAGGATACAAAACAATAGAACTCTTAAACCAGGTACTATTTTTCTGCTTACTGTTTTCCAGATCTGTTAAGAATGCTTTCCATGGGAATTTGTAAAAAAAATCTGAATAATTCTTTGTTCTTAAGCCTTAAAGCTTGAAGAAAGCTTCATGAATCTTATAAGCATGCACAAGATGAGGGACAGGAGAGATCATTCTGGTACCTACTGTTCAGCTTTTAAAGATAAGATACAAGAGGAAGAAAGAAATTGGAACATTTCATTAAAACAGTGATTCATAAACAGCTCCCCAAACTCAATTCCACTTTTTAATACTTTAAGATAAATCACTGGGAATGTTTTCTTCTTTCCATACACTGAAGAAATTCTTGGTTGGCTGAGAATTAAAAATATACAGAAAATGCCTCTACTTTTGCATTAGATGAAGAATGGTTACCAAGTACCTCTAGTCCCTGTCTAAAAGATGTCCCTGTTTCAGAAAGGGAACTGTTCTTTTTATTACAAAATAAAAATTTGAACCCTAAAAATGTCAATACTAGAGAAGAAAGAACCTTTCAGAGTTTTAGTTGGTGTTTTCTCTGTGCCTCATTTCCCTCATCTGCAAAATGGCCATCCAAATCTGTTTTCCTTCCTTTAGAATGTGAGCCCCATGTGGGACCTGGTTATCTACCTCGGAGTTTGGTACTGTGCTTAGCACATAGTAACTGCTTAAATACCAACATTATTATGTAGGAAAATTGTGCTTTTAATAGCTCCCGGTGTGTGTCTGTGGCTAAAACAACCAATGTGTTAATCCATAAACCACTGCATCATGTTCCAGAAAAACATGATTGGTCTGACATGTTTCCTGCTTTCAGGGCCAGTTTCTGTTTTCAAAGAAGTGCATTCTGTGCAGGGAACATGTCTACCAACTCTGTTATAGTCTACTCTCCTCGGTGCTTAGTTCAGTGCTCTGCACGTAACAAGTGCTCAGTAAATACCACAGAGAGAATGATTTGTCTTAACACTCGCTTCTTGCATAAATCCATCTGTAACAGGATCTGTGACCTCTGGGCAATTGAAATTTGCCCCATACCTATTCTATACATATCTATAAATTGAAAACTATAAATCATTTATTTATATTAATGTCTGTCTCCCCCTCTAGACTGTAAATTCATTGTGAGGAGGGAACATATTTACCAACTCTGTTATATGTACTCTCCCAAACACTTAGTAATACCTTGGGTTTCTATAGAGTTTTACTTCCCTAAGTGCTGTCATACTGATTAGTTCATTTCAGCCTCATAACAACCCCAGTGAGGTAGGTAGAGGAGGCAGGTATTATCATCCCCATACTGCAGATGAGGAAACTGAAGTATAGGGAATTCAAGTGAGTGCCCAGGGTCACCTGGCAGGTTAGTGGCACAGTTCAAATTCAAACCTGGGTCCTCTAGCTCCTAAACTAGTATACAGGAAGCACTCAATAAATACCAATAATGATGGTGATGATGAGGAAGTGGATCCCTATTTGATTACCTTATGTAAAATGATATCTGATGGTATTGGCCTTTCAAGGGTTGGACTGACACAGAAAACTCCTTTACTTCCTTGTCAGGTCTAGATTGTAAGCACCTCTCTAGACTTTAAGCTTCTTATCGACAGGGAACTCTCTTATATGGTACGCTCCCAAGCATATAATACAGTCCTCTGCACATAGTAAGTGCTCAATAAGTACCACTGATTGATTGATTCACATGTCAGTTGTGCCAACACATAACCTGCAAAACATAACAGGATCAGGATCACAGTAATCAATATAGAGCAGTTCCTTTATGATTTTGATATTGCTCCTAGCTTGTTAAATTTAGAAGTAATTACTGTTGAGCCTGAAAGAGAGCTGACTTCTGACTTCCAGCTCCCTGGAGAAGCACCATGGCCCAGTAAAAAGAGCACAGGTCTCAACATCAAGGTAACCTGGGTTCTAATCCTGTCCCTGCCTTTTGCCTGCTGTGTGACCACGGAGTCATTTAACTTTTCTGTGCCTCAGTGTCTTCAGCTGTAAAATGGGATTTCAATCAATCAATCACATTTATTGTACACATACTGTGTGCACATCACTGTACTAAGCACTTGGGAGAATACAGTATAACAGTGTTGGTAGACATGTTCTCTCTCAACAATGAGCTTACGGTTAAGAGAGGGATATATGAATTACAAGAATTACGTAAGTGCTGTGGGGCTGAGGGAAGGTTGAATAAAGGCTGCAAAACCAAGTGGTGGGAGAAGAGGAAATGAGGGCGTAGACGGGGAAGACCGCTTGTAGGAGATGTGTAATAAGGCTTTGAAGGAGAAGGAAGTGATTGTCGAATATGAAGATGGAGGGTATTCCAGGCCAGAGACAGGATGTGGGTGAGAGATGGGCAGTGAGATAGATGAGACTGAGGTCCAGTGAGTAGGTTGGCATTAGAGGAATGAAGTGTTTGGGCTGGGCTGTAGTAGGAATTCAAAGAGGTAAGCTAGGAGGGGGCAAGTTGATTAAGTGCTTTAAAGTCTATGGTAATGAGTTTGTTTCAATCGGTGGTGGATGGACAGCCACTGGACACTCTTGAGGAGTGGAGAAACATGGACTGAATGTTTTTGTAGAAAAAAAATCAGGGCAGCAGAGAAGTATAGATGGGAGTGGGGAGAGACAGGAGGCAGGGAGGTCAGCAAGGAAGCTGATACAGTAATCAAGGCAGGATAAAATAAGTGCTTGGATTAACATGGTAGAAGTTTGGTTAGAGAGGAAAGCGTAGTTTTTAGTGGTGTTGTGAAGGTTGAACTGCCAGGATTTGGTGATGGATTGAAGAAGTGTGTTGGATGAGAGAGATGAGTGGAGGCTTACAGCCTTGTGAAAAAGGGAGGATGGTGGTACTGTCCACAGTGACAGGAAAGTTGGGGAGGGACAGGGATATCTGGGGATATTTGGAGTTATGTTTTCGACATGTTAAGTTTGAGATGTTGGCAGAATATCCAAGTAGAGATGTTCTGAAGACAGAAGAAAATGTGACATTGCAGAGAAAGGGAGAGATCAAGGCCGGAGATGTTGATTTGGGAATCGTCTGCATAGAGTTGGTAGTTGAATCCATGGGAGTTCTCCAATGGAGTGGGTATAGATGGAGAATAGAAGGGGACCCAAAACTGAGCCTTGAGGGACTTTCATAGTTTGGGTGTGGGAGGCAGAGGAGCTCATGAAAAGGACAGAGAAGGAGTGCCTGGAGAGATAGGAAGACAACCAGGGGAGACAGTGTCAGAGAAGCCGAGATTGGAGAAGGGGATGATTGACAATCTCTGAAAGAGCTGAGAGGTTGAGGACAATTAGAATGAAGTAGAGGCCATTGGATTTGGCAAGAAGAAGATAACTCATTACTTCTAAGAGGGTGGTTTCTATGGAGTGAAGGGGACGGAAGCCAGATTGGAGGGGGTCCAGGAGAGATTTGGAGGAGAAGAAGTGGAGACAGCTGGTGTTTGACGCCTCACAAGGAATTTGGAGAGGTGAGAGATGGAGCGATAACGGGAGGGACCTTGGGGGTCAAGGGAGGGAAGGGGAGACATGGGTAGGGTATGTTTGAAAGTATGGGGAAAAAGCCACTGGTCAGAAAAGAGTTGAAGATGGAGAGTAGGGAGGGAAAAAAGGAGGGGCAAGCTACTTTGTTAAACTGCAAAGGGTTGGGGTTGGAGGTGCAGGTAGAGGGGGGTAGACTTTGACAGGAGGCAGGATATTTCCTCTTGAGATACTTCTGAGAAAGATGGGAGCTACTTGTTCTCCCTCCTATTTGGACTGTGACTACAACTAGTCAAGTAATTAAGCACAGTGGTGTAGACTACATTGAACAGTGCTAACCCTTAACATTCAGTCCTGCATAATTCCAATGATTCGGGTGAAAGGGTAAAACAAAGAACACTGAACTTTAACATATGTTTAACTAAACATATTGTCTTTGAGGAACTTTGGGAACCCAATTTTGCTTAATATTTGGCTTGCCATTTTTCACCTACTTAACTTGATAAGATCATCCTGCAATATATTCCCTATCTACATAAACATCCACAACCTAGAAGAATTCCATTTCAACTGCAACCAAGGAGATTTTATTGTGCATTCCTTCTATGAGATCTCTTATGAACGTTAAGCATCCCCAGTCTTAACCCTGATGGCTGGGCAGCCACTCCATTAATACTTCTCCATTTAACCTTTGTCATCTATCGGTTAGCCAATTTTCTATTTCTGACTTTTGAAAATCTAAATATATTATGTCCTCTGGTTTCCCACTATACACATGTTCACTGACCCCCTTAAAAGAATTACAACAGATTAATGAGGTGTACTTTTTCTTACAAAAATCATGCTGTCTCCAAGAACTCATTAATTGTAAATTTAGTTACGGATGTTACTCATTTCCCAGGTATGAAAAAGACTCTACGCCAAGCCTAGAATGATTTTTAGAAGTGGAAGCTACATTCCTAATATAGTGATAATCTTTAAAAAAAAAAGTAGCTGATACACTCTTTCCAGGGTTTCACAACTTCTTCAATGAAATTTTTTCAGAACTTCTGGGGTGATAACATAGGTTACAGCAATCAGTCAATCAATAGTATTAATTGACTGTTGAACTTTTCTCAATGTACTATGTGCTTGGGAGAGTAAAATACAATAGAGTTGCAGATGATGATGATGATGACATTTATTAAGTGCCTACTATGTATAAAGCACTGTTCTAAGCACTGGGGAGGTTACAAGGTGATCAGGTTGTCCCACGGGGGCTCACAGTCTTAATCCTCATTTTACAGATGAGGTAACTGAGGCACAGAGAAGTGAAGTGACTTGCACAAAATCACACAGCTGACAATTGGTGGAGCTGGGATTTGAACCCATGACCTCTGACTCCAAAGCCCGGGCTCTTTCCACTGAGCCACACTGCTTCTCTGCCCCAAACAAGCTCACATCTAGTTTATCAATATGGCCATGGGATGGTGACTATGATTTAACCCATAGGGATAGAAAGTTTCATTGATTTATTTGTATCCATTCGTTCTTTTTTCTGTTCATTCTGATGAAGGTTTCAATGACAAGTGACATGGATAAACATCAGAAAGCCGGAGGTAGTTTAGTACCATGCTCTGCACACAGTAAGCGAGCAATAAATACTATTGATTGACTGAAGCTGAAACAGCTCAGAGAAAGCATGATTAGCAAGCTGCCCACATATAAACATTTAATCAGATGCAAGCAAATGTCTTCCACTCACATACCACTTACACACAGAATACTGGAATGAATTACCTTTTTCTTTAAATACTGGATTATTTAAATGATACACACTGTGCATTTTATAAGACAGAATACAACTAAATATAAAATTCTAGAGCAAGGGCAAACTGCTCCTATATTAAAGGAAATTGGAGCTTGTATTTATGAAGGTTTGAGATAAAGAACCACAGGATTTGTGTTCTTTAATTTGTTTTTTTCATTACCTGTATGTTTTTCTAAACTTATCGCATTCAAGAGTTCCAAGAGTAAAATGTAGGTCAATCTATAAATGTATATAGTTCCAAAATTCAAGAACATTTAGTTTAGAGAAATATTTGCCTCATTGCTGATTCAAGGAGACCTGTCTGCACTGTTGCTAGGAACAGAAAGGCGGGGAATGCTGGTGCGACCAGACAAGATGGTGGCACCCAAGGGTTCAGGGCAGACCTGGGGAGGGTGAATGTGAGTTAACCTGAGCAGTCAACAAACCCCTTGCTCTTCACTGCAGTGTACTACAACCAGAAGCCAAACTCCACCCTACCCCAGACTTTCCCCAGGCCTGCCTTTGCCTGCTCTTCCTCATCACTCATTCATTCATTCATTCAATCATATTTATTGAGTGCTTACTGTGTGCAGAGCACTGTACTAAGTGCTTGGGAAGTACAAGTTGGCAACATATAGGGACAGTCCCTACCCAACAGCGGGCTCACAGTCTAGAAGATTGTGCTCAATTCTTGGCAGGGATTTGGACCACGTTGAAGGTAGAAGGGGAAGAGCAGGGATGAGAACCGAGATCCTCCTTACTCCCAAGCCCCTATTCTGTCCTCTAGGCCTTGCTCCTTCACATTCTAGACAACCACTCCAACCATTCCACTGTCCCCAGTGGCACTGTTCTGTGAGATGACACCTTAACTCTCTTAATAATAATAAAAACAATAATTCTGCTATTTAAACCCGGCTCCACCGCTTGTCAGCTGTGTGACTTCGGGTGAGTCACTTAACTTCTCTGTGTCTCAGTTACCTCATCTGTAAAATGGGGATTAAGACTGCGAGCCCCACGTAGACAGTGCTTATTGCAGTGCTCTGTACACAGTAAGCACTCAATAAATACGACTGAATGAATGAATGACCCTGATCACCTTGTATCTCCCCCAGTGCTTAGAACAGTGCTTTGCACATAGTAAGCACTTAAGAAATGCCATCATTATCATTACTGTGTGCCATGAACTGTATGTACTAAGCGCTGTGGTGGATACAAGCAAATCGGGCTGGACACAGTCCCTTTCCCACGTGGAGCTTACAGTCTCAATCCCCATTTTACAGATGAGGTAAATGAGGTACAGAGAAATGAAGTGACTTGCCCAAGGTCACACAGCAGATAAGTGGTGAAACCGACATTAAAACTCACAACCTTCTGACTATCCACTATGCCAAGCTGCTTCCTCCCTTAGGAGCTGTTCCTGGCCAAATCGCACCAGTCCTACCTCTGAATTGGGGATGGAAGTACAGTGGAATGGATTGGAACGCTGTCCTTTATGGGTTATTTCTTAATGGTTGCTTATTTTTCTCTGGCCCCAGCCCAACCTGGAGATCATCATTGGCATGAGAGCTTGTCCTTCAGGGGTCACTAGCTATGCCGTCAACCTTTGTGGTGATCACGTGGCTAAGGGCAGGGAGGGCCAGTCCACGCTGTTGCTCAAACTCTTTCTGTTGGCAAAACTGGGCTGATCATGCTGAATACCTGTCGGTGGGATCAGAAACTGTAGTTGCTGCCATTCTCACTCCTTTGTCCTTCCACTGTTCGGGTTGAATTCAATTTCTATTTTCACCCCTAAATCTGCTCTACTCAGTGCTGGAAAATGTCCTCCTAGCCCTCGAGCCCTGCCGTCCACACGACTCAAGTGGCTGGGAGCATATGACATATATGGATTCCTAGAATCAAGGCCACAGCTGTATGTCACTTCATTCAGCAGCCTGCACAAAGTGCGTGTTCAAATGGGGACAGAGAGGGCTGGCTGATTCCCCAATGTCATCATTAATAGTGAGATTGCGTGAGAAGCAATTTCACAACAATAATGCTTTGTCTCCATTATAACCTAATATTTTCCATCCTCAGGGTGCTACAATATAACAAAGAGTTCTAGTTTTCAACCTGGAAAATGAATTCAAAAAAACATTACCACATCCCGCCTGTTTCTTAATGGTGTGAATTTTTCAACCCTGAGCCCCCACAATCACCAAAATAAATGCATCAAATCAATTTTTGAAAAGGCATCTTAAAAAAATTATGCGTACCACTATATTACATTTTTTAAATCTAGAGCATAACCAGATGTTCACAACTTCTTAAGGCTGTATTGTTATATAACTGTTCTTGCATTTTTAAATGTCTGCTGTCCTTCAGTAGCAATGGAACTTTAGTTCTCTTCTTTGCAATTATCAAATCAATCAGTGGTATTAATTGAGCACTTACTTCAGAGCACTTTACTAATTGCCTGGGAGCATACAGTTCATTAGAGTTAGAAGTCTCTTCCATGTCAAATATTTTAATAGTTAAAATTCAAAATTGACACCAAAATAAAAATGACTAAACTTGCATTATCATCATCATCATTATGGTATTTGTTAAACCCTTACTATTTGTCAAGCACCATTCTAAGTGCTGGGGTAGATAGGAGTTAATCAGGTTGGACACGGTCCCTGTCTCTCATGGGGCTCACGGTCTAAATAGAAGAGAACAGGTATTTAATCCCCTTTTTCCACTTAAGGAAACTGAGTCCCTGAGAAGTTAAATGACTTGCCCAAGGTCACACAGCATGCATTCAGCAAAGCCAGGATTAGAACCCAGCTCCTCTGACCCCCAAGTCATTCATTCATTCATTCAATCATATTTATTGAGCCCTTGCTGCATGGAAAGCTCTGTATGATGCGCTCGGGAGAGTCCTGTGTTCTTTTTACTGGGTCATGACGCTTCTCAAATTTATTCCAGTCCTTCAGCCACCTCTGCTAATGCTCAAATTCTCAAGTGTCTAGCATGCTCAGGGACAGGTTCCAGGGTTACCAATCATGCTTGGCTCCCCTATGTCCCTTAGCAGGGCTCAGGAACAAGGGAGACAGAACTCTAGAGATGGCCGTTACACAAAGCCGATCCTGATTACAGGCGATGTTGTGGTTTTGTTATATTCTTGCTGCATGGGAAAGCAGCATGGCCTAGTGGAAAAACCACAAGCCTGGAGTCAGAGGCCCTGGATTCTAATCCCGGCTCTTCCTCTTGCCTGCTCTGTGACCTTGAGCAAGTCACAACTTCTCTGTGTCTCATTTCCCTCATCTGTAAAATGGGGAACAAATCCTACTCCCTCCTACTTAGACTGTGAGCCCTACATGAGATAGGGACTGCATCCAACCAAATTATCTTGTATCTACCTCAATGTTTAGCTCAGTGCTTGGCACAGAAATAAATGCTTAACAAGTACCATAAAAAAATAAAGTTCAACCAGCTCTGAAGCATGCAATCAAGTTGTTGGTGCTTTGTAAATGTAATCTTGTTTTAAAATGTCTTTAAGAAAGTTATAAATTTAGTTTAGAAATATGCTTTCTCCCAACCATTTAATGACAGACAAAATGACCTTCACTATTTCCTAAATAGTGGAGTCAGATGAATTATGACTATTTCTCACCTGGGATTCCACTTTTCCACTCCTCTGATGTGATAATCATCTGACCCAATAAATCTAGTCACAATTATTTTTAGCTCTCCTGAAATAAGGCAACATTAATGCAGTCTGCATTCTGCACTTGAAGTTTTAAATACAGAAAAACAGTTCTTCTGGGAGGAACTAGGAGCCAACTCCATTCCAGGCAGTTTATGGGGAGTCCAAACTAATGCCTCTCCAATTCTACGAAGGTTCAGTGAACGGAAGACCTTCTAGAGGAACTTGTAGTGCAGTGAGGTAGGTGGTCAGCGGAAACCTGCCTTCAGCCATCCCATGGGATGAAGTATTTTATCCTACACCTCAGAGTTTGTGAACCAGAATAACGAGTTTTATGTGTTGTGGGCTCCTCTGGGACCTGGGATTGCTTTCCTGTTTCCTACAGGAGCCTGACCATAATGACCAAATGTCATGCTTTACGTGGGAAAATCACGTCAGGGAGTTTCGTCCACCCACCCAAATGGGTCCTGCTTTATTTTGGGAATGGCGGGAGGGAGATGTTCAGCAATAATGATGGTGGAAGGAGTGGCAGCAAAGAGTTTGATTTACAACATTTTGCAACAGTAAAGGGGAGGTGAGTAGGGCCAAATCTCCCGGAGTTCTCTTGGAGGGTTTGGAGCCTTTAACAATAATAATAATGATAATAGTAATTATTACTATGGTATTTGTTAAGCATTTACTATGTGCCAGGCACTGTACTAAGCCCTGGGGTAGATACAAGCAAATCGGGTTAGACACAGTCCCCTTCCCATGAGAGACTTACAATCTCAATCCCCATTTTACAGATGAGGGAACTGAGGCCTAGAGAAGTGAAGTAACTTGCCCGAGGACACAGAGCGGACAAATGGTGGAGCCAGGATTAGAACCCTTGACCAATCAATCTGCACATCAGGTAGAAACTCCTCACCCTCGGCTTCAAGGCTCTCCATCACCTCTCCCCCTCCTATCTCACCTCCCTTCTCTCCTTCTACAGCCCAGCCCACACCCTCCGCCCCACTGCCGCTAATCTCCTCACTGTGCCTCGTTCTCGCCTGTCCCGCCATCGACCCCTGGCCCACATCATCCCCCTGGCCTGGAATGCCCTCCCTCTGCCCATCCGCCAAGCTAGCTCTCTTCCCCTCTTCAAGGCCCTACTGAGAGCTCACCTCCTCCAGAAGGCCTTCCCAGACTGAACCCCTTCCTTCCTCTCCCCCTCGTCCTCATCTCCATTCCCCCGTCTTACCTCCTTCCCTTCCCCACAGCACCTGTATATATGTATATATGTTTGTACATATTTATTACTCTATTTATCTTACTTGTACATATCTATTCTATTTATTTTATTTTGTTAATATGTTTGGTTTTGTTCTCTGTCTCCCCCTTCTACACTGTGAGCCCACTGTTGGGTAGGGACTGTCTCTAATGTTGCCATCTGGTACTTTCCAAGTGCTTAGTACAGTGCTCTGCACACTGTAAGCGCTCAATAAATATGACTGATTGATTGATTTATAGACCTTCTGAATCCCAGGCCATGGTCTATCCACTAGGCCACGATGCCTCCATGCCTTTCTCTCTTCTCTGGAATCTCTGACTGAAAGATAGTGTCTGACTACTACTTTTAACAGGCAATCCCTGTGGTGAGGTGCCAAATCCCACGTACTAAAGATTTTGGGAAGAGTAGCCAATGAAGCACAGGTTTCTGGTTTATTTCTGATATAGGGGTTTCAGTCCCTCTTTCCCTTCTGCCCAGTCTTCACTGGCAGGGACCATCACTGCATGGTTTAATAGCCAGTGGTGGGAAGAGAGGGTGTGAGCTGGAATTTCAGACCAATCAATCAATCTAAACATCTCCTTGTAGGCAGTCCCAGAACAAGAAAACCACCCCAGACTCACCAGACCACTGATCCTGCACAGATCCAACATGGGAAAGTTGGGGGATATTCTCACTCTCCTTCTGAGCTCCTAAGGCAACTAGATTTCCTGTGTCTTCAGTTTGGGGCCACAGAGTGGCTCTTGCAGTTGTATAACTAATCAGAAAAATCATACAGTCAGACTGAGTTAAAACTCGGTCAAACTTGTGGGAGAACTGTATGATTTACAAACACCCAAAAAGGGCACCTGGGTTGGCAAGGAAATCATAGTAGAGCACGGGGTGTAGTGAAAAGAGCACAGGCCTGGGAGTGAGATGACCTGGGTTTTAATCCTGCCTCTGCAACGAGCCCGCTTTGTAAGCTTGGGCAAATCACTTAGCGTTTCTGTTCCTCTTACCTCATCTCCAAAATGGGGATTCAAGACCAGTCCTCCCTGCTATTTAGATGGTGAGCTCCATTTGGGTCAGGGATTGTGTCTGTCCTGATTATCTTGTACTTTCCCCAGTACTTAGAAGAGTGCTAGACACATAGTAAGTGCTTAACAAATACCACTATTTTTATTATAGGGGAGGAAAGGAGAAATGACCTTTCTCAGTAAGCAAAAAGGTTGATTTACAACATTTTAATAATGATGGCATGTATTAAGTGCTTACTATGTGCAAAGCACTGTTCTAAGCACTGGAGAGGTTACAAGATGATCAGGTTGTCCCTCAGGGGGCTCACAGTCTTAATCCCCATTTTACAGGTGAGGTAACAGGCACTGAGAAGTTAAGTGACTTCCCCAAAGTCACACAGGTGACAATTGGCAGAGCAGGTATTTGAACCCATGACCTCTCAATGCAAAGCCCATGCTCTTTCCACTGAGCCACGCTGCATTTTACAGCAGTAAAGGGGATAAGGGTGGGACCAAACCCGGAGAGTTCTCTTGGAGGATTTGGAGCCTTTCTGTTTTCTCTTCTCAGGAATCTCTGGTTGAAAGAAATTGTCTGACTATGACTCTTAACAGGAAATCTTTGTGGTGAGGTGCCTATTCCCACCTAATAAAACTTGTGGGAAGAGCAGTCAGTGAAACAGAGGTTTCTGGTTAAGTTCTGAGTTGGTTGTTTCAGTCTGCATCTTCTCTTGCATTTCTTTTCAAGTCAATTATTCTGGGGAAAGTAGTACTGACAAGTATTTTGTTTGAAAATTTATTTTCTCGGCCATGTTCAATCAGTTTTGCAACTCTTTAAAAGATTTATACAGATTTTCCTCTGAACCTTAGTCAGATTCAACTGTTGCTTCTGCTGAATGCCTCTGGTTCAGTAGTGATTTTTATATCAGATAAAGGAAAACTGACAAGATCCCCTACCCCCAAATCTCCTCACAGAGGGCAAAAGAGAAGTCATGGGGTCCAAGGTTTATTAGGAGTGACAGTAATACAAAGAATGTTATTAGTAGAACTGGCTAAGTGGCCCAAGATAGAGAAAGCAAAGCAATTTTTAAAATGGTATTTGTTAAGTGCTTACTACATGCCAGACACTGTACTAAGGGCTGGGATAGATACAAGCTTATCAGGTATCCACCCCGGCACTTAGTGCAGTTCATAATAATAATAATAATTATGATGGCATTTGTTAAGCGCTTACTATGTGCAAAGCACTGTTCAGTTCATGGCACAAAATACTGGGACAGGGACATGGGGCTCACAGACTTCAGTTAAGTGGCTTGCCCAAAGTCACACAGTAGTCATGTAGTAGTCAGGATAAGAACTCAGTCCTCTGACTTCAGGCCCAGGATTTCTGTACTGTCATTACCACTTCTTTGTTGAGCACTCACTGTGTGCAGAGCACTGGACTAAATGCTAGGGAGAGAACAATGTAAGAGTTGGTAGACACATTCCCTGTCCACAACGAGCTCTGCTCAGCCAACATAAAAATAGCAGAAATTGAATTCCCTCCTACCTCACCTCAATACTCTCCTTATACAACCCAGCCCACTCCTCTAATGGTAACCTGTGCCTCAATCTCACCCCCAACCCCTCACCCATGTTCTGACTCTGGCCTGAAACACCCTCCCTCCTCAAATCTGACAAACAATGACTCTCAGCACCTTCAAAGCCTTATTAAAGGCACATCTCCTCCAGGAGGCCTTCCCTAACTAAGCTTCCCTTTCCCTCTTCTCCCACTCCCTTTGCATCACCCTGACTTGCTCCCTTTGTTCTTCCCCCCTCATTCATTCATTCAATCGTATTTATTGAGCACTTACTGTGTGCAGAGCACTGTACTAAGCGCTTGGGAAGTACAAGTTGGCAACATATAGAGACGGTCCCTATCCAACAGTGGGCTCACAGTCTAGAAGTCCCAGCCCCACTGCATTTATGTACATATCTGTAGTTTATTTATACTCCCTGCTTCTAGACTCTAAGCTCATTGTGGGCAGCAAATGAGTCTGTTTATTGTTATATTGCACTCTCCCAAGTACTTAGTACAGTGTTCTGCACACAGTAACCACTCGATAAATACAAATGAATGAATGAATTAAATGAATGCCACCAGAAAATGTGACATTGTTCTTAGCAGCTAGTCTTCTCTTAATGCCAACTCCCTCCTGACTGATTTCTCATCTTGCAGCTTTCTTCCAGCCCTTAAGAGATTTCCTCTCACAGTCTCTGTACGTCACTAGGACTCTCAGCCAGGCCCTGGTGGATGAATTAGCTTTATTCAAAAACCATGCTCCCACACTCAGCTATCACTGCTGTGCCCCTTCTCTCAGCCTGAGTTCTTTTCAAAAGCTGCACGGCTAAATTTTGTGGTAAACTTAAATTAGATGCCATTCATGAGTCATGGTCAGAGATGTCCTAAGCATGATTTCAAACTTTACTCCATATGATGTGCGATAGAGTGAAGAATGTATGTCAGTCTGCAAACAACCCACAGAATGAAAAAATCATCTAAGAACAATCTGTCCAATATTTTTTTCTTTTCAAAGGATTATTTTTCAGCTAGTTATGGTGGCCCCTTTATTACCTTTATTATTTTTTTTAATAATACTTGTTTAGTACTTGCTAGGTGATGGATACTGCACTAAACACTTTACGTCACTCCAAAAAACCTCATTTATTCTATAATAATAATAATGGCATTTATATAGTGCTTACTATGTGCAAAACACTGTTCTAAGCACTGGGGGAGATACAAGGTGATCAGGTTGTCCCATGGGGGGCTCACAGTCTTAATCCCCTTTTACAGTTGAGGTAACTGAGGCACAGAGAAGTTAAGTGACTTGCCCAAAGTCACACAGCTGACTGTGTGGAGATGGGATTTGAACCTCTGACTCCAAAGCCCAGGCTCTTTCCACTGAGCCACGCTGCTTCTCGGGATGGGATGGTGGATTTTGAAGCTACTGAAAAAAATTCACATGGTAGTTTCTCATCGTAAAACAAATATCCAGGTAAAATAATTGTTGTAGCATTCATTGAAAGAGAAATGAATAGAGCATTCATTGAAATAAGCATATCATGAAATCTAATCCCAGCTCCACCACTTACCTGCTCTAAGACCTTGGGCAAGTCACTTAACTTCCCTGTACTTCAGCTACCAAATCTGTAAAATGGGAATAAAGACTGTGGACCCCACATGGGACAGGGTCTGTATCCCATCTGCTTATTCAATCATATTTATTGAGCATTTACTGTGTGCAGAGCACTGTACTAAGCACTTGCGAAGTACAAGTTGGCAACATATAGAGACAGTCCCTACCCAACAATGGGCTCACAGTCTAGATATGCATATTTTCCATATGCCCTGTCAATTAGTAAAGTTCCTGTCACATCGTAAAGTGCTTAAATGAAAAATTTTAAAAAATATTTAAAAATAAATAAATACGAACCCAAGTTCTATATCCAACAGTCACCAATACTGGCATTTGGTTTGTCAGAGCTACTGAATAATGATTTCATCCATTATGACTAACAAGAGGAACAAAAGGTGGGTGAAAGCATCAAACCTCATTAGTAGGATCCAAAGGTAATTGAAAGAATTAGGGTTCACACTATAATTGCATTTGAGCTCTTAGAAGAAAAGAGAACTCAGACAGATCAAGAAAATTTAATTTTGTTTTCTGGAGTTCAACTGACTTAGATCATTAATATGGAAGTCACATGAGAAGGAAGCCTAGGTGTCAAGGAAGTGAAAACATACAGTTTTACAAGCAAGCAGCAAAAAGTGCAATAAGACATTAATAGGGCTCGTACAGATCTCTAGACTGTAAGCCCACTGTGGGCAGGGATCGTCTCTATTGCTGAATTGTGCTTTCCAATAGTAATAGTGGCATTTATTAAACACTTACTGTGTGCAAAGCACTATTCTAAGTGCTGGGGAAGTTACAAGGTGATCAGGTTGTCCCACGGGGGCTCATAGTCTTAATCCCCATTTTACAGATGAGGGAACTGAGGCCCGGAGAAGTTAAGTGACTTACCCAAAGTCACACAGCTGACAAGTGGTGGAGCAGGAATTTGAACCCATGACCTCTGAGTCCACAGCCCATGCTCTTTCCATTGAGCCATACTGCTTCCAAGAGCTTTGTTCAGTGCTCTGCACGCAGTAAGTGCTCAATAAATATGATTGAATGAATGAATGAATCTAGACAGAGATCTTAAGTGGAAATGGGACAAAACAGAAAATGGAAATCAAGTCAAATAATCAAGAGCAAAGCTAAAAATGATTCTGTATTGACAAGATCAGAAATGCTGGAGAGACACAGGAGATCTAATTTGAAAGGAAAAAAATATCTAAAAAATTGATTAAAAAGTTATTCAATAAGATGTGAGGGCCAAGCAAAGGTTATTCTGCTCAAACTGGGAGGTAAAGCTGACGGCAAAGGAATGTGAAAATTTGGAAGATCAACCATAATCAGTTCATCAGTGCCAATGTATATGTTTATAACTGTAAATTCTGAATATATCCGTAATTTATTTATTTACTTATGTATGTTAATGTCTGTCTCCCCCTCCAGACTATGAGCTAATTATGGGCAGGGAATGTGTATTGTTATATTATACTCTCTTAAGCACTTAGTACAGTGCTTTGCACACAGTAATCACTCAATAAATATGATTGAATTAATCAATGAATGAAATGTCATTTAATAAGAGCAACAATGGAAAAGGATAGTTGGAGTATTTTTAAAAAGAGTATGTTTTCAGATCATCAGGGTACACTCAAACACGGTCAGTGGTATTTAAGTGGTGGTGGTATCAGAGTCTCTAAGCAAAAGTTACAAAGAATTGAAAAATGGCAAATGTTATGGCCACTTAAGGAAGAGGGAAAAAAAGACGGTGCTGATTTTAAATGATTACCTTGAAATCTGTGTTTAAGAAAATTAGAGCAACATAGTAATCATTCTCAATCACCTCTAACAATACTGAGACACACACAGGTCTGCTATAACACATGTTTTCATTACATCATTTAACTATAGCTCTATGGAATGATTAGGAAATGTTCTCCCTACAACATACATCAGATGTGGTGTAACATGACCTGCAAATTGGTGTTAAGAAGAAGTGGACTAGGAAGAGGCAGTGTGTCATATGTTTGTGTCTGCTAATTCTTTTGTATTGTACTCTCCTAAATCCTTAGTACAGTGCTCTGCCCATAGTAAGCACGCAGCAAATACCAGCAATTGTTACAACATCCCAAGGAATAATAATGCTACATTTCCAAACCTCTGCTTCAGCCTTACTGTGTTATATAGTACTTTGCTTCTTTGTGCTCCTGCAACTTTTGAGTATTTAATACATTAAAATGATAAAAAGTTGCAGAGGTGCTGCATAATATAGATGTTCATAATGGAGAATGCCAGGCTGCATGCCCCTCTAGCCCATATTTTTGTTTTTAATGGTATTTGTTCAGCACAGTATTAAGTGTTGGGTAGATACAAGCTAATCAGATTGGACACAGTACCTGTCCCACATGGGGCTCACAGTCTTAATCCCCATTTTACAGATGAGGTAATTGAGGCACAGAGAAGGTAAGTGACTAGCCCAATGTCACACAGCAGACAAGCTGTGGTGCTGGGATTAGAACCCAAGTCCTTCCAACTCCCAGGCCTGTGTTCAATTCACTGAGCGATGCTGTTTAATTTCTACAGAATCAGTGATTCTTCTAACACAGTTTTTCCCAGGAACATGAATTTTCTCAAATTCACACCCCTTTGTGATAGGAAAGCCCCTTTTCCTCTTACCTAGACCTTGGGGCAGGGACTTTGTCCAACCAGAGAGAGAAGCAGTGTGGCTTAGTGGAATGAGCCTGGGTTTGGGAGTCAGAGGTCGTGGTTTCTAATCACAGCTCAGCCACTTGTCTGCTTTGTGACCTTGGATAAGTCACTTAACTTCTCTGTGCCTCAGTTACCTCATCTGTAAAAATGGAGATTAAGACTATAGCCCCAGGTGGGACAACCTGATTACCTTGTATCTACACCAGTGCTTAGAACATTGCTAGGCACATAGTCAGCACTTAACAAATATCATCATCATTGTAACTATCCCAGTGCTCAATACACTGCTTGGCACATAGTAAACACTTAAGTACCATAAAAACTGGTTCTCTGAAGAATAGAACATGCCAGGCCAATTTAGTTTCCTTCAATGAAAAACTCAATTTAGAATTAAAATTAAAATATAAATAAGCTCCAGGTGGAATAATTAGGGTAAAAACAGGGATTCAGGAAGGGAGGGAAATTGTTCTTAAACAAAATACTAGGACAAAGTCAAAACCGCATACATCAATCATTAGCATTTACTGAGGGCCTTCTTTAAGCAGAGCACAATACTAAATGTGTTGGAAAGTACAAAAGAATTATACATGATCTCTGCCCTCAAGGAGGTTAAAGTCTAGCAAGTAGACAGGCAAATTACAAACAGGAGGCATAATTCAGTATGCAAAAAAAGTTCATGAACGTTTGGGGAATGTGCTACCTTCAATGTTGAGATGGGACTGAGGTGGTTGGTGAGGGGTACAAGGTGGGAAAATTATAGTTTGGGGGAAAGCCTACTAGACGATGTGGGATTGTGGAGAAGGATTTTGACCATTTCGGGACTTTGGTCTGTCAGACATGGAGGGGGAAGTAGTTCCAACCATCAGGGAGGGTATAAGCTAGAGGCCAGGGACAGAAGGAATGAGGAGACACAGTGACTAAGCTTGAGAGGAGCAAAGATTGTGAGCTGTAGTTGAAGAAATTGGATAAGTGGGAGGGAGGGATAGAGATGGTAGAGTGCTTTTAAAGTCTTTGGTCAGGAATTTTGCTTTAGGCAGAGAGGAGTGGGTAACTATTAAAGATTGTTGAGTGGAAAGCCTTGTTCAATATGACATTTTAGAAAAAGCAATCCAAGAAGCAGGGGACTGGAACAAGCAGAGATTCAAGACAGGGTGATCAACAGTGAGATTAGTCAAGTCACGATACGGGAAATGTGGAAGGGATTGATTCTGAAAGTGTTGCTAAGAAAGAACCCACTGGATTTGGTAACGGACCAAACATGGGGGGTTGAGAGAGTGTGATGGGGCAGTCAAGGCTGCAGGCTTGAGAGGCGAGGGGCATGGTGGTGATGTCAACCAATGAGAAAGTGAGATGAAGGGAAGCATTTGACAGGGAAGATGAAGAGTTCAGATCTAGACATATTGAGCTTGAGCTTGACATACTGACATATGGGCAGCACGTTTAATTTAGAAATGACTTGAAAGCAGATGGTCATGCCAAGATTCCAGGGATACTTAGAGAGAGAGATTTGGGACTCTTCTACATAGAGCTTGTAGTTGAAACTTTGGGAGTGGCTGGAATCCGCAGGAGAATGAGGGAATGGGAAGCAGTATGGTCTAGAGGAAAAAGCATAGGCCTGGGAGCCAAAGGACCTGGTACTAGTCACACCTTTTCCACTTGACTGCTGTGTGACCTTGGACAAGTCACTTCACTTCTCTGTGCCTCAGTCATCTCATCTGTAAAATGGAGATTAAAACTGTGAGCTCCATGTAGACTGTGTCCAACCTGATTAGCTTATATCTACCCCAGCACTTAGTAGAGTGCCTGGTACACAACAAGTGCTTAACGAATATGATAAAAAGAGGAAATGAGTGCATATTGAGAAGGCAACTCAGACCTGAGCCTTAAGAAACACCAACAGATAGGGAGAAGAAGAAAAACTTCTAAAGACAGAGAGAAGAATTGGTCTGAAAAATTAAGAGGAGAACCAGGAAACAACTCTGTCAGAAAAAAAACAAGGTCAGGTAGAGTTTCCAGAAGAGTCTGTGGTCTGAGTCATTAAAGACAGCTGAGAGGACAAGGAGGTTTAGAACAAACTAGAGGCTAGTAGATTTGGCAAGAAGGTGAAATAAGGTGAGAGTCTGGCTGGAGGTCAGCAGGCAGACTGACCCCGGAGAGTCAACAACCGAGTTGGGGAAGAAATGGAAGCAGTGGGTGTCTTGTTAGTATGTTTGGTTTTATTCTCTGTCTCCCCCTTTTAGACTGTGAGCCCACTGTTGGGTAGGGACTGTCCCTATATGTTGCCAACTTGTACTTCCCAAGCGCTTAGTACAGTGCTCTGCACACAGTAAGCACTCAATAAATACGATTGATTGATTTAAGAGTATAGATAGCAATGTGACAAGAGAGGCTAGGGCGATAGCTGGATGGTACACTAGGGCATAGAGAGGCTGGAATAACAGAAGTAGATGAATTTGGAGGAGGGAAGGAATAATTGAAGAATGACTGGTTGAAGAGGGAAGTCAGGGAGAGTGGGTGTAAGCAGTTTTAGATCATTGGAATGGATGAGATAGGTGGTACAGGATAAGAGGGTTGCTTTCAAAGCAAACAGGAGATCTCTTGGGAGTTGGCAGAGAAGAGGAGGAGAGTGAATATGGAATGGGAGGGAGATTTGGAGGAGCTCACATCTAATGGTTTAAACTTTGTCAACCAAGTACCTGGCAAGTTCTTTGTGAAGAATGAGAATGGGGGTCAATGAGGGCACTGGGAATTTCAGGTGAACGCTCAAGGTCTGGAATATTAGATGGGGTAGTGGCCCTGGATGTTGACGAGAGGGAAATATCATTGTTGAATGCAGTTAAAGATCAATTTGAAGTGGACAATTTCCTCTTGATGCCTGGATTTCCACCAACATCTTTCCAAAGCACAAACCTACTATAAGCTAGAATGCAAGCTCATTGCGGGCAGTCAATGTGTCTATTTATTGTTATACCGTACTCTCCCAAGTGCTGAGTACAGTACTCTGCACAGAGTAAGCACTCAATAAATACGATTGACTGGCAAATACAGGAACAGAAACTGTACTCTATGAGGGATGCGGGAATTTAAGTTATAGTTCATAGACCGTAAGCTCCTTGAAGGCAGGGATCTTGTCTAACAACTCTAATGCAATCGATCAATTCAGTCATTCATTCAGTTGTATTTATTGAGCAATTACATCTTACACAGCAGTGTATTAACTGCTAGGTGCTTTCTACAGTGCTCTGCACATAGTAAGTGCTCAATGAATATCATTGATGGATTGGTGATGGACTATACGTCCACTATATTATGAAATGATCAAGGTTGGGTCCAGTTCTGGGCACTGTGTAGGGAGGATAGAAAAAAAATAGAAAAAAATAATAAGATACTACTGGAAAGATAAGCTGATTTTATTATTAATAATAATAATAATGGCATTTGTTAAGTGCTTATTATGTGCAAAGCACTGTTCTAAGCAATGGGGGGGTTACAAGGTGATCAGGTTGTCCCACGTGTGGCTCACAGTCTTAATCCCCATTTTACAGATGATGTAACAGGCACAGAGAAGTTAAGTGACTTGCCCCGAGTCACACAGTTGAGAAGTGGCGGAGCTGGGATTAGAACCCATGACCTCTGACTCACAAGCCCAGGCTCTTTCCACTCAGCCACGCTGCTTCTCTAAGTGATTTTAAGTGTTTTACTCAGTCATTTAAAGATTCAGACTGAAGAAAGAGTATTAAAAGTAAATTAGAACAATATGATCAAACCAGTGGAGGAAATAATTAACATTTCTACAAATCTTCTTTATTACAATTTAATAAAAGGTGAGAAGGAACATTTATAATATTATCAATTAAAGAAAATGAATTTCTGTTTTAGCACAGTTTACTTTAACACTATTTCCCTCTGGGGATGATAAAAATAATGGCTATAGTGCACTTTAGTGTTATCAATTGGAGGAAAAATAGGTAGGATACATTTAAAAAAATTAATAAACCCAAGAATTTCCTTGTTTCCAGAAAACAAAGATTTCAGACCTGCTCCTGCATAGCTGATTACTGGATTATGAAAGTTCATTTATCCTCTGAATCCTCATTTAACTGCTAGTCCAAACAAAGATGAAGACAAATGAGAAATTTCAGGAGTAAACAACAGCTAAATGGATGACCACTTAACTGCATTTTGTTTTGCATGTGCTGTACTTTTCTTTCTGGGTACACTAAACATTTTATCACTTTCAAGCAATTGTAGAGATTTCTCAATAGCCATTCTGCCCTAGAATATTCCAATAGTACAAGTCTCAAGTTAAAAGGAAACTTAAAAAGTCTTCAAATAAAAATCATTGTCTCCACAATCTTTTTGAATTTTTTTCACCCTCAATGTTTTTTTCTTAGGATAACAGGATTCTTTTCATGCTTTATTTTTTCCCCCCCAGACCTATTCTGAAAACGTGTTTTCACACTCAAAGGCTGAAAGATCACAGTCTGTTCCCATTTAAAGAACTGTGATGCCATGATGGAAAAGTCACGTTGGCAGAAATCATTTGAACAATTTCCAATAAAGTTTCCAAAGAATTTAATGTGCTGAACTTAAGTTCAACAAAATGGGAGTTTATTCATCCAAAACTGAAAACTCTGCCTATAACCTTTCCGTTACAGGACAGGAATTCATGAATAAACTAGTTACTTTTCTCAACTTTAACTATGCCTCAAAAACTAGGAATTCCAAATCCCTAGCAAGCAGAGTCTGCTATTTCTTGACAGGCCGCAGGGAATTTCAAAAACAGACATTTCAGATTCAAATAAGGCAATCACACATTCAGCTTTGAAAAATTAAAATTGTTTATTTAAGCAGTCAGTCCTTACCTTCTTGATTATAATAATGCCACCTACCCATTGTAGAGGCTCATACTCTCACTACAAGTTCAAACTAACCATATGGTCATTAATTTGCAATGTTACATTTCAAGGTATTCAGAGTGGAAAGGTGTGTAGATTTGCATCACAGATGACTTTTTAATCAAGCATTAGGGTTGCTACATAGCCAAGGTGGTAATCTGGCACACAGACGCTTGAGTCCAACAATAGTAGCAGCAGAAGCAGCATGAGAAGCAGTGTGGCGTAGTGGAAAGAGCCAAGGCTTGGGAGTCAGAGGTCATGGGTTCGAAGCCCTCTCCACCACTTCTCAGCTGTGTGACTTTGGGCAAGTCACAACTTCTCTGGGCCTCAGTTAAATGCATCTGTAAAATGGGGATGAAGACTCTGAGCCCCACATGGGACAACCTGTTAACCTTGGATCTACCCCAGCACTTAGAACAGTGCTCTGCACATAGTAAGCGCCTAACAAATACCACTATTAGTAGTAGTAGTAGTAGTAGTACTGTAATTATAAATGTGGTATTTGTTAAGTGCTTACTAGGTACGAGGCACTGTTCTAAGCGTTGGGGTGGATATGAGGAAATCAGGTTGTACACAGTTTCTGTCCTACATGGAACTCTCAATTTTAATCCCCATTTCACAGATGAGGTAACAGGCACAGAGACGTTAAGTGACCAAGGTCACACAGCAGACATGATCCAGGGCTGGGATTAAAACCCAGTTCTCTCTGACTCCTAGGCCTGTGCTCTATCCAACATCTTCAGTTGACCTTCTTCCAAACCTATTGTCTATTCTGACTCTCCCTAGTTGCTGCTTCGCTGTGCATTCCTTGAGGTGTGCAAATGACTCCTAGAGAAATGGCAGAGGTTTTGCCAGTCTTGAATTTAAGATGCATATCAGGTCCTCAGTTCCCAGCTATTTTGATCCAACTGTAGATCCATTTCTATTGGCCAAAGTGTACTGGCTGGATATGATTTTACTCGAAGTTTACTTGGAAAAGGATGGAAAATTATCCTCATACTTCTGACATTTCCACATTGGGATCAAATCAATCTCTTCTGTCCTTCCTCAGCCTGAGGCCAGATTATTCTTTTTCTGGGAGATATGTCTGAAGTTGGAGGAAGATGGCCCCATGGATCAGACCTGGCCTGTGAATCAGTTTACATTCCCAGGCCAATGGGAGAACCATACTGGGACATCATGAGAATATATGAGATACTATAATCTGCCTTGACCTGAAAAGTCAGTCAAGGTTAGTCACCCTGGAACCCAATGCCTAAATTTGTGTGATGTGTAGCAAAGATCAAAGGTACTAGAGTGGACGGAACTTCCAGAGAATGCTTTGTATTCCCACTACAAAATGCAATAGGCTTCTGGGGAGGGGATTATTATTATTACTATCATTATTATTATAACATTATAATGGTATTTGTTAAGTGTTTACTATGTGCTAGACACTGTACTAAGCACTGTGGTGGATAAAAGCAAATCGGGTTGGAATAGTCCCTGACCCATGTGGGGCTCACAGTCTCAATCTCCATTTTACAGATGTGGTAACTGAGGCCAAGAGAATTGAAGTGATTTGCCCAAGGTCACACAGCATACAAGTGGTGGAAATGGGATTAGAACCCATGACCTTCTAACTCCCAGGCCCATGCTCCATCCACTATGCCAGTTTGCTTCCCATAATTGGATAGTTTAGGACAAATCAGACTCCGCTACACTCTATATGATGAATAGGATTAAATGACATGAGTAGAGCAGTTGATGGGAAATGTAAAAAGCATGGTAGATACCATCAATACCATTGATTGACTGAGTGATAGAAACTGTTGCAGTAATAAGAGGTGCTTAGGACCTTGTCCTAGAAACATAACAGGAGGAACACTGAAATAGACTGGATGTGACAAGAAGAAAACCCAAGTTTAGGCAATAGATTTAAAACTACAAGTAAAGAAGATAGAGTGAGGATTTTGGAAAGAAGATGGTGTGCTAAATAGTTATGGGAGTTACTGCAGCACATCCTAGGAGATAGAGAATGGGCCTGGGACTCAGAGGATCCCAGGCTGTAGTCCCGCCTCTGCCATTTGTCTGCTGTGTGACCTTGGGCAAATTACTTAACTTCTCTGTGCCTCGGTTACCTCATCTCTAAAATGGAGATTAAGACTGAGTTCCTTTCGAGACTGTAAGCTCGTGGTGGACAGAGAATGTGTGTGTTTATTGCGGTATTGTATTCTCCCAAAAGTGTAGCACAGCGCTCTACACACAGTAAGCATTTAATAAATACAACTGAATGAATGACTAGGACTGTGTCCAACTTGTTTACTGTCTATCCCAGCACTTAGAACAGTGCCTGGCACATAGTAAGTTGCTTAACAAATACCACAATTATTATTATTACTGGCTACTCCCTGAGCCCCTAACAACCTTCAGGGACTAACTTAAGGCACTGAGAAGCCTCTGGCTCACTGAGTTCTTGAAACCTGGATATGAAACTAGATATAAGAAAAATAATTTCCTGTTAAAGCTTTGAGACCTGTGTTGTCTAAATGATGATTGGCACAAGATGATGTGTTTCATTATGTTTTCATGGTTTATTTACTTGTGCTTTGAAATCTAAATTACTTTGTAGGATAGAATCAAATGAAGACTACAAAAGGAAATTAAATTTGGAAAATCCACAACTGTGATAAAAGTGATGGTTTTGACTTAAGCACGTACAATTCAAAGAACCTTATTTTCCTTTCAAGAGAAAGAGAACCCATGGCCTCAGAAGAAGTTGAGAATTGGTAATGAGATGCCAGGGAGTTTGGCAGGAAGAGAAGAATCATAAGACCATCTGAATTTCAAACCATTAGACTGATGGATTGGAAAGCATTATCTTATACGCCCTTCAGCCATCTCTTACATACCTGCACTTATTTATGCCACCATCAGCACCTGTGTGTCTGATCTAAATATATTGTATCTATTCCAGTACCCAAATAGCAGCTGGGAGAGACAAAGCTACCTCCTCCAGAAGCTCTTACCCACAGTTTCACACTGACAAGGTCACTTACCCTGCTGAGAACTCACTTACTCTAGGAGGTCTTCCCAGACTGAGCCCCCTTTTTCCTCTCCTCCTCCCCATCCCCCCTGCCCTACCTCCTTCCCCTCTCCACAGCACTTGTATATATTTGTACAGATCTATTACTCTATTTTACTTGTACATATTTACTATTCTATTTGTTTTGTTAATGATGTGCATATAGCTATAATTCTATTTGTTCTGATGATTTTGACACCTGTCTGCATGTTTTGTTTTGTTGTCTATCTCCTCCTTCTAGACTGTGAGCCCGTTGTTGAGTAGGGACCGTCTCTATATGTTGCCGACTTGTACTTCCCAAGCGCTTAGTATGGTGCTCTGCACACCGTAAGTGCTCAATAAATACGATTGAATTAATGAATGAATGAATAGATTGATCAGTCCATTTTTTCCCCAAACATCAAGACTCAGGCCTGCTGCTAATAGGTCAGAACAGACACCAATTAATTTTTCCACATTTGTCAGACCCCAGACATAGGAGATATTTTTGAAGATGATTCTATGGATGCTGAGCTTCTCCCCAAGAGATATTTGTTAAGCACTTACCATGTGCCAAACACCATGCTAAATGCTGAGGTAGCTACAATACATTCAGATCAGGCACTCTCAAATTCATGAGAGATCAAATGAGATCCCTAAAGGAGTGGGTGTAGGTTGAGGCTAGAAGGGGAAGCTGGACTGAGCTTTGAGGGAGAACTACAGTTAGGGAGTGGGAGGAAGAGGAGAAAAGGAAGAGCCAGCAAAAGAGGCTGAGGAGTTAACACTGAAGGGGGAGGAGAATCAGGAGAGGACAAGTGAACAAGAAGCAGAGGTTTAACAGTGTCTCCAGAAGAAAAAGTGATCCAGGGAGTCAGAAGCAGCCACGATGTCAAGGAGGAATAGTACGGATAGAGTGCCTTAGATTTAATCTGCTAGGCCCTTGGTAACAATGGAGAGAGTGGTTTCCACGGAATGAAAGGGGAAGAAGCCTCAATCCCTATTTTATGGATAAGGCAACTGAGGCACAGAGAAGTTAAGCGACTGGCACAGGTCACACAGCAAACAAGTGGGGGAGCCAGTATTAGAATCAATGACCTCCTCACTCCCTGGCCTGTGCTCTATCCACTAGGCAACACTGCTTCCATACAGTGCAGTACAGTCTTAGGCACACAGTAAACACTCAGTAAATACCACTAATTGTTAACTTTTCAGTGAAGGGTATGACACTTGCTTAACAAAGACTCAAATGGCTGAGAGAAATCAGGAGCTCTTCAAAACTCAGAAAAATACATTTTGACTTTAGAGAGAGTCAGAATGCTTCAGGAAAAAAAATGAAGTAGACAAGCTTTATCATGCCTGCAAGGATCTGATTCATCACGTTTACACTGAATATTCAGCAGTTTATTTATCTTGTCTTCCATCCCTAGTCCTCTCCAATGGACCATACTATTTCCCTCTGTTATTTCAGCATGAGAAATGTTCTTAAATCAATCGTTTTTATTGATTGAGTGCTTACTGTGTGCAGAGCACTGTGCTAAGCACTTGGGAGGGTACGATATAACAGAGTTGGCAGACAAGTTCCCCACCCACAAATAACATACAGTCTAGAGGGGAGACAGGCAACAAAATAAATTTTAACTATGTACATAAGCGGGGATGGGGTGAATAAAGCAAACGGATCCAAGTGCAAGAGCAATGCAGAAGGGCGTAGAAGTAGGGAAATTAGGGAAATTCAGCCTGTGTGTCTGGTTTAGGGGCTGATAATAATAACTATATTTGTTAAGTGCTTACCATGTGCCAGGCACTATACTAAGCACTGGGGTGGATACAAATCGAGTCACACAGTAGACAAGCAGCAGAGGCAGGATTAGAACCCAAGTCCTCTGACACTTGTGGGCCGGGAATGTGTCCATTTATTGTTGTATTGTAGTATCCCAATACAGTGTTCTGCACACAGTAAGCACTCAATAAATGTGACTGACTGAATGACACCCATGCTCATACTTTTTCCATATAACCATGCTGCTTCTCAAAGGACAAGCCACATGAAAAAAGCACTGGACTGGTATCTGCCCCAGACACCTGCAGGGGAGCCTTGGTGAAGTCACCTAACACTTTTGTGCTTCAGCCTCCTCATCTGTTTAATGGCTATTAATTACCCATCCTCATATCCCTTCAACTGTGAGCTCCATGTGTTTGATCTGATTATCTTTCACCTCAGCATTTTAACACAGTGCTTGACATATTGCAAATACTTAAATGTCACAGTCATTACTATTATAGAAAACTCTGGTTCATGTATTCTATGCATCCCTATCCTGCCCGAGGATTTTGCGTAGCGTGAATGCTTTCTCACAAAACATAGCAGGCTGTCGATTCTCGTAGGGAGGGGAGAGACACAACCAAAACTTTCCCTTTTTTTCCCCATCCTGGTTATAAGGAGATAAAGCAAGTTTGAGAAGAAAAGAGCCTCCAACAATAGCTGGCAGGACTTCTGTCATTTGGCTCAAAGCCAATTAATACACCTGCCTGTTACACCACAAAAGAGGAGTTTGAACACCTGTTTGGGTATAATTTGCATTGAACAACTACACTCAGGCAATCACTCAATTCCTTGCATTTCCTATGGGCCTAGTCAATACAAGAAACAAAGAAACAGGTTCTCATGGAAGGGAGAACCACACATCCCCATTGACTCCAGGATCAATTGTACTTTCGGTTAGAATGGCGATTATAATCATTTATTGCTACTAAAAATCAACCAATAATATTTATCTAGCACTTACTGTGTGCAGAGCACTCTAAGGACTCGGGAGAGTTCAATAGTGTTGGTAGATTGATGATTGCTGAACATTTGCTTAATAACTTGCTTTGAAGTACTTATCACCTGAGGGCAGGCATTGTTACAAACTTTCAGTGAATGCTCCCAATAGAGAGCTCTGCAAACAGTGCTTAGCTCGATATATGTCAATATTTGGTTTATTCTCCGGGCTCTCCCCCACCCTTCATTTAACTTTGTACCCCCACTACAGTTTCCTGTTTCCCCAGGAATTTATCCTACATATCATAACACCCTGCAAGTATATTGTCCTCTCCCAAGGGTTTAGTTCAGTGCTCTGCACAAAGCAAGCACTTGATAAATGCCGATGATGATGATAGTGACGTACTTTGGAACTGTGCTCCTGGAGAACGAGAAAGCAGGAATAAATGAATCCAACTTCCCCTGACCAAACATTTACAAAATCTGCTAGCATTATTAAAGAAATATGAGGAAAGGACAATGGTGCTAATCTGCAATGAAATAGTCAAAATACTGGAAATAAGCAATATATATTCCCTAAATTATTTTTTTAATGCCAAGGCTTTAAATAAAGCCTTAGACATTTAGCTTTCAAGTATGTTTGGACCAGATAGGATGAGGGAAGAAGTTAGCTGGTTAACTATTTGGTGTCTCATGCTAACATATTAGAGAAA
Source organism: Tachyglossus aculeatus (assembly GCF_015852505.1). Taxonomy (NCBI): domain Eukaryota; kingdom Metazoa; phylum Chordata; class Mammalia; order Monotremata; family Tachyglossidae; genus Tachyglossus; species Tachyglossus aculeatus. Next base: position 28,032,107 of record NC_052079.1, on the reverse strand, counting down.
AATGAATTCACCCTGCCTCTAGGCTCCAGGTGGACAAGGACAGAAGTAGTGTGAATCCTCATGCCTGTTTCCCCCTCTAGACTGTAAGATCCTTGCAGGCAGAGCATATGTCTACCTAACTCTGTTAACACTCTCCCAAGTGTTTAGTACAGTACTCTGCTCACCGAAGATACAAAAATCAATGTTATTGATTGAGCAGGAAATAACACTTTAGGGTTGGCTGTCAGGAAGTGACTCAAATAACCAGGCTGGGGCCTCATGGGTGACGCAAACACTCACGAGGTGTCAGCCTCAGATCATTTACCTCTCTCCTCTTTCCCTTCTCAAATGATGCAGTGTGTCAGCAAGTCAGTGCTTAGTACAGTGCTCTGCATGCAGTAAGCACTCAATACAACTAACTTCTCTTCCAAGAAGCCTTCCCTGGCTAAGTTCTCCTCTCCTCCCATTCCCTTCTGTGCTGCTCTGACTTTCTCCTTCATTCATCCTCCCTCCTGTCCCCACAGCACATATCTATACTTCTGTCTATATCTGCAATTTATTTATATTAATATCTGTCTCCCACCTCTAGACTGTGAGCTCACTGTGGACAGGAATGTGTCTTTTGTTCTTATAGTGCATTCTCCCAAGTGTTTACTACATTGCTATGCACATAGTAAGCATTCAATAAATATGATTAAATGAATGAATGGACTGACCTGCTGTTGCTACCCAAGCACCCCAGGGTCTTCACTAATGACAACTATTTCTCCTTCCTTCCCACCCCCTCCACTTTTCTCCTCCACCATCTCCTCCATTAGACAGATTAGAAGAAAAGTGGAGAAAGGCAGAAAAGGATGGGGAGAAGGGAATGAAACCGATTGTTGGGTAGAGACTGTTTCTATATGTTGCCGACTTGTACTTCCCAAGCTCTTAGTACAGTGTTCTGCACAGAGTAAGCACTCAATAAATGATTGAATGATCACACAGACACAGACACACACACACACACACACACACACACTCAATGGTATTTATTAAGTGTTTTCTGTGTACAGAGAATGGTAGAAAACAAGAGCTGGTAGACAAATTCCCTGTCCATAATGAGCTTTCAGTCCATCACGGGAGACAGATGTTATAATAAGCAAATGCCTACATTCCCCAGAGTCCTCCCTACCCATTCCCCACCTCACTAAACTTCAATCAACCATCATCCACAGCTTGTAGTAGTAATAGTATTAATGATATTTATTAAGCACTTATTGGACACCACGGTGTTCTGTACTAAGCTCTGAGAAAGTGCACAGGTGAGAATTAGTCACAGACCTTGTCCCTCAAGGGGCTCACATCTATGACATACATTGTAAGCCAAGAGAAACACGTCCAAATGACCAAACCAAAAAAAAAAAAGAAAAATTAGAAGCACCTCCCTTCTGTCATATGGAGAAAACCAGTGAATGGTCTTGAAGTTTTTGATCCTGAGCTTTTAATCTGATGTGGATGGAAATGAGCAGTTACTGGAATTATTTGAATGGAGAGATTTGTGTTGAGAGACATTTGGGGAAAGATGATCTGGTAGCAGTATGGAGTGTGGACTGAAGGGGAGAGAGGCTGATTCAGGAGTTTAAGTATGATATAATAAGTATTTAAACCAGGTGATTTTTTTCCTCAAGAAAAAGATGTTTTGGAGAAAGATCCAGCAAGACCTAGCAGCTGTTTGAATGTGAGTGTCCTGAAGATTAAAGGTGACAGTCTAATTGTAGACTTCTTAGATGGGGAAGATGGTAAAAGCTAAGAAGACGGGAAGATACAAAACTAAGTTTGGGCTGTATTGAATATTGAGGCAGAGGCAGGACATCCACCAGAAACCAAGATGAAATGCAGATTGGATGAGAGTAGAGGTATCATTTATTGAGTGGTGCAGTGCTTTACGTAAGGCACTTGGAAAGTACAGAATCACAGAGTAACACATACTCTATCCAAAAGGAGCCTACCCTTGATTCATGATTGATAAGCAAGGTGTAAATAAGTTCATAAGGGCTACAACTGGCTGAAAGCCTGGTATGGCTCGGGGTGCTGGGAAATTAACTAAGGAAAGAGTGTTAGAGGAAATGGGATATAAGGAGGGATATGAATGTTGACAGACAGTACTGTGGTTTCATGTGGAGGTGCAAGAGGAAGATAGATTTGAGAGTTACCTTCATACACTTTATAAGCATTTACTAAATATTACTTTGTTTGGAGCCACTTACTAAATGCTGGAAATAACGCACAGGTGGAAAACAGCTTGGCCTAGAGGAAAGAGCATAGGCCTGAAGTAAGAGGACCTGGGTTCTAATACTGGATGCCCCACATGTCTGCTGTGTGACCTTAGGCAAGTCACTTCACTTCTCTGTGACTCAGTTCCCTCATCTAAAAAATGGGGATTAAGACTTTAAGTCCCACGGGACTTAGACTGTTTCCAACCTGATTAGATTGTATCTACCCCAGCACTTAGCACAGTGTCTGGGAGTTCCATGGCTTCAACTATCATCTCTACGCTGATGACACCCAAATCTACATCCCTGCCCCTGCTCTCTCTCCCTCCCTCCAGGCTCGCATCTCCTCCTGCCTTCAGGACATCGCCATCTGGATGTCTGCCCGCCACCTAAAGCTCAACATGTCCAAGACTGAACTCCTTGTCTTCCCTCCCAAACCCTGCCCTCTCCCTGACTTTCCCATCACTGTTGATGGCACTACCATCCTTCCCATCTCACAAGCCCGCAACCTTGGTGTCATCCTTGACTCCACTCTCTCGTTCACCCCTCACATCCAAGCCATCACCAAAACCTGCCGGCCTCACCTGCCCTTTCCTCTCCATCCAAACCGCTACCCTGCTCGTTCAAGCTCTCATCCTAGCCTGTCTGGATCACTGTATCAGCCTCCTCTCCAATCTCCCATCCTCCTGTCTCTCCCCACTTCAATCCATACTTCACGCCGCTGACCAGATTGTCTTTGTCCAGAAACGCTCTGGGCATGTTACTCCCCTCCTCAAAAATCTCCAGTGGCTACCAATCAACCTACGCATCAGGCAGAAACTCCTCACCCTCGGCTTCAAGGCTCTCCATCACCTCGTCCCCTCCTACCTCACCTCCCTTCTTTCCTTCTACAGCCCAGCCTGCACCCTCCACTCCTCTGCTGCTAATCTCCTCACCGTGCCTCGTTCTCACCTGCCCCTCCGTCGATCCCCGACCCACATCATCTCCCTGGCCTGGAATGCCCTCCCTCCCCACATCCACCAAGCTAGCTCTCTTCCTCCCTTCAAGGCCCTACTGAGAGCTCACCTCCTCCAGGAGGCCTTCCCAGTCTGAGCCCCCTCCTTCCTCTCCCCCTCCTCCCTCCTCCACTCCCCCACCTTACCTCCTTTCCTTCACCACAGCACCTGTATATACGTATATGCTTGTACGTATTTATTACTCTATTGTATGTGTACATATTCTATTTATTTTATTTTGTTAATATGTTTTGTTTTGTTCTCTGTCTCCCCCTTCTAGACTGTGAGCCCACTGTTGGGTAGGGACCGTCTCTATGTTGCCAACTTGTACTTCCCAAGAGCTTAGTACAGTGCTCTGCAAACAGTAAGCGCTCAATAAATATGATTGAATGAATGAATGAATAAAGAAGGAAGTGTTCAACAAATACCATAAAAAAACCACAATACTGAAGAAAGCCAAAAAGGATTAGGATGGAGTAGAGGCAGTTGTGCCTTAGCTACAAGGAGGTCTGGGGTGACTTTGGAGACTGCAGTCTTAGTGGAGAGAATGTGGCCAAGACCTAATGACTGAGGTCAAAAAGAGAGTTGGCAGAGAGGAGGGAAGTAAAAGGCAGTACGTAGCCCTCCAAACAATTTGGTGATAGGAGCCAGGAAATCAATCCAATGGTAATTATTGAGTACTTAAAAATGTGCAGAGCACTGTACTAAGTGCTTGGAAGAGTACAATATAAGAAAATTAGCAGACATTCCCTGTCCACAATGAGCTTACAGTCTAGAGGATACTATTGATTGATTATGAAAGGTTATTGTAGTATAGGTGAGACTTGTGCATGTTCGAAAGCAGAGGAGAAAGAGCCAGTGAAGAGTGAGAGATTAAAGGTAATGGAGAAGTGTGGGAAGAAATAATTTTTATGATCAGAGGCATATCAATCAATCAACCGTATTTATTGAGCGCTTACTATGTGCAGAGCACTGTACTAAGCGCTTGGGAAGTACAAATTGGCAACACATAGAGACAGTCCCTACCCAACAGTGGGCTCACAGTCTAAAAGGGGGAGACAGAGAACAGAACCAAACATACCAACAAAATAAAATTAATAGGACAGAAATGTACAAGTAAAATAAATAAATAAATAAATAAATAGAGTAATAAATATGTACAACCATATATACATATATACAGGTGCTGTGGGGAAGGGAAGGAGGTAAGATGGGGGGATGGAGAGGGGGACGAGGGGGAGAGGAAGGAAGCATAGACGGGAGAGACTTGGATAGCACTTGGGAGATCTCCTGAGACATCTGGAAAGGAAGAGAAAGAAGACAGTGGGAGGGAGGGGAAAAAAATCACACCTGATCACTGGTAAAATAAAAAAGGAATATGTAAAGTTATCAGGGAGGAGGGAGAGTGTTAAAGATCTGGAAGAGTTAGTGGGGGCTATGCATGAGGATTAACTCCCAGCATAGCTATGCAAACAAGGAAAAGGTTTTCTGGGGGTTAGCAGGAAAAAGCATGGATCCTCTTTTTAGACCTAGCTTCTAATCCCTTACCTGTACATTCCTCCTATGAGACCTTGGGCAAGTCACTTAAATTTTGTGCCTCAGTTCCTTTACGGGTAAAATGGGGATTCAGTATCTGTTCTCCCTTCCACTAAGATTGAGTCTCACGAGGCGAGGGACTGTGTCCGACCTAATTAACATGTATATGCCAACAGTTAGCACAGTGCTTAGCACAAAGTAAGGGCTTAACAAATACCACTTGTTATCAATACCAGAAATATTTAAATCTGAATGTCGTGACAATTATAACAATAATAGTGGTAATTGTTAAATACTTTGAGTCAATTACTAGATATTATATAGGCAGATCGGACACAGTACCCATCCCACACAGGGCTCACAGTCTAAATAGTCGGAAGAACAGACAGTAACATCCCAATTTTACAGATAGGAAAACACGCAGAGAAGTTAAGTGATTTCCCTAAAATCACTCAGCAAGCAAGTGCCAGGATTATAATCCAGGTCCTCTCACCTCCAGACCTGTGTTCTTCCCAAGACGCCATGTTGCTCCTCATACCTACACCAAAGCTTAGTACAATCCTTGGCACATACTAAGTGATTAAATATAACAATTGTTAGCTCGGCTTCTCATAAACACTGATTATGGTCCAAATGTGTGTCACCTCTTCAAAAAAAACCAAACCTCTAAATATCCTTAAACATACACATCCATCGTGTTCTTCATCAGCTGCATTGTTTATAAGAAAAGAGGAACAATTATTTTCACCTTTAGGTACAAGAACAAAAATAATCCTGTTATTGATAGAACACTTGTTCTTAAGTGGCTCAAAGCCCTGTAGAGATATTATTACAACTCCTTAGAGGAACAGATATAGTGAAGTTAGGTCTAAAAAGCCAAAGCAACGCTGAAGGTTAAATAATTAACTAGAAAATCCAGGAAGGGAAAAAAAAAATCCCACTCACCTTAAAGTGTTTATCTAAATTACCTGGGCAATTGTAATTGTTTACATCCTGCGCAAATGGCCAAGGGAGAATTTGTTGTCAATCACTAATGTACCAATTCACCAAGTGTTAGGATTCAGGAATCAAGGCCTTGGGCCTGTCAATACAATGGCCTACTAAATCAATCAAACAGTGGTGTTTGAGCACCTATTGTGAGCAGAGCACTGTACTAAGATCTTGGAAAAGTATAGTCCAACAGAGTTAGTAGATATGAGGTTGTCTTTCCTTAGACTGTGAGCCCCATGTGAGACAAGGACTGTGTCCAACCTGATTATCTTCTATCTTCTCCAGGGCTTACTACAGTGCTAGGCCTATTGTAAGCACTCATATACCACAATTATAATTTCCATCCTTGACTTGGTCCTGCAAGCAGTACGAAAATGTCCACTGAGAATTTTCCTGAATCCCATTTCTCCACCTTTCTTTACTTTTACCAAAGCTGGTCCTAAAACACAGAAATGATTTGGAATTCAGCTGTAACAATTCATACTTACTGCCATATTGCCAGTTGTAGAATTGGGTATGCTAAATCATTTTCATTACTTCTATTCCTGTACATGAGTCCAATAAAATATTAGGACTTTCAAATTCTAAAGGACTTAGCCAATGTATTCCTTTAAAAACAATAAATTCAGGTATATATTTTGCATAGAACCCCCCAAAAATTGTATTTGGAAATCAGAGACAAACTGTGATCTGACTAGTTTCTATCTATCCCAGCACTTGTACAAGGCTTAGCACAAGGTGTTTAACAAATAACACATTTATAATATTAAGATTCAAGAAATTGTTGTCTGTTTCATAACCTTAAGTAAATTATTTTCAATTGTGCATGGTCTCATTTTTTAAATTTAGGCTTTTGTTCACTTCTCTATCAAACAGCAACTTTAAGAAGATTGTTTTCTTTAATCCCAGTGATACTAGTTTTAACCTAAAAACATACTTTATAAAGAGATGCAAGCCTAACTTCAAAAACTTATTATTTAACAGGAGAGGGTTTTTTCTATTACATTATCAAAAACAAAAGAACTCATATAGCAAAGGGTAAGCCTAAAGTCACATGTACTAGACCTTACTGCATTTTCATTTATTTTTCCTGGGGACCCAGAAAGTATTATGGAAAGAACTACAGAGCACATTTTGCTTTTTGCTGAACATAAATACGTGCTCCAGGGAATATGTGGAAATGACAAACAGGAGAAAAACCTAAAGAAGGCCTATGGTCTATCTTCAATAGAATAAAATAGATTATCTTAGTTTTTTTGAGAGTTCTTAAATGAAATAAAAATAAAAAAAAATCTCCCTTGAGAATCTAAATGGAAGACATATACCCCCCCAAATTGATTCTATCCAAGTTAATTCACCCTGAAAAAATTAACAAGTTTATCTAAAACATTGATTAAAACACTTGAAAGCATCAGATAATAAAAGCAAGCAACAATATGCACTATGTCCAAAGAAGGCGTGCATTTAAATCTATTTGGTTTAACCCAGGATTTTCTGCATCGACTGCTTATACAATCACCCTTTTCCCCCATCCACATAAATCCTCAGTAAAGGGAAAGATTTGGATGGTACATTGGCATTACCTTCAGCTGTTTTTTGCTTTTCAACCAAATAATCACAAAAAACCCACAGATTTTGTCCACTTCTTGACACTGACTGGGCTCCATATATGAATATCATTAGTTTCATAAGAGACTCAATAGTGTCCAGTTTGTTTCATTCATATTTAAGTTGTAAACTGAAATAGTAAAACCTGCTTAGCCCAGATAGCTTTTAAATAGTGCAAACCTGAAAATGCTAGTTAGAATAATTATTTGTTTGAATTGACAAATCCTTTATTTTAACCTAAAGTAGGTTTGGTAAAGTCACCGGACACCACGAATCCCAAATTGGGTAGGGAGCACCCTGCCGCCCCCCCCCCGCCTTTCTTAAAAAAAAGTCACACCCTTCTAGAGGAAGAACCACCACATCTACAAAGACACGTTTTGAAAGATTAAAAATGTAGACATTTAGCAAAAATGCCATATAAAATATGCTATACAATATTTCTGGAAGTATGAATTCATTGTCCATTATAGCTTCAAAAATGTTTTTAATTGATTGTTTCAGGAGCTCATGCTAGTCCTTTCACAGGTTTAAGGAGAAGTCTGTAGCAGTGAGTCTAACTTTGATTCCAATAATATGACATTCAGCATGATCATAACTTTAAAAATGCCATTGCAAAATTAATTTCAATCTAGAAACCCAGTCTCTTTCCTGCTTAAAAAAAGTAAAATTCAGTTTTAAACTAACAATATCAACATGCTATTCTTTACAGTGTAAATATTTACAGGGTAAATATTTCATTGACTTCTAATTATTGGTGAGTTCTCTAAGAATGTCTGGTTCAAAACCTTCTTTTGAGTTAAAGCTTAAATGAGTATAATAAACTGATCATGAAACTGCCAGATCATAATTTGATAGCCTGTTTTAATCTACCTTGAGAGTTAGATATTTTATTTTAGACCCCTAAAATAAGTGCTGTATTCACGTGTGTGTATATGAATATATATTCATAATCTTAATCTACATATATTCAAACATTAATTTGACGATCTAGATCTATTTTTGCAAATTAAGATTAAGCAAATTACAGATTCTTCCATATTTGATATGAACGCCAGCCCGTGAAAAAAATCTATAAACAAAATGTTAAACCTTTCACAATTCTGATTAAATAAACCATAAATTTATTAAATTGAGTCATTCACTTATTTATCATTGATAATGTGACTATGATCTACAATTTATACTACATGCATACTTATAAAATTGGAATCATAGTTTTTGCTATAGTTCAGTAGTCAAATTTTGTTATAAAACACTTTAGAGGTATAACTGGCATCTGTGCCAAACAGTGATTCAGACATCCTTTTAAAAAGGTAAGAGCATGAGTTTTATAAGAAATGACTACCTTGAAACATTTTCCCCCCTTTTAAAGTGCAGTAAAATAGTTTCCCACACTATAATTGCTTGTCCTGTGGCTCCATTTTTTTTTCATTTTTTAAGTTGCATGCTTCAAACAATTGATTAAATGTTAAATATATACTAAAGAGATGGATTATGTATATCATTTCTGAGTAATGGAGAAATAAAGGCCTCATTGATCTGGGGAGATCATCTTCAAAAATTCAAGGAAAATATACCAAAAGAACTTTGCTCACGTAAACTCAACTTTCACATTCTTTCACAAGTCACATAAAGTCATCCCATTCATATCTAGAAACTGAATCACTTAGTTCTGGGAATTCTTTTTGCATAATTTACACTTATAATTCTAATCCCGATGCACATGTAAAAAGGTAGTCAAATGAATGGTCCTTTTGTCCTTGTATTCAAAAGGTGACCCCTCTAAAAATGAGAAGTACTTTTAAAATGGTGTAAAAGACCATTAATGCAGGATACTTGATTCTTAATGAGACAGTGCAGGAAAGGAGACCTCTTTTTCAGTATGGTTATTCCTGCTCATGAAGATATACTACCTGTCTCTCAATAAAGAGAAATGCATATAATATGGTCGGCAAACTAGGTCAGATATTCACAAAAATCAATGTGTTATCATTGCTGTAGTCACCAGTACTATTCACATGAGTATCTAAAACGACAGGCCTTAGAACCTAGGAAGTATTTTCCAGAATTCACTAAAACATGTAATATCAAAAACACCTAAACAGAAAGACTACTCTCTAGCCTTACAAATGAGCATTAAAGTAGAGAAAATGAGATTTGACAGCCTTCTCACAATCAAAGGAAGAGATTTATTTGTATTCTAACGTCTGTCTACACATTCTGGCCAAGTGCTTTTTGAGCTCATTTAGGACTCCTCTTGGAGAGCTTTCCAGTTACATTTACCTAGAGATTTCTCTCTACCACTTCCCATCTGACAGAAATCACTCAGCTGGGTCTGATGAATAATTGTAAAAGACAGCTGGTATCAGCAATGATTGAATTACAGATTGTTAAAATTGCCATCCAGGCTCCTTCCAATGAGAACATTTAATTTGCCTACTATACACTCAGCAATGAGTTTAAAATCGTTGTGATGTTTTTCTCTTTCTAATGACCAAGTTTTGAAAATATGGGTTTTTTTTTTCCAGGATTAAATCAAGCCTCTTTTTCTTATTGCGGTTTCTAATGTCACACCCCTAAACTTTGTTCAAACACAGGGGAAGCCTTGGTCATCCACAGCATACGTTACCTAAGGGGAATGCCAAAATTGTACCAAGGTACCAAGTATTTTCTAAGATAATAAGAGGAAAAGAAGGGGTAAGAATATAGGTGTTATTGGGGCTAAAAATGTGACTCAATTAAAAACCTATCAATTAGTGGATGGATAAATTAGGTCTTTTTTAAAGGTCCTGGTATAAAATGAATCATTTGATTTCTCCATCCCTACATGCATGAGAATAGTTTTCTAGTCATCTCTCCCAAGACAACGCTGTTTCCATAATCAAACCCCAGCCCACCACCCTCAAAATTGTAATGACAAATTTCACGATTATCAAAGTCACCCAAGGGACCCCCTAGAAAAGCAAACACACACTATTTCGTTTGGTCCCTCCGGGACTGAAAGTTGTGGAGACACGATAACTGCTGAGCAGTGACGAATGATCAGCTGCACAGGGCAGATGGAGGAGGAAAAGTCAGATGGTTGACACTTAAAATCAACAGCAATTAAGCCGCTGGAAGCTTTGTTGTTGTTGCTCCAGCTGAACAAATCAAGTGAAGGACGGACCCTCTCGTAAAGACAGGGAACAAAGTCAAACTGATTCCCTTCCTGACAGCATGAGTTTGACGATCCGATTACTCTATTGAAAGCTCTTTGCTCTCAGCCCTCTCCATTCGGTACAGTTTATTTTATATTTTACTAGATAGAATGAAAACCTTCCCCTCCCTCCACCCCTCGTCTCTCCTGTTACGAGAGGCGATCCTCTCCGAGAGAAATCCTGAGTGTGGGAGGGGAAGAAGAGTCGTTAAGGGAAGGGAGGGAGCGAAGAAGGAAGAAAGGGGAGAAGGGAGAAGATGGGGAATGCCCTGTATCAACTCCAGGCATTAAATCAAAGACCCTGGAGGGAGTGACTGACTAGCAGCTGTTACATGTGTTCTCATTATCCTCCTCACAATAGTCCACCGGGGGCTTTCGCTCTCTCTGCCTCCATCTCCCACCACCCAAAACCCAAGTGATCGAAAAAGAAAAGAAAAAAAAAAACAACAATGCAGGCAGCCTCAAGCAAAATATCATCATCAGCTGCACGGACCTCAACATTTCAGTCTTACCTGGTAAGAGGTGCCGGTGGAGCCGACTTCTGTCTTTCGGTGGAAGCCTGGGAGAGTCGTAGGAAATGCACACACAATACACACACACACACACAACGCACGCTCTCTAGAGGGGACTCAGCCACACAAAAGGGGTGCGTGGGTGGGGATGTGTAGGGGGTGGGTGTCTTTGCCCACCCCCCCTCTACACCCTTGTTGGGGGGAGGAGGGGGGTCGCACCCGGGAGGGTATCAAGTTGCTGCAGGAGGGGAAGAAGGAGCGGCGAGAGAAGGAGAGACGCCCGGTGCTGAGCTCAGAGCATCCCCACACTGCAGCTGCTCCAGGAATCCCTCCCGTGAAGGAGGCGGTAGCTCAGTATCCCTCCCCCGCCACCCCGGCCGCTGATTGGTCGAGCGGCGGGCACGCTGTCCCGAGCAGCCAATCAGGGGGCGCCGATAATAGGTGGCTCCGGTGGGCGAGCATCCTCGCCCGTTCCAGAAATGTTAGCGTCCCTCCGTCCCCGGGGCGGATGGGGTACCACTTTCGGGGGGTGGGGGCGAAAGGGATGGAGGGCTGGATGGGCTGGCAAAGTGGGGCGAGGGGGTGTCCCGCGAATGCCCACCAGCGACGAAGTTGCTTCGGGCTAGTTCTCCCCCGCCCTGGACCGCGAGCTCGGAAGATGGGGGGACAAGCGCGATCCCAAGCTTTGTTGCCCCCCTAATGCTGGGCGGGCCAAGATGGGGTCCCCCCCCCCGGCCCCGAGTTGGCCTCGTGGGGGGATTCACCGGGGCGCCGGGGGATGGGACGGAGGCGGGGAGGAAGAAGCCGGGCGGCGGGGAGGGGGAATCCCCGCCACACTTCGTTTGCAGAGCCGTGCAGGAGGATGCTGCGGGGCTCGGATTCCCGCTGGGGGAGGGGAGGGAGGCTGGGCTGCTGTGCCGGGGGCGAGGATGCGGAGGAAGCAGGGTCCCTTGGGTGGGGCACCCTGGCAGGAGCTCCACCAACTGACATCCAGCTGCTTCCTTCAAGCCCACGCTGCATTGGGAGCGCCCCAGCCCGAGAACGACAAGTTGAGGGACCCGGGGAAAGTCTGAGAGATGCAGGGGTCCCCCCCCCCCCCCGAAGAAAAAACCTTAGCCCCCCGCCCTTCCCAGCCCCGCCTTCTTCTGCCCTTTCCAGGGGATTTTCCCAGCTCCCTCCCTGGCAGGCTGGAGCTGCAATTAAGGAGGCTTTTGCTCATCGCAATCGTGGGAATCAGGCCGTTCTAGACCACGAGGGGAAAAACGGAGAAGTCCTGAGCGCTCTCAGGACGGATATACAAGGAAAGACCGCGTTCAGGGAAACGGCGATCAATAAAATCAAGCACCACACCCAACTCTTCAGGTGGAAAGCTCTTAAAATGCAAAGGGCAGTTTAGCTCTCTCACCTCCCTAACCCCCGCTGTAATGGTTTCTGGATGTCTTATTGGCCGGGCCTGGGAATCTTTGCAGTTCTTGTAAACGCGATCAATAGCTGCGAATAAAATCCTTTTTAATTGGGCTGGTTATTTTACAGAGAAGATTATCCTGCCGTTTCAGGTAAGGAAAAAAACCCAACACACACACAAAAAAAACCTAGCTAACAATTCCCCAAACCTATACACTTTGAACTGGAGCTTTTACTCACCCTGCTTTGATAAATGTAACTCGAGCAGCAATTCAATTAACGGTAACACATTTTTTCAACTTTTAATTAAATCTGTTCTATTCGTGTGGGTTAATATAAAGATCTAAACTCCGGTTCTAAGGGAAAAAGACAATTATTGATATCAGTTTATCTTTTTGAATTAATCTCGAAAAAAGAAGAAATCATTTTCATGGCAGCTGAATTCCGGGAATTTGTCTTAAAAAGCAGAGGGATCTTATCCCAGTTGCCTCCTTAGCAGAAAATAGCCTTTTACTCATCTGGTGTTCTTGCTACTTTTCTAAAATGCTTTCTTGCTCATACGTTCTAGAATATCATCATTGCAATAATAGAGACTAATAGACCATTGAAAATGTAAATGTGAACAGAAAGAAGGAAGAGTTCTAGGCATTTGGCAGAGGCAACATTATTATACTAGGACAATAACTGGAATGCTAAAAAGAATAAACTTTGTCATAGTCTGAGGAAAGTCATCATTAGATCCAGGATGTTGCAAACTCTTTAAGGGCAAGGATCTTAATGATGATAGCATTTATTAAGCACTTACTATGTGCAAAACAACTGTTCTAAGCACTGGGGAGGTTACAAGGTGATCAGGCTGTCCCATGGGGGGGGCTCACAGTCTTAATTGCAATTTTACAGATGAGGTAACTGAGGTGCAGAGAAGTTAAGTGACTTGCCCAAAGTCACATAGCTGACAAGTGGGGGGAGCAGGGATTTGAACCCATGACCTCTGACTCCAAAGCCCGTGCTCTTCCCACTGAGCCATGCTGCTTCTCCTTGCTTGCTCCAAGAAGCACAGCTGCTTCTTGCCTACCATTCCATTGTATTTTATGCTCCCTAGAGCTTAATACAGTGCTCTGCACACAGTAAGGATTCAATAAATACCATTAATTGATAGATCAGATCAGATCAATGGCCTGCCCAACCCACTATTTGCTAACAGTGACAAGGAAATGTTTGCAAGCCACTGTGTGATGTTGCTGACTTTGGTATCTAGGCAATCATTTAGGAGTGCATCATTTCACCCACTCACTCCCAGTAACCTGTATGGACACCTTGTCCAAGAGCTAACCCAAGCCCCTTTCAGACCTGCTGTGGCTCCAGGATTTGTTGGGGGGGGGGGGGGGGGGGGAGATAAACGAGAAAAGGGGATGCCAATTCCCAGGTCATCCTCCCCTCCTAAACTCTTATGTGGACAGGGAATGTGTCTGCTAATTCCGTTGAGTTGCACTCTCCCAAGTGTTTAGCACAGTGCTCTGCACATGCACTCAATAAAGATGATTGATTGACTGCACATGGAAGTCAAGCCCTACTCCTTTCAGGCTATGCTGGACCAACTCTCTCATGAACCCAAAGCAATTAGATTTTGTGGGGTCCCAGTATACAAGCCCTTTTGGTAATTAAAAAAACAATCATAAATCTGGCACTGAGGTAATTAATGCTACACTAAACTTGTCTTTTAATGAACATTAAAGCGTTCAGTGATTACATTTCAGTTTTAAGGCATGAAGAATATGGCTTTAATTTAAAGTAGCTTACTTTTTACCTTTAGAGCAGTTGCTTTATTTAGTTTTCTTCTGGTCTTCTGGGCTGAGGAATCCTTGATGGTGTCACAGATTCACTTTTGGCAGCTCTCTCCCCTCCTCTTAACCTGAGTCTCTGCACGACTGCCTCTAGAGCCCCAGCATTAATCCCTTCCTACAGGATTGGAGAGGTGGAGAAACCTGGATTCAGTGTCCCTCTCCCTCTAGACCGTAAGCTCCTTGTGGGCAGGGAACCTGTCTGCTAATTCTGTTGTACTGTACTCTCCCAAGTGCTTTTTACAGTGCTGTGCACATAGTAAGTGGCCAATAAATACAATTGATTGATGACTGACCGACTCTCAGGGCCTGTTGGGTCCCCTGGGAGACCAACCTCTCCTTGGATAATTTCCCTTCTTCCACTTGACCCAGTGGGGCCAGCCTTTCCGATTTTTTAGAAGGTTGCATTTTTTAACCACCAGCTGTTTCCCTAGAGCCTCCGAGAAGTTTTTAACTTCAACGTTGGCATTTTGAACTGTTTAATTTTAATTGACATTATTTAATCTGTATATTACAATCTTATAGTTTGATCTGTATGGGTCTGCTCTTGTCCCCTGCTTAGGTTGTGAGCCCCTGGAGGGCTAGGGACAAGTCTGAATGGATTTTCCTTCACTTATGTCAGTGCTTAATTCAGTTTGGTTTACACTGTAAATTATTACTCCATATTAGTGTTAATGATGATAATGTTGCTATGGTCTGCTTATGCAACTCCCTATGGTAATGAATTCCATATGCTTAAACTAATTCTCCTAAAATATGTGTTCTCACTATTCATTTTGGATGCAGTAAGGCCTGAGAATTAGGGAATATTTTTCTCTGTACTCAGTAAGTGCTCAACAAATACAATTGAATGAATGAGTTTTTGACTAATCATTGAAAAGCACAGTCAATGCTGACTTTTTCTGAGTTGTCCGTGATAGTTCTGAATCCCTCACTATGTAATTGTATTTTGGATGATTTTTCCTAGGCCCATTACCTTTAAATTTGTTCACAGTAATGCTCATCTTCTGATTTTTCAGCCCACTCAGTCAGCTTTATGTGATCTTTTCAGACCTCATTCCCATCTTCACATTTGACCTCCGGGAAGATGTGGGTGTCATCCACCGACTGGGATTTCTGTACACCCCCTCACCCAGATAATAGATGAAAATGTTCATGAAGCTGATCCTAAAACTGATCTCTGGTGGACTCCACCATAAATGTTTCCCTATCCTCTAACCTACATACTAAGCCTCTATTTAAGAGGCTTGAGAGAGTTCCAGGATGGATGGAGAGCATAGGCTTGAGGTCAAACACAAGAGAGATTGACCCCTTGTTCATTAATAATAATAATGATGGCATTTATTAAGTGCTTACTATGTGCAAAGCACTGTGGTAGGGACTGTCTCTATGTGTTGCTGACTTGTACTTCCCAAGCGCTTAGTACAGTGCTCTGCACACAGTAAGTGCTCAATAAATACGATTGATTGATTCTAAGCACTGGGGAGGTTACAAGGTGATCAGGTTGTCCCATGGGGGGCTCACAGTTTTAATCCCTATTTTACAGATGAGGGAACTGAGGCCCAGAGAAGTTAAGTGACTTGCCCAAAGTCACACAGCTGACAAGTGGTGGAGCAGGGATTTGAACCCATGGCCTCTGACTCCAAAGCCTGTGCTCTTTCCACTGAGCCACGCTACTTCTCATTCTCTCCTTCCTGCCTGGAGCTCCTTTCCCCTTCCTATCTGAGAAAATCAATCTTATTTTTTTGAATTTTTACTGTGCAGAGTACTGTACTAAGCACTTGGGAGAGTACAATATGACAGAACACACTCTTCCCATCTTCAAAGCTCTACTAAAATACTACCTCCTCCCTATTAACTCACCTTCCCACCTTATTCTATGTCTCTTTTGTATCACAAATGCATTTCCCTTCATATCTCCAAGCACTTAGATACTCACCTTACTTAGATACTAATCTTACCCTTACACCCAGAGCACTTAATAGTAATTATGTTTTTTGTTATTCACTTTCTATGTGCATAGCCCTGTACTAAGCAGTGGGGCAAATACAAGATATTTGGTCTGGACACAGTCCCCGGCCCACATGGAGCTCACAGACTAAGTAGGAGGGAGAACAGGTACTGAATCCCCATTTTACAGCTGAAGAAACTGAGGCACAGAAAAATTGTGACTAGCACAAGGTCACATAGCAGAAAATGCTGGAACAGGATTAGAACCAAGTTCGTCTGAATCTCTGTCCCGTGCTTACACTTTCCATTAGACCACGCTGCTTCTAATATATATATTCTTATACACCGTTGCTTCTGTTTGTAAATTTGTTTTATTATCGCTTTCCTTCACTAGATTGTAAGCTTTTTGAAGGCATGGTTCAAATCTATCAGCTGTACTGTACTCTCCCAAATGCTCGTTACAGTGCTCTGCACACAGTTTGTACTTGATAAATACCATTGATTAATTGATACCAAAAAGGAAGTATTCACCCAATCCTCTGTTTACTCTTTGTTAGTTTTCTACCCATGACAGAACTCTTTTTCCAGTAAATCAGTCAATGGTATTTATTGAGTGCTTTACTGAGGGCAATCCCAAAGTGACTCATTTTTTCAAAATTCATTTTGATGTAATCTTTTTTCAAAGAACCTTTATAAAGCTAAATAAATTATGAGCACTGATTCTCCCTCTATGCTTGTTTTTGTTGACCCCTTCAAAATAATCAAGCTGGTTACTCAGATGCAATTTCCTGCTACTGAAACCATGGTGTCTTTTCTTCAACAGATTATGTTCATTTTCCATGTTCAAAGTCCTAAATTTCATGATTGAGACTCTACTCATTTAAGGTCTCGCTGGTCTACAATTCTCAGGATCACCTCTGGAATCAGTTCTCTAGATGAGGAGTTATTTTGGAAATCAGTACAGTGGCAGTGCCATTTGGACTCCCTTACCAAGAGTACCGCAGATTTCCCTTCGGATTCTTTTGGAACTCTTAAGTGGATGTCATTGGTACCCATCATTTGTGTACAAATCTTTATCAATTTAGTCTGGAACGATATTAGTGGTCACCATAAAGGTAAAAAAATAAGTGGAAAGAGCACAGCTTTGGGTGTCAGAAGACAGGGGCTCTACTCCTGGCTTTACTACGTGTCTGCTGTGTGACCTTGGACTAGTCACTTAACTCCTCTGTGCCTCAGTTTCCTCATTTGTAAAATGGGGATTAAATCCTACTCCCTCCTACATAGAATGTGAGCCCCATACAGGACAGTTAGATTGTATTCTTTCAAATGCTTAGTACAGTTCAGTGCTTTGAACAGTGCTTTGCACATAGTAAGCGCTTAATAAATGCCATTATTATTATTATTACAGTGCTCTGCACACAGTAAGCACTCAACAAGTACATTTGACTTACTAACTGTATCCAAACCAATAACCTTTTCTCTAACCCAGTGCTTAGAACAGTACTTGGCACATAGTAATTGCTTAACAAGTACCATTTTCTGTTATTACTATTATTGTTATTAATATTATTCTCTCCCATTGTCCTCCCTTGGGAGAGTGTTAAAGAATGATTTTGTCTTTGTTCATTCAATTGCATTTATTGAGCATTTATTGAGCATTTATTGCATTTATTGAGTACTGTGTGCAGAGCACTGTACTAAGCACTTGGGAGAGTAAAATACCACAATAAGTAGACACTGTCCTTGCCTACAATGAGCTTATTGTCCAGAGGGGGAGACAGACATTAACAGAAATTAATTAAATATATATATATATATATATATATATACACACACATACGTTTTGTAGGGCTGGGAGGGGGATGAATAAAGGGAACAAGTTGATGCAGAAGGGAGTGGGAGAAGAGGAAAAGAGGGTTTAGGGAAGGCCTCATGGAGGAGGTGTGCATTCAATAAGTCTCTGAAGAGGGGGAGAGTAATTTTCTATTGGATTTGAAGAGGAAGGGCATTCCAGGCCAGAGGCAGGACATATATGAGAGCTCAGCGGCGCGATAGATGAGATAAAGGTACAGTGAGAAGGTTAGCATAGCTAACCTGGAGCTAGCGTGGCTGGCATAGCTATAATAATAATAATGGCATTCATTAAGTGCTTACTATGTGCAAAGCGCTGATCTAAGCGCTGGGGAGGTTACAAGATGATCAGGTTGCCCCATGGGGGGTTCACAGTCTTAATCCCCATTTTACAGATGAGGGAACTGAGGCACAGAGAAGTTAAGTGACTTGCCCAAAGCTAGCATGGAGAAGCAGCATGGCTCGGTGGAAAGAGCCCGGGCTTGGGAGTCAGAGGTCATGGGTTCTAATCCCGACTCTGCCACTTGTCAGATGTGTGACTTTGGGCAAGTCACTTCACTTCTCTGTGCCTCAGTTCCATTATCTGTCAAATGGGGATGAAGACTGTGAGCCCCACGTGGGACAACCTGATCACCTTGTATCCTCCAAGCAAATGCTTAGCAAATGCCATCATTATTATTATTAGAAATAGAGTAATGAAGTGCGTGAGCTGGGTTGTAGTAGGAGAGTAGTGAAGTGTGAGGTAGGAGGGGGCAGGGTGATTGAGGGCTTCGAAGCCAATGGTGAGGAGTTTTATTTTGATGTGGAGGTGGATGGGAGGCAGGGCCAGATTCAGACAGATTGTGAGGAAACCAACCACATCCAAGTACAACAAGCTGCAGATAAGAGAAATCCAGGCCTAGGAGTCAGAAGGACCTGGGTTTGAATCTCAGCTCTGCCACTTGTCTGCTGTGTGTCATGGCCAAGTCACTTAACTTCTCTGTGTCTGTTACCTCATCTGTTAAATGGGAATTGAGACTGTGAACTCTATATAGGATAGGGGCTGTGTCCAAGCCGATTATCTTGTATCAATCCCAGTGCTGAGTAATAGTAATGATGGTATTTGTTAAGGTCTTGCTATGTGCAAAGCACTGTTCTAAGCGCTGGGGGGATGCAAGGTGATCAGGTTGTTCCACTTGGGGCTCACAATCTTAATCCCTATTTTGCAGATGAGGGAACTGAGGCACAGAGAAGTTGTGACTTGCCCAAAGTCACACAGCCGATAAATTTGGTGGAGCACGGATTAGAAACCATGATCTCTGACTCCCAAGCCCATGCTCTTTCCACTGAGCCATGCTGCTTCTCAATAGTACCGTGCCTGGCACACAGTAAGCACTCAACAAATACCATAATTATTAATTAATTTCATTATTAGGAGGTGGATTTATGGCCCAGCCAAGGGTGATGGCTTGATGTCGCACAGGGGTGGTGGGAGGGGCAGGACTGCAGTTGAAAGTGGGAAACAGAGAAGACTAGTGGAAAGAGCACAGGACTGAGACTCTGGAGACCTGAATTCAAATTCCACTTTGGGCAATCTCTAACTTTTCTATGCCTCAGTTTCCTCATCTGTAAAATACACATCTTCCCTCAATCTTAGACTGAATCCCCTGTGGGACAAGGACTGTTCCTGATCTTGTTGTTTTGTATCTGCTCCCATCACTGTAGACAACACCACTGTCCTCTGTATCTCATAACCTCATAACCATGGCATTATCCTTGACTCATCTCTCTCTCATTTAACCCACATATTCAATCTGTCACCAAATCCTGTTGGTCATACCTTCACAACATCATTAAAATCTGCTCTTACTTCTCCATACAAATGTGACCACGCTGATCCGAGTACTTATCCTACCCAGCCTGGACTACTTTATCAACCTCCTCACTGACCTCCCTGCCTCTTGTCTCTCCCGCTTAGTTCCATACTTCACTCTGCTGCAAGGATCATTTTTCTAAAAAAACTCCACATATTCCCACTTCTGAAGAACCTCCAGTGGCTGCCCATCCACCACTGCATCAAACAAAAACTCCTTACCATTGGCTAAAAAAACCACTTAATCAGCTCACCATCTCCTCCTACCTTACCTTGCTGATTTCTTCCTATAACCCAGGCCAAACACTTCCCTATTGCCAACCTTCTCACTGTTCCGCAATCTCATCTATCTCCCTTCATTTTCAACAGACACTCACTTTCCCCACCTTCACAGGCTTATTAAAGTCACATCTCCTCCAAGAGGCTTTCTCTTGACCAGGCCCTCATTTTCCTACTCTCTCTCCCTTCTGGGTCATTTATGCCCTTGGATCTGTACCCTTTAAGCACTTGAGGTTCAACCCACCCTCAGCCCCACAGTACTAATGCACATGTCCAGAATGTATTTAGATTCATGTCTGTCTCCCCCTAGAGATTGTAAGCCAAGTGTGGGCAGGGATTGTGACTACCAACTCTCCAAAATACTTAGTACAGTGCTTTGTACACAGAAAATGCTCAATGAATACTTTTGATTGATCCATTCCAGTCTTTAGCAGAGTGCTTGGCATATGGAAGCAGCATGGTAGAATGGACAGAGCACAGGCTTGGGAGTCAGAATCAGAAGGTCATGAGTCTTAATCCCATCTCCTCCACTTGAATTTTCTGTGATCTTGGGCAACTTACTTTTCTGTGCCTGTTACCTCATCTGTAAAATGAGGATGGAAAAGTCCCATTTGGGACATGGACTGTGTCCAACCCAATTTGCTTGTAACCTCCCCATAGCTTAGTACAGTGCCTGACACATAGTAAGTGCTTAACAAATACTATTATTACTATTATTAGATACCAACTGCTTGAATACCAAGTGCTTTTATTAATGATGTGCATATAGCTATAATTCTATTTATTCTGATGGTTTTGACACCTGTCTACATGTTTTGTTTTGTTGTCTGTCTCCCCCTTCTAGACTGTGAGCCCGTTGTTGGGTAGAAACTGTTTCTATATGTTGCCCACTTGTACTTCTCAAGTGCTTAGTACGGTGCTCTGCACATAGTAAGTGCTCAATAAATACGATTGAATGAATGAATGAATGAAAACACAATTGTTGTTGTTATTATCATCATCATTATTATTAATGTTTAAATTTTGGAAACATATGCCCTTCAGAAAGAGCCCCTATATCAATCAGGACTTGTCAGGGGAACCCTATGGTTCTGGAGCCCAGTGCCATTTATACCAATTCTGGTGTGTGTTCACTTATTACTGAGTTTCTACAGTAATCTCAGTACAGTGCCTAACAAATAATGAGCACTTAAATACCACAATGATTACTTTAGAATACTTAATCACTGATGTATATCTAATAGATATCCAATAAGTACAGTGCTCTGCACACAGTAAGCGCTCAATAAATACGATTGAATGAATGAATGAATATGTGTATTAGAGTAATTTCTCAGGAAAGGCATTGGGTTAATTTCTTTTCTATCCAATGTAACTCACTTGGACGGTACAACAGCCTTCTCGCTTCCTCCCTGCCTCTTGTCTCTCCCCACTTAATTCCATACTTCACTCGGCTGCAAGGATCATTTTTTCCCCCCAGAATCGACTCCACATCTTCCCACTTCTCAAGAACCTCCAGTTGTTGACCATCCACCTCTTCATCAAAAAAAAATCCCCGTAATCATCTCACCACCCGCTCCTACCTCACCTTACTGATTTCTTCCCATAACTCAGTCCAACCACTTCTCTAATGTCAACATACTCACCATGGTGCAATATCATCTATCTCACTGCTGGTCTCTTTCCTAGGTTCTCTTGGCCTGGAAGTCCCTCCTCTTCACATCCAACAGACAATCACTCTCCCCATCTTCAGAGTCCTGTAATTCTATTTGCAATAAACATTTCAATATCATTGGCCTTTTTGAAATTTATGAAAAAATGTTACAATTATGATGATAGTTATTAAGAGATTACCATGTGCAAAGCATTGAGGTAGGTCCAAGATAATGAGATCCAACACAGACCATGTACCACACAGTGCTCAATCAATCTTATTTATTGAGCGCTTACTGTGTGCAGAGCACTGTACTAAGCGCTTGGGAAGTACAAGCTGGCAACATATAGAGACAGTCCCTACCCAACAGTGGGCTCACAGTCTAGAAGGTCAAAATTTAAGAGGAAGGAAAAGTGGGTATCATATGCCCATCTTGCAGATGTGGAAACTGAGTTCAGAGAGATTATGTCACCTGCCGAGTAACAAAAATATTTTCAGTGAGAATATTTTCTGCTGTGCCAAAACTAGATTGGCAAGGACACTGCATTCTGGTTCCACTTTTTCTTTTGTTATTTTCAAATGATTCCAATTTCTAGTGTTACCATTTGCATCTAGACAGCAGGCAGCTGTGAAGATTTGTGCTCCCCTTACTTCAACCGGGGAAATAAGAAATTGTCCACATGGAACTTCAAACAGAATACCGACGAGAGAAATCTGGAATGAGGAGAACATTTGATTCCGTTGAAAGACAGGATTCACAGGAAGAGACCAAGGGAGGGTGATCAAGGGATAACAGTGTGCAGTCCCTGAGACAAAGGAAGTAGAAAACAAACAGTATCCAATGTGACTTTTAAAGGAGAGTTCTTGAAATCATGGTTAATAAAATGCAGAGAAGCAGCATGGCTCAGTGGAAAAAGCCCGGGCTTGGGAGTCAGAGGTGGTGGGTTCTAATCCCGACTCCAACACTTGTCAGCTGCGTGACTTTGGGAAAGTCACAACTTCTCTGAGCCTCAGTTACCTCATCTGTAAAATGGGGATTAAGACTGTGAGCCCCAAAGGGAACAACCTGATCACCTTGTATTCCTCCCCCCACAGCAGTTAGAACAGTGCTTTGCACATAGTAAGCACTTAACAAATGTCATCATCATTATTATTATTACTGACAAATGAAAGAAGACTAGGGAATCATGTCCTGATAAGAGGCAGACTCATTTATTTTTCCCCATGGATAATTCCTTTTTTATAGGCCCAAATCTACAAACCTACTGTTAGGATCCCAGTTGATATTAATGTGAATTAAATCATGCAGATGGGAGCCACTTATGGCCAATGCTTCTTCTGAGGAACCTGATCTCAGAGTCACGTGATTAGCAGAGAGCAAATGAGGCTTTTCCAGCTTCATTTTCTGAGACGCTTTTCTATTGTCCAGGGATTCCACAGTCAATTCAATCCTCCCAATTATGTGACTGCAACTGTCCCTTCTCTTAGGTGCCTGCATGAGGGTTTTTGGTGGGTAGACGTTCTTTTGTATGGTTTCGTTAGTCGACTGGGAATTGGGTGATGATCCTGAAAGGAAGTCATTGTTCTGTCAAATACAGGAGGTGATGTGCTTGTGCCTGTTTCAAGCAGTGGTGATTACTGTCCCAAAAGTAGGGTGAAATGGACATGGCATACCTCCTCCCCTGCCCTGAAGACTTCACTCCCTCTTGGAAGGTAGAGGGGGAGACCTCCAATGGGGAATTCCCCATTTCAAGAACTGAACTTCTGGCCTATTTTAGCAGGGTGAGATGATCCTGAATCTCCTTCAGACCACCGGTCCCACCTGCCTTATCTTTTTTCTAAGACGTAAAAGTCCTCACCAAACAATACAGCAACCAACAGCCAAACCTCACCCAAATGCACCTGAAGCGAGTCAGCTTCGGAGGTTTGTTGTCTGCTAAGGTATGCTCCGCAGCTGCATTTCTTCAGGTGCAGCTCACCGAATTCAGTCCCCAAACCTGCATGGATGTTTAGAATAACCTCTCATTGAGAATGGGGAACAGTCTGATTACACTTGCACTGCTTATTCATTCAATCATATTTACCAAGTGCTAACTGTGTGCAGAGCACTGTACTAAGCACTTGGAAATTACAATTCGGCAACAGAGACAGCCCAGCAGGTGTGAGCCCATTATTGTAGGGTGTTTATGGTCTGGCTGCACATTACTTACAAGTCCAGAGATGTCACTCGGCATTCAAGTCGTGGTTCATTCGTGCCTGTTGTCAGAATTCACTGAACCCGAAGATCACTGCCGAATTGCTCAAGTGCTGAATTGGAAGGCTATTTAAGACTAAGTGACTCCAGCAAAGGAAGCAGTGAACTGAAATCAGGGGGAGACACAGTGAGAAGGAAAAGACTTTTTTGTTCTCCTGCTAAAGGACAGAACTCTGAGTAGGAGAGAAGTGGAAAAGACCAGAAAGTTAACTGAGAAGTCATTCTACCCCTTCTTGGGTTTCCAGTTGTCAAGAAAGCATGTAGAAAACTGGAAAAAAAAATTCACATAGAGGCTTAAGTTGCAGTGATGTACCTCATGATACAATTACGTTTTTTTCCTTGAAAATGTGGTTGTAACATGATTAGCTCTATAATGGGGTACATTTTCTCATATACTTATTATCCATTGGGATCCATCCCAGAACCTTTGGAAATGCATTTATGACAGTTCTTTATGTTCTGAAAACAGTCACTCATCTGAGAGGTAAATTTTGCTGCACTGGAATTTAGTCTTACTTACTGAGCACTGATGGTGCAGTACACTTTACTAAGTGTCTGAAAGAGTACAATGAAACAGAGTTGGTAGACTTGTTCACTACCCACAAGGAGCTTGTAATCTAGAGGGGATCTCCTACTACAGCCCAGCCTGGCTTGTTCACTGTGTCCTGATTACATCTAGCTCACTTCCACATCCTCCATCTAGCCTGGTACTCTCATTCCCTCCATTATGCCAAACCAACACTCTCCCCAACTGCAAAGCCTTCTGGATAAGAGCTTGACATCCTCAACTCATTACCCTCATTCAACCCACATATTCACCCAGTCACCAAATCCTGTCACTTCAACCTCCAAAACATCACTAAAATCTGCCCTTTCCTGTCCATCCAAACTGCTACCACTCTGATTTCTATCCTGCCTATTCTAGTCATTCATTCATTCATTCAATCATTTTTATTGAGCGCTTACTCTGTACAGAGCACTGTACAAAGCACTTGGTAAGTACAAGTCGGCAACATAAAGAGACGGTCCCTACCCAACAACGGGCTCACAGTCTAGGAAGACAGACAACAAAACAAAACATGTAGACAGGTGTCAAAGCCATCAGAATAAATAGAATTATAGCTATTCTATCCTGCCTAGACTCCTCATCAGCCTCCTTGCTGACCTCCCTGTCTCCTGTCTCCCCCAACTCCAGTCCATACTTCACTCTACGACCTGAATCATTAAAAAAATGTTCAGTTCATATCTCCTCACTCCTCAAGAACCTCCAGTGATTGCCCACCCACTTCTGCCACAGACATAAACTCCTAACTATTGGCTTTAAAACACTGAATCACTTTGCCCCCTCCTATCTTAACTCACTGATTTTCTACCAAAATCCTCCCCACACACCTTTCTCCTCTAACATCAACCTGCTCACTATACCTCGATCTCATCTATCTTGCCACTGACCCATTGCCCTACCCAGCCACTCGCCTGGAACTCCTTCCCTCTTCGTATGCAACAGACTACAACTCTCCCCACCTTCAAAGCCACATCTCTTCCAAGAGGCCTTCCCCAGTGAAGCCCTCATTTCCCTAACTCCCACTCTCTTCTGTGCGGCCTTTGCAGTTGGATTTGTACCCTCTATTCACTCCACCCTCAGCCCTACAGCCCTCATATTAATATCTGTAATTTATTTTAACATCTATTTCTCACTCTAGAGTGCCAGCTTCTTGCAGGAAAGGAATGTATCTACCAACTTTGTTATATTGTACTCTCCCATATGTTTAGTTCTGTACACACAGTAAGCACTCAAATATAATTTGTTACTTGATTATGGGTAGGGATTACTTCTACCAGCTCCATTATATTGTACTTTCCCAAGCATTTAGTACAGTGCTCTGCACACAGTGAGCACTCAATATCATTAAGTGATTGACTGATTGACAATGGGAAGATGATAGTCACCTGACAAATTTGTAAAGGTGGAGTTTCTAGTGCCAGTTGTTTTGAAAAGAAATGATTTTGTCCATACAGACATGAAACCATGTACAGGTATATCTCATTACACAAGAGGGCTATAATTCTTGAAAAGGTAGTTGTGAATGTGAATGGTTCATTCATTCATTCAATCGTATTTATTGAGCGCTTATTGTGTGCAGAGCACCGTACTAAGCGCTTGGAAAGTACAAGTTGGCAACATATAGAGACGGTCCCTACCCAACAGCGGGCTCACAGTCTAGAAGGGGGAGATGGACAGCAAAACGAAACATATTAACAAAATAAAATAAATAGAATATGTACAAATAAAATAGAGTAATAAATACGTACAAACATATATACAGGTGCTGTGGGGAGGGGGTTGAATGGTTGAATTGTAGGTGACATTTTCTCATAGTCTAATATGTTATAACTTAGGATCTTGATCAGAAGTTCTGGAAAAATAATTTGAAATTATTTTATATGCTAATACTGTAAAATTAAACAATACTAAACTAATGCTTGTTAAATCTTTGTAAAAGTAATTCAAATAGATAATTAAGTAAAGTAATTAAAAGCATAACATAACACTAAACTGAGAGTACAGTATGATATTTCATCTCTGTAGTGGGCTGCAGAAAGTGCTTGTTCTATTGACTGTGGTAGTAGATTTTTCAACTTTAGGGAAGAATTTGCCTAAATTAGGTAGAAGAGCAATCTTCTTGTTTTCTTGCTAAAGTATGTGGTAGCAGAGGAACTCCTCCTGAACACTACTGGGCACTTTCGCACAACTCCCTCTGTCAGGGTCTTCTTTTTCAATCATTTCCGTAAATTATTCTACTTTCTCGAAAATGTCTCCAAATCCTGGCTGTGGGAAAGACCCTCCAGCTTTTTTTTTCTCCCATTTTGGGATCTGACAAAGATATATTGGATTGCCAAAGTTTGATAAAGCTCTTGTTAGGTAGTGATTCCTGTAAAATGCAGTTAACTCATCGACATCTGCATCAGCTATTTTTAAATTAAATTGTCTTCCTAGTTACAGAGTTTATTTGGTTAGATGCTCAGGGGTCTCTTCAAATCTGATACCACTAAGGCAGAGCTTCCTCTGATATCCGTCCATTGTTGATTGGCTTAATCTCAGATATGGAGCGAGGGGATGGGGTGGGATTTGAAGCAGTGTGGTTTAGGGGATAGAGCACTGGCCTGGGAGTCAGAAGGACCTGGATTCTAATTCTTGCTCTGTCACATGTCTGATGTGTGACCATGGGCAAGCCACTTAACTTCTCTGGGCCTCAGTTACCTCATCTGCAAAATGGGGATTAAGAGTGTGAGCCCCATGTGGTACAGGGACTGTGTCCAACCTGAGTAAAGTGCATCTACCCCACTGCTTAGAACACTACTTGGCACATAATAAGTATTTACCAAGTATCATAATAATTATTATTATCGTTTGCCTTTTTCGCATGGCTGGAATACCAGGGTAAGTCGGGGGTATCTGTGGAGAAAATATATTTTTTTTCTTAGTAGTTCTTGTTAAGTTCTTACTATATGCTAGGCACTGTTCTAATTGCTGGGTACAAACAAGAAAATTAGGTCCCTGTCCCACAGGGGGTTCACAATCTAAGTCAGAGGGAGAGCAGGTATTGATGCCCCATTTTGTGGATAAGGAAAATGGATAAGGAAACGCAGACATAGAAAAGTTAAAAGTCACTTGTCCAAGGTTACGCAGCAGACACACGGTGGAGCAATGCTGGAGCATGATTATAAACTGGGTATGCCTGTATTTAGTTTCAATAATGTCTGAGGGAATAAGCAGGCAAGTAAAATCCTAAATTTTCTCTCCTGTTCTGGAGAGCAGTATGAATTGTTATTCACTTATCGTAGCACACCCCTGTACAAGGGGTCAGCTCAAAAAGCTGCTAATTGGATGAAGAGTACACTCTAATTTTGGCTAATGGGGCAGCGATGAAAATGAGAACACAAAGAGAAAAAGTAATTTTTTAATTATGCTTTGGCTTTGGCACTCTGGGCTTGGCAGGGCATAGCCTTGGCAACTATGATTGTTATTTCATATATGAAAGTAAAAATAACATTTTCAGTCACTATATATATATATATTAGAATAACAACTAGTGGTCATTTGATGCTGTATTAGAAGACTAGTCTTTCCAATAAATGTGCGATAGTTATTTCTTTGGAAATATCATGGATGATAATGGCAAAAGCAACCACAGATGAGGAAAATGAGACACAGAGAAATTAAATGATTTGTTCAATGTCACACAGCAGGCAAGTGGCGAGTCAGGAATGGAACCCAAATCTTCTGTCAGATTGCTTCTTAACCATATGAACATATGAGGTCCCCAAGAGAATGAGTGGCTGAACAGACCCACAATCCCAAGCAACAGCACAACAGTTCCTTCTTCTGCTGCCATGTTTGCTGTCCATCATGGTTCTGTTTTTGCTCTTGACAACTTGTCTCATGATACTAAGTACCCACACCCCAGATCTGAGAAAAAACCCTTTGTGTGTGTGTGTGTGTGTGTGTGTGTGTGTGTGTGTGTGTGTGTGTGTGTGTAAGAGAGAGAGAGAGAGAGAAAACATTTTTCAATGTAGCATTCGATATTTTCATGTGGATTCCATCATTTGAAAGTATTTTTCTCTCTGTGTTCACCATTAGACTGTTAGTTTCTTGTAGGCTTGTGTATCATGGTTCTGTTGTGCTTTTCCAAGTGCTTAGCACAGTACAGTGCACATTGGGTCACTCAATAAAAACTTCAGCACTTTTACTACTACAACTACCATTACTAGTTAATCATATTAATTGAGCAGTTACTGTGTGCAGAGCACTGTACAAAGCGCTTGAGAAAGTACAATATAGCAATAAACAGATACCTTCCCTGCCCACAACGAGCTGATAGTTTAGAGGGGAAGGCAGACACTAATACAAATGCATAAATTACAGATATGTTTATAAGTTTTGTGGGGCTGGGAGGGGGATGAATAAAGGGAGCAAGTCAGAGTGATGCAGAAGGGAGTGGGAGAAGAGGAAAGCAGGGCTTAGTCAGGGAAGGCTTCTTGGAGGAGATATGCCTTCAATGAGGCTTTGAAGTGGGGAAGAGTAATTATTACTAGTGCTGCCCTTTTGCTTATATTTTTTTCATCTGAGATATAAAGTAAAAATAGCAGATTAAAGCAGTGCAGTCTGAAAGATGCCCATTGGATGACTATGTTCCTCATTAAAAATTAGATTAATCATAATGTCAATTGTTTCCTTGTCCACAACTTTTCAATATTGCTTGAGAGATGAAAGAACACAGATGAATGTACAACTAAGAGTAGGACAATCTCATATCTGAGCATCTCCATATCCTACATTGCCACTAATTCAAGATTGCATTTTTGAGTAAAATGACAAAATAAAATTCACTTTCCTTCAACAACTACTTCCCCATTCTCTGTCTCTTTAGTGTTCTGAGGCAGGACTTCATAAATTCCTCCCCCCCGTAACACATGACAGGTAAAGCAGGGAAGATGCCAGCTAACATTCTTATTTTTTATGACACCCAGTAATCAATCTGTGAAATTATTCATTTTGGAGTTCAGAATTACTGCCATGGGCCTCACCCTGGCTACCTATGTCCTTCTGTATTTCCTTTCCACACCTATCTCCTTGCTTAGATACAAACATTGGCAGCAGTTGAAGGAAGGAGAAGAGGATGCCAAAATGGAAAAATTACAAAGCACTAAATGAATGACAGTATTGGCACATTTCAAGAGACCTGAAGAATGGACTGAACAAGCTAAGCAAACCTGTTAAATAACTATTCAAATGAAACAAAGGAGATGGAGGAGCTGGGAAGCGATAGGGTTTTACAAATTGCTATTTAAATTGGTCCAGCACTTGCCACTGAGAAATGTCACCAGAGAATTCCCACTTTATGTCCCAGAAAAACACCTTATTCAGTGAAACCAAGGCTGGAAAGAGTGCCTAGGAGATACTTTTCAGAAATATTTAAAGGTGAAAATATCTCAACTTTTTTTTTTGACATTCCAAAAGTTCGGGTTTTTTCATTTTTTTATTTTTAATTCTTTTTATTATCTGATTAATTAAACACATGCCTGAGAGATGATTTAGTGAAGATTTTGGGTCTAGACAGTCAGTGGTCCATAAATGTCCACCTAAATTTAGGCCAAAGTGTATCTGGGTGCCCAAATTATTTGGATGATTTATCAATACTGAATACTGATGTAGGAAAAGACACATAAAAAAAAAATTACCTAAAAATTAGAGGGGATAATAGTATCAAACCCCAGGAAAGCCTCATGGGAAAAGCCCAAAATAGTAGTGACTAGAATCAATTCTGCAAAACAAACTGAGTTACTGTGGGAAGGCGTGTGGATGTTTTCAGCATGAGTTAACAGCCCCAATGAACTGAGGTCCCCGAAACACAGGTTAATTTTTGAAAAACATCTTTGCTGTTCTTCCTCCTCCCATATCCACCCCTAATTGGGAAAGTGTCCATGGAGAAAGGCAAAGTACTGTTAGAGGAGCAGCATGGCCTAGTGGTTAGAACACAGGCCTGGGAGTCAGAAAGTCACGTGTTCTAATTCTGCCTCCACCACATGTCTGCTGTGTGACCTTGGGCAAGTCACTTCACTTCTCTGGACCTCAGTTACCTTATCTGTAAAATGGGGATTGAGCCTGTGAGCCCCATGTGGGACAGGAACTGTGTCCAAGCCAATTTGCTGTTACCCACCACAGCACTTAGTACAGTACTTGGCACAGAGTAAGAACTTAACCAATACCATTATTATTATTCTTAATAATAATAATAGTAAAGCTAAAAACTATACAGTGCAGTTTATGTATGTATAATTGAACCCTGGTTAAAGGCAGTATCTCAGGGTAAATTATCATTAAATGGAAAATTAAAGTATGTTATTACTAAGAGCAGGAGCCATTTTATCTTAAGCCTCTGAGCATGAGTTGAGCAGGGAATAGACACTGAGCTGCAACCTCCAGTGCATTCATTCACTAGTATTTATTGAGCGCTTACTGTGTGCAGAGCTCTGTAGTAAGTGCATAGTTGAATGTCCTCACGTGCAAATGAATTACCCCTGAATCGTTTTCCAGTTCCTAAGTTTAAAACCCACTCTGATTAAAGCTCATTTGTATCAAATGGAGGCAGATTGATGTGATTCGATTTAAATAAGTTTAAAAGAACACATCTTGTTTTTATTCTAAAATGACCATTTTTAGCAACACCAATATCGGTTTTATCTGCTCAACAATCCCAGTGTTTGTATTTTCATTTAAGCCTGAAAGCTTTAAAAATATATAACAAATTGAACTTGAAATTACATGGCTTCAATTCAAAGAAATATATTTTCAATTTTAATGTTTTTAAGGATATGGGATCTTAACTTTCAGTTCATTAGCAATCTGAAAATAACTTTGTAGGGTCATGTTTGGAGAATGAGCATTTAGAAGTGTGATTATATATATCTATGTATATATACACACACACATATAGGGAGATATATAGATATCCCTAAATCTATATATCTACATATACAGAGAGCTAGACTTCATTTTTCAAGATGACACTATCAACAAGGAGCTCAATCTATGTGTGTGATGTGTTGCTGAAAAAAATTCTAAAGAACTATACTTATATTCACCAATTATGGCAAAGAATATATATCATTCATTCTAAGTTTTTTTTTTTCCTTGCTTATGGTACTTTGTCAGGTTAGAAACTAGAAATTCTGAGTGGGTGAGCTCTGAACCTTCGACGGAATTGGAAGACTGGTGTCAATCAGGCACTTAGAGAACATGGCACTCAAAGATTGCATGCTCTCCTTGTTAAAAGGCTTTTAGCAAGCTGCGGGATCTAATGGAATGAGCATGGATTTGCATCCTGGCTCTGCCACTTGCCTGCAGTGTGACCTTAAGCAAATCAATTCTCTGTGCCTTAGTTTCTTCATCCGGAAAATGGGGATTCACACCCTTCTAGCCTGTAAACTCATTATGGTCAGGGAACAGATTTGCTAAGTCTGTTATATTGAACTCTCCCAAGCCCTTAGTATAGTGCTTTGTAAGTACTCAATAAATACCATTAATTAACTTGCCCTGTCTACAGTGTGCTTACAGTCTAAAGGGAGAGACCGTCCTGCTAAAAGCATCCTGTATCACTGCATTCACAGGTATATATTGTGATTTTTCCATTTTGGGCACCAAAGATCTTATTAAACAATTTCTAAACAGAGAGAGAGGAGAATTTGACAGCTTCCCAATATTTCTTCAGTAAATTAGGCAAATCTTTCCTTTATATAGTTGTCAACAACCCTTGGCAGGGGATGGAATCATATTCATATTCATTACTGTTTTAATTTCTCATTAAGCTTTGACAATATTCAACAGAGAATATTGAGTAATAGGAAGCATTTATCCACTATCCTCTGCCTGCCCCGAGGGGTAAAAGAGCTTTAACAAATTAAAAGATACATTCTCTTTCTTTTCTACAATAAGGCAGAGGGATGTTACCACACAGGGGTAGGTTGAAGGGAGGTAGATATATAGAAATGGCTAATGTTAGGTTGAGCAGATTTTGGTGTAATTAAGACATGTTAGAGTATTGAATTTCTCTTAGGACATCTCCATTGTCTGGATAGAGCAACTCAATTTTTTTCAGGGATTTGAGATAATTAATCAATGAATGCATCAGTGGTATCCACTGACTATTTACATTGTGCAAAGCTGGTAGAAATGACATCTGTCCTCACGGAGCTTACAGCCAAGTGCAGGAGACAGATATTAAAATCCATTACCAGATGGGGGAAGTAGTGGAGTACAAAAGTATGTGCATACGTGCTGTGGGATTAGGGCCAGGGTGAGTACCTCAGAATTCAGAAGAGAAATGAGAAGTGAAATGAAGGTTCATTGCTAAAGTCTCACAAATTTGAGATTTAGAGGAACGTATTGCTTGATAAAATTGTGTGCACTTGTGTGTATGTGTGTGTGTGTGTGTGTGTGAGTACTTGAAGCACTCATAATAGGTGATTTTCAGGTTCTAAGATGATTATATTAATGGTGAGAGACTATCTGTATATTGGTATGGTTGATAAAACCATCATTTGTTTGATTTGCAATCTCTTCCCTGTTGTATGCCTAGATTGTTCCTCGCACTGGGGGCCCTTATTTGTACATTTTAATGTTGTACTCTTGTCTGTAGCTCTGTTCCAAGAGAGGCACTTCATTTCTCATTATAGCATCTAGTCCATTTTGCCTTCGGTGGCTATTTTCCAGCTGTCCAGTGCTCTGCTGCATTGTTTTGCCTCCTATGTTGCAAAAACTTTTCTTCCATCTCCTTTGCTTTTGGGCCTTCTCAGTTTCAACACATCATAGGTAGTTGGCTTATGTTTATCCTCTCGTGCCTTCTCTGGTGAGAATATAGGGTGTAGTGGGTTGTCATGACCAATGGTGTAGTTGAAAGAGCATGGGAGTCATATGGTCAGGAATCTAATTCTGGCTCTGCCACTTGTCTGCTGTGTGACCTCAGGCAAGTCATATCACTTCTCTGGGGCTCAGTTACTTCATCTGTAAAATGGGGATTGAGACTGTGAGCCCCACATGGCACAGGGACTGTGTCCAACCTGATTTGCTTGTATCCACCTCAGCACTTGGTACAGTGCCTGGCCAGAGTGAGTGCTTAACAAATATCACAATTATTATGATTCAGTGTTGGTGGATAGATTGAGCTGCAGGACCTTAAAAGGTAGCATCAATCTAGGAATAGTATTTATTGAGTGTTTACCGTGTGCAGAGCATGGTAATGTGCACTTGGAAGAATGCAACAGAGTTGGTAAATAAGTTCCATGCCCACAATGAACTTACAGTCTAGAGAGAGAGACAGATATGTAATTCATGCATGAATTAATTGTGGATATGAACACAAGTGATGTGGGGCTAAGGATGGGGTGAATACTAAATGCATAAAGGGTACAGATCCAAGTGCACAGTTGACACCGAAGGGAGATGGAGTCGGGGAAATAGAGGACTTAATTGGGGAAGGCCTCTTGGAGGAGATGTGACCTTAATAAGGCTTCGAAAGTGGAGAGAATGGTGGCTTGGTGTAAATGGAGTGAATGAGAGTTCTAGGTCAGAGGGAGAATGTGGGAAATGGGGTCGGCAGCAAGATAGACTTGATCATGGAGCATTGAGAAAGCTGGCTCTGAAGGACTGAAGTGTGTGGGCTGGATAGTAGTAGATTCATGAAGTAAGGAAGGTGTAGGTGAGCTGATTGAGCACTTTAAAGCCCATGGTAAGGGGTTCTGTTTACTGTGGAAGTGGATGGGCAACCACTGGAGGTTCTCAGGGAATGGGGCTACATGGACTGAACATTTTTGGAGGCAGTAGTGTGTCTCCCCCTATAGAATGTAAACTCACTATGGGCAGGGAATATTCTACAAACTCTGTTTTATTGTACTCTCCCAAGTACTCACTGCAGTGCTCTGCACATAGTAAAGACTTTATAAATATAATTGACTGATTGAATGGGGAGAGGCAGGAGACAGGGAGGTCATTGAGGAGGCAGATGCAGTAGCCAAAGCAGGACAGGATAAGTGCTTGGATCAGCATAGTAGTAGTTTGGGTGCAGAAGAACAGGAAGAATTTAGTGATGTTGTGTATGTAGAACTGAAAGGATTAAGTGACATATTGATTTTGTGGGTTGTATTAGGGAGATGAGTCGAGGTAATGCCAAGGTTATAGGTTTGTGGGATATGGAGGACAGTGGCATTGTCTACAGTTATGGGAAAGTCAAGGGGAGCAGTTAGCATGATACAGAGGTGACATTAATTTATTCAATCATATTAATGAACGCTTACTGTGTGCAGAGCACTCTACTAAGTGCTTGGGAGAGTACAAAGCAAAAATAAATGGACACATTCCCTGCCCACAATGAGCATACAGTCTCGAGGAGGAGACAGACATCCAGTCCATACTTCATTAATGGAACAGCTTTAGAAGATCAATGGGAAAAATAATAATAAAGTTATATAATATAATTAATATTAAATATTTTATAGTTTCATTAGTAATTATTATGGTATTTGTTAAGTGCTTATGATGTTCCAGGCACTATACTAAGTGCTGGTTTGGATACAAGCAAATATGGTTGGACACATTCCCTTTCCCACATGGGGCTCACAAGCTCAATCCCCATTTTACAGATGAAATAACTGAGACACGGAGAAGTTAAGTGACCTGCTCAAGGTCACAAAGCAGACACGTGACAGAGCTAGGATTAGAAACCATGACTTTCTGACTCCCAGGCACATGCTCTATCCACTAGTCCATGCTACTTTTCATCTGTGGTAAACTTGGTCTCACAAGTATTCATATAGTCAAATTTTGCCCCCTAAATAGGTTTCACTACAGAAAAAATGGACCTTCAGAAAAAAAGATACATTTGTTCTAAGCCTTTATTTCCTTACACACATTCACGTCAGATAAGGGATTTCATTTTGTCTGCCCTTTTCTTGTTTGGAAATGTGCTTTTTCATTCCTAATGCCTTCTGGTGGTTTCCTCAGTCCTATATTATTTCCATAACTGGGTTGTGCTATTTAATCCAATTTCTATGCTACTGCTTAGCAATAACAGTCCAACATTTCCAGAATCCTCAGAGATCCATGTCTCCCTGTTCCTCAAAAACCTCCAATTGCTGCCTATCCACTTTCACATTTAACAGAAATTCCTTGCATTCAGCTTTGACACTCCTCAGTCAGCTCTCTTCCTCTTACCCAGCCTCACTGATGGTCTACTATGAACCAACCCACTAGTTCTCCTCCCCTAAATCCAACCTCATCTCTATACCTCTACCTCCTTTATCCTACCACCAACTCCTTGTCCACATACTCCCTCAGACCTGGACCTCCCTGCCCCTTCATATTTGAGAGTCCACCATTCTTCCCACCAAAAATTGCATCTCCTCAAAGAGACCTCCCCAGACAAAGCCCTTCATTTCCCCCACACAGCCTTCCCTCTAGGTTGACTCTGAATTTGGATAGGAACCCTTTAAGCACTTGGATATTCACCCTATCCCCACAGCATTTATGTAAATATTCTTATAGTCTACTATTTCCCCTATCCTTAATCTATCTTAATATCTGTCTCCCACTCTAAACAGTAAACTCCTTGTGGTAAGGGATCCAATCAACTGGCTATTTTATATTGTATCTTTCCAACTGCTTAGTACAGTGCTCTGAGCATAAGTGCTCAATAAATACCATTGATTGATTGATTGTACCACAATCTCATTTTATCACAACATCTCTCTGCCGACCCCTTGCTCTCATCCTCCCTTTTTTTCTGGAACTCTCCCCTAATATCACCACTCTCCCCATTTTCAAAGCCCTACTAAAATCACACCTCCTCCAAGAGGCCTTCCTTGATTAGGTCCTAATTTGACCTATTCACTCTCCCTTCTATGTTCCCCATGTGCTTGGATCTGTACCTTAAGGACTTGCTATTTACTCTACCACCAGACTCACAGCTCTTATGTACCTGTCTCTATCTTCTCCCACTTCCCTATCATCTGTGATCTATTTTATTATCCATCTCCCCCTCTAGGCAGTGAACCTCTTCCTTGAGGTCATGCAACATATCTACAAACTCTACTGTATTACTTTCTCCAAAATGCCTAGTACAGCACCTTGGCACACACTAAGTGCTCAATAAATACCCAATTCTTTCACCATATTTTTCAGGATGCCACTGTTCACTTGATCAGAAAACTTTGTGAATTACCTGATATGCGCTTTCCCCTGCCACACATGCATCCAAGGTTCCTTTGGATTCAGTTGTTCTTCTTTTCAGCCCTTTATGGGAGAGGACTTGTATCCAATTTGACTATCTGGCACCTGCCCCAGTTCCTAGGGCTTTACTTTGGCAACACATGTGCCTAAAAAACATCATTATTAATATTTTAAGTTCATATATATTGTCATCATTGTATGGATTCCTATGTTTAAGTCTACCCAGGGCCACTAGGGCTATGAAAGCTTACTGGTAGCTCTTGAAGTCTTGGGAACAGAGTACAGGAGAGGAGGGTGGAGATGAGGGAAGCTTTGAGGAGAGGTCCCTCAAAATTCAAGATGTGGCCCGGACTGACCCAGACATACAATCAATTGAACAATCTAAGATATTTATTGAGCACTTAACTATGCAGAGCACCATAATAAGCACTTGGGAGAGTACAATAGCCAAAAATTGCATAACCACTGCCCCCCGAGATTTTTCCAGTGTCAACTTTGGGCCAATTCAGCCCTTAACCCCTCAACTGACAACCATTCTTCCTAAGTGCAGGATTCTCCATACTGTTCGGCTCACCCTGGTGCCAACCCCCTAAGACTCAAGGAATTTTCTGGAAGTTTCCCAGCAGGCTAGCAAAAAGGTAGGGGACAGAGGGAAAAGATTTGAATGCTTTGTGTCTATTGGAGAGTGAGCTCATGGTGGGACTGCTCAATTTAGACCTGCATAAGGGCCTAGGTGTATAAATCCCTCAATATATTATTTTTTCCCACCCTAAATCATCCTTCAGACATTTTGGTGTTATGGGTTACAGGTTCTTGTGCCAGGCACATTCCAGACCAAAATGGAAAATAAATAGGTCAAACCTCTCCCCAAACCCTTCCCCCACCAACAAAGCTGTAATGATGTTGATGATGATGATACATAATAGTGATAATGATCATTGTGGTTTTTGATATGTTTCAAGCCCTGTATTAAGCCCTGGAGGCAGATACAAGCCACATGGGGCTTACAGTCAAAGTAGGAGGGAGAGCCCGTTGTTGGGTAGGGACCATCTCTATATGTTGCCAACTTGTAATTCCCAAGCACTTAGTACAGTGCTCTGCAAACAGTACGTGCTCAATAACTATGATTGAATGAATGAATGAACAGATATTGCCTTCCCATTGCACAGAGGACAGAACTAAGTCACAGAAAAGTTAAGGAACTTGGCCCAGGTCACACAGCAGACAAGTGGTGGAGCATGGATTAGAACCCAGGTCATCTCACCCCCAGACCTAGGCTCTTTCCACAAGGCATTTTGCTCTTATACAGAATTGATGTCTGGTAAAATTCTTGGTTCCATCCCCGGCCTGCTGAGTGACGTATGGTGAGTCACTGAACTTCTTCATCCCTCAGTTTCCTCATCTGTAAAATGAGAATAAGATACCCATCCTCCCACCACATTAGACTATTATCCTTGTGTGGGACAGGGATAACTGTGTCTGGTCTGATAATATTGTCACAGTGCTTGGCACTTAGCAAGCACTTAAAAAAATGCCTTTGTAAATAGCATACCAATCATCAAAAATAATAAAAGGTTATCTTTGATTTACTGGCTCTGTTTTACAAATTTTTATATGAGGGCCTCTTTTTTAGTTTATTGGGAGAGGGGAAGAGAGAGAGCATGCCAGTAAGAAGGGGAATATTGAAGTAAGAGTACATACAATTTTTCCTACTCCTCAGAGTTTAAATTAAAGCCTCCCTTTATTGTACTTTTTTCTTTTTTTCCAAAAAATGTTTATTAATATTGATTTCTAAAGCTTTCCCTGTTTGTAAACACAAACAGAACACCAGGAGTTCACTTTCTCATCTCGGGTTACATCATTTTTGTTTCCTTTCATGCTTGTTTGCATCCCAATGGACTGCGGGAAACTTTTCAGGTCCAGAATGATTATTAAAGGACTTGCTCCTTTTAAATCTTCAGGCAGTTATTTTATTAATGCCCTTCCACATATTAGAAAAAAGATAGCAAAGTTTACTACTGTAAAATATGAAATCTCCTCTAAAAATCCTCTTGATTCTTTTTCCAAAATGCCTATTTCACGTAGACTATCATCTTTTTACACTCATGCTTTTAAAAGCTTCTTTAGGTTGTTCCTTGAGGTGAATAATTTAAATTAATTCCACTATTTACACAGGATAAACAATTGCTGTATCTGACTATACGATTTTGCTGTTTTTCAATGATGCTCTGTATTATTTCTGAGTAAAATAATAGACCATGACACAGAGGGGTTATGATACAAAGACCTCTTCTCAACAGAAAAACAGCCTACATGTGAGGCTTGGTGCTTGCAAATTACTAAGTTGATGTGAGAAAGGAACACAATATCCATTCCAACATGGACACATATTTACAGGAAATTTCATAATTCCATCCATTTTGTACTTGAAAATGACTTTTTGTAGATCTAGTATCTGAAGACATAATAGGAAACATGACACAGTACGTTTAGGTTTTACTGTGAATTGTAAATACCGGTTGCCACAGGATCCAGGAAAGAGGTTCTTCTGCAGGAAAGGAA
This sequence comes from Tachyglossus aculeatus, assembly GCF_015852505.1. Lineage (NCBI taxonomy): Eukaryota > Metazoa > Chordata > Mammalia > Monotremata > Tachyglossidae > Tachyglossus > Tachyglossus aculeatus. The sequence goes on along the minus strand of NC_052079.1, from coordinate 27,992,605 downwards.
GAAAAAACTAAGTTAAAAAAGGAAGCAAAATTGTACGTGCTGATGCTACTTTTTGTATGCATGTATGTGTAGAATTCTCTAGATGCTTTAACAAAAGACAGCTAAGAGTGTAATTAATTACAAAAAAAGGTTACTGAAGAAGAGGAAGAGAAGAAATAGCATGGCTTCCATTCCTGACCCTGGAAAACATTTAATCCTAAAGCATTTCTCTTGTGAAAAAAGAGAAAATGAAGTTGAATATTAGATCCTCAAAGGGTCAGGCATTGGGCAGTTACTCCAGAATTTCAAACTGTCAAGTAGCCAAACTAAAATTCTGTTTTTGGTAGGTGGGGCAACAGTGGCCAGAGGAATGGCTGGAAGTCCAGATTAGGAAAATTAGACAGACAGCCACAGCAATTAAAATGAATAAATAAAATAAATAAATAATAAAAAAATACGATTGATTGATTGATTGATTGAAGCAAATTGCCGAGAGAGAGAGAGAGAGAGAGAGAGAGAGAGAGAGAGAGGGAGGGAGAGGAAGGGAGAAACAAGCAGAGAGAGATAATAAAAGGACAGATGCAGCATGACCTAGTGTAAACAGCAGGAGCCTGGAAGTCAGAGGACCCGGTTCATAACCTCACTCTACCACTTGTCTGCTGTGTGACCTTGGGCAAGTCACATAACTTTTCTGTGCCTCAGTTCCCTTATCTGTAAAATGGGATTAAGCCTGTGAGCCCTGTGTGGGACAGGGACTGTGCCCAACACGATTATCTTGTATCTACTCCAGTGATTAGAAATAAATGTGTTGAGTTTCTCCCAGTGGTAACCAACCTTTCTTTAGGTCCTTCTGAAACCACCAGTCTAAGCAAAAGACCTTTCCTGTCCATATGCATGCTTTGATTGTATCCACCCCGGCACTTAGTACAGATTCTCAAACACACCACTGGGCGTGTTGTGTGCCAGCTGCAGAATAATCACAGCAAGCTAGAGCATGGACCTGGGAATCTGCAGGACCTGAATTCTAATCACAGAACTTCCACGTGGCTGCTGTGTGACCTTGGGCAAGTCACCTTAATAATAATAATAATGATAATGATGGTATTTTTTAAGTGCTTACTATGTGCAAAGCACTGTTGTAAGCGCTGGGGAGGTTACAAGGTGATCAGGTTGTCCCACAGGGGGCTCACAGTTTTAATCCCCATTTTACAGGTGAGGTAACTGATGCTCAGGGAAGTGAAGTGACTTGCCCAAAGTCACACAGCTGATTCAGTTACCCCATCTGTAAAATGGGGATTGAAGACTGTGGCCCAGTGTGGGACAGAGACTGTCCATCCCAATTAACTTGTTTCTAACCCAGCACTTAGTTCAGTTCCTAGCACATAGTAAGTGTTTAACAAATACCTCAGTTATTATTGTTATTAAGATTCCTACACTGATACTGCATCAGTCCAGGGTGGCAGTCTGGTCGTCTCTCAAACTGCTCAAGGAGAAGGTTCAGACATTAGAGCATTAGAACAAAGTTCTCTCAAGGAAAGGAAACCTGCATACTCTCAACTAAAAGGGAGGAATCTATACTGTTTACATCGAGAGGAATTACCTTTGAGAAAGTTATTCTCTTCCCACTTAAACCCTCCCCTCTTGACATGCCCATTCCTCTCCATTCAAACTGCTGCCAGGTTATCACAATCGCTTATCCTATCCTGTCTAAATTACTGTATCAACCTCCTTGCTGACCTCCCAGCCTCCTGTCTCTCCCCACTCCAGGAGTAAAGTATGCTCTGCTGCCTGGATCATTTTTCTACAGAAACATTCAGGACATGTTTCCCCACTCCTCAAGAAACTCCAGTGGTTGTCCATCCACCTCTGTTTCAAACAAATGCTCCTCACCATTGGCTTCAAAGCACTCAATTTCCTTGCCCCCTCCTACCTCACCTTGCTACTCTCCTAAAACAACCCACTCCAAACACTTCCCTCTAAGGCTAACATTCTCACAGTCCCTTGATCCTATCTTGCTGCCGACCCCTGGCCTGCATCCAGTCTCTGGTCTGGAATGCCTTCCCTCTTCAAATCCAACAAAAAATTACTCTCCCACTCTTCAAAGCCTGATTGAAGGCACATCTCCTCCAAGAGGCCTTCCCTAAGCCCTCCTTTCCTCTTCTCCCACTCCTTTCTGTGTCACTCTAACTTGCTCCCTTTATTCATTCCCCCTCCCTGCCCTGCGGAACTTATGTCATAGTCTTAACCCCATTTTATTATTATTATTAATATGATTATTATTAATAATAATAATAATAAAGATACTTGTTAAGTGCTTACAATGTGTCAAGTGCTGTTCTAAACACTGGAGCAGGTACAAGTTATGCAGGCTAGACATGGTCCCTGTCACACATGACGTTCACACTGTTATTCCCCATTTTACAGATGAGGTAACTGAGGTCCAGAGAAATGAGGTGACTTGGCCAAGATCTCACAGCAGACATATGGAGGAGCTGAGATTCGAACTCATGTCCTTCTGATTCCTAGGCCCATGCTCTAAGTAGAGTACAATAGAGTTGATAGACACATTCCCTCCTACAACAAGCTTACAGTCTAGAGCGAGAATTCATTCATTCAATCAATCGTATTTATTGAGCGCTTACTGTCTGCAGAGCACTGTACTAAGCACTTGGGAAGTACAAGTTAATGACATTTTAAACCGGGGAAGTTTAAAGCCACACATGCAAAGCTTTATTGCCTGAATTCAAAAGCCACTTGGGGCATATGGCTACCCTAAAACCCTTTGCTTAGGGAAAAGGGTTGGATATAGTTTCAGGATGAAATAATCACAAATTATTTCAACCTAGTTTCCCTTTCACACCAGTGTGGGCTTCACCTCATGGAGAATCAACAGGGCAGAAGACAACGTGGCACATCAGAAGAGCTTTGCCAGAATTCTCTCTGAAAAAACTCATCCCTACCCAAAGTTAGAGTAACCAAATTCCTCCCAGAAGCACTGGGTCATTCTTGGAGGTCTAGGCAAAGCCTCAAGTTAGGTTTTCTTGACTTTTTCTTCCCTGTAATTCTCTTGCCAGACTTATAGCCAAGTCTGAATTCACTGCTTCAGATCCAAATCTCTATCTGGGAAGCAGCATGGCCTAATGGAAAGAGCAAGGAGCTGGAAGTCAGAGGACCTAGATTCCAATCCCAACTCTACCACTTGTCTGCTGTGTGATCTGGGGTAAGTCAATTATTGTCTCTGTGCCTTAGTTCCCTTGTTTATAAAATGGGGATTCCATACCTGTTCTCACTCGCATTTAGACTGTAAGCATCATGTGAGCCAGGGTCTCTGTCCTATGTGATTACTTGAAATCTATTCCAGTGCTTAGTATAGTACTTGGCACATAGAAAGCACTTAACAAATACCACAATTACTATTAACAAAGAAGCAGCAACAGAACTTTCTCTCTCCTTCCTCAGCCCCTTGCTTCCTCCCTTTCTACCTCTTTTTCTTCCTTTCTTTCTTCCGCCTTCCAACTTACCTTCCCTCCCTCTCCCCTTGTTTAGCTGCTGCTGTTGACAAACTACCTCAGCAAAAGTTATTCTAGATATGAGTACACATATTCGTCTGAATCTGTCACTCCTGCATCTGGGTCTCTTTCCGTGTCCCCGCCTTATTTTCTCTCTGACTCTCTCTGTCTTTGACCATATCTCTGTTCTCTTTTACTGTCTCTGTCTTCAAGAATCTGTCTTTCGATTCTCTTACTGTGTCTTTCTTCCTGAATCTGTCACTTTCTTTTTAGCCTTTCTCACTACGAAGCTCTATTCAATTCTGCCACTTGCTGCTATGTGGCCTTGGGTAAGTCACTTAACTTCTCTGTGGCTCAGTTTCCTCATCTGTAAAATGGGGGCAAAGACTATGAACCCCTTGTGGAACAAGGACTGTGTACAACCTGATTACCTTGTATTTACCAACACTTAGTATAGTGGCAAGAACATTGTAAGCATTTAATAAATAGTATTATCATCTTTATTATAATTATTACTGCTATTATAATTATTATTGTCTGCTCTTCTCCTCCCTGACAAAAGATCACTTGACCCATCCCATGTTAGATCTTCCCCATAGTGCTGCTTCCCCTTCTACTTTGAATTTCCAGAAAATATGGTTTCTTAAATCATAAAATATAAAAAGCAAATAAAAATTAAAATAATAATGATAATAATGATGGCATTTATTAAGCACTTACAATGCACAAAGCACTGTTCTAAGCGCTGGGGAGGTTACAAGGTGATCAGGTTGTCCCACGGGGGGCTCACAGTCTTAATCCCCATTTTACAGATGAAGTAACTGAGGCCCAGAGAAGTTAAGTGACTTGCCCGAAGTCACACAGCTGACAATTGGTGGAGCCAGAATTTGAACCCATGACCTCTGACTCCAAAGCCCAGGCTCTTTTCACTAAGCCACGCTGCTTCTCTAAATAAAAACATAAAAACATCCATAGCAAGTATTCTATACTAAAACTATATTAAATATATTGAAACTATATTAAAAATATTTAAACTATTCTATATTAAAACTTGATGTAACAGTCAATTCTCCCCATCTAGACTATAAGCTGTTTGTGGGCAGGGAACATTTCTACCAACTCTGTTATATTGTACTCTCCCACTTAGTTTAGTGTTTTGCACATGTTGATTGATTGATTTTCATATTTTCATGGGCAAAGCCTGAAAGAGACCCTCTCTCAAGGTCCCATTCATTCATGCTGCCTCTCCCTCTGCAACATCCTCTGCAAATCAAAGGAAAACACATCCATTCCTATTTTGCAGATAGGAAAACTGTGGTCTAGTGATTCCTGTTATTTTTTTTCCCCAAGAAGGAATGACTATTCTAGACTGTCTTACTGTCAAGGTCTTACTTGAGACCTTAATTTGTTACTAGACTCAATAGCTATTAGAAGAAACATCTCTATTTTTTTTGAATAAGCTGGTAATAATTGAATTATAGGGATAGGAATGAAAGTACACAATGAAAATATAAGAATGTGGAAATAGTGTTAGTTGTACTGCATATAAAATTCGACCATCATAGCAACTTACTTACAAGTTAATGAGAGGAAAGAAACTGGAATTTTCCTACCTTTCTCATATTGGTTATCTTTGGGGTTTTCATATAAGTTGTTAGCTCAATTTCAAAAAATAGAATAGTAATGTATACAAGGCATATATATATATATATATATATATATATATGTATGCAAGGCACCATTTCCCTGGAAATTAAAAAAAATTATATTTACTTTGTGCACTTTTTTGAACTGTACATTAACAATAAAGCTGGAAATGTAGGGGAAGGGTAGAAAACTGAGGATAATGCTGTAATCATCATCATCATCAATCGTATTTATTGAGCGCTTACTGTGTGCAGAGCACTGTACTAAGCGCTTGGGAAGTACAAATTGGCAACATATAGAGACAGTCCCTACCCAACAGTAGGCTCACAGTCTAAAAGGGGGAGACAAAACCAAACATACTAACAAAATAAAATAAATAGAATAGATATGTACAAAATAAATAGAGTAATAAATATGTACAAACATATATACATATATACAGGTGCTGTGGGGAAGGGAAGGAGTTAAGATGGGGGGGATGGAGAGGGGGACGAGGGGAAGAGGAAGGAAGGGGCTCAGTCTGGGAAGGACTCCTGGAGGAGGTGAGATCTCAGTAGGGCCTTGAAGGGAAGAGAGCGAGCTTGGCGGATGGGCAGAGGGAGGGCATTCCAGGACCGGGGGATGACGTGGGCCGGAGGTCGATGGCGGGACAGGCGAGAAAGAGGTACGGTGAGGAGATTAGCGGCAGAGGAGCGGAGGGTGCGGGGTGGGCTGTAGAAGGAGAGAAGGGAGGTGAGGTAGGAGGGGGCGAGGTGATGGACAGCCTTGAAGCCCAGGGTGAGGAGTTTCTGCCTGATGCGCAGATTGATTGGTAGCCACTGGAGATATTTGAGGAGGGGAGTAATATGCCCAGAGCGTTTCTGGACAAAGATAATCCGGGCAGCAGCATGAAGTATGGATTGAAGTAGGGAGAGACATGAGGATGGGAGATCAGAGAGAAGGCTGATGCAGTAGTCCAGACGGGATAGGATGAGAGCTTGAATGAGCAGGGTAGCGGTATGGATGGAGAGGAAAGGGCGGATCTTGGCAATGTTGCGGAGCTGAGACCAGCAGATTTTGGTGACCGCTTGGATGTGAGGGGTGAATGAGAGAGCGGAGTCGAGGATGACACCAAGTTTGCGGGCTTGTGAGACGGGAAGGATGGTAGTGCCGTCAACAGAGATAGGAAAGTCAGGGAGAGGGCAAGGTTTGGGAGGGAAGACAAGGAGTTCAGTGTTAGACATGTTGAGCTTTAGGTGGCGGGCAGACATCCAGATGGAGATGTCCTGAAGGCAGGAGGAGATGCGAGCCTGGAGAGAGGGGGAGAGAGCAGGGGCAGAGATGTAGATCTGGGTGTCATCAGCTTAGAGATGATAGTTGAACCTGTGGGAGCGAATGAGGTCACCAAGGGAGTGCGTGTAGATCGAGAACAGAAGGGGACCAAGCACTGAACCTTGGGGAACCCCCACGGTAAGAAGTAAGTAATCGAATTCCAGCCTCCAAGACTATTCAAAAATTTTAACAATCTACTAAATTTCAAGAATTTTAAGTTAAAATTTAAGTAAAATTCAAGAATTTCACAGCTTAGCACATTGTAAGTACTGAACAAATGCCACAGTTTTTCTCATTTTGTAAACTAATCGTACTCTTAGGGTTCCCATAATACCTGATTAGGCAGAAAACCTGTCTACCAACTTTACTATTATTGTACTCTCCCAAGCACACAGTACAGTGCTCTGCATACAGTAAGTGCTCAATAAATATGATTGATTGATTACCCCTGCTAATTAAGGAAGGATTTACCCACAAAATGTGATTTTAACAAATACTCCACATGAACAGTTTTATGGGCTGTTCTCTAAGATAAATTCGTTAATATTTTTTTGGTGCTTCCTCCTTTTCTTCCTCTCCCATCTCCCTTTGACCTTTCCTCCATCCTTTCATCCCTCCCTCTATCTTTCTCTTCCCAAAAGCTAAAGGAATATGGTGGCTTTTTTCACATTTCTAAGAGGAAATAACCCTGGCAGAACACAAAGTTCTAAACAACCCATATTCTGGAAACATTGCTCTGAAACTTTGTTTAAGTAAAACATCTTTAGTCTTGGCTTTGGTAGATGATCTAAATCATTGAACATATGGCTGCAAGATTGAGGTGTATAAATAGAAGTAAATGCCCCATCTGCTGTTATCTTCTAATCCAAATCCAATATTTCAAAGAAAAAACCACTGATCCAAAGAATTAACTTTTCAGGTTTGTTAATTAAGTGGCTGCTTATTTTAAAGAATAGTCTTGTTAAGCAGAAATCTGCACATGTTCTTTTTCTCTTCTTCCTTGTTAATATTGTGAATTTAAATTGATAACAATCTCCTAGTCATTTCTCAGGAGCCTGGAATCAATGACTTTGTCAGCAATTACAAATGAAGTTAAAAAAAAGTCATTGAAGGACTGATTTCGATTTTACAATATTCAGGTTCATCGCCCTGCCCATTAAAAGATCCATTAAAGGTATATCAGGCTAATTTAAGTGGATAAATGTGATAGAATTCCATTGGAAAACAGTCTTTACAAAATTAGAGAATTCTTACCTTTGCTTTAGATGCTGTTATTCAAAAAGAGAATGGAGTATTAATTAAAAGCAGTCAGCACTATTTATTACTGAGTGAATTTAATTTAAACTCTCTGTAAACAGGGAAACCTACATAAAATGTGGATGGAACTCTAGTTCACTATACCCATATTTCTTAACTCTAAAATCTGGAATTTTATAGTACCCTGGTGGAGGAGCCACAGTTTTCTGGGAGTTATACTTTGGGCCTGGAGAATGAGCTATGGAATCCAAACTCACCTCCTTCTAAAATGACCACCCAGACACCCTCCAAGCTGTACCACTCATAGGATCTACTCCATCAATCAATTAATGGAATACAGTGAGCTCTTATTGTGTGCAGGACAGTATATTAAATTTTTGAGAAATAGTGTTGCCTAGTGGTAATTGCAAAGGCTTGAGAGTCAGAGGACCCAGGTTCTAAACTAGCTCCAACAACCTTCAAAGTGCTCCCCTCTCATCTTGTCTTATGTTGTCAACTTGTCCTTGATCCACAGTGACTCCATGGACACATCTCTCCCAGAACACCCCACCTCTATCTGCAATTGTTTTGGTAGTGCATCCATAGAGTTTTCTTGGTAAGAATACCAAAGTGGCAAACCATTACCTCTTCCACACAGTAAACTTGTGTCTCTGCTCTCGATTCTCTCCCATGCCACTGCTGCCTAGCATGGGTGAATTTTAACCTATTGCAGATTGTCTTCCACTGTAGCCACTGCCCAAGCTATGAATGGAATGGGTATGCCTCTGCTTGACTTCCCTCCTATAGCCTAGACTGATAGAGAACTGGAAACTCTCCAGATGCGATCCTGAGAAGGGAGTGCTCATGTACGTATCCTTATACCTGGTTGCTTCTATTGCCTGTAGTTTCTCTCAAAGTCTGTCTCCTTTGCTAGACTGCAATCTCCTTGAAGCAGGGCTCATGTCTCTTAACTCTATTCTACTCTTCTAACCCTTAATTCAAGTTATGTACCAAGTAAATGCTCAATAAATACTGTTAATTGATTGATTGATGGATGGAAGGATAGATTTCAGCAAAAGTTTAGATTCTGGGAGGGCTAGATATGTAGGGTTGAATTTCATTCTTAATTTATAAAAAATCGCTCTCATTAAATGTCTTCATTCGCTCACTGAAAGAAGTAGACAAAATTTACATAAAAAGGCTTTTCCATGAAGGTGATGTGTACAGTCATTTCTGTGATAAGGAGCAAGATTTTTAAGATAAGGAACGAAATTAGAGAAGCAGCGTGGCCTAGAAGAAAGAGCAAGGGGCCTGGGAGCCAGAAGACCCAGGTCTAATCCTGGCTCCACATGTCTACTGTGTAATCAGAGGCAAGTCACTTAAGTCACTTAACTTCTCTGTGCCTCAGTTACTCATCTGTAAAATGGGGAATAAGACGGTAAGTCCCTTACACTTAGTACTGTGCCTGACACAGAGTAAGCATTTACCACAAACCACAATGATTATTATCATTGCTATTATTAGTAATAATAATAATAATAATGACAATAATTTATTTCATTCTGTAGACATCCATTTCCTGACCTCTGTCCTACCACATAATGAGGGCTGCAAGTGGTATACAGTAACTATTTCAAAAAATAATAATTCAGATGATTTTGTACACTTTAAAGGAAAGACAACTAACATTATCCATCATCAATGCCAGAACTCTTTTAGAGAGTGCAAATTTCTAAAGGTACCAGGTTCTAGTTTCCCAGGATTCACCTGGAGATTTTAAGTTTGCTTCACTAAGTGTAAGATAAGGGCATGTCTTTTGCCAATACCTTGAACCAAACTGCTTGCTACTGACAGTGAACATTAATGTTGACAAATGTAGTAAATGTAATGCTTGCAGATTTCTTTTTCTTTTGATACACTAAGAATTAGCATGGCACAATCTACTTTTTGATATGTAGCCCCTGTTCCAGTGATTAATATATGCTTTGGGCAGAATGCTCCAGAAAGATAAAATGTAGCTTTATGCATGTAAAACAATTTTTGGAACTTTAAAAACAATAAAAATCTATGCAGTACTCATTAACATATTCTTTTGAATTTTGTTCCATACTAGTATATTCAAGGATTTTTTTTTATCGAATATCTTGAAGATTGATAGGCTGTTAGGCAGAGTTATGTTTCCCCATAATTTAGGACTTCTTTTTTTAAATTTAGTTTCATACATGACTGTTTTACTAAAGTTTGCCCGAGGAATATTGCAAGAATAAATAGGAAGGAATATCTCAACCAAATGTAAAGTATTGTAATGTGTTTCTCTATCATCCTCTATAATTCAATGTCATCAGTATCCAGCCATTGTAAGAAAGCTTTGAATATGTTAAACACTACAATTTCATTGCCTCAGTTTAAATCAGTCAATCAAACATATTTGAGTGCTTACAGTATGCAGAGCTCAGTACTAAACATTTAAGAGAGTACAGTATAACAGAGTTGATAGACACTTCCCTGCCCACCACGAGCTTGCAATCCAAATGGGGAGACAGAAACTAATATAAATTGAAAAAAAAATTACTAATGTGTGCATAAATCCTGTGGAGCTGAGGGTGGGGTGAATACAGGGAGCAAATCCAAAAGCAAAGACAATGCAGAAGGAAATGGGAAAAGAGGAAAGGAGGGTTTAGTCAGAAAAGTTATCATGGAGGAGATGTGAGTTCAATAAGGCTTTGAAGGTGGGGAGAGTGATCATCTGTTGGATGTGAAAAGGCAGGACGTTCTAGACAAGAGGCAGGACATGGGCAAGGGGTTAGTGGCAATATAGATGAGCTCAAGGAACAGTGATAAGGTTTATGTTAGAGGAGTGAAGTCCGCGGGCTGCGTTGTAGTAAGGAATCAGAGAGTTGAGGCAAGATAGGAGGGAGGCAAGGTGATTGAGTGCTTAACGTCAATGGGCAAGGAGTTTCTGTTTGATGCAGAGGATGGGCAACCACTGGACTTGCTTGAGAAGTGAGGAATCATGAACAGAATGGTTTGTAGAAAAAGTGTTCAAGGCAGAAGAGTGAAGTGGGCGGTAGGGTGGTCATCAAAGAGAGTGATGCAGTAATCAAGGAAGGATTTGATAAATGCTAGGACTAACATGGTAGCAATTTGGAGAGGAAAGGGTGACTTTTAACAAGCTGTGGCTTATTTTATGTGATGGATAACATTACCAATTCAAGGGTACCCAGGTTTACCATGTTAGGGTGGAATCTGCAAAGTGACACCCTTCTACATTAAACCTCAGAAATTACAGCTGGAGTATTTAGGAAGGATAGCTATCTCAGCCTAGATAGCATGATGACCTTTTTGAGAATAAGGAAGATCTGTCTATTTTCTGTAAAATAAAACATTTTAGATCTTTAAGAGAGGTTGAAAAAAGCATTTGGAAAAGTAATTAGTGCCTATAGCTAGTGAAAGTAGAATATTTTTAACTTTGCAAGTATATAAAATCTAATACAGAGGGCTAAATGGCACCATGAGTTATACGTTGGGCTAGTCACTTCTGGAAAATCAAGTTTGAATTTGGTGTAGGTCAGAAATAAGACGAATTATATGGCACTCTATACTAAAGATTCTCCCATGGTCAAAATGGCATCTCAGTTGAAAAATCCTTTCTTATAAGGAACTAGGTCTCTGGGGAGAGTCTGGAAAAATAAGCCAGTGGATAAAGCAAATTGAAAAGGGTATGATTTGGGCCATTAGAAATATGTTTATGATGCTAAATTTTTAAATGCAGCCTGATTCTTCCCTAAATTTCCAAATGATTCTATTATCTTCTGGCTCTGGTTTGTTTGGTTTTGCAAAAGATAACTCCGTTTTATTTTTTCTGCAGTCATGGCTGTTGTCCTTTGTGTGTGTGTATGTGTGGTTTGTTTCTAATTTTCAGAATATTTCTTAAGTGTTTACAATGTGTCAAGCTCTGTTCCAAGCACTGGAGTAGACACAAATTTATCAGGTTGGACATAGTCCCTCTCCCACATGGGGCTTGAAGTCTAAGTCGAAGGAGAACAGATATTGACTCCTCATTTTACAGATGAGGAAACTGATGTACAAGAGAAGTTAATTGACTTTCCCAAGGTCACAGAGCAAGAAATTGGTAGAGCTGGGATTAGAACCTTAATCCTCAGCTCTTTCCAGTAGACCATGCTGTTTTCCCCTTGATTTTCACAATAAAGTGGAAATTTTCACTAATATTAATAATGGTGATATTTGTTAAGCACTTACTATGTTCCAGGCATTGTACTAAGTGCTGGGGTGGTTACAAGCAAATCGTGTTTAATAATGATGGCATTTGTTAAGTGCTTACTATGTGCCAAGCACAATTCTAAGCCCTGGGGGGGATACCAGGTAATCAGGTTGACACATTTGGGTCTCACAGTCTCCATTCCCATTTTACAAATGAGGTAACTGAGGCCCAGAGAAGTGAAGTGACTTGCCCAAAGTCACACAGCTGACAGGATTCGAACCCATGACCTCTGACTCCCAAGCCCAGGCTCTTTCCACTGAGCCACGCTGTGTTTGACACATTTCCTGTCCCACTTGGGCCTCACAGTCTCAATCCCCATTTTATAGATTGGGGTAACTAAAGGTCACCCAGCAGCCAAGTGGCAAAGTGGGATTAGAATCCATGACCTTCTTACTCCCAAGCCTGTTCTCTATCCACTACACCACGCTGCTTCTACTAGCTGTCTTTTCAAGGAGTGTCACTGGGGCTCAGCATTGCTGGAAGAGAAAGTGTGGATGTACAAACCAGGTCTTTTCCCAACCAAGAGAACCCCAAGGTTTACAGGAGTTGGGGCTATTGGATGCTTAGGTTTATTCCCAAATTCAAAAACTCTCTGTGTTTTTGTCTCTCCTGGACAGGTGTGATTTTACATATGCTCAGTAACTACCATAGATTGATCAATCGCTTACTATGTGTCATGCACTGTAAATTCATCCTCTAGACTATAAACTAAATGTGGGCAGTGAATGTGTCTGTTATATTGTTGTAGTGTACTCTCCCAAGCTCTTAGTACGTGTTCTGTGCTCAGTAAATATGACTAGCATTGGTGTAGATTCAAAATATTCAGGTCGGTCAAATAAACCCCCAGATCTAACCCCTAAATTCACTGCTCCCAGATTCTTCACTTCATAATTAAGTTCCCCAAAGGCAAGGGATTTGGGGGCTTTAGCCAGCACACCTCAATTTCTAGAGGGCTGAGGCTAACAGATCAGAGAGGATTTAGTCATTTTGCCTTCTTCAATTACGCTCTACAGTAACACATCCTTTTGTAAACTGGCTTTTTTCCTGTTTTAAATGCAACAATCTGGTTAGGATATAAGTGGCTGTAATATTTATGGAACATAATTAAAAAATATTTGGTCACGGTAACCAGGTGATAAAAGAAATCCAATTAAAACCCCTTAAACCTAGTCTTTACGACTCCTATATCTTAGTTACAACCTAGTTTAACTTTCTTCACGTATCATGGAGTTCATACTTCCGTTGCCGGGATTTCCAATCTAGAGGGTTTACAATGGCAGTTTCCAGTGTCACTGGTCAGTCTCACACTTAACACAAACTAATAATGTTAATAATTATGGTACTTGGTAAGTGATTACTAGGTGCCAAGCACTGTTCTAAGTACTGGAATAGATACAAGTTAATCAGGTTGGACACAGTCCCTGTCCTACATGAGGCTCACACTCTTAATCCCCTTTTTACAGTTGAGGTAACAGGCCCAGAGAAGTTAAGGGATTTGCCCAAGGTCATACAGCAGACAGGGGTAGAGTCAGAATTAGAACCCAGGGCCTTCTGATTCCTATACCTGTGCTCTATCCATTAGACCACTCTGCTTCCCCTGCATCGTGTCTGGGCAGGGAAAGTGTCTACCAATACTATTATAATGTACCTTCCCAAATGCTTTGTACAGTGCCCTGCACACAGAAAGTGCTCAGTAAACACCATTAATTGATTGACTCCATGGTCTGACTTCATGTCTCTGATGAATGAGTCTCAGTCTCATTGCAAACACAACAGGATCACCACAAGGCACTTGGTCACATTGACGTGGGTTTGTGCGGCCCCACCACAAACCCATCATTGCCGCCTCTCTCATCACATCTAACCTTATCTCTGCCCTAATAGCCAAATAATAATTGAGGTGCTTTATGAGTATTTACTATGTGCCAAGCACTGTTCAAAACAATGAAGTATAAGGTAATCTGTTTGGGCACAGTCCTTGTCCTACATTGCGTCCACAGTCTAAGGGGGAGGGAGAACAACAGTAATAGTATTTATTGTTTGATTATTTTCTGGTATTTGATAAGTGCTTACTGTGTGCAGGCACTGTACTAAGCACTGTGGTATATGCAAGCTAATCAGGTTGGATACAGTTCATGCTCCACATGGGGCTCAGTCTTAATCCCCATTAAGACCAAAAGAGAAGCTGGCAGTTCTATTCAGTACCCCTTCATAAGAATAGAGATAATAAATCTGACCCACTGGGCCTCAGATAATTACAGATTTCCCTTCAAGTGAATCTTGTGGAACTTCCAAATGTTCCAATATGAAGAACAAGTATTTTTCTTCACTGGGACCAACATTCATTTTCAGCATCCAAATCTGGAAAGCATTGGAAATCATTTTCATTGACAACACACAATCTTGGTTTTCCTGAACCATTCTGTGACTTTGAATTGCTCCTTCAGCTGTTCTAATCTTTCAGCTCTGCATTTTGGAAAGAGCTTTAAATTCAGTTGTGCATAGAGAGATAACTCTGCAGGAGCCCCACAGTAAATGTGTGTAGCCATGCAATCAGGAGAAACATTTACTAGAATTAGGAACGTGATCATTGGCCTAGTTTATTAATACCTACCTCATAATAAACCTCCATTATAATTTTACATTTTAATAGGCTCAGATTCCCAAGCAACCTTGGGATCCCAGTTTAGCCAAGGGAATGCCAGTCTGTTGCTATGAGCTACAACTTCAAAGGAAGAGGAAGGGGAAACTGTCCAGGTCTATGACTGGATTGTAAACTCAGAAGTGTTTACTAGAACAGGGGTCAGCAAAAATTTTATGTGCAAGAGCCAAACAAATTGAAATTTCCAAGCAGGTTCAGCACAAAGAGCCAATCTTGCAATTTGGACACACATGTATGTAGCTTACTTCTTTGGGAATCTAGATGTTTTAGCGCCTCATCTCCCAACCATGTGAAATGCCTCAGTGGCCTCTTGGCCAGATGAACTCCCTTCCTATCTTCCTTCAACTCTCCTGGGGACATAGGACTTAGTTTTTTATTTTTTAATGGTATTTGTTAAGTGCTCATTTTGCATCAGGCACTGTTCTAAGCTGTGGGATAGAGACATGCTAATCAGGTTGGACACAGTCCCTGTCCCACAAGATAAGTAGCATGGCTTAGTGGAAAGAGAACAGGCTTGGCAGTCAGAAGACGTGGGTTCTAATCCCAACTCCACCACTTATCGCTGTATGACCTTGGACAAGCCACTTAACCTCTCTGTGACTCAGTTACCTCATCTGTAAAATGGGGATTAAGACTGTGAGCTCCACGTGGGACAACCTGATTACGTCGTATCTACCCAAGTACTTAGAACAGTGCTTGGCACATAGTAAGCACTTAACCAATAACATAATTGTTATTATTATTATTATTATTAGTAGTAGTAGTAGTAGTATCATTGGGCTCATAGTCTTAATTCAATCCTATATATTGAGCGCTTACTGTGTGCAGAGCACTGTACTAAGCGATTGGGAAGTATAAGTGGGCAACATATAGAGATGGTCCAGTCCCTACCCAACAGCAGGCTCACAGTCTAGAAGGGGGAGACAGACAACAAAACAAAACATATTAACAAAATAAAATAAATAGAATGAATATGTACAAGTAAAATAGAGTAATAAATAAGTACAAACATATATACATATATACAAGTGCTGTGGGGAGGGGAAGGAGGTAAAGTTGGGGGGATGGGGAGGGGGAGGAGGGGGAGATTAATTCATTCAATCGTATTTATTGAGCACCTACTGTGTGCAGAGCACTGTGCTAAGTGCTTGGAAAGTACAATTCAGCATCGAATAGATACAATCCCTGCCCATAATGGGCTCACAGTATAGAAGTGGGGAGACAGACATCAAAATGAGTAAACAGGCATCAATAGCATCAATAAAAATAAATAAAATTGTAGCTATATTCATTTATTCAATCGTATTTATTGAGCGCTTACTGTGTGCAGAGCACTGTACTAAGCACTTGGGAAGTACAAATCGGCAACACATAGACACGGTCCCTACTCAACAATGGGCTCACAGGTATAGAAGGGGGAGACAGACAACAAAACAAAACATGTAGACATGTGTCAAAATCATCAGGATAAATAGAATTATAACTATATGCACATCATTAACAAAATAAATAGAATAGTAAATATGTACAAGTAAAATAAATACAGTAATAAATCTGTACAAATATATACAAGTGCTGTGGGGAGCGGAAGGACATAGGGCTGGGGGTTGGGGAGGAGGATATACACATCATTAATAAAATAGAATTTTAAATATGTACATATATACAAACAAGTGCTGTGGGGTGTGGAAGGTAGAGCAGAGGGAGGGAGTCAGGGCGATGGGGAGGGGAGGAGGAGCAGAGGAAAAAGGGGCTTAATCCAGGAAGGCCTCCTGGAAGAAGTGAGCTTGCAGTAGGGCTTTGAAGGGGGGAAGTGTGCTAGTTTGGTGGATGTGAGGAAGGAAGGCATTTCAGGCCAGAGGTAGGACGTTGGCCAGGGGTCGACGGTGGGACAGATGGGAACGAGGTACTGTGAGGAGGATAGCAGCAGAGGAGCGGAGTGTGCAGGCTGGGCTTTAGAAGGCGAGAAGGAGGTGAGGTAGGAGGGAGCAAGTTGTTGGAGAGCTTTGAAGCCAATAGTGAGGAGCTGACTGAGGCACAGAGAAGTGAAATGACTTAACCAAGATCACCCAGCAGACAAGTGGCGAAGTCAGGATTAGAACCCAGATCCTTCTGTCTGTGAGAACCATGCTGTATCCATTAGACCATGCTGCTTTTTGACAGTACACTGCACTGCACATGGGCAATGTGATATCATTATTGAATTGCAAAGGTGCTCCATAGCCGCAACTGATGCTGACAGCACAGGAGAAAGAAAGGGGAAGGGAAGAAAGGGAAAGGGGATGAGGAGAAGGGAAATCTATCAGTCAGTAGTATTTATTAAGTGCTTATTCTGTGTAGAGCACTGCACACGTCTCCTGGGACAGTACTATAGTTACTAGACACATTTGCAATCTAGCAGGGGTGGCAGACATTGCAAGGCATTAGAGGTAGGAGGTAGTAATCGATTCTAAAGATATGGGTAGAGATTTTAACTGTGTCTCTTTGGGGAGGAAGTCTGATTTCCCTGAGTTGTGTAATGGGATGGTATCCTTGGGTTGTGTGATGGCTGTCTAAGGTCTGTTGCTATTTCTGTTCTTCTTCCGCTTACTCCTCCTGCCACTTCTCCCTCCTTCCTCTGTGCAGTAGCCAAGCCTGTGGTATCACCTACAGTGAGGTGAGTTGGGGGGGAGGGTGTTCCCCTCTTTAAAAGGGGGATGGGGGAGTCCCTCTCTGGAGGGCCTAGTGAAAAGAACATGAGCCTGGGAGTAGGAAAAATCTGGCTTCTAACCTTGGCTCTGCCAATTTCTTACTCTGTGTCCTTGGACAGGTGACTTCACATCTCTGTGCTTCAGTTTCCTCAACTGTAAAATGGGGATAACTGTTCTCCCTCCTACTTAGTCTGTCTGACTTAATTAACTTGTGCTTACCCCATAAATGTCGATTCACCTGGGCTGGGCAGCAGCAGCATGGGAAAGAGTCAAAGGCGGTTGATAGAGTGATCAAAACGTTGATCAAAGATAATGGCAGGGACTCAAGTTTTTACTGTGCTGAAGAAAGCACCGGTAAACCACGTCCATAATTTTATCAAGAAAACTCCAAGGATACACACACCAGAATGACTTTATGGCAGAATATGGGGTGTTCTGAAGAGGGAGTGTCCGTGGAATCGCTGTGGGTCGGAAATGACTCGATGGCATTTGAAGTTTGAAGCACGTACCCCAGCACTTAGAAAAGTGTTTGACACACAGTAAGTGCTTAATAAATATTATAAAATAAAATATAAAAAAGAATAAGGGTTATCTGTCTAAATGGCTTGGGGTTGGCCATCTGGGTGAGATAGGCCTGACCCAATTCTGGCTGTTCTATTAGGCTCCAGTTTTCCCCTGGGGCTCCTGAGTTGGGGGACCAGGTCATAGGCATTCTGGAAGTCAGTCTGACTTCCCGTACATATGACAGAGAGGCCCCCCTACAGACTGCCTGTCTGAAAAGGGTTGGTGCTGCTTTTTTTTTTTAATGGTATTTTTTAAGAGTTTACTATGTGCCAGTCACTATACTAAGCACTGGGGTAGATACAAGCTAATCAGGTTGGACCAGTTCATAAGGCTCACAGCATTAATTGCCATTTTACAAATGAGGTAACTGAAGGCGTAGAGGAGAGAGCACGGGCCTGGGAATCTCAGGGTTATGGGTTTTAATCCCAGATCCACCACTTTGCTGTGTGACCGTGGGCAAGTCACTTCGTTCGATCATATTTATTGAGCGCTTACTGTGTGCAGAGCACTGTACTAAGCGCTTGGGAAGTACAAGTTGGCAACACTCCTCCATGCCTCAGTTTCCTCAACTGTAAAAAGGAGATTAAGACTGACAGCTTCATATGGGACAGGGACTACTTGATTTGCTTATATCTGCCACAGTGCCACAGAGCCTGGCACAGTAAGCGCTTAACAAATACCACAATTATTACTTTTAAGTGAAATGATCTGCCCGAGGTCACACATCTGATAAGTGGCGGAGCCAGGATTAGAACCCAGGTCCTTCTGACTCCCAGTCCCGTGGTCTCTGCTATCTATCTGTCCCCATTCCCTCATTCTCCCTCCCACACTCATGGCCACGATCGGCTGGATGGATCTCCTGCAGTAGATTGAGCCCATTGTTTCTAGACTATGAGCCCACTGTTGGGTAGGGACCGTCTCTATATGTTGCCAACTTGTACATCCTAAGCACTTTGTACAGTGCTCTGCACACAGTAAGCCCTCAATAAATACGATTGAGTGAATGAATGAAAGGTTAGGTCCTAAACCAAGGAATTCCAGGAACTCCTGTTTGTAGGTGTTATAGACCTTCAGTGACGAAGACGAAGAGGAAGTTGGATACAGTCCAGAGTTAAACTCTGTGTTTAAGTTCACTTCTGTAACCCTGGGAGTTCCAGAGGAAATCAGAGTTTCAGAACTCTGTGTCTCCCACAATTCCCCAGAGAGGAACCTTTCAGGAAATCTCATCTGAAATATCCCTGATAAAGACCTTAATTCCTCTACTCCTTCTCCCTTTTGCATTGCCTATGCACACAGCTCTGTACTCTTTAAGTATATGTATGTATGTATAGAGAAGCAGCGTGGCTCAGTGAAAAGAGCCCAGGCTCTGGAGTCAGAGGTCATGGGTTCAAATCCCGGCTCCACCAATGTCAGCTGTGTGACTTTGGGTAAGTCACTTTACTTCTCTGTGCCTCAGTTCCCTCATCTGTAAAATGGGGAAGAAGACTGGGAGCCCCCCGTGGGACAACCTGATCACCTTGTAACCTCCCCAGCGCTTAGAACAGTGCTTTGCACATAGTGAGTGCTTAATAAATGCCATCATTATTATTATTATAATTATATATACATATATATTCATTCATTCAACCATGTTTATTGAGCGATTACTGTGTGCAGAGCACTGTACTAAGCACCTGGGAAAGTAAAATACAACAATGAATAGTGACATTCCCTGCCCACAACGAGCATACAGTATATAGGAGGAGAGACAGACATCAATATTTATAATATTTATTAAATGTAATTTATATGAATGCCCGTCTCCCCCTCTAGGCAATAAACTCATTGTGGGCAGGGACCATATCTACCAACTCTGTTGTACTGTACTCTCCTAAGCACTTAGGACAGTGCTCTGCACACAGTAAGCACTCACTAAATACCATTTACTGGTTGACTGATTGATTAAGGAACCTGGCACCTTCCATAAAAAAGTAGAACAGCTTAAAAGACAGATACATTAGAACCACTTTTGTGTTGATTCCAATAGATTATGATTTACAAGGGTTATAATATGAAACTAGTCTAGAGATAAAGATTTTTATTGGTTAAATCTCCACATGCCACATTATCATCATAGTGATTTGGGAGGTAATTTAAGATTGCCTCTGCAAATTTCTCAAATTACTATTATTTTGATATTCTGAATATGGAATGTTTCAAGACAATCGAAACGTTATTATTCCACAGTAAATTATTTTCCAATATATTCAATCAATCAATGATTTTTTTTCTTTATGGTGTTTGTTAAAATCTTACTATGTACCAGGCAGTATATAAAGTTAAGCAGTTGAACACAGTTCCTGTTCCACATAGGGTTCACGGTCCAGGTGAACCTGTGCACACATGCCCATATGAATATAACTTTAATAATAATAATAATAATGATGATATTTGTTAAGTGCTTTACCATGTGCCAAGCACCGTTCTAAGTACTGGGGTAGGTACAAGGTAATCAGGTTGTCCCACATGGGGCTCACAGTCTTAATCCCCATTTTATAGATGAGGTAACTGAGGCACAGAGAAGTGGAGTTGCCCAAAATCTCACAGATGATAAGTGGCGGAGCAGAAATTAGAACCCTTGACCTCTGACTCGCCGGCCCGGTCTCTTTCCACTAAATCTCGTTAAGACCTTTATGCCCAAAGATCAATTGGCAAATAAAAAAAAAATACTAGAGAAAAACATTAACTTTGGTAAAATAATAACCAAAAATAAAAGGGAAGCAGCACGGCCCAGTGGAAAGAGCACAGGCCTGGGAGTCAGAGAATCTGGGTTCAAATCCTTCCATTTATCCATTCATTCATTCAATCATATTTATTAAGTGCTTACTGTGCACAAAACACTGTATTAAGTTCTTGGGAGAGTACAGTATGACAATAAACAGACATATTCCATGCCTACAACATGCATACAGTCTAGAGGGGGAGGCAGAAATAAATATAAATAAATAAATTACAGATACAAGTGCCCGTACCTGCTGTGTGACCTTGGGCAAGTCATTTAACATCTCTACGCCTCAGTTTCCTCAGTTGTAAAATGGGGATTCAAAACATTTTCTCCCTTTTACTTAGACTGTGATGTTGATATGGGACAGGAACTGTCTGACTTTATTAACTTGTATCTATCACAATGCTCAAACAATGCTTGACACATAGTAAACACTTAAGAACGATAAATAAATGAATAATAAATAAATATTTTATCTGCATTGGGCATTGTGGACAACCTGCTTATTATCCTGGTATCTATTAAGTGCTTACTCGGAGTCAAGCATTGTTCTAAGCACTGGGATAGATCCAAGTTAATCTGGTTGGACACAATGCCTGACCCACATGTGGCTCACAATTTAAGCATGGGTTGAATCCCCATTTTACAGTCGAGGAAACTGAGGCACAGAGAAATCAAGCGACTTGCCCAAGGTCACACAGCAAGCAGTTGGCAGAGCCGGGAGTAGAACCCAGGTCCTCTGACTCCCAAGCCCCGGCTCTTTCTACTAGGCCATGCAGCTTCAGGGTTCTGCCAGGCATCTGGGGGATCTGGAAAATATGGGGTGATTATCCTCCCCTAAAGACAAGTATCCAGGGATTTGAGGGCCTCCCTTAGACTCAGTAGATCCAAAGCGGGCGCAAACTGATCTGGAGTCTATATGTTGCAAACTTGTACTTCCCAAGTGCTTAGTACAGTGCCCTGCACACAGTAAGCGCTCAATAAATACGACTGAATGAATGAATGAATGAGGGCCACCTCCCACCCAGGAAGCCCAGGCTGGACAAGGTCTAACACAAACCCAAGGAACACAAGGCCATGAGGAGGGTGGGAACATGAACAGGAAGTTGAGCCCTGCCTTTCCCTGACTGTGGCCAGGGGAAATCCCACCCATCCAATAATAATAATGATAATAATAATGTTGGTATTTGTTAAGCGCTTACTATGTGCCAAGCACTGTTCTGAGAACTGGAGTAGATACAAGGTAATCAGATTGTCCCACATGGGGCTCAAAGTCTTCATTCCCATTTTACAGATGAGGTGACTGAGGCCCAGGGAAGTTAAGTGACTTGCCTAAAGTCACACAGCTGATAAGCGGCAGAGCAGGGATTCGAACCCATGATGTCTGACTCCCAAGCCTGAGCTCTTGCCACTAAGCTATGCTGCTTTCCATCCAAGCAACCGGGGCTGGGGTCCAGTCCACTTCCCTTCTCCTGGAAACATTATTTATCTAACCTTGGCTTCACTGACACTGTCCTTTCCTGGTTTTCCTCCTATTTCTCTGACCACTCATTTTCACTTTCTCTTAGGGGCTCCCCCTCTGCCTCCCACCCCTAACTGTAAGGGTCCCTCAAGGTTCAGTTCTGAGTCGCCTTCTATGCTCTGTCTACACCACTCGAAGAACTCATTTGCTCCCCTGGCTTCAACTACCATCTCTACATGGATATAATAATAATAATAATAATGGCATTTATTAAGTGCTGACTATGTGCAAAGCACTGTTCTAAGCGCTGGGGAGGTTACAAGGTGATCAGGTTGTCCCACATGGGGCTCACAGTCTTCATCCCCATTTTACAGATGAGGTACCTGAGGCACAGAGAAGTGAAGTGACTTGCCCAAAGTCACAGAGCTGACAAGTGGCAGAGCTGGGATTTGAACCCATGACTTCTGACTCCAAAGCCCGGGCTCTTTCCACTGAGCCATGCTGCTTCTCTAGGATGATTCCCACCTCTAACTCTCCAGTCTCTCCTTCTTCATGGGCTTATATTTCCTCCTGTCTCTGGGACACCGCTAGCTAAATGTGTCCAAAACAAAACTTCTCACCTTCACACTCAAACCCCATCCTCCCCATTTCTGTAGACACCACCACCGTCCTCCCTGTCTCATGACCCCATGACCTTAGCATTATCCTCTACGCATCTCTCTCATTCAAACAAATATTCACTCTGTAACCAAATCCTATCAGTTCTATCCTGACCACATGACTAAAATCTGCTCTTTCCTCTCCTTCCAAACTTATCATATCCTGTCTGGATTACTGCCTTGATTGCAAAATAACATGGCCTACTGTCAAGGGCATGGGCTTGGTAGCCAGAGGTCGTGGGTTCTCATCCCAGCTCTGCCACTTGTCTGCTGTGTGACTTTGGGCAAGTCACTTAAGTTCTCTGTGCCTCAGCTATCTCAGCTATAAAATGGGGATTGAGACTGTGAGCCCCATGTGTGACAGGGCCTGTGTCCAACCTGATTAGCTCGTATCTACTCCAGGGCTTAGAACAGTGCTTGGTACATAGTAAGCATTTAACAAATACCATAATAATTATTATTATTACTGCAGCTGTCTCCTCGCTCACCTCCCTGTCTCCTGTTTCTCCTTCCTCCAACCCCATTGCACTCTGCTGCCTGGATCATTTTTCTAAAAAAGATTCAGTCCAGGTTCAGCCCATGCTTCAAGAACCTTAAACTGTTACCCATCCACCTGAGTCAAACAGAAACTCTTTATCATCAGTTTAAAAGCATTCAATCAGCTCAAGCCCTTCAACTTTACCTTGTTGATTTCCTACTATAACTCAAGATGCCCACTTCACTCTGTTAATGCCAATTTACTCACTTTACCTCAATTTCATTTAGCTCACCACCAAACCCTTGTCCACGTCCTCTCTTTGGCCTCAGACTCGCTCCCCCTTCATATCCACCATATGTACGTATTTATTACTCTATTTATTTTTTTGTAGATATTTATTCTATTTATTTTATTTTGTTAATATATTTTGTTTTGTTCTCTGTCTCCCCCTTCTAGACCGTGAGCCCGCTGTTGGGTAGGGACTGTCTCTATGTGTTGCCAACTTGTACTTCCCAAGTGCTTAGTACAGTGCTCTGCACACAGTAAGCACTTAATAAATATGATTGAATGAATGAATGAATGAAATCCACCAGCCTACAGCTCTCCCCACCTTCGAAGCCTTATTAATGTCACATCTCTTCCAAGAGAACTTCCCCAATCAAGCCCTCATTTTCCCTATTCCTCCTCTTTCCTGCATCCCCCAGGCACTTTGATCCATACCCCTTAAATGCATTGTACTCACCCAACCTTAGCTCTACTGCACTTCTCTGTAATTCATTATAATATCTGTCTTCCCTTCTAGACTGTAAGCTCCTTGTGAGTAGGGAGCACACTGTATTGTATTCTACCAAGATCTTAGTACAGAGCTCTGCCCAAAGTAAACGCTTAAAAGAGAAACAGCATGGCCGAGTGCAACGAGGAGAAGCAGCGTGGGTCAGTGGAAAGAGCACGGGCTTTGGAGTCAGAGGTCATGGGTTCAAATCTGAGCTCCACCACTTGTCAGCTGTTTAACTTTGGGCAAGTCACTTAACTTCTCTGGGCCTCAGTTACCTCATCTGTAAAATGGGGATTAAGGCTGTGAGCCCCCATGGGACAACCTGATCACCTTGTAACCTATCCAGCGCTTAGAACAGTGCACATAGTAAGCGCTTAATAAATGCCATAATAATAATAATTATTATTATTAGTGGGGAGGGCATGGATGTGGAAATCAGAGGACTTGGATTATAATTCTGGCTCCACCACTTGTCTGCTGTGTGACCTTGGGCAAGTCACTTAACTTTTCTGTGCCTCAGCTACCTCATCTGTAACCAACGTAGTTCAGGATTGGAGGATGTTGCAGGCATGTTAAGTGCATACTATTTTCCAGGCATTAAGCTAAGTGCTAGGGTGTACACAAGATAACCACACTGTACACACACTATGTCTCACAATGGGCTCTCAGTCTTAATCCCCATTTTACAGATGAGGTACTGAGGCCCAGAGAGGTTAAGTGACTTTTCCAAGATCACACAGCAGACACGTGACAGAGTCAGAATTATAACCCAGATTCTTCTGACTCTCAGGCCTGTGCTCTATCCATTAGGCCATGCTGCTTCTCCCTGGTACCTCCATTAATCGGAGGTGAAGGATACGCTACTCTGGTCTTCAATTGGTCTCCACAGATCATAGGTTGGGGTGACTTTGGGCCCCCTGCCTCTGATTTTTCCCTGTTCTCTACTCCTGTTCCCCAGATCTATTTTAAATTTTTCTGCTCCACATTTCTTTCCCTTGGGAACCAAAAGCTATCAGTTCCAATACGCAGTGTGCCACAGAACACTTGCTAAAGCATATTCAGTTGAATTAATTTTTCTGCATCTATTAGTGCCTGGTACAAATTACATTTTTGACATTCTTGTTGGATTTTATTCATTTATTATTGTATCAATTAATTTCTAAAATTCCAAAACCCAATTTAAGCTCCGCTGAACTCAAAGTCATAGCGGTATACCCCCATAAAGCATTCTAAAAATAATCCTGGGTTAAGTGTGTGGATGTTGGTAGCTTTACAGAATTCCACCCACATTCCTCCACTGTCCTGTCAGACTCAAATACAATGGACAGTGATCTTTTTGGAAGAAAGGCGCTCTTTTAATTCAGGTTTCAGAGATAAATCTCCCTCTGACAGGGTCAGGGGGTTAACCGGATTCATTTACGCCCAGAGAAGCTTTGCCAGCTCAGGTTTATGCAAGGGGACAGAATCAATACAACACCCCAGACAATAGCAGTGCAGCTCAGAATGGCGACTCCTGCCCTCCGGCTCACCCTCACCTTATAGGCCTGACCAAATGGATGACATCCCTAGCACACAGGGAAGCAGCGTGGTTTAGTGGAAAGAGCCTGGGCTTTGGAGTCAGAGGTCATGGGTTCAAATCCTGGCTCTGCCACTTGTCAGCTGTGTGACTTTGGGCAAGTCACTTCACTTCTCTGGGCCTCAGTTACCTCATCTGGAAAATGGGGATTAAGACTGTGAACCCCACGTGGGACAACCTGATCACCTTGTAAACTCCCCAGCGCTTAGAACAGTGCTTTGCACATAGTAAGCGCTTAATAAATATCATTATTATTATTTATTATTAGTCCTCAATGTGTGATAGTCTTCACTGCATCCTGACACCTCATCCATCATAGCAGTGTGGCCTAGTGGAAAGAGTATGGCCCTGTGAGTCGCCAGTCCTGGGTTCTAATCCTGTCCTTGCCACTCACCTGTTGGGGTGAATCACTTAGCACTTCTGTGCCTCAGTTACCTCATCTGTAAAATGGGCATAAAATACCTGATCTCCTTAGACTATGAGCCCCATACCAGACAGGGACTGTGTCTGACCTGGTTAACTTTATCTGCCCCAGGGCTTAGTGCAGAGCCCGGTACTTAGTAAGAGCTTAGCAAACATCACAGTCATTATTAACAATAACAATAATAATAATTATGGTATTTGTTAAGTGCTTACTATGTGCCAATGTTCTAAGTGTTGGGGTAGATACAAGGTAATCAGATTGTCCCATGTGGGGCTCACAGTCATAACCCACATTTTACAAGTATGGTAACTGAGGCACAGATAAATTAAGTGGCTTGCTCAGGGTCACACAGCAGACAAGTAGCGAAGCTGGAATTAGTACCCACATCCTCTGACTCCCAAGCCTGTGCTCTTTCCACTAAACTATGCTGCTTCTTCTATTAATTTCCTATTAACTTCCCTTAAGCATTTTTCCAGGAGAATAGGGAAGCTGTAGATTCAGTGTCCATAGAGCCCTCACTCTGCACCGGAGAAGCTTCCAAGAGATCAGAGAAAGGATTTTCCAGAGACAAATCATAATATAATAATAATAATAGTAATAATGATGGCATTTGTTAAGTGCTTGTTATGTGCAAAGCACTGTTCTAAGCGCTGGGGTGAATATAAGGTGATCAGGTTCTCCCACATGGAGTTCACAGTCTTAACCCCCATTTTACAGATGAGGGAACTGAGGCACAGAGAAATTAAGTGATTTATCCGAAGTCACACAGCTGACAAGTGGCAGAGCCTGGATTTGAACCCATGACCTCTGGCTCCAAAGCCCGTGCTCTTTCTACTGAGCCACACTGCTTCTCTAATATAATAATACAATAATAATAATATAATATATATAATATATAATAATAATAAAATATTGTGGAACTGGCTCCAAGAAACCTTCCCAGACTTAGCTCCTTTTTCCTCAGCTCCCCATCCCCACATTGCCCCAACTCATTCCCTTTGCTCTACCCTCCCCACCCTACAGCACTTGTGTATATATTTACATATCTATAATCATATTTATTTATATTGATGCCTGTTTACTTGTTTTGATGTCTGTCTCTCCCCTTTGAGGCATGAGTCAGTTGTGAGAAAGGATTGTCTCTCTCGGTTCCAAGTGTTTAGTACAGTGCTCTGCACACCGTAAGCACTAATAAGTACATTTGAATGATTCAGTGAACTCAAGATGCCATTCCTGTCAGTGACAGCTTCTGAACAGGGAAATTCAATACCTGTTCTCCCTGATACTTAGACTGTGAGTCCCATGTGCTACAGGGGGTCTAATTAACTTGTATGAACCCCAAAATTTAGAACAGGGAACCAGTGTGGCCTAATGGAAAAAAGCAAGGGCCTAGGAGTGGGAAGACCTGGGTTCTAATTCCAGCTCAGTCATTTGTCTGTCATGTGACCTTGGGCAAGTCACATAACTTCTCTGTACCTCAGTTGCATCATCTCTAAAATAGGGATTAAGACTGTGAGCCCCATGTGCGACATGGACTGTATCCAACTTGATTAACTTGTATCTACCCCAGCACTTAGTACAGTGCCTGAAACAAACTGAGCACTTAACAGGTACCATTAAAAAAACCCCCAAAACCCCAAAGAAATAGTGCTTGACACATAGTATTTTTTCAATGGTGTTTGCTAAACACTTACTATGAGCCAGGCACTATAACTAAGTGCTGGAGTAGATGCAAGCTATTTAGGTTGGACATAGTCCATGTCCCACATGGGGCTCACAGTCCTAATCTCCATTTTGCAGACAAGATTAGGAGCCATAGGGAAGTTAAGTGATTTGCCCAAGATCAAAACAACAGACATGTGGTAAGCCAGAATTAGAAGCCACATTCTCTGACAACCAGGCCTGCATTCATTGCTTCTCAAAAGAGCTTAACAAGTGCCATTAAAAAAACAAAAAAAAAGATAAAAGGAAAGCCTGAACTATCCAGGACTGATTTCCAAGGTTATAAACTTCTCAACTTCCTTGATGACAGTTATGGTGCTAATTACCCATGGTGTCAAGAAGCTCTTAGGCCTAACTGAACCCACTCATGCTGAGATCTTAATGCATGTTCATGTATTTTTTTATGTTTTAAAAAAGTCCAAGCAATCAGTCGTCTAAGAATTAAGACTTGCCTTGGCTTTTAGATTCCCGTAGGAATGAAATCAAATCAATGCCCTTTAGTATTTTTCACTGTTTGGTCGGGGGCAGCAACCAAAAGTTGAAACTGGGCATTGTATGTGACTTAAGCCACTGTCCATTGGGCTTTCATTCTCAGCTGAGAAGCAGCATGGCTCAGTGGAAAGAGCACGGGCTTTGGAGTCAGAGGCCATGGGTTCAAATCCTGCTCCGCCAATTGTCAGCTATGTGACTTTGGGCAAGTCACTTAACTTCTCTGTGCATATGAGGTAAATGAGGCACAGAGAAATTAAGAGACTTGCCCAAAGGCACTCAGAAGTCAAGTGGCAGATTTGGGATTATTCATTCATTCATTCATTCATTCAATAGTATTTATTGAATGCTTTCTGTGTGCAGAGTCCTGTACTAAGCACTTGGAAAGTATAATTCGGCAACAAAGAGAGATAATCCCTGCTCAACTTCGTGCTTACAGTCTAGAAGGGGGGAGACAGACAACAAAACAACACAAAACAAATAGGCATCAATAGCATCAATATAAATAGAATTATAGATACATGCAAATGATTAATAAAATGAATAGAATAATAAATCTGTACATATGTACACAAGTGTTGTGGGGCAGGGAGGGGCATAGAGTAGAGGGAGGCAGCTGGGGTGAAGAGGAGGGGAGGAGGAGCAGAGGAAAAGAGGGGGACAGTCTGGGAAGGCCTCCTGGAAGAAGTGAGCTCTCAGTAGGGCTTTGAAGGGAGGAAGAGAGCTAGTTTGACAGATGTGTACAGGCCAGAGATAGTATGTGGGCTGGGGGTCGACGGCGGGATAGGCGATAACGAGGCACAGTGAGGAGGCTAGCAGCAGAGGAGCGGAGGGTGAGGGCTGGGCTGTAGGAGAGAAGGGAGTTGAGGTAGGAGGGGGCGAGGTGATAGAGAGCTTTGAACCTGGAAGTGAAGAGTTTTTGCAATTAGAACTTAAGTCCTTCTGGCTCCCAGGCCCTTGCTCTATCCACTAGGCTATGTTGCTTTCCTCGAAGAATGTCCTCCATGAACGCTAGATTATGACAATAGGTCTCTGAGGTACATGCCCCTGAAGGCATGCAAAAGGTTATTGATTGTTTTGCAGCCAGCACTGGCACAGCCCAGGGAGCTGATAATGAGTCTGAAGAAAACCATCGTTATGGGCCAGCCTACCCCCCTAAGAACTACAGCCGAAGGATTTCCTCAAAAATCCAAAACTTCCCCTTGTGGGCACCAAATTCTGCTGGATAAAGATACAACTGCATTGATTCATTTTCAGCCTCTGCTCTGCAGGGGGGTTCACAGTCTGAAATGCAGCAGGGAGTCAGAGACATCGGGAAAGAAATAAGCCAAAAACATCAGTAAAAAAAGCAACAATTCAACTACAGCAACAATAAGAAGGGTAGCTGTAGTTCCTCTTTGAGAGGTCAGAGTTCTTGAGTCCCCACTGCTTCAGGAAGGCTATGTTCAATCTAACTCTGCCTTCACAGTAGTTAACAGTCACCATAATCAATGAATCAATCCTATTTATTGGGTATTTACTGTGTGCAGAGCACTGTATTAAGCTTTATGAGAGTATAATTTTATGGAGTTGGTAGACACAGTCCCTGCCCACTACGAGCTTACAGGCCTCTGTCCACTCTCCTGCTGCAGGATGGCACTGAGAGGCTCCTTGACACTGGTAGATGGGGGCCGGTGGACAGCAGGGCTTTCTTTTTCTTTATTTTTTATTTTTTGGTATTTGTTAAGCACTTACTATGTAATAATTTCAACAATTGTGGTACTTGTTACTCACTTACTATGTGCCAGGCACTATACTAAGCGCTGTCTTCCCTCCCAAACCTTGCCCTCTCCCTGACTTTCCCATCTCTGTTGATGGCACTATCATCCTTCCCGTCTCACAAGCCCACAACCTTGGTGTCATCCTCGACTCCGCTCTCTCATTCACCCCTCACATCCAAGCCATCACCAACACCTGCCGGTCTCAGCTCCGCAACATCGCCAAGATCGCCCTTTCCTCTCCATCCATACCGCTACCCTGCTCATTCAAGCTTTCATCCTATCCCGTCTGGACTACTGCATCAGCCTTCTCTCTGATCTCCCATCCTCGTGTCTCTCCCCACTTCAATCCATACTTCATGCTGCTGCCCGGATTATCTTTGTCCAGAAACGCTCTGGGCGTATTACTCCCCTCCTCAAAAATCTCCAGTGGCTACCAATCAATCTGCGCATCAGGCAGAAACTCCTCACCCTGGGCTTCAAGGCTCTCCATCACCTTGCCCTCCTACCTCACCTCCCTTCTCTCCTTCTATAGCCCAGCCCGCATCCTCTGCTCCTCTGCCACTAATCTCCTCACCGTACCTCGTTCTCGCCTGTCCCGCCGTCGACCCCTGGCCCATGTCATCCCCCGGGCCTGGAATGCCCTCCCTCTGCCCATCCGCCAAGCTAGCTCTCTTCCTCCTTTCAAGGACCTACTGAGAGCTCACCTCCTCCAGGAGGCCTTCCCAGACTGAGCCCCTTCCCTCCTCTCCCCCTCGTCCCCCTCTCCATCCCCCCCATCTTACCTCCTTCCCTTCCCCACAGCACCTGTATATGTGTATATATGTTTGTACATATTTATTACTCTATTTATTTATTTTACTTGTACATATCTATTCTATTTATTTTATTTTGTTAATATGTTTGGTTTTGTTCTCTGTCTCCCCCTGTTAGACTGTGAGCCCACTGTTGGGCAGGGACTGTCTCTATATGTTGCCAATTTGTACTTCCCAAGTGCTTAGTACAGTGCTCTGCACACAGTAAGCGCTCAATAAATACGATTGATGATGATGATGATGCAGTGGATACAAGCAAATTGTGATGGAGACAATCCCTGTCCCGTGTGGGGATCACAGTCTCAATCCCCATTCACAGATGAGTTAACTTAGGCACAGAGAAGTGAGGTGACTTGCCTAAGGTCACACAGCAGACCAGTGGTGGATCTGGGAATAGAACCCATGACCTTAAGACTCCCAGGCTCATGCTCTATCCACTCCACTATGTCACGCTGCTTCTCAGACACTGTATAGGCACTGTACAAAGCACTTGTGTAGATACCCTGCTGAACGTCTGGGTCCTGATCCTGGGAAGCTGGAGACCAAGTGGATACATCCCCAGCTACCGATGCATGACTGGTCCATGATGTGAAGGAATATAGCCTAATGGAAAGAGCATGGGCTGGGAATCAGAAGGACTTGGGTTCTAGTCTAGGCTCCACCACTTGTCTGCTCTGTAGTCTTGTTCAAACCATTTAACTTCTCTGTGCCTCAGTTACCTCATCTGTAAAATGGGGATTGAGACTGTGGGACAGTGACTGCATCCAACCTAATTGGCTTGTATCTACCC
This sequence comes from Tachyglossus aculeatus, assembly GCF_015852505.1. Taxonomy (NCBI): domain Eukaryota; kingdom Metazoa; phylum Chordata; class Mammalia; order Monotremata; family Tachyglossidae; genus Tachyglossus; species Tachyglossus aculeatus. The sequence continues at coordinate 27,961,014 of NC_052079.1, read as the reverse complement.
CAGCATCCAGTACAGTGCCTGGCACATAGTAAGCACTTAAGAAATACTGGAAAAAGAATAAAACAAAAACAAGAAGCAACCTCTCATTTGTATAACCAAGGTTAAATTTACCATTGCTATACCCCAAGTAACACTGCGAGCTACGAGTTAAACAGAAATTATTTTTAAGATCATGGCCCTGAAGCACCCTAAAATAATGTATTTGAAGTTATTTGATAAACTATTTAGAAAAAATCAAAAATTATATCAATGACGATGATTGTGAGTTTTCAGTGAACTCAAGGATGTTTATTCCGTTTGTATCCAGGAGTGATTCACCTGAGGAGTTAAATGGAGAGAACATGTAGAGAGCTCTCAGATTATTTTAAAATGTTCACCACTTCACTAGGAACAATATATCTCTATTTAATATTCCATTTCCTAAAGGCCTTAGTAATCCAGATAAATCATCTTTCATTTCTCCGATGGAACTGGAGTTTCTGGAATTTACAGTGGCTTGAACAGAAGACTTCTATAGTCCAGTGGCGGAGTGGAAAACCATTTTAGATCAACATCAGATAACATTACCGCTAAAAACACATTCTCAATTGGATCTTGTCAGTTTCATTTTTTTTGTAGCTTTTGCATCAAAATCAGATCAAGTGGCACTTTTATATTATTAGACCTTTGTGACTTGGACAAAGACAAAGAAACATCACAAGGATAAGTCCGTGGGGCTGGTGTAAGGACAAAATCAAAGTTATGAGAAAAATCTGAATATTATTCTATTACAGGAATCTGCAACCTCTTCAAGAAGAAGAGACAAAGAAAACAAAATCTTGGAGTAGATGGTGAGCTAAGAGCCAATTATTCAATTTTAACAGCAGTGGACTGATGAAAAGAGGAGGAAAGAAGAGTTATGGGGGGGAGATGGAGGGAAAGAGGAGATTGAGAGAAGAGGAGAGAGAAGGAGAAAGGCCAGAGATCTTGTTTACTTACTCTGTTGTACTCTCCCAAACAGTTAGTACTGTGGACCACACAGAGTAAATAAATGTTTGATAAATAATACTGGTTGATTTATGAAGAAATGATTTTAGTCAATTTCATTGAGTACTTATTGTGTGCAGAGCACTGTACTAAGTGCTTGGGAGAGTAATAATAATAACAATAATGATGACATTTATTAAACACTTACTATGTGCAAAGCCCTGTTCTAAGTGCTGGGGAGGTTACAAGGTGATCAGGTTGTCCAACGGGGGGCTCACAGTCTTAACCCCCATTTTACAGATGAGGTAACTGAGGTACAGAGAAGTTACGTGACTTGCCCAAAGTCACACAGCTGACAATTGGTGGAGCTGGGATTTGAACCCATGACCTCTGACTCCAAAGCCCATGTTCTTTCCTCTGAGCCATGCCGCTTCTCATAATAATAATAATGATGGCATTTATTAAGTGCTTACTATGTGCAAAGCACTGTTCTAAGTGCTGGGGAGGTTACAAGGTGATCAGGTTGTCCCACGGGGGGCTTAGTCTTAATCCCCATTTTACAATTAACAGATACCTTCCCTGCCTACAGTGAGCTTACAGCTTAAGCTTCACATGTCTACCAACTCTGTTGTATTGCACTCTCCCAAGCAGTAGTAGTGATGGCATTTGTTGAGCGCTTGCTGTGTGTCAGGTACTGTACTAAATGCTGGGGTGAATACAAGCAAATCTAGTTGGACACAGTTCCCGTCCCACATGGAGCTCACAGTCTCAATCCCCATTTTACAGATGAGGTAACTAAGGCCCAAAGAAGTGAAATGACTTGCCCAAGGTTACACAGCAGACAAGGCATGGAGAAGGGATTAGAACCCATGACCTTCTGACTCCTAGGCCCAGGATCTATCTACTACGCCATGCTGTTTCAATGTTCTGCACATAATATACGCTCAATAAATAGTATGGATTAGTTTGTGCTTTGTGATTTTCAGTCTCACACTCAACATCATCATGGGATAAAAACCTTCAATTCATGTAACATCATGTGAAAGCAGATTGACCACTGACCATTGTGACGGGGACAATAGAAAGAGTTATAAATGCTCCATCCACATTTCTGTAGCCACCGTCACAGGGATTCTAGAAGGTGAGCTTCTAAAGTAGACTATGAGGATATCAAACATCAAGACCTGGAAAAAGAACAATAAACCTCATATTTCCTTCCATCTGTATAGCACAAAGGTGTTTCACAGGTGTTCTGCCTTCCCAGATATCCTCCCCTCTGCCCAATTCTTGCTCCAATCAATCAATCATGTTTATTGAATGCTTTCTGTGTATAGAGAACTGTACCAAAAGCTCTGGAGAATACCAGGCCTTGTCCCTCTCAGGAACCCCAGTTTTCCCCAACCCACAAATTCTGCATCCCAGGATATAGAGCACTCCTAACCCACTGCCTCCAAGTTCTGCTTGCATCCCCATCTTCCATCCCCACCTTCCAGAGTACCCCAATCTAGGTCAACCATGATTTCTGTAAATATCCTGAGGCAAGCTTTTCATTTCTATTCAGGTTCTCACGCTCCAATGATTAAATAAACTTTCTCTGTCCTGAGCACATGGACTCAAATTAAGGCATTTAGAAGCCAGCATATGGGAAAGGCAGAATAGCATCCTGAGTGAGTGGGAGGGAGAAAGAGGGAAAAAGAAGGGAACAAAGGGAAAGAGAGTGAGAGAGCCTCTTTATTTGACTGTTGAGACTCTGCAAGAATTACTGTTTGAGATCTGTCTCTTGGCCAAACTCCCTATTTTTTTGAAGGGCAAAGGATTCTGGGAAATGTAGTCCTTCAGGATTCTGGGTAATATAGTACTCAGAAAGGAAATGGCTATTGATTTCCATCTCTTTCCAGTTGGTCACAATTTTGTCTCCCATGTCAGCCTGAATATCAACATAATCAAATTCTACCAATTGGAACATCTTTAATAGGAGTATATACTCCTAGTTTTGATCTAGCCCTGAAATGAGTTAAACCTATAGAAATAAGAATATATAAATCTTCAAAGTTTGGGCAATTAGGAGGGTATCAGTAATGCAGGTTTGTAAGTTAGTGAGAAAGAAAACTAAAATTAAAATATGTAAAGTCTGTCTGCACTAGACTGTAAGCTCATTGTGGTCAGGGAATATGTCCGTTATATTGTACTCTCCCCTGGGCTTAATACAGTGTTCTGCACACAATAAATGCTCAATAAATATAATTAACTGACTAGAGCACACATGGAATTTATGCTCTACTCAGGGCAAAGAAAAACAAGCATCAAAAGAGAGGTAATTTACACTCTACCCTGCTTCCTGGTGCCAAATCTGTACATATAGTTGATGCTGATATTGATGTATTGGGTGGCTGAATGTGTGTAGCATTGCAATCAGAGCCAGATTAATGCAGGAGCTATAAAAGCTGTTGTCTCAGGCCTTGTGATAAGTGGTACCTGCTGATCTTTGGACAACATGGTCTGCAGCTATATGTCATCTCTGCAGCCCTCTCACCTGACAAAAGTCACCTGCAGGCACTGAGGATCATAATACAACTCCCATCCAATCTTTCCCCCACTCAAGGCAGAGCTCTGCTTTTACCCCAGAGAAAGCAGCAAGACAGGGCTCTGGTGTACGCTGTAGAGGCTAATAAGGTCGGAATCAAAGATGAAAGAAACAAATAGATTGTTCCCCAGAGCACAGTTCAATTCAGAGGCGGTGTAGACAGGACCCTGAGAAGCAACAGGGAAGGGAAAGAGGTGAGAGAAGAGGGGGAGGGAGAGGAATGAATTAAATTACCTGCCATTTTCCTTGCATTATGCATGATCTATTGGAAAGAGCACAGGTCTAGAAGTCAGGGATCTTGGTTCAAATCTCAGGATTAGACATTGACTGCTGTGTGACCTTGAGCAAATCTTCTTGAAGGGTGTGGTGGTCTGTCAGATATCAACACTAAGAACAATGCTTTGCACATAGTAAGTGCTTAACAAATACCATAATCATTATTATTATATGAAGGAGGAGGGAGTTCCAGACAAAAGCAGGTTAGGAACATCAAAGGAATAGTGAGACTGGTGGGATGTCCTGACAGAGGATGGTGCAGTGACTGCTTGGTGCATGTGGGTTTACCCGGAAAAAAAAATTTGCTCTTTGAGGAGCAAAGAGGAAGCGGTGTGACTTAGTGGATGGAAAATGGGCCTGGGAGTCAGAAGGGCCTGGGTTCTAATTCTGACTTGTCAGCTGTTGTAACCTTGGGAAAATCACTTAACTTCTCTGAGCCTCAGTTACATCTTCTAGACTGTGAGCCCATTGCTGGGTAGGGGCCATCTCTATATGTTGCCGACTTGTACTTCCCAAGTGCTTAGTACAGTGCTCGGCACACAGTAAATGCTCAATAAATGTGATTGAATGAATGAATGAATCATCTGTAAAATGGTGATTAAGACTATGAGCCCCATGTGAGACATGGGCTGTGTCTAACCTGATTACTTTACAGTAGCTTAGCACATAGTAAGTTTTTAGCAAATACCATTGCAGAAAAGAAATACTCCAAAAATAACCAAAAAGAAAAATGGATTTTTGGTGAGTAACAGTCCTAGTTAATACTAGAACCTGATAATGCCTGAAGACTTCCCAGGCTAGAGAAAATAGTAATCATATTAGTAGCAGAAGAATAAATTGTATTTATTCAGGGCTTACTGTGCTAGGTGCTTGGGAGGGTACACACTACAGTGGAGTTGGTAGACAGGATTCCTGCCCTGAGGGAATTTACAGTCTAGTAGGAATCAGGAAGGCCCAGGCCTGTCCACATCCAGAACTTGGTAGGGAATAGTAGTAGTAAGTGCTTACTACAGTGCTCTGCACCTAGTAAGTGCTCAATAAATATGATTGAATAAATGAGAGGACTGGATTGAATGAAGGTGGAAATGACTGGTGTGTGTCATTTTTAAGCATGTTGTATGAGACATGGGGAGATGAGTCCTGGACCATTCACAATGAGCAAAGTGCCTTCATGCAAACCTTCTCTTTGTCCCTCATTCTCAACACTGACCACATGTCCATGGAACTTCCTCCTCATTCATGTCGAACAGTCCACCACTCTCCCCACCTTCAGAGCTCTCCTAAAATCATATTTCTTTCAGGAGGCCTTTCCTGACTAAAGTCACCAGTATTTATTTATTCAGTCATTCAGGTGTATTCATAGAGCGTAGAATTGCACAAGATGCTTGGGAAAATTCAGTAAAAGTTGTCATCCCTAGCCTAGATCATTTTACAATTTAATTTTATCAGAAAGTATGGGAAAAGGAATATGAATGTATTGGCTGAATAGATAAATTGACAGACACACCTGTTTTCCTTCCCCCTTGGACTATGGACCCCGTGAGGGGTGGGGATTAACCCAGTGCTCAGCGTGGTTTGGTAGAAAGAGAACAGGCTTGGGAGTCAGAGGTTGTGGGTTCTAATCCTGGCTCTGCCACTTGTCAGGTGTGTGACTTTGGGCAAGTCACTTAACTTCTCTGTGCCTCAGTTACCTCACCTGTAAAATGGGGATTAAGACTGTGAGTCCCACATGGGACAACATGATAACCTTGTATCTACCCCAGCACTTAGAAGAGTTCTTGGCATATAGTAAGCGCTTAACAAATATCATGATTATCATTATTATTACTATGCTAGGTACATAGTAAGCACTTAACAAATACTACCATTACCCCCTATACTTACTTTGGGTCATATAATGAGGAATAATTTTCCCTAGATTTAGCTGTCATAAATTAAAACCAATTCCAGAAACTCTGGAAAAGTAATAACGTGTTATTTTACCAAGGCTATATACTGTAAAGATAAACATCACTATTGTTCAATCTAGATTAAATTTATTAAAAGCTTAACATTATATAAATAGTTGCAATATGATTCTGAGTCTCTGGAAAAGGTTGCAGAAATAGAAGCTTTTCCTACTGACTGGGGTGACTTTTCTGTTGATTGTTGTAGTGTTTCTGCTTTTTTTTTAACTTTAGTGAACAATTTGTTCAAGTTAAACAGTAGCCTTCTTTTAACACAACCTATAATAGAAGAAATCCTTCTGAGCTCTCCACACACATTTTAACATCTGTTTCTCTATTAAGTTCTTCTTTGTAAATTGCATTTAAAGTTTATCTGCTTTCTTGAAAATTGATGGGAGATTTTTGAAGTCTGAGGCTTGAGTGAATGATAGGGAACCAAAACTTCATGATCCGTTTTGGCACTTTGCAGTAATACTGTGGAAAGTAAAGGCCCCTGATGATAATTGATTCCGTTCAGTGAAATCAATCAGAGATATTTACTGAATGTTTACTGCGTACAGACGACTGCACTAAGCCCTTGGGTGAGTTTTCCTGCCTGTAACCTGCAAGGAGGTTACAATCTAGCTTGCGGTTGGCATATATTTAATCCAGCAATAGCTGCACCAGCCATTTCTAAATTAAGAACTTAGTAGAGAAAAAGTTATTAAAAATTTAAGTTGAATTAACTTCTTTGAGGCTGGATCTGATCTCATAACTTTATAACTTCCTCAGAAACTAGCACAAAGCAAGTGTTTCAAAGATATTATCAACAGCAGCAGTCCCATCATCAACATCATCAGACTGCGTTGATCAAGGAGGGTATGCTAAATGAATTATATTTAGCTGTCCCTTGTACTAGAGAAAATGATTAATGGAGAAATGTATCCAAGGGGATGTGTGTAACTGCAAAGGCCAATATGGAACCCGTAGTCCCTGCCGTATTACGTGCATACAAAAGCTGGACTTTTTTTGTTCTCTTGCTTATGGCTTGCAATGCAACTGAAGCCCCATTTCACTTTTGACTCCTTTTTCACGATTCTTTCAGAATTTCTTCCCCAACAGAGCTTCTCCTTTCCTGATTGTAATGCTCCATAAGGTCCGTCTACAGTAATTCACAGGTGCCAGGATAGAGCAATTATCTGAGGCTCTGTTCTCCCTGCTTTTGGAGTCCCCATTTTATGCCACATTGTACAGAAGTTTCTTGGGTCTCTGCTCATCCCCCATTCTCCTCATGCTGTTCCACCTATTATAATTGTGTTGAAGTGAACCTAGATTCAAATGTAGGGGACTGAGCTCATTCTAGAACTTCATTGTTTGTTTTTTGTTTTTTTTATAGTACTTGTTAAGCCCTTACTACGTATCAGCCACTGTACTAAGAGCTGAGGTTAATCAGGCTGGACACAGTCCCTGTCCCACATGAGATTCACAGTTTTATAATCTCCATTTTACAGATGAGGTAACTGGCACAGAGAAGTGAAGTGACTTGCCCAAAGTCACACAGCAGACAAATGGCAGAGCAGAGATTAGAACACAGGACCTTCTGACTCCCAGGCACATTCTCTATTCAGTAGGTCATGCTGTTCTGTTAATGGAAGTTGAATATGGACTGTCAGTAATACTGATGGAATTTCTCAAGGGGCTAATGTTTAGTACAGTGCTTTGCACATAGTAGGTACTTAAATGCTACTATTATTATTACTATTATTATCATCATTATTATTATTACCTAGTGCCTGTATGGCATCTGAGTCTCCTGGCTGTACAGCAAGTTGGACAGCACTACAGGTCAGTAGATCTTTACTTTGTTCCAGAACGTTAATACAACACAGTCACCACATTGACCATCACCTATCTGACAATCTTCCAAAAGATGCATTGGCCTTTTTGATTTATTTTTCTTCTTGTCTATTATTTAATCTGTTTTATTTATTTGATCAAATCATATAGAGAAAAATCACTTCTCTCCACCCAAAGCCCAGTCCTAGAAGGAAACCAGATACCATTGGCTTCCAAATCATGATCTTGAGAGGGCCTTTTTGATTATATGTCTTTCCTATGCCAATTTCTAGGGAGACTCATGTGCCAACTGGTAAGAAATATACCCCAGTTTTCCATTTAACTGAGGACCCCCAGAATAGGGAGAGTGCTATTAATTACTCAGCTAGACTCACTCGCTCCCCTTTCCCTTCGCCGCTCTAGTACCACTAACCCACAGCCCTGGATCACCGCCACTGTCCACCTCCTTCGCTCTTATGCTCGAGCTGCCGAACGTTGCTGGCAAAAGTCTAAACACCATGCCAACCTCGTTCACTTCAAGTTTATCCTTTACATGCCTTAACTCAGCCCTCTCTTCTGCCAGACAAAACTATTTCTCCTCCCTTATTGACACCGTGCCCATCACCCCCGCCAGCTCTTCCGTACATTCAACTCCCTTCTCAGGCCCCCGGTTCCTCCCACTCCTCCTTCCCTCACCCCCAACGATCTGGCCTCCTACTTCATTAACAAAATTAAATCCATCAGGGCCGACCTCCCCAAAGTAACTTCCCCCCCTTCTCCAACCCCCCGGCTCTCAACACTCTCTGCTACTCTCCCATCCTTCCCAGCAGTATCCTCAGAGGAGCTCTCCTCCCTCCTCTCAAGTGCTGCTCTGGCCACCTGTGCTTCTGACCCCATTCCCTCTCATCTCATGAAATCTCTCACTCCATCCCTTCTCCCCTCCTTAACTTTCGTCTTCAACTGCTCACTCTCCACTGGTTCCTTCCCCTCTGCCTTCAAACATGCCCATGTCTCTCCCATCCTAAAAAAACGCTCTCTTGATCCCACCTCACCTTCAAGTTATCACCCTGTATCCCTCCTACCATTCCTTTCCAAACTCCTTGAACAAGTTGTCTACACGCGCTGCCTAGAATTCCTCAACAACAACTCTCTCCTCGATCCCCTCCAGTCTGGCTTCCGTCCCCTACATTCCACAGAAACTGCCCTCTCAAAGGTCACCAATGACCTCCTGCTTGCCAAATCCAACGGCTCATACTCTGTCCTAATCCTCCTCGACCTCTCAGCTGCCTTCGACACTGTAGACCACCCCCTTCTCCTCAACACGCTATCTGACCTTGGCTTCACAGACTCCGTCCTCTCCTGGTTCTCCCCTTATCTCTCCAGTCGTTCATTCTCAGTCTCTTTTGCAGGCTCCTCCTCCCCCTCCCATCCTCTTACTGTGCGGGTTCTCCAAGGTTCAATGCTTGGTCCCCTTCTGTTCTCGATCTACACGCACTCCCTTGGTGACCTCATTCGCTCCCACAGCTTCCACTATCATCTCTACGCTGATGACACCCAGATCTACATCTCTGCCCCTGCTCCCTCCCCATCTCTCCAGGATCGCATCTCCTCCTGCCTTCAGGACATCTCCATCTGGATGTTTGCCCTCCACCTAAAACTCAACATGTCCAAGACTGAACTTCCTTGTCTTCCCTCCCAAACCCTGCCCTCTCCCTGACTTTCCCATCTCTGTTGATGGCACTACCATCCTTCCCGTCTCACAAGCCCGCAACCTTGGTGTCATCCTCGACTCCGCTCTCTCATTCACCCCTCACATCCAAGCCGTCACCAAAACCTGCCGGTTTCAGCTCCGCAATATTGCCAAGATCCTCCCTTTCCTCTCCATCCATACCGCTACCCTGCTCATTCAAGCTCTCATCCTATCCCGTCTGGACTACTGCACCAGCCTTCTCTCTGATCTCCCATCCTCGTGTCTCTCCCCACTTCAATCCATACTTCATGCTGCTGCCCGGATTATCTTTGTCCAGAAAAGCTCTGGGCATATTACTCCCCTCCTCAAAAATCTCCAGTGGCTACCAATCAATCTGCACATCAGGCAGAAACTCCTCACCCTGGACTTCAAGGCTCTCCATCACCTCTCCCCCTCCTACCTCACCTCCCCTCTCTCCTTCTACTGCCCAGCCCGCACCCTCCGCTCCTCTGCCGCTAATCTCCTCACCGTACCTCGTTCTCGCCTGTCCCGCCATCGACCCCCGGCCCACGTCATCCCCCGGGCCTGGAATGCCCTCCCTCTGCCCATCCGCCAAGCTAGCTCTCTTCCTCCCTTCAAGGCCCTACTGAGAGTTCACCTCCTCCAGGAGGCCTGTCCAGACTGAGCCCCTTCCTTCCTCTCCCCCTCGTCCCCGTTTCCATCCCTCCATCTTACCTCCTTCCCTTCCCCACAGCACCTGTATATATGTATATATGCTTGTACATATTTATTACTCTATTTTACTTGTACATATCTATTCTATTTATTTTATTTTGTTAGTTTGTTTGGTTTTGTTCTCTGTCTCCCCCTTTTAGACTGTGAGCCCACTGTTGGGTAGGGACTGTCTCTATATGTTGCCAAATTGTACTTCCCAAGCGCTTAGTACAGTGCTCTGCACAAAGTAAGCACTCAGTAAATACGATTGATGATAGTGTGAGGTGTGAAGTACAATATTAAACATAAACCGTATTCTTGAATTAATGGCAATATTAAATATAAATCACTATGGTATTGGCCAAATAGACTCCTAAACTGCATTTCATCTGCATAGTTGAAATCTTCTTGGCATCAACTTTAAGAGCTGAGGACAGTATTCCTAAATCCCTAGCAATCGCAGGGGATCAGACTTTCTACAGAAAGAATTGGCACAGAATTCGCTAATATCTCTAAAGCTTTGAACCAGTTAATCTTAACCTCCACTACACTGAGGCAATTAGAGCAGTTGTTCATCCTTATGTTAGCTAAGTCTGGTGGAAGCTTATTCAATAGCTGTCTGTCACTTTCACAGCAAGAACAATTGGTATATTAGGAAGGATTCATGTTTTTGAAGATCATGTTTTTCTCACCAACCTAAAGGTGAAAATCTCACATTAAGAAGAGTATCTGCTGAGTCACTCGTTCATATTCTCACAGTTTCTCTCTCTCTCTCTCTCTCATCAAACATATTCCACCTAGGACAAGAGTCAGATATTTGGCTGATTTTTGGTCCTTCAATTCCCAAATGTTCTTACATTTTTATATGGCAAACTGCTTAAACTTATTTTATTTAAGTTAATGCAACTTGGCAGTTCAAGTTGGAGAAACGAAGCAATTTGTTTAGCTAATAGGCCTGTTTCCTCAAGGCTTAATCACACACTTCTTGGGTAACCCCAAGTTTCAACACATTCTGCTACCAAGAGGCATATGATAATTCCCCCACCTGGAGCTCTGATCTAAGCCCATAGGTGCAGTTAATCTGTCAGGCCAATTTAACCTTTCATTTTTATTTGGATTGCATAAGCCATAAGAATTGGCACCAAATCCAAATTTTCAGCAATAAATGTTAATTTCCTCTTTTATACTCTGCCCATAATGGAATTTGAAAGATACCTTTGATGAGTTGGAGTGAATTCAAACAAGTTTCAGGGTTGGTTTAAGAACAAACCCGAAACTTATTACACTTTATTTTGCAGGCATTTCATTCATTCATTCATTCAATCGTATTGAGTGCTCACTGTGTGCAGAGCACTGTACTAAGTGCTTGGGAAGTACAAGTTGGCAACATATAGAGGCACATAGTCATTCATTCAATCGTATTTACTTATTTATTTATTTATTTAGTCAGACCCTGCTCGTGAGAATAGCAAAGGTTGGGACTGTTACCCAAAGCCAGGAAACTCTAAAACTCAGCATTTGAGCTCCAGGCATGTCTGTAAAGGGGAAGAAGGGCTCTTGGGTGGAGAGCAGGCAGTTTTGAGGATTTAGAATTGAAAGGTCCCACTCAAATATGTACCCTGGGCATGTGCATGTGAAATATCAAAAGGAGAAAGAATGGAGAGTTAATGAAAAAAATCCCAGCAAGATTTATGTAGTTCCCCAATGTAAAACTGCAATTATACAACACAAATATGGTACCAAAATTTTCTATTTCACACGCTGTCAGATGTGAAATCCTGCTAAATATTTTATTCATGAGATTTTGCATCATAGGCTTCAATGATATTAAACAGTTCAATTATCTTCAAAACATATATGCACAGTGACTAACCCAGCTGCTTGATCACATTTTTGGATCAAGCTATTTTCACAGTAGCTTTGTATCCAGAGTTTAAAGCCTCTACTTAGCTGCATTTCCATTTTGTATTTGCTGGTTCATAGCTGTATTTATTCCTATTTGCATGCTTGTTCATTCTCTCTCCTGGGGCTTGCTCTCATGCTTCATATTCATAAATAATGATGCAGAGTATAAAACTTCCTTACAAAAAAATAGATGGTGACAAAAACACAAAAGAATTACTGCATATGAATGGGACACATTTATTCATGAAGGTCATTACATCACCATGAGCACAGTAATCCAAACTGACTTCGAGTAATTTTGAGGGCCACCACTCCAGAGAGACTTGAACAACCTTCCCTGGGAATTGTACGTTTATAGAAAATCAGAACCTAGTAATGAACTTCATACAGTGGCCTGAATTCCCGTAAGCTGCCTAAGGGGATTGAGACCATTGATGTTATTTGGTGTGACTGTTCCCAGATAAGGGATGTTGAGTCAGAAGATGGCAAAACTGAACTATCCATTCACATTTTACAAAGAGTCACTGAATAATTAAACTATAGTTGGGGGCCTTTTATTTTTCCAGTCAGAAAATTGCCACCATGGCAAATGCCATATGGTTTTCTGTATGTAAAGCAATGGAGCAAAGTTTTGTTTTAAGAGAAGACTAAGCCTTCTCCTAGACAGAAAAGCGTAGTTTCCAAAGTGCATCTCTCAATCAATTATGAAACATTTGAAATGTGACACTGTGAAAGCAATTGGGCTTAGAAACTCTCTTTAGGAAGACAAGCTGCTTTTCCCCAAGTTGTCTAATCATAGCAGTTGTTTTCCTTTTATGATTCCAATGCTAGCAATTGTGATCCCGTGATGCATTTTTAAGTGTTCTTGTCCTGGCAAAACATCACTAGGATTCCATCTGTGTCCATTAAAGCAGAGACACACGTGCATAGTTTGTGCTTAAATGACAGCTGAAAGGTGATAAAAACAAATTTGGTGAAAGAGCAAAAGCGGGAAGGTGCTTCGTTAGGATTATGTATGTTAAATTTAAAAAAAGTCATGCACATCACCAGATTGAAGTAGGAATAGCAGCACTAGTTGAATTCATGCTGTCATGTATTCTAGCAGTGTATGTTGCTTTCTAGTCTCCTCTATTTGATTCTTCCATTTCCTCATCTTCCACCCACTCCAACTGTTGCTAGCACCTAGTATCCACCCAGTGAGAAAAGAGGATGGGCAGACAGCTTCAGCTGCAGCTCCCTAGAGAGGAAGAACAGCCTCTCTGAAAATCAGCATGCTGTGACTGGCTTATACTTCTCTGAGCACTTTCTGGCTAAGTAAATATTCTCTCAGTAGCTTATTTTAAGCCTTGGGTGATTACAAATGTTTAATAGGCTGCTAAAATCACCCAAAAGGAATGTTATAAGAGTTGTCTTTATTCCAGGACTATCTTCTAAATGCTCTTTTTCTTTCTGAAAACCGGTCCAGAATGGTGTGGTTTGCAGGCATGTAATGGGATAATGACGGGGGACTGTTTACTTGAAAACATTTTGAATCAGGCTTCTGTGGAAGGTAATTAAAAATGAAGTCTGCAGCAGAATACTGGTAAATACAGACAGAAGAGGTGACGTGATTGCATTTGTTGCATCTATTCTGTTTAATCGATTTAGGCTCCTCAGCAAAGACCTTTGGAATGCAGTCTTTTATTTTCAAAGTGCAATTATATCAGTACATTATTTGTATTTATGGGACTACTCCAAAACACCTTTTATTAGTGGAATGATAGCAAGCCAAGCCATTGAACTGTTTCACAACCAGTTTAAATGAAATTGGGTGGTATTTATCACTGACAGGACTTACCAGATAACTGATCTCTTTTGCAGATTTTTCCCAACTCAGAGAATCATGACCTGCTTATTGAATTTCATGAGTTGTTTAGAATCTAGCAACCCTGATTAAATGATAACAAGACCATTTCCATAGAAATGGACTCATTATTATGACTACATTATTTTCAGGAGGCCAAACTAGTAAAAGCCACTTATGAACTTTGGAGACAGCGGTGATGACCTCTGATGTTACAGAAGCTTTAAAGAACTGGCCTGTCAGCCTCCTTTCCTAGACATCTGTTTCTCTCCCCTGCCCCAGAGAAAAACTGCAGGAGTGAGCTGAATAAGCCCCAGAACAAAAAAAAATCCCACAGAAAAACAGGGTACAGGACTGAAAAAAGGAAGCACTTTAATGTTCAACATTAATGAACGGTAGGGGGAAAAATAAAATTTCACTTTTCACCTGAATACGTGTAATTCATTGTACGAAGCAACATTACGTTTATTTTTTGTATGCCTCTTCAGACATACTTTTCTTCTCCCAAGCTAAATAGCCTCCTTAATTTCTCTCTCTTTTTTTTCCTTTGGATCTTTGTGTCTCTTGATTGTGAAATTTGTAGAAGGCAAGTAAATAAATACTATATTTAATTTCAATTAAATTGCAGTATTTCAGTTCACAATTCAGATGCATTTTTTAAGTGTCCACTGTGTGCAGTGTGCTGTACTAGACACTTAGGAGACTGTGATATCGCCCTATCTCCCTCCTACCATTCCTTTCCAAACTCCTTGAATGAGTCGTCTATACCTGCTGCCTAGAATTCCTCAACGCCAACTCTTTCCTCGACCCCCTCCAATCTGGCTTCCGTCCCCTACATTCCACCGAAACTGCCCTCTCAAAGGTCACCAGTGACCTCCTCGACCCCCTCCAATCTGGCTTCCGTCCCCTACATTCCACCAAAACTGCCCGCTCAAATGTCACCAGTGACCTCCTGCTTGCCAAAACCAATGGCTTCTACTCTATCCTAATCCTCCTCGACCTCTCAGCTGCCTTCGACACTGTGGACCACCCCCTTCTCCTCAACACGCTATCCAACCTTGGCTTCACAGACTCTGTCCTCCTCTTATCTCTCCGGCCGTTCATTCTCAGTCTCTTTTGCGGACTCCTCCTCCCCCTCACATCCCCTTACTGTAGGGGTTCTTCAAGGGTCAGTCCTTGGTCCCCTTCTGTTCTCTATCTACACTCACTCCCTTGGTGAACTCATTTGCTCCCATGGTTTCAACTATCATCTCTACACTGATGACACCCAAATCTACATCTCTGCCCCTCCTCTCTCTCCCTCCCTTGAGGCTCGTGTCTCCTCCTGCGTTCAAGACATATCCATCTAGATGTCTGCCCACCATCTAAAACTCAGTATGTCCAAGACTGAACTCCTTGTCTTCCCTCCCAAACCCTGCCCTCTCCCTCACTTTCCCATCACTGTTGACGGCAGTACAATCCTTCCCATCTCACAAGCCCGCAACCTTGGTGTCATCCTCGACTCTTCTCTCTCGTTCACCTCTCACATCCAATCCGTCACCAAAAGCTGCCGGTCTCACCTCTGCAACATCGCCAAGATCCACCCATTCCTCTCCATCCAAACCGCTACCCTGCTGGTTCAATCTCTCATCCTATCCCGACTGGATTACTACATCAGCCTCCTCTCTGATCTCCCATCCTCCTGTCTCTGCCCACTTCAATCTATACTACACGCTGCTGCCCGGATCATCTTTGTGCAAAAATGCTCTGGGCATGTTACTCCCCTCCTCAAAAATCTCCAATGGCTACCAATCAACCTACGCATCAGGCAAAAACTCTTCACTCTCAGCTTTAAGGCTTTCCATCACCTCGCCCCCTCCTACCTCACCTCCCTTCTACAGCCCAGCCTGCACCTTCCACTCCTCTTCTGCTAACTCCCTCACTGTGCCTCGTTCTCACCTGTCCTGCCGTCGACCTCCAGCCCACATCCTCCCCCTGGCCTGGAAAGCCCTCCCTCCGCACATCCACCAAGCTAGCTCTCTTCCTCCCTTCAAAGCTCTACTGAGAGCTCACCTCCTCCAGGAGGCCTTCCCAGACTGAGCACCCTCCTTCCTCTCCCCCTCCCCACCCCACCTCCTTCCCCTCCCCACAGCACCTGTATATGTTAGTACAGATTTATTTCTCTATTTTACTTGTACATATTTACTATTCTATTTTATTTTGTTAATATGTTTTGTTGTCTGTCTCCTCCTTCTAGACTGTTAGCCCGTTGTTGGGTAGGGACTGTCTCTGTATATTGCCAACCTGTACTTCCCAAATGCTTAGTACAGTGTTCTGCACACAGTAAGTGCTCAATAAATATGACTGAATGAATGAATGAATAAAAATGAAGAGCATGATTCAAGTCTTCAAAGGAGCTTAGTTTTAGTTACTAAAAGAACTTTGAGGCTTAAAAAAAGAAGTGCGGCCTGATGGAAAGATAACAGGCCTGGGAGTCAAAGGACCTGGGTTCTAATCCCAGCTCTGCCACTTGTCTGCTATATGACCTTGAGCAAGTCACTTTACTTCTCTGTACCTGTTTCTTAATCTGTAAATTGCGAATTAAATCCAACTCCTTAAGTGGACTGTGAGTTCTATGTGGGACAGGGTCTATGACCTGATTTTCTTGTGTCTACCCCAGTGCTGAGAACAATGCTTGGCCCACAGTAAGCACTTAATAAGTACCATAATTGGTATTATTATCATTTGTTCAAGACTGAAGTCTCTTATAAAAGCAGCTTGGCTTAGTGGATACAGGAAAGGCCTGGGAGTTGGAAGGTCATGCGTTCTGATCCCGGCTCTGCCGCATGTCTACTGCATGCCCTTGGGCAAGTCACTTCACTTCTTTGGGCCTCAGTTACCTCATGGGAAAAATGAGATTTAAGACTGTGAGCCCCACATGGGACAGGGACTGTGTACAACCCGATTACCACTTCTCTACCCTAGCACATGGTACCCACTGAACAAATACTGCACATTATTTTTCTAGATTGATGTTTTATGCTATTGTTCATGTGCAGCATTGAAATCAGATATATTAGATGGTGCAACTGTCAATCATCTTTGCAGAAGCAAGAGACATTCCGCAGGGAAGGAATGCAAAAGCATTAAAGGTCAAGGCCCAGCTAAACTCAAGACATTTCTCCAGGTGTTTACTAAAAGCCAAACTTTGGTTCTATCTATAATGTCAGTCTACAGATGACAGTGAGCATCTCCCCAAGCCGAGGCCGAGCGAGCAAGAATGTTCAATTGAGTTTACAATCTATTTCTCAAAATACAGTATATGTAGAGAGAGCAAGCTTCTCCCCAAATTCAAGCCTAAATCACCAAGTGCATGCGTTGTACTCTCCCAACCACTTGGTACAGTGCTCTGCATATAGTAAGTACTCAATAAATAGCACTGATTGTTTATACCCATGAGCCTTTTCTGCTCTGTCCTTCTCACTCTTCCTTCATCTCTCAGATTACTCCACTCAGGTGACACTGGTCAGATTCTGTGCTCATCTCTCACTCTGTCATGGCAAGCTGTCTGTCTCCCCCCTAGACTGTGAACTTGTTGTCTTCAGAGACCATGTCTACCAACTCTGCAACACTAAACTCTCCCAAGTGCTTAGTACAGTGCTCCGCACACAGTAAAACTTCAATAATAATAATAATGATGATACTACTTGTTAAGCACTTACTATGTGGCAGGCACGATATTAAGTGCTGGTATAGATTCATTCATTCATTCATTCAATTGTATTTATTGAGCGCTTACTGTGTGCGGAGCACTGTACTAAGCACTTGGGAAGTACAAATCGACAACACATAGAGACAGTCCCTACCCAGCAACGGGCTCACAGTCTAGAAGGCGATGTACTTGGGTTGGATACAATCCCTGTCCCACGTGGGGCTCACAATCTCAATCCCCATTTTACAGATGAAGTAACTGAGTTACAGAAGTGAAGTGACTTGCCCCAGGTCACACAGCAGACAAATGGCAGAGCCGGGATTAGAACCCAGGGTCTTCTGACTTTCAGTCCTGTGCTCTATCCATTAGGCCCTGCTGATTCTTCAATAAAAATGACTGATTCACTCATTGATGGCATAGAAAGAACTTCTAGTCCCCCCTCCCACAATCTGAATTTTAACCCAATCTGAACTTTAACCCAATTGGATTTTTGGATGTGGGGCCAATTGGGCCTTACTGGCTTTTGGCGTAGTAGAAAGAGCACGGGCTTGGGAGTCAGAGGTTGTGGGTTCTAACCCCAGTTCTGCCACTTGTCAACTGTGTGACTTTGGGCAAGTCACTTAACTCCTCTGTGCCTCAGTTACCTCAGCTGTAAAATGGGGATTAAGACTGTAAACCCCATGTGGGACAACCTAATTGCTTTGTATCTACCCCAGCACTTAAAACAGTGCTTGGCACATAGTAGCACTTAACAAATGCCACTATTATTATTATTATTTTATTTGATTCCAGATACCTTCCTAGAGCGTCCCGCCATCTGGTTATATGCAGGACACTGCAGTTTCCAGATGATCGGTTCCCTCTCTAAGATGGATACATCATCAGCCATCTTCTTGGCTGATATTTTTATTTTCACCATCCAGTTTCCCATCATCGAGGGACCTGCCCCCAAATTTCGGGATGTGGGCAAGGTGGCCCTGCCCCAGTAAACCTTGCACCAAGAAATGTTCCAGTTTTGGGCTAGCTCAATGTACGTCATGTGTGTGTGTTTGTGTGTGTGTGCGTGCACGCGCTTGTGAGCCTGTGAGACATCCTCTGATTATGTTGCATCCTGGGCTTACTGCACACGATATCATGTGCATCTCAACGTTGAGTATCATCCAAGCCATCTCTTTTCCTTCCGTGGAATTCCTCTTCCAGTGTGTAACCCATCCTCAGGGACAATGTGCAGTTGGAGCATCCCTCCTAAAAAGTTGGAGGAGAGATTCCAAGGGAAGGAATCAGGCTGCTAACTGAGGTCCCCCTCCCTTACTCCTGTCTTCATTTGCAGGAACAAGTTTAGGGCTGTTTTGAGGGGGTATTATTGTATTGTACTCTCCCAAGTGATTAATACAATGCTTTGCACACAGTAAATGCTCAATAAATACGATTGAATGAATATTGTCATCTTTTCTACCAAAGTCTCTTACAATCTACCGCAAGGAAAGTCAGTAAGTATCATTCCCTAAATTGAAACCAAAATATACATTTTTTTTTGTTTTTAACACGGATTTCAATGCATGTCAGGTTAGCATTCTCCATGGAGTCAGGGATCACATCTTTTATTTGTGATGATGATATTTATTAAGCACTTACTATGTGCCAAGCATTATGCCACATTCCGAGATAAATGCAAAGCAATCACATGGTCTACCTGTCCCCAGAACAGCTGCTACATTACTAAAGGTGCTCCATAAATACTGTTGATAATGTTGAGTTGCTCTCATCATCATCAATAAATATGTGCCCACCATGTGAATGTATCAGATCACTATGGGTGATTCTACACAGTTATGAGAGACCACATTAACTATCATGACAATAATAATAACTGTGGTATTTGTTAAGTGCTTACTATATGCCAAGCACCCTGCTATGCACTGGGGCAGATAATTAAATCCCACATTTGTACTGCTTAGTACAGTGCTCTGCACATCGTAAGTACTCAGTAAATGCCACTGAATGAACTGGAACTCACAGTCTAAGTAGAAGGACATGAAGCAGCATAGCTCATTGGAAAGATCACGGGCTTTGGAGTCAGAGGTCATGGGTTCCAATCCCGGCTCTGCCAATTGTCAGCTGTGTCACTTTGGGCAAGTCACTTAACTTCTCTGTGCCTCATCATCATCAATCGTATTTATTGAGTGCTTACTGTGTGCAGAGCACTGTACTAAGCGCTTGGGAAGTACAAATTGGCAACATATAGAGACAGTCCCTATCCAACAGTGGGCTCACAGTCTAAAAGACTCAAAAAGTCTAAAAGACTCTAAAAGGCCTCAGTTACCTCATCTGTAAAATGAGGCCTTTCCAGACTGAGCCCCCTCCTTCCTCTTCCCCTCCTCCCTTCCCCCGTCTTACCTCCTTCCCCTCCCCACAGCTCCTGTATATATGTATATTTGTTTGTACGTATTTATTACTCTATTTTATTTGTACATATTCATTCTATGTACATATTTATTTATTTATTTTATTTTGTTAATATGTTCTGTTTTGTTCTCTGTCTCCCCCTTCTAGACTGTGAGCCCACTGTTGGGTAGGGACCGTCTCTATATGTTGCCAACGTGTACTCCCCAAGCGCTTAGTACAGTGCTCTGCGCACAGTAAGTGCTCAATAAATACGATTGAATGAATGAATGAATAACATGGGGATTAAGACTGTGAGCCCCATGTGGGACAACCTGATCACCTTGTAACCTCCCCAGCACTTTGAACAGTGCTTTGCACATAGTAAGCACTTAATAAATGCTATCATTATTATTATTATCATAAGGGAAAACTGATACTGAATCCCCATTTTGCAGATGAGAGAACTGAAGCACAGAGAAATGAAGTGATTTGCTCAAGGTCACACAGCAGACAAGTGGTAGAGATGAGATTAGATTCCAGGTCCTCTGATTCCCAGGCCCTTGCTCTCTCCACTAGGCCATGCTGCTTCGCATATTTTCATACATTCAATATAAAACCATTTATTTGTCTATAAATGCATCTACACAATTATACCCACGACCAAAGGCAGATAAGTGAATTGTATTAGGGCTAAATGTGAAAAATAGACTAAAATTGAAATCCAATCTCCTCCAAGTAGAGTTCCCCAATCAATTTCCTTCCCTCCAGTTGTACTCTCCACATAGATTCACAGCCACAAGTAGCAATTATGTAAATATTGATTTTCATTCTTTACTATTTATCGACACATTTACTATTTGCCAACTTATCCACGTTTCCATTTTCTGGTCAAAATCAGGTTTACGTCCCTTAACAATAATGATAATAATAATAATAATAATAGCATTTGTTAAGCACTTACCAAATGCCAAGCACTGGGGTAGGTATAAGGTAATCAGGTTGTCCCACATGGAGCTCACAGTCTTAATCCCCATTTTACAGATTTGGTAACTGAGGTACAGAGAAGTGACTTGCCCAGAGTCACATAGCTAAATGACTGGGCTGGTATTAGAACCCACAACCTCTGATTCCCCATGTTCTTTCCACAAAGCCATGCTGCTTCTCTTTCCCCTCCTCAAAAATATAAATAATGTCTTGTACTCCCAAGTGACACATATAGAACTCTACATACACTCAGGTACTTAATACATACCACTGATTGATTGATTAATGGATTGCTGATTGAAGTTCTAGAAGTTAGAAGCTGAGTTCTGAGTTATCTATTAAATGATAAAAGGGATAACAGAAAGCAGAGTGGATTGATCGATTGATCATTTGATTGATCGGAATAGAAAGGTACAATATTAGTTTTCCTGGTCAAGGCATGGAGGATGAAGAATTACTCTATGTGCTATTTAAATTCCCATCTCAACACACCAGGGTGGGCAATAGGTTTTCAAAACCATCAGACTCACTATTCATTTCATTAATCCCACAAAATTAGCAGTCATTCTTCTTGTCAAATTTCTCATTGCCACATGGCCCCTTTCTATCTATTTGGACTTCATTGGTCCAGTGGGAAAGAACACACAAAAAAACCCATTTGTTTGGGAATCAGGAAATTTGGCGTCCAGGCTGCTATATCTATGCCACCAGTGGAGAGTGCTCATTATTGTGGAAATGTTCATTATCATTATTATTAGTAGTAGTAATAAGAATAGCAATAAGAATAATTTATTATTAGTATGATAATAATAATAATAACTGTGGTATTTGTTAAGAGCTTACTGTGTGGCAGGCATTATAGTAAGCACTGGGGTAGATACAAGCAAATCAGGTTTGACACAATCCCTGTCCTACGCAGGGCTCAGAGTTTCAATCCCCATTTTACAGATGAGGGAACTGAAGCACCGAGAAGTGCCATGCTTTGCCCAGGGTAATGCAGCAGACAAGTGGCAGAGCAGAATTAGAACCTGTGACCTAATGACTCCCAGTCCCTTGCTCTATCTACTAGGCCGTGAATGATGGAATCAACTAGGGCATGCTGCAAGGTGGGCAGGTCCAATGGGAGTCCTGGACATAGCTGATCTATGGGAGCAGTGAAGCCTACTGCTGCCCGAGGCAGAGATCTCTGGGTTCATGCTATTACCACCCAACATCAGGCCTATGCTGTGGCCATTATGGCAGCAAATAGGTTCTACATGTAACAACCTACTCACTCATTTCTCACTTCTCACCCCTGCCTGCTTAGTCATTTCTTTCCTTCCACGCCATCATCAATTCCTTCAGATTGCCTCTCAGTCCTGAAATCTCAGGACCGGAGCCTTGTCGGCTCACATTTAGTACAGTGCTCTGCACACATTCAGAGCTCAATAAATATGGTTAACTGATTGTTTCTCAAGCTGACACCATCATTATTATCTGTTCTTTCTGTACTGCACATCAGTAGGGTAAAAGACTGCAAACATGAATCTGCAGGAAATATTCTTAGAGCTTCCCCACAGACCGTTCCTAGGAATAACTCATACACAAAAGGAGAGCCAGAGAACATTCCATTTCTCATTCAATCATTCATTCAAGTGTATTTATTGAGCTTTGTGTGCAAAGCACTGTTCTTAAGCGCTTGGGAGAGTACAAAACAACAGACACATTCCTTTAGAGCATAGAACACTGCTCTGCACACAGTAAGAACTCAATAAATACCACTGATTGACTCCTTTAGATCCCCTGTCTGCTTACCATTAGGCACATGGACAGTGTTTATTTTCACTGCTGAATAATGCTACTGAACTAGCAGTAAAAAAAAAAAAGAAATGGCAATAACTCTTCCTAATTAGAACTGTCTAATATTTATAAAAACAACTGGAGTCTTATTAAAATGTGACATTAAAATTAGGGCATCTACCCTAATAGTGATTTAAAATCACAAAAGATTGTGTTTAGGTGAAGAATGCAGGGGTTACAATCAGAACTGAAGTATCTACTAGGAGTCAATATACAGAACTAGCAATTCCTTCTGCTTAGTTATTGGCCACCAGCTGACAGAAGTTCCTTTCAATCATAGGCACAGTATCAGAGTGAGACTGAACAAACAACTAGCTTTTAAGACAAGGAAGAATGTTGTTTTTATTCTTTTATGTCTACAGCAGCAAGTGGATAGAATTGAATGATTCCATCCCATCTACCGTTTGTTAATCCAAGGTATTCTAGCTAGTTCTGAGGGCAATAAGCTGATTCTTACTAAGATGATAATTACAAATTAGAAAGCCACTTTTCATGAATTTTTTTAAATAAAATTAGGCTTTTTGATACTGATTCATTTTATCTCCATGCATATGTTAGAGCCTACCTTATTTGAAACCTGACTTCCTG
Source organism: Tachyglossus aculeatus (assembly GCF_015852505.1). Classification (NCBI taxonomy): domain Eukaryota; kingdom Metazoa; phylum Chordata; class Mammalia; order Monotremata; family Tachyglossidae; genus Tachyglossus; species Tachyglossus aculeatus. Next base: position 27,937,788 of record NC_052079.1, on the reverse strand, counting down.
TGACATAATTCGATTGTTAATGGTTTCAAATTATTGCTTACTGATTTTAGGATACATTTTTTTATTTCAAAATCACTTTGTTAGAGTACTTTCTTCTGAGTTATAATGTCCTCTCCTAGAAAACAATGGAATTTTTCAAGGAGATTCATGGTTGAATTAGATCCATTGTTGGACCACAGGTTTAGCAAACTACATGTTTAAAGGCCCAAGGTAGTAGGCTGAAAATCAGTCATTTTATGAAATAACTATTATGTTATCAACTAACATATATTTTAATTTCATCTACAATAATGTTAATAGTGTTAAAGCATTCACCAGGTGCAACTAGCATGGCTTAGTGGAAAGAGCCCGGGCTTGGGCATCAGAGGTCATGGGTTCTAATCCCAGCTCTGCCACTTATCAGCTGAGTGACTTTGGGCAAGTCACTTAACTTCTCTGTGCCTCAGTTACCTCATCTGTACAATGGGGATTAAGACTTTGGGACAACCTGATTACCTTGCACCTACCTGCGAACTTAGAACAGTGCTTGGCACATAGTAAGCGCTTAACAAATACCATCATTATAATACAATAGAGAATCAGTATGGCTTAGTGGATAAAATGGGGAAAAGGACTGTGAGCCCTATGTAGGACAGGGACTTTGTCCAAAATGATTTGCTTATATCTACCCCAGTTCTTAGTATAGTGGCCAGTCAATTCATTCATTCATTCATTCAATTGTATTTATTGAGCACTTACTGTATGCACAGCACTGTACTAAGTGCTTGGAAAATACAATTTGGCAACATACACAGTCCCTACCCAACAACGGGCTCACAGTCTAGAAAATAGTAAGTGCTTAACAAATACCACAATTGTCATACAATACAATAAGTCCGGGCATAATCCCTGTCCCATGTGGGTCTCATTGTCTAAGGGGGAGGGAGAATAAAGAAGTCACTTCTCGATGCTTCAGGTCCCTCATCTGTAAAATAGGGATTAAGACTGTGGGCTCCAGGTGGAACAGGGACTGTATCCAACCTGATTAGCTTGCATCTATCTCAGCACTTAAAACAGTGCTTGACAGAAGCAGCGTGGCTCAGTGGAAGGAGCACGGGCTTTGGAGTCAGAGGCCATGGGTTCAAATCCCTGCTCCACCAGTTGAAAGCTGTGTGACTTTGGGCAAGTCACTTAACTTCTCTGTGCCTCAGTGCCTCAGCTGTAAAATGGGGATTAAGACTTTGAGCCCCCTGTGGAACAACCTGATTACCTTGTATCTACCCCAGTGCTTAGAACAGTGCTTTGCCCATAGTAAGCACTTAATAAATGCCATCATTATTATTATTATGGTAAGCACATAAATACTATTATCATTATTATTATCATTATTAGAACAGGTATTGAATCCCCATTTTACTGTTGAGGAAACCGAGGCACAGAGAGTTAAGTGACTTACCCAAGGTTATACAGTAGGTAAGTGCCCAAAGCGGGTCTCCCGACTCCCAATCTTGTGCTCTTTCCAATAGGTCACATTACTTCTCAGCCAATTCATTGTTTTTGTTCCTTTAGCCATGTTCGTATTCTCCAAATATACAATCTGTGTGTAGCAATATTTGTATTCTAAGTGATCAGGTCTTTTTAAAGACAAAATGTACAGGGTTGTCAGTCTACTTTCTGAGCAAAGGTGTCTAACTTAACTGATGGGATAGAACCAATTCTAAATAGGAGACTTTGACTAATCTGTGGATTTTAAAATAATAATTAGGATTCCATTTCATACTGACCACATACTGCACCCTTTCTCGAAAAAGAACTCAGTGTACTAAATTATTTTTATTCTAAAACTACATGTGCAGAGAGAAATGTAGTAACTCCCTCAGTCTCAAATCACAGGATCTATTCTACCTACCCGGAGCTAATATCACCTGTATCCTCTAAATTGTAAGCTCACTTTGGGCAGGAATGTATCTATCAACTTTGTTGTACTCTATTCTACCAAGCTCCCTTGGTAACCACTCAATAAATGCAATTGATGATGATGATTGATAAAAACATCCATCATGCAATGGATCACAATCAATTATGATCATGAGCGCATAAAAATAACCATCTATTATTTGATCATTAGGGATGAACAAATTTTCAAAGTCCAAATTCAGATGGTTCAATCAACTGATCAATCACTGATATTTGTTGAGCGCCTACTATGTGCAGAGCACTGGACTCGGTGCTTGGGAGAGTACACTATAGCAGAGTTGATAGACACACTCCTTGCCCACATCAATCTTACATTTCAGTGAAGTTAACCATCTCTGGAAGATGTGGGACCTTCCAGTGATGGCTGCTATGTAGAGTGGCCATTCATTGAGGTCACTGATAGACAAAGAGACACATGAGATATCATATGGGTTACCTGGGGACTGTAAGCAAAGCATAGCAAAATCACAGGGGCTGCCTTGTAGAAGAGTACTGATTTTGTTCACTCCTAAAGAGTTTCTACAGAGGGATTCCTGAATTCCTCACCAAGTAAGGAGCCTTTTTTTTCCTCCTCTGAAGTCTGTGTGAAGCAGGGCACAACACCCAAACCCTGAAACCTGGTGCCAGGAGCTGCAAAGGAGGGAGGTTTGGTGTCAAAACCACCCTGAAAAAACCCGAACAAAACAAAAACCAGGAATAAAAGGATCTGCTACCCATATTATCATATGGTAACTGAGCAGGGAACAGACCATCTTAAAATTAGACAACCCAATATAAAACTGGACCACTGTCCACATTGCTGCTGACCAGAACATTCCAAGCAGGACTCATTAAAAATGGCAGCACTCAGTAGCTTGCACAAAGTAGCTTCTCCATAAATACCACTCCAGACTGTAAGCTCATTGTGGGTAGGGAATGCATCTGTTAATTGTTATATTGTACTTTCCCAAGCACTTACTACAGTGCACTGCACACAGTAAGCACTCAATGAATAGCACTGACTGACTGATTGATTGACTGACAGACACATGGGGCAACATAAGAAGGGACTGGGGTGGCACAACCTAATCCAGTTTTCCCAGGAGAGCTGGGCAGAAGTGCTAAGAAGTCCCAGATCCATGGGCATCACTTCCTCCTCCTCCTCCTCCTCCAGTAGCTCTCTGCTGCTGTCCTGGAACCCTGCCCTGGTCCATTGAGATGCCAGGACTCCGGGCATCATGTTAAGCCCAGACCCTCATTTACTTTCCAAACACTTAGTACAGTGTTCTGCACACAGTAAGGGCTCAATAAATACAATTGAATTGAATTGAATGCCAGTTTGTTTGTACCCTCCAGCTGATAAGAGCATGTCTAACTAGTATATTCATGTTTGCCTCTGCTCTTTTTACCCCTGGCTTTTGATTCCTCTGAGCTTCACTTACTTTCCTTTCTCCCCCACCAGGAAGAGAAGGATGGGGAAGCAGTATGGCGTGACAACAATGACATCATACACTGTGCCTTGCATGGCCATATAACACAATGTATGGATGCCATGTTAGGCACCACGTGAGCCCAGCAAGACGTAATGACATCATAAGGAATGTGTCGGGATGGCCTCAAATCAGCAATAAAGAAAATATTTAGTAACTGCTAGTTTTCTCCTCAGCCACCTCACTACACCTCAATACAGAAGAAAAAACAAACAAAAACCCCCCACAAAATACAAACCCTTCCTCTGGCATTAGGTAAAGAGCCTAAAGTGATCAATGTTTATTTCTGTTTGTTTGTTTTAGAAGGAAAATGATATTTATACATTTGAAATGTACATATGATACTGTTACATTGTAAGTATATTGTCATTGCTATTGGGTCCCTTAATGGACTCATTTGCACTTACTCCACTATGGGAGCTTAACAGTTGCTACTATTTCAACTACAGTCTCTTTGCAGATGATTCCCAAACCTACCTCTCCAGCCTCCACATCTCTTCTCACATTTCTGCCTGACTTCAGGACATCACTACCTGAGGTATCTACTTGGAGGACACCTGAAACCTGAAAGGTTCAAACTCCTCATCTTCCCACCCAAACCCTCTCCTTGCCATCTCACAATCCTACAATCTTGATATTACCCTTGATTCTTCTCTCTCTTATTCAACCAGTCACCACATTCTGTCGGTTCTACCTTTTAACTGTCTCTAGAATCTGCTGCTTTCTCTACATCCAAAACACCACCACACTAGTCCAATGAGTTGTCATATCCCATCTCGTATACATAACCCCCATCACCTCCTTGTTTCCGGCTTCTCCCCAGCCAGTTCATACTTCCATTTTCTGCCTAGATCATTTTTAAAATATATCATTCAGTGCACATCTATCCATTCATCAAAAACCTCCGATGTTTGTCCAACCATCTTCTCATCAAACCAAAACTCCTCACGACTGATTTCATGGCATTTAATCAGCTCTCTCCCTTCTTCCTATGACTGCTCCTAATCCATTACAATCCAGTCCTCATCCTTCACTCCTCTAATACCAACTGATTTACCGGGCCTCCCTCTTTTCTATGTCACCATTCACCTCCTGCTCATGCCCTCCCACCTTAATGTGTGACAGACCACCACTCTCTCCATCTTAAAAGTCTTACTAATATAATTTCACCTCCAGGATTAATGATTCCATGATTAATCTCTCATCTCCCCATCCTATTTACCTGTGTCACCCGTGCACTTCAGTTGGTAGCCCACAGTACTAATGTAAATATCTTTATTCTCTACCATTTTCCCTACCTGTAATTTATTTTAACATCTATCTCTCCATCTAGACTGCAAGCTCCTTATGGGCAGGGACTATGTCTACCAACTTTGTTGTATTGTACCTTCCCAAGAATTTAGTACCATGCTCTGCATATAGTAAATGCTCAATAAATACCATAGATTGAATGTCTGTCTCCCCCTTCAGATTGCCTCCTTGAGGGTGGGGATCTTCTCTACTTATTCTATTAAACTCCCCCAAGTGTTTAGTGCATTTATCTGCACTCGGGAGGCAATCAATAAATACTACTGATTGATCGATTGATTTCCTAGGACTCCTATAGAGAGGGAAGGGTTTACATATGCTCTCAAGTTACATAATCCCATCTTTTTTTCTTTCATAATGTCGGAAATCATTTTTATTTTACCAGATTTTCAGAGCTACTTGAGTTTTTAGGAATCCAGTGCTTTCACAAATGAAAGAAAGCCTGCATATATTTGTGACAAGTGATGAGATGACAACTCCGAAAAGAACCAAGGTTATGCAGATTGAATCCAAATAACAAACTTCTATCCTATCTAAAACACATAGAGATACACCACTACACAGTACACATGAGTCCACCCTCATCACGTATGAGAGAGCTTTAAAGAAATGATGATGAATAAGTACTTCAGCAACCTATCTTTAAAGATGACTCCTTTCTGAAAAGGGTTACCTTATTAACATGAGAGAGCATAGTCTTTGCCCCAATCTCCAAATAATTCCCCATCACCCTAAGCCCTATCACCCCTTCAGCCAACTGCTTATGAACTCATCTACCCCTCTTTTGCATTTATATATCTATATATATGTACTTTATCTATTTTTGACCTCTATAATTGTAAAAACATATGTTTGTTTTTCCCATTAGAATGTCAGCTCCGTGTGAGCAGGGAACCCATTCAGTACTTCCCAAGTACTAGGTATAGTGCATCACAACAAGTGGGCCCTGAAAAAAATGATGCTGCTACTTCTACTACCACTACTGTTACCTGTTACTACTACCACTACTAATCCATCAAAAAATGGTATTTATTGCAAGTTTACTACTATGTGCAGAGCTATGTGTGTTTGGGAGAGAACAACCCAACAGAATTAGCAGACACTTTACTTTCACATAATGTGTTTGCAGTCTAGAGATGAGTTTACAGGCTACTACCACCGGCATTTCTACTACTTCTACTACTACTTACTACTAATAATAGTAATAATTATGGTCCTTGTTAAGCACTTATGAAGTGCCAAGCACTGTTCTAAGTGCTTGGGCAGGTATAAGCTAATCAGGTTAGACACAATCCCTATCCCACATGGAGCTCACAGTCTCAATCCCCATTTTACAGGTGAAGTAACTGAGACACAGAGAAGTGAAGTGATCTAACCAAGGTCACACAGCAGACAAATGGCACAGTTAGGATTAGAACACATGATCATCTGGGTTCTGACCAGGCCCGTGCTCTATCTGCTACACCAAGATGCTTCTCTACTACTACCTCCACTACTACCAAGCAGATCACCTGTTCCCAATTTTCTGAAGAGAATCGTAGAAAATAGAATATCTTACTAAAATTCAGGTATATTACCTCTATTATTTTTCCTAGGTCTACAAAATCTCTAACTATGCTATAAAATTGAATTTAATGGATTATACATTATTCTATTTTCCTAAAGCATGACATTGTTAACTATTTAGTACCTTGTGGTCTTTAAGGGGTCTGCAAAATGATCAGTGATTTATTATAATATCTTTTCAATTATGAAAATGAAGTTAATAAGAATATAATTTCCAGGGTTGTCATTTTTTTCATCTTTCATTCTCCATTTCTTGTGCCAGGCATGAAAATCTCAAAAATAAAAGCTAATGGCTTTCCAATAACACCTGCCTTTTTCCTCGGGCCCCTAAATCATTTTCGAGGAGCTTTTAATGTTAGACTCCACTGAAGCCTTTTCCTCAGGAAATGGAAATTGGGGCCGCTTTGCTGTGAACCACTGAACTAGAACTAAAATTACCAAACACCTTATGCTCGATATCATGCAAGGCAGAGATGGGATTTAAAACTCCCACCAGGATGTAAATGAGAGTACCGTAGGGACCCCAGTGGTGGTGGCTGAACCAGACTTTCAAGAGACTGATCAAAATTGGAATTTAATCTGTAACCCTATCAGGAACAGATCACAGCAGAAAATACTAAATATCAAAGTTTGCAGGGTAATATTTACAGACCTGAGGTTTATGGCGGCCAGGCCCAAGCTGGAAATTACATTCATGGAAGTTCAAAGTCAAGTGCTTAACCATGTGCTGGGACTAAAGTTTGGTCTAAGACAACCATGAAATTAAGAAAGTAATCAAAGTAACCTGCTCTAGCTTACTATTTATTACTGGAATAGCTAAGGTAGGGGAAAGTAAATTACTGCATGAAGACTAGACTGTAAGGTCATCATGGTCAGGAACTGTGTTTGTTTATTGTTATAGTGTACTCTCCCAAGCACTTAGTACAGGACTTTGCATGGAGCAAGTGCTAAATACACGTAATAATAATAATAATAATAATAATAATGCTATTTGTTAAGTACTTACTATGTGCAAAGCCCTGTTCTAAGCGCTGGGGAGGTTATAAGGTGATCAGGTTGTCCCACGGGGTGCTCACAGTTTGAATCCCCATTTTACAGATGAGGTAACTGAGGCACAGAAAAGTTAAGTGACTTGCCCAAAGTCACACAGCAGACAGTTGGCAGAGCTGGGATTTGAACCCATGACCTCTGACTCCAAAGCCTGTGCTCTTTCCACTGAGGCACGCTGCTTCACTTGAATGAATGAAGATACTTTCCAACTGTTAAGCACTTAGTACAGTGCACAGCTCTTTGTACTGTGCTTGGCACACAGTCAGCACCCAGAAAATACAATTGAATGAATGAATGGTTTGGCTTTCAGAGAAGTAAGCAGCCAACAGCAATCTTCCAGAAGTCTCTAACTTCCCTTTACTCTACCCTCAAGATAATTTGTTTCCTCACCCAGAGAAGGTAGAACTTCCCCCCTACTGCCGGAAAAGTCCATCTCCTCCCAGAATGTTCCAAAAGATTATGGAGGTTCCCGTAATATTCCAAACAGCTCTGGAGGGCGAATTAACAACAATAATAATGCTTATGGCATTTGTTAAGCACTTACTATACACCAAGCACTGTTTTAAGCTCTGGGGTAGATACAAAGTAATCAGGTTGTCTGATGTGGGGCTCACGGTCTTAATCCCCATTTTACAGGTGAGGTAACTGAGGCACTGATAAGTTAAGTGACTTGTCCAAAGTCACATAGCAAACAAGTGGCAGAGCTGGGATTAGAACCCATGACCCTTGACTCTCAAGCCCGTGCTCATTCCAGTAAGCCACACTGCTTCTCTATTGGCCCTTCTTAGATTGCAAGCCCACTGAGGGACAAGGATTTAGACCTTGCCTAATTCCCACTTGTGTATACTTTCCCAGAAGTTAGTACCTTGCTTTGCACTCAGCAGGAGCTTAATGGCAAAGTAAATGGCAATTCATTTTAACACCATCATTCTTCTCTTTGCTGGCCATTCAGGAACATTGCAAAAAAAAAAAGTCTTTTCCTGTTCGCTGAATTGCAATATTGGCAATGGAAATTCCTAGGATAGTCTGTCTTTTCTAGAAGTACAGAACTATCAGAAATCAGAATCATGGCGAGAGCACACTTCCAGTTCTTATTAGATTCAATTTTCTTCTTTCCAGGTGATTTTGATATTATATTCATAGGTATTTATTGAACATTTGTGCAGAGCACAAATAATAAAAGCTAATACTATTATCCCCGGAAGACTGTAAGCTTGCTGTGTCTGTTATATTGTACTCTCCCAAGTATTTAGTACAGTCAGCTGGGTAGTTTTGGTGTGCACATTCAGATTCTGTTTTAATTACTGTCACATTGCCAACAGTCTGTTTATAGAAGTGCCAAAAGATTAGGCATTCCTGACAGATTTTGACACCTGTCTATATGTTTTGTTGTCTATCTCCCCCTTCTAGATTGTGAGCCCGTCGTTGGGTAGGGATCGTCTCTATATGTTGCCAACTTGTACTTCCTAAGCGCTTAGTACAGTGCTCTGCACACAGTAGGTGCTCAATAAATACGACTGAATGAATGAATGAATACAGTGCTCTGCACACAGTAAGCACTCAATAGATATAATTGACTATTACAATTACTCCTTGCAGGTTCGTAATTTTGCTGCCTAAGATTTCATTTCTCCCATCATTTTGTGATTTCAAAAAAATGTGTTTTCATTTGAAGTATGGGCAAATCCCATGATATAACTAGGTTATGTTTGTTCAAAAAATGTCCATATTGTATATAGTTGTATCCTGGATACATTTAGGCTGATGACTTACATGCAATCAATGTGCTTTAGAACTAAGCAAAAGCAAACGGAAGTCCCTTCCCAATCCTCCCTTCCTTCATCCATACAGAAAATGTAAAATTGGGATTCAGTACCTGTTCTCCTTTCTAGTTAGACTGTGAGCCCCATGTGGATGAGGGACTGTGTCCAACTTCCTTACTTTGTATCTGCTCCCAGTACCTAGTACAGTACTTAGCAAAAAGTAACTTTGAACTAATGTTATTGTTATTATTATAACTATAATTAGCATTATTATTATTATAAGGTCAGATCCTATAACAGTCTTTTAGACCTTCAATTCACTCAGCATAAGATCCCGTGCTGCCACATTCTGTCTTGCAGTTTTCCCAAAGCTAAAGAGGCCTTTTGGAATCCATTTTCTCTCATCTTTTCTCCAGGCACTGTTAGACAGCAAACTGCCTAGGCAGCAGAGTTCAGTCACTGCTTTGAGTTCTGTACTGCTGACTAAAAGCTCTGGTTGCATGAAACGTTTCCTAAGGGTATGCTGGACCACGACTTCCCATTTTCTTCCCTCACTCAATAAACCAGTGTTGTTATTGAGCACCTGCTCTTTACAAAATACTTAATGAAACCCTTGGGAGAGTAGAAAAAATAGGCCTGATTCCTGTTGCTAAAGGAGCTTGCAATCAAGTCTTATTGTCAAAATGTACACTAACACAGACACCATATGGCTATTCTATCCTTACCACAGAGCTGGCTGGACATTACTTTGAAGTAGAGTCACTCAGGCACCAGAAAAGAATCTACCTTGGAGGGAGTCGGTGCTGGATGTGATTTCTCTTTTATCAATCAGCAAACTACTTCGAGTGCGAAACAGGCTGGCAGCGGCTTTGCGATCTAGACATTTTTGTCAAAACATTCAGTTTGATCCCAAGAGGAATGGATGATTGCTTGAGAGTGCTAGAAATCTGGAGCCAAGGCATCTCAGTATGGGTTGGAGTAATCAGTCATTTCAAATGCTGTGTTCCACTTGGCAGTTAAACAAAGCCTCATGGAAGCTCCCACATTTTTCTCATTGGCCTCTAACGGATTATGTCATTGTATGGCAGTCAGTCATATTTATTGAGTGCTCACTTTGTGCAGAACACAGCATTGAGCACTTGGGGGAGTACAATATAACAGTATAGCAGACACACTCCCTGCCCACGATGAGTTTACAAACTAGAGTTGATTTAGACAGGATGTCATGATCATGTGTGCAAAATGTGTGCAAAATTACCTGCAAAATGGGGATTAAATCCTCCTCCCTCTGATTTAGACTGTGAGATCCATGTGGGAGAAAGACTGTATCCAACTGGATTATTGAGAATCCACCCCACTGTTTAGTCCAGCTTTTTCTCACAAAGTAAAGCAATTAAAAAATACCATAAAAAATAAAATTGAACTGACTCCATCACATCACTTCCATCGCAAGCTACCCCAGAAGAGGTTTGATATATGAGTTTTGGCTCTATCAGAAGACACAAGCTACCTAACAAAATTAGCCAGATTCTTGACGTATTTTCATATTTTGACATCTTGGATCTGATTACTGGGTTGTTAATATTCAAGAATGCTGTAAATAGCACTTCTGGAGATTTTTTTTTTTAGCAAGAGAGAGCACTGAGTTCGAATCAGCGAAAACAGTAGTGGTGCCCAGCAGCATGTTGGGAGAACTTGCAAAGTTAACATCCAGAATGGACTATAGACTAAAACATGACTGCACTTGGCATCTGTCGCATGCACTATTCAGTCAGGTGAAGAAGCGGAGAATGGAGATAGCTGACGTGTTGTTGGCTTCAAGGACAGCAAGAAGTCTTTTAAAAGAAGTTTTTAAGAAGAGTTTTCTGCGCTCGATGACCCAAAGTTAAAGTTAATTCCACCCACAATATGGAGTCACAACTTCTGACTGATCACACAGCAGTCCTGGACAGAGTTGCCCAATATTTCAACAATCTTCTCAACTGTCCATCAATGACCTTGGGTACCCTAAAGAGGCTTAGGAGGCAGTTTTCTGCAATTAATCATTTCCTCTTTCCACCAACCATGTCAGAAGTATTGAAGACTATAAATCAAACTTCAGTTGGAAAAGTCACTGGACCAGAGTGCATTCCTGCAGAGGTTTAGAGTATGAGTATGGCAGTCTTGGTGAATGGTGATTTGTACTGTAGTTGTTAAGTCAATTTAAACTTAATTAGTAAATCAATTAGTGGTATTTCCACTCCCTTCTACATGATCCTGACTTGCTCCTTTTGCTCTTTCCCCCTCCCAGCCCCACAGCCCTAATTCATTCATTCATTCAATCGTATTTATTGAGTGCTTACTGTGTGCAGAGCACAGTACTAAGTGCTTGGGAAGTACAAGCTGGCAACATATATAGATGGTCCCTACCCAACAGTGGGCTCACAGTCTAGAAGGGGGAGAACTAATGAACTAATGAACTATGAACTAATGTTCATGTCTGCAATTTATTATTTATTTGTATTGATGTCTGTCTCTCATACTCTAGACTTTAAGCTCATTGTGGGCAGGGAATGTGTATTGTACCCTCCTGAGCACTTAGTACAATGCTCTGCACACAGTAGGTGCTCAATAAATGATTAAATGAACAATTAAATGAAAATTGAGCATGTGCAGAGAGCACTGTAGTAAGCACTTGGATGAGTACAATACGATAAAATTTGTAGACATGATCCCTGCCCTTGAGGACTTTGCAATATAGTGCAGAATTTAAAGGCTAGTGACATATCAAGGGTTGGACTGCCCAGCATTCTTTAATGCCTACTTTAACATTCCTTTAAGATCCTTCTGCCATACAGTGATATCAGATTGTAATTCCCAGAATCACCTCTGGTACCTTTTTTTTATAAATTAGTTACACTAATGTAATTTAGACTCTATTGTTTCCTTCTATAAATTTTAAGCTCCCTGAGGGCAGGGACCATGCCTACTGAAGCTACTGTACTCTCCCAAATTCTCAGTTTAGTGCTCTGTACACAGCAATCACTCTATAAATACTAGTATTTGATTGGTTCAAATTCAACAGAATGCTTACTGATCAGTTAATGCCACACGTGGCAATGCGAAGAAGGGCTACAGGTGTTTGAATGTGCACACCCATTGTTTAACTGCATTCTTGATATAATAACCATTGTGGCATGTTTCTCTTGGTCACTGCTGGAAAAGTTCTATCAGAGCAATGCAGAACTACTGAACTGTCCAGCCAGTGGAAAAAAATGCCCCGCGAAAGCCAGTTGGCCCTTTGAGCCAAACAGAGTTCTACTGATGTGATCTCTGATGCTAAATAACTGCAGAACAAAACCATGACATACATTGTCACGGACGCAGTGTGGCTCAGTGGAAAGAACATAGGCTTGGGAGTCAGAGATCATGGGTTCAAATCCCAGCTCTACCGTCATCTGTTTGACTTCGGGCAAGTCACTTTATTTCTCTGTGCCTCAGTTACCTCATCTGTAAAATGGGGATTAAGACTATGAGCCCCACATGGGACAACCTGATCACCTTGTATCTTCCCCAGTGCATAGAACAGTGCTTTGCACATAGTAAGCACTTAACATATGCCATCATTATTATTATTCTCCAAGCTTTTTGACTCAGTGAAGCATGATCACCTGTGAGCCATTCTTTAGCTGTACTGCAAAGTTTGTTAACATCACCAAGTTGCTCCAGTTGGAAAAAACAGTAGAAGTTCTAAGTTCAAGGCTAATTCTTGGTACCCTTCATGATGACAAGTTAGCATCATGAAAGGGTTCATTCTTATAGTTTTTTTCTTTTAAACTACAACATTGTCTTTCTGACTGATGTGTTAAAACATATACAGCATGAGATTTACATGCAATATTGTTTAGATGGTGGACTCTTGAATATGCAGCAACTTCACACAAACAGAGAATAGGCACATACTCTTTCTTACCCTTGAGCTAATATTTGCAGATGTTTGCACAAGGGTGGCCAATATTCTTGGAAACACACGATTGTTCACTGAATGCTTTGCATGATATACTAATCACTTTGGATTGTTGGTCAGGAAAAGAATAGCCATGTTCTAATGCAAGACCAGATCCATAACAGCAGCTCCAGTGATAAAAGTTTTAAGTTGTTAAAAAAAATTATGCTAGCTGGGTGGCATGCCCTCACAAAATGCTATCATTTTCTCTACCGCAATGTTTGGTACAGTGCTTGACCCATAATCAATCAATTGAACAATTGATGGCATTTATTATAAAAATAATAATTATCGTATTTGTTAAGTACTTACTACGTGCCAAGCACTGTTCCAAGCACTGGGGAAGATACAAGGTAATCAGGTTGTCCCACATGGGGCTCACATTTTTAATCCCCATTTTACAGATAAGGTAACTGAGGCACAGAGAAGTTAAGTGACTTGCCCAAGGTCACACAGCAGACAAGTGGCGGAGGCTGGATTAAAATCCATATCCTCTGACTCCCAGCCCCATGCTCTTTCCACTAAGCCACACTGCTTATTGAATAATTATGATGGAAAGAGCATGGGCTTTAGACTCAGGGGTCATGGGTTCAAATCCCAGCACTGCCAATTGTCAGATGTGTGACTTTGGGCAAGTCACTTAACTTCTCTGGGCCTCAGTTACCTCATCTGCAAAATGGGGATTAAGACTGTGAGCCCCGTGTGGGACAACCTGATCACCTTGTAACCTCCCCAGTGCTTAGAACAGTGCTTTGCACATAGTAAGCACTTAATAAATGCCATTATTATTATTATGTACAGAGCACTGTACTAAATGCTTGGGAGAGTACAATGTAACAGAGTTGGCCAACATGTTTCCTGCCTACAATAAGCTTACAATTTACAGGGGCAGACAAAATAGTGGGACCTTAATAAATACAATAATAATAATAATAATACTTGTCATTATTATTAATATTGGGAATGTCTACTAATTCTCTTGTACTCTCCCAAGTACTTAGTACAGTGTTCTGTACATTGTAAGCATTTAGTAAATGCCATCGATTAATTGATGAGAGCATCACAAGACATGTTGACACAGCCAGTGTAGATTCAGTAAGCTGGAACATAAGCTCTTGAAGGGAAAGGAAGTTGAATGGAAAACAAAGGAAAACACCTTCGGTGCTGATGTTGTAACACTGTTGCTTTAGAGCAATGGACAACTTGACCAGTTCCACCTGTAAGTTCTGTGGTGGGATCACAGACACTGTCATGACGAGAGCAAAGATTAGCTAGGATTGGTTGGTCACCTTGTATGGAAAGATGATTAAAGGATTATTAATATAATATTTTATGGAGAGCATAGCACTGGACTATTGCTCTAAAGATTGCTAATGGACAAGGTACAAAGACATACAGTAGACCAATCTCAAAATTTGCTCCATTAAATGTCAGAGATGGATCTTTTTAGCATTCCTCCTATCATTTGACTATCACGTTGCTGCAACAAAAATGAAATGCAGTAAACTTCACATGCCCATTCTGCAGTGGTCCAGGAACCTCACGGCTTGGCCTCTAAATGCTTTTCTTTGCAGTTATAGTGATGGTGTTGAGGCTTGTCCATGGTTTACAATGGGAGACTCCATCATAGTTATTAGCAATTTGTTCTTAGGCTAGGTTCCATGCACATTCAAATGACATATTATAAATTACTTGTTATATTAATGTCCGTCTCCCCCTCTTGACCATTAAGCTCCTTATAGGCTGGGAATGTGTCTGCTAATTCTGTTGTATTTTACTTTCCCAAGTACTTACTGCAGTGTTCTGCACATACTAAGCACTCAAATAATAATAATAATGATAATAATGACATTTATTAAGCACTTACTATGTGCAAAGCACTGTTCTAAGCACTGGGGAGGATACAAAGTGATCAGGTTGTCCCATGGGGAACTCACAGTTTTAATCCCCATTTTACAGATGAGGTAATTGAGGCACAGAGAAGTTAAGTGACTTGCCCAAAGTCACACAGTTGACAATTGGTGGAGCCAGGATTCAAACCCATGACTTCTGACTCCAAAGCCCATGCTCTTTCCACTGAGCCACACTGGTTGATCAATGGAAGTGACCAATTAACACACTTTAGTTATGGTATTTATGAAGCACCATATGCTAAGCCATGAACTAAATGCCAGGGTATAAAGAAGACAAATGTAAAACAACTTCTGTTCCACAAGAGGCTCACAAGCCATGTGAGGGTAGGGAAGATTCCTTGTAGTATAAGAATACACTAGGAATACAGTGAATTACAAATTAACCAGTTAGTTTAAAGCAGCATGGTCTAGTAGCAAGAATATTGGCCTGCAAGTCGGAGCCATCTGGATTTCAATCCTGGCTTTGCCACTTGTCTGCTGTGTGACTGTGGGAAAATCACTTCACTTCTCTGGGCCTCAGTTACCTCATTTGTAAAATAGGGATTAGGACTGAGCCCCATATCTCTAGAGACAGGGACTGTGTCCAACATGATCAGCCTGTATCTTATCCCAGAGTTTAGTACAGTACCTGGAACAGAGCAAGGACTTAAGTGCTTTGCACATAGTAAGCGCTTAAAAAATGCCATCATCATCATCAATTACCACAGGGGAAAAAAAAAAAGAGAAAACACATACTTCTGGGGAGGTTGAAGTGCGGGGCACAAACCAGTGGTTCTTCACTATTCCAGGAAATAGTCCTCGAAACAATCAGCAATGGGTTTCCCAGCAAGCTAAAATTCCTAGAAGCAGGAATGGGAGTTCCATTCCATGGTGATCTGGGCTAGCTGTTGGCTGATTGGTTTATCGCCGCCACTGAAGCACATCCATTATATAAAAAAATTCACCTTGGAGTGAGAGGACAACTTCTCAATCTTGGCTGGAACCAGCCACATCAAATCTCACTGAGGTTTGCCTTCTTGCTCTAATGAACTGTTAAGCAGGGAGATACATCTTTGTTCACTTTGGACAATTTATCTTTTAAATTGACAAGTGGTTAGCATTTAAATTAAGATCCTTGTTATCTGCAGACCAGATTTTCAGATACTTTTCCTTGTGTTTTCTTTCTTCTTTTTCTGGAACAACACATTCAGTATATTTTAGGTAAAGGCGTAAAACATTTGTTCCTAAAAGATCATTCTGGGAAACCTTTTCATAAGAACAAAACTTTTAATGCAAGCCCTTCTAAACAATTAGACTGCTTAGTCATGCGACAACAACACTCAAGTGATAAGTGGCTGGTAAAATTAATGGAGAAAGCTTCTATTAAAATTATTACTCTATTGCCTAAATTGATGACAACATGTAATTTTCTTTTTTGTAGACCTCGCTATAATTTGCTTCATTTATTCACCGAGGAAAGTTTTATTTTTCTGTACTCACTGTAGCAGTTTCCAAAAAAAGTCTTCATCCATCATTTGTTAAACATTTTATAATGCTAGCTAAAAGAACATCTTCAACATGAAGAGAAAGTAAACAGATTAACTTTAGTTATGCTCTCTTCTCTGATGACCACTTCTTTAGTAATCCTGGTCAGATCTAACACAGCATACACAATACCCTCCTATTCATGCTAATTTGCTTTATGTTTCAGTATGCAGTAGCTTCTTAAATAGGTGTTTTCTGAGAACTAATGTTTTAAAGTAGAATTGCTAGACTTGTTCCAGACAGTGTGAAATCCTAGGTTTATGATCAAGACTCACTCCTCTCAAGAAGCTGTTCCAACAACATTTCAGGGCTCTGTTCCTTAAACACTTTGATACTCACCCCATTTCCACAGTACTTATGTAAATATCTTTATACTCTATTATTTCCCCTACCTTACAATTCATTTTAGTATCTGTCTCCCCTTGTAGAGCGTAAGCTTCTTATGGGGAATACTACCTCTATTGTATTGTACTTTCTCAGGCCCTTAGTACAGAGCTCTGCACATAGTGAATAGTATTTATTAATACTATTGATTGATTCATCACGTATCGAGGTACTTGAAAGTTTTGTAGGAGCTGATTTTCAGGGTCAAGATGATATTCTTACATATCTTTTCTCCCCATCCAGCACAGACAAAAATAACCGTCTCATACGTGATGTCACCCTGGTGACTCGGTGTCAGTGATCATGGAAGTCAGCATGGAAGTGACCAGGAAGTGGTACAGGATGAAGAATTTAGAGTTGACCTGAGTGACCAACCTCTTTGATAAAATCCCAGCAACTAAGAGCGAGTGCCAGTATTGTGAAGGATCCTGACTGTGACTTTGTCGTCTCTCCACAAAAATGGCAAAAAAAACAAAAGTATTTTTCTAATGCCTAATATTTTGTTCTTTTCCCAGTAGGAGTTTTGTAAGCATCAAAGATGACAATGATGATGATGCTGCAGCATGGCCTAGTGAAAAGGGAGTCAGAGGACCTGGGTCCTAACCCTGGCTCTGGCACATATCTGCTGTGTGACCTTGGACAAGTGACAATTTCTTGCTGCCTTAGTTTTCTCATCTGTGAAATGAGTATTAAATCCTACATCCTCCTCCTTACACTGTGAGCTCCACATGGGACAGGGACTGTGCCCAATCTGATTAATATTAATAATAATAATTATGGTATTTGTTAAGTGCTTACTATGTACCAGGCATTGTACTAAGCATGGCAGTGGCTAGAAGCAAATCGGGTTGGACATAGTCCCTGTCATGCGGAGGGCTCACAGTCTTAATCCCCATTTTCCAGATGAGGTAACTGAGGCCCAAAGAAGTGAAGTGACTTGCCCAAAGCCACACAGCAGACAAGTGGCGGAGCCAGGATCAGAACCCATGATTTTCTGACTCCCAAGCTCAGGCTTTATCCACTATGCCATACTGCATCTGTAAAATGAGGATTAACATTGTGAGCCCCACCTGAGACAAACTGATTACCTTATATCTAACCGAGTGGTTAGGACAATGCTTGGCAAATAGTAAGTGCTTAACAAGCACCATAATTTTTTATTAGTTATGACTACAACAGAGCTAATGTTCAAATTCCAACAACTGCCTACTCACCATGTTATACCAGAGGGTTAAGAGAAAGTCTAATCTTAAGAATCACAAGGTTCTTCTAATACAGTACCCATAGACAATTTAAACTCAAATTATCACCACATTACATGAATGATAGCCTCCCAACCTTGAATTTCTCATTTCATTAACTTAGAATCAATGAGAGTAGTGATGTAGCAAATTGGGCCATTGTAGAAGGTCAAAGAATAAAATTCCTTAATTATAAGAGGATGATTATTATTGTAACATATGAGTGGTAGGGAAAGAATGTCTCAAGACCAAGAGAATCTTCTAATGGTAGCCTGCAATTCCTTCTCATTAGAAAAGATGACAATCCAGAAAAAGCCTGGTTTGGAGTTTTCCAACCCAAAATCTCAATTTTCATTCATTCGAACATTCATTCAGTCGTATTTATTGAGCACTTACTGTTCATCTCATGGTTTATGTCACTGAGGATTACTTAAATGGAACACCCCTCCCACTTCCCCAGAGCAGAAGACATGAGATGCGGACATGCAAGAGGATGGAATGTGTTTGGACCTGTCCCTGAATGATGAAAGAATCACTATCTTCCCTAAATGTCAAAACCCCCAACAGTTTTTAAAGCAGAAGTGAACATCTTATTCAACCGCTTGCTGTTGAAGATTATACAGAGAAATTCCTTCACTAGCACAAGGTTTTTTTTTCTCCTAACCCCATCCAGCCATTTTACAATGTGCTCTTGCCATCTGGGGGACAAGGAAAGAGAACTGGGTTCAAGCCAACCCATCATGATTAAGAGAAAGCAACTCAGTACATGCCCTGATACAAAAAGTCCTATGTCATTAGGCAATTTGGATGTTGGCCGGGTGAAGAGGCAGGAATCTTCAGTAGAAACAATATCAACATATGAGAATTCATATTCAAGAACACACTGATCACCCCAAATGGAAAAGGAATGAGCAGAGCTTTCCCTTAAAATTTCCTGTCTTGAGAAATGTGCCTCCAAATAGCCAACTTTCACCAGAGAAAAAATAATGAGCTGTAACTTTGATGTACAGAATCACAAGGAAATAGAAACTTACCAAGCACAATTTGCCCCTGCACTCTGATTTGCATCCTTTATTCACCCCATCCTCAGCCCAACAGTACTTACGTATGTATATATAATTAATTTATATTAATGTCTGTCTCCCCTTCAAGACTGTAAACTCCTTGTGGGAAGGGAACATGTTTACCAACTCTATTATATTGTACTCTCTCAAGTGCTTAGTATAGTGCTCTGTACAGAGTATGGACTCGATAAATATAATTGATTGATTCCAGAATGCATCTGGAAATCAGACACTGTTTGGCAATGAAATCAGCAGTCGCCTAGAAATGAGAATGGTGCTTGTTGCATTGAGGCAGCCAGTTACAGAAAAGCACCATGGAATAGTGGCTAGAGCATGGGCCTGGGAATTAGAAGGTCGTGGGTTCTAATCCCAACTCCGACACTCTTCTACTGTGTGATCTTGAGCAAGTCACTTCACTTCTCTGTGCCTCAGTTACCTCGTCTGTAAAATGGAGATCAAGACTGTGTGCCCCGTATGGAACAGTAAGTTCACTGTGGGCAGGGAATGTGTGTTTATTGTTGTAATGTAATCTTCCAAGTGCTTAGTACAGTGCTGTAAACTCAAAAAGTGCTCAATAAATATGAATGAATGAATAAATGAATGACCGGGACCGTACCCAACTCAATTTGCTTGTATCCATCCCAGCGCTAATACAATGCCTGGTGCATAGAAAACACTTAAATATCACATTATTATTATTATTACTATTTCAGGGTCCATTTTCAGTACTGATGAAAAAGAGCCCACAGTTCTGCTCATCTTTAAAGCCTTTCTGAAATATCTCCTTCAGGAGGCCTTCCCGTGATTAATTTTTAATTAACCAAACACTGGTGTTTATTGAGCACTTACTATCCCTCTGCTTCTATTCCCTCATCTGCCATATTTATACATATCTTAAACGGCCTATTATTCAGGCAGTAATTCATATCACATATCCTTTTCCTTCATCATTCTCTAAGTTATTTTTAAGTGTGTATTTATTCCTGCTAAACTAAGATCTTTGAGGGAAGTATCTTGCATACTAATTCTATTGTACTTTCCAAGAGTGCTCTGCACACAGTAAGAGCTCAATAAATACGACTGAATGAATGTACCCTTCCATGATTTTAGTGCTGTTCTCTACATACAACAGGCACTTAAACAATTGTATTGAGTGCTTCCTATGTGCAGAGCACTGTACTAAGTGCTTGGTAGAATACAATATAACAGAGTTGGTAGGGACATTCCCTGCCCATAGTGAGCTTACAGTCTAGAAGATGAACTCACTGGATAATACTGACTGATTGGGGCATAGCTAGATCTAATGAAGGAGGTGAAGGCAGTGGCAGCTTGGAAGAAGTGACCCCAGGGGGGGAAGTTGGAGATTTGGGGGATGCAGGCAGTCTGGTACAGGAGAGATAATGTTTTGGGGGAGTATGCCCTACTGCTTGGTAGAGTACAATATAACAGAGTTGGTAGGGACATTCCCTGCCCATAGTGAGCTTACAGTCTAGAAGATGAACTCACTGGATAATACTGACTGAATGATTGGGGCATAGCTAGATCTAATGAAGGAGATGAAGGCAGTGTCAGCTTGGAAGAAATGACCCCAGGGGGAGAAGGTGGAGATCTGGGGGATGCAGGCAGTCTGGTACAGGAGAGATAATGTTTTGGGGGTGTATGCCCCACTGTCCTAGGTCCCTGACTCACTCTGTCCACTCTGTCCCCACTAGGGAGGTGATGACTACATCAGGGCTCAGGGAAAGGCTGGCAGGCGGTATCACGGTGGAAGTAGCGTGGCTAAGTGGAAAGAGCATGGGCCTTGGAGTCAGAGGTCATGGGTTCAAATCCTGCCTCCACCAACTGTCAGCTGTGTGACTTTGGACAAGTCACGTCACTTTTGCGCCTCAGTTACCTCATCTGTAAAATGGGGATTAAAACTGTGAGCCCCCCGGGGGACAATCTGATCACCTTGTAACCTCCCCAACACTGAGAACAGTGCTTTGCACACAGTAAGCACTTACCAAATGCCATCATTATTATTATTATTAGCAGCTAGAGCATGGGCCTGGCAGTCAGAAGGTCATGAGTTCTAACTGCATCTCTACCACTTGTCTGCTGCGTGACCTTGAGCAAGTCACTTCACTTCTCTGTGCCTCAGTTACCTCACCTGCAAAATGGGGACAGGACTGAGTCCAACTCCGTTCGCTCGTGTTCCCGCTGGTTCTTAGCACAGCGCTTGACATCATAGTAAGCACTTAACAAATGCCATTATTATTATTATTACTATATTTTGACTATGGCTACTGCTCCAGGAGAGCTGGGCTGGGAGGGAGGTGTGGTCCGGGGTTTGGCTGGGGGTGAGTAGGGAAGACCAGAAAACCAGCACTGGTGAAAAGAAGTCGAACAACCAGGACGTCTGCCTGTCTTTCCCCAACTCATCTGCCCACTGCTGCTGTAAGGTCAGGCCTGTGGCCGGGCTGGACTAGCGAGAGAAAATGCCGCAGCATCAGAGTTTTTGTTTTAGATCACGGGAAGCTCCAATGTGCCTCTGTGAGCCAGCAGAGTTCATGAAGAACAACCCAAGAACCTCCAGTGATTGTCCAGCCTCTTCTACATTAAAAAGAAACTCCACACAATTACCTTTAAAACCCTCAATCAGCTCACCCCTTCCTACCTTACCTGGTTGATTTTCTACTAAAATTAAGCCCAAATGCTTCACTCATCTAATGCCAACCGACTCACTGTATATTGATCTCACCAATCTGCACATGATAATTGATCAATAAATATGACTGTGATTGAAGAAACCTGGATTAATGAACATGTGCATTTTGTTGATCACACAGACACTTTCAGTCATTCATATTTATTAAATACTTACTGTGTGCAGAACACAGTACTAAGCGCTTTGTATTTTATTAATTGTTGTACTGTTAGGAGAATAGTCCTTTTGTTCTAGCCAAAATATATTGAAAAAAAAAGTGTGTGTGTGCGTGTGTGTGTGTACTGGCGTATGCATGTGTGTGTGACCTAGATTCAGATGGAACTTTATTTTGCATGATTGGAATTTTAAAGCTTAATTTAGGTTTCTAATTCTGTAGTAAGTAGATTAACCCTAATGTTGTACTTTAAACAAATCTTTCTGAAACTACATATATACTTATAAGATTGTAGAGAAAAATATTCGTATTTATGTATACTTCTGCCCCCAAATGAAGTTCCTGCTGATGAGATTTTATCAATGCATGTGGGTTTAGTTATTCTGATCAAAGTGTGGGTAGCAGCTCTTTTTGCTTAAGAGGCACTTTGAAGTTTGCTCCTGCATTCATTCATTCAATCGTATTTATTGAGCGCTCACTGTGTGCAGAGCACTGTACTAAGTGCTTGGGAAGTACCTGTTGATTTTATTACCAAGAGTGGCTGGAACCATTTTGTGTGTTCCTCTGTCAGGCTGGGCTTGACCAGACTAACCCCGTTGTCCCCATTGACCCGAGATGAGCACATCACAAGCACTGGTGCGGTCAGCAGATCGGTAGAGAAACCTTTGACTGATGTTGCTGATAGCCAGTGGAGGGCCCCAGAAATGGGGGGAGTGGTGTATTTCTGATAGCAAATAAAGATAATAATAACAATATAACAACAACTGTGGTATTTGTTAAGTGCTTATTATTTGCCAGGCACTGTATTAAGTGCTTGAGTGAATACAAGCAAATCAGATGGGGCACAATCCATGTTCCTCATGGGGCTCACCTGCTTCATCCCCATTTTACTGATGAGGTAACTGAGGCCTAGAGAAGTGAAGTGACTTGCCCAAGGCCACATAGCAAGCAACTCACCCTATCCCACCTAGATTACTACATCGGCCTCCTTGTTGAAAGTCCAACTTCCTGTCTCTCCCCCTTCAGTCCCTACAGCACTCCACTGCCCAGATTATCTTTCTACAAAAACGTTCGGCACATGTCACCCCCATATTAATAATAATAATAATGGTGGTATTTGTTAAGTGCTTACTATGTGAAAAGCACTGTTCTAAGCACTGGGGGATACAAGGTGATCAGATTGTCCCACATGGGGCTCACGGACTTAATTCCCATTTTACGGATGAGGTAACAGGCACAGAGTAGTTAAGTGACTTGCCTAAAGTCACACAACCAATATGAGGCAGAGCTGGGATTAGAACTCATGACGTCTGACTCCCAAGCCAGTGCTCTTTCTACTGAGCCCTGCTGCTTCTCTCCCTATCCTCAGAAATTTCCAGTGGTTGTCCATCAACCTCCATAACAAACAAAAACTCCTCACCATTGGCTTTGAAACACTCTGTCACCTTGCCCCCTCCTATTTCACCTCACTTCTCTCCTTCTACAATCCAGTCCACACACTTCACTCCTCTAGTGCCAATCTTGTCACTGTGCCCCAATCTCGCCTGTCTTGCCATTGACCTCTGGCCCATGTCCTGCTTCTGGGCTAGAATACCTTCCCCCTTCATGTTTGACAGATAATTACACGCAGGCAGACAGACACTCGTGAGTCCCCTCTGTACTGGAGCCTCTATCCCTTGATTTGAAGTTTAGGCCAAGCAGCTGAGGCCACGATAGGTCAGAGCAACTGCCCACAGTCAGTCTTCCCAGTGAGGGTCAGCTAGGACTGGAATGTTTTTCATCCTTGGAGGGAGCAGGGACCAAGAAATCCCCTGCAATTGTGATTGAGGGTGTTTCCTCCCTCTTCCATCTCCCTCTGGTTTATACCCCTGAATACAAAGTCAGCAGTGAAATGGGGGGCTGGGGGAGGGATGGAGCAGTGGGACATTTCTATTTTTCCTTCCAGTTGTGGTGGGGCATCATCCCAATAAGGAAATAAACACACACACACAGGTGCACGTATTAGAAATCTCCACTGGAAGGAAACATATTCACCTCTGCATTGCAGATATTTCTCACTTAGCTTTTCACCTAATCCCCCAATTGCCTCAATGCCAAACTCACTCTCCCCCTCTCTATTTTCTGTTTAATGAATCACCTCTGCTGCCCAAGAAATCTAAAAGATTTCTCACTGAGACAGAGTTAGGGGGCTTCAGCAGGGATTAGCACCTATTTGTGTTAATCACTACTCTCTTCAGTGGGATCATGGAACAGAATGAGGAAGAGAAAGTGGAGGTGGAGGCAGCAGATCTGGAGAAAAGTTTAGCTATTCTCTAATGCCACCCATTCTCTGCAATTCATTCATTCAATCATATTTATTGAGCGCTTACTGTGTGCAGAGCACTGTACTAAGCACTTGGAAAGTACAAGTTGGCATCATATAGAGACGGTCCCTACCCAACAACAGGCCCATAGTCTAGAAGAGGGAGACAGACAACAAAACAAAACATGTGGTCAGTGTCAAGTCATCACAATAAATAGAAGTAAAGCTAGAGGCACATCATTGACAAAATAGAATAGTAAATATGTACAAGCAGAATAGAGTAATAAATCTGTATAAACATATATACAGGTGCTGTGGGGAGGGGAAAGAAGCAGGGCGGGGGGGCTGGAGAGGGGGAGAGGAAAAAGGGGGCTCAGTCTGGGAAGGCCTCCTGGAGGAGGTGAGCTCTCAGTAAGGCTTTGAAGGGAGGAAGAGAGCTTGCTTGGTGGATATGTGGAGGGAGAAGGACAAGGCCCCATAAAAGAGCAGGCAACTGGCAAGGACTGGCTTGTGTTGACCATGTTAGAATGGGTACCATTTCTGTAGTGTTTCAAGAAGCACTCATGATGGTAAAAGAAGATATAATTTTGGAATTCAGCTAGCCCTCTTCTCCCCCACCCAAAGTCCCTAAGAACCATGGGCTTTAGTTCTTTTGCAACTCCCTGCAAAGAAATCTGGCCCTATCTTACGTCTTGATATTAAGTATTGCCTATGGTTATGTATTTCATTAGAATTATTTTGAAAGTCACTTATGACAACTGTGACAGTTCCATGTCTCTCATCAATAACAAATCAAAGAGTTCAAGGGTACTTTAATATGTTTCTGTACTTCAAAGTTACACCTCATAATTAGTTCTCTTCTTCAAAGTTACATCTCACAATTTGTTCTTGTCTCCTATTTCCTTCTGGATTGCCCTTGCACCCTTTATTCACCCCAATCTCAGGCCCATAGCACTTATTTATTTATTTACATTAATGTCTGTCTCCCCCTCTAGATTGTAAAGTCACTGTGTGCAGGGAACATATCTGCCAATTTTGTTATATTGTACTCTTCCAAGTGCTTAGTACAGAGCTCTGCACACAGTAAGAGCTCAATAAATACAACTGACTGATTGTAACAGGAAATCACTAAGGTAAGATAAGAGAGGGGGTGAGATGATAGGAGAGGGAGAGCTGAGTAAGAGGCAAGAGTAAACTCAATAAACCAAAAACCCATATCCTCAAACCACTATGCTCAAGTCATCCCTAAATTAAAAGCCATTTTTTGACAAACCATGCATTTTACAACTCAGTTTTTCTAATTTTCAATTTTCCCCCCAAGTACTTCAAGTTGGTTTTGGGTGACATCTACCCAGAGAAGAAAAGTTGACACTGATTTGCCTCTAGGATCCCCCAGTGACCTAGACTGCGTGATATCAGTAAATCTCTCCATTTCTGACTTTCTCAGTAGGCAGGAAGCTTACAAAGGTGCATCTCTAAGGTACCAAGTGAGAAAAGTAACTTGAACAGTATGAAGTGCTAAGCAACTTGATAAACAACACACAGATGATATAAAAACCCTTTAGGGCTTAAAAAATACCTCCTCTGGAGTCATTCATTTCTTCAACTCAGGCAGAGGTGTGAAAGCATTCTTCACAACTCTAATTATACAATCACACCATCAGCCATGCAGAATGAATTTGTCCTGTAACACCCTTCCCAGTTCACCTCTCTGGGGAGACTCACTCTGTGATGACTCAAGGCTAGACCTTGATTCTGGTACCAGAACATCAATCAGTCAATCAATCGTATTTATTGAGTGCTTACTGTGGGCAGAGCACTGTACTAAGCGCTTGGGAAGTACAAGTTGGCAACATTTGGAGACAGTCCCTACCCAACAGTGGGCTCACAGTCTAAAAGGGGGAGACAGAGAACAAAACCAAACATATTAACAAAATAAAATAAATAGAACAGATATGTACAAGTAAAATAGAGTAATAAATATGTACAAACATATGTACAGGTGCTGTGGGGAAGGGAAGGAGGTAATATGGGGGGGATGGAGAGGGGGACGAGGGGGAGAGGAAGGAAGGGGCTCAGTCTGGGAAGGCCTCCTGGAGGAGGTGAGCTCTCAGTAGGGCCTTGAAGGGAGGAAGAGAGCTAGCTTGGCGGATGGGCAGTGGGAGGGCATTCCAGGCCTCGGGGGGATGACGTGGGCCGGGGGTCGATGGCAGGACAGGTGGGAACGAGGCACGGTGAGGAGATTAGCAGCAGAGGAGTGGAGGGTGTGGGCTGGGCTGGAGAAGGAGAGAAGGGAGATGAGGTAGGAGGTGGCGAGGTGATGGACAGGCTTGAAGCCCAGGGTGAGGAGTTTCTGCCTGATGTGCAGATAGATTGGTAGCCACTGGAGATAGCCATTGGTAGCCACAGAACATCTCACTAAATGGAAACAGAAGCAATCTTGCAGGCTTTTTCTTTGGCTGCTGAGGGTTTTTCTTAATGGAGATAGAATGGTTTCTTATGTTGAGTACTGTTTTGCCTTCAGTGGTCTTAGTTCATTTCAGTACATCTTGCAAGAAATTTACACACCGTTGTCCAATTCACAAGAGCAGTTTCCCAAGTGCAAATGGACTTGGTCATTTTTTCTATTTCACCACTGGAACTTGGGTCCTAAGCAATATGGGCAGGGAACGTGTGGGCTGATTCTGTTGTACTCTCTCAAGTGCTTAGTACAGTGCACATAGTAGAAACAGTGTGGCTTAGTGGAAAGAGCGAGGGCTTGGGAGTCAGAGGTCGTGGGTTCTAATTCCGCCACCACTACATGTCAGCTGTGTGACTTTGGGCACATCATTTAGCTTCTCTGTGCCTCAGTTACCTCATCTGTAAATTGGGGATTAAGACTGAGCCCTTGCACCTACCCTAGTGCTTAGAACAATGCTTGGCACGTAGCGCTTAACAAATACCATTATTATTATTATTATTATAGTTAATGCTCAATAAATACAATTGATTGAAATGGGGAAGCCGGAATGTGGCCGAGCAGAAAGAGCACAGGACTGGGAGTTGGGAGACTGACATTTTCATTCATTCATTCTTATTTATTGAGCACTTACTGTGTGCAAAGCAATAAGCACTTGGGAGAGTACAATGCAACAATAAACAGTGACATTCTTGGCTCACAGTGAGTTTACAGTCCAAAGTTGGGGAGACAGACATCAGTGCAAATAAATAACATGCCTCTTATGTGACCTTGGGCAAGTCACTTAGCTTCTCAGTGACTCAGTTTTCCAAAATGTAAAACGGGGGTGAAATACCTGTTCTCGCTCTTTAGACTGTGAGCCCCATGTGGTGCAGGGACCATTTCTGATCTGATTAAATTGCATCTATCTAAGCACTTAGAACATAGCAAGCAGTAAACAAATACCTTAGTTACTATTGTTAGTCCAGAGTCTCCCCAGTCTCTGAGCAGTGATGTCACTGATTCTACACTGCCCCTGACTCCACTGACCATTTGAACCCAAGAAGGGTATTTTTATTTTTTTTAATTCTACTTTATTTTTAATGGTATCTTTAAGCACTTGTGAGGGATGGAACCCAGTGAAGTTACCTCATGAGACCCCAGGAGGGAAGGCAGAAGCTATCTCCCCGGGCCAGGCCGGATTACACCAGATACGACAAACCGGAAGGAGATAAAGGGAAATAAAACAGCCACATTGTAGGACCTGTTTACCGAAAAACTGGGTGCAGCAAACCGAAAAACAGGATGCAGGTTAAACCGCAAGGCCACTGTCAGCCTTATACGTGAGCGCGTGTTGGGTGCTAGCCGCCGCGATTAAATTGTACGCCCTAAGTATCCAGACAATGGAGAAAGGGGATAGTCGGTGGGAGGAAGAGGATGCGTTAGGGCTATGAAGATCGACTTCGTACAATCAACAAGCGCACTCCCCGGCTGATGCTGTTTGAGCGATGGGGGTAGTGCCCTTTCTCATGAGAAAGAATAAAGACTCTTTCTGATCCTGACTCGGACTCTGATTTGGTGGGTAGAGGGAGCTGCTATTCCACACACACTTTTTAAAGCACATTTTAAATGCTGGATAGATACAAGATAATCAAGAGAAAACAAAGTAGAGAAGCAACATGGCCTAGTGGATAGACTAAGGACCTGGGTTCTAAGACCGGCTCCATCACTTGTTGACTATGGGACCTTGGGCAAGTCACTTCATTTCTCTGGGCCTCAGTTACCTCAACCGTAAAATGCAAAATAAGAATGTGAGCCCCTTTTGGGACAGGGACTATGTCCCACCTGATTTTCATGAATCCACTCCACTCTTAGTACAATGCCTGGCACATAGTAAGAGCTACCAAAATTATTATTTCTATTATTATAATGAGGTTGGACACACACTATCTCACATGAGGCTCACAGCCTTAATCCCCTATTTTACTTGTACATATCTACTCTTTATTTTGTTAATGATGTGCATATAGCTTTAATTCTATTTGTTCTGACCATTGACACCTGTCTACGTTTTGTTTTGTTGTCTGTCTCCCCCTTCTAGACTGTGAGCCCATTGTTGGGTAGGGACCATCTCTTTGTTGCCAACTTGTACTTCCCAAGCGCTTAGTACAGTGCTCTGCACACAGTAAGCGTTCAATAAATATGATTGAATGAGTGAATGAATGCAGCTTTATATAAGGGTCAACATAGTAGAAAGGCTGTTGGGGGAAATGCCTGTCACTACTACTCACTGTCTTTAGAAGAGAGGGTAGAGACAGCCCGGGCAGTGGAGACCTTTTCTCTGAGGACGCTTGTGCTGATCTCTGTCTGTCCTCTTACCAAATGCCAAGGAAATTAATTAACTCATTCAATCATATTTATTAGTGAATGAATTAATTTCCTTGGTGTTAAGTATCTCACGGTAGGAGGAATTCTCAATACCCCTGGTTTGAGGGCTTAATGGTATCAGAGATCTCACTGCCCCTGGATTGAGGGCTTAATAGAAGCAAAATCCATTATGCTAATAAATGTTTTCCTCTCTCAGAGTCACACCTAGAAAGTTTCCAGTACTCTACCAGTTTCAACTATGGGAGAGAGAGTCAAGCAGAGGCATGTAATAATGATAATAATAATAATAATGATGGCATTTATTAAGCGCTTACTATGTGCAAAGCACTGTTCTAAGCACTGGGGAAGTTACAAGGTGATCAGATTGTCCCTCAGGGCGCTCACAGTCTTAATCCCCATTTTACAGTTGAGGTAACTGAGGCACAGAGAAGTTAAGTGACTTGCCCAAAGTCACACAGCTGACAATTGGCAGAGCGGGGATTTGAACCCATGACCTCTGACTCCAAAGCCCAGGCTCTTTCCACTGAGCCACGCTGCTTCTCTATTCCATGGCATATCTATTCCATTCCTAGCTTGAGCAGTGGCTATCAAATGGAAGGCAATCTGCTACAAATCAAAACACACCTATACTGGGCAGAAGTGGCATATGAGAGAGTCGAGGGTGGAGACTCAAGTTGGCTGCAGAAGAAGGCATTGGTAAACCACTTTCATATTTTTAACCAAGAAAACTCTATAGACACACTACCAGAATAATTGCAGATGGAGGTGGGTCATTCTGGGAAAGATGTTTCCATGGCGTTGCTATGGGTCTGAGATGACTTGACAGCATAAGACAAGGAAGACAAATAAATGGTTTCTTACTGTGATAGTGAATATTGTCGTTTATTCCGCCTACAGAGCTGAGTCACGAATCCCCTTGTTCCTAGTAGACCTTATTGGGATGTAGCAGGCAAACAAGCGACAGAGCTGGGATTAGAATCCAGATCCTCTGCCTCCTAGGCCTGTGGTCTTTGAGCTAGGCAACACTTCCTACCTTTTCCAGGTGGTGGAAGCGCTGTTGATAGTCGGGCAACTGATGATGGAATCTCCTGCCAAGAATGAAGAACAAGATTCAGTCTGGAGACCTCAGGATGTGCCCAGGGTAATTGATTGTAGCTGGCACAGCTCCTCTCACATTTTCCCTTCCCTACAGTCATGTTCTTTCCTTCCTGTTCATTGCCTTCTTCCACACAGAGGGCAGTGAGTGAGGGGACGGGCCAGGGTGTGCATGTTGCAAATGGCTGGCAGAGATCGTTTATAATCAGAAATGGGTGAGGCAAGATGGCTTTGCCACCCTGCACATGCTGCTCTGGTATGCTCCCACCCACACTCACCTGGAGGGAAGAATAGGGGCTGAGGGTGAGTCTAATCTCTTGGCCATGTGCCATGGGCACTCATGGTGGGCTCCCACTCCTGACCACCATTAGTGTGCTTAAGCAGCAGCGGAGAAGGAAGATAAGGAGGAAGAACAGCCTGAGAAGCAGCGCTGCCTAGCAGATAGAAACACAGGTCTGGGAGTTAGACGTTCCTGGGTTCTAATCCTGACTCCATCACTTGTCTGCTGTGTGATCTTGGGCAATTTATTTCATTCATTTAATCGATTATATTTATTGAGTGCTTACTGTGTGTGGAGAATGGTACTAAGTGCTTGGGAAAGTACAATCAATCGTATTTATTGAGCGCTTACTGTGTGCAGAGCACTGTACTATGTGCTTGGGAAGTACAAGTTGGCAACATATAGAAACAGTCCCTACCCAACAGCGGGCTCACAGTCTAAAAATATGGCACAATATGGCACTTCTCTGTGTCTCAGTTCCATTATCTGTAAAATGGGAATTAAGACTGTGAGTCACATGTGGGACAGGGACTGCGTCCAATCTAATTAGCTTGCAATAATGATAATAATTATGGCATTTGTTAAGCACTTAATATGTGCCAGGTACTGTTCATTCATTCAGTCGTATTTATTGAGCGCTTACTGTGTGCAGAGCACTGTACTAAGCGCTTGGGAAGTACAAGTTGGCAACATATAGAGACAGTCCCTACCCAACAACGGGCTCACAGTCTAGAAGTCTGGTCTACTGTTCTAAGAACTGGGGTGGACACAGACAAATCAGGTTGGACACAGTCCCTGTCTCACGTGGGGCTCTCAGTCTCATTTTACAGATAAGGAAACTGAGGCTCAGAGAAGTGAAGTGACTTGCCCAAGGTCACACAGCAGAAAAGTGGTGGAGCTAGGATTAGAACCCAGGTCCTTCTGAATTCCAGGCCTGTGCTCTATCCACCAGGCAACACTGCTTCTCTACTTGCATCTGCTTGTATCTACCCCTGCACCCAATTCATTGCCTGTCACATGGTAAGCACTTAAATACCATACAAATATAAAAAGAACACAACCAGATCTAACTTTCTTCCAAATATTTCTTTGCTTTCTCTCTCTCTCTCCTTTCTCCTTGTCTCCTCATCTGATCTTACCTAATTCCTGCTCTCACCCTCTGCTCCTCACCCAGCTCTGCTAGCAGGAATGGAATATGAACAGCTGGTACTTTCAAATAGCTATGGTTGCAACAACGTCATCTCATTTCACATTGCATGATGTCATGAGTCACGTGGGGGATGGGGGTTGAGGGGACACTGAATAATATGGCTTGGGGCACCAGCTGTTCAAGGCTTTCATTTGGTTTGGCTCTTCTATTCAAAAAGATTCCTGACCTCTGATCTCTACCTACCTATGACTTTGTGATCAATGAAGTACCTAACCTGAAACAGTGAGTAATTAAAGGTAAAAAATGAATAGAGATAAAAGAAATACTAATTTTCAAACAAATACACTTCCATTTTAACCTACCTCAAAGCAGTTTTTAGCCATCTTCATGGACATAAAATTCAGCTCTTTAAAAACTGTAATTTAAATACATTTAGAGATTCATGGATTTGAAAGTCAGACTGCCAGAATCAGCACAAAATTGCTTCACATAGCAGGGTGCCTTGACAGGGATTATCCCCTCGGGAATTATTGAATACTTCCTTTAACAAAATCCTTATGTCATTCCACTAAATATGTCTAAGCAATCCTGCTCATATACACCTCATCCAGTTTGCTATTTCCTTGATTCAGTGATAAGAAAGCCACATGAAAATGGCTATTTGCATGCTAGATCCCATCAAAATCCTCTGTGAGGGAGTCATGCTAGGATATGAAACTAATCTGGGAATGTAACAGATTCATAATTGGGCTCTTTCCTTTTAAATCCTGCCAGATATTTTTCCTGGACACATGATGTTCATAAGTTAAAAGAAGCGTCCTAGGAAAAGATTGGTTCTGAGTTTTAATCCACACTCCACCACATAACCTGCTGTGTGATCTTGAGCAAGCCACTTCTCTGTGCTTCAGTTCCCTTGTCTGATTGAGTGATTGAAGTATATGTTACAATTTATTTATATTAATCTTTGTCTCTAGACGATAAGCTCATTGTGGGCAGGGAACGTGTCTGTCTCCTCTGTTGTAATGTACTCTCCCAAGCTCTTAGTATGGGTGCTCTGCACACAATAGGTGCTCATAAGTATCACTGATGATGATGATGATGAAGTCCATTTTATCCTAACAGAGAACAGAAAGGTTGCCTTAGGTCTCAGGAATTTGAGCTGGACTCAAGAGAGCTAATATTAGGTAGGTGAGGTAGTAGCAATAGTATTTAAGTGCTTACTGTGTGCAGAACACTGTACTAAGTACTGTTAAAGTGTATACAGGTGGGAATTAGATATAGAACCTGAGTGGCCCAAGTCACCTGAAGAGTCACCTTTCTCCCTACCCTGCTGAGACCTCACCTCACAGATCCTAGGCACCGATATTTTCCATTTTAAAAATCCTCTATGTGGTAAAAATGACAATTCGACAGAAGCAAATGAATCATTATCCATAGACGAATATTTTTGGCCTCATACCTTGCATCTGTTCATTTGTTTTTTCCTTGTTATTCTCAACCTGTAGGTATAATTATTTCTTTCAGATTATACACACCCTTCTAAGCTTTCAACAGACCAGTGTAAAGTGATTCACACCCACACAGAAGTGGCTAATATATTTTTAAATAATTTAAATAAGACTATGAAGCAAATCAACAGACTGCTTAACTTTTATTAGTGTATACCAATTCTACTTGAGGATAAGCAAAGGTCTGGACAGCTTATTTGATTTGCTTTCCTTTTAACTTTTGTAGGAACTATTTTACATAAACGATGACTAATATGACTTGAAGAAAATGTAGCTGGGAAACTATAAGCACTTACTCCCACTTTTTAGATATTGCAGCAATTTTTTTTTTTTTAGTAAACACACTGGTCTATCAAACTCCTCCTGACTGTTAATCCTTACCCCAAAGAAAATCGACCAACTCAATAATAATAATAATAATAATAATAACAACAAAAATAATAAACTCCAGAAGTGATTGTCTGGGAAGCTATGTGCTACCATATGAGACAAGTCTAATTATAATTTGAACCCACACACATTCCCATCTGATCAAAATTGGGGCACTATGGACCATTCCGAGAAACTTTCAGATGAAGCTTCAAGGGGTTCATGGTAATAGCCAGAATCCATCAGTTCCATCTCCCAACTATCTCCACTGCCCTAAAGTGAATCTCAACACTTGGCAGAGCATGGTAAATGTATAAGATCCTGCCTCTACCCTTGGAGGATCTTAGCAATCCTAATGGGTTCCCTTGGCTGGTATATATCATAAGCATATCAGAAACAACAATGAAAATAATATTTATGGTCTTTGTTAAGTGTGTCCTATGGACCAAACACTTTACTAAACATGAGGATAGATTCTGGATAATTAGATTGTACACAGACCATGATCATAAGCCTTTCACAAGAAAATACCCAATTTATGAATCACCTTACTGTATCAGTGAAGCTGCTTTGTACCCTTCCACTCCCTTCTGCATCACACTGACTTGCTCCCTTTACTCACCCCTCCCTCAGCCCTACAGCACTAATGTACATATCTATACTTTATTTATATTAATGTCTGTTTCCCCTCTAAACTGTGAACTCATTTTGGGCAGGAAACATGCCTACCAACTCTCTGTACTCCCCCAAGCACTTAGTATGGTGCTCTGCATACAGTAAATGCTCAATAAATGCTATTGATCAATTTATTGATTCTCTGTGTGTGTTTGCTTGTCTGTCGTTTTGACTCATGGAAGTGTCACTATGACTGCAATCATAATAATTAGAGACATCATCATGGGCCTCATGAGGGTGGTCCGTACTAGATGATCCAATCCAGGGGCCCAACATCAGTGAAATGTGACTCTGACTGTCTGCCAAACAAGTATGGATCTATTCTCCCCAACTGCAATGGATAGATATTATCCCTCTATTCCTAGTGAATCCCAGGTAGCCACTGAGATTTCTCTCAGGAAGGTTAGTTCCTGCCATGACAAGTATCCCTATAGGAGGGGAACAGCTAACAGGGCTCTGCACACCAATAAGTGTTCAATTAATACCATTGGTTGATCAATCCCTGTGGCTTACTTATTGAAATTCCTATTTCTAAATCTCAGTTTGAATACAATTGTTGGGGTTTTTTTAATGGATTCGTTTGTTTCAATCTATGAGCCCGTTGTTGGGTAGGGACTGTCTCTATAAGTTGCTGACTTGTACTTCCCAAGTGTTTAGTACAGAGCTCTGCATACAGTAAGTGCTCAATAAATACAATTGAATGATCATACTAGTGGTAGCAGCACTCTTACTACTTTTACTACTACTAGTAGCTTTTAATGAAGGCCAACTTGGTGCAGTGCACTGTATTATGGGTTTGGGAAGTACAGAATAATGAGGTGACACATTTTCTGCCCAAACTCTAACGAGGTGAGACAAACATAAAAAGTTATCCCTGCATGTCTCAAAATGAATAAATTGACCAGATATATGTATATGTATGTCTGTGTATACATATATTTATACATGAATGCTAAGGAGGGTATAAAAAATTCATGACAAGGCATGGTATGCTGGGAAATTAATTGGGGACAGCTTTTGGAAGAAGTGGGATTTTCCGTGGGGTTTGAATGGGGGGGAGAGTTTAGTCTTTCTGAAATGAGGAGGGAGGGACTTCCAAGCCTGGAGAATAATGTGACTGAGGAGTTAGAAATGGGAGAGTTAAGAATGAGGTACAACTAGAAGGAATTCAAGAAGCAAATGCAGAACAATTTGCAGAGGAGGATAACTTTGAATACCCTGAAATAAATGGGTTAGCCTCAGTCAGTAACAGACTTGTGAAATTGGCTTAGTTTTAGCCCTCAGCAAACAGTATTAATTTTCTTGTGTTCCTGGAAAAATGTCTGTACTTAAAACTGAACATTTCTATCACCTAGTTTATATGCTTGACTTTTCTTTGTAAAGTATCATCAAGCATTCTTTGAGAGATGGTGAAATAGAATATGGAATCAATTCTCGGGGTCTCACCCAGCACACCCCAACTTCTAGAGGGCTGCTGCTGATACATCAGAGAGGATTTGGCCACTCTCCCCTCTTCTTTTATGTTCTAAAATGATGTCACTTCCCAAGTCTGGATCTTTTTTGTTGTTTATCCTCGAGCCCCTCCAGTTAAAATATAGCCAGCTACAATAGTTATATGGACAGCGTTATTAAACAATTCTTGAAAACATAACATGAAAAAGGAAATATAATTAGAACCACCTATGCCTAGATTAGGCAGTTAATAAAACCTTAAATTATAAGACCTGACCTCTGTGCTTCTGTTTCCTCATCTGTAAAACCAGGATTCAATGTCTGCTCTCCCTCCTACATAGATTGTGAGCCCCATGTGGGACAGAGACAGTTTTTGATCTGATGATCTTGGTTATCCCTACTAGAGTGCTTTCTACATAGTAAGGACTTAACACATACTGCACTTTTTCAGGGCTTAACCCCTCACCACCCACACACAATAATACAGGTAGATGAAAATGACGTGTATGGGCAGATTGATTTTTAGTGATGGAGTCTCCTGTCTTGACTGATCAATGAGCTTGAGTCCTAAGCCTCCAGTCAATCAATTTATCAATCAGTATTATTTATATAGTGCTTTCTCTGTGCAGAGCACTGAAATAAACCCTTGAGAGAATACAACAGAGTTAGCAGACACAAACCCAGTCCTCAAACAGATTACAATCTAATAGGGAAGACAGGTAATTAAGTAAAAAGTAGGTAAAGAGAAAGAGCAGGGTTTAAAGATACGTATATAAATGTTGTTAGTGGAGGAGTGGCTTGAGATGATGTAAGTATTTAAAATGTGAGTACCTAATAATAATAATCATCATCATTATGGTATTTGTTAAGCACTTACTATATGCCAAGCACTGTTCTAAGTGCTGGGGTAGACACAAGGTAATCAGTTTGTCACAAATAGGGCTCACAGTCTTAATCCTCATTTTCCAGATGAGGTAACTGAGGCACAGGGAAGTTAAGTGGCTTGTCCAAGGTCACACAGCAGACAAGTTGCTGAGCTGGCATTAGAACCCACATCCTCTGACTCCCAAGCCCATGCTCTTTCCATTAAGCTGTGCTGCTTCTCCAGAGACTCAAGAGCTGGGGAAAATAGGGTGGTGATTTGGAAATCTGATTATATTATTTAGTAGCTTTCTCAGGGACACTCATGTCTGTCATTCATGTTTCTGTTTGGACAATGACTAAATAGGTGGGCAGGAATGTCTCACACTGTGCAGTGTACATCATGCAGTCTTTGCCCACGTGAGCCAGTTCCAGGCAGAACCAACTGGGACCCGATGTGCAACAAATAAGGATGCATAATGAGGGGTAAAACACACTAGCAGAGTGGCCTAGTGGATAGGGCATGGGCCTGAGTGTCAGAAGGAACTGAGTTCTAATTCCGGCTCCACCACTTGTCTGCTGTGTGATTCCATTGAACATTTGTTCAGTGCTTACTGTGGGAAAGCACTGTACTAAGCCCTTGTGAGAGTACAATATAACAATTAACAGACACATTCCCTACTCATGAAAAGCTTGGACAAGTCACTTCATTCCTCAATGCATCAGTTATTTCGTCTGTAAAATGAGGATTAAGACTTTAAGCCCCATGTGGGACAGAAACTTTGTCCTACCCAATTTACTTGTATCCACCCCAGTACTTAGTACAGTGCCTGGCACATAGTAAGCACTTTAAAAAAACTACTTATATAGAAAGTGGGCCATCAGAACAAAGTCCGTTACAAAACGAGGACATTATAAGGAAGCATCACAGTACACACATATAGTACACAATTGACAATATATCAAGTTACCATATACACATCTATGTTTGAGTCATTGTTTTCCATTATATTACTCTCTATTTCATTCACAATAGCAACAGAGAAATAATATAGTCCTGGGCTTTTGTCACCACACATAGAAATGGGTACAAGTGAGTCATTCTGATGACCTTGTAATGAGAAAGAGAACACATTTTACATCCTCTTTTCCATTTCTGAAGAAAAGGGGGTAAAGAAACAGGTTAGGAACTTTTATGGAATGAAATTAATCTGTTTTATCAGACTACTAAGAAATTCCAAACTAAATTAAACTCACATTAGAATTGTCTGGGCTGTAATATAAAATACCTCTTTATAACACTGGAAATGCTAGCTATCAGACTAGAGATACCAAAGTAAAATGGAATGCCTAAATTATTAGTGCTACAAGGCAGGACTTCAATTAGTTTTCAATATAAATTAGGGGGAAAGAAAGTAGAATGGTAAAGAGCATTAAAATATATTGTGGGGTTATATTTAAGTAATTTTGAATTGTATTACAATATTGTGCTAATATTAACAGGAGCAGCATGGCTTATGGAAAGAACACAGGCCTGTGAGTCAGAGGACCTTGGTTCTAATTCTGACTCTGCCAATGTCTTGCTGGGTGATCTTAGATAAGTCACATAACTTCTCTGTGACTCAGTTCTCCTGTTCTCCTCCTACTTAGACTGTGAGCCCCAAGCATGACACTTGTATCTACCCCAGAACTTAGAACAGTGATTGACACATAGTAAGTATTTAAGTATTTTAGACTGTGAGCCCACTGTTGGGTAGGGACTGTCTCTATATGTTGCCAATTTGTACTTCCCAAGCGCTTAGTACAGTGCTCTGCACATAGTAAGTGCTCAATAAATACAATTGATGATGATGATGATGATGAACAATGACCATAAAAAAAGAAGAATTACAGTTTGCTAGTATGTATGCAAACACATTAATCCATTTAGAAATTATCAACTGATTTTCAATTATCTGAGCTTACGTATCAGTGGTGTCAAAATCTGACATTTTCAACTATGTCTCCAGTTTATACATTTATCACTAAATGTTAGGGTCTCAGTTGGTGGCTCATTGGAAAGAGTACGGGCTTTGGAGTCAGAGGTTATGGGTTCAAATTCCGGCTCCTCCAATTGTCAGCTGTGTGACTTTGGGCAAGTCACTTCACTTCTCTGGGCCTCAGTTACCTTCATCTGTAAAATGGGGATTAAGACTGTGAACCCCAAGTGGGACAACCTGATCACCTTGTATCCTCCCCAGCGCTTAGAACAGTGCTTTGCACATAGTAAGTGCTTAACAAATGCCATTATTATTATTTATTATTATCACTATAAAAATGGTTAGTTAAGTTATGGGATTATAATTTTTACACTTGTTTTCAGAAGAGAGAAATCAAACTCCCCTTTTTGTTAAGACCACCTTGCAATTAAGTAAAAAGAAAAAAATACAACTTTCTATTTTATCTGCCAATAGCCACTAAGGAAAAAAAAAACAATTAAAATGCTGTCAAAAGCAGAGTTTTGAAAATACTTAAATACTTATCATGCCATTATTGGAAATAGGAGTTTCAATGATCAAATATGTAAAATGACAAGGTTGTTTTTACAGTAGAAATCTCTTACTGTTAGTTTAAGTTAACTGGACTGTAGAGAATGGGATGGGAGAGTGGGACTGTAGAGGATGGGAGAATGTCCATATTTTCCAGATATGTGAAGAGTTATGCAAGGAGAAATCAATTTAGTACGTATCGCTTAAAGTACAAGTTTGTTTTTGATTGCATGTGTATACATATTCTGTTTCCATTCCGTAACTATCCAGTGATCTGAAACAATTGGCTAAAACGTGGGCTTCTCTACTGGACTCCACATTCTTTGAGAGTAGGACTGTGTCTACTAACTGTAGTGACCTCTCACAAGAGATGCAGCGTGGCTCAGTGGAAAGAGCATGGGCTTTGGAGTCAGAGATCATGGGTTCAAATTCTGGCTCCATAAATTGTCAGCTGTGTGACTTTGGGCAAGTCACTTAACTTCTCTGTGCCTCAGCTACCTCATCTGTAAAATGGGGATAAAGACTGTGAGCCCCCCATGAGACAACCTGATCACCTTGTAACCTCCCCAGTGCTTAGAACAGGGCTTTGCACATAGTAAGCGCTTAATAAGTGCCATCACTATTAAGTGCTTAGCACAGTGCTCTGCACACAGTAAGCACTTAATGAATACTGCATGGTTGATTGATTGAAAAGGAAATTTGAACTGACCTTGGTGCATTTGAAAAGCAGTTGTGGTCGGAACCTGGAGAGGCCTTGCCCAAGGACATCTCCAATCCAGGCTGACATTTCTTTCCTGTTGCTCACTTCTTAGCAGGAATTCCAGTTCTGGATTGTCAGTGCAGTGGTGGGGAGCTGGAGATGGATTCTGCCCTCTCCAGAGCAATAAAGCATAATGCTAAGTCATTTTAGTCCTGACATACTGTTGGGTGATATCACAGGGACACATCCACCCCCTATCAATCATTTGATGGTCTTTATTGAGCACTTTCTGTGTACAGAAAACTGAATTAGGGTGCATAATCCCTGACAAGGAGTTTATAGACTAGAGTCAGAGACAAGTATTAAAAGAAATTAGAAGTGGATGTTTATAGAAGTGCTGTGGGGCTTGGGTTACAGACCCAAGTGCATAGGTGACGCAGAAGGGAGGATAAATTTTGGAAGTGAGGCAGAAAGGAGGACAAATAATGGGACAATTTGCTAAGTGGAAATTTTGTAGGGACCTTAAACATCAAAGGCATCAGACAACAACCCTGAGGCTTCTTTCAGAATATGGCTGGATCCCTGAGCAGTCAATGCCCATGTTAATAGTCCAGAAAAGATGAAGGGGAAGGGACAAAAGTGTTAGCTCTTTCAGCATTTTGTTAGGGGCCAATAGGAAAATGATTCATCAGAGTAAAATATAAATGCTCATATTCTAAATTATTTTGTTATATAAAAATTAAAAATGTTGTAGTCTTATGTGAGCTAGTCAAAAAGCCAAAGTGATTTTGGTACTTGAATTAAATTTCCTGAGTTTATGCAAAAATTTCCTCCAGATTGCACAAATAGCAGTTCTAGACACAAAGATTATTACATGGTCAGATTGAAATGCAATATGACCTTAATTGGCCTTATTTAACCTTATGGCTGGGACTTTTTCCAGAAGCCAAAGAGAAGAATAGACTTTGTTTTTTCCCTAAAATAAGAGCAGTGGAGAAAATTAAAGCAATTAAAAGTGCTTTTTTTCCCACCAGTTCCTTTTATATTCCTCCTGCCCTAGTATTCTTGATAGTCTCCAGACAGAAATGACAGACAAAAAATAGTCCAGGTGGAAAGACTGGATGATTGAAAACTTGCACAGAAGAACTGGGTAGAGGGCTGGAGATTTGATTAGCACAATTAGCACTCTCTCTTTCCTATTAAGTAGATATCTAGCTTCTGAAGAAAGACACCAAATTTCTCATAAACATCCAA
The DNA here is from genome assembly GCF_015852505.1 of Tachyglossus aculeatus. Taxonomy (NCBI): domain Eukaryota; kingdom Metazoa; phylum Chordata; class Mammalia; order Monotremata; family Tachyglossidae; genus Tachyglossus; species Tachyglossus aculeatus. Next base: position 27,896,705 of record NC_052079.1, on the reverse strand, counting down.
GTATTTGATGGTTTGCCAGATCGTTTCCAAACAAGAATTATTCAAGCAACTACTCAGAGCAGGGATATTCTGGATATTAGGGATGTATGGAAAGGAGAAGCCTGGGTAATGTAATGCAAAGTGAATTGAAAAATCTCTGATTATCTGTTCTTTGTGGGAGCTTGTGATAACCATCAGTCTTTTCCTCAAGTCTGCAGCATTCTTCTGAATTTTTCCTATTTCATTTGCACACCAATCTGTGATGACTGCATTCTGAAATACAAATTCTAGACAAAAACAAAAATCAATGCAAAGGGCTGAGAGATAAATTGTATTTGCATTCCATTGCTAGGAGAGAAGTGTAATTCAACTCAAAAGCAAAGTTTGATGAATTTAAGAATTGCTCATGCTAGAATGAATTGAAAGGCCTTGAATGATAGAGTATGGGGACAGTTCCATGGGTTTGAGGATCAACATTGTTCCCACAGTTTTAGAAGCTGGACCCTCAGCCTCACTCTAACAAGACTTCAATCAATCAATCAATCACTGGTGTTTAATGAGAGCTCTCTATATGCACAGCATTATAACAAGGGCTTGGGAGAGTAAAATAGAGTTGGTAGACATTATCCCTGGTCTCAAGGGGCCTCTGGGGGAGACAAACATTAAAATAAATTATAGATGAGGGGCAAACAGAATATAAGTATATGTAATCAGAATGGTTGCAGATGGAGTTCGGGGTTTCTGGGAGAGATGTGGTCTTAGCATCACTATGGTTCAGAGACGACTCAGTTTAAGACAATAACATAAGTACTGTGGGTGAGAGGGGAGGGTGGAATTATCAAAATGCTTAGTGGGTTCAGGCTCAAGGGTTGGAATGACACAGAAAGGAGGGGGGATAGGGTGGGGAGATACAATGTTGGTTAGGGAATTCTTCCTGGAGGAGATATGATTTTAGGAGGGATTTTGAAGATGGAGAGAGCAGTGGTCTCTCACATATGAAAGCAGAAGCAGTTTCAGGCAGGAGGGAAACATAAGCAAGGGGCCAGTGGTGAGAGAGAAGAGAACAGGACACAGTGTTTAGGGTGGTATTAGAGGAGCAAAGTGGGTTGCAGTGGGAGAGAAGCAAGGTTAGGCAGCGGGAAGGAGCCAACTGAGACCTTAAAGCCTATAGTGAGGAAATGGATGGACAGCCACTGGAGGTTTCCGAGGAGTGGAAAGATGTGCTCAGAACAATTTTTTTTAAGTGATATTGGCAGCAGAATGAAGTAGGGAACAGAGTGGGAAGAGGATGGAGGCAGGGAGGTCAGCAAATAGTATGAGGCAGTAATAACAATGATAATGGTATTTGTTCCGCCCTTTCCTCTCCATCCAAACCGCTACCCTGCTAGTTCAAGCTCTCATCCTATCCCGTCTGGACTACTGCATCAGCCTTCTTTCTGATCTCCCATCCTCGTGTCTCTTCCCACTTCAATCCATACTTCATGCTGCTGCCCAGATTGTCTTTGTCCAGAAACGCTCAGGGCTTGTTACTCCCCTCCTCAAAAATCTCCAGTGGCTACCAATCAATCTGCGCATCAGGCAGAAACTCCTCACCCTCGGCTTCAAGGCTCTCCATCACCTCGCCCCCTCCTACCTCACCTCCCTTCTCTCCTTCTACAGCCCAGCCCGCACCCTCCGCTCCTCTGCCGCTAATCTCCTCACTGTGCCTCGTTCTCGCCTGTCCCGCCATGGACCCCCAGCCCACGTCCTCCCCCGGGCCTGGAATGCCCTCCCTCTTCTCATCCATCAAGCTAGCTCTCTTCCTCCCTTCAAGGTCCTACTGAGAGCTCATCTCCTCCAGGAGGCCTTCCCAGACTGAGCCCCTTCCTTCCTCTCCCCCTCGTCCCCCTCTCCACCCCCCCCATCTTACCTCCTTCCCTTCCCCACAGCACCTGTATATATGTTTGTACATATTTATTACTCTATTTATTTATTTATTTTACTTGTACCTATCTATTCTATTTATTTTATTTTGTTAGTATGTTTGGTTTTGTTCTCTGTCTTCCCCTTCTAGACTGTGAGCCCACTGTTGGGTAGGGACTGTCTCTATATGTTGCCAGCTTGTACTTCCCAAGCGCTTAGTACAGTGCTCTGCACACAGTAAGCACTCAATAAATACGATTGATTGATTGATTGTTAAGCACTTACTATGTGCCAGGCACTGTACTGAGGCACTGGGGTGGATACAGGCAAATCGGGTTGGACACAGTCCCTGTCCCACATGGGGTTCACAGTCTAAATCTCTATATTTACAGATAAGGTAACTGAGGCACAGAGAGGTGATTTTCCCAAGGTCACACAGCAGACAAGTGGCGGGGCAGGGATTAGAACCCATGACCTTTGGACTCCCAGTCCCGGGCTCTATCCAGGATATGACAAGTGCCTGAACTGCATGATAGCAGTTCAAATTGAGTGGAAAGGGAAGATTTTAGTGATATTGTGAAAGTAAAACTAAGAAAATTCAGTGACAGACTGAATATGTGGGTTGAATGAGAGAGAGTAGTCAAGGACAATTCCAAAGTTGTGGGACCAGTCAGGGGTTGAAAAGACTTAAGAAGATGTCTTTCTTGACTGTTAGTTCTTAAAGAATTTATCCTCTCACAATCCACTCCTAAGTTCCACTCACGACTAAGATCTAAGAGAAGTAGCATGGTCCAGTGGATAGATCAGTGGCCTGGAAATCAGAAGGACCTGGGTTCCAGTCCTGGCTCCACCACTTGTCTGCTGTGTGATCTTGGCCAAGTCACTAAACTTCTCTATACCTCAGTTCCCTCATGGGTAATCAATAAATCGTATTTATTGAGCGCTTACTGTGTGCGGAGCACTGTACTAAGCACTTGGGATGTACAAGTTGGCAACATATAGAGATGGTCCCTACCCAACAGTGGGCTCACAGTCTAGAAGGGGGAGACAGAGAACAAAACAAAACATATTAACAAAATAAAATAAATAGAATAGATATATACAAGTAAAATAAATAAATGGACTAATAAATACATACAAACATATATACAGGTGCTGTGGGGAAGGGAAAGAGGTAAAGCGGGGGGGTGGAGAGGGGGATGAGGGGGAGAGAAAGGAGGGGGCTCAGTCTGGGAAGGCCTCCTGGAGGAGGTGAGCTCTCAGTAGGGCCTTGAAGGCAGGAAGGGAGGAAGCTTGGCGGATGTGGGGAGGGAGGGCATTCCAGGCCAGGGGGATGACGTGGGCCGGGGGTCGACTGTGGGACAGGTGAGAACGAGGCATGGTGAGAAGATTAGCAGCAGAGGAGCGGAGGGTGTGGGCTCGGCTGTAGAAGGAGAGAAGGGAGGTGAGGTAGGAGGGGGCGAGGTGATGGAGAGCCTTGAAGCCGAGGATGAGAAGTTTCTGCCTGTTGTGCAGGTTGATTGGTAGCCACTGGAGATTTTTGAGGAGGGGAGTGGAGAGAAGGGAGGTGAGGTAGGAGGGGGCGAGGTGATGGAGAGCCTTGAAGCCGAGGGTGAGAAGTTTCTGCCTGATGCGCAGGTTGATTGGTAGCCACTGGAGATTTTTGAGGAAGGGAGTGGAGAGAAGGGAGGTGAGGTAGGAGGGGGCGAGGTGATGGAGAGCCTTGAAGCCGAGGGTGAGAAGTTTCTGCCTGATGCACAGGTTGATTGGTAGCCACGGGAGATTTTTGAGGAGGGGAGTAACATGCCCAGAGCGTTTCTGGACAAAGACAATCTGGGCAGTGGTGTGAAGTATGGATTGAAGTGGGGAGAGACAAGAGGATGGGAGATCAGAGAGGAGGCTGATACAGTAGTCCAGATGGGATAGGATGAGAGCTTGAATGAGCAGGGTAGCAGTTTGGATGGAGAGGAAAGGGTGGATCTTGGCAATGTTGTGGAGCTGAGACCGGCAGGTTTTGGTGACAGCTTGGATGTGAGGGGTGAACGAGGGAGCGGAGTCGAGGATAACACCAAGTTTGCGGGCCTGTGAGACAGGAAGTATGGTAGCGCCATCAACAGTGACGGGAAAGTCAGGGAGAGGGTAGGGTTTGGGAGGGAAGACAAGGAGTTCAGTCTTGGACATGTTGAGTTTTAGGTGGCGGGCAAACATCCAGATGGAGATGTCCTGAAGGCAGGAGGAGAGAGCAGGGGCAGAGATGTAGATTTGGGTGTCATCAGCATAGAGAAGATAGTTGAAGCCGTGGGAGCGAATGAGGTCACCAAGGGAGTGAGTGTAGAATGGATTTCGACTGTGAGCCCCTTGTGGGACAGGAACTGTGTCCAACCTAACTAGCTTGTATCTACCTCAATTCTTTTCCCTCTCAGGGTCACACCTGGAGAGCTTCCAGTAATCTACCAGTCTCAGCTATGGGAGGGAGAGTCAAGCAGAGGCCTACCTATTCCATTCCTAGCTTGGGCAGTGGCTAGCGAGTGGATGGCAATCTGCTACAAGTCAAAACTCACCCTTGCTGGGCAGCAGTGGCCTGGGAGAAAGTTGAGGACAGAGACTCGAGTTGACTGCGCAGAAGGAGGCAATGTTAAACCACTTCATATTTTTACCAAGAAAACTCTATGGCTACACTTCCAGAATGACTGCAGGTGGAGAGCAGGGTGTTGTGGGAGAGATGTGTCTGTGGTGTTGCTATGGGTTGGAAATGACTTGACGGCATAAAACGAAACCCCAGCGCTTAGAGCAGTGCCTGACACATAATAAAGCACTTAACAAATACCATTAAAAATCCTAGTCATCTTTTTACCTCCCCTCCCACATAAAATGAAAAATTGTCATCAATAAGGTGGACTGTCTAAATTCAAAACTATTATCCAGCATTCTTCCTTTAATCTCTGATATTCTCCCCCTCTAGAAGGTAAGATCCTTGTGGACAGGGAACAAATCTACCAACTCTGCTACATTGTACTTGCCCAAGCTCTTAGTACAGTACTCATCACACAGTGAGAAGTCAATAAGAAGCAGTGTGGCTCAATGGAAAGAGCCCGCGCTTTGGAGTCAGAGGTCATGGGTTCAAATCCCAGCTCTGCCACTTAGCTGTGTGACCTGGGCAAGTCACTTAACTTCTCTGAGCCTCATTTCCCTCATCTATAAAATGGGGATGAAGACTGTGAGCCCCATGTTGGACAACCTGATCACCTTGTAACTTCCCCAGTGCTTAGAACATCGCTTTGCACATAGTAAGCACTTAATAAATGCCATAAAAAAAATAAGAGAAGCAGCGTGGCTCAGTGGAAAGAGCCCGGGCTTGGGAGTCAGAGCTCATTGATTTGAATCCCGGCTCCACCAATTGTTAACTGTGTGACTTCAGGCAAGTCACTTAACTTCTCTGTGCCTCAGTTACCTCATCTGCAAAATAGGGATTAAGACTGTGAGCCCCACATGGGACAACCTGATCACTTTATATCCTCCCCAGTGCTTAGTATAGTGCTTTGCACATAGTGCTTAACAAATACCATCATTATTATTATTAATAAATACCATTGATTGATTAATCAATTGATTTTACCAAGTAACCAAAGCACCTAGTGCACTGTAGTCCTCCATAAATACTTGTAACTGGAGATGGTTTCCAATTAGCAAAGGAGAGTGGCATAATGGAAAGAGAGCAGAAATGAAATTGAGACCTCCACTTGTGCTGCTTGGTGACCTTCGGGCAGGTAGCTTCACTACTTTGTGCCTCAGTTTCCTTGGTTATAAAATGGCGATTAAATGCTTCTTATGCATCTTAGACTCTGAGCTCCATATGCATCTTGTCTGGTTTTATTGTATCCACCCTGTTGAATTATTTGTACATCATTTTATTTTCCTGTCTCCCTCATTATATTGTAAGCTGTTTGAAGGTAGGCACCTTAATAATGATGCTATTTGTTAAATGCCTACTATGTTTGTAGCAGTGTTCCAAGTACTGAGTAAATACAAGCTAAACAGGTTGGACACAGTCCATGTGCCACATGAGGTTTATAGTCTTAATCCCCATTTGAAATATCAAGTAACTGAGGCACAGAGAAGTGGCTTGCCCAAGGTCACATAGGAGACAAGGGGCAGAAACGGTATTAGAACCCAGGTCCTTCGGACTCTCAGACCCTTGTTCTATCAACTCAGCCATGATGCTTCCTTTGTCTTTTGCTTCTATTGTACATCCCCAAGTGTTTAGTATGGGACTTCATACATAAGAGATAATCAATCCTTTGGATTGATTAATTGGCTGAGTGGTTTGAGAATAAGAAAAGAACAGCCACAGCATCTTCAAACATGGAAGAGAGAAATGGAATGCGAGATGCTGTTAAAGAATCTTGATATGCAAAATCCCTCCCAATTTTCCCTTTGGACTTGTTCTCTCACTCTCATTAAATTCTAGATTTATAACTCAGAAAGTAATTATGTGCAATGTTACCAGTTTATCCCAAGGATACTTGGATTACCACAAGGATACCATGCACACAGTAGATGCTCAATAAATGTCGGGGAGGGGAGATTGAAAGGAGAGCTAGAGGAAAAGTGGAAAGGGAGGTTAGTTAATGAATAACTATGTCATGTAAGGTAAAGTGGATTTTTTTTCCACTTTTGGCAATTCTGTAATTTATTATAACCATAATTTCTCATAGCCATTTTTTATTTATTCATATTAATGTCTGTATCTCCCTCTAGACTGTAAGCTCACTGTGGGCAGAGAATGTGTCTACTGAATGTTTGCCAACTCTGTTGTATTGTTCTTTCCCAAGCACTTAGAATAGAGTTGGGCGTACAGTAAGTGCTCAATATGAGCAGCAGCATGGCTCAATGGAAAGAGCACGGGCTTGGGAGTCAGAGGTCATGGGTTCAAATCCTGGCTCCACCAATTATCAGCTGTGTGACCTTGAGCAAGTCACTTAAGTGCTCTGTGCCTGTTACCACATCTGTAAAATGGGGATTAAGACTGTGAGCCCCACGTGGGACAACCTGATCACCTTGTATCCTCCCCAGCGCTTAGAACAGTGCTTTGCATATATTAAATGCTTAACAATTGCCATCATTATTAATAAGCAAAATTGATTGATTGAACTATTTCAGGGAGATCACTTTCATAGCATCATTTATGCAAACTCTTTGTTCATATCTACATAAACTATAAAAATTGGTCTTAAAGTCATTTTTAAAATGAATTACCTTCCTTTCATCATCATCATAATCATTTCTTCATTATCATTTATTAAGCATGATCACGTGCGAGACAACAACCTGAACTGTGAGAAGATAGATAGAAGACAGTTCTGAGTCCACCAGGGGCCCACAGATTCAACTTAAAAGTGAGAACAAAGCTCATAACATCAAATAAACTGGACAATATTCAATGACTGAAATTTCACCAGCAGAACATTTGCCAGTTCATTGCTGCTTGGAGGTGATTGGAATTCTGGTTCGATGCCTACTTACCATTCTAGATTGAATGAACCCAAATGACCAAATTGATCAATTCCTTACCAATGGTCAAAATCTATGGCTATATAGTCATCTTCTGCTCTTAGAGGCCCAGCTTGATTCTCAAAGTGTTAGACCTTGATTGTCCTCCATCAGGCATCATCTCCCTGAAATCTCCCCTGCTCCTTTCCAATTACTCTCTCCTCAAGCCTCTTCTTCAACTCTCCATCTTTCCCAGCAGTATCTCAAGTGGAGATCTCCTGCTTTCCCTCGGAATACACCCCTCCACCTGGACATCTGACCCCATCCCTTCGCACCTTATCACAACTCTTGCCCCCTTCCTTCTTCCCTCCCTAACAACCATATTCTATTGTTCGTTCTCCAATGGCTTCTTCCCCACTACTTTCAAACATGCCCAAGTCTTCCCTATTCTAAAATAACATTCCTTTGACCTCATGGCTCCCTCCAGTTACCACCCCAAACTCCTCCTACCATTCCTCTTCCAACTCTTTGAGTGAGGTGTCTACACCTTCTGCCTCCACTTCCTCTCCTCCAGTTCTCTCCTTGACCTCCCTCCAACCTGGCTCCTGCTCCCTTCACTCCACAGAAACTGCCCTCTCAAAGATCACCTTCTTGTCAGAACTAACAGCTTTCATCCCACCATAAACCTCATCGACCTCTGAGCTGCGTTTGACTCTGTGGACTACCCCCTTCTCCTGGAAATAGTTTCCAAACTAGGCTTCACTGACACTGTCCACTTCTGGTTCTCCTATCTCTTTGCCAGCTCATTCTCAGTTTCTTTTGTGGGCTCTTCCTCTGCCTCCCATGCCCTAACTGTGGGGTCCTTCAAGACTCAGTTCTGGGTCCCCTTCTATTCTCTGTCTACACCCAATCCCTTGGAGAACTCAATCACTCTAATGGCTTCAACAACCATTTCTTGGTAGATGATTCCCAAATCTACATCTCCAGCCTGATTTTTCTCCTTCTCTGCAGTCTTGCATTTCTTCCTGCCATCAGTACATCTGTACTTGGATGTCGTTCAATCATATTTATTGCACACTTACTGTGTGCAAAGCACCATACTAAACTCTTGGGAGAGTACAGTACAATAAAAGGACACATTCCCTGACCACGAAGAGCTTACAGTCCTACTAACACCTACAACCTAACTTGTCCAAAAGAGAAGTCCACAAATTCCCACCTAAACTCTGTCTTCCCCTTGACTTTTCCATCACCATCCTCTCTGTCTCTTAAGCCCATATTCTTGGTATTATTCCCAAATCATCTCTTTCTTTTCACCACATATTCAATCTGTCACCAAATCCTGTCTGTTCAACCTTCACAAGATCACTAAAATCCACCCATTGCACTGCATCCAAACTACTACCATGTTGATCCAAGCACTTATCCTACCCCACCTTGATTACTGCAGCAGCTTTCTTGTTGAACACCCTGCCTCCTGTCTCTTCCCAACTCCAGTTCATACTTCACTCTGATGTCCAGACAATTTTTCTACAAAAACGTTCAGTCCATGTTTCCATACTCAAGAGCCACCAGTGGTTGCTCATCCACCTTTGCATCAAACACAAACTCCTTACAAGAAGGTTTAAAACACTCAATCACCTTGCTGCTTTCCTACTATAATCTGAACTACACACTTCACATATCTAATGCTAGCCTACTCACTGTATCTTGATCTTGTCTATCTCACCTCCAACGACTTGCCCACAATCTGCATCTGGCCCAGAATGCCCTCCCTCTACATATCTGTTCAATAATCACTCTCCTCAATTTCAAAACCTTAAAAGCACACCTCCTCCAAGAGATCTTCCCTTACTAACCCCTCAGTTGCCCCTTCCTCACTTCCTTCTGCATCATGCCTGCACTTGCACTGTCATTCATTTATTCATTCAATCAATCATATTTATTGATCACTTACTGTGTGCAGAGCACTGTACTAAATGCTTGGAAAGTACAATTCGACAACAGAACAAAACACTATTTATTCACCCTTTTCTCATCCCCATAGCACTTCTATATAACACCATAATTTCTTTATTTATATTAATGACTGTCTCCCCCTCATAAACTGTAAACACACTGTGAGCAGGGAACATATCTTCCAACTCCATTGTATTGTACACCCCCACCCCCCACCCCCCAACCAAGTGCTTAGTACAGTCTTCTGCACACAGGAAAGGCTCAATAAATATGACTGATTGATTAACTGATTTTTTAGGAAAGTGTGAGGGACACTGACACTCAGGCCTAAAGGACTCCTTGGACTTGCAAGTCTCAGGTATGGGAGACTTGAGGACAAGTAATGCTTGGCTCATTCTTGCCATCCATTTTCCTGGACTCTCATCCACTCATGACAATAGCTATGGGAAAACACAACCTTAATTCTATTTACAGGATACCTCTGCATCTATTGTTAACTCTTGAGCTGGTAAAGCAGTAGGCAACAAATTCAAACCTTTCCATGACAGGAAGTATACCCAAGACATGATAACACTTTTAAAGGGACAGACTGCCTAAGGCCAAACCAGAGCCACTTCTAATGAGAAGGCCTTCTTTATGAGTAGGAAATACTACACAGCACCACATGTCTATATTCAGAGTGGATGCAGTGGAAACCAAAAGTTGGTCTGGAATTTTAACCATCTCCCCCATTATACTGTAAGCTCCTTGCAGGCAGGGATCATGTTTACCCTCTCAAAAGTCACCAATGACCTCCTGCTTGCCAAATCCAATGGCTCATACTCTATCCTAATCCTCCTCGACCTCTCAGCTGCCTTCGACACTGTGGACCACCCCCTTCTCCTCAACATGCTATCCAACCTTGGCTTCACAGTCTCTGTCCTCTCCTGGTTCTCCTCATCTCTCCGGTCATTCATTCTCAGTCTCTTTTGCAGGCTCCTCCTCCCCCTCCCATCCCCTTACTGTAGGGGTTCCTCAAGGTTCAGTTCTTGGTCCCCTTCTGTTCTCGATCTACACTCACTCCCTTGGTGACCTCATTCGCTCCCATGGCTTCAACTATCATCTCTACGCTGATGACACCCAAATCTACATCTCTGCCCCTGCTCTCTCTCCCTCCCCCCAGGCTCGTAATCTCCTCCTGATTTCAGGACATCTCCATCTGGATGTCTGCCCACCACCTAAAACTCAACATGTCCAAGACTGAACTCCTTGTCTTCCCTCCCAATCCCTGCCTGCTCCTTGACTTTCCCATCACTGTTAATGGCACTACCGTCCTTCCCGTCTCACAAGCCTGCAACCTTGGTGTCATCCTCGACTCCGGTCTCTTGTTCACCCCTCACATCCAAGACTTCACCAAAACCTGCCGGTCTCAGCTCCGCAACATTGCCAAGATCCGCCCTTTCCTCTCCATCCAAACCACTACCCTGCTCATTCAAGCTCTCATCCTATCCCATCTGGATTACTGTATCAGCCTCCTCTCCGATCTCCCATCCTCCTGTTTCTCCCCACTTCAATCCATACTTCACGCTACTTCCCAGATTGTCTTTGTCCAGAAATGCTCTGGGCATGTTACTCCCCTCCTCAAAAATCTCCAGTGGCTACCAATCTGCACATCAGGCAGAAACTCCTCAACCTCGGCTTCAAGGCTCTCCATCATCTTGCCCCCTCCTACCTCACCTCCCTTCTCTCCTCCTACAGCCCAGCCCGCACCCTCCACTCTTCTGCTGCTAATCTGCTCACCGTGCCTCATTCTTGCCGTCGACCCCCGGCCCACATCATCCCCCTGGCCGGGAATGCCCTCCCTCCCCACATCCACCAAGCTAGCTCTCTTCCTCCCTTCAAGGCCCTATTGAGAGCTCACCTCCTCCAGGAAGCCTTCCCAGACTGAGCCCCCTCCTTCATCTCCCGCTCCTCCCCCTCTCCTTCCCCCCCTGCCTTACCTCCTTCCCTTCCCCACAGCACCTGTATATATGTATATATGTTTGTACATATTTATTACTCTATTTATTTATTTTACTTGTACATATTCATTCTATTAATATGTTTTGTTCTCTGTCTCCCCTTCTAGACTGTGAGCCCACTGTTGGGTAGGGGCCGTCTCTATATGTTGCCAACTTGTACTTCCCAAGCGCTTAGTACAGTGCTCTGCACACAGTAAGCACTCAATTAATACAATTGAATGAATGAATGTTTACCAAACATATTGTATTTCACTCTCCAAAGCACTTAGAACAGTGCATTTCTGCCAATCAATCAGAATATATGCCGGGGAGTCAGAGGACCTTGCTTCTATTCCTGGATGTGACACTTGCCTGCTGTGTTACCTGGGAAAAAAAAAATCACAACTTCACTGAGCCCCATTTTCCTCATCTGTAGATTGGGGATTCAAGCTTGTTCTCCCTCCTGCTTAGATGGAGCCCCACATGGGACTGGGATTGTATCTGACCAGATTAACTTGTATCTACCCCAGCATTTTAGTACAGTGCCTGGCACAGAGTGAGCACTTAAACACCACTGTCAATATTATTATCAGTTTGCATCATGTTTGTGTGATTTAGAGGAAGACAAATACTTATGAATCATTTTTTTCTTTTATCTTGTAAGAGGTACCTGATTTTATATGATGTTGAAATAGGGCCTCTTCTTTTGTTGATTAAAAAAAAACTCCTGACATTTCCCTATGGATTAATATGGTTCAGTACCATTCACATTTGGAAGGACAAGGGTTATATAACAACCTAAAAAATACTGGATTTATAATAAGACTTCCATAAGGAAAAGTGTTGAAATGTTTTTTTTTTTTAAAAAAACAAATCAATCCTTGGAGATGGAAATTGAGAAAAAAATATATTATGAAAGACACGCCACCCAATTTCCATTCCATTGTAGTTTCTGCTTTAATATGCCTCTCTGGTGCCATTAAAGCTGCAATGAAACAGGGTGGTGTGACAGTAATTTTTGGTTTCCACTGCATCCACTCTGAATATAAACACGTGGTGTTGTGTAGTATTTCCTACTCATAAAATAAATTCCAGGCACATGTAATCACATGTTATATTACTGTTTCATTTTGTATAAGTATTAGTGTGCGCTTTAGGACCCACAATTTTGAATTCTATAAATTTTATAAAATTTATGATTAATTAATCTTTAATTCAAGGTTTATAATCACCCCAAGTGATCTAGTTGCTTCAGTTGTTAATGAGGCCTTCATATAATATAGTAATAATAATAACAATACTAATGGAATTTGTTAAGTGCTTACTATATGCCAGGCACTGTATGAAGCTCTGGGGTGGATACAAGCAAATCAGATTGGACAGAGTCCCTGTCCCATGCAGGGCTCACAGTCTCAATCCCTATTTTACAGCTGAGGAAACTAAGTCACAGAGAAGTGACTTACCCCAGGTCACACAGCAGACAAGTAGCAGGGATTAGAAACAATGACCTTATGACTCCCGAGCCAATGCTCTCTTCCCTACGCCATGCTGCTTCTCTAGTGAGTGAAGGAGCAAACAGTAAAGACTATACCTAGTGGATGACTTCTGATGATATTTAAGAATGACAAGAAGTTGAAGATTCAACTAACCTAAAGAGCAAAATTAACAACCTTGGAGATAAATTATTTGATTATTTTGAAATACATAATAGATTAATAAAATGCTAAATGGGAAATTCATGAAGAGATTACAAAGTAGAGACTCTATGCAAGCATCTTCTAGAAAGATTTGGACCAATAGGTAGCAGCAGTAACTTAATCTACTTTCAGGACTGGGATAATTTGGGATTAGGAAAGATAATGATTAGAGAATTATTATATATGGAAATCCCAAATCACAAAGGCATGGATTTGTGTACTTTTAAGCCTCAGACTTTCAGCAATCACTGTTCATATTTTAATTAAGTAGGAACTTTTAACATTACAAATGTCCCTTTCAATGTTACCAGGAATTTTAATTGTCTTCAATCTAAATTTAAAACTATTGAAAGCATTTCCAAATTTTCTGCATATTAACATTTTTATTATTCATGTCATAAAAATGTGCTCCTTGAAGAGGAGTAGCAAAATGCCTACAGTCATCTTAAAATACAAAACAAACCAGTGTTGCTGGCATAACAAAGTACTACATAATGCCTTTAGACTATAAATCTAAAATGTCCAAAAGAGCAGAGGAAAGAAACTATTCTATCATTGCAGGTATCACGGGACAAAAACATAGTACTTGGGAATTGGTAACAGAATGATATGGAACAAATGGCCATTTATTTTTATATAACCATAGAGACATTATTTGCTATATGATAGAAGGAAGTTTGGTTTTCATTCTATTAGGATAATTCTGTGTACCTTTGCATGTGCCCACAGTCATACCTAATGAAAGACAGAAAAGGAGGATTACAAAGAGTGGAGGCCATTAGATGTGGTGAGCAGAATATCATAGGTGATCTTTGAGAGTCCAATCTCAGCAGAGCAAAAGAGCAGAAAACCAGATTTAAGTGAGTACAAGTGATCGAGAAGTATAATCAAGTGAGTAGCTGGGTGCTTGAATGGGAACCCTGGGGAATGGTCTCATGCCACTAATTTATCTCCTTCAACTAGCCTCTGTTGCCTTCCCTGTTGCCCTACACCTTCAAAGGAGTCACTAAATCACAATTTACAATCTGCTGAGGTAAGGAGAAGATAAATGTAAACTAGCTATGGGCAGGGAATGTGTCTGTTCATTGTTGTACTTTCCCAAGCACTTAGTACTGTGTGCTCTGCACACAGTAAGAGCTCAGTAAACATGAGTGAATGAATGAGTAGAGAATGGAGTTGGAGAGGAGGAATGTGAATTCAACCCTTTCACAGAGTTTGGAGATGAATGGAAGAAGGGAAACTGAGCTATAGCTGCAGGGGCAGTAGATTTTAGGATAGGGAAAGATAATAATAATAATAATAATAATAATAATAATAATATTTGTTAAGCACTTACTATGTGCCAAGCACTTTTCTAAACTTTGGGGTAGAAACAAGGTAATCAGGTTGCCCCATGTAGGCTCACAGTCTTAATCCCCATTTTAAAGATGAGGGAATTGAGGAACAGATAAGTGACTTGCCCAAGGTCACACAGCAGACAAGTGGCGGAGCAGGGATTAGAACCCATGACTTCTGACTCCCAAGCACTTGCTCTTTCCACTAACCATGCTCATGTTTGAGGGCAGAGGAAAAGGAACCATTAAAGAAGAAACATTCATTTCTTACATTCTGACAGGAAGAGGAACCACTAGAGACTTAGATTAAATGTAAAATTAAATTATTAATTATATTTTCATGAAATAATTTATCTATACATGAGCCATCAAGATACTTATACTGCAAAACACCTAGTTTCAGAATAAGGTTTTCATTACATATTCTTCATTGTGAGCTTCTTAAAAGATCACCTCCATCAATCAATGGTATTTATTGATGATCCTTTACTGTGTGCAGAGCACTGTATTAGATGTATAGGAGAGTACAATAAAACAACATTGGCAGACACATTCTGTGCCCAAAAGGAGCTTACAGTCTAGAGGGGGAGACAGTAAAATTAATTGCAGATATATACATAAGTGCTATGGGGCTGGGGGTGGAGGGAATATTGAGCGCTTAGGGGATACAGATCTAAGTTCGTAAGTGATGTAGAAGGGAGAGGGAATAGGGGAGAGTGGTGGTGTATTGGATTATGAAGTGGGAGGGAGTTCTGGTCCAGAAGGAAATCGAGGGTAGAGGTGCCAAGTAAGGCAGGCTGGGGTGAGCTGATTAAGTGCTTTAAAGAAGAGCGGAAGAAGTTGTACTTTGATTAACAGAAGGGCAACTACTGGAGGTCCTTGAGGAGTGGGGAGATGTGGACTGACCTTTTTTTTAGAAAAATGATCTGAGCAGCAGAGTGAAGTATGGACTGGAGTTGGGAGAGATGGAAGGTAAGGAGGTAGGAAGTAGTCAAGGCAGGGCATAAGTGTTTGGATCAGCTTAGTAGTGTTTGGATGGAGAAGACAGTGCAGATTTTAGCAATTTGTGAAGGTAGAACCGACAGTACTTAGTGACATTGAATAAGTGGGTTAAATGTAAGTGATGACTAAGATGATGCCAAAGTTATGAGCTTGTGACACAGGGAGGATGGTGGTGCTGTTTAGAGTGATGGGAAGACACACTCTCAACCCTCTGCTACTTTCCCATCCTTCCCAGCAGTATCTTCAGATGAGATCTCCTCCCTCCTCTCAAGTGCCACACCATCCACCTGTGCTTCAGACCCCATTCCCTCTCATCTTATGAAAACTTTCACCCCTTCCTGCCTCCCCTCCTTAACTTCCATCTTCAACTGCTCACTCTCCATTGGTTCCTTCCCCTCTGCCTTCAATCATGCCCACATCTCCCACCCTAAAAAACCCTCTCTTGACCCCACTGCCCCTTCTAGTTATCGCCCTATCTTCCTCCGACCCTTCCTTTCCAGACTCCTAGAATGAGTCGTCAAAACTCACTGCCTCTAATTCCTCAACTCCAAATCTCTCTTAGACCCCCTCCAATCTGGCTTCCATCCCCTACACTCCACCAAAGCTGCCCTCTCAAAGGTCACCAATGAGCTCCTTCTTGCCAAATCCAATGGCTCTTACTCTCTCCTCATCCTCCTCGACCTCTCAACTGCCTGCGACACTGTGGACCATCCCTTTCTCCTCAACATGCTATCCAACCTTGGCTTCACAGACTCCATCCTCCCCTGGTTCTCCTCTTATCTCTCTGGCTGTTCATTCTCAGTCTCCTTCATGGGCTCCTCCTCCCCCTCCCATCCCCTTACTGTAGAGGTCCCTCAAGGGTCAGTTCTTGGTCCCCTTCTGTTCTCTGTCTATACTCATTCTCTTGGTGAACTCATTCACTCCCAAGGCTTCAGGTAGGCACTGTCTCTATATGTTTCTGACTTGTACTTCCTAAGTGCTTAGTACAGTGATCTGCACGCGGGAAGTGCTCAATAAATATGATTGAATGAATGAATCTCTACGCTGATGACACCCAATTCTACATCCCCACCCTGTTCTCTCTCCCTCCAGGCTCGTATCTCCTCCTGCCTTCAGGACATCTCCATCTGGATGTCTGCCCGCCACCTAAAACTCAACATGTCCAAGACTGAGCTCCTTATCTTCCCTCGCAAATCCTGTCCTCTCCCTGACTTTCCCATCACTGTAGACAGCACTACCATCCTTCCCATCTCACAAGCCCGCAAGCTTGGTGTCATCCTCGACTCCGCTCTCTCATTCACCCCACATATCCAATCCATCACCAAAACCTGCCAGTTTCACCTCCACAACAACACCAGGATCTGTCTTTTCCTCTCCATCCAAACCACTACCTTGCTGGTTCAATCTCTCGCCCTATCCCGATTGGATTACTACATCAGCCTCCTTTCTGATCTCCCATCCTCCTGTCTCTCCCCACTTCACTCTGTACTTCACTCTGCTGCCCGGATTATCTTTGTACAGAAATGCTTAGGGCATGTCACTCCCCTCCTCAAAAATCTCCAGTGGTTGCCTATCAACCTTCGAATCAAGCAAAAACTCCTCACTCTCGGCTTCAAAGCTCTCCATCACCTTGCCCATTCCTACCTCACCACCCTTCAATCCTTCTACAGTCCAGCCTGCACACTCCACTCCTCTGACACTAACCTCCTCACTGTGCCTCGTTTTCTCCTGTCCTACCACCAACCCCTGGCCCGCGTCCTACCCCGGGCCTGGAATGCCCTCCCTCCACACATTCACCGAACTAGCTCTCTTCCTCCCTTCAAAGCCCTGAGAGCTCACCTCCTCCAGGAGGCCTTCCCAGACTGAGCCCCCCTTTTCTCCTCTCCTCCTCATTGCCCCCTCCCTCCCTCTATGCTACCCACTTCCCCTCCCCACAGCACTTGCGTACATTTGTACATATTTATTACTCTTGGTATTTGTTAAGCACTGACTACATGTAAAGCACTGTTCTAAGCACTGGGGAGGATACAAGGTGATAATAATAGTAATAATAACGATGGCATTTATTAAGCACTTACTATGTGCAAAGCACTGTTCTAAGTGCTGGGGAGGTTACAAGGTGATCAGGTTGTCCCACGTGGGGCTCACAACCTTAATCCCCATTTTACAGATGAGGTGACTGGGGCAAAGGGAAGTGAAGTGACTTGCCCAAAGTCACACAGCTGACAAGCGGCAGAGCCGGGATTTGAACCCACAACCTCTGACTCCCAAACCCATGCTCTTTCCACTGAGCAACACTGCTTGTAACCTCCCCAGCACTTAGAAAAGTGTTTTGCACATAGTAAGCACTTAAATACCATCATTATTATTATTCAGCTCTTTGTACAGTGCTTTGCAAGTAGTAAGCACTTAATAAATGCCATTATCATTATTATTACTCTATTTTGTTAATATGTGTCTATAGCTATAATTCTATTTATTCTGATGGTATTGACACCTGTCTACTTGTTTTGTTGCTTGTCTCCCACTTCTAGATTGTGAGCCCATTGTTGGGTAGGGACCGTCTCTATATGTTGCTGATTTGTACTTTCCCAAGTGCTTAGTGCAGTGCTCTGCAGCGCTCAATAAATATGATTGAATGAATGAATGAATGAACAGGAGTGGGAATAAGAGGAGTTCTGGTTTGGACATGTTCAGTTTGAGGTGTCAGCGGGACATCCAACAGTAATAATAATAATAATGATGATGGAATTTATTAAGTTCTTACTCCGTGCAAAGCACTGTTCTAAGTGCTGGGGAGGTTACAAGGTGATCAGGTTGTCTCATGTGGGGCTCATAGTCTTGATCCCCATTTTACAGATGAGGTAACTGAGGCACAGAGAAATTAAGTGACTTGCCCGCAGTCACACAGCTGACAATTGGTGGAGCCGGGTAACTCCTCTACTGTTTTCCACATCCCACACTCTGTCCCCAAGCCCTCCCTGGATCCTTCTGGATCCTCCTCCACATCCAATTCATTCGTTCATATTTACTGAGTGCTTACTGTGTGCAAAGTACTGTACTTAGTGCTTGGGAGAATACGATATAACAGCAGACACATTCATGCCCAATCCAATCAACTCCAGTTCCTCCTCTGTAGTTCCCATGTGACAGATCCCACTCTCACTTCAGACCTTGCCATCCTAAAGTCCTTCAGCTTTCACATAGCCTCAAAGTCACAGTGCCAAGACAGAAATGGGACAGGACAATATGCGGAGAGTAGGCAGAGGAAGTAGTGGAAGAGGAGGATGTGGGAAAGCGCTTTGAATTTTCTCGAGTCCCCTCCTCTCCCAAGATCCCTCCACCTGTGAACCTCCACTTTTGACTCTGCCGCCTTCTAACCTGCTAGGCCAAGCTTTGACCCTCCAGCTTTGTGGCTGGGGGATGGATGGAGGTTGATACCCCGGCGTGGAAAGAGCTACGGTGTCAACAGTGGCATCAGCATCAAGCAGTCCACCATGTAGAAGCCACAAAAATATAAACCTTATGAAATCAATGCCAGAGAGGGCTGGAGTGGAAGAGAGGAGTCTGTGAGGACGTCTGGAAAGCAGGAGGCTCTACTAAACATGTGGGAATGGAGACATCCTGTTTAGGGATAACAAAGTAAGGGTCATGGAATTTCCCAGGCAAATTAGTAAGATTCCAATTCAAATTTGAGAAGTCACTATTGTCCCATTGATGGGGATTCCTGTTCTTGCTTCGGCAACATAATTAATAATAATAATAATAATGATGATGACATTTATTAAGCACTTCTCTAGAGAAGCAGCGTGACTCAGTGGGAAGAGCACAGGCTTTGGAGTCAGAGGTCATGGGTTCAAATCCCCGCTCTGCCAATTGTCAGCTGTGTGACTTTCAGCAAGTCACTTCACTTCTCTGGGCCTCAGTTACCTCATCTGTAAAATGGGGATTAAGCACCCTTTGGGACAACCTGATCACCTTGTAACTTCTCCAGTGCTTTGCACATAGTAAGAGCTTAATAAATGCCATTATTATTATTAATTATAATTGTGCTATGTGTTAAGCACTTACCATATGCCCAGCACTGTGCTAAGTACTGGGGTACATAAAATGCTACCATATCAGACACAGTCCCAACCCCTTATGGGGCTCACTGTCTGTGGAGAGGGAGAACATGTGTTTTTTCCTAATTTTATTGATGAGAAAACTCCCTCTAGATTGTGAGCTCACAGTGGGCAGGGAACGTGTTTGTTGTTGTATTGTACTCTCCCAAGAGCTTACTACAGTGTTTTGCACACAGTAAGCACTCAATAGCTAAAATTAATAATAATAATAATGATAATGTTGAGACTTGACCAAAGTCACAGAACAGGCAAGTAATGGCTTTAATTTAAATGCCTTTATTTATAAAGGAGTTTTTTCCTTCTCCCTTCCCTTGTTTGTTTGAGTCAGGACAGATGATAGCTGTAGTCGAAGATCTGAGAAACTAGCCCTGAGAACCTAGCTTGGCACAGACTGTTTTGCAAACCTTCCATTGAGAAAAATGAGTTCTAGTTAAACATTTCAAAATTGAATTAAATATGTTTTAATGGTAAACAGAAATCTTTACCTGCAAGAGTCTCTGAAGTAGTTGGTAATTTGTACTTTTCCCCCCATAATCTATAGCTTTAAAGAAAAATTAAAACAAAAACCTCTGTCAGTCCCTTGATAATTGGCTCCTGTTGTCAAAGATTCAGTTACAATTCGATGAAAAAATATCCCTAAATGTCAAGAATCATGCAGTCTGATAAATATGGATGACATTTAAAAAGCAGAATAAGTACTGTCTACAAAAACAGATGAGGAAGGTGGAAATTTAATATGCGTTTATTACAAAAAAAAATTGTGTTCTTTTCCCATGCTTACTTATTTTCTATATCCTATGCACTTGAATATTAAGGGATTGTATTAACCTAGTTATTTACCAGTACCCCGCCTCTATGTACTACAAGTTTACACTGACTTAGAATTTGAGCTTTCAAGTAGCATATTTGAATAGGGGACGTCTTTCGATTTACATACATTAAGTCCAAATGGCTCAGAGTTAACATTTTTAATTTTCAATGATTTTTTTTGTTAATATTATTATTATGGCTATTAGGAAGCAGCATCACATAATGGATAGAGCACAGGACTGGGAGTCAGAAGGTCATGGCTTCTAATCTCAGCTCCTCCACTTGTTTGCTGTGTGACCTTGGGCAAGTCACTTTACTTTTTTGTGCCTCATTTACCTTACCTGTAAAATGGGGATTGAAACTGTGAGCCCCACATGGAACAGGGACTATGTCCAACTCAATTTGCTTATAATTACTCGTGCTTAGTACAGTGCCTGACATAGTAAGTTTTTAACAAATACCATTATCATTATTATTATTACTAACAGGTGCCTTCATGGAAATGTAATGAATCATAATTTGTTTCACTATGAAATACAGATCCATCAGGTTTGTAAGTGGTCATTTACAAGCCAGCATATGCTTCACAAGCAAAACTTATGGACAGTTTAAATGGCACACAGTTTCTGAGAATATTTTCTTGGGGCTATATACAGTGTGTGGGAGGTTCTTCAGCTGAAGGAGTTGCATACTTGTTGTGGGCAGGAAACCTGTCTACCAACTCTATTGAATTTTACTCTCCCAAGGGCGTAATATGATACACTGCACACAATAAATGCTCAGTAAGTACCAGAGATGATGACAGTAATGATGATGTGACTAAATAATCCCAGCTGTACCCATGTGCTAAACTGGCTTTTGTTGAAGGCATAATTCCATTTGATGACATTTCCAGGTTTGGCTGTTTAATTGCTGCATCGATACCCATCAAAACATGATTTCTCTACCATTCTGTGATATTTCTAAGCCTGAAATTGATAGTCTATTGGTTTCGTTGCATTATAATGCTTTTGGTAGTTTTAATATTCATTTTCTATTCACTTCATTGTAAAACTTTTGGAACAGGACTCACAGCTATTTGCTACTTCAAAATGCTTCAAAATTTCATGCAAGCCCTTCCATCATGGAAGGAGACCTTATTGTTAAAAGATGCAGTGACAATAATTAATGATTAATTGACTAAAAATCCAACTACTGAGCAGAGGACTTGGGAGCAAATTAGACACTTTTCAGAAAATGTATTTTCACACCTACAAGGATTATCTCTGCACTGTTCAATGTATGTACCTTTTAGGTACTGATGCATACATTTCAACACCTTCATAGTTAAGTCACCCCAACACATGTCTTTCTCTGCTTGCTTATTAACTGATTGATTCATCGCTGTTCCTTTCATCCTCCTCTTTCTCATCATCACCATCATTATAAATAGCATTTACAGAGCACTGGTTGTATGCACCTCTATACTAGATGGCCAAGTTCAACAAACAGGTAATTGCATCATAACCTACCTGCTAAACTAAGCCCAAATCTATTTGAGGCCAATGTCCCTTTTGAAATCTAAAACACTTCTGGATTCTACCAGGACCAAACTAGCCTTTTGTCTATTTCATGGACAGAGATTCAATAACTTGTAAATGAAAGAGCGGGTTTAAGGGAGTGTGTGGCCACTGTATCTGCCAGCAGAAATCTCTTATGAATGTTCATTTTACATTAATTTTTCATGGGAGGCAGTGTGGCCTAGTGGATAGAGCTTGGGAGTCAGAAGACCTGGGTCCTAACCCTGGCTTTGTCACTTGCCTCCTATGTGACCATGGACAAGTCATTTAATTTCTCTGTGTCTCAGTTCAAAGGGGGTTAAGTCCTATTACTTCTAATAATAATAACAATAATAATAATTATAATGGCATTTGTTAAGCACTTACTATGTGCCAAGCACTGTTCTAAGCGCTGGAGTAGACACAAGGTAATCAAATTGTCCCACATGGGGCTCACAGTCTTCATCCCTATTTTACAGATGAGGTATCTGAAGCACAGAGAAATAAGTGACTTGCCCTAGATTACACAGTTTACAAGTGGCAGA
Source organism: Tachyglossus aculeatus (assembly GCF_015852505.1). Lineage (NCBI taxonomy): Eukaryota > Metazoa > Chordata > Mammalia > Monotremata > Tachyglossidae > Tachyglossus > Tachyglossus aculeatus. The sequence goes on along the minus strand of NC_052079.1, from coordinate 27,874,346 downwards.
GCTGGGATTAGTACCCACGACCTCTGACTCCCAAGCCTGGGCTCTTCCTACTTAGAGAAGCCGCGTGGCTTCATGGATAAAGCACGGTTCTCGAAGTCAGAAAGACCCAGTTCTAATCCTGACTCTGCCACTTGTCTGCTGTGTGATCTTGGGCAAATCAGAACTTCTCTGGGCCTCAGTTACCTCATTTGTAAAATGAGGATTAAGAGTGTGAGCCCTATGTGGGACAGGAATTGTAGCCAACATGATTAAGTTGTATCTACCCCAGCTCTTGGAACAGTGCTTGGCACATAGAGCGTGTTTAAAAAGTACCATTATCATTATTATTAGTTAGAGTGTGAGAGACCCTTGTAAAATAGGGATTATGTTTGATCTGATTACCTTGTATTTACCCCAGTGCTTGGCACACTAAGTGCTTAATAAATACCATTATTAGAATCGCAGCTACTGTTTATAAAGCTATCTTCTGAAGTTTCTAGCATATTATTGATGGAATTATAGACATAGTATTACTTGATCCTCAACTTGTAAGCATGTATTAAAACAAAATAGGGTTCAATCATTTATAGATCTGTGGGCCAAGGAGTCCTGCTTCAATATTTCTTTGGCTAAATAGAAGATATTTAAGACATCTTTTCAGTGACCAAACAATAGCAAAATACACATACTGTGATAACTGTTCCCAAGTCCCTTGATTGCTTGTATATTTCATTTAATGTGGTAACCTCACAAAAGCAAATCAAAACTCTGATTTTTACTTCTGCAGGCTTCTATTTTGACCCTATTTTCTTGTGCTGCTGCTGTTTTTTTCCTTTCTCTGCTCCTGTTTTCCTCCCTGCTCGGACTGTTTGCTATGCATAGCACAGCAGTGACTTTAACCAAATACGACTCATGAAAAAGAAATTGCTCATTCTCATGGGAGTGTTTGGCAAAATTACCTTTCAAGGGAAGACTCATCTCCTCCTATTAGGAAGGCTGAATAGGAGACTATAATCAGTAGTCACTGGGTCGTTTGGAAAAAAAAGCTTTACTTCTATATTTCTGATCTTTCAAAGACCCTTAAAAATGAATAGATTTCTTAAACCAGAGATGCTTTCAATTAGCTGAGATCTTCGCAAGCTAAATACGTTCTTATCCCCAAACCCTCACCTTTTCAAATATCTGAGATGTGATGTTGATGAAACTACCCCATTCAGTTAATTTTGAAAAATTGAGTCATATTTTTATATCAAGAAGATGTAAGTATACTTTTGTATGCAGTAATAGTACTTCTGCATGAACCTTGATTGAATCCCAGTTCCCAAGCATCAACTTCTTCCTAGATTAGCTGAGTGCATTGGGTCTATTTAACCATTAGCTGTTATTGAAGGATAGATGAATATCAGAGTCCCTACCGAATAGTGAATTAGCTCTTGCCTTGTAGTAAAGCATTTTCCCGTTTCCCCTTACAATGGGCTTCCTTTACACAAGCCGTTTAATAATATTACCAGAGAGCAAAGTGGGAGTCTGATGAAGAAAATGAGAATCTACTGAAATAAAAATCATCAAAAGGGAACCCTTTTTGCATTAATTTTTGTATCCATTTTAGCAATCCACAGCAGGGTGACCTGATCAATCCATGCAGATAAAGGTGGCACTAAGAATCTATGAAAATCCCTTTGAGTACTATAGACTATATAATTTGCTAGAATCAAGATAACTGATGTCATCAATTGAAAGACCAAGGAAACCTGGAGGGATTGAATATTTGATAATTCCCACATAGAGAAAGAGTACATCATGGGAGAGGGAACACACACACTGCTGTTTTTCTTCCCATTTCAGTTCCTGAGATTTCCAGCCCTGAGAAAACCTTCACCATCCAGTCTTTGATAAAGAAGTGAAAAAGGAACACAAGAAACAGGAAAACACACATATGAATCAGACTTAGAATTAACAGGATAAACAGGACTGAAATGGAAGAAGAGAATGGCAGTGGGCATGTCAGGAAAGTATTCTATTCTATTCTCTTCTTGTTTTCCACTCTCTCTCCCTACCTTCAAAAGTGTATCTTCCCCACGGGGCCTTCCATGTTTAATCCCTCAACTCCTCTCTCTTGCATTGCTCTTGAACTTGGATTTGCACCCTTTATTTATCCCTCCCTCAGCCCCAAATCTTTTAGGTACATATCTGTAATTTAGTTATATAAATGTCTGTCTCTCCCTCTAGACTGTAAGTTTCTTTTGGGCAGGGAATATTCCTATCAATACTACTATATTGTATCCTCTTCCAAGTGCTTAGTACAGTGCTCTGCATACAATAAGCACTCAGTAAATACGAATGACTGAGTGAATGAAAAAGGAAAGCACCCACAGCTATTCAACACAAAACCCCAGAAAGACCGGTGAATTCTGTATCAGTCTTTGTGGCTAAGGGCGTATCTTGGACTCTGAGCCAAGATGAGCCTGAAATTCTGCTCCTCTAGCTACAGATGCCTGAAGATTTTGGTTTTATTTTGTGTATTTGTCTGTGTTATTTTTAATGTTTCATCATTCCTGTTGTGTCTGTCTCTAGTCCTTTCTCTTTGCTTATACTCCTAGGTTGTGAGCTTTCTGAGGGAGACTGAACACGTCTAATTCCCTGTGTAATCTCTCGCAGCATTTAGTACGGTGTTCTGCACACAGTATTTAATAAATGCTAGTATTACCACTACTACTATTGCTACCACAACTACTATCACCTTGCTCAATATTTTTCCCCCTACTATGTTTCTGAGGCCTGAGAAGCAGTGTGGTCTAGTGGAAAGAGTGTGGGCCGGGGAATCAGAGGACCTGGGTTCTAATCCTAGCTCTACCACTTACTGGTTGAGTCACCTTGGACAAATCACTTATCAGTGACTCAATTTCCTCATCTTCAGAGTGAGGAGTCAACACGTCCTACATTCTCCTTAGACTGTGAGCCTCTTGTGGGACAGGGGCTGCATCCAACATGATTGACTTTACCACGGCATTTAAAGTGCTTGTCACATTGTAAATGCTTAATACTATCATCATCATAGCACATATTCTAATTATTATGCATAATTTGGGTTAGATTAAGAGAAAAATTAATCTTAATATTATTTTGGATTCTGAATTCAGATACAATTATTCTATATGCCTCCATCTCCAAATGCTCAAAGCACTTTGGTTGTCCATTGACATCTATCATCATCAATCATCAATCATATTTATTGAGCGCTTAGTATGTGCAGAGCACTGTACTAAGTGCTTGGGAAGTACAAATTGGCAACATATAGAGACAGTCCCTACCCAACAGTGGGCTCACAGTCTAAGAATATGGCATTATTCCTACCCCTATTACAGAAAGAGGAACATCGAGGCTTGCCTGAAGCCCCATTCAGTAATCTGTTTTTCACTTAGTGAGGCTCCAAAAGACCAAAAAGAACAAAAAAATGGTTATTTCAAAAATGAAAAAGAGGGCTGCATAAACCTTCCTGGACATCTAGGCTTCTTGTCACAAGGTAATCTCAATGCTTAGCATTCGGGCTATTTATCTCTTAAGAAATTTGATTCTCATCCCAGACCCATGTTATGTATATAGTACTATACTCTATTATTTCTACTATTTCTTCTATCCCCAATCTATTTTAATGTCTGTCTCCTCCTGTAGACTGTAAACTCCTTGTGGGCAGGGATTGTGTCAACCAACTCTGCTGTACTTTTCTAACTGCTTGGTACAGTTTTCTACACATAGTAAGCACTCAATAAATATCTCTGACTGATTCTGTAATACTCATCTATACTCTATGAGCATTTTCTCCTTTATGCCAGAAGACCTACATAAAAGAAGCCACTGTAGCTCATGACTAAAGGCTTCTGCCACAATAAATATGTTTGAGGGCTTCAAAAACAACACGAGAGGGATTTGTATTCAGAAGGGCTGCAGACAAATCATTTTTATGCCTGAGATGAACTGGCATTTCAAGAAACAGACAGAGCTTCTGCTGACGAATCAGATAGGAACTTTCCTTCTTAAATCCTCCATTATCCACAAACAGAAAGCTTCTGCAGAGACTTCTTCTGCTTACTCAGAGACCAACACACACATTGGCTCTGAGTTGTCTGTCCATCTGTGCAAGGGGTGGGAAAACTACAGCCTGCGTCCAAAACAACCAGAAGGCAGCTAGCAGGATCCTCTCAATCCTGAGAACAGTGGGGAGGTTGCTGAACATAGCTGCGGCTGGTTCAGAACCAGGAGGGACATGCTGCGGGTGGAATAGGCGGCTCTTCTGTGGTTCCTGGGAGTCAGGAGATCTGGGTTCTAATCCTGGCTCTGTCACCTGCCTGCTGTGTGACACTGGATAAGCCACTTGACTTCCCTGTGCCTCAGTTTCCTCATCTGTAAAATGGGGACTCGATACCTGTTCTCCTTCCTATTTTGACTATGAGGTTAGGACAGGGTTATGCCTGATCTGATTAGAAAAGTACTTGGCTCTAGTAAATGCTTAACAAATATCAACCTGTCCTGGTTCTGACAGCTGGGAAGACTTGGTGAATTGTCCTCCTCATGTCTCAGAAGCCTGTAAGTGACTCCAGTGAAATTATGTGCCTATGCCTGTTTTCTGGTTTGTTCCATTGGGTCTTGCTTTTTTTTTCCCCTAAATTGAGCAAAACACCAACATTTTCCCTAAATTGCCAATTTTGTTGCTCTCTCTTACTCTGTCTCTGCAGGTCAGTTGATTCTGTTCTGACTAAATGCAATTAGGCACAAACATTTACCTCAAGAAGACATTACAGTTAGTTTTTGGTTAATGAAATCATATTTTCCAGAAGGTCAAAGAGGGAAGTTATAGGACCAAAGGACATAAAAGGAAGACAGAAAACTAAGGATTGGAGGAGGAGAGAGAGAGAGAGAGGAATGACAAAAGAAAGTCCAAGACAAATAGAAAGGAAGTCAGAAGGCAGAGAAAGAAATAGAAACACCCTTAGCTCATCTTTGCTAGGCTTTCTGTTAGAATAGCATGACAGCTCTATTGGAACTAGAAACATGGAGTTCCAGCTCCAAAGACCAGTGAATATAGTGAAATGCAATACAACAAATTCAACACTGCAACTCTGTAGACCTTCAATTTGGCCAGAAGCTTGATGCTAAAGTAACAGGAACATTGATGACAGTTCACATCACCATGGTTATATCATAAGTGGGTTTATCAAAGGATGACTAACATGCTACAACTTAGAATCTATTCCAGAAGCAACCCCAACATGATGCATGTATCCATAATTTATTTTAATGGCTGTCTCCTGCTGGATTGTAAAATTCTTGTGGCAAAGGGAACATATCCACCAACTTAATATTTCTTAATGGTATTTATTAAGCATTAACTATGTACCAGGTACTGTTCTAAGTGCTTGGGTAGATACAAGTTCATCAGAGTGGACACAGTCCCTGTCCCACATGGGGCTTATACAGTCTCAATAACTGAAGCATATAGAAGTGAAGTGAATTGCCCCAGGTTGCACAGCAGACAAGTGGCGGAGTTAGGATTAGAACCCAGGCCCTGCATCTGAGAAGACAGATGATGAGAGGTGACAGTGAGGTAGAAAATTATCTTGATATTAATGAAAAGAGCAAGGGTGAAGTATCAGATGGAAAAAGCAGATATGAAAAATGTGGTGAGTTGATAAAGAGCTTTGAAGCCACATGTGAGAAGTTTTTAAAAATAGTGATACCTTCCAAACACTGTACTGAGCACTGGGGTAGATACAAGACAATCAGAGTGGACACACACATGCCCCACCCAACATGGGGGTCAGAGTCTAAGGTGGAGGGAAAACAGGTATTTAATCCCCATTTTAGAGATGAGGCAAGAGCCACAGAGAAGTCAAGTGACTTGATCATAGTCACAGCAGTCAAAGGGCAATACTGGGATTAGAATACAGGCTGTCTGACTCCCGGTCCCATGCTATTTCCACTAGTAAGCTTCACTACTTCATGCTTGATGCACAGGGACACAGGAAGTCAATGGAGGGTTTTGAGGAGAAGGGAGGGGTGTGGAATTGTAAAAAAAACTATGGATGATAGTGAACATTGTAGTTCCATTTACACAGATTGTAAAATGGTATAGTTGGCAAAAATGTTTCATCTTTTCTTTTCTAAGGAGGCCTAGAGGAGAGTGGATAATAAAACGGTAGAACAGAAAAATCCAGAAAGGCAGATAGGGCCATATTGCAAAAAAAATAACTGTCCTAGAAATGTCAGTACCACAAATCTCTTTCCCTCAAACTCTTAAAATGTTCCAAGAGTTAAAAGATTAGGATACAGAAAGCTACTGCTGCTGCTGTAGAAATTAATTCAAGAGTTATTGGTACAAGTCAAGAGACAGGAGCCCCATGCTTATAAAAGGCACAAGGTATTCCAAATAACACACTATACTTTAACTTCTTCTCTTCCTCCAAATGTCCTCCCAAGCTTCTCTTTCTGGGAATTGAATTTATTATTTATTTCTAGGAGAGCTACCTACAAAGTGTTAAATATCAGATATTGGCATGGTGGAACAGAGGCAAATATATTGTCATTTAATGCTCAAATGGGATCCTTTCCATGCCTCAGTTTTGAAGGAGGGAATTTAGTTACTTTTTGGGCAAATCCACAAGTTTCTAACTTGACCATTTTATCTCAATTCATGCAAAGATTTCTCTAATTCACATGTGGCATATGTATGTGGTTCCTAAAAGATGCTGTATTTTAAGCAGGGTGTAAGGTTGTCAACCCAAATTTAGCTTTCATCGCTCTCACACAGAATTATTTAAATACAAGGGCTTAACTTAGGCTGACAGCCAGAGGATCTGAGATTCAGAAAAGTTTGGTATGTGGAGAAGGAGAGACTTTGGGATGCTGCTTCAAGCTAGAAGAGAAGAAAGAATGTGTTTTTTAGTACCTTTGTCTATCGATGGAGCAATGTCATTTCTAGTAATCCTAAAAATCATATCTCTGCCCCATCCCCATTATGAAGAAATGAGAGATCATTATCAGCATATGGACATAGTTGTTCCTCTCTGACTTATTACTGTTTACACTCAGTTGCCTTTCTAACTCTTTTTTCTCCACTCCCCTTCACCTCCCTCAGCAAATCAATGGGTGGATCAGATCATATTTTGTACTAAAAATGGCCCAAGTCAATTTACTGAATCACAAAACAGCACATCTGAATAGTTGGAATAGAAGCAGCTTGGCCTAGTGGAAAGAGCCAGATTCTGGGAGTCAGGGGACCTGGATTCTAATCCCAACTCTGCCAATTTCTCACTGTGTGACCTTGGGCAAGTCACTTCACCGTGCCTCACCGGTTTCCAGTCCTCCGTTCTATTTAGACCGTTAATCCCACGCAGGACAAAGACTGTGTCCAACCTGATTACCTTGCAGCTATTCCAGGGCTCAAAACATTGCTTGACATATATTAAGCACTTAAAATCATAATATAATAATAATAAAAGTATATGTTAAGCCTTATTAAGTTCAGAACACTACATGAAGTGATAGGAAAAGAAGCATGGCATAGGGGCTGGAGCACAGCTCTGGGAGTCAGAAGGCCAGGGGTTCTCATCCTGGCTCCTTCACTTGTCTGTTGGGTGACCTTGGGCAAGTCACTTCACTTCTCTGGGCCTCAGTTACCTTATCTACAAAATGGAGATTGTGTCCCACCTGATTTGCTTGTATCCAGCCCATCACTTCAGTACAGTGCCTGGCACGTACAAGTGCTTAATACAACAATCAAGCAATCGTATTTATTGAACGCTTACTGTGTGCAGAGCACTGTACTAAGCGCTTGGGAAGTACAAGCTGGCAACATATAGAGACAGTCCCTACCCAACAGTGGGCTCACAGTCTAAAAGGGAGAGACAGAGAACAAAACCAAACATACTAACAAAAAATAGAATAGATATGTACAAGTAAAATAAATAGAGTAATAAATATGTACAAACATATATACATATATACAGGACTATTATTAGTAGTAGGAAAGAGTACATGGATGGGTGGGAATTAGACAGATTTCTCAAATGACTCACAAAGAATATTAAGGTAGAGAGAGAGAACTGGAAACAGAAATATAACCAACAATGAAACCATAAAATAATCTAACAATTTAAAAGTCAAGAGACTTACACACAAGCCCCCCGCCCCCAAATCGCTAGGATGCTGTGGCTAAAGGAGCAGAATTTCAAGTTCCTAGCAGCCCAGGGTCCAACTGTCAAACTGCAGCCAAGGTGAGAGCTACAACAGCAGTTGCCACAGCTTTATGGAAATGTCCAGATCTTCTTGAGGCTTTTCCTGACATTCCAATCAGGAGGCAGGCGCTGGAATAATAATAATGGTATGTGCCAAGCACTGCTGGGGTAGATACAAGGTAATCAGGTTGTCCCACATGGGGCTCCCAGTCTTAATCCTCATTTTACAGATGAGGTAACTGAGGCACAGAGAAGCTACGTGACTTTCCCAAGGTCACACAGCTGACAGATGGTGGAACCACGATTAGAACCCACAACCTCTGACTCCCAAGCCCCTGCTCTTTCCACTAAGCCACGCTGGAGGACACCAGAGGGAGTTGCCCAGAAGGCAGTGTGGCTGTCAGATGACCTTCGGTTTTGGAGACCCATAACAAATATAAAACTAATGAATGTTAAGAAAAAATTCATGCCATCGTAAATTATCCGGATGCTGTAATAATGGTGATAGCAAGTTACTTCCCAAGGAGAATAATAATAATTATAATTGTGGTATTTATTAAGCACTTACTATATGTCAGGTATTGTAGTGGATACAGCAAATTGGGTTGGATGCATTCCCTGTCCCACATGAGGCTCACAGTCTCAATCCCCATTTTTATAGGTGAGAGAGCTGAGGCACAGAGAAGTGATGTGGTTTGCCCAAGGTCACACAGCAGACAAGTGGTGGAGGAGGGATTAGAACCCATGACCTTTTGACTCCTAGGCCTGGCCTCTATGCTGCTTCCCAATGTCGCGTGCTGCATTTGTATGGACCAGAAATGGAATTAACAATGAGACACTGAGGAAATTAAGCCTACTGGCTGGTGAACAGTTCATACATATAGGGCATTTGGTATGATATTTTTTTTTATCACGATGTTCATTAATCAGTTATTCTGTACTAAGGGCTGGGGTAGATACAAGCTAATCAGGTTAGACACAGTCCCTGTCCCATAGAGAAGCAGTGTGGCTCAGTGGCAAGAGCACAGGCTTTGGAGTCAGAGGTCATGGGTTCAAATCCCAGCTCCATCAGCTGTCAGCTGTGTGACTTTGGGCAAATCACTTAACTTCTCTGTGCCTCAATTACCTCATCTGTAAAATGGAGATTAAAACTGTGAGCCCCCTGTGGGACAACCTGATGGCCTTATAACCTCCCCAGCACTTAGAACAGTGCTTTGCACATAGTAAGCACTTAAATACCATCATCATTTTATTATTATGCGGGGCTCACAGTCTTAATCCCCATTTTACAGGTGGGGAAATGTAGGCACAGAGAATTGAAGTGACTTTCCCAAGGTCACATAACTGACAGGTGGGGGGTGGGGGTGGGATTAGAATCCAGGTCTTTTTTACTCTGAGGCCTGTGCTCTATCCACTAGACCACATTGCTTTGCTATGAATACACATTCTCCTAGAGTGTCCTCTCCTCTCTTCAGAACAACATAATGCAACCACTGGATTTGCAATTAGTCCTTAATTTCTGAGCTCCCAAATCTGAACAATGAGACAGTGAGGGGGGATTACATAGCCACCCTTTAGGCTACAAGTAATGAGCTAGTTGTGAGCAAGGATGGTCTCTATAGTGTATTATACTTTCCAAGGGCTTAGTACAGTGCTCTGCACACATTAAGCACTCCATAAATACAATTAAAAGAATTGAATGAAATAATGGAATCATTTGACCTTTACTGAGTTTTCTTGCCTCAGTTAGGGTCAAGTTGTGAAGATCCACAAGTAAGGAGAACAAGGAAGCAGTAAACGTTATTCTTATGCCAACCACAGGGTTCAGGTTCTTTGCTATGGAGGGGGACTTAACTGGAATTAGGTTTTCCGCTACCATGTACAATGGCATCAGCAAAGAAATAGAAATATTTTCTGGTGATCTGCTTAAATCCACCACATCCATTATCAACATTCTTTCAATGTAATTGGCTCATAGATTAAAAACTGCAGGCAGTAAACTAAGAAACGTCTCATCCATACCTTGTACCTTAGAGAAGCAGCTTGGCTCAGTTGGAAAGAGCACGGGCTTTGGAGTCAGAGGTCATGGGTTCAAATCCCGGCTCCGCCAATTAGCAGTGTGACTTTGGGCAAAGTCACTTAACTTCTCTGGGCCTCAGTTACCTCATCTGTAAAATGGGGATGAAGACTGTGAGCCCCCCCGTGGGACAATCTGATAATCTTGTAATCTCTCCAGTGTTTAGAACAGTGCTTTGCACATAGTAAGCGCTTAATAAATGCCATCATCATTATTATTACTATTATTGTAGCTCACCAAGCTGATAACAAAAAAGAAGCCAGTGGCTTCCATTCATTCAGTCATTCAATTGTATTTATTGAGCGCTTACTGTGTGCAGAGCACTGTACTAAGCGCTTGGGAAGTACAAGTTGGCAACATATAGAGACGGTCCCTGCCCAACAGTGGGCTCACACTCTAGAAGGGGGAGACAGACAACAAAACACATTAACAAAATAAAATAAATAGAACAGTAAATATGTACAAATAAAATAGAGTAATAAATATGTACAAACATATATCCAGGTGCTGTGGGGAGGGGAAGGAGGTAAGGTGGGGGGGGGGGGATGGGAAGGAGAGGAGGGAGAGAGGAAGGAGGGGGCTCAGTCTGGCAAGGCTTCCTGGAGGAGGTGAGCTCTCAGTAGGGCTTTGAAGGGAGGAAGAGAGCTAGTTTGGCGGATGTGCGGAGGGAGAGTATTCCAGACCAGGGGGAGGACAAGGGCCGGGGGTCAACGGCGGGACAGGCGAGAACTGTCGGCGGGCTGTCGGCGGGTGAGGGGTGTCAGCTGTTGGGGCCCTGCAGGTGTTGGGCCCCCCATGGGGCCGTCCAGGGGTGGCCGAGAGCCCCCGACACGCGGGCACGCACGGGCACACAGACACACCAACAGACCAACAGGAACTCCTTGAAGATTTAAAAATTGATTCTTGAAGAGACACAGTGGCATACGGATGAGATGAAATGTGGTCTGATGGATGGTATGAGTATGAAAGACTTCCAAGAGAGCAACTACCTCCGCGAACTCACTCTGAGGAAGACTATTGTAGAGTAGTTAATGTTGTGCCTAAGAAACTACCTCTCCTAGACAGACCTGGTGAAGGTGGTTACAGCAGATATGATTATGGCCACGTCGATCACCGAAACTATGATGAAGGCTGGAGTTTTTCTCACGATCAAAGAAGTGGTCTACCTCACAGAGGCGATGACTCTAGATATAGATGGCCAAGGGATGATCATCATCAATCTGACTACAGAGACGGCAGAGATGGCGTTCGACAAAAGCCATGCAAAGTCAACCTAGAAAACTTGTGTGGTCAGTTGGTGGCAAAACAGTACAGTGCATTGTTCCCAGAAGATGTTCCATAAATACTAATGTTACTTTGCCTCTGCTCCTCCTCCTCCACTTCTTCATTCCCCTCCTCTTCTTGTTTCCCCATCTCTTCTCCTTCCTCAGTCAATCATGTTTATTGAGTACTTACTGTGTGAAGAGCTCTGTACTAAACATTTGAGAGAGTACAATATAATAATAAACCAACAAAGTACCTGCCCACAGCAAGCTCTTCCTTCTTCTCCTCATTCTACTACTAGGGCTGCCATACTAGAGCTGAAGAAAACTCCTCCCCCCCATTGTGGGACTTTTAATCTTAAACCAATGACTTTTACTAATCACCAAAATGCTTCACACCTGTTCACAGAACCACATCACACCTGTTCCCTATTCACACCTCCCCAGAATGACAGAAGCATACAGATGGAACCAGCTTTAATAACTAAGAGGCAGATGGCAGTACATTACAACGATCTTCTGAACAAGCCTCCCACCACTGAGGTGGAGAAGGAGACCCTTTGGAGCATAGAAAACTGGCCAGAATAAGAAGATATTAACTCAGCTTCACTTTTTGAAGAAGGGACAACCATGGGCAAAGCCATGAAAAAATGCTAAAGCAGTAGAATCTGGCAAGGGGAAAACATAGAAACCTTGGGCCCTGAACAAGCTTTTTCTTCATTTAAAAGATACTACCACAGGTGTGGGAAGAAAGGTGAAATCAATCACTGGCATTTATTGAGCATTTACACTGTGTAGAGCACTGCACTAAGATCTTGGGAGAGTACAACACATTTGGTAGACAAGATTCCTAACCACAACAAGCTTAAAGTCTAGAAGAAATAACTGACTCTAGCAACTATCAGAGTATTGCACTGTGCTCTTGGCAGTAAAATTGAAATCAGAATTATTCTATTTCTCTAATGGAGGATATAATTCACCATGCCCTATCTGAATCACTATGTGGCTTCAGGCAGAAATTTAGCATGACAATATGGTCTTTACAGCCTAGTAGATGCAGGAGAAATTAGCTAATTAAAGCACTGTTCTATGCACTGTGGTAGATCTAGAGAAGTGTCTGAAGCAACACCAGGACTCTAAACAGTCTCCAGAGATCTTGCCAAAGTACTTGACACCACCCATATTAGGCTTTGATGTCAATAATAATAATTGTGGAGTTTGTTAAGCACTTACTTTGTGTTAAGCACTGCTCTAACCACTGGGGTAGATACAAGTTAATCAGGTCAGATACAGTCAGATACAGACAGGAAAAGGTCCACTCTTTCCCTTTCTCCATAAGATGGAGGAGATAAGGCCCTGGAGAGAGAGCCTCTAGAGAGATAGCATTGAGAGCCAAGTGATGGTGAAGAGAAGGAGGTGGTGTGAAACAGATCAAGGATGAAGGAGAGTTTACCCATGATGGGTCTACCCTTAAACCTCAGGGAAATTGAGTTGTGGGAGGTGAGAGGAGATGACTGGTAACAGTGGGTGGGAAAGAAAGATATAGGAGTGAGATACCAGAGGGTGCTAAAAGGGAAGGCGTTTTGGTGGAGAAGGAGAAGGTCCAGGGATAGGAAATGGAAACAGGGAAAAAAGAAAGGGCATTTAGAGGCAGATCATCAATGTTTGGGATTTAGCTGCTCCCCTAGATTATGAGCTAGCTGTGGGCAGGGAATATGTTTGTTGTTGTATTGATCGAGAGATCAAGCACTTAGTACAGTGCTTTGCACACAGTAAGCACTCAATAAATATGATTGAATGATTGAATGAATGAATGAATATGAATGAATGAATGAATGAATGAATGAATGAATGATGGAATGAATGCTCTTTCTTCAACATGGCCTGGGCATGTGGGAATCATTAGTCCAGTGATCTGCAAACAGGAAGTGTTAAATAAAAACCTTTACTACTATTAATAATAATAATGTTGGTATTGGTTAAGCACTTACTATATGCCAAGCACTGTTCTAAGCGCTGGCATAGATACAAGGTAATCAGGTTGTCCCATGTGGGTTTACAGTCTTCATCCCCATTTTACAGATGAGGGAACTGAGGCCCAGAGAAGTTAAGTGACTTGCCCAAGGTCCCATAGCTGATGAGTGGCTGAGCTGGGACTAGATTAGAACCCATGACCTCTGGCTCCCCAGCCTGTGCTCTTTCCACTGAGCCATGCTGCTTCTCTATTACTACTACTGATAACTGTTATATTTGTAAAGTGCTTACTATTTGCCACACAAAGTACTAAGTGCTGAGGTACATACAAGCAAAACGGGTCTGACACAGTCCCTGACCCACATAGGGCTCACAGTCTTCATTCCCATTTTACAGATGAGAGAACAGGGAAGTGAAGTGACTTGCTCAAAGTTGCGCAGAAGACAAATGGCGGAGTGGCATTAGAGAACCCAGGTCCCTTAACTCCCAGGCCTGTGGTCTTTCCATTAGGCCGTTTTGCTTGCCAGTCAGTCAGTCAATCAATCATATTTACTGAGCACTTACTGTGTGTAAAGCAGTGTAGTAAGTACTGGGGAGATTAAAAAATGACACATTCCTCACCCAAAACAAGCTTATAGTCTAGAGAAGGAAACAGACATTAATATAAATAAATAAAATTACACATATATGTATAAGTGCTTTGGGACTGGGAGGGAGGATGAATTAAGGGAGTAAGTCAAGGCAACTCAGGAGTGGGACAAGAGGAAAGGAGAGCTTAATCAGGGAAAGCCTCTTGAAGGAGATGTGCCTTCAGTAAGACTTTGAAGAGTAGGAGAGTAATTGTCTGTTGGATTTGAAGAGAGCGCAATGTTCCAGGCAGAGCAATGTATTTAACACTTGGGAAAGTGTAATGTTCTGGAGTTGGTAGGCACATTCCCTGCCCACAGTAATAATAAGAATTATGGTACCTGTTAAGCACTTAAACTATATGCCAAGCACTGTTCTGAGTGCTGGGGTAGATACAAGATAATAAGGTTGGACACAGTCCCTGTCCCCTGTGGGGCTCTCACTTTTACTCCCCATTTTACATATGAGGTAATGGAGGCCCAGAAAAATTAAATGGCTTTCCCTAGGTCACAGAGCAGACATGTGGCAGAGCAGGGATTAGGGCCCAGGTCCTTCTGACTCGCAAGTCCGTGATCTAGCCACTAAGCCACACTGCTTCTCTACTAAGCCATATGAGCTTACAGTCTACTATTAGTATTATATTTTACTATTAGTTAAGTGTCACCTGGAAAATAAGTGATAATGAGCTCTCTAGCTTTCCCTCTCTCTCTTCTGTTCTCTCTTGCTCTCTCTTCCTCTTTCTCTCTTTTTTTGCTTGTTCTAGATATCAATAAATATCCCTCAACTGCTCGATTCAGGAAAGCATAGCTTCTGGAGACATGTAGTCCACTGAGGTTACTCTACTGGCTAATGTGGAGTAAAGTATGCAGTTGTCACTGCCACTCCACAGTGCAATAATAATTACTCCCACAGGATAAAATGGAACTATTAAACTCTTTACTGTAGCTCGATAGCATCTCTGGATTCAGAAGCTAAATTGTGATAGACACATTTGTAGCAGCACCTGGCTTTTTGACAGGCTTCCCCGGATATCAAATTAGATGCCGTTGTGGGTCAGACGGTGAGGTAGTTGTCAGGCTCTCTGAAAGACAAGCTGCTTGACAAAACCATCAGAATGCATTTGATTCATATGGATTTTCAGAAGTCATTCTAGTCTAGAATGTTATTTATTCCCCTGGATGTGCCCCAATATGAAAGTTTCCAAGCCTTCAGTATGGGACTTAATCATGTTAATCCTAATCAGCTGGCGGCATTTAAATGAAAATACTGAATCCCTACCATAAATCGCCTTATAGAAATGCCTAAATTAGCCTATTCCATCTTACATCAACTCACCTCTGACATAAGACAAGCATTGTGGCCTAGTGGAAAGAACTTGGGGCATGAGTTCCAATCCTGCCTCCCCCACATACTTGCTGTGTGAATTTGGGCAAGTCATTTAACTCTTCTGTGCCTCAGTTACCTCATCTGCAAAATGGAGATTCAAAATATGTTTCTCCCTCCTACTTAAGCTGTAAGCCCCATGTGGGACCTGATTATCTTCTAACCCAGCACTTAGTACAGTGCTTGGCACTGGGTGAGCACTTAACAGATCTTCTTCTTCTTGTTCTTCCTCCTCCTCTTCCTTCTCCTCCTCTTCCTCCTCCTCTGTCCTTTACAGCTGTGTTTCTTCTAAACCATGAAGACTGCATTCCATATTGTGCTCAGTTCCTCTATGCACAGTTTCAAAAATGAAAATTTCTCAGAATAAATCATTAATAATGTTCATAGAGGAAACATTCTTAATGGTGCACAATAGGATGTTGATATTTAGAAGTTATTTGTGAGCAGGTCAATACACTTATCATTGCAAACAAGTAATTTTTCCTGAGTTCTACCACATGTTTGTTTTATCATTTGCTTGGTTGCTAAGTACTCAGCTACTGGATTAAGCCAATTAAGCAGGGTTAGAAATGCTCTGCATAAAAAAAACAGTAATCAACATTGTATCAAGAACTGAAAATTCTAATATTCTTTCCAGAGAAAAATATGGTTATAATAATTGAATGAAGGATATTTTCTGGAGAGTTTTAAACAACTCCTGGTTATATTAGCAAGCTTATAATGCTGGAATTTGCCATAAGTAAAGTTATTTTCTGCCAGATATTTCAATATTGCAGCCTGGCCATATTCAAAGCTACACATGTAAACATAGAATAAATTTATTTTTCTCATGGTTCTCAACCATTGAAATACAAATAGTTCATTCATTCATTCAATCGTATTTATTGAGCACTTACTGTGTGCAGAGCACTGTACTAAGCGCTTGGGAAGTACATGTTGGCAACATATAGAGACGGTCCCTACCCAACAATGGGCTCACAGTCTAGAAGGGGGAGTCCGACAACAAAACAAAACATGCGGACAGGTGTCAAGTCATCAGACCAAATAGAATTAAAGCTAAATGCACATCATTAACAAAATCAATAAAATAGTAAATATGTACAAGTAAAATAAATAGAGTAATAAATCAGTACAAACATATATACAGGTCGTATAGGGAGGGGAAGTAGGAGAGGAAAACGGGGGCTCAGTCTGGGAAGGCCTCTTGGAGGAGGTGAGCTCTCAGTAGGGCTTTGAAGGGGGGAAGAGAGCTAGCTTGATGGATATGTGGAGGGAGGGCATTCCAGGCCCAGTTGGCTACTTGGATGTAGTCCACAATGATGCAGCATCTTTTATGCTTTCCATCTCAATATGAAAGAAAACTATCACCTATGAACTATTTTAGACCTATACTTTTTACAAGGGGGAATAAAATTTACAACATCTTTCCTATTTTCAAGTGAGTTATCGGACGTGGGTGATTATCATTGATCTAAAGAAATTGCCCTTCTGGGCCAAGGCTCTTATTTAAAAATTTTAAATGTCTACTAGTCACAACAATTTCTGAGGCAAGTAAAATGTCTTTGAGGTTTGAGGGCATGGTTGCAGTAGAGTATTTTGATCCAAAGTGTGCTAACTAGTATTCTCACCCTCCATTCCAGGGGAGAGGAGATGAGCTACATGCTCCCAGATTTTACCTCAAGTTAGATTCTTGCTTCTGCTCCTCCTTCTCCATCAAGCACACTTTCAAAACCTACTAAATCTTTCCAACAACCATTAAAATGCAATTTTCACACCCGGTTCATTCCCTTTTGCTTCCCATCCTCTAAGTACCATTCCTAGCCTAATTCCCTATTTGAAACCCAGCTTCCAAATAGCACAAAGTGTTCCCAACCCATCCCTTTTAAGTGTTTTAAGACATCCGGGCTCGTTACATGGGTATATATGTAACTAGCCCACTATATGTTAAAATGGTACCTATTTGAGTGACTATGTTTGTAAATTTGACTTTTATGATTTAGGTGAACTTGGATTTAGGCTTTAATTATCAGGGTAGGTTCTAGGATGGGTAAGGTGCAATAATAATAATAATAATAATAATGATAAGCATAATAATAATGATGATAGTAATAATAATATTTTTAAAGCACTTACTATGGGTCAAGCACTGTTCTGAGCAAAGAGCTAGATAGTCCCTAACCTTCATGAGGATCACAGTCCATGTAGGAGGGAGGAGGATTCAATCCTTATTTTACAGATGAGGAAACTGAGGCACAGAAAGTTTAAGTGACTTGCTGAAGGCCATGCAACAGAAAATTGCCTAAGCCAGGATTAGAACCCAGGTCATCTGACTCCCAGTCCCATTCTCTTTCCATTAGACCATGATGCTTCTCCAGGAAAATACCCCAGCATGAGGTGAAAAAGCATTCTAAACGTACAAGAGTGACAAGGTATCCTAATGGAAAGGTCATGACCTTGGGAGTCAGAGGCCCTGGGTTCTAATCCCGGCTCTGTCATTTGCCTGTTCTGTGTCTTAGACAAGTAATTTAACCTCTCAATGCTCCAGACTCCCTATCTGTAAAATGAAGATCAGCTCTCCCTAATTCTTAAACCATGAGCTCTGAATGAATTCATTCAATTGTATTTATTGAGCACTTACTAAGTGCGGAGCACTGTACTAACCTCTTGAGCACTGTACTAAGCGCTCTTCTTATTATCACATATCTATCCCAATGCTTAGTACACAACAAAATATTAACGAGTGCTATAAGTAATCAAGATGAGATCTTCAAACACAATATCTGTACCAACATTTTAAATTTATGGCCTAGCCTGAGGAAATTTCACAAGACTGTTGATGCTGATGCGATTGCAAGGCAGGATGAGAGCTCTAAAGTGCACAGTTGCTGACCTAACAAGAAAGGGGCACAGCTGGGGGAAAATGGAGGTGGGGCAGGCATTCATTCATTCATTCATTCATTCATTCAATTGTATTTATTGAGCATTTACTGTGTGCAGAGCACTGTACTAAGCACTTGGAAAGTACAATTCAGCAATAAAGAGAGACAACCCTGCCCACACTGGTCTTTCAGTGAATCCCTTTCCTACCCATCCTGCAGTGGCCTCTCTCCTTCCCCCTCCACCCACACAACATTCCAGTTCCATCTTGCACCTCCTCTCTGTCCCCTCCCAGGGTGGTAGAGGTGATGGAGCTGATGCCAGCACAACACCATCAGAGCCCCCACCTCCTCTGTCCCTTGGTTGGGGTGGTGGTGAAGGCAACATGACACCCCAAGATTTTCCTGCAATTTCTCTCCATGCCTGGTTGAGGGGAGATGAGGATGGTGGGGAGACAGGGTGGGGAAAGGTTACGGATTTTGATTTTTCAGAAACATTCTCTATGTCTCACGCTCTCAATCTCCAGTTTCCACTATGATTTCACTATGTCCAAGTGTTGGCACATGTCTTCCAATCAATCAGATCCTATCTACATCTACAGGAAACAATCATAGCTCTTGGATGGGTCGTAAATCAACCCTTACAGTGACTGGATGGAGGAGGATTATACTGGGGAGCCTATGGATGGTCATAAGGCAAACAAACACAGTTTAGGCTATTGGCATCCCATATCATGTACTCTTTCCCTTTAGGCTATGCCCCATCAGGAATGGGGGTCTTTGTGTTTCACCCAGTATAAAACTGGCATGCCACACAGTCATTGAATCTGACTCCTATCTCATCCTGGTCTTCTCTGTCTCTCCCAAAGGAGAATATGTCATGGCATCTGCTAAGCTGGTTGGTTATCTGTCAGCCATAGCAAGTTACATGGAATTGAATTGCTGTATTTATTTTATTACTTTCCCCACATTCCTGTCTTCCCACTCCTTTAGATAATGATTTCTCCCCTTACCATCCCCTCACCCCTGGGCCAGAAACTCAGTCAGTGCACATGGACTATCCCCATCATTAGGAAAGGCCTTCACCCGTGGTCAACACTAATAAACGCTATCGATCGACTGACTAGGAGAAAAATATTTTCTGAAGTCCAAAGATATGCTATTGATGGATCTCTCCAGGTTGTAATTTTCCAAGTGGGGACACATAAACCTGGACAATGTGTTCATTACTAAATGGACCATCTGCAGTGTGGGGTGGTGGAGGCGGGAACTAAGCAAAGCATTGTGGACTGATGGTCTTTGGATGAGACCCATGTTCTCTGGATCTTGCAGAATGCTCACAGACTGTACTTAGAAAGAACAGTTTCTTCCACTCCAAATCTATCATTTCATTAACAGACAATGAAAACAAATGGGGGTTAGATGCTTGATTGAAATCAAAAATGAGGATTCATTTTTTTCTGTCAACTTCCAAAGCATTTTTCAAAGAAAATCTCATTACAAGAAGTTTCCATTCCAGATTCCATTATGGTCCAGCCATCACAATGGGAGCTTTAATGATGAATTTGTTTGAGTGCGACATACACGCTTAAAAAGTGTAAATCTGGCTGTTTAAATTGTTTCTTGAACATTGCTATTGTGAACAGACCAGCTCGTTGAGACACTTGGAGTAGGTCTGGGATAATTAACATATATGAATTGCAAAGAAGGCTTTCAGGTTTATCTTCACCTATTGTTTCTGGAAGAAAGGTGTTTATGAAGCATATCACAGGAAGACCCAAAGTGAGAGAGCTTTGTTTAACATCTGTCAATCAGTTTAAGTGCCACAACTGGGAGATAGGGAAATCCAGGAGGGATTCAAGTAGAGAGTTTTGTGTAAGGCAAAGAGCAAATTAGTAGGCCACTGATATCTTTACAATTGAGGAAGCAGGCGGTCTATGTAATTTATTTTTTCAAATCTTTCGATTTGCAAAACAAAACGTTTTATTTAAATGAGAATATACAAGAATTCATTCAGTTTGTATTTTTATTAGCTTTTCCCATTTAAAGAAATGTCCAAAAACTAGGCTTACATTTTACTGTTTTCTCTTTTTTTAAAATGGTATTTATTTCTCATTTACTATGTGCCAGGCAATTGTACTAAGTACTAGGATAGGTAGGAGATAATCCAGTTGGACACAGTCCCTGTCCCACATGGGGCTCATAGTCTTAATTCCCGTTTAACAGATGAGGTAACTTGCCTAAGGTCACACAGTAGACAAGTTGCAGATTTGGGATTAGAACTGAGGTCCTTCTGACTCTCAGACCTGTGCTTTATCCATGAGGCCATAGTGTTTCTCTTGTTTTGTACTGGAGAATATATATATGCTCTTCTAATTCAAAGGTGATGTGGTAGTAAGTGGGGCTGTGTCCATTTCTAGGCACAGAGGTTGAAAAGGCAGAACCAAAATTCCATTTGACAATGTGAACATCAATATGGATATCAGCATCAACTCTGGGTAGAAAGTTACTGTTTATCCATAACAAAAAGGTCAACAGCATGACCCCTGCTCTCCAGGAATTTTCAGTCATTTGGGACAAACAGCAGACATAATCAACAAATGTTCACAAGTTAATGTGGATTAGGAAAGTGGGGACATTAATCAGGGCAAAACTCCCTCAGGATGTGACTTTTTAGAAGGACTTTGAAGAAGAGATGAGATTTGCTGAAGTTGAAGGGGGAAGGCATTCTAGATGAGAGGAAAAGCATGAGCAATGGGTTGGAGGCAGGGAAATCAAGAGAGGTGTCCTGATCTTGATACCTTTGCTCTCTGAGAGCCATTCTTCTCATTCCTCAATGCTCAACCACCTTGTCAACAAGCAAAGACTCTTTGCCATTGGATTCCAGTTATTTCGTCTCTCCCTCTTACTAATCTTCACTCCTCTCCCACTAAAACCAGTCTGCACAGTTTACTCTTCCATTTCCAATGTACTTACTGTCCCTTTGACTCATATTCTGTCAACCCCTTTCTTATTATTAATAATAATGGCATTTATTAAGTGCTTACTATGTACAAAGCACTGTTCTAAGCACTGGGGAGGTTACAAGGTGATCAGGTTGTCCCGGGGTGGGGGGGGGGCGGGGGGTTCACAGTCATCATCAATCGTATTTATTGAGTGCTTACTGTGTGCAGAGCACTGTACTAAGCACAGTCTTAATCCCCATTTTACAGATGAGGTAACTGAGGCACAGAGAAGTTAAGTGACTTGCCCAAAGTCACACAGCTGACAATTGGCAGAGCTGGGATTTGAACTCATGACCTCTGACTCCACAGCCCGTGCTCTTTTCACTGAGCTACGCTGCTTATTGCCTCCCTCCTGTGTGGAATGCCTTCCTCACTTTACATGTCAGACAGGCCTGCACTCTTCCCCATCTTCCAAATCCTCTTGAAATCACATATCCTCCAGGAAGTCCTCCCAGATTACACTTTCATTGCCCCACCCTATTTTCCCTCCTTATTGCCTCTCCCATGCACTTAAGCCTACCCTCTTCACACTTAATAACTCCCCACTATCCCCAGAGCACTATGTACATATCCTTCTACTCAGTTTTTACCTCAATTTATAATTTATTTCAATTTTTATCTTCCCCATCAGACCATCAGCTCCTTTGAGGACAAGGATCATGTCTATCGGTGGTATTGTACTCTCCCAGGTGCTTAGTACAGTACCCTACAAAACATAAATGCTCAATAAATACTATAGATTGGGTTATTTATTGATTCCTAATTGTTACACACTATTTACTTGTTTTGATAACTGTCTTCCCCCTTCAAGACTGTTAGCGTGTTGCGGGCAGGGATTGTCTCTGTTGCTGAATTGTACTTCCCAGGTGCTTCGTACAGTGCTCTGCACCCAGTAAGCGCTTAATAAATACGATTGAATGAATGTTATTTTTCACAACACAGAAACTCTGGAATTAAGCTAACTGCTTGAGATGTTAGCACCAAACAAAGGTTAAAATGAAAAGAATCCAGTGCAAAGTGACTAGAAAATTTATTTCAAATGAGAGCAATGTAGTAGCAATGTATCCAGGCATTAGAAAGAAAAAGACCTTGGATTTGATATCCTGTCTAACTTAAACACCTGAGACCACGCACTGACTGTGTCATTTTGTGGCAGTGGATAACATACATTTTTTCATTATAAATAATCAACATACATGCTCCCAGGTGCAGCTTTTAATTGAGTCTTAATTTGTAAAAGCAGGAAAGCTCATCAATCCACCCTTTTCCAAAACACAGATGTGAGAATGCTGCACTGGTTCTCTCCATAGAGAAATGTGTAAAATAGCATTGCCATTATTTCAGTTTCACTTTATCGTAGTTTAGAATTTTATGCCTAATAATGTTTTACGGGTACAAACACAGATGTTTTTGAGGCAGTTTCAAGTTCTGTTAGGCTCACTATCAGTATAATTGTTTCCATGGCATAGGTGGTGAAACCAAGATCCAAAAAGTTGAAAGATTTTTCCTGATGCTACGCAGAACATAGGGGACTGAGAAACAACCCTAGCCTCTCAGTTGGCATTTCATATTTCGGACAAATAATCTCACTAGACTTTAAGGGTGATCTGTTTCCAAGATAATTCCTCTTACTATAACGAAAGGCAAACATGTTCCTTCCTAGTTTGACACTTCAATATCCCCCAGCCGTAAAACAGAGTTCAATGACGTGAATGATAAACAGAGAAGCTAAAAAGGAGCAAGCCTGGATACTCATATTTTATACACAGAAATATAAAATAGAAATATAGGAAAGAGAATAAGGCAAAGGGCATCTTGAACAATATGAAAACCCCGGAGACAGTGAACTTTCCAAAACAGACAATGTCATGACAGCTTGAGATGAATGGTCTCCACTACCAGTGAGATCCTAGTGCTAGGGAGAGAACTCTGATGTTTTACCCCTGTGACATTGATCTGAACATCTATGGATGTCCGTCTAAAATCCTTAAAGGTAATACACAAAGCCAAATAAGAATCTAGAACTGTTGACAAACAAATAGGAAACTGACACTTCTCCTCCTCTTCCTCCCGCTTCTTCTCATCTTTGTCCTCCTCCTCCTCCTTCTTCTTCTCAGCGAGGTTGCTATTATTAACATTATTGTTAGCATTATTATTAGTATTTGTTTAGCACTTACCACGTGATAATAATAATAATAATGGCACTTATTAAGCGCTTATTATGCATAAAGCACTGTTCTAAGCACTGGGGAGGTTACAAGGTGATCAGGTTGTCCCATGGGGGGCTCACAGTCTTAATCCCCATTTTCCAGATGAGGGAACTGAGGCCCAGAGAAGTGAAGTGACTTGCCCAAAATCACACAGCTGACAATTGGCAGAGCGGGTATTTGAACCCATGACCTCTGACTCCAAAGCCCATGCTCTTTCCACTGAGCCACGTGATAGGCACTCTATTAGCACTGGAGAAAAGTACAAGGGCATTGAACTAGACAAAATCCCAAACATTTGGAGGGTGAGGAGTGGGAATAAGGGTCCAAGGAAGGGATTAGTGTTAGAAATCCATGGAAATAAATTAAAATTTAAACAAGAGAGAAATAATATATTTACTAACAACAATAGCAGCAAGAGACTTGTTAAGTTTCTGTTAATTAAAAATAATTGTGGTATTTATAAAGCACCTACTATGTCAAGGCACTGGAGTGCTTACAAGATAATCTGATCAATCAACCAATTGGTTATATGTACTTAGTATTTACTATGTGCAGAGTACTGTACTAAGCACTTGGGAGAATATAATACAACAATACAACAGATTCAATCCCTGCCCACAACAAGCTTACAGCCTAGAAGGGAAGGCAGACATTAATAAAAATAAAATAAATTATGGATATGTACCTAAATTCTGTGAAGCTGGGAGTGGGGATGAATAAAGGGAGCAAGTCAGGGTGACACAGAAGAGAGTGGAAGAAAAAGAATAGAGGGTGAGTCAGGGAAGGTCTCTTGGAGAAGACATGCTTTCAATAGGGTTTTGAAGGTGGGAGAGCAATTCTCTGTTGGATATGAAGAGAAAGGGTGTTCCAGAACAGAGGAGGAAATAAGTGAGAGGTAGGTGGGCTATATAAATGAGACTGAGGTACAGTTAGTAGATTAGCATTAGAAGAGCAAAGTGTGCATCCTGGTTTGTAGTAGGAGAGTAGTGATGTGAGGTAGGAGGAGGTAAGTTAATTGAGTGCTTTGAAGCTGATGGTAAGGAGTTTCTGTTTGATGTGGAGGGGTATGGGTAACCACAGAGGTTCTTGCGTAATGGCAAGATACAGACTGAAAATTTCTGTCGAAAACTGATCCTGGTAGCATAGTGAAATATGGGCTGGAGAAGGGAGAGACAGAAAGCAGGGAAGTTAGCAAGTAGGCCGAAACAGTAATTAAGGTGAGACAGGATAAGTGCTTGGATTAATGTGAAAGCAGTTTGGATGGAGAGAAAAGGACAGATTTTAGTGATGTTGTGAAGGTTGAACTGACAGGATTTAGTAACAGAATGACTGTGTGGATTGACTGAGAGAGAGGAGTCAAGGATAATGCCAAGGTTACATGGCTTGTGAGACATAAAGGACAGTGTTGTTGTCTACAGTGATGGGAAAGTCAATGAGGGAGGAAAAGTAAGGTCACTGAGCAGAAAAGAGGGCTGAGGTAGCAGATAAGGGTGAAGCTGAAATTCATTCATTCATTCAATCATATTTATTGAGCTCTTACTATGTGCAGAGCACTGTACTAAGCACTTGGAAAGTACAGTTTGGCAACATATAGAGACAATCCCTACCCAACAACAGGCTCACAGTTTAGAAGGGGGAAGACAGTCTAGAAGTGGGGAGACAGTCTAGAATTGGGGACCTGGGACTGAATTCTGGATTTCCATCTACAGTACTCAGCAGCACTAGAGCAGGAGAAGTAGATGCCACCAAACCATACTGCTTCCTCTTCAACAACCACCAAGGACAAATACCTTGACCTTCCTCTTGTAGTGGAGTGATTATTCCTTCCTGCTAGGTATCCATTATAGACCTGTGCAAGTATCATTTATCCACTTGTGACTTGAATCCACTGCTCTTGGATCCATACCCTTTAGGCACTTATATTCAAGCCGTCTTTAGCCTCACATCACTCATGTACATATCCATGATTTATTTCTTTATATTAATGTCTGCCTCCCCTTCTAGACTGTAAGCTCACTGTGGGGAGGTAATGGGTCTTCTAACTCTGTGGTATTGTACTCTCCCAAGTACTTAGTACAGTGTGTTACCCTGACTTGCTCCCTTCATTCATCCTCCCTCCAAGCCCCACAACACATATGTACATATCTGTAATCTATTTATTTATTTATTTATTTATTTATTTATTTATTTATTTATTTACTTGTTTATATCAATGTCTGTCTCTCCATCTAGACTGTGAGCTTGTTGTGGACAGGGAATGTGTCTGTGTGTTGCTGTATTGTACTCTCGCAGTGCTTAGTACAGTGCTTTGTACACATAGTAGTGCTCAATGAATATGACAATGAATGAATTCTCTGCACACAGTAAGTGCTCAATAAATATCATTGATTAACTGATTGACTGATTGATTGATCTTTTCCAAGTTCGTGACTCTTTGTGGAAACAAATTCCTAATACTCCCCAACCACAGGTTGAAGAAGTATTTCTGTTTGTTTTAAACCTATTACCTTCAGACTTTAGTCTATATCCTCTAGCTCGGGAGTTGGGGTAGCAACATGGAATTTGATCTATTGAATTAGATATATTTGCTAACAATATATAATATCTTAGTCTTGCAATGGATTATACTAGGCTGTAACCATATCAACTCATTATCTGGAGTTCTAATAGTGCTTTAATCATTTTATCCCTTATGTATATGAAGCAGCACTTCTGTTCAGTTCTTTCTAGCAGCCACAGATGTGCAAATGCATTATTCTACATTCCCAGAGTTCCTAGATATAGTGGTAGAATGGAAGATAATTAAAGGGAGCATCATAGATATTGTTTTCCCCAAACAGCATAAGAAACTCTTCCTTTCAAGAGGTTTTCAAGTGCCTAGATGCAATGTTAGTAGATACTGTGTGTATGCTTAAAATATTGATGCTCAGTGTATGAAACATTTTCTTAAAGTTGTATGCCACAAACCATGGAGGTGCATATGCTGTAGATTTGGGATAAATCAATAGTAATAACAATAACAATAACAAAAATCTCCAGTGGCTACCAATCAATCTGCGCATCAGGCAGAAACTACTCACCCTCGGCTTCAAGGCTCTCCATCACCTCGTCCCCTCCTACCTCACTTCCCTTCTCTCCTTCTACAGCCCAGCCCGCACCCTCCGCTCCTCTGCTGCTAATCTCCTCACCGTGCCTCGTTCTCGCCTGTCCCACGTCATCCTCCTGGCCTGGAATGCCCTCCCTCCCAACATCCGCCAAGCTAGCTCTCTTCCTCCCTTCAAGGCCCTACTGAGAGCTCACCTCCTCCAGGAGGCCTTCCCAGACTGAGCCCCCCACTTCCTCTCCCCCTCGTCCCCCTTTCCATCCCCCCAGTCTTACCTCCTTCCCTTCCCCACACCACCTGTATATATGTATATATATTTGTACATATTTATTACTCTATTTATTTATTTATTTTACGTGTACATATCTATTCTATTTATTTTATTTTGTTAATATGTTTTGTTTTGTTCTCTGTCTCCCCTTTCTAGACTGTGAGCCCACTGTTGGGTAGGGACTGTCTCTATATGTTGCCAACTTGTACTTCCCAAGTGCTTAGCACAGTGCTCTGCACACAGTAAGTGCTCAATAAATACTACTGATTGATTGATAACAGTGATAATAATGATATTTGTTCAGCTCTTACTATGTGCCAAGAATCTCACTAAGTGCTGGGATAGTTACTAAATATTCAGATTGGACCATGTCCCTGGCCCACATGGGGCTCCCTCTCTAATACTGCTAATGTTTGACTTCCTTCATCTACTGTACACTGCTATTACCTAGTTGGCACTCTAAATTGGTTCCATAAAAATATAAAGTATTGTTTCCTTTAGGAAATCGTGTAAAGTTCATGAATGCATTCCAAGATGCAAAAAATGCACCTAAACAATAATAATAACAATAATAATAATAATTATGGGATTTGTTAAGCAGTTACTATATGCAAAGCATTGTTCTAAACTCTGGGAGTATACAAGGTAATCAGGTTGTCCCAAGTGGGGCTCACAGACTTAATCCCCATTTTACAGATGAGGTAACTGAGGCTCAGAGAAGTTAAGTGACTTGCCCAAGGTCACACAGCAGACATGTGACAGAGTTGGGATTCGAACCCATGACCTCTGACTCCCAAGCCCGGGCTCTTTCCACTGAGCCATGCTGCTTCTCTAAGATATTAAAGCTACAGCCAGGACTAGATAATGGCAGTGTAGGAATTATGAAGTGTGGTTCCAGGTTAAAATGGAGAAAAATGTAAAGTCTATACAGTTTTTCTTTGTCTTTCCCACTCTTTCATGCTCTACAAATCAGGCTTCCATTAATAAAGGACTATTAATTGCCAGCCTTCATGTATCAATAGTGAGAATCTCACTGACCTGTAGTATACAAACTAGATCCGGATAACAGGAAGGTAGGAACAGGGTCAGCCGTTTCTCTTTTTGTAAGTTCTCCCCTTGACATGATTCAAGAAAGGAGACTTCTGGAGAAGCATGGTCAAAACTGTGGTAGTTGTTAAGTGTGAAGAGCTAAGTACTGGGGTAGGTAGAAGACAATCAGGTCAGACACAGTCTTTATCTACATGAGGCTTATAGTCTAAGTAGGAGGGAGAACAGATCTTGAATTCCCATTTTGCAGATGAAGAAACTGAGGCACAGAGAAGTTAAGTGACTTGCCCAAGGTGACACAGCAGATAAGGGCTAGGATTAGATCCCAGGTCCAGGCCCATACTTTTCTGCTAAGCTCTTCTGCCTTTCATGTTCCCCTGCTCCCAACTCCTTGGCAGGAGTGTAGGCTTTTTTTAGGTTATTAACCTTTTCTCTCAGCTGTCACTATCTACATATTTCTTTTCTCAGGGGTACCCCTTTAGAACAGTTATCTCAGAAATTATGGTGTCTCTTGGAGTAGTAGTGGTAGTGAAAATATTTACTAAGCCCTTATTATGTGCTGAACATTGGTCCTAAGTTCTGGGAGATAATACATAGATGGGAATTAGATATCGTCTTTTAGACTGTGAGCCCACTGTTGGGTAGGGACTGTCTCTATATGTTGCCAACTTGTACTTCCCAAGCGCTTAGTACAGTGCTCTGCACACAGTAAGCGCTCAATAAATACGATTGAAGATGATGATGATCCCTCGAGTGGCTCACGACCCAAGAATTTAAGTGGGGAGAAGGGATTGAATGACATTGAAGGGCTGGACAATAATGATGGTATGTGCCAAGCACTGTTTTAAGTACTGGGGTAGATACAAGGTAATCAGGTTGTCCCACTTGGGCTCACAGCCTTCATTCCCATTTTACAGATGAGGTAACTGAGGCCCAGAGAAGTTAAGTGAATTGGCCAAAGTTACACAGCTGACAAATGGCAGAGGCAGGATTAGAACCAATGACCTCTGATTCCCAAGCCCGTGCTCTTTCCACTAAGCACCGCTGCTGGATATGGTGTCTATAATCACAGGATGACACACAGAGATGGGTTGCTGGTTGTCTTTCCTTCTTTAGACCATAATCTCTGAGTGGGTAGGGAATGTGCTTACTAACTCTGTTGTATTGTACTCTCCCAAGTGCTTAGTATATTCCTCAGTGCACAGTAAGTACTCAAGAAATATGATTGATGGATTGGTTGATCAGAGCAGAGGCTGTTGGGGGATGGTCTTGCAGTTGCCTACTTTGTGGGTATAGTCCTTCCAAATATGCCCAGAAACATAAGTGGAAGGATGGTGAAGCTAAACTGCTCCATAATCAACATTAAACATGCAAGCAGCAACTGCCAAGGTGCTCAGTTTAGCCTACCTGAGTGGCGCTATGTAACTGTAAATCTTCTTAATATTTTTGTTGCTTTCTGCCTGGCTTTATACATATATAAATATACATATAGATTTTTGTGGCTTTTCCTGAGGTATTTCCCTCTAGAGTGTGAACTTCTTATGAAAGGAGAACATGCCTACCAATTCTGTTGTGTTGTACTTTCCCTAATGCTTAGTACAGTGCTCTGCACACCATAATTGCTCAATAAGTACCATTGATCGATCGATTGATTAATTGAAACAAAGAGAAAAAGACTCCCAACCCTTATTGAGCCCCTCTGAATATCATACTCAAAGATAGATTATGAATTGGCAAAGGCACAGGTCTGCCTGCTGCTCTTGAGGGTTCAGAGATATTCTATGAGAAGCAGCGTGCCCTGGTGGAAAGAGACTGGGCCAGGGAATCAGATGAGTTAGGTTTGAATCCTAGCGCCACCAGAATTGGGTGACTTTGGGTAACTTCTCTGTGTCACACACAGTTTCCTCATCTGCAAAATATTCTCACTCCTAGTTAGACTGTGAACCCAATGTGAATCAAGGACTTTGTCCAGTCTGATTGTTTTTTTTTTAATCTACTCCAGTGCTTCATTCAGTTCTTGGCCCATAATGAGCACTTAACAAATATTATCATCATCATTATTATTATTACTATCATTATCATTTTCTTTGTCCACAAATTGCCTCCAGTCTCCATAACAGAGGGGGACCAGAAGAGAAAATGTGTACAGCTCAACACAAAACATTGCCATTATTAGCAAAACAACTCAAGCACATGTTTCGATACCGGTAGGATAAATTTCCCCCACTAAAACTGAGCCTCCCCCTTCTAGACTGTGAGCCCGCTATTGTTTAGAGACCATCTCTATGTGTTGCTGACTTGTACTTCCCAAGTGCTTAGTACAGTGTTCTGCACACAGTAAGCGCTCAATAAATACGATTGAATGAATGAATGAATGTTTGAGCAGTGTTCATTGGGAGAGCCAAGGGTTCAGAAATGTTATGCTACCGTATTTTCATGGGCAAAGGGTGCTAGATAATCTCAGTGTCAGTCTCAGCACTGTTTTCAAACCAAAGGGCAACACCACAGACCTAGTAAAAATAATGTGAAAAAAAACACAATAAATACATGGGTAAATTAGAAAATGATAATGTTGATACATACCAATAAAAATATCATGAATTAGACATTTTTGCCTACTTATGTGAATACTTAACTTTCAAAGTTCCTTAGCATATGTGGTGCTAACATGCTAGAGAAATGCCATTACCTATGTCAAATCAATCTGTCATTTTATAATGTTAAATTGAAATGGGGTTTAATCTAATAAAGCCAGTTCAAAACAATTCAGAATTTATTGAGCATCTACTGTATGCAAAGCACTGTACTAAAAGCAGAAAAATATACATGGGGCAGGATTGGATGTGGTCTCTGGCCCGCTGGTGATATGCAATTGAAGAATAATGAGGAGGGGGTGGGGGGTTTGATGGCAGTCACATAAGGATGGATGAACAGTAGAAACCCCCTCCTCCCCCTCCCATCCCCTTACTGTAGGGGTTCCTCTAGGTTCAGTTCTTGGTCCCCTTCTGTTCTCGATCTACACTCACTCCCTTGGTGACCTCATTCGCTCCCACGGCTTCAACTATCATCTCTACGCTGATGACACCCAAATCTACATCTCTGCCCCTGCTCTCTCTCCCTCCCTCCAGGCTCGTATTTCCTCCTGCCTTCAAGACACCTCCATCTGGAGGTCTGCCCACCACCTAAACCTCAGCATGCCCAAGACTGAACTCCTTGTCTTCCCTCCCAAACCCTGCCCTCTCCCTGACTTTCCCATCGCTGTTGACAGCACTACCATCTTTTCCGTCTCACAAGCCTGCAACCTTGGTGCCATCCTCAAATCCGCTCTCTCGTTCACCCCTCACATCCAAGCCATCACCAAAACCTGCTGGCCTCACCTCCACAACATTGCCAAGAACCGCCCTTTCCTCTCCATCCAAACTACTACCCAGCTTGTTCAAGCTCTCATCCTAGCCTGTCCGGATTACTGTATCAGCCTCCTCTCCGATCTCCCATCCTCCTGTCTCTCCCCACTACAATCCATACTTCACGCTGCTGCCTAGATTGTCTTTGTGCAGAAACGCTCTGGGCATTTTACTCCCCTCCTCAAAAATCTCCAGTGACTACCAATCAACCTATGCATCAGGCAGAAACTCCTCACCCTCGGCTTCAAGGCTGTCCATCACCTCGCCCCCTCCTACCTCATCTCCCTTCTCTCCTTCTACAGCCCAGCCCACACCCTCCGCTCCTCTGCCACTAATCTCCTCAACATGACTCTTTCTCACCTGTCCCACCATCGACCCCCAGCCCACATCATCCCCCTGGCCTGGAATATCCTCCCTCCGCATATCCACCCAGCTAGCTCTCTTCCTCCCTTCAAGGCCCTACTGAGAGCTCACCTCCTCCAGGAGGCCTTCCCAGACTGAGCTCCCTCCTTCGTCTCCCCCTCCTCCCCCTCTCCGTCCCCCACACCTTACCTCCTACCCCTCCCCACAGCACCTGTATATATGTATATATGTTTGTGTGTATTTATTACTCTATTTATTTATTTATTTTATTTGTACATATTTATTCTATTTATTTTATTTTGTTAATATGTTTTGTTTTGTTGTCTGTCTCCCCCTTCTAGACTGTGAGCCCACTGTTGGGTAGGGACCGTCTCTATATGTTGCCAACTTGTATTTCCCAAGCGCTTAGTACAGTGCCCTGCACACAGTAAGTGCTCAATAAATACAATTGAATGAATGAATGAATGAATAAAAGATTAAGCTCAGAATCCCAACCAATCCAGGGATAAAGTGGTCACACAGTTTTGCTGACCAGTTCATCAAGATTCCAGTCACAACCAAAGCCTTTTTAGAAATGTTTAAAGTACCCAACTTTAGAAAAAGAATTTTAAAAATTCAATAGCACTATCACAAAAGAGCATTCCAAGAAGGGCCTTCTAATGATGGATAGCTAGAGAAGTGTTTTTGTCATAGAACAGATGTCATGTCGTCCCTCTGACCTCTATGCACTAGAAGCAGTATGACCTAATAATGATAAGTGCTTACTCTGTGTCAAGCACTGTGCTATGCTCTGGGGTAGATACAAAGTTATCAGGTTAGACACAATCCTTGCTTCCACAAGGGGCTCTTGGTCCGGGCAACAGGGAGTAGGATTTAATCCCCATTTTAAAGATGAGAGAACTGAGGCACAGAGAAGTGAAGTGACTTGCCTGAGTTTACCCAGCTGACCCATGACAGAGCAGGGATGATTCATTCATTCATTCATTCATTCAATCGTATTTATTGAGCACTTACTGTGTGCAGAGCACTGTTCTAAGCGCTTGGGAAGTATATGTTGGAAACATATAGAGCCAGTCCCTACCCAACAACAGGCTCACGGTCTAGAAAGCGCTCAATAAATACGATTGATGATGATGATGATAGAAGGGGGAGACAGACAACAAAACAAAACATGTAGACAGGTGTCAAAATCATCAGAACAGATTGATTAGAACCCAGGCCCTCTGACTCCCCGGAGCACACTCTTTCCACCAGGCCATGTTGCCAGTTTCTGGGAGACCTTGGACAAGTCACTTAACTTCTCTGTGCCTTAGATTCCTCAACTGTAAAATGGGGATTTCAGTACCTGTTCTCATTCATTCATTCATTCATTCAATCGTATTTATTGAGTGTTTATGCTGTGAGCCCCATGTGGGGTCAACCTGATTAACTCGTACCTACCCCTAGGCTTAGGACTGTGCTTGACATATAGAAAACCCTTAACGGACACCTCAATGAACACTTTTAAAATGTGTTTTAGCCTATGAATATTATACACATTTCTCTACAGAAACATTCAGGACATATAATCCCATGCTTCGAGAACCTCCAATGGTTGCCCAACCACCTCTGAATTAAATAAAAACTCCTTACCATTGACATTAAAGCACTCCAGCACCTTACCCCCTGCACCTCACCTTGGTACTATCCTTCTACAATCCAGCCCACATATTTCACTCCTCTAATGCCAACCTTCTCACTGTGCCTCAGTTTCACCACCTATCTCACTACCAACCCCTAGCTCAAATCCTGCTTCTGGCTTCCCTCCTCAAATCTCATAATCACTCTCCCCTGCCTTTAAAGCCTTCTATAATAATGATGGTATTTGTTAAGCACTTACTATGTGCCAAGCACTGTTCTAAGCACTGAATTGAATGCATATCTCCTCCAAGAGATCTTCCCAGGTTAAGTACTCCCCATCCTCTTCTCCCACTCACTTCTGCATCATTCTGACTTGCTCCCTTTGCTCTTCCCCCCTCCCAGCCCCACAGCATTTATGTACATATCTGTCATATATTCATTTGTATTGATTCCCCCACTCTAGACTGTAAGTTCATTGTGGGCAGGGAGTGTGTCTGTTTATTGTTGTATTGTACTTGCCCAAAGTACGCCCCTAATAAATATGAATGAATGAACATAGATTCCTCAGGCTATCTGAGATTCAGCATTTAGGCTTTTATATATGGCCTTGATTTTCCTTCATGGGGCACAGCACATGAGGACTTGATAGGGATTGATCAGCCTCAGATATGTGCTACATATGTAGGACAAAAAAAGGTATAACATCAACTTAGTAGACTCGTTATGGAAAGGAAATGTGTCTGCCAATTCTGTTGTACTGTACTCTATCAAACACTTAAAAAATACAATTGTTTGAAGACATCTGGACTACTGTCTGATTAACCAAATTTAGAATCTGGTGAAGATTATCCTACAAGCCTGGGTTTGAGTCCATACTTTTCTGACCTGGAAATTTCTCATACACCATCATGACCTTAATAAAACTCTAAACCTATCCAGAGAGAGGCATGCAGACTATCTCCATCCTTCTAATCATCTCTCTTCTGTGCCTTGTTCTTGACTCTCCTTCCTCTAATCCTCTTCTCACTATCTTTCTCCTGTCTCTAATTCTCACTTCAGATCTATCAGACCACAGATCTGGCCATCTTCAGATAACTACCGAAATCACTTCTCCTCCCAGAAGTCTTCCTGGAAAAACTTTCTCAGATGTTTCACACCACTTTACACTCACACTCTCAGAACTCACAATTCACAATTTGGCCAGTCTATCCGTAAGAACTTTGTTACTGTTTAAGCACTTTTTTAACCACCTGCTGATTTTTCCATTCTCCTTTATGTCCCATTTATTATTCTGTTTTTGTCTCCTTCACTAGATTGTAAGTTCCAGAAGGGTAGGGCATCTGCTTTCTCTATTGTGTCTTGGTAGGTATCAGGGAGACTAGGCATTGAGTTTGAGAGGCGGGGTCATATGACCAATACTGTGGACTCAAACTATCTTGTCTTGTCTTATGCTGTCGAGTCATTTCTGGCCCATAGGAACACCACAGACACATCTCTTCCAGAACACTCCACCTCCATCTACAATCGTTCCGGTTATGTATCCATAGAGTTTTCATGGTAAAATATAGAAGTGGTTTACCAGTGCCTCCTTGCACACAGTAAACCTGAGTCTCCACCCTCAACTGTCTCCCATGCCGCTGCTGTGCAGCACAGGTGAGTTTTGACTTGTAGCAGTTTGCCTTCCATTCACTAGCCACTTCCCAGGCTAGGAATGGAATGGATATGCCTCTGCTTGATTCTCCCTCCCACAGTCGAGACTGGTAGAGTACTGGAAACTCTCCGGTGCAAGCCTAAGAGGAGGACTCAAACTGTGTGCATGGGAAATACTGGAAGGAGCAGGAGAATGAGATGGGTCAGGTAATTCCCAAAAGGAACACACCAGGAGTTACACAATAATCAATCAATCAATCAAATTTTTTGAGCACTTACTGTGTGCAGAGCACTGTACTAAGCGCTTGGGAAGTACAAGTTGGCAACATATAGGATAAGGGCAGTTATGAGCACAGGAGAGAAAGGAAAACAGGACTATAACAAAGACTAGATCATCCCATCACCACCAGGAAAATGATTGATGTGGGCACTATTCAAAGGAAAGAATATTTCCTCCAGCTTTCTTTGCCCGACACTTCACCCAAGGAGGTCATGGTAGCTGTCCAGATCATGACATTTTCAGAAGGATTGTGCTGACGCCCAACCAGCAGACACCCCAAAATACGTTGGCACACCCCAGGACCTACCCAGACAATCCAGACTGAAAGATAATGGTGAGGTTCTGAACTCCAGAGACAGGGAGGGTTGTGCTGTTTTCAAATGTGACAGGAAAGCAAAATAAAGGAGAAGAACTGGGTGAAGAGGTGAGGAGTTCAATTTGAGATATATTGATGATAAAGGTGCCTGAGGGATAGCTATGTGATGATGACCTGGAGGAAGGAGGAAGATATGAGATTGTGGAGGAGGTGAGAGGTCAGGGATGGTGAGGGAGCCTTGGAAGTTATCCATATAGAGGTTGCAATTGAAGGCATAGCAGTGGATCAATCAAAATAATTTTTTGAACACCTACTCTGTGGAGAATACTGTGCCAACACTTGAGTGTAATAATAATAATAATTATGGTACTTAAGTGCTTACTCCATGTCAGGCACTGTACTAAGCACTGGGGTGAATATAAACAGTGTAGCTTAGTGGAAAGAGCATGGGCTTGGGAGTCAGAGGTCGTGGGTTCTAGTCCTGGCTCTGCCACTTGTCAGCTGTGTAACCATAGGCTAATCACTTAACTTCTCTGTGCCTCAGTTACCTCACCAGTAAGATGGGGATTAAGAGTATGAACCTCAAATGGGACAACCTGATTACCTTGTATCTACCCCAGTGCTTATAACAGTGCTTGACACATAGAACCAGGCTAAGCCCCCATTCCCAGACTAAGTCCCCCTTTTCCTCTGCTTCCCCCCTTCACCCTGACTCACTCCCTTTACTCTGCCTCCCTCCCCACCCCACAGCACTTGTGTATATATATATTTTATAATACATAAAATATATAGTATATAATATATATTTTTAATTATATAAATATAATTATATTTATTTTATTATGATGCATATATATCTATAATTCTATTTATTTATAATGATGCTCCTGATGTCTGTTCACTTGTTTTGATATCTGACTCGCCCCTTCTAGACTGTGAGCGCATTGTGGGCAGGGATTGTCTCTAGCCCAGCCCACACCCTCCGCTCCTCTGCCACTAACCTCCTCACTGTGCCTCGTTCTCGCCTGTCCCACCGTCGACTCCCGGCCCACATCCTCCCCCTGGCCTGGAATGCCCTCCCTCTGCACATCCGCCAAGCTAGCTCTCTTCCTCCCTTCAAAGCCCTACTGAGAGCTCACCTCCTCCAGGAGGCCTTCCCAGACTGAGCCTCCTCCTTCTTCTCCCCCTCCCATCCCCCCACCCTACCTCCTTCCCCTCTCCACAGCACCTGTATACATGTTTGTACAGATTTATTACCCTATTTTACTTGTACATATTTACTATTCTATTTTATTTTGTTAATATGTTTTGTTTTGTTGTCTGTCTCCCCCTTCTAGACTGTGAGCCCATTGTTGGGTAGGGACTGTCTCTATATGTTGCCAACCTGTACTTCCCAAGTGCTTAGTAAGGTGCTCTGCACACAGTAAGCGCTCAATAAATACGACTGTACTTTCCAAATGCTTAGTACTGTGCTCTGCACACAGTAAGCACCCAATAAATGCAAACGAATTGAATTGAATTGAATAGTAAGCACTTAACAAAAACCATCATTAGTATTATTATTACCATTACAAGCAAATCAGGTTGTACACAGTCCCTGTCCCACAAAGGACTCACAGTCTTAATCCCCATTTTACAGATAAGGTAACTGAGGCAAGAGAAATGAAGTGACTTGCCCAAGGCCACATAACAGACAAGTGGCAAAGCCGGGATTAGAATCCATGACCTTATGACTCTCAGAACCATGCTCTAACCACTACTTTCGTGTGTACAATAGAATGAGTAGGTATGATACCTGTCCTCAGTGAGCATATCATCTAGTGAGGAAGAGAGGCACTATGAGTTCCCCAACAGGTATATAGGTAGTTTCATTCATAAGTATTTGTATGTATAAACTCTCCTTAGCATTATCCATTCATTTATTGCATACAGCTGAAAGGTCCTATGTGTAAACAAGAACCCAATACATAAATTCATGATTTTTCTTTTCTAGCAGTATTTTCTTATCGTTTATTAACAATAACTATTTTTCTCAGTTTTCCAACAGACTATGTATAATCTATCATGTTAGAGTTGAATACAATAGGAAAACAGTTTAATTGGAACAACACAAATAGCAACAAGAATCTCAACTGGCATGATTAAGACATGAACCAAAGTTTCTCCCAAAGGGTCCTCAACTGTAATAATGATAAAATGTATTAAGTCCTTTACTATGTTTAAAGTTCTGGCATGTGCAAAGAATAATCAGATTTGGACATAGTTCTTAGTTCACGTGAGGCTCCAAATCTAAGAGGGAGGAAGAACAGGTATTGAATCCCCATTCTGCAGTTGAGGAAACTGAAGTAGAGAGAAGTTAAGTGACTTGCCCAAGATCATCCGGCAGAAGAGTGACAGAGCGAGGTATAGAACACAGGCTTCCTGACTCCTACTCATGGCCTATTTGAAAACATCAATTGCAGTTACTAGTTTGCACTAATTTTGGTGTGTTGTTCCCTTAAGAGGAACTCAGGGAAATTTTAGAAGCAGCAGGGTTGTTGACACCGAATGAATGACTCAGACTTCCTAAAAGGATCTGGTACTGACATTCACACCCACATAAGTGGTCCCGAAGCTAAGGAAGAACTTAGGGACATCCCAAAGTCATTAAGTAAGGGTAAGACCACACACTGAAACTGTTGAAAATGACCTGCCAAAGTCAGTTGCCATAATCCAAGTAAGGTGCTAGCTAGAAGGCTGCATCTTGGAAAGTCAATGAAATTAAGTGTTGCCAAAAGGGCACCAAAAATTGAGACTGGTTTGTGCAAGAAAATATTCTCTGAAGTGAATAAAGTTAAATTAATCTGACTCGTGCTATCAACTAGATTAATGCATTAAATTGTCTGATCATTTGAAACAAGAAGCATTCCTAAATTTAGCCCTGTTAGAGTCAATTATAATCAAGTAATTATGACCTAGTTCCCTGCATCCATGGGCTTATTTGAGAAAGAGGTGTTGGAGATAGTGTGTCCACTCTTTGGCCTTCCTCTTTTGGCATTGGTTGAGCACTTACTATATGCCAGGCACTGGGGTAGATACAAGAAAATCAGGTTGGACAGAGTCCCTGTCCCACATGGGACTCAGTCTTCATCTCCATTTTCCAGATGAGGTAGCTGAAGCTCAGAGAAGTGAAATGACTTGCCCCAGGTCACAAAGCAGACAAGTGACTTTGGGATGTCCCTAAATTCTTCCTTAGCTTTAGGACCACTTATGTGGGTGTGAATGTCAGTACCATATCCTTTTAGGGAGTCTGAGTCATTCAATTGGTGTCAACAACCCCACTGCTTCTAAAATTTCCCTGGGTTCTTCTTAAGGGAACAGACCCCAGGTCCTTCTGACGTCCAGGCCTGTGCTCTATCCACTGGGCCATGCTGCTTTTGTGTTTGCAAATTAAGCTGTTTCTACAGACAATGGCAGGACCACTTTGGAGCTGGGACGCAGAAGACCTGCGTTCTAATTCTGCCTCCACTACAGGCCTGCTGTGGGGCCTTGGACAATCATTTAACTTCTCTGTGCCTCAGTTTCCTCAACTTTTAAATGGGTACTAGATACCTATCTCCCTCCCCCTTAAATTATGAGCTCCATGTGGAACAGAAACTGTGTCTTACCTGACTATATGGTATCTTACTACACTGTTTAGCTTGAAACATAGTAAGAGCATAATAATAGTAATAATAAGTATTTGTTAAGCACTTATTATGTAACAAGACTGTACCAAGTGCTGATATCAGGTTGGACACACCTGATGTGGCAGAGGCAGGATTAGAACCCATGACCTTCTGACTCCCAGACTCGTGGTCTATTAATTACACCATACCAAAATAATAAGTATCATAAAAGACAGGGGGAACTATAGGTAACTACCACATAGTAGTGGCAATCCTAGCACTATAACCACAGCAACTGTGGTCCAGTGTGGTGTGGCCCCTACTTTGCTTCCCCATGCATTGCTAAAATGGGCAGTGGCCAGAATCTTCAAGCCTCAGAGAAGCAGCATGGCCTAAGGATAGAGGACAGACTTGGGAGTCAGACGGTCCTGGTTTCTAATCCCAGTTCCTCCACTTATAAGGCGTGTGACTTTGGGCAAGTTACTTAACTTCTTTGTGCCTCAGTTCCCTCATCTGTAAAATGGGGGTTAAGACTGTGAGCCCCATGTGGGACAGGGACTGTGTCCAACCCAATTATCTTCCATCTCTTCTAACACTTAGAACAGTGCCTGGCACCTAGTAAGTGTTTAATACATACCATTATTATTACTATTATTACTGGAGAATTGGGACCGTCTCAGAAGAAATAATCCAGCACCCTTTGGGAGATCCAGAACAGGAAGGGTCTCCATTTGGGGAACATACTAGTTATTAGGAAATGCCTTGAAGGTTGGGATGGTTCCACAAACCTTTCTAGGGGACTTTTGATGTGGCTGCATTAGAGAGCCAGAGAGGCAGTTCTGAACTCCTGTCTGGCTCTGAGTAACTCAAGTTACAGCAGGACTCAGGCACCTCTGTAGAGCTAAGACACATTGTTAGGAAACACTGCAAATGCAGAACCTTTCTGACTGACTCACTCTTCTCTGATGGAAGCAGCCTGCTTGAGGCTTGAGTCTTCTCCAAGCAGAGCAAAGCGGAATGTGTGTAGGAGGCTAAATTTTCCTTTCAGCTCCTGCTGTGAGGGTAGGAGCGTAGGAGAAGGGACTGTTCTACTCTTGGGAGCCATGTAGGGGAGACTACAATTCCACTTTATTCAATCTGCTTGAGAAGCAACATGGTGTAGTGGTTAGAGCACGCGTTTGGCAGTCAGAAGGCCATGGGTTCTAATCCTGGCTTTGCCACTTTTCTGTTGTGTCACCTTGGGAAAACCACTTCAATTCTCTGTGCCTCAGTTACCTCATGTGTAAAATGGGGATTGAGACTATGAGCCCCATGTGGGACATAATATCCAACCTGATGTGCTTGAATCCACCTCAGTGGCACATAGAAGTGTTAACAAATACCATTATTATTATTACATCTTGTCACCTTCTTTCAGGAAATGTTGATTGGAAATATCAGCATTATCCCATCATCAGCTTCTTTCAGAAAATTATCTATTTTTGAAGCAATATTAATACTTTTTTCAGGTTAGCTATATGTGCATGCTATTCATCAAATGATGTATTCACCTCCATTTAGGTGGTCTTGTTCTGATTACATATGTTCACGGTTGTCACTCGTTAACATATATATAATGGTACATCAAATATATCAGCGAATAGAAAGCAGAGTTTCTTGTCACCCTTGTCTAAAATGATAATGCATGCATTCTATATAACTTCTAAAATGGAAAACAGCAGCTGCAAGGCTTGTGCTAGTGATTTGCTTTTGCATAATAAACACATTGCCCATATTATCACACATCCTGTTAATTAGGGCTTGCATAATCAAATGGACTTTAGCAATGAAAGTTCCGGATCAAGTATAAACTTCATACCATGCCAATATCTCACTCCTACAACAGACTGTCATTCCCATAGATGAATGTTACCAAGTTTATTTTTCTTTTAATACTATTGAAACATCTAATTTATTTTTCTTTCACTGACTGATGATGTTTTGCAGATAGTAAAAGGCAATGCCAAAATCTACTTTAGGTTCTCATGTTGGAATTCCTGTTGTTGCAACTGGATGAGATAATGAGAAAAACAACTAGGTATCCAGAAAACTAGAATTTCAAGAAATTACCGAAAATGACGACATTCTTCCTGAAACTTAATGTGGGGAGGCTTCTTTGCGGTGTTTGCTCACTGCCATTTGTTTGATGTCTGTCCTTGAGGGAGAACTGCAGTTCATGTTTGTAAACCTGTTCCTTTTGTGGCTTTACCTTTGTCTCAAAAACCGCTCCACTCTTCTTCTCAAATTAACTGCTGCTTACCAGATCATTGTCTCTGTTTCTGTTGTTTTTCAGCATTCCACCAGCCAACTACAATAGCCAAACTTGTATTTCATGTTGTCTTACCATATTCCATTTGCATACTGTGCTTTAGGTTTTCTCTCTTCAGCTCTTCATGCGCATGCTTGGCTATGTGACTCATAATTCTCTTCCTAATAATAATACATGCTTACTAAGTGCCAGGCACTTTACTAAGCTCTGGAGTGGATTCAAGCAAATTGGGTTAGACACAGTCCCTGTCCCACGTGGGGCTCACAGTCTCAATCCCCATTTCACAGATGAGGTAACTGAGCCCCAGAGAAGTGAAGTGACTTATCCAAAGTCACACAGCAGACAACTGGCAGAAACTGGTTTAGAACCATGACTTTCTGAGTCCCAGGACATTTTCTATCCACTTCCTAATACCAAGTCCCATGGAACTATGCTGGAGATATGTCACCTCCCCACCCTATGTCCCCCAGATGCTGTCCCTTCAAACTTCCATGTCACTTATGCAACTCAGTCTTCAAACCCTAAGGACTTAGGTACTCACCCCACATCTGCTTCCCATAGCTCTTAGCTTTAAACTCTCTTTTCCCCACTTATAATTTATTTTTGTGCCTCTCTCTCCTACTTGAAGGCAGCATTCATGTCTACTAACATACTGTACTCTCTGAATTGTTTAGTACAGTGCTCTGCCCAGAGAAAGTTCTCAATAAATATTATTGATTGGTTGAGTATTTGATGCTATTATGAGAAGAATAGGAGGCGGAGGAGGAGGAGGAGAAGAAGAAGAAGGAGAAGGAGAAGAAGAAGGAGAAGAAGAAGAAAGAAGAAGAAGAAGAAGAAGAAGAAGAAGAAGAAGAAGAAGAAGAAGAAGAAGAAAGAAGAAGAAGAAAGAAGAAGAAAGAAGAAGAAAGAAGAAGAAGAAAGAAGAAGAAGAAGAAGAAGAAGAAGAAGAAGAAGAAGAAGAAGAAGAGGGAAAAGGGATAAAGAGGGAGAAGGAGGGAGAAGGAGGGGAAGAGGGAGGAGGGAGAGGAGGAAGAAGGGCAGAAGGCACAAAGTAAACACTTAAATACCATTACAAATAATGATAACAATAATGATGATGATGATAAATAATAATAATAATTGTGGTACTAGTTCAGCATTTATTATGTGCCAAAGATTGTACTAAGCACCAGGCTACATTCATTCATTCAATAATATTTACTTAGTTATACATGTGTTCAAAGCACTATACTAAGCACTTGGAAGAGTACAATATAATAACAAAGTGACACACTTCTTCCCACAACGAGCTCACAGTCTAGAGCCTACATACAGGGTAATCAGGTTGGACACAGTCCACGTCCCATGTAAGGCTCACAGTCTTAACTCTCATTTTACAGATGAGGAAACTGAGGTACAGGGACATTAAGTGACTTGTCCAAGGTCACTCAGCAGGCAAGTGGTAGAGAGGCAGCATTAGAACCCAGTTCCTCTGACTCTCGGGGCCCATGCTCTTTCTACTAGACTACTTCGGCCAATTTCATAGATAGAAATAAATTTTAAAAATACAACCGACAATATGGTCAAGACAAGTAAATGAGCAAAGGAAACAAATTAATAAATGAAAAAAAGAAGTTAACAAGGCAAGACAATTCTTGGATTGGAAACTCTCAGACTCCCAATGGCTCCAGGCAAACAGTCTTTATTTGCAAACTACTGCAGCTGGACCCATTTCCCTCCTACTATTGTTCTCCAAACTTCTTGAGCAAGTCATCTACTCTGGCTCTCCCAAATTCCTCTCCTCCAATTTTCCCCTTGACTCCCCCTAGTCTGGCTTCCATCCCCTTCACAACACAGAAACGGCCCTCTCAAAGGTCATCAATGATCACCTTCTTCCCAAATCCAAAAGCCCCATCCTAATCTTTGACTTCTCAGCTGCTTATGATACTTTCACCCACCCACTTCCCCTGAAACCATTATCCAACCTTGGCTTTATAGACACTGTCCACTGTCCTGGTTCTCCTCTTATTTCTTTGGCTGTTTATTCTCAGACTCCTTCGAGGGCTCCTCCTCCCACTCTCATCCCCTAACTGTAGGGGTTCCTCAAGGGTCAGTTCTGGGTTCCCCATCTATGCCCACTCCCTTGGTGAACTCATTTGCTCCCATAGCTTCAACTACCACATCTATGTGGATGATATCCAAATCTATACCTCCAGCCCTGATCTCTTTCCCTCTGTGCAGTCTCACATCTCTTGCCTTCGAGACATCCCTAGTTGGATGTCCTCCCATCTCCTCAAACTTTACAGGTCCAAAACAGAACTCCATACCTGCCCACCCAAACCCTGTCCTCCACCTGACTTTCTCATCACTGTAGATGGCACCACCATCCTTCTTGTCTCACAAGCCTGTAACTTTGGCATTATCCTTGGCTCCTTTCTAAAATTCAACCCACATAGTCAATCCTTCACTAAATCCTGTCAGTCCCACCTTCACAACATCACTAAAATCTGCCCTTTCCTCTCCATCCAAACTGTTACCATGTTAATCTAAGCACTTATCCTATGTCACCTTGATTACTATATCAGCTTCCTTGCTGACCTCCCTGTCTCCTGTCTCCTCCCATTTTAGTCCCACTTCACTCTGCTGCCCAGGTCCTTTTTCTACAAAAATATTCAGGACATGTCACTCCCACTCCTCAAAAAACTCCAGTGCTTGCCCATCCACCTCCAGATCAAACAAAACCTCCTCACCACTGGTTTTAAAACATTCTGTCATTTTGACCCCTCTTACATCACCTCGCTTCTCTCTTTCTACAGCCCAGCCCATATACTTCACTACCTTG
The DNA here is from genome assembly GCF_015852505.1 of Tachyglossus aculeatus. Lineage (NCBI taxonomy): Eukaryota > Metazoa > Chordata > Mammalia > Monotremata > Tachyglossidae > Tachyglossus > Tachyglossus aculeatus. Next base: position 27,829,892 of record NC_052079.1, on the reverse strand, counting down.
GTGCTCAGCTTCTCCCTGTGCCTCCATCTCGCCTTTCTTTCCCCCGACCCCTGGCCCACATCCTGCCTCTGGTCTGAAATGTCCTCCCCTCTTCAAATCTGACAGACAATTACTCTCCCCCTGCTTCAAAGCCTTATTGCAGGCACACCCCCTCCAAGAAGTCTTCCCAGACTAAGCCCCACTTCTCGTCATCTCCCACTCCCCTTTTTCATCATTCTGACTTGCTCTGTTTGCTCTTCTCCACCCCCAGACCTACAGAACTCATGTACAGCACTTATGTACCCATCTGTAATTTTATTCATTTATTTTGATGTCTGTCTCTCCACATCTAGACTGTAAGCGCATTGTGGGCATGGAATGTTACTGATTATTATTGTATTGCACTTTCCCAAGCACTTAGTACAGTGCTCTCCACACAGTAAGTGCTCAATAAATACAACTGAATGAATGAATGAATAAATGAATGACCCAGCACTTAGTACATTGCCTGGCACATAGTAAGTGCTTAACAAATACAATTAAAAACAATCAAACGAAAACTTTACTTCACACTTTGGCAAATGGGAATTAGAATTGTCCAGTAACAATGAATTCTGGTAGCCCCTCATAGAGAAGAGGGCTTTAGTGAATTTCTTTAGTTTGTAAGCTACCTTAATAATCACCAGACTATCTCTCCCCTTGTTTCCTGTTGCCCAGTAACATTGAATAATAGAGTTATAGCTATTTGACTTGGGGGTCTATTCTCACATGTCCCTCCCAATAACGTTGTATTGAGCTGATCATAAGCTTCAGTGCCAGGAAACTGACTATATTTCAGGACTTCATTGTTTGGGATTCTGGATTGGGTAAAGCCATAATGGGCTTTGTGGAGTGGGTTCACTCTGTAATGGAACAGAACACCTGCTTGAGGTTAAAGCTTCAAGGTTGAAGATTTCTGGCTGAGGAACCATTAAGAGTGTCTTGCCGGGTGAAGCTCAGCAGGAATCCTGAAAATAGCCAGCTAACGTAGGAGGCAAGACAGACTAAGGCAGATGCCCCTGCCTGCTGTATTTCCAGCATTATGGCACAATCAATTAGGTAGTAAATGGATTTTCAACATGAAATTCTTGCATGCACCTCACATCCCATTGGAGAGTAAGACTGGGAATCCCATGTGGGGCATAGACTGTGTCCAACCCAATTAGCTTGTACTTACCCCAGTGCTTAGTACAGTGCTTAGCATATAGTAAGAACTTAACAAATGCCATTAACAAATACAATTTATAAAGAGAAAGAGTGCTCACAATGCTACATAAAAAATGCAAACCCTTGTAGGCCAGGACTAGGACGAAAAAGGGGACGTTATACAAAATATGGAAAACTTCTATCAGGCCACACAGATGCCTAAATTTAGAGAAGCTGCATGGTCTAATGGAAAAAGCATGGGCCTGGGACTCAGAAAACCTGGCTTCCACCACTTGCTTATTCTGTGAACTTGGGTCAGTCTCTTAAAGCCTTTATGCCTCACTTTCTTCATCTGTAAAATGTGGATTGAATACCCTATACTGGAGAAGCAGCATGATTTAGTGGATAGAGCACTGGCCTGGGAGTCAGAAGGTGATGGGTTCTAATCCTGACTCCACCACTTGTCTGCTGTGTGATCTTGAGTAAGTTACTTCACTTCTCTGGGCCTTAGTTCCCTCATCTGTAAAATGATGACAGGGGACAGGGACTGTGTCCAACTGGATTTGCTCATATTCAACCCAGTGCTTAGTACAGTGCCTGGCATATAGTAAAGGCTTAACAGATACCATAATTATTCTTTTAATTACCTGTTTCTCCTCTCCCTTAGACCATGAGCCTCGTGTGAGATAGGGACTGTGTCCAAACTCATATTTGTTAAGTGCTTACTAGGTGTCAGGCACTGTTCTAAGTGCTGGGGTAGGTAAAAGATAATTGGGTTGAACAAAGTCCCTGTCCCACTTAGGGCTCATGCTTTTAATTCCCATTTTACAGATGAGGAATTGAGAACAGGGGGAACTGGGAAGTGAAGTGATTTCTCCAAGGTCACACAGCAGACAACTGGCAGAGCCAGTATTAGAACCCATGACCTTCTGATTCTCAGGCCCATGCTCTATCCACTACACCAAGCTAACCCTGAGATATGGATTTTTAGACTGTGAGCCCACTGTTGGGTAGGGACTGTCTCTATGTGATGCCAATTTGTACTTCCCAAGCGCTTAGTACAGTGCTCTGCACATAGTAAGCGCTCAATAAATACGATTGATTGATTGATATGGATTGATAAGTGTAAACTTGAGATGGGATTGACATCATTGTGAAAACCCACTGACACAGGCTCAATAAGGGACCACTAAGTCAGCTTGCTCATGTACAGAGAGACATTAGGGAATGGTCAGCTCAGCCCCACTCACAGGCAACCCCAACCCTTACACTGAGACAAGAATGTGAGGCCAAAAAGGAGAGACATTTGAGCAACAGGAGGACAGTAAAAACTCCATGACAAGGGGAATGGGAAAGGTGAAATCATGCCAACTTTGTTGCGTGCATGTGATCAACACCTCAAAACTCCAGGAAACCTCCAGAGGCAAGGAAGCGCACCCTGAGGGTGGGACCAAGAAGAAGCATGGGATCTTAAAAGGTGTAAAAGGGCTTGTGGTTCTGGGATTTTTGCTCTGTGGATCAGAGGTCATGTGTTTGGTGTTGCCATGTATACCAGAATCCAGTAAACCATATTTGCTTGGAACCTCATGGTATAATAGATAATTCTTTGGGGAACTTTAGTGGGGCTGGACGGATATGGTTCTCGCAGGTTCTCTTACAGAGAAACTGGTATGATGTCGATGGAGGGCTGTTACCAGGCACAGGACTAAAATCAGTTTCTTCTCACAGGTGCTCAGTCCCTACAGTAGCCAATCTAGAAACCTTTGACCACAATGTGGTTAGCATCAGGAGTCTGTCAGATGCCCCAGTGATTGCTAAGTGCACATTTGAGAAGCAGCGTGGCTCAGTGGAAAGAGCACGGGCATTGGAGTCAGGAGTCATGGGTTCAAATCCTGGCTCCACCACTTGTCAGCTGTGTGACTTAGGGCAAGTCACTTCCCTTCTCTGTGCTCCAGTTACCTCATCTGTAAAATGGGGATTAAGGCCGTGAGCCCCCCGTGGGACAACTTGATCACCTTGTAACCTCCCCAGCACTTAGAACAGTGCTTTGCACATAATAAGCACTTAATGAATGCCATTATTATTATTATTATTATTTCTCATTGTTTTCCAGGAAACGGTAATATTGGTTGTGCTTCTGAAGGTTTCTGCATTTCTATCTCCATTGATATTTCCAATTTCCATTCTTATACTTCATATAAGGTGTAACTTCCCCACCTATTGAAAATCTAAGTATTTAGTTTCTTTTTTTTTAATCAGAATTTTGTTCATGCTAATAACCCCAGTACATCTCCTAGGCTATAAAGGACATACATCTCTTTAGATTGAACATACTATGTGCCAGGCACTGTTCTAAACACTGGGGTAGATACAAAATAATCAGGTTGGACACAGTGCATGTTCCACATGGGGCTCACAGTCTTCATCCACAGTTTACGGATGAGATAAATGAGGCACAGAGAAGTTAAATGACTCAACTAAGGTCACAAAGCAGACAAGTGCAGAGCCAGGATTAGAACCCAGAACTTTCTAACTCCCAGTTCTGTGCTCTATCTCCTAGGCTATGCTGCATCTCTTCATGGAAAGTACTTGTGACACAAAAGCTTAAAGCCTCTTGCAAGCTTTTTGTTAATTGGTAAATTGCAAGTATGCTATGCTTTCTTCAGTATATATTTACCACCTGAAAACAGCAATTTTTATTTCTAAAATGTGCTTCTAGCAAAAATAATGGCTTCATGTAATAATCATTTAGATTTTTAGAGTGGATATTGAAAACTACTATTTCTTATCCTCAGAATTATGTTATGTGCAGTGAATTCCATTCTTAATTCTTTTGGGGGAATAGTGGAAAATGTTGTAAATAGAAGAACAATATAAATTGACAGCATGAAAATGTATCAGTAATCCATCTGTTGGGTGTTTCTCCACCTGTCATATTTTCATCCAGGCCAATGGAGGTCCAGAGCCAAAAGGTTCTGGTAAAATTGACAATCAAGCAATTGCAGAACATAGCCTAACTCCTTCTTTAAACTAGAATTGAAATGTACCAACATTCTTTCTCAATGCATAGAGAAAATGTTATGTCCAGAATCAAATGATGAGCATAAGGAGAAAATACCTCCTGCCCTTTGAGCTTTAGGGTAATCTCTAGTTCAGGAGTTGGTCATTTAAATGGGTTTGAGGTATAACAGACTACGACCTTGTAATAATAATGATAGTGGTAATTTGTTAAGCACTTACTATATGTCAGGCGCTGTACTAAGTAGAGGATAGATACAAGGTAATTGCATTGGACACAGTCCCTGTCCCACAGAGGGTTCACAGTCTCAGTGTGATTTAGTGGATAGAATATGGGCCTGGGAGTTAGAAGGTCCTGAGTTCTAATTTCAGATCCGCCACTTGTCTGTTGTATGACCCTGGAAATGTTAGTCAGTAATGTCAGTAATGTCAGTAATGGGGATTAAGGGTGTGAGCCTCACGTGGGACAGGGGCTGCTTCCAACCTGATTAACTTGTATCTACCCCAGCACTTAGAACAGTGCTTAGCACATAATAAGCACTTAACAAGTACCATAAATAACCCCTATATTACAAATGACGTAACTGAGGCACAGTGAAGTGACTTACCCAAGGTCATAGAGCAGAGAAGTGGCAGATCCAGGATTGGAACCCAGGTCCTTTTGACTCTCATGCCCATGCTCTATCCACTAGAGAAGGAGCATGGCTTAGTGGAAAGAACTCAGGCTTGGGAGTCAGAGGTTGTGGGTTCTAATCCCAGCTCCACCACTTGTCAGCTGGGTAACTTTGGACAATTCATTTAACTTCTCTGTGTCCCAGTTATCTCATCTGCAAAATGGGGATTAAGACCATGACCCCAGGGTGGGACAACCTGATTACCTTATTTCTACCCCATTGTTTAGAACAGTGCTTGGCACATAGTAAGCAGTTAACAAATACCATCATCATCATCAGTAGTAATAATACTAATAACAGTTGTTAAGTGCATATGCATAAACACTGAGGTAGATACAAGATAATCAGGTCGGACACAGTCCCTGTACCACATGGAGCTCAAAGTCTAAGGGTATAAGAGAACAAACATTTATTTCTCATTTTACCAAGGAAACTGAAGCTCAAAGAAATTATGTAACTTTGCCAAGGTTCCACAGCAGGCCTGTGTCAGAGTGATTAAAACCCAAGTTTTCTGCCTCCAAAATCCCATGCCCATTTCACTAGGGCTTGCTGCTTCTTATGTTGCTTATAATTGATTATATATGTATATTACCCATTTATGAACCTGGTTACTTGAAGTTCTTTTGATAAGGAATTTTATACCCGAGGTTTTAGAACTGTCTTTGAAAGTACAGTCACCGTTCTTGGACTCTTTAAGCTTTTTTAAGCTGTTTAGCTTTTTTTTTTCATCTGGTCCTAATAATGACCTAAACAGATATGTTAATCTAAAGATAACCTTCTTTATCTTTCTGCCTTGTTGACGCCCTTCCTTAGGCTCTTGAATGCAATCATCTAATAGCTTCCACCAAAACTTCACCTTTAAATCAAACTGAGAAGGGCATCTCTCCTATTCCATTCTTATGTTTCCTACAATAAGGAACACTCCCAATGCCAACCAAAAACTTGGATGACAATCTCTGTACACTGAATTGCCTTTCTGCTAATATATCTTGATAGGTAAGCATCAACTCCAATGCACAATTCCCAGCTCCTCACCCAAGGTTCTTATCTGAATGTCTCATTTAATTATTTTTCCTTGTTTCACTGTTGCTCAGATATTTTCAAACTCCTGGTCTACTTCATTTTTCTATTATCTTTCCTTTCCCTACCTATTTTCTCAAAACAATTCCTAGTCCCTTCAAACCTAGTAGTAATCACAAATAATGAATACTATGATAATGAATAATGAAATGTTTCTGATTGCATCTTAATTGTGTTCCTGACCTGTTTTCCACTTTTTCCTGTTCATTTTGCATGCTTCTTGAACTTATTTAAAATCATTTCAGAAGCTATAAGATGCACCTTCTTTTTACTTTTCCATTTTATCTCTTTTACCTCACTGCTTTCCTACTAAAACCTGGCCCACACAATAGGCAATCACTGTATTCACCTTCAAAGCCTTATATTTTTTAATGGTATTTATTAAGTTCTTACTATCAAACACTGTTCTAAGCTCTGGGATGGTTACAAGTTAATTAAGTTGGACACAGTCTCTGTGGTGCTTGGGGCTCACAGTCTAAGTAGGAGGGAGTACAGGAAAAATGAGGCACATAAAAGTTAGTGACTTGCCCAAGGTCACACCACAAGCATTTGGTCTTTACCCTCTCCACTAGACCCTGGCACAACATGGCCTCTTGGCTGGGGCTTAGGAGTTGGAGGACTTGGGTTCTAATTCCAGTCTGCAGTGTGACCTAGGGCGAATCACTAAACTTCTCTATGCCTCAGTTACCTCATCTGTAAAATGGGAATTAAGACTGTGAACCCCATGTGGGACAACCTGATTACCTTGTATCTACCCCAGCACTTAGAACAGTGCTTGGCATATAGTAAGCGCTTAACAAATATGATAATTATTAATAGTAGTAGTAGTAATAGTAGTTTGTTGTAGTAGTAGTAGTAGTAGTAGTAGTAGTAGTAGTAGTAGTAGTAGTAGTAGTAGTAATGATAGTTATTGAATGCCCACTGGCTAAATTGCATTGTTCTATGGACTTAGAAAAGTTTTGCAACCCACAAGGAACTTTCATTCTAATGAAGGCAGACATAAAAATAATTCCAAATGGGATAATCAGAATAATTGACTATGAAGCACATTTACATATATAGGCCTTGTTTTCTTCAGTTATCCTCCTCATCTGCTTTACCAACTCCACACTTCTCACCCTCTGAAAACACTTGCACCCACTCTTCATCCCTGGCTACCATCTTCAATCATTCACTCACTACACCTACCTGATTAATTTATATCTATCCCAGTGGTTAGTACAGCACCTGACATATAGTAAATGCTTAAAAAATACCATAAAAAAGAGAGACTGCCAAATCTACCTCACTGCCCAAGAAGTCTTAGATTAACAAGCCAGGGAATGTGACTACTAAATCTGTTGTATGGTACTGTCCAAGGTGCTTAGTAATAATAATAATAATAAAAATGATGGTATTTAAGCGCTTACTATGTGCAAAGCACTGTTTTAAGTGCTTGGGGGATACAAGGTAATCAGGTTGTCCCACGTGGGGCTCACAGTCTTAATCCCCATTTTACAGATGAGAGAATTGAGGCCCAGAGAAGTTAAATGGCTTGCCCAAGGTCACACTGCTGACAAGTAGGGGAGCGGGGATTTGAACCGATGACCTCTGACTCCCAAACATGGGCTCTTTCCACTGAGCCACACTGCTTCTCTGCACACAGGAAGCACTCAATAAATAGAATGAGTGAATAAGCAGAATGAAATCATAGGTTATGCATTGAGTCCAACCTGTTTAAACCTATTTTATGTTAACTACTTAATGATCCAATAAAGAGATCATTGGATGCTCTCAGAAACTCTTTCAGTTTTGAGAAAAGCATGCTACCCCTTACCTTCTCTGGCTCAAGCCCAAGACCCGTAGCAGGGTCAAACAGTTTAAGGTGCTAGATTGAAGGTCTAGTTTTTTAGAGGGTGTGGGTTTGAATTCCACTGCTGTCAAAATAGTTTTCTTTAGAGAAGCAGTGTTCTCAATTTTTTAAAAAAGAAGGTACTTGTAATCTCCAGGCCATGAGGCTCTGACCAGGAGGTGTGGATCAAGAAGCTAGCTTTGAGGTTACTAAAGAAGGCTATTCCTGTCCAAAGGCAGGATGTAGACAAAAGGCCAGTGGCAAGATAGATGAGATCAAAGTACCGTGAGAAGGTTAGCATTAGAGAGTGAAGTGTGTGGAGAGTATCAAGGTGAGGTAAGAGGGGGCAAGGTGATAGCTTTAAAGCTGATGGTAAGGGGTTTCTTTTGGATGAGAAGGTTGATGGGCAACCACTGGAGTTTTTTGAGGAGTAGGAAGACATATCCTGAACATTTTTTTAGAAAAAATGATCTGGGAAGCAGAGTGAAGTGTGGAATGAAGTGAAGAGAGACAGGAGACAGGGAGGTCAGCAAGAAAGCTGATGTGGTAATCAAGGTGGATAGGATAAGTGCTTGGATTAACATGGTATCAGTTTGGGTGGATAGGAAAGGACAGGTTTTAGTGATGTTGTGAAAGTTGAACCACCAGGATTTACTGATAGATAGCATATGTAGAGAAGCAGCATGGCTCAGGGGAAAGAGCACGGGCTTGGGAGTCAGAGGTCATGGGTTCAAATCCCATATCTGCCAATTGTCAACTGTGTGACTTTGGGCAAGTCACTTAACTTCTCTGTGCCTGAGTGACCTCATCTGTAAAATGGGGATTAAGATTGTGAGCTCCACATGGGACAACCTGATCACCTGGTATCCTCTCCAGTGATTAGTACAGTGCTTTGCACATAATAAGCACTAACAAATACCAAAATTATAATAATAATTATTATTATAGGTAGGTTGTGTAAGAGAGAGGAGTCAAGGATAATGCCAAGGTTATGGGCTTTGTGAGGCAGGAAGAATGATGGTGCTGTCTACAGTGATTGAAAAGTCAGGGGGAGGACAGGATTTGGGTGGGAATATGAGTTCTGTTTCAGATATGCTAAGTTTTAGATGATGGCAGAACATCCAAGTAGAGATGTCTTGGAGGAAGGAGGAAATATGATACTGCAGAGAGGGAGAAAAGATCAGGACTGGAGATGTAGATTTGGGAATCATCAGTGTAGACGTGGAAGCTGAAGCCATGTGAGTGAATTAATTCTCCAAGGGAGTGGGTGTAGATGAAGAATAAAAGGGGACCCAAAACTGAATCTTGTGGGACACCCACAGTTAGAGGGTGGGAGGCAGAAGAGGAGCCAGCGAAAGAGAGAGAGAATGAGTGGCCAGGGAGATAAGAGGAGAAGCAGGAGAGGACAATGTCAGTGAAGCTGAAGTTGGGTAATGTTTCCAAGAGGAGAGGGCGTGGTTGACAGTGTCGAAGCCAGTTGAGAGGTAGAGGAGGATAAAGATGGGCTAGAAGCCTTTGAATCTGGCAAGAAGCTGATCATTTGTGATCTTTGAGAGGGTGGTTTCTGGAGAGTGAAGGGGACAGAAGCCAGATTACAGCCAGTCAAGGAGAGAATTGGAGGAGAGGAACTTGAGATAGTGGGTGTAGAAAACTCATTCAAGGAGTTTGGAAAAGAACAGTAGGATGGAGATGGGGCGATAACTGAAGGGAGCTGTGGGGTCAAGGGAGGTTTTGTTTAGAATAGGGGAGCCATGAGCCTGTTTGAAAACGGTGAGGAAGGAGCCACTGGAGAGCAAACAGTTGAAGATAGTGGTCAGAGAGGGAAGAAGAGAGGGGGAAAGCATTTTAATAAGATGTGAAGGGACTGGGTCAGATGAGCAGATTTTGAGAGAAGGAAGGAGCTCCCCTCTTGACATATGGCTAGGAAGGATGGGAGAGTTGAAGAAGGGGCAGGAGGAGGGGGGACTGGAGAGGAGTAGGAGACATTTTAGGGAGATTGCACTTGATAGTTTCAATTTTCACTCATTCAATCGCATTTATTGAGTGCTTACTGTGTGCTAAGCACTGTATTAAGCACTTGGGAAAGTACAATACTACAACTAACACATCCCGTGCCCACAGTGATCTTACAGTCTAGAGATGAGCTTAATTTTCTCAATACAGTAGGTAGCCAGGTCATTAGAGATGAGAAATTGGTAAGGCAGGGGGCAAGGGTTTTGAAGAGGGAGTAAAAGGTCTGGAATGATTGGCAAGGGCAATGGGCAAAGATGTCAATAAGAACAGAGAAATAATTTTGCCAGGCCAAGGAGAAGACAGAGTTAAAGCACACAAAGATGGTGGGTGAGGTCGGCCCGCTATCTAAATTTCCGCTGGCGGTGCTCTGTGGTTCGTCCACAGGACAAAAGGAATTAAACTGTGCTGGTGATCAAAGGTTATGGGTTAGTGGTATGAGCTCAAGCAAGGGATAGGGGAGCGAGTGTGTTGAGTTTAGTAGAGAGGGGGGTGTTGAGGGCTTCAATTTAGTCATCGGGGGAAGGTAGTTTGCTGAATAAGTGTTCAGTAGTCACTATTTAGTTTGTGATGGATTGAGTATATTTAGAAAAGTAATTCAAAAAGAGAATTGGGACCAATCAAGAATTAAAAAAACAATATGAAAACAGCAGCCAACACTATTTGTATGCCCAGTCCTGAATCAATAATAAACTTTGCATTAGTAAACACAAATAGTATTTCAACCATAGCATCATCTTTGGGGACAAATGATTTGCAGACATACACCTACACAGTAATATCAGAATAATATAATAGGATAAAATAAGAAATTTTTAAAAGTGAAAGATCTTTCATTTCTCGGAAAATGATAATGGTGTACAGTGGGGGACTTTACTGCTGTTTTTATGAACACCAATGTTCTCCTTTTAAAATTGACTAGGGATTTTAAATGTGTTTAAAGAACAAAAGACCTGGCTAAATTGTCGTTTCTTCAGGCTAGAATTACTGGATACAAACTACAGGGAGTTGGAGCCCCCATTAATATTGACTTTTCAATAGGCTGACTTTTTTCATCTTCCTAGTTGCTTAGTTCTGCTGATGTGTTGCTCTTGTAGAATAGATTTTATTTCAAAGCCATTTTTCCCTGTTACCTAATCATAGTACCCTCCCATCCCTTCCCACCTAGACATATTACCCTCATTGCCTCCTGTGGTATAGTAGGAAGACATTTTATTTAAAAAAATAGCAATGGAAATTTTATTAAAATATCTTGCTAGAGGGATTGCTGAATCTATTGTCTCGTGTCTGTGTTCTCTTCCAATCCAAACTCCTTGAACAGATTGAATGGACAGGCTGCCTTTGTATCCTCTCAACCCTCTTTTATATCCACTATGACCAATCTCTTGTCTCTTTCACTCTACCGAAACTACACTCTCCAAGCCAGCTCACTGTGGGCAGGGAATGTATCTTTTAAATTGTTACAGTGTACTCTCCCAAGAGCTTAGTACAGTGCTCTGCACATGGCGAGCGCTCAATATATGCAACTGACGGACTGACTCTGTATTGCTGCTGTTACTACTACTACTACTACTACTACTACTACTACTAGTATTTGTCAAGCACTTACTATGTGCCAGGCACCATACTAAGTGCTGAGATAGATACAACCAAAAGGATTTGGACCCAATCCCTGTCCCATGTGGAACTCACAGTCTCAATCCCCACTTTCCAGATGAGGTAACTGAGGCACAGAGATGTGAAGTGACTTGCCCAAGGTCACACAGCAGACAGGTGATGGAGCCAGGATAAGAACCCATGACCTTCATCATCATCATCAATCGTATTTATTGAGCGCTTACTGTGTGCAGAGCACTGTACTAAGCGCTTGGGAAGTACAAATTGGCAACATAGAGAGACAGTCCCTACCCAACAGTGGGCTCACAGTCTAAAAGAGGGAGACAGAGAACAAAACCAAACATACTAACAAAATAAAATAAATAGAATAGATATGACCTTCTGACTCCTCCTTGACCTCTGTTACTTGGCGCCACTGACAACGACTCTGCTACATCCTATGATTGTGGTCACAGCAGGGGGAAAAAGGGTGCTCCTAGTTGGAAGAGAGCATGACTCCCAACTCAGCTGCATTGTACTCTACAAGCACTTTGTCCAGTGTCTGCACACAGTAATTGCTCAACAAATACAACTTTTTTTTTAATGGTATCTGTTAAATACTGACAGGGTGTCAGGCCCAAGAGAGGCAGCATGACCTAGTGGGAAGAACAAAGGCTTGGGAGAAAGAGGGCAGAAGACATGGGTTCTAATCCCAGCTCTGCCACTTGTCTGATGTGTGACCTTAGGCAAGTTACTTAGCTTCTCTGTGCCTCAGTTATTCCATTTGTAAAATGGGGAATACGACTGTGAGCCTCATGTGGGACCACCTGATTACCTTGTGTCTACCCCAGTGCTTAGAACAGTGCTTGGCACATAGCACTTAACAAATACCATTATTATTATTATTATTACTAAGGTCTGGGATTGATAAAAGACAGTTAAATTGAACACAGTCCATGTCTCACATGGGGCTCACAATCAATCCCCATTTTACAGATGAGGTAACTGAGGCACAGATAATTTAAGTGACTTGCCCAGGGTCACACAGGGGTCCAGTGTCAGAGCTGGAATTAGTTCCTGGGTCATTCCAACTCCCAGGCCTGTGCTGTATCCACTAGACTAGCCTGCTTCTCTGTGCACTTCTTAATGTTTCAAATAGATTGACTGCTTTCAACACTCTGAAATTTTCCCCATTTCCTGATTTCATCATCACCCAGTTAAGAGCTACTCCTCCAAGAGAGTGCGTCAATATGGATTTTCTGCTCTCCTAAATAACTTCCAGTACTTGCAATTTAAATTATCTCCCCAAATAAGAATAATTGTGGTACTTATTAACTGCTTACCGTGTGCCCGGCACTGTACTAAGCACTGGGGTGGATATAAGCAAATTGGGTTGGACACAGCCCCTGTCCCACATGGGGCTCACAGTCTTAATCCCCATTTTACAGATGAAATAACTGAGGCACAGAGAAGTGAAGTGACTTGCCCTAATATTTGTTTACTGCTTACTAAGTGCCGGGCACTCTAGTAAGCACTGGGGTGGATACAAGCAAATCAGGTTGGACACATTCCCTATCCCACATGGAGTTCACATCTTAATCCCCATTTTCCAGATGAGGTAACTGAGGCACAGAGATGTGAAGGGATTTGCCCAAGGTCACACAGCAGACAAGTGACAGAACCGGGATTCTGACTCCGAGGCCCATGATCTATCCACTAGGCCACACTGCTTCTCCATCTGCATAGTGGAATTCTTGGGAGGTAATAATAATAATGATAATAATAATGGCATTTATTAAGTGCTTACTATGTGCCAAGCACTGTTCTAAGCGCTGGGGAGGTTAACAAGGTGATCAGGTTGTCCCACGGGGGGCTCACAGTCTTCATCCCCATTTTACAGATGAGGTAACTGAGGCCCAGAGAAGTTAAATGACTTGCCCACAGTCACACAGCTGATAAGTGGTGGAGCCGGGATTTGAACCCATGACCAGAGTTACTGATCTACCAGAGGTAGATCAGAGTTACTTAAAAACAGTAATATTGTGTAAACAGCAAGCTTAAAATAATACCAAATATAACTAATGGCTTCTTATGACATTCATTAACCACTTATTATGTTCCAGGCACTGTACACATACAAGATTATCAGCCTGGACACAGTCCATGTCGCACATAGGGTTCACAGTCTTAACACCCATTATACAGATGAGGTAACAGAGGAACAGATAAGTTAAGTCACTTGTCCAAATTCACACATCAGATAAGCAAAGGGGCCAGGATTAGAACCCAGGTTCTCTGACTCCCAGGCTCTTGATCTTTCCACTAGACCATGCTGCTTCTTATTCATGCCCTCTTCTTATAATGGTCTCCAACTATAGGAAATGAACTCCTCTTCTGCATCTTATTTTTCAACTTCACCAATGCCCGTCCTCTTTAAACCCTGAGGATATGACCAGCTAATTTGCTGGAAAACTTAAAAAAATCAGTTTCTCCGTCTCCTTCTCATCTTTCTCCTGCATCCCTGCTGTTTCTCAAGAGGAGATCGTCTCCCAGAAAGAAGAGAGTTTGGATCACAAACTCCGAGGCAATGAAAATCAGAGCACAGCTGAGTTGGTAACGTCATCTAAAAATAATGGATGATAAAGGGATTCCCAAGACTATCTAGGATGGAGAGCTAAGTTCTGGAATACATTAACGAGATGGTCAAAGGAAAAGGTACAAAATAATAGTTAAAGCCATCTTTAAGGCCTATTCCAGTACCAGTGCTTGGTAACTTATAACCTGGGACAGGCCCACCTGTTATTAGGTCTCAGTCAATCAATCAGTAGAATTCAGTGACTGCTTACTTTAATCAGGGAGCTATATTAAGTGCTTGGGAAAGTATGATGGAATTAGTAATAATGATAATAATTTTGTTATTTGTTAGTGCTAGGTGACAAGCACTGGAGTAAGTACAAGATAATCAGAATGGATACAATATCTGTCCCACATGAGGCTCTAAGTAGGAGGCTGAATGGGCACTGAATTCCCATTTTACATATGAAAAGACAAGGTAAAGGTAATTTAAGTGCTTCATCCACAGTTACACAGCAGACAAGTGATGAATCTGGGATTAGAATGAATGACTGAATGAATGAGTGAATCAATCAGTGGTATTTATGGAGCACAGAACACTGTACTAAGCACTTGGGAGAGTACAATACAATAGAGTTGATAGATTCCCTGCCCACAAGGAACTTAAAATCTAGGTGAGAGATGTTAATGTAAATAAATAAATTATGGATATGTACATAATTCCTTAGCATTTTTGGAAGCAAAGAAATATTTTCCCTGAACCTTAGTACATTTGTAATATTTTACAAAAATAAAGTGCTGAAGAGAATATAGGGAGATAGGAGTTGTCAGTTATTAAGAAAGACCGATCACGTAAACTTATCAATATTGATTTTGATAAGAATGTAGTATATAACAGAATGATTCAGCAGTGCTCACTGATTTAATCAATATTCACTAATTTAAATCCACTGTTATTTAACTTACCTTATGAAAGGGCACAATTTTATGTATCAGCAAACCGGGTATCTACTTTACTTTCGTTTTTCAGAATATTGGCCATTGGTCAAAGCTTGTTTGCTTTAGTTCTTAATCTCTTTCATCATCTATCATTTTTTCTTACCAGCAGAGAAGGTATGGAAGGAAAGAGCCTCCAGGAATTTCATCACTGCTGCTTGTCGATGGACTTAGAGGGAAGTATAGATTTTTCTCCAGAAATGAAGCTAATCAATCTAACACACCTTGAGAAACTTTGAGTTGATCATTAAATCTGCTTATGAGAGAAATAGTTCAAGAGAAAATTAGCTGTCCTTCACTTTGGGAAGATGATGTATCTATGGATAAATCTTATCCATATGCACAGGGGTGGCTGATAGGAAAGGTATGCGCATTATGCATTTACTTTGCTGATTCTGCCCTCCTTGATTGCAGCTGCCCAATTTCAGCTCATGATTTATCAGCTGCTTGGAGGACTTGGCAATTTCTCTTTAAGAGGTTAAAGTGCTTCCCATTTGATAGGCACTGTACTTAAGCTCTGGGCTGGGTACAAAACAATAAGGTTGAACACAGTCCATGTTCCACGTGGGACTCACAGTCTCAATCCCCACTTCACAGATGATGTAACTGAGGCACAGAGAAGTTAAGTGACTTACCCCAGGTCACACAGCAGACAAGTGGCAGAGCTGGGATTAGAACCCATGTCTTCGATTCCCAGGCCCCGTGCACTTTCCATCTGACAATGTTCCATTCTTCTCCCAGATAAGATTTGTTGAGATGAATCTTGCTTCGAGCATAGTGAGGTGAGCAAAACTCCTGGAACTCACATTTCCAGGAATCTTATTTTGCTATTTGTTGCTATCTTTTTTTAGGAGATAATGGTGAATCTTGTCAAGAAACAGGTTGTGCTTGTAGACTGAGTGCTCCACATGGGCAGGGTTAGCAACTACCAACTACATTGCATTGCATTTTCCCAAGTGCTTAGAACAGTGTTCTGCACACAATAAACACTTAGTAAATACCACTGAATGATTGATATGAATCTTTGGGAAGGTCTATGTTCCTCAGCCATACAGAAGTCTCAATCAATCAATAATATTTATTGAGCACTTACTATGTGCAAGAGCACTGTACTAAGCACTAGGGAGAATGCAACAGAATTAATGGGCACATTCTCTGCCCATAATGAGCTTACTGTCTAGAGGCTGCCTCAATGGCTCTTAAATGTCAACTTGGGTCAGTATGCCTGCCTATTTTTCATATGTGGAAAACTTCCTGTCTATTTTTAAAAGTCATTATGACTTCCATGAGCACTTTCCTTCATCCATGTATACCAGTTATCTCTGCCACAGAAAAAAGCAGCATGGCTTACTGCAGAGAACACAGGCTTGGGAGTCTGAGAATGAGCGTTCCAATCCTGGTTCCACCACTTGGGTGCTATGTGACCTTGGGCAAACCCCTTAATTTCTCTGTGCCTCAGTTACCTCAACCGTAAAATGGAAATTAACACTGTGAGCCCCAGTGGGACAAAATATCTTGAATCTACTCCAGCACTTAGAACAGTGCTACTCACATAGCAAGCACTTAACAAATACCAATATTATTATTAAAAGAGAGTAGGGAGTTGGGGCATGATGGACTTTGGTGGGTGAGCATCCAGAGAAGTGGTGCTGTTCTTCCCTCTCCCAGAGGCCCATTCAGCCTAACCTCATCCTCCTAACTACAAAGCCCTGGGGGTTGAGCCAAGGACATGATGGTTGGAAAGAAGACAGACAGCCTGGTCCTTTTTCTTCCCATCTCTGCATATATGCTACAATTCCTCCTTTCCCCTGTGATGCCACTGGATGTTTTTGAGCAATGGGCAGAAATCATTTTTTTTAGAAAAATGATCTGAGCAGCAGATTGAAGGATGGACTGGAGTGGAGAGAGACAGGAGCAAGGAAGCTGATGCAGGATGACATGAGGGATATGCAAGTGCTCAGACCTGTTTGGAAGAAGAGGAAGAGAAAGAGGCCGATTTGGAGATGTGATGATGGGCTGAATATGTGGGTTGAATGAGAGGGATGAGTTGAAGAAAATGCCAAAGTCATATAGGCTTGTGAGGTGGGGATGGTGGTGGTGTTGTCTACAGTGATGGGAAAGTTGTGGGGAGGAGAGCACTTGGAATGGATAATCAGATAATCAGATAAACAGATAATCAGATCAAAAAGAAAGGTGTTTGTGTGGTGGAAATTATTTCACTAGAAAGTTATGCAGTCCTTTCACTTGAAAGATGAAATGTTCCCATCAGAGTCAGTCAATTGTATTTATTGAGTGCTTGCAGTATGCAGAACACTGTACTAAATGCTTGGGAGAGTACAAGAATCATCCTACCGGTAACTGGAGAATGATTCATAATCTCTCTTCCTCTCTCTTTCCAACTATGTAACCATCTCATAGACAGATAGCAGATTTGGCAGTCAGTGAGTGCCATTAATATGAAGCAAAGAATACTTTTTATAGGAAGCCATTAATAGTAAAACTATGTTAGTAAAATGAAAATATCATTGCCCTAAAATGACAGAGGATTTTAGGCCAAAGAAACAAAAGTGATAAACAATCCTCCAGTGAATATGGTAGCTAAAACCAAGACAATGCCCCCTGCAGCAGATGGCGTTTGGCCATGGCTCCATTTCTAACTAACCATATGGGTTCATTGCAGATGTAATTCCTCAGTGAATTATGGTACTGTGTGCAAAAATTCAACTTTTTATTTTTTATTTTTTGCCTTTTAACCACTGGCAGAAGTATAAACCCCTCAGGAAAGGCACACATCCTCCAGCAACAGTTCAGAAACTAGGTGCTACGACTCTGACAAGTCACCGAAATGTCATGGGGAAGCACATTTTAAAGAAAGAAATACTATCCTTTGTATTTGAAGTTCTACAGCTTCAACAACAACCATATTTCCAATTCTGTGTGTTCTAGCACTTGTTACTGCAATACATGAATATTTACTTTGATGTGGCCTTTATGACAGCTTGGAATGAATCTGACTTCTTTTTCAAGGTGATTGGCAATTTGAAATGGTTGTCTGTTGTTGCGGATGATGATCATCAGTAAGAATAATGGAAGCACACAGTCATCAATTAGAAGTTGCTGAAATCCCTTCTATTGGACTCATTTCCATTGTGGAGTTCTGTGAGGCTGTTACAAGTCCAGAATCCTTAAGTACTCTTAATACTTTACATGAAAGCTTCCATCAAACTAAAAATGAAAATTACTATTAATACTACCATCCATAATGTACTACTCATTGCATTGGGGTAATTATTCTGGCAGAAGTGCAATTTTTGAGCAATTTTCTTTTGATCACTTCACTATACATCCAGAAAAAAAATTCAGCAAGCCATTTCTGAGGCTTGAGAATTTTGAATGGCTAAATTTTTTTTAAGCATACCATATGCTTCTTTTCTCTGGCATCAGCTTTAGAAGCATTTGAGTTCTGCCTGTGTGAGTCTCAAATTATCATCACGTTGAACAATTGCCCTTCGTTGTTCAGCCTGGATTCAGACAGCTGGCTTCCTTCCCATCTGCCTGTTCTATCTTGAAAAATCCTCTCCAAATTTAAAATCATATCCTTGGACACAGAAATATCACGATAGAGAAAACCACAAAGACAAGTCTCTTTTAGATATCTTTCCCAAACTCTTTAATACTGTCCAGTAGATTGTTGTACAAACAACTGAGAAATCCAGAAGGAATGAATTCCAGACATATTCCACTACCTTAATTGAATTCACAATAGAACATATTTAGACCATGAGTCCCATATGGGACAGAGACTATGTCCAACCTGATTATCTTATATTTATGCGGGGATTTAGTACAGTGCCTGGCTCATAGTAAGTGCTTTAACAAACACCATAAAAAAATACTATTTATATTTGCTTTTGACAACTGTTAGCATTGTTTGTGCCACTAATTCAAACTTTTGTAGCCATTTCTTTAAAGTTTTAAAGCCCATGAGAAGTTACCAAAAGGACAAAATCATTTTTTAAAAAATGAAAAAAGGCAAGCTAAAGTGACAAAAGCACATAGCATGGCTTGAACACACACAATGCTCTATGATGCTGGAAAAAAAAATTATGAAGCATCTAATTTCTGCTGTCAAAGAGCTTACATTGATTTTTGTGCTCACTATATGCCCTTTTAGGGTACTCTAAATAGAGTCTCTATTTATTTGGCTCTTATATAATCTTTCTCAGAAGAAAGGTAATAGTCCCTTCCAGTAGGAAAATAAGAGCTTAGTTCAGGTCTGGCTAGTTGAGAGCTCATTTTGCTTCGGTTTTGAACCAAGAAAATGAAAGGTTGTAGAGTGTTCCAGGGTGAGAAAATCAACAGGACTTCAAGAACCTTTAAATCACTGTTAAAACTACTATTTGCCTTTGTCCTACCTCTTTTGTTGATTAGTATCTGATCCTTCCATTCCAGCTGTTTTCTCTACCCCAAAAGATGATTTCAGAAAATAAAAAGTGTATCATGACACAGTGAGCAACACTTTTAGAGGCAGGATTTAAAAACCTGCAAGAAATTGAAATTATACACAA
Organism: Tachyglossus aculeatus; assembly: GCF_015852505.1. Lineage (NCBI taxonomy): Eukaryota > Metazoa > Chordata > Mammalia > Monotremata > Tachyglossidae > Tachyglossus > Tachyglossus aculeatus. The sequence goes on along the minus strand of NC_052079.1, from coordinate 27,810,381 downwards.
GACAAAAATAAAATCAAGCAAAAAATTTAATGGATTAGCGATGACTCAGTTCCAATTGAGTGGTGTGCTTTTGCTCAGGCATCTTTAAAACAAGTTATCTTACTCCCTTATTTTTAAATGTGATGATTATTTTCACATTAAATATGTTTGGAGCATATTACAAATTTTTGTTTTTAATTGAAGTCTGTTTAAGATCTGCAGAATGGCAGAACATTTTGACAGTCTCCTTTTTGGTTTTTGGCTCTGTGGTTGAGCTTTAGGTTGCCCGCCTAGGTGGAGTGACCCAATTACATCCAGGTTAGACTGTAAATGCTGAATCAGATTCTGTGAACTGGCATTTTTAGATGCCTCCAGTACAGATACAAAATGAATTAAATCAGTACTCTCAATGTGATTTCTAGTGGGCATTTGTCAGTCAATCAGTCAGGCAATCATATTTATTGAGAGCACTGTAATAAGCTCTTGGAAGAGTACAATACAACGACTGACAGACAGATTCCCTGCCTACAACAAGCTCACGGTCTAGAGGTGGGGAGACAGACATTAATATAAATAAATGAATTACAGAGGAGCAGCATGGCTCAATGGCAAGAGCATGGGCTTGGGAGTCAGAGGTTGTGGGTTCTAATCCCAGTTCCACCACTTGTTTGCTCTGTGACCTTGGGCAAATCACTTAACTTCTCTGTGCCTCAGTTACCTCATCTGTGAAATGGGGATTGAGACTGTGAGGCCCACGTGGGACAACCTGATTACCTTGTATCTAACCCAGCATTTAGAACAGTGCTTGGCACATAGTGAGCACTTTCCAAATACCATCATTATTTTTATTAGCTATATACATAATTGTTATGGGGCTGGGAGGGGAATGAACAAAGGGAGAAAGTCAGGTTGATGCAGAAGGAAGTGGAAGAAGAGAAAAGGGTGCTTAGTCACGGAAGGCCTCTTGGAGGAGATGTGCCTTCAATAAGGTTTTGAAGTGTGGGAGAGTAACTGTCTGTAGGATTTAAGGAGGCAGGGCATACCAGGCTAGAGGCAGGACATAGGCAAGATGTTGGCAGTGAAATAGATAGGGTCAAGGCACAGTGAGAAGGCTAGCATTAGAGAAGAAAAGTTTGTAGCCTGGGTTGTAGGAGGAGAGTAGTGAGGTGGGATAGGAAGGGGTGAGGTTATTGAGATTCAATCACTCAAGATTATCAGGTCAAACAGAATCCCTGCCCCACATGGGGTTCAGGACCTAAAGGGGAAGGAGAGGACAGGTATTGAATCCCCATTTTGCATATGAGGAAACTGAGACACTAAGTAGTTAAGTGACTTGACAAAAGTCACACATCAGGAAAGTGGCAGAGCCAGGATTAGAAGCCAGATCCTGTGAGTTCCAGGCTTGTATTCTTTCCACTAGGCCAAACTAATTCTCAATTTTTGGTATAAAACCCTTTTTATTGCCAAAGTCACCACAGCAAAGTGTCAACGTATGAGATAGAACCAAAGACGAATAGGCGGCGGAGGTCTTCACCACACATTAGCCAGACATTTAGAGATTCTGTAAGATACTAGCCAGATATTCTGTCCACCACCGGAGCTGCCGGAGGTAGTTGCTTGGCTAGAATCTTCATCATTAATGGCACAAAAACAAGCAGCCCTTCTACTTCTCACTGCTTTACTTTCCTATTGAAGTGAGGTGTGGGTCAGACTTGGAAGGAGTGAAAATAAAAGAGTTCAGTTGATCAATCAATGAGTGGAACTTACTATGTGCACTACACTTGTAAGTCACAATCTAAGTCACCTATAAGAAATATTTACTATTCTTTCCTCATGGATCTCCCTGGATGGAGTTTCACAACCAACCATGATTTTCCAATCAATTCTCCCCAAAGGACAGTGAGTCCTTCCCTGGATTTTTTTTCCATCTTCCATTTTTCCTTCACCCAGTTTCCTCTTTTTCAGTCCTCAGTGAACATAGGGAACAAGCGGCAGTATTGTTCTCCCTTAAGAAACACTTGAAGGTTGTTATTAAATCACTCAATCTTTTCACTGCATTCAACATCCTTATTTCATTTTACTTTTCATCAAAAGATCTCCTTTCAATCTATTAATAGGTTTTTGTTGTTCATGCCAGGTTATATGACCAATGCTGGATAGAGTACTCTAATATTCTGATAATTGCGGAGTAGATTAGAGGGTTTGATTTCCAAGCCTCTTGAAGAAGTAGGAGTAGTAGTAGTAGTGGTAGTATAGTATAATAGTAATAATGATAGTAGTAATAGATGCAGTAGTAGTAGTAGTAGTAGTAGTAGTAGTAGTAGTATAGTAGAGTAATAGAGAAGCAGCATGGCTCACTAGAAAGAGCTTGGGCTTGCGAGTCAGAGGTCATGGGTTCAAATTCTGACTCCACCACTTGTCAGCTGTGTGACCTTGGGCAAGCCACTTAACTTCTCTGTTCCTCAGTTACCTCATCTGTAAAATGGAGATGAAGACTGTGAGCCCCATGTGGGACAACCTGATCACCTTGTATCCCCCCAGCACTTAGAACAGTGCTTTGCACAGAGTAAGTGCTTAACAAATACCATTATTATTATTATTATTATTATTAATTATAGTAGTAATAGATGTAGTAGTAGTGGTAGTAGTAGAGGTAATAATTGTAAGAGTAGAGGTAGTATTTGTAATAGTTATAATAGCAGAACTATCACTATTCATTCATTCAATTGTATTTATTGAGCGCTCACTGCAGAGCACTGTACTAAGTGCTTGGAAAGTACAAATCAACAATATATAGAGACTGTCCCTACCCAACAACGGGCTCATGTGTAATGCACTGTACTTAGTGCTTAGGAAAGTAGAACAGAAGCATGATATATGCTCCCTGACCACAAGTATCTTACAAGTATCTTACATCCTAATGGGCGAGGATAGATATAAAAATATTTTCAAATACGGTAACCACAATGAATAAATGTATACATACTCTTCTCTTATTTCATTTAACTTTTCATCAAAAGATTTCCTTTCAACCTATTAATAGGTTTTTATTGTTCTCTCCAGCTTATCAATCAATCAGTGATATATATTGTGCACTTACTACATGCAGGGCACTGTACTAAGCACTTGGGAGAGTACAACACAACATAGCTTGCATTCGTTCATTCATTCAATCATATTTATTGAGCACCCACTGTGTGCAATGCACTGTACTAAGCACTTGGGAGAGTACAATATAGCAACAAACAGACACATTCCTGCCCATGACGAGTTGAAAGAGCATGGGCTTGGGGAACCAGAGGTCATGGGTTCAAATCCCAGCTCCGCCAATTGTCAGCTGTGTGACTTTGGGCAAGTCACTTAACTTCTCTGTACCTCAGTCACTTCATCTGTAAAATGGGGATTAAGACTGTGAGTCCACCGTAGGACAACCTGAAAACCTTGTAACTTCCCCAGTGCTTAGAACAGTGCTTTGCATATAGTAAGCACTCAATAGATGCCATTATTATTATTATTATTATTACAGTCTCTAAAGGAGACAGTCATTAATATAATCAATTTCTAATATATAATTTAAAGACACCTACATAAGTGTTCTAGGGTTGACAGTGCGGCAAATGTCGAGTGCCCCAAGGTTCCAGATCCAAGGGCAGAGATGATGCAGAAGGGAGATGGAGGTAGAGAAAAGAGGTTTTAATCACAGAAGTTCTCTTGGAGAACATGTGACCTTAATCATGCTTTGAAGGTGGAGAGGGTGGTGGTCTAGCATATACTGAGGGGAAGGGAGATCCAGGCTAATGGGAAGATGTGGGAAAGGGGTTAGTGGTGAGATAGATGAGATCCAGCACTTAGAACAGTGCTTTGCACATAGTAAGCACTTAACAAATACCATCATTATTATAATTATTACTGGGGCACAGTGGGTAAGCTGGTGCTAGAGGAGGAGCAAAGTATGTGGGTTGGGCTGTAGTAGGCGATCAGTGAGGTAAAGAAGAGAGCTGATTGACTGACTTAAGCTGTTGATAAGAAGTTTCTGTTTGATGAGATGGGTGAGCACCTATTAGAGGTTTCTAAGAAGTACAGAGACATGGACTGAACTTTCTTTAGAAAAATGATCCATGCAGCAGAGTGAAATCTGGACTGGAAAGGGGAGAAACAGGAGGCAGGGAGGTCAGCGAGGATGCAGATGCAGTAATCAAGACTAGATAGGATAAGTGGTTGGATCAGCATGGGAGCAGCTTGGATGGAGAGGAAATGGTGGATTTTAGCAATATTGTAAAGATAGAACTGACAGGATTTGGTGACAGGCTGAATATGTGGGAGTAATGAGAGAGATGAGTCAAGGACAACATCAAGGTTAAGGGCTTATGAGAGAGGAAGGATAGTAGTATTGTCTATAGTGATGAGAAAGACAGGGGAAGGACAGGGCAGGAAGATAAGGAGTTCTATTTTGGAAATGTTTATTTGAGAGGTCAGCAGGATATCAGGGTAGAGACGTTCTGATGACAGGAGGAATGTAAGAATGCAAGGAAGGAGAGAGGTCAGGGCTGAACATGTAGATTTGAGAGTCATCTGCGTAGAGATGGTCATTGTAGCCATGAGAGCAAATGTGTTCTCAAAGTGAGTGGGTGCAAATGGAGGATAGAAAGGGACCCAGACCTGAGCCTTGAGACTCCTACAGCTAGAAAGTAAGAGGCAGAGGGGCTGGTAGTAGTAGTAGTAGTATAGTAGTTGTAGTAGAAGCAGCAGTAGTAGTAGCAGTAATAGTTGTACAAATGCACACACTCACATATATGCAGACAAGTTTCTGATGATCTAGTGCTAGATGTGGCTGTTGGATTGACATACCTCATGTTTAGGGGATTTAATCATGAAAGGCTTATTGGAGAGGGTGGGATTTTAGGAGGACTTTGAACATGGGGAGAGCTGTGGACTTTTGGATTTATGGGGAAGTGAAAGAGGGATTTCCAGTTTGGGGAAACGGCATGTTCAGGTTGGCGCACATCACAGGACCACGTTAGCATTTGTAAAGCAACATAGAGAAGCAGCGTGGTGGAGTGGCTAGAGCATGGGCCTGAGAGTCAGAAGGTCATAGAGTCTAATCCCGGCTTTGCCACTTATCTGCTGTGCAACCTTGGGCAAGCCACTTCACTTTCTGGGCCTCAGTTGCCTCATCTGGAAAATGGAGATTAAGAGTGTAAGCCCCGTGAGGGACAGGGATTTTGTCCAACTTGATTTGTTTGTATCCAGCCCAGTGTGTAGTACAGTGTCTGGCACATAATAAGTGCTTAATAACTGTCATTATTATTATTATTATTATTATTCTAATTGACTCACCTTCAGTGTCGGGTCAACTATGTCCCCCAGATGTTTCACTGTTCATATATCCTTAACCAATTTTCCCCTAGCACGTAGTGTTTGCTTATCACCTCAAAGCGCACTTGTCGCTATTGCGCTTCATTTTCTTTTTGCAGGATTGTTTTTCCAATTTGTCTCCCCTTGAATTCTACTTATGCTTCCTAAAGTGTTAACACTCTTTCCTCATTTAGTATCATCTTCATATTTGATAATCATGCTCTCATTTCCTGCCTTCAGATCATCCATTGGTGACAGTATTTGAATCAGATCTCTTCAGGAAATTGAAATAGCAACAGTGATTTACCCTCTCAACGTAGGAAGAGAGATCAGAGCTTAAGCATTTTGGAATGAACTACTCCCACATTAGATTTCTGCAAAATATATTTTGTGTTCTCAATTCAAATTCTAGTGGACAGTTGCCAACATGCCACAGATGAATGCTTGATGGATTGATTGGTGTAGAGATAAAATTCCCCCACGTTCCACATTTCATCTCAGCCATCTTAGCACTCTTAAGCACTTATTATCTTATTTATTCATTATTCATCATCCCGTGTTCTTTATTTTACAATAAATGAAGGCAGTGCAAGCTGGGAGGAAGGTCACAGAACTAGGAGCCAGAAAAGCCAGATTGTACTCCCACCCCACTATTTGCCTGTTGTGAGACTTTGGACAAAACACTTAGCATCTCTGTTCCTCATTTCCCTCATCAGCAAAATGGGAATAACATTTCCTGTTCTCCCTCCTTCTTAGCCTTTGGTCTCATAATGGACAGGGACTGGGTGAAATTTGATTATTTTGTGTGTCCCACAATGCCTAGCACATTATTTGGCACATAGTAAGCTCTTAATAACTATCTTCATTATTTTTATGTCTACTCTCAAATACTTTATCTATTGTACTTTCATCAATTTGTGTCTTCTGTATTCTCCATTATAGTGTGTGCTTCTTCAGTTCCAGGATCACATCTTTGACTTCTTTTGTGTGTCTCCCCGAGACATTTAGTAAAATAATAATAATTATGGTATTTGTTAAGTGTTTATTGTGTGCCAGTCACTGTACTAAGCACTGGGGTGGATACATGCAAATAGGTTTCGACACAGTCCCTGTTCCATGTGGGGCTCACAGTCTCAATCTCCATTTTATAGGTGAGATAACTGAGGCACAGAGAAGTGAGGTGACTTGCCCAAGGTCACACAGCAGACAAGGGGTGGAGATGGGATTGGAATCCATGACCTTCTAACTCCCAGACCCATGGTCTAGCCACGATGCCATGCTGCTTCCCATGGTATAGTTCCCTGCACTCAGTAGGCATTGATTAAATTGTGTGCAGATTCATTCAATCAGTTTGATTCTTTAATTGTACAGTGCAGAGCACTCTGGTCTGTGACTGGGAAATTCTAATAGCATATCTAGACATGATCCCTGCCTTCAAGGGACCTACCCTCTAGTGGGGAAGATAGACATTAAAATTAATTACAGGTAAACTATTCAGATGAAACAGCAAGAGAGTCCTTTTTGCCCCTCACACGTAAAACTATAGCTTCTGACCATCTGGATGATTACAATAAAGATGATCCTCCTCTCGACTAATCAGCCAAACATTCAATGGTATTTAGTGAGCTCTTACTAAGAACAAAGCACTGTTCAAACACTTCAGAACGTATAATACAATAAAGTTGGTAGATGGGATCCCTGCCTAGAGGGAGCTTACGGTCTACAGGTGGAGACTGAAATTAAAATAAAACACAGACAAGAGAAACAGTAGCATATAAAGATATTTACATAAGTTCTGAGGGGCTGGGGTGAGTACCAAACTACTTGTGGGATGCACCAACTAGTGCGTATTTGACACAGAAGAGAGGCGGGGTGGATTCATTCATTCAATTGTATTTACTGAGCGTTTACTGTGTACAAAGCACTGTACTAAGTGATAGATGAAAAGAAAGTTTAGTAAGCCAAGGACTTCTTGGATAAGATGTGATTTTAGGAGGGCTTTAAAGGTGGGGAGAGTGGTGGCGTACCATATAAGAAGGGAAGGAGCTCTAAGCCTAAGGGAGGCTGTGGGCAAAGGGGACCAGTGGCATGATAGATGAGATCAAAATACAGAGAATAGGTTGGCATTAGTGGGGTGAAGCATGCACGTTGGGTTGTAGTAGGAGATGAACAAAGAAAGGTAGGAGGGAGAGAGCAGGTTGAGTGTCTGAAAGCCAATGGCAAGGAGTTTTGGATTGATGCAGAGGTGGTTAGACACCCATTGGGTGTTTTGAAGAGAAGTGAGATGCAGAACTCTGTCTAATTTCCATTTGTGTATCCTTTCTCAGAGCTTAGAAAAGTGCTCTGGAACCATAAATCACTTAATAAGTGCTACTACTACTACTATTCCTACCACCACCACTACTGTTTCTAAGATCATAATAAAGAACCCAAGGGAGGAGAAGAAGGTAACCTAAGGAAAGTGAACTTTTTGAAAACAAATTTTAACTGTTTCCCATTGCTAGAAGGAAGGACAATTGAAAGACAGCTTAGGGCAAAGAGGCTAAGAAATTGACTATTTTTCAAATAGAATGACAACTGGGCACGCTGCATAACTCACACAGACAGGTTAAGCAGATGTCAAGTTGGTTAAACACTTGGACTGTGTAGAGGCCTGAAGGAAAAATAGAAAAGTTATAAAAATTGGAAATTGAGCCGGATTACTAAAGGAATACTGTCTAGAGGCTGAATCAGAAAAATGTACACTGGAAAGAAATAGTCCTAAAATATAGAGAATTAGCGTGGCCTAGTAAAGAGCACAGGCCTGAGAGTCAGAAGACCTGGGTTCTAATCCTGGCTCTGTCACTTGTCTGCTGTGCAACCTTGGGCAATTTACTTAATATACTTGTGTCTCAGTTACCTCCTCTGTAAAATGAGGATTAAATCCTCCTCCCTCTGACTTTCACTGTAAGCCCATGTGGGACAGGGACTGTGGCCAACCTGATTGTCTAGTATCTACCCCAGTAATTAATACAGTGCCTGGTATATAGTAAATTCTTCATTCATCAAACAATTATATTTCTTGAGTGCTTACTGTGTGCAGAGCACTGTTCTAAACGTTTGGGAGAGCACGATACAACAGAGTTGGTAGATACGTTCCCACTCCACAATAAGTTTACCATCTAGAGGGGGAAATAGGCATTAATGTAAATAAGTAATTTATGGATATGTGCATAAGTGTTCTCAGGCTGAGGGTGGGAAGAATAAAGGTGCAAATCCAAGTGGATGAATGACTTAGAAGGGAATGCAAGAAGAGGATACGAGGGCTTTTTGGGGATGGCCTCTTGGAGGAGATGTGCTTTTAATAAGGCTTTGAAGGTGCAGAGAGTGATCTTCTGTCGAGTATGAAGGGAGGGATTTCCAGGCCAGAGGCAGGATGGGGGTGAGGGGTCAGTGATGAGGTAGACGAGATCGAGGTACAGTGTATAAGTTGGCATTTGGGGAGCCAAGAGTGCAGGTTGGGTCATAGGAGAAAATCAGGGAAGCAAGGTGATTGAGTGCTTTGAAGCCTATGGTCAGGAGTTTCTAATTGATGCAGAGGTGGATGGGCAACCATTGGTGGTATCTGAAGAGTGAAGAAACCTGAAGTGAATGATTTTATAGAGAAATGACATGGGCAACAGAATGAAGTATGGAGCGAAGTGGGGAAAGAGAGGATGCAGGGAGGTCAGCAGGGAGGCTGATACAGTAATCAAAGAGAGATAAGGTAAGGCTAGAAAATACCATTAAAACTCAAATAGGGATGGCGTTCCTTAGGAAGAAGTGGAAGGATATCCCCTAAATGAACGGTCCTTTCCTGCAAAAAAATTCCTTCAATTGTTACACTTTAGCAGCCAATGTCCTTGAATTACACATCACTGTAAAGGAGTTTAGATTTCAGGCTAAATGCTGGAAAAGTGAGGAGCTTGTTATTTCTACCTTGTTTATTCTGGGAATGATTGGAATTGTGCTGCCAAGATCCAGGTGGCCTATGCAGATTGGCAATATGTCATTATCTTGGATCTTTTACAGATCAGCCTCTCTCAATTGTGCCGAAACTTGAGAAGTACACGGCACAAACAAACCAGAGTTTTTCAAAGCCTGGAAGAACTGCCTACCTTATTAGTCTCTGCTCCACACAGCGAGTACCTTGAATGCTTTCAAAAAGATTGATTTTTGATGTTACGGTGCATTTAATCGTGACTTGGAAACTTTGAAAGTGTCTGGGAGGATTTGCTCCTTTCTCAGTGGATTGGAAATCTATTAATGTGTAGCTGAGAGGTCACTGTGAATATCAGTGAAGAGTGCTTGTCAAATCCCAGGATGCAAATTGTGATGGGATGTGCCAAACTGCTGCACTTGTAAGATGCCATGCTCACTCTAACAGCACTTGAATGTAAGCAAACCACATTCTAATAAGCATTTTACTGCCTCTACAGCTTTTTCATGTTGTGGATAAAATATTCTGAGCTGTGACAGAATGACCCTGCCTCATAGGTAAGTTCAAAAAATCCCCTGACCCACAGAAATTTTCACCCACTTGAAAATTTTTCACTGGCCTCATCCAGATTTAGCAATTCCACCCGAAATCCCATCTAGTGAATTTGCTTCCTATTATTGAATATTTGATTTTCTTCTCTTGGTTTTATAGCATAAAAAGTGGATAGTATAATAGTGGATAGTGATAATAGTAAATGTGCCTTTTTCCACTTGCCTGACTTAATTCCCCCAATAATCTCCAGAATTTTTTTGTTTCATTATTTTCCCTTTAAAAAAAGTCCCTAGCATTTCACCAGAGAAGAGATGGACTGGCTCCATTTGAAATTATTTGGCTCCATAGCTCCCATTGGTAGAGTACCCATAAGTGGAGAAATAGCATGCCCCCATGGAAAGTGAAAGGGCCTAGGAATCAGGGGACCTGTGTTCTAATTCCTGCTCTACCACTAGCCTTTGTGTGACCTTGGGCAAGTCATTTAGCTTTTCTGTCCTTCAGTTTCCTCATTTGTCAAATGGAGGTTAAATACCTACCTGTTCTTCCTCTCCCTTAGACTGTAAGTCCCATGTAGAACAGAAACTGTGTCTGACCTGATTGCCTTTTATGTACCCAGTGCTTAGTGCATAATACGTGCTTGACAAATACCACTGTTATAATAATAATAATAATATTTGTTTAGCACTTACTCTGTGCCAAGCACTATTCTAAGCAATGGGGTAGATACAAGGTAATCAGTTTGCCCCACATGGGGCTCACAGTCTTAATCCCCATTTTCCAAATGAGGTACCTGAGACACAGAGAAGTTAAGTGGCTTGCCCAAAGTCACACAGGTGACAAGTGGTGGGGGCAGGATTAGAACCCACGACCTCTGACTCCCAAGCCCATGCTCTTTCCACTAAGCCATGCTACTTCTTGACAGCCACACTGCTTCTCAATAAGCATTACTACCTACAAATTCTCAGCAGCCCTTGGGAACGGTGGGAAAAGGGAGTCAAAAAATTTCGAACACAGGGAAGTTGTCTCCCAGGCCTATACTAAGATTCAAATGATGGAAAGCCAATCTAATAATAATAATGGTATTTGCTAAGTGCCTACTATGTGCCAAGCACTGTTCTAAGTGTTGGGGTAGATACAAGGTAATCAGGTTGTCCCACGTGGGACTCATAGTCTTAATCCACATTTTACAGACAAGGTAAGTGAAGCACAGAGAAGTTAAGTGACTTGCCCCAAGTCACACATCTGTCAAGTGGCGGAGCTGAGATTAGAACCCACGACCTCTGACTCCCAAGCCCCTGCCCTTTCCACTAAGCCACGTTGCTTGAAAATACTTATTCTTGTGTGCATTGGACCCAATCAATCGATGGAATGTTTTGAGAGATTATTGTGCCCAGAGCACTGTAGTAAGCATTTAAGAGACTACAACAGAATTGACAGATATGATCCCTGACCAAAACGAGCATAGAGTTTAGAAGAGGACATGAACAATAAAATAAAGTACAGATAGGGGAAATGGCAGAATGCGTGGATATGTACTTAAGTACTATGGGGAAGAGGTTGGGGTGAATATGTACTTGAGGGTATTGAATCAAATGCATAGGTATCTAGAGGGAGAACAAGTAGAGAAAATGAGGACTTAGTCAGGGAAGGTCCCTTGAAGGAGATGTGATGGCTTTGAAAATGGGGAAAGTGGTGGTCTGTTGTATAAGAAAAGGAAGGGAGTTCCTGACCAGAGGATGGATGTGAGAAATGGTTTGGTGGTGAGATGGAGAAGATTAAGAAACAGTGAGAAAGCTGGTGCTACATTGACAAAGTGTGTTGGCGGTCTATGGTAGGAGATCAGTGAGGTAAAATAGGCGAGGAGAGCTGAATGAGCTAATAATGATAATTGTGGTATTTGTTGCATGCTCACTGTGTGCCAAGCAATGGACTAAGCTCTGGAGTAAGTACAAGTTAATCACATTGGACACAGTCCTTGTCCCTCTTGGGGTCACAAAGGGAGAGGACAGACAGGTGAGAACATTGAGAAGCAGTGTTGCCTAGTAGGTAGATCATGGGCCTGGAAATCAGAAGGAGCTAGGTTCTAATCCTAGATTTGCCACCTGTTTGCTATGTGGCCTGGGGCAGGTCACTTCATTTCTCTGTGCCTCAGTTACCTCATCTATAAAATGGGGATTAATACTGTCAGTCCAATGTGGGACATGGAATGTGTCCAAACTACCCCAAAATACCTACCCCACCACTTAGTACAATGCCTGGAACATAGTATACCCTTAACGAAGACTATATAAAAAAGGCATTTAGTCCCCATTTCATGAATGAAGGAACTGAAAAACAGGAATGATAAGTGATGTTTTTACTGTGAGCAGAATGATATACAGGTGGGAGTTAGATAGTCCCTGTCTCTCAAAGGGATCACAATCAATCTATCCTATTTATTGAGCACTTACTTTGTGAGGGGCACTGCACTAAGCAGTTGGGATAGTACAATACCAGAGAATTAGCAAGCACTTTCCTTGCCCATAATGAACTTACAGTCACAATCTAAGAATTTAAAAGGGGAGAGGGGACTGGAATCATTACAACAACAAAAGACAGGGACCAGTACCCAAAATAAAACCAAAATCAGTAGGGTGCTGTGGTTGGAGGAGAAGAATTCCAGGCTTCTAGTGGCTCAGAGTCTAAGGGACACCCTAAGCCACGACAACCCTTATAGCAGCGACCAGTCATCCTGGGGTTTTGTGGAGGCCTCCAGCTGCACATGCTGATCTCTCCTTCCCGCCAGTGGGGTGAAGTGACACCAGAGTGGTAGCTCAGAGGCCAAGGGTTAATGGAACAATAGTAGAGGCTGAAATGAGTCAAGTTTTCATGGTGCAGATGGGGCACTGAAGAAAGATGAATTAATGAAAGGCTTTCTTAGCAACAGGAGGTTGTGACAGGTTTGACATGTAATATTGCACCAATAATTCATCAACAGGAAACAAAAGATGATTCTTAAGCTACTTAAATTTACTTATAAGGTAAAAGCAGAACAATATAGCAGACAATCCAGGGAAACATCAAACTGACTGGATAAATCAACATGCTTGAGTTCTTTGAGGCCTAATAGAAACATCTCAGGTCTGGGAATCAGAGGACCTCAATTAATCAATCAGTCAATGGCATCTACTGAACACTTACTGTGTTCAGAGCACTGTACTAAGCATTTGAATTGTACTTTCCAAGTGCTTATTACAGAGCTCTGCACATAGTAAGTGCTCAATAAATACAACTGAATGAATCTGAGAAAGGAGAATACAGTAGAGTTGGTAGACAAAGTCCTTGCCCACAAAGAACTTGTTTTCATGGGGAGGCAGATATTAAAATACATTTTTATTTATAGGTGAAATAGTAAGGTATAAGGGTATTTATAAGTGCTGTGGGATACTTTCGTGTGTCAAAGTAGTTATGGGATAAAGTCAAGTGTGTAGCGGATGAGGAGGAGAGGGCAAATAGGGGAAATTGGGTCTTATTAAGGGAGGAGAAGCTGGGATTTTAGGAGGGTTTTGAGGGTGGGGAGAATGGTAGGCTGTTGGATATGAAGGGGGATTGAGTTCTAGGCCTGATGGAGGACATAGGCAAGGGGTTGGTTGTGGGATTATAAAGACTGAGATATAGAGAGTAGATGGGTGTTAGAGGAGTGGAGTGTGGGGATTGGTTTGGAGTAGGAAATCATCTAGAAATACCTGTTCACCTCTTACTTGGACTGAGTCCCGTATCCAGACGGGTACCGAGTCTGACATGATTATCCCATATCTACCCAGGTGCTTAGTACAGTGCATGACATACAGTGTTTTACAAATACCACGGTGATCATTATTTTTCATGCACATTGCTAATAGACCACTGAATAATGAACTGAGATGCAGCATGGCCTAGTAGACAGAGTCTACATGGCCTGGGAGTCAGAAGGATCTGGGTTCTAATCCCAGCTCTGCCAACAGCATATTGTGTGACCTGGATAAGTCGCTTAACTTATCTGTGACTAGTTTCCTCAACTGTTCTCCCTCTTATTTGGACTGTGAGCTCCATGCAGAAAGGGACTGTGTCCAATTTAACTTGTGTCTACCTAGCACACAGAACAGTGTTTAACACACAGTAAGCACTTAAATCCCATTAAAAAATAATACAGCCTCCTATGACCAGGTTTAATTTATGGTTAGTGGAACCAATAGGCTCATTCAGTTTTTCAAAGAAGTTCCTGTCCGTTGAGGTCCAAATTGAGATTTGATCAACTCATATTATAAACCCTTTATAGGGTGTCAAAGGTGGGAAGATAGTATTTCTGGGGAGATAAAGGATACTTCATGAAATGGGGCACTCAAGGTCCTCAGCCATTAAAAGAAACCTTACATAAAGGAAAAAGCAGGGGAACAATGATTTCTACCACAATAGAAAATGTAAGATTACCAGAAACCTCAAAGAACTGAGATCTTTTCCTGCAAACATCTCACACAATCTTGTAAGGTGTCAAAAATGTGTTAGCTGGGGTTCTTTTCAGAATCTTGTACTATAAATATAACACTAACTTTGAACAGGCATAAAGCAATTGTTCCTGCCACAAGCCATCATCAGAGATGGTGGAGAGGTAAGCCTTAATTTGTCTTTCATTAAATAAAATGCAGTCTAACTTCAGCCTGTGTGGGTTAAATGCTGCTCGTATTTACATTTCGGATTAGCTATTCATGATCCTTTTCAGGGACAGTATTATCACCCTTGGTTTATTCTTATAGATTATCTGTCCATTAGAGCCTTTGTTAAGTCTCTGCTTCTTTCATGTTCCATTCTATTAAGCACTTCTCCTGTTGAAAGACCCATCTTCTTGCAGGGTTGTGCCTGTAGTGAAGAATAACATAGCAATTTAGGTGTTATGGCAATCCTTTTATTGAGGTTATGTTATTTGCAAATCAATTATTTTTGAATTGAACATTCAGAGAATCCGAAACACAACTAGAAGACCAGTTTTTAATGGGGGCTCAGGTAAAATTGGTAAAATTTGCTTTTTTTGTGTCCTTTGTGTTTTAGTGATTCCCTGTTAATTGTAAGTAAATCATGATACCTTGGTTTTTGTGAAGTGCTTTTATTTCCAAAGCACTTTTACATTAATTATCTCATTTTCATCCTCATAATGACCCCATGAAGTGTGGATAAAAGCAATCATTATTATCCCAAATTTGCAGATGAGGAAACTGAGGTAGAGAGAGGAGGTGGGGACAAAGGTCAGACATGAATCCAGGTCCTCAGGCAGCAGACACAATGCTATTGTCTGTAAAATATAACTCCATTTCCTCTGTCGACTGTTCTAACGTATCACCCAGCTGACTTTATTGCCCGTCATAAGGGAGACAACTTTGTCATATCATTTTCCTTTCAGCTCCACGTTTTATAAATCTGCTTTGCCCCAACTAATTAAACTCTATCAAACTTCTAAGATAGACAAGGCAGCTAGAAGGCCAGGTGAAGGGACGGGAATTTCAAATTTGCTGTATAAAATACAATGGGGGAGTTTTCTGGCCATTAGAGATCAGGCATGTTCTCTGCTGGTAAAGGTAACTAAACTGGAAGAGCTGAAAGACACAAAGAGCTTCATCAGTGAGGGTTCAGGATTCCTGTAGGTCTGTCTCTCTCTGGCAGCCCACAAGTTGATAAAGAGAAAGAATACTCAAGAGACATAAATCAAACTCCAACCAGAAGTCCACACAAATTCCACTGGGAGGAATTCTACCTATTGATCAATAGTATTTATTACCCAAGGGACAGTTGGTAGCTGCAGGAATTTTTAAGGAGAAAGAAGTGGAGAAATGATAATAGTATTAATTGCAGTATTTGTTAAATACTTATTATGTGTCACTATACTAAGCTCTGGGGGGAATACAGGCAAATTGGGTTAGACAGAGTCCCTGTCCCATATTGGGCTTGCAGTCTTAATCCCCATTTTACAGATGAGATAACTGAAGCACAGATTAGTGAAGTGATTTGCCCAAGGTCACGCAGCAGACAAGCAGCAGAGCCAGGATTAGAACCCATAACCTGCTGAGTCCCAGACCCATGTCCTGTCCACTAGGCCCTACTCCATTCCCTTCCAGGCTGGCAGTCTCCTTGCTCCTGCTCTGGGCTGAAACTTTTGTGAGATTGTATACCAGAGTGTAAGCTCCTTGCGGGCAGAGATTTAATGTATTGTACTCTCCCAAGCACTTAATATAGTCTTGTGCACAAAGTAAGCACTCAATAAGCATGACTGACTGACTGTTTGACAAGACTTCTACTGCTACTGCTTTCTGAGGCTTGGGGTTCCATGTGTCAGTTCACCCACTCTGGAATGTCGTAGTGGCAAACAGGTAAAATTGGAAAAAAACCCTGTTTCTATTTGACAGTATAATCGCTTTTCAAAAAAGCTCATTTACAATGTAAAAACTTTCAAAGAAAAATGCTTTCCTTTATCAAAGGAATGTTTGCTTACTGAGAGCTAAACCTAATTTTTATAATCAACATTCACCATTATCATTAGAGAAGTAGCATGCCATAGTGGAAAGAGAACAAACTTGGGATCAGAGGAATTGGGTTCTAAATTCAGCTCTTCCATGTGTCTGCTGTGTGACCTTGGGCAAATCACTTCCTTACTCTCTGCCTCAGTTATCAACTGTAAAATGGGGATTAAGACTGTGAGGTCAATGTGAGACAGGGATGTGTCTGACCTGATTATCTTGTATCTAGCCTAGTGCTTATTACAGTACCTGGCAAGTAGTAAGTCCTTAACAATATCACTAGTATTAGTTACTGAGTGCCTTCTCAGAATAAAGGACTGTTATAGGTATTGTGGGAAACTACAAATGAATAAGGCAATCATGGCCTCTACACTCTAGGTTCTGAATATCTAACAAAAGAGGCATCCAAAATGAATGTACAATTAAATAAAATAGTACATTCCAGGAGCCTAGCAGTACAAATACCAATAATTGATTCATTCATTCAACTGTATTTTTTTTTAGCACTTGCTGAGTGCAAAGCATTGTACGAAGCGCTTGAGAGAGTACAATATAACAAACAGACACATTCCCTGTCCACAATCAGCTTACTTTGTACAAAAGATCTGTAGAAATTTGCAAAATTATTAAGTCGATGGAGGATTAGAATTGGGGATACAGTGGTGGTGGTAAAGAAGAAAGAACGGGAGAATTTTGGAAAGGTTTTCCTACAGAAGGTATATTTTTAGTGGAACTTTAAGGATTAGAGTAGAAATAATCCTATACTGCTATGGTTAAACAAAAAAGTCAATAGACCTTTCAGTCATTTTAAGGATTAAGATGGATGTAAATGCAAAATACACAGTTTACGTGATATATAAAATGGGGAGGAGAGTTCTGTTCCAGATGATCAGTGGCATTTATTGAGCACTTACTATGTGCAGAGCAGTGTACTAAATGCTTGGGAGAGTACAACACAACAGAGTTGGCACATGTGCCCTGCCCACCACGAGCCACAGTTCTGAAAGAGGAAATACGAAATATACTGCTTATTTCAGAAATCTGTCATGTAGGACTGAGTACTTTTTCCTATTTTGTATCTCTCACCTTCACTCCAGTATTGTGTTTTAGATGTGAACACTTGTCTTTGAAGGAAAGACAAAACAAGAATATAATTTACCACCACCACCGTCAGATTTTCTCAATATAGAGGAGGCATGCAAGTGAGGCCAGTATCATACTGCAGTGAAAATACATTTGTATCACATCCTGACACCTGGACATTCCAGTTTAGAGACAATCACCATGTGTCAAGCAGACCTGGACAGAGGTTTCCTCAATGATATAGTCCTCATTGACTGTGGCATTTGTTCAACTTGTTTTCCCAACCCCTGGAACTGTCCCAAGTCAGTGGTGCTACGAAAGGCAAATGGTTCTGATGAATATTTAACCCTGGCTAAATCTTCATCACTTTCCAAAGTGATCGGACACTTAGCAGTTACTGGACAAGTCCATCTACCAGCCCTCAACTCTGGACAACGCTGCAAACATCTTTAGTACCATGGAGCAATCTTTTGTCTTTACTCCCAGTGGATTTCCTCCAAAATGTTGACCCAAAGATTTTAAAGGCCTTTCAGCATCCAACTGAAGGGATTTCCCAGGTGAAAGAGGAAAGGAGAAATTACTCTAAAGACTGTCTCAAAGGAACGAGTAAAATTACAAAGATAAGCTGGGCAATTGTGTTTTTTGTGCCTTGTTTCCTGAAGATGGAAGGTGCAAACAAAAAGAAAACCTATGTAGAAAAAGGGGTCATTGGTTAGGTGTTAATTGGGGGCAGTTTTATTGTCTAGCGATTCATTGCTCTGCCACCTATTCAGATTGTTGATTTAATTGGAAATGAGAAATGAAAAAGTGTATTTGTGGATAAGCACCTCCACTTCCATATGTTTTTGTTAGGTACTGAAAACAAAAGTGGAAAGTCAAAGGATGGAATAATACAAAAATACATACATCTAGGGAGAACTCTCTGGTACCTGCTGCTTCTTTTCAGGTAGAGAAGCAGGATGGCGTAATGGATAGAGCACAGTCCTGGGAGTAAGAGGGTCATGGGTTTGAATCCCATCTCTGCCACATGTCTGCTGTGTGACCTTGGGCAAGTCACTTCACTACACTATGCCTCAGTTACCTCCTCTGTAAAATGGGGATTGAGACAGTGAGCCGCATGTGCTTCAGACCCCATTCCCTCTCATCTTATGAAAACTCTCGCCCCTTCCCTCCTCCCCTCCTTAACTTCCATCTTAAACCGCTCACTCTCCACTGGTTCCTTCCCGTCTACCTTCAAACATGACCATGTCTCCCCCATCCTAAAAAAACCCCTCTCTTGACCCTACCTCCCCTTCTAATTATTGCCCTATCTCCCTCCTACCCTTCCTTTCTAAATTCCTAGAAGGAGTCGTCTACACTTGCTGCCTCGAATTCCTCAATGCCAACTCTCTCCTTGATCCCCTCCAATCTG
Source organism: Tachyglossus aculeatus (assembly GCF_015852505.1). NCBI lineage: Eukaryota > Metazoa > Chordata > Mammalia > Monotremata > Tachyglossidae > Tachyglossus > Tachyglossus aculeatus. The sequence goes on along the minus strand of NC_052079.1, from coordinate 27,791,519 downwards.
GCTTCCATCCCCTACACTCCACCAAAACTGCCCTCTCAAAGGTTACCAATGACCTCCTTCTTGCCAAATCCAATGGCTTCTACTCTATCCTAATCCTCCTTGACCTCTCAGCTGCCTTTGACACTGTGGATCACCCCCTTCTCCTCAACACACTATCCAACCTTGGCTTCACAGACTCATTCCTCTCCTGGTTCTCCTCGTCTCTCTGACTGCTCATTCTCAGTCTCATTTGCAGGCTCCTCCTCCCCCTCCCATCCCCTTCCTGTAGGGGTTCCTCAAGGATCAGTTCTTGGTCCCCTTCTTTTCTCTATCTACACTCACTCCCTTGGTGAACTCATTTGCTCCCACAGCTTCAACTATCATCTCTACACTGATGACACCCAAATCTACATCTCTGTCCCTGTTCTCTCTCCCTCCCTCCAGGCTCATATCTCCTCCTGCCTTCAGAACATCTCCATCTGGATGTCTGCATGCCACCTAAATTTCAGTATGTCCAAAACTGAACTCCTTATCTTTCCTCCCAAACCCTGCCTTCTCCCTGACTTTCCCATCAGTGTAGATGACACTACCATCCTTCCCATCTCACAAGCCTGCAATCTTAGTGTCATCCTCGACTCCACTCTCTCGTTCACCCCACACATCTAATCCATCTCCAAAAACTGCCAGTCTCACTTCCACAACATCGCCAAGATCTGCCTTTACTCTCCATCCAAACCGCTATCTTGCTGGTTCAATCTCTCATCCTATCCCAGCTGGATTACTGCATCAGCCTCCTCTCTGATCTCCCATCCTACTGTCTCTCCCTGCTTCAGTCTATACTTCACTCTGCTGCCCAGATTATTTTTGTACAGAAATGCTCTGTGGCTGTCTGTCAACCTATGAATCAAGCAAAAACTCCTCAGTCTCGGCTTCAAGGTTCTCCATCACCTCGCCCCCTCCTACCTCACCTCCCTTCTTTCCTTCTATAGCCCAGCCCACACCCTCTGCTCCTCTGCCGCTAACCTCCTCACTGTACCTCATTCTTGTCTGCCCCGCCATCGAACCCCAGCCCACATCCTTCCCTTGGTCTGGAATGCCCTCCCTCCACACATCCACCAAGCTAGCTCTCTTCCTCCCTTCAAAGCCCTATGGAGAGCTCACCTCCTCCAGGAGGCCTTCCCAGACTGAGTCCCCTTTTTCCTCTCCTCCTCCCCATCCCCCTGCCCTACCTTCTTCCCTTCCCCACAACACTTTGTATATATTTGTACAGATTTATTACTCTATTTATTTTACTTGTACATATTTACTATTCTATTTATTTTGTTAATGATGTGCATATAGCTTTAATTCTATTTGTTCTGAAGATTTTGACACATTTCTGTGTGTTTTGTTTTGTTGTCTGTCTCCCCTTTCTAGACTGTGAGCCCGTTGTTGGGTAGGGACCATCTCTATATGTTGCCAACTTGTACTTCCCAAGTGCTTAGTACAGTGCTCTGCACACAGTAAGCACTCAATGAATACGATTGAATGAATGAATGAATGAAATATTTGTTACTAATATTAATTATCAAGAAAATTAACCTGCAGCTTGCTGTTTCTATCGTATCACCAAGCAACTACATCTTACTATAATTCAAGAATATCTGAAAATAAATTTGACTTTACTTCAAAATTACTAGTCATATTGAATCATGTCTGATGTCTGAGACACATAGTTTGGTGTGCTATCAGACAGTTTCATTTCACTGCCTTGACTTCTTAAAGTCAAATCAATCAGTTAAATAAAAATATAAAAATTAAAAGAATAAACAAGGATGTGTGCAAGTCTGCGAACTATCTATTGTAAGCCCCCTGAAGGCAGGGGCAATATCTTTTGATTCTGGTGTACTCTCCCTTGAGCACAGTAACAATTCTGCCTACAGCTGATGCTCAGTGAATATAGTTGCCTTAAATTCACTGAACCTGATGATGTTTGACTAGAAGATGCTGAATTTTATCTTTCCTTTGAGAGTAAGGCCCAAAAACCTCATTCTGGTCCTCCTTAGCTTAAGATGTTAACACTGCTGCTGAGAAGCATCATGGCCTAATGGAAAGAGCATGGGCCTGAGAATCAGGGGACCTGAGTTCTGCTCTGGCTGACTCTGCCACATCCTTGCTGTGTGACCTTGGACAAGTCACTTAACTTCTCTGAGCCTCAGTTCCCTCATCTGCTAAATGGGGAGTCAATACACAGTCTCTTCTCTGACTTACTTGGATTGTGGGACCTGGTTCTCTTATATCTACCCCACTGCTTGGCACATAGTAAGCTTTTAACTATTATTATTATTATTATTATTATTATTATTATTATTATTATTATAGATCAGAGTTGACACCACCACCATCCTTTCCTGTTTCTAAAGCTTGCAGCCAGGGGATTTTCCTTGTCTTGACTCTCTGTTTACAACCCCATAGTATTTACTAAGCACTACTAATTTTTCTTCCACAATGTATGTCCTCTCTTCTCTCTTTCTCTCCATTCAAACAGACACCACACTTAGCCTAGGCACTTGTATCCTGACAACTACAACATCAACCTCTTCACTGCCTTCAGGCTCTCTCTTCTTTTTATGTCTATTGTAATAATAATTGAATAATGGTGGTATTTAGATCAGACACCCCTCCTAGACTGTAAGCTCACTGCGGCCAGGGAATTTCTCCCAACTCTATTATATTGTTACATTGTTCTCTCCCAAATACAGTGTTCTGCAAACAGTAAACTCTCAATAGATATGATTTATTAAGTGCTTAGAAAGCACCAAGCACTGTATTAGGCTCTGAGGTTAATACAAAATAAGCATGTTGGACATGGTCATTGTTGCACATGGGGCTTATAGTTTAGTCTCCCAAACCCCTGGCACAGTGCTCTGCATATATTATGCCCTCAATAAATAATTTCGATAGATTCATTCATTCATTCACTCTGCTGCCTGAATCATTTTCCTAGAGCATCGTTCTTCAGTCTCTCAATTTCTACAGAAATCTCTCAATAATCACCCATTCCTCTCCACATTATGCAGCAATATTGACCATTGAGTTTAAGGTACTCAATAAGCTCTGTTCCTCCAACTTATCCAATTTCTTCAGCTACAAATCTCAAGCTCACACTCTTTGCTCCTCTCAAATGAGCCTACTCACTATGCCACCTTCTCATCTCTGTCACTGCAGACCTCTTCGTTAAGTTTCCCCATCTGGAACTTCCTCCCCCATCAAATCCTTCGGACCATGGCCCTCTCCAACTTCAAAGAGGTTTTCCCTGATTGATTTCTTGTCTGCCTAAAATCACATTCCCCCTCCTACCATCTCATCATCTCAGTCATCTAGGAATCATGGGCAACAGTGAGCACCCCATAATACAAGTATTAAAGGGAGGTAATTGGAAATAACAACTACAGTCACAAACTAAAGAACACTCTTTTTGTGTTCACAGCCCAGAAGTTGTGCTACTTTGTGTTTGGCACCACAATTCAGGTTGCAATTTTAGATGATGTTCCAACTCAGCTATACTGTGACAGCACAGAAAAATCTGTCTTCACTTTCAGAATCTTGCCTCCTGCTTATAGGAAATAAACTGTAATAGAAAAGAAAATCCTAGACTGAGACTGCAGCTGGAAAGTACAATATATGGCTTTTTTTCCCTCAACAGAAGCAAAACACATGAATTAGAATAGATCTGTGGGTAGCAGGGAGTCAGAGGTGACAAACAGCTCAGGGCCAATTTCCCGGCAGAATCAATGCTGGGATTATCAATGAATATCACATTTATAAACCAGACAGCTAAAGGAACTTTTGGGAAAGCAAAAGTAAGGAAGCAGAAGAAAAAAAAAATACTCTTCTCTCTACAAATCTTACAGAATTGTCAGCAATCTCAGTTCCTTCGTCTTTTCAACTGATCGATGTTATTCTTGTTTTGTGGCTCATTTAAGAAAAGACACAGTGAAACTGCATTCCCTACTAATATATCAAAGGCACTTAGAGATGATAGCCACAGAGTGGGGGGAGTTGTGTTGAAAGTGCTCTGAGGATCAATCTGTCAATCAACCGGTGGTATTACTGAGTACTGTGGGCAGTGGGCAGAACACTGTACTAAGCTCTTGGGAGAGTGCAGTACAATATTATTGAAAGACTTGATACCTGCCCACAAGGAGCCTACAGTCTAGTACAGTGGCTCATCATTTAGTACAGCGCCTCAGAGCTTAGTACACTGCCTCAGTGCTTAGTACACTGGCTGGCACATAGTAAGTGCTTAACAAATACCATTATTATTATTATGACGGGGGCCAAGAAGGTATGGGGAAGGGGGAGAGATAGTTAAAGATATTGAAATGGGAGAGTATCAGAATATGTACATAAGTCCTCAGGCTGATTTTTTTTTTAAATGAGGAAATCAAAATATCCTGAAAATTGAAGAATAAGATGGTCATTCAATCAATGTGTCAATGAACTGTTTCTTTTCTGTCATTTTTAGCTATGCACATTATCGAATTGCTGAAATGTTTCTTCCAAGGACATCGGGTGATTTAGCAGGGTAATAATAAGGGCATTTGTTAAGCACTTACTATGTGCAAAGCACTGTCCTAAGCACTGGGGTGATACAAGGTAATCAGGTTGTCCCACATGGGACTCACAGTCTTATTCCCCATTTTACAGATGAGGGGACTGAGGCCCAGAGAAGTTAAGTGACTTGCCCGAAGTCACACAGCTGACAAGTGGTGGAGCTGGGAATATATAACCCTCTTTCAGGAGGTGAGGCCTGCCATCTTGGGAGAAGGTTCCCAGGAGTGGATGAGCCCTGCACCCAGGGAGGTGCCTGAGACATGGGACAGGGAGAATCCCAGCTCCTCCACATGTCAGCTGTGTGACCTTGGGCAAGTCACTTAACTTCCTTGTGCCTTAGTTACATCATCTGTAAATATATGTGTATATATATATATATATATATATATATATGTATATATGTATGTATATATATATATATATATATATATATATATATACACATATATATCCTTATTTTAGGAGAGTATGAGAGCCCTTCAAATGTTAAAATATTTCTAGCAGTACAAAAGAAGAGTTAGAGTAGGTTGCTGAGAACAGAGAGCAACAGCAGAAGCTGACATAATTAGTTTGCTGCACCAATAAATAATTAGTTATATAAATGTGCACTACAAACCTCATTTATCAGAAAGGCAGCTCAGTGCTATATAAATTGTGGATTGGTGAGTGAAGATAACAATTTACTTTTCTAATAGATAAAATAATTTTGACATTTAAAACTGTGCTTGGTGATTATATACTGAAATAAGACAGTTCTGCATGCAAGTGAACTGAATTTAACCATCCTAAGAAGGTGACAAAATTTTTATATTTATCAGAGAAAGAAGCTTTCTTATTTTATAGCTTTATGATATGAGACTTTAAAAGAATTACTATGACCTGACAATCTGCATATTCATGGACTATTCTTTACCAAAGAAGGAAACAAAGTGAAAGATTCAAATTTCATGTTATATTTAAGGTGGACAAAACCCTCTAACTTTTCTAATATGTCAATTCCAGTCGTTGTGAGCAGGTAACATGTTTGCCAACTCTGCTATGTTGTACTCTCCCAAGTGCTTTGTATAGTGCTCTGCACACAGAAAGCACTCAGTAAATATGATGGATTGATTAATTGATAAAATGAAAATTGCTAATGGAAATGTCACCTCTCATCTGTAATCTTCCAGATCAAGTCCTGTAGGGCAGGAAGGAGACAAGCGGGTGCTATTCAGCACACTACACCTCCAGGGATTTCATGTTTTGTCTCACTGCCTCCTCCTTCTCCTCTACTCCTAATAATAACAATAATGATATTAATACTGATGATAGAAAGATGGCATTTATTAAATGCTTAGTAAGTATCGACCACTGTGCAAAGGCTTGGGGTGGATACAAGGTAATCAGATAATAAGCCTGTTGTTGGGTAGGGACCGTCTCTATATGTTGCCAATTTGTACTTCTCAAGCGCTTAGTATGGTGCTCTGTACACAGTAAGCGCTCAATAAATATGATTGAATGGATGAATACTACTATTAATAATAACAATAATAATACTTAAGTGCTTACTCTGTGGTAAGGACTGCACTAAGTATTGGGGTATACACAAGATAATCAGGTTGGTCACAGTTACTGCCCCACATTGGACTACCAGTCTAAGTAGGAAGGATAGGATTTAATTCTCATTTCAATCAATCCATCAATCAGTCATATTTATTGAGTGCTTACTGTTTGGGGAGCACTGAACTAAGCACTTGGGAGAGTATATATATATATATATATATATATATATATATGTATATATATACATATTTATATACTCTATATATAGATATACTGATATATATATATATCAGAGTTGGTATACCCATTCCCTGCTAACAATGAGCTTACAGTCTAGAGGGGGAGGCAGACATTAATATAAATGAATAAAGTGTTATGTATATTTGTGCTGTAAGACTGAGGGAGGGGGGAATAAAGGGTGTAAATCCAAGTGCAAGGGGGGTGCAGAAAGGAGTAGGAGAAGAGGAAATGAAGGCTTAGTCAGGGAAGGCATCTTGGAGGAGATGTGCCTTCATCTTGGCTTTGAAGGTAGGGAGAGTAATTGTCCATCGGATATGAAAAGGATGGTGTTTTAGACCAGAGGCAGGAAATGGGTGAGAGATTGACAGCAAGATAGAAGAAACTGAGGTACAGTGACTAGGTTGGAACACTAGAAGAGTGTGCAGGTGGGTTGTTTTAGGAAAGCAATGAGGTAAGATAGAAAGTAGTAAGGTGATTGAATGCTTTAAGGCTGATAGTAGGGAGTTTTTGTTTGATGTGGAGGTGGATGGGCAACCACTGGAGGTTCTTGAGGAGTGGGGAAAAACTGAACATTTTTGTAGAAACACAAATGAGGAAACTGAGCCATACGGAAGTTAAGAGGCTTACCCAAGATCACACGGCAGAACAGTGGCAGAGCTGGAATTAGAATCCAGGTCTTCTGATTTCCAAGTCCCTGTTCCTTCCAGTAGGCCATGCTGTCCACCATCTAAGAAGGAGGGAGAACAGGTATCTATCCATATTTTCAGATAGAAAAATTGAAACCTTGAAAAATTAAGGGACTTGTCCAAGGTGACACCACAGGCAAGTGGTGAAGCTGGAACTAGATGACAAGTCCCTTGAATCCTAGTCATGTGCTCTGCTCACACCGGCTCCCCTTGAAATTCTTCACCCCTTGCCTTTCTCCTCTGAAAGTGGAGGAAGCTATCAGGGAAGGAGAGGAGGAGAGAAGAGAAAGGAGAGAAACAGTAGCTTAATTCACTTTCACCCTGATTAACACTTTCTCAATAATATCAAACCTTTTGTTCCCTTCTCCTTTCACTTCTGGTGTACTAAACCTCCCTCCACCAAGAAAAGAAGCACCATTCCTCCCTAGGGAAGTGTGATGCTTGAAAGAGTTAGGGAATATCTGGGGGCAGGGATGGAAATTATTGCCTATCAACCCAGAGGGAGGGCTAACACAGAACTGGGATGGAGTGGGCAGGAGTGGAAGTAATTAGCATCCATTACGACCAGAACCTTCTTTCAGGAGGTGAGGCCTGCCATCTTGGGAGAAGGTTCCCAGAAGTGGATGAGCCCCACACCCAGGGAGGTGTCTGCGACATGGGGCAGGGAGAATCCCAGCTCCTCCACGTGTCAGCTGTGTGACCTTGGGCAAGTCACTTAACTTCCTTGTGCCTTAGTTACATCATCTGTAAAATAGGGATTAAGAATGTGAGCCGCATGTGGGGCAGAGACTGTGCCCTACCCGATTAACTTGTATCTACCTCAGTGCTTAGAATAGTGCTTGGCAAATAGTAAGCACTTAACGAGTACCATAATTATTATTATTACTATTAGACTGGGTGGTTCCTAGGTAGTTCCTGAGTCATCTCCTGAATGGCCACCTGATTCCCTCTGGCATAGATGCCTGGTCCCTGCCCTAAGTGGACACCCAGTCGCCACTAGTGCAGGTGCCTGGTTCCTTACCTTTCCCTGCCATCTGCGTCCTCCCACTATGGATACCCAATCCCCCACCGTACACCTGGTTCCCTCCATGCACTCCCTCCTTCTTTCTCCGCCAGGCAAGGCCACCCCATCTCACCCTTCATGGGCTTCTGGTCCCCCCTCACCGCCCCCACCTTGCATGGACATCTGGTCCTCTCTGCATGGCCGCTAGGTCCTCCTCACATGACCACATCCCCCCTCAGCCCTAGCCTCTACCCTGTTGGGTCCTCCCATGGACCCATAAGGGACTCTGTGGTGCCAGACAGGAGGAGGAGGGGGAGGCTCATGGCCAGATGAGAAGCAGCGTGGCTCAGTGGAAGCCAGAGAGTCAGAGATTATGGGTTCAAATCCCGGCTCTGCCATTTGTCAGCTGTGTGACTTTGGGCAAGTCACTTCACTTCTCTGTGCCTCAGTTACCTCATCTGTAAAATGGGGATTAAGACTATGAGCCCCCCCGGGGGACAACCTGATCACCTTGTAACCTCCCCAGTGCTTACAACAGTGCTTTGCACATAGTAAGTGCTTTATAAATGCCATCATCATTATTATTATGTCATGGCCCCTACTCTGGTTGCAAACCCACCACAGACCAGGCCCACCAGAATACTTTACCAGGACCAGGGGGAGGAAGGGAGGCTGAGGGGATCCAGCAGCCATTCCTCACCTACTGATTCTGGGACATGACACGCACACACAGTGTGACACGATGGTGTCAGGCTGAGCATGTGAGCTAGGTGTTCTGGACCCTCTTCAAGGAAGCCAAATGTTCGAAACTCACCCTGAGTAGGATTAGAATGAAAGATACAAAGAGGACCAGAATTGGGTTCAGGATTCAATCAATCCACCAGTGGTCATGGATTCTAATCCCAGCTCCACCACTTGACCCTGGCAAGTCACTTATCTTTTCTGTGCCTCACTTCCCTCATCTGTTAAATGGGGACTGAGACTGTGAGACCTACATGGAACAGGGACTGTGTCCAACCCAACTTGTTTTCATCCACCCCAGCACTTAGTACAGTGCCTGACACAAACTTCTTCTAACTGGGGAGCATGCAAGTAGCCATCTTATTGTGACATTTCTATCTCTAATCATTAATCAGCTACCCTATGTTTCAAATGTATCTAGGTTAGGTTCCTAGACAGGACATAAATAAGGCTACTTAGTTCCAGCTTCATAGGACTTTAAATAGATTACAGTGTTAGCTATTTCACTGCCAGTACCTACAGCAAGCTATTGCATTCAACTACTGGGATTCTAGATCCTTTAGGAAATGTTCTTTGTAATAGGACACATAAACAATCAAAGAAAATAATACACTGGTAAATCAGATGTAACATTTCTAATTAATGTGATTTTAACAGCTCAGAGTCTAAGACCTCAGGTAAGGTTGAATTTTTCAGTTGCAACATTCTGGGAATTTTAGTATGACTGCATAACATGGGACACTTTGCTGCAGTTTATGAGCATATAGTATATCAGAGAAGAGGATAGGATTTATTTTTATTATATCTTTTCCTATACCTCCCCAGTATTATGCTTTCATTTTTGTTTTTTTGTTTTTGTTTTTTTTGCTTTGAACCAAAATATCTTTCTTCTGTTCTTTGGGCATTCTCCTTTGTAGACAACACTGAATTTTAATTATGCTACCCAAAATACTCATCTTCAAGAATTACACTTTTTCATGTTGGTGTATATGCACAAAGCATTATAGATTATGAATGGAGGGTTAAAGAGCAGGAATTCAGCCATCAGTATCATTCTTTCGTGAAATAAATGTATGACCTCGGGGGAAATTGTTTCAGAAGAGGGGATGTAGGAGCGTAGGTAGGAAGGTGGTGGTTGGGGAAGGAGAAGAGAAACAAAGCCAGATTCTAGAGAGTCGGAGTGATTGGAGAAGGGGAAGTAGTGATATCAGAATGAAAACAAATCCATTTGAGTTTGGACAGGAATGGTAGGAAGGAAATAAGGTGATAGCAGGTCACAGCAGTAGAGTTGAGAGAAGATTTATTCAAGATACACATGAATGTGTTTGAAAGTAGAAGGGAAAGAGCCATTGGGGAGTGAGTGGCTAAAGTTAGCAGCAAGGGAAGGAACTAGGATGGGAGCAAGTATTTTTATGGGATTTAAGGAAATGAGGTTAGAGGTGTCACTAAAGGGGGTAGATTTCAAAAGCAGGTGGGGCAATCTCCTCTTGAGTGATGATCAGTGGGGATGAGTGAGCTGGCAAAGTGAGGGAGAGATATGATGAAATTCACACCTGTTGGTTTCAATTTTGCCAGCAACATAGTAACGATAATAATAATAATAACTTCGAATTTGTTAAGCACGTACTATGTGCCAGGCACAGTACTAGGCACTAGGGTGGATACAGCCAAATTGAGTTGGACACAGTCCTTGCCCACATGGGGCTCACAGTCTTAATCCCCATTTTACAGGTAAGGGAACTGAGGCACAGTGAAGTGACTTGCCCAAGATCACACAGCAGACAAGTGGCACAGCTTGACTTAATGGAACGAGCATGGGCTTGGGAGTCAGAGGTTGTGGGTTCTAATCCCGCCTCTACCACTTAGCAGCTGTGTGACTTTGGGCTAGTTACTTAAATTCTCTGTGCCTCAGTGACCTCATCTGTAAAATGGGGATTAAGACTTTGAGCCTCATGTGGGACAACCTGATTACCTTGTATAATATAATAATAATAATAATAATAATGGTATTTGTTAAGCATTTACTATGTGCAAAGCACTGTTCTAAGCGCTAAGGAGGTTACAAGGTGATCAGTCTGTCCCATGTGGACTTCACAGTCTCCAACCCCATTTTACAGATGAGGTAGCTGAGGCCCAGAGAAGTTAAGTGACTTGCCCAAAGTCACACAGCTGACAATTGGTGGAGCTAGGATTTGAACCCAAGACCTCTGACTCCAAAGCCTGCGGTCTTTCCATTGAGCCATGCTGCTTTTCTAACATTTCTTAACACTTCCTAATAGTGGACATAATTCAAGATTCTTTTCTTTTTCAATCTACTCCCTCTCTCCTGAAAAGCTCATCTGCTCCCCCCGGCCATTGTGTGGATAACCCCAAAATCTACCTCACCAAGCCATATCCTCTCTCCCTGCCTGCAATTTTGCATTTCTTCCTGACTCCAGGACATAGTCATATGAATTCTTCCTGGACCTGATTCAGAGGAGCTTGATAGAGTCTATCTAGCTTATCTACACTATTCTCCTTCTGGCTTGAAGATGATGATACTGACAATCGATTTTGTTTTCTCATGTGAGAGGATTATTTTAAAGTCTCCTGTGGGGCAGAAAATCCCTTCCACATCACACATATTTAATTAGTGTCATTTAATCTGCTGGAGCATTTCTTCTCTACAATATCTGGCACTGTTTTTGATTCTTTATCCTGATATCCCAATCTTCTTGAAACCTTCTTTGTAAAAAAAAATGTGAGTTTAGTCTGTCTCTTGTTTCCCAACTGTATCAGAATCGATGTTTTTTTTCTGAAATTGCGAATCTTAAATGATTCTTCTGAACTCCCTATTTATGGCTCCATAGTTTTGGTTCCACATCCCCTAGACACTGAAATCATCCTATCTCTCCATACCTCTCTCAGAAACGTATGTTAAGATGCCGATTGAATCAATGGTGGTAAACGGTCTGCATTTCAGAATGGCATTGTCTATGATCCTAACTTACCATGTGAGGTAAAATTCAGCATGCACATGGTCTGATGGAACCATTAGAGAAGTCACAGATTTTTCTGTTGAGGCAAAGAGAAAACAGAAATAGATGTTGGTGAGTCACTGAAATCATAGCACATCCAGAAATATCACTTATCCATATACTTTCTGTGTTTGCCCCCTTTATAGTATAATGTGATTATGCTGGGGTAGGAAAGAGTTGATGTTGAGACATTTCTGCTGATGATGAGAAGATCCCCAAGACCAGCTCCCCAAGATAACAATAGAAATGTGGAGAAACAATACAGAAAAAGACATGCTGGCATGAATTGAAATTGACTAGGTATTCCCTGAGACATAGATAGAGTCCCATCTGGGTGTGTTCATACATGGACAGTGGGAAAATGATTTTTATGTAGTGAGGGGCTCATCTTAATGGTCATATCAAGTGTATGTAACATGCCAGCACGTATTAACTCAGCACAATGAATGATGTATGTGAAGAAGGAAGTAGCCACCTTCATTCCACCATCTGGGAGGGGCTCAAACAAACTTTGGGGGAATAAGATGTGAGCCCAAGTTTGGATAGACGTCTCTCTCCCTCTTGTGCACCAAGATCTGGACATTGGGATTTGGGGTCTCTTGGGCTTTGTGTCTGTCAGTAGAGAGGAATGCTCTGCAAGGGGAGAAGGATTTGTGGGAAGCCAGGTAATAAACTCGGATCTATTTATCTATTGAGTCTGATGACTTAATGCTGTTCCAGGCCATTATCTGGATACCCTCATCATTGCTTGCAGATGAGGTTGGGAGGAGGATTTGTCTGGGTTCCTGGCTAACAGTGAAATTTAACACATCACTGTCATTCACTGTGGTTGTCCCAGTATTATAATGATAGTCTTGTCACTCCTCTGAGACCAGGTTTATATTGATTTTTACTTGTGGGTTGGAAGATCCTGGGAGCGTCAGATGCACTATTATCGAAGGATGCTTATTCTGTGAATAGCCAATTGCACCAAATTCTTCTCATTCCTGAAGAATGAGAAGCAGCATGGTGCAGTGGATAGAGCACATGTCTGGCAGTCAGAAGGTCATGGGTTCTATTCCCAGCTCTGTTACTTGTCTACTGTGTGACCTTGGGCAAGTCACTTTATTTTTCTGGGCCTCAGTTCCCTCACCTGTAAAATGGGGATTGAGACTGTGAGCCCCATGTGGGAAAGAGACTGCGTCCAACCCATTTTCCTGCATCCATCACAGTGCTTAGTATACTGCCTGGCATGTAGTGAGTGCTTATCATATACCATAGTAATAATAATAATAATAATAAATTCCCTATACCCTAACAATAGGGTTTCCACATGATTCATTCATTCATTTAACCATATTTATTGAGCGCTTACTGTGTGCAGAGCTCTGTACTAAGTGCTTGATCTGTCTAAAATCTACCATTCAAGTTAGGCTTATTTTGCTGCTGGCACAGACATATTCCAGTATACAACAACCCTATAATACATTAAAGGAAGAGCTACAGATTACAACTAGTCATGTTTGGTGATTTACCTTGGAGTACAACAACCCCAGATTAAACAAAAATTACTGACTGAAATATTACAACGTATGGCACATAAAGGTCTTTCATATTTTTTCAGAAGTTCTGCTACAGAGTCTAATTTATAACAATTATTATATGGGAAGATGTACCCCATAACCCTAGATTGTAATCTCCTCAATGGCAAGATCTGTGCCTACCAACTCTATTGAAGTTTCCTAATAGCTTAGTACAGTGCTGTGCATGTAGTAAGTGCTCAGTAAAGGACACTGATTTTCACTGACTGATGCAGCCATTCATGAGATCACTGTGGCAGGGAATGTGTCTGTTTATTGTTGTATTGGACTCACCCAAGTGCTTAGTACAATGTTCTGCAAACAGTAAGCACTCAATAAATATAATTGAATGAATGGAGGAAAGAACCCAAGGAGCCTATATATTTTCAAGGAGCCTAAATCCCTCTGTATCATGGGATATGCTGAATACTGTTTTCTGGTCACTTCGACCAAATCTTCTCACCTTCCCCACCTCTTTTACAGAAGCAAGACAGCTGTCTGTTTCTCAACCCTTCAACAATTCTATGGGCTCCTTACGATTCTCTAAATTTTGCATAATAGCATCTGGGTAGTTAAGATACTTTTAACTATTGTATTTTCAAAAATAAATTACATAAACCTTCCTTTCTGAGATTGAGTTCATTCATAACACCACGTTTTAATGGAGAGAAGATTTGTGGTTTGCCATATGAGTTTTATACTCAGCCCCATTCTCTGGATTGCTAATGACACTAGGGGTCATTTAGATACAGTTTAGCAAAAATTATCTCTAAAATGTAAAAATGTTTGATATCTACTGCATCCCAGAAACATTCAATCCATTTAAATGTACTAATATTTGAAGAAAAATCTATATTAAAAACAAGCTGTGAACTATGTTTACCCTAAAAAATTGAAATGGTATGTGAATAAATCTGAATTTTTAATGTTTCCTCCCATTTGCATCCATGGTTATCATACTCTTTTTCTAGAAGGCATTTCTGAAACATTGCCTGAAAACCATTCTGATACTAAAATGCTGATGGAAAAGAAGCTGTGAGATTCCCACATCTGTGCTTTATCATCTCATCTCACCAAGAGCAATTGGAAAATGGCACATGTGATTGAATCAATTATTGTTTTTCTCACAAGACATTGCCCTTAAATTATAATCCCTCTCCATGACTCCGTACCTGAGGAAGTCAAAACAAAAATTCAGGTAATTGAGACATCAAACTGAGTAAGATGTCTGGCTTTCTGTAGTTTTGTGAAGTGGCCAGTGTCTGGATTGACCATCATTTCATACCCTCCAAACATACCCTATTTATCGAAAGAGGCTACAAGATATCAAGACAGCTCAATGTCAAGCTCTTGGAGAGCAAAAAACAGTGGAAATGGGCTCTGTGACAACAGGAAGGGACACATCTCCAAAGTATTACAATCATATTATGGATTTAAAAGGGGATTCCATCAAGAGTGATTTGAAGCAAATGACTTCAAAAGCTAATATGGGTAGAGTTTCAATATTTCCAGAGAGGAAAAGGGTTGGACACCCTCACTTAATCCTCCCTCTTCAATACATGGTTTCTAAGAGGTAAATTGTCATTTGGGGTTATTTCTGCCCCCTAAATATCTGCATTATTAAGTCAGATGTAACCACATAGAGAAGCAGAGTGGCCCAGTGGATAGAGCACAGGCCTGGGAGTTAGAGGACCATTTCCACTCATGTGTAAAATGGGGATTAAAACTGGGAGCCTCAAATAGGCTATGAACTATGTCCAACCTGAATATTTTCTAAAATAATAATAATGATAATAGTATTTGTTAAGCGCCCAAGCACCATTTTAAGCACTGGGGTAGATGCAAGGTAATTAGGTTGTCCCACGTGGAGCTAACAGTCCCCATTTTACAGCTGAGGTAAGTGAGGCACGGAGAAGTTAAGTGGCTTGCCCATGGTCCCACAGAAGACGAGTGGTGGAGCCAGAATTGGAACTCATTTCCTCTGACTCCCAAGCCTGGGGTCTTGTATCTGCCCCAGGGCTTCATACACTGCCTGGCACATAGTAAGCACTTAACAAATACCATTAAAAAAAAACCCAAAATAAAGCCAATGCGGTAATCAATCCATGGTACATTTTGAATGCTTACTGTGTGCAGAGGCCTGTACTAAGCATTTGGGAGAGGACAACGGCATTGGTGGACATGTTCTTTGCCCACAAGGAGCTTACAGTCCGGAGGGAAGGGAGTAAGCACCCTTTTTACCACTGTTAATAGCTTCTAGGGGTAACATTTTCAAATGGATTTACTTACAGACTTTTCATCATCTTCGGGTGCTTTTGGAATATGGCATTTTCTTTGTCTATTATTTTTTCTGAAAGATTCAGTGGTCTGGTCTACAGATGAGGTCAGAATAGATTAAAAAGAAGTGCCCTCCTAGACTGGATCAAGTCTATGGAAGACAGAGGGGACAAGAAAGAACTCCACACAGACGTGTTTTTAGTATCTTAATTTCTGTGTGTTACCCTCCTTGATCTGTCTGAATGTAAATAATGAGAATGTAAACAAAGCTAAACAAAAATGTGAAAGCCACAGAGCACAGATATAATTTGGTAGGACTAACTGGACACGTGAACGTTCATTGCATCATACTGAGGTAATAAAATACAATTTTAGGCAACTTTACTAAGTTATTCCTTCATTAGTTTAACAGATTTATTGAGTGCCTACAGAGGACAGAGAATTATAATAAGTTCCTGGGAGATTACATTGGAAAAAAAAAAAGATGTGTTCCCTGCCTTCAGGGAACTCACATTCTAATCGAGGAGTTAACGGTCTGAGAAGCAGCATGGCCTAGTGAATAGAGCATGGGCCTTGGAATCAGAAGGACCTGGGATCTAATCTCAACTCCATGTCCTGTCTGCTGTGTGACCTTGGGCAAGTCTCTGTGCGTCAGTTCCCTCATCTTTAAAATGGAGATTAATACTGTGAGCCCCATGTAGAACATGGACTGTCCAACTTGATCGATTAGCTTGTGTCTATCCTGGGTCTTAGTACCACTCCTGGAATTTAGAAAACGTTTAACAAATCCCATTAAAAATATATACGCATGATGTAGACTGTGAGCCTGTTGTTGGGTAGGGACCATCTCTATATATTGCCGACTTGTACTTCCCAAGCGCTTAGTACAGTGCTCTGTGCATAGTAAGCGTACAATAAATACGATTGAATGAATTAATGAATGTATGCCAGATAAAAAATGGTGCTAGGTTAGAAAATGGGTCAGAATAGGGTCTCCAAATCAGTGGTGAAAAGAAAACAAATAAATCATCAAGTGAAATATTGGATTTTTTTTTTACAGGTCTGTAAATTCTGTGTGCATGTGACACTTAATAATGGAGATGATCATGATAATCACCAAAATGCCAGTGATGGAAAGCTAAAGCTCGATACAGGGAAACTTTGTCAAGGTCTGAGTAAGAAACGTATAGCAATCTAGAAAGAGCATTGCAGTCCTTCACCTCCTTGTAACTTGTTCAAGAACATTTTTCCAGGAGCACACAATTGGTGTAATAATCGGAATAGACTGTAAGCTCCTTGAGGGCAGGAAATGAGTCTTTCCACTCTGTTATAGTGTATTCTTCTGTTTAGTACAGTGCTCTGCCCACAGAAGCAGTGTAGCCTATTGGAAACAGCATGGATAAGGGGTTCTAATCCCAGCAATGCCAAATGCTTGCTGTGTGACCTTAGGCAGATTACTCAACTTCTCTTTGCCTCAGATTCCTCAGCTATAAAATGGTGTTCCATGCCTGTTCCTTCTCCTTCTCAAACTGTAAGCCCCATGTGGGACAAGGATTGTGTCCCTCCTAACTGGCAAGAGCCCGGGCTTGGGAGTCAGAGGTCATGGGTTCTAATTCCACCTCTGCCACCTGTCCGCTGTGTGACTTTGGGCAAGTCACGTAGCTTATCTGGGCCCCAGTTTCCTCATTTGCAAAATGGGGATTAAGTCTGTGAGCCCCATGTGGGACAACCTGATTACCTTTTATCTTCCCCAGCGCTTAGAGCAGTGCCTGGCATATAGTAAGCACTTAACAAATATCATCATTAATTAATTAATTACCCCAGCACTTAGAATAGGGCTTGATACAAAGTAAGTGCTTAGCAAATACAATAATGATGATGATAATGATGATGAAAACAATAAGCACGATTATGTAGAATAATTCATGGCCAAGGGAAATAGGACTTTTATATTTAACTAGCATCATTTAATTTACTAATTTGAGTAAATTCCAAAATCAAAATTTCCTTGAGGCTGTAGTGTGATGTTACATTATTTTGACTGTGAGAATCTTTTTGAATACTGGACTTAACATTCCTTGCGGGATGCTGTAAAGTAATCTGAAACAAATGAGTCTGTGACCTATAATATTTTAAAGACTTACTGAACTGTACATTTGCTGAATGGGTTTTGAATGAAAATGTTTTATCTAATATTTAAGTGGACATGCTTATCTTCCTTTTGATTAAAAAATAATAATGAAAGCTCTCCCTTCTGTGTAGAATAATAAAGGGTTGATGGTATGATTTAGTAATATGTATTCAGTATGTAGTAAAAACGCAAGGTATTTTTCACTTTTATAGACATCATTTCAGTTGATTCTATCACTGAATTTCAGTATACGTATTCTAGTTTTCTCCCACATCCACATGAAAGTATATTCCAATCCAGTTAACTAAACCAAAAGTTTAAGCCATGTAGAAGAACTAGCCCTTCTCAGGGTCACACCTGAAGCATTTCCAGTACTCTACCAGCCTCGACTATGGGAGAGAGAATCAAGCAGAAGCATATCTGAAGCATATAGAGAAGCAGTGTGGCTCAGTGGAAAAGAGCCCGGGCTTTGGAGTCCGAGATCATGGGTTCAAATCCCAGCTCCGCCAATTGTCAGCTGTGTGACTTGGGGCAAGTCACAACTTCTCTGGGACTCAGTTCCCTCATCTGTAAAATGGGGGTTAGGACTGTGAGCCCCCCGTGGGACAATCTGATCACCTTGTAACCTCCCCAGCGCTTAGAACAGTGCTTTGCACGTAGGAAGTACTTCATAAATGCCATTATTATTATTATAGCCATTCCATTCCTAGCTTAGGCAGTGCCTAGCAAGAGGAAGGCAATCTACAACAAGTCAAAACTCACCTGTGCTGGGCGGCAGCGGCATGGGAGAGAGCCGAGGGTGGAGACTCAATTTGACTGCACGGGAGGAGGCAATGGTAAACCACTTTCTTATTTTTACCAAGAAAAACTGGATCCACTACCAGAACGATTGCAGATGGAGGTGAGGTATTCTGTGAGAGAGGTGTCCATGGCATGGCTATGGGCGGGAGATGACTTGACAACATAAGACAACAATATCAAAAGAGCTAGAATTCTTCATCTTAGCATATCAATTTCTATTCTAATCAGAATAACTCTGCTGTCAATTTTAAGCACCCCTACAAATTCTCAATAGATGGTATATTTTTTACGGAATCAGTTTTATGCCTATGATCAATCATTGGTGTTACTGAGAAGATCACCAGTCCATCACTAGCAATACAGGGAATAGTATTTTATCCTCTTTTGATCTTGAGAATAGTGCATCTTCTTCTCTAGTAGAGATGTAGTGTGGCCTAGTAGAAAGAGTATAGGCCCTGGGAGCCAGAGGACCTGGGTTCAAATCCCAGCTGTGCCATTTATCTGCTGTGTGATCTTGAGCAAGTCTCTTAACTTTTCTGTGCCTCAGTTTCCTCATCTGCAAAGTGGGGATTTAATACTTATTCTCTCTCCTATTTATTCTGTGAGTCCCATGTGGGATGGGGCTGTGCCTGAGCTGATTTTCTCCTATCTTAGAACGGTGCTTAATATATGGTAAGCCCTTAACAATCATCATCATTATCCTCATAGCCTATTTGGTTTAAGGAATGGGGAGAGGAGAACTCTATCAGAATCCTAGAGTTGGAAGTAACATCCTTAGGTCATCTAGTCCACCTCCCTGTGTCATAGCAGATTACTGGCTAAATTGTCCGAGACGAGGATTGTCTTCATTTTTTTTTTTAGGGGACTGGAGAATCCAGAACCTTTGTTTCAAGGTTTGATCATATCACAGTAAGGATAAAGGAGGAAAGCTTATGACTTTAATTTGGCATTTCAGTTTCCACCTATAATCAAGAGGATCAGATATGTTTCCCTCTTGACCAATATGGGCATCTCCTTATAACCAATCAAATGAAACTTAATTGAGAGATGTTGCCCAGTACATATAGATTTTGGAATTCTTAGATTCAGTTGATCTGCCAGGACTAAACATTTCTCACTTGACTCCTCATAATAATTGTGCAGAAACTAAAGATAAGCCTTTCAAAAGAGCTTCAGATCTTAATATGAAATTTCAAAGATAGTTTGTGCTTTTTAGCAGAAGAAAAGAGACCATTACTATTTCCATAATGAATAGCTGCAATTCAATTGATAAACAATGTTTACACTCCTTAACTCAGGCTTGCAGCACTTACTGTATTAATCATACACTTTTATACAGCTTAGCTAGGGGACAAAACTCATTTTAAAATGTATAAATATGAAATATTATGTTAATAAACTAGATTTGGATTTTTGTGAGTTTCTGTAGCTTTACTGGTAACATAAAGGAAATGTGATCCTGGAAGTTTCACCTAAGAGTGTACTGAATGGAGCAAAATACTCCCAGTGACCTTAGGAAACAGGCTGGCCTAGTGGAAACAGCTCAGGCCCGAGAAACAGAGAATTTAGATTCTAATCCTGGCTCTGCCATTTGCCTGCTGTCTCCATGGGCAGATCATTTAACTTCCCCACCTGGGTTCCTCATCTTTAAAATGGGGATTAAATCTTACTCCCTCTGATTTACACTGTGAGCCCCATGTGGAACAGTACAGTACGGTATTGTACTCTCCCAATCGCTCAGTACAGTGCTTTGTACACAGGAAGTGCTCAATAAAGACAATTGAAAGAATGAATGAAAGGGGTTGCGTCTGACCTGATTATTTTGCATCCACCCCAGAACTTGGTCCAGTCAGTCCCTGGTACCAAGTAATCCCTTCATATAATAATCCCTTAAAGAACATGGGCTGGGAGTCAGAGGACCTAGTTTCTAATCCCAGATCCAACACTTCCCTGTTGTGTGACCTTGGGCAAGTCATTTCACTTCTCTTTACCTCAGTTTCCTCAACTGTAAGATCAATCAGTGGTATTCATTGAGTGCTTAGTATTTACAGAGCACTGTTCTAAGCACTTGAAAGAGTACAGTACAACAGAATTAGCAGATATGTTCCCTGCTCATAATGAGCTTACAGTCTAGAGGGAGAGACATACATTAATATGAGTAAATAATTTATAATGAATAATTTAAAGAGATGTACATAAATGCTGTGGAGTTGGGTGTGGGGCCAATATCGAATGTGTAATGGAGATTTGATACCTGTTCTCCTTCCTAGTTAGATGTTAGCTCCAAGTGGGTCGGGGGCTGTGTTCAATCTGATTAACTTGTATCACCTCAACACTCAGAATACATAGGAAGTGTTTAACAAAAACCATAATAAATCAACAACAGAAAAACTATGTATCATTACAAAAATAATCAAAAAAAGAACCTGGAAGAGGTCTGCTGATCCTGATTAGAGCCCAGAGTAATTCTAGAGCATGCCAAAGTCACCCTATGAGAAAGGAGAACTGTCATAGGCCTAGGAGTTAATTTTACTTTCCTTAGGATGGAGTCCATTGCTCCCTTTCCTTCTTTTCTTCCCTTTCCTTCTTTGAATGTCAGTCAGTCAATCATATTTATTAAGCTCTTACTGTTTGCAGAGCACTGCACTAAACACTTGGGAGAGTACAATATAAAAATATAACAGACACATTCCCAACCCACAACGAACTTACAGTCTAGAGGATTCGGTCAAATGCCAATCTGATCCAATTTGAGCTCCTAGAACAAAATGGGCAAATTTCTACTCATCAATTTTTTCTATGCAAATGTACCTGTAGACATTCAATAAAACAAACTATAAATTAAATTGGTAGGAATACTTTTCTAAAAGAAAGTTTGAGACCAAGTTTATTAAAGGATTATTCAAATTCTACCTAATATAGTACACAACATTTATAATTTTGAAGGTTTTTCAGAGCTACTTCTACTTTTAATAACTACAACCAGAAATTTACAACCATTCTTCTTACACTGGCCAGAGTGAAAATGAATTTAGGCTGTTTCTTCAATATATTAAAACCTAACTATTGATTAAACACTTGACTAGATTAAATGTACAGCCTTTGTAGAATCCATAACTAATTTCTAGATGTTTTAGAAGGTATTTTAAATTACAGTATAAACATTAATTGTGGTATTTATTTAGCTTCCAACTTAGACTATGAGCCCCATGTGGGATAGGGACTGTGCCCAACCTAATTAACTTGCTTCTACCCCAGCACATAGAACCGTGTTTGACAAAAAGTAAATGCTTAACAAATATCATTATTTTAAAAAGTACTTATTACTTTCTCAGTATGAGGTTATATAGCAAGATAATTCCCTTGGACACAGTCACTGAACCACATGGGGTTCAAAATCTAGTATTCTCTTCCTAGACAGGAACATTTTAACTAAAAGATCTCTGAGAAGGACCCCATTATACAATCTAATATACTGCAAGCATATCAAAAACAGTCAAACTGATTTGCAATTGATTTTTCAAAGATTTCCTTGAGAAAATTCTTTTCTGTGCCTTTCCCCAGATACGGTCTTAGTACATAAAATGCTGATCGTAAGCTTCCCCGATAAACCATAAGGTCCTTAAGGGACACAATCATGTCTACCAATTCTATTGTATTGTACTCTCCAAAGTGCTTAGCACAGTGCTCTGCACATAGTAACTGCTCAATAAATAACATTGACTGACCACTGATTGATTCCTTGTTTCTTGTCAGCAGACATTCTTGGGAGATGGTAATCAAAATTCCACTCCTTAGAGTCTGCAATGGGTAGAGTAGACATTTCCTCTCTTGCAACCCCATTTGGTACAAATCACATGGGACAAGGATTCTTTTCTACCATAAAGGCATGTCTCTGATGGCCACTGTGGCTTAACTTGGTGACACTAATATATGTATTAATAAAATTAAATTGCATGTACATTTTTTATTGTTAATGGTATTTGTTAAGTGCTTATTGTGTGTCAAGCACTGTTCTAAGCACTGGGGTAGATACAAGATGATCAGGCTGGACACAGTCCCTGTCCCCCATGGGGCTCACTAAATAGGGGGAGAATAAGTACTGAATCCCCATGTTACCAGTGAGGAAACTGAGGCATAGAGAACTTGACCCAGAGGACACAACAGGGAAGGGGCAGAGTCAGGATTAGAATTCAGATCCTTTGACTCCCAGGCACAAGCTTTCTACTAGGTCACACGGCTTCTCCAGATTCTTTAATGGAAATGTTTCCAGGGTATATCAATCCCTTTAAATCAGATTAACATCTGTTGTCTTCATTAGAGAAGCAGCGTGGCTCAGTGGAAAGAGCACGGGCTTGGTATCACTTGATCACCTTGTATCCTCCCCAGCACTTAGAACAGGGCTTTGCACGTAGTAAGCGCTTAACAAATACCAAAATTATTATTATTATTTTTATTATTATTATTAATTTACCTGGCACCTGTCAATGCTAAAACCCTCAAATACTTGATTTATACTTTCTTCTCAAATTATTTAGGAGCATAGATGAATAATTCTAGGAGAATTATAGCAAGGTCAATCAATCAATCAACCGTATTTATTGAGCGCTTACTGTGTGCAGAGCACTATACTAAGCACTTGGGAAGTACAAGTTGGCAGCATATTGAGACGGTCCCTACCCAACCGTGGGCTCATAGTCTAGAAGGGGCAGACAGAGAACAAAACAAAACATTATTAACAAAATAAAATAAATAGAATAGATATGTACAAGTAAAATAAATAGAGTAATAAATACGTACAAACATATATACATATATACAGGTGCTGTGGGGAAGGGAAGGAGGTAAGGCGGGGGGAATGGAGAGGAGGAGGAAGGGGGAGAGGAAGGAGGGGGCTCAGTCTGGGAAGACCTCCTGGAGGAGGTGAGCTCTCAGTAGGGCCTTGAAGGGAGGAAGAGAGCTAGCTTGGCGGATGGGCAGAGGGAGGGCATTCCAGGCCAGGGGGATGACGTGGGCCGGGGGTCAATGGTGGGACAGGTGAGAACGAGGCATGGTGAGGAGATTAGCGGCAGAGGAACGGAGGGTGCAGGCTGGGCTGTAGAAGGAGAGAGGGGAGGTGAGGTAGGAGGGGACGAGGTGATGGAGAGCCTTGAAGCCCAGGGTGAGGAGTTTCTGCTTGATGCGTAGGTTGACTGGTAACCACTGGAGATTTTTGAGAAGGGGAGTAACATGACCAGAGCGTTTCTGGACAAAGACAATCTGGGCAGCGGCGTGAAGCATGGATTGAAGTGGGGAGAGACAAGAGGATGGGAGATCGGAGAGGAGGCTGATACAGTAGTCCAGACAGGATAGGATGAGAGCTTGAATGAGCAGGGTAGCAGTTTGGATGGAGAGGAAAGGGCGGATCTTGGCAATGTTGCAGAGCTGAGACCGGCAGGTTTTGGTGACGGCTTATGTGAGGGGTGAACGAGAGAGCAGAGTCGAGGATGACACCAAGGTTGCGGGCTTGTGAGACAGGAAGGATGGTAGTGCCGTCAACAGTGATGGGAAAGTCAGGGAGAGGGCAGTGTTTGGGAGGGAAGACAAGGAGTTCAGTCTTGGACATGTTGAGTTTTAGGTGGTGGGCAGATATCCAGATGGAGATGTCCTGAAGGCAGGAGGAGATGCGAGCCTGGAGGGAGGGGGAGAGAGCAGGGGCAGAGATGTAGATTTGGGTGTCATCAGCGTAGAGATGATCGTTGAAGCTGTGGGAGCGAATGAGGTCTCCAAGGGAGTGAGTGTAGATCGAGAACAGAAGGGGACCAAGAACTGAACCTTGAGGAACCCCCACAGTAAGGGGATGGGAGGGGGAGGAGGAGCCTGCAAAAGAGACTGAGAATGAATGACTGGAGAGATAAGAGGAGAACCAGGAGAGGACGGAGTCTGGGAAGCCAGGGTCAGATGGCGTGTTGAGGAGAAGGGGGTGGTCCACAGTGTCGAAGGCAGCTGAGAGGTTGAGGAGGACTAGGATACAGTATGAGCCGTTGGATTTGGCAAGCAGGCGGTCATTGGTGACCTCTGAGAGAGCAGTTTCTGTAGAATGTAGGCGACAGAAGCCAGACTGGAGGGGGTCGAGGAGAGAGTTTTTTAGACTTTTTAGACTGTGAGCCCACTGTTGGGTAGGGACTGTATATGTTGCCAATTTGTACTTCCCAAGCGCTTAGTACAGTGCTCTGCACACAGTAAGCGCTCAATAAATAAGATTGATGATGATGATGATGAGAGTTGGTGTTGAGGAATTCGAGGCAGCGTGTGTAGGCGACTCCTAACAAATACCATTAAAAAATGGTTACAGGATTTCATGAGGTAGGAACAAACATCTCAACTGTGAATGTATTGTGAAGAATGGGGCTATTGGCATCAAATTCATTAAGGGAACATACAGAGTTCTTCAGTCATTTCCAGAATTATCTTTCTGGGATAGTTCTGAGTACAAAATAGTGGTATTTGATAAATGCTTATTTTGTGCGAAGCACATTACCAAGCACTGGGGAAGATGCAATAAAATCAGATCAGACAGTCCTTGTTCCACAGAGGCTCACAATTTAAATGGGAGGAAGAATAGGTATTTAATCCCTATTTTACAGAAGAGGACCAGAGAAGTTGAAAGATTTGGCCAAGGTCACACAGCAGGTAAATGATGGGCTCCCAGATCTGTACTCTTTCCAGCATGGCTTAGTGAAAATAGCAGGGCTTGGGAGTCAGAGGTCGTGGGTTCTAATCCCAGCCCTGCCATTTGTCAGCTGTGTGACTTTGTGTCACTTAACTTCTCTGTGCCTCAGCTCCCTCATCTGTAAAATGGGGAGTTAAAGTGTGAGCCCAACGTGGGACAACCTGATTACCCTGTATCTACCCCAGTGCTTAGAACAATGTTTAGTGCATATTAAGCACTTAACAAATACCATTATTATTATTATTATTATTATTATTATTATTATTATTATTATTATTATTATCAGGTCATGCTGCTTCTAAGTACAGAAGGTTTGAATGTCTTCCTGTAGTAACCTCCAGTGAAACTTTCCAACAAAAGAGTTGAACAGATTGCATGATATTTGAAGGCCTAAAGGCACTGTGAATAGATGATTTTCTTTTTCCTCGCCAGTGTTTGTTTGGAAAGTGTTTGTTTTATGGAACACGATGGAAAGGCATAGACAGATCACTTATAAAATGAAGAGGACAATTTGGGGCAATAAATACATCATCTCTTTGAGGTGAGCATTTTGGCAGGACATAAAAACAAATCTTTCAGATGCACAGCTATTGTAGATATTTGTGCAGGTTCTCACATAGGCAGAGAAAGGCCAATTGCATGATTCATCATAAGGCAGAAAAATAAATATTATTTCTAGCTGGAGTGTGTTGCATTCGAACGTGTCCCTGAGAGAATTTTATTTTGGGACAAGGTATTACAAATCTGTCATATAATGAAATGTCTAAAGAGCTTACATGCAGTCTTTGGAAAAATATTGACCATTTATGCCCTTTTTTAATGAACACAGATCAATCAATAAATTATGTTTATTGAGCAATTACTGTGTGCAAAACACTGCACTAAACACTTGGGAGAGTACAATGCAATACAGTTGGTTTACACCATCCCTGGCCTCAAGGAACTCAAAGTGTAGTGGAGTTGGCAGACATTAAAATAAGTTTGACTTGTCTTATGCTATCGAGTCATCACTTACCCATAGTGACTCCACAGACACATGACTCCCAGAATGACCCACCTCCATCTGCAATCGTTCTGGTAGTGGATCCACAGAGTTTTCTTGGTAAAAATAGAGAAGTGGTTGACCGCTGCCTGTTTTTTAATGGCATTTGTTAAGCACTTGATTTGTACCAAGCACTGTAGCAAGCACTGGGGTAGATACAAACTAATCAGGTCTGACACAGTCCATGTCCCATATGGAGCTCACAGTCTAAGAAGGAAGGAGAATGTATATTGAATCCCCATCTTATAGAGGAAGAAACTGAGGCAAAGATAAACGAAGTGATGTGCCCTAGGTCACATGTAGGCAAGTGGTATCACCAGGATTTATAATAATAATAATAATGATAATTGTGGTATTTAAGTGCCAAACACTGTACTAAGCACTGGGGTTGGTACAAGCAAATCAGGTTGGACACAGTCCTCACTTTACAGATGAGGTACCTGAGGCATAGGGAAGTTAAATGACTTGCCCAAGGTTACACAGCGGACAAGTGGCAGAGCTGGTATTAGAATCCATGACCTTCTGATTCCGAGGCCCGTGTTTTATTCACTAGGCCATGCTGCTGCATTAGAACCCAGGTCCTCAGAGTCCCTTGCTTGTTCTACTAGTCCACATTGCTTCTTTACTGCCACCATCAAGTTGAGAGAGAAGGATGGACAGCACAGCCTCTTCTCCATTCCTCTTCCCTCCCATCATACTCCCACTGCATGACAGTCAGATCCCCTCCTGTCACCCTGCTTTTTTCCTTACGGTATTTGTTAATCTTTTGTTTCGTTTTGTGCCTAAGCACTGAGGTAGATGAGAGCTAATCAGGTTGAATACAGTCTATAGTCGACATGGAGCTAACAGTTTTAGTCTCCATTTTACAGATCAGGTAACTAAGTCCCAGATAAGTTAAGTGACTTGCCCAAGGTCACATAGCAGACATGTGGAGGAGCCAGGATTAGAACCTTTGTTAAAAGCTAGATCCTAATGGGTCCACACTGAAGCTATTTGGGAGGTGGATTTGAACCTCCAAAACTGTGACCTTCATACTTGAAATGAGATGCTCGTTACTGTAAGTCCAGTCAAGTTGACATCACATCAGGGCATCCTCCTCGGCCCCAGTACTCTCTGACTGGCTCTATGTGCAGGAGCTATAAAAGGAAAGCAAACATCTTTATGACTCCATTTCCAAAGCTGTGTGATTCTTCCCACATAATGTAACAAATCTCATTTAGATCAGATTAATAAAGCCTAGTGTGAAACACACAGCTATGTGACAATGCAGTGATGTGGAAATCAGTGAGCATAGCCTTGTTTTTGAAGTGTCAGCCCATCTAAGGAAGAGAGAACTTGGGAGTGTCTCAGAGATGACTCAGCCTGATCACTTTTTAACCCATGTTGTTAATCAGCATCACGCTGTGCTCCCATGCTTGAGCAATATATATTTCCTTCCTCATGCCCCCCCCTTTTTTTTTTAATCAAAAAAAGAATTCCAAGTCAACTGTACAAAACATCACATACAGCACACAGGGATGGGCAGATAATTGGATCAGATAATTTGTTTCCTGTTGTAATTTTCATCTCCCTCTCTGTTTGAACCAGATTACTGGCAACTGCCACGCAGGAATGTGATAACAAATGAATTGATTTATAAAAATCCAGTCTCTTATTAAAATCGCTCTCCGTAAACACACAAACACAAACCCCCCAGTGCAATAATAGGTTTAGTGATTATCCTTCCTTTTTACGCTCTCCCCAGCATTCTAATTAGTTCGACAGGGTACATAACCTCAGGGTGTGATGGGAAGAAAATTCACAGATGTGGAAACAGGATCAAAGGTAGCAGGGTGCAACACAAGTGACTGGTGTCCCTCCACTTACTTTATTCTGTTTTTTACATTTTATGCCTCTAAAAACAGTCGACTTCAAAAGGTTGATCGCTCAGCATTAGTCAGGTGCTAACCCAAAGAAAAGTATGGCTAGGAGGTCTGGAACTGAGAAAATGGACAAGGTCAGAGGAAGAGTCAGTGTGACTAAGAGTGAAGCAGTGTGGTCTAGTAGATAGAGCACAGATCTTTCTGGGAGTCAGAAAGATCTGGGTTCTAATCCTTGCTCCACCATTTGTATGTTGTTGGCAAGTCACTTCACTTTTCTGTGCCTCAGTTACCTCATCTGTAAAATGGAAATTAAGACTGGGTGCTCCATGTGCGACATGGGCAGGTTCCAACCTGATTAGTTTGTATCTACTCTGGCACTTAGTACAATGCCTGGCACATGGTAAGCGGTTAATAAATACCAACAAATTCCAACTACAACAGCTCAGGAAAGGCATAGCAGCAGTCATTTGATGAGAGAAGCTGGGGATGCCAAGTGAATGATACGTTAATGAAAGTTGGCAATTACCCTTCAGAAGCATCAGGCACTCTTAATAAATTAAAAATCTATCATTACAATTAATCCGGACACGGACCTGTATGCAGGTGGTTTTATACGTCAAAATGGGATCTCCCAGGAGTTTAGCTAATCTTCTGGCCCATATTGGCTTAGGCCTGAGAGAAAAACCTCAGGCTAGAGTGAGTCTGGCTCTAATACTCAGTCATTTTGCTATCCTTTCCAAGGTGGAGTCAATTCCAGGCTCAAAGGACACTTAATAGCTAGGACAGTTCCAATATTCCAATTTAATCCAGGCTGGTGTGAGAGTATGAAGGCAGGGAATGTTTCTAATAATAATTATAATAATTATGGTATTTGTTAAGCGCTTACTATGTGCCGGGCTCGGGTAGATACAAACAAAATTGGTTTGGACACAGTCCCTGTCCCACATGGGGCTCTCAGTCTCAATCTCCATTTTTCTGATGAGGTAACTGAGGCACAGAGAAGTGAAGTGACTTCCTAAAGTCACACAGCAGACAAGTGGCAGAGCCAGGATTAGAACCCATGACTTTCTGACCCCCCAGGCCCTTGCTTTATCCACTATGCCATGCTGCTTCCCAACTCAGTTGTATGTTCTAGTGCATTCTTTCAAGCATTTAGCACAGGGCTCTGCACACAGAAAGCACTCCATAAATGCAACTGATTGATTGAGGCAGGGCACAAGTGTAGGCAAAGTAGACTGGATCCAGAATGGATCTCCGACTGACGGTGATCCTCAACAGATCTTTCTGGACCATTCTGTTCCAAACCTAGGCAGTGTGATGACTTAAATTTTCCCCCTCTTTACAGCACAGTGGTTAGAGCATAGGCATGGGAGTCAGAAGGTCACGGGTTCTAATTCTGGTTCCAACACTTGCCTGCTGTGTGGCAATTTATTTATTTAAATAAATACTTTATTGCTGTGCTGTGTGGCTTTAGGTGAGTTACTTCACTTCTCTGTGCCTCAGTTACCTCATCTGTAAAATGGGGACAAAGACTGTGAGTCCTAAGAGGGACAGTGACTCTGTCCAACCTGATTTTCTTGTACCCACCCCAGCACTTTGTACAGTGTGTGCTACATAGTAAATGCTTAACAAATACCATTAATATTATTATTACACATTTGAATGCAGTGGGACAAGATTTAGAAAATTCTAGAAGACCATATACAGTGATGACTAGGCATTTATTATCAGTGGCTAGAGGAGAGTACTATATAATAGTGGAAGACAATTTTAACCATAAAAAACAAGACAACAATAACAGCTACTATGGTGAGAGGAAAAAAACCAATATGAAGCATTTCAATTGATAATAGGAAATATGCAAAACAAATCATTTGGCTAAAATATCACAGATGTGATTTTCAGGAAAGGAATACTTTGGATTGAAAAATTCTTTCACAGTAGAAACACACCGGAAGATTGGTTAGGTCCCCCAGATCTAGCAATCCTGGCTCCACCTTTTGTCTGCTATGTGACCTTGGGCAAGCCTTTTAACTTCTCTGTGCCTCAGTTACCTCATCTGTAAAATGCATATTAAGACTGTAAGCCCCATGTGGGACAACCAGATTATGTTGTATGTATCCCAGTGCTAAGTTCTGTGCCTGGCACGGATAAGTACTTAATAAATAGCACAAGAAAAAAAAAAGAAAAAGAAAGATACTGTCTCTTTCTTTGGCGACCTTTCTGTCCCTCTCTTCCCCTTTCTACACTGACTGACTCTTCCAAAAGTAGGATATTCATGGTCTCCTCCTAACACTCTAGATTTGCCCAAATACTTCAGGTGCTAATCTTCACAAAAGAGGGGCTTAGAAAGATTTCTTTCTGGTCTGATGCATGAGCTACGATATTATTCATAAAGTATGCAATTCCCAATTATTGAATCAATCAATTGCATTTAATGATCACTTGCTGTGTGCCAGGCATTGTTCTGAGAGCTTAGAAAAGTGCAATAAAACTGAGTTGGTAGACATGTTCCCTCACCACAAAGAAGCTTAAAGTCTAGATATTGTTTAGTATAGTTAATAATTTTCTCCAGTTCCTGGAAAATGATCATTTATCATCAACCAGGGTCTCTTTGTGGTCTGAAAGGAGACACAGCAATCCTACAGGGAAGGAACAAAAAGCATTGCGGGCACTAAGAATAGAACAATTTATTGGAGGAAAGATAATTTTTTGGAGAAGAAATGATGTGGCCTAAGAGAAAGAGCACAGGCATGGGAGTCTGAAGACCTGGGTTCTACTGACAGCACAGCTATTCACCTGCTGTGTGACCTTATACAAGTTACTTAACTTCTCTGGACTTCAGTAAAATGCAGATAAAATGACCTCATCTGCCTTCACCTTAGACTGTGAATCTTACGTGGGACAGAGGCTACATCCAATCTGTTTATATTGTATCAACCCCAGTCCTGTTAGCACACGGTTCTGTAACCACTGAAGATACGGTAATTACATAGTATTTGCTTAAGAAATACTACAGTTGTTACTACTAGATTACACTGTAATAATAATAATAACACTAATAGTGATATGTACTAAGTGCTTACTATGTGCCAGGCACTGAACTAAGCACTGGGGTAGATATAAGACATGAGATAATGGGGTTGAACACAGTCCTTGTCCCACATAGGGCTCACAGTCTTAATCCTCATTTTACAGATGGGGTAACTGAGGCACAGGAAAGTGAAGTGACTTGTCCAAAGTCACCCAGCAGACAAGTGGCTGAGCAGGGATCAGAACTCATGACTTTCTGACTCCCAGGGCCATGCTCTATCCACTGGGCAACACGGCTTCTTTTGGAAGCCCTTTGTGGAGATGTCTACCAACTCAGTTCTATAAGTGCCTAGTATGGGGTTCTACACATAGTAGATGCTCAAGTAACACCACTGATTGATTGATTACTATTATTAACATGGTTCTGTAGAGGAAAATCATGCCTCATCAATTTGGTACAGTTCCTTGAAGGGGTCAGAAAGGATGTAGACTGGGGGAAACCTGGAAGCAAATCTAAATTTTTAAGGGATTGATAGCAGGGTGTGAAACCAAAGACTTTAAAATATGTGTCTGATCATTGGTTTGGAGGGAATGTTTTAAAATGGACAGAAAACTTGAAAAAGGATAGGAAACTAAAGGTAATGAAAAACAGATGCTTCTCAGACTCGAGAAACGGAAATAGGATTAAGTTTGATTGAAATCTCCAGATACAAGTAGCATGTACATAAGAATACAGTTCAACCAATCAAATTTATAGACCACTAACTCTGTGCACACTGGGCTTGGGAGAGTACACTAGAGTTATTAGGCCTGATCTCTGCCTTCAAGGAGCTTCCAATCTATCAGTTGAGACAGGTACTAAAATAAATCGCATGTGGGGGGAAGCAATAGCCTATAAGTGTTAATGGAGATGGGGCTAAAGTTCTGACTTGGAAATTATTGTTCTTTCTCAAGCACATAGTACAGTTCTTTGATACACGTTAAGCTCTCAATAAATACAATTGAATGAATGCATTGAATGAAACAGGTGGGGAAATAGGCTCAGGAGATGAGAGGTTAAGGGAAGGCCTCCTGAGGAGATTCACTTCTTGAGGGCAAGGACTGTGTCTACCTACTTTATTGTATTATATGCTCCCAAGCCCTTTGTGTGGTACTTTGCACATACTAAGTGTTCAATCAATACCACGGATTGATTGAAATGTGATTTCAGAAGGGTCTTGAAGATGGGAAGAGCTGTGGTGTGTTGGAAGAGTCTTCAGGAAGTGGTCTTCAGTAGGATTCAATGAGGCAAATTGAATGGGATGAAAAATAGCAAATGAGCTTCAGTATGAGTGAAAGCAATGTGGGCAAAGGCAATATACCTGGGGAAAAACAATCAAAATTGCAATCCCATGATGAAGAGCTCAGTTGACATATTTTAAATCATCTGTTCAACCCAAGCAAATAGACAGAAGACAAACTGAATGCTAAAATAGGGAGGAGAAAACAACTTGAAAGGAAATCTTCTGCCACCCCATGATGGAATGGAATGTCTTGCATGGGAATACTGTGGGCAGTTCTGCTTGCCCTATACAAGGCAAGATCTAATAGAACTGGAATGAGGGAGGGGAAGGGGCACCAAGATATTCAGTCAATCAAGCAATGATATTTATTGAGCACTTACTATGTGCAGAGCACTGTACTGAACACTCAGAAGAGTATAATACAGTGAAGTTGTCTGATACATTCCCTGCCCACAAGGAGCTCACAATCTAGAGATTATCTACTGTAGTCTAGATGATTTGAGAAATGAGAAGCTTCCTTATGAGGAGAGGTCAAAAGAGTCGGATTTTTTTAATACTGGAAGGGCTGACTGAAAGAGGACATATTTGAAGTCAGGAAAATCATAAAAGTGTGTGGACAAGGCGAAGCAGATTTGTTGTGCAACAAATCTCACAACACCAGGATGAGGGAATACTCACTGATGCTTAAGGGTGGTAAGTTCACAAAAAACATAAGGAAACACTTCTTGGCACAGTGGGTGGGAAGCATATGGAATCCGCTGCCACAGGAAGTTGTGCAGGCTGCAATATCATTCAATTCTGGAGGGGTTGAATTGGCGGTACATAATGGGTTACTGGAGGGAAAGTTAGGGATGGAGGAGGGAGACTTCAGGGATGTTAGAGGCTGCCAACACACACTTCTCAAGACTATTGTCGCCACTGTCATAGCCTGGTTTAGTGGATCGAACACAGGCCCGGGAGTCAGAAGGTCATGGGTTCTAATCCTGCCTCTACCACTTGTCTGCTGTGTGACCTTGGGTGAGTCACTTCACTTCTCTGTGCCTGTTACCTCATTTGTAAAATGGAGATTGAGACTGTGAGCTCCATGTAGGATAGGGACCGTGTCCAACCAAATTTGCTTTTACCCACCCCAGCACATAGTAAGTGCTTAAAAATACCATAATTATCATTAGTATTATTATTAAAGGCAGGGGGATGGGTTGTCCCAGGGAACTGAGACCTAGGAGGTTGACCCCTAGATTCACATTTCTTGTGTTCTTTTGTTCAATCCATTCTGAATTATGTGAACTGCATATCCACTGTGCTTAGAGCAGAGGGGTGGACCTGACTGTTGTCTGATTTGACCTATATTTGAACCGATGAAATGGACACAGTGGCCGAGTGAGAGTTAGAAGGACCTGGTTTCTAATCCCGACTCTGATACTAGTCTGCTGTGTGACCTTGAATACATCATTTAACTTCTCTGTGCCTGAGTTACTTCCTGTAAAATGTGGAGTAGAGCTGCGAACCCCATGTGGGTCATGGCTTGTGCTCAACCTGATTAGATTGTATCTACTCTAGTTCTTAGTGCAAGTGCCTGGAACACAGTAAGTGCTAATGAAATACCATTAAAAAAGCAGATACAGCAATTGCACCCAAAGCAACTTTTAAATTGCTATACAGTTTTACTCAGTGTGATACTCCTGCAGATTGAAGATGATCACAAGGAGCTCTGCAGTACTGTTACAGCAACTGTTTGGAACAAGAACACCAAATGCCATCCTCCAACAGACATTATAAATGGGATATTTTCCATCTTAATACCTATAGGCAGACACCAAGGCCCATTACCCTTTGCACACATACCACACATGCTCATCCACACATCCCCATTACAAACATCTATACTCATACATACCCTAAATAAAAGCTATTCATCACAGCATCCTTTTAAATAAACTGCTTAATACTACTCAAATTAAAAATGAATATGTTAAAGAAGGACCTTGCTGTATCAGAGGGAAGTCTAAATACCCCACTTGGCTAATATCAGTTTCTAACACCAATCTCATAGACCGATTTGTGACATGAATGTGCATAAGAATGTGTCATGATTACCACTCCTGCATAACCTCCAAATATTTCCTAGCTTTTCCTCTAAGGTTTCCAATTTGTACTTCCCAAGCACTTAGTACAGTGCTCTGCACACAGTAAGCGCTCAATAAATACGATTGATGATGATGATGATGATGATGATGAATGCAGGATCCTTTCAGCATACATGGCACACTTGAAGAATTCACGCAACTTTTAGACTTTGTCTTTGTTAAGTCAAAACCGATTTCCCCAAACAACTTTAACCAGGTGCCTATTCTTAGTCACTTCTATACTTTAATATAAGAATATTTTCCATTTATTAACCTCTGCATTTGGCATTCTTATAGCAGTTTGGATTTTTAAATTTGGCTTGGAAGTGAAAAATAGGGATTTGGCAGTTTAGGGGGACACTGAGAGATGAGTTTCCATGCTTAGGATTTTAGGTACATTTTAACCAAATATATACTACTAATAATAATAATAATGGCATTTATTGAGTGCTTACTATGTGCAGAGCACTGTTCTAAGCACTGGTGAGGTTACAAATGATCAGGTTGTCCCATGGGGGGCTCACAGTCTTAATCCCCATTTTACAGATGAGGTAACTGAGGCCCAGAGAAGTTAAGTGACTTGTCCTCTGACTCCAAAGCCCGTGCTCTTTCCACTGAGCCACGCTGCTTCTCTTTAAAGCACTCTCAACCTCCCCGTTGGGGAATTGAACCCCGGTCTCCCATGTGACAGGCGGGTATACTGCCCACTATACTGAGGAGCTGCTACTAGAAAGTGAATTTTTGCCCCACCCCCAGCCCCCGACGAGTTTTTACCTTCATTGGAATTCATATCCAAATTTTTATTTACAAAGCCAATGTTTTGCCCATTCTTATTTGAATTAATTGCTTTAGTTCTGCTGATTTACTAAGACAATCAAAAACTATGAATGAGACACCCAATGGTAGCTTATTTAAAATTCAAAATGGAAGTGAGGATTTCCATACAATCATTTGTAAACTCATTAAGACTATAATGTTAGTAAGGCTTATCTCAAATAGTGACTATACAATGTTACATATACATATACATTATATATTGATATAATTTATATTGCATTATATATGTATTGATGTAGAAATATAATTTTGGAAAAATTCTGAAATTTATCATGCATTTGCCAATATAAATTCACAAATCTTGGTTTTGCTGTGAACACAGGACTCCAAATAACCAAATCAGATGTATTTTGATTAGTTCCTTTGAGACCAAGGAATATAAAGCTTAGGTCATGTTGGGACATGAATTCTCTTTTGGGAGGAAATTAGTTTGTACAGAATATTATTTTTAAAAAAGAACTTATTACCCAGATGGAAATCATTTTTGGAATCAATGTCTCTGTAGACCATTGAGAAAGGTTACTTACAGAACACAGACATTTTCAATATAAGATTGTTCTCTCTGTATTTTCTCTAATGCAGGAAATCAATCATATTTACAGAGCACATTGTGTGCAGAACACTGTACTATGCACTTGGGGACTATAATATATTACAAAAGCATTGATAGACACATTCCCTGACCACAACAGTTTAGAGTGGGGGCATGAATGAAAGGCTAGAATTAAAATAAGGTTCCCGAGAAATGCAGTGAATGTTGAATTCCCCTTTAATAAATCCAGCTACCTTTAGAACTCCTATTTGGTGGGTTTGAAGACAAAGGATTCTTCCTAATAGAGTTTGTTTCACCCCACAAAGTGTAATTTTATTAAAGTCACATGTTTTCTTCTGCTTTTCGATTGTCTTTGATTAAATATTTTTTTCTCGCTCATTTTGCTGCATATCGAGCTATGTTCAAGCTCTATACCCGTGGGCTCTATTCTAAAATCTTTGCAATTATTGTTGAGGTACTCTTCTCCTTCAAAGCGCTTTTTACACCTTTAGGTTCTTCCCAAGAACTTCTGTTTTTTCAGGTTCTGGGTGTTACATTACCTTTCAGCAGTGGGGAATTTGAACTGAACATAAATCTGTGCTCAATGGCAGGGAGATAATATTCCTAATTCATCAAGCGCTTAGTATAGTGCTAGTAACCAGTAAGCACTCAATAAATATCAATGGTTGATCAAACTGAACATGAACCAAACAAAATCTATTGTAAACTATCTTTTCAAGCTCTCTCCCTTTCACTCTTTGGATTTTAACAGTCTATAAATTTTTCAAAATTTAAATTTTTTTAAAGGTGTTCTATCTTAAACCAGTATAATTAATAAAGCAGCAGTAATTATGATCATTTGGTCTTATATCATTTTCAACTCTAGTTTCTTACAATGGGTCTTTATTCACATACTGCAATCCTGCAATCTGCAATCTGTTGCCAACTTTTACTTCCCAAGCACTTAGTACAGTGCTCTGCACACAGTAAGTGCTCAATAAATACAACTGACTGATTGATTGATTGCAATCACATACTGGATCCACCCTTCCCTCTCCATCCAAACCGCTACCTTGCTGGTTCTATCTCTCATCCTATCCCGACTGGATTACTGCATCAGCCTCCTTTCTAATCTCCCATCCTCTTGTCTCTCCCCGCTTTAGTCTATACTTCACTCTGCTGCCCGGATTGTCTTTGTACAGAAACACTCTGGGCATGTCACTCCCTTCCTCAAAAATCTCCAGTGGTTGCCTGTCATCCTACGAATCAAGCAAAAACCCCTCACTCTTGGCTTCAAGGCTGTCCATCACCTCACTCCATCCTACCTCACCTCCCTTCTCTCCTTTTACAGCCCAGCCCACACACTCTGCTCCTCTTCCATTAACCTCCTCACTGTACCTCATTCTCGCCTGTTCCATCATCGATCCCTGGCCCATTTCCTTCCTTTGGCCTGTAATGCCCTCCCTTCACACACTTGTCAAACTAGTTCTCTTCCTCCCTTCAAAGCCCTACTGAGAGCTCATCTCCTCCAGGAGGCCTTCCCAGACTGAGCTCCCCCTTTTTCCCCTCCTCCCCCTCCTCCCTTCCCTATCACCCCCACTCTCCCTCTGCCCTACCCCATTCCCCTCCCCACAGCACTTGTATATATTTGTACATAATTATTACTCTATTCATTTTATTTGTACATACTTACTATATTTATTTTACTAATGATGTGTATGTAGCTATAATTCTATTTATTCTGATGGTATTGACACTTATTTGTTTTCTTTTGTGGTCTGTTTCCCCCTTCTAGAGTGTGAGCCCATTGTTGGGTAGGGACTGACTCCATATGTTGCCAAATTGTACTTCCCAAGTGCTTAGTACAGTGCTCTGCACACAGTAACCACTCAATAAATACGATTGAATGAATGAATGACTGGAAAACATTCAAGCATAACACAAAAAAAGCTAGACAGAGTTCTATGATTAGAATTTCTTATGTTACAATTATAAACGTGATAGGAACCTCCAACTTTCTTCTGTTCAAGCTCTGGTTCTCTAGGAACCTATAGAGGAAAGATGGAAGTATTGAAAATATTTGCAAGTAAACAATGCACAACTCTTTTTTCTTTTCCCCCTATACTCTGTCAAACACATGAGGACTCTGATGGAACAAAAAAGAGAGATATAAATATCTTCCACTCTTTCCTTTCACAATACCATACTGTTGATTTTTCCTCTGTCTTTTGTAATATTGAATCAGGGAAATATAAGATAGGTATACAATTAAAGTGGGCTAAACTGGTAATTAGATTAAATATATTTGCATGTCCCTCATTACATCTTCAAGCCTAGTGAATGAAACATCCAAATTGGTCATCCAGTTCCTATTCTACTTGAAAAGCAGCGAGGAAAGACTATAAGCTCCTTGTAGATAGGGAATATATCTACCAACTCTAGTATATTGTACTCTCCCAAGTGCCAACACAGTACACACTCAATAAATAAGATTAATTGATGAAAGCATGAGAGGCAACTTCAACTCTGAGCTTATCCACCATTCCCTCATACCTGAGTATTTCGCTGAATTTCTCAGATTAACCAACTCTACTTAATGCTTACCAGAGCCCAGTCTGTTCATAGTGCCAAACGATGATGATGATAATAATAATAATAATAATAAAAACTACCATAATTTTTAAGCTCTTAGTATTTGTCAGTAGTAGTGTTCTCCAAGCACAAGCAGGTGCTGGGGTAGGTAAAAGTTAATGGGTCAGATACAGTCCCTAACCCACACGGGGCTCATAGTTTAATTAGGAAGGAGAATTCTAATTTTATAGACGAAGAAACTTCAGCATGGAGAAGTTAAATGACTTGCCTAAGGTCTCACGGCAGGCATGTTGCAGAGAGCCCATGCTCAAAGTCACTGAAAACAGTTTAAAGATTATATGTTGTCCTGTTAACTTTTTCCCTGTCATACAGTATGGTGTAGTGGATAAAGCTGAGGCCTGGGGGTCAAAAAGTCATGGGTTCTGATCCTGCCTCTGCTGCGTGTCTGCTGTGTGACCTTAGCAATCCACTTCACTTCTCTGTGCCTCAATTACCACATCAATCAAATGGGGATTGAGACTGTGAGCTCCTCGTGGGACAGCGACTGTTTCCAACACTATTTGCTTGCATGTACCCCACCTCTTAACACAGTTTCAGTGAGGGAGTTCAGACCATGTCTTTACAGTCTGGCCGGTTTTCTACCTAAATTATCTACCTCCATAAGACAGGAGGTCGATGCAGTGTTTATGTCACCTGTGTAGGATTCCCTCTTTGGCATTATAAAAATAACTGTGGTATTTGTTAAGTTTTTGCTCTGTGCACAACGCTATACAAAGTGCTGAAGGAGACAGAAGATAACCAGGCCAGACACGATCTCTGCCCAGTTTGGGTCTCACAGTGTAAATAAGGAGAAAAGATACTGAATCCCCCCTTTTCAGATGAGAAAACTAAGGTACAAGAAAGTTAAGTGCCTTGCCCAAAGTCACTCAGCTGACAAGTGGCAGAGCTAGGATCAGAACCCAGGGCCTCCCCAGGTCCGTGCTCTTTTCCTCAGAACACACTGCTTCTACAATGAAGGCAGCTTCATCCATATTCCTATCACAATAGTGTGTTTGGGGTCATAGAAGCTCTTTAGTGATGAATAAAGTCCTTGCTTTGGTGACAATCAACATATCCCTGGATTTCTTCAGCTGCATCCCACTTTAATCAATCAATCAATGGCATTGATTGAGCACTGATCATGTGCAGAGCACCATACTATGCACTTGGGAGAGGTGAGCCCGTTGTTGGGTAGGGACCGTCTCTATATGTTGCCAACTTGTACTTCCCAAGCGCTCAGTACAGTGCTCTGCACACAGTAAGTGCTCAATAAATACGATTGAATGAATGAATGAATTATCCCTTCACAATGTTTGTAGGTCTGTTCTCTAGAGTAAGATCTCTATGGGCAGGAAATATGTCTGTTTATTGTTATATTGTACTCTCCAAAGTGCTTAGTACAGTGCTTTACACACAGTAAGCGCTCAATAAATATGATTGACTGACGACTGACTGCATTTTGTTCTGATCATGAGGTGCT
This sequence comes from Tachyglossus aculeatus, assembly GCF_015852505.1. NCBI lineage: Eukaryota > Metazoa > Chordata > Mammalia > Monotremata > Tachyglossidae > Tachyglossus > Tachyglossus aculeatus. The sequence goes on along the minus strand of NC_052079.1, from coordinate 27,751,409 downwards.
CCGAGGCAGCGCTTCTGCCACACCTGCAGAGATAGATGGCTATTTGAGAGACCGTCTCTCTGGGAAGGGTGGCCATTCTCCATTTGAGTTAATACTTGTGGCTTGGGTTCATTGTTCATTGTTCAGCAGTTCAGCAGTGCCAGCGACAGCCATGCCAGAATCTTTCACTTCCTTCAACTTGACCTTTGCCCTTCTTAGGGAAGCAGTGTGGCCTAGTGGCTAGAGCACAGGCTTGGGAGTCAGAAGGACCTGGGTTCTACTCCACTTGTTTGCTGTGTGACCTTGAGCAAGTCGCTTCACTTCTCTGTGCCTCAGTTACCTCATCTGTAAAATGGGGACTAAGACTGTGAGTCCCATGTGGGGCCAAGCCAATTACCTTGTATCTGCCCCAGTACTTAGTACAGTACCTGGTTTATTGTAAGCACTTAAAAAATGCCACAATTATCATCATTCATCATTACTTTTGATTATTTGGTTGCCATCTCTCGATGCATTAGTTAGAAGAAGCAGAGCCCGACCTTGGGAATCAGAGGTCATGAGTTCTAATTCCACTTCTGCTACTTGTCAGCCGTGTCACTTTGGTCAAGTCACTTAACTTCTCTGGGCCTCAGTTCCCTCGTCTTTAAAATGGGGATGAAGTCTGTGAGCCCTACGTGGGGCACCCTGATTACCTTGTATCTACTCCAGTGCTTAGAACAATGCTTTGCACATAGTAAGCGCTTAACAAATGCCATTATCATTATTAGAAAGAACATTTGGCCCATTACTTGAATGCATAATTGATATGTCCTTCGAGGCCTGATAATAGTGCTAAGTGCTTAGTACAGTGCTTTGCACACACTAAGCACTCAATAAATATGATTAAATAAATAATAGACAATGTTATAGTTGGAGATACCTTTGTATGAAATATAGCACTTTCAGGATGTCTTTATCCTATTCATTCATTCAGTCATATTTATTGAGTGCTTACTGTGTGCAGAACACTGTACTAAGTGCTTGGGAAATACAAGTCGGCAGCATATAGAGACAGTGCCTACCCAACAACGGGCTCTCCTTCTAGAAGAGGGAGACAGACAACAAAATAAAACATACAGACAGGTGTCAAAACCACCAGAATAAATAGAATTTGAGAGGTGGATGATGACTTTGGTAATTATAACTGATGGTTGGCATACTCATTAAGCAGAAATAGGTCATTGTTATTTAGTTTTCCAATTCCATTCGATCCAATGGCACTGTTCCATGTATGGGCATCAATACCTGCATTGAAATTTCCCATGATACGGAACTTGGCGGCTTGTGGCACTGATATGATGAGCCAAACCAGACTCTATCAGAATTTTTCTCTTTTTTCATTGCTATTTGTCATTGTCTGGGATATAACTGAAAACAATAGCAGCAAAACAGTAATGTTTTAGGAACAATCATAGGGATGGGTAGTTTCTTATGCCCCCGAACAGGTTAGATGTCCAGGACTAAGGGCTTTTCAGTTGCCAAACTGACACACAAGAGTTGTTACTTGAGAGGAGAAGCCTTCTGACTGGAAGGGACAGACAGCGTCCGTCTCTATGACTAGTCTGCTACCAAGTTAGTTTTGCTCAATACCCCTATGTCGACGCTGTATCGGTTGTGTTCATAAACAAGTTCCAGCCATCTTTTGGGATAACCATATTTATAGTTGTACAGTATCGGCCTTGTGTCCTAGGAGGTGGCAGTTATTTTCTCTCTATTTTGTATGGACAATGCAGAAGGGGCAAATAGGTGAAGACTTCATCAGGGAAGGTCTCCTGGAAGAGATGGGATTTTAGTAAGGCTTTGAAGATGGGGAGAGTGGTGGTCTGTCAGATAAGAATGGGGAGGGAGTTCCAGGGCAGAGGGAGGACATAGGCATGGGATAAAAGGTGAGATGAGATTGAGGTTCAGTGACTAGATTGACCTTAGGGGAGTGGAGGGTGTGGCTAGGGTGTAATAGGAGATCAGTGAGCTAAGATGAGAGAGAGAGAGAGAGAGAGAGAGAGAGAGAGAGAGAGAGAGAGAGATGGCGAGAGAGAGAGAGAGAGAGAGAGAGAGAGAGAGAGAGAGAGAGAGAGAGAGGACCAATTAAGTGCCTTAAAGCCGATGGTATAGAGTTCCTATGTGATGTGGAGATGGATAAGCAACTGTTCTCCTAATACTGAAACTGCTCACCTTAACATAGCTCTGTTGGGAGAGAGTTTTAAGAGGATGAGAACCAACAGAAAATCCTCACAGCTGTGGTATGGAAAGCTGAAATGGTAAAACCAAAATCAAGGAGGATAGGGGAAGTGGTTTTATGCTAGGGAAAAAAAAAATAACTAAAGATGATGCTGCATCCCAGCTAGAAGAACACTACCATCAAGAAACAATCAAAAGCCTTGTGAAGAGAGAGAGAGACAAAGAGGCTAGATAGAAAGCTGCATTAAGTGCTACAAACATTAAACATGACAACACGACAATGGCTAGCAATTTAGTGGGCACAATGTGGCTGGGACAATGGATTCCAACATTGGCCTTTTTAGCCACAAACACATTCATAGGTGAACTTTACCATTAGTGAGGCCTTCGTCAAATTTGACAGATGACTATAGTAATTAATAATGATCACGGTACTTGTTAAATGCTTACTCTGTGCCAATCACTGTTCTAAGCACAGAGGTAGATAGTAATAATAATAATGATGGTATTTTTTAAGTGCTTACTGTGTTCCAATCACTGTTCTAAGTGCTGGGATAGATAAAAGGTTATCAGGTTGTCCCGCTTGGAGCTCTCAGTCTTGATCCCCATTTTACAGATGAGGTAACTGAGGCCCAGAGAAGTTAAGTGACTTGCCTAAAGTCACACAGCTGACAAGTGGACAGATTCAGGATTAGAACCCATGACCTCTGACTCCCAAGCCCAGGCTCTTTCCACTAAGCCACGCTGCCTCTCCAGTTATTAATTAATCTGGTTGGATGCACTCTTTCTCCCACATGAGGCTCACACTCTTAATCCCCATTTTACAGATGAGGGAACTAAGGCCCAGAGAAGTTAAGTGACTTGTCCAAGGTCACACAGCAGACATGTGGCATTAGAACCCAGGTCCTTCTGATTCCCAGGCCTGTGCTCCGTACTCTAAGCCACACTGCTTCTATGCATATAGAGGGCCCTTAGACGAACAATCACAGGAGTCCTGCCTGGAGGGGCACGCTGATACAGAACACTGCTAGATGTGCAACAAACTCACACTGACTCTACAATTATTACATCAGAAAGTGTCTTCCAAACATCCAAGGCAGCTCAATGTTAAGGTTCTGAAAGATTTCCACAAGCACCACTGCAACATTATTATAACAGCCCTGTTGGATTAGAGAATTCCAACTATAGCAATCTCCAAAATAAACATCACATGGAGATCTCTCAGTAGAACTGTTTACTGGTAACCTTCAAAGTATAGGGCACAGAGTATGAAATTATTCAATTGACTCAGAAATAAAGGTCTACCTGTAGCAAAACTTTATCAAGAACCACCTTGCAGTATCTTAGGCCTCGGACAAAATTAAGGCATTTCTAAACCTGCATCGTGACATGAAAATCAAGTTAGGGAATATGCATGACAGTTGGTGGTAGAATATAAAGTAGAAGAGAGCCAAAGCTATGTAGACTACCACTAAACAAATAACTTCTACACATTAAGATCATATGACCCTGGGCATGCCATCAAAGCAGAGAAGCAGCATGGCTCAGTGGAAAGAGCCCGGGCTTTGGAGTCAGAGGTCATGGGTTCAAATCCTGACTCCGCCAATTGCCAGCTGTGTGACTTTGGGCAAGTCACTTTACTTCTCTGTGCATCTGTAAAATGGGGATTCAAACTGTGAGCCCCCCATGGGACAACCTGATCACCTTGTAAACTCCCCAGAGCTTAAAACAGTGCTTTGCATATAGTAAGCGCTTAACAAATATCATCATTATTATTATTATTAAGTCATTCATTCATTCATTCACTAACTTATTTATTCAAGCATTCATTCACTTATTCATTCACTCATTCAATTCATTCACTCATTCCATTCATTCATTTACTCACTACTTCAGTCACTCATTCATTAATTCATTCACATATTCATTTATGCATGCATTCATTCACTCATTCAATCATTCCATAGATCATTCATTCATGCAGTCACTCCTTCTTTTCCTCATTCATTCATGCAGTCACTCATTCATTCCCTCATTCATTTACGCAGTCATTCATTTAACTATTCATTTTTTCATTCATTTGATACTGCCTATTGCATATACTAAATGCTGAGAAGAAATACACAGTTGAGAATCACTCAAGGTTCTTAGTTCCCATGGTGGTCATTATTAAAGAATAAGGAAAGAGTAGACTTTCTAACAATGACTCTAGCCTCATAATAGACAACATTATACTTACGGGCTTTTCTAAATCTCTGTATTGTTTTTTGTTACCACAATTAGTCACTGTGGAGGCATAAGCACTTACAACAGTGGCAAAGCACATTTTTCTGAGGCACAAGTGTAGCACCATCAGGTCACTTTACATTTCCAGGCAGATTTGGAAATCCCAACATTAGCACTCTATGTATACAGCTGAATAGGCCAGTTCAGTAGCCACCATCCTGACCACACTGAACATAGCCACAAAGACTGTGCTCTCCTTTCAGTAGCGTCTGGTGCTGCATTTGCTTACACCTCCTAGTCTCCAATCCTTGTGAAGCTTTTGTTAAAGAATGAACCTTTTAGTGTGGAATCTATGACAGTTGACTCTCATTTTCTAGCTGATATTCAACATTGCCTGAGGCTTTGCTTCACTGCATCCTTAAAATATTCCTCTGCCTTCCTTGCTTTTGGGTTTCTAACTTCAGCTAGTTGAAGTGCTGGTGACCATGATATTGTTTTTGGCATGTTCACTCAACAAACAAAGGCCATTGCCCATGACATGAGGCCTGGTGATTTTCTTCCAAATATGGAAGTTGCTAGCCACTTCTGCCTTCAAACATCCTTGATTATTGATATAATGAATGTCGACACTGCTGCACTGAGCTTTTCTAAATCTCTATATTCTTTTTTGTTACCACAATTCATCACTGTGGAGGCATAAGCACTTACACTAGTGTCAAAGCACATTTTTTGGAGGGGTAGCACCATCAAGTGACTTTACATCGCCACACAGATTTGGAATTCCCAATATTAGTAATTATCTGATTGCAAATTCAATTTCTGAGAGCTGCTGTAATGAAGTGGAAAGTACTCTCTCTACACAAAGGTGGCATCTATGTCTGTGAACTGTCCTTTATCTAATAGCCTAATCTCACTTAGAGTGGCAATGTTGACTCTTTATCTTGTCAGTTACTCTTCATACGGATGGGGATATTCCATAATTCAGTGGTTATTGTAGATAATAAAGTCTTTTGTCTACTGCCGTTATTCATTCATTCAATCCTATTTATTGAGCACTTTCTGTGTGCAGAGCACTTTACTAAGCGCTTGGAAAAGTAGAATACTGTTACAAAGAGTGACCAACCCTGTTCACAATGAGCTCACAGTCTGGTGGGGGGAGACATTCAATCATTCATTCATTCAGTTCAATCGTATTTATTGAGTGCTTACTGTGTGCAGACCACTCTTCTAAGCACTTGGAAAATACAATTCAGCAACCAATAGAGAAAATCCTTGCCCAACAGCGGGCTCACAGTCTAGAAGGGGAAAGACGGACATCAAACCAAATAAACAGGCATCAGTAGCATCAATATAAGTAGAAATATAGATATTTACACATCATTAATAAAATAAATAGAAGACAAATATGTTTATATATACACAGGTGCTGCAGGGAGGGGGCATAGAGCAGAGGGAGCAAGTTGGGGCGATGAAGAGGGGAGGAGGAGCAGAGGAAAAGGGGGACTTAATCTGAGAAGGCCTCCTGGAGGAGGTGAGCTTTCAGAAAACAGACATCGGTACAAATAAACAGACATCAATATAAATAAAACAACATCACAGGACACTGAAACCATGCCCCCAGTAGGAGCAGAGCTGCCATCAGCCTACCTGCCCAAACGAAAGTGCTGTTAGAATATTAGGAAGAGTGAGGAGTGAGTGGTGGGAAATGTGTTTAATGATTTAGGTAGTGATGCGGGCAGCAAAATAAGTAGGGAGAGCCTGGAGGCAGCGGGATCCATGATTTCTCACAAAGCATGGATTGGTCATTCATACATAATTTAATCTGATGATATTATAACAACCATTATTTTATTCGAACCACGAAATAGAAATTCTACTTAGCCTGGGAGTCCGATAAGGAACAGGGACTCTCTGACCTGATTCTCTTATTTCTATTTCAGCACTTAGTACAATGCTTGGTCCATAGTAAGCACTTAACAAATATCAAGATCATTGTTATTGTTATCATTATTATTATAACATGCAGGAGGGTGAGATGTTTCCCTAGTATATAAACTGCAGGGTATAAAAACAACAAACTCTCCTATTATTTTCATTTTAAAAGGAGCACTAGTAAAGGACTATGTTTCTTAGCTTACTCTTCCTACCTACACTTAAGGAATATTTAAATGATTAGCAACACAATTTCTAAGGATAAAAACTATCTTTAATCAAGATACATAATATACATGAGTACTTATAGCTATGATGATTTATGAATCCTTTCTTGTTATTGACAGATATCTACACTGAAACACTTGGTTTACTGCGTTGTGTGGCATTGCTTAACTTTAACTAAATTTTTAATAAATCGACTGCCCTCTATAAAATATTTATCACATTTTTCTAAATACATGAATTATTTATTTAAAATATTTTACATATTTTCATGAAAAATGACATCCATTATTCACAAGCTATTCCATAGCTTGGGTTCTTGATTCAGGTAAAATGGAGCTGGATCAGAAATTGCAGTAAGTCTTATTTGTTGAATGAAATGCACATCAAATATTTCTATATTTAAAACTGATTTCTGAGCAATGTAAAACATTCAACTCAGAATTTATGCACGTGACAGGTGAAAGTGCAGAATTGTCAGAAAACATCTTGGGTTTGAAAGGAAATTTAAAAACTGCTTCAAATGTAGTTTTTATTCAAAATGAAGGAAAGCCCATTTTTTAAAAAACAGCATGCTTTTCGGGATTCATTTATCGAGCAAAATCATGAATGGGTTAGTAATGATCTGGCAAAAAAACTCGGCCTGTTTGCTAGGCAGATTGCATCATACATAACATGAAACAAGAATCCCAATCATGGCCTTTGTGAGATTGTAAAAGTAAATGTTATTCCACTTCATAAGCTATTTACACCGTGTTAGTCTACAGGGCTGGCACCAAATTGGGGCACGGATGAGTTCATTTTGGATTGCTATGCAAGAGAATGACTTACCCCCACACAAGAGAATCTGTGACTCTTGCCAAGAGTGTTTGGACAAGTCAAGCCTACTCAACTTCAACTGGTGAAAAAACTCATAAAAAAATCCTAGATCAGAAATTAATCCGTAGCCCAGGGTGCTTCTAACGCTATTAAAAGCAGAATACACTATCACTATACAGATTAGCAGGGGTTTTTTTTTGCGGGCGGGAGGGTGGATTTGTTAAATGCTTACTATGTGTCAGGCATTCTACTAAGATCTGAAGTAGATATAAGGTTGCCTGGTTGGACACAGTCCCTATTCCTCATGGGGCTCATAGTCTTAATCCCTATTTTACAGATGAGGTAACTGAGGCCCAGAGAAGTGCAGTGACTTGCTGAAGGTCACACAGCAGACAAGTGACAGAGTCGGGATTAGAACCCATGTCCTCTGACTCCCAAGCCTGGGCTTTTTCCACTAAGCCATGGAGTGTTATGAGGGACAGCAGTGGATTTTTAGGTAGGCGATACAGGCTTTAGACTAAAACAGAAAATATTGTGGGCAAGGAAAGTTTCATATGAGTAACAGGTACTATCTCTCTCTAGTCTTTTCAAAATATATAAACACTTAGTGCAGTAAACACATGGCAGGATATTTTATTTAACTGCACCGGTCCACAGATGAGCTCATTGCAGTCACATACACGAATCAGAACATGTGCCTTTCTTTTGCTTATCCTTTATTAATTTTAACTTCCCAAGCGCTTAGTACAGTGCTCTGCACACAGTTAGCGCTCAATACGATTGATTGATTGATTGACTGGCAGAACAAAAAATGTTGTGTGTATCCAAATATAAATATCATACTAAAGAAAAAAAGTGATATAGATGCTTAGTGGTCTGATTATCTCCTACATCAGTAGCCATTTTGCACATTTCAAGTTAATATGTTCATGATTAAAAATCCTATAATTAGCTAAAGGGTGGCACTTAACTTAGTGTCTATGAGCAGAAAAAGGATAGGCAGGGGTAGACACAAATGGAATTTTCTGTCCAAATGGCAAATAATAATAAGTATAGTATTTTGTTAAGAGCTTACTATGTGGCAGGCACATAGTGCAGTTAAGGTGGATACTAGCAAATCAGGTTGGACGCAGTCCTTGTCCCATGTGGGGCTCACAGTTTCAATCCCCATTTTACAGATGAGGCAACTGAGGGACAGAGGCACAGAGAAGTGAAGTGATTTGCCCAAAATCACACAGCAGACAAGTGGCAGAGCAGGGATTAGAATTTATGACCTTCTGACTCTCAGGCTCTATCCACTATGCCATGCTGCTACAATAGCATCAACCCTCCTCTTCCCTTTGGCTGCGGACTCAGTCCCACAGAGGTGAATTCAGAAGGCCTCTGATTTATTATCAGTTGGTGAGTGCAGACCTAAGTTGATGTTCAGGGAAAAAAGCAAACATTCAGAAGAACAGGCAGAGCTGAGCAACGGCAGCCCTGAGGGTCCAGATGTCATTTTGAACAGCCGCACTGTAATCTCTCCTGCATCTGCAGAATCCTCCCCTGATTCCTATTAATATAGTATTCCGGTTCAAATAAAAATAGTTATCTTCTCCACCCTCCCTCTACCAGCTGCAATCTCCTCATCCAAGCCCTCTCCACTAGAAAAATAAAAATGTATCCATTTGAAATAAAAATAGGATTTGCCCCTCCCCTAATGACAAACTCCCCCCAAAAGTCCCATTAAGGTTGTGAATGCCTGCGATGCGTCATTTCATTTAGTAAATTAAAAATTACGCACATCTGGGTGAGCTATTCTGAACCGGCTTTACCATTTGAGAGATCAAATCTGACTTTGTGATTGGTTGAGGTAGACGTTCTGAGGTTGGGCGCTCTTTGAGATCAGGAGATGCTGAAAATAATAATTGATAATAATAATTGTGGTATTTGTTAAGCACTTATTATGTGCAAACACTGTTCTATGCACTGGGGGAGATACAAGCTAATCAGGTTGGATACGGTCCCTGTCCCACATGGGGCTCACAGTCTTGATCCCCATTTTACAGGTGAGGTAACAGAGGCACAGAGAAGTTAAGTGACTTGCCCAAGGTCACACAGCAGATAAGTGGTGGAGCCGGGATTAGAACCCATGTCTTTTGACTTCCAAGCCAGTGATCTTTCCATTAGGCCATGTGCAGTTGACTTACTTACTGACTGAGAAGTAGTGTGGTCTAGTAGGAGTACCACGAGCTTGAGAGTACTAATTCCGCACTTAAGAATCTTACATCCTTTTACGAGTGGTGGGGTGAGTCTCAGAAAGGAAAGCATTTGGGGATGAGAGAGTGACATTTAGGGGATACTTGAGTATACAGTCAGGATAGAAACTCTGGGGATGAATGAGGAAGGGACCAGGGTCACTGAAAAGGCAAAGGTATTCATAAAAGATGGATTAAATCAGGGGCTTTGATTCATTCATTCATATTTATTGAGCACTTACTGTGTGCAGAGCACTGAAATAAGCACTTGGGAAGTACAAGTTTGGCAACGTATAGAGACGGTCCCTACCCAACAATTGGCTCACAGTCTAGATCAACGGTTGATTCTGAAAACATTCATTCAATTCTTGAAAATTGATCAAAATGATATTCTGATGGTGTTTTGTAAATATTGCATCATGTTTACACAGAGCATGAAGGAGATGCTCTAAAATGGTGAGGGTTAGTAGTAGCAGTCTTCCTTACCTGAAAAAGTGGTTTGTGATATGTGAATACCATCTAGCATCCTTAAAAAATAATGCCAGCAGGGCCAAGTGGAAAGAACATGGACCTGGAAAGTCTGAGGACCTGGGTTCTAATTCTGGCTCCCCAAATTCCTTCCTATGTGACATGTGTCACATAGAAAGCAGTGTGGCTCAGTGGAAAGAGCCCGGGCTTGGGTTCTAATCCCAGCCCTGCCACTTGTCAGCTTTGTGACTTTGGGCAGGTCACTTAACTTCTCTGTGCCTTAGTTACCTCATCTGTAAAGTGGAGAATAAGACTGTAAGCCCCATGTGGGACAACCTGATCACCTTGTATCCTCCCCAGTGCTTAGAACAGTGCTTTGCACATAGTAAGCGCTTAACAATTGCCATCATTATTATTATTATGTTTTAGCAAGTCATTCAACTATTCTGAGCCTCAGTGTCCTCACCTATAAAATGGGGATGACACGCCTATTCTCCCTCACCCTTAGACTGTTAGCTCCAGATGTCAGAGGGACTGTGTCTATCCTGCTTATCTTGTATCCATTATGGTGAAATGAGGACTTGTCATGTATTTTATCTTGTATCTATAATATGATGGGGAAATGAGGACTTAGTCATGGAAGACCTCTTGGAGGAGATGTGGACTAGAATCATGTTTACTACTGAATTGTATTCCATTTTCCCAAGTGCTTAGTACAGTGCTCTGCATACCCTAAGCCCTCAATGTATGCTATTGATTGATTGATGTGATTTTAAGGAGGGCTTTGAAAGTGGGAAGAGTAATTATAATATAATTTAATCATTATTATCATCATCATTATTTTGCCACAAATGGGTACTAAAATCAAGCCCTTGTCCTAAAATATAAAGGGGAGGTAAAATAATGAGTACATTCCACTCAAGCAAACGTTTGCCTCATTATGTATTTTTTAAATCCATCCTTGTGACTTCGATAGGCTATGCTTCAGCAAGTTCAGTTTTTAGTTTTGAAGACAGGACTCTAATATTGCACGGTAATGTTCTTTTTCACTTCTCTAAAAAAAAACAGTGAGAAAATGTTAAATCACACTTGCCTAGGGATTCAATAAAAACGAGATTTGTGGGTGGAAGATGTTTGTGTCATATAAATAATCTTCTTTGTATTTTGAGGCAACTGGAAGCTGAATGCAAAAGCAATAGATACATGCTACTGGATGAATAGAGCAAACCTCGTTGGGCTCCATGCATGGCTAAGAGAGATGAAGGGCAAAAATCACATTTTTGTTTGACAGCCACATAGTTCATGCTGTAATCCCTGAGAGAATAGATGAGCAGAGAATGGTTAAAGCAAGAACAGATACTTATTCCCATTAATGGGGATTTAAAGCAAATTAGCAAAATCTAAGGAAAGCATCAAGTTCATAAAATTTGAGAAACAGGGCTCCAGGGTCATGGGTTTCCGTGTGGACTCCACCAATTTACTGATTCAGCCCATCATCTCAGTAGGAGACCTGCCACTGCCTTCTGTAAATGAACGTTGTCTGATACCCTTTCTTTCTCTCTTCCTCGCCACATTTCTGCTTAGAACTCGTCCAAGTTAAATGGGGTTCAAGTAGCACTGTAATTCAATTTGTTGCCTGGAGGTCTGATTATCAATTAGTAGCAACTATTCAAAAGTCTTCTGATTGTCAAGCCAGATTAATTGTATATGCAGATTTGACGTTGCATTCAGGAGATGTTCAATATTTCCTAAAGACAGCAATATTGAATGGCTTTTCTGCTTTAACCTTATCTGAGGAGAGTTCTTGGGAGCCAGGCGCCTATCCTTAGTACATAAAAGTCATGCTTGACCTTTATTTATTTCAATATGAATTCAAATAGCTGAAAGTCATCTACCTGCATTTATTGTAACTGATCATATTAAGGATAAGTCAGTAAATTGCTCCCTCAGAGGAAGTGCATTAACTCTTCAAAACCAGGAAGGCACCTCGGCTGCAGTACTTAATTAAATAATGCCTTTGGGGCCTGCATTTCCTCAAAGTGTGCAGTTAATTCTCCTCTGATGAATAAGCTGAATACTGGGCTGTGTTTGGGGGTAAGAACCTGGCTCTGGAAGCCGAAGATACTGCATGCAGTCATGTATGCAGTGAAATGTAGCTGAGCGTGGCTCAGTGGAAAGAGCATGGGCTTGTGAGTCAGAGGTCATGGGTTCAAATCCCATCTCTGCCACTTGTCAGCTGTGTGACATTGGGCAAATCACTTCACTTCTCTGAGCCTCAGTTCCCTCATCAGTAAAATGGGGATTAAGACTGTGAGCCTCACGTGGGACAACCTGATCACCTTGTATCCTCCCAAGCGCTTAGAACAGTGCTTTGCACCTAGCAAACGTTTAACAAACGCCATCATTATCATTATTATTCACAAATGCCAACTTGCCGTGCAGTAGAATTATTCTATTGCTCGTTCAGTCGATTAATCAACCTTTTTGAGCATTTATCTCATGCAGAACACTTTGCTACGTGATTGGGAGAGCACAATAAAATTAGGAACCATGATCCCTGTTCTCAGGGAATGGGGGAGACAGAAAAAAATAAATTTCAAGTAGTGGGCACTTATGCACAAAGTACATGTGAGTGCAATGAAGTGGTGGCCTGGGGAGTACCCAAGTGTTAGGTGATGTGAAAGTGATGAAGCAGAAATTGTAAGGAGGGAGGGATACTGAGTGGGAAAATCAGGGTTTAATCAGGAATAGAGCCTGTATTCCCCTCCACCAGCACCTTTACTGGAAATAATTATGGTAATTGTTAAGCGCTTACTGTGTGCAAAGCATTGGTCTAAGCTCTCGTGTAGATACAAGTTAATCAGGTTGGACACAGCCCCTGTCCCAATCTCCAGTGTACAGATGCGGTAACAGAGGCCCAGAGAAGCGATTTGCCCAAGGTCACGCAGCAGATACATGGCAGAGTCAGAATTAGAACCCAGGTCCTTCTGACTCGCAGGCCTTTGTTCTATACATTATTTGTTTTATCTTTCACCAAATGAACCTTCCTTTGAGGAACAGATCTCAGGTGTCCAGTGATGGTTTGTCCAACTCCCTCCACCATTATTATTCTCTACCCTGTCATTGTTCCTTGGAGGTTGACTGAACCCCTGCTAACATTCCTGTCATGTCCTAGCATGTTATTAGCTTTTCCAGGCCACAGTTATCATTATTATCATAATCAACATGGTATTCATGTTAATTTAGACAGTCCTAGGCACTGATGGATTATTAAGAGGATAATGTAAAGTCCATGACCTTAGAGGTATTTCACTCCAAAATTAAACCTAGGTCATAAAATAAACACATAACATGACAGATAAACTCATAAATGCGAAAGAAGCAGTGATTGACATCATGCCTAGATCAGCAGAGTTTCGTTACATGTACTGTTGATGATATTGCCCAAGAAGCCAACTAGGCCTTATTAGGGTATAGCCAGATCACACAACATATACATATTTCATGACCTCAGCTCTATGGATCCTTAGTTCCATAGGGAAAATGCTTTCTGGTCAGCCCTTTAGTTTTGCCCAACTCTCAAAAGACAGAGTGGCCTTTCTTATAATAATAATAATAACGATAGCATTTATTAAGCGCTTAGTATGTGCAAAGCACAGTTCTAAGCACTGGGGAGGTTACATGATAATCAGGTTGTCCCATGTGGGGCTCACAGTCTTAATCCCCATTTTACAGATGAGATAATTGAGGAGCAGAGAAGTTAAGTGACTTGCCCAAAGTCACACAGCTGACAAGTGGGGGAGTCGGGATTTGAACTCCAAAGCCCAGGCTCTTTCCACTGAGCCACGCCGCTTCTTATGATTCTGTTTCCAACTTCTTTGCCTATCATTGCTCTTCCACCGTTTTTAACCTCCTACTAACTGTGATAGGGGTGAGATATGAATGTCTGTCTCTGCCTCTAGACTTTAAGCTCATTATGGGCAGGAAGAATTTCTGCAAATTCTGCTGTATTGTTCTCTCTCAAGTGCTTAGTACGGTGCTCTGCACATAAAAAGAACTCAATAAGCACAGTGAATTCACTGATGGGGGTTAAATGGCCAGATATAGTGAAGTGCCTGCAAAGGTTTTGGTGTCAGTACTAACTATAGACTCACCAAATGTATCCCTCTGGGGGACCAGGTTCACTGGGAATCTTGAAAATAGGGAGACAGCGTGATCTATTGGAAAGAGCATGGGCCTGGCAGTTAAGAGACCTAGATTCTAATCCTAATTCTGCCACTGTCCGGCTGAGTGACCTTGGGAAAGTCACTTAACCTCTCACCTTCATTTTCTTCATCGGTAAAATGGGGAAAAATCCTCTCTCTGCTTCTTAGACTGTGAGCCCTGTGTGGGACAGGAACTGTGGCCTACTGATTATTTGTATTTCATTCATTCAATCATATTTATTGAGCACTTACTGTGTGCAGAGCACTGTACTAAGCGCCTGGGAAGTACAAGTTGGCAACATATAGAGACGGTCCCTACCCAACAACTGGCTCACAGTCTAGAAGGGGGAGACAGACAACAAAACACGTAGACAGGTGTCAAAACCGTTAGAATAAATAGAATTATAGCTATATGCACATCATTAATAGAGTAGTAAATATAAGTAAAATAGAGTAAGAAATATGTACAAATATATTGTATCTATCGCTGTGCTTAGCATAGTGCTTTGGGACATAAGCTGTGTTTAAGGAATAAAATGATCATCATCATCCCCATCATCTATCTCTTTTGGTCAAGCAAAGACTGGAGTTACTGCCAAGGTGGCTACCACGGCAACCACCTGCTTGTCTATAACCCTAAACCACAGCACTGGCAATACCCTGCTGTCAATTTAGTCACAAATGTGTTTTGTACGTTATGTCTTGTCGGAATTCTGAATAAGCTACATCCTTGTACAAAGTATTCCCTTGTGGCACTCATTCTCCAGGCAGGAAGAGCCAGTCAGTAATATTCAGTGCTGCGCACACAGTAAGCACTCAATAAATATGAATGGATGAATTTACTAAATTTAATACTCAATAAGCATGGTATATTCATTGATGGGGGTTAAATGGAAGTGCTGCAAAGGTTTTGGTATCAGTACTAATACTATAATTCACTAATTGTACTAAATGCTTAGAAGAGTACATTATAACAATATAACAGACACATTCCCTGACCACAACAATCTTACAGTCAAGAGGGGGAGACAGACAATAATATAAATAAATAAATTACAGATCTGTACATAAGTGCTGTGGGGCTGGGGGGGAATGAATAAAAGGAGCACTGCACAAACTACTAACCCTACAAATAATTCTGTGGTCACTGTCTCAGTGCCCCAACCTTTTGCCTGGACTAAGTCTTATCACTGTTTATTATAGGAGCAGCATGACCTAGTGGAAAGAACATGGGTCTTAAAGTCAGATGAGCTGGATTCTAATTCTGACTCCTCCCGCTGCCTGATGTGTAACCCAGGGCAACTGAGACAACTTCTCTATCTCACTTTCCTCATCTTTAAAATAGAGATTCAATAACAGTCACCCTCTTGAACATTTTTCACAAGTCTCATCTACATTTAGCAATGCTATCCCAAATCTAGGTAATGTGATTCCTTTCATTAAACATTTGATTTCCTCGCCTCGTGTTTACAACATCCCAGCTCACCTGATCTAAATCTCACAATATTCTCCAGAATCATTCAGTTTCATTGTTTTTGCTTATAATAAGACCTTCGCATTTCACCCGAGATGGGCTGGATTGGCTCCAAGTGAAGTTCTTTGTCTCCATATCTTCCACTGGTAGAATACCCATAAGTGCAGACACAGCATGGCCTAGTGGAAATTGCAAGGGGACCTGTGTTCTTATCCCAGCTCTACATGATTCAGGGCAAAACATTTAATTTATCTGTGCTTCAGTTTCCTCATCTGTAAAATGGAGATTCCCTCATACTCTTCTCCCTCCTACTTAGACTGTGAACACCATTTGAAATAGCAACTGTGTGTCCAACCTGATTAATTTGTACCTACCCTAGTTTTTGACTCACAGTAAGTGCTTAATAAATTTCACAATCGTTATTATAGAGGATTCTATCTTCATTTTACTACAGTGATTACTCAGCTCTCCCATATCATGGGGATGTTATGCTCTCAATGTTCCCTTATGTTAATACTTATGTTATTTTTTAATGGAATTCATTAAGTGTTTATGTGTCGGGCACTGTACTAAGTGCTGGAGTAGATCAAATTTAATCAGGTTGAAAAGAATCCCTGTTCCACAGAAGGCCCGCACTTTTAAGAGCCATTTTAGAGATGAGGTAAATGAGGCACAGAGTAGTTAAGTGACTTGCCCAAGGTCACACAACATATAAGCGGCAGAGTCAGGATTAGAGCACCGTACTAAGAACTTGGGAGAATACAAAACAAATGGTAGACACAATCCCTGCTTGCTTTCTTCCTGCTGATGAAAACTTTGGTTATATCTGTGGGCAGAGAATATGTCTGTTATATTGTACTCTCCCAAGCACTCAGTACAGTGCTCTGAGAACAGTAAGCACTCAGTAAATACAATTGATGGATTGATGTGTGGTTTCCTTAATGCAGACTGATACTTTGTCTGGATTTATCTCAGGTTGGGTTAATGCTGTGAAAGTTGTTTCATCCCCATTTTGTCTTGAGAAAGTGCTTACAGCACTTACTCAGTTCCTGTGTTTCATCAATGTTTGAAGTTGCTCATAACCCTGGAGTTGAATGAATTTATTGGTCCATCTGAAGTCTATTCTGCCTCCAGACATCACAACACAGACGAATAATGAAATTAAGGATTACAAAGCACACACAGTGCTCACTGAAAAAAAGGAAATCCACTAAAAACATCACTTCATCCCAGATTTATAGTCCTATAATCGAAGGACAAAGGGTTATCTCTCTCCTCTGTAAAAGTCTAAGCTCCTGAAGGGCAAGGATCATGTCTTTTCACTCTGTCGAAATCTCCTAAGTGCTTACCATTGTGCTCGGTGCATTGTAGGAAGATCACAAATATAATTCATTTATTGAGAGTTGGAGAAGCATAAGGTCAAAGTGCCTAAGGTGAGAGTCATTCTAGAAGGGGTATGAAGTCATAAGAGAAATTGGGACAGAAAGTGCGTCTTAGATATTTTGAGAAGGAAAGGAAGAGCCTAAAGTTTGAGCGGAGGGTTCCAGGAGGTGAGAACAATAGGTGTAAATCAATGAATATCTATTTAAAGGAAAGTGAAAACAGCTAGGAGAGTGATGGAATCTCAGGTGGCGAATGATAGCTGTGCCTCAGTACTGAGACACAAGGATAGAGAACCTGCACAGAGGGGCAGCATGGCCTAGTGGAAAGACCAAGGACCTGGGTTCTAATTTTGCCTCTTTCAGTTTCCCGCTGCATGACCTTGAGTAATCGATCATATTTATTGAGCCCTGAATGTGAGCAGAGCACTGAACAAAGCCTTTGGGAGGGTACAATAGAACAGAGTTGGTAGACACATTCCCTGAGCTGATAGTTCCGAGGGGGAGACAGACATTAATATAAATGAATGAATTACAGATATGGACATAAGTGCTGTGAGGCTGAGGGAGAGGTGAATAAAGGGTGCAAATCCCAGTGCAAGGGTAATGCAGAAGGGAGGGAGAGAAGGGGAAATGAAGGCTAGCCAGGGAAGTCCTCTTGGAGGAGATGTGTTTTTTATTAGGTTTGGAAGGTGGCGAGAGTAGGTGGCGTATGTCGGCTGTGAAGAGAAAGGGCGTTCCAGGCCAGAGGCAGTGCCTGGTAGAGAGGAAAGAAATAAGACAGATGAATTGGAGGCACGGTGCGTAGGTTGGCATTAGAGAAGCGAAGTGTAGGGACTGGGTTGTAGTAGAAAAGCTGCTAGGTGAGGTAGTACAAGTCGCTTAACTTCCTCATGCCTCAGTTTTCTCATCTGTAAAATGGAGATTCAATACTTGTTCGCCCTCTTAGACTGTGAGCCCCTTGGGGAACAGGGACTGTGTCCTACATGATTAACATGTACATATTCACTATTCTATTTATTTTGTTAATGATGAGCATCTAGCTTTATTTCTATTTATTCTGATGACTTGACATCTGTCCACATGTTTTGTTTTGTTGTCCGTTTCCCCCCTTCTAGACTGTGAGCCCGCTGCTGGGTAGGGACCGTCTCTATATGTTGCCAACCTGTACTTCCCAAGTGCTTAGGACAGTGCTTTGTACACAGTAAGCACTCAATAAATATGATTGAATGAATGAATGAATAACTTGAAACTACCCCAGCACTTAGAACAGTGCTTGGCACAAACTAATCACTTAACAAATGTCACAGTTATCATTATCATTATTATAGTAGTACTTAACAAATAAAGTAATAATACTACTATCAATCAATCAATCATATTTATTGAGCACTTACTGTTTGCAGAGTACTGTACTAAGCCCTTGGGAAGTACAAGTTGGCAACATATAGAGACGGTCCCTATCCAACAGTGGGCTCACAGTCTAGAAAGGGGAGACAGAGAACAAAACAAAGGATATTAACAAAATAAAATAAATGGAATAGATATGTACAAGTAAATTAAATAGAGTAATAAATATGTACAAACATATATACATATATACAGGTGCTGTGGGGAAGGGAAGGAGGTAAGGCGGGGGATGGAGAGGAGGAGGAGGGGGAGAGGAAGGAGGGGGCTCAGTCTGGGAAGGCCTCCTGGAGGAGGTGAGCTCTCAGTAGGGCCTTGAAGGGAGGAAGAGAGCTAGCTTAGCGGATGGGCAAAGGGAGGGCATTCCAGGCCCAGGGGATAACGTGGGCCGGGGGTCGATGGAGGGACAGGTGAGAACGAGGTACGGTGAGGAGATTAGCGGCAGAGGAGCGGGGGGTGTGGGGTGGGCTGTAGTAGGAGAGAAGGGAGGTGAGGTAGGAGGGGGCGAGGTGATGGACAGCCTTGAAGCTGAGGATGAGGAGTTTCTGCCTGATGCGTAGGTTGACTGGTAGCCACTTGAGATTTTTGAGGAGATTTAGTAGTAGTAATAATAATAACAATGGTTGTGCAGTGCAGAGAATGTACTCTCCCAATCTTGCAAGTCATGCGACAGTTGACGCAACATGAGGAAGGCAGAGGTTCAGCTCCCTGCACTGTGTACACGAAGGATTTTTCATATGGGCCCATGTGGTATTTGTTAAGTGCTCACTATGTGCCAGGCACTGCACTAAGCACTGGGATAGGTGGCAATCAGGGTGGACACAGGCTCAGTCCTACATAGGGCTCACAATCTTAATCCCCATTTTACAAATGAGGTAACTGAGGCCCAGAGAAGTGAAGTGACTTGCCCAAGGTCACACAGCATAGAGGCGGCAGGGCTGGATTTAGAACAGAGGTCCTTCTGAATCACAGGCCAGTGCTCTATCCATTAGGCAACACTGTTTCTCTAATGATCACATCACAGTACTAGAAGAGGGTTGCCTTGGTAGCTATTAGTTAGTGAGTTCAGGTATTTATTAAGTACTTACTATGTGCCTAACACTGTGGTAAGTGCTGGGATAAAAAAGACATAACAGATCAGATACAGTTGCTGTCCCTCATGGGACTTCCAGTCTAGATGGAGGCAGTGGTAACGATGAATTGAAAACAATAAACGACAGAGATAACAAGCCAAGGTTAAAAGATCAAGACGGGTAACTTATTAGATCTTTTAAGTCAGAACATCCCAGCTCCTAGTTACACTGCATCTCTCTAAGGTTCAAATGGTTGAGGAGGTTAGTGTCCTACCATTCTCGGCTACAAGAAGGAGAATCAAGCAGAGGCGTACCCATTCCATTTCTAGCTTGACCAGTGGCTAGTGAGTGGAAGGCAATCCGCTACAAGTCAAAACTCCCCTGTACTGGGCAGCAGCGGCGTGGGCAAGAGTCAAGGGTGGAGAATAGAATTTACTGCATGGAAGGCAGCACTCCGGATTTTACCAAGAAAACTGTATGGATACACTTCCAGAATGATTGCAGATGGAGAGAAGGGCTTTCCGGGAGAGATGTGTCAGTGGTGTTGCTATGGGTCGGACATGACTCGACGGCATAAGACTAGACAAGACTGGTCTGGTCATAGGGAGTCAGCAGACTGTAAAGCCCTGGTCACTGAGGCACTGTCATTCAGTCCCCGTCCTTATGTGTGGAGATTGGGGCTTCAAGCTCACAGTAGCTATAAGTGGAGTGTTTGGTAATTGCTTAGTATGTGCCAAGCACTGATGTAGATAAAAGGATAATAAGAAGCAGCATGACCTAGTGGAAAGATTAAGGGCCTGAGAGAAAGAAGACCTGGGTTCGAATCACAGCTCTGCCACTTGCATGCTGTGTGATCTGCGCAAGGCACTCAACTTCTCTGTGCTTCAGTTTGTTTAACTGTAAAATGGGGATTAAATACTTATTCTCTCTCCTACTTAGACTGTGAGCCCCAGATGGGACAGGGACCATGTCCAACCTGACTAACTTGTACCTACCGCAATGCTTAGAACAGTGCCTGACAAGTAAGCACTTAACAAATACCGCAATACTAATAATAACAACGTCAGACACAATCCACATCCCACATTCTGAGAGGAAGGGAGAAACGGTAATTTATACCTATTTTTTAAATGAGGAAACTGAGGTACAGAGAAATAAAGTGGTGTAGTGGATAGAGCATGGGAGCCAGAAGGTCATGGGTTCTAATCCCAGCTCTGACACCTGTCTGCTATGTGACCTTCAGGTGAGTCACTTCACTTCTCTGGGCCTCAGTTACCTCAACTGTAAAATGGGGATTGAGACTATGAGCTCTACATGGGTCAAGGACTGTGTCCAACCCAACTTGCTTATATCCACCCCAGCTTTAGTACAGTGCCTGGCACATAGTAAGGGCTTAGCAAATACCATAATTATTATTATTAAAGTAATTGCACCAAGATTATCCATCAGGCAACTGGCAGAGTCAGGAATACAACGCAGTCCCTCTGACCCACGGACCTCTGCTCTTTCCAAAAGGCCACACTGTTTTGCTATATTAAGGGAGGCTAGAATCAAATTTAGAGGCTTTTCAGTATTCTTACAGTCGGAGAGGTCCGGCCACCACTGCCGTCCCTCCTGTGCCGTGCTGGGAAGAGGCTACTGGGAGTCTGGAGGATCTGGACTGGTGTGCACTGGGACTCCAGTGTTGAGGAAATAGCCCAGCCTCATGGTGATACCTTCCCCTCCTTTTGTCACGACTTTGCTAAAAATCTGTGTCTTAAAGAGTTGCCAGCCAACTATTTTCAAGCAATCCATTGTATTTGTTGAACACTTACTGTATGCAGTCAATTACTTGTTCATAATGATAATAATAATGATGATAATAATGGCATTTGTTAAGCACTTATTGTGTGTCAAGCATGGCCCACTGTTGGGTAGGGACTGTCTCTATATGTTGCCAACTTGTACTTCCCAAGCGCTTAGTACAGTGCTCTGCACACAGTAAGCGCTCAATAAATACGATTGATGATGATGATGATGGTGTAGATACAAGAGAAGCAGCGTGGCTCAGTGGAAAGAGCATGGGCTTTGGAGTCCGGAGTTCATGGGTTCAAATCCCGGCTCTACCAGTTGTCAGCTGTGTGACTTTGGGCAAGTCACTTAACTTCTTTGTGCCTCAGTTACCTCATCTGTAAATGGGAATTAAGACTGTGAGCCCCCTGTGGGACAACCTGATCACCATGTAACCTCCCCAGCACTTAGACCAGTGCTTTGCACAGAGTAAGCACTTAATAAATGGCATCTTTATTATTATTATTACAAAGCAATCAGGTTAGACACAGTCCTTGTCCCTTATTATTATTATTATTGTACTTGTTAAGTACTTACTCTGTGCCCAGCACAGTTCTAAGCACTGTAGTACATACAAATTAATCAAATTGTAGCTACCGATGGTAGCAGTGTATGGACAACCACTGGAGGTTTTTGAAGAGTGGGGAACTGTGGATTGAGCTTTTCTACAAAAGTGGTACAGTCAGCAGAGTGAAGTATGGACCAGAGTGGGGAGAGACAGGAGGGAGGGAGGTCAGCAAGGATGCAGATGTAGTAGTTAAGGGGAGATAGGATAAGTGTTTGGATGGGCAAAGTAGAAGAATGGATAGAGAGGAAAGGGAAGATTTTAGTAATGTTGTGAATGCAGAATGGACAGAATTTGATGGCAGAGAGAAATGAGTCAATCAATCAATCAATACATGGTATTTATTGAGGGCTCACCGAGAGCAGAGCACTGTACTAAGCACTTGGGTGAGTAATCCACAAAATCAGCAGATATGTTCCCTGCCCATAGCAAGATAATGCCAAGGTTACAAGCTTGTGAGAAAGTGGGGATAGTGGTGTTGTGTGGTGTTAGTTTGAAGTGTCAGTAAGACATCAAATTAAAGACGTCCTAAGACTTCAGGGAAGGAGAGAGGACAGGGTTGGAGAGGTAGACTTGGGAATCATTTGGTTGGAATTAGAAGCTGAAGCCGTGGGAATAGAAGGAGAACAGAAGGGAGCCCAGAACTGAGCTTTGAGGACCCCCACAGCTAGAGGGTGGAGGAAGTGGGTATTGGCAAGTCACTCAAGGTGTTCTGAGAGAAATGATGATGATGATGATGATATTTGTTAAGTTCTGACTCTGTGCCAAGTACTGTTCTAAGTGCTGGGTTTGACACAAGATAATTGGGTTGTCCCACATGGGGCTCACATCTTAATCCTCATTTTACAGATGAGGTAACTGAGGTACAGTGAAGATAAGTGGCTTGCCCAAGGTCACACAGCAGACAAGTGGCAGAGCCGGGATTAGAACCCACATCTTCTGACTCCCAAGCCTGCGCTCTTTCCACTAAGCCTCGCTTATTGTGGTATTTTGTTAAGCGCTTAGTACGTTTCAGGCACTGTACTAAGTGCTGGATTGGACACAAGCAAATCAGGTTGGACACAGCCCCTGTCCCATGTAGGGCTCACAGTTACAGTTGAGATAATTGAAACCCAGAATTGAAGTGACTTGAACAAGGTCACGCAGCAGACAAGTGGCAGAGCTGGGGTTAGCGCCCATGACCTTCTGACTCCTAGGCCCAAGTTATATCCACTATTCAATGGGGTAATTACTGGGGGAAGCCATGGGGTCAAGGGAGGGTTTTTATGAATAGGGGATACCTGGGCATGTTTAGAAACAGTGGGGACGGAACTATTGGAAAGCAGCAGTTGAAGTTGGAAATCAGAGAGGGAAGAAAGGAGGGGGTCAGTATTTTGATAAGGCGTAAAGGGATGGGCTCAGAGGCACAGACCAAAGAGGTAGATTTTGAGAAGAGGCTGGAGGTCTCCTCTGTTTGGAAATTGTAAGAGTCAAGAGGGTGTAGGAGAGATTGGAATGAAGCAGGGGAGATTTTAGGGAGATCACTCCAGATGGCTTCATTTTCTCAATAAAATAAGTGGCCAGGTCGTTAAGGGCACAAAATGGGGAGGGTGGTGGGGACAAAAGGTTTGAGGAGTGAGTTAAACGTCTTTAACAGCAGGCATAGACAATGGATGTGAAAGTCAATAAGTATGGAGAAGTAGAGTTGTGGAGCAGAGACGGGAAAGAATTAAAACAGCCGAAGATGAATCTAAGATGGTGACGTCAGCTAGGTGTTTGGTTTCTGCAAGCAGCGTTATGCACAGGAGTGGAGGAAGTGTACTGTGGAAGTGATCGGGGGTTGTAGGTCAGTGGAACGAGATCAACAGAGGGATATGGGAGCAAGGGAGTTGGATTCAGTGGAGAGGGAAGTGTTGAAGCCACCACTGTGTGCGCCAAGATTAGGAAGTTAGGGTATAGAGACCAAATGAGGCTTGATGAGTTTAGAAAATCAGAGCGGAATCTCATGGGTGAACGTGATACATTTGCATAGAGTGGGTGTGGGAGAGACAGCAGGTGAGGAGGTTGTGGTCAGATAGAGAAATTTAAGAGTTAGTGAGGATAGAGATTGTAAAGTGACTAGGGATGATGAGCTCAAGCATATGTCAAGCTGGTGAGTAGGTGAGGTGGGAGGGAGCAGGAGGTCATTGGAGTTGAGGAGTGGGAGCAAATGGACAGTGGGATCGCTCACATGAATACTGAAGTCCCCAAGAATCAGTGTAGGGATGAAGAAAGGAAGAAGGAATGTGAGAAAGGGATCAAAATTGTTCAGAAAGTTGGAGGAGGGCTCTGCAGGGGCAGTGGATGAGTGTAACTAGTTGTGTGAATGGGTGTAGAATGTAGCCTGATTCACATATTCCTAACAACCGTCTCCTCAAACAGGAGTTGATCTAGTTGGTGTCGTTAGAAGTGTCAGATGAAGGAGGGAAGATCTGGCCCCAGTAACCATGTTGCCTTCTATAGAAAACCGTAGGTGTTTCTACTCTCCATCGACAACCTCATCTTTTAGTATTCTGGGCTGGCTCTCTTCAAAGTGGTGACAACTGCTACATGTTCTCTGAAAATAAATGTGATCAGATTCAAGCTATTCTGGATTAAAACTTTGCTTTAGATGCAGGGTGGGTGATAATTTTGGGAATGGATGAAGATGCCTTCCTTCCTAGTACTTGGTTTACATAAGTTTCAAATGGGAGAGTGGAATTGAAAGATAATGCAGTTGTGGTTATATTGTTATAGTGTACACTCCCAAAGCCCTTTGTACAGTGCTTTGCACTCAGTAAGTGCTCAATTAATACAATAACAAAAGCCTATATTTATGCAGTTTTTTATTGCTGACTAGGTTTGAAATAAAAAGATGGGATTTTATGAGTCAATTGGATCTTGAGTCTCACTTCAACCCTAGAGTTCTGTTGGTATTGTTCCCTAACTCCCTGCCTTTAACAGTAATAGTAACAGTGGTATTTGTTAAGCGCTTACTATGTGCCAAGCACTGTTCTAAGCGCTGGGGTAGGTACAAGGTAATCAGGTTGTCTCACATGGGGCTCACAGTCTTAATCCCCATTTTACAGATGAGGTAACTGAGGCACAGAGAAGTGACTCACCCAAAGTCACACAGCTGGGATTAGAACCCATGACCTCTGACTCCCAAGCCCGTCCTCTTTCCGCTAAGCCATGCTGCTTCTCAATTTTTAAAGCATGTACTCTGTGCTGAGCATTTTATGCTAAGTGAAAAGGGTCTACAAACCATAGAAGGAACAGTTTGGCTGTCAAGAGAATCTCCCCACCTTGTAGCTCTGATTCTCCCCTGTTAATTGGTGGAAGCCGAGGGAACAATCCAGTTGGAGCCAATCTTGCCCCTCTCCATAATCAATCCATCAATCATTGGTATTTATTGAATGTTTACTATGCAGAGTACTGTACTAAGTGCCTAGGAGAGTACACTATGACAGAATAAGCAGACATGCTCCCACAGGGTTGGAAACTACCCTAACGTTGTTACATCTGTCAGTGCTCATTACGGGAGCGGAGGATTAATGTCTGTCTCCTCCTTTAGCCCGTAAACTCACCTGGGGCAGGGTATGTGTCTACTAACTCTGATGCACTGTACTCTCCGAAGCGCTTAGTACAGTTCTCTGCACAGAGTTAGCTCTCAATAAACTACCACTGATTGAGTTTTTATAAGCATTTGCTAACTGCTTAATATTATTGCCAAGCACTGTATTAAGCTCTGGTGTAGATACAAGCTATTCAGGTTGGACACAGTTTATTTTCCCCATGGGGCTCACAGTCTTAATCCCCATTTTACAGATGAGGCCGCTGAGGCACAGAAAAGATAAGTGACTTGCCCAAGGTCACACAGCAGACAAGTTGTGGAACCAGAATAGAACTCAGATCCTCTGACACTCAGACCTATGCCATGTGCTGCTTCTCAATTTACTGATCGACAGGAAGCAGCACAGTTTAGCGGAAAAGGCTTTTGCGTCTTTGAATCAGGATACTTTGACACAGTGTAAATGCAGACAAATCCTTTAACCTCTCTGGGCTTACAGTTTCCTTATCTGTAAAATATGGAGACATATTATAGTATTTGTTAAGCACTTAGTATGTGCGAGGCACTGTACTAAATGTTGGGGTGGATACAAGCAAAATGTGTTGGACACAGTGCCTGTCATACGCAGAGCTCCGTTTCAACCCCCAATGTACAGATGAGGTAACTGAGGCACAGAGAAGTGAAGTGACTTGCCTAAGGTCACACAGCCAACAAGTGACAGATTCAGGATTAGAACCCATGACCATGTCATGCTCCCAGGTCCCAGGTCCATGCTCTATCCAATACTCCATGCCCGTCTACCCCTACTTCTCGGGGATGTTGTGAGGATTAAGTAAAATAATGGAGATGAAAACACTTTTGAAAAATGGAAAGAAAATCAACACGCAAATGTTTAAATTGTGAACCCCTTTTGGGATAGGCCCATATTTGATCTGTGCATCTGACATCTACCCCAGAACTTAGCACAGTAATGGGCACTTAAAAAGTGCTTCATGATAAATCAAAATGAAGTTATATTCAACTTGAAGCAATGAGGCAGAAACTGAAATTTACTCCAGCTAATCATGAAAAACAGAACTCACCCTTTTGATTCAAGCTCATTTCTATTCCTTCTGCCCCTCTAAATAAATGGTTGAATTCACTCCTATCTCTATTTAGGGCTAGGTGGTCTGGCATGCCCATGTCCTGCCCCTGGCTTGGAACGCTTTCCCTCCTCAAATCCGACAATTACTCTCCCCCTCTTCAAGGCCTTATAGAGGGCAACATCTCTTCCAGAGACCTTCCCAGACTAAGTCCTCCTTTTCCTCTTTTCGCACACCCTTCTGTGTCACCCTAACTTGCTCCCTTTATTCATCCCCCCGTTTCCAGCCCCACAGCACTTATGTACATGTCTGCAATTTATTTAGTTATATTGTCCGTCTCCCCTTTAGCTGTAAGCTACTGTGAGCAGGGTATGTGTCTGCTTACTGTATTATGCTGTATTCCCTCAAGCACTTAGCACATTACTGTACACAGTGTTAGTGGTCAATAAATACGATTGAATGAATGAACGAATCTGCTTACCCACAACTAATGGAAATAATAGGACTCAAACCTCTCTGTGCAAAGCACTCTACTAAGCATTGTGTCTGTACTTTTGTACTCTCCCAAGCACTTAGTACAGTGCTCTGCATACAGTGAGCTCTCACTAAATATGATTGATAGGGATAGATTTGGGCTAGTACAATAAAATGAATAGGCATGATCTCTGCCTTCAAAAAACTTACACTCTAACAGTCCTTCTGTCCTCTTGGTTTAAATTCATTTTATTGCATTTCACTTCCTCTAGTTCGGCTAACAGATGAAGTAGTTCTGGGTCTACACAAAACCAACCCATCAAGCTGTATTTCACAGGGGAAACATCTGTTCTCACAATCGAAGAAATTCTTCCTAGAGAAGACTTCCTGTGTCTTATTTGGGGAAAGCCAAGAATGTGTTTTGGCTGCAGTTCCAAGAACTGGTTTTTTGAGGGAATGCACAGGATAGCTTTCTTTTCTCTGATGGAGGAATCTCTGTTAAAGCAACCTTTGAAACATCTCATTGTTTTGCCACAGTATGGATGCCTCTTGGTCTCAGCTCAATTTACTAGCAGGATTTGAAATCCCACGTGATTCCCACATCAGACTACAGTGTGTAAATAAAAATGGATACTGACTGCCCTTTTCCTGTATGCAGTAGGACAGAATTGGGACACCCCTGCCTGTGTTCCTAGAGACAAAGAACACATTCTTATCTTCATTACAGGTAGGTGACTGGAAATTTGGAGGCCCAAAACAGAACAGGGGGGTGAATTAATAAAACAAATAAAAAGTTAGGGAGAGAAAGAGAACAGAAGGAGAGTGAGGAAGTAAGTGGCAGAGCTGAGATTATCAATCAAGAAATCCATCAATCAGTTAAAACACAGAGAATTGGCAAGGGCTAATGGAAAAAGAACGGGCCTGGGAATCAGCGTACATGGGTTCTAATCCCAGTTCTGCCACTTTCTTGCTATATGATCTTGAGGAAGGCACTTAACTTCTCGTTGCCTTGGTTTCCTCTTCTGTGAAATGACAGTGCAATATCAGTTCTCCCTTCTACTTAGGCTGAGATTTCCTAAGGGACAGGAACTTTGCCAAATCTGATTATCTCATATCTACCCCAGAACCAAGTACAGTGCTTGGCACAGAGAAGAGTTTAACAAATACTACAATTATGATCAGTTTCCTCTGAAACTCCAACCTGTATTTTTTCCACTAGTAAAGCTGCTTCTCCCCCAGTTCTCTTATTGCACTGGAAGATTCAAGTTCACCAGTACTGGGATAAAGACCAGATGAAAATGAGATGATTAAGAAATGTATTAAGCAAATTCTACTGAACTCTTCCTTAGTCTCAATTAGTTCCATTTAATATGTGTGTATTCTCACAGTTTATAAATTCTACTACTACTCCTAGTAGAGAAACAACATGGTGTAGTGGATAGAGCATGGGCCTGAAAGTCGGGTGGTCATGGATTCTAATCCCACTTGGCCACCACTTGTCTGCTGTGTGACCTTGGGCAAGTCGTTTTACTTCTCTGTGCCTCAGTTATCTCATCTGCAAAATGGAGATTGAGACTGTGAGCCCCATATGTGACAGGGACTGTGTCCAACCTAATTTGCTCATCTCCACCCCATTGCTTAGTACAGTGCCTGGCACACAGTAAGTAGTTAATGATTATCACATTGTTTTCTAGTAAAAAATGGATTCCTTTGAGTCAGAAACTCTGTCAGTGAGACCTTAGGAGAGTCTCTGTCTCGCACCCCTTGCTGGCTGGAAGAAGATTCCACGGCTTCCATGGCCCGCTCCAGAACCTCTCTCACTCCTGCACTGGGCGAGCCCGTCTCACCTTCCAATCGAGTTGGACAGTCAACATCGGGGAGCCACAAGGGACATGGAAAGCGTGTTGGCAGTGGTCGGGGTTGTGGATGGAACCATGGCCACAGTCCACACCCTGCAGCGCAGGATGGTCACCTTTCTGTTACCTCTTGCTGCTTGCTGTAGCTGTCAGAGGCGGCCACAAATCACAGCTACAAGGAGCAACTGGAAAACGGCAAGCATTCATTCATTCATATTTATTGAGCACTTACTGTGTGCAAAGCACTCCGCTAAGAGCTAGGGAGAATGCAATATAATAATAATAATAATAATGGTATTTGTTAAGCGCTTACTATGTACAAAGCACTGTTCTAAGCGCTGGGGAGGTTACAAGGTGATCAGATTGTCCCACGGGGGGTTCACAGTTTTAATCCCCATTTTACAGATGAGGTAACTGAGGCATAGAGAAGTTAAGTGATTTACCCAAAGTCACACAGCTGACAGTTGGCGGTGTTGGGATTTGAACCCATGACCTCTAACTCCAAAGCCATGCTCTTTCCACTGAGTCATGCTACTTCTCCAGTAACAATAAGCAGACGCATTCCTGGCCCTCAGTGAGCTTACAGTCTAGAAAGGGAGGCAGACATCAATTTAAATAAGTTAATAAACTAATGAATTAATTACTGGCAGCATTGCCTGTTGCAGCTAGACTGACACCTCCTTCTTTTCAATTCCAACGCTCTCTCTCCAAACTGCTACCATGCTAATCCAAGCATTTATCCTATCCAGCCTTTACTACTGCACCTGCCTCTTAGCTGATCTCCCTGCATCCATTTCAGTCCATACTTTGCTACACGGATCATTTTTCAAAAAAAAAAAATTCAGTCCATGCTTTTCCACTCCTCAAGAACCTCCAATGGCTGCCCATCCACTTTCACATCAAACAGAAACTCCTTACCACTAGCTTTAAAGCTCTCAATCAGCTCACCCCAGCCTACCTCACCTGGCTGATCTCCTTCATCATCAATCGTATTTACTGAGTGCTTACTGTGTGCAGAGCACTGTACTAAGCGCTGTACTAAAATCTCCTTCTACAGCCCAGTCTGCACATTTCATTCCTGCAGCACCAGTTTGCTCACTGTGTCTCGATTTCATCCATCTCACCGGTGACTCCTTTCCTATGTCCTCCTTCTAGCCGGGAACTCCCTCACCCTCCATATATGTCAGACCTCCACTCTTCCCACCTTCAAAGCATTACTAAGTTCACATCTCCTATTAGAGGCCTTCCCTCATTAAGCCCTCTTTTCCTGAATTACCTCTCCCTTCTGTGTCTTCTATGTCCTTGGATCTGTGAACAATGGGCATTTGATATTCACCCCACCCTCAGCCCCACAGCACTTAATATTAATGGTATTTGTTAAACGCTTACTATGTGCCAAGCACTGTTCTAAGCATTGGGGTAGATACAAGGGAATCAGGTTGCCCCATGTGGGGCTCGCATTCTTAATACCCATTTTACAGATGAGGTAACTGAAGCACAGAGAAGTTAAGTGACTTGCCCAAGGTCACACAGCAGACAAATGGCATAGCAAGATTAGAACCCATGTCATCTGACTCAGATGCCTGGATTCTTGCCACTAAGCCATGGTACTTCTCTATGTAAATATCTTTAAATTATACATTATAAATGACTTATTTCTTATTAAAGTGCTATGGGGATGATAGAGGGGAGAATAAAGGGTGCAAATATCAGTGTAAGGATGATGCAGAAGGGAATGGGAGAGGAAACCAGGACTTGTCGGGGAAGGCATCTTGGAGATGTGATAAGGCATTGAAGGTGGTGAGAGTGGTCATCTGGTAGAGAAGCAGTGTGGCCTAGTGGACAGAGCACGGGCCAGGATGTCAGAAGGATCTGGGTTCTATTCCCAATTCCACCACTTGTCTGCTGTGTGACTTTGGTTAAGTCACTTCACGTCTCTGTGCCTAGGATACCTCATCTGTAAAATGGGGATTAAGCCTGTGAGCCCCCTGTGGTATCTGAATATGGACTGTGTCCAACCTAAGTAGCTTGAATCTACCCCAGCCAAAAGTATAATGCCTGGAACATAGAAAGCGCATAATAATATCATAATATACTGTAGTAATAGTATTGTTATTATCATAAAGAGAGAAACAGAGAAAGAGAGAGAGATGGCAGAGGTGGGGAGTCCCAGGCCAGAGGCAGCACATGGGTGATGGTTCAGAGCGACGGACAAAATCAAGGTACAGTGAGTAGGTTTGCATTAAGGGAACAAGGTTTGTGATTTGGGGTGTAGTAGGAAATCAGAGAGGTACAATAAATAGGAGGGGGCAAGATTATTGAGTGCCTTAAACCCAATGGTAAGGAACTTCTGTTTGATGTGGAGGTGGATAGACAACCACTGGAGATTTCTGAGGGGCAGGGATACCACACCAGCTCTCCTACTCATCAACTTGGAAACACACTTGATCTCATCATCTCTAGTCACTGTACAATCTCTACCCTCACCAACACTGAACTCCCCCTATCCAATCACCACCTCCTAATCTGACTTCTCCCCCTCCCACCCCCTCCCAGCAAATGTGTCCTGTTCCCCGGCAGAGATCTCAGATCTTTTGACCCCAACCAATTTCCTCAAGTCATCATGCCCCATGTAGCACCCATGCCCAAATTACCTTCCCTTGATGACCAAACTGATACTCTCAACACCATCCCTGTCTACTGAACTCAGAGTATTCATTCCCCTATCCCTTCATGGATCTCATACCACTAACCCACGGCCCAGTGTCACTTCTGCAGCTGTTTTTTTCACTTCTGTGCATGAATCACAGAGAGGGACTGTAGGAAATATAGATATCAGGCTGACCTCATCAACCTCAAGCATGCTTTAACTCTGCCCTCCCCTCTGCCCGGCAAAATTATTTCCTCATCCTTTTTGACATCCATGTCCATTGCTCTCACCAGGTATTCCAGATGTTTAAGTAGCTTGTCAAACCTCCTGTCCCCCCGCCTCCTTTATCCATTGTCCCTAATGACCTGACTTCCTATTCTATTTAAAAAATGAAACTATTGGCGTGATTCCCCCTAAAATCTCCCTTTTTTCTCTCCCTCCCTCCTCCTGTGCTTTCTTCAACTCTCCCAACCTTCCCAGCAGTCTCAAGAGGAGATCTCTGCTTTCTCTCAAAATCCACCCCCTCCACCTGTGTATCCAACCCCATCCTGTTGTATCTTATTAAAACACTTGCCCCCTCTCTTCTTCCCTCCCTGACCACCACCTTCAACTGTTCTTTCTCTAGTGGCTTCTTCCCCACTGCTTTCAATCATGATCATGACTCTCCTATTCTAAAACAACCCTCACTTGACCCCACAGCTCCCTCCAGTTACCACCCCATCTCCGTCCAACCATTCCTCTCAAAACTCGAGTGAGTTATCCACACCCAATGTTTCAAGTTCCTCTCCTCCAATTCTCTCCTTAACTTCCTCTAATCTGTCTTCCATCCCCTTCAATCCACAGAAACCTCCTTCTCAAAGATCACAAATGATGTCCTTCTTGCCAAATCCTCCTCCACAACCTCTTCGCTTCCTTTGACCCTGTGGACCACACTTTTCTCCTGGAAACATTACCCAGCCTCAGCTTCATTGACACTGTCCTTCCCTGGTTCTCCTCCTATCTCTCTGGCCGCTCATTCTCAGTCTCTTTCGTGGGCTCCTCCACTGCCTCCCACCCTCTAATTGTGGGTGACCCTCAAGGTTCAGTCTGGGTCCCCTTCACCTACACCCACTCCTCTAGATAACTCATTTACTCCCATGGCTTCAACTTCCACCTCTATGTGGATGATTTCTGAATCTTCAACACCAGCCCTGTTTTCTCTCCATCTCTGCAGGCTCACATTTCCTACTGCCTTCAAGACATTTCTAATTGGTTGTCCTGCCATCACCTCAAACCTAACATGCTGAAAACAGAACTCCTGATCTTCCGACCCAAACCCTGTCCCATCCATGATTTTCCCATTACTGAGGACAGCACCACCATGCTTCCTGTCTCACAAGCCCCTTGCCTTGATGTTATCCTTGACTCCTCTCTTTCATTCAACCTACATATTCAATCAGTCACCAAAATCAGTTGGTTCACCCTTCACAACATTGCTAAAATCTGTCTTTTCCTCTCCAACTACGACATTAATCCAAAGCACTTATCTTATCCCTCCTGGATTACTTTACCAGCCTCCTTGCTAATCCCCTGCCCCCATTTCTCTCCATTCCAATCCGTACTTCACTCTGCTGCCTGGATCATTTTTGTACAAAAACATTCAGTCTACATTCCCTCATGGCACAAGAACCTCCACTGGTTGCCCATCCACCTCCGTATCTAACAGAGACTACTCACCATTGGCTTTAAAGCACACTCCATCACCTTGCCCCCTCCTATCTCACCTCAATACTTGCTTACTACAATCCAGCCCACACACTTCACTCCTGTAATGCTAGCCTACTCACTGTACCTCAATCTTGTCTATCTTGTCACCCATCTCTCACCCACATTATGCCTCTGGCCTGGAACATCCTACCTTCTCATATCCAACAGAGAATTACTCTCCCCACCTTCAAAGCCTTATTGAAATCACATCTCTTCCAAGAAGCCTTCCCTCACTAAGCCCTCCTTTCCTTCTTACTCACTCCCTTCTGCATCACCCTGACTTCCTCCCTTTATAATAATAATGATGATATTTGTTAAGCACTTACTATGTGCCAAGGTCATTCCCCCTTCCCAGCCCCACAGCACTTATGCACATCTCTGTAACATTTATTTATATTAATGTCTGTCTCTCCCTCTAGACTGTAAGCTCACTGTGGACAGGGAATGTGTTTGTTTACTATTATTTTGTACTCTCCCCAGAGCTTAGTTCAGTGTTCTGAACACAGCAAGTGCTCAATAAATATGATTGACTAATTGACAGGCTGACCTGTAATTTATTTAAAAATATGTTTCCCCCACTATACTGTAAGCTCCGTTAGGGCAGAGATCATGTCTACTAACTATGTAGAATTCTCCCAAGCCCCTAGTGCACACAGCAAGTGCTCACTATTTACTTAGCAGTTGACTTTCCTATCTCCTTGAAGCTCTGCTCCCATGGACCTACTTGGTGCATGCTACATTCTCAGTTCTCTGCCTCAATTTCCTCCCAGCACTTGAAATGAAAAGTTACCGCCCTCAATACTGAAACAAATTAAATTGAGTAAATCCATACAGGATTGAACTAAACCTTATAAATACCCAACTTCATGCTCTTCAAAATACCCCCAATCCCTGAACAGAGTAAAGGTAATAAAGGAATTCATATTCATTTTGGAGGTAAATAATCAAGTTTCTTAACACCTATAAATTATGGTTCAAAGCCTGCAATATTATCAGAACGGTACTACAAAAATTTTACTTATTTTAGGTTCATATTGTTCTCAAATACTTGTCAATTTTAATTAATGTGAAAAAATTGAGCTCTGAAGAACATAATTCTCTAGTTTCTACTGATTCAGTGCCTTAAATAAGCCCCTTTTTACGTAACATAATATTTTTGGAGAACCCAACTTTAATGTTATGCAGAGGTGGTTTTTTTTTTTTTTGGTAAGTATTTTTGAATCTTTCTCTGGGAGGAGAGCCACATTATGGTGGCACAAGTATCCCACATATATACACATGGATACACTCACCTAACATTATATATGCCTCAATGAGTGGTATTTATTGAGTGCTTACTGTCTGCAAAACACTGTATTAAGCACTTGGGAGAGGACAGTGTGATAGATCAAGCCATCATGGTCCCCACCCACAGTATGTATAAAACTCCTTTGGGTTTAAAGATGACACCTCTGACTATGATATTTGCTTTTGTGTGCACAAGTCTAGATAATAAAACTATTGCAAAACCAACAATGCTTTCCAGATTGTGCCTTGTAAACACTGTCATTTTTCTGCAGTTCATATCCGTTATTCTCAAGGCAGGGAACTATTTTTATTTCAATCTCGTACAAAATACTTCCTAAGGCATCTATTCCAAAACTCATCTTATTTCAAATAATTCTTCATCATGCCAAACTCTGACGTGTAACCTGAGATTTTGCTTCATTCTTTGTCTACAACAGTTCTTTAGCTCACCCTGCTTAAGCACATCATTTCAACTTTCCATAGAGCAACTCCTTTCGTATTTTAGTGACTCCTAGGATATACTATCTAATGAAGGGGTGACTGTCGAGCATTGCTGTGATACTGGGGAAACTTGAAATTTAGCTTCGCACATAGATGTGGTTGATGGAAAATGCTCTAGAAGTCATATGTGATACCTCGGGTAGGGCTAAGTATCACAGCAATAAAACAGATCGGATACTCTAATTACCTGATAGATCGTCAGTTTGGGCTGAAATCTTGATGCCATGTTGCTGGCAAACTCTCAGCTTCCTGAAGGCTGTTTAACATATTTGATTGTATTTTCTACCTTCTTCTCTATTCTTGCATCACTGGACAGCATGATGTCTTGGCAGCAGCATTCAGAGGAACCAGATTCAGTATTGTTTAGCTCAAAGTCCTCCGGCGAGATCCTTGACTGTGCCTAATGTCTGCCAGGTGTTGGCTGATAGATAACCTTGGTGTGCTTGAGGCTTATTCACAGTGCTCTGCCGATTCTGAGGATCAACTCATAATTATCTAAATAATCTACCCACTCTCCCCAAATTAGAATCAATCAACAGCATCCACTGAGTGCCTACTGTGTAGTAAGCCCTCAAGGAGCCTATAGTCTCACAGGGGAGAAAGACACAAAATAATTTGGAAATAGCAGGGTTGATGAACATCTGAGATAGATACAAGCTAATTCATTCATTCAATCGTATTTATCTAGCGCTTACTGTGTGCAGAGCACTGTGATAAGCGATTGGAAAGTACAATTCAGCAACAAAGAGAGACAATCCCTGCCCACAATGGGATCACAGTCTAGAGACTAATCAAGTTGGACACAGTCTCTGTCCCACATGGGGTTCACAGTCTTAATCCCCAGTTGACAGATGAGGCAATTTAGGCACAGAGAAGTGAAGTGACTTGCTCAAGATCACACAGGAGACAGGTGGTGGAGCTGAGATTAGAACCCAGGTCCTTCTAACTTCCAGGCCCATGCTCTGTCCACTAGGCAACACTGCTCTTCCCCTGACGTGGGACAACTTTCAGTTCCAAATCCCAACTCCTTCGACAAGTCTTCCCCACTTAATCCCCAGTATTCAAACCCTCTAGACCTCTCCAGCAGTAATGTACACTCAATCGTACATTAAATGATTTATTTTGATTACACTAGTTGTAAACATATTTATGTTTGTCTCCAGGTTAGAGTGTACCCTCCTATAGGCAATAGATACATCATTTTGTAATTTTTCAAGCACTTACTATGTGCCAAGCACTGCTGTAAGCACTGGGGTTGATACAAATTAATCAGGTTGGATATAGTCCCTGCCCCAAATTGGGCTCAAACTCTTAATCCCAATTTTATACAGATGAGGTAACTGAAGCCCAGAGAAATGCAGTGATATGTCCAAGTTCACCCAGTAGATAAGTAACAGTTGGGATTAGAACCCATGATCTTCTGAATCCCAGTCCCTAGCTCTATCCATTACACTGTGCTGCTTCTCATTATGCCAGGCACTGTACTAAACCCTGGGGTATATACAAGATAATCAAGTTGCACACAGTCCATATCTCACTTGGGGCTCGGCCATCCAGCAGTGCTGCATGCTGATAAATATGCTCTGGTAGCACATCCACAAGGAGATTTCTAGGGGTTTCAGAACTTCTTTGTAGTGTCAACATAGCACTATACAATGATGATAGGGCTGATGAAAATGGAGGTTACATACCAAGGTACACCAGGGATAATGAATGCATGACCAAAGATATTCATCGGCCAGACAAAGCTCACTTCTGCCAAACGCTTGCATACTATCAAACACTTGTAGCATCCCAAACGCTTAGAACAGTGCTTGACACATAGCAAGCACTTAACAAGTACCATAATGATTTATTACCAGGACTTTTCTCCTTTGGATTTTTCTTTCAGAAACTAGAGCTAAACAAAAATCTTGTAAAATGTTACTTGTGTTATTAATCCCTTTCAAATGTTTAAATTGTACCAAAGCATCTCATGGAACCCAGAATGAAAATTAATATGAAATTTACCTATGCAAAGTGAAACAAATTAAGAACACTATGTGACAAACAGACTCTGGTTCACAGGAAACCATTTGGCCCTAGTTTTAGGGGATGGAATTTTACTAAATTGATAACATCCCATTTAATTGGAATGTGAGTTTGCATATGATCAGTCAAAGTGTTTTGGCATTCATTTCACTTCTTCATGTTCTTGGCTCCTTCTCTATTTATTAATGTAGACTCATTAAAAACATTTAATGGAGGTGAGTTTGCTTTATTTTCGAAGGTCACGTCAGACAGACAAGTGGAATCATATCCTCTGCAAAGTTTCAGTCATACTACTATACATTGACATTGCCAAGTTTTCAAAAACGAGCCTGGGCTGCTATTTCAAATTACCACCATTCCGCCTCCATGACAGATGGCATTCAGTTACCAAGAGGACATAGCTGAATGTAAGTTCTAGGTGTTATTTCACGTTAAAGTTTCCGATACTGTTGTTCTGAAGGACATTTAGGCAGCACAGCGTTCTACTTTTGAGTGTTTATCACTCTTCACTACGGGCCATAATTTCTCTGCCCAACCCTTGAATTATCTCCAAAGATAATACAGTGTTTCACGTCAAAAGCTGATGGCTTTGCTGAGTTGACTGTGTCTTACTGGCCCAGCAATTTCACTGCTGTAGATTCTGATTTAGTGACAGAGTGAGGGTGAGTCTGCTGTCTAGCAGAATTCTGGGACAGAACTGAGCTTTGTTCAGCCGATGAACATCTTTGGTTGTGTGTTTGTTATCCCGGGTGCACGTTGGTATATAACCTCCATTTTCATCAAGTACTATTGTCAGTCTATAGTGCTGTGTTGATGCTACAGAGTAGTTCCTAATTGCCTACAAATCTCCTTGTGGATGTGCTTACAGCTTTGCCGGATGGCTGACTCCATATATGATGACTGGTTAAACAAAGATGCGGAAGATGCTTCAGGAAAGCCAGTATGTGCTTGCTTTGGAAGATGGCCTAATATAATCGTGGTGGCTTTGAGTTATCTTGCTTCAGACTAACTAAAAGTCTACAAAGCTGCAATGATATCCAATCAATCAATCAACGAATGGTATTTATTGAGCACTTGCTAGGTGCAGAGACCTGTACTAGGCACTTGGGAAACTAAAATACCGTAGAATCGGTATACAGGTTCCCTGACCACAGGGAGCTTACCGTCAAAAGGGGGAGACACATATTAATATAAATAAATAAATTATGGATATATTCATAAGTGTTGTGGGACTGAGTGTGAGGTGAATAGCCAACCTTCTTTAAGATCTATAAGACCTGATTAAACACAAAAGGCATATTTGAAAAGCAGCATGGCCTAGTGGAAAAATCATGGGCCTGGGAGCCAGAGGACCTGAGTTTTTGCCCCACTTTTACCAATTGCTTGCCATGTGACCTTGGACAAGTCTCTTAACTTCTCTGTGCCTCACTTTCCTCCACTGTTCTCCCTTCTACTTAGATGGCAAACTCCACGTGGGATGGTACTTAGAACAGTGTTTGACAAACAGTAAGTGTTATCAAATCCCTTGAAAAAATGATTGAATGAATGAATAAGTATAATAAAAAATGACTTCCTAAACACTTTTTATCACTGACCCCTGTAAATTATTTTCCCCATCCTGAAAACCCTATTACAATCACATCTCACTCTCTAAGCACGTAGGTACTCATCTTACTACTTACTCCAGTCTGTATTTCACTGCTGTATGAATCGTTTTTCTGAAAATAACATTCAGTCAACGTCTCCCCACTCCTCACAACCTACAGTGGTTGCCCGTCCACCTCTGCATCAAAAAGAAACTCCTTACCATCAGCTATAAAGCACTCTGTCAGTTTGACCCCTCATCTTACCATACTGATTTCCTTCTACCACCTCATTTGCGCACTTTGCTCCTCTAATGCCAACTTATTGTATCTTGATCTCATCTCTCTCATACTGAACCTTTGCTCAAATCCTCTCTCTTACCTGGAACTCTCTTCCCATCCATATTCACCAGACTCTTTCCACCTTTAAACCCCAATTAATATTTCGTGTCCTCCAAGAGAACTTTTCAATCATTCATTCATATTTATTGAGCACTTGCTGAGTGCAGAGAACTGTATTGAGACCTTGGGAGAGTACACTATAACAATTAACAGACCCATTCCCTGCCCACAACGAGCTTGCAGTCTACGGGGGAGACAGACATTAATATAAATAAATAAGTTACAGATATGTATATAAGTGCCATGGGACTGGGGGAATGGTGGGGGTGAACAAAGGGAGTTAATCAGGGAAATGCACAGGGAGTGGGAGAAGAGGAAAGGAGAGTTGAGTCAGGGAAGGTCTCTTGGAGAAGATGAGCTTTCAATGAGGCTTTGAAATGGGAAAGAGTAATTGTTGGCTTTGAGGAGGTAGGTCGTTCCAGGCCAGAGGTAGGATGTGGGAGAGGGGACAGTGGTGAGATAGATGAGATTGAGATATAGTGAGAAGGTTAGCATTGGAGGAGCCAAGTGTGCGGGCTGGGGTGTAGTAGGAAATTATTCATTCAATTCAACTGAATTTATTTAGCACTTACCATGTGCATAGCACTGCATTAAGCACTTGGGAGAATACAACAATAAATAGTCACATTCCCTCCCTACAATGAACTTACAGTCTAGAGTCAATAATAACTGTGGTATTTGTTGAGCACTTCCTAGGTTCCAGGCACTGTACTAAGCTCTGGGGCGGGTACAAGGAAATAGGGTTGAACACAGTAATAAGGTAAAGTAGGAGGGGCAAGGTGATTGAGTGTTTTGAAGCCAATGGTGAAGAGCTTTTCCTATTCATTCATTCATTCAATCGTATTTATTGAGCGCTGTGTGCAGAGCACTGTACTAAGCGCTTGGGAAGTACAAGTTGGCAACATATACTCCCTCCTGCTTCACCTATGCACTTGGATCTGTGCCTCTTAGGGCACTTGCTATTTATTCAACCTCAGTCCCACAGCAGTTATGCATATAGCTGTATTTTATTTACTTACATTAATGTCTGCTCACCCCCTAGACTGTAAGCTCCTGGTGAGAGGGAATATCTTTCTATTGTATTATACTCTTCCGAGTGCTTAATGCAGTGTTCTGCACACAGTAAGCAAGCAATAAATGTCACTGGTTAAGTGAATTGTCAAGTGCTTTAGAGAGGCTAAAACAATCTTTATTTGGGTACAGGTTAGCATGAAGAAACTTTCTGGCCTTCATAGATTCTTGAGTCCTCCATGCTGCTCAGCAGAGAATCACTGAATCAACAACACATTGGAAAGGATAGGTATGTTTGTCACTATCCATAACCTAATACTTAATAACTGATCCATCTATAATATATTTACTGTGAACTAGGAGCGTGGAAAAATGCAATATAATAGAGTTCACAGATATGATCTCTGGCCACAAGGAGCTTACATTTTATGGGGGTGTTGGGGGAGACAGACATTAAAATAAATTAAATATAGGGGAGATTGGAGAGTGCAAGAATATTTTCCTAAGTGTTGTGGAGCTCTAGGAAGCACTGCATATAGAGCTAAAATGGTACTGCTGTGGCATTATTATGTTACATCTGCCCCTGGGAATAAGGAAAGTAGTCTTTTCTGAATACTAAACTGAAGCTTCAGTGACCAATAGCTGTGAATTCCAGGCCAATTCCTGACTGCTCTAGCAAATGGCTCAAGTGCTACATTATTTTCCTTAGGAAATTTCCTTTCAAAGAGAATGCTGAACGTTAGTGAGCTAATTTTGCTAATCGTTAAGAAAAACATATTTCCCAAATGCTAAGCATTGTTGTATTTTAGATGGAAGGGGAAGGTGGTAAGAAATTACAGAAAACATTTGAGCATCTGGAAGCTCATCCCCCAAATATGGATTCACAGAGGATCAGTAATGTTTCCTAGAAGCTAAAAGAAACAGGCACAGCTGATTCTAACCTGAAGCACTGAAATTACCATAAATGATAAATAACGGTACCTAAAAGAAATATGCTGTGCTGAACTGGACCTGAAACCCTGCAATTTTCATAAGCAAACATAAAGATAAGAGAAGGGAGGTCATCAGTCATCTTCACAGACTGAATCCTGTTCTCAGGACTTTGATTAAAAGATCACATCAGTCAGTCAGTCAATTGTATTGAATGCTTACTTATTCAGAGGACTGTACTAAGCATTTGGGAAAGTACAGTATACAATAGACACATTCCCTGCCTTCAGTGAGCATACAGGCTAGTGGGGGGAGACAGACACTAATAGAAATAAATGAATTACAGATAGGTACTTAAGTGCTCTGGGGCTGGGAGGGGGAGATGAATAAAGGGAGCAAGTCAGGGTGACTGAGAAGGGAGTTGAAGAAAGGAAAGGAGAATTTCATCAAGGATGACCTTTTGGAGATGATCCTTCGATAAGGTTTTGAACAGGGGGAGAGTAGTTGTCTGTCAAATATAAGGAGGGACAGTGTTCCAGGCCAGAGGCAGGATGTGGTTGAGGGGTCAGTGCTTAAGATAGATGAAATTAAGGTACAGTGAGAAGGTTAGTGTGAGAGGAGCGAGGTGTGCAGGCTGCCCTCTGGGAAGCTGAATTTCCAGCAGAGAAAAAGCCAGAAATCTGAGGCTGCAATCCATAAGATGCTGAGGATTGGGGTGGAAATAGTTCTAGTTTTCATTTGGCATCTGTCTGCCAGTGTTTCCAGATCCTCCCCAACCTCCTCCCATCTAGATTGTAAGTGATTCTATAAACTGTAAGCTCACCGTGGGCTGGGGACATGCCTACCAACTCTGTCCTATTCTAGTCTCCCAAACTCTCAGTAGAGTACTCTGCACAGAGTAAGTGCTCAATAAATACTAGTGATTGATTGCTTGAAGTTCTAGGGCCTGTTTATAAATCTTGTTCTAGGCCATCGACTTGCAGATACCAAGCAGACCCATGGAAGAACTGTGGTAGGCTAATGGACCAAGAACCACAGGGGCAGAGAAAGAGGTACACAAAGAGCAGCCAGGCTTCCCTTCTTCTACCTCTATCCTTGTCCTGACAGCAGCCTATTCATTCATTTAATTATATTTATTGAGTGCTTACTGTATGCAGAGCACTGTACTAAGCACTTGAGAAAGTATAATACAACAATAAACAGTGACATTCCCTATCCATAACAAGCTCACAGTCTAGAGTGGAGGAGGGAGACATCGATACAAATAAATAAAATTAGAGATACGTACATAAGTGCTTTGGGGCTGGGACAGAGGAAGAGCAAAGGGATCCTAATCCTTGAAAATGACTATCTCCTTCTTCAAAGCCTTACTGAATGCACACCTCCTCCAAGAGGCCTTCCCTGCTTAAGCCTGCTTTTCCTTTTCTTCAACTCCCTTCTGCATCGCCCTGATTTGTTCCCTTTATTCCTCCCCACTCCCAGCCCCACAGTACTTACGTACATTGGGTAGGGACCATCTCTATATGTTGCCAACTTGTACTTCCCAAGCGCTTAGTACAGTGCTCTGCACACAGTAAGTGCTCAATAAATATGATTGAATGAATGAATATCTGTAGTTCATTTATTTATATTAATGTCTGTCTTCCCCTCTTGACTGTAAGTTCGTTGTGGTATCATACTGTTATATTGTACTCACCCAAGTGCTTAGTACAGTGCTCTGCATAAAGTAAGCGCTCAGTGAATATGACTGACTGACTGGCTTACTGACTGAGGACACCTCCTTACCCTGTCTGACCTTCCCGGGCCTGTGGCCGAAGTGGAGATGGCAAAGGGATTAAAAAGACAGAGAGAGAGATCTCTAGGGTAAGATAATATTTAGACTTCTTATAGCCCAAGGAGGGAGAGGGAAAGAATGGACCAGGCCAGAAGGACGACATGAAAAATGAGAGACAAGGAGAGAAAGGGAGAGGAGGGAGAAAGAGAAATTATTTATACTAATGTCTGTCTACCCCCTGGACTGTAAACTCATTGTGGGTTGGGAACTTGCCTACCAACCTTAGTGTAAGTACACAGAGTAAGTGCTCAATAAATCTGATTGATGGATTGATTGATTGAGAGAGGAGGGGAATGGACAAGTGAGAGAAAGGAAAATGGGAGTGGGGAAGTGGGAGAGAGGGAGAGGGAGTTAACAGGAGGGCAGGGAAAGGTGAGTAAAGAAGCAGGGGAGGGAAAGGAGAAACAAATGAGCCAGGGAAAGGAGAAAACTCATCCGGCCCAACCATACCTTCCATTGCAAACACTGGAGCATCTGTTGCCACCATCACCACCATGGGTAGGCCAACTCAGAGACTACCATCTGCCAGAAGCGGCAGCCACACTGGGTGAATCAGCCTCCTTGGCAGCGGACATTAGTGGGAGTCTCAAGCTTGGCTAGAGATGACTGCTTCTCGTTCCTCAGGAAACTTCTGTTCCCATAGGACCTCAGAGGGGCCAGTTCAAATGCAGTGGTTATACAGGACTTTCTCCCTTCACTACCTGGCTGCCAGGCCCT
The DNA here is from genome assembly GCF_015852505.1 of Tachyglossus aculeatus. NCBI lineage: Eukaryota > Metazoa > Chordata > Mammalia > Monotremata > Tachyglossidae > Tachyglossus > Tachyglossus aculeatus. The sequence continues at coordinate 27,707,701 of NC_052079.1, read as the reverse complement.
TGCCACAGCTATGGGGAGATTTTCTCCAAACACCCCTATCCAGAAGGAAAGCTAATCTGGTCCTTTGCATTTTTAGGGAGCCAAGATGGAACCCTGGCCAATCTAATGAGGGCTATCAGAGGGCGATGGTCTAATGGTCCGGAGATGAGGGCAGTGATTGGTAAGCCCTTGGCTGGAGCTTCTGGCCCCGTGGCTAGCGATGTTGAAGGCATCACACAGCTCGGTCCATAATAACAACGGCAGTTAGACAATCAAGGTGGCTGTTTCTGTTCTTTGTTTTTTCAGGTATTTGTTAAGCACCTAATATGTGCCAGGCACTGTACTAAGCTCCCGGGTAGATGCATGCTAATCAGGTTGGACACAGTCCCTGTCCCACATGGGGCTCATGGTCTTAAACCCCATTTTACAGATGAGGTAATACGCACAGAGAAGTCAAGTGTCTTGCCCAAAGTCACATAGCAGGCAAGTAGCTGAGCCAGGATTAGAACCCAGGTCCTTCTGACTCCGAGGCCCGTGCTCTATCCACTAGGACACACAGATTCCAGTGCATTTCTTGTTCTTGGAAGCCACTTTCTCCCTCTCTGCCTGGCTTCTACTCCTTTCTTCCTCCATCCCACGGCAGATCAGAGCATGGCATTGAGTGCAGGCTGTGGAGGAAAACTGCAAGAGGTTTCAGCTCCTAGCTCCACTATCAGATAATTTGGGAGTGAGGGGGAGATGCAGGGCATCCTTGACTAACAGGGCACAGCACCAGTAGTCTTACTGTGAGTGAAAATTTGTTACCATAGGATGTTCAAACTATAGTGAGGGTGGGGACCAACACTTCCATTTTCAATATAGGGTTGAACTTGAGCCTCAATTTTACATGGGAGTTAGGGTATTTGGGGATGGAGCTTTGAAGAGGAGAGAGATGAAAAGAGGGAGAGACATTGAGAAAATGAGCAGAAGAGGAGGAAGAGGAGAAGGAGAAAAAGGAGAGGAAATGGGTGGAGAGGGAGACGTAGCAATGGGGGAAAATAGGAGGAGAAAGAGGAAACGAAGATGAAGGAAAGAAAAGAGGATGGAAGGAAGGGAAAAAGTAAGAGGGATCTTGAAAAATCAGAAATTGTAGCTCATATATCCATTGTATTCTCCAAGAGCCTAGTATACTGCTCTGCTCACAGTTCTGGATGCAAGACTCTGTTCTGGTTCTCCTTTAATTCTTCATCTACATCCATTCCCTTAGAGAACTAATTCACCCCTAGGGCTTCTCTATGAAAATGACTCTCAAATCTCTCTCTCCAGCCCAGATTTTTTGCCTTCTCTCCCATCTTCTGTTTCCTCCTGCTTTCAGAACTGCACTATTTGGATATGCCACCAACACCTCAAACTTAACATGTCTGAAACAGAACACCTCACTCCACCCAAACCATGTCCTCCCCAAGACATCCCCATTACTGTATCACAAGCTCAGAAATGTGGCATCATCTTCCATCACCTCCATCATTCAACCATCTTATTCATTCTGCCACCAAATCCTGTCAGTTCTATGATCACAACATCTCTAGAATTCCCTACCACGACTCTTCATCCTAATCAGTCAATCAATCAATGGTATTTATTGGCTGCTTGCTATGTGCAGAACACTATGAAGCACTTGCGAGGGGAGGGGGTTCATTTCAACAAAAGTAGGCCACATGGTCCCTGCCCATAATGAGCTGTCTATAACCAAAACACTGGAATTCTGATCCAAGAATTTGTCAGTTCCCTCCCCGACTTATGAACCAGCCTTCTTGTTGATCTCCATGACTACAGCCTCTCCCCAATCCAGTTCATACTTCATTCTGCTGCCAGGATCATTTTTTTTTAAATATTGTTCTATACATGTCTCCCTTCAGAAAATGTCCAATGGTTGCCTACCCATCTCCACATGTACTCTCCCAAGCACTTAGAAGAGTGCTCTGCTCACAGTAAGTGCTCAATATATACCAGTGATTGCTTGATCAAACAGAAATTTCTTACTATGGTTTTAAGACATTCAATCCCCTCTCTCCCTCCTACCTAACATTGGTCCTCTTCCTGCGCAATTGAGTACTTTTCCTCAGTCTCATCTTTTTTCCTATGCACCACTCGCTCACATCTTCCCTCCTGATTGGGAGTTCTTCCCTCTTCATATCTTTCAGACTCGAATCTTATCTTCTCCAAGAATTCTTCCCTGACTAGCCTCTCATTTCCCCACCCTCTTTGCCTCCCTTTTGGGTCACCTGTGTACTTGAATGTGTACCCACTAAGCACTTGGCTAGATACACCACACCCAGCCTTTCAGGACTATGTAAATATCCTTTGCTGCTTTCACTATTCATAATTTATTTGAATATCTGTTTCCCCTACTAGACTGTAGACTCTTTGAGGAGTGCTTGGCACATTGTAAACGCTTAAATAAATACCATCATCATTAGTATTATTAGAGTGCCTCACAAACAGTAATCACTCAAAAAAACCTATAAAAATAATAACTGTGGTATTTTTTATGCATTTACTCTGTACCAGGCACTGCACTAAGCGCTGAGGTGGATACAAGTAAATCAGGTTGGACACAGTCCCTGTCCCACATGGTGCCACAGTCTTAATCCCTATTTTACAGATGAGATAACTGAGGTTCAGAGGAAGTGAAGTGACTGGCCTTAGGTCACACAGCAGCCAAGTAGTTGATCTTGGATTAGAACCCACATCCTTCTGAGTCCAGGTCTGTGCTCCATTCATTAGACCATGCCACTTCCCTAGTACAATTGGTTGAGTGATTGACTGATTGACTGCCCTGCTGGAGTCTCCTCCTCTTCTTGCCATTCTCTGATAGTTCTCCTCTCATCTCCCCAACCAGATTATACATCCAGCCTGGAGGTATTCTCACTGAGGCCCCCCAGCCCCTGGGGATGTGCAGAGCCACCAAGGAGAGTGTTGAATTCTTCCAGGGCAGGACACTCTCCATACATCATTCCAGCCTACAGCTGCTGCTGCCATTATGAGGCGAGCAGCATCGGCTCTGAGTAAGCCTGGAACGGGCCAGGTAAGCAGGACATTGCCATCGTTGGGGTTGAGCAGTGGTAGTGGTCACAGGAATGGGTGGACTGCTCTGCCTCTTGGGGCTTAATCACCTTTGGCAGTGGCCCCACCTGACCCTACCCCTCGCCATCCAGGGCAGAGGTAAGAGTACCCCGACCCCAAACCCTAGTATTCATTCATTTCATTCAATCGTATTTATTGAGCGCTTACTGTGTGCAGAGCACTGTACTAAGCACTTGGGAAGTACAAGTTGGCAACATATAGAGATGGTCCCTACCCAACAGCGGGCTTACAGTCTAGGGATGACAAAAAAACCCTAGGGTTTTTGGACTATCCAGATACTAATAATGATAATAATTGCGATATTTGTTAAGCACTTACCATGTGACAGGCACTGTACTAAGCACTGAGGTAGATACAAGTTAATCAGATTGGACACAGTCCCTGAACTACATGGGGCTCACAGTCTTAATCTCCATTTCACAGATGAAGCAACTGAGGCCCAATGAAGTGAAGTGACTTGCCCAAAGTCACACAGAAGACAAGCAGAGGAGCCAGGATTAGAATACAGTCCTTCTGATTCCCAGGCCTGTGCTCTATTCATTAGGCCATGGCGTGTCTCGCTCCCTCAGACTGTAAGCTCCTCCTCTAGACTATAAGCCCTTTCCCTAGCCCTGAAGCTCCTTCTGGGCAGGAAGCATAATAATAATAATGACATTTATTAAGCACTTACTATGTGCAATGCACTGTTCTAAGCGCGAGGGAGGTTACAAGGTGATCAGGTTGTCCCACAGGGGGCTCACATTCTTAATCCCCATTTTACAGATGAGGTAACTGAGGCACAGAGAAGTTAAGTGACTTGCCCAAAGTCACACAGCTGACAAGTGGCAGAGCCGGGATTTGAACCCATGACCTCTGTCTCCCAAGCCCGTGCTCTTTCCACCGCACCACTGAAGCATGTCCACAAATGCCGTACAGTGCTCTGTGCCAATGAAGCACTCAATATATACCATCTATTTTTTTTTGCATGGGGAGGGGGGACTTCAACTGCCTGTCTTGCCTGTGCATCATCTTTGCTTTCTAAATGGCAAGCCCATAGGATCCAGGGGTCCTCCCCCAACTCTGCCTCTATATATTTCTCCCTTCAGGGAGTGTTTCTCTTATGAGCTCAGTTCAAACAACCTCTTCTCTATCCAATATGGATTTTGGTAAGACGGAATAAGGGGATGGGGTTTGTGCCCTTGTCTGAGTAGTCCTGCACTTCATATTTTCAGTAGTAAAGACCCAATCAGATAAATGTCTAAACACAACAATTATGTTTTGGTCAGGTGTTTAGGAGGTGAGTTGCCAAATCCTCGTGTGAAATCGTGACTTTTTCTTTCCCTTTCGACAGATGCCGAGGCAAGCTTATCTGCCTCTTGAAAATTGAGCACCAAGATGGCAAAGATATGTAGTTTGTTTTCTATTCTTAGGAAGAAAGCAGGCCAACTTCAGTGTATCAAGCCTTTGAATGTGTTAAACAGCCAACACTGTGTTTGTTTGTTTTTAGTTAGTTTTTTTTTTTTTTTTAATTAAAGACCCACAGCTTGGAGCTTCACTTCATTGGAGAAATGGAAGAATTGGAGACCACAGCCTGTGCTAGCTCACCAAGTTCTCTCTAGAACACTAGATTCCCTGATTGAAATTGAGTATCTCATAACCAGAGAAAAAGCTATTGCCTACAAATGGAAACCCTCTGCCCCAGTGAAAGACAATTATAAAAGCAAAGAAGTGAGGAATAAACCCTATGCATAGCTGACACTGAAACCCCTATGGAACACTTATGAAGCCTGATATTGCCTCATGGTCTAGTGGAAAGAGCATGATCTGAAAATCAGGAGACCCTGGGTTCTCATCCCAGCTCTACCATTTGTCTGCTGTGTGATCTAGGGAAAGTCATTCAACTTCTCTGTGCCTGAGTTTCCTCATCTATAAAATGGGGATTAAAAACCTGTTCTCCACCTCTGTGGACTGAGAGACCCATATGGAACAGGGACTGTGTTTTACCTGATTATCATTTAGTTATACCAGCACTTGTCTCCTATGAAGCAACATCTTATTGCGACAGGAGAGCGTGCGTACACTGATGAAGCTTAGAGCTATGCCACATAGAGCTACCCATTATGGAAAAGTCTAAACTGAAGCATCAGGCAAGTCAATTCACCTGTGCTGGGCAGCAGCAGCATGGGAAAGAGTCAAAGGCGGATGATCAATTGATAAAAGCGTTAATCAAAGACAACAGCAGAAACCCAAGTTTTACTGTGCAGAAGAAGGTAATGGTAAACCACTTCCACATATTTGCCAAGAAAACTCTGTGGATATACATATCAGAATGACTTTATGGCAGAAGATGGGATGTTCTGAAGAGGATGTGTCCATGGAGTCACTATGGGTCAGAAATGACTGGACAGCATATGAAGAAGAAGATGCCGGCATTTAGTACTTGGAACATCATAAACCTTTAACTAATTCCATACATCATTATTGTTATTATTAGTTGTGAGCATAAGGCATTAATAGAATAAACTAGATTCAAAGAATCTTGAGGATAGAGACTGTCTGCCAACTCTATTGTACTGTGACTTCAAAGAATCAATCAATCAATCAATCATATTTATTGAGCCCTTACTGTGTGCAGTGCACTGTACTAAGCACTTGGGAAGCCCAAGTCGGCAACAGAGACAGTCCCTACCCAACAGTGGGCTCACAGCCTAAAAGGCGGAGACAGAGAACAAAACCAAACATACCAACAAAATAAAATAAATAGAATAGATATGTACAAGTAAAATAAATAGAGTAATAAATCTGTACAAACATATATACATCTATACAGGTGCTGCGGGGAGGGGAAGGAGGCGAGGTGGGGGGGATAGGGATGGAGAGGATGGGGATCAATCAATCAATCGTATTTATTGAGCGCTTACTGTGTGCAGAGCACTGTACTAAGCACTTGGGACAGTCCAAGTCGGTAACATATAGAGACAGTCCCTACCCAACAGTGGGCTCACAGTCTAGAAGGGGGAGACAGAGAACAAAACCAAACATACCAACAAAATAAAATAGAATAGATATGTAAAAATAAAATAAATAGGATATGTACAAGTAAAATAAATAAATAGAGTAATAAATCTGTACAAACATATAGATCTATGCAGGTGCTGCAGGGAGGGGAAGGAGGCGAGGCGGGGGGATAATAATAGTAATAATAATGATAGCATTTATTAAGTGCTTACTATGTGCAAAGCACTGTTCTAAGCGCTGGGGAGGTTACATGGTGATCAGGTTGTCCCACACGGGGGGATCACAGTCTTAATCCCCATTTTACAGATGAGGTAACTAAGGCCCAGAGAAGTGAAGTGACTTGCCCAAAGTCACACAGCTGGCAGTTGGCGGGGCCGGGATTTGAACCCCTGACCTCTGACTCCAGAGCCCGGGCTCCTCTGCATACAGTAAGCACTCAATAAATACCACTCATTGACTGATTAATTGATTTACCCTCTTACTTGGAAGGAATCTAGGGTGAAGCAATAGAGAGCGCAAAAGAGGAGAGCCTAGGCACCATGGGAGCTGCTTGGCAGAGGAAGGAAAGCACCTATTGATTGCCATAGGTTTGCAATCTCATTTTAAATAGGGATAACAGTGAAGGTTCATTCATTCAGTTGTATTTATTGAGCGCATATTTTGTGCAGAGGACTGTACTAAGTGCTTGGGAGAGTACAGTACAATTGGGATCATTGGAATGGTCTAGCTTCAGCTTGTTTCCCAGTTTCTGGTTGGTTTCTTTGCATGGACCATTTATGATACTTTTTGCAAATAACTACACCATTGAGATACCTAGATCAAAAGTGCTTTCAAGCTGATAATTCTGTAAAGTAAGCTGTGAGATATTGCTCAGTGGGTCTTTGTAGTAGAATTAAAACAGTTGCCAACAAAGCTTAAAATGGAGAAAAAAGAGTTTTCCTGCTTTAGTATATTTCTTCCCATTACAGGTGTTGTGTTCTGAGCACAGCTGTCTCTCATGTCATCTCTAAAAGACTTGTTACCCAAATCAAAAATATTTGCCAACCTGGCTTCTAAGAGGAAAAATGTATCTATTCATTAATTGTTATGAATTTGGATTTGATTTCATTCAATTGCAGGTGTGCAATTCTCTCCACAGGTGGTTGTCATGCTCTTGTGGATAATTTTTAGAACACAAAAAAATATATTTTCCAAACTAGCTTCAACCCAAAAAAGCCCATCTTTTATTTCCTTCATGTGTTTCAAAGTAATGATTCTATTCTCAGGAGCTTGGCACCAAAGGGAAAATCAGTCTGAAATTGTTGCAAATTGGCAGCCCAAATGTTGGCAGCCAGTTTTATATTTCAAATCTGCCCAGTGAAACCTCAAAACAACAGGGGTCATTGCACCATAAGGTTTCCAGATTTATTTCAGTGAATCCAGGGATGCCCTAATTCGCATCTTGTTTGCATAAATTTGTATGGTGATGTGAGAAGCCCTAGGTCCAATTCTGAAAGAATAAAGTATATTAATTCATAAATCTTCTATGATATGCGCATTGAATACTCAGGATCTGACTCACACAAAAGGATCGTTTTAAAACCAAGGTGGAGGAAGGTGGGGAAAAAGGACATCAATTGGTAGGGTGAGACTCTTTCAACAGGGTAATATAAGTGATAAAACATTTACTCTCAGTGTGGTAAAAACTGAGATGGTAATTATCTTTAGCTTGATTTTCCCTCTTGCTCAGCCCAAATTTTCCATTTTGAATCCTAGAGTCAGTTGGAGGAGTCGGGTTACAAGGGAATGAGATGTCAGAAGATAGGAAGGAGAGACTGTGGTGACAGCAATAGGGGGGGAGAGATAATAATAATAATAATAATGTATTTGTTAAGCACTTACTATGTGCCAAGAATTGTCCTAAGCACTGGGGTAGATACAAGGTAATCAGGTTGTCCCACGTGTCAAACATTGTTCTAAGCACTAGATAGATACAAGTTAATCTGGTAAGACATAGATTCTGTCCCACATGGGACTCACAGTCTAAGTAGAAGAGAGAACAGGGTATTAAATCACCATTTTACAGTTGAAGAAACTGAGGCATACGGAAGTGAAGTGACTCACCCAAGGTCACGCAACAGGCATTAGAACTCACTAGATCAGATTCTAGATTCAGTCTTCTAGACTGTGAGCCCACTGTTGGGTAGGGACCGTCTCTATATGTTGCCAACTTGCACTTCCCAAGCGTTTAGTACAGTGCTCTGCACACAGTAAGCGCTCAATAAATATGATTGAATGAATGAATGAAAGATTCTCTGACTCCTAGTGCTCTTTCCACTAACCCACACTGCTTCCTTTTCAGGAAACACCCAGACCGTTGGTCTGCAGATTGCTAATTGTCTCTTCAAGAATGGGACCGTCTCTATTTGTTGCCGACTTGTACTTCCCTAGCGCTTAGTACAGTGCTCTGCACACACTAAGAGCTCAATAAATATGACTGAATGAATTAATGAAAGAATGGGTTAAGTGTTAAAATGCACACCCAACAAACACTCACTTTTAACTGTGCTCCATGTTCAAGGATGATACTGAGCTGGTCACATGTGAAGTTTACATACTTGGATATAGTTTCCTCCGCATAGAGAAACTGGCCTAGTAGAGTGAATATCACTTAATTTTCTGAACTGAATCTGCAGCTAATCAAATGAGACCACTGCATTTTTATTACACACTATCATTAAAATATTGGTTCTAAATCTGTCAATTATAATCCTTTCATTTTCATTTTTATTTTCCTTGATTTTGAAATTAAAATGGAATGGATATTTCACTCGCAAAATAAGAAAGTGAATGCCATCTCACTAACTAGCTTTTCCTTATTCGTACATATTCATTTATTCAAAATAGGAAATTATGACATTCTCTAACAGTCTCAGTTCACAAAAACATATAAAATGATTAAAAAGTATGAAAGCACTTTAACTAGTGTACTTATATAAAAAATATAGCTATTGCTAGATTCATCTGCTGAAGAACAAAAAATTGTGAAGTCTAATAAGGATATGGTGGAAGAAATTAGGGATTTTCATAAATCTTTCTGGAATGGATTTATTTCATGCTTTGTTGCCTGGATTTGTGTATTATGCTCAGCTGGTTCAATTAATATCTCCTCTACAGTTTCTATTGAATATTCATAAAATTACTCACTATATAATTTACTGAAAAGAATGTGGAGTTAAGATTAATTTTGGAAAGGAACAGTCTGCAATTTTGATGTGTGCCTACTATCATTTATTTGAACTTTTAAAATCTCATATGCCTGACAGTTTAGAAAAAAAGTAAAATTATAAAAAAGCAGGCATTCCATTATATGCCTTTTAAAGGACCTGAAAGAAATTATGATCTGATTTTTGTAGCCTTTGGTCAACACTGAAGATTGTTTTAGTTAATAAATCATGAATTACAATTTATTGCAGAATGACTGGTTAAACTGGATTAACAACCATCAGCTACTGAAAATTTGGCCAAATGGGCTGGATCCTTCAATAAGATCATTTGATACATTTGAAGTGAAATTATATTTTGTTCTTGTCATTGTGACATCACAAAAATAGCAAGGTAAATGGACAGGTCCGGAGTCCATCAGCAGTTCCAGGAACAGGTTAGAACCCAAGAAGGACAGGTAGTAAAGTGTGTGTGTGTGTGTGTGTGTGTGTGTGTGTGTGTGTGTGTGTGTGTGTGTGTGTGTGTTTAGGTTGCATTTATACATTTATATTTGAATATGTTCCATTAGCATACATTTGTAGGTGGCCTAGTAGAAAGACTTAGATGACCTGGGCTCTAATCCTGGCTCTGTCAGTTGCCTGTTGTTGTGTGACCTTGAATAAGTCACTTAACCTTTCTGTGCCTCTGTTTTCTCATGTGTAAAATGAGGATTAAATTCCTGTTCCAACTCCTCCTTAGACTGATTCTCATGGGAAACATCTGGTTAACGCCTATCTACTTCATGGCTTGGAATAGTGCATGCCATGTTGTAAGCATTTAACAAAAACAATATGAATAATGATAATGATGATGATAAAATAATAATTTATTCGAATATCTGGGTGTGTGAGCATGTGTTACCATTTTCCACATAAAACTAGGTGCGGTCTTTGTTATCACATTCGTTCATTAGTGAAATTATCAGTCACATTGAACTTTTTTCCCCAACAGTAATAGAGGCTTTCTTATGATGAAAACAGGCTGAATACCTCTAGTTCCCAATGTCCACCTGTGCATGCTCCTCAGGGCTCATTTCTAGAGCTCCTTCTCTTTTCAACCAAAACAGACTCCCTTGAGAAGCTCATCGCCTCCCATGGTTTCAACTACCACCTCTTTGCAAATAACTTGGCATTATCCTTGAATCCTCCCTTTTTCTTAATGCCCCAATTCAGCCTGTCCCCAAATTTCATTAGTTCTTCCTCCAAAAGATTTACAGAATTCACCCCTTCCTTTCTACAGAAAGTGCCACCACGTTGGTTCATAACCCAGCCTATTTATCATATTACCCTTCACACTTAGCTCTGTGCCTCCAGACACTCCCATCTTCTGTCTAGTCTTCATTTTCTTTCATGGATCATTTTCCTAAAACAGCTTTCTCCCCACCTTTCCCCACTCTTATCCACAACAATCAGAAACTCCTGACCAATTCATACAATTATCTTTTCCTATGCACATACTATGTGCAGAGCACTGTAGTAAGCACTTGGGGTAGTACAATATGGCAGTAAACAGACACATCTCCTGCCCAAAACAAGCATACAGTCTGGAGGGGATGAGATCGACATTAATACAAAGTGCAATATATACATATGTTCTGTGGGGCTGGGAGCAGGGGAAGAACATAGGGAGTAAGTCAGGGTGACCCAGAAGGGAGTGGGAGAAGGTGGGGGCATTTTAGTCTTGGAAGGCCTCTTGGAGGAGATGTGACTTCAATAAGACTATGAAGTAGGAGAGAGCAATTGTCTACTGTGGGACAGGGACTGTGACTGATACAGTTATCCTGTAGCTATTCCAGAACTTGGCAAAGTACGTGGTTTATTGTAGCACCTAAAAAAGACCACACTTTGCAAATTCAGAACAGCACTATAGTCTGACCATAAGTCTTAAGAAAACAGAAGTTAAGTACCAATACTCAGAATACACCATGTAGAAACAATGGCTTCCTTCAGCAACCGGGAATCAATCAATCAATGGTATTTATTGAGTACTTATTGTGTGAAAAATATTGTACTAAGAGCTTGGCAGAGTACATTGCGAAAGATTTGGTAGATATGCTCCCTGCCCTAGTGAGCTGAGAGTCTAGAGGTCAGAACTAAATTCTGCTGCTACTTAGGCAGTATGTAATGCAGGAAGCAGCAATCATTCATTCACTCATATTTAATGAGTGCTTACTGTGAGCAAAGCACTGCCCTTTAAGTACTTGGGGGAATACAATATAAAAACAAACAGAAACATTCCTGCCCAAAACAAACTCAAAGTCTAGAGGGGGAGACAGACACTAATATAGATACATAAATTGCTGAATAAGTTACAGATATATACATACATGCTGTGGGGATGGGAGGGAGGATGAATGAAGCAGCAAGTAAGAGTGACATACAAGGGAATGTGATAGAAGGAGAGGAGGACGTAGGGAAGATTTCTTGGAGGAGATGAGACTTTAATAAGGCTTTGAAGTGGGGGAAGCAATTATCTGTCTAGTATGCAGACGGAGGGCATTTCAGGCCAGAGATGGGATGTGGACGAGAGGTCGGTGGCGAGTTAGATGAGATCCAGGTACAGTGAGAAGGTTAGCATTAAAGGAATGAAGTGTGTGGGCTGGATTGTAGTAGGAAAGTGGTGAGGTAATACTAATACTAATAATAATGATGGCATTTATTAAGCACTGACAACATGCAAAGCACTGTTCCAAGTGCTGGGGAGGTTACAAGGTGATCAGGTTGTCCCACGGGGGGCTCACAGTCTTAATCCCCATTTTACAGATGAGGTAACTGAGGCACAGAGAAGTTAAGTGACTTGCCCAAAGCCACACAGCTAATTGGTGGAGTTGGAATTTGAACCCATGACCTCTGACTCCAAAGCCCGTGCTCTTTCCACTGAGCCACGCTGCTCCTCTAAGGAGCAAGGTGATTAAGTGCTTTAAGCCAATGGCGAGGAGTTTTTGTTTGATATGAAGGTGGATGGGCAAGCAATGTCGTTTCTTGAGGAGTGGGGACACATGTTTTTAACGTTTTTAAGGGAAAATTATTCGGGCAGCAGAATCGAGTATAGACTGGAGTTGTAAGAGATAGGAGGCAGGGAGGTCAGTAAGGAGACTGATCAACGTGGGATAGGATAAGTGCTTGCATTAATGTGGTAGCAGTTTGGATGGAGAGGAAGGGGTGGAGTTTGGTGATTTTATGAACACAGAATTGACAGGATTTAGTGATGGCTTGAATATTTGTGTGGAACGAGAGAGCGGAGTCAAGGATGATGCCAAGGTTACAGGCTTGTGAGACAGGAAGGATGGTGGTGCTGTCAACAGTGATGGGAAATTGAGCTGGAGGACAGTGTTTGGGTGGGAAGATAAGAAGTTCAGTTTGAGCTGTATTAAGTTTGAGACGATGGGAGGATGTCCAAGTAGAGATATATTGAAGGCAGGAGGAAATGCGAAACTGCAGAGAGGGAGAGAGAGCAGGGCTGGAAATGCAGATTTGCATGGAATTCTGGATAGAGCACAGGCCTGGGAATCAGAAGGTCATGGGTTCTAATCCTGACTGCCACTTATCTGCTGTGTGACCTTAGGCAAGTCACTTCACTTCTCAGTGTCTGTTACCTCATCTGCAAAATGGGGATAGAGACTGTGAGTCCCAAATGGCACAGGGACTGTGTCCAGCCCAATTTGCTTTGTAGTCACCCCAGTGCTTAGTAAGTGCTTAACAAATGCCGCAATTATTTTTATTAATGTCTGAGTATATAGAGTATACTGAAGAAAATTAAGAGCCAAACTCAAGACATCTTTCAGCACCTCATGACTCAGCCAAATGTTCCTGTGCCCGTAAGGAAACTTACAGGAACTGATATCACAAAGTGCAAATCAGATTCAAGAACATAGTTACACATAGTAGAAGAGTACAGGAGTAAGTGGGAGAGATACAGGTCTACGTAGGATGCCATAGGACTAAGAACTTCTAGGTATCATTACAGGATTTTTGTGACCCTCCACGTGGCATCACAATATCTCTGAAGGGTGATGATGCCTCCAGCTCAGTTCAGACTGGACAACAGGATTTTTTGTGGGGAGGGTTGAGGGGTGTTTGTTAAGCTCTTACCATATGCTAGGCACTGCATTGAGCACTGGGGTAGATAGAAGGTATGGCATAGTGGATAAAGCACGGTCATGGGAGTCAGAAGGTCATGGGTTCTAATCCTGACTCCACCACTTGTCTGCTGTGTGACCTTGGGGCAGTCACTTTACTCCTCTCTGCCTCAGTTACCTCATCTGTAAAATGGGGATTGAGACTGTGAGCCCCAAATGGACCAGGGACTGTGTTCAACCCAATTTGCTCATATTCACCCCAACGCTTAGTACAGTGTCTAGCACATTGGAAGTGCTTAACAAATACCGTAATTATTATTGTGATTTTTAATCAGCTTGGGCACAGTTCATGTCCAACAGTGGGCTCACACTACACACTCTAAGAATTTCTTCGTAAGTCTGACTGCCCTGTGAAGCTCACTGAGCTTCTGAAACTGGTTCATAATGGTAAAACTGACTGTCATAGCTGGTAGTGGGGATTAAGACAGTGAGCCCCATGTGGGACATGAACTTTGTCCATCCTGGTTGCTACAGTGTTGTATTGTACTCTCCCAAGTGCTTAGTACAGTGCTCTGCACACAGAAAGCATTCAATAGGATTGACTGACTGATAGCTTGTATCTACCCCAGAGCTTAGTACGTCACCTGGAACACAGTAAGCACTTCAACTGATATCATAAAAAAAGTTATTAAGTCCAGTCCTTTTTGATTTACACTTTGGAGCAATGCCAGAAAATGTAATGAGAGATTAGGAAGTTGGTGACAGAAAACAATTTTGCTTGTGTGGAATTCTTTTTTTCAACTTTGAGCGTCATCTGAACTCCTAAAGGCAGACAAACAAAAACCGCAGGACACAGATAACTGTTCCCTAGACATCTACTTCCAAGAAGACATAAATGATTTTTAAACTGCTTAGCTGAGTCAGCCAATGGATATGAGTGTTAGGAGCTGAAAACATAATGTATCAGCCTGCATCAGGGGAGTCGTGCACCCAGCCAGAAGAACGACTCAGAAGACGGAGGAAGTTCGCCATATGCATCAAACTATGGGCACAATCTTAAAAATAAAAAGCAGCAGCTCCAGATTGGATAGAGCACAGCTATGGCAGTCAGAGGAATCTGGGTCCTAAACCCTGCTCTGCCACCTTGGGCTAGTCACTTCACTTCTCTATGCCTCAGTTACCTCATTTGTAAAATGGGGATTAAGACTGTGAGTCCCCTGTGGGGCTGTGTCCAACCTGATTAACTTGTATCTACCCCAGTGCTTAGTACAGTGCCTGGTACATGACAAGCACTTAACAAATACCACTTCAACTAAATATTTGGTTGGGTCCGCAGTGGGTGAATTACCCATTTGGCTCAGTAAAATTATGTAGGGACTATAGGGTCTAGGGCATTTCATCACTATGACTGCAAACCACTGGGAACTGGATCTTTTGGAACACTTTGGGAGAAGGCTGGCTCCACTGTGCATAAGAGGAAAGTCCTTTCCACTCCCAGGGTGGGCTAAAACTCTCCAAGGTAGAGGTCAGGAGAATTCTGTCAGTTTGGAGCTTTCTGCGTTGTGCTGTACCTGCCTGCCTATTCCCTGAGACCAGGCCAGATGTGATTTCATATGGTAAAGTCTTCCTGCATAAGCTAGATCTGGAGTATAAAAAGAAGCTTGGGTGAGATCTTCTGGGTGATTTCTAGGCTAAACCGTTTTTCCAGTCATTTCTGAAAACAAGCTTCCTGAGCGCTGCATGGTTGGGTCATTAAGGATTGGTTACTCTGGTCATCTGTCTGGCCCTTGCAGTTTTGAATTTTGGTGGTGTTAATCACTAATCTGTAAATCCAGACTTTGGAATTTTTTGGTTACAGGCATTCCCAATTTGCAGTATTGCTTAAATCCTACCTATGATCATTATTCGGTTGGGGAATCAGGATTGGTCATGTTTACAGTGGTCTTCACATAATTTTTAAGTGGTCCAGTCAGTATTTTTTAATTACATACTTTTCTTGGATGGCCTTAGATTCATGTCTTTTAGACTGTGAGCCCACTGTTGGGTAGGGACTGTCTCTATATGTTGCCAATTTGTACTTCCCAAGCGCTTAGTACAGTGCTCTGCACATAGTAAGCGCTCAATCAATACGATTGATGATGATGATGATGATGTCCCAGTAGACTCCAAACTCCTGGAGGAGTGTGAGTGTGTCTCCCAACACTCTCATATTGTACTCTCCCTAGCACCTAGTACAGTGCTCTGCACACAGTAAGCACTCAAAAAATACCATTAATTGATTGACTCATTGCTGACTGGACCTCGTTAAGTAAGGCTTATACAGTTTAACAGCGTCAGTTTCAATATACTGAGACAAAAAAATCTCTGACTCTAATGATGTGGTCATTTTAAGTGTAAGGGGGTCATTCACATAAAAACCCTTTGAATGTCCTGAGAAATATGCTGCAACCTGTATGCTGAGCTACTTGTTCAATTTAACTGCCTCAGCTGGAACACAACTGGCAGAATCAAACCACTAGCACTCTAAAATCAATTCTGTAATATCTGTAATTATATCTGCAATTTTATTCATTTATTTATTTGTACTGATGTTCTTCTCCCCCTGTCTAGACTATGAGCTCGTTGTGGGCAGGGATTGTCTCTCTTTATTGCTGTATTATACTTTCCCAAGCACTTCGTACAATATTCTGCACACAGTAAGCGCTCACTAAATACAATTGAGCGAATTCCTGCACACAGATTCCTGGACCCAAATTTCTTCATGATTGAACTGAGATTCTTCCTTTGTCCAAGATGGGAGACTCCATCATCTTAACTGAAGGTAGCAATAAAGAAATATCTAACTTCATCCCAGGTTCCTTCATTCAGTCATTTACTGAGAGCTTACTGTGTGCAGAACACTGCACTAAGCACTTGGGAGAGTACACTATAACAGTGCATTTCCTGCCCACAATGAGCTAGCAGTCTAGAGGTCAAAGGTCCACAAAACTGTTGGGGTGCCATCCTTCGATACTGTGCACCATAGACCTACTACTGAATTATCATCCAGCTCCTGGAATACTTTATCAGCTACATCTATTAACCAGCATTATTGGAGCAATATTCCTTGGAACATTTACCACCCCTTCTCCCCACCATCCAGTGTCAAACCAATCCATCAACTCTACCTTTAGCACATATATTTATTTACTTATACCCTCCCTCAATATTTTTCTGAGATGAGATGTGTGTGTGCATGTGTGTGTGTGTATGTGTGTGTTATTTCTCATTTGGGATGAATAAAACTTGAGAAATTGAGTTGTTAAAACAGATTATATATCTAGCAATGTCAAAATACAAGAAGGTAATGCAGAAATCCATATAGTAACTCTTCGAGAATTAACCCACCAACTGCCTTTAGTACTTGCCCATTTACTTATTCCATTCTTCAACACTTGGGAATGCATGTAGAATCAAATGCACAGTCAACTTATTAATTACAATGATCCTGTTGGCAATTATTTTTGGTCTGTCTTGTTAGCAATGAAGGATTTCTATAAATATTACCAGGATTCCCTTTTCTTGCTCACTATTATCTCGTAAAAATAGGCACCGTCAAAAGTTAAGTGCGTTTGCTTACCGAGACTAATTTTTTTTACATGCATTTGTACAGTTATCGTCATTTGTTTTCAAAGACACCACTGATGGTGGTAATCCAGCTATGAGTGGGTATGTGCCTGGAAAGGTCAATCTGGGATCCACAGTCTTGGTCACATTGTACACACCAAAAGCCTGCCCCTTGTTGTGCAGCCATGGTTGACATTTACATTGCCTGATATTGTTTTCTCTTTGGCACCCTTGCCTCTCATTTCTAACAAAATTTTTGGTCAAAGAGAGCTACTCCCTTCTTCATAGTAGGGTAACATGCAGATCTATTCTCAGCTCACTGTTACATTTAGACTGTGTCTGACCTGATTATCTTGTCCTCAGAACCTAGGGCAGCACATAGTGAGCACTTAATACCACTATTATTAAAAGACTCTTCCTCCCTTCAAGGCCCTACTGAGAGCTCACCTCATCCAGGAGGCCTTCCCAGACTGAGCCCCCTCCTTCCTCTCCCCTTCCTCCCCCTCTCCATCCCCCTGCCTTGCCTCCTTCCCTTCCCCACAGCACCTGTATATATGTGTATATGTTTGTACGTATTTATTACTTTATTTATTTATTTTACTTGTACATATTTATTCTATTTATTGTATTTTGTTAATATGTTTTGTTTTGTTCCTTGTCTCCCCCATCTAGACTGTGAACCCACTGTTGGGTAGGGACCATCTCTATATGTTGACAAGTAGTACTTCCCAACTGCTTAGTACAGTGCTCTGCACACAGTAAGTGCTCAATAAATACGACAATGAATGAATGAATGAAAAGATTCATACTTCAGCTAGGATGCAACAACATTTGAGGCTTTGTTTTACTGTGTGTGCCCTTATTTATGGTTTTTTTTTTCAGTATTTGTTAAGTGCTTACTATGTGCCAGTTACTGTATTAAGTCCTGGGATAGCTTTACAATATTTCCTTTGCTCTTCTTTTTTTTCAGTTTCCCAGTTTCAGCTCTCCATGCGTGATTATCTTACTATCATACATCCTCTCCACCTATCCTATGCAGAAGAGCTGTCTTGAGGTGAACATGGCTTCAATGTCAAGACACTGACAAACTTGCTCAGTGACTTTATTCTAGAGTTTTATTGATGATGATGATGATGATTATGGTATTTGTTAAGTTCTTACTATATCCAAAGCACTGTTCTAAGTGCTGAGTAGATACAAGGTAATCAGGCTGTCCCACGTGGGGCTAACAGTCTCAATCCCCATTTTACAGACGAGTAACTGAGGCACAGAGAAATTAAGTGATTTACCCAAGGTCACCCAGCAGACAAGTGATAGAGCCAGAATTAGAACCCATGACCTCTGACTCCCAAGCCTGTGCTCTTTCCACTAAGCCAGGCTGCTTCTCTGTTGACTATGATCCTGTCTAGGCACTTGAAAATTGTCTATAAAATCTCCAGAGATAATGGGAGAAGGACAAGAGGTGGCTTGGGAGGAGGATGAGGGGCCTTTATAGCCCTCTTGCTTAGAGCCTACACGACTTTTATTATTATTATTATTATTATTAACAATAATAATATCGCATTTATGAAGTGCTTACTATGTTCCAGGCACTGTCCTAAGTGCTGGGGTGTATACAAGTAAATGGTGTTGGACACAGTCCCTGTCCCACATGGAGCTCACAGTCTCAATCCCCATTTTATAGATGAGGGAACTGAGGCCCAGAGAAGGAAAGTGCCTTGCCCAGGGTCACCCAGCAGGCTAGTGGCAAAGACAGGATTAGAACCCATGACCTCCTGACTCCCAGGACTGTGCTTTATCCACTATGCCATGCTGCTTCTCTAGGTTTATCCTGTGTGTAACCAAGTGCCTTGAAAGGGCCAATACACTTCTAAACAGCTTGATTTTCTGAAGAAGGCTCTCACCTCAAAATGTTACGTGAAAATTCAGCAAGTTTCTCAGAAGGCTCACCAACCCACCACTTGAGATTCCCACACGGGTCACAAAAGTGTTGTTGGATGACTCCCTAATCACACAGCAGTAGCGGTTCTGTTCTACTTGAGCGACGTTTCAGGGGCTGAGGTGGGGGAATGAGTGGGGGATCGAAGACACAGCTAAGGGATTCTGGTTCCGATCATATGCCCGACAGCTGGTTACAGACTTTTATGGAAGCAATTTTGAGACTATAGACATTTGGAATGGTAAATATTCTTCATTTTGCCTCTCTAGAGAAGCAAGAGAAAAATAAATTCCTACCAATATGTTTTTTTCTAGAACAAACTCATTAAATTTGAGAGAATGCTTTGGAATGATACCAATTATCAACATCATTAAAATAATCTTTTTCAACTATGAGAAAAGCAAAAAGATCACTGACTGACATGAATGAAAAACATGCTTTTATTGTACAAGGTAGAATTTAACTTTCAGTAATATTGAAGAAGATTATAATGACTAAGCAAAATATTGATGCAAATAGTCACATAAGCATTAAGTACAGTGCTCTGCATGCAGTAAGTACTTAATAAATATGATTGAATAAATATTATTTGGTTTTAGGTAAGTTCTAGAGACACTACTCTTTTGAAAATACTTGGAAAGTGAATTCCCCAAATGACTGAATTATGCTCAGACTTGCCTCTTTTGTTTCTCTTTGGATAATCTGTTTCTCATAAAGAGCCAGTTAGGTGCACTGAGGACTTCCCTATAAAACAAAGATGAAATGATTTGACTTTTATCAAAACAATGGTCCTCTTCAAACTTTAGCATTTGAATGTACACCAGTGAGTTATGTTTAGTTCCTCCTAATTATGTTGCCCAAAATAGCTCCATAATAGCAGCTTTGGTTGTCACGGATAAGGTTGCTTGTACATCTGCCTGCAACTGGTTATGTTATAATTAATCTGTTCCATGAAAATTCAAAGAACTGCATGTGGTTGTAGACTGACTGTGGCTCTTGCAACTGGCTGAACATCAATAACTACTTCCCTTGGGTGTTTGGATTTAATTATGTGCGCTCCCTGTCTCTAAACTTTTAATACACTGTGATTTTTGGAATGGGTTACTACACCTGTCTTAAAGTCCTAATTTCTCAGAGGAAGCACTGCCGATTTACTTCCCTAATTTAAGTTATGGAAGCTGAAATCTATCAATCCATCAGTGATATTTATTGAGCACTTACTGTGTACTGTGCTAAGCACTTGGGAGTACAAATTAGTAGACATGTTCCCTGCCCACAGAGAACTATGAACTATGAAGTACAGACTGGAGTGGGGAGAGACAGGAGGCAGGGAGGTCAGCAAGGAAGCTGGCACAGTAATCAAGGCTAGATAGGATAAATGCTTGGATGAACATGGTAGCAGTTTGGATGGGAAGAAAGGGTAGATTTTAGCTATTTGTTAAGGTTGACCTGTCAGGATTTAACAGTAGACTGAATATGCAAACTGAATGAAAAAGAGGACTCAAGGATAACACCAAGGTTACAGGCTTGTAAGACAGATAGGGTGGTGGTACTATCTATAGTGATAGAAAAGTCATGGGAAGGATAAGATTTGGGCAGGATGATAAGGGGTTCTGTTTTGGTCATGTTAAGTTTGAGGTGATGGCAAGACATCCATGTAGAGATGTCTTGAAGGCAGGATGAAATGCAAGACTGCAGAGAGGGAGGGAGATCAGAGCTGGAGATGTAGATTAGGGGGTCAACTACACAAAGGTGGTAGTTGAAGCCAAGGGAGTGGGTATAGATGGATAATAGCAGGGGACCCAGAACACCCACATTTAGAGGATATGAGGCAGAGGTGTCCCAGGGTAACCCTGGGGTACTGACCATCTCAAGGTCAAAAGCTATCTCGTGACCACCTGAGTCAGCAGGTGGAACTCGGAAGTGAGGGTGGGATACTGCCCCCACAACTAAATCTCCTAGATTGACAGCCCAAGCCGGGAATACAGACGGTGTCCCTCGCCCCCGTGCCAATCAAATTAGGTATGGAGGAGGGAGGAGGGCAGAGATTGGATAGACTGAGGCCGGAAGCTGGAATGGCCTAGGAGCACAGGTGAGAAATACCTGTCACCTCTGAACTTCGGGGCCAGAACACCAAGACACACAGCTGCAGGAGGAGCGGCCACTGCAGCAGCAGCCCATGTGTCTTTCTCTGCCCAAAAGGCTAGATGCCCGCTCTGCAACCAGAACCAACATAAGGAGGCAAGAGCCGCGGGATGGGTGAGTGTCTTGTGGGTGGGACCCAGGTGCTTTGCTGAGGATGGAGATCATAAGTGGATTCCTCCCATGTAGGGAGAGTACAAGGTGAGAGTTAGCTGCCACCATGCACGTGGGTAATGGAATGGATTCTTCCCATGTGGGAAAGTAAGTGGATTTGTCCCAAGTGGGAAGTGCACATGGGTGAGAGCTAGCCGCCTCACCCACATGCAATTAACATATGATTGTGTTCCTCCCATTAGAGAAGCTAGAATATTGCTAATTGATTACACGGGCTTTGGAGTCAGAGGTCATGGGTTCAAATCCTGGCTCCGCCACATGTCTGCTGTGTGACCTTGGGCAAGTCGCTTAACTTCTTTGAGCCTCAGTTACCTCATCTGTAAAATGGGGATTAAGACTGTGAGCCCCACGTGGGACAACCTGATCACCTTGTATCCCCCCCAGCGCTTAGAACAGTGCTTTGCACATAGTAAGTGCTTAACAAATGCCATCATCATTATTATTCCTCCTGAAAGGGAAGCTCAATCCATTGCACCTAAACAACTAAATAATTCAATTTGCCTCACGGAATAAATTTTATATAAAACTCAGGCTTTCCATCCCTGGCCTCTCTCTCTCGCCTCGCTGATCACTGAACGAACCCGTCCCCGGACAACAGGTGACAGGAGGACACCATGAGACAGAGAATGAGTGGCCAGAGAGATAGGAGGAGACCTAGGAGAAGACAGTGCCCATGAAGAAAGGTTTGAATAATGTTTCCAGGAGAAGACAATGGTCAAAGGTGTCAAAGGCACTGTTTTGTTGTTTTGTTCTCTGTCTCCCCCTTCTAGACTGTGAGCCCACTGTTGGGTAGGGACCGTCTCTATATGTTGCAAACTTGTACTTCCCAAGTGTTTAGTACAGTGCTCTGCACACAGTAAGCACTCAATAAATATGATTGAATGAATGAATGAAAGGCAGCTGAGAGGTTGAAGAGGATTAGGATGGAGCAGAGTCCATTGTATATGGCCAGAAGGAGATCATTTTAGACCTTTGAAGGGGGGTTTCTGTAGAGTGAAGGGGACAGAAGACAGATTGTAGGGGGTCAAGGAGAGAATTGGAGGAGGAACTTAAGATAGTGGGTGTAGACAACTCACTAAAAAAGATTGGAGAAGAATGCTAGGAAGGAGATGGGGCATTAACTGGAGAGAGCTGTGGGGTCATGGGTGTTTTTTTTTTAGGATGGGAAGACATAAGCAAGTTTGAAAGCATTGGGGAAGAAGCCATTGGATATCAAACCATTGAAAATGTTGGTCAGTGAGGGAAGAAGGAAGGGGGCAAGTGGTTTGACAAGGCGCAGAGTGATAGGGTCAGATGTGCAGGTGAAGGGGGTGAATTTTGAGGAAGGCAGGAGATCTCCTCTTGAGGTACTGCTGGGAAGGATGGGAGAGTTGAAGCAGGGGTGAGAGGAAAGAGGGACTGGAGAGAAGCAGTGGATATTTTAGGGAGATCACACTTGACCGTTTCATTTTTATCAATAGGCAGTCAGGTCACTAAGGGCAGGGGATGGGGAGATGGGGAAACAGGGGGTTTGATGAGGGAGTTAAACATCTCAAACAACTGGAGGGGCCAATGGACATATAAGGATGGAGAAATATTCTTGTCAGGCAAAGAAGTGTGATCCCCCAAATAGCCATTTGCCATTAGTGCCTTCACAGTTTGCCAACTGATGTAGAGGCCCTTTGTCCCATTGTAGATGGTCCCAGACCCTGGAAAGCATCCAGGTCTAGCGGAAAGATCATGGGCCCATGAGTCAGGAAATCTGGGTTTGAATTTCAACTCTGGCCCTTGCTTACTGTGTCACCTAAGGCAAGTCAATTAGCTTCTCTGTGTCTCATCCGTAAAATATGGATGCAAAACCTGTTCCTCCTTTGACTTGGGCTGTGACCCCAAGTGGGACAGGGACTGGCTCTGATCTGATTGAATTTTATCTATCCCAGTGCTCTGCCCAGTGTTTGGCACGTACTAAGTGCTTAAGTAATGCTCCCATTTTTGTTGGACTGAATCTTATTGAATCTGTCCCCCAACATTTCCCACTCTGCATCCTCATTGTTTAAATACCAAAACCAACCCAAATTTACTTCACAATCACAATTACATAATAACAATTTTGGTTTTTATTAAGCACATATTCTTATTAAGCACTGTATTAGTGCTGGAGTGGAAACAAGCAAATCGGGTTGGACACAGTCCCTATTCCAAATGGGGGTCACAATCATTCCCCATTTAACAGCTGAGGTAACTGAGGCATAGAGAAGTGAACTGACTTGCCCAAGGTCACACAGCATTCAAGTGGCAGAGTAGAATTAGAACCCAGATCCTTCTGACTTAGGCCCATGCTCTATCCACTAGGCCACACTGTTTCTCTACATCCTGCACCTTCATTCCTGGAGATGGTCAGGCCTGGGTTTTTCTCCCAGAGTCACAGTCTAAGATGAATAGGCTCTCATCCTTGCCCAAAGGCCTCTGGACATGATGGAGTATTCAAATTCCTGATGGCTCCCAGCAATCTGTCAATATACTCCTCTTGGTTCTCTAGACCCCTCCAAGTGTTACCAGGGTTTTTTTTTCTGGAAGTCTGTGTACACTTTCAGGGTTTTAACTCTCAGGTTCCAGCTCATCAAATATCCATTTTATCTCCTAAATCAATCAATCGTATTTATTGAGCGCTTACTGTGTGCAGAGCACCGTACTAAGTGCTTGGGAAGTACAAGTTGGCAACATATCATCATCAATCGTATTTATTGAGCACTTACTATGTGCAGAGCACTGTACTAAGTGCTTGGGAAGTACAAATTGGCAACATATAGAGACAGTCCCTACCCAACAGTGGGCTCACAGTCTAAAAGTGGGCTCAAAGGGCAAATGGTCTTCTTCTTCAAGCCCACCCACACACAGCCAGGATTGGGTTGAGTGTCAGGAATGTTTTGGGAGAGGACTGTTTTCCACCCCCAGTCCACCCCTCAGCCCTCTGATGTACCTGGAACCCTTTCCCTCTTCATGTCCAACAGATTATTACTTTTACTCTCCCCCTACTTTATACGATGTAATAGACTGTACTTCCCAAGTGCTTAGTACAGTGCTCTGCACACAGTAAGAGCTCAATAAATACGATTGAAAGAATGAATATCAGACATTCCCTGCTCATAACAAGCTTACTGTCTAGAGGGGGAGACAGATATTAATATAAATAACTAAATGAATAATTTGCAATCATATTGCAATAATAAGTGCTGTGGGGCTGGGAACGAAATGTTCAGGACATGTCACCCTCCTGCATCAAAAATCTCCCATGGTTGCCTATCCACCCCAGTTTCAAACAAAAACTCCTCGTCATTGGCTTTAAAGCACTCCATACCTTGCCCTCTACTCTCTCACCTAAGTTCTCTTTTTCTACAACCCAGTCACACACTTTGATCCTCTAATGCTAACATTCTCACTGTGCCTTGTTCTCTACTGTCTCACCGCCAACCCCTGGCCCATGCCCTGCTGCTAGCCTGGAATGCCCTCCCTCCTCAAATTCGCCAGATAATTACTCTCCCCCACCCAAAGCCTTAGTGAAAGCACATCTCCTCCAAGAAACCTGCTCAGAATAAGCTCCACTTTTCCCAATCTCCCATGTCCTTCTGCGTCGCCCTGCCTTTCTCCCTTTGCTCTCCCCTCAGCCTCACAGGACTTTTGTATATATCTGTAATTTAGTTTATTTGTATTGATGTCTATTTGTATTGATGTCTGTCTCTCCCCATCCCTAGACTGTGAGCTTGCTGTAGGCTGGCATTGTCACTATTTATCATTGTATTGTACTTTCCCAAGTGCTTAGTGCAGTGCTCTGCACACAGTAACCGCTTAATAAATTCGACAATAACTGTATGCTGTGGGGCTAGGGTAGTGCTTGTTAACTGTCAGGATTGGGAGTGGCAGAGGGGACTCTATCCAGATGTCCTTTGGGTGGCTTTTGGTGAGGGTGGAGAAGGGGAGGAGGCATCTACCTCCGCAGAAGCCCCTGCTTAGCCTAAGGGCAGGAAATGTGACCAGACTATAAACTCTCCACATAGCAAACGCTCAGTAAATACGACTGAACGAATGAATGCAGAAATCACATCTTCCAACTCCCTTATACTGTACTTCCCCAAGCACTTAGTACAGTGCTCTGCACAAAGTAAGTTCTCAATAAATAGCATTGATTGATTGAATAGAGTTTACAAGGGAGGGGGAGAACTGAATCCAGTCATACGTGCGAGTAGCATTCATAGAAGGCATGGGCCATGAAAGTAGGGGGCTTCTGAGGCTGCAAGTTGTAGGGTTCCCCTAGTCAGTCAGTGGTATTCATTGAGTACTAACTGTGTGCAGAGCACTATACTAAGCATTTGGGAGAGTATAATTTAACAATAAACCTACATTCCCTGACCACAACTAGCTTACAGTCTAGAGGGGGCAATGGGGCTCCAGCTCCTAGAACCCCTGTGTTAAATTGGACCTGCCTACAGGTAAGAAAAATTATTCTGTACATCTTATTTTTTAGGGCATTTGTTAAGCGCTTACTATGTATCAAACATTGTTCTAAGCATTGGGCAGAAAGAAGCCAAATACAGTCCCTAGCCCACATAGGGCTTACAAGCTAAGTAAATGCCTGTCTCCTTGACATACCCAATTCTCTAGGCCTTTTCCATCACTTCCATGATGGCTTCATCAATGCATTAAATAATAATTATTATTATTATTATGGTATTTTTTAAGCACTTACTTTGTGCCTAACACTGTTCTAAGCACTGGGGTAGATACAGGGTAATCAGGTTGTCTCAAGTGGCTTACGCTTTTAATCCCTATTTTACAGATGAGGTAACTGAGGCTCAGAAAAGTTAAGCGACTTGCCCAAGGTCACACAGCAGACAAATGGCGGAGCTGGGATTAGAACCCATGTCCTCTGACTCCCAAGCCTGTGCTCTTTCCACTGAGCCACGCTGCTTCTAATACATTGATCCACTGATGCTTATTATTCATATGTCCTTTGAATTCTGTATATTTGCCAATTTATATCTGCTTGTCTTCTCCAATTGGCTGAAAATTTGTTGAGGACCACAGTTTCATCTTATTATTCTTCTGTTTTTCATCCAGCTCTAATACAGTGTTCTGCTCTTGGGTGATGCTCAAGCATTACCGATATTGATGGTGGTGGCATAATCCCCGATTTATCTCCCTTCATCACAGGGTAGTTGTGAGAATTGAAATGAAGTAAGTAATGTGACAGCACTTTGGTAACAAAAGTGCTATAGCAAACCAAGGTATTATTATTCCTCCCCTCTAGAGTGTAAGCTCAAGGTGGGCAGGGAATGTGTCTGTTTATTCTTTTATTGTACTCTTCCAAGTGCTTAGTACAGTGCTGTGCACACAGTAAGCCCCCAATAAATACTACTTAATTGAATTGAATACAATTGAAAAGGAACCCAGGGAGGAGACAGTGGAAAATGCATGCAATGTTATTAACTATTGATATTTTTCTACAGTTGAACTGTTGGAAAAATCATTAATCTGAGCTCTGAGGTCACTTTCTGAACAAAAACCACCAAATCATTTTAATCATTGAACTATTAATAAGGAATTGCAGAGAAGAGGAATTTTGGGAACTCTGATTTAATTGATACCCTGGGTATATTTATGGATTTCATGTATGAATGCAAATAAGTGTGTTAACTATTCTTCCAGAATAACTTCTACACTTCCAAGAACAATTACTGAAAAATCTATCGGAGTGAAATTACCTTCTGTTGGCCAATTGTCAAATTCTCAGAGCTTAATTAATTCTTCTCTTAGTTAGGATACAATTATATTTTCCTGGGAATTTCTATAAGGGACTCAGTGAACTAAAAGGCCTTTTAAAAGTCCTGGGACTTAAACCTCGAATATTGTCATTTATTTAGTTGATAACAGCAGGTGGCCTTTTTCATGTCAATCTGTGTTTTTTCCCCCCAAAATAAGAATTTTCAAGAGTTTTATAAGGAACAAGTGAATGACTGTATGGAAAATGCATGCAATGTTATTAACTATTCATATTTTTCTACAGTTGAACTGTTGGAAAAATCATTAATTTGTTTAATTTGTTTAATTCCCAAAATTCATCATTTTCTTGCAGCACTAGATTAAGAACCAGGAGGAATGTTTTCTTATCCTGTATTTACCGCTGTAGGAATTTAGGAAAATGACTAATGACTAGCACTGACCCTTACTCCCAGAGCTAAATAAAATTGATAAAGATAATGAATCCACAAATGAGAATCAAATACATTTAACAATGTATATAGGAAGGATTTCACTTATCTCAATTGCAAGATCTTATGCATTTGCAGGAAACGTACTTAGAATTCTTAGGAACATATTTCCTCAATAATGAAAAGCCTTAGTCTTTCTAGTGTAAATATTTTGTTTTCCTTTATCTGTTGGTCTTTTGGCAAAAGCGAACAGATCTGGAAGCAAATTTTCCTGTGTTATTCTAACAACTAGAAAAGGTCACAACAGTAGACAATTTTAACCTATTTCACAGCCAGAAAATGTGTCTTGTTAATGGGGATGGACAGTCGGGATGTTGGGATAGGGGAGGCAGTAAAGCGTAGGGGAAAAGTGTCAGCATGGAGCCCCGGGTTCGAATCCCAGCTCAGCCATCAGCTTGGTGAGTGACCCTGGGGAAGTCACTGAGCCTCTCTGCACCTCAATTTCCTCTTTTGAGAAGAAGCATGGCCTAGTGGATAGAGCACAGGCCGGGGAGTTGGAAGGACCTGGGTTCAGATCCCAGCTCCCCTATTTGTTTACTTGTGACCTTGGTCAAGTCACTTCACTTCTCTGTGCCACACTTCTCTGTGCCTCTGTACATCTGAAAATGTACAGATACATTTTCCTTTATCTGTAAAATGGAGATTAAGACTTTGAGCCCCATGTAGAAAAGGAACTGGGTCCAACTCAATTTGCTTGCATCCACTCCAGTGCATAGTACCATGCCTGGCACATAGTAAGCACTTTAATACCACCATTACTGTCTTCTCTATGACCTTAGGCAAGTCACCTAACCTCTCCATGCCTCAGTTATCTCATCTGTGAAATAGGAATTAAGAGTATGAGCCCCATGTGGGACAGGGACTGTGTACAAACTGATTTGCCTGTATCCAACCCTGAGTTCAGTACAGTGCCTGGGACATAGGAAGTGCTTAACAAAAAATACCACAATTATCATTATTATTATTATTATTACAATAAAGCCTGTCCTACACCTATTCCACAGGGTTGCTTTGAGGGCAACAGTGAGAAAAGTAAGTCCTTGGGATAAAAGTGCTACATAAAAGCCAAATGAGAATCAAATTTCACTGTATAGAAGTGAAAGAGAGTGAATGGGAAATAAATAGTGAAACATCAGCTGTACTTCTATATAATTGCCATTCAAGTATTAATTCCATCAATCCATGTGCTTCATTTAAAGCCATACACAAGACATTACAGGGCCAATTATTTGCTACCATGGTAAATACAAAGAGAAACACCTGCTGTCAATCAGTAATTCCAACATTTAATTATTACCTCAATGATCTTCATACCAACAATGAATTACATAGCAATGAATGTTTACCCTGAAAAGGTCAAGTGCCCACCCTTAGAAATCACATTCTATTCTAGAAAAGGATAATATAATCCTCACATTAACGAACATCTCTCAAACACAATGTCCCTATACTGATAGTTGATTATTATACTAAAATCTTTTCATTATTAAATAATACAATGGCATGAATGTTGCCAACTTGTACTTTGCAAGTGCTTAGTACAGTGCTCTGCACAAAGTAAGCACTCAACATGATTGAATGAATGAATATAGCCGAATGACTTGTATCACTGTATTTCATTACTTCCCCAAATTGTATATTTCTATCAGTGCAACTTTTTTCCCTGTATTGAAACCCATACTAAAGTTGCATCTCATACCTGTATATATGTATATATTTATTACTTTACTTATTTATTTATTTTACTT
Organism: Tachyglossus aculeatus; assembly: GCF_015852505.1. Classification (NCBI taxonomy): domain Eukaryota; kingdom Metazoa; phylum Chordata; class Mammalia; order Monotremata; family Tachyglossidae; genus Tachyglossus; species Tachyglossus aculeatus. Next base: position 27,678,424 of record NC_052079.1, on the reverse strand, counting down.
GTACATATTTATTCTATTTATTTTATTTTGTTAATGTTTTGTTGTCTGTCTCCCCCTTCTAGACTGTGAGCCCGCTGTTGGGTAGGGACCATCTCTATATGTTGCCAACTTGTACTTCCCAAGCGCTTAGTACAGTGCTCTGCACTCAGTAAGTGCTCAATAAATGCGATGGAATGAATGAATGAATCACATCCAAAAGCTCTTCCCCGAGTAAGTCCTCACTTTCCTCTCTTTAGCTCTCTCTTCTGCATCACCTAAACACTTTGGTCCATTCCCCTTACGTACTTTGATATTCGCCCATCTACAGCACCACAGCAATTATGTACCTATCCATGTAAATCCACCCTTTCCTTTCCATCCAAACTGTTGCCATGTTAATACAATCACTCATCCTATCTCCCTGGATTACTGCATCATCCTCTTGTCTCTATCCACTCCAGTCCATACTTCACTCTGCTGCCCGGATCATTTTTCTACAAAAACTTTTGGAGATGTCACCCCATTCCTCAAAAACCTCCAGTGGCTGCCCACTCACCTCTACATCAAAAAACCTCTCACAGTTGGCTTTAAAGAACTCAATCACCTTGCCCACTCCTACTTCACCTTGCTATTCTCCTATTACAACCCAGCCCACACAATTCACTCCTCTAGTGCAAATCTTCTCACTGTGCCTCTATCTTTCCACCGACCCATCGCCCAGCATCCTGTCTCTGGCCTGGAATGCTCTCCCTCCTCAAATCTAACAAATACTCTCCAGCTTTTCAAAGCCATATTGAAGGCACGTCTCTGTCAAGAAGCCTTCCCTAAATAAACCCACCTTTCTTCTTCCACTCCCTTATGTGTTGCACTGACTTGCTCCCTTTGTTCATCCCCCCTCTCAGTCCCATAGCTCTGATATACATATCTGTAATTTATTTATATTGACGTCTGTCTTCCCCCATTTAGACTGTAAGCTAATTGTGTGCAGGGAATGTGTCTGTTTATTGTTGTATTGCACTCTCCCAAGTGCTTAGTACAGTGTTCTGCAGAGTAAGCTCTCAATAAGTATGATTGAATTAATAAATGAACCAATCAAGAAATAAGAAATTTATTTTAATGTCTCTCCATGCTTCTAGTCTGAAAGCTCCTTGGGGGCAAGGATCACATCTACCTACTCCTTTAAAATAAAAAAAAAATGGTATATGTTAAATAATTACTATATACCAGGCACTGTACTAAGTGTTAGGGTAGATACAAGTTAATAAGGTTGGACATAATCCATGTCCCATGTGGGGCTCATAGTCTTAATCCCTGTTTTATCGGTTAGGTCATTGAGGCAGAGAGAAGTGGAGTGGCTTACCCAATGTCAAACTGCAGGAAAGTAATGGAGCAACAATTAGCACCTAAGTCCTCTTACTCCCCCGTCTCAAGCTACTCACACTGGGCCAAGCTTCCACTTCTTTGTATTGTATTCTCTCAAGAGTTTAGTACAGTGTTCTACCTGCAGTAAGCAATAATATTAATAATTCTGATATTTGTCAAGTGCTTACTATGTACTAAGTGCTGGTGCGGATACAAGGTAATCAGGTTGGGCATAGTCCCTGTCCCACAGGAGACTCACCCTCTTAACGCCCATTTTACAGATGAGGTTACTGAGGCACAGAGAATGAAGTGACTTGCCCAAGGTCACACAGCAGACATATGGCAGAGCTTGGATTAGAACCCATGTCCCCTGGCACCCATGCCCATGCTCCTTCATCTAGACCATGCACTTAGTAAAAGCCACACTGATTGATTAACTATCAAAGACTGATTGCCATCTTCTTGTATAAAAAGAGACAACTATTTGGCATATGTTCTGTGGGTTTCAGCATAAAGAGCAAAAGGACTTCTTGACTGGCAAGAGATAAACATACTGAAATAATTAAAATTGAGGCAAATCCATTTCTGCATTGAAAATGCATCCAAGGTAGCGTAAGACTGAGAAACAGTGTTGCCTAGTGGAAAGAGCACGATCCTGGGAATCAGAGGCCCTTGGTTCTAATCCTGACTCTCAATCATTTGCTGTGTGACCTTGGGAAAGTCACTTAACTTCTCTGTGCCTCAGTTACTTCCTTTGTAAAGTGGGGATCACATCTTCCCTTTTTTTAATGGTATTTATGAAGCGCTGGGGTGGAAAAAAGCTAATCAGGTTGGACACAGTGCCTGTTCCACATGGGACTCACCATCTCAATCCACATTTTACAGGTGAGGTAACTGAGGAATAGCAAAGTTAAGTGACTTGTCCAAGGTCACACAGCAGACTAATGATCGAGTGGGATTCAAACCCAGGTCCTTCTGAATGCCAGGCCAGTGCTGTAGGCCATGTTGCTTCTCCTCCCTCCATCTTAGACTATGAGCCCCATGTGGGCAAGGGACTGTGTCCAATCTAAGAAACTTGTATCTACCCCAGAGTTTACAACAGTGCTTGACACATACATAATAGGCGCTTAAAAATAACATAAAAAGTGGTTTGTCTGTTCATCACTTTGGATTTAACTACATCTCACTCTTGTATCTCTTATTTCTGACTGATCATGGATTTATCCTTGAAAGGAACTTCCTCCTGAAGTGCACTAAACCACATCCCTTTTATCCTTCATTTTTTTTTTCTTTTTTCAGATCACAAAGAGAAACTCTTATAGAACAAGGCCAATTAAACATTCCATTTTAGCTGGGAAAGTCCTGGATTTTTGTAGGCACACACCACCTTTTAAAAGTGTATATTTGGCAACTATTCACTCTTCAAAAGCTTCCTCTGTTTTTCATTTGTTAGGTACTGGGTCAAAGCCAGCCACTTGGGTAAGAAAAGCGTGCTTTCAAATCCTCCAAACAAGCCTAGTTGAAAGCTGGCAAGGAAAATTTAGAGAAGAAAAGACAAAAAACTCAAAAAAAACCCTCATGAACCAGAAGGCTGAGAAGCAGCATGGCTGAGTAGAAAGAGCACGAGCCCGGGAAGCAGAGGGCCTGGCTTCTAATCCTAGTTCTCCAGTTCTGACCTTGAGCAACTTTCTTATTATAGTATTTGTGAAGCGCTTACTATGCGTTAGCCACTGTACTAAGGACTGGGGTGGGTACAAGTTAATCAGGTTGGACACAGTCCCAGTTTCTCATAGGACTCACAATCCTAACCCCCACTTTACAGATAATTTAATAGAGCACAGGGAAGTTAAGTGACTTACCCAAGGTCACATAGCAGACAAGTGGCAGAGCAGAGAACTCATTTGACTCCCAGGCATGTGCTCTATCTATTAAGCCATGCCGCTTCTCTGTGCTTCAGTTATCTCATTTGTAAAATGGTGATTAAGACTGTAAGCCCTATGTGAGACATGGACTGTATTCAGCTGATTAGTTTTTATCTCCCCCAGCACTGAGAACAGTGCCCGAAACAGAGCAGACCTTTAGTAAACACCATTAAATAGAGAAAAGAAGAGAAAAGAAAAGCAGCATCTGGTTTGCCTCTATTTTCCAGAGGCCATTGGGATTTCTAGGAGGAGCTTGCCCAGTCTTCCAGGAGTGGAAAACTACATCTTTGCCTGAGGCAGAGAATGGGCCTAGCTTTGTTTTCACAAGGGATTTGCTTAGAAAAAAAAGCGTCTCTGCTGTCTCCATGCCCCCCGCTTTTGTTTTCTGGGAAAATATTGGTTCATTCATTCATTGAATCATATTTATTAAGCACTTACTGTGTGCAGAGCACTGAACTAAGTGCTTGGGAAAGTACAATACTCCCACTGGACTCTGATACACAGAGTTTCCTCTCTCTACATAACCAATGGCTGGTGTAAAATAGGTCAGAATCATACAGAGTGATTTCCGAGAGTGATTTAGGGGATTTATTATTCTATCCTGTTCCTCAATAGGATGAAAGTGCTCATTTGTTTTGCAGGCCTTAATCCGCATACATGGCGAACGGCTTTGGCAAACAAGCCATCCATCCCTGAAGATGTACCTTTCCATCGCATTAGTTTAAAACCTCCTTTTTGCTACTTTTCCAACTGCATCTTTGATTAAAATAATTGTCAGCTAATATGCTACCCTTCTTACTTTAACACTCAAACCTACCTTTCCTGTAATTAATTTTTATGCTTGTGTTCCCCATTGGATCATAAGTTCTTTTAGAGCAGGGGCTGTGTCTACCAACTCTCTCATACGCTATCAAGCGCTTAGTACAGCGTTCTTACTGAAATAAGCCTTCAATAAATGGCATTGGTTGGTTGGTTGATTTTTATTTTTAATCGGAGTCTCACAGCTCTGCAAAAGAATTTACCCAGAGTGTTATTTGGTCCAGGAGAAAATTGCCCATCTCCTCTACTCTTTTTGAGTTTGCTGAAAGTGGAAAGACTGTTCTTTTTGGTTTTTTGTTAGTATAAGCAAGAAGTCTCAGTCTCAGAAATGTCCTTAGTCAAACATCATTTCCTTCCCCATCAAGTCATAAAACCTTGCCAATTTTAAGTCTCCCTTCTCACATATCTGCTCTCTTCCCCTACTCCCCAGCTTATGCCCTTCAGAGCACCCAAGCTATGTCACCTTGACTCTCCCAACACTGACCCCCTACTCACACTCTGCTCCCTGCTTGGAACTCACTTCCACTCAGAATCCCACCAGACTTTAGTTTTCTAATTCTTCAAAGCTTATCTGAAAGCCCATACCCTCTAGGAGGACTTTTCTACTTAATCTCCAACATTCCCAGCTATGATAACCCAAAAGCTCTCGTTAGTAGTGTTTTCCACTTATTTTTTCTTCAGTTCCACTCTCCAGACTCCTGTTTCTAGTAGTTATAGCTTTGCTCTAACTCCTTTTCCTACATTTTAAAATCGAATTTGTGTATGCCTAGCTTCCCCAATAGATATTCAGCTTCTCGAGGACATGGCTCAATTAATGGCATTAATGGTGATGCAGGAAGGAGAGTGATCTGGGTTTAGATCCAGGTATTTCCAATGTTATTCCATCTCTCCACCCAATTCACCTCTGTCACCCCAACTTTTTTCACTTATTCAATCTTATTTATTGAGTGCTTACTGTGTGCACAGCCCTGTGCTAAGTGCTTAGGAGAGTACAGTATAACAATAAACAGACACATTCCCTACCTAAAATGAGCTTACAGTCGAAAAGGGGAGACGGACATTAATATGAATAAATTGCAATGCATCTTATATTACTAAATACAGGTTGGAAGCAAATGTAACAACAAATATCAACCTGAATACTAAACAAAAAGGGGATAGAAAGGTATCTTCATTTATCAGATTTTTGGAATGGCTTTGTAAAGGTCTACCAGGGTTTCTATTAGACCTAATGCACACTTATTATGAAGCTATGACAATGATTAGAATACTAAACACTGCCTTAGAACCAGTTCCACATTCACCTCCACCTTTGCTCTGATACCTCTGAGATTCAGAGATGTCATACAGAGGTATTTTTTTCAATTGTATTTGTTAAAGCCCTTATGTGTCAAGCACTGTTCTAAGGTCTAGGGTAATGAATTAATCATATTTATTGAGAACTTGAGATGTCATACAGAGGTATTTTTTTTCAATTGTATTTGTTAAAGTCCTTATGTGTTAAGCACTGTTCTAAGATCTAGGGTAATGAATCAGTCATATTTATTGATAACTTACTAAGTGAAGAGGACTGTACTAAGTACTTGGGAGAGTAGAATATAATACAAAGAGTTGGTAGATATGTGCCCTGCTGACATTGAGCTTACAGTCTAGCAGGATAGACACAAATCAATCAGGTAAGACACAGTCCCTGTTCCACCTCGGCCTCAGTCTAACAAGAGAGAGAAGAAATACTGAATGCCCATTTCATGGATGAGAAAACTGAGCCTCAGAGAAATGAAATGATACGCTCAAAGGGCATGCAGTACATATGTGGAAGAACTGGGATTAGAACCTGGGTCCTCTGATTTCCAGGCCTGAGCTTTTTCCATTAGGCCACACTACTTCCCTCTGATTATTTGGCACTGGCTATGGGCAGAACACTTTACTAAGCACATGTGAAAGTACCATTTAAAAGAGACATAGTTTCTGGACTTGAGGAATTTAAAACTAAAGAGAGAGAATTACCAACCTAAGCCATTCACAGGTGGTTAGAGAAAGTTCTGATAGCAGAGGTGTGGAAGAATAAAGAAATGATTCATAGATGAATGATTTTTAGCTAAATAATTTATAGCTAAATGCCATATTGACTTGCATTACTTGTCCTAAGATAGATATCCCATTTACTTGTAACTGCCTCCATGGAAAAATTGTTCCATCACAAATTTTGATGTGTAAATATTTGTTTTCTTGTACCACGTAATTATAACCATTCATTCATTCACTCAATCGTATTTATTGAGTGCTTACCGTGTGCAGAGCACTGTACTAGTGCTTGGGAAGTACAAGTTGGTAACATATAGAGACAGTCTCTACCCAACAGTGGGCTCATGGTCTAGAAGGGGGAGACGGACAACAAAACAAAACATATTAACAAAATAAAATAAATAGAATATGTACAAATAAAATAGAGTAATAAATAAGTACAAACATATATATATATATATATATATATATATATACACACCACACACAGGTGTTGTGGGGAGGGGAAGGACGTAATGCGGGGGATGGGCAGGGGGAGGAGCGGGGGAGGAAGGAGGGGGCTCAGTCTGGGAAGGCCTCCTGGAGGAGGTGAGCTCTCAGTAGGGCTTTGAAAGGAGGAAGAGAGCTAGCTTGGAGGATGTGCGGAGGGGTAACCAGTGATAATGGGGACCAGAGGAGGAGGAGGAGAAGGAAGAGAACGTGACACAGCTTGAATTAATAATCCTAAATTATTGCCTTTAACAATGATAAACCTCACAAATATGTTTCTTTCATTCCTAAGTTTAAAAATGTTAATTAAGAGTATTGAATTAAATGAAATTGATTTAGTGGTATGTGAACTTGTTTCAAACTAACAAGAGAAGGAAAGATTTGAATGTTGAAAGAATGATCACTATTTCATTTCAGTGTAAGTTTATTTTAAGTTTTCCTGGTGTAACTTCCTGAGGATGTATATAGGGATATGATTATGAAGTTCAACTGTACAGTTCTAAAGGATGGATTCAAATGTGTGGTTGGTAATATATGAGTCCATGTATTTGTTCCCATATTAAAACTACAACAGACCTTTAATTACATAAATTACACTTGGAGAAGGCTAAGTGAATATCACCAAGTGGTAGAATTCCCAAAATCAAATTCAATAGGAGCTTAATTAAAAGAATAATAAGAATGATGATAAAAACAATAGTAATGATAGTAATAATAATGATAATAATAATAGCCTTAATGCTAAATAGCTGCCAAACTTTCTGCTATGTCTTGAGATGGATACAAAATAATTATATTGGACATAGTCCTTAGAAAATCCTCCTGTAGATCATTTTCTAGACGGTGAGGTCTAGAATTTGATCTCATTGTCAGCAGGAATGTTTGTTGTTATATTGTACTCTCCCAACTGCTTAGTACAGTGCTTTGCCCACAGTAAGAACCCAATGAATATGATTTAATATTCCTGCACATTAAACTTTTTTTCTTTTGTAGATCATAATCTTGTTGTGGGCAGGGAACATGTCTACCAACTCCAATTTACTGTATTCTCTTAAGCACTTAGTATAGTGTTCTGCACATATTAAGTGGTCAGTAAATATTATTGACTGAATAATTGATTGTTGAGAAAGTAGTAGAGGGAAAAGGCTTCCTTTCTCCCAGAATGGCAGGTTAAAGTACATTCAGAGGTCTTAAGCAAAGTTCACTTGATTGCAGGTCAGGTCATAGAGGATGAAGCACAAAATTGCCATAAATGTTGTTCATGATTTGCTGTCTCCCTGCTGGGAAGCTCTGAATTCAGAGAACACGAAGTGAAAATTGTTTTCTCAGACCTACAGTTAATGTCCTTATCGAGGCCCGCCCTACCTCCTTCCCCTCCCCTCACCACCTGTATATATATGTATTTGTACAGATTTATTACTCTGTTTATTTTACTTGTACATATTTACTATTTATTTTGTTAATGATGTGCATATAGCCTTAATTCTATTGGTTCTGACGATTTTAACACCTGTCTACATGGTTTGTCTATGTTTTTGTTTTGTTTTTGTTGTCTGTCTCCCCCTTCTAGACTGTGAGCCCACTGTTGGTTAGGGACCGTCTCTCTAAGTTGCAGACTTATACTTCCCTAGTGCTTAGTACAGTGCTCTGCACACAGTAAGCGCTCAATAAATATGATTCATTCATTCATTCAATCATATTTATTGAGCGCTTACTGTGTGCAGAGCACTGTACTAAGTGCTTGGGAAGTACAAGTTGGCAACATATAGAGACAGTCCTTACCCAACAGTGGGCTCACAGTCTAGAAGGGGGAGACAGAGAACAAAACAAAACATATAAACCAAATAAAATAAATAGAATAAATATGTAGAAGTAAAATAGAGTAATAAATATGTACAAGCATATATACATATATACAGGTGCTGTGGGGAGGGGAAGGAGGTAAGGTGGGGGGATGGAGAGAGGGAGGAGGGGGAGAGGAAGGAGGGGGCTCAGTCTGGGAAGGCCTCCTGGAGGAGGTGAGCTCTCAGTAGGGCCTTGAAGGGAGGAAGAGAGCTAGCTTGGCGGATGTGTGGAGGGAGGGCATTCCAGGCCAGGGGTCGACAGCAGGACAGGCGAGAACGAGACACAGTGAGGAGATTAGTGGCAGAGGAGCGGAAGGTGCAGGCTGGGCTACAGAAGGAGAGAAGGGAGGTGAGGTAGGAGGGGACGAGGTGATGGAGAGCTTTGAAGCCCAGGGTGAGGAGTTTCTGCCTGATGCAAAGGTTGATTGGTAGCCACTGGAGATTTTTGAGGAGGGGAGTAACATACCCAGAGTGTTTCTGGACAAAGACAATCCAGGCAGCGGCATGAAGTATGGATTGAAGAGGGGAGAAACACGAGGATGGGAGATCAGAGAGAAGGCTGATGTAGTAGTCCAGACAGGATAGGATGAGAGCTTGAACGAGCAGGGTAGCGGTTTGGATGGAGAGGAAAGGGCGGATCTTGACAATGTTGCGGAAGTGAGACTGGCAGGTTTTGGTGATGGCTTGGATGTGACGGGTGAATGAGAGAGCGGAGTCGAGGATGATACCAAGTTTGCGTGCTTGTGAGACGGGAAGGATAGTAGTGCCGTCAACAGTGATGGGAAAGTCAGGGAGAGGGCAGGGTTTGGGAGGGAAGACAAGGAGTTCAGTCTTGGACATGTTGAGTTTTAGGTGGTGGGCAGACATCCAGATGGAGATGTCCTGAAGGCAGGAGGAGATGCGAGCCTGGAAGGAGGGGGAGAGAGCAGGGGCAGAGATGTAGATTTGGGTGTCATCAGCGGAGAGATGATAGTTGAAGCCGTGGGAGCGAATGAGGTCACCAAGGGAGTGAGTGTAGATCGAGAACAGAAGGGGACCAAGAACTGAACCTTGAGGAACCCGTACAATAAGGGGATGGAAGGGGGAAGGGGAGGAGGAGCCTGCAAAAGAGACTGAGAATGAATGACTGGAGAGATAAGAGGAGAACCAGGAGAGGCCGGAGAAGGACAATTGAATGAATGAATGAAAGAAAGGCAGAATCACTGTCCAAAACATGCAGTAAAGTGCATGTAAAGTGCAGTAAAGTGCAGTTAAATTTAACTGTGTATATCCATTGTCCACAGGCAGCAAAAAACAAGGTATTTTGGTTTCCATATATCCTAGTTTTAGAAGCCCAGGGCCCGAGTAAAATATAAGAGGAACTCCAGGAAGCATAAGAAATTCTTGGCAACAGACACTTGAATCAAATGCAGACCCTATTCTGAGGGTTATTATATTTACTAGAAACTTCCTTTCAAACCATTTGGTGAAAAGAATGGATACCAGAAATGTGGATTTTAGCCTTCCTTTGAATGAAATTAGGCTGTCTATATCATGTAGCTAATCTGTCCAGAAAACAAAAACCATTATACTGTGAAAAAAATTATTTTTCACCTTGCTCAGTGCTTAGAGCAGGACTCGGCACATAGTAAGCGCTTAACAATACCATAATTATTAGTATTATTATTGACACCAGGATTGAATGATCAATAGCAGTGGGGTCCAGCGCTACCATGTGGCTTCTGTCATGAGCCAGAGGGCCAAGGTGGCCATGAGCCACTTTGAGCCCAACGACTTTGTCCGCTATGAGCTGCTCGAGAAGAACATCAACATCGTCTGCAAAAGGTAGGCGGTGGTTTGCCTGGAGGCCTAGAGCCTTCGGCGAGGAATCCGGCCCAGGTTCCATGGCCGGGAGCGCTCCCCATGGACAGAGATCCCGGGCCGGGCCGTTGTCCTCCGACCGATCCCACAGGCAGTCAGGTGGTGGAGCCGGAATTAGAGCCTGGATCGTTCTGACTCATAGGCCCGTGCTCTTCCCATGAGTTCCTCAATGCCCCTCTCCCACCAAAATCGCTCTGGAGTGCCACTGGGCATCATAGGGCTGTGTGTGTGAAATGTTTATTATAAATAATAGCAGTAATTCATAATTGTAGCATTCGTTCATTCAGTGGTATTTGAGTGCTTATTCTCCTCCTTCTAGACTGTGAGCCCATTGTTGGGTAGGGACCGTCTCTATCTGTTGCTGACTTGTACTTCTCAAGCGCTTAGTACAGTGCTCTGCACACTGTAATAATAAATAAATACAATAAATACAATTGAATGAATGAATGAATAGAATGATCAATTTACAACCACATAGAAAGGCACAAGATAGGAGGAAAATTCCAACTTTGCTTTGAAAAGAGCAAATCCTACTGAAAACATTTGATTTCCCTCTATCCTGTCTGGACTACTGCATCAGCCTTCTCCCAGATCTCCCATCCTCGTGTCTCTCCCCACTTCAATCCATACTTCATGCTGCTGCCCGGATTATCTTTGTCCAGAAACGCTCTGGGCATATTACTCCCCTCCTCAAAAATCTCCAGTGGCTACCAATCAATCTGCACATCAGGCAGAAACTCCTCACCCTGGGCTTCAAGGCTGTCCATCACCTCGCCCCCTCCTACCTCACCTCCCTTCTCTCCTTCTCCAGCCCAGCCCGCACCCTCCGCTCCTCTGCCGCTAATCTCCTCACCATACTTGGTTCTCGCCTGTCCCGCCATCGACCCCCGGCCCATGTCATCCCCCGGGCCTGGAATGCCCTCCCTCTGCCCATCCACCAAGCTAGCTCTCTCCCTCCCTTCAAGGCCCTACTGAGAGCTCACCTCCTCCAGGAGGCCTTCCCAGACTGAGCCCCTTCCTTCCTCTCCCCCTCATTCCCCTCCCATCCCCCCATCTTACCTCCTTCCCTTCCCCACAGCACCTGTATATATGTATATAAGTTTGTACATATTTATTACTCTATTTATTTTACTTGTACATATCTATTCTATTTATTTTATTTTGTTAGTATGGTTGGTTTTGTTCTCTGTCTCCCCTTTTTAGGCTGTGAGCCCACTGTTGGGCAGGGACTGTCTCTATATGTTGCCAATTTGTACTTCCCAAGCGCTTAGTACAGTGCTCTGCACACAGTAAGTGCTCAATAACTATGATTGATGATGATGATGATGATGATGATGATGATGACATAGTGACAAGCCATGAGGACAAGGGAGACGCAATGTTTTTTAATAACATTTGTTAAGTGCTTACTACATGCCAGTCACTGAACTAAGCATCGGGGCAGATCCGAGCTAATCAGGTTAGACCCAATTCCTGTCCCACATGGGGCTCACACTCAAATTCTGTTTTATAGATGAAGTAACTGAGACATAGTGAAGTTAAGTGACTTGCCAGAGGTCAGACAGCAGACGAGTGGCAGATCCAGGAATAGAACCCAGGTCCTCTGACTCTCAGAAACTGGCTCTGCCCACTAAACAACACTGCCTCTCTATTACAGCAATTACAATAATCTATTGGAAATTTAATAAGACCTAGATTTTGTCTACTCTGACAATCTCTCAGGAAAGCTAGAAATGCTGCCAAGAACCACTCTCAGGATTGATCCCTCTGTGAGAAAACCTCTTGATACACTTTCCAAAGTGAACCCTGAGCTCTGCACATAGTAAGCACTCGATAAATACTATTGATCGATTCCCTTTGAGCATAGCCAACTCAAGGGAAATATCTTGTTTGAGCTAGTCATCCCCAATGGGAAGTTAACATAGGCATGGGGTTAATGTCAGGGAATCTATTAAGTGGTCTCCCCCAGCAAAAATCAATTCTAGTCCTAGTGCCTTGCAGTATTTTTTGATGACCTGGATGAAGGAATTGAGGTTATGCTCAAATTTGCAAATAATTCTCAATTGTTTGGGGTTGCCATTTATTGAAAATTTGATTAAAAGTCAAAGTGACCTGGATATAGCTATATATTTATGTCCTTATTGCATTTCATACTGTTTTGGTTGGGCCATTTTCTCTAAGTGATCTAGATACATTAGATAAAAAGATCTAACAAAAACAGGATGAAATCCAATAAGGATAAAAATGTACATCTGATTTTAGAGCATAGCAAAAGAAAATTTAGAGGCCAGTAAACCACAGAACCATAATTTGAACCAAATTTGGCTAGGGACAGCAATGAGGTATTTAAAAATAAAATAATGTAGTACTATAGGAGATACTGTTTCAAGCTTGGGTGCATTCATGCTTTTTGGGAGAAGAAGATAGTGTTGGTTATTATATTGCGCTTAGCATATTTACTAAGCAGGATAATTTGGTGTTTACTATGTGCCAAGCACTGAACTAAGCTCTGTGGAAAGAGCCCAGGCTTGGGACTCAGAGGTCATGGGTTCTAATCCTGGCTCTGCCACTTAGTTGTGTGACTTTGGACAAGTCACTTAACTTCTCTGTGCCTCAGTTACCTCATCAGTAAAATGGGGATTAATATTGTGAGCCCCATGTGGGACAACATGATCACCTTGTATCCCCTCAGTGCTTAGAACAGTGCTTTGCCCCTAGTAAGCACTTAACAAATACCATCATATTATAAGTACAAGACACAAGATAGATTCAAGATACAAGATAATATGGTCACATACAGCCCCTGTCCACATTGAGCTCACAGTCTTAAAGGGGAAGAACAGCAAGTATTAAATCCGCATTTTACAGATGAGGAAACTAATGGAAAGAGAAATTTAGTAATTTGTCCAAGGTCACACAACAGGTGAGCGATAGAACCCAAGTCTACTGTCAGTCCTGTGCTCTTTCAACTAGGCCATGCCGCCTCTCTCATAAGACCCCATAGGAACACAAGAAACATGATTACTGGGTAAATTCATTGTCTTTTAGTGCCTCCATCCCAAAATGTCTGATAATTTTGTTCCTAGTTTCAGGTTCTCTGCTTAACCTTTCATTGAAATCTCCCAAGATTTAGAGTTTAACAGCTTTCGGGGTCAACATGATTAACCCATCCAAAGCCTTTGGGAATTTTTCTCTCTCTTCATTCCTGGCTCTCATTGTTGAGACTTTTGTGTCAACGATGCTAGGAAAGTACTTGTGCTTCAGAGTAGGCATAAGGATAACAGTTAGCTTCTAAAGCTTCTGGACAGATGTGGGAGGTCAGAGCCCCATGTGGGATGGGGACTGTGTCCAACTCAATTGTATCCAGCCCAAAGCATAGTACAGTGCCTGGCACATAGTAAACACTTAAGAAATACTACTATTATATTAATTATTAGAGATTCAGAAGGATCATCTAATTGCAAAAGCTAAAGCCAGGCAGGACTACCAGAAGAGGGTGACCCTTGAGAGGAAAGGATACCCAGACCCATGTCTCTCCAGGCAGTGCCATAATGTTTACATTGCTCAGTTCACACACTTCTTAGGGTTGGTTGCTAATAAAGTCTAATGGCATTCATTCTTTCATTCATCCAGTCGTATTTATTGGGCCCCTACTGAGTGCAGAGCATTGTTCTAAGTGCTTAGAGAAGTACAATATAGAAATAGGGAAAGACAAATTCCCCACAAAGAGCTCACAGTCCAGAGCGGGGACTGTGCAATAGCATTCTATTGTTCCATGATGTGATATGTTTTTTTTCTACCTATTCATTGGTTGAGGGCAGGGAATGTGTCATTTATTATTGTGTTGTCCCCTCCCAAGCACTTAGCACATTGCTCTGCATTAAGTGCTCAAGGAATACATTTGATTGATGGATTGATTTTTCTTAGTTATTACATCACCCATTGTTTAGAGATAGGTTTGAGGATCAGCACGGCAAGAGTGAGAGCCTGGAGTGGCCAAATGAAGTTCTCTGTTGGGAGGAATATACTTAGTTACTCCCAAGTGGTGAAGCACCCAGCTCCCACCCCATGAATGCTTTCCACTCAGAAGGAATACCCTTATTTGACCAGCCTGATTCCCCAACTTCTAGCAGGTGCTGGAACTGGGAAGAAGACAGCTGTTTCCTCCAGGGACTACATTTCAATTCACCCTGACATGGGATACCTTTCAAATCACCCAGGGGCCACCTTTCAAATCACATTGGCAATGAAGTCTCTAGGGCTATCTTTCAAGTCACCAGGTACTACTTTTCAAATCATCCAACAATTGGGCTTCCTCCTGGAGGGGCACTCATTTCTCCTTGATCCAGCGAGCAGGTCTGATGGTTCACTACCTACTACCAAGGAGTTCCAACCTACTACCAAGAGTTTGTGGAGGCCCCTCCCTAGATATACTCGCATACTTCCCATTCCTTCTCCCTTCTGTGATCATATTTGGAGAGGAGATCATGTGATAAGACCCATCAGAATTCTCTTGCTTCCAGCCCTTCTGATTCAAGGACCTTAAGGGGCACACAGCTCCTAATTGCCCATCATCAGCCCTCAGGGGTTAATGACCTTAGGAGCTTTCAGAATTAAGAGAACCCCTACCTCTCAATTTGGCCTATGGGAGGGATGTGGTGTGTTTATTCAGAGCTAACAACCTCTCATAAAAATAAAGACCAGTCTGGTCATGGCCAGGAGCTTCCAGAACAGTGGGGGAGAGGAACATTAAAATAAATTACACGTAGGGTAAGGATAATGTACATAAATGCTGTGAGGCTGGGGGAGGGGTGAGTATTAAAGTGCGTAAGGGGTAAGACCCATGTGAAGCAGAAGGGTGGGCAAATACAGTAGGTAAATGAAGGGTTAATCATAGAAGGAGGAAATGGAGGAAATGCTCTTTCCTCCATGCTCTTGAAGGAAATGTCAAGATTTCCAAGATGTAAACATAACTTCTATATTTAAAATAATAATAATGCATCTGTTAAGTGCTTACTGAGAAGCAGCGTGGCTCAGTGGAAAGAGAATGGGCTTTGGAATCAGATGTCGTGGGTTCAAATCCCAGCTCCACCAATTGTCAGCTGTGTGACTTTGGACAAGTCACTTAACTTCTCTGGGCATCAGTGACCTCATCTGTAAAATGGGGATTAAGACTGTGAGCCCCCCGTGGGACAACCTGATCACCTTGTAACCTCCCCAGCGCTTAGAACAGTGCATTGCACATAGTAAGCACTTAATAAATGCCATTATTATTATTATTATTATTACTATCGTGTGCCAAGCACTGGGGTAGATTCAAGGTAATCAGCTTGACCCATGTGGGCTCAGTCTTAAACCCCATTTTACGGACTGTGAGCCTGTTGTTGGGTAGGGACCATTTCTATATATTGCCAACTTGTACTTCCCAAGCGCTTAGTACAGTGCTCTGCACAAAGTGCTCAATAAATACGACAATGAATGAATGAAGCCCAGAGGAGTTAAGTAACTTGCCAAAAGTCACACAGCTGATAAATTGTAGAGCTGGAATTAGAACTCCTGACCTCTGACTCCCGGCCCATGCTCTTTCCACTAGGCCATGCTCCTTCTCAACTATTGTCAGCTCATTCATCTATTGGTTGACTGAGCTGGAGTTAAATGTGTTCCGAGTCTTCCCATAAGGATGTCAGCCACTAGGAATTTCCCAGAATTCAAATTGGCCAGTCCTCTCCTACCTGGAGCCAGATAAGTGTCATCTTGGGCAGATAGTGATGCCACTTCTGAATTTGGACTGCTATCCCTGTTTAACCCAGACCACCAAAAAAGAGTTTGGTTATAGCCTTCCATAAACGGGATTTGTTACATGGCCTTTCTGCTGGAATATTTTCCGACCTCTGTTTTCCATCCTGTAGTTTCTTCCTTATTTCACTGATTCACCCCTTCCTGTCCACTTTCACAGTCATCTTTAGCAAAACCTAATTACCTTCCTCCTGGATTACTGTACTGGCCTTCATTCTCTCTCCATCAGCCTACCCAATGCTGTGAAATGCTGATGGGATCACATAAACCTTGGCGTTACCTTTGACTCAACTCTCTCATTCAATTCACATATTTAATTTGTCACTAAATCATGTCAGTTCAACCTTCACAGCATCTCTAAAATCCTCCCTTTCCTCCCCATTCTGCTACCATATTAATCCAAGTACTTGTTCTATCTGTCCTTGATTACCGTAACAGCCTCCTGGCTGATTTTCCTGCCTCCTGTCTGAATTCATTGGTGACTCTGGAAAGTGCAGTCTTAGTGTAGTGAAGAGGATGAAGACTTGACCATAGAGGGTCAAGAAGAGAATTAGTGAGAAAAAAAATAAAAGCAGAGGGTGTTCATGACACAATCAAAGAGTGTGGACAGGAATGAGTGCAGAAAAGTGAGCCATTAAATGAAGGGGAGATGTCAGATCCACAAACACTTTTTTAGTATGAGGTATTTGAGCATATTTGAAGGCGAAGGAGAAGGAGGCATCAGAGAGTGAGAGTTTGAAGATAGTTGTAAGAAAGGCAAGGAGAGTGAGAGCAAATGTTTTTATTCAGTAAGAGGGGTTGAGGTCAGAGGCACAGTTAGAGGGGAAAGGTGATAAGAGATGGCAGGAGACGTCTTCTTCACACTGCTGGGAAGGAGAGAAAGCGGAAGGAGAGTGAGTCGCAAAGAGGTGATTGAGGGATTTGGGGAAGTTGATTCCTGATCGGTTCTATTTTGCCAACCACTAGGGAACATCACAGGTTAGTGCAAGAAGCAGTGGGGACATGGAGCTTCAGGAGAAAATAAAAGGATTAAAACAGCTGGTGAGGGCTGGGTACATGGGAGAAGATGGGAGAAGAATAAAAGTTGCTGAGTAGAAGGGAGAGCTGAATTGCAACAGGACAGATAATAATGGTATTTGTTAAGCACTTCCTATGTGCCAGGCATTGTACTAAGCACTGGGGTGGATACAAGCAAATTGGTTTGGACGCAGTCCCCATCCCACACAGGTCTCACAACCTCAATCTCCATTTTACAGATGATGTGACTGAGGCCCAGAGAAATGCAGTGACTTGCACAAGGTCACGTAGCAGGTGACAGAGCTGAGCTTAGAACCCATGACCTTCCAACTCCCAGGCCCATAATGTATCTACTATGCCACGCTGCTTCTCCTAGATTGAATTTTTAAGGGTGGAAAATGGCCTGGTGCCTGGATTCTTGCCAGCAGCATTCAGCTAAAGGAGGGCAGGAGCAGTTAGAGACAGGATTATTGGGGGTGATCTAGGGTGGGGATTTGTGGAAGTCAAAGAGCGCATGTGACTGTATCTTTGATTGTGAGCCCACAGAGGAACAGTACCGTGTCTAATCAGCTCCTGTCTATTTTCTCCCAAGGCTTACGTACATTTTCCTGCACACACTAAGTGCTTATTTAATATTATTACTACTACTACCAATTATATTGTGTTGTACTTTTCCTAGAGTTGGCAGTGCTCTACACACAGTATCCACTCCAGAAATACAATTGATTGATTGATTGACAAGGGCAAGGAGCATAAATTGATGAAGAGGTGGGGTGAGGGTGTGGAATTAAGCCTCAAGGGATAGAATATTATTAATAATAATAATATAATAATAATGATATTTGTTAAGCACTTAAATTTGCCAAGCACTGTTCTAAGTGCTGGGGTAGATACAAGGTAATCAGGTTGTCCCACGTGGGGCTCACCGTCTTAAACCCCATTGTACAGAAGAGGTAACTGAGTTGCACAGCAGACAAGTGGCTGAGCCGGGATTAGAACCTGTGTCCTCTGACGCCCAAGCCTGGGCTCTCGCAACAAAGCCGCACTGCTTCTCTAACTGGAATTCGTGCAGGATGAGTACGATAGGCATAGATGGAGCTGTGTTCAAAAATCACAGTTGGGGGATGAGAACAGAATTCAGAGATGAAGAGGTGAGGTGACAACTCAGAGGGTTGTGGTGAGAGAGTGGTAAATCAGAATTTTTTTATATGGTATTTTTTAAGCACTTACGATATGCCAGGCACTGTACTAAGCACTGGGACAGATACAAGATGATCAGGGGCTCACAGTCTAAATCCCCATTTTACAGCTGAGATAACTGAGGCACAGAGAAGTGACTTGCCCAAGGTCACACAGCAGACAAGTGGCGGAGCCAGGTTTAGAACCTAAGTCTTTGAGATTAGTGCCTGAGTCTCCTTGGGGAGAGGGACTTTGTCTAATTCCCATCTAGGTACTTTCTCCTACGACTTGGTACAATGTGTTGCATGTATTAAGCACTTAAATGCTAATACCATTTAATCCTATTCATAATCATCAGAAACATCACTATTGGCTCAGTGGAAAGAGCACGGGCTTTGGAGTCAGAGGTCATGGGTTCGAATCCCGACTCCACCACATGTCTGCTGTGTGACCTTGGGCAAGTCACTTAACTTCTCTGAGCCTCAGTTACCTCATCTGTAAAATGGGGATTAAGACTGTGAACCCCACATGGGATAACCTGATCACTTTGTATCCCCCCCCAGCACTTAGAACAGTGCTTTGCACATAGTAAGCGCTTAACAAATGCCAACATTGTTATTACTACTAATATCAAGTATGGTGGTTTGGTGGGTATCTTTAGGTAATTTATAGGAGGGAAACTAAACATCTGACTTTAAGCATGAGTACTACTGATGCCTTATTGTTTTGTTCATTTTTCGAAGGGAGTAACTGGCATGGAAAATTGAAAGTAAATGAAAATTTGCATCCTTTTTTGTTATTTTGCATATGGGAAGGTTTGGCTTTCATTTCTCCTTTAATTTATCAACTCCTAATGAGAGCGACTCATGTTTCAAATGCTATGATACATTGCCAAGCACAATGGCAATACTGTATAAACATATCATATCAAAAAGTATACCACCAAAAAAGATAACAGACCTGTGCCTGCTATGGCAAAAACTACTTCCTGTGTGTATTGAGTGCCTACTGACACAACTAGGCACTGGTTGGAAATATTATTTTAGTGTCTAATCACTTGGAAAAGCAAACTTTTCTGCTTCCAAATCCCCACTCCTCCGGGACCAAGTCCAACCAAATCTATGAAGATTGTGTCAGGACTGTTCCAAACAAAGGAATGCCATCTGATGGAGGTCCTGAAAGAACTCATGGAATTACAGGACTGGAAGGAGTTGTGTCATGGAGAATATGTCTCCAGTGTACGGTTTTCTATTCCACGGCAGTCCCTTCATGCTGATCATCAGTTGCCTAGCTGTCTGGTTCTGCTGTAATTTCTGTTGTTATACCACTACTCAGGCAGTCGCTCAATCGTATTTGAGTGCTTATGGTGTGCAGAGCACTGTAGTAAGCCCTTGGGAGTGTACTATATAACAATTTAACAGACACATTCCCTGACCACAGCTAGCATACAGTCTGTAAAGACTGGGCCACAGTGACTCTCTTCTAGGCAAAAGTGGAAAGAACTGACTTTGGAGTCTCTCTTGGCTTCTTTTGGTGGTGGGATCAGGAAGAATATCATTAATTTTGATGTTAGAGGCCAGGCCTCCTGCAGACACTCCTTCCACCAGACTGCCTGCCATTGTAGTGGAAAAGCAGCAAAGCCTAGTGAAAAGAGCAGAGGCCTTGGGGTCAGAGGACCAGGGTTCTAATCCTGCCTCTGGCACTTACCTGCTGTGTGACCTTGGGCACGTCTATTCATGTCTTTATATCTAGGTTTCCTCATCTGCAAAATAGGGATTCAATATTTGTTCTGCCTCTTATTTAGACTGTGAATCCCTTGTGGGGCCTGATTATCTTGGATACTCTCCCAAGCGCTTAGTACAGTGCTTTGCTCACAATATGCGTTCAATAAATATGATTGAATTGGCACATAGCAAGCACTTCACAAATAACATAATTATTATTATTCCCTGGGATGAGCAGCTTCCTGGAATGTTGAGGAGCTTGAAGACTATTTTCTTCCAGCAGTGACACATTACTAATCTATTCTTGTGGAATTGTTGCTGTCATTAAATCGTTGTTGGTTTTAGCTGATCCTGTGAGCTTCCTGAGGGCTAAGGAACATACTTGTACTATTTTCCAGTACTTAATGGTGTTCTATACTTTATAAGCCTGTAAGGACCGTTTATATGTTGCCAACTTGTACTTCCCAAGCGCTTAGTACAGTGCTCTGCACACAGTAAGTGCTCAATAAATACGATTGAATGAATGAATGAATAACTGTTGGAACAAAAATCAAATTAATGCTTCACAGAAGACACGATATTTTCTGCATGGCAGATGCTGGTGAATTGCAGGCAGCAAAAGCAAGACCTCTACATTTCATTTGTTGCTCTTCCACACACATTTGACATCTTAAGCAGACTTTTGGCTTTCTAAAGAAGTTCCTCAAGACCCTCTAAGATGCACCAGGACAACTCAAAAAGAGTTGAGGCGTCTTGTCTGATCCCTTCCCCATCATCATTAAAGACATGACAATGTGGTAAATCTAATCTTGTTTACCTAGTTTAAGATGAAATTTTAAAAATGAGATGAGGTCTAGAAGTTGGTATCTGAATGTGCTTCTGAACCACCAGAAAACTCTTTAAACAAAGAAGCATTACTGAAAGCCTTGGAAGTTATTCATTCATTCATTCAATCTTATTTATTGAGCACTTACTGTGTGCAAAGCACTGTACTAAGCACTTGGGAAGTACAAGTTGGCAAGTTATCAACCAGGATTTTCTGTAAACTGATCAGCAAACCCTACAGGATAATGTGTATGTATATACAAGGTGGAATGAAATGTCAGTCACACAGATATTTTCAGCTTCACCCATATACACAAAAGACATCTCACTAACAATGAAGAAATTATTGAAGGCTCAAAGACTGTAAGCTCCTTCTGGGCTGGATTGTTTATAACAACTCTCTTATATTGTACTTTTTCAAGTTCCTAGTACAGTGCTCTATTTTTATGGTATTTTTAAGTGCTTACTACATAGCAGGTACTGCATAAGTCCTGGGGTAGATACAAGCTAATTAAACTGAATATAGTCCACGTCCCATATGGGGCTCACAATCTTTTCACTCATTCATTCAATCATATTTATTGAGTGCTTACTGTGTGCAGAGTACCGTTCTAAGCACTTGGGAGAGTACAATACAGAAATAAACAGACACATTCCCTGCCACAATGAACTTAGAGTCTAGAGGTGGGGAGACAGATGTTAATATAAATAAATGACAGATATGTACATAAGTGCTGTGGGGCTGGGAGGGGTGAAGAACCAAGGGAGCAAATCAGGGTGAAGCAGAAGGGAGTGAGAGAAAAGGAAAAGGGAGCTTAGTCAGGGAAGGCCTCTTGGAGCAGATGTGCCATCAATAAGGCTTTGAAGTGGGGGAGAGTAATTGTCCATCAAATTTGTTTCAGGCCAGAGGTAAGACGTAAAGTTAACATGAGAGGAGTAAAGTATGCGAGCTTGGTTGTAGTAGGAGAGTAGCAAGATGAGGTTGGAAGGGACAAGGTGATTTAAATCCTTAAAGCCAGTGGTGAGGAGTCTTTGTTTGATGTGCCATTTTACAGATGAGGTGACTGAAACACAGAGAAGTTAAATGACTTGCCCAAGGTCACACGACAGACAATTGGCAGAGCCAGGACTAGAACTCAGGTCCTTCTGACCTCCAGGCCTATGCACTACCCATTAGGCCATTCTGCTTCTCTAGTTATTACCATTGATTGACTCACTGACTACAGGATAGCTTTCTATTTAGCAGTCCAAAGTTCAGGGCACAGATCATTTTGTTCACATAGCTTTTGAAGTGCTAAATTAAGAGTTTTTTTGGATTGTAATCACAACTTAATACATATTCATCATGTTGATCTGAAAATTTTCCATCTATAATTTTTGCACTTTGGAGAGTCTTTGTGTTCTCTCAATGAATACACTCAGACCCATGATTGATGCACCAAAAGAAGGAAGAGATCACTCTGTGTACAACTGTAACAGATTCTTCAATAGCATAAGTTCTTCAAACTGCTGAATGTGAGGCAGATATACAATTACACAAAGTCATAGGGAAGTGATACTGGCATCAATTATGCAGAAAGAGCCAATTTGAACTCCTGCAAAGATCATAGAGATGAGTTACCTGATTGCATGGAAAATTCATCACATAATTCATCTCTATCACACACTGTGTGTTAGGAGGGTTAATAAGCCACTTCAGAGGGGCAATCACAGCCTCACTATCTGTATAATACTTATTAATGGAGAATAGATGCTGTATATCCTGCCAAACCTACCCAGGATTATGGAAACCTTTCTTCTTTCAAATGCAGATGAGATTCAGTTCTTCACATAGAAGATTGGGTATGTTGTGGTTAACCGCTTCTAAGAGAGTGCCAAGAAGAAACTTCTGAGCTGTTGTTCGTGAACCCCACCCGTAGACGATTAGATAAGTTCAGCCTGCTTGCTTGTGTTGAAACACAAGATATTTCCCAAGGCTTCCCTTATCGTTTTTCAAAATGCACACCTCCATATTCAATTGTATTTACACAGTAATTCTACTGTGTGTAGAGCACTGTACATGTAGTAGAAGCTCCTGACATACAGAAACAAATATTTTATTTTCTTGGGCCCCATCTTCATGAGACCAGAGAGGAAGGGAAAGCAGTGTGGTCTAGTGGAATGACCAAAGGCCTGGGATTCAGAGGACCTGTGTTCTCATCCCAGTTCTGTCATTTGTCTGCTGTGTGACCTTGGACAAGTCGCTTGACTTCTCTGTATCTCAGTTACTTCAGCTGTAAAATGAGGACTGAGATTGTGAGCCCTAAGTGGGACATGGGCTTTTTCCAACCTCATTATCTTGTGTCTACTAAAGTGCTTGGCGCACAGTAAGCACTTAATTTAAAAAAAATGGGCCCCTGAATCCTGGTGGGCGGGGACTATGTCTAGCAACGCTTTTGTACTGAACTCTCCCTAGCGCTTAGTATAATGCTCTGTTCACAGTAAATACTCAATAAAGATAATTGACTAATTGAGAAGGCCAGTCTGTAAGCATTTGTGAGTGGAGAATCTCAATGCACAGAGATGACAGACCACAGAGAATCCAGTGTTGCTCACCTCTTCCAGCCTTTGGCCTAGGCTTAGAGAGACCCAAATCCATAAGACCAACTCTCTGTCCATCTTCGAAGTCTTTCTGAATTCTCACCTCACCCAAGAGGCCTTTTGTGATTACTGTTTCTTCTCCCCAAGGTCTATCCTTTCACCCACCACATCAGCACCTTTGCACATTCTCACTCACACACTATAGCATAGTGTTTTGGATAGAGCAAGGGCCTAGCAGTCACAAGGTCCGGGGTTCTAGTCCCGGCTCTGCCACTTGTCTGCTGTGACACCATGGACTAGTCACTTCCCTTCTCTGTGCCTCAGTTACCTCATCAGTAAAACAAAGATTCAGACTGTGAGCCCCACGTGGGATAGGGACTATGTCCAGTGATTGACTTGTATCCACCCCAACAATTAGTACACTGCCTGGTGCATAGTAAGCACTTAACAAATACCACTATATCACTCCTGAACACACTGGCTTACTCACTGCTACTTGGGGATCTAATTTCTATTACTCAGATCATTAGCCTGCCTTTGGCAGGCTAATACTAGATTGTCTTTATATAGTACCTTATAAACTTTGATATTTTCTGTTCTTCTCATTTCCAGTTAATTAAACCCCAGCATTGATCTTGTCTTATTTGGGAATCTGGCTTTGTTCAGGTTGCTGGGGCCTTTAAAGAATAACCAAATGGGTCCTGGCCAGGCCCTAAAATCCCATATCTCCCTTGGGTCACATCAAACATAGGGTGGTCAGTAATTTCAGTCCTATTTTAGAGGTACTTAGCCAGTCACCCCCAATTATGACCTAGTCAAGGAAAAAGCCTCAGAAGCTAACAGTAACTGCTAAATTACTAGGAAGCATATGCTAACAGTGAACATCATTTGAACAATTACAGTGCATTCACAACAAGCAGCAGCATGGCCTGATGGATAGATCACGGGCTTGGGAGTCAGAAAGTCATGGGTTCCAATCCTGACTCCACCACTTGTCTGCTGTGTGGCCTTGGGCAAGTCACTTAACTTCTCTGTGCTTCAGTTACCTCATCTATAAAGGGGGGATTATAACTGTGAGCCCCTTATGGGACGAGGACTGTGTCCTACCGATTTGCTTATATCCACATACTCAATGGAAAGAGCACAGGCTTGGAAGTCAGAGGTCATGGGTTCAAATCCCGGCTCCGCCATTTGTCAGCTGTGTGACTTTGGGCAAGACACTTGACTTCTCTGTACCTCAATTACCTCATCTGTAAAATGGGGATTAAGACTGTGAGCCCCACATGAGACAACCTGATCACGTTGCATCTTCCCCAGCACTTAGAACAGTACTTTGAACATAGTAAGAGCTTAGCAAATGCCATCATTAATAAATTAATCCACCTCAGCATTTAGTACAGTGTCTGTCACATAGTAAGCACTTTACAAACACTGCAATTATTATTATTATTATTCACTATACCATGGTGAAGAACTGATACAGCGATTCCCCTGCAGCCTCATTGGCCCCTTGGCTCTCTATGCCCCTAGACTTCCATCATACTTTGTCCAAACTAGGTAAAGAAATCTCATATAATATCAATTCATCAATCATATTTATTGAGTACTTACTGTAGGCACTTTGGAGAGTATTCTGTTCTTTCAGTTTTAAGACAAAGAACTTCTAGCTTCTCTTCATGCGCTATTTATTAAGCACGTAGTACAGTGCTCTGTACACAGTAGGCACTCAGTAAATACCACTGGCTGATCACATGACACCTGCTAATAATCGGGTGGTCTTCTGACTCTCCAACTGTGTGGTTAAGGGTGTTGGGAGGTAAATTGAGAATTAATAAGATTCCAAGATTTTGATGATGATGATGAGATAGAAGGCAATGCAAAGACCTCTTTACTACAAAAAGAGAGTTTTGAATTGTCATTCAGAAGAGCTGACATTTTCCAATCCAGCTCAGGGGTTTGGATCATCAGACATGAGATTTGCAGAAGGGAGATCTCTGCCTAAAACTAACTGATCTGTTCTGGGTGACATTACTTTAGATAAAAACGTACTGAGAGGACTCCTTCAAGTGAGTCTTAAAATGGGTTTTGACGCCGCAGCAACCTAAACCATAAAATTAGCAAAAATCTTGGAAAAATGTCTGTCAAATTTCATTCTCCCTGTAGTGCCTCTACAGGCATTGTAATACTTTGTTCTCAATCCCTAGTCTATTATGTGGTACCTAAGAGAGCCCAGTGGATTAAATCTGGAACTGGCAATTCTCACCTCCGAGTTAGGCTTGATTACCCTGCCCTTTAAATGTCAGAGACTGCTGGGGAAAGGCCAAGATATTGCTCTCAAAGATCTAGAGAGCTGAAATTCTTACCGTCTGCTAAGAAAATAACAACAGCAACAACAAAAAAAAAAAATCAGAAAAGTCTAAACCTCTAACAAAACTCGCTGGGAAAATAATTTGATTCTGGTGAATGATAATAATAATGGTAGTATTTGTTAAGGGCTTACAATGTGCCAGGCACTGTCCTAAGCCCGGAGTGGATACAAGCAAATCAAGTTGGACACAGTCCCTGTCCCATGGGGTGGGGGGGGAATCACAGTCTCAGTCCCCATTTTACAGATGAGGGAACTGAGGCCCAGAGAAGTAAAGTGACTTGCCCAAGGTCACACAGCAGAGTTGGTATTAGAACCCATGACCTTCTGACAATCAGGCCCATGCTCTATCCACTGTGCCATGCTGCTTCTACAGCAGCATGGATGGGCTACTGATGCAGCTATGTATTCTTATGAGAGCCATATTTTTAAAGCTATAAATTATCAATAATGTTTGTCAAATAATGAACAACATGACTGATTGCTCATTATCATTCCAAACAATCAATGGTATTTACTGAGTGCTTACTGTTACTGGTTGTAGAGTACTTTTTAAGCGCTTGGGAGAGTACTGTGTAACAGAGATGGTAGACATGTTCCCTGCCTGCTGAAAAGGAAGAAAAATGGTAAGTAGATCTAGAGAAATGTAGTGTTGAGTACAGTAGGGTTAGCAAGTTGGGGCTCTGGGGATAGCGAGCTGCGACTGGAAGGGAGAAAAAAAATTAGGAAACAAAGATTAGAACAAGAGTCATAGACAAATGCAGACAGGCAAAGAATAAGCAGGAGAAACAGACATGCACAACATACACAAATCAGTATTGGTTGATTGATTGATTGATGGGAGAGCAGGCCCGTCAATGAAGTCAGTAGTACCAGTGGTCCTCCAATACCTAAGATCAAAGTAGGAGTTGGTAAAGCTGTCAGCCAGTTAGTTTTAGCTGCAGCTCTACACCCGCTTCTGCTTTCTTGTTGCTACCAGTCACTGTCCTATGTAGGACTAACACAATCTAAGAACATGCCATGTGCAGCCTTGGGGATCTCTGTTTGACACGGCTGCACTGTCTGTAACATAACACTCAGTACAGCACTTGGCACAAATTGCTTAAAATGCAATAATAATGATAATATAATAATTGCCTTTATTATTGTCATTATTAGAAGCTGTTATCTCAACTTAGAATTAGTCCCTCAACTTAAATAGAACAAGCGAAATATAAAATGACTCTAGACTACCACGGCTCTCATAGGAATAGACAATTATGACATTGATTATGACAAGTCACTTAACTTCTCTATGCCTCAATTGCCTCCTCTGTAAAATGGGGGTTAAGACTGTGAACCCAGCTCTTAGAACAGTGCTCCAGCGCTTAGAACAGTGCTTTGCACATAGTAAGCACTTAAATACCATCATTATAATAATAATAATAATGTTGGCATTTGTTAAGCGCTTACTATGTGCAGAGCACTGTCCTAAGCGCTGGGGAGGATACAAGCTGATCAAGTTGTCCCATGTGGGGCTCACAGTCTTAATTCCCATTTTACAGATGAGGGAACTGAGGCACAGAGAAGTGAAGTGACTTGCCCAAGGTCACACAGCAGACAGGTGGCAGAGCCGGGATTCGAACCCACGGCCTCTGACTCCAAAGCCCGGGCTCTTTCCACTGAGCCACGCTGTGGGACAGACTGCATTCAAATTGATCAGCTTGTATCTACCCCAGTGCTTAGTACAATGCCTGGAACAATAGTAAGTACTTAAATACCATAAAAATAGTCATGTGTCTTGCCCAGGGATTAATTAAGGTAGGATTATTTCTTATTTATTTATATTAATGTCTGTCTCCCCCTCTAGACTGTAAGCGTGTTGTGGGCAAGGAATGTGTCTGTTATATTGTACTCTCCCAAGCACTTAGTACTGTGCTCTGCATACGGTAAGTGCATAATAAATACAACTGAATGGCTGAGTGCTTATTCCAGAAAGAGTGAAAGTTTTGAGAGGTGTATAAAATTCACTCTCAAAACAATTCACAATATTCAGATATGAAATGGGTTATCCACATAGGTTTTGATGACTAACTCTCTTATAAGAAGAACTGTGGTATATGGGAAGTGTTTACTATGTCCTAAGCAATGGAGTAAATATAGAAGAAGCCGATGAGACACAGTCCCTTTCCTCCATTGGGCTCACGGATTATTAAACAGAAGTATCAATAAGTTAAATGACTTACCCATTGTAATAGAGTCAGTAAATGAGAAAGCTGGCATTAGAACCCAGGATTCTTGGTTCCCCGGCCTTGCTATTCCCATTAGTCCAGCACCTTTTCGTAGCTGAGCAGCTGAGAACTACATATATTTGAAAATTTCCCACGTAAAATAATAATTATGGAATTCGTTAAACACTTCATTCATTCAACCATATTTACTGAGTGCTTACTTTGTGCAAAGCACTGCACTATGCACTTGGGAAAATGCAATATTCATTCAGTCATATTTACTGAGCACTTACTGTTTGCAGATCACTGTACTAAGCACTTGGAAAGTACAGTTTGGCAACAAATAGAGGCGATCCCTATCCAACAATGGGCTCAGAGTCTAGAAGGGGGGAGATAAAAACAAAGAGACACATTCCTGCCCACAATGAGCTCAAAGTCTAGACGGAGATACGGACATTAATATAAATAAATAGATGAATAAATGAATAAATTAGATATATACAGATATATCTATATATATACAGATATCTATATCTATCTATCTATCAATATAGATAGATAGATATATCTATATCTATCTATCAATATAGATAGATACTATAGATAGATATATCTATCTATATCTATATAGATAGATAGATACTAAAGATACATACTATGTGCCAGGTACACAGTAAACACTGGAATGAATACCAGAAAATTGGGTTGGACGCAGTCCGTGTCTCACATGGGGCTCACAGTCTCAATCCCCATTTTACAGATGAGGTAACTGAGGCCCAGGGAAGTTAAGTGACTTGCCCAAGGTCGCAAGTGGTGGTGTCAGGATTAGAACCCATGATCTTCTGACTCCTACGACTGTGATCTATCCTCTATGCCATTTGCACCTTAACGCATTCCATAGCCAATGAAAAAATATTTATTTTCTGTAGCGGCCCCTTTTCCACTGGGCAAACCACCGTACTCTTTAGATTATAAATCCGCTGTGGGCTGGGAACGTTTCTACGAATTCTGTTGTAGTGTACTCTTCCAAGCACTTACCACAGTGCTCTACACACAATAAGCGCCTAATAGGTATGATTGATTGATTGATACCTTACCAAGACAGTGGCAGCAGTCTCAGGAAGATAAACTGCAAGTCAGGACATAACTAAAAATCTGAAGAGAAAGAAACACACACAGAAGCACATACAAATTGGCCCCAGGCAGAAGCTCAACTGTCCTTGAACAAGTGATAGATATTCCTCACAGTGTGATTCATAACTAAGCTTAAAAACACTCCCTACCCTCTGCAGAAATAATTTATCATGGGACTTGAACCACAGGATGGCATCTGAAACAATGAAATAGTATAGCTTTTTCTACATATTATATTTTGTCTTTTGAATACTCCCAGACTTACTGCCCTTCCTAGCCATTAACAAATTGCCTTTCATCTTATTACAATCAAGACCATTCATTTCTCTCCAGTCATCAATATTTCTAATTTAAATTCCCTTTCCATTTCCCTCAAACCAATTGACTTGCATATGAGCATGTACTTGGGGGTAGAGTGCAGCTTTCATCCAAAGGAGGGGTTTGTTAGGGTGTTGAGGAAGGCAAGTTGAATCCCTCAAGAGGAGAAAAGAACTAGATTGGATTTTTCTGAGGTTTTTGGTACCACTCCTAAAACAGTAATCTGTTTTCTCCATTCATTCATTCATTCAATCGTATTTATTGAGTGCTTACTGTGTTCAGAGCACTGTACTAAATGCTTGGGAAGTACAAGTTGGCAACATATAGGGACAGTCCCTACCCAACAGTGGGCTCACAGTCTAGAAGGGGGAGACAGAGAACAAAACAAAGCATACTAACAAAATAAAATAAATAGAATAAATGTGTACAAATAGAGTAATAAATACATGCAAATATATATACATATATTCAGTATATACACACATATACATATACACACATATACATATGTACACATATACATATACACACATACATACACACATATACATATACACACATACATACACACATATACACATATACACATAAATGCATATACATATATACACATATACACATATGCACATATACATAGACATACACATAAACGCATATACATACATATACACATATACATACATACACACACACATGCATACATATATGCACATGCACATACACACATATGCATACATACACATATACATACACATACATATATGCACATATACATACAGACAGACATATACACATATACATACATACACATATATGCATATACATGCATATACACATATACATACACAGGCATATACACATATACATACACATACATATACATGCATACACATACACATGCATACATGCACACATATACGTACATGCACACGCATATACATGCATATACATACATGCACACATACATACACATATACATGCATATACATATATACACACACACATATGCACACATACATATGCATACATGCTCATATGCATACATATGCATGCACACACATATACACACATGTACATGTATGCGCATATGCATGCATATGCATGCATGCGCATATACATACATATGCATGTATACACATATACATGTGCATGCATACATATACATATATACACATATACATACATATACACACACTTATACATACATATACACTTATGCATACATATATGTGTGTATATACATGTATACACATATATGCATATATAGATATATGCACATATATGCATATACATATACATATATACAGTATTCCTCCAGTGTAAGACCGTTTCTAACTCCTCTTCACGCTTTGTCTACTAAGTGCTTAGTACAGTGCTCTGTACACAGTAAGTGCTCGATGAATAGCACTGATTCATGGATCACATGGCACCTGCTGATAAGCTGATGGTCTACTCTGGAAAATCAGGAGTCCAGAATCCAGTGTCAGTTCTGCCTGTGGTTGGCTAATGTGGGAAAAGATTCCGCACGCATTTTGTTGTGAGCTCCTCCCCACTCTGCCTGCTCTCTTGCACTTCTTAGCCCAGGGGAATCATAATTTGCAGGGATGAGCGATAAAGAGCTAGCAGCACTATATAATCAATACCTCAGTCTCAGGTCTGAAGCTCATCTGTCACCCCTAAAAGGAGACCCCATCGGATTATCATCCCCGTTTGACAGAAAGATAATCTGATTTTTATAAATTTGCACTGCTGAATCTGTAATTAAGTGCTGAGCTTCTAACATTGAACAGATGGTAACTAAAGAGAAGGAATAAGAACAAAGCCTTTCTTCAGTAACTTTGGAAACATGAGAATATGTCTAGGCAGGCTAAATAGGCTAATCTCTAGGCAATCAAAGCAAGTTTTATTGTATTATACAGACTTCTGGTTTATACTGACCATCTCATCTACACTCAATCTCACCTAAAAAAAAAAGATTTTTCTAAAAATCCCTAGGATAGTTTATTAGAAAAACAAATTAGAACAAGTTGTATATGACAGCTGTAGGCTATAAACTCCCCCAAATCTAGATGACAAATTTCCCCTCTAGACTGTAAACGCGTTGTGGGCAGGGAGCCTGTCTACCAAGTCTGTTAGATCGTACTCTCCGAGTGCCTAGTACAGTGCTCAGCACACAGTAAGCACTCAATAAATACTACTGATTGATAAAACGGCACTGGTTTATTAGAACTATTTTAAATTGGTCACCCTTGTCACTAATTAATCAATCAGTCGCTATTGCAATTTTGCAGAATTAAAGGTTGTGCTGCATGAAAATCTTAGCTACTAAAGGTTTGTTTGATAACAAAGGCTCTGTCCAATAAGCCTTAGCAGTATGGGAGACAGGGAGACACAAAAGAGGAATTCAGAGACCACTCCCTCCCTGAAAGGACCTGGGGCTTCAAGCAAAATATATAATGATGATAATTATGATATTTGTTATAACTTACTATGTGCCAGGCACTATTCTAAGCACTGGGGTGGATACAAGCGAATCACGATGGACACAGTCTCTGTCCCATGTGGGGCTCACAGTCACAATCCCCATTTTACAAATGAAGTAACTGAGGTACAGAGAAATGAAGTGACTTGACCAAGGTCACACAGCAGACAAGTGGCGGAGCCGGGATTAGAACCCACAAGCTTCTGACTCCCAGGATCCGTGATCTATCCACTATGTCATGTGCAAAGATATGGTGCCTTGTACTCAAGGTCAGAGGAGAGAGAAAGAGGCTGGTACTTCAACGGTGGGGCAGAACAGATGCTATTATTTCCATCTTGCAGATTTCAAAAATGAGGAGAGGTTAAACATCTTTCCCATATCAGATCAAGTTCGTGGCAGAGCCAGAAATTCATTCATTCAATCCTATTTATTGAGCACTTACAGTGTGCAGAGCACTAAACCAAGCTCTTGGGAAGTACAATTCAGCAACAAATGTAATTTAAGTTTCTCATCTCCCAAACCTGTACTCTTTTCAAGAGACATGTTTCCTCTGGTTTCCAAGATGTGTTCAGGGTGCTAGGAATGATGCTGTTATCCTAAAATCCAAGATCCTGCAACTGTCAACTGTCAAATTTAGAGTGTCACCTGCACTGTGAGAATTGGGTTAGGAGACTGATTTCTCCATAATGTTAATCTGCAGAGCTGACTCTTTCAAATAATTGTTTAGCAACCAATCGATGGTATTTATGGATTGATTCTTTCAATCATATTTGATTGCTTACTGTGTGCAGAGCGCTGTACTAAGCGCTTGGGAGAATACGACAGTAAACAGACACATTCCTGCCCATAATAAGATCACAATCTAGAGGGAGGGACAGACATTACATAAATAGATAAGTAAACAAATTACAGACATAGGCAGATATATACATATGAACTGTGGGGATGGGAGGAAGAGTGAATGAAGGGGCAAGTAAGAGTGATGCAGAAGGGAGTGGGTGAAGAGGAGAGGAGGGCTTATTCAGGGAAGGCTTCTTGGAGAAAACGTGCTTCAATAAGGTTTGGAAGTCAGGGGAAAGCTATTATCTGCCTGCTATGTGGAGGGAGGGCATTCCAGGCCAGAAGTAAGATGTGGGTGGCGAGATAGATGAGATTGAGGTACAGTGAGAAGGTTAGCACTTAGAGGAGCAAAGTGTGTGAGCTGCGTTGTAGTAGGAGAGTAGTGAGGTGAAGTAGGAGAGGGCAAGGTGATTAAGTGCTTTAAAGCCAGTGGTGATGACTTTTTGATCTGAGGGTGGATAGGCAACCACTGGAGTTTCTTGAGGAGTAGGGACCATGGCCTGAATGTTTTTGAAAGAAAATGATTCAAGCAGCAGAATGGAGTATGGACTGGAGTGGGGAGAGACAGGAGGCAGCGAGGCCAGCAAGGAGGCTGTTATGTTGCTCATTCAAGCTCTCATCCTATCCCGTCTGGACTACTGTATCAGCCTCCTCCCCGATCTCCCAACCTCCTGTCTCTTCCCACTTCAATCCATACTTTACGCCGCTGCCCAGATTGTCTTCGTCCAGAAACGCTCTGGGAATGTTACTCCCCTCCTCAAAAATCTCCAGTGGCTACCAACCTACGCATCAGGCAGAAACTCCTCACCCTCGGCTTCACGGCTCTCTATCACCTTGCACCCTCCTACCTCACCTCCCTTCTCTTGTTCTACAGCCCAGACCGCACCCTCCGCTCCTCTGCCGCTAATCTCCTCACTGTGCCTCGTTCTCGCCTGTCCTGCCGTCCACCCCTGGCCCATGTCATCCCCCTGGCCTGGAATGCCCTCCCTCCCCACATCTGCCAATCTAGCTCTCTTCCTCCCTTCAAGACCCTACAGAGAGCTCACCTCTTCCAGGAGGCCTTCCCAGACTGAGTCCCCTCCTTCCTCTCCCCCTCCTCCCCCTCTCCATCCCTCCTGCCTTACCTCCTTCCCTTCCCCACAGCACCTGTATGCATATATGTTTGTACGTATTTATTACTCTATTTTACTTGTATATATTCTATTTATTTTATTTTGTTAATATGTTTTGTTCTCTGTCTCCCCCTTCTAGACTGTGAGCCCACTGTTGGGTAGGGACCATCTCTATATGTTGACAACTTGTACTTCCCAAGCGCTTAGTACAGTGCTCTGCACACAGTAAGCGCTCAACAAATATGATTGAATGAATGATCATCAAGTCAGGATAGGATAAGTGCTTGTAGTAGCAGTTTGGAAGGAGAGGAATGGGTGGAATTTGGCAATATGGTGAAGGTAGAACTGACAGGATTAAGTGATGGCTTGAGTATGTGGGTTGAACAAGAGAGAGGAGTCAAGGCTAATGCCAAGGTTACGGGCTTGTGAGACAGGAAGGATGGTGGTGTCATCAACAGTGATGGGAAAGTGAGCAGGAATACAGGGTTTGGGTGGGAAGATAAAGAATTCTGTTCTGGACATGTTAAGTTTGAGGTGGCAGGAAGACTTCCAAGTAGAGATGTCTTGAAGGCAGGAGGAAATGCGAGACTGCAGAGAGGGAGAGAGATCAGGGCTGGAAATGTAGAGTTGGCTGTCATCAGCCATGTTGAAGCCATGTGAGTGAATGAGCTTTCCAAGGGAGTGGGTGTAGTTGGAGAAAAGAAGTCGACCTAGAATTGAACCTTGAGGGACACCCAGTTTGGGGATGGGAGGCAGAGGAGGAGCACATATCACCTGTGCAATTTGGATCTGTGACTTTGGGGCGTTTGATATTCACCCTATCTTCAACCCCACAGCCCTTATGCACGTAGCTATAAATTATATTAAACTATAATATTTACGAAGCAGCATGGTCTAGTAAAAAGAGCACAGGTTAGGTAGTCAGAGGATCTATGTTCTAATCCTGGCTCTGCCATTTGCTTTCTGTGTGACCTTGGGCAGTCACTTAATTTAACTGTGCCTCAGTTTCTTCAACTGTACAATAGGGATTAAATATCTGCTCTTTCTTCTCCATAGACTGTGAGCCCCATTCAGGACAGGGACTCTGCAGAAACTAATTAACTTGTACCTACCCCAGTGATTAGAACAGTGTTTGATTCGTAGTAAGTGGTTAACAAATACCATTAAAAAAAAAGTCTATTTACCCCTCTAGACTGTAAGCTCATTGATGGGCTGGGTATGTGTTTACCAACTCTGTTGTACTCTCCTCAGTGTTTAGTACAGTGCTCCTTGAATAGTAAGTGCTCAATAAATACCATTGCCTGACTGACTGATTGACTACCCAACTTTCTTAACATTAGGAAGACTGCAGGACTGATATCTGGAAAAGTGTTCTACCTTCATTCATTCATAATTATAATAATAACTATTATTATTATTATGGTATTTGTTAAGCAATTACTATGTGCCAAGCATTGTTCTAAGCCCTGGAGTAGATACCAGGTAATCAGGTTGTCCCACAAGGGGCTCCCAGTCTTAATTCCCATTTTACAGATGAGGTAACAGGCACGGAGAAGTTAATTGACTTGCCTAAAGTCACACAGCTAAGTGGCAGACCTGGGATTGAACCCAAGCCTGTGCTCTTTCCATTAAGCCACACTTCTTCTAATGTTGCCAACCTGTACTTCCCAAGCGCTTAGTACAGTGCTCTGCACGCAGTAAGTACTCAATAAATACGATTTATTTATTGATTGATTGATTCTAATCATATCGTTAAATATATTTATAGAGCACTTGCTGTGTGCAGAGCACTGTACTAAGTGTTTGGAAAAGTACAACAAATACCTATGTGCTGTCCCTCCAAGTATGGATTGTATATTTTTCGTGAATCAAAAAATCCATGTTTTTTTGAGCACTTACTGTGGGCAGAGTATAGTTCTAAGCACTTGGGAGAGTCGAATACAACACAGTTAGTGTAAATGCTCCTTGCCCGTAGGATGTCACTGTATTGTGTTTGCAGGAAAGTCTTCTATGCTATATACTATCTACCCATTCTTGGACTGAGAACCCCTTTCAGGTGACAGACTGTATCTTAATTTAATCTTTGTGGTCTACTTCAATGTTGATAGAGAGCTTCTTACACAGTAAGTGCTCAATTAATACTAGAAATAGTAATGAGAGTAAAAATATCCTTGCACCTTTCCTAATGCTTAGTATGGAGCTTAGCACAATCTGAGCATGGCAATAAACAAATGTTCTGTCTGAATGAAATGAATGAAAAAGAGTAGGTTATATTAATATGTTTAAATGCAGATATATATATATATATATATATATATATATATATATATATATATATACACACATACATATACACATGTGTAAGAGCCCACTGTTGGGTAGGGACTGTCTCTATATGTTGCCAACTTGTACTTCCCAAGCGCTTAGTACAGTGCTCTGCACACAGTAAGAGCTCAATAAATATGATTGATTGATTTATATTATAGTTCAGTCTGCCATGCCTTATAGTACAGTGCCAAGGGCTAAGTACAGTGCTCTACACACAGTAAGCACTTAATACAATTGAATGAATGAATGAATGAATTGTACTCATGTACATGAGTACATGAGTACAATATGTACATGAGTATAATATGTACAATTGTACATGAGTACAATATGAATGGTACTCATATAAAATATGATCCAAATGTGGTGATTGCCAGCAGAAATCACTATATACATACATATATATACACCTATACACACACACACGTATATATATACACACACATACACACATATATATATACACCTACACACACACACACCTAACATAGGGTCTGCTATCATCCATTTTCCTCATCCTCACATGGCACAGTGAATAAACCACAGGCCTGGGATTCAGAAGGTCATTTGTTCTAAACTCGGCATTGCCACTTGCTTATGTGTGACCTCGGCAAGTCACTTCACTTCTCTGTGCCTCAGTTACATCATCTGTAAAATGGGGATTGAGATTGTGAGCCCAAGTGGGAAAGGGACTGTGTCCAACCCAATTTCCTCACCTCCACCCCAGCATTTAGTACAGTGCCTGGCAAATAGTAAACTCTTAAATACCATTATTATTAGTAGTAGTAATTACTATTATGACCCTCACAGTTGGATATAAAGCATTGTTTTGATCCTAATATATTGATCACCGAACAGGATCTCATATTGTCTGGTTATTAGACTGTGAGCCCA
This sequence comes from Tachyglossus aculeatus, assembly GCF_015852505.1. Taxonomy (NCBI): domain Eukaryota; kingdom Metazoa; phylum Chordata; class Mammalia; order Monotremata; family Tachyglossidae; genus Tachyglossus; species Tachyglossus aculeatus. The sequence continues at coordinate 27,641,320 of NC_052079.1, read as the reverse complement.
CTCTTTTAGACTGTGAGCCCATGTTGGGTAGGGACTGTCTCTATGTGTTGCCAATTTGTACTTCCCAAGCGCTTAGTACAGTGCTCTGCACATAGTAAGCGCTCAATAAATACGATTGATTGATTGATTGATTATTAAGGTGATACGAATGGCACATCAGTGAAAATAATGGACTACTTTAGAAGTCAGATGTTATAGCTCTGGTACATAAGGGTCCCTAGCCTCAGGACACTATAGACCTCTTCCATAGATTCAATCTTTCATTCAATCGTATTTATTGAGTGCTTACTTTGTGCAGAGCACTGTACAAAGTGCTTGGAAAGTGCAATTCAGCAACAGATAGAGACAATCCCTACCCAACGACGGGCTCACAGCCTAGAAGTCTAGATCTTCAGCTGTGCCTTAATCCTGAGGCCATGTTGACACCACCCTTTGCCAAACACCAGTGCGTTGTCTAGGTGACAGGATTCAGTATAGGCAGTCAGCTTTCATCATCAATCGTATTTATTGAGTGCTTACTATGTGCAGAGCACTGTACTAAGCGCTTGAACTTCCAGTCAGAATCCTTAACCATGTAAAGTTCACCAGCTGCAGTCTAGTACATCACCCTAGAAAGCCATTCATAACCATCTACATATCTTTTAGTACAGAGTACAGTTATCAGTTAACATGAGTTCCCTTATGAGTGATTTTAGGACTAATAATAATTATCATTATTGCGGTATTTGTTAAGTGATTACTATGTGCCACGCCCTGCACTACGCTTTGAGGTGGATAAAAGCAAATCAGGATAGACACAGTCCCTGTCTCATGTGGGGTTGAGTCTCAATCCCCATTTTACAGATGAGGTAATAGGCGCAGAAAAGTGAAGTAACTTCCCCAAGGCCACACAGCAGAGAAGCGGTGGAGTAGGGATTAGAACCCATGACCTTTTGAATTCCAGGCCCGTGTTCTCTCCTCTAAGCCGAGGACCTTAGATGACATTCTCAGCTTGTAAGGTTGAAACTTTCCCCCAGTATTGGAAAGTATTATCTGAAGGTATGAAGCTTCATTTTCCCTATTTTCACTTCAGCGGAGGTGTTTTTTTGGGGAAATCAGATTTCTGCGGTGAACAGACATTTTGTTTTCTAGCAATTGAAATTCCCTCTATGCTCCCAGGTAGATTTTGGCTGAACCTGAAAGAAGTAATTTGAAGTTTTGATTATTACAGAACTCTTGAAATATTGCCAAATAGAAACTGCATTCAGCTTGACAGAAGTGGTTCTGAGAGGAAACAGAAAAAAAAAAAAACTCATTTTGCAGCATCCATGTATCATTTGGAGAGAGTTCCAGTCACTCTGATCTCAGAGCACATCAGCCTGCCCTTTTATTAAGAAAATATTTATTTATTAAAGCGATTAGGGTCCTGGGCTTTTCAATTGAATGATGAGCTGAAGTAACTCTCATTGAAAAGTTCAAATAAGATTTATGGTTTTGGGATATTTTCAAATGTGGTTCTTATTTATTCAAAGAGTAATTGAGAGAAATTCCTAGATAAAAATTGTGATTTAACACCTCTCAGAAAATTAGCTAATTGATGAATGGGATACTTGGGAAAAACAAGCAGAAATAAAAACAATTTACCTACAGAAACCAGTCGAAGTAAAGATATCAATCAATCATTCAATCAACCAATCAGTACTATTTATTGACCACCAACTCTTTTGTTCAATACTAAGGGTTTGGGAGAGAACAAAGTAATTAGAAGCCACAATTCCTTCTCTCAAATAAATTAGTAGGGGAAACAGACACAAATAAATTACAAACAGCAGGAGTAAGAGAGTGCATATATAATAATAATGATGATGATGGTATTTGTTAAGTGCTTACTATGTGCAAAGCACTGTTCTAAGCGCTGGGGAGGTTACAAGATTATCTGGTTGTCCCACCTGGGGACTCACAGTTTTAATCCCCATTTTACAGATGAGGGAACTGAGGCCAATAGAAGTGAAGTGACTTACCCAAAGTCACATAGCTGACAATTGACTCCAAAGCCCGTGCTCTTTCCATTGAGCCACGCTGCTTCTCTATGCTATGGGGATTTGGGAATTTAAATGGTTATGTAGGAAGGTAGCTAATAAGAAGGACAATGATCTTTCCTTTAATTGGCATGAAAACATGTTATCAATTGCCCAGAGTACAACTGCCCCAAATTGAAAGCAGGCAATTAATAACCAATTCAACCAATTTATCAGTGATATTTACTGAGCATTATTTATTGTGTGCAGAACACTATTAAATGTTTGGGAGAGTACAATAAAATACAATAAAATACAATAAATAATAAATAAATAAATAAAAATAAATAAATATTTATATTTATATATTTATATTTAAATAAATAAAATAAATAAATAATAAATAATAAATAAATACAATAAAATACAATAAAGTGAGTTAGTATACTCACTCCTTGCCCACATAGCCCGCTGTTGGGTAGGGACTACCTCTATATGTTGCCAATTTGGACTTCCCAAGTGCTTAGTACAGTGCTCTGCACACAGTAAGTGCTCAATAAATACAAGTGACTGGATTGATTGATTTTATTTTGTTAATATGTTTTGTTTTGTTCTCTGTCTCCCCCTTCTAGGCTGTGAGCCCGCTGTTGGGTAGGGACCATCTCTATATGTTGCCAACTTGTACTTCCCAAGCACTTAGTACAGTGCTCTGCACACAGTAAGAGCTCAATAAATACGATTGAATGAATGAATGAACCAGTTTATAATCTAGGAGGGTGGGGAGGTACAAATTTATATAAATAAATAATTGATGGATATGTACATAAGTGAAGTTTTATGATGGCATTTATTAAGTGCTTACTATGTGCAAAGCACTGTACTAAGCACTTGGGAATTTACAAGGTGATCAGGTTGTCCCACGTGGGGCTCACGATCTTAATCCCCATTAAGTACCAAATGCCCAAAGGATAAAGATCCAAGTGCACTGATGATGCAGAGGGAGCTGGGGAAAAGAGGACTTAATGAATGAAGACTCTTGGAAGAGATATAATGCCAATACAGATTTGAGTTTGGGGAGAGTGATGGTCTGGCATATATGGAGGGGGAGGGAATTATCATCCAGAAGAAAGATCAATCAATCAATCGTATTTATTGAGCGCTTACTATGTGCAGAGCACTGTACTAAGCGCTTGGGAAGTACAAATTGGCAACACATAGAGACAGTCCCTACCCAAAAGTGGGCTCACAGTCTAAAAGGGGGAGACAGAGAACAGAACCAAACATACCAACAAAATAAAATAAATAGGATAAAGATGTGATGAAGGGCTCCGCAGCCAGATAAATAAGATTGGGGCAGAGTAACCAAATTGTCCTTCATTAAGTGAAGCGTGCAGGCTGTGATGTTGTAGATCAGTGAGGCCCATTAGGAGGGGGAAAGGTGATTGGGTGCTTTAAAACCAACGGTAAGGCATTTCTGTTTATGTGGCGGTGGATGGGCAGTGACTAGAGATTCTTGAGGACTGGGTAGGTGTGGCCTGGATTATTTTAGAAAAAAATGATCTGGACAGCAGAGTGAAGTATAGACTGGAGTAGGGCGAGAGGTCAGCAAGAAGGCTGATGCAGTAATCGAGGTAGGATGGGTTCTAATCCCTGCTCCGCCACTTGTCTGCTACATTACCTTGGGTAAGTCATTTCACTTCTCAGTGGCCTTATCTGTAAAATGGGGCTTGAGACTGCGGGCCCCACATGGAACAGAGACTGTGTTCAACTTGATTTGCTTGTATCCACCCCAGCGCTTAGTACAGTGTTGGCATATAGTAAGTGCTTAACAAATACCATTATTATTATTACTGGAAGTTCTTTATCAACAATAGTAGAAGTTTTGATGGAGAGGAAAGGGCAGATTTTAGCAAGGCTGTTCAGGTTAAATTGTCAGGATTTGGTGACAGATTGAATATGAGGGTTGCATGAGAGAACTGAGTTGAGGACAATGCCAACACCTGAGATAGGGAGGATAGCGGTATTGTCTACAGTGATGAGAATGATAGGGGGAGGACAGGGGTGGTCCTGGGTGGAGTCCTGTTTTGATTTGTTAAGTTTAAGGCAGATGTAAGCTTTGATAGTTCAGTAGTGTCTAGGAAGCAAAACCTGCCTGATTGCATGGTCTGTCAATGCACTGAGTACTGTTGCTGTCCAGGTATAAGTATCACCGACAAAGTCTCTCTCATTCTGCAAGGGTCCTGAGGTCTTAGTAATAATATCAATTATAATAACAGTATTTGTTAACCACTTAATATGTGCCAGGCAGTGTACTAACCACTGGGATGGAGACAAGAAAATCGGCTTGTGCATAGTCCCTGTCCCACATGGAGCTCACAGTCTCCATCGTCATCACAAATACCATCATCCATCCCCATTTTATAGATGAGGTAACAGGTATAGAGAAGTGAAGTGACTGTTCAAGGTCACACAGGAGACATGTAGCAGGGCCAAGATTAGAACTCATGACCTCCTGGTCTGTGCTCAGTGCATAGATAGTCCTGTAATATCTCTCCCTTTACCACAACGGCACAAGCTATATGGAAGCTGCATCTTACTGGTCTACCCCCACCTCCACCCTGACATTTCCCTTGGTTGTGTAACTGAAAATAGAAGAGTGTGTGTGTGTGTGTGTGTGTGTGTGTGTGTGTGTGTGTGTGTGTGCGTGAGAGAGAGAGAGAGAGAGAGAGACACATATGAGGTCACAATGAAGAGTGGCAAAAGATGATGATACCCTTCTTTCTCCATGATCCATAATGGTTGATAGTTCAGATTTGGTCCTAATGCACACCAAAATGACATGCAACATGAAAATAGTTAGATTTTTCACTGCAGCAATTTTTCCAATAGATTTGCAATATTTTAATATGGTATTCTGAAATCTGCTTCTGTTTTCTGTATGACTGATTAGATACAATCTTGCAGATGCATCCAGAAGTAGGTAACTGCTGTGTTAGTCTTGGAATGGGCTATTTATCCCTGATTACACAAGTCTTGTTCCATTAGGGCTGCAGCGTATTTCCTCTGAAAGGAAGAACATGGCCCATGAACTCGCCAGAGAAGAACTCACATGCCTCTCCAAGACTAAGTTTATTAGTCCTGGAAGGCAGGCAGCACTGACATCTGGGGGATGAAAAATCAACAGAGCATTGGCTGTTGTGAGGGGCTTAGCTAAGAACCAACAGCCCACATGTCCTTGGAAGTCATACGCCTTCTCTAAGGTACAATGGGTTTGTTGCCTGATTTAGAGAGCCATTAAGACTTCATTTACAGAGAACAAAATTCATGATTAGGCCAAGAAGTTCTTCTCCTAATACCTCCATCTCTCATTTGGTTCCACCTGATACCATGTCCTTTAATCCCAAATATAATGTCATATTCCACCTTGCAAAGAGCCACTTTGCTGCTCTTTCAAGGCAAGTAACTATATATTCGACTTAGGAGGAGAAAAACTGTTCATTTTATTTATTAATCATATATCTTCTAGTTGGAGACCTGGCTAATAAAAATGTTTAATGGGATGCTTATTTGGGAGATATTATTTGGCAGGACAGACATATTTACTAGTTTCTAAACACCACTGAGTAAGCACAGTTCGTTACAGCTCATTCCTCTACCCAGGCTTTGACTTTTGCACTTAAAAACAAGAAAAAAATAGCATATCCATAATTCTTACTATCCTACTTAGCTCACTGTTGCATCCTTTTCAGACTGCGTTTTTTCACAGCACCTAAGCCTTGAAAAACCATTCTCTTTCCTTAGAATAGGTCTGAGAAGATGTTCTATATGACTCTACTAATAGAATATATATATCTTTATAAAGACTAATTATTTTTCATATTCAGTATTTTGATATTTTATCAACTAGCAAATAAACTACCACATTGAATGGCTCATTTTCATTTGATAAAACACATACACAGTATGTACTTTTTGTGAATACCACTGTCTGCTAGAAAAACAAATGGATTTATGATTCGACTTAAATTAACATATTTTGGACATATCATCAGGAGGACTAATTCTCTGGAGAACACACTAATGCTAGGAAAAGTCCAGGGAAAACGTGGAAGATGCAGACTGGCAGCTAGATGGATAGAGGCCATAACAACGATAACAGAAGAACTGTTAGAAAGGTTACAGATTACAGAAGAAGACAGGACATTCTGGAGAAAATATATCCATAGAGTATATATGAATTGGAAATGACTATGGTACAATAATAATTGTTCATATTTATGAATATATTAGGGTAATTTGAGAAAGATCCCAAAAGATTAGTAGTTATCAATCAACCATATTTACTGAGCTCCTACTGTGTGCATAGCACTGTATTAAGCTTTTGGGAGAGTGCAATTTATATTGTACTTGGTACAGATTTGGTACAGACTCTCCCTGCCCACAAGGAGCTTACAGTCTGGGGTGGGGGAATACAGTCCCGGGGGGAGAAGCAGCATGGCTCAGTGGATAGAGCACAGGCTTTGGAGTCAGAGGTCATGGGTTCAAGTCCCAGCTCCACCAATTGTCAGCTGTGTGACTTTGGGCAAGTCAGTTAACTTCTCTGGGCCTCAGTTACCTCATCTGTAAAATGGGGATTAAGACTGTGAGCCCCCTTTGTAACCTCCCCAGTGCTTAGAACAGTGCTTTGCAAACAATAAGCACTTAATAAATGCCATCATCATTATTATTATTAAATAGTATTAAAGCTTTATGCATCTAAATTTTAGACTTTAGAGAAAGGCAATGAGGGTTAGTGAAAAGACCAGGGGATGGGAGCAAGACCTAGGTTCAAATCATGGTTCTACCTTCGGCTATCTGTGCAATCTTAGGTAAGTCATTTAACCTGCTCTGAGCTTCAGTTTCCTTTAGCTGAAAATGGAACTAATAGTATCTGTCTCTCAATCTCAAAAGGATATTGAGTGGATCAAATCAGATAACTGATAGAAAAGCATCTTGAAAAAATACAACTATGATACAAATTCGAGACATTGTAAATGGTCCCTCTAGACAGTAAGCTCGTTGTGGGCAGGTAGTGTGTCTATTATATTGTACTATCCTAGTGCTCTGCATATAGTAAGAACTCAGCAAATACAATTGACTGACTGGTCTGCACAAATAATTTATCCAAATTAATTTTTAAATGAAAAAGAAGTGTCTTAGTGGCGCCTTAGTGGGGAGGGAGAGAGCAGCTGAGTATCAGGAGCCTCTTCCACTCACCTGGAGAGGATTGTGGGAGCTCCGCCGGTCCCCTGAGTCAAAGAACATGGCAGACTGGACCGCTTTTCTCCCCAATCCCCCCGCCCCAAAGAGGACCCTGTGCCCCCCTCCCCCAGGGTCACACTGGGTCGCTATGGGAGCTGACAAGGCTGCCCAAACTATCTGCCATCTGAAGTTTGTGGCCCATGGAAAGGTCTTACACCTGCATGGGAACAAATCCCCTTAGCACACATGCCAAATTTCACCAGGGATCAAAGAGGGGTCCTGTTTCTCAGTTTCTGACTTACCCTTGTTGTTTTGGGCAGTGGTTCGCCACGAGATAGTTGTGAACTGACAAAACAATGTCGTAGATTCTCCCAGAATGTACCACTACCTTTTTTGGTGGTTGGAAGGAAGCCCTGAGAGTTACATTAAACCATTCAGGACAAGTGGGAGGATGTTGTGATTCCATATTGACATGGCAGCATTAATGCAGGGGCCCCAGATGAAGGGGAAGGCCCCTGAATAGCCCCACAATATAGCCACAGCTATGAGAGTTGTCGCTTTCAGTGCAAACCCTGCTCTCATCAGAAGCTGCCCTTAAAGCGAAGTGGATAGATCATGGGCAGGGAGGCAGAAGGTCAAGGTTTCTAATCCCAGCTCTATCACTTTCCTGCTACGTGACCTTGGGCAAGTCTCTTCACGGGCCTGGGAGTTAGAAGGTCATGAGTTCTAAACCTGCCTCTGCTACTTGTCTTCTGTGTGACCTTGGCTAAGTCACTTCACTTCTCTGAGCCTCAGTTCCCTCATCTGTAAATGGTGATTAAGACATTGAGCCCCATGTAGGACAGGGACTGTGTCCAACCCAATTTGCTTGCATCCACCCCAGCACTTAGTACAGTGTCTGGCACATAGTAAGCACCTATCAAATGTCATTGTTATTATTATTATTATTCTATGTGCCTCAGTTACCTCATCTGTAAAATGGGGATTAGGAGCTCCATGTGGGACAGCTCAGTTTGTGTGTATCCACCCGAGTTTAGTACAGTATAGTAAGCACTTAACAAATACCATTATTAATTATTGTTACTATTATTAAAGCACATCTAGATGGAGTGTATAGTTCCTATAGTGGAACACCCCCTCCCTCTGTAACATCAGCCTGTTTCTGGACACAACGCTCAAGAGTTGCACAGAACCTGCAGTTCCCAGAGGATCTCAGTCTTACGGAGAGCCATGGCCTCAGTCAACTAGGTTCAATTTCGGCAAGTTAAGAATGAAAGAAAGCCCCTGGACCCGCAGGGAGAGAGCTGAGGGTGGGAGAGGACCACGCCTCACCTGTCCTCTTTTCCTCTTCTGATGCTTCCCAAACCCTGACTCATGAGGGAATTGATCCAGGTCCAGCAGCACCAGATGATTAAGATGACTTAAGAGAAGCAGCTTGACTCAGTGGAAAGAGCACGCGCTTGGAAGTCAGAGGTCATGGGTTCAAATCCCAGCTCTGACAATTGTCAGCTGTGTGACTTTGGGCAAGTCACTTCACTTCTCTGGGCCTCAGTTCCTACATCTGTAAAATGGGGATTAAGACTGTGAGCCCCCACCCCGGTGGGACAACCTTATCACCTTGTATCCCCCAGTGCTTAGAACAGTGCTTTGCATATAGTAAGTGCTTAAGAAATACCATTATTATCATTATTATTATTAGGACTTCCATGACTAAACCCTTGTTTAATTTTCTCCCATTCCCTTCTGCATTGCCCTAGCACTTAGATTTGCACCCTTTAATGATCCCACACACAGCCTCACTGCAATTATGTACATATCCATTATATATTTTAATGTCTGTCTCCCCCTCTAGACTACAAGCTCCTTGCTGGCAGGGAACATGTCTAACAACTCTATTATATTGTATTCTCCTTTTAAGATGGTGCTCTGCCCATAGTAAATATAAGAAGAAGAATTGTGGTATTTGCTAAGCACTTGCAGTGTGCCAGGAACTGTACTAAGTGCTGGGGTAGTTATAAAAAAATTGGGTTGGACATAGCCCCTGCCCCACATAGGGCCCACAGTTTTAACTCATAGCATTAATCCCCTTTTTGCAAATGAGGTAACTGAGGCACAGAGAAGTGAAGAGACTTGCCCAAGATCAAACAATGGACAAGTGGCAGAGCCAGGATTAGAACCTATGTACTTCTGACTCTCAGTCCCTGCTTTATCTAGAAGACCACACTGTGCTGCATTATTTCTTTAGGGCTCTGTTTGGGGAAAATAGCAGGATTTAATCAATCAATCAATCATATTTATTGAGCGCTTACTGTGTGCAGAGCACTGTACTAAGCGCTTGGGAATTACAAGTTGGCAACATATAGAAACAGTCCCTACCCAACAGTGGGCTCACAGTCTAAAAGGGGGAGACAGAGAACAAAACCAAACATACCAACAAAATAAAATGAATAGAATAGATAGGTACAAGTAAAATAGAGTAATAAATCAATCAATCAATCATATTTATTGAGCACTTACTGTGTGCAGAGCACTGTACTAAGCGCTTGGGAAGTACAAGTTGGCAACATATAGAGACAGTCCCTACCCAACAGGGGGCTCACAGTCTAAAAGGGGGAGACAGAGAACAAAACCAAACATACCAACAAAATAAAATAAATAGAATACATATGTACAAGTAAAATAGAGTAACAAATAAATCAATCATATTTATTAAGCGCTTACTGTGTGCAGAGCACTGTACTAAGCACTTGGTAAGTACAAGTTGGCAACATATAGAGACAGTCCCTATCTAACAGTGGGCTCACAGTCTAAAAGGGGGAGACAGAGAACAAAACCAAACATACCAACAAAATAAAATAAATAGAATAGATATGTACAAGTAAAATAGAGTAATATATCAATCAATCAATCATATTTATTGAGCGCTTACAGTGTGTAGTGCACTGTACTAAGCACTTGGGAAGTACAAGTTGGCAACATATAGAGACAGTCCCTACCCAACATTTAAATTTAATTTAAACTAAATTAACTGCAAATTATCTCAACCCAGTTTCCTTTTTACCCCAAGTATATAATAATAATAATGATAATGGCATTTATTAAGCACTTACTATATGCAAAGCATTGTTCTAAGCACTGGGAAGGTTACAAGGTGATCAGGTTGTCCTGCAGGGGGCTCACAGTCTTAATCCCCATTTTACAGATGAGGTAACTGAGCCACAGAGATTTTAAGTGACTTGCCCAAAGTCACACAGCTGACAATTGGTGGAGCTGGGATTTGAACCCATAACCTCTGATTCCATAGCCCATGCTCCTTCCACTGAGCCACGCTGCTTCTCTAATAATAATGGCATTTGTTAAGCACTTACTAGGTGCAAAGCAGTGTTCTAAGTGCTGGGGAGGATACAAGGTGATCAGGTTGTCCCATGCGTGACTCACAGTCTTAATCCCCATTTTACAGATGAGGTAACAGGCACTGAGAGGTCAAGTGACTTGCCCAAAGTCACACAGCTGACAATTGGCAGAGCCGGGATTTGAACCCATGACCTCTGACTCCCAAGCCCGTGCTTTTTCCATTGAGCCATGCTGCATCAATAGCCTATCACTTGGAACTTTTTTTCTGGTGTGGGTCCAACCAGGAACTGACCAAAAGCAAAGACCATCATAGCTGAGGAAAAGAAAACAGACTTCGCTAAGCATTCTCTGAGGAAAAATTGTTTTCCCAAAGGGGTGGGTTTCTCCCACTACTGACTCAGGCATCTCCTCCACCATCGCCTAGCAAACCACTGATAACTACCACCTTCCCTCCTGATACTGAGGGTCCCTACTCCTGGTATGCTCTGTGCATGCCAGACTGCAGATAAAAGCTGATGCTGTGCCACCTCAAGGTCTCCACCATCGGACAGTCGGCCACATTGCCTCCCCATGAACCACCACCGGCTCTCCTCTGCACTATCGAGGAGAATCCATCCCATCCTGCGTTCCACCATGGGAAAGAGAACAGCACCCACAAAACCCTGGATGACTGGTAACAGCTATGGCTATGGATGTGCCTTGGACTTTGAATAATAATACTACTACTTTTGGTAATTTGTAAAGCTCTTAGTATGTGCCAGAAACTGTACTAAGTGCTTGGGTGGATACAAGCAAATCAGGTTGAACGCAGTCCCTATCCCACGTGGGGCTCACAATCTCAATCCACATATTAAACATGAGGCCCAGAGAAGTGAAGTGACTTGCCCAAGGTCACACAACAGGCAAGTGACCTGTCTGCATGTTTTGTTTTGTTGTCTCTCTCCCCCTTCTAGACAGTATACCCGTTGTTGGATAGGGACCGTCAATATATGTTGCCGACTTGTACTTCCCCAGCACTTAGTGCAGTGCTCTGCATGTAGTAAGTGCTCAATAAATATGATTAAATGAATGAAAATGACAGAGCCAGGATTAGAACCCATGACTTTCGGACTCCCAGGACTGTGCTCTATCCAGTACTCCATGCTGCTTCTCAATCATGGGGAGTATGAAATTCTTCTCCTCTAGCCACAACACCCCACTGATTATTGTTTTTAGTTTTGTGTATTTGTCTTTGACTCTTATATTGTTTAATTTCATACCGTTTCATCACTCCGTATATGCCTGGCTCTGGCCCCCTTTCCCCGACGCATACTTTCAGTTTGTGGGCCCCTAAAAAACAGAGGCCACATCTAATTCTACGTATTTTCTCCTACATGCTAGTTCAGTGCCTTACACTTAGTAAACACTCATTATTATTAACAACAACAATGATAATAATAATAACAACTGTAGTGTTTGTTGAGCACTTAGTATATGTCAAGCGATGTACTAAGTGCTGGGCTAGATATAAGATGATCAGACCCTATATGGGACTCACAGAATAAGTAGGAGAGAAAACAGGAATTGAATCCCCATTTTGAATGTGAAGAGACTGAGGCATAGAAAAGTTAAGTGGCTTGCCCAAAGATCATACAGCAGGTAAGTGGCAGAACCAGGATTAGAATCCAGATCCTTTGATTCCAAGGGCTGTGCTCTATCCACTAGTCCACATTATGCTTTCGTCTCTGCACTCGTCTTGCCTGGTCTGTTTGGGAAGGGTTTTTCACTTCAATTCTGATCTCACTACCTAACAATTTGTCCCAAATCCTGGGTAAAACTTCCAGGGTAAAATCTCCACTCAGCATTCAGTGAAAGTCTAAAAATCTCCCAATCTGGAACATCAAGGAGATTAATGATAATCCTTTCAGCTTCTGTAACAATTCCAACTTTCAGAACATTCAAACAATACACAATATGAGTTATTTAAGTGCAAGATATTATCATCTTGCACTTATATGTGCAAGAACTATGTGGAAAAGTCATTGGAACTGTTGCTCTAAATGTTCTATGCCTGGATTGATGTAAAACCTGAATAAATGCTAAAAATTCCAACAAACTACTGAAGAAAACATCAGGTAAATAAATCACCTAGCTCCTTGACAGTTTGCATTCTAGTTGAAAAGACATTTCTCTATTAACAATCCAAGATTTGTTAAATAACCACCATTTTACTTTTCACATTTTCCTAAATCGGCTTTTAGATGGTTAAAGTATCATGACTTAAAAGTCAAGATTTCCATGAGACCACTGACCCAAACTGACCCATAACAATAAGAACTCGGACAGTTACACATAGAACACATTTGTGCAGAAAGACAGCTTCATGGGAAAACTTGCCTGAGGCTCTTCTGAGTCAGACACAAGAAGCATCGTTTGTCTGTAGATGTTTTTTTTCTAATATGCTTCCTTTTTGTGTAAGCAGGAGGATTTAATTGAAAAAACAAAATCCCTACTGGAAAAAGAACACAGGTCATGAACCTATTCCCCAGTGATACTTCCAGGAATTGACCCAGCGTTATTGCTTTATTACATTTTTCCATAAGTCTCAAGTAACTATTAAAGAATTAAGCTCTCCCCAGATTCTGTGCTCTTTCACTACCCTTTCATGGATCCTTTCCCCACCTAATCACTGGCCCATCTTCTGGGGAAGGCTTAAGAGGTTCAGGGTCAATAAAAGAGAACCAGTCTAAATAGGATAGGTTTTGGAGTTGTTCCTTAGGAGTGAGTGAGGCTAGCCTCAGTCAAACCACAGCATCAGACAGTTCATCATCTTCATCCTTTATTTCCCAGCTTTGGCCCTCCCCATCATAAAGGAGTGTGTATTGTAAGTTCCTCAAGGGCATGGATCATGTCTACCTACCCTATCGGATTCTCCCAAGGGCACAGTGCAGTGCTGTGTGCCTAGCAATTGCTCAATAGCTCAATCAATGATGGATTGATTGAGAGTTATGGGGATGAATGAGGCAGGGAGATGGCAGCAGGAAAGTTGGTGGCGTGAGGAGTGATGTCAGCCTTGTGCGTATGCACCCGTCCTCAGTGCCTACCTCAAAGATTAGCCCTAGGAATGAGCTGTGGAAGAAAAGAGGCCACAAATATGGTTGTAACTCTGGAATCCTCTCAACGCACCTCCTCAAACTAAAATAGGACTGAGGTGGGTTAGCCCTATTTTCTAAGAGAGATTAAGTCCAGCCTTCTCTCTGTTCTAAGTTCCATCATTCTATCCGGCTAATAGCCAACAAAAGGCTTGAAAACAGAGTCTATGGAAAAGACTTCAAGGAAAGAAAATAATTGCACGAAAGGCTACTTGCGTCCCTCTGTGGCTGGAGCACGGGATTTTTTGTTTTGCTATTCAACATCCACCTTGTGCAGAGTGCTGAAATAAAGAAAGTAAAATGCCTTAGAGGGATCTTTAAGAGAGATTTGGTATTAGCAAATTGTCAGGCTTATAGTATGCTGGTTAATCCTGATGCACACAGTTGCTGATTTAATGAAATAAACCATTTGCAGACCACCGACAGCACTTTACCATCCTCACTGTATGAGACAAGCACTTTGTCTTTCTCACACACTCCTGATTTTCATTTTAATACGACTTCTCAAATACAAGTCATTTTTTTCTTCTATTTGATAGATATTGTGCAAATTCTGTTAGAAGCAGTGTGGCCTAGCAGAAAGAGCACAGTCAGAGGACGTGGGTTCTAATTGTGGGCTCCACAACTTGTTTGCTGTGTGACCTTGGGCAAATCACTTCACTTTCTTTAGTCCTCAGTTACCTTATCTGTAAAATGAGGATTAAAACTGTGAGCCCCATATGGGACAGGGATTGTGTCTGAACTGATTACCTTGTATCTACCTCACTGCTACTACTCTGATCCAAGCACTTACCCTACTTTCCCTGACTCCTTCTCTGTGTTGTCTATGCCCTTGGATCTTTCCCCTTTGGACAATTGGTCTTCATCCCACCCTTAGCCCCACAGCTCTTATGTACATTTCTGTAATATATTTATATCAAAGTCTGTCTTTCCTTCTAAACTGTACACTCACTAAGGGCAGGGAACAACTCTGGTGCATTGAACTCTCCCAAGCAGTTAGTACAGTGTTCTGCACACAGAAAGTACCTAATTAGTGTCATTGATTGTTTACTTGTAAGGTGGGGACATGAAAAATGAATCAAGGGAAGGCCTCTTAGAAGGGAGGTAATTTCAGAAGGGTTCTGAAAGTGGGAAGAGCAGCAGTCTGTCAGATGTGATGGGGGAAGAAGAATCAGGCTGTAGGAAAGTCTTGGGCAGGAGGTTGATGTGGAAGAGATGGGAATGAGGCACAGAGAATAGGTAACCTCGAGAGGGTCAAAGAGTGTGAACTGGGGTGTAGTGGGAGAAGAGAGTAGATAGAAGGGAGAGAGGTGATCAAATGACAAAGTCAGTGGTCAGAATCTTCTGCTTGAGGTGAAGAAGAATGGGGAACCCTTTGGAGATTTTTGGGAAGTGTGCAAAACAACACTTTAGAAACATGATCTGGGCAGCAAAATGAATGATTGACTTGAGACTGGAATAAGGGGTGTCAAATAGGAGGCTGAAGTGTCTGGATCGGCATGGTGGTCATTTAGATGAAGAGGAGGCATGGATGCTAGAAATGCTGTGGAGATGTGATGGGACCAATCATTTTTTTCCCCAGACTGCTCACAGTATCCTTGTCAGACCAGCTAGTGCTGCAGACAAGTTGGATCTTCACGGTAGTCCTGTGGCTAGTAATTTTGAAGGGATTGGGGTCCAACACACCATCTCTGGTTCACCTAGCAGTTTCTGTTTCCTGAATCCTTCCCTTTCCCAGATTAAGCCAGAGAGTCACTCAGTTCCAGGGGTTCCTCACCACCTGGATCTAGTTCCAGGAGGAACCATTTAATTGGCAGAACAATTGGAGTGGAAATCAGTCCCATTCTTTAATCTCCTCACCTTGGCCACCCCTCCAGCCCAGCCCCGTACCAGGAATTGTGTGTTCATCTGTAGTCTCCAAATTAGGCAACTATAGCACCAGACAATTATCTGTTGACATTCACTCATTCAGGGCTGCGTTTATTGGCCCTGAGGAACAGCTTACTTCAGCTACCTTTAAAACTGACCCTGGGCACCTCTGTGTGTTGTTAACCAAACCGAATATTTGGAAGGGCAGGGGCAGGTAGGAAAGGAAGAGCTACCATGGCCCACACAGTGAAGGAGCCATCATCCACAGTAAAGTTTGAGCAGAGAATGTCCACGTCGAAAGGAGCAATGGGTACAAAAGGATGGCAGGATTTGGAAAGATAAGAATGGAAAAAAGAGCTGGAGAGATAGAAGGAAAGAGTTCAAAGATGGGGCAGTCAGAGAAAATGAGGAAAAATGGTGTGGAGGGAGAGTGAAAGACAGAGAGAGAGAAGGGGAGAGAATGAGAGTGAGAGAAAGAAAGGGAGATGGAGACAGAGAAAAAGAACAGAAAAGAGAAGGGAAGACTGTTGAAAGGCGAGAGAGAGAAACAAACGGACTAAAAGAGCCCATGAAGAGAGAAACATAACAAATTTTCCAATAAAATTGGATGGCTGTCCCCTAAATTCTGTCAATCCTCCCAGGGTTACCTCAAGTGCAGCTGATAAGCAGGTTCTAGTTACGCATCATTCTGGGATTGAGTGTTTAGAGGCAAGAGAGCAGGGTCATCTTGAGAAAAACTTCAACAAATTAAGCAAAACAAAATAAAATTGGGTGTATAAATTATTTCTAGAATTTGTGAGGCTGCTAATAGACTCCTATTATTCTATGGGGCTTGTCCTACATCTTTACAACAACCCCTGAGACAGTTCATGCATTTCTCTCTACTACAAATCCTGGCGATATTCAGGAAAGAAAGAGTGCTGACTATTGTATTTGTTGTTTGTTTCTGAAATGTATCAAAATAGTGGAGAGCTATCAAAACACAAATAGTATTCCTGGGAAAAAGACTGACTCTCTGGTTAATATATTTGAGTTACGATTCACATTTTCTAAAGTACTTTTCCTCCCTAACTGAAAATTAAGTTTTTTCTCCATTTGAGAGCAAAACAGTGTACGTATCTTACTATACACATTATTGGACTTTAGTACAGATTCTTTTTCTTTCCTTCTCCCTAGCAACATTAACTCAGCTTCTAATTTTACTCTAAAAAAGTCCTCATTCCTCCTTTCCCATAAAACATTCAAATCCATATTAAGTCTTTTTTTCCTGAAGTTCATAAGTCCTGGATTTAAATGCATCATGCAGTCTTTATAAATTAAAAACCCACAGTCCGGTCTCCCATCCCTTTTAACTAACTGAAAATGAATTCTCTCCTATGGTGACAGCAAGGAATATTTATCTAGAGTTCTTTGTCATTAATTTAACTCTCATTACACATTTTGCTTTAATAGGTACAAGGTGACACCAGATTTCAATGTGGAGAGGATAAAATATGTAATTATTCACTACATTAGATTGATGTAACATGTTCTGGATCAATGAAAAAATTAATATGGTGATAACTTGTACCCTTGACAGTTACATCAAGAGGCTAAGAAATTAATGTAAGAATTAAAAATCAAAAATGAGTGAAAATCTGTAGTTTAAAATAGATAATACATTTTTTTTCCAGAAGTCTCTTTATGCTTGCTCTTTATTCATGGAACTTGAAATGTATTGTAGAACAAAACACCCCACAAAGTTTGAAAATCAGTTCAGAATAACTTAGACCAAGGCCTTTTCATTTTTTTAAAAAAAAGATAAACAATAAATAAAACATTCTCATCTTTTAAACATTCACACCGATTTCACTGAAACACCTTCGTGATGGTTATCACAGTCATGAGTGATGGCACTTTTCAACAAATGTTTATTCAAAATTACAGATTACATGAACTGCACCTGTTCATCTGTTTATTACAAACTGGATCAAATCCATCAAATAAATTAGCATCATTTGTAAATGAAAATTGCAAGCCTGGACCACTGAAAGTTTTTTGTTACCAAAAATCTCTGAGAGAAAACTGAGCTATTGCTGCACTTGGGCCCTCGCAGTAAAGTTTCCCTCAGTAACTCAGTCAAATCGATCAATGGTATTTACTGAGCGCTTACTGCATGCAGAATGCTGTACTAAGCACGTGGGAAAGTAAAATACAACAGAGATGGTAGACACATTCCCTGCCCTCAAGAAGCTTACAGTCTAGTGGGCAAGTGACCGTCTGATGTTCATTCATTCATTGAATCATATTTAATGAACACTTACTGTGTGCAGAGCACTGTACTAAGCGCCAGGGAAGTACAAATTGGCAACATATAGAAACGGTCCCTACCCAACAACGGGCTCACAGTCTAGAAGGGGGAGACAGACAACAAAACAAAACATGTGTACAGGTATCAAGTCATCAGAACAAATAGAAATAAAGCTAGATGCACATCATTAACAAAATAAATAGAATAGTAAATATGTACAAGTAAAACAGAGTAATAAATCTGTAAAAAACTTATATATAGGTGCTGTGGGGAGGGGAAGGATTCATGTGAAGCAGTGTGGCCTAATGGAAAGACCATGGGCCTGGGTGTCAGAAAACATGGGTTCCAATCCCGGCCCTGCCGCTTGACTGCTGTGTGACCTTGGGTAAGTCCCTTTACTTCTCTTTGCCTCAGTTTCCTCACATGCAAAACGGGGATCTCAAACCAGTTCATTCATGCATTAGTTTTTATTGAGTGTTTAATGTGTGCAGAGCACTGTACTACACATTTGGGAAGTACAATACAGCAATAAAGAAAGACCATCCCTGCCCACAATGGGCTCATGGTCAAGAGAGGCTTTTTCTTCCTGCTTAGATTGTGAGCCCCATATGCGACCTGATTGTCTTCCAACTCCATTGTTTTGTAAGTTCCCAAGTGCTTAGTACAGTGTTCACATTAAGTGCACAGTGCACATGGTAAGTGCTCAATGAATACCATTCATTCAATTGTATTTGTTGAGCGGTTACTGTGTGCAAAGCACTGTACTAAGTTCCTGGGAGAGTGATGATCATAGTAATAACTGTGGCATGTTAAGTGCTTACTCTGTATCAGCCACTGTACTAAACACTGGGGTTAGATACAAAATCATCAGGTCAGGCACCAACTCTGTCCCAAATTGGGCTTAGAGTCTAAAAGGAAGGGAGAAACAAACTTTTATCTCCATTCTACACATAAGGAACCCAAGACGCAGAAGTTAAGTGTGACATTGGGCAAGTCACTTAGCTTCTCTGTGCCTCAGTGACCTCATCTGTAAAATGGGGACTAAGACTATGAGCCCCATGTGGGACATAGATTGGGTCTAACCTGATTAGCTTATACCTACACCAGGGATTAGTACAGTGCAGGGCACATATTAAATGCTAAACAGACACGAGTAAAAAAAAATAAATAAATAAAAAAGTGTTTTTCCCAAGATCAAACAGCAAGTAAATGGTGGAGTAGGATTAGAACCCAGGTCTCCTAACTCTCAAACCTATCTCTTTCCACTAAGCCAAGCCAGGAAATGTAGTCAATTTTGCTTCAAAATATCAACTCATTAAGAAAACTGGACACTTAAGGATATGGAGGATTCTCTCCTTTATTCAATCATTACTGTTTGTTTCCGCAAGGCCAAAACCTTGGCTTGAAAAAAGCAAAGTCAAGCTGCCATAGTAACAAATTGTCACCATTTGGAAAATTTAAACCACTGTTGTCTTTCATTTGCACCAAAGTAATAAACATAGGGTTTATCCTTGACTCTTTAGTTTTACATATCCTAATTAACATGAACTTCCTAATAATTAAGGAATTGCAAT
The DNA here is from genome assembly GCF_015852505.1 of Tachyglossus aculeatus. NCBI lineage: Eukaryota > Metazoa > Chordata > Mammalia > Monotremata > Tachyglossidae > Tachyglossus > Tachyglossus aculeatus. Next base: position 27,621,864 of record NC_052079.1, on the reverse strand, counting down.
TCGCACATTGTTCATAAATAAATGCACAATGTGGCAAAAGCTTTTAAATATAAACCCTACTGTGAGAAAGTATCAAAGATTTGAGGCTGTAAATCAGTATCCAACCACTGAAACACAAGCATTTTTAAGCAGAATAATGAGGCTTTCTTGGAAATGTATCTAGGACTGTGACAACTATGGACCTAATAGCCAACAAAGTTCATTCATTCATTCATTCAATGAGTCTAGTAGTTATCACCACAAAGCTCAAGGTAGAAACTGCCTCTTCATTGTCTCTGTAACAATATATTTTTCAGTTCTGTGCCTTTCATCAAAGCACCAAAACAATGACAGTGAAGCTGCGATGTCTTCAACTCTCCCAACTGGAGAAGCTTCGTGGTTGGATTTTTTTTTACACCTCCCTGAAGCCAGAATTTAAATTATGTATATAACTTTAAATTATGTACATACCTTTAAGATATATTATAAATTGCTTATTCATTCATATTAATTCCTGTCTCCCTCTCCAGTCGGTAAATTCATTATGGGCAGGGAACAGGTTTACTACTTCTGCTGTATTGTATTTTCCCAAGCGATTAGTACAGTGCCCTGCACTTAGTAAGTACTCAGTAAACACTACTGATTGCTGGACTGATCAAGTATTAGCCAATTGATCCCAGAAGGAGGGGTTTGCTTTAAACCCTCAAGTGCTTGGCTCTTTCCCACTGAGAGGGAGGGGAGTGGTGGAGGAGTCTGATTGCAGATCATTACCCTGATCCATCAGATACTCAGTTTTCATTATGCTTTCAATATGTGAAGAGTTGCGTTAACTGCTCAACAGAATCTGGATATCGCAGCACACAATTCCTAGCACTACAAAGAATTCACAGGCCAAAGGGAAATAGGACCAATGCAGTAAATTAACCCAATAAAATCAACAAATATATAGAAGTACAAGCACAATCAGTACCTGATTTAAGAGGATATGCCTTTCTCTCCCTGGGCTTGTTACCACTCTGCTTTGGCCCAAATGACCCAAGCCTTCCCTTCCCAACATACTGAGGGCTTCCTGCTTGATCTCTGAGCCTCATAGTTTCTCTCCATGGTGGCGGACAGAAAAATGAGCACCATCCATGCCCTTGGTCATGCCCTGTAGCCTGGTGGCTCTGAGCTGCAGGAATCCAGAATACCACATAAATTCTCTCCGGGATTCCCCAACGGGATAAAGAAGCAGAAAAATTGCTGCTCACACTGTGGACAGAGCAGGGTCCAGGAAGTCAAAGAATCAATCAGTGGTATTTACTGAGTGCTTAATACATGCAGAGTGCTGTACTAAGTGCTTGGAAGAGTACACTACAACAGAGTTAACAGACATTATCGAATGCCCAGATGTCAACAATCCAAGTGCAAAGGAAGAGGGAGCTGGGGAAAAGAGGGTTTAATCGGGGAAGGCCTCTTGGAGGAGCCATGACCATAATAATGCTTTCTATATGGGGAGAGTGATGGTCTGACATACGTAGAGAGGTAGGAATTTCCAGGCCAAGGGGGAGGACATGAGAAAGGGATCAGTGGCTGGATAGGTGAGATCAAGGCCCAGTGAGTAACCTGGTGCTAGAGGAGTGGAGAGTGCTCTGCACAGAGCAAATGCTTTATAAGTATGATTGATTGATTGAGAGCATGCTGGGAAGGCTTAGTTTCAGGATATATCACACTTGTTCCCATACCTTGTTCATTAGTTTGACCCAAGTTCTGTCAAGCAAGTCTGTCAGGAAGAAATTGGGAGAAGAGGTGGCTCTCCTAGAACAAAAGCTTCCTGAAGAAAAGGGTGTGTGGAGGAAAAGGTGAACCCAAAGGCAGACCTAATAATAATAATATATTTTTTAGCCTTTACTGTATGCTGTGCACTGGGGTAGATGCAAACTGGACCAAAGTGTTCATTTGATTATGCGTCAGTTTACTGAGTTCTGAGTGTATCCACAACACTTTGTGCTTGGGAGAGTACAGTATAAGTGGTAGACCTGTTCCCTGCCCACAAGGTGCTCACAGTTGAGAGGGGAAGATGGATATTAAAACGAATATATAAATGACTAAATTGACTAATACTTGCCAAATAGGAGATCAGTGAAGTGAGCTGATGGATGGGGTGAGCTGATGGAATGCTTTAAAGCCAATGGTAGGGAGTTTCTGTTTGATGAAGGGGTGGATGGGCAGCCATGGGAGGTTCTTAAGTAACGGAGCGACATGGACTACATGTTGTTTTTCTGGAAAAAATGATCTGGGCAGCAGAGTGAAGTATGGATTGGAGTAAGAAGAGACTAGGAGGTCAGTGAGAAGGCAGATGCAGTAGTTAAATTGGTATGGGATAAGTGCTTGGATCAGCATGGCAGCTGCTTGGACAGAGAGGAAAGGGCAAGTTTCAGGAGAGGGAGGTGTTGGAGGTGCCATAACAACGTTTAAACTATTAGCTCGTTGTGGGCAGGGCATGTGTGTACTGACTCTGTTATATTACATTCTCCCAAACACTCAGTACAGTGCTCTGCACTCAGTAAGCACTCAATAAATATGACTGATGATTGACCCTGGTGTGAGAAGGGGTGTGAGTTGGCGGGGGATTGGTGATTCCTCCCTCATGCAATCCCAAGTCCCCAATGCACAGATGCCGGGAGTGGGGAATGAGGGTGTAGGTATCCCCTCTCCTGGTGTAATTCTAGGCCCCAGGTGCACAGGAGTGGGGAGGAACCCAGGGGGCTGGGCAGTTCCAGGCCTCCAGTGGGCAAGGCATGGGAGATTATCCTCCCCTTTGGAAATTAGAGGACTCATTCTATTTCTGCTACTTGTCTGCCGTGTGACCTTGGGCAAGGCGCTCAACTTCTCTGTGCCTCATTTGCCTCGTTTGTAAAATGGCGATCTGAAACCTGTTCTCCCTTCTATTTAGACTGGAAGCCCCATATGGAATGGGGACTGTATCTGACCTGTTGATCTTGTAACTATCCCAGTGTAGAGAATAGTGCTTGGTGCAAAATAATTATATCAAATGCCATTATTAATGATCATTGTCATTATTATTGTCATTATTATTATCTGAGGAGCAACTACTCATCCCTCCATCAGAAGCATTGCTTGTCATTCATTCATTCAATCAATCATATTAAGCACTTACTGTGTGCAGAGCACTTTACTAAGCACTTGGGAAAGAACAATGCAACAATAAACAGGGACAATCTCTGACCACAACAAGCTGAGATTTCTCAGGACTGCAGAGTCATAATTGTAACCATGGTCTGGATCAGGAACAAAGAAAGAAAGGAAAAAAAAAGGCCTTGCCTGTGTACTCAGTACGTCACCCATATTAGATCGGGTGTGGAACTTCATGTTATGATTAAGTGAGCTGGTTTAATACGAGATGAAAATTCAAAAGAGAGAAGGTGTTTTGGGCCTGAAGTAGTCCTTTCCAGGTGCTCATCTGACAGATTTGGGAGAAATTTCTTCAGGAAGAGGAACTTCTATCCCTCCCTGTCAGACACAGAACATCTGTTCCTTCCTATACATGGGGCAGTCCTCTTCCCACAGCCATTGGGATTGCAGGCCTGCAGTTTTGTTCGCTTATCTAGGGCTGGACCACTCAGAACCAAGGTCCCCTTAATAATGATAGCATTTGCGGTACTTGTTAAGCACTTACTCTATGTCAACCACTGTTCTAATCAGGTTGGTCACAATCCTTGTCCCACATGGAGCTCACAGTCTTAATCCCTGTTTCACAGATGAAGTAACTGAGGTTGTGAGAAGTGATTTGCCCTAGGGCACACAGCAGGCAAGTGGTAGATCCAGGATTAGAATGCAGGTCTTTCTGACTCCTAGGCCCATCCGTGCTCTAGCCACTAGGCCATTGCTGCTCAGCAGTGGTAATGTGGCGGCGGAAGGTGGGGGAGAAGGGCAGAAGACCAAACAAGGGAGCAGGCCATCGCTGCCTCATTCACCGTAGCAACATCGCATCAAACAAAAACTCCTCACCGTTGGCTTCAAAGCAGTCAATCCCCTTGCCCCCTCCTACCTCACCTCGCTTTTCTCTTTCGACAATTCAGCCCACACACTTTGCTCCTCTAATGTTAACCTTCTCCCTGTGCCTCAGTCTCCAGTCTTGTCTATCTCGCCGCTGACCCCTCGCCCACATCCTGCCTCAGGCCTGGAATGCCCTCCCTCCTCATACCAGACAATTACTTTCCCCTCCCTCAAAGCCTTATTGAAGACACATCTCCTCCAAGAGACCTTCCCTGAATAAGCTTCCTTTTCCTCTTCCCCCACACTCCCTTCTGCCTCACCCTATCTTGCTTCCTTTGTTCATCCCCCCCAGCCCCACAACTTATATGCATATCTGTAATTTATTCATATTTATATCTGTCCCCCCCTCTCTAGACTGTAAGCTCATTGTAGGCAGGGAATGAATTTGTTTATTGTTGCATTGTACTCTCCCAAGTGCTTAGCATAGTGTTCTGCACTCAGGAAGTGCTCAATAAATACAATTGAATGCCCGAATGAACAGTATGATCTCTGGGCTGGGCCTGGGGCAGGGACCACGGAGTGACTGTGTGAATGGCTAGGGGCTGCAGCCCCAGGTTCAGGCTGACTGCCCTCCATGAACAGCAGCACTTGCAGCCCACCCACTGTATCCCTCAAGCTCACTCACCTCTAGTGGTGCGCAACACTACCAAGAGACCCCAATCCTCTAGCTCCCAAAAGCAGCATAGCTTAGAGCACAGGCTTGGCAGTCAGAAGGATCTGGGTTCTACTCTGGTGTCTGCCACTTTCATTCATTCGTGCATTCACTTGTATTTATTAAGCGCTGACTGTGTGCAGAGCTCGGTACTAAACACTTGAGAAAGTACAATACAACAATAAAGAGTGGCAATCCCTACCGGCAACAAGCTCACAGGCCAGAAGTGCGGGGAGGAAGATATCAATACAAATAAGCAGACATCAATAAAAATAAATAAAATTACAGATATATATAGCTAGATATAGATACCTATCTATATCTAGCTATATATATATGCATACATATACATATATATATATATAAGTGTAATGGGGCTGGGAGATGGGGAAGAGCAAAGGGAACAAGTCAGGGCAACACAGAAGGGAGTGGGACTTGAGGAAAAGTAGGGCTTAGCCTGGGAAGGCCTCTTGGAGGAAATATGCCTTTAGTAAGGCTTTGAAGTCGGGGAGAGTAATTGTCTGGTGGATTCTGCTATGTGGTCTAGGGCAAGTCAGTTCACTTCTCTGGGTCTCAGTTACATCATCTGTAAAATGGGGATTGAGACTGTGAGCCTCATGTAGGACAGGGGTTGTGTCCAACCTGATTTGCCTGTATCCCCCACCAGTGCTTAGAACAGTACCTAAGAAGAGAAGCAGCGTGGCTCACTGGAAAGAGCACAGGCTTTGGAGTCAGAGGTCATGGGTTCAAATCACAACTCCACCAATTGTCAGCAGTGTGATTTGGGGCAAGTCACTTCACTTCTCTGTGCCTCAGTTCCCTCATCTGTAAAATGGGGATGAAGACTGTAAGCCCCCCGTGGGACAACCTGATCTCCTTGTAACTTCCCCAGTGCTTAGAACAGTGCTTTGCACATAGTAAGTGCTTAAATGCCATTATTATTATTATTATTATCCCCCCTCCCAGCCTCACAGCACTTACATGCATATCTGTAATTTATTCATATTTATATCTGTCTCCCCCTCTCTAGACTGCAAGCTCACTGTAGGCAGGGAATGAATCTGTTTATTGTTGCATTGTACTCTCCCAAGTGCTTAGTACAGTGTTCTGCACTCAGGAAGTGCTCAATAAATACGATTGGACGCCCGAATGAACAGTATGATCTCTGGGCTGGGCCTGGGACTACGGAGTGGCTGTGTGAATGGCTAGGGGCTGCAGCCCCAAGTTCAGGCTGACTGCCCTCCACAAACAGCAGCACTTGCAGTCCACCCACTGTATCCTGCAAGCTCACTCCCCTCTAGTGTTGCACGACCTTACAGAGAGGGACCTCAATCCTCTAGCTCCCAAAAGCACCATGGCCTGGTAACTAGACCACAGGCTTGGGAGTCAGAAGGATCTGGGCTCTATTCTGGGTTCTGCCACTTGCATCCATTCGTGCATTCACTTCCATTTATTAAGTGCTGACTGTGTGCAGAGCTCAGTACTAAACGCTTGGGAAAGTACAATACAACAAAAGGGAGTGGCAATACCTTCCCACAACAAGCTCACAGGCCAGAAGTGGGGGAAGGAAAATATCAATACAAATAAGCAGACATCAATGAAAATAAATACAAGTACAGATATAGATATATGTATACATGTATACATATATCTATATCTGTAATTGTATTTATATATATATATACACACATATATATATGTAGACATATATATATATACACATATGTATACATGTAGATAGAGGGATATAAGGGTTGTGGGGCTGGGAGAGGGGGAAGAGCAAAGGGAACAAGTCAGGGTAACGAAGAAGGGAGTGGGACCTGAGGAAAAGTGAGGCTTAGCCTGGGAAGGCCTCTTGGAGGAAATATGCCTTTAGTAAGTATTTGAAGTGGGGGAGAGTAATTGTCTGGTGGATTCTGCTATGTGGTCTAGGGCAAGTCAGTTCACTTCTCTGGGTCTCAGTTACATCATCTGTAAAATGGGGAATGAGACTCTGAGCCTCATGTAGGACAGGGTTTGTGTCCACCCTGATTTGCCTGTATCCCCCGCAGTGTTTAGAACAGTACCTGGCACATAAGCACTTAATACCACAATTATTATTACTACTATCATTATAATTATTAGCCTCTCATTGAGAGCCATTCTGAGTTCACTGCAAGAGAAAAGTTTGGCACTGGGACACCTCCACAGTCCCTTAGCCTTGCATTTCCCTTCCCGATCAGTGGAAAGTCTCCTCATACGTTGGAAATACTTATTAACAATGACCTAAAAAACGATCATAATTCTTGTATTTGTTTAGCTCTTTCACGGTGCCAAACTCTGTGCTTAGCTGCAATTCAAACAGATCAGGCACAGCACCTGTCCCACACCGGGGTCCTAAGCTGCAGACAAGAAGCAGCGTGGCTTAGTGGAAAGAGCACGGGCTTGGGAGTCAGAGGACGTGGGTTCTAATTTCAGCTCTGCCATTTGCCTGCTGTGTGAGCAGGCAAGGCACTTAACTGCTCTGTGCCTCAGTTACCTCATCCGTAAAATGGGGATTAAGACTGGGAGCCACACATGGGACAAACTGATTACCTTATATCTACCCCAGCGCTTAGAAGCAGCAGCAATGTGGCTCAGTGCAAAGAGCACGGGCTTTGGGGTCAGAGGTAATGGGTTCAAATCCCAGGTCCGGTAATTGTCAGCTGTGTGATTTTGGGCAAGTCACTTCACTTCTCTGGGCCTCAGTTACCTCATCTGTAAAATGGGGATTAAGACTGTGAGCCCACCATGGGACAACCTGATCACCTTGTAACATCCCCAGTGCTTAGAACAGTGCTTTGCACATAGTAAGTGCTTAATAAATGCCATTATTATTATTATTATTAGAACAGTGTTTGGCACACGGTAGACACTTCACAAATACCATAGCTAATATTATTAATCCTTTATTTACAGAGGAGGAAACGGTGGCAGAGAAAAGTTTCCTGCTGCCCACAACAGGTAAGTGGAAATAAAATCCAGGGCTTCTGACTCTTTCCTCTGGCCAGTACTGCATGTCAAAGGAATTCAAATTCCTTTTAATTAATTGAATTGCATTAAACACTTCAATTCTTGAAGTGTTTACAATACTCAGGAGTAAAATTCAAAAGGATCAGGACAATGAGAAAAAAAAAGTGATCTCACCCAAAGAGGATAGAAGACAACAGGAACAATTACTTGTAGTGCAATTTGTAATGTAAAATGCATAGCTCAAATACAGTATGGGAAAAGCTGGATACATTGAAGTACAACAAAAGGAGACCTAGAGAGTTATAGTTAGCCAAGTACTAAATTCAGGTCAGAAATGGAAAAAAAACAAAAATGTATTGTTCCATGTCCACTGAGGACCAAAAAAAGAAGAAATGAACCCAAAGAATAACAGAAAAGAATTTGATTGTGCGGTGATAAAACATTGAAAAAAAAAACCGTGCTAGTCCCCTCTAAACTGTAAGCTTCTTATGAGCAGGTGTCCCTTTGTTGTTGTATTGTACTCTCCTAAGCACTTAGCACAGTGCTTGGCACATAATAAGTACTCATTGCAATTGTTGCCCGTGGGCCTTTGAGCCATGAGGAGTGTTGTAGTATATGGCTCATAAAGGAATTTCTTATTACTTTTTTTCAGATGTTCTAGAATAGATCCTAATTTGTCTCATGAAACCTTGTCTCTAGACCTTAAACTCACTGTGGGCAGGGATTGTGTCTGTCACACTGTTATATTGTACTCTCCCAAGCACTTAATAGAGTGCTCTGCAAACAGCAAGTGTTCAATAAATATGATTGACTGACTGACCACGTCAGCCTATGGGGAAATGATAGAACACCACATTTTATAAAAACATAAATCACTAGTATCATAGCGTATACCTGCCTTAATGTAATTTAAATATTAAAAATTGAAAATGGGAAAAGCATACCACTTGTTTTTACAATTTGTGTTGCGCCATCAAGAGGAAGGTAGGCGATTCCAACTGTTTAATTCTAGATGTGAACAGACAGTATCAGAAGACAGAGAGCAGAGCTTGTCACAAAAGCCAAAGAAAGGCTCTTTTGTAAATTGTCAAATACATAAATGAGGTAGTTACTTGTAATAAAGTTAGTGATGAATGGTCTGTTCTTCAATGAGGACACAAAGCCTACAATATTCAGCATGGCTCAGTGGAAAGAGCCCGGGCTTTGGAGTCAGAGTTCATGGGTTCGAATCCTGGCTCCGCCAATGGTCAGCTGTGTGACTTTGGGCAAGTCACTTAACTTCTCTGTGCCTCGGTTACCTCATCTGTAAAATGGGGATGAAGATTGTGAGCCCCCCCATGGGACAACCTGATCACCTTGTAACCTCCCGAGCGCTTAGAACAGTGCTTTGCACATAGTAAATGCTTAATAAATGCCATTATTATAAATATTCACTTAATCAATCACTATTATTTATTGAGCACTTGCTTTGTGCAGAGCACTCTCCTTAGAGCTTGACAGAATACAATAGCCTGGCCCTCAATGAGCTTACAGTCTAGAGGGACAGATAGACCTCATTATAAATAAATAATGCATAGCATATAATTTAAAACATATACAGACATTCCCCATATTCTACACAATCCCCACAAACTGACTTTTAAATTTTTCAGAAAACAAATGAGTTGTTTAAAACTAAGCCACTGAACAAAGAGACCCTGAAAGACGACTTAGACCACATTGTTTTTGGAAAGCAGAGTGGACTAGTGGAAAGAGCATGGGGCTGGGTGTCAGAGGACCTGGGTTCTAATCTTGTCTCCACTATGTTACTGCTGTGTGACTTTGGGCAAGTCATCTAACTTCTCCGTGCTTCTAACCTCACCTGCAAAGTGGGGGTTCATGGGCCCCATGAGGGAACTGATAATCTTGTATCTACCCCAGCACTTAGTACAGTGCTCAGCACATAGTAAGTGCTCAATAAATAGCATAATTATCATTAAAATAGTGATAAAATAATATTTCCCCTTAAGCTTGCTGCCTGAGATAGCTGCACTTTCAGTGTGCTGATCATTCACGTTCAAGTCTTGGTCCCCTTTCTTCACTGTCTTCAGGTTTATCTATGTCTCCAGGCAAATATTCAATCACATTTATTGAGTGTTCACTGCATGCAGAGCACTGTAATAGAAGCTTGGGAGAGTACAATAATGAACAGACACATTCCCTGCCCACAACGAGCTTTCCGTCTAGAGGGGGAGACAGACGTTAATATAAATTACAGATATGTACATAAGTAGGACCCCATCTGTCAGTCTGCCTGTAACTTCTGGACCAGTGAAGTCAACTAATGTCACGCAGGAGACGGGAGAGCAACCAGAAGTGGTTCAAATGACATGAGGCAGAGAAGAGTCTTTCTTCCTCTCCCCCAACACCTCAAACCTCCCTTCTAGATTTACCAAACAAAAGCTCTCCCATCCTACCTGAAATTCCACCTTTTCCAGGAGGCAGCTCCTGATTAATTTTCTTCTCTCTGGATCATAGCCTACCAACTACCATCTCAGGACATACGTCCTCACTGCTGTTGGAAGTGCTTTCATACTTATTCAATAAATCATCTTAATACTTAAACATTTATGCATCTATTTATTCATCCCTTTATACTGTGAGATCCTTGTGGGCAGGGAACATGGCTACCAACTCTGTTAATAAGTACTCTCCCAGGTGTTTAATACATTGCTCCCTGCACACAGTAAGTGCTCAAAAATGTCAGATTGATTCATTCAACTTTCCATTTACTTTTGATTTTTATTAGTAAATAACTGTCAGGCCCTTCCCTGGACATTAGATTCTAAGGTACTTGAGGGGCAGGGATTGTGTCTCTTCTATATTATACTCTCCCATTCTTTAGTACATCTTAATTGACTGAACAATCACAATCACTTTTTTCATGGTATTTGTTAAATGCTAACTGTGTGCCTGGCAATTTTCTAAGCACTAAGGTATATATGAGGTAACCAGGTTGGATGTAGTCATTGTCCCACATAGAGCTCATGGCCTTAATCCCCATTTTACAGATGAGGTAACTGAGGCACAGAGAAGTTGTGACTTGCCCAGGGTTACACAGCAGGCAAGTGGCAGAGGCAGGATTAGAGCTCAGTCTACTTGTTTTGTTGTCTCTCCCTTCTAATAATAATAACGGCATTTATTAAGCACTTACTATGTGCAAAGAACTGTTCTAAACACTGGGGAGGTTACAAGGTGATCACAGGGGGCTCACAGTCTTAATCCCCATTTTACAGATGACGTAACTGAGACACAGAGAAATTAAGTGACTTGCCCCAAGTCACACAGCTGACAATTGGCAGAGCGGGAATTTGAACCCGTGACCTCTGACTCCAAAGCCCGTGCTCTTTCCACTGAGCCATGCTTCTAGACTCTGAACCCATTGTTGAGTAGCGATTGTCTCTGTTGCCTAATTGTACTTTCCAATTGCTCAGTACAATGCTCTGCACACAGGAAGTGCTAAATACGACTGAATAAATGAATGAACTCAGGTCAATCAGTGATATTTACTGAGCACTTACTACGTGCCCAGCACTGTACAAAGAGCTTGGGAGAGTACAACAAAATTAGCAGATACGTTCCCTGCCCACAGTGAGATTATAATAGATCCCAGATTGTCCCCAGCAGCCTTTCAACTCCCAAGCACAAATCCAGCTCAAGGGCTAGTGGTTCTGGGGTGGGAGGAGCGAACACAGAAGAGTTTCCCCTGTTATGGATGCAAAGAACAGAAGCTGGCTGTTTCTGTCATCTGCACTAAGTAATGGAACTGAAAACTGTCCTTTGGGGATCCTGAAGCTATTTGCTTAATTACTTAGATAATTGCCTGCATAGAGTTGCACAAAGCACTGTCAGTGCGCACTTTTCTTGTACATATCTATTCTATTTATTTTATTTTGTTAGTATGCTTTTTTTTGTTCTCTGTCTCCCCTTTTTAGACTGTGAGCCCACTGTTGGGTAGGGACTGTCTCTATGTGTTGCCAACTTGTACTTCCCAAGCGCTTAGTACAGTGCTCTGCACACAGTAAGTGCTCAATAAATACGATTGATGATAATAATAATAATAATACTAATGGCATTTATTAAGCACTTACTATGTGCAAAGCACTGTTCTAAGTGCTGGGGAGGATACAAAGTGATTAGGTTGTCCCACGTGGGGCTCACAGACTTAATCCCCATTTTACAGATGAGGGAACTGAGGCACAGAGAAGTCAAATAACTTGCTCAAAGTCACACAGCTGACAAGTGGCGGAGCCGGGACTTGAATCCACGACCTTTGACTCCAAAGCCCGGGTGATGATCATGATGATGATGACTTAAGCATTTTTTTTTTTTTTAGCTAGCTCTCTTCCTCCCTTCAAAGCCCTACTGAGAGCTCACCTCCTCCAAGAGGCCTTCCCAGACTGAGTCCCATTTTTCCTCTCCTCCTCCCAATACCCCCCGCCCTACCTCCTTCCCCTCCCCACAGCACCTGTATATGTTTGCACAGATTTATTACTCTATTTTACTTGTACATATTTACTATTCTATTTATTTCGTTAATGATGTGCATTTAGCTTTCTATTTGTTCTGATGACTTGATGGCCTTCCCAGACTAAGTCCCTTCCTCTCCCCCTCGTCCCCCTCTCCATCCCCCCATCTTACCTCCTTCCCTTCCCCACAGCACCTGTATATATGTATATATGGTTGTACATATTTATTACTCTATTTATTTATTTATTTATTTTACTTGTACATTTCTATCCTATTTATTTTATTTTTTTGGTATGTTTGGCTTTGTTCTCTGCCTCCCCCTTTTAGACTGTGAGCCCACTGTTGGGTAGGGACTGTCTCTATGTGTTGCCAATTTGTACTTCCCAAGCGCTTAGTACAGTGCTCTGGACATAGTAAGCGCTCAATAAATACGATTGTTTGATTGATTGATTGTCCACATGTTTTGTTTTGTTGTCTGTCTCCCTCTTCTAGACTGTGAGCCTGTTGTTGGGTCGGTACCGTCTCTATATGTTGCCAACTTGTACTTCCCAAGTGCTTAGTATAATGCTCTGTACACAGTAAGTGCTCAATAAATACGATTGAATGAATGAATGAACCATCAAGTTTCTCTTGTAAATTATTACTAATGACAAGTCAAAAACACATCACAAAAGGTAGAAACCACAGAAAGGACTCTTACTTGGCTGTGTATCCTCTGCTCTGCAGGCAGTTGTCTGTTATCAGTCACCATCTTACCGTAGTCATTCAGCCACTGTATTTATTGAGCGCTTACTATGTGCAGAGCACTGTACTAAGTGTACTAGGAGTACAATCCAAAAACACATTCCCTTCCCACAACAAGCTTACAGTCTAGAGGGGGAGGCAGACATTAATATGAGATGGCTAACTATTGTACTCTCCCAAGTGCTTAGTACAATCCTCTAGACACAGAAAGTGCTCAATACATACCACTGACTAATTGATCAGTAAGAACTTGAGGAAAGATTTTGGTTTTTCAGGCAAAATCCAGAGTTGGAGTCTTGTTTTTCTTGAGCAGAAAAGGCTAATGGAGATCAGAGGAATTAAAGTCAGACCCTGAGTCTTCTTACTGCTCTTTTCTCCCGTCACTTTAGTACGGTGTCTAGCACTTGGTAAGTACTTATTAAATATCCGGACTAATTGCTTGAATCGATTCAAACACAGCTGTGCCCTCCTCAACTCAAAACTATCTAGTTAACGGGAGAGCCATTAAACAGGGTGACATAATAAAACATTAATGATACCCTCACAAGAGTTATCGATTTTCACAATAAAATGAATTCCTTTTTTCTAAAGAGAGAAAAGATAATAGAGAAGATAGAGAAGCAGCGTGGCTCATTGGAAAGAGCACGGGCTTTGGAGTCAGAGGTCATGGGTTCAAATCCCTGCTCCGCCAATTGTCAGCTGTGTGACTTTGGGCAAGTCACTTAACTTCTCTGGGCCTCAGTTACCTCATCTGTAAAATGGGGATTAAGACTGTGAGCCCCAAGTGGGACAACCTGATCACCTTGTATCCTCCCCAGCGCTTAGAACAGTGCTTTGCACATAGTAAGTGCTTAACAAATGCCATCATTATTATAATAAAAGTCATAGCCCCTCCGTCAGCTCTTTTCATCTAATATTGTTATGTTTTCTTTCTAAAGATTTTTATTATTGAGGTTCTCACGAAGGATTACTGCATGGCAATTTTCAGAATGAGTGCATGATGAAACCAGAGAACTGACTGTCCTTGCCTACCTCCAGTTGAGCAGCAAAGTGCAGGAGAAAACCTCCTCAGTCTTAACTTGGGGATCCGGCTGTGCTCAGGAAACTGAACATGACTTGCAGGGTGTGAACAGCTTGTAAAATAACTTATTATTTGCTTATCCATTTCTAGGCCCTCTGTTCCATGTCTATTTGGGGAACTTCGTGAATAACTATGTTATCATAATGATAAAAAAAAACCAGAGGTGTTTAGTCTTTTCTTATTCAAAGCCACATCTACAGACTCTTTTAATACAATTGATATGTTAATTCAGTTCGTTCCATTAAAAGGAATGATTAAGTGCATATCTTTGGGGCAAAATGGAAAATGTCAATCTCTAATATCAAAGGGTTAATTTCCATAAACATTCAAACACAAAAATCAAACTGCTCTCAATGGGTTTTTAGTTCTCTTTTCTTTGCTGCCAGACAGAAATTCAGCTGTTAGCCCTGTTTTACAGTGCTAAGCAGGTCAAAGATTCTCCACCAAGTGACAATTACATCCAGTCCTTACAGTTTTCCTTCACTATTCACAGGGGCTCTGCAGGAGAAATCCCTGCACTATATGGAGAACATTGAGATCCTTGTAAGGAATTTATATCTAGTAAGAATTCACTAAGCTTAGTATACCTAGACATTTTAGTGGGGATAAATTAGAAGGACAGTTAAACAAAAAAAGAAGTACGAATATCATCGTGGACATATGCAACCCTAAAGCCAAAACTAATTTTCCTTCCTGTTATAAAAAAAACCTGTATGTACCCTGTTCTCTGCCTAAAATGCTAATGCACAGAATACATTTTTTTTCAGACGTATTATCCTGAAAACTATGTTATTTAGGGTTGCATTGATCCAATGTGAAATAAAATATATCTGCTAAATAGCTAGAAGTACTGTATGTATTGAATGGTATATAGCATGTACATAACCTGCATTTTAAAGCTCATGATAGTTTGTGAAGGTTATGGATATGCCACGCTACACAAATTTAAATCTAAATAGACAACCTGTTGCCATGACAATGATGATGCAGTTGTTTTCTGTCATTATGGATCATGTGCTTTTGGAAATTGATTGCCCTGTGGTAGTTTGGTTACTGTGAAAGTACAGAGTGACTTCAAATAATGTTTTGGCTGCTATTTGAATCATTTTCTAATTTTTTATAAAGGGCAGTGATTATTGCAGTGAATAGAAATAAGTTGGGTGTTATTACCAAATGGCCCTAGAAAAAATGTACAGGTGTTGTGTTTCAGGAATATGTAGTGTATTATAATATTTAATGAATATATTTTTCCAAATATTTAGGCTTCCAATATTGGAAGATTATTTTTTTTTGAAAATGTACAGTTGAATCATTACTGGCTACGTTGGATTTTTGTGAACTATAACAGTTTCCCTATTTCTGAATTGTTCCTTGATTCAGTGGACATTTGGCATATAAAAAAGATCCCAGTAGGGTGTTCAGATTACAATCAACCAATTAGTGGAATTTGTTGAGCATTTACAGTGTGCAGAGCACTATACTAAGCACTTGGAAGAGTACAATACAACTACTGGTAGACATATTTCCTGCCCACAAGGAGCTTACAGTCTAGAAGAGGAGCTTACAGACATCAAAGTGTTCTAGGAACATAGAGGATGCATGTACATACAGCTGTGAATGTTTGCTGTGTGATCTTGGACAAGTCACTTCACTTCTCTGGGTCTCAGTTACCTCATCTATAAAATGGGGACTAAGACGGTTGAGCCCCAAATGGGAAATGTACTGCATCCAACCTGATTTTCCTGTATCCACCTGGATTAGTGGATAGATCATGGGCCTGGGAATCAGAAAGATCTGGGTTCAAATCCTGGCTCTGCCAAATAATTGCTTTGTGAGCTTGGACAAGCCACTTAACTTCTCTGGGCCCCAGTTATCTCCTCTGAGAAATGGGGATTAAGGCTGTGAGCTCTATGTGGGACATTGACTGTGTCCCATGTGATTGACTTGCATCTACCCCAATGCTTAGAATTATGCTTGACACATAGTAAGAGCTTTACAAGTACCATAATTATTAGCTACATGGAGGAAATAGATACAACGACGGCACCAACAGCCTTCTGCCACTCATCGCCTCACAAGTACTTCAAGATCAACTTTCCAACTACACGGGGCAACGTTTACAACTCCAATGAGGCAATCAGCATAGAAACAATGTTTACAGCAGCCCAGCCCCACTGCAGTGCTAGCCATGCTGTGAGAGAAGAATGAAAGACACCAGTATGACCATGCAGGACTGTGCTACTATAATCAATCTTCAGTAGAACTGTGTGATTTCAAAGCTTTGACAAGGGAAGCAGTGTGGCCTAGTGGAAAGAGAATGGTCCTGGAAGGTAGAGGACCACTTTTCTGCTGCGTGACCTTTGGCAAGACAATTAACTTCGCTGTGCTTCAGTTTTCTCATCTGTCAAATGGAGGTTCCATACCTGTCTTCCCTCCTTTGAGCCCCAGGTGGGACAGGGACTGTTTCTGATCTGATTTTCTTGCATCTACCCCAGGACTTAATACACTGTTTGACACAGAGTAGACAACAAATACTACAATTATTATTAAGCACTAGTAAGTGCTTAGCGAATACTATGCTTAAAAAAAAAAGGTGATATAGCATTGAACTTTCAGGAGTCAGGATAGAAACCCTGGAAAGTGGACTGGTGGTCTATATGTCTCAGGTTCAAGGCAGAGAAACTGGTGTATACAAACAGGAATATGGTGAAACATGGAGAATCAGAGACAAAGGGAAAGGCCAGAAATTCAGAAATGCTAATTCAAAAAGCTGAAGTTCCAGTAGCAGATAAAGAGAAAGACAGAGAAAAACCATTATTGAAACACCTGACTTTAAGGCACTCCATCATCCCAGTCAATCAACTGATCATTTTGAACATTTACTGTGTGCAGATCACTGTAATAAGTACTTAGAAAATTACAATGTAATAGGTAGATATGATCCCTGCCCTCAAGGAACTTAGAAACCACAGGGGGAGATAGATAAGAAAATAAATCACAGATAAGGCAAATAGTGGAGTATAAGGATATTTATTTACGTAAGTGCTGTAGGGCTGGCATGACTGTCAAAGAGATTAAGGGGTTCACAGACAGGTTGTAGTTGATGCAGAGGGAAGGACAGATAGGGAAAATGAGGCCTTAGGCAGGGAAGACCTCCTTGCCAGGGAAGCTCTCTCTCCCCCTTACCTACCAATCAATTACACAATCCAATATATTCTCTGAGCATTTACTAACCCTATACAGAGCTCGGTAGAAAAATCAGCAGAATCAGTAGACATAATCCCTGCCTTCAAATAGCTTACAATCTATTAGAAGAGCCAGCTTGCAATTCTCCATTCCTCCCTAGTTTGCCTCCTCACTATGCCTCACTCACTATGCTCATATGCTTCCTACTGCCGAGAACTCCCTCCCCATTCAAATTTACCAGATCTCAACAGATCAAACCCTGCTTGAGTTCCATGTTTTCCAGGAAGCTTTCCTTGGATTCATTTCTCTTCTCCCCAGTTTATATTCTCCCAATTATCGTTTCAGCAACTTTCCTCTCAGTCCACTACACTTTTAAAAATATCAATTAGCATCATCATCATCATCATCATCAATCGTATTTATTGAGCGCTTACTATGTGCAGAGCACTGTACTAAGGGCTTGGGAAGTACAAATTGGCAACATATAGAGACAGTCCCTACCCAACAGTGGGCTCACAGTCTAAAAAGGGGAGACATAATGGATTAGCATAATCCATGTAAGCACTTCCTCCTTCCTGTAATTTATTTTGTATCTGTCTCTCCTGTTAGATTGCAAGGTTCTTGTAGTTAGGGATCGTATAATAATAATAATAATAATAATAATAATAATGGAATTTATTAAGCGCTTACTATGTGCAAAGCACTGTCTACCACTGTCACTGTCATCAGGAAAAAGGGAATTAAATACCCATTCTCCACACACTGAGGAAAGCACCATGGTAACTGCTGTCTTCCCTCCCTAAGGGTGGCTGTTCCCCGGATACTCTGTGCCTTCTGGGACTGCGATGAAAATTAGTTCAGCATGTTCTCAGACTCTTTCATCCCCTCTGAGACTTTGAACCCATTTTGTGCATTTGTTTGTTTTGTATTTTAATGTTTCACCACTCCTATCTGTCTCTCATCCATTTTCCCCACAAACTCAGATTGAGAGTGAAGCAGAGGGACCTAGTGGATGAAGCACAAGATGGGAGGTAGAGGACCTGGGTTTTAATCTCAGCTCTGCCACTTCTCTGCTGTATTAACCTTGGGCAACCTGTTCAACTTCTCTGTGCCTCAGTGACCTCATCTGTAAAATGGGGATTAAGACATTGAGCTGTACATTGGACATGGGCTTTTTCTGACCTGATTATTTTGTATCAACCCTAGGACTTAGTACAGTGATTGGCAAACAGCAATCACTTAACAAATACTGTAAAAAAATTGTGAGTCTCCCTGAGGGACAGTTTATATGTTTAATTCCCACCTGAGTATTCTCTCCCATAGCTAGTTTAATACTATTATTACTACTATTTAGACTGTGAGCCCGTTGTTG
Source organism: Tachyglossus aculeatus (assembly GCF_015852505.1). Taxonomy (NCBI): domain Eukaryota; kingdom Metazoa; phylum Chordata; class Mammalia; order Monotremata; family Tachyglossidae; genus Tachyglossus; species Tachyglossus aculeatus. Next base: position 27,603,291 of record NC_052079.1, on the reverse strand, counting down.
GGTAGGGACCATCTCTATATGTTACCAACTTGTACTTCCCAAGCGCTTAGTACAGTGCTCTGCACACAGTAAGTGCTCAATAAATACGATAGAATGAATGAATGAATGAGACAGGAACTACATCTACCTGGTCACTTTGTATTTACCCCAGAACTTAGTACAGTGCTTGTTACGTGGTAAATTTTAATACCTACTAATATGACTGTTATGATCATTTACAAGTACTGAATACCACAGTTACTTAACTATGTGCAAAACTGGCATACTTACACAAAATGGCATTTGTGACATTATCACTGAATTTTGCACTATGTGCAGAACTGGCATACTTACACAAAATGGCATTTGTGACATTATCACTGTATTTGGCGGTCCGAGATTAAATTATTCCACTACATGAGTCCCTGTCCAGTATTCCTGAAAGCCACCAGTGGTCATCCTGCTGTGAGGACCGTAGGACAGGGCCTGTCATCAATTTTTCAAAGACTCATGTGACTGGATAGTCTTTTTTCTGAAAGGTCTTCCCTCTTCTGAACAAAGCTGTGCCAACATGAGCTCCGCAAATAGACAGTAAATTGTCTCAACCCTTCCAATTTTGTCCAGAAGAATCTAATGCATCATATAGTCCTTTGCCTATCTTTAAAAGAGAAGTCCTTTCCAGCAATAACCTGAGTTAACCTAACTTCTTAATAATGCTTACTGTGGGAAAGTGAATGGATGTTTACATAGGGATGGGGGTTTAAAGTACACTTCATTATATACTTCCCTCACCAAGCACTGCAGAACCCATTGCCCTGAAGCACAGAGCAACTACAAGAGCAAAGTGACCATTGGTTGTACCTAATAATAATATATAATTATAAATAATTGTTAAGCACTTGCTATGTGCCAGGCACACTTCTAAACATTGGGGTGGATACAAGCAAAAGGGGTTGGACACAGTCCCTGTCCTATATGGGGCTCACAGTCTCAATCTCCATTTTACATATGAAGTAACTGAGGCACAGAGAAGTGAAGTGACATACTCAGTGACTCACAGTAGACAAGTGGCAGAGCTAAGATTAGAGAAGCAGCATGGCTCAGTGGAAAGAGCACAGGCTTGGGAGTCAGAGGCGATGGGTTCTAATCCTGGCTCCACCGCTTGTCAGTTGTGTGACTTTGGGCAAGTCACTTCACTTCTCTGTGCCTCAGTTCCCTCATCTGTAAAATGGGGGTTAAGACTGTGAGCCCCCCGTGGGACAACCTGATCACCTTGTACCCTCTCCAGCGCTTAGAACAGTGCTTTGCACACAGTAAGCACTTAATAAATACCATTATTATTATTATTATTATTCCCTGTGCCTAAGTTACCTCATCTGTAAAATGTGGGTTAAGACTGTGAGCCCCATGTGGGACAACCTGATCACCTTGTATCCCTCCAGAGCTTAGAACAGTGCTTCGCACATAGTAAGCGCTTAACAAATGCCATCATTAGTATTTATTATTACTGTTGTTAGAGCACATTACCTTCTGATTTCCAGGACCGTGTTCAATCCACTGCACTTACTATGTGCAGAACACTGTACTAAGCACCTTGAAGAGTACGGTACAACAAAGCTGATGGACAAGTTCCCTGCCCACGGTCTAGAGCACACACAAAAGATCATACGCTAATTTCCAGCGTGTGCCCCATCACCTTTCTGAAAATGGCCTCAATGATGTGTCAAACTGTTCTGAGCCAACAAGCATAATTTCAGTTCTGTTTCTAGTTTCTGCATTCTCCCTGCCTATTTAGGAGTATATTTTATAACCCATTCTATGGAAATCATGACAATTAATATGGCAAAGAGAGTCCATTCTCACTAGAATATTTTGCACAATATACAATATAGTTTTTTTATGTTTTGACATATTTTATTTTAATTAGGTCAATTGCATTTCCTGCTCCCCAGTCCCTCAACTGGATCCCTATTTTCAAGAGTTTAATCAGCTTGTAAGTTTTATTTTTTTCTTTATGAGAAATGCCTCGCCACACCACAGATGTGCAATGTTCTCAACAAATAATTATATTTGGATTTCTTATGTTTCTCAATTGCATTTCCTGTGGAGTATCTAAAGAGTATCAGAAAAATAAAATCAAATGTTCTAAACAGTACTTAGAAAGCCAGTCATTTCTGAAGGGAATTGCAGTCAAACTGTACACAGTTATTTTTTTCCTGTCAGAGGGTGCTAGTCTGCTTACCAAAATTATCCAATGCTTTTGAATATCAATCAATAAAGAGAGACAACATGGCTTAATGGATAGAACACAGGCCTGAGTCAGAAAGACCTGAGTTCTAATCCTAGCTCCACCAGTTGTCTGCAGTGTGATAGTGGGCAAGTCACTTCACTTCTCTGTGCCTGAGTTACCTCATCTGGAAAATGGTGATTAAGACTGAGCCCTACATGGGACAAGGACTGCTGTATTTATTTATATTAATTTGTGTTTACTTGTTTTGATGTGCATATGTATATATCTATAATTCTATTTATTTATATTAATGCTACTGATGCCTGTTTACTAGTTTTCATGTCCCTCCTTCTAGACTGTAAGCCCATTATGATCAGGGATTGTCTATCTTTATTGCTGAATTGTACTTTCCAAGCATTTATTACTGTGCTCCGCACACAATAAGCACTAGATAAGATCGAATGAGTGAACAAATGAATGAACGTGATTAACTTATATCTACCCCAACTCTGAGTAGAGTGCCTGGAATATAGTTAGTGCTTAACAAATACCATCAGCGCTTAGAACAGTGCTTGGCACATAGCACTTAAATACCAACATCATCATCATAAAAAACCCCAAACAAAATCAATGGTATTTATTGAGCACTTACTAAATGGAGAATACTGTACTAACCCTTTGGGATTGCTTAATATAACAGAGTCAGTAGGCACATTTCCTGCCCACAGCTGTGGTTGGGTAGGGATCGTCTCTATATGTTGCCAATTTGTACTTCCCAAGTGCTTAGTGCTCTGCACACAGTAAGCACTCAATAAATATGACAATGAATGAATGAATGAACTAGCTTACAGTCTAGAAGTCTAGAGAGATCAATCAATCAGTGGTATTTATTGAGCACTTACTGTGTTCAGAGCACTGTTCTAAGCACTTGGGAAACTAGAATACAATGGAATTGGTTGGCATGATGATTGGTATCTGGTGTTGGATGGGAGTTATGGGGATGTATTGGATCTACAGGAGAACCTGGTGGATCTATAAGGGCATCTGAAGGATCTACAGTATATAGTGTATACAGTATAGCTAGAGAGGCACCTAGTGGATCTATAGGGGCACTTGGTGAATCTGTAGGGGCACACTGGTGAATTTGCAGGAGCACCCAATGGATATACAAGAGTACCTGGTGGATCTATAGGGGTACTTGGTGGATCTAGAAGCGCACTGTAAGTTCATTGCGGGCAGGGAATGCATCTGGTTACTGTTATATTGTACTCTCCCAAGAGCATCATACAATGCTCTGCATACAGTAAGTGCTCAATAAATACCATTCAATGAATGAATGGCTTTAAAAGAAAAGCATGTTACAAAAAAATTCTAAAAAAATGGTGAAAATAAGAGTTGATTCATGTTACAGTCATTTGGACCTTGAGAGGAAAAAGAAACACATCAAATCATTGGACTCTGGGTTTGCAGACTGTCACGATGGATTTTCCTAAGGAAAAGGGTCACCAATCCATGAGCCAGTAATTATGAGACAATTAGGTGCCAATGTTACAAACCCAGCAATCTTCACATTCCAGGGTGGTTACTTAAAATGATTTCTTGAGTGCAATTTTTATGGAAATGTTGTTTCTGTTCTATTTCTAGACTGTGAGCCCGCTGTTGGGTAGGGACCGTCTCTATATGTTGCAAACTTGTACTTCCCAAGCGCTTAGTACAGTCCTCTGCACACAGTAAGCGCTCAATAAATACGATTGAATAAATTTTAAATAGCAATTAAAAAGGAACATAAAGTGTTTCAAAACAACTGACTCAAATATTATAGCCCTAATAGTTAGCATGTTCAATTAACTTCCTGATTGGTATTTCCTGCTACATTAGCTCACATCCATCCAATGAGCTTTCATTTCAACTAGCCCTCTTGTAGCTTAATTTTCTTACTCTGAAATACTGTCACAAGGTTTATTGAGCATCCACTGTCTGCCTAAAATTGCATTTGACACTGGAGAATTACTCAAGAAACTGTATTCATAATACCTGCCCTCAAAATGCTCTCCTATGAACCCCCCAAGATTTCTGTGTATATATTTGTGTGGGCACACAATAATGCACAAAATGATATTTACTCGGTATTTACTAAGCACTTACTATGTGCCAAGCATGATAAAGCACGGGCCTGGGGAGCCAGAGCACCTGGGTTCCTATTGCTACTCTGCACTTGCCTGCTGTGTGATCTGCAAGACATTACCTTAGTTTCCTCAACTGTAAATGTCAATTCAACAACTGATAACAATAAAAATGACAGTAACTGTTAAGCACTTACTGTGTTACAAGCACTGTTTTTAAGCACTAGGGTAGAGATAAGTTAATCAGGTTGGACTCAGTCCCTGTCCCATAAGGGGCTCGAACTCTTAATCCTTATTTTACAGATGAGGTAACTGAGGCACAGAGAAGTGAAATGATTTGCTCAAGGTCACACAGCAGACATTGGGGGAGCCGTGATTAGAACCCAGCTTTATTTGACTCGCAGACTCGTGCTCTATCCATTAGGCAACACTGCTTAGACCCGGAGCCCCAGGTAGGATGGGGGCTCTATTTGACCTGATTAACTTGTATCTTTCTCAGTGCTTAGAACAGTGTTAAACACATAGTGATCACTTAATCAATACCCCTAAACAAAGTGCTGGAATAAAGATAATCATGTCCCATGTGGGGCTCACAGGCTGAGTAGGACAGAGAACATGTAACAGAGGCACAGGTAAGTTAAGTGACTTGCCCAAGGTCACACAGCAGACAAAGGAAGGAGCTAAAATTAGAACCCAGGTTCATGCTGTTTTCACTAGGCCAAACTACTTCTCTGTTAACTAAAACCTGTTAAGTCTTCAGCCTGATAAGCAATTAGCATTTCACTGAGCAGGTTAGTTAGATATCCAACTGGAGTGACTTGATAAATCATGGGTATTGGAGTTAGCTATAAGTTATTTTAAACTTAGTATTTTAAACTTTATTTCCATCCCTTGGAGTCATCATTAGAGAAAGAGAGGGAGAACAGGGGCAAGTAATCTAGCTACCAACCCTGCGGCATCCTACTTTCCCAAGCTCTTAGTATAGTATTCTGAACACAGTAAGTGCTCAATCAATACGGTCGGTTGACTGATTGTTAACCTCATAACACCAAGCATTACGCAGCATCAGAACTGCACTGCCACTGCCTTCTGGGCAGATTGCTTCAGACAAGATAGGGATCCAGCCTGCAAAAGAGGGATATTCATTCATTCAATCGTATTTATTGAGCGCTTACTGTGTGCAGAGCACTGTACTAAGTGCTTGGGAAGTACAAGTTGGATATTATCCTCTATGACAAGACACAACTGAGTACCAACCTAGAATTTTACTGCACTTCATTCATTCATTCAATCATATTTATTTAGTGCTTACTGTGTGCAGAGCACGTACTAAGTGCTTGGGAGGTACAAGTTGGCAACATATAGAGACGGTCCCTACCCAACAACGGGCTCATGGTCTAGAAGGGGGAGACAGAAAACAAAATAAAAAATGTAGACAGGGGTCAAAATCATCACAGCAAATAGAATTATAACTATATGCACATCATTAACAAAATAAATAGAATAGTAAATATGTACAAGTCAAATAGAGTAATAAATCTTTATAAGTATATACACAGGTGATGTGGGGAGGGGAAGGAGGTAGGGCAGAGGGGGATGGGGGGAGGAGAGGAAAAAGGGGGCTCAGTCTGGGAAGGCCCCTTGGAGGAGGTGAGCTCTCAGTAGGGCTTTGAAAGGAGGAAGAGAGCTAGCCTGACCGATGTGCGGAGGGAGGGCATTCCAAGCCAGGGGAAGGATGTGGGCCGGGGGGCGACGGCGGGACAGGCGAGAACAAGGCGCAGTGAGGAGGTTAGCGGCAGAGGAGTGAAGGGTACGGGCTGGGCTGTAGAAGGAGAAAAGGGAGGTGAGGTAGGAGGGGTTACTTTCCTCAGCATATATCTATAGTATATACTGTATGTATGACCGCATGGCCTAATGGATAAGGCGTCTGATTCTGGATCAGAAGATTGAGGGTCCGAGTCCCTTCGTGGTTGGTGGAATTATTTTCCGGCGCATAAAACAGTGCTTTGCACATAGTAAGCGCTTATTACTAACCCTCCCTCCCCTCTACATCCCCCCATCCCCTCTTCATCCCCCATCTTACCGCCTTCCCTTCCTCACAGCACCTGTATATATGTATATATGTTTGTACATATTTATTGCTCTATTTATTTATTTATTTTACTTGTACATATCTATTCTATTTATTTTATTTTGTTAGTATGTTTGGTTTTGTTCTCTGTCTCCCCCTTTTAGACTGTGAGCCACTGTTGGGTAGGGACTGTCTCTATATGTTGCCAACTTGTACTTCCCAAGTGCTTAGTACAGTGCTGTGCACACAGTAAGCGCTCAATAAATACGATTGATTGACTGACTAGGTAATGGAGAGCCTTGAAGCTGAGAGTGAGGAGTTTTTGCTTGATTCATAGGTTGACAGGCAACCACTGGAGATTTGTCATGACTGAAGAGTACAATGGACCCACCTCTATTTAAACTAATGATCTGCACCCTTTATTTACCCCTCCCTCAGCCCCACAACATCTATGTACAAATCCATAAATGTATTTATAGGATTGTCTTTCTCCCCCTCTAGACTATAAGCTCATTGTGGGCAGGGAATGTATCTGATTATTGTTGTATTGTACTATCCCAAATGCTTAGTACTCTACTCGCTGTAAGTACTCAATAAATGATTGACTGATCCAATTCTAACTTTTGAGAAAATGACCTCTGTAGTGACTCTATGTGAAATAGAAAAACCACTACAATTCCCACTCAAATATTCAGTTGAGGTGACCCAATCCTCAGATAGTTGGTCATATAGTAGTGGTAGTAATAGTAATTTATTAACCAACTATTAAGTTCAGTTCATGTACTAAACAGTTGGGAAAGTAGAACAGAAGCACAGTTGGTTCTACCTTCACATCATCTCTAAATTTCACCACTTTCCTCTCCGTCCAAACTGCTACCATATGGACCAACCACTGGTCATATTTCCCCTCAACTACAGCATCACCCTCCTTGCTGATTTGCCTGCTTCCTAAAAATTTCTTCTCCAGTCCTTACCTCACTCTGTTGTCCAAATCATGTTTCTAAAACATCATTCTGCACACATTTCCCCACTCCTTGAAAATCCATCTTCACATCAAACAGAAAATAAGATAGTGACAGACTGCTGAGAACAGCCATGGCAAAACAAGGAAGGTTCGGTTATGGCAAAATACGATTAGGAGCAAATCTAGGTCAAAATACAGAGCTAATGTAGGAGAATTCAGGTAAAGATTGCCTAGAATTTGGCAAAAAAATGTGTGTGATTAAAGAGAAGTGGTGTTGCCTAATGGATAGAGCATAGGCTGGGAGGCAGAAGGACCTGGGTTCTAATCCCACTCTGCCACCTGTTTGCTGTGTGACCTTGGGCAAGTCGCTTCACTTCTCTGGGCCTCAGTTACCTCATATGTAAGATGGGGATTTACTGTGAGCCCTATGTGGCTCATGACTTTGTCCAACCTACTTATCTACCCCATCTCTTAGTACAGTGCCTGGCACAGCGTAAGTACTTAGCAAGTACCATTAAAAAAAAAAACACAGAACATAGGTTTATGCACAAACCACAAAAGATGAGAAGTGTAAATGTCCGGAGAATGGTGCAGACTGCATGATAAGCAGGATGGTAAAGGGAGGAATCATGAAGGGGCCGGAGACCTTAGAGGGGGCAAAAGGGACTTGTGACTGAGATCTTGCCTCTGATAATCAGAGACCATGGACAGTTCTGTGATGGTTGCCGCATTTATCCAAACCCAGTAATCCAAACCGCTTTAGACTTCCTGCCTTGTTGTTTCATTCTGCAGGGAACTATGCTGGGGCTGGAAGGTTGGGGCTCCTCTGTCTCTAACAGGGACCCTCGTATATTTTTGATTAACAGATGCCACTGGAGCAAAAGTGAAAGTGGAAGATGGCCGAAGTAGGTCATGGTAATATTTAGGAAGTGAGAGGGGAGGCTGAAATGGGAGTTGGGATTTGAATAGAAAAGGCATCACATACATCAGGCTTTACTAAGATTTCCTTATATCCATAAAGTAAAATCAGTGGACAGAAGCCTTTGAATTCCAACATGCTCTTTTGAGTCCCTATGAGCCTCTGCAATAATCCATCCTTTCCCGCCTCCCCTCCCGCTCTTTGAATTACTGTTCAGCTCCTCCCGTATTTTATTGTTTTCTGCTCATGGAAAATGTTTTGTCAGTTCTCAAAGACAAATCATCATCACTATTTCCACTTTTCGTTCGCAAGTCAGCAACTTCCCTTTGAACAATGAAACATATGAAACGTGGAGCAACTTGTCTCTATAGACTAGAAATTTTGAAACAGATCTGTTTCATTTCAAGCTAACATCATTACTAATTTTTTGGCTAAAGAAATAGGTCAGTAAGTGCCCTAATGCCTGAGGTTCTTATCTCAGCTTCAATGATATAAAAGCTGTTTTAAAGGAAATACTCATTAAAAAATTGAATGTTAATACAAAGAGGCTAAAGCAAAGAAAAGATTCTAACAATATAGAGTCTAAAACATCCTGATACAGTGCCAATTATATATAAAACCCCTTATTAAAGCATCATTAATTCTGAACTTTAATAACACAAAAAAATCAAGAAATTCAAATTCACTCTGTTCCCTGAGGCATATGTAAAATTTCATATTGCTGCATATCATTTCAACTTCTGTGCTTTAATTACGTGCAGCATAACTTAGAGGAAATTTCTAAGCCTGTAACTTCCAGGACTCTTGAACTGAGTTCCTTCTAAACCGGTATAGTTTCATACTTCTCCAAAGTATATTCTTCAAGGTTCCAAGCAGAGCTCTGTCTTTCGTATGATGCCACGCTCATGCCTCACCATTTCTCAGTTGAGGAATTTGGAATACACTTCCTTATTTTTCTTCAAATAATAATAATGATGGCATTCGTTTAGCGCTTACTATGTGTCGAGCACTATTTTGAGCACTGGGGTAGATACAAAGTAATCAGGTTGTCCCACGTGGGGCTCACAGTCTTAATCCCCATTTTGCAGGTGAGGTAACTGAGGCACAGAGAAGTTAAGTGACTGGCCCAAAGTCACAGAGCTGATAAGTGGTGGAGCCGGGATTAGAATCCTCTACCTCTGACTCCCAAGTCCTTACTCTTTTCACTAAGCTTGATGAATGAGAACTCGATGGGAAATGAGAGGTTAAATCATAAATGTGGGACCATAGACAATCTGGTTAGGGTTCAGGACAGCTACTAAACACCACCTGGTGCAGGAAGGCAGACAAGTGCTGTCAGCCAGTGATGTGGAGTTTTCTTCTGATACCCAAAGTGTTTTCATCTTTTTTTTTTTAACCTTTTTATTATATTTGTTAAGTGTTTACTTAGTGCCAGGCACTGGAGTAGATATGAGCTACTAAAGCTGGGCGCAGTCCATGTCCCAAATGGGGCTCACAGTCTTAATCCCCACTTTACAGATGAGGTAACACAGGCAGAGAGAAGTTGAGCAACTCGCCCGAGGTCACACAGCAAACATGCGGAGGAGCTGGGCTTAGAGCCCAAGTCCTCTGACTCTCAGGCTGGTGCCTTTTCCTCTAAACCACAGTGCTTCTCACTCTCCCATGAGCTTAGTACAGTGTTCTGCATGCAGTAAGCACTCAATAAATATCACTGATTGATTGATAACCCTGTTCTCAGGTATCAAGAGATTTGGTACCAGTTACTGAAGGGAAGAAAAACAAATTATTGTTCACAACAAGTCTTCTTATTAAAGCAACCCGCACTGACCCCACTTGCCATAATACAACATCCAGGGAAACAACAGAGCTGGGACTCGGAAGACTTGGGTTCTAATCCTGTTTCGGCCACTTTCCTTCTGTGTGCCCTTGGGCAAATCACTTCACTTCTCTCTGCCACAGTTTCCTCATCTATAAAAGGGGGACTAAATACCTGTTCTCCCTCCCCTTTAGACTGTGAACCCCATGTGGGATAGGAACTGTGTCCAGCTGTACAACTTATAACTCTTTGTATGGTGCTGGGCACATCGTATAAAACAAATACCACAGTTTTTATTATTAATCTGTTTGGTGAACAAAGTCATAGCAGATGTTTATGCCTTCTAGGGGCCGGGAATGTGTCTACCAACTCTGTTAGATTGTACTTTAACCAAGAGCTTTGTTCAGTGCTCTATACTCAGTAAGCACTCAAATACAGTGGATTGATTGATTCTTTATCCTTAAAACCCTGTAGCTAAGCAAACTCCTTATCTCCTCTAGACTGTAAACTCCCTCTACTGTGTAACCCCTTCTAGATTTTTATTCTCTGTGGATGGGGAATAATAATAACGATTGTGGAATTTGTTAAGCATTCACCATGTGCCAGGCACTGTACTAAGTTCTGGGGCAGATAAAAGGTAACTGGGTAAAACGTGTTCCACACAGGGATCACCGTCAATCTCCATTTTACAGATAAGGTAACTGAGGCACAGTGAAGTGACTTGCCCAAGGTCACACAGCAGACAAGTGTTGGAGGCAGGATTAGAACCCCGGTCCTTCTATCTCCCAGGCTTGTGTTCTATCCACTAAGCCACACTGTTTCTCAATGGGTCTGTTATACTGTTCTCTCCCCAGTGCTTAGTACAATGATCTGTATACAGTAAGCACTAAATAAATATAACGGATTGATTGATCATAGCAACCTCTTACAAACATCATAAGTCTCTCACTATAAATCGCTTTTCTCCCCCTCCACACTGTAAGCTAGTTATCGGCAGAGAATGTGTCTGTTATATTGTACTCTCCCAAATGCTTGGTACAGTGCTCTGCACACAGCAAACACTCAACAAATATAATTGAATGAATAAACAGAAAAATTCTAAGCTTTCAGATCCTACCATCGATAGAAGGGAGAGAGGCAAGGGCACTGTAGAGGCCAGGGATTAGGGATCTCAGGAAGCAGGGATTAAGACTGCTGTTCCAGCTTGAAAACTTGAATCCTGAAAAAGCCTGTTCATCCCTAATATTTCCCTTTTGTGGTACATCTTTCACTAATAGTATGAAATCTATGGTTTTATCCAAGCCCCTCCTGAATTGCTGGTATTTCAACATGCACAGTTTCTGGAAGTAATAAATGACTTAAGGAAACTCTCATCCCCTGGATCATCTTGGTTTGTCTATTCTATGCTTCCCCTGTACAGAGAAGTAGCACTGTTTAGTGGAAAGGGCAGAGGTGCAGAAATCAGAACTTGGATTCTAATTATGATCCTGGCATTTGCCTGGTGTGTGACCTTGGGAAAATCTCTTAACTTCTCTGTGCTTCAGTGTCCTCATTTGCACAATGAGGATTAAATGCTTGTTTACCCTTGCCCCTCACACTGTGAGGTTTGTGTGGGAGACTGTGACTGACCTGTTTATTTTGTATCTACAGTGCTTTGGCACAGAATAAGCACATAAGTACTGTGATTTTTATTATTAGTTGTATTATGCCTTTAAACTCCTTACTATTGGCTTCAAAGCTCTCCATCACCTTGCCCCCTGCTACCTCACCTCCCTTCTCGCCTTCTACAGCCCAGCCCTCACACTCTGCTCCTCTGGTGCTAACCTTCTCACTATGTCTCGTTCTTCGCCTGTCCCGCCGTCAACCCCGGCCCACATCCTGCCTCTGGTCTGGAATGCCCTCTCTCCTCAAATCCGCCAAATTAGCACATTTACCCCTTCAAAGCACTATTGAAAGCTCACCTCCTCCAGGAGGCCTTCCCAGCCTAAGCCCCCCTTTTCCTCTGTTCCCCTCCCTCCCCATCGCCCCCACTCCCTCCTTCTGTTCTACCCCCCTCCCTGCCCCACAGTACTTGTGTAAAAATGTACATATTTATAATTATTTCATTAATGATGTGTATATAATTATAATTCTATGAATTTATATTGATGCTATTGATGCCTGTTTGCTTATTTCAATATCTGTCTCCCCCATTCTAGACTGTGAGCATGTTGTGGGCAGGGATTGCCTCTATTTATTGCAGCATTGTACTTTACAAGCGCTTAGTATAGTGCTCTGCACACAGTAAGCGCTCAATAAATACGATTGAATGAATGAATATCATAATCAGAATGATACCCATCCTTGACTGGCATTTGTAATGGCTGCCACACAATGGATGATAATTTAAGAGAACAGTCAATTGTGATTATTGACACCCTTTCTGCAGTAATGATAACTGTGGTATTTGTTAAGCATGTACTATGTGCCAGACACTGTGCTAAGTGCTGGGGTGGATACAAGTCAGGTTGGACACAGTCAACTCCCATTCCAGGTATTCACTAACTACTGCCCAGGTATGTTTGTGACATTTCTTCATTAACACATTTTTTTTCTTTTAATATGATGATTGCCAGAACCTGAAATCTGAACTTCATGAAGCATCTCTTTAAAAAGACGAATTATCCCTTTTTTCCATTCATCTCAAAGAACGTCAAGCTAGCAAAATGTAAAATTGAAGTCACCATGATGAGATTAGAGTTAAGAAAACAATAGAAATTGAATCCTTTAACTGTATTACAAAAAATTGCTTGTCAATACGGAAAGCCCTTGACTGTGACCGTGAGATATAAAATTCGGCTTGCTGTGAAAAAATCTAAATCATTTTTGTTTTTAACCTAAGTCTTTAGAAGGGTTTTAAATGGGACTCCAAAGACTTTGAAGGGAGCTGCACTTTCCATTCCCTGAAGAAACTTTGTGATGAAATTTCTGATAGCCAGTGCTCTAACCATAAATATGAAATATATCACTGTAAGAAAATATAATGACTCTGCTAGATTGTGGATTTGCGGGGGGAAAGATCTCTCGGGTGCTTAAGTCCCTGGGAGGGTGTGGGGGATGGTTGTGTGTGTGTAAAGAAGACAGTGGAGTTGCAATGCCACTGTGTAACTTAGCATTCTCCTTTGACAATGCCTCATTCTAGTTTCCTGGGTCACCAAATCAATCAATCAATGGTATTTACTGAGGACTACCCATGTGCAGAGCACTATACTAAGCCCTTGGAGAGCTTCAAATGGTGTTGATTACAGTATTTATTAAGTGCTTATTATGTATCAAGCACTGTTATAAAACACAGGATAGATTGAAGCAGTGTGGGAAACAGACGAGAAACAGAATTGTCTAATGGATAAAGCCTGAAAGTCAGAGGATCTGGGTTCTAGTCCTGGCTTTGCCGCTTGCCTGCTGTGTGATCTTGAGCAAGTCATTTAACTTCTCTGTGCCTCAGTTACCTCATCTATAAGTTGGGGATTGAAGAAAAAATTTTTTCTCTGTGCCTCAGTTGCCTCATCTATAAAATGAGGATTAAGACTGTGAGCCCCATGAAGGACAGGGACTGTGTCCAACCTGATGAACTTGTATATCCACCCTAACACTTAGTACAGTGTCTGAATATCTGGCACCTAGTAATTGCCTAATAAATAGCAAAGTCTGAAGTGAAAATATGTGTTATAGTAGAACTATACATATATTGGATTACAGCCTATTACCATAGGAAATGTAGTGGGAATCAGCAATAGAAATGCTCTGAGCATATTCTGCTCAGACAACTGAAAACTCTGTGAAGAAGTTGTCTTGTATTCTAGAACCACAATACCAGTGCTTAGAACAGTGCTTTGCACATAGTAAGCACTTAACAAATACTATTATTATTATTATTATTATTATTATGGGTGATCTGGATATCCCAAGGTCATCTTTAGATGGGAGATTGTGATGATTTGTTGGAAAAATGGTACTTTATGTCATTTTTATCTGTCATACTTGGCAGAACAATGCTTCCTATTGATTGTAGTACCAAAGTCACTTACTTTTTCAAAGTATGACATTTACTACCTTCACTTTGTCAATACAGTCTTCTGGAGGTAGCATAAAGATGACTTGATTATTGAGGAATACCACTGCCACAATAAATCACTTTTTTTTCCTTTTCCATCACATTAAACATAAGCATTTATAGATCTTACCATCTTTACAAATCACTTCACACCACTGATGTTCTGTAATTATAAAATAGTATAATAGAGAAGCAGCGTGGCTCAGTGGAAAGAGCCCAGGCTTTGGAGTCAGAGATCATGGGTTCAAATCCCGTCTCCGCCACTTGTTGGCTGTGTGACTTTGGGCAGGCCACTTAACTTCTCTGTGCCTCAGTTCCCTCATCTGTAATATGGGGATTAAGACTGTGAACCCTACGTGCGACAACCTGATCACTTTGTAACCTCCCCGGCGCTTAGAACAGTGCTTTGCACTTAATAAATGCAATTATTATTATTTATCATTAGTAGAATGAGGCCATACATTTGAGCCCTGTAGATCCTAATTCATGCAGACTTCATGCCCACAGTCTTCACTTCTGACAATTACTCTCCCCACCTTGAAAGCCATAATGAAGGCATGTCTCCTCCGAGAGGCCTTCCCTGACTAAGCCCTTGTTTCTTCTTCTCTCACACTCTTCAGCGTTTCACTGGTTTATTCACTCCTCCTCTGAGCCCCACAGCACTGTGGATATATTTATTTAAATTAACGTCTGTCTCCTCCTCCAGATAGTAAACCCATTGTGGGCAGGGAATATGTCTACCAACTCTTTGTACTATTATATTGTACTCATCCAAGTTTATAGTTCAGTGCTCTGCACCCTTATGGGCCTGGAAAGGTACTTTACAAGTTTCAATCTGTGCAGATAAAACTTTTCTTGGGGCATCAGTACAATAGAATGGCAGAGAAAGGTGTTCCAATCTACACCGATGCAGGAATGTACTGTAATCCAATCCACTGTTCAAGAACTTCTTAGGAAGTGAGTCCCAGGTGGTCCAGGGGCTGTGTCCATCATCACAAACTTGTATCTATCCCAGTGCTTAGCTCAGTGCTTGCTCAATACATAGTAATTACTTAATTAGCATGATTAGTCAATTGTACTTATTGAGCACTTACTGTGTGCAGAGCACTGTACTAAGTGCTTGGGAGAGTTAAAGTGTAACAATAAACAGACATTCCCTGCCCACAGTGACCTTGCAGTCTAGAGGGGGAGAAACAATTGCTACTCCCCTTTGGGGACTCAAACCCTCGTGACAGGTGAAGATACCACTATACTTACAAGAAACTCATTAACTGCAAGTATAATCAGCATCTTTATCATTATTTTTCTACTTATTATTATTATTATTACTGGGCATCCATTTGAATCTCAAGATGTAAGAGTTTAGAGTCTAACAATTTGGCATCCCTGTGTGGGCTGTATTGTACTTTCGAAGTGCTTAGTACAGTGCTCTGCACACAGTAAGCGCCCAATAAATATGACTGAAGGAATGAATGATAAACTGCTGTTGTCTGAAAGAAAGGATTTGGATCTGGAGTTGGAGAATTTTAATAAATCTCTAGAGGCTCTGTTTAGCATGGCAAGGTTGCTGTAGAATATGCTTTCTTTGCAAGTGCTGGCTAGCAATGGTAGTAACAGGTGCCAAATGGGGAAATTTTGGAAGAAACCCCAGGTTTAAAGAGGGAAGCTGTCACTTCATTAATTCCAGGCATAAGCAATAAACGGACCATCTCTGTTCAATTAGACCTCAAGCCAGGGGTTCAGTCGGACTGCTTTGGGAGATGGCCCATCACCACCCTTCCCCAGAGAAGCTTTCTGCCAGCTCCAGATGAAACGACCCATTGAAGGCACAAGGTTTTAATACAGCTTCAAGTCAGCTCAGAGCTGATTTAGACCAGGCTTTTTCCAAATGGCAATTTATGACAGATCAAAGGCTGAATGTGCTGCAATTCCTTCTAGCTAAGATAGTAAGACTCTGAGATCAAACTCCCCAGAAAATTTGGAAAATGTTATCACTGAGCATTTGGGAGATCTAACGAGGCTGCAGAAATCGAACAAGGCATGACTGAGGCTATTGGCAAGTGAAAAAGGTCTCCCAGGGGTGGGGAAGGATTGAATTCATCAGTGATTCCTCAGATTCGGAGCTAGACTGGAGGGGGAAATTCTAGCTCCAGCATTCTCCATGGTTAAAAACCACCCTGCCTTCCTGAAGGCTGAGCCAGAAAAGGTTCCATGTGGTAAAGTTATTCCTTTATGCTTGAAGTATACTTGTTCACTTGTAGGGTTTTTTAGACTAAACACTGTTTCCACCAAGGGAAAAACAGAGGCTTCAGGCAGTCATTCATTCAATAGTATTTATTGAGCACTTACTGTGTGCAGAGCACTGTACTAAGCACTTGGGAAGTACAAGTCGGCAACATATAAAGACGGTCCCTACCCATCAACGGGCTCACAGTCTACAAGGGGGAGACAGACAACAAAACATGTGGACAGGTGGCAAGTCACCAGAATAAATAAAAATAATGCTAGATGCACATCATTAACCAAATAGCCCCTCCCTGCCCACCCCCGGGGCCATCACAGGGCGAAGGGAAGAGCCTCTCCCCTGTCCCGTAGCCGTCCCAACACCTTGCGGTGCCGGGGCAGAGGGCCGGGCATCCTGGGCAGGGGGCTCACAGCCCCGGTCCCAGGCATAGGCGTCTAGTGCCCAGGCTGTGCCCTGCACAGCAGCCAAACCCCTGCCCCTCAGTGAAAAGCCCCCTGAATCTGCTAGCCCAGGGCCTTAGCCTTAAAATCCCCAGCCGTGGCCAAACCTCCAGCCCACCCGTCAGTCCTCCCCTCTGTGGCCATCAATGTGGTTGTCTACGGTTGGGTGGGGGGGCCCTCATCGACCTCCTGCCCATTCCTGGCTCACTCCTCTGGCAGACTAAGTAGCCGGACGTGGGGACGGCGGAGACCAGAGCAGATCAGACCCCCGTGACCCTCCCTCGGCCACTACCAGAACGACTGCAGATGGAGGTGGAGTGTTCTGGGAGAGATGTTTCTATGGCATCGCTATGAGTTGGACACAACTCCACAGCATAAGACATCAACAACAATAAGGGTGTGAATTTCCTAAACTACACACTATGGCAATCCCCAGGTGCTGATCTTCCTTCATGCAGGTGAAGAGATCAATTTACAGCAGTTTTCTATCAATCGATGGTATTTAGCACTTCCTATATGCAGAGAACAGTACTAAGCACTTGGGAAAGTACAACACAACAGGATTAGCAGACATTCCCTGCCCACAAGGAGTTTACAGTCTAGAGGGGGAGATAGGCATTAACATAATTGATAAGATATCATTTAAAGATATGTAATTAAGTGCTGTGGGGCAAATATCAAATGTCCAAAGGTCACAGATCCAAAGTGCATAGATGACACGGGGGGAGAGTGAGCTGGGGAAAAGAGGGCTTAATCGGTGAAGGCCTCTTGGAGGAGATGTGACCTTAATAATGATTTGAAGGTGGAGAGAGTGGTGCTCTGGCTTATGGAGGGGGAGAGTTATGAGCTGCAACCAATGATTGCTTGCTACCAACATGAGCCGTGCCCTCTAATTCATTCCTTCCCCACGCCCAGCTCCAGCACCCACCACCTCACCTTGCCCACTCACAAGGAGGGGTGGCAGGAAGGGGTTGAAACCAGGCTCAACAGTGCTGAAAGACTGATTTTTCACTACTTGCGTCCTTAGTGGACAATCATTTCCCCAGGCATGCAACTCCTCCCTAATATGGAGAGTCCCTGGGTCTGTGCACCAGAGGTTGGCCTGGGTCCCCTCCTCTGGAGCTTCAGGAAAATAATAATAATAATAATAATAATAATAATAACTGTGGCATTTTTAAAAAGATTACTGTGTTCCAGGCACTGTACTAAGCTCTGGGGTGAATACAAGAAAATAGGGTTGGACCCAGTCCTGGTCCCACATGGGGTTCCAAATCTGAATTCCCATTTTACAGATGAGATAAATGAGGCACAGAGAAGTGAAGTGACTTGCCAAGGTCACACAGCAAACAAGTGGCAGAGCCTGGATTAGAACCCATGACCTTCTGATGCCTAGGCACATGCTCTGCTTCTCTGAGCCCCACCTCCCTCCTACTAGGCATCACCACCCCCAAGTAGGAAGGTCAGGCAACCTTGGACGTAAAACTCTGAAGACGATCAATCGGGAGCCACTATCAACCACTAATATAGCAGACCATATTGAAGGATTTTGCTCGATTAACGTGATGTGACCCGAAGCACGTCAATCCACTTGTGAAACCAAATGGATTAGGGATAGGGGAAATAGAAACATAAAATGATATTTATATAAGTACTGGGCAGCTGGGGGGAGTGTCAAAGGGCTTAAGGGAAACATATCCTAGTTCACAGCTGATGCAAAAGGACGGGCAAATAGTGGAAATGAAAAACTTGCTGTGGGAAGGCATCTTGGAGGAGTTGTGATTTCAATAAGGCTTTGAAGGTGGAGAGTGGTGGTCTGTCAGATATGAAGAGGGAGGGAATTCCAGTCCAGAGTGAAGATGGAGGCAAGAGGTTGACAGTGAGATAGGGAAGCAGCGTGGCCTAGTGGATAGAGCACTGACCTGGGAGTAAGAGTTCCTGGGTCCCATTCCTGATTTTCCCACTTGCCCGCTGTGTGACCTGGGCAAGTCACTTAACTCCTCTGTGTCACAGTTTCCTCAACCGTGAAATAGGGATTCAATATCTATTTTCCCTCCTAGTTAGACTGCGAGCCCCATGTGAGCCAGGGCCTGTACACACCATGATTATTTTATATCTACCCTAGCACTTAGAATGGTGCTTGACCCAAATTTAAAAAAAAATGAAAAACAGATGAGATCGAGGTAGAGTGAATAGGTTGGCATTGGAAGAGTGGAGCACGCAGATGAACTGTAGTAGGAAATCAGTGAGGTATGATAGGAGGGGGAAAGCAGAAGTGCTTTAAAACTGATGGTAAGGAATTTCTGCTTGATGTAGAGAACCACTGGGGGTTTTTGAGGCATAGGGGAGATGTGAACCTAATGTTTATTTTTATAAAAACGATCCAGGTAGCAGAACAAAGTAGGGACTGGAGTGAGGAGAAATAGGATCTAGGTTATAAATGGAAACCAGAGCTTTCAAATATCTTTGTTCAAGAAAATGCATTTTCTCTTAAGGTGCCTTTCTCCATTATTACATTGATTTTTTTGCATGCTACTCATTAAATAACCAGAAAATTAATCACCTCATTTATAGCAATGTGAAATATTTTACCTTTTGTGCAGAAGTTTAATATGAAAACTAGTTATTTCATTCCAAATGACACCATGAATTCCACTGTGTGACCGAATATATCACTGAATTTCCTCAAAATGAAGGGAAAAAGAACTTGGTACAAACACCTAACCTGGGATAGCTAAATATGATTTAAATGCATTTGTGATAACTTGTCTTCCCCTAATTTAGACTATCAACTTCTGAAGGGCAGGGTCAATGTTCTTCATAGTTACTGGATTCTCTCTAGGGCCAAATTCTGTTTTTTTGCATATGGTAGGAATTCAATAAATACTACTGAATGGATGAATGAATGAACGGACAAACAAACATGTCAATCCCCAACAAAGTGTGGTTTCATTCATTCATTCAATCATATTTATTGAGCACTTACTGTGTGCTGAACACTGTACTAAGCGCTTGGGAAGTACAAGTTGGTAACATATAGAGACGGTCCCTACCCTACAACAGGCTCACAGTCTAGAAGACTAGAAGCTTCACACAGATTAAATTAAGAAAATAAAGAATTGTTCTTCCCCCAAATTACTCTGGGATTATGTGCTTTGGTGATTTAAAAGACTTCTCAAAATTATTTTAGCACAGTTTACCTAATAAAAGTAGCTTGTAAAAAAATATGTTTGCTATCCTCAGATCTTCCCCAATTGATTTTTTTTTAAAAAATCTATAAAACCTAGTCATAGAGTACAGAAAATATCATAAACAATTCAGTAGAGCTTTTAAGAAACACCACGCTTCACAAATTTCACATTATCTTCTGAAATATTTCCAGGATGGGCCTACTTCTTTCCATCCAAATGACCACTATGCTTGCCTAGACAATTTCCATGTACTGTTTAATTGTTGCTTCAGTCTCTACACTAGTTATCACACACTCCCATTACATCCCAGTTTGTACTCCTTGTTCTTAAGATTACCTACCCATTATGCCTCTTTTTTTAATCTCTCCTATCTCCATCCTCTTGTTCACGCCCTTCCCCAAGCCTGTAATTCCAAATCTTCTGAATCACAGCTCTTTCTATCTTCAAAACCCTCCTGGAATCCCATCTCCCTCATGAGATCTTCCCTGATAAATCTCTATTCTCCTCAGGTTATATTCATCCCCTGGCCCCAGCTACTACTTCCAGACTTTGGCATCAACTGTGCAGTTGTGTTTTCATAACCACCTATTTCACTTTTATGTATATATAACAATTCTACCACTAAATACAAACATATATGCAGCCATAAAAATAATATGGCACTGGTTAAGCGATCATGCCATGCCAAGCACTGTTCTAAGCACTGGGGTAGATACACTTTAATCAGGTTGGACACAGTCCCTGTTCCATATAGGGCCCACACTCAATGCCCATTTTACAGATGAGGTAGCCATGTATCCTTCTTCCTCCTATCTGTAGACTATTTCATTATTTTCTTCCCTACTAGATTGAAAAATGATCAAGGACAGGAATCTTGTGTAGTCGTCCAAGTGCTGACTTCAGCATGCTGTACACAGTATATGCTCAGTAAATACTGTTTCTTGATCTGATTTGAGTTAATGGGAAATAATAATAATAATAATAATAAGGATGGTATTTGCTAAGCATTTACTTTGTGCCAAGCACTGTTCTAAGCACTGGGGTAGATACAAGGTAATCAGGTTGTCCCACGTAGGGCTCACAGCCTTAATCTCCATTTTACAGATAAGATAACTGAGGCACAGAGAAGTTAAGTGACTTGCCCGAAGTCACACAGCACAGCTGACAAGCAGCACAGCTGGGAACAGAACCCACTACCCCTGACTCCCAAACCTGTGCTCCTTCTGCTAGGCCACACAGCTTCTCATATGGTATTTGCTAAACACTTAGTATGTGCCAAGCACTGTTCTAAGCGCTGGATTAGATACAAGGTATTCAGTTTGATGTGGGGCTCACAGTCTTAATTCCTATTTTCCAGATGAGGTAACAGGCACAGAGAAGTTAAGTGACTTGCCCAAGGTCACACAGCAGACAAGTGGCGGAGCTGGGATTAGAACTCATGTCCTCTGACTCCCACCCCCGTGCTGTTTCCACTAAACCATGCTGTTTAGTGACCTATCTGTGGCCCAGTGGGTAGAACGTGGATCTGGGACTCAGAAGACCTAGGTTCTCCACCATGTACCTGCTGTAGGACCTTGGTCAAGTCAAGAATAATAATAATAATAATGATAATGGCATTTGTTAAGAGCTTACTGTGTGCCAAGCACTGTTCTAAGCACTTGGAGGATGCAAGGCAATCAGGTTGTCCCACATGGGGCTCACAATCTTAATCCCATTTTACAGATGAAGTAAAAGGCACAGAGAAGTTAAGTGACTTGCCCAAAGTCACACAGCTGACAAGTGGCAGAGTTGGGATTAGAACCCATGACCGCTGAGTCCCAAGCCCGTGCTCTTTCCATTGAGCCATGCTGCATCGCTTAGTGGAAAGAGCACATGCTTGGGAGTCAGAGGTCATGGTTCCAATCCCCGCTCTGCCAATTATCAACTGTGTGACTTTGGGCAAGACACTTCACTTTGTGTCTCAGTTACCTCACCTGTAAAATGAGGATTAAGACCGTGAGCCCCACGTGGGACAACCTGATTACCTTCTATCTACCCCAGGGCTTAGAACAGTGCTTAGCACATAGTAAGCACTTAAATACCATCATTATTAAGTCACAACTTCTCTGCCTCTCAAAATGGGGATTTAATACCTGTTCTCCCTCCCCCTTAAACTGTGAACCCCATGTGAGACCTACTTATCTTTGATTTAGATAAACACTTAGAAAAGTGCATCAGTGTCTAGCAAATACTATTGTTATTATTATTTAGTAACCTGAATTTTATTTATGAAGTTGAACGCATCTTACTGCTTTCTCTATGCTTCCTGTTTCCTACTTCTGTTTCTCTCATTAACTTTTATTTGTATCATGTGCTTGCTATCTGTGTGTCTAGCATTGTACCCTGTACATGGTAGATTCTTATGGAAAGAAGCAGCATGGCATAGTGGATGGAGAACAGGCCTGGAAGTCCATGGTTGTGGGTCACGGGTTCTAATCCCAGCCCTGCCACTTGTCTGTTTGGGGAAGTCACTTCACTTCTCTGAACCTCAGTTACCTCATCTGTGAAATTGAGACTGTGAACCCCGTGTGAAATAGGGACTGTGTCCAGCCTGATTTGCTTGTATCCACCCCAGCGCCTTAGTACAGTATCTTGCACATAGTAAATGCCTAACAATTATCTTAATTACCATTATTAAATGCTGCAGCTGTTGTCAACAATGATGACAATCACGGTTTCTAAAAAGGGATGGGAGAAGATCTCTCAAATCCACCCTCCAGTTTGCTGGACCTGGAAGCTTGATCCAAGGAGAAGAGATAGTTTTGGCATTTAGGCCAGTCAGAATTAAAGCACACCAGTCCAATTACCTTTAGTAGTGCTCTTAAATATAAATGTCTTACTCCAACTGTCTTTCTGGTTCACTTGGTCTCTGAATACTAGTAAGTTTAAAGCCAGTTTGCCTCACGTAAGCTATTATTTCTCTTTTTTGGGGGGTGTAGTTCCTTTTTACTAAATTAGCTTCCTGCTTAATTAGTTTTAATTGGGATTCCATGTGTTTCCCAGGAGCAATGCTCCCCCATATCAGCTGGGGCTTTGTAAATACATGTAAATGATGCCTCAGAAAATTTCTGATTCCTGAAATTGGCTCTGTGGGATTTTATTGTGCAATATACTCTAAAAAATGTATCAGTGCATCTAGTTCACATTATTAGAATCCTCCCCAAAATTCTAAAAGAAAACAAATGATTGGGTGTAAATATTGATAATTTATCTTTTTTATAATGGAAATATTTTGCCCCATAATCAGTGCAAAAATAGAATTAATAAAATGAGTTAAAGATGTGTCATCAATAATAACTTTTGATAATAATGACAGTATTTGTTAAGCACTTACTATGTGCAAAGCACTGTTCTAAGCCCTGGGGAGGTTACAAGGTGATCAGGTTGTCCCACGGGGGGTTCACAGTTTTATTCCCCATTTTACAGATGAGGTAACAGGCACAGAGATGTTAAGTGACTTCCCCAAAGTCACACAGCTGACAGTTGGAGGAGCCAGGATTTTTGTGGCTCAGAAAAGCTAATACATAGTATTAATCCACATTTTTTTCTTATCACATAATTTAGTATGATGGTGTCACTGGTAATGGCATTTATTAAGGGCCAAACTAAGAGAAATACATTGTGTTAAGGCCTTGGAACCATATAACAGAAGGACAAAATGCATTCCCTGCTCACAAGATGCTTGCATTATAATGTGGGAGGCAGGGATAAAAAGCATTTACAAGTAATCAGAGTAAAAAACTATATAATTGTACTTAACTGCCAAAGAACAGAAGAAGGGCAAAAATAAACACATGAGTGCTGGGTATGGTGGATAGATTGATAAGATGGACAGAAAACTAATTCCAGATAGAGGAAAAGGCAAATAGGGAGATGGATATGCAGATGCATATCGACTTAAATAACAGTATATACACTGAAATATGCCGACGTGCTCCAGATAAGTGGCTGTGGGTACAAACTGTGGCACAAAAGTTTCTCAGGTGTTAGACACTCAGAAAATGATTACTGCTGCTTCTATGCCTTATCGAGTGTTTAGAATCAGGATTCAGTGGCTTCTATAAGCATGTGTGTGTGCATACACAAACAGTATGTTCCTCAAAAACGTGGGTATATCAATCATCATAACGTGGGATGTTTTCCCAAGGATGTAAATGTAATACGTTACAAGATCAGCCCCAACATGAAAACCAAGCCTTTATAGATATTTAAAAACAACCTAGAGAGATCACTCCCCACCTTCCAGTATACCTAGGGACTTTCTTGATCACTTGCACCTCAAAAATGTCCTCTTCCACCTGCAAACCGCACTCTCCTCCGCACTACCCGCCTGCCTCCCCTCTTTGTTTTGTAGGGGGGAGTTGAGCCCAGGTTCTTCAGCTGGCTTCCACTCAAGCTGTGTGCCACCTCCACCATTTCCAGCAGAAAGGGAACAGGAACATCAACCAATGGCATTTATTTAATACTCACGGTGTGCAGGAAACTGTAGGCTGGCCAAATCCCCAAGATCCAGCCCTTGTTCCTTGCCTCAAACCAGGGTGAACTGCTTCAGTTTGACCTACCCATATTCCCTCTGGTCATTCTCTCTCAGGTGGCTCAACTAAGAACCACTAATTAGCTCTCATCATCAGAGTGACCAGTTGTCATTTTAGCCCAGGGGCATATCATCATCATATCCAGCTGCTTAGAAGTTAAAAGAGAGCTGTGATAACAGACAGCAACTGGTTGAGCAATTCCCAGCAAAAGCAAGGCTCCCAAGTCACACTGAAAGCGACACAGAAGCAGGATAGGAGGAAAAGTGTAGCTTGGCTATAAATGGGAAGCCCAGGAGGGAGAAGCAGCTGAAATGGTTTCTCTTGAAAAAAGGCAGCACAGATTCAGATTTCTGTCCTGTCTATCCTGCAGTAATTGAACATAATGTCATGCACCGCTTGTGGATTCTGAGCTACATCAGCAATTAGGGCATGGTGTTTTTCCAGATTTGATGAGTTGAAACATTTGATGTTTATCTCACCCTCAGCCCTGTAGCACTTATGTACATATTGGTAATTTATTGATTTAACAATGATTATTGTACTTGTTAAGCGCTTACTAACAGCGTGGCTTAGTGGCAAGAGCCCAGGCTTGGGAGTGAAAGGTCATGGGTTCTAATCCCTGCTCTGCCACTTATCAGCTGTGTGACTTTGGGCAAGTCACTTAACTTCTCTGTGCCTCAATTACCTAATCTGTAAAATGGGGATTAAGACTATTTATTTTATTTTGTTAATATGTTTTGTTTTGTTCTCTGTCTCCCCCTTCTAGACTGTGAGCCCACTGTTGGGTAGGGACCGTCTCTATACGTTGCCAACTTGTACTTCCCAAGCGCTTAGTACAATGCTCTGCACACAGTAAGTGCTCAATAAATACGATTGATTGATTGATTGACTGTGAGCCCCAAGTGGGACAACCTGATTACCTTTTACCTATGCCAGCGTTTAGAACAGTGCTTGGCATAATGGTGCTTAACAAATATCATCATTATTATTACTATTTGCCAAGCTCTGTTCTAAACGCTGAAGTAGATACAGGTTAAGCAGGTTGGAAACCCTCCCTGTCCCAAATGGGTCTCACACTCTTAATCCCCATTTTACAGAGGAGGTAAATGAAGCCCAGAGAAGTGAAGTGACTTGTCAGAGGTCACACAGCAGATATGTGGCAGACTCAGGATTAGAAGCTAGGTCCTTCTGATTCCCAGACCCCTGCTCTATCCACCAAGCCATGCTGCTTCACATATTAATGTATGTTTTCCCCTCTAGACTGTGAGCTCCTTGTGAGCAGGTAACATGCTTACCAACTTGTATCTTCCCAAGTGCTTAGTTCAGTGTTCTGCACACAGTCAGCACTCAATCAATACCATTGATTGGTGGATTCAGAAACAGAGGTCAGCTTGTGAATACAGATACATAATAAATTGAAGTAGGGTAAAGGTTTTGGTTTTGTTCACTGCCATTTTCTCCACCTGTTGTGCTGCAGAGGATCTATCTTCTCTGATGCAATTTTTCTGAAGCCACAGAGATTCATATAAGGCATGGTCAAACTATTTCTTTTAGTTGCCTGTCCAGTAAGAGACTGGCTAGAATAATAATAATAATAATGGCATTTGTTAAGTGCTTACTATGTGTGAAGCACTGTTCCAAGCACTGGGGGGGGATACAAGGTGATCAGGTTGTCCCACATTGGGCTCACAGTCTTAATCCCCATTTTAAGGATGAGGTAACTGAGGCTCAGAGAAGTTAAGTGACTTGCCCAAGGTCACACAGCAGACATGTGGTGAAGAGGGGATTAGAACCCATGACCTCTGACTCCCAAACCCGGGCTCTGGCCACTGAGCCATGCTGCTTCTCTTAGAAGAGTGACAGCAGTGGAAATCATGACATAGTGGACAGAGCAGAGGCCCAGAAGTCAGAAGGTCATGAGTCTGTTTATTGTTAAGTTGTTTTCTCTCAAGTGCATAGTACAGTGCCCTGCACGCAGTTAAGCACTCAATAAATACAACCGCCTGAACAAGGACCCAACTCTCAAAAACTGCTTGAAGCGAAAAAAATTGGAAAATGTTTTAAAACATGGAACACATGCAATTATTCTGCCAAATCTGCACTCTTTTGCAGCTAGTGATAATTGAAGAGGGAAACATTATAATAAATCTTGATTTGATCATTATCTCTTCAATCCTGCTCAGTTTTTATGACTTTGAAAACCTGAGTAAATATGCTATTTGCATGGAATAATTACATGAGAGGAGTGGAACGTTTCATTGTTCTTTTCCTTGAAAGCTGAGGGCACAGGAAGGCCAAACCAGTTACAGTGACTAATGATAAAAAGCTCACGTGACTAGGAGAGCAGGCTTGCTACCCAAGACCTCTTCTCCGCTCCCATTATTATAGGCTGTCGGTGGGATTGCTGACCTGATCTTCCCTTCTTGCTCCTTTCCACAACCCATCCAGGACTCAGTGATTAATGAACTGTGAAATAACAACTTGTCTCTTAGTAAACTGCGAAGTACCTTACACAGATGCAGAGTCCTCAAAGAGTGAACAAAATTCCCTTCTTCTTGTATCTGGGGGAGGTTGCAATAAAAAAAAAGTTATATGCTCCTCTCCCTCAATTGCTAGGGAAGACTGTGTTTTTAAGCAGTCAGGAGCCAACCTACTCCCTACATATTAAAACCAATTTGTCTTGTCTTGTGCTGTCGAGTCGTCTCTGACGCATAGCAACACCATGGACACATCTCTCCCAGAACGCCCCGCTGTCTATCGGCACTCTTTCTGGTTGTATATCCATACAGTTTTCTTGGTAAAAATGCGGAAGTTTTTACCATTGCCTCTTTCCTTGCAGTAAACTTGAGTTTCCACCCTTGAATCTCTCCCATGCCATTGCTGCCCAGCACAGGGGAGTTTTGACTTGTAACAGATTGCCTTCCACTCGCTAGCCAGTGCCCAAGCTAGGAATCATCATCATCATCAATTGTATTTATTGAGCGCTTACAGTGTGCAGAGCACTGTACTAAGTGCTTGGGAAGTACAAGTCGGCAACATATAGAGACAGTCCCTACCCAGCAGTGGGCTCACAGTCTAAAAGGGGGAGACAGAGAACAAAACCAAACATACTAACAAAATAAGGTAAATAGAATAGATATGTACAAGTAAAATAAATAGAGTAATAAATATGTACAAACATATATACATATATACAGGTGCTGTGGGGAAGGGAAGGAGGTAAGATGGGGGGATGGAGAGGGGGGCGAGGGGGAGAGGAAGGAAGGGGCTCAGTCTGGGAAGGCCTCCTGGAGGAGGTGAGCTCTCTCTAGGGCCTTGAAGGGAGGAAGAGAGCTAGCTTGGCGGATGGGCAGAGGGAGGGCATTCCAGTCCCGGAATGGAATGGGTAGGCCTCTGCTTGACTCTCCCTCTCATAGTCGAGACTGTTAAAGTATTGGAAACTCTTCAGGTACAACCCTGAGAGGGAAAAACCAGTTTACCCTATACTTTATCCATGCACACCAGACAAAAATACCCCAAAATAAGAAAACCTGGATACTTCTATCCCAGCAACTAAACAGTTGTTCTTACTCTTTATGAATCACACAAACAATGGTATTTGTTGGGGGCTTACTGTGTGCAGTGCACATTATTAAGTGCTTGGGAGAGTACAATATAAGAGTAGGAGAGTGTAATCCTTCCCCCAAGGAGCTTACAGTCCTAAACTGATTCACTGTAGTCTGCATCATCATCATCACCATAATTATCATAATCAATGGTATTTTTTGAGCACTTCCTGTGTGCAGCTCACTGTACTAAGCACTCCAGAAAGTACTATATAACAGACTTGGAAGGTACAATCTCTGCCCATGAGGACCTCAGAGTCTTCCGTATCAAACTAATTTAATGTAATCTGCGTGATTCCAGATTGCACAGACAGACTAAACTTCAGAATGCTTTCAAGCCCATGGACCATGCAGAAAAAAAGAAATGCTTAGACAATGTAGTTACTCTGAATGATTTCACTAAGTAGAAGGTTGGTTCATCTTTACTGGCTGCAACATTGAATGATTAAAGATACTTAGGGATTTGTCAGAGGTTATTGTAGTGACACTAGCAATTCTTTTTAAGTATTCAAGGAAGATAGAAGTCTCAGAAGATTGTGAGAGGCCAAATGTGCCCGTCTTATTAACAGAGAAGACGTTTTGCCTGATCATTATAGAAAAGATAGCTCGATATCAATATTAGGCAAAATATGAAAACGAATTAATTCACCATCAAGTAGAAGAGCATACGGTACAAGGAATTAAAGTACTGTTGCCTAGTGTGAAGCCCAATGGTTGGGAAAGTAAATTCTCCCCTCTAGACTGCAAGCTGCTTATGGGCAGGGAAAGTATCTACCAACTCTCTTATATTGTACTCTCCTAAGCACTTAGTTCAATGTTCTGCACAAAGTAAAGGGCTCAAGAAATACCATTGTTGTTGTTGTTGATATCAATATTATTGTTATTGATATCATTATTGATATTGATATCAATGTTGATATTGTTATTGATATCAAAAACCTCCAGTGGTTGCTTGTCAATCTATGAATCAAGCAAAAACTCCTCACTCATGGCTTCAAGGCTCTCCATCACCTTGCCCCCTCCTACCTCACCTCCCTTCTCTCCTTCTATAGCCTGCACTCCTTGCTCCTCTGCCACTAACGTCCTCACTGTGCCTCATTCTCCCCTGTCCTGCTGTCAACCCCAGGCCTAAGTCCTTCCCCTGGCCTAGAATGCCCTCCCTCCACACATCCACCAAGCTAGCTCTCTTCCTCCCTTCAAAGCCCTACTGAGAGCTCACCTCTTCCAGGAGGCCTTCCCAAACTGAGTCCCCTTTTTCCTCCCCTCCTCCCCAACACCCCTGTCCTACCTCCTTCCCCTACCCAGAGCACTTGTATATATTTGTACAGATGTATTACTCTATTTATTTTACTTGTACATATTTACTATTCTATTTATTTTGTTAATGATG
This sequence comes from Tachyglossus aculeatus, assembly GCF_015852505.1. NCBI lineage: Eukaryota > Metazoa > Chordata > Mammalia > Monotremata > Tachyglossidae > Tachyglossus > Tachyglossus aculeatus. The sequence continues at coordinate 27,573,654 of NC_052079.1, read as the reverse complement.
TGCATATAGCTTTAATTCTATTTGTTCTGACAATTTTGACACCTGTCTACATGTTGGGTTTTGTTGTCTGTCTCCCCCTTCTAGACTGTAAGCCTGTTGTTGGGTATGGACCATATCTATATGTTGCCGACTTGTACTTCCCAAGTGCTTAGTACAGTGCTCTGCACACAGTAATCACCCAATAAATACAATTGAATAAATGAATGAATTTGTTAAGTGCTTACTTTGTGCCAGGCACTGTACTAATCTGTGGGTAAATACAAGTTAAGCAGGTTGGACAAAGCCCCTGTCCCTCATAGGTCTCCCAGTCTTAATCTCCATTTTACAGATGAGGTTCCTGAGGCACACTGAATTTATTCATTCATTCAGTTCATTCAAAAGTATTTTTTGAGCACTTACTGTTTGCAGAGAACTGTACTAAGTGCTTGGGAGAGTACGTGGCAAAAATAGATAGACACATTCCCTGCCCACAAACAGATCTACAGTCTAGAAGGGGAGAAAGACAGTACAAATTACAAAAAAATTCAGATATGTACATACATGCTGTGAGGCTCGGAAGGGGATGAATAAAGGGACCAAGTCAGGGTGACACAGAAAGGAGTGGGAGAAGAGGAAAAGAAGGCTTAGTCAGGGAAGGCCACTTGGAGGTGATGTACCTTCAATAACGCTTTTAATGGAGGGAGAGTAATTGTTCATCAGATATGAGGACGGAGGGCATTCCAGGCCAGACGCCAGATGTGGGAGAGGGGTTGGCAGCAAGATAGATGAGATGTTTCTGTGCTGTTGTATTGTACTCTCCCACAGGTTTAGTACAGTTCTTTGCACACAATAAGTGCTCAATAAATGCAATGGATTGAATGAAAGTTGAGTGAATCAAGGTACAGTGAGAAAGTTGGCAGTAGACAAGGGAAGTGTGCAGGCTGAGTTGTATTAGCTGAGTAGTGGGGGGAGGCAGGAGGGGGCCAGGTGATTCTTGTTAGATGTTGAGTGGCTTACCCAAGTTCACACACAGCAATTAGTGTAGCCAGTGTTGGAACCCAGGTCCTTCTGACTTGCAGGCCCATCCTTTATCTACTAGGCCATGTTGCTTCTCTACCATTGATTGATTAGTCAATTAGTATGGAATCTGCTCTGCTTTCCTCCTGGACTACTTTGTGACTTTGGGCAAATCACTTAATCTTTCCATGTCTCTGTTTCTCCCTGTAAAATATAGATTTGGCTTGCTCTCTCTACCTCTTAGCTCATGAGCCCAGTGTAGTCTCTATGTGTTGCTAACTTGCACTTCCCAAGTGCTTAGTACAAGTGCTCTGCACACAGTAAGTGCTCAATAAATACGATTGATTGATTGATTGATAATACAGGGACTGCATCTGATTTGATTATCTGTATCTCCTCCACTGTTAACACCGTTCTTGGCATAGAGTAAGTGCTTTATAGGTACCAATCAATCATATTTATTGAACACTTACTATGCACAGAGCACTGTACACTTGGGAGAGTACAGTATAACAGAGTTGGTTACACGTTCCCTCCCCACAAGAAGGTTTGCAATAACTATGAAGCAGGCAGTATGTTTTACAAAAATAGGCAGATGGAATCTTGTCCTAAAATTGAGGAAAGGGACACAAACCCAAGGAAGAAGAAGGAGGAGGAGGAGGGGCAAGAGGAAGAAGAAGAGGAAGAGGAAGAGGAGGAAGAAGAAGAAGAAGAAAAATTGTGGTATTTGTTAAGCAGTTATTATATGCCAAACACTGTACTAAGCGCTGGGGTAGATGCAAAATAATCAGGTTGAACACAGTCCCTGTCCCACATAGGACTCACAGTCTTAATCCCCATTTTATGGATGGGGTAATTGATAAGTGAGGTGATTTGCCCAAGGTCACACAGGAGACAAGAGACAAGGTCCTTTTGACTTCCAGGCCTGTGCCTTTCTATCTAGATTTCAAGTAGGTTTTGGTTCTGATCTTCATGACACTCAATAATAAGCTTGGAAAGCAGTCTTCATCAATGTTCTGTTAAGATTATTACAGCATTTATTAGGTGCTTACTATGTGCCTAAAGCTCTGGAATGGATACAAGATAATTAGATTGGGCACAATCCTTGTTCAAAATGGGGAACATTTTGTGCCCCATTTTGAACAGGGCAGGTATCATCTCCATTTTATAAATGATGAAACTGAGGTCCAGAGGGATCAAGTGGCACACATTAGTCCAAGGGTAAGGTTAGGACCAGAGACCAGCACTTCAGACCCCCATTCTAAGCTCTTCCCATTAAGCCACAGGTAGTCATCTTCAGAGGGTCATTAGTGAACACAATAACTACGGGAATATGTAGGAAACAGTGAAGGGACAGTTGGATCGAGTTGATTGGCCTATTAAATATCTCAGTAGGTGACCCACTCTAAGGAGGTGAAAGCACAATCACCGAGTCAGTAGCTGATATTAAATTGGGTAGGGTTGCTAACCAATTGGAAGAGTTGGTGTAGAATTCATACGAGCTTAGGCAAATTGAAAAAAACAAAAACAAAAAAAACCAGTCCAACTAAATCAGACCAAAAGTGTCCATAACTGAACTTCTTATCTTTTTTTTGCGGGGGTATTTTTTAAGGGCTTACTATGTGCCAAGCACTGTTCTAAGCGCTGGGATAGATACAAGGTAATCAGGTTGTTCCAAGTGGGGCTCACAGTCTTCACCCCCATTTTACAGATGAGGGAACTGAGGCCCAGAGAAGTGAAGTGACTTGCCCAAAGTCACACAGCTGACAAACGGCGGAGCTGGGATTAGAACCCACAGACCTCTGACTCCCAAGCCTGAGCTCTTTCCCCTGAGCCATGCTGCTTCCCTTCTTTTCTCCCCCAAACCAGTCTTCCTCCAGACTTCCTTATTTCTGACAATAATACAGTCATCCGCCTTGTCTCAGAATCCTGTAGAGCCTTGGTGTTGTCTCTAACTCCTCACTCTCTTTCATCTCTCATATCCATCCATGCAGGGAGGGCGGGGCGGAGAACAGTGACAGTAATGGTGTTGGATGAGCTGGCTTTCCTGAGAACAGTAGGGTGGCCAGCTAGTTAGAAAATGTTGGGGTAAAACCATGGGTCTAAGGCAAAAGCAAAATGGGAGAGACAGGGCTGCAGTTGCTGATGAATCGTGACAACAGACAGGAGAGATGGAGGGAGAGTCCAGCTATCCAGCCCTCTGACCCCCAAACACACACATACCCACTATCCCAGATCATTGGTTCCAGGAATTAAGATCTTATACTGAAGCTGAATTGAGGCCAGGTTGGATTTACTTAGCAGGGCTTCAAAAGCATAAAGTGTTTCTAAAGGGAAGAGGCTTGACACTGAGCCGAGGAGCAGTACAGCCTAGTTGAAAGAGCACAGGAAAGGGCCCAGGACTGGCAGTAAGAGGACCAGTGCTCTAAATCCAGCTTTGCCATTTGTCTGCTGTGTAACCTTGGACAAATGACTTAATTTCTCTGTACCTCAGTTACTTCATCTGTGAAATGGGGATTCAATATCTGTTCCCCTTCCTTCTTAGAGTGTAAATCTTGTGTGGGACAGGGGCCGTGTCTGACCTGATTATCTTATATCTTCCTCAGCTCTTGGAACAGTGCTTGGCATATAGTAAGCACTAAACAAATAACATTACTATCATATTATCCACTGTAGACAGAAATAGACAAATAGGCTTAAATTACAATAGGAGAAATTTTAATTGGGCATAAGAAAGACTTGGTCTGCCCAAAGGAAGTACTCAATAAATACCACTGATCAATCAGTTCTTGAACATTGGGGCGATTAAAACAAGAAAGAACTGACACTCATTTGTCCTGGACAGTTTTGTCATCAATCAATCAATCAATCAATCAATCAATCGTATTTATTGAGTGCAGAGCACTGTACTAAGCGCTTGGGAAGTACAAGTTGGCAACATATAGAAACAGTCCCTACCCAACAGTGGGCTCCCAGTCTAAAAGGGGGATGTATCTGTTTGGAAGCAGATTTTAGACCAGGGTTCTCCTGATGCTTGTAGTTACATAAACAGTTACTCTAAAATTAAAGAGTGGTTAGGACAAGATATCAAACAGCACAGAGTCAGGGAACGATGAAATGGCAATGGAAAAGTGGAAAGTAAAGAACTATGGAAAAGAAAGATTAAAGGAGTGACAGATGAAAAAGAGCTGTACTCTCGGTTCATGGGTTTTGGGGGCTCCCTCAACCGAATTAGATTTTTCTGCAGAACCCGTGTGCTTGACTCAGGGAGTGAAACTTCACTTTGTCAGGGAAGAGTGGAGTAGGGGGCAAGGAAGTCAAATATCTTTATATTTTAGACTGTGTATATTTTAGACTGTGTGTAAAATTTTATTTTATATTTTAGACTGTGAGCCCACTGTTGGGTAGGGACTGTCTCTATATGCTGCCAATTTGTACTTCCCAAGCGCTTAGTACAGTGCTCTGCACACAGTAAGCGCTCAATAAATACGATTGATGATGATGATGATCTTCTTGAGGCCTAGTACTAAATCTGGTTATGAGAGCTAAATAAATGACCGAAAGAATTAAACCAACAAATGGTTATATTCTGAGGAGACATGGGAGAGATGGGTGTTAAAAAGGGGCTTCCTACATGTGACAAACCAACAGTGGTGCCCACAGTATCCTAATTATTGTACACAACAATAAACAACAACAAAGAGAAGCAGCATGGCCTAGTGTATAGAACCCAGTCCTAGGAATCAGGAGGATCTGGCTTCTAATCCTGGCTCTGCCACTTGTCTGCTGTGTGACCTTGGGCAAGTCACTTTATTTCTCTGTGCTTCTCTGTGCTTCAGTTCCCTCATCTGTAAAACGGGGATTGAGACTGTGAGCCAATGTGCGACAGGGACTGTGTCCAACTTGATTAGCCTGGATCTTCCCCAGTGCTTAGTATAGTTCCTGGAACAGAGTAAGCAACTACAAGAAGCATGGCTCAGTGGGAAGAGCACAGGCTTTGAAGTCAGTGGTCAGGGGTTCAAATCCTGGCTCTGCCAATTGTCAGCTGTATGACTTTGGGCAAGTCATTTAACTTCTCTGTGCCTCAGTTACCTCATCTGTAAAATGGGGATTGACTGTGAGCCCCCTGTGGGACAACCTGATCACCTTGTAACCTCCCCAATGCTTAGAACAGTGCTTTGCACATAGGAAGCGCTTAATAAATGCCATCATCATCATCATCATCACAAGAAGGTCATAGGCAAAGCCCTTCCTTCCACACTGGGGCTCCCCAGCTCCATGTGACCCCCAGCAGCTGGAGCTTCTCCCCAAGCCCTGTGGCAACCAGACACCAAGATCTGAGATCTCAACAATGTTTAGCAGTTCCTTAGCAAGGTAGCAGTGAAAACGAATTGAGTCCAAACTGCCTTTCCTTGGTTCCCTGAGTTCTAATCCCAGCTCTGTCTCTTGTCAGCCACAAACCCGATTTGCTTGTATTCACTCCAGCGCTTAGTACGATACCTGGCACATAGTAAGCATTTAGCAAATAGCACAATTAAAATGAAGATTAAAGCTGTGAGCCCTAGGTGGGACGGGGACTGTGTCCGACTTGATTACCTTGTATCTACCAGCACTTAGTACTGTGCTTGGCACATAGTAAGTGCTTAACAAATATCGCAATTATTACTATTATTGTTGCTATCATTATTATATCTCCAAGGAGATACCAAACCCCAGTACTTTCAGTCTCAGAAGCCCCATCCAGTGCTTTGCTTTCCTGGACTTCTCACGGTCTACTGTGTAAAATCACCGCTCAGCGCCGCAACTGGAGAGTTTCCAGTACTTTACCAGTCTCAACAATGGGAGGAAGAGTCAAGCAGAGGCATATCCATTCCATTCCTAGCTTGGGAAGTGGCTAGCAAGTGGAAGGCAATCTGCTACAAGTCAAAACTCACTTGTGCTGGGCAGCAGCGGCATGGGAGTCGAGGGCAGAGACCAAGGTTAACCGGGCAGAAGGAGGCAATGGTAAACCGCTTCCATATTTTTACCAAGAAAACTCTATGAATATACTACCAGAACAACTGCAGATGGAGGTGGAGCGTTCTGGGAGAGATGTGTCCATGATGTTGCTAGGGGTCAGACCCAACTTGACAGCATAAGACAACAAGAACAACTGCGTAGAAGCAGCCAAATGTTAGCCACATGGTTTATCTCTCTTGGTAAAGTTCACAGATCTAGAGAAGGAGCATCATCAAACAACATCAAGTCAGGAGACCCAGGTTATAATCCTGGATTCACCATCTGCCTACTCTGTGACTTTAGACAATTCTTGCAACTCTTCTGGCCCTCAGTTTTCTCTCTGCAAGATGGGAATAAAATGCATCTTCTCTCTGCCCATCTCAGCCCAGGGTAGAATAGGGACTGCATCTGATCTGACTGACACATCTCCCCCAACATTTTGTAGTGTGCCTGGCAGCTAGTAAGTGCTTCATAAATGCCGTCATTATTAATCCATTAGACCAAAGTCTTAGCAGTGTGCCAGGCATATAGCTTACAAAATGTCATAAATGAAAAGATTTAATGTGAGTAATTGTAGCAAATAGCCTTCAGTTCTATTAGCATACATTGTCTCTTTTAATTTCACCTGATGGTGAAAAAGAGACCTGGATAAATGATTTCCTTTACAATGCAAATAAGTGAGAAAGAGGCTTGAGACTTCTGTAATGGAAGAGAAATAAAAGTAAACTGAGACCTTCTGAGAAGTTTACTATTCAGAGTAATGACTATGACTTTCAACTGGATGGACCACTATTAGTTCTGGTCTGGAACAATAAATCAAATGGGAAACTAGTGGCTGCTCAGTGACAGGAGTTTTTATCTAAACAAATAACTGGCATCAGAACACTGCCGAGTGCCTCCAAAGACCACTCTAAACCGGATAGTGGCTATTAGCAAAGGAATAAGGCAATTTGCAATTCTCACAAGGGTCAGAATGGGTAAGCTCCTTAGGAAGAAACTCCATTCAGGCCCTGATAAGAGATCAAAATTTGTCTTTGTACATAAGAAGTAAAGAAACAAGATGCAGACAAAAATATTTCACAGGATATTTTCAATCAGTCCTATAATTTTTTAAATTCAGTATTAATGCAGGGTTAAAATCTTCAGCATTTAAATCCTTCTATCAACCTTTGATTTTTTAAAATTCATTTACTAAAGGAGGCATGACCATCCTGGACAATTTCAATAAGAAAAAAACGTTTGTTATAATGATTGCTGGTCATACACAGCAAATTATGTACTCGTTCCATTTGAAGCACCAAATGGTATACTTTCATTCAATATGCATGCATCAAGTCAACAATTTTAAATTCTGGGGGCTCCAAGTCCCAGAAAATAAAAAAAATTAAAGAACCCCCAAACACCTGTAAAAAAATTTGGGTTCCACAAATTTATCATTAATGATACTTTTAGCATGATATACAGTTAGCTTGCACAGCAAGATAAAACTTTCTCTGTCCCCCAGAGTCCCCCAAACCACAGAACAATCAACAAACCTGGAAGGTTTAGCAACAGAGTTTAAACTTTTATTCAGAAGCAATGTGTCCTAGTGGAAAGAGCACAGGCCTAGGAGTCAGTAGATCTGGGTTCTAATTCCAGCTTCACCCCTTACCTGCTGAGTGCCCTTGGGCAAGTCACTAAACTTCTCTGTGCCTCACTGCGTTCATCCATAAAAAGGGATTAAATTCCTATTCTCTCTCTCCTTCTGACTACGAGTCTTCCTTCCCCTGGAAACTTTATCTAACCTGATTTTTCTCAGACATGGTTGTGTATATCCTGCTACAAGTATCATTAATGGTTCATTTGTGGAGCCCCAATTTTTGACAGGTGTTTGGGGGTTACATCAATTTTTTTCTTTACTCTGTGGGACTAGGAGCTTCCAGAATCTAAAATTGTTGACTTAATGCACACACATTGAATGAAAAATATATCATTTGGTGCTTCACATGGAAAGATTTGTAGAGTATATAATGGTGTGCGGCCAGAAAACATTCCATAACCATGTCTCCCTCACAACTCTGTTCTGACTCCCCTTTTCTTCTCACTTCACACTCATTCTCTTGGGGAGTTCAACCACTCCTGTATCTTCAGCTATCATTTCTTTGCAGGTGATTCCCAAATCCACCTCATTATCCCCTAACCTCTTTCTTTCTCCACATTCTTAAATATCCCCCAGTCTCCAGGACAATTCTACATGGATATTCAACCTGCATCTGAAAATCGATACGTACCAAACTGAACTCTTCATCTCCCCTCCCACATCCTCACCTACACCTAAGTGCCCCATCACAGTTGTACAAGACTGCCAGACTCTACAAGATCATCATTCTCCCTGTCTCTCAAACTCATAACTTTTCATTTATCTTTGACTCTTCCTGCTTTTAACTCCCACATTCAGTCTACAGTAATCTGCATATGATAGGCATTATTATAAGTGTTCTGTTTATTAATATTTTTATTTCCTGAGCCTGATCTTAGAGTCAGAATACCTTGGCTATGGGCAAGTCACTTAACTTTACTATTTCTCAGTTTCCTCAACTGCAAAGTGGGGATTAAGCATTCTGTTCTCCCTCCTAATTTAGATCAAGAGTCTCATAGGAAACAGGGACCAGATCTGACCTGATGATCTTGTTTCTAACCCTGTGCTTAGTACAGCACTTGGCACCTAGCAAGAACTTAGCAAATACCACAGTCATTATTACATATGCTGGAAAACACTGGGGAATAGAAGAATGTGCAGTGTTCTTTGAGAATAACTAAGCAGTGAGTTGGATTCTCCCATCAACAACTTACTCTTCTGTGGAGCAAGGGGAAGGATCAACTCCCTCCTTTTTTCATTATAATAATGGTATTTGTTAAGCACTTACTATGTGCCAAGCACTGAGCACTGTTCTAAGTGCAGAGTTTTGTAGGGCAAAGCCTTGTAAATTAGAAAGTCGGGGTGATTCTCTGCACTAACTACATTTTTGTCCTGTGAAATACCAGAGTTAAATATCCAGACTCTTCAAAATTTGGAAGATAAGTTTCATTCGGTGCATGTTTATCAGAGGACATTAGTCAAGGTTAGGTAACATTCAAAAAACATTTGCACCAGTGCACTTTTGTTTAGATTGTCAGACACAAATGGCTTTCGACTTGGTTGTAAATGCCTGGAGATTTGAAAATCCTGCAACATTCAACATGACCTAACCTAAAATATGAAAAATGATAAAACCTAAATATACACTGGTATCAAAATTACCAAGAAGAGTGATCCAAATGATAATAGCACAACATTTACTGGATTTGTAGTCTTTTTTTAAATGTTTTTGTTTAACACATTATATACCAGGTACTATACTAAGCACTGGGGTAAATAAAGGCTAATCAGTTCAGACACAGTCCCTGTTCCACTCAGGACTCACAGTCTTAATCCCCATTTTAAAGATGAGGTAACTGAGGCACAGAGAAGTTAAGTGACTTACCCAAGGTGACCCAGAAGACTAGTAGCAGAGCAAGGATTAGAAACCAGAACCTCTGATTCCCAGGCCTGTGCTCTTTCCACTAGGCCATATTGCCTTCTAGTCCTTAGATCTAGCAGAGTTTTTGTGCCTATTGCTAAAAAACAGCCTTTTGCCCTAAAAGAAGAAAAAAATAAGAAAGCGACTCACATAAATTCTTCATAGAAAAGAAGCAGAACTCTGAATTCATTGTCAAAATAAAATATAGTAGTTGTTCAAAGTTCAGGAGAACAAACCTTTGGCTAGGAGGAAAAAAAAAAGACTTTCAAACCTAACAGCAATGCACCCCCACGGAAATAGATTTAAACGTTTCCTCTTATTTGGTCTGTCTCCTCTCTGAAGTGGTCATGCTTTTTCTCTAATAAGCACCAGACAATCTTCAGAAAATGTGTTCTTCTAATATCATCCTGCAAGAACATAGCAATTACCTAACAATACCACTGTCAAAGTAAAAAACTATTATTTCCTGCAGGACTTCAATTTAGACCTTAATTCATGTTTTCTGCCCTTTAGAATTCTTTCGATTTTTTTCTCTCCATGCACCCTAGGTATTTCCTTTTGTGAAGCCTTGGAATTTGACATTTGCATTCAAATTTACTGACGATAAATGGAAGCTAGAGCTTTTCAGTACTGACAATGGCAATTACACTATTAACCACCCAGCACCCGATCTCATTTGTTCCATGATTCACAACAGTCTAAGACTGAAAATTCACATTGCTGTGGCTATGTTGACAGCAATCATCCTGCCTTGAGCTGTGATCTCGCCAGCTAATCACATTTCACAAGTTATGAAGAGCTTGTGAGGGAGAAACACCAAAAAACAGACTTGTTCCCAAAATGTTAAAAGAGAAGGTTAGGGTACAATTTTTCATTTGAGTTAGTCAGAGTCTTGTACACTGAGTTTAAATATTCCTTTGGTGTTTAATGTCACTTTGAATCTGAAAAAGGCAAATCAATTGCTTTCAAACTTTTTGAAAGATGCATGTTGGCAATTAAACCAGTCTGGGATCACAAGCTCATTTTCAGATAAAGAGACTGAGGCCTATATAATGGGTTTGTTCCAAGAGAAGTCAGGTCTAAACTGACCAGACAATTAGAGACACTTCAGTTCATCCAGACAAGTGACTGAGTAATTCCATCCTGCTCAGTCGATCAGCAAACCAGCGGTATTTACTGCTCCATCTTCATTGCTCACAAGGACAGATTCTCTGAATTCCCAATGTTAATAAGATAGGAATTGAATTCATACCCAGTGTCAGGGCCAGATGAAATAATCACTGAAAAATTCACTCTAAAGAACCCCCTCTTTTCCCTTCTAACTGTGATAGCAAATTAACACGCTCTGAATTAGAAAATGAGACATGGCAAAGGGCATCACTCAAACAGTTCTCTGATAATGCAGGGGTGACGTTCTTGAAGAACCCTGAATTAAGAAAGACTTGGGTTACCATAGTGGCACCTTGACAGACACTGGGAATGTTTGTTCATGGGTTCCATTATAACCCATTCAATCATTCAATCCTATTTATTGAGCACTTGCTGTGTACAGGGCACCTTATTAAATGCTTGGGAGAGTACTATATAACAATAGACAGATTCCCTGCCCACTATGAGCTTACTGTCTAAGTACTATCCAGACAAATGCATGTGACTGGAAGAATGTCCCCTAATTCACAAATTATGCAAAACATGTAACGAATGAATGTATTATGGGAAGAACTTGCTATTGGAATAGACATTGTATTTCAATCCAATTTCCTATGAATTCAGAGGAAATGATAGTTCAATCTGAATTTATTAACAAGAATGGAATGGATCAATGGTTAATGCTAAGAACAATAAAGCCATATAGATGCAATTCTGCTTCTCAGCCTCTCACTAGAATGTCTATGAGAAAAAGGAAGCAAATAATCCAGACAAGAATATACTATTACCTGAATTATCTAATTACATATCATATAATTTTTGTAGAGGGCAAGCATGGTGCCAAGGAACAGTATAAAATACACCTTATGTTTTCTGCTCCCCAGTTAGTTACAACAAGTGTCAATTGGCAAGATAGGATAATTCTAAAAATTGAACAATGCTATGATGCCTCCATTAATAAACTGAAGGACAATTAAATGCATATTGTGCATATCACCAAACATGTAAATTACCTCATTTAAAGATACATTTACTCCACTACGTATGAAACCTCTGGTCCTGCCAATTCTTTCTAATACCATAAGTTATTTGGTGCATATGATATATTAAGTGATATAAAATTTGCATTTTTGTGGTGTTACAATTGAATGGTTTTTAACCAGCAATAGGGTTTCGTAGGAGGACAACATATTTTTAACAATTCTAATCAAATGTATTTCTGTTTTAAATTTCCCTTGGCTTAGCTAATATGGACATTTAGCAGACAAATTCATAGTTAATTTACTCCTCATTTAGCAATGTAGTTCACTGATAGGGAGGGTTGTTCTTAGAATATAGGAGTTGTTTTAGAGGATCAGTTCTGTTTCCAATGGAAATGCTTAAAGTATAACCAAAGTTGGACTACAGGTGACTAAACAACACAGATTGGCATTGCAAATATGTGCTCATGTATCATCTATCCTAAAAACACACTCCCGTCACCCCACTGGCTCTATCCAATTATTGTCCCATGGCCTAGTTGATAAAGCAAGGGCCCGGGAGTCAGAAAGTCATGGGTTCTAATCCCAGCTCTGCCGTTTGTCTGCTGAGTGACCTTGGGAAAGTCACTTCACTTCTCAGGGCCTCAATTAACTCATCTGTAAAGATGGGGACTGAGACGGTGAGCCCCACGTGGGTCTGGGACTGTGTCCAACCCGATTTGCCTGTATCCACCCCGGCACTTAGTACAGTATCTGGAATGTAGTAAGCTCTTCACAAATACCATTGTTATTATTATTATTATTATCATTACTATTATTATTCCTGTCCAAATCCTTTGAGCAAGTTGTCCACCCTACCTCTACTTCCTCTCCTCCAATTTTCTCCTTGACCCCTCCAATCTGGCTTCCTCCCACTTCACGCCACAGAAACTGCCCTCCCAAAGGCCACTGATGATCTCCTTCTTGCCAAATCCAATGGTCTCTACTCAATCCTGATACTCCTTAGCTTCTCAGCTGCCTTCAACACTGTGGATCACCCCCTTCTCCTGGAAATTACTACAGTGCTCTGCACACAGTAAGCGCTCACTACATACGATTGAATGAATGAATGAATGGATACGTACGATTGAATGAATGAATGAATGACAATCTCTACCCAGCAACAGACTCACAGTCTAGAAGGGGGCAGGCAGACGACAAAACAAAACATGTCGACAGGCATCAATAGCAGCAAAATGGAGAAACAGAATTCGAGACGCAACAATCCCTATATATATGTATATATGTTTGTACATATTTATTACTCTATTTATTTGACTTTTATTTGTACATATCTATTCTATTTATTTTATTTTGTTAGTATGTTTGGTTTTGTTCTCTGTCTCCCCCTTTTAGACTGTGAGCCCACTGTTGGGTAGGGACTGTCTCTATATGTTGCCAATTTGTACTTCCCAAGCGCTTAGTACAGTGCTCTGCACATAGTAAGCGCTCAATAAATATGATTGATGATGATGATGATGATGATGATGAAATATTACCTAATCTTGGCTTCGCTGACACTGCCCTTTCCTGGTTCTCCTCCTCTCTCATTCTCAGTCTCCTTCAGTGGCTCCTCCTCTACTTCCCACCCCTTAGCTATGGGAGTCCCTCAAGGCTCAGTTCTGGGTTGCCTTCTATTCTCCATCTACACCTACCTTTGGAAAACTCATTCTCTATGAAGATGACTCCCAAATCTACATCTCCAGCCCTGCGCCTTCTCCTTCTCTGCAGTCTCACATTTCTCCCTGCCTTCAGGACATCTCTACTTGAATGTCTCACTAACACCTCAAACTTAACATGTCCAAAACAGAACTCTTTATCCTCACCCACACAAACCCTGTCCTTCCCCTGACTTTCCCATCACTGTAGACACCATCACCATACTCCCTGTCTCACAAATCTGTAATCTTGGCATTATCCTCAATGACACTCATGCAACCCACATGTTCCATCTGTATTTTCCACCTTCAGAACATCATGAAAAACTACCCTTTCCTCTCCATCCAAAAAGCTACTACACTCATCCAAGCACGTATCCTAACTCGCCTTGGCTATTACATTAGACCCCTTGCTGACCCATCTCCCCCAACCTCTTGGCTCTCCCAGCCCCAGTTCAAACTTAATTCTGCTACCCGGGTCATTTTTTCCTTCTAAAAAAGCATTCAGTCAATGTTTCCCCACTCCTCAGGAAACTCCAGTGGTTGCCCAGCCACATCTGCATCAAACAGACACTCTTTAGCATTGGTTTTAGAGCACTTAAGTCATCTTGCCCCCTCCTATCTTACCAAGCTGATTTGCTGCTACTACCCAGAATGTTCAATTTTATCCTTTAATACCAGGCAACTTCCTTTACTTTGGTCACCTCTATCTTGCTACTAATTGTTCCCACATCCTGCTTCTGAACTGAACTCCCTCCTGCTTCATATCTGTCAGACCATCCCTCTCCCCATCTTAATAGCCTTATTAAAATGACATCTCCTTCAAGAAGTCTTCCCCAACTAAGCCCTCATTTCTGCTACTCCCTCTCCTTTCTGCGATGTCCTTTCACTTGAATTTGTACCCTTTAAGCACTTAATAGTCACCCACCCTCAGCCCCACAGCACTTTTGTAATTTATTTTACTGTCTCTCTTCCCTTATAAACTTTAAACTCTTTGTAGGCAGGGATTGACCAAGTCTGTTATACTGTACTCTCCCAAGTGCTTAGTACAGAGTTCTGCATACAAGCAATAAGTAAATGTGATTGATTGATTAATCTGCCACACCCTCAAATTTGAAATTAACTTTGATTGTACTGAATGTGTTTGGAAGAAACCCATGGATCCTCCTTCTATGGAGATCCTTTGGATAAGATAGTCTGACATTTATGAACTGAGCAAGGAGTGGAAAATCCATGCCTGAAGACAGAAGGATTCAGCTAAGCAAAGAAAGGAAAATACCTGCTCATACACAGAGAGATAGACTTATTGTCTTATGAATGTCTTTTAATACTTTGATTCTAGGAAATATCTGCCCAACGTGCTCGGATTGGGGGAATTTATAAGACTGTAGACTATAAACTAGATTGTAAGCTCCTTGTGGTCAGGGAACATGTCTACTAACTCTGCTATATTGTACTATCTTAAGCGGTTAGTACTGTGCTCTGCTCACAGTGAAGGCTCAATAAATATGAATGATTGATCACTTTACAGCAATCTCAAATATAGTGATACACATTTAAGCTATTTTTTCAACAGTTGCATTTCAGATTCCTAGGTGGGAAGATTTCCGAGTAGTTCTAGAAAACCCTGTAGAGTCTGAGCAGCTGCTTGTAGTACTCCTCCTCATCCTCCTAGGTCAGAAATTCCATTTAATGAGAAGATGAAAAGTTAGAGGTTTGTAAGGAGTGGAGAAACATAGAAGGATGAAATTTTACAAATTTTATCAGAGAAGCACAGTGAAACAAACTGGAAAGAGGAGAGACTGGAGACAGAGAACCCAGTAAGGATGTTGATACTGCCTTCTTAGAACTGCCTCTAAGCTCTTAGAACAGTGCCTGGTATGTAGTGAGTGCTAAACAAATACTATAAAAAAAAATGCAAACCTGAATGTGACATGTACCTGGACCAAATAGTTGGGATTGTGGTCGAGCAAAAGTCAATAGGATCTAGCAACTACTGAATGTGGAAGTTGAGGGGGAGGACGGAATCAACAATGCAGAGGTTTCAGACTTTTTAAAAAATGTAAGACATGGTTTTAACAGATATGGGAAATTTAGGTGGTACTAAGGAGAAAAATTAAAGCTGGATTCCTGACATTATGAGCTTGAGGTGCTGGCAGGCAGTCCATATGGAGAATCTCGCAAACGAACTAGTAGGCTAGAGGTGGTAGCTGAAGTTGAAGGAGAAAATGAGCTCCCCAAGAATTGCATATAAAGTGAGAAAAGTAGGGGACTTACATCAGAGGCTTGAGGAATATCCCGAGTTTGGGCTGAGGGGTAGGAGAAAAGCCAGTCAAAGAGCCTGAGAAAGAGAAGCCAGATAGTAGGAGAAAGACTGAGAGAACCGAGTAGATGAAACTATGATTAAATCCTGTTTTAAGAGGAGGGAATGGTCCACAATCTGAAAGGTGGCTGAAAATTTGAGGAATAATAATAATAGTAATTATGGTATTTGTTAAGTGCTTACTATGTGCCAAGCATGGTTCTAAGCTCTGGGGTAGATACAAGGTAATCAGGTTATTCCACATGAGGCTCACAGTCCTAATCTCCATTTTACAGATGAGGTAATTGAGGCACAGAGTAGTTAAGTGGCTTGCCCATGGTCACACAGCAGACAAGTGGTGGCAGATCAGGATTAGATTAGATTAGTCTTCTAAGGAGGATTAGAATAGAATAGTGACCATTTGATCTGGTGACCTTGGAGAACATAATCTCAGTGCAAGGAAGGCTGCAGAAACCAGATTGCAGTGTGTCAAGAGGAATTTGTAAGAGAGGTTTGGGAACCAGAAAATAGACCAATATCTGTAGGGTGCAATGGGATCCATATATTCATTCAATTCAATTCCATTTATTGAGCATCTACTATGTGCAAAGTGCTGAACTAAGCACTTGAAAGAGTAGAATACAACAATTAACTGATACATTCCCTACCCACAATGAGCTTGAAGGCTAGAGTGGGGAGGGGGGAGGAGAGATATTAACATAAATCAATAAATTACAGATATGTACATAAGTGCTGTGGTGCTCGGACGGGGATGAACAAAGGGAGGAAGTCAGGGTGACGCAGAAGGTAGAGAGAGAAGAGGAAAGGGGGGCTTAGTCTGGGAAGGCCTCTTGGAGGAGATGGGTTTCCAATAAGGCTTTGAAGTGGGGGAGAGTAATTTCCTGACCCTTGCTTCCATTTCATTTGTCCCCTGAGATCTGGTCACCTCAGGATCACTCCAGAGAAGGCTTTGTAAATATGGGGGAAATTTGAGCATGCTGGAAGACAAAGAAAAAGAGCCCATCAAAGATTAAAGGTGTCAATTAGGGAGAGTGAAATTATTTTTAAGGAAGTCATAGGTAAATAGCAATAGTGGATTGTGAAAGAAGACAAAAGAGCTCCTCATGAGAGATGATCGTGATGATGAGATAAGTTGGTTATGGGGTAGGAGTGGCATAGTTATGATACTTTTAACCATAATTATTATGCACAGAGCAATGGGGAATAATCCAAGAACACTGATGCAAATGAAATCCCAGGGCTGCAAGGAAGTAATGATAACTGTGACATTTTAAATACTTCTTATGTACTATTTACTGAGCACCCACTGAGTGAGATGCACTGTATTAAAACATGGCAAAGCACAACACAAACATAAGACATGTTGCCTTCCCACAAGGGACATTAACTCTTATAGGGAAAGCCAAGAAAGATAGTTATAAATAGTGAAATCAAGATAGATAATTGACTCTACAATTTAATCCATATTCAGTCTTGAAAAAAGCCAGGATTTTAGAAGGGCTTGAAGGTGGAGAGGGATGAGGTCTGGGAGATCTGGGAGAAGGAGCTTTGGGTTTGAAAATAGCTTGAGCAAGACATTATCCAAGGACTGGAAAGAAACTTTGACCATTTAAGAGGCGAGCAGGGGAGGAGCCTAGTAATAGAACTGGGAAGTGTGAGCCTTGAAGCCAATTGGAAAGGCCATTTTGTCCCATGCAGGGGGAGATGGGCCTATTTTGGAAATGTCCCAGGAGTGGAGAGATGTGTTTTGAAAGGCATTTCCAGGAAAATGATACTGGACTAGGTTGGGGAGAGGTAGGATCCAGGGAGACTAGTGAGAAGACTGGTGGAGTACTTGAAACCTGATAACCAGGATAAGGTGATTACTTGCACCAGGTGGTGGCTATTTGGGAACAGAGGAAAAAGTGGATGCAGGAAATGTTTTGAAAGAATGATTGGCAGGACTTAACAGTTGAATGGATGTGAAAGCTAAACAATAATAGTAATTATTATTATGATATTTGTTAAGCACTTACTATATGCCAAGCATTGTTCTAAGCACTAGAGTAGATTCAAGGTAATCAGGTTGTTCCACATGGGGCTCACAGTCTTAATCCCCATTTTACAGATGAGGTAACTGAGGCACCGAGAAGTTGACTTGCCCAAGGTCGTACAGCAGACAAGTGCGGGGCTGGGATTAGAATCCATGTCCTCTGACTCCCAAACCCAAGGTCTTGCCACTAGGCCATGTTGCTTCTCTACAGGGAACCCAAAGATATGGGTTTCAAGGGAGGGTGATGGTGTTTTTGATGGAGATGGGAAAGTTGGGAAGAGAGGAGGGTTTTAGATAGGAAGATGATAAATTCAGTTTAGGACCTGTAAAATTGGAGGTCAAGTCCTAGAAGGGGCTGTGAAAGCTATGGAATCAGTAAGTGGTATTTACAGAGCACTTATTGTATGCTAAGCACTGCATCAAGATTAGAACACAGAAAAATGCCATTAGTAGGTCAGATCAATGGTCCATGTAGCTCAGATGTCTACTTCCTGGAGGAACTGATTGTTAACACTCTTCCATTATGAAAAGTGAATGTGTATCCTTACCCTCTGTTTCTTGTTAGAGCTAGAAAACTGTTTAGAAAGTTTTTGCGGTATGCAGAAAAAAACAAAACATTCCCACAATTATCTCAAAAAGCCCTCAAAACAAACCAAAAAAAAGGCAATTTTGAACCTTGCCTGAAAATCTGAAAATGTCTGAAAATCTAAGTGCATTATTCCTACCTGATTCCTGTCTATCCACAGAATGATTTATCCTTTCAAAGAATTTCTGCAGATCAGTGAAGCAAATTCCCCTTACACAAACCACGTTCTACAGTGTTGTCCACTTTTATCCTTGTCAAAGCCTTAATCTAATTTCAGAAGAGTCTACACCAAGGAGAGAGAGCTTTTTGGTGGTCCTTCACAACAGTGATTAGGGTAATTCTGTAGCTGGAAGTCCCCTTGCAAACTATGGGAAGCATTTAACTTCTCTGTTCCTCAGTTACCTCATCTGTAAAATGGGGATTAAGACTGTGAGCCCCTCATGGGGCAGCCTGATTTCCTTGTAACTACTTCAGCGCTTAGAGCAGCTCTTAGCACATAATAAATACTTAACAAATACCATTATTATCATTATTATTTGGACTACCTCTACTTAGGGGCAAAATCTAGCTTTGTTACTCTGATGAGAGTAATTTATCTGTGCAACTGTTGCTCAGTGAAAAAAATGATCATATCTGCAGAAGCTGCTTTTCAGACACTCTTGCTTTTCTAATAGAAGCTAATTTGGGGGGGAAATGCAAATCTTAGCTCCAGGGACTGGAAAGGCAGCTTAATACAAAAGCTGATTTCTGAAACAGCCAGTTTATCTGACTTGGAGGGTATCAGTAGAGAGACAGATGCTTGAATTTAAACTGAAATTAAAGACTTTCAAGGTTCTAGCCACTTTATTTTTTTAATACCCGATGCAATAATCCACTTAACCTAATGAACAGAAAATTTCAATTTTTAAAAATCTTTCATGTGCATTCTTTTCCCAACGGCAGAACAAGAAGTGATGTGAAACATATTTTCTGAGAAATGCCATTAAAACTAATCACGAAACCTGAAGCATGGTAAATAATTGACATGTCAATCCTCTAAATCAAACCTAGATCAATTTTCCTGGAGCCTTGAAATTAATCAAGGCTTATGACTGCAGAGGTTAAAATCTCTATATATTCTCTCTTACCTGTAATCGTTGTAGTGTGTTTTTAAGTCTGCCAGGGAAAATCAAAGATATTCACTCATGTGCTGCTGCTTGTTTTTTTTAAGAAACAGTCAATCACTCATATTTATTGAGCATTTACTGTGTGTAGAGCACTGTACTAAGCACTTGAGAGGGTACAGTATAACAGAGTTGGTAGACACATTTCCTGCCCACAAGGAGCTTACAGTCTAGATAAATTATGAACTTCCTTAGAGGCCACATTTTCCAAGTGAACTGCTGCTGAAAGAGATGGAAGGAAGATGATGTCAAATGCTGGTAATATGAGGATAATGATTCTTTTCCAACATGCAATTTCTGAACACTCCATTAACATTATTTGTCATTAACATTTTCATGAGGTTGAGCACACAGACCCCCTTGTATCTGAGAAATAGCTTATTGCTTGAAAGACAGAAACCGAGTGCCCAAATTCAAATTAACCTAATTAATTTTTATCTAATTTAATCTAATTTTTATCTAATTAATTTTATCTAATTTTTCTCTAAACCCAATTAACCTTTATCTTTATGGATATAGGTATTGCATAAAGCCACTGAAAGAGTAAGTTTTAACAGTCAGTAGAGTCCAGTTCAGCCTTACACGTCCAAGATTTTTTTTCATTGTTCTTTTTTTCTTGGACAACTTAAAATTTTACACTGATACTTCCTTGCAATCTCAGTTTGGGGTATGTCAACCTCGGTTCCCCATATCAGGGTCACACTCGGAGTCCTTCCAGTACTCTACCAGTCTTGGCTATGGGAGGGACAGTCAAGCTGAGGCCTACCTGTTCCATTTATACTGAGCGGAAGGCAATCTGCTACAAGTCAAAATTCACCCATGCTGGGCAGCAGCGGCATGAGAGTCGAGGGTAGAGACTCAGGTTTACTGTGTGGAAAGAGGCACTGGTAAACCCCTTCCTTATTTTTACCAAGAAAACTTTATGGATACACCACCAGAACGATTGCAGAAGGATAGTGGGACATTCTGGGAGAGATGCATGCATGGCATCGCTATGGGTTGGAAACGACTCCACAGCATAAGACAAGACAAGAACCTCTTTCCCAAATAATTGAAGGTACAGATTGCTACAGGAAAATTATGCCTTAATATATGCCTTTTACATCAGAGAGTTAGGATCTGGTTCCACAGACAAGCCTAAGGGTAAAAAAATGAAATATCTAGATCTATAGCTTTTGTGCTCACTGATATAACAATTGCCTTAAAACATGATCTAGGACTTTTAAGTAGAAGAAGCAATTATTGGGAGCCAGAATTTGTTTTCATTTTTTGTTTTTGTTTCTGCGGACAGGTACTCACATGTATACGCTGCAGGTAGGAAGCAACTCGTTTTCTATTTTTGTCTCCCCCCAAATAATTTTAATATTGCTAATATGTTGCTGCCTTGTTGCTGTGTTTTTATACTATTGTCTCTAGGAATATATACTTTCTTCATGTGACTGTTGCCAAAATCCCAATCAATCAATCAGTCAATTCTATTTATTGAGCACTTACTGTGGGCCGAGCCCAAAGCACCTGCTAATGTATAAACTACCGCTTTGTACAGTGCTCTGCACACAGTAAGCACTCAATAAATATGACTGAATGAAACTACCCAATTCTGTAAGCCCCCTTGCTCTAGCACAGCTTAACTAAGGGAAGGTGAGTTCCACAGCATCACTTCACCTCTTGTTTCTTCACCCTGCTCACACTTTAATAATAATAATAATGATGGTATTCGTTAAGCGCTTACTACGTGCCAAGCACTACTCTAAGTGCTAGGGTAGATACAAAGTAATCAGGGTGTCCCACGTGGGCTCAAAGTCTCAATCCCCATTTTACAGATGAGGTTACTGAGACATAACTGAGGCAAGGGAAGTTAAGTAACTTGCCCCAAATTACGCAGCTGGTAAGTGGCAGAGTGGGGTTAGAACCAACAAGCTCTGACTCCCAAGCCTGTGCTCTTTTCAGTAAGCCCAGTGCTTCTCTAGACTTTAACATGGAGGTCTTAAGGAGAGGAAATCATACTGGTACGGGAACTTGGGAAATGGGTAGGGAAGATGTTGTTAGCCCCTCTCCACCACGGCCCTGCCAGTGATTTAGGAATGAGGGGGCTCAGGGTTTCAGATCAGGTGGGCAGAAGTCTCTCCTAAGAAGTGGGGAAGCAGCAGAGCCCTCTCCCACATCCTGTTCCCATCCCCAATGAAATAGCAGTAAAGTCACAAGAATCCCCAAATAGAAGTTGCGTGGCCTAGTGGATAGAGTACAGGGCTGGGAGTCAGAAGGTCCTGGGTTCTAATCCCATCTCTGACACTTGTCTGCTGTGTGACCTTGAGTAATTCACTTAACCTTTCAGTGCCCCAGTTACTTCATCAGCAAAATGGGGTTAAACACTGTGAGTCCCATGTGGGACATGGACTGTGTCCAACCTTTGTATCTGCCCCAAGATTTAGAACAGTGCCTGGCAACATGGTGAGGGCTTCAAAAATTCCATTAAAAAAAGTGTCAGACAGGATTAATATTAATTAATAATTGTGGCATTTGTTAATGTTTACTCTGTGCCAACCACACAGTTTAAGCGGGTTGGACACAGTTCTTGTCCCACATGGGGATCCCAATCCAAATGGGAGGGAGAACAGGTATCTTAAGCATACTTTTACAGAGGAGGCGACCGAAGCACAGAGAAGTTAAGCAACTTGTCCAAGGTCACAGAGAAGGTAAGTGATGAAGCCAGAATTAGAATCCAGATCTTCTGACTGCCAGGCCAGCGCCCTCTTCACTTAGTCATGCTGCTCGGGGCTGGAGGGGAGGTCTGTATTATTTAATAGTTATGATATTTTTATGTGCTCACTATGTACCAAGTACAGCACTTAGAACAGTGCTCAGCGCTTAGAACAGTGCTTTACACATAGTAAGCGCTTAACAAAAACCACCATTATTATTACTAAAGCTTATATTTTTGAGGAATCGAGATGACGGTATATTGATGTGTGCTATTAGAAAATGCCTTTTTTATCCATTTCAATAACCAAGTCCTAGTGCCCGGTTTAGTTGAATACTAATTTTCCCAACAGTTACATTGTTATGACTGTCCTTTTTGGGTATTAACAAGGATTTCAAATGAGGCAATCAGTCATCCTAGCAGTGAAGCCAGATTGTAGAGCAAAAATATTTTCCTACTCTTGTATAGGTATGGGAATTGTTTGTAATATTGTGCTGAACTGTTGTCCAACTGGCTCAGGAACTGAGATGGGGAGAAGAGAGGGATATAAATTGGCTGTAACAAATAAGAACATTTTTGGGGACTGCTCTATTACCACAGAAGTCAGACACTAGCTAATACAGGTCCAGGCAGCCAGTTTGGGATTGGGCGGATGGGGGTGGGATGAGAACTGGGATCTAAAGGGAGGAGTTTGGGAAACATTTGGGAATTTGGATTTTTTTCATTGTAAAAAACCTAAAGGAAACAGTGTGGCCTAGTGGACAGAGTACGGGTCTGGGAATCAGAAGCACCTGGGTTCTAATTCCTGCTCTGCCATTTGCTGGCTGTGTGACCTTGGGCAGTTACTTCACTTCCCTGTGCCTTGGTTACTGCATTTGTAAAATGTAGATTAAGATTGTGAGCCCCATGTGGGACAGGGACTGTGTCCAACCCAATTACCAAGTATCTACTCCAGCGCTTAGTACAATGCCTGGCATATAGTAAGCACTTAACAAATACCACAATTATTATTGTTATTTTTATTATTATTACTTAAACCTCTACTGCAAACATGCGCATGGTGAGGGTTGGTTCCCCCAGGCACATGAGGCCTGTGGGAAGGTCTAATAATAATAATGATAATTCTGGTATTTGTCAAGCATGTACCATGCTAGGCACTGTACTAAGCACTAGGGTGGATACCAGCAAATTGGGTTGGACACAGTCCCTTTCCCACATGGGGTTCATAGTCTTAATCCCCATTTTATAGATGAGAAAACTGAGGCACGGAGAAGCGAAGTGACTTACTCAAGGTCGCATAGCTGACAAGTGGCAGAGCTGGGATTAGAAACCAAAGCCCCCTGTTGGGTAGCGATTGTCTCTGTTGCCGAATTGTAGTTTCCAAGTGCTTAGTGCAGTGCTCTGCACACAGTAAGCACTATATAAATACAATTGAATGAATAATTGAAAAACCTTCTGACTCACAGGTGAATGCTCTATCCACTACACCATGCTGCATCCCATGGAATAAAGAGGATAGGTCATCAGCCGTGATCCTCATCAGCCATGATCATCATCATCATCATCATCATCATCAATCATATTTATTGAGCGCTTACTGTGTGCAGAGCACTGTGCTAAGCACTTGGGAAGTACAAATTGGCAACATATAGAGACAGTCCCTACCCAACAGTGGGCTCACAGTCTAAGAGGGGGAGACAGAACCGAACATACTACAAAATAAAATAGAATAGATATGTACAAGTAAAATAAATAAATAAATAAATAGAGTAATAAATATGTACAAACATATATACATATATACAGGTGCTGTGGGGAAGGGAAGGAGGTAAGATGGGGGGATGGGATTCCTTAGTATAATGGTCATCTAACTGGACCGCCCTGTTTTCTAAGTAGGTCAGAGGTAAAGTCATGTTGCAGAATGAATGAATGAGAGAATGAATGGGTGACTGAATGAATGAACAAATGAGCAAATGAATGAATGAATGAATGAATGAATGAACACTCTGAATTTCTTCCTCTTTCCAGGCTACTATGGCTGGCCATTTTTTTTTTCCTTTTTGCCCTAAGTGCTACACAGCATTAAAGGCAGTCAAGAAGTCCAAGGATCCACTGGCACTTCCAAAGAAAAAGTGAATGATCTTCCCAGAAGCAGAAGTAATTCTGGATTAGAAACTAAGTCATTGGATTGTTTATTGTTGTACTGTACTTTCCCAAGCAGCGTTGTTCAGTGAAGAGAACACAGGCTTGGGAGTCAAAGGACGTGGGTTCTAATCCCAACTCCACCACTTGTCTGCTGTGTAACCTTGTGCAAGCCACTTAACTTCTCTGTGCCTCAGTTACCTCATCTGTAAAATGAGGATAAAGACTGTGAACCCCATGTGGGACAACCACAGTTATTATTATTACAGTGCTTCACACCTAGTAAGCGCTTAATAAATATGATTGAATGAATGGGTAACTGTAGGTAATTACCTTTTCATCTAAAAATCTGACAAACTTCAAGGACAACTTGTTGCTCATTAGGTTCTTTTTCATCCAACAGGAGCAGTGTGACCTAGTGGGTAGAGCACAGGTCTGGGACTCCCAAAGGAAATGGCGTCTATTCCTGGCTGCTCCACTTATCTGCTGTGTGATTTTGGGCAAGCCACTTCAGTTCTCGGCGCCTCAGTTACATCATCTGTAAAATGGAGATTAAGATTGTAAACCTCATGTGAGACATGGACTGTGTCTAACCTGATTAGCTGGGATATACCCCAGGACTTAGTATAGGGTCTGGCCCATAGTAAGCGCTTAACAAAAACCACTAAAGTACAAACAAAAACAAAACCACTCAAACAACAACAACAAAAAACAGAAGGACCATAACCTCTCTCACCTGCTATATTTTCCCTTCTTGACATGTCAACTATGCTTAGGATCCATGTTTTTTCCTTATAAACTCAGTAACCTTTTTCTCCCACTAAAAAGGTTGAATGTCAGATGTTGTTCTGAGATATACTCAAACATCTGCCACCTCTGAGGCATCATTTCCAGGAAATCAATGGTGCAAAATCTGTCAGCACAAAACACTCTGAGCAATGAATTTTATTGAAGTGCAAAACTGAAGCATTTAAATCCCTGCTGTTACCATCACCACTGTATGGGCTTTCATAGTTAATTCTATATATATATATATATATAAATGGATTATATAACGAAAATTTGCATCAGCATTGGTAGCTCAATACATTGTTTTAAACTATCGCATTACTTCTCTCAAATGAGAAATTCCAATGTAAATGACAAACATCCCAGTGAGGTTTCCAAGGGAGCATATTATTTTGTCATCTATTCTTTTTTATTGTATTTATCTATTTAAAGTTTAGGATAATGCAAAATTCCTAATTCTATCATCTAAAAGAGCAAAGGGTGGCCTAGTGGAAAGAGGTTGGGCCTAGAATTAAGAAGACCTGGGTTCTAGTTCTGGCATTGACCCTTGCCTGCTATGTGACCTTAAAGATACCTGATGATGATGATGATATTTGTTAAGCACTTACTATCTTCTGGGCACTGTTCTAAGCGTTGGGTTAGATACAAGATAATTGGGTTGGACATAGTTCTGTCCCACATAGTCTTAATTCCCATTTTACAGATGAGGGAAAGGAGGCACAGAGAAGTTAAGTGACTTGCTCAGGGTCACACAGCAGACAGGTGGAAGAGCTGATCTTAGAACCCATGACTTTCTGACTCCCAAGCCCATGCTCTATGCAGTACATCATTCTCTCACATAGACTGTGAGCCCCACATAGGACAGGGAATGTATCTGAACTGATTATCTTGTTTCTAATCCTGTGCTTAGGACAGTACTTGGCACGTATCATCAATGGTATTTATTGAGTGCATACTGTGTGCAAAGCATTCTACTAAGCGCTTGGAAGAGTACAGTATAACAGAGTTGGTAGACACATTCCCTGTCCACAATAAGCTTGCAGTCTAGAGATGTGCTTACAGTAAGCACTTATGAAGCACTGCAATTATCACAAAAGGAAATTATTTTTTTTTCCTAAAAGCATGAGAATAGTTTGTAAGAATAAAAGTTATTTTCAAAGTCCAGACAGTCTTCAAAGCTCCATTTGATGATCATTAAAAACATTAATTAAATGCTTATGGTTATGCAGAGTTCTGTGCTTAGAGCTAATCATATGAAAATCATTTAAGGCATGATTCTTGACTCACAGGGAGCTAAATGACAGAGGACAAATGCATACTGCAAAAGAAGATAATTCAATTGACAATTGAAATACATGAAAAATCCATCATTCAAAAATGTAAACAATAAATTATGTGACAAAGATATAGGTTTTTGTCTTATACTTATACAAATACTGTTCACATACTAGTCACATACCTAGTACAAATGATAAATACAGATTTTAAGGGTATTTGATTTGTACTAGTAGAACTGATTCCATGAAATTCACCTATGGTGGGATAGGGGAGTTGGGAGGGGGAGTGTACTGGAAGCTTGTTGTGGGGGAGGGATAGTCTCTCTTTATTTTTGTATTGTACTTTCCCTAATGCTTAGTACAGTGCTCTGCATACAGTAAGCTCTCAATAAATGTGATTGATTGAATAAATGAATGAATGAATGAATGAATGAATAGGACTTACAGTTCTAGCCATGCTGTGCGTACACAAAGGTTGTCTCTTGCTGTGAAGATAGACTGCAAATTCAGTAGTTCTATTGTACTTTCCCAAGTGCTTAGTGTGCCACTGGTCACACAGTCAATGCTCAATAAATACTGCTGATGGATTGACCCCTGTGACATACTCATTTGCAGGACCTGGCAATTGTTTTCACGTTCACCTCTTGATCCCGGTGAAGCTTCTGCTCAAAAAGAATTGCTCACTTCTTGATTACAGGATATCATGCTGGTTTGTTGCTGACAATTGCCTCCCAGTTTTCAGCTGGGATACAGCATAATCTGAAGATTTGTTCTGCTTTATGATGAACACAGCTTGTAAGGGGCATTATTGTGGTATTTCACCAGTCTAAGCAAACTGTCTTAGGGCAAAACTGACAAAGACTTCTCCATACCCACAGGGTCAGGTGATTTTCCTGCCAAAATGTCACTCAACCTAACAAAAGCAGACAATTCGTGGATATAAGGGGGAGAGAGTTACATAATCATTGCTACATTAGCTATTAGAATACAAAAACTCCCAAAATCAAAGTCTGTTGGAATGACAGATTTAAATATGATTCCATTTACTTAAGGCTATTTTTGTTGTTCTCTTTATCCTTGCCCCTTGCTCTTGCTTGGTTCAAACTAGAAAGTAGTATAGTTTCAAGCAGCATAGTTTGCTGACCAGTAAAACCTGCCAGAAACCTACTTTCTGCAGTGTTCTTCATTTAAACCCAGAACTTTCGTAAAATTATGGTAGCTTTAATTGTATGTGGTCACACTCACAGTTTAACCAGTTATGTTGCTGGAAAATGTGGTTGATTTTGAATGGCGGGATACATTTTCCCAGATACTTACATTTGATTCATTAGGTTCGTTTCCAGAATCAGACCCCACCTGACGACGGAACATTAAGGGGAAATGAAAATTACACTGAAAATTATTCCCCTCTACCTCTTTCTCTTTTCATAGTGCCAATCCTGCTGCCTGCACTCCAAATTCTGCTGCTTCCTGTCTACCCAATCCTTTCCTCACTATTTTTTTTTTCTTTGACTTTGTACATCACCCAGGTGTTGTTGTACCTGAGGCTAGGTATGTCATATTCTCCACTGTCTGCTCATCTCCAGTGACTATCCCAGTTGTCAATAATATAGGAAGGGGAAGGGAAATATGAGGGGCAGAGCAATGGCGCTGACAATGGGTCACACTAGAAAAGCTGTCATTCCCATGATGCCCCCTCTTCCCTTACCGGCATTTCACATCTACGGCTGGGGCGGAAAGGTGGAGGTGGGGCTACTAGCAGAAAGGAAGTGTGATTCCATGGAGGAAGCAAGCAAAGTGAGAGAGGACCAATGCTGTGTTCCTGGGAAAGGGCTGGGGGAAAGATCTACTAAAATCCAACCTCACCTGACCAATGAGCAGCATGGCTTGGGGGATAGAGCGTGGCCTGGGAAGTCAGAAGGTCAAGGGTTCTAATCCCGGCTCTGCCACTTGTCTGCTGTGTGACTCTGGACATGTCGTTTAACTTCTCTGTGCCTCAGTGACTTCATCTGTAAAATGGGGATTAAGACTGTGAGACAACCTGATGACCTTGTATCTGCCTTAGTGCTTAGAACAGTGCTTGGTACATAGTAAATGCTGTGAGCCCACTGTTGGGTAGGGACCATCTCTATATGTTGCCAACTTGTACTTTCCAAGCACTTAGTACAGTGCTCTGCACACAGTAAGCGCTCAATAAATATGATTGATTGATGAATAACAATAGTAATGATGGCATTTGTTAAGTGCTTACTATGTGTGAAGCACTGTTCTAAGCACAGGGGGGATACAAGGTGATCAGGTTGTCCCACGTGGGGCTCACAGTCTTCATCCTCATTTTACAGATGCGGGAACTGAGGCACAGAGAAGTGACTTGCCCAAGCTGACAAGTGGCAGAGTCGGAATTAGAACCCATGTCCTCTGACTCCCAAGCCTGGGCTCTTTCCGTTTAACAAATACCATCATTATTATTATTATGCTTTTCCATTTACAAAATTTCTAAAATGCTGGCTCTATGAAGGCTCTATTTATTATATTCCATACTCCTAGTCCCCATCTTTTGTTCAGGCCAATTATGGGCGTGGCAGGCTCTGCTGCTTAGTACAGTGCTCTGCACACAGTAAGCACTCAATAAATACGATCGAATGAATGAAATGATGCCGACAAGTCTCTCAGAGACATTCTGTTTCCTCGGCCATGACCACATCGGATTTCCCAAGGAAGGATCCAACAGATGGTGCAGTGGATGTCAGCGGATTACTGTATCACAAGCTGGAGAAAGGCACAGCAAGGTCTCCTGATAAGAGTGTGGACAGAGATACATTCATTTCATGGCCAGAAAACACACCCAGACCGATACCAACCATCAGCAAGCCATGTTATTGGCTTCTTGGAGGGGCTGGGCAAGAGAGTGTAGATGACTCAGGGCAAAACATCACCCTTAACGAAAAGCAGTTGAATCCAAATCCATCTGATGGTAGGATGCCTCATGCCCACATTTTCCATTTAGAAGATATTGGAAACATACTCTGTAGTTAGTTAAATGGACATGGTCTGCTGGGAATTCTAGAATTCAAGGAGCCAAGAAATAGAGTAAAAAATATATCTTTGGCAGTTGCTGAAGGAACAAAGCTATGTGAAGTCCAGACAGAATTATAGCCAACATCGGATGCTGAAGAAATATGGACACTGGCCTAGTAGAGTGCTTAGCTTGTGCAAGCACCCTTCAGTTTGAAAGCCCTTTTGAATATTTCACAGTCTGGCTTTTTGATTTTCCTCAAACTAGAAGTAGAGCCTGTAAGTAGAGGAATCAGAACCTGGCAACGTCCATAAATCGGCGAGTGCATAACAAAGCTATGAATAAAATCCAGAGATTCTTCAACTCCAAATCCAAGCGTTTACTTTCAGGACAGATTTATATTCCACACTTAGATTTAAAGTTGATTCTAATTTTGTATTTGAAGTCTAATTTTGACTTTAAGCCTTTCACTCGAGATAACATAGAAGTACGAATTTCTAGTTTAGTTTACGATCTTTGAATGATTGTCATCTGCCACTTAGTTCTCCTATTTTGATGCCAGCAAATCTGAAAACCGACTGAACTAAGTAAATAGTGCCAATGATAGCTTTTCTAAAAAAATTATTTAAACTCTAATGTGCTTCCCAGTTGATGTGTCATCTCATTTCTCTGTTTAACAACCTGTGGGTATTTAATTTTCCTCCTGCTACATGCCATGCTATAAGACAGGTTTGCTTTGGGCCCCTTTTGATTAATAGCACAGTTTGAGTTTTCTATTTAGTTTCAGGATATATCTCAAATGCATAATTTTGAGGTAGGCTTCTAGATCTTTTCTGAGTTAAGATCATTTTTTAAATGTTGTTGAAATTTTCCTAAGCTTCTGGTGCTTTAACATACTCTTGCATATTCATTTTTTTTTTAAATCGTGTTTTTCACCGCATACTCCATGAATCAATCACAGTGTGGCGTCACATCAGAACACAGGGCAGCAGACATGACCTTGGCACCATGGCAAACACAGGAAAAGTGAAGATGGCAGCCCTGAAATCTCAATATGTTTTAAAATCCTTTAATAACTTGGAGAGCTGGGCTCCAGAAACCTCAAGGTCACCATGAGAAGTCCAGAAAAATCTTAAGGCTCCACTATAAAAGTGTTAACCACTAAATCAGATCTGAAGGCTCCATGTTGGACCTTGTCATCCCTAATATCACAGTAAATCCCTCAGTTAATTAAGGGTACTGAGGTAGCGCTTGAGGTAGGTTCATTCATTCATTCGATCGTATTTATTGAGCACTTACTGTGTGCAAAGCACTGTACTAAGTGCTTGGAAATACAACCCAATGACATGACAAGACTCTTCGAATAAACCTTTCTCCACTCATCAGAAACCTACAGTGGCTAATCATTTCCTTCCGCATCAAGCACAAATTCTAGACCATTGGTTTGAAGATGTGCCCCCAAACTCTCAGTCTGTTACCCATCCACTTTCCACCTCAACTTGTACTTTTCAGTCCCTGCAAGATCATCTTCTCTGTCCCTTATTCTCATAAATGGCATGAAATGACGCACATATTTTTCACTAGCCTTGCTGACCGCTGAATTCAAAGCCATCAAACATGGTTGTATACATGCAGTTCCAACTAGAAGGCAGATTCTTGAATTTTATTATTGGCATCATTATTACTAATAATGATACTATTAATAATAGCAGCAGTAGCAGTAATAATAATATTGAAGCACTTGCCATGTGTCTAGCTCTGTTCTTAATTCCTGTGTATTCAGACGAAGTCTCTGTCCCACAAGGGGCTCATGATCTAAGGGAGAAGAACAGGTGTTCTATACCCATTTCACCAATGAGGAAACTGAGGATCAGGGAATTTAAATGATTTGCCCATGGTGAGTTCATGATGGGTAGGCAGTGCTTGTTTGGTTAACTAATTTCCCTGGGCATCCAATCAGATCACCCTTAGTAGAAGGGGTTGAATTATGACTCACCATGGTGCCACCTCTCAGTCAGTCATCCAGTCAATCACATTTCTTGAGCACTTGCTGTGTGCAGAAAAGTGTGCTGAGTGTTTGGGAGAGTATAATATAACCTTATGACAGACACATTCCCTGCCCATAACGAGTCTGAGTCTAGAGAGGGACACAGACATACATATAAATAAATGAATTACAGATATGTACATAAGTGAGGTGGGGCTGGGTAGGTGGATGAATAAAGGGAGCAAGCCAGGGCAACACAGAAGGAGTTGAAAAGATGTAAAAGAGGGCTTAGTCAGGGAAGGCCTCTTGGAGGAGATGTGTCTTCAGTAAGTCTTTAAAGTAGGGGAGAGTAATTGCTGGATTTGAGGAGGGAAGAGGCTCGACACCAGAGGCAGGACATGGGCGAGATAGGCAGTGAGACTTCCCAAGCACTTAATACAGTGCTCTGCACACAGTAAGCGCTCAATAAATATGACTGAATGAATAAATGAGTTGTTTGCGGTGCAATGAAAAGGTTAGCATTAGAGGAGTGAAGTGTGCAGGATGGGTTGTAGTAGGAGAGTAGCGAGGTGAGGTAGGAGGGGGCAAGGTGATTGACTGCTTTAAAGCCAGTGCTGAGGAGTTTTTGTCTGATGCAAAGGTGGGTGGGCAACAACTGAAAGTTCCTGAGAAGTGGGGAACTATGGCCTGGATGTTTTTTGTAGAAAAATGATACAGGCAGCAGAGTGAAGTATGGACTGGAGTGGGGAAAAACAAAAAGGCTGCAAGGAGGCCGAACAATAATCAAGGCAGGATAGGGTAAATGATTGTATTAATTTGGTAGCAGTTTGGACAGAGAGGAAGGAGCAGATTTTAGTGATGTTGTGAAGGTCGAACGGACAGGTCTAGCCAACCCACACCTTTTTCTGGGGCTTCCCATTGCCATATGTTTCTAAGGCCAACCATGTTCTAGATTTCAAAACTTAAATAATATACCATCATCATCCTCAACACTAGTGAGTTTCTACTATGGACAGAGCACGCATGTTCTGTGAGGGTGGGGCATTTGCTATCTCCTTATTTTTATCTACCTACTTGTTTTCTCTTTCCTGATTTCACCTCCCCCTAGTGCCATCCCCTTAATGTACCAACCCAGATTCATCCCTGGGCTCAAAAGTGAGCTCCTGGGGTTGTAAGACCCTCTACCAAAAACACACACACTCACACACCACTCCCAATGTATTAGTAAATCAGGAGCTTCTTTGGGGGACTTGTGTTCCCTATCCTTTGCATTTAAAGATGAGAATACTGATAGTGAGGACCTACCCCATGTGTGATTGTGTGAATGTAACTGAAAAGAACAATCACTGGTATTTACTGAGTACATGTTGTGCGCCTAGCATTGAACTAAGCTCTTGGGAGAGTGCAATTCAACAGAGTTGGTACATGCATTCCCTGGCTTTGAGGAGATAACTGCCTAAAGTTGGAGATTGACATTTATTCCCTCATATAATTTATAAGAAAAGACAGATCCTTTTTGAATTATTGGGTTGGTCCACAGCAAGGTGTTTATATTTTCAATTCCACTGCCTCACCTCTCAATCACCCCAAAGGGCTTTGTTCAAGGGGAGGTTACTTTTCTCTTTATTTCTGCCTGCAGGAGTCGTGTGTCTGCTGCAGTCGTCCATCACTATGTTGGGTTGCTTGAAACTGCGCCTCGAACTGTCTTTAAAATATATGTTTTCTATTCTTTAGGATTAAATTCCCTCCCCTCCCCACCCCCATTTCAGCTCCTCATACAGAAGCTGGTTGGGTACCTTGTCATCTAGTTAGTGGCATGTATTAAGCATACATGGAGTACCCTGTACCAAGTTCTTGAGGGAGTACAGTACAATAGACCTCAGGACAATTACTTTACCTCTCTGTGCCTCAGGTTCCTCATCTGTAAAGTGAAAATTCAATACCTATCAATCAATCAATCATATTGAGCACTTCCTGCATGCAGAGCACTGTATTGAGTTCTTTGGAGAGGACAGCAAAATATAACAGACACATTTCCTGCCCACAATGAGTTTTACAGTCTAGAGGGGGACTGTGAGCCCACTGTTGGGTAGGGACTGTCTTTATATGTTGCCAATTTGTACTTCCCAAGAGCTTAGTACAGTGCTCTGCACATAGTAAGCACTCAATAAATGCGACTGATGATGATACAGACATTAATATGAATAAATAACGGACATATACACAAGGGGCTGGAGGTAGTGGTGAGTAAAGGGAGCAAGTCAGTCAGGGTGACACAGACAGGAGTGGGAAAAGAGGAAATGAAAGCTTAAAAAGGGAAGGTCTGGTCTATCATCCACTTAGACTGTGAGTCCCATATAGCACAGGAACTGTTTCGTTCCTTGACCCCTCCAATCTGGCTTCTGTCCCCTTCGCTCCACAGAAACTGCCAACTCAAAGGTCCAAAATGATCTCCTCCTTGACTCATCCAACGGCCTCTATTCCATTCTAATCCTCCTCGACCTCCAATTCTCTCCTTGACTCCCTCCAATCTGGCTTCTGTCCCCTTCACTCCACAAAAGCCACCCTTCAAAGATCAAAAACGATCTCCATCTTGTCAAATTCAACGGTATCTACTCCATCCTAATCGTCCTCAACTGTTCAGCTGCCTTCGGCACTGTTGACTACACCCTTCTCCTGGAAACATTATTCAACCTCAGCTTCACTGACACTATCCTCTCCTGGTTCTCCTCTCATCTCTCTGGCTGCTCATAATAATAATAATGATAATGATGGCATTTGTTAAGTGCTTACTATGTGCGAAGCACTATTCTAAGCTCTGGAGGATACAAGGTGATCAGGTTGTCCCACGCGGGGCTCACAGTCTTAATCCCCATTTTACAGATGAGGCAACTGAGGCACAGAGAAGTTAAGTGACTTGCCCAAAGCCACACAGCTGAGTGGCAGAGCCAGGATTAGAACCCATGACCTCTGGCTCCCAAGCCCAGGCTCTTTCCACTGAGCCACGCTGCTTCTCATTATCAATCTCTTTTGCAGGCTCTTCCTCTGTCTCCTACTCCTACCCCCTAACTGTGGGGGTCCCTCAAGGTTCAGTTCTGGGTCCTCTTCTATTCTCCATCTACACCCCCTCCACTGGAGAACTCATTCACTCAAACAGCTTCAACCAGTACCTCTACGCAGATCAATCAATCAATCAATCGTATTTATTGAGTGCTTACTGTGTGCAGAGCACTGTACTGATACCCAAATCTACTTCTCCAGCCCTGATCTCCCTCCCTACCTGAAGCCTTGCATTTCCTTCTGCCTTCAAGACATTTCCACTTGGATATCCAGCTTGATTATTTTATATTTACCCTGGTCCTTAGCAGTGCTTGGAACATAAAAAGCACTTAACAAATACCATCATCATCATTATTATTGTTGTTATCATTATTATTATTCATGATTCCTGCCCTCAAGGCACTTCAAATTATTTCATAGTTTACTTATAAGTGTTAACATACATTTTTATGAATACTTCATTATTGTTGTCCTCTGCAGAATTAATATTAGATTTTAAACTTGGCAATACCAATTCACTAATTGCAGGCTTGCAAATTGTTTTTTAAAAATGATTAGGGTTATAAAAATTGCATTTCAATGAAATGTACACATTGGCCCAATGCACCTTTAGTCAAAATTCTAGTCTCCACCCTTTTTAATCACCCTCACATCTTTCTATAGTAATTCTCACATCAGAAGAGAGAACAGCACAAGCATCAGATCAAAGGAATGATCTTGATCCTCCTTATCCTATCCCACCAAAAAGATTTTCATGGAAATCAAAAAGAAAGGAAGAAGGTAGTCATCTGTTGACCCAAGGCTTTATTCTCATTTTCTCCATAAATATTTCTTTTATGCCCTGGATATATGGACCAAGCTTAATTTTAATTTAATTTAGACTGTGAGCCCACTGTTAGGTAGGGACTGTCTCTATGTGATGCCAATTTGTACTTCCCAAGCGCTTAGTACAGTGCTCTGCACATAGTAAGTGCTCAATAAATACGATTGATTGATTGATTTAATGTTGCATTGAATTTTACAAAAAGTTATGGTAGTCAGTGAGATTGAAAAGTTATCAGTCACCTTCATTTTTCATTTCATGGCATCAGATTACTTTATGTCCAAATACCCAGCTAATTAAATATGTCACACAGCAAAAAAGGTCTATCTTGAATTTAAATTTATTCCAAAATACAGAAGCTTCTAAATAGAAAAATCTATCGCTTTCTCAATTAAATCAGTTTTCCATAATGCTATGCTTTGACACTTGCATCTAAGTCATTGGCCATATCTCTCTTTACCTTTGGGTCTTAAATGATGTTCTGAATCGCTTTGTATTTTGATTGACATTTCTTTACAACAGTCAAGGGAGCAGTAATTGAAGAATTGTCTTGGCTCGGGAGAGTGGGACACAGAGATATTGAGAGGCAGAAACAGAGGTAAAGGAGCATCGCTGCTCAGAGAGAGGGAGAAAAAAATCAAAC
Organism: Tachyglossus aculeatus; assembly: GCF_015852505.1. Classification (NCBI taxonomy): domain Eukaryota; kingdom Metazoa; phylum Chordata; class Mammalia; order Monotremata; family Tachyglossidae; genus Tachyglossus; species Tachyglossus aculeatus. The sequence continues at coordinate 27,537,753 of NC_052079.1, read as the reverse complement.
AATAAACATGTCTTGTTTTTGTCCCCTTTGCCCTGAACTCAACATCTCCCAAGTCTGAGGGTGAAGAAGGGAAGAAAGAGAACTGGTTCAACTAGGAGGATGTTTCAGTCCAGTTACTTAATCGGTTTAAGGTCACATCTGTCTTTAATGTAGGAAATCAACTCATCTTAGTTTCAGCATACGTGAAAGTTACTTGGCTTAGAGATGTGGTAGGGCCAGAGAGTGGCCGGGCCCCACGGATACGGCTCAGTTAGTACATTTCAGGGTCTAGCAGAGTAGCCCGGGAAAATGGAAAAATAGCTAAGTAATTGACTACTTTAGATACTTCATCTCTCAGGCTGCAGATTAGCTTCTTAATAGACCAGGCTCCATATGCTGCTGTCAACATGCCGTGCCTGGGGAACATGGAGAGAAATTACCCACCAGATAGTCGGCCAAACCTCCCTCATATCCCAGGGAGAGCAGACTTCTTGCCATAGCTACTTGACAGACCACCGCCGCCCCTCAGGGAGAGCAGACTTCTTGCCATAGCTACTAGACAGACCACGGCCGCCCCTGCTCAAGGAAAGCGAGTTAGAGACACTTGCTTATGACCCTGAGATCTCATCTTCTTACTACAACAGTCCTCTGCCCACGCTCCATCCATCCCCAGCCCCTGACTACCCTGATTCCACTTCTCCACTCTTTAGAGGAAACAGAGCAGAACCGAGCAGCCCAAAAGCACTCATCTCCAATTCCCTCTTCCCTACAAGAGCTGAGGGAGATTTTAACTGATAATAAATGTGCTCAAACACTTGGGCATCACGCTTCTTCGCAGCTCCATTCCTCCATCATGGTTTTGAGAGCAGAAATATGGGAAGCAAATCCCCACAGGTAAAGGATACTTCAGGAAACTTTAATTGAAAGGGAAAAAAAAGCTCATTTTAGTGGCTTCCTGCAGCACTTCTCAGGCTTCATTTGGTTTCCTGTGTCGAAAGCCAGTTAAGAACTGCATCTGACTGTCAGATACAGCCATATTAGATTCATTCATTCATTCAATTGTATTCATTCATTCAATCATATTTATTGAGCGCTTACTGTGTGCAGAGCACTGTACTAAGCGCTTGGGAAGTACAAGTTGGCAACATACAGAGACGGTCCCTACCCAACAGTGGGCTCACAGTGTAGAAGAGCGCTTACAGTGTACAAAGGACTGTACTAAGCGCTTGGGAAGTACGAATTGGCAACATATAGAGATGGTCCCTACACAACAACGGGCTCACAGTCTAAAGGGATTCTCAAATGTCACTGCCCCTCAGACAAAGCAGTTAACTTCCCTCAGGGTTTCTGCAGTGGATACATCAACAGACTTTAGCCAGTCGAAGCCATCCTTGAATCTGATACGTTTAGTTCCTGAAAACTGTCATAAACTGAAATGGAAATAGGAATGTACCTTCTCATAAGAACAATGGCTTAAATAGGAGATTGGCTTCTGAACCCACATTACCACCCTAATTCAAAATTTTCCTTCTTTCTCCTGTTACATAAGAGTTTACAAAATTCCACCTCCATTTTCCAGTAGTCTCTGTGTTTTGTCTCTGTGTCTTCTAGACTGTGAGCCCACTGTTGGGTAGGGACTGTCTCTATATGTTGCCACCTTGTACTTCCCAAGCGCTTAGTACAGTGCTCTGCACACAGTAAGAGCTCAATAAATATGATTGATTGATTGGCCCACTGCCCCATTCCAATCCATACTTCACTCTGTTGTATGGATCACCTATCAACAAAAATATTCGATCCATGACTCCTCTCGCCTCAAGAACATCCAGTGGCTGCCCATTCTCCTCTGCATCAAACAGAAATCCTTACCATTGACTTTAAAGTAGTTAACAAGCTTGGCCCCTCCTACCTCACCTCACCTCACTAATCTCTTACTAAAGCCCAGCCCGCACACTCCTCTTCTCTGATACTAGCTTCCTCACTGTGCCCCAATTTCATCTATCTTGCCTATGACAATTTCTTTCCCACATCCTCCCCCTAGCCTAGAACTCCTTTTCCCTCCATTACACCACACCACCACTCTCTCCACCATCAAAGCTCATTTTCTCCATGGGGACTTCCCTGATTAAGTCCTCTTTTTCCTGACTCGCGGTCCCTTCTGTGCCATACCCAATGGTCTCTACTCCATCCTCGACCCCTCAGCTGCCTTCAATATCACTTCCTTCTCCTGAAAATATTACCCAACCTTGGCTTCACTGATACTGATTGAAGTCTGTGGTAGGCTGAAAAGATTTGTGGTAGTGGAACAGAGGTTAGCTCCCAAGGAATCTGAATTACAGGCCTGGGGTTCTTTCTATGCACACTCTCTCAATGCAGTCATCCCAGTCTCTTAAAGTGGCTGGAAGCAGCGTGGCTCAATGGAAAGAGCACAGGCTTGGGAGTCAGAAGTCATGGGTTCAAATCCTAGCTCCACCAACAGTCAGCTGTGCAACCTTGGGCGGGTGACTTCACTTCTCTGTGCCTCAGTTACCTCATCTGTAGAATGGGGATTAGACTGTGAGCCCCACATGGGACAATATGATCACCTTGTATCCCCCCCAGTGCTTAGAACAGTGCTCTGCACATAGTAAATGCTTAACAAATGTGATTATTATTATTATTCAAAGCTTTGTAGCTCACCCCTTTATCTGTCTTGCAGGGGCTTTCTCTTTTCTTGGAGTGGGAGAATCAATCAATGGTATTTATTGAGCACTTACTGTGTGCAGATCACTGTACTAAGTGCTTGGGAGAGCATAATATAACAGAGTTGGTAGACACATTCCTTACCCACAAGGTGCTCACAGTCTAGAGGGGGAGACAGACAAAATACATTATTTTGATTACTTCATTACTGTATCCGCCTCCTTGCTGCTAATATGTTTTGTTCTGTTGTCTGTTTCCCCCTTCTAGACTGTGAGCCCGCTGTTGGGTAGGGACCATCTCTATATGTTGCCAACCTGTACTTCCCAAGCACTTAGTACAGTGCTCTGCACACAGTAAGTGCTCAATAAATACAACTGAATGAATGGAGAACTCATTCGCTCCTGTGGCTGCAACTGCCATCACTATGTGGATGATACCCAAGTCTACATCTCCAACCCTGATCTCTCTCCCTTCTCTGCAGTCTTGTATTTCCTCTTGCCTTCAAGACATCTCTACTTGGATGTCCTCTCGTCACCTCAAGCTTAGTATGTCCAAAACAGAACTCCTTATCTTCCAACTCAAACCCTGTCCTCCCCATGACTTTCCCATCACTGTAGATGGCATTACCATCCTTCCTGTCTCACAAGCTCATAAACCTGGCATTATCCTTGACTCCTCTCTCTTTCATCCCACTTAAATCCTGTCAGTCCCACCTTCACAGCATTGCTAAAACCTGCCTTTTCCTCTCCATCCAAACCACTACCATATTAATGCAATCACTCATCTTATCTCACCTGGATTACTTCATCAGCCTCTTTGCTGACCTCCCAGCCTCCTGTCTCTCCCCACTCCAGTCCATACTTCACTCTGCTGCTCAGATCATTTTTCTTCATTAACCTTTGGGACATGTCACCCCACTCCTCAGAAAACTCCAGTAGTTGCCAATCCACCTCCACATCAAACAAAAACTCCTCACCATTCCCTTTAAAGCAGTCCACTACCTTGCCTCCTCCTACCTCACCTCATTACCCTCCTTTTACAACCCAGCCCATATATTTTGCTTCCATAGTGCTAATCTTCTATGTCTTGATCTCATCTATCTCGCCACCATTCCCCTGCGTACATACTGCCTTTGGCCTCCACCCTCCCTCTTCATATCCAACAATTACTCTCCACCACTTCAAAGCCTTACTGAAGGCCCATCTCCTCCAAGAGGTCTTCCTTTACTAAGCCCCCCCTTTCCTCTTCTTCCACTGCCTTCTGCATCACCCTTTCTCCCTTTCATCTTCTCCCCCCTCCCACCCCCACAGCATTTATGTACATATCTGTAATTTATTTATTTATATTAATATCTGTCCCACATCCTCTAAACCATAAGCTCATTGTGGGCTGGAAATGTGCCTGTTTATTGTTGTATTGTACTATCCCAAGTGCTTAGTACAGTGCTCTGCACACATTAAGTGCTTAATAAGCACAACTGAATGAATGAATGAATGACTGCAAGAACTGTGATCTTTGGGCACTCATTTGCCCCACCCAAAATCCCATAGCCTTTATGTACATAGCATTAAATTATTTATTATAAATTGCTTTTATAGTCATATCAATGGCTGGATCCCTCTCTAGGCTGTAAGATCATTATGGGCATGGAATGTGTCTGCTAACTTTGTTGTACCATACTCTCCCAAGTGCTTAGAACAGTGCTCAGAACATAGTAAGCACTCAATAAATACAATTGATTGATTGATTGAAGTGTTGAGGGTAGAGCAGTAGAGGCAAGAGGCACAAAGCTGGAGAGGGTGGGGAATTTCCAAATCACCATGTGGAGTAACAAGGGAGGGTTTACTTGTCCATTATGTCTACTTCATATGCCGTCTAGTCGTTTCCAATTCATAGTGACCTTATGGACATATTGTCTCTAGAACGCCCAGTCTTTGGCATCATTCTGGTATGCATATCCATAGAGTTTTCTAGGTTAAAAAGTACAGAAGAGGTTTACCATTGCCTTGTTCCATGCAGTAAAAGGTTAAGTCTCTGCCATTGTCTTTGATCAACTTTAATGCTTCTGCTTAGACCTGTCCATTATGGGTAACTCTAAAGAGAGAGCATCTCTCTGTGGCATAGCTCTAAGTTTTATTGGCATATGCAAACTCTCCTGTAACAGTAAGGCACTGATCATAGGAGAGATTATATACACATCCTTGTACTCAACTATTTCCCCTATCTGTAATTTATTTTCATTCATTCATTCATTCAATCATATTTATTGAGCGCTTACTGTGTGCAGAGCACTGTACTAATTGCTTGGGAAGTATAAGTTGGCAACAAACAGATGGTCCCTACCCAAAAATGGGTCATGTCAGTCTTCCCTTGTAGACTGTAAGTTCCTTGTGGGCAGACAACTTTTTCTATAGTAGTGCCCCAAGCACTTAGTATAGTTTTCTCAGTACACAGTAAGTGCTCAATAAACACAAATGATTTATTGACACAGTACTTTGTTCATAAGGGACTCAATAAATACCACTGATTGACTGATTGTACTGAAGTGTTAACAGAGTTAGTGTTATAATGAAGTTAGCACTGAAATATAAAAATGTAGTGTTCTGAACTTCAAATGGTGCAAATTGAGAAATGTTTTGAGTGCAATTCTTTATTATTAAAAATGTTATAAATCAAGGATTACCTGTATGGGCATATTATCCTGCCTATGTCGATAGAGAGGGATATATGATTGTTTCTTTGTCTGTGTTCCCCCATCCTTCCCTGGCTTTTATTGGAAAGGATTCTCTGCAAATTGTTTACTTTCCCTCTGTCAGCTTCTGTGTGTGGCTGATCTGTGATGTGATCGGATTGATTAGCCAAGAATCTTTTGAATATTTCATGATGATCTAGTTCCGAAAAATCTAGTTTCTATACAATTGCAGTAGATGCCATAGTAATATTTATTTAGCATTAGGCCTTTTGAACCAGCTATGCAAAATAGCATTTGCACACCTTCAAAAGAATATGCAAATTTGGCTTCTGAGCTAGAAACCGTGGAACAGTCCTAAACCACGGAAATGCACCTTCTAGAAGAGAGCAAACATTTATACACAAGAAGGGAATAAGGAAGGAGGAATAGAGAAAAATTGCCAAGTAATTTTGATTTACATATATGTGAATGTGGATGGATGTGCATATTGCAGGAACAATGCACATTTTTATAAACGTATTCTTCGATTGCTTAAAAATGAAATCATTTTAAGTAACTTAAATTTCCTGGAGGCTAATGGACTGCAGAAAGGTTGGGGAATTGCCATCCTAAGGGGTGGGTAAAGCAAAATCTGATGGAGATTGGGGGTCTCTAAGAAAGAGAGATGGACTACTGATCATCATCATCATCAATCGTATTTATTGAGCGCTTACTATGTGCAGAGCACTGTACTAAGCGCTTGGGAAGTACAAATTGGCAACATATACAGTCCCTACCCAACAGTGGGCTCACATCCAGAGGAGACACAAATAAGAAAAAGAAAAAATGGAGAGAAAATTGTATTCACCCCAAAATACTGTTTAAAGCTATCTGCACATAGAATCCAAGGTGGGTCTTTTGAAAAGGGGTGTAATATAAATAAATAAGCTGACATCTTTGCCAGCATAAGGCACTAGATTATTCTGGTCAGACTCTACCAAAGCTGGAAGGAGAGTTTACTTGTCAATTATGGGAACTAAGGACCTTAAGGAAGAGATGCCAGGGAACTCTGTTCACAAAGCGAATTTCAGTCAACTCACAAACTCAACCCTGACTGAACTAAAGAACTATAGACTGAAGTGTTGTTCCTGATCTTATCTTGCAATTAAGTGAAGAAGCATGGCCTAGTGGCAAGAGCACGGACTTGGGAATCAGAAGACGTGGGTTCTAATCCCTGCTCTGCCACTTGTCTGCTGTGTGATCTTGGTCAAGTCACTTAACTTTTCTGTACCTCAGTTCCCTCATCTGCAAAATGGGGATTAGATTGAAAGCCCTTCTTGGAACAGGGACTCTGTCCAACCTGATTATTTTGTATCTACCCCAGTGCTTAGAACAGTGCTTGGTACAGAGTTAACACTCATCAAATACTATAATTATCATTATTATTAAGTGACACTGGTGGAAATGTTCAAAGAGCTGGATGTGGAACCTGCATGGGATGCAGCTCTCATAGCCGATGAGAAGTTGGCACAACATCATAATTCTGATATCACGTTCCTTCCGCAATCTGACAAATCTCGAACACGCTGGCCTTCTTAATTCTGTTTTCTATTTCACTGTCTATCACGGCATCGTTCTGCTGCATAGGTAGCAGAATTCTGCCATAGCTTTGATCGCCGTATTGACAAGAAAAATTTTGTGTTGTGTGTAAGGTGATCTGCCACCTCAGTTTTCTTCCCCCTTTTAGACTGTGAGCCCACTGTTGGGTAGGGACTGTCTCTATATGTTGCCAACTTGTACTTCCCAAATGCTTAGTACAGTGCTCTGCACACAGTAAGCACTCAATAAATACGATTGATGATCATGTGACTCGGCAGCCCTGTTGGTTCTGTGAGGTGGTTGACATTCCATCGCAAGACTTCCTGGGAGTCAGCCTCTGAGAGCAAAGCCATCTGCACACAGTAATTCTTGAATGATGGGAGCAGCATGACCTATGAATAAATCATATTTATTGAGCACTTACAATGTGCAGAGCACTGTATTAAGTGCTTGAGAGAACACAACAGAATTAGCAGACACCATAAAGAGTTTGCAGTCTACAGGGAGCTTATAGCATAGAGGATAGATCTCAGGTCTTGGAGTCAGAAGGATGTGGGTTCTAGTCCTGGCTCTGCCACTTGTCTGCTGTGTGACCTTGGACAAGTCACTACACTTTTCAATGCCGCAGTTCCCTCAACTGTAAAATGGGGATTTAGACTGTGAGTTCCATGTGGGACAGGGGCTGTGTCCAACCAGATTATCTTGTATCTACCCCAGTCTTTAAAACAATGCTCAGCACATAGAAAGTGGTAAACAAATACCATTACAAAAAAAAAAAAAGATTGTTTCCAGGATTTTGGAGGAAGCTAAAAGTCTGTTAAGATGGAAAAGTTTCTCAAGGCTTTGCAAGTGCATTCTAATAGCTGCTTCCAAGTCTCTTGTTGCATCTGTTGGTTGTTTTACTCTCCCAAAAACTTAGTACAGTTCTTTGCACACAGTAAGCAGTCAATAAATATGATTGAATGAATGAATGAACCCTCCAACATGGCAGATAAAACAAGTTATTCCTTTCTCTACTGGCAATGGGGAATGGCTCAGAATGCCATGCCATCATGAAGCAGTCTCAGAGTCTTGATGAACTCTTCAGGGCAGCCAAACTTCCAGAGACAAGATGTGCCGATGGTATCAAATATTTTGGTCAGTGTTACCAATAACTATCTCCCATCAAAAATATACTAGACTTCTTGTAAGAGAACCTCCCTAAAAAGGAAAGAACCAGCCTGCTGCCCAGCAGAAATCATGTCTGCTATACTACAACGTGGTCTGAAGCCACACTGTGACTTCAGTAGCATCTGGTTCTCAATTTTTTTAGGAGACAATCTAGGAGGATGCTTGGTACTACCTTGCCATCAATGGACAGCAATTGTGATACTTCAACAATTGTTGCAATCTGGTCCAGCAAATGCAAAGGGTTCCTCATCCAGGTTTGGGTGGGAGTAATGCAGGCCTGGGGTAGGGAGACCACAGATCAATGGGTTCAGGTCATGTTCCTTGTGGAGGGCATAGAACGGCAGAAATTGTGAGTTTATACAGCAGTTATGTGTCATTTTCTGTCTGGAGTCTGAGGCCCACCTGCAATTGAGAACATAGCAGTGATGTGAGAGGGGGGTAGAAGGAGAAGACAAGGAGATGTGTGTGGGGAAGATTATGAGGAATGAGAATTCATAAAGGAGGGGGAAAAGGAGAAGAATTCATCCAAAAAGGAGCCAATAGTCTAAAACAACAGTCATGGATGAGATCAACAGGAATTCCCTGAGGAGCAAGTGCCTAGTATAATGAGTTTAAGAGTCCTCTTGGAGGTTGAGAACCACTACAAAAATGAAGGTAAAAACTCACAACTCTATTCATCAAGCTTAGAAAAGATTTAGATGTCACCAGCCGATTCACATGCATATCAGGTTTTATTTAAGGCCCTCAGATCAGCCTATTCATTTTTTAAAAATTAGACAAAAAAAAAAGATTAAAAAAAACTCAATTAGTGATATTTGTTGAGCATTTACTTTGTTGCAGAGCTCTGTACTGAATGTTTGGGAGACTACAACAGAGAGGGTAGACATGTTCCCTGATCTAAATTATAATGCCACCTAAAAAAAGGCAATTTGGTGAATGATTTCTGCTGCCAAAACAGTAGCAAGATATAGAACTGCTGGGATTATTGGGAAGATATGATTACAATACAACACATGCTTTCAAATGGCAGCCTTCGGAATTGTTTCTCTGTAAAATAGAGGTAGAATACGTATCTCCTCTCTTAGACCATTAGTCTGACGAGAGACGTGAGGGACACTCAGATTATCATGTACCTGCCCCAATTCTTGGCACAGTGCTTGGCACATTGTAAACACTAAAATAAATTCAGTTATAATTATTATCATCATCATGTGAGTAAGGATATATGCCAACATTTAATTTCAGATTCAGATCTATCATCATCCTGGATCTCTACTTCCACTTCCAAATGAAAAACATAAATTTAATCAAATAAATTTTTTCTTTGAGCACCTACTGTGTTCATTGCAAGGGTGTTGACCAACAAGATGCAACCAGTCAGGTCATGATATCTCTGGAATAAACCAAGATAATCCTTCTAGACTTGCAATGGATGCTTCTAATGACAAATGTTCCGTCCAAATTTTCAAAACTGCTTGCTTTTGAAACTCTGCCTATGAATGAGTTATGAAGTGGACCTTTGAGCTGATAGGCTACCTGATGGAGAGATGATTCAATACACAACGCATAAATGAAATTGTCACCTTTTGAGTTGGTAATTAATTTGAAAGGCTTTATATTATTTTGCCATCTGTTGCTAAGAGTAGCAGATACACACAAACCCCAGGATGTCTTTACCCTCTCGTTTTGGGGGAAGAACCATATGAATATCAGTTCATCAAGAAGACTGACCCACTTACAAGAATGCAAGACAAGCAAGACATTTTCTGATATGAATTTTTAAGTGACCAGGATGATGATGTAAAATGAGATGGTTCAGCACATTTCCTGAAGTCATCAATCTTTTCACTGTTTTGACTACTATGTCAATCAATCAATCATTCATTCAATCATATTTATCGAGTGCTTACTGTGTGCAGAGCACTGTACTAAGCGCTTGGGAAGTACAATACAATAGAGTTGATAGACATTGTTCTCTGCCCACAATGAGTTCATAATCAAGGATTGTCATTCTCAAGAGAATTTGCCTTGGAAGCACACATCCAAGAAGGCATGTAAGTGACTGTAAACTGATGATGATGATGATAATGATGATGGCATTTATTAAGCACTTACTATGTGCAAAACACTGTTCTAAGCACTGGAAAAGTTACAAGGTGATCAGGCTGTCCCACGGGGGGCTCACAGTCTTAATCCCCATTTTACAGATGAGGTAACTGAGGCACAGAGAAGTTAAGTGACTTGCCCAAAGTCACACAGCTGACATTTGGAAGAGCCGGGATTTGAACCCATGACTTCTGACTCCAAATCTCATTCTCTTTCCACTGAGCCATGCTGCTTCTCTGATAATAACTGATAATAATAACTAATAATAAATATGGTATTTGTTGACTGCTTAATATGTGCCAGGTACTGTTCTAAGCGCTGGGTTAGATACAAGATAATGGGGTTGGACACAGTCCCTTTCCCACATAGGGGTCACTGTCTTAATCCCAATTTTACAGATGAGGGAACTGAGGCACAGAGGAGTGAAGTTCAGTCATTCATCTAATCGGATTCATTGAGTACTTACTGCATGCAGAGCACTGTACTAAGCACTTAAGTGACTTGGCCAAGGTTGCACAGCAGACAAGTGGTGGAGCTGGCATTAGAACTCATGACCTTCTGATTCCCAGGCCCATGCTCTATCCTCTAGGCTATGCTGCTGATTCACTGATATGGGTTGATGATAACTCTAAAGAAAACTCGGGTTAATGTATCCAGCTGCATCAGGAAGCTGTATATATATCCAAAAATTTATGTTGTCAAAATGGACCTAAATGCTGTGCAATAATTATGTTGCATTCATATTCAATCAATCATATTTATTGAGCACGTGTGTGCAGAGCACTATACTAACAGCTTGGGAGAGTTCAATAAAACAATAAGCAGATACACTTCCTGACCAGAATGAGACCAATGATACAGATAGACTAGGAAGTAGGAAAATAACGATAATAATAATGATGGCATTTATTAAGTGCTTACTATGTGCAAAGCACTGTTCTAAGTGCTGGGGAGGTTACAAGGTGACGTTACAAGGTCAGGTTGCCCCACGGGGGGCTCAAAATCGAGGTCAGCAAATCACCTAGACTCTAAGTTCCTGTGGCTGTCTAGTGCAATCCTTAACATCTCCATCACCAGCAGCATTTGTTTGGTAACATTAATTAAGTGCCTACTGTGTGCAAAGCACTATATTGAGTAGTGGGAAAAAAGTACACAGATGGATATTAGACAAGGTGCCAGACTCCCGAGGCTTTGGTGACAGACACCAAATAAGAAAATATAAAACAATAATAACAAGCCTTATTAAAAGCATATAATCTCCAAAAGGTCTTTGCCAATAAAGACCTCCTTCTTGTCCCCCTCCTCCCCCTCCTCATCCCCGCCACCCTAACTCCTTCCCCTCCCCACAGCACCTGTATATATGTCTTTACAGATTTATGACTCTATTTTACATGTACGTATTTACTATTCTATTTATTTTATTTCGTTACTATGTTTTGTTTCATTGTCTGTCTCCCCCTTCTCGACTGTGAGCCCGCTACTGGGTAGGGATCATCTCTATATGTTACCAACTTGTACTTCCCAAGTGCTTAGTACAGTGCTCTGCATACAGTAAGCACTCAATAAATATGATTAAATTAATTAATGAAAGGCCTCATTTCTTCTTCTCCTGTTCCCTTTGGCATCACTCTTGCACTTGGATTTCCACCCTTCATTCACTCATCCCCTTGCCCCTCAGAACTTATTTACATATGCATAACATTTATATTATTTTCTCTCTACTCATTGTGGGCAGGGAATGTATCTATTAACTCAGTTATATGGTACTCTCCCAAGCACTTTGTACACCAAGTAAGCACTCAATAAATATGACTAACTGATTGATGAAACAACACACACACAAAAAAACAAAGCAACAGTATGTAGAAGATGAATAGGGTGCTGTGACTAGAGATAGTGGATAAAGGAAGGGCCCGGGAGTTAGAAGGTCATGGGTTCTATTACCGACTCCAGCACTTTGTCTGCTACGTGACCATGGGAAAGTCACTTCATTCAGTTAGTCATATTTTTTGAGCACTTACTGTGTACAGAGCATGGTACTAAGCACTTGGGAGAGTACAGTACAACAATAAACAGACATATTCCCTGCCCAAAGTAAGTTTATAGTCTAGAGGATGAAGAGACAGACATCAATACCAATGGCTAAAATGACAGGTATATACAAAAGTGTGTTTTATCTTTTTTGCAATCATATTTATTGAGCGTTACTGTGTGCAAAGCACTGTATAAAGTGGAAAGCACTGTACAAAGTGCTTAGCACTGAACTGTATTGTGGGGCTGGGCTGGGGGACGAGCAAAGGGTACAAATCAAGGCAACAGAGAAGGGAGTGGGAGGTGAGGAAAAGGGACCTTAATTGGGGAAGGTCTCTTGGAGGCGATGTGCCTTCAATAAGGCTTTGAAAGGGGGGAGAATAGCTGTCAGAGTTGAGGAGGAAGAGCAGTCCAGGCTAGAGGTAGGATATGGCTAGGGGTCGGCAGCGAGATAGGCAAGATTGAGGCACAGTGAGAAAGTTAGCTGTAGAGGAGCAAAGTGTGCAGGCTGGGCTGCAGAAGAAGACTAGCAAAATGAGGTAGGAGGGGGCCAAATGGTGGAGTGCTTTGAAGTCAATAGTGGGGAGTTTTTGTTTGATGTGGAGGTGAATGGGCAACCACTGGAGTTTTTGGAGGATCGGAATGTTTTTGTGGAAAAATGATCCAAGCAGCAGAGTGAAATCTGGACGAGAGTGGGGAGAGACAGGTGTCTGGGAAGTCAGCAAGGAGGCTGATACAGTTATCCAGGCGGGATAGGATGAGCAATTGTATTGAGTGTTGGGAGTTTGGATGGAGAGTAAAGGGCTGATTTTAGTGATGTTGTGAAGCTAGGACTGACAGGATTTCGTAATGGATCAGATATGCGGGTTGAATGAGAGAGGAGTCAAGGATAAACACCAAGGTAACAGGCTTATGAGACAAGAAGGATGGTGGTGCCATCTACAATGATGGGAAAGTCACTGGGAGGACAGGGTTTGGGTGGGAAGATAAGGAGTTCTGTTTTGGACACGTTAAGTTTGCGATGACGGGATGGCATCCAAGTAGAAAGGTCTTGAAGGTAGGAAGAAATGCGAGACTGGAGAGAGAGAAAGAGTTCATGGCTGGAAGTGTAGATTTGGGTATCATCTGGTTAGAGAGGTCATGGGAGCCATGTGAGTGAATGCATTCTCCAAGTGAGTGAATGTGGATGGAGAATAGAAGGAAACCCAGAACTAAACCTTGAGGTACCACCACAGTTACGGGGTGAGGAGGGGTAAACAGAGGAGGAGCCCATGAAGGAGGCTGAGAATGACTGGCCGAAGAGATAAGAGGAGAACCAGGAGAGGACAGAATCAGTGAAGCCAAGTTTGGATAACGTTTTCAGGAGAAGGAGGTGATCTGCCGTGTCAAAGGCAGCTGAGAGGCTAAGAAGGATTAAGATGCAATAGAGACTGTTGGACTTGGCAAGAAGGAGGTGACTGGTGACCTTTGAAAGGGCAGTCACTGTGGTGTGAAGGTGACAGAAGTCAGATTAGAGGGGGTCAGAAGCAAATTGGAGGAGAGGAATTTGAGACAGTGGGTGTAGACAACTTGCTCAAGGAGTTTGGAGAGGAATGGTAGGAGGGAGATGGGACAATAACTGGAGGGTCAAGGGAGGATTTTTTTAGGATGGGCAGACATGGGCATGTTTGAAAGTACTGGGGAAGAAGCCAGTGGAGAGTGAACGATTGAAGATGGCTGTTGGGGAGGTAACAAAGGAGGAGGCAAGAGTTTTGATAAAGGAATAGGGTCGGAAGCGCAGGAGGAGGGTGTGACTTTTGAAAGGAGGCAGGATAACTCCTCTAGAGATGCTGCTGGGAAGAATGGGCGAGTTAAAGAGTGTGCAGCAAGGGGGAAGGACCAGAGAGGGATGGGGACAATGTTAGGGAGCTTGCACCTGATGGTGTCAATTTTCTTAATAAAGTAGTTGGTCAGGTCACTGGGGGTAAGGGAGGTGGGAGGTGGGGGGATAGAAGACCTGAGGAGGGAGTTAAAGGTCTTCACTCCTCATTTACCTCATCTTTAAAATGGGGATTGAGACTGTGAGTGAGCCCCATGTGGAGCAATGACTATGTCCAACCTGATTTGCTTGTATCCACCCCAGCGCTGAGTACAAGGCCTGGCACATAGTTAGCTATTAACAAATACTATTATTATTGCCATTATTACTAGGATTATGACTATTATCATTATGTTTCAGGAGCTTTACGGTTAGAATCTAACAATCAAAACAGTGACAACCACACCCAAAGCTACTTCCAACGGTCTCAAAGTTGAGAAGGCCTCACATTCCTGCTTTTCCACCCTGTAAAGATGGCAGACAAGGGGATAATGGGGGTTCCAGTGCATTGGGATTTGGCTAACCTCTCTCCCATACAGCCGGCCCAAGTGGTCCAACAACATCAGCAACACCAGCACTTTATCAGTTGAGCATCTATTGTGTCCAAAGCACTAGATGAGGCACTTGGAAATAGGAACAGAAGTAAATTAGAACTGCATCTAAGGCATTTGCAAACTAGTCAGGGAAGACCAGGGAACCCAAGCTATGAGGATCAGTAAGAAAATAATTATAATTTATCAGTGGTATTCACTGAGTGCTTACTGTGTGCTGAGCACTGTACTAAGCATCTGGAAGAGTACACTATAACAGAGTTAGTAGACATGTGACATGTTCCCTGCCCACAAGGACCTTACCAGTTTAGAGAACAAAACAAAAATAGGCAAATGGAGGCAGAGGAGGCTGATGGAATGAACTGCATGTCTGTAATTTATTTACTTGTATTGATGTCCGTCTCCCCACCTCTAGACTGTAAACTCATTATGGGCAGGGACTATGTCTGTTTATTATTGTATTGTTCTCTCCCAAGTGCTTAGTTCAGTTCCTCTGCACACAGTAAGTGCTCAATAAATATGATTGGATTAATGAATGAATGAACTGGGGAATTGGGGAATGCCACTCAGTTAAATGGTGGGAGGAGGGCTTGGTCCTAAATACCACTCAGGAGGGATTTTCATATAATTCTGATCAATCCGAGGGTAGAAAAGAAGCCAGGAATAGAGATGGAACAGAAGTAGTCAGAGAGGTAGAAGGAGCCATACGGTGCTGCATCAGCAAAATCAAGAGAGAATAATGTCCTAAGGACAAGGGGGTGGTCATCATTGTCAAAGGCAACTTAGAGATCAAGAAGGATTAGTTTAGAGTCAAGTCTATCAGACTTGGCTACGATGTGATTGTTGTTGCATTTAAAATGTTCAGTTTCCAGAGAGTGCAGGGGACAAAATTGGAATGTAGAGTCAAAAACAGATTTTGTAGAGAGTAAGAGAAAGAGGTGGTTCTTCCCTTTAAAATACTAGGGACAGAAACAGGAGTTGGGAGTTGGCGAGCTAGCCTTTTTAGGATAGATGAGACTTGAGTGTGTTTGAAGGCAGAGGGAAGGGACCATCCAAGAGTGAGAGTTTGAAGATCACAGTAGGGAAGGGGAAGTGAGTGGGAGAAATTTAATGCCCTCCATCACCAGGTGGTAAGTTTTTCAACATGCATGTGATTCAATCTAAGTATTAAATGTCCTTGCCTCCTTTCTTAAAGAACTCCAAAGCCATTCATTTTCATTTAATTGTTTATAATGTAAATGAAATAAATGGATTTTATACAACAGGTGATCGATTAGAATATGGTCAGGACCATGGAAATTAATAAATAAAAAAAAGAAAACAACCTGACATTCTGTTCAGCTTTTTTTTCAAACTGATGAAAATGTTTTAAAATGAGCTTAATAAAGCAATGATAGAACCCAAAGTGCAAATGTGACTATGCTAATTGAAAAAGGTAGAAAGTATTTTATAATGAATTCATTTTCTAAAAGCATTGATAAAGAAGGCACTGCTAGGGGATTTATGTAAATGCGGTGAATTAAAACATTTATCTTGCGAACTTGATAAACAGCAGTAGGCACTTAGATGGTGAAAATAATTAGTTCCACAACCCCCTGTGTGCACAATTCATTGTTAAAATTGGATTTGTTTAGTACTTCAAAATGATTTTTTAATTTTGTGCAGTGGAACTTATATAAATCTCAGCTATGCACATTATCTTTCTAAGAGAGGTTTTGTAAAGTGGGAATTAGATTTCCATCTTTGGAAATGGAATTTGACCCTCAGATGTGAATTTTATTTCAGGGAGAGATATACAGTTGTTCCTTGGACTACTAGAATGTAGCCCAATTGTAGAATGTCGATTAGAATTGGACTTGAAGGTGGCTCAATTATTTGTCCCCTACCGCAGTTTTAAGAACACGGGGAACCAATGACGGTTTTGCTTCAATTACCTCCTCTCATTGCAGAGCTTGTGGAACTCAGTGTATCCCATGATACAGAAAGGTGAAGTCCCTTGAACATGAGGATGTGCTGTGCTTATTGGCATAATGTTTTTCCAAATACTGTAGTGTTGTGCACTGTGATCTGCTCCCCTAATCCCTGGAAAACTAATTCAAAATGCTATTTACAAGCTGTCAACTGAAGAATTAAATGTCCTGAAACTATTGTTTAGTTTGGTTAAAGTAATTCAAAGTAAAGCATCACGACAGAACCCAAATGAAGAGTTGTATATTACGAGTCTTTGCAGAAAACCACAGAAATATAAGCCTGTTCTGCTGATGGTTGCAGTGATTTTTTTAACTTTAATGAAGAATTTGCCTAATTTAGCCAGAACAGTAATCTTGTTTTAGTAAAATACCTTTTAGCAGGCCAACTCCCAAACACCTCTGCACACCTTTGAACTCCTCTCTCCACTGCAGTCATACTTTCTATCTTTTTCATAAATGAAAACTGGGACGAGACTTCTTCATCACTAAATCTCATCCAGTGACGGAGAGACCTCAGTTTATTTTTCATCTGCTTCCACATTGCACGATGCAGCCTTGGATTGTCTGCATTTGCTGAGTTCTCTTTGGATAATGATTCCTCTGAATGACAACTGTATCTTCCATTTTTAAGTTAAAATGCCTCCTCAGTTTGATAACATCATGGCTCAGGGGCCTTCTTCATCTACCAATTGGAAATCTGACAAAAATTGAGGGCCAAGCTTCCTTCAAGATCTATTCATTGCTGCTTGCTGAATCTCAGGACTGAGGGGGAGGAAGCAGGGAGAGATTTACTTAGCTGTAATGTTTGATTGGGATTTTAGGTGGTCGGGCTTTTGCACTGGGTAAGACATCAACATTATAGGGTGCATACCTAGGGAGATTGGATTGTGAAGTAGTTTGATCTAGGAAAAGGAATCAAATAATATAAAAGGTGTTACTGAGATGCCTATAATCATGGGATTCATTCATTCATTCAATCATATTCATTGAGAACTTACTGTGTGCAGAGCACTGTACTAAGCACTTAGGAAGTACAAGTCGGCAACATATAGAGAAGGTCTCTACGCAACAATGGGCTCACAGTCTAGAAGGGGGAGACAGACAACAAAACAAAACATGTAGACGGGTGTCAAAATCGTCAGAATAAATAGAATTATAGCTATATGCACATCATTAACAAAATAGAGTAGTAAATTTATACAAGTAAAATAAATAGAGTAATAAAGCTGTACAAATATATACAAGTGCTGTGGGGAGGGGAAGGAGGTAGGGTGGGGGGGATGGAGAGGAGGAGAGGAAAAAGGGGGATCAGTCTGGGAAGGCCTCCTGGAGGAGGTGAGCTATCAGTAGGGCTTTGAAGGGAGGAAGAGAGCTAGCTTGGTGGACGTGTGGAGGGCGGGCATCGCAGGCCAGGGGAAGGATGTGGGCTGGGGGGTCAATGGCGGGACAGGTAAGAAGGAGGCACAGTGAAGTGGTTAGTGGCAGAGGAGCGGAGGGTGCAGGCTGTAGAAGGAGAGAAGGGAGGTGAGGTAGGAGGGGGTGAGGTGATGGAGAGCCTTGAAGCTGAATGTGAAGAGTTTTTGCTTGATTAGTAGGTTGACAGGCAACCACTGGAGATTTCTGAGGAGGAGAGTGACATGCCCAGAACATTTCTGTACAAAGATAATCCGGGCAGCAGAGTGAAGTATAAACTGAAGCGGGGAGAGGCAGGAGGATGGAAGATCAGAGAGGAGGCTGATGCAGTAATCCAGTCGGGATAGGATGAGAGATTGAACCAGCAAGTTGGCGGTTTGGATGGAGAGGAAAGGGCAGATCTTGGCGATGTTGTGGAGGTGAGACCAGCAGGTTTTGGTGATGGATTAGATGTGTGGGGTGAATGAGAGAGTGAAGTCGAGGATAATACCAAGGTTGCGGGCTTGTGAGACAGGAAGGATGATAGTGCCATCTACAGTGACGGGAAAGTCAGCGAGAGGACAGGGTTTGGGAGGGAATATAAGCAGTTCAGTCTTGGACATATTGAGTTTTAGATGGTCGGCAGACATCCAGATGGAGATGTCCTGAAGGCAGGAAGAGGTACGAGCCTGGAGGGAGGGAGAGGGAGCAGGGGAGGAGATATAGATTTGGGTGTCATCAGCATAGAGATAATAGTGGAAGCCATGGGAGTGAATGAGTTCACCAAGGGAGTGAGTGTAGATAGAGAACAGAAGAGGATGGCTGCAACATGGGTTATGATGATGATGGTATTGGTTAAGCGCTTATTATGTGCCAAGCACTGTTTTAAGTGCCATGGTAGATACTAGGAAATCAGGTTGTCACACGTGGGCTCAGTCAATCTCCATTTTACAGATTTTTGCTTCTCAAGAAGCAATAAATGAAGCAATAATTGCTGTATCCCTGGGGTGTGTGTATCGTGAAACTACTGAAACCTGAGATATTCCTGTGCAGGACAATTCTGAGTCCCCTCCACACAGATCAGTGAATTAAAGGACAATCTCGAATATATGATCTCCTCCTTCTGTACTGTAAGCTACTTGTGGGCAAGGAACATGTCTACCAACTCTGTTGTATCATACTCTTCCAAACACTTGAGAAGCAGCGTGGCTTAGTGGAAAAAGCCCGGGTTTGAGAGTCAGGGTTTCATGGGTTCTAATCCTGGCTCTGCCACTTATCAGCTGTGTGACTTTGAACAAGTCAGGTAACTTCTCTGTGCCTCAGTTACCTCATCTGTAAAATGGGGATGAAGACTGTGAGCCCCACATGGGGCAACCTGATTGCCTTGTATCTACCCCAGTGCTTAGAACAGTGCTTGGCACATAGCGCTTAACAAATACCATCATCATCATCACCACTTAGTTCAGGGCTCTGCACATAGTAATTCCATTGCTTGAAATATGAAACTGTGAATCCTCAGCTAGGGCTATTGGGGGAAAATATTTCTATATTCTGGTCTAATACTCTATTCAGGTCATTTTTTTCTATTGCTAGAAGGAAGTGTCATATTAATTCAAAATATTAAAATTTTAGATGTATCCAAAGGATTATTCTTTCCATATATGAGGCTAGAAAAATAAATTGCTTCTAACATTAAAAGTGAGAGACCAATTCTACTTTAAATTTCAATAGATGCTGAATTAAGAGGGGGAAAAGAATGCAAATTGGAGAGAAGGACTTTGTCCTAGTCATACTTTTTCAGGAATGCATAATTTCCCAGAGAATCAGGTTGCAGCAGGATTTTAGGAAGAGTGAAAGGGTCACGAGATGAGGCATTCTTGTTTCCCAATGATATATATGTCATCCAGACTCCTCTTGCCTGGAAGCATATCAGACTTGGGCAAGATAAATTTGAACCCATAGTGGTTCAATGGATGGAAGCAGAGGAGATGGGACAATTTCAGGCCTGGCAAGAGCCCTCCAAAGTAACCATCAGCTCCCCATAATGTTCCCTAAGACAGCCTTAGCAGAGATGGCATAGTTATTGACAGGAGGAAAAAGGGTATGCATGGTCCTTTGATTTCTCAGGAGACAATACTGACACTGAAATCCTAATCATTCATTAGAGCATGGTTAAAGAGACTGATACATGAATCAATCAATCAATAAATGATATTTATTGGGTGCTTACTGTAATGAATGATGTTCTCCTGTACACTGTTTGCTTAAACAGGGCATACTGTACTACAAGGTTTGCCTGGGTCAGGGAGCTCTCTCAAAGAGTCTGCTTTCTAGAAGCCCCAGTTTTCATGAAGCAAATTTTCACTCAATCACACCACACCAGGCTGGTGTGTCTGCTGCAGTGGCCTCCCCATTGCTTCACAGTATATTTTGGTCACTTACTGTGCCTTCTCCACTTTCAGCAACTGGTTGGAAATCAGTCCATCACTTGTATTCATTGAGCACTAATGTGCAGAGCACTGTACCAAGAGCTTTGGACAGTACAATTTAACAATATAACAGACACATTCCCTGCCCACAGTGAGCTCACAGTCTAGAGGGAAAGACAGACATTAATATAAATACATTTCAGATATGTATTTAAGTGATGTGGGGCTGAGAGTGGTGGTGAATTAAGAGAGCAAGTCAGAGTGACACAGAAGGGAGCTGAAGAAAAGGAAAAGAGGGCTTAGTTGGGGAAGGCCTCTTGGAGGAGATATGCCTTTAATAAGGCTCTGAAGGTGGAATAGAAGTTGGATTCATTCATTCATTCATTCAATAGTATTTATTGAGTGCTTACTGTGTGCAGAGCACTGTACTAAGCGCTTGGGATGTATAAGTTGGCAACACATAGAGATGGTCCCTACCCAACAATGGGCTCAGAGTCTAGAAATGTGATTTTACTAAGGCTTTGAAGATGGGGAGAGTGGTGGTCTTTCGTATCTGAAGGGGAGGGAGTTCCAGATCAGAGGGAGAACCTGGACAAGGGTCAGTGGCAAGACAGAATATGGCACAGCCCAGGCCCAAACCCAAAAGGCAGTGTGGTCAGAATGTGTAAAGCACTAAGGAACAAGACAATGACTTTAAAAAGGAATTGTTAGTGTAGGTGAATTGAAAGGCAGAACAGATTTTTCCACACAGAAGTTTGGATTCACCAATGAAGAGAAAATGGGAAGGCTAGAGGTGTAAGCTTGCAGGGGAGATGAATGAGGCATGGAAGTGAGATTTTTATTAGGCTTATTTCCTTTTCTTGCCCCTGAAATCTAACTTCTGCAGAGTTTCCCTGATAAACTACAGTAAAATGATGATGCCCCTAACCATCCTATCTTGATCTAGCTAGCCATGTAAACACTCACTTGCTTCAAGACTTCCAACAGGCACTAATGAATACCTAATAATCTTACACCTCCCTCGATAAAGGAATTTACTCCTACTGCAGTGCCAATTCTATGTGGGTAGGGAACATGTCACTTGTTTTGTATTTCCAAGTACTTAGGACAGAGTATTGCACTCAGTGGTGTTCTATAAATATGATTACTACCACTGTTCCTACATTATGTGTATTTTTGCCTCCATGACTGACATCACTGGAAAGTAGCATGGCCTAGTGGCTAAAGGATGGGCCTGATGGCCAGAGAACCTGGGTTCCAATCCCAACTCCATCACTTGCCTGGTGTGTAACTCTGGGCAATCCACTCACTTCCTCTGGACCTCAGTTTCCTCAACTTCAAAAAATGGGGATTCAAAACCTGTTCTCCCTCCTACTTAGACTGTTAGTCCCATGAGGAAAAGGGACTGTATTCACCCCAGTGCTTAGAACAGTGCTTGACACATAGTAAGCACTTAAATACCATAAAAAATAAAACTAAAAGGACTATAAGGATTGTAACAGACTCTTCAAAAAATATGGATATCAGATAAGCTGATTTTCATAGGAACAAAGCATTGGTTTCAAGGTGCCTCATAAGCTTACTCTTTTTCATGGCATTTTTTACTGGAATTAAGAGTTTTGTGCCAAGCACTGTTCTAAGCACTGAGGTAGATAATCAGGTAATCAGTCCATGTCCCACAAGGGGCTCACAGTCCTAATCCCCATTTTACAGATGAGGGAACTGAAGATATGAGGAGGGAGTACATCTAGGCCAGAGGGAGGACGTTGGCCAAAAAGCGGCAAGATAGATGAGATTAAGGTACAGTGAGTAGGTTGGCATTAAAGGAATGAAGTGTTTGGGTTTGGCTCTGTCAGTCACGCTTCTCACATGCTCCAGCCAGCAGATCCACGTGACTCCATCCCCAAGATCAGAGGCTTTATCTTAAAGCCTATTTTAGTCCTGTCCCACCCTATTCTGGAAGCAGGCTGCTTGCTACATTTTGGGAAATCAATAAGAATTCAGACTCTTCATAATTGTGAGCTTGATTGTTGAAATGTGTATTACGAGAAATCCTATTACAGTAAGCTTTCATTTTCACACATCAGGCAATTTTAGGCCCATCCAGAAAGTTATTTGTCCTAAAATAACATGAGTTTGAGTTAGTTTAGGAGCATAGGCAACATGGTTTTTACATTTGTTCTTCAGAATGAGTTTATTTTGTGGAATTAGTTAATTTGAGGGTTGAAGCCTTATTCATATTACTCCTAGAATAATATGGAGGATTTCCATGCAGGAAAGCTGGACTGTGTGACCTTGGGAAAGTCACTTCACTTTGTGCCTCAGCTTTCTCAAGTGTAAAATGAAGATTCAATTCTGAATCTCCCTCCTACTAGATTGTGAGCCCGTGTGGGAAAGGAATTGTATCTAACCTGATTAACTTGTATCTACCCCAGCTCTTAAAATAATGCTTGATGCATAGTAAGTGCTTAACATTTATCATAATCCTCAAGGTCTAGAAACCTTTGCAACCTTTGTGGGTAAGGAACAAGGTCTAAGGTGTTGGAGCCCTGCCCGCCAAAACATGTTTTCAAAAATAGGTCCCAGACAGAAGGGGAACTGGAGGGAGCAGAAGCATCAGGAAAATGGTGCAAGGATCTGGAAAGTCAGTGGGTTGTAAGCAGCTGGATTGGGAAGGAAGTAGCAGGGCACTTACACCGGAAAAAATCTCTAAATTAAATTCAAATCTGAACAGAAGTGTTTTGGGTTTTTTTGTACTGATGTGGAAACTTCCAGAAGCATACCCTAAGGTAAAATCTAATGCCCAAATCACTCTGTCTACAGGTCTCACTCTACCTGTTGGTTTTCCATGCCACTCTGTTGAATTGATACAGAGTGATAGGCCCAAATTACCCTAGGAGCTGGCTACACATTCACATTTCATTAATGCAATTATTAGTAGGGAGGGAGGGGGAGTCTAAAATGGTACAGAGCCAGAAAAAAATGGGTGCTGTCAGTTGGAAAGGATAAAAAATATAATAATAATAGCATTATTATACGATGATATGAGTATAATAATAATAATACAATGTACTTAAGAAGTTACTATTTGCTAAGCACTCTCCTAAACACTGGGTAGACAGAATGGATGGATACCCTCCCTGTCCCTAAAAGGAGAGAACAGCCAACAAAAATAAAGAAAAACAAAGAACAGGAAAAAGAGAGGGGGAAAAAAAGGAGAGGAGAACAGATAAGGAAGGGAGTTTAGAGGAAAAGGGAGAAAGGAGAGAAAAAAGAAGATGTTGGCAACAGCCCAAGGGGAGAGAAATAAGGAAAGGAAGGTAGTATTTACTGTCTCTGCCTCAGTAGTTTTTCTTTTATCACTTCTCCCTCGACTCCTCGTAGGCAGAGTCTGTATGTACCAACTCTGCTGTATTGTACTACCCCTCCATTCCCCCAGCTGATTTTAGATCACCCCTCTTCCAAAACCTAGACACACACACACACACACACACACACACACACACACACACACACACACACACACACACCCACCCACCATCCCTCACATTGCCATCTTGGCTATGTAGCATCTGAGGGGCCTGGGGGCTTCCTCCATGCTCACACCTGCCCCAGGATCTCCCCCTTTTAGGTTGTGAGCCCACTGTTGGGTAGGAACTGTCTCTATATGTTGCCAACTTGTACTTCCCAAGCGCTTAGTACAGTGCTCTGCACACAGTAAGCGCTCAATAAATACGATTGATGATGATGATGAGGACCATGCTACCCACAGCCCCACTGCCCCCCCCGGTCCCCCTCACCGCCCTGTGGCTGGACCATTTTCCCCTGGATCAGGAGCCTCCTTCCCAGCAGCAACTCCCAGACCTTGGGTGATATGGAGATGCTGGAGACAGAGTTCGGGGAACTCAGGAGCCTATGTGACGATTGGTCACATAGTTTGAAAATTTTTTTCCCGGGGCTCCAGTGTCTTGAGGTTGGCATGTTCTTGGGTGGCTGCCATTTTGTGAAGGTGAACCAGCGTGGTGTAGTGGAAAGAGTAAGGGCTTGAGAGTCAGAAGGTCATGGGTTTTAATCCTGGCTTGGCCACTTGTCTGCTGAGGGATCTTGGGCAAATCACTTCACTTCTCTGTGCCTCAGTTCCCTCATCTGTAAAATGGGGATTAAGACTGGGAGCGCCATGTGGGACAGGGACTATGTTCAACCCGATGATCTTGTACAAGCCCAAGCATTTAGTACAGTTCTTGATACATAGTAAGTGATTAAAGAATACTCTAATTAATATTATCATTATTTACTACTATTACTTCTTACTCTTACCTCAGGGTGCAGGACTGGCTGAGGCCACTCTGGATCCAGCGATGATTCCTCCAGATAAACTGTCCTGTCTTTGGTTGCATCTCAAATGGGACCACTGGGATGGAATAGGAGTGGTGGCATTTGCGCCCAGGATGGGGAAGTTGACCGAAAGTCCTGCCACTTTCATTTGGGTGGGGCTAGCAGAATTAGCAGCAGCCCCCAACTAACAGAGTCATTTTGACAGCTCAAGTCCAAAATCCAGGCTTGGCGATCAGAGTTGCTATGTAACCCCAGATTTGGTAAATCAAGAAATAATTTGGGATGTTTGTTAAGCCCTGATTAGGAGTCAAACTCTGGGGTAAATACAAGATAATCAGATTGGACACAGACACTGTCCCACATGGAACTCATAGTCTAAGAGAGGGAGAACACACCTTTTAGGTAGATTGCATGCTAGCTGTGGGTAGGAAATGTGACTGCTTATTGTTGTATTGTACTCTCCCAAGAGCTTAGTACAGTGCTTTACAGAAAGTAAGCTCTCAATAAATACAACCAAATGAAAACAGAATGAGGCACAGAGAAGTTAATTGATTTGCCCAACATCACGCAGCAACAAAGTAGAACTGATGTCTCCCGACTCCTAATCCTGTGATCTTGCCACTGCGCCACACTGCTTAATGCTGTTTGGGTAGCCACCCTGAGGTCTACAACCTTGGATTTCAGGGCCCAGGTTCTGCATTTGCTCCCCACTGCCCTCTTAATAATAATAATGGTGGTATTTGTTAAGCGCTTACTATGTGCAAAGCACTGTTCTAAGCGCTGGGGGGGATACAAGGTGATCAGGTTGTCCCACTTGGGGCTCACAGTCTTAATCCCCATTTTACAGATGAGGTAACTGAGGCACAGAGAAGTGGCTTGCCCAAGGTCACACAGCTGACAAATGGCAGAGCCGGGATTTGAACCCATGACCTCTGACTCCAAAGCCCGGGCTCTTTCCACTGAACCACGCTGCTTCACGCTGCTCTTCTCTGTAGCATCCTTGTAGCATAGGAAGGGAGATGAACACATATCTCTCTTGCTGTCTCACCCCACTCACTGGCTGAATTGCACTCATTTCAGTGAACCATTTTTTTTTAGGCTTTTGACATTATAAATAATTATAATGATGGTATTTGTTAAGCGCTTACTATGTGCCAGGCACTAAAGAACTGAAGCATCCCTCTAGACTGTAAGCTTGTTGTGGACAGGAAGTCATAGAGGCTAGAGCTTGGGCATCAGAAGGTCATGATTTTAATCCCTGCTCTGCCTCTTGTCTGCTGTATGACCTTAGGCAAGTCACTTCACTTCTCTGTGCCTCAGTTACCTTATCCGTAAAATGGGGAGTAAGACTGTGAGCCCTATATGGGACAGGGACTGTGTCCAACCCGATTTGCTTGTATCCACCCAGAGCTTAGTACAGTACCTGGCACATGGTAAATGCTTAGCGAATACCAAAATTATTATTATATCATTATATTGTACTCTCCCAAGCATGTAGTACAGTGCTCTATAAACAGTAAGCACTCAATAAATCTGATTGATTGAAGCATGAAACAATTCAGCCTCTGCAGTATCGAGAAATCTGGATACCTGGTCTCCCTAAATAGACTTTAAAAGACTTGTGGGCAGGGATCATGCCCAACAACTCAGTTGTATTGTACTTTTCCAAGTGTCTATTACAGGGTGCTGCACCCTGTAAGTGCTCAATAAATGTAACTCATTGATTGATTGATTGCTACCTTGGGTTAGAAGATTGGTGGAGTCTATCAAGGGTTCGCATTCATGGCTCAAAGATTTCTCAAGGTTCTGTTAGGTTTATGCCAGGGGAGAGTTAATTTTTGGTTTGTTTGTTTTTAATGGTACTTGTTAGCACTTCTTAAGTAAGAGCTGAGGTGGTTGTTGTTGTCTTATGCTGTTGTAGATACAAGTTAATCAGGTTAGACACAATCCACGGTCTATATGAGGTTCAAAATCTTAATCTTCATTTGAGAGATGGCACGTATTTAGGCAGCAGAGTCTGGTGTATACTCTGCAATAGCTTGTCTAGAGCAGTGCCCTTCACATACAGCGTGCACTCAATAAATAGAGAAGCACTCAGTAAATAGAGAAACAACATGGCCTAGTGGAAAGAGCTCAGGCCTGGGGGTCAGAAGGACCTGGGTTCTGATCCTGGTTCTGCCGCCTGTCTGCTGTGTGACCTTCGACATGCCACTTCACTTCTCTCTGTCAGTTCCCTCATCTGTAGAATGGGAATTGAGACTGTGATTAAGACTGTGGGACAGGGACTGTATCCAACCTGATTAACTTTTATCTACCCCAGTGTTTAGTACAGCGGTTGGCACATAGTAAGTGCTTGCTAAATACCACAATTAATTATTATTGTTAAATATCCAGGATGTGCTGACTGGGGTTAAACTATCCCTTGTTTTCTTATATCCTAGGTATCTCTGCAAATGGAAAACTCACATTTTCTCTCCCTTGTAAGCTCCCAGAAGACAGGGATAGTGTCTATTTAATGTACTCTCTCTAGTGCTTAGGGCAGTGCCCTGCACGGAGTAAGCTTTCGATAACCTGATTGTATACATTTATGAAGTTTGTTCCAATGAAAATAATTTGATCACAAAGTCTATTTTTACCTCTCCTCCAGCTTCATTATTTAAGTTCACAACTGGATTTTAATGTCTCATGTTAGACAGCAAAATGCAAATCTCAAATCTAGTCAGGGGATGCATTTTAAAAATCCAATATAAACCATGCTCAATGCTGCTGAGCATTCAGCCTGTTCTTTATGATGTAAAATAGTTGACTTTTGTGAATGTAAATTCAATCAATCAATCATATTTATTGAGCACTTACTGTGTGCAGAGCACTGTACTAAGCGCTTGGGAAGTACAAGTTGGCAACATATAGAGACAGTCCCTACCCAACAGTGGACTGCTCACAGTCTAAAAGTAAATTTCCAGCAGAACTTGCATCTTCTTTCATATTTCATTTAATTTCCTTTTAAAACCTCAGATAATTACAATATGATTAACCAAGAAATAATAAGCAAAGCGGCCAAAGTCTGACAATCATATTTTTCTAACATGAGTGCAATAAAATCCAGCTTTTAGTAACAATGCGATCACTCAAACTGCTTATCAGTGTTTACTTAGAGTAGCATTTGAAGAACAAGGAAAATGAAATTTAGTGTGGAATGTTGGTAACATGGTCTGGACCTTGGTTAATTTATCTTTTATGACAGATTCCATTTTCTGCCGTTGGCATCATTACACAGAAATACATTTGTCCGCTGAAAGTGCAGTTACATCTGTTACATGGACTAACTCGATGGTAGCATTTAATTTGCACAGTATTATTCATTTAGCAGAAAAACCCCGCACCAAACTACGTGCTGAGAATCACTGAATATTTTGAAGTGCTGTTACAAGAGTCAGTCCTGATGGGCAAAAGTAACACAAGTATTTTAGCTTTAGGTCATGTTGTTAGCTTGAAATCTGGGATATGCAGTATAAATCACTGACCTTTCTGGAATATTTTTCTAGCTGAATGCAATTTCATAAAGATATAGACATCTAGTACTATAGATTAAGTAATAACTACTAAGCAGTCTGGGAAAGTACAATGGGTAGGCAAGTTACCATGCTGTCACCAGGGGGAAACAGGTAATTGCATGTGAATGATGGGGTGTAAAATACCTTTAAATCCCGTTATTTGTCCAAAGAAATTAGGAGTACTCTGAGATGCAGGAGACAGCATGGCTCAATGGAAAGAGCGTGGGCTTTGGAGTCAGAGGTCATGGGTTCAAATCCCGGCTCCACCCATTGTCAGCTGTGTGACTTTCGGCAAGTCACTTAACTTCTCTGGGCCTCAGTTACCTCATCCGTAAAATGGGGATGAATTCTGTGATCCCCCCGTGGGACAACCTGAATACCTTGTAACCTCCCCAGGGCTTAGAACAGTGCTTTGCACATAGTAAGCACTTAATAAATGCCATCATTATTATTATCTTGTCCCTGTTCTACTTGTAGCTGGATAATGATGATGGCAATGTTAAGCATTCCTGTCTACCTCATAATAATAAGGAAAAGAAGAAGAAGAACTGTGATATTTGTTAAGAGCTTACTACATGCCAAGCACTGTACCAAGCACTGGAGTAGATACAAAATAATCTGATTCGACAGAATCCCTGTCCCACACGGATAAACAGTCCAAGTAGGAGGGAGCACTGCTACTAAATCCCTTTTTATTAATGGTGTTTGTAAAGCCGCCGTACTAAGCATTGGGGTAGATAAAAGATAACCTGGTTGGACAGAGTCCCTCTCTCACATGGGGCTCACAGTCTAACCAGGAGGGAGAACAGGTACTGAATCCCCGATTGATGAAACTGAGGCACAGAGAAGCGAAGAGACACATCTAGGGTCACACAGAAAGTAAGTGGCAGAGTCAGGACTAAAACCCAGGTCCTCTGACTTCCAGGTCTGTGGTTTTTCCACTAGGCCATGAAACTTCCCCTCTTTTCCCTCCTATTTAGACTGCGAGCCTCATGTGGGACGGAGACTGGGTCTGAAATGATTAACCTGTAGCTACCTCCATTGCTTAGAAAAGTGCTTGGCACACAGTTAGTGCTTAACAAACATAGTCACCATCATCATTTTATGGATGAAAAAACTGAGACACAGAGAAGCTAGGTGACTTTTCCAAGGTCACACAGCAGGTGACCTGCTTCCCTTCCCCACAGCACCTGTATATATGTATATGTGTTTGTACATATTTATTACTCTATTTATTTATTTAACTTGTACATATCTATTTTTTTATTTTATTTTCTTAGTATGTTTGGTTTTGTTCTCTGTCTCCCCCTTTTAGACTGTGAGCCCACTGTTGGGTAGGGACTGTCTCTATATGTTGCCAACTTGTACTTCCCAAGCGCTTAGTACAGTGCTCTGCACACAGTAAGCGCTCAATAAATACGATTGATGATGATGATGATGAGGTAAATGATAGTGTTGGATTAGAACCCAGGTCCTCTGACTTCCAGGTGTGTGGTTTCTCCACTAGTCCATGTCACTTCCGCTATTTTCCCTTCTATTTAAATTGAGAGCCCTACGTGGGACACGTTCTGACCTGATTAACCTACAGCTACCACTATTGCTTAGAACAGTGCTTGGTGCACAGTTGATGTTTAGCAAATACCATAGTCACCAGCATCATCTTACAGGTGAAAGAACTGAGGCACAGAGAAGTTAAGCAACTTTTCCAAGGTCACACAGCAGAGAAATGACAGTGCTGGGATTAAAACCCAGGTCCTTTGACTCACAGGCCCATCTTCTTTCCACCAGGCCATACTGCTTCATCAGTGCTGCTATTTACCTTACTGTTAAACTCCATGCCCTAATAATAATAATAATAAAATAGTATTTGTTAAGCACTTACTATATGCCAAGCACTGATTGGTAAGGAAGAGAGACCGGGAGGAGTACTGTGGAAGTTCAGTCCTACTGCCGAGCACCAAGGCTCATCTGTCAACCTTAACTGACAGATTAATTAAGATTAATTGACAAATTAGAGAAGCAGTGTTGCTCGGTGGAAAGAGCCCAGGCTTGGGAGTCAGAGGTCATGGGTTCTAATCCCGGCTCCCCCACATGTCTGCTGTGTGACCTTGGGCAAGTCACAACTTCTCTGAGCCTCAGTTACCTCATCTGGAAAATGGGGATTAAGACTGTGAGCCCCACGTGGGACAACCTGATCACCTTGTATCCTCCACAGCACTTAGAACAGTGCTTCACAAGTAGTAAGCACTTAACAAATGCCATCATTATTATTAATGAGACACTCCACATTATAGATAATTTCAAATTTGGCACAGTGCTGATGGTAAAATGAAAGGAAATCCAAGATCATATATCAGCTGGTTCCAGGAAATTCTACATAGAACCCAGATTTTCAACGGCAACATAGAATTGAATGCTGTTACTAAATTCTGCTACCTAAGCATTATGCTATCCAATGATGCATGGCTAAATAAAGGAGTAAAAAGATCAGGACAACAGAGTGTGGTGATGCAGGGCATCAAACTTTCTCCTGAGCACCTATTTAGTGTTTCTGGACACCTGTGACCTACTCTCCTCCATTAAGGGCTTTCCTTTTCAGCATATTTATACCTTCATCTGCTAAAAAAGTTGAATTTTCTCTTCATATCGCACAATCCTCTACTTTCCTTCCACGACTCCCCCTGGGCAGTCCAAAGCAGCAGAACATAGCATCTTTGGTCACATCCAGTGTCTCATTTCAGCATGCTGCTTTTCATAATTGCTAGGTCCCAAAAGAAAATATGATTCTCTGTGCAAAACTATTCCATTATTCTGCCTTATCTTTATTCAGTTGTTGCCTCTTTCTAGCTGCTGGCTAGCACCATTCCATTTTCTCCCATTGGTTCCCTAGCTGATAGCTGAGGAGGAAATATGAGCTGCCTGATGCAAATTAATCTGCTTACTGCTAATTTTCTTAGCAGGGTACCCTCTGTCTTCATTGCTTTGACAAACTTCCCCTGTACTTCCAGTGAGTTTTGAAACCTCAATAATAATAATAATAATGGCATTTATTAAGCACTCACTATGTGCAAAGCACTGTTCTAAGTGCTGGGGAGATTACAAGGTGATCAGGTTGTCCCACGGGGGGCTCACAGTCTTTAATATTCATTTTACAGATGAGGTTACTGAGGCCCAGAGAAGCCCAAAGTCACACAGCTGACAATTGGCGGAGCTGGGATTTGAACCCATGACCTCTGACTCCAAAGCCCGGCTCTTTCCACTGAGCCACGCTGCTTTTCTAACAAACATAATAACATGATCCCCTTAACTCTTCAAATTGATGCCTTACAGGAATGCCTATCTCTCAATTCCCAGAAAATTCCTCAATCAATATTTCTTCCCTTCCTACACTTTGGTAGGAGTATTGCCTAGTGGATAAAGTGCAGGCTTGGGAGTCAGAGGCCCTGGATTCTAAATTCAGTTCTGCCACATACCTGCTTTGGGATCTTGGATAAGTCACAACTTCACACCTGCTGTGTGATCTTGGGCAAGACAATTAACTTCTCTGTACAGCAGTTCCCTCATCTGCAAAATGGGGATTCAATACCTGTTCCCCCTTGTACTTATACTGTGAGCCTCTTGTGGGGCATGATTATACCATATCTATCTCAGCACTTAGTTCAGTGTTTGGCAAAGAGTAAGCACTTAAAGAATATCACAATTACCTAGGATTTATGTTGCCAACTTATACTTCCCAAGCACTTAGTACAGTGCTCTGCACACAGTAAGCGCTCAATAAATATGATTGATTGATTTTCCATTCTCCCCACACCATCCTCTGATTACCACACTCCTGCCCTCCTCTCTTGACACTAATGATGCCCCTGTGAGTTCACTCCCATCCAACCCATTCCTACTCCTCCCACTGTCCCCTTACCTTGGCACGGTAAATCATATTTACCAGATGCAGCCTGTGGAATCCATCTTCAACTGAGGAGAAATTTTCCTTCACCCTTCCTCCTCCCCTCTTCCTTTGAAGCCCACATCATTGAACTCTAAGACCCAATATAAATACTACTTGCAGTCATTCATTTCATTCATTCAATAGCATTTATTGAGCGCTTACCATGTGCAGAGCACTGTACTAAGTGCTTGGGAAGTACAAGTTGGCAACATACATCATCTACTGCTCCCCTGGTTTTGTCTCCACCTTTCCGAGCAATTTATCTCTGAAATAGTGATTTTTCTCTCCTTTCCTAGATTCATCCTTGGAGATTTCAATATCCCTCTGGAAGCTTCTGATGCCAACCCAGACACTTAATTCCTTGTATCTGCTTTAAAACACCTTCTCACCAACTTGGCTACATAAGTAATCATTTTTATGTATTCTAATCCTAACTAAAACATATGTCTGCTATGTGACCTGGCAAAGTCATTTAACTTCTCTGGGCTTCGGGTACCTTATCTGTAAAATGAGGATTAAATATTTATTCTCCTGACACTTTAGAACATTGTCCCCATCTGGGATAGAAATTATGTGCTATCTACCAAAGTCCTTACTACAGTGTTTGGTCCAAAAGCTTAGTAAATACCATGATTGTTTTCATTATTGCTATAATCATTTTCATTATTATTGTAACAAGTTTAGCCTCACCAACTCTATAATTCCAGTCACCAATTACAGGTTCCACATCTACCGTCTCACTTAAATACCCCTCCCTAAAAAATTGGTTTAAAAAACTTTAATCTTTAGTCTCCCTCCATCTATTCCAAGTCATCATGTCCTGCTTGGACTCCCCATCAAATTTCCCCCAAATTGATTCACAATTCTGGAACCTTACCCCCATTTCAGCTGAATTATATTCTCATGCTTCACTCTCCTTTGTTAATCTCACATTGCCAACTCCCAGCTGTGGTTTACAGATCACTTCCAGTTGTTGCTAATGGTATATGTTAAGCATATGCTATAATAATAATAATGATAATAATGGCATTTATTAAGCGCTTACTATGTGCAAAGCACTGTTCTAAGCGCTGGGGAGGTTACAAGGTGATCAGGTTGTCCCACGTGGGGCTCACAGTCTACATCCCCATTTTACAGATGAGGTAACTGAGGCCCAGAGAAGTGAAGTGACTTGCCCAAAGTCACACAGGTGACAAGTGTCAGAGCTGGGATTTGAACCCATGGCCTCTCACTCAAAAGCCAGGACTCTTTCCACTGAGCCACGCTGCTTCCATGTTCCAGGCACTGTACTAAGCACTGGGGTAGCTACAAAGCCATCAGGTTGGACACAGTCCCTGTCCCACATGGGTCTCATGGTCTTAATCCCCATTTTACAGATGAGGTAACTGAGGCACAGAGAAAGAAGTGACTTGCCCAAGGTCACACAGCAGACAAGTGACAGAGTGGGGATTAGTGCCCAGGTCCTTCTGACTTCTAGGCCCGGTCTCTACCCATTAGACCATACTGCTTATCTAATAATAATAATAATGGCATTTATTAAGCGCTTACTATGTGCAAAGCACTGTTCTAAGCGCTGGGGAGGTTACAAGGTGATCAGGTTGTCCCACGGGGGGCTCTCAGTCTTCGTCCCCATTTTACAGATAAGGGAACTGAAGCCCAGAGAAGTGAAGCGACTTGCCCAAAGTCACACAGTTGACAAGTGGCAGAGCCGGGATTTGAACCCATGACCTCTGACTCCAAAGCCCGGACTCTTTCCACTGAGCCACGCTGCTTCTATACTCATGCTGAAGAGGCCCATTTCAGCCACTTCACATTTATTCTTATTTGCTACAACTCTGTCCTCCTTTCTGCTCAATGACATTGTTCTCCTTCCTCATCGGTTCTCTAATCCTTTGCCACTACCAATTATTGCTGCTCCTTATCAGCCCCCCAAACCCCCAACATCCTCTTCTCCTCCTTCCCTTACCCCTGAAGAATTTGCCAAATTCTTTTTTGAAAAAATAAAGACCATAAAGCTTAAGCTTTCTGAATCTCTCCCTCACCTCTCTCATCCCCTCCCACTCACACATTCACAATCTTATTCTTTTCAGACACTCCTCAAAAGATGATGTGTCATTTGCTTTTAAAATCAACTTCCTTTACCTGGGCTGCTGACCCTATCCCTTGTCATCTTCTAAAAACATTTTCACCCATTATTCCCTCTGTGACTGCCATCTTCATTCACTCACTCTCTGATAGCTCCTTTCCTCCTGCTTTTAAAAATGATCACATTTCTCCCCCCCACCCCATAATAAAAGAACAAACAAGCAACAACAACAACAAGGAAAGAAAAAACTTACCTGAATACCCCTGCATCTTTCAACCCAATCCCCAACCCTATCGCCTAGTTCCCTTCCTGGTATAATTACTTCTAACTGATTGTATATACCCACTACCCCTACTTCGTCTCCACCAGCTCTGTTTTTGACCCTCTAAAATCTGGTGTCTACTCTCTTCAGACTACTGAAGCTGCCGGCTCCAGCATCTCCTTGCCAAATCTAACAAACTTTATCTTACTTGTTTGTTTATCTTACTTGTTTGATCCGTCCCTCCTGCTGGAAACACCATGTAACTTTGGTTTTACTAACACAGTTTTCTTTCCTTTCTCTATCTCTTTAGCTGGTTCTTCCCTGTGTCCCTCAGGGCTCTCTTCTGAATCCCCTTCTGTTCTCACTTCACAATTACCCCCTGGAGGAACTCAGCTGTTCTCTTGGCTTCAGGTTCCTTCTCTAATGCAAATGTCACTAGGCATGACCTTTCCTTTTCTCAGCAATCCTGCATTTCTTCCCACCTCCAAAACATCTGTGCTGGCACCTCAGGTTCAACAGATCCAAAACTGAACTCTCATCATCCCTCCCAAATATCCTCCCCCACCTAACATCCCCATATCTCCCACACAAGCCCCATCATCAGTTTGATGCACAGCCCGAACACTCAATTGCTTGATTATTGCTTCTTCTCAACTGAGATCCCAACCTGCCTTGTTTTGTACTAATGATCAAGTAATCATATTGTAACTGCTTAGAAGAGCATTCAGTTGTGGGCCTTGTGAAGAGAATTTGAAGAGTTTATACCAAATTATTAATTTCTTAGAACAGTGCTTGGCACATAGTAAGCACTTAACAAGTACTATTATTATTATTCTATGAAAAGATGATTCAACACATAAGCAAGGAAAGGGCCATAGCTGTGACTTCTCTGTATTTCAGTTAAGATTTTGATTTATTCCCCACACATCCTCATTCATCATTCAAATGGATGCTTTGAGCACTTACCGTGTGCAGAACACTGTATTTAGCGTTTGGAAAGTACAGTACAGCAAAAAAATAGACTTTCCCTGCCCACAATGGGCTCACAGTTTAGAGGATGGGTTCACAGCCCATGACAATCAAAGTTTGGTGAGGTCAGAGCTCAACTAACTCAAGAGCCCTCTAGCCTTCAAGGGTAATGCCCAATATCTCAGGATCAATTTGGGATAATGGACCTAATGGAGATTCGCAGGAAACAGTAGAGGCACAAAGATGACCTGTTCACAGAAATAGAGATTCCCCTCATCAAATTCACAGGCGATACTTAAATTAGACGAAGTGGCTATCTCTGTGAAAGACAGGAATAGAATTTCAAGTAATAAAGACAGAGTTGAAAAATAGGCCTTCTGAAAACTGGAGGAAATTTAAGAAGGATAAGGACAAATTCTGACTGGGCCTTGCTGGGCACAAGCATAGAAGACCACTTGGAAAGTCAGTGTTGTCCAAAGGTGGAAGTGAGTCAGTGATAAACACACTGTTAATAAATTTGGAAGTAGCTTGGCCTTGTGGAAAGGGGGATGGATTTCTAATCCCAGTTCCACCACATACCTGCTGTTTGACCTTGGCCAAGTCATTTAACTTGTCTGTGCTTCAGTTCCCTCATCTGTAAAATGGTAATTCAATAGCTGTTCTCCCTTCTACTCAGATTGTGAGCCCCTTGTGGGACCTGACGATGTTTTATCTATTCCAGTGTTTAGTTCTTCCTCTCAGGGTCGCACCTGGAGAGTGTCCAGTTCTCTACCAGTCTCGACTATGGGAGGGAAAGTCAAACAAAGGCATATAACAATAATAATAATAATGATAATGGTATTTGTTAAGCGCTTAGCTACGTGCCGGGCACTGTATTCCATACCTAGCTTGGGCAGTGGCTAGCTAGTGCAAGGCGATCTGCTATGAGTCCAAACTCCCCTGTACTGGGCAGCAGCAGCATGGGAAAGAGTCGAGAGTGGAAATTCAGATTTACTGCGCGGAAGGAGGCAATGGTAAACCATTTCGATGGCATAAGACAACAAGTGGTGAGTTCGTTACTTA
Organism: Tachyglossus aculeatus; assembly: GCF_015852505.1. Taxonomy (NCBI): domain Eukaryota; kingdom Metazoa; phylum Chordata; class Mammalia; order Monotremata; family Tachyglossidae; genus Tachyglossus; species Tachyglossus aculeatus. The sequence goes on along the minus strand of NC_052079.1, from coordinate 27,501,104 downwards.
GTGCATAGTAAGTGTTTAACAAATACCACGATTAAATAACCTCATGGTTCTGTGGAGTTTATTTCCATAAAAATGTGTCTGTCATGCAAGAGTTGAGAAGGAATTCTTTAGCTCCGGTACAGACAGATCTCATTAGCATTCTCTGTTCAGTTGTTGCCATTGCATTTAAAATATATAGAGAAAAACTGGAATAGGTCCAGAAAAGAGCAACAAAAATAATCAAAACAATGGAAAATAGGTCCAGTGAGGACGGCTTAAACTATCTGGAGTTATTTAGCACAGACAAGAAATTCCCAGGGAATAAAACTAATGATCTTCAAGTATCAGAGGATTTATGGGGACAGTGATAAGTAAGTGTTTTTCATATCTCCTGAGGTGTTTCCAAAATAATATGGGATTAAATTAAGAGATAGATTTTAGCTGGACATACAGAAGAGCATCTGGACTATTTGGATGATAAAATACTTAGAGGGAATAAGGAAGGTTAAGGAGCCTCAATCCATGGGGATTTCAGTGAAAATTCTGAAATAGTCAACTGACTGAGCAGGTTCAATTACACTGTATCATGGGATCAGAAAGATGGACTGGGGTATCATTCACATTTTCTTCCAGCTGTAAGTGTTGATGATTCTCCAACATAACATACTCTTCCATGTCAATTGTCTATTACATAGAATAGATAGGTGTTGAGTTGATAGATGTTGAGACTTCAGGACTGTGAACATGCATTAAGGAGTGGATTATAATGCTAATATTTTGTGAGGTGCCATTTTGGACTGTCTCAACCTGCCAATCACATTCTTTCGGGTACATGGAGTGCAAGAAAAGAGAGTAGGTTGACGGGTTGGACAGTAAGTTTTTTTAAGGGTTTCTGCCGGGTCTGTCCACCTTGTGGATGCCCAAGGTGGTTCTTTGTCTTCACCATTATGAGAAGCAGTATGGCTTAGTGGTTAGAGCACTGGCTTGGGAGCAAGAAAAACCTAGATTCTAATCTCTGCCATGTTGCAAGTCACTTCATTTCTCTAGGCCTCAGTTACCTCATCTCTAAAATGAGGAATAAGAGTGCAAACCCCATGTGGTACAGGGCATTATCCTTGACTCCTCTCTCTCATTGAACCCACATATTCAATCTATCACTAAATACTGTCAGCTCAAACTTCACAATATCACTAAAAGTGACCCTTTCCTCTCCATCCAAACTGCTACCAAGTTAATATAATCATTCTATTACACCTGGATTACTGTATCAGCTTCCTTGCTGACCTCCCTGCCTCCTGTCTCTCCCCATTCCAGTCAATACTCTGCTGCCCAGATCATTTCTTCTACAAAAATGTTCAGGGCTTGTTTCCTCATTCCTCAAGAATATCCAGTGGTGCCCATCCACTTCTGCATGAAACAGCTGTTCTTCATCATCGACTTTAAAGCACTCAATCAACTTGCTCCCCTCCTACCTCACCTCACAACTCTCCTATCACAACCCAGCCGGCACACTTCACTCCTCTAATGCCAGCCTACTCACTGTACCTCAGTCTCATCTATCTCCCTGCCAACCTCTAGCTCATCATGCTGCTGGCCTGAAACACCCTTCCTTTACCTATCCGACAGACAATGACTCCCCCATCTTCAAAGCCTAATTGAAGGCACATTTCCTCCAAGAGGCCTTCCTTGACTTAAGCCCTCATTTTTAGACTGTGAGCCCATGTTGGGTAGGGACTGTCTCTATATGTTGCCAATTTGTACTTCCCAAGCACTTAGTACAGTGCTCTGCACACGGTAAGCACTCAATAAATACGATTGATGATGATTTCCTCTTTTCCCACTCTCTTCAGCATTGCTCTGACTTCCTCCCTTTATTCACTACCCCCTCAGCCAGCCCCACAGTGCTTATATACATATCTGTAATTCATTATTTATATTACTGTCTGTCTAACCCTCTGTAAGCTCATTGTAGGCAGGGAATGTTTCTGTTATAGAATGTTTCGGTTATATTGTTGTGCTGTATTCTCCCAAGTGCTTAGTACGATGCTCTGCACATGGTGAACTCTCAATAAATTTGACTGATTGATTGACTGGAAGGACTCTGCTTTTGGGCAGGGAGCATTTCTTCCAACTCCATTGAATTGTACTCTTCCAAGTGCTAAGCACAGTGCTCTGCACCTAGTAATCAGTGCTCAATTAATACCACTGATTGATTGGTTTCTTCATCTAAGCTGATGCTGCTCCACACTTTCTTGGTCTCTTCAGCTGTGGCCACATGTTGAAACAATCCTGATGCTCTGCGAGAACCTTTCTCCACAAAGTTTTTCCCTATAGAGCGTATACCATTTAGGCTTGCTTCTGCTAAGGTCCATACAGTAGCTGGGTCAGTACTACATAATCTCTTCCTGATGTAGCCTTTTCTTCATTTCCGGCCATTTTGGTATCTACAAATCAGGCCTCTTGGACAATCTCCGTTCCAGTTGACTATTTAAAACTGTGCTCTCTCTTCTGAAGCCAAGGTCACCATTATGTGCTTGACTGGGAAAATATTTTTCAGCTACTTTCTACGTTATTTATACACCATTCTTTGGAGGCCCTGCCTGTTTTGCAATTAATTGGGTTGGCAGGAAAATGATCAAGTCATGCTGCAATGTGCAGTCTGTCCAATTGGTGCCCTCATTTACCCTGGCATTCAACTTCCACTGCCATTCTAGGGTGACAGCATTGAGGCATTATTTTCATTTGCATCAAAAGCTGTTTATTTCAGTCCTTTAATAATAACAATAACAATGGAATTTGTTGAGTGCTTACTATGTACAAAGCACTGTTCTAAGCGTGGGGAGGTTACAGGGTGAGCACGTTGTCCCTTGTGAGGAATCTCTGTCTTAATCCCCATTTTACAGATGAGATAACTGAGGCACAGAGAAGTTAAGTGACTTGCCCAAAGCCACACACATGGCAGAGCTGGGATTTGAACACATGACCTCTGACTCCCAAGCCCGGGCTCTTTCCACAGAGTCATGCTGCTTCCCATAGTTTTAACTTTGACAGTAAGGTATTCCAGATCATTTAAATCAAATACATTTTTTTTCCCACCAGGGATTGAAATACCCCTGGAGATCCTTCAGAGTGCTGCGGTTCTGGTAGCTACAGCTGCAGGAGCTGTGAACACCGCTCAACTGCCCCATGTAGGTTTTGGATCGGTGAGAGGTCGGGACAACTGGTGCAGTGTCAGATGGGAAGACATTCAGCTCCTGCTATTCCCATGTTTCCAGCTCCTCGGAGTTGGTGCTTCTTCCAGGAGTACAGTGGTGAGTACTTCTACAGCTCCTGAGCCGAGAACTCCAGCAGTTGATGACAGTGACAGCAAGACTGTTTTTATTTCCAAGAGATCTTCCCCAACTAAGCCCCTACTCCCTCTCCCTTCTGCGTCATCCCTGTGCTTGGATTTGTTCCCTTTATTCTCCCCACCTTCAGCCCCACAGTACTTCATATATGTAATTTATTTTAAATGTCTGTCTCCCCCTTTAGACTGTAAGCTCACTGCGGGCGGGAATCAAGTCTACCATCTCCGTTATATTATACTCTTCCAAGTCACTTAACTTCTCTGTTCCTCAGTCACCTGAACTGCAAAGTGGGGATTAAGACTGTGAGCCCCATGTGGGACAACCTTGTATCCCCCCAGCCTTTAGAACAGTGCTTGGCACATAGTAAGCGCTTAACAAATGCCATTATTATTATTATTAGTAGTAGTAGTACAGTGCTCTGCACACAGTAAGCACTCTGTAAGTTACATTTTATTGTTTGATTCACACCCACTCCACTTTCCTAGTTCTGATGAGCATCTTTTGTGTGGGGAGAATGAAGGTTAGGTGGATATTTGCAGAGAACGAGGGGCAGAGTATGGTCAATTGTTTTCAGGTGCAGAGTTCCCCATCCATTATTGACCTGGCACTGGATACTTTTATGTCCACTATCTATTTTAGTTCCTGTCTCCCCCAACTGCATTGTAGTCTCCTGAGGGCAGGGACCATATCTACCAACTCTGCTGTATTGTACTCTAGTTTATTGTGGAGAGCATCATGGTGTAACGGCAAGAGAACAGGCCTGGGAATCAGTAGGTCATGAGTTCCAATCCCAGCTTGGCCACTTGTCTGCTGTGTGACCTTGGGCAAGCCACTTCACTTTTCTGGGCCTCAGGTACCTCATCTGTAAAATGGGGATTGAATCTGTGGGGCAGAAACTGTGTGCAACCCAATTTGCTTGTATTCACTCCAGCATTTAGTACAGTACATGGTACATAGTAAGCACTTAACAGATACCACAATTGTTATTACTCTCCCAAGGGCTTAATGCAGTGCTCTGCACAGAATAAACTCTCAATAAATACCATGATTATGTCTTTCTAGAATTGTTCACGAAGTGTTCCTGCCACCAAATACGGCAGCCCAAAACATGATGCCATAGTCCAGGACCTAGAAGACAAATGGAAGGATTTTGGGGAAAGTGTGGGATTCAGGAAAAATGCTCTGGACTTGCACAAAATTGGCATACCTCCTCTGCAAAAGGCACATGACATCATTATCCTGTCGTGTGAGGTGGCTGATGTAATATGTGTGTTACTGAAAGCCTCGTGTCAAGATTTCTCCAAGGCTGTCAGTGTCTCCCCAGCCGCGTTTGAGAGAGGCACCAATGAGCGGGGAAGGGGGGAAGAGGGATATTTCAGGAAAATGTGGAGATTGGTGGGGTCCAGTTCCCAAACAAGGTTGAAAGCCTCTACTTAATATTATACTTGCCAATATATGTAAAGTTTTTACAAATAAATAAGTAAAGGTCCACTCCTTTGAAATCACATTGGCTTACCGCCACCAAACAGCCAATAACAATTACACTCTGGCCGATTCTAGTCATGACTCATCTCACTATTGAGGACATCCTCATCAGCAATTAAACTTCCATTTTGTTCAACGTAAGCATTTATGTTCTCGTCAACACCTTAAATTCAGACATGTCACATGAAGGACAGCTCCGCACAAGGTAACTACTTCAGACTTTTCCTTTTTTTAAAAAAAATCAGACACTCCCAGAGGAAATACTATTTTGGCCCAAACCTATCCATTGCAAAATAAGCCTTCTTTGAAAAATATCTTGGGGATAATTTTCCTAGGATGAAAATTGAATGTCTGATATTTCATCAGGAGGCCAGCAGGGACACGTAAATGTAAGCCTATCAATGGGTCTGGAATAATGAAGCAATGCACCATTAAAGACAGGAGAATAGACGGCATGGGGGCTGATGGGGAATGTATTCTCTCTTCTCTCTCTCTCTTCCCCTTCTCTCTCCCTCCCTCCTTACGATTCTCTCTGAAAATCTTCCATAATTATCTTCCTAAAGGAGAGTTATTCTTATCCCCACACCCATCCATGTAACACCCTGAGGCTCACCTCACCCCTCCTCCAAAAGAATTAAGATCATGAGGGTCTTCAAGCAGTTGAAAGGAAGAGGTATATAAACACCCCCCCTGTAGTGGAGAAGGTACAGAGATGTGTAGGTACGGAATGTGAAGAGGGGAACGAGGCAATGAGGGACATGCTGGCAAAGGAACAGCCTTGGAAGATAGGAAAAGGTAGCAAATGAATAGAGGTAGAATGGTGTGTAATTGCTTCCACCACCAAAACATCTGTAGGGAACATCTTTGCTGTCTTATTAAAGGAACACCAAAATCAAAGTTTTCTGACAAATAAAAATGCTGTCCTTTCAATGTATAGTCTTCAGTCATCACCCTTGATGGATTTTTAAACTAATCTTTATCTAAAAGTGTTCCTCTTCTTTATACCTAAAGCTTTATTTACACCAGGGAAATGGTAATATCAATTTTTATGATTTTACAGGTCAGATCAACAGCCTATGTTACAACATGCCCGCTCACGTGACTTTCTCCTTGGCAACCTGTCTGAACAGAAATTCAGAAGTTTTTCTTTTAATCCTATGGTTTACCCAAAGTGAAAAAGCAAGGCTCTTTAGACTCTAAAACCAGAAAGAAGTAGACCCATTTGATTATTTGATTTTACTCTGCTTTTATATTAAAATTATAAGTTTATACCCTAAGCTACAAATTGTCATAACACTTCCACCATTCAGATAGAATTTAATATTGAGAGACGTGACCTGTATTTACATAGGTACTTCTGCTCCTTAAATCATTATGTAAGTTATTACTATGCGCTCTCAATGGAAGTATGTATATCAGGAGGGATATTAATGGTAAAGTCTACATTTTGATCTTCCATTACATTGGTTAATTTTATCTTAACTAGCACTGTCATTATATTTGTTAATGTAAAGACATTAGACATTTTCAATAAATAATTTCACTTTAATGGTAAAGTAATAATTTAGACAGATACAGTGCGCACATTTGCAAAAAAAAATATATATATATATGCAAGCCGGTTTTCAAGCTAGAGGAACAATAAATCAATAGAAAATACATCATCCAGTTAAGTCCGATGACACCAAATACTTATTATTAGGGCTTTACAAAGACTACAAAACTTTTCAGATGATTTTTTTTTCACTGTTTCTGTCTATTTACATGATATGTTACATCAAAAATGTACAAAATATAAAATGTATACAGACAAATGTTTCACGAAGAATTTAAAGTTGTAAACTAGATGGACGCACTGAGATGCACTGCAGGAAGTTCTGTATATGTTAATGCTTCGATCGTGTTTGTGTGTGTCTCCAAAATGGCAGGAAAAGGTTTGAAGATCTCTTTAGACAACGTATTGTGCAAGGGCGACATCTCTCAGCCTGCTACGTGTGTGGATGTTTTGCGATAGAAACTCATTTACCCTGGGGGGCCCTCAAGTCTGCTTGACAACGTTCTCCGTGCCTAAGTACAGTTAGGCCGAAAGCACCGTGTTGGATCCTTGGGAGTTAGTGCCACTGAAATTTGCGGTGATTTCTTTGTTCTTGTTTTGTAGCAAATCACCACCCAGGTGGGCACAAAAGGTAGCACCAATTGCACACCCTGAAGAGAATAAGTGCGTGTCTATACGATATCTGAGCCCTTGGATTATTTGTTTGCAATTAGGTATATCTGTTGTGGTGGTAACAGTTCCAATTACTTTGCTCTCTCTCTCTCTCTCTCTCTCTTTTTTCAGGCACTGTGATTTTAGCCTGCCATTACCGAGGCAACCTGAAAGCAATTTCAATTTCTGCAAATGTACTGGCTTCACATAAGGATTTGGAAACATGCTCTCTCTAGCATTGATAACTCCTGCATAGTCATTACAACCGTAAATACAGGACAAACACACCAGGTAAAAACAACTTTAAGGTCTGCATTCTGTATTTGTTTGCAACATACAGGAAATCTCAGCAAGTGAAACATCTCAACACCAAGAGGATAAAATACATTTTTGTTGTTTGTTTCGATTTGTGCAAGGCTTTGTATTTACAACACCCACCCAGTAGACTGTGCAAAACTAACCCTCTTTTACAGTATAAACTTTTCCTCCTCCACAGTGGACATCACTGCTTCAGTGTTCTTTAATGCTGAATTTCTCATGTACAACAATAGCAATCAAAACCACATGCGTAAAATTATAAAGAAAAAAGAAAGGAAAGGGGAGAGAAAATAAAATGTTTGTGCTCATGCTGCATCAAGTGCTTCCAGCTCTGTTCGACGAGATTTCCCATCCTTCAAAAACTCCCTTCCATGGGACTTGGCTGGACCTTTCTCTGTCTGCCTCGCCTTTCAGCGGTGGTGACAGTGAACTTCCAAGTTAACTTTATTCATGAGGACGGGCAGAGCAATCTATTCGCAAGATAAAAAATACTGATTTTTTTTCCCCATCCATTTACTTAAAAAATCATGATATACAGATATGAGGCTATTGTGTCCATTGACGTGTCTCGTTATAAATGAAAAGACAGTTCAAATTTACCAGTGGTTCGGGCATGAAGCCAACTGTAAAACTGGTCTTGAAATCTGTTTTAAGGCAGTGAGACAGCACCATAGAAAATGTTCTTTCTTTCACTGAAAAGGCTCAAACACACGAAGCCCTAGAAAGCCTTTTGTCAGTGTTCACTAATAATTGGTATAAAACGGTTGTTCAGGAGTGGGCTGGTTGTTAAAAAAGACCATTGCGGTAAAAACAACTTTATAAAACCTGTAACCTGTCTGCTAAAAAGTTGGTGGAACACATCACTGTGAACATGGCAGTTAAGGATGATATTGGCACTTATCTAGCATCTCACAGTAGTGTTTTCTGGCGATTGCACAATAAATACTGCTTGTGCTTATGGAGGACTATTCTTTCTGATTCATTGGGGAATGGTCAGTAGCTAACAGCACAAACACTCCTGGATCATGTGGCCAGCACCATTGGGCATGATGGACATTAGGGGAGGCATAGAAGATCAAGGAGCTGCATCCCTAATGCAGAAACCCCGGCATAAACAAAAGGAGAGAAGAAAAACAAAATATAAGAGAACCAAACTAAAGGTTTGCACTGTAAACTTTTAAAGAGAAATAAAATTCCAGTTTGGTTTACCCATGTGCAATCTGCTTAGTCGCCCTTTGCCTTGGGCCCTTTCCAGTTATACCGGAGCCTCGCGTGACTCCACTGATTCTGAAACACCTGGAAATAAAACTAATTCAAGCTTTCCACTTCAATTTAGCATCTTGGCTTTTCAGAGTTAAATCTCCTGTCTCATTGCAGCACACCATTCGTGGTCAGAGACCTCAGCGAACAGCTTTAATACTGGCAGTGGTTGAGTGGAAATGGATTTTTTTCGGTTTTTATTTTTTATTTTTTGCTCTAATCCTCTAACTTTATCCCCTCTAGAGAGTTGACTCAAGAGATGAATCCAAAATGTCATCGTGGTGACTGGTGCTATCACTGTCACAGCTTTGTGCACTCGAGTAATTGGCCGCTTCTTGAAGTTTCATTAGCATATTCATCTGAAAAAGAAGAAGAAGGAAAAAAATCTAGGTAGGCCATGTCATTTTTCATAAGACAGCTTCCTAAAGAGAAAGAGGAGTTCTAATCTAGACTGTGAGCCCACTGTTGGGTAGGGACCGTCTCTATATGTTGCCAACTTGTACTTCCCAAGCACTTTGTACAGTGCTCGGCACACAGTAAGCGATCAATAAATACGATTGAACGAATGAATGAATCACCGCTTCCAAACCTTTCAAGACGGAGAGGAAAACATTTTTGGGAGATCACATTGGCTAGCTCTCTGTTTCTCACCAGCCACGGCTCCAAGAAACCAAGGACTCATAAAGACAGGACAGGATTTCGGACAACTCTTTTATTCACGACATGAATGTCTGCTTTCCAGCCCAGACTGGGGGGAGAGGGGGGTGGAAACAGGCACCAGAGTCTTTTGGCTGAGGGAAGCAGAAAAGATTGAGTGCCCACATAGAGTCGTGAGTTTCGTACACATACAAGTGTGAGCCCACACGCTTGAGAAGAGGAGGAAATGTCTGGCCCCATCCAAAGGAAACTTCTGCCATTCAGCAGCTGAGTCAGTAAAGGGGGTAGGATGAACCTGGATGTGATGATGAGAAATGCGAAAAGGAAAGAGCTACTAGGGATTTATTCTGTTGTCGCTTTTAAATCTGTGGTTAAGAAGTGATGGGTATTATCACTGAAAGCAAAAGTCACCTCAAAAAGCATTAGCTGCCTTGATTTTTTGATGTGGTGTTTCTTGTGGGTGAGAGGTTATGTTTGTTTAGAGGAAAAAGGAAATATATTTAAAACCGTGCCAGAAAAACAGCTTTTCATATCTATGAAATGCACCATAATGTTTAGCTGTACCGTTTTAGATGTATTGTTTTAATATTCTGCTTTGGGGATGAAACTGTGGTTTCAACTTCTCAGAGGAGTCTGAAATGTTACTTAAATGTATACTTTGGAGAAAGGGCATTGTCAAGGAGCAGACACATTTAGAAAGCTTCTGGTCAAATTGACGTAGGTATTCATGGCAATAATCGGTCTATTGTTGAGTAGAAATCAAGAACACCAAGCTGTTGTGGAAGAAATCAAGCTTCTTTGACCATACAGGCAAAAGGCATTATCTATCAGGATTCTTAAGCACCTGATAGCTAGGCCATTATAAGCCACTTGGAGGAATTTTAGAGCCATTCTCCCCCCACTAAAAAAATGAAATTAAAAAAATAAAAAGCTCAAAACAGGTTAAGGAAATAGGAAAACAAGAAGGGCAATATGTTAATCACTCGTATTTATTGAGTACCTTACTGAGCACTATACTAAGCAGCAGAAGAAAAAGACATGGTCCCTACCCTCCAGGGGCTTATAATCAAATTACCATTTTAACATGCCTGACTATTGGAAATTAGCTAATAGTTTCAAACTCGGTCAGAGTAGATCAACTGTTTCCACATCTGGACAAAGTAACTATATGAGAAAGGTCTAACATACCATCCTTTTTTTCCAACTAACCTAGAGGGTTCTAATCCTGTCTTTGCCATTTGCCTGATGCATACCCTCGGGCAAGGCACACAATTTCTGGTTGCCTCCATTCCCTAATCTGCTCTCCTACTTAGACTGTGGGACAGGGACTGCTTCAGTTATTACTTTGAATTTATCCCAGTGCTTTGTACAGTGCCTGGCCTATAGTAAGTGCTTAGCAAACATTCTTCTTCTTCTTCTTATCATTATTATTATTAATGATAATATTAAAAAGGCTAGGGATAAAGTCCTTTGTCACTTCTATTTTAAGGGAGAAAAAGAGCACCTTTGAGTCAGAACGATTCACAGATTGTTAAAATCGCTTAAATATGATTATATTTAGAATAATGAAGGTCATATTTTCAAATGTTGTGACGCTGATGACAGACATTCTCTAGAGAAATGTTTAATGAGCTCCAAGCAGTATTTTTATTCCTAGACACACACACACACACACACACACACAAATATATTTACTTGTTCATTTTCTCCTGGATGGGGAAAAAAGATGAAGAGTAAAGGATAGGGTTTTCTGATTTCAACAACGAGAATACAGGACACTAATTTGAGTCCAGCTATATCTACCCTCCACTCCTGCAGGAGGGTTACGGATTAGTAAGTAAGTAAGCACTTAATAAATGCCATTATTATTATTATTATTATTATTATTATTATTATTATTATGCAACTTGGTTATCAAGGTGGGGAATGTTGGTCTTTCAGAGAAAAAGGGACAAGGAATGAAATAATCACCATTCCTGAGCCTACAAAACATTTGGGAAATTGTGTAAAGGATCAAACGAGCTATATTGACAATAGGACTGCGAGACTTTCATTCAAATTAAAAACATAGGTCTAGATTGGCTGTCACAGAATGAAAGTTTTTCACCTTCATTCTGGGTCATTTTTTCTACTTTTAATTGGGCTAAAAAATGCTTAGGACCATTTTACATGAAAGATGTCAGTATAAATAGTGAGAAATAAATATTCCCTGAAGCATTTTTGACCCACAAGGATTCCTAATTGGTCTAAAAACTTCCCTGGCTGACTACCACTGATAGTTACATTTCTTTCAAGATGTATTCAATGAAAAACAAAATAATTACTAAACATAAACTACCAATATATTCCTGTTATTCCATTCAAGAAGAGATTTTTGATTCTCACATCACTTTCCTTCTTAGTTAGAAAACTTTAATGGAATTGATGTGTATACCTGCATTAATGGCAATAATTAAGAAACAGCATGGCCTAGTGGATGGGACACAGGCCTGAGAGTAAGAAGGACCTAGGTTCTAATCCTGACTCTCCCACCGGTTTGCTATGTGACCTTGGACAAGCCACTTAATTCTCTGCCTCAATTACCTCATATGTAAAATGGAGGTTAAGACTGTGATCCCTGTGTGGGACATGGATTGTGTCCAAGTTGATTATCTTGTATCTACCACAATACTTATTATAATGCCTGGCACATTGTTAGCACTTCACAAATACCATAAAAAGGTGGGTTTTTTTTTTTACATAATTGGACTTTAAAGTCCTTTATTAAATTATTAACTCATGAAACATTCCGTGTGGCAAATGAAAGAATCACTTCACTTATTTTCTAAATTTCCTTTCCAATCTCCCCCTCAGTTTGGATACACACAGCTGTACTTTCTCTTAAGAGTTTATCCTTCAACTGCTAGTACTTTTCACGTAGATTTCTCTCCATTTCCTTTCTTTGTTCTTTCTCCTTAGGCTGAGTCTCAACTTTCAAAGTACAGTGGAAAACTGAAGTAATTGACCATCAATTCTGCTTCGCTCTGAATGACCAAGTTACTAATTAGGGCTTACTATGTGCCAAGCACTGTACTAAGTTCCGGGGTAGGTACAAGTTAATCAGATTGGACACAATTTCCGTCCTGCATGGTCTAAGGGGCAGGGACAACAGATGAAGAAATTGAGGTCCAGAGAAGTGACTTGCTGAAGGTCAAACAGCAGGAAAATTGTGAAGCCAAATTAGAACCCAGGTTCCCTGACTGCCATGTCCGTGCTCTTTCCACTAAATTCAAAGGCTCTTCAGAGACCTGAATTATTCAGATAATTGTCTCGGTTATCCTGCTTCACCTTGCTTGTAAAGAAAATAAGAAAGGCTGGGTGTTTTCTCCAAAAACATAATCTTTGAATATCTCTCAGTAGGAGATGTATGTTTCCTATATCAGAGCTTGCCCAGGGGAATGCCAAGCACTAGGAATTCTGGGACTTCTCTGAGAAATTTGGATTGTACAGTGTCAGCTTTTTTGTCCCCAGGGTTGGGTACAATTTTAGAGGCCAGAGTTGAAAAGATTAGGGGCCACAGTGGATGAGAGGGGAAATGGGGAACTGGAGAGTTGGTATATCAAGCAGAAATTCCTCCCCTTTAGCTTCAAGGCTCTCACCTACCTATTTCTGTCTTATACGTTGCCTCATTTCACCTGCTCCTTGTGAGCTCTCACTCTTCACAACAAAACTTTCTTTTTGACATGTCCTGAAATTGAGTCTTACATAGAACCACACACTCACATTGTTCCCTTTGCCTGGAACTGTTTTCTCCTTCAAATCTAACACCACAATCCGCCCTCTAGACTGTAAGCTCATTATGGGCAGAGAATATGTCCATTATTGTTATATTGTGTTCTCCCAAGCACTTAGAACAGTGCTCTGCACATAGTAAGTGCTCAATTAATATGACTGACTGACTCCCCAGCTTTAAAACTACCCTAAGATCTCTCCTCCTCCAAGAAGCCTTCCCTGATTGTCACATCGATTATATCACAACAGCCCAACAACCCCTCATCACATATATTTGCCCTTATCCTCAGAATTTTTCTAAATATATATTCAAATATTTATTCAACTATTTCATAGAAGCAGCATAGCCTCTAGAGGACAGAGGAAAGGCCCGGGAGTCAGAGGACCTGGCTTCTAATTCCAACTCTTCCAAGTCGCGATTAAGTCACTGAATTTCTCTGTGCCTCAGTTCCCTCTTCTGCAAAATGGTGATTCAAAACCTGTCGCCCACCTTCTGAAACTTTGAGCCCCAATGTGCGACGTAAATATTTTGTACCTATCCCAGCGCTTAGTACAATGCTTGACATATAGTAAGCGCTTAATGGAGAAAGCAGAAAGTGGGGTAGAGAGAGAGAGAGAGAAGGTGGATGCTGTGGGGAGAGGGAGAAACATGAAAGAGGGAAAAAGGAAGTCATGGAAAAGAAGAATGGAGATGAGGGAAAGAAGAAGGCAGAAAATAGAAGAAACAATCTGGAAAAAGACTTCGGGGGAATAGGGCAAGAGAAAGGGAAGAGGTGAGAAAAGCAAAGAGGCATAATACTGGCATCTCCTTGGGCTCTGAGGGTGTCGAGAATGAAAGCTGCAGCCTTGCCCTGCACTGAGAAGGAACCAGAAAAATTGCACTTATTCTTGGCTCCACTGTAGGCCCTTTACAACTTTAGAGCCATCTGCCATGCAGCGTGGCTTAGTGGCTAGGGCATGGGCCTGGGTGTCAGCAGGACCTGGGTTCTAATCCTGGATCCACTACATGTCTGCTGTGTGGCTTTGGACATGTCAGTTAACTTCTCTGGGCTTCTGTTACCTCATCTGTAAAATGGGAATTAAGAGGTGAGTCCCATGTGGACAGGGACTGCATCCAACCTGATTAATTTGTATCTACCCCAGTGCATAGTACAGTGCTTGACACATAATAAGCACTTAAGAAGTACTGTTATTATTATTATTATTATTATTATTAATAATAAACAGGTTAGGAAGAACATCGATTCTTTTGAAATGTGGCATTGGAGAAAGTTTTTGTGGATACCGTGGACTGTCCAAAAAACAAATGGATTTTAGAGCAAATTAAGCCAAAGTGGTCTTTGGAAGGCCAAATAACTTGACTTAGTTTAATAATAATAATAATAATGGCATTTGTTAAGCGCTTACTATGTGCAAAGCACTGTTCTAGGCACTGGTTTAGCGTATTTTGTACACATAACAATAATAATAATGACAATAATAATAAAAATGGTATTTGTTAAGTGCTTACTATGCACAAAGCAGTGTTCTAAGCACTGGGGTAGATACAAGGTAATCAGGTTGTCCCACATGGGGCTCACAGTCTTAATCCCCATTTTTCAGATGAGGTAATTGAAGAACAGAGAAGTGAAATGGCTTGCCCAAGGTCACACAGCAGATGAGTTGCAGAGATGGGATTAGAACCCAAGTCCTCTGACCTCCAAACCCTGGCTCTTTCCACTAAGCCACACTGCAGGAGGACTAATTCTCTGGAGAAGACATTAATGCTAGGAAAAGTCCAGAGAAAATGCAGAAGAGGCAGACCAGCAGCTCGATGGATAGAGACCATAACAACGATAATGGAAGAACCTTTACAAAGGTTGCGGATTATGGCAGAGGACAGGACGTTCTGGGGAAAGTGTATCCAAGGACTCTATGAATTAATCCATCCTCTCCATCCAAACCGCTACCCTGCTTGTTCAAGCTCTCATCCTATCCCATTGAATTACTGTATCAGCCTCCTCTCCGATCTCCCATCCTCGTGTCTCTCCCCACTTCAATCCATACTTCACGCCGCTGCCCGGATTGTCTTTGTCCAGAAACGCTCTGGGCATGTTACTCCCCTCCTCCAAAATCTCCAGTGGCTACCTATCAACCTACGCATCAGGCAAAAACTCCTCACCCTGGGCTTCAAGGCTCTCCATCACCTCGCCCCCTCCTACCTCCCCTCCCTTCTCTCCTTCTACAACCCAGCCCACACCCTCCGCTCCTCTGCCATTAATCTCCTCACCGTGACTTGTTCTCACCTTTCCCGCCGTCGACCCCTGGCCCACGTCATCCCCCTGGCCTGGAATAACCTCCCTCCGCACACCCGCCAAGCTAGCTCTCTTCCTCTCTTCAAGGCCCTACGGAGAGCTCACCTCCTCCAGGAGGCCTTCCCAGACTGAGCCCCATCCTTCCTCTCCCCCTCTTCCCCCTCCCCATCCCCCCCGCCTTACCTCCTTCCCCTCCCCACAGCACCTGTATATATGTATATATGTTTGTACATATTTATTGCTGTATTTTATTTGTACATATTTATTCTATTTATTTTATTTTGTTAATATGTTTTGTTTTGTTCTCTGTCTCCCCCTTCTAGACTGTGAGCCCACTGTTGGGTAGGGACCGTCTCTGTATGTTGCCAACTTGTACTTCCCAAGCGCTTAGTACAGTGCTCTGCACACAGTAAGCGCTCAATAAATACAATTGAATGAATGAATGATAATAATAGTTATTATTATTATTATTATTATTAGTGTTATTATTATTATTATTGTTCCCAAAACCCTGTGTTTGGGGGCAGGAGCAGCATGACCTCCAATAATGAGAATAGGTCTGGGAGTCTGAGAACCTGGGTTCTAATCCCAGCTCTACCACTTTCCTTCCGTGTGACCTTGGGTAAGTCACTTTACTTCTCTGGGCCTTAGTTTCCTCATCTGTAAAATAAGGATTCAAAACCTGTTCTCTCCCCTCCTTAGACTGGTAGCCCCATGTGAGAAGGTGTCCCTGACCTGTTTATCTGGTAGCTATCCCAGTGCTTAGTGCAATCAATAAATCTTATTTACTGACCACATACTGCGTACAAAGCACTGTAACTAAGCTCTTAGGAGAGAACAATGCAATAGAATGAGAGTGCTTGGCACATACTAAACATTTAACCATTATCATTATTATTAGCATTACCATTATCATTATTATCTAGGCAGGGATTGTCACTATTGCTGCACTGTACTTCCCCAAGCACTTAGTACAGTGCTCTGCACACAGTAAGCGCTTAATATGACTGAATGAATTATCATGAGAAGCAGTTTGGCTTAGGGGATAGAGCGTGGTCTCGGAGTCAGACGGTCATGATGCTTTAATGCTGGCTCTGCCACTTGTCAGCTGTGTGACCTTGGGCAAGTCACTTCACTTCTCTGGGACTCAGTTACCTCATCTGTAAAATGGGGATTAAGACTGTGAGCCCCACGTGGGACAGGGACTCTGTCCAACCTGATTTGCTTGTAGCCACCCCAGCACTTAGAACAGTGCCTGGTACATAGTAAGTGCTTACAAATTATTATTATTGTTACCATTTGGATCCCTCACTCCCAGTGACTCCTCATTATCATTATTATTATTATTATTATTATTGTTATCATTTGGATCCCTCACTCCCAGTGACTCCTGTTCCCTGCCCCCTCCTCTCCTTCTCTGAGCTCCCAAGGCTCCCAGACCACCAGACTTTCAATGACCAAAGGTTCAAGTGACCCCTCCATTCCTGTTCAATATAGGATTAGGGAGGCTCAGTGCAGTTGATCAGCTAACACCACTGATTGATTGATTGACTGGATTAAAACTTGGCCAAGACTCCAGAATTTCCCCTCATATTCTTAGAGGCAGCACAGTAAGACACACACAAAGGCCCGGCAAATAAAGTAGTTTCTTACCAAGGGGTCCCCGTCTGACTCAGTCTGCGGAACGTGCTTTGATGTCGTTCCTTCCTTAGCCGACGTGTAGCCTTCGTACCCGACGTCTTCCGGTCTTAACTGAAGTAAAGGTGGGCACTCGGACTGCTGAGTGGCCGAGCTCCATGGGTAAGTATCAACGACCCACTTCGAGGGATCTTCCCAGGGTGCCCGTTTCCCGTACATCTGCAACGGTGGACAGACAATTTCATTACCCAGAAAGCTCCGACTGCAACTTGCGGTGTTGTACTGCGGTTTGAGGGAGAACACAGTTACAACTGTGTCCAACGTGAGCCGAAGTCTCTCTGGGCTCATCCCGGCAACCTCTCCTGACGGTGGTCCCTCTGTGGATATCAGGAAAGCAGGAGGGCATCTAGCTTTACTAAGGCCTCCCACGTGCTAGTCTGGGGGCTTCTACCAGTTCATTTTGGGAGTTAGGGTTGGGGATGTCCATCCAAAGACTTCCAGGGCCTTTACCATCATCATCATCATCATCAATCGTATTTATTGAGCGCTTACTATGTGCAGAGCACTGTACTAAGCGCTTGGGAAGTACAAATTGGCAACATATAGAGAGAGTTCCTACCCAACAGTGGGCTCACAGTCTAAAAGGGGAAGACAGAGAACAAAACCAAACCTACTAACAAAATAAAATAAATGGAATAGATATGTACAAGTAAAATAAATAAATAAATAGAGTAATAAATATGTACAAACATATATACATATATACAGGTGCTGTGGGGAAGGGAAGGAGGTAAGAAGGGGGGATGGAGAGGGGGACGAGGGGGAGAGGAAGGAAGGGGCTCAGTATGGGAATGCTCTCCCTTGCTTGGCAAGGCAAGAGAAAGTACTGGGAGGGTCTGAGTCAGACATGTGACTTCCCACAGACTCCCCAGTAGCATTATTTCTTTATTTATTTTGTTTTTTTATATTTTATCTATTTATTTTATTTTGTTAGTATGTTTGGTTTTGTTCTCTGTCTCCCCCTTTTAGACTGTGAGCCCACTGTTGGGTAGGGACTGTATATGTTGCCAATTTGTACTTCCCAAGCGCTTAGTACAGTGTTCTGCACATAGTAAGCTCTCAATAAGTACGATTGATGATGATGATGATTTTTGCATAACGCCATCTTGGCTGTGCTCACGGGAAGACCTGGATATGTTTTTTTTTTAAAATGGTATCTGTTAAGAGCTTACTACGTGTCAAGCACTGTACTAACCTTTAGAGTAGATACAATCTAATCAGGCTGGGCAAAGTCCATGTCCCAAATGGGGCTCACAGTCTTTATCCCCATTTTACAGATGAGGTAACTGAGGCATAGGGAAGCAAACTGACTTGTCCAAGGTCACGCAGCAAGACAAGTGGCAGATTCGGGATTAGAATCCAGGTCCTTCTGAGGTCCAGGCCCTTGCTCTAATCACTAGGTGAAGCTGCTTCTCAACACCCAGAATAACCAGAAGGGAGTGGGTAAGTTCTAAGGACTCTTAGAAGGCAATTAAGAGTTGCCACACTGGGTACTGCCTTGTGTAAATGGTCACTACGTTTCCTGGTAGCTTGGAGGAGAAGAAAATGCTGGATACACTTGGATCTTTGGCATGTTTTTTTTTCCCCGAGGGCATGTTATGGTGCCAGGGGAGGAGGAATAATTAGAGTTCCTAAACACCTGCCTTGGAACATGAGGGTACTTTTTGATTCCAGCAAGTGAAATCATTTATCTCAGCGTAAAACGCACACACGCATACACACACACACTCTCTCTCTCCCTCTCTCACACACACATACACATGCACTCACTCTCTTAAGCAAGGAATTAACTTTAGAAAGCAAGGCTTGCTAATACATAATGCGGAACATTTGGGGAAGAAGACAGACACTCTAAGGAAGCTGTTTTAAAGACAGACCAGGCACTGGTAATAAATTCAATTTAAATCTCATTAATTTTAGCCAGCTTGCCAATGAGGAGATAACAGAGAATAGTCTAGGGTTTAGGAAGCTCTATCAGATGAAAAACAGATGTTTCCAAACCTCTTGCAAATGCACCTGAAAAAAAGATTAACTTGGCTTCTTTCGCTGTCATTCCACTTAATGAGTTGAATTTTCTCTGAGAATAGGAGACTTCACTAGGAACTAGTCTTTCATGCTATTTTTTTTTAAATGGAATTTGTTAAGTGCTTACTATGAGCCAGTGACTGTACAAAGTGCAGGGGTAGATACAAGATATTAGGGTTGGACACGGTCTCTGTTCCACATAGGAACCCCATTTTATAGGTGAGGTAACTGATGGACAGACCATTTAAGAGACTTCCCCAAGCTCACATGGTAGCCAAGTTGGAGACACTGCACTTAGTCACTCCCTTGGTGACCTCATTCGCTCCTACGGCTTCAACTATCATCTCTACGCTGATGACACCCAAATCTACATCTCTGCCCCTGCTCTCTCCCCTTCCCTCCAGGCTCGCATCTCCTCCTGCCTTCAGGACATCTCCATCTGGATGTCTGCTCGCCACCTAAAACTCAACATGTCCAAGACTGAACTCCTTGTCTTCCCTCCCAAACCCTGCCCTCTCCCTGACTTTCCCATCACTGTTGACAGCACTACCATCCTTCCCGTCTCACAAGCCCGCAAACTTGGTGTCATCCTCGACTCTGCTCTCTCATTCACCCCTCTCATCCAATCCGTCACCAAAACCTGCCAGTCTCACCTCTGCAACATTGCCAAGATCTGCCCTTTCCTCTCCATCAAAACCGCTACCCTGCTCATTCAAGCTCTCATCTTATCCCGTCTAGATTACTGTATCAGCCTCCTCTCCGATCCCCCATCCTCCTGTCTCTCCCCATTACAATCCATACTTCACGCCGCTGCCCGGATTGTCTTTGTCCAGAAACGCTCTGGGCATGTTACTCCCCTCCTCAAAAATCTCCAGTGGCTACCAATCAACCTACACATCAGTCAAAAACTCGTCACCCTCGGCTTCAAGGCTCTCCATCACCTCGCCCCCTCCTACCTCACTTCCCTTCTCTCCTTCTACAACCCAGCCCGCACCCTCTGCTCCTCTGCCGCTAATCTCCTCACCGTGCCTCGTTCTCGCCTGTCCCGCCGTCGACCCCTGGCCCACGTCATCCCCTTGGCCTGGAATGCCCTCCCTCTGCACATCCACCAAGCTAGCTCCCTTCCTCCTTTCAAGGCCCTACTGAGAGCTCACCTCCTCCAGGAGGCCTTCCCAGACTGAGCTCCCTCCTTCCTCTCTCCCTCCTCCCCCTCCCCATCCCCCCCGCCTTACCTCCTTCCCCTCCACACAGCACCTGTATATATGTATGTACATATTTATTACTCTATTTGTACATATTTATTGTATTTATTTTATTTTGTTAATATGTTTTGTTTTGTTCTCTGTCTCCCCCTTCTAGACTGTGAGCCCACTGTTGGGTAGGGACCGTCTCTATAAGTTGCCAACTTGTACTTCCCAAGTGCTTAATACAGTGCTCTGCACACAGTAAGCGCTCAATAAATATGATTGAATGAATGAATGAATGAATACCATAACAATAAAATGGCAGAGATGAGATTAGAACTCAGAACCTCTGACTCCAAATCCCATGCTCTTTCCACTAAGCCATCCTGCTTCTCACTTCAGATTGACTTCCTAGCTATCAATTAATCAATTAATGGTATTTATTGAGTGCTTACTGTGTACAGAGCACTATATCAAGCACTTATAAGTTCATTCATTCAATCATATTTATTGAGTACTTACTATGTGCAGAGCACTGTACTAAGATTTTGGAAAGAACAATTCATCAACAAAGAGACACTATCCCTGTCCACAATGGGCTTCACTGTGGGCAGGAAATGTGTCTACCAACCCTGCTAAATTTACTCTCCTAAGTGCTTAATAAGTGCTCTGCACACTGTTAAGTGCTCAATAAATACTACTGACTGATTGGAAAAGTACAATACAACAGAGTTGGGAGACATGATCCCTGCCCTCAAGGAGTTTATAGGTTTTGACAGCCACAAGGTGCCATGCAGTGCCATTTATTATTATTATTATCATCATTATTATTATTATGGTTTTGTTAAGTGCTTACTCTGTGCCAGGAACTGTACTAAGCACTAGAGTAGATACAAGCAAATCAGGGCTCATGGTCTTATACCCCATTTCATAGATGAGGCACAGAGAAGTGAAGTGTCTTGCTAAAGTCACACAGCAGAAAAGCGCTATCACAAAATAACCCAGAAGACGCTGCTTCAGTAGCTTCTGCGGTCTGCACTAGCTATCTAAACCAGCTATACCTACTACTATTATCATTATTGTTGTTTTTATCGTCAGTATTATTATCAATTTAATTTATTAAGTGCTTACTAGTGTCAAGCACTGCCCTAAGCGCTACCCAAGTCAATCGGTTTGGACACAATCCCTGCTCCTATTATACAAATAGGAGAAGTAGGGAGCCGACTGGGAAGGGATAGTCCTACGCTATGGGATCTGAGAACAGGTTTCAGCTTCTGCCATTAAGCTGCACATATATACATATCTGTAATTTATTTATATTAATATCTATCTCCCCCTCTAGATTCTAAACTCACTGTGGGCAAGAAACGTGTCTGCTTGTTGTACTGTGCAACGATGCTTAGTACAGTGCTCTGCACACAGTAAGCACTCAATAAATATGACTGACTGGCTGACTGTATGTAGGTATATTAATGTCTGTCTCCTCTTCTGGACTGTAAGCTTCTTGTGGGCAGGGATGCAACTGGTTATTGTTATAGTGTACTCTCCCAAGCACTTAGCACAGTGCTCTGCACCAGTAAGCATTCAGTAAATATGACTAAATGAATGAATGACAGCACTGCAGACGGTGCTTCAGGAGCAACTAGTGGCCTGGCCTGACCCAATCTAGCCTTTGATTTAGCAGCCCCAGAGCCTAGTGCATTATGTGATGTGGAATTTATGAGCTTAGTGTCGTAAAGCCGGATCCAATGTTGTAAACTTGAAAATATTTAGGGCATAAATTCAGAGATACTGTCCATGCCACTTGTCATAACTCTGACAGTAGTAAGTTGAGGATTGTATGCACCATTTTTCAAAGATTCCAGGTCAGGTTTTTCACCTGGAGCAAGGTCAGCTAAGCATTACTATTCAGACTGAAAAAAATAGCAGAATGGTTATATTGAGAATAGTGGCAGACTTATGAATCCTAAAGAGAGTGCTTGAAGAATGAACACTTTAATGCTATTTGGGGGTCAGATAAAAAGGCCAATCAACTCAGCACTCACTCTTATCTTAGGAACACTGCATGAGAGTTTAGCTCTTTGTCAGCCGACCTAATGATTAGGAAGGCGCTATCTTAATTAAGAACCTTAACTGCTCTCTCTAATCTCTAACTTGCCTTCTAGTAACCAGTCATTCATCTTCCAATCGTGGATTGCATCAAACCCAATTGAAACTAGAGACAGTTTTGTCCTGCACAATTGTCTGGGATACCAAACTCCATTTGCTTGGCATCTTCTGTGTACCTTTTTTGTTTTTGTTGTTTGTATTTGGTAAGCACTTACTATGTGCCAGGCACTGTAATAAGTGCTGGGGCATATACAAGCTAATTGGGTTGGATGCAGTTCATATCCAACATGGGGCTCAAAGTCTTATTCCCCATTTTACAGGAACAGAGAAGTAAAGTGACTTGCCCAAAGTCATACAGCATGTAAGTGGCAGAGCCAGAATTGGAATCCAGGTCCTTCTGACTCCGAGGCTCATGCTCTATCCAGGAGGATGCTGCTTCTCAAGCTTTGCTGTGAAATTTGTTGAACTGCAGTTCTGGCTTGGCCTCATCCACATCCTTTATGATTCTGTAGATGTACCTTCTCAGCCTTTTTCTTTCCACATAAATTCACATTAATGTTTGTCTCCCCCTCTAGACTGTAAGCTTATGATGAACAGGGAACATGTCTGCTAATTCTGTTTCATTATACCCTCCCAAGCGCTTAGTACAGTGCTCTGCACATAATAAGCACTCGATAAATACGATCGATTGATTGAGTCCAGACCTTCCAGAGCTTAGAATGGTGCTTGGCACGTAGTAAATGCTTAACAAATACCATCATTATTATTACTATTGTAGTCTGGAAAGAGTCATGGTTCAGAGGTAGACTCCAGAAATTGGAAAACAGCAGGTAGATGAAAAAAATCCAAATAAGGGCAAGGGTGTTATTTGAGAAAGTATAAGTAACGTTAAAGATGTTCACTGTGATCTCAAGATAAATCACAAATGTATGCAGTGGCATTTGGAGATAGGAATTTAAAAATACATCTTTCCTTCAACTATTTTATTTTAGGAACTGTCTTCGAGGAGCCCCTAACACTTTCTTGTCTTCTATTTTTTTGAACAACCAAGAACATTTCATTTACAAGGATACTTTAGCATTCTGTTTTTCAAGTGTCTCATAGATAAAGGGACTCTATTTCCAGATTGTAAAGAGGCATAGGTTATGATTTCTAATTGATGGGGCCAAAAATAATAGGAAAAGACAGGGAGGAAAACAGCAAGGCACACAAGAGTGAGGGAATTTAGAAAGAGATGAGTGTGAGAGGGAGGGAGAAAGAGAGACACAAAGAGAGAAAGAAAGATACACAGAGGGAGAGATGAATGGGAATTTCACACACATACACACACACACACACACACAAACATAGCCATACACACTCATCAATCAATCAATTGTATTTATTGAGCGCTTACTGTGTGCAGAGCACTGTACTAAGTGCTTGGGAAGTACAAGTTGGCGACATATAGAGACAGTCCCTACGCAACAGTGGGCTCACAGTCTGGAAGGGGGAGACAGAGAACAAAACTAAACATATTAACAAAATAAAATAAATAGAATAGATATGTACAAGGAAGATAAATAGAGTAATAAATGTGTACAAACATATATACATATATACAGATGAGGAAGTTGGTTTTGTCCCACAGTTGTGTTCTCCCAAAACCCCGTGATAGGGAACACTAAAGCCAGCACTTAGAACAGTGCTTCGCACATAGTAAGCACTTAACAAATGCCATCATTATTATTGTTACTATTAAGGAGTATTTAATGATGTCCCTCACTGCTTGCACACATATTTTTGCACAATCCCATTCTGTAGCACCACTCATCACACACACACACACACACACACACACACACTCATCACCCACACACACCCACACACACCTACATGCATGCCCACAGAAAATCATAGTGCTTGAAAGTTAAGACTTTCATACCATCATCACTTCTGTAGTGGCTTAAGTGGCCCTCCTGGAGGTTTCATACTCCCTGGAGGTTTCGTCTTTTTTTCTCTGGCTCAGTTTTGTTCACGCTAAACTTACCAGGAAATGGGATATAGCTACAGGTATAACCTGTAATGACTGAGCCCCCTTTCCCAGACTGAGCCCCCTTTTTCCTCTCCTCCCCATCCTCCCACCCTACCTACTTCCCCTCCCCACAGCACTTGTATATATGTTTGTACAGATTTATTACTCTATTTATTTTACTTGTGTATATTTACTATTCTATTTATTTTGTTAATGATGTGCATCTAGCTTTACTTCTATTTATTCTGATGACTTGACACCTGTCCACATGTTTTGTCTTGTTGTCTGTCTCCCCCTTCTAGACTGTAAGCCCGTTGTTGGGTAGGGACCGTCTCTATATGTTGCCAACTTGTACTTCCCAAGTGCTTAGTACAGTGCTCTGCACACAGTAAGTGCACAATAAATATGACTGAATGAATGAAAGAATGAAAAGGACAGGGGGAGAGGAGGAAGAGGAGGATAAAGCAAAATGAAATGATAAAAAGGAGGGTAGATAGTATCACCTGACTCTTTTCCACATCCCTATTGTGACACTTTGTAACGGAGCTGTCCCCAATGCCACTGCCACAAACTGTCACAACTGACAACAGAGCATAAGGGAGTCTCAATGGCCAGTTTTCAAGTGGACTAATACGATGTGGCTGATGGCTTCAATTAAAGGCCAAATAGTCTACAGTCTATAATATTCCATCAACTTTCACAAAATGTGTTGTCAGAAATGACCACTTTGTTCCTAGATTTGCTGTAAAGTTCTGGTGAGAGTTCATTCATTCATTCAGTTATATTTATTGAGCGTTTAGTGTGTGCAGAGCCCTTTACTGACTGCTTGTACAATATAACAGTAAATACAATACAGCAATAAACCTTCCTGAGGGTTGCCTTCAGGAAGTTAAAAGCAGAGGCTTTGGGAACTGAGCCCGTAGTGTGTGTCTTGCCATCGAAACCAGGATGCCTAACAGGTGTAAGCATATGGAATTACTATCAAATAAAGACCCAAAATATCCATAGGTGTACCTGAAGCACAAATTAATTAAACTGACTTTTTTTTTCCCCATTATCACTAAGGAAGGAAACATCAAATGATTTCATACCTGAAGGCCCTCTCTCACTGCCTCCAGAAGATATGGTATCAAAGAATAGTTCCAGAGATCAGTGAACCATACTCTAGAGCCATCTACATCCATTGGGCAAGGAAGGAAAAGGCGGGGACCTAAGGAAAGAGAAAACATATTGATTAGCTATTGCAACAGCATTAAAGAAACAACAACCCGATTCATTTTGATGAAGTGAACAAGGTAGATGAAGGTTGACTAAATAATTTGAGAACATGTTTTATAGTATTTTCATAATCATTTTTTAATTTGAGTTCATCTTTCCAAGTTGCTTCATCCTCTAAATCACCCTCTTGGGTATGTGAAAACTTGAAAAAAATTAACTTGGTAAATGTAGCCTTAAGAATTTTAGCATTAAAATTGAAGATGGACTCAAAGTGAGTACCCATATCTGATGGGAAGCCACACTAGATTCATGTATAAGGTAAACTAGGGAATCTGAACATGGAAAAGGTAAAACAATAATAATAATAATAATAATGATAATAATGGTATCTGTTCAGTTCTTACTAAATGTCAAGCACAGTTCTAAGCGCTAGGGCAAATACAAGATAATCGGGTTAGATGCAGGCCCTCTACCACATGGAGCTCACAGAGTAAATGAGAGGGAGAGGGATTTAATCCCCATTTTACAGATAACTGAGGCACAGAGAAGTTAAGTGACTTGCCCGAGATCTTGCAGCAGACAAGTGGTGATGCATAATTTAATGATGTTAAAAAAGGGATGCAAACCTGTACTGGAACACAAATTCAAGAAAAAAGTAACCCTCAAAAGGCTTGCTTGAATGAATAGCTCACTTAATTGTTTTCATAAAATGTTCAAATACAGCACAGTTATCTGTGATAACTGAATGTAGTTTCTGGTTTAAGGAAAAACCCTCAAAAGTGAGGTCTTCTTTGGCAAAGGCTTCTGAACCCAGCAGAAGCTAAGAAGTACACAAGAAGCCAATATGGATGTTCTCAACCTTGCAAAAAAAAAATTGGCTTTGATTCTTATTTTCTTCCATGCAGTCTGCCCATCCTTACCAAGCACACCCAGTTCTTTGAGAAAGACAAATCATATTTCTCATACTCACCAATGGTCACATCCGAAGAACTGTGAGTTTCTAAAAAGCTGTTGAGGTGATGCCACGTTTTAGGAATCCAGTCTATAATTTTGATGAGGTCAGTATTGCGAATATTCCTTTCTAGCTCAGTCTCAATCAGTTTCCTTCGCAGATATCGACCCAGAAAACCTTTCACTGGTTCTGTGTGATTAGCACATAGGACCCACCTATACAGAGGAAGAATCACTGTCAGATTATGCTTATAAATCAAAAACCAGACAAAATGACACTACTACTAGTAATAATGGTATTTGTTAAGTTCTTACTATGTGTCAAGCACTGCTGTAAGTGCTTGGGTAGATACAAGCTTATCAGGTTGGGCACAGTCCCTGTCCCGCAACGGGCTCCCAGTTCATTCATTCATTCATTCAATCGTATTTATTGAGCACTTACGGTGTGCAGAGCACTGTACTAAGCACTTGGGAAGTACAAGTTGGCAACATATAGAGACAGTCCCTACACAACAACGGGCTCACAGTTTTATACCCAATTCAACAGATGAGGTAACTGAAGCAAAGAGAAGTGAAGTGATTTGCCCAAGGTCTCACAGCAGATCATTCATTCATTCAATCATATTTACTGAGTGCTTACTGTGTGCAGAGCACTGTACTAAGCGCTTGGGAAGTACAAGTTGGCAACATATAGAGACAGTCCCTACCCAACAGCGGGTGACAAGTGGCGAGCCGGGACTAGAACTCAGGTCCTTCTGACTTCTGACTCAGGTCTTCTAGAATGTGAGCCCGCTGTTCAGTTGTATAGGTTGCCAACTTGTACTTCCCAAGCGCTTAGTACAGTGCTCTGCACACAGTAAGCGCTCAATAAATACGATTGAATGAATGAATGAATAACTCCCAGGCCTACGCTCTGTCGGCTACAACATGCTGCTTCCCTGATGCATTTCTCTTTGAAATGAAAAGTACACAATCATTTGCCCAATTAAACTAAAAGTCAATTTACAATAATTAAAGCAAAAAAAGAATGGATGCAAAAATGGGAAATTCAGGGCCACTGATGTCTGAACCACAGGAAGCTCACACGCGATAGGGCTGCATAGGGAATACATGAACTCAGTATTTCATGAGCAGTGTAGCAACTAGAGCACTCTTGCATTCTTCAGGGACTTTCACAGAGAGCTTATAAGCAATAAAAAAGCCCAAACAAATGCACACTTTCAAAGGTTACAGGGAAAATGTCTCAAACAGCATCTGTTAGAGGGAGAGTTTCAGGAGAAAGAAATGAGAATTTCACACCAAAATTTACCCTATGAGGATGTGACCATTTCCAGAAGAAAAAAAAAAGTAATAATCTTTACCTGAAGTTGTGATGCAGCTCTAGATTTGGCGATGATGACACGCCTTGGTTCATTGTTCCAATAATATAGGGGCTGAAAAAAAATGTTGAGATAAATACAATTGAAGAAAATCATTGAAACAAATGAGCAACACAAAGCCATTTTTAGAAGGACATACCCTGCATATTTTTCCAAATAAAATAAAAGACAAAAGTAACTGCTATATTTTCAGTATTTCTAGTTGTTTGACCTCTAGAGGACCACAATCTATTTGGGCAAATGGCCCAGGAAGAACAGAATATTTTGATGAGTTCTATCTTCAGTGTCAGAATCAAAATGAATTGATAGCAGCTTTGCCATTCCCTGTTCATGGCCATTTCTGCGTTCGTACACTTAGAAAGGTTTTTCCTCAGGTCTATTTTAGCTTTTAATTTGATCCATTGTACACTACACCATCTGTTTTTGGTCATTCCCCAGAGGTGAAGAATGCCTGTTTCCGCTGGCATCGCCCATAGCTCCATGACTTGCCAACCAGGGCATCCTTCGGTTGCCTCGGGATTGAGAATATTGAATTTTACACTGGCATTGTGAGGCTACTGAAGTAATGCCAGGTCTACATTGAACTGAACAATGGTAAAAGACGTAGGGGCCATTCATCATGTTCACCGTTCAACTACAATAAGAATCTGTATTATTTTGACTGTAAGGCAAGGCTGAGAAAATGTTAACACTTCACATACCATTTGTTGTATTTACAGTTGAGAAAACCGTTGAAGATGTCACTCAAAGAGCCGACATGATGGAGATTATCTAGAATTATTACAACAGGGATGTCTGCACCATTATTGTCAGCACTGCACTGTTCAGCAAGATTAGCTAAATACTGCTGCAGTTCCTTAAAGAAATATGAAGTCAAGTTAAACAATTGCTAGAAAATGTAAACTCATACACCATATAGTATCTTGAATACTGAATTATATTTTAGCCAAATCAAGCACATTTCATTTAAATCACACAATAAGGAGGCATTGTGGTTTTATGGAAAAAGCGCACGCCTGGAACTCAGAAGAACTAGGTTCTAATCCCAGCTAAGTCACTTGTCTGTCGTGTGACCTTGGTCAAGTCATTTAATTTCTCTGTGCTTCAGCTATCTCATCTGTAAAATGGTGAATAAGACTGTGAGCCCCATGGGAGCTATGGACTCTGTCCAACCCCAATGCTTAATGCGGTGCATGGCACATAGTAAGCATTTAACAATTGTTGTAACCCCCCAACCCCAAAACACACACACACACACACACACACACACACACACACACACACACAAAGATATACCGTGAATGAGTCTACCAGCATTTTTTTGTGGTATTTGTTAAGCACTATGTGCCAGGCACAGTCCTAAATTCTTGGGTAGATACAAGGTAATCAGGTCCTGCAGTGCACTCACAGTCTTAATCCCCATTTTACAGATGAGGTAACTGAGGCTCAGAGAAGTTAAATGATTTGCCCAAGGTCACACAGCAGACAGGTGTCAGAGCTGGGAATAGTACACAGATCGTTCTGATTCCCAGGCTCCAAGGCCTGCGCTCTATCCACTTCTCACTTTTAGCAAATTGAATCATTCTTTCATTAAAATTGATGTAGCAAGGAAGTGCTTCTGGTGATGATTTATTGACCGGGAAAATGAATATCCCTTAAAAGAGCGGGTGATTAACTTAAATTTCACTAGCGGAATCAGATCCTCCATAATCTCAAATTCACAGCAGCAGCAAATTAATTCAGTAATTATTGTCCTTATTTTACCTGGGGATGGGAAGTTAAATGCTGAGGGTACTATTTAGCGAAGAGTTGTAGTTAAGACTCCTGGTTCCAAGTCAATTGATCTTACTGTGTGCCCGGAACTTTCTTGACTCTCCTATTCTATCTCAAGTATTTAATTGCATTCTCACAGCTGCTTAGAATGCTTAGCTAGAACTGGACAGATTTTTCTGCCTAGAAGGAGTGAAAATGAAGAGTTGCCCAACTCAGCATGGCTCAGTGGAAAAAGCATGGGCTTTGGAGTCAGAGGTCATGGGTTCAAATCCCAGTTCTGCTAATTGTCAGCTGTGTGACTTTGGGCAAGTCACTTAACTTCTCTGTGCCTCAGTTACCTCATCTGTAAAAAATGGGGATTAAGACTGTAAGCCCCTCATGGGACAACCTGGTCACCTTGTAACCTCCCCAGTGCTTAGAAAAGTGCTTTGCACATAGGAAGTGCTTAATAAATACCATTATTATTGTTAGTATTAACCACCTGTGTCCTGTATATACTGCATTTCATCTAGTGTAGAGTTATGTGAATCACCAAATTGCAAAATGAGAGAGGGGAAAGAAATAGTAAAATGGGTTAAGGGTTGATAGTTAACTTTTCCGCATGTAACTGTTACTGTACGCAGGCAAGATCACTGCCATGGCTATACAATTTTCCTGATTGCCTGTTCTCTCATTAGATAATAACTTCACTTAGATTCACCCAAATAATTAAAATCTTTTCACATTTCTGTAAACTATTGAGCATTTTGAGATATGTGCACACACACACATAGAATATATGTATTTTACACTGCCATCACAGAACAATTAGTCAAAGTTTCAACTTATAATTTACAACTGTTAAATACAATCTCTCGTAACACCTGTATTTCATTAAACTAAAAAGACTTTGCTGAATAAAGGTGATCAATCAATCAATAAATCCATCAATTGTATTTACTGAGCACTTGCTGAGTGCAGGGCACTATATTAAGCATTTGGGAAAATGTGATGTAATAGAGTTAGGAGACATATTCTGAGTCCACAAGGAACTTACAGCCCTTAGGAGGAGACAGACATTAAAATAAATTACTGACTTGCACACAAGTTCTGTGGGTTAGATGAATATTAAGGGCTCAAAGAATAGAGATCTAAGAGTCTAGGCAATGCAGACGGGAGAGGTCAGAAACCAAAATAGTTCCTTACCATCAACATAAATCCTATTTACTCATACAATTACTCCACTTCTTTGCATATTTGTTGTAACTTTAAAACTGGGAAGATTGGAAGCTAACAACCAGGATATAGTGGTCAGTACAGTGCTCTGCCCAAAGTAAATGCCTAATAAATATTATTAATACTAATTATGTCCAACAATTAAGGAGAGAAGAAAAAAGAAAGAAAAAAAGGAGGAGTAAGACAGCAGTTTAGACAGCATCTTATTTCTAATTCACTTTGTGTGGCATAAAATGGTGCACAATAAATTAGCTCCCTTTTCTGTGCCTTTGTTACTGGCTCTTGGAATGAACGAACACCTACACCCTCTCGTATTGTCTCCTCTTCTGCGAGCCTACAAAGGTATCACTGCTGATGATTTCGTGGTACAACAAAATACTCTTTTTCTTTCTCCTTCAGAAATAGGGGGCTGGGCATTTAAGAAGTGGAGGTAACTATGTGACTAAATATGGTAGTCCTTAGACATTTGCAATAGTGGGGTAGAAATTTCAGGCGGGAGGCGAAATTGCACTACAGACTTCAGGCTGACTGACAATGGTGGTATTTCTTCAAGATATATGGATGACTGAGATTGATGGAGGAAATTATGGATCTCAGGGAAAAGCATCTGTGGGATTAGTTGGAGTCAGGTCCCCAGTCCTCTGTTGGCAGAAATACTGAATCCCGTGATAGAATTCAGAATGATTTTAGGGCTGTTGTGCCCCTGATGCCCCTGTTCATAGCTGACAAACCCAAAGTGTCTTTTCTGATCTCTTCCCCCAAGCAGTTTCTACTGATCACCTGCTCTTTACTAAATACCCCGATCTTCTGGAATAATTATATGAAATGCCATGGAGCTTCTGTGTTGCTTCTCTGTGCTGCTTGCAGTCACAAATATTCCAGCTGGCTTATTTGGTGCAAGATTTGGGGAATGGGAGGAGGGACAGAATAGAAAGTGCAGAAGTGCCAGAAACACAAAAAAAAAAAATAGTTATTTTTCTCTTGATGGCCCATTGTTTGAATCTTCTGAGCCAGTGAAGTGTGTTTTGGCTTTGTCTCCTGGGTACTGGATCATGTAAAGCACCTCTGAAATTACCCAGCTCAGTCTGAATGTTCTCAGGGTAAGAGTCTTCATTTCATACACCATTCACATGTTACCCAAGTGATTCCATGCAGTCAATGCCTATCCTTAACACCGAAAAGCCCTCAAAATGGAATAAAGATGTTTTCATTGTTTGGAAAATTCCACGCATTGGCAGTGAACCCCATGCTTTGTGTCCAACAACTCTGCTAACACAGTCATATCTTATAAACAAACAGAAAACAACAAACATTTGCTAGTTGGTGAAAGGCTTTCCTTTGGCAGGATGTTTTGGGTTCTCTTTGTACTGATCCCTCTGTGGTTTAACAAGGGTTTCTTCCCAACACAGTCTCCCAGCATCATTAGTTCTGTTCAAACACTCTTGGCAATGACTTATTTTTCATTATATTGCAATAACAGAAGCTTTCCCTGGTCAAATAATGTAGCACAAATCCATCTCTTCTGAGGATGGAGGAGGCAAAGTCTTTTGAAATATTTTGCTGAAAAAACTCGACAAACTTGCCAAATAAAAATGTTGCTGAATTCCTTCCTATGAAACACTCTATGAATTAAATTTCAAAAATAAAAAAAGTGATGAAGAAAAATGGGAAAATGCTATTGTTTATTTTTTTAAATAATACATTTAAATGTATATTCACAAGCAGATTTTAAATGATATACCATATAACTGCTCACTATTACTGTAATTAGAAGATATGATACTTTTTGACCTGCTCCTTCCCCTAACTTCCACAGCTAGGCTTACTGAATCAATTATCCAATAGGATTTTAATTTTTGAGCACTTGTTTTTTGCCAAACGCTTGACTACGACTCTGTCTAAAATTATCTGTGCATTTATTTTCCAGTGCTTTAGTACAGGGTATTTTACATAACAAATACCATTACTTTTATGACTACTATTACTATTGAGAAGCAGTCTGGCTTAATGGAAAAAGCCCGGGCTTGGGAGTCAGAGGTCATGGGTTCTAATCCCAGCTCTGCCACTTGTCAGCTATGTGACTTCGGGCAAGTCACAACTTCTCTTTGCCTCAGTTGCCTCATCTGTAAAATGGAGACTGTGAGCCCCATGTGGGACAACCTGATTACCATGTACCTACCCCAGCACTCAGAACAGTGCTTGGCACATAATAAGCACTTAACAAATACCATCAATATTATTACTACTACTGCTTATTATTACTATTACTACTATCCACTTAGGAGTGCATAACAGGGTTAACAGGCATACTCCCTGCCCTCAAGGTATCTGCAATCTAATGGTAGAGACGGAAAATAAAATAATTTAAACTGAGTAATCAATCAATCGATTTTATTGATTGAATGCTTATTGCGTATAGTAACTGTACTAATCCCTGCTTTGAAGGAGTTTACAATCAATTGGGAGAGACAGACATTCAAATACATTACAGTTAGGAAATGTGGCAGAGTATAAGGCTCAATCAATAAATTAATCAATATTCTCTATCGAGAGCTTAACTGTGTGCAGAGTGCTGTAATAAGCACTTGGAAGAGTACAATAAAAGAGAGCTGGTAGACACGTTCCTTCCCCTTGACGAGGTTGCAATCTAAATGGGCTAACATTTGCTCCCACGGCTTCAGCTATCATCTCTACACTGATGACACCCAAATCTACATCTTGACCCCTGTTCTCTCTCCCTCCCTCCAGGCTCGTATCTCCTTCTGCCGTCAGGACATCTCCATCTATATGTCTTCCCGCCATCTAAAACACAGCATGTCCAAGACTGAGCTCCTTATCTTCCCTCCCAAACCCTGTCCTCTTCCTGACTTTCCTGTCACTGTAGATGGCACTACCATCCTTCCCGTCTCACAAGCCCGCAACCTTGGTGTCATCCTTGACTCCGCTCTCTCCTTCACCCCACACATTCAATCTTTCACCAAAACCTGCCAGTCTCACCTCCACAACATCACCAAGATCCACCCTTTCCTTTCCATCCAAACCGCTACCATGCTGGTTCATATCTCTCATCCTATCCTGACTGGATTACTGCATCAGGCTCCTTTCTGATCTCCCATCCTCCTGTCTCTCCCTGCTTCAGTCTATACTTATCTCTGCTGGACGGATTATCTCTGAAACACTCTGGGAATGTCACTCCCCTCCTCAAAAATCTCCAGTGGTTGCTTATCAACCTTCGAATCAAGCAAAAACTCCTCATTCTTGGCTTCAAAGCTATCCACCACCTTGCCCCCTCCTACCTCACCTCCCTTCTCTCCTTCTACAGCCTAGCCCACACACTTTGCTCCTCTGCCACTAACCTCCTCACTGTACCTCATTCTCGCGTGTCCCTCCATCAACCCCTGGCCCACGTCCTTCCCCTGGCCTGGAATGCCCTCCCTCCACACATCCGCCAAACTAGCTCTCTTCCTCCCTTCAAACCCCTACTGAGAGCTCTCCTTCTCCAAAAGGCCTTCCCAGACTGAGCCCCCCTCCTTTTTCCTCTCCTCCTCCTCCTCCTCCCCTCCCCATCATCCCCCTTTGCTCTATCCCGTCCCCTCCCCACAGCACTTGTGTATAGTTGTACATATTTATTACTCCATTTATTTTATTAATGATGTGCATATAGCTATAATTCTATTTATTCTGATGGTATTGACACCTGTCTACTTGTTTTGTTGGTTGTCTGTCTCCTCCTTCTAGACTGTGAGCCCATTGCTGGGTAGAGACTGTCTCTATAGGTTGCCAATTTGTACTTTCCAAGTGCTTAGTACAGTGTTTTCCACACAGTAAGCACTTAAGACCCACTATTACTACTCTAAAGCATGTGAGAGAACAGCGGTGTCAGCTGCCTAGGAGGGCAGGTTGAAATATTCTGTTCCACGAACACAGATGCACCCTTAACCCTTACCAGCATGGTAGCAGTTTGGATGGAGAAGAAGGGAAGCATTATACAGACAGAATGATTGAACTATTAGGATTTGATTACAGACTGGATATATAGTTCAAAAGAGAGAGGTGAATTGAGGATAATGCCACAGCTATGGACTTGTCAAACAGGAGGATTTTTTGTTGTCGTTGTTTGTAATGGTATTTGTTAAGCGCTTACTGCATGCCAAGCACTGTATTATCGCGGGGGTAGATACAAGTTGATCAGGTTGAACACAGTCCATGTCCCACGTGGGGCTCACGGTATCAATTAATCCCCATTTTACAGATGAGGCAACTGAGGCACAGAGAAGTGAAGTGACTTGCCCAAGGTCACATGTCAGAGAGGTGGAGGATCTAGGATTAGAACACAGGTCCTTCTGACTCCCAAGCACAGGCTCTATCCCTAGGCCCCACTGCTTCTCTGGTGCTATCTAATAGTGATGGGAAATCTGTGGGGAGATTTGGGTGGGAAGGTATATTTTTGGAGCATGTTAAGTTTGAGGGGTCGACAGGACACCTGCATAGAGATGTCCTGAGGGCAAAACGCAAGATTGTAAAGAAGAAGAGAGGTCAGAGCTGGAGAGGTAGATTGGGGAGTTATCTGGGTAGAGATAGTAGTTGAATCAGTGGCAGGGCATGAGTTTTCCAAGGAAATGGGTGCAGAAGGCAAATAGAAGGGGACCCAAAACTGAAACTTGTGGGGCTCCCACAGTTAGGGGGTGGGAGGCAGAAGAGGAGTGCATGAAAGGGACCAAGAATGAGCACTCACAGAGCTAGGAGGAGAACCAGGACTGGACAATGTCAGCGAACCCAAGGTTGGATAATATTTGCGGAAGAAGAGGGTGTTTCACAAGTGCCAAAGGCAGGTGAGAGGTTGAGGAAGATTAGGATGGAGGAGAGTTGGTTAGATGTAGAAAGAAGGAAATCTTTGGTAACAATAGAGGGCAGCGTCCATGGAGTGAAGCGGGCCAAAGCCAGATAATAATAATAATAATAAAATGATGGTATTTGTTAAGTGCTTACTATGTGCAAAGCACTGTTCTAAGCGCTAGAGGATACAAGGTGATCAGGTTGTCCCACATGGGGCTCACAATCTTAATCCCCATTTTACAGATGAGATAACAGACACAGAGAAGTTAAGTGACTTGCCCAAAGTCACACAGCTGACAAGTGGTGGAGCCGGAATTAGAACCCATGACCTCTGACTCCCAAGCCTGGGCTCTTTCCACTAATCAATCAATCGTATTTATTGAGTGCTTACTGTGTGCAGAGCACTGTACTAAGTGCTTGAGCACTGTACTAAGTGCTTGTAAGCCACACTAAGCCACACTGCTTTAGTGGTCAGGGTCAAGGAAGGAATTGGAGAAGCGGAAGTGGAGGCAGCAGGTGTAAACATCTCAATTTTTTTTGATGGCATTTATTAAGTGCTTACAATGTGCAAAGCACTGTTCTAAGCACTGTGAAGGTTACAAGGATATCAGGTTGTCCCACGGGGGGCTAACAGTCTTAATCCCCATTTTACAGATGAGGGAACTGAGGCACAGAGAAGTGAAGTGACTTGCCCAAAGTCACACAGCTGGTAGTTGGCGGAGTTGGCATTTGAACCCATGACCTCTGACTTCAAAGCCTGTGCTCTTTTCCACTGAGCCACGCTGCTTCTCTGAGGAGTTTGGAGAGGAAAGGTATAGAAGGGGCATTCTGTGAGCTTTCCAAGGGAGGTAAATGGCATGATCAGTATATTAAAAGATTGAGCTGAGTGTGTTGAATCCTGAGGAGGTTACTTTGGGCAGTGTGGAGAGCATTAGCTGGAAAGAAGTGTGAGAAAAGCGCTCTTTTTTATGGTATTTGTTAAATGCTTACTACGTGCCAGGCACTGTACTAAGAGCAGGGCCAGATACAAGTCCATCAATTTGGACACAGTCCCTGTCCCACATGGGGCTCACAGTCTTAATCCCCATTTTAAAAGATGAGGTAGCTGAGGCACAGAGAAGTGAAGTGATTTGCCCAAGGTCACAGAGCAGACAAGCGGTGGAGCTGGGATTAGAACCCAGGACCCGCCGACTCCTGAGCCTGTGCTCTTTCCACTATGAATGAGTGAACAGTTGTGAGAGTTGAGGCCAATGCTTAAGTTTGCTTTGGCTTGCTCTGACATTTGTTCATATAAGAGAGAATAAGAATTCAGTGTAGGCTTGGGAGGAGTGGAGTTATATAATTCACTAAAATCTGAATGTTACCAAGCAGAACCCTGTGACAGTATTTTTAACTTATGTTCTGGTTTAGCCAGAAGAATCCTGGATTTTTTTTTTGATGGGGGGGGGAGGGGTTGAAAAGGGAGAGTGGGAGTTTCAACCAAGGAGAACTCTTCAATATTATTTCCAAATAAGGGAATTCTGTTAAGAAATACCAGCATTAAAATGCACTAATGCTATTGTGAAAGAATGCTGAAAAAAATGTTATAACAGGGGATTCCTTAAGTTACAGCAGTACTGAGGAGTTTATATACTCAAAGTGATGCCTTTGTAGGATCCCAAATATCAAGAATCCTAGGACATAATAGCGGTAGTATGGACCACTGAAGTCAGTGCATTATGCTATACTATACTACACTATACAAAGTGCCTGGGAAAATACAATGCAAAATTTACATTCAAATAGAAGAGACAGAAAAAAATATTTTCAATTACAGTACTCAAAACGAACAACTGACCATTCAAACAAACAATATTAATTACAGTGGTGGTTTAATTTATCTTTTTTTTAAATTTAGGACTATTAGTTATGCCTTCTGATTCACTCCCTTTATTCACCACCACCCCCCACCCCGTACCAGCCCCACAGCACTTATGTACATGTATGTAATTTTATGTCTCTCCCTATAGACTGCAAGCTCATTGTTGACAGGGGATGTGTCTGTTAAATTGTACTTTCCCAAGCACTAGTACAATGCTCTGCACACAGTAAGCATTCAATAAATATGTTCAACTGACTGACTAACAATGAATGAATGGTTATGGTTCTTCTAGTTGAAGGAAAGGAAGAGCTACCGGATTAAAGGAACTTAATCCACTCAACAGTTTCCTAAATAATTACGATGGTGATCAAAATAGCCCTTAACATTCTATCTGAAAAGATCCCAGAGTTTCCAGTCAGGAGTTACAATTCCTAAAATGGCAGAGTTCAGGCCTGTTAGATCTTTAAAGCCTGACTGATCCCAAACCAATCCCAAAAGGGATTTGCCACCAAATCTCACTTAAAGTGCCATTCTACGAATACTACTGCTGCTATGTTCTGTCCTCTAATTAGCTTTTTTTCTAGATTGCAAGCTCCATATGGACAGGGGACATTACCAAATCTGTTATACTGTACTCTCCCATGTATTTAGTATGGTGCTCTGTGCAGAGTAAGCACTCATTTTTTTTGTCATATTTGATAAGCACTTACTATGTGTCCAACCCTCTTCTAGGTGCTGGGGTAGGTAAACGTTAATTAGGTCAGACGCAATTCAGCTATTTAATTCCCATTTTACAGGTGAGGAAACTGGGGCACAGAGGAGGACTTGACCAAGGGCAGACAGCAAGCAATAGGATTAGAACCCAGGCCCCCGTCTCCAAGACCCGTGTTCTTTCAACTATGCCACAGTTCCCCGATTGATTGCTTGATTTTGCTTACTTCTAGATAGAATGTTAAGGATTGTTTTGATCCTAAACTGATATCTGGTAGAAGCTGAGTGAAGCACAGTAATGATCCATTCCCTGCCAGATAACATTCCCTGCCACACTAAGCTAGTCTAGAGTGTGCATAATATACATATACCTAAAATTTACCCTCTAATTGTTGCTCCTTGCACAATGATATAATATAATCTTTGCATGTGTTCCTTTTGCTTGTCTCCCATCAGATTGGCTGTTCTTCCAAGTTATGACCTAGACTTCCTTCCCTTCAATTAGTCAATCCCTCAAAGGAATTCAGTGCACACAATGCACAAAACACTGTGTTAAACACTGGGGAAGATACAAAATTATCACAATTCACATACTATCCATCACAATCTAAAGCATAGGCTAAAAACACAGAACCCTCCATTAATTCATTCCTTCAAACATATTGATTGAGCACTTACTGTGTACAGAACACTGTACTAAGCACTTGGGAGAGTACAACAGTAAACAGACACATTCTTAGAGCACACAATAGGCACTCAATATATATTACTGATTGATTAGATTCTAGTCAACAAGCAAATAGGTTAACATGAAATCTTTTGAACATTTCCTGGAGGGGACAATACTCCCAGACCAAACAATTTCAGGCTATTCAGTTCTTGGTGAGAATCGGCCACGACCATTCCAGAATGCTGCATTTCAGTGGTGTCAACCCACCCTCCAGCCTAGAGGGATATGGGCTATGGGCTAGGGTGCTGGCTGACCAACTGAGGCAGGCCTGGATTTTAGGACACATCTTCCAGAGGTCTCAGGCTAGATGGGGTCGGGGGCACTTCTTCCCTTCCCCCAGAGTCCTTAGCCCACAAGGGGGTCAAAATCTAAGGGTGGGGGACGGGGGGGCTGTGACACCAAAAGGAAACAATAACAATCACTATTGGCCTAGAACATTCCTGGGAGTCAGACGACTGGGGTCCATAACTTGTCTGCTGTGTGACCTTGGGTTAGTCACTTAACTTCTCTGTGCCTCGGTTACCTTATCTGTAAAATGAGGATTAAAGCTATGAGCCCCATATGGGATATATATTGTGTCCAACCTGATTATCTTGTACCTACCCCAGGGCTCAATACATTGTCTGGCACATAGTAAGCACTTAGCGAATATCAGAAAAACAAATAAAACAATCATACTGTGTCCAACCTTGTACCAAATATCATTACTATAATTATTATTATTATCATTATTTCAAAACTAAGTAAAAAATATTAAGAAGTATCCACAGGAACATTCTGAACATTCATTCATTCAATCGCATTTATTGAGGGCATACTGTGTGCAGAATACTGTACTAAGTGCTTGGAAAGTACAATTCAGCAACAGAGACAATCCCTTCCCTATAACGGGCTCACTGTTAGAACATGGTCCTTAATATGTGCATACTCCAATTCCTGAAGAGCTCACAAAAAATAAAGATAAAAAAATAAAGCGCTGTGGAAATATCCCCACCCTTCTTAATATTTTTAATCTGGGGCAAAAGATAGAAGGGGACTTTCCCCAGGGATTAGAAAAGTGGTCTACAGAGAGTGAAGCTCAATAAATCTCACGAGTGATGATAATGGTGACTATGAAGGAGATCCAACAATCTCCCAGGTGCTTAGTTCAGTGCTTTGCACATAGTAAGTAGTCAATAAATACAATTGATTGATTGACTGATGGCTCGATCCTGCTAGGCTAAAGACTTAATGTGGGCAGGAAATGTGTCTGCCAACTCTGTTGTACTGTTCTCTCCCAAGCACTTAGTACAGTACTCCACACAAGGTAAGCACCAATAATTACCACTGGTCGATTGATTAAGACTTTTTCTACAATTTAATAATGCAATGGAAGATGGGTGTGTACAGCAAAATGATTTCTTTTATTAATAAATGAAAAGGCTCATGAATTATCAGTCATCAAAAAAACTTCACAGAAAAGAGTTCCTTTAAGAAATACATTCTAATGCATATCAATTTTGTCCACTTACCTTACTTGACTTGTGGTCCACATTAAAAATGGCGATTGCATCCTCTGTTTTTTTTCGGCCTGCCTTGGTTATTACGTATTCAGCAAGTTTGTTAGCTAAGTACGTTTTTCCCGTGCCACTGGGTCCCGACAGAATTATTCGGTGATGTTCCATCAGCAAATTAAAGTACCTCTGGGTGATTGGTTTAGGAATCAGTGTATCAAAAACAAAACTGTCCAAACTGTTTTCTTCCACCCCTGAGAAATGAAATGAAAAGGATGACTTGTCTCCATCTGCACTGTTCTGATGCTCATTGTAAAGCAGAGGTTAAACATGTTATTTATTATCCAACGATCTCAGCTACTTCAACCCGTTTGAGCTGTGTATTGTGACATAAGCTCTTTTTAATGATTACTAGAGAAAGTAGTACATAATTATTTGGTTCCCTGGGGTTTTGCTTAAAGGTGCTGGGGTTCTATCCAAAAGTCCCAATGCTCTATCCAAAAGACCAGAGCACTGTTCTACCAACAGGTCCTAATGCTCAATTCCACAGACTCCAGTGCTCTCCCTACAGATCCCAGTGCTCAATCCACAGGTCCCAGAGCTCTACCTAGGAGTTCTGGGGTTTGTTCCACACTTCCAGTGCTCTTTCCATAGGATCCAGTCATCTGTCCACAGGCTCTGCTCACAGGTCCAGATAAGGCACTGCATTCAACCCTTTTAGCCATTTAATTTTTGTTACTGTGTGTTTCTTTAAAGATTGCTTTTTACTTCCATATTTTGTTCCTAACATACCTAGTAGATTTTAGCACCTGTGGACACTTTATAAAAGTTAACTGAATGAATGAATACAAGAAGGTAAAAGTATTCCGGAGATATAGGTCCTGGGATGATGGGGATGGAGATGCAACGTAATCATCATCAATCGTATTTATTGAGCGCTTACTATGTGCAGAGCACTGTACTAAGCACTTGGGAAGTACAAATTGGCAACATATAGAGACAGTCCCTAATGTGAACATGTAGAAGTTTCTTCAAGTCGACAAAACTGTTGTCAGGAAGCAGAGAAGTTTGAGATTCTCTAAATCTCTAGAGTTTGACTGATTGTATATTTTTTTCAAAATGGCTTCCTCAGCTTTATTCCAGTCTTCAATATTTCCTTGGTTAAGATTTGAATATTTGAAGGTGAGGATTACTACGACTATTTCCGGGTCAGGAAGATTGTTTAAGAGGGGCTATCCTAGCCTGTAAGCTTTCATGGACAAGAAACCTGTCTACCTACTCTATTGTATTGTACTCTCCCAAGCACGTCATACAACGCTCTGCACACAGTAAGTGTTCATTAAATATCATCATCAGTCGTATTTATTGAGCACTTACTATGTGCAAAGCACTGTACTAAGTGCTTGGGAAGTACAAATTGGCAACATATAGAGACAGTCCCTACCCAACATTGGGCTCACTGTCTAAAAGGTATATCATTAATTGATATACCATTTTAAAGGACAAATGGATGGGAAACTGATTAAAATTGTGGGAATGGGTATAAAGCAGCATGGCATAGAGGATAAAGCTTGGACCTGAGAGTCAGAAGGTCATGGACTCTAATCCCAGCTCTGCCACTTGTCTGTTGTGTGACCTTGGACAAGTCACTTCACTTCTATGTGCCTCAGTTACCTCACCTGTAAAATGGGGATTGAGACTGTGAGCCCTACAAGGAACAAGGGCGGTTTCCAACTCAATTTGCTTGTATCCACCCCAGTGCTTAGTACAATGCCCTGAACATAGTAAGCACTTAACAAACATGACAATTATCATTATTATCATTATTACTATTATTAGAAACTGTAAAACTGCAAATGGGATTTATTTTTTTTTTTTTTACCTTTAAGGTTCACAGTGATGATGTTGTTTTCTCCCACAAGATATCCACAAGGCAACAGTTCAGGCACTTCTACGCTATGTGCTCTGATCAAATCTCCTATACAGTAGCTTGCGATGCAGTCGGAGCTCAGACCAAGGCTAGCGGCCGTATCGATTCGGAAAACGTATTCCTAAAATGGCACAAAAGCTATCAGCCTAGAGATTGAATTCATGCAATTTAAGTAGAACTGTCAATGTAAATATAATTAAAATGAGTATGGATATAAAATACAGTTACCTCTAGTTCAACAATTAAAAAACAGTTGCATTCTTGCAAAACTCCACATTGTAGAATGCTTGAATATTATGCTTAGTAATGGCTTAAATTATGTATATGGCACATAGGCATATGACCACAAACAATTTCTTCCAACATCACAATGCACTGTGTCCAGACAGGCTTGTATTTTGGAAATAACAGTTCCCAAATCCCTAACCCCCTTCTAGCCAAAACACTTTGGTGAAAACACAAGGTCGTAGCAGCTATAAGTGTCATAAAGAAGAAGGGGTCAAGAACTGCAAGAAATACATGAGCAGTGAAGACACACGAGCTAAGAAGTCCTCTGTGTTTAGAATGTAGGGGAGAAAAGAATGTGAAAGGTATAATAATATAAGAAAGCAGAGAAATATATATGAAAGGGGAAGACTTAGAAGAAGAGGTAGCCTCCAAACCACTGAATTGCTGAGTAGCCATTCCCCTTTCCACCTTCTTAGACTGTGAGCCTCTTGATTGTCCACTTCTGTCCCAGTATTTTCCCCAGTGCTTAGCACAAAGCTTTGGGCACTCTAAGTACTTAGTAGATGCTATTACTACTACTAATCATTACTTAATTTTTTTAAACATCCTACCTTAAATAGCCGTCTGATTACACCATCTAAAACATCCCATTTGGTCTTCCCACTGACACCAATTGATCCTATTAGGTATGCCTGAGACTTCTGATCCTACAGAAAAGGAATAAAAGATTTAAACCAGGGTTAGATGCTGTTCAATTAACGGTTAATTACAGTTTAATATCCTCAGACATCACAGATATCCCCAGATAATACAGCTCATTATTATCCACAGTTGAAAACATTTTACACGGAAGAGGTTAAATTACCTCATTCCTAGTGGAATAGATTCTCAAAATAATTTTGGAAAGAGACTAGAAAAGAGGCTTTTTTTTTTTAGAAAAGTGAAAAGTGCCATGGAGTTAGTAGGAATTGTAGAAAATGAAATAATATAAATATTACAGGAGTAAAGAAACATTGGCCATTTGGCTTGTGAGGATGGGAAATGGTTTATTGGTTTCAAAAT
Organism: Tachyglossus aculeatus; assembly: GCF_015852505.1. Taxonomy (NCBI): domain Eukaryota; kingdom Metazoa; phylum Chordata; class Mammalia; order Monotremata; family Tachyglossidae; genus Tachyglossus; species Tachyglossus aculeatus. The sequence goes on along the minus strand of NC_052079.1, from coordinate 27,457,370 downwards.
TGGAAGGGGATTGTAGTCAATTGATGTTATTAAGTATGCTTGAGATTTGTGAGCCTAAAGAATGAAGAGAAAATGAAGATATGACCCAAGATAAAAACCAACTCCCCTGAATGGAGATTACAAACATTCCAGACCAAAAAGGTTTGAGAACAATTATTCTACAGTCTCCTCTGAAATTACCTTTCAGAAGTCCCTTGAAGACACAAAAACTTTCCTTCAGAGCTATTTTGGTTGAGACTAAGACTACAGCTATTTATTTGTGAAGCAGCTGGTGGTACACCAGAGGATGCTTCAGGCTCAATGAGACCATTAGTGTCTCTTGAGGAAGACTAGTTTGGGAAAAGGAGACACCTTGGAAAGATTTAGCAGAAACTGTAAGGCACTGACACCTTGTTCCAGCTCTCATGCTTCAAAGTAAATGCTTCAGTTCTTTCAAAGTTCCATCATAGAGTGAAATCAAAGTTCTAATGCCTTTGAGATTGAGAGGAACAAAAACGTTAAAGCATTTTTTTTTCCTTCTCATCATAAATTTCAGTTAAAAATGTATTCCCTGATTCTTTTGAATTTGTCAAAGAGGGATGATTGCTTCAATAGCATTTGTGAACTGAAAGGTGAAGGTAAGATTTTTGTCCTGAAAACTAAAAAAAAATGATGACCTGTTTATTCGGGATCTTACTCTAAGGTATTTGAGCATTCTTAGAGGCTGGGATAAAATCAGAACAACTTTTTTTCTGATTTTCTGACTGACAAATTGATTTTTTTTCCAGAAAGCAATGTTACATTGAGAAATATATTATTTAATAAACTTCCAAACAGTAATATACCGTAATTGAAAGTATTACAATGAACTGTCAAAGGCTGTAAATTATTTCTATTTAAGCACAGATTTATGACCCGAGGAGAAAGGAAATTGGGTAGACAAAGCAATGGACTGCATCCTATAACCTGTTCATATAAAGGACAAGAATAATAAAGTGGAATTATTCTGTTGTAGTTGGAATAACTTAAAATTATAAGCAGTTAAAAGGAAAGGACAAAAGACAAAAAAATGGTTTTGTTTAATATTTATCACCTGAGATTAGGAAAAAAAATGAGATCATCTTCAAGGACAGTTCATAATCTGCAATTATACAGGATAGAGAAGAAGTTTAATACCTTTGACTGACCATAGCCCTTGCTTATGGAGACAATAATTTTAACACTGCGGCCATCTTTGTGATCTTTGTGAATAGTACCATCGGTAACATCCTCCAATAAAATATCTACGCATAGAAACAAACAAAAAATTAATCGGAGAAAAAAATACCTCTGTTTCTCTTGCAATCAGTCATCAATTGACCACACCATTTAATTTAAATTCAAGAAGTGATAGCAAAAATCAAGGACCTCTTTTCTGCCTCAGTGCATTTCAGCATTTCTGTATTGGAATCTTGATATTTAGAATAGATCTACCAGGGGATACAATCCAATTCTCGGCTTGCCTTCCTATCTGTCTTGGTATATGATTGATTTTTGTGATTCGTATTTTGATCACTTCCATTGAAATGTAAAAATTTACAATCAATATTCTAGAAAAGAGCTCTGCTCTCAGGTACCGGGGCTTTCTGCTATAACATGGTGAGAGGGGATGCTTTTCAGTTTCTCCCATGTACACACTTTCTTAAAAACAGTGTCACTGCAACTCAACTAAACCCGATTATAAGCAGCCACCATGAGAAGTAGGACATCCAGGGAAGTAACCTGAATTTCTAATCCAATCTAAAATTAAATCACAATACATGCTCAGATACCCATGTAATCTCTGAACTTAAGAGATGCAGTGATTGACTGCCAACCCAAATTATTTTCATGCACTTTAGCACATTCCCAGTGGTATTACTCCCTGAACTCTGTAATTGTAAAGCACTGTTAAGGAATCCTAAGCAATACATTACACTTCCTACAGATGGACATTAATGATTGCTACTTCATGCCCTCTAGTCTGACAGTCTAAGATTAAACTAGGGTTCCTGTATTCAGGCTAGTTACAGAGGGACAGGGGCAATTTCTTAGTTATTCATATTAAGAATTATTCAGACAAGATTAGGTCATCAATCCCCCATAATACTGTTTTGTAATGGAATAATAGCATGATTTGCAACACACTGGATTTTGGATTTCTGAAAAGTTCAAGTAATTACCAAAGAAAATTCTTCCCATATTGGGTTCAGTACTGGTCATCCTGCGTTACAGAAGATATGCAGACACTGAGGAAGATTCAAGGATGAGCAACAAAAAATGTTTCAAGGAATGGAAAAGAGCTGCTATATTCTAAGGTTAACCAATTGAGACCACTCGTCAATCAGTGGTTTACATTGAGCACTTACTATGCACTGTACTAAGCACTTGGGAGAGTATAATACACCGGAATTAACAGACCCATTCCCTGCCCATAAAGAGCTTACAGTCTAGTGATCTGTAGAGTACTGTATTTATCCCTGAGAAAACTATGGGGTTAATTATCAAACGTATAAAACATCTGTACTATGAAAATATTTTTCTTTGTCTATGAAATCAAAGACAAAACTAGTACCATATTACAATTACCAAGAGAAATGACAGCTACCTGAATAATGAATACCGTGCTCATAGTCTTTGATGCTCAAAGCACAATTTAATTAAAGGGTATATTGTAATTCTTTTGTAATCAGTTGGTCATAAGATCAAATTCCATAACCTTAACCAGGCATATTACGATTAAGGTGTTTCACCCAAGGAGGACCTTTAAGAGTTTGAAGAATGTGGGGTACATGGCACTGAATTGTTATTATTATTATTATTATTTGCTTACTATGTGTCATCATCATCAATCGTATTTATTGAGCGCTTACTGTGTGAAGAGCACTGTACTAAGTGCTTGGGAAGTACAAGTTGGCAACATATAGAGACAGTCCCTACCCAACAGTGGGCTTTAATCAATATCTGTTAACATATTTGTCAAGCACTATTCTCAGTTGTGGGGTTAATGAAAGATAATCAATTTGGACACAGCCCCTTTCCCACATGGGGTACACAGTCTAAGTGTAAGGGAAGAGCAGATACTGGATCCCTGTTTTATAGATGAGGAAACTGAGGCACACATAATAAGTGGCTGGCTTGCCTAAGGTTACACAGCAAGGCAACTTCCAGAGGCAGGAATCGAACCCTCTGCATCGAATCTTCTGACACTCAGGACCAAGTGCCTTCCACTGGGCTACTGCTCCTCAGTTGCTCAGAGGCATAAAGGAATTCCCATTATGGACAGTTTTAAGAGGGGAGAGAGAGAAATAGAGTGAGTGAGTGTGAGTGTGAGTGTGGGTGTGAGGGAGGCAAGAAGGTGGAGGCCAGGACAGAAGACTTGCAGCATACTGGATTCCGGATTTCTGCAAAATGTATGCAATTATTCAAGTAACTTGTTTGGAATGCTCTCTGGAGTATTTCTGGGATAACAAAATTCCAGTAATCCTGCTGGGGAAAGCGATTGTGTTTCTAGATTGGATTTCCAAAGATTAGTACAGTGCTCTGTAGATAGTAAGCACTCAATAAATATCATTGACTGGCTGATTTAGCACTATTCCCCCCGCCCTGCCCTCAAGGATACTATGTGTTCTGCTATTGGTCATATCTCTAGAATAGATTGTTGTGTGCCACAGAATTTTTAGCATGAGAGTACCACTTCTAACTGTTCCTGAATTGTTCCTTTTGTTACCAGAAGGTTTCGGATAAGCATGGGGAAACAGGTAGGGTAAATGGTGGTGGAGATGCTACTTTTCTGACCACTGAGTGGTTGGGACTGGGCCAAGGAAGCCACTGTGGGAAAGCAGAACCTGTGTTGTCAAAGTAAATTGTCCACAGGCACCTGTTTTTCTTTTAATAATGATATTTATTAAGCACTTACTATGTGCCAAGTACTGTTCTAAGCTCTGAGCACTATTCTAAGTGCTGATAATTACAGTATTTGTTAAGTGCTTACAATGTGCCAAGTACCTTTCTAAGCACTGGGGTAGATACAGGGTAATCAGGGGGATCACACTCTTAATCCCCATTTTACAAATGAGGAAACTGAGGCACAGAGAGGTTAAGTGACCTGCCCAAAATCACACAGCTGATAAGTGGCAGAGCCAGGATTAAGACCCATAACCTCTAACTCCCAAGCCTTGGCTCTTTCCACTAAGCCATGCTGCTTTTTACTTGTGCAGAGCACTGTTTGCGGCAATTGGGAGAGTATCCCATCACGTTGCATCCACACAGGCACACATTCTCTACAAAGCTCTTAATGAAAACAGATGTACTTTTTATATATGGGTATGTATTTATATAGTTGGGGGATGGATGGGTGAACCTGAGTCTATGTGTGAGGGTGTGTATCTTTTAGGGGGACTATGCCAGTATATTTATGTGTATTTATTAATCCTTTTTGTGTCCCCTCTTTACTCTGCCCTACTCTAAATCCCCTCCCCTCCCTCTCTTTCTCTCTCTTTTGCCTCCTCTCTCCCTTTCGTCTTTACTTTTTTATTTTCCTCTCTGTCATGTTCTTTCCTGCTGTCTTATTTGCTTTTTCAGTCTTATCCTCTGAAGGCTCAGCTCCTACCCATGTCACCAACTGCAAAACACAGTCCCTTTCAAGGAATGCAATATTTCTAATTGGAAATTGAATTTTGAGAATTGTATGGTTAATTTGATCGCTGTAGGCAGAAGCGGGATAGCAGGCACACAGCTGGACTTGAAGGAGGTTTCCAGGCCCAGTGTTCCCTGGTGTTGCACTTCAATACTTTCAAAAACCAGTATAGAAGCTGATGGAGGAGCTCAAATATCAAAGTCCTCTGGAAAGTACAGACACACAAAGGGTTTGGAGAATGCAGTTTGGGAATTAAATCCCTGTGTACACTCAAAGATGTGAAATTTAAATCCCTGTGTACATTCAAAGATGCCTAAAGTAGACATCGAGGACTTATTCTTCTCAGAGTTAGAAACCATCTTGTGGTAACAGAAGATGGAGGGCTTGCCCTCAAGGCAACCATCTTGGTTAATCCATGTCAGAGAGCCACACTAGGTCACTGAAGTTGACAAATTTCACCTTGAAATCAGACTGATCTGGATTGATAACCTAGACAGAATTTTCAACCTCCACTTTAGTTTGTGCTGTTTGTATATTTTAGTCAGATATATATTTTTTTCTGGGGGGGGGGGTCTATGAAAAATAATGAGTTTTACTAAATGCTCAAATTTAGTAAGAAGGGATCCATTTGGCTCTTCCCTATGAATCTGCACACATTTCTCTACAAATGAACACATAAGATATGAGAGAGTAGAAACAATCCAGGAAAAGACATCTATTTGATAAGACACAGTTGTGATGCATCAATTCAGTTTCCTCTTGCTTATTTCCTTCTTCAACTTCATAAACAGAACACAGAAATATGAATCAGGGGAACTAAAATAGTCTGAAAATCCATGAAAGAGAGCAAATCACAATGGAAAAGTTATTTTTTTGATTTGCTACCTTCAATATTTGGGATGTTTTGTAGGCTTTATGGTTAAATAATGATCTGCTCCTTAATGTTTTGTTTTGTTGTCTTTCTCCCCCTTCTAGACTGTGAGCCCATCGTTGGGTAGGGACTGTCTCTATGTTGCCGACTTGTACTTCCCAAGCGCTTAGGACAGTGCTCTGCACACAGTAAGCACTCAATAAATACGATTGATTGATTGATTGATTCAATAAATACGATTGAATGAATGAATGACTAATAAGGTCTTTATCTGCTAGTGTATTTGTAAATTAGATCAAATTTTAAATCAAAAACTAATTTATGTCTATCAGACTATGCCAAAATGCATAGTAATTGATGTTTAGAAACTTTGGTCACTAGCAGTGTTCTATGTTTTACGTAGTGTCTCCATTTTACAGCTTCGGGAATTTCAAATGAGAGGAAAAGTGATTCTAAAGCTAAAGATGAGCAGTGTATTATTAATTTCCGAGTGCCATCTGGTGGATCTGGTATGAGTGTGCTGAAATTGTTCACTCAAGCCAACTTGAAAAGACACCGTTTCCGAAACCGTCACGTTTGCAAGTCTACCAAGCAATGGATTCTAAAGAAATCAGCTACTCTCTATATGTCCGTGAACGTCTTTTTGCACTATTTTAATGTCCTTCAATTATTTATCATCTCAATCAAATGCAGAAAGGACAGTAGTGTGATTTCACCGGCTTAATGTGTGAACAGAAACCTCACTTTCAAATATCATAGGCCTTTCTCCTTCTGGATTATCTAACACTAATTAAAGAGCAGAGTGATTGCCTTGTTATCTTGATGTTTGTCTGACTGACTGACCTGTATATATGTTTGTACATATTTATTACTCTATTTATTTATTTATTTATTTTACTTGTACATACCTATTCTATTTATTTTATTTTGTTAGTATGTTTGGTTTTGTTCTCTGTCTCCTCCTTTTAGACTGTGACCCCACTGTTGGGTAGGGACTGTCTCTATATGTTGCCAATTTGTACTTCCCAAGCGCTTAGTACAGTGCTGTGCACATAGTAAGCGCTCAATAAATACGATTGATGATGATGATGATGATTTGCTTTTAGAGTGAAGGATTTAGGCACAGACGTAACTGTAAAAATTTCAATGAACTGGAAGCCATAACAGCAGCCCAAGTTTTGTCAACGACACTTTTCTCCGTATTTATCATTTTGTTCCAAAAGCAAATCCTTTTTTTCATAATTCAGTAGATCAACCCAGGAATTAGACATTCTATTCATTTTGGTAGGGTAGCCCTTTAGTATTCTATTTCAGCTTCGTTTGATACATATCAGAGAAATCTACACCCAAGAGGAATTACCTGAGGTAACAGAATCTGCAATGTTCAAGTTGTTCAGAGAAAGACCTAATGACTGCCGGGATGAGGAGGAGGTGGTACTACTCGAAGACTCAGAAGACGGGCGAGGAGGCTTCACAGTATTGCCAGTTTCTGCCTTTAGACGATCATTTTCGGCTTTCAGTATTTCAATTTCGTTCTGTGGGGGAGAAAGAAATGATGAAGCACCTGTGAAGATATTCCAACCCTGAGCTGAGATACCTGGTTCAGAGATGTGGAAAAGCAAGGGAAAATTTATCAACAAAATAAGCCGAACGAGGGTATTACAATATTGCCATACAGAAAACAAAACAAATGCATAAAACCATTTGATTTTCTAGTCACCACTAGCAAACCCATTTATTAAGGTCCATGTAGTTACAGAAAATCTGAAAGGGCTGCTGGGAATTTGAGGTTCAGATAGCTGGTTTTTCTCTGTTAAATACCTTATTTAAGAATAATATACTTCGATAATTGCTAATATATCATTTAGGTTATACTGAAGTTACAGATGAGTAGTTTTGCCATTTGTAACCCCAATCAATAATTTCACCAAGGCTATTTGAAATAAAAACAAGCAAACATAATTGCGTGTGTGTGTGTGTATGTGCGCGCGCGTGCATGTGTGTGGTATTTTAACCATTTGACAACTTTCTTGGCATCAGAAAGACTTTTGATCATTCAACATGGGAGTAAGCTCATAGAAGCCAAAAAATATTTCTGATGGTGGCAGATGAATCCACATGCCAGGATTTTTTTTCCCATCTCTAAATCCCCCTTCAAGGCCCTACTGAGAACTCATCTCCTCCAGGAGGCCTTCCCAGACTGAGCCCCTTCCTTCCTCTCCCCCTCGTCCCCCTCTCCATCCCCCGCATCTTACCTCCTTCTCTTCCCCACAGCACCTGTATATATGTTTGTACATATTTATTACTCTATTTATTTATTTTACTTGTACCTATCTATTCTATTTATTTTATTTTGTTAGTATGTTTGGTTTTGTTCTCTGTCTCCCCCTTCTAGACTGTGAGCCCACTGTTGGGTAGGGACTGTCTCTATATGTTGCCAGCTTGTACTTCCCAAGCGCTTAGTACAGTGCTCTGCACACAGTAAGCGCTCAATAAATACGATTGATTGATTGATTGATTGATTGATTTAAAATAATGAAATTTCCTGAGGGAATAACCAGATTGAGCAATTATTGCTGAGATAACCTCACTTACAACCCTTAAACTTCCCAGACCTCACCATGACACCCTACTCCCTCCCTCTGCTCTACAACCCTCCCTGCCCCACAACAGTTGTGTGTAATAATGATGGCATTCATTAAGCACTTACTATGTGCAGAGCACTGTTCTAAGCGCTGGAGAGGTTACAAGGCAATCAGTTTGTCCCATGGGGGGCTCACAGTCTTAATCCCCATTTTACAGATGAGGTAACTGAGGCACAGAGAAGTTAAGTGACTCGCTCAATATCACACAGCTGACAATTGGTGGAGTTGGGATTTGAACCCATGACCTCTGACTCCAAAGCCCAGGCTCTTTTCACTGAGCCATGCTGCTTCTCTGTATATATGTGTATATATGAACAAATTTATAGTTCTATTTATTTTATTAATGATGTGCATATATATAATTCTATTCATTTATATTGATGCTATTGATGCCTGTTTACTTTTTTTGATGTCTGCCTCTCCTTTTCTACACTGTGAGCCCCTTGTGGGCAGGGATTGTCTCTATTTCTTGCTGAATTGTACTTTCCAAGCACTTAGTACAGTGCTGTGTACACAGTAAGCGCTCAATAAATATGACTGACTGGATGAATGAATGACCCCTCAATCCCCACCGTCTAGTTAGCCCATCCCAGTCCCTCCTTCCAGATTCCTCTTGTCTCTCTCCACTTCAATCCATACTTCATGCTGCTGCCCGGATTATCTTTGTCCAGAAACGCTCTGGACATATTACTCCCCTCCTCAAAAATCTCCAGTGGCTACCAATCAATCTGCGCATCAGGCAGAAACTCCTCACCCTGGGCTTCAAGGCTGTCCATCACCTCGCCCCCTCCTACCTCACCTCCCTTCTCTCCTTCTACTGCCCAGCCCGCAACCTCCGCTCCTCCACCGCTAATCTCCTCACTGTACCTCGTTCTCGCCTGTCCCGCCGTCGACCCCCGGCCTACGTCATCCCCCGGGCCTGGAATGCCCTCCCTCTGCCCCTCCGCCAAGCTAGCTCTCTTCCCCCCTTCAAGGCCCTGCTGAGAGCTCACCTCCTCCAGGAGGCCTTCCCAGACTGAGCCCCTTCCTTCCTCTCCCCCTCGTCCCCCTCTCCATCCCCCCATCTTACCTCCTTCCCTTCCCCACAGCACCTGTATATATGTATATATGGTTGTACATATTTATTACTCTATTTATTTATTTATTTATTTATTTTACTTGTACATTTCTATCCTATTTATTTTATTTTGTTGGTATGTTTGGTTCTGTTCTCTGTCTCCCCCTTTTAGACTGTGAGCCCACTGTTGGGTAGGGACTGTCTCTATGTGTTGCCAATTTGTACTTCCCAAGCGCTTAGTACAGTGCTCTGCACATAGTAAGTGCTCAATAAATACGATTGATTGATTGATTTCTCCCTTCCACTCCCTCCACCCAATCTCCCCACCCCTTTCTCCATGCCCCATCCCACCCACCCCATCCTGGTTATACTGTCTCAGCACTACCTTTTATTCCTCTCCTCCTGCACTGGCCCCTGTCAGCTCACTCCCATCCAACCCCTCCCACCACTTGTGCCGTCCCCTCCCCCAGTACCCTGTGGAATGCCCACTCCATGATGGGAAAACTTCCTTTCGACCTTGACCTCTTTCTGACCCAGTCACTGCTCCTCCTTGCCATCCTTAAAACCTTGATTTTCCCCAGAAGACACTGTTTCCCGTGCTGCTCTCTCTAGAGGGGACCTCAGCCTCACTGGAAAAGGGGATGGAGTTGGCCTCCTTCTCACTCTCCAATCCTGCTTTCATGCCATTCCACCTCCCCCATCCCTATTTTTCCCTTTCTATAAAGCCTGTGTTACCCACCCACTTGTGATTCTAGTAACAGTCATCTACCACCTCCCAGGCCCCACCTCCAACTTTTTGAAAAATATTGATCCCTTTCTCATATTCCTGCTCTCTCTATTCCTACATTGATCCTTGGGGACTTCAATACCCACATAAATGTTTCTGATAACCCTTCTGCTGCCTGCCTTCTATCGCTCCTCAACTCCACTGACCTCCTGCTCCACCCCAACTCGCCCACTCACCAACTTGGAAACACATTTAATCTCATCATCTCTAGTTGCTGTAAAATCTCTACACTCACCAACTTTGAAATCCCTCTATCTGACCACAACCTCCTCACCTGCCTTCTCTCCCACACACCTCCTCCCTGCAGATCTGCACTGTTCCCCCATAGAGACCACCGATGTTTTGACCCCGTCCAATTTTCTCAACTCCTCATGTTCTAGTTTAGCCTCCATACCCAAACTACCTTTCCTTGATGATCAAATTTTCACTCTCAATATCACCCTCTCTAACTGAAGTCAACTCACTCGCTATCTTATCCCTTCACTGAACTTGTACCACCAACCCTCAGCCCTGATCACCTCCACAGCCCACTTCCTTCACTCCTGTGCATGATCTACAGAGCACTGCTGACAGAAATCTAGATATCAGGTTGACCTCATCCACTTCAAGGTTCATTCATTCATTCATTCAATCGTATTTATTGAGCACTTACTGTGTGCAGAGAACTGTACTAACCACTTGGGAAGTACAAGTTGGCAACATATAGAGATGGTCCCTACCCAACAACGGGCTCACAGTCTAGAAGGGGGAGACAGACAACAAAACAAAACATGTGGACAGGTGTCAAGTCACCAGAATAAAAGGATAACACAAGGTTATCCTTGTGTGCTTTAACTCTTGCCGGCAAAATTATTTCTCCATCCTTACTGCCTCAACAGGTCCATTTCTTTCACTCCCTCCTCTAATCCCCTGTCTTCCTGCCTCCCTCATCTCTTTCCCCTAATGACCTGGCCACTGCTTTATTGAGAAAATGCAAACTATCAGGCATGATATCCCTGAAGTCTCCCCTGCACCTCTCCAGTCCCTCCCTTCTCCTGTCCCTTCTTCAACTCTCCCATCTTTCCCAGCAGTATTTCAAGAGGAGATCTCCTGCCTTTACTCAAAATCCACCTCCTCCACTTGCACAACCAATCCCATCCCTTTGCACCTTATCAAACACTTTCCCCCTCCTTTGTTGCTTCCCTGACTGCCATCTCCAACTGTTCGTTCTCCAATGGCTTCTTCCCCACTGCTTTCAAACATGCTTATATCTCTTCTATCCTAAAAAAACAACAACTCCCTTGACCCCAAGGTTCCCTCCAGTTATCACCCCAAATCCCTCAAACCAATCCACTTCAAACTCCTTGAGCCAGTTGTCTACAATGGCTGTCAAGTTCCTCTCCTCCAATTCTGTTCCTGACACCTTCCAATCTGGCTTCCATCCCCTTTGCTCCATAGAAATCACCCTCTTAAAGGCCACAAGTAATCTCCTTCTTGCCAATTTACTATTCTATTTATTTTATTCTGTTAATATGTTTTGTTTTGTTGTCTGTCTCCCCCTTCTTGACTGTGAACCCGCTGTTGGTAGGGACCATCTCTATTTGTTGCCAACTTGTACTTCCCAAGCGCTTACTACAGTGCTCTGCACACAGTAAGCGCTCAATAAATATGATTGAATGAATAAATGAATGAAATCCAATGGCCTCTACTCCATCCTAATGTCCCTCAACCTCTCAGCTGCCTTTGACAGTGTCAAACACTCCCTTCTCCTGGAAATATCACCCAACCTCAGCTTCACTGACTCTGTCCTCTCCTGGTTCTTCTCCCATCTTTCTGGCCACTCTTTCTCAGTTTGTTTTGTGGACTTGTCCTCTGCCTCCCCTCCTCTACTTGCAGGTGTTCCTCAAGACTCAGTTCTGGATCCCTTACTATTCTTCATCTACACCCTCTCCCTTGGTGAACTCATTTATTCCCATGGCTTCAACTACCACCTCTATCTGGATGAATCCTAAATCTACTTTTCCAGCCTTGATCGATCTCTCTCTCTCTCTCTCTCTCTCTCTCTCTCTCTCTCTCTCTCTCTCTCTCTCCTCACATTTCCTCCTGTCTTCAAGCCATCTCTGTTCATATGTCCCACATACACCAAAAACTTAACGTGTCTGAATCAGAACTCCCTATCTTTCTATAAAAACCCTGTCCTCCCCCAGATTTCATCACAGTAGACAGCACCACCAACCTTCCTGTCTCACAAGCCTGTCAATTTGGCAGTATCCTTGACTCATATCTCTCATTCAGCCCAAATAGTCAAACTAACACTAAATTTTGTCAATTCAACCTACACAACATTGCTACAATTCACCCTTTCTTCGCCATTCAAATTGCTGCCACTTTCATGCAAGCACTTATTCTATCCCTCCTTGATGACTATATCAGCCTCCTTGGTGACCTCCCTGCCTCCTCTCTCTCCTCACTCCAGTCCATACCTCACTCTTGTGCCTGGATCATTTTTCTACGAAAACATTCAGTCCATTTTTTCCCCACTCCTCAAGAACCTCCAGTGGTTTCCCATCCACCTCCACATCAATTGGAAACTCTTTACCCTCAGCTTTAAAGCACTCAATCATCTTGCCCCCTCCTACCTCACCTCTTTGAACACCTAATATAATCCAGTCCACTCACTTCATTCCTCTAATGCTAACCTACTTGTTATAACTTGATCTCATCCATCTCACCAGCGACCTCTCACTCTCGTCCCGCCTCTGACGGAACGCACTCCTTCTTCACATTGGACACAAAATTACCCTCCCCACCTTCAAAGCACATCTTCTTCAAGAGGTCTTCCCTGACTAAGACCTCATTTCTCTTTTACAGCTCCCTTCTGCTTCACTCTGATTTCTTCCCTATATTCATCCCTCCCTCAGCCCCCACAGCACTTAACTACATATCCGTAATTTATTTATTGATTGATTGATATTAATGCCTGTCTCCCCCTTTAGATTGTGAGTTCATTGTGGGCAGGGAATGTGTCCACCAACTGTGTTTTATTGTACTCTCCCAAGCCTTTAGTGCAGTGCTCTGCACACAGTAAGTACTCCATAAATTGACTGATTGATGGATCGAAATGAGAATTTGAGTGATTTGTCCCAGGTCACAGAGCAGGTAAGCAGCAGAGCCAGGATTAGAACCCATGTCCCCTGGTTCTGAGGCCCATGATATTTCCACTAGCCCATGCTGTTCCCCATGCATATTACTGCATGCATATTATTTAGACACAGAATCTGCTCACACAGCACTCTCCTTTTCAACTCACAATTGGAGAAGAGAGTGAAGGTATGGAATTTTGGAACTTCACTTCTTTGTTTTGGTTGATTTTTATTAGCAAGCCCCCAATCAAGATGGCTGCTGCAAATCCTAAAATGATTCCCTGATCCCCTAGTAATAATAATAATAATGGCCTTCATTAAGCGCTTACTTTGTGCAAAGCACTGTTCTAAGTGCTGGGGGGGATGTAAGGTCATCAAGTTGTCCCATGTGGGACTCACAGTCTTCATCTCCATTTTACAGATGAGGTAACTGAGGCCCAGAGAAGTGAAGTGATTTGCCCAAAGTCACACAGCTGACAATTGGCGGAGCAGGGATTTGAATCCATGACCTCTGACTCCAAAGCCCGGGCTCTTTCCACTGAGCCATGCTGCTTCTCTAATACAGCCGAATGGTGTTTACTAAGCTCTTGCCATATGCTAAAGTACCATGTTAAGCACAACAAAATCAGATTGGATGCAGTTCCTGGTCCACATTTGGCTCAAACATTTCAGACGCAGAGAGCGTGAGATTGAAGTAGCATGGCACAGTTGATAGAGCACTGGCCTGGCCTGGGAATCAGCCACTTATCTGCTTTGCAACCTCGGGTGAGTCACTTAACTTCTCTGTGCCTCAGGTACCTCCTCTGTAAAATGGGGATTGAGACTGTAAACCCCATGTGGGACAGGAACTGTGTCCAACCCAATTTGTTGGTATCCACCCCAGCACTTAGTACAGTTCCTAGCACATAGTAAGTGCTTAACCAATACCATTATTTTATCCCTATTTTATGCATGGAAAAACTGAGATCTAATGACTTGACCAAGTTCACACAGACTACCAGGTGCATTCTGATTCTCTTTCCCCTTGTCAAGCCATTGAACTCACCTGCATTCGGTTCATGGCTTCCCTGATCTGGTCAAGATGATGAGCAGAACTAAGGGCCTCCAGACGGATGTCTGTCAGCTTCAGTTCCTTCTCTCTCAGCTCACTCTTCAGCTGCAGAATAATCTCAGCCTCTGCTTCTGTGCATTCACAGATCCTAGACAGGAAATCAAGAACAGAAAAAGCAGGAAGGGGAAGGCAAATGATTAGGAAAGGAAGATTATTCCAAAAAATCCCACTGCCAGCATTATCCAACAAGAATGGGAAGTGGTTGCTGCTGAATAAACCTAAGAAAAAGAGAAAGAATCTAACAGAAGCAACCTCAACTGATATAAGTTGTACGTTTCAATCAACGTACTGAATCAACGTTTCAGTGGGATGTAATGCCATCTCTTTAATCTTTCCAATGATTTCTAAATTCCATATACTACACACACGTCAACCTCACCACTTAATAGTACAATTCAAATTCCTCTGGGTTTGATGATTAAGTGGCGTGCATCTCTTATATTTTAAGATCCCTCTTGAGGTGTAAGGCACTCTGTAAGGTGATGTGTAAGAATTAGGTTCCATTACAAGCTGCCCAATTACTTACTAGGCAGCAGTGAGTTTTAAAAATCTTCAGTACCTAGGTTTCTGCTTTTAAAATTAGACAGGAAATACTCCTGTCTGCTTATCTTGCAGGGCTTGGTGACTCTACAGAAAATTTTCATATGTATTGACCATAATAATAATGATGGTATTTGTTAAGTGCTTACTATGTGCAAAGCACTGTTCTAAGTGCTGGGGAGGTTACAAGGTGATCAGGTTGTCCCACGGGGGGCTCATGGCTTTAATCCGCATTTTACAGATGAGGTAACTGAGGCACAGAGAAGTTAAGTGACTTGCTCAAAGTCACACAGCTGACTGTTGGTGGAGCCAGGATTTGAACCCATGACTTCTGACTCCAAAGCCCAAGCTCTTTCCACTGAGCCACGCTGCTTCTCTTCATGCTGCATAATGTGGATCATTAACGAAACGTAGCAATGAACCTTGACAAAATGCAATGATAGATGAGCCTTGCTGAAGGAACCAAGAGTTTTGAATATAGTGTCTCATGGGAAAATGCCAAACGTGCTGATCTCATTTTGTGTCACCCAAAACTCATCCTTAACTTTAATGCAAGGAAGTGATAGCCCAACATCAAGTATCGATCTGTTCCACAGGTTTATCAAAATAATCCTGCTCGAGTATTTAGATTGCAAATATTCCTCGGTCCCTAGACAGATATTCCTCCGGGAGGAATTTTACCACAATTCTACCACTTCATCTTAAGGAGTTGGTATGGTGCAGATTGTTCTTAGGTTATTTCATTTCATTTGCAACCTAAGGTAGAGAGGGCTTACATTGCTGCTACACATGCAACCACATTTCTGGTCAAATTAGATGAATAAGAGGGAACACTGTCTAGTCTAGCATCTGGACAGCTCTGCAATCCCATGCACCACACTCCATTTTACCGGGATCTATGCCTGTAGATCACAAGACCATTTTGCCGTTTCTTTGGCGCCCAGATTATGGATGACCTGCATTCACATACAGTTAGATAGACAGACAGAGAGATGCAAGTGGAAAGAAGGGAAGATAATAATGATTTAGAAACGAGGAGATCAGGGTCAGAAAAAAGCTTGTCCCACAGTACATAATGGAAGGAACATACACCGTCTGTGGCATGGGAACACCCAAGAGGCTAAAGTAACAGAATGAGCGAACAATCCAGTGTGGCAAGGAAACCCAGTTGGATTTAAAGCATGTAAAATTCTGATCGGGTGCATGTAGTCCCCAAAGACTAGTTCCAGGCTCATCCTCCGGATCTGTTCTTCACTGCACTGAGTCCTTTGGAGGAGAAGCCTATGGAGAGAGTGACTTACGCAGAAGTGGAATGGGAAGGCTTCATGGAGGCTGCCCCACACTCTGCAGAGCTATGGGGCAACTTGGGGGACGATGGAAGGGAGGAATCGGTCAGCTCTTCAATATCGGAATGGGAGGAAGGCGGCTTTGTGGACTTTTTCTTCCCAAAGGCTTGCTTGAATGAGCTTCTCAGCTGAAAGAAAAAAAAAAAGAAATGACCTTTCTCATCAACGGATCCTTGGGGAGGTCATTTCCGAAGAGTTAGTTTGCAGAGGCCATCCTAGCCGATGCTTAGGGTCAGTGTATAGAAGCAGAGAATTAACATAGGCAGCACAGTATCTCTAGTACTACGATACGGTGTTTGGGATTAATCCAGCGCAGAACAAACGTTGAATGCTTTGAAACAAATGGCGGAGAAGTGACGTGCTTATTTAAAACCAAGTGCCTTGAGTGGAGCCCATTCATAAGGTCTTGGCTCTGGAGGCAATATGTTTCCAATAGCCACAATAGAACTATGATCAAGTGAGGCACTGCTGAAAAAACTTGGTTTCTTAGAGAGAAAAGCAGAACAAATTAGGACGATTGGCAAATTTTTGCCTTTCTAATCAAATTTTGCATTCCGTCATGACTCAGATTCCCGAATTAATGTCCCTTTACGTTTTATTCAAAAGTGGCTGCATTCCCTCGTTTTGGCTTTCAACTTTTGAGATTAAAACAAAGAGGCACAAACTGAGAAGACATACAAGATCATCTGATTTTAAAAGATATAAAAGCCTACTGCCAAAATAAATAGCCATCATGCCAAGATAAGGAATTTTAGAGATGCATGCCAAATTTTCCATGGTTTATATTCACCTCACTTCCTCTAGAGTTCACCTTGCAGAAACATGAAAGAGTGTGGAATTACAAATCAAGGGAATGAAGGCTGATCAGTATTTAAAAATATTACCTGCATAAACATTTTTTAAGACAAAAAGATATTTCTTTTATTATTAATAAAACACACTCTGACAAGATCTTAGATCCTGTGATATTTATGCGTCTTATGGCATAAAAAAACATTTACCGCTATCCTCCACTTCGCTTTCACTGCTTTTAAAGGTATTTTACTTCACTTATTGCTGCTAAAGGTTTCACAGTGAATCTACTCAATATATATTCATTGCAGGCCCACAGGACATATTGAACTGTACTAGGCACTTGGTAGAATTAAGATGAATTGACCAAATCCCCAAGCAGAACTAAGTTCATAGCAAAGAGCCGTAAGGTCGAAATGTACTTCTTGGTGCAGATTTCTACAGTTTCTGTTTTGCGGGTCTGATTGTCGGGAAGGCAATTAATTAGCCAATGGTATTTACTGAACTTCGCTTCAGTGTTGAGGGTGTGCATGTGTATTGTGTGTATGTGGATGGTGGTGGGGCTGACAGAGGGAGAGTATTAGCTTTGGAGATAATTAGCATCTAGTCTATAGTGTCCATGAAATCTCTTTCTGTGGAAAATTGCTCCTCTCATCGAATTGCAATCTCTGGTTTCCCCCTTTATTTGGTCTACACTAGTTTGGTGATAACTGGTTCTAAATATCAAAATCCTACATATCTACCAGACAATAGAAAAGGATTCTGGGAAATGTGCCCCATTCTGCCAACTCTGATTTTACCTAGCGGATAGATTTCCAAAACTTACCCAGTTTTTCTTCTTCTTTTTCTTGGAATCAGCATCATTTCCACTGCCAACACTGGAATGGCTTGTAGCACTGTTGATGCTGGAAACGCTTTCAGAAGAATGTTGCCGTCTAATACGCAAATCTAATAAAATGATTTTTAAAAAATAACATTTGCCACCATCCAAAGGACGCTCATCCCCAAATCTGAATAGGATGGATTTTTGACCTTTTATTCTACTTTTTTCCCCATTCTCAAATGAAAAATCAGAAAACAAAGAGAGTTGTTGCAAAATATCAACACAAATTAAAATTGAGGCCTAATCAAATCAGCATTTTGGGTAGGAATTAGCAGGACATAGTCTGAGATCATTATTCCACTATATGGAGATTTGTAAAGTCCTATAGAAGGCTTTATTAAAATATTAATTTCAAACCAGTGTATTCTGCCCTATGGAGAAGAGATTTCTAGACAACATTCTTACGATTAGCTGACAACATAATTTCTCTAATTCTCAATTTGCTTCACCTTTACCACAACAATACAGTGTGACTGTTTAGACTGTGAGCCCACTGTTGGGTAGGGGCTGTCTCTATTTGTTGCCAACTTGTACTTCCCAAGTGCTTAGTACAGTGCTCTGCACACAGTAAGCGCTCAATAAATATGATTGATTCATTGATTGATTGTAAGAAATATTGTTTGAAGAACAATACAGTTTTGAAGGAAAAATGATTACCCGATATAGGGTGTGACATGAGATAATACACTGAAAAATAGAGATGTTCATCCATTTCTACCTTGACCTTTTATTGAAATTTGGTTAATGTTTGGGGACTCATATCTCTCTATGATTAGGTAATAATTAATATATCACAGCCCATAAAACCAAAGTTTGAAGTAAGCATTGTCCAGTAGTGACTAAAAAATTCTAGCAAATTCATTAGCAATTCCAAGGTGATTTAGAACTCTTAAAAATGAGTTTATTCTAAGATCCACCATATCTATTATTTTTTTTAGTGGGCGTAAGTCAAAGACACACAAACAACACACTCACTGTGGTCTCCAAGATACCAGAAATTCATGAAAAGATTTCTAAAGCTATCCGTTTAACAGATCCCTATTTAATTCTTGGCTTCCTCATTGATCATTCTATCTAATGCGAAGTAGCTGACAACTTTCAGACTATACGGCTACATCCCCCACAGCTTAAGCTTGTATTGATCCAAGCTACTCAATTTGGCAGGTTTTCCATTTGTTAATTACCCCAACATTAACATATTTGATAAGAAAGTAATGTTAGGGTTCAGGAAAAGAACAGTACTATTGTGGCACGTCATCTGTGATTTTTCCTTTAGAAGGATTTCACATAATAACTGTGGCATTTAAGAGCTTAAAGCACGGTTCTAGAACCTGAGGAAGATACAAGGTGATCAGGTCAGACACAAGGTTCACAAACGAAGAAGGCGAGAAAACAGATATTGACTCCCCTTTTACAGATGAGGAAACTAAGGCACAGAGACGTTAAGTGACTTGCCCAAGTTAACACAGCAGGCACATGGAAGAACCAGGATTGGAATCCAGGTCCTCTAACTCCCAGGCCCTTGCTCTTTGATTGGGTCACACTGCTCCTACATGTCAGAAGAAATCAACATGCCACTTTTGTTCCTGTGAACAATGACTTCAAGTCTTGCCATTAGACCACTAAACTTGCTTCATTAAATGCTATTATTGCTTGCCAAAGACTAGTTTAGCAGGCTTAACTACAAATCAGAGTATAGATGTATATGTGACGCTTCTCATGAGAGAATTAAGGAGCACTAAATCTTCTCATCAGCCCACTATGGTTAATATTAAAATTTGGGGTCCTAAAAGTGCAGGCATGTGGGGAAATATTAATCCACTCTTGATTACTATGTGTGTAGCAAATGAGAATTTAAATTGTTTCTATGAGTCTATTTACTGTACTGCGATCATGTCCTAATGAGATTAAACACTTATTCCTTTTCTTCACTCATTCATTCATTCAGTCGGTCAATCACATTTCAATCATTCATTCAATTGTATTTATTGAGCGCTTACTGTGTGCAGAGCACTAATATTCCCCCTGATTTAGACTGTGAGCCCTATGTGGGACAGGGACTGTGTCGATCCTATCTTGTATCTGCCTCAACATTTAGAACAGTGCTTGAAACATTGCAAGTACTTAACAAATACCATTAAAAAAATATTTTTGTAAATGGTGCAAGAGAAGCACAATAATAAAACATGATGGAGTTTCTATAAAAAATGAATAGAAGCTAACAAAGCATAAGATGTTCCCAAAGGTAGTTTAAAATGAGGGAGTCTGACTCATAAATTGCTGTGGAGTAATAATCCAAGTACCATCCAATCATATGACAAAATAGAGGCTTGGTATAGTAGGTCTGGCACACTGAATCAAAACAAACTTCAATCCTTAACTCACAGCACTAGCAGCTGACTAGGCCAAAATTTTATATGGTGTAATAATTATGGGATTTTGTTAAGCGCTATGTGCCAAGCACTGTTCTAAATGCTGAGGTAGATGCAAGATAATTGGGTTTTCCCACGAGGGGCTCATAGTCTTCATCCCCATTTTATATATGAGGTAATTGAGGCCCAAAGAAGTGAAGTGATTTGCCCAAGGTCACACAGCAGACAAGTGGCACGTCCTCTGACTCCCAAACCTGTGCTCTTTCCACTAAGCCATACTTCTTCTCTCATATCAGCTAATTCTTACAAACTCCATAGAACTGGTACTATTTTCTACCCAGAATTTTCTGTAAACTGCGTTCAAAAGCTGTAGGTCTCCAAATACAACTGTAGGTTATTGTAAACATGACATTTTCCCTTTTCTCTGGTCTCTCTGGAACAATACAAGTTCGAGTGGAAACACAAGAAGTCTCGTCCCTCAATCAATTATTGATAGTGTCCACATTGTGCTGAGTTCTATGCAAAACACTTAGGAAATGAGCCCACTGTTGGGTAGGGACTGTCTCTAGATGTTGCCATCTTGTACTTCCCAAGTGCTTAGTACAGTGCTCTGCACACAGTAAGCACTCAATAAATACGATTGATTGATTGAAATACAGTAGATTCAGTGCCCTTCTTGGTGATGTGAAAATTCTTCTGCTTTCAGGACTAAATGCTGTGTCTCAGACCATGTGCCATTTTCTCTAAGTTGCAATTCAGCGGAGTTGTGTCAGGTGAGATAAATGTCTTGTATTAACTACCAAGAAGAACAGATTGGGATTGTTTTTGTTCCCTTTCTGTATCAGATTTTCACCTTGGAAGCTCTGGGCTCTCTTGAAATAGGTTGGGGGCTCCATCAGAAATCCCAGAACTCTACCTAGGGGCCCTGCATCTATGAGTTTCTGGCAGTCCCAGCTCTAATTAAGCATATTTAGAAATCTTTCAGCATTCTGGCATAACTTCTTTACAAGGCCCAGAATTTGATAAGGCTTAAAATGAATACACACAAAACACACACCAACTCGGATGTACGTCAGAGTATTTTAAATTTATATTTAATTTCTAATTTTATTTTAATGAGTATTTTAAGAGTATTTCAGAGTAGTTTAATTTTAATCAGGAGCCAGTTTTCCTACCCACATTTTGATTATTCTTCAAAAATGAAAAACTGCACATAAAGTCAGGATTGTCCCAGCTAGATTGAGACATATCGACAGACCCTCAAAGAACCACACAGATACAAGGATAGAAATTGAGTCATTTTGCTCTGAAATAAATAGCAGAACATTGTCGCTGAAACTACTTAAATGTGAGCTAGATCTCATATCAATTAGTTGGTATGGTTTCAAAAATTGCCAGGATGCTGCAACATGTGGTTTGAGTAAAGTGTTAATTGTTGTTAAAACATCTCTGTCCTGCCTGGCCTCTCTCCCACCTCCTCTAATTATGTAATTTAAAATTCTCAGGTCCAGTTAGCTACTGTC
This sequence comes from Tachyglossus aculeatus, assembly GCF_015852505.1. Taxonomy (NCBI): domain Eukaryota; kingdom Metazoa; phylum Chordata; class Mammalia; order Monotremata; family Tachyglossidae; genus Tachyglossus; species Tachyglossus aculeatus. The sequence continues at coordinate 27,435,685 of NC_052079.1, read as the reverse complement.
TGTCCAGGACTAAGAAAGCCTTAGGAAAAGTTGGACATCAATACATTATTTTGTGTCATAACAAGGATTAAGTCTTTCTAAGTCCTTCCAGAACTTGTTTTCAGCTCCGAGATTTAGAAAGTAAGCACACTTATTATAGCTATGAGATAATGTATAACTACACAGTAACTTTCTCTGTAGAATATAGATCCATTCCACCCATATGGAAAATGACTAATTTCCTAATAGAAAGGAGGCTACAAGGCTCTTTGTGTTCCATCTGTGTCCTTAGATGGATGTGTGGACTCAGTCACTCTCCGCTCTCTTCATCACCTCGCCCCCTCCTACCTCACCTCCCTTCTCTCTTTCTACACCCAGCCCGCACCCTCCGCTCCTCTGCCATTAACCTCCTCACCGTGCCTCGTTCTCACCTGTCCCGCCGTCCCCCTGGCCTGGAATGCCCTCCCTCCACACATCCACCAAGCTAACTCTCGTCCTCCCTTCAAAGCCCTACTGAGAGCTCACCTCCTCCAGGAGGCCTTCCCAGACTGAGCCCCCTTTTTCCTGTCCTCCTCCCCATCTCCCCCGCCCTACCTCCTTCCCCTCCCCACAGCACTTGCATATATTTATTACTCTATTTTACCCTTGTACATATTTACTATTCTATTTATTTTGTTAATGATGTGCATTATCGCTATAATTCTATTTGTTCTGACAGTTTTGACACCTGTCTACATGTTTTGTATTGTTGTCTGTCTCCCCCTTCTAGACTGTGAGCCCACTGTTGGGTAGGGACTGTCTCTATATGTTACCAACTTGTACGTCCCAAGCACTTAGTACGGTGCTCTGCATACAGTAAGTGCTCAATAAATAGAATTGAATAAATGAATAGACACCTCTGAAAGCAGAAGCAGCAACGCATAGTGGATAGAGCACATGCCTAGGAATCAGGAGGTCATGGGTTCTAATCCCAGCTCTGCCACTTGTCTGCTGTGTGACCCTGGGCAATTCACTTAACTTCTCTGTGCTTCAGTTACTTCATCTGCAAAATGGGGAGTGAGACTGTGAGGCCCCACGTGGAACGGGGACTGTGTCCAACCCAATTTGCATTTTTCAACCCTAGTGCTTAACAAATAACATAGAAAGTGCTTAACAAATACCATAATTATTATTTGTAATTCTTTATTTGGCAATTCGAGGCCCCGATTTTACACAATTTCATTTTTGTTATCTTTTTTGGACAGGGTCCAGAGAGTGGCCACGTTTCATCAGCTTTGCCCTTCATCCTACCTACCATGAACCCCAGTTTTACCACATTGGCATACCTTTGTGTTGATGATCTGGGCCATTGAGAGCTCCTTGAATAGCAGCCTGGGCAGCAGAATTCTGGGCCTTCAACATTTCAATAGTTTCCCTCAGCTCTATAAGCTCAGATTCCTATAGTAAAAGCAGAAGGAAGTTCCAAACATTTAGAAATAAGAAAACACACCTTTCTATAGAAAAGAATATGCAAAATACCCTGAAATTTGAGAAGAACACACTTTAATGGAAGCATATCACGCCTGGGGTCAGAGGACCAGGGTTCTAATCCCAGCTCCGCAACTTGCCTGCTGTGTGATCTTGGGCAAGTCATTTAATTTTTTGTACCTCAGTTTCCTCATCCTCATGTATAAAATTTATTCAATCAATTTGTTTTATTGTCTGCCTCCCTGTTTCTAGACTGTGAGCCCACTGATGGGTAGGGATCATCTCTAATTGTTGCCGAATTGTACTTCCCAAGCTCTTAGTACAGTGCTCTGCACACAATAAGCACTCAGTAAATACGATTGACTAAATAAAATGGAAATTAAGTATGCACTCTCCCTCCTTTTTTGGACTGTGAGTCCCATGTGGGCCAGGGACTGTGTCCAATCTAATTATTTTGATCTACCTTGTTGCTTGCATAGCACTTGAACCAGAGTAAGTGCTTAGCATTACGAACAATGCATTGAAGGATGAGAAAATAGAAAACAGAAGCAGCATAGTCTAGTTGAAAGAGCTTGGGCCTGGGAATCAGAGGCCCCAGATTCTAATCCCATTTCTGCCATGTCTACTGTGTGAATTTAGGCAAGTGACTTAACTTTTCTGTGCCTCAGTTCCCTTATCTGAAAAATGGGGATTCAATATCTATTCTCCTTCCTACTTAGACTGTGAGCCCTGCGTGGGACTTGAGCACTTTGTACCCACCCTATCATATATCATTAAGAACTGATATATATATATATCTCCTTAACAGTCCTATTTTATTTCTGTTAAATGGTCACAGCACATGCTGTTGAATCATATCTGTTAATTAGATTACATTGTTTCTTAACCAATAAGTGGAATAACTGAGAACTGTATTTTACTTTAAAAATGCACTTAACACTACCATTAGTAATTCTTTCTTTTAAAACCAAGGACTCAATCATTCAATGATATTTATTGTGTGCTGACTGAAATAAGTGCTTCAGAGGCTATGACAGAATTGGAAACATGATCCTTGTCTTCAGGAGCTTTCAGTCAAATGGAGGAATCAAAACAGGAGTACACTAAGAAAAATTGCATGGCTTTAGAGCACTCAAGCAGGGGTCCATGGACCTCACTAAATCATTGACCATGAGATCCAGAAAGGAAACAAACAATTTTCCTTGACTTCCAAATGTTATGGAGTGCAAAGATTCAATCTAAACATTCACTCTGAATTCTAACAGCACTTATGTACATATCATTATGTTCATCTCCTTCAAGAGGCTTTCCCCAACTGTCTCTTTTCCTTTTTTTTAAGCTAGTTAGGTACTTACTAAGTGCTGGGGTTTTATTATTATTATTATTAAGTGCCATCGAGTCATTTCTGATTCACATCAACTCCATGGATATACTTTCTCCAGAATGTCCTGTCCTCTGCCATAATCCACAACCTAACGGTTCTTCCATTATTGTTGTTAAGGTCTCTATCCATCTAGCTGCTAGTCTGACTCTTCCTTGGTTTCCCTGGACTTTTCCTTGCATCACTGTCTTCTCTAGAGAATTAGTCGTCCTGATTATGTGTCCAAAATATGCTAATCTAAGTCGAGTTACAGTTGGCCTTCCGAAGACCACTTTGGTTTAATTTGCTCTAAAATCCACGTGTTTGTTTTTTGGACAGTCCACTGTATTCACAAAGCTGCTCCAACACCACATTTCAAAAGAATCGATGTCCTTTCTATTCTGTTTTTTCACTGTCCAGCTTTTGTATCCATACATTGCCACTGGAAACACCACAGAGTTGCCAACTTGTATTTTTGTGAAAGTTGTTAAGCACCGGGGTAGAAACACGCAAATCAAGTTGGACGCAATCCAAGTCCCATTTGGGCTCACAGTCTGAATCCCCATTTTACAGATGAGGTCACTGAAGCAAAGAGAAATTAAGTGACTCACCCAAGGTCACAGAGCAGACAAGTGGTGGAGCTGGGATCAGAACCCAGGTCCTTCTGAGCCCCAGGCCTGTGCTCTATCCACTTGGCCAAGCTCTTCTCCCACTCCCTTCTGTGTCACCTTGCACTTGGATTTGTACCTTTTATTCACTCCTCCTCAGCCCTATGTAACTTACATACATAGCCACAATTTATTTATATTAATGTCTGTCACTGTCATGTTGACAGACTCTGTCTGTCAACCTCCCATCTCCACCCCCCATCTTACCTCCTTCCCTTCCCCACAGCACCTGTATATATGTATATATGTTTGTACATATTTGTTACTCTATTTATTTATTTATTTTACTTGTACATATCTATTCTATTTATTTTATTTTGTTAGTATGTTTGGTTTTGTTCTCTGTCTCCCCCTTTTAGACTGTGAGCCCACTGTTGGGTAGGGACTGTCTCTATATGTTGCCAACTTGTAATTCCCAAGCTCTTAGTACAGTGCTCTGCACACAGTAAGCGCTCAATAAATACGATTGATGATGATGATGATGTTGAGGGCAGAAAATGCGACTACCAACTCTGCTAATGTTGTACTCTTCCATATGCTCCGTACAGTGCTCTGCACAGTAAGCACTTATAGTAAGCACCCAATAAATATGATTGATTCTTCTATTCTGCCGTTTCCTCCATCTGTAACTTATTTTAATGTCATTTCCCCCTTTGAGACTCTCTAATAATAATGATGATGATGGTATTTGTTAAGCGCTTACTATGTGCAAAGCACTGTTCATTCATTCATTCATTCAATCGTATTTACTGAGCGCTTACTGAGCACTGTACTAAGCGCTTGGGAAGTACAAGTTGGCAACAGACACAGACGGTCCCTACCCAACAACGGGCTCACAGTCTAGAAGGCCTGTTCTAAGAGCTTGGGGGATACAAGGTGATTAGGTTGTCTCACGTGGGGCTTACAGTTTTAATCCCCATTTTACAGATGAGGTAACTGAGGCACAGAGAAGTTAAGTGGCTTGCCCAAGGTCACACAGCTGACAAGTGGCGGAGCAGGGATTCAAACCCATGACCTCTGACTCCCAAGCCCACGCTCTTTCCACTGAGCCACGCTGCTTCTCTAACAACATTCTCTAGCATTCTCTTCTCTAGCAACATTATAAACATTATAAACCTGAAAGTATGATATACTACTTATCCTTTAAATTTATGATGTTATACCACATGGAAGAGATGCATCTAGGCTACTGTTCAGGCAATCCCATCGTTTTTCAAGCTCTTATATAATCTGCTGAAACTTTTTTTTATTTTTAATCCCAATGTGAGCTCTTGCAAACATACTTTTTGTTCTGCTGTCATGGTTAGACTTTGCAGCCGGCCAGTCATATTTCCCAAGCTCTTTTCAAATGCCGCTACTAGATGAGCCTGTGCAGGAAATGGAAAAAAAAAACATTAAATGGCTTTGGGGCTTTATGTAGAAGAGCATATTTTTCAGATAAAATGTGCAATTCCAGGCCTTCCAAATTGCTAAAAAATAATTCTACAATCTGAAGAGTCCAAGATTAATCTCTCCTTTAGCCAGATATCTTCATCTGCCTAGTTTCACCTTCAACTTCTTCAGCTCTGACTTTGAGTTCCTGTACAATTGAGGTGTGCTCCAGAAGAAGAAAGTGGAACTGCTTCAATGAATACCAACATTAATTATCAATATCAATATTATCACCATCATTATCATTACTATACTCTGCTGCTCTTCACTTAGGTCTTTGACTTTACCATCACTAAAAAAAGCTTCAGAGACCCCAAATTCACAAAACCAGGATCTGAAACACAGAGATTTTGGATACAGGTTGTTTGACAGAAGGTCCCTGAACTGACCCAAAGAATGTACTCCAACTTTATATACTTTCATGATCGTATTTGTGGATGGTGTTAACTTTTCAATTTCAACGGCATTCTCCCTTCAGTGCCCCAGACCTGCTAATGACTCTATTGTCTATCTTTTCCCAGTTCAGGTAAATGACTTTACATCCTTTGCCTTTGAAACAGGAACAACTTTCTAGGAGGAATTTTCATTCTTCATACTTTTCTCCAACTGGTATTCACCCCACTTTCAGTCTCACAGTACTTTTGTGCATATCTACATATTATTTATTTACCATTTATGTCTGTCTCCCCCTCTAGACTGTAAGCTCCTTGTGAGCATGTAACAAGTCTTCCACCTCTGTTGTATTACTCTCCCAAGTACTTAGCTCAGTGCTTGGCACGTAATCAGTGCTCTGGAAATTCCACCTATTGATTGACTGACTCCTTTTACTGCAGCTATGTCTCCTCTAACAGACGGTTTTAGTCTTTAAATTCAAGTTACAGATTTAAGGAAAATGTATCTGGCTAGTACGGTTTCCTCGTGAATTAACCCAATGTCAAAGTAGCAGAATCATAGTTTCAGGAACTAGGAATGATGTCCAAATCTATTTCCCAGTCCTCAGGCAGCACCTGAAAAATATGCCATTTACCTTTTTAAAAGAAACCAATCAACGAATAGTATTTATTGAGTGTGAGCACTGAAGTAAGTGCTTGGGAGAGCACCATAGAGTTGGTAGAGTGTTCCCTGTCCCTCCAGGGCTTTGCAATCTAACATAACTAGAAAATGACAAATTTTGCTATTTCTAACCTAAAGCTCGGGGCTAGAGGGTAAAGAGATTTCTCTGCTTTTTCTACAGTAGAGAAAAATTATTCATTATTTTCCCTGCTGCCTGTCCTTGGATATATTTATTAGGTGTCATATTAATATATTAATAATATGAATATGTATGATCATTAAGTCTTCTCCAGGATAAAAGATATGACTTTTTTGACCTTTCTTGTAAATCATGCCCAGTGTATACTGTATTCTTCTGTTCCTGCCCATGAATTACCAGAATAATTTGAAGATTCGGGAACTTCTATATCTACATTATCTAATCAATGTTGATCATAAATTGCTACACTCCTGTTCATTAATTCAGCCTAAATCATTTTTTATAAATATCAGCAAAGCTGGGACTTTACATTTTTTGGATGGATTCATTTGAACAGCTTCTCTCATGTGTGCAAATCTGTTCTTTGGCAGGGAGTGAAAAGCCAACAAGATTTAGTTGCTGCTACTGTTCTGAACATCCTATCTCAAACTGCTCTGACCTCATCATGTCTCCTCAATCCCCTCTCTCTAATCACTCCATCCCTGTCCTTTCACAGGCCACCCCTCATCCCACTCCCCCTGTACTGGACTCCATCATGTCACTTCCATCCATCCCTTTCTGCCACCTCTTCCCTCTACACCACAGTCTCAGCCAAATGTGGCCTGTGGAATCCCCTCTCCATCATGGAAAATCTTTCCTTCATCCTTGTTATGTTCCTGACCAAATCATGCTTCTCAGCCATCACTGAAACCTAGCTCTCCCCAAACAACACTGTCTCCCCATCACTCTATCTAAGGGGGACATCATCTCCCACTCCCCAAAATTCACTGTGAAAGGGGGAAGGCTGGGCTTCCTTTTTGCTCTCAAATGTCACTCTCACCCTATCCCACCTCCCTCCATCCCTCTCTTTCCCTTCCTCTGAAGCCCATAATAATAATAACAGTAATAATAATGGCATTTGTTAAGCACTTACTATGTGCAAATCACTGTATTAAGCGCTGGTGGGGGATACAGGGTGATCAGGTTGTCCCATGTGGGGCTCACAGTATTAATCCCCATTTTACAGATGAGGTAACTGAGGCTCAGAGAAGGTAAGTGACTTGCCCAGTGTCACACAGCAGACATGAGGTAGAGCCAGGATTTGAACCCATGACCTCTGACTCCAAAGCCCATGCTCTTTCCACTGAGCCATGCTGCTTCTCTATATCATCTGCTTCTACCACCCACTCCAATTATTAGTCACGTTTGACACTGTGGACCACCCCCGTCTCCTGGAAACGCTCCCTTTTTTCTACAGCGTTTCTCTAGTTATTCCAGCCTAGTGGAATTGGAAATATTCCCTTAATTTATGCAGTATGAGACATCGATCGAAGTCCTCAGGAAGGGCTGAGGTTACAGGCACTACGGAATGAAAACTAAGCCACTGGTTGTCTGAGAAGCAGTATAACCTAATGGAAAGAGTATGGGCCTAGGAGTTAGAAGAAGCTGAGTCCTAATTCTGACTCTGCCACAGGTCTGCTGTTACCTTGGGCAAGTCACTTAACTTCTCTGTGCCTCAGTTCCATAATTTATTTATTTATATTAATAGCTCTCTCTCCCTTTAGACTGAAAGCTTATTGTGGACAGTGAATATGTGTCTTATATTATGGTTTATAATCTTCCAAGAGCTTAGAACAGTGCCTGGCACACAGTAAGCACTCAATAAATATGACTGATTGACTTAAAATGAGGATTAAGACTGAAAGACTCATGTAGGTCACGGACTGTGTCCAATCTGCTTAGCTTGTATAATAATAATAATAATAATAATTATTATTATTATTATGGTATTTTTTAAGCACTTACGATGCGCCGAGCACTGTTCTAAGCGCTGGGGTAGATACAAGGTAAGCAGGTTGTCCCACATGGGGCTCACAGTCTTAATCCCCATTTTATAGATGAGGTAACTGAGACACAGAGAAGTTAAGTGGTTTGCCCAAGGTCACACAGTGGACAAGTTGCAGAGCAGGGATTAGAACTCACATCCTCTGACTCCCAAGCCTGGGCTCTTTCTACAAAGCCATGCTGCTTCTCTTGCAACTACCACAGGTGGATATAGGTGAAATTGAGGTAAAGTTCTAGAGCTGAGATAGCTTGATCTGTGTATGACCTAAGGATAGGTTCCCCTACTTTTGTTTCAAGGAAAAGCATGAATTGGGGTCAAATACCTACCTAATGATCGATTACCCTTAACCAAGGGGCATCTATTACCTATCAGAAAGATACAGAGACTGATGGAGACTATACATTCCATCATAGGGAGACTGTAAGCTCCTTAGGGGCAGGGAACATGTCCTCTAATTCTGTTGTATTGTACTCTCCCAAGTGCTAAGTACACAGTAAGTGCTCAATAAATGCCATTAATTAGATAAGGGGCAACGGGTAATGAACAACTTAAGAAGACTTTTACAGCTAAACATTCCAATGTGCAGAACTTGTTTAATCAAAAAGATCAATGGAGGTCAGCTCATAAGGAATGAAACTAAACAAAAAACATGAAAACTAGAAACGGGAAAATTAGCCACGACCTGTATATCCTACACGGTGAGAGCAGAATACTAGATGTTTGAGAATGTTTGGCGCATGGTCTTGGGCAAGTCACTTTACTTCTCTGTGCCTCAATTCCCCTATTTATAAAACTAGATTATGACTGTGAACCCCACGTTGGACTTGAACTGTATCCAACCTGATTCACCTGGAACATAATAAGGGCTTAACAAATACTATTTAAAAAGCAAAACAAAACAGGATCCACTGGGTCCCTCCATTATAAAGCACTTTCTGTGTGCAGAAACTGTTCTAAGTGCTGTGAGAGAATACCCGGATGGGAATTAGACATGATCCTTGTCCATGGAAGGGCCTGCAAGCTAAGAACTGACATGCTGTCTACTGAAAACATGGCCCTTGCCAACCAGTGCCCTTTTCTCTTGCTCTTTCTTGGGCTCCAGTTGATCTCCTTCAAGGGAGGACAAAAAACTGCCTTGATGTTTTGTTTTGTTGTTTAGTTCTTTTTTTCCTTTTCATTTTTGCTTTTCCCTGGTTTTCTCAAGGAAGTGGAAAATAGCTTCTAAACCCATATAAAGCCACCTCGAGCTCTGCATTACTTATATTCAATATCCTTATACTCTGCTGTTTCTCTGACCGGTCATGTATTAGAATTTCTGTCTTTCTCACTAGAGTAGAAATTCAAGAGCAGGGATTGCATCTAGCATCTCAGCCCGGTGCTTAATACAATGCTCTGCCCACAAGAGGAGCTCAATAAATATCAGTGATTGACTAATTTATTGATTGACCGATCTGAGTATCCTACGTCACCTCACTGCTCTCCTACTACAATCCAGCCCGCACACTTTGCTCCCTTAATGCCCACTTGCTCACTGTACCTCCATCGTGTCTATCTTACCTCTGAACTCTCACCCATGTCCTGTCTCTGGCCTGGATCCCCCTCCCTCCTCATATCCAATATTCATTTATTAATGAAGACTATCTCCTCCAAAAGCCTTTCCCTAAGCCCTCATTTCCGCTTTTACCACTCCCTTCTGCATCATCCTTATTTTCTCCCTTTATTCTCCCCTCCCTCAGCTCCACAGCACTTATGTACATAGCCATAATTTATTTATTGATATTAATGTCTGTCTCCCCCTCTAGACTGTGAAGTCGCTGTGGGCAGGAGTATGCCTACCAACTCTGTTGTACTGAGCAGTTACTGTGTACAGAGTACTGTACTAAGTGCTTGGGAGAATACAATACAATAAATAAACAGACATATTTCCCGCTGCTTTCCTAATGTGTAATGTACCTTTTGTGTCTGTATTCCTTGCTTGATTGTAAAATGGTTAATGGAATTTAGGATATATGAGTTCTGATCCTGGCTCTGCCACTTTCCTGCTGGGTGACCTTGGTAAAATCACTTAAATTCTCTGTGGCCCAGTTCCCTCATCTATAAAGTGGAGATTAAATACCTGATCTCTTCCCACTTAGACTGTGAGCTCTGTATAGCACAGGAACTGATTGTAGTTGTGGTAATAGTAGTAGTAGTACTAACAGGAGTAACAATAGCGGTAGTGGTAATAATAATAGTACTTATTAAGAACATTATAGCTATCCCAGTGTTTAGCACAGTGCTTGGCCCACAGTAATCACTGAAAACCCCCACAAATGTGATTAGTACTAACTCTATTGTACTCTCCCAGGTGCTTTGCATGGTATTTATGCAGAACATAAATGCTCAATAAATGCCTGACATTAATATGACTACCTTGATATTGATAATATCTGAAATAACTGCAAATTGGCAGTTTTATCAGAAACTCCGCTTTCTTCACCTCCTTATATAGCCTTAGTAAGTTGGTTTTTAAAGGTATTGTTAAGTCCTGAAATGAAATTAAACTGTGGCAAAATTTACCATATTCATGTCCTAAATCCTCCTCCTCAAGAACCTGGAATTTATGATGTCTTCTCCCTTCTGCATTAAACAAAAACACTTACATTTGCTGAGAGTTGAGATGTGAGGGTGGCGACCTTTTCTTGTGATGCTACCAGTTCTCTCCGCAGTTTATGAATTTGCTGGATTTGAAAGAAATGAATATGTTTATGACAAAACATTAACAAATTACCTCAACTCAAATGTTTGAAAAAATAAAGTTCATCTAAATCTCAAAGATAAAAAATGATTCATAAACAACTTTAGCACCCTCCTAAATGACACATCAAATCCTCCTCCTCTTTATAGGTGCTAATTATCCCACAGATGCTCCAAGAATCAACCCACAGACACAAATCGCCTGAGTTCTGATTTCCAGTTACTTTTGTTTGCCTCTTGGCAAAAGGTTAAAAATTAAGCTTAAGTCCTTAAATTTAAGGACATTGACCAAACTCATCACCGTGTTGAGGCTGGAGAAGTAAGGAGCGTGTAATTATTGGTTTTTTCTTGGGTAGCCAGAAACCCCACTTTAGGTGAGTGACTTGTTGATCATTAGCCGCAGCTACCTATCAGTACAACTTTTAATAACACAGTTTAGAAAATCTTTAGAAGATAATTTAAAAAAAGCCTCACCCTACATCAAAGGGTAATGATAAGGGAATTAGATTTCAACTAGAAAAAGAAACAGATTGCATGTTTATAAACAATGTCCTCATATTTTCAGCTACATAGAGATTAGGAAAGATTGTTAACAATGTTCATTTTAAAATACTTTCAGATTCTAACTTCATACGTGTTTTTCTTCTACCAGAATATACACCATCCGTACTTTTTTAATCATTCACGTCAGATTTTTTTTAATTCCTGAGAAAAAGAGAATTAAATAGGATGCTGAAGGAAAGTAAGAGTAAAAATGTATTCATGTGAGATGGTGTGAAACATTTCCCTTTTGTCTTTTGCTTTCATTCATTCATTCATTCATTCATTCATTTATTCAATCATATTGAGTGCTTACTGTGTGTACAGAATACATGCTTTGTAGAATACATGTACAACAATAAACACACACATTCCTGACTCATGACTAGCTTACAGCTTAGATAGCTTACAGTCCAAAAGAATACTAATTTCTTTGCTTTGAATCATGGTCCGATGGCTATTCCTCTTATCCACGCCAGGTCACTTAGCCTTAATCTAAAGAAAATGTTGTAACTGTTCACTCCATGCCAACCTGTGGTTTATAAGTACTGACATGAAGAAGTACAGTGGGAGTAAGATGCAGTGGTCTGGAATGCGGGAGTGGAAAAGAAATCAGTTCTGGGGCACCCATTCCAGCTTGAATTCTAACAAAGTGGATGTTTTTATTTCTTCTTTTGGGTCCAGAGGAGTTTCGGGAGCTGGGCTTCCCCACACTGGCACATAGGCTAAGGAGAGGACTTGGTCCAAGGTGGCACAAGGCCCGAACTGCGAGTATGCCTGTAGGGCCAGCAGCTTATCAACTGATGCATCTTCATGGCTCTGGGCAGGTGCATGAAGGGCACAGGTTGTAGGGAAAGCATGAGTTATATGGGGCATACACAGGTGCATGGGATGCACTGGGTATAGGGGAGAGGTGTAGGGGGGACATGGGATGCGGGGATTAGAACCCAGGTCCTCTGACTCCCAAACCCATCTTCTTTCTACCAGTACAACAACTTTCTCTCCTGTTGTAATTCCAACCATTCCTTCCCCTCACCTGTGTTACCTGCCTGAAGTAGTATGAAAAGGGAGACAGGGAGTGAGTGAAGAAATGTAGTGAGGAAAGGAAGGGAAGGAGTGAATGTGGAAATTAAGAGAGTGCATGAGTGTGGAAATGGATACAGGGAGTGAGTAAGAAAGGGACTGTGAAAAGGAAGATCAGGAATGAGTGAGAAAAGGAAGAAGGGAATTGAATGTGAAAATGGAAATGGGGAGTAAGAATGGGGTAAAAAATAAGAAAGGAAGTCAGGGAGTGAGTAAAGGGAGACATGGGGAGTGAATTAGGAAAGCCCTAGCTTCCTGGCTTAATCCTCACACATTCAGAAGCCTTCTCTCCTTTTCCCTCTCCCCTGCCGCACAGTCTGCTTGCCATTCTGGCAAGAAGGAGTATTTCATTGCAGGATCTCATTAAATGCTTGTTTAAGGGAGGCCCAGATAAATGATAAGCTCCAACCCAGGTAAGGTCAGGAGCAAAAAGCCTTGGGAATGGATCTAATGTCAGGCACTAGGGGCCATCTAAGTATTCTCAGTGAATATGCAGTTCCATAAATTTATAATCTATAGGACTGTTTCCATCCTGATTATCTTGTATCCACCTAATGGTTAATGCAGTGTCTGGTACATAGTAAGTGGTTAACAAAATCATTATTAATTAATAATTCTGCTGGTAGCCCTCTGGAATAACTGCACCAATTTTGTTGCTTAATAAAAAAAACTCACCCCATTAGAACTATTTGAATTATTTAAATCAGAAAAAAAAATATGAATTCATCAGGCATACTCCAGCCTTGATTTGGAGACTCTTTGTACAGTCTTCATTCATTCAATTATTTATTGAGCGCCTACTGTGTGCAGAGCAGTGTATTAAGTTTTTATTTTCAGGATACTTTTTTTAAGAGTATTTGTTAAGCACTTACTATGTGTACTCTTCTAAGTGCTCACTCTTCTAAGTGCTAGAGTAGATGTCAATCAATCCATCAACTTATTGAGCACTTACACAGAGCAGAGCCCTACACAGAGCATTTGGGAGAACACAATTCAACAGATTTGGCAGATGCATTCCCTGGCCACACCGAGCTTACAGTTTAGAGGGGGAATCAAATTATTTTTCCTCTACACCACCCTAACCCCTTTAACTCCTTCAGAGGAATGAAGACGTGAAGGGAGAACAGGTATTTAACCCCCATTGCAAAGATGAGGAAAATGAGGCACAGAAAAGTTAAGTGACTTGCCCAAGGTCACATAGCAGGCAAGGGGATGAGCCAAGATTAGAACCCAGGACCTTCTGACTCCTAAGCCCGCTTATTCCACTAGGCCATGCTGCTTTTCTGATCTTCCCAAGTCCCCTGGGAATAGCAATCTTCCATCTGCTAGGAAGTTTAATAAAACTGTTTACTATACATAAAATATCATTGAATTAATAAGTAATATTTGTACCTCTGAATGTGCCTTTTCTTCTGCCTACAAAAAAAAGAAAGACAATTTCAACACAGAGTAAAAAACATTGCTAAGTCACTTAGCAAGAGGAAACTAATAAAATGACACAGATTTTTTTTTAATTTGCTGATAAAAATAATCCAATATCAAGGTAACCAAATGCACTTTGAAATTCTTAATCAATCAAAGCTCCAGAAGAAATACAAAGGAATGTTGTTTGCTGCTCTAACTGAATTCTTACAATACAATTTTCTCAGTTGGAAAAAAAAAACATAAGGCTGATTCAGAATAGACCAAAGTAATCAATATTAAAAAATAACTCCTGTACTATGAAGAATTTCATTACAGAAATATACTGTGTAAAGAAAAACGTAACAAGTAGGCTGAATTTAGGTCGATCCCACCTTTTGCTTTATGTGGACTACTAGAATTACAGCACATAAAGCAAACATAATAATGTATTTGTCTGAAGTAACACCCTGTGTTTTCCCTAAAGAAGCTTCAGCTAGCTTGTCAGTCAGGACTTAATACACTTCATTCAATATACTTGGGTGAAGCAGCCACTTCCTAAATTATTTCTTTTCTACACCACCCTAGTCCTTTAACTCCTTCAGAGGAATGAAAACATAAGGGGCTAAAATATGATATACTATTTCCCTTCCTTCTACCCAATTTCTCTTTGTACTCTAGAAACCCAGCTTTTTGGGCAGGGACAGCTTCAGGTGGTAATTAAAGGAAAGCAACAGCCTCAGGGTGTGTGGAGTCTAGGATGGTTGCCACCTGTAACATTCTAAGATGGTCTTCACACCAGGTCTTCCCAAGAAGGTCTTCCAGCGCTTAGAACAGGGCTTTGCACATAGTAAGCGCTTAACAAATGCCATTAAAAAAAAAAAAAAGATGGGGGCTGGCATGCACACTGCCAGAGGTGAGGCAGGGTGAGGCTGGAACTGACATTCAGTCTCTGGCACCCTCCCTCTGAAATTGTGTATGGTGTACGCAAATTTCATTTCTGTCCTGATTCTCTGCTTGCTTCCCACTCCCTTCTTTCTTCCCTACCACTCCCCCCAAATAAAAATACCCAGAATACTTCTGAAAAAGACCTCTTTATTTATCTAAACACTGGGGGTATCGGGGTAACAATTTCCTCCCATCTCTCTCTCTCAGAGAGAGAGAGAGAGAGAGAGAGAGAGAGAGAGAGAGAGAGTGTTTGTTTGTTTGTTTATTCATGAGTAATGGCCCAGGACCAGCAGATGGGCAACAGTGAGAGGCAATGGGAAGGAAGGGGTGCATTAGGTGGCAGCGAAGAACCATCCAAGCTGTCTCAGTCTGGCTGGGAATCAGGGCATGCATGGTCCTTCTAAGAGACCATGGCCGTTAGGTTCTAATCCCAGCTCTGCCACATGTCCACTGTGTCACTTATTAATGTCTGTCTCCCCCCTAGACTGTAAACTCATTATGGTCAGGGAACATGTCTGCTAATTCTGTTGTACTGTACTCTCCCAGGCACGTAGCACAGTGCTCTGCACAGAGTAAGCATTCAATAAATACCACTGACTGATTGACTGACTGCCTTCACTTCACCGTCAATTTACATCAGCTTCCCAGGCCTTTTCCTGCCGCACAGGCAAACCCCCTTCTCCAAACTGCAAACTCCCCTAACTCCAAACAACTCTGAAACCCTGCTCCTGAACTCACCCAAACCTGCCCAGGGTTCCCCAGACCAACATCCTCGGCCCCAAGGAGGCTGATTGGGAGTGGCACCTTAGAGAGCCAGGTAGTCCTGTGTTGTGGAATTCGCCGTGCCATTGCCCTGGAAGAGCGACTACCCTAATTCTCTGCTCCTCTGGGTCTGACACCTCCTGCCTCCTCCCAGGGCCCAGCAGGCAGCTAGATGCTTGCCCAGGACTCAGGAAATTATCTCAGGGCCATGTGTAGTCCAGATGGCCACCAAGGGACTGGGCAGGAAGCTGCGGTCTTTGCACAGGCCAATGGGGATTCTAGGCAGGCCTGGGGCAGACACTTGAGGCACACTCTAATGATGTCACAGGATCAATCAATACTATTTACTGAGTTCTCATTATGTGGAGAGCACTAGAAGAGTACAATGCAATGGAATTGGCCTACATGTTGACCACAACAAACTTACAGTCTAGAGAAACTTCTAGATCATGATGCCATTGGTCATGGTGAGGGCCAGACCAGGCATCAGATGGAACTTTCCATTTGGGGGTTTTCATGGCTCTGCCTTATCTTGCAGAATTTTCCTGCTTTATCTTGTAGAAACCACCAGTAACCCCTGACAGTTTCCCACTGCAATGGCCTGGGCCACTTTAATTGCTGCATCACTGGGACATCCAAATGGCATACAAACACCTCTCTGCCTCCCTATTCAACAGGACTTCCTAGAGAAGTCACCAGAAACTGCTGCTCTCTTCTACCTGGACAACCCAGGCCTACTCCTGATATGCCTTGTGGGGCCCCTTTAACTTTCAGCAGTGACTGAACTTACAGGATTCCTTATCACCAGATTTGTTGGACTTTGAATTTCTCATCTTTTATGCTGTTTAGTATTTATACTATTTCATACTATTGTGATCTTTACCCAACTTCCCCATCCTATTCATAGTGTGTAACCCCATGGAGTGCTAGGGACCATGTCTATGTCTTATCAGTCTATTTTTTCCAGCATTTAGTACAGCAACCTGAAAACAGAGAAAACTGCTCCATAAAAATTACTACTAATTGTACTAAAATTGCATTCATTGCACATTTACTGGATGCAGATTGCAGAACTAAGTGCTGGGAAAGTGTATGCAAATAGAAATTGGAGAGATCCTGTTCCTCAAGGGGCTAACAATTTTATTATTATTATTACTACTACTACTACCTCCATTACTGCTACTACTATTCATTCATTCATTCATTCATTAAATTGCATTTATTGATCACTTACTGTGTGCAAAGCACTGTACGAAGAAGTTGGGAGAGTCCAACATACTGCTACTACCATTACAACTATAAGTATTTCTATGACTACTACCATTACTAATTTTTATTTTTACATATGAAGTTACAAAATGAAACAAATTGCTCAGCCACTTTCAGAGTTGAAAGCAGCATTCTCTGGGTTTCCTTGATATACTGAAACAATGAATGAAATGAAAGTACAGTCTGTTCTAATGACTCCAACATCCCTCCCTAGAGATGTATTTCTACTGGAAATACAAAGCCAGAAAATCCAAGCTGAAACTGAGCCACTGCTTAATATCACTGAACTAATCTAACTTGATTACTTGCTTTCCGTTCATCCAAAATTACAAATCGATCATTTGTTTGCTTCACTTGAACATAATCTTCTGATTCATATTTGCCAAGTGGTTGAAGTACTTCTTCAGGAACAAAAAGGAAAAATAAGTCAGTTGTAGATATAAACCTGAATTTTCTGCCTTTTAAGAATAGTAACATTAGGTGCATTCTTATAATTCCTTTCATGAACTTAAAAACATATTTCTATGCACGCTAACTCAATGGATAGATATTATCAAGCCCTCTGTTTCACCTCTAAAAGATGAAAGAAATAAAAAAAAATTACAAGCTGATCAACCAGATTCTGGGAGACAGAAAGATCAGGAAGCACTTTGTGGTTTGCAGTTTTTCATAAATGGAATTTCTCTTTTCATTTGAAATGAAGATTGAATTGCAGATTTTGAAATCTAAGTAGAATATATTGTGAGGTTAAAGGATGTAAAAGGAATTTTTAGTAGGACATCTAAAAATAAAACTTCATCATTTCCCGAAGCCAAGGTTAAGGTTTTAGTCAAAAGTGGTGTAATTTGCCATGCACAAGGAACACTTACAATAAGTTACATGAATACAATCAATCATTTGTATTTACTGAGTGCTTACCATGTGCAGAACACTGTACTAGAACTTAGAAGAATACAACATAACAATATAACGGATACATTCCCTGGGCATATTGAGCCTACACTCTGTAGTGGGAGACAGACATTAATATGAATAAATAAATTACAGATAATGTATATAATTGCTTTGGGGCTGTAGCGGGAGTGAGTAAAGACAGCAAGTCAGGGTGACCCAGAAGGTAGCAGGAAAAGCATAAATGAGGGCTTAGTCAGGGAAGGCCTGTTGGAGGAGATATGTCTTCAGTAAAGCTTTGAAGGTGGGGAGAATAATTGTCTAAATTTTCATTCAAATGAATTACACTTTCAGGATTATTTATGTAGGCATTTCTGTATAATTGCTGTGATTAGGAGGTATAGTAATGATGAAATGGTACAGAATGCTAGTGCTACAAATTACTAATATAATGATAATAACAATAATAATAATGGCATTTGACAAGCACTTACTACATGCCAAGCACTGTTCTAAGTGTTGGGGTAGGTACAAGGTGATCAGGTTGTCCCATGTAAGGCTCACAGTCTTAATCCCTATTTTACGTATTAGGTAACTGAGGCACAGAGAATAATAATAATAATGATAATAAATAATGGTATTTGTTAAGCGCTTACTATGTGCCAAGCACTGTTCTAAGCACTGGGATAGATAAAAGGTAATCATATTGTCCCATGCGGAGCTCATAGTCTTAATCTGCATTTTCCACATGAGGTAACAGGCACGGAGAAGTCAAGTGACTTGCCCAAAGTCACACAGCTGATCAGTGGTGGAGCCGGGATTAGAACCCACGACTTCTGACTCCCAAGCCTATGCTCTTGCCACTATGCCACGCTGCTTTAACTGTGAACCCGTTGCTGGGTAAGGACCGTCTCTATAAACTGCCGATTTGTACTTCCCAAGCACTTAATACAGTGCTCTGCACACAGTAAGCACTCAATAAATACGAATGAATGAATAAGTGAGTTGCCCAAAAATCACACAGCTGACAAGTGGCAGAGCCAGGACTAGAACCCATGACTTCCGACTCCCAAGCCCATGTTCTTTCGACTAAGCCATGCTGCTTCAAATATTAATGGTATTTGTTAAGCGCTTACTATGTGCCAAGCACAGTTCTAAGTGCTGGGGTAGATGCAAAGTTATCAAGTTGCCCCTTGTGGGGCTTACGGTCTTAATCCTCATTTTACAGATGAGGTAACTGAGGCACGGAGAAGTTGTGACTTGCCCGAAGTCACACAGCTGACAAGTGGTAGAGACAGGATTCAAACCAAAGACATCTGATTCCTAAGCCCGTGACTTGCCCAAGGTCACACAGCAGACAAGTCGAAGAGCTGGGACTAGAAACCACGTCCTCTGACACCTAAGCCTGTGCACTTGCCACTAGGCCAGAATAGTGAAGTGCTTGTCCCTTGATCGGGGCATGGTCTGTAGCTCTGAAGCAGAAGCATGCAGAAGGAGTGAAAGGACTGGATCTTTTCATGTTCAGGGGAAGCAAATGGAAAAAAAAACCCAAAACAGAACTAAATCAAGGCACAAACACACCTGAGGTCTCGAAAGACAGAAAGAGAGACAAAGAGAGACAGAGATCCTTAGGGGAGAAAGACATTGAGACAAAGAGAGACTCAGAAACAGAAAAACAAAGAATTAGAGATACAAAGAAATTGTGAGACAGAAGGACAGGGAACTAAGGAGACCAAACCACCTAAGGGGAACATCCGAAAGGAAAAAAAGGCTGACCTGGTGGATAAAGACACGGGGGGATTGAGACCCCAAGATTCAGAAAGATAGAAGACTGCTGAAATGACACTAAGGAAACTTGAGAGTGGAAAAAGGACTCAGAGCAGAAGGATAAAGAGAAAGCGACAGAAAGGGGTGGTGTTAGAGATGAGTGAAGCTGACAAAAGAAAAGAAATGGGGAAAGGAGTAAAGACAGGAGAAAGCAAAGTAATACATAAACCGAAAATGAAAGTAATTCAAGGACTAGTTAGTCAATCAATGATATTTATTGAGTGCTTACTCTTTGTAGAGCAGTCTACACAGCTCTCGGGGGAGTATAATAGAACAGAGTTTCATTGTGATCTCCTGCCTTCAAGGAGGTTACAATCTACAAGGGGAGACAGACATTGAAACTAAAAACAGGTAGGGGAAATAGTAGAGTTAAAGGTATGTACATAGTGCTGTGGGGCTTGGGGGGAGGATCAATAATGCTAAAGGGGTACACAGACATGAGTGCAGGTGATGAAGAGGAGAGGGAAGGTTGAGGAAATGACGGTTTAGTCAGGAAAGGCCTCCTGGAGGAGATGTGATTTTAGGAGGGCTTTGATATTGCGGAGAGTGGACTGTTGGCTATGAAGGAGGAGGAAATTCCAGGCCAGAGAGAGGATGAGGGTTGGTGGTGGGATAGATGATATTGCGATACAGAGAGTAGGTTGGACTTACAGGTGGTGGGAAAACAGGAGAAAGGCTGTGATTGGATAAACCGGTGGGAGAAAGTGCAAGGAATAAGTAGGATAATAAACATAAAATGACTAGTAAAAAAGCTTAAATTTTAAAACTGAATATTTAATAGTTTCTGCTGATTGGATTTTTTTTTCTGTTTCATATCTTTTTTGTTTACTTCACATCTGTAACTTACATTTTAAGGCTAAGTGCATGTTTGTGTACTCATATTGTTCTTATGCTCCCAGTAAGCTGTTATATCATCTTTACTATTGTTTTCTGGGCACAAAATTTGCTAAATACCAGTGAGTAAAAAATGTGTTTAATAGCAGCTAATAATGATAGCATTTATTAAGCGCTTACTATGTGCAAAGCACTGTTCTAAGGGCTGGGGAGGTTACAAGGTGATCAAGTTGTCCCACGGGGGGCTCACAGTCTTAATCCCCATTTTACAGATGAGGTCACCGAGGCACAGAGAAGTGAAGTGACTTGCCCAAAGTCACACAGCTGGCAATTGGCAGAACCGGGATTTGAACCCATGACCTCGGACTCCAAAGCCCGTGCTCTTTCCACTGAGCCACGCTGCTTCTCTACCAACACAGTAAGTGGCTATAGCTCTTAACTCACCTTGATGACCTCCATCTCTTTAAAATCTTAATAGAAAATAAGTTGTTCAACAACTGAACCTATTTTCTAACGATAATATATCATATCTCTCATTTTTGAATGTTCTTGCAGGCTCAATCTGCTATTGTAATTGTTCTAGAGTTATTATGACTAGGATGTTAGGAAGATTTCAACTATGCAACACAATGGGAATATTCTTCTAGTGATTTGAAGTTTTAGAAGCTGTGATAGAATTAAGTGATTTAAGTCATTTTGAATTAATTTTACTCCTCTGAGATATGCCAGATATGGGCTAGGGGAGTTTGAGATGGTAAAGCAAGAATTAGAAAGAACAGTAGAAATGTGTGTCACATAAAACACTGTATATAGACTACTGTAATCTGTTTCAAAGAGCTGTTTCACTCTTCAAACATTCCAAGCAACACTGATTTGAAGGTTTTCTTGGTAAATGAACATAATGTTGAATAGGTATTCCCTCAACTAGTCCTGTGCAACCTCGATAAGAAAAGCCCTTATCCTATATTATTAAACTTTCTTTGTCACAGCATGTTTTAGTGTCCTATAAATATTAATTTTGATACCTTACTGAATGATATGTTAGCAATTAATTTTAATTCAATACACTTCCAATTAAACAGAACCATAAGCTATGTTTATCCATTAGCTGATTTATTAGTTAAAACATAGTCAGCATATATTTAATAAAACAGAAATGCACCTCACACAATACCAAAGAAATATCTTAAAAATCTTAATGTTTGCTTTATGTCTATAATACACCATGTCTATGAGTAGTAGAATGTATTCATTTATTCATATGAATGAATAAATATGGAGCCAAAGGTTTTGGGTATTTTTTAATCTAAAATAAATGGGTAATGGGGACAAGGGACCAGGATTTTATGGCTAATTTGTAATACTAAATTTAGAATGTGTGCGATAAAATCTAATCAATTCTCTGGGTAAGGACAACTGATTATTGGCAACTGGAGAATATTCCAATATCAATGATGTCTTAAAGAAATACCTTGGAATTTTTTTTAAGAGCCTGATTCCAAAGGGGAGGATTTTATGATAATTTTTTACCTGTCTTCAGTACTGAAAACCAGTGTAACTTACAATTCACAATTTAATTTTTCTCTCAAATTCAAATTTCTATTGAATTTAAAATCATCCATTTAATGCATATAAAGCTAGCACTTGATCATCTTTAGTTCTCTCACTCTTATTCTAGCCACATTCCTCTATCTGCTTCTATCATAGAGTCTTTTAAATTAAGCTGGTTTGACCCTTCTCAAACCCTACCTTTAAACTCCCTCCTATTAGATTTTTGCAAACACCTGTTCTAACAGGACCATTTTCTCTTATGATATTTTGATATTTCATCATTTCTTCATCAAATAATATATCAGATTACATATTCATACATAGTCAATTTAATATCCCTATATCTAGCATCACTAAATCTCTTAATTTCCTTATTTTTACAAGAATTCTCATTTTTACTCATAACTATGCCCACTACAATCCCCAGTCTCTGGCAGACTAACACTGGCAAATTTGCAATGAAAATACTACAATAAATAGATACTGAGGCCAACCTTTTGGAGGTACAGTAAGTATCAGGATAAATTTCATATGAAGACCCGGCCTTTGTGACTCATTTTTCAGTATTACTGCCACATTCTCCTAACAAAGGGTTCTTTTAGATGACTTTTCCTTCCCGGACGAGAATTATATTTGACCTTCATCAAATGTCTGCCCTTATCATTCATTAAATCTTCGTACATAGCATCATGGAATCAATTTTCAATGTACTGACCACAATGAAACTTTTTCTGAATTTTTGTAGGAGTTTTTTTAAAATGCAGATGTGCGTATGTCAAGTTCAGTTGAGAAACAAGTCATGCCTTTTATGTAATAGATTTAAGGAATCCTATCTGAGTTCTGGACCTTGTATATCAAAGGACAGTCAACCTCACCCAAGGAAGACCAAGAAGCCTTCGTACCCCTAACAGGTACATAATCAATTTCCAATCACTAAAGTCTGAAGGATCACATTAACGATTAATACCCTTTAGTCCTTCTTTGATTGTACTCCATCTGTGGTACAGATAGCTTGACTGGATATTCATGGCCCTCATCCTCTGATAGATTCCCACAGAGAGGATCTTCCTTGTCTTCCCTCCCAAACCCTGCCCTCTCTCTGACTTTCCCATCACTGTTGACGGCACTACCATCCTTCCCGTCTCACAAGCTCGCAACCTTGGTGTCATCCTCGACTCTGCTCTCTCGTTCACCCCTCACATCCAAGCCATCACCAAAACCTGCCGGTCTCAGCTCCGCAACATTGCCAAGATCCGCCCTTTCCTCTCCATCCAAACCACTACCCTGCTCGTTCAAGCTCTCATCCTATCCCATCTGGACTACTGTATCAGCCTCCTCTCCGATCTCCCATCCTCTTGTCTCTCCCCACTTCAATCCATACTTCATGCCGCTGCCCAGATTGTCTTTGTCCAGAAACGCTCTGGGCATGTTACTTGCCTCCTCAAAAATCTCCAGTGGCTACCAATCAACCTATGCATGAGGCAGAAACTCCTCACCCTCAGCTTCAAGGCTCTCCATCACTTCGCGCCCTCCTACCTCACCTCTCTTCTCTCCTTCTACAGCCCAGCCCACACCCTCCACCGCTAATCTCCTCACCGTGCCTCGTTCTTGCTTGTCCCAACTTTGACCCCGGCCCAGGTCATTCCCCTGGCCTGGAATGCCCTCCCTCCCCACATCCGCCAAGCTAGCTCTCTTCCTCCCTTCAAGGCCCTACTGAGAGCTCACCTCCTCCAGGAGGCCTTCCAAGACTGAGCCCCCTCCTTCCTCTCCCCCTCTTCCCCCTTTCCATCCCCACACCTTACCTCCTTCCCTTCCCCACAGCACCTGTATATATGTATATATGTTTGTACATATTTATTACTCTATTTATTTATTTATTTTACTTGTACATATCTACTCTATTTATTTTATTTTATTAATATGCTTGGTTTTGTTCTCTGTCTCCCCCTTCTAGACTGTGAGCCCACTGTTGGGTAGGGACCATCTCTATATGTTGCCAACTTGCACTTCCCAAGCGCTTAGTACAGTGCTCTGCACACAGTAAGCACTCAATAAATACGAATGATTGACTGATTGATTGGAAACATCTGCCTGTCTCCTTTTCAGCGTACCCTACCACTTCCCCCATCCGTCCCTCCAGGCCAAACCCCTTCCCAAATACTAATGACATTTGTGAAGCACTTACTGTGTCTGGCACTGTACTAAGCACTTTCTTCCACTCCTTTCTGTGTCACCCTGACTTGCTCCCTTTATTCATCCCCCCTCCCAGCCCCACAGCACTTATGTACATATCGGCAATTTATTTCTTTGTGTTAATGTCTGTCTCCTTCTCTAGACTGTAAGATCGTTGTGAGCAGGGTATGTTTCTGTAAAATTGTTCTCTTCCAGGTGCTTAGTACAGTGCTCTGAACACAGTAAGCAGTCACTACATGCAATGGACTGACTGACTGACTGACACTGGGGTGGATTCAGGCAAATTGCGTTGGACACAGTCCCTGTCCCACATGAGGTTCACAGTCTTAATCCCCATTTGACAGATGAGGAAACTGAGACACAGGGAAATGAAGTGACATGTCCAAGATAACATAGCAGGGAAATGATGGAGCCGGGATTAGAACCCAGGTCCTTTAGATTCCCAGGTCCATGCTCTATCCACTAGTTTACACAGCCTGAATCTGCACCTAAACAGCTTGTGAAGGAACAGACTGACAAAATAATGCAGCATGTTATCAGATTATCTTGGAAGAATTTGCCAACTGGTACGATCGATTCCCATAAAGAAAGCATTGCTACAAGGAACCCCACTATCTCTCTTGACTGATTTCATTTCAGGAGGTCTGCAATCTGCACCTCAAAATCACACCTCATTCTCATTAGACTTTAAGATTTCAAGCAAAAATGTTTCTGTGATCTATCCATCAGGCAGAGATACAATATCACATTATACCCGAGCAATGGGTCGGGCAGATTCTGTTTGGCAAAAACAAAGGCTGTGAGGATATATATATATATATTTTCCTTATATTTATCCATATATTATCCCTGTATTCATTTATTCATATTTGGAGCAAAATTTTGTTTTTAATCTAAAATACATGGATAATATATACCCGTCTCTCTCAGGAAAGAGGGTTTAAGTCCCACGCTATCCTTAAAGAGCAAGATCTATTTTAGGCAATACAGACTGTATTCCTTCCAAGCCCTTGCCCTTTCATACAATTTCTTCAAACAATGAACTTCAAATAATAGAGGAAGAACAGTGTCAAACAGCAATTAATCGGTATTGCTTCTAAAGGCCACAGAACTGAACACGAATAAAAACGGACACGCCTATGAAACAAAGTTACGAAATAGCGCTTAATATCAGGATCTCTCTGAACAGGATAAGCAACACCTGTTTCTAAAAAGAAAAATCACATGACAGTTGGGAAATAACATACTTAAACAGTGAATTTTGTTGTAATGTTTTGGTATCAGTTGACAGCCATTGGATTCATGCACTGACTTTTGATTGGGTGAGTGGGTGATGATAGTCCAAGTATTCCGACTGGTCCAGGATTCAAATGATAGAGCCTGGCATTGTAATATCGGCCCTCTTATTTATCTGCCATGTGATCTCGGGAAAGTCATGTAAATTCTCTCTGCCTCAGTTTCCTCATCTGTAAAATGGGGGTTTAAATACCTGTTCTCCCTCTCCGTTAGACTTAGAGTCAAAGTGAGGACAGGAAATGCTTCTGTTCCTTTTATATTGCATTTACCCCAGTGCTTAGTCCTGTGTTTGGTGCATGATAAGTGCTTAATAGATGCTATAATTACATGACTATTACTAATTAGCTGCTGCTCGAGTACATTGAGCGCTCATTTCTGTATCTCACTGCCAGCCTGATCTACTCTTGACACTTCCTTGGGAACAGAGAAAGGGGTGAGAAAAGTCCAAATTGGAATCATCCATAAATCGCATGGAGGAAGAGGTGGGAGATTAGTGGTGTGTGGCACCAAGAATATTACTAGGTAGCAATGGTACTAGAAGTACCATTAGTAGTGGTATCAAGCGGTTACTCTGTGACATGTACTTTATTAAGCACTGAGTAAATATGACAGATACAAATTAGACAAAGTTCCTATATCACATGGGGCTCACAGTGTAAGTAGGAGGTAAAACAGGGATTGAATCTCTTTTTTTATTATATGGGATGATGATAATAACAATAATAATAATAATTATAATTGTAGTATGTGTTAAGTGTTTACTATGTGCCAGGCTGCTGGGGCAGATACAAATTAATAAGGTCCCACGTGGGGCTCATGCTCTTAATCCCCATTTTATGGATGAGGTAACTGAGGCTCAGAGAAGCTGAGTGACTTGCCCAAGGTTACACAGCAGGCAGGTGGCAGAGCTGGGATTAGAACCCAGTTCTGACTCCAGGCCCGTGTTCTATCTACTAAGCCATGCTGCTTCTTGCAGATGAGGAAAGTTAGGTACAGAGAAGTAAGGTGTTTCCCAAGGTTACACAGCAGGCAAGTGGCAGAGCTGGGAATAGAACCCGCGTCCTCTGATGCCTGGCCCTTTGTTCTTTCCATTAGTCTATTCTCTACTATTTTTGTAAATGTTGGTCTGGTGCAGAAGACTGGATTGGCCCTGTGCTGATTTAGGTAGGTCACAAGAAAAATGTTATACTAGAAAAATCCTTTCTCAGAAAACACTTCACCACTGCAAGCCCAGATATACAGTCAGATTCCAGTAGGTTTGAACACTCT
The DNA here is from genome assembly GCF_015852505.1 of Tachyglossus aculeatus. Taxonomy (NCBI): domain Eukaryota; kingdom Metazoa; phylum Chordata; class Mammalia; order Monotremata; family Tachyglossidae; genus Tachyglossus; species Tachyglossus aculeatus. The sequence continues at coordinate 27,409,103 of NC_052079.1, read as the reverse complement.
CACCTTCAGTAAACATATTAGTTTCTAAAATAATGCTAATCACATACATGACTTTTGTTATAAGTTAGGGCATAAGGATAGCCCTTACTCCACATCTGCCTTTCCTCTTATGGAATAGTGAGGAGAAGGGAGTTTAAACCGCAGAATGGTTTGGCCTTATCTAATAATGAACTGAGCATGATCCAACAGAGACAAGGCTAATACAAACATGAAACATTGATGGTTAATACTCACTGTAGAGTAGAGGGAGGAGGTGCTGGAAACCAATGACAGGGAAGAGCCATGAACTGTAAAAATAGAATAAATGACAACAAAAAGCAAGCTTAGTTATACAGAACCGCATAGAAATAATTCTGAATAATAGAAATTGAGACATCATGATGATGATGATATTTGTTAAGCGCTTACTACGTCCAAGCACTGTTCTAAGCGCTTGGGTAGATACAAGGTAATCAGGTTGTCCCACGTGGGGCTCACAGTCTTAATCCCCATTTTACAGATGAGGTAACGGAGGTGCAGAAAAGTTAAGTGACTTGCCCAAAGTCACACAGCTGATAAGTGGAGGAGCTGGGATTAGAACCCACAACCTGTGACTCCCAAGCACAGGCCCTTTCCACTAAGCCATGCTGCTCCCACATAATCTTAGTGAAGACATAATCTTCAGTCTTTTCCACTATACTGAACCTCACTTGCTTCATTTCACTGAGGTGACTTTTCTCATTTTCTTGTTCTCATCTCCCTCACTGCACGCTCACACCATCCTTTCTGACCGAAACAGCTGCCCCTTCATATCTGGCCGACCACTGCTCTTCCCATCTTCAAAGCCCTCCTGAAATCACATCTCTTCCAGTAAGCAGCCCATCCCTTATTAATGTCTCATCTCACCATTCTATATCTCTGCTAACTCCCACTTCACCGCTTATACAATCACCTGAGCACTTGGAACTCAAGTCCCTTAACTCTCCCCAGTGTACAAGAGGTGTGCAGGGTAATAAAGCCCAGTGTTCAGGAGGGAGGGAAGCCGCAATAGTGCCCAGTGATTGGAAAAATGTGGGAGCAATAATGCCCAGTGTACTGGAAATGTATGGGACAGTAATCTGTAGTGTACAAGAGGTGTACAGGAGCAACAGCACAATGCTTTGCACATAGTAAGCGCTTAATAAATGCCATCATTATTATTATTATTATAGAAGAATTTACACTCAGTGTCCAGAAGGTGTGTGGGAGCAAAAGTCCCCAGTGTACAGGAGGTGTGCGGGAGCAATAAGAATAATGGCATTTATAAAGCGCTTACTATGTGCAAAGCACTGTTCTAAGCACTGGGGACGTTACAAGGCGATCAGGTTGCCCCACAGGGGGCTCACAATATTAATCCCCATTTTACAGTTGAGGTAACAGAGACCCAGAGAAGTTAAGTGACTTGCCCAGAGTCACACAGCTGACAGTTGGCAGAACCAGGATTTGAACCCATGCCTCTGACTCCAAAGCCCGGGCTCTTTCCACTGAGCCACGCTGCTTCTCCAGTAATAGTGTCCGGTGTACACGAGGTGTGGCAGAGCAGTATTTCCCAGTGTACAGGAGGTGTGGAGGGCCAATAGTCCCCAATATACAGGGTATGTGGGGGAGCAAAAGTGCCCAGTGTTTAGTAGGTTAGTGGGGCAATAATGCCCAGTGTACGAGAGGTGTGTGGGAGCAATAGTGCCCAGTATACAGGAAGTTTGTGGGAGCAGTAATTCCCAGTGTTCAGGACATTTGTGGGATCAATAGTCTCCAGTGTGCAGGAGATGTGGGGTGGGGGAACAGTAATGCCCGGTGTTAAGGCAGATTGCAGGAGCAATAGTCCCCAGGGTTCAGGGTTTGTGCAAGAGTATTACTCCCCAATTTACAGGTGTGCAGGAGAAATAGTACCCAGTGTACAGGAGGTGTGGAGGAGCAATAGTCCCCAGTGTACTGGAGAGATGTGGGAGGACTAGCACCAAGTGTACAGGAAAAATGTAGGAGCAGTAGTCCCCAGTATATAGGAGGTGTGTTGGACCAATAATGCCCAGTGTACAACAGGTATACAGGAGCAATAGCTCCCAGTGTTCAGGAGGTGTGCAGGAGAAATAGTCCCCAGTGTACAGGCACTGCAATCACCAAGGTACAGGAAGTGTGCAGGAGTAATAGTCCCCACTTTAGGGGAGGCGTTCATGAGCCATAGCACCCAGTGTACAGGAGATGTGCGGGAGCAGTAGTCCCCAGTGAACATGAGATGTGCTGGAGCAATGGCAGCCAGCGAGCAGAAGGTAATAACACTCAGAGTACAGTGGAGGCATGGAAGCCATTCCCCCAGGGAGTGAATAATAATTAATAATAATTATAGTATTTTTAAGCATTTACTATGTGCCAAGCCCCATACTAAGTGCTTGGGGTTGATACAAGCAAATTGGCCTGGACACAAGACCTGGCCCCATGTGGGGCTCACAGTCTCAATCCTCACTTTACAGATGAGGTACCTGAGGCCCAGAGAAGTGAATTGACTTTCCCAAGGTCACACAGCAGAGATGTGGTGGAGGTGGGATTAGAACCCATGACCTTCCGACTCCTAGGCCCGTGCTCTATCCATTAGGGCATGCTGCTTCTCTGAAGGCACCACAGAGCAGGCTCAGCTCCAGCCAACCCAGGTCATAGGACTCCAGGCTCACCTTTGGAAAGGTGAGCAGTGGGGAGAGTCCCCAGATTTACAGGAGAGAAGTGGGGAACCCCTGGACCTCTCACGCAACCCTAAGAAAGCCCCAGTATTTCAGCCATTAGCTATAGAAATGTCACGTGTGAGGTACTGGCCCCCACAAACTCCATCAACTTGGCCCATCTCCTGGCCTAACCCGTGGTGTCTGTTAATCAAATCCTCAGTTTAACCCTGAGTGTTTCAAATTTCAGTGCCTTTAAATGATCCCCTCTGGACTTTGATTTTACTATATCCTCTTGTGATTTTTTTTCTAGTTCTTGGCTCTAATTGAATCCCAACTCCGATCTCGTTTGGTTTGGGAATGGTGTTGAGTCTTGCTCCCTTGGGCCTACACGGAACTCTAAACTGCCTAACACCAAGGGTTTTTAATCCCCTATCTGCCTTGGATGATGTAGACCATAACATGCTAAACACTCTTTGCTCCCTTGGGCCTACACATGTGGCAAAAACTCCTTATTTATAGCCAAAGAATCATTATATATAATGTGCTACAAATCATTTAAACCTTATAATAAAGATAATGGGGGTATTTGTCAAGCACTTACTTGTGTCAAGTACTATTTTAAGAGCTGGGGTAGATAAAGCTAATCATATTGGGATATAGTCCCTGTCCCACACAGAGTTCACAGTCTTAATCCTCATTTTACAGGTGAGATAACTGAGGCACAGAGAAGTGAAGTGACTTGCCCAAGGTCACAGAGCACATAAGTGCAGAGTTAGGATTAGAATGCAAGTCCTTCTGACTCTCAGGCTCGTGCTCTATCCACTAGGCCGTGGCTGCTTCCCCATATATTCAATAATCGGGCTATCCCCCATCTGGAAATTATCGTTGATAACACTGCTGCTGAATAGGAATTTATAGTTATGAATCTTCCTTTTTGACAACTCTTGTCAGGTAATAAAACACCATTGAGATGGATGGGCCTACCTTCTTCCATACTGTCCCGGAACGATCCCGAATGACTGATTGCTCGTGGTCTCTCCTCTAAAGATGTAGCACTACCACCTAGCTGGGAATCATCGTATAGATCGAACGACGAGTCTTGTGCTGGGATACTGTTTGAGCGCATCATACTGGGTCCAGGTAGATTAAACTGAGACAGATTAGTTGGACTCACTGAAAAAAAAAAAAGAATATCCCATTAATCTATTCCTTAAACTACGTAAGAAAATCTTTGTGAAATGAAGTGTGTGGCTTCACACTAAATTAAATTGCAGTATTAAAGGTCTAGCACAATTAACCTGACCTTCATGGATGCAGATTTTTCCCTGCAAATTAGCTTAACTTTTGATGGGCTCTAAACTATTAGTTTCTTGTGGCTGGATTATGTCCATCAACTCCATTGTACTGTATTGTCCCAGGCACTTAGTACAGTGATTTATTGATTGATTAATGGAAGCCAACACCATTCCAGGAACATAGCCAAGATTTACAACCCAGCAATACAACATGGGAACCTCTTTATGAATTGCTATCATGCAATGCAAGTGAACAATAAACTAGCAAGGATTCAGATCTCGTACAGTTATGGCAAAAAGGTGGGACAATCAATCAATCAATCAATCGTATTTATTGAGCGTTTACTGTGCGCAGAGCACTGTACTAAACACTTGGGAAGTACAAGTTGGCAACATATAGAGACAGTCCCTACTCAACAGTGGGCTCACAGTCTAGAAGGGGGAGACAGAGAACAAAATAAAACATACTAACAAAATAAAATAAATAGAATAAATATGTACAAGTAAAATAAATAGAGTAATAAATACGTGCAAACATATATACATATATACAGGTGCTGTGGGGAAGGGAAGGAGGTAAGGCGGGGGGATAGAGAGGGGGAAGAGGGGGAGAGGAAGGAGAAGAAAAATTACCCTCATCCTTGTGAACCCAAAGGACTGCAATATTTGCTGTCAATCAGTCAATTGATGGTATTAAGCACTTACTGTATGCAGGGCACTGTACTAAGTGTTTGGGAGAGTACAATATAATAGAGTTGGTAGACATGATCAGTGCTTAGTACAGTGCCTAGCACATAGTAATAACTTAACAAATGCCATAATTATAATTAATGATAATTATTATCATCCCTGCCCACAGGGAGCTTACAGTCTAAGGGGGAGCAAACTCCAGAATTCCAGGAATAGTTATCACATTATCATAACAATTTACAGCTGTCCTTTAGGTTTCCAGACAAATGTTCAAAATGTTTATTCATATTAATGTCTGTCTCCCCCTGTAAGCTTGTTGTGGGCAGGGAATGTGTCTATTGTTATACTGCACTTGACCAAGATTTTAGTACAGGATTCTGTACACAGTAAGTGTTCAATAAATATGATTGAATGTATGAGGTCTTCTCATCCATAGGCTTATCTGGAACCAAAGCCCTGGCTCCTGATGCTTCCAGCTGTAGGTCTCCAGATAGCCATTGCCATGAGGGATGACCAGGGATGACCTCTTTCCTGCAGGACCAAACCAGAGTCCTGCTCTTTCCCAATGCAACCACCCAGATGTTGCACCATCATAAAAAATGGGGAACTGTTGGAAAACCATCATCGTCAATGGTACTTATTACACACTTACTGTGTGCAGGGCACTCTATTGAGTTCTTGGGAGAGTGCAATACAACAGAGTCGATAGACACAATCCCTACCCATGGTGAACTTGCAGTCTATGAGCCCTAACCTGTCAGCCAGGGAGAGTGAGATAGGTGTGTGGAATGTCCATTCCTTGATCCACCCTAACCCACAGGGAACCCTGCACTCGGTTTCTTGCCCTGGGCCCATGAGAATATTAGATTCCAGCAGAAAAAGATCTCTGCGGTAGAACTAAGCGTGATTTTCCAGTCGGCTGGTTTCAACTCTGTTGCCGAATTTGACTTTCCAAGCACTTAGTACAGTGCTCTGCACACAGTAAGCGCTCAATAAATTGATTGAATGAATGAATGAACTCAGTCTCCCAAGACTGACCACAATACCACCACTCCACAGGGTATTTCAGTGGTGAAATAAAATGTACCTCTCAAAGAATGCTCGATCATTTAACTAGGTTCTTCTCATCATTAATAACAAACTATAAAAAGTTTATATTGCTATCATACATGAAAAAAGGAAAGACATATTTTCTGCTCATAGTTCTAGGCATCACAAATTGTCCACTATGAACTCAAATAATGTCTTTTCCAGCAATACTCATTTTTTTCCATTAGAGTTTCAGAACAAGAATATATGTACATTTATGCATACATATTCTGAAACTGGTACTGTTAAAAGGGGAAATCAATACAGTTGATATCATAGGAAAAAGTTTTATGAAAAAGGCTACATAAATAGAAACCATCTTACTAAACGCAATGTTTATAAAAGGAGATCACTTTATTCAAATTTTCTCTTATAAATGATCACTTTAATGCAAGGTGAGTGAAAATTCAGGGGTTTCCATACACATACCTCAAACACCAGAATAGTGTTTGGTCACTTGTCTTTTGATCAGACCCACAAAATGGTCAATGCTGAATTTTTTTGAAGCAAATCACTTAAGAATACCTCATTAAAATATCCCATAGGGTGATCAGTATATTTTAAGAGTTGATCGTTTGTGAGCAATTTGAGTTGGGTAAAAGGGAACAAAGACGTGGAGCATTTTACCTAAGTTGGAAAAATGGTATTTTCCGGTGGCAGAGGATGACATTGCAGAAGGGGAAATGAGAGGAGATTGACTCCCAGTATCCTGCAGGCCTCCAGTCGAGTGAGAACGCAGCCACTCCTTTCCTTCCTCTTGACTGTTCTGCCGGGACGACGGGGTGTATCTGAAAAATACCACAGCTGGGACATTTAAATCCACCTACGAGTCCAGGCTGCATCATGGAACGGAAAACCATCAAGTGCCTTTTCATATGCAACAGAACAAAATTCTCCAACAGATTGAATCTAATTATAATCACTCTGTTCTTACAGCTGATTTAGCGCCATCTGCCCAAATCTCCAAGGGAAAAAGAGAATTCTTCTGGAGGAAAAAGAAATTCTGTTTCGGTGAGATAGGGAGTTGAAAAATGGATTAAGACAAGGGCGACTGAGTTAATCAAAGAAGCACCAGGAAGCTCAGTGATTTGGTTAGACAGGGCCTATCTTCGGACTTTAAATAATGGACTCCATTACAGAGTAGAAGCCGGGAAAGGTGGGCAACTGTGTAAAGAGAAATCCTCTGCCACCACCACTATCGTACTAGAACACAGTAAAGATTGTCAGCTGTGAAGGAAGTGAAACGGAGATTTCTGCTGAAACAGTGGATTGCTGAGCTCAAATGCTACATTTGCTTTCCAAAATGCCACTGGCCATTATGGCTGAACCCAAATGGCGGTATTTGTTAAGCACTTACTGTATGCCAGGCACTGTACTAAGCGCTGGGATTGACATACGCAAATTGGGTTGGACACAGTCCCTGTCCCTCATGGGGCTCACAGTCTTAATCCCCATTTGATAGATGAAGTAACTGAGGCACAGAGAAGTGAAGTGACTTGTCGAGGGTCACAAAGCAGACAAGTGGCCAAGCTGGAATTAGAACCCAGTTTCTTCTGACTCCCAGGACCACGGTCTATTCACTAGGCCATGCTGCTTCTCTAATGGAGAGAAAACAATATCACTTACTACGAAATAAACCATCAGGTATGAAAATTTGGGGAATTAATTCATTCCTCAACTGCTCTGACTAAACAAATGTGCCTAAACTTTTGTGCCTCAGAGAAGGAGGCTTGACTGGACATACTGATCTGTCATCCCAACTGTGCTGTGGTGAGCACTTTGGCATCACTATAGTCTACAGTTATCAGTGGAACACAGATTTAATGTACCCAGAATGATCCTTTGCTAGTGTCACTCTACTTTGCTTGAATACAGGTTGAATACAACACTAACATAAAGCACTTACTTTCCCTTCGATATGGCTAATCATGGGACATTTTGCAGAGATCGTTTTGCCTCTCCACCCCAAGTGGAGATAGAAGTTAACTGTGAACCAACTCTCTTCGTGAAAAAGGTTCTGAAAGTAAAACATTACATGTTCTCCAGAAATTATCCGAGTTTTGGGAAAAAAAGATTTAAAGAAACACAAAGTCCAGCCTGATTAATCTCCCTATTTTTTTAATCTAGAATTTCATAAATTACTTTCCTTAGTTAGAGAATTCAGTTTTTCTTCTAGGATCAGGGCTGCATTCTTACTAAAACCCACAAGGATGACGTCACACTATGAACTCACCATATCTGTCACAGCAGGTGTGTCTATGGCCTCATTATCTTATACCTACTCTAGTGTTTTGTATAATACTGGGGGTAGATACAGGTCAGTCAGTTCAGAAACAGTGTGATTGTTTTTGTTATGTCTTTTTTGTGATATTTAAGTGCTGCCTATGTGCCAAGCACTGTAGAGATTCTTTTTTCAGGTACACATTGCCTGTAGTCAAGCAGGCTCATGTTGTCAGAAAAATGTTCCCTTAGTTCAGAACGGTGTTCTAACTAAACTTCGAGTTGTGGTTGAACTGAGTATAAACTTCAAACAATTTTCCCCAGTTGCAGTTGCATCTCTAAATTACTTACTCATGCCTCTTATATTCCTCTTTTCTTACCTAGATTTCTTGGAGACACATTCTCATGCTGATTACTGCATCAGCCTCCTCTCCGATCTCCGATCCTCCTGTCTCTCCCCACTTCAATCCATACTTCACACCGCTGCCCGGATTGTCTTTGTGCAGAAACGCTCTGGGCATGTTACTCCCCTCCTCAAAAATCTCTAGTGGCTACCAATCAACTTACGCATCAGGCAAAAACTCCTCACCCTTGGCTTCAAGGCTGTCCATCACCTCGCCCCCTCCTACCTCACCTCCCTTCTCTCCTTCTATAGCCCAGCCCGCACCCTCCGCTCCTCTGCTGCTAATCTCCTCACCGTGCCTCGTTCTTGCCTGTCCCGCCATCGACCCCCGGCCCACATCATCCCCCGGGCCTGGAATGCCCTCCCTCTGCCCATCCGCCAAGCTAGCTCTCTTCCTCCCTTCAAAGCCCTACTGAGAGCTCACCTCCTCCAGGAGGCCTTCCCAGACTGAGCCCCCACCTTCCTCTCCCCCTTCTCCCCCTCCCCATCCCCCCACCTTATCTCCTTCCCCTCCCCACAGCACCTGTATATATGTATATATGTTTGTACGTATTTATTACTCTATTTTATTTGTACATATTTATTCTATTTATTTTACTTTGTTAATATGTTTTGTTTCGTTGTCTGTCTCCCCCTTCTAGACTGTGAGCCCGCTGTTGGGTAGGGACCGTCTCTATATGTTGCCAACTTGTACTTCCCAAGTGCTTAGTACAGTGCTCTGCACACAGTAAGCGCTCAATAAATATGATTGAATGAATGAATGAATTCCCTGCCCTCAGTGAGTTTACAGAATAGAGGGCGCTTACAGTCTAGAGGGATAAATAAGAGTCAAACACGCAGTGTTCAGTGGGGAGGCTTTGGCCAAAGAGAGTGTATGACTAAAGACAAGTAAGAATCGAGAAGCTTATTTAATCTAAATACAAGGTGCTGTGGTAATAATAATAATAATAATAATAATAATAATAAAAATGAAAGAGAAAGTGGCAGAGCCAACAAGGCTACAATGCAAAACCAGTGGTTGTGTTGAGAGAAATATATTTCCAAATCCATTTTTGGGTTGTATTATTTCTGTCAAGCTGAATGCTGTTAAAACACAGAAGGACATGGACATGGTATTTATTAAGCTAGTCAGTGTTACAAATTGCTATGCAAATTCTCACTTCAAGCAATGTAGAAAGCAATCCATTGTCCAACATATGAATTGGTCAAGGGTTGTCAGATATCTGTAATTCACACAGACGTGGGCTCCTTTTCTGAGTCAACTGACCATCTGGTGTCTACTCTGATTAACTAATGATTCCAGCCTGTAGTTGCTAAATAAAATTAAACTGAGCTTTCAGTCACATTGATTATCATGGCTTTCACATAGGGCACTTGGGCCACATGCTGAATTTGACATTTCTCAGAGATTATTTGTGCACCAACCTGATTCCACAAGAACTGATGGTGCATGCTGCTTTGCCCATTTCCAACCACGGCCTTCCCAGTTTATTTTTTTTTCATTATTTTTTCCTAACCTGAGGATGCAGCAGTGCAGAGGGAAGGAAGCAGATTGGCATAATTTGATGAGCAGAATGGAACGTTAAAAAGACTATTGAGAAAGAAGGGTCTTTTAGACATGGAAAAGCTTTGAAATTGCAGGAGGAATATTCTAACTGACAGAATATTCTGTTCATCAGGTATATTTGAAAATATTTGAAACATATATATTTATTCTATTTATTTTATTTTAATATGTTTTGTTCTCTGTCTCCCCCTTCTAGACTGTGAGCCCACTGTTGGGTAGGGACCGTCTCTATATGTTGCCAACTTGTACTTCCCAAGCAATTAGTACAGTGTTCTGCACACAGTAAGTGCTCAATAAATACAATTGAATGAATGAATGAATGAAAAATAGAACTTTTAGAATGATAAACCTGAAACCCCATCTTTCTTTAGAGGTGATTTGTAACTTTAGAGCATGAGAACTCATAGGGAAAATTGGTTTCTCCAGACTGCTTTGCCAAATGCTTAAAGTACAATTTGTATGGCTTATACAGAAAGGTCTATAAAGCAAAAATAAGGTCTTCTGGATATAATAATAATAATGGCATTTATTAAGCACTTACTATGTGCAAAGCACTGTTCTAAGCACTGGGGGGGTTACAAGTTGATCAGGTTGTCCCACGGGGGGCTCACAGTCTTACTTTTAGACTGTGAGCCCACTGTTGGGTAGGGACTGTCTGTATATGTTGCCAACTTGTACTTCCCAAGCACTTAGTACAGTGCTCTGCACACAGTAAGCATTCAATAAATACTGTTGATTGATTGATTACTTCCCATTTTACAGATGAGGTAACTGAGGCACAGAGAAGTTAAGTGACTTGCTCAAAGTCACACGGCTGGCAATTGGCAGGGCCGGGATTTGAACCCATGACCTTTGACTCCAAAACCCATGCTCTTTCCACTGAGCCACGCTGCTTCTCCTGATTTACCGGATATGATTTACCAAAATGAGATAACCTGGAAATCCACTGGGCTACCAATTTCTGACTAATCTATAAATACCAAAGTAAACAGACGTTTTTAGTTGTATATATTCTACTGGATCGACCCATATGAGAAAACATCTCTCCCTTTGAAATGAATAGTTTATAGTTTAATAGTTTAATGTGACCTATAACCAGAGAAGCAGCATAGCTCAGTGGAAAAGAGCCCGGATTTTGGAGTCAGAGGTCATGGGTTCAAATCCCAGCTCCGCCAATTGTCAGCTGCGTGACTTTGGGCAAGTCACTTAACTTCCCTGTGCCTCAGTTCCCTCATCTGTAAAATGGGGATGAAGACTGTGAGCCCCCCGTGGGACAAACTGATCACCTTGTATCCTCCCCAGCGCTTAGAACAATGCTTTGCACATAGTAAGCATTTAATAAATGCCATTATTATTATTATTATAACTCCCTAGACATAGATACTATGGAATAGAGAAATGAGAGGGATTTTTTTTTTTCCCCTGGGGAAACATCACTCATGACCATATAGGAAAAATCAGGTCTACAGGAAATGATTGACCAAAATGAGGTAACTGAGAAATCCACTAGGCCATTAATTTCTGACTAATCTATGAAAATCAACATCAGACGACGTTATTTGGCGCATGTACTCCATTGCACAGCATAACATCAGGGAAGCAGCATGGCGTAGTGGATAGAGAATGGGCCTGGGAGCCAAAGAGATCTGGGTTCTAATCCTGATTCTGCCAGTCATCTGCTGTGTGGTCTTGGGCAAGTCATTTATCTCCTCTACGCCTCAATTACCTAATCTGTAAAATGGATATTAAGCTTGTGAACCCCATGAGGGTCAGGGACTCTGTCCAACCTGACTAGCTTGATTTCCACCCCGGCTCTTGGAAGAGTACTTGACACACAGTAAGCACTTAACAAATACCATTATCATTATTATTAGAAGTTTACCAAAGCATTTATGCCAAAATGCTAGATATCATGTCTCTGAATTCTCTGATAGACTGAGAGGTGATCCAGTGCAGCCACTCCATAGCCCCTCCCACTATACCTCCAAATGTGGCGTTCAGTCCACTCTCGCAACTCCCACCTCCACTCAAAGTAGTATGAGCGGGATGGCTCCCGAGGGAGGCTGATGACGTCCTGATTCCTTCTCCTTGGGCAATGTCTCTGTTTCTATTCCCACTCTTATTCTGGATAGCCCCTCCCCATGATTGGATTTACTCTTTACCCTGCATGACACACAAGTTATAATGCTGCTCAGTTTAAATGGGGAGAATGAATCTGATTATAAATCCTAAACGGCACAGCGTAAGATCAGGGAAGCAGCATTGACATAGTGGCTAGAGCACGGGCCTGGGAATCAGAAGGGCCTGGGTTCAATTCCCGGCTCCTCCACTTGTCTGCTGCTTGACCTTGGGCAAATCATTTCACTTTTCTGGGCCTCAGCTATTTTATCTGTAAAATGGGGATAGAGAATGTGAGCCCCATGTGGGAAAGGGACTGTGTTCAACCCAACTCGCTTGTATTCACGCCAGCACTTAGAACAGTGCCCGGCCTAAAGTAAGCACTTAACAAATTCCATAATTATTATAAGGGCACCATTAACACTGCTTGTCCTTCTCCAAGCCCTCCTTGGTTTGGCCCTGTTCCCCCGGATTTGGCAACCTCCCGAGGTGGGGCTGTAAACCAAGACAAACTGAGTGGGGAAACACTGGTGTGTAATCCTCAACATAAAGAACATCACAGGGAGCCAGATTTGGACTGTATTGCAGTAAAAGTGGTTACTCTGTCAGGTATTTGTTTTAAGCCAAGACTCTCAGTGTTCATACATATACGTTCGCTGCTCTCCTGCCAGAACCCAGCCCACATATTTGGCTCCTCTAATGCCAACCTACTCACTGTACCTCAATATAGTCCAAATCTCCGCCAACCTCTCACCCACATCCTGCCTGTGGGCCTGGAATCTATCTCTTCATAACTGACGGAAGATCACTCTCCCCACTTTCCAAGTCTTACTGAAGGCACATCTCCCAGAGGTTTTCCCTGACTAAACTTCCATTTCCTCTTCTGCCACTCCCCCTGAGTCACCCTTGCACTTGAATTTGCTCCCTTTATTCACCTCTCCCCACAATACTTATAGGCATAGCTACAATTTATTTATTTATTTATGTTAATGTCTGTTTCCCTGCTCTAGACTGTAAACTCATTGTGGGCAGGAAACATCTGTACCAACTCTGTTCTACTGTTCTACTGTACCCTTCCAAGTGCTCAATACATATGACTGATGGATTGGTTGAAGAGGAAAAAACACCAGCCTGGTTTCATCACCTTCTATCTCCTAATGTTAACATGGTTCCAGAAGCCAAAGCTGGTTATCATTCATTCAATCGTATTTATTGAGCGCTTACTGTGTGTAGAGCACTGTACTAAGTGCTTGAACCCCTTAATCGTCCTTGCAGATGGTACAGTGTTTGAAAGCTAGGGAAGCAGCGTGGTCTAATGGATAGAGCACAGGCCTGGGAATCAGAAGGTCCTGGTTCTAATCCCGGCTCGACCACTTGTCTGCTGTGTGACCTTGAGCAAGTCATTTCACTTCTTTGTGCTTCTGTTATCTCATCTGTAAAATGTGGATTAAGACTGTGAGCCCAATGTGGGACAGGGACTGTGTCCAACCTGATTAGTTTGTATCCACCCCGTGGATAGAACACAGTCCTGGGAGTCAGAAGGTCATGAGTTCTAATCCCAGATCCGCCACTTATCTGCTGTGTGGCCTTAGGCAGCCATTTCACTTCTCTGTGCCTCAATTACCTCATCTGTAAAACGGGGATTTAGACAGTGAGCTCCATGTGGGACAGGCACTATATCCCACCAGATCAACTTGTGGCCACACCAGCGCATAGTACAGTGACTGGCACATAGTAAGCATTTAACAAATACCACGATTACAATTATTATTATTTTTATGTGGGTCAAGGACTGTGTCCAACCTGATTAGTTTGTATCTACCCCAGCGCTTAGAACAGTGAGCCCTTTTTTTTAAATGGTATTTGTTAAGCGCTTACTATGTGCAAAGCACTGTCGTGCTGTTGTTGGGTAGGGACCATCTCTATATGTTGCCGATTTGTACTTCCAAACAGTACAGTGCTCTGCACACAGTGAGTGCTCAATAAATATGATTGAATGAACAGTGCTTGACCCATAGTAAGTGCTTAATAAATACCATTATTGTCATTATTATTAGTAGTAATAATAATGACATTTTTTTAAAACTTACTACGTGCAAAGCACTGTTCTAAAGCACTGGGGGGATAAAAGGTGATCAGGTTGTCCCACGTGGGGCTCACAGTTTTACTCCCCATTTTACAGATGAGGTAACTGAGGCCCAGAGAAGTGAAGTGACTTGCCCAAAGTCACACAGCTGACAAGTAGCAGAGGTGGGAGACCTCTGACCTCTGACTCCTAAACCCGTGCTCTTTCCACTAAGCCATGCTGCTTCTCTGAGCCACACTGCTTCTCTATTAAGTCTCTAGAGGGTCAGCAGGAGTTAGGGCAGCCCTCCAATCTGGGGAAATGTTCCTTCCTCAGACTAAGCTTCTCGTCCAATCCAGAAATTCATGGGCTAAACTCTGTTAATCAGTGACTCCAGGCCTAAACTAGCTATAGACCAGGGATGACCTAGAATCGGCACCAATTCCCTTCAACTGCAAGGTTAGGTAATCATTTTAGATGAATAGGTTTTGTCCAAATTCCCTGGAATCTAGGCAGTCAATCAATCAATCAGTGGTATTTATTGAGCTCTTGCTTAACTGTGTGCAGAGCACTGTTCTAAGGGCTTGGAGAGTCCAACAGAGTTGGTAGACATGATCTCTGAGCACTAAGAAGAATTATCCCCATAAGAAGAATTATCCCCAAAGTATATGGAACGTGAGAGACCCTGAAGAGCCCGGGTTCATGTCTAATTCTCCCCTCTCTATATTTTCCCAGCAATTAGTTCAGCATTCAGCACACAGCAACCACTTAAAAGATACTACTAGTAGTACTAAGGTGGAATGGACATTTCAGAGGTGGAAGTGATCTGTTACAACTCCTGGATGAGAGGATTTAAGAAAGAATAGAATTAGCTTTTTTTTCCCCAGTGTGGCCTAGCGGATAAAGCATGGGCCTGGGAATCAGGGGGGCCTGGGTTCTAATTCCAGCTCTGCCACTTGTCTGCGATGTGACCTTGGACAAGTCACTTCACTTCTACGTGCTTCAGCTACCTCAGGTGAGAAATGGGGATTAGGATTATGAGCCCCATGTGGGAAAAGGACTGTATCCAATCTGATTTGTTTGTATCAATTCCTAGTGTTTAGTGCAGTGCCTGGCACATAGTAAGAGCTTAAGTATTATTATCATCATGTAAGATGTAGTACATTTTACATATATTACATAGCACATAGTAAGAGCTTAACAAGTATTATTATTAGATTAAGACCTGTAAAATGGGGATAATAATAATAATAATAATAATACTTGTTAAATTCTTAATACATGCCAGTCACTGCATGAAGCACTGGGGTGGATACAAGCCAGTCGAGTAGGACGCACAGTCCCTGTCCCATGCGGGGCTGACAGTCTCAACCCCATTTTACAAAGGAGATCATCGAGGCCCAGAAAAGTCAAGTGACTTTCCCAAGGTCACAACAGACAAGTGGAGACCCTGGGATCAGACCTTCTGACTCCCAGGGTCATGCTCTAGCCACTATATCAGGTAGTTATAACTATTATTTTTCCTTAATACAGGCCCTAATCCAAGGTCACTCCCACCCCAGTCCCAAACATTAAGACCCTTGCCTTATCTGCAACGCTATTTGTTACAAGGACATATGGAGGTAAAATATTTGGTACCAAGTCATTCAGTAAGAAATCGAGAGCCTTGGGTAGACGCAGATTCAGAATCAGATGCATGCAAGTTGTACTAATTTTATTGCACATCTCCTACTTTGACAGCAGTAAATGAGGTACCTTAATTATGAAAGGGCTATATTAATTGGCCCTGATGACCTGATTACTGGCTGGAATACTTTCAGGTTGGATTTACTCAGATTCTATCCCAGGCTTGTAAGGGATCCATAGTACTATTCTTTTTTTGTTTACTTGGTAGTGTATAAGGGAGGAATACTTATAGCCTGAAACTAGAGAGGGTGCATTGCGGCTGGAATTTGGGATAAGCTTTTTCTAGCTTTGGTCATATGATGCAGATGCTTCAACAGATGGGTAACTGATACTTCAGCATATTTACAGCCTAGAAACAATCCTTTCATCACCGCCTCTTAAAAGAGGTTTCGGGCGAAGCCCTATTCACGTGAAAAATCATGGCCCTTGAAGCTGAAAAAACCACCTTCCGGAATCACATTTGCTCTTACCTCATTCTTTTGAACCACTCTCATATTAAATATGGCATACATATGACAAATGGCCAATATGAAATATTCCTAAATTAATGAGTACCTTCAAAAAATCTAACTTATTTACAAGTGAGGGTTAGGACTACAGTGGAATAAGAGATGCTTGTGGTTGACAAAAAATGATATGCAGCATTCCCCTATTTTAATTTGGAATGTCCCCACTGATGAAACAGTATTATTTTAGTCCCAGAAACACAGAAATATTTTCTTATAGATATGAAATGATCTCATTTCTCACTAGGTAAAATTTCTCTTAACTTTGATGATATCAAGAAGAGAAGGTGCTAAAATGTACACAAATGTGAAAGAAAACTCATGGAGTAACTTAGTGTGTGATGCTACTGTTTATGGTTTCCCTGCGAGGTAAAATATTGTAGTACAAGTTTTTCCTGTAAAATCTAATCAACACAATTTTCTCTTCCCCATCATCCATTAAGATTAGAATTAGTAGTAATAGTAGTAGAGGTTGTAATAGTAATAATAGTAGTAGTAATAGTAGTCATAATAGCGTGGCTCAGTGGGAAGAGCCCGGGCTTTGGAGTCAGAGGTCATGGGTTCAAATCCTGGCTCCGCCAAAAGTCAGCTGTGTGACTTTGGGCAAATCACTTAACTTCTCTGGGCCTCAGTTACCTCATCTGTAAAATGGGGATCAAGATTGTGAGCCCCTCCGTGGGACAACCTGATCACCTTGTAACCTCCCCAGCGCTTAGAACAGTGCTTTGCACATAGTAAGCGCTTAATAAATGCCATTATTATTATTATAGCAATAGTAGTTGAGAAGCAGCAAAGTTTAGTGGATAGAGCCTGGGAGTCAGAAGGACCTGGGTTCTAATCCCAGCTCTGCCACATGTCTGCTGTATGCACTTGGGCAAGTCACTTGACTTCTCTGTGCCTCAGTTACCTCATCTGTAAAATGGAGATTAAGACTATGAGCTCCATGTGGAACAGGGACTGGATTTAACCTGACTGACTTGTATCTACCCCAGCGTTTAGAACAGTTCTTGGTACACAGTAAGTGCTTAACAAGTACCATAATTATTATTAGTATAGGGAAACAGCATGGCTTATTGGAAAGAGTACGGGTTTGGGAGTCAGAGGTCGTGGGTTCTAATCCTGGCTCCTCCACTTGTCAGCTGTGTGACTTTGGGCAAGTCAGTTAACTTCTCTGTGCCTCAGTTAACTTCATCTGTAAAATGGGGATTAAGACTGGGAGCCCCACGTGGGACGGCCTGATTACCTTGTATCTACCCCAGTGCTTAGAACACTGCTTGGAACATAGTAAGCGCTTAACAAATACCATATTATTATTATCAGTAGTAGCAGTAGTACTAGTAGTAGTAGCAGCAGTGGTAATAGTAGTAGTAGTAGTAGCAGGAGCAGTAGTAATAGTATTTATTAAGCACTTCCTGAGGGTAATGAACTATATAAAGTTTTAGGAAAGCACAACAGAACACAACACAAGTACAAGGCACATTCCTTTTCCACAAGGTGCAGCAGTGGATGAAACTCTGTTGGGTAAAAATCAAAAGCTCATAAGACCAAAAGCTGAGGAGCAGTGTGGCCTAATGGATAGAGCATGGGCCTAGGAGTTAAAAGGACCTGGGTTCTAGTCCCAAACCTGCCACCTGTCTGCTGTGCGACCTTGGGTAGGTCACTAAACTTCTCTGTGCTTCAATCACTTCATCGGTAACCTGGAGATTTAGAACGTCAGTGCCATGTGGGACATGGACTGTGTCCAACCTGATTATCTTGTATTCACCCCAGTGATGACTACAGTGCTGGGCACATAGTAAGCACTTAGCAAATACCATTAAAAACAAGCAACCAAATGAACAAGCAAAAAAAAAAACCAACATTGACACTGGGAGTTGTGTAGCATTCACTGTGCAAGACGAAAATCAAGAGCATTCAAGACAACAGCCCTCCCCCACACCAAAAAAAAAATATAAGCCTGTTCATTATAACACTATTCATTTACATTACCACTTGTCTGCTGTGAAACCTTGGGTAACTCACTTAACTTCTCTGTGCCTCAATTTCCTCACTTACAAAAATTAGGATTACCTCCTACCTAGAGTGCAAGCCCCATGTGGGCCAGAGATTATGTCCAAACTGATAACCTCGTATCTACCCCAAAGCTTAGAATAGTGCTTGGCACAAAGTAAGCTCATTGTGGGCAGGAAATGTGTCTGTTTATTGTTATATTGTACTCTCCCAGGTACTCAGTACAATGCTCTGCACAGAGTAAGCACTCAATAAATACAACTGAATGAATGAACAACTGCTGCAATTAAGGGAACCCTATTAACATGGATTGAAAGAAACAGAGTGACCTAGAGGATAGAACATGGGCCCAGGCATCAGAAGGACCTGGGTTCTAATGTGAAAGACAGTTACTCTCCCTGTCCTTCCTAGCCTTATTGAAGATACATTCCCTCCAAGAGGTCTTCCCAGATTAGGCCCCACTTTTCCTCAACTCCGACTCCCTTCTGCATCACTCTGACTTGCTCCCTTTGCCCTTGCCACCACCGCCCTCCAGCCCCACAGCACTTATGTAGATATCTGTCATTGTATTTATTTGTATTGATGGCTGTTTCCCCCTCTTTAGACTATGAGCTCCTTGTGGGCAGGGACTGTCACTGTTCATTGTGGTATTGTTCTTTCCCAAGCACTTAATACAGTGCTCTGCACAAAGTGCTTAATAAATATATTTGAATGAATGAATTAATGAATACTCCCAGCTCTACCACTTGCCTGCTTTGTTACCTTGGGTAAGTCACTTCATTTACCTGGGCCTCAGTTGCCTCGTCTGTAAAATGGAGATTAAGACTGTGAGTCTTGTGTGGGACAGGGACTGTATCCACCTGATTAGCCTGTATCTACCCCAGCACTTAAAACAGTGCCTGTTTTAAGTTTTAAGTTTTAAGAAGTTTTAACAGTTTTAAGAAGAACACTGTTCTTCCCAAGCGCCTAGTACAGTGCTGTGCACACAGTAAGCGCTCAATAAATACGATTGAATGAACGAATGAATCCCCCGCCTCACCTCCTTCCCCTCCCCACAGCCCCTGTATACGTTTGCACAGATTTAATACTATTCTATTTATTTTATTTTGTTAATATGTTTTGTTTTGACGTCTGTCTCCCCCCTTCTAGACTGTGAGCCCACTGTTGGGTAGGGACCGTCTCTAGATGTTGCCAACTTGGACTTCCCAAGCACTTGGGAACACAGTACACAGTACTGTGTACACAGTGCACACAGTAAGCGCTCAATAAATACGATTGAATGAATGAATGAATGCCTGGCACATAGTAAGCGCTTAGCAAATGCCATAAAAAAATCACTTACATATTACAGTCGTTTAAAGCTCACTGTTATCTGACCTTCAGTGTTTTGTAACTGGCTTTCTTTGGTCCTGGTGCCAGTAGTTCATTAGCGTTACACAGGCATAATAATAAAGGTATTGTAACCGTGAACTTCAGGCGATTAAAAATGCTCCTGTGTAATGCAGTTGAACCACTGATCTGATAGCAGCACCAAGTACACTGCAATTGGAGTGCTGGAGGAACGAAATGAGAACTCAGCAGACTGAAATGATAGTCTGCATGATCTTCAGCTTTGGAAAACCACAGCTGCTCAAAGCTGTACACCACGAAGGCCAAAATGGTAAACAGGATATTATCCGTAGATACCTCAAACCGTAGTTGGCACAGGAAACCTGTATTCCTCAAATAATTATTTCAAGAGCAAAGCTTTAGACCCCAATTTTGGATTGCATATCGGTCATCAGCAAGGACTGCAAATCTGGACAAAGGGCATATGTGATTTTCAAAAAGTTCACACTCAAGGCTGGGCAGCTGTCGTAGCACACGATTGCTAAAATCTCACCAATGTTTGAGTTTGGCTATATTTGCTCAGACATTTGGGCCATTTTGAAATCCTCAGTGATCATTCTGGGAATTATTTTGGAAGGGTTCCTCTAGCTACACTTAGTAAAGAAACACTAAACAAATGAAAACGAGCACTCTGTCCAATAAACACTTACTTGGAAAGAAATTAAACACTAAGGACCAAATTGAGATCAGGAAATGCCATGGGTTGCTTTAACAAATAGCAAATAATGAATTAAGGCCAAATCAATTTCATCTGGTTCTACTGAGACTTGTCCACATAGGCCTCATATAACAGGACACGATGACACTCGAACATATTGCCTAGAGCATATTATTAGGGGTTATTCAATGGTCTCTTCAAACAAATGCATAATACTTCAGAATCAACTTTTGCTGCTTGGAATCTCAAAAAAAAATTCCAACTGTCTATGCTCAGATATATACTTTGGTTTTATCTGAATTTTAAACTTGAAATACTAGGTCTCTGAAAAAAGGAGGGCAGAATCATTCCACATCAAGCCTAGGTCTTCAATGACAAGCACGTGTTTGGGAAGGAAGGAGTGTGGAAGCTCATTTCTAAATATGATAACAATAATGATAATAATTATTATTATTTTGGTATTTGTTCAACCCTGTTCTAAGTACTAGGGTAGATACAAGTTAATTAAGTTGGCACAGTCCCTGTCCCACAATGTCACTATTTATTGTTGTATTATTCTCCCTCGAGTGCTTAGTACAGTGCTCTGCACACAGTAAGCGCTTAATAAATATGACTGAATGAATGAATAATCCCAGTTTTAATCCTCATTTTACAGATGAGGGAACTGAGGCTCAGAGAAGTTAAGTGACTTGCCCAAGGTCACACGGCACCCAAGTGGTGGAGCAAGGATTAGAACCCAGGTCCTTCTGACTCCCGGTCCCATGGTCTATCACTAGGCCATACTGCTTCTCTGGCCATGAGGAGAATAGGATAACCAAATATTTCATGACAAAATTGGTGTGTTCTCATATACCGAAAGCCCAAATATCCCAATACTTTGTGTCAGTAGGTCATCACCTGAATAAAAAGACTGCAGGCAGGTAAAGTCCCAGGTCCTTTATCGCTTCGAAGTGATAAAGCAATCAGTTATCAGGGTATCAAAAATGAGACTTTCATTAAAAATGAAATGAAAAATAAGCCTCCTTGGATGGTTTGAGCTTGCACTCTCCTCGTCTTTAACACTACCTTTTGTGTACTGTGACAATAGCCAAGCGAGACTGGGTTGGAATCTTTTAGTCAAAGAATATGGGATAATTGAAAATTCTTGCCTCATATATGCATGATCTTAACGATCTTATCCTCTTCAGATTCAAGAACTCATACCTGAAATTGCATCACTTTGGCCCAATCTCACAGTCCTGAGCATGAGCAAAGAACAAAGAACCACCAAAGAACAAGGAATTTTATCCAGGGAAAAATGATGAGACCGGGCTTTCGATAGAAAAAGCTATGGAGTGCTCTTTCTGCGTATTCCGATTCGGTATAAGCAAACGTTCCCACAGGTTTGGGTTGCATCCCTCTCCGGCTTCCTGGCTGCTTCCTGCACTCAACACTCACCTTTCCGAAAGAGTAGATCTCACACTCCCGGTCCTGATGAGCAGATTCTGGACCTCCTGGGTGCCCGTGGTCAGTCCGGACAGAGAGCCGTGGTGGCTGAGAGGGAGGTCGATCGATTCGGAGCTGGTGTGGAGGCTGGTCGTCGACTGATAACTCGGGGTGTCTTTACTGCCCGCGGAGGAGCTGCTGAGGTTGGCCGCCCAGACGAGACCTCCCGACGTGAAAGAGTGGACCGAGGCCGGACTGGAGGCCAGGGAATGGCTCAAGCTGATCACGTCCGCGGTTAGGTCTGAGGGTTTGCTGAAGAGGGGGCTGCTGCCGCCGCTCTGCCCGCCGGCACTGCCCATGCTGCCCGTGCCCGACGATGGAGACTCCAGACTGCCTTGTCGTGCTAACGTGCCGCTTGGGCTGGGCATCGCTGAGGTGGATTTCACCCCCTCGGTGGTCGCTGAAGAGGACGGCTTGCCCCCTGCCTTGGCCCCAAACAGCCTAAAAGAGAAACAAATAATCACAATAATGGTATCTGTTAAGCACTTACTACATGCCAGGCACAATACTAAATGCTGGGGTGGATAAAGAAGCAGTGTGGCTTAGTGGCAAGAGCACGTGCTTGGGAGTCAGAGATCGTGGCTTCTAATCCTGACTCCACCGTTTGTCTGCTGCATGATCTTGGGCAAGCACAACTTCTCTGTGCCTCAGTTACCACATCTGTAAAATGGGGATTAATAATAATAATAATAATGGTGTTTGTTAAGTGCTTACTATGTGCCAATCACCGTTCTAAGCTCTGGGGGTGGGGGATACAAGGTAATCAGGTTGTCCCACGTGGGGCTCACAGTCAATCCCCATTTTACAGATGAGGTAACTGAGGTACGGAGAAGTTATGTGAGTTGCCCAAAGTCACACAGCTCGCAAGTGGTGGAGTCGTCAGGATTAGAACCCATGACCTCTGACTCCCAAGCCCGTGCTCTTTCCACTGAGCCACGCTGCTTCTCCGAAGATTAAGACTGTGAGCCCCATGTGGGATGACTTGATTACCTTGTATCTACCCCAACGCTTAGAACAGTGCTTGGCGCATAGTAAGTGCTTAACAAATACCATCATTATTATTATTATTATTATTATTAAAGGCTCAGAGTCTCAACCCTCATTTTACAGATGAAGTAACTGAGGCCCAGAGAAGCAAAGTGACTTGTCCAAAGTCACACAGCAGACAAGGTCACACAGCAGATAGCAGACACAGCAGAGCCAGGACAATAATACTACTACTACTACTACTAATAAAATAATTATAGCATTTGTTAAGCACTTATGTGCCATGCACTGTACTAAGCATTGGGGTGGATAAGCAGACAAGTGGCAGAGCCACTCTCTCAAGCCTGTGCTCTATCCACTACACCACGCTGCTTCTCTAATTAGAATCGATGACCTTCTCACTCCCAGGCCCACGGTCCAACCAAAATCATCACCTCCCTTGCTATTCAGAGATGCCAATTTCCACTAAACATTCCTGGTTCTTTTTTTCTCCACACTCCGCATTATGTATCTGGAATACAGCATCTTTTGAACCAAGGTTCAGTTGTCTTTACTAAGAACTAACACATCACCTTTTCCCTTTCTCTTGAGTATCGTGTACTTGGTATTTTGAAACCCTCCAATTCATGATTTGAAATAAGTATTTCTCCCCATCAAAGGAGAAGACCTAATCCAGACCCGAGGAATAAAACAGAGGTCAAAAAAAAACAAGACAGTGGCTTGCACGAAGGATTTTAAATGAACAAATGGAATTTCACTCCAGCACAATACATGGTTTTGACTGCTTCTTGCTGGTAAGCCATCCATAACCCATTTCCAAGAAATGTTCTGTCATTTCCACACATGACATTAAAAAAAAATTAACAGTTGATTTGACGTCCAAAAAGTTATTTAAGTCATTTCTGGATGTGATCCTTTACAGCAGCGGGTCAGGGTAACTGCCAAGTAGTTGCTGGGTAAGAACTGAATATTGAGCACCAAAGGCAATATGTTCATTTTTTTTGCAAGTCCCTAATAATAATAATGATGGTATCTATTAAGCACTTACTACGTGCAAAGCACTATTCTAAGTGCTGGGGAGGTTACAAGGTGATCAGTTTGTCCCACAGGGGGCTCACAGTTTTAATGACCATTTTACAGATGAGGTAACTGAGGCACAGAGAAATGAAGTGATTTGCCCAAAGTCACACAGCTGACAGTCGATGGAGTCGGGATTTGAACCCATGACCTCTGACTCCAAAGCCTGTGCTCTTTTCTACTGAGCCACGCTGCTTCTCAATCCTTCGTGCAAGCCACTCTTATTTTTTTCACCTCTGTTTTATTCCTTGGGTCTGGATTAGGTCTTCTCCTTTGATAGGGGAAATATTTATTTCTAAGTAACTGTCCTCCCTAAGGACAGTCACTAGTGTTGCACGGCTCTTGGCACTATTTTTCTAAAATGCCTTCCCGCGACAGTGGTGAGAAACACATTAGATGCCTGCCTCGAAACTATTTGAAATGCAGTCGATGAGAGACGGCATTTGTTTCTCAAAACTTTTCATCGTGTTAATTTGAAATAAGGTATTAGAAGGCAATCACACTGAAGTAAAAAGCTCTCAGTGATGATACAGCAATGGCAGCGGGATTATGGTGGGAATCGTCGGGAAAGTTTTTTTCTCTAAATCAGATTTTCAGTGTTGAAGGGGGAGGCTGTGGTATAGCAATGGGCCACAGGATGGCAATACTGGCTCTTATTTAAGTATCAGAATTACTGTATCATGACTAAAAATATTCCCGGTTCTTTTTCTCCTAAGGCTCAACGTTGCCAAACTAAATCTCCACTTGGCCCATCATTAACGGAAATGGAGAATGGCTCCACTAGAGGAGAATGAAGTAGGGTTCTTCTGATCTTGAAATTCATGAATCTAAAAATACCACCGCAGATGTTTATTCTGCTGCATCAATAAGCGCAGGGTCTCCGATCCAGGCCTCCTTCAGTTGATGATGATGGCATTTATTAAGCGCTTACTACGAGTGAGAGAAGCTCTCATTTTAGGCGGGGGCGGCAACTTCGAACGGGCCCCCCTCTGCTTCTGTCCCAAGCAGGGCTCGGGTACCAGTGACCTGGGAATAGACCCAGTGATTCTGGAAAAGGGAGATCCAGGAGAAATGCTTGGGTGCACGGTAAGGTTGAGCTTTGTGTAAGAGGCATTACCAATAATAATAATTATATTTATAATGTAATAATGAAAAATAATTATATTTTATAATGTCCAGATTTTGGGAGGCCAAATCTAAACCCTTAATCCTCAGTATACTTTGGTATTTCCCATACTAAATTGAGAAAAGTTGAGGAGAATTTGCTGAGGGTCCAGGATAGAATATGCAGCAGAGTTCCATAAAAATGGTTCAATTTAGGGCACATCCATCAATTTATTCAGTCGTATTTACTGAGTGCTTACTGTGTGCAGAGCACTGTACTAAGCCCTTGGGAAGTACAAATCGGCAACAGGTTGGATTAAGGAGGGCAGGGGATGTGCACGTTTATTGTTATATTCTACTCTCCCAAGTGCTTAGTACAGTGCTGTACAAACGGTAAGTGCTCAATAAATACCACTGACTGACTAACCGATTGAATGTGTGGGGGCATCCTATCAAATCTACCAATAGTAGAAGTGTGGAACTATGACCCAACATGAAGTCTTTTAGACTGTGAGCCCAATGTTGGGTAGGGACTGTCTCTATATGTTGCCAATTTGTACTTCCCAAGCGCTTAGTACAGTGCTCTGCACATAGTAAGCGCTTAATAAATATGATTGATTGATGAAGTAGTATCCCATCAGGACATGTCACCCTCCCTCCTCAAAACACTCCAGTGGTTGCCCATCCACCTCCATATCAAACAAAAACTCCTTCCATTGACTTCAAAGCACTTCACCACCTTCTACCCACTTTCCACTGACTCAGTGGAAAGAGCACGGGCTTGGGAGTCAGAGGTCACGGGTTCTAATCCCGGCTCTGCCACTTGTCAGCTGTGTGACTTTGGGCAAGTCACTTCTCTGTGCCTCAGTTACCTTATCTGTAAAATGGGGATTAAGACTGTGAGCCCCACGTGGGACAACCTGATCGTCTTGTATCCACCCCAGCGCTTAGAACAGTGCTTTGCATATAGTAAGCGCTTAACAAATGCCCTGAACAGAGAAAGGGCCAGTAACCTCCACCCGAAGGAGCCAGTGAAATTTTGGGACTGGAAGCATACGGCCTCGTGGTTGAAGTGGGGCCCGGCTGCCAGGGGCGATGGAAGTCAGGCAATTGTGTGATGGCCCTCCAGGCCGGAGGGGGCCAGGCCGAGTACGTTCCGGTCCTGGAAGACCTACTCATGCCCATCCCTGGCAGGCCTGTCGTTCTCTGAGGCGGCGGCCATCCCGGAGGTCTGCCTCATGGCCTTCCAACTACTGCATCTCTTAGGTGAGCGGTCGGGGGCCGGGAGGACGGGGGAACTACTCTCCGTCAGCCCGGCCAGCCAAAGACACCCAACCTTCCCGCCTTCCTCTGTCACTGCCACTCGAAACGTTAGTCAAATGACTGATTTCAGCCCTCTGCCTCTTGCCTCGTTTGCCCAAGGAATAATTCTGGTTTGGTTGGACTTGTGGGACTTCCTGGTAGGCATTAAGGTGCTGCTGTGTAGACGCAGCCCCTGTCCACAAGGAGCTTACAGTCTAGCGTATGGTAGCGTGGCCTTGTGGTCCTGCTGGAGGTGAGGTTGCTGGGGTGGCAGTGACCGTAATGATCATGGCTAAGGGAATGGTGACCCATGTGTGTCTGCTAAAGGCAAAACCGCATAGCCTAGTGGAAATCCTCCAAGCAAGCTCTCTTCCTCCCTTCAAAGCCCTACTAAGAGCTCTCCTCCTCCAGGAGGCCTTCCCAGACTGAGCCCCCTTTTTCCTCTCCCCCTCCCCATCCCCCCCACCCTACCTCCTTCCCCTCCCCACAGCACCTTTACATATGTTTGTACAGATTTATTACTCTATTATACTTGTACATATTTACTATTCTATTTATTTTAATGATGTGTATTCAGCTTTAATTTTATTTGTTCTGACGACTTGACACCTGTCCACATGTTTTGTTTTGTTGTCTGTCTCCCCCTTCTAGACTGTGAGCCCGTTGTTGGGTAGGGACCGTCTCTATATGTTGCCAACTTGTACTTCCAAAGCACTTAGTACAGTGCTCTGCACACAGTAAGTGCTCAATAAATACAATTGAATGAATGAATGAATCATTATTATTATTATTATTACCCTCCTACCTCAACTTGCTTCTCTCCTACAATCCAGTCCACACACTTCACTGCTCTAGTGACAACCTTTTCAATATGCCTTGGTCTCACCTATATCACCACAGACGTCTCGCCGACATTGTGCTTCTGGCCCGGAATGCTCTCCCTCCTCTAATCCGACAATTACTCTTCCCTGCTTCATCTCCTCCAAGAGCTCTTCCTAGACTAAGCCCACCTTTTCCTCATCTTCCACAACCCTCTGCATTACCTTGACTTGCCCTCTTTGCTCTCCCCCCCCCCCCAGACCACAGCACTTATGTACATAATCTGTAATTATATTTATTTGTATTGATGTCTGTTTCTCCCCCTCTAGACTGTAAGCTCGTTGTGGACAGGGAATGTCACTGTTTATTGTTGTATTGTACTTTCCCAAGCTGTTAGACAGGGCTCAATAAATACGATTGAATAAATTAACAAATGAATGAATGAACGCAAGCTAGCTCCAGCCTGGTGCCCACACCTAAGTCTGCACCTCTGTAAGATCCAGAGAGACTGTGTCCATGTCTCTGTCCACACACACAGCCTCTCCTGGAGCTCCCCTCTGTTCCCCAAAGGGTAGTTGATCCGGGGGACGTGGGATACTCATTATTCATCCCCCATCCAAGCCCAACTGCACTTATGTACAAATCTGTAATTTATTCATTTATATTAATGTCTGTCTCCACCTCTAGAATGAAGGCTCATTGTGGGCAGGGAATGTGTCTGCTTATTGTTGCATTGTGCTCTTCCCAGCTCTTAGTACAGTGCTTTGCACACAGGAAGCGCTCAATAAATACAATTGAATGAATGATACGGAGTTAAATGTCCCGGGGGCACAATTCCTTCTGAGGATCCAGAGACAGTGGTCTGTGTAGCCTTGGGCAAACAGCAGTAAGTCATCATTATACACGCTGCATGCCTGGCCTATTGAATGTGACATCACTTGCTTTCCGATCCCCTCAACAGGGACAGAGGGAGTGCTTAATTTTCATGCCCTAGGGGACCAAATGTATGAAGCTTCATGAGGAAGCAGCATGACTTAGTAGAAAGAGCACCGGCCTGGGGATCAGAGTACCTGGTTCTAATCCCAGCTCTGTCATTTAATAAATGATGGCATTTGTTAAGCACTTAAGATATGTCAAACACTGTTCTGAGTGCTGGGGTACAAGCTAAACAGGTTGGAGACAGTCTCTGCCTCACATAGGGTTCAAAGTTCTACTCCCCATTTGACAGATGAAGGAACTGAGGCACAGCTGATTTAAGTGACTTGCTCAAGGTCACACAGCAGACAAGTGATGGAGCTGGGATTAGAATCTAGGTCCCAGGCTCTTGCCCTATCCATTAGGCTATGTTGCTCCCCACTAGGCTTTACTTCTTCCATGCTGTGGGACCTTGGGCAAGTCACTTCACTTCCGTGCCTCAGTTTCCGCATTTGTAAAAAGGTGATTCAAAACCTATTCCCCCTCCTATTTATACTCTGAGCTCCACGTGGGATAGGGAGCCCCATGTGGGACAGGGACTGTGACCGATCTGACTAATAATAATAATAATAATTATGATAATTGTGGTATTTTTTAAGTATTTACTGTGTGCCAGGCACTGTACTAAGTGCTAGAGTGGATACAAGCAAATTGAGTTGGACACAGTCCCTGTCCCCCATGGGGTTCATGGTCTCAATCCCCATTTTACTGATGAGGTAACAGGCCCAGAGAAGTGAAATGATTCACCCAAGGTCACACAGCAGATAAGTGGTGGAGCCGGGATTAGAACCTATGACCTATCTACCTCAGTATTTGACCCGTAGTGAGGGCTTAATGAATACCATCATTATCAAGTTGGTCTTGGCTCTATTTAATTATAGGAGGTGATTCGACACCTGTTCTCCCTTTTATTTAGACTGTGAGCCCAATGTGGAACAGTGTCTGATCTGATTACCTCATATCTACCTCAGTGTTTGGCTCTTAGTAAGGGCTTAACGAGTGCCATCATCGTCAAGTTGGCCCTGGTTCTACGTGATTATGGGAAGCAGACAAGTCAGACAAGCTCCTGAAATGAAGAACCCCTATTTTGAATCCCTCTGGCTAAGCGCGTCCCTTTGAAAATGGACATGGTAACAGACAGTGATATCTGTGCCTTATGCTGTCCTTCCATCTTGTGAAAACTTGTTCCAAGGTTGAAGCGCTATTTGATCAGATTCCAAAATATATGCCACTAGCTTCTGGTTAAGTGGCATGCTAAATAAATATCATTCTTTTTGTGTAGCTTCCGTGGCCCGAAATAGAGCCATAATTCTTTCATTCAAGTTTGAAAAACTGTAGTTTATATTTGAAGAATTCCTGCCTCCAGACTTGGATGTTGCCCCACCAGGTGCTGTGTGTCCTCATCCCTTCACTTGTTTTTTTTTTTTTTTTACCTGAAATGGGGGAGTTCATTATCTTAATTGTAGTTTCAGTGAAATACATGGACTTTTTCACCTCTCTATATTGATCATGTGCCTCAGTTTGCAGTCTGTTAGAGAACCAGCGTGGCCTACTGGAAAGAGCAGGGGCCTATGAGTCAGAGGACCTGGGTTCTAATGCCAGCTCCACCTGTCTGCTGTGTGGCCTCGGGCAAGTCATTTAACTTCTCTTTGCCCCAGTTACTTTATCTGTAAAATTGGGATTAAGACTATGAGCCAACCTGATTATCAATGCCAACCTGATTATCTTGGAATCTGTCTGAGTACTTAGTACAGTGCCCGGCCTGACACATATTGAGCACTTAACAAATGTCATAAACAACAGCAACAAAAAACCAAACAAAAACAAAGTCCACAGATATCCTGAACTTCATAAATCTAATCCAGCGTATATGACATGAACAGGTTTTTTAATAATCAGCCTCTGGACTGTTCATGCACCCTCTTGTAGTTTCATAATGATAATAATAATAATGGTATTTGTTAAGTAGTCACTATGTGTCAAGCACTGGGATAGATACAAGGTAATCAGGTTGTCCCACATAGAGCTCACAGTCTTAATCCCCATTTTACAGATGAGGTAAATGAGGCCCAGAGAAGTGAAGTGGCTTGCCCAAGATCACATAGCAGACAAGGGGCGGAGCCAGGATTAGAACCCTTGTCCTCTGATGTCCAGGCCCGTGCTCTTGCCACCAGGCCAGACTGCTTCTCCTCTCCTAAGTGCTTAGTACAGTGTTCTGCACACAATAAGTGCTCAGTAAGTACCACTGATAGCCACGTGACAATCCTTACCTCCGGAACGTGGGTGAAGCGATGTCGGGATATTTGGACCCAGGTTGCCTGAGACCTTGGGCTCCTGAGGCGCTGGCAGAGGTGGGACTCGACTTGGGTGAGCTCGACAAGGAGACGCTCTCGGAATCGGACCCCACCACTTTCTCCTTTTCCTTATCAGTCTGATTGACGGGGACCGGGCTGGACCGTCCGGATCCGGGAATCTTGGTGGGCTCTCTCAGCTTGGAGGTGGTGGTGCCCGCGGATTTGCTGCTGACGTTGGAGTCTATGCTGCTGGTGCTGGACCGGTGCCCGCCTCGGCCGGGGATGCCAGTAGGACTCGACTTGGAGGGGCGAGGCAGGCTCCGATATTGCAGCGTGCCCTTCGAGTGGACATGCAGCACCCCATCGTCTTGATTCTGCGAGCCATCAAGGCTGGTTTTCCGCCCTGCGCTGGATTTTCCTCCAATAGCCGCCGACTTGGGGATCTTTCCTAGGGTGGCCGACCCGCTGGTGATGGTGGCCCCGCTCGCCGTGATCATAGTGGATGATCCGACCACAGACTTCTTAAAGCCAAAGGAGCTGGTGGCCGTTGACCTCCCGAGGCCCGCCGGAGGCTTTTTCCCTTCATCCCCACTGCTTTTTCCTGCATCTGAAGGAGACCGTTGAATAGAAGTGCTCTTTAGCGGGGATTTCCCTTTTTCGGAGGCTTTCGCATCATCCGTTTTCCCTAATTCCAAAGACAAAGACATCAGGACACATTTATAATCACAACTTCACTGCTCTTTCACTTCACGAATACTCTAAACGGTGCTTACTTCTTTTAGTTATTACTGTTAAAGGCATCCCAGTACTCGAGACACTTTAAAATGATCCTTATTAGAATTCTACTGAAAGGTTTGGTGAGCTTCCAAAATCTAAGATATAGGATTGTTTCCTGTTGCTGCTGTGATTGTGGAGATGAGTGCCAGAAGGAGACAGACGTGACAAGGAATATTTGTCTCCGAAGGACATTTTGGTTCTGTTCCTCCTTGGCAAAGTTTCTTTAGAAAACTCACGATCTCTGCCTTTCTCCTTCAGCATACATTAAAACGCCAGAGGAAGCAGGATGGAGGGCTGTTGTGAAGTGACAGATAAGGCGGGCAGTGATATGGTGGTAAAGCTTGATTGCTGGAGGCTATTTATAGCTATTTGAGTAGAAAGATGCAGCCGGCTTTCCATATGCCTAGGCCTTAAAACATATAACGACAATCAACAATACGAATGAAATGATATTTTAAGTAACCAAATATAATTAGCAGCAGAGACTTCTTCAGTGGTCCATTTATTCCTTAATTTAAATGTAGATTGTGGACACTGCAAATTTGTGGAAACTGAGCATTTTATCTCACTGTGAACCTCATTTTCTTCCTGCAATGAAAAAGCCATTAAAAACCAAAATAGAAGGGAAAGAGCTTCTGCCTGAGAAGCTGAAATTTTTTTTTTTGTACATTTCAAGACTCAAGAGCTACACACAAGCTTTGTGCCTGGTGAACTTAAATACAGATAGATATAAGGCTCAATTTCTCTGCTGCACAGGATTTACTTTCATTCATTCTCCAGTAGGTTGTAATACTGTCCTTCTGAAACCAATTAATAATGTGAAATTTTGATATTTTACCTACACTGAAACAGTACTATCAGTATTCTTTATGGGTAATCTAAACTATTTTCCTCTTCAATTTACGTATCCAGACACTGTGGTGATGATATTTGCATCAATATAATGCCTAGTATTCATTCTATTTATCTCAATAATTTATATTCAGATTTTACTTTTTCCTTTTAAATTTAGCACAATTCCTTCCTGGGGATAGCAAAAGCTATCACTTTTTTCAAGTCTTAATCAGATTCACTGCTGAGTGAAATTAGAGTCAGATTGACATATTCTTCTGAACTTCAGACAACTACAACCAGCACGTAGTGGCACAGTTCTGACAAAAATGAGGAAGTAGCTTATTACAGCATTTTCTTCCTCTCTCACTCTGTAGGCAAGTGATCACATACACATACATGCTAAATAAGCGCTTAAGTGCTTTGTGCACTTAAGTAATAAGTGCTCTGCACACAGTGAGCGCTCAATAATTCCGATTGAATGAAATGCCAGATCACATAAAGAATTTATTATTCATTATTTTGTACTTTCTGTCTTTCCTTCCCCTCTCCATTTTTCTTTTAGAATTTATTAAGGTATTTGTTAAGTTCTTACTATAGATCGGGCACTGTACTAAGAATTGGCATAGATACAAGGTTGTCAGGTTGGACAAAGGCCCTGTCCCAAATGGGCCTCTCATTTTAACCTCCTTTTTACAGACGAGGCAACTGAGGCTCAGAGAAGTTAAGTGACTTGTCCAAGGTCACAGAGCAGACTAATGGCAGAGCCAGGATTGGTACCCAGGTCCTTCTGACTCCCAGGCACATGGTCTATCCACAAGGCCACATTCCTCCCCTCTCCATTTTGTCTTCCTCTGGCCCTTCATTCCTGTATCCCTCTCTCTGCCTGCATTTTTCCCTTACTGCCTCTGCATTGGGGGTGGTGGTGGTAGTGGTGGTGGTAGGGGTGGGGTGTGTGTGTGTGTGTGTGTGTGTGGTGTGTGTGCATGTGTGTGTGTGTTTTCTATTTGGGTATGGCCCATTTTGAGGTAGCTCACCAGGATTTTATTTATCACTGTCCAATGCATTTGAAATTTTCCTGAAAGGTGGGGAGTCTGTATTTTGCATTTATATTGATTGATTTACGTGATTATTGTTAATTAAAGGGCTTATATTTGTGAGTGCGCAGCTATAAGATAACAGTTTTAGGGGGTTGGGAAGCAGAGTGGCCTAATGGAAAGAGAAGTCAGAGGACCTGAGTTCTAGTTCCTATTCTGTCTTTTGCCATCTATGGGGCCTTGAGTAAGTCATTTAACATCTCTACGCCTCAGTTTCCTCATCCATAAAATGTAGATTCATTACCTATTCTCCCTCCTATTTAGACTGCCAGTCCTGGGTGAGACAGGGATTGTGTCAACTTGATTAACTTATATCAATCAATCAATCATATTTATTGAGCACTTACTGTGTGCAGAGCACTGTACTAAGCACTTGGGAAGTACAAGTTGGCAACATATAGAGACAGTCCCTACCCAACAGTGGCCTCACAGTCTAAAAGATCTTATTCTTTTATATCTAACCGAGAGCTTCGTACAGTGACTGGGACAAGGTAAGTGGTTAGCAAATATCACTATTATTCTTATCAAAAATGATGTAAATGTAGCTATGAGTGGTGTATGTGCATGTGTGGGTAAAGGAGAAGGGATTACTCGCCCCCCAATCTGGAAGCGTTTCCCCAAGGATAAAAAGTGAGGTAGTCACAAAGAGAGCACAAGAACCAGAGAGAGGCATAGGTATGACACATACACACTCCACCTGAGTCACTCACACACCCATACAGTCCCTTCACCCAAACTTCATCCATTTTAGCTGCACACAACTTGCTCAGAGACAGACACACACATACACACCCTTCACCTTAGGTCACACAAATGAATCACACATCTCCCAACCATCTTTGCACTGCAGACCACAACAGCTGGATCATTCCTTCCTCCCTAGAGAAACAGTGTGGATCAGTGGAAAGAGCATGGGAGTCAGAGGTCATGGGTTCTAATCCCAGCTCCACCACTTGTAAGCTGTGTGACTTTGGGCAACTCACTTAATTTAACTTTGCCTCAGTTACCTCATCTGTAAAATGGGGATTAAGGCTGTGAGCCCCATGTGGGACAACCTGATTACCTTGCATCCTCCCCCCAGTGCTTAGAACAGTGTTTGGCACATAGTAGGCATTTAACAAATATTATTATTATTATAATGAACCCTGATGCAAACCTAGCAGAAAGAAACATTCTAGGTTTCCCCAAAAAGTTATACATTAGTGGCCATTATTGTCTACCATGAGCAGCTATGTCTAGCACTCATTTCCCCTCTCCACCCTCCCCTGTGCATCAACTAGATAGATCAATCCCATTAATTGAGGATATACTGTGTGTGGAGCACTGTATTAAGCGCTTGGGAGACTACACTATAACTTAGGAGAGCACCCCTTAAGCATTTAGATACTCACTCCAGCCCTAGAGCACTTCTATAAATATCTCTATACTCTAACATTTACCCTATCTATACTTTATTTTAATGTCTGCCTTTCCCTATAGACTGTAAGCTTGAAGTGGGCAGGGATCTTATCTTCCAACTGCATTAAATTGTACTTTTCCAGGCACTTAGTACAGTGCTCCACACACACAGTAAACACTCAGTAAATACCACTGATTAATTGATTCTAGCCACTCGACCTATATGGCATCCTAAAGTCACCCTTCAGTCTTCTGATTGTAAGCACGTCCATATTTCATGATTTAGATTCAAAGAACCCTTTGTAAAAGGTATGAATGAAAGCATTAAAACCACTTGTTGATTGATCTAACTCTGAATTTAGTGTGGTAAAAAGCGAGATTCTTTCCCAGCCACCAAATAAAACCCCTACCAGGATTCTTAATGGAGGTTGCCCCAGCTTTGTGCCTAGATGGTGTTCCTCCTTGGGCAGACATGCCCCTTCTCCAGGATCCTGTGTTTGAGACAGGCAGCGATACTTTTTGTCCTCCTTTTTCCGAATCTTCAGACAGCCCTGAAGGCATGACTTTCCACTTTCCACCGCTGTCTGCGTTGCCCTCGAAGTCTTCTTCTGGCTTCTTCAGCTCTTCTGTGCTGCCCCAGGTCTCGTCTGATACTGAACGCTTCTCAGAATCTGTTTTCAGCTGTGAGAAATGCCCATTATAAACAAAGGTTAACTGGATCTTCACTGATGATTTTCAAAAAAAAATACTGAACTAAAAGGGAGGAGGAGGAATTGAGAGAGATAATGAGAGATTTTTCTTTTTCTTTTTTTGATAATACTAGGAGATTTTCCTAAACTCTGTAGGTACCTTTGCTTTCTAATTGTTTCATTAAGTTTCAAATATGCATTTTGGGTGTTAGTTACTTTGCATTAAGTTGCCAGTGAGTACCCTCTTACTCATCTTTGTATCTTCTATCTATAACAATAAAGATCTGCTGTCAGGTTCTAACTAAAATACTCAAAGGCAAGCCCAACAAAGATTTTCAACGTTTCTGGAGAGAGCCGAGAGGGACTTTCCATTTCATGCCTATCTTTGCTTTAGAAGTCAGCCAGAAATTCATTCAGAATTGGGAGACTCAGAGTTGTCCAAATACACCCCTTCAACCATTTGGGTTGTCCATTCAACACCTGCAATTTTGGTATTGATATGTCAGAGCTCGGGGACTCAGAAGTCAAACATTTTCCCTTGCAGCTTCCCAAATAAGAATGCTGTCCTGCAGGTGTGGAGTCTTGGGCGAACACAGCATGCTTGGAACAAGGTGGCAGTTAGCAGACCATGTTATTTGCTCTTGTCCCTGTATAAATACACTTTGAGCAGGAGTTTTGACAAGGTTCCAACTACTCTTGCCCAACAGCAGAGAGAAATGGATCGTTTGTAACTGCTAACTCTCTCCAGTGAACTTTTTCAGAGTCTCAAAATGCATCTCAGAAAATGAATTGCTTATCTTGTATGAACAGTTTAGACAAAAGGAAATGTAAACTCAATGAAATTAGGGAAAAGAGAGGAAAACAAATATAATGTTATACCTCTGTACTGAGGAAACCAGATGTTTCTGAAATCCACTGGGGTATACACAGGTATATTTTGTGGAAAGCTTTAACAGGTGTGCACATAACACAATATTGGAAACAGATGAGGGATTAAGGCTCGGAACTGTTTCCTTGTGATATCAGTTGCTATTGTCAGTCAACAAATTTCACTTGGCCTGTGATCTTCTAAGGTAGCTCAGATCTGACAAATCTGTAGCAATATCAAACGCAGAAGCATAAGTTCCAGGTGCAGTTCTTTTCACTGATCGCAAATCTTTTGTGCAAAGCTGACTCTTTTAGTTTGTGAGGGACTAAAATGCTTATTCAGCATTTTCTGCTTCCTTAACAGATGGAAGGTCGAACAAATAGCTCTTGAGAATGAATGCTGAATTGCCCTCCTCAGGAAATATGCTTGGGAGGAAAAGTTATCTGTCCCTCCTCTTCCTTCCCCCCTCCTTCTGGTGTCTATCTTCCTTGCCTCCATATTCAGGCATCTTCAGCACTCCGAGGAGATGGGGAGTGAAGGGAATGGAGAGGAAGGAAACTGAGGAGTGCAAATCAGGGAATTACTTCTCTAGATACCAGAAAGTGGGGGTGGGGGACAGGAGTAGGGAAAAAGAAAAGAAAAGGGTAGACTGACAGGTTAAAAGAGAATACTGAGTCCAAACAAAACGAGGAACAGACAGACCAGAGAGACAGAGATGGAAAGATCAAGAATGGCAGAGGTCAAGAGAAGCAGTATGCCCAAAAGGAAAGATAATATGTTTATTGCTATACTCTTTTATTGTACTCTTCCAAACTCTCAGTACAGTGCTTTGCACACAGTAGGCACTCAATAAATATGATTCAATGAATGAAGAATAGGCCTAAGAGTGACAGGACTTGAGTTCTAATCCAGGCTCTGCTACTTGTCTGCTGTGTGATTTTGGGCAAAGCATTTCTCTGTGCCTCAGTTACCTCATCTGTAAGATAGGGATTAAGACTGTAAACCCCATGCGTGATAGAGACAGTGTCTAACCTGATTTGTTTATATCTTCCCAAATGCGTAGAAAAGTGCCCAGCACATAGTAAGTGCTTAACAAATACAACGTTAAGCAAAAGAAAGGGAGAGAGGGATAAGAAGGTAGGAAGGAACATACTTGATATTTCAATCCTCACCCAACCCCAGTCCTGTAGAACTTGTGTACATAAGTACTCTTCCTTTCCCCCATCTGTAATTCATTTTAATGTCTCTCGCCCACACTAAATTTTAACCTCTTTGAAGGCAGGAACCGTGTCTACCAATAATGCATTCTCCCAAAAGCTAGTTAAGGGTCTGCACAAAGTAAGCACTCGATGAATATGATTGTTTGAATGGTAGATTGATTGACTGCTGAACACAGAAAAATTGGAGAGAAATAACAGATGAAGAGCGATGCAAAAAAAAACATTGGGGAAGGGGAAAAAGATAGGAAAAAGCAGCAGGGGAGAGGTGAGCGCAATAAGAGGCTGGAGAGGTTAAGGAATATGGTAGAGAAGAAAAAGGAATCTTTACCTGAGTGTTTTTCCTCGAAGGGGCTGTAATATTAGAATACGAGCTGACAGATGAAGTGGTGTTCAGGTCATCTGTGCTGAGGTTGTCTAGAGTGTCACTGAGGCCACTACTTACTGAACTGCTATCATCCCAGCTACAAAGAAAACACAAGAGAGCAGCTACTTAAGAATTCCTTCAATAATTCAGCCCCTAAATCTACAAAGGAAAGAACAAACCATATATATTGGGAAATTTTTGACCTTAAACCTTTTACCCATATTCAACATATAGCATATGAGATCGATTTTCTCCATTGGCAAGGTTTTAAATATCATGCATCATCCTCCTCTAGCCCAGCTGAGGAGATAGGCAGGCCTGTATCTTAAAAGTCAAGTTTTTGGAGGTAGCATGTCTCCCTTTAGAAACCCTCCAGTAGAAACACAGCTAGCCCAAAGCCATCAAACCTCTCCCCCATCTGCTATGGTTCACAGGTTGTGCCTGACAGGCAAAGCAAGGATTTCAGAAATTGAATAGACTGCGTCAACCTCTGAACCCATCTGTAAGGGGGTAATACAGCATGGCTCAGTGGAAAGAGCCCGGGCTTTGGAGTCAGAGGTCATGAGTTCAAATTCCGGCTCTGACAATTGTCAGCTGTGTGACTTTGGGCAAGTCACTTAACTTCTCTGTGTCTTGGTTATCTCATCTGTTAAATGGGGATTAAGACTATGAGCCCCCTGTGGGACAATCTGACCGCCTTGTAACCTCCCCAGAGCTAAGAACAGTGCTTTGCACAGAGTAAGCCGTTAATAAATGCAATTATCCTTGTCCCAGCTCTGCCACTTACCTGCTGTGTGTGTGGCCTTGGGTAAGTTAGTTTGTTTTCCTGTGCCTCAGTTCCCTCAACTGCCAAATGGGGATTCAATACTGGTTCTCCCTCCTACTTAGACTGTGAGCCCCATGTGGTCCTTATCTTGTATCTACCCCTGCGCTTAGTTCAATGCTTGGCACATAGTATGTGCTTAGCAAAAAACACAATTCATTATTTATTTGTTATTATTTATTATT
Source organism: Tachyglossus aculeatus (assembly GCF_015852505.1). NCBI lineage: Eukaryota > Metazoa > Chordata > Mammalia > Monotremata > Tachyglossidae > Tachyglossus > Tachyglossus aculeatus. Next base: position 27,370,440 of record NC_052079.1, on the reverse strand, counting down.
TCTTTCCTTACCTCTCTTCCTTGTTCCCTTTTATCCTTCCTTTTCCAGCAAATCACACACATGAAGACTATGAAGTAATTACTGAATATTGAAAAACCTCATCACTACTTAGATGATTAAAAGAGTTATTCTTTCTTAATCTCTCGAGGAATATACACCAGTGTAATATTCTGAGATGAAAATCATTTTTTGTTAATAGGGAAATTGAAAAGCACCAAGAGAGGGAAGAAAAATTATAAGCAAAAAATGATTTCCAAGAGTTTTCCTGTCCCCTTGTTCATCAAGCTATTTAGGGCTTTGCAGTACAGTTCAAGATCAGACATCTCTAGGAACCTCCATTCAATCTTTCAGACTCAGGCCCCAAAGGAATCAGGTCTGTTACTTTCTCTTGCTGTCATCATCACCCTCATCATCAGGGAAGGGAAGGGTTAATGTTGAGCACCCCTGCCCCAATTGAGGAATTTTGCAGTAAGAGCACCCTCCTGAGCCAAATGGAAAATGGCAAAGAGCCCCACTGAAACACGCCTGGATTTGATTACCTAAAAGTCAACTTATAGCCTCACTGTGATCACCAGAGGAAAAAATGACAAGTTTTACACCCAGAGAGACTCAGCTGTATGATCATGCCGAGCATATGTAAGCTCAAGACTATAAGCTCATACTCCATACTGTGAACTCGTTGTGGGCAGGGATCGTGTCTATCAACTCTGCTGTACTGTCCTCTCCCAAGTGCTTAGTCCGGTGCTCTGCGCACAGTAAGAGCTCAATAAATACCACGGATTATGCTGCTGCTAATGATGATGAGATGTAACATAGAACTGGATGCTAAGCAAGTATATGAGACCGTGTATGAGCCAGTCAGTCATATTTACTGAACGCTTATCAAATGCAGAGCACTAAGTGCTTGAGGGAAGGGAAGTGACCATCCCCACTCTGTTCTCTGGGTCGCCCTCGGGCAAACCATGGGTAGAAAATGGTGATTCTGTCTGCGGGGCAGCGGTTTGAGAAGGGAACCAGGACATAAAACTCAGCTTTGTTCACACAGTGGATTTACCTTGCGGAGGGGGAGTGGGTGAGGACCTGCTGTGCTCGGACTGGAACCCTGGCGTAGCTTACCGATGTGGAACCTGAGGAGGAGTTGCTGGCCATTCTTGCTATCAATCATCATGATCCATATTTACCAAGCACCGTCTGAGTGTAGGGCACTGTACTGGGAACTTGGCAGCATCTTATTTGTCATTTTTTAAATGTCAGTATGTTCAGCAAAAGCAGAGATCATGTCTCCTAACTTTACTGTACTCTCCCAAGTGTGCGCTAGGCTCTGCTTGCCGAAGACACTTAAGCAATGCTAAACAATTACTATGCTACCCTGTACAAAACTCTAGAATTAGAAAACACTTCTTTGCCCTTACTCGTTTACAATCTTTTTGTAGTGAGCTCCATGTGTAACAGGGACTGTGTTCAATCTGCTTATATTATATGCTTGGCTTAGTGGCAAGAGCAGGGAGCTTGTGAGTCGGGGGACATAGGTTCTAATCCCAGCTCTGCCACTTGTCTGCTGTATAACCTTGGAAAAGCACTTTACTTCTCTGTGCCTCAGTTACCTCATTTGAAAAATGTGGATTAAGACTGTGAGCCCCAGATACGACAACCTGATTACCTCGTATCTACCCTAGCACTTAGAACAGTGTTTGCATATAAGTGCTTAACAAATACCATCATCATCATCATTATTATTCCCTCAATGATTAATATAGTGCTTGGCACACAGTAAGCCCTTAACAAATAAATAATCCTTGGCTCAATGTAACCTGTGGGCAGAGAATGTGTCTGTTGATTGTTGTATTGTACTCTCCCAAGCACTTAATACAATGCTTACATAGTAGGCACTCAATAAATATGATTGAATGAATGAATAAATGACCTCAAAAAAAGCAATGAAACAGCAGTCTTATTCTGAAGATGACCACAGTGATATTAAAAAGAAAGAAACTGGCTAAATTCATACAAGGCAAGCCAAAGATCTTTTGAAAATCTTGTTGGCATTCCGGAACTATGAGACTGCGGAAGCAGTTTAGAGCAAAGAAAGATTCCTGGGTCCCACAGAGAACGTAAAATATAATCTACATCTGGACTTATCCTTTTCTTGCATTTTGTCAGAGGCCAGAGAGAGAGGGAGATTAAATTAATTCTTGTGCTCTAATCCTAAAGGGATTTTTTTTTTAAGAAACGTCTACTTAAGAAAAGAAGATGTTTTCTGGGGTCAGATGTCCAAGTGATGAACCACTAATAAAAAGACATTTTGAGAGCTTTGGTTGACATGTTATATTTATTTTTAGGTCATTGGCCATTTCTCCTGAAATAGCTTGCAATGGACTCAGGCTGTGACAAAGGCAATGACTGTTTCTATTAAGAGCTGCCACCAATATAAAGCATAGTACCAGGGAATGTAAAGTTAAGTGCACCACTCAGTAGCGGTTACTTAGCAACCACATATGTACTGACTTGGTTTTGTCAAAGGCTAAGACTCAAATTAGCAATGGCCTTTGTGACAATAACTGTATATTTTAGGACTATAAAAGTAAGTTACAGTATTTCATTACTGCCATTCACTATAAGACCATATTTAAATAAATCTTCTCCATCATTGTCAAATTTAAATGAAGAACAGTTTAGGAACACAATGCTTTTCTTCTTGATTCTCTATATTTACCTTGAAAATTGCCTTATTTAAGCAAGCACCTTGTCTAAAAGTACTGACCTTTAATAGCTACAATTTTCACCCTTTCAGCATTTGTCCATTTTGATAAATAGGTAAGCATCATACATGAATTAGAAACTAGGAACTATTCAAGGACTACTTTAAGAACCTAATGAAATACCCGAATGTGGTCAACTGTGCCAGTACTAGTGAGGTTAACTTCAGGGTCCTGAGATGTAGTTTAACAAGTCTAAGCATTTTGTGTATATTTCCTATCTTTATCCAGGCTTTGGATTTAAAATGCAAGCAAATTGGGTTCATTCATTCATTCAATCATATTTATTGAGCGATTACTGTGCGCAGAGCACTGTACTAAGCGCTTAGGAAGTACAAATCGGCAACATATAGAGACGGTCCCTACCCAACAATGGGGGCTCACAGTCTTAATCCCCATTTTAGAGATGAGGTAAGTGAGGCATGGAGAAGTGAAGTGATTTGCCCAAGGTCAAACAACAGACACGTGGCAGAGCCGGGGTTAGAACCCATGACCTTCTGACTCCCAGGAGCAAGCTCTATCCGCCATGTTGCTTCTCTAAAATAAAAAGAATTAATTCTGAAGTGTAGTTTAGTTTTGAGAATCAGAAAAAGACTTTCAGGGAAACTATTTTTAGACTCTATCTTTCCCTTTAAAGAGCTAGAAGAAAAGGAAACGTGTCAATCTTTCACTTTTTTGCATCTTAACTTTATGGTAAAAATGAACATTAGAAAAAGCGTACATTTTCTAAATGGAACTTGTATTTGTCAAAAGCCTCCCAAATAATTAGTTTCCTTGAAGCTTATATGGACACATTTAGTAGTTTCCTAAAACCAGGTTTTTGAGACTGTCTTTTTTATTTATTAATCAATGGCAAATACTACTTCCAAAATTCTCTTAGATGAAAAGAGAGGAGGGTAGAGTCAGTAAGCTGGTTGAGACAGAACTACCAGTATGCAAATTGTTTGAATTGGTAAACAAATAATTACATAAAAATACAATCAAGTTACCTAGATTCTAATGTTTTTTTCCTCACGGAATTTTTTCAACCAAATCGATCTATTTTATTTCCTTTGAATACTATTAATTACATTTGTCTGGCTAGGAAAGGAAACATCAGAATACAAATCTTTTTTGGGATATTCACTACACATGATCAGAGAATATATTCTGATCTCAGTTATTCAGAGCCATTACAAATACATGGAATAGTCTGGGGTAAACTTTTTACTTTGGACAAAAGTCTAGTTTTGTTTCAGATCTAAGGTCTATCCGTAGGTTGACCTATTCATTAATTTTTCTGACCTCGATAAAATGACCACTGTTTCGGAAGGTCAAGAGAAATGTTCACTGGCCTGAAGTGTTAGCAAAGCTGGGTTCTTTTCTTTTTTTTGTCAGTGATGACGGTCATGGTCTGGTATATTGATTTTATAACATGACTCCGCCACGTATCTGCTCTGCAATCTTGAGAAAGTTGTTTAACTTCTCTGCTTCAATTTCCCCATCTATAAAATGGGGAATAAGACTGTGAGCCTTATGTGGGGTAGGGACTGTGTCCAACCTGACTCTCTTGTATCTACTCAAGTGCTTAGTACAGTTCCTGGCACATAATAAGTGCTTTAAAAATACCAAAAGAAAAAAAAAATGGGTAATATGAGGATTAAGAAAGTTCTCTGAGTCATATATAAACATTTTAACTGTAATATTATGGCATATTTTGAAGGAAAGAGGTCCAGGGCATCATTCATCATCAATCATCCACCATCATCATCATCATTTGGAAATACACTTTTTCTCAGATTCATGGTCTTTTCATAGTAATACCATAAATGTTTTTGCCAAATATATTAAAATATCTGGGATGAGAGAAAGTCTGGCTACGTGACAGGCATCCATCAGTATTACCTTCTGAAATGAGTTTAGCACAGGGGTGGAAAGCCATTTACCAGTTCTATTTAACTTCAACAGTTGTTTTCTTACACCGAGACATAAAAACAACATGTCATTCATTGTTTAAAGAACCATTCATATTGCTTCCACACATATTTTAGCACTTATAAAGATATCAAGATGGTAGGGAAGCAGGGTAGTATAATGGAAAGAGCCCAGGCCTTGTAGTCAAAGGACATGGGTTCTAATCTCGGCTCTACCATGTGCCTGCTATGTGATCTTGGGCAAGTCACTTCACTTCTCTGGCCCTCAGTTCCCTCATATTCAAAATGGGGATTCAATACCTATTCTTCCTCCTACGTAGACTATAAGCCCCATGTGGAACCTGAATATCTTGCATCTACCTCAGTGATTAGTACAGTGATTAACATATAGCAAGTTCTTAACAAATGCCACAATTATGATAAATTGAACCAGGTCATCTCACGGGCTACAGTGCCACAGAAATCCTAGACAAAGTAGTGGATTTATATTTGTAATGACTATGCGTCAACCACTGTTCTAAGCGCTGGGTAGACACAAGCTAATCAGGTTGGATACAGTCCCTGTCCCATATAGGTCTCACAGTCTTAATCCTTTCTTTATTTTACAGTTGAAGTAACTGAGGCCCAGAGAAGTTAAGTGACTTGCCCAAGGTCCCACAGCAGATAACTGGGGAGCTGGGATTAGAATCCAGGTACTTCATCATCATCATCATCAATCGTATTTATTGCATGCTTACTATGTGCAGAGCACTGCACTAAGCGCTTGGGAAGTACAAATTGGCAACATATAGAGACAGTCCCTACCCAACAGTGGGCTCACAGTCTAAAAGGGGGAGACAGAGAACAAAACCAAACATACTAACAAAATAAAATAAATATAATAGAATAGATATGTACAAGTAAAATAAATAAATAAATAGAGTAATAGATATGTACAAACATATATACATATATACAGGTGCTGTGGGGAAGGGAAGGAGGTAAGATGTGGGGGATGGAGAGGGGGACAAGGGGGAGAGGAAGGCAGTGCTCTCCCAGGCAGTGCTCTATCTACTAGGTAATAATGCTTCCCTATTTAAACTGTTTATTTACACATTTGCCAACTGACAATGAAGAGGGGCTGTTGCAATGTAGGAACAAGTTGGAACCAATCAAAGCAGCAAGGGAACAAAACGAAATAAAGGGGAAGAACAGAAGAGGGATTTTTTAGAAAGGAAAAACTGTCATCTGGGTTTCTGTAGCGTGGCAAGTCAACTAATGTATGGTCCCTGCTGAGTAAGTGGGACCTCAGTCTACAACAAACATAACCCTGGGACAACAGAGAGAAGTAGTGTGGCCAAGTGGAAACAGCTCAGGCCTGGGACTCAGAGTTATCTTTGTTCTAATCCCAGTTCTGCCGCTTGTCTGCTGTGCGGCCTTGAGCAAGCCACTTAACTTTTCTGTGCCTCAGTTCTGCCTTCTGCAAAATGGAGATTAAGACTATGATGTGAGATATGGGCCATGTCCAACCTGATTAGGTTGATGGGGAGGTAACATGGAGCGATGGAAGAGCCGCGGGCCTGAAAGCTGGAGGTCCCGTATTAGAGTCCGGGCTCTGAAACCCGTTCCTTGTGTGGCCTTGGGCAAGTCACTTAACCACCCCGTGCCTCAGTTTCCCCAGCTGTAAATTGAGGATAATAATACCTAAACCCTTTCTTGTAGGGGTGTTGCAAGGAGTAAATAACTAAATAATGTAAGGTGCTTTGGAAAAGTGCCACCATCTAGAAACACAGATAATTTTTTGGTGGTGGTTGGGGGGGAGCCAGAGGGAGAAAGCAGTATGGCCTAGTGACAAGAGCATAGGCTCGGGAGTCAGAGGTCGTGGGTTCTAATCCCAACCCTACCACATGTCTGCTGTGTGGCCTTGGGTAAGTCTCTTCACTTCTCTGTGCCTCAGTTACCTCATCTGTAAAATGGGGCTTGAGAGGGTGAGTCTCATGTGGGACAAGAACTGTGTCCAACCTGATTACCTTAGATCTACCCCAGTGCTCAGAACATTGTTTGCTGCATAGTAAGCAGTAATTGCTTAATAGATACCATAATAAGAGTAATAATTATATCTACTGCAGCACTTTAATACAAGCACTTTAGAGAAGCAGCGTGGATCAGTGGAAAGAGCCCGGGCTTGGGAATCAGAGGTCATGGTTCTAATCCCGACTCCCCCTCATGTCTGCTGTGACCTTGGACAAGTCACTTAACTTCTCTGAGCCTCAGTTACCTCATCTGTAAAATGGGGATTAGGACGGTGAGACCCACGTGGGACAACGTGATCACCTTATATCCCCTCCAGTGCTTAGAACAGTGCTTTGCACATAGTAAGCACTTAACAAATGCCATCATTATTATTATTATTACTACAATGCCTAACACATAGTAAGTGCTTTACATATACCATTAAAAAGAGAAAAAAAACCATCAATGATGCCCTGTTGGTCCCTGAAGAACTGAGCTCCAGTGCTACTGGTACCATTACCCTTTTTTATGTCCAGGATAGCAACAGGGACTCCCTGAAACTGGAAAAATTCCCAGGTGAACACCTTGCTAAATCTGCTAGGGATGGCTGCTTAAACGAATGGCAGCCAAATCTTTGAGAACATGCAACCCTGTTTGTTCCCAAGCCATGGGTAACTGAAACCACCTATGCCCCAAACTGGAGAAGTTGGGTAATTGATAATAATATTAATAATAATAATAAAAATAAAATATTTGTTCATGGCTTGTTATCTGTCAATCACTTTGTACTAAGTTCTGGGGCAGATACAAGATAATCAAGTTAGAGACAGTCTCTGTTCCATCTGGGGATCACAGTCTAAGGAGGAAGAAGAACAGGTATTTTAATCCCTATTTTACAAATGAGAAGACTAAGGCACAGAGAAATTAAGTGACCTGCCCAAGGTCACACAGTGGTTAAGTGGAAGAGCTGGGATTAGAACCCAGGTCCCCTGAATCCCAGGCCAATGGTATTCCCACTAGACCATGCTGCTTCTCAATCAATCCTTCCCCAGAATCTCCACTGTAATAAGTATACATGTTAATACTGCTTGGAATATAAATGGAGTCTGTGTTAAGGATGGGGATACCTGCATTTTCCTCCGTTACTTTTATCACCAACTCTAGGAGTCAAAAATGGGTGGCTGTAACTTGAACTATGTTGTTGGGATACTGAAGCTCACTACGGATAACTTGTGGTGGATTGAGTTATCTAGTGAATAACATTACCAAAAATCCAACTTCCTTTGATGTAGATTAAAATCTCCCCAACAGTCCATGTGGAATTAAAAACTCTTCAGGATTACCTCACATTTGCTAATGAGTTACTGCCTCCTGTTTTGCTAATGAGTAACTGTCAGTCAGCTTCTTGTGGACAGGGAATGTGTCTGTTATATGATGGGTTATACCCTCCCAAGCACTTAGTATGGTGCTCTGCACACAGTAAGCACTCAATGAATATGACTGATGGATTAATTGATTGAAAGATTCACAAGCAACTTAACTGGCACAATCTAGGCCTACCTTGTAGTCAAAAAGGATGATAAACTCTAATCATGCTTGAACTTCCATGCCCAGAATAGACATATCAACACTCTGTGTCAAATCTTGTCAGATTAACAATGATGACAAGCTGGTGTTGGCATTTATTTTCAATGTTCCTTTTCAATATGCAGAGCCTCCCTTTTTCTCACGGGATCTGAGTTTGATGACTCACCCCAGGCGAATTTCAACCTTTGAGTGCTTCATGCATTTCTGAAATAGCATTTCCCTTAGTGATACAGAAATGCCATTTGAGATTATTTTGTAATTAACTCAAGGCTTTACCGTTTGATCAAGAAAAGATTGAGTATGAAGGGGGTGAGAACTCAAAGCTTAGGTGACTTAAATGTGCCAAAGTGGCAGTATGGATGCTGGAGGGGGAAATAGGATGAGAAGAAGAGAAATTAATCAAGTGAGATATCCAGATACTTCTAAAAATCGATCAGTTAATGGTATTTATTGAGTTCTTTCTGTGTGCAGAGTACTGTACTATTATGTTTGGGAAAGTACAATACAACGGAGTTGGTAGACACGTTCTCTGCCCTCTCTTCCTCCCTTCCTCCCTTCAGAGCCCTATTGAGAACTTACTTCCTCCAGGAAGCCTTCCCAGACTGAGGCCCCTCCTTCCTCTCCCCCTCCCCAACCCACCCGCCCTACCTCCTTCCCCTCCCCACAGCACCTGTATACATATTTGTACAGATTTATTACTCTATTTATTTTACTTGTACATATTTACATATTTTATTTATTTTATTTTGTTAACATGTTTTGTTTTGTCGTCTGTCTCTCCCTTCTAGACTGTGAGTCCGCTGTTGGGTAGGGACAGTCTCTATATGTTGCCAATTTGTACTTCCCAAGCGCTTAGTACAGTGCTCTGCATACAGTAAGCGCTCAGTAAATACGACTGAATGAATGAATGAAAGAGCTAAGAGTTTAATGGGACACAGCCATTTAAATAAATTGTGGATGTACATAAGTGCTGTGGGGAAGAGGGTGGGCTGAATATCAGGTGTTTAAAGGGAACAGATCTAAGTCCATAGACAACAGAGAAGGAAGATAAATTTGGGGAAATGAGGTCTTAGTAGGGGATGGCCTCTTGGAGAAGACGTGATTTTTAGGTGGTCTTTGATGGTAGGGAGAAGAAAGGTCTTTTGGATGTAAAGGGAGAATGAGTTCCAGGACAAGGAGAATGTGGGCAAGGGTTTGGTGGCAAGTTAGGCAAGATCGAGGTACAGTGAGTAGTTTGGCTTTAGAGGAGTGAATTGTGCAGGCTGAGTCATAGTAGGAAATCAGCTAGGTAAGATAGGGTTAAGGTGATTGAGTGCTTTAAAGTAGATGTTAGGAGTTTCTATTTGATAGAGAGATGGATGGATAACCGTAGGTTCTCAAGGGGTGGGGAGTCATGTTCTGCAGCTTTCAGTTTGTTTGTTTTTAAGAAAAATGATCCAGGCAGCAGAGTGAAATATGGACTGGATTGGGTAGATATAGGAAGTAGGGAGGGCACCAAGGAGACTGTTGCAATAGTCCAGGTGGGATATGATAGGTGCTTGTATCAGCATAGTAGCAGTTTAAGTGGGGAGATAAGGGCGGATGTTAATGATGTTGTGAAGGTAGAACTGACAGGATTTAGTGACAGATTGAATATGTGGGTTAAATGAGAGAGATGAGTCAAAGACTATGCCAAGGTGATGGGCTCATGAGACAGGAAGAATGTGGAGTTGTGCTCCAGGAATGGGAAAACAAGGGGAGGACAGGGTTTGGGTGGGAAGAAAAAGAGTTCTATTTTGAACAAGTTTGAGAAATAGATAGGACATCCAAGTAGACATGACCTGAAGGCAGGAGGAAATAATGATAACAATAACAATAACAATGATAATAATAATGGTATTTGGTAAGCACTTACTACGTGCCAAGCATTACTCTAAGTGCTGGGGTAGTTACAAGGTAGTCAGGTTGTCCCATGTGGGGCTCACAGTCTTAATTCCCATTTTACCAATGAGGTAACTAAGGCACAGAGAAGTTCAGTAGCTTGCCTGCGGTCACGTAGCCTCTGACTCCCAAACTGTGCTCTTTGCACTAAGCCAGGCTGCTTCTCTGGAAATGCGAAATTAGAGAGAAAGTCAGGGCTGCAGAGGTAGTTTGGGGAATCATCAGTGGAGAGATGGTAGTTGAAGCTGTGAGAGTGAATGAGTTCTCTAAGGGAGTGGATGCAGATGGAAAATAGAAGGGGGCCAAGAACTGAGCCTTGAGAGACTGCATACAGTTAGAGGCAGAAGAGGAGCCTGTGAAGGAGACTGAGGACAGGAGAGGAGGGGAGGGGAGGGAGAGAAAGAGCGAGAGTGAGAGAGAGAACTGTGAGAGGACAATGTCAGTGAAGCTAATGTTAGATAATGTTTCAAGGAGAATGGTGGGATCCTCAGTGTAGAGTCGAAAAGGAGTAGAGGGTGTTGGATCTGTCAAGATGTAGGTTACTGGTGACCTAAGAGAGGGAAGTTTTCTGGGGTAAAAGGGCTGGAAGCCAGATTGGAGGGGATCAAGGAAAGAATTGGAGGAGAGAAGGTGGAGGCAGTGGGTGTAGACAACTAGCTCAAGGGGTATGAGATCAATGGTAGCAGGGAGATAGGGTGATAACTGGGGGGAAATGTGGGGTCATGGGAGTTTTGGGGTTTTTTTAGAATAGAGGTGATAGGAGCATGTTTAAACGCAGTGGGGAAGAAACTTTTGGAAAGTGGTTGAAGACAGAGATAAGGAAGGGAAGAAGGAAGACAGTGTTTTGATAAGGGGCAAAGGGATGGGGTTGGATGTGTAGGTTGAGAGGATGGGTTTTGAGAAGAGACAGATCTCATCTTAGATAGTCCTAGGAAAGATGGGAGAGCCAACAAAGGGGCAGGAGAAGGGAGGGACTGGAGAGGAGCAGGGGAGATTTCAGGGAGATCACATCTGATGTTTTCAGTTCTACAATACAATAAATGGTCAGATCATTAGGGGCAAGAGCTGATGGAGTGACAGGGGTTTTGAGGAGGGTGTTAATCACCTGAAACATTTAGTACAGGCATGGGAATGGCAGTCAATAAGGAAGGAGAAATAATGCCTGGCAGAGGAGAGGGCAGAATAAAAGCAGGTTGAAGACATTCATTCAAAAAGTGCCATAGCAGGTAACTGCCCCCAAGATAACATGCAAATGACTGCATTTTACTGACAAAAATTTTAAAGAACCTGCAGATACTGTGGTACTCATTAAATGCTTACTATGTGTCAAGATACAAGTCAATCATGTTGGACACAGTCCCTGTGCCCATGGAGCCCACACTCTTAATCCCCATTTTACAGATGAGGTAACTGTGGCCCAGAGAGGTGAAGTGACTTGCCCAAGGTCACACAGCAGACATGTGGCAGAGCTGGGATTAGAACCTGCGGCTCTAACCATCATGCGACACTGCTTCTCTGTATCAGGGAAGCCAAACCTACAAACCAAAAGTCTTCACCAGAGCTCAGTGCTGTTACAGAAATCTGTTAACTAGTTAAAACACTGACCAGCTATGCAATAGCAGACAAGGAAGGAGAAGACTGAATAGGGATTGCCAGCACATCCTTTAAGAAAATATCAAGTAGGAAAACTTGGTTTTAGGCTCCAGGACACTCTTTAGGTTTACAGAGCTGTTGTGCTGTGCATCGTCTCTCTGTTAACAAACACTACATTAAATTCCTTGAGCAGCTCCATCATCATCACTTAGAGATTAGACTCAACATGTAAAGGCAAGTTCAGGATCAGCATGGCCTTATGGAAAGACCACAGGCCTGGGAGTCCGAGGACCTGAGTTCTACAGTGTGGTTCAGTGGAAAAATCATGGGCTTTGGAGTCAGGGGTCATGGGTTCGAATCCCAGCTCGGCCAATTGTCAGCTGTGTGACTTTGGGCAAGTCACTTAACTTCTCTGTGCCTCAGTTCCCTCATCTATAAAATGGGGATTAAGACTGTGAGCCCCCCATGGGACAACCTGATCTCCTTGTAACCTACCCAGCACTTAGAACAGTGCTTTGCACATAGTAAGTGCTTAATAAATGCCATTATTATTATTATTATTATTATTATTATTATTATTCTACACCTGTCTGTTGGGCTACCTTTGGCAAATCATTTAACTTCTCTGTGCCTCAACTATCTCATCTGTAAAATGGATATTCTAATATCTGTTCTCTCTTTTTCTTAGACTGTGAGGCCCATGTGGGATAAGGGACTGTTTTCAACCTGATTATCTTGTATCTAACACAGTGCTTGGCACATAGCAAGCACTTGAAAAAGACAATTTTTACCATCACAAACAACAAAGTGATACATTGCTCATAAACACCCCAGCTGCATCCCATCCAAATGTTAATACAAGAAAAATAAAATGTTTGTTCAATTCAGTGGAATCTTTATACTTCAGTGACTTCTGAGGAAGTAAACAAGTATTTACACTTGAATATGATAGAAAAATAGAGAGAATGAGTGTATTTACCCAAGTAGACTCTCTGATTTAACATATCAATGACCTAATGTTTGAAATAGAAGTATTACCCTTTTACAATGCTGTTTACTTTGATATGCTATTCTACGCCTTATGATCTATGGATACTTAAAAATGTCCATGTTCAGATTCCAACAAGTTACGGCATCTGATTCAGTACAAAAGAAACAGAACCTCCAACCCTCTTTGAGATTTAAAGTGTCTGACTTGAGGACCTTTCTGTGTTTTACAACTACCTTGTCATAGGGGTATGTGGCTTCAAAGCCGCTTTTAAATATCAAAAATTGAGAATGTTAAAGCATTTTCAAAGTGTTTTACAGCTATCACTGTTCTTCTAATAAAGGAAAAGTGCTGAACAGAAACAATAACAGGTTGGTCCTAAATCATCAGGAATTCTCACTGAAGTCTGTTTCCTTTTCTCCACTCTGCAACTATCTGAAATTTACACCCAATAGCTCAGAGCATGAGTGACTTTTGACAATATAATAACTTGCCAATGATTTTATATTTAGTGGTAAAGCTGGCACTAGAATGTGGGACTGTAGCCTTGAGCTCTTTCCATTAGCTCATGAAATGATTCTCCCATAATTCTGTCAACTTATCTTCATACAACCAATATGCAACTACATCCATTTGAAGCCTTATAGCTTTCCATGCCACAGTTGAGTTGAAGGGATGAAAAATTGGATCCAGTGCCTTGACTAGTTTTGACTAGAGTTGGGGGGGGTTATCTCAAGGGTTTCTACATTCAAGCATCTTATTCTTTCACCGCTAAATCAAGCTTGCTCTTTAAATATTCATAAATAGGAAGAGTTTGCTCAGACCGAGCAAGTGGTCTTTTGGTGAAAGAATCGTAAAACAGATATTCTACCAAAGTCGTGATGCAGGAGGTAAACTTTCTGGTGGGTGAACTTGATGACAAAGATGATAATGCTAATGCTAATAAGAGTAAATAAAAAATAGACTTTAATATAAGTATTTCAAGCCAGTGGCTTGAACCACACACACCAATGGTGTGTGGTTGGCAAATGTGCGTTTTGGCTAGTGTGTTTACCCTGAGTTTCACAAGGAAATGGGCTACTCCCCTGTGGTTCTCTCACCAGTGGCAAGAGCTGGACAAATTCTTGTAAGCTCTTTGAGGACAAGGACCATGCCTACCAACTCTATTATAATGTACAGTGCTTTGCACACAGCAAATGTTCAATAATACCATTGACTGATTGAATGATAAATTACTGTGCCTTAGACCCATTTGAGACAGGAACTGTGTCAAATCCAAGTGTACTGTATCTATTCCAGCAATTGGCACAGTGCTTCTCCTCAGTTCTCATACAAAGTGATCCTGGACTGAAGATCCAATGGTCCAGTCTGTCATGCACTCCTTCCTTCTCTCAACTCCCTCCTTTCAATAGTTAAAGTTCCTGTTCGACAAACTGAGAGCTCCCTGGAGGTTCTGAGTAACTAGTTATTATGAATTGATTGACCAATCAGTGATATTTACTGAGCACTTACTTGATGCAGAGGACTATACTAAGTGCTTGGAAGAGTACAATATAACAGTGTGGGTAGGCATGTTCTCTTCCCACAGCTAGTTTGCAGTTAAGTTATATTGATGATATTTATTAATCACTTACGCTGTGGAAAGCACTAGGGTAAGTGCTGAGGCAGATACAAAAATAACAGATCAGACACAGTCCCTGTCCCATGTGGAGTTGACAATCTAGGTGTCCCAATTTAGGGTTGAACTCTCTATGCCCAGGGATTCTAAAGAGTGAAATGATTTTTTACTGGAGGAGAACCAAAGCAGATCCATGTGGGGCAAGTTTACAGAAGAAAATGTATTTTCCATGCTACATCAAACCTGGTTTGAACTCACTTGTTCATGGGTAGTATGTATTTCCATGTGGCAAGGGTTTAATAATAATGATGGTATTTGTTAAGCGCTTACTATGTGCCAAGAACTCTTCTAAGCACTGGGGTAGACACAAGGTAATCAGGTTGCCCCACGTGGGGCTCACAGTCTTAAACCACATTTTACAGATGAGACACCTGAGGCACAGAGAAGTTAAGTGACTCGCCCAAAGTCACATATCTGACAATGGCAGAGCCAGAATTAGAACCCATGACCTCTGACTTCCAAGCCCGTGCTCCTTCCACTAAGCCATGCTGCTTCTCAGCAGTTTAATAAATCGGCAGTACTTATTATGCATTTGTGGTGTGTTTTACCTTCTCTATGTGGATGATTCCCAAATCTCCATCTCCAGCCATGATCTTCCTCCTTCTCAGCACCCTCATATTTCCTTCTGCCTCCACTGATGATGATGGCATTTGTTTAAGTGCTTACTATGTGCCAGGCACTGTACTAAATGCTGGGGTGGATGCAAGCAAATCAAGTTGGGCACAGTTCCTGTTCCATGTCGGCCTCACAGTCTCAATCTCCATTTTGCAGATTAGGTAACTGAGACACAGAGAAGTGAAGTGACTTACCCAAGGTCACACAGCAGACAAGTGGTGGAGGTGGAATTAGGACCCATGACCTTATGATTCCCAGCCCCGTGCTCTATTCAGTTTGCCATGCTGGGATGTCCTGCCAGCACCTCAAGCTTAGCATGTCTGAAACTGAACTCCTCATCTTCCCACTCAAACTTTGTCCTCCCCCTGAATTTTCAACTCTGTAGACAGCACCACCATTCTCTGTGCCCTAGCTCTATAACCTTGGTGTTATCCTCTACTAATGTCTCCTATTCAACCCACATATTCAATATGTCACCAAATCCTGTCAGTTCGATCTTCACAACACTGCTAAACTCTCTCCTTTCCTCTCCAAGCAAACTCTCACTCTGGTGATCCAAGTACTTGTCCCATTCACCTTGACAACTGTGTCAGGCTCCTTGCTGACCTCCCTGCCTCCTGCTTGCCCCTTCTCAGTCTGCTGCTCAGATCATTTTTCTTAGAAAATATCAGTTCATGTATTCCCACTTCTCAAGAACCTTCAGTGGTTGCTTCTCCACCTCTACATCAAACAGAAACCCCTTACTACTGGTTTTTAAGCATTCAATCACTTTGTATCAGCCTCCTTGCTGACCCCTTAGCCTCCTATCTCGCCCCCACTCCAGTCCAAACTTCACTCTGTTGCCCAGATCATTTTTCTACAAAAACATTCAGGGCATGTCTCCCCACTCCTCAAGTGGTTGCCCATCCACCTCCGCATCAAACAAAAACTCCTCAGTATTGGCTTTAATGCGCTCCATCACTTTGCCCCCTCCTACCTCACCTCGCTACTCTCCTACTACAACCCAGCCCACACACTTTGCTCCTCAAATGTTAATCATTCACTCAATAGTATTTATTGAGCACTTACTGTGTGCAGAGAACTGTACAAAGCACTTGGGAAGCACAAGTTGGCAACATAATCATCTCACTGTGCTTCCATCTTGTCTATCTTGCCACACTGATCCCTTGTCCACGCCTTGCCACTAGTCTGGAAAGCCTTCACTCCTCAAATCTGACAATGACTGTCCCCCTCTTCAAAGCCTAATTGAGGACACATCTCCTCCAAAAAGGCCTTCCCTGACTAAGTCCCCCTTTCCTCTTCTCCCACTCTCTTCTGCATTGCCCAGACTTGCTCCCTTTGTTCTTCACCCTTCCCAGCCCCATGACACTTGTGTAAATAGCTGTAATTTATTTATTTGTATTAACATATGTTTACCCACCTCTAGACTGTAAGCTTGTTGTGGGCAGAGAATGTGTCTGTTTAATGTTGTATGGTAGACTCCCAAGTGCTTAGCACAGTGTTCTGCACACAGTAAATGCTCAATAAATACTACTGAATGAATGAATGAATGGCTCCCAGGCCCACTCTCTTTCCACTGGGGCATGTTGTTTCTCTTTTAAACTAAAAGAGAATTTCAGAACGGAATAATTTTTAGCAGTCTCTTAATAAACCTTTGCCCTCTTAAAAAAACAAAAATATTTATACGTTTTCTGGGCATATGTGCAGATTTCATATATCCCTATTTGTGTGTGATAATTTTATGTTAGTCACTCCAGTTAGAGTATAAGCTCCTCTTAGGCAGGGAACATGCTTATTGCTTCATTTGTAGCTCCAAAGTTCTTAGAACAGTGAATGTACTGCATTCAATAGGTCCAAATAAATACATCACTACATACAAACATTCAAATACGAGTGCAAACACACACATAGAGAACATGGCCATAGTCTTGTGGACATTCAGGAAAAAAAACTTACTATGAGCTATTGCCTGTCCTTTGTGAGCCTTTAAAGGATATTTCCAACCCATAGAATTCAGTTTTCAAGGGCCTGTCCCAATTATGCAATAGAAAATGCTCATCATTTTTAAATTGAATGATAATTTGACCAGAATCCCTTTTCCAGTAGTCTCCCAATAAAACTTTACACTCATAAAAAAAAGTTTAAACATCTAAAGAAGTAAAGATATTATTAAAAGGGTGGATTGGGTTTACTGCATCTGTGAAGGTTTGGGATCCTAAACCACTTTTAAAAACACTTCTCCCAGCTATGCATAAACATTAAATGAAGAAAAAAAATGTAAATGCAATTTGCTGCTCTGGTGTGAAGTCAGGTCACTAAAGTACTTGAGAAAAGTTACTTTCACATAGAAACTCAGTATGCCTTTTAAGAGAAATATGGAGTTCTCTGGGTGAATTGTTCCACTCCAAACTCTAAATGACTACTCTTCTAAACACATTCTCTCAGTGCTCATCATTTCAAACGATTGAATAAGAGATAAGAACTCAGTTTGGGGGCAATCAAGAAAGATGCATACAAAGAAGTGGCTTGAAAGATTAGCTAAAATTTTTTTTTAGATTTTGAATCTTTGCTTTCTGTGGAGTCTAAGCTGCATATGTGAGCTGGGCAATATTAAAGTATCCTCTTTAATCAAAAGGACTTTCAGGTAGTTGAACTATTTTCCGTGATCTGAAAGCAATTTATTGGATTTGAAAGTATAAATCTCTCAGTGTACATACACTTTGCCTTTGGCTTATTAATAGTTGTTCAGAGTGATATAGTTCTCACAAATATGTCCTCTGGATTCAGCTAAAAGATGATTTTATGAAATTGAAATTTGTGAAAAAACCATATGTGATCTTGAAAAAGAAATATTTTTAGATAAACAATAACCCCTAAGAGCTTCCCTCATATACTCAAAAAAAGATAGACTTTCAGCATACACTCAGTCCTCAATGGAGAATATTTGTTAAATGTACCAGGGACGCAAGCAAGTATTATTACTAGTAATAATAATAATAATAATGGCATTTATTAAGTGCTTAGTATATGCAAAGCACTGTTCTAAGCTCTGGGGAGGTTACAAGGTGATCAGGTTGTCCCACGGGGGGCTCACAGTCTTAATCCCCATTTTACAGATGAGGTAACTGGGGCACAGAGAAGCTAAGTGACTTGCCCAAAGTCACACAGCTGACAATTGGTGGAGTAGGGATTTGAATCCATGACCTCTGACTCCAAAGCCCGGGCTCTTTCCACTGAGCCATGCTGCTTCTTTTGTAGCAGTAGTAACAGTGGTAGTTGTAGGAGCAGCAGCTGCAGCAAATAGTCTTGTCATGCCGTCGAGTCGTCTTCGACCCATAGCGACGCTCTGCGCGCAGTAAGTGATCAATAAATATGGCTGACTGCCTGACTAAGAGGATTTCCAACCTGGTGACGTGACAGGCAGATTTTACGGTTAGAAAATGTCCCCGCATGCTCCGCTGCTAATGTGACACATTTTGCAACAGCAGCACTCATTCATTCACTCATTCATTCATTCACTCAACTGTATTTATTGAGCACTTACTGTGTGCAGAGCACTGTACTAAGAGCTTGGAACGTACAATTCGGCAACAGATAGAGACAATCCCTACCCAACAACGGGCTCACTGTCTAGAAGGGGGAGACAGACAACAAAACAAAACAAGTGGACAGGCATCAATAGCAACAAAATAAGTACATAGACTTATATATATATATACACATAACAGCATTGTTAAGTGCTTATACTATGTGCTAAGCACTGTTCTAAGCACTGGGGGAGACATGAGGTAATCATGTTATGCCATGAGGGGCTCCCAATCTTAATCCCCACTCCTGGATATCAGGCTGGAAAATAACATGGAAAGCACGTGATCCTCAGGGTGTCTGCCACTGCAGCATCTCCACAGGTTCAATCGCTCCTCCTCAGAAGCTTCCACTCTGGGCTCCAGGGTCTGAGGATCAAAAGGAGCATCTCCACTGGTCCTGGATCCCACACAAAGTGGGGCAAACCCTAGAGACAATGGGGACCAATGGGCCTGCACCCCACTGGCTAGGAGCCAAAGGTGGAGAGAGCATCTTTAAAAAAAAATAATAATAATGATGGTATTTGTTAAGCACTTACTATGTGCAAGCACTGTTCTAAGTGCTGGGGTAAATTCAAGATAATCAGGTTGTCCCACGTGGGGCTCACAGTCTCAATCCCCATTTTACAGATGAGGTAACTGACAAGCAGAGAAGTGAAGTGACTTGTCTAAGGCCACACAGCAGACAAGTGGTGGAGCTGGGATTAGAACCCATGGCCTCTGAATCCCAAGCCCGTGCTCCTTAATATTAAATGGTATTTAGTATACTATACTAAGGAATACTAAATGGTATTCCTTAAGCGCTTACTATGTGCCAGACACTGCCCTAAGTGCTGGAGTAGATGCAAGCTAATCAGGTGGGACTCAGTCCCTGTCCCACATAGGGCTCACAGGCATCTTAGGAAACTTCTGGCTATTGTCCGGTATCAACACAACGCTTGACAACAATAATAATGATTATGGTACTAGTTAAACGCTTACTATGTGTCAAGCACTGTTCTAAGAGCTGGGGCAGATACCAGTTGAGCAGGTTGGACACAGTCACTGTTCCACAAGGGACTCACAGTCTTAATTGCCACTTTACAGATGAGTTACTGAGGCCCAGAGATATAAAGTGACTTGCCTGAGGTCACACAGCAGAAATGTGACAGAGCCGGGATTAGAACCCATGTCCTTCTGATTCCCAGGCCTGTGTTCTATCCACTAAGCCATGCTGCTTCTCTATCATTATTAAATACCATTATTAACAGCTGCTGGCCTTACCCTGCCTTGCTCTACTGTGCCCCACCGTACCAAAAACCTATGATGTAAAACCTAATGGCTTTGCTTCCTAAGAGACAATCTCATAGAAAATCCAGTCATTATTTCCCCTGGCCTCCACAGAATGGGTGTCGTGTGTGTGTTTTTTGTGTGCACATGTGCAGAAAGGTGTCCTTCATTTTTGAAAATGACAATGAAGTTAGTAAGATCTAAATCACATACGCAAGTGGAATGAGGAGATCTTTACAAACCCGACCATCCATTCCACTCTGGGTGCCTCTAAAAATGTCCTTTCCCACACTAATGGGACTGTCACTTGCAGGGTCTAAGTGCTGTTTTCAAATCTATCTCCTTTTAGAATAATTTTCCTAATGATCTACTGAGACAGTGACCCCTTCCCAGGTAATTTCTCATTCATACTACATAAATGCCTTCACTCTGCTCTGCACACAGTGAGCGCTCAATGAATACGATTGAATTAATGAATTATCTGGGATAGTGGGATAAGCCAATTACCAGGGAAGCTGATTTGCTTGCAGAGGTTTCAAGGAAATGCAGAGTGAACTAGAAGGATAGGAGATGTAAATGGGCCTAGGGGCAGGCTATTAGAAAGAAAGGGCAAGAATCATTTTCTGATAAACAACCATGGTGGACAGAGGGCAAAAAAGTTAAGTAGGAGACCCCAAGAAAGAGCCACAGATGTAGACTGATTGAGCTAAGGTGGAGGATACTGAATTATCGGTAGTTCTTTGTCTCTTGCTCTGATTTCTGTTCATCATTTCTGATTTATGTTCACCCCATATAGACTCATGACCTTTAAAAACTGCATGACATTTGCAATCACATAGTTAAGCTATCTGGTCCGAATCACCACATAACCACAAACAAATTAGTCAAGGGAGTTGTCATTATGATGAATGCCCCAGTCTCAAATTGCCACAGAAATAATATCTCATTGAAATGATGTACACAACCAAAAGAGACTGATGTGTCCAGCTGTTTAGTTTGAGAAAAGTGAGCTTGGAGATGCATTCAATATGCTGAAAAAAAAATCATTTGCCTTTTAGTTATATATAATTATTATTTTATTGGAAAATCCTTGGAAATACCTTCTGTTTTGATTTGTTTCAATAGTAATCATTCAATTGTATTTATTGATCACTTACTGTGTGCAGAGCACTGTACTAAGCTCTTGGAAGCTGTTATGGCTCTAAAGCTAAGATGCAAGTGAATCAGGTCAGATAACATCTCTGTCCAACTAGGAGTTCAGATTCTAAGTAGGAGTGAGAAAACAGTACTGAATCCCCCTTTTTTTAGATAAGGAAGGAGAAGCACAGAGAAGTTAAGTGACTTGCCCAAGGTCACTCAGCAGACCAATGGCAGAGCTGGAATTAGAACCCAGATCCTCTGATTCCTAGGCCCATGCTCTTTCCATTAGGCCACGCTGTTTCTCAGTTTAATAGGAACTTCTCTAAACGAGGATATATTTATTACTTCATTTATTCATTCAATCGTATTTATTGAGCACTTACTGTCATCTGCTGAATTCAACTATTTCAAAACTGCTGCTGTGTTTTCAGTAACAAATGCTGTAGTTTAGCTGTGCTATTGTTGCACTATTTTAATGTGTCCCTTCCTCATTGTTTTCTACACATCCCAGATTAAGATAAATTACTGGGCTAACGAAAAATCCTCTGCTCCAGAGATGTCCTCAGCCCTCTGCATTCTTTAGTCTAATTATAGAATTGCTCTGCAAATTCCAGGAGACATACCAAACTATGAAGATGTCACCCACTACTAGATTTTCAGAAAGTTCTATGAAAATCTTGCACTGTCAATCTTTATTTTCTCCTTTTGATCTTCAAAAAAATGTACAAGAGGGCATCCAAGAATATCACTCCCTTTCGTTAACCTGGATTTTTAAAATATCCATAGTTTCTAAAGGCAGATAAGAAGGCATCCTATAAATTTCCTAATAATATCCTGGGCCTCTGTTTGATTTCTTCTAACATGCCTTTGTAGTTTTAACCCCCAAGTAACATTCAAAAAAATGAAGCACTGATTCAAATCCCACTGAGCTCTCCAGCCCATAAAATATACATTATCTGGCTTTATAATACACGTTTTTGGGGAGTACTTTTTACTTACTTTGATACACACAAACAAAATGGCTACTGAGTTGAAAGGGATATGTAGAGATTCTTCATACCATTCCTTTAAACTACCAAATTTTTATTTAGAGAAGCACATCCTAGGAGCTGATCCTATATGTTCAGCCTTACCCTAGAGTGAACTATCGTAGAAGACTTATGATACAGTCCAGAATCCTGCCTACAGCACAAAAACTAAATCACATTAACAGACCATTGCCAGACCAGCAGAATTCTTGCCACTTAATTTTTCAATATCCTGATGCGCCCTTTTGGAGGAGGTGTTAAAGATAAGCATAGGGCAGACTGAGAGTTACAAACTGGGCAGTGGACATGGAAGAGGAAAAGTCCTGATTGATGGAGACCAAAAGAGAACCCTAAATATCAATGACACACAGGCTCTCAGACATTACTCACTTTATCAGAGACTCTTAACTAGAAAAACGGTGAAAAGCCATGAGGGGAAATTACTCCCATGGGGAGCTCATTTTTTCTGGTGTAAGAAAAACCACCAGCAATATTACGGTTTCTAAACCTCACAGAAGACACCGTATCTCAACTCAAAGAAGAACTGTCTGAGAAAAGGGAAAAAGAACAAGACAGTATGGGTTATAAGTGGACTGCAAAAATGCTGACAGACTCTCTGCAGTGAATCAGGATGATCTTTCTAGATTTTTCACCCTCATCTTCATCAAAATATGGAGATGACGATGAATGTCTCCAAAGTGCCAACTGATGGGATTAGTTGCTCTCACCATGGATGGCATAAACCCAGAGCAGTGTCTTTTCCAATCAATGATATTTATTAATTGCATACTTTGGGCAGAGCACTGTACTAAGCTCTTGGGAAAGTGCAATATAACATTGCTGGTAGACACATTCCCTGTTCTCAGTGAGCATACAGTCTGGATTTGATGACGCGCTGTGTTAGCTCACTGCGTTTTTCACAACTTTAACTGATAACATGAAATTCCATGTTCCCTCCTATTTTAATATCATTACCACCTTTAATCACACAGCCTTTCCCTTCACTATAGACAACACCACCATCGTCGCTGTTTCCCAAGCCCGTAACCTCAGCATTAGCCTCAACTCATCTCTCTCATTTAATCTGCATACTTAATCTTCCACCAAATCCTATACATTCTCCCTTCCTAATATGTCTTGATTCTGCCCCTTTGATTCCATCCAAATAATTATCATAATAATAACAATAATGATAATTATGGCATTTGTTAAGCAATTACTATGTGCCAAGCACTGTTCTAAGAGCTGGGATTGTTGCTGTTTTTGTCTTATGCTGTCGAGTCATGTCCGACCCACAGTGATGCCATAGACACATCTTGTCCAGAACTCCCCTCCTCCATCTCCACTCGTTCTGGTAGTGTATCCTTAGAGTTTTCTTGGTAAAAATGCAGAAGCAGTTTACCATTGCCTCCTTCCACGCAGTAAACCTGAGTCCCCACCCTCGACTCTCTCCCACGCCACTGCTGCCCAACACAGGGGAGTTTTGAGTTGTAGCATATTGTCTTCCACTCATCAGCCACTGGCCAAGCTAGGAATGGAACGAGTAGACCTCTGCTTGACTCTCCCCCCAGTAGTCGAGCCCAGTAGAGTACTGGAAACTCTTCAGGTGTGTCTCTGAGAGGTGAGCGCTGGGATAGATACAAGGTAATCAGGTTGACCCACGTGGGGCTCATACTCTTAATCCCCATTTTACAGATGAGGTTCCCGAGGCACAGAGAAGCTAAGCGGCTTGCCCAAGGTCAAACAGCAGACAAGTGGCGGAGCAGGGATTAGAACCCACGTCCTCTGACTCCCAAGCCTGTGTTCTTGCCACTAAGCCACAAACTGCTACCATGCTGGGCCAAGCACTAATCCTATCCCTCCTTGCTCTTCCTGCCTCCTGCCTCTTCAGTCCATACTTCACTCTGCTGCCCCATGTTAGCCTTTAAACATTTTGAAACTTTGTTACTCTCCCCATCCCAGCCCCACAGCACTTATGTGAATATCCTTTCTCCATCAGTAGTCTATTTTAGTGTCTGTCACCTCCCATCTTGTATCTAGCCCAGGGCTTAGTAAAGTACTAAGAACCCTCCAAGGATGCCACAAATGCTTAGGGCCTAACTTGGGACTGCCCTGCTTCCTGATGATCAATTTATCAATCTATCAATATTTACTGAGCACTCACTGTGTGCACAACACTCTACTACGTGCTTGGGAGACTTCCGGACAGTAGAGTTTGTAGACACAACCTGTTATTTTGATGTCTGTGTCCCCACTTCTTGACTGTGAGCCCGTTGTTGGGCAGGGATTGCCTCTATTTGTTGCTGAACTGTACTCTCCAAGTACAGTGCTCTGAACACGGTAAGCGCTCAATAAATATGATTGAATGAAGGAAGGAAGGAACAGGAATCCTGGGCTGGTTGCGGGCTGCCCCAGGCATGAAGGCAGCAGATGCCATCACCACCCACCATATAAAGTGAGCAGCAATGGCTCACCAACAATGGCTTACCAACAAACCCAAGGCCTGGAAGTGCCAAACTGCGTGCGCATGCACACACACACAGACACCGAACCAACCTGCAGTGCTATGTGATGCTATCACCTGATGGCATTTTGGGGCTATTTGCTCCATGATCCCTGAATCTGGCCAAACTTAGATAATAGCGTGGCTAAGTGGGAAGAGCCCGGGCTTGGGAATCAGAGGACGTGGGTTCTAATCGCGGCTCTACCACTCGTCAGCTGGGTGACTCTGAGCAAGCCGCTTCACTTCTCTGTGCCTCAGTTCCCATTCTGTAAAATGGGGATTAAGACTTCAAGTTTCACGTCGGCCAAACTGATTATCTTGTATCTGCCCAGAATTTAGAACAGTGCTTGACACATAGTAAGCGAACACATACCATCATAATTATTAATACTTATCACTAATTATTACCATATTATAATTATTACCATAATTGTAATTATTAATAATTATGGTGATATTTGTTAAGCGCTTACTATGTGTCAAGCACTGTTCTAAGCACTGGGGTACATACAAGTCAATCAGGTTGTCCCTTGAAGGGCTCACAGTCTTAATCCCATTTTACAGATGAGGTATCTGAGGCACAGAGAAGTTAAGCAACTTGACAAGGTCACAGCAGACAAATGGCAGAGCCGGGATTAAAACCCACGTACTCTGACTCCCAAGACAGTGCTCCTGCCACTAGGCCATGCTGCTTCATCACTTACCATCATTTAGATAATTTTTTCAGGATACCCTGACGCTCCCAACTGCTCCATCCACTCCCAGGACAGAGGGACATTTGGCACAAAACTGGAATTTAATGCCAGGAGCTGCAGAGGAGGGAGATGCAGTGCCACATAAACTTACTCTAGCAGAACTGCACTGGGATCAGACAACAACTCCGTTCCCTTTCCTCCTTTTTCTAACTGTAGAAACCACACACCATCTAGTGCCTTCTCCCATTATCTATTCATCTACCTGCCTAGTCACCAGATCAGAGGCAAGATGATAAACTAAGCGACGGACTGATGATACGAGTCTAGTCTTTCATTTTAGTTGTCACTGACTCCTATCTGGAGAAGCAGCATGGCTCAGTGGAAAGAGCACGGGCTCTGGAGTCAGAGGTCAGGGGTTCAAATCCTGGCTCTGTCAACTGTCAGCTGTGTGACTTCGGGAAAGTCACTTAACTTCTCTGTGCTTCAATTACCTCATCTGTAAAATGGGGATGAAGACTGTGAGCCCCCCGTGGGACAACCTGATCACCTTGTAACCCCCCACCCCAGCTCTTCGAACAGTGCTTTGCACATAGTAAATGCTTAATAAATGCCATTGTTATTTTATTATTATTATTTTTATTATCTGGAGGAGCAGTGTTGCCTAATGGAATGAGCCTGGGCGTCAAAGGCCTGGGGTTGTAATCCCAACTTTTTTTTTTTTTGATGGTATTTGTTAAGCGCTTACTATGTGCATAGCACTGTTCTAAGCGCTGGGGGGGATACAAGGTGATCAGGTTGTGGGGCTCACAATCTTAACCCCCATTTTACGGATGAGGTAACTGAGGCCCAGAGAAGTGAAGTGACTTGCCCAAAGTCACACAGCTGACAATTGGTGGAGCAGGGATTTGAACCCATGACCTCTGACTTCAAAGCCCAGGCTCTTTCCACTGAGCCACACTGCTTCTCTTTGTCCATTTTGTCCATTGACTGCTGTGTGACCCTGGACAAGTCACTTAACTTCTCTGTGTCTCTGTTTCCTAATTTGTAAAATGGCTAGTGAGTGCCTGTTCTCCCTCCTACTTAGACTATGAGCCCCACAGGGGACAGGGACTGAGCCTGATTTGATTAACTTGTGTCTATCTCAGAGTTTAGAACAGTGCTTGGCCCATTGTAATGCTTAATAGGTGTTGGATTTATTCTGCAGTGTTGTTCTGTGAATTAACTAATAAAATTTCTGGCAAATAGAAATAGAAATATGATTTGTGTTGTTTCATTGTCATTTCCCTCAAATGTGTTTTGGTTTCTACTCCTTATCTGTTGAAATAATTCTCTCTTTGCCCTCCTCCTCTTAATTTAATATCATCTTCAGTCTTCAGCAAGACCTTTCTTTACTGCTCTAGCAGTGAGTCTGGTCTGCTTTTCTTTACAAATATGCACATTATTAAAATTGTAGCCTATATACTGGATTTTAAAAATATTTAAGTGCCATAACAATCTGCTCCTCAACAAGAGTTACTGATTGGTCATTTAGCTAAGTAATTCTCTGAAAATATACACGGTACAAAACCCACCAAATAGAATAACATATTGCACAATTTATTTTCAATTTCGCTTAAATGAAAATATGGCTGCTAGATGTATATATCGCAGAATTTCAATTAGCTAGTTTTTTTGAGAACAGGATGTTCGCAAAAAATGAGGCAACTGTTTAACAATGGAACCCTGTTTCAAAATGTTGAAACCTTGTTTCAAGAAGCAGCATGGCCTAGAGGATAGAGCACAGGCTTGGGAGTCAGAGGGACCTGGGTTCTAATCCTGACTCGGTTACTTGTCTGCTGTGAGACCTTGGACAAGTCATAACTTCTAGACTTCTTCTTGAAGTCTAGGCTTCTAGACTGTGAGCCCACTGTTGGATAGGGACCATCTCTATATGTTGCCAACTTGTACTTCCCAAGCGCTGAGTACAGTGCTCTGCACACAGTAAGTGCTCAATAAATACGATTAAATGAATGAATGAATAACTTATCGCCTCATTTCGCTCATCTGTAAACTACAGATTACGACTGTGAGCCTCATGTGGGGACAGGGACCATCCAAACTGATTAGTTTGCATCCACCCCAGGGCTTTGTTCAGTGCCTGGCCTGTAGTAAGCATTTAATAAATATCAAAAACAACGCAGTTAGGCTAAAATAGTATATTGAATAGTTATTATAATTATACCTTGATTACAGAGTGCTTTTACTTTCAAAGTGCTTTCACATTAATGAAGTCTTTTTGCCCCCCACCCCAACATCTCTATGAGGTAAAGAAAGGTATTATCACCCCCATCTTTGCAGAAGAGAAACAGGAGACATAAAAGATCAAATGACTTGTTGAACATTATACAACAGGAAAGTGACAGAGCTGGGGCTAGAACACCAGTCCTTTGATTAGCATCATTACTGATTAGAGAAGCAGCGTGGCTCAGTGGAAAACAGCACGGGCTTTGGAGTCAGAGGTCATGGGTTCAAATCCCGGCTCCACCAGTTGTCAGCTATGTGACTTTGGGCAAGTCACAACTTCTCTGTGCCTAAGTTACCTCATCTGTAAAATGGGAATGAAGACTGTGAGCCCCATATGGGACAACCTGATCACCTTGTAACCTCCCCAGTACTTAGAACTGTGCTTTGCACATAGTAAGCACTTAATAAATGCCATTCTTCTTATTATTATTATTTAATTCAGAAACCTGTAAATGCTCCACAGCAAGAAGTGCCTCTGCTATGACCATGTACGTATCCACATACTCAGGTAGAAAGGAAATCAGATACAGTTTAAGAGAAATCAGGTTGGACATGAAAGAAATCATTAAGAGAGCAAATGACACAAAGTCAAGCTGCTCTTTCTAATTTTTTTTTGTTTCAAAAGACCTTGCTTGTATTTGGGATGGCAAACAGATTTTCTTCAAACCTTAATTCATGATTTCTTTTCCCTGCAGTAGCAAAGATAGGTCACCATTAAAATAGAAACAGGCAGATTTTATCTATACCCTGAAAGCCATTATTGGTTTCACATATCCGGTTTTTTTTTTTCAAATGTACCCCAAAATGGTTAAAGCAGCCTGCATATTCAAAGTAATATAAGTAGGTGACATTGTTTTAATAGTATGAATGAGGTACCATAAAAAAATTCATAGCCCCCAAATTCTAATTCATAATTTCTATCTCATCCTTTTTTTCTACCTTATTTCATATCCCTTTGGACTAAGAGAAAGCAGCGTGGCTCAGTGGAATGAGCCTGGGCTTGGGAGTCAGAGGACGTGGGTTCTAATCCTGACTCAGCCACTTATCAGCTGTGTGACTTTGGGCAAGTCACTTTACTTCTCTGTGCCTCAGTTACCTCATCTGTAAAATGAGGATGAAGACTGTGAGCCCCATGTGGGACAACCTGATGACCTTTTATCTACCCCAGTGCTTAGAACAGTGCTTGGCACATAGTAAGCGCTTTAACAAATACCATTATTATTATTATTACTATTACCTCACATTCTCACTTTTCTTTCAAATAACCTCTAAAAAGTACACCAAATCTCCACTAGTCCTAGTCAATTTCCATTGTTGACAGCCTTTCAACTTGTTATTTGTTTTTACTGGCCACATACCTGCACTGCAAAAGTCAAAGAGAATGAAAAAGTAGTAACTCCCAACTTTGAGCTATTTAGGTGGAGCTGAAGCTACCTGTGGTATGTACTTGATTTTCCATCATTAATTCTAGCTTGAAACTACATAAACTATTATATCCACAAAGCACAGCATGCTTTGGGAATGAGAAGTGCTCGTTTCCAAGCAACTGTCCGCGGATGAATTTGGCCGTGACAATTTTGCGATAGGCAATCAGTCTGGAAATGTGAAGTGACCCCTTTCTATCAACCAAACAATCAGAAGATAGGACCCATTTAACATGGAAATGAAATTATTCTGAGCAGAAATAAGTCCACTAGTTAGGATGAATGCCATCTAGGATATGTTAAACCATCGCTGGCTAGTGGACTGAGGAACAACAGTCTGTATAAGGAAAATGAAGAGGCGTAGCACGGGTAAATTCAAACCTTCAGCACATATGGTGTCTCTAAGCGGCCTTCCCTAACTAAGCTGCCCTTTCCTCTTCTCCCACTCCCTTCTACATCACTCTGATTTGCTCCCTTTATTCTCCCCCCCACGCCCCACAGTACTTATGTACATATCTGTCATTTCCTTTTTTATAGTAATGCCTGTCTCCCACGTCTCTGAACCTCAGTTACCTCAAGATTGTGACTGTGAGCCCATCATGGGACAACCTGATTACCTTTATCTACTCCAGTGCTTAGAACAGTACTTGGCATATAGTAAGCACTTAAAAAATATCATCATTATTATTAGTAGTAGTACAGTGTTCTGCACACAGTTAAGTGCTCTATAAATATGATTGAATGGATGAATTAATGAAATGCTTTGGTTCGTGCCTGCCACCAGGTCCAGGGGAGGAAACCACATGTGTGCACACATACGCACTTTGTCCCTCCCGGATATGGAGCGTCCCCAAGCCACGTGTCCGCTTTGGCCTAAGACTCTTCCTGGGAATCTTCACGGAAAGCCCTGCTTCTCTCTTCTCTGGCACCGCCCCCGATAGAAAGATCAGGGGACCTCATAATTTGTACTCGCAAGACAGTCAATCAGGAACTGCTTTAACTGCTCGTTTATCGAAGCTTCTTGAAGGATTTCACCTGATTAGCATTTTGGTGCAAAATGAGCTAATTCATCTTGGAAATCTTTGCCCAAGATCACAAAGCAGGTAAGTGGTGGAGCTGGGATTCGATCCCACATTTTCTGACTCTCAGTCCTGTGCTCTTTCCACTAGGCATGCTGCTCCCTGATCTAAACTATATGAAAAATCCCTCCATACCCTCTTTTCTTGGAAAAATGATTTATTGCCTCCCCTACCTGTTGTGTATTTTAATGTCTGTCTCCCAGCTAGACTGTAAGCTCCTAAAAGGCAGGGATCATGTTTACCAATTTTACTGTATGGCACTCTCCTAAGTGCTCAATACAGTGTTCTGTACTCAGTAAGCACTCAATAGATAGTCACTCATTGTTTGAGACAGGGAGGTGATTTACTCAATAGTTATGCTGTGGTGGTGCTTCTTTGCTTTAGAGCTTAACTGCATTGTACTCTGTCAAGTATATAGAGCTATGCCTTGCACAAAGGACGTCCTCAATAAACATCACTGATTATTTGATTCCCAATGCAACACATAACAACAGTAATTATTATTAGGATACTTGTTAAGTGCTTTCTCTGTGCCAAGCACTGTTCTAGATACAAATTAATCAGGTTGGACACAGTCCCTATCCCACGTGGGGCTCACACTCTTTATCTCCATTTTACAGAAGAGAGAACTGAAGCATAGAGAAGTGAAGTGACTTGCCTAAGGTCACACAGCCGACAGCGGAGCCAGGAATAGAACCCAGGCCCTTATGACTCCTAGACCAGTGCTCTAAACCACTAAGCCACGATGCTTCTCTAGAGGGAACACCTCATGGTGTTAACAAGGAATAATTCTCCCTTCTCGGGAGACTGCTGCTGATTACCTCCCACTTCTTCTCTCTTCTACTCCAGCTACCTCTGTACCACCTACTCGTAGTTGAAAGCCTGGCATTTACAGGCTTTCTAAGGCCGATGTTACCACCGGGACAGAGAAAGTCCACAGCAATGAGCCAAACCTCCAATGACTGACAAAAATCTCCCAGTCATTTTCTGATCTAGAAACCTCCAACGGCAATGGAGGACCAGGCTGAGTATTCA
Organism: Tachyglossus aculeatus; assembly: GCF_015852505.1. Lineage (NCBI taxonomy): Eukaryota > Metazoa > Chordata > Mammalia > Monotremata > Tachyglossidae > Tachyglossus > Tachyglossus aculeatus. The sequence continues at coordinate 27,339,358 of NC_052079.1, read as the reverse complement.
TTTATGCGGTTTCTCCCCACTTCAAAATACATTTTTGTCCTTAATTTGGAGGGTAATATTCGACTACAAAGAGTCCAGACATGAAAAAGAAAGGCAATAACAAGTTCCTCGTGATTATAAGAGGTCACTCTATGAAGGCCTGAAATTTCAAACAATTTTCCCCATTAAAACAGTCAGGCCAAAGCTATGCAAAAAGCTGAATCATTTTTATCAGGAAAAAGAATTTAGGATTAAAACCAGAAACTTGGTACATGAAAATGTACAATGCTAATTAAAGAGTCTTATGTTTCACCAAAATAAAACCTCAATATTCCTGAGCTAACGCTACCTTGCACGAGCACAGAATGCCTAATGGCAGCTCATCTTTCCATGCTGGAATTGCTCTAAATACAAGGAGAGTGACACTTTAAAGAAATGAAGCACCAGCACAGCTGGGGTTTTCAAAAACAGTTTTATTTCGGAGACAGTCAGCACTCTTTCGCCCTTCTGGCTCAGGAGGGTGCTGAGAAAAACCAAGAAAATGAAAATAAGAATAGTTAACTCCACCCTCCATTATTCAATGTAAAATAACAAAAGCCAGTGTAATGTATAAGCATATAATAATAATGATGGCATTTATTAAGCACTTACTATGTGCAAAGCACTGTTCTAAGCACTGGGGAGGTTACAAGGTGATCAGGTTGTCCCACGGGGGGCTCACAGTCTTAATCCCCATTTTACAGATGAGTTAACTGAGGCACACAGAAGTTAAGTGACTTGCCCAGAGTCACACAGCTGACAATTGGTGGAGCCAGGATTTGAACCCATGACCTCTGACTCCAAAGCCCGGGGTTTTTCCACTGAGCCACGCTGCTCCTCATATAGCATATAGCAGACCCCTATTCACTGTCTGGTTAGGAAATAAGGTCCCAAACCAAGGGCATTCTAGAACTACTCTGATGAGTCTAGATGTACCTGAATTGACCTTGGATTAGATTTAGATTCATATGGGCTCAGGAGCACTTGACCCCACCAGTGGAGAGCTTGTTTTGCCTGCTCAGAACTAAAATCTCTGGTCCAGAGAGAAAGGAGGCCATTTTCACAACCAAGGATTGCCCTACTGATTGCCTATCTCGTGCTGTTGGCACAGTCAATATGTCTATTTGCTAAGCTAATATTTGTCTTGGCCTCACTATGATCTGTAGAAGTGATGGTAAACTAACTGATAGAGGAATAAAATGAACAGGAGCATGATGGGAAACTGTCCCTGGTCCACTGCTTCCGGCATGCCTAGAGCCTAAAACTAAATCACCACAATTTAGCTTTAAATTTTGGCAGCGAGAAGCAGCATGGCTTAGTGAGAAGAGCATGGGCTTGGAGTCAGAGGATGTGCCTATTAAGACTGTGAGCCCCGCATGTGACAACCTCACTACCTTGGATCAACCCCAGTGCTTAGAACAGTGCTTGACATGAAGTAAGTGGGTAACAGATATCAAAGTCATCATCATCAAAATATCAGCTCTCATAATATAAAGATGAAAATAGGGCACCCCTGTAGATGGAGTGGCACTGGCCTCTAACCCATAAATGTCCAGCAATGGACAGATTGTACAGCACTAATATAGTCAGGGCCAGGTTATAGCAGGGCTTTAGCTCTGGGCCTCGGACTCGAAAGGCATTCTCATCATCATCATCAATCGTATCTATTGAGCACTTACTGTGTGCAGAGCACTGTACTAACCGTTACTTTACTATTATCAGGAAGTTCCCTTTTGGAACTACCAGTTGCGTGTTCATCTGGCGGCGTGTGCTTCTACATCCAACTTCCTCCTACCACCTGTACTTTCAGGTCCAACCAAAGCCTGCTCTTGCCACAGCCATCAGAGGGTCTCACACCACTGCCATTGCTGCCAGCACCATCGCCAAGAAGCACAATCCCTCAGCTCACCACAGCTCATGTCCTGAAGTGTTCCCACCACCCTAAGCTACCGGTACCAGCGCCTGTAGTGGACAAGGAATGGGTCTGTTCATTATTGAAGCAGAAACTCCTCACTCTCAGCTTCAAGGCTCTCCATCACCTCACCCCTTCCTACCTCACCTCCCTTCTCTCCTTCTCCAGCCCAGCCTGAACCCTCTGCTCCTCTGCCGCTAACCTCCTTACTGTGCCTTGTTCTCGCCTGTCCCGCCGTCGACCCTCGGCCCATGTCCTCCCCCTGGCCTGGAATGCCTTCCCTACACATATCCGCTAAACTAGCTCTCTTCCTCCCTTCAAAGCCCTGCTGAGAGCTTACTTCCTCCAAGAGGCCTTCCCATACTGAGTCCCCTTTTTCCTCTCCTCCTCCCCACCCTACCTCCTTCCCCTCCCAACAGCACCTGTATATCTGTTTGTACAGATTTATTACTCTATTTATTTTACTTGTACATATTTACTATTCTACTTATTTTGTTAATGATGTGTATTTAGCTTTAATTCCATTTATTCTGATGACTTGACACCTGTCCACATATTTTTTGTTGCCTGTCTCCCCCTTCAAGACTGTGAGCCCGTTGTTGGGTAGGGACCATCTCTATATGTCACCAACTTGTACTTCCCAAGCGCTTAGTACAGTGCTCTGTACACAGTAAGTTCTCAATAAATACAATTGAATGAATGAATAATGAATTATTATTTTGTATTCTCCCAAGCGCCTAGAATAGTGCTTTGCACACAGTAAGTGCTCAATAAATATGACAATGGATGAATGAAAACATACTGAGAGCTTAGAAGATGATGTATGTGACTGAGAATGGGAGTGTGTGTGTGTGTGTGCATGCGTGTGTGTGTGTATGTGTGTTTCAGGATGACTTTGAGCCCAGGCATGGAAGTTACAGGACTAGATTCTAATCTCAGCTCTGCCACTTGTCTGCTGTGCAACCTTCAGCAAGTCACTTCAATTCTCTGTACCTCAGTTTCCTCTTCTGTAAAATGGGGATTCAGTTTGGGTTCACCCTCCTTCTTAGACTGGGAGCCCCATGTGGGGCAACGACTGTGTCTAACTTAACTGTCTTGTATCTACCCCAGTGCTTAATACAGGGTTTGGAATGTAGGAGTCTGAATTTTTTCTTCTCTAGCCAAAGCACTCTACTGATTTTGTTTTTATTTTGTGAATTTGTCTTTGTTGTATTCTAATGTTTCATTAGTTCTAATGTGCCTATCTCCAGGTCCTTCTCCCCATTTCTACTCTTAGACTTTGAGCCCCTGAGGGACAGGGACCACTTTTACAAATTCTCTCTGAATATTCTCTCTTAGTGCTTAGTACAGGGCTCTTCATCAGGTTTGGCTTCAATAAACACTATTACTATTACACTCAGCACTCAAGATGCTTTATGGCTTCTTGCATACTACCATGCCATCTCTGAAGAATTTACTCTCATCATAAAGAAATAATTTTACCAAATGGCAAGAATGCAAAATTGAAGACTTCCATCATGGAGGAAAAAGTTCTCCTCACGCAAGACCTTAGCTCTGAACTCTTAAGGAAATAACTTCAGTAGCCAAATCCATGTAAAATGCTCCTGAATCTAACAACATTCCTGCAGACATCTACCAATGAGGGAAGGACCTAATGCACAGGTGTCTGAGAGAGGATCTGCTCAAACTCTTCTTCAACATATAGAAAGACACCACAAAGAAGTAGAGAAAACTGACTAAAGAAGCAACCAACTCATCTCTTTCGCAGATGATTCCCAAATGCATCTCCAGCCCTGACCTCTCCCATTATCTGCAATCTTGTATTTCCTCCTGCCTTCAGAACACCTGTACTGGGATGTTCCCCTGAAACCTCAAACTAAATATATCTAAAACAGAACTCCACATCTCCACACCCTAATTTTGTCCTCCATCTCTCTTTCACATAACTGCAAATAACAACACTATCCTCCATATCTCATAAGCCTGGAACAATGGCATTATCCCCAACTCATCTCTCTAACTCATATCACATAATTAATCTGTCATCAAATCCTGTTTGCTCTACCTTCACAACATCTTTAAAATACTCCCTATCCTCACCAAATGCTTAATATCATGTTTTGTCCATAGTAAGCACTCAATGACTAACATCAATTTATTCATCCAAGTTACTACCATGCTGATCCAAGCACTTATCATAGCCCACCTCCACTATTCAATCAGCCACCTCACTGATCTCCCTGTTTTTTTTCTATCCCACTCCAGTCAATAATTCATTCTGCTGTCCAGATCTTTTTTTTTCTTAAAAATGTTCAGTCTATGCCTTCCCACTCCTTAAAAACCTCCATAGTTGTTCATTTACCACTGTATCAAAGAGAAACTCCTTACCATCAGCTTTGAGGCACTCAATCAGCTCTCAAGCAATCTAGAAATCGATCGTATTTATTGAGGACTTACTGTGTGTAGAGCACTGTCCTAAGTGCTTGGGAGAGTACAACAATATAACAGTCACATTCCCTGCCCAAAATGAGCTTACAGTCTAGAGAGGGAGACAGGCATTAATATAAACAAATACATTATGGATACAAACATAAGTGCTGTAAGGCTGGGAGTGGGGATCAATGAAGGGAGCAATTCAGAGTGGCACAAAAGGGAGTGGAAGAAAAGGAAAAGATGGCTTATTCAGGTAAGTCCCCTTAAAGGAGATGTGCCTTCAGTGAGGCTTTGAAGGTGGGGAGAGTAATTACCTGTTGCACATGAAGAAGGAGGGCTTCCCAGGCCAGAGGCAGGATGTGAACAAGAGGTCAGTGGCAAGATGGATGAGATCGAGGTACAGTGAGTAGGTTGGCATTAGAGGACTGAAAGGTTTGGGCTGGGTTGTATTAGGAGAGCAATGAAGTCAGGTAGGAGGGGACAAGGGAATTGAGTGCTTTAAAGCCAATGGTAAGGAGTTTCTGTTTGATGTCGAGGTGAATGGGCAACAATTGGAGGTTTTTGAGGAGTGGAGAAGTATGGACTGAATGCTTTTTAGAAAATGCTTTGGGCAACAGAGTGAAATATGGACTGGAGTGGGGAGAGACTGGAAGCAGGGAGGTGAGCAAGGAAGCTGATACAGTATCCAGGTGAGATAGGATAAGTGCTTGGATTTACATAGAAGCAATAAATATGGAGAGGAAAGGGCAGATTTAGCAACGTTGCGAAAACTGAACAGATCGGCTTTAGTGAGAGATTGAATATGTGGGTTGAATGAGAGAGAAGAGTCTCTGCCAAGGTTAAATGGGCGTGTGAGACAGGAAAGATGGTATTGTCTACAGTGATGCAAAAGTCAGAGGTAAAAGAGGGTTTGGGTGGGAAGATAAGTAGTTCTGTTTTTGACATGTTAAGTTTAAGGTGATGGCATGACATCCTACTAGAGATGTCCAACTTTCCCCATTTTATCTAAGCCAGCTGATTTCCTACTAAAATGTGTTCCTCACACTTTGCTCTTCTAATGCCAACATACTCCTGTACCTTGATCTCACCTATCTCACTGCCAACCCCTTGACCACATCCTTCCCCTGGCTTAGACATTCTCTCCCTTTATATCTGACAGACCACTGCTCTCCCCACCCTTCAAAGCCCCATTCAAATCACATGTCTTCCGAGAGACCTTTCCCAGGCTAATCTCCCATTCATCCTATTCATTTTCCCTTCCGCGTCACCTCTGCATTTAGATATGGATCCTTTAAGCCCCAGATATTTACCCTACCCTCATCCCAACAGCAGATGTGTCTTGTCTAATGCCGTCGAGTCACCTCCGACTTAAAGCAACACCACAGACACATCTCTCCCAGAATGACCACTCTCCATATGCAATTGTTCTGGTAGTGGATCCATAGAGTTTTCTTGGTAAAAATACAGAAGTGGTTTACCATTGCCTCCTTCCTCACAGTAAACCTGAGTCTCCGCCCTTGACTCCCATGCCGCTGCTGTCCAGCACAGGTGAGTTTTGACTTGCAGCAGATTGCTTTCCACTCACTAGCCACTGGCCAAGATGGAAATGGAATGGGTAAGCCTCTGCTTGACTCTCTGCCCCCGGTAGCCGAGACTGATAGAGTACTGGAAACTTTCCAGGTGCGACCCTGAGAGGGGAACAGATGTGTACACAGAGAAGCAGCGTGGCTCAGTGGAAAAAGCACGGGCTTTGGAGTCAGAGGTCATGGGTTCAAATCCCAGCTTCACCAGTTGTCAGCTGTGTGACTCTGGGCAAGTCATTTAACTTCTCTGTGCCTCAGTTCCCTCTTCTGTAAAACGGGGATTAAGACTGTGAGCCCCACGTGGGACAACCTGATCACCTTGTATCCCCCCAGTGCTTAGAACAGTGCTTTGCATATAGTAAGCACTTAACAAATACCATTGTTATTATTATCCATAATTCATTTAAATGTCTGTTTCTCCCTCTAGACTGCAAACATCTTGTTGGCAGGAATCATGTCTACCAACTATTGTGCAGTACTCTCCCAAGTGTTTAGTACATTACTCTTTACACTGTAAGCACTCAGTAAATTCCATTAACTTATTGATAGCCCATCATCTTTTATTTAATTCATAGTTTTGATATATAACTGTCTCCCCCTTTTAGACTGTGAGCCCACTGTTGGGTAGGGACTGTCTCTATATGTTGCCAATTTGTATTTCCCAAGCGCTTAGTACAGTGCTCTGCACATAGTAAGCGCTCAATAAATACGATTGATGCTGATGCTGATGCTGATGATTATATTTTATAAGGTACAGAGTGTTCCAGAATAATTTTAGGACAAAGAAGTATGAATTAAACCTTAGGCAGGCAGTCATTTATTTTTTCAGATATTTCACATCCCTAAGTCTGCCAATCCATTTTGAATACCCACTGTGCTATAAATTACATATAAAGTATTCATTTTTTAGAAAGGCCTTAACAAAACATATGCCTAAAATGAATCTTCTCAGTAATCTTTCAGAGTTGAAATCTTAGTACTGCTTGTTTTAATGTATTCCATAATGTATTATACTGTTGTTTTTTGTGGCAAGAATCAGAAGACCATCAGAAGACCTCAAGAAGCTGGCTCCCTAACCATGAATCATAACAAGGTAATTTAAAAACTATACTACATTCTTTGTTATCTGGAAGGAAATTCAAAGGGCATGAGCAGCTTTGAGAACAAGTTATATGAAACCAAACTGGAACTCTTTTGTGGATGTATAAATGATTTCTCTGAAGCTTTTTGAACATATAAGCACACAAATTTAATCTTCCCCTCATTAATTATTGCAAACAGAAGAGCATAATGACTGAAATCATGCTCTTGTAGGGACATTGCCAGAAATAATACAGTACATGTTTGATAAATGTCTTTACCACATTTTGGGATAATTTCCCTGGAAATCAATCAAAACAAAGGATTACTTTTTTTTCCTCTAAAAACATACAGAGAGAATTTGTTCAAACACCCTATAATCCAACCTCCTTGCAAATAGGTTGGAACCATCTGAAACCCACGGAAGTTTAAGGAGGAATAAAAATGTAAATAGAGCATCCATGACTCCAGTAAATAGCTCTGAACAACCCACTCTGCACAGCTGGAGGGGAGGGAAGGTAAAATTTATCAGTGGCCAGCAGAGGTTCTTCAGTTTAATGATCCTAAGTTGAATAACGCAGTCCATTTGTTACCTAATGAAAACCAAATTCACTTCTCCTTCTTGCAAAATGTGATGATTCCATGCAAGTTTGAGAAGCACATTAAACCGGTGTCTTTCTTAGCTTGACAGTGCCGCTTTATGCTCTTTTTTAGACTGTGAGCCCACTGTTGGGTAGGGACTGTCTCTATATGTTGCCAACTTGTACTTCTCAAGCGCTTAGTACAGTGCTCTGCACACAGTAAGCGCTCAATAAATACAATTGATTGATTGATTGATTTTAAAAACGGAAATGAGAAAGACTTCATTTGTTACTCATTTCACATAAATAATGTCTTACAGCTTTTTTTTTGCTCTGTAAACTAAACATCTTTTCTTTTTCTGCTTTAGCTTTATTTCTTTAAGTAGGATTGCTTAAGATAAATATTTCAATAGACATTAGACTTTAAAACTGACAGGTTTACTTAGTAACAAGAAGATCAAAACACAGCCAAAATGCTTCGGTGGTATTTATACGAGAGCTGTATCTTTAGGATTTCTAACACATGTAGAGCAAACATTCTTCTGTGTTCCTATTCACAGATTTATTTAAAATTTCTGGTAGGAATATACAGCAGGCTGGTCCAATAAAACATTGTGAAATGTCATGAAAACTAGAAAGAATAGTAAGTACGTAATAAATATTATCATTACTACTTTTCTGTCCCACCTCCTCCAATAAGCCTTCCTTGACGATTTCTGTATCTTAGATAAGCCTAGCATCCAGCTGTAGGACTTAAGCATTTACTTTTGTCTTCCCTCTGCAGTTGTGTTTGTGTGTCTATATATGTCTGTATTCATATATGTATATATAAAATCAATTATGTGGCCAGTAATTTATTCCCGATTGCTCTATTTGTAAATATTTTAAGACTGCCTCCCCACTACAGCATAAGATTGTTATGCACAAGGAACCTGTCCCCAGTGTACACTAAATAGCCATGTAACAACAACTACTACTACTACTACTACTACTACCACCACTACCACTACTACTATTCAATCGTATTTAAGGAGCACTTACTTTGTGGGCAAAGCACTGTACTGAGTGCTTGGGAGAGTGTAATACAACCACAGACACATTCCCTGCCCACAAGGAGCTCACAGTCTAGGGGGATGACAGAAATTAATATACATAAATCAATAACAGATATATACAGATATATACATATGTGCTGTGGGGATGGGAGGGAGGATGAAGGAAGGGAGCAAGTCGGGGTGATGTGGGAGGGAATGGGAGAAGAGGAGAGCAGGGCTTAGTCAGGGAAGGCTTCTTGGAGGGGTGTGACTTCAATAAGACTTTGAAGTGCCGGAGTGAGCAATTATTCGTCTGTTATGAGGAGGGAGGGCATTCCAGGCCGGAGGTAGGAGGTGGGCGAGAGGTTGGCGATGAGACAGATGAGACAGAGGTGAGAAGGTTAGAATTAGAGGAACAAAGTTTACAGGCAGAGTTTTAGTACGAGAGCAGTGAGGTCAGGTAGGAGGGGGCAAGATGATTAAGTGATTTAATGCCAATAGTGACGAGCTTCTGGTTGATACTACTGCTGCTACTACTGCTAGTACTACAACTACGGTTACATCTGAAGGAAAAAATAAAAGCCTCAGATGAAAAATATAAAGTTGCTTTTTTTCTTAAACCTCATTTACTTTGCACTAAAATGCTAAATTATAGTGCACAATCAACTATATTTACAAAGTGGGGATTTCACTTGTTGTCTATGTAGAAAACCAATTAGGATATGGTTGCTTCCTCCAAAGTATTTCTTTAGCTCGTTTCTACACAACAGGCTGCAGATATACTGTAAACTAACAACTAGACTACCCCTCAGGATTGCACCTGGAGAGCTGCCAATACTTTACCAGTCCTGGCTAAAGAGGGAAAGTCAAGCAGAGGCCTACCCATTCTATTCCTAGCTTGCACCGTGGTGAGTGGAAGACAATCTGCTACAAGTCAAAACTCACCTGTGCTGGGCAGCAGTGGCACGGGAGAGACTTGAGGGCAGAGACTCCGGTTTACTGCGCAGAAGAATGCAATACTAAACCATTTCCATATTTTTACCAAGAAAACTCTATGGAGCCACTACCAGATGACTGCAGATGGTGTGGGGGACGTTGTGGGAAAGGCGTGTTTACGGAGTCGCCTCGACAGCATAAGGCAAGACTCTATAAGCTTGTTACAGACAAGGAATGTGTCTAGTAACTCTGCTGAATTGTACTCTGCCAAACACATCCTTCTCACACAGAAAACTCTCGATGAGTACCATAGCTTTGGTTGGCCATGCTCAATATTCAAGTAGGACCCAGACCCCAGATTGTTGCTGCTACAATGAGATTTTTTTTCCAGATGAAACCTTCCTGGACAGAGAAATAATGACAGCAAACAACATTCTGTGTCAAACAATTATCCTGCCTTCTTTTTCACAACAACATGGTAATTGAATTATTCAAGCAACAATTCCATCTCTCAATTGCATTATGTCTAAAAGGAAAGATTATTTTTAGGAGAGGTGCGTTCATCCAAACTCTTAAGGAATCAATTTCTATTTTGGACAGTCTCACATATCCCTTGCTTGGCAAATAGGTAACCAAACATACATTTCTTATACATATAATGTAGACAATATGTACATACATGAAGACAGCCAAAGAGTGTGCAAGAGATTTGTTTGATAGTGTACCATCTGGTGCCAAAATGGAAAAAAAATGTTTATCATATAATATGACTTCAATACTGAGACAAAGATACTTTAAACTACTTTTAGAGATGGACAGATTATTCTAAACATCATTCATATTCCCAAAGTAGTTTTGAGCCATTTGAAACATGTGAAAAATCAAGTTTTATAGGAAGAATTTGTCACCCATCAAAATCCTGGATCAAGTTGTGTCAATGTGCTGTTCTCAAGCAAGCAAATTCCCATTTCAGATGTTCACTATAACCATTTGTCACCCACATATTCAGAAACAAGTCACCTCTAATAAAGGAGCTCAGTACCACTCTAAAGGCAAAATTTTATATGTATTTTAGTTGTTAATTATTTAATTTTGGGAATTGATTTAGATGACAAAATGGACAGAATGAAACCTTACTAATCTTCCAAATGTTGGACAAGAAGAACAGAAAAATCAAACATTTGAAGACATTCCTCTGCAGAACTAGAATGATGGGAAAAAACACCTAAAATTGATCAACAAGCACCAGATTTTTCCACAGTTTGCAGAATAATAATCTATGGAAAGATTCTTAAACCAAATAAATCTGAAGACTGAGAAAAGAAATTGTAATCTGCAATCTATTCTGAAACCATTGCAAAAGACTAAGGCTAATTTAAGGACTATTATTTATGTTATTTGCATTAACAGTGAAGAAAACCTCAAATATTTTGGACAAACGTGTAAGTGATATTGTTGCTGAAATTAAATTGGCTGTTAAAACATTCTGCTTCACTTGCATGTTATTTTTCAACTTTCCAGGGACTCAGTATTGTAGCTGTAGTATCATTTTATTTAATTTTATCTAATTTGGGGGTTTCTCTTTTTTTGTTTGTTTATTTGTATTTTTTTTTACATACACTCGACACAATAAAGATAAATCTTCTGGAATGGAAATGTGTTGAAAATGACTCAGTCATCAATCAATGTTCTAGACTGAAAGCTCCTTTTGGGCAGGGAAAGTGTCTACCCGTCTCCCAAGTGTTCAGTACAGTGCTCTGCACACAGTAGGAAATCAGTAAACATAATTGATTGATTTAGGTACCTACTTAATGCAAAGCACTATACTAAGTGCATACGAGGATACAACAGAAACATGTTAGAGAAGCACTGCGGCTTAGTGGCAAGAGCACGGGCTTGGGAGTCAGAGGTTATGGGTTCTAATCCCGGCTCCGCCACTTGTCTGCTGTGTGACCTTGGACAAGTCAGTTAACTTCTCTGAGCCTCAGTTACCTCACCTGTAAAAAGGGGATTAAAAGTGTGAGCCCCACGTGGGGCAACCTGATTACCCTGTATCTACCCCAGTGCTTGGCACATAGTAATTGCTTAACAAATGCTATAATAATAATAATAATAATAGCCATTATTATGATGATGATGATGATGATGATGATGATGATGACGATGATGTTACAAGTTCACTGCTCTGGAGAAGCTTATAATCAAATAGAAGAGGTAAGAATGACCAAAACCCAAATACAATTTTAGCCAAACACCTCCTGGCTAGGGAATTCCATTTTATTAAGCCCTTTCCTCTCAATCCTAACTGCCACCACACTGATCCAAGCACTTATCCTATTTCACTTTCACTACTCCATGAGCCTGCTCATTGATCTCCCTGCCTGTCTCTGTCCCCTTCAGCCCAATCGTCACTCTGCTGCCTGGATCCTTTTCCTAAAAAACGATCAGTCCATCATCATCATCATCATCAATCGTATTTATTGAGCGCTTACTGTGTGCAGAGCACTGTACTAAGCGCTTGGGAAGTACAAGTTGGCAACATATAGAGACAGTCCCTACCCAACAGTGGGCTCACAGTCTAAACGGGGTCCATATTTCTCCACTTCTCAAAACCTTCCAATGGTTGTCTACCCACCGCCGCATACAACATTTCTAGTCTGGAACTATTGCCTCTTTCACATCCGACAGACCACCACTCCCTTCCTTCAAAACTTTATTCTAATCACTTCTCCTACAAAAGACCTTCCCTGTCTAATCTCCCACCTCCCATCCTCCACCTTCCCTTCGTGGCCTAGTAGAAAGAGCGCAGGCTTGGGGGTCAGAGAACATGGGTTCCAATCCTGGCTCTGCCCCTTGTCTGCTGTGTGACGTTGGGCAAGCTGTTTAACTTCTCTGTGCCTCAGTTACCTCATCTGTAAAATGGGGATTAAGACTGTGAGCCCTACATGGGACAACCTGATTACCTTGTATCTAGCCCAGTGCTTAGAACAGTGCTTGGCATATAGTGAGCACTTAAATACCCATTTATCATTTTTACCCATGCACTTGGATCTGTACCCTCTAAGCACTTGATATTCAACCCACCTTCAGCCTCACAGTACCTCCTTACCCTTTACCATTTCCCCTATTTGTAATTTATTTTGGTATCCGTCTTCCCCTCTAGACTTTAAGCGCATTCATCAATTGTATTTATTGAGCGCTTACTGTGTGCAGAGCACTGTACTAAGTGCTTGGGAAGTACAAGTTGGCAACATATAGAGACAGTCCTTACCCAACAGTGGGCTCACAGTCTAAAAAGTGGGCTCACCAACCTTATTGCACTGCACTCTCCCAAGTGCTTGGTACTTTGTTCTGCACACAATAGGGGCTCAATAAATGGATTCTATCACTGTATTACACATGCATATTAGAAATTTCCTCTCAAATATAGTTCTAAAAGGCAAAACCCCCAAACAGAATGGGACTCAAACAGTCAATGGTATTTACTGAATGCTTACTGTGTGTAGAACACTATGCTACGCACTTGGGAAATGACAATAGAGTTTGTAGGGACAGACTCTACCCTCTAGTAACTTACAATAAGTAAAAGAAACATAAGCCCACCTTTCACTCTAAAATGGCAATGGTTCCCTGAAATTGCAAAGTGAACATTTTCATGAAAAAAAAAATGCTAAAATGAACGAATTTTAGAAATAAGAAAATATTTTGAAATTGGATACTCTGTCCCGTCTTTTGTGACACATTATATTCTAATCAATAAAAATTTTCCTGTCCTGGAGTTTTCCAAAATGTTAGCTAAGACCCTTGAGATCAATAGATTAAAGCTTATCAGTTAGAGAAGGTCAGACAAAATTCTAGATAGCCATGCTATAGGACATATCCCCTTCACCCCCCTGGCAATCTCACTGAAACTATGAGAGTTTTTGGAATCCCTGGAGACAATACCAAATACAGTGCACTGGGACAATAACACAAAAAACATTCTTAGACTACCCTTCCAAACACCATGCAATATTCTGAACTTCTCTATAAATCGATTTGGAGATATGCCATCAGTGTACTCTCTGTGGAAGTGAGATTCAAGGAAGAAGCTTGAATACTGGGCTTTCAAACCAACTCTGAAATTTAAGTAAATCCCCTTCTGCCTTTGAAATTGAATATGTGTATCTGTGCTTATACACATTTCCTTTTGTTTATACTGGGAGCACCCAAGTTCATGATGAACTCAATTATCTTCACTTTTGAAGGGGCTGGAAATTTATATTTGTGGGAATGTCTGAGGTAAAGACACTGTAAACATATTCATTTCTCTCCTTCCACACAACCCCAGGCTCTTGAAATTTCAAGTCCTCCAAACAATTTCTATTTTTTTTTACATGACAGGAAAGGTCATGAAAATGCTCAGAATTACTTTCCCTGTGTTCCGTAATAATAATTAAGGCATTTTAAGCACTTTCTCTTGTGCTAAGAGTTGGGGTAGATATGCGATTATCATAAAACTCTCTTCTTTCTTCATCAATACTAGCTTCTCAAAATGTTACCTTGACTGGACGAAATGTTATATGTTTTTTACTGAAATATCAATTAGGTATGGTCAATCTTAAGACTCCTAATCAAACAACTCAATTTATAAAGAAGAATTTGTGGCTTCCCTGGGAAAAAAAATCATTAAATCACATTCCAAAAGGAGACTAGTTTTTTTTTTCCTATGGGGGAATGGCTATAAAAATTCTTCAAACACTGTGATTCTTATTGGTTCACTTTGAAGGTTATTAGCCATTGAAACCTTATCATAATCAGAATTCGAAGGATTCACAGGCTGCATTGGAGAGGCAAGGATCACTGATGGTTCTTCCAAGAGATAGCTTTAATAGTACAATGCAAATCACCAGAATTTCAGGAGTAGCTTCTATACTGTCACACCACACATACTAAGAGAATGGTCTGCACAACTCTCATCATCTGTCTCATTTCATTTTCTTCATTTTTACTCTCCTGCATATGCTATTTTACCTAATATTACAGAACATTAATTGAAACACTGCAAAAGCATTCTAGTTCCTTCTATGTTAAAGTATCCATGCATTTGAATTTTGTTAGTATATTCATACTTTGGTTATAGCATTTGATCTAGTTCTGTACAATATAGCTAAAGCTAAAATAAAAGCTTGTCTTACTTTCCCAAGGCAGTAGACAATAGCTTGATCAGATGTATTATTCTAACTAAAGTTGTACATTTCACTTTGCCAAGAATTTACATTTCTAAATGATTATAACAGCACTCTTCTATTTGAATATGGCTTTAGAAATGTGTTTAAATACCATCTGAAATTGCTAGACATCTCTTGGGATGGAAAACTGCACCAAGCACGAGATTTTAAAATGTAAATATTATGTAGATTACCTATCCGCATCCACCGTCACATCATGGACCCCTCTCTGGATGACATCTCGGGACGTTGCTAAATCCGGGATTCGATTCAGACTTCTAGTATATAGGTTTAGTCCTCCGTCTGTCATATATCTGAAAGTAAATGCTAATCAGTCAGCAGGAAATTTCACTGTTGAACAACTGTGTTTCACCTTAAAACCCAGGTGCAAAAATTTCTCTTTGGAAAACCCAATGATAACATAATCAGTTGCCTTACAGATACTGTTTGTTCTATGGGACGTACAATACTCTATTTTAGAATCATTAATTAGAGACTATTTAGACGGAGCCCCATATGGGACAGGACTATGTCAAACCTGATTATCTTGTACCTATCACAGAACTTAGTATACTGCTTGGCACATAGTAAGCACTGAACAAATACCATAATTATAATTATGAATAACTGCATGTTCCCTTGGATATTGATGCAACCAGACTCAGTGGATCACAAGCATATGCATAAACTACATAAGCAAGATTATTTCAGTGTGTACTGTATTGCATGATTAATTGTAAAAAATGGAAAATTCCATAAACCGCAGGAATAAAGCCCACTCCACACCAAAGCACATACTGAAAATATGAAACCTCTACATCTGTGATTAGCTGTTCAAAACCTGAACAAAAGCATATATATATTTGTATATCTTCCCACCCTCATATAAATAATATAAATGGGATTAGCCTCAAAAAGGAGCAGCCATTTCTTTCTCAGGGAATGATGATACAGAGCTAGGTTGGGAATTTAAAAGACAATGTAGGATTATTTAAGGTTGGGTTGAATAAAAAGCAGCTCCACAAAAAGGACCTGATTAAAATACATTTTTAAAAGAAGAAATTCTAACATTCAAAACTAGGTTGAGCCAAGCAAAGAAAATATTTACAAAATGATTCAAATAGAAAACCTTGTGTGTTCAGTGTTTTTATCTCTAATTTTAGAGATTCGGAGAAAGAAGATAAAAAGCACAATCATCATAAGCCCAAACACCATAAAAAATATTATCACAAAAAATGTCTGCCATATCTATGAATTTATCAAGGAGAATATTTTGAGAGACTGATCCACTGTTTTTTCAATGATACTTGGTAAGTGCTTACTAGGGGCCAGGCTCTGTACCAAGAACTGGTACAGATCAGGCAATCGGATTGAACAGAGTAGGAGGGAGTAGGATTTATTCATCTTTTTACAGATGAGGTAACTAAGACACAGAGAGGTTAGGTAACTTGCCCAAGGACACACATCAGACAGGTGACAGAGTGGGAACTGGAACCCAGGTCCTCTGACTCTCGGGCCTGTGCTGTTCCCATTGGGAGTCAGAGGTCATGGTTCGAATCCCAGCTCCGCCACATGTCTGCTGTGTGACCTTGGGTAAGTCACTTCACTTTTCTGAGCCTCAGTTAGCTCTTCTGTAAAGTGGGGATTAAGACCGTGAGCCCCACGTGGGACAACCTGATCACCTTGTATCCTCCCAGTGCTTAGAACAGTGCTTGGCACATAGTAAATGCTTAACAAATACCATTATTATTATTATTATTACTGTTTCCCATGCCTGGAGTTGCAAAACTAGAGATATTGTTATCTGCCTATGATTAGTAGGTCTTCCATATCCAACACATTAAACTAAATCCTCTCCCTTTGACTTCAACTACCACCTCTAAGCTACATTTCCAGCTCTAATCTCTCTCCCTCTCTGCAGTCTCACATTTCCTCCTCCCTTCAAGACACCACTACTTGGATGTTCCGCCATCACCTCAATCTTAACATTTCTAAAATAGGACTCCTTATCTTCCTTCTCCTTAATTTGCCAGCACTGTAGGCGGCACCATCATTCTTCCTATCTCACAAACCTATACCACTGGCATTATCCTTGATTCCTCTCTTTCATTCTACCTACATATTCAGTGCTGTTGGTTTGATCTTCATGACGTCGGTAAAGTCCGCCCTATCCTCTCCATCCAAACTACTACCACATTAGTCCAAACCCTGCCTTGATTACTGCATCAGCTTTCTTGCTGATCTCCCTGCCTCCAGTCTTTCCCCAATCCAGTCCATATTTCATATTGTCCATATTTCACAGTGGCTTCCAGTACCATTTTTCTACAAAAACGTTCAGGCCACGTCTCCCCACTCTTTAAGAACCTCCAGTCATTGCCCATCCACCTCCGCATCAAAGAGAAACTCCTTACCATCGGATTTAAAGAGCTCAACAGCCTTGCCCCTGACAACCTCATCTCGCTACTCTCCTACTAAAACCCAGTCCATATGTTTCACTCCTCTAATGACAACCTTCTCACGGTACCTAGATCTCATCTATCTCACTTCCGACTGCTGTTCCTCATCCTGCCTCTGGTTTGGAATGCCCTCCCTCTTCTTGTCCAACAAGCAATTATTCTCCCCACCTTCAAAGCCTTGTCACATCTTCATTCATTTCATTCATTCATTCAATCGTATTTATTGAGTGCTTACTGTATGCAGAGCACTGTACTAAGTGCTTGGGAAGTACAAGTCGGCAACATATAGAGACGGTCCCTACCCAACAATGGGCTCACAGTCTAGAAGGGGGAGACAGACAATAATACAAAACATGGAGACATCTTCTCCAAGAGACGTTCCCTAAGCCCTCCTTTTCTCTTCTCCCACTCCTTCGGCATCATCCTGACTTGCTCCCTTTATTCTCCCCACTACCTTGTCCCACAGCACTTATGTACGTATATGTAATTTTCATTTATTTATATTAATGTCTGTCTCTCCCACTAGACTGTAAGCTCATTGTTTGGCAGGGAATGTGTCTGTTATTTCGTTATACTGTACTCTCTCAAGCACTTAGAACAGTGTTGTGCACACAGTAAGCACTCAATAAATATGAATGACTGACTTACCTTTCTTACCATGGCTCAAAAAAACACCATCTTCCCTTGCTGTGGAAACTTGCAATTTGCCTATCTGTCTTTTACTTTCCAGTCAGTCCATCTCTAAATCCTTTCAATTCTTCCTCCCCAATATTTGCCAGATATTCATACTCTCCTGGCCATCACTATCAACAATTTATTTCCCAGGGAACAACTTTCTGAGTCTCCTTAATGATCTTCTCCTTAATGATCTCCTGGCTTCCCATCTTCCTCTTTTTTAATCTGTCCTACAGTCTGTTGTTCAGCAAACTTTCAGTTGCTCCATATTCATTCAATCTTAATCCCCATTTTGCAGATGAGGTAACTGAGGCACAGAGAAGTTAAGTGACTTGCCCAAAGTCACATAGCTGACAATTGGCGGAGCCGGGATTCAAATCCATGAACCCTGACTCCAAAGCCCGTGCTGTTTCCACTGAGCCATGCTGCTAGTAGGATGCACCTGTCATTGACCCGCTGAACCCACATGGATAAACAGAGAAAACAAGTCAGGGAAAAAGGGAGTGTGCTAGCCAGCAGGAAAAAGAGTTTCAATATGGCTCAAAAATGAGTCAAAGCCTGCTTAATGTTGGTGTTGTAAAATCGACCATTTTGCAGCTTGGGTCTACATGTTGATTGGTGGCCAACCCTGAAAATCACTCTGAAATAGGAAGTACAAGCAGGTAGGGGAGGCTTCACCCCTATTTTCAAACAGCCTGCAGGTTGTTATGGCAGCACATTCACACGTTCGATTTCAAGTTTGCACCCACTGGAGCTGGAACGTTTGGAGACAGGGCCCTTCCGAGCCCTCAAAACCATAATAATAATATAATAATAATAATAATGGCATTTGTTAAGCGCTTACTATGTGTGAAGCACTGTTCTAAAGCACTGGGGCCGATACAATGTGATCAGGTTGTCCCACATGGGGCTCACAGTTTTAATCCCCATTTTACAGATGAGGTAACTGAGGCACAGAGAAGTTCACTTGACTTGCACAAAGTCACACAGCTGACAAGCAGCGGAGCCGAGATTAGAACCCATGACCTCTGACTCGCAAACCTGTGCTCTTTCCACTGATCCATGCTGTGCACATAGTAAATGCTCAATAAATACGATTGATGATGCTGCTTCTTCACCATGGACCTGTGCCTCCGAAAATCCAGAAACAGAGGGGCAAGAGCAATGCTGCTACAGTCAAAAAATTTTTATAGTCCCTGTAGACGCTGGAGGCTTTAATTCCCAAAATATCCAGGTCAGTGGTATAAAGGAATGTAGTGATGTTTAAGATCAGAGCAGAAAGAGAGCTTTGGCTGAATACAATGTGTAAGAAAATGTATATTTTGGGAGATGTTCAAATAGTTTACTATGTCCTTTTCTTGAACTATTCTGAAGGTCAAGTGCTACAGCTTCAATCGTAGCTATTCAAGTTTTGCCTCTGTGCAGTCCTGGGATTTCTACTTCCACACACATCTAAGGCTTATATTGAGTGATCTCTAGCAGGCTTTCAGACTCAATATTTCAGAGACAAGTTCCTGGGAAATGTGCTTTCACCTGGCATGGGTTACAGGGCCTGGTCACCTTCTCTTTACCAGTAAGTTTAAAGTATGTCAACCCCATCAGCCACAGAACACTAGGCCCAGAGAGGAGAAGATGTGGTTGATGGCTGATAGATGGTGGTTAAGAATTACTGGCTGGTGATTAGTGGCTGGAGGTTGGTGGTTGGTGGCTGATAGCTGGGTGGGAGTTTAAAGAAAATACCAAATGCACTTATCTTACACAATCACTTGCCAATTTGTTCAAGGCCATTGTTGGCAGTCATTTTTGGGAACCCCTTTTCTACTCCTGAGATTAGAAATGGGCAGAAAATAAGGGGAAGGAAGGTTCAGAGGAAGATATGGTAGTGCTTTTATCAAACAAGATAAACAGTCTTTGGGGAATTGTAGTGCCTGAGACACTTATTTTAAACACACTGTTAAATGCAGTACGTGTGTGTGTGTGTGTGTGTGTGAACATAAACACTCTCATTAGTGAATGCAAATTGCGAAGGGTCTAACTTTCAATGATATGGCTGATGGTGTGAGACTTTTGGTACAATATTGAGAAAAGGGAATCAGTCTAAAAGAATGGAGCAATGCCAGCTCTTTCTCAGCATTAAATTTTAAATTCCAGCTACACACTGATGTTGGATGTTTGGCACAGAGTAAAAAAATAAGCAAATATCACAATTTTGAATATTCTGTGGCATTTCTTGTCACCGTTTCTGAATTTCCCTCTAGGTAGCTGGATTTTCCCAATGTCTCTGCTTAAGAAGACAATGACTCTATTGATTGTCACCTGTTTGGTGCTGTGTTTGCCCAGTATTGCTGATATCATGCTGTTTGAAACTGAGCCTTTTATCCTTCACTACATTTTTCCTGCCCTCTCTGCAGTTCTACCTACTTTGTAATATTGACAGATTAATGAAAATAATTATCAATATTTTCTCTATACCTTATTCAACTAAATACTTCTAATCAATCCCTCAGGATATGAGAGTTCTGCAATATCATTTAAACAGTAGCATAATCATCTCTGTCAGAACTGGAGAAACAGAGGCAAAGATGATTACTACCAGAACATAAATAGAATGACTGACACATTCAGTTTCCCTCATGTCAAATTTGAGACATTCAAATGGAAGATTCTGAAAAGGAATTGTTCCTCAGTCTTCTAATGAACAGCTTCTGACATGCCAATAAACAGGATTTCAGGATGCTAAATTTTGCTTTCTTCCATTTTTTTCTTCATTACAAATTCTAATGCATAAGAAACACAACAAAAAGGTCAGATCATAGGTGAGGGTGAAGGCAGGGTAATGGAGCGGAAAGCCAATGAGCAGACAAATCAGGATCCTCTTAGAAAATATCAGTTATTAGGCTGTCACTTCACCACATAGGCTAATAGCACCATGTTTCTCAATAGGTAAAGATCTCCCAACCACAGAATTCAGGCTCCTAGGTAAAAATGCCTGCAAATCCTGCTTAACTTAGTAGCCAGTTCTAGGCCCCTCATGTCCTCAGACATGTCTGTTATTCAGTCCTTCAATCCTATTTATTGATTGGTTATTGTCTACAGAGCCCTGTAATAAGTGCCTGGGAGAGTACATTATAACAATATAGACAACAATGTAGGCCAGGGTATAACAATACTGACCATAGAGGCACACAGAGGCACAGGCCTACCAGGGCAGCCTTGGGAGATCCACGTTAAATGGGCGCCTGGAGCTAGGTGACTGGGGTGGTTTCCTCATCTTCTGACAGACTCCAGCCAGATTCCCTTTCTTTCCCTTCTCTGCAAAGCCTACTGGAACTCCAGCCCCAAGAGAATTTGTAAACAGAGAGCCAGTCAGGAAGGCCCCAGGGTAGCCAGGGCCACCTCCTAACTACCTAAAATAATAATAATAATAATGATGGTATTTGTTAAGCGCTTCCTCTCTGCAAAGCACTGTTCTAAGCGCTGAGGGATACAAGGTGATCAGGTTGTCCCACATGGGGCTCACAATCTTTATCCCCATTTTACAGATGAGGAGCCACCTGAACATCTCCTCATGGTCAGAAGGACCCATTTAGCCTCAGGAGTCTTGAGCACATACAAATTCCAGCCAGGGGTTTAATCCACAACAGTGAACTTGGTGGAGCTGCAATACCAAGAAATTGAAAATGACAACCAAGTAGTGAGCCTAACACTTCAATTTCACAGCATCTCAAATCTAGGGCCTTATTTAAAAACCAAGAAGAGTAGAACTGGAGAATTGCCCCAAGCACCATGGGCTCCTCATCTGTCTGTATATTCACCAGTTAGACCATCATCACAGTATTTTACAGGAACACCAGTGGAATGCCTCATCCCCAAAGGAAACTATTCAAACCTTCCTTTGCATTTGTGCTTCACTATTAATCAGTCGTATTTATTGAGCACTTACTGTGTGCAGAGCACTGTACTAAGCGCTTAGTACAAATATAAAGCAGCATGGCCTAGTGGAAAAATATGATTGAACGAAGGAAAAAAGCACAAGCCTGGAAATCAGGGAACCTGGATTTTAATCCCAGCTGAGCCACTTGCCTGCTGTGTGAACCTTGGGCAAGTCCCCCAAATTTTCAGTGCCTCAGTTTCATCATATGCAAAATGAGGATTCAATATCTCTTCTCCCTCCTACTCAGATTGTGAGCTCCATATGGGATAGGGACTATGCGTGACATGATTATCTTTTACCTTTCCCAGAATTTAATATAGTGCTAGGCCCACAGTAAGTGCTTATCAAATAGCACAATTATTATTACTAGCAGGGAGAAATGTGTCTTACCCACTGTTGATGTCATCTGCCCGGAGGCTCTTCCCAAGGATGTCACCATCGCTCATGTAGCCTCCCACGTCAACTTCAGAGGCCAAGTCCAGATCGTTGCTTGCTTTCTCACTCAGGTCCATTTGGGACATGTTCCCCAGACGCGAGACAGCCGCCCGGCGCAGAGGAGTTGTGTACATGAACCGGGATGGGTCAGTGTGGATGAACCGGCTGGTGCTGCCCCGGGGGTAGCTGCCCCCGAGGGATGGGGCATCCCCAGCCTGGAGCCGTGGACTGGCCTGGCCCAGCCTCCAGGTCACCGGGGTGGAGCGGCTTGTCAGGCTCGGGATGCTCCTCCCATTCACTTCAGTTGTCACGGTGCTGTCGAATGTCGTCTCCAGCGTGCTGCCAAATGAAGCGCAGAGAGTAGCGATCTGTAAGTCACAGGGAAAAGAATGGCCCAAAAGGATACAGAGGATGGGCCCTGCTAGAATGCAGAATGGAGGAGATTCCTCCTGTGAAAATGGAGTTAGAGCTTTCCATTCCAGTGGCTCATTTTCCCATTTGCACTCCACACTGATGATGAAACGATCTTTGCTCTTTGCCTTTTTGAAAGGGGATTTTTAATACCAGCTGATTTGGTTTTTCACCACTCGGTTTATCTTTACTCCAAACTGCACAGTGCAACTCCCTCTTTTTATAAGAGCTCTAAAAATTTGTCACTATGTCAAAAAAAGTTATTACTTTAAACCTAAATGATGCAAACCTTCTGTGAGGATATATAGAAGTCAATAATAATAATAATGATGGCATTTGTTAAGTGCTTACTATGTGCAAAGCACTGTTCTAAGCGCTGGGGGATTCAAGGTGATGAGGTTGTCCCACCTGGGACTCACAGTTTTAATCCCCATTTTACAGATGAGGTATCTGAGGCTCAGAGAAATTAAGTGACTTGCCCAAGATCACACAGCAGACATGTGGTGGAGTCAGGATTAGAACTCATGACTTCTGACTCCCAAGCCTGTGCTCTTTCCACCAAGCCATGCTGCTTCTCGAAGTCAAGTACAGAAGAAAAGACACTGTTCCTTTATTTTTTTCATCTCTCAATAACATAATTAAACCCTTAATTAGAAACCTTATCTACTCCCAAATTCAGGCAGAATTAAATGGAACCTGTGGCTTATCTGTGTCCCTCGAAGACTTGACATAGTTTCTTCCAAATTCTGCCTGAGGTCTGCTATATTCTTAACTGTTCTCATTCTTCTTGTTTCTGGATCTTCCCCTAAAAAATAAAACATTAAAGAGATTCAGGTGTCAAACCAAATGACTATCCTTTCTCAGAAAAATAAATCTGTTATACGAGTAGCACAAATATATTTCTGAAAAACATGTAGTCAGAGAGGGAAACTGAAAAAACAGAGCACTCCACCAGACCAAATTAAATTTCCCTGTGAGAGAAGCATGAACAGAAATGAAATACAAGTTCAAAGCCTTACCAAACCTGATTCTTCCCTCTGTACAGAGGGTTAACAGCCTATCAAGTTGGAATAGTGTTTCTTTCAAACACGGATTTTATTAAGGTATTTATTTGTTCTTTATTCTGGCTGAGCACTGCAATAAGCCCTGAAATAGCTAGAAATGTGGTGTTCAGAGAGGATCCCTTCCCAGAAAAGGCTCACACAGAGGGGGAGACAGACATCTAGAAAAAGGAATAAACCGCGAACCTGAAAACGATTAAAAATGGAATTCAGAAATTAAGAACTGGAATTCGATTCAGTCATATTTACTGAGCGCTTAATGTGTGCACAGCTCTGTAGTAAGCGTTTGGAAAGTGCAATACAGCAATAAAGAGAGACAATCCTTGTCCACCACGGGCAATTCAGGCTTGCCCAACTTGTATCGGTTTTACAAGCTGTTCTCCTAGTGCTGTTAAGAACATAGCTGGTCTCCTCTACTGGTAGTCTGGAAAAGAAAGGCTGTTTCTGGAATCGGGTGCCAATTTCTGGCACGACCCCAGGAAGAATTTTCTTTCAATTTTGTCCACCTTAAGACATCCATTTAGTTGTATTTATTGAGCGCTGTGTGCAAAGCACTGTACTGTTTGGGAGAGAACATTATAACAATAAGCACACATATTCCCTGCCCACAACGAGCTTACAATCTAGAGAGGGAGATATCTTCCCAACTACCACCTCAACACTCCCCTGCTAACTACTTAATCACTCATACGTACCTTGTGCGTACACACTTCTTTATACTTTAACTTTTGTTACTATTTAAGGACCTACTCTTCTCCATATCCATTTTTCCACTTGTAAATTATCTTGTCTGTCTTCTCCACTAGACGATAAACTCATGAAGGCATGATTGTGTGCACTAGATCTCGTTGTACTCTGCCAAGCCCCTAGTACAGCTCTCTCTTCATCCTATAGGAGCTCGATAAATACTACTGATTAATTGATTGGAGAGAACGAGTCTCCTCCCTCAGAATATAGCACAGACATTATGCAATGTCCATATGACTGCTTTATGGATGGTTGTGCAACATATTTGGATGGATGAGGACACATGTTTCCAAAGTTTGTGCACTGTAGAAGTGGACTGTGCAGGGGTTGGGGCAGATCCTACTATGTTTCAAGAATACAATAGGGGAGTGGGAGGAGGTAAACTTGTTTTTCATCATGTCTCTCAAGGACATATGCCCTTGGGAGTTGTTCTGCTGTGAGAGTAGGAATTGTTAATTTTTGAAATAGAGGTAATGAGATAAAACACAGAAATACTATACCCCTTTTCACCTTTAGAGAGAATTAAAGACACTTAGATGTGTGAGTCATTCAGAGTGTGCTCTGTGACCTCAATTGCGGATTGGGATAACTGATCTTATGGATACTAATTTGGAAGTCTGAATTTTAAACGGTTTAGGTTATAATTACTTATGTGATCACCTCTCTTGTTACGAACTCAAAATTGTCTAGAATAATGATCTATTAGAAGCCGGTTTTGAATTTTAGTACAATATCTTATACAGACTTGACATAGCCTTGGAATCCTTATTCTCCTAAACTCATATTATCTACTGGTTCACATTCAGGATGTACATTGTTTTGTTTTGTTTTTTCCAACAGTTTCACATGATTTCCACCATTTCATTTTTACAACCTCTGCAAGTTGTCTAGGGGAGTTCTAATCATCCCCATTTCACATACAGGGATAATAATCTTGATGAACTGAATGAAGTCCAAACACAACCCCCTTTGGACTTCATTCAGCTCACCAAGTTTATTATCCCTCTATAATAATAACAATAATAATGATAATGGCAATTATTAAGCACTTACTATGTGCAAAGCACTGTTCTAAGTGCTGGGGAGGTTACAAGGTGATTGGGTTGTCCCATGGGGGGCTCACGGTCTTCATCCCCATTTTACAGATGAGGTAACTGAGGCCCAGAGAAGGGAAGTGCTTTGCCCAAAGTCACACAGCTGACAATCGGCGGAGCCTGGATTTGAACCCATGACCTCTGACTCCAAAGCCCAGACTCTTTCCACTGAGCCACGCTGCTTCTATATGTAAGTGTTTTGCCCAAGACCATATACCATGCCAGCAGCAGATCTGAGACCACCTGTCAAGCCTCGTAATTCTGAGACTCCTGCCCTTTCCCCTAGAGCAGGCTCCTTTAGTCGAAAATCTTTAATCTATTAAGCACATTTTGTTCATTTGTTAACCTTCACTTCTTGACATTTTGATGAATTTCTTTAGTTCAACCTCC
This sequence comes from Tachyglossus aculeatus, assembly GCF_015852505.1. Classification (NCBI taxonomy): domain Eukaryota; kingdom Metazoa; phylum Chordata; class Mammalia; order Monotremata; family Tachyglossidae; genus Tachyglossus; species Tachyglossus aculeatus. The sequence goes on along the minus strand of NC_052079.1, from coordinate 27,313,368 downwards.
TCAGTAGAAGAAACATCCAGCTTTCCAACCTTGTAATGTCATTCCTTGGTGTTTGTTTCATATTTAAAGCGATATATTTATTTCACATCCCCCACCCCCTGCAAAAAAAATTGTATTTGTAATAAAGATCATTATTCCACCTTATATATGGAGGGCAGCTTGCTTGAAAGCACAAAGCAGGCACCAGAGCTATAAACAAGAGTATAACTTTAGAACTATTTATTCCCTTGGCGTGTATTAGCAGTAAAGCCATTCAAAAGAGCATCATCAGGAAAGGGTTATAAAACAAAATAGAGGTCAGAGGCTTGTCACTCTAAAAAATCTCTTCCCGTTTGAACTACAGCAAATAATTCTGGTGACTATTTCTTAGAAAGTATGCAAGAGAAATGGAAGGGTAAGGGGGATAGAGAGTCTCTGAATTAGGATAGACCAAAAATGTTAAGACTCTTCAGGTTGGATAGATGAAGGCTGAAAAATGGCGTAATTGAAGATCTGTACTTTTGTCCCATTTGAAAGACAAGATATCAAAGCTGCTCATATTTTTTCTTTTACTTTTTTCTTTACTTTCATTTCTCTTCCTCCAAAATTAAAAAAAAAAAACCCACCCCAAAATGAAGCTATATGGAGGAGAGAGGGAAAGGGATGATTTCCTCCGATCTCTCCTCTCTGATCCTCCTCTCCCCTCCTCTCCGATCTCCCATCCTCCTGTCTCTCCCCACTTCAATCCATACTTCACGCCACTGCCCAGACTGTCTTTGTCCAGGAACGCTCTGGGCATGTTACTCCCCTCCTCAAAAATCTCCAGTGGCTACCAATCAACCGACGCATCAGGCAAAAACTCCTCACCCTGGGCTTCAAGGCTGTCCATCACCTAGCCCCCTCCTACCTCACCTCCCTTCTCTCCTCCTACAGCCCAGCCTGCACCCTCCGCTCCTCTGCCGCTAATCTCCTCACCATGCCTCGTTCTCGCCTGTCCCGCCGTCGACCCCCGGCCCACATCCTTCCCCTCCCCACAGCACCTGTATATATGTATATATGTTTGTACGTCTTTATTACTCTATTTATTTTATTTGTACATATTTATTCTATTTATTTTATTTTGTTAATATGTTTTGTTTTGTTCTCTGTCTCCCCCTTCTAACTGTGAGCCCACTGTTGGGTAGGGACCGTCTCTATATGTTACCAACTTGTACTTTCCAAGTGCTTAGTACAGTGCTCTGCACACAGTAAGCGCTCAATAAATATGACTGAATGAATGAATGAATGTGTGGTATGGGTGTTTACTATGAGCCAAGCACTGTACTAAGCATTGGGGTAGCTACAAGACAATCAGGTCAGAGATGTTGACAACCTGTTTCCTGATTGGCTTTGTTATCTACGGCGTTGAAGACAATTATAGCTAGTATTTATTGTATATTCACCTTTGAGAGAAATGTCCACATGTAAGCCCCTTGAAGGCAGGGATCATGTTTCTTGCTTCTGAGGTACATAACTCTGCACACAATAGCCTTCAAGAAATACCACTGATTGATTGAAAGCAACAATAATCAAAATGGTTGGAAAGGGCGTGTGCATACTAGGAGAAGTAAATGCTTTGCTTAAATAGAAACCAGAAGCTGATTTATTGTTTCACTGCTCTGGTTAATGCAGGGTACTGTTCAAAGAGCAAGTGGGAAGTAGTGGTCTGAGATTTGTTTAAAAACGATTTGACTTTAGCTTGGCTCCATCCTCCCTGACGTTAACAACGTGGCTCAGTGGAAAGAGCACGGGCATTGGAGTCAGAGATCATGGGTTCAAATCCCTGCTCCACCAATTGTTAGCTGTGTAACTTTGGGCAAGTCACTTAACTTCTCTGTGCCTCAGTTAACTCATCTGTAAGACGGAGATTAAGACTGTGAGCCTCCCCAGGGGACAACCTGATCACCTTGTAACCTCCCCATCGCTTAGAACAGTGCTTTGCACATAGTAGGTGCTTAATAAATGCCATCATTATTGTTTTTAGGTCTCGGAATGGCAAAGGACATCAGAGCTGGACAGTGGCAAGGTAGGTGTGTGTGTGTGTGAGTGTGTGTGTGTTTCATGATGGAATGGAGCGTTTGGCTCTGTGACACTTTAATCAGGAGAAATTCTTCAAGAAAATTGATAAATCAGTGGTTAATAGGAGCTCCTGATCAATTGTTTTCATACTTTTATTTATGAGGCCGCCGGATCCTCCGACCAGTGGCTGATGTCGGCGAAGGGAGAGGCGGGACTTTCCATGAAGCTCTGGAAGAGGGGACCTAACCCACTGCAGATGTTGGGTAGGGACTGTCTCTATATGTTGCCAACTTGTACTTCCCAAGTGCTTAGTACAGTGCTCTGCACACAGTAAGCGCTCAATAAATACGATTGATGATGATGATGATGTGTACGGGGATTCTCCACATCTGGAGGGGGCCGTGTGCGCAGAGAGCAAACTGTCCACCGGGAACATGTATGCTTTTAAAAATAAATAATAAATAAATCCCCCTATGCTACTGAACCAAGCTTCTACCCATTTAGGCCCATCTTTGAGAAGCAGCATGGTGTAGTGGATAAAGCATGGGTTCTACTCCCGACTCTGCCACTTGTCTGTTGCGTGACTTTGGGCCAGTCACTTCACTGTGCCTCGGTTATCTCATCTGTAAAGTGGGGGCTAAGAATGTGAGCCCCACGTGGAAAAGGACTGTGTCCAACCCAATTACCCCAGCGCTTAGTACAGTGCTTTGCACATAGTAAGCACTTAACAAATACAATAATAATAATTGTTTCTATCATTATTATTATCAACCTCCTCTCTGTCCCCATCTGCAGCTTTGCTCCCTGAGGAAGTGGGGTGGCAGGAGCAGTGGGACTGGGGCTGGGGAAGGGTACTATTTTTTTAATGGTATTTGTTAAGCACTTATGATGTGCTAGGCACTGTACTAGGCGCTGGGGTCGATGAAAGATGATCGGGTTGGACGCAGTCCTTGTTCCATACGGGGCTCACAGTCTTAACCCCCATTTTACAGATGCAATAACTGAGGCACAGAGAAATGAAGTGACTTGCCCAAAGTCACACAGCGGACAAGTGGGGGAGCTGGGATTAGAACCCAAGTCATTCACTCATTCAATCATATTTATTGAGTGCTATGTGCACAGCACTGTATTAAGCGTTTTGCTCTACTAGGCCATGCTGTTTCTCACTAGGCTACACTGTTTCTCAGAAACATTATCTCTGCCTCTCAGTCTCCGTGCCCCACAATAATCTCACTATTGCCTGGAAACTGGAGGATTTTTACTAAAACTTTAATAAAGCATATTCTGTAAGAGGGAACTACTCAAAAGACACAGCTCATATCCATGCCATAAATTGACCCCTTAAACCCACTGAAGGAAGATCCAATAAGGGCATCCAGGGACACCTGTAAATCGGATTTAGTTCAAGGACTTTGCACCTGTATCATTCACTCATTCATTCAATCGCATTTATTGAGCACTTACTGAGTGCAGAGCACTGTACTAAGCTCTTGGGAAACAGAACTCAGCAATGAAATATAGTACAGCCTGTTTAAGTGTAGTGAGCTATGGACTGCGATGAAGGAAAGTGTGCTGCCAGATGAGAGACGCTGTCAAGCTCATAGGAAAAAGAGATGCTTTTTTTTATTTCTGTCTTTTCCTCGGCAGCATACTTAACTTGGTTTTCACTTTCTGAATTCCCTGTTAGCCTCTCCCATTCTGGACTCCATCAGCTGTAACCCCCCTTTGACTCGTTCTTCTACTTGCCTTACAGTTATCCTCCATTGGTTTCCTCACCCTGAGATCTAGATCCTTATATTCCACACGCAACATTCATTCAAGTCATATTTCGGTGTGAAACTCCGCCTTAGTACATAGTCGATTCAGAGCAGAAGATGTTCTATGGATCTGTCAATTATGTGATGTAATTTAGAAATTAACCTTTAGTAAAGATACTTTAAAGTATTTTCGAGAGATTCACCTAAAAAAAAATAAAGTTTACTCAGCTTCCAATTAATTTCAAATTATGAGAGCTTCCAGGGGCTTCTTGGAAATTAACTATTACATACAACCCAGCCCACACACTTCTCCCCACTAAAGGTCAACCTACTCACTTTACCTACATCCCGTCTCTCTTGTTACTCACTTCTCACTCACGTCCTGCCTCTGTCATGGAACTCTTTCCCTTTTCATATCCTACAGACAATTACTCTCTCCAACTTTAAAGTCTTACTGAAAGCACATCTTCTCCAAGAAGCCTTCCCTGACTAAGCCCTCTTTGCTTCCTTTCCCACTCCCTACCGCGTCACCCTGATTTGCTCCTTTATTTCGCCCCTCCCTCAGTCCCACAACACTTATGTATATATCCATAATCCATTTATTTATATTAATGTTATCTCTCCTTCTGGATATGAGCTCATTGTGGGCAGGGAATGTGTCTATCAACTCTGTGGCAGTACTCTCACTCTTTCCCTTGGTGAGCTCATTCGCTCCCATGGCTTCAACTATCATCTCTACGTGGATGATACCCAAATCTATATCTCTTCACCTGTTCTCTCTCCCTCCCTCCAGACTCACATCTTCTCCTTACCTCATGACACTTTCACGAACGTTCAGGCCATGTTTCCCCACTCCTCAAGAAACTCCAGTGTTTGCCCATCCATCTGCTCATCAAGCAAAAACTCCTCACCACTGGTTTTAAAGCACTCAATCACGTTGCCCCCTCCTATCTCACCTCGCTACTCTCCTACTACAACCCAGCCCACACACTTTGTTCCTCTAATACTAACCTTCACACTGTACTTCAGTCTTTTCTATCTCACTATCGATGTCTCGCCCACATCTCACCTCTGGGCTGGAATGCCCTCCCTCCTCATATCAAACAGATAAGTGCTCTCCCCCACTTCAAAGCCTTATTGAAGGCACAGCTCCTCCGAGAGGCCTTCCCTGACTAAGCCCTCCTCTCCTGCTCCCTTCTGTGTTGCCCTGATTTACTCTCTTTATTCATCCTCCCTCCAATCCCCACAACACACAGGTATGTATCTGTAATTCATTTATTTATTTATGGATTTTAATGTCTGCCTCCCCCTCTAGACTGTGAGCTCATTACAGGCAGGAAATGTGTCTGCTTGTTTTTGTATTGCACCCTCCCAAGCGCTTAGTTCAGTGCACATAGTAAGTGCTCAATAAGTATTATAGAATGAATGAATACTTCTTCTACTTCTCCAGCGCTGATTTCTCTTCTTCTCTTCAATCTTACATTTCCTCTTGCCTTCAAGACATTGTTGCTTTTATGTCCCGTTCATTCATTCATGCATTCAATTGTATTTATTGAGCGCTTACTGTGTGCAGAGCACTGTACTAAGCACTTGGAAAGTACAAATCCGCAACATATAGACGGCCCCTACCCAACAATGGGCTCACAGTCTAGAAGGGGGAGACAGACAACAAAATAAAACATGTTGACAGGTGTCAAATCGTCAGAATAGAATAAAAGCTAAATGCACATCATTAACAAAATAAATAGAATAGTAAATATGTACAAGTAAAAACGCTTAACAAATACCATAATTATTGTTACCTTGAATCTACTACAGTGCCAGACATATAGTAAGCACTTAACAGATGCCATTAAAAAACAAAAAACCAACGCCTAAGTTTTCTGCCTAAATTCTTTCTCTCTCTTTTTTTAAAATAGCAAAGCATTTCACGGTTTTTCTTTTAACTCTTTTCACGGACTGAGTAAGGGGCTTCCTCCAACATGCAGAAATCAAGGCTGTTTCTCCTTAGAAAACAAATCTGCTAGGGTGGGAACCTCTCAGGGAAGATGCAGAGAAAATGTTGTCGATGGGGGAGACGCAAGATCCAGATCGAGTCCAGATGGGAAAGAGCAGCTCACGTTGGGGTGAGATGGGAAGCCGGAATCTTTCAAGGAAAAAAAAAATCCATGGCCCACGCTTGAATAAGCTCCTCATTATGGGACAGGGTTGATACCGATAATTGAAATAATTGAAAAGCAGTGTTGCTCAATGGAAAGAGCACGGGCTTTGGAGTCAGAGGTCATGGGTTCAACTCCCGGCTCTGCCAATTGTCAGCTGTGTGACTCTGGGTGAGTCACTTAACTTCTCTGTGCCTCAGTTACCACATCTGTAAAAAGAGGATTAAGACTGGCACCTCAAGTACGTCAAACTAATCTTCTCATGGTTCCTCCTAAACCCTCTCCTAGGACCCACCAACTTTCCCATCACTGTTGACAACAACACTTTCCTCCCGTTCTCACAAGCCCACAAAATTGGTATTATCCTTGGCTCTTCTCTCTCCTTCCATTTGCAAAATCTGCCAGGCACCACATTCTGAAGGTTCTAGTTTCCTAAAATCTCCAGAATCTGCTCTGTTCTCTCCACCTAACCGGTCCAGAGATTTGTTATAACCTGTAAACACTATTTCATCAGCCTGCTCACTTTCCTTTTTGCCTCCAGCCTGACAAGTGCAGCCTGCACCTTGCTAAACAACTTGCCAAGCGAAGAGATGCGGTTTGCAGCTTTTTAAACACCTTGTTAAATAGGATGCTCTTTGGCATCTATAGCTCCCTGTTATCAACCAAATAACTATTGACACAACTACTGAGTCCCAGGTGAGAACATAAAGGAACGATGATTGGTAGATCAGGGCAAGGATGCGGAAGAAGCTCGATGTGATGGTTAACAGGTATAATATAAAGCCTGGGAGAAGACTCTTGTTGCTGTTGCTCACTGTTATCAGAAAAAACAGCAGACAGCCCAGGCTGGAGGAGACTTTTTAGCCAGGGACCCTTGTGCTGGTCTCTGTTCATATTCGGACTGATAATCTCTCCGTGGGGGGAATCTCATTGCCTCTGGGTTGAGGGTTTAATCCCTTGCTCCGGGTTTGAGGGCTGAATGGTGTCTGAAATCTTGTGACCCCTGGGTTGGAAGCCTTAAAGGAAGCAGTATCTTTTATGATTAATGATTTGTTTATGTTAATAAATATTCTATGGAATGTTTTCTGACTATAATACTGAACACCATAGTTTGTTCTGTCGGTATAGCTGAGTCACAAACCCCCTCATCCCGAACTGGCTTTAGGACAAAACACAGTCTTTCCTCTATCTAGCCCATACTTTACTTTTATGCAGAGATCAGTTAAAAAAAAATGCCCCTCCATTCTTCAAGAACCTCCAATGGTTTCCATCCCTTTCCACATCAAGCAGAAATTACTGACCGTAGACCTTGACACACCCTATTTAATCTTGTTCCTCTCTCATTAGAACCGAGCGCACAAACTTTAAACTTTGCTCTTCCAATGCCAACATACTCACTGTGAAACTCATTCTCATCTCTCTCTCCATCGACCTCTTGCTCAAGACCTCCCTCTTGCCTGGTTGTCCCAGCTCACATCTGATGGGACAATAGTGATGATGCTACCTGATTATCATCTGATGATGATAAGAATAATGATATTAATAATACCACTGGTGTATTGCACTCTCCCAAGTACTTATACAGTGCTCTGCACACATGTGCTCTGCATATTGTATCTATTTCAATCAATACCATTGATTGAAATACCACTGATGGATCATCCTCCTCATCCTCAAATCCCCACTAGGATCACATCTCCTCCAGGAAGACTTCCCGCCTTAGTTCCCTCCTTGCAGCATCAACTAGGAACTTAAGTCCCGACCCCCTGTGGACCTAGGATATTCACCCCACTTCCACAGCATTTAAGTGTACATATTCCTACACTCTGTTTCTTCTATCTCCATTAGCTGACTCACCTTTTACATTCTGCAGACCTCCAGTGTAGTTCAAATTTAAATCCTCACTTTGCTATCACCCCACCCCCATCCCTTACTTCCACAGCACTTATGTACATTGGCTTAGACTCTGCTACTACCTCTAGCTGTAATTTATTTTAGAATCTGTCTTGTCTTATGCTGTCGAGTCATCTCTGACCCATAGTGACTCTGTGGACACTTCTCTCCCAGAATGCCCCACCTCTGTCTGAAATTGTTCTGGTAGTGTATCCATGGAGTTTTCTTGGTAAAAATTCAGATATGGTTTACCATTGCCTTCCTCCGCGCTGTAAATCTGAGTCTCCGCCCTCGATTCTTTCCCATGCGGTTGCTGCCAAGCACAGGTGAGTTATGACTTATAGCAGATTGCCTTCTACTCACTAGCTACAGCACAATGTAGAATCTGTCACCTCCACTAAATTGTAAGGTCCTAGAGGATAAGGGATTTTGCCTACCAATTATACTATACTCTCCCAAGCACTTAGTACAATGCTCTGCTCTGCTCAGAGTAAATACTCAACACATACTATAACTCTCTAGAGTCTAAGCTCTTTGTTGGCAGGGAAAGTGTCTGCCAACTCTGTTGTATTGTACTATCTCTCCTAAGTGCTTAGTATAGTGCTCTGTACCCAGTAAAGGCCTGATAAATAAGATTGATTGAATATCAGACTGGTATTTTAATTTTGGGCTTTTGTACCAACTATCAAATTCAATCAGTGCAGACCCTGCATTGGAGTAATATGTCGGGCTTTCCCTTTTCAGATAGACCTAACAGGAACTACCATTTCTTACACATACATGTTCCAATGTTTAGGAAATGTTATCGATTCTATGGAGATTGTAGCATGTTGAACCTAAATATAAATCATTTTTTTCAAAGTGACCCAACTTGGGAAATCATCTTAGTCTTTTGTCTAGGGTTAGAGATATCAGAAGTCACTGGTTTGAGGTTTCAAAAACTTCCCACAAAATGCTCACTGCTCTGATAAAAAGCCATATTAATGTGCCATATAAATATATGTTTGTAGTAAGTTTAAAAGAGAGAAATAGAACACATGGAAGGAAGGATTTAGACTTCAACAGCGCTCATCAAGCCTGGCTCTAAGAAGCCATTTTAAGTCCAAACCTGAGCTGAACATATGGCATAAGGAATAGAACTCCAGGATGCTGGAAGTTAGGTCAATGTCACTTATATTCAGTACAGAATGGCTTTTAGAGTGAAATATTTATCCCTCTATCAGCATTTTATCGGCATTATTTCTACTGGTGACAATCTCCTAGGCTCTCTGTAGTACTTGAGCATGCTGGATTTGAGAGCTAAACCTCAAGCTAAAGGAGAGAAATTGCATGTCCTACAGAAGGCAGAAAGCATTATCTCTGAGTCGGAGGGAATATACTCCTTGGCTTCTTATTTTTGTCTCCTACCTGGCTGTAAGGCCCAAAGATCTGCATATCGAAAGATGATTTTGTAATAAACCCTTGGCTTGTTCTAAAAGCAAGGCTATTTAGAAGTTCTGCCAAATGATATTGTTTCATTTCAAAATCATTCATTCATTCAATCGTATTTATTGAGCACTTACTGTGTGCGGAGCACTGTACTAAGCGTTTGGGAAGTACAAGTTGGCTACATATAGAGACGGTCCCTACCCAACAGCGGGCTCACAGTCTGGAAAGGCTCACAGTCTGATACTCCCAGATTCCTCTGTGTGAAAAGTTATAACCCACCAATCTAGAAAGGGTTGTTTAGGCACGCAGTTAAAAGGCAGTGAAATTGATTCCTTCTAAATAGCCTTGCTTTTAGAACAAGCCAAGGGTTTATTACAAAATCATCTTTCTATATGCAGATCTTTGGGCCTTACAGCCAGGGAGGAGACTAAAATAAGAAGCCAAGGAGTATATTCCCTCTGACTCAGAGATAATGCTTTCTGCCTTCTGTAGGATGTGCAATTTCTCTCCTTTAGCTTGAGGTTTAGCTCTCAAATCCAGCATGCTCAAGTACTACAGAGAGCCTAGGAGATTGCCACAAGTAGAAATAATGCCGATACAATGCTGATAGAGGGATAAATATTTCACTCTAAAATCTTGCACAGTGGCTGGCCAACACAGACAACTGCTAGAAAATTATGCTAAAATGGCTGTACTTTACACAATAAATTGGGTTGTTCTTGAAAGAAAAGATTTTAATTTCTTTGCTCTTCTATCTCCAGGGAGTTGAGGAGGAAATGTAAAATGTCAGACCACATCTCCCTTTATGGAGCTCATTCTTCCTTAGTTGGAGGATGTTTAACAGAAACAACCAATCACATATAGTCCAATATTGATAACCTTAGGCAACTGTAACTTCTAGATGCAGTTACATCTCAGCTATTCAGACAAAAGTGCTGTCCTTTAAAGTCAATGAACCTGGAAGCTGAATCATCTTTCTCTTCATTGTACACCAGGTATTTTGCCTTTTGCCGCTCTTTCCAAAGGTTTCTGATACTCCCAGCATCCTCTGTGTGAAAAGTTACAACCCACCAATCAAGAAAGGTCTGTTTAGGCACGCAGTTAAAAGGCAGTGAAATTGATTACGTTGTTTCCTCTTGACTGCAAGCTCACTGTTGTCAGGGAACATGTCTACCAACTCTTGTTCTACTGTACTCACCCAGGAGCTTAGTACAGTGCTCTGCACACTGAAAACACTCGATAAATACTATTGGTTGATCGACTGATCCCCCAAAAGGAACAGAAATAAAAAAAATCATCAAACCTTCAGTAAACATTAAACCTCACTGTATACTTATCACCGGCACAGGGAAAACTACAAGTTAGATGGGGTAAATGTCTTTATCAGGAAACCCAGGATAAAAGTGCACTTTACCTTGATATATATTTCTATTCATTTAATAAATACAACCTTTGGATTGGCAGATAGATGATAAAACATGGTTTAACTGATGACACAAAATTCAAGACCCCTTTAGCCAAAGTATCCAAGTATCCCTGAATTAGATGTTTTGCATAAAGAATATTGAACCTGCAAATTATCATCACTGTTCATATCCTAGAACACTAAATCTGTATCAGAACAAGCCTGCTGCAAGGGGAAAGGGAAGGTGGAATGAATGTCAGTCATCCTAGTGCAAAGCATGTGAACTACTCAACCACTCATGGACATAATTCCTCAAAATCCAAGCCCTTTTGAGAACACTTCCTGACCAGATGTCTGTATAGCCCATGTTACCAGTTACCAGTGTGTTCCATAAATGAGTAAAATCATTCGGATTAGGTCTTAACATGCTATTAAGAAGCTGGGACACTCTGATTGAGAATTTTAAATGCCTATTATCGTGCATCACAATTGGTGTAATTAGCCTTTGGAGCCTCACCATCCGTAATGATTTTGCCTTCCCATGTTTATGGATGAGATTACCTGCAGGGATGAGGGGAAAAATGTGTGGGGAAGGGGCATAAGTAAGACATGTTATTGTTTTTAAATAAAAAAAAGGATCCTTAAGTAGATGATTTTAATTAACAAAAGAGAGAAATTATTTACATAGCAATCAAGTTTTTTAATAGATATTTATATCTCAGCTCTTGTAACCATCTGTACCCTCAGAAGATACAATTGATAATTTTAAACTCACATTTCCCACTTTTCTTTCCTCAAAAGAATTTGGAAATTAGTTTTTGTCTCTCCTGGGTGGAGGAACTAAAACAGTGCATCAGCAAGGTACAAAAATCTGACTTTAGGTAAATTAGAGGTCACCTCTAAGTAGTCTTGTTGAATGCACAAATATGCCTCACAAACAGTTGCTGCTATGTCATTGTCTCCCCATCCCATAGCCAATATTACTCACCTAACATGTCAGTGTAAAGTGCTTGTTCCAGATCCCCTAACATTGTAAGTATAACATCCTCATCGAGATGAGCAGTTCCTTCACGTAAGCAGCTTTCTTCTTCTTCCTCCGCCCAGCTCTTTCTGGTGAACTTCGGATCGAAAGACACAGTTTCTTCATCCCATCGGCCAGCTTCGTGGTCCACATCAAAGACCTTTTCAAAGGAACGTTTCTCAGCTAGTCTACCGCTTGGCTGGCGACCTCCAGAAGGCAGGCTATCTGCCCCGTCCTGAGCTGCTGGACCACTGGAGTGATAAAGATTCTGCACAGACCGTGACAGAACCTTAGATAGTGGGTTTCTTCCTTCGAAGTTGGATGCTCTCTGGCTGGTCTTCGCTGCATTTCCAAACCAGTTTGTCTTCCGAACGGACGGTCTGTTCTCCGCTTCACTGGTGAGCACAAGATTGGTCAAAGACTTTTGTTTCTGGAGACTAGCAGCACCTCGTCTCACTTCCTTGCTCTTAAAAACAGAGAGCCCAGATGGTCGCTGCATGATTTTTCCCCAGATTTCTCGTGCCGGACAGATTTCACACTATCTTCCTCCTCTGGAGCTCAGAATTCCATCCCTGACCGTGGGCAATCCGAGGGCTGTACTTACGGGATTCCCTCTCCACGAGAACACAAATCACATCCATCCTCATCGCATGCTGAGAAGAAGGAGGACAGGCATATTGGCCACTTTGCATTGCTGCATGGGCTGAACTGCATCACTCTGTAGTACTCACAACCGATTTCTTCGATTTTTCTCCAACGGAAGAGAGTTGAGCAAATACTCAGCTCCAGCACGGTGCAGGCAACGTTTTTCAGACATTAAGTTCACTGGAGTGCTCTATCCATGTTGCCCTCTCCGTCCCCACTGTCACAGCACAAGTGCTTTTCTGTGTTTTTATTCTCCCACCAGCTCATGACCGATTCCAGTTCAGAGCTCCTTACTTGATCTGACACGGTGCTGCATGTCAGAGCCTCCACGTCAGAGCTCAATATGAGCTGAAATTAACCACTGAAGCACAGCTCCCCGCAAAAGCCTCCTCACATTTTAGTATTCAACCTGCATTCCCAGATCTATGACTCTTCCCTGCTACTGCAGTGGCTGCCATGGCAGCAAACATCCTGGTAAATTAGAACGGTGAAACGGGAGCTTCAGTCCAGTTTCGAATGCCACAGGTTTCCAAACACAACTGAACCTGAAAGTGATGCTAAATATTAACCCTGCCACAAGCTGAGATTTCTATATCTTCGACTCCCACCTAAGTCACAAGCTAGGAATGACAGACTAATTCCCGGTAGCTGCCAGCAGCAGAAATAGGCTGATCCATGTGCTGAAAAGCACAAATCAAATACAAGAGTGGAAACTAAAAAAAAAAGAAAGCTTGACACTCTCCACCCACTGAGTCCCTTAAAAAGAAATGCTTAGTATCATCTCTTTTTCTTTTTTGTTTTTTTTTAAATGAGCCCAAATTCATAAGATTTATAAGTCTTTAAGGAATCATTTCACAATACCAAAAATCAGGATATATTTCAAGCTTCTGAAAGGAATCAGAAAACTGCATAAAAATATGCATTAACCACCAAGGCAAAAAAGCTTAGTTTTTGCAATTAAAAGAAACAAAACAGGTACCTGAATGCTGAAAATGTGGAAAATGTGTTTTCTTTGGGATACGACCCCCAAAGAATTAAAATAGAATACAAGCATTTACTAATGATTTTCTGTACCTCATGTTTCATGAGCCCCAAGAGACAATACTAGAAAACAGCTTCAGAGAAACTCTTGAACTTCAGAATCAGAGATGGAACAACATGCACCCCTGAAAGTAAATTAATGGTCTTTAACAGCAGTGGGTCCTGCTATGTTCAAAAAGAAAAATTTATGGAGAAGTGGTAGAGATCTTTCCTGGCCAAAATGGATATGCTTTTTTTTTGTCTTAATTGTGTCCCTTCTTTGACCAAAGCACTACTGGAAATTGTAAAGGATGGTCCCTGTCATTGAGGAGCTTGAAATCTAATGAAAAGCTGATAATTGGATAAAAACATGAGTGTGAAGACTAATACGGTGCACTGTACACACAGTTCATTATATTTTAGTAAATGGAAAACTAAATAGAAGTTCAATGATAATGATGGATTCAATAAAATAAGTTTATATCTAGCATTTTACATAATGGAGTGAGGCAGTGTCTTTGGAGGAAGTCTCTGTTTTGGGAGAAGAAAAAGTTTTGAAGGAAGAAAGGGATGTGATTTGGTGACAGTGGGGAGAACATTTCAGGAGGAGGCAATGGTGGAAGGTGATGTGGATAAGTGTGGAGTGAGTTGTTAATCAGTTTCAACTGAATGGAACAGAACACACTTCAAGGCTGTGGCAGGAGATGCAAGCTGCTGGGTGGGAGAGGATTGACCAGCAGAGTCCTTTATCTAGAGCTTTAATTTGATGTTACAGAAAACAAGGAGCGAATGAAGGCTTTTAAGGAGGGGGATTGTCATAATCAGATTGTCAGCTGAGTTTATGATCCTTTAGATTGTAAATTCCCTCTGGACAAAGAACGTTTTTACCATCTCTGTGGCACTGTGCTCTCTCAAGTGCTTAGCATGGTGCTCTGCACACAGTAAGAGCTGAATAATAACCATGAATCGATTGATGATTCTTGCTGCTTTGCAGGGGTTGAAATCATCTGACACCACATTCTAGGCCCCCATAGTAGCCCCGTGTAGATCTGCAAAGAATAGGTTGAACAATGCTGTACTTGGGCAGATTCATCCCAGTAATGAAGAGGATTGGGTCAAGCAAGGTCCCTTCAACTCTGATCTGATAGTCCGTGCCATCGTGAGAAGCAGAGTGGCTTTGTGGATAGAGCATATTTCTGAGAGTCAGAAGGACTTGAGTTCTAATCCCTGCTCCACCACTTGTCTGTTGTGTGCCTATGGTCAAGCCACTTAGCTTCTCCACTCACCACATCTGTAAAATGGGAAATAAAACTGTGAGCCCCATGTGTGACATGGACTGTTTCCAACCTAACTTCTATCAACCCCATTGATCAGTTCAGTGGCTGGCAATTAGTATGTACTTAAATGCTGAAAAAAGATTAGTCATGGTGAACTTCTCCAAGCAGACCAACATACTTACTATTTGGCAGAACTCAGATATGTTGAAGATGTTCAGTGTTATTGTAAGATCTATCAATATGGCACAAAGGATCTTTGTCCTCAATCTATCTGACAAGCTGCAAAGTCTATTCAAGAGAACTTGACTAATTATATTCTCCGGGGTCCTGTCCAGAAGGGTCCCAGTTATAATCCTGCTGGAAGTGGAAACCAATGAGACATCCTGCTCAGTTTTTTCTAATCAGTTTTCTCTCCTCCTCACGGTCTCTTTGAAATTCTTCAGTTTTCTTTATGCCAAAGAAGAGTTTGTATAGAAACTCAAACACCTGAGGATTAGGTACTTGTCTTCCTTGTAGATGTCTGAGGGAATGTTGTCAGATGCAGAAGCATTTTATGCGGATTTGACTACACAAGTTATTTTCTTAAGAGGTCAGAAATAAGTCCTTACCTCCTCAGTTTAGCCATTTTCCTAGTTTTCAAGAGCCTACCTCTTTACGATGGGAGGATTCATTGTTGCAACCTTGCCATCCTAGTAAGATTCCTTCTTTGTGATAAGAGCAAAACCATTTATATTCTTCAGAGATGGCATGGTATCATGAAAGAACCAAATAGGTTCTTGAGGGTTGAGTATAACGGCAGTAGTGAGAGTATTTATTAAGTGCTTACAGGCTGCAGAGTCCTGTGCTGGGAGAGGATACTCCAAGAGAATGGGCAGATACGGTCTCTGTCCCTTGGGGAGGCTCACAGCTTTAGAGTATAAATGGAGGTAAGTGACCGGAGACAGGCACGTCAGGAGTGATGATACATTAGGACACAACACAGACAAATTCACAAAATGAAAACAAAGCCAGTAGGGTGCTATGGATAGAATGTAGACTATCTTGTCCCTCTAGGTGGTAAGCTCACTGTGGGCAGGGAATGTGTCTGTTCATTGTTACAGTGTACTTTCCTAAGTGCTTATTACAGTGCTCTGCACACAGTAAGTCATTAAATATGACCAACTGACTAGGGGAGCAGAATTTCTGGCTCCTCATGGCTCCGAGTCCAAGGGGCTCCTGTAGCCACACCACCTGCTACCGCAGTCCCCAGTCTTCCCAGGGTTTTGTGAAGGCCTTTGCTCTTTGTTCTCATTCCCATCACTGTGGTGGAAGGCAGGATGAGATGGAGTCTCCTCGATGGTGTGAAGGACAGCCAATGCCAGTTCCTAGAGAGGCAGTCTGGCAGGCTGCCTGGTGGAGGAAATGCTGAGAGAGCAAAGCAGCAGATTTTACCATGTCTAAACACCATGCCAACCTCGTTCACTTCAAGTTTATCCTTTCCTGCCTTAACTCAGCCCTCTCTTCTGCCAGACAAAACTATTTCTCCTCCCTTATTGACACCCATGCCCATCACCCCCGCCAGCTCTTCCGTACATTCAACTCCCTTCTCAGGCCCCCGGTTCCTCCCCCTCCTCCGTCCCTCACCCCCAACGATCTGGCCTCCTACTTCATTAACAAAATTAAATCCATAAGGTCCGACCTCCCCAAAGTCTCTTCCCCCCTTTCTCCAACCCCCCGGCTCTCAACACTCTCTGCTACTCTCCCATCCTTCCCAGCGGTATCCTCAGAGGAGTTCTCCTCCCTCCTCTCAAGTGCTACTCCGGCCACCTGTGCTTCTGACCCCATTTCCTCTCATCTTATGAAATCTCTCGCTC
Source organism: Tachyglossus aculeatus (assembly GCF_015852505.1). Classification (NCBI taxonomy): domain Eukaryota; kingdom Metazoa; phylum Chordata; class Mammalia; order Monotremata; family Tachyglossidae; genus Tachyglossus; species Tachyglossus aculeatus. The sequence goes on along the minus strand of NC_052079.1, from coordinate 27,296,873 downwards.
CATCCCTTCTCCCCTCCTTAACTTCCATCTTCAACCGCTCACTCTCCACTGGTTCCTTCCCCTCTGCCTTCAAACATGCCCATGTCTCTCCCATCCTAAAAAACCCTCTCTTGACCCCACCTCACCTTCTAGTTATCGTCCCATATCCCTCCTACCATTCCTTTCCAAACGCCTTGAACGAGTTGTCTACACGCGCTGCCTAGACTTCCTCAACAACAACTCTCTCCTCGACCCCCTCCAGTCTGGCTTCCGTCCCCTTCATTCCACGGAAACTGCGCTCTCAAAGGTCACCAATGACCTCCTGCTTGCCAAATCCAACGTCTCATACTCTGTCCTAATCCTCCTCGACCTCTCAGCTGCCTTTGACACCGTGGACCACCCCCTTCTCCTCAACACGTTATCTGACCTTGGCTTCACAGACTCCGTCCTCTCCTGGTTCTCCTCTTATCTCTCCGGTCGTTCTTTCTCAGTCTCTTTTGCAGGCTCCTCCTCCCCCTCCCATCCTCTTACTGTGGGGGTTCCCCAAGGTTCAGTGCTTGGTCCCCTTCTGTTCTCAATATACACTCACTCCCTTGGTGACCTCATTCGCTCCCACAGCTTCAACTATCATCTCTACGCTGATGACACCCAGATCTACATCTCTGCCCCTGCTCTCTCCCCCTCCCTCCAGGCTCGCATCTCCTCCTGCCTTCAGGACATCTCCATCTGGATGTCCGCCCGCCACCTAAAGCTCAACATGTCGAAGACTGAGCTCCTTGTCTTCCCTCCCAAACCTTGTCCTCTCCCTGACTTTCCCATCTCTGTTGACGGCACTACCATCCTTCCCGTCTCACAAGCCCGCAACCTTGGTGTCATCCTCGACTCCGCTCTCTCATTCACCCCTCACATCCAAGCCGTCACCAAAACCTGCCGGTCTCAGCTCCGCAACATTGCCAAGATCCGCCCTTTCCTCTCCATCCCAACTGCTACCCTGCTCATTCAAGCTCTCATCCTATCCTGTCTGGACTACTGCACTAGCCTTCTCTCTGATCTCCCATCCTCGTGTCTCTCTCCACTTCAATCCATACTTCATGCTGCTGCCCGGATTATCTTTGTCCAGAAACGCTCTGGACATATTACTCCCCTCCTCAAAAACCTCCAATGGCTACCGATCAATCTGTGCATCAGGCAGAAACTCCTCATCCTGGGCTTCAAGGCTGTCCATCACCTCGCCCCCTCCTACCTCACCTCCCTTCTCTCCTTCTACTGCCCAGCCCGCACCCTCCGCTCCTCCACCACTAATCTCCTCACTGTACCTCACTCTCGCCTGTCCCGCCATCGACCCCCGGCCCCCGTCATCCCCCGGGCCTGGAATGCCCTCCCTCTGCCCATCCGCCAAGCTAGCTCTCTTCCTCCCTTCAAGGCCCTGCTGAGAGCTCACCTCCTCCAGGAGGCCTTCCCAGACTGAGCCCCTTCTTTCCTCTCCCCCTCGTCCCCCTCTCCATCCCCCCGTCTTACCTCCTTCCCTTCCCCACAGCACCTGTATATATGTATATATGGTTGTACATATTTATTACTCTATTTATTTATTTATTTATTTATTTATTTTACCTGTACATTTCTATCCTACTTATTTTATTTTGTTGGTATGTTTGGTTCTGTTCTCTGTCTCCCCCTTTTAGACTGTGAGCCCACTGTTGGGTAGGGACTGTCTCTATGTGATGCCAATTTGTACTTCCCAAGCGCTTAGTACAGTGCTCTGCACATAGTAAGCGCTCAATAAATACGATTGATTGATTGATTGATTGATTTACCCCTACCCTGGTGCACAAGGACCATGTTGGGAACAGGGATTCCCCCCTAGTTGTGGGAGGGATGTTGACAGTTACCACAGATATTTTTCTTAACAGTAATAATCATGGTACAGTGCTTACTATGTGCCAAGCACTGTTCTAAATGCTGGGGTAGATACAAGATAGTCACATTGGTCACAGTTCCTATACCACGTGGGGCTCACAGTCTTAATCCTCACTTTTCAGATGAGGCAACTGAGGCTCAGAGAAGTGATGTGACTTGCCCAAGGTCAGATATGTGGCAGAACCAAGATTAGAACCCATGACCTTTTGACTCCTAGGCCCAAGCTCTATGCACTAAGCCACACTGCTTGTATTTAGGAGGGTCTAACAATAATCTTATATAGACAAAACTCATTTTTTTGGCACCGCATACCTTTTCGTTCCACCTTAGAGTCCATCCCAAAACTCCCAATGAAGCATGATCAATAGGCTGGCTGCATGTTAGGATTTTCCACCTGTTCTTAAGCTTGTGATTGAATGAATGAATGAATGAATGAATGAATGAAGCAAGCTTATAGCCCTTATCTTGCTGCTGCCCTGGAAAGTTAATCGTGCTGTAACACGGAAAGGAGAAGTGTGAAAGTGAGGGAGAGCTGGAAAGCCACCCTTGTATTTCCGGTGCACTTCTTGCCACTGTTTTGTGGTTTAATCTGCATGTTATGTCAATTTTTTTGAGGCTTCCCATTGTTGTACACGAGAAGTCATGCACTTGCTTGTTATAAGTAGTTCCTTTATTTTCCGATTTTATTTCACTGAACAGTCTTGATATTTGCTTAAACTTCACCACAAATCTTAAAAGGTTTGCTGGTAGACAGAGTCTCAGAGAAGGGCCCGTTGGCTATGTATGTCAATACTTATAGCTGGGGTTCCTTGTTTTAGTTAGACTGCTGTGGAATTGTCAAAGAGTTCCTCGTATGTGACTTCAATCTCGAAGAGGTTGATATGATGAACTATCTTCATGGATACCACCTTTCGATTCATTGCTTATACTGATAAAGTTTGGAGATACCCATTGCATGTGGAAGATATGCTATTTCCCAGTAGCACTGATGTGTTGTTGATGTTGATGTTGTTGCCAGCTTGTACTTCCCAAGCGCTTAGTACAGTGCTCTGCACACAGTAAGCGCTCAATAAATATGATTGATGATGATGATGTGATATCCTTCCCTTTGATGATGCTGCCAACCAACATAATTTCTGAACTATCCTTTAACAGTATCTCATACTTTTGTTTCGGATGCCTCAGCCAGGAGAACTGAGCCCATTCAGGGATTTATACAGAAACGACCTATGATAAGTAAAATGTATGCATACAACTGACTTAATGAGCAATGGTGTGGGACTTTGATGAATTAATAATAAAGCAACATAACATATGTTAGTTTCAGATAAAACTGTCTAGACTTTGTTTGGTATGCCCAGTTCCCCTATAATGCTGGGACTGCCCTGTCAGGCAGGAGATCTGAGCCCATTCAGGGACTTATTAAGAAACAAACTCTCTATGATGTCAAATGTTTATAGACCACAGACTGAATCACCTACAATCCAGCCTACACACTTCATTCCTCTAATGCCAACCTTCTCATGGTACCTGAATCTCATCTATTTCGCCGCCGACCTCTAGCCCGCTTCTGCCTCTGTCCTGGAACGCCCTACCTCCTCATATCTGATGGGCAATTACTCTCCCCTATTCAAAGCCTTACTGATGGCACATCTTCTTCAAGAGGCCTTGTTATATTGTATTCTCCCAAGTGCTTGGTAAGTGCTCTGCACACAGTAAGTACTCAATAAATACAATTGAATAAATGAATGAATTCCCTAAGCTCTCCTTTCCTATTATCCCACTCTCTCCTGCATCACCCTGATTTGCTCCATTTATTCATCTCCCCTCCCAGCCCCACAGCACTAATGTATATATCTGTAATTAATTGATTTATATTAATGTCTGTCTCCCTCTCTAGACAATATGCACATGGTGGGCAGGGAATGGCTCTGCTGATTGTTATATTATACTCTCCCAAGCACTTATTACAGTGCTCTGCACACAGTAAGTTCTCAATAAAAACAATTGACTGACTGACAAAGAGCAATGGTTTGGAATTTTTTGGGACGTGGCCTGTGTTTGTCTAGGCTAGCATACTGAATAATCAATCAACGGTATTTATTGAACACCACCTGTACACAGAACACTGAACTAAGCACTTGGGAGAGTTCAACAGAGTTAGTAGACAAAAATCTTTGCACTCAAGGAAATATTTACAGATTTATTTCTGGATGTCTGGGATATCTCACTTTAGCTATCCCTGGCCAATTCTCAGAGGTAACAAAATCAGTGAATTTAACCATATGTTAATATCTTGTAGGATCTGTTATTCACATTAAAATCATTTTCTAACTGCAGCCAAATATGTCAGTAACATCTCGATAAGAAATATCAGAATCACTGTTGGGGAATCCATGGTGTCAATATCAATATTCACACTTCAAAGTAAATGAAAGATAAATGATAAGCATGCTGTTAAATAAATATGCATTGGTAAAATGAGGAAGACAAAAATAGAGATGGCGTGTGCTGACAGCAAAGTAAAAAAGGCTATTTACAGCTCTGCAGAATGTTTTCTCTGAGCAAGAAGCAATGGTATTTATTCAGCTCTTACTGTGTGCAGAGCACTGTACTAAGCACTTGGGAGAGTTCAATACAACAGAATTGGTTGACACAATCCCTATATGCTTTCCTAGGTCAAACCATCTTGTTGGTAGTGTGTGTGAGAATGACAGTTAGGCAGAGAATGTCAAACTACCTAGGAAAGCAGGCAAATCTGCAACATTGTTACAAAAAAAGAAAGCAAAGGCTGAAAAGCCCCATCAATTCTGCACGGTGAAGTACCCTGTCCTGAGCTGTCAGAGAAAACACCAGGTTTTGGAGAGGTGACTTGCCAAAATCCATGAGTCATTTTCAAATCCAACAATATTGCCTGATGGATATGGGCCTGGTGGAAATTGATAAATGGTTCCAACCACAGTGCTCCTCCCTTATTTTGGAGAAACAAGGCTAACTACATTTAAACAGCATCTATACAAGTTTGTCAGGAGTCTCCTCCTATTAACTTTGAAACCTAAAACAGTCCAGAGCCAGCTTTAGAGAGTAAGTGAGGGTGAAAATTTTTGTGGGAGGCAGCATCAGGGGAAATGGGGAGTGAACAATCAGAGGGCAAAAATGTGGAATTGGGGGACACCATCAGCATTGCGGAAACGGGAAAATCAAAGGGGTGCAGGGGTAGGGAAATATAGAATCACCATCAGAGGGGTAGCATTGGGAAAATGAGGGAGGTGCATCATCAGACAGAGTGAAATGGTGGACACATCATTGAAAAGCAGGGTGAGTAAAATGGGAGGTTCACTATTAGGGGAATGCCCAATTTTGGAGGGTAATGTGAAGGGATCTAGCCATAGACTTTGAGCCTGGTGTTGGGTAGGGACCGTCTCTATATGTTGCCAACTTGTACTTCCCAAGCACTTAGTACAGTGCTCTGCACACAGTAAGCGCTCAATAAATACAACTGAATGAATGAATTTTGGCTGAAATACGACCTAGTGTCACTTAAGGAGTACCAGACTCCTCTTAGTTTCCCTGGACCCTAAAGCCCTCCATTTCTTCACTTCTCATTATCAGCAAGTTAAGCATCTCTGCCTAGTGTGCCCCAGGTTTCTGACACCCATCCCAAATCCCAGGCATCTCCCCAAAAGCAAGGGAGTCATTGCCTCCCTCTCAGGGCTGGCTATAGGAAGCTCACGGTGTAAGCATTTTCACCCATGGCTTCCCAGATCTGTTCTTTTTTCTTTTTTAAAAAACATATTTGTTAGTATTATTATTAGCAATTATAATAATAATGGTACTTGTTAAGCACTTACTACGTGCCAGGCACTGTTCTAAGTGCTGGGGGAGATGCAAGGTAATCAGGGTGGACACAGTTGTTCCCTGTTTTACAGATGAGGGAACTGAGGCACAGAAAAGTGAAATGACTCACCCAAAGTCACCTAGTACACAAGTAGTAGATCAGGGATTAGACCCCAGTTCCTTTTAACTCCAAGGCTCATGTTCTATCCACTAGGCCAGAGCTGCTTCTTCCCCGCACCTGAGGCTTCTCCTCCAGCCTCGCCTCAGGCAGATACCAAGATCAGATAACTCAATAACATCTAATAGTAGTCTTAATTGGCGGACAAAAAACAGAAGTCAGTTTCAAATGCCTTTTCATAACTCTTAACTCTTTTCCCTCCAGGACATTCTTTATCTTTGCTGTAGAAGTTCTGAGGCTTATATCCTGTACTCTCAGGATATCCCCAGACCCAAGGACCCATCCCTTCTTTGGTGACTTAATAATGAGGCTGATGGGCCATGAGGGTGCTAGCTCACAAGGCCCCTCCATGGCCAGAAGGACTCCTCCTTGCCACCTCCCCCCAACACCCACATCCCAGGGCAGAGAAGGATCGGTGGTGGGGCCAGTTGAAAAGGTTCTGACAACGGCCTTGATGTTGCAGGCCATTTCAGCTTTTGATAATCACCTTCATTTCTCCAGGTTACAATACCATACAGTTCTGTTTAAATCATTAATGCTCATTAATCCTTCAAGATTGTTCTGATATAACTGTCAATAAGATGTTTTCTTTTTATTATCTTTGCTTTTAAAACTAAAACTACCTTCTTCCATTTTTCAGTTACTCCTAGCCTTGCCTTCTCCAAGTGCTTCAGAAACCAGGGTCTCTCGGCAACCCTTCTCCTATTCAGGGGCCTCTGTCATTCTAGCTGTTTGATCCCAAAATTTCAGGGGGTCCCAATCTTCACTTGGGGTCATCACCAATCCTTCTCTGTGCCCTGTTTGCAGAGGGTCACAGCAACGAGCTCTCCCACACAAATTCCTCAGAACTTCACATTTCAAAATGGCTGATGGTCTTCTTCCCCGTCCCCTCTAATTCCTTCCCAATTCTTCCCTCTGACTTGCTCAGCTTCAAAAACTGACTGCCATCTAAGGCATTAATTAAATTTCCTTCATCTATTGGCACCATGGAGCAACTCTCCTGGCTTCTTATCCCTCCTCATGAGGCAGGAGCGGAGAAATGGGAGTTGTCGCTGAGGAACGGTTGCTAGGTGTTGGATGAACAGACATGTGGGTGGATGGATCTATGGAGCTAGTAAACACACTCCTGTTGGCCTACTGCAGTAAGAGCAATAATAATAATAACAATAATGTGTTATTTGTTAAGCACGTACTACATGCCAGATACATACTAAGCCCTGAGGCAGATACAAGCAAATTGGGTTGGACACAGCCCCTGTCCCACATGGGGCTCACGGTCCCAATCCCAATTTTACAAATGAGGTAACTGAGGCACAAAAAAGTGAAGCGATTTGCCTAAGGTCACAGAGCAGACAAGTGGCAGAGCCGGGATTAGAACCCATGACCTTCTGACTGTCAGGCTCTATCCACTGTGCCTTACTGCTCCTCTACAGTAATCTGTGGTCCACAGGTCCCTGGCCATGATGCCCATGGAATTACACAATAATAAAAATAATTAATAGTTGCTAAGAGCTGGGTTAGATACAAGGTAATTGGGTTGAGTTGGTTCCACTCTCTCTTTAAACAAGGCCTCCATTTTCAGAGGACTGCTAAGTTGAGTTTTTCAGTGAAAGCAGTTTTGCAAACCAAGCAAAAATACATTCCTCAGTAGAAGAAAGGGTTGTTAGCAATAAACTACAAAAGAGACAAACAGCCAGTATGAGTTTATGAGGCTTCATATTTGAATGTGATTTGTAGAACTGCATAATATTAACACCAGAGCTCCGGAAGCTATGTTCCCAAATTCATCAATGTATAAAACTGACAAATTAGAGTTTTCAGGAACCCGTGACAGCATTCAACTTGATCCTGAGAACAATAATGATTTGAAATCCTCACTGGTACAGACTCTGTTCTCTGCAGAATGACAAGGGTGATATAAAAATGAATTCATCTAAAGGGTTTTCAGTGTCCCACTTTTCCCTAAATATCGCCACAGTGGATAAGGATGAAAGGAAGCGTTTTAGCTCCTGGATGAGGGTATGAGGTCGGGATAAATTCCAAAATTAAAAATAAATTTGTGGCTTAGCTTTCCCATAGGCCAGGGTACTTACCCGATATCTCCTCTAAACACTGTTTGGCTGTTTTACTGTAGGACAAATCCATTTTTGTGGGGCTGGTGCAGGAGTCAGAGGTTGGCAAAGAAGTACCATCATGTTCTGGGTGCGCTCTGAAAATAACCACAGAGACTGATTACAATTGTTTTACTACAACTGGCAGCTGCCGCTAATGATGCTGACTGGAACTTCAGTTTCCTCTCACGTGGAGACTTTCAAAGCTTCATAGCGCTTCATCAGGGTCAGCAGATACATATGCTAGATCTGATCAGCTGTGTGACTTTGGGCAAGTCACTTAACTTCTCTTTGCCTCAGTTACCTCATCTGTAAAAAGGGGATTAAAACTGTGAGCCCCACATGGGACAACCTGATTGCCCTGTATCTACCTCAGTGCTTCGAAAGTTCTTGGAACATAGTAAATGCTTAATAAATACCATCATCATCATCATATACTGTGAGGGGAGCTTATCATATTTTCTGTACAGTCCAGAAATTTAGAAACATCCATTATGGAGAGATGAGGAGATGTGGCTGCATAATTTTATAGTAGACTATAGGCTCGTCTAGGGCAGGGAATGTATCTATTAACTCTACTGTCTACCCTCACCCAAGTGCTTAGTCCAGTGCCTTGCACATGGTAAGCGCTTAATAAATAATAATAATGTTGGTATTTGTTAAGTGCTTCCTATGTGCCAAGCACTGTTCTAAGCGCTGGGGGAGATACAAGGTGATCAGGTTGTCCCACGTGGGGCTCACAGTCTTCATTCCCATTTTCCAGATGAGGTAACTGAGGCCCAGAGAAGTTAAGTGACTTGCCCAAGGTCACACAGCAGACATGAGGGGGAGCCGGGATTAGAACCCACGACCTCTGACTCCCAAGCCTGGGCTCTTTCCACTAAACCAGGCTGCTTCTCTAAATACTATTGATTGAGTGATAGTACAATTTTCTTAAGTGTTTCCCACTTTTAATAATAATAATAATAATAATAATAATAATAATAATAATAATAGTATTTGTTAAGCACTTACTATGTGCCAAGCACCATTCTAAGCCATGGGGTAGATACAAGGCAATCAGGTTGTTCCACTTGGGGCTCATAGTCTTAATCCCCATTTCACAGATAAGGTAACTGAGGTACAGAGAAGTTAAGTGGCTTGCCCAAGGTCACAACAGCAGACAAGTGGCAGAGCCGGGATTAGAACCCACATCCTCTGACTCCCGAGCCCGTGATCTTTTCCACTAAGCCAGGTTGGGTGTGCAGTTCTTTAACTGAAATTTTCTACACCTAATTTTGAACATAAGCACTTAAGGAACAAGAGAGAATTCAACCGCTCAGCTGATTAGACAATGCCAACGGCAAAATGATCAATAGGAGCTCTGATGAAATTCTTTATTGCTGTTTCTTTCTTAAACTGATTATTTTAAGAAACAAAAGCCTTCAGCTGTCACACAGTCTATACTACCAACTCACAATACTGCTTTTTCATCACAATCATCTTAGGGCTTTAGTCAACGTTTCTTACCTGGTGGATTTCTTCAGGCGTGTACTGCTGAGGATGAAGAAGCAAATCATTATGTATAAAACACCAAAGAAACACATCTGACTCAGAACAACATTTAACATTTTTGTTCTTAAAATGAAATAGATCTGAAACTCCAGTTTTAAATTAAAATAAATCCACTTCCTCATCTGGTTCACAGACATGAGTTAGGATGGACTGCATGACAATAGATTCAAGCATATCAAATGATAAATGGAGTTTCATATTAAATCGCCCACTTTGCAGTTCTGCTCCATCTCCCTGAGTTTCTGTTCCTACATGGCTGGTCTAATTCAGACAGAAAGAACCTCAGGCAGGTAGCTATCTTTTACACGCTTATCATTTTATCTTTTATTTTGGTCCAGGCTATTATGCCAAGGTGTATAATACATATTAATTCCGGGGTAAGCCCTCTGACTTAAACTTGGAACAAACGTGCAAGGAACTTTTCAGAAGTGTGAGGAAAATATGTTTCCTCCCTTCTCATTTCCAGTTCTTTTTTTTTTTTTCATTTCTACGATCTAATTTGCCTTGAAGAAAAGTTTGCTGGAAGAAACTATAACACTTGTAAAATTTCCTTCCCATTCATTTGGAGGATAGTCCAAAAATCCTTCAGTTCTTTGGCAGACACAGAAGGGTTAGATAGCATATGTAGGATTTAATAAGTAACGCAATATTAGACAGTTGCCCGAGCAAAGTGAACTTAATCCAATCATCATGGATATGTATCATAAAAATTAAGTGTGGCAGCCAGGACTACAGTTCATTAACTATTCCCAGACACAGATGTGTACCCAGTGGGAGGTCTAGCAGGAAAGACAGGCAGCGCTCACAAGGAAAATTTCACGGCAGCTGGGAGGAAGGAAAGCAGCAGTAGGAACATGGACACCCCAACTGGAAGCCTCTATGCCTGTATGCCACATATTGGGAAGGACCGAGCTACTAAAACCAGGCTCCTCTCTTCCTCCTCCTAAACCACAACAGCCTTAGAAATATAACTTGCTCAATGTTTGTGACCATCTTCCACTGGGACCTTGACTAAGAATCATGCATGGTTCTGGATGGGAGAATGTGTTTGTGTGTATACTAGAGTGTGTGAGTGAGGATAATAATAATCATGATAATGGTATTTCTTAAGAGTTTATTATGTGCCAGACACTGTACTAAGCACTTGGGTGGATACAAACCAATCAGGTAGGAAACTACAAGGGGTTCACACTATCAATCCCTATTTTACAGATGAGGGAACTGAGGCCCAGAGAAGTGAAGTGACTTGACCAAGGTCACACAGCAGTCAAGTGGCAGAGATGGGATTAGAACTGAGATACATGAATTACATAGGTGTGCCAAGTTGTCCCATTCTTACTTCCTGGTAAATGTTGGGGGGTTTTTGTTGTTGCTTTTTTTTGTTTTTGTTTTAATGTTTAGAGTGCGAGTTCCTTGTGGGAAAGGATCATGACTCTTCATTATCCCAAAGCATAAAGCATAAAACATAAAGCATATCCCAAAGTTCAGTGCATTGGACCAAGTGGTCCCCAGTGAAGGCTAATGATACTACCATACATCACTGTACATACACCTCAGTTCAGTACTATCTTACTTCAGCAAAATGTTTACACGGACATACACCTCACCTCATAATTACCAAAAACTATTCAATTTCAAATATCACAAAATCTACACCACCAACTCATAATACTGCTCTGTCATCACAATCATCTTTCTTTTCACCTTGTTGATATCTTCTCCCCTTCAAAATCTGTCATCCCACCTCCTTAAAGATGTCCAATCTTTCTACCGTATTCACCTGTCGTAAAATGCTTTCTCCTCTCAGGATGGCGTCTGGAGGATTTCCAGTACTCTACTGGTCTCGGCTATGAGAGGGAGAGTCAGGCAGAGGCATACCCATTCCATTCCTAGCTTGGGCAGTGGCGTGTGAGTGGAAGGCAATCTGCTACAAGTCAGAACTCCCCTGTTCTAGGCAGAAGATGGGAGAGAGTCGAAGGCAGAGACTCAGATTTACTTTGTGGAAGGAGGCAGTGGTGAACCACTTATGTATTTTTAACAAGGAAACTTTATAGATATACTACCAAAATGTTTGAAGATGGATCTGGGACATTCTGGGACTGATGTGTGTGTCCACACAGTCGCTATGGGTCAGAAACAACTCAACAGCATAAGAAAAAGACAAAATGTTTTGCCCTCCCTCTCCCTACTAGCAACCCTGTCTTCTAATCTGTAAGGGCCTATGCACTCACCACCATCTCTATCAATCAAGTAATCAATTGTATTTATTGAGAGTTTACTACATAGAGAACATTGTTCTAAACGCTTAGGAGAATACAATATAACAAAGTCGTTAAGCAGGTTTTCTACCCACAAGGAGCTTAATGTTTTGAGGACTGTAGAACAATTGATTCTAGGGCTACTGACTTTCTGTGCTGTAATCTTCACATCACTCTTGCCTTGCCCACTGCATCCCTGGATCAACAGCCTGCTTCTTTGCTTCTGCTTCTCATTAATTAAACAAAAACTCCTAACCTCAAACTCCACGGCTCTCAATAAGCTGTCATCTTAGCTAGACATTGGGTCTCATTCTGACACCCCACCTTCTGTTCTTTTCTCCAAAACAAACCTTCTGTCTGGAATGTCATGAAGACATTCTACTTTTATGGGCAGCGGGTCCCCCAGAGATCGTCCAGTTTAGTGACAACTTTACAAAGTGATTATTCCTTGGTTAAGTCTACTAATGCCTTGTTTTGGCACATCACTGTACTAAGAATTTGGGAAAGTACAATACAATGGAGTACTTGCTGGCACAAACCCTGTTCTCAGGAAGCTTGCAATCTAGTAGAGGAGACAAATATTTAAAAAAAATCACAGGTAGGAGAAGCAGCAGAGAATACAGAGTATAGGTTTATGTGAATAAGTGCTGTGAGACACAGAGGTTCAGACTTCAGCTCGTAGGTGACACAAAAGGTGGGGCCAAATAGGGTGCGGATATGAGGCTCCTTAGAGGAGATTTCAGTAGGGCTTTATAGATACTGAGAGTGGTGGTCCTTTCGATATGAAGGGGAGGGAGTCCAAGGCAAGGGAGAAAACATGAACAAGGAATTTATGGAGAAAGAGAAGAGAATGAGAGTCAGTAAGTTCCTTTTTTTTTAATGGCATTGGTTAAGCATGAAGGCTAAAGTTATCATGCAAATGGAACTACTGAGTCATGGAAAGGCATGTGCCACGACTAGATAGAGTTTAGGTCATACCACCTTCCCCTACTAGCCCCTCGAGGACAGAGACAATGTTTATGAACTGTACTGAACTCCCCCAAATGCTCACAGAGTGATCTGCGCTCATTAGGCACTCGATAAATATTCCTGACTGATTAATTGATTTATTGACTAGAAGAGCCCTCACTATTTCAGGACCGTGGTATTTTAGAACTTCACCAACAACAGTTTTGAAAGTCATCCTTTTGTCCACCGGCTGTCGTCAGGTAAAGCCAGTTTGCTTCATGATTCATTCTTCTCTCTTCCTGACTACTGTCCTCCAACACACCACCCTCCTTTAATTGTTTCTTGTCCCTGTCCATATCATTTTGAATAAGCCTTGCACTGTTTTCCCTCCCCCGTTGTGCTTCTTTAAACTCCAAACTTGACCCTCCTGCTTAAAAGAAAATTAAATAAGAATAACAACTCATCTCACCCTCTATGTCCTTACCCAGTCCTCATTTCCTCAGTCTCCCTAAGTCATGCAGTGGTGGAAAAGAGATGGGGTAGATTTGCGGATTGGACTGAGCCCCGATTTAGCAGGCAGGCGAAGGTTTATAGCGCTTCCCACCTCCGGTTCACAATTGTAAATCTGGAATGGTGGGGGCAAAGTTGGGTGAGTAAAGTTGATATCACCTGAACAGCAATCAATAGATTAAGTATTATTGCTATTATAACAGTAATGATAATAACAATAATAATAGATTTGTTTTGTGCCTACTACGCACTAAGCAGCATGGCTCAGTGGAAAGAGCCCGGGCTTGGGAGTCAGAGGTCATGGGTTCTAATCCCGGCTCCACCACTTGTCAAATGTGTGGTTTTGGGTAAGTCACTTAACTTCTCTGTGCGTCAGTTACCTCATCTGGAAAATGGGGATTAAGACTGTGAGCCCCGTGTGGGACAACCTGATTTTCTTGTAACCAACCCAGTGCTTAGAACAGTGCTTGGCACATAGTAAGTGCTTAACAATTACCAAAATTATTATTACTAAGCACCATGCTCAGCACCATCCCCCCCACCCTACCTCCTTCCCCTCCCCACAGCACTTGCATATATTTGTACAGATTTATTACTCAATTAATTTTACTTGTACTTATTTACTACTGTATTTTGTTAATGATGTGCATATAGCTTTAATTCTATTCGTTCTGACAATTTTGACACCTGTCTACATGTTTTGTTTTGTTATCTGTCTTCCCCTTCTAGACGGTGAGCTCGTTGTTGGGTAGAGACCATCTCTATATGTTGCCGACTCATACTTCCCAAGTGCTTAGTACAGTGCTCTGCGCACAGTAAGCGCTCAATAAATATGAGTGAATGAAAGAATGAATGACAAGTTGATCAGTCTAGATATGGTCTCTGCCCCTCATCGAACTCACAGTTCAAGAAGGAGGAAGAACAGATACTGAATCCCCATTTTATAGACAAGGAAACTGAGGCAAAGAAAAGTGAAATGTCTGGCCCACGGCCACACACCAGGCAAGTGACGGGATAAGTGGCCAGTGAGGTGGTATCACTCGGAAAAGATAGGCAGGGCATAAAAGAAGTGCTCCAAGACAGCTAAAGATTCCCCTTTACCTCCTGCCAGTTGAAAAGGTACCAGGGACATCTTATCAGTGGATCATTACGCGGACTATTCTGGGGAGAATTGTCTACATTTAAACTTTCTCTGGGAACGAGCTTGGTAACTTCAAATCCCTTTCCAACAGGGAAGAGATGGGGGGAGAGATCACTTCTGTCACCCCATGTACTTTTTTATTGAAATGGACTCAGCATGACTTCTCTGTAGCACAATGAAATCTAATTTGGGGACAGATGGATCTGCTCCAGGACAGTGACGATGATTTGATCCATGAAAGCTTATTTCTGCTTCATTTGTGTCATCTATAGTTGAAGAAAGGCTGCATATTTTTTTTTTGGTTAAAAAAGAATCTCAAAACCATAAACAAATACTGACAAGGCAATTTCTATCTCGTTGCTCAAAGGATGCTAAGACACAACTGTTTGGAAGACGCCCCTTTCGAGAAATTCCTCTGCCTTTACTCTTCTCTCTGTGCTGAAATCAGGAGCTATGCATGGCTATACTTCAAAATGACTCAACAATTTAGTTCCTATGGCAAGAATTCAATACATTTCAGTTCACGTGGATGACCAGTTACATTCAAGTCTCCACTAAACCACAATTTCAGTGGAAGCCGGAGGCCAATCAAAAATCCCTCTTCTGTCCCAGAATAATATGCAGTATATTCCAATCTTTCCTAATTCACAACTATCACACTCATCACCGAATTCAAGAGAAATATAAAATATCATAACCGTCTCAGTGATTTCCTTATCTAGTGTGGCGTATCGTCACATTTATCTTCCGGGAACCTGCACTTTAAAATATTACATTCCCCTGTGAAAGAAATATTTCATTTAATGTTTCATTTTCTGTTAGAAGACTATCACAGAATATACTGCAGAGAAGAAAATGAAGAAAAATCAACTTAGATAAAGATGGGAAGTAGTGTGGCCTAGTGAAAAGAGCCTGGGAGTCAGAAGATCTGGGTTCTAATCCTGGCTCCACCACTTTTCTGCTGCATAACCTTGGGCAAGTCACTTCACTTCTGTGTGACTCAGTTTCCTCATCTGTAAAATGAGGATTAATTCATGCTCCCTCATATTGAGCCCCACATTAAACAGGGACCAGGTCTGACCTGATTATCTTGTATCTACCCCGGGGCTCAGTACAGTGCTTAGCACATAGTAAGTGCTTAATAGCTACCATACTGATCATTTTTATTAATAAGAGGAGAGGAGCCAAGGGATTTAAAGGAGCACCTCTGGTTACTGTGTGCAGAGCACTGTAATAAGTGCTGCAAAGAGTACCATAGAACATTGTAACAGACATATTCCCAAATGCTTTTGTCACCTGACTGGACCACCATTAGCATCATTCATTCATTCATTCCTTCAGTTGTATTCCTTGAACGCTTACAGTGTACAAAGCCCTGTACTAAGCTCTTGGGAGAGTACAATACAACAATAAACAGACACATTCCCCCTCCACAACAAGCTTACAATCTAGAGGGGGAGGCAGATATTAACGTAAATAAATAAATTACAGAAATGTACATAAGTGCTGTGGGGTTGGGAAGGGGGATAAAGGGAGCAACTGTGAGTCCACCTTCCCAGATCCCCTTTCTGAACAGGCTTGAAGCCCCCTCCCCTCTCCCTGTCCTCCAACTGTCCTCCAACACATCGCGGACACAGAGGCAAAAGTCTCTAAGCCACCTCCACACGTAACACATGATGCAACATTTCCAGGATGGTGGTCACACCTGCTTACAGCCAACTTCGGACTTGGTGTTGCCATTGAAGTGGGAGGCTCGTAGTCTAGGGAAGCTGGGTGAGGGGAATACTCAGGGTAGGGCCTTACTGCCGGACCGATTGGAAAAACCGAAAACATGCATCGTTATTTTTATCTTGGGGGAGGGATGTTCGAGGAACTTTGGGCTGATAATGCTGTGGGGATCCCGGAAGCAAGTACCCCAAATTAGGCTGTCCGTGTTCAGGGGCTGGCAGGAAGCAGATGGTGGCGGAGGCCAGGTATCTGAGCAGAGATGGGGCGGGCAGAGAGTTTCCTGGCTGCCAGGGACAGTCACCTTCTATGTTGGAGGGGGAATTTTTTTTTCTGCAGGGAAAGGAGATGGAACTGAAAAGCTTTAATGGGAAGGCAGGTCCAGAGCCTTGACAACATCCAGGGATGAGGCTGGAAGGGGCACAGCTCCAAATCTATGCAGAGGGCAGTGACTTTGGATCTTCAGAGGCACCCAGACAGCTGAGTGATGACACCCTTGGCCTAACCATCCACCCACCCACCCTTCTACTTGGGGAGGGGAAGCCATGCTTGGTCTTCCTGTCTCTTTCTTACCACAGTTCCTGTCACCTTATCCCCTTCTACCTCACCTCGCTACTCCCCTATTACATTCCACCCTCGCACTATGCTCCTGTAATGCTAACCTTCTCACTGTACCTCTGTCTCCTCTATCTAACCACTGACCTCTCACCCACATCCTGCTTCTGGCCTGAAACAGTCTCCCTTTTCATATCTGACAATTACTCTCCCCCTATTCAAAACCTTTCTGAAGGTACATCTGCTCCAAGAGGTCTTCCCTGACTAAGCTCTCATTTCCTCTTCTCCCACTCCCTTCTGTTCCGCCTTGACTCTGTCCTTTTATCCACCGCCCATCCCAACCCGACGACACTTATGTACCTAGCTGCAATTTTATTTATTTATATCAATGTCTATCTCCCCCTCTAGATTGTAAGTTCACTGTGGGCAGTTAATGCATCTGTTATATTGTACTCTTCCCAGTGCTTAGTATGGAGCTCTGCACATAGTAAGCGCTCAGTAAATATGATTGATTGACTGACTGATTGACTGACCAAAAGAAATAGGGCTAGTGCACTCACAATTCTGGGCTCTCCAGATCAAGCAGCTGCATTCCCCCACTATGGCCAACATATGACTCAAACACAAATGTCTGATTTTGGAGAGTTGTGGGATGGGAATGTGGGGGATCCTGTTATAGAGGAAACTAAAGGTGGCTGCTATTCATGCCATTGGAATGGGGGAGTCTGAATATGTGCAGTAGCTAGTTTGATGAGCCCTCTGTGAGCACCATCTTGAAGGGCCCTTGTGATGGTCATCTTGGGGAAGCTTGCTCCCTTTTCAAGTGCTGCCTTAAAGCAACGGCCTACTTCGCTTACTTTCATTCATTCAAGCATATTTACTAAGTGCTTGCTGTGTGCAGAGCACTGTATTAACTGCTTGGGAGAGTACCACAATAAATGGACACATGTGAAGCAGCGTGGCTCAGTGGAAAGAGCACGGGCTTGGGAGTCAGAGGTTATGGGCTCTAATCCCGGCTCTGCTGCTTGTCAGCTGTGTGACTTTGGGGAAGTCACTTAACTTCTCTGTGCCTCAGTTACCTCATCTGTAAAATGGGGATTGAGACTGTGAGCCTCATGTGGGGCAACCTGATCATCTTGTATCCCCCTAGCACTTAGAACAGTGCTTTACACATAGTAAGCGCTTAACAAATACCATTACTATTATTAATACTGCTATTATTATTATTCCCTGTCACTATGTCTGAAATTAGCCTTGTGACTGTGTGAGCCAACTGACTATGTGGCCCAGGTCAGTTCAAGCCCAGCATCACAACTTGGACAAGGGCTGGCACTGCATTCGGATACGTCCACTCCTTGGTACCATTCATTCATTCATTCAATCGTATTTATTGAGCGCTTACTGTGTGCAGAGCACTGTACTAAGCACTTGGGAAGTACAAGTTGGCAACATAAAGAGATGGTCCCTACCCAACAGTGGGCTCACAGTCTAGAAGGGGGAGACAGAGAAGGAAACAGAACATATTAACAAAATAAAACAAATAGAATAAATATGTACAAATAAAATAAATAGAGTAATAAATACTTACAAACATATATACATATCTTCTAGACTGTGAGCCCCCTGTTGGGTAGGGACTGTCTCTATATGTTGCCAACTTGTACTTCCCAAGCACTTAGTACAGTGCTCTGCACACAGTAAGTGCTCAATAAGTACGATTGAATGAATGAATATATATGTTTATATATATATTTATATATATGTGCCACTGAGGAGCAGCCCAGGTCTTGTGCCGCTGAGGTGTCAGCGGTCAGGATGGGTGTGACTCAGGGGCTGGTGGGAGGACCAGTAGTCATTTTCAAATATTCAGGAAGGAACAGATGCACGACTACCTATTCTTTTTTCAATGCCCTGTTCCAGACCTTCTTGCCTTCCTTTCACTCCTCTGAACAACCCACCCAAAGCAAGTTTTTGCTTCCTGAGCGATCTCAGCCAAAGTATCATGTGTGCCTCTTTTTTGGATTAACATTATCTTGCCTATTGTCCTCCCATCCTATTCTATCCATGACAAACTCACTATCTGTTCTCTGTACAGAGGGAGAACCACTCTTGTTCAGAATTATCGAGGTTCCTGTGGAGTGGCCGTGGGGGAATCATCAGTCAATCAATCAATCAATCAATCGTATTTATTGAGCGCTTACTATGTGCAGAGCACTGTACTAAGCGCTTGGGAAGTACAAATTGGCATCACATAGAGACAGTCCCTACCCGATAGTGGGCTCACAGTCTATAAGGGGCTCACAGTCTATAAGGGCTCAAATTCCACAGAGAGATGGGGGACATTTGGACTAAGAAGACAGCAAGACCAAGTTGAAAGGATGTGACAGGGAGCACACCATTCATTCATTCATTCATTCAATCGTATTTATTGAGCACTTACTGTGTGCAGAGCACTGTACTAGGCGCTTGGGAAGTACAAGTTGGCATCATATAGAGACGGTCCCTACCCAACAGTGGGCTCACAGTCTATAAGGGGCTCACAGTCTATAAGGGCTCAAATTCCACAGAGAGATGGGGGACATTTGGACTAAGAAGACAGCAAGACCAAGTTGAAAGGATGTGAGACAGAGCTCAAGACCCAGATTTGACAGTAACCTACTGTGTGACCTTGAGCAAGTCACTTCACGTCTCTCGGCCCGGGGTTCCTCAGACAGTCATTCAGTCAATCATATTTATTGAGCACTTTCTGTGTGCAGAGCACTATATCAAGCACTTGGGAGACTACCATATAACAATGTACAGGTGCATTCCCTTCCCACAGCCAGATTACAGTCTAGAAGGGGAGGCAGATATTAGTATAAATGATAAATTACAGATATGTACATAAGTGGTGTGAGGCTGGGAAGGGGGAAGAACAAAAGGAGCAAGTCAGGGTCACACAGAACAGAGTGGGAGAAGAGGAAAGGAGGGCTTAATCCAGAAAAAACTCTTGGAGCAGATGTGCCTTCAATAAAGTTTTGAAGCAAGTAGACTAATTGTCAGGTATGAGGAAGGAAGGCTTTCCAGGACAGAGGCAGGACATGGGCGAGAGTTCAGAAGCAAGATAGATGAGATTGAGGTACAGTGAGAAGGTTAGTATTAGAGGAACGAAGTGCGTGGGCTGGGTTGTAGTTGGAGAGTCGCAAGGTGAGGTAGGAGGGGACAAGGTGATTGAATTCTTTAAAGCCAATGGTGAGGAGTTTCTGTTTGATGCCGAGGTGGATGGGCAACCACTGGAGGTTCTTTGGGAATGGGTAAATTTATAGAAAAATGATGCAGGCAGCAGAGTGAAGTATGGACTGAAGTAGGGAGAGACAGGAGGCAAGAGGTCAGCAAGGAGGCTGATAGAGTAATCAAGGCAGGATGGGAAAAGTGAGTGGATTAAGGTGGCAGCAGTTTGGATGAAGAGGAAAGGGTGGAGTTTAGGGATGTTGTGAAAGTAGAACCAAGATTTAGTGATGGAGTGAATATGAGGGTTGAATGAGTGGGAGGAGTCAAAGATGATGCCAAGGTTAAAGGCTTGTGAGAGAGGAAGAATGGTGGTGCCATCTAGAGTGATGGGAAAATCAGGAAGAAAGTCAGTTTCCTCATCCATTCATTGGCAATATGATAGATTGAGAACACCTTGACAATAGTACTTGTGATATTTGTTAAATGCTTGCTATATGCCAAGCACTATACTACATTCTGGGATTAATCTGTTAATCTGGTCAGAGTTTCTGTCCCACATGGAGATCACAGTCTAAATAGGAGGGGGAACAGCTATTAAATCCCTAGGTACTTTGCATCTGTCTCACACAGCTTAATACATATCATCATTAAGTCCTCTACCATCACCACAACAACCGTTTGGGTTGGGTAGGGAGCTGTGTCCCGATGATGTCACCATAGGAACCTGGCCTCAGTGGTGACTTAACACTTCCTCAGCCCTGACCATTTTCCCTGGGCTTTCCCACAACTCTGAGTGTGTCTGTGTGTTTCCACCTCTCTGGCTTTGTGGTTTTTTTTCTGTCTCTTTTATTTCCAGCCCCGTCCTCTGAGGCCCACAGGAAACCTCCTCTTAGTCAGTGGTTATTTAGTGAGTGATTTTTGTGTGTGTGGAGTAATGTACTCCTCTCTACCTGGAGGCTGCCATGCTCATACACTCTTTGATCCAACACCCTTCACGCCTTTGGACTGTTGATCCTGGGTTCAGGGCTGGCAATCGGTCTTCCTTTCCTTGCTTCATTGCCTCATCAATAACCAGAAGATCAATGAGGAAAAAAAAAGGTGAAAGTGGAGGGATTAAATGAATTTGATATACAGTAATAGTAGGGAAAAAAGGAGGGATAAAAAGGGTCAGCACAGGAAAGAGGACCAATCTACCAAGCCAAAGCTGTCTTCATCTCCAAAATCCTCCTACAAAAGTGGCGTGGCTTAGTGGAAAGAGCAAGGGTTTTGGAATCAGAGGCCGTGGGTTCTAATCCTGGCTCCGCCACTTATCAGTTTTGTGACTTTGGGCAAGTCACTTAACTTCTTTGAGCCTCTTATCTCATCTGTAACATGGGGATTAAGACTGTGAGCCCGATGTGGGACAACCTGATTACCTTATTTCTACCCCAGTGCTTAGAACAGTGCTTGACACATAGTAAGTGCTTCACAAACACTAATATTATTATTATCTCCTTCAGGAAACCTTCTGTGAATAATTCACAACATCCAAGTTGCATCAATCCAACAGCTACCCTTGGAAATTCTGCATTTTATTTTGTTTCTGCAAAGCTTTTATGTGAGTCTGTGTGTGTTCATATACCCATGGAGCGTATATCATGAATTATAAATACCTATACATTTTAATGTAGACAAATTGTGAATATGCAAAGCTTGTATATTTTAATTAGGATTCTTATTTGCATATTCAAAATGTGTTTACTTGTGTACTCATTCTACTATCGCTTAAAGCACTTGATATTCATCACACCCGCAGCCCCATAGCAATTAGGAGCATACTCATAATTTATTTTAACATCTGTCTCCCCCACTAGACTGTAAGCTACTACCTACTCTATTTTATTGTACTCTTCCAAGTGCTTTGGCTCAGTTCTCTGTACACAGTAAGTCCTCAATAAATGATTGATTGACTGACCCATCAGATGTGATGCAGTTCTCTACAAGATCCCATGACTAAACAACACTACACAAAAATAAGTCCCAATTGAGTGTATGGCAACTTCTGTTCATAAATCCACATCTTTATCAGCTTCACTTTAAAAGATTTTGTTTTTCTACAATATTTCATGCTTAGGAGGATAAACCAGCAAAGCAGAAATAAAAGATCATAATGTTATACTCCTGTCAGCTAAGATTTCTTGGTTCCTGGAACTGCAATTTGCAGTAAAACCCTGCTGGAATTTACAAAATTAGTTACAGGATTCTTCTGGAGTGGTAGAATAAATGATTTCAAGACACAATGCAAGTATCTGCAAAAGTTTGAAGTGAAGTTTTACACGTTGCATTCCCTTTTGTTTCCCATTCTCTTTTCACAGTTGTTGCCTTAATAGCCAATATTCACATTCCAAATCTATATCTCTAGTTTTGGCTTCTCATCTGCTCCTTAAACTTGTATTTTCTCCCGCTTTTGTGAAAGCTCAATCTGTTTGACGTGCCAGCATCTTAAAATTAATGTGGCTAATCTTTCTCGATAAACTTCCTCACTTTCCCAACCTGTTGTCAATAACTTTGGTTATTGGCCTCTTGCTCCTTTACTTTCCAGTGTCAATTCAGTGTCTAAATCCTGCCTTTTTTTTCCTCTGTAATATTGGATTAACTTGATGTGTTTTTGCTACCTTATAATCCCCATCTATACTCTCTCAGCACCTCCCAGGAGGAGTATTGGAACGCTGTTCCCACTAATCTCTCTCACTGCAGCCTCTCCTGCAGTCTATATTGCAAGATCAGTTCTTCGGCGCTTCTTAAACGAAACTAAACCTCAAACATCAACTCCAAATTTCTCCATCACCTGGATTTCTCATTTTATCTGCTCTCCTCTGCAATGGTCTCTGCTTTTCCCAGTCAAACCTCCCAAACGTCCCTCACTTGTGACTCCCTGGATTCCGACCTATTTCCCTGGCTCTCATGTCAACCCTTCTTATTTTCATTCAGTACCACTAATGGTATTTTTTAAGGGTATTTGTTAAGTGCTTACTATGAGTCAAACATTGTCCTGTGAGCTGGGATAGATGCAGAATAATCAGGTTGGACACAGTCCCTGTGTTGCATGGGGCTTACAGTCTAAGTAGGAGCGAAAGGAGGTATCCACATTTTAGAGCAAACTGAGGCACAGAAAAATTAAAGGACTTATCCAAGGTCAAACAGTGAAAAATTCAAGGAGCCAGGTATAGAATTCAGGTCCTTCTGACTCCCAGGACTGTGCCATTCAAGTAGGAATCTATTTACATTCAGTTACTCACTTGTGTATAATAATGATGGTATTTGTTAAGCGCTTACTATGTGCAAAGCACTGTTCTAAGCACTGGGGAGGTTATAAGGTGATCAGGTTGTCCCACAGGGGGCTCACAGTCTTAATCCCCATTTTACAGATGAGGTAACTGAGGCACAGAGAAGTTAAGTGACTTGCCCAAAGTCACAAAGCTGACAGTTGGTGCAGCCGGGATCTGAACCCATGACTTCTGACTCCAAAACCCGCGCTCTTTCCACTGAGCCACGCTGCTACTCATTCTCTCACTGTTGACTAGAGTATATTGTTCTTTTGCTATCACATTAAACAGGAAACTCCTAAACAGTAAAGACTACACTTTGACTTCCTTAACATGGTGCCCAAGATCAGTATACTACCAAGATCAGTACACTACCTAACTCCCCTGTTGTCCACAAATACTGGCGGTTCACTCATAATTTGATGTTCCCCAGTGATTAAAATATCCAAGTATTTATACTTATTATTATCATTATTTTTAGTACTGATAATAATGCTACTGGTACATGCCAAGCATTGTTCTAAGTGCTGGGGTCGATACAAGTTAATCAGCTCAGACACAGTCCCCGTCCTACAAGGGGCGCAAACTCTTAATCGCCATTTTATAGATGAGGTAACTGAGACCCAGAGAAGTGAAGTGACTTGCCCAAAGTCGCACAGTCAGGAGTAGAACCCACATCCTTCTGAATCCCAGGCCCATGCCATAATAATAATAATAATAATAATAATAATGGAATCTATTAAGCACTTACTATGTGCAAAGCACCGCTCTAAGCGCTGGGGAGGTTACACGGGGATCAGGTTGTCCCACCTGGGGCTCACAGTCTTAATCCCCATTTTACAGATGAGGGAACTGAGGCATAGAGAAGTTAAGTGACTTGCCCGAAGTCACACTGCTGACAAGTGGCAGAGCCGGGATTTGAAACCATGACCTCCGACTCTAAAGCTCGTGCTCTTTCCACTGAGTGCCATACCCTAGTGCCATACCCACTAGAGCACACTGCTTCACTTGTATTTGAGCAGAAGAGCGGATACAAACAGTCTTACCTATAAATGAAGGGAGCTACCGTGGCTGTGTTGGGGTGACTGTATTGCTGGTGCTGAGGGAGGTGGACAGCAACACTTCCTGTACTCTGTCCACTATTTGCAGCCTCCGAGACAGCAGCACAGGAAGATGGGATCAGAGCCGGGCTGAACTCCTTTCCCTCCAAAGAAGCGTGGCTTCCGGATGCATTTGCCTTCTCTCCAACTTGGGGCTTGGGGGCAGTTTGGGACTGGCTTCCCTTTGTAGTCCTGAACTTTTCCGACTCTTTAGTGGCCCCGCTGCCAGGCGAAAGGCTCTGTTTGGCCGAGGGCACTTTTGATCCGGGTTTGGGAATTCCGCTTGAGGAGGGGATGAAGCTTTCCTTCTTGGCTGTTGAGGTCTTGCTTCCCTTCGGGATCAAGCTGGCGATTTTGGAGGTCTTTTTCATCGAGGTCTCGGGGACGGGTTCCCTCTCTTCCTTGGCCGGTTTCTCAGTGCAAATTTTAGTTTTGTCCCTGTTCTTTTCCTCTTTGTCCTTTGGCTGTATCAAAGACTTTTTATTGCTGAGATTTTTGCTTCCAGCCTTTGGAGGAGTCAATTTAGGCGACGCTTTGGGGCTGCTACCGACGGAGCCCCCACTGTTCAGGCCACTGTTCAAGCTGTCCATTTCACCACACTCCGACAGGCCATCCTCCTCTCGCCCGCCGTAGCTCGGACCGCAGCTTGGGGACGGTGGGGGCTGCAAGGCGGTCCGGGCATTGACGAGCTTGAATTTCTCGAGCATGGATTTCTGCCCGGCCGGGGGAGGCTTGGCCCCTTCTGAAGGAGGCGGCTTGAGCCTGTCGGAGGCCAGAGTGGGAGAGGTGACGGGACTCGGCTGCTTCACTGACAACATGGTGGAGGTGGCACTGTGCTTGACGTTCATGGATTTGCTGCGCCAAGGCTTGCTGGCACTTGGAGAAGGGATGGCAGAGGCCGGCGGCTGCCCGCTGCTGGTAGGATGTTGCATGTGGCCGTTCGCGCCTGACGATGGCGGAGGGCCTTTGGGTGCATCTGCAGAAGGAAAGAAAAATGAAAATGGATAAGCCAATGATTTTGTAATAATAATAATGACAATGGTATTTGTTAAGTGCTTACTATGTATACAGGGGTAGATGCAAGGTAGATACAAGATTGTCCCACGTGAGGCTCACGGTCTTAATCCCCATTTTGCAGATGAGGTAGCTGAGGCACAGAGAAGTTAACTGGCTTGCCCAAGGTCACACAGCAGAGAGGTGCTGGAGCTGGGATTAGGAACTACATCCTTCTAAACCACGCTGCTTCCCTAACAGAGCCTTTCACCTGCTTCTCTGTATGACTAGCATTTTACGTCTTTACTCATTCTGAGTGATCTGGGTGGGTTTCTCTTCTGAACAGAAAGCAAACCGACCTTGCTTATTGCTTATTGTTACGTTTTATTCTCCCAGATGCTTAGTACCATGCATTGCACACAGCAATCGCTCAATACCACTGAATGAATAAATGAATTGTGGGATGATTGCTCTTTTCTTCTGATGGATATGCAACTCCTTATCTCCAATATTATTATTATTATTATTAATCATATTTATTGAGTGCTTACTGAGTGCAAAGCACTTTACTAAGTGCTTGGGAGAGTAAGGTAACGTCAAACACACTCCTTGTCCACAATGAGCTCACAATCTGGAGGGGGAGACAGACATTAATATAAATCAATCAATCAATCAATAAACAAATTAATTACAACATAATCCCTCCATGTATATGTGTGCCTATATATGTATATGGATGGAGATTGCTATTATGTTTGCACTGTGTCTATGCTATGGATATTGAATATAGCATTCTCTTTCAACTGGGATTTGTTGAATTTATGGTTGTCTCAGTATCCATATTTTCTCCAGCTTTCTTAAGACACAAGGCATGCCTCTTGATTTGTAAAAGCAATCACCACATAAGCGAGAGCCTAGATAACTGTATAAAAATATACTACAGAGATGTTTATAGCTATTCTATTTTGCTTCTGCAAAGCTATCCTCCTCTAGCGGTAAGATGTCTCAAAGACAAATTACAAATACTTGTGATTCGGTGAATAACATTTTTTGTTCTTTCATTTGTTCAAGTCAAACGGGAAGTCTGTGAGTGAGTGGAGATCTAAAAGTCACCTGGAAAATCAAATTATAGCCGTAGAGTGGGGGAAAAGACTGACAATTTCAATACAAAGACAGTGGTTTGTAATGTACCAGGAGTTTTGACTGCTCTCTTTTTCTCTCCATATGACTTTTCTAGCTCCCATCACAGGGTATTTGTCTATTAAGATGGACAAATTTTGAATGTCCGCAGAGACCCTGCTTAATGGAGTTGGGGAACTCTGGCCATACATTACCACCCCCCCCAATCTGGTTGTGTGACAGTCCCCTCCATCTTGACCTTACAATAACACCCATACCTGTGTTTAGCTGGGTACTGGTTATCTACACCAACAAAGGGGCAGCATCTCACCATACTTGTTTGCTTCTACTTCTCCCCCTCTCATCTGACTAATGAAACACGAGCATATACTGCAGCAAACACTCACAAATCAATCAATGGTATTTACTGAGCACTTACTCTATCCAGAGCATTATACTGAGTGCGCACTGTCTAGAGGGAGAGATAGACACTACAATAAATTACAGGTCGGAGGGTATCAAGGGAACAGAAAGATACAGCAGACTCAAATGAGAGGGAATAGTTCTCAAGTTGCTTAAATCTAGGAAATGTTTTGTATCTCCTGAACTGGGAATAGCTCTGTGGCAGTCAATCGAACTATCCTCCAGACTCAGGAGGGGGAAGAAGACCCCAGGAGAAAGAAGATTACTAAGTGCTTCTCCTGAAGGGAAGTTTATAATGCCTAATATGGTATTATCTTAGAACTGAGCCAATCGAGGCCCTTGAGGGCAGGGTAAAAAAATAATAATAATAATAATAATGATACTTGTTAAGTGCTTACTATGTGCCAAGCACTGTTCTAAGTACTGGGGTAGATACAAGGAGATCAGGTTGTCCCACGTGGGGCTCACAGTCTTAATGCCTATTTTACAGATGAGGTAAGTGAGGCACAGAGAAGTTGTGACTTGGCCAAAGTCGCACAGCTGATTAGTGGTGGAGCTGGGATTAGAACCCACGACCTCTGACTCCCAAGCCCGGGTTCTTTCCATTTAGCCATGCTGCTTCTCAGGGTAGGTGGAGAAGAAGGTCCGGTGCCATTTTGCTGCTACTGATGCCTGTCTACTTGTTTGGTTTTGTTGTCTGTCTCCCCCTTCTAGACTGTAAGCCCATTGTTGGGCCGAGGTTGTCTCTACCTGTTGACAAATTATACTTTCCAAGTGCTTAGTACAGTACTCTGCACACAGTAAGCACTCAATAAATAAGATTCAATGAATGAATGAATTTTGATCTTAAGTACTTTAATCTCATGGGAGGATGTATTTAGTCTATGTACAAAATGGGACTATGAGATGTAAATTTGAAGAATAGGAGGAGGATTTATGGAATTTTCCTTTCACCAAAAAAGTATTGAAGGTACATTTAAAAATATTCCCAGGTTTCTAGGTGTGTGATGGATCTGTTTGTGAGAGTTCTGTCTTTGCTCTCCAGCTGCTAGAAAAAATCATGTTGGTAAACTATTAGTTTACCTTACTAGGCCCCTAATAATGAGTGACATTTTCCTGTGTTTGAGTTTCTGGTTTAGGATTCTGACTTCTGCCTTATAATATGACTTCTCCTCCTCCTCCTCCTAGCAATAATCATTATTAGTATTAATAATAATAATAGCAATATCAATGCACTAAACACTGGGATAGACACAAGTAATCAGGTCAGACACAGTCCCTATCCTTTAATCCCATTTTACAGATGAGTAAACTGAGGCACAGAGAATTACGGTGATTTGCTGAAAGTCTCACAGCAGGCAAGCAGCAAAATCAGGATTAGAACCCAGGTCCTCTGATTCCACGGCCCATGCTTTTTCCACTCGACCACACTGCCTCCTTTATCTTGGCAATGAAAGGATTACGGCTTCTTAATGGAATACATGTTATGTAATAATTCAATGTCAAACAATAATAATAATTAAGGTATTTGTTAAGCACTTACTGTGTGTACTAAGCATGCTTATCATCACCTCTTATTCTTGATTAAAAGAGAGTTTAGCTAAGAATTAAGGGGTAAGATTACAAGGGTTGACCTTAAAATGAAGGTTACCCCAACTTTATATGGTAAATTGCATGTTCAATGGATATGACCATGCATTTTAGTTCAAAATGGAAAAGAACAGCTCTGCTATTCTTGTAATCAGACATTTCAAAAAGTAAATTCCATTTCTACATTCCCCCAAAAATACAGCCAGCAAAACTTTTGAAGCGGTCAATCATGGCAGTAATGGTTTGCCCATTGAACCTCCCCAACTATTTTTCTAGTTTAGTGAGTTCAGCAAATCCCAAACCATTCATTTCTCCAAGTCATTTCCCTGAATTTCTAAACCCACATATATTTGAAGAGTAAGTTAATCCATGCAGAATTGTAAAACTTTAAAATGGTTTTGGAGAGAAATGAGTGAAGTCAAAATAACTTTTAGATGTTTAAAATTTCCTTCTCCCTTCTCATGGATCAGGAAGACTCCCTTTAAACATTTAAACAACACTGTACTGCACTCTACCAATTGTTTAGTACAGGGCTCTGCAAAAAAATCAATATTCAATAAATATTATTGCTTGATTTTTATTTTAGAGATGAGAGCAGGTGAGGCACTGCTTGCCTACATTTTAGGGATTTTTTGACTGTGGAATAAATTGTTTAGCATTTTTTTTTCTTTTTGCCATCATTTTAGGGACCTCTACTCATGGGGAAATTCTGTTATGGTGATCAGAAAGGAGGGGGCTAATTTCAGCACTATTGGACACCAAAGTGAGCACAGGTGACTGCCAATTAACCAGTTCAAGTTCCATCGGCAGTTTTCATTATCACAGTGGCTGTAAAATGGGTCTTAAATGGACGTATATTCACACCAATGGACTTTGAGTCATGTCATCATATCACTGGCCTGAAAATGGGCTGTGACAATGAGCTTTGTCCATACTTTTTTATCACATTAGCCCATCCTATGCCATGATTTATTTGAATTATAAGAAACCCCCAGATTTCCAGTAAACTAGGCCTATGAGCCAAAGTAGCAGCTGAACACCAGGTGCTGCTCGTAATTTTATGCCCTTTGTTACTATGAATATGTACTCATTGCTGCACAGAAAATTCAACAGTCATTTTACCTGTCCTATTCAACATCATCATCTCCCTCATCACAATCCTCACAGAATTTATTGGGTGAGAACAACGATTGTGGTGTTTCCTGCTGTAAACAATCAATGTGCCTCAGCTCAGTGTGGGAGACGTTGGAACTGAAAGCCTGAATCTCTCAATTACTGAGGAACTGGGACATTATTTATAATAATGTTGCTCTCACCCTCTAGACTGTAAGGTCACTGTCGGCACAGAACGTGTCTACCAATTCTGTTGTAGTGTATTCTCCTAATCACTTATCACAGTTCTCTGAGCATAGTAAGTGCTCAACAAATACCACGATCGATTGAGTCCAGGTTTTCAGCCTCTGTAAATTCACACATCTATGCCCTCCCAAAGCTGCTACCAAATAATAAGAATTATAATGGTACTTGTTAAGCACTTAATATGTGCCAGGCCCTGTTCTAAGCAGCTGGGATAGATACAAGATAATGAGGTTGGACAAAGCCCCTGTCCCACATATATCAATAAAATAATGAAAAGAGAATAAGGGAACAGCAGTTGCTGTTGCTGCCAAGGGTTCCAGAAGCAATCTGTCCCAAGCCTTAAACTGCACCTCTTACTAAACTTGGCCATCTTGATAAGCCCGCTGCTGCTCAGAAGGGGTCAGGAAAAGAGTGTAGATGGTTCTGTGCAAACCCTCACCATTGTTGGCAAAAAAAACCCTAATTGTGAGTTGTAGGGCTACCTCCTTCCCCTAGTCCTGAACAAAAATCCTAAACGACTGGTGGTTCAAGACAGCAATGTCAATCAGCAATAGCCTGGATATCTGAACAGCCATATTTTGGGATGCACCCCACTCCCCTCACAGAAGGAGAGACTAGAAAGTTACCACAAACATCATCTCACTGAACCCCAAACTGCCTCACCAGAAGCTCATGCCGGCTGAACGTTAACCTTGCAGTGCAAAGACATGAAGTAAACCAGAGATAGTGTATAGTACAGCGCTTTGCACACAGTAAGTGCTCAATAAACATGATGGAATGAATGGATGAATAGCTATTATGTCATGGAGTATCAGGATCATAGAGAAGCACCGTGGTTCAGTGGAAACAGCACGGGCTTTGGAGTCAGAAGTCGTGGGTTCAAATCCCAGCTCTGCCAATTGTCAGCTGTGTGACTTTGGGCAAGTCTCTTAGCTTCTCTGTGCCTTAGTTACCTCATCTGTAAAATGGGAATTAAGACTGTGAGCCCCCCATGGGACAACCTGATCACTTTGTAACCTCCACAGTGCCTAGAACAGTGCTTTGCACATAGTAAGCACTTAATAAATGCCATTATTAATTAATTAATAGCCCTACCTCTAAACCATATGGGAGGGTAGTACTGCCCCGTATGGTCTATTTAGTCATAAAACGTACCTGGTTAGGACCACACTACCAACAGCAACTTTATCAACTTACAAAAGACAGACTGTGGGCAGCAAAATGAGTCTGTTATAATGCTGTGTTGGACTCTCCCACTGATTGATTGATTGATACATATATAAAAGGCTCAAGCAGGATGGGCTAGTGGATAGAGCCCCAGGGTTTTAATTCCAGCTCCACCACTTGTGGTGGTGTGTGAAATTGGGCAAGTTACTTAACTTTTATATGTCTCAGTATCCTCTTCTGCAAAATGGAGATTAAGACTGTGAGCCCCATGTAGGACATGGACTGTGTCGAACCATGTATCTACTCCAGCCTTAGTACAGTGCCCGGCACATAGTAAAGGCTTAACAAATGCCATAAAATATAGATAGATAGATAGGTAGATAGATAGATAGATAGACAGGCAACTTCCCCCCCCCCCCCACCCCCGCCATATACATACACGACAGATATACAAAAAAAATTAAAAATGTATTGGTTTAATCCATTTCGAGTCTTCTAATGTCTTTCCCCTTTCTCTGTAATTACGCCTACCTTCTACACGATTCTCAAGTTCCACAGAGTAAATGTGGCCAAGTGGCATATCTCAACAACTCTGAAACGTTCCTTTCCTTAATGGTTTATTTGGTGTGAGCCAATTTCTCACTGATTACAAACCAGAAAGTCTATATCTGGTCTCTAAAGCTGATAGGCTGTTGTTCATTAGTGTTAAATGTTCCTAACGATAATCATGAACATTTCTGACTCTCCAAGCTCATATTATAAAATGGGTGCAATTTGCCATAGAAATAAATCAGCCCTGGGCATAAGAAGCAGATGCTCCCCCAAGTAAACATTTTTAAATGAAGTCGATCTTCATTCTGTATCTAGAAAACACACTTTGAACTCTCAACAAGTTAGCGCATTTGGGGAATAAAAGATAGACAGTGATGAAACATTCAGTCAACACTGTATACAATTTAATCATCATCATCAATGCCATTTGTTGAATATTCACTATGAGCAGAATAATATACTAAGTGCTTGGGAGAGTAGTAATAATAATAATAATAATGATAACAATAATTTTGGTATTTGTTAAGTGCTTACTATGTGAAAGACACTGTACTGAGCGCTGGGATGGATCCAAGCAAATCGGATTGGACTCAATCCCTCTCCCACAGGGGGCTTCACAGTCTTAATTCCCATTTTGCAGATGAGGTAACTGAGGCACAGAGAAGTAAAGTGACTTGCCTAAGGTCACACAGCAGACAAGTGGAGGAGCCAGGATTAGAACCCATGACCTTCTGACTCCCCATCCTGTGCTCTCAACAGAGTTGGCAGATTCATTCCCTGCCCACAATGAGCTTAGGGTCTAGAGGGGTAGAAAGACATTACTAGGGCTGGGGGTTGGTGATTAAAGATCGATGAAGGGGTAAGGGAACAAGGTTATTGAGTTCACTGGAGAGGACATTGAGGAAGATGTGGATTTTTGCATCATGAGAGGGTGTCTAGAGTCCAACAGGGCATGATTCATTCATTTAATCGTATTTATTGAGTGCTTACTGTGTGCAGAGCACTATACTAAGCACTTGGGAAGTACAAGTTGGCAACATATAGAGACGGTTCCTACCCAACAATGGGCCCATAGTCTAGAAGGGGGAGATGGACAACAAAACAAGACATGTAGACGGGTGTCAGAATAAATGGAATTATAGCTATATGTACATCATTAATAAAACAAATATGTACAAGTAAACTAAACAGAGTAATAAATATGTACAAATATATACAAGTGCTGTGGGGAGGAGAAGGAGGTAGGGCCAGGAGGGGGGGGATTGGGTAGCCCATTATGTGGAACCACCTAATGAAAACAATAACTAAAATTGTTTTAGATATATTGTTTTGGGTTATCACTTTAGTTATATGGCTGCAAATCCTTTTGTCACCTGAATTTCCAAGAAAAGTCAGAGGCCTGAATGTGATGTTACTATTTATTGTACAGATTTCATAGTTCCACTCCTTGTGAGCACGGAAAATACCTACCAATCAACAATCAACACTGTTATGGTGTACTCTCCCTAGTGTTTCCTACAGTGCTCAGCACTTAGCACTGAATAAATACCCGTGATCGACTGAACCACACTCCGAAAAATCATATCCCAGACTTCTAAAATAAATTCAATGACATCACCCGGATATCAATCTGGGGGGTGTTGAAATGATCAGATGTTAAATCTTTATGACAGTAAATGAAGCAACATGTTGCGGTTGCTAATCAACGATAGTTTCTAATCCTACCTCTGAAAACCATTATGAATTTACAATCTCAGCTACGGAACTGGAGTCTTTCAGTTAATCTGTCTTTTACACGGCATCTGTCTCCATCTTGTGGTAATTGAAGCACAAGAGTAATTCTCCCAGTGTTTTTAGAGCAGGTTCTCACGTCCAAATGGGGAAACAGACAGTAAGATTCATTTCTTCAGGGACTGGGCTGCTTTCAAATAAAAACAGACTGTTCAGCTTAAGGAAACTTTTGCAGGAAGTAAAGGATGGAATCTGTATAATTGATTGGGTATTCAATTAATTAGTCTGAAATTTCACTGTAGAATATTCTCCCTGCTGTTTAATCAATCAGTCAATCAATCAATCGTATTTATTGAGCGCTTACTGTGTGCAGAGCACTGTACTAATTGCTTGGGAAGTACAAGTTGGCAACGTATAGAGACATTCCCTACGCAACAGTGGGCTCACCCTTGCCTTCTTCCCAAAAAGGGTTCAAACTCTTAGCCCCATTTTACTAGCAGCAAGCTACAAGAAGCAGAGTGACTTAATGGAAAGAGTGCGGGCTTTGGAGTCAGATGATCTGGGTTCTAATCCCGCCTCTGTCGCTTGTCTGCTGTGAGGCCTGGGGTAAGCCACTTAACTTCTCTGTGTCTCAGTTACCTCATCTGTAAAATGTGGATTAAGACTGTGAGCCCCAAGTGGGACAACCTGATTACCTTATATCTACTTCAGTGCATAGAACAGTGTTTGGCACATAGTTAGCACTTAACAAATAATGTAATTATTACTATTATTATTGTTCCTGCTCCTATTATTTGTATATCTGTCTTCCTTTTTAGATGTCATCCCTCTTGGTGACTTTATCAACACCCCTGTCTTTTATATTATCTTGATATTTTTATTGTTTCATCCACCAATTCCTAATCTCCAGATTATGAGCCCCGGGGCTAGAGACTGTATAATTTTTCACAGTGCTTAGTACATTGCTCTGCACACAATAGGTGTCTATTAAATGATTTTACTACTACAACTGAATTGTAGCTCCTGTAGGAAGGGAAAGTGTGCTTTGATTCTGCTGTACTTTTCCATCTGCTTTGTACAGCACTTTGCACTCAGTGTCTGCTCAGTAAAAACCTTGCTACACTGCTACTACAACCCAGCCTACACACATTGCTCCTCTACTGTCAACCTAATCACTGAACCTAGATCATCACTGAACCTAGATCTATCTCATCTATCTCTCCGCCAACCTCTCACCATTGTCCTGCCTCTGTCCTGGAATGTACTCCCTCTTTATATCCGACAATTACTCTCCCCTCCTTCAAAGACTTATTGAAGGCACACCTCCTCCAAGAGGCCTTCCCTAAGTCCTCTTTTCCTCTTCTCCCACTCTGTTATGCATTGCCTTGACTGTAAAATGTGGATTAAGACTGTGAGCCCCAAGTGGGACATCATTTTCATCCCTTTCATCATTCCCCTTTCCAGTTCCACAACACTTACATACATAGCTGTAATTTTATTTATGCATTTATTTATATTAATGTCTGTCTCCCCCTCTAGACTGAAAGCTCACTGTGGGCAGGGAATGTGTCTTTACATTGCTATACTGTACTTTCCCAAGTGCTAAGTATAGAGTTCTGCAAACAGTTAGCACTCAATAAATGTGATTGACTGACTGATGACAGACTTTCTAGTTGGCTGCTAAAATCAATGTAGGAAACTTATTCATTGTTCTATGAAAGATTGTACTAGAGAAGCAGTGTGGCTTAATGGATAGAGCATGGGCTTGGGAGTCTGAAGGACCTGAGTTCTAATCAGGCTCTGCCACATGTCTGCTGTGTGACTTGTGGCCAGTCACTTTGCTTCTCTGGGCCTCAGTTACTTCATCTGTAAAACGGGGACTTACATTGTGAGCCCCTTGTGGGACAGAGACTATGTCCAGCCTGACCAACATATCTATGGCTTAGAATGGTGCTTGGCACATAGTAAGCACTTAAGAAGTACCATTGTATTGGCTACCCATGAGTTCATGGCCACGGTTTTCCTCTCCAGAAATGCCCCCTGCCATCATGGCACCCAACATATGTCCTGACATCCTCCCAGTGGAGCGGAGGTTATGTATATCAGGGAGCAGGGCAAAACTCTTCACTCTCAGAACTGGACCAGTTTGGGGTCTGTGACCTCAGACACTCTCCCAGGACTTGACTATCCACTTAGCACCTCAGAATAGAGTGGGGTTGCTGTATTGTATTCTCCCAAGTGCTTAGTATAGTGTTCTGCACACAGTAAGCGCTGAATGAATACAATTGACTGAATGAATGAAACAGGGAGCAGAGCTACTACAAATATTTGAAATTTTGGAATATGCTGTGACTAGGGTCAGCGGATGAGCGAGGGGAGAACAGGGTAGATTTACAGGCAATCTTAGACTTAGGACATTTTGAAAGAGGAATTCCCTGATCGACATCAATTGTCTGTTCTCTAATATTTAGCCAGTCAGAGGGACAGATGGTGGTTCGGGGACAATCTGTATTTTGTGCTGGTTTTAGTTTGGGCAAAATTGTGGGGGTTGAAGTTAAAGACCTCTTCATTCCTGGGCGATAATAATTATAATGAAAATAATAATAATTGTGGTAGTAGTTAAGCACTTACTGTGTGCCAAACACTGTGCTAAGCATGGGGTAGAAGCGACATAATCCGGTCCCACGTGGAGCTAAGTAGGAGGGAGCACAGGTTTTGAATCCCCATTTCGCAGAACTGAAGCCCAGAGAAGTGAAGTGACTTGCCCAAGGTCACACAGCAGGTAAGTGGCAGAGCCGAAATTAGAACCCATGTCCTCTGAATCCCTGGCCCGTGCTCTTTCCATTGGTCTTATACACTTGGCACTCCTACAATCAAAAGCTGCCCACACATTCATTAAAGTTTAAACCCTAAGGACTAATTATGCCACTCCTCCAATTCCTTGACCCTCTCCAATCTGGCTTCCATCCCCTTAACTCCACAGAAACTGTCCTCTCAAAGGTCACCAATGATCTTCTTTCCAAATCCAATGGCCTCTACTCCATCCTAATCCTCCTTGACCTCTCAGCTGCCTTCGACACTGTAGACCACCCTTTTCTCCTGGAAATGTTATCCAACCTTGACTTCACTGACTCTGGTCTCTCTTGGTTCTCCTCTTACCTCTCTGTATATATGTATATATGTTTGTACATATTTATTCTTCTATTTATTTAGTTATTCATTTTACTTGTAAAGGCCTTCCCGGACTGAGCCCCTTCCTTCCTCTCCCCCTCGTCCCCCTCTCCATCTCCCCCATCTTACCTCCTTCCCTTCCCCACAGCACCTGTATATATGTTTGTACATATTTATTACTCTATTTATTTATTTTACTTGTACATATCTATTCTATTTATTTTATTTTGTTAGTATGTTTGGTTTTGTTCTCCGTCTCCCCGCTTTAGACTGTGAGCCCACTGTTGGGTAGGGACTGTCTCTATATGTTCCCAACTTGTACTTCCCAAGTGCTTAGTACAGTGCTCTGCACACAGTAAGCACTCAATAAATACAACTGATTGATTGATTGATTGGTCATTCATTCTCAGTCTTCTTCACGGGCTCCTCCTCTGCCTTCCACCCCGCAACTTTTGGGGTCCCTCAAGGTTCAGTTCTGGGTCTCCTCCAATTCTCCATCTACACTTCCTTGGAGAACTCATTCACTCCCATGGCTTCAACTACAACCTCTATGTGGACGATAACCAAATCT
The DNA here is from genome assembly GCF_015852505.1 of Tachyglossus aculeatus. Lineage (NCBI taxonomy): Eukaryota > Metazoa > Chordata > Mammalia > Monotremata > Tachyglossidae > Tachyglossus > Tachyglossus aculeatus. The sequence goes on along the minus strand of NC_052079.1, from coordinate 27,259,869 downwards.
ACATCTCCAGCCCGAATTTCTCTCCCTCTCTCCAGTCTCACATTTTCTCCTGCCTTCAAGACATCTCTACTTGGATGTCCTCCCACCACCTCAAATTTAACATGTCCAAAATAGAATTCCTTATCTTCCCACCCAAACTCAGTCCTCCCCCTGACTTTGGCATCCCTTTAGACGACACCACCATCCTTCCTGTCTCACAAGCCCGTAACCTTGGAGTTATCCTTGACTCCTCTCTTTCATTCATCTGTCCGTTCCACCTTCACATCACTAAAATCTCCTCTTTCCTCTTCATCCATACTGCTACCACGTTAATACAATCATTCATCCTATCCCGCCTGGATCACTGCATCAGCCTCCTTGCTGACATCCCAGCCTCCTGTCTCTCCCCGCTCCAGTCCATACTTCATTCTGTTGCCCTGATCATTTTTCTACAAAAACCTTCAGGGCCTGTCACCCCACTCCTAAAAAACTCCAGTGGTTGCCCACCCACCTCTGAATCAAACAAAAACTCTTCACCATTGGCTTTAAAGCGCTGCCTCACCTTGCCCCCTCCTACCTCACCACTCCTTCTACAACCCAGTCCATACACTTCACACCTTGTCACTGTGCCTCGATTTCACCTATCTCTCCACGGACACCTGGCAGACATCCTGTCTCTGGCATGGAATGTCCTCCCTCCTCAAATCTGACAATTACTCGCCCCCATTTCAAAGCCTTATTGAAGGCACATCTTCCAAGAGGCCTTCCCGGTCTAAGCCCCCGGTTTCCTCTTCTTCCACTCCCCTCTGCATCACCCTGACTTGTTCCCTTTGTTTTGCCCCCCTCCCAGCACTTATGTACATGTCTTAAATTAGTTATTTGTATTGATATCTGTCTCCCTCTTTGTAATGATAAAAATAATAATAATAATCGCATTTGTTAAGTGCTTACTATGTGCAAAGCACTGTTCTGAGCGCTTGGGAGAATACAATATGATCAGGTTGTCCCATGTGGGGCTCACATTCTTAATCCCCATTTTCCAGATGAGGTAACTGAGGCCCAGAGAAGTGAAGTGACTTGCCCAAAGTCACACAGCTGACAATTGGCAGAGCCGGGATTTGAACCCATGATCTCTGACTCCCAAGCCCGGGCTCTTTCCATTGAGCCACGCTGCTTCTCTGTTGTAGACTGTAAATTGTAGACTGTAAGCACATTGTGGGCAGGGAATATGTCTGTCTATTTTTGTACTTTACTCTCGCAAGCACTTAATACTGTGCTCTGCACACAGTAAGTGCTCAATAAATATGACTGAATGAATAATTTCAAACCAATACCTGATTTTAGACTGTGAGCCCACTGTTGGGTAGGGACTGTCTCTATGTGTTGCCAATTTGTACTTCCCAAGCACTTAGAACAGTGCTCTGCACATAGTAAGCGCTCAATAAATACGATTGATGATGATGATGATGATCCCAGGACGCATCTCCTCCCACATGTTAACAGCTGAGCTCTTAACAGGTCCACAGTAGGTTTATGGCTTGCTAATCCTACAACAAATAACAGGCTTGCAGGAAACCTTTGCTAGTCATTTTTTTCCGATTAAAGCATTGCTTTACAGCCTTTTCTATGGTACTTGTGCAGCCCCTATTACATGCCAGGAACTGTACTAAACACTGGTGTAGAGGATACAGTCCGTCCTATGTGAGGCTCAGACTCTTAGCCCCATTTTACAGATGAGGGAACTGAGGTACAAAGAAGTGAAGTGACTTGCCCACGGTCATACAGAAGACAAGAAGTGGAGCTGGAATTAGAACCCAGGGCCTTCTGACACCCAGGACCAGTCTCTATCCACTAGGCCATACTGCTTCTAGCTTGGAGAAGCAGCATGGCTCAGTGGCAAGAGCCCGGGCTTTGGAGTCAGAGGTCATGGGTTCAAATCCCGGCTCTGCCAATTGTCGGCTGTGTGACTTTGGGCAAGTCACTTTACTTCTCTGGGCCTCAGTTCCCTCATCTGTAAAATGGGATGAAGACTGTGAGCCCCCCGGGGGACAATCTGATCACCTTGTAACCTCCCAGCGCTTAGAACAGTGCTTTGCACGTAGTAAGCGCTTAATAAATGCCATTATTATTATTATTATTTCTCCTGATTGATTGCCAAGGGTAGGATATGATTGGTGAGCAAATCTGCCTGTCGACAACTCACCACAATGTGATAGTGGGACTATCGAGATCCCTCTTCTAGTGAGGCAATGCGTTTTGATCTTGAATGGGAGACGGCGGGTACAGTGAGCATTGAGCACTCACTGTATCTTGTAGAATTTGCCAGCATAAGTGCTTAGTACAGTGCTTTTCACCCAGTAAGCACTCTAAAAATACCATCAACAGACTGACCATCTTGTTTGGCAAATTTCTCAACTGTAGAATAATAATAATGATGATGGCATTTGTTAAGTGCTTACTATATGTGAAGCACTGTTCTAAGTGCTTGGGGGGAAACAAGGTGATCAGGTTGTCCCACGTGGGGCTCACAGTCTTAATCCCCATTTTACAGATGAGGTAACTGAGGCCCAGAGAAGTTAAGTGACTTGCCCAAGGTCAGGTATAATGAGGATTCAATACTTGTTCTCCTTCCTACCTTGATGGTTAGCCCCATGTGGGACAAGGACTATATCTGCCTGGTTAACGTTTACCTGCCCAATGCTTGGAACAGTGCTTAACACATAGTAAGCACACAGATCCATATCTTTAAGGTCAATATAGCTTAGGTGAAGCATACCATCTTTTTGTCTCAAGCTTTTAGGGGTCTATGCTATTTCCATAATCAATAATACAGAAGAAATGCTATACCGTACCATACAGAGTGAATAGAGAAGCAGCATGGGTTAGTGGAAAGAACCCAGGCTTGGGAGTCAGAGGTCGTGAGTTCTAATCCCGCTCTGCCACTTGTCTGCTATGTGACCTTGGGCAAGTCACTTAACTTCTCTGTGCCTCAATTAGCTCATCTGTAAAATGGGGATTAAGACTGTGAGCCCCATGTGGGACAACCAGATTACCTTGTACCTACCCCAGCGCTTAGAGCAGTGCTTGGCACATAGTAAGCGCTTAACAAATACCATCATCATTATTATTATTATTACTTTGGGAAACAGTGTGGCCTAGGGGAAAGAACATCTGTTTGGGAGACAGAGGACGTGGGTTCTAAACCCAGCTCTGCCACTTGCCTACTACGTGACCTAGCTTCTCTGTGCCTCAGTTTTCTCTACTGTAAAATGGGGATGAAATACCTGTTCTTTCTCCTACCTAGACCGTGAGAGCCATATGGGACAGGGACTATGTCCAATCTGATTATTTGTATCTGCCCTAGTGCTTAGAATACTTCTTACTATGTGTCAAGTGCTTACTCTGTGTTAAGTGCTTACTGAACAAATGTCGCTATTATTATTCTTATTGTAGACAGTTGAAGCACATGTGGAAAATTACAGTCATGTATTTGCATGCACCTAAAGGCAAATGTTCAGAAAAATATTTTAAAACATATATGTAACTTTCCGACATTTTCCAAGGAACATACATTGTACATTTGCTGTTCAAATAGAAACTGATGATTTAACTGCTTTAACAAATATTTCAAATTGTTGCATTTCAAATGCAATTTAATGAGGCAGGTGGGTACAAGAATAAAATGCTGCTGCTGCTACATACACTACAGCTCTATATAAGAAAGTACATAGCATATTGAGCTGGGCTGGAAACTGACAGCATCTTTCTCATTTTCTTAAAGGAGAAAAGGGATTTAAAGAGGAATCATATTTTCAGGGGGGAGGTCAGAGAATATGAGAGACTGTAAAGTTGATTTTACAGCTCGAACGGTGGATAAGCAATTCCCAAAGGCAATATTTTGCATTCAATTCTATAAAATGAAACGGTTATGTGAAGCCATCACTGTTGCAATGCAACTGTTCAATGCTTTACCTTTCTCATTTCCATTTGCATAATGCGGAGGCTTGTTTTTGTCGATGCTATTAAAGCTTTGACTTCTCCGATTTAAATTAGAGGCTCCTTGAATCTTACTCCCGCTGCCTGCAGCTGGCACCCGTGAAGGTCCTGGAAGCCTAGAATAGGAAAATGGACTTTAGGTTATTTTTCATTACTAAGAGATATTAAGCAGAGCATTCTGATCTGAAAATACGATGAAGCCAGTAGTTGTTAAAACATGACACAATTCAGATCTCATGGCCTCAAAGAGAAGAAAAGAACTAAGTACCCCAATACAGAGGTAAAATGGCTAAAGCAAAGCAATACAAATATTCGCTGCATCAACTTTTCATTGAACCATGTTTTTCTTTGATTTTATTTTCCTTTTAATAGACTAATTTGTTTTATTACAATAGCATATTTACATTTAAAGACATAATGTTCTTTGTGGGCCAGGAATGGGTCTACCAACTCAGTTGTACTGTCCCATGCACTTAATACAGTTTCTGCACATAGTTACTGCTCAATAAATGCCATTGATTGATTGATTGATATAAAATAGCAAACACTAAAGAAATTATCAGGGAAATTATAATCGCTGCACAATAAAACTTTATAATAATAATAATAGTCATTATTATTTGTAAAGTGCTTCCTATGTGCCAAGCACTGTTCTAAGCACTGGATTGGATACAAGGTGGCTCAGTGGAAAAGAGCCTGGGCTTTGGAGTCAGAGGTCATGGGTTCAAATCCCGAATCCGCCACTTGTCAGCTGTGTGACTTTGGGCAAGTCACTTAAGTTCTCTGGGCCTCAGTGACCTCATCTGTAAAATGGGGATTAAGACTGTGTGCCCCCCCTGGGACAACCTGATCACCTTGTAACCTCCCCAGTGCTTAGAACAGTGCTTTGCACATAGTAAGCGCTTAAGAAATGCCATCATTATTATTATTATTATTAAGGTAATCAGGTTGTCCCACATGGGGCTCACAGTCTTAATCCCCATTTTACAGAAGAGGTAACTGAGACACAGAGAAGTGAAGCAACTTGCCCAAGATCACACAGCAGAAAAGGGGCAGAGCAGGATTAGAACCCCGTCCTCTGACTCCCAAGTCCTTTTTGCTCTTGGCACTAGGTCACGCTGCTTCTCTATGGATTAAAATGATAGAGTAGACCACTCACAATTTTAGCTAACTTCCACATCGAAAATCTAAACAATAAATTGCTTGAAAAGCTGGTCAAGTGTGTATTGGTCAGAGTGCATTTGTCATTGTCATGTAACCAATATATATGTATATATATATATATATATCAGACCATCATGATTAAATCCACATTCTAGCAGAATTTGTTAGGTTCCCTGATTTATTGTAAGGCTATAAAACCTGGTAAAGAATGATAATATTATATAATCAGTTTCATGAGAAGCAGCATGGCCTAGTGGAGTCAGGCGACCTGGGTTCTAATCCCGGCTCTGCCGATGGCTTGCTGTGTGACCCTGGCAAATCACTTAACTTATCTGGGCCTCAGTTTCCTCTACTGTAGAGATTCAATATCTACTCTTCCTCCAACTTAGACTGTGAGCCCCATGTGGGACAGGGGATTTGTCCAACTTGATTAACTTGTATCTATCCCAGTGCTTAGAACAGTGCTTGACTCATTGTAAGCACTTAGCAAATGCTATAATATTAATATTACTCATCCCTTGTTATTACTCATCCCTTGTTTCAGTGTGTGCTTCCAGCATCTGAAAGCTATTGAAAACAATTTGCACTGGTATCAAAAAATCTGGAACATAAATGTTAGAGTTCTCTACATCTGAAGACTGATTTGCATCTTTATGGCTCTCCACAAATCACTGCAAAACTAAAATCAATTAATTAATGGACTGTATTGAGCACTTATTCTGTACAGAGTACTGTGCCAAGTACTTGGGAGATTACAATAGAGTTAGTAGACATGATCCTTGCCCTCGCCCACATGGTCTTTATCAATGCTCAATGTACAATCCCAAGAATAAAATCCTCAACTCTCCAAAGTATTTTTCCAACATCACTTCACTGCTTTTTATTGACAGGAATGTTCAAAGCATTTAAGAATGTCAGGCAGTTTCCTAACCATCAAGCTTCTTACACAATGAATGCACACCTGAATAAATGAAATAATTGCAGCCGGGAAGAAGACTGAAATCTTTGACTTGGTAAAAACAATTCACTATTTCAGGAGGTTTAACCTGCACCAATTTTTGACCATTTTAATGACAAACAAATTTTCATTGTATAGTTCAGAGATTTATTCCATAAATTTATTCATAACTTATTCCAGCCAATCTTTCTCAGTCTTTCCAGTGAATTCCAGTGAAACCACAGTGGATTTGACACAATTTTGCATCTGATTGTGTTCGAAACTATTGTGACCCCTGAGGGTTAGTGATCTATTGCCTGAACATCACTCTAAAAGAAAGTTATAAATCCATTTGCTCGTTCTCATTACATTAACTTGGCAGTCTGAACTCTGAGGCCACTCATCAAAAGCAATGAAAAGCAATGAAAGCAGTGAAGAAATGAGTGTATGATTTATTAAAACAAAGCACTTAAGCAATTATTTTGCATGCATTCATCACAGAATGGGCAGTAAAAGTGCATTATACAAGATAGGTCACTGCTCAACACTCTCTTCAATTGAATTCCTTGTCTGTAATTGTTAATTGAATTTCATTTCCAATTGCTCTTTGGGGAATTACTTTAACAAAGTAGGAAAATTCATAAACTTGCCAAAGGATGCAAGGAAAAAGTCACATCCCCCTGAACTGACCTCAACAACACTCTCCTTGAGTTATAAATTTAGCCAATGCTTTCGTTGACTATTTTGATATGTGGATGTGTTGAATAATGAATCCTTTGAGGTTTGGTTTTTTTTAGGTGTGGCCTACCAACCAGCCCAGGAGCAAAGCAAATGTGCTTTCTTATTACTATATTGTTCAAATTCCTCACTGCACACTCAGCTATTTGGTATATTGCCTTTTGAATCTCTATGATTTACACAATTTTGATACCTCATGCTGAATGGAGAACAGCAGAGTAATTGATTGAAGTCATGGGCAACTTCAAATATAGGAGGAAATTTACACTTTCACCATCTCTATGGCTTTTTTTATTGTTCCTAATAATCATTCAGACTCATATTGACTTGTTAGGGGTGGACACAGAGAAGAGAGAATTTGTGCACCCCCTGTCAAAAATGCTGAGTCCTGCCTTGGATCCCATTGTTGACCCTTGTCTGGGACATATCTGGAGAAGAAATCACAATCTTTCTTCAGGTATTCATGTTTTGTGGATGGAGAAATACATTTGCAAGTGAGAACTGGAACCCAGATCTTTACAGGTAGAAGGTGAATCAATAAAACTCCCATTGAGATACTTAAATAGTGAATTAGGAGAATCCCCAAAGCAGCTGAGTGTACAAACTTGGAACAGCTAGACAAAGTTTGTCATGGAAGAGTGCAGCGATTCATCCTGTTCACTCAGAATTACTACACTCAGGGAAGCAGTGTGGCTCAGTGGAAAGACCCTGGGCTTGGGAGTCAGAGGTCACGGGTTCTAATCACAGCTCCGCCACAAGTCTGCTGTGTGACCTTGGGCAAGTCACTTCACTTCTCTGAGCCTCAGTGACCACATCTGTAAAATGGGGATGAAGACTGTGAGCCCCAGGTGGGACAACCTAATCACCTTGTATCCCCCCCAGTGCTTAGAACAGTGCTTTGCACATAGTAAGCACTTAAATGCCATCATTGTGGGAAGCAGTGTGGTTCAGTGGAAAGAGCACAGCTTTTGGAGTCAGAGGTCATGGGTTCAAATCCCTGCTCTACCACTTGTCAGCTGTGTGACTTCGGGCAAGTCACTTAACTTCTCTGTGCCTCAGTTACCTCATCTGTAAAATGGGGATTAAAACTGTGAGCCCCATGTGGGATAACCTGATCACCTTGTAACCTCCCCAGCACTTAGAACAGTGCTTTGCACATACTAAGTGCTTAATAAATGCCATCATTTTTATTATTATTATTACTACACATTATTGAATGCTTCCTTAGGGTCACAAAACAAGACACCATTAGGTATTCACTTAAATTTCACTAACAAGGAATAAATTAGAGATATTAACTGACCTAGTAGTCTTTTTTTGACTGGTTGAAATCCCACTGTGATTAGACTGAGTTGCATATCTGGCTGTCAGACTGTATGAGGAGAAAGAGAAACATTGAATTAAAGATAATCTTTGGACATGCGTAGAAGACAATACTTATTAGAAAAAAAATGGGTTAATGTAATCTGAGAATATGTAAAAACAAATTAATTTGAAAGTTATGAGTAAATGCAATGTACACATTATGGCTATGAAATACTACAGGGGGTTAGGGTTAGCTGTACTTACATTCAAATGGTCTTAGATTCTATTGCATGGACAGCAGGAATGTTAACCTTTGAGCACTAATTACTTGCCCTGTTCTGCTGATAATAATTAAGAGGAAAAGTATAGCTACCTCACAAAGTGTTTATGTCTTGTGGTTTCAGGATTGAAGCTGATTGAAACTCCCAACCTTCAGCAGTTCCAAAATCTCATTTCAGTGGTAGGACTAGCTCACTATCTTGCTAATTCTCCTGTTGAACAAAATGCTTTTCTACTATAGAAGAGGAAAGAAAAATCACCTGCTGCCCAACCAGTCTCATCAACCATCTAATTAGTTTTTATTTAATGCCTCTGGTTGGCACCATATCACAACTACGCTTCAGCATCAAAAATTTGATTTCATCCCACATTTGATTTGCCACACTGAGTGTGGGAAGAAGTTATAGGAAGAGATATTGACTAGGTCTTTGGGAAGCAGGAATCCAGGTATTGATTAAAAATAATTTTGAAGGGAGACATGGGGAAAGTTCCCACAGAATTGTGTCAGAACAGAAAAAAAGTATAACCCATTTAAGAGGATTCTGTAGAGTGAGCCAGAGAAAATCCTGGGGGGGTGGGGGAGATCTTATTTCTAGCTACAGACAACCATCCTATAAAAGAGGAAATAGAAGAATAGAAGAACACCAATCGACAAAGGGGAAATTATAATAGGTAGCAAATATTGTTCCCTGGATATTCAGAAGAGACTCCAATCAGAGAAAAAACCAGCAGGAGATTTTGAAAGTGCATATAAATCAAAGAAAAAGCTGGATTTTTAGGCTTTGGGATTAGCTAGTCCAAGCTTCATTCAGTCCTTGTGCTAAGAGGCAGAAGTAGGAATCTCATTCCGACCTGCTGGTTATGACCCTTGATAAAAGCTACTGAAGAGGACTGACTGATCAGAGAAAGACCCAGAGGAAAGGGTGAACCCTGGGATCTACAGCATAGAGATTGGAAAGTTTATGGCTAGGTGGTTCTACTCTAGAGTTCTTTTTAAGTTGTTGCCATGACCAAACTTTGCATGAACCGTGCACTGTTTATAAAACATATTAAAGCCAATAGATCTCTCCTCCCCTACAGTGTGCCCTTTTGCTTAGACTGTGAACCCCATGTGGGACAGGGACTGTGTCCCACCTTATTATCTTATATCTACCCTGGTGCTCAATACAGAACTTGGCATATAGTAAGTGCTTAAGTGCCACTAAAACAACAACAACAACAAAACCACTGTAGTCTAATCTGAGGTGCTTTGTTTTTAAAGAAAAAGAAAGAAAATTACAGAGATGTCACACTATGGAGACTATCCAGGGAGAGAGGAGAATCTCCAAATTCCCTCCTAGCTTAACAGTGTGACTTTGGGGGAATAAATTGAAATCAAAAGTGTGGCGACAGTGGGAGGGGTAAATCTGGGGAATCATGGGAGAAAAGCAAAGGGAATAATTCGGAGGGTTCTCCGGCAAATGAGGAGTCTGAGAAGTTTGGGAGCTCTGACACCTAAGAGAAGCGTTGGATGAATGAAAACCTTTCTTACTGAGACAATTTACATCCCAAGAGTAGATCTGGAAGTATTTTCTTTGATTCTAAATGTAACCATATACACACATACAACAGTCTGGAATCCTTGGAAAATATTCCCTCTTCTTTTTTTCTATTCTGCAGCTTCTGTCTGCAGGTGCTCGGTCCCAGTAAAATTTGGAAGTCTTTGGCATCCAAGTCTTTGGATGCACAACCAGCTCATTTTTTCATTAATCTTGGGCAAGTTACTTACTGCCCAGCCTCCATTTCCCTCTTAGAAAAGGGACAATGAGGAGGGAGAGTTGAAGGAAACCTGATAGAACGCTTAATAAATATTTGTCTCAGAAATCAAATAAATTCATCTAACTTCAATGGTGACTAAATGGCTAAAGAAAACACCCTCTTACAGATACACACTTTGGTTTCCCTCCCACAGACTACACAATTATCCTCTAGCAACCATGACAGCAGGAAAACATTTTTGATCACAACAAAGATAGCATCGCCCTCTGAGTTTCCTATCTTTAGACTTTAGTTATCTGCTGTTCTTAGGACACTGTAGTCAAAACAGTATGGACAGAAAGCACCAAGGCAACCAATGTGGATTAACATTGTCTGGAGTAGAGTAGCCCATGGAAGGCAATTTCCTAAAATGGACAGACTTGAATGTGAACACAATGAAGAAAGTTAAATGTCTTTGGTTGCCGATTTGGTGAAAGCTGGATTGATGTATAGCATGTACTTTCTTCTAGCAAGAGGGAAGAGGGCAGAAGAGAATGATTAACTGAGACCCAGTGGCAAATAAAATAGTCTGCTCACTCTCCTGGCTAGACTGAAATGTAATAGAAATCGATTTTTAGCTTAGAGCAGAAAAGTGGGAGGGAGGAAGCCCCTTAGGATGTGTTCAGTACATAAAACAAAAGATGGAGCTCATCTGAAGCTGGGTACCCAGCAGGAGCCAGTCTGACAGAAATTTATAACCGAGCTTTAATATAAACCCATGTGTTGATTTCTAGTGGTCCCTGCTATTATTGTGGACAAAGAAGCCCTTTCCTGAAAATGGGAAATGCCAGTATTATCTATCCTGATGCACTCTGGAAATCACCCTGAAAGTTTTAATTCTGAAAATGCCAGGCACAGAACTGGTACTACGCAGCACATTTAAGAATACTTCAAGCTGTGTTGAGGGCGATATTACTGATCAGGAGAATACAAACATTTTCATTCTGGCAGGACTGCCTATACATGACATTCAGCCACTCCCTCTAGCTTAGGTGGGGAACATGCCTACCAATGCTGTTGTACTTTTTGAAGCGCTTAGTGCAGTGCTCTGTACACAGTAAGTTCTCAACAAATACCATAGATTGATTGATTCAGCCACCACCCAAGATATATAGCTCAGTCATGCTTATTGTTAGTAGATACTTTCACATCTTTTCTAGAGTACTTATCTTTCTGAAGCATTCAAAGAACTTTCTTAAACTGTTCAACTTAAACAGTTCCCTTAATAATGTCTTCTTCACTTATAACCATTTAATACATTTTACCTCCCTCTCAAACTCTCTTCAAAATGGAGAGATTAACTATTCAAAATGTGAAGATGAAAAAGAAAGAGGAAAAAGCACAAAGAAGGATTTTAAGCTGAAGCTGGCTAAAACCCTCCCATATAATTTGTATTTTTCATATAATTGATAGTACAACTCTTGAATTTCTAAAAAAAGTAATTTCAAAGAATCTAAGCTACTTCATTTCTAGCACTAGATTTTAGAGTGAACATTACCATCTCCTTAAAATTGTGTTCTTCTCTCCCTATGATATAGCAGATGTTTGTATGTTGCTGTATATATGTTGTATGTTGCCCTTTTGCCCTCCCTGCCACATAGATGTTTATATGTCATTGTGTATTTTTGTAAGTATGTTGTCAGATTTTCTCACCTGTTTCCCTTGGTGAAGCCGTACTGAGATGAGCACTGTTTCAATCCGGATGAATCTGACTGTGATGGGGATCTGGGCTTGTCATTTGATGTTGAGTGTGGTTCCTAGCACTGCTCTAAACCTCCTCAATTAGCTAATAATAATAATTATAATAACTTTGGTATTTGTAAAGCACTTACTATATGCCAAGCACTGTTCTAAGTGTTGGGGTGGATACAAGCAAATCAGGTTGGACACGGTCCCTGTTCCACACGGGGCTCAGTCTCAATCCCCATTTTACAAATGAGGTAACTAAGTCACAGAGAAGTGAAGCGACTTGCCCAAGATCACTCAGCAGACAAGTGCCGGAGCCAGGATTAGAACCCATGCTCTATCCACTGCATGTCTTCTTGGTAGGTTCTGGTCTCCCAGATAGATAGAAGTTGTAATATTCCAGCAGCTTTTAGGCCTTGATGCAGAGTGGTCAATTCATTCCATCCATCAGTCCCCTCCATTCTTTCACTTTTTTTGCTCAAGATACAGAACCGAATGACATGAATAAACTATAATGTAACTGTAATACTGTAAAAGAGGAAGCAGCATGGCCTAGTGGATAGAGCATGGGCCTGGAGTCAGAATTTCACGGGTTCTAATCCTAGCCACTTGTCTGCTGTGTGGCATTGGGCCCCCTTTTAGACTGTGAGCCCACTGTTGGGTAGGGACTGTCTCTATATGTTGCCAACTTGTACTTCCCAAGCGCTTAGTACAGTGCTCTGCACACAGTGAGTGCTCAATAAATACGATTGATCGATTGATTGATTAATTGGGCATGTCACTTCACTTCTCTGGGCCTCATCTGTGAAAATGGGGATTTTGACTGTGAGCTCCATGTGTGACAGGGATTGTGTCCAACCCAATTTGCTTGTATCCACTCCAGTGCTTAGTACAGTGCATGGGCACATAGTAAGTGCTTAATACCACAATTATTATTATTGTTATTATTATCATTGTTATTATTGGATTTCCCAGATACAGACTGACATCTCAATGTAGAGAGCCTTCTGGATTAATTATCATGCCATACTAGATGACTATAAAGTCTGTATAACGATCTCTATGTCTTTTGGTATGTGTGTCTCCAGACTGTAGTCAAAGCATACAGAAACTTTCAATGGCGTTGGTAGTATATTGATTTTGAAAAGTTCCCTGAGAAGCAGTGAATAGTTGGAAGAAAACAGGAATTGATGGACCAGTTTAACTTGTAGCAAAAGGAGAGAGGAAGCAGCATGGTCTAGTGATAAGAGCAAGGACTTCAGAGTCAGAGGACGTGGGTTTTAATACTGACTCCACCACTTGTCTGCTGTGGGACCTCGGGCAAGTCACTTAACTTCTCTGTGTCTCAGTTACCTCATCTGTAAAATGAGGAAGAAGACTGGGAGCCCCATGTGGTACATCTTGATTACCTTGTATCTACCCCAGTGCTTAGAACAGTGCTTGGCACATAGTAAGCACTTAACAAATATCACAATTATTAAGAGTGAGCATGTTCCTTCAAGCAGAATGTTCAAGGGAATCATGCTGCTAAAAAGTCAATTTGAAAATAGTGGCAGGCACTGAAAATAGCATCAATAAAAGAAGAGACCCATACACAGTGAAATATATTGTAAGTTGCACTTTTGACTTTTCAGCCTCATCTCTCTTCATGGACGAGACCTCCCTAGCAGTAATCAATCAATCAATGGCATTTATTGAGGACCTACTATTAGCATTATCTTGGAAAACAAAGATGAGCAATATGCCCCTATGTAATGCCAGATAAGGAAACGACATATCACAGAAGATCTACAGGGACATTCTTTTATAAATGACTATTAAAACATAAATAAAGACATTGTGTTTACTACATGATTCAGAATCTCCAGGTTATTGCTATAGAGGAAAGAAGTTGGGCAAGGGTTGATAAACTGCCACCTGTTTTGGGAAGGGATTTATAAGAATACTATGCTTTTAGATCAGAAAATAACAGGAAGTGGGTCGTTGTCAGAATATGGGCCAATGAAGTTAGGCTTTTGTATGTAGGGCTCCCATCATTCAGCAGAAAATGCTAGTTTGAAACAAACATTTTTGAGCTAGAATCACGCTTTGCTACTGGGTAGAAAAAACACCATATATTTTTAAGGCCTAATTTTTTTAACATGAAAAGAAAGGCAACTGTTTCAGGGGTTTTGAGGGTTTGGTTCGTTTGACGTTATTTATTCAACAAACTGCTCTCAAGTTTCCTTTTAGTCATCTGAATCCATGAGCAGTTACTCTGAGAAGCTCTGACATGTTCTTTTGGTTAGTGTTTAAACTGAGGAACAGAGATGTGGGAAAGAGAGAACTTAGAGAACAAAAATAAGACATATTAGAAATCAAGACGAAGACATCCAGTTCTACCAGAATGCATGTTTACAATACGTGTTTTGGTTATTAGGTCATTAGGGTATGAGGAAACTTTCATGCAACGTCGCTAGCCTGTTAAGATAGATGTCATGGCTTCAAAAGAAATGGCTGGATTTCATGCTAGACAGCACTGGGCTCGTAGTGCATGTTGTTCTTGGAGGAGTTTTAAGAAAACATATCTTGCATTTTAGGACAACTGGTTGCATATTATAAATTTACTGTCAAATGTACAATCTGCTATTCAGATAACTACAAAGTTTTACGGAATAAAAGGGCAAACACGTGCCTTTCTATCCCAGCATAAAGTGTTCTTTAATGATTTGCTTTTTGTGATGAGCAGCTCTTGATTATTTTTTCAAGACTTTTGACTTAGTACTCAATTTTAAAATGTACCAATCATTTTAATTAGTCAAGTGGCATAATTGAAGTTTGGCAGAAATAATTTCATACAAAATTGCTTTAGAATTAGGGATATTTACACCCATTCAGAAAAAAAAAAGAAAAATGGATTTCTTAATTTTTACAAAGTACAGTACTATTAAAGTACAGTATCTATTAAATAAAAATTAATAAACGAGGAAACAAGAAGTTACTTAAGGGAGTTTGCCTAGCACTTTCAAGTCTGATGAAGTTCACGACGCATATTTATATTTTGAATCTTAAATTTCCCCTTTAATGGAAGAAAAGCATTAATCACAACACCTTTGTGGGAAACTAGATGTTCATTATTTCCTTATTTGTGAAAACAAATAGTAGCTCCCCAGATACCCACTAATTCCTTCTTAGCAGAAATAAGCCTAACCACAGATAGCAAAGTAAAGACTTGTTATCCTTAATTCTTGAGAAATAGGAAGTAAGGGTTAATCAAAATGCCAGTGTGGTCTGCCCAGTGTACAGTGACATATAGGTTGTCCTTGGGGTCCCTTTGGATCATCAGGAAGAACTATTAAATCAGACAATATAGTGAAATTTGGCCAGGTTTCCACTCCGGTACTGGAGTAGCATTGTTCATTGACCCAATTAGGAGATAATTTCACTGATGAAGCCGTTATATTTACAGATTGAAAGCCCCTTTGTAGATTGTGAGCCTCTTCAGGCCCAGGGTCTGTGTCTTATTCCTACTTGTATATTTTTTCCCAGAGCTTAGTACAGTGCTCTACAACCAATAAGCACTTAAATATTATTCCTGCTATTACTACCCTTAGAGGGAAAGTATTATTTATTTTCTTCTCCATAATCTGACCCATACCTCTCCATAATGTGGAAGCTTATAAATCAAGAAGTGGGGCCGTCTCTTCTAGGATTACACTATCAATGGTGAAGCTTTCTAACTGATGAACTACTTAGGAAGTTGTAGTTGGTAAATAGGCTTAGCAAAAATTCTGATGAATTGCTGGATAATGAGGGCAGAGACGACTACAGCAGCTTTGAAAGTGGCTATTCTGGCAACCACCTGCTGATGTACGGCAGTTTAGACCAACCTTGAGGTTACGTTGCATTCGTTTTGGCTGTTCTCTAGCCTATAAGCTCATTAGGAGTAGGGAATGTGTCTGCCAACTGTGTTGTATTGCACTCTCCCAAGCCCTTAGTACAGTGCGCTATATACAAAAGTGCTCAATAAATATGATCAATTGAATGATTATGCTATTTAGTTTGCCCTTTTGAGAGAAGATACTAACAAGCATGTAGTTTCCAGGTTGAGAAATTCCCTGACTTTCCCCCTGTCTCTACATATGGGGTTTAGGCAAGGGATCAGTGTATTACCTAGACCTTCAGAAAGGAACTCAGCAATACCTCACACTTTCATTGAACTTAACACCTGATTGGAAATCAAATAACTTTCTATGCAATTCAAGGTATCACATGGTCTCATCAGTGCATGGTGACAAATAAAACAAAATTATTAAAACCTCCACTTAAACTGCAGAGCAAATTTTCTGCCTGGATTGTAGATTTCAAATAAGCTACTACTTAGAAATTGTTAAGTGTTGTTCAATAAGAACATGCCACTTGAAATACCCAATTAAAAGCAATGTACAATTAAATGCTTGGAGTGGGATACTGAAAGAAAGCATAATCTGTAGTAGGTATGTGGTCTTGTAAGAGATTTAATAGTTTCCATAACTAAACTCAGGGATAGAAGATGACTGGCCCCAAAGAAAAATGAGGCTAGTTACAGTCTAAACATTCATAATATAAATTGTAGATGAAATCTGCTTTTAAAATATACAGTTTTCTAAAATCCATCCAACTTATACAGAAGTATATTTGGAGACAACCTTATTTCTTATTATTTTGTTTTTGTTATGGGTCCCTGAAATATACCTCTGAGAGATGAATAACCCTTTAACAAATTCCAGGTATCCTTGGTGACCAATAAATATGAGGATCTAAAATAGATCTGATGATCTTTCTATATCTCAAAAGGAAAGACAGATTAAAATAGCATTGGGTACTATATGCGCTATAAATTCACTCTAATATTGAGCCAGAACCTCCGGTTGAATAACGGGAGGTTGTGCTCTCAGCCATAATTGTGGAGAGTGAGACCCCACCCACGATCAACAAAAAGGCATCTTATGAAGTCCTTTTGTGGGTCCTGAGCTATATGTTGGGGTTAGGCAATGGTGATGATCTATGATCACTGCTCTGTCCTTATAGATCTCTCAATATAGCTTACCATTTGGCACTGGGTGAGAATAGGATTTATCGCTACAAGCTATAAATGTCTTCTTCTTGTGGGTGTTTTATGAGAAGAAGAATGATAGGGAGGGGAAGGTGAAAGTGGATCTAATCCAAGTTTCTCAAGGATAGGCTTCTGCAGCTGTGGGGGCTTTGGACACCCTCAACCATAGAGGTGTTTATTTTAGTCCAAAGCCCCTTCTTGGACAAGTCACTTCACTGGGCCTCAGTTCCTTCATCTGTAAAATGGGGATCAAGACTGTGAGCCCCACGTGGGACCAACCCGATTTGCTGGTATCCACCTCAGCACTTAGTACAGTGCCTGGAACACTAAGTGCTTAACAAATCCTAGTTATTATTATCATTATTATCTTGTTTGCCATGTCTATTGCATTAAACCCTCCTAAGCTCATAGTAGAGTGTTATTCATTCATTCGATCGTATTTATTGAGTGCTTACTGTGTGCAGAGCACTGTACTAAGTGCTTGGGAAGTACAAGTTGGCAACATATAGAGACGGTCCCTACCCAACAACGGGCTCACAGTCTAGAAGGGGGAGACAGACAACAAAATAAAACAGGTAGACAGGTGTCAAAATCATCAGAACAAATAGAATTAAAGCTATATGCACATCATTAACAAAATAAATAGAATAGTAAATATGTACAAGTAAAATAGAGTAATAAATCTGTACAAATATATATACAAGTGCTGTGGGGAGAGGAAGGAGGTAGGGCGGGGGGGGGGGGGGGAGGAGAGGAAAAAGGGGGCTCTGTCTGGGAAGGCATCCTGAAGGAGGTGAGCTCTCAGTAGGGCTTTAAAGGGAGGAAGAGAGCTAGCTTGGCGGATGTGTGGAGGGAGGAAATTCCAGGCCAGGGGAAGGACGTGGGCTGGGGGTCGATGGTGGGACAGGCAAGAACGAGGTACAGTGAGGAGGTTAGCGGCAGAGGAGCGGATGGTGAGGGCTGGGCTGTAGAAGGAGAAAAGGGAGGTGAGGTAGGAGTGGGTGAGGTGATGGAGAGATGGAGAGCCTTGAAGCTGAGAGTGAAGAGTTTTTGCTTGATTCTTAGGTTGACAGGCAACCACTGGAGATTTTTGAGGAGGGGAGTAACAAGCCCAGAGCATTTCTGCACAAAGATGATCCGGGCAGCAGAGTGAGTAAACACTCAATAAATAGCATCGATTGATTGAGTGATGAAAAAATCAATAATACCTACATTGATGATGATGATGATGGCATTTATTAAGTGCTTACTATGTGCTAAGCACTGTTCTAAGCGCTGGGGAGTTTACAAGGTGATCAGATTGTCCCACATGGGGCTCACAGTCTTTATCCCCATTTTACAGATGAGATAACTGAGGCACAGAGAAGTTAAGTGACTTGCCCGAAGTCACATAGTTGACAATTGGCAGAGTTGTGATTTGAACCCTTGACCTCTGACTCCAAAGCCCGGGTTCTTTCCACTGAGCCATGCTGCTTCTGCTAATAGTTGTAATGATGGTGGTATTAAGTGCTTACTATGTTCAAAACACTGTGCTAATTGCTATGGTAAGTATAAGATAACCAGGTCAGCCCACGTCTCGGTCCCACATGTGACTCACAGTCTAAGCAGGTGGAATGGAGTAGGATCCCGTCCCTTCTTCTGAATTCAAAACGTTTTCAGATATATTATTTCATTTAGCTTTCTCCACGTCCCTGTAAAGTCGGGAGAGGTGGATATCATTGTCTCTATTCTGGTATTTGTTAAGCAGTTACTATGTGCCAGGCTCTGTACTAAGCGCTGGGAAAGATACAATATAATTGGGGTTGGATAGAGCTCCTGTCACATATAGAGATTGCAGTTTTAATCCCCATTTTACAGATGAGGTAACTAAGGCACAGATAAGTTAAGTGACTTGCCCAAAGTCACACTGCAGACAAGTGGTGGAGCTGGGACTAGAACCCAGGTCCTCTGACTCCCAAGCCTGTAGTCTTTCCCTAGGCCACACTGCTTCTCATCTCTAGTGCTTAAACCTTGAAACTGAGCCACAGGGTGTTCAAGCCCCAGGCTGAAATAGTGACAGAGGTAAATGAAAATTGAGAACTTCTGGCTTCCAGTCCTATAATAAAAATGGTATTTGTAAAGCACTCACTATGTGCAAAGCACTGTTCTAAGCGCTGGGGGGGTTACAAGGTGATCAGGTTGTCCCACACGGGGCCTCACAGTCTTCATCCCCATTTTACAGATGGGGTAACTGAGGCCCAGAGAAGTTAAGTGACTTGCCCAAAGTCACACAGCTAATTGGCAGAGCCGGGATTGGAACCCATGACCTCTGACTCCAAAGCCTGTGCTCTTTCCCACTGAGCCACGCTGCTTCTCTGTCCTAGGCAATACTATCTCCCTCAACGGTTCGTTTTAGAGAAGGGGGGAGACAGAGTGTCAAAACAATGTGTTGCAGCAGTCGTCTAGTAAAAAAGAACTGTAGCACATGGAGTGACCTAGGATGAGGCAGTTGAGAGACTCATTACTGTCTCTGAGATCCAGTCTCCCTTGAATAATTTATGCTCCCACGGATACCTGGATGACTCCCAAATCTACCTCTCCAGCCCTGATCTCTCTTCTTCCCAGCAATCTTGCATTTCTTCCAACCTTTAGGAGATCTAATAATTGTAGTATTTCATTCATTCATTCATTCAGATGTATTTATTGAGCGCTTACTGAGTGCAGAGCACTGTACTAGGCACTTGGGAAGTACAAGTCAGCAACATACGGAGTATTTGTGAAACACCTATTATGTGGCAGGCACTCCTCTAAGTTCTGGGGTAGATACAAGATAATGGGGTTGGACACAGCCCTGTCCCACATTCATTCATTTATTCAATCATATTTATTGAGCGCTTACTGTGTGCAGAGCACTGTACTAAATGCTTGGGAAGTACAAGTTGGCAACATATAGAGACGGTCCCTACCCAACAGCGGGCTCACAGTCTAGAAGGGGGAGACAGAGAACAAAATAAAACATATTAACAAAATAAAATAAATAGAATAAATATGTACAAATAAAATAAAGAGCAATAAATATGTACAAACATATATACATATATACAGGTGCTGTGGGGAGGGGAAGGAGGTAAGGCGGGGGGGAGGAGGAAGGGGAGGGGGAGAGGAAGAAGGGGGCTCAGTCTGGGAAGGCCTCCTGGAGGAGGTGAGCTCTCAGTAGGGTTTTGAAGGGAGCCCACACAGGGCTCACAGTCTTAATCCCCTTTTTACAGATGAGATAACTGAGGCACAGAGAAGTTAAGTGACTCCCCCAAGATCACACAGCAGACTAGGGGCAGAGCCGGGATTAGAACCCAAGTACTTCCAATATCCAGGCCCATGCTCTACCCATTAAGCCATGCTGATTCTTAATTACAATGATTAATAATTATAGTACTTGTTAAAAGCATACTAAGTGCCAAGCACTGTTCAAAGTCCTGGGGTAGATACAAGTTAATCAGGTTCGGTACAGTCCCTGCCCCACATGGGGCTCACACTCAATCCCCATTTTACAAATGGGGCAACTGAGGCCCAGAAAAGATAAGTGACTTGCCCAAGGTCACACAGCAGACATGTGGTAGAGCTGGGGATAGAACCCAGAATCTTCTCCCAGGCCCGTGATCTAACCACTAAACCGTACCTGGATGTTCCACCAACGTGTCTAAAATTGAACTCCTCATCTTCCCTCTCAACCCTTCCCTCCCCAAGCCTTTCCCATCACTGTAGAGAACACCACCATTCTCCCTGAGTGACAAGCTCATAACCTTGGAATTATACCCAATCTTCTTTCTCCATCAACCTGCAAACTGAATTTGAAGTTACCAAGTCACCATCAAATCCATCGATCCCATCTTCGTAACAACTCCAGAATCTAATCCTTCCTTTCCCTCCAAATTGACACCATGCTGGTCCAAACATTTGTCATGTCCTTGACGTACGTATGTTCATATGCACTAATACACACATTGGTAATTTATTTATTTATATTAATCCTCTGTCTCCCCCTCTAGGCTGTAAGGTCCTTGTGATAGGGGAACCAACTCTGTATCATTGTTCTCTCCCAAGTGCTTAGTACAGTATACTGCATACAGTAAGTGCTCAATAAATGCTACTGATTGATCGGTATCCTGCCTCAACATCTGTAACTGCTTCTCTGATAACCTGTCTCTGCTTTCCAGATCATTTTTTCTAAAACATCATTCTGCACACGCCGCTCACTCTTCAAAAATTTCCAATGACTACCCATCCCTCTCCAGATCAAGCAGAAACTCCTGAACATCAGCTTTAAGATATTTCATCGCTCTCTTCTTCCTATCTTCCTCCCTTTTTTCCCTTTACAACCCAACCTGCACATCACTGCTCTAATGACAACCTACTCATTTTGCCTCACTCTCTCTCTCGTTGTCTAGTCCCTGACCACATCCTCCCTCCTGTCTGGACATCTTCAAAACCATACTAAAAATCATGTCTCCTTCAGAAAGCCTTCCCTGACTAATCTTTCATCTTACCCCCAAATCCCTACCCTTTTGGCAACACCTATGAACTTTATTTCTTAACCCCTAAGCTCTTAGACAACCACCCTACCTTCTCTCCACCAAGTACTTACTTCCCCCTTTTAGTAATATGTTTTAGTGTCTGTCTCATCTAATAGATTATAAACTCCTTGAGGGTCATGACTAGTCGCTCTATTGTACTCTCACAAATGCTCATCATGTTATGTTTGTACAATGGATAATTATTTGAAGTATTAGGAGTTAATATTTCCACTACACTGAAAATGAAATTAGAGGAAGTTACCTAACAGGAGATATTTTGATTTAGTATTGTGCAAGATGGTTAACAATTTAGTTTCTGCCCCTGGGTGGTTTATAGTATTGTTATTATAACAAAATATAACATAATAACAATAATAATATTCACTAAGAACTTACTGCATGCAAAGCACTGCATTAAGTGCTGGGGTTGATGCAGTATAAACAGAGTGGCAATAATAATAATAATTGTGGCATTTTTTAAGTGCTGCAAACTATGTGCCATTTCAGTGTTCTAAATGTTGGGGTGGATACATGCAAATTGGGTTGGATACAGTCCCTGTCCTACATGGGCCTCACAATTTTAATCCCCATTTTATGCTAAGGGAACTGAGATCCAGAGAAGTTAGTGACATACAGCAGACTGGAGGCAGAGCTGAGATTAGAACTCATGTCCTTCCAACTCCCAGGCCTATGCTCTATCCACTTGGCCACTCCCAGTCTGAAATGGATAAGTACCCTCTTGATGTCTGTACTTTCCTAGGATCCAGCCTGAATTTATAAATTCTGAAGGGATATTTTGAGGGTGAAGAGCAGATCAATGGAAGGAAATAATTTTAAAGAGGCCCTCCTCCTCTGCTGTCAAGCATTTACTTTCCTCTTCCCACTCGGAGTTGGCCCGTCTTGTGCCAAACTCCATAAATCTGGAAACTAACAGAGAAGAAAAAAAAACCACGAAGACTATTTCAAAGGCTCTGACTGCGTCTGCAACCACCTTTCAGAATTCATTGCTGGCCTTGGTTTTTGGTCTTCAAACATTAAGATGTTCCTTTTAACTAATATAGTAATAAAACACACCGGGGCAGTTCCAATCTGGATATCATCATGCTAAGTGATAAATAGTTCATCCTCCTCATGGACTTTGGCCAACAGTTCACTGAAAACAGTTTTTGCCTAATCCATGACTGAGAGAGACCCTAAGCTTTCATCTCCATGTGTTTCTTCTTAGTGTCCGGGTGGGAGAAAAATCACAACTACAGCAAGTGCAATAACTTAGCTAGGAAAGTTTGATGTAAAAATATTCTGTAACCTTTGTTGTCTGGAATCACTGCTGACATATGACTATTATGGCCACCAGCATGGTATTCTCTGTTTCAGATCTCAAAACAGTAAGTGACAAGATGCTTAAAATTCCAGTCATACCTGTTGATATCTCTTCAGGAATGTAGGAAACTTTAGAATTGAAAGAAGTCAGGAAGATCATTTGGTCTACTATGCTTTTTACATTCATATAGCTCAGACAGTCTATTTTCACAACGTTATTTAATCGTTTATCATAGGAGGTTTTATTTAGGGGAACTTAAACAAAAAAACCATCGTGGCCTTGTGAAAAAGAGGCATGGGTTCAAGCTGCTCCACAGCTTTGTTTTGCTTTTAACGGTATCAGTTAAGTACAGACTATGTGCCAGACACTAAACTGAGCTCTGGGGTAGATACAAGTTAATGGAGTTGGTCACAGTCTATGTCCCACACTGGGCTCACAGTCTTAATTCCCATTTTACAGATGAGGTAACTGAGGCACAGAGAAGTTAAGTAACCTGCCCAAGCTCACAAATTACAGAGCACAGATTAGAATCCAGGCCCTCTGACTCCTAAACCTGTGCGCTTTCCAGTATGCTATGCTGTTTCTCACAGTTGCGATATAATAATAATAATAATGATGATGGCATTTATTAAGCGCTTACTATATGCAAAGCACTGTTCTAAGCGCTGGATTCCTCAAAAATTTGGAGGTATATGAACTATATCTGTGGGTTGCCTACACCTATAGCTGTACCTACAATTTATTCATTTCTGTTGCAGGATCAGCCCAGCTCTGGCCTTACTGGAAGATTACTGAGAAGCAGTGTGGCTCAGTGGAAAGAGCACGGGCTTGGGAATCAGAGGTCATGGGTTCTAATTCCGGCTCCATCACTTGTCAGCTGTGTGACTTTGGGCAAGTCACTTAGCTTCTCAGTGCCTCAGTTACCTCATCTGTAAAATGGGGATTAAGACTGTGAGCCCCACGTGGGACAACCTGATCACCTTGTATCCCCCCCAGGGCTTAAAGCAGTGCTTCGCACATAGTAAGCGCTTAACAAATACCATCATTATTATTATTATTAAATTTCACTGTAATCACTTCCCCACCATCCTCCCTCCTTTAATTTAATTCCACTGCTCTCTTTCTAGGTTCTTTTCTGTCCAAACCAATTCGTGAACTCCTCTGACTCCCCATGCTGATTCTTTGGGCTTTGTCACTTCTGCTCTTCTCCCCTCCAATCCCCCATCACTAGCTAGAAATGGAAGGGGAAAAGGGAGGTGGAATGTGGTGTTACTTACAGCTGCACCCTCAGAACAGCTGTAAACCCATCTCCGCTCCCAAGGCCGGGGATGGGTAGGGGAGGTTGTCCTACAATGGAGATTGGTTTTGGGCATACCATGGACTGGATCAAACCTGGTGTAGACCGATGCTCTATCTAGCATAGGGATGGGAGAACCCATGTTTGGTCCAGTTGCACTTAAGGGCAGCTTTTAGGGTGGGGATAGGAGGTGGGTGGACGTGGTTGCGTTGGCAGCTGGAGTAGCTGGGAGTCATTCATTCATTCAATCGTATTTATTGAGTGCTTACTGTGTGCAGAGCACTGTACTAAGCACTTGGGAAGTACAAGCTGGCAAAATATAGAGACGGTCCCTACCCTACAACGGGCTCACAGTCTAGAAGGGGGAGACAGGCACCAAGACAAAGCATGTGGACAGGTGTCAAGTCATCAGAACAAGTAGAATTAAAGCTAAATGCACATCATTAACAAAATAAATAGAATAGTAAATATGTACAAGTAAAATAAATAGAGTGATAAATCTGTACGAACATATACACAGGTGCTGTGGGGAGGGGAAGGAGGTAGGGTGGGGGGGATGGGGAGGAGGAGAGGAAAAAGGGGGCTCAGTCAGGGAGGAGGAGCCATGGAGGGAGGGACTGAAGAGGAAGGCTATGGAGTGGCCAATGTGGCTGGGAACTGCTGTGGCTGGTGTGGATCATCATCAATCATCAATCGTATTTATTGAGCGCTTACTGTGTGCAGAGCACTGTACTAAGCACTTGGGAAGTACAAGTTGGTAACATATAGCGACGGTCCCTACCCAGCAGTGGGCTCACAGTCTAAAAGGGGAGACAGAGAACAAAACCAAACATACTAACAAAATAAAAGAAATAGAATAGATATGTACAAGTAAAATAAATAAATAGAGTAATAAATATGTACAAACATATATACATATATACAGGTGCTGTGGGGAAGGGAAGGAGGTAAGATGGGGTGGATGGGAGCTTTAAACTACTCAATTACCTTGGTCCCTCCTACCTCACCACTCTCCTACTACAACACAGTGTACACACTTTGCTCTTCTAATGCTAACCTTCTCACTGTGCCTCGATCTCACCTATCTCATCACTGATCCCCCCTCGCCCACATCCTGCCTCTGGCCTGGAATGCCCTCCCTCCTCATATCCAACAGACAATTACTCTCTCCCACATCAAAGCCTCATTGAGGGTAAACCTTCTCCAAGAGGCCTTCCCTGACTAAACACTCCTTTCCTCCTTCCTTCTGCATCATCCTGACTTGCTCCCTTTATTTATCCCCAACTCCCAACCCCATAGTACTTATGTATGTATCTGTAAAATGGGGATGAAGACTGTGAGCCCCGCGGGGGGCAACCTGATCACCTTGTAACTCCCCAGAGCTTAGAACAGTGCTTTGCACATAGTAAGTGCTTAATAAATGCCATTATTATTATTATTATTATTATTATTCTCAAGAGAAGCATCGTGGCTTAGTGGAAAGAGCACCGGCTAGGGAGTCAGAGGACATGGGTTCTAATCCCGGCTCCACCGCTTGTCTTCTGAGTGACCTTCTCTGTGCCTCAGTTACCTCATCTGTAAAATGGGGATTGTGAGTCCCACGTGAGACAACCTGATCACGTTCTATCTACCCCAGCGCTTAGAACATAGTAAGCGCTTCACAAATACCATAATAATAATATCTGTAATCCATTCATTTTAACATCTGTTTCCCCCTCTAGACTGTAAGGTAGTTGCGGGAAGGGAATGTGTCTGTTTATGTTGTACTCACCCAAGCCCTTAGCAGAGTGCTCTGCACACAACAAGTGCTCAATAAATGCAATTGAATGAATGAATGAATGAATGAATGAATGAGCTGCAGTTCTGGAGGAGCTGATACTACTGGGATCCAGTGCAGAGGCTTGCACAGCTTTTTGTGGCTAAAATTCTGTCATTCTAGTAACAGGACCATTCCCGTGAGTGCCACGCAGCAGAGATTTACTATTCTATTTATTTTATTTTGTTAATATGTGTTGTTTTGTTGTCTGTCTCCCCCTTCTAGACTGTGAGCCCACTATTGGGTAGGGACCATCTCTATATGTTACCAACTTGTACTTCCCAAGCGCTTAGTACAGTGCTTTGCACACAGTAAGCGCTCAATAAATACGATTGAATGAATGAATGAATGTGAATTCTCTGCACTGTAGGGATTGGATGAAATGTCAGAGGAACAGCTTGTAGATCTTTCCCTGGAGATCCATTCCTAGGGCACAAAACTAGGACACCAGCAGCAGTGGCCATTACCTTAGGAGGAAGGAGTAGGATTTAACCTGTCCACATGTTTTGTTTTGTTGTCTGTATTCCCCTTCTAGACTGTGAGCCCATTGTTGCGTAGGGACCGTCTCTATATGTTGCCAACTTGTACTTCTCAAGCACTTAGTACACTGCTCTGCACACAGTAAGCGCTCAATAAATACGGTTGAATGAATGAATTTAGCAGATGAGGAAACTGAAGCACAGAGAAGTTAGGTGACTTGCCTAAGGTCACACAGCAGACAAAAATGACAGAACTGGAATCAGACTCCAGGTCCTCTGAGTCCCAGCCCTGTGCTCTTTCCACTAGGCCAAGCTCCTCCTTTTCTTGAAAAGTTGATCTAAAGATGCAAGGCTGCTGTTGCTGATATCCAATT
This sequence comes from Tachyglossus aculeatus, assembly GCF_015852505.1. Classification (NCBI taxonomy): domain Eukaryota; kingdom Metazoa; phylum Chordata; class Mammalia; order Monotremata; family Tachyglossidae; genus Tachyglossus; species Tachyglossus aculeatus. The sequence goes on along the minus strand of NC_052079.1, from coordinate 27,233,077 downwards.
CTGTTCTCTATAATCAATCAAACTTACTGAGTACCTACTGTGTGCAGAGCACTGTACTAAGTGCATAGGAGAGTACATATATATCAGATGCATTCTTTGCCCATGACAAGCTTAAGGTCTAGAGGGGGAGACAGACATTAATATAAATAAACAAAATGACAGATATGTACATAAGTGCTGTGGGGCTGGAAAAGGGGATGAATAAAGGGAGCAAGTCAGGGAGACCCAGAAGGGAGTGGAAGAAGAGGAAAGGAGGACTTAATCAGGGAAGGCCTCTTGGAGGAAATGTACCTTCAGTAATTTTCCCCGTTGCCTCCACTGACCTCCTCACCATCAGAAGTTACACTCCGCCCATGCTGAGATCTAAATCCCTAAGATCAGTCCCATCCATGCTGGGAAAGCAGCATGGTGTAGTAGATAGTGGATAGAGCATGGCACTGGGAGTCAGAAGGTCATGGGTTCTAATTCTGGCTCTGCCACTTGTATGCTATGTGGCCCTGGGAAAGTCACTTCATTGTGCCTGTTACCTCATCTATAAAATGGGGATTGAGACTGGGAGCCCTACGTGGAACAGGGACTGCGTCCAACCTAATTTTCTTGTATCCACCCCAGCACTTAGTACAGTGCCTGGCACATAGTAGGCACTTAAGGAATACAGCAATAGTAATAATAATAATTAGTAGTAGTAGTATCACCTGCTCTGTATCCCCAGCCAGTCTACATAATTTGCATTGCAACACAACTTGCCGTAAATTGCATTTCAAGGTTTGATTTTACTGACACTCAAGAAAACCAAGGCAGTGTTGGGAGCAACAAATTGACATACTGAGCTTATATAACATTACATGAGTTTAGACAAAATACTTGTGCTGCCTTCTGCCCAAGGTATGCATAACAAACTTATATTTTAATGAAATCAAATAGATAGTAGAGTGTTTTTGTCACATTTTGGGATTACTGGCTGGTCACTGATTGTTCTTTAATGAGAGCCTACTATGGTGTCTTCCTGCCATCAGAAAACTGACTCTAGATCTGGGGAGATGGACAGACACAGCCTGAATAATCACAGTTGGAACTAGAAGGAAATGCACGGAGATCTCTTACACCAGAGAAAATAACCAAAAATGAATAAATCAATATAGTAATAGTAGTAGTAATAATGATAATTATAATAGTATTAGTAGAATTTATTAAGCACCCACTGTCTGCCTAAGACTTTGCTGAGAAGTGGAACAAAGAGAGATTGGTCCCAGATTCTGGCCCTGTAGGTTTTCCATAAGTAGGAAGGGGGCTAATAACATAATGACCTGGAAAGGTAGGGATTAACTGGGGAATGACTTTTGGAGAGGTGGTTTATAGGAGAACAATGAAGATGAAGGGAGACATGGTCTGGCGTATAAAAGAGGAATTAATTCCAGATAGAAAGAAGGGGTTGAGTAATCGGTCAGAGACAGGATTGTAGAGAATGAGTCACAGAGAGAAGTTTAGCAGTGAGAAGCAGCATGGCTCAGTGGAAAGAGCACGTGCTTTGGAGTTAGAGGTCATCGGTTCAAATCCCTGCTCCGCCACTTGTCAGCTGTGTGACTTTGGGCAAGTCACTTAACTTCTCTGTGCCTCAGTTACCTCATCTGTAAAATGGGGATGAAGACTGTGAGCCCCACGTGGGAGAACCTGATCACCTTGTAAACTCCCCAGTGCTTATGCTTTGCACATAGTAAGTGCTTAATAAATACCATTATTATTATTATTATTATTATTATGATTTAGCATGGAAGAAGTGAAGAGTGTAGGCAGGGTATAAGAGATCAAGAGAGTTTAAAGGTAAAGAAAGAATCTGTGGTGATCCTTGAAGAAAATAGCTGAGGGATCGGTTGACTCGATATGACTGCGTGCCTCTGTTCAGAAAGGTGAGTGGGTAAAAATACAAAAGGGAGCGAGAGCAGAATAGGCAGGGATATGGAAAGACCAGTGAAGCAGATGGTTAGAAAGTCTGAGAATGTTTCATTAATATCAGCTAATTGAAGACATGGAAAATTGAGAGATTCTGTAGACCTAAGCCAACTGTAAGGCACACTTACCATGCCAACATTTATTTAGGCAAATGAAAGCAATGCATTTAGAAGTACCCCATTGCTTAATGACATAAGCATCAAAAACCATGTAGTTGACCTTCATAATCAAATAAAATTCCACTGAATGAAATTAGAAACAATATTGCATATGGTCTTTTGAGCCATTCATATGGAAAGACCTTCAGAAACTGCAAAACAAAATAAATCAGGATTCATGAATCTAGCCTTCAGAAAAAGAAGATGAATATGTGTAAGGATTCTTACTTCCATTTGTTAGCCTAGCTCTGTGACAATATCAATTAAAAATAGCCCCTACATCATGTCTTGTTATATTAGAGATGTATGCTTTGAAAAAACTTTGGTGTCGCTAACTTGACTACTAACATGTTAATGCAAATTGGATCAAATATACAGATTATTTTAGACTGCTGTATGTGTCAAAAGAAAGTGGAAATCACAACCTCAAACGAAAACATTCCTGAACATGCCGAACATGTTCTCTTTATTCATGAGTAATTTTAAAAGGTGAATTATGATTCCTGATAGAAAATTTTTTCAAGAATGATTATTTCATATTAAAGTGCCCACATAACAGAGTACAAAATTATTTTAGGTCCCAGTTTTACTGAGACCTAATTCTCTTTCAGAAAAATTGTGAGCCTCTATATTGGAATAAATGTCTTATTAATGTAAATACTGTTCCCTGATGGGCAATACGACAATCAGGATTTTTGAAATCTCTCAATCACCTTTCCAGCTCCTCCCTGCTACTAGACTGCTTTGGAAGCACATCAACAGTGGATTTCCACTGATACCATTCAGAGACTGAGAAGAATGATTTTGCCTTTTCTGAAATCAAGAGAAAAATTCCATGGGCACTCTAAACCTGAGATTGTTCTTGATGAGGAAAATCTTTAAAAAAAATTGTGTCATTTGAGTGAATACAATAGACGTTCATTTGAACAGTATTGCAGAGTGGCTTAGTGGATGCCCGTTTACTTGTTTTGATGTAGCATGGCTCAGTGGAAAGAGCACGGGCTTTGGAGTCAGAGGTCAGGGGTTCAAATCCCGGCTCCGCCAATTGTCAGCTGTGTGACCTTGGGCAAGTCACTTAACTTCTCTGTGCCTCAGTTCCCTCATCTGTAAAATGGGGATTAAGACTGTGAGCCCCACATGGGACACCTTATCACCTTGTATCCCCCCAGTGCTTAGAACAGTGCTTTGTACATAGTAAGCACATAACAAATACCATCATCATCATTATTATTATTATTATTATTATTATGTCCCCCCCGTTCTAGACTGTGAGCCGGTTGTGGGCAGGGATTGTCTCTATTTGTTGCTGAACTGTACTTTCCAAGTGCTTAGTACAGTGTTCTGCACACAGTGAATGCTCAATAAATACGATTGAATGAATGAATGAATGGAAAAAGCCTGGATCTGGAAGTTGGGAGGCCTGGGTTTTAATTCCAGCTCTGCCATTTGCCTGCTCTGTGACCTTGGGCATGCCACTTAATTTCTCTGTGTATGAATTTCCTCAATGGAAGCTACAGTGTGGGAGAAAGACTAGGTCCAATATAATAATAATAATAATAATAATAATAGAATTTGTTAAGTGCTTATTATGTGCCAAGCACTGTTCTAAGCACTGGGGTAGAAACAAGGTCATCAAGTTGACCCACATGAGGCTCACAGTCTTTAATCCCCATTTTACATCTGGGTAATTGTGGTCCAGAGAAAGTAAGTGACTTGCCCAAAGTCACACAGCTGATAAGTGGTGGAGTAGGATTAGAACCCATGACCTCTGACTCCGAAGCCCATGCTCTTCCCACTCATTCTTACCCAGCTCGTAGTACACAGCATGGCAAATAATTAACACTTAAAGAACATCTCAATTAATGTCCTTATCAAGTCATTAATTCAGTTACTCAGTCAATCATATATATGGAGCACTTACTGTGTGCAACACATGGTGTTAAGTGCTTGGGAGAGGACAGTGGGTATTGTTACAAAGTGGCATAAACACACATACCCCACCACTTCCACTTAAGCCAGACATATTTATAAAGGGAATGACAGACTGAAGGAATCCCCATGAAAATGTTCTACTGGAACAAAAAAAGTTGCTTGAAATATTGCTCAAGATACATAATTCTCCTTACTTAGGTAGTAAGCAATAACCCTTACAGTGCAGATGTAAAACAGTACTACCATACTATGATAATTTCACACCTTTATCTGATTCTTTTATTGTATTGCCTACTTTACTAATAAAAAGCATATAATTTTCTATTTCATCTACTCATTTTTTTTCTTTTTTCATCTACCACATTAGTTCAAATGGAACTCAAAGAATGAGAATGGGAAAATAAAAACATATATTTTTAAGACTCAACCCAAAATAACTCAACCGAGAAAACCACAATAGAAACTTCAAACACATATCTGTTGACCCTGAATATTCAGTGCGACTTTAAATCTGAACACTGCTGACATTATGTGGTGAGGAAGCAATATTTTTCATACAATAATGATCGTGGTACTGTCAATATTTCCACTAGAAAGCACTATTTTTATAGATGCAGTAGTTTCCAAGGCAAAATTGCCAGAAAAGGAAATGCCCCATACAACACTGGAGATTAGAAAAAATTATTTTTGACATAATAAGTCAAAAGATGAGTGCCATTTAATATTTATTAATCGTATGGCACAGAAAGCAAGAGAAGTGAGATTCCTGGGAGTTAACCAGTAGAGAATAGAGCAAAACAGAGGTTTATGGGAATTTAGTAGACATTGATACAATAACTTAAAATACTGGCAAAAGGAAACTGGAGCAGGTTCAACTAAGAAGCTGTTTCTATGGCCAAAATGCTTATATTTGCATATGATGTTTGGTTTTGTGCTGATTTTTGTCCTGAAAGCCCCACCGCCCCCCACATCTAATAGAGCTTGGTCTGAACTTAAAATGAGATAACATTATGATGAAAACTAGATGCAGACTGAAAAAAAAGATCTGCGATACCTATTTGTTTTAAGTGAAACACCTTTACCTGGAGGCTAGGTATTGAAAGTAGGAAAGTGAATGCATTTTGGGGGAAGAAAGTTTGTTGGTCAAAGGAAGTCCTCTATGGAAAGAAGAAGTGTCATGCCACTTAAGCAGGCCAAGAGGAAACTGTGTACATGTAGAGTATGGTCTTTTGGGGTTTTTTTTAATTTTTTGTTAAGTGCTTACTATGTGCCAGAAACTGCAGTAAGCACTGGAGTGGCTACAAAATAATCAGGTTGGCCGCAGCCCTCTTGGGCTCACAGCTTTAATCCCCATTTTACTGATGAGGTAAATGAGGCACGGAGAAGCAAAGTGACTTGCCCAAGGTCACCCAGCAAATGAGTCGAGGAGCCGGGATTAGAACCCAGGCCCTCTAATTCCAAGGCTCGTGCTCTTTCTACTAGGCTACACACACTCCTCTCAACACAAACACAAACTCTTTGGATTTATTGATGGGGGTGTTAGAAATGAGCCTGTTGGAATTTTGACTCTCGTTTATTTTTGTACTCTTATCTATGTAGCACGAATTTTGCTTACCTGGACTGCATATCTTGATGAGGTTTGGACTGGCTAATTTCAGCTGGAGGAGAAGAGTGAGGGTTACTTCGCTGGAGCTCCACCAGGGACTGGTAGTACTGTTGTTGATGGTACTGCTGTTGTTTGTAGCGGGACAAACTGAAAAACAGTCCTAAAATGGCTTTCAAATTCCCATTTCTTATTTCTGTAGATGAAATGAAAGTGGGGGGGAGAGAGCAGGGATAACATATTGATTTTTCACCCAGAAACATATGTTTAGTCCCCCTTCCCGCCCCACAGCGCTTGTGTATATTTGTACATATTTATTACTCTATTTATTTTATTATTGATGTGTATGTAGCTATAATTCCATTTATTCTGATGGTATTGACACCTGTCTACTTGTTTTGTTTTGTCTTCCCATTCTAGACTGGTAGCCCGTTGTTAGGTAGGGACCGTCTATATGTTGCCGACGTGTAATAACAATAATGGCATTTATTAAACGCTTACTATGTGCAAAGCACTGTTCTAAGTGCTGGGGAAGTTACAAGGTAATCAGGTTGTCCCACGGGGGGCTCATGGCCTTCATCCCCATTTGTACTTCCCAAGTGCTCTGCACACAGTAAGCGCTCAATAAATATGATTGAATGAATGAATGAATGAAAAGAGTTTTAAGGACATGATGTGTGTGGTCAAATATCACATTTTATGTTTTATTACAATTAAGTCCTGGGTTAATACTAAACAAATGCACACCAAAAAAGAGAAAAATTACACCTTGCTTATGAAAATTCCCTTGCAGCTGTAAAGCCAACGGCAAGCTGGATATCTGCAAAAAATTCAGTCTTGCCAATCTCACTCAGAGGAGAATAGAACACAGAAGGGTATTTTCTGTTAAATGCCTTGAAATTTCTGCCTTATGTGCAATAGCAACCGGCATTTACTCTAGGATTCTAGCATCTCCTCATAGGATTTCAAGCAAATGTCATATTCACTATTTTGCTTCCATCAAACCTTGATTTCAGATCAATGGATGCCAACACAAACTGAAGAAATCAAGCTAATATTGAATATATGTGGTATATTTCTTTTCTCTACAATTTCTGGACTTCTCGTTAGCATCTGGGTTTAGCCATGTCAGCAGACCTATTGTGAGAATGAAATGGAATTTTTCTTTTGCTCACTGACACCCAGGGTTTTCTGGAAAACAGGATGCAAAAAGAGGGAATTTTTCTAAACCCCATTTATTTTCTAATGGGCCAGAAACTGTAACATACAGTGATCTTGTACAACCTTGAACAATGAGTTTAAGAACCATTAAAAATGAGATTCTGGCTGGCAGCATTTGAAGCCACCTGGTAAGGTTACGCATAGAAAATGAATGCTGCATGGACAATTAGAACACTGGGCTGATCTCTATTACTCCAGATTTCAGTAGCAGAAGGAAGCAAAGCTGCAAAGAGAAATAAAGAAAATTCTACTTATATTTTAATACGACTTTGCATAATCTATAAAATAAACTTTTCACCGGTTTGTGGTGGCATTATTAATAAACTGCTTAATGTTGTTCATCATAGTATGATGTCATCCATACCAGTAAATTGGAATTATTTCCATAACATGGATCCCTGAGTGGAAAGTTTTTCACATTATCATTTTAAGTAATGACAGAGCTACTGACCGGATCACCCTGAGTTTATTTCTGAATAGCCATTAACATTTGCTTGAACTTGCTTCATCTGTAAAATGGGTATTAAGACTATGAGCCCCACATGGGACAACCTGATCACCTTATATCCTCCCCAGTGCTTAGAATAGCTCTTTGCACATAGTAAGAGCTTAACAAATGCCATCATTATTATTAACTAAAATTCCTTTAATAGCAGTGTGGAGGGAAGTGAGGGGGAAGACCTTGAATCATTTCTGAAAATTGTCTTGGGCAGAGTTTTAATTTGAGGGGTGGGGGTTAAAGGAGTTGGGGGAAAGTCTTCTTTCTTTTTCTAATAGAAACTATGAACATGTTTCCATGAGATAACCTTACAAAAATGAGACATAGGTGTGAAATTATATGACATCTTGCTGAATTCGATCTCTAATTAGAATGCAACATTGTGTTTGTTTGGGGGGGGAACTGAGGAAGGGTCATTTTCAAGGGTCATTCGGTTTCAAATTTGTCAGCAAAGCAATTGGTCAGGTCATTAGGCTGAGATAGGGGTGGGGCTTTGGGGGATTTTGGGAGGGAGCTAACAAAAATCTGGAATAATCAGTGTAAGCAATGGGCATGGAAGTCAACAAAGGAGGAGAAGTAGTATTGCTGGGCAGAGAACAGCACTGTTATAGCTGATGAGGATGAATTTCAAAAGGCAGAGGTCAATCTGGGGTCTGGATTTCCACCGATATCCTCAGTGGCATGGACCCAAGAGTTGTGGAAGCATACAATGATCCAGGGCTGGGGGAATGTTTTAGTTTTTGACTATTACTATAGCCTTATTCTAAAGAGGTTTATTTAATTTATTTTTTTTTTGGCACCTAAGCACTTATTATGTGTAAGGCATGCACTAAGCTCTGAGATAGACACAAGCTAATTAGGTTGGACACATTCCATGTCCCACATGGGGCTCACAATCTTAAACTCCAGTTTACAGATGTGGTAATTGTGGCACAGATAAATTGAGTGACTTATCCAAGGTCACACAGTAGACAAGTGGCAGAGCAGAGTTCAGAACCTAGATCCTTCTGATTCCTCGGCCCATGCTCTATCCACCTGTCCATGCTGCTTCTGTAAAGTGGGCTCATATGGGGGGTATGGACATGAAACGTGTCCATAAAACAAAATTAAACATGGACTAACCCCTCCAGACATCCTGAGGTCAGAATTCTCGGCTTTCTTGATTCTAGAGTAGTTGGTCTAATGAAACAGCAGTTTTTGTCTTAGAGTCACACTTTTATACACTATTATTACATTATTAGCAGTATTATCGTGGCATTTTTTAAGTACTCACTATGAGATGCCAAGCACTACACTAAGCACTGGAGTAGATACTGGAGCAGCATGGCCTAATGGGAAGAGTGTAGGCTTGGGAGTCAGAGGACATGGGTTCTAATCCCGGCTCTGCACTTGTCTGCTGTGTGACCTCGTGTAAGTCACTTAACCCCTCTGTGCATCAGTTACCTCATCTGTAAAATGGTGATTAAGACTGAGCCACCTGATTACCTTACATCTATCCCAGCACTTAGAACTGTGCCTGGCACATAGAAAGCACTTAACAAATAACAGTATTATTATTATTATTATTATTAGATACAAGTTAATCAAATTAGGCATAGTCCTTGTCTCACATGGGGCTCACATTCAAATGGGGAGGGAAAGCTGGTAAACTCTTCATGGGCAGAGAATGTGCCTGCTAATTCTGTTGTACTGAACACTTCCAAGTGCTTAGTACAGTGCTCTGCACATAGTAAACTCCCAATAATTTTTATTGATTGATTTAATCTCTATTTTCCAAATTAGGAACCTGAGGCACAGAGAAGTTAAGTGAAGTTGAGTCAAACAACAGGCAAGAGGCAGAATCGGCGTTAGAATCCTGAGTTCATGACTCCTGTTCCCGTCCTTTTATCACTAGGCCCGGCACCTTCATTTCCGAATAACGTAAGACTTGGGTTGAAGGGATTTTAAAAAATCAGTTGATGTTATATAACACCCAATCGATGAGGTGGCCTTTTCATAACAATGAATAGCCCTATCTAACTTCCAATGTTTAAGCTATATGAAAATTCCTATCCTGTGGATAATGAAGAATATTAGAAGGGTGTTAGTGACTACTGCTTCTGTATTAAACTCAATACCTAGTTTGTGAAGAAATAGTAACTCATGTCCTATTATTGTTTCTTAGTAGTTTAACTTTTAAAAGTGTTATTTTAACTTTCAAAAGTGACCTTGTAGGGGTACTTTAGTTGTTTAGAATTAACACGAAACTCGTTCCTTATCTTATATATAGGGACATGCTCCCGTGAGTCTGAATATCCATATGATTTGCAAAGCCCCATTACGTTCCATTGGCCCATAAGAAAGTACAAATGCAGAACAAAGGAAAAATTTGCAATGATTCAAGATTAAGCTATTATACCACCCTGGGTTTCCAGAAGTTTAGAGGGTCCAGATTCTACTTTTCATTCTAAAATTCAACTCAGAGGCTTTATTGTAAATGAATGTAATGTCAAATCAAAACATTAGTGTTCATCAAGGGATTTGCTATGTATGCATTTTCTTACCTTCCGCAGAAAGACCTTGTACATTCACTCCTCTGGCTGACAGAAAGCTAAGGCAGACATCAACGTTTTCAATCTGCAATGTGAAAAGAAATAACCAGCAAGTTAAGAGATATTTTTACAAATGTTCTAGTAGGAGAATGCAGAAAGAATGGGGTGGAGAGTCTGAATACTTTACATTCATTACATAGTACAGCTCTTTACCAACATTTAAAAAGAATGATCATGTTTGAGGAACTGCAATAAAGATTTCTTTGTCCAGTTTGGTGCTTATAAAACAATTCATAGAGGCCTAATCCAGAATGGCATTCTGTCAGATCAGCAACCCACCTACTTATCATAAAAACAGATTTTGAGCATTACAAATAAGCAGCGTTGAAAGCATTCATAGAGAATAAAGCATGTCATGTGGCTTGAATTGTGGGTTACATAGTTATTGAAAGTCAGTTAGCAACCACAGTTGAAAAATTGGCCAGGGTGAAGTTTGCTCTGTTAGCCAACTACAGCCTGAGCCCCATGTGAGACAGAGATTGGGTCCGACCTGATTATCTTGCTTGATGCTTAGTACAACGCTTGGCACAGAGGAAGTACATAGGAAATACAAAACTAAAAGAAAGATATGGCCTAGGATGGTATCGCATGGATGATGACCATTTTCTTTGACCATCATGATTTTTCACTTCGTTGTGAAATGTATATTTTAAAGAGAACTAATCTATATGGCTGATATGGGGATTAACCTCATTGACCTCACTAGCATATAAGTAAGCAGTTATGTGTACAAAGCACTGAGGTAGGTATTCTGGGACACCTAAGAGAAGCAAAGCGTGATTTCATCCTGGAAGGATAGGTTAAAAAGCATGAACATAGGAACAGGGGATAGAAAGAAAAATAAGCAAGGGGCTAAATAATAACCAGGCACTTTCATTCATTCGATCACATTTATTGTGTGCTTACTGTGTGCAAAGACATTGTACTAAGCCCTTGTGATAGTACAATGTAACAATAAATAGACACATTCCCCAACCACAGCTTGCTGCCTTATGACCAGCAGGTTATGGAATCAAAAGGACCTGGGTTCTAATCTCATCTCTGCCACTTGTCTGCTGTGTGAACTTGGGCAAGTCACTTCAATTTCCTCTGCCTCAGTTCCCTCATCTGGAAAATGGGAATTAAGATTGTGAGCCCTAAGTGAGAAAGGGACTGTGTCCAACCTAATCTCCTTGTATCTATCCCAGCACTTAAATACAGTGCCTGGCACATAGTAAGCCCTTAACAAATACCACAGTTATTATTATTATGACCAGGAAGACATGAGGATTATTTATGGAATGGTTCTTGGAGAAGGATTTGAAGAAAGAGAGAATCTTAGGAGGATTTGAAGAAAGAGAGAATCCACTGAAGCAGAGGAAAGCATGAGAAATTTAGGACCACGAAAGTACAAAATGAGGAGAGAAGCCTGCACCCCAAAGCACTTGGGGAAGAAGAGAGCAGAGTGGTAAAAGGGAGACACTGATGTAGGACATTGAAGCCAAAATTAGGGCTTTTCATTTTATGTGAAAAGATATGGATGGTCACCTAATTCTCTGAGAAGGAAAGTGAAGTGTTCTGAATGGTTTTAAAGGTGGGTGTGGATATATGCAGGGTAAAAGCAGGGGGCCAGATTCTGATTTTTGGCTGTCCTGAGACAAGGCCAAAATCTGCCCCACAATTCCTCCCAAGGCACCATCAATCAATAAATCATATTTATTGACTGCCTACTCTCGGAACAACCTTGAGAAGCAGCATAGTCTAGTCAATAGAACACGGGCCTGGCAGTAAGAAGGGTCTTGGTTCTAATCCACTGCCCTGTCACTCTTCCGCTGTGTGACCTTGGACAAAATCACTTAATTTCTCTTAGTCTCAGTAATCTCATCTGTAAAATGGGGATTAAGATGGCAAGCTCTATGTGGGACTTGGACTGTGTCCACCCTAATTAGCTTGTTTCAACCCCAGATCTTAATACGGTGCTTGGCATATAGTAAACACTTAACAAATTCTATTAAAAAAAACTGAATGAAAATGTGTCAAGGGATACTTGCATTTTGCCCAAAATTATATTCATTCAATCATATTTATTGAGCAGTTACTGTCTGCAGAGTACTGTACTAAGCGCTTGGAAAGAACAATACAGCAACGGGCTTATAATAGCATTGTACTTAGGTGGGATTTTTATGCTCCAAAAGCATTTGAAATTAGATTGCAAACTCTTTGAGAGCAGATAATTTAATAACGTTGATGATAATAATAATAACAATGACAATTGTGTGAATAAGCTCTCAGTTTTTCTCCCACTCTCTTCCTTATTGCCCTTGCATTTGGATTTGCACCCTTTTTTCACCCACCCTCAGTCCTGCAGCACTTATGTACATAAACCTGAATACCTTGTATCTACCACAGTGCTTAGAACAGTGCTTAGCACATAGTAAGCACTTAACAAATGCCATCATTGTTATAGAGAGAGAGAGAGAGAGAGAGAGAGAGAGAGAGAGAGAGAGAGAGAGAGAGAAAAGCAGCATGGCTCAGTGGAAAGAGCCCAGGCTTTGGAGTCAGAGGTCATGGGTTCAAATCCTGACTCCACCAATTGTCAGCTGTGTGACTTTGGGCAAGTCACTGAACTTCTCTGTGCCTCAGTGCCTCACCTGTCAAATGGGGATTAAGACTGTGAGCCCCCCTGGGACAACCTGATCACCTTGTAACCTCCCCAGCACTTAGAACAGTGCTTTGCACATAGTAAGTGCTTAATAAATGCCATCATTACTATTATTATAAATGTCTGTCTTCCCCTGTAGACTACAGGCTCCTAGGCGGCAGGGAATGTGCCTATCAACTCTGTTATGTTGCACTCTCCTAAACACTCTGTACAGTGTCCTACCCACAGTAAGTACTCAATCATTGATTTATGGATTGACTGGGGTATTGATTAAGTAGTTACTCTGTGTCAGGTTTTAGAGGAGATACAATGGTAGTAGAAACATCCCTGGCCCATATTAGGCTCACATTTTTCAGAAGAGGGAGAAACAGATATCCAAATTCAGGCAGCAAGAGGTTGAGTGTCACACAGTTCCCAAGTTGGAGGGGTAGGCTTAAAACCCAGGTCCTCTGACACCTGTGCTCTTCCCACTAGGCCATGTTGCTTCTCCTTGCATTTTACTATTATTTATACTCTCCTGAATGGTTAGTACAGTGTCTAGCACTCAGGAGGTGCTCAATATATATGACTGACTGACTAAAAATTATGAGGTATGAAAATTTTTTCATTCCACCAGTATATCACTCTTCTTTACCAATGTTAAACCCACAAGGAGCTTGCCCTTCACAGAGGGGAAGACAGACATCCAGCACTTAGAACAGTGCTTGGCACATAGTAATTGCTTAACAAATACCATCATTATTATTAATCTGAATGATTAAAGACGGATTTTAAGAATTATAGTTCATTTTCTTTGGAGATAGGCTTTCCTCCACTGATCAAAAATAATATGTGATAAATTGCATAAAAACAGCCTGTTGTTTCTTATTGCACATCTTGAAGTTGGATCATCTTGCCAGAATTTAGGGTATGTCTATTATTCATGTAAAACAAGCTGAACAAAGGCAGGAGAAAATAAATGTTTAAAACATGAATAAATCCTCCAGAAAAATTTGAACAGTTTTAATGAGGTTGATAAGCTTAGCTTTTAAGCATTTTTTTAAATAATGGGACACTAAGAAAATTTGATACTCTTAGGAGATTTTCTTAATGAAAGATACTTTCTAAAACTTGTGAATAGACACTGGGATGATATAATAATAATAATAACAATAGCATTTATTAAGTGTTTACTATGTGCAAAGCACTGTTCTAAGTGCTGGGAAGGTTACAGGGTGATCAGGTTGTCCCACGTGGGGCTCACAGTCTTAATCCCCATTTTCCATGTGAGGTAACTGAGGCACAGAGAATTTAAGTGACTTGCCCAAAGTCACACAGCTAACAAGTGGTGGAGCCGGGATTTGAACCCATGACCCCTGACTCCAAAGCCCGTGCTCTTTCCACTGAGCCACGCTGAAGTTTACTCTTCCCACAGGAGCTCCTAATTTACTTAGAATCCACTTCCATTTCCTAAAGCAATAACAAACGCCAGTGGCTAAATCTCTGAGATTTGTAATCTTGGTCATAAATCCATTTCTAATTGACGAGATAATCCTATCTCCTTAGAGACATTATGGGATGTTCTTATACCAAGGGACAGGCTGTACGAAAATACTTAGAAGGAATAAGGTGCAAAGTACATTTTTCTTTTCCTTTTACTTTGCATAAGCAAAATGATTTTAGATATGAGCTAATTTTGTCCTTGCTTTAAGGATTTTAGCAGTTCAATAAAAAAGAAAAGAATAAAATTAAAAAAGAATGAAAAAGAATTCCAGCCTGGAATGCCCTCCCTTTTCATATCCAACAGACAATTACTCTCCCCAGCTTCAAAGCTTTACTGAAGGCACATCTCCAGAGGTTTTCCCTCACTAGTCCCTCATTTCCTCTTCTCCCACTCCCTTCTGCTTCACCCTATACTTGGCTTTTTACCCTTTATTTATTTATTTTTACCTTCCTTCAACTCCGCAGCACTCCTGCACATATCCATAATTTATTCATATTAATGGGTATATCCCTCTCTAGACTGTAAGCTCCTTGTTGACAGGGCACGTCTCTTACCAGTTCTCTTATATTCTACTCTCCCAAGTGCTTAGTCCAGTGTTCTGCACACAGTGAATGCCCAACAAATATGATTGATTGATGGTCAATTTTTTTTTGTAGTTTTAGATATTGCAATGTAACTGTACTCAACTCTTGGGATTGAAATTGGAAACAGATCTTTATGAGGTGCCCCTAAGGAAAAAGACAGTCTAAAATGTTACTCTTTCATTCAATCGATCATATTTATTGAGTGCTTACTGTGTGCAGGGCACTGTACTAAGCGCTTGGGAAGTACAGGTCAGCAACATATAGAGACAGTCCCTACCCAACAATGGGCTCACAGTCTAGAAGGGGGAGACAGACAACAAAACATGTAGACAGGTGTCAAAATCATCAGAACAAATAGAATTAAAGCTAAATGCACATCATTAACAAAATAAATAGAATAGTAAATATATACAAGTAAAATAATTAGAGTAATAAATCTGTACAAATATATACAAGTGCTGTGGGGAGGGGAAGGAGGTAGGGCAGGGGGGATGGGGAGGAGGAGAGGAAAAAGGGGGCTCAGTCTGGGAAGGCTTCCTGGAGGAGGTGAACTCTCAGTAGGGCTTTGAAGGGTGGAAGAGAGCTAGCTTGGCAGACGTGTGGAGGGAGGGCATTCCAGGCCAGGGGAAGGACGTGGGCTGGGGGTCGATGGTGGAACAGGCAAGAACGAGAATTCCCGGGCCTGGAATGCCCTCCCTCTGCCCATCCACCAAGCTAGCTCTCTTCCTCCCTTCAAGGCCCTGCTGAGAGCTCACCTCCTCCAGGAGGCCTTCCCAGACTGAGCCCCTTCCTTCCTCTCCCCCTCGTCCCCCTCTCCATCCCCCCATCTTACCTTCCTCCCTTCCCCACAGCACCTGTATATATGTATATATGTTTGTACATATTTTTTTACTCTATTTATTTATTTAATTTATTTGTACATATCTATTCTATTTATTTTATTTTGTTAGTATGTTTGGTTTTGTTCTCTGTCTCCCCCTTTTAGACTGTGAGCCCACTGTTGGGTAGGGACTGTCTCTATATGTTGCCAATTTGTACTTCCCAAGCGCTTAGTACAGTGCTCTGCACATAGTAAGCGCTCAATAAATACGATTGATGATGATGAACGAGGCCCAGTGAGGAGGTTAGTGGTGGCAGAGGAGCGGAGGGTGCAGGCTGGGCTGTAGAAGGAGAGAAGGGAGGTGAGGTAGGAGGGGGCGAGGTGATGGAAAGCCTCGAAGCTGAAAGTGAGGAGTTTTTGCTTACAATCATTCCCTAGAAAGTGCATTTTTAATTAACAGAGAAGTTGCAAGAGAGTGAATGAATTATCAAGGGCAGGGATTCCCTGATCTTTCTTTTCCTTCGTTTGGATAAAATTTGCTTCACAATCTTCCTGATGTCTCAAAGCTTATATGAACATTGTTTTAATTTCCCTTTTCCTGCTTTAGGAAACCTCAGTTATTCTTTGAACTCAACCATCACCAAACTCAAGCACTGTCAGTTGGTTTTGTTAATTTTCCAACAGTTGAAACCAATTTTGATATTATAAATATTCTAATAAATTTATGGCTAGTTTCTGGCTTCCAGATTGTTGGGTACCTGTCATCTCAAATTAAACAGTGAGTAAAGAGGGTTGAAATTAGGCAGAAACAGTATGCCATAATCTAGTCAAAGAGTAAATAATGATGCTAGTATTCAAGGATGTGCATAAGAGATAGTTTTCAGAGGTGATTTGCCATGTTGTAGTGTCATAAATTGAATAGTGTTAATTACTAGTTATAAAAATACAAGTAATATGGGGTTGCCTAGTGGAAAGAACATGGGACTAAAAATTTCTAGGTTTAAGTTCTAGTCCCACTTGCCTGTTAGGTGACCCTGAAAAGTCACTTGAATTCTCTTTGACTCAGCTTCCTCATCTGTAAAATAGGGATTAAATACCTGCTCTCCCACCCCATTAGACTGAGAACTCCATCCTAGACAAAAGTATCAGATTTGATTGCACTGTATCTAATCTAGGGATCAGAACAGTGCCTGTCACAATGTAAGCTACTAATAAATGCCATCAGTATAATTAAATAAAATAAAGAGACCTTGAATAACAAAACTTTGTTCCACTAAAGGTCAGAGATCTGGACTCCTTCCCAGATATTCAACGTCCAAAAGTGCATGTGATTCTACAAGTTTGAGGGCAAGTAAGAATCCTGCAAGTGAGAATCCTACAAGAAATGGAAATAGTAGAGCATAAGAAATGAAAATACACTAAGTTCCTGAAAATAAAGATGAATTTCTTCCTATTTTTCTCAATATTTGTTATTTCAGTGAAACAGTTGGCAATTCGCCATGTTCTGATGAACCTACCCTTTGTTCTGTTTAATATGATTATCTCGCAAAGAATTCAGAATGAGACAGGGTCTAATTCATTCAGGAAAATTAGTTGCTGTCAGGTCAATAGAAAATGTTGTTTTAGCACAGGAGCCATTCAAATCAGGACAATAAAAAATGATGGGGTTGGAACATAATATGCTGATATGCAATGAAATTCAGTGTTGCAGCTGAAAATGCCACCCCACACTACAGAAAGTCAGCTTCAATCTGGAATGCAGTGGTATGTTCAACATTCCAAAATCTTTCTTCATGTCCACCAAGAATGTTCAACACAATTAGTGTATTGCTTTCCTTACCGATCTGGTCTGATTTTTAGATTTTTGTGTTTTTAAATGGTATTTGTTAAGTGCTTACTATCATGTCAGGCACTACTGTACCAAGTACTGGGGTAAATACAAGTTAATCAGATTAAACATGGCCCTTGTCCCACTTAGGGCTCACTGTTCTAATCCCCATTTTATGGATGAGGTTTCTAAGTTAAGTGACTTGCCCAAGGACACACAGCATATAAGTAGCTGAGCCAGGATTAGAATCCCAGTCCTCTGACTCCTAAACCCATGCTTTATCCACTAGACCGCAGTGCTTTTCTACTATGCCACACTACTTCTCTAAGACTGTGAGGCCTTAAGACGGGTTTAGGGACTGGGTCTGCTTTGGTTGTATTGCATCTATCCCAGCATTTAGCATAGTGCTTGGTATATAGTAAATACTTAACAAATACCACATTTATTTTTATTATTATTCCTACTCGCTCTTTATTTCTCTGAAGTGCTCTGAATTTGGCCAAATTGACATCTTGTCACTTCTGGAAATATTACATAACTTTGGCTTCACTGACATTCTCCTCTCCTGGTTCTCCTCCCATTTCTCTGGCCACTCATTCTCAGTCTCCTTCTCGGGCTCCTCCTCTGCCTCCCAACCCCTAACTGTGGGTGTTCCCTGAAGTTCAGTTCTGGGTCCCCTATTCTTTTCTACACCCACTCCCTTGGAGAACTCATTTGCTCCTATAGCTTCAACTGCCACCTCTAGGTGGGTGATTCCCAAATCTACCTCTCCAGCCCTGATGATGATGATGACAATGGCATTTATTCAGTGCTTACTATGTGCAAAGCACTGTTCTAAGCACTGGGGAGGTTACAAGGTGATCAGGTTGTCCCACGGGGGGCTCCCAGTCTTAATCCCCATTTTACAGATGAGGTAACTGAGGCGCAGAGAAGTTAAGTGACTTGCCCAAAGTCACACAGCTGACAACTGGGGGAGCTGGGGTTTGAACCCATGACCTCTGACTCCAAAGCCCGTGCTCTTTGCACTGAGCCACGCTGCTTCAGTCTCCCTGATCTCTCTCCCTCTCTGCAGTCTTGCATTTCCTCCTGCCTTCAAGACATCTCTACTTGGGTATCCTACCATCACCTCAAGCAGAACTGACAGAACTCCTGATCTTCCCAACCAAACCCTTCCTCCCCCTGACTTTTCCATCACTGTAGACAGCACCACCGTCCATCCTGTCTCAAGTCTGTAACCTTGGTGTTATCCTTGACTAATCTCTCTTATTCAACTCACATATTCAATCTATCGCTAAATCCTGTCAGTTCTACCTTTACGATATCACTAAAAATCCTCCCTTACCTCTCCATTCAAACTGCTACCATGTTAATTCAAGCCCTTATCCTATCCCACTCGGACTACATAATCAGTCTCCTTGCTGACCTCCCTGCCTCCTGCCTCTCCACACTCCAGTCTTCGAGTGCACACTTCATTCTGCTGCCTGAATCATTTTTCTACAAAAAATGTTCAGGCCATGTTTCCCCATTCCTCAAGAACTTCCATTAGTTGCCTATTTACCTCTGCATCAAACAGAAACTCTTTAGCATAGGCTATGAAGCATTCAATCACCTTGGTTCCTTTTTCCTCACCTTGCAATTCTCCTACTGCAACCCAGCCCACATAATTCAGTTCTGTAATGCTAACCCACTCACTGTTCCTTGATCTCACTTATCTCACCGCCGACCACTCACCCACACCCTGCCTCGGGCCTGGAACGCCCTCACTTTTCAAATCCACCAGACAATTTTTCTCCCCACGTTCAAAGCCTTATTGAAGGCACATCTCCTCCAAAAGGCCTTCCCTGACAGTGTTCATTTCCTCTTTTCCCACGCCCATCTGCATCACCCTGACTTGCTCCCATTATTCACCACTCCAACCACAGCACCCCCGGCACTTCTGTTCATATTTGCAATTTGTTCATTTATATTAATGTCTGTCTTCCCCTCAAGACTGTAAGACCTTGTGGTCAGGGAATGGGTCTGTATATTGTTGTGTTGAACTCACCCAAGCACTTAGTACAATGCCCTGCACACGGTAGGTGCTTAATAAATAAAATTGATTTATTAATTGATTGATTTTGTTTCATTTTCTGAATTGGTAGAGAATGTTTCTGAGTATGCAGAAATTTGCTTTACTGATTTTCTTGGGTTCCTTTTCCTCTCAGGCTTTCACGCCACTGAGTTCTTTCTCTTTATGCCCTCCACTTGTCCACATCTGTTCCCTTAATTTTTTTAAAAAATTTTGTTAGGTTCTCTTCTATCTCCTATTAGAATGGGTACAATAATTCTGTGATCATTTCTACCACTGTATCTAAACACCTTTAAATCTTAAACTGATTCATCCTTGACTATAGGAATTGACCGAAGAAGGGCAGTCATCCTGTTGTTGTTTTTTTCCCCTCAGCTTCCTGAAGTAGGAAATTGTCCCCAGTACAGTTGAAAAGTGGGTAATGACCTGGGGTAAACTGAATTGAACTGACTATCCAGCAGATAAGTAGGTGGTCAAAACTCATGTCACCAGAGATATGAGACATAGATGTCATCTTCAACTCTCACATCCCTCTTTCCTGATCTAAAGGGAAGTGATTTTAGTTAGGCTGCAGAGTTCAGGGCTCCAGAAGGCAGCAGGAACTTGAGATTCCCCTATCTGGACTCAGGAATGGAGTCTGGAGGGAAGAGAAGTTCTCTGACCCTGCCAAGGACCTTCACTCCAGAGCCAGAAAGCTCACTTACCATCTTCCTGCAGCGATAATAGCCACCTATGACCCAGGAGAATTTAGGGCACTCCTTTACCAACCACCACCACCCTCAAAGAATATGTGACAGTCCTTTACTGATTGCTCTTTTTCCTAGAAAAAAATAATAATAATTATGGTATTTGTTAAGTACTTACTATGTGCCAAGCGCTGTTCTAAGCACTGGGGTAGATATAAGATAATCAGGTTGTCCCACATGGGGCTCACAGTCTTAATCCGCATTTTACAGATGAGGTAACAGGCACAGAGAAGCTAAGTGACTTGCCCAAAGTCACACGGATGAAAGTGGTGGAGCTGGGACTAGAACCCGCAACCTCTGACTCCCAATCCAGTGCTCTTTCCACTAAGCCATGCTGCTTTTATTGCTTCTAGTCACTTAGGAATAGAGCAGGACAATAGCAGTGATCAATAATGGATATTAAAATCTTACAAACAAGTATAAAAGACAGCCCTGACTTGTACAAATGTATAGATAATGGTGTTTCTGCTTCTGTCTGAAGTAGCCCTCCCATTTGTCGGTCGCAGACACTGACAGTGTGAAGGTGGGGTGGACTGGGTTTAGGGTTTGCCTCTCAGTGGGGAGGGGAGGGTCAGGGGATAGGAGCTTGAGCCCAAATGGAAGCTCACCCCTTACTCTGAGGCTCCCTGATTGGGAGAAATGCTGGTTCCAGGCAAACACAGGGCCTTGGTGAACTGGGGGGCAATGGTTGAACTGGTTGGGCTTGGAATTCTGGGATACTGCCTGCCCCAGCCCAAGTTACCTTCGGCAGGCAAGTCAGGCTAAGGGAAGAGGGTCCGCGCCACGACCCTCCCCAAACACCTGGTGGGACCTGGGATGAGCTCTAAACTGTAAGCTTGTTGTGGGCAGGGAATGTGTCTGTTTATTGTTAATTTGTACTCTCCCAAGTGCTTAGTACAGTGCTCTGCACACAGTAAGCTCTCTACAAATATGACTGAATCGATTTGGGAGCAAATGGTGGGGAAGGCCATTTCAGCCCAACCTCCATCAGATCTGCCTGGGGAAAAGAAAGCAAAATCTTGTGGGAATTCCCAACCAGGGACATCCAGGAACTACACCTCTTGTCTTGGGTCAGGGAGACTGGAGAGCATACCATAAATCCAACACAATTGGAAAAGCCTCCCTCAGAGGCAGCCACTGACACCCTTCTTGGGCACATGACATAATAGAATGATGCCACCCGTGCTATTTCTTGAAACAACCCAATCCTACCCAAGCCTAGGGATGGTGTCTGAGGGAACCCCTGATTTCTCAATTTGCTTCAGGGCCACTGAAGTGCCTCCCCATTTCTGTGAGGACTTTGGCTCCATGTCACCTGTAGCATGTGGCAGCGGAAAACATGGCAGAGAAAGCTTGATTGCTGAAAAGTTTGAAAACACACATGCAAGCATCCAGTCTGTATTAGAACCACGCACAGATCAAGTAAGTTGAAAGCCAAATTGTCCAGTATGCATCGGACTGATGGTCACCCTCTTATTGGGGAAAGGAATGTGGAGAGGTGAAAAATAACTGCTTCCATCTCAGAGAAGGACTGAAGATGACAACCAATCTCTTTTTTTATGACTTTTTTTAAGCATTTACTATGTACCAGGCACAGTACTAAGTACTGGGGTAGATATGAGGTAATCAAGTTGGACACAGTCCTTGTCCCACATGAAGTTCACAGTCTTCATCTCTGTGTTAGAGATGATGGAACTGAGGCACAGAGAAGAGAAATGACTTTCCCAAGGTCACAAAGCAGACAAGTGCTGGATCGGGGATTAGAACCCAGGTCCTTTTGAGTCCCAAACCCATGCTCTATCCACTAGGCAATACTGATTCTCAATCCATTAGGTGATACAGCTTTTTACTTCCTATTTCTCAGTCCGTCAATGTTTCCTCGACCCCTCTTTAGGGTTAGAAGGGAAAAATTAGCACTTGCTTTGTTTACACAGAAACTGTAAGATTACTGATAACATACAACAACGCAGATTAACAATAATTATAATGATGATTATGGTATTTGTTAAGTGCTTACTATATGCCAAGCACTATTCAAAGCCCTGGGGCAGATACAAGGTAATCAGGTTGTCCCACATGGGGCTCACAGTCTTTATCCCCACTTTACAGATGAGGTAACTGAGGCACAGAGAAGTTAATCAGCTTGCCCAGCAGACAAGTGGCAGAGCCAGGATTAGAACCCACAACCTCTGACTCCCAAGCCCATGCTCTTTCCACTAAGCCACACTTCTTCTCCAGATTGTGCTAAGTGCTTAAATATCCCTGGCAATGTTAGGCCCTTGGAAAATATTAACTCTTTCTGGTCAAATGGACATTTTGCTGCTAACCTTCCTGATGGAACCTTCTTATAGCCTGACTCTGTCATACCACAGAGGGATAAAGCACTGCTGAAAATATAGTCCAATATGCCCACCTAGCTTTCCTATAACACTAGGGACAAATCCATGCAAAGCCTTCCATTAAGGGACACCCATGCAGTTGAACTAAACTCCACCACTAGACTACAAGTTACTTGCGGATAATAATAATAATAATTGGCATTTGTTAAGCGCTTACTATGTGCAAAGCACTGTTCTAAGCACTGGGGAGGATACAGGGTGATCAGGTTGTCCCACGTGGGGCTCACAGTCTTAATCCCCATTTTACAGATGAGGTAACTGAGGCCCAGAGAAGTTAAGTGACTTGCCCAAGATCACCCAGCTGACATGTGGCAGAGTCGGGATTTGAACCCATGACCTCTGACTCCAAAGCCCGTGCTCTTTCCACTGAGCCACGCTGCTTCTCTGGAATGGGAATGGATCTACCAAGTCTGTTATACTGTAATAATGATCATTATTATTATGGTATTTGCGAAGCGCTTACTATGTGCCTGGCACTGTACTAAGCATTCGAGTGGATACAAGCAAATCGGGTTTGACACAGTCCATGTCTCATCTGAGGCTCACAGTCTCAATCCCCATTTTACAGTTGAAGTAACTAAGGCACAGAGATGTGAAGTGACTTGCCCTAGGTCACCGAGCAGACAAGTGGCAGAGCCGGGATTAGAACCCATGACATCTGAATCCCGGGCCCGTGCTCTATCCACTATGCCATGCAGCTCTCCCAAGCACTTAGTACAATCGTCTGCATACAATTAGTGCTCAATGTAATGACTGATTGACCAATCTGACATTGAAGAACACTTCCTAATTTCACAACCAATCATTTATATTTATATTTTATTTTTTAATGATACCTGTTAAGGGATTACTATGTTCCAGGCACTGCTCTATGTGTTGGGGTAGATACAAGATAATCAGGTTGGACACAGTCCCTGTCCAAACTGGGGTTCAAAAATTTAATCCCCAATTTACAGATGAGGTAATTGAGGCACAGAGAAATGAAATGACTTGCCCACCATCACACATCAGACAAGAGATAGAGCCAGGATTAGAAGCCAGGTGCCTCTAACTTCCAGGCCCGTGCTCTATCTACTAGACTATGCTGTTTTTCACTTACTGTGAGTGCTTGCTGTTTGCAGAATGCTGCACAAAGCATGTGGTAGAGTAAAATATGACAGAGTTGGAAGACGAGTTCCCTAGCCACAGTGACTTAAGAGTCCAGAGGCAGAGACAGACATTAGTACAACTAAATTAATTGCAGATACGTACATAAGTGATTGGGACTGAGGGGGGGTGAATGAACAGCACCAATCGAAGTATAAGGGTGATGCAGAAGGGAGTGAGAGAAGACAAAATGAGGGCTTAGTCAGGGAAGACCTTTTAGAGGAGATGTACCTTCAATAAGCTTTGAAATTGGAGCTTGTGATCCTCAGGGCAGATCAATTAGCAGTAAGAGATTGATCAAGTGATAAGGGAGTGAGTAAGTTGAGTTAAATTGGGAGGGTGGTGTTGAGGGCAACCTTTTGGTCATCAAGGGAAGGCAGTTTGAGTACAGAGACTAAATGATGACTTGATGACTTGAGAAAATTGGACGGGGGGTTCAAAAAATCTGAGGTCTCTCTAGGAAACAGGACAGATTTGAGGGGTGGAGGTGTTCATTCTTTCACTCAATTCATTCAATTGTATTTACTGAGTGCTTACTGTGTGCAGAGCACTCTAGTAACCACTTGGGAGAGTGCAAAATAATGACTAGACCCATTTCCTGCCCATAACAACCTTACAGTCTAGAAGAAACCAAAGGCAGGTGAGGAGATTGTGGTCGGACAGAGAAATTTTAGAACTGGTGAGGGTGGAGGTTGTGCTGTGATAGATATGATGAGATTGAATGTGTTTCCAAGCTGGTGAGTGGGTGCGGTGAGGTGAGATGGAGCATGAGATCAGTGGAGTCAAGGAATGATAGAAAGCAGGCATGGGAAGGGTCATCAGGAACATCCAAATAAACACTGAGTTCCTCAAGAATCATTGTAGACATGGAAAAAGTGAGAAGAAATATGAGAAAGTGATCCAAATGGTTCAAAAAGTTGTAGTTGAGACCTGGGAGAGCGTAAATTACTGTGACAAGTATCTGGAGTGGGTGATAGAGGCGTACCGAAAATAGATATTTTGCAGAACTTGGGGTACTTGTTACAATAAACGACCTATACTTTCATCAGTAATGTGGAGAATTCAGATATATCTAAGACTCATATCTTCTGGCGCCAGGAGTGTAGTATGGGGGATTTTCCAGGCTCCAACCCCAGGATCAGAATCAGGACCCAGAAGATCTATTTCTGATACAGGAATTCCCTCACTCTTTATAGCCCATCTTCAGCTCTATCAGGAAGTTACTTTTAGCCCTTCAGCTCATTAAGTAGGGCTGGCGGGGTGGTGACAGCCAGGTTGAATTTCTGACCCTTCCATTCCAAGATCATAAAATGGATGTGGGCCATTCTGTGGATCCCCTGCAGCTCTGGAGTTTGAGGAGAAGATAGGCAAAGGCCTTCCTGGGTCATTGGAAGGGGTAGAGGAGGCACTTTATCTATCTCTGATAAATGAACCAAGGAAAGTCCCTAAAAAACTGGGAACCAGATCTTTCCAATTACAAGAGGCAAGAGTGTGTGTGGTGAGGATTAGGGAGTGTTGAGAAGGGCAAAAGGGAGAGTTTTCTCCTTCAAAACCCACATTATGTGTTTCTTCTTTTGTGCGGCCTTAGATTTAATTTTTGACATACAGCTCTCAAGAACCCCCGGGGCACCAGGCGACAAGGTTAAGAAAATTAAACAAATCAGGTTTTTGTTTTCTGACAAGGTATTAAAAAGGACCAAGTGCCTAAAACCGCATCAACACAGCCACACAAGATTATCATTTTTTGTGGGTAGCCATTTATTTTTTCATGCTTATTCATTACAGGTTATGACACATTTTAAAAAAATGAAGTCCTGACAATTGCAGGAATTGTTCATTTGTATGATTCAAATCCTCCACTGACTCAAGACTCTGCACATGTCTATTTCATTTGTTCATATTACTAACACTAACTTTCATCTTTTGAGGTTGACAGGCAAGACTTTTCTGTTTCCAATTGTAAAGTGAACTGTAGAGTCCTCAAAAGACAAATCATGATGACTAAAATGGCAATATACTCTCTCTTGTCTGTCCAGACCACTGATGAATTTCTGGATTATGTATATTATGAGTTATTCTGAAGTTAATAGCAGAGGAACACAATTTTCAGCGTGTCTTTGCCTTACAAGGCTAAATCCATTCAACACAGACTAATGAATCTGAGTAATCATTGCTTCTAAACCACAAATGTTTTAACACTATACAACTTTCTGGATTCCTCAACTGCAAAAGCACCTCTGGTTTTCAAGTGACTCATTCAAGACTCAAAGTGCTCAGTTGAAAATGATTACTTGTGGTCTCAAGGTTTTTAAGGAATTTTTTTTCCAATTTCTCCAGAATATGCTCACATAACTCTCACAAAATATTTTTATTCCATTGGGTGCCTCAGCTTTGACTTTGACGAGGTGCGTTGGAAATTTAATCCTCAGGCTCTTCATTGAATTAAGCGGTAGTATTTATTTGAGCACTTAGTAGGTGCAGAGAAATGCACAAGAGCTCAAAATAGTGAAATAGAAGTGAAAGCACAGAGGTGCTGAAGTAGGAGTTGGGAGGATATGACCTGAAGAAGGAAAATTAGTGGGAAATGCCTTCTGGGGCAAGTCCGAATTCAGAAAGCTTTGGAGTTGGGAGAGCTGTGTCCTGCTGTGAAAGGGTATTCAGCCAGAAGGGAAGACTAATCTTATTTGCTTGTATCTACTCCAGCGCTTAGTACAGTGCCTGGCCCATAATAAGTGCTTAACAAATGTCACAATTATTATTAGTATGATTATTAGAGGTGGAGGAGTTGAGAGACAGTGAAAGGGAGAAGGTGAACTTAAGAGAGTAAGAGAGGGCTGAGGAGTAGTGGGTGAAGAATTGTAGATAAATACAGAGAGCTGGAGGAGAAATATGAAACCAGAGGACAGGCCTCAAAAATATATACATATTTTTAATGGTACTTGTTAAGTAATTATCGTGTGTCAAGCACTAAGGGCTGGGGTTGAGATTTAATAATCTCCCATGATTGGCCATCCCTCTCCACATCCAGCAACAACTCTTGACCATTAGCTTTAAAAGGAAGCAGTGCTGTTGAGTGGAAAGAGCATGGGCCTGGAGTCAGAGGACTCATGTTCTAATCCCAGCTCCACCACTTCCCAACTGTGTGACCTTGAACAAGTCATTTTACTTCTCTATACATCAGTTCCCTCATATGTAAAATAGGGATTGAATACCTATTCTATCTCCTACTGAAACTGTGGGCCCTATGTGGAATCTATCTTGTATCTACCTCAGGCTTAGTACAATGCTTCATATATAGTAAGCACACACATATTATATTATAATTATTGTTATTATTATTATTATTATTATTTTTTAAGGTCCTTATTCAGCTATCTCCCCCCTTACTTACCTACTTTCTTCTCTCAGTACATCCCAGCTTGGACTCATCATTCTTCTTGATTTAACCTGCTCTCCATGCCTCAACATCTTGCTCCCACCCTCCCCTCTTTCCCTTCACACTTGACAAATCAGTGCCCTTCCTATCTTCAAAGCTCTTAAATTACTTTTTCCCCAGAGACCTACCCCAGTGGAACTCCCATCTCCCCACTTGGTTCAGCCTACTGCAATTTCAATTCCTCTGGGCTACCT
This sequence comes from Tachyglossus aculeatus, assembly GCF_015852505.1. Classification (NCBI taxonomy): domain Eukaryota; kingdom Metazoa; phylum Chordata; class Mammalia; order Monotremata; family Tachyglossidae; genus Tachyglossus; species Tachyglossus aculeatus. The sequence goes on along the minus strand of NC_052079.1, from coordinate 27,205,778 downwards.
AAAGTGCTAAGAGCTCTCCCACTTACCTGCCGTGTGCCCATGGGCAAGTCACTTTATGTCTCTGTGTTTCACTTCCCTCACCTGCAAAATAGAGATTCAATACTTGTTCTCCCTCCTACTTAAATTGTGGGCCCTACACTGAATCTGATTATCTTGTATGCATTCATTCAGTCATACTTATTGAGTGCTTACTGTGTGCAAAGCACTGTAGTAATAATAATTATAGTTTTTGTTAAGCGCTTACTATGTGCCAGCTCTGTACTAAGCACTGGGGTGGATACTAGCAAATTGGATTGGACACAGACCCTGTCCCATATGGGGCTCACACTCTCAATCCCCATTTTACAGATGAGGTAATAGACACAGAGAAGTTAAATGACTTGCCCAAGGTCACACAACAGACAGGTGGTGAAGTCAGCATGAGAACCCATGACCTTCTAACCCCCAGGCGATGTGCTCTATCCACTACTCCATGCTGCTTCACGGTACTAACTGCTCGGCACTGTGCCTACCTCAGTGCTTAGCACAGTGCCTAGCACACAGTGAGAGCTTAACAAATGCAATTTTTAAAAAGTGCTAATTACAACCCTGGAAATTATGTACAAATTTTTATATTTCCTCTTGTTTATTATTTATTTATATAACTCATTTGTCTGTCTCCCTGGTTAGGTTGTTATCTCTTTGAAGGAAAGTGTCATGGGTATAAATTATATCATACTCTTCTAAGCTCTTAATACAGTGTTCTGCACACAGTAAATCCTTAGTAAATGCTACAGGTTGATTGATTTAGTGAGTTTTTTCTTGAGGCACAGGAAAACAGGAAGACACCTTTAGGAGTTCCTCCTACCCAACAGTCAGGGGATAGAGGAGCAAGAAAGACCCCCTTAATGTCTGTCAGAATAATTTCAACCAAGTTTGGGTGGGAAAGCCCAAAGGCTATTGGCAGTCATGGACTAAAATAGTTGGGAAGCCCCCCTCCCCAACAGTCAGGGGATACAGGAACAAGAAAGACCCCCTTAATGTCTGCCAGAATAATTTCAACCAAGTTTGGGTGGGAAAGCCCAAAGGCTACTGGCATTCATGCTCATGGACTAAAATAGTAGCAGTAGAGTTGAATAAACTTCCAGAGAGCTTGATTCTTGATGGAAGAGAACTGCTTTGTCAGGAGCGATGAGGAAGTCTGTGGACTGCTCCTTTCAAGCACTTTTAAAATAACAATTATTTTTCTCTTGGTATTTTAAATGTGAAAATTCAATTTGTTTTCATTGTATTTGCTTGATATTTTTCATTCTGTGACTTTTTCCCCACTGGAACTGTGAGCCTTTTGAATGCTAGGGACCTGTCTTAATTAAATTCCTCAAATTTTTTCCCAGCACTTAGTTCAATGCTATGTGCATTATAGACACTTAATAAATGTTAGTAATAAGGACGTTGATGATTACAATCAAATAATTGAATTGCTCAGTCACATAGTCCATCCAGAGCTACCTGCCAAAACATATATACTTGTACTCTCCTACTCCTTTATCATCAATGGTATGTAATGCTTCATTCCAGATTATTGAACTAAGAGCTTGTCAATGTACAGGTAAAATAAAAGACACAGTCCCGTCAGTTAAAAAGGTTACACTCTAATGTGGGTCGCAAGAGAGCATGAATGGACAAATATTCAAAGGGAAAAGGAACAAAATACAAATGCAAATGCCCTCAGTAAGCAATATAGGGCATGAGTAATAAATGAGAAGCTATGCACATGAGCGCTCTATTGGTTGATAGGGTGGTCACGAAGGTCTAGGAATATTTGCAGCTTCCTCTTGGAGGAGGTGACTTCTTAGGGAGGTTTTGAATGGAACAGAGATGTGGTTTGGTGTTTTGGAGGAGTGAGGGAGTTAGATCAGGGGAAAGGTATGGGCAACGGGTTTGAGAAGGGAGAGTTATGTATAATTAGAAAGTTAACTTGGAAGGAGGAAAGAGCGCTGTCAGGGGTGGAGGTGTGAGAAGAGAGAGGATAGGTAAGAGTGAGATGGCTAATGAAAAGTCTTAAAGTCAATGGAGAAGTGGCATGGCCTAATGGAAAGAGCATATCGACCTAGAAGTCAGAGGACTGGGGTTCTAATTCCAGTTCTGCCACTTTCCTGGGAAAGTGACCTGGGCAAATCACTTGACTTCTCTGTACCTCAGCTTTCTCATCTATAAATTGTGAATTAAATGCCTGCTCTCCCTCGTACTTAGACTGTGAGCCCCATGTGGGACAGTGACTGTGTCCGACTGATTATCTTGTATCTTTCCTAGTGCTGAGTACAGTTCTCGACCCATAGAATTTGACAAATGCTAGTATAGTATAGTGTTAGTATAAAAAAATAATAATCAGAAGAAGAATGATAATAACAATGATAATATAACTATAGTATTACAATGCTCATGCTTCAAGGCCTAAACTCTAAACTCTTTCCATTATCCCCACATTCCTATTTCCCCCCCAACCCCTAGGTTACTCTCCCACCACCCCACCTTCCATCCTTCCCAACTTATTTCATGCTCCCTTATATCCACCCGTTTTGATATCCTCCTCTTATTTCCTTTTTCCCCAACAATTTCCCCATTCTACTAATATCCAACCCCATCCTCCAAATCATACACTCACCCTTTTACATTCTCTACCTTCCGCTCACCTCTCAGAAGTTCCCAGTCTGTACTGAGTTTCCATATTAATACCTCTCAATCAGATCCCTGCATTCAGTCCTCTTTATGCCACCACCCACACCTCCTCAAGCCCTCCCCATTCCCTGAAATGGATCCCTTTAAAAATACAAACACAAAAACACACCGAGCCCCACCAAAAGTCTAAACTCCTAAAATTACCAAACCCAGCCCAGGGTTGAAATTAGGACCTAGGTGGAATATGATTCTTCTGAAACCATAAACTCTGTGAAGGAAGCGGTTATTTTTAGCTTTCTGCTCTACCGGAGTTGAGAATTTTAGGGAGAAGTCCCTTCTCTTTTCCCCTTTGTCTTGTTGCTTCCCTTCTTTGTCATTCTTCATCCTCTTGGCATCTCTGCTGTGTGGGAGAAATATCTGAAAGTAATGATGACTTTTAGGGTCACAAGTTGATTGATTCCCTGTATTACCCTGTGGGATTTTTCATTCCCACAGGGAATTCATTTATCATTTGCTGAAAAGATAGGAGAGTTAACATCCTGGAAAAACGTTACTCCAAAAGCTGCTTAATCCAGTTTTCAAATGAGCATGTATAACAACCTGGATGTTTTCCCCAAGACTATTGACCGCTTTGGTTCCCAATATTATTTCTTGGATCTATTATTAGAGTGCGAGTGACAGTCATTTAATATTACAGGCTAGTACATTTCCCACTCACTGTGTAAATTGATCATGCATCAGAGCAGCTGTAAAACCAAGATTCCAGACTAATAGACTCACACGAGTCAATAGACACCCATTTTTCTATTGGACTGACACATACGGGGAAGGAATGAACAAGAGCTGCAGGGTTTTTTTCACACTCTCTAGTCAGTTTGTTAAAAATGAATACTGAACTGTCCATCAAACTGCTATTGAGAGGTCACAGTGTACTGAGTATTATGTTAGGTACTGAGAAGGTTAATTTAAAAAATGTTGAAATTATTCATGAATACTCTAAAAGCATTTAGATTCGGGGAAAAAGTCTAACAAACAAATAATAAATTAGACACATAGTGAACTATATGGTGAATAGGACCAACAGATCCCAATTGGTATGATGTTACATTTAATTTGTTTTTCTTCCCCATAAAATCAGAAATTAATCTTTCTAAATGAATGTTGCATTCTTTGGGAATTGGAATACGTTCAACAAAAAGCTTTGGAGCAGAAAATGAGTATGTCCCTCCTCAACACAGAATGACTTGTTTTATTAAGAAGGTCACGACTATCAGTGTTTTTACAGTTCTAGACTGCGAGCCTGTCATTGGGTAGGGACCATCTCTATATGTTGCCAACTTGTACTTCCCAAGTGCTTAGTACAGTGCTCTGCACACAGTAAGTGCTCAATAAATACGATTGAATGACTACTCCCCTAGAAGAGCAAATTAGGATTTGAACACATTGTGTGAAGAAAGACTTTGTGAGGGAAAGGTGATTCCAATAAAGCTCTGTTTCACATAGAGAGAGCAGAAATTACATTCCCTGGAAGTGATTGTTATTTGGGTTTCCGCTTTTGCCAATGTACCAAGGAAGTAGCTCCCCTCCACACCCAGTTCCCATACTCCCAGCCTAGCCCTCCTCAGTTCCTCTCCCTTCTCTCCACAACATGAAGTGTCTCCCTGTCTCTGTCTTCCTGGCCCCTCTTCACACCTCACTTGTTTCTATACTACCTACTCTTCTTAAAAATGAACATTTTTTAACTGACTAAAGCTGTTGAGTTCTGTCAGGAAATTGGCTTGCTTTGGCTGCCACAACCACTACTTCCACACTGGCCACTTCCTTGTTTTGAGATCCCTGCCTTTCTCGGTGCTAAAAAGCTTGGTGGCCAGGACCAGATTGGAATGAAATAAAGGGAGCACTTGGGAATGATTGAGGAGGAGGAAGAAGAGGTAGAGTAGAGAGAGGGGGCGGAGGAGAAGGAAGAGGAGAAGGAAGAGGAGGAGGAGGCAGGGGAGGAAGATCAGGGGAAATGGTCCTAGAGAGACAAAATAAGTCCTCCGTGGATATCTCCCAGGTTACCAGGGAATGGAGATGACCCTCTGAAGCTTAATATTGTCCACATAAGAATCCCTAGGGCTGAGGCCTTTCCGAACAGATCAGATCACTTTGATCAGTGGCCATTCAGTTCTTAGCTACACACTGAATACTAAGCGAAATCTCTCAAGCAGTTGCTGATGATTCCCAAGGCTTGGCTCATGCAAAGCCTGGAATAGCAGCACAACTGCACTGAATAAATTTTGTAATCAAAGTTTGGCAACAATGTTCTCTGGGATTAAGAAATTGTTTTTTAATCGGTCAGGTGCTCTGAATGATCTTGTTCTTTGAAGATGGCAAACATAGGATTAACCAGGACAGATACAACTGTCCTAGTGAAGTAAACTTATAAACAATAGTCCTGAAATCATGTCTCCATTCTGAAGATACCTGAATACCTGAAGTGCTCTTTTTCTGACTTTCCCCTTGCCATTCCAGCACAGTACTGGTTCCTCTATATTACTCTAATCCATCAATTAAGTGTATTTATTGAGCACATACTGGGTGCAGAGCGATTTACTAAGTGCTTGGGAGAATTCAATAGAAAGAGTTGGTACACACATTATCTACCCACAAAAGCTTACACCCTAGATGAGGAGACAGACATTAATAATAATAATAATAATGGTATTTATTAAGTGCTTACTATGTGCCAAGCACTGTTCTAAGTGCTGGATATAAATAAATAAAATATAGATACATATATAGGTGCTGTGGGGCTGATAGTGGAGTGAATTCCAAGTGTGCAAAGGGTACAGCCAACTGTACCAAGCACCAACTGCATAATCGATGGAAAAGGGAGATGGAGCCAGGGAAAAGATGACAATCGGGGAAGGCCTCTTGGAGGAGATGTGACCTGAATAGAGTTTTGAAGGTGGGGAGTATTCCCATCCTTCTTTCCTTCTACAGCCCAGCCCGCACCCTCCGCTCCTCTGCCGCTAACCTCCTCACTGTTCCTCGTTCTCGCCTGGCACGCCATTGACCCCCAGCCCACGTCCTCTCCCTGGCCTGGAATGTCCTCCCTCCACACATCCGCCAAGCAAGCTCTCTTCCTCCCTTCAAAGCCCTACTAAGAGCTCACCTCCTCCAGGAGGCCTTCCCACACTGAGCCCCCTTTCCCCTCCCTCTCCTCCCCCTCCCCATCTTCCCTGCCCTACCTCCTTCCCCTCCCCACAGCACCTGCATATATGTCTGTACAGATTTATTACTCTATTTATTTTACTTGTACATATTTACTATTCTATTTATTTTATTTTGTTAATATGTGTTGTTTTGTTGTCTGTCTTTCCCTTCTAGACTCTGAGCCCGCTATTGGGTAGGGACTGTCTCTATATGTTACCAACTTGTACTTCCCAAGTGCTTTGTTGTACGGTGCTCTGCATACAGTAAGCGCTCAATAAATATGATTGAATGAATGAATGAAAGAATGAATGAATGCGTGTGGTTCTCGGGCATATATGGAGGAGATGGGAGTTCCTGGCCATAAGGAAGATGTAAAAAAGGGGTCAGCAGTGAAATGGAGAAGATCGAGGCACAGGAAGTAAGCTGGCAAAGTGCACTGACTGGCCTGTAGTAGAAGATCAGAAAGGTAAAGTAAGAGCAGGCAAGCTGATTGAGTGTTTTAGAGTCGATGATAAGGAGTTTCTGTTTGACGCAAAAGTGGATGGGCAAAGGCTGAAGGTTCTTGAGAAGTCTAGTGATGTTGTTTTAGAAAAAATGATCCGAGCAGCAAAGTGAAGTATGGGCTAGAGTGTGGAGAGACGGGAAGAAGGGAAGTCAGTCAGGAGGCAGATGCGGAAGTCAGGGTGGAATAGGTTAAGAGCTTTGATCAGCATAGTAGCAACTTGGCTGGAGAAGAAAGGGTGGATATTAATTAGTGATGTATTTGTTGAGCATTTATGTGCCAAGCACTGTTCTATTATTATATTTAAAATGCTGTGAAGGTAGAACCGACAGGAATTGGTGACACTGACTGTATGGGTTGAATGAGAGAGATGAGCTAATGATAATGCCAAATTTATATGAGACAGGGAGGATGGTGGTATCACTCCCACCTCTCCTTAGTTTCCTTCTCCATCCAGGATTCAATATCAAAGTGCTTTCTAGAAACATCCCAGAATCACTAGAGGTTCATAGTGAAAACTGTTACGGCTATTTATATAATTTACTTGTTGCTTGTTTGCAAAGTTTCAGTTAGGCAAACATTCAACAGATCTGTAAATTGAATCCATGTTTTCAACAGTGTGAAGAATTAGACAGGCGCCTTCTTCACTTTCAAACCATATTCACTCAGACTCTGCATGTAAATGCAGGCTCTCCTCTACCTAGTCCTAATTCTGTTGTCTTTTACAAATTTAACTCCTACTTCTTCCATATTGTGAAAGAACCAGAATAAATAAACTCTAACCAAGTTTGATAAAAACGAGGTCAGGGATGCAAAATCCAAAATGATTTCAATGAAATATTGGTAATGTTATGGAATTCAGAGAAATGAAAAACAGCAAGAGGCTGAAGGGGAAAGTGTTAGATGGATAACTGCAAACCTCATGACTTAATGGGCAAGTGATCAATAGAGGAAGTTTAATTTTCATAAGAAAATGCTGATTATAAATACACCTTGCTAAAACTTCTTCATAATAGTACTTTCATGATAGTCACAAAAATTACTGAATAAAACAATCTCCTCTCTATAAGCATGAATCAATTTATCTTTCTGGAATGACAATGTGTTACTGGGGCTCTCTTTTCAGTTTTATAGTTTCATCTCCTATTTCCTCTCCCCCAAATCCCTATGTTCATCATACTCTCTATATACTTCACATCTTCCAAGTTCTCTACTGATTGCTTTAAATCACCATCAATGACACTTTACCAAAATTGCACTACTTGTATTTTTCGGACAGCATTTCTTAGCCACATAATTAAATGATGTCAAAAGACCATAAAAGCATTTGCAGGAAAATTATCTATCATTTTCAAAATCATACCCAGTACCAGGAGGAATTTGATATGATAGTTCTTCAGAGTAAGCCCCAAAAGATTCTGTTACTGACAGTATGACCATTATCCTTATGTGCTCTCTTGCTATAGAATGCTATTGGTGGAGATTCAAGGGTCTGGTTGAATTGTGTTACTTTAGCCTCACCCTTTCTGGCAATATCCCTATTTTGCTCAGAAACGCTTCTCCCACACCAAGCCCAATGACCATTGTACGCACCAATTACTCTCAATCTTTTACTCCCTTTTTCAGGTGCCCTCTGTCCTCTCCTCACTTTTCTATAACCCCTAACAGGGCTCACCAACAACTTTATAAATAAAAATGAAGTCAATGGGATCCCCAAATAAATATAAAATACTGTACCTCCCTTACCTTCTCTTACTTCCCCAATCGTTTCTACCCCCACCAGCCACTCTCTCATCCTTTCTAGCATTTCCCCAAAAGTCCTGCCCTCAAAATCTACCACCTTCCTCTACCTGTGCTTGAACCCACTCTCCACTACTTCTAGAAACACTTAGTTTCACTCTTCTATTTCTCCCTGACCACTATTCTTCTACCCTCACTCTTTGACGACACCCTTATTGCAGCCTTGAAACGTGCTCAAGAATCCTCATTCTTTAAAAAAAAATTCAATCCAACTACCCACTCCAGCTATTATCCCATTTCCCTGCTCCAATTCCTGTCCAAACTCTTCAGTGATCTCCTACTGAGTTGGAATTTACCAAGTTTACCAATGACTACTAGCCTATGCTTAGTACAGTGTTCTCCACATGCAGCAAGCATTAAATAAATACCACTGATTGATGGAATTATCAGTTGTCCTTGGCCTCAAACTCCTTTGATACTGTGGACCATTCTTTTCTCTTATAAACACTACTTAATGTTGGTTTCACCAACGTAGATTGTTTCTGGTTTTCCTCTTCCATTCTGGCCATTCTTTCTTAGTCTCTTTCTGGCATCACTTCCCTCTCACCTTCTAAATGTGATGATTGACTGACTGACTCTTCCTCAAGGCCCTTTTCTAGGTTCCCCGTTCTCCTCACTTTAAGCTCATTACTTCAGGGGCCTCATTCTCTGCCTATCTTCAGCTACACTCCCATGTATATAACTCCCAAATCTACCCCACTGACTTGCCCTCTCTCCCTATCTGCAATTTCACATTTTATTTCGCCCACAGGGCTTCTCCACATGGATGTCCCGCTAGCACCTTATGCTTATTATTTTGAAAACCTAACTCTTCATCTTCCCTCCCAAGTTGTCTGCCTAACTTTACCATTGTGTTTGACATCATAACCAACATTATTGTCTCTGATGCCCAAAACCTTGGCATTATTTTTGACTCCTGTCTCTCATTCAGTGGCATTCAGTCTGCTGCTAAATCCTGCTTTCCTTCGCAATACTTCCTGGCTCAGCCCATCATCCTCCATCCAAACAGCCACACACCCTGGTCTAGGAGCTCAACATATCCCTGCTAAATGACTGTGATAGCCACCTCATTATCATCCTGCTACCACTCTCTTTTCTCCAGTCTATTTTTCACTCTTCTACCCTCCATCAGTTCTCTCCTCCTCTCTTTCTGCTCTGCTTTCTTTCTATAGCCCACGCCACATCCTTGGTTCCCCTCAAACCCATCCTTTCACTGAACCATCTTCCTCATCTTCCTGATCCTACCCGCTTGATCCATGTTCTTCTTTCTGTAAAGTACTTCATTGCCACTTCAAATCTGCCAAAACTTATATTTCCCTTCTTCAAACACTCTACTCCAAGAAACTTTTCCCATTTTTTCCCCCTACATTACTTCCTTTCAGCAATCATCTCAGCACTTTGGGGCCACCTCAGCCCTTTTACTCACATTTTCCCTATGTACATTTGAACATATCCATTTACATTCTCTGCTATTTAAGTATTTCTTCTTCCTAGATATAAATTGTTATGTGTCTGTCTCCACTGTTTATATTTTAAACTCCTTGTGGGTGAGGATCACGTCTCCTGACTAATTTTAGTCTTTCAAGTACTTAGGGCAGTGCTTGAATAGGCAGAAAATAAATATGATTGATTGATTGATCGAAGTGGGGTATCTGGAGTATCCTATTCTGGAATGCACAGAAATTGTCCCTTGTAATGATGGTATATTTACCATTTGTAGCACTTTCTTGTTTTTTAATTAGCCTCTTGGGACTTCGTTTTTCCTGAGTTCCCTCCTCAGAGCAAGAAAAATCATTTTCTTGCTTTCCTTTTGGCATGCTAATCTGTCCTCTGCTGTCTATATTAATGGCACACTGTTGAACAGCATTTCTCGATGTTGTACACTATTGTGTCTTTAAACTCTCTTTAAAACATGGAGCACATACTCCAGGGCCTGATATCTTGAGGGTCCCTGAGGAGGCCAACCCAAAGAGTTGGGGCAGCAAAATGAAAGTAATTTTTGAGCATGAAGTTCAGTTTTGAAATTTGCCTCTCCCCCACCACATTAACATCAGTGAGAAGACCAGAGGCCTGGGAGTTGGAGGATGTGGGTTCTACCCAACTCCACTCCTTGCTTGCTGTGTGACCTTGACAAGACACTTCACTTCTCTGTGCCTCAGTTTCCTCATCTGTAAAATGGGGATTCAATACCAGTCTTCCTTCTTAGACTGTGAATCCACTGTGGAACAGGAACTGCATCTGACTTGATTAACTTGTATCTGCCCCAGCACTTACTACTGTGCTTGCCTCATCAATCAATCAAATTTATTGAGCGCTTACTGTGTGTACTAAGTGCTTGGGAGAGTACAACAGAACTGGTAGACATATTCCCTGTCCTAAAGAAGCTTACAGTCTAGAGGGAGAGACAGACACTAATATAAATAAATGAATTACAGTTATGTACACAAGTACAATGGGGCTGAGGGTGAGATGAATAAAAGGTTGAAATCCAAGTGCATGGCCATTGCAGAAGGGAGTCAGGGAATGCCTCGGAAGAAATATTTTATTAAGGCTTTGAAAGTGGGGAGGGTAATAATCTGTCAGATATGAAGAGGGAGAGAGTTCCAGGCCAGAGGCAGGATGTGGGTATGGGGTTGGTGGCTGGATAGACGAGACTGAAGTACACTGAGTAGGTTGGCTTTAGAAAAGCAAAGTGTGACAGCTGGGTTGCCATGGCAAATCAGACAGGTAAGATAGGTGGGGCAAGGAGACTGAGTGCTTTAAAGGAGTTTCTCTTTGATGTGGAGGTGGATGGACAACCTCTGGAGGTTTTTGAAGAGTGGAGAAACATGGACTGAGTGGTTTTGTGGAAAAATGATCCAGGCAGAGTGAATATAGACTGAAATGGGGAGAGACAGGAGGCAGGGAGGTCAGCTAGGAGGCTGTTACAGTAATCAAAGTGGAATAGGATAAGTACCTGAATTAGCATGATAGCAGTTTGGATGGAAAGGAAAAGGCAGATATTAGCAGTGTTGTGAAGGTGGAACTGACAGGATTTGGTCAAAGACTGAAGGGAAGCAGCGTGGCTCAGCGGAAAGAGCACGGGCTTGGGAGTCAGATGTCATGGGTTCTAATCCCAACTCTGCCACTAGTCAGCTGTATGACTTTGAGCAAGTCACTTAACCTCTCTGTGCCTCAGTTACCTCATCTGTAAAATGGGGGTTAAGACTGTGAGCCCCACATGAGACAACCTGATCACCCTGTATTCCCCCCACCCCAGAGCTTAGAACAGTGCTTCACACATAGTAAGTGCTCAATACCATCATTATTATTATTCTTATTATATGTGGGTTGAGTCAGAGAGATTCATTTAATCATATTTGAGTGCAAAGCACTGTTAAGTACTTGGGAGAGTATGATACAAGAACAGACACATTCCCTGCCCACAACGAGCTCACAGTCTGGGGGGGGGGGACAGACATTAAAATAACTAAATAAATTACAGATATATACAAATGTGCTCTGGGGATGGGAGGGAGGATAAGTGAAGGGAGCAAGTCAGGGCAATGCAGAAGGGAATGGGAGAAGAGGAGAGGAGGGCTTAGTCAGGTAAGGCTTCTTGGAGGAGATGTGCCTTCAACAAGGCTTTGAGGTGAAGAGCAATTATCTGATAAGAGAAGGGAGGGCATTCCAGGCCAGAGGTAGGATGTGGGCAAGAAGTCTGCATCGAGATAGACAAGATCAAAGTACAGTGAGAAGGTTAGCATTAGGTGAAGGAAGTGTGAAGGCTGTGTTGTAATAGAAGACTAGTGAGGTGAGGTAGGAGGGGGCAAGGTGATTACCTGCTTTAAAGCCAGTGGTGAGGAACTTTTGTTTGAGTAGATAATACCTTAGTTTGCTATAGCACTTTTACTACCAAAGTGCTCTCACATTAATTAGTTTATTCATTCATTCAATCGTATTTATTGAGCACTTATTGTTCATTTCAACCCACCCAACAATCTTGTGAGGCAGGGAGACAAGGCAGGTATTATCATCCCCATTTTACAGATGGGGAAACAGAAATACAGAGAAGTTAAGTGACTTGGTCACACAGCTCAAACTCGAACTCGGGTCCTCCAGCTTCTAGACTGACACCCTGCCGCTTCACTAAACTGCTTCCCCTGTTTGGAAATACAGATAAGATGATGGCAATGCCAATCTTATGGTCTTGTGGGACAGGGAGGATGGTGGTTCTGTGATGAGGAGCTCTGTTGTGGACATTTTAAGTTTGAGGTGTCAGCAGGACAACCAATTAGAGATGTCCTGAAGGCAGGAGGAAATATGAGACTGCAGAGAAGGAGAAAGATCAGTGCTGGAGCTGTAAATTTGGGAATCATCATTATATCAATCAGAGTCGAAGCCATGAGAACAAGTAAGTTGTCCAAGCAAGTAGCTGGAGATCAAAAGGTGTCATGCACTCCGAACTTCGAACCAACCATGACCTTCCAGGACTGGGGGAGCCTCAGTAACACATAGTAGAGTTCAAACCACAACCCTGATCACCAAGGTTACCATAGGAAGTTTTTTACTTAGTTTTAACCACATACATGGAAGTGACACATGCACATACTCACTCCACCAAGGGTCCAATACCAGTCAGTGGTCAAAGGAGCCTATTTGGTCAATGCTTCATTCTGCTTCTCTCACTTGCTTCTCTCTGCAACTCAGTAAACCTCTGGTTCCAGTTGCACTCCCTTCTGCAATGCAAAGCACCTGCTTCTTATCTGCCTCAGGCATTGCAGCTGTGTCACCATGTGGCAATCATTTATTAGCCCAGGCCAGTTACTGGGTAGAACAGGGAGAGAAAGCCCCGTCTCCCTCCATGTTCTGCTCCCACAGGAATGCAATCACCTATCTCAGGTAGGGCCCATCAGTGCCTTTGCAGGGGTCACAAACACTAATTAGAAAGGCAGCTTGTTGTGGGTTCGCCACAGAAGGGGACCTAGAACTGAGCTCTGAGGGGGTGGGAGGCAGATGAGGAGCCCACAAAAAAGACTGAGAATTAGTGGCTCATAGGACATACTGAACATACTCTATAATTATTATTAATCATTATTATTATCATAGGATACTCATAAGGTTTAGAGCACAGATCATGGAAGATGTAATGGGTTAGCTCATTGGTATCAAAGGTCACTAAAGAAGAAATGAATCAGAGATTACAGAAGCCTTAAGGGGATGATCCCCTCTCAGGGTTGCACCTGGAGAGTTTCCATTACTGTAACACTCTCTACTATGGGAGGGAGGAGTCAGGCAGAGGCCTACCCATTCCAATCCTAGCTTGGGCAGTGGCTAGGGAGTGAAAGACAATCTGCTAGAAGTCAAAACAGCGGCATGGGAGAGACTCGAGGGTGGAGACTCAGGTTTACTGTGTGGAAGGAGGCAATGGCAAACCACTTCCTTATTTTGACCAACAAAACTCTATGGATCCACTACCAGAACAATTGCAGATGTAGGTGGGGTGCTCTGGGAGAGATGTTTCCATGGTGTCGCTATGGGTTGGAGATGATTCAACAGCATAGACAGACAAATGGGGATGAGGTCAGAAGCCAGGGGCAAAGAAGCAGACAGTGGACAAGTGAATGGGAACTTAAAGCCCAGGTCCCAGCTACTTGGCCTGAGCTGACTTGTTCTCCAATGCCTCAGTCTTAACCCTTGACCCAAAGTCTCCCTGTTTCTAGAATCTCATGGAAAATGGGCTTTTAATGACCAGATGACTGTCTTGCTCCCTGATTGTCATCACCAGGGAGAGGAGTATTCCCACTCTATAGAAGATTACTCTGTCCAGATTTGCAATATTGGGATGGTTATGATGTTTAGATCAAGGACAGACCTGCCTTGACTACTGAGGAGCTCAGGGACTACTAAGTCCCAGTAGTAGCAAACTGGAATTCTTAATGTTATTCACTGATGTTATTGAATGGCTATTGTTTCTCCTGAGTTTACCTCATTATTTATTTCCTTATGCAATGCCCTCCTCAATCAATCAATCAATCGTATTTATTGAGCGCTTACTGTGTGCAGAGCACTGTATTAAGCGCTTGGGAAGTACAAGTTGGCAACATATAGAGACAGTCCCTACCCAACAGTGGACTCACAGTCTATAAGGAGCCCAGGAGCACTTTAAGATTCTGCAAGGCCCAGGTGCATATGCTCAGACTGCTGGCTACATCTTAGAACAGTGCTCAGCGCTTAGAACAGTGCTTGGCACATAGTAAGCGCTTAATAAATGCCATTATTATTATTATTACATTGATTGAAGCAGCAGCTACAGGGATTCAAGCGTGTAATAATAATTGTGGTATTTGTTAACCTCTTACTCTATGCCAAGCCCTGGATTTAACTGCTGGTTCGGATGCAGGATAATCATGACAGACACAGTCCCCATCCATCTGTTTCCCTTCTCATCAATCAATCAATCAATCAATCGTATTTATTGAGCGCTTACTATGTGCAGAGCACTGTACTAAGCGCTTGGGAAGTACAAATTGGCATCATCATCATCAAAGCAATTTGTTGACACCTTACTATGTGCAGACCACTGTACTACACACTTGTAAAAGAACACTCCTTTCTCTCTTTACCCCCAGAAACCAAATCTAAACCTATTTCCTGTGTCTCACTCTCAACTCTCAGCAGAGAAGCAGTGTGGCTCAGTGGCAAGAGCACAGGCTTTGGAGTCAGAGGTCATGGGTTCAAATCCTGGCTCCACCAATTGTCAGCCGTGTGACTTTGGGCAAGTCACAACTTCTCTGTGCCTCGGTTACCTCATCTGAAAATGGGGATTAAGACTGTGAGCCCCTTCGGGACAATCTGATCACCTTGTATCCTCCCCAGTACTTAGAACAGTGCTCTGCACATAGTAAGTGCTTAATAAATGCCATTATTATTATTATTATTATTATTATTAACTCTCTAACTGTCAATCCGTTGCTCCCACCCTCCCTCCTGCCTAGAACTCCCTATCCCCTCACATCCAAGAGAGAAGGTCATGGAATCTAATCCCAGATCCCCACTTGCCTGCTGTGTGACCTTGGGCAAATCACTTCACTTCTCTGGGCCTCAGTTACATTATCTGTAAAATGGGGATTGAGACTGTGAGCCCCACGTGGGACAAGGGACTGTGCCCTACCTGATTTGCTTGTATCCACCCTAGGGCTTAGTACAGTTCCTGGCACACAGTAAGTGTTTAACAAATACCATCATTATTATTACTATTATCACCCCCTCCCCATCTTCAAAGCCCTACTAAATTCTCATCTCTTCTAAGAGGCTTTCCCTGATTAAACTCTCATCTTCCCACCCTGTTTTCTTCCCTACTGTTTTAGAAAACATGTGTGTGCATTTGATGAAGACATGCAAACAGAGCCATAACCTGGGATTCATGGACAATATGTTTCTTGTAGTGTTTCAGGTACTTTCCCAGTTGTGGTTCATTGGCAAGGCACTTGGGCAGGAGGCCTTTCAGATTTGTTATTTTCCTGTTATCTTTTAGTTCTCCATGTGCACTTTTCTGGAACTCTTTCTCCTCTTCTCAGTTTACATTTCACTGGCACTTAACACCTATTTTACATGTGCTACGGTTATACACAGCTGGATCACAATAAAAGTACTGAGTACAAAGAAAAAAAGAAAGATTCTGAGCAGTTCCAGATCCAGCCAGTACGCTCCAATGTATCAAAACCGTATGAGTTTGGAGGCTGATGAAGTTTATAAAGTTCCTCGATTAGATTACATCAACCCATGCTAAACTCGTGCCTGAATTCACCATAAGGATGCAAACAGGACACTTCCTGTGAGAAACTACACCCAAAAATACAAATTGTTCTATATTTTAGTTAAAATTCCAACTCTAATCTAGACCGGTAAATATTAACATTTTATTCTGACCTTTGTACTGCATCATTGAAATGAACTTGTCATTGAACTATTGTGCATTGATGAGGAGGAGGAAGAGGAGGGCATTGCATAGGTAAAGAAATGATGGGGTAAATTCAGAAAGAACTGTATATATGGTAAGCGTTTAACAAATACCATTACATTATATGATTATATTATTACCATTATGATTATAATATTACCATTAAATTATACATTATATTATATTATATATTTGTTAAGCACTTACCATATGCTGACCACTGTACTAAGCAGTGGGGTAGAGACAAGTTAATCGGACACAGCTAATGTTGCATATGGGACTCACAGTCTTAATCCCCATTTACAGATAAGGTTACAGAGGAAGAGAGAAGTGAAGTGACTTGTTCAAGATCTCATAGCAGACAAGTGGTGGAACCAGGACTAGAAACGAGACCCTCTGAATCCCAGACCCATGCTCTTTCTACTGGGTTATGCTACTTCTCATATTCCAGATGGATGAATAGGCTTGGGAAGAATTTAGGGTTCCACAACGTTTTCCCAGACTTTGTTCCATAATCCATAAATGAAGCATGATCCTTTAAGATGATCCCATGAAGCAGTGATTTACATTATGTAGTCGCCTCCACCAACTCTCTGCAGTGTTTAAATTCCAAGGTCACCAGAATTTCTGATCAGGGCAAGGTGAAGGCTGTTTTTTGGGAGGTGGACTAGGATACCGGAGGAAGAGTTTCACTTGACAGATAAGATAGAGGTGGAGAAACAAGGTGGGGGTGGGGGAGAAGTGGTGGGGGCTGAAAGGAGGAGATGAGAGGTAAAGGAATCCTTAATATTTTTTCTGGATCTAGTCATTATTTTCAAGGTCTTCTGACTCGGCTAAGCAGGGCATCATGGAGGCTGGGGTTGTTTGTGGGATAGAATTGACAAGTACTCTTCTAGACTGTGAGGCCATTGTTGGATAGGGACCGTCTCTATATGTTGCCAACTTGTACTTCCCAAGCGCTTAGTACAGTGCTCTGCACACAGTAAGCACTCAATAAATACGATTAAATGAAACTACTCACAGTATACCCTTTCTCCCATTTTCAATTATTTGGGAAATGGCTAATAGGAAGCTGCCAGGGGTTTTGGACTCTGTCTTTCATCTCTCTCTGAAACATGAGTCATTCAGACATCAGTTTGTGCCGAATACTGTCCTGGGTGCTGGAGAAGATGGTTGTGAATTGTACCATCCTACATAAACAGTATGAATTAAAGTGGTCTTTTTTATTTTCCTGGATCTGTTCATTTTTTTAACCATCTACATTAATCTCTGACCTTGATTTGTCTTTAAAGCCAACTCTGGATTCTACACATTAAGTTGCTCCCTTTAATCACTTGATATTCATCCAAACTTCAGCATTTGGTGATCAATTAATCAACCAATCTGATTTGTTGAGAGCTTACTGTGTGCACTTAAGAGAGTACACTATAAAATAGTTGGTTTTGGTTTGCATGGTTTTGTAGTACACTACAAAATAGGGCACGTTCCCTGCCCACACAACATAGTGTATAGTCTGTGATGTATTTTAATATCTGCTTCCCTTATAGACAAACTCCTTGCTTCTTTATTGACCCTTACTTCTCCTTGCACTTGGATTTGCACACTTTTTCACCCCTCCCTCAGCCCCGCAGCACTTATGTACATACATGTAATGTGTTTATTTATATTAATATCTCTCCCCCCCCTCTAGTCTATAAGTTCATTGTGGGCAGAGAATGTGACTATCAACTCTGTTATATTGTACTCTCCCTAGCTTTTAGTTCAGTGCTCTGCACCCAGTAAACCCTCAATAAATACAATTGATTATTGATTCTCTCACTACACGGAAGCTAGCATTCCTATTCACAACCCACCCCCACCCACTAAAAATGAAATATACATTATCCTCTGTTTAGCTGGAGGTGTTGGGTGCAAATGTTTCATTGTCTAAAGTTTCTTCCCGCCAGCTGTGAAGTTTTTAGCATCTCAATATGCCTGACCAAACAGAGAGACTCAGCCACTGGTAGGTCACTTGGTAATTTGGTTTACCACTGAGGAGGAATGCTGTACATATTCATTAATTCATTAATTCTCTCCAACTTTTTGGAAGTTATTTTGAGGTTTTTGGAGAACTTTTGGGATGTAAATAAGGGTGCACCTGTTTACAGCAAAAATAAGTCAGAGTTCTGGGAGGGCAGGGTAGTCCATAATCATAGCGGTAGCAATGCCCCCCGAGGTGGGTGGGGTGGGGGTTCCAAAGAATAACTACATTAGGGGGTAGGACTATTTATATCCCAGATGTTCTCTGATAAAAAAAGTCAAAATAACTTCCTAAAAGTTCAAGAGAATTGATGAATACTTATAGTTTACTCAGCTCAATCAATAAATTAATGCCGGCCCTCCTCCCATCACCCCGGTTCTTTATCCCAGTTTGCTTCTGGAGTAAAACCTTCAGTATAAAAAAGATAAGGGAAGGAAAGAAAAATAAAAAAGGAAGAAAAGAAAGGAGAAGAAAAGAAAGGAAAAGAAAAGAAAAGGGTAAGAAAAAAAAGGATAGGAAAGGAGAGAAGAGAAAAAGGAGAAGAGAAGAAAGAAGGAAAGGAAATTAAATAAAAGAAAGAAAAGGGAAGAAAGGAAAAGAAAAGGATAGGAAAGAAAAGGAAAGAAGAGAAGAGAAGGAAAGAAAAAAGAAGAGAAAATGAAAGGAAAGAAGAAAACGGAGAAAAAGAAAGATAATCAAAGAAAAAGGGAGAAAAGAGAAGAAAAGGAAACGACAGGAAAGAAAAGGAAATAGAGAAGAGAAGGAAAGAAAAAAGAAGAGAAAAAAGGGAAAGAAAAAGAATAAAGAAAATGTATTCAACACTAAAAAGGACGACTTTAATTCTCTTCTTCATCTGCCTGTCCCCATCTCCATGACTCATACAGGTGTGCTGGGGTACTGGGAGGTGAGTACCATAGGGACCTGTGTGGATTGCATCACGAGTGGGGAAGGAGAGTCAGTGGAGCCAGGGAAGGCTATACCACATAGAAGAGTATTTCAATCCTTCCCCTTGAGGTTGATAGACTTGACAGATTCCCCGGGCAACCTCAGAGATCGAAGACACTCAACTTAGAAGTCCTATTTCCTTGATGACAGCAAGAAAATGACTGGGTTGTTACATGGCTCACACAGTTTCCCCTGGTAGAGGTGGAGGCTAAGTCTACCAAGACAGGAGCTTGAATTTAAAGTTTTATATTGCATTTGTGCATTAACTGTTGTCTTTGGAGAATGCTTGTTCAAAATGCCAAACTCAAATGAGTCAAAGAGAGCTCACATTTTTTCAACAAATATTCAGTTTCATATTCATGACTTAAAAGGCAGCAGGACACCAGGGACAAGATGTGTTCATTGCAAGTCCAAAGTTCAGTGATGTCTCAGGAACCTTATTATCTTTTCATACATGCCTTTTCAAAATGAGCTATATGTAGGATAAATGTTTCAATAATAAATCCAAATGTCTCTTCAACCAGTACACTCGCCAGGAGCTCAATTCCAGAATGTCTTACAATGTGCGCTGCATGGGTTCAAACCCTTTCAGCACATCTATTACAGCACCGCTATGACATGGCAATATTTTTAGTGAAAAGGAAGAAGGAACATTCTTCCACGAAAATAGCAGGCAATGTTCTTAATGTGAAAAATCATGCCTATGCATAGATTCACAACCCTTGCTCCTCCACCTCCAACACTCACATATGTATTTACCCTTGAAGATTTGCAAATGCCATTATTGATGGTGAGATTTTATTAATGTGTAGGTGTGGCTGATACAGTTACATGACTCTTTTTGCCTCATTGAGGGCATGTAAAGATTGCCATTGGCCAAACTTGCATATTTTATCCACAGTGCCGGGCATTGCTTTCTTTCCAGTTTCTTAGCCTCACAATCTGTCCAAAGCCCCTGCTCAAGATTGACACCCCAATTTTGATTCTTGAATGCTAGGCAAACCCATCTTCCAGGTCTGTCTACTATTGTACATAACACGTGAGTTTTTTATTCACTTCTTTTGTCCATTATCCCTTCAATTACACCACTAAAACTCCCCATAAAGGAATTGTTTGGGTATCTTACTGCCAAAAACTCTCCTTTCATATTTTATCCAATGATGTGTGCTCATATTAGAATTACTTCAGTGTTGGTGGCTTCTTTGTGATAAGCTTGTTGTGGGCAGGGAATGTGTCTGTTTATTGTTATATTCTACTCTCTCAAGCGTATAGTACAGTGTTCTGCACACAGTAAGGGCACAATAAATATTACTGAATGAATTGAAGGACTCCTGCTTTCCACTCGGTATCAGCTACAGCTGACCCTGGTGGAACTGCTCTAGAAGTCAAATGTGGATTTCATATAGGCCCAAATCCCACAGTCATAAAGTGGGACACTTCAGTTGTTCTCTACTCTTTTAGTTATATATGGATCTTGATATCATCCTTTATCCTTGAATACCTTCCTCTCCCCCCATCCCCCAACTACTGCAGACTGTAAACTCACTGTGGGCAGGGGATGTGGCTGTTTATTGTTGTATTGTACTCTCTCAAGAGCTCAATACAGTTCTCTGCCCTCAGTAGCACTCAATAAATATATCTGAATGAATCTCCCAAAGGACACATGGGCCTTCTTGATTTGGTATTCCTTCTCTCTGTCTAACCTTACATCACTGACCAGGTAATGGGACCTAGTAACAGCTTCCAACATTCTCCCGCTGATGTCTATTTTAGGTTATGTGTAGGATTTTTCAGGTGCAGACTGGAACACAAAATGTGTCTTCATCAGACTCAATGCTATTCCATGGATATATATATATAGGAGTATATATATATATTCCTAAATAGCACTCCATCTGGACTTGTTGTGAAGCAGTGTGACTTAGTGGAAAGAGCACGGGCTTGGGAGTCAGAGGTCGTGGGTCCTAATCCTGGCTCTGCCATTTATCAGCTGTGTGACTTTGGGCAAGTCACTTCACTTATCTGTGCCTCAGTTTCCTCACCTGTAAATTGGGGATTAAGACTGTAAGCCCCACATGGGACAACTTGATTATCTTGTATCTACCCC
Organism: Tachyglossus aculeatus; assembly: GCF_015852505.1. Classification (NCBI taxonomy): domain Eukaryota; kingdom Metazoa; phylum Chordata; class Mammalia; order Monotremata; family Tachyglossidae; genus Tachyglossus; species Tachyglossus aculeatus. Next base: position 27,184,606 of record NC_052079.1, on the reverse strand, counting down.
AGCGCTTAGAACAGTTCTTGGCACATAGTAAGTACTTAACAAACACCATCATTATTATTATTATTATTGTCCACCTAGCTGCAGTCCGGGATATTTTGAAAATGCTTTTTTTTTTCATAACAGCTATCACAAGGGAGTCTGTGCCAGGATGTCGGGCACTTTAAGGGAATTCAATCAATCAATCAATCAATCGTATTTATTGAGCGCTTACTATGTGCAGAGCACTGTACTAAGCGCTTGGGAAGTACAAATTGGCATCACATAGAGACAGTCCCTACCCAACAGTGGGCTCACAGTCTAAAAGGGGGAGACAGAGAACAGAACCAAACATACCAACAAAATAAAATAAGTAGGATAGAAATGTACAAGTAAAATAAATAAATAAATAAATAAATAAATAGAGTAATAAATATGTACAACCATATATACATATATACAGGTGCTGTGGGGAAGGGAAGGAGGTAAGACGGGGGGATGGAGAGGGGGATGAGGGGGAGAGGAAAGAAGGGGTTCAGTCTGGGAAGGCCTCCTGGAGGAGGTGAGCTCTCAGCAGGGCCTTGAAGGGAGGAAGAGAGCTAGCTTGGCGGATGGGCAGAGGGAGGGCATTCCAGGCCCGGGGGATGACGTGGGCCGGGGGTCGATGGCGGGACAGGCGAGAATGAGGCAAGGTGAGGAGATTAGCGGCAGAGGAGCGGAGGGTGCGGGGTGGGCTGTAAAAGGAGAGAAGGGAGGTGAGGTAGGAGGGGGCGAGGTGATGGAGAGCCTTGAAGCCCAGGGTGAGGAGTTTCTGCCTGATGCGCAGATTGATCGGTAGCCATTGGAGGTTTTTGAGGAGGGGAGTAATATGTCCAGAGCGTTTCTGGACAAAGATAATCCAGGCAGCAGCATGAAGTATGGATTGAAGTGGAGAGAGACACGAGGATGGGAGATCAGAGAGAAGGCTAGTGCAGTAGTCCAGATGGGATAGGATGAGAGCTTGAATTAGCAGGGTAGCGGTTTGGATGGAGAGGAAAGGGCGGATCTTGGCAATGTTGCGGAGCTGAGACCGGCAGGTTTTGGTGACGGCTTGGATGTGAGGGGTGAATGAGAGAGCAGAGTCGAGGATGACACCAAGTTTGCGGGCTTGTGAGACGGGAAGGATGGTAGTGCCGTCAACAGAGATGGGAAAGTCAGGGAGAGGACAAGGTTTGGGAGGGAAGACAAGGAGCTCAGTCTTCGACATGTTGAGCTTTAGGTGGTGGGCGGACATCCAGATGGAGATGTCCTGAAGGCAGGAGGAGATGCGAGCCTGGAGGGAGGGGGAGAGAGCAGGGGCAGAGATGTAGATCTGGGTGTCATCAGCGTAGAGATGATAGTTGAAGCCGTGGGAGCGAATGAGGTCACCAAGGGAGTGAGTGTATATTGAGAACAGAAGGGGACCAAGCACTGAACCTTGGGGAACCCCCACAGTAAGAGGATGGGAGGGGGAGGAGGAGCCTGCAAAAGAGACTGAGAACTGAGACTCATAACTCATCTGCTCATAACTCTCCCTTCTCAAACCCGTTGCCCGTACCTTTCCCCTGATCTAACTCCCTCACTCCTCCAAAACACCAAACCACAACCCTCGTCCATTCAAAACCTCCCTAAGAACGCTGCTCTTTAAATTGTAGGGAATGAGCAGCAGGAGAGCAGAGCCTGTAGTCAGTAACATACAGATCAAACTCAAAATCTGCAGACTGTTAGGCTGCCTAGGCTCCTTTTGAATGGAAGATTTGCAAACACTCCGTTCAGATTATCGAAATGTCTCATCAGCGGGATTCTGTAGAGTAGCTGTTTAGGTCCCCTTTGAGCACACATGCCGCACATAGCAACGCTTGTTGAGGTAACATAGTTTTAATACTGGTGGGCCAACCAGACCACTGTCAATGAAGTCATGGAACAAAGTCAGCCTACCGGTATTGAAACTATGTTTATTTCAACATCCCTTTGCTATGTGGGCCATGTGCGCTCAATGAGGCCCCAAACTGCCAATCTACAATGGGTGCCCCAACAGCTGTTCTACAAGGTGCTGAAAGCAGGGTAGACCAAAGTGCTGAAATATGGAGTTAATATAGCATTTAACTGAAGTTGGGAGATAATCGCAGTTGATTGATCAACCCAAATGTTACAATCAAGAAAGGAGCAGTTCTTTAAGCAGAAATTTCCAGGGGATTGTCGGCCAAAAGGAAAAAAATGAAAAAAGACCTAGGTGATATGACAGCAAGCATATCAAACACACTGAGAGGTCTCCTTTATATGGATAGTGTGGTCACTTTTCTTTATCTCCCCAAATATTAATACCAATCATAGGAGTATGCATGGGTAAATGCTGCTATTTCTGGCATCATCATATAGCATTTGTTCATTGTTCAATATGTGCCAAGCACTGGGGTAGACACAACAATAATAATATTTGTTAAGCACTTACTATGCATCAATCACTGCTGTAAGCACTGGGATAGATACAAGCTAATCAGGTTGGACACAGTTCCTGTCCCACATGGGGCTCACAGTCTTAATCCTCGTTTTACAGATGAGGTAATTGAGATATAGAGAAGTTAAGTGACTTGCCCAAGGTCACACAGCAGACAAGTGGCAGAGCTGGGATTAGAACCCACATCCTTCTGACTCCCAGGGCTGTGTTCTAACCACCAGGCCATGCTGCTTCAGTCTAATGGAAGGAAGAAGTATTTCAGGTTCATTATACAGATGAGGAAACAGAGGCACCGAAAACTTAAGTGTCTGTCTCCGCTTCTGGACTGTAAATTCATTGTGGGCAGAGAATGAATCTATTAGCTCTGTTTACTGCACTCTCCCAAGTGCTTAGGACTATGCCCTGCCCACAGTAAGCACTCAATAAATGCCACTGATGATGATGTCGATGATAATGATTTGCCCAAGGTCATGCAGCATGAAGGATAACTATCAAGAGATAAGCGACACAGATTTAACTGCCTATGCTATGCCTGAGCAGATCACAGTCACCAAGAGTGGCCCTATTTGATCTTCCTTCACTCAATTTTTGGGGTTGACTCATGACACAGTTATAAATTGCATGCTCAGACTGGTTCCTGCCAACATGAGCTATGACTTGGTTCTTGCAGATAGGTTCTGGAACTTTATTAAAACTACCCCTCTAGAGACAGAGATGGCAGTGAGGAGGGCTGAAGCCTTATTAAAATTGCCCCATTATCAGGAAATGGTGAGATCAATGGTGGGACATGGAGATCGAGAGATGGAGAGAATGTTTCTGAAAAATCAAAAGCAGTATCCTTCCCCATCACGAAGTCTCTGCTCCTGCAGTCACCCCAGCTCCTGGGGGTGCAGAAACATGGAAGGGGACAGAATAGAGGGGGAGAGGGCACCAGGAGGGGTAGAAGTCAAATACCCAGCCCCAGAGGTTTCATTTTTTATTTACATTTTAATTTAAAAATTGCCCTCTCCCACCTCCCCCTGGAACAGGCATCCCCACGGATCCCCAGGAGCAGATTTATTTTTCTTATTTCCAGCAGTATTAGAAGCATCTCTCCAGGCTCCTCCTCTCCCCCTCCCAAAGCCCTGAGAGCAGCATTCATTCATTCATTCAATCAATCGTATTTATTGAGTGCTTATTGTGTGCAGAGCAGTGGACTAAACACTTGGAAAGTGCAATTCAGGAACAAACGGAGACAATCCCTGCCCAACAAAAGGGTTACAGTCTAGAGGGGGAGAGACAGATATCAAAACAAGTAAACAGGCATCAATAGAATCAATATAAATAAATAGAATAATAAATATGTACATATATACACAGGTGCTGTGGGGCAGGGAGTGGGGTAGAGCAGAGGGAGAGAGTCGAGGTGATAGGGAGGGGAGTAGGAGAAGAGGAAAAGGGGGGCTTAGTCCGGGAAGGTGACCTGGAGGAGGTAAGCTTTCAGTAGGGCTTTGAAGGGGGAAAGTGTGCTAGTTTGGGGGTTCTGCACATAGTAAGCGCTCAATAAATACGATTGATGATGATGATGATGAGTTTTGAGGAGGGGGGCATTCCAGGCCAAAGGTAGGACATGGGCCAGGGGTCAACGGCGAGACAGGTGAGAATGAGGCACGGTGAGAAGGTTAGCACCAGAAGGCTGGAGTATTTGGGCAGGGATGTAGAAGGTGAGAAGGGAGAGGAGGAAGGAGGGGATAAGGTGATGGAGAGCTTTCAAGCCAATGGTGATGAGTTTTTGCTTGATAGAGGAGAGTTTGCTTGACAAGGAGTTTTTGCTTGATAGGAGTTTTTGCTTTTGGCCATGGCAGTGACAGTAACACTAGCCTCTCTACCACTGGCCCGGAGACTCTCATCTGAGGTGGGCCAGACCAGGGTTCCTCTGCTGCGGGGGTCAACTTCATTTGAACCCAGGCTTACTTCAGTTTCAAAGGAAACTGTGCACTCTCCTGATCTCATGATAGAAAGTCCTGCCTCCCTTTCCCTGCTCCCCAGATGGGATGACCTAGTAATACAAACTGTGAGACATGTCACTCTGAAAACATAGTGATAAAATGTGACATGGAAACCTAGCAAGATGTATACTTTTGCACAAATATAAGCTTTAAGGGCATTTTTTTTTAAAAAAAGCACATTAACATGTTCAAGGGCAGAAACCAGCTTAAACTTCTATGGTCTGCCCACAAACTGTGAGTTTGGGACTTAAAACTGTGAGCCCCATGCTGGACAGGGACTGTATCCAACCTAATTCACTTGCATCTTACCCTGGTGCATAGAACAGCACTGGACACATAGTAAGTGCATAAACAGTATGATTTAAAAAAAGCTCTGAGAAATGTCCTTTGTCGGCACTAAATAACTACGATGGAACAAATGAATGGAAGCAATATCTGACCTCAGGAAGGAACAATAAAGTCATATGGGCACTACTTGTCAAATAAAAAGAGCAACAAGATCTCAGTGACCAAAGAAATAGTAATAATGGCAAGAGCATGGCCCTGGGAAACAAGGGATCTGGGTTCTATTTCTAACTCTGCCATGTGTCTGCTGTGTGACCTTGCTAACTCACTTAACTTCTCTGTGCCTCAATTTCCTTTTCTGTAAAATAGAGATTAAATTACACTTCCTTCTCCTTAGACTGTGAGCCTTATTTGGGACAAGGACTTTGTCCAACCAGTTTATCTTGTATCTACTCCAGCATTTAGTGCAGTGCTTGGCACATACTAAGGGCTAACCAAGTACCATAATAATTATTATTCGACTAACAGAAACAAAAAATGTAATGAAGATAAAGTAAAAATAATTTAAATTTGAGGTATGTGGCTTATATCTTATTTCTATAGAAGGATTCTCAAAGATTTATATTAATCCTATTATTAAGCTCTCATGAGAAAGTAAGCATATGCTAATACAAATGATATATCTAACTAGCTAGCTATCATCTATCAGTGGGTCTATGCATTTTAAGAAATTTTTAATCAAAAGGACCAAGGTAATATCCCTTGAAAAAAAATCTAAAATCCTAGTGCTCGTGCTCTAGACTTTAATCTTCTCTTGGGAAGGGAACATTTAAATCTATTGGATTCCATTTTTCCAAGTGCTTAGTATAGCACTCTACACAGTGTAAGCGCTCAATAAATATCATTAACTGATCGAATGATAGAGCTTTCCCAGAGTTGGAAAGGGTTTACACAATTGGATTGTTAAATAGGCTAGGGGATTTTTATTACTAGACTCAGTCATGATAATCATTTCAAAATAGGTAGATGGTTCTTGGGAAAGCTTTCCCATAGCTCAGCTCTTGTCAAATGAAGATTGTTATTAAAAAAGTGCAATATGCTTTAATGACACGGCTGGCTTTTTCTGACTTTTTTAAGCCTCTTGGTCTAATATCTGCGGCTAGCAGTATGTTAGAAATATAGCAAATGTCATTTGAATGGGCCCTATTCTCAATTTAACAATATTCCTTTCTACTATTTTAGAAAATTGGAATACCTTAGGGTATTCATTCACTAAATAATTCTCCAAGTTTACTATTATTTGTTTCCTTTTGTCATTCTACATTGTCAGCGATGTCATTATATTTGGCACTTTCTTTGAAAACATTACCTTCGAAGAGAACAGTAACAGGCAATGGCAGAACAAATGGAATCATTAAAGAACAGTGAATTGATAACAGCATGGAGCATTTCAGTGCCTGGCCTTCCGTGTACTTCACAGATGGAATCCAGATGCTCCTCTATTCCTGAACATGAATTATTCTAGAATTTACGGGGTCCAAAAAAGACAGTGATTTTTTTTCCCCTTCAACCTTTGCCAACCACAGACCTGTCTTCAAGAATGCACAGAGAAGGGATATGATCCGTAAATTAATGCACCGCTCTATATGTTCAGCTATGAAGAAAAGATGGACACAAACTCGGAAGGGAATGCAAAATGTGCAGCTCGGCTGAGGACATTCAATTCGGTTCAATTCAATTGTATTTATTGAGCTCTTACTTTGTGCAAAACAGTATACTAAGTGCTTGGGAGAGTGCATTATAACAATAAACAGACACATTCCCTGGCCAAAGTGAGCTTAAAGTCTAGAAGACAAGAATGAATCAGCTCTCTCATAGCCTAGTTTGATATATTCATTCTGGATTCAGAAATAATCCTTACATTGCAGGGTTTATGATGTTTATTATACTGCTGTGGTTATAAACATTTAAGGAAACCATTTCCATATTTGGATGTTCTGTTTCTGGCTAAAAGAAAGGAATCAGAATGATTTTCCCCCTGCAAAAATTTCATTTTTATATAGAAATCTCGCACTTGTGCCTCTAAATTGCAGCTAAATATTATGGGGTTTAAATGTTACTATTTTTATTTGGGTTGGCATTCTAACCATTCCTGATATTTCTGGTATTCTAGGTTATTTCCTGGAATAAGATAGCAAAAGTTATGACATTAAGCATATATATTTAATTCTGATACTTCATGTCTGGAAATGAATTCAATTCCCCAATCTGAAACAAGGTGCTCTTATGTCCTATTGAGTTATGCTATCTTTATGTTACTATTAGAAAAATAAACCGAATTTAGTTCTAATTTTCATAGTAAAAAAAACTGTAAATTCAGTTGTAACTGACTTTCCAGAGAAAGTTCCATTGTCATAGGAGACAATGCCAACGTGAGCCCACTGTTGGGTAGGGACTGTCTCTATATGTTGCCAACTTGTACTTCCCAAGCGCTTAGTACAGTGCTCTGCACACAGTAAGCGCTTAATAAATATGATTGATTGATAGGAGAGGTTTCTTCTGTTTAATTTTGTTTCTCAAATTGTACGATTTAAATGTATTAGAATGATTAGGAAAGCAGTGTTGCTTAGTGGATAGAGCACAGGCCTGTCAGGCGACCTGGGTTCTAATCTTGGCTCCTCCACCTGTCTGCTGTGTCACCTTGGGCAAGTCATTACACTTCTCTGTGCCTCAGTTACCTCATCTGTAACATGGGGATTAAGACTGGGAGCCCCACGAGGGACATGGACTGTGTCAACCTGATTAGCTTGTATCTACCCCAGTGCTTAGTACATTGCCAGGCATATCATAAGCACTTAAAAAATACCTTTAAGATAAATGGATCAATATCAGCAAACCCAAGTTCCCACTCGATTATATTGTGCTGGTGACAAATTTGCCCAGTGATAGATAAGCAGATAGAAAATTGAATGATGATAGCTGACAAATCTCTTGAGAGTCTCAGAGAACAAGTGTGGCCTCAGTTTGGCATCAGGATTCATATCTAATTCAGTGGGAAGGACTACAAGGAGTGGCAGAATTTAGCAGGAATGCACTAGAACGAAGCTCTGGACCTGGAACAATTGGAATAACCAGATGCTGGGAAGGGGAATGCAAAGCCAGGTGTCGGTGGTGGTTCCAAGCACTGCATTCATTCATTCAATCGTATTTATTAAGTGCTTACTGTGTGCAGAGCAGCGTACTAAGCTCTTCGGAAAGTACAATACAACAATGAACAGTGGCATTCCCTGCCCACAACAAGCTCATAGCCTAGAGTTGGGGAGATAGACCTCACTACAAATAAATACAATTACAGATATATACATAAGTGTTGTGAGGCTGGGAAGGGGGGTAAGAGCAAAGGGAACAAGTCAAGATGACGCAGAAGGGAGTGGGAGATGAGGAAAAAGCAGCAGAGAAGCAGCATGGCTCAGTGGAAAGAGCACGGGCTTTGGAGTCAGAGGTCATGGGTTCAAATCCCGGCTCCGCCAATTGTCAGCTGTGTGACTTTGGGCAAGTCACTTCGCTTCTCTGGGCCTCAGTTACCTCATCTGTAAAATGGGGATTAAGACTGTGAGCCCCCTGTGGGACAACCTGATCACCTTGTAACCTCCTCAATGCTTAGAACAGTGCTTTGCACATAGTAAGCGCTTAATAAATGCCATTATGATTATTATTACTATTAAAATTGGGGCTTAGTTTGGGAAGGCCTCTTGGAGAAGATGTGCCTTCAGGAAGGCTTTGAAGGGGGGCCCCATAGCAATCTACTCCTCCAGTGAGTCCCTCACAGCCCTGAAGTGAGGGGGCACTGGTTCAAGTACGGATCTACAGCTCCAAGGGGATTGTGAGGAGTGAGTGTTGCCAGGGGAGGTGGCCAGAGTGCTTAGTACAGTGCCTGAAACATAGTAAGCACTTTACAAATGCCATTATTATTACTAGAGGTGCCATATGAGGAATGTAGGGTGGTCCTCTGTGGTCACCAGCATGGTCCAGCTCAGTGTGTCCGGCCCCTCAGACTCCACTTCACCATCTACTCAAGTACCCATAGCCACTCCCTGACCCTTGCCCTGAATCTAGTTTCTTGGCTGAAGGAAGTGACAGTCATTCTATCGTTGCTCCCATTGCTTCTGTCATACCCTCTCCCTTGTTCCTGGCTTCTCCGCACAGCCAGTGCCACTGAGGTGTTCAAGATGGAGCCCAGGGAATGTTTGTGTTCCAGAGAGAAAGTGATCAGATAAAAAGCAGTGGGGGGCAATCTTGGGATCACTTGGGAAGGGCCAACCCCATCCCCTTGCCTTTGTGCAACTATAGATCCCACTGGGCTGAGAGGAGAGCCACTCTGGGTATTTGGGTGGGGAAGGTGGAGAGGGATGGGAGTCCCTTCATGGGGGGATTTGTCACTGGTCTGACACGTAGGAGCCAGGGAGGGCCTAAAGCCAGCCTATGCCCCTGCCCATAACGTAATCTCATTATGTTGTGCCCTGGTGTAACAAGTGATATCATGGGTTTACAAGTAAAAAAAAAAATCACTCACTATTCAACACAGTAATAATCAACCGTGTTCATGGTTGGGAGGCCTGAACATTTGATAGATGCTGTTCTAGAGAATTTCCAAAAATACCATCTACATATCATACGTAACATCAATTGGCAAGACAAGATCAAAAACAATAAGGTCCAGGAATGCAGTTAGACCACCAGCATCTCAGTAATAATAATAATAATAATAATAATAATAATAGTATTGGTTAAGTGCTTACTATGTGCCAAGCACTGTTCTAAGTGCTGAAGGTAATCAGGTTGTCCAATGTGGGGCTCACAGTCTTAATCCCCATTTTACTGATGTGGTAACTGAGGACAGAGAAGTTAAGTGGCTTGCCCAAGATTCGACTGCTTATCACATCAGACCTTCACTGGATCAGATTTGTGAGGAAAATGAGAGACAAGAGGATACCAAAACAACTGTTCTTTGGGAGTTGAAACAGAGTCCTTATAGAACTGGTGGACAGAGAAAAGAGCTTGAAAGAGATGGTGAGTCAAAATCTGAAATGTTGTGGCAAAGCAGTGAGCAACTGGGAGACCTGTAACAAAAGGTGATTAGTTTGGTGTGTACTAATTAGAAATGGGGCAATTTTGACACTAAGAGGAGAAATTGAATCAGCGACAGTAACTGTGGGCAGGGGACATGTCTATCAACTTTGTGGCATTGGACTCTCCCAAGTGCTTAATTCAGTGCTCTGCACAAGGTAAGCTGTCAATAAATACAATCAAAAGTGAAGCACAGCTCAATTGTTATGTGTACCCAGTGGAGAAGAGACTGTGAGGCACGCTGTTTATCTGTGATACTTCCGCACACTAAATAAAATCTCACTGTCAGTAGATTTTCAAACTAGAAAGACAGTTATTCCTTTAAAATCAACCATTCACATTTTCCGTCATCAAAAAATGACACACATTGGTGGCATTTATCCTTTCACTCATTTAAACGTGAACACTATCAGAAGATCTGTGGATGACTACTGTACTGCCAGAAGAGACACACTGAGTCATCCTGGAAAGGGCACACGAAGGTTATCTCCATCACCACAGCTCCCTAATATGTTGTGAAGAAAACTTTCCATTTCAGGGCAGCTGAAGCAAACTAGTCGCAGTCGTTTGCAGGGTTACTGGAAGGATTATTCTTAGGTTCAGGAGGCAAGTAGCCATTCAAACTAACAGTGTCTGATTTCTCACTTCTCTTCTAATGTAAAGGCTGCAATATCTGTCAGGGATGAGATGTGCAGAGCAAACTCACGTACTTCCCCATATCTGGTCCTTTCCTTCCCTGAACTGTCAAGGGCACAAGAATGAATTCAAGGGACAGGACACATAGACTGCAAGCCCACTTTACACTGTAATATTCCTGTGCACAGAAAAAATGTCTCCCAACTCTGTACTTTCCCAAGTGCTTAATACAACGCTTTCTACACAGTAAGCACTCGAGAAATGCTATGGATTGATTGATTGGTAATCTAGCCCTATAATGATTGCTTAGCACCCTATGGAGTATAAGCCCTGATGTTATGATTTACTTTTAGGTTGGAAAGCCCAGCCAGACCAGAGGTAGGACCTCCCAAACTTCAATTTTCACCTCTTGGGTGGTTAGAAAATGGCTTGAACTTCATTGTTCTTCAGTGTCCATTTTTCCCATACTTTCACCTTTTCAGTGCTGATCAGAAGCAGATGAGCTAAAAAGTGTTTCTATGGCATTTTCATTCTAATCAGAATCAGATCCAAATCTGGAAGCGGTGGCAATTTCACAGGTAAAACCCATTTTCTCAAGGCTTGGTCAGTGCAAATGTGTAGCATCTCAAAGCACAGATGTTTCAGATAAAAATCTGACAAACCTAAGGCTTTTGTGAGCCTTAGATGGCTTTCTATCACCAATTTTAGGCCTGCCTGCTTGACAGGGAACCAAATGAGACATAATCTCAGAATGTTTTAGAGTTTCCAGGTATGTACTATTTTATAGATCACCCAGAAATTCTTTACTCTCGCAATAAAGATACCGAAACTCACAACGATATTGGGAATTGTTCAGATCTGTGTCCAAGAAACCTAAGTGTAATATCTGACTATATTTCCCCAGGAAAATAAACCATTTCTGAGATGAAATTTGAAAGTTCAATCCAAAGGGATTGTTTCCAAGACTGTTCTGTAAATTGATTGTGGCATTGTGTCCTGGAAGAGTTAGTATGGTCTAATTTAATCACAAGGAAGAGTATACTAGAGTATCAAGGGTAGGAAAGACAATTTCAGTATCACAGTTCTTCTGGAAGGGTTCTTCTGGACAGTGTTCAAACCATTCTTTTGGTAGGGCAAAAGCATCTACAATTCCCTGGTACTTCCAACTTAAGACTAATCCATTCTTGTTTGCCTAGGGTTTCTTAGATTGTGATTCACTTCCAAGAGACAGGGACCATGTGTAATGCCCACCTACTTATTCTCCCCCAAATGCTTTGTACAGTCATCTGCACAACCTAAATGTTTACTAAATAATATTACTACTATTACTATTTCAAAATGAGTTTATTTGTGGCTTAATAATAATAACAACAATAGTACATGTTCAGTGTTTACTACGTGTCAAGAACTGCGCTAAGTGCTGGCATAGATACTACACAATCATGTTCACTTAACTTTATTGAACCTAAACAAAACCCAAGGTTTGAACCAATCAGTGAATCTTAGCTTTTCTTCAATTTGAAAATGAATTTCTTCTGCAAATAAAAACTTCCTTTTTTTCTTTTCTTTTGAATTGTGGGTTGCTGGCGCTGCTAGGATCAGATAGGAAAGGGAACTCTGATCTCTTTTACACAGAAACTCATATGCCTATTTAAAATATCAGTTGTCACTTAAGAAGAAGAATGAAGAAAATATGATCCAATGGATCTTGGATACTGTTCCCAACTCGTCCTTTGATGCTAGGAAAGCAGGATTGTTCAGCTGCTTTTACTCCTCAGTTTCAGTCTCTATAAAATGAGACTAGCACTACTAAATTTTGCAAACAATCAGGTTCTTCTCTAAGTTATTGTTCTATCATTCGGGTTTTACAGTCTGCTGTAAAGTAGTTTACTCTGAGTTCTGAGAGCTATTACTAAAGATAAAGAAGTCAGACTTTCCAACACAGTCACAAATAACCCTAGTTTCCTGAAGAGACTACACACATAGTGTTTAGCTTCCAGGCATAGCTTAGAAACCACCAGGAGCATGCTTCTAATGCTATCGCCAAAAGTGTTGAGGAGTCAGTATGTTTAAGCTGGAATTTGCTAAGTATAAGTCTAAAGAGCTATTTATATTAAAAAAAAAAGTTGGCAAGTCCTGTTCTTTAAACCAGTTGTTCAGACAAAAAGGCTCCACTTAAAATTTGTTTTGGGATTTATTGCCACAAAAACCAAAGGTGAATGAAACTACTCAGGAAATCAGGAAAACACGAGACTAGGTAGGATCCGATAAAACTGTGAGGAAACACTTTAACCAGCACTCAAACCTAAAACCTGTCACAACCATCCCCTCGACTAAACTGAACCCACATGATCCGACGAGAGCCTGTAGGTCAAGCAGAGAAGCCACGAAGGGAAAGGAACAGATATTTCACACTAAACAAATCATGACAGCAGTCACCTCTATGAAGTAAAGACAATCACTGAAAGAAATATTTTTGTTCTTACCATCTGAGACTGGCTCCTGGGACAGCCATTGATATCTTCGACCTTTTCATTTGCTACAAGAAATGCAGTATAAACAAACAAAAAAGAAAAAGAAAAAAGAACAATCAGTAGCAATAACACATTAGATAAGATTGCAAAAGCACAGGAAAAATCTGTTTCGACAAGTTCCTCTCCAAATATTATGCTGCACACACACTTGTTAGCAGCCGTCACTTCCACAGGCACAGATCCCGTAAAAAAAGGGAGTGTGAAGCAGAGTGCTGCTAATTCTTCAGCCCATGCCAAATGACTGCTGACATGAACTCCTTCACAATTGTCTTTGCTGGGTCAGGATACAGTTTCAAGGAATCTCAGAAGTATGAGCCACTTCAGCTAACAAAATGCACACATGGGAGACATATGGTTTAATGAAGCGTTCGATTCTGGCCATTCAAGCGTGCATAAAGAGCCGTTCTGGCCATTAAAATAGGGCTAAGCCATCTCTTCCAAACATCCACAAGTAAAGTTTTTTTTTTCTTTTTTTTTAATTAACCAAGGGGGAAACGCATCGATCTTGAGGACACATGGACAGTGTCAAGCAGTATTTATGCAGGATCTGTTATGCCGTTAAGGACATTCATTCCCCATGCAAGCCACTTCAAGTTATGCTCTCTGAGAACTGGCCTTACCAATGATCTGGATGATTTCTGCTAGCAGAACTCCGTCTGCAATGTCCTGTTGCAGGTCCTTGATCAGGCGCTTGTGGCCAAATTTTGCTAGGTAGTGGTTAGCCCAGTCAGTGTAAATCTGTAAAACAGAGGGGAGGGAAAAAGAGGGGTGAGGAGGACAGGAAGAGAGAGAGAGAGAGAGACAGAGAGAGAGAGAGAGAGAGAGAGAGACAGAGAGAATAAAAATTCTTAAGAAAATGTTGGCTTCAAAGGGAGAACTATTCTGGATCACATTCCAATTTAAGAAGTCATAGCTCAAAAGGAAATGATTGTAAAATTATTTTCTAAACACCGTTTTTTCCGCTTATCTCCAGTTTAAACTTGGGATGATTCACCGTTACAAAACAAGGAGTCAGCCACTTGTGACAAAGCACCAACTCCCATTCCTTCGCAACTATCCCTCCGATTCCAATTAGAAGAAGAGTTATTTTCTCCCTCCTCCCTGGCTGTCTGTAAAGAAAATCACCATAGACTTTCCTGAGAAACCTGTACCAGTACAAATTGATTCATAATGGAACAATAATACAACCTTTTGGGAATATTTTTTGGTAGAGTTCATTGAGTTTGTCAAATGTGGTACTCTGTGAATCTATGTTTCTGCTTTCAGTTTATAAAATAATCACAAATGTCTTGCTGGGTTGAGAAATTCCATTTAGTCTGTCACCTCTAGTTAAGCCGGTTGAAATGCTCTGAGTTGAGAATGAAAGTATGAAATATAGTTATGTCCTAGGAATTATAACATATGTTTCAGAAGTTAGCGGTATCTGTTTTCCACGAAAGACAAGCCAATTTGAAAAGAAATACGTGCAATTTAGCACTAGTTTACCTTTGACGTCAAGAAAAGGTTATGCACCATATAAATAAAATAAAATAAAATTTGGTGACAGAATTCACATACCAACGAGAGGAATGTTAAATTAAATATAAAGGGGAAATAATCCGAACACAGTATATGACCAATATGTGATCAGTTCTCCTGTAACACCACGGCTTGTGTTTTTCTGCAATGCTGTGCTACAGAAAATCGGTTTTAGCATTCACCTCATGTTCAATGCCAAATGCACGTGCCCATATTTCTTCTGACACTGTGCTGCATACTAGCCAGGCAGACTCACATCTTCGGGAAACACTCCCTAATTCTGCTGTGACATTCTGTCCAAAACGCATGTTCAAAATGCATGCTATAGTAGAAGTGACAACGTCTTGAAAGTAGGGCACAGAGGGAGAATGTGACTAGACCAGTGAAACATCCAAAAAAATGTCCACGGGAATAGTAACATAATCTTCAAACCTACTGCTCTCCATAGACCGGATCACCTCAGCACAGAGCCCAATATACGAGGGAAGTCCGTCTCAATCAATCATATGTACTGAGCACTT
This sequence comes from Tachyglossus aculeatus, assembly GCF_015852505.1. Lineage (NCBI taxonomy): Eukaryota > Metazoa > Chordata > Mammalia > Monotremata > Tachyglossidae > Tachyglossus > Tachyglossus aculeatus. Next base: position 27,169,545 of record NC_052079.1, on the reverse strand, counting down.
ACTGTGTGCAGAACCCTGCACTAAGCACTTGGGATGATGATGATGGTATTTGTTAAGCACTTACTATGTGCCAAGCACTGTTCTAAGCTCTGGGGTAGATGCAAGGTAACTGGGTTGTCCCACATGGGGCTCATAGTCTTAATCCCCATTTTACAGATGAGGTAACTGAGGCACAGAGAAGTGAAGTGGCCCAAGGTCACACAGCTGACAAGTGGCAGAGTCAGGATTAGAACCCATGACCTTTGACTCCCAAGCCCTTGCTCCTTCCACTAAGAGAATGCAACGGTCAACTGACACGTTCTCTGCTGCCTGCAACTGGCATGCATTGGGTTGCTGTGGACAGAGAGCATGCTTGCCAGTTCTGTTGTTTTGTTCTCTCTCAAGCGCTTAATACAGTGCCTGTTTACTTGTTTTGATGTCCGTCTCCCTCCTTCTAGACTGTAAGCCGGGTGTGGGCAGGGATTGTCTTGCTTTATTGCTAAATTGTACTTTACAAGCTCTTAGTACAGTGCTCTGCACACAGTAAGTGCTCAATAAATATGAATGAATGAGTAGAAAAGTAATAATAATAATAATGGCATTTATTAAGTGCCTATTATCTGCAAAGCACTGTTCTAAGCGCTGGGGAGGTTACAAGGTGATGAGGTTGTCCCACAGGGGACTCACAGTCTTAATCCCCATTTTATAGATGAGGTAACTGAGGCCCAGAGAAGTGAAGTGACTTGTCCAAAGTCACACAGCTTACAAGTGGCGGAGCTGGGATTTGAACCCATGACCTCTGACTCCAAAGCCCGTGCTTTTTCCACTGAGCCACACTGCTTCTCTAATACAGTTGGAAGACATGGTTCCTGCCCATAAAGAGGACACAATCTAGAAGGGAAGAAATCCTGGACCCACCTAGACTCAGTCCATCTTGAGGCCAGTCGAGACTCGAGGTGGACTGAATATGAGCCTGGGTTAATCTGGAAGTGGTTTGGGACATGTTTCATGGGAGACCTATCACACACAATCACCTAAAATTCCCCCAAGCCATCATAGAAGCAGCTTGGCCTAGTGGCAAGAGCACAGGCTTGGGAGTCAGAGGACGTGGATTCTGATCCCGGCTCTGCCACTTGTCTGCTGTGTGACCTTGGGCAAGTCACTTTACTTCTCTGTGCCTCAGTTACCTCATCTGTAGAATGGGGATTAAGACCGTGAGCCCCATGTGGGACAACCTGATTACCTTGTATCTTCCCCAGTGCTCAGTACAGTGTTAGGCACATAGTAAGCTCTTAACAAACACCATCATTATTCATTTATTATTGTTCTCTTCCTCATCCTTAATTTTTCCTTTCTCCTCCTCCACTCATTGCCTGTATTTGCAAAGTTGCTAACTAACTTCTTGCAGGACAGTACTATAAATACTTAGTACAGTGTTCTGCACAGACTAAGAACTCAAAAAATACTATAGATTGTCTGATGATTGTCTTTGTGTTTAAGAATGGGAAATAAAGAGAGTAAATGTCCCAGAATAAATAGGGACCCAATGGCAGGTTAGGATTTCTCAAAATTTTTCATCTAGGGTTATTGAACTTTAAGATTGGGTAGCAACTTTGATCTATGGATGGTGACTCAATCCTTGAACAAAGCAATCCTATTTTCTCTCTAATTTCTATTTGATTTCCTAACTTCATCATCTGGCCATACATCTATCAGTCTCAACTCAGAGAAGCAGTGTATTCTAGTGGGGCCTGAGAGTCAGAAGGACATGGGTTTTCATCCCAACTCTGCCCATGTCTGTGGTATGAGCTTGGGCAAGTGACCTAACTTCTCTGTGTCTCCTTTACCTCATCTGTAAAATGGGGATTAAGGCTATGAGCCCCATATGGGACATGGACTCTATCCAACCTGATTATCTTTTATCTACCCCTGAGCTTAGAATAGTGCCTGGTGCATAGTAAGCACTTAACAAATAGCATAAAAAAACCCTCAGATAAAGGTTCAGAGAACCTATCATGTTAGTTATTTGGCTTCCCTGGTATAGATTGGGTCACAATCAAAATTCACTTCAATCATATGTGGAGTTTCTCTGTGGAATGAATACCACACACGAAACAAGTAGAAATGGAATGTCTTAAGAATGGGAATAGGAAATAATTTCAGTTTCCAAACTTTTTATGACAGGGGTAGCCTTATTAAAATCACATATCCTCCAAGAAACCTACCCCAACTAAACCCTCAATTCCCTCAGACCTCCCTTCTGCGTCAGCTTTGCACTTGGATTTATAGCCTTTCTTTATTCACCAGACCCTCACCATTAGGCCCAGTGCTGTCACTATTAATGAAAATGAATGTTTCCCTCAAATGTTTGTGGCCAAAATTACTTTTCCTAGGTGATTTGAAAGGAAAATGAAACAATGTTGTAGTTTGGAAAAGAGTCATGTGTGCTTAATAATTAAAAAAAAAACTCCTGTGGGAAAATGTTTGTAAAATGTTCCTCAAAATACAGGCAAGCTTACTTGTCTATGAGATACAGCATGGCCTAGTGGAAAGAGCATGGGCCTAGGGGTCAGAGGACTTGGGTTCTAATCCTGGCCCTGCTACTTGTTTGCTGTGTGATCTTGGACAAGTCAGTTCACTTTTCTGTACTTCAGTTGCCTCATTCACAAAATGGGGATACAATACCTGCTCTCTCTCCCTCCTACTTAGACTGTGAGCCTCATATGGGATATGATTATCTTGTCCCTACCCCAGTGCTTAATACAGTGCTTGGTGCAGAGTAAGTGCTTAACGCATATTATAATTATTATTATTACTACTTGAATTACTGTATTAAGAAAAAATAGAGTATGCTATTCTCCACTCATTTATCATTCCAAAAGGGTTAAAGCTAAGATTTAAGATATTCTGTATATGATAGAATGACTTTTTTAAACACTCAACATATCTCAAAGTGAAATCCCCACATTATTTGAAGCACATATGCAGCAGAGTTCATCTGTTGGAAGCTTCCTTGATGTTTCACTACTCACCGAGGTATTCATGTTGGAACACATTTCCGACTTACTCATTTCCTTTCAAAAGTTTTGTTTTTCTTACCACTATACTCCAAGTCCCTGAAAAACCTCTCAACTTCAACACTGGAATCTAACCACAAGCAGAACATGAAGTGAACACATTGGAGATGGCATTGCCAACCAGAAAAAGACTCATTTCAATTCTTTGTGCCATCTCAACCTTCCCTTTGTGGTGATTTGCCTTCTTACTTAGTAAAACCTCCTCAGGATTGTCTTTAAAGCACTCAGTCACCTTGCTCCCTCCTGCCTCATCTCATTACAACCCAGCCTGCACACTTCACTCCTCTAATGGGAATCTTCTTACTGTACCTAAATCTCCTTTATCTCACCAACGACGCCTCACCCACATCCTCCTTCTGGTCTGGAACATCCTCCCTCCTCAAATCAGACAGACAATGACTCTCCCACCACTTCAAAGTCTTATTGAAGGCACATCTCCTTCAAGAGGCCTTCCCTGATGAAACCCTCCTTTCCTCTTCTCCCACTCCGTCACTGACCCCCGGAGCCCCCCTTCCAGCCCCACTTCACTTGTGTATATATTGGTAATTTATTTATATTAATGTATGTCTCCCCCTCTAGACTCTGTGGACAGGGAATGTGTTTGTTCATTGTTATATTTTACTCTCCCAAGTGCTTAGTATGGTGCTCTGCACACAGTACATGCTCAATAAATATGACTGACTGACTGACAATGAATGAATGAATGAACTGGGTGATCTGAACTAAGGCATGCCTACATGAAGTTTCCCTATATTTTTCAACTTCTTTTCATTTGGGGCTGCACCAAGTCATCACAGATACATCCTTATACAGTTAGAAATGTTCATGCTGATGATCTACACCCTAGAGCATATCACTTTGCACTTCTTATACACTTCTTGGAACATAACATATCTATCTGCCTTTCTATTTATCCATCTACATCCTTCCCCTTCATCTTTAATCTTAATTATCTACTGTTCATCTTGTTCATACCCTTCCTCTTCATTTCCCCAATTACTCAGCAATCTTTGTACCTTTTTGTTTTGTCTCTCCTTTTATAAGCATATGTACACATGTATATCTTTGTTTTGGTATTTGTTAAGCACTCACTATGTGCCAGGCATTGTGTTAAGCAGTGAGGTATATACCACTGAATCAGACTGGGCACAGTCCATGTCCCACATGAGGTTCTCAATCCCCATTTACAAATGAGGCACTGAGTCAGAGAGAAGTGAAATGATTTGCCCACGGTCACATAGCAGATAAGTGGTAGAATTGGAAGTAGGACCGAGGTGCTCTCACTCCCAGGCCCGTGCCCTATCCACTAGGCAAAACTGCTTCTTGACAGTGATAGGAGGTGAGTAAGGTTTTGAAGATGGAGAGGGTACTTTTCTTTAGGATATGAAAGGCAAGGGAATTCCAGGCAGGAGGGAGGATGTGAACAAGCAATTAATGGCAAGAAAGATGAGGTCTAGGTACAAAGATGAGATCTGTCTCCCCTTTCCTTCCTACCTCCATCACCCTCCCTTCACTTTTCTTATCTCCTCTTCCTTTCCCTTCCTTTTGTCCTCCTTCATCTCTCTTTTGCCATTTCTCTTAGAACATCTTGTTTGAAGAGTAGCAGCATGGTGTAGTGGATAAAGCATGGGCCTGGGACTCAGAAGACAAGTGTTCTAATCCTGGCTCCATCACTTGTCTGCCATGTGACCCTGGGCAAGTCACTTCACCTCTCTGTGCCTCAGTTACCCATGGGGATTGAGACTGTGAGCCCCATGCAGGACAGGAACTGTGTCCAACTGGATTTGCTTGTATCCACCCTAGCACTTGGTACAGTGCTTGGGAAAGAGTAAGTGGCTAATGAATACCACAATTATTAATTATTATTGTTCTTACGGTCTGAGAGAATATGAAGAGACAAAAAAGGGAAGAGAAATGATGGAGAAAAAGAGGACAAATCGGGTCTATCTGACCCAGAAGAGGCATAGGTATTCCCTTTACCACATCTCTAGTGGGATCCCCCAGATGTGGTACCACAAAAGATGTTCCTTGGACCCAAAAGGAGAAGCTGAAGTACATCTTTACATTTCACCCTTACTGTGAACAAGAAATGGATCTACCAGGCATTACTGAGCTATGAAGTCTGAAGCCCACAACTCTTCAGCTGGAAATCTCAAGCCCAGAGCATAACTGCGGGGCTATTTTACCAGATTCAAGACTAGACAGAAAGACGTATTGCACAAAAGAAATGCTTGGTAAGAAACGTGGCTCATCCAGCTCATTCTCTGACTCTGATGGCAGCAACAGGATCCACAGACGAACCATGAGATTGTTGATCTCCTTGACACTGAAACTAACTTTACTCTTTTTTTTAATGTTATTTGTTAAGTGCTTACTATGTGCTGGCACTATACTGTGCACTGGGGTAGATACAAGTTGGACACAGCCTATGTCCCACATGGGACTTCCAGGCTTAATCCTGATTTTACAGATGAGATAACTGAGTAACAGAGAAGTGAAATGACTTGCCCAAGGTCACACACATACAAGTATTGGAGGTGAGATTAAAACCTAGGCCCTTCTGTCTCCTAGGTCTATGTTGTATCCACTAGACAACACTGCTTCCCTTCTGTATCCCCAACTTTGCCAACTTTCCCACAATACTCTATTATAGATTACTATTCATGAGTGAATTGATCCAAACACCTCGTAAGTTCAAAGATGTGTTTTTCCGGTTGAAAAAATTTCAATTTCCTTATCATCTACTGTGTGAAGAGATATTTCCTTTTTGTTCATTTTGAACCTGCCAGCCTCAAATGTCATTGGAAGCCCTTTCACACTACTACTATTCAATTTGCTGACAAAGAATTCTGGGTCTATGCTATTCGTGATTTTGTGGATCAATCCATCAGTCAATTGTATTTACTGAGGGCTTACTGTGTTCAAGATACTGCACTAAGCACTTGGGAGAGTACAATAAGAGAGTCTAACATACACATTCCCTGCTCACAATTGACTTACAGTCTAGAAGGGGAGACAGATGTTAACAGAAAAAAAATAATTGCAGATATGCCCATAAGTGCTGTAGGGTTGTGGGACATATGGTGTGTAAAAGGGAAAAAGTCAGGGTGTGGGAAAAGAGGAAATGAAGACATAGGGAAGACCTCTCGGCGGTGTGTCTTCAATAAAACTTTGAAGGTGAGGAGAGTATTTGTCTGACGGATATGAAAAGGGAGGGTTTCCCAGGCCAGAGTCATGACATGGGCTAAAGGTCAGTGAAGAGATAGATAAGATTAAGGTAAAATGAGTAGGTTGGAATTAGTGGAGCAAAGGGCACAGGCTGGGTTGTAGTAGGAGAATAGCCCGGTGAGGTAGGAGGGGGCAAGGTGACGGACAGCTTTAAAGTCTATGGTATGGAGTTTCAGTTTGATGCGGAGGTGGATGGGCAATCACTGGAAGTTCTTGAGGGGGCAGGAAACATCTCCTTATTATTATTCTTACAGTCAGAGAGAATACAAATAGAAAAAAAAGGGAAGAGGAATGATAGAACATTTTTCTAGAAAAATGATGCAGGCAGCAGAGCGAAGTATGGACTGGAGTGGGGAAAGACAGAAGGCAAGAGGTCACCAAGGCAGAATAGACTAAGTGCATGAATTAACATGGTAGCAGTTTGGATAGTGACGAAGGACTGATTTTAGCAATTTCGTGAAGGTTGAACCAATTAGATTTAGTGATAGATTGAATATGTGGGTTTAATGAGAGAGGAGGGAAGGATAATGACAAAGTTATGGTCTTGTGAGACAGCAAGGGTGGTGGTGTCATCTACAGTGATGGGAAAGTCAGGGGGAAAACAGGGTTTGGGTGTGAAGATAAGAAGTTCCGTTTTTGGACATGTTAAGTTTGAGGTGATGGCAGTACATCCCAGTAGTGCTGCCTTGAAGGAAGGAGGAAATGTATGACTACAGAGAGGGAGAGAGGTCAGGGCTGGAGATGTAGATTTGGGAGTCATCCACATAGAGGTGGTGGTTGAAGAAATGGGAGAGAATGAGTCCTCCAAGGGAGTTGATATAGAAGAGGAATAGAAAAGGTCCCAGACCTTAACCTTGAGGGACACCCATAAGAAGAGAAGGAGCCTGCAAAAGAGACTGAGAATGAGCAGCCAGAGAGACAGGAGGAGAACCAGTAGAGGAGAGTTTCAGTGAAGCTGAGGTTGGATAATGTTTCCAGAAGATTTCAATTGTATTTCTACCAGGTCTTTAGGTTTCACTCAATCGATCAATCAATCAATCAATCAGTAGTATTTACTGGACAAGGAGCTTTTTATAGTTTTCTGCACACAGTAAGCTCTTAATAAATATGACTGACTGACTGTTTACTGTTGCTGAGTACTATACTAAGATCTTGGAAGAATGTAATACAATAGAGCTAATAAGGATTATCCAGGTCACAAGGAATTTACAGTCTACAGGGAAGCTTACATTTTCCAGCCTGAAGAATCTTAATGATATCAGGCTAATATCAAAAGAAGGCATCTTGGTTGCCTTTTTTTCTTTTTTTACTTATGGTATTTGTTAAGTGCTTATTATGTGCCAGGCACTCTATTAAACCTTGGGGTAGATAATAGCTAATCAAGTTGGACACGGTCCATGTCCCGCATTGGGATCACATGGGCTTAATCCCCACTTTACAAATGAGCTAACTGAAACAGAGAATTTAAGTGACTTGCCAAGGTCACACAGCACATAAGTAGCAAATCAAGGGTTAGAACTTAGGTTCTGTAATTCCCAGGCTCATACTCTTTCCACTAGGCCACATTAATTCTCAGTACCTGTTGTATCTTGCATGAATTGTAGACATTAGAACTGAACATATTCCAGTACTGGAGGATCATAGAGTGGTAATCTATGACTTATAATAGGCCTCCTACTCCCTAACTAATCCCTCAGAATTTAGTTAATGTGGTGCAGCCATGAAATAAATGAGTGAATTTTTATGAGAACCTCCTTCCTATTAATACAAATAAACCAACAAAATGTATAATTTTTTTTTAGGGAGAAACTTGCTTCAGTGAAAGTTCTTTTAAAAAGGATGTTCTCACATGACTGCAGAACAGTGTTCAGATTTCTTCTTATTGGAACTAACAAAGAATGATTTCTGAGTTCTGAGTTGAAAATGGAATATCCAGTTTCATCTATCCCATTCCTGGTAATCTTTGGTTACCCTGAAGACTCCTCAAAATGATTTGGGTTTTTTTCCAGAATTGAACTTTCTTTTGCTATATAACAGCTTCACCTGTCAAAGTCATTCTCATTACAGCACCTAGTCAGACAAACGGAACGGCCCATCAATATCTACCTACAAGACTGTTACATTTGCTAGCATATTTACAGTTCAGTAGCAGAGTAATATATAACTTTCAATGATTATTAGGGCAGGTTGGGCTTCGATTAGACTCTGAGGGTAGGGATTGCATCCAACTATACTGCTGTACTCTTCCAAGCACTTAGCTCAGTGCTCTGCACACAATAAGCACTCCATTAGTATTGATTACTTTATTGGCTGCCTTTGATTTAATTATCTTATATGTGTTATCTGATTACCTTATACCTACTCCAGATAGACAGGGATCTGGAAATGAACCTTGAGGGACACCCACAGGTCAAACATTGTGCTTGGTACCTAGCAAACAGTTAAATACAATCATAGTCCTTATGACAATTACATTAGGACTCATGGAAAATATAGGTTCTCACTGGGACACAATATAAAAATAATTTTCCTACATAATAGTAATAGTGGCATGTTTTGGGCTCTTCCTACTTGTCAAGCACAGTGCTAAGTGCTAGGGTAGATAGGATACAAGCAGATCAGATACAGTGCCTGTCTTAGAATGTAAAAGGGAGGCAGAAGGGTACCTCATCCCCATTTTACAAATGAGGAAACTGAGGCACAGGGCTGTTAAATGGAAAGATCAAGTGGCAGACCAGAACTGGAATCCAGATGTCCTGACTCCCAGATTCTGCATTTTGCACTATGCCACAGTGCACTTCACCCCTCAAAAAACATAGATGTATCTTCTTTATCAATAAAAATTCTGACAAAGATGGGCAACGTAAAAGAAGGCACTATGCATCACTTAAAGAGGGACAATTAACCAGATGTTTTGTATATTGAATCAAGAAATCCCAAAATCATTTCAGTGAAAAATACTCTACAGGAAACTACTTAGAATAATTTATAAGGACTATATACGAGTGCACCATCTGTCCTGAATAGAAGGATAGTCTTTCCAGGAGCCTGGCATCTATTCTGCAAAGTCCTTTGAGGTGCTCTGTGAGAAATTTAATTGAGTTTTAGACTTTTCTAAAAATTAAATGCTTTAGCATACTTAAAAACAATTTTATTTTTGATCCAGGCCAAATCAGTTTGGGGCTCTTTTGCTGAATCTAACGCTGGTTCCCTTCAAAGTAAATTGACAATTTCACTCATTCCATCTCATTTAATGAACCCTTACTGTGTGCAGAGCACTGTACTAAGCAAAGGGAAAGTACAATACAGCAATAAGGAGAGACAATCCCTGCCCATAACAGACTCACAGTTTAGAAGGGGGGAGTCAGACATGAATACAAGTGAACAGGCATCGATATAAATAAATAGAATTATAAGTATATACACATAAGTGCTGTGGGGCCAGGAGAGGGGGGAAGAGCAAAGGGAGCGAGTCAGGGTAACGTAGAGCAGGGAGAGGGAGCTGAGGAAAAGTGGAAGTTAGTTTGGGAAGGCCTCTTGGAGGAATTGTGCTGTCAGTTTGGCTTTGAAGGGGGGAAGAGTGATTGTCTGGCAGATTTGAGGAGGGAGGGTGTTCCAGGCCAGAGATAGGACCTGGGCCAGGGGTCAACAGTGGGACGGGTGAGATCGAGGTACAGTGAGAAGGTTAGCACCAGAAGAGCGGAGTGTGCGGGCTGGGCAGTAGAAAGAGAAAAGGGACGTGAGGTAGGATGGGGCAAGGTGACAGAGAGCTTTAAAGCCAATAGAGAGGAGTTTTGTTTTGTTTTTTTGATACGGAGGTGGATAGGCAACCACTGGAGATTTTTGAGGACAGGAGGGCGGCATACCCTGAATGTTTCTGTAGAAATAGAATCCAGGCAGTGGAGTAAAGTATGGACCGAAGTGGGGAGAGCTAAGTGCTTGGAAGAGTACAGTAGGTGCTCAGTAAGTACGATTGAACGAGTGAATGAAATACATCCCCAGGTACGTGGCTGCAATAATCATAAAAAGTTGCTTTTGACACCATTTTCCTTAGCATTCTTTTGTTTGTTGTGTAAGAGCAAAGCACGGAGGTCATATTTCACTTTCCTACAAAAGTATCCTACTTTTTCAAAGTTTACCCTATGTAGACTCAGAAATTGTTATCCAATTGTTTGAAATCAATCAGTGGCATTAACTCAGGGTTCATTGTGTGCAGAGTTGGTTGACACATTCCCTGGCCTCAATGCACCCTCCCCTCTGTCTTCCCAGGACAGGGGAGGGATTGGGGGGCACACAAGCCCTGAGGGGGTCTGCCTGGAGCCAGCCCCCTCCCCTGCCCAGCCTGGCCCCCAATAATTTGAGGCCGAGGCTCCGCCGGCCAGAGCCATGTGTGTAGGAGTTGTGTATGTGTGTGTGTGTGTGTGTGTGTGTGTGTGTGTGTGTGTGTGTGTGTCTGCTTGATGCAGAGAGGGGTAGGTAACCATTGGAGGATTTTGAGGAAACATGGGCAGAAAGATGTTTTAGTAAAATGATCCCAATAATGGACTGGAGAGGAGAGACTAGAAACAGGGAAATCAGTAAAGAGGCTGATGCAGTTGTCTAGTCCAAGAGCTGGGCATAGATATGTTTAAATGTACATTGAATCCAGTGTAAAAACCAAAATAAGAGGTATATATTTCATTTTAAGATGGCTTTTAATTCCCATCAATGTCACAGGAAGAGGATAGCAACTTAGTGCTAAAAGTGCCAAATAATTGTAATTCATTCATTCATTCAATCATATTTATTGAGCGCTTACTGTGTGCAGAGCACTCTACTAAGCACTTGGGAAGTACAAGCTGTAACACTATCGAAGGTAAATTTGGTGGTAGATACAAGCAAATCAGGTTGGACACAGTCCTTATCCCACGAGGGGCTCACGGTCTCAATCCCTATTTTACAGCTAAGGTAACTGAGGCACCGAGAAGTAAAGTGACTTGCCCAAGATCACACAGCAGACAATTTTCAATGGGAAATGTCATTCACTATTAATGGTGAAGTTATATAACTGCATATCTCTACTTGGGAGGTCTCCTGGTAATGTTTAAAGAGCATATAAAACTGTATTCGATATTCTCAAGGTGGATCTGTTATTCTATCTGATAAAACCCATCAAAATATATTTTTTAGGGTTTTTTTTTCCCTTCAATTTTCTGTAAATAACACTGTGGAAAGAGCACTGGCCTTCAGAGTCAGAGGAACTGGTTTCTAATTCTGGCTTTGCCATTTGCCTTCTGTATGATCATGGGCAAGTCACTTAATGTTTCTGTGTCTGTTTCCTTGACTGTAAAATGCACAACTTTATCTCCCTCTTACTTAGTCTGTGGGCCCCATGTGGGACAAGGACCTTTTCCAACCTCATTAACTTGACTCTACTCCAGTGCTTAGAAAAATCCTGGATACATAGTAAGTGCTAAACAAATCAATCAATCAATCACTTGGTATAAATTGAGTGTTTAGTGTGTGCAGCACTGTGCTTAGGAAGGTACAATACAACAGTGTTGGTAGATATGTTCCTTGCCCATAATGAACTTAAAGATTATTATCATTATTATTCTAATCATCATCATCATAATTTTGGCATTTGTTAAGTGCTTACTATGTGCCAATAATAATAATAATAATAATGTTGGTATTTGTTAAGCGCTTACTATGTGCCAAGCACTGTTCTAACCGCTGGGGAGGTACAAGGTAATCAGGCTGTCCCACATGGGGCTCACAGTCTTAATCCCCATTTTCCAGATGAGGTAACTGAGGCACAGAGAAGTTAAGTGACTAGCCCAAGGTCACACAGCTGATAAGTGGCGGAGACGGGATTAGAACCCACGACCTCTGACTCCCAAGCCTGTGCTCTTTCCACTGAGCCATGCTGCTTCTCTGTACAGTCTTCTTAGTACAATCACTGTACTAAGCGCCAGGATAAGTACAAGCAAATCGGGTTGGACACAGTCCCTGTCCCACGAGGGGCTCACAGTCTCAATCCTTATTTTACAGCTAAGGTAACTGAGGCACAGCAAAGTGACTTACCCAAGGTCACACAGCAGACAAGCGATAGAGCTGGGATTAGAACCCACAACCTTCTGGTTCCCAGGCACTCTGCACACAGTAAGCGTTCAGTAAATACAATTGAATCATCAATCGTATTTATTGAACGCTTACTATGTGCCGAGCACTGTACTAAGACTGAATGAATTAGAACCCACGATTTTCTGACTCTAAGGCCCATGCTGTACCCACTACCCCATGCTGATCCTCCATCATCATCGTCTAGATGTTTCAACTCTCTTGTGCCATCTCAGAGACTTGTATTTTAAATGAATAATGACAGCATAAAGTTATGAAGAAGTCCAACAATCATGGAGATACATTTTTTCCAGTACTACAGTGCATTTTAAAAAAGATCTCGGTGCCCATTAATCTGGGGAAGTGGCTTAAGAACAAGGGCTATTTTTAGGCCAGAGATTTTCAGCTAAATAATATGGAAACACGGAAAACGCGTTCATTGAAGAGGCACGCTTCGTCAAAAATGCCACACCTCATTATATAACCTAAAAAATCTGTTTAGAAAAGGCAGCCGGACTGGCTTGCTTCATGCAATAACTCCAAATTACCACGGGCAGGGGCTGACTCCACATCGCTGCTGCTTCCCTATGGCAGTTAAACAAAAACTGCCGCAACCGTCAGGGTGAAATAGAATTTACTCCCTTGACACCCGGGTGTTGGAGGGCGTGGGTAGTTTTCCTTCAGAACAACTACTTCCAGTCCTCAAAACACTTCTTTTCAATCCTCCGTAAACTAGTTATTTATTTTCATTTGAATCCCTTGCAAATACTTGACTTACATATTATGAACCTATACTATATATTTGTGCATAATAGTAACAATAATAATAATGGCATTTAATAAGCGCTTACTATGTGCAAAGTGCTGTTCTAAGCGCTGGGGAGGTTACAAGGTGATACTTGACTTATACATTATGAACCTATACTATATATTTGTGCATAATAGTAACAATAATAATAATGGCATTTAATAAGCGCTTACTATGTGCAAAGCGCTGCTCTAAGCGCTGGGGAGGTTACAAGGTGATACTTGACTTATATATTATGAACCTATACTATATATTTGGGCATAATAATAACAATAATAATAATGGCATTTAATAAGCGCTTACTATGTGCAAAGCGCTGTTCTAAGCGCTGGGGAGGTTACAAGGTGATCAGGTTGTCTCACGGGTGGCGCCGTGGAAAGAGCCCGGGGTTTGGAGTCAGAGGTCATGGGTTCAAATCCCGGCTCCGCCAGTTGTCAGGTGTGTGACTTTGGGCAAGTTACTTAACTTCTCTGTGCCTCAGTTCCCTCATCTGTAAAATGGGGATTAAGACTGTGAGCCCCACGTGGGACAACCTGATCACCTTGTAATAATAATAATAATAATAATAATGTTGGTATTTGTTAAGCACTTACTATGTGCAAAGCACTGTTCTAAGCGCTGGGGGGGGGAACACAAGGAGATGAGGTTGTCCCATGTGGGGCCCACAGTCTTAATCCCCATTTTACAGATGAGGGAACTGAGGCACAGAGAAGTGAAGTGACTTGCCCAAGGTCACACAGCAGACATGCGGGGGAGGTGGGATTCAAACCCATGACCAAACTACTGTTTCCCTGACCGGGAATCGAACCCGGGCCGCGGCGGTGAGAGCGCCGAATCCTAACCACTAGACCACCAGGGACACGCTAACCTTCCCAGCGCTTAGAACAGTGCTTTGCACACAGTAAGCGCTTAATAAATGCCATTATTATTACTATTATTAATCCCTATTTTACAGATGAGGTAACTGAGGCACAGAGAAGTTAAGTGACTTGCCCAAAGTCACACAGCTGATAATTGCCAGAGCCGGGATTTGAACCCATGAACTCTGACTCCAAAGCCCGGGCTCTTTCCACTGAGCCACGCCGCTTCTCCACTGCCAAGTGTCCATAAGGTTGGCCAACTACAGGCAGAACTGCTCCTCGAACCCCAGACCTCCTGATTCCCAGAGCAGTGCTCTTTGCACTGGGCCAATTGCAACACTTCCCACTGAGCCACGCTGCTTCTCTGATAATGCATAATACATGTATATGCATAATAATAATAATAATAGTACTGTTAAGCACTTACTGAGTGCCGGGCACTGTACTAACTACTGGGTGGCTCGAAGCAAATCTGGTTGGACACAGTCCCTGTCCCACGTGGGGGCTCACAGTCTCAATCGAGACTGTTGCCGACTTGTACTTCCCAAGCGCTTAGTACAGTGCTCTGCACACAGTAAGCGCTCAATAAATACGATTGAGTGAATGAATCCCCATTTTACAGTTGGGGAAACTGAGGCGCAGAGAAGGGAAATGACTTGCCCAAGGTCACACTGCTGTCAAGTGGCGGAGGCAGGATTAGAATCCACAACCTTCTGGTTCCCAGGCCCATGATCTATCCACTACACCATGCTGCCTATATATAATATGTATATATGTATACACGGTTGGATAAAAATGTATATACATAGGAATGTATATACAGTTAATATTTCTGAGGTTATAATGAAGGAAAGGGAATCATTCCATGGGGGGGGGGGGGGAGGGGTGTGTGTGTGTGTGTGTGTGTGTGTGTGTGTGTGTGTGTATTTTGTTAGTATGTTTGGTTTTGTTCTCTGTCTCCCCCTTTTAGACTGTGAGCCCACTGTTGGGTAGGGACTGTCTCTATATGTTGCCAACTTGTACTTCCCAAGCGCTTAGTACAGTGCTCTGCACACAGTAAGCGCTCAATAAATACGATTGATGACGATGATGATGATGATACGAAGAAAGATTTGAAACCTGGGCATTTTCAGCAGCATATTACCTTGAAATTTTTGAAGATGACTTCAAGGCTTCATATTTCTTTTCTTTGCAAGAAAAAGCAGAATGAAAATTTTTCCTCAGCGTGACACGATGCTAGGTAACAGTGGGCACCTATATCTGTACAGGTGTCCACCGTAGCCGACCGAAACAATCAGAAATGGCAGCGTCACCCTCTTACATGCTCTCGGACTCCGACTGCCGTGCCGAAGTACTGTCTTCCTTCCGGCCCCCCAGGACCCTTCCTCATTTATGCTTTGTTCACATCAGACTGGAGATAAAAGCTGCTCCCGTTCGCTCTTTTTGTCACCCTCCACCAGATGGTCAGCCAAGCTGCCTTCCCCCCCAGAACCAGCCCCAGCTCTGTCCCTCCCTTCCTGCCTTCCAGAAGGAGAACAGCATCCACAGCAGGAGGCCTCACAAAACCTGGAGAAGACAGGGGCCTGCCTTAATGGCTTTTTTTTGTGTGTGGTTTTTTGTTTGTTTTTATTTGGGGCATTCATCCCCGTCTTTTATGTTGCTTTCATGTTTTATTGTTTCATCTCTCCAGATATATCTGACTTCAGGGGCCTTCCCTCCCCCCTGCCCCCTTATACGCATTGTTTGTGATGATGATGATGATGATGGCATTTGTTAAGCGCTTAACTATGTGCAAAGCACTGTTCTAAGATCTGGGGGGGTTACAAGGTGATCAAGTTGTCCCTCGTGGGGCTCACAGTCTTAATCCCCATTTTACAGATGAGGTAACTGAGGCCCAGAGCAGTTAAGTGACTTGCCCAAAGTCACACAGCCGACTAGTGGCGGAGCCAGGATTAGAACCCACGACCTCTGGCTCCCAAGCCTGGGTTCTTTCCACTGAGCCATGATGCTTCCAGCATGTTTGTGAACCTGTCAAGGGCTAGGGTCTGTGTCTCATACCCCGTCCTTAGTACAGTGCTCTGAAAACAGTAAGTGGGTCATAAATACTATTACTACCATTAAATGAATAATAATAATAATGATGGTATTTAGGTGCTTACTCTGTGCCAAGCATTATTCTAAGCTCTGGGGTAGATAAAAGGTAATCAGGTTGTCCCACATGGGGCTCACTGTCTACAGATGAGGTAACTGAGGCACAGAGAAGTTAAGTGACTTGCCCAAAATCACACAGCTGATAAGTGGCAGTGCCGGGATTAGAACCCACGACTTCTGACTCCCAAGCCTGGGGTCTTTCCACTAGGCCACGCTGAATAAACAGTTAATCTTTCCAAGTCTTTCCTATTCTTTCCCAAGAAACCGAAGAAGCAAGTGGTAGTCAGCAACAGGGAAATAAAGAAGGCTGAAATAAAAGGAAGCCATGAAGGGGAAGCTATCCTGGCGGAAAGAGCCCGGGCTTTGGAGTCAGGGGTCATGGGTTCAAATCCCGGCTCCACCAATTGTCAGCTGTGTGACTTTGGGCATGTCATTTCACTTCTCTGTGCCTCAGTTACCTCATCTGTTAAATGGGGATAAAGACTGTGAGCCCCACGTGGGACAACCTGATTGAGAAGCAGCATGGCTCAGTGGAAAGAGCCCGGGCTTGGGAGTCAGAGGTCATGGGTTCAAATCCCAGCTCCGCCGCTTGTCAGCTGTGTGACTTTGGGCAAGTCACTTCACTTCTCTGTGCCTCAATTACGTCGTCTGTAAAATGGGGATTAAGATTCTGAGCCCCATGTGGGACAACCTGATTATCTTTTATCCTCCCCAGCGCTTAAGAGCAGTGCTTTGCACATAGTAAGCGCTTAACAAATGCCATTATTATTATTATTATCCATCATCTCTTCTAACTGAAATTCCTATCATTGACTTTAAAGCACTCAAACACCTTGCCATCATTATTATTATCACCTTGTAACCTCCCCAGCGCTTAGAACAGTGCTTTGCACATAGTAAGCGCTTAACAAATGCCATCATTATTATTATCACCTTGTAACCTCCCCAGTGCTTAGAACAGTGCTTTGCACATAGTAAACGCTTAACAAATGCCATTATTATTATTATTATTATTATTGCCCCTCTCCTACTTCGCCTCAGAGATTTCCTACTAAAACTCAGCCCACACATTTCTCTTCTCTAATGCCAACCTAATCCTTTGAACTCTATCTCACCCATCTTGTCGCTGACTCCTCACCCACATCCTGCCTCTAGCCTGGAGCTCCCTTCCTCTCCATATCCGACAGACGACCACTCTCCCCACCTTCAAAGCTTTATTAAAAATATACCTCCTCCAGGAGATCATCCCCAACTAGGCCATTTCCTCTACTCCCTCTCCCTTCCACATCACCCTTGTCTTCAGATTCTCACCCTTTATTCACTGCACCCGCAGCCTCACAGCACTTACACATATATCCAGGATTCATTAATTAGAATTAATGTCTGTCTCCCCCTCTAGTCTATAAACTCACTGTGGGCAGAGAATGTGTCTATTAACTTTCATTCATTTAATCGTATTTATTGAGCGCTTACTGTGTGCAGAGCACTGTACTAAGTGCTTGGGAAGTACAAGTTTGCAACACATAGAGACGGTCCCTACCCAACAGCAGGCTCACAGTCTAGAAGGGGGAGACAGACAACAAAACAAAACATATAAATCAAATAAAATAAATAGAAAAAATATGTACAAGTAAAATAAATAGAGTAATAAATACATACAAACATATATACATGTTACACTGTACTCTCCCAAGCACTTAGGACAGTGCTCTGCCTTCAGTAAAGTGCTCAATGAATAGGATTGATTTATTGACTGATTGAACGAAACTATCCTGAGCCGAGTATGAGTAAAAACACAACCACACAAACTAGGATGTGTACCGCCTTCCAAACACCTCAGATCATTCTATAAACTAAGACTAGGCAATGTGCTCCAATTTCGCTCAGGAAAGTACAGAACAGGAACAGGAAATGGAACCAGAACAGGAAACCCTCTCTCCCTCCGTTCAGGCTCGTGTCTCCTCCTGCCTTCAAGACATCTCCATCTGGATATCTGCCCACCATCTAAAACTCAATATGTCCAAGACTGAACTCCTGATCTTCCCTCCCAAACCCTGCCCTCTCCCTGACTTTCCCATCACTGTTGATGGCACTACCATCCTTCCCATCTCACAAGCCCGCAACCTTGGTGTCATCCTCGACTCTGCTCTCTCGTTCACCCCTCACATGCAATCCATCACCAAAAGCTGCTGGTCTCACCTTCGCAACATCGCCAAGATCTGCCCTTTCCTCTCCATTCAAACCGCTACCCTGCTGGATCAATCTCTCATCCTATCCCGACTGGGTTACTGCATCAGCCTCCTCTCTGATATCCCATCTTCAATCTATACTTCACGCTGCTGCCCGGATCATGTTTGTGCGGAAACGCTCTGGAAATGTTACTCCCCTCCTCAAAAATCTCCAGTGGCTATCAATCAACCTACGCATCAGGCAAAAACTCCTCACTCTTGGCTTCAAGGCTCTCCATCACCTCGCCCCCGCCTACCTCACCTCCCTTCTTTCCTTCTACAGCCCTGCCTGCACTCTCCGCTCCTCTGCTGCTAACCTCCTCACTGTGCCTCGTTCTCACCTGTCCCGCCGTCGACCCCCAGCCCCCGTCCTCCCCCTGGCCTGGAATGCCCTCCCTCTGCACATCCGCCAAGCTAGCTCTCTTCCTCCCTTCAAAGCCCTACTGAGAGCTCACCTCCTCCAGGAGGCCTTCCCAGACTGAGCCCCCTCCTTCCTCTTCCCCTCCACCCCCTCCCCATCCCCCCGCCCTACCTCCTTCCCCTCCCTACAGCACCTGTATATATGTTTGTACAGATTTATTACTCTATTTTACTTGTACATATTTACTATTCTATTTATTTTATTTTGTTAATATGTGTTGCTTTGTTGTCTGTCTCCCCCTTCTAGACTGTGAGCCCGCTATTGGGTAGGGACCGTCTCGATATGTTACCAACTTGTACTTCCCAAGTGCTTAGTACAGTGCTCTGCACACAGTAAGAACTCAATAAATATGATTGAATGAATGAAATGAATGAACCCCCTTGTTTGCCATCAGCTGACAGGGGCCAGCTGCTCTCCAGTAGGCACAGCTCAATGTCTGCTTTCTAAAGCTGCCTTCGCAGTGGTGAAACTGAGGTAACATTTTGTCTTTGTTACTGTTTTTGGTCTCTTGCCCTTTGATCCCTGATTGTGGACCTGACTTTCATCTAAATAATCTTCACGAGCAGCTAATTTTCAAGTGTGGAGCCACTTAGTTGATTTTGGAAAGTGAAGGATCTGGATATCGGAGCCTCTTCAGATTAATCTCCAAGGATCCTGAGGGTGCGGGCGGGGAGATGTGCAGTGGCGAAGGGGGAATGATGCAGAGGAGAAGGAGCATGGTCTAGTGGCAAGAGCACAGACTTAGGAGCCAGATGTCGTGGGTTCTACTCTCGGCTCATTGCATGTCTGCTGTGTGACCTTGGAGAAGTCACTTAACTTGTCTCTACCCAGTCTTGATGATCAGATTACTGCCCTCAACTCTACCCTTTCTACTCAGCTAGACTCACTCGCTCCCCTTTCCCTTCGCCGCTCTAGTACCACTAACCCACAGCCCTGGATCACTGCCACTGTCCGCCTCCTTCGCTCTTATGCTCGAGCTGCCGAACGCTGCTGGCGAAAGTCTAAACACCATGCCAACCTCGTTCACTTCAAGCTTATCCTTCCTGCCTTAACTCAGCTCTCTCCTTTGTCAGACAAAACTATTTCTCCTCCCTTATTGACACCCATGCCCATCACCCCCGCCAGCTCTTCTGTACATTCAACTCCCTCCTCAGGCCCCCGGTTCCTCCCCCTCCTCCTTCCCTCACCCCCAACGATCTGGCCTCCTACTTCATTAACAAAATTAAATCCATCAGGTCCGACCTCCCCAAAGTCACTTTCCCCCATTCTCCAACCCCCCGGCTCTCAACACTCTCTGCTACTCTCCCATCCTTCCCAGCAGTATCCACAGAGGAGCTCTCCTCCCTCTTCTCAAGTGCTACTCCGGCCACCTGTGCTTCTGACCCCATTCCCTCTCATCTCATGAAATCTCTCGTTCCATCCCTTCTCCCCTCCTTAACTTCCATCTTCAACTGCTCACTCTCCACTGGTTCCTTCCCCTCTGCCTTCAAACATGCCCATGTCTCTCCCAACCTAAAAAAACCCTCTCTTAACCCCACCTCACCTTCTAGTTATCGCCCCATATCCTTCCTACCATTCCTTTCCAAACTCCTTGAATGAGTTGTCTACACATGCTGCCTCGAATTCCTCAACACCAACTCTCTCCTCAAACCCCTCCAGTCTGGCTTCCGTCCCCTACATTCCACGGAAACTGCCCTCTCAAAGGTCACCAATGACCTCCTGCTTGCCAAATCCAACGGTTCATACTCTGTCCTAATCCTCCTCGACCTCTCAGCTGCCTTCGACACTGTGGACCACCCCCTTCTCCTCAACACGCTATCTGACCTTGGCTTCACAGACTCCGTCCTCTCCTGGTTCTTCTCTTATCTCTCCGGTCGTTCATTCTCAGTCTCTTTTGCAGGCTCCTCCTCTCCCTCCCATCCCCTTACTGTGGGGGTTCCCCAAGGTTCAGTGCTTGGTCCCCTTCTATTCTCAATATACACGCACTCCCTTGGTGACCTCATTCACTCCCACGGCTTCAACTATCATCTCTACGCTGATGACACACAGATCTACATTTCTGCCCCTGTTCTCTCCCCCTCTCTCCAGGCTCGCATCTCCTCCTGCCTTCAGGATATCTCCATCTGGATGTCTGCCCACCACCTAAAACTCAACATGTCCAAGACTGATCTCCTTGTCTTCCCTCCCAAACCCTGCCCTCTCCCTGACTTTCCCATCTCTTTTGATGGCACTACCATCCTCCCTGTCTCACAAGCCCGCAACCTTGGTGTCATCCTCAACTCTGCTCTCTCATTCACCCCTCACATCCAAGCCGTCACCAAAACCTGCCGGTCTCAGCTCCGCAACATTGCCAAGATCTGCCCTTTCCTCTCCATCCATACTGCTACCCTGCTCATTCAGGCTCTCATCCTATCCCGTCTGGACTACTGCATCAGCCTTCTCTCGGATCTCCCATCCTCGTGTCTCTCTCCACTTCAATCCATACTTCATGCTGCTGCCCGGATTATCTTTGTCCAGAAACGCTCTGGGCATATTACTCCCCTCCTCAAAAATCTCCAGTGGCTACCAATCAATCTGCGCATCAGGCAGAAACTCCTCACCCTGGGCTTCAAGGCTCTCCATCACCTCACCCCCTCCTACCTCACCTCCCTTCTCTCCTTCTACTGCCCAGCCCGCACCCTCCGCTCCTCCGCCGCTAATCTCCTCACTGTACCTCGCTCTCGCCTGTCCCGCCATCGACCCCCGGCCCACATCATCTCCCGGGCCTGGAATGCCCTCCCTCTGCCCATCTGCCAAGCTAGCTCTCTTCCTCCCTTCAAGGCCCTACTTAGAGCTCACTTCCTCCAGGAGGCCTTCCCAGACTGAGCCGCTTCCTTCCTTTCCCCCTTGTCCCCCTCTCCATACCCCCCATCTTACCTCCTTCCCTTCCCCACAGCACCTGTATATATGTATATATGTTTGTACATATTTTTTACTCCATTTATTTATTTATTTTACTTGTACATATCTATTCTATTTATTTCATTTTGTTAGTATGTTTGGTTTTGTTCTCTGTCTCCCCCTTTCAGACTGTGAGCCCACTGTTGGGTAGGGACTGTCTGTATATGTTGCCAACTTGTACTTCCTAAGCACTTAGTACAGTGCTCTGCACACAGTAAGTGCTCAATAAATACGATTGATTGATTAACTTCTCTGCACCTCAGTTACCTTATGTGTAAAATGGGGATTGAGACTGTGAGGCCTTTGTGGACAACCTAATTGCCTTGTATCTACCCCAGTGCTTAGAACAGTGTTTGTCACATAGTAAGCACTTAACAAACATTCTTCTTCTTCTTCTTCTTCTTCTTCTTCTTCTTATTATTATTATTATTATTATTATTATTATTAAAGTTCCCTGGATCTACATCCTGAACTAGGGTGATAGATGGTCGGGTCACTGAAAGGTTAAAAAAAAAACCCACAAGGGATTTATGTTGCCGAACTGTACTTTCCAAGCGCTTAGTACAGTGCTCTGCACAAGGTAAATACTCAATAAATACAATTGAATGAATGAATGGAGTATTTATGTCAGACTCTAGCATCAGGATAAGGGTGGGGTGCGTCAGGGAAAGTTCTCCTTGCAAAGGTGTTTGAGGCCTTGCTCTCAAGCCCAACCCAAGGGAAATGCAACCATCGAACTTCTCTTACGCAGCCCCAAGCACCTTTGACTAGGCTATGCTGCTCCCGAATGTTGAGTACAGTCTGTGATATTCAGTGGGTGCTTAATTGATGCTCTTACTACTTCTCTTCCCCCCTCCCCTCCTGCCCCCCGGCAAAAACCTAGCTTTCCCATGCAATTGTCAGCTTTTCAGAGTCCCATGCACCTGGAGACACAGTGCCCTTAAAGAGAATGGGGAGCAAGAGCAATTACCCAATTGATGGTAGCCCACAGGTAGCCAGATCCCACTGGACTGTAAGCTTACTGTGGGCATGGATTACCCCCTACATTTCTTTACATCTTTTGTTATGCTCCCACACTCTGCCCAACCCAGCTCCCCTGCAAGAAGCATTGGCTCAGTACTGGTGAGCTGACTGAGGATATCATTTATTGGAGATCCTATTTTGCTTTTTCATTTTAAGTCAACCCAGCTCACCTAAAGTCAATCAGTCATTCAATCAATTGCATTTATTGAACTCTTATTGTGTGCAGAGCACTGTGCTAAGCACTTGGAAGAGTCCAATATAGCAGCGTTGGTAGACACATTCCCTGCCCACAAGAAAATTATGGTCTAGAGGGGGAAAGAGACATAAAATAAGTTACAGATACATACATAATGTGACCTGGAGCGGAGGGTGGGGTGAAACAATCAATCGTATTTATTGAGAGCTTACTGTGTGCAGAGCACTGTACTAAGCGCTTGGGAAGTACAAGTTGGCAACATATAGAGACAGTCCCTACCCAACAGTGGGCTCACAGTCTAAAAGGGGGAGACAGAGAACAAAACCAAACATACTAACAAAATAAGATAAATAGAATAGATATGTACAGCTAAAATAAATAAATAAATAAATAGAGTAATAAATATGTTTAAACATATATACATATATACAGGTGCTGTGGGGAAGGGAAGAAGGTAAGATGGGGGGATGGAGAGGGGAACGAGGGGGAGAGGAAGGAAGGGGCTCGGTCTGGGAAGGCTTCCTGGAGGAGGTGAGCTCTCAGTAGGGCCTTGAAGGGAGGAAGAGAGCTAGCTTGGCGGATGGGCAGAGGGAGGGCATTCCAGGCCCGGGGGATGACGTGGGCCGGGGATCGATGGCGGGACAGGCAAGAACAAGGCCTAACGGTGGGGAGATTAGCGGCAGAGGAGCGGAGGGTGTGGGCTGGGCTGTAGAAGGAGAGAAGGGAGGTGAGGTAGGAGGGGCCGAGGTGATAGAGAGCCTTGAAGCCCAGGGTGAGGAGTTTCTGCCTGATGTGCAGATTGATTGGTAGCCATTGGAGATTTTTGAGGAGGGGAGTAACATGCCCAGAGCGTTTCTGGACAAAGACAATCTGGGCAGCAGCATGAAGTATGGGGTACAAATCAAACAGCAAGGGTGAAATCCAAGTGCAAGGTTGGGGGATGGAGACTCAATGATCTGATAGGATGCCCAACACATTCATAAGCCCAACAAACCCCTCTTGGGCCAACCACTCCCCCAGGACACATCCCTCCCAACTCCTCAATTACTCCATTGTTTACCTATTCTGCTCCACATCACAGAGAATCTTCTAGCTATTTTATTTAAGGCCCTTCCTCAGCCCTTTACTTATCCTCTCTTTACCCAGTGGACTCCAGTTTAGCCTCTCAGTTCCTTGTACTCTCACCTTCTTCTCACTGGGCCTCATAAAACTCTCTACTGCTTCCCATTCCATCTCCTGCCTGGAACTCTCTCTCCCTTCCAGTTTACCTGTCCCTTACTTTTTCCACCTTCCCAAGCTTTCTGAATTCCATCTCCTCCAGGAGGGCTTCCCAAATTACTTTTTTTTTTCTCAAGATCATGTCCTCCCAAATCTCACCCATCATTCTGCACTTATGCAGTCACAACCAACTGTAAGCAGTTAGCAGTTAACTGTAACTGTTAGAGAAGCAGCGTGGCTCAGTGGAAAGAGCATGGGCTTTGGAGTCAGAGGTCATGGGTTCAAATCCCAGCTCCGCCACTTGTCGGCTGTGTGACTTTGGGCAAGTCACTTAACTTCTCTGCGCCTCAGTTACCTCGTCTGTAAAATGGGGATTAAGACTGTGAACCCCCCGTGGGACAACCTGATCACCTTGTAACCTCCCCAGCGCTTTAGAACAGTGCTTTGCACATAGTAAGCACTTAATAAATGCCATTAAAAGAAAAAAAAAAACTGTAGCACTTCTGTACATATCAATGTGCACACTTTAATTTGACATTCTTATTTTTATTCTCTTTTTTCTATTAATTGTAAATTACTTTGTGCCTGTTTTTCCAATTAGATTGAGGCGCTTTATGTCTCTAGTGTTAACCTCCCAAGTTCTTAGGACAGTGCTCAGAATGCAGTACATCCTCTAAATTCTATTGATTAGTTGACTCTCCCCTGCTCTTTTCCTGTACTTCACATGTCTGCTGTGTGACCTTGGGAAAGTCATTTAACTTTTCTGTGCCTCAGGTACTTCATCTGTAAAATGGGGATGAAGACTCTGAGTCTCATGAAGGACAGGGACTGTGACCAATCTGATTATCTTGTAACTACCTCAGTGCTTAGAACCGTGTTTGACACATAACAGGCACTTAACAAATACCATTATTATTATTACTATTGATACATATAAAAAAGGTAACTTCTGCCAAGCTGGGCCATAGTCTGATCTTGCTAGGAAAGAGAATAGTGAATACCAAGGTTGTTTTCTCAATCAATGAGTAACCCAAGTTAGTAACTAGTAACCCAGTTACGGAGAATCTACCCCAATGCTTCTCCTCTTAGGGTCACACCTGGAGAGTTTCCAGTACTCTACCAGTCTTGACTATGGGAAAGAGAGTCAAGCAGAGGCTACTCACTCCATCCCTAGCTTGGGCAATGGGTAGCGAGTGGAAGGCAATCTGCTACAAGTCAAAACTCATCCGTGCTGGGCAGCAGCAGCATGGGAGAGAGTCGAGGGTAAAGACTCAAGTTTACTGCGTGAAAGGAGGCCGTGGTAAACAACTTCTGGATTTTTACCAAGAAAATTCTATGGACACATGGGCATTCTGGGAGAGTTGGGTCCATGGCATCCCTATGGGTTGGAGATGACTTTACAGCATAAGACAAGACCCCAATGCTTAGCAAAGTGTCACTATAAAAAAAAATAAATGCCCTTCCTCCTTGTGGTATTTCCTATCTATTCCAATTTCCCACTCTGGCCCACTGCTTAAGTCAATCAATCAATCAATTCCATCAGACCATTCAGGGAAAAGCCACAGCCCTTTAAGTCCCGGATCCTAGCCTCCACAGGGGCTGGATGTGCTGAGCTGGTATTTTCGGATTACGACTACCATCTTGGAAATTTTTATCGACCCCTTCATTTGTCTCTGATGTTTCCTATCTTGTTGATCTAGGGCTGTGAGGGTCTGGTGGTGTGGCTGTTGTATTGCTTGTTTTGTGGCAAAATACATCTTTGATCTCAATCTCATGCTCATCAAACCGGTCCTGCTGGTTTTTTTCTAGAAGCAATCACGCTCTTAGAGGATACCTCCAAGCGTATCTCATGGGAGTCCATAATCATGATTTCTATTGGCAGAGACAGCTGGAGTTTCTCTTTCTAAAAAAGATACTGTAATGTTGTTAGAAAGTTGTCACAGGACTTCAACTGTAGCCATGAAGCTGAACATCTTCAAGTTGCAAAGAGAGAAATGAAAATTTTTAAATGCATATAAAAATGAAATATACTTTTAAAAGAGAGCTGGAAAGTGAAAACAAAGAGAAGATGGGTCCCATAGTAGCAAGATAATGTTTGCTGTATTTTATATTGCCTAAACCAGATACAGACAGAATCCGGGCTTTTCTCCAGCTAGGCCACAAGGAAATGCATTTTACTGCAAAGAGGATTATTAAAGTAAATACAAATGCAGATACATTAAGATATCCGTAATGAAAGATGCAATTCTAAAACATCTGTAATAACTTTGCTCAAAGATTGAGTTAAGCATGTTTATATTTAACCTATTTACAGGATTTTCATTCATTCATTCATTCGATGAAGTTTGTTGAGTACTTACTGTGTGCAGAGTACTGTACTAAGCACTTGGGAGAGTGCAATACAACAATAAACAGACATATTCCCTTCCCACAGTCAGCCTACGGACTAGAGGCTGATTCCCTCTTCTAGACTGTGAGTCCGCTGTTGGGTAGGGACCGTCTCTATATGTTGCCAACTTGTACTTCCCAAGCGCTTAGCACAGTGCTCTGCACACAGTAAGCGCTCAATAAATGCGATTGAATGAATGGAGGAGAGACAGTCATTAATATAAATAAATTACAGATATGTACATAAGTAATGTGGGACTGGGTAGGGGGAAGAACAAAGGGAGAAAGTCAGGGTGAGGAAAGGGAGGGCTTAATCTTGGAAGGCTTCAAGGAGGAGATATGCCTTCAGGCTTTGAAGTGGGGAGAGAGTAATTGTCTGTCGAATTTGAGGAGGGAGGGTGTTCCAGGCCAGTGGTAGTAAGTGGGCCAAGGGTCAGTGGTGAGATAGAGACGCAGCATGGCTTAGTGGAAAGAGAAAAGCTTGGTAGTCAGAGGACATGGGTTCTAATCCCACCTCCGCCACTTGTCTGCTGTGTGACCTTGGAGAAGTCACTTCACCTCTCTGTGCCTCAGTTTCCTCATCTGTATAAATGGGGATGAAGACTGTGAGCCCCAGGTGGGACAACCTGATTACTTTGTATCTACCCCAGAGCTTAGAACAGTGCTTGCCACGGTAATTGCTTAACAAATAGGATAATTTTTTTTATAGGCGAGACTGAGGCACAGTGAGAAGGTGAGAATTAGAGGCGTGAAGTTTGTCAGCTGGGTTGTAGAAGGAGAGTAGTGAGGTGAGGTATGAGGGGGCAAGGTGGTGGAGTGCTTTAAAGCCAATAGTTAGGAGTTTTTGTCTGATGCAGAGGTGGATAGGCATCCACTGGAGGTTTCTGAGGAGTGGGGAAACATGGAGTGAACGTTTATGTAGAAAAATGATCTGAGCAGCAAAGTGAAGTCTGGACCAGAGTGGGGAAAGGTAGGAGGCTGGGAGGTCAGCAAGGAGGATGATGCAGTAATCCAGGCAGGATAGGATAAGTGATTGTATTAAGGTGGCAGTAGTTTGATGGAGAGGAAAGGGCGGATTTTAGAGCTCTTGTGAAGGTGGGACCAACAGGATTTAGTGATGGATTGAATATGTGCATTGAATAAGAGAGAGAAGTCAAGGATAATGCCCGTAGGTTACGGGCTTGTGAGACAGGAAAGTTGGTGGTGCTTTTCATTCATTCATTCATTCAATCGTATTTATAGGGCGCTTACTGTGTGCAGAGCACTGTACTAAGAGCTTGGGAAGTACAAGTTGGTAACCTATAGAGACGGTCCCAACCCAACAACGGGCTCACAGTCTAGAAGGGAGAGACAGACAACAAAACAACAGAGTTATGGGAAAGTCGGGGGAGGACAGGGATTGGGTGGGAATATAAAAAGTTGTTGTGGTCATGTTAAGCTTGTACTGATGGGATTTAAAAGGGAATATCTAGTATTGTCTAAAAATAATGGGTTTATATAAAGAATAATATTGAAAAATACTATTTTGGAAGGTGTGCAGTGAATGAAAAACAACCCTGCTAATTAAATGGATTTTCGTTCAACTCAGTTGTGAGCTACCAGGACACTTTTTCTACGTTGAGCTCAGCACTGTAAACTGAAAGTTCTCTTTGATTTTACTTGGCCTATTCAGAGCTTGTTCGTAATTTACATCTCATATCCTTCCACAAGCCTTCCTTGATTAGTTCCCAGTTCAGCAATTCCTCTAAATCCATCAGCCATTTCAACCACTTTTCTTCTCTTTATCTATCCTCAGTGCTTTTGCATGTAATCTTACTCAATTATAAATTCAACTATTCATTTTGACTACTCTGTGTGTTAATAGTTTTAGCCCTGCCTCCCCTGTTAGAGTGTAAGCACTTTTTAAGGAAGGAACTTCTCATATTTTTGTTTTCACAAGTGCTTAGGGTAGTGTAGTGCACCCAATGTATGTATTTTCAATACTGCTACTACCACAACTACTACTGCAGCTACTATTTACTACTACTGTTAGAGAAGCAGCGTGGATAGAGTATGGGCTGGGGCGTCAGGGGGGCCTAGGTTCTAATCCCGACTCCATTACCTGTCTGGTGAGTGAACTTGGGCGAATCACTTCACTTCAGTGGGCCTCAGTTACCTCATCCTATAATGAGAACTGAGATTCTAAGCCCCATGTGGTGCAGGGACCGTGACCAACCCAATTTGCTTATATCCACCCCAGCGCTTAGTACCATGCCTGGCACATAGTAAGCACTTTACAAATACCACCATGATCATTACTACTACTATTTGAAAAGGCCTAGATAATATGATTACATCGTTGTATTATTGGGAGACAACATTAAAGCTAAGAAATTGTCAGTAGCATTGACTTGGTGATGTTGAGTTTCTTCCCTATGTAAAATTAAGCTAAATTCAGAAATTTAGTTAGTTCTTACACTCAAGCCAAGGAACAGCTGAAGGACATATGTGAACCTTACAAAGCAAATTAAACACACATTAACTGAACCACCAGCTGTTTTGTTTGTACAGATCTGGCCTCACTGAAGTAACCCTCATTTACCCTGCACTCCAGGGTAATTAAACTCCCTTTGCTTTCAGTTTGATAAGATCAGAATTCCATGATCAATGGGCCATTGTTTGCCCGACTTTATTACAATCTTGATTGCCTTTGGATTACCATTTGCCCCTTCACTGTGACTCCATGTAACCGGAATTGGCTGCTCAAATGAACATTGTTATTGCTACTTTTTCATGGGGTTTTAGTGCAACTAATATCCACTAAACCCTCTGTATTATCAAAGGATATTTGTTAAGCATCTAATTTTCCTCCATATCTTAAACTACAGAAATGGCCCTGGGCTTCAGGAACCCTTTCTTAATCATCATTTTCTAGAAGAAATATTTTTTTTAAAAAAAGGCAATTGCAGGAGTTTCCAGGAAAAGGCCTGCATAGTCAGACTTCTATAATGTTAAAATGGGTAAGCATGCACTCTGTTAGGATTCTGCATGTAGGGATGGCCAAAGGAGTGGTGCTACAGAATGGGATTGTGCAAAAATGTGTGTGCAAGCAGTGAGGGACATCAGTAAATACTCCTTAATAGAAATAATAATTATGATGGCATTTGTTAAGTGCTTACTATGTGTGAAGCACTGTTCTAAGTGCTGGCTTTAATTAGTGTTCCCTATCACGGGTTTTTGGGAGAACACAACTGTGGGACAAAACCAACTTCCTCATCTGTATATATGTTTGTACATATTACTCTATCTTCCTTGTACATATCTATTCTATTTATTTTATTTTGTTAATATGTTTGGTTTTGTTCTCTGTCTCCCCCATCTAAACTGTGAGCCCACTGTTGGGTAGGGACTGTCTCTATATGTCGCCAACTTGTACTTCCCAAGCGCTTAGTACAGTGCTCTGCACACAGTAAGCGCTCGATAAATACAATTGATTGATTGATCTTCTTACCCAAAACCTGTCTTCCCCAGACTTTTTGATCATGATAGACAACACCATCCTCCCTGGGTCACCTCAACTCATTTCTCCTACTCAACCTGAGGATTCAATCTTTCACAAGATCTTCCCAACATCCAAACTGCTACTTGAATATTATGCTGATCCAAGTGCTTATTCTTTCCTGCCTTGATTCCTCCCTTCAAGGCCCTACTGAGAGCTCACCTCCTCCAGGAGGCCTTCCCAGACTGAGCCCCTTCCTTCCTCTCCCCCTCGTCCCCCTCTCCATCCCCCATCTTACCTCCTTCCCTTCCCCACAGCACCTGTATATATGTATATATGTTTGTACATATTTATTACTCTATTTATTTATTTTACTTGTACATATCTATTCTATTTATTTTATTTTGTTAGTATGTTTGGTTTTGTTCTCTGTCTCCCCCTTTTAGACTGTGAACCCACTGTTGGGTAGGGACTGTCTCTATATGTTGCCAACTTGTACTTCCCAAGCGCTTAGTACAGTACTCTGCACACAGTAAGAGCTCAATAAATATGACTGATTGATTGATTGATCCCTGCATAAGCCTCCTCACTGGCCTCCCTGCCTCCTGTCTCTCCCCTCTTCACTCTGCTGCATACAGTAAGTGCTCCATAATTGGGACTTATTGATTGAGTGATTGGAGCCTACACCCCAGGGCCTCTTCCCACTGTTTCCACCATGGGGGTCAGTTCCAAAAGAGGACCCTAAATGGCCACCCCCAACCCCCAGCCCCCCACCACTGGGGTTAGCTCTGGAGGAAGGGAAGAGGTCCCTTCATTAGGGAAGCAGTGTGGCTCAGTGGAAAGAGCACGGGCTCTGGAGTCAGAGACAGTGGGTTCAAATCCCGGCTGTGCCACTTGTCAGCTGTGTGACTTTGGGCAAGTCACTTCACTTCTCTGGGCCTCAGTTCCCTCATCTGTAAAATGGGGATGAAGACTGTGAGCCCCTCGTGGGACAACCTGATTACCTTGTATCTATCCCCAGCATTTAGAACAGTGCTTTGCACATAGTAAGCACTTAACAAATACCAACATTATTATTATTATTTATTGGGTGCTTGTGATCCAGGCTCTCACCCCTCCTAGGTCTTGATGCAGGTCCCTTCCCCCAGAGCTCCCATTCATTCATTCAATCAAATTTATTGAGTGCTAACTGTGTGCAGAGCACTGTATTAAGCACTTGGGAGAATACGATATAAAAATGAACATGCATTCAATCATTCAATCGAATTCATTGAGTGCTTACTATGTGCAGAACACTGTACCAAACACTTGGGAGAGTACAATATAAAAATAAAGATGCATTCAATCATTCGATTGTATTTATTGAGCACTTACTTTGTGCAGAACACCATCCTAAGTACCTGTGCTCTATCCATTATGTCATGCTGCTTCCTTCCCTTTAAACTGGGATGAGGAAATAAACACAAATCTATGCAAACTATATAAAAAGACTGTTACAAAAACTTTATGTAAACAGTAGACCGAAACTGATAGGCTTTGTATTTATTATTTGTAAACCAGTTTCCAGAGGGGCTTCCATCCATGACAGTCGTCAGTTATCATAACCCCTCTATACTCTCCTTTCCCCGTACACAAACTCTTATATTTGGAACTATAAGTGAGCCAGGGATAGTTACTGAATTTCTACGCTGCTTTACACAAAGCAAACACTCCACAATGTCTTCAGTAACAACCTGCTAGTGGAAGCGCTGGGAGATGCCAACAAGTTTCACGCTTCATAAAATGGCAGGGGGAGTTTTTACGTTTTAAAACCATTTGACACAGAGAACCATTTTATATATTCTATATTATTTAAAGCCATTTTAAAAATGTATGACAAAAATGATTATATATTTTGAATGATGTATGATAATTATAAACGATCATTTATATTTCAAATATAGTTATTACTAATGAAGTTTGTATATTTTACGTATATTATTTTAAAACATTTTTATATGTTAAGACGAATGGTCATTTATGAATGCTTTGCTGTATAATTAATGTATATAATAATAATAATAATGGCATTTATTAAGCGCTTACTATGTGCAAAGCACTGCTTTAAGCGCTGAATAATACTGGTATTTGTTAAGCGCTTACTATGTGCCATGCACTGTTCTAAGCTCTGGGAAAGATACAAAGTAATCAGGTTGTCTCACATGGGGCTCACAATCTTAATCCCCATTTTCCAGATGAGGGAACTGAGGCACAGAGAAGTTAAGTGACTGGCCCAAATTCACACAGCCGATAAGCGGCAGAGGAGGGATTAGAACCCATGACCTCTGACTCCCAAGCCTGCGTTCTTTCCACTGAGCCACGCTGCTTCTATCAACTGTGATGATGGTACCCTCCATTGAGATGTAGTGTGGCTTAATGGGAAGAGTCTGGACCTGTAAAGCAGAGGGCCTGTGTTTTAATTCTTATTCCACCCCTTGCCCGCTGGGTAACTTTGAGCCAAGTCACTTAAATTTTCTGTGCCTCAGTTTCCTCACCTGTAAAGTGGAGATTGAATACCTTTTCTCCCTTCCCCTTAGACTGTAAACCCCATGGAGGACAGGGCTGTGTTCTGACACATATGTATAACGTGTCAGAAAACACTTAAGTCCTACAATCGTTATTTTCAGAATAATTCTAGGTGAACTGACGACACATGCAAGTGACGGTAATTGAGGTTGAGTCTGGATAATCTCTTAGCTGGTATGGACTGAAAATGGAAGATTTTTTTTTCTGGTTTTGTTTCTTTTTGTGGTATTTGTTAAGCCAGGCACTATACTAAGTGCTGGGTAGATACAAACTATTCAGGTAAATCACCGTCCATGTCCCACAAGGGGCTCACGGTCTTAATCCCCATTTTACAGGTGAGGTAATTGAGGCTCAGAGAAGTGAAGTGACATACCCACAGTCACACAGCAGAGAAGAGGCAGAGTCGGGATTAGAACCCAGGTCCTTTTGACTCCCATTCCCACGCTTTTTGACAGCAAACTGGTGGGAAGAAAATACAGGAGGAAATATCTGCTATCTGGGATAGCCAGACTGCAACACAGTCCTTTTAACAACAAATTTATACACCCCAACAAAGAATCTTTAGAAATGAATGATTCTTAGTTGAAGAGAAAGCTTTTAGTAAAAGTGATCTATTTTTCTGGTGAATCCTTTTTAAGATTTTAGAACACAGGTGGTGTGAAAACAAGAAATATTCAGTTATCTGAACAAAACCAATGCAACAAAGAAAATATGCATAGTTCAAGTGGTTCATTCTAATTTCAAGCTGAAAGCTTTCATTTCTCAGTGGTACTAGGTTTTTTCCAATGACATTTACAAAGTACTTAGTTGATAGTCGGGTCTTTGATCTCTAAAATGAGTAAAGTCAGAGGACAGTAGTAACTTTATTGCTGTTAGAGCCCAGAAAGTTGTCATCTGGGGCGCTTCAAAGGGCTACTTGTGATGACATAAACAGATCAGACATTTTTCTTGTAATTACAAGATTTTGATGAATTCCTACTTTTTATTTTGAGTTTGACCTACATTCTAGATCTACTGGTCTCAAGTGTAGGCTCTCTAGTGTAAATTTCTACTGGCTTGTCCTCTGCCAAGCAATGCTAAAGAAGTAGTGTGGCTTAGTGGGAAGAGCACGGGCTTAGGAGTCAAAGGTCGTGGGTCCTTGTCCAGCTCTGCCACTTATCAGCTGTGTCACTTTGGGCAAGTTATTTAACTTTTCAGTGCCTCATTTACCTCATCTGTAAAATGGGGATTAAGACTGTGAGCCCCAAGTGGAACAACTTGATTACCTCATAATAATAATAATAATAATGGTATCTGTTAAGCACTTACTATGTGCCAAGCACTGTTCTATGTGCTGGGGGTGCTTGGCACATAGGAAGCACTTAACATATATTATTATTATTTTTTTATTATTATTATTATTATTATTATTCCAAGGCCCAAGAGCTCATTTCTGGGTGTGATCCTGTACAGTGAAAACAATAAAACGGAAAAGAGAGTAACCACCCAGCTTGGGCAAGTCACAACTTCTCTGTGCTTTCGTTCCCTCATCTGTAAAATGGAGATTGAGGATGTGTATCCACCCCAGCATTTAATACAGTGCTTGGCACATAGTTAGTGCTTAACAAACACAACAAGTATCATGATTTTTACTTGGGAGACATCAATGCAACAGAATTAGTAGGCACTGCTGAGCGATTAGTGCTTGGCAAGTTCTTTTGCTGCTTGATGTCACAGCTCAGTTCCAGCAGAGATTAATGGTGAGAGAGAGTCATGGCCCTGTGTCTTATTTCAGCTTTACCTTGAGGACTGCATCATTTTATACGGAGGCCACCCTCCCTCTTCCATCCCAAGGCTTTCTCGCAGCTACAAATTCCATCTCAGAGTTCATTCCATGATGATGGTGATGAGGAGGAGGAAGATGATGAATACACTGGGTTGCAACACGGGATTCAATCATGGATAAGGTGCCTGCCCTCCCCATGGAAACGTGTTCTTTTTCCCAGACTAACAACCGGGAGAACATTAAAGGGTCTGGATGTGTGACCCCATTCTGCAGTTTCCAGAGCTTTAGATGGGTTCCAAATTCTGGAACTTCCCACAGGCCCAAACCAGAAGGTGATGCATCAGCCAGGAGCTCCCTGGAGTCTTTCCACAAGCTCAGAACCCCCCCCCCCACCCAGTCCTCCCATCTGCAGCAGCCGGGAGAACTGGAGAGGATTTCATTCTTTCATTCATTCAATCATATTTCTTGAGCTCTTACTGTGTGCAAAGCACTGTATTAAGTGCTTGGGAAGTACTAGTCGGTAACATATAGAGACGGTCCCTACTCAACAATGGGCTCACATCTAGAAGGGGGAGACGGACAACAAAACAAAACATGTAGACAGGTGTCATCAGACCAAACACAATTATAGCTATATGCACATCATTAACAAAATTAATAGAATAGTAAATGTGTACAAGTCGAATAGAGTCATAAATCTGTACAAATATATACAAGTGCTGTGGGGAGGGGAAGGAGATAGGGCAGGGAGGAGGAGAGGACAAAGGGGGCTCAATCTGGGAAGGCCTTCTGGAGGAGGTGAGCTCTCAGAAGGGCTTTGAAGGGAGGAAGAGAGCTAGCTTGGCGGATGTGTGGAGGGAGGGCATTCCAGGCCAGGGAAAGGACGTGGGCCAGGGGTCGACGGCGGGACGGGAGAGAACAAGGCACAGTGAGTAGGTTCGTGGCCGAGGAGTGGAAGGTACGGGTTGGGCTGTAGAAGGAGAGAAGGGAGGTGAGGTAGGAACAGCCTTGAAGCCGAGAGTGGGGAGTTTTTGCTTGATTCGTAGGGTGACAGGCAACCACTGGAGATGTTTGAGGAGGGGCGTAACGTGCCCAGAGTGTTTCTTTACAAAGATAATCTGGACAGCAGAGTGAAGTATAGATTGAAGTGGGGAGAGACAGGAGGATGGGAGATCAGAGAGGAGGCTGATGCAGTAATCCAGTCGGGATAAAATGAGAGATTGAACCAGTAAGGTAGCGTATGGATGGAGAGGAAAGGGCGGATCTTGGTGATGTTGTGGGGTGAGACCGGCAGGTTTTGGTGACGGATTGGATGTGTGGGGTGAATGAGAGAGCAGAGTCAAGGATGACACCAAGGCTGTGTGCTTGTGAGATGGGAAGGATGGTAGTGCCGTCTACAGTGACAGGAAAGTCTGGGAGAGGACAGGGTTTGGAAGGATGCCACAGAGGATCCCATGACCCCATTTCTTATTTGCTCCTAAATCTGAGAAACCTCTTGGGTTCCCCAAAGACTAAGCAGTTTAGCGTACTGGATAGAGCATGCTTGGAAGTCAAAAGAACCTGGGTTCTAATCCCAGTTCTGCCACTTGTCTGCTGTGTGACTTTGGGCAAGTCACTAAACTTCTCTGTGCCTGTTACCTCACCTATAAAATGGGGATTAAGACTGTGGGCCCCATGCAGATCAGGGGCTATGTCAAATGCAACTTGCTTGTATTCACCCCAGCGCTTAGTACAGTGCCTGGCACATAGTAAGAGCTTAACAAATGCCACAGTCATTATTATTAAGTAGTGGCATCACCATCTCCAAGTTCCCTTGCTTCTGCTTTGAACAGCAGGACAGCCCTGGGAGAGGAAAGTGCTAGAGGGAATCTGAGGCCTTTCAAAGCTGACCCAAGAGTCCAAGAGTCCCCTTGCAGTAGCGTATTTAAACTGACGCTTTATTGTGAGGGGGTTTTCCAGAGCGAGGAGGAGAGGAGGGGCAAAAGAGAACACAGATACCTAAATTGGCACTCATCTGAAGCATGTTTCTTGTGAATATTCCATCTCAATATGCTTTGAAACCCTTCAGTAATGACTTACTTGGAACATACACAGTTCTGCCCTAATGCTAGGCTGTCCAAAACTGGATCCTAGGAAAGCAGAATCACATCACAACAGCTGGTCCCTTCTTTCCATGACCAAATACAAGAAGTTCCAGATAACATATGTGTTAAGCACATCAGCAACCCAATTCTTTAAAATCTGCAGTACAATCCTTCCATCAGCTCTTGCTCCAGGTTTAATCTAAATATACAGTGTCTCCTTCCTACACAAAGAAGTTACTTTAGCTTATAAGTAAAGGAAACACACCATAACTTAGAGATGATATGAAGTTATAGCCTAACATTCATTTCTAATTCTTGATGGTTCCCAGAGTAGGTCTGAATATCGCTGCCTGGGGCACACTTCGTCCACTGTAATTATAACATTAATATTTTGCTAATGTTCATATTTACAAATTTAAATTGCTTGCAGGGCAAATGTAATACAGGTCTGTATCAGGCATCATCAAGCATAAAATGGGACAATTACCTTGCTCTGCAAGCTTAAAATGGCATATGGACATCTACACAAGCCACCCAGGAAGAAAGATGAAGCCACAGTCTCATTAAAGCCACTGGTAAAATTGAGCAGAGCACCTGCTCTTAGATTTGAGAATAGAATGACATAATGCACAGAGACCGAAGCAAGAAATGTCACAGATAAGGTCTCAAACAAGAGAAAAGGAATATCTGTAATAAGATCGTAGATCAGTTGAGGATTGTCATTCAGAGGAATCCACGAAAGCGGAAAAGAAAAATAAAATATTTGCATTAAACCCTGACAGTAATAAACACAGTAACTAGATGGTGTTCATTCTCTGCTTTTCCCCCCCTCTTTTGTAAGCTTCATAGACTACCAATACATACACAGACTTGAATCTACATTAAGGAATTCCCACTGACAATCAGAAAGTAACATGTCCCTGAAGATTTGTACCACTTCATTCTTCCAGTAGATTATGTGAAATACTTTCACATTCACTTGCTAATGCTTGGAAACAGCTGGGAATACACACTGCCACTGCTGTCACCATGAAAAGAAGTATGGAAATTCAGTTTTCCACCTCCTGTTCTGTGTATTAAGAACATGATTATTTCAGAATTCTCTTGTTTAGCTTTGTTTTTAATGATGAATTTGCATAAATTGACACATCATTAAAACGAAATACTAATTTTCAGGTAAAGCCTGAAATTAAAATGTGAGTTAATGTAAGAGATTAAATACAGAGAAGCAGTGTGGCTTAGTGGGAAGTGGCACGGACGTGGGAGCCAGAGGATGTGGGTTCTAATCCTGGTTCCACCATTTGTCTGCTGTGTGACCTTGGGCAAATCACTTAACTTCTCTGTGCCTCAGTTACCTCATCTGTAAAATGGGGATTAAGACTGTGAGCCCCACATGTGGGACAACCTGATTACCTTGTAACTATCCCAGAGCTTAAAACAGAGCTTGGCAAATAGTAAGTACCTAACAAATCCTATTATTATTATTATTTTTTAATGAATTCAATCAATTAATTGTATTTCATTCAGTTGTATTTATTGAGCACTTATTGTGTGCAGAGCACTGTACTAAGGGCTTGGAAAGTACAATTCAGCAACAAATAGAGACAATCCCAGCCTATAATGGGCTCACAGTCTC
Source organism: Tachyglossus aculeatus (assembly GCF_015852505.1). Taxonomy (NCBI): domain Eukaryota; kingdom Metazoa; phylum Chordata; class Mammalia; order Monotremata; family Tachyglossidae; genus Tachyglossus; species Tachyglossus aculeatus. The sequence goes on along the minus strand of NC_052079.1, from coordinate 27,131,398 downwards.
ATTTACTCTGTGCAGAGCATGATTCTCAGTTTTTGGGATAGTACAGTATAATTAGTAGACAAAATCCATGACCTCAAGAAGCTTTTACACTGTAATGGGTGAGAAGTCCCCAAGTTAGTAAGTAATAAAGAAGAGAAAGGAAAATATGGACCTCTAATTGAGAATGTACTAAAATAGACAATATAGCTACAGAATTACTACAGGTGGATCTAAGAGCACAAGTGCATAGTATATCAGTGCGTAAGTCCTGAGGTAATAGTTGATGTAATACAACCTTTGGAGAAGAAAAAATAATCAAAGAAGGCCTCCTGGAACAGGTGGGATTTTAGGAGGGTTTTGAAGATAGGATTTAGATGGGAAGTATTTCCAGACAGGAGAGTGGGCATGAGCACGGATTCAGAGACTGGGGAAATGAGAAGGCAAAGCAAATTTAGTTTGATATTAGAGACTGTAAGCTGGGGAGTAGTGGAAATAGTGAGTATATATTTAAGAGTAAGAGAAATGATGAAGTGCTTTGAAGCCAATGTTCATGAGTTTCTGCTTGAGGTGGAGAAGAATGAGTAACCACTGGGTTTTGAGACAATGAGGTCCACGTGGGACAGGGACGGTGCCCATCAAGATTTGCTTGTACCCACCCCAGTGCTTAGTACAGTGCCTGGCACATAACGATTATTATCATTAATATTGTAAGTGTTGGAAAACTGGGGAGACATATATAAAGTGAAGTTTCAAAATAGAGTGAATTATGTAATAATAATGATGGCATTTGTTAAGCGCTTACTATGTGCCAAGGACTGTTCTAAATGCTGGAAAATAATGGCATTTGTTAAGCACTTGCTATGTGCCAAGGACTGTTCTAAATGCTGGAAAATAATGGCATTTGTTAAGCACTTACTATGTGCCCAGCACTGTTCTAAGTGCTGGGGGGGGGGGGGGGGGGGGGGGAATACAAGGTAATCAGGTTGCCCCACATGGGGCTCACAGTCTTGATCCCTATTTTACAGATGGAGTAACTGAGGCACAGAGAAGTTAAGTGACTTGCCCAAAGTCACACAACTGACAAGTGGCAGAGTTGGGATTAGAACCCATGACTTCTGACTCCCAAGCACATGCCACGCAGCTTCTACTGAGAAGGGGAAAGGTAAGAAAACAAAAGGAGACGTCAGGGGTCACGAGTTCGAATTCCCGCTCTGCCACTTGTCCAGTGTGGGACTTGGGGCAAGTCACTTCTCTGGGCCTCAGTGACCTCATCTGGAAAATGGGGATGAAGACTGGGAGCCCCACGTGGGACAAACTGATCACCTTGTATCCCCCCCCCCCCCAAGCGCTTAGAACAGTGTTTGGCACATAGTAAGCGCTTAACAAATGCCATCGTTATTATTATTGGAAAGCAGCGTGGCTCAGTGTAAAGAGCATGGGCTTTGGAGTCAGAGGTCATGGGTTCAAATCCTGGCTCCGCCAGCTGTCAGCTGTGTGACTTTGGGCGAGTCACAACTCCTCTGGGCCTCAGTTCCCTTATCTGGAAAATGACTCTGTGGGACAACCTGATCAGCTTGTAACCTCCCCTGTGCTTAGAACAGTGCTTTGCACATAGTAAGTGCTTAATAAATGCCGTCATTATTATTATTATTAAGAGGAGCACTAGGAGGCTGATATGTTAATCAAGTAGGGATATTACAGGTACCTGAACCAGCATAGCGACAACAGGAGTGGTAATTAGGGAAACAGGGTGTCTGTTGTTGAGAAGCAAGTGGAGGTGAAGCAGATAGAAGATATAGAGAGGTCAGAGGATCTGGGTTCTAATACTAGCTCTGCCACTTACCTGCTGTGTGACCTTGGGAAATGTGCTTCACTTCTCTGTGCCTCAGTTCCCTCACCTGTAAAATGAGGCTTTGATACCTGTTCTCCCTCATACTTAGACTTTGGGCCCCATGTTGGGCTTGATGATCTTGCATCTACCCAGAGCTTAGTACAGGGCTTGGCTCAAAGCAAGCTCTTAACAAATCATCATCATCATCATCAATCGTATTTATTGAGCGCTTACTGTGTGCAGAGCACTGTACTAAGCGCTTGGGAAGTACAAGTTGGCAACATATAGAGACAGTCCCTACCCAACAGTGGGCTCACAGTCTAAAAGGGGGAAATGCCACAAATGCCACAACTTTTTTTTTAAAGTGGATGCTGAGTGCCCACCTTACCCCCTGGGAGTTTCTGTAGCAGGCAAAGTCTCCAAATCCACCCATGCCATAGATTATCAGGAATATTGGAAATGGTAGTGGCAGTTAAAGCAACAGCCATAACGCTAGATAATAATAATAGCATTTGTTAAGCACTTACTATGTGCCAAGCACTGTTCTAAGCCCTGGGGGGATACAAGGTAATCAGGTTGTCCCACATGAGGCTCACAGTCTTAATCCTCATTTTACAGATGAGGTAACTGAGGCCCAGAGGAGTTAAGTGATTTGCCCAAAGTCACACAGCTGACAAGTGGCACAGTGGGATTAGAACCCATGACCTCTGACTCCCAAGCCCGGCTCTTTCCACTGAGCCATGCTGCTCCTCTAATGGTAGAGCCTCTGCAAAAGAGCAGGAGGGAGAGAGAGGTGGAAGCCTCTCTTCTACTTCTCTTCCTTCCACCTCTTTATTCCATCAGTGGTATTTATTGAACTCTTACTGCGTGCAGAGCACTGTTCTAAGTGCTTGAGAGAGTACAATACAATAGACTAGATAGACATGATTCCTGCCCACAAGGAGCTTGCAGACCAGAGAAATTGCAAACCAGTTGGCATTGTTGTTGTCTCAGTTTCCACCCAGTTGGCAGCACCAACTTGCCACTAATTCCAAACAATCAATCATTCAATCAATCAATCATATTCACTGGGGACCCAAAGTGTGAGGGCACTATACTAAGAGCTTGGGAAAGAACAATATGATAGAGTTGTTAGATAAGATCCCTGTCTTCAAGGACCTTATATTCAGCTACCGTAATAGTAATAGTTGTAGCATTTGTTAAGTGCTTACTTTGTGTGACGCACCGTACTAAGCGCTGGGGTGCATAGGAAGAAATTGGGTTGGTCACAGTCCCTGTCCCACATGAGACTCACAGTCTCAATTCCCATTTTACAGGTGAGGTAACTGAGACCCAGAGAAGTGAAATGACTTGCTCAAGGTCACACGGGTGACAATGATCTATTTGGTGCTGATGGTAATGTTGGAGAATGTCAGCTACCAGTCCAATAGGGTGGAATGAGGATGATGGGAATAACTTGCAAAGCCTTCTGCGATCCCTTCCTCTCATTTCTTTTCTGCCTCCTCTGCTTTCCCACCCTTTCCTCATACAGCCCCCATCCCATTTCTGCAGTCAAAACTCTACCCACCTTACTCTGGTTAGCAAATAAATTGTTGGTACATAAAATGGTTTCATAGGCTTTATTTACAATTATTCTACTTTGATATTTTTCCTGGCCATGATTTATTATGTGGCATCAACAGAAGCACCTCAGGTGTTTGTAAATAATAATAATAATGCTGCTATTTGTTAAGCGCTTATTAAGTGCCAAGCACTGTTCAAAGCGCTGGGGGGGGATACAAGGGAATCAGTGTTGTCCCACGTGGGGCTCACAGTCTTAATCCCCATTTTACAGATGAGGGAACTGAGGACCAGAGAAGTGAAGTGACTTGCCCAAAGTCACACAGCTGAGAAGTGGCAGAGCATGGATTAGAACCCATGACCTCTGACTTGTAAAGAGGTCTACAATGTGGCTACTCTGACAGAAGTTATTCATATTTACATAGCACTTTCTGAGGATCTCAAGCGCTTTACTAACACTGCCTCACACTAGGTAAATACTCACAAGAAAATATATCTCCATTCTATAAACGAGAAAAGACCCAAATGGTTGCTTAAAGAAACATGGCCAAGTCAATGATTCAACCAAGGATAGTGGAGAAGAGGAGCCATGAATCCTAAAACAATTCACTGGGTGATTAAAAAGATCATCTGCCCGAATTTCCTCTGAATGTGATGCCAGAGAGGATGTACTTACTTTCATGAAAGGAAACAATAAACTTTGGAAATCCACCACTGACACCACAACCACAGAGGTGGACTGTAATTTGGAAGAAAAACAGAAATTGAAGAGCTAGAGAAAAGGCAGCCCCCACACCCCCGCACAATACAGATACAGACTGAGGGAAAGACCAGTAAAAAGAGCTTTCTTTGGCCAAAGCAGTTCCTTGGGCTTGCGTTTGACTTCTTATGGAAATAAAAGTATTCTTCTGGGTTTATTTACATGTGCTTAAAATAAACAAATACAAGAGGTTAAGAGCACTGGCACAGATGTATTTGCATGAAATGGTGCTGCTTTTCACAGGGAAGCTGGAAAGATTCAAGGCTGAATAAACAATCTAGTGCTACTGATCTGAGGGAGTCCAGCCAGTACACTGATTCGAGGATCAGGGAATTCTGGTGTCTGAGGATGCTTTTTCGAGCATCACCATCTAACAGAGGTGCGTGAGAAAGGCACTGATAGGTGTTTTGCGCCATTGTGATTTGGTCATCCTCCCACTTCTCTAATAGTGCCTAGTGCTGTGCTGCTGAACTGATCAGTAGCACTTGCAACACTGAAAATTGTGGGGAGAGAGCTTAGGGGCCCATGAATGAGGTAAAGACAGCTGCTTAGAAGACTATATAATAAGTCTTGTTTTGTTTTGTTATCTGTCTCCCCATTCTAGACTGTGAGCCTTTTGTTGGGTAGGGACTGTCTCTATCTGTCTCCAAATTGTACTTTCCAAGTGCTTGGTACAGTGCTCTGCACACAGTAAGTGCTCAGTAAATACAATTGAATGAATGAATGAATGAAGTCAATGAAAATCTGATTCAGAAGAACCTGGGTTCTAATCCCAGCTGTGACATATGTCTGCTGTGTGATCTTGGGTGAGTCACTTCAGTTCTCTGGGACTCAGTTACCTCATTTGTAAAATGGGACTTAAAAATGTGAGTCCCATGAGGGACAGGGGCTGTGTCCAACCCGATTAACTTGTATCTACCCCAGTGCTTAGAACAGTGCTTGGCACATAGTTAGCACTTAACAATTACCATAACTATTAAAATTTCATCACTGAAAAATCACTTAACATGTAGTCCCTAGCAGTCTAATCAATGACCCCTCTAATCAAGCCCCTAATCCATTCTAAAATATAAATACAATAATTATTAATGATATTCATGGTCTTTTTAAAGCGATTACTATGTGTCAAGTACTGCTCTTTACCTCAGGGTTCAGTTCTGGGCCACCTTCTATTCTTCATCCACACCCATTCCCTTGGAGAATTCATTCAGTCCCATGGCTTCAAATACTACCTCTATGTGGATGACACTTATATCTACATCTCCAACCCTGATCTCTCTCCTTCTCTCCAGTCTCACATTTCCTCCTGCCTTCAAGACATCAGTACTTGGATGTTCTCCCATCACCTGAAGCTAAACATGTCTAAAACTGAACTCCTTATCTTCCCACCCTAACTCTGTCCTCCCGCTTGACTTTCCCATCACTGTTGATGGCACCACCAACCTTCCTATTTCACAAGCCCATAACCTTGGTACTATCCTTGACTCCTCTTTCTCATGCAACCCACATATTCAGTCCATCTCTAAATCCTGCCAGTTCCACCTTCACCACATCGATAAAATCTGCCCTTTCCTCTCCATCAAAACTGCTACCACATTAATACAATCACTCCTTCTAACTGACCTGGATTACTGCATCAGCCTTCTTGCTGACTGCCCAGCTTCTTGTCTCTCCCCACTCCAGTCCATACTTCACTTTACTGGCCCCTCAAAAAACTCCGGTGGTTGCCCATCCACCTCCTCATCAAACAAAAACTCCTCCCACTGGTTTTAAAGCACTCCACCACCTTGCCCCCTCCTATTTTAGACTGTGAGCCCACTTTTAGACTGTGAGCCCACTTTTAGACTGTGAGCCCACTGTTGGGTTGGGACTGTCTCTATATGTTGCCAACCTGTACTTCCCAAGCACTTGGTACAGTGTTCTGCACACAGTAAGTGCTCAATAAATACAATTGATGATGATGATGATCTCATCTCAGTACTCTGTACAACCCAGCCTGAACACTTTGCTCCTCTGGTGGTAGCCTTCTCACTGTGCTTCACTCACACCTGTCTCTCCACTGAACCCTGGCCCACTCCTGCTTCTGGCCTGGAATGCCCTCCCTCATCAAATCCAACAATTACCCTCTCTCCTTCAAAGCTTTATTGAAAGCACATCTTCTCCAAGTAACCTTCCCAGTCTAGTCCCCCTCCTTTCCTCTTCTCCCACTCCCTTCTGTATCTCCCTGACTTGCTTCCTTTGTTCTTCTCCCCTCCAAGTCCCACAGCACTTATGTACATATCTGTAATTTATCTGTAATTTATTTGTGTTGACACTTACCTAGACACTTATCTTGACCTGGACAGGAATTGCCTCTGTTTATTGTTGTATTGTAGTTTCTCAAGCTCTTAGTACAGTGCTCTGCACACAATAAGTAAATACCACCGAATGAATGAATGCAACACATTGTAAAGACACGGTTGAGTAAAACAGCAATTGAGCAAAACATACAGAGGAGGAGGTCGAAGACAGTGACATAAAACATATAACCTGACTTTCCCAAGAAGAATGAGTTGCAGTCAGGGAGAAAAACTCACTGCCAGAAGCACCAATTCTGAGCTTGGAGTGGCAGTTAGATATGTCCATAGCTATACATAGAGATATATCTATAGGACTTGAGGGGCCCTGGGAGAAGTGGGACTGGGCATCCCCTCTCTCCTTCCCGCCCTGGAAGGATTGTAGGATGAGGACAGGCAGGCATGAGACCACTTAGAAGTCACAGGGAGGGGTCTCCCACTTGGACAGCCTCTCTGTGTCCCCCAAATGAGCTAGGGCCGAGACTGAAATCCGGGGGTTCGGCTCTCCACTGGAGCCCCTGTCCGGGGGAGAAGGGGGCGGTCCAAGGAGACAGCATGGGCCAGAGGTGAGAGTGCGGGGCTAGGAGTTGGTGGACACTGATTCTAGGCCCTGCTTTTCCCTTGGCCAGCTGAGTGATCTTGGGCAAGTCGCTTACCCTCCCTGGGCCTCAGTTTCCTTATCTGGGAAACAGGGAGGAGGTCTCTGCCCACCCTCCCACTAGACTGTGAACTCCATAGGATGAAGGGAGTGGGTCCGATCTGATGATCCCAAATGAGCCCCATCACCGAGAACAGTGCTTGGCAGAGAGTAGACACTCAGTAAGTTCCCAGCAGCCGGCTCCATGACTTGTCTCCTGTGTGACCTTGGGCAAGTCACTTCACTTCTCTGGGCCTCAGTTCCCTCGTCTGTGAAATGGGTATTAAGACTGTGAGCCCTATGTGGGACAGGGACTGTGTCCCAACCCAATTATCTTATGTCTACCCCCGCACTTAGAACAGTGCCTGGCACATAGTAAGTGCTTGACAAATACCATTATGATTAATATTATCATCAGTATTATTGAGTGGTAGAGCCGGGATTAGAACCCATGACCTTCTGACTCCCAGGGTCATGCTCATCTACTACGCCATGCCGCTTCCCCATATCAACGTATGCAGTTGCCAAATTGTACTTTCCAACCGCTTAATACAGTGCTCAGCACACAGTGAGCGCTTAATAAATACGATTAAATATATATTAGAGATTGGCAAATCAGGTATGTGAGGAGAAGACTTCTTTGTATTATCTGGGCCTTCATTAACATGGTTATCCTGAACTTTTTAAGACATACACCATGCCACACTGCTAGCCATGAAATAATCCAAAACTAAACTCAATCTCTGACATATGGAATTCATTTCAGACATTTACAGTGGCAAGATTTGTGAGGAACATTGTTTCTAACTTCAAATGCGGTTGGAAGTCAACGTTTTAAATGGACTGGTACTTCTCCATTCACTATATAACCGGTCTACTTACACACACGACCCAGGATATAAAACTACAACAATTTGCTAACTATAAATACCTTTTAAACATAAAATCACTAAAATGAAAGCCTGCAGTTAGATCATATCCAGCAAGTTTTCATTTCAAAAATGAAGGGACTGAGACTAATGCATAAAGCAGATATGTGGCCCTGACCCAGCCTCAAAGAGAATCAGATCAACCAATAGTAAAACAGCACAGTATGCACTTTTATAAAAAGATTATAAAATTTTATATGACAAATGGCAATGGTGATTTTAAAAATATAAAATGCATTTTGTAGGTTTATGAAAAATTTTTTTACATTAGATACTGTTATAAATGAGCTTGAAACAACTTAGTGTAGGAATCTCCGTTACAATCAGTATTTCAAGTGTGTAGTACAGTGTTCTGCATGCAGTAAGTGCTCAATAAATACTACCGATTGTCACTTACTTGATTTTAATAATAATGATAATAATAATGGTATTTGTTAAGCATTTTCTATGTGCCAGGCACTCTACTAAGCACTGGGGTGGATACAAGCAAATCAAGTTGGACACAGTCTCTGTCCCCTGTAGGGCTCACAGTCCCAATCTCCATTTTACAGATGCGGTAACTGAGGCACAGAGCAGTGAAGTAACTTGCCCAAAGTCACACAGCAGACAAGTGGCTGAGCCCAGATTAGAACCTAAAATTTTGCCATAGGCCATTTCTCTACCTCTTTTTCCCTCTTTCCCATATAAAACTGTACCTTAAATGTAATTACTTTAACAAAGACAATGGAATTTGAGTTGAAACTATCCCGTTAGCCCCATTACTCAAAGCCTATTTAAACATTTCAAGTCGTTTTTACATTCAGTGCATCTAGTGGTTGTATTGAATGATTCTTTCTAGAATGCAAAGGGATAGGAAATGATGCCCTTTCTTAAAAATTGCCGCTTTCAATTGACAATCCAAGGAACAATTGGATTCCAAGGAAAACGAAAGAGGGAAAATGAAGAAAAATTACTTGGTCTTGCATAAAATCACTATGTTGTGAAAGAGTTTGAGACCTGCTGGGAATAAGAGCTTTTGCAAGAGGCCCTAAGCATTTACTTTAACCTTTCATATTCAGTTAATGATATGGGGAAATATATTTCAAACCTGTTTGAAAATGCCCTTAGGCCCTGCTGCTTAAGAAACCTAGCATAGTACTTGGCATTAAGGCTTTTGTATGAAATACATAATAATTATGGCATTTATTTAACTGTTACTGGGTGCCATTGTGACTCCCAGAGCAGAGGCCAAGCCCTTAGTAAAGGTCAACAGAACAGCTGTAGGGACAGGATGGTTTCCTCTCCAGCCTTGCTGGGGACTGTAAACTCTAGACTGTAGACTTTGTAGACTGTAAACTCATGGTGGGGAGGGAATGAGTCCATTTATTGTTATTTTGTACTTTTGTAAGTGCTTAGTACAGTGTTCTGCACACAGTAAGTGCTCAATAAGCATGAGTGACTGACTGGCTCTGCATAGGGAGAGCCATGCCAACCGCAGAGGTCATGGGGCCCATGGTCGTGAGCTGACCACGGAGAGCTGTGGACCCGTGAACAGCTGCCTGCTCACTTTGCTCCTTTAATGGTAACCTTCTCACAATATCTTGCTCCTCTAATGGTAACCTTCTCACAGTATCTTGATCTCGTCTATCTCACCGCCGACCTGGAACACTCTCCCTCCTTATATCTGACAGACAATAGTTCTCTCTCCTTCAAAGCCTTATTGAAGGCATATCTCCTGCAAGAGGCCTTCCCTGACTAAGCCCTCCTTTCCACCTCTCCCACTCCCTTCTGCGTCACCCTGACTTGCTCCCTTTATTCATCCCCCCTCCAAACCTCCAGAACACTTATGTCCCTAACTGAAATTTATTTATTTATAATAAGGTCTGTCTCCCCCTCTAGATTGTGAGCTCACTGTGGGAAGGGAATGTGTTTGTTTCTTGTTGTGCAGTCCTCTCCCAGGTGCTTAGCATAGTGCCCTATTGAGTAACCACTCAATAAATATGATTGACTGGCTATTGACAGCCGACTCCAGGGGGACAACGTGCGTTAGCCAAACCTTCATCAGCTCAGATCTCACCCTGACTGAATATCCAGCTGATAACTCCATTGAGGAGGGGCAGTCTGCCACAGCGGTGAGAACTGTCTGGGTACACATCAACACAGCCATATAGTGACTTGTCCACATTCTCCTGTTTTCTCTCAAAGATCCCCCTGGCTCGGAGTTGCTGAGTGTGTTCCCTCCCACTCCTTTGAAGAACCTGCAATTTAGTCCCACGATTAATCACTGGAAAAATTAGAGTAAATTGCTTCCACTCTATATCTGTCCCATTTGGGGACTTGATAGACAACCCATCCTCAGCCTTGCAGCACTTACCTACTTATTGAAAATATACTTATTCATATTAATGTCTTTCTCCCCCTTTAAACTGTAAGTTCACTGTGGGCAGGGAATATGTCCATCACCTCTGTTGTACTGCACTCTCTCAAGCGCTTAGTACAGTGCTCTGCACACAGTAAGCACTCAGTAAACACCACTGATTGATTCATTGATTTTGCTCTGAACATTTTCTTTTAAACTGCTCTGTCCTCATCATGCCCACAATTCTCTGTCATCAACATGCCCACAATGCTCTCCCTTTACCCAACCCATCCTTTGCCTTCATTCCTGTTAATTTCCCATGATCTCCTCCCCTCACATCATCCCCTTTCAGCTCATCCTCATCCAACCCCTCCCCACCCTTTGTATACTCATCTTATGCCCCACAGCCCCAACCAAGTGTGGCCTGTGTAACCCTCATCCCCTCATGGGAAAGCTTCCCTTCATCCTTGACTTGTTCCTGATCCAATCACTGCTCCTCCTCAACAACTCTAAATCCTGGCTCACCTCAGATGACCCTGTCTCCCCACCACTCGCTCCTGAGGGGGTCTCATCATCTCCCACTTCCCAAGACTCACTGGAGAGGGGAGGAGTTGTCTTCCTTCTTGCAGCCCAGTGTTGTTTTGTACCATCCACGCTTCTTTGGAAGCCAATATCATCTGCCTCTTCCATCCACTCCAATTACTGATCACCATCATTCACCACACTTCCACACTACTTTTCCTCAGCTCCTGTCCCGAGCTGTGGAGCATTGCTGGTGGAAATCCAGAATCCTGACTGACCTCATCCATCACGTGCTTCCATTCTGCTCTCTCCTCTACCAAGGAACATGACTTCTCTATTCTCCTTGATTCCCATGCCCAAGATCACACAACAGATAATTGGCAGATCAGGGTCTAGATCTGGCTCTCCAGTGTTTTCTCTCTTTTTTTTCATTATTTATGGTATTTGTTAAGCTCTTACTTTGTGCCAGGCACTGTACTAAGTGCTGCGGCAGATGCACTTTAATCAGGATGGACACAGTCCATTTTCCACATGGGGCTCACAATCTCCATTCCCATTTTACAGATGAGGTGCCTGAGACACAGAGATGTTAAGTGACTTGCCCAAGATCACTCAGCAGAGTGGTGGGGCTGAGATTAGAATCCAGGTCTTTCTGGCTTCCAGGACGGTGCTCTATTCACTAGCCCACACTGATTGTCTCTAGGATGCATAATAGCAATGCTGATTTTTCTTTCAGACCTTGTCATTAACTTATTCTGTACTTCAGTCTCATTACAGCTTTGTATGGGATGAGTCCCAATGTGCTGTAATTAAGGCAAGTACTTAGAGCATGAGGAGAAAAGAAAAAGTTCACAGATGTTTAATGTAACACACAATTCATTGGGGGATAATCGTGAAGGGAAAAAAATGGGTCAGTTCAACTCTTCCCTTTTCAATGAGCAAACCAGTGAAGAGATCAAAAGTGGGAAACATTACACCACCACAAGTAACACAGTGAACCAGTCAGAAATTCAAAACAATCAGACCACAGACTTTCCAAGCCTAGGCAGCAAAAAAGAAATGAACAATTACCAGTACATTGCATTTGTTTTTAAAATTAAATAACAAATGGAGATGCATTAGTTTTATGGATTCAACACAAATAGCCTATATGTATATTGCTTTCTTAACTTTCAGGCACATTTTTAGCTATTCCCAGAAAAACTATAAATCCAGAAAATTATCATTTATATCTGGATTTTATTTCCCCAGAGGAAAAAGCTTCAGATCAGAGTTTTAAAATCTTTACTTAAATGCTAATTTTTTTCCTGTTATCTGATGAGATCTAAAATAGATGCTTTCCTGTGCTAAGCTGATTTGTTTATTCTCATCTACCTCTACTCCTGGTCCACCAGAGGAGATGGAACCCAGATCAATAAACAGAGTTTCAAGAATAGGAGATTAGCCCTTAAATCTTCAACTATATCTACCCTCCACTGTCATCTCCCCATCCTCTGCATCCTCCCCTACCCATCCCCTGCCTCCCACTGAAGGCCTTGTCCCTCCTGGTGACTAGAAGTATGTAGAGCTGCAAGCCCAGGGACCAGTGGGAGATTGCAGGCTTCTCCACCGGACTGCAAGCTCCTTGAGGTCAGGAATCATGTCTGCTAATTCTACTGTATTCTCCCAAGCACTTAGTGGAGAACTCTTCACATACACTAGTCAGCTGTGTGACTTTGGGCAAGTCACTTAACTTTTCTGTACCTCAGTTACCTCATCTGTAAAATGGGGATGAAGACTGTGAGCCCCCCGTGGGACAAACTGATCACCTTGTAACCTCCCCAGCGCATAGAACGATGCTTTGCACATAGTAAGCACTTAATAAATGCCATTATAAAATAAAAATATGAATACTCAATAAATCCTACTGAGCACAGAGGACCTAAGTAATGCAATCAGAGAGCTCACCTCATCCAGGAGGTCTTCCCAGACTGAGCCCCCTTTTTCCTCTGCTCCTCCTCCTCTCCCCATCATCCCTACTCCCTCCCTCTGCTCTACCCTCTTCCCTGCCCCACAGCACTTGTGTATATTTGTACATCATCATCATCATCATCAATCGTATTTATTGAGCGCTTACTATGTGCAGAGCACTGTACTAAGCGCTTGGGAAGTACAAATTGGCAACATATAGAGACAGTCCCTACCCAACAGTGGGCTCACAGTCTAAAAGGGGGAGACAGAGAACAAAACCAAACATACCAACAAAATAAAATAAATAGGATAGATATGTACAAGTAAAATAAATAAATAGAGTAATAAATATGTACAACCATATATACATATATACAGGTGCTGTGGGGAAGGGAAGGACGTAAGATGGGGGGGATGGAGAGGGGGACGAGGGAGAGGCTCACTTCTCTGAGCCTCAGTTCCCTCACCTGTAAAATGGGGATTAAGACTGTGAGCCCCCCGTGGGACAACCTAATCGCCTTGTATCCCCCCAGTGCTTAGAACAGTGCTTTGCATCACCATCATCAATCGTATTTATTGAGCTCTTGCTATGTGCAGAGCACTGTACTAAGCGCTTGGGAAGTACAAATTGGCAACATATAGAGACAGTCCCTACCCAACAGTGGGCTCACAGTCTAAAAGGGGGAGACAGAGAACAAAACCAAACATACTAACAAAATAAATAGAATAGATATGTACAAGCTAAATAAATAAATAAATAGAGTAATAAATATGTACAAACATACATAGACGATCCCTACCCAACAATGGGCTAGTAAGCACTTAACAAATGCCATCATCATCATCATGGACGGAGTCGTTTCCGCGCGTCTCTGAGCCCGAAAGATCAGGTCCATAAAGTAGCTGGTCCTGGTTGCCTGGGGCACCCGGTGCCAACTTATCTTATCCCCTGTGTCTCCTTCCCGCCGAATGAATACATATTCATTATTCCATTTATTTTATTAACGAGTGTATATTTCTATAATTCTATTTATCTATTTTGAGGCTACTGATACCTGTCTACTTGTTTTGTTATCTGTCTCCACCTTCTAGACTGTGAGCTCGTTGTTGGGTAGGGATTGTTGATATCTGTTACTGAATTGTACTTTCCAAGCACTTAGTAGTGTTCTGCACACAGTAAGTGCTCAATAAATACGATTGAATGAAAGAATGAATGAATCACTGCCACTTATTACCTGATGCTCTGTATGGCAGCGATTATTCAGGGAGAGGTTAGGCTTCCAAGGGCACGAAGCCCAGCGTACTTAACCTGATTAAATCGACCCTAGGGATAGCCCTGCCCTTTGAAATCTTTTGAGGGAGGGTATACAGTTTTGTTTTGTTTTTAATGGATCCAATGCATTTGGAAGGAAGAACATGACTGGGCAGTTGAAGTAAAATCTCAAGGAGCAGCACTATGAGTGAATCCAAATTCCTTCAGTGCACATACTCAGCCTTAAGCCAAGGAACATTACTGTCGGAAAGAACGGGATTAATCTGCTTAAGAAGTTATCCTGAATGCTCTTTGTTGGGCAAGACAAAACCGAATGTTAGAATGCACTGGAATAAGCTTGGTACCACAGTTAAACTGACATCTTGAATGTATTTAGATCAGATCAGGCAATCGATCAGTGGTATTTATAGAGTGCTTACTGCAGGCAGCGTGCTGTACTAAGCACTTGGGAAAGTACAATACATCGAATCAATAGACGGGTTCCCTATCCATCAGGAGTTTATACTCTAGAGAGGAAAACAGACATTAAAAGAAATTATGGATACAAACATAAGTACCGTGGGGCTTATATAAGGGTGGGGTGAAGCTGAGAAGCAGTGTGGCTCAGGGGAAAGAGCACGGGCTTGGAAGTCAGAGGTCATGGGTTTTAATCCCACTCTGCCACTTGTCTGCTGTGTGACCTTGGGCAAGTCACTTAACATCTCTGTGCCTCAGTTCCCTCATCGGTAAAATGGGGATTAGGACTGTGAGCTCCATATGGGACAAACTGATTACCTTGTCTCTACCCCAGTGCTTAGAAAGTGCTTGGCACATGGTAAGCACTTAACAAATACCATCATTATTATTATTAATATCAAGGGCCTAAGGAGAATAATAATAATTATTATCTTTATTAAGGTATTTTCTGAGGGCTTACTACGTGCCAGGCACTGCACTAAGTTCTGAGGTAGATACAAGCAAATCAGGTTAGACACAGTCCATGTTCCTCATGAGACTCACAGTCCTAATCCCCATTTTACAGATGAGGTAACTGAGGCACAGGGAAGTTAAGTGACTCGCCCAAGGCCACCCAGCAGCCAAGTGGCAGAGCCAGGATTAGAACCCATAATACAACTCGAAGTGCATAGGTAACACAAGAGGAAGTAGGGGAAATGAGAGTTTAGTTAGGAAAGTCCGCAGAACATCGCAGTTGAGAATTCTGGCTAAATATAAACTAAATCACAACTTAAATTATAGATAGCTTATATGTATAGGAGCAGAAGTTGTAGCTATGGCCTGGCCTTCACATTTTGATCCATTTTCTCTACTCTGAAAGGTATCATTTCAACTGTCAAAACGTGCAGAACATCAATATCATGTTCTTGCTATCGTTACAGTATACCTTCATGGAGAAATTGATTTATAAACTCCTCAGTTTTCCTACTGGACGTTTTGAATGGATGCCTGTTGTGTCGACAACATCATCCTCATCATAGGTGTTCATTGAGCTTCTACCCTGTGTTTGTGTCTGTCGGTCACCTCCATTAGACTATAGGTCCCTTGAGGGCAGGGTATTTATCTCTTGAGTGTTCTCTCCTAAGCACTTATTACAGTGTTTTGCACCCTCCAATTGTTCAATAAATACTACTGATTTTTTGTGTGTGCAAAACCTGGTACTATTCATTCATTCATTCATTCAATAGCATTAATTGAGATCTTATCGTGTGCAGAGCACTGTACTAAGTGCTTGGGAGAGTACAATGTAACAATAAACAGACACATTCCCTGCCCACAACAAGCTTACTGTCTAGAGGGGGAGACAGAAATTAATATAAATAAATAAATTACAGATATCTACATACGTGCTGTGGGCCTGGGAGGGGGAATGAATGAAGGTGCGGAAGGGAGTTGGAGAAGAGGAAATAGGGGCTTAGGGAGGACATATTGGAGGAGATGTGCCTTCAATAAGGCTTTGAAGCCAGGGAGAGTAATTACCTGTCAGATATAAGGAGGGAGGATGTTTCAGGCCAAAGCGTTATGTTTCCTTTAAATTTATAAAGTAGAAACCAAAACACAAAGAATTAATGTAGCCTAGTGGCTAGAGCACAGACCTGGGAGACAGAAGAACTTGGGTTCTAACACCCACTCTGCTACTTGCCTGCTGTATGACTTTGGGGAAGTCACTTAACTTCTCTGTGCCTCAGTCACCTCATCTGTAAAATGGGGATTAAGATGGTGACCCCCATGTGGGACACATTAATAATTAAAATCATGATGGTATTTGTTAAGTGCTTGCTATGTGCCAGGCACTGTACTAAGAGCTGGGGTGGGTACAAGCAAATCAAGTTGGACACAGTCCTTGTTCCACAGGGGACTCACAGTCTCAATCCCCATTTTAAAGATGAGGTAACTGTGGCACAGAGAAGCGAAGTTACTTGTCCAAGGTCATCCAGCAGACAAGAGGCAGAGCCGGGATTAGAACCCCTGACCTTTTGACTCCCATGCTCTATCCACTATGCCATGCTTGTCTCATATGGACTGAATCCTACCTGGTTATCTTATATCTACCCTAGTACTTAGTGACGTACCTGGCACATAGTAAATGCTGAGAAAATACCATAAAAAGACCATAAAAAAAAGAACTCAAAGCAGTAGCCAATAGTGTAAGAAACATTCTCTCATCTCTCCACTGTCTACCCCTGCAACTCGCAACTGCCACTTCAGACTTTGACATCATCATCATCATCATCATCAATCGTATTTATTGAGCGCTTACTATGTGAGCATTGACATCACCTATTGACATACTGACAATGACATATTGAGCATTGACATAATTGACATCACCTATTTGGGTCCTCACTCCCTCAATTCTTGTAGCACTTATGAACCTTTCTTTAAATTCCGTTGCTTCCTCCTACCAGTAATTCATTTTAGCATCTACGTCCCATGCTAAATCATAGGCTCCTCTAAGGGCAGGAATCATGTTTTCTTCCAAACACTTAGTACAGTACATTGATCTATTGATTTGTTTTTAATGGAACCTGATAAGTATTTACTCCGTGCCAAGCACTGTACTAAGGACTGGGGCAGATAAAAGACAATTAGGTTGGACAATTAGATTGGGATTCATTCATTCATTCATATTTATTGAGCGCTTACTGTGTGCAGAACACTGTACTAACTGCTTGAAAAGAACAATTCAACAGTAGATAGAGACAATCCCTACCCAACAACGAGCTCACAGTCTAGAAGAGGTCAGACAGACAACAAAAGAAAACAAGTAGACAGGCATCAATAGCATGGGATGGTCCCTGTTCTACATAGGGCTCAAAGTTCAAGTAGGAGGGAGTAGAATTTAATCTCCATTTTAAAGATGAGGACACTGAGGCATAGAGAAGTTAAATGACTTGCCCAAGGTCACATAACAGACAACTGGTGGAGCCAGGATTGGAACTCAAGTCCTTTAATAATAATAATAATGATGGCGTTTGTTAAGCGCTTACGTAGGGGTGAGGCACTGTTCGGAGCTCTGGGGAGGATACAAGTTGATCAGGTTGTCCCACGTGGGGCTCACAGTCTTAATCCCCATTTTACTGATGAGGTAACTGAGGTTCAGAGAAGTTAAGTGACTGACCCAAGGTCACACAACAGACATGTGGCGGAGCCAAGATTAGAACCCAAGTCCTTTGACTTCCTGCCCCGTGCTCTTTCCACCAGGCCGAGCTGCCTCCCTAATTGATTAGATTATTTGAAATAATCATGGGTCAACAAACCTTCCCATCTTCCCGATTTCAAGTCCCTTGAACTCTCACTGGGGATTCCGGTGTGAAGACTATATTAATTGAACTGGGAAAAAAGTGGATCTTGTTTTCTACCCATTAACACCCTCCCTACTCTCCCAATCGCCCTTCAGGATCACACCTGGAGAGTTTCCAGTACGCGACCGATCTCAGCCACAGGAAGGAGAGTCAAGCAGAGGTATATCCACGCCATTCCTAACTCGGGCAGTGGCTAGCGAGTGGAAGGCAATCTGCTACAAGTCAAAACTCACATGTGCTGAGCAAAAGTGACATGGGAGAGAGTCAAGAGGGGAAACTCAAGTTGACTATGAGGAAGAAGGCAATGGTAAACCACTTCCTTATTTTTACCAAGAAAAGTCTATGGTTACACTATGAGAGCAATTGCAGATGGAGGTGGAGTGTTCTGGGAGAGATGTTTATGGAGTCGCTATGGGTCGGAGACAACTTGATAGCAAAAGACAAGGCAAGGCCTTCCCACTTAGGCCGTGAGCCCTAAAGTGGGACAGGCACTGTGTCCAACCTTACCAACCTCGTTATCTTCTACCAACCCTACTGTTTATTACAGAGTTTGGCTACTAGTAATCACGTAAGAAATACCATCATTATGATTATTAATCTGCCCTCCTGCTCTTTGAATGCATACTATATAGAAGTGAAAACAACACATGTTTCTCAGCTCAGTTCATACTAATCAGGTTTATAGCATCTTACCCTGGTTATTCACAGACTTTTCAGAAGAAAACCTTGAGAGGAATTTCTCAAAACTTTGCCTTCGCAATTGTTCTTGGAAAGAGACAACAGAGAATGTCTAGTTCAGCACAATGTGGTGGCTGGAACAGCGATACTTCCTGCATCACATCAGAATTAGCCTCCTTGACTGTGAAGACCAAAGGGTTTGTGGCTCTTGAATAAGCCAACAACCACTTAAGCTAACTTTGGTCATACCAGGCCTTAAAAAATAGATTTTGTTCAATGGTTTTCTTGCATGCTATTCCCATCTCATTCTTTGAATCCAGAAGACCACTGTAATCCAAGATAAATCATCGTATACACAATCCTAGAGTTTCTGTACAAGGGCCAAGGAGTGGATGGTGCAGAATTTATTTTATTACCTCCACATAGTTGTTACTGTTCTAGTCCTTACAAAAATAACCATGGTAACATTAGAATCATTTCCACCCTGTTGATTTTCCTTTCTGACAGGTTCTTTTTTCAATTCTGCTAATCACTTTCACTGATTATTTTTTTTCCGCTGGATTTGTTCCACTCAAAATTGGGAAGACTAGAGGTGGAAAAGTCTTGTGTTGTCTTAACCTGTCGAGTCATCTCTGAACCACAGCGATGCCATGGACACATGTCTTCCAGAACACCCCACTCTCCATCTGCAATAATTCTGGTAGTTTACCACTGACTTCTTCCGCACAGTAAACTTGAGTCTCTCCCATGACGCTGCTGCCCAGCACAGGTGAGTTTTGACTTGTAGCAGATTGCCTTCGTTCATTCGTTCATTCAGTTGTATTTATTGAGCACTTACTGTGTGCAGAGCACTGTACTAAGCGCTTGGGAAGTACAAGTCGGCAACACATAGAGACGGTCCCTACCCAACAGCCTTCCACCTGCAAATCATTGTCAAGCTAGGAGTGGAATGGGTAGGCCTCTGCTTGATTCTTCCTCCTGTAGCTGAGACTGGGTAGAGTACTGGAAACTCTCCAGGTGCAATTCTGAAAGGGGGAAAAATCTTAGCATACTGTTAATTGTGGTATTTAAGTGATTACTATCTTATATTTTTTGTGATATTTAAGTGCTTCCTTTTTTATTTAATTTTTATGGCATTTGTTAAAAGCTTACTGTGTGTCAAACACTGTTCTAAGTGTCAGGGTAGGAATAAACTGATTGGGTCGCAGTCCCTATCCTGTATAGGGCTCACAGTCTAAGTTGGAAGAAGAACAGGTATTTAATCCCCTTTTAACAGAGGGAATAACTGAGGCAGAGAGAAGTTAAGTGACTTGCCCAAGGTCACACAGCAGACAAATGGCAAAGGTGGGATTAGAACTCAGGTCTTCTGACTCCCAGGAATGTGCTCTTTTCACTAAGCCATGCTGCTTCTTCATGCCCTTGAAACGACTTAATACTTAGACTTTTGGAGAATGAGTGAGCTGGTGAAAGGAAACAGAAGTAGTTGAGGAATTATGCTGCCAGTAAGTCATTTTTGGTTTTGTTTCTCTTTTCTTAAAACTAGTCCCCAGAGATTTGGGAGCCAGGGCAGAAATGATTCCAGTAGCATCGCTTTGCTATCTATTTGGGATTCCTAGTTACAGGTTCTCAGCACGATTTTATGGGGAACTATGGTAAACAAGTGTTGCTTGCTATCTAATAAGTCCTGTCAGACTGGACCTATTATTTATTTTCTTTTTAACTGAGAGAACAAAAGTGGAACTCTGTGCATGGCAAGTCCCAGCTATCAAGAGTGAGCAGGCTCTTGAATGGCAGGCAAAAATTACAAAATCAAAGGCACTTATCCTCTTGGGATTGTGTCTCTGGAACAGAAATGCCCATCTCCATTTCCCTCTGAGGGGAGTTGAAGTTTCAGTATCTTTTTTTTTTCTTATGGTATTAGTTAAGTGCTTACTATGTGTCATGTACTGTACTAAGTGCTGAGGTAACAAGCTAGTCACGTTGCGCTGAGGGTGGGGTGAATAATGAGTTTCCAAGCGCATAGACAATGCCAAAGTGCGAGGGAGTCGGGAAAAGAGGCCTTAATTCTCACAACCCGCGTGGATGCCAGGAACAGTGATGGCTGAGCGTTCACAAGATAGCTTTGCATTACCTGATTTAAAGTGTGAATTCTCCAGTACTACTGTCCTGGTCTACATATGATGGGAAGTTAGCAGCGTGGCTCAGTGGAAAGAGCACGGGCTTTGGAGTCAGAGGTCATGGGTTCGAATCCTGACTCCACCACATGTCTGCTGTGTGACCTCGGGCAAGTCACTTAACTTCTCTGAGCCTCAGTTCCCTCATCTGTAAAATGGGGATTAAGACTGTGAGCCCCACGTGGGACAACTTGATCACCTTGTATCCCCCCAGCGCTTAGAACAGTGCTCTGCACATAGTAAGCGCTTAATAAATGCCATCATTATTATTATAGGATAATACACGGCTGGGCAGTTAATGCATAGGGTCCCGGCTCAGCATGTTAGTGGGTTCTAATCCCAGCTCCGCCACTTGTCTGCTGTGTAATCTTGGGTAAGTCACTTAACTTCTCTGTGCCTGAGTTACCTCATCTGTAAAATGAGGATTAAGACTGCGAGTCCCACGTGTGACAACCTGATTACCTTGTTACCTATCCCAGCACTTAGAACAGTGCTCGGCATGTAGTAAGTGCTTAACAAATACCATAATCATTATTATTATTATTATTAAACTCAGTGGAGGCACTTACAATTCAAGCCGCATGTGCGAAACCCAAGAAAGAACAGAGCCATAGACACAGGAATAAGATATTCCAGGATATTCAAGATGCAGCATGGCTTAGTGGTAAGAGCACGGTCTTGGGAGTTGGATGCCATGGGTTCTAATTCTGCCTCTGTCGCTTGTCAGCTGTGTACTTTGGGCAAGTCACTTAACTTCTCCGTGCCTCAGTTGCCTCATCTGTAAACTGGGGATTAAGACTGGGAGCCCCACATGGGACAACCTGATTACCTTGTATCTACCCTAGCGCTTAGAACAGTGCTTGGCACATAGTAAGTGCTTAACAAATACCATTATTATTAGTAGAAGTAGTAGTAGTAGTAGTAGTATATTCTTAAGAAAATGTGCACATGGAAACAGAATCGGATTTTTGAAAGAACTAGAACTGCAAAAGTAGAACTGCTCACATCAACATTCTCAATGAATCTTCAACTATATACATTTTGTTGATCAAATTTTTTTGTTTTGTTTTTGTCATTTTTTAACATGATATTTGTTAAGTGCCTACTCTGTGTCCAACACAAGTTAATTAGACCTTCCCAGACTAAGCCCCCTTTTCCTCAGCACCCCCTCACCCCCCACTTTGCCCTAACTCAATCCCTTTGCTCTACCCCCCTCCCCATCCTAATGCACTTATTTATATATGTACCTATCTATAATTCTATTTATTTATATTAATGCAAGTAATATATTACTTGCTTTGCTGTATATATATACATATATATATATATATATATATATATAATTCTATTTATTTGTATTTATGCTATTGATGCCTGCTTAGTTGTTTGGATGTCTGTTTCCCCTCTTCTAGACTGTGAGCCTGTTGTGGGCAGGGATTGTCTCTCTATGTTACCGAATTGCACTTCTCAAGTGCTTAGTACAGTACTCTGCATACAATAAGCGCTCAATAAATATGATTGAATGAATGAGTGAATTAAGTTGGACAACGTCCCTGTCCCACGTGGGTGCCTAAGTCGGAATAAGATGGAGAATATTACAGATGAATAGGTGGACATGTTACATCTGAAAAATTTCTTCCTAATGTCATGTGCTTTGTTACTGAGGATTGACAGTAGATCATTTCATTCATTCATTCATTCATTCAATCATATTTATTGAATGCTTACTGTGTGCACAGCACTGTACTAAGCGCTTGGGAAGTACAAGTTGGCAACATATAGAGACAGTCCTTACCCAACAGCAGGCTCACAGTCAAGAAGGGGGAGACAGACAACAAAACAAAACATGTGTGTCAAGTCGTCAGAACAAATAGAATTAAGGCTATATGCACATAATTAACAAAATAAATACAAAAGTAAGTATGTACAAGTAAAATAAGTAGAGTAATAAATCTGTACAAACATATATAGAGGTGCTGTGGGGAGGGGAAGGAGGTAGGGTGTGGGGGGATGGAGAGGAGGAGAGGAAAAGGGGGGCCCAGTCTGGGAAGGCCTCCTGGAGGAGGTGAGCTCTCAGTAGGGCTTTGAAGGGAGGAAGAGAGCTAGCTTGGCGGATGTGTGGAGGGAGGGCATTCCAGGCCGGGGGAGGACGTGGGCCGGGGGTCGTTGGCGGGACAGGCAAGAACGAGGTACCGTGAGGAGGTTAGTGGCATTGGAGTGGAGGGTGTGGGCTGGGCTGTAGAAGGAGAGAAGGGAGGTGAGGTAGGAGGGGACGAGGTGATGGACAGCCTTGAAGCCGAGAGTGCGGAGTTTTTGCTTGATGCATAGGTTGACAGGCAGCCAATTGGTGTGGGATTAGAATCTGTTAATTTGGGAACCGCAACTCATGATTGACCATGGCAACTGCTTATTTGAAAAACTGCGGTATTAGTTAAATGCTTACTTTGTGCCCAGCACTGAACTAAGCACTGGGACAGATGCAAGTTAAAATAGGTCATGCAAGTTGCTCTTTGGTAAAATGCAAGGCAAGAAATAACAAATTAGTAGCCAGCAGATTAGAAGAATGACATGGTACATCCAGTAGATTTAGTTACACTGCACAGCTTTTTTCTAAAAAAAAATAAAACTCATGATTGTGAACATCAGTTGCCTTAATGAAGAAATTGATAAGTGAATTATGGAATGATCTAAGTAATCTGTGTACTTCTAGAGATGTTTAACTACTGGAGAGGAAATCTTCCTACTATTTCCCTTGGCATCTGGTGAACAGAACTCTAACTTGCTAAGTTTCTGCTTCTACAACTTTGAAAATAACATTTTAAAACATCAATTCCAAGTGTTTATTCAATTAAGTTGGAAGTGGCCTTCCCTTGTAGAAAGTCATGTTCCTCTAATGTGTTCTTTAGCAGATTTAACATTTATTTTCTCTCTGAATTCTTAGTTCTTTACTTTGCAGGAAGGTTACTGGACAATATTGACATTATAAATCCCTTAATGTTTATTACAGACCTGCTGCATTTAGCAGCTGCAAACAATTTCCACAGGTTTCCAAGATGGCAATTCCTTGAGTGACTCCCACTGTACATTAATCCAATGAGAAACATTTCTCATTAATAAAGTGAAAAACAAAATTCAGAAAGGTTCCATGTTGATTCTCAAAACCAGAGAGTCATTTACCCACAAAATCACGTGCCCAGTTGAATACATGAATACAGTTGTTGGCAATATGCTCTGTGACATAAAGTTCTTTCAAAATAAAATAAAGGAAGAAATTAGCTAGAATCCACCACCCAGGAACATTCATTTTTTTTTTCTGGACACCCGTTTCTGAATCATTGCCTTGCAAATGTTTGTATTAAAAGCAAAGGAAATATTCCTCAATATACCATTTTGACAAAATTTCATTTTGAGAAATCCTCATTTTGGAAAGGATTATCCAGGTCTCTCATGAATTTAGTACATTATTTTTTACTTATAAAATAAAAATGAGGCCAACCTAAACACTGAAATCATTCCGCAAACTCAACAGAGTTTGGCCCAACTGAATTTTGTATCTTATATAGATTACAGGAAAAGTTACTCTGTCATCTTAAGACTGGACCAAATTCAATCATGTCTATGAATCAATCAATCAATCATTGTATTAACAGTATTCATTAAGTGCTTACTGGGTTAGGAGCACTGTATGAAGTGCTTGAGGGAGTCCAATACAGCAGAATTTGTAGACACATTCCCTGCCCATGGGAAACTCATAATCTACATTCCATGGTCTATCTAAAGAAAAGGAAGACATCCATCGGAACTCTTCTACTGTGAATGGGAGGACTAAGAGTCAAAGGCAGATGATCAAGTGATCAAAACATCGATCAAAGGCAACGGAAGAGACTAAAGGTTTTACTGCACAGAAGAAGGCAACGGTAAACCACTTCCATATCTTTACTGAGATAACTCTATAGATACACATTCCAGAATGACTTTATGACAGAAGATGGGACGTTCTGAAGAAGGTGTGTCCATGGAGTTGCTATGGGTCAGAAATGACGCCACGGCATTTGAAGATTTGAAGAGAATAATTATAATAATGATAATAATCATATTTTTATTTTATGTGTGTACTGTGTGTTATAGTACTGATGCAGGTACAAATTAATTGGATTGGACAGAGTCCCGGCCCTACATGGGGCTCAGTAGGAGGGAGAAAGGTATTGAATCCCCATTATACAGATGAGGAAACTGAAGCACAGATAAATTAAGTGACTTGCTCGAGGTCACACAGCAGACAAGTGGCAGGGCTGGGTTTAGAACCCAGAGAGTCTTCTAATTCTCAGGCCTGTGCTCTTCCCACTAGGTCCATGCTGATTCTCTAAGTGACATAAAAGAATAAGTTGGAGTAATGACAATGAGCTCCTCTCAGGGTCACACCTGGAGAGTTCCCAGTACTCTACCAGTCTCGACTAATAATAATAATAATAATAATAATGGCATTTATCAAGCGCTTACTACGTGCAAAGCACTGTTCTAAGAGTCAGGCAGAGGCATATCCATTCCATTCTTAGCATGGCCAATGGCTAGTCAGTGGAAGACAATCTGCTACAAGTCAAAACTCCCCTGTACGGGGCAGCAGCGGCATGGGAGAGAGTCAAGGATGAAGACGCAAGTTTATTGCACCGGGGAGGCAGTGGTAAACCACTTCCTTATTTTTACCAAGAAAACTTTATGGATACACTACCAGAATGATGGCAGATGGAGGTGGGGCATTCTAGGAGAGATGTGTCCATGGTGTCTCTATGGGTCGAAGACGACTCAGTGGCATCAGACAAGACAAGAATGACAGTGAGAAGATGCTCTTGAGAAGAGTAAAGACCATGTGCTGGGTGGGATACAGCAGGAGAAGCAAATCTTGAGGTCGGATAGCCAGTGATTTTATTCCTGAAAAACGAACCTCAAAACACACACACTCATGCTGACATTCAGCATGACATGGTGAAGTCACAGGACTGCCATTTTGAAGAAGTCCACTAGACTGGGCCTGAATCGGCCACAACCTAGAGTATTTCTCAGAGTAACCTCTCATTCCTGATTGCCTTCCCAGCTCTGTGTCAAGTCTGGCGCAGTGTCCAAGCTGAAGAACTCAGCAGCAGAAGCTGAGGCGGAGGTAGGCTCGCTGCCAAGTATTTACAAAAAGACAGAAAAGCAACCGGCCATATCAGCCCCGGATAAGCCAGCTGATGGCCAGTCTGTCCGGTATAATATCCAACACCTGGACACCCACCATGAAGCTCAAAATTCAGAGAGCACAGCAAGCCATTGGAGTTTGGGGGTGGAGAGAGGTGGTTCACTGCGGTGTTTGGGAAAGATTCTCAGAACTGATGGAGGACTGACTAGAGGTGGAAGACCAGAAAGGAGACTGTCAATAGTCTGGATTGAGTGACTCTGACCTATTAACTTAGATTTATTTTGCCCATTCGGCAGATTGTTGATTTTCCAAATGGTGGGCATTGTTTAGCGACACTATGTATAGTATTACTCTACCATGTAGGGCCAACTTTACTGACAGTCAACTCACCCCATTGCTATATTTCCTAAAAGAGTCATACAAATGGGTTTCACTACTTCAACCATTATCAAATTCCGGAATTCATCGACTATGATAAGGAGAACTCCTGCGAAAGTGTACATAATATTAAATTGAATCAATCAATCAGTAGCATTTTTTGAGAACCTACTGTGTGCAGAGCACAGTATAATGGAGTTGGTAGACCTGTTCCCTGCCCACAAGGAGCTTTCAATCAAGAGGGAGAGAAAAATATGAAAATAAATGGATAAAGAAATGAATTATGGATATGTGCATAAGTGTCGTAAGGCTGAAGGTGGGGTAAATATCAAGTGGGCAAGGGGTTCAGATCCAAATGCAGAAAGGAAAGTGAGTGGGGGAAAAGAGACATCTTGGATATTAATAAGGCTTTTAAGGTAGGGACAGTGGTGGTCTGTCACATATAGAGGGAGAGGGAATTCCAGGTTAGAAAGAGGATATGGACAAGGGATTGGCAGAGTTATAGATGAGATCAAAGCACAGTGCATAAGTTGGTGTTAGAGGTTAAATGTGTGAACTGGGTTGTAGTCAGAAAGCAGTGAGGTAAGTAAGGTAGGAGGGGGCGAGCTAATTGAATGTTTTAAAACCGATGGTGAGGATCTTCTAGCCCACCTTCTAGACTGTGAGCCCGCTGTTGGGTAGGGACCATCTCTATATGTCGCAAACTTGTACTTCCCAAGAGCTTAGCACACAGTAAGCGCTCAATAAATACAATTGAATGAATGAATAAATGAATGATGCCGAGGTAGATGGGCAACCACTAGAGGATCTGGAGGAATGGGGAGACCTGGACTGAACATTTTTGTAGAACAGTGATCTGGGCAGCAGAATGAAGCAGAATGGACTGCAATGGGGAGAGACAAGATACAGGGAGGTCAGCAAGGAGCCTGATGCAGTAGTCAAGTCTATTTAATACACCCACGGTTTGGTCAATCCAGAGCTTTTCACAATTTTAAAACTGTAAAAATCCTAAGATGTGTTTGGAGGTGGCCCGAGCGTGATGGTGACCTTCTAGGTTCCCCTAGGCTAGGTTGGGGGAATTTCATGTTGATAACCCAGGAAAAGCAAATCTGTACTGTGCAATATTCTCAAAACAAACAGAGGGGAAGAGAGCAAAAAGCAGCAAAGGGCTTCCAAAGAGTTTTTCTTTTCTGCTTGGTATGATTTTAATAAACTATGACCCTATTAAAACCACCACACTATATACGTTAGTAATCAGTTACTCTCTTGTAACCATGCCAACGGCATATCCACTGCATAGGAATCCATGCCAATAACTGTGGCTATGATTCAAGAAGCCCTGTTTTTCGAAGCCTTGCCCTGAACCCTCTGGCTCAAGGCCATGGATGTGAGGGACAAATGTCCCAGAGAAGAAAGTCGACCAAACTTTCCAACTTCACTCTTCTGTCGGGATTTCTGCTGCTGCGAAGAGGCCAGAAAACATCAAATGAGACATGCAGATTGAAGCCAAATCATTCAGACTAAACTGATCGAGTTTGCCCACTCAGTGCAAGCTGCTTTTAGTTCTCAAGCGCTTTCTTTCCCTTTCATAGGCTAATTAAAACAGCTTGACTAAGAATTACTGAAATATTATGTTCCTTGCCATTCAAAAATTGTATAAGCTACTGCCAATACCCCTCCTCGTTTAGTTTGAAAGCCAAATGTCGCTCTATGAAAATTTTAAACCTGACTTTAGGTATCCACAGCTGCTTCCAATATTTAGACCATTACATTCTCCTCAACTCCTTTGAATTGAAGCTTGCTGCTTTGCGCCAAATATAGCTTTTCATTTTATGTTTTAGAATAACGTCTTCTCATACAAATCGAGGAACAATCATGTTTGCCTGAAAAACTGGAGTTTGCGGTTCACGTTCCAGAAACCTAACTTTTCAGATCTAAAAGATGGGTTCTGGCCAGTGCAAGGAACAATAGCTAGTTTGCACTGGAGAGATTTACATTTGCTGTGTACCTGTATATACAAACGTATACTGTACTACTTGAGGAGACTGCTCTAATTCTCTAAATGAAAAAAAAAAGCAGGATATTGCTGTTATTGTTATCAAACACAAAAGAAATGCATGCAAGAACATCAAATATTCTAATTATATATTTATATTTATCATTTTTTCCTTGATGTGTTATCACTTATTAATGGTAGGTATTCCAATTAAGATGAAGAGTATAAGTACCACTAAGGTGGATAACTAGAGGAGAATGAAGATCCAAACGAAAGATGTATTTCTTTCTGATTGTTAAAAGGATCCCATTTTGGGGGCCATTCCTTGTTTCATACATTCCATGTAGGAAGATAATTCATTAGCCCTTTGCATCTCCTAATTTCAGATTTGGAGGGAAGAAGAAATAAACCCAAGAAGAGTCCCAGTGAAATTAATTATTTCCTAGAACAACTAGAAATAGGCCCAGGAGTAAGAAAGTGGTCTCTCACCAAAGGGTGAAGCCACATCTAAGCCACATTAGTAATAATAATAATAATTGTGGTATGTTAAGCACTTACTATGTGCCAAGGACTGGGGTAAATTCAAGATAATCCAACTGGACACAGTCCCTGTTTCACGTGGGGCTCATAGTCTAAGGGGAAGGGAGGACAGGAATGTAATTATCATTTAATAAACTGAGGCACCGAAAAGTTAAGTGACTAACCCAAGGTCTCACAGCAGGCAAGTGGAAGAGCCAGGATTAGAACTCTGGTCCTCTAACTCCTAGGTCTATACATTCCAAGCACTTAGTGCAGTGCTCTACAAAGAGTTGGTCCTTGATAAATACCACGGAGGATATGATTGATTGATTTCCATGCTGTTCCTGGTTCCAGATAGTAAGAGGTGTTAAATGAAAATTCACAAGAAAAATGGGTACCATACTAGACATTTTTCTCTTTTCAGGATGAAGGAAGGCAGAGGAAACAACTCTAAATGCAAATTTAAAGCTGTTAGAAAAGCTAGCCTCACTGTTTTTCTGAAAGGTAAGTAGGGTTTTGCTGCTTTTTAATCTCACCTAAGAAACCACATCTGATCTTTCTTAGTTATGAAATTAATTTGTGACACTGAAACTCGTAAAAACCATCGGAAAATGTGAGAGAATTGTTTCTTATCATCATTCCCCAGAGCAATATTTTAGTATCTCATTTTCTAATATATAGACTTCCAGATTTCAGTCATTTTGTAATTGAATTTTTTCCTAACCTCACTTCCTGAAAAAGTACCCCATCCTCTTTTTCTTGATTACATCTTCCAACTTCTTATTTTAGCATTTCTCAGGTTAGATTACTTCACCCTGTTAACATATCTTTGTTAAAGGAGACAGTATGTATAAGTTCCATCATCATCATCATCGTAATTATCAGTAAACGTTTAATAAATGTGATTGATCATTGACTGATCAACAGTGTTTACTGAAACCTTAAGCAAGCATAACATGGCTACTTTGGGTCCAGAGGAAAGAGTCGAACTTTGCAAGTAATGGGATGTCCGTTGGGGTTATGTCTTCAGTGGGAAACTTTTCTGACCCAACAACCACCTAGGGCATTTTATGAGGTGGACAGGCCCAGCAGGAATCTGGAAAAACAGTTGAGTGAAGGGTGCAGTAATATTATATACTAATATTACTAATATAATAGTAATATTACTGGATGAGTATCAGCATTGCTGTCACCTCAGCGGTCAATGGGTCTTGTGTGAAAGAAAGTTGTTCAACCATTTTGAGATGTGCTGTTCTCTTACCCACTACTCTTTTGTGGCACTCCATGTCCCAGCTAAACACAACTAGCATAGGATGGATGAGTGGAATGACACCTTGCAAAACATTATGCCAATAATCATTTACTGCAACAGTTTCTCAGTCCTGAACCCTTGTCCAACTTTCTCTATAGCAGATGCTAGCATCGCCATCACCATCATCAACATCGTCTTCCTCATCACACTTTTTGAACCACTAACCTAGGTGCTGAAGGGACTAAGGGAGGTAAAGTCCCTGCCATTGAGGAGCTTACAATCTAATGGACATGCAGATATACCATTAAATCGATCAATCAGTGGTATTTATTTAGTGCTTACTCTGAACAAAATGCTTGGAAGAGTACAATAAATTTGGTAGACATGACTTGCTATCTAGTGGCGGAGACAGAAACAGAAATAACTGCAGATAAGGTACTTGTATAAGGATATGTACGTATGTGTTGTTGGGGTCGGGATGGAGCAAAGGTCAGAGTACTCAATGGGTTTGGATCCAAGAGCACATCAAACTGCTAATGAATAAGACTGGATAGCTATCCTTTATGTTAGAAACTAATTCTCAAGTTATTTTTGATGTTACTGATGGACAGATCTAGGAAATCCACTAGAAAATGATGGTACCATTACATTATATTCAGTCATGAGTGCTTGCTGTGTGCAAAGCACTGTACTAAGTGCTACGTACAGGATATTATCCACTCAAAATCAATTGAATCCATGACTTCAATATAATAATCGAATTAAGGAAAATAAAATTTGAGTGAATCCCTAACATAAATAGAAACAAGAGTACTGAAAACTTGGGATATCAGCACAGAAGTGAAAAACTTGGAAGAAACTTAACAAGACACCTCCGTAGCTAAGCACCAAGGAAGGGTACATGACCAAATCATCCAAGATAGACTGCTGTCAATCTTTAAAAATATATATAGGGATACAGGGATTTAGGGATTTCCCTAACTTTCCTGAGAAACTTGGTCCACTATTTTCTAAACTTCATAGACAGTAAACCTTCCCAAGCTACTAATCAAATCCCCCAGCTCTAATTAAATCTTTCCCACTTATTGAGAACCTGGAGTGCTAACAATTAGTCAACATCTACAAAAGTTATTATCCCTCCTTTGTTTTAGGTCAGGAATCGCCACCAAAATTAAACAAGTCTCTTGTATCCTGTATTTTGCACCCTGTTAATCTTCCTTTTTTTGGACCATATTTAATTTCTTCTAGTCCTCTTGAAAAGCCTTGAGCAAATAGTACACAGTACTATACCAAGTATTGACCAAGTACCAAGTAATGATGCAACATTACTTCACAGCTCTACCAAACATGTCAAATGCAGCTTCATATTACATTAAACTATTAAATAATAATAATAGTAGTATTTGTTAAGTGCTTAGTAGGTGTCAGACACTGTACTAGGTGCCAGGTTAGATGCTCAGTAATCAGTTTGGACCCAATTCAGTGCTGACATTTTGCTTTTTGCCAACCGGCTTTCTAAGTCTTCTACCTAGTTGGCCTCTCCCAAGCTACTTCTCCTCCAAGTGGACTTCCTATTGTTTGTCTCTATTGAGTTTCATCCTTTGGCTGATGAATCTTCCTCCTGGTTTATTAATTTTCTGATTTTCCAAGGTCACTTTGACACATCTATATCCAATATGATGACATTCAAAATATTTGATACGCCGTCTCTCAATTTTTAATTATACTCTCCCAAGTGCTTAGAATAGAGTTCTGATCACAGTAAGTGCTCAATAAATGTCATTTATTTATTGACTGATTGTCATCTATACATTGATAAAGATATTAAGCAACTGTTAGTACTAGCTCCCAATGACAATCTTTGTTGCATTCCACTTAATATATCCTGCTACAATGAACCCAAGTCATTTGTGACAACTGAGTGCAATTCTAAAACCAGTGGTTCACCCAGCCAACAGAAGCAATTTCAAGGCATAACATTTTGACTGTCTATGAGAATGTCTGATAGATGGAATTAATGCCCTTACTGAAATTTTGAGATATTAAATTCTATTATTTTTCCATTTTAAATTTGTTTGACATGTTTTGCTCTTCACAAAACCGTGCTGTTTGCTTTGCTCTATTATGCATTTCTAGGAGTTAATGATTCGATAACTGTATTTGTTAAGTGCTTACTATGCGTCAAGCAATGATCTAAGATCTGGGGTAGATACAAGCTAATCAGGTTGGACACAGTCCCTGCCCCAAATAGGGCTCACCATCTTAATCCCCATTTTACAGATGAGAGAACTGAGGCACACAGAAGTAAAGTGACTTGCCCAAGGTCACCCAGTAGACAAGTGTTGGAGCCAGGATTAGAATCTGGGTCTTTGTGATTTACAGGCCCAAGCTCTATCCAGTAGGCCATGCTCCTTCTCACTAATATCTCCCTAGTAATTTGACCAGTCTTTGAGTACAGAATTGCCCCCCTTCCTCCCCCTTTTCAAAAATGGATACAACATTTGCTCCTTTTCAAATTTTCGGAGACTTCTCATATCATCCACCAGTTCTCAAAATTAATGGTTAACAGATGGTTTTCCTCCTAAGCCTGGATAAAGAACTTTACGCTCCTATGCAGTGGCAAACAGCGGTATTCCTCTGAAATGTCAATGTTTCACTGGAGAATTAGCGCTCTAAAGGCAAAATTTGAGACAATAGTTCTATCTCTCATGCCAAGTCAGACAGGAAGCTCTTATGTGCAGATCACTTGAAGAAAGTACATTGTTTATACCCATGTATACATATATGTGCACATATGTATACATGGGTATATACACTGTATGCTTATATAGCAGAAATTTCTCTTTGAAACACTTTTTTTTTCTCTGAGGTTTTACTTGGAAAAACTTCTGATTTCTGTTTTTTGTTTTTTTCCTCTCCCTGAAGAAAAGTGGTTAGGCTTAAATGAAAGTAAGGGCCCCCCTATTTCTTGCAACTGAATCCCCACAGTGTGCAAAAACACAATGAGATAGTGGTAATAAAGTGTGACTGTGAGTTCTCAGACAGTCTACAGAGGCGTATTCTCACCAGCTTTTCTAGAAAATCTCTTCTTAAAAGTGTCTAAGTAAACAGAAAAGTATTTTTTGTCCTTTTTTGTTAATATTGGCGGTTACATGACGGTTATGTGGTTATGCATCGTATCTTAGGTCCCTTTTTGAAATCTTGATCAAACTCATCCCCTCCAGCAAAATAGTTTCACCAAGAAATGCAGTTTGGAGGCCTACTTCCCAGTTCCCTTTTTATCCCGATTATGCATGAAGAGTCAGTCTCTCTGGCCAAATTCTAGTGTTTATAATAATGTTATGTTTTACAATATGGGTGATGAATATCTTTTGAAATCAAATAACCCCATATCCTCCAATGCAGAACCCAGTGCCGGAGCAGAAATGCCAAGATCCTTCGTCTTCCAGAATTTTCTGGTAGAGGCACATAAGCTGTGACCCTGTGCTTTTCCTCTGAGATCCACGAGCGAAACATGTTCCTTCTGTGGCTCCAAATATGTAACACTTCAAGTTCTACTCTATTACCGTCTCATGGATTTTTGTATTTTTTTCTTTTTCTTTTCCTGTTCAAGTCATGTTACACGTCACAGTGCTACTCATGCGGTTCCCCAAAACTGCCCAACCCCTATGAACTCCTGAGCCTCCCCTCTTTATTCTGTGCCTCCCTGCCTTCCATCGTTTGGTATTCCGGAAAAACTGCTGCTATTACTCCACTCTACCTACTGGTCTCCGGGCTGATGTGCTTCTCTTTAACTTTATTTGTGTGTTCCATTAAACCTCAAGGCTCTTCTTGAAATTCCTCACCACCTTGGCAGTCTGAATCTATTTCTCAAGTGCTTTTGCTGCCTTGTATCCCCCTCAGATTATTGAACTATTGGCCCTCTAAGTTAGGGAGTGTTTTCTGCAAGATTATACCATCTTTGTGAAAGTGCATGATTTTTTCTGTCCATTAATGCCTATTATGTGTGTATGTACGCATTTGTTTCCAAAATTTTATTTTGAATTCAGGGGCAAGTTCATTCATTCATTCATTCAATCGTATTTATTGAGCGCTTAACTGCGTGCAGAGCACTGTACTAAGCGCTTGGGAAGTACAAGTTGGCAACATAATGCAAGTGAAGCATTGTTTCCTAAAGTCAAAGGAGAAAAGGGGGATTGAAAGAGAGGAGTAGCTAGAAAGAGTCTTGAAAGTTCCTGTGCTAAGTTCTAAGCTCCTTGAGGGTAGGGTATACTATTATATATATTATACTCTCCCAAGTGTGCAAACCATGATGTTAATGTTAAGAGCTCACTCTGTGTCAAACACTACACTGGAGTACATACAAGATAATCAGTTCCCATGTGGGGCTCACAGTCTGAGTAGGAGGGAGAACACGTATGAAACCCCCATTTTGTAGATGAGGGAACTGCAGCACAGAGAAGTTAAGTGACTTGCCCAGATCACACAGCAGACAAGTGGTGGAGCCAGATATTACTTTCTGACTCCTAAGCCCAGGGCTCTTAAGGAGACAGAACACAATAATAATAATAATGGCATTTGTTAAGCACTTACTATATGCTGAGCACTGTTCTAAGCACTGGAGTAGATACATGGTAATTAGGTTGTCCCATGTGGGGCTCAAAGTCTTAATTCTCAGGTAACGGAGGCGCAGAGAAGTGAAGTGACTTGCCCTAAGTCACACAGCTGATCAGTGGCGGAGCTGGGATTACAACCCATGACCTCGGACTCCAAAGCCTGTGCTCTTTTCACTAAGTCACACTGCTTCTCTGTGCAAGCTGCCACTCAACACCTGGGCGAAAGCAGTGATTCTGATCCTAGATAAACCAAACGTTCCTGGACTGGATCGTTATCAGGTGGAAGTGGCAGAGAAGCAGTGGCAGAGAAAGCTGCCCCTCTTCTGATTATCACTGCCTCCTCTTTATCACTCCTTTACATTCTCCCCTTCCTATCTTTCCCTAACATCATTCCACACATCCCTATCCCTCTTGTCCTCTCTACTGCTCTCCACTTTCCCCTTCACTTTTTTTTACCTTGCCACCTTTTCCTTCTCTCCTTTGCCCAAATTCTCCTCCTCCCTCACCTCTCATCCACCTTCTTATTTCTAACCCCATTCCCTTTACCTGGACCTGTTCTGCTCTTGCTTAGGCCAAGTAGGTTTCCAGTCTCCTTAAAAAAAGTCCAAAGTTGAATCACTCTCACTGCAAGCTTCCTTGTCTCTTCTGGGATCTCACAGGATACAGGATTTTGATACTTATTTGTTCTGGCACTGCAGTCAGCTGAGCAAGAGTTGTGGGTCTGGGGAATGGAACGGAAAGGAAATAGGGGTCCCTCATGGTCTGCATGGCAGAGAAACGATGAAGTTGGCATGGAATTTGATACTCCATTATCTGACTCCTTAATTCAACATCTTTTAAAATAAATTTTCGGTGGAGGAAATAACTTAGGTCAGCTCTCATAACTGAAATATATATATTTTTTATAAGGAACTTGAAGATGCTGTATAGAGTTGCAAAGAAAAGCAGCATAAGAAGCAGTGTGGCCTAGTGGAAAGATAATGTGCTGGGAAGCAGCGTGGCTTAGTGGAAAGAGCATGGGCTTGGGAGTCAGAGGTCCTGGGTTCTAATCCCAGCTCCGCCACTCATCAGCTGTGTGACTTTGGGCAAGCCACTTAACTTCTCTGTGCCTCAGTTACTTCTTCTGTAAAATGGGGATTAAGACTATGAGCCCCATATGGGACAACCTAATTACATTGTATCTACCCCAGCACTTAGAACAGTGCTTGACACATAGTAAGCACTTAACAAATACCATTATTATTATTATTATTATTATTATTATTCAGAGGATCTGGGCTCTAATCCCATCTCTACCACATGTCTGCTGTGTGACCTTGGGCAAGTCACTTAACTTCTTTATTCCACAGTTTCTGCATCTGTGAAATGGGGATTAAGACTGTACGTCCCATATGTGATATGGCCTGTGTCCAACCTCATTAGGTTGTATCTACTCCAGTCCTTAGCTCAGTGCCTGTCACATAGTAAGCACTTAAAAAAATACCAATTAAAAAATCCCAAAAACTCTTGGGCACACAAATTTCAGACTATGTAAACTTACTTTTCTGAAGTGTCAAATCCCCTTTTAGAATCCAACCCAAGTTTTCTGGGAAAAAATATGTTGCTAGCATTTAAATTGATTACTGTTTCACCTTGAAGAAATGTGAAGTTTCATAATGGGAGGTACATACGAATCTACATCAGGGAAGGTCAATCAATTTAAGATGCATATGCAGTAAGTGGAGAAATATTGAAGCTAAAGAAATCTAAAACTCTGCACCACTAAACCAAGTTCTTCTGTATTGCACCAAAGAAGCTAAATGGGCCTCATATACACCATCCCAGCATCTCAGAAAGATGAAGTAGCCCAATAACAGACAAGGAAAGAATTATGACTGAATGAATGAATCGATCATACTTATTGAGTGCTTACTGTGTGCAGAGCACTGAACTGCTTGGGAGAGTAGACTATAACAGAGTTGGAATAGATGTTCCCTATGCATAAGGAGCTAATAGTCTAGAGAGCAGAAATCCAACAACATTTCCTGAACATAACTTTTCCTGTCAAAGAAAAGGCTCTATAACGTATCGAGAGGTCTTCCCAGTGTGTGGAAACATTGTACTCGCCTCAATCTTTGAGGAAGAACCCACTGAGAGGCACATGCAAAGAGGGGTGCAGTATTTAAACATTATACAAACACACTGATTCTCAGAATTGTTAGGTGAGTTCCTCTTGGGTAGTCATGGTGACTGCATTTATTCCATTTATTTATTAAGTGCTTACTCTGCTCTGTTCTAAGTGCTGGGGTAGAGGTTGGACACAGTCCTTGTCTCACTTCGGATTGCGGGAAGGCACCAGGTCTTCCACCCTCCTCGGAGGCCTGGACTGACTCTTTTTAAGACCCCTGGAGCCCAATCCCCATCTGTTCCCCATGAACCTCCTCCCCTACTCGTCTCCAGTGACCAAGGGTCTGAGCTGGAGGAAACCATAGGCGAGTTGGGGGTGGGCAGCAGCATTGAAAATTATGATTTTACCTCAGAAAGAGTTTTGGAGCTGGTGGAAAGGAACTATCTTCCCACCTCAACTATTCCAAAACCCTGTTAAATCCCCAGATACCTAATTTGAATCCCAAACGATCACCTCCACCACAACTGATTCCTATAAGATGTCCCCAATCCACCGTGTTGTCTGCTTTCAGACTACCTTCCCACTCCTCAGATGAAGGCCCGACATGGTGGATAGTGGGAACAGATTGGGGGCAGATGGGATGGGTTGTTGGGTCAGAGGAGGAGGGTTCGCAAGACAAAATGAGGCCCGGATACGTTGGGGGATAAATGGGGCTTGGCGATTGAAGATTGAGAGGGATGGACAGGGGCCAAGGGCAGGAGGTTGCAGTGGGGGTGGTCAGAGGAAATAACTGTCAACGATAGAATTGGACATTTCCCCACTGTGACAGCAGATGGGCTAACTCAATGACTGAGATTAATGACCTTAATATGAGTTGCACCTCCACTGGGAAAGTTAAAAATTTCATTATTTTACCAAAGAACTTCTGAGGAAAAAGTTCTAACCAAATAACTCAAAATTAGCTATGCCATTATTTGAATTTTGCTTTCCTTCCTTCACTTTCAGTTTGATTTCATTTTTCCCCAGAAGGTGCCAATGGTGCTATTTTCAATTATTTTCTGGCCCCAAATAATTACCAAGATGTATACCCTTACCCAATGGTCAGCAAACATGAGGTAAATTAAACTCAATACCTGTAAAAAAAATCTTCACTTGACTAGGCACCACAAAGTGATGCTAATCGTTAAAACCTGAAATTTTGAAATAATAGTTCATATACAATATGAATGCAGCATTTCCAATATATACCCACAAAGTAGAAAGCTTCTGCTAAATAGTAGGCTAATACAGAATTTATGAGAGAATTTACTTTCATTGCCCCCTCCCACAAAGTCATCCACTTTTCCTGGAGTGTACTTTTTTATGGTATTTGTTAAGCGCTTACTATATCATCAATCATATTTATTGAGCGCTTACTGTGTGCAGAGCACTGTACTAAGCGCTTGGGAAGTACAAGTTGGCAACATATAGAGACAGTCCCTACCCAACAGTGGGCTCACAGTCTAAAATGCCAGCACTGTAATAATCATGATGGTATTTGTTAAACACTTACCACGTGCGAAGCACTGTTCTAAGTGCTGGGGGGATACAGGGTAATCGGGTTGTCCCACGTGTAGCTCACAGTCTTAATCCCCATTTTACAGATGAGGTAACTGAGGCAGAGAAGTTAAGTTGCTTGCCCAAGATCATAGAGCTGACAAGTGGCGGAGCCGGGATTCGAACCCATAACCTCTGACTCCCAAGCCCGTGCTCTTTCCACTGAGCCACACTGCTTCTGTACTAAGCTCAGGGTAGAAACAGGCTAATCAAACTGGACTCGGTAGTCCCTGTCCCAAATGGGACTCCCAGTCTTAATCCCCATTTTACAGATGAGGTAACTGAAGCACAGAGAAAAAGTTAAGTGACTTATCCAAGGTCACACAGCAGACAAGTGGTGGAGCTGGAATGAAAATACTGGCCCTTCGGACACTCAGGCCTGTGCTCTATCTACTAGGCCATGCTGTGTAAGTCGTTATGCAGACATTCAGCTAGACAATGCAGAAACAATTAGGAACAGCACACTCTGTATGATACAAAGAGAACTAGGGAGGAGCTCTATTGCCAACCCTGCTTTTCCTGCATGAAAATGAAAAGCAGTTCAAACCAGTTGACCACAGAACTGTTTAGCCAGCATTCAGCTCATAAAATACCTCTCGCTTTCCGGCAGTTTCAAATTAAACAGTGCATTTCAATTCACGGGACAACATGGAACACTGAATTGTGAACCTGCAGCACTGCGTAGTGGATAGAGCAAGGGCTTGGGAGTCAGAAGGTCATGGGTTCTAATCCTGCCTCCGCCACTTGCCTGCTGTGTGACCTTGGGCAAGTCGCTTCATTTCTCTGTGCCTCATATGTAAAATGGGGGATTGAGACTGTGAGCCCCACGTGGGACAAAGACTACATCCAACCCAATTTGCTTATATTCACCCCAGCGCCTAGAACAGTTCCTGGCACCTAGTAAACATGGCGCAGTTATCATTGTTAACCTGGAATAGGTTTTCCAGCCTCAGGGTCAGACTTTGGAATGAAGATGGGATTTCATTAATTTTCATACTACGCATCTTCCTTCTCCAATAGCATTTATGGACTGTCCACTGAGTGCGGAACATTGTAGCAAGTGCTTGGGAAAGTATAATAGAATGCGGTAGACATTATTCTTGCCCTCAAGCAGCTTACAAACGAATGAGGAAAACAGACATTAAAATAAATTACAGATATGAGCAATTGAGAGAGAATAAAGTAATAATAATAATAATAATTATGGTACTTGTTAAGCGCTTACTATGTGCCAAGCACTGTTCTAAGCACTGCGGTAAATACAAGTTAATCAGGTTGGAAACAGACCCTGTCCCATATGAGGGCTCACACTCTTAATCTCCATTTTATAGATGAGGGAACTGAGGCACAGGGAAGTTAGTGACTTGTCCAAGGTCACGCAGCAGACAAGCGGCAGAGCCGGGAATAGAACCCAGGTCCTCCTGACTCTTAGGCCGGTGCTCTATCCACTAAGCCACACTGATTAGAGAATAAAGACAGAGCAGAACATTGCAGCAGGTAAAGGTCCACTGGTATTAAAGTTGGTCTCTCAGATCAATACACATCTAGTCTCGTAAAGGATGAGTAGCAGTGGTGTTCGTTTGGTTTTATGGCCTTAAAGCCAAACCTTCTGGCCAAGATTGCCTTGTTGTTGTTTCTTATGCTGTCTAGTCGTGCCTGATCCATAGCGACGCCATGGACACATCTCTCCCCAGATGCCCCACCTCCATCTGTAATAATAATAATAATAATGGCATTTATTAAGCGCTTACCATGTGCAAAGCACTGTTCTAAGTGCTGGAGGGGATACAAGGTACAGATGAGGTAACTGAGGCACAGAGAAGTGGCTTGCCCATTGTCACACAGTTGACAAGTGGTGGAGGCAGGATTAGAACCCATGACCTCTGACTCCCAAGCCTGTACTCTTTCCACTGATCCATGCTTCTTCAACCCCATGTTTTGTCAATCTGGCAATCAACAGTTGTAGTGTTATTTTTCCACTCCCATTATTGGTAAATAATTTGTGTCCATCTCCCCAAGAATGACTGCTGGTAGGACTCAAGATTTACAGAAAGCCCTCTGCTCACCCAGTTCATATATTTTTGTTGAAATAAAAAGAAACAATAATAGCCATTAATATAAGAAAAAACAACTAGTGTCTATTTACCTTCAGGGAATGACCAGTATTTGAATTTCTGCTCACTCCTGGTGACGTTCACAGTCTATGTTTAGAAACCGATCATAAGATAACTGGCCACATGTTAATCACAATTCAAGTAGCAGATGTAATTTAAAAGTATTTTAAGAACACACACAATAAAAGGTGTGTGTGTGCTTGTGTGCGTGCGTGCTGGGTGGGCAGGGGGTTGGAGAACCTATAGGGTTTGGAGAATAAAATAAATAAATAAAACTATTAAGCACAAAGGTGTCTTGTACTGAACAGGGGATATACCAGCAGAAAACTAGACTGTTTTGTAGCAACTAGAGCTCCTTGAAGGCAGGGATCATGTTTACAACTTTTTAGTGCATTCTCCCAAGTGTTTAAGTACAGTGCTTTGCATAAAATAGGTATTCAGTACAAATTAAGGAATAAAGTAGGTAATAATAATAATAATAATAATAATGGCATTTGTTAAGCGCTTACTATGTGCAAAGCACTGTTCCAAGCGCTGGATGATTAGGTAGCAGATGATTAATTACTTGATTTGCATTGTTTAAATTCTTCAAATAAATAGAAAAATCACATTAAACTTTCCACCATTTTCCCACTACGAAATCCAGGAATGAGCAGAGCATGAATTCATGCAGAGGCTTAACCCCGAACCTAGTTACAAAATATACCTACCTAATGCTAAGATTGCTTGTTATTTAAAGTAACCATTTCCATTTACAACATAAAATGAACCTTGTTGATTTTCTGTTCCTCCCTGTCCAACACATAGAACAGTGCTTGGCACATAGTAAGCGCTTATTATTATTATCATTATTAATCATTATTATTATTAATCATCATTACTATTACATAATCAGTAGAGAGAGACCATTCTCACTAAATAGACATATCAGGAAATCATAATTTGTACTTGGACATCTTTTTTCTCTCTTTTTTTTTTGATGGACAAGTAACGGTGTTGTAACTTGATTTAGACTTATCTACACTGAATCGTGTCTGAACCTCACATTTTTCTGGGCTAATAAAAATGTCCTCCATAGACCGTGTGACAATTGGACTGTGTCCAACCTGAATAATTTGTAAATACCTCAACGCTTAGAGCAATGCTTGGCACATAGTAAGTGCTTCACAAGTACCATAATTATTATTTCTTTAGGAAACACTCCTTCTGCCATTTGGATTTTCCAGGCTCTGAATTTGCGGCTGGCCCACAAAGCCAAGCACAATTCCCGGCCAGATATCCCCATTGCCTTTTGGTGCTCAGTACAGCAGGACGAAGTTGCAAGGGTGATGTGGTTAAACTCTGGAATGAAGATTTACCCCAGATTCTGAAAAGCAAGAAGTCAGATAACAAGAGCTCTCAGTAGTTTTGTATTTATCATTTCAGATCAATGTCTTTTGTGTGTGGGCAGGGAACGTTTCCACCAACTCTGTTGTACTCTCCCAAGGGCTTAGTACAGTGCTCTTCATATAGTAAATGCCCAATAAATATGATTGATTGGTGAAAAGCACATGTATAGCTGAGGAGCTGGCGAATTGAGTACCTTGGGGATTGTATCTCATTCATTCAATCGTCAATAATATGTAATGAAAACAGAACGGAAAATGGATAAAATCAGAACTTATATATGTGTTAAAATTGTATGTCTTTGCTGAAAATACTATTGAATGAATGAATGAATGTTTCATGCCAATGGAATTGGAGACAAATTTTGTACTTGGCTCTTTTTCACTCTGTTTCCCCAAAATGCTGCTATCCTCTCCAGGATTACCCTTTTCCCTTTGATATTTTGTCACTTTCAGTGCTCACTTCTAGGAATCCCAGAAGGTACTGGGATCATTGCCTGTTATATTGCACTCTCCCAAGTGCTTAGTACAGTGCTTTGCACACAATAAGCACTCAATAAATACGATTAAATGAATCATTTGAAACCTGCACACAGGGAATGACTTGCCTCTTTTTCCCAGGCCAAACCCCATGCATTCCTCCACTGACTTTTAAATGCTTTGCTACCATTCAGCCAATGTTCTCCAGAGATCAAAGCAGAAAGGAAAAGTTGTTTACCCTGAAAGTGGTGTTTGAAACCTCAGACTCACAAGAATATGCCTCTACTAATTTCAAGTGGAGATGGATATTCTCCTACTCCCTAAAGACCTGAGCTGTTAGTAGGCTATTGTTAAAGCACAGGCCTTCCTTAATACCACATCCTGTAGCTCTGGTCAAGGGAAAAAAGGCAGCTGCTCTAAGAAGGACCTTTAACTTTTATGCACCGCTTCTGACACACAGGAAAAATAAACGAATGGTGCTGTCCTGAGGGATTGCTGCAGAAAAAAAAAAGCTTACTGGTAATTGATATTTGAAATTATCTCCCGGTTTAAGAAATTAAACTGTCCATAGACGAGTTGCCAAGGATAGCAGTTCTGCTAACACTAGAGAACAGCAGTGCAAGAAAAAATCCTGATTAAATTAAGATATGACAGATTTTGAAATACAGCTAAACTATGCAAATATACACCTTTTTTGGCTACATCTGATTTATTAAATAAAATTCATAATAACTAATAACTTTGTGTGCCCAGGGCTAAAGAAAATGACTATTTTTTTAAACAGT
This sequence comes from Tachyglossus aculeatus, assembly GCF_015852505.1. Taxonomy (NCBI): domain Eukaryota; kingdom Metazoa; phylum Chordata; class Mammalia; order Monotremata; family Tachyglossidae; genus Tachyglossus; species Tachyglossus aculeatus. The sequence continues at coordinate 27,088,227 of NC_052079.1, read as the reverse complement.
ATTTAAGCACTTACTACGTACCAGGCACTTTACTAAGTACTGGGGAAGACAGACTTAGTCAATCTGGACACAGTCCATATCCCACATGGGGCTCACAGTCTCAATCACCATTTAAACAGATTAAGTAACTGAGTCACAGAGAAGTTAAGTGATTAGCCCAAGCTCACACAGCAGGCACAACACACATATCCTTATGTCATATTGATAGTTTTTATCTCTAGACGTCTAACGAAATACTAGCTACATTAAAACTGATAAATAATATTATTTCTATCATCGTTTAAAGAACAACTATAATAACTCTGGTATTGGTTAGGAACTATGTGCCAAGTTCTATCCATCAGTGGTATTTATTGAGCACTTACTGGGTGAAGAACATTCTACTAGGCTCTTGGGAGAGTACAATACAATAGAGTTGGTAAAGATGATTAGTGCCCTCAGGGAAGTGACTGCTAAGTGCTTGGGTCGATACAAAATGAGCAAACTAATAGTTTGGATGCAGATGTGTAATGGATTTCTTGAGCAAAATAACAGTTGTAATAGTTCCTGTTACTCCTCTAGGGAAAACCAAATAAAAGGCCCACATGTAAACATTTATAAAGATTTAAGCTCCTTGAACTCTGCCATTTCTAATTTATTCTTTCTCATAACACCACTGAACCTAGAGTTAATGTCCATTAACTAAGTTGCCTGCCAGCTCTACTTTTGGAAACTTTACTGTATTTTTTGTGCTTTATAAAAATTCATGCAATATGAAAGCATGTGACAAACTTCTCATTATAGTAAATATGTTTAGAATGGCCCTTCTGTTAATTTTCTAATACATGGGGGGAGTGTGTACTACTGCGTTTCAAAAGGTGAAATGCTTCAAGTTTAAATGCTCAAAAAGTGCTCTTATAAGGTTAGTGTTTCCATCTGAAATCTTCAAAAGGTAAGAAGAGCTTCATCTGGAGAAACCCATTAATTTAATGGAGTTTTAATAAATACCTTAAACCAGGCTTTTAATCTGTTGCTTCCTTGTTCTCAGATATGATCAAATTTATATCAGCTGAAAAAAGGGATGCAAAAAAATGTACATTCTAACTCTATTGGCACCAAAGTACCTCTTCATAGTACAGTGCTCTGCGCACTGTAAGAGCTCAATAATAATAATAATGATGATGATGGCAATAATGATAATAATGATAATTGTAGTATTCATTTACTGCTTACTGTGTGCCAGGCACTATACTAAGTGCTGGGGTAGATAAAAGCAAATAGGGTTGGAAACAGTCTCTGTCCCCACCGTCTTAATCCCCATTTGAAGAGATGAGATAACTGAGGCACAGAGAAGTTAAGTGACTTAACCGAGGTCACACAGCAGGCAAATTGCAGAGCTGCTATTAGAACCCAGGTCCTTCTGACTCCTAGTCCCATGCTCAATTCATTAAGCCATGCTGTTCCTCATAAATACCACTGATTGATTGATTAATAGATGCAAAGATGAAATTATGCCATTCATGATTAAATAATTACGATTCAGGATTTTAATTAACCGAGGCTTCTGTGATTTCCCATCCCCAGAGGTCAACTCTGGCTGTGCCATTTCCTGGGATTCAGGTGACATCCCAGCTAAACTGTCCATGCTTCCCATGGCTCCACCTCTTCCAGGGACCTGAATACATTTATTTCCCTTTATATGGAGTTATGGTCTGGGAAACTAAACAGCCAAATGCATGTATGCTAATCCTTCAATTTGTGCAAAGAATAGAATATATTTTCCCAAATTTACTGGAAAAAGCAAGGTAAACCTCGAAGGTCTTTCAATAGGATACACTTATAATAATAATAATGGTATTTGTTCATTCATTCATTCATTCAATCATATTTATTGAGTGCTTACTGTGGGCAGAGCACTGTACTAAGCGCTTGGGAAGTACAAGTCAGCAACCTATAGAGATGGTCCCTACCCAACAACGGGCTCACAGTCTAGAAGGGGGAGACAGACAACAAAACAAAACATGTAGACAGGTGTCAAAATCATCAGAACAAGTAGAATTAAAGCTATATGCACATCATTAACAAAATAAATAGAATAGTAAGTATGCACAAGTAAAATAGTGTAATAAATCTGTACATTTATATACAAGTGCTGTGGGGAGGGGAAGAGGAGAGGAAAAAAGGGGTTCAGTCTGTTAAGCGCTTACTACGTGTCAAGCACTGTTCTAAGTGCTGGAGGGGATGCAAAGTAATCTGGTTGTCCCATGCAGGGCTCACAATCTTAATCCCCATTTTACAGATGAGGTAACTGAGGCACAGAGAAGTTGAGTGACTTGCCCAAAGTCACATAGCTGACAAGTGGCGGAGCCGGAACTAGAACCCATGACCTCTGACTCCCAAGCCCATGCTTTTTCCAGTAAGCCATGCTGCTTTCCTTCCTTCATCATCAATCGTACTTATTGAGCGCTTATTATGTGCAGAGCACTGTACTAAGCGCTTGGGAAGTACAAATTGGCAACATATAGAGACAGTCCCTATAGTCCCTATAGAGACAGTCCCTGTAGAGACAGTTCCTTCTTTTATTCATTCATTCAATCATATTTATTGAGTGTTTATTGTATGCAAAGCACTGCACCAAGCATTTGGGAGAGTACAATTTAGCAACAAACAGACACTTTCCCTGCCCACAGTGAGTTTAGAGTATAGAGGGGGAGACAGACATTAATATAAATAAATTACAGATACATACGGAAGTACATGAAATGGGTGTGAACTGCCTAAGATATGTCTGATTAGATTATGGCCACCCCAGGTACTCTATCTGATCTTCCTCCACTCAGCAGAAGGGGTTAATTCACAGCACGCTTATGCACCATATCTTCGGATTGGTGCCTACGGACACGAGCCACTCTTTTATATTGGTTCCCGCTGACCCAACCTGAAACTTTATGAAAGACAGAGCAATGGAAAGAACTTTTTTGAAAAATCAAAATCATTATTCTTCCCCATCCCCAGCTCCATTGTCCCTGCTGAAAGAGGGATTTCAGGCAGACAGGGCTGCCATGTCTCAGAGGATGGTTCAGGGTGCGGGGCACTGAAGCTTTATTTAAAGTCTCCCCATTACTAGGGATAAGTGAGAACATAGACACAGAGGCCGAGAGATGGAGAGGATGTTTCCAAAAAATCAGAATCAGTATCCTTCCCCCAGTTTGGAGCTGGGGTAGCCACTTCTCCTTGACCACAGCCACTCTTACTCCTTGGGTGCAGAGCAGTAAAGGGGGATACAGAGAAGTTGGGGGGCACAAGGGTTAGAGTCAATCAATCCATGGTAGAAGGCAGGCTCCCCAGTGCCGGGGATTTATTTATTTATTCTATTTTTAAGTAAAAAGAATGCTTAACACTGCCTCTTCTGATGAGTCATACGTACAGACCAGGGAGCCCCAATGCCAGGGCATTTATTTCTATTTATTTTTTAAATAAAAGAATGCTTGCCTCTGCTCCCCTGGCTAGAAGTACACAGAGGCAAGGATTTAGGACATTACTAATGGCTGCTCTCTGGTTCCCTCACCTTCCCTTCTGCAGCCCCAAGAGAGGCCAGGAGTCTCCTCCCAGCTGCCATGGGGGTCAATTCCATGTTCACCCACACATGTTTCAGTTTCCTCTGAAACTGCTGCCTCAATCATCCTGGGTTGCTTCCACCCCAGTTTCACGGAAAGTCCCGCTCCCCTTCCCTGACCCTTCCCCCTGCTATTCAGCTTGGATGATGTAGTAATTCAAACTATGCACTGAGACACTTTTCCCTGCAGTCATTTAAGAATGCTGTTTTACATAGCATCATCAAGGATTTTGCCTGAATAATATGTCATAGCAAAAACTGTTCCTCTCATGAAATGTCTCCATAGTAGCAAACTACAGCCAACCCTTTATCCTCTATACTGTAAGCTTGTTTTGGATAATAATAATAATAATGGCATTTATTAAGCGCTTACTATGTGCAAAGCACTGTTCTAAGCACTGGGGAGGTTACAAGGTGATCAGGTTGGCCCACGGGGGGCTCACAGTCTTAACCCCCCGTTTTACAGATGAGGTGACTGAGGCAAAGAGAAGTTAAGTGACTTGCCCAAAGTCACACAGCTGGCAATTGGCGGAGCTGGGATTTGAACCCATGAACTCTGACTCCAAAGCCCGTGCTCTTTCCACTGAGCACGCTTGTGTCTATTATATTATTTTACAGTACTCTTCCAAGAGCTTAATACAGTGTTCTGCATGCTCAGCTCAGTAAATAAGATTGACTGACTTTATTCTGCTCAACTCACCTTAGGATATCTTCTACCGTTCAGATATTTGGTAATAATAGCAATAGTCTGTATTAAGTGCTTACGGTGTGTAGAGCACTAAACTTAGCTTTTAGAAAGACTATACCAATGGAAATTAGACACAGTCCCTGGACTTCAGGTCACACACAATCTAGAAATAAAAGGGAAGGAGGTAACTGGCAACAGACATTTAAGGAGAATAAAACAAACACTAAAACAATATAGAGACATGGACAAATACACACACACAAAAAAAAAATTAGTAAGGTGCTGTGGTTAGAGAATTTCAGTCCCTCACAGCTCAGAATCCAGTCATACCCACAGGCCCAGAAACCACCACTACTGCAGAGACCATGGCATTCCCGAGGTGGCTAAGTTGTTTCTAATTCAAAGGGAACCCAATTAATTTAATTGTTCATTTTCTTTAAACTACGTGGTTGAATGTCAGAGAAGCTTTAAAGCTGCGAATTTGGAATGAAAATGTCCATTTGAAAAATGGTAATTTTGTTTGTTTGTTTAGTAGAACACCTACCTGATCCTGGAATAGAAAGATTCCAGGTCAGAGGCCTAGGATGTTTCTAAAGTAAGTGGATCAGGAGTGTAAAGAAGCAGAGAAAATTGGAAGAAATGGAGATGTTTTGACATGTATGGTTTTTTGCAGTGTTTTAAGAGGGAAGAATGGATGGGAGGTTGTTGTGTTGACTTTTAAAAGAAATAGAATATAGATTTTTTTATGGCTATCGTTAGGCCTAATTTAAACAGAAACTCTCAAAGGGTCAAGTCGGGACATTCCTAAACATCTAGTAAATTATGGACAGTGTGGACAGTCTAACTAAAGAGTTTGGTTAACTTTAGTGGGATTAACTATGCTGGGCCTTGAAATATTCTTGAGATATGCTTCTGTAAAATTATGATACAATTATTTTAGATGCATCCTACCCCTCCAAACTGGAATTCTTCCATTTCAGGGCCAGATAGGTGTTCAACAAAAAAAGAAAATAATAATAATTACCATTTTTCAAATGGGCATTTTGGTTCCCAATTGGCAGCTTAAATTCTCTCTGACATTCATCCCCATGGTTCAGAGGAAATGAAAAATCAGATTAGTTGGGAACCCTTCAAATTAGAATCAACTCTACCACCTCAGGAAGGCTGGATACCATGCTGGAATAAATAATAATAATTATGGCATTTGTTGAAAGCTTACTATGTGCCAAGCACTGTACTAAGCACTGGAATGGATAGAAACAAATCGGGCTGGACACAGTCTCTGTCCCACATGGGGCTCGCAGTCTCAATCCCCATTCTACAGATGAGGTAACTGAGGCACAGGAAGTGAAGTGACTTTCCCAAGGTCACACAGCAGAAAAGTGGTGGAGCTGGGATTAAAACTCATGACCTTCTAATTCCCAGGCCCATGTTCTATCCATTACATCATTCATTCATTCATTCATTCAGTCGTATTTATTGAGCACTTACTGTGTGCAGAGCACTGAACTAAGCGCTTGGGAAGTACAAGTTGGCAACATTATAGAGATGGTCCCTACCCAACAGTGGGCTCACAGTCTAGAAGGGGGAGACAGACAACAAAACAAAACATATTAACAAAATAAAATAAATAGAATAAATATGTACAAATAAAATAAATAAATAGAGTAATAAATACATCATAAAAACATCATGGTCTACCTGGCCCAGCTTCCCTGGGCTCTTAAATTATTTTGTGCCAAACTTCAAGGTCTAGTGTAAATTAAAATAGAGGTCACCCAAAGAGGAAACAATCATGTTTTTTCATGCTTCTATGAAATCGCAGATTCCTTCCCCAAGTTCATGACTTTCCCCCAAGGCAGAAATGTGCCACTTCCTCTGCAGAGAGCTTCATTTACCAGCAGTAGTGGATATATCTTACCATGGGGAAAATTAGTGAATAGTCCCACAACTATCACATTTCACCTGTGGTCACACACACAGTTCTGCCCTGAGGAAAACAGAGGGACCAAAAAAAAAGAAGTGGTGGAATTTAAATGTTAGCCTAATTCTCTTGGCAATGATCCATATTTTTGTGAATTTACAAAATGTTTAAAAGATTATTTTGTTTGCCTCAAGTGAATCATCATTTTCCCTGGACGTCAAGACAGGGGTGCAGGATAATCACATCCCCTCTAAAAATATATTTTTTTAAATAGGGAAGAAATGATGAAACTGCCTTTTTAAAATCTAAACTAACATATTGAATCCTGTTTCTGTCCAATAAATATATTGTAACATATATTATTTATATGTGACCTTTATGGTACAAGCCTATCCTCCAATTCATTCTACTAAGGAGACCTGATTTATCTGATTTGAAAATCATTCATCATGATGATTTCTGTATTTCTTCATAATCTCAGCCAAGACTGCTGAGATTTAACTAGGTAACAGAAAAAAAAAAGAATATTTTATTGCCATAAGAGATGGTGTCTCTCTATTCAGAACTGCAAGGAAGCTGTATGGAAATTAGAACAGTGCATGGCACATAGTAAGCACTTAACAAATGCCATTATTATTATTATTATTATATCCGCATGGTATTTGCTCAACATAAAAATAGAATGCCATGTTTTCTGGAATATGAAAAGATTGACATTTTTCCAGTACTCACCTCTCCCTTCTTTAAACCCCACTATTAGGTTGCCTCCCTCCTAAATAGCCGTACTATTGGGGCAATGGGAGGGAGAGAGAGGACCCCATAAAAGCAACTAAAATAGGTTCCTGGAACCGTGAACTTAATTATAGGACATTTAATTCCCATTTTTAGATGAGGAAACTGAGGAACATATGAGTTAATGATTTGCCCCAAATCTCAGAGCAATCGGATTAGCCCAGAATAAAATCCAGGTCCTCTAACTCCCAGGCCTGTGCTCTACCGATTAGGCCATGCTGCTTACACAGCTTAAAACTGGGTTTTCTGATCATTTCCTACTTACTCTGGGAATTAAATGATCAAGTGCAGACTTCAAAATTCTGAGCTCCAAATACCCACTCAAGAGAAAACATTACTTTTTGAGTAATGGCCTAGTGGAAAGAACATAGGAGTTAGAAGACCTGGACTTTATTCTGGACTATTCCACTTTTCTGCTCTGAGATTTGGGGCAAAAAATAACTCAAATGTTCCTGTTTCTTCATCTAAAAATGGGGATTAAATGCCTACTCTCCCTCCTACTTAGACTGTGAACCCTATGTAGAACAGGGATCACAGAGAAGCAGCGTGGCTCCGTGGAAAGAACACGGGCTTGGGGTCAGAGGTCATGAGTTCAAATCCTGGCTCCGCCAACTGACAGCTGTGTGAATTTGGGCAAGTGGCTTAACTTCTCTGTGCCTCAATTACCTCATCTGTGAAATGGGGATTAAAACTGTGAAACCCCCCCACCCCCCGTGGGGTAACCTGATCACTTTGTAGTCTCCCAGCGCTTTGAACAGTGCTTTGCACATAGTAAGTGCTTAACAAATACCATTATTATTATTATGTTTGACTTTATTATCTTGTATCTGTCCCAAGGCTCAGTACAGTGCTCGGGACACAGTAAGCATTTAAAAAGTACCACAATTAATATCACTGATACCATTATTGTTCTCTATCTGAGCATATTTATTCATCACCTCCAACTGAAAAACATTTGCCCCATAACTTATAGGGAAGCCTCATTTTTTTTTCACTTTTTTAAAGAGATTTTGGGGAGGGTAGGCATGGGAGTTACAGTTTTCCCTGCCACCAAACATCCTCCTTTGTAATATAATGTAAAATACCACCAAATCCCAGAAGCTCCCCTTTGGAAGCTTCACCCAGTTGACCTGGATACTCAATAAGTTTTCCTGCTGCTAATTGGAGATAGGTCTTCCCTTCTGAAAATAATGTTTCCTAATTATTTTATTATGTAAGCATTCAACAGGAGGAGGCATCTGAAATTTTCTGGCAGTACACTGACTTCACCTAGGAGATACCAATACCAGGACTATTGTCAGGGTCTGCACTCTGAGTCTTTTGGATACACCAACCTGCATTCAGTTCCCTACACTGGCTTCAACTCTGTGCCGATGATTCCCACATCCACATCTCCACCCTGGACCTCTCTAATTCTCCACAGTCTCGCATTTCCTCCTCGCCTTCAGGACATCTCTATTTGGATGTCTCACTGACACCTCCAACTTAACATGTCCAAAACATGCCTTTTCTTCCCACCCATACCGTGCCCTCCTCTTGATTTTCCTATCACTATAGACGACACCACCATCCTCCAACTGTATCCAAAGCCCATAAACCTGGCATTAGGCTTGATTTAGCTCTCTAATTCTACCCACATATTCAATCTGTCGCCATAAACTGTCAGTTTGACCTTCACAAAATCACTCAAATTTTCTCTTTCCTCTCCTTGTACACTGCAATCATCTTAATCCAAGCATTCATCCTATCCCAACTACATTACTGTATGAGTCTCCTTGCTGATCTCTCTGCCTCCTGTCTCTCCTTAATCCAGTGCATACTTTACTCTGATGCCTCAATCATTCTTCCACAAAACCATTCAATCTATGTTTTCCCACTCCTTGAAAACCTCCAGTAGTTGTCCATAAACCTCCACATCAAGCAGAAATTCATTACAGAAGGCTTTAAGTCACTCAATCATCTTGCCTCCTACTAACTGACCTTGCTACTTTCCAACTACATCCCAATCTGCAAACTTCACTCCGCTAATGCCAGCCTACTAACTGTACCTTGATCTCCTCTATCACACCACTTACCTCCGGCCCTCATCCTGCCTCTGGGCTGGAAAGCCCTCCCTTTTCATATCTGACAGACAATCACTGTCCCAATCCTCAAAGCCTTACTGAAGGCACATCTTCAACAGGCTTTCGCTAACTGAGCCCTCCTTTCCTCTTCTCCCACTCCCTTCTGTGTCACCCTTGCACATGGATTTGCATCATTCATTCAATCGTATTTATTGAGTGCTTACTGTGTGCAGAGCACTGTACTAAGCACTTGGGAAATACAAGTTGGCAACATATAGAGACGGTCCCTACCCAACAGTGGGCTCACAGTCTAGAATCCTTTATTCACCCCTCCTTCACCTCCACGGTACTTCTGTACATATCTGTAATGTATTTATTTATATTAATGTCTTTCTCCCCCTCTAAGCTGTAAGCACATGTTGGACACGGAACGTGTCTACCGACTCTGTTATATTGTATTCCCCTAAATATTTGTACAGTGCTCTGCACTTAGTAAGTGCTCAACAAATATGATTGATTGCTTTAATAACTGACAAGCTGAGAAAGAAATTATAATGATAATAATTATGGTATTTGCTAAGCGATTACTATGTGCCAGGCAGTGGTTTAAATGCTGGGTTGGGTACAAGCAAGTTGGGGTGGACTCAGTCCCTGTCCCAGGTGGGGCTCACAGTCTCAATCCCCATTTTACAGATGAGGTCACTGAGGCCCAGAGAAGTGAAGTGAATTACCCAAGGTCACACAGCAGACAGGTGGAGGAGCCCGAATTAGAACCCATGACCTTCTGACTCCGAGGCTTAGTCCCTATCCAATATGTCATGCTGCTTCTCCATCCGCAGTGGCAGTCGTGGCACTACCAGCAGAGAAGGGTAGCATTACAATCTCTCCATCTCTTCTTTCTACCTCTTTCCCTCCCTCTCTCTTTCTCTTTTTCTCCACCCTCTCCTCCCTTGAGCACTATCTAGTGATCCTGAGGGGATGCACATCTTCTTCTTATTCCCCTTCCCTTTCATTTAAATTACCCCACTTTTTCTGTCACCTAATCTTGGACCAATGCAAGGAGTCCTGCCTAGGAAAATCATCATCATCAATCATATTTATTGAGCACTTACTATGTGCAGAGCACTGTACTAAGCGCTTGGGAAGTACAAATTGGCAACATATAGAGACAGTCCCTACCCAACATTGGGCTCACAGTCTAAAAGGAAAATGATGTTTGCCATTCAATAAGATTGTTCTGTTCTCCAATTTAATTTCCTTTCATTGTATTCAATCATTTTTAATCCTGCCCCCAGGAAAATAATCCCCTCTGACAGGAATAGGAGGACTGGGAATGCCATTCTTTCCCCTCAGGGACGAGGCTGGGTCACTTCAAGGTGTCTATCTCCCACACTAGACTGTTAGCTTCTTATGATCAGGGAACATGTCTGTTAATTTTGTTGTACTGTACTCTCCCAAGCACTTAGGGCACTGTAATGCACATAGTAAGCACTCAATAAATTCAATTAATTGATTAACTGATTGCAGTGTAATCTTCTTTGTTCCTCCCAAATCTGACTCACTGCAGTTCCCGAAAAGTCATATTAATTTGAAGCCCACCCTGTGAGTACAAATTTATACCACAGAGCTGAAGTTTCTGTGTTCTTTTAAGTGCAAAACCCTATATTTCCATATCTTCAAGTGTTCTCTTGCTGCTGATTTCCCTTTCCAAATAGCCTGCAACATTTTGACCATACACATGTCTATGATTTAGCAGGCCCTTCCTCATTCTTATTACCAAAGTTATGTGGTCATCAATCAATCAATCACTCTCACTGAGTGCTTACTCTTTGCAAAACACTACAGTAAACACTTGGGAGAGTATAATATAATGGAGTTGGTCAGTCAACTGTATTTTTGAGCGATTACTGTGTGCAGAGCATTGTACCTTAGTACAACATAATAGTATAACAGACACATTCCCTGTCCACAACGAGCTTTCTGTCCAGAGGGAGCTTACAGTGTAGAGAGGTAGAAATGTTCCTTGCCCATCACAACCTTATGGGGGAGACAGATGTTAATATCACTAAATAAATTAAAGCTACGTACACAAGTGCTGTGGGGTTGAGGGAGAGGTGAATAAAGGGAGAAAATCCAAGTGCAAGGGCAGCACAGAAGGGAGCTGGAGAAGACCAAACGAGGACTTAGTCAGGGACAGTCTCTTGGAGCAGAAGCAGCATGAGAAGCAGCGTGGCTCAGTGGAAAGAGCCCGGGCTTTGGAGTCAGAGGTCATGGGTTTAAATCCCGTTTCCGCCAATTGTCAGCTGTGTGACTTTGGGCAAGTCACAACTTCTCTGTGCCTGTTACCTCATCTGTCAAATGGGGATTAAGACTGTGAGCCCCCCGTGGGACAACCTGATCACCTTGTAACCTCCCTAGAGCTTAGAACAGTGCTTTGCACATAGTAAGCGCTGAATAAATGTCATTATTATTATCATTATTATTATTATTATTATTATTATTATTATTATTATTGGAGGAGATTTGTCTTAAATATGCTTTTAAAGGTGGGGAGAGTGATTGTCAGAAATGAAGACGGAGGGCATTCCAGGCCAGAGGCAGGACATAGGCAAGACGTTGGTGGTGAGACAGATGAGACTGATGTACTTCCCAAGCACTTAGTACCGTGCTCTGCACACAGTAAGCACTCAATAAATATGATTGATTGAATGAATGAATGAATGAATGAATGAATGATATACACTGAGTAGCCTGGCAAAAGGGGAACGAAGAGTGCAGGCTGGGTTGTGATAGGAAATCAGGGAGGTAAGGTAGGAGGGGGCAAGGTGATTGACTGCTTTAAAGCCCTCCGTAGGGAGTTTCTGTCCGGTATGGATGTGGATGAGCAACTACTGGAAGTTCTTGAGGAGCAGGGAAGCATGGACTGAACATTTTTGTAAGAAAATGACTAGAGTGGGGAAATATGGGAAACAGGGTGGTCAACAAGGAGTCTGATGCAGAATTCAGGGTGGGATAAGATGAATTTCATTTTGCCGATTTGTACTTCCCAAGCGCTTAGCACAGTGCTCTGCACACAGTAAGCGCTCAATAAATACGATTGAATGAATGAAGGAATGCTCGGATTAACATGGCAGCAGTTGGGATCAAGAGGAAATGCTGAATTTTAGCATTGTTGTGAAGGTCAAACTGACAGGATTTGGTCACAGATTGACTATAGGAACTTCTTCTAGGCCTGTAACTTCACTAAGGGCAGGGAACATGTCTGCTAATTCTGTTGTACTGTGTACTCTCCCAAGGGCTTGGTACAGTGCTCTGCACACAGTAAATGCTTAATAAAAGCAATTGATTGACTGATTCCTCCACTCGATGGTTAGTTCCTTAAGGCAGAGATTGTATTTTTTCACTCTATAGCACTCTTCCAAGCATTAGATTCAGTGCTCCGCATATAGTAGCCCACTCTTGGGTAGGGACTGTCTCTATATGTTGCCAACTTGTACTTCCCAAGCACTTAGTACAGTGCTCTGCACAGAGTAAGCGCTCAATAAATACGATTGATTGATTGATTGATAGTAGGTGCTCAATGAACACTTTTGTTGATTTATTAAAATAAATAAATGTCCATGGTATTTTGCATGGTATACGTGAGTTTCACATGCAACATAAAAAGCAGAACAGGGCACAGCAGTGTCTACTACTGCTGCAGAGCACACGCACGGATTATCGTTCAGGTGACCACAGACTGCTCTCCTCACCCCATCCACCATCTCACGTTGGTGTTATAGTGTATTCTCTCCCAAGTGCTTAATACAGTGCTCTGCACGTTGTAAGCTCTCCATAAATACGATTGACTTACTGACTGACAATGCCTGCCAGATCACTAACGGGTGCGTGAGAGTGTGTGGCCGACACAAACTATCACTAGTCCTGGACAAACAACTCCATTCCCTCCTGGTGGTGGGTTAATTCTATTTGTTCTGACGATTTTGACACCTGTCTACATGTTTTGTTTGGTTGTCTGTCTCCTCCTTCTAGACTGTGAGCCCATTGTTGGGTTGGGACCATCTCTATACGTTGCCGAGTTGTACTTCCCAAGCACTTAGTATAGTGCTCTGCACACAGTAAGCGCACAATAAATATGACTGAATGAATGAATAAACCCATCTCCCAACCACTAAGTACAGTGCTCTGCACACAGTAATAATAATAATAATAATTTTGTTATTTGTTATGCACTTACTGTGTGCAAAGTACTGTTCTAAGTGCTGGGAAGGATACAAGGTGATCAGGTTGTCCCATGTGGGGTTCACAATCTTAATCCCCATTTTACAGATGAGGTAACTGAGGCACAGAGAAGTGAAGTGACTTGCCCAAAGTCACACAGCTGACAAGTGGCAGAGCCGGGATTTGAACCCATGACATCTGACTCCTAAGCCCGGGCTCTTTCCACTGAGCCATACTGCTTCTCTAAGGGCTCAATAAATATGACTGAATGAATAACCCATTCTCCCATCTCCCAACTATGTAAGGAAATGGCTCAGGATAATGGTCACTTGAGAAAGGCAGTCTGCTCAAGTGGCTAGAGTCTGGGCCTGGGTGTCAGAAGGAGCAGGATTCTAATCCCTGCTCCGCCACCCGACTGCTGTATGACCTTGGAAAAGTCACTTCACTTCCCTGTACCTCAGTTACCTCAAGTGTAAAAGTGGGGGTTAATACAATGATTCTCACAAGGGACAGAGACCGTTCCCAACCTGACTTGCTTTGTAGGCACCCCAGCACTTAGTACACAGTCCGACACATAGTAAACACTTAATAAATACCATAATTACTGTCACCGATGAGGCAATAATATCCCCCAAAACATTGCCTCAATCACCACATTAAAACTGGTTCACCAAAATCCCATCCCTCATGAGTCTTTATCTTGCCACATGGATGGGATCGTATTGTCTGAAGCACCGACTGCAAAAAATGAAGGACAGGTCTATATGGTGCTAATGTATTGGACTATTGATAGCCTGAAAGAATTGGTTGTTGGCAAATTTTACATTCATACGTTTAACCACATAACAGGTTCATTGGAAAGGGTTTGACATACGTGAACTACTGTATCTGATCATAGTGATTTAAGGTATTCAGGAAGCAAAGCCACAAAATTCAAAAATAGTAAGAAATAAGTTACATCAACTATAGAGTAAAATGGACAATTCCACTCTTAGACAAAATAATGAGATGTTCCAGTTCAATTAAACGCACAACTGCTCTAACCTATTGAAAGAAGTTTCACAAAACTGATGGCAATATTAAACACCAACAACCATGCTTTAATAGGTGTCCATCTTGTGCCCTAGAGACCCTGGGTTTTATTTGTCGGTTATCTTATATTTTAAGGGAGCACTGCTATAACTGGAAAATAGATTATCATTTCAAAAGGCAAAAATGCTGCACAGGGAAGCACAGCAGAAGCAGGCAAGGAAGAACAGATCGTCTAGGGACCACTGACTTGACCCCAGCAGCTGTATTCATTGTCGTTTCTGGCAAGATCCTCGCGTGAGGAAGCCAATAGGAGGATCAGAAATCTCAAGCAATCAGGTGTGTTCTCCAAGAAGGAAACAGCTGCCTAGGAAAGTGACCTAGTGCATTGACATCTGTTAATCTGGGCTTATTTTAGGGACCCTTAGCTCTTATTTTTATTATCACACTGGGCAGAATTTTAGGTGGGTCATCTTCCTTCCACAGAACAAAAGCTGCTGAGCATAGCCAATATCTGAAATGCTGTAAAATGCAAAGTTTCAAATTAACAACACCTTAAACCACAGAGAAACTAGTGGATTCACTGTTCTTTCAAGAGGGTGCTGCGATTTTTAAAATATAACATTTTAGTCATCATTAACTTGGCATTCCCTTTTCAAGCTTCAGGGTTGCCAATATCTCCTCCTGTGAGCCCACAAATGGACTGAATAGATTTCTTTCCCATTCTGAAATGTACACTTTGTATTCATTTCATCCTGATTGAAAGATCTTTTATCTTATAGCTGATATGATGGGAAACATTCCTCTAAGTCGAACACTGCTTACCACAGAACCTTGTAGGAATATCAAATTTTTGATTAATATGCCGGCTAATTCCTCCTTCCCCTGAAAAATTCCACCAACTCTATTGAAACCAGTACTGAATTGGTCAAACCTTGGGACAGTGCCATCGGTAATGTGGAATTTGCAAAGGGAGTTAAAGGGATATTAACTCTAGGCACACTGAAAATTCATGTGGAGCTGAATTTTCTAGCCAACTGAAGCATATCATTGGGGAGAGCCAAAAGGAGGCGATCAGAAGAGATGGTTTGAGTTTCAAAATGTTCAGTTATTCTCAATTTGGAGAGAAATAGGGAAATATGGTTTAAAACATTTTCCCCTTTCTGTAGTTTATAAAAAAAATTAAAAAACTTAATAGAAACCTTAAGTGTTTCTATAGATGATGTAGAAGTGCTTACAGAACTTATTGCCATTCAGTTGGAATTAGTTGTAGGGAACTTAGACAACTAAGCGTGGCCTAGTGAATAGAACAGGGGCCTGTGAGAAGAGCCTGGGTTCTAATTCCAGCTCCGCAACTAGTCTGCTCAGTGACCTTGGGCGAGTCACATAAATTCTCTGGGCCTCAGTTACCTCATCTGTAAAATGGGTATTGATTGTGAGCCCCACTTGGGACAGGGACTGTGTCCAACCTGATTAGCCTGAATCTATCCCACCACTTAGTACAATGCCTAGCACATAGTAAATTCATTCAGTCAATTGTATTTACTGAGCGTTTACTGTGTGCAGAGAACTGTCCTAAGTGCTTGGAAAGTGCAATTCGGCAACAAATAGAGACAATCCCTACCCAACAACGGGCTCACAGTCTGGAAGTGGGGAGACAGACAACAAAACAAAATAAGTAGACAGGCAACAATAACAACAATATAAATAGAATTATAGATATATACACATCATTAATAAAATAGAGTAATCAATATTTACAAATATATGCAAGTGCTGTATGGAGGGGAAGGGGTAGAGCAGAGGGAAGGAGTAGGGGTGATGGAGAGGGGAGGAGGAGCAGAGGAAAAGTGGAGGTCAGTCTGGGAAGGCCTCCTGGAGGAGGTGAGCTTTCAGTAGGGCTTTGAAGGGGGGAAGTGACAAATACCATAAAAAGGTAAAAAAGATATGAAAAGCAATAGCCTATTCATTAAGATACCATTAAAATACCAGCAGTATTATTATTATTATTATTAAGAAATGGTTCTCATCTCTCCACCATACACATATACCTGAAACTGCCACTTACAGCACTTTAATGATAATAATAATAATAATGATAATAATGGTACTAGCAATGGTATTTGTTAAGCACTTACTATGTGCCAAGCACTGTTCTAAGTGGTGGGATAGATACAAGGTAATCATGTTGCCCCACGTGGGGCTCACAGTCTTAGTCCCCATTTTACAGATGAGATAACTGAGGCACAGAGAAGTGAAGTGACTTGCCCCAAATCACACAGCTGACAAGTGGCGGAGCCGGGATTTGAACCCACGACCTCTGACTCCCAAGCCATTATTAAATCGTGTTTATTGAGCGCTTACTGGGTGCAGAGCACTGTACTAAGCACTTGGGAAGTCCAAGTTGGCAACATATAGAGACTGACCCTACCCAACAGTGGGCTCACAGTCTAGAATGGGGAGACAGACAACAAAACAAAACGTATTAACAAAATACAATTTTTTTGCACCATTCAGTCATTAAATTGTGCTCATTGAGAGCCCACTGTGTGCACAGCACTGGACCAACAATAATAATGATGGCATCCATCAAGCCCGGGCTCTTTCCACTAAGCCATGCTGCTTCTACACTTGCACATCACCTGAGTGAGCATTTGGGTCCTCACTCCCTCGACTCTCAGAGCACTTATGAGCCTATCGTGAAATTCAGTTGCTTCCTCCTATTAGTAATTAATTTCAGCGTTCATCTCCCCTGCTAAACTGTAGGCTCCTCAAGGACAGGGAAGCTAGACTGGTCTCTGCCAAGTCACAGATGAGCAGGGGCACTCTCCCAGTAGGCAACATCACTCCCCTCATCACTACAAGAGAAGTCCTCATCACTAAGAGAAGGAGCATGGCCTAGTGGCAAGAGCACAAGCTTGGGGGTCAGAGGAAATGGGTTCTAATCCCAGTCTGCTGTGTGACCTAGGGCAAGTCACTTAACTTCTCTGTGCCTCAGTTTCCTCAACTGTAAAATGGGGATGAAGACTGTGAGCCCCATGTGCGACAACCTGATGACCTTGTATCTATCCCAGTGCTTAGAACAGTGCTGAGCACGGAATAAGCGTTTAATGAATGCCATCATTATTATTATTGCAAGCATGTTCACAAGCACAGCAGAGGATTTGATGTTCTAACAAAACATACATAAATGAAGCCATCTTCTCCTAGCAATCAGGTCAGAAAGGGGAAGCCTAGCTCTAAGACGAGGTGGAACAATTAAATTACAGAAATATCTGAGAAACTCTTACCCACAAACCATAAGGCATAGTCAATGATTGACAATATCTCCCCCTTTTAGACTGTGAGCCCACTGTTGGGTAGGGACCGTCTCTATATGTTGCCAACTTGTACTTCCCAAGCGCTTAGTACAGTGCTCTGCACACAGTAAGTGCTCAATAAATACAATTGATTGATTGATTGATTGATTGATTGATTGACAAGGTAGGAATAGTGATTTAAATAAAGGTGGCAATTAGCGAGTGAAAGCCCAGCAAAGCCAGATGAGACTAAAATCAGTATCACCAAGGCAATGGTGGAAGTCCTGAAACATCACTATAGGCTAAGTCTACTTCAGGTGAGGCCACAGAAAGAGAAGTCACTCCCTGAAATAAACAAGGTTAGGCAAGTAATATTCAAGATCTTTTGCTACAACATAGCCTATCAGGAAAAATATTAGAGGTCTGCATGTGCTGTACAAATTAAGGGGACTGAAAAGAGGGGTGCCAGCCCTTCTCCCTAAAATGCATTTGACAGGCATCAACCAAGATGCATTTATTTTCCCAGACTGTCACCTGCTATTTCTGCCACACAGATTCCACGTGATTTTGACAGCGCGGAAAATGATATTCCGGATATTACCACAAATGACCGCCGCCGGAGCCACGCAAACATAAGAAAATAAAATAACTTCATTCACAAAGTTAAAATAAGATAAACGCAAGATAAGCAACTACTGACATTTTGCCTCTCAGTCAATCTTTCAGAAACTCAAAGTAGCTCCTTAATTAGACACGTGCCCCACGGTCACACTAGCAATCCTTAGTTCACAAGAGCACTTTAGTCTTGCCTAATGTCATCAATATTTTAGCAATTTAAGGCTTTGAGTAATATGAAAAACCAACCTTGCTATCTTCTGTCTCCTTGTCTTTTCCTTGAAGGGGATCCTTCTCTCCAAAGTCACAGGCTGATTTGAGTGTGAGCTGACAGGAAAGCATTGAGCTCTCTGTGCCAGTAAGTCCCAAAGATCTTGAAGAACACTGCTGTGGCAGAGGGGGGTCAAGATTTGGTATCGGAAGGGCAGTATGAATGGGCTTTGACCCAACAGCTGGCTGTCTTCGTTTTGAAGCAACCTCAAGTACAGGCATGGCTTCTATAAAAGTATCTTCTTTCTGCCAAAGAAAATGCTTCTAACCTCAGTCTGCTAGGCTCCAACTTCAGTAATTCCAGAACAAATACTTGAAACAAAAGTTGCAGTCATCTTTAAAAGTTTCTTAAAACAATAATAGTACAAGTTTCAGAAAGAGGCAAAGCTTTCCTTCATCTCTTTCTCCTCTCCCTTTCTCTTTACACACACTACACACATACTCAGAGCTCAGTGACTCAGTCGCTATGCAAAACCAAACACTCCTCTGGGACTTGAACTTTTCTCTAAGGAAACTGCAACAAAGCTGCTTGTCTGGATGAGAGAACATGTAAGTTTTCTTTCCCCCTGCACGGCATTCCGGTCCTGTGTATTAACTGAGTAAAATAGGAAGTGGAATAGGGAGGAGCAAAGAAGAAAAGCCCGCCACTCCAACTGTCAAAACAGCCAAGAGACTTCAACCCTGAAAGCAGAGACCTCTTCCTGACCACAGAAATAACCAGTACACGTTAAAAAAAAAAAAAAAGAAAGTGGGAGAAAGAAAGAATTTTTTTTCTTCCAATTTAAAAAAAACAACAACAGTGAACACGAGCTGTAGCCAAAACAAACAGCTGTTGGAAGCGCTTTAGCCCGGAAACAATCTCAGCAATGAAGCTGTTTGTCTGATTCCCAGCTATTTTTCACTACTGACAGCCATGAGCCATAGTTTTTCAGCTCTTGTTTGTCCCGTGAAATCAGGTTAAATTCACAAGAGTGTAGCGAACTACAGATACTGAAACACAGCATGAGCAATGTCTGCCTGTGCTGTGAAAGAGCAAGCAAACACAAAAGGCAGATTATGCCAGAGGCTAAAATCATGATTTCCGGAGTTGCACAATAAAGCTTTTTCACCATCTCCTATTTTTGCTCAGTTTTAATCTTTTTTAAAAAATATAAACAGCACCACACCCTCAAAATTTCCAAGGCTCCACCCAGTGAACAGGACCTAAATAATCTATTTATAAAAATAGACTGTTGTGATTGGGTCACTTCCTTCACCCTTGAAAATACCTGTTATGTCTGTTAATGAAACAGAGTGTGACAATGTTCAGTAAAACTACTCCCTCGTGATACTGAAGATTCTTTTAACCTCCTCTCTAGACTGTAAGCTGTCTGGCAGCTGACAGTAATACATAAGTGTAAAATGTCTAGCACAGTAAATGCACAATACATGTGATTGATTGAAACCAGGGAAAAAATGCCCACAAAGCTACTCTGACAAAATCCAAAGTCTTTATGAACCCTAAGCCTCATTTCTCTATTCAGAACATGATAGAAACCCATAAATTTACTTTAAGGTTGAGGAGAATTTTCTGGGTGAAATCGCTTACAATTATCATCATGATTATCGTCATCATCAGCAGCAAGAGTAGAATCGCACCATCACACAGCATTTATTTATCACCTATTAGTCAAGCACCAAATGAGGTTCTTGGGAGATATGCTGAAAAAGAGTACCATTTCTCCCCTAAAATTAGTAACATTCATCTAAAGGGGGTGACAGGCAGGACTAACATGCCCAAAAAACAATAAGAAAAACAATAAGATAAATACAAATGAAAAGGCTGAATTGCGATGGAATCTCCCTTCAGCATTCTGCACACAGTAAACGTTCAATAAATATCACTGATTGATCGATGGATTGACCAAGGACGATGGATAAGCTTTGTTCCTAAAACTTTGGGACCAAGAACCTATGCCAAGGCATTGGATGTCTACTTGGACATCTCAACTTGGATGCCCTCCTATCACCTCAAGCTTAACATATCCCAACCAGAGCTCCATTTCCTCCCACCCAAACCCTGTCCTCCTCCTGACTTTCCCATCGCTGTAGACGGTACCACCATCCTTCCTATCTCACAAGCCTGTAACCTTGACTCTATCAACTTTCTAAAAAATCTTCAGGGCATGTCACCCCCCTCCTCAAAAATCTCCAGTGGTTGCCTAGCCACCTCCATACCGAACAAAAACTCCTCACCATTGGCTTTAAAGCAGTCCATTACCTTGCCCCCTTCTACCTCACCTCACTTCTCTCCTAAAACCCAGCCCACAAACTTTGCTCCTCTAGTGCTATCCTTCTCACTGTGCCTCGATCTCGCCTATCCCATGGCCGACCCCTGGCCCATAACCTGCTTCAGGCCTGGCACGTCCTCCCTCCTCAAATCTGACAATGACTCTCCCCCACTTCAAAGCCTTATTGAATCAATCAATCAATCAATCAATCGTATTTATTGAGCGCTTACTATGTGCAGAGCACTGTACTAAGCGCTTGGGAAGTACAAATTGGCATCACATAGAGACAGTCCCTACCCGATAGTGGGCTCACAGTCTAAAAGGGGGAGACAGAGAACAGAACCAAACATACCAACAAAATAAAATAAGTAGGATAGAAATGTACAAGTAAAATAAATAAATAAATAAATAAACAGAGTAATAAATATGTACAACCATATATACATATATACAGGTGCTGTGGGGAGGGGAAGGCGGTAAGGCGGGGGGATGGAGAAGGGGACGAGGGGGAGAGGAAAGAAGGGGCTCAATCTGGGAAGGCCTCCTGGAGGAGGTGAGCTCTCAGCAGGGCCTTGAAGGGAGGAAGAGAGCTAGCTTGGCGGATGGGCAGAGGGAGGGCATTCCAGGCCCGGGGGATGACGTGGGCCGGGGGTCGATGGCGGGACAGGCGAGAGCGAGGTACAGTGAGGAGATTAGTGGTGGAGGAGCGGAGGGTGCGGGCTGGGCAGTAGAAGGAGAGAAGGGAGGTGAGGTAGGAGGGGGCGAGGTGATGGAGAGCCTTGAAGCCCAGGGTGAGGAGTTTCTGCCTGATGCGCAGATTGATCGGTAGCCATTGGAGGTTTTTGAGGAGGGGAGTGATATGTCCAGAGCGTTTCTGGACAAAGATAATCCGGGCAGCAGCATGAAGTATGGATTGAAGTGGAGAGAGACACGAGGATGGGAGATCAGAGAGAAGGCTAGTGCAGTAGTCCAGACGGGATAGGATGAGAGCTTGAATTAGCAGGGTAGCGGTTTGGATGGAGAGGAAAGGGCAGATCTTGGCAATGTTGTGGAGCTGAGACCGGCAGGTTTTGGTGACGGCTTGGATGTGAGGGGTGAATGAGAGAGCGGAGTCGAGGATGACACCAAGGTTGCGGGCTTGTGAGACGGGAAGGATGGTAGTGCCGTCAACAGAGATGGGAAAGTCAGGGAGAGGACAAGGTTTGGGAGGGAAGACAAGGAGCTCAGTCTTCGACATGTTGAGCTTTAGGTGGCGGGCGGACATCCAGATGGAGATGTCCTGAAGGCAGGAGGAGATGCGAGCCTGGAGGGAGGGGGAGAGAGCAGGGGCAGAGATGTAGATCTGGGTGTCATCAGCGTAGAGGTGATAGTTGAAGCCGTGGGAGCGAATGAGGTCACCAAGGGAGTGAGTGTAGATTGAGAACAGAAGGGGACCAAGCACTGAACCTTGGGGAACTCCCACAGTAAGAGGATGGGAGGGGGAGGAGGAGCCTGCAAAAGAGACTGAGAAAGAACGACCGGAGAGATAAGAGGAGAACCAGGAGAGGACGGAGTCTGTGAAGCCAAGGTCAGATAACGTGTTGAGGAGAAGGGGGTGGTCCACAGTGTCAAAGGCAGCTGAGAGGTCGAGGAGGATTAGGACAGAGTATGAGCCATTGGATTTGGCAAGCAGGAGGTCATTGGTGACCTTTGAGAGCGCAGTTTCCGTGGAATGAAGGGGACGGAAGCCAGACTGGAGGGGGTCGAGGAGAGAGTTGTTGTTGAGGAATTCTAGGCAGCGCGTGTAGACAACTCGTTCAAGGAGTTTGGAAAGGAATGGTAGGAGGGATATGGGACGATAACTAGAAGGTGAGGTGGGGTCAAGAGAGGGTTTTTTTAGGATGGGAGAGACATGGGCATGTTTGAAGGCAGAGGGGAAGGAACCAGTGGAGAGTGAGCGGTTGAAGATGGAAGTTAAGGAGGGGAGAAGGGATGGAGCGAGAGATTTCATAAGATGAGAGGGAATGGGGTCAGAAGCACAGGTGGCCGGAGTAGTACTTGAGAGGAGGGAGGAGAGTTCCTCTGAGGATACCGCTGGGAAGGATGGGAGAGTAGCAGACAGTGTTGAGAGCCGGGGGGTTGGAGAAAGGGGGGAAGAGACTTTGGGGAGGTCGGACCTGATGGATTTAATTTTGTTAATGAAGTAGGAGGCCAGATCGTTGGGGGTGAGGGAAGGAGGAGGGGGAGGAACCGGGGGCCTGAGAAGGGAGTTGAATGTACGGAAGAGCTGGCGGGGGTGATGGGCATGGGTGTCAATAAGGGAGGAGAAATAGTTTTGTCTGGCAGAAGAGAGGGCTGAGTTAAGGCAGGAAAGGATAAACTTGAAGTGAACGAGGTTGGCATGGTGTTTAGACTTTCGCCAGCAGCGTTCGGCAGCTCGAGCATAAGAGCGAAGGAGGCGGACAGTGGCAGTGATCCAGGGCTGTGGGTTAGTGGTGCGAGAGCGGCGAAGGGAAAGGGGAGCGAGCGAGTCTAGCTGAGTAGAAAGGGTAGAGTTGAGAGCAGTAATCTGATCATCAAGACTGGGTAGAGAGGAGAGGGCGGCGAGGTGAGGTGTGAGGCGTTCCGAAAGATGGGTGGGGTCCAGAGAGCGGAGATCTCTGTGAGGGAGTAATACGGATTTACAGGGGAAAGGAGTGTGAGTGAGGAGGCAGGTGAGAAGATTATGATCAGAGAGAGGGATCACAGAGTTGGTGAGGGTGGACACAGTGCAGCGGTAGGAGATGATGAGGTCGAGGGTATGACCAAGTTGGTGAGTGGGTGAGGTGGGGTGGAGGAAGAGGTTGGCAGCGTCAAGGAGAGATAGAAGGCGGGCGGCAGAGGAGTCGTTAGGGATATCCATGTGGATATTGAAGTCTCCAAGGATCAGAGTGGGCATGGAGAAGGAGAGAAGGAATGTGAGGAAGGGGTCAAAGTCGTTAAAGAAGTTGGAAGTGGGGCCCGGAGGGCGGTAGATGACGGCTACAAGAATCTGGAGGGGGTGGTAGAGGCGAATAATGTGGGCTTCAAAGGAGGGGAAGGAAAGGGAAGGGGGAGGAGGGATAGTGCGAAAGCGACATTGGGGGGCGAGAAGGAAACCGACACCTCCTCCTTTTCCAGTGAGTCTGGGGGAGTGGGAGAAGAAGAGGCCTGCACTGCAGAGAGCAGCAGAAGAGACCGTGTCGTCCGACGACAGCCATGTTTCAGTTAGGGCGAGGAGGAGTAGAGAACTGGAAAGGAAAAGGTCCAGGATGAAAGGAATCTTACTTAAAACGGAGCGGGGGTTCCAGAGGCCACACTTGGCATCAGCTGTCGAGGGTGGGGAGGGAGGGGGAAGGGTGCGAGGGGTGGGGAGGGTTTGGATTGGGATGAGTTGGCGGGGGCCTGGGCGGGGAGAGTGGGAAGGGGGGGTGGCGATGGGAAAGGAGAACTGGGATGGGGTGGGGGCGGGGAGAAGGGGAGGAGGGGGGTCGGGAGGGAGAAGCAGAGGACCTGCGCTGGTACAGAGGAATCCTTGGTAGGGGTTGAGGGGGAGCGGTCTTGGTGGGTGAGAGGGAGGGAAACAGCTGGCACATCTCCTCCATGAGGCCTTCCCAGACTAAGCCCCACTTTTCCTCATCTCCCACTTCCTTCTGCATCCCCCGACTTGCTCCCTTTGCTCTCCCCCCCACCCCTCCCAGCCCCACAGTACTTAAGTATATATCTGTAATTTTATTTATTCGTATTATTATTTTTATTACAATTATTATTAGGACTGTGCTTTGTTCATTTCAGCCATTAATGGGTTCCTCATGTAAAGCCCTCTGCCAACACTTTGCAGTAAAGTGCTCCCTTCCTCTACCCCAAAACAAAAGTCCTAGGCAAGTGGTTCATGTGTACTGATCTGATTATCTTCCACTGAACCTAGTGCTTAGTACAGTGTAGTGAATACAGCCCAGCCTGGTAGTCATAAGATCATGGGTTTTAATCCCAGCTCCACCCGTCTGCACTGTGGCCTTGGACAAGTCACTTCACTTCTCTGAGCCTCAATTACCTCATCTGTAAACCTGATTACCTTGTACCTACCCCAGCACTTAGAACAGTGCTTGGCATATAGTAAGCACTTAACAAAACCCACCATTATTATAATAATGGCATTTATTAAGCGCTTACTATGTGCAAAGCACTGTTCTTATTATTATTATTTAAGCACTTACTGTACTAGGAGAGTACAATACAATCGATAGAGTTGGTAGATACAATCCCTGTCCTCAAGGAGCTTACAATCTTACAAACCCCAGTGCTTAGAACAGTGCTTGGCACATAGTAAGTGCTTAATAAATACCATAATTATTATTCCAGTGTGCAGTCTGTGACAGTAGAACAGACTGTCTCAGACCTAGCAGTAAATACCATTAGAGACTCTATTCAAGTCAAAAATATAAAGTGATAGATGGAGTATTGTAGGTTATTTAATAATATATAATAATGATGATGGCATTTGTTAAGCACTTACTATGTGCCAAGCACTGTTCTAAGCACTGGGGGGATACAAGGTAATCAGGTTGTCCCACACAGGGCTCACAGTCTTAATCCCCATTTTCCAGATGAGGGAACTGGGGCCTAGGGAAGTTAAGTGACTTGCCCAAAGTCACACAGCTAAGTGGTGGAGCCAGGATTAGAACCCATGACCTCTAACTCCCAAGCCCATGCTCTTCCCTCTGAGCCCCGCTGATTCTCCCTATTTGGAATTAGGGAGCAGAAAAACCAAGTACAAAGGAGATCTAGAAAGTAAAAACTGCAAGCGAATGCCCTACTGACAGTAAAGTGCTCCCTTCTCTACCCAAAACAAAAGTCCTATGCAAGTGGTTCATGTCTACTGACCTGATCACGTTCTATTTAACCCAGTGCTTAGTACAGTGCTTAGCACACACTAAGGGCTTAACAAATATCACAATTTTTGTTATCATTATTACTCCCCTAAACACTTAGGACAGTTTTATGCACAAAATAAGCACTCAGTGAGACTACTGACTGATTGACGGATTAATAGTAGGTGGCTCAGGATTTGGCTGTTTGATTGCCGAAAGGGCAGTAGTGACTTCAGTTACACCTTGGTAGTCCAATCAGCCCTAGTGAGTGATGTTCTGCTTAGAATGAATAGAAAAGTGGCTAGAAAATATGCCCTAACACTGCCTGTCATGTGAACCATAAAATTGGCTCCCCAGAGGGCCATGCCTAGTGAGCCTTAACCTTACGGAATGTCAATCCGTTTTTGCCACGCATGTTTGCATGCTTAAATAAGGCTTAATTATATGCTGACCAGAAATCAGAAAGGATTGCTGTCATAGAGTCAGAAAAATATATTCTCAAAAATAGTCAAGTCTAATGGATTTGGCTAATCTCTTCTGCAGGTGTGTTTAATACTATCACTACCCTCTGGTTCGAAGATGACATTGCTGACAATTAGATTAGACCCAAGAGGGAGAGTGTAATTATCAGGAAATTCCAAATTTGCTAACTTGATCTGTGGAAATTTTTTTTTCTCAAAAATAGCCGAGTAATATCTTTGGTTAATATCCTCTGATACATACGTACACGCATTTGCACAGTAGAACTGTCTTCGGTTTGAAGATGTCACTGATAACAATAAAATTTTTTCTTGCAAATGTGCAAACTGTTGGGTGCTTAGTAGAGTATTTTGCATATTGCGACTTGACTGAGCTTGCCCATGCAAGTATTGCATCTTTTCTGACCCTAGTCAATTGGGGTGAGCATTTCTCAGTCACCGAGGTTAAGAAAGAAGCATGTTTCCGACATCCAGTCGGACAAGCACTTAAGTTACTTTGAGGTGGTGTTTTGACCCAACCCCTTATGGCCAGCAGCATACATTAAGAGATGGCTGACAGGGAATCTATGATCATAAAATAGAAGACCCCTTAAGTGCTTAGAAGCAGCATGACACCACTACGTTCTCATTCTTTGGTAAGCCACTGTTGAGTTTCGTTCTAAGAGTAGTTAAGGTCGGAAGAGTAAGAAGGGAAGACCAAGGTATAAGTGAAAGCAAGAAAAAGAGAAAAGTAAAGAACCTATTAAATAAATTATCCTTTGGAGATCAGATAAGAGGAACACCGGAACAGTACATAAATAGGTGATGGTGGTTGTGTCCAGGAGAAAAGACTGAGGAGCAGCATGGCATAGTGGACAGAGCATGGGCTTGGGAGTCAGAACGTCATGAGTTCTAATACTGACTCCACCATTTGTTTGCTGTGTGACCTTGGACAAGTTGCTTCACTCCTCTGTCCCTCGGTTACCTCATCTGTAAAATGGGAGTTGAGACTGTGAGCCCCACGTGGGACAGGGACTGTGTCCAACCCGATTTGCTTGTATCCACCCAAGTCCATTGTTGGGTAGGGATTGTCTCTATTTGTTGCCGAATTGTACTTTCCAAGAGCTTAGTACAGTGCTCTGCACACGGTAAGCGTACAGTAAATATGAATGAATGACTGAACAGTGCCTGACACAGTAATCACTTATCAAATTCTATTACTAGCTAATCCAGGCTCCACCACTTATCAGCTGTGTGACTTTGGGCAAGTCACTTCACTTCTCTGTGCCTCAGTTACCTCATCTGGAAAATGGGGATTAAGACTGATCCCAACATGGGAAATCCTGATTATTTGTATAATTATTTGTATAACTCAGTGCTTAGAACAGTGCTTGGTGCATAGTAAGTGCTTAAAAAAATACCATCATTATTATTATTACTACTATTGTTAATATTAATACACTATCTCTGGGCAGATGCAGAAGGTTTGATCTCAATAATTATCTGACAGCAAACTCACCCCATGACAGCCACTCCACCACAGGGAAGAACAGCATAGCCTAGTGGATAGAACATATGCCTGTAAGTCAGAAGGATGTGGGTTCTAATCCTGACTCTGTCACTTGTCTGCTGTGTGATCTTGGGACAACGTCTCTGTATCTCGTTACCTCATCTGTAAAATGGGGATTAAGACTGCGGGATGTGGGGGACATGGTTGTGTCCAACCTGATTATCTACCCCAGAGCTTAGTACAGTGCCTGGTACATCGTAAGCACACAAAAAAAATTGTAAAAGAAAAAAAATCTGATCTGAAACATATGCATTCAGTGCTCTTCTCTATGGGCCATCTTTCCTGAGCTGCACAACCTCGATGATATCATCTGTACATAATAATTATGGTATTTGTTAAGTGCTTACTATGTGCCAGTCACTGTTCTAGAGGCTGGCATCTGATCCATCTGTGAGCCATGGAACCCCATTGTTTCTGGGCCATGAGTGTCCTCATTATCCTGATCACCGAGGAAAAAGTAAAAAAAAAAATCACACTCTGCGACCTGCCAGCTAGGAAGGAAAAGAACACACTTTCCCAAAAAGCCCCCATTTTTCTTGATCAGACCAGTAGCAAGATGGGCAGATGCAGAAGGCTTCATCTCAATAATGATCTGACAGCGAACTCACCCCATGACAGCCACTCCACCACAGGGAAAAACAGCATAGCCTAGCAGATAGAACATATGTCTGTGAAAAAAGAATTATTAATAATAATAATGATAATGGTATTTGTTAAGCGCTTACTGTGTGCCAAGCATTGTTCTAAGCGCTGGGGGGAATATAAAGAAATCAGGTTGTCCCACGTGGGACTCACAGTCTTAATCCCCATTTTACAGATGAGGGAACTGAGGCATGGAAAAGTGAAGTAAATTCACAAATCCACATAGCAGACAAATGGCAGAGTTGGGATTAGAACCCCCGACTGGGACTCCCAAGCCCGAGATCTTTCCACTGAGCCACGCTGCTTCTCAGTGAATTAGAAAAATATTTTGACCTTCAACCCTATTGTGCCCTGTCCTATGTTTTTTTTGAACAAGAGGTCTTGCCATAGGGACTTTGTTGCGACCTTGTGACTGAACTAAAACTTCACCTGGTTGCCCCAGAGAACCAGCATTTGACAAGCGCCACCTGATTTTATAAACACATCCACTGACTTCATGCCAGCCACTAGGCATCAGAGTCGGAGCTAATAAACAAATTTAGCGAGCTAACAAGACGAGCTTAAGGGTCTCTTCCCCTTTCTCATCATCATCATCAATCATATTTATTGAGTGTTTACTGTGTGCAGAGCACTGTACTAAGCGCTTGGGAAGTACAAGTTGGGAACATATAGAGACAGTCCCTACCCAACAGTGGGCTCACAGTCTAAAAGGGGGAGACAGAGAACAAAACCAAACATACTAACAAAATAAAATAAATGGAATAGATATGTACAAGTAAAATAAATGAATAAATAAATAGAGTAATAGTTTCTCCATCTTCTCCGGTCCTTTCCCTTACACCTGTTCACCTTTGGATCCATCAGGGGGATCAATCAGTCAATCGATCAGTCACTGGTATTTATTGAGCACTTACTGTGTGCAGAACACTGTACTAAGGTCTTGGAAAATGGAGTTGGTAGATGTATTCGCTGCCCACAACAAATATACAAAAGTCAAAGGATGGCTTAAAACATTGACTGGACCTCCTATGTATGAGAAACAGTGTGGCTCAGTGGAAAAGAGCATGGGCTCTGGAGTCAGATGTCATGGGTTCAATTCCCGGCTCCCCGACTTGTCAGCTGTGTGACTTTGGGCAAGTCACTTAACTTCTCTGGGCCTCAGTTACCTCATCTTTAAAATGGGGATTAAGGCTGGGAGCCCCACGTGGGACGACTTGATCACGTTGTAACCTTCCCAGCACTTAGAACAGTGCTTGGCACATAGTAAGTGCTTAATAAATGACATTATTATTATTATTATTATTATTATTATTATGAATTCTACCAATCTGGAGGTGAAAGGGTTGAACTACAATCCAATATGGTGCCGCTTCCCCCTGCCAGCCCCACGACATGATGTCAACTTGGTCCCTGCACCCTACATTCAGCTTCACCTGGCTTCCAGTAGTCACAGACCTCCCCAACCTGCAGATCTCCCCACCTCTGAATGCTGCTCGCCCTAGGGGATTAATTTTTTTTTTCCACAAAAACATGAGTCTTCTCACAGGTGATTTCCTGCTCTCCCCGTTCCAGGCTGATGGAGAGATGGACCTCAGGCAGCATGAACCCTGCCAAGGAGCTAGTACAGAGCCACTTTGGTTTAAGTCACTTTCCAGCTTTGAGGAGAGGGAAAACGACCCCCTTCCCCCACCCCTGCCAGGCTGGCCTTTCTGTCCTGTGGTCCAGCGGTGGAAATCACATGTGTGCACCTCTCCTTGCACCAATCCAGCCTGGAAAGAGGACGGAGTTCGTGTCGGAAGCTCTGTGTGATCAGCTGGGAAAGTTCTGGCTCCCTCCCAATCTGTAGTTCCATGCAGCAGTGATGGTTGCAGCAGTGGAAGTAGCATCAGTTTTCCACGACCCTCCTCCACGAGAGGTGCAGCTGTGATGGACCAGACTCTGGTCTAACCTGCCAAAGGAGTGAGCTCCATGGCTCAGTGGAAAGAGCATGAGCTTGGGAGCCAGAGGTCATGGGTTCTAATCCCGGCTCCACCACATGTCTGCTGTGTGACCTTGAGCAAGTCACTTAACTTCTCTGTGCCTCAATTACCTCATCTGTAAAATAAGGATTAAGACTTTGAGCCCCACGTGGGGGCCATCTGATCACCTTGTATCCCCCCAGCACTTAGAACAGTGCTTTGCACATAGTAAGTGCTTAACAAATGCCATCATTATTACTATTATTATTCACCCCCTCATGCACAGACAGCACGAAACTTCTGCAGAGGTGGGAGAGTCCCAGCGCGATGGCCTAAACTGGAGCCCCCGTTACCACGGGGGCCATAACCAGATTCACCCACACATGCAGTGCTTTCAGAGGAAAGCGTGCACTCCCAAGGTCAGTCTGGGTTCCTTCCTCCTGAGCTTCACGGAAAGCCCTGTCTGACTCATCCCCAGAATCGCCCCCAGCTTGGAAGATCTGGTGACCCAGTAATTGAATTGTACTCAATAACATGCACACCCAGAGAAGCAGCATGACCTAGTGGGTAGAGCACAGCCCTGGGAGTCAGAAGGTCATGAGCTCTAATCCCAGCTCTGCCACTACTTGTCTACTAGGTGACCTTAAGTAAATCACTTCACTTCTCTGTGTCTCCATCCCCTCGTCTGTAAAATGGGGATTAAGACTGTGAGCCCGGTGTGGGACAGGGACTGTGTCCTACCCCAGTGATTAGAACAGTGTCTGGCACTTAGTAAGCACTTAAATACCATAATCATTATTATATCATCTTTAAGGATTTCACCTGAATAACATTTCATAGGGCAAATGTGCCACGCGTCATGGTACCCTCCCTTTCCCTGTCCTTTCTTTTGTATCCTCCCTTCTTTCCCTCTCCTCCTTTCTCCTCTTTCTGATCCACTCTCTATCTGTGGTCTTTTGTAAATATTTCTGTTCACCTTATTTCTTTCCCTCTCTATCCAAATTCCCTATTTATCTTCCTTTTTCTTTCCCCACATTTTCTTTCAATCTCTCTCTGACTTTTCACTCCATTTCTGTCCATCTCTGGCACTCTATCTTTCTGTCCTTCCACTCCTGTTCACCTCATCTCTCTAGCCGAGGTCCCCTGGAACTGTAATTGAAATGACCTTTAGGTTGCACACTCCCTCTCTGTTCTCTTCTGCTTAGCACAGTTCTCAGCACAGATAAGTGCTCCATAAATACCCTGTCCAATCTCTCTAGCTGCACTTTTGGCAAGAATCACATTTGCCAACTTTCCGGTGCTTAGAACAGCACCTGGCACACAGTTAAGTGCTTAACAAATACCATTATTATTATTATTATTTATTGTATAGCACTCTCCCTACCGCTTAGTGCTTTGCTCTGCGTGACCTAGTGGAAACACCATGGGCCTGGGATTCAGAGGACATGGGTTCCCAACCCACCTCTGCCACATCTACTGTGTGACCTTGGGCAAGTCACTTAACTTCTCTGTGCCTCAGTTACCTCTTATGTAAAATGGGGTTTAAGACTGTGAGCCCCACGTGGGACAACCTATTACCTTATATCTACCCCGGTGCTTAGAACAGTATTTGGCACATAGTAAGCACTTGGCAAATACCACAATTACTCTGCACCCAGTAAGCATTCAGAAAATATCATTGAATATTTCTAGGTGCATTAGCAAATGCACATCAGTGGGTTTGCTGTATTCCTCTGTGCATATGGGAAGAATCTGTGGGTCAAACCATGAGTTAATGAACAGATAAATTAGGTGGAATGATCTGAAAATTAGGTTGCCGATCCACCACTCAAATCATGGCTGGGACCTTTTGTCCTGCATACAAGATCTGGGTTAATAGAAGGTAGCAACCCAGGCGACTGTGACCTCCACAGAACGTAACAGCTGAACCAAAATGAATCACTATTGTGGCATCCTCTGTCCTGGAACCAACACAATCTGGTCTAATCTAATCTAATTTGGTCTAATAGAGATGCAGCGTGGCTCAGTGGAAAGAGCCCAGGCTTTAGAGTCAGAGGTAATGGGTTCGAATCCCCACTCTGCCACTAGTCAGCTATGTGACTTTGGGCAAGTCACTTAACTTCTCTGGGCCTCAGTTACCTCATCTGTAAAATGGGGATTATGTCTGTGAGCCCCACGTGGGGCAACTTGATTACCTTGTATCTACCCCAGCGCTTAGAACAGTGCTTTGCACATAGTAAGTGCTTAATAAATGCCATTATCATTATTATTATTATAATCTATATTTCTGACTGCTGAATATCAGACAGAATGGGTGAGCAGATTTCAGATTTCCATTACCCATGACTTTTGTTTGTCCATTTTCCTTTCTTCAACTCTCTCTGTATTTTGTCCTTTCCTCCTTCTGTCACCCTCTCCATGCCTTCCTGTCATATAAATCCATTCCCTACATAATCCTGTCTGCTGCTCCACTTTTCATTCCCATTTATACAGTTGCTCTGTACTGAGTGGACATGTATCAGCATGCAGAAAAGGATGGGAATAAATATGAAAAACAAAAAGCGTCAAACATCCTTAAACTCAGGAGAAGAGGGGTAGTGAAGTGCATACCTTGGGCATGCAATAGGAAATTCAGCTAGGATTATTGTGTCAAACTTATACTGCCAAAGGAGAGGAAAAAAAGATCAATATAACAGTTAAAAATAATCCAGATCCTATGATCAGTAAATCAGTTGTACTTATTGAGAATTTACTGAGTGCAGAGCACTGTACTAAGTGTTTGGAAGAGTACAATATGAATGTGTAGATACATTCCCTGCTCACACGGAGCTTGTGTATGTGAAGTTTCAAACTGCTCAGGTACTGTTTAGCACAAAGGCACTTCCTGGACAGTTAAAATCTTTCAAGATCCCAAAAGCCTTCTGTGAAAATATCAGTCATTCATATCTGACTCAACCCCAAGAAAGGGCTTACATTAATAAAGTAACTACTACCTCACATCATTTTTTGCAAATTAAACCATCTCTACCATGAAATGGAGAAAAATATTGGATGGAAAAAAGGATTAGCCAATAGAGACCGACCCTGATGAAGCGATTCGTGATTTAGACAAACAAGATTACCAACTCTACTTATATCTAGGGAAGCTACGGTTAGCCCATTGTTGGGTGGGGATTGTCTCTATTCGTTGCCAAATTGTACTTTCCAAACTCTTAGTACAGTGTCTGCACACAGTAAGCACTGAATAAATATGATTGAATGAATGAAAGTGCCATTACTGATACAGAATATGCCTCAAATGGATGGCTCCAACCCAAGCCTGCTGAAACCAGACTTGAAATGTAATGCTTCTTCTGAAGAATCAAATGGCAGCCGTCGCCACATGAACATGTCCTCTCTTAAAATCACAAGTTCGGCCGTTTATGCAGGCCACATGCATCAGAAGGATGTGTCATCTGGCGGAATCTGCAATACCCACAGAATGCTTTTTAAAAACAGCCGTGTCCTAGAATTAACCTCTCTCAATTCAGCATTCATCTCCTAGGCCAGAGAAGAGTTATGGATTAGTTCCTAATGAGTGATGCTATCTGGATAACCTGTAGGCTGCAAGTCAGAGAAGCAGCGTGGCTCAGTGGAAAGAGCATGGGCTTTGGAGTCAGAGGCCATGGGTACAAATCTCAGCTCCACCAATTGTCATCTGTGTGCCTTTGGGCAAGTCACTTCACTTCTCTGGGCCTCAGTTACCTCATCTATAAAATGGGGATTAAAACTGTGAGCCCCCCGTGGGACAACCTGATCACCCTGTAACCTTCCCAGTGCTTTGAAAAGTGCTTTGCACATAGTAAGTGCTTAATAAATGCCATTATTATTATTATTATTATTAAGTCCAGACTTGATTTGGAAACAGGGAAAATAGGCACAGGGAATGTATCTGTTATACTGCTATATTGTACTCTCTGAAGTGCTTAGTACAGTGCATTGCACACAGTAAGTGCTCAATAAATATGGTTGACTAATTGATTAGGCACTCGTCAAGAGTGGGAGGAGCATGGTCTAGGGGAAAGAGCACAGGCCTGGGAATCAGAGGACCTGGATTCTGATCCCAGCTCTACCATTTTATCTTCTGAGTGACCTTAGGCAAGTCACCTAACTTCTCTGTGCTTTAGTTTCCGCATCTGTTAAATGGGAATTAAATCCTTCTCCCTCGTCCCATGTGGGTGAGAGGCTGTCGGCCCTGATCATCTTGTAATAATAATGATGGCATTTATTAAGTGCTTACTATGTGCAACGTACTGTTCTAAGCACTGGGGAGGTTACAAGGTAATCAGGTTGTCCCACATAATAATAATAATAATAATAATAATAATAATAATGGTATTTGTTAAGTGCTTACTATGTGCAGAGCACTGTTCTAAGCACTGGGGTTAGATACAAGGTGATCAAGTTGTCCCACATGGGGCTCACAGTCTTAATCCCCATTTTACAGATGAGGTAACTGAGACTCAGAGAAGTTAAGTGACCCGCCCAAGGTCACACAGCAGACATGCGGCGGAGCCGGGATTCGAACCCATGACCTCTGACTCCAAAGCCCGTGCTCTTCTCCACTGAGCCACGCTGCGCTGGGGGTGGATACAAGGTGATCAAGTTGTCCCACATGGGGCCCACAGTCTTAATCCCCATTTTACAGATGAGGTAACTGAGACACAGAGAAGTTAAGTGACTTGCCCAAAGTCACACAGCTGACAATTGGCAGAACCGGGATTTGAACCTATGACTGCTGACTCCAAAGCCTGTGCTCTTTCCACTGAGCCACGCTGCTTCTCGTAGCCGCCCTAGGGTTTAGAACAGTGCTTGGCACCTTGTAAGTGCTTAACAAATACCATTAATATTAAGAGAAAATAGTGACTGAGGTTTCTGTAATTTTTTTTCTCCCACAGCCACAAAACACAACCTCACAATCTCCAATTCCCCAGCCAAACTTGTCCCTCGATCTTGCTCCCAACTCTCCCTCCTTCAACCCCTTGCTCACTCTCTCCCCACATCATGGAACTCCCTACTTCAACACCTCAGACAGATTAATCAGTAATAATAATAATGATGGCATTTATTAAGTGCTTACTATGTGCAAAGCACTGTTCTAAGCACTGGGGAGGTTACAAGGTGATCAGGTTGTCCCACGGGGGGCTCACGGTCTTAATCCTCATTTTACAGATGTGGTAACTGAGGCACAGAGAAGTTAAGTGACTTGCCCAAAGTCACATAGCTGACAACTTGTGGAGCCGGGATTTGTACCCCTGACATCTGACTCCAAAGCCCGTGCTCTTTCCACTGAGCCATGCTGCTTCTCTTCATTTATTCATTCAGTAGCATTTATTGAGCACTGACTGTGTACAAAGCACCATACGAAGTGCGTGGAAGAATAACACTGACAATAGTAATAATAACTTTAGTATTTGTTGAGCACTTACCATGTGCCCAGCACTCTGCAGGAGATACAAGATAATCAGGTCCCAAATGGGGCTCACAATCTAAATAAGAGGGAGAACAGGTATTGAATCCCCATCCTGCAGATAAGGGAACTGAAGCACAGAGAAGTTAAGTGACTTTCCCAAGGTCACACAGAAGGTGGAGCCTAGATTAGAACCCAGGTCCTCTGATTCTTAAGCCCGTGCTCTTCCAGCTAAGTCACAATTTGACAGAGAGGGTAGATTTGTTCCCTGGCCACAAGGAGCTTACAGTCTAAAGGACGGATCACAACTTTCTCCACATTCAATTGTTCTTTAAATTTCACATTTCCCCCACCAGCTTTCCCAACTTAATTTTCCAGCAAACTGAGTCATGTCATCCCTTCAGTCATCTCTAGCATTGAGGAACTTATTTACACACTCCTTACAGCTCATGTATATACATATGCATATATATTTTGACAACACTGTAATATTTTTATGTTAATCTCCTATATTGGAGTGTAAACTACTTGTCTGTAGAAAAAGTACCTCTCCATTATTTGATACTTCCCAAGTGCCTTGTATAGTGCGCTCAGTATGTGAGCCTTAAATAAATATTTCTATTACTATAACTACTGCTGTTACTGATGCTGAGTATCATGATGCTTATAAGTAGTTTGATTATTGTCTTGCAGTAGCAAAAACATCTTGACCTCTTATATTCATTCATTCATTCAGTCGTATTTATTGAGCGCTTACTGTGTGCAGAGCACTGTATTAAGCACTTGGGAAGTACAAGTCAGCAACATATAGAGATTGTCCCTACATTAAAACTATATCTCATCATTGGAAAACGTGAAAAGCCATTATAGTGGTGACCAGACTTGATGGGATACTTATGGGTTACATATTTGATGGGTTACATATTTGTGGTATTTTATAAGCACTTACTATGTGCCAAGCTCTGTACTAAACATTCGGGAGATACAAGATAATCAGGTTGGATACGGCCATTGTCTACATGGGGCTTACAGTCTAAATAGGAGGAAGAAGCATGGCCTCATGGATAAAGCCTGGACCTGGGATTCAGAAGGAATTGGGTTCTAATTCTGACTCCGCCACTTTTCTGCTGTATGAACTTGGGCAAGTCACTTCACTTCTCTGGGCCTGAGTTCCCTCATTTGTAAAATGGGGATTTTTTTACTACCATTTTGCTACCTCATAAATTCATATGATCCCCAGCACGAAAAATAGTGCTTGGCACATAGTAGGTGCTAAACAGTTACCCTAATAATAATCATTATTATTATTATTGTTAATAGATATTTAATCCCCATTTCACCGATGAGGAAACAGAGATCCGGAGAAGTTAAATGACTTGCCCGAGGTCCCGTGCAAGGCAAGTGGTGGAACCAGGATTAGAATCCAGGCCCCCTGTCCCCCAGATCTATTCTCTTTCCATTAGGTCAGGCTCCTTCCCTTTTGTTGCCTGTGGCTGTTGCTGCGGCACCCCAGAACTGCAATGATGTGGCCACTTTACAGCAATTTGGACCAGGTGAGCTTGGGACACTACCGTGGAAAAACCTTCTTTTGACTAAAGGGCAGCAGAGGAATTCTGCTGCCTTCCATTCAGCCTGTATTGTTTTACAGGGTGACAGTGACACAGTGAGCTTTAATGTTTGGGGGGCAATAACGTGTTCTGAAGAATATGAAGCCCCCAGCTGGGCAGAGACTGTCCTAATAAAACCAGTGGGTGAGTGACATTCATTAAGAGTGTGCAGAGCGGGGCTCTTGGGAAAGCACAATAAAAGTGCGTTTGTAAATGTGAGCCTGTCCACAAGGAACTTACAGTCTACAAGGGGAGATGGAAATTAAAATAGATAACAGCTGATCTTTGCTCTGTCACCCTCTGTGCCAGGTTTCTTTCTGGATGATAGAACGGCACCTCTTCTCCGCACCCATCCCTGCCCTTTGGAGTCATTCATGCAGCACTGTCCCTTTGGGTAACTGTGGCTTATACTTAGAAACAGACTGTGAGCTCCTTGTGGGCAGGGGACATGTCTACCAACTCTGTGACACTGTACTCTCTGCTCCGCACACGGTAAGCACTCCACAAATATGATTGGTTGAATGATTAATTAAAATCGAACTGTGCCTTTTTGGAGGCTATAGGGAAGAAGGGAAGAAACATACAGAAATTAGGATCATCCCTGCTTCAGATGCAGAAGGAGGACGTTTGACAAAAAGAATGACAAGGCGGGCCATGGAATTAGATTAAAGAAGGAAAAGTCACTTAAAATGAATACAGCTAAGAAAACTTGAGCATTAAGAATAAGCTCACACTACAATGCAATTCACTGTCCTTCAGGCTCCCTTGTAACATGCTATTGATGTTTTTAATTGAGCAAATAAATTCCACAATTGCATGAGGCCCCTTTGCCATAAAATGAAACGCAAATCACATGTGTCAAGCTTTGAAATGACCATGTTTGCTAATACTCTTCCTTTTAGGGTTTTAGCACCCCAAATTTAAGATACACACATCCGGAAAAAGGGCAATCATTTGATTAAAAAACAACAAATATCCTACTCTCATAGCCTGAGAGGTTGTTCTCTTATTTGCCAGTATTTCAAAAAGAGACTAGCAATCAGTGGTATTTATTGAGCTCTAACTATGTGCAGAGCACTGATCTACGTGCTTGGGAGAGTACAATGCAACAGAATTAGCTGAAACATTCCCTGTCCATGTGAGCTTACAGTCTAGAGGGGGAGACAGACATTAATACTACTAATGTATAATAAATAATTTAAAGATATGTACATAAGTGCTGTGGGGTTGAAAGTAGGACAAATATCAACTGTCCAAACATCCCAGATCCAGAAATTGGGGTTTTACTTCTGCTGAACATTCCAAAGGACACAAAATGGACATGGTTGAGGAGAAATAGAACACCCACGGAAGTTCATACTATCATAAAAGACAATGCTTAGCCATCACAGTTTTATTTCCTTTTATCGGGGTAGCTCAGTCCAACTACAAGTATGTGGAACATCACCAAACTTGTAACAAGTGTGCGTTTAGCAAGGTAAGAATCCATTACAATGTTGCAGGAAACTACTGAGGTGCTCTGAGATTTGAAGGTGTCAACAGCTGTAGGAGTGGAGAGTGCTTACTGAATCAATGATTGCTTCTCTGGTGAGTGTTAGTGCGCTTCAACTGTATTCCTTTCTCTTCTCCGACAAAGCCTTAGTGAAGGCACATCTCCTCCAAGATGCCTTCCCAGTCTAAAGCCCACCTTTCCTCATCTTCCCCTCCCTTCTGCATCACCCTGATTAGTAAATCATCACTCTTTGCTCTTCCTCCCTCCCAGCCCCACAGCATTTATGTACGTATCTGTAATTTTATTTATTTGTATTGATGTCTGCCTCTCCCTGCCTAAACTGTAAGCTCGTTGTGGGCGGGGAATGTGTCTGTTTATTGTTGTATTGCACTCTCTCACAGTAAGCGCTCAATAAATACGATTGAATGAATGCATGAATGAACATATTCCATGGTAGAATCACAGCCTGGGCATTGCACTCAATCAGTGACATTTATTGAGCACCTTCTGGGTGCAGAGCACAGTAGTAAGGGCTTGAGAGAGTGTAATAATCAATCAATCAATCAATCGTATTTATTGAGCGCTTACTGTGTGCAGAGCACTGTACTAAGCGCTTGGGAAGTACAAATTGGCAACATATAGAGACAGTCCTGCTCACAGGGAAGGAGAAATGGGAGCTACGGCTGCTTCCGTATAAGAGAGGCCAATCTGCTGTGTGACCTTGGGCAAGTTACTTCACTTCTCTGGGCCTCAGTTACCTCATCTGTAAAGTGGGGATTGAGACTGTGAACCCCACGTGGGACAGGGACTGTGTCCAACTCGATCTGCTTGTATCCACCCCAGCGCCTAGTACAATGCCTGGCACATAGTAAGTGCTTAACAAATACCATCATTATCAATCTATCCTAATGCTTAGAAAAGTACTTGATGCATAGTAAGCGCTTAACAAATATCATAAAAAAGTTTATGGGGTTTTGATTGCTGAAATGCTCAAATAGTGCTGATGTGGGAGAGGCAGGATGTAAAATCTATCAGGATTTCTGGCTTTCAGGAGATGTGATTTCAGAAGGGTTTATTTCAGAAGGGTTTTGACATTGAGAAGTAGTGTAGCCTAGCGAAAGAGTATGTCATTGGGATTCAGAAGCCATGGTTCTAGTCTCAGCTCTACCACTGCTTGCTATGTGACCTGGTCAATTTGCTTAACTTTTCTGTGCCTCAGGTTCCTGATCAGTAAAATGGGGATAAATGACCTCTTCTACCTCCCTTTTAGACTGTGAGTCCAGCGTGGGACAGGGACTGTATCTTGTGTCCACCCCAGTGGTTACCAAATGCTTGACATATAATAAATGCTTGTCAAATACCACAAATACGATTATTACCAAGCACTGTACACACACTAACTGGGTGCAGAATAGGGAAGGAGTGCAGCTTAGTGGATAGAGCACAGTCCTGAGAGTCAGAAGGACTGGGGTTTTAATCCCGATTTTGCCACTTGTTTGTCTGCCTTGTTGCCTTGGGCAGTTCACTTTACTTCTCTGTGCCTCAGTTTCCTCATCTCTAAAATGGGGATTAAAATGGTGAGTCCCATATCAGACAAGGCCTGTATCCGGCCCGATTATCCTGTACCTACCAGAGCTTAGTATGGTGCCTATCATTTAGTAAGCCCTTTACAAATACCACAATTATCATTATTAACTTGAGGGCTTCTGCAGATTTTTATATCGGATGGCTTTCTGATCTCTTTGAAGTCTGCTCCCTCCCAATTCCCATCCCCCTTAAAGTTTGTGCTCCTTATGCTTATAATGAAAAGTGGGCACCTTTGATGGAAAATATGGATAGTCCAGGATGGGTCTGCCCCAGGTGCGACTATGAGTCTCTACTCCCCAATGGGAAGACCAATCCTGGTCTCTGGTGGCTGAGTCGGCAGGTTGTGGGGTGCCCTGCCTCGGAGGGACAGAGAAGTTCCCAGGTGCTCTCTACTTGGATGTCGTGCGGCCTGTAGAAGGACCCCCCGATCTGGCATTCCTGTTGATGATGACCGGCAATTCCTGACATTCCCTGAAGTCCATGTGGGGAGAAGAGCTGGGGGTCCCAAAGGCAGAGGGGAGGCTGACCCATGGAAGCTTCTCCCTAGGGGCTGGACACAGGTGGGATTGACCATCCCCAGGACCGGTCACCCAGAATGGGAGGTCGAGTCTGCCAGAGCCTGGCCCAGTCTGCATTAAAGGGGGTGAGAGGGGGAGATCAAGAGGAATCTCCCTTCCTGTAAACTCTCACAGAAAATTTAAACAATGGGAAAAGTAGACTCGTCATAATTAGGACCCTTTGGCAAAAAATAAAATCTGCCAAGATTGCTTTGAGACCCAAGAATAATGGCATGCATATTAAGTATCTATTTACCACATTGAATAAACAGCGTGACCTTCTGACCAGACCATATGGACAGATGGTAAATTCTTATTAAAAGCAGCAATTCCTTTTGCAACAGGAGGAAAATAAAGTAGAACACTGGAAAATCTATTTCTCCTTTCCTAAACAATTGGCAAAAGCAGGAGATTCAGAAACCTGCCGCTTCTACCAAGCAAGGCGCGATCCACAGATAGTCCGGTAATTTAAACCCCTATAAGTTTGAATGATCATCCCAACAGTTTGAAATCCTCCTCTTCTTTTTCTTCCCATCTCCCATTGGAATATATCATTTTTCCTTTCCTAGACACTATATTTCTTTTCTGCAAAATCCCTAAATCCCCTTTTCTGGCAGACCACTTTCCCTGCCCTCTCTGACAGCCAGCAAACTGCCTAACTTCCTCCCTATTTTCAAAGTCCCAAGGGAACCATTCCCTTCAGAAGTCTCACACAGAATGCGGTGGTCGGCAGGAAGAGAACATTGGATGTCCTGCTGTCTTTGCTCTGCTTTTTTTGGCTAAAATTTTTCCAGCCCAAATTCTGCTAGGTTCTGAGGAGACTTGAAGGCCATTTCCCTCTCCAGGAATCCCAAATGGAAGTTAGAACTTCCAGAACTTGAGAACAGCTGAATCGACCAACAGATCTGAAACAGCAAGTCAGAGTTCAGGAATGATAAGATGTCTGTTAAGCATTTCGAAAAGGCCCAGAGAGTTTCACCATTTTCTAAGCACTTTGAAACATAGTGAAGGATTCGTATGTTTAAGTTTTTAAATAAATATCTTTCTCAGGCTGGGTTATTCAACTCTTCTCTTTGAAAATCAGTTGAACTCTCCATCCTGATATCAGAAAGACTGCAAGCAACTTGAGGGAAGGGACCATCTTTGACCTCATAGTGTAACTGTTGTAGGAGCTCAATAAATACTACTGACTGATTGAGGATATTCTCCCTTATTCTTAGACCGTGAGCCCCATGTGGGTCAGACAACTGATTGGATTCTATCTACCCCAGCTCTTAGCATAATGCTTGGCACATAATAAGCACTTAAAATTATTATTTTTCTCATTATTATCATTATCATGATCAGTATTATCATCATCATCATCCCGGAGCTAAATATTAGAAGATAGAGCATGAATACCCACACTTTTTAAAAGCAACCCTGTACATACTTTTACCAAAAAAGTTAAAATGTGTTTATATACGCTGCAGACCAAAAAGATATTTTCCCCTCTGAGGATCTTAAGCGTTTCTGTGGGAAGAGTCATAAGTAATGTTTAATATTCACAGCAAGTTCAAAGCTCCAACTTTAGGATCCAAGTTTTCTTCATGGGCCAACACACTGTGAAATTTTCTAATGACCTGGAAAAAGCCATCTCCCAACTTGAAGGAACTGCAACTAAAGAGGAATTTGCTGATAACCTGCCATCGAGTAGCTGGCAAGTTAGTGAGCTCATCTACTGGAAGAGTTCCCCTTGCTTATAAGAGCCCCTACCCAAACTTTTTGTACACTGGTTAGGTTATGGTTCTCCTTGCTGAAATCAGCTTATGCCAGGATTCCCTTCTGGACTGAAGTGGAAAAAAACAACAGCCTCCATAAGGTTCCCATTGGTCTAATAAAACAACAAAAAAAAATCCCAAACCCAGAAACATCTGTTGCTGTCATGAGTAGCCTCTCTGCCAAGCTCTGCAGCAGCAGTGAGAAACTCAGACGTCAATGAACTCTGCTATCACCAGCAAAGTTCCCTATTGTCAATGGAAATTACTCAGGAGAAATTTGGTCCTATAGAGACAAGTTGTACACCACATCGGAAACAAACAAACAAGGAAAAATACACCAAAAACTTTCTTAAGATTTGCTGACAACAGGACACACCGATAGATTTCAGCTGCTGGTATTCTAAATGGTATATGACAAGGTCAGGAATATATTATTAATAGTATTGATTACTGACTGTTTAAATCCACTTAATGTTTTATTCTCTTTTTAGTTTAATGAACCAAAATGCATTCCAGTTCATCTATGGGTTGTATTTTATTTTCCATTTTTAACCACTTTCCTTGATTATATCTCATTTCTAGGACCCAATGGCTGCTGAACATTTGCAAATTTTCCTGCTGACAAATGCAGATACAAAACAGAATATGTCTGAAAGATGCACATGTGAAACCCTTCCCTTTCTTCCTTACCCCTTTGCCCACTCTCCTCTTTAGAGACCAAGAGGGAGATGACCGTCATTTGGATGTCTAAAAGAGTGTCATTGTGTGTCATTGTGCAGTAAGTACGAAACACTGAAGTGTTGTCCTGGGCACAGCGTCCTGAACAAATCTTCAGAACTGAAAAGCTTTGTCACACAGACCTATTTTGTCTTCTAAAGCACTTCCCTAGCCTTTCTTACTTACACCTCTACTCCCTCAAAAAAGCACACAAAGTACAAAGAGAACAAGAAAACCAGATATTTATTGATAATAGCTG
The DNA here is from genome assembly GCF_015852505.1 of Tachyglossus aculeatus. Classification (NCBI taxonomy): domain Eukaryota; kingdom Metazoa; phylum Chordata; class Mammalia; order Monotremata; family Tachyglossidae; genus Tachyglossus; species Tachyglossus aculeatus. The sequence goes on along the minus strand of NC_052079.1, from coordinate 27,044,537 downwards.
TGGTATTTGTTAAATGCTTACTATGTACGAAACACTGTATTAAGTGCTGGGGTAGATAATAGATAATTTCAGGTCAGACACTGTCATGGTTCCATATGGGATTGACCATCCAAAGGGGGAGGGAAAATACCTACTGAAATCCCATTTTACAGGTGTGGAAACTGTGGCATTGAGAACTTAGGCAACTTGCCCGAGGTCTCACAGCAAGCAAGTAGTGTCTTGTAGGCCATGCGAAGCAGCATAGCCTAGTGGATAGAGCATTGACCTAGCCATTCCGGCTCTGCCACTTGTCTGCTGTGTGACTCTAGACTGTAAGCTCACTGTGGGCAGGGAATGTGTCTCTTTATTGTTACTTGCACTCTCCCACTTACAGGGTTCTGCACACAGTAAGTGCTCAATAAATATGATTGACTCACTACCTTGGATGAGACACTTTGCTTCTCTAAGCCTCAGTTACCCCATCTGTAAAATGAGGGTTGAGACTGGAAGCCCTTAAATGTTCTCGGATGCCCAGGCCCATATTCTTTCCACTACACCACATTGTTCTCATTTATTTCTCTAGGCATCACTACTCATAGCCTCTCCAGCCAAAGTAAATTCTCATCATACCCATTCTTTCTAAGGCTCTCCATGAACTAGTTAAGGCAATAAAGAGATTAACAGTGTAATTTTAGTAGTAGTAATTTGTTATTTAATTTATTGACCACTGGGTGCAATACGCTGTCCTGGGGGCTTAGGAAGATTCAAACGAGTTTACACTTTTATAGGGAAGAAAGATACAATTATATTTACAAATAAAGTAATCAACATATTAATTCCATGTACAATTGAAAAAACATATACACATATGTTGATGAAGGCAATAAATTAGTACAGAAGTGATAGAAGTGACTGATTAGTGGAAATGACTTAGGGTTTGGAGGTTTATAGGAGCAAGCTTGTCGGAGCAAATGAGATTTTAGGAAGGCTTTGAATACAAGGCAATCTATAGTCTTTTGGATGCCTGGGAAATGGAGTTGAGGTTGAGGGAACAATCTTAGCAAGAAGATGGAAGTAAAAAAGTTAAAATCAAGACACAGTTATACGTTTGGGAGAAACAAAGGTACACAAGTGGATATATAATTTGGGAAGAGTTGTTGGAAAATGTAGACGTTAATAGTGAGGAGAAATGGAAACCAGTGAAGATTTCTGAGAAGTGGAATGATGCATGTCTTCTTCAAGACAAGATACAACTCTTCAAGAAAACAATCTATGCAGGAGTATGTAGTATATGTTGGAAGGCGGAGAGTCTAGAGACATGGAAACCAGAAAAGAGGCTGATTCAGGAATTTAGTGCCGAGACTAGAGGTTTATCCATTAGAGTGTAAGCTCCTTGAAAGCAAGGATCATGTCTACCCACTGAATTGTACTCTTGCAAGTGGTTAATATAATGTTCTGCATAAAGAAAACATTCAATAAGTCCAAAGATTGATTTTGACTGAAACCAGAGTTTGAGCTGGGGTAGTTGTTGGTTGCGTAGAGAAGGAGATTAAATGTGAGAGATGAAATTGAAGGAGGAGTTGACAATGACACCAAGGTTGAAGGCTTCTGTGACAGGGAGGATTTTTGTGTATGTCACCATGGACTCTGCAGCCCCAAATATATCCAGGGGACTAAAACTAACAATTAGGTAGGAGGAGGAAGAGAGTGCTTGATTACACTAAGTACTGGGAAAGATTATACAGCTGAAAATTTGACATGGTCCCTGGCCGTCAATGATCTCACAGCATAAAAATGAGAGAGGGAAAAGAGTCAGGCAGCAGACACATAAGAAAAGAGAAGCAGCAAGGCTTAGTGGAAAAAGCACTGGCTTGGGAGTCAGAGGTCGTGGGTTCTAATTCCGACTCCGCAACTTATCAGCTGTTTGACTTTGGGCAAGGTACTTAACTTCTCTGTGCCTCAGTTACCTCATCTGTAAAATGGGGATTAAGTCTGTAAGCCCCATTTGGGACAATCTAATTACATTGTATCTACCCCAGGGCTTAGGACAGTGCTTGGCACATAGTAAGCACTTAACAAATACCATCATCACTATTATTATTATTATTACTATTAAAAGATGAAACAATAAAAATGAAAGAAGTTGAAAAGACCAAGACAACAAGTGGGGCCGGGCATTGTGCCTGGAGGAGGAGAGACTTGGGCTCCTCATGGTTCAGAGTCCAACAGTGAGAACCATGTCCATGGTCACAGTCACATTGGTAACCACAGCCTTCCTGAAGTTCTGAAAGTTGAGAAGATCTCACATGTCAGCTGCTCCTCACCAGCTCTCCTAGCTGGAGAAGCAAAAATTGGGAGTCCTGGGGGAGTAGCAGAAAATAAGGCAGCCTCTCTCTCTCTCACAAACAGGCTCTGGTAGTCCAGTGTAAGGGGATGGCTGTGGCCTATGTCACTGTTTCTTCACTCACCTGGCAGGAGGAGGAGAGGATGCCGGGAAACTTGCTGGAGTGAAGGGGACAGTAGTGGCCTCGAGGAATGGCTGTTCTCAAAAATCGGTCGGAGAAAAGAGGAAGGGCATGAAAGGGGAAGAGGGCAATACAAGGGTGTAGACTTGAATGACTGAATCAGAAATTAGAAGAATGGGGAAAACCAGGTCCTTCTAGAAAGGTAGGAAATAACTGATCATACTAAAAAATACAAATAAGAAAAAGGCAAGGAAGTCCGGGAAAGGACAAGGTACAGAAGAGGCCAGGTAGAAAGGAAGTGAGATTGTTTGGTACAGTGTTATGTACACAGTGCTGCCTTCATTTTTCCTATTGTGCCTATCACCAAACTCTTCCCCACCTTATTCTTAGACGATGAGACACTGGAGAGCCCCTGAATAGCCAGGGACAAAGTCTAACATACACTGGTGCATTTTTTCTCAGTGGTTCGTGCTCTACATGCAGTAGACTTTCAATAAATATCATGTCTGCTATTGTCACTCAACCCCCAAGAAAATGGTACATAAACTGATTGGAATTTGGAAATTTTAGGGAAGCAGTGTAGTCTAGTAGAAAAAACCTGGGTTTGGGATATCAGGGGACCAGGGTTCAAATCCCAGTTCTGCCACTTACTGCTATATAACCTTGGGCAAGTCACTTACGTTCTCTATGACTCAGTTCCCTCATCTGCAAAATGGGGATGCAATACCTGTTCTAACCTCCTACTTAAGACTATGGGTCCCACATGGGCAAGAGGAGATGTGGTACCCTAGGTCAGATGCAAAATCATGGCTGGAGAAGTAGATAGTAATATTGATATTTTTTAAACACTTACTATCTTCTGAGCTCTGTACTGTTTGGGTAGAGAATCCCTGTCCAACATGGAGTTCATAGTCTAAAAAGGAGAGTTAATAAGTAATTGGTCTGAGGCATGGAGCAGGTCAGTGCTCCTTCCATTAGGCCACACTGCTTTTCTGATTTGGGGGTTATCCGCAGAGATGGTAGTTGAAGCCATAAAGCCATTTGAGCATATTAGCTGCCAAGACAGTGAATGCAGAGCGAGAATTGTACTTTCCAAGCACTTAGTACAGTACTCTGCACACAGCAAGTGCTCAGTAAATACGACTGAATGAATTGAATGAATGAGAAGAATAGGATACCCAGGGCAGACTCTGTGGAATCACAAAGTTAGGGAATGAGAGGCCCAAAAAGAGCCAAGCAAAGAAAATGAGGAGGGATCAGAGAGTTAGGAGGAGAACCATTGTTTGTTCTCTGTTCTCAAAATTAAGGTCTGTTAGTCCTTTACAGCAGGAGAAAGGAGAACAGAGCATCAAATCCTGCTAAAAAGAGGAAAATTAAGCTGGAGTGGAGTCTTTTGGATTCAGCTGGTTCTGGTTCTCTGCCTATCTCTATGGCCTCTCCTTCTCAGAATCTTTTTTTATGGTATTTGTTAAGCATTTATTATATGCCAGGCTCTGTACTAAACATTGGGGTATCTACAAGCTAATCAGGTGGAACACAGTCCCTGCCCTTCATGGGTCTCAGTCTTAATCACCAGATGAGGTAACTGAAGAACCAAGAAGTTGAAGTGACTTGCCCAAGATCATAGCTGCAAAGTGGCAGAGCTGGGATTAGAACCCAGGTCCTTCTGATTCCCAGGCCCGTGCTCTATCAACTAGACCATGCTGCTTCACCAGATTGTCTTCATCTTCACCAGATCCTCTTTTGCCTTCCACTCTCTAACTGTGGGCAAATTTCAAGGCTCAGGCCTGGTTCCTCTTCAATTTTCTATGTACACCCACGGCTTTGCAGAACACACTGACTCCCGAAGCTTTGACTACCATCTCTACGTGGACGTTTTCCAAATCTTTCTCTCCAGCCTAGACCTCTCTCATCTGCAATCTCACATTTCCTTCAGTCTTCAGGACATCTGTACTTGGATGTGCTACTGACACCTCAAACTTAGCAAGTACAAAAGAGAATTAATATTTTCCACCAAATTCTGTCTTCTCCCTGACTTTTCCATATTCATAGACAACACCTGTATCCTCCCTGTCTCACCAGCTCATAAATTTGGCATTATCCTCAACTTTGTCTCATTCAATTCACATATTTAATATGTAGCCAAATTCTGTAGGTTCTACCTCCAAAACATCTCTAGATCCACCTCTTCCTCTCCAACTAAACTGCTACCTCCCTGATTTTCTACTATGACCCAGCCGACACACTTCGTTCCTCTAATACCAACCTACTCACTGTACCTCGATCTCATCTATCTCTCTGTCAACACCTCACCCACAACCTGCTTCTGGCCTGAGTGCCAACCATCTTCATATCTGACAGATGATGACTCTACCCACTTTCAAAGTCATATCAAAAGCACAGCTCCAAGAGGATTTCCCTGACTAAGCCCTCAATTTCTTTTCTCCAACTCCCTTCTCTATTTGCACCCTATATTCATTCCTCCCTCAGCCCACCCAGCGCTTATGTGCATTTATGTAATTCATATATTTACATTAATGTCTGTCTCCTCTTCTAGACCGTAAGCTCACTGTAAACAGAGAACAGGTCTACTAACTCTACCATACTGTACTCTCCCAAACAGTACAATGCACAACATAAAGTAAACCCTCAATAAATATGATTTATTGATTGCTGCCTTGCTGCTCCAAGAACTTATCATACCCAGCCTTGACAACTGCCTCAGCATCCTCGCTGCCTTCTTCTTCTTCCCTCCCTAGTCCATTTAGCACTCTGCTGCTCGGAACATTTTTCTTTAAAAAACTACTCAGTCCACATCTCTCCTCTTGTCATAAATCTCCAATTGTTGTCCATCCACCTCTGCTTCAAACAGGAGCTCCTTACCCTCAGCCATAAAGCACTCCTTGCTTCCCAGTACAACTGAGCCTGCACACTTTGTTTCTCTAAAACCTACTCATTGTACTTTGGTCTCATCTTTATGATCACCAATTCCTTCCCAGTGATATTGCTCTGGACTGGAAATAATGATAATACTAATAATAATGATGGTATTTGTTAAGTGCTCACTATGTGCCAAGCACCATTCTAAGCACTGGGGTAGATACAAAGTAATCAGGTTGTCCCACGTGGAGCTCACAGTCTTAGTCCTCATTTTACAGTTGAGGTAAATGAAGCACAGAGAAGTGAAGTGACTTGCCCAAAGTCAAACAGCTGACAAGTGGCAGTGCCGGGATTAGAACCCACAACTTCTGACTCCCCAGCCCTTGGTCTTTCCACTAAGCCATGCTGCTTCTTGCCTCGTTATTGATAGTCTAACACTCTCCCATCTCTCTCCTTGACTGAGACCTCACTTCCAATTAATCAGATTTATTAAGCACTTATGATGTGCAGAGCACTGTACTAAGCACTTGGGGGAGTACAATATAAAGAAAACAGACAAATTACTGCCCATTCCCACAGCATGTATGTATATATCTGCAATTTAATTATTTATCCATTTATTTATATTAATGTCTGTCTCCCCCTTTAGACTATGAGCTCATTGTGGACAGGAATGTGTCTGTTTGTTGTTATACTGTACTGTCCCAAGTGCTTAGTACAGTGCTTTGCACACAGTAAGTGCTCAATCAATCAATCATATTTATTGAGCGCTTACTGTGTGCAGAGCACTGTACTATAAATGTATTCTTCCTTATCTAACTTCCTCATCTAATTTATCTTCCTTATCTTCCTTATCTACTCAATCAATAAATGATTGAATGATGGATACAATATAACAACACAATAGAGTTGGTAGACACATTTCCTGCCCTCACTGAGCTTGCAGTTTAGAGGGAGAGGCAGACACTAATTTAAATAAATTATAGCTATGTACAAAAGTGCAGCAGATCTGAAGAAAGGGTGAATAAAGAGAGCAAATCAGGGCGATGTTGAAGTGAGTTGGAGACGGGGAAATGAGCGTTTAGTCGGGGACAGTGTTTTGAAAGCAGTGACCTTCAATAAGGTTTTCAAGTTGGGGAGAGTAACTGTCTGAACGGCACAGTCCAGAAGCAGGATATGGGAGAGAGGTCAGCAGCGAGATAGATGAGATTAAGATACACTGAATGGGTTGGCATTAGCGTAGCAAAGTGTATGGGCTGGGTTGTAATAGGAAATTGGGGAGATGAGGTAGGAGGGGAAAAGTAATTGAATGCTTTAAAGCCTATGGTAAGGAGTTTCTATTCATTCATTCAATCATATTTATTGCGTGCTTACTGTGTGCAGAGCACTGTAGTAAGTGCTTGGAAAGTACAATTTGGCAACAAATATTTGATGTGGAGGTGAATGGGCAACCACTGGAGGTTTTTGAAGAGTAAGAAGACATGGACTGAATGTTTTTGCCAAAAAATGATCCAGGCAGCAGAGTGAAGTAGGGACTGGAGTTGAGAGAGACAGAAGGCAGGGAGATCAGCAAAGAGGTATATTCAATAATCGAGGTGGGATAGGATAAGTACTTTCCTGCGTAAGCCCTCCCTTAAAGGGTCATGTATGCACTTGGATCTGTACCTCTTAAGCACTTTGATATTCACAGCCTATCAAGCCCCACAGCATTTATGTATAAATCCATCTATAATTTACTTTAATGTCTGTCTCCCCTTCTAGACTGTAAGTTCCTTGTACTTTCCCAAGCTCTTCGGACAGTGTTCAGTTAGCACCCAATAAATACCACTGATCAATTGATTGATTGCTTTAGTTATAGAGAGGTCATTGGAAACCTTTGTATGTACAGTTTCAGTGGACCCAAAGGGTCAGAAATTTAACTGAATTTGAAGATAGCAGTGAGGGATAAGAAGAGAGTGGGAACAATAATTTTTAAGAGGTTATAGAGAATAGAGGCACAGGGAGTGTGGAGTGGATCTAGAGAGGAGACAGGCAACCCCTCCTCTTGAAAGTCAGCTGGAAAATAAGAGAAAAATGACAAAGGGATAGTAGAGAGGTGGGAGGTGATGAGGAGATTGGGAAGTTTATGCCCAATATTTTCAATTTTACCAACAAAGTAGGAGTTAGGTCATTACGGGTTAGATAAGGAAGCCGTCTCTAGACTGTAAGCTTGTAGTGGACAGGGAACATTTCTGTTTAGTGTTGTACTCTCCCAAGCACTTAGTACAGTGCTTTCCACACAGTAAGTGCTCAATATTTTTTATTAATATTATTAAATACTACCGAATGAATGAATGAGGTCCTGGGAGCCCTGGGAGCTTGAGGAGGGAGGGAAAAATTTGGAAAAATAGGTAGGGGCTGTGGATAAGGAAATTAATGATGGAGGAATTGAAGAGCTGTTGAGCACATTGAGAGAAAAGTCATCGCAGAGGAAAGTGAGTTAGTAATGGTAATAATTGGTCCATTAACTGGATTTTGCCCTGTGTTATTAAGTCTCATGTACACATGGGAACTAGGGAAGAAAACTGTGGTGATGATCCAGGGCCGGAGATGGTGTTCTGAGGACCGTGAAGGGGCAAGGGGTAAGGAAGTTGAGTCTTCTGGAGAGGTAAGTGATTAATGGGTGTCCTTTTGCATAAAGGAAGATAGGGTTAACAGGGAATCTAGGTAGGGTGTGACCACCTAGAGTGGGTGGAGTGTGTGCAGAGTATAATGGTCATGGTAATGGGGATGAGGACCAAATTTGAGAGATAAGGATGATGTGACATTAACTTTCACTTTGAGAATTAGAAGCTAGAGGATCCTTGGCAATGTCCAACTATTCAGCAACTTTGGTTGCAGTGGTTTTCAATCAGCTGGCCTTTGAATGTTATATGCATCAGACAAATTGGTCTAGATTGACACAGGCAGTTGGTCTTCTGTATTTTTTTCAAGTTCATCTCTGCTCCTCTGTCTTTTGTTCTCCATCTCTGCCAAACTCTATTCATTTCTCTGTCTGGGTTTCCATCAACCTTTCTTGGGATTCTGTCTGTCTTTGCTTCCTGCCTCTCTTCCTGCTCAGATATCTCAGATGATTTAAATGTTAAATATTTATTTTATATTTATAATCGTCAGCTGTGCTGCATTGAAGATAAATGAGTTCTCACGTGTGCCGTTAACCATTGTCCATTTGAGCTATCAGAAATGTGTCTTCAGTCAACGTGTCTCTGAATGAAAAAGCACAGTACGTCTGTTAGGGTAAAATAAGTTGAGTTGGCTAGGATACCCTCCTGAGCCACTAAATACTTAGAACAAATTTAATTATAGAATTATAGACTACTCTAATATCAGAGTGCTTCCCACTTCTTATTGTAAGAAATTTAGCAAATCTAATCAAATTCCAAGACTTCTTTTTACTCAACACTTATATTTATCCACACTTTGTCCTCATCTCTTCCTCATTCCCTTCTATTTTTCCAGCTCTGACTTTACTTTCTTTGTTTTGCATTTCCCCAGAACTCAGAACAACACCTAGTTGGTAATTTCATAAATGCTACTACTATTACTTCTACTACTGCCACCACTTTTGCTACTTCAACTACTAGTTCTACTTGTTCTACTACAACTACTACTACTAAAAATATTTTAATATTTTACCCAAGATGTAGCAGGACAAACCCAACCCAATCAAAATTTGAATGCTTTCAATCAAGCAATAGCATTTATTGATCACTGACTGTGTGCAGAGCACTGGGGAGAGTACAGTAGAATTCCTTATCTCGTGTGTTGTCAGTGCACTTTTCTCTAGTTTCAAAGTCCAAACTCTTTTCCATCATGTCACCTCTGTTTTTTATGCGTCAGAGTCACCTCTTTTACTGTTCGCTTTACACACAGTCTTGTCTTATGCCGTTGAGTCGTTTGCAACCCATAGCGACACCATGAACACAGCTCTCCCAGAGCACCCTACTCTCCATCTGCAATCATTCTGGTAGTGTATCCATAGAGTTATCTTAGTAAAACTCTGGAAGTGGTTTGCCATTGCCTCCTTCCATGCAGTGAACTCAAGTCTCTGCCCTCGATTCTCTCCCATGCTGCTGCTGCCCAGCACGGGTGAGTTTTGACTTGTAGCAGATTGCCTTCCACTCGCTAACCACTGCCCAAGGTAGGAATGGAATGGGTATGCCTCTGCTTGACTCTCCCTCCTGTAGCCGAGACTGGTAGAGTACTGGAAACTCTCCAGGTGTGACCCTGAGAGGAGCTACATAGAGTAGCCCTCAATAAATACCACCGAGTTATTTTCCTGATCTTTTCCACTTTCTTCTTGGTCTCCCTTCTTTTCACATATTAAATCTACGTAATCCATCGAATTGTCCTTTACCTGCCTCTAGGAAGTGCACATATAGTTATACTTCAGATGCCTTCAAAGATTCCTTCTCAAGCCTTTCATTAAGTCCATGTGGGCAGGGAACATGCCTACCAAATTGGTTATATTGTACTCTTCCAAGCACTTGAGTACATGTTCTGAACACGAAAAAGCACTCATTAAATATTCTGGATTAATTGATCCAAACCCATCTCACAAGACATCTTTATCACTGTGAAAATGTATATTTTGTTGGTTCTTAAACATCGATCTTCGTCTTTTTGTCTAAAGGACCAAGACGAATGTAATTGATCAATCAATCAATCGTATTTATTGAGCACTTACTGTGTGCAGAGCACTGTACTAAGCGCTTGGGAAGTACAAGTTGGCAACATATAGAGACAGTCCCTACCCAACAGTGGGCTCACAGTCTAGAAGGGGGAGACAGAGAACAAAACCAAACATATTAACAAAATAAAATAAATAGAATAGATATCAGTATCTACTGTTCCTAGTGGGATGCTTAAGGGTTTTTTTAAAATAAATAAATAATAATTGTGGCATTTGTTAAGCGCTTACTACGTGCCATTCACTGCAGTAAGCACTGGAGTAGATACAAGTAAATCGGGTTGGACACAGTCCCTATCCCACGTGGGGGTCACAGTCTCCATCGCATTTTACAGATGAGGGAACTGAGGCCCAGAGAAGTAAAGTGACTTGTCCAAGGTCACACAGAAGGTAAGTGGTGGAGCTGGGAATAGAAACCACGACCTTCCAACTCCCAGGCCCGTGCTCTATCCACTCTGCCATGCTGCTTCTCTTGTTCCATATTCCATATCACGTGACAGGTATGGAAACAGGTTGGGGATTCAAATATCAGGTTGTTCATTAAATTATAAGGACTAAGCACCGCACCCAAGTTCTAGTTTAGAGAGGTCATACTTGGCAATCTACAAATTATAGTTTGCATTTTAGAAGGGATGTGGTGAAAAGATGCAGGGGAAAAAGGATTGATGAATTATGACAGCTCAGCAGGCCATAACCGCTAAACAGAACTGTGATGTCCTATATAAAGTGATAATTATATGAGACTTTATTATAATTTGAAGCATCAGAACTTCCATCAAACAATGCATCAGATAGTAGGCCATTATAGAAGATGCATCAGGAATTATTTTTATATCCTATTTAACAAAGTTGATCACTGTAGAAAATCCTGAACACATCCCAAGTCTTTAAAAGAAAAGGTTAACGCCCATCTATCTGCTCTTCATAGTAAAATATGTGCTGAACATTCACATGCTATAATTCTGGTAATGAGAAAATAGAGTAATAACGGAGTAGTATCTTGCAATTGTAGGTATTCATGATTCAACGCTTGAGTTTCAAAGTTATTTCACCATGACCTTTCCAGCTCCTCTTCAGCTCTGGGATTCCGTGACTCATTGCCCATATGCTACCATTCCTTTTCCTGATCAATGTAGGAAAAACCTGGACATTACAGAGAAGATCTCATGACTGAACTCCAATCAGAAATCCAATGACTAAAGCTACTTTTCTAACCCACCCAAATCCTTTAATTGTAGAGGACCTGAAACATATCCTATAACTAGTGCATTATGGGATGAAAACTAATACTTGCTTTCACATTTTTAAAAATATGTTTCTATAAAAGAACTGTTTCTTAAAACATCTGATTTTAAAATTGAACTTCAAATAGCACTTTGGATTGGGAATTATGGTGTTTGGACCGGATCTGATACTCTCATCACCCTCTTTGGCTTCATCTACATGCAAGTGTTTCCATTCAGAGGTGTCATTAATAGAAGAAGAAAGGTTTAATTAAGAGCTTCAGGAGAAAGGAGAAAGAGAACCCCCTCCAATTTGGCTTCCATCCCCTACATTCCATGGAAACTGCACTCTCAAAGGTCACCAGTGACCTCCTGCTTGCCAAATCCAACGGCTCCTACTCTATCTTAATCCTCCTCGCCCTCTCAGCTGCCTTCGACACTGTGGATCACCCCTTTCTCCTCAACACACTATCCAACCTTGGCTTCACAGACTCTGTCCTCTCCTGGTTTTCCTTTTATCTCTCCGGCCATTCATTCTCAGTCTCTTTTGCGGGCTCCTCCTCCCCCTCCCATCCCCTTACTGTAGGGGTTCCCCAAGATTCAGTGCTTGGTCCCCTTCTGTTCTCGATCTACACTCACTCCCTTGGTGACCTCATTCGCTCCTACGGCTTCAACTATCATCTCTACGCTGATGACACCCAAATCTACATCTCTGCCCCTGCTCTCTCTCCCTCCCTCCAGGCTCATATCTCCTCCAGCCTTCAGGACATCTCCATCTGGATGTCTGCCCACCATCTAAAACTCAATATGTCCAAGACTGAACTCCTTATCTTCCCTCCCAAACCCTGCCCTCTCCCTGACTTTCCCATCACGGTTGATGGCACTACCAGCCTTCCCGTCTCACAAGCCCACAACCTTGGTGTCATCCTCGACTCCGCTCTCTCGTTCACCCCTCACATCCAATCTGTCACCAAAACCTGCCGGTCTCACCTCTGCAACATCGCCAAGATCCGCCCTTTCCTCTCCATCCATACCGCTACCCTGCTCGTTCAAGCTCTCATCCTATCCCGTCTGGACTACTGCATCAGCCTTCTCTCTGATTTCCCATCCTCCTGTCTCTCCCCACTTCAATCTGTACTTCACGCTGCTGCCTGGATCATCTTTGTACAGAAACGCTCTGGGCATGTTACTCCCCTCCTCAAAAATCTCCACTGGCTACCAATCAATCTGCGCATCAGGCAGAAACTCCTCACCCTCGGCTTCAAGGCTGTCCATCCCCTCGCCCCCTCCTACCTCACCTCCCTTCTTTCCTTCTACAGCCCAGCCCGCACCCTCCGCTCCTCTGCCACTAACCTCCTCACTGTGCCTTATTCTCGCCTGTCCCGCCATCGACCCCCGGCCCACGTCATCCCCCGGGCCTGGAATGTCCTCCCTCTGCCCATCCGCCAAGCTAGCTCTCTTCCTCCCTTCAAGGCCCTACTGAGAGCTCACCTCCTCCAGGAGGCCTTCCCAGACTGAGCCCCTTCGTTCCTCTCCCCCTTGTTCCCCTCTCCTTCCCCCCATCTTACCTCCTTCCCTTCCCCACAGCACCTGTATGTATGCATATATGTTTGTACATATTTATTATTCTATTTATTTATTTATTTATTTTACTTGTACATATCTATTCTATTTATTTTATTTTGTTAGTATGTTTGGTTTTGTTCTTTGTCTCCCCCTTTTAGACTGTGAGCCCACTGTTGGGTAGGGACTGTCTCTATACGTTGCCAACTTGTACTTCCCAAGCACTTAGTACAGTGCTCTGCACACAGTAAGCACTCAATAAATATGATTGATTGATTGATTCCTCTTCCCCCCTTCTCAACCCCCCCGCCTTACCTCCTTCCCCTCCCCACAGCACCTGTATATATATATACATATATATATGTATATATATATGTATATATATATAGATATGCTTGTACATATTTATTACTCTATATTTATTTTACTTGTACATGTTTACTATTCTATTTATTTTATTTTGTTAATATGTTTTGTTTTGTTGTCTGTCTCCCCCTTCTAGCCTGTGAGCCCGCTGATGGGTTGGGACTGTCTCTATATGTTGCCAATTTGTATTTCCCAAGCACTTAGTACAGTGCTCTGCGCACAGTAAGCACTCAATAAATACAATTGAATGAATGAATGAATAAATGCACTTCAAAACTCTAGCAACTACCAACTCTACCAACTCTGTTGTATATCACTCTCCCACCTAATCCCCTTTCAGGATTGCACCTGGAGAGTTTCCAGTACTCTACCAATCCCAACTACAGGAGGGAGAGCCAAGCAGAGGCATACCCACTCCATTCCTAGCCTGGCCAGTGGCTAGCAAGTGAGGCCATCTGCTATAAGTCAAAACTCACCTGTGCTCGGCAGTAGCAGCATGGAAGAGAGTCGGGGGCGGAGACTCAAGTTTACTGTGGGGAAGGAGACAATGGTAAACCACTTCCATATTTTTACCAAGAAAACTCTATGGATCCACTACCGGAACGATGGCAGGTGGAGGTGGGGCATTCTAGGAGAGATGTGCCCATGGCATCGCTATGGGTCGGAGACGACTCGACAGCATAGGACAAGGCAAAAGCACCTCGTACAGTGCTCTGCACCCAGTAAGTTCTCAGTAAATACCAATGATTGGTTGATAACGAGAGGGAGGACAGGTATTTAATAATAGTAATAAAAATGATGATATTTGTTAAGCACCTACTATGTGCCCAGCACTGTTCTAAGCACTGGGGTAGATACAAGGTTATCAGGTTGTCTCACATGGGGCTAACAGTCTTAGTCCCCATTTTACAGAGACGGTAACTTAGGCACAGAGAAGTTAAGTGACTCACCCAAAGTCACACAGCAGACAAGTAGCGGAGCCGGGATTAGAACCCACACGCTCTGACTCCCAAGCCTGTGCTCTTTCCACTAAGCCACATCCCCATTCCACAAGCACTTAGTACAGTGCTCTGCACTAAATAAATACCAATGATTGATTGATTTTACAGGTGAGGCACAGAGAAGATAAATCTAGGTCGCACAGCTGGCAAGTGGCAGAACTGGGTTTAAAACTCAGGTCCTCCAACTCCCAGGCCTATGTGCATTTCAATAGGCCATGCTGTTTCCTCATCTTTGTGGTCATTTCCATGACCAGGCTCCAGTGTGCAACTTTCCCAATTAATTCACAACACCATAGTTGTATCAACATGGCAGCCCCTCTTAGCACTTATGTTTTCAAATCCTCACCTCGACGCATGTAACTATGTATGCTCAATCACTTATTCAGCTAGTCTGCACATGTATAAATTCTATTGCCAGCTATATCTTTGATCTTCCTCCTACTCCTGTTATTTGTAAATAATTTGTCAATCTATCTCTTCCAGTAGATCGCATTCTCCTTGAGGACAGGGCACGCGCGTCTTCCTCCTCCGTAATCTCCCAGACATTTATTAAAGTGCTTTGCACTCAATAGGAGCTCAAAATATACCATTGATTTATTGACTCCTTCTCTCTTTCCTCCTCTTCTTCTTTCCTTATTTTACGATGTTCTTTAAAGGTTCTTCCCAAACTGAATTCATTCTGTAAATCTCCATGTGTCCATGTAGTTGACCTAATCTACTCAAAATTGGTGGGGGGAACCTCAGTTATGTCCCTATGAACCATAACTGAGATCTCTTTTCAGAGCTCTGAGGCACATCACCTACAGTAGAGACACTGTCAAATGCTAGAATTTAACCTGGGGTACAAATATAAAACCAAGCCCGTGAAATCACAGAAAAATCAAAACCTGAAAAGCTGGTCATTGGTGGAATATGTCTACCAACTCTGTTGTTCT
Source organism: Tachyglossus aculeatus (assembly GCF_015852505.1). Lineage (NCBI taxonomy): Eukaryota > Metazoa > Chordata > Mammalia > Monotremata > Tachyglossidae > Tachyglossus > Tachyglossus aculeatus. The sequence goes on along the minus strand of NC_052079.1, from coordinate 27,029,396 downwards.
GTACTCTCCCAATAAGCGCTCAATAACCATAATAATAACTGATTTTTGTTAAACACTATGTATCAGGCACTGTTCTAAGCACTGGGGTAGATAAAAGATTGGACACAGTCCCTATCCCACACAGGGCTCACGGTCTTATCCTCATTTTACAGATGAGGGAACTGAGGCACAGAGAAATTAAGTGACTTGCCCAAGGTCACACAGCAAACAAGTGGCAGAGCCGGGATTAGATAAACACCATCAATGTGGATGATCATGATGATGATTTTTCAGTGCATGAATGGGTAGCCAAGCTGAAACTTGGAATGGAAAACCACCTTCAATTAGAAAGGCAGCGTGGCTCAGTGGAAAGAGCACGGGCTTTGGAGTCAGAGGTCATGGGTTCGAATCCCGGCTCCACCACATGTCTGCTGTGTGACCTTGGGCAAGTCACTTAACTTCTCTGAGCCTCAGTTCCCTCATCTGGAAAATGGGGATTAAGACTGTGGGCCCCACGTGGGACAACCTGATCACCTTGTATCCCCCCAGGGCTTAGAACAGTGCTCTGCACATAGTAAGCGCTTAACAAATGCCATTATTATTATTATTATTATTATTATTATTATTATCATTATTAAAGGCAAGAGCTGCCTGCACATACTGTTGATCCATCACACTGCTTTCCATTGTTCGTCCAACTCCCAAGGAAGTCCTTTAGGCAGGGTACTTGAAAATATCGTTAGCTGGGGCTTCCTCAATCCCAGTGTGGCACAACCCTCCCCCTGCCCTCCTTCCCACCATAATCTTCACCCCTAGGCAGTGGCAAGAGAAGTACAGTGACTGACCCCCAAACCTTTACATTTGCAAGCTTAACAATGATGCTAAAAGCATCGACAGATGGGGTTTGGCCACAGTAACACAACCGTGTCTGCTTTGAGAAGTTCCCTGGGATCCAAAGGCTACTAATCTAAGCCGGCATGACTGAAGGAGGCAGAATTGGAGGAACTGTTATGCACATCGATGACTGATCTCGAAGCATAAGAAGGCAGGCAGATGTTCATGAAACAAGAAATAGAATCTATGTGGATTTTCACTGTAATGGGCTGCACTGTGCAGAGATGCAGTGACATCATTTTCAGAACCATTCTGTACTTCAAGATAGGAACTGACAACTTTGAGGCCCACTGCCTTGCTTGAGGACTGATGCAATGCATGATATGCACATGATTTAGGAGAAAAATCAATAAGCTATCAGCTCTTCATGAGAAAGTAAACACCCACTTTTCTCATTAAAATGGCTTTTATTCATTTAGCAGAAGAAACATTAGAACTTGTGTCTCAGGGAAAAACCTGCTTTTTCCATTCAGGATTTTGTTTTAGCCATTTAATCCCTTTGTTCACCAACTTCCCCTCACCAGCTGCTGGTAACTGAGGCCCTTGATCACAAAGAGGCTTGTTTACCACATATGTCCATCCTATGATGACCATAGATCTTCCAGAATATCTTGGCTCCGTACTGCGCAATTCCTCTTAATTTCTTCTCTTTGATTTATTGTCTGACCTCAGGAAGCAAGTGTTTTAAGCACACAGCCCACATCGACTCAAAGATATCTGGAATCTCTTTCATACTACAACTGCAATTCTTGCAAACTCAGCCAGCTTGATACCAGTGGGAACTGCTCTTTGCCATGGACAGAATCCATATGTGTCTCCAGTTCAGTGGACCACAGCTCATTTAAGGCTTTTTTCAGATGACTTTACTTCCTGCCTTGTCTGTCAGTTACAGCACAATATAATTGTAGACTATGCTAGTACCACATTATTGAAACAGTTAATTGATGCCATTTTTAAAGGACACATGGTTTCTGTTTTAACTATTTTTCATCTCCTTCTCTTCTACTAACATAGCCCAAAACCTCTTTGAATAACCTTTTTACCAATAAATCATTAGTACATAAGCCAGTCTCTAGACTGTAACTTCATCTCTAGACTGTAAGCTCACTGTGGTCAGAGGATGTGCCTGTTTATTGTTATAATGTTCTCTCCAGCGCACTTAGTATAGTGTTTTGTACACCGTAAGCAACAAATACAATCGAATGAATGAATTTATCACATACCTGCTATTTGCCAAGTGCGCTTCTGAAAATTTTGGACTACAACAGAACCAGGAAACACAATCCCTGCTCTGAAGAAGCTTACTATCATCAATCAATGGTATTTTGTAAGTGCTTACTGTGTGCTGAGCACTGTACTAAGCACCTGGGAGAGTACAATACAACTGAGGTGGTAGACACATTCCCGGCTCATAATGAGCTACAGTCTAGAGGGGAGACAGACATTGATATAAATAAATAAATTATAGATATGTACATAAGAGCTCTGGAGCCAAGGGTGGGGTGAATACCAAGTGCCCAAAGGGTAAAATTTTTGTCTGAATGAGAAGAGTTGTTATGTGTATTTATGAGAACCAAGAGCTCATTAAAATATGGATTTAAAACAACCAGGCAAATCTGTATATGCCAGAATGAAACAGGAGACAAAAATTAAATTATAGAAGATTAACATTGTTTATGGAGGTCCCCCTGGGTATACAGTCTACACTGTGCGCTAAAGAGAGCGTACTAGAACTAGAAGACTTAATCAGGTGGAGGCAATAGATGCAGAACAAATTAGAGATAGGAAAAGGAGACTAGAAAGAGGCATAAGTGATAAATTAGTGCTTAAAAAGTACAGTGTATAAGTTGAAATGTGAAGAAGCACTTCAGATAGTTCTAAGTGATTTAAGTGTTGTGGTAGCTGTTGAGCCTATATGACGGGGGAGAAAAAGAATTGATCAGGTAAAGTCTTTTGGAAGAGATGGAATGTTAGGAGGGTTTTGAATATGGGAAGCTTTTTGGCCCAACAGATTTGAATAATAATAATAATGTTGGCATTTGTTAAGCACTTACTATGTGCCAGCACTGTTATAAACGCTAGGGGGGATACAGATGAGGGAACTGAGGTACAGAGAAGTTAAGTGATTTGCCCAAAGTCACACAGCTGGCAAAGAGAGAGGGATTTCCAGGCAAGAGGAAGGAAATGAACGAAGAGGCAAGAGGGATGAGATCAAGGAACAATGAGTAGGTTATCTTTAGAGGAACCGAGAGTGCTAGCTGAGGCAGAGAGGAAAAGAAGACTAGATGTGTTAGGTGGAGAGATTCACCCAACAGTCAACTCTAGGGCATATATATTTTTATACTGTTTCAAAATTGTGCGTACGTGTGTGTGTGTGGTTGTGTATGTAGTACATTTAATATTATTTTGGTCATTTATTCTGAATAAATTAATTTTAAATGTTTTATGCCTGTCACCACCATTAGAGCATGTATTCTTTTTGATCAGGAAACAGGACTTCTGCTTCCATTGCACTTTCCTAAACATTTAATAAAGTCACTGTATCGCTACTTAAACCCGATCGCTGGCTCACAGGGGTTCAGAGGCTAAAAACGAAGAGGGGTTATGGGTTGAAGACGGGTACAAAAGAAAATGTTGAAATGATAAAGCCCACAGAACGGCAAAAAACATAAGGATAGCAAGAACAATGAGCTACAAAATGTTAGCGCTAATGGAACAGTTTCCAGGCTCCTTACAGGCCCACAACTGACCCCCTGGGGGGGTGTGGGATCCCATTACAGACTCCCCACCACCACCACCACCTCCAACTCTTTCAGGGGACTTTAGAATGATTTGGAAATGAATTGGCTCATAGCTAATAAGGTAAAATGCTCCCCTGCAGGAGGGGCGAGAGATGGGAGCAATATGGTTTCATAACAGATAGGCACATTTTTTGATACTGTGTGTTAATCAGGTGAAATCTTTCAAGAGGATCTGATGAACAAGTGGTTCGTAGCGGCATCTCACTGGATGACTTCACAGTGTAGACTAAGAGAGGTCGCTCGATCTTCCGCCCGGGGAAGGCACAGGAGGGTCCCAGGCCAACCACAGGTACATGGAATGGGGAACTCAGACTGTCTACTGGGGACTTTGGACCAGGCGTGGTGAGGGGGGCAAACCAAAGAAGCTCTGACCCAGCTCCTCGGAAAAATAGTGTCCTCCTTCTGGGGGACAGAGAGAGCACTCCAGCAGAGGGAGGGGACATCGAGATTCACCTCCCCAGTCATCAGCGCAGGCTCTGCAAAGGTGACTGGAGAGGGGAAGACCTTCTTTTCCCTCCCCACCAAGCAGAAAAACACCAGTGGTTCCTCTACCACACCGCAGGCCCTCTCGTCCCAACTCCAGAGGAGATTAAATAAGAAGACTGGTGCTTATTTTATTTTTTCTCCCTTTCCAGTTTCCCTTTTCCCTTTCCTAAACATGCCCTCAGAGTCCATTATGGCCAAGGTAAGGCTCCTTCCCTTCCTCGACCTGGTGGTTCAGCCCAATGTGGGGAGGCGGCATGTTTCCCCATCTTTTTGGCCTCAGCTTTCCACACACCTGACCAGAGTTGTGAATCTGCCGTGGACCCATCCTGAACCCTGGATCTGGGCAGCCCTTGTACCCACCTCGATGTCTGCACCAGGCCGGTGTATGGGCTTCCATTGCAGCTGCAGATAGACATGTGGGGAGGGTGCCATTCATTCATTCAGTCATATTTATTAAGCGCTTACTATGTACAGAGCAGTGTACTAAGCGCTTGAGAAGTACAAGTCGGCAACATAAAGAGACAGTTGCTACCCAACAACGGGCTCACAGTCCAGAAGGGGGAGACAGAAAACAAAACAAAACATGTAGATAGGTGTCAAAATTGTCATAACAAATAGAATTAAGGCTATATGCACATCATTAACAAAATAAATAGAATAGTAAATATGTACAAGTAAAATAAATAGAGTAAGAAACCTGTACAAATGTAAACAAATGCTGTGGGGCGGGGAAGGGGGTAGGGCGGCGGGGGAAGAGGAGAGGATCAAGGGGGCTCAGTCTGGGAAGACCTCCTGGAGGAGGTGAGCTCTCAGTAGGGCTTTGAAGGGAGAAAGAGAGCTAGCTTGGCGGCTGTGTGGAGGGAGGGCATTCCAGGCCAGAGGAAGGATATACACACACACACACACACACACACATACACACACACACACACACACACACACACAAATAAAATATATATATTTTACAGTCTCAACAGACCTTTGTGAAGCTGAGCTATTCTCTAGGTCTTTGTGGGCCGTGTCTATTCAACTTTTATCTACCCAGACTTGGCTTACATCAATACAGTCAAGTGTGAGAGAGCAAGAACATGAGGAGGAAGAGGGGAGAGGAGAGAGATCAAGAGGGAGACAGAGAGGGAGACAGACAAGGAGAGAGACGGAGAGGGAGGGATTGAGAGAGAGCAAGATTGAGCAAGAGGGTACAAGACAGGACAAGATTTCAAGAATGAGTGAGCTTGTGTGTATGTATGTGTGTGTGGGGGGGAGATGAGGCCTGCATTCTCCCATCTTTCCTCAAAATCTGCCTTTAGACCCCACATCCCCCTCTCAGACAGAGAGGGCTTTGGGATGATTCCTCCCTTGGGCCACTCTCACTCCGTGAAAACACCAAGCACCTGATGATCTTGTATCTACACAAGCGCTTAGAACAGTACTTGAAGTGTACAGCAAGTGCTTACCAAATTCCATCACGGATTGATTGTATCTACTCCAGAGGTTAGTACAGTGCTAACAAAAAGCAAGCATTTAACAAGGACCATTTAAAAAAGGGCCAGCTAGAGGAAGAATGAGGACAAATCAGTCTGTTGACAGATTGTATTATATGACTGGCAGATGTCAATCATAGGAGACATGGCACCATGTTGGATCACTGTTAAATCTCTTTGACTAGGGATGATAATGATAATAAGAATGATTATAGCATTGGTTAGATCTGTTAGGATGCCCAGGTACAGTCTTAATCCCCAAAAAGCCTCTTTTGCAAATCACACCTCCACTGCTGCCCAAGGAAGAGCTCAACTCTGGTGGTGAAAGAGGAAGGAAACCTAGCTCTCTATCTGAGAGTTCAGCTAGGAGATAAGAATCCAGAATTCTGTCGTAAGAGATTAAAGGTTTGATGTATTGACTGTGATCATGTATTTCTCTTTCTCCAAGACATATCAGTGATAAAAAGGACGGTGAGTGAGAGGGTTAACTTATTTATAGGCCTCATTGGCAGCTAGTGTCCAACCCAATTTGCTTGTATCCTCCCCAGCACTTAGTATGCTGCCTGGCACATAGTAAGCGCTTAGCAAATACCACAGTAATTTTAGGTCTCGTTGGCAGCTAATTCAGCTGAAACCCAATTCAAGGTTCTCTCCAGCAAGATGGACTATTAATATTTGTCCTAAAATTCTTCAGGAGCTGCAGTTATCTTGAGAACCTCTCGCTTAATATTCTCTGCTGGTTTCTATGTTCCATTTTTTTAAATAGTATTTATTAAGCCCTCACTGTGATCCAGGTACTGTATTAAGTGCCTCATTATCAACAGATAATCAGATTGGGCACAGTCCATGTTCTACATGAGGTTCCCAGTCTTAATCCCAATTTTACAGGTGAGATAACTGAAGAGAAGTGAAGTGACTTGCCCAGGTCACACAACAGATCTTGGAAGTGGCTTTTAAGCAGGGATCATTTATTCTATCTGTACTCTCAAGGTCTCGATGTGGTGTTCACAGAGTAGATGCTTAAGGATTAGTATTGATTGAGTTCACTGAGTAACACACAAGGCAATCGATTCTCCCTCGCCTTGTAAACAGGATTCTAAACTTTAGAATTCTCTGCAATTGGCCCAGTGCAAAGAGCACTGCTCTGGGAATCAGGAGGTCAGGGGTTCTAGGAGCAGTTCTGCCTGTAGTTGGCTAACCTTATGGACACTTGGCAATGGAGAAGCGGCGTGGCTCAGTGGAAAGAGCCCGGGTTTTGGAGTCAGAGTTCATGGGTTCAAATCCCAGCTCCGGCAATTGTCAGCTGTGTGACTTTGGGCAAGTCACTTAACTTCTCTGTGCCTCAGTTACCTCATCTGTAAAATGGGGATAAAGACTGTGAGCCCCCCATGGGACAACCTGATCACCTTGTAACCTCTCCAGCACTTAGAACAGTGCTTTGCACATAGTAAGTGTTTAATAAATGTCGTTATTATTATTATTAATGGACTGTGAGCCCATTGTTGGGTAGGATTGTCTCTATTTGTTGCTGAATTGTACTTTCCAAGCACTTAATACAGTGCTCTGCACACAGTAAGTGATCAATAAATACCATTGAATGAATTATCCAGCAAACTAACCAGCCCTTAAATAACTTTCTTACTGCCACGTATTGACGTCAAAGAGATTTATCCTTCTTCGTTATGCCCTGCCACCTGGGAATGGAGAAAATATAACTGGCAGTTTTGCCTAGTGGAAAGTACAAGGGACTGTCAGGAAAACTGGGTTTGAACTCCGACTCGGCCACTTGATGATGGCACTTGCCTACTTTGTGACCCTGGGCAAGTCATTTCACCTACCTGGACCTGTTTCTTCATCTGTAAAATGGAGATAAAATAGATTAAGCCCCATGTAGGACAGGACTGTGTCCAATTTCATACCACTGTATCTACTCAAGTACTTAATAAACGCCATAATTGGTTTTGGAGGCAAGATGGGGGAGACAAAGTTCTGTCCACTTTATATGCTCAGCCTGAGAATGAATAAGGAGGGCTCCCAGAGGTATCCCAAAGCCTACCAGTGTTCATTCCTGACATCCTGGGTTGCCCAAAAGTCTAATAAATTAGAGGGACAGAACTGAATTGACCCATGGTTGTCCAGCATGGCAGACTGTTTCCCGCTGACAACTGTGGGTAGCTGATTGTCCAGTTTGAGAATTTCTTCGCTGACTTCATATAAAGCAGCAAACTGAAACCAACAAAGAACACCATCAAGATTATTCTGAAAGATACTATGTTGTTTACTGTACTCCCTGCTGGGATGTAAATGGTGTAATTTACCATGAGACTCATATGGTTTTGAAACATTAAAGCATTAGCCACTAAGGTCCAGCGTTAACCTCTGCAGCTGTTTTTGTTAGAGGAAGTGCTTTTTCTGAGGTCACTTGATGAATAAATCTCTAAGCTAAAAATACCCTCAGCTTCACTTCATAAAACTTATTAAATTAGACACAGTGTTGCCTAGTAACACTGAGAGGCAGGAGATCTATGTTCCAATCAAGGCTCTGCCAGGTTGCCTGTTGTGTGACTTTGGGCAAGTCACTTGACTCCCCTCCTGCCATCACCGTACAAAGGAGGCAAAGTTTGCAGACACCCAGGATGGGTCATTTGTGCTGGGGCAGCCACAGAAGAAGGGGAGATTGAGTAGTCTCTCCTCTTGTTCCTCCTCTTCCACCTCCAGCTTCTCCTCACTCCGTGACCACACCGTCATGCAGCTGTGGGTTCATGGAATACTTTCCTGCCAATTTGACTGGACTTTCTGGTGGAAGGGCAAAATACTCAATTTCATGACAATCTGTCTAATATGAGGATTTGGTCACGCTACTTAAAAACCCTACTTGCAACTTTCTCTTTCTTTTCCTGGCAGGCAAATCCAATTTTATCTGAAATGTGGTGAGGGACCACCATTAGCTAAAGGAGAAGAACAATTGTGGCCAGAGAGACAGGGTTTTAGGTGTAGATCCCAGGGTCTGGGGTAACCTCAGTACAGTGCTCTGCACTCAGTAAATGCTCAATAAATGCCACTGATTGACTGATTGATGACCTGCCTTGGTCCTTGTGGAGAAAACCCAGCTTCTCTTTCTGTGGAACCAGAGATGAAAGAAAATGTTTTTTGATAACTGACAGGGAAATTGCAGAGTTTTTTTCTTCCAAAGTCTCAAAAGGCTCTGGGAAGCTCTCATTTTCGATGTTTGACCAGGCACTCACCTCACTCAACTTCTTTTCTTAAACTCATTCTAACACAACCACTTTCTTAGCCTGGCAGGTGAATGAGTACACATGCAATATGTGTGTTTACTAAATCATTTATTTTAACCATTCTAGGTGTAAATATTTTCATGTTTGTTTCCCCTGTTTGAGTGAGAGCTTCCCCTGGTGGGTGGGGGGGAATGGGTTACTTAATTTTGTACTTTGCAAGCATCTAGCCCAGTGCAACACACCAAATGGGTGCTCAATAAACAATTCCACTGCTGCTACTACTACTACTACTCTTTTTAAGGTATTTGTTAGGTGCTTACTATGTGGCAGACATTATACTAAGCACTGGGGTAGATACAAGCTCGTCTGTTGGATACAGTCCATCTACCATGTGGGGCTCACAGATTTAATCCCCACTTTACAGATGAGGTTACTGAGGCATAGAGAAGTGAAGTGACTTGCCCAAGGTCACCCAGCAGACAAGTGCTGGGGCTGGGATTATAACCTAGGCCCTCTAACTCCCAGGCCAATGCTCTTTCCACTAGGCAACGCTGCTTAATAATAATAATAGTAATAATAATGGCATTTTTTCAGTGCTTACTATGTGCCAAGCACTCTCCTAAGTGCTGGGGGAGATACAAAGTAATCAGATTGTCCCACGTGGGGCTCACAGTCTTCATCTCTATATTACAGATGAGGTAACTGAGGCATAGAGAAGTTAAGTGACTTACCCAAAGTCACACAGCTGGCTAGTGGCGGAGCCGGGATTTGAACCCATGACCTCTGACTCCCAAGCCTATGCTCTGTCCTCTGAGCAATGCTGTTTATCTACTATTCTGTTACTAATATTAGTACTACTTCTACTACTACGTTTACTCCTCCTACTACTATTGCCCTTTCTCCTCTAGCTTCTTCTTGCCCCACTCCGATGGAAGAGATTGGGACCTCTTAGTTGCCATGTTGGGTGGGCAGAATATCTTCCAGATGGTGGGACTGACCCCCAGTTCAAGCAGAAGTTGCTAACCCAGTTTTATTACTGCAATCGTTTTTCTCAGGTTAGGGAAGAGCAATTTGATGATATGGCGAACCAACTTTATCCAGATTGCCATGCCAGTGACCACCACTGCCTGCTTGTTCCAACTACAGGAACTCTAGTAACACTGAGAGACACGAAGTCTGGGTTCTAATCACGACTCTGCCACGTTGCCATGATACCCATGTCCCCATGTCATTGTTTCCAAACCTCCATAGTCTATAAGTTTCGGTTTCCCCCCTTTTAGACTGTAAGCCCACTGTTGGGTAGGGACTGTCTCTATATGTTGCCAACTTGTACTTCCCAAGCTCTTAGTACAGTGCTCTGCACATAGTAAGCGCTCAATAAATACGATTGATGATGATGATGATGGTTTAGCAGAGTTGTGCAGGGGCAATGTCTTGGTGGAGTCAACGCGTTCTGATTGTACTCTCCCAAGCCTTAGTACAGTGCTTTGCGCATAGTAAACACTCAATAAATACCATTGTTAATGGATTGAAGATTTTTCATACCATAAAGTACTTACATAAGGAATGTAAGACACACAGAAAAGAAGAAAAAGAACAGCAAAAAATGACGACCCTAAAAATACTGTATATCTTGATCTTACAGCTTTTCTTCAGTGCTACCCGAAAATGCTGTCTCTGTTATACCCTCCACTTAAAAAAAAAACACTTTCTATACTCGTGTACTCTGCACTCCAGGGAGACTCCAAAGTTTCCGAAGACAACCTTTGCAGTTTTCCTTCTCCCACGGACAAGACTTTTCGTGATTTCTAAAGCACAGTTGCTTATAAAACAGATGTCAAATCGTTACTGTAATTACATTACGTAAATTTCAACTCAGTCTTTTGTTCCCTAAACAAATGGTATGAGCTCTGGGTATTAATGCTAGAGGGAGTTTTGTTTTTGTTTCAGGGTTTGCTGGTTTGTTTTTCGTTTTTTTTTTTTTTAAGAAGAGCATTTATAACAACTCAGAAGCTCTGAGATCTAGCAAAGGACTTTGAAGGAAAACTGGGAAAAAATAAGGCCTAATTTGATATAAATCCCATAGAGTTAAGAGTTTCAGACATTTTATAATGTGATTTCAATAGATTATTGATTTAATAGTAAAAATGACATTCTATTGAAAATAGCAGTTCGATTTCATATATAGCACTAAATCAGGAGCCCAACGAAAGGAAGATTCAGTAAACTAACCAAATATATATATATATATATATATATATATATATATATATATATATCTTAAATTTGTTCATTCAATCCTATTTACTGAGAGCTTACTGCTCGCAAAACCCTGTACTAAGAATTTGGGGGAGGACAATATAATAATTAACAGCCACATTCCCTGCCCTCACCAAGCTAACAGTCCAAAGGCGGAGACAGGCATTAATATAAATGAATAAATTGCAGTGATGTAAATTAGTGTTGTGGGGCTGGGACAGGGGATGAATAAAGGGAGCAAGTCAGTGTGATGCAGAAGGGAGTGGGAAATGAGGAAAAGTAGTCAGCGAGCCCTCTTGTAGATGTGCCCTCAATAAGGCATATTGTGTAAATAATGTATGATCGACTTCTCTCTGGACAGTAACTGCCACGCTGGGCACAAGTAACCGATTTGAACACTGCCAGTGGGATCCATGCCCTGCATTTGAATGCCATCATCTATATCCATGCATTCGACTTGAACAGCACTAACTAAATCCAGGCACTAGACTTGAATGCACCCAATTTTGCCAAGGAGTTTTATTCGCTGCTATCCCTAAATCCAAGCTAGGGTTTCACATCTGGCACACACCCTGTGCTATGATTAAGACACGTGCATGGCTCTCTAAGTAAGTCTTTCTCCCCCTCTAGTCTCCAGGATAATGCATCTTGTCCACTCCTCTCCCTCTTCCAAACCCTCCCACTTATTTTATCTGTTCCACACTCTGTCCACGCCGTTTCCCCCCATGAATGGTCTTATCAGCATTACAAAACCGAGGACACATCCTATTTGTTCAGAGTATCCCATCTTTGTTGGATTATATAATTAAGGCACTCAATCAATTCTCTCCCCCAAAAATACATAACTCCTCTCGCACTAAAAACCCACCCGCAGCCTCATTTCTCCCAAAGTCAACTCTTTTCTGACACCCTTCCTCCTGACTGGAACACCCTTCTCTTAAATAATTAAACACTTCTGCATCCCTCGAACACTCGGATCCTCTCCCCCTAACAACTTGGATAATCACATTTCCTTCTCTCCACACTGTCTGCCTGGTTGCATTTATGTGCTTATCCTTAAAGTCTTTCATTCCTCCTTAGGTGAAATTTAGTTCAGTGTTCATCTCCCCAGTTAAACTGTAATCTCCTTGAAGGCAAGAATCATGTCTACTACCTCTTTGTGCCTTCCCCAGCACTTTGTACAGTGCTTTGCCCACAGTAGGTGACCGATTAATGCCACAAACTGATGTATTTTGCAAGACCTACATGTATATACAGATTCCCCTTCTAGCAATGACATCAGTCCATCTAGAGTTCATAACATTATGCAGATACCAAGTTATCTTTGAGCCCCATCGAGGTGTTATTCAATCTTCACTGGGGACTTTTTCATACTTATTCTGCAGCTAGCATACCATGTGCCCAGGATACCATGGGACCACTGCCACCAATCTGCAATTTGTCCAGGAAAAAGCTACAGCATTGGGATTTTGTTATGAAAGAAAACCTAACATTTCAACCCAGTTTAATCAGAAGGACGTAGAAAAAAAGGAAATTGCACTCTACAGCAAAGCAGTATTTCTTTGATTTATGATATCTTTTTAACCCCCAAATTAACACACTAGCTTAGGCCCGTGGGTACAAATTTAATAGTTAAGGCATGAAGTGAAACGAATAATAATAATGACATTTATTAAGTATATACTAAGTGCTCAATTCTGAGGTTAGACACAGTCCCTGTTCTTCATGAGAGATTTTTAGACTGTGAGCCCACTGTTGGGTAGGGACTGTCTCTATATGTTGCCAATTTGTACTTCCCAAGTGCTTAGTGCAGTGCTCTGCACACAGTAAGCGCTCAATAAATCCGATTGATGATGATGATGATGATGATGAGGAAACTGATTCCCAGAGAGGTAAAGTGACTTGACCAAGGTCATACAGCAGGCCAATGGCAGAGTTTGGACGTCAACCATCTCCTGATTCTCAATCCTACACTCTTTTCAGTCTGCTATGTCATCTCGTTCCTTTGGTTAAATGACTTTTAAACATAGGATCCATTAAATAATTGTAGGTAGATGGAAACAACTTAATGAGCTTTCAAACGCTACTTAATAATGATAATAATAATGATGGCATTTGTTAAGGACTTACTATGTGCAAAGCACTGTTCTAAGTGCTGGGGAGGATATACAGTGATCAGGTTGTCCCACGTGGGGCTCAGTCTTAATCCCCATTTTACAGAAGAGATAACTCAGGCTCAGAGAAGTTAAGTGACTTGCCCACAGTCACACAGCTGATAATTAGGTGAGCCGGAATTCGAACCCATGACCTCAGATTCTCAAGCCCGTGCTCTTTCCACTGAGCCAAGCTGAGTAGCATTTAGCCTGTACTCTGTCTATAGTGTCACTTGGGATACAACGTGACCAAGTGGAGAGAGCACGGATCTTGGAGCCAGAGGTTCTAATTCTGGCTCTGGCACTTGACTGCTGTGTGACCTTGGGCATGTCATTTAACTTTCTTGTCCCTCAGTTCCCTAATTTGCAAAATGGGGATTCAACACCTGTTCTCCCTCCTACTTAGTCTGTGAGTGACAGACCCGATTATCTCCTATCTACTCCAGAGCTTAATACAATGCTTGGGTCATAGTAAGCACTTAACAAGTACCACAGTTTTTGTTATTGTGAAAACAAATCTCCAAGAAACCAGTGCATTTTGCCATCCATCCATTCATTCATTCAATAGTATTTATTGAGAGCTTACTGTGTGCAGAGCACTGTACTAAGTGCGTGGGAGCATACGGTATAACAATAAATAAATACACTCCATTCAAAAAAGCAGACCATGGCTTACTCCATGTCTTTATGTTTAATTTTGTTTGATATGGTCTCTGTTCACTGCAGAAGCATCATGGCCTACTGAACACAGCACGAGGCTAGAAGTCAGGACTCTTAGCTTCTAGTCCCAACTCCACCACTTAAGAATTGTATGACCTGAACTGAGTCATTTACCTCAGTGTCCTCCACTGTAAAATGGACAAGTGTTTGGCACATAGTACAGTGTTTGGCACATAGTAAGTCCATGTAGACTTCAAATAGGTCCATTATTAACATGGCTAAGGGAAGCAGCATGGCTATGGGAAGCAGCATGGCTCAGTGGCAAGAGCACAGGATTAGGAGTCAGAGATCATGGGATCTAATCCTGACTCCACCATTTGTCTGCTGTGTGATTTTGGGCAAGTCACTTCACTTCTCTGGGCTTCAGTTCCCTCATTAGTAAAATGGGGATTCAGACTGTGAGCCCCATGTGGGACAACCTGATTACCTTGTATCCCCTCCAGTGCTTAGAACAGTGCTTGGCACATAGTAAGCACTTTACAAATGCCATTATTATCATTATTATTATTATTATTATTATTATTATTATTAAGATTAGGCCCTTAAATAGGAAGGAAATGCAAAAGACCCAGAATTTGTACTGTATACACATCACATTTTTTAAAAAGTTTCATACATAGATTTTCTGTCAAAACCTAATGGCATTTAAGTATTAGCTTCCAGAGAGTAATGCCTAGGAGGTCTATTTAAATAGTTCTGTTCAAAGTTGAACACAAAACTATTCTCAGATGATAAACTAACATGTATATCATCATCATCATCAATCGTATTTCTTGAGCACTTACTATGTGCAGAGCACTGTACTAAGCACTTAAGTATAAGTATATTTGATGACTCCTATAACACTTCAACTTCCCAGCATCACTTTAGTCAACTCAGGCACTAATGCTTATATGTCCTCTTGACCTGTTCATTTGTGACCTCTCTAATTATAAATATTTTAGACTTTCATTCGATCATAATTATTTCATTCAATTGTATTTATTGAGCGCTTACTTTGTGCAGAGGACTGTACTACGTGCTTGGTAGAGTACAATAGAACAATAAACAGATGCATTCCCTACCCGCAATGACCCTACAGACTAGAGGGGGAGATAGATATTAACATAAATAAATAAATTACAGATATGAACATAAAAGCTCTGGGGCTGGGAGTGGGGGAAGAGAAAAGGGAGCAAGTCAGGGCGACGCAGAATGGAGTGGGAGAAGAGGAAAGGGAGGTTCAGGAGATGTGCCTTCAGTAAGACTTTTGTTCCCATTAGAGTGTAATCCCCATGTGGGCAGGAAATGAGTCAATTCTTTCCTCTGTAAGTACCAAGTACCACACTTGCACTCAATAAATGCCACTACTACTGCTATTACTACTACTGTTACCGCTACTATTTCTACCATTACTGTTACCTCAATATCATTTAGAGAAATAATGTTTCCATCTTGTGAAACTCAGGGACACATATTGTCAGTAAGTAGACAATGCCCCTTCTTTTAGACCTTGATCTTAGAAGTGTTTCCCAAAAGTGAACCATGTTATATAATTTCCAAATGGGTAATGGGAGTATTACCTTTCAAATGAGTGGTTCACACATTTTA
This sequence comes from Tachyglossus aculeatus, assembly GCF_015852505.1. Classification (NCBI taxonomy): domain Eukaryota; kingdom Metazoa; phylum Chordata; class Mammalia; order Monotremata; family Tachyglossidae; genus Tachyglossus; species Tachyglossus aculeatus. The sequence goes on along the minus strand of NC_052079.1, from coordinate 27,013,794 downwards.
AAATTCTGTAAAAAATTTTTTTTAACACACTTAAGACTTTGTACCCAAACTAAAACACAAACATAAAACCACTAAGGACAATTTTAAGTTTATTTGTTTCCCGGAACAAGGAATGAAATACTGCCAGTGCATTTTCTCATTTATTTTAAAGCAAAACACTATTAAGCCAAACTATTAAAACAGCTAAATCCAAGAAAATGAAGAATAGAAAAAGAAAGGGGAATTCACGGTTTAACAATCTCTATTAAATCTCAAGTGATAAATGTCCATATTGTATATGACCAATTAAGCTAGCTCTGTCAGCCTTTAGAGATCCTATATTGGAAGCAATGGAGCACATATTCAAGAAATGTGAAGGGATGAGCAGGCTTCCAATTCCTTCTTTTATTCATGGTCTTATAATAATAATAATAATAATAATAATAATAATATAATGGTGGTATTTGTTAAGTGCTTACTATGTGCCAAGCACTGTTCTAAGCACTGGGGTACTTACAAGGTAATCAGGTTGTCCCATGAGGGGCTCACAGTCTTCATCCCCAATTTACAGATGAGGTAACTGAGGCACAGAGAAGTGAGGTGACTTGGAGTCAGAGAACCTGGGTCCTAATAATGGCTCTGCCACTTCTCTGCTGTGTGACCTTTGGAAGTCACTTGACTTCTCTGTGCCTCAGTAACCTCATCTGGAAAATGGGGATTAAGATTGTACATCCCTGTATGGGTCGAATTGTACTTTCCAAACGCTTAGTACAGTGCTCTGCATGCAGTAAGTGCTCAATAAATACGACTGAATGAATGAATCAGGTAGTGTGCCCAAACTGATTATCTTGTATCTACCCCAGTACTTACTACAGTGCCTGGCATAAAGTAAGTGCTTAGCAAACGTTACTGAAAAAAGAGAAAAAAAAAGAGCACTCCAGCAAAAGAGTAATGCAACAATTCTTGGCTGTCCCAACAGAAAACCAGTTCCCTTAGTGAGGTGACTCTAGTGATAGCATTAATTGATTTATCCGTTTTGGTGGGTTACACCTACCAAAACAGAAATATTGCTAAGATGTTACCAAAACAATTAGCTGATTCAAGTTTCACATTATGAAATAAATATAGGCATTTGATGGACTTTGACAACACAAACTGAATTTGAGCAGAGGCTTTTCACGGCACAAGCTAGTTTACGTAGCTCATTCAATGGTTGGCTGTGTTGCTAAATCTAAAATTTTGAAGAGTTTGCTGTTACTGTTGTTTCCCTGAGTAAAAAATATTCCTAAAACATAGAAAGGGGAACACAAAGGGTCTGGGGATTGAAGGAGAGACGAAATAAATGTAGAGATTAAAATTGAGCTCTGTCAATCCAGTCATCATCCGTTATGGATTGACTTTACATTCTTTAGTTACACAATCTAAGGAACTAGATTCAACACAGAAGAACATCATATGACCACAAAAGTTTGGTCTCAATGAAGGATTGATACAACATTTTTGGCACAAGGCCATGATATTAAAATTTAAAGTTAAGGCCAGATTAATTGGAGATCAATGTATCATCTTTTTAAAGATCCCACTTCTCATTCATTCAGTTGTATTCAATGAGTGCTTATTATGTGCAAAGCACCATAGTAAGAGCTTGCGGGAGTACAATACAACAATAGACACATTCCCTGCCCAAAACGAGTTTTCCAGTATTTATTCCCTGATTATTTTAATTAGTCTAAATCTTTCAGGGAGTCATTATTTGTTTCACATTGGTAGGAGACCATTTGTTAAGGACATAACAAAGGATAATTACAATAAACCATAAATAATAATGATAATTAATAATTATGGTACTTGTTAAATGCAGCATGGCATAGTGGAAAGAGCACAGGTTTGGGAGTCAGAGGATATGAGTTCTAATCCCAACTCTGCCACTAGTCAGCTGTGTGACTTTGGCCAAGTCACTTGACTTCTCTTTGCCTCAGTTACCTCATCTGTAAAATGGGGATTAAGCCTGTCTGCCCCATGTGGGACAACCTGATTACCTTGTATCTTCCCCAGCACTTAGAAAAGTGCTCAGCACATAGTAAGCGTTTAACAAATGCCATCATCATTATTATTATTGCTATGTGCCAAGCACTGTTACAAGCACTTGGGTAGATATGAGGTAATCAGATTGGACACAGTACCGATCCCACTTGGGGCTTAATGCCTTAATCCTCTTTTTTGGATGAGGGAACTTGGGCCCGGGGAAGTGAAGTGACTTGCCCAAGGTCACACAGCAGACAAATGTTGAGCTGGGATTAGAACGCCTGACCTTCGGACTTCCAGGACTGTGCACTCTATCCCCTAGGCCACATGGTGGAATCGCAAACTATTAGATTAGATTAATTAGATCTAATTAAACTATTAGACTAGATTACCATCGCAGCAAGACATACCAGCCTGGAGTACAGCTATCTGGGCAGGAGTTGTTGAGACCTGGAAATAACCTGGCAATGTTTGGGTTGCCATCTCCTGGCAATCGTAGCAGAAATGGCCTCAGGATTTGTTGATGAACAGCAAGCAGCAGGGAATATAGCAGCAGCCAAACATCAGTGGGAAGACTATTCCAGGACTGTGACTGTCCTTACTGCTTCCAAATGGACTAGCTATGGACAGCTTACTAGCTGTGGTGGAGACACACCTACTGTCCATAGTCATGGCCACTGCTACTGCCTCCATTGATAAAGCCAATAGTAGGATATTACTGGATCCCCTTAGCTACATTCAGGCATGGAGCCCCAAACGCAGTGTGTAGCAGAGGAGATTCAGGAGAAGCCCAAAGAGCACTTCCCACCCACTCCATCCCTCTCTCACTCTTCATTTGAACCTCATGTTGTGACCGCTAGCACCCATACAATTACTTGTTTCTGTCATCTACAACCACCTTAAGATTTTCTGAGAAATGTGAACGCCTTTCTCACATTCCTTCTCTCCTTTTCCACTCCCACACTGAACTACAAGATCTTCAAAATCCATGTGGACATTTCTGATGACCTCCTAGCTTCCTGCTACTTCTCACTCAACTGTGCAATCTCCCATTCTTCCCCACCTCACCCACTCACTAATATGGACACATGCTGCATCTCATCCTCGACCCCCGACCCCCGGCCCACGTCATCCCCCGGCCTGGAATGCCCTCCCTCCCCACATCCACCAAGCTAGCTCTCTTCCTCCCTTCAAGGCCCTACTGAGAGCTCACCTCCTCCAGGAGGCCTTCCCAGACTGAGCCCCCTCCTTCCTCTCCCCCTCCCCCTCCCCCTCCTCTCCATCCCCCCAGCCTTACCTCCTTCTCTTCCCCACAGCACCCGTATATATGTATATATGTTTGTACGTATTTATTACTCTATTTATTTATTTTACTTGTACATTATTATTCTACTTATTTTATTTTGTTAATATGTTTTGTTCTCTGTCTCCCCCTTCTAGACTGTGAGCCCACTGTTGGGTAGGGACCATCTCTACATGTTGCCAACTTGTACTTCCCAAGTGCTTAGTACAGTGGTCTGCACACAGTAAGCGCTCAATAAATATGATTGAATGAATGAATGAATGCTATCAACATCTGTCTCCCCCTCTAGACCTTAAGTTCACTGTAAGGGGCGTGACTACCGGCTCTCTGGTACTGGGCTCTCCCAAGTGCTTAGTAGAATTCAGACAGATGATCGCTCTCCTCTCCCTTCAAAACCTTATTGAAAGTACATCTCCTCTAAGAAGCCTTCCCTAAGACCTCCCCTCCCCTCCTCCCACTCCTCTCGGCAGCACTCTCATTTGCTCCTTCAAGCAGCGTGGCTCAGTGGAAAGAGCCCGAGTCAGAGGTCAGGGGTTCTAATCCCAGCTCCACCACTTGTCAGCTGTGTGACTTTGGGCAAGTCACCTCACTTCTCTATGCCTCAGTTACCTCATCTGTAAAATGGGGATTAAGATTGTGAGCCCCACATGGGACAAACTGATCACCTTGTATCCCCCCAGCGCTTAGAAGAGTGCTTTGCACATAGTAAGTGCTTAGCAAATACCATCATCATCATCATCCTAACTAATCATCAAACAACATTCGATTTCACCAGCTCTGAAATCCCTCTTTCAGACCACAATCACCCAACTGCCCTTCTCCCCAACACACATCCTCCCTGCAAAACTGTCCTCCAAGGGAATGCTAATCTCATAATCCCCTCCTTTATCCCAATCTATTGTACCCCACAGTTGGGAATCCATGCTCAACCCATTCTTTTTTGATGAACAAATCCACACCCTCAAATCCATCCTTTCCCCTAAACTCAACTCTCTCAACTTTCTGTGCCTGTGCTGTACTTGCTCCATCGCACTATTGAAATCTTCTTCTGCTCTGACACTGCAGAGTGCTATTGGTGGAAACCAAGGCACCGGGACACTTCTGGCCATTTCAAGTTCATCCTCATCTTTTCTGGATCTGACCTCTCCTCCACTTAGCAATACTATGTCTCTTCCCTTATTGACTGCCATGTCTATTGCCCTGATCAACAATTCCAGACCTCTTACTCCATCCAGAACCTCCTAGCTTGCTCCTCCTCCCCACCCTCACCCCTGATAGCTGTGCCAATTATTCTGTTGATAAAATCAAAACCATCAGACATGATCACCAAACAAACCTTTCCGTCACTTTCCAAAAATCTTCCCCTCCCTCCTCTACTACAGTATGGTTACTTAACTAGGAGTTGAGGATGCTTTGATTGACTGTAAGCCTGGTGTGGGCAGGGATCATCTCTCTTTATTGCTGAATTGCATTTTCCAAGCACTTAAAATGGTGCTCTGCACACAGTAAGTGTTCAAGAAATACAATTGAATGAATGAATGACTGTTTTCTTATCAAAATTCCAATAAAGGAGACAAGTATACAAGGTCCATTCAGTTCCAAGGATTCTACTGTGAAGACAGCATTTGTGAACTGCTAGAAAACACTTCCATTTATGAAGATTAACAAAATTATTTAAGACCGTCATCCAACAGCTGCTTTATAGTGGCGACAATACTCTGGAATTCCAACCACAAAAAAAGGCAAGTTGTAGATCTCTGACTGTTCTACAGAGTTGACTTTATGTTCATTCGGTGCTTGTAAGCACAGCTTGCTCCAGCAAGTGGGAGGCGGGATTTGAGGGGTAGCCCTGGATTCTCAATGGATGAGAAGCCCCCACATGCAAATCTATATGTTGGGAGGACAACTCACAAATTAAAACATTTTGGCCTTTATAATCTTTTTTGTTTTGTTTTGCTTTATTTTATTGTCCTCTCCTAAGTGCTTAGAACAATTTCCTCTTCCCAGTAAGTATTCAGTATACACCACTGTTTGATTGATGAATTTCTACCTCCATTTTCCACCTCTGGCTTGGTCCAATAGAGGGAGATTCCAGGAAGCATGATCTCTTCCCTGAGCCCCCCGATTCACCCCCCACATTTTACTCTTTTGCATTCCGCTCCTTTGCAATATATCACATCCAAATCCAATCCCTTGCGGCCTCCAACATATCGTTCAGGCTGGTGGAGAGCACAGCAGACTCTGCTGCTGAGGGAGCTCACAGAGACATACTCTCCCTGACTGTAGACCACCCAAACTAATAGATATCTGCAGAGTCAGCACAGCATGACAGATTAATGGTAAACCATTAAAGTGACTAGCCTTTCTCCCTTGTTAATAATAGCTGTGGTATTTGCTAAGTGCTAACACCGTGCCAAGCACTTTACCGAGTGCTGGAGTTGATGCAAGATAATCACATCTAATACGGTTTCTGTCCCACATGAGGCTCACAGTCTCCCTCCTCCTTCATATCTGACAGACCGTAACTCTCCCCACCCTCAAAGCCTTATTTATTAAATCATATCCAGGAGGCCTTCCTCAGCAAGCCCCCATTCCTCCTACTCCCTCTCCCTTCTATGTCACTCTTGCCCTTGGATTTATTCCCTTTATTTACCCCACCCTAAGCCCTTCAACACTTATGTACATACCCGTAATATATCTTAATGTCTCTCTCCCCCTCTGGAGTGTAAACAACTTGTGAGCAGGGAATCTGTTTACCAACTCTGTTATATTATACTCTCCCAAGAGCTTAGTATAGCGCTCTGCAAACAGTAAGTGCTTAACGGATAGGATTGATCGATCGATTGATTGATTGATTAAGGAAGGTTAAAAACAAAACACACAAAAAAAGAGAAACCAGGTACAGGGACTCTCCCTTCTGGGCATTTTTTCTGGTCTGAATGCTGATTGCTGAGGACATTGGAACTACCGATGGATACCCAGATCCATTAACAGACGTTTTCTGATTTGGGTAATAATTGCTGAAGCAGAAGTTGGCATCAGTGGAAGCCAAGGTCAATTCACCTTCCCCCTCTATTTCATAGCTTTGATCTGGGCAAGAATGAGTTTTTCCAGATGACCTCTCTTACTTCTTCTTCCATGTTCTGAAGGAATCCCACAGCAGTTCTTTAAGACTTGAGTGTTTCCACGGTTCCCCAGGCAGATAGTTCCTTGCCTGGGTGACCCCCCTGCCGGATATTGAGGGTGGGGAGGTGGTGGGGGGGGGGAACCACCCACCTGAGTGCTGTTGGATGTGTTGCTGGGCAGAGCCCAGGATCCCAGCCAGGATTATGCTTATTGGGGCACGGGGGCAGAGTAGGGTATTTTGGCATTCCTGGGATGTGGGCAAGCACCGTTGGTGGACGGTGACATGTCTGTGACAAGGATGGGAGAGAGGGTGGGTCTGTGAGACAAACTGAAAGCTAGGATGCCCGCCCCACAGGGAGGGGCAGGATGGCCTGGATCTGGCATGTGGGTGGGAGCAAAGGTGAGTGCTGGGCTGTCATGGGGTTGGCATCCTCTCCTTCTCCTTGGAGATCAGAGCCCCATTCTTCCTCACCCTACACGTTTCGAGTCATGTGGTGGTGGATCTCGGTCCAACCCACTCTGGGTGCTTCCTCGCTCTCTTGCCCCCCAGAGCCCTATGCCCCCCACCCCGGTCCTCTGGAGTTGGGTGGGTGGTCTGATCCCAGAGCCGGGCCTCTGCCCAGCACTCAATCCCAGACTCAGCAACATTATTCATTCAATCATATTTATTGAGCGCTTTCTGTGTGCATTGTACTAAGTGCTTGGAAAGTACAGTTCAGCAACAAATAATAATAATAATGATGGTATTTGTTAAGCACTTATTATGTGCAAAGCACTGTTCTAAGCACTGGGGAGGTTACAAGGAGATCAGGTTGTCCCACGGGGGGGGCTTCACAGTTTTAATCGCCATTTTACAGATGAGGTCACTGAGGCACAGAAAAGTTAAATCAATCAATCAATCGCATTTATTGAGCGCTTACTGTGTGCAAAGCACTGTACTAAGCACTTGGGAAGTACAAGTTAGCAACATATAGAGACAGTCCCTACCCAACAGTGGGCTCACAGTCTAAATGACTTGCTCAAAGTCACACAGCTGACAGTTGGAGGTGCTGGGATTTGAACCCAGGACCTCTGACTCCAAAGCCTGTGCTCTTTCCACTGAACCATGCTGCTTCTCCCTGCCCACAACAGGGTCACAGTCTAGAAGGTGGGAGACAGACATCAAAACAAGTAAACAGGCATCAATAGCATCAGTATAAATTAAAAAATAGTAGATATATACATGGCATAGTGGAAAGAGCCCGGGCTTGGGAGTCAGAGGATGTGGGTTCGGCTCTATGACTTGTCAGCTGTGTGACCTTGGGCAAGCCACTTAACTTCTCTGTGCCGCAGATACCTCATCTGTAAAATGGGGATTAAGACTGTGAGCCCTACATGGGACAACCTGATTACCTTGTGCTTAGAACAGTGTTTGGCACATAGTAAGTGCTTAACAAACTCGGTAATTATTAGTTATTATTATTATATAATTATAAATATGTACATTTATAGACATAGCGGGCTACCCAGGAAGATGGGGCATGCTGGGAGGATGAATAGATACTTGTGGCGATAACTCAGATGATCACCCCCTCTCAGAGAGCAACCCCAGAAATAGAACAGGAAGATGCAACAGGCAATGCTTTTTAGATTGTGAGACCGCTGTTGGGTAGGGACCGTCTCTATATGTTGCCAACTTGTACTTCCCAAGCGCTTAGTACAGTGCTGTGCACACAGTAAACACTCAATAAATATGATTGATTGATTGATTGATTTTTCCTGAACTCTACTAGGATGTCCAAATCCTTGCTCCAAGACTTGCCAGCTGCTACTGCTTCTACTTCCAAGGATCTTCTGTGTTTTGGGCACAGGAGATACTCTTTACTGAAGATTGAGAAGCAGTGGCCGCAGAGCTTCCTTCAGCCCCAAGAAAGAGCAGAGATCGAAAGGGAGAAGCTGCACGTCCTAGTGGATCAAGCCCAGGTCCGAGAAGCAGAAGGATCCGGATTCTAATCCCGGTGCTGCCAGTCACCTGTTGTGTGACCATGGGCCTCAGTTACCTCATCTGTAAAATGGGGATTAAGTCTTTGAGCCCTACGTGGGACTGAGACTCTGTCCAACCTGATTTTGTTGTATCCACCCCAGTGCTTAGAGAAGCAGCATGGTCTAATGGATAGAGCATGATCCTGGTAGAGCATCCTCTCCAACTTGTACTTCCCAAGCGCTTAGTACAGTGCTCTGCACACAGTAAGCACTTAAATACAATTGAATGAATGATTGAATGAATGGTAGTCAGAAGAAGGTCATGGGTCCCAATCCTGGCTCTGACACTTTTCTGCTGTGTGACCTTGGGCAAGTCACTTTACTTCTCTGTGCCTCAGTTACCTCATCTGTAAAATGGGGATTGAGATTGTGAGCCCTACGTGGGCCAGGGAAGGCGTCCAACCTGATTTGCACGTATCCATCCCAGCATTTAGTACAATGCCTGCCATATAGCCAAAATTTAACAAATGCCACAATTATTATTATTATTATTACTGTTTTTATTATTATTGTCATTATCAAAAATCACCTCAGCTCTGTCTTTCCCCTCCCTTGACTCTTCCCTGCTGCCTGGCAAGGGGCACGCAACTTAACAACAGGCCACATGTGTCTGTAGCCTTCTGCTTGTGATATACCCGGCTTAAGGGGAAAAGGACACAATAGCTGAAAGGAGAGAAAATGCCTCAAAAACAAGCAGTCCCTGATCTCCACTGGGGTGAAGGAAAGACGGCTCCTACTGTTTACTCAGCTGAAATTTCTCCTCCCTTCCCTAGCCCATTCTTTCCCTCCCCAACCAGGATGCCAAACTACCTCTCTCCCACCCAGGCTGCAAATCCTGGTCCCATCTTCTAGCCGGGCACCCTCCTTTTCTCCCTCAAACATCTTGCCTGGTTGGTCCTCTAGATCCAATCCCTTCCTCTCCATATTTACACAGGCTGCTAGGGAGAAGCAGGAGAAAGGTTGCCAGCTAAAAAGCACAAAGTTTTCTAAGACCCCCTTTTGTGTGACACCCTCTCCCACTCCCCCACAAACCATCCATTGATCCCCAATTTTTTTCAGAAACCTCCCAGTCTCCCAACCAAACTTCTGTCTCCTCCTCCCCCTGTCTGCTAGCCTCCTGTAGGTTCCCATATCCCATTTCCCCCGAGGATTTGTTTTTGCTACAGAGAGAGCACAAGCTTGGAAGTCAGGAGACTTGGGAAACAGAGCATCTGTTGCCATGAAAAGCAAGATATAGTAGGTGTTGAGTCTTCCTGGGTTTAGTCCCAGAGTATTCAACAGGCAAATTTTCCTATCAGATCCAGTCTGGGTATGGTGAACACTCAACAGACAGATTTGCCCACCAACCTGATCCTACTGGGGGAAGAAATCAGAGGAGGGGGAAGGGAGAAGACGGTTGTGAACTAATGTTTTGATTGGAAGAATCCAAACAACAGTTCCTTGGAAGTCTTTCATATGGGAGTCATATATTAGCAAACAAGTGTTGTGTAGCTTCCTCTAACCCCTTGGGAGCCTGGCAACCAATCCAAAGACTCCCAGGTGGTAACACAACCTATTTCCATGTCTATAGAATATTGTTTGAAGCTCGAGGAGTTTGTCATCCATAGGTCTCCTATAGAGATACCTTACATCATTCATTCATTCATTCATTCAATCGTATTTATTCAATCATTCGTATTTATTGCATTATCGTATGTATCATACACCCAACTGGGGAAAAAAATGATCTTAGAACTAACTTCCCTAATCTTTCCCAGCCGTTTTAGTTGAACAGTGTCTTCTTGTGAGTAAATTTTACCATTACAAAGTTTCCCCTTCACCAAGAAAGCTGCCATCATCCAAACAGCCTCGAAATGTTCAAGAAATGATCCTCATTGTTTGAACTACATTGCTGTTGATGTGCTGCCCAAATGAACAAAAATATTTTATTTGGCCAACCTTACAAAGAAATATAACAATTTTCAGAACATTCCCTTTAAATTATCCCAGTGTTACATAGACCAAAAAAATCACTTCAGTTTTGACATATGAATAGCATTAAACTGGCATATGAACGGTATTGAACTATATGAAGAACAGTTACCATTTGGAAAGGATAGCAGTATAATGAATAACCCAAATGCACAGATATTTAATTTAGGAAAATAACCTGAATAAAACACAATCACTATGCTCTTAATGCAGTGCAAATAAAAATTCCTCTTGAGCAGAAAAAGGTACAGAGCGTGTTTAAGTAAGGTCAAGTGAGACTCAATCACAATTGTTCCCAAGATTCATTTATCTTTGGAACTTAGAAAAAGAAGTCACATAGCCTGGAAAATTCAAGCGCGCTACTTTTAGCTACAGTGATCCCAAAGGGTCTCAGGACACAAAAGATATAGAGTCTAATGGAAATGCTCAAGCTAAAGGATAGGCCAGATTTACTCATGAAAGTGGAGTTCGGGTTCAGGAACAACTGCTTGAATGACTAAAATGGCACATATCTAATTTCCCATCTAGTGGGCTGTTTGCCCCCAAACTGACAAAATATTCACCTTTGACAGGCTACCTCCAGGTGGTAACATAAAGAATCAGCTAATTATCTTTGATAAACGAAATGTACAATACAAACAAAAATTCCATGCTTTAAACATCCATCAATCAATCAAGGAGAAACAGTGTGATTTAGTGGAAAGAGCATGGGTTTGGGAGTCAGAGGACATAGGTTCTAATTCCGGCTCTGCCACTTGTCTTCTGTGTGACCTCAGGCAATCCACTTAACTTCTCTGTGCCTCTATTATCTTATCTGTAAAATGGAGATTAAGACTGTGAACCCCATGTGGGACAACCTGATTACCTTGTATCTACCGCAGTGCTTAGAACAATGGTTGGCACATAGTAAATGCTTAACAAATACCATAATAATAATAATAATGAATAATGGTATTCATTGAGCACTTACCATGTGCAGAGCACTGTACTAAGTATTTGGAAGAGGGCAAAACAACAGAGTTGGGATAGACGTTCCCTGCCCACAGTAAACTTACAGTCAAGAGAAGGGAGCACGGTATCCTTTGCCTGCCGTATAAGGAAGAGGCCAGCCAAAATGAAGGAAAGATATAAAAATATATAAAAACGAACAATGTGTTAAGGAGATGACAACAAGATGGAAAATCTGACTGAACTTCTGTCCCCTTTTACATTCCTCCCCATGAGAAACTTTGTATCCAGAATGAAATACAGTGTTAATATTGAAATAGAAATGTCCCTGTTCCATCACCGAGGGACTGGAAATTAGGAACAAGAAAAGAAAACTTTCCAGAGAGCACAGAGGAAATTGAAAACTGGAGCCAAGCAGTGAAATATAAAAGGCTAAAATAAATAATAGTCACAGAGAATATTAATGTTGCATCACTTGCCGTTTCAGCTTGGCATTTTGCTGGACACTATTTGAACTAAACAAGTCAAATGCTATGCAGTCTAAACACCTCATTTCAAAACACTGCCCTTTCTAGAAAATGGATGGTGCCTCCGTCGAACTGCCCAAGGACAAGTGAAAATGATGCCTTACTTTAAGAGGAAATAGGGTTGTTTACAGAACAGTTCATTTGGGAAACAATAAAATTATTTCTGCAGAAAGTGGCATGACTGTCCTTTTCTTGAACTGTCTTTGTGCTGTTAGGAAAATCGCACAATGAACTACCAAACCCAATTGGTATGGTGCTTCTTGGCTCTCTTCTTAGGTCAACCTGACATGCTGAGAGGTACCTTGAAGACAAAAAGACTTTTTGGAGAGAGATCCCCTGAACAACAAAGGTTGTTTGTTTGTTGTCCCCTAAACAGAATAAGGAGCAACAACCTGAACAACACAGATTGTAGACTATTAGCTCCTTTTTTAAAAGTGTTTTGTTAAGCACTTACTATGTGTCGAATACTGTTCTAGGTCCTGAGGTAGATACAATTTAATCAAGGGAATGGGCAAGAAGCGTATCTACCAACTCTTTTGTATTGTACTCTCCCAAGTGCTTAGTACCATACCCTCCAGTCTGGCTTCCGTCCCCTTCATTCCACGGAAACTGCGCTCTCAAAGGTCACCAATGACCTCCTGCTTGCCAAATCCAACGGCTCATACTCTGTCCTAATCCTCCTCGATCTCTCAGCTGCCTTTGACACTGTCGACCACCCCCTTCTCCTCAACACGTTATCTGACCTTGGCTTCACAGACTCCGTCCTCTCCTGGTTCTCCTCTTATCTCTCCGGTCGTTCTTTCTCAGTCTCTTTTGCAGGCTCCTCCTCCCCCTCCCATCTTCTTACTGTGGGGGTTCCCCAAGGTTCAGTGCTTGGTCCCCTTCTGTTCTCAATCTACACTCACTCCCTTGGTGACCTCATTCGCTCCCACGGCTTCAACTATCATCTCTATGCTGATGACACCCAGATCTACATCTCTGCCCCTGCTCTCTCCCCCTCCCTCCAGGCTCGCATCTCCTCCTGCCTTCAGGACATCTCCATCTGGATGTCCGCCCGCCACCTAAAGCTCAACATGTCGAAGACTGAGCTCCTTGTCTTCCCTCCCAAACCTTGTCCTCTCCCTGACTTTCCCATCTCTGTTGACGGCACTACCATCCTTCCCGTCTCACAAGCCCGCAACCTTGGTGTCATCCTCGATTCCGCTCTCTCATTCACCCCTCACATCCAAGCCGTCACCAAAACCTGCCGGTCTCAGCTCCGCAACATTGCCAAGATCTGCCCTTTCCTCTCCATCCAAACCGCTACCCTGCTAATTCAAGCTCTCATCCTATCCCGTCTGGACTACTGCACTAGTCTTCTCTCTGATCTCCCATCCTCGTGTCTCTCTCCACTTCAATCCATACTTCATGCTGCTGCCCGGATTATCTTTGTCCAGAAACGCTCTGGACATATTACTCCCCTCCTCAAAAACCTCCAATGGCTACTGATCAATCTGCGCATCAGGCAGAAACTCCTCACCCTGGGCTTCAAGGCTCTCCATCACCTCGCCCCCTCCTACCTCACCTCCCTTCTCTCCTTCTACTGCCCAGCCCGCACCCTCCGCTCCTCCACTGCTAATCTCCTCACTGTACCTCGCTCTCGCCTGTCCCGCCGTCGACCCCCGGCCCACGTCATCCCCAGAGCCTGTAATGCCCTCCCTCTGCCCATCCGCCAAGCTAGCTCTCTTCCTCCCTTCAAGGCCCTGCTGAGAGCTCACCTCCTCCAGGAGGCCTTCCCAGACTGAGCCCCTTCTTTCCTCTCCCCCTCGTCCCCTTCTCCATCCCCCCGTCTTACCTCCTTCCCTTCCCCACAGCACCTGTATATATGTATATATGGTTGTACATATTTATTACTCTATTTATTTATTTATTTATTTATTTTACTTGTACATTTCTATCCTACTTATTTTATTTTGTTAGTATGTTTGGTTCTGTTCTCTGTCTCCCCCTTTTAGACTGTGAGCCCACTGTTTGGTAGGGACTGTCTCTATGTGATGCCAATTTGTACTTCCCAAGCGCTTAGTACAGTACTCTGCACATAGTAAGCGCTCAATAAATACGATTGATTGATTGATTGATTGCACACAGTAAGCACTCCTTAAATGCCATTGATTGACAGATTGATTGAATTCCCGGAAGCTTTATGTTGGTTGTGGGAGGCTTAGATCAGCAAATTGCAGACTTATCACATCCCTAGTGATTATACATGCAGAATCATGAACAAGTAACAACCCTAACTTCAACTGAGGAAGGAAATGATTTGTGTTTCCCAATATTTTCAGGGAGAAATAAACCACGCCTTAAACTTCTCAATTTGTATTTCAGCAACCTTATGATATGAAGTAAAAACTGTTTCTAACTTTTTCTCTTGTCTCAACCAGTTTCACTGATGTGTATTTGTACCCACTTTTATTTTGGGGTTTTAGTTCAGGTTCCACCAGATCTGATGAATTGAAACTAAGGTTTCTTCATGTCATTCCATGGCCTGTGGGTGAGATTTTCTACCATTGTTACAAAGTTTCGAAACAACGCCACAAATCTCAGGGGTTCCATGAGCCTTTATCCAAAAACAACACTCATAGTGGAGACAAATGTGATCAATTGCCAAAAAAACTTCATTATAAAACAAAAACTAAATCAGGCCTCCGAAAACATATGCTTTAGTCAAGAGACTTAAAATTATGGTTCTCAGTTCAGTGAAAGGTCTAAGAAATACTAAAAAGACTAAAGTTTGCTTGCGTGCTTTCATTGCTTAGATTGAACCTCAATAGTCAAATTGTAGATCTATGCATGTGTGGGTGTGTATTTCAAAGGAATTTGTTAACTTTTTCCAGACTGAGCCCCCTCCTTCCTCTCCCCCTCCTCCCCCCATCCCTCCGCCTTACCTCCTTCCCCTCCCCACAGCACCTGTATATATGCATATATGTTTGTACGTATTTATTACTCTATTTATTCATTTATTTTATTTGTACATATTTATTCTATTTATTTTATTTTGTTAATATGTTTTGTTTTGTTGTCTGTCTTCCCCTTCTAGACTATAAGCCCGCTGTTGGGTAGGGACCGTCTCTATATGTTGCCACCTTGTACTTCCCAAGCGCTTAGTACAGTGCTCTGCATACAGTAAGTGCTCAATAAATATGATTGAATGAATGAATGAACTTTTACTACGTACCAACCACTGTGCTTAGTGCTGGTGTAATCAGATCAGACATGGTCCTGTCCATAAGGGGGCACACAAAAGTAAAGTGTGTGTGTGTGTGTGTGTGTGTGTGTGTGTGTGTGTGTGTGTGTGTGTGGTGGGGGGGTAGAGGGCCTGATTATGTGTGTGAGCCCATTGTTGGGTAGGGATTGTCTCTATTTGGTGCCAAATTACACTGTCCAAGTGCTTACTACAGTGCTCTGCACACGGTAAGTGCTCAATAAATACAATTGAATGAATGAATGAGTTGTGTGTGTGTGTGTGTGTGTGTGTGTGTGAATGAGAGAGAGAGAGAGAGAGAGAGAGAGAGAGAAAGAGAAAGAGAGTGAGTGAGTCATGGCACCATGTGTAGCACACCACAACTTTCAATGACCGCAGTCACTACTGGGGAGGTGATTTTAGTGTTTCCTGGGATTTAAGCGCTTTGAGATTCGAACCCTCAGCTCTATCTCTCCCTTCTACCACACTCCTCTCCTACAAAAACCTAGCCTGCTCACATCACTCCTCTAACACTAACTTACTTACTGCTCCTTGATCTCATCGCATGCTGTCGACCACTTGCTTTTGGCCTCCCTCATTTCTGGACCTTTCTGTATTTCAAGCGTCTTCCTACTTGTCCAATAAGACACATCACTAGAGTGTGTAAGTATGCATGTTCAGAGATTTAAATCCCTGGAAGATTTAAGTCCACTCAGGAGTTGATCAAGAAGTTGTAATGTGGTTTATCAGGAATAGTTTAGACACATGAAGTTCATAAATCAGTTAACTGAATCACAAAATTAATGTTTATAAAAATCAAACACTTCTCGGACTGGTGAAAAATGTGTCTCTGCTGCCATATAAGCAACCAAATAAATCCCTGGAAAGAGCATTACAATTACAGACACTGATCATTTCATTCATTCAATTATTCATTCAGTCATATTTATTGAGTGCTTACTGTGTGCAGACTACTGTACTAAGCACTTGGAAAGTACAATTCAACATCATGTAATGTGTTAGATGATCTTGTGGAAAACACTCATATGCAATACAATTTCCTTTGTCACCCCTGGTATTCCAATTCTCTGGCTTATTCAGATCATTTTTGGTTCAACAAATAGTGTTTGTCTCCCAAAAAGATAAGCTATCTCATTTTAGACGATTTGTATGCTCCAAGATTCCCAGAAATGAATTGTTACTTATCGTCACATTCTGTCACTCAAAATAGTTATCATTTTTTTTTCCAGAATAATAATCTTTGGATTATCCAATTATGTTCCAGCCTGAAATGCTTGTTCAATCCAAATCCTAGTATGATGAGAAATCAGTTCGATGGAACCAAGGACAAAAGCAAGTGGATTTGGAAAACTTCATCGAGAAAAGCATTTAATTCATCATTCAAAAATTGAATATTTCCATGGCTTAGTGGAAAGACTACGGGCTTGGGAGTCAGAGGACGTGGGTTCTAATCCCGCCTCTGCCACATATCTGCTCTGTGCCCTTGGGCAAGTCACTTAACTTCTCTGTGCCTCAGTTACCTCATCTGTAAAATGAGGATTAAAAGTGTGGGCCCGATGTGGGACAACCTGATCACCCTGCATCTACCCCAGTGCTTAGAACAGTGCGTGGCACATAGTAAGCACTTAAATACCATTATTATTATTATTATTATTATTATTGTTATAAGTACTCCAATGGAAGAGGAAAAAGAGGAAGAATCTTTGGGGAAAATTTTTGCTTCCAAGTTTTTCCTAGCACAATTGCATTTGATTACTGCATCCAAGCCATTCAAATCAGAGAACATTACCAGTACATTTCCAAACCACTGGAAAATGTTTTCTAGCAATTCCATATCTCTCAAGATCTTTTGTTTTCAAGTATTCTAAGGATTACCCTTCATTAAGTCATGTCAAGAATTGTAAAAAAGATCCCACAATACCAATTTTAAGAAATGGACTTGGTTTAAGATTTAATATTACATGGTGCTGCTTTGGGATAGAATCAGTCTAAAAATATCAAACTTCATGTTTTGAGACCAAGGATATGTATTATTATGGAGTAGAATCATAATATGATTGTAAATGGAATTTTCCACAGAAAATTAGATTCCACGAAAAAGACATTGAAAGCATTGTTGCTGAATTTAATAATGTTACTCTTGTGAACAATATTATAGGCCTGTTTCTTCTGCTCTTAACATCTTGGTTGTACCAATTACAGAAGTATCTGAATTCCTATTCACAACGTAAAGATGTATTTCAACACTTAACATGTGAATGCATTTGCTAAAAACAGAGGCACACCATAAGCGACCAGAAACGAATGATCTCACCCTAGTCCAGGCACTTCCTGACACAAAATAAGCTGACAAATGACCAGAGCTTTAAAAAATAACCAGATGTTTAATACTATTACCACTGCTATCCAGATAAATATCCAACAAATTGTCCCTGTGGGACAGGCTAGTTGATGGTAGCCATAAATGCTTATATCACCAAGGAATATTATTATTTTCCTTTGATAGGGGCTTGTAAAATCAAGTCTTTACTCTGCATCTCCATACACAAAAGGCTCCTGGTGGTGAAATGTCTGAGAGACTTCTTTAGTCTGGCATAAAGTACAGCCTGAATCTATATTGCAATAATGGAATAATAGTTACAGATATAAGGACGGACGAGCCATCTGTTCTGCCAGCTATAGCACAGCCTAAAGCCCACGTATGTCAGTGTGGCCTAGGGGAAACAGCTCAGGTCTAGGAGTTAGAGGACCTGGGTTCCAATCCCAGCTCCACCACTTGTCTGCTGAATTACTTTAGGCAAGTCACTTAATGTATCAGCTTCCTTATCCATATAATGGGGATGAAATCCTACTACCTCTACCACATGTCTGTTGTGTGACCTTGGGAAAGTCATTTCACTTCTCTGTGCCTCATCTGTAAAATGGGTATTGAGACTGTGAGCCCCACGTGGGAATAGGGACTGTGTCCGACTTGATTTGCTAGTTTCCACCTTAATGTCTAGTACAGTTGCTGGCACACAGCAAGCGCTTAAGAAGTACCATCATTATTATTATTATCATTACTTAGATCGTGAGTGCTTAACAAATCCTATTATTATTACGTCAAACTCCTGGTACGCTGGCAGTAAGTAGGTTTCTGCAACCCATCATGACTGGGTATTGCCTGTAACAGGCAATTGACAAGCTTTGACTACTTCTCTCCGTCATCGTCTGCTTCTCTCCCTCTGTCTTTCCCACTTCACCCTCTCTCTATCTTGTCCTCTCTCTGCTTGCTACTGGCTGGTTGTCTTTGGAAAGCCAGGTGACTGGCAGTAAAAAATGAGTGAGAGAGAGAGAAGAAGGAAGAGCTAGAGAAAGTGACCACTGAGAAACCTCGTGGCTTAGTGGAAAGAGCACAAGCTTGGGAGTCAGAAGTCATGGGTTCTAATGTGGGCTCCACCACTTGTCAGCTGTGTGACTTTGGGCAAATCACTTGACTTCTCGATGCCTCATTTACCTCATCTGTAAAATGGGGATTAAGACTGTGAGCCCCAAGTCTGAAAACCTGATAATCTTGTATCTACCCCAGTGCTTCGAACAGTGCTTGGGATATAGTAAGCACTTAACAAATACTTTTATTATTATTATTATCATTACTTTATTGGCCCACCACAACTCCTGCTCTGGGCTAGAGCAGCCGCTAAGACTGCTGTTGGAAATTACTGTCTTAGGTTTCTAGGTGGAAATTTCTAGGCGGAAAGAAGCCTCAAAAAGCATTTCAGCTACTGATCCATCAGTGATATTTACTAATTACCATTGCACACAGTGTGCAGAGCCTCCTGAGAGCAGAACACTACAACACGTGTTTGGAAGAATATGTTAGAATTAATAGACTCCCTAATTGTTGGAGTCCCTCAAGGCTCATTTCTGGGTCCCCTTCTATTCTTCATCTACACCCACTCTTTTGAGAACTCATCTGTTCCTAAGGCTTTAATTTAAGTATGTGCAGATTCCCAAATCATCACTTAGGCTGTGAGCCTCATGTGGGAGAGGAACTGTGTCCAACCTGATCATCTTATATCTACCCCAGCACTTAGTAGCGGTAGACTGTAAGCCCGGCCTCTAGACTACAAGCACTTTGTGAGCAGGGAACCTGTCTACAACCTCTGTTATATTGTCATATTGTATTCTCTGTTATATTGTCATATTGTACTCTCCCAATCACTTAGTGTTATGTGCACAGTAAGTGCTCAATAAATATGAAAAGAACTTAACAAATACCATTATTATCATTATCTACCTCTCCAGTCCTGACCCCTTTTCTCTGTAGTCTCAATTTTCTCCTTCCTTCAGGATATCTCTACTTCCATGCCCCAGCAACATCTCAAAATAAACATGTCCAAAACAGAACTCTTCATCTTCCTAAATCCTGTCATCCCCTTGACTTCCTCATCACTCTAGGCAGCACCTTTATTTCTCCCGATCTCCCAAGCCTCAGCATTCTTGACTCTTCTCTCTCATTCAACTCACAGTCAATCTGTCATGACATCCATTTGGTTCTGCCTTCCCAACATCTTTAGAATCCACCCTTTCCAGTTATCCTATCCTACCTTGACTACTGCAACAGCCTCCTCACTGACCTCACTACCTCCAGTCAACACTTCACTTTGCTGCTCAGAAGGAAGCAGTGTGGCTTAATGGAAAGAGAGCACAGGCTTGGGAGTCAGAGGGTGTGGGTTCTAAACCCAGGTCTGTAACTTGTCTGCTTTGTGACTTTGGTTGAGTCACTTGACTTATCTGTGCCTCAGTTACCGCCTCTGTAAAATGGGGATTAAGACTGTGAGCCCATGTGGGACAACCTGATTACCTTGTATCTACCCCAGTGCTTAGAACACTGATTGACACACAGTAAGCACTTAACAGATTCTAGACTGTGAGCCCATTGTTGGGTAGGGACCGCCTCTATATCTTGCCGACTTGCACTTCCCAAGCACTTAGTACAGTGCTCTGCACACAGTAAGCACTCAATAAATACAATTGAATGAATGAATGAACAAATACCATTATTATTATTATCACTTTCCTGAAAAGCCATTCAGATTGTATCTTCCCACTCCCCAGATAGTTGCACCTATACATCAAACAGAAACCCTGTGAGCCTGCTGTTGGGTAGGGACCGTCTCTACATGTTGCCAACTTGTACTTCCCAAGCGCTTAGTACAGTGCTCTGCACACAGTAAGTGCTCAATAAAAACGATTGAATGAATGAATGAAACCCCTTACCATTGCCTTTAAAGCACTCATTTAACTTCTCTGTGCCTCAGTTACCTTATCTGTCAAATGGGGGTTAAGATTGTGAGCCCCATATGGGACAGGGCCTGTGTCCAACCTGATTAACTTGTATCTACTCCAACGCCTAGAACAGTGTTTGGCACATAGTAAGGGCTTAATAAACACCACTATTATTATTCTTATTATTATTTTTATTATTACTGAGCATGCCCAGTAGATCAGGAGGGGAGGTCAGACTGATAGTAGATGAAGAGAGGAGGTCAGACTGAGCATACCCAGAGATTATTGGGACGTGGGAGGCGGAGGTCAGACTGAGCATAACCAGTAGAGTGAGAGGGTTGTAGGTTTGAGGAGATTCATACTCGTATGTAGGGAGGTGGGACTGAGTGCTCTCAGGCCACTAACAGGGAAGGTGGGCTACCGCACACCTGGTATCCCCCTCACCCTGAAGCACTTGCGTAGACATCTTTAAAATCAGTGGCTGACTTTCCCTACATAAAATGTACCTTAGTACCGATCTACCCAAATAGGATGTAAGATCCTTGTGGACAGAAATGAAGTCTGCTAACTCCATTATGCTATCCCAGCCATTTAGTACAAGGCACTGAGCTGAATAGGCCCTCCACAAATGCTATCAATTGACCGACTGATGGACCGATATGGAATATTAAAGAAGCAGTGTGGCTCAGTGGAAAGAGCACAGGCTTGGGAATCAGAGGTCATGGGTTCGAATCCTGGCTCCACCAATTGTCAGCTGTGGGACTTTGGGCAAGTCCCAACTTCTCTGGGCCTCAGTTCCCTCATCTGTAAAATGGGGATGAAGACTGTGAGCCCCACATGGGACAACCTGATCACCTTGTATCCTCCCCAGTGCTTAGAATAGTGCTTTGCACATAGTAAGCACTTAACAAATGCCATTATTATTATTATTATTATTATTATTATTATTATTATTATTGTTATATTTTACTGAAGTCAGCCAGAACCTAGATCATAGACACGGGAGCACTCCTGATTCACCCTTGCTCCAGAGCTGTTTCTCTCTAGTTCTCTCAGAACATGGGTGCTGCTTCCAAGTTAGGAAACTCAGTGGTAGGACAGGAAAACGAGTGTCAGGGTGTCGGTGGCATATACCCCCCTAAGAGAAGACAGGCCAACTCAAACAGGGAGCCATGCATAAAACTGGGTGGATTGTACATGGGAGAAAGTTCTCCAGCAAGTAAAGTAAAAAGGCACGATATAAACCAAAAGATGGAACATAAAACGTTTCTACTTTCCAAAATTTCCACAAATATTCTCTACATTTGGCAGGCACGGAACAAGTGTGGCTGGGAGGATCAATAATACAGAGAAGGAAAGAGCTGGTACTATCACTTGGGTTTTCTGCTTTTATTGAAATTCTCGCTTGCTTCCTGCCTGATTTATTTTAGTCCTAGCCTATTTTCTGTGAGCCAATGCTAATCTTCAGACCACCATCGAAAAACATCTTATTTTAATAATGCAAACCATTTGCTGTATGAATTTTGCCCTTGAAACTGTAATAGATTATAGTAGTCAACTTAAAATATTTTCCCTGCTTCCTTTAGTAGTGGCATCTCTCTTTCAAGCGAGGGAGGAGTTGGGTGAGTGGAGAAAATTAGTGTAGTAATCAGATACCGATTTGAAGAAAAACTTTGAAATAGCAGATTAAAGATTTCTAAAGTTCAGAATATTGCTAAGTGTTTCAAAATGCCTGAGCCAACTAGGCTGTTATCTACATTTAGACATTGAATATAACTTGATATTTCAATTGCAAGAAAGCCACACACCATAACCAAAAACTTCCAAATGTTCTCATGCATTAATCAGAAGAAAGTAGTATCTGTATACATTTATGAAAACCCACTGCCATTTTTTTCTAGCATGTGAATGAACATTGACATTTTTATGTCTATTTTCCGTGGATGTATCAACTGCTGTTACATTATGATAATGCAATAACATTGTCAAGAATAAAAGACACTTCAAGACCGAGAACCTGCATGGAGGAATTGATTATAAGGCTAGAGAATTGAACAACAATCAAATAGAGAAGCAGCGTGGCCTAATGGATAAAGCACAGGTCTAGGATGTAAAGGACATGTGTCCTAATCTCAGCTCTGCCACTTTTCCACCGCATGACCGCAGACATGTCACTTAGCTTCTCTGTTCCTCACTTTCCTCATCTGTAAAATAGGGATTAAGACTGTGAGCCCCATGTGCAACATGGACTATGTCCAATCTGATTATCTTGGTATTTATCCCTGCACTTAGTACAGTGCCTTGCACACAGTAAGCACTTAACCATAAATACCATAAAAAATCCATTGATTGTATTTATGGAGCCGTTATTGGTGTACTGAACACTATAACAAGGATTTGGGGGATGACAATATCTTGGGGGATTTGGAAGACATAATGTCTGCCCATAGAGAGCTTACAGTCTAGAACGGGAGGTAGACATTAAAATAAATTAGGGATAGGGGAAATGGCAGAGTATAAGAATAAGCACATAAGTGCTGTGGGGCTGAGGGTGGGGTAAATCTCTAGTATGGATCCAATTGCATAGGTGACACAGAAGGGAGGGTAAATAGATGAGATTAGGATTTAGCCAGGGAAGTTCCCTTGGAGGAGATGTGATTTTAGGAGGGCTTTGAATATGGGACATGTGGTAGTCTGTCAGATGAGAAGGGGACAGAGCCCCAGGCTAGAGGGTTGCCTAAGATTTTTGTTCTCTCCAAATAGTATCACCTGGTTCATTCAGAGACAAATCAATAAAATGGCATTTATTAAGGAACTACTGAGTTCTAGGTAAGGACTAAAACACATGTTCCCTGTCAGCAAGGAACCTACCATCTAAAGGGGAGATGAACAAAAATAATTTACAGAAAATGAAAGCCAGAGGATGAAGAACTATAAATGAGGAAGCAGTACAAATGCATTAGGGCAAATAGCTCTGCAGGTATTTGAACATACAGATAATATATATCTATTATATATTATTAAATATATGCACGTACACACTCACATATTTATGTAATCATATATATTTTACTTATAAATATATATATCAAAAAATATATGTACTTATAAAAGGATTGTGATACACAAGTGTTGGAGCCCCAGTGTACTGGAATACTGTGAATTAATTGGGCAAGACTTCCTGGATGGGCTTTATAGATAGGCTGAGTTATGGTCAGACAGATTTGGTGGGAAGGGAGTTCAAGGGTGGAGGAGAAGCAAGAATTGAGGGTTGGAGTAGGGCGAGTTGAGAGAAAGTTGCAGTTTAGATGAGCTTGGGAGGAGCGTAAGATCACTGTGGCAGAGAATGTGTCTACCAACTCTGTTGCATTGTACTCTCCCAAGTGTTCAGTATAGTGCTCTGCACACAGTAAGCAGCAGTAAAAACCATTGATGAATTGACTGATTAAGTGAAATGCACAAACCTAGGAGTAGCAGGTGAAGAGAGAGCTGCTGTCTAAGATAGAGAGGCTAGAGGAGAGCCTTGAAGCTAGTGGAAAGGAATTTTGCTAGACACAGAGAGAAATGTGCAGTCACCGGAGGATTTGAGAAATGGAGAGATTGCCAACAATAAAAAAAGATAATATAATTATAAAAGTGGTATTCAAGCTCTTACTGTGTGCCAAGGACTGCACTAAGCACTGGGGTAGAGTTCTTTCATTTATTCAGTCACATTTATTGAGTGCTCATTGTGTGCAAAGGACTGTACTAAGTGCTTGGAGGAGTACAATAGAAGAACAAACAGACACATTTCCTGCCCACAAGGAGTTTATAGTCTAGATGGGGAGACAGACATTAATATAAATAAAAACAGATATGTACATATAAGATAATCACATGAACACAGTCCCTGTCCCACACAGGGCTTATACTCTAAATGAAGGAAAATGGGTACTTTTAATCCTCATTTATTGAATCACATGGAAGTGAGGTGCAAAAAGGTCCTGCCTCTGGCCTGGAATGCTCTCCCTTTTCATATCCAACAGATAATTACTCTCCCCACTCTTTCCACCTCAAAGTTTTATTGAAAGTACATCTCCTCCAGGAGGTCTTTCCTGACTAGGTCCTCATTTCCTCTTCTCCCGTTCCCTTCTGTACCACCCCAATTTGCTCCCTTTATTTACCCCTCTCTCAGCCCCACAGAACTTATGTACATACCCATAAAATATTTAATTATATTAACATCTGCCTTCTTCTCTAGAATGTAAGCTAGTTGTGGGCAGAGAATGTGTCTACTACATCTACTATATTGTTATATTTTACTCTCAAGTGCTTAGTACAGTGCTCTGCATATAGTAAGCACTCAATAAATGATGGATTGATTGATCCTGATTCCAGATAGATTGGCTTGGTGCACAGTAGGAGGAATGGGGGCTCTCTTGAACAAAGACTTTGGAACAAGTCCAGAAGCCAGGCAAGACAAATAGCAGCTGTAGCCACATATCAAAGAACAGTACATTTACATGTGTGTAGTTCTACTCCATGGCAAATGGGGAAACACTGTCTTTTGATTTGTGGGGGCAGCAACTGTTTGCCAGTGTAGAAGAATGAGCTGACAGGTCTTCCACATGCAGCCACTGATTCAGCAGTGTAGAAGCAGCATGGCATAGTGGATAGAGCACCGGCCTGGGACCCAGAAAATCATGAGTTCTAATCCTGGCTCTACCACTTTTCTACATTTGGCTTTGGGGAAGTCAATTTAACTTCTCTGGACCTCAGTTACCTCATCTGTAAAATGGGGATTAAGGCCTTGAGCCCCAAGAGGGACAGAAACTGTGTCCAACCCAATTTGGTTGTATCCACCCCAGCACTTACTACAATGCACTAAGTACAATAGCACATAGTAAGCACTTAACAAGTACCACAATTATTATTATTAGGAACCTCTGGATACAAAGGAGAGACAGACATGGGGATCGGAGAAAACAGAGGGCATTAGGGAGAAAGACGAACATGCATGGAGTCATTTCAGATTTCATGATTCAAATAATTTTTGAGAAACAATTGTTCAGGTACAGAATACATTTATGACAGTGTCTAACATAGTAAAGCATATGTGTGTTATCCTTATTCCACTGTGAAGTGCTGGTGAAGAAGAAATGAGCTAATGCGCTTTCATCATTTAGGGCAAGAAGATGTCTTATATTTATTTTATTTGGTACTACAGTTGCTTTCCTCCAGATTTCTACCAAGTGGCCTAATTAAGTTCATTCCATTTTAATGAAGTTTGAACTTTTTTCTATTGGCTGCTAAATCTATTTCAGAATCGGGCTAACAAGCCCTTTGGGGTCTCGTATTGGACTTCCTTGACAAAAATGAACAGAAAACCGTAGCCAAAAACAACAGTGAAGCTTCCGAGATGCTAATTCCAATTAACATTTTACTTTGAAATCCATCCTAAAGTTCAGAGACATGGCAAAGCAGAGCTGTTTCTAAAGTGAACTTGCGCGCTGCTTTGTGGTTTTGAAGAAATAAAATTCCTACTCTTATCCCTAGAAAAGTGATGGAATCAGTCCCAAGTTCTGATTCCTCTCAGAATCAAATTCTCTCCACCTGAAAACCTGAAGATAAATTCGGCCAAAAAAAAAAAATAACTGGGGCATGACGTGTCAATGGCTTTATTTGAAAATGTGAATGACCATGTGAAATGGCTATTGTCCTCATGTACCTATTTAGCCTGGTAAACCTTTAGTTTAAAATTGAAATAATAACAATAATAATGACACTAGTTTTTATTAAATTTATTACATAATTGCTTTCCCCCTTTCAAGGCCTTATTGAAGGCATATCTCCGTCAAGGAGCCTTCCCTGACTAAGCCCTCCTTTCCTCTTCTCCCACTCCCTTCTGCGTCATCCTGACTTGCTCCCTTCATTCATCCTCCCTCCTAGCCACACAGCAAATATGCATATATCTGTAATTTATTCATGTATTTATTTTTTCCATTAATGTCTATCTCCCCTTCTAGACTGTGAGTTCGCTGTGGTCAGGAAATTTGTCTGTTGTATTGTACTCGCCCAAGTGCACAGTAAGTGCTCAGTAAATACGATTAAATGAATGAATGAATATTAAACTCTTACTACATGCCAAGCACTGTACTAAGTGCTGGGGTAGATACAAAATAATCAGGTCCCACGATCTAAGTAGGAGAGAGAACAGCTACTGAATCCCCATTTTGCAGAAGAAGGAACTGAGACACAGAAGTTAAGTGACTTGTCCAAGATCATATAGAAGATAAGTGGTAGAGCCGGGATTGGAACCCAAGTTCTCTGACTCCAAGATACATGCTCGTTCTGCTACAGTCTAGAGGATAAAAAGGGGGTTGTACTGCTCTAATTATGGCTTTCAAAAAATGTGGGACTTGAGAAGAGGACTGCAGAGCCTATGAGTGAAGAAGCAAAGGTCAAAAAACCAACCAGTCAATGGTATTCACTGAGTGCTTACTGTATGCCTATCACTGTACTAAGCTCTTGGGAGAGTGCAATAAAATCGAATTTATAGCCACGATAGCTGCCCTCAAAGAAAATAAAGTCTAGTGAAGCAAGACAGCAAGCAGTGAAATAAGCGAAGCCCAGGATAATCATTACAGTCATTCATTCAATCGTATTTACTGAGCATTTACTGTGTGCAGAGCACTGTACTAATTGCTTGGAAAGTACATGTGTGCACTGTGGTAGAAACACACCCAAATTCCTGATGATAAAAGACAAGCGATTTGCTAACAGGTTATTCACCTCTGAACACTGCATATGTTTCTTTTCCTCCCTCTTCTGTATTAGGGTTTGAAATGTGAATCACACTCTGCTCCGAAAGGTACTGAATGGCACAGAAGTCTAAATTGTTTCTGAGGTCCCGAATGCTAATCTACTTATATCAAGACTCCAGTGAATTTCATACTCCTTAGTCTTGATCCAAGAAAGAAAATCCATAATCATAAAGGTTTCTATTGCCACCCATTACTTATGTACTTCATCTGTGACGGAACACATTTTGCAAGCTAAAAGTTCTAAAGGAAAAAATGATTTAGATTCTTTCACAGATTCTCATTTTCTTTTGCTTTCTTTAGCCTACAAATAACAGCAGACAAATAGATATGTATTGGGGAGAGGGGAGGAAGAGAGGAAATAAAAACTATGAAATTTCACTAACTATTCTATACATGTGAAGCTGTTCTTTATTTCCTCTAGACTGTAAGCTCATTGTGGGGAGGGAATGCGTCTACCAACTCCTTTGTGTTGTACTCTCCCAGGTGCTTAGAACAGTGCTCTGCAGAAAGTAAGCACTCAATAGATACCACTGATAGAATGACTGACTGATTTAGATTTGAAGCAATCATGGTAAAGTGAAGTTTCATTATGGGTGTTGGTGATAACAATAATGGTGGTATTTGTTAAGTGCTTACTATGTGCCAGGCACTGTACTAAGCGCTGGAATTGGTACAAGCAAATCGGGTTGGACACAGTCCCTGTCCCACATGAGGCTCACGGTCTTCTAGACTGTGAGCCCACTGTTGGGTAGGGACCGTCTCTATATGTTGCCAACTTGTACTTCCCAAGCACTTAATACAGTGTTCTGCACACAGTAAGCGCTCAATAAATATGATTGAATGAATGAATGAATACCCATTTTACAGATGATGTAACTGAGACACAAGCAGCTCTCTTCATTGATCCCACTTGGTTTCATTATTTCCTGATACATCTGCACCCCGGCAGTTACCCCCCTTCTGATTGCTGAACTCCAGACTGACTTGTTTCCTGGGGCTGTCTTCAACTGTCCATTGCTGTCAGTCGATCATTCATTCATTCATTTTTATTGAACACTTACTGTGTGCAAAGCACTACACCAAGTGCTTAAGAGAGTATAACAATAAACAAACTCATTCCCTGCCCACAACGAGCTTGAGTGCTTACTGTGTGCAGAGAACTATTATAGGCACTCAGGAAAGGTAATACAATAGAGTTGGTCGAAAAAATCCCTGACCACTAGGAGTTTACAGTCTACCATGGGTGAGGGACATTAAAATAAATTACAGGTAGGGGAAATGGCAGGATGTGAGGATATTAATGTAAGTGCTGAGGAATGAGGGTGGGGTGAATGTCATGGGTTTAAGGGGTACAGGTACCAAGTACATAGGTGATGCATAGCCTCGCCCCTCCAAGCTCGCATCTCCACCTGCCTTCAGGACATCTCCATCTGGATGTCTGCCCGCCACCTAAAACTCAACATGTCCAAGACTGAACTCCTTGTCTTCCCTCCAAAACTCTGCCCTCTCCCTGACTTTCCCATCACTGTTGGCGGCACTACCATCCTTCCCGTCTCACAAGCCCGCAACCTTGGTGTCATCCTCGACTCCGCTCTCTCGTTCACCCCTCACATCCAATCCGTCACCAAAACCTGCCGGTCTCACCTCCGCAATATTGCCAAGCTCCACCCTTTCCTCTCCATCCAAACCGCTACCCTGCTCGTTCAAGCTCTCATCCTACCCCGTCTGGACTACTGTATCAGCCTCCTCTCCGATCTCCCATCCTCCTCTCTCTCCCCACTTCAATCCATCCTTCACGCTGCTGCCCGGATTGTCTTTGTCCAGAAATGCTCTGGGCATGTTACTCCCCTCCTCAAAATTCTCCAGTGGCTACCAATCTACCCTGGCATCAGGCAGAAACTCCTAACCCTCGGCTTCAAGGCTCTCCATCACCTCATCCCCACCTACCTCACCTACCTTCTCTCCTTCTACAGCCCAGCCCGCAGCCTCCACTCCTCTGCCGCTAACCTCCTCACCGTACCTCGTTCTCGCCTGTCCCGCCATCGACCCCCGGCCCACGTCATCTCCCTGGCCTGGAATGCCCTCCCTCTGCCCATCCGCCAAGCTAGCTCTCTTCCTCCCTTCAAGGCCCTACTGAGAGCTCACCTCCTCCAGGAGGCCTTCCCAGACTGAGCCCCTTCTTTCCTCTCCCCCTCCTCCCCCCTCCATCCCCCCTGTCTTACCTCCTTCCCTTCCCCACAGCACCTGTATATATGAAAATATGTTTGCATGTATTTATTACTCTTTTTATTTATTTTACTTGTACATATTCTATTTATTTTATTTTGTTAATATGTTTTGTTTTGTTCTCTGTCTCCCCCTTCTAGACTGTGAGCCCACTGTTGGGTAGGGACCATCTCTGTGTGTTGCCAACTTGTACTTCCCAAGCGCTTAGTACAGTGCTCTGCACACAGTAAGTGCTCAATAAATACAATTGAATGAATGAATGAATGAATGAGTGTGGGTAGAGGAAATGAGGGCTTAGTCAGGCCTCTTGGAAGAAATGTGATTTTACTGGGGATTTGAAGATGGGGAGTGTGGTGGTCTGTCGGATATGAAGGGGTGGGGAGTTTCAGGGCAGAGAGAGGTTGGGGTTGGTGGCAGGATAGACAAAATGGAGATATATGGAGTAGGTTTGTGTTTAAGGAGTGAAGCATAAAGACTGGGAAAGAATAGGTAAGGTGGGAGGAAGAGAACTGATTGCATACTTTAAAGCTGATGGTAAGGAGTTTCTGTTTGATGTGGAGAAGGGTAGTCAGCCCCTGGAGGTGTTTGAAAAGTGGGGACAGAGCAGCTGAACGTTTTATAAAAAAATGATCTGGGCAGCCGAATGAATTATGGACTGGAGAGGGGAGAGACAGGAGGCGAGGGAGTCAGGGAGGAGGCTAATACAATTGTCAAGTTGGAACATATGCCAGACCAGAAGCAGAGTGACCTAGTGAAAAAACATGGACCTGGATATCACAGGACCTGGGTTCTAATCCCAGCTCTGCCAGTTCTCTACTGGACAAATAACTGAACTTCTCTGGGCCTCAGTTACCTCATCTGTAAAATGGGGATTAAGACTG
This sequence comes from Tachyglossus aculeatus, assembly GCF_015852505.1. NCBI lineage: Eukaryota > Metazoa > Chordata > Mammalia > Monotremata > Tachyglossidae > Tachyglossus > Tachyglossus aculeatus. The sequence continues at coordinate 26,983,471 of NC_052079.1, read as the reverse complement.
TGAGCCGTATATGGGGCAGGAACTGTGTCTAGCATGAAGATCTTGAACCAATGCTCAGTACAGTGTCTGGCACATTGTAAACACTTAGCAAATACCATAAAAAATGGTTTAAGATTCTGCTTATTGTGTCTTTCTAGGGATCCCCACTTTTTTCCGATTCCCGATTTCAGCTCAACATTCAGAACTTGCCTGGAATGGCACTGGTATCCATTCTTCCAACATCTTCCAACCAGTGAAGGTGTGATGCATTGACTGTGAGCATTTTGATGAATAATGGTTTGTGGTCCATCTGTTCCAGGACCTCATCCTTTGTCACCCTGTCTTGCCACTTGGAATTCATAATAATAATAATAATAATGATAATAATGGCATTTATTAAGCACTTACTATGTGCAAAGCACTGTTCTAAGCACTGTGGATGTTACAAGTTGATCAGGTTGTTCCACAGAGGGCTCACAGTCTTAATCCCCATTTTACAGATGAGGTAATCAAGGCACAGAGAAGTTAAATGACTTGCCCAAAGTCACACAGCTGACAACTGGCAGAGCCTGGATTTGAACCCATGACCTCAGGCTCCAAAGCCCGTGCTCTTTCCCCTGGGCCAAGCTGCTTCTATAACTGCACTTAACTGCACTTGGTTGGAGTGCTTGACATGCAGTAAGTGCTTAACAGATACTGTTATTATTATTAAAAGTTAACCTGATTTCTCTGATAGGTCCAGTGATAATTAAGCACAAAAATTGGACCCTCCAAATGCCCTCTATACTTTTACTTTAGTCAGAATCACCCTTCTTCTCTGAAGAACCCTAGCTTTGTCGATTTAGTTTCCTCTCTCCTTGTCTACTTTTCATATTTGGATAGTGAGCTAATAGTTCTAAAACCAGCTGCTGGGTGACTTTGGACAAGTTACTTAACTTTTCTGTGATCTACTTTCCTCATCTGTGAAATGGGGATGAAATTCCTGTTCTTCCTCCCCTTAAGCCAGTAAGCCCCATGTGGGACAAGACTGTATCTGCTTTGATTGTATTGTATCTACCCCACTGCTGAGCAGAGTCTTGGAACATAGCAAGCGCTCAACAAATACAATGTCACTGATATTAATGAACTATGGGTGAAAGGACTATTATTTCATCTCACCCAATTCAGCCACCATATAGGCCCACAACCAAGAAAAATCTTCTTACAAAATGTATAAATATATAATAATAGTATTTGTGAAGTGCTTTCCTAAGTGTCAAGCACTGTAATAAATGCTGGCACAGATACAAGATCATCAAGTCCCACAGGGGCTCACAGTCTAAGTATGAGGGAGAACAAACATTGAATTCCTGTTTTGTAGATGAGGAAACTAAGCACAGAGAGGTAAGAGACTTGTCCAAGGTCTCATGGCAGATTAATGCCAGAATTGGGATTAGAATCCGGGTCATCTGATTTTGCAGGCCCTCTCTACTTTCTTTCTACTAGGCCATGCCATTTCTCTGCTAGTAATAGTAGTAGTAGCAGTTGTAATAGTAGTAGCAGCAGCTGAACTTTCTGATCATCTGCTTCATGTGGTACACTGTATTAGGCACTTGGGAAGTATGGGATAAAGAAGTAACATATTCCCTTCAAGCCCGAACCAAACATGAGAATAAAATGAAATTATAAAAAAAAGATTAGCAAAACAACAGTAATAGATGGAATTCTCTATGAATCTTTATTCCCATCTTATTAAAAAAAAATAGTAAGCCAGGACACTGGTTGGGAAAGGGACACTTCCAATTCTCTGTCTAAAGAAAAGGATGTTCCAATTGTGAAAATGAAAAATAGCCACATCACCTAAAGATCACGTTACAAAAACTACTGGCTGGTAATATTTGATTTCAGTTTTTTCATTTGAATTTGACACGTTCTCCAATGTATCTGCCCAAATATGTAAATCATTTTTGCCTTTTTAATATAATATCTCCCTAACTCCCTTCAATTTATTTTTCTCTTATTGATTTAGCTCTCCTCCCTGCTCTATGTGTATTCCTTGATTAAAAAAAAAATCATTTGTGAAGTTTGTTTAGCACCTATTATGTGCCAGGCATTGTACTAAGAACTGGGGTAGATCAAAGATCATCAGTTTGGACACACTCCATTTCCCAAATGGGGATGACAGTCTTAATCTGTATGGCTTTGTGGATAGAGCCCGGGCCTGGGAGTTGCAAAGACCTGGGTTCCAATACTGCTCCATCACACTTCTGCTGTGTGATCTTGGGCCAGTCACCTGAATTCTCTGGGCCTCAGGTCCCTCATCTGTAATATATGGATTAAGAGTGTGAGCCCCAGGTGGGACAGGGACTGTGTCCAATCTGATTAACATGTATATATGCCAGTGCTTAGAACAATGCTTAACACATAGTAAATGCTTAACAAGTATCATAATTATTATTGATCCCCATTTTACGGATGAGGTACAGAGAAATTAATTGACTTGCCCAAGATCAAGCAGCAGGTGGATCTAGGATTAGAACACAGGTTCTCTGACTCCTAGTCCTGTGCTTTTTCAGTAGCCCAAGACTGTTTCTTGATATGCACCAATCTCAGTGGCTTTTCAAGAAAGTAGCTGGAAATTAGGATTAATTGGTAACTTCACCTCTCTGTGCCTCTGTTTCACTATTTTCAATCATAGTAGGATCAAGTAACATTTACCATTCCTTTCTGACCAGTAAAAATGTCACCATTTTCTACAAAGAATCACTCTCCCCAACTTCAAAGCCTTATTGAAGACATATCTCTTCCAAGAGAGCTTCCCTGATTAAACCCTCCTTTTCTCTTCTCCCAATCCCTTCTGTGCTAGCCTTGCACTTTGATTTGCACCCTATATTCACCCCTCCCTCAGTCCCACAGCACTTATATAGATATCTGTAATTTATTCATTTATATTAATGTCTGTCTCCCCTTCTAGACTGTAAGCTCGTTGTGGACAGGGGACTTGTCTGCCAACTCCGTTGTATTCTCCCAAGCACTTAGTACAGTGCTATGCAAACAGTAAGTGCTCAATAAATATCATCAATAGATTGATTGATTGATTGAAGAAAACATAACAGGAAAGATTTAGATCACAGGGTGCTGTTGAGTTTTGATATGTTCAGACAAAGGATGATCCATCATGACATAAGCAAATGTAGAAGTAAGGAAGTTTTCCAACACAAGTCTGGAAGGGGAAGAACTTCAGGGGCAGACAGTCTGCCTACCCCTCTCTTTGGGGGGAAGGATTGGGTGTAGCAACTCTATTTTATTGTGCTTTCACGAACAATTCATACAGGACTCTGAACACAGAAAGTGCTCAACAGATACTCTGGATTGATTGGAGGCTAACAGCAAAGCACAGAACCTCATGAATAACTTAAAATCAACATGCCACTAATGGTAGGAATCAAAACCTTTTGTGGATAGATAACCAGGGCTTGAGTTGCTGACAGAGGAGTCACCCTGTTTGTGTGCTGCGCAGTCCAATATGGGAAAGGAAAAAAAGGATAGAAATTTCCCAGTCTCATCCAAACCAGGATCGTTAGCAGTGTAGCCTAGTGGAAAGAGCGCGGGCCTAGGAGTCGGAGGACCTGGTTCTAATTCCAGCTCCACCGCTTATCTTGCATGTGACCTTGGGCAAGTCACTTAACATTCCCGTTGCCTCATCTGCAAGATGTGGAGTCAATGTCTGTTTCCCTTCCACTTAGATTGGGAACCCATGTGGGATCTGATTATTTTCTATCTGCCCAGCGCAGTACGGCACATGGCACATAGCACTCAATGAATATTATTATCACTATTACTAGAAGATCATGACGACCTAGTTTTGATCTGGTCATTCTAAAATGAACAAGAATACAGCAAATGGAAATCTTCATATATTTATGATATGGCAGAAATTGCTATGGAGAGAAATGTATACACTTTCATTCATTCATTCAATCGTATTTATTGAGCTCTTACTGTGTGCAGAGCACTGTACTAAGCGCTTGGGAAGTACAAGTTGGCAACAGATAGAGACGGTCCCTACCCAACAACGGGCTCACAGTCTAGAAGGGAGAGACAGACAACAAAACAAAATATATTAACAAAATAAAATAAATAGAATAGTAAATACGTACAGGTAAAATAGAGTAATAAATCTGTACAAACATAGGTGCTGCGGGGAGGGGAAGGAGGTAGGGCGGGGGGGATGCGAAGGGGGAGAGGAAGGAGGGGGCTCAGTCCGGAGAAGTGAAGTGACTTGCCAAGAGTCACACTGCCCACACATTTTCAAATCATTCCCAACATTACGCCCTGATCCACACTGTGCACTAGCACAAAACCATTTCTTCCCAGGCACTGACGGAGGAATTCCTTATCAGGGTCCCCCCCCGCCCCAAACCAAGACCGAAAGAAGTGACTGTACTGCCCATTCGCGGTCCACATACTGGTTGTCCGGCAGCATCTTCACACTCTCGACATTGACGGTGAGGGACTGGTTTCCCCCTAAAACTTTATGGAGCAATTGTACCAGCTGCCACTGCTGGCTGCGAATGTCCGTTTCCTTCCTGTTGAAGACTAGGACCACCAGGCCATCTTCGTCCTTATTGTTGGGCATGCAGCTGTAGCCCACCGCCTGCGGAGAGAGTCCAGAACAGGAGCAGAAGCAAAAGATTCCCAGCGGCCTGCTAGAGATGTCAGTCCATCTTGCCGCTCAGTCTTCGTTTCGCGCCATACCCTGAAACCCCGTTCCAGGACGCGAGCCCCACCTGGACCTTAAATTGGCAAAAGGGGTTTTCCTGGCTGAACTCCACGGGAGAAATGTTGTTACTGAAGTATCCTTTGCCCGTCCCCCAGAAGGCCTGGAGCTGGTTCCACTTCACCAAGATGGCATCCCTCTCATCGCCCAGGAGCGTCGGGGCGGAGAGGGCGCTTGCCGTGTTTATCAGTTGGTTGGACTGGGAAGGCGCCTGCGTGGGCTGACTGAAGAGGCCACCTAAAGTGGTCTGCTGCTGCTGCTGCGTGTTGAATCCTCCGAAGCCCAACCCAGCTCCCAAATCGGCCCCTAGGCCGGGATTTGTTCCTGTTCCTGTGCCAAAACTGGTACCAAATCCAAAACCTTTGTACTGGGTTGCACCAAAGAGACCTGTTGTGCCTGTGTTGGTTGGAGCGGAAAAGCTAAATGCAGAACTGGCCGCGGTGGTCTTGGTTCCAAACCCTCTAAACCCACCCGCAGGAGCAGCGGTGGCGGCGGCAGCGGCAGCTAGTGCAAATACACTAGATTCACAAGCTCATTTAGGGCAGCGATCAATCAATCAATCAATCAATGGTATTTATTAAGCGCTTACTCTCCACAGAGCACTGTATTAAGTGTTTGAGAAAATGCAGTGTAACAGGGTTGGAAGACACATTCCCCACTCACAAGCAGCTAGAGATTGAATCCAACTATCTCTATTGTGCTCTCCCAATGTACAGTGTTCTGCGTAGAGAAGGCACTCAGTAGACACTACCGGTCAATCGATTAAGTGAATGATCCTGTTTATCACCGCAGGAGGCATCTCCAAAATAAGTCTTATCTTCCACACTGGCACACACCAACAGAATTCATATGGAGGTAAAACTCCCAATTTTATATTCAAATCTGCACCAGGGCGTAATTGTTGGTTATCTTAGCAACAGGGCTTTCAGATATTTCTATTTCAAGGTTTGTTTTTCTGGGATAAAACGGAAATTAAACCATTTTAAAAATTCCAGTGAATCCCTGAGATGAAAGATTTCATACAATACCAATTGTTGTAAGTTTCTTTCTCTTTCTTTCTTCTTTTCTTCCATTGATCTTTACATGACTATTACTCTGGATTTAGTCCAAGACCAGGAGGGGTAATAAAAGCTGGATTACACGAGAAACACTGCTCGGCTGATATTTCTAGTCTGCTCCAAGGCAGGAAACTTTTCCAAAAAGACTGGTCTCATGAGCCTTTCAAGCCAAAGAGTTTCAAGCACAAAGCTAAACCACTGGATCCTTAGCCAAAATGAATCTCTCGACCTTTTCAGGATTTGCCCATAATTCCTCCAATATTCAACAAAACTATTCTTTGGTCTTTTTGTAGGCATGTGGAACATGGAATCATAACCAACATTTCCAGCTCCTGCCAAAACTTCAGTTTGTAGAACATTAGAAGCTTAACTTGCTCAAAGGGTGAGTTGGATGTAAAGACATAAAAAATATTTTTTTACCCATGCTACCAGTTCCAAAGGCGGGAATATGAGAATAGATGGAACAAATGAAAATGAGAACAGGGTTTCTCATATAAAGTTTAACTCATAATAAGATTTAAACACGATATATCATTTTTAGGAGCAGAAAAACTGCAATTCATAAATAATTGCAATAAGGTAAATACCACTTTATCAACATGGACACCTACTGAAAATGAAATTATTGCTTGATTTAATGGAAAATTCAAGGACCCTTTGCCTCATCACATAAATGGTTGCCACCTAGAAATCAACTCATTAAATTCCTTGGCTTCCTCCAGGCAAGCTCTTTTGTAGATGAAGCTATAAAGATTATGATATATAAATGGGATACAATTTAAAACATGCCGAACGCTTCATAGGAGATTGATTTTCCCATAACTTGGCCACAGATGCTAAGAAATAGATTTGAGGACTTCGAAAGAAACTTTCAGTTTGGCTAGTTGATTTCATATGTCCCAACTTGTGCCCTAGTTCAATTGTGTTGGTTGTTAATTACTCAGTCGGTCATACTTATTGAGCATTTACTGTGTACAGAGAACTGTACTGAGCATTAGGTCATTGAATGAAGCCCTTTCCAGAAAATGGCAAGCTTTCTCTTTCCTCCATCTGTTTTCAAATGGTGTGTTAATAAATATCTTGAATTTGCACAGATGAATATTTTCAATTACTCCATTATACCTATTCAATGTGCTTGTGGGGTAGGAAAGGATAGATATCTTCCCTCATTCCTCCCTCCTCAAATCTGCCAAACTGCACTCTTTCCCCCTTCAAAGCCCTACTGAAAGCTCACCTCCTCCAGGAGACCTTCCCAGAATAAGCCCCCCTTTTCCTCTGCTCCCTTTTCCTGACTGGCTCCCTTTGCTCTACCTACTCCCCACCCCACATATATACTTGTGTATATACGTACATATTTATAATTCTATTTATTTTACTAATGATGTGCATATAGCTATAATTTTTTTATTTATAATGATGCTACTGATGCCTGTTTAATTGTTTTGATGTCTGTCTTCCCCCTTCTAGACTGTGAGCCCATTGTGGACAGGGAATGTCTCTATTTGTTGCTGAACTGTACTTCCCAAGTGCTTAATAAAGTGCTCTAAACACAGTAAGTGCTTAATAAATGTGATTGAATGAATGAATGAATATTATTTCTAAACTATAAGGTTCTTGTGGGAAGGGAACATGTCTTCCAACTCTGTTGTATTGTGCTCTCCCAAATGCTTAGCACATTGCTTTGCACACAATAAGCACTCAATAAATATCATTGAGGTACTGATTGATAATTACTTCCATTTTGTGTGCTTCAAGGTGGCTCAGTGGAAAGAGCACAGAGGTCATGGGTTCTAATCCCAGCTCCACCACTTGTCAGCTATGTGACTTTTCACTTCTCTGGGCTTCAGTTACCTCATCTGTAAAATGGGGATAAAGACTGTGAGCCTCACGTGGGATAACCTGATTACTTTGTATCCCCCCGGCACTTAGAACAGTGCTTTGCACATAGTAAGTTCTTAACAAATGTCATCATTACTGAAGCAGCGTGACTCAGTGGAAAGAGCCTGGGCATGGGAGTCAGAGGTCATGGGTTCAAATCCCAGCTCCACCACTTGTCAGCTGTGTGGCTTTGGGCAAGTCATTTAACTCCTCTGTGCCTCAGTTCCCTCATCTGTAAAATGGGGATGACGACTGTGAGCCTCACGTCGGACAACTTTGATTACCTTGTATTTCCCCCAAGGCTTAGAACAGCGCTTGGCACATAGTAAGTGCTTAACAAATACCAACATTATTATTGTTATTATTATTCAAGGGAAAGAACTTGGGCCTATGAGTCCGACAACTGGGGTTGGAGTCCCAACTCCACCTCTGGTCTACTGTGTGACCTTGGGTAAGTCACTTCAACTCTCTGGGACTCAGTTTTGTCATATGTAAAATGGGGATAAAAAAACGGTGATGTAAAATGGGGATGAAAGGACAGTGCCCGATCACATAGCCTTGAGCTACCCCGTTACTTAGCATATAGTAAGTACTTCATAAATGCCATATTTGTGATTTACAGACAAGGAAACTGAGTCCTGAAGCGGTCATATGGTTTGTCTAAGGTATCCCAGAAAGAATGACAAAAATGAATCAACACAAGTTACTTTAGTAATGTTCCCTATCCCACATAGGTCTTACAGTCTTAATCCCCATTTTATGCATTCATTCATTCAATGGTATTTATTGAGCGCTTAGTGAATTAAACACTTGGGAGAGTACAATGCAACAATAAACAGACACATTCCCTGCCAACAACAAGCTTATAGTCTAAAGGGTGAAGACAGACATTTAATATAAATAAATAAATTACAGATATGTACATAAGTGTTGTGGAGCTGGGAAGGGGGAAGAACAAAGAAAGAAAGTTAAGGTAATGCAGAGGGAGTGGGAGAAGAGGAAAGGGGTGGGGGGGTTGGTCAGTGAAGACCTCTTGGAGGAAACGTGGTTTTGAAGTGGTTATCGTAATTATCTGTCAAATTTGAGGAGGGAGGGAGTTTCTGGCCAGAGGCAGGACATGGGCGAGGGGTTGGCAGGGAGATAGGCCAGATCGAGGCACAGTGAGAAGTTTAGCAATAGAGGAGTAAAGTAGAGGGAAAGTGGCAGCCAAATAGAGCATTTTTAAGGACCTACGATGTGCCAGGAACTCTACTAAGTATTGCGGTGGATACAAGGTAGGTCTCAAAATCTTAATCCTGTTTTACAGATGAGGGAACTGAGGCTCAGAGAAGTGAAGTGACTTGCCCAAGATCACACAGCAGACAGGTGGCGGAGCCAGGATCGGAACCTGTGTCCTTCTGACTCCCAGCCCTGTGCTCTATCAGGCGAGGCCGAAGAGCCATGTCCTGTCCTGAAGCCTTCCACGCCATCTTCATATTATTAGTGGACTGTCTACTGGCCACTCATGGCTCCAGGCTCACATGCTGACCAGACTCAGGCTGGAAAGGGATTTCATCTCAGTCTTCTCGAAGAGTAGACCAAATTCTAAATCTATTTGACCCAGGCAGTAGTTACTCTCATCCCAAAGGCGTTTCACTCTCTTGGAAACCCATCCAACATATGTCTCACACACATATGTCCCACATATTGTTGGTGGTTAATAATGATAGTACTTGTTAAGCACTTACTATAATAATTACGGCATTTGTTAAGCTCTTACTGTGTGCCAGGCACTGAACTAAGTGCTGGCAGGGGACATACAAGCTGATCTGGATACAGTCCCGGTTCCACATGGGGCTCACAGTCTTAATCCCCATTTTACATATGAGGGCATAGAGAAGTGAAGTGACCCAAGGTCCTCCTGGCTTCCAAGCCCATGCCCTGTATACTAGGCGATGCTGTTTCCGTCTCCCTCAACTTCTGGGTGTAAAGGAGAAGGGACAATAATGTGAGCCGGCTCCAGGCTCCTGCCTCTTCCTGCTGTTCCTTCTCCACCCTGCTTTCTCTTCATCTCCAGACCTCATCCCCTTCCCCACCCGGAAAGGACCAGACGCAAGGCAGGGATCTGTACTCTGAGCCAAGATGGGCCCCGGCCACTGCACTAGGCCACACCTGTTCCTATTTCTCCCCTGTAAAATGCAGGACTGGGGATGGGAAAAGACAGCATAGATTGCCTTGAGTTGCCGAATGCCTCAGCCAGGTGATGGCTACTGTCGGAGGTCATTGGCACAGGACTCGGGGTGCCTGCTGCTATGGTGGAGAACCCCTTGGCTTCACCCAGCCATTAGTGCCTGCTCATCAGCGCAGGTTCAGTGGCACAGACTGAATCCCTCATGGAGCCTGAAGGCCATTGCCTGACTCCAGAAGCTGTTTCGGCAGAGTGGGCGTGAGCACGGCCAACGGGGAGGTGGAGGAGGAAGCAGTTTGAAGGAGTAACACTTGAACCTCATTCTCGGTGATTCAGCCCCCAAGGAGTGCAGAGTGGCTTAGTAGAAAGAGCATGGGTCCGAGAGTCAGAAGGCTCATGGGTCTGCTGTGTGATCTTGGGCAAGTCACTTCACTTCTCTGTGCCTCAGTTACTTCGTCTGCAAAATGGGGATTAAGATTGTGATCCCCATGTTAGTTTCCCCCAGGCTTGGAATGCCCTCCCTCTGCCCATCTGCCAAGGTAGCTCTCTTCCTCCCTTCAAGGCCCTACTGAGAGCTCACCTCCTCCAGGAGGCCGTCCCAGACTGAGCCCCTTCCTTCCTCTCCCCCTTGTCCCCCTCTCCATCTCCCTCATCTTACCTCCTTCCCTTCCCCACAGCAACTGTATATATGTATATATGTCTGTACATATTTATTACTCTATTTATTTATTTTACTTGTACATATCTATTCCATTTATTTTATTTTGTTAGTATGTTTGGTTTTGTTCTCTGTCTCCCCCTTTTAGACTGTGAGCCCACTGTTGGGTAGGGACTGTCTCCATATGTTGCCAACTTGTACTTCCCAAGCGCTTAGTACAGTGCTCTGCACACAGTAAGCACTCAATAAATACAATTGATTGATTGATGTTCGACAGGGACTTGCTTGTATTAATATTAATAATAATAATAATGATGAGGATGGTATTTGTTAAGCACTTATTATGTGCCAAGCACTGTTCTAAGTGCTGGGTTAGATACAAGGTTACCAGGTTGCCCCACATGGGGCTTACGATCTTAATCCCCATTTCACAGATGAGGTAACAGAGCCACAGAGAATTTAAGTGGCTTACCCAAGGCCACATAGCTGACATGTGGCGGAGCTGGGATTAGAACCCACGCCCTCTGACTCCCAAGCCTGTGCTCCTCTCACTAAGCCAGTTTGTCCACCCCAGTGCTTAGAACAGTGTTTGGCACATAGTAAGTGCTTAGCAAGACCCACAATTATTATTATTACTCTCTCAAGTGCTTAGGTCAGTGCTCTGCACAGAATAAGTGCTCAATAAATGTGACATTGACTGATTTCTCTAGACTGTAAGCTCGTTGTGGGCAGGGAAGGTGTCTGTTCACTGTCATACTGTACTCTCTCAAGTGCTCAGTACAGTGCTCCACACTCAATAAGCGCTCAAAAAATATGACCAAATGGATGAATGAATTTCCCACTTCTTGTGCTATTGCCCACCGTCCCCGACATCCTCCAGGCTTACCAGGGTTCAAGTGTAGTGAACAGTGCAGCCGTGTGGAGAGGGAGGCTCCATGATGGTGGTATTCATTAAGCACTTACTATGTGCCACACACTGTACTAAGCACTGAGGTAGACACAATCCAATCACACAGCAGGGAAACATTGGATAAAGGTGCTTGTGGTCCAGAAGTTGATCCCATGTGGGACTTACAAGAAAGGAATCATGTTCCACCCCCCTAAGGGCCCGCAATCTAGAGGGAGAGAGACTAAGTTAGTGGAATTAATAGACAGCAGGGTGGTATCCTGGAAAAGTACAAATTACCTGGAGTAAGCGGCATGGAGTTGCAATCCTGCTCAAGTTCCTCTGCTATTTCTCCACACAAAATTAAACCCAGAGAACAAATACCCAAAAGAACTCGCCTGTTTATTGTTATATTGTACTTTCCCCAGCACTTAGTACAGTGCTCTGCACACAGTAACCGCTTAATAAATATGACTGAATGAATGAATGAATGAATGAATAAAAAGGTGTTTCAGGTCTGAGTCCACTTCTGAAATGGTCTTATGGCTTAAAAATGGCATTGACTTTGGTTCATTCACTCAATTGTAATTACTGAGCAGTTACTGTGTGCAGAGCACTGTACTAAGCACTTGGAAAGTACAATTTGGCAACAAATAGAGACAATCGCTTCCCAACAACGGGCTCACAGCCTAAAAGCGGGGAGACAGATAACACAACAAGTAGACAGGCATCAATAGCATCAGTATAAATAAATTTAGTTCTGGACAACAGCTGGGGAATGGGGGGGTCCCATTTAGGTAACAGCCAGCTGGCTCTGTCAAATACATTCTTCCCCTCCATCTCTCCATTCCAAATCTGGATGTTTACTATCTTGTTCCATTCTTTTTGATGTTAACTTTTAGCAAGCTCTTAAAATGGACTCCTCCCGGCCCATGAGCAGAGGAAATCAAGCCTAAAAAATGTTTACTTCATCGTGGATAGGGCACAGGCTTGGGAGTCAGAAAGTCATGGGTTCTAATCCTTGCTCTGCTACTTGTCTGCTGTGTGACCTTTGGCAAGTCACTTCACTTCTCTGTGCCTCAGTTACCTCATCTGTAAAATGGGGATTGAGACTGTGAGCCCCATGGGGGACGGGACTGTGTCCACCTTAATTTGCTTGTATTCACCCCAGCACTTAGTACAGTGCCTGGCACAGAGTAAGAGTTTAAGCAATATAATAATTATTATTAATTATTGTTATTACTTGAAGGCAGATACTTGGCATTAGTTGCCTGAATCTCTGAGTCACCCATTCACCTAAGACCAGGTTTTCTCCTCGATTTTATCTGTTTAAAGAAAAGGTATTTCTTTCTCCTTTAATAAGACCATGGCCCTGCATAAACTGGAGGGGGTCGACGGGGGTCGGGGGGTTTTTGGAGGCTGCCTCATTTCAGGTAAGATCCCATTTCCTTGAGAGCAACATAGATCTTCCTCTTTCACAACCAAAGGGCAAGAAAGGATCAAACAAATAGTTTCCTCCAAGTTTCTATCACAGAAGGAGTTTTGTTTCATGTCTTACACCAAAGGAGGACCCATGCCGAGTTTAAATTAAGAACAAAAGTCCAAGTAATGGTGCATCAGTTGTGGGTTTGGCACTGACAAGAGAAGATAGCCTCAAAGAAAACTCATACCTTTTATGGAAACCCAATATCAACCGCAATTGGCAGATAGAAAACTGCAGAGACAAACAAAACTGCTGGATAAACAAATCAAAATTATATAGGAAGTTAAAAAGCTCATCCTTTCCAGTGGAAAACCAAAGATGAAAATGAGTCACGCATTTTACCTTCTTGGAGCTGATACAATTTCCCCCATTTACTAATATAGGATTTTTTATAATTAAAAAAACTATAATGATTCCCTTAAACAAGCCAAATGATCAAACATAAGATTAAATGAACTGTGTTTATGTCACTGAGAAACGGCTGTATGATTGGAATAGTAAAGGAAGGAAAGTACTCTTAAGTGAGTTGGAATGAGCTATTTATACCTGATGTTTCAAGAACAAATACTAATTCCTTCTTGGCTTCAGCCCCAACACCGGATTCTTAAAATGTATTTCTTTTCAAAAACATAGGATTAATCCTGCTTTCCAATAATGATCCTTTCTTTTGAAAAAGTTTCCAAAACTGCCTATAATACCAGTAGCTAGAGCCAATACTCCCATCTGCTGATCTAGGCATGTCCATTTGCAGAGGTTTCCCACGTCTACCGTACACGTTCAAGAAGGAGGAGAAAGAAGTTGGTGTTTTTCTTTGTTTAGCATGAAGGCTGAGGGCAAGTCATTCGGGTAGTCGGTGATTCACAGTGTTGCAGATTACAACCAACTGGCACCCTCCATGTTGGGAAATTACCCCATTTCTGCTTTACAACATATAGATTTTGACTTTACCACACTAATTTCATTTATGACGTTAGCTTCTTTAAAATTCTTCATTACAGATTTTTGTCAGAAGCAAGACGGATGTATTAGTCCCTGATGACTCTTCTGCCACCCACCAGACTCACGTACTTCATCTCCCACCCCTCTTTCACCCTTAGGTCCCCTTTTTTGTTCTCCATTGTCCTCTGGCTTCCATGTAGCTCTCCCTCTCTCCCTCTGTGCTCCTGAATGCACCTCCCTGAACCCCCACCGTTTTGTTTTTCCTTACTCTTCCCCATTTGCAGCTCTATGACAACCACCACCAAGGGGATCTGGCTGGGGAAAGATGGGGGAGTAGAAGGGATTCAATTGTCATCTCTACGACCCTACCCCCACTTGAGTGCTCTGTCACGCTTCCCACAACTGAGGTGACCCCAGGCTTGGGGAGAGGATGGATCAATGGAGAAAAAATATTGTCTAACTGGAATAATAAAGAACGGGGGGAGAATTTTAAGAGGTGGAGAGGTAGAGCGGGAGAAGTAAGGAAGCAGTGAAGGGTTGTTCCCCTGGAGGTTTTTTTGGTTTGTTTGTTATTTTTTTTCTTTTTTATATTTCTTAAGCACTTATTATGTGTCAAGCACTGTACTAAGTGCTGGGCTAGACACAATTTAATCAAGTTGGAGAGAGTCTCTGTCCCACATGGGGCTTATTGTATAAGAGGAAGGGAGTAGGATTTAATCTCCATTTTACAGATGGGGTAATTAGGGTCTACAGAAGTTAAGTGATTTGCCCAAGGTCACACAGCAGACAAGTAGTGGAGGTGAGATTAGAACCCAGGTCCCCTGATTCCCAAATCTGTGCTCTTTCCACTGGTTCATGCTGCTTGGATCAACATGTCCATTTTACTTCCAGTGATGTAAGCAGCACAGAATCTCTCTGACTCAATATAAATATACTGAAGTACCCATATTTGGATTGAATACGCAATTTGAAGTAATTTAGGTAAAAACAGGATATGGGATGCAGTCTTCAGGAACTGACATTGGAAGTTTCAGGACTGCCTGTATTGACAGCCCAACATTTTATGCAAAACAACTACCAGCAGCACCAAGTTGACAGGCTATAAATCCAATTTCTGCTAGGCAATAATTGTCACATGAGTGATCTGAGCCCTACCAAAATATACACAGAGGCTCTCAGATGTGGAATGAAGATAGAGATAGAAGTGGATTAGATAGAGTGATCAGCTGTTCCCCCACAGTTGTTAGAACATCTGCCAAAGATTCCCCATTCTCTCTGGGACAGCCAGAGTTGTGACAGCAGTTTTCAGTTTGTTCCGATTGTAGGATTTGCCTATAGACTTTATGTAGGATTCATTGTTAACCACTGTGACTAAAGTTTGCAGAAATAAAAATACGACAGAGTTTTGTCTATTGCTTAGGGGCATGTGTGACTGATAGTTTGAGACATATAGGAGAGGAACAAAATCTACAGCTTGTGCACTTTTCTCCTCCCCCTGAGCAAGTGAGAGATTGGGAAAGGAGGCACATCGAGGAGTTAAAATTGCCCAGCATTCTGGGTTACCGAAGACCTGAACGAATTATGGATTGGGCATTTTGCTCCTGGTTGTGGAAAACAAAGCTTTAAAATGAATGACAGCAGCTGGGTGGGTCAGTGCAGCAAAGTGTGTGGATTAGTGCAGAAGTAAAACAGTTTAGACTTTTTAACCAGAGCAATCCCAATTCCAGGGCCTTGCTTTTCCCAAGCTTGCCAGGGACAGCCTCCCAAAATCAGCAATGTTGTGGCTTAAGCCAGATGATTTTCAGCCTTCTCTTGGCACTGATGGGATTGGTGTGAGAGGTTTGCTGTTGGATACAATACCAGGGCAAGTGATAGAAAAGCTCCGGCTAAATATTTACGTAATGCTGTTGAGCATTATCAGAGGTAAGGCAGAGTCTCCTGTCTCCTATTAGCAGAGTCTTGCTGCTTTTTACTGGCCTCCCTTTACCACCCATTTATTGTAGCTGTGGCCAATTTTGAAAGTCTTCTCATGAAAAATATGGTCCTATCAAGCTTGTCTTTACTAGATCTGTCACGATAAAGGAGTGATACTTTCCAGTTCCCAGGTACAGGTTTGGTTTAGTTATCCTTCATGGTTATTTTGTTTTTTCCTGACAAGTTTATTATTGATTGCCAGGGTTAGTTCTGTTTCTGCTTAACTCAATCAAACACGTTTAAATTACAAAGCCAGATAGAAAAGAGCACCGGCCTGGGAGTCAGAAGGACCTGGATTCTAATTCCGGCTCTGCTGCTCATCTGTTGTGAGATCTTGGGCAAGTTACTTAACTTCTCTATGCCTCACTTATAAAATGAGGATTTAAGACTGTGAGCCCCACAAAGGACATGGACTGTGTCCAACCTAATTAGCTGGAATATACCCAATGCTTAGTACAGCACCTGGCATGTAGTATCATTTAGAGAAGCAGCGTGGCTCAGTGGAAAGATCACGGGCTTGGGAGTCATAGGTCTTGGGTTCTAATCCCACCTCCGCCACCTGTCAGCTGTGTGACTTTGGGCAAGTCATTTCATTTCTCTGTACCTCACTTGCCTCGTCTGGAAAGTGGGGATTAAGACTGTGAGTCCCATGTGGGACAACCTGATTACCGTGTATTCATTCAATTGTATTTATTGAGTGCTTACTGTGTTTAGAGCACTGTACTAAGCGCTTAGTACAGTGCTTGGCACATACTAAGTGCTTAACAAATGTCATTATTATCATTATTATTTAACAAATGTCATTAAAATAATATTGGAAGTGAAAGAGCTATGTTTTACCTGGTTGTCATGTAGAATAAATTATTTCCTTTTTCTTTACCGACAGCGAGCCAAATCAAAAGGCATACCAATCTTGCATATTAAATTAAATGCATTTGAGGCAGTTGGAGATATTTATGGTAGAGCTGTCATATTACGCAGAAATGACTGTAATTTACATCAGCCGAGTCCCGGGAACATCATAGAATGTGGTGCTAAATGCATCCCAGCACTTAGAGCAGTGATTGGCACATAGTAAGCAATTGACAAATACCCTCATTACTATTATTATTATTCTGCCTTTTGTTATTAGAACAGACCAAGTGATTCCCTGGAAATCTGTTACTTGCAGTGGCAATTTGAGCACTGCCAATCCAAGGTGGGCAGACCACTGTCAAATGTCAGCAATATTTAATTGGCACCTACTGGGTGTAGATTACTGTGCTAAGCTCTTGGGAGTATATATGGAAAGAATATAAGATGTGGTTCCCATCCTTGAGGATTTTACAGATTAAGGCAGATGAGATGTCTGGATAAATAGATGAAAAACAAATGGTTGAAAGCATATGTGGTAGACATAACTAAAAAGTGGATAAATACATCAGAAGCCACAACAATAATAGTATTTCTTAAGTACGTATTACATGCCCAGCACTGTACTAAGCTTCTGGGGAAGGTACAAGATCATCAAGTCCCCCATGGGGCTCACAGCCTAAATAGGAGGGAAAACAACAGCAGCTTAAGGGAAGCAGCTTGGCTTAGTGGCAGGGGCGCAGACTTGGGAGCCAGAGGTCATGGATTCTAGTCCCGGCTCCGCTACTTGTCAGCTGTGTGACTTTGGGCAAGTCACTTAACTTATCTGTGCCTTAGTTACCTCATCTGTAAAATGGGAATTCAGACTGTGAGCACCATGTGGGGCCAACTGAATACCTTGTATCTTCCCCAGTGCTTAGAACAGTGCTTGGCACATAGTAAGCATTTAACAAATACCATTATCATTATCAATCAATCAATCAATCGTATTTATTGAGCGCTTACTATGTGCAGAGCACTGTACTAAGCGCTTGGGAAGTACAAATTGGCAACACATAGAGACAGTCCCTACCCAACAGTGGGCTCACAGTCTAAAAGGGGGAGACAGAGAACAGAACCAAACACACCAACAAAATAAAATAAATAGGATAGAAATGTACAAGTAAAATAAATAAATAAATAAGTAAATAGAGTAATAAATATGTACAACCATATATACATATATACAGGTGCTGTGGGGAAGGGAAGGAGGTAAGATGGGGGGGATGGAGAGGGGGACGAGGGGGGAGAGGAAGGAAGGGGCTCAGTCTGGGAAGGCCTCCTAATAGAAATAATCATTACTATTATTATCGACAGGTATTAAATCCTCATTATGCAGATAGGGTAACTGAGGCCCAGAGAAGTTAAGTGATTTATCTAAGGCCACACAGCAGACAAACGGCAGATTCAGGATTAGAATCCAGGTCCTCTGACTCCCAGATCAGAGCTCTTCTCACGAGGCCCTGCTGCTTCCTAACAAATAAATATACTGCTAAGTACATAAAAATGCTGAGGTAACTGAGGACATGACATAGCAGGAAGGTAGGGAGATTAATTGGGATGTGCTTTTCATATTAAACTTTCTAAGCTGAAATATGAGCTTTTTCCTGCATCACCATGTACATGTTTTGTTTTGTTGTCTGTCTCCCCCTTCTAGACTGTGAGCCCATTGTTGGGTAGTGACCGTCTCTATATATTGCCGACTTGTACTTCCCAAGTGCTTAGAACAGTGCTCTGCACACAGTAAGTGCTCAATAAGTACGATTGATTGAATGAATGAATATTTATAATTATAATTCCATGTATTTTATAAATGATTTTATTTTATTTTATTAATTATTTCATTAATGATGTGTATATATAATAGTTTTTATTTATAAGGATGCTATTGATGCTTGTTTACTTGTTTTGATGTCTGTCATCCCCCTTCTAGATTGTGAACCCGATGTGGGCATGGACTGTGTCTATTTGTTGCTGAATTGGACTTTCCAAGCACTTAGTACAGTGCTCTGCACACAGTTAGTGCTCAATAAATATGATTGAATGAATAAATGAATGAATTGCCTAAGGAAAAATAGATAGGGAAAATCTCTGAGAAGCAATTTCTTTTGAAAAGTAGAAAGAATAGAATAGAATCCACCAACCTATTCATCAATCAATAGCTTTTATTGAGAAGCTATTAATAGTGATATTAATTGTGGTATTTGTTAATCACTTACTGTATGCCAGGCACTGTGCTAAACACTGGGGTGGCGACATGTAAATCGGGTTGGACACAGTCCCTGCCCCACTTGGGGCTCAAAGTCTTAATGCCCATTTTTCAGATGAGATAACTGAGGTAACTGAGGTGACTCACCCAAGGCAACACAGCAGACAAGTGGCAGGGCCAGGATTAGAACCCATGACCTTCTGACTCCCAGGACCATGCTCTATCCACTATGCCATGATATGAGGAGCACTGATTGAGCACTTAGGAGAGTACAATATACTAATTTACAGCATGAGCATGGGTTCCATGGAAGAAGAGACAAGACTGAGACACAATGAGTAGGTTAACTTGAGAGGAAAGAAAAGTGTGAGCTGAAGTATAGTGGGAGAAGAAAAAGGACAATAGGAGGGAGTGTCTTAATCTCTCCTTGATTTTATTCCATGACATTTCCACCATCTGATCATTCTTCCGCATCAAAATAGCCAATACTGTGGTCTAAACACAAATCATTTTGCAGGTTAATTACTACATCAGCCTCGTTGCTGATTTCCCTGCCTCCGGTCTCTATCTTCTTCAGTCCACACTTTACCCTGCTGCCAGTATCATATTATTATACGTCTCCCCACTCCTCAGTAACTCCCAATGGTCATCCATTCCTTGCCACATCAATCAGATACTTCTAAATCAGGAGGTGTTCTGGAGAATTAATGAGCAGAATTTAATGACAGGCTGAGTAAGGGGACAAGAAAGGAAGGAAGGGGACAAGGATAAACCCAAGGTCATGACATTCAGTGTCAGGAAGGATGGTGGTGTTTCTGTGCTGGATGGAATATAATTCATTTCTCTCTGAACTATGAATAAGTCAATTCCCAAGTGGCATGCTTGGATGCCATTATATCAATCAATCAATAAATGATATTTATAGAGCACTTACTGAGTACCAAGTACTATACTAGAGTACAATACAGTAGAGTTGGAAGATACATTCCTTACCTAAAAGGAGCTCATTTTATGTTTCTCATAATTTTAAACAGTTGATTTGGAAAACTATAAAAGTGTCATTCTTCTTTAATAATTCTTGAGCTAGGTGCTCAATACTACATTATAGCCTGCAATCTTCAATCAATCAAGCAGTCAATAAATTAAT
Source organism: Tachyglossus aculeatus (assembly GCF_015852505.1). Classification (NCBI taxonomy): domain Eukaryota; kingdom Metazoa; phylum Chordata; class Mammalia; order Monotremata; family Tachyglossidae; genus Tachyglossus; species Tachyglossus aculeatus. The sequence goes on along the minus strand of NC_052079.1, from coordinate 26,963,443 downwards.
CAATGGTATTTATTGAGAGCTTACTGTGTTCAGAGCGTGTACAAGGAATTTGGGAGATTGCAATGCAACATAGTGTTGGTAGATTTGTTCCCTGCCCACAACTAGGTAATAGTCTAGTGGAGGGACAGGGACAGGTATTAATATAAATCCATAATTTATAATATACTATATATAGATTTGTAAATAAATGCTGTGGGGCTGTGCATGGAAGTTCCTATTCAATTCTGAAAGAAACCGCTTCTAAACATTCAATGCTATACTAATTCAGTTTATAGACTGTTGTTTCTTGCTAAAATTGTTGCATATACTGTTGGAGTCCTTTTTTGAATGCAAAAAGACTATATTTACTACTTTGGTAGGTGTTCCCTTTCAAACAGAATGCTTTCCTAGCAACCAGATTCATCAGTTAACATACATTCAAAAATGTGTTACCAGATTTTTCCAGTATGGAAGTGACTGTGGGCAAGCTATTAAGTCTTTCAAGATGCTAATGAAAACAAGTTAAAGTGTTCCCATGATCGTCCTTTAATACATTTCCTTCTTACCAAAGCTTAACTGAAAGCTGGAATAATAGTAATAGTAATAATTATGGTGTTTGTTAAGCAACTACTATATGCCAAGCACTGTACTCTCATATTGTTTTCTAGACTGTGAGCTCGTTGTGGGCAGGGATCGTCACTCTGTATTGTTGTATTGTACTTTCCCAGGTGCTTAGTACAGTGCTCTGCACTCAGTAAGCACTTAATAAATATGATTGAATGATTGAATGTTCTAAGCACTGGGGAAGATACAAGCTAATCAGGTTGGATACAGTCCCTGTCCCACATGGGGTTCAAAGTCTTAATCCCCATTTTACAGATGAGGTAACTGAGGACCAGAGAAGTTAAGTGACTTGCCCAAGGTCATGCAGCAAACATATGGTGGAGGTGAGACTGGAACCCAGGTCTTCCTGACTCCCGAGCCGTGCTCACTACACCACACTAAGCCATGTGGAAGAACCTTCATATAATTGTTTTATCTTTCAGAGACTGGAGACTATATATCATTTATCTCCAAGAGGCCCGATGGTTTCTCATCTCCCCATTTTATATCTCCAACCAACTGACACTTGAACATTTCCTATATCTCCTAGCCACTTTGAAATGCAAAACACCCCATAGTACCTTTATACATATGCTCTATTACCTTCTCCTACCTGTAGTTTATTTTAGTGTTTGTCTCCCCCAGCTAGATTTTAAATTCTTGTGGGCCGATCTCATGATTAGATTATGGTGTTTGCTAAGCACTTACTGTGAGTCAAGCGCTGTTCTAAGTGCTGGGGTAGATAAAAGTTAACTCATTCATTCTATCATATTTATTGAGCACTTACTTCATGCAGAGCACTGTACTAAGCACTGGGGAGAGTACAGTACAACAGTAAATAGATACAATACAACAAACTTAATCAGATTGGACAGAGTCCCTGTCCCACATGGGGATTACAGTTTTAAGTAGGAGGCAGAACAGATATCGTGTCCTGTAAGTGCTTAGTAAAGTGCTCTGTACACATCAGGAGTAGGAGTTCACTAAACACTATTTATTGATTGAATGGAAATTAATACAATCAATCAATCAATCAATGGTGTTTATTGAACTTTTACTGTGCACTCTACTAAGTGCTTGGGAAAGTATAATACAACAGAGTTACACATGTTCTCTTCCCACAACAATTCTACAATCTAGAAGGGGAGACAGATATTAATATAATTAAGTTAGTTATATAATTTAAAGCTATGTACATGTGTGTTTTCATTATGCTTCATCATTTTTAAACGGGCATTAGTTAAGTGCATACTAAGTGCCAAGGTAGATACAACATTTTGGACGGCTATAATGGTAGAATTAGGGAACAGTCTATATTTAGGAGGTGAGAGAGAGAGTGGATCAGAATCACAAATAGAGGGGTTAGATTTAGAGCAGGCTCCTCTTGACAATTACCTAAGGAGAAAAAAGGGGTCAAAGGAGCATTTGAGTGGTGAGGAGGTGATTGAGAGACTTTGGAAGCTCATCCCTGAGGATGTCTACTTTACCAATAAAGATGGCAAGGTCATCAGGAGTTGGGAGGAAAGTGGTAGGGGCCTAAAGGAGGCTTCAGGAGAGAGTTAAGCTTCCGGAATTCATTTATTCATTCATTCAGTTGTATTTATTGAGCGCTTACTGTGCAGAGCACTGTACTAAGCACTGGGGAAGTACAAATCTGCAACAGAGACGAATTGATGTTGGAGATGAAGGACACAGCAGTTTATCATGGAGGAAGAGAAGGGTAGGAGAGCAGAAGAGTGCTCAGTTACAGCAAGAGCAAGTAATAAGGGAGTCCTAACAGTTTGCCACGCCCCTCTTGAAACATACAGCTGCACATACCTTCTTTAAATACTGCTAGTAGGACTCATCTCCACTCCTTACATGACTCCGTAAACCCCTTCCTCCATAAGCACAACTAAAAAACCCCTCCATTCCAATGCTTCAGGGCTCTCTGTAACCTGGCTTCTTCTAGACCCATCATTTTCCCCTGTTTCATTTGGATTACGGCTTTATTCCTTCTAAATAAACTTTCCAACCGGCTCCCTGTTTGGATTTCCCTGTCTCCACCCAAACTTGCTCATGATTTTCTCCTGCCCGGAATGACATAGCAATGGATCCACGAGGGGGTGTGATTTGCACAAGATTTGGTTGGGTTACCGCAAGCGGCTGGGTGTCCTTTCCCATCTGCTAATCCTAAATAGAAGTGGTCGAACATGACCTGACGTGATGTCTCCTCCCCCTGCCAGTCACATGTCTTCTGCCTATCATCCATCCACAAAATGTCCCTTCAGGCATGACAGAGGCAAAGGTGTGGCCCCGTCAGGATGGGCAGTGGTAGCGGTGGTCCTGATCGACTTATTTTTTGTTGCTTTATATTGTTATATTGTACTCTCCCAAGCGGTAGCACAGTGCTCTTCACACAGTAAATGCTAGGTAAATACAATGGGCTGATTGATTTTGGAGAAGAGGCATGGTGTAGTGGATAGAGCATGGGCCTATGAGTTAAAAGGTCACAGGTTTTAATCACTACTCATAAAACCATCTACTGCTCCAGGTTTGCTCTCAGGAATGTTGTCATTGAAAACTTAGCTTATCTGTACACAAACGCACACACCAACACACACACACACACATTAATTCATCTATATATACCTAGATATATACACAATTTATAAAGATATATTTGTGAGCACATAGGCATACATAAATGCACAACAATAAGTATAGGTTTTTTTTCAACAGTCAACCTCTCTAAAGAAGTGAGACAGTATTGTCCTTCCCAATGTGTCTGGCTCAGACTATGGAAACATTAAATAAATTAAATGTTTAATTAAATTAAAAACTAAATGTTGTATTAACTGAGTCCACCAGTTTTCCAATCCCCACTATTGTGAGAAGCAGCATGGCTCAGTGGAAAGAGCATGGGATTTGGAGTCAGAGGTCACGGGTTCAAATCCTGGCTCTGCCAGTTGTCAGCTGTGTGACTTTGGGCAAGTCACTTCACTTTTCTGTGCCTCAGTTACTTCATCTGGAAAATGGGGTTGAAGACTGTGAGCCCCCTGTGGGACCTGATCACCTTGTAACCTCCCCAGCACTTAGAACAGTGCTTTGCATGTAGTAAGCGCTTAATAAATGCCATCATTATTATTATTATATTACTGCCATCTAAAATTATGAAGATAATTTGCTTTATAACAACTTTTTTGAATTGTGTCGAACCAACAAATCCCTTGAAACATATGAGCAACGACTTAGCCATGTAGGTTATTATTCACTCTACCAATACTATTTATTGAGCACTTACTGTGTACAGAGGATTGTACTAAGTGCTTGGAAGAGTACAGAATAACAGAGTTGGTAGACAAATTCTCCACCCACAACAAGCTTACAGTCTAGAAAGGGAGACAGACTTTAGTAAAAATTAGAAATGTAAAGATATGTACATAAGTGCTGTGGGGCTGAGTGCAGGGTGAATACCAAATACCCGAAGAGCACGGATCCAAGTGTACAGATGATGCAGAAAGTACAGGGGGTTGGGGAAAAGAAAGCTTAAACAGGGATGACTTTCTGAGGTTTTGAAAGTGAGGAGAGTGGTGGTCTAGTGTATATGGAGTGGGAGGATGTTCCAAGTCAGAGGGAAGATGTGGGAAAGTGGTTGGCAGAGAGATAGATGAAACTGGAGCAAAGTGAGCAAGCTGGTGGTAAGGAGTTTCTGTTTGATGTGGAGATGGATGGGAAACCACTGTAGGATCTAGAGGAGAGGGGTGACATGGACTGAATATATTTTTTTTTAGAAAAATGATTGGGGTAGTAAAGTGAAGTGTGGACTGCAGTAGGGAGAGATGGGAGGTAGGGAGGTCAGCGAGATGGCTGATGCAGGAATCAAGGGTATACACTTGGATCAGCATAGTAGCTGCTTGGATGGAGAGGAAAGGGAGGATTTTGACAATGTTGTTAAGGCAGAATGGACAGGATTTGGTAACAGATTTATGGGTTATATGAGACTGTCAACAAAAGATACCATCTCCTTCAAAGTTTATCTCTTACTCCTTACTGACAGGTTGATAGGGGCAGAAGTGAGAAGTTGGAAACACAAGATTGTTCTGATCCTTATCCTGCTGACTCACCAGAAGTGAACAGTCAAGTGTGAATGAGGGGCTAATAGCATAATAATAACTGTGGTATTTGGCAGGCACTTACTAAATGTCAAAACCTGTACTAAGCACTGGGGTATATACAAGATAATCAGGTCATACACAGTCCCTATCCTACATGGAGGTTGCAATGTAAGTGTGAGGGAGAATGGCTACTGAATGTCCATTTTTTAACTATGTGAAAAAGGACCAAATTTTCATATTCCCAGGATCACAAAAATAATGATTTATTTCTCCATTCATTCATTCAATTGTATTTATTGAGCACTTACTGTGTGCAGAGCACTGTACTGAGCGCTTGGGAAGTAGAAGTAAGCAACATATAGAGACGGCCCCTACCCAACAATCTCTCCCTCTGTCCTGCTGCCAGAGAAAGAGCAGCATGGCATAGTGGATAGAGGACAGGCCTGGGAATCAGAAGGTCATAGGTTCTAATCCCGGCTCTGCCGCTTGTCTGCTGTGTCATTAGGGCAAGTCATTTGACATCTCTGGGCCTCAGTTACCTCATCTGTTAAACTGGGGATTGAGACTGTGAGCTGAGCCCCACATGGGACAAGGACTGTGTCTAATCCATCTGCTTGCATTCACCCTAATGTTCAGTATAGTGCCTGGGAAATAGTAAGCACTTAACAAATACCATATTATTATAATTATCATTATTATTAATCTAGGCATGGATGGTGATGGAAGGGGAGGATAAAGGAGAACCAAAGGAAGGTAAAGAATAACAAAGTTAGAAAGGAACACATATAAAGAAAAGAAAAGGAGACAGACGGGCAGACACACACCTGCACACACACACATGCACGCACATACACACACACACACACAGAGGAAAAGAGACAACCAAAGACAAAGAAAAAAAGAAAAGAATAAGAAGCAGGCATATCCTAAACTTCATACATCTCCCTTCCCTCTCAGCTCTCCAACTGGGCCATTCTCCAAATTCCCTCCCATTAAATCTGCTTTAGTTCTATAAAATGATCTTACCTTGGACTTTAAATAGGACAGATCTGTTCTAATGATCCAAATCACCGCTAATAGTCCCATCACTAAAATTCTATCTTTCGTTTCTCACCATCATAGGGGACAGAAATAAATTGTTATGAAGCTGAAGTTTCTGGATGGACTGTTTTAAAATGGGAGCACAGTTGCAATTAGGTTACGGATCAAGAGGAAGACATGCAGATAAACTGTGATCTAGTACTCAGGGCAGATTTGTTTCCAGCGGATAGCATCTTTCCACATTTTAGAGGGGGTGGGAGTGGGGAGAATTACTGGAAGTTTCCAAACAGGGTGGAAGTGAGGTCAATTCTATAGGATAGTTTTCCAGCCTCTACCAATAATTCATGATCTCTGTTTCATTTCCTTTTCTTCGAAATATAAAGGGCTGAGTCAGCCTTTTTGAAATTCAGGTCTGTAGACTCCAGGAGCCTATGAAGTCCAAATCTGATGAATGACCAGTTTCCTGAAACACAAGAGCATACCGTCCTGGAAATGACCAAAGTAAAATCCCAGGGAGAAGAAGGGAAAAATGAGATCGTGTCTACCATTTCTATTGTATTGTACTCTCCCAAGTGCTTAGTCTAGTGCTCTGCACACAGTAAGTACTCAAAAAATGTCACTAAGTGACTGATTGAAGCAAAGATGTTTCCTACAAAGATTTCCTTTGAAAAGTGATACTTTTCTCAGAGTCCTGCTGTTTTAGATTACCAAGGTCATTTCCAACTTTTTGGACCTCAGATTGTATTTTAATCATTTCCCTGGCAAAATACTAAAAGAATCACACAAATCCCATACAAAAAAGATATTGAGTGTTAACTCCAAGTCTAACCTGTGTTCTGCAATTACGATACACATTTCTTCACAATATCTTAGGCATACATATATAATGAAAGGGGTTGTTATAGAAAAAACATACTAAAATCTCTGTGTGGTTGATTTGTTTTAGCAGTCTACATGAAGGCATTTTGCTCAGGATTCTGTCTAGCAATTAAATTTACCAATCGATGAATATCAGACTAAAGGCTAGAAAATGAGTTTCTATTTGAAAGCTTTGTACTGAGGCATTCAAAATAAAGTTAACAATCCAATCATTAGTTTTAAAGTTCCATTGCAGTTCAAATTGTCCCCATCATCTCTGAATTTTATTTGCCTTTTCTCTCTTTCAGTTAGGTTGAAACTGATTTTTAACAATATTCCTCAAATTTACTCAGTGATATTAACACAGGAGAGAAAGTCCCAGGTGAAATTGTGTCTCTCACATTAAAGTAGTTCTTTGAATGCACACAATGTGTTATTTTTCCATTTTGAAAATCCCAAGCACTTAGTACAGTGTGTTGAACCCAGTGGGCAAATAAATACCTCACCTACTAAGAGGAAAAAATTACTGGACCCCTGTATTTTATGCTTCTTCTTGTCTCAGAGTTAGCTCTGCTGCCCTGAAGATTTCAGGACCAGATAATTTATTTCAACCTTTCAGCCTTTCATGGGTTAAAAGTCAGTCATCAGGCTTACTTCCAAGTTATTAGAACTACCACTTTTCTTCTCATCATTCTAAAACCACCAAAACAGTTCTGTCAGTCACCTGTCAGAATGTACAAAGCACAGTTCAGGGGGACTAAAACTGAACAATTAATGAACAACATTGGAACATGATAAATACCTTACAAAACAGCCGCTAGCCTGAAAAACATCACAATTTTAACCATGAATTCCTTCAGATTTAGTCTATCACTTTCTGAATGAGCATAAAATACTACCTTAGCTACTTATTCATTCAACTGTATTGATTCAATCATATTTATTGAGCACTTACTGTGTGCAGAATACTGAACTATGTACTTTGTAAAATATAACAATAAATTGACATTCCCTGCCCACAGTGAGTTTAGAGTCTAGAAGGATTAATGCATACAGAGATAACGGCTTACCTCTAGCATAGTCTTTGGGCTGTTCTTACAACTCTTGAAATAATCAGGCCCTTCTTAGAACCAATAAGGAAATACACATAAACTCAAATGGCCACCATATCGCAATTGCCTGTCCCCCACTCCTGTCCCCCATACACACAAATGCCAGTTATCTACTGAAACCCCTACATTATTGTATTTAGGTGATAGTGCTTAAGATAAGGATTTTCACCAAAACAAGGAAGTTCTATGTATCTGTACCTTCCACTAGCACTATTTGGTCCAACCACAATAGACACAAATGTAGAGATTCCACCCTGGCTCATCACAACTTTATTCTCAAAATATAATGGGTCCGGATCTCTCTATTTGGGCGGTTGGATAACAAATTTGGCTACCTCCTCTCACCTTAATTTTGGCCCAAGAGATGCACTAAGGCCTGCTTTTGAGATAGGGTGGTGGAGAGCCTGGCCATTTCTCACAGGACAGCTGTGGAGCATTTTTGCTTGCTCCTGCCCCATGTCTGTGTCATTTACTGTGCAACCTCCAGCACACCAAGAACATTCTTTCAAAATAGCTGCTCCCTTCCTGTTACCCCTCTGTATAATCCTAGCCATGGCAGCAGCTGATGTAAGCAGTGGAATTGGAAAAGAGTATTCCAGAAGGTAAAGTAGAAGAGTGGTTCCTTCCCTAGGCCTGCTGTAGCTCCTCTCTTTGTCCTCCCCCTGCTCCAATCAATTAGTCAATGGTATTTATTGAGCACTGGATTTGTGCAGAGCACTGTGTATTAAGCATTGGGAGAGCACAGTACAACAGAATGAGAGGACACGTTTCCTGCCCATAATGAGCTTACAATCTAAAGGACCACTCCGGAGTGTGGTCTAGTGGCAAGACCACAGGTCTGGGCGTCAGAATGATCTGGGTTCTAATCTTGACTCTGCCACATGTCTGCTGTATGAACCTTGGCAAGTCACTTGGCTTCTCTGTGCCTCAGGTCCCTCTTCTGTAAAATGGAGATTGAGACTGAGAGTCCCACATGGAACAGAGAATATGTCCAACCTGATTTTCTTGTATTCACCCTGGAGCTTAGTACAGTGTCTGACACATAGTAAGTGCTTAACAATATCACAGTTATCATCATCATTATTATTATTACCCTAATTCATGTCACAGTCTGCTCCTTGGTTAGGGCTTGAAGCAAAGAAACCACCAGGGAGGGAATCTCAGGGCAGAAGATACATGTCTTATCTGAGTCCTAGCCATACTCTGGAGGAACACTTGCTTGGGTTTGGGAGTATGTAAAAGGACTTTGTAATGATAATATTAATGATGATGACATTTATTAAGCACTTACTATGTGCCAAGCACTGTTCTAAGCACTGGAATAGATACAAGGTTATCAGGTTGCCCAATTTGGGGCTCACAGTCTTGATGCCCATTTTACAGATGAGGTAACTCAGGTGCAGAGAAGTTAAGTGACCTGCCCAAAGTCACACAGCTGACAAGTGGCAATCAATGGGCAACAGAAACCCATGCCTCTGTCTGTCTCCCTCTCTACTTCTCTTCCGTTCTCTTCTCTTTCTCTGTCTTCTTAGTTGCCTGTAATTCTGGCTCTCCCTCAATTTGTCTCATTTTGTCTCCCCTTCTGTCTCTGTTACATTTACCTCTGCCCTTATTTTTTTTTTCTCTCTCTCTCCATTTTCTCTGTCTCAAAGTTTAATCTCACTCTGCTGGAAGTCACACATCCCAAGAAATCCTGCTAAACCACTTTGAGTTCTAGGAAATTTGGTTAGATCAAGAGAATAAGATTGGAAAGACATTTGTCTGGCTAATAACAATAATAATGGTATTTGTTAGGTGCTTACTTTGTGCTAAGCACTGTTCAAAGCGCTGGGAGAGCTACAAGGTTATCAGGTTGTCCCAGGTGGGGCTCCCAGTCTTAATCCCCATTTTACAGATGAGGTAACTGAGGCACAGAGAAGTTAAGTGACTTGCCCAGAGTCACACAGCTGACAAGTGGTGCAGTAGGATTAGAACCCACGACCTCTGACTCCCAAACCCGTGCTCTTTCCACTAAGCCACACTGCTTCTCTAGATCAAGGGATCCAGGCTAGATGAAGAGATCCAGGCTAGATCAAGGGGTATGATGTCGGAAATAGTACAAACCTGAATTCAATCATCAATCAGTGGTATTTACTGTGCATTTGTGGGGTGCAGAGTACTGTACTAAGTGCTTGGGAAAGTACAATACAATAAAGTTGGTAGACATGATCCCTGCCACCCAAGAGCTAACCGTCTAGTGGGGGATAGAGATATTAAAATGAATTGCAAATCTGGAAATTTTGGAGTAGTAGGGTATGTATATTAGTGTGTAGGACTGTGGTGAGTTTCCAGTTCAGCAACAAAAACTAGCTCCTCATTCAGGAAAGGAATTATTTAGTAAATAACTCTTTCCCTTCCTATTAGACTGTGAGGCCCGTGTGGGACAGAGACTGTGCATATTCTGATTACACTGTATCCACCCTGATTAGTACAGTGATTGTACATAGTGGATGTCTATTTACTCCTGCCTTCAAGACATCTATACTTGGATGTTCTCCCGTCATCTCAAGCTTAACTCCTTATCTTCCTGCCCAAACCCTGTCCTCCCCCTGACTTGGCCACCACTGCAGACGGCACCACCATCCCTCCTGTCTCACAAGCCTGGGCATTATCCTCGACTCCTCTCTCTTATTCAACCCACATATTCAATCTGTCAATGAATTCTGTTGGCCCCACCTTCAAAACATCACTAAAATCCTCTCTTTCTTCTCTATCCAAACTGCTACCATGTAAATACAATCATTCATCCTATCCCACCTGGATTACTGCATCAGCCTCCTTGCTGACCTACCAGCTTCCTGTCTCTCCCCACTCCAGTCCGTACTTCACTCTGCTGTCTGGATCATTTTCTACAAAAACATTCAGGACACATCTTCCCACCCTTCAAAAAACTCCAGTGGTTGCCCATCAACCTCAGCAAACGAAAAACTCCTCGCAATTGGCTTTAAGGTATTTAATCACCTTGACCCCTCCTACCTCACCTCTCTAATCTCCTACTACAACCCACCCTGCCACTTCACTCCTCTATTGCTAACCTTCTCACTGTGCCTCGATCTCACCTACCTCGCCGCCGACTCCTAGCCCACATCTTACCTCTGGCCTGTAATGCCTCCCTCATCAAATCCAACAATTACTCTCCCCGCCCTTCAAAATCTTATTAAAGGCACATCTCCAAGAAGCCTTCCCTGACTAAACCTCCATTTCTCATTTTCCCACTCCCTTCTCCATCGCTCTGATGTGTTCCCTTTCCTATTCCCCCCTCCCAGCCTCATAGGGCTTATGTACATATGTGTAATTTATTTATTTATATTAAGGTCTGTCTTTTTTTATGGTGTTTGTTAAGGGCTTACTATGTGCAAAACACTGTTCTAAGCACTGGGGGGATACAAGGTGATCAGTTTGTCCCACGTGGGGCTCATAGTCTTAATCCCCATTTTACAGATGAGGGAACTGAGGCACAGAGAAGTTAAGTGACTTGCCCAAAGTCACACAGCTGACTGCTGGCGGAGCCGGGATTTGAACCAATGGCCTCTGACTCCAAAGCCTGTGCTCTTTCCACTGAGCAACACTGCTTCTCCAGCCTCTAGACTGTAAGGTCAATGTGGGCAGGTAATGTACCTGTTTATTGTTGTGTTATACTCTCCCAAGCGCTTGGTGCAGTGCTCTGAACAAAGTGCTCAATAAATACAATTGAATGAATGATTGAAGAAGTCTGATTTTTTGTATGTTTCCTCCTTTTGCTTTTTGTTTTTTTTTAATGGTATTTGTTAAGTGCTTAGTATGTGCCACGAACTGTACTAAGTTCTGGGGTTTATACTAGCCAGTAAGGTTGGATACAGTCTACGTCCCACGTGGGGCTCAGTATCTTAGTCCCCATTTTACAGATGAGGTCACAAGCACAGAGGAGCTAAGTGATTTGCCCAAGGTCACACAGCAGACATATGGCAGAGCTGGGATTAGAACCCAGGTCCTCTGACTCCCAGGGTCCATGTTCTTTCCAGTAAATTACCTTACTTCTCTAGATTTGTGGAGAAAACAGCAATTATAATCTCACAATTAAACCAACAGAGGGAGGGTGCATCCATCTTGAATAAACAATATACAAGACTGCACATAAAATTCATTTCTTTTAAGACACATTTCCCTTCCTGTTAATGAAGGGAACAAGGCCTGCCGTGAACTTTCAATGAAATTCCAGTTGCTATATGTTTTATTTGAGGAAGAACTTGTTTGTTTTTATGGTTTAACTATGCCTAAATGAGTTCTCTCATAATCCATTATTTCCCTGATGGAACTGGATATTTTGACATTCCTGCTCTCTGGAACATTTCCCTCTCATAAAGGTATACTAGCTTTAATTGTACCTTTTTAATATGTTATGGTACAAGTATTTTCTAAAATGAACTGAAACTCCTATTCAGAATTTTTTAAGAAGTTATGTAAAACAATAAAGAAGAAGCCTATAAAACTGTGAAGTGTAATTACAAAGGGAACCCTCCACCACTCCAGGCATTCAAAAGGAATGAAGGAGTTGAAGAATCTGACCAGGATCTGGAAGGGAACTTTCCTGAGTCCTTCAAAGTCTTATAAAGCTTTATATATGTCTACTAAAATTTTCATGAGAGACCCAATTGAAACAATGCAAGTGAATAAATTCAAGTAGAGATTAAAAACCACAAACTAAGATCTAAACTGAAAAATCCTCAAAATATGTCACCAGATTTTGTCACTTCTCTGGTTTACTTTCCTGTCAGGTTAGGTGACAGAGCCTTCTTATCACACTGTACCAGCTTTCAAGAGGTGGAGGAAGAAGACCTCCAGTCTACTAGCACCAAGAGAAAACAATGCTATTACTAATAATTATAATATTTGTTAAGCACTTTAATGTGCCAGACACTAAGCTAAACATTAAGAAAGATTTAATATGATCAGATGACACAATCCCTGTCCCACAAAATAATAATTGTGGTATTTATTAAGCACTTACTGGGTACCAAACACTGTACTAAGCACTGGGGTAGATATAAGACAATCAGGTCCTACATGGGGCTCACATTCTAAGTAGGAGGGAGCACTTGTATTGAATCCCCATTTTACAGATGAGGGAACTGAGGTACAGGGAAGTGAAGTGACTTGCCCAAGGTCACACAGCTGGTAAGTGGCAGAGAACCCCGCTCCTCTGACCCCCAAACGCATGCTCTTTCCACTAGACCATGCTATCTAAGTAGGGAGGAGACAAGGTATTTAGTCTCCTTTTACAAATGTGGAAAGTAGGGCAAAGAGAAGTTTAGTCACTTGTCCAAGTCCCAAGGCAGATAAGCAGCAGAGTCAGGATTAAAACCTTGATCCTCTGACTCTCAGGCTCGTGCTCTTTCCACTAGAAAACACTGCTTCTGTAAAGAGCAATATTTTGTTACCCCCTCCAAAGCCCAAGAGAAATCTGAGGATTAGGCTCCGACTCTTTAGTCTCTCCAGCACTGCCAATAAAAGCACTGAAAAAATTCCACCTTCTTTCCCACCACTAAGCATCCCTGCTCCCAACATCCTCCATGCCCTCCGGGCCAGAGATAAAAGCTACTCTCTCATGCTGTCTGACTCCTCCATCCAAGCCAAGACTTTGAGTCTATTTTGTCTCTTTATTTGCATTTGTTTTAATGTTTCATCGCTCCTGTTATGTACGTCTCCAATCCTTTCTCCCACTGAAACTTTTAGATTGTGAGCCTCGAAAGGGACAAGGTCCACCTTCTCGTTGATGCCAATTCCTTGAACTCACACATTTTGGGAGGTGGTCCAACTTGATGAATACCTAGATTTAGGAAAGAGAGCCCTTCACCAATCCAGGCATTCAAAAGAATAAAAGAGATAAAAAATATCGCCAGAATCTGAAAAACTAGCCTAATCTCCCAACACTTAATACAGTCTTCTGCATTCATTCATTCTATTCTATTTATTGAGCACTTACTGTGTGCAGAGCACGGTACTAAGTGCTGGTTGTACTTCTGTGTGCTTCTGCACACAGTAAGCTCTCAATAAATACAATTACTACTACTCCATCTAGAAGTATACATTATTGTGGTCTTATATATAGTAAATTAGCCCCTTTTCTCTCTGGGAAATGAAGTTTTCTCTCTTTTTCTAGCATTTACATGCTACATTCCAATATGTACTCTGATTAGATGATTGAAAACACAAAGTTCTCCTACATACAGCACAGTCTAACACTGACACCAAGCAAACACACAAATATCTCCACCAACATCTTATCACATCCCACCCAGATAGATGCTTATTGTTTGAAGAATGTTCCCGATTCTTTAACAGCCCTTAATCTAAAACACCCAATGAAAAATGTGTGTTTTGGCAGAACTGAGTGTATATGCATAAAACTCATCCCTGAATGGTCCTGGGATAGAAAATAAAGGACTGCCTCATCAAATCTGGCCCATTAAGAGGGTCTTGCCTAGTGAATTTTCATTTGGGGGTACAGTAGGATGTTTGTTGGTCACAATCTGTTTTTAGCCACACTTACAACTTTAGATGGAACTTGGTTGTTAGTGTCATTTCTGAAACCTAAACTCTTACATCCTGCTCTCTTAAAGAATGCAATAAATATCCAATAAAAATTAAAAAGAAAATCATTCCATGATCCTAAAGACTACATATTATGTAGTCCAATAAAATTGTATTCTGATGAGTAACTAGGACAATTAACTACAAGCTTTGAAAACCCACGATTCGGGATTCTTTTAGCAACAAGTTAGAAAATGGCATGAAATATAACTCCATGAACAGCAGATACTTCATTCTAACCTCAAGTATGCTATTTGCCCTTTATGTTTTCCAGAAAATCACAGTATTAATGAAACCGGATTTGTGTGAGATGATGGAAAATACATAGTCACACAGATAACTCTCATTACTGGGATAGCTCTAATTCTTTTTTTGAAATCTATCACCTAAAAGATAAAAAATATGATCAGCTACAATTATGGACCACATTGGAAATTCTGTAAGTATTTTAAATAAAGGAAAATTGAAACCTTCCCAAAAGTTATTGCTAAAACCAATATTCAACCTTCTCCAGCCAGGAGGGTGAGGAGCTATGGTAGGGATCCGTAGCTAGATTTGTTGCCTCCTGCATTCGTCCCATGGGACTCCAATCAGCCCCTACTTCTCCAGCCAGGAATGAGGGTAAGGAAAGAGTAGCAGCTTCTATTTCAACTCTCAGAACATGGATCAGGCAATGACTTTGACCATGCCTGCAGCTGTGAACATTGGTACCTGAGGCACTGTACTTCCCAAGCGCTTAGTGCAGTGCTCTGCACACAGTAAGTGCTCAATAAATACGATTGAATGAATGAATGAATGAGGAGCGTAAAACTCAGCTACTCTAATTTCTCTGCTCTATCCCTGTTGTTGAATATACCCTCGTCCTTTTCTTTTGGTTTGGTGTTATTTTTGTTTCATCTTTCCTGGTGTTTCCTTTTAACTTTTTTAAATGGTATTTGTTAATAATAATAAGGGCTTACTATGTGCCAGGTACTATACAGATCACGGGCATAGGTACAAACTAATCCAGTTAGACCTGGTTCATGTCCCACATGAGGCTCACAGTGTAAATAGGAAGGAGAACAGGTATTTAATCCTCATTTTACAGTTGTGGAAACTGAGGCATAGAGAGTTTAAGTGACTTGCCCAAGATCACAGAACAAGGAAGTGGCCAAGCAAGAATTAGAACTCAGGGTCTCCGACTCCACCAGGCTAAGCTGCTCTCTTTCTTTTGACCCTTCTCCCCTCTCTAATTCTTATTCCCTTGAAAACCAAAGACCATGTCTATCATTCACCTGTGTATTGGTTTTTCCCCAGGACTTAGTACAATGGTCTGAATGAAGTAAGCACTTAATAATTTACATCACCATGACTTGCAACACAACTAATCATAATCAGTCAATAATATTTATTGAATGCCTATGTGCAGAAGACTGTACAAAACACTTGGCAGAGTACAAATAGGGTTAGTAGATGTGATTCTTGTAAATCCACTCCATATGTTTAAAAAGCCTTCATGATTTTTAAAGGAACAATGCAAGTAGCAAAGTCCTAATGTTTAACAAGACTCACCTGTGTGACCCTGACTTCTACCCTGATAGCTAGCCCTACATGCTTCCAGGTCATCACCACTTGGATGGTCAAATTCAACAAGTCCAGAACTCAACTCCCCATCTTCCTTCCCTACTCAGATGAAGAAACAGCCTCTCTCTAACAAAAGCCTGCAATCTTTGAGCCTTCTTCAATTCCTCACTGTCATTCAGCCCATGCATCTAATCAAGGACTACATCTGGCTGATTTTTCCTCAAAACATTTTCACAGATACACCCCTTCCTTTTCACCCAGTTACTGTAGTATTTAAAGCACACATTATTTCACTAAAGTTCCCTGCCTACCTTCCTCTTCTCCCCACATCTGTCCATAGTCCAAGCTTTTATCCAGATTGTCTTTCTGAAACATCACTTAATACATACTTCCTCTCTCCTTCAAACTCTCCAGTGGTTACTCATCAACCTTCCACAGCAAAGAAAATATCCATACTATTGGCTTCAAGTGTCTCCTCTGCTCTAACCCCCTTGATTATCAGGTGTCAGGCTCAGTGGAAAGAGCATAGATTTGGGAGTCAGAGGTCATGGGTTCTAATCCCTGCTCTGCTACTTGTCAGCTGTGTGACTTTGGGCAAATCACTGAACTTCTCCGTGCCTCAGTTACCTCATCTATAAAATGGGGATTAAGACTTTGAGCCCCATGTGGGACAACCTGATTACCTTGTATCGCCCCCCCCCCACCCAGTGCTTAGAACAGTGCTTGGCACATAGTAAGCGCTTAACAAATGCCATCATTATTATTAATATCTTTGCACTCTTCAATCAAAAGTATTTACTGAGCATTTACTGTGTTCAGAGCACTATACTAAAGCGCTCGGAAGAGTACACTACCACAGAATTGGTAGAAACATTCCCTACCCACAACAAACTTAACTTTCCGAAGCCCAACTCTTGTCTATTTCCAACTATGACATCTCCCATTCCCCTCCCTTGCTTACACTGCCCCCAAGGCCTAGAATCTCCTCCCCCAAATCCACTAGTTCTTAGCCCTACCCAACTACAAACCCTCATACAGTACCATATTCTCTAACAAGTCAGTCACTTAACTGAATTTATTGAGTGCTTACTATGTGCAGAATACTGTAGTAAGTGCTAGGGACAGTACAACAGAATTAGTCTTGCCCAACTAATTATCCACACTCTGAATTGTATCTGCCCAAATTATGTATCTACTTATTTTCATTGTCATAACTTCTGCATCTATGAATATCTCAATTGAACATTCAATTTAATACGAGCTTATTCTAGGTGGATCGATTAAACTTATAAAATGACTCTTCAATGTTGGTTTGTACAGCTGCTTGATTGCTGGAATAATAGTTTGGTTTATAACTAACTTCCAATAAAGGCATTAATATGTTTTTACTATTGAATTAGTCTTCATTCTTCTTTGTTAGAAAACTGAAAATCCACCATACTTCTTATTTCTGCAAATACATTACACTTTTCGTATGGGGAAAAAATATAGGGGAAATTCTACAACATTATAAGGCCAGGGAAGCTTAAATTTTCCAGAAACACCTGTATGGAATCATTCATTAAGCAGGATGAACTAGAAACCAAATCCTCAAAAAATCCTGGGCACCTGAAGTACTTTGCATCTAACATGAATAACAAAATGCACCTGGCATAATTCTGAATTTTACAGTGTTCACCAAATGGTGATCAATTTAGAAAACTGGTTTTCTCTCTGAAGGAGGTACATTTAATAATATTGTTCAGACTGTTTTCTTAATGTGAAATCATGACACATTTTATAATATATGGAGAAGTAGCTTGGCCCAGTGGAAAGAGCACAGGCCTGGGAATCAGAGTAGCTGAGTTCTAAACCCAACTCTGCCACTTGTCTGCTGTGTGACCTTGGGGAAGTGACTTGACTTCCCTGTGACTCATCACCTCATCTGTAATCGTGGGGATTAAGACTGCGAGCCCTATGTGGGACTTGGACTGTGTTCAACCTGATTATACTTAACTCCAGAGCTTAGCCTGGCACCTAGTAAACATTCAATAAATACTACTGAATAAATGATAGATATGAGTTCACATCAGCAACTATTAGATCCTCAAATAATGCATTCTCATTAATCATTATATAGTAATAAGCCCATTTGGGAATTTCTGTACTTTCTGAAGTAAAGAGAGAACCTTTTTTTAAAAAAAATTCAATTTACTCATTTCAATTTCAACAGTAATGGTGCTTTACAGTATCTGGCCAAGAAAGAAGAAACTCCATTTAAGAGTAGTCTATCTGTTGCTTGATTATTGGAGATGAGGATAAAATATTTAAGGTGTACAGTAATACTTTCATTATTCAAAAAGTTTACCAGGCTTTCAAAGAATGACACCAACAACGAATTCATGAGGCGTCCAGTTTCCCTTCCTGTAGCACCTTCTTGTGGCCATTTTAAATTTGGAAGCACAGGGAGAAATTCTGTCTTCTAATCTAGTGGCAAACTTCCTTATTAAGCTTATAGTTTTTGGTTTTATCCTGAAAAATCTCTTATGAACTTTTCTTAATTTTGTAGTTAAAAATGGCATTTATGTAATATAATAAAACTTCAAGAAGTATTTTGAAATCCACCAAATACAAATGAAATAAGATCATAAAGTCTCATTTGAAGCCATGCAATCATTAACAAAAATAGTATTAACAATAAGCCTTGAATTTATGTAACACCTTTCTTCAGGAGAATTTAAAATCCCTCCAATCTTTTACCTCACTGGTTCTAAAAATCCTTCTGTGAAAAATACATTTTAGAAGTCTGAGTAGAATTCAATAATAACAACGTCAAGATATTTTTTCAGTACCTAGTATTTGTTAAGCACGTTCTGCGTGCCAGAAACTGTAGTTATCCCTGGGATATATAAAAGATAATTGGATTGGACACAGTCCATTTCCCACATGAGGCTCACAGTATTAATCCCCATTTTACAGATGAGATTAGCTCAAGGTCACGCAGCCAGCAAGTGCCAGAGCCAAGATTAGAACACAGGTCCTTCTGATTCCCAGGCCCATCCTCAATCCACTAGACATGCCACTTCTCTGCTCCTTCTTCTTTTCAACTAGGATACACATAAACCCTTAACACTGACCACATTCTCTGTTTCAGGAACAGAAGGTTAATAATGTAACTTGTGAGGTTTTATTGGGCAGTTCAGCTGTGTCTAATCTAATAACCTACTAAAACCATGTGGCCCATTAATATCAAGATGAACGCTTGCTATGATCTAGACACATGCCCACCCTAGGAAGCAAATTGTGGTAGTGGCTAACATCAACTATCATTGCCTTATCTTAAGAAGAAACGTATGTTCCTTATTGTGTCGACGTTACTCCAGCAATAGGAGGTGGGCTAGTTGTCTCCTTCTGCTGCGCAGAGAATTTAATGTTCCTCAGTCCTTCTTATGGGGAAGACTTTCAAGACAATATGGGAATTGAGAATCATTTTAATTGATCAATAAGGCTTTATAGCAGCAAGGCAGAGGCATATGCAGTGAGAGGCGGAAGTGGTAGAATTTTTGACTAATAGCAAATCACAAATAATAATAATAATAATAATGGCATTTGTAAAGCGCTTACTATGTGCAGAGCACTGTTCTAAGCGCTTGGGGGGATACAAAGTGATCAGGTCGTCCCACGTGGGGCTCACAGTCTTAATCCCCATTTTACAGATGAGGTAACTGAGGCTCAGAGAAGTTAAGTGACTTGCCCAAGGTCACACAGCAGACATGTGGTGGAGCTGGGATTCGAACCCATGACCTGTGACTCCAAAGCCCGTGCTCTTTCCAAATAGAGATTTTCATTAAAACTGTTAAAGGAAACTATCTACTCTAAGTATTTACTTATTCTCTATAATACAAAACACACCTTACACTATTGAAAACATAGGTAATTTCCTTTTCAAAATAAACTGTATTATTAATAAAACATGAAAAATAGAATTGTCTAATGTAATAAATCATTTCTAGATGTGTTCCACAATCTCTGGTTTCTTCTACGAATATGAATGCCCTCTATAAACAAACACATACACAGAGACACACACACAAACAAGTTAAATGTGCAAGTATATTCACATACATAATATCGCATAGCTTTCCATTCACTCAAGCTTGTAGTTTTGCTATTAACTTTGGCTCCTCCATCTCTCTCAACTGCCCTACTAGTCAGTCAGCAAATCGTGCCAGTTTTTCCCTCATGACAACCTCAGAATCCACCCCTTCCTCTTCATTCAAACTGTCACCATACTGTTCCAAGCACTTGTTGTATTGTGACTTAGTGATTGTATCAGCCTCCTCCCTAACCTTCTTGTGCCCAACATCTCCCTATTCCTGTCCATACTTCACTCTGCTACCCATATGTGACTTGCCCAAGGTCACACAGCAGACAAGTGGAGGACCTGGGATTAGAATCTGGGTCCTCTGACTCCCAGGCACAGTTTTTTTCTTTAGAAAATTCACAGTTCAGAAATCAATAGCCAGTAAACTGTTTTACAAAAATGCTTTTCAATGTACACTGCATGTTTGTATTTCCCAAGGCTTTAAAATATTTTGCCATGTTTTGGCATGTAGAGTTTCCTTTGCAGAGAGGCAGTACAAGGAATTTTAGAGAAAAGAAGGTTGTTCACAGACAGCTTAGCTTGCTTAGCTTGCAAGCAGAAGGGGAAGATGCAAAAATGGGTAGAAGGTTAGTGTGCAGATATAAGTAGAAGTAATAACCAAAAGGCAAACTCTGTTCTCGGTGATCTCAGCTATACAATCCCATCATTGCCCCACTAGAACTTCAATTTGAAAAATCAGGGGGAATTTAGAGGTGCTTGGCTGTTTGTTTGCGAATCAACCTAAGTAGCTCAGATTTATATATGAAATCTAGATAATAGGACAAAAAGAGACAGCTATCCATAAATCCAGTTAGGGCCAAGCCAAACTCTGGAAGCCCTCTAATTCCCCAACCAAATAATTCAGATTAACCCGGCTTGAATTTCCAAGTTTTTGAGATGGTGCACAAAACACTTTCTGGGAAATGAAGTCACTTGGGATGCACATGAAAATAGTGTTCAAATCTGAGGCCTTTTTTTTTTCATTCCATCAAACCTGGGGCCACAGTGCTGTTTAATGTAAACCAGGACTAAAACCAGCAATCCTGTACTGAAAACCTTCAAGGGAAGGTATGGAACTCGAAATTCTGTCCAAGATTCAATTAAAAGTTCTGTGCAGGCCCAATTCCCAAACAAGGCAAGATCAAAATCAGGATTGGATTAATAACATCAATGGAAGGATTGCAACAGAGAATACTAAAGGAGAGGTTTTTAAGATAGTATTTATAGTTCCTGAAAGTTTTCAGATGATCAACTCAACTAGAGGTCTAGAGAACCAACTCTGTGAGCTCGTTGTGGGCAGGAATGTGTCTGTTGTTGGGTTGTACTCTCCCAAGTGCTTAGTACTGTGCTTTGCACACAGTAAGCTCTCAATGTATACATTGGATGAATGGATGAATATTAAGCTCTTACTATGTGTCAAGCATTGTACTAAGTACTAGAGTAGATACAAAATAATCAGGTCCTACAGTCTAAGTAGGAGAGAGAACAGCTATTGAATCTCCATTTTGCAGAAGGAACTACGGCACAGAAGTTAAGTGGTTGTTCCAAGATCACACAGAAGATAAGTTCATTCATTCAATTGTATTTATTGAGCACTTACTGTGTGCAGAGCACTGTACTAAGCACATGGGAAGTACAAGTTGGCAACATGTAGAGACGGTCCCTACCCAACAACGGGCTCACAGTCTAGAAGGGGGAGACAGACAACAGAACAAAACAAGTGCTTAGTACAGTTCTCTGCACATAGTAAACACTCAATAAATATTAGCGTGGCCTGGCCTAGTGGACAGAGCACGGGGCTGGGAGTCAGGGCACCAGAGTTTTTCTTTAATGGCATTTATTAAGCGCTATGTGCAAAGCACTGTTCTAAGCACTGGGGAGGTTACAAGGTGATCAGGTTGTCCCACAGGGGGCTCACAGTCTTAATCCCCATTTTACTGATGAGGGAACTGAGGCACAGAGAAGTTAAGTGACTGGCCCAAGGTTACACGGCAGACAAGTGACGGAGCTGGTATTAGAACCCACAACCTCTGACTCCCAAGCCTGTGCTCTTTCTACTAAGCCTGTGAGCCCCATATGGGACAGGGGCATTGTCCAACCAGACTTGTTTGTATCCACCCCAGTGCTTAGTACAGTGCCTGGTACACAGAAAGCACTTAGCAAATAACACAATCATTATTATTACTATCATTATTAAGAACAGCAGCCCTTAGCCACTCACTACTGTCGCAATTCCACCCAGCCTAGCCTCATCCAGAAGAGCTCAGCAAAATTCCAGAGAAGAGATTAACAGTTGTAGCTAATGTGGGCCCAACTATCCATTTTGCAATAAGTAGATTCATGGATTGGGAAGGGAGAGTGGAGGAAAGAGGCAGTTTAGGTTTAGTGGTTTATTCCTTGGTTAGGACTTTCCAGGCTAACCTTATTTTCCCCCTATCCAGCCCCACCTCAGTTGATCTCCCATTATCCATGGCAATTCATGACTGGGGAGTTGCCACTAAAACCTGAATCTGCCCTTGTCAGAATAGCAATTGATATTCTATTTTGCAATATATTAAATAATTGATTTTATCCTCAATCAAATAGATTTTCTGTTTTCAAGAAGTTTACAATCAAAAGTGGGGAGACAGATTCCAAATGATTTACCAACAGGAGGAAGAAGAACTCAAGGTGTGAATCAGTCTATCAATTAGAGGTGTTTAGTGAGCACTTACTATGTGCAGAGCGCTGCACTAAGCACTTGGGAGAGTACAATACAACAGGATTAGTGGAGATGTTCGCTGCTGATAACG
The DNA here is from genome assembly GCF_015852505.1 of Tachyglossus aculeatus. Lineage (NCBI taxonomy): Eukaryota > Metazoa > Chordata > Mammalia > Monotremata > Tachyglossidae > Tachyglossus > Tachyglossus aculeatus. Next base: position 26,940,666 of record NC_052079.1, on the reverse strand, counting down.
AGTGTACAGTCTTGAGTTGAATATAAATTAACCCATACAGAGGGGAAATTAAAAGAAGAAAAACTCAGAGAAAGTCTCCTGTTCTCCTGAACAGCTCAGAACATAGGAAGAACTGGAGTCCGGCTGATTTGAAGGCGGAGGGGGCTCTAGGCAAAAAGAAAAGTGTGAGCTAGGGATCTAAAGAAGGAAATCTGAGAATGTGAGTAATAACTTTCAAATGAGATTAAAACATTTGCTTACCCTACTTTTATATATTTTGCTTAAATGACCACTACAGTCCCTGAATTTGAATGCCCAGTTTGAGTGTTCAAAACCACTGGATATGTTTTTGATAGTTTTGCCCCAGTTATGAGATTTGTTAAATAGATAAGAGTTTGATGCATGGTAAAGAACAACAACATCAACGAAAGACGCAGTATGTAAATAAGAAAAAAAATGAACTTTACTGAGAGATTTGACTGGAAACTGCTTCACCAATAAACATCCCCAATTTCTGATAAATGGGACAAAATAGCTATCAATAATGGTATACTGAATATATGCATAGTTTTGATCACTCTTTTATTTAAACCATTTCCCTATTTAAAACACAGCATGGAAATAGCCTGGATATTCTTCAGAGAACTCCAAAGAACCCAATGATCCATTTAATAATATCGTTTAACAAAATGTATCCCAGACTGTAACAGAGTATTTTTCAAACTTTTCCATTACTGATATTTCTGTGCAATATTAGTAGTCCTGCTTTTCAAAAATTCTCCATATTTGTGATCAAAATCTTTTGCTTTGAAGAATTAATAGAATTTTATAAGCAAAGCCTTAAAAATCAGAAAAGAGCACACTCCCACCATAAACAAGATTTCATCCTAGCATTTGCTAATATCACACCATCCATCACACTGACACTCAAATATACTGAAGTTCCTTTTTTGACACTTTACACTTAAATTACAATATTTGTAGCCTTGATTTCCCTTGTCTTGAATGGAAGATGTTTAGAATTTCATAACAAATTGAGCTTAACAGTCACAATCTAAAACAGCAAGCCCAGGAAAACATTACTCAAACAACCTGGGATATTGATGTTTTCTCAAAATCTGATATTCTAGGCCAGAGAGAGAAGGAAAGTGAACTGGCAACAGGAAATCATAGGGTGGAAGAAGGGTGAAATGTCTGCCATGAGTAGTTTATTTTATTCTGTTTCTTTTTACAGACACAGAGCAGGAAAGCTGATGACATGGCAGTCTTGTTTAAAAATGTGTCAATCATTTAAGTGTACTAGTTTTGAACTCTTTGTCAATAGAAATTCCAATGACTGACTAAACCCTGCTCCACGGAAATGGAGAAATTTGGTAAGAAACTATCTTTCTGAGTTGTACAGTTATCTAGACTCTTAGTTCATTGTGGGCAGGGATTGCCACTGTTTATTTTCGTATTGTACTTTCCCAAACACTTAGTACAGTGCTCTGCACACATTCATTCATTCAATCATATTTATTGAGCATTTACTGTGTGCAGAGCACTGTACTAAGCGCTTGAAAGTACAACTCTGCAGTAGAGACTATCCCTGCCCACACTGGCCTTACAGTCTAGAAGCGCCTAATAAATATGATTGAATTGAATGAATAAATGAATAAATGAGCTATAGAACATTTCATTATGTACAAATGTTCGGAACCTATCTTACCAAAGGGATCCTGTTACAGTTCTATGTCTTGAAAATGCTTTGAGCTCCTTGGAACGAGAGGCTATGTAAATAGTTACATTACTATGGCAAAAGAGTTACCAGAATGGTTGGAAATGGAATGGAAACAACAAGATATTGCAATTTATCTCTCCATCCTTCTCTTTCTCCCCAACTCCCCTCAATTCCCTGCCCCTTGAGCCCCCTACTTTTGATACTCCACCCTCCTGACATTCTGCTCCTTCTCATTAATGAAGTTCTTCTAGGTTCAAAGCCCTCTCTTAAGCCCTTGGGAGAGTAACATCACAATACACTCAGTTCCTCTGCAGTCTGTTTGAACTGTGTGAATTGTACTTTCCAAGTGCTTAGTACAGTGTTCTGCATATAGTAAGCACTCAATAAACACAATTGAATGAAGGAATCTCAAGAGGAGAAAATTTTGACAATGAAAACTGAAGATTTCTTACAAGGCTACAGAGAAAGCCAAAGAGGGAAACAGGAAAGTGTGAGACAGAAAGGGATAGAGAAAAAGAGAGAGAGAGAGAGAATGACATCTCCAAGATTCACTCATTTCTTTCCAAACAGCTACCACTTGGGTATAGGCTCTGACAACTGGACCATCATGTGAGCATTCTAGCTGGTCACCCTGGCTCCAGTTTCTCCCCATTTACTAATAATAATTGTGGTATCTATTAAGCATTTACCATGTTCCGGGCACTGTACTAAGCTCTGGGGTAAATACAAGCAAATCGGATTAGACAGAGTACAATCTAAAATACACACTGATAGAAATAACTTCCTGAAACTTCTTCCGAAGACACCTCTCCACTCCCCTAAACTCTTCACTGGCTCCATGTGTCCCTCTCCACATTAAGTGAACACTTCTCACAAATGATTTCCAGGCTTTTCAACCTATCTCTCTGTCTGAACTCTCCTACTTTCAGTCCTCCACTTATGCTGTTGCCCTGGCTCCCCACTCCCCAAATCTCACAGACCACAGCCTCCCCTTATCAAAGCATTCCTAAATGCTCACTTTTTCCAACATGGCTTCCCTGATCCATCAACCTTCAGTCAGATCTCAATGATAATAAATAATAATAATGATGGCATTTGTTAAGCACTTACTGTGTGCCATGCACTATTCTAAACTCAGGGGATACAAGGTCATCAGGTTGTCCCACATGGGGCTCACAGTCTTAATCCCCATTTTACAGATGAGGTACCTGAGGCACAGAGAAATTAAGTGACGTGCCCAAAGTCATACAGCTGACAAGTGGCAGAGCCGGGATTAGAACCCATGACCTCTGACTCCCAAGCCCGTGCTTTTTCCACTAAGCCATCACAACTTTCTAGCACTTATGCACCTATCGTGGCTCAGTGGAAAGAGCATGGGCTTGGGAATCAGAGGTCATGGGTTCAAATCCCAGTTCCTGCAATTGTCAGCTGTGTGACCTTGGGCAAGTCACTTAACTCCTCTGTGCCTCAGTTGCCTCATCTGTAAAATGGGGATTGACTGTGAGCTCCCCGTGGGACAACCTGATCATCTTGTTTCCTCCCCAGTGCTTACAGCAGTGCTTTGCACATAGTAAGCACTTAACAAATGCCATCATTATTATTATTATTATCAAACCTATCCTTGGCACTTATGTTTATATTGTATTAAATTATACATTTAATCATTTTTTTATTACCATGTAAACATGTCTCCCTCCCCATTAGAGTGTATGATCTTTGTGGCCAAGGATTGCATAATGTGGGAACTTATTGTTTTTAACTTTCCAACCTTTCAACTTGTAGCATTGCACCCAGAGGGTGCTCAATAAATTCTAGGGCTACTACTACTATGGAGAGAGAGGGAGAGAGAGAGAGAGAGAAAGAGAAAAATGAGAGACAGTGAGAGAGAGAGATAGAGAGGCAGAGACATAGACCGAGACAGAGGTAATATAGAGGCTGCAGTGAGAGAGGCAGATGAAAGTTTAAGGGGAAGGAAGGAGGGTCAAGAAGTTAGAGGGCCAGTGATAGGACCGGCCATGGGAAATCCCAATTTGGCTGCCTTCCCTCTGACTCTCCTAGCTACTCTTCCCCAAAGCTTATTATATGATGATGATGATGGTATTTGTTAAGCACTTACTATGTGCAAAGCACTGTTCTAAGCGCTGGAGAGGTTACAAGGTGATCACGCTGTCCCACGGGGGGCTTACAGTTTTAATCCCCATTTTACAGATGAGGCAACTGAGGCCCAGAGAAGTTAAGTGACTTGTCCAAGGTCACAAAACAGACATATGTGGAGCGGCATTAGAACCCAGGTCCTTCTGACTCTGAGGCCCATGCTCTATCGACAAGCCACTCTGTTCCTCAAATTGTGCAGAGTAATTCCATATTTGAAGAGTCCTTTAATTTTGTTTGTTTTATAAGCTCTTTGGTTTGGAAGAGAATCGGAGAATATCATGGCATAAGAGTTCAGGCCAATGTAAAACTGAATCTCTGAGAAACGATAGAAAAATATGTTTGAATGTCCTTGCCAAAAAAAATGCATTAAAAGTAAAATTTTGCTAAGCATGGAGGACTGGTCCAGTTAATCCTGTGCCAAAGGCCAAAAAGGTGAAGAAATTCTGACTGTTTCTAGCAATACAGGCAAAATGTGGTGTTATTATTCTACAGAAATCATCAGCATGGCATATGGTGACAAGGAAAGGGAACTTAAAAGGGTGAATAATGAATTCACATACAAGAGGGCTGTTCTCTTTAGAACACCTGAACTTATACATGCTGCTTATTAATAGTAGTCTGAATTTTATTGCCAAATAGTAAGAGTTCAGACCTTTGTATTTCCACAGTCCTTTGAAATACATTCCCCTTTCACCTGTCATGGAAAATGGGGTGACAAATCACATTTCTTCCTATTTTACAGAAGGGGAAAATGAGCCCAAGTGAATTTTGATGTCCTTGGTTTTGGTTGGGTCTTCAGTTTGGTATGTTATTCACTGAATAAATATATTCTGAAACGGATCAAATGGCTATGCCATTATCCTTTGCTCGGCGTCAAGTCTAGGAAATCTGAAAATCAGGATAAAATATGTTTGCAGTTCTGACAATAGTTTATTTCTAGAAAGCACACAATGCTTGTAACTTAGTCGAACAGTCACCAACATCGACTATGATTAAACTGAATGTCCAACTCCATTTATCAATCAAGCAATCAATCAGTAGTATTTACTGAGCACTTACTGTGTGTCAAACAATGTACTAAGCACTTGGGAGAATACAATATAACAGAGTTGGTAGATATGTTCCCTGCCCACAACCATGTTACAGTTTAGAGGGGGAGGCAGACATTTATTTAAATAAATTAATTACAGATGTGTACATAAGTACTGTGGGGTGCCATTTATATAAATAAATTAAGTGGAGATGTGCACATAAATGCTGTGGGGTTGAGGGAGGGTGAAAAACGGGTACAAATCCATGTACAAGGGTGATGCAGAAGGGTGTGGTAGAAGAAGAAAATCAGGGCTTGATCAGGGAAGGCTTCTTGGAGGAGATATGCTTTTAATAAAGTTTTGAAGATGAGGAGAGTGACCATCTAATCAGATATGAAGAGGGAGGGAGTTCCAGGTTAGAGGCACAACAAGATAAACGAGATTGAGGTAACAGTGAGTAGGTTAGCATTAGAGAAGTGATAAGGTCAGAGTAGATTTTAGTAGGGAATCAGTGAGGAAAGGTAGGAGAGGGCAAGTTGATTGCTTTAAAACCAAATTTAAGGAGTTTCTGCTGTATGTGGAGGTGAATGGGCAACCACTGGAGGTTCTTGAGGAACGGGGAATCATGAACTTAATGATTTCGTTGAAAAATGATCCAAGCAGCAGAGTGAAGTAAGAACTGAAGTAGGGAGAGACAAGAGTCAGGGAGGTCAGAAAGGAGGCTAATGTGGTAATCTAAACAGGATAGGATGAATCCTTAGATTAACACGGTAACAGTCTTGATGGAGAGGAAAGGGTGGATTATAGCTATGTAGTGAAAGTTGAACCAACCTGATCGGGTGACAAATTGAATATGCAGGTTGAATGAGAGATGAGTTCGGGCTCCTCCTCCCCCTCCCATCGCCTTACTGTAGGGGTTCCTCAAGGGTCAGTTCTTGGTCCCCCTCTGTTCTCTATCTCCACTCACTCCCTTGGTGAACTTACTCACTCCCACGGCTTCAACTATCATCTCTACGCTGATGACACCCAAATCAACATCCTTGCCCCTGCTCTCTCTCCCTCCCTCCAGACTTGTATCTCCTCCTGCCTTCAGGACATCTCCATCTGGATGTCTGCCCGCCATCTAAAACTCAGCATGTTCAAGACCGAACTCCTTATCTTCCCTCCCAAACCCTGCCCTCTCCCTGATTTTCCCGTCACTGTAGACGGCACTACCATCCTTCCTGTCTCACAAACCCGCAAACTTGGTGTCATCCTCGACTCCGCTTTCTCGTTCACCCCACACATCCAATCCGTCACCAAAACCTTCCAGTCTTATCTCCACAACATTGCCAAGATCTGCCCTTTCCTCTCCATCCAAACCGCTACCTTGCTGGTTCAATCTCTCATCCTATCCCGACTGGATTACTGCATCAGCCTCCTCTCTGATCTCCCATCCTCCAGTCTATCCCCACTTCAGTCTATACTTTACTCTGCTGTCCAGATTATCTCTGTGCAGAAACGCTCTGGGCATGCCATTCCTCTCCTCAAAAATCTCCTGTGGCTGACTGTCAACCTATGAATCAAGCAAAAACTCCCCACTCTGGGCTTTAAGGCTCTCCATCACCTCGCCCCCTCCTACCTCACCTCCCTTCTCTCCTTCTACAGCCCAGTCTGACCCTCTGCTCTTCTGACACTAACCTCCTCACTGTACCTTGTTGTCACCTGTCCCACCATCGACCTCCGGCCCACGTCCTCCTCCTGGCCTGGAATGCCCTCCCTCCACACATCTACCAAGCTGGCTGTCATCCTACCTTCAAAGCCCTACTGAGAGCTCACCTCCTCCAGAAGGCTTTCCCAGACTGAGCCCCCTGTTTCCTCTCCTCTTCCTCATCCCCCCACCCTACCTCCTTCCCCTCCCTACAGCACTTGTATATATTTGTACAGATTTATTATTCTATTTTACTTGTACATATTTACTATTCTATTTATTTTGTTAATGATGTGCATATGGCTTTAATTCTATTTGTTCTGATGATTTTGACACGGCCTACACGCTTTGTTTTGTTGTCTGTCTCCCCCTTCTAGACTGTAAGCCCGTTGTTGGGTAGGGCCCGTCTCTATATGTTGCCGACTGGTACTTCCCAAGTGTTTAGTACAGTGCTCTGCACACAGTAAGCGGTCAATAAATACAATTGAATGAATGAATGAATGAATAACACCAAGGTTACAGTCTTGTGAGACATGGGGGATAGTGATGCCATCTAAAGTGATCAGAAAGTCACGTGGAGGACAGGGTTTGGATGGGACGATGAGGAGCTTTGTTTTGGACATGTTAAGTTCCAGACATCCAAGTAGGGGTACCCTGAAGGCAGGAGGAATTGCAAGACTGAAGAGAATGAGAGAGATCAGGGCTGGAGATGTTGATTTGGGAATCATCTGCATAAAGATGGTAGTTGAAGCCATGGGAAAGAATGAGTTCTCCAAAGGAGTTGGTGTAGATGGAGAATAAAAGGGGACCAAGAACTGAGTCTTGGGATTCCCATATTTAGGGGAAGGGAGGAAGAGGAGGAGCCCATGAAAGGGACAGAAAGTGAACAGCAAGAGAGATAGGAGGAAAACCAGGAGAGGACAGTGTCAATGAAACCAATGCTTTTAATAAGGCTTCGAAGTGGGGGAAGAGTGGGGGTCTGTCAGATTTGAAAAGGGAAGGAATTCCGGGCCAGATGGAGGACATGGGTGAGGGATCCGTGGTGAGATAGATGAGATCGAGGCACAGTGAGAAAGTCGGCATCACAGTTGCTAAGTGTGGGCACAAATTGTATCTACCAGCTCTGTTGGAATCTCACAATCTCTACACAGAGTAAAATCTCATTAAATATCACTGATTGCTCAAGAAGCTGGTGGTTCCACTGAATTTTGCAATAAAAGAAGATCAGTGCAGATCAGCTTGCCTTTCTCTTTCAAACTAAAGATAATATAGACTCTTAGAAGGTTAAGCATTAGGGTAAGAACGTGGGGAGAGGGGAGGGTGTTAATGCATTTTTATTCTGAAGACAAATTTCCGATCACTTTTATTCAGGATAAACTTCGGGTTTAACCTTCCAAAGTTTCATTATATTTCATCATCTATATGGCAAGTGTTTTGTCAGAACTACTATTCATATCTGGCTTTGCAGTGATATAAATACCCAATTAACCTATAAATGGTATTTATTGAGTGCTCATTGTGTGCAGAGCACTGTCCTAAGTATAAGCAGACCTGATTAGTATACCTGATTCCTGTCTATGAGGATAATAATAATAATAATAGCATTTATTAAGCGCTTACTATATGCAAAGCACTGTTCTAAGCACTGGGGAGGTTACAAGTCGATCAGGTTGTGCCACGGCGGGGCTCACAGTCTTCATCCCCACTTTACAGATGAGGTCACTGAGGCACAGAGAAGTTAAGTGACTTGCCCGAAGTCACACAGATTGTAAGAGGATCTTACAATCTAATCAAGGAAACATACGCCCAAAAAACGTTTGGTCAAGGGGAAGCAACCTAGTTTAAAGATATGCCCATAGGTACTATCTGTAGGGAGAGGACAAATTAATCCTTGACATCACAGTTATCTAGATTGTTCTAGATGGTAATGTCAAGTAGCGGTCACCTCTCTGACTCACGACACAAGCCTGAGGACAGGAAGGGTAACACCCTTTACATTATGGTTTTTGGAAATGGAGCAATGAAAAAATAATCACAAAGATGTCAGTTGTGTGGCAGACCCAAAAAGAATAATCAAGAAACCTGAAGCAGAGAGGCAGCGTGGCTCAGTGGCTTTGGAGTCAGAGGTCATGGGCTCAAATCCTGGCTCCTCCAATTGTCAGCTGTGTGACTTTGGGCAAGTCACGTAACTTCTCTGGGCCACAGTTCCCTCATCTGTAAAATTAAGGCCGTGAGCACCCCTTGGGACAACCTGATCACCTTGTAACCTCCCCAGCACTTAGAACAGTGCTTTCCACATAGTAGGCATTTAATAAATGCCATTATTATTATTATTATTATTAAGTCAATATCAACCTTATTAAAAATAATAATAATAATTAGCAGTAGTAATAATAATAATTAGTATTAGTAGTAGTAGTGCTACTAATAATTATTATTAGGAATAATAGTTAATAATTAATGCTTAACAAATGCCATTATTATTAATATTATCGATTATTACTATTATTAAACACTGATAATAATAATTGGTATTATGATTATGGTATTTGTTAGGCACTTACTATGTGCCAGGCACTGTACTATGCACCGTGGTAGATATGAACAAATTGGGTCGGACTAGTCCCTGCCCCACATGGGGCTCACAGTATCAATCCCCATTTTACAAATGTGGCAAATGAAGCAAAGAAGTGAAATGACTTACTCAAGGTCACCCAGCAGACAAGCGGTGGAGTCAGGATTAGAACCCAGGTCCTTCTACCTGCCAGGTCCACGCCCTATCCGCTACACCATGCTGCATAGTATCGGATTCCAGCATCTATCTTTAATCTAGCAATATTCAAAACTTGCTTTTAGATGAGTATTCTATACTGGAACGGACATGATCATTACACTCCTTAAGAGAGGAAGCAACTGACAAAATGGATCAAAGGGCCAATTCATTCACTAGTATTTATCGAGTGCTTACTATGTGCAGAGCACTGTACTAAGCACTTGGGAGAGTACAAAACAACAATCAACAGACATATTCCCTGCCCACAATGAGCTTGGACCCTGGCTTCTATCTCTATTTTATTTACCCAAGTCCTTAGTACTATACTCAGCACACAGTAGGGGTTTAATAATACTCCTGGTTGATCAGTTGATTTATTAACTGATCAACTGACTGCACATTTAAATTACCAAGAAACTTTGTAGGTTTGCATGGGCAATACATATCGGTACTTTCCACGCGCTTAGTATAGTGCACAGCACACAGTAAGCACTCAATAAATACTAGTGAATGAATATTTGTTGTGTTGAGAAGAATACTAGAAAAGACACAATAGGAACTCCCGTTTACTTTGCATTTTGCAGTATGTTACTGAAGATGGATATCACCCCCCTCAAGGTCTTCACACAATTTTGGTGCCTCTTTAGCTTCGTTAATTTGGGGAAATTAACAATTCTGGGAATGGCCAGGAGGTGGAGCAAGTCCCACACGATAGAATAAACGAGAAAAAAAATATATTAGAAAATCATGGGTCACATGCAAACAAAATCACACCGCCAAAAAACAATTTCTCACTGTAAAGGCAGTTTAAACAGTAACCCAAACACACAGGATTTCTTAAAATAGAGAATGCCTTGAAGATATACTTAAAACAGAGAACCAACAGAGAACTGAAAAAAATCAAACATGGTATTTTGTTTTCAATTCTGAATAAGTAGAGAAAATTGATATTCAGAATATTCTTCATTCATATCATTGATGTCCAAGCACATTATTCCTAATTCCTAAATTCCTAAAAAGAAATATAATTAAGACTAATAACTAATTATAAGACTATAATTAAGACTGTGAGCCCCACGTGGGACAACCTGATCACCTTGTATCCCCCAGCGCTTAGAACAGTGCTTTGCACATAGTAAGCGCTTAATAAATGCCATTAAAAAAATTAATCTTGATATTTCATTTGAAAATAGAATTCATGAGGCTGAAAGGAGCAAGTAGATTTCTCCAAGAAGGCAGAGGACTAATTAGAATTTGAATTGGTAGGCACTTAGGACACAAAGAAATCAGTTCTAAATAAATTCTCCTCTTGTAAATACAGAAATATTCAGACTTCCATTTTACCAAGAATATTACAAGTAAGAAATTGTTCAAATACCATTCAAATCCCCAAATCAGTTAATGCAGAGGATGTGTGGGTAAGACTTGATAGTCTTTGATAAGTATACATATCATTTAATTTAAAACCAGAGAATGGGATAGAAACTTGTATATCTTTCATTAAAAAGATAACTGGTACACATTTGATGGATCTCACAAAATAAGTTTAGCCGAGGCAGATGTTCTCCTGAAGGGAAAAAGGATTTGGTTTGAGCACTGAGGAATGTGTGTCTGTTCTATTTTTATACTGTACTCTCCCAAGCCCCTAGTACAGTGCTCTGCACCCAATAAGCACTCATGGCTTAGTGGAAAGAGCATTGGCGTGGGAGTCAGAAGTTGCGGTTTCTAAAACCGGCTCCACTATTTGTCTGCTGTGTGACCTTGGGCAGCCATTTAACTTCTCTATGACTCAGTTATCTCATCTGTAAAACAGAGATTGAGACGGCGAGCCCCATGTGGGACAACCTGATTACCTTGTATCCACCCCAGTGCTTAGAACAGTGCTTGGCACATAGTAAGCGCTTAACAAATACCGTAAGTATTATAAATACAATTGACTGACTGACTGGCAGGCTCTGCACTGCTGTGCTATTCTCCACAGCCTTATGGACCTCATGTATAGCATCTTGGTTCCAGGGCCTATTGGTAAGTCCGTGCTGGGTCACCGCTGTTGCCTCTGGTGACACACAAACTGTAGAACTGGAGGAACTCAGGAGTAGGAGACTAAGGAGAGAGCAGGGCAGGGGGCACAGCCTACCTTGCCCCACAGATTCCCACAGCAGAGAGGAAGGCTAAAGTCAGGGACCCCCAGATGCTGCCCCCGGGAGCCAAGCCCAGAGTCCGCTCCCTGCGTTGGCTGGACTCCGCTTTTGAATCCTGCCCAGAAGCTGTTGTGAATGAAGCTTAGAGGAGAGGCCAATACGCAGCAGGGACCAAAGGGAAGAAGCAGAAGAACAAGCTAAATGTAGGCTTCAGGGAAGGATTGTAGTGGGGGATGTGTTCTTGAGGAGGGGAGGGAGGGAGAGGAGAAGAAGCAGATAAGGAGGATCAGAGTGGGGAATGTGGTGCCAGTTTGGGGTGGATGCCCCTCACTAAGGCAGCTACGGTTGCCAAAAGATCCAGGACAGACTGCAGGGAAACTGTCACTTTCTTTCTGCCCTCGAGCATCACAACCTATGGTCCTATCTTGGGGAGAGATCCAGCCCGGAAGATGAGAAGCTCAGTTGGGACCAGGAGGGAAGAGTGGCAGATTTTTGGAGCCCAATCTGGAAACTGTTGCTTTCCCACATGGTAAAACAGCACACTTTGATAACGTCATCCAGTTTCCTGGATGATATCATCGTACACGTTGTGCCTTGTTTCGGGCCACTGGACTTCCTTTGCCTTGAGTAGGACTCCTGGGCCTAGTTTCACAAGATGAAGATGAAGGCTCCTAGTCAACAGCAGAGATAACTGCTTGCTATCTCTATGGGAAGGACAGTGGCTGGAATTGAATTGCCAAATAATGACTCATGATCTTTCAAATGTGAATGCTGGCTGTGTTTTAATGTCACATCTGATTATTAGCAACAACAAACAATGTCCTGGTAGAGAATAAGTTTACATCATCAATTTATACTTGGAGAAAATTTGATACTCATTATAAGAGTGCTGGGTTCCTTGGAAGTAATGAGACATTTTCCAGATCTGCCAATTCTATTATGCAGCTTTAGGTAGTATCACGGTGGCTACCATCCATTCTCTTAAAATAATAATAATGTTTGCCCACTAACCGGATTTCATATTGGAACAGACTATTTTTTCCAATAATAGTATCCTGAAAAATCACCATGCATTAATGGTTCTAGAACATAGCACATAGAAGAGTTGGGAATGGAAGACAGGTCCACTGGAAGCAGAATCTGAAATTCTACTGAGGAATAAGGAATCAGCAAAGGAAAAAGATCAGGTATTTTGGCTCTCTAACAATGTCCTGTAATGAACTGATGTTTGAACAAATTGATCTGACTCTTAATTCACAAATGTGATTATCATGTAGTGAATACTCATCATCATCACTGGCATTATTTTCTGTATGCAGAGCAATCAATCGTATTTACTGAGTGCTTATTGTGTACAGGGCACTGTGCTAAGCTCTGAGCGTACAACTCAACAATATAACAGACATATTCCCTGCCCACAAAGAGTACCGTACTAATTGCTTCAGAGAGTACAATACAATAGAGATGGTAGACACATTCCCTCCCACAATAAGCTATGCTCCCATATATTTAAGAACTCAGGTACCATGGTATAGATAAATATGCATAGTATAATTGAAAGAAATGGAATGCAAAGAAAATAATAATTATGGCATTTGTGAGTTTCTTACTACATGCCAGGCACCGTACAAAGTTCTGGGGTGGATAACAGCTAATCAAGTTGGACACAGTCTCTAACCCACAAGGGGCTCACAGTCTTATTCCCCATTTTACAGATGAGGTAACCGAGGTCCAGAGAAGTGAAGTGACTTGCCCAAGGTGTCACAGCAGACAAGTGGCAAAGCTAGAATTGAACCCATCACCTGATTCCTAGGCCCATGCTCTGTCCACTGCGGCATGCTGCTTCTTAAGCAAGCACTTAACAAATAATGTTAAAAAACCCTAACAAAAAATCCTATACTGTGTCAGAAAAATGACCCCACAATCTCAATATCATTTTTCTGATATTAACACCAAAGGGTGCTTGGAGAAAAAGTGTAATAATTGTTTATCTTGACATTCACCCTCCTGCAGAGGATGTACTCTGTAGTTATCCAAACTTATCTTTTCAAACAGATTTCATTACATTGTGTATTTTTCAATGATTTTAATGTTGTGCTTTTCATAGAGTCATAATCCTCAAACATAGCCTGTTCCTTCTCTCCATATTCTTCTCCTATAGGTAAGCAAGGTTTCCACTTCTTTAAAAGAGTCATGATTAGAGGGAGGCTTCAGAGATTTAAACGATGTGACTGAAGTTTTTGTGAATTTTGAATTGTTAAAGTCTCTTCAGATTCCAAGTTTAAACAGACACCAGTATGGCGTAGGAGACAGAGCACAGGCCTGAGAGTCAGAAGGTCATGGGTTCAAACTTCAGCTCTGCCACTTGTTTGTTGTGTGACCTTGGGCAAGTCACTTTACATTTCTGTTCCTCTGTTACCTCATCTGTAAAATGTGAATTGGGACACAGTGAATAGGAGGCCTCCCCAGACTGAGCCCCCTTTTTCCTCTCCTCCTCCCCATCCCCCCTTCTGCCCTACCTCCTTCCCCTCCCCACAGCACTTTTATATATTTGTACAGATTTATTACTCTATTTACTTTAATTGTACATATTTACTATTCTATTTATTTTGTTAATGATGTGCATATAGCTATAATTCTATTTATTCTGACAATTTTGACCCCCATCTACATGTTTTGTTTTATTGTCTGTCTCCCCCTTCTATACTGTGAGCCTGTTGTTGGGAAGGGACCATCTCTATATGTTGCCGACTTGTACTTCCCAAGTGCTTAGTACAGTGCTCTGCACACAGTAAGCGCTCAATAATTATGATTTAATGAATGAATGAATGGCAGGGACTATGTCCAACCCGATTTGCTTGTATCTACTCCAGCACTTAGTCTGGGGCCTGGCACATAGCAAGCACTTAATAAATACCACAGTTATTATTATTATCACCACTAAATTTGTCTTTGTGCTGCTGAAATTTAAAAATGAAACACCGCTCATGCCATAGTGACTGAAATTATAAGGAAAGAGAGCCAAATCTAAAATTCTCCTCTGGGAAGGTAAAACTTGCTAAAAAGAAAAGCTAATTGTCATGGGAGAATTGAACACATTTGAAAATGGGTAGTAAAACTCAAGAGCAGCAAATCATTCTAAACTCCTTTGCTGGTGTCAAATGGACTTTTTCAGGAATCCTTATCAATATTCCCCCAAAATCCAAGATAAAGGTTTGTCTATCCTAACCCCTTATCATTCCGTTTGGAGCATTTTATCAATTTCATGACGAAATTATAGTAGTAAAGAAGTGAATGCAATTTGTTCATTTAAATTTAGAGAAGCAGCACAGCATAGTAGAGAAGCAGCATGATGCAGTGACAGAGCACAGGCATGGGAGTCTATTACTCTATTTATTTATTTTGCTTGTACATATCTATTCTAATTATTTTATTTTGTTAATATGTTTGGTTTTGTTCTCTGTCTCCCCCGTCTAGACTGAGCCCACTGTTGGGTAGGGACCGTCTCTATATGTTGCCAACTTGTACTTCCCAAGCATTTAGTACAGTGCTCTGCACACAGTAAGTGCTCAATAAATATGATTGATTGATTGATTGAAGGTCATGGGTTCTAATACAAGCTCTGCCACTGGTCTGCTGTGTGACCTTGGGCAAGTCACTTCTCTTCTCTGTGCCTCAGTTACCTCATCTGTAAAATGGGGATTGAGACTGTGAGCCCCACATGAGGGAGGGACTGTGTCCAACTCGATTTGTCTGTATCCTTCCCGGTTCTTACTACAGTGCCTGGCACATAGTAAGTGCCTAACAAATACCATCATAATTATTAATTCTGAAGAGAGATCAGTAACTCTCTGTTTAAATGCCATTTTAGATAAAAAAGCAATCTAAATTTAATCCAATTTGCAGGGTGAAGATTTGGGGATTATTTTGTGACAAACCATTTTGTTAGGTCAAATTATATTTTCATTTTTTTCTATCTATAATGCACCTGCACACCCAGAGAATGTTTTTACAGGCAGTTCACAGAGAAAAACATATCTAAGTACTAAGCATTGCTGCTGTTGCTAAGGAAACCACTGTATGCTGTTCTGCTGAAAGTTCAGGGAAGCCAGACATTTAAAACCTTTCCTCATAAATTGCTTGTAGGAAAACCATTGCCTGCAGTAAACCTTAGACCACTGTTTCTTAGTGTGATATTTTACCCCAAGGAATGGATCATAAAATGGGATCTCTACTAATGTTAGGGCCAAAATGGCCATATGGCTACTTGTAAAGGGATATAGTTGTGAGACAGACAGCTTAGCATCATCATCATCATCAACATTAGCTTCATTGTTGTTGGCATTATTATTCAAGGGCTAAGCTGATGCTCTCAACCCATACTAGGAATACCAATAATGTTTCTCACGACTTCCACAAGGGTTTCTACAACATCATCATGGCAACCAATCAATCATATTTATAGAGCACTTACTGTGTGTACTAAGCATTTGGGAGAGTGCACTACAACAGAGATGGTAGACACATCCTGTGACCACGACAAGCATATATCTTCAAGGTGATGATGACAATGATGGTATTTGTTAAGCGCTTACTATGTGCCGCACACTGTTGTAAGTGCTGGTACTCTTTACCAAGCAGCTATCAAGATTCTGAGGAGTACAAAGTATCATCAACAAGCCTGGTTCAGTGAAGGCACGGGTTTTGGAGTCAGAGGTCACGGGTTCAAATCCCAGCTCTGCCACTTGTCAGCTGTGTGACTTTGGGCAAGTCACTTAACTTCTCTGTGCCTCAGTTACCTCATCTGGAAAATGGGGATTAAGACTGTGAGCACCCCGTGGGACAACATGATCACCTTGTAACCTCCCCAGCGCTTAGAACAGTGCTTTGCACATAGTCAGCACTTAATAAATGCCATTATTATTATTATTATTAAAGCCCCGGTGGGATTAAAGAATAGCTTCCTGAACCAAGAAATGAATTATTGGCTTTGTGAATCTTCATAATCTTAACTGAGTCTCTCAGACTAAATAATTTGCACAGTCAGAGATGGGGTTCCTAAACTGAGGAGAATCTAGATTATACTGATCGCCACATCTCAGAGGAGGCGCAGAGGCAAGCTCAGTCTGGGCTGCCACAAGGCAAAAAAGAGTATGTAATTCCTAGGCACTTTATACTCTGAATTCAAGCTTGGCAGAGGGAAATTCTAATAAGAAATGTTTTCCCTGCCTTTATAAAGTCTCTCATTAGCTAATGGAATTAAATCACCATCCTCTCTGGCTCCAAAGCCAGTGCCTTGGTATCATCTTTGACATTCACCTTCTCTTGCACCCCTTATATTCAGAGTTGTCAGAGAGTTGTCACTGCTTCCATTGCTGCCAACCTTGCTGCGCTCAGAACTGTGAGAAAAGAAGGATCCAGGTGGGACTCCCAAAGGGCTTTGGTAAATTGCCATTGCTGGCGCCATGAAATGGTCATGATCAGGGCTGTGGGAACGGAGAGAGACATAAGGGGCACTAAGCAAGGCACGGAGACTTCCTCCGCTGATTCCACAACTGCCCGTGCCTCACTCAGGACTTTGATGAGAGAGGCGAGAGATGGGACACGTCCAGGAGGTGGTCACCGGTATCAGACGGCTTCATATTGTTTCATACTTGGGGGATGGCACCATGTTGGACCAAAGTTCAACCCCTTCACCTTGGGATTGGTAGAACTGACAGGATGCCCAGGCAAATTCATAAGCTAACCAAATGCCTCTCATGCAAATCACACCCCCGTCACATTCCCCGTTGAAGGAAGCAAAAGGGTTGGAAGATGGTGGGCCGGAAGGAGGCAGTCAATACTCTCTGTGATCAGTAGTTAAAAAATATATATATATGGAAGGCAAATAGAATGTGAGTTTCCTCCGCTCTTTATAGACCCATTCTCCTTTCACCTCCTCCAGTGAAGTGATGCATTATGACACAAAGACAAACTCTCTAAGGCATATAATAATAATGATAATAATAATAATAATGGCATTTATTAAGTGCTTACTATGTGCAAAGCACTGTTCTAAGCGCTGATCACTTGTCTCCCTTCTCTAATGTTTTCATTGCACTCCCAGAGCAAAAATTTTTTTAAGTGGTGGAAACAAATTGTTTGTTTTTAAGATTTGTTTTCTCCCCCATGCTAGGAACTATGGTTTAAAGGAAGTTACTTCAAAGGCTGATATAAACTCTAAACTGAAGCAGGAATTATGCTTGGAATTTTACTCACCTTTGTCTCCCCCTAAGGCACAAAGTTTTCTTTCCAATTTATTTCAGTTGGTCTCAATTACAAGTTCACTACCTACTGAGGCTCAATTTGCATTTTTCACTCCCTATAGTTAAGAAAAATAATTTTCTATCTGTGAATGAATTATGTAGCTCAGTCATGTGAATTGTTCTCACTCAATGCTTTTATTTATCACATTTAAACTTTGTAAACTTACATTAACACATTTGTTGATTAGTTTTGCTAGTCACAAAAGCTAGGGTGCATATCTCCCTATTAATAATAACAATGATGATAATAATAATAAATATTTGTCCATTTCTTACTATGTTTCAAGCACAGTACTAAATGCTGGATACGTATGGGATAATCAGGTCAAACACAGTCTCTGTCCCAAATGAGGCTCACCGTCTGAGTAGGAGAGAGAATCCTCATTTTATAGATGAGGAAACTGAGGTACTGAGAAGTTGTGTGACTTGTTCAAAGTCACACAGCAGGCAAAATGGCAAAGCCAGGAGTAGAACCCAGGTCTTCTGATTCCCAGGCTTGGGTTCTTTCCACTAGGCAAAAAAGAGTATGTAATTCCTAGGCACTTTATACTCTGAATTCAAGCTTGGCAGAGGGAAATTCTAATAAGAAATGTTTTCCCTGCCCTTATAAAGTCTCTCATTAGCTAATGGAATTAAATCACCACCCTCTCTGGCTCCAAAGCCAGTGCCTTGGTATCATCTTTGACATTCACCATCTCTTGCACCCCTTATATTCAGGTGGTAACTAAATCTTTTTTTTTTCCACAATATTTCTCACAGCTACACCTTCCTTTTCAATCCAAATGTTCACCACCTTGCTTCAAGCTTATATCAACTGATTAGACCACTTTGTTAGCCTTCTCACTGGTCTCCTTGTCTACAACCCCTACTGTCTCTGGTCCATAGTCCACAGTTCAAATCACCAAGTCTGTCCCTTTTATTTGTGCTTTTCCCCTTGACTCCCCAGGCTATGCTCCCTGTCAAGAAAACCTTCTCAGTAATCCTTGACCCATCTCCTGCCTGGAAAACCCTCCTGAACTAAGTCCCCCAGACCACAGCTACTGCCAATCCCCAACTACAAGAAGTGAAATAACATACAAGAGGTGAGACTTCGGTAAGCGTGGATGGGGCCATAGCTATTTTGGGGCCTAATTATCTTCAAAGGTTGCCTCCAACACTAGTGCACGATTCTCTTTGGTGGTAGGAAAGATGGAGAAGAGGCTAGAGAATGATAATAATATTGGTTTTTGTTAAGCACTGAATATATGCTAAGCCACACTGTTTCTCTAGGTAGTAGTAAGTCACAGTATTTATTAAACGTTTACTGTTGCAGAGCACTGTACTAAGTACTGGGAGTGAAAACTCAGGAGAACTGATGCTGCCACTACCTTATGGAGGTTTTGAGAAGATTAATGAGATCGTGAGATTATGCTTAATGAGCTTTTTAAGGTACTTAAGCAGTGCTACACCATTTTTAGGATTTGATTTTGCTGGGTATCAAATTTTAACAAAGAAGAGCAGCAAAATTAACAGCATGTTACCTTCTGAAAGGGAAAAAAAATCTCCAATACAATTAAACTTTAGAAAAAAATGAATTATCAACTTTTTCACAGACAATATGGAACCTTTATAACCCTAAATTGGCTTAGATGTTAAGGATCATTGTATTGGTTTCAACCACGTTTTTCAGTAACCCACACATACTCTAAGAATCTTCAATAGTTTATGTTATATTGTTGTGTTGCACTCTCCTAAGCACTTAATACAGTGCTCAGCACACAGTAAGTGCTCAATAATGCAACTGATTGATTGATACCCCCAGAGAGGTACCACCTGGCCTCCTAAACCTATGGGCATGTGGCACAGTGTGATGGCTTCCCTTCATTTCCAAGAAAAAATGTGTTTGTTTTCACCCCTGGAATGAGGTCAACTGCAAGCAGGTCAACTGTCAGGGTGGACTGAACCAAAGCAACTAGGGGGAGGTTAAAAATGTCCCTCAACAGGCTCGTGTGTGACTCCCTTGGCTCCTGGCTCTGGCCCACTGTGCTACAAACCTGAATGTTGTGCCATGCCCTGGGAGAACACAGACGTCTCGCTGGAAGCCAATGCTTCAGGGCTCTAAGAGAAGCAGGAGATACAACTATAGGGGGAAACCAGATGAATCTGAGGTTAAACAGCAGGCTTGGAACAACTGTGATTATTATATTTTGGGTTCTGTCAGTCTAATTTATTTTGCTGTTTTGGTTTATTCTCTCCTGGTTAGGGGAGACTGAAAGGTATGCCTATTTCTTTGTAATAAAGGAAATACTGATTTCTCTGCCTTAGCTATGAAGAGGGGAGTCTGAGGCTTTTTGTTGCTGTTTTTTTTTAATGCACTAACTCAAGCCATTCCATGTAAGGGGAAGAACTGAGGTTTTTGGATTTCTCGACCAGGTAGCTGCTGAATCGCAGGGAAGCAAATTAGCAGCCAGCCCCGAGATGTCCCTGTCCCTTGGAGAGTTCAAATCTGTTTATTAATAATAATGATAATAATAGCATTTATTAAGCACTTACTATGTGCAAAGCACTGTTCTAAGCACTGGGGAGGGTACACGGTGAACAGGTTGTCCCACAGGGGGCTCACAGTCTTAATCCCCATTTTACAGATGAGGTAACTGAGGCACAGAGAAGTTAAGTGACTTGCCCAAAGTCACACAGCTGGCAATTGGCGGAGCCGGGATTTGAACCCATGACCTCTGACTCCAAAGCCCGTGCTCTTTCCACTGAGCCACGCTGCTTCCCTGTTTAGTTGCAGGTTAGTGGCACCTACTTACCTGGGGAACTTTAGTGCATAATCTCCAGCTATCCAAGACAGGCCCCTTTCCTTCATGATGGTTCCAATAGGATAGAGACCATGGCAGATGTTTCCTCAGTTTGGCTCAGGGCTGGTAAACCAGACCAGGGAGACTTGGGCTTCCAGATTCTGGCTGTGTCCTAATCGATCCTTGCTTAAGCAAAGGATGGGAATGCTTTGGCACCAACAACCCCCCTTGCATTGACTCTAAATCACCACCTGCAGGATCCCAGAATCAGATCAGAGAGCATGTTCTCCATTTTAAAGGGACAGGATGATGGGATAAGTCAAAGGGACCCAAGAAGTTGCAAGGATTGCCTCAGTGGAAAGAGCACAGGCTTGGGAGTCAGAGGTCATGGGTTCTAATCCCGGCTCCACCACTTGTCTGCTGAGTGACTTTGGGCAAGTTACTTTACTTCCCTGTGTCTCAGTTACCTCATCTGTAAAATGGGAATTCAGATTGTGGGCCCCACGTGGGACAACCTGATCACCTTGTATCTTCCCAGCTCTTAGAACAGTGCATTGCACATAGCAAGGCCATAGCAAATACCATCAAATAAAAAAGAGTTGATGAGAGCTGAAGAGATGTAGAACAGTGAACAGTCCCAATAGTCCCTCCTATATGTTCCCAAACAATGAAATCAATCAATTGAATTTATTGAGCACTTACTGTGTGCAGAACACTGTATCAAGCATGTGGGAGAATCCATTACTGCAGAGTTGGTATATGCATTCCCTACCCTTCCTAATAGTAATAATAATATTAATGGCATTTATTAAATGCTTACCATTTGCAAAGCACTGTTCTTTAAGTTCTGTAAGTTCCTTAAGGAATGTGCAGTCAAGCTTACCACCCCATCTCTTAGTAGCTCTCCTCACCTGTTTCTCTGTAACCAAAGTCCACTGTGCTATGGGAACACAAGTATCACCCCACAAATCAGGATTCTCATAAAAATTAAATTGAAAATGGATAGCAAGGAAAGACAAGAGTTACTTGTACAGTTTTTTCCCTGCTTCTGATGACCTTATTCTGATGACTTGACACCTGACCACATGTTTTGTTTTGTTATGTTGTCTGTCTCCCCCTTCTAGACTGTAAGCCCATTGTTGGGTAGGGACTGTCTCTACATGTTGCCAGCTTGTACTTCCCAAGCACTTGGTACAGTGCTCTGCACACAGTAAGCGCTCAATAAATACAATTGAATGAATGAATGCTTCCTGGGTTCCAACTGATCCAGTCTGCTTTCTCTTAGTACATAGATGTGGAGATTTCCTACGGCTTTTGTTCCCCCACTTTGCTACTTTAGAGATGAAACGAAAGGAGCAAGAATTAGGAGCAAGAAGGAAGTAACTAAGAGAGCAAGAAGAGAAGAAAGCATAGAACAGTAAAACGCATTCTAGGCAAGCAATCAACACTTGATTGTTGAAGAAATTGAACATTACCTAAAAATTGAATGGGTTTCTGCAAAAGACATTGAGATGTTAATGCAAAACTCAGGAAAAGGTTGGGAATTTACAAGTGAGAACAGTGCAGTGAAAACACTGGTCAGCAAGTGGCAGTAAAGCAAAGTAGGCTTTGTTTCACACAAAGGGACTTGTAGAAGATGTTTTGTTCAAGGCATACAGTGTATGTATGGCCTGACTTTTTGTTTTACTTTTCTCATCTTTTTTTAAGAAATCTGACTCGAGTGGCATGCCAGCAATGGATAATAATAATAATAATAATAATAATAATAATAATAATAATAATAATAATAATAACATTTGTTAAGCGCTTACTATGTGCCAGCCACTGTACTAAGTTCTAGGGTGGGGAGAAGCAAATGGGGTTGGACATAGTCCCTGTCCCACGTGGGGCTCACAGCCTCAATCCTCATTTTACAGATCAGGGAGCATGGGCTTTGGAGTCAGAGGTCATGGGTTCGAATACCGACTTTGCCACATGTCTGCTGGGTGACCTTGGGCAAGTCACTTAACTTCTCCGAGCCTCAGTTACCTCATCTGTAAAATGGGGATTAAGACTGTGAGCCCCACGTGGGACAATTTGATCACCACGTATCCCCCCAGCGCTTAGAACAGTGCTCTGCACATAATAAGCGCTTAACAAATGCCATCAAAAAAAAAAAAGTGACTTGCCCAAGGTCACACAACAGACAAGTGGAGGAGCCCGGATTAGAGCCCATGACCTTCTGTCTCCCAGGCCCGAGTTCTTTCCTCTGTTCCTATAGGAAAAGGGTGAGGATACGAGGATATGAAGTCTCCCAAACATCTTCTGTTCCATGGCCACAAAGCCTGCACCCTTCATGGTCATCTCTTAAGGAGTGTTACTGGTCATAGCAATGCTGGGAGAGAGTGTGGGTGTTCCATAAAAACCATTACCACTCTTCAAAAACAAAGCATTTCCAGGCAGTAACATATACCTTCCCCAACCGACCTTAAACTAACATTCTGTAAAGGCTGAGTTACCAAACTGTGGTCCTTTACCGAGCAAGGTAAAAGTGCCCACTTACAGCACTCTTGGTGTCCAATAAGCTCGATTTACAGATGCAGTGCTCTGCACAAAGTCAGCACGCAATAAGTACGATTGATTGACCAAGTCCAGAAAAGATGCCCACCTATGTTTTCCGCATCACGGTATGGAATAGATTACTTATCAATGACATGTCTATGTCTGGATTCAAACTCATCAACAGCAGTATCACGTTTGACCTTGAAGAATCAAAAGATATAAAGTTAGTTCTGCCCTCATCAGAATGCCTCCTGTGGCCCTGCCATTATTTGTGAGGATTTCTGACCTATGATTCAAGTAGGGCAGTTTTTCATGGTCAACAGTGGAAAAGAGCTGACTAAATTGGATGGATGAATCTTGCAGTGATTACATAGAGCACAGGCCTGGGAGTCAGAAGGTGATGGGTTCTAATTCTGCCTCCACCACATGTATGCTGCATGACCTAGGGAAAGCCTCTTCACTTCTCTGGGCCTCAGTTACCTCATCATCATCATCATCAATCGTATTTATTGAGCGCTTACTATGTGCAGAGCACTGTACTAAGCGCTTGGGAAGTACAAATTGGCAACATATAGAGACAGTCCCTACCCAACAGTGGGCTCACAGTCTAAAAGGGAGAGACAGAGAACAAAACCAAACATACTAACAAAATAAAATAGAATAGATATGTACAAATAAATTAAATAAATAAATAAATAGAGTAAAAAAAAATATGTACAAACATATATACATATATACAGGTGCTGTGGGGAAGGGAGGGAGGTAAGATGGGGGGATGGAGAGGGGGACGAGGGGGAGAGGAGGGAAGGGGCTCAGTCTGGGAAGGCCTCCTGGAGGAGGTGAGCTCTCAGCAGGGCCTTGAAGGGAGGAAGAGAGCTAGCTTGGCGGATGGGCAGAGGGAGGGCATTCCAGGCCCGGGGGATGACATGGGCCGGGGGTCAATGGCGGGACAGGCGAGAGCGGGGTATGGGGAGGAGATCAGCGGTGGAGGAGCGGAGGGTGCGGACTGGGCTGCAGAAGGAGAAAAGGGAGGTGAGGTAGGAGGGGGCGAGGTGATGGACAGCCTTGAAGCCCAGGGTGAGGAGTTTCTGCCTGATGCGCAGATTGATTGGTAGCCACTGGAGATTTTTGAGGAGGGGAGTGATATGCCCAGACCGTTTCTGGACAAAGATAATCCAGGCAGCAGCATGAAGTATGGATTGAAGTGGAGAGAGACACGAGGATGGGAGGTCAGAGAGAAGGCTGATGCAGTAGTCCAGACGGGATAGGATGAGACCTTGAATGAGCAGGGTAGCGGTTGGGATGGAGAGGAAAGGGCGGATCTTGGCAATGTTGTGGAGCTGAGACCGGCAGGTTTTGGTGACGGCTTGGATGTGAGGGGTGAATGAGAGAGCGGAGTCAAGGATGACACCAAGGTTGTGGGCTTGTGAGACGGGAAGGATGGTAGTGCCGTCAACAGAGATGGGAAAGTCAGGGAGAGGGCAAGGTTTGGGAGGGAAGACAAGGAGTTCAGTCTTCGACATGTTGAGCTTTAGGTGGCGGGCAGACATCCAAATGGAGATGTCCTGAAGGCAGGAGGAGATGCGAGCCTGGAGAGAGGGGGAGAGAGCAGGGGCAGAGATGTAGATCTGGGTGTCATCAGCGTAGAGATGATAGTTGAAGCCGTGGGAGTGAATGAGGTCACCAAGGGAGTGCGTGTAGATCGAGAACAGAAGGGGACCAAGCACTGAACCTTGGGGAACCCCCACAGTAAGAGGATGGGAGGGGGAGGAGGAGCCTGCAAAAGAGACTGAGAAAGAACGACCGGAGAGGTAAGAGGAGAACCAGGAGAGGACAGAGTCTGTGAAGCCAAGGTCAGATAGCGTGTTGAGGAGAAGGGGGTGGTCCACAGTGTCAAAGGCAGATGAGAGGTCGAGGAGGATTAGGACAGAGTAGGAGCTGTTGGATTTGGCAAGCAGGAGGTCATTGGTGACCTTTGAGAGGGCAGTTTCCGTGGAATGTAGGGGACGGAAGCCAGACTGGAGGGGGTCGAGGAGAGAGTTGTTATTGAGGAATTCTAGGCAGTGAGTGTAGACAACTCGTTCAAGGAGTTTGGAAAGGAATGGTAGGAGGGATATGGGACGATAACCTCATCTGTAATATGGGGATTGAGAGTTTGAGCCCTATGTGGGACAAGGACTGTATCCAACCCAATTTGCCTATATGCGTCCCAGCACTTAGTACAGTGCTTGGCACATAGTAAATGCTTAATAAATGCCACAATTATTATTATTACTGAGGTGTCTATTTTAGTTCACGATGTTACAGGCCAGCATTGTTACTGTGCTGTGATCCTTTGGACCAGATATGGGTTTTTGCATATAGAATATTCAGTGTGCATTTGCAATCAATGATATTTATTTAGAACCTATTGTGGGCAAAGCTCAGTATTAAGTCCTTAGGAAAGTACAATAAAGTTAGTATCCATCCCTGCCCTCAAGGAATTTACAGTCTAGCAGGACAGGATACAACGTGCTTCACTCTTGCCTGCCTGCTCTTTTTCTGCATTCTGAGCCGCAATAGGAATGTAACTAATAATTATAACTGTGGTATTTGTTAAACCCTTACTATGTGCCAAGCACTTTGCTAAGCACTAGGGTAGATTCAAGATAATCAGGTCCCACATGGGGCTCTCAATCTAAGTAGGAAGGAGAACAGGTATTGAATCCCCATTTTGCAGGTAAGGGGACTGAGGCACGGAGAAGTTAAGTGGAGCCAGAATTTGAACCCAGGGCCTCCAATTCCAAAGCCCATGCTCTTTCTACTAGATCATGCTGCTTCTCTAGAAGAGACGAGAGTGTGTCTATTGCTGAACAAACCACTAGCACTGTAATCATTTCCTCCATCAGGAGGAATTTAGTACTGAAATTTTCATGACTGGATAATCACTCTTCCATTGTTTATCATGGATGATGTCACCTTGTATCGTATAAGCTGAAGAGAAGAAATTCCATATTTTCCTTTAGAGGAAAGGCTTTCTTTCAAGTGTCCATGTCGAATGATCTCAGATTCTCATTCACTAAGCACAGCGCTTTTCCACTAGGAGCTCAGAGAGCTAGATGGTGTAAGTACCCAATATTTTACAGTTCAGTGGGCAAATTCCAGCTTAATAGAATGAATTCATAATCAAAAACCTAACTGGATGAATAGCACAGTTCAGATTTTAAGATGTTGCTATTGATTCTATTCTCTGTCCAATTTCAAAATTATAGAAGCATGAAAACGTTTGGATTCATCGAAAGTATTTGTAACAAACCTTACAAAAAAATTTCTGAACCAAAGAGTAACATTTGAGACAATTTTTAATAGCTGCTTTACATGTTTCACTGCAACTTATTTTCCTATGTATATGAACCTATGAATTATGCATATATAATATAAATTATTTAAACACTGAATGTACCCAATTCATGTATGCATATGTAATGTGGTTGATGTCACAATCCTTGACTAGCAATTTCTTCCATGTCATATGCATGAATGAATCAGTTAATTGTATCTATTCAGTACCTATTTGCTGCAAAGCACTACACCAAATGCTCAGGAACATACAACAGGAGCAGAAATGTATATTACCTGTCCAAAATTTGATCAGAACTAATTTTCTTAAGAGAAGATATAAATGGGGATAGGTTCCTGAACCAAGATAGGAAAACTTATTTTTACTAAAATTATCCAAGATCAATATAGATGAGACATACAGGGACAGTAAAATATTTCTGTTGTCAGAGAGATGCCCCATTTAGGAAGCTGGCAATTCCCTCCTAGACTCCCTCTGATCTGGCTTCCACCCTCTTCACTCTACAGAAACTGCCCTCTCAAAGGTCAACAATGATTTCCTTCTTGCCGAATCAAATGGCCTCTCCTCCATTCTATTCCTCCTCAACTTCTTTTCAGCCTTTGACACTGTCAACCACCCCCTTCTCCTAGAAACATTATTCAACCTTGGCTTCACTGGAACTGTCCTATCTTGGTTCTCCTCCTATCTCTCTTACTGCTCATTCTCAGTCCTCTGAGCCCATTGTTGGGTAGGGACCATCTCTATATGTTGCCAACTTGTACTTCCTAAGCACCTAGTACAGTGTTCTGCACAAAGTAGGTGGTCAGTAAATATGATTGAATGAATGAATGCCTCCCACCCCCTAAATGTGGGATTCCTTTAAGATTAGGTCTTTTATACTCCATCTACGTCAACTCCCTTGGAGAACTCATTCACTCCCATGGCTTCAATTACCACCTCTATGTGGATGATTCCCAAATCTACATCTCAACACTGATTTCTCTCATTCTTTCATGCGGAGAAGCAGAGTGGCTCAGTGGAAAGAGCAGAGCACGGGCTTTGGAGTCAGAGACCATGGGTTCAAATCCCTGCTCCACCGATTGTCAGCTGTGTGACTTTGGGCAAGTCACTTCACTTCTCTGGGCCTCGGTTCCCCATCTGTAAAATGGGGATTAAGACTGTGAGCCCCCGACAACCTGATCACCTTGTAACCTCCCCAGCGCTTAGAACAGTGCTTTGCACATAGTAAGTGCTTAATAAATGCCATCATTATTATCATTATTCTTTCAGTCTCCCATTTCCTCCAGCCTTCAGACTATCTTTAGTTGGATATCCCACCAGCTCCTCAAAATTTAACATGTCCAAAACAGAATTCCTTATCTTCAATCAATCAATCAATCAATCGTATTTATTGAGCGCTTACTATGTGCAGAGCACTGTACTAAGCGCTTGGGAAGTACAAATCTTCCCACCCAAACCCTGTCCTTCCCCATCACTGTAGACAGTTCCAACATCCTCTCTGTCTCACAAGCCTGTAAACTTGGCAGCACCCCAAATCATCTCTCTCATTCAACCAATTTGTAACCAACTTTGGGCAGTTCAGCCTTCACAACATTGCTAAATTCCACCCTCTCCTCTACATCCAAACAGCTACCACATTAATCCAAGCATTTATCCTAACTGATTAGAGCATCAGCCTTCTTACTGGCCTCCCTGCCTCCTGTCTCTCCCCACTCCAGTCCATACTTCAATCTACTGCCAGGTTCATTTTCCTACAAAACCATTCAGTCCATGTTTTCCCACTCCTCAAGAATCTCCAGTGGTTGCCCATCCACATCCACATTAAACAGAAATTCCTTACCATCTGCTTAAAAGCACTCAATCATCTTGCCCCCCTCCTTCCTTACCTCCCTTATTTCCTACTATAACCCAGCCCACGTACTTTGTTCCTCTAAAAACAACTGAGTCACTGTATCTCAATATCATTTATCCCAATGCCAACCCCTCCCCTCACATCCTGTGTCTTCATATCCGACAATCACTCTCCCCACCTTCAAAGGCTTATTAAAAACACATCTCCTCCAAGAGACCTTCTCCAAATAAGCCCTCATTTCCTCTTCTCCCACTCCTTTCTGTTTCATCCTTGCACTTGAACATATACTCTTTTATCCACTCCCTCAATCCCCCCCGTCCCCAGAATTTATGTCATATCCATAACTTATTTTTGTACCCCACTCTAGACTGTAAGCATGTTGTGGGCAGGAATATGTGCACAAACTCCGCTATATAGTAATAATAATAATAATAACAATGGCATTTATTAAGCACTTACTATGTGCAAAGTACTGTTCTAAGCACTGGGGAGGTTACAAGGTGATCAGGATGTCCCATGTGGGTCTCACACTCTTAATCCCCATTTTACAGATGAGGTAACTGAGGCTCAGAGACGTGAAATGACTTGCCCAAAGTCACACAGCTGACAAGTGGCAGAGCTGGGATTTGAACCCATGACCTCTGACTTCAAAGCCCGTGCTCTTTCCACTGAGCCATGTTGCTTCTCATATATCCTACCAAGCACTTAATACAAGGTTCTTCACCCAGTTAGTGCTTAATAAATCTGACTGAAACATAGCTTTAGTGTACTGGATATCCAAAAAGGATGGATGCAATCAATTATCCCATTAGCAGTTTAATGGTGAACTCCAAGAACAAGCATTTTAGAGACACAGAGAAGCACAATCTCAAGCAATGTCATGTAGGAACAGACTCTTGGAAGACAATAAGAGGCAGGCAAAGCAGATGGATGAGTTGCAGTCAGGAAGATTGAGAAACCAACAGCAGATTTGAGAGCAATGAGAAATACAGCATGTGGCTTCGCACTAGCATTGCAATGGTAATCTTACTGCACTAAAGGGATGACCAGGCAGATGTCTAGACCTGTGAAACTCCAGGGACAGTTTTTAAATTATTACTTGTGAATCCAAATGATCATGAACCGTACTTGGCAAATGGTTTTTGATGTTGATAGATTTCATTCCCCTCTGAATAATGAATCTTATTTTTCATTTAAGAATAAAATAGGATCTTCATTCATAAAAGTCACCTGGCTGTCCTCCAAATCCCTCCTATATGAATGGGTTTGATCCATTCAGATGGGAGATGTGGAACGCCTTGCTGAGATGGACCTGACTGCATCTGATGGGTCAAGGTAGCCACCACAGACACAATTGGGTATAATAATAATAATAATAATAGCTTTTGTTAAGCACTTACTATGTGCCAGTTCTAAGTGCTGGGGAGGTATGAGGTAATCAGCTCATCCCACATGGGGCTCACATTCTTAATTCCCATTTTCCAGATGAGGGAATTTAGGGCCAAAGAAGTTAAGTGACTTGCCCAAAGTCACACAGCTGACAAGTGGCGGAGTCAGGATTAGAACCCACTACATCTGACTCCAAAACCCCGGGCTCTTTCCACTGAGCCACGCTGCTTCTCTATATAGGTATAGGTACGGAGAGTTTCATCACGCTTCTTACCACCGCAAATCAAATGATGCCAGTCAGATCTGGATAACTTGAGACATGATATTAGCAGAAAGAATTGTGCCTGTACATATTTGTAAATCATGGACTTGAAAAATAATGGTGAAATTACATTTTTCAAGGATATGTCAATGGCACAAATTTTAAAAATCATTTTTCAATACCTATTCTGGAAATAAACAGTCTTAGAGACTCATTCTTTGTTAACTGTAAGGAGCAATCAGGAGAATATAAAAAATTGTATTCATTTTTGTTCATAAAAACAATATAATCAATTTCTCTTGAGGAACAAGATACAAATTTTTGATTTTCAATTTTCATATAATGTAATGGAATCCAAGCATTAATTATCCTTGTAAGAAACACACTTGGATTTCACATTGATAATTTACATATTTATATGAACAATGAATGTGAAACAGAATTCTGCTTATTTTCTGTTCTTCTAGCAACATTGTAGTTCACAAAATTGAAGCTTTCCTGGGATTCTAATTCTCCCCATGAGAGGAATTTGCCTCATTCTTTTTTATCTATTTACTTTTTAAAGTAGTCAAATCCTAGCAAAGGCAGAAATCAAACACCATGTATATAAAGGCTGATGACAGAATTCCCTCTGTTACATTCCTTCTGCTTTGGTTCCAGATTCTGTTCTTCACATAACTGAGTTGATAAAATTAAATCTGTTTTTATATCTCTTGGGGTACTCTATTGCAGTAAATTCAGGAAATTTCTTCTTCATCCAACACAATATGATGACAACACAAAGGTGGTCAGGGTGTTGAAATTGCATGCAATATTATTTTCTAGAAAGTATACTACTCACCACTTATGTTTGCTAATGTAATCTCTTCCTGTGATTCCTAACAACTCACTAAAGTAGCTATTAAAATCTACTGAATCATTTATAGAAAACACTAAGGACAACTCTATTGTATCACGAGCTGATTTAGAAAGATGATTTTTTTTTAATTCAACAAGCATGAGTGCTATGAAGGTCATAATTCATATCAGTCAAGCTTAAATTTCTACCAACAATACCCAAAGCTAGGTTCTGCAGAAAGATAAATAAAAAGTAAATGGACCCGCCATAAAGCAGAATGCTCCCTCTGGACTGACTGTGAGCCCATTGTTGGGTAGGGACTGTCTCTATATGTTGCCAACTTGTGCTTCCCAAGCGCTTAGTACAGTGCTCTGCACACAGTAAGTGCTCAATAAATATGGTTGAATGGATGAATGAACTACTATATACAATGCACAAAATCACTTTTCCAGACCAAAAGATTTGATTGCCACAATCAGTCATTAGCCTTTATTGAGCACCTGCTATGTGCAGGACTCTGTAATAAACATTTGGAGAATACAATATGAGTGGAGATTACCATTTTCTTCAAAGAGCTTGCAGTCATAATATAAACTATTATTATCATTACATAACATAACGATAATAATTATAAGGGTGTTTGTTAAGTGCTTACTATGTTTCAATCACTGTTCTAAACACTGGGGTAGATACAACATAATCATGTTGGTCAGAGTCTCTGTCCTACATGGGGCTCACAGTCTTAGTCCCATTTTATATATGAGGCAACTGATGCCCAGAGAAGTTAAATGACTTACCCAAGGTCAAACCTGACCTGGAAGCTGCACATTTCTTCTCAGCTACAATTTATAGTAGGAACCTATTCTCCCTCCCTCTTGCATTGCTATGTACTTGTGTCTGTAACCCTACACAACTACACAAGTTGCTACACCTACAGCACAAGCTAGCACAAGTTGCTACACCTACAGTCCACAGCAATTATCATCAATCGTATTTATTGAGCGCTTACTGTGTGCAGAGCACCATACTAAGCGCTTGGGAAGTACAAACTGGCAACATATAGAGACAGTCCCTACCCAACAGTGGGCTCACAGTCTAAAAATTAGAAACACTTCTTTATATACTACTGCTTCTCCTGGCTGTAATTTATTTGAACAGCCATCTCCCCCACAGAATTGTAAGTTCCTTGAGGGAAGGTTTGGTGTCTGCCACCTTCACTGCATCATTCTCTCCAAAATGCGTGCTTCAGTGATCTGCACAGACATGGCCGAAGAAGGTGAGTCCTAAGTACAATGTTTAGTGCTTAAGCGCTTAGTACGGTGTTCTGCACTCAGTAAATGCGATCTATTGACTATCTCTGTCCCTCCCCCCTCAGCTGGCTCCAGGGAAGGCACAGGTGGGACTCTCAGGGGTTCAGGACAACCATCAGACCATCCCACATGATGGCTTTTCTGCCTTGCCCATTTTTGGTGGCGCATATATGGGGGTGGTTGGTCAACGCTACATCTCAGAAGCAGCTGCATGTAAGGACAGGCTAAGGCCCCCCACACTCCCACTCCTGTGTACTGCATACTGATCTTTCATCTCAGGGATGAAAACAATTTGAACCCAGCCCTCACTCTTGGTTCCTCTAGTGCTAAACTTCTCATTTTACTTTGATCTCATCTATCTCTCCCCCGACCTCTCGCCCACATCCTACCTCTGGCCTGGAATGCCCTCCCTCCTCATATCAGACAGATAATTGCTCTCCTCCACTTCAAAGCCTTGTTGAAGGCACATCTCCTCCAAGAAGCCTTCCCTGACAGCCCTTCCCTCCTCTTCTCCCACTCCCTTCTGCGCCGTTCTTACTTGCTCCTTCATTCATCCTCCCTCCCATCCCCATGGCACATATGTATATATATGTAATTTATTTATTTATTTATTTATTTATTTATTTATTTATTTATTTATTTATATTAATGTCTGTCTCCCCACCAGACTGTGAGCTCGTTGTGGGCAAGAATGTGTCTGTTTGTTGGTATACTGTATTCTCCCAAGCTTAGTACAGTGCTTTGCCCACCATAAGCACTCAATAAATATGACCAAATGATGGAATGAATGGTATAGATTTAATAATACTATTAATAATTGTGGTTTGTTAAGCACTGGGAAAAATGCAAGATAACACATGACGGTGGTCTCCGTCCCATACAAGACTCACAATTTAAGTTGCGTAGGGAGCGTCTCTATATGTTGCCAACTTGTACTTCCCAAGTGCTTAGTACAGTGCTCTGCACACAGTAAGCTAAGAGAAGCGGCGTGGCTCAGTGGGAAGAGCCCGGGCATTGGAGTCAGAGGTCATGGGTTCGAATTCCGGCTCTGCCAATTGTCAGCCATATGACTTTGGGCAAGTCACTTCACTTCTCTGGGCCTCAGTTACCTCATCTGTAAAATGGGGATTTAGACTGTGAGCCCCACATGGGACAACCTGATCCCCTTGTATCCCCCCAGCACTTAGAACAGTGCTTTGCACATAGTAAGTGCTCAATAAATACGATTGAATGAATGAATAAGCGCTCAATAAATACGATTGATTGAATGAATGAATGAGGAAGAATAGGTATTGAATCCCCATTTTGCAGTAGAGGTAACTGAGGCATAAAGAAGTTGAGGGACTTGCCCAAGTTCACTCAGCAGCTAAGTGGCAGAAGAACAGGGATTAGAACCCGGGTCCTAACCTTCTCACTGTGCCTCGTTCTTGCCTGTTTCCATTTCAAACCCTGGCCACATCCCATCTCTGGCCTGGAACGCCCTCCCTCCTCAAATCCACCAATCATTCATTCATTCCCCCCTTCAAAGGGAGGGCATTTCTGGCCAGAGGTAGGATGTGGGCCTGGGGTAGACTCCGGGACAGGTGAGAACGAGGCACAGTGGTTAGCATCAGAGGAGCAGAACGTGCATGCTGGGCTGTAGAAGGAGAGAAGGGAGGTGATGTAGGAGGGGGCATGGTGATGGAAAGCTTTGAAGCCAATAATGATTCTTTTTTTAACGGTACTTGTTAAGTGCTTACTATGTGCCTGGCACTGCACTAAACACTGAGATAGTTACAAGATAAACGGTTTGGACAGTCTCCATCCCAAATGAGGCTTAGAGTCTAAGTTGGGGAGGGAATGATTTTGGGAAAGCAGCACGGCATAGTGGATAGAGCATGAACCCAGGAGTCAGAAGGTCATGGGTTCTAATCCTAGCTCCACCACTTGTCTGTTGTGTGGCCTGGGGCAAGTCACTTTACTTCTCTGGGCCTCAGTTTCCTCATCTGTACAACGGGGATGAAGACTGTGAGCCCCAGGCAGAAGAGCTATTGCATCCAACCCAATTTGCTTATATCCACCCCAGCGCTTAGTAGTAATAATAGAAATAATTGTGGTACCTGTAAAGCGCTTACTATGTGCCAGGCACTGTTCTAAGTGCTGGGGTAGATCACGGTAACCAGATTGTCCCACCT
Source organism: Tachyglossus aculeatus (assembly GCF_015852505.1). Lineage (NCBI taxonomy): Eukaryota > Metazoa > Chordata > Mammalia > Monotremata > Tachyglossidae > Tachyglossus > Tachyglossus aculeatus. Next base: position 26,906,387 of record NC_052079.1, on the reverse strand, counting down.
GGGTTTCACAGTCTTAATTCCCATTGTACAGATGAGGTCCTGAGACACAGAGAAGTTAAGTGTCTTGGCCAAGGTCACATAGCAGACAAATGGCAGAGTCGGAATTAGAACCCATGTCCTCTGACTCCCAAGCCTGTGCTCTTTCCACTTAGCCATGCTACTTCCCATGTTGACATTACTAAGTAGGTCAAACAGGAATCGTGAAATTACTGTTGAGTGCATAAGAATGGTGAAAAATGTGCATTTTTGCCATTTTGAACCATCTTACATTATGTCAAATTTTATCATACAAAAATTTGATAGTCCATAATTTGTATTCATACTTTTATGAAGATGTGTCATAATCTCTCATGTGTTTAGTACAGTGCTCTGCACATCGTAAGGCTCAGTAAATGCAATTGATTGATTGATGACTCTTAGAAGTTGACAACCCTGGCTGACCTACAATTCCTAGAGAGCAAAGGAGTTGCATGCTAGGGAGTGAAGGAGGAAGTAGAAGACTCTTCTCCGATCTCCCATCCACCTGTCTCTCCCAACTTCAGTCTATACTTCACTCTGCTGCCTGGATTATCTTTGTACAGAAACACGCTGGGCATGTTACTCCCCTCCTCAAAAATCTCCAGTGGTTGCCTGTCAACCTCCGAATCAAGCAAAAACTCATCACTCTCGGCTTCAAGGCTCTCCATCACCTCGCCCCCTCCTACCACACCCCCTCCTACCACACTTCCCTTCTCTCCTTCTACAGCTCAGCCCGCACCCTACGCTCCTCTGCCGCTAACCTCCTCACTGAGCCTCATTCTCACCTGTCCCGCCGTTGACCACAGGCCCACATCCTTCCCCTGGCCTGGAATGCCCTCCCTCTACACATCCACCAAGCTAGCTCTTTTCCTCCCTTCAAAGCCCTACTGAGAGCTCACCTCCTTCAGGAGGCCTTCCCAGAGAGCCCCCTTTTTCCTCTCCTCCTCCCCATCCTCCTACCCTACCTCCTTCCCCTCCCCACAGCACTTGTATATATATTTGTAGATTTATTACTCTATTTGACTTGTACAAGTCAACTTGCACAAGAGTACTTGTACTCTTCTATTTATTTTGTTACTGATATGCCTATAGCTTTAATTCTACTTGTTCTGACTATTTTGACACCTGTCTACATGGTTAGTTTTTGCTGTCTGTCTCCCACTTCTAGACTGTGAGCATGTTGTTGGGTAGGACCATTTCTATATGTTGCCGACTTGTACTTCCCAAGCACTTAGTACAGTGCTCTGCATACAGTAAGCACTCAATAAATATGATTGAATGAATGAATGAACCTCCCAGAATTCCTTAAGTGCTCTCTTATTCCTCTGCCTCATCTGCAATGCTAGTGGCATCTGATGTCTACCCTTGACCCTGGGTTAGAATATGTCCACCTGTCCAGTAAACTCACTTATTGTGTTTGGCTTTGGGGGAAAGTGTAAGCCAGGAAAATATGGTGGTTTGAACTTTTGTTTGTGAATCTCCAAGCGGAAGTCCATGTGTTACTGTCTCTGTATGGGTGACTAAGTATTCGGTGCAATGATAATAAAAATAGTGATAATAGACTGTAAGCCCATTGTTAGGTAGGCATTGTCTCTATCTGTTGCCAAGTTGAACTTTCCAAGCGCCTAGTACAGTGCTCTGCACACAGGAAGCACTCAATAAATAGGATTGAATGAATGAATGAATATTGGGTCACCATTTGCAGATGAAGGAAATGAGACTTAGAGAAGTTAAGTGACTGGTCCGAATCACACAGCAGACAACTGGCAGAGCCAGGATTAGAACTCAGGTTCTCTGACTTTTAGACCCATACTTTCACTAGACCATGCAGCTTCTAATGTAGTTGTCTCAGATATGTGGCTAGACACCTGAGGTGTATGTCAAGAAGAGGGTATGGAGGAGACAGCATCCATCAACAAGGGAAGTCCAGACAAAAATAGCAAAATTTTGGGGAGATTAGTTGTGCTTCATTTCAAGTCATTTGATGAACGTGACATCGTAGACCTTGGCGGAACATCAACCTGGCCAAGTGTTTGGAATACAGGGGCAATAATGGATTTGTTGTAAAGCGGTTCCCAAAGTTGGTCACACTCATAGCTCCTGGTGACAGAACTCAGAGTTTTAAAGGGCAAGCCTGAATTTCAATCCTGAGGAAGCTATCGGCACTGAGGTACAAAGTCTTCAAAAGGGACTTGAGAGAACTCTGAAAGGGTTAAATGATCAGTTTGCAAATCATGCAGAAAATGACTGAATTTAACATGCTCTGCCCATATATCTACTATGCTTTATCCACTATGCAGCATGGCATAGTGGATAAATCAAGGGCCTGGGAATCAGAAGATCATGGCACTCGTCTGCTGTGTGGCCTTGGTCAAGTCACCTCACTTCTCTGCACCTCAGTTACCTCATCTGTAAAATGGGGATTGAGACTGTGAGCCCCAGGCAGGACAGGGACTGTATCCAACCTGATTTCCTTGTATCCACCACAGGGTTTAGTTCAGTGCCTGGCAAAAAAGTAAGCACTTATCAAATACCATAATTATTATTATTATCCAAGAAGTCTGCATTTCTGGGAGATAGCTTATTGCCTGTTTCTTTTCAGCTGGCTGGAAAAACTGTAAGTAAAGACTTTCCTGAGAACGCCTCCACCTCAGGGACTGGAAGTGGAAAGGCAGTGAGGTGTGTAATGAATCGCAATATGGTGTGTCCTCTAAGGAAAAGCAAGGCTGGTCTGTCACTTTCCTGGTACTGAAATCAGGATTTGGGGGTTGATGTTGCATTCCAACTGTAATTAAACATTGACCATTTACTTTCATTTAGAGAGTTTGCTTATCAACTGACAGAGGCAGAATGTGTGTGTGTGTGTTTATTTGTATGCACACATATAGTTTTCACAGGTTAATATCAGAGATAGCCTTCTGCTCTGCCTATTTTTCACTTTATAGAGCAGCAGGCCTTACCTTTCCCAGACCAGACAAGATTTGACTGGAACCATCCATGCTAAAAACTCATTCCCATGGAAAGGCCACAGACACGCATTCATGCACAGGCCACATTTTGAAAATGATGGATTAATCAAGGAAGGCCTACTGGAGGAGATGTGATTTCTGAAGTTCTTTGAAAGACAGGAGCAGCTATAGTCTGTCAGATTTGAAGGCAGAGGTATTGAAGAGTATAAAGCTCCATAAAGTTAGGGATTGTTTCTACTAAACATACTGTATTAAGTGCTTAGTACAATGTTCTGCTCAGATTAAGTGCTTGAAAAATATTACCAAACGAATGACTGAGCGAAACGTCAGTTGTAGAAGAGGTATGAACAAGGCACAGTGAGTAGTTGAACTTGAGAGGAACAAAGAATGTGAACTGGGATAGAGTGGGAGAATAGAGTAGATATGTATGCGGAATAGAGCTGATTTAGCTCCTTTCTGCTGGATAGGAAAAGGACTCACTAAGCACTGGAGGTATTTGAGGAGTGGGAAGATGTCTGCAGATTGATAAAATGATCCACCCAGCAGAATGAAGTAGGGGCTAGGGAAAGAAGAGTAGGAAGGCAGAGATAAAGTGAGTAGGCTGCTGCAGAAGTCAGTCTGAGATAGTACATAGACTGAGCAGAGAATGTGGCTGGTTGGATTTAGATAGGGAGTCCTCAGTAGCCAAAGAAGATTAGCCATCAGCATGGCTTCAGCACAGCAGTCAGGTTTGAAATCAGTTAGCCAACGGGGATATTGCAGAGTAAGAAGAACACAGCTATCACATACAACTGAATTGTAGCCTTGAATAATACATTTGGAATCATAAAATGAAGGGAGTTTCAAGTGACAGTGTGTAGAAAAGGAAAAGGAAGTATAGTTCCTGCTCTCAAAGAGGCCCAAATACAGACCAAACAAATAGACAAAGTGAAAATGACATAGATGTAGGAAAAGACCATGGGAAGGGTTTGTTGGTCACTGTTTGGCTGCCAAAGCACACAGTTCCTTCTGTTGCCCAGTCTGGGATGAAAGTATTGGGAGATTTCCTGTTAATGATCCAAACTGAGTACTGGCAAGAGGAACATTTTGAAAGAAAAAGAGGAAATTAAATGAAACTATCCTCATTTTACAATAAAAGTTTTTTTATAAAAAATCTGCTTGTTATGACCCAATAATTTGGAATTCAAAGCACAGAAAAGGTTTCATTCATCTTAGATACACTTCAGAAATGACCATTTCTGCCCCCCAAACGGAATCCATAATTCAATACTTGAAGTAGTAACATAATGACTTACCTAATGTCTTGTCAATTATGCCATGGTCTACAAATTCACTGTCAGCATAATAAATTGAGAGGCACGAGTAGTCCTATAGGGCTTTTTATCTAATTAGCAGTATTCTGCTACTCTCCCATCCTTCCCAGCGGTATCCTCAGAGGAACTCTCCTCCCTCCTCTCAAGTGCTACTCCGGCCACCTGTGCTTCTGACCCCATTCCCTCTCATCTTATGAAATCTCTCGCTCCATCCCTTCTCCCCTCCTTAACTTCCATCTTCAACCGCTCACTCTCCACTGGTTCCTTCCCCTCTGCCTTCAAACATGCCCATGTCTCTCCCATCCTAAAAAAAACCCTCTCTTGACCCCACCTCACCTTCTAGTTATCGTCCCATATCCCTCCTACCATTCCTTTCCAAACTCCTTGAACGAGTTGTCTACACGTGCTGCCTAGAATTCCTCAACAACAACTCTCTCCTCGACCCCCTCCAGTCTGGCTTCCGTCCCCTTCATTCCACAGAAACTGTGCTCTCAAAGATCACCAATGACCTCCTGCTTGCCAAATCCAACGGCTCATACTCTGTCCTAATCCTCCTCGACCTCTCAGCTGCCTTTGACACTGTGGACCACCCCCTTCTCCTCCACACGTTATCTGACCTTGGCTTCACAGACTCCGTCCTCTCCTGGTTCTCCTCTTATCTCTCCGGTCGTTCTTTCTCAGTCTCTTTTGCAGGCTCCTCCTCCCCCTCCCATCCTCTTATGGTGGGGGTTCCCCAAGGTTCAGTGCTTGGTCCCCTTCTGTTCTCAATATACACTCACTCCCTTGGTGACCTCATTCGCTCCCACGGCTTCAACTATCATCTCTACGCTGATGACACCCAGATCTACATCTCTGCCCCTGCTCTCTCCCCCTCCCTCCAGGCTCGCATCTCCTCCTGCCTTCAGGACATCTCCATCTGGATGTCCGCCCGCCACCTAAAGCTCAACATGTCGAAGACTGAGCTCCTTGTCTTCCCTCCCAAACCTTGTCCTCTCCCTGACTTTCCCATCTCTGTTGACGGCACTACCATCCTTCCCGTCTCACAAGCCCGCAACCTTGGTGTCATCCTCGACTCCGCTCTCTCATTCACCCCTCACATCCAAGCCATCACCAAAACCTGCCGGTCTCAGCTCCGCAACATTGCCAAGATCCGCCCTTTCCTCTCCATCCAAACTGCTACCCTGCTCATTCAAGCTCTCATCCTATCCCGTCTGGACTACTGCACTAGCCTTCTCTCTGATCTCCCATCCTCGTGTCTCTCTCCACTTCAATCCATACTTCATGCTGCTGCCCGGATTATCTTTGTCCAGAAACGCTCTGGACATATTACTCCCCTCCTCAAAAACCTCCAATGGCTACCGATCAATCTGCGCATCAGGCAGAAACTCCTCACCCTGGGCTTCAAGGCTGTCCATCACCTCGCCCCCTCCTACCTCACCTCCCTTCTCTCCTTCTCCTGCCCAGCCCGCACCCTCCGCTCCTCCACCACTAATCTCCTCACTGTACCTCGCTCTCGCCTGTCCCGCCATCGACCCCCGGCCCACGTCATCCCCCGGGCCTGGAATGCCCTCCCTCTGCCCATCCGCCAAGCTAGCTCTCTTCCTCCCTTCAAGGCCCTGCTGAGAGCTCACCTCCTCCAGGAGGCCTTCCCAGACTGAGCCCCTTCTTTCCTCTCCCCCTCGTCCCCCTCTCCATCCCCCCGTCTTACCTCCTTCCCTTCCCCACAGCACCTGTATATATGTATATATGGTTGTACATATTTATTACTCTATTTATTTATTTATTTATTTATTTTACTTGTACATTTCTATCCTACTTATTTTATTTTGTTGGAATGTTTGGTTCTGTTCTCTGTCTCCCCCTTTTAGACTGTGAGCCCACTGTTGGGTAGGGACTGTCTCTATGTGATGCCAATTTGTACTTCCCAAGCGCTTAGTACAGTGCTCTGCACATAGTAAGCGCTCAATAAATACGATTGATTGATTGATTGATTGATTCATGACATCTGACTTTAAATCTAATAGCCAACAAACAGGTTGAGTAAGAACATTCTACTCCTTAAATGAAGCAACCTGTCAAGGTAAGCCCTGCTGTCAGTCCAGGTGGTATTATTGGGCAGTAAATTACAAATTTAGAACATTTGTATCAGAAATGCTCAACATTTGCTGTAAGGAAATATAGAGCTATGACCTGAGGAGAGCAATCCCCCTTTAAAATTACAAAGTAGACTTTAACGTATGTTCAGAAAAAAGTTTGATTTACTCCATGGTTTAAATATTTTTATAATCATTAATAAGTCACTTTTAGTTCCTAAGTCACTTTTAGTTCTTGAGAGAGGAAGGTCAAATTCAAAACAGTAAAATAAGTGTTGAAGGTAAGAAACTACAGGACCAGAGAGCTTGATAACATCAATGTGATAGTGTTGACATGAATTTTGGTAGTCAACATGCATTTTATATGCACTGAGAGACATGAATCGGTACCTTAAAATTGGGTTTTTGTGGGCTTACAAAGAGAATGAAAGAGAGAGAAGTAAGAGAGAAAGAAAAGGAGAGAGAGCAAGAGAGAGTTCTTGATACTGACACGGCATTATTGAAGTTGAGCACTTATTCAAGTGTGTGGATGTGGGTAAAAAGATGCCAGGCAGTTTGAAGCTCAATTAATAAATGTCATTTAATGAATGCTTGTTGTGTGCAGAGGATGCCATTAAAGAATGTACATATAAAAGATTATCCTTTGTGGTGTTTTAGCACTGCCACTTGCAAAGCATCAGTGTTCTTGAACCCCCCAATTAATACCTTCAAAAAGTCCCTGGCTGAGGGCAATGCTTCTCTTGACTATCACATCACAGAACTGCAGTAGCCTGTCGATGACCCATTGTTATTTCTCTGTGTTTGTAACTCTATTTCACAGTGCCCTTCAAGTTTTTCCTCCACCCCTTTCGCTTCTGTGTAGTTCCACCCAAAAGCTGCCTGGCTATGGTGCAATTATCACCCATCTTCCTCTCACATCATTCCTAAATTATCACGCTGAGAAGAAGTGTGGCTTCCTCGGTGGAAACAGCACGGGCTTGGGAGTCAGAGGATGTGGGTTCTAATCCCGGCTCCACCACTTGTCAGCTGTGTGACTTTGGGCAAGTCTCTTAACTTCTCTGTGCCTCAGTTACCTAATCTGCAAAATGGGGGTTAAGACTGTGAGCCTCACGTGGAACAACCTGATAACCTTGTAATAATAATAATAATAATAATAATAATAATAATGTTGGTGTTTGTTAAGCCCTTACTATGTGCCAAACACAGTTCTAAGCACTGGGGTAAATACATGGTAAACAGTATTAGTAAGAAGATTGCTTGGCACATAGTAAGCACTTAACAAATACCATCATTATTATTATTATTACTACTAATAATAATAATTAGGAGCTAATCCTTGGGACATTTAATGAGCAGGCATAGTCCATTGCTTATTAGTTCTTCCATCACACGTTGTACAGTAACGTTTTTCCACTCTAGTCTGCACTGGTCAGATTCTAGAGAAGCAGTGTGGCTACAGAGAAGCAGTGTGGCTCAGTGGAGAGAGCAGGGGCTGGGAGCTAGAGGTCATGGGTTCTAATCCCGGCTCCACCACTTGTCAGCTGTGTGACCTTGGGAAAGTCACAACTTTTCTAGGCCTAGTTCCCTCATCTGTAAAATGGGGATGAAGACTGTGAGCCCCACGTGGGATAACCTGATTACCTTGTATCTACTCTAGCGCTTAGAACAGTGCTTGGCACATAGTAAGCGCTTAACAAATACCAATATTATTATCATTATTATTATTACTGTAAGTCCACTTTGATTTTTATAGAACATTTCTTTCTCTTGGTCAGTATTCACCAGTTATAGCAAATGTGTAGATGATGGAAATGGAGCACTCTTGTTTTAGAGACAGACATAGGTTCTTTTGTCAAAAGAAAAGTCAAAGACAGAGATGGACAGAGTTGGGAAGTCTACGACTGAGGGTTCTTTGCTTGTAAAACTCAACAGCTCAAAGCTGTCTTTAAGAAAAAGTGACTAAAGAGCTGCCTAGCAACAAGGTGACTTACTTCACTCAATGTTCTGATGCTGACTTCAAATCTGGCCAATTCATGGACAACACATGCTGTCCTTTCTAGCAGAATGCTCCTGTCATTGTCACGCAACTTCCTGCCATCTCATGGTTACTCATTTCTTCTTGTTGATTTTCCAAAGGTCATAGCACTGCAAAGTTACAGTCCAGCTGCTACATATTTCACTAACTAAACAGATCTGTAGTTTTGTGTGCACTATAAGGTTTTGCCTACAGTTTTCCTTCTGCTTTAGTTGATGTGACTGTTGTTGACCACTCTGAATTATATAAACTTTGGAAGGGACCAAAAATCAGATTTTCTAACTATGCAAAAGATTTAAAAATATTATGATTATGAACAGAGACCCTACAATAAAGATTATGATGGTTCTAGGAAGTACAGCACAGCTTTGACTATGATATAATAGTGTAACAGAATATGATGTCAGAAAAGCTTCTAGAGGGTTGACCATACACTCCACCACATTCTATCATAACATGATGATTGTCTTTAAGAGCCCACAGAAAATGCACATTCAGTTCTTCCAAGAACGTCATATAAAGTTGATTAGTAGTCAAGATTATTTAAAGTATTTGACCAATTAATTTACTATATTCAGCGTTAAAACACCTGGGCACTGCTCATAAGAATGCAATTGTCAAAAATGAATAAACAATGTCCAACAGCCAAGCTAAATCTCTCCAGCTGTTTAGTAAATTAAATGAAACATTTTGTTCCACCATATGCTTGCTTTCAGAGTGAATAAACCCACAAGCTTCTGATCCCAGACCCTATTGTATGAAACATCAATGGTAACGCAGCGCTGAATTTTTTAAAAAGCTGTATATTCTCATATTATGTAGTTAAGTTTAATGGTGCAATATGTACAATGCAGTATAAACTTCAGTCTGTTGTATTGCCTAAGGAAAAACTCTTTCAACCTGCAACGCTGATTAGATCTTCGTCATCTACCATTCCAATTCCCTGGATGGAGAGTTTGGAGAGTTCAATGAATGAATTTATTCTCCATACTGACCTCAATGTTTCGTTCTTCCCATTTCACAGAAAGAATTACTAGAAATGTCATTCAAATGTCATTCAAGTATCTGCTAATTTTTTTATGGGGAAGGCGGGGGGAGTATTGTATCGCATTTTTGAATTTGAAAATTCTAAATTGCATTCTTCCACTGGATTGGATTAACTTCATGGTACTACCAGGACCTTACAAAGCCAGAGCCACGGGATGGATGGTGAGAGTCATAGTTGGGGAAAGGAAAGATAATGAAAGAGAAAGAGCCTATAGCTTGGTTTAAGAGCCGCTCGTTGGTCAGAAGCCCCTTCAAGCTCATTTACATGTGTTTCCTATAACCCTCCCAGGAGGCAGTATTAGCAACTCTCCTTCTTTGAATTTTGGAGAATTTACCCAAAAAATGAACTTTCAGAAACATTACTGGGATTTCATGGTTTAGTGGGTGTCAGAATCATTCTGTTGAGGTCTGAAAAATTGAAGAAAAACATGTCAAACAGGAGGATTTTAAAAGGCTGTTTTATGCAATTTACAATCTCTATGTTGTTAAAGTGATTTGAAGCAGGAATCTCCATTAAGGACTTCAGTAGTATTAGATAAGTCATGCTTGTCATTATCTTATATGGTTTAAGCACTTAGTACAGTGCTAAGTGCTTAGTACAGTGCTCTGCACATAGTAAGCGCTCAATAAATACGATTGATTGATTGATTTTATCTCCCTTTCATACAGTAATTCATTTATAAGCAAAAACTGCAATTTTTTTTACTGCCTTTGGTGAATTCTGTTTTTCATGCATACCTCCTTCGAAGAAAGCTCTGCAGTACGTAAGGGTAAGTACGTATCACTGTGTTGAGGTACTGGTTATGCAGAACATCGGTATTTTATTTTAATTATCTTTATTTAAATAAATATTCATTTATTTTTCTAAAATATGCAATATATTTTAATGACTGCTCCCCCTCTAGACTGTAGGCTTCTCATGGGCATATAATAAGTCTTCAATTATTACCACTGGTTGATTGATTTATAACATGCTTGTGATAGTTTTTCATTCCAATCACATAGACATGATCCTTTTTCTATGAAGTGATTACGTTCAGCCTAATAATAATGATAATAGTATTTGTTAAGCACTCACTATGTGTCAAGCCCTGTTCTAAGTGCTGGGGTAGATATATCAGACTGGAGACAGTCCAATTGTGCCCCCTTCATGGTTTTTCTTTGCAACTTAATTTTTAAGGATTTATTAATTTGTCATTAAAAATGACAATGCCATACTTCCAGCCACTTATTTGGCATAGAAAAAAATGAATACGTGCAAATACCTTCAAATTCATTTCCAGCAAGCTAAATCTTACATTTCACACCGAACATTATGTTAAAGTGATTGCATGCTAGGAAATTAAGTAAAGAGCCTTTATGTGGTCATATAGCATCTATCCCCTATCAACTCACTTATCAAAAAACTAGAATAGGAAAAGATTTTTCATAATATATTCCTTTTATAAAAAAGTGAATTAAATGTGAGAGGAATTACTGGTATAAATTACTCACTACAATAAACATGACAAGACAAACAGCAGAACTTTTCATTTATCTCTCAATCCATCAAAAACTGAATGCAATGAATGACTTTATGGCTTTGTTACTGATCGTATAATCTGTTTAAAATCCTCATTCTTCATAAGAAAAGGAAGTTAATTGAATCCGTTTAACAGTCAACTCAGAAATTGCCGAAACCGCCCAAGTAAAACAAATATATTTCTTGGAATTTTACTTTTTCTTCCACAGTTTTCCTATTTGTTGACTATTTCAGACCAGCCCAAAGCAATATTATGTGGTTGAGGATGTCTATTGTTAGCCCATGACAAATGAAAATGTAACGTTGTTCCATCTTGTTTATAAAAGAGGCTACAAGGAACTCGACAGTTCAAAGAAGTAGCTTACTTTGGATAGTGTTTCATACTGTGAGTGATAAAACTAGGGAATTTGCAATGAACAACAGTATAATCCATTGACTCAATTCCTATAAGGCATTCCCATCCAAAATTATAAGTGAATTCTTCTGATATCAGAAACTCTATCAAGGCTATTTTTTTTTCCTCCAATGAAGCTCACCTCCACTGATTTTGTCTTAAACATTCGCATTCTTAAAAATATTTACTCTTCTTTGGCACCTTCTGACGTGAACGTGTTCATCCTGATTCTCCCTCATATTGGATTGCTAAAGCATTTAACAATTAGTCTCTGAGATTCTAAGATTAAATAGAGGGTGGGTCTCTCTGGTACACCAAACTTCAAATGGGTGGCCATGGGGACAATGAAGGTTGTAGACACTCCCAGGAGGGTTTGGATGGATGGTATTCCAGGTTTGGGGGATCCATTGGAGAACTGAGGCAGCATCGTGGGTCCTGGTTCTGGAGAAGATTGTAATGAGCTCAGTCCAGTGTGTGGATCCTATTTCAACTGGATTCCTTTTAAAACACCTTAAAGCCCATTAATGTGTTATTCAGGGAGAAGAAACAGAAAACGACCCAACCTGTCAGATTCAACAATGTCATTTACTATGTGCAGAGCACTGTATTAAGCACTTGGCAGATTACAGTACAACTGAGTTGGTAAACATGTTCCTTGATCACAAGGAGTTTAGGCAGCAATATTTATTCCTGGCTATGTTCTTCTTATTCTGATACAATTATAACTGCACATGATACTACAATGATCCGAGCAAAACAAATACATAACTTAGCAAAGTGTATATACACTTCTCTGGATCGTTAAAACAAAATGCAGCAAAACTAGTTGAGAGAGTTGATGGGCAGATGGACCACCTTCTCACATCTTTCACCAGTGTAATGGGAAAAAATGAAATTCCAAACACTGCAGGAGATAATAGACATAAAAATGGGGAACTTTCCCAAACATTTTCAATTAACTTGATATATTCTTGGATATAGTCCCTTAAAGGATTTATTTCTTTTTAAAGAATGGAGCTGGTTAAACAGTTAATTATGAATTAGTAGGAGGATTAGTTCCAAAGAAACAGTTGTAATGATATTGGCAGAAATCCAGTGGGCTTACTCTGTGCACTCTCAAAAGTTTAAATGACAATATTTATTTCAGAAATTTTCTTCTTTTTTTTTTAGAAAAAACAACCAAGGGGAAGGAACAGATTCCACTATGGCACATATAGGAAATTCAAGTCACTAACTGGAAAATTCCTTGGCACAAAACACCAGAAACCTAATTATTCCTGAATTATCCAGATAATGATCACGTCTCATCCTCAATAAATACAACTGATTGATTGATTGATTGATTGATTTGATTAAAAGAAACTTACTCACTGTGCTTCAAGTTCATCTAGCTCACCACTGACTCTTTGCCCACATCCCCCTTCCAGCCTGGAACTACCTCTCTCTCTGCATGTCGGCAGACCACCAAAGCTGTACTAAAATTTCATTTCCTCCAAGAAGCCTGATTAAGCATTCATCTACTCACCTTATCGCCCTCCCTGCTGCATCTTCTGTCCACTTATCTTACCCCTTATGTACTCTTCCCCTGCCTACCCACAGCAGTTATGTACATATTATTATCTATTACTCTCCCTCATCTGCAATTTATTTTAGTGTCTGTCTCCCCAGCTAGATTACAAACTCCTTTAGGACAGGGATCATGAATACTAACTTTCTTATACTCCCCCAAGCACTTAGTAATAATAATAATGATGATGGCATTTTTAAGTGCTTACTATGTGCAAAGCACTGTTTTAAGCACTGGGGAGGTTACAAGGTGATCAGGTTGCCCCACAGCGGGTTCACAGTCAATCCCCATTTTACAGATGAAGTAACAGTTACAGAGAAGTCAAGTGACTTGCCCGAAGTCCCACAGCTGACAGTTGGCGGAGCTGGAATTTGAACCCATGACCTCCGACTCCAAAGCCCATGCTCGTCTCAGTAGAGTGTTCTGAACAGACTAAGGGCTCAAAAAATACTCCTCGTTGATTAAATGACTGATAGTATAGAGAGGGGAATAATAATAATAATAATAATGGTATTTGTTAAGTGCTCACTATGTGCCAAGCACTGTTCTAAGCACTGGGGGAGATACAAGTTGATCAGGTTGTCCCAAGTGAGGCTCACAGTCTTTAATCCCCATTTTACAGAGGAGGGAACTGAGCCACAGAGAAGTTAAGCAACTTGCCCAAAGTCACACAGCTGACAAGTGGCAGAGGTGGGATTAGAACACATGACCTCTGACTCCTAAACCTGGGCTCTTTCCACTGAGCCACGCCGCTTCTCCAATATGTGCCAAACTTCTAATCTCTGATGTCCAGGAATGAGAAACCGGCCAAACTGGGACATTCCTCGCCATATGGCTACAAAGATGGGCAACGCTTGAGCAGTCAGACGACTATAGATGCATCTGTCCAATTTCATTCCACGCAATAACAGATTTCAGAAACTACAACTTTTGAGTGGCCCTTCTGTCTAAAACCTCCCATCATATATACCAGCTTGATTGATCTATTTTCGGTCCCAAACAAGATGCATCTCACAAATTCAAGATTTGCACACCTTGTGTATATGCCAGCAAAGCTCAAAATTATAACGTGAAAAATAAATGAAGCAAATCTTTGGGAGTGCTTCAGAGAAATTAGGACTCTATGCCATAGATTACAGACTCCTTTTAGTTTGTAATAAGCTTCCTCTAGTTTGTAAACTTTTTGTGAGCAGGAAAAGTGTCTACCAACTCTGTTAGACTGTAATAATAAGAATGATGGCATTTATTAAGTGCTTACTATGTGCAAAGCACTGTTCTAAGTGCTGGGGAGGTTGCAAGGTGATCAGATTGTCCCATGGGGGGCTCACAGTCTTAATCCCCATTTTACAGATGAGGTAACTGAGGCACAAAGAAGTTAAGTGACTTGCCCAAAGTCACAGCTGACAATTGGTGGAGCTGGGATTTGAACCCCATGACCTCTGACTCCAAAGCTCATGCTTTTTCCCCTGAGCCACTGTACTCGCCCAAGCACTTAATACAGTGCTCTGCACACAGCAACTGCTCAATAAATATGACTGAGTGATGGATTGACTGACTCTGGTCTCAGCTGAACCACAATTCCAGTTCAGAGTCAGACACTATTTTGAACATGAAAGCCAGCATGTTTTTAGATTTTGCATCTCCTCCAGAAGCCAGATTTTCAGCTTATTCAATAATAATAATTCTGGTATTTCTTAAGCGCTTACTATGTGTCAAGCACTGTTCTAAGTGCTGGGTCATCAGGTTGTCCCACGTGGGACTTAGTCATAATCCCCATTTTACAGATGAGGTGACAGGCACAGAGAAGTTAAGTGACTTGTCCAAAGTCACACAGCAGACAAGTGGTGGAGTCGGAATTAGAACCCACGACCTCTGACTCCCAAGACTGGGCTCTTTCCACTAAGCCACGCTGCTTCTCAATCATTCATTCATTCAATCATATTTATTGAGCGCTTACTGTGTGCAGAGCACTACACTAAGCACTTGGAAAGTACAATTTGACAACAGAGACAGCCCCTACCCAACAAGGGGCTCACAGTCTAGAGGTGGGGTGGGGGGAGATAGAGAACAAAACAAAGCAAGTAGATGGGGGTCAATACCATAAAAATGGATATATAGAATTATAGATATATGCATATCATTAATAAAATCAATAGAGTAATAAATATGTACAAATATACACACGTGCTTTGGGGAGGGGAAGGGGGAGGGCAGAGGGAGGGTGTGGGGGTGGTGGGGAGGGGAGGAGAAGCGGAGGAAAAACGGGGGGCTCAGTCTGGGAAGGCCTCCTGGAGGAAGTGAGTTCTCAATAGGGCTTTGAAGGGAGGAAGAGAGCTAATTTGGCAGATGTGAGGAGGGAGGGCATTCCAGGCCAGAGGTAGGACATGGGCAAGGGGTAGACAGTGGGACAAGCGAGAACAACACACGGTGAGTAGGCTAGCGGCAGAGGAGTGGTGGGTGCGGGCTGGGCTGTAGAAGGAGTGATGGGAGGTGAGGTAGGAGGGGGTGAGGTGATGGAGAGCTTTGAAGCCAATAGTGAGGAGTTTTTGCTTCATGTGAAGGTTGATAGGCAACCACTGAAAATTTTTGAGAAAGGAGGTGACATGCCCAGAGAGTTTCTGTTCAAAGATAATCCGGCCAGCACGTCATCCCCCTGGCCTGCAATGCCCCCCACCCCTGCACCTCCGCCAAGCTAGCTCTCTTCCTCCCTTCAAGGCCCTACTGAGAGCTCACCTCCTCCAGGAGGCCTTCCCAGACTGAGCCCCTCTTTCCTCTCCCCCTCCTCATCCCCGCCCGCCTTACCTCCTTCCCTCCTTCCCTTCCTGAGCAGCGTGGCTCAGTGGAAAGAGCGTGGGCTTTGGAGTCAGAGGTGATGGGTTCAAATCCCGACTCTGCCAATTGTCAGCTGTGTGACTTTGGGCAAGTCACTTAACTTCTCTGTGCCTCAGATCCCTCATCTGTAAAATGGGGATGAAGACTGTAAGCCCCCCGTGGGACTACCTGATCACCTTGTAACCTCCCCAGCGCTTAGAACAGTGCTTTGCACATAGTAAGCACTTAATAAATGCCATCATTATTATTATTATTCCCCACAGCACCTGTATATATGTATATATGTTTGTACGTATTTATTACTCTATTTATGTATTTTACTTGTACATATTCTATTCATTTTATTTTGTTAATATGTTGTCTTTTGTTCTCTGTCTCCCCGTTCTAGACTGTGAGCCCACTGTTGGGTAGGGACCGTCTCTATCTGTTGCCAACCTGTACTTCCTAAGCGCTTAGTACAGTGCTCTGCACACAGTAAGTGCTCAATAAATACGATTGAATGAATGAATGAATGAAAGTATAGACTGAAGTGGGGAGAGACAGGAGGAAGGGAGATCAGAAAGGAGGCTGATGCAGTAATCCAGTTGGGATAGTATGAAAGATTGAACCAACAAGGTGGCAGTTTGGATGGAGAGGAAAGGGCGGTTCTTGGTGATGTTGTGAAGGTGAGAACAGCAGGTTTCGGTGACGGATTGGATGAGTGGGGTGAACATGAAATGAGATGAAGGCCACTCAGTGAAAGCGGCTCAACTCTCTTTATTTCCCAAGCCCAGTAGGACGGCCCTTTATAAAGAAACTAAAACCCAGGTGGGGCCACTAGTAGGGATCCAACATTAAGGGAAAAATCAGGGTTTTTTGGTTTGTTTTGTTCTTATAGTGTTGCCAATCTCTTTTCCCAGCTCATGGCCTCAAAACGTGATAGTACTGCACTGTTGAAGTGTGTGTGTGACGAACTGATATTTCCACAGCAAATCTCTAAACAATTTCACCTTCTGTCCATGCAGGAGCCTTTTACACCTTGTTTTTCCATAAGTACAGAAAAATAGAAGGAAACTTGGACCAGATGGTGAGAGAGTCCTATTCCATAACACAACATGGCTCTTAGAGCCATGATCCTAAGGATAGCTCTGGCAATAGGCAGAAAGGCATCACTTGATTAAGTACCTAATGACAGAAAGGGAGCAGCATTAAACAAACAGCAATTTCTGCTGGAAGATCTGGTGCTCTTTGAAGCCTTTTTACCAATGTCAGGTAAAGGTGAAAGAAAAAAAGAAAAAAAAATCAGTTCCCGGTACTTGCCAAACTGATTGAAGCCAAGATTCTTGCCATCAGTTTTGGTCAAGAGAATGTGCCGCGACTCACTGTAGCATAAGGAATATTCAGATAACTAATGACTTCAGCTGTTGTGATTTTAGCTGATGCAAGGACCCAGAATAAACTTTATTTGCTTTCTCTGTCTACCAACTCTGTTGTATTGTACCTTCCCAAGTGCTTAGTACAGTGCTCTTCACATAGGAACCATTCAGTTAATATGATTGGTTGTTTCATGGAAGGCACCACAGGTTTCCTGATGTTCAGGGATCTGGTTTTCCTTCCTTCAGTGATAGACCAGTCTCCAGAAAATGAGGAAGGTTCCGCAAAAAGAAGTGTCAATCTTGTCAATTGTTCATCATTTATCATTGAAATTTACCAAATGGACCAAGTGCAGTTTAGCCCTATGCAAGTTCACTGAAGGATTTGTTCCAGTAAATCAGAGGTAATAAACTCAGAGGTATTAGACAATGGGTCTTTAACAGGGATGGTGCAGACAGTTTGTAAGGGACAGTTACTTGGATGAATTTCTTTGATTAGTTATAAGTTGAAAAGCATAGTGAACAATGCCAGAGAAAATAGGAGACAAATGACTTGCCCAAAGACACAGGAGAAACAAGCAGTGAACCACTTTTTGAAACATGACAGGAATGTGTGTATGTTCATGATAGGATGGGCAGTATGTATGTGATGTATAATTTATATATTTATTCATTTATTCATATTAATGTCTGTCTCCCTCTCTAGACTGTAAGCTTGTTGTGGGCAGGGGATGTGTCTGTTTATTGTTATATTGTAGACTCCCAAGAGCTTAGTACAGTGCTTTGCACACAGTAAGCACTCAGTGAACAATTCAATCGACAATTCAATGAATGAACGAATGAATGAACTGCGAATGTTAGCATCTGTGGTCTTGGGTTAGTGTGGCTAGATAGCTGGTCGGGTCACGGTCAGGGTGGGAATGTATATAATATATATTTTTAATGGTTTTTTTAAGTGCTTACTATGTGCTAGGTGCTGTACTAAGTGCCGGGGTAGATACATGATAATCAGGTTGGACACAGTCCATGCTCCACATGGAAAAAGCAGCTTGGCCTAGTGGATAGAGCCCAGGCCTGAGAGTCAAAAGGAGCTGGGTTCTAATCACGGGCTCACCCACTTAATAATTGCTTTTTGTTAAGCACTACTATGTGCCAAGCACTATTCTAAGCACTGGGGAGGATACAAGGTAATCAGGTTGTCCCACATGGGGCTCACAGTCTTAATCCTCGTTTTACAGATGAGTTAACTGAGGCCCAGAGAAGTTAAGTGACTTGCCCAAGGTCACACAGCACACAAGTGGCAGAGCTGGGATTGGAACCCATGACCTCTGACTCCCGAGCCCAGGCTCTTTCCACTGAGCCACGCTGCTTCTCTAAGCACTTGTCTGCTGTGTGTTCTTGGGCAGATCACTTCACTTCTCTGGGCCTCCATTACTTCATTTGTTAAATGGAGGTAAAGATATGAGCCCCCTATGGGACAGGGATTGTTTCCAACCCAATTTGCTTGTATTCTCCAATACTTAGTACAGTGCCGGGCACACAACAAATACCAAAATTATCATTATTATTATGGGGCTCACAGTCTTAAACCCCATTTCACAGATGAGGTAATTGAAGCACAAAGAAGTTAGGTGACTTACCCAAGGTCACATGGCCGAAAAGTGGAGGAGCTGGGATTAGAATTTAGGTCCTTTAACTTCCAGGCCTGTGCTCTTTCCACTAGGCAATATTTTTTCAGTTTTGTTTTTTCATCTGAACGGACAACTACCAGAGAAAGCTGCCTCTCCAGCCCTTTGCCAGTTTTGTGTTCCTGTTTCAGTCTGCTTTCTCCCACCTCCCACAGCCGCACTCATGAGGCCTGAGACACACAGTTTCATAAATGCACCCTCCTGCTTCTTCTACCTGCCCGTCTCTTGGCAACAGCCCCAACTCACTCAATCAATCAATCAATCAATCAATCGTATTTATTGAGCGCTTACTATGTGCAGAGCACTGTACTAAGCGCTTGGGAAGTACAAATTGGCATCACATAGAGACAGTCCCTACCCAACAGTGGGCTCACAGTCTAAAAGGGGGAGACAGAGAACAGAACCAAACATACCAACAAAATAAAATAAGTAGGATAGAAATGTACAAGTAAAATAAATAAATAGAGTAATAAATATGTACAACCATATATACATATATACAGGGATGGAGAGGGGGACGAGGGGGAGAGGAAAGAAGGGGCTCGCACATCATGCTGCATGAAGGGCTGTAGGAGTTCTAGTTTCCTCCCTCCCTAGGAGCCTGGAGGTCCAACAGGAGCAATCGAGGTGGTTGAGGCAGATGCAGTTTCCCAGGCAACCTGATCCCTCCACGGTGTCTGAGGGTTTAGGCGGGAGATACTACTGCTGAAGAGCAAGAGGGCTCTCTGAGTAATTGTAAGTAGGATGTCAACATATGCCTATATCTCCCATTCATAAATGAGGAGTGATAAGCTTGTTGTCAAATTCATTCATTCATTCAATCATATTTATTGAGTGCTTACTGTGTGTAGAGCACTGTACTAAGTGCTTGGGAAGTACAAGTTGGCAACATATAGGGACGGAAGCTTCCAAGAGCTACATGCTGTTTCCTGTGGTGATTGCTCTGAACTGTTATTATTAAGTGCCTTCGAGTCATTTCTGATTCATAGAGACCCATGGTTATACTTTCTCCAGAAACGTCCTGTCCTCTGCCATGATCTGCAACCTTTCTAATGGTTCTTCCATTATCATCATCATCAATCGTATTTATTGAGCGCTTACTGTGTGCAGAGCACTGTACTAAGCACTTGGGAAGTACAAGTTGGCAACATATAGAGACAGTCCCTACCCAATCAATCAATCAATCAATCAATCGTATTTATTGAGCGCTTACTATGTGCAGAGCACTGTACTAAGCGCTTGGGAAGTACAAATTGGCATCACATAGAGACAGTCCCGGCCCAACAGTGGGCTCACAGTCTAAAAGGGGGAGACAGAGAACAGAACCAAACATACCAACAAAATAAAATAAGTAGGCTAGAAATGTACAAGTAAAATAAATAAATAAATAAATAGAGTAATAAATATGTACAACCATATATACATATATACAGGTGCTGTGGGGAAGGGAAGGAGGTAAGATGGGGGGGATGGAGAGGGGGGACGAGGGGGACAGGAAAGAAGGGGCTCAGTCTGGGAAGGCCTCCTGGAGGAGGTGAGCTCTCAGCAGGGCCTTGAAGGGAGGAAGAGAGCTAGCTTGGCGGATGGGCAGAGGGAGGGCATTCCAGGCCCGGGGGATGACGTGGGCCGGAGGTCGATGGCGGGACAGGCGAGATCGAGGTACAGTGAGGAGATTAGTGGTGGAGGAGCGGAGGGTGCGGGCTAGGCAGTAGAAGGAGAGAAGGGAGGTGAGGTAGGAGGGGGCAAGGTGATGGAGAGCCTTGAAGCCCAGGGTGAGGAGTTTCTGCCTGATGCGCAGATTGATCGGTAGCCATTGGAGGTTTTTGAGGAGGGGAGTAATATGTCCAGAGCGTTTCTGGACAAAGATAATCCGGGCAGCAGCATGAAGTATGGATTGAAGTGGAGAGAGACACGAGGATGGGAGATCAGAGAGAAGGCTAGTGCAGTAGTCCAGACGGGATAGGATGAGAGCTTGAATTAGCAGGGTAGCGGTTTGGATGGAGAGGAAAGGGCGGATCTTGGCAATGTTGCGGAGCTGAGACCGGCAGGTTTTGGTGACGGCTTGGATGTGAGGGGTGAATGAGAGAGCGGAGTCGAGGATGACACCAAGGTTGCAGGCTTGTGAGACGGGAAGGATGGTAGTGCCGTCAACAGAGATGGGAAAGTCAGGGAGAGGACAAGGTTTGGGAGGGAAGACAAGGAGCTCAGTCTTCGACATGTTGAGCTTTAGGTGGCGGGCGGACATCCAGATGGAGATGTCCTGAAGGCAGGAGGAGATGGGAGCCTGGAGGGAGGGGGAGAGAGCAGGGGCAGAGATGTAGATCTGGGTGTCATCAGCGTAGAGATGATAGTTGAAGCCGTGGGAGCGAATGAGGTCACCAAGGGAGTGAGTGTAGATTGAGAACAGAAGGGGACCAAGCACTGAACCTTGGGGAACCCCCACAGTAAGAGGATGGGAGGGGGAGGAGGAGCCTGCAAAAGAGACTGAGAAAGAACGACCGGAGAGATAAGAGGAGAACCAGGAGAGGACGGAGTCTGTGAAGCCAAGGTCAGATAACGCGTTGAGGAGAAGGGGGTGGTCCACAGTGTCAAAGGCAGCTGAGAGGTCAAGGAGGATTAGGACAGAGTATGAGCCGTTGGATTTGGCAAGCAGGAGGTCATTGGTGACCTTTGAGAGCGCAGTTTCCGTGGAATGAAGGGGACGGAAGCCAGACAGTGGGCTCACAGTCTAAAAGGGGGAGACAGAGAACAAAACCAAACATAATAACAAAATAAAATAAATAGAATAGATATGTACAGGTAAAATAAATAAATAAATAGAGTAACAAATATGTACAAACATATATACATATATACATATATACAGGTGCTGTGGGGAAGGGAAGGAGGTAAGATGGGGGGTGGAGAGGGGGACGAGGGGGAGAGGAAGGAATTAATCCAATCCATTACAATCCATTACTGTTGTTATGGTCTCTAACCATCTAGCTGCTGGTGTGCCTCTTCCACATTATCCCTGGACTTTTCCTACCATTAGTGTCTTCTCCAGAGAATTAGTCCTCCTGATTATCTTATACACCTCTGCAGGAAGGGCTGAAGGTGGGGTGAAAAACTCACCAGCAGACTAAAGCTAAAAGATAAAAATTGAACAAAATGGGGCTAAAAACCCCTGCCAAAGATACATTGCTAAATAAATACATAGCCATATCCTTCCCATGAATATGAACAAGGACTACATATTGAGAAAGTCTTTGGGAAAAACAAAGATTTGCATATCAATAAGCCTAATGTAAACTGCCTGCCCTTCCTCAATAATATCTGCTTCAGTATTGGTGAGGCCAGCATACTGAAGAATATATGTCTTTCTTGTCTTTTTTAGGCATTTGAGGGCAGAAGACACGATTTTTCCACAGAATAGAAACTCACCAGGACAGCTGGCCAGCGACCATAACAGGAAACAAATCAACCAGTTCAGGAAGCAAATAGAAGTGGATCTGTTGTCCTTTAATAGAGGCTTTGCAAAGACTGGGATGCTAAAAGGGTTTCTAAAACAGACATAGCAGCTAGCATAAGATATGCACTAACCTGTGGCTCAATGAATGTGTTAAATAAAAGCTCATAGAAAGAAAAACATGATATCACTTTGGTAATTAAATAACTATTCTAGTGTCATTGAGTACCATGTGACCATACGACTTTTCTAATTTGACTTCTCTATATTGTAAATTCATTTAAAAGAGTCTAGAATTGGTTTCCACATTTTCCTTTCCAGCTTCTCTGCTTCTGAATAATGCGAACTTCACACATACAAATTTGGGATATTTCATTAAGGCTGCTGATTCCATATGGATGGCTTTGATGTGTCAAAATTTCTTAAAAAGAGCCTATAGAATAAATTGCATGACTTATGATAGTACATAATTAATGAATTATGTTAACAGATACTCTCTCATAGAAATGAATATCAGGACTGTCACTGTAATATGATAAATGTTATTGTTTTTCCTATTTTAATAAATGATAAATTAAAAATCATAATTGGACATCTCAAATAAATCAGATTAGTAATAATCCTTCATTTGAAAAAAAATCCATTTTAGGATCAGAAAATAATGTGATATAATATTCATTATGTAATGAGTCACCTAAATATTTCACCTTTTGAAAAAAGGAAAATAAATTCAATATGGAATGAGATATAATTCCACTCAAGAGAATTAGCTAAACTATGAATTTCAATTAATGCTCACTTGTTGAATACATCCCCGAGGAAATGATATACTCCATGCTCTATTGTACGAATCATTCGGAAAAACACCACTGAAAAAACCATAAAGGTTGTCATCTGAACCTATGGAACCTTCGACGAATTCATCGAATTCCCCCTCGTCCCCCTCTCCATCCCCCCCATCTTACCTCCTTCCCTTCCCCACAGCACCTGTATATATGTATATATGTTTGCACAAATTTATTACTCTATTTATTTATTTATTTATTTATTTATTTAACTTGTACATATCTATTCTATTTATTTTATTTTGTTAGTATGTTTGGTTTTGCTCTCTGTCTCCCCCTTTTAGACTGTGAGCCCACTGTTGGGTAGGGACTGTCTCTCTATGTTGCCAACTTGTACTTCCCAAGCGCTTAGTACAGTGCTCTGCACACAGTAAGCGCTCAATAAATACGATTGATTGATTGATTGATTCCAGTTTCAACCAACTCTGAATTTACTTATACTAACAGAAGAAACAATTTTCAGAAAACTTAACACTGGTCACCATAGATGGGATTGGGCAGGCAGTGAAGGAGGAGGGAAGGAGAAAAAGTGTGCAGGGCTGCTGGGCGGGGGGTGTCTAAAGAGTGGGGGGTAGAAGGAGGAGGGCACAGAGCAGGCTAAAGGTCAAATGGAGAAGGAAGAGATTATTACCTTTTGCTGCAATAAACCAAAGGAAGATTCTGGGGCAGCTGCAGCCTGTCTTAGGCTGGCACCAGTTTCACCATAATTTTCACCCAATTAACAAGACTAGGATAGACCAGTTTCAACTAGCCCTTCTTTGTCCAGAGTGCAGTAACTGCCACTCTCTTTCTGTCTTGCCCATGCACTTGGATTTGAACCCTTTATTTACTCCACCCTCAGTACCACAGCACTTAGGTACATATCCATTTTGTATTTTAGTGTCTATCTCTCCCTCACAACTGTTAACTCCTTGTGAGGAAGGAACATGTCTACGAGATCTCTTGCGTTGTATTCTCACAAGTGTTTAACAAAGTGTCCTGCACATAGTAAGCGCTCAATGAATACAATTGATTGATTGACTAACTGTTTGATTATCTGGGGGAGACCCCCTTCCTCTCCCCCACTCAAGTTGACTCACTCTCATTGGTATTCTTTGACACCCTTCCTCCTTCTCCCTGCTAGCTTGTGTGAGTAGGTGCTGTACGCAACCACAGAACAAGAGACAACTTTACTGTGTGCCCAAAGTGGCTGGAACTGCTGACCCCACTCTGGTCTTTTCAGCCACATAAACAAAACACTCATAGGAGAACCACACCCTCAGTGATGTCTTCTCTGAAGAGAAATATATATCCACAGGCTTTTGTCCAAGAATTGAGGTTTGGAAGTCAGTCACAGAAAAGGGAAGTGTGCATGGGAAGCAGTTTAAGAATTATGTTAAGGAAACGGAGAAGAGGAAGACTTGGAGCGGGTGAGCACTACACTGAGATAGCATCATTATATGTGCTAGGTATGGTATCTTCTTGTTTTGCGTCATCAAGTGATAGGCCTGGCAAAATGCTTCAAACCAGTCCCTAGCTATGGCTGATCAAGTCCTACCCACATTCCGATTCCACCTCCGATTCCACCTCCATTACCCCAGCAACTCAAGCCTTAGTATTTTGTATATTAAATCAGAATCAATCAATCAATTGTATTTATTGAGCGCTTACTGTGTGCAGAGCACTGTACTAAGCACTTGGGAAGTACAAGTTGGCAACATATAGAGACAGTCCCTACCCAACAGTGGGCTCACAGTCTTGCTCTGTACAGCTCCATAATTTAACCATATCGCGATTTTCTTTTAAATGCACGGTTTGTTAGCATCACATTGAGATTTTAAAGTCTTAAGCCTCTCTTTCTTTGATTTCTAGCAATAACCAACACCGGAATCAATCAATCAATCGGTGGCATTTAGTGAGTGTTACTGTGTACAGAACACTGTACTAAGTGCTTGGGAGCATATGAAACAACAGAGTGGTAGATACATTCCCTTCCCACAACGAGCTTACAGTTTAGATGGGGAATATTGAATATTGAAAGTCAGCGAATTTGCAGTTAGGGAGCCACGAGTATCTTTTATCTACATTTTAAAAAATAATGTAGCCTATATAATTGAATCTTAAAAGGTGTACTTTAAAAGATAATGTTTTAATGCCTAAAATATTTATGAAAGAATATTTTATAAGAAGCTTTTTTTCAGATTTCACTAAATTTTTTCCTAGTAGATATTCATTAGGTTTAGAAATGAATCACAACTAACTTCAAACACACAGGCAGGCTCTCTGTTCTCAAACTCATGGAGCAAATATCATACATATGAAATATTTAAAACATCAGCTGTTGATAAGATCATGACATCTTTCACCCATTAATATATAGGCATGTCAACATGGTTTTGATACATTTTTATCCTCTATAAATTTTTTTGCTGGACTTGTACTTTTGGATTTAAGCTTTATTCAGGCAAAGGTTCACTGGATTATTTTATCTATGAAATTCCATTTTATTTCTTTGAAAAGGGAATATTTGCAAGTAGCATGAGTTCTGTTCACATTTAGAATCGCACCATTCCTGTAAACGTCCCTCCACCTTGTCTCAATAACTTCCTCCCCCTTCTCTTTTAAGTAAGACAATAGGGTGCGTTCTCATTTCCTTAATACCATGTCCTCTATATGAAAAAAATGTAGGACATAGTTGACATTTTTTTTCTTAAAACAGAACAAGGAAGTTGCATTTCTGTTAGTGCTTTCCAAGTCAAAGCAGGCTGCCAATGGGTTCGACCCATGCGTTTGGAACCACGTTAGAGTCAACATATTGGAAACCTTCAGGAAATAATCTGAAAGCTAGCATTCTGGCTGCTGCTGAGAACGAGGAGTGGAAGGTGTGATGGCCTGGAAAGGGTGTTTTCTTGCTACCAAAAGGCACCTCTGTGGCCATCAAGTTCCCTGCCACCGAAAGCAGGATGAAACATTTTGAGTGGCAGACCCAAAACCTCAAAATACAGGATAAGCCCATCTGGTCTAGGACAATGGTTCACATTAGCTCGCAGATCTCTGCCCAGGGCCATTTTAAGCTTTTCTCAGTTGTTGATCTGACACACTTGAAGCAGTGTGGCCTAGTGGATTGAGATGGGCCTTGCAGTCAGAAGGACCTGGGTTCTAATCCCGGCTCTGCCACGTGTCTGCTGTGTGAAACTGTGGAAGTCACTTAACTTCTCTGTGCTTTAGTTCCCTCATCTGTGAAATGGAGATTAAGACTGTGAGCCCTATCTATCCCAGTGCTTAGTACACAGTAAGCACTTAACAAATACCACAAATATTGTAATTATAATAATAATTATTATTATTACTTGACAGAACCTCGGCATTCAGCTTGTGCCCATTCAAACAGGGACAAGGATCAGACAGAGTGGGGATTTGGGGTACCAACAGCAAACCTAAAATGCTCATTCTCATCTCTCCCACCTCCAGCCAACTGCTCAAACCTTCCTCCCTGCTTGATACTCTCTTCTACTTGAAATCTGATCATTTAATGCCTATCTAAAATCCCATCCTTTCCAAGAAACTTTCCCCAATTCATTTCTGATCTTTCCAGGTTGCCATTTCAGCATATCTGAACCACTAAACAATTCACATTCTTCTGCTGCTTTTACAACCATGTCTTTATATATTCTATTATTTAAGCAATAACTGAAGAATTTGTACGTTCTTTTCCTCCTTCCTCCTGGCTGTATATTATCTTAGTTTCTTTTTTCCTGATAGGTTGTAAATAAGCTCCCTAAGAGCAGGGTCTACCAATGCAATTGTACTCGCTCAATAACTTAGTACAGTGCTACACACAGATTAGGAACTCAATAAATGGTACTGATTGAAAGAGTGTGGCCTAATTAAAAGAGCATGGTCCTGGGAATCACAGGACCTGGATATTATCCCATCTCTGCCATTTATCTCATGTGTGACCTGGTGCCAGTCACTTAACTTTTCTGTGCCTCAGTTTCTTCATCTGTAAAATGGGGATTCAATAACAGCTCTCTCTCTATTTAGACCGTAAGCTCCATATATTCATTCATTCATTCAATTGTATTTATTGAGTGTTTACTGTGTGCATAGCACTGTACTAAGTGCTCGGGAAGTACAAATTTGCAACATATAGAAATGGTCCCTACCCAACAGTGAGCTCACAGTCTAGAAGGGGGAGACAGGCAACAAAACAAAACAAGCAGATAGGTGACACAACAAGTAGAAAGGAGACAAAACAAGTAGACAGGTGTCAGATGTATCACCTGATTATCTTGAATCTACCCCAAGGTTTAGTACATTGCTTGGCAGATAATAAGCACATAACAAAGAACATCACTATCACTGTTATTATTATTACGGAACTATACTTCTACCAATCTGATTCTCCTTCTACCCCCAAGTATTATTCCTCTGCATGAATAATACAGTTTACGGCGGAAACTGAAGAACAGATTTCCCAAGAGGAATCGGAATTCCATCGGACGGGACATACCCAAAATGCTTGAACTCTATAAAACCGACCACGAGATTGCAGTCAAGGAAGAAAGAGAGAATTTTCTCGAGACCAGAATAGCAACCACAGGTCATAGCTGACGACTCTCTTCAGAGTAATTCAGATGATTAGGTCAAGGATCACATACAGGATTGTTAATGCCGTGATGCCCCGGTGACTCTGTCTAAAGAAAACGATGTTCAGTGAGGGATCTCAAAGTCTGTCCGTCCTCACACCCTGTCAGATTAGTACTATTCTATTTATTTTGTTAATGATGCACATTTAGCTTTAATTCTATTTGTTCTGACGACTTGACACCCGTCCACATGTTTTGTTTTGTCATCTGCTCTTCCTTCTAGACTGTGAGCCCGTTGTTGGGTAGGGACCGTCTCTATATGTTGCCAACTTGGACTTCCCAAGCGCTTAGTACAGTGCTCTGCACACAGTAAGCACTCAATAAATACGACTGACTGAATGAATGAATGAAGCCACTTCTCCAGGAGTTTGGTTGTTCCATCCAAATTAACAAAATAAAACGCTTCTTCAAGCTGCCACCTAAAATGGTTGGGAAATACGAGTTCAGTTGTTTCAGAGCCAGGCATATGTCTCTCAGAGAGAATAAGGAGGAGGGAAGAGAGGAGAGTTAGGACTGGAGAGCATTTTTTATACCTGAGCTTTAATAAATATAGAAGCAGCACGGTCTAGTGGATACAGCATGGGCCTGGGAGTGGTAAGGTCCTGCATTCTTCCCCAACTCTTCCATTTGCTTGTTGTGTGACCTTGTGCAAGTCAAGAGAAGCAGCGTGGCTCGGTGGAAAGAGCACAGGCTTGGGAGTCCGAAGTCATGGGTTCTAATCCTGGCTCCACCGCTTGTCAGCTGTGTGACTTTGGGGAAGTCACTTCGCTTCTCTGTGCCTCAGTTACCTCATCTGGAAAATGGGGATTAAGACCATAAGCCCCGCATGGGACAACCTGATCATCTTGTTTCCCCCTCAGTGCTTAGAACAGTGCTTGGCACATAGTAAGCGCTTAACCATTACAATCATTATTATTTAACTTCTCAGTGCCTCAGTTAGCTCATTTGCAAAATGGGGGTGAGGCCCGTGATGTGGGACATGGACAGTGTCGAACCTGATTAGCCTGTATCTACTCCAGCACTTAGAACAGTTCCAGGCACATAGTTACGGCTTAATAAATACACAATTATTATTGTTATTATTAATAACTCAAAGTGTTGACCAAGTGAACTGATACAGAACGTTTCTAGACATCGTTTTGGCATAATCACTGTAGAATACCAAATAAGCCACCCTGTTCTGAAGAACAGTGTGATAACAACGACTGTTACTTTAGGATTATTTGATGACAGGGTGCCTAGCAATAATCAAGCCCCCAAATAAAAACAAATCAGGCCAGACTGATTCTGTAGATTGGCACAAACCCAAAAGCAAAAAGGAAATAGGGTAATGGGACTGGGAAAGTAGAATTAAGTGTCTCTGTTTATGGCTCCTTTCCTTGTATGTGCTTTAAATACTGTGGTTAGAAAAATTAAAGCTACAATTATTTCATTCATGTGTGCTACTCTGTCAAGGGTAAATTTGTTTATATAAGTACTGCACATTGCAAAATAAGAATATTAGAAAATTTTATACTAAATAAAATGGCATATTACAAAAGAGCTCTATATGATTCTGATTCTGGCAAGAAGGTGGAAATTACATATAAATTCTATATAAAACAAGATATTCATAAATAGATTCATGTAGCTAGTCATAAATGAAAAGACCCCAAATTTCCATGTGTCCTGCATAGATACGTTGCACTTCAATGATTAATTTTGATGCTTCTGAAATTATTCTACACCCAGGAATGCCTTCTTTGATAGCTATGAGCCTCACAACTATATAGAAGATCGGATTTGATTGTGTGGGCCATACCATCACTCTTTGCCAGTCTCACATTATCCTTCATTTTCCAAAATGGTGCACCTGAGGTTGAGGAATTAATTCATAGGTTATGAATGAAAAACCTGGTGCAGGATGGACATACCCTTCTACATTGTTAACAAATTAGGATAAACAATTAGCTTATAAGCCCTTATACAGTAGAAATTGTATCTTCTAATTCTATTGTCCTCTAGGCTA
Organism: Tachyglossus aculeatus; assembly: GCF_015852505.1. Lineage (NCBI taxonomy): Eukaryota > Metazoa > Chordata > Mammalia > Monotremata > Tachyglossidae > Tachyglossus > Tachyglossus aculeatus. The sequence continues at coordinate 26,876,628 of NC_052079.1, read as the reverse complement.
TAAGTTCCTTAGGGACAGGGAACATGCCTACCAATTCTGTTTTGTTACTCTTTCAAGTTCTCTTCACAGAATAAGTGTTTAATAAATATGACTGATTGACTTTGCCCAAGCACTTAGTACAATATTATGCACTCAGTAAGTGTTCAAAAAACACCACTGAATTAATTATTCAAATCTATTTCACAAATAAGTTTAACTCACATCAGATTAGTTTTTCTTCATTCTACTCTGCTTCCCTACATCCTGATCACCGTGAATTATTTGCTCAAGGAAAGTGATTGCTCTCACATCTTCTGCTCCTGAAGTTGGTCTATCTGCGCAAGGTTCTCTCCACAATGACTGCTCTGTTGTATTGTTTTAGACTGCTTCAGACATGTCATTAAATTGTATTTTCTGTCCTACAGGGCCATGCATGACTATGACAGCATTTTTGATAATCTTGCTCTACCATGTATATACTTTGATGTTGAGCGTGGCTCACAGCTGACCTGAGGAAACTGTTTCAGGAACTGTATTCTTCTCACTGAGAGATCAAAGTCTTGTGAAAATCCACAGGGATGGGCACTTTAAATGAGATATTTTCACCATCACTCAGCCAATGATATATATTGTGCACTTACTGCTATTCCCAGACTCCCTTGCCTCCAGAATCTCCCCTCTCCAGGCCACATTTCATTCTTCTGCTTATATGATGTTTTCAAAAACTGTTCTGTATACATCTCCCCACTCTTCAAAAACCTCCATTGGTTGCCCATTCCTCTCTGCATCAAGCATAAAATCCTCCCATTAACTCAAACTCTCTCATATATAACCACACTCCTCTCCCACTATACCACAGGTTGTTCATTTCATTTATCTCAAGTCAACCTATTCACTGTGCCTCATTTTTACTGTCTCACTGCCAAACCAGTGCTCATTCCCTCCCTCTGCCTGGAGCCTCTTCCCATTCAGAAGACCACAGCTATCTTCATTCAATCCTTTATTTATTTATTGAGATCTGTGTGCTGAGCACTGTACTAAGCGCTTGGGAGAATACAATGCAACGATAAACACATTTCTGCCCAGAACAAGAGTCTTCTAAAAATCACGTTTCCTTGAGAAGGCCTTCCCTAACTGATTAATCTTTCTACTCTCAAATCTATACCTCCTACAACTGCTACTTCAAAACTTTCTGGTTACTGAAGAATTTAGGTACTCACTTTCCACCCCTCCCCACCCATAGCATTTATACGCATATTTTTCTACACTCTTGCTTTATCCTAATCTGAAATTTATTTTTCTGTCTCCCTATTGGACTGCAAGGGCCTTGAGGGTAGAAAATATGTCTACTACCTCTATTGTATTTTCCCATACTCCTCCTCTAGATGAAGCTTGTTGCCTTGTAATAATTATCCATGTTGCAGTCATCTGAAAGCCTAACTGGCCTTTTTTTATTCTGTTTTCTGTCTCTTTACCAATCCATGGATTATTTCACAGTGGGAAACAGAGTGAGAGAAAGAGAGAGAAGACACCAAAGAAATTTCAAAGAAGACCATATAGGGATCGTGAAATTCATCGATGAATGCAGGGGTTAGCAATGTGCTGTTCCCAAGTCTGGGTGAAACTGGGCACACAAAGAGTGTCTCTTGCAGCGTTCATGTGCTTATTGTTTGCAGGGTCTGACACTGCTTTCCTTTTTGCCTTTTTGTCATGTGCTCAAAAGAGACATTCTCTTCCTGATGGCTCTGCACCACATCGGTCTATTTGCCTCAATTGACTCCAGCTTTTAGCAAGGAGGCAGAATTGCCTGAGATTCTGTCTTATTGTCCACTTAAATTGTTTTCTCTGTCCTCCTTCCTTTCAACTTCCCAATATCAGCTTTCCATTGAGAAGCCAATTGGGTACTCTGCTACTGTCCATTCTCCTTTAGACTATAAGCTCCCTCTAGACTTTAAGCTCACTGTGGGCAGGGAATGCATCTATTATCACATCGTACTCTTCTCAGCACTTAGTACAACACTCTGCATACAGTAAGCACTGAATAAATGTGTTTGACTGATTGTGACCAATTGATTCTTGTATGGCCCATCCAGCATGGGGTGTAGGGATGAGCATAGTTTCATTGATAGAAAATCGACTTCACTCTAAAGACATCACTGTTGGTGATCCTGTCTTGCTGGTCGATGTTAAGTACTGCCTGTAAGTGATGTTGATGGAATTAAATATGGTATCTGTGGCAATGTCAGCCTTACACTCCTAGCCACGGATGGACTCCAGTAAAAATAATAATAATGATGGTACTTGTGAAGTGCTTACTACGTGCCACAAGTACTGTTCTAATCACTGGAGTGGATACATGTTAATCAGGTCAAAAACAGTCCCTGTCCCACCTAGGGCTCACACTCTTCTTCCCATTTTACAGTACAGAGACACAGACACCAAAACCAGGCCTGGAGCTGGACAATCAAGAGGGATCCCTCACAAGACCCAGACATAGATGACTTAAAGTATACATTATAGGCTATAGATTAGTTGTCTGAGAGCAGGGCTCCTGTCTATTTCGTCTATTGTATTAACCCAAACACTTGGTACAGTGCCCTACACAGTAATGTTTTGTAAATACTATCAAATGATGGCTGATGACATTTCAGCACCACAGAGCACTCTGGCAAGGATGAAGAGAACTCCAGGTAGCTTTGATTTGCCCATTCTGCCCAATCAGGGCAGCTAGGACTGGGTGATCTATTGAGAAGCAGCATGGCTTAGTGGAAAGAGCATGGGCTTGAGAGCCAGAGGACGCGGGTTCTAATCCCTGCTCTGCCACTTGTCTGCATGCGACTTTGGGCAAGCCACTTAACTTTTCTGGGCCTCAGTTATCTCATCTATTAAATGGGGATTAAGACTGTGAGCCCCACGTCAGACAATCTGATTACCTTGTATCTACCCCAGCACTTAGAACAGTACGTGGCATGTGGTAAGCACTTAACAAATACTATAATCAGTATTATTATTATCATGATTTTCTGAAAGGGGGGTGGAGTGTCGTGTACTTTCCCAAGTGCTTAGTACAGTGCTCTTTACATAGTAAACACTTAATATGATTGACTGAATGAATAAATCAGGGGGTGCAAGACTCAGGAGAACCCCACTATTACTGAGTGGTGTTTCCTGGATTCCCCTCCTCCTCTATCCCTCTCCCTACAGCTTGTTCCCCCAAAAGCCAAGTCAGGGTTCAGGGTGGGGAGTTGTGGGAGAAGAGGGTGCAGCTGGAAAACTCTCCAATTCTCCCTAGTCATAGTGACAACCCACAGCTCAGCAGGGCAGCACCACAATAAAGGAACATGCTTACACACGGGCACACACACAGACACAGACATGCAAGCGGAAGTGTGTGGATTAACGCATGTGAACAAATGAATTACTTCCGCTCCAGGAGAAGTTTCTGACTTTCCAGCTCATCCAACTCCTAAATGGCTTCTTAACACCAATCCCACTTTTCACTTCTCTATTCACTACCTATTTATTTTCCCCCAAAAAATCAACAACGTTCCTCCCTAAGCTCCTAAAATGAATAGCTAGGGGGGAGGGATGGTAAATTAACTGTAAAGAAGGATAAGGAGGCATTGGGGTTATTAAGCTCATAATGGGCAGAGAATGTGTCTGCTGATTGTTATATTGTACTCTCCCAACCACTTAGTGCAGTGCTTTGCACGCAGTACCTGTTCTATAAATACGATTGAATGAATGAATTAAGGTCATAGTCCACAACTTTGGACTCCTCCAAGGGTGAATTCTGTGATATGCTCTCTCAGGTTCTCTCCTCTCGCAAGCTGCCCATTCCCTACTACTTATAAGCCAGCATCTCTTGCAAGAGCTAAGCACATCCCCATGGACTGCCATTTGTGGATGGTCTTTTTAAAGCCCCACAATCATAATGCTCCCATCAGTAGCCAAGTTGGGGAGGTCAAGTGGGAGCCATGGTTTGGAGAATGTGTCTAAGGCCTCTTGAAGCCCAAGGCCTTTAGGCTTCAGACCTACCAGTCCCTGTGTTAGTCTGGCCTTGAGCACAACAACTCTGTAGACCTCCTCTTTGGCCTGAAGTATAATACCATGCTAGCACCATATTCTTTTTGACAGTCTTGCCAACAGTGTTCTGGTCTTCTTGAATCCTTTTTCAACTACCTCATCTATTATTACCTCATTGGTCAGTGGGCTGCGTAGGTAACAGAACCTTGTGGAAATGTTTTTCTCTGTATTGTTGACATAGAACATTGTGTGTTTGGCTTCCCTGGGGCAGGCTAATTCATTCATTCTGAACTGCTTTTTCACACATAACTGTATTGTGTATGGCTACATCACCCTATCAATAAGCCTTACACTTGAATTGTTTTGCAGTAGTGTGTTCTTTCGCTCTGATATCCATCTTCTCTCCCACCTCCCTTTCCCCCTTCTCTCTTTCTCGCTCTTTCCCTCCCTCTCTCTCTCCCTCTCTCACCCCCTTTCGCTCTTTCTCTCTCACTAAACCTCCTGTGGATGCATGCACCATGAGATGGTTGGTTAACCTATGCATGGCACAGTTTAGAAGGCTGTAGTTGTGCATCGGAATATCTCTGGGCACTTTCTCAGCATCGGAACCAGCTCTGTCCCCATTGACTTTGTGTGTTGCTTTTGAATGAGACATTCTCATTGGCTATTAATAATAATTTTGGGGGTCTTCACTGGGAAGCAGGTGTGGACTGGGGCTGTGAGATGGAATACCTCTGTGCATCCTCTCAGGAGCAGATTCTCTGGTCCCCCTTTAGTGTATACAGAACTCATCACTCAACTCCATGTTAGACAGCAGACTAAAGGTAGCTGACACCGCCTCTCTAGAAGTTCCACCCCTACTCTTAAGCCAAGCCAGAGGAGAAACATGGGAATTGAAGAATAAAATGTTCAGACCCAACAGGAGTAATAGATCTGGGGCTGGCTTTAATCGATCAATCAGTCAATCAATCAAACGTTTTGTTGAATGCTTACTGTGTGCAATGCACTGTACTGAGCACTTGGGAGTGTTCAATACAACAGTGTTGGTAAAAATGTTCCCTTCCATAAGGAGCTTATTTTACCCAGAAACCAACTCACGTCCCTCCTCCACCTTTCCAGAGAGAACCCACTTTCAAGTCCAATGTAAACATGAAGACATTTATCTCCATCGTGAAAAGACAGTGGGCTTTCTATGTTAGAGAATTTAACCCCTTTAAATCCTGCATTTCTGATGAAAATATTCAGTTGTGTGCAGAGAGTTTACCAAAGACAGGCTGTCACATAACTTAATTTCCTTCAGACATTATCAGACCGTGGCACTGTGCTGAATCTGCAAAATAGCTCAATCATCTGCATATCTTCTTATGCGTGCATTTTTAGAGCAAGGTCGCCTGAATAGAGCAGTTCTCGAACTACTGCTTCAAAGATTTTTGATGACGCTGGCAGCCTGTAGAGTTGAAAGCATTTCCTAGAGATTCAAAGGAGTATTCCAGTTCACTGTAGCATCGAGCATTACAGCAGAGACAGAATAAGCTGAACTGAGCTGCATAGAACATGCTATCTTGCTGAACAACTGAGATTGATGGGAAAGCATATGAGGGTTCTTTCATTTTCATCTCCATCAGCCATTTCGTTGTGGAGTTGCTAACAGTCAGATGTACAACTTGATCAAAGTACTTTGCCTGTTGCAGATAAACATGGGAACATCTGCATGCCTTTCTGTTTGAACATTTCCAAAACAACTAACAATACTGTTTTTCTGGAGTATGTATTGCACTGCTCACCAAATGACCTTGTATGTTGCTTTCACTCCCAATGATTCTATAATTATGAAATGTTCTGTTATTCAAGAACTGCTTGTATTCCCCCCACCCCCAAATTGTGCAATGCCTTTGTGAAGTAGTCTGAATCATTCAATGAATTCCTAATGTTTTTCATTAATGAGTTCTCATATGAAAGTAATTTGCCTGATAAAGGTGGTGATCAGGTCAGTAAAGTCAACTCTAATTAAAATTTTAGTTGCAAGGTAGTCAGGGTAAAAAGTAATTGTCTTCTGAACTTTCAGATCATTAGCCTATCTAATGGCTATAGTTGTCACTGGGCTAAAACACTTTTTTCAAATGAGTAATTCTCAATTGCCTAATACAGGAAAATGAAAAGAAGGCTTTCCTTTCATTTTCAAATAATCCTTTTTCCTTTTAAAGCTTTTTTTAAAAAGAATTTCAATAAAAGCTCAAAAAGTCAAAAACCTTCCATAAGGTACGACCCCAAGCACGAATATAAACAAGGTTAATTCATTACCAGATAGAATGGTATCAGGCAGTGGAAAGCAATAAAAGGAATAGAGAAAGTGGTCCAGAAAAAAGTGGACTATTGATGGAGCATAAGAAACTGGCCTGAAAAAGAGAAGCTCTGATATATTAGAGTAATCCCAGAACTTCACTCATATTACACCTTGAAAAGTGTACGTATAAATGCTAGAAGACCTCAATAAAGAAATTAAATTATATGAATCCCTTGGAAGGTCAAATAATATAAACTGCTATGTAATAGTTTTCCCATTTTTAGAAAGGCTATGCCAATTCTATACCTTTGCCATTTTCAAAGATTAAATAAGCAAGTGTTGAGACTCTTTTTGAACACAATGATACACTAACAATTAAACTACTGACCACTCTCTTTAGCCACAACTGAACATATCGGGAAATTTCACTGCCAGCAACATCACCTGTAATAAATAATCGTAGATCTTTTGAAATATTAGGAAAACCAATTCAGGATGATAAAATTTGGGATGTTGTAGTTTTGAGGTAAAAACTGGAGGGGTTATTTTCTTCTGGTTCTTTTCAAGTGGCAAAAGAAATGTACAGGAGTCATCCATGTTTTTATTATCCTCAAAAGGCAAATCAACTTGCATCCTATGACAATATAATATTTTATTAAAGAGCACTGCCTAATCCCTATAAGTTATTTATGTTGAAAATGTTGTCACAGATGTCCTTCCATGCCCCTACTCTCTTTTTTCTGAAACTGTAAGAACATTTGACCAAGAAAGAAAATGGCTACCAGAAACCCTTAGAACCTTTCAAGTACTCAATTAAAAGGAGTTACTTTAAGTCAAAGCTCTGTCTCAGAATCACATTGTGCATAGTATACTGTCTCAGTAATAGCCTTTCCTCAATTAGATAGAGAGCAGTGTTTCTCTAGACTTTCATTATCCAGAAGATAAACCCTTTAATTGGAACGATAAAAGTGTAATTTATCTTAAAGTTATTTCATTCATGACAACTGGCTATATTAGGATAAGAAAAGATAATAGACCATCTCTACACATGATATCCCCTCTCAGGATCATACCTGGAGAGTTTCCGGTACCCTACTAGTCTCGGCTCCAGGAGGGAGAGTCAAGCAGAGGCACATCCATTCCATTTCTAGCTTGGGCCACTCGCTTGGGCTAGTGAGTGTAAGGCAATCTGCTACAAGTCAAAACTTATCTGTGCTGGGTAGCAACTGTATGGGAGAGAGTTGAGAGTGGAGACTTAAGTTTACTGCGCGGAAGCAGGCAATGGTAAACCACTTCCATATTGTTACCAAGAAAACTCTATGGATACACTACCAGAATGATTGCAGATGGAGGTGGGGTGTTCTGGGAGAGAAGTATCCAAGGAGTTGCTATGCATCAGAAACGACTCGACAGCAAAAGACAAGACAATATGTGATAACTAACCCTCAAAAAGTTATCCAGAATAATCCTTACAACAAATCTTAAAGTATACTTAAGAATGATATATACCTTTCCAAAAGGCCAAAGCATGGATTCAGTGTTCTTGGGCAAAGGATGGAGATTCTGCCTTGAAAGGTAGTCTGCTTCAGGAGAAGCAAGGAATGAGTAGGCAGGTTCTCATATGCAGCAGGGACCTGAAGTAAGCAGTGGAGAATCAGGTCTCTCCTCGTAGAGGGGTTCACAGAAGAACTTTGTTCTAGTCTGAAGGTATAAGATGGAAAAGAGGGTCTGAAGGAAACCTAGGCCCAGGCAGAAGCCTTGTTTTAGTTGTCCTAGCTATGACCCCTTAGATTCTTCGCAATGGTATCACGCATGACCAAACAGAACCAGCACATTCCCAGGAGGAGGAAGGCCCCTAATTGAGAATGACTATCTCTGCATCAGATGCAGAACTTCCCAACTTCAATATTGTAGTTCTTATCTCAGAAACGGTTCTTATCTCACATAAAACATGGACAAACCCAAGCAACTGGCCTGTGGGAAAATACTGGATTTGGTTCAGAGCATACTGCACAAGGTGTTTAAGCCCTTTCCTCCATTGTTGTGCTCATGCCCAAACCACCCCTTACAGTAAAACAGCTTGGTCAGTCAGTCAATTGATCATATTTATTAAGCACTTACTCTGTGCAGAGACTGTACTAAGCACTTGGGAGAGTACAATACTAGTAGAGACGTTCCTTGACCGCAAGGAGGAAGAGACAGACAATAATATAAATAAGTAATGTACAGCTTATAGGCATAAATGCTGTGGGGCTGAAAGTGGGTGAATACCAAATGCACAAAGGGTAGAAATTTTATCTTGTTTAACATGTCAGAGTTATTCTGGGTGGCCTGGTCTTTGGTCCACTGATTTTCTATCCTTCCTATTTCTTCACTACTGGGAATATTATAGAGTTACGAAAACAATGATCACCTAGGGTTGATGTTTTTCTGAATTCAAATATAAACCAGTTACCATAGCTGAGAAATGTGAATCAGAAAATAATATTTTCAAGGACATCTGCTGATAAATAAATACTATGGAATGCTATATACATAAATATAGATATTAATAAATGAATGAGTTTTTACACGCATGCATGTACATGTGTTTGTATACACGTATTCACACATAAACATAGGTGTAATGAATCCATTCAATCATATTTATTGAGCACTTACTGTGTGCAGAGCACTGTACTAAGTGCTTGGGAAGTACAAATCAGAAACATATAGAGACAGTCCCTACCCAGCAACGAGCTCATGTACATACTTCAAAGATTAAATTACGAGTAGTGGAGTCCTATCCTTGTGCATATATATGTGTGGCTGAAAAGACTAACCTTCCTTTCTGCACTGTTTACAGGTAAAATATAGATTTACCTAGTGCTGCATAAGTAGCATTCATGCAACTTACTAGAGAACACCTGATGGCCTGAAAGAGGAAATGCAACTTCTAAAGAGAAGCAGTGTGGCTCATTGGAAAGAGCCCAGGCTTGGGAGTCAGAAGTCATGTGTTCTAATCCCAGCTCTGCCACATGTCTGCTGTGTGACATTGGTCAAGTCACTTAACTTCTCTGAGCCTCAGTTACCTCATCTGTAAAATGGAGATTAAGACTGTGAGCCCCACGTGGGACAACTTGATAACCTTGTATCCCCCCCCCAGCGCTTAGAACAGTGCTTTGCACATAGTAAGCACTTAATAAATGCCATTATTATTATTATCATTATTATTATTATAGGTGCCTCATCGTTCAACCAGATTTGCTGAGGCTATAAAAAAGTATGCCTTCAAATGCTATTGGAAATTTTTTAATTATTCAGTTAGTTAATTATTCTTTTTAAGGTTATTCACTAGCCAGAGAACACAAAGTATTCTCTCCCAATTGTCAAAAGCCAATAATATAGATTCAGTGAGTTGGTTACACACAGCAACTGAATATACCTCTAGAAGAATTGCCTGGGTTTCACCCGCAGTTAGGAGAAATGGAGGGAGACAGTGAGAGGGTCAAAAGAAGCAGGCAGAAGGGGGTGGGGTAAAAAAAAAAAAAAGACAAGAGACACTGATCTCACTTGTATAATCAGAATGGGCAGTAAACTGGACAGAATAGAGGTTGCTATGGGAACTGTTGAGCGAGAGACTCAAGAGAGAGAACTGTTGTTATTACCAACATATAGTATTGTGACCTTTGCATGTTATTCTTTTCAATACTCAACCTCTTGAATGTAGGGGGCAGCTTTCCTATGTGGACATTTCTAAATCCTCAAGTATCAGTCAATTCTTAGTTGAAACATGACCTATATAGATGCTCTCTCAGCTTTATTGGTGAGAATTGGATGATGCCAATAGAGGCATCATGCTATAAATGCCTTAAGTAAAAGCAATAAAAAAATCTTAGCACAAATACTTTCAGTGAAAATTTATCGTGCTTATCATTCATTTAGTTCAAACTTTTTTTGCACTGTAAGCCATTGGTTAAGGAAAAAAATCTTTATTGAATTCACAAGCGTAAAACCACTGAGAAAGAGCATATGCCCTCTGCAAATTCTCTGGATTGTTACAGAGCTTTCAGTGGAGGAAAGTGACTAAAGGGGAGGCAGAGGGGAAGAGGGTAAAAAGGGTGGTAATGAAAGGGGACATAAAGAGACAGATAGAGACAGGGAGGAAGAGAGAGGGAAGGGGGTAGATAGGAAGAGAAAAAGAAAGGGAATGGGGAAAGAGTATGAACTAATGGAAAGAACATGAACCTGAGAGTCAGAGGATCTGGGTTCTAATCCAGCTCTGCCACTTGCCTGCTGCGTGACCTTGGGCAAGTCCATTCACTTCTCTGGACAACAGTTTCCTCACCTAAAAATTGGGGATTCAATACCCGTTCTCCCTCCTATTTAGGCCTCAAGCCCCTTGAGGGACTGTGTCCATCCTGATTATCTTGTCATTAACCCAATGCTTTGCATAGTGCCTGGTGTGTAGTAAGTGCTTTCAAATACCATTATTATTATTTCAGGACCATGACCACAGAGTTGCCACTGGCCCATTAGCAAGATCTCCTGACAAAAGCATCTCTATGTTTTCTAGTAAGGCACAGTTGCTTTAGTGCAGTCATTCTGGGAATCTCTGGAAATGGGGATAAGTGAACAGTCTCTGTCTCTTTCACTGCATCACAAGAAGCACTGTGGACTAGTGGGAAGAGCACAGGAGTCAGGAGTCCTGGGTTCTAATCCTGTCTCTATAACGTGTTTGCTGAACCTCGGCAAGCGAGTTCACTTCTATGGGGCTCACTTTTCTCCTCGGTAAAATATGATTGAATACCTCTTACTTTATATCACACCTCATGTGGAACAGGAACTGTCTGATATAATAATTTTGTTTCTATTCCAGCACTTGGCACTCAGTAAGCACTTAATAAATACCACCATTACTATTATTACATGACATTAATACAACCCCTTCCCATCTGTGGTTTTTAGGTAACCACCATGAAGGTTGGATTTTCCCACAAACCAGTCAGAAGCAGAACTCTAATGTGTCCCACTAGAGTTTCCAGTCTGGGAGACAAAACACTAAAATTCTTGACTGGCCACCTAAGGCAGGGCATATGGTTTTGTAAAATGAGTGACCATTTTAAAAATAGCTTTAGGGTAGGGATAGTGGTGATTTTTCCACTCATTTAATACTACATTCTAATAGTACTAATAGTAGTTCCACTCAGTTAACACTATATTTTTAAAATGCCATGTTGTCAATATTGGTCTAACTACCTTTCAATTCAATCAATCCATCAATCATATTTATTGAGCATTTCCTTTCTGCAGAGCACTGTTAATAAGCACTTGGGGAGTACAATATAGCAATATAACAGATACATTCCCAGCCCACAAGGAACCTAGAGTCTAGAGGGGGAGACAGTCATTAGTATAAATAAATAAATTACGTACATAAACATACATGCTGTGGCACTGAAGGGGTAGTGAATAAAGGGAGCAAATCAGAGTGATGCAGTAACAGGTGGGAGAAAAGGAACTGAGGACTTAGGGAAGGTCTTTTAGGGAAGGTCTTTTGGAGAAGATGTGCCTTCAGTTAGGCTTTGGATGTGGGGAGAGTAATTGTCTATGGTATATGAAAAGGGAGGGCATTCTAGGCAAAAGGCAGGATGTGTGCAAGAGTTCAGCAGTGAAATAGATGAGATCGAGGTACAGTGAAAAGGCTAGCATTAGAGGAGCAAAGTGTGCAGACTGGGTTGTAATAAGAGAGCAGGGAGATGAGGTAGGAGGGGGCAAGGTTATTGAGTGCTTTATGCTGATGGCAAAGAGTTTGATGTGGAAGTGAATAGAAAACTATGGAGGTTCTCGAGGAGTGGGGAAACACAGGCTGAATCCTTTTGTAGGAAGGTCACCTGGGTAGCAGACAAGTACAGAGTGGATTGGGGAGAGACAGGAAGTAGGGGAAGAAGCAAGGAGGCTAGTACAGTAATCAAGGCAGGATTGGGTAAGTGCTTGTATTAATGTGGTAGCAGTTCGGTTGGAGAGGAAAGGACAGATTTTAGCATTGTTTTGAAGGTTGAATTGACGGGATTTAGTGATAGATTGAATGTGTGGGTTGGATGAGAGGCAAGAGTTAAGGATAACACCAAAGTTACGGGCTTGAGAGACAGGAAGGATGGTGGTGCTGTCTACAGTGACGGAAAAATTAAGGGGCAGGATAGTGTTTGGGTGGGAATATAAGGAGTTCTGTTTTAGACAAATTAAGTTTGAGGTGATGGCAATACATTGAAGTAGAGATTTCTTGAAGGTAGGAGAAAATGAGACTGCAGAGAGGGAGAGATCAGGGCTGGAGATGTAGATTTGAGAGTCCTCTGCAAAGAGGTAGTAGTTGAAGCCGTGTGAGTGAATGAGTTCTCTAAGGGAGTGGGTGTAGATGGAAAATAGACTCAGAACTGAACCTTAAAGGACCCCCACAATTAGGGGATGGGAGGCAGAAGAGGAGCCTGCAAAAGAGACTGACAATGAGCAACTAGAGAGATAGGAAGAGAAGGAGGAGAGGACAGTGTCCGTGAAGCCAAGGTTGGATAATGTTTCCAGGAGACGGGGATGGTGGACAGTGTTGAAGCCAGCTGAGAGGTAGAAGAGGACTAGGATGGAGTAAAGCCCATTGGATTTGGCAAAAAAGAGATATATAAAGATACGTTGAGAGGGCAGTTTCAATTCTACATCGAGTAAAATTTTCCTTTCTTACGTTTTCTTCCATGTGTGTTTCGAGATGAAATCGTATAACCCCCATGTTGCTCATTTTATTTCCAGTGAAGTATATTATTTTAATTAGATATTGCTATGGACCCATCAGAAACCGCCCCAGGAGTTGCTCATAGATTTTTCTAAAAGTACATGAATGTTCCACTAAATTATTATTATTATACATTGTTAGTATTCCTATTCCTATTCTTCCACTAAATAATATGAAAAATTCTCAAATGTTCAAAAAAACTCATTGCATTTAAATGTTTATAATTACTTAATAGTTTTCAAAGGTTATAAATTCCAAAAAAGGGGATCCAATTAGTTTGAGATTTTTGCAGCTTAACAGTAAAGCATTTCACAGGAAGAGATGCTCTCAGCATGAATAATGGCTTTAAACTAAACAGACTATGTAAAATGTGCCATTTCAGCTATTAATAGGATTCCTTCACTTCATGAGATTAAAAATCTGTGAACTCCACCCAGTTCTGCCGTAGCATGTGTTCCTACTCTGTGTTTTTGACAAAATGTTATTGAGAAACTATGGAATGCACAGTAAATGCTCAATAAAGATGATTGAATGAATGAATGAATGAATGAATGAATGAATGAAGTTGGCCTGGTGTCTGGATTTCCATGGAGGTGATCCAGGGCTGCAGATATCTAAAATGCCTTCCCTGAGGACTTAAGCCTCATTTTCCTCTTCTTCCACTCCCTTTTGTATCACCCTTTCACCTGGATTTATACCCTTTATTCACCCCTCCCTCAGCCCCACAGCACGCATGTATATAGCTGCAATTAATTCATTTATATTAATGTCTGTCTTCCCCTCTAGACTGTGAGCTTGTTGTGGGTAGGTAATACGTCTTCCAACTCTGTTGGAAGCACTCCCAAGTGCTTAGTAAAATACTCCGCACACAGTAAGCAATCAGTAAATATGACTGATTGATTGAGAATGCCCTTTCAAGCTTGGCCTTGTGGAAAAAGCAAGGGCCAGGGAATCAGGAGACCTGGGATCAACCCTGGCTCTACCACTTAACTATTTTGTGCGACCCTGGGCAAGTCACTTAACTTCTCTGTGTCTGAGTTTCCTCACCTGTAAATTGGGGATGAAATATTTACTCTCCCTCTCCTTTAGATTGAATCCTATGTGGGAGAGGATTTGTGTCCAACCTGATTAACTTGTTCCTACCCTTGCACTTAGTACAGTGCTTGGCACAAAGTAAGCCCTTAAATACCACAGCTTTTATTCATTCAATCATATTATTGAATACTTACTGTATGCAGAGCCCTGTATTAAGCACGTGGGAGAGTACAATGCAACAATAAACCATCATATTCTCTGCCAACTCTAAGATTACAGTCTAGAAGGAGGGAAACAGACATCAATACAAATAAATAAAATTACAGCTATGTACATAAATTCTGTGGGGCTGGGAGGGGGGAAGAACAAAGGAAGCAGGCCAGAGAGATGCAGAATGGAGTGGGAGATGAGGAAAAAAAAAATGATGTTTGTATTTGTTAAGCGCTTACTGTGTGCCTAGCACTGTGCTAATCGCTGGGGTAGATACAAGGTAATCAGGTTGTCCCATGTGGGGCTCACGGTCTTCATCCCCATTTCACAGATGAGGTAATTGAGGCCCAGAGAAGTTAAGTGACTTGCCCAAGGTCACACAACTGACAAGTGGCAGAGCCAAAATTAGAACCCATAATAATAATAATGGCATTTATTAAGCACTTACTTTGTGCAAAGCACTGTTCTAAGCGCTGGGAAGGTTACAAGGTGATCAGGTTGGCCCACAGAGGGCTCACAGTCAATCCCCATTTTACAGATGAGGTAACTGAGGCCCAGAGAAGTGAAGTGACTTGCCCAAAGTCACACAGCTGACAGCTGAGCCGGGATTTGAACCCATGACCACTGACTCCAAAGCCCAGGCTCTTTCCACTGAGCCACGCTGCTTCTCTAGTGAGGCTTAGTCTGGGAAAACCTCTTAGAGGAGATGTGCCTTCAGTAAGGCTTTGAAGGCCAGGAGAGGCACCGTCTGTCGGATTTGAGGAGGGAGGGCGTTCCAGGCCAGAGACGGGAAGCGGTTGAGGAGTCAGCGGCAAGGAAGGTGAGATCAAGGCACAGTGAGAAGGTTAGCACTAGAGGAATGAAGTGTGCGAGACGTGATGTAGAAGGAGAGAAGCAAGGTGAGATAGGAGGGGGCAAGGTGGTGGAGTGCTTTAAAGCCAATGGTGAGGAATTTTTGTTTGATGAGGAGGTGGATGGGCAACCACTGAAGTTTTTTGAGAAGCAGGGTGACCTGTCCTGTTTTTGTACAACAATGATCTGGGCAGCAGAGTGAAGTATGAAACTACACCTATTATAGAGCACAGCAGTGCCTATCTCAGTTTAGGCTCTGCTAAAGTAACTTTTAAGTATGAAAGATCATTTAGTAAGCTTATTTTAAAATATAAATATATATATATATATATATAGTGAGACTTTTAAAAGGATCTTTTAGCTAATGTAAAATCTTCCTGTACTATATATATATTCTTTAATTCTAGCTAGTTTGCCTACTGAATTATCTTATACTTTGGGGTCAAATGATTCTTTCTCCACTAATTCCACTCATTTCTTTGAGAATAAATTTGTCTACTAAATTTTGTCTCTCGTTCTACCTTCAAATAATCCTGCTGGAAACACTTGCAAGAATAGACACATCTCTATTCTGTATCATTTACTACTGGGGAAAAAATCATATTATTTCTAAAGATAAAATTAATGGTTTTTTTCCTCCTTGGAAGAAATAAAAGCATTAGGTAAACTTAATCAGATAGACCACAGGAATATTTTGGGAGTCAATTTTCTCTCCAAATTGGAGAAGGTAAGTTGAAGTACAGTGTTCTGCACATAGGAAGCGTTGCATAAATATCATTGATTGAGGGAAGATTGCCAGACTCTGGAATGTTAGAGGAATAATAATAATGATATTTCTTAAGCACTTGCCATGTGTCAAGCACTGTTCTGGTGCAGGGGTAAATACAAATTAATCAGGTCAGACTCAGTCTCAGTCCAACGTGGGGTTCAAAGTCTAAAGAGTATGTATAGAGCCTTATAAACATCCATATATGCTTCCAATCTCCACTGTTCCATTCTTCAGGTTTGGGGGTCAATTTTTCATGCTTTAAAATGTTTACCAATTTGTCCTAAGTTCGTTTGGTAGCTGTCAGAGCCTTCTTAAACTAATTGATAGAGAGAGAGAAATGTACAAGGGTCTGGGTCAGATGAAGACCTCATTCATTCATTCAATTGTATTTACTGAGCACTTACTGTGTGCAGAGCACTGTACTAAGCACTTGGGAAAGTACAACACAACAGAAAACAGTGGCATTCCCTTCCCACAGTGACTGAGGGGTATTCCAATTGGGTTAATGAATTGATGTCTTGCAAAGCTGTGGTGAGGATCACTATTCTTTGGTCAGATCATCTGAAAGCATTGTGAAAAGGAAATGTGAATATTTCCAATGCTACTAACTTCCGACCACTTTCATTCAAATTCTGAATTTCATTAGTACATAGATATCAGAATGCCATATGGTTTTCAACTGTGTCTATTACCCTAGTGTCTCTATTCCTTTTTCCAATTGCTTTCTAAAATTAATTTCCTCAATTATTATGAAAGTGAAACATGTTTGATCTTTTAGAAAATGTAAGATTGACAGAGAAACAAAGGGGTTAGTTATAAGAAAAGAATCCCAAATAAGTGGCTACTCTCCTTCCCAATTCCTTTTCTTCTCACTCATCCTCCAAGATATTAGATGTATTTATCCCTTCAGCATCCCATGGCAATTAATGCCATATATCATTGTCAGCACACATCGCCTGAGAGAGCTAGAAATGATCTCTCAGAGTCAATGAACATTGATTGCCACCAGATAGAAAAATCACATTATGACTGTCCTTTAATGGTTAAGAGGTGAAATCTGAGTTGGGATCTGTGAACTGGGTTAATAATGATCCAATAATAATAATATTGGATAAATCCAGTTGTATTTTCTATAATCTACTGTTGAAATGATATGAGATTGAAGGGAGAAGTATGTGATCCTCAGTGACTGGAGCAAATAAGTCAGAGGAAGGAGTTTCTGGACTTTCATTCACAGCTCTTTTTTGGGTTTTGTGGAAAGAACATGGGACTGGGTGTCAGAGGAGCGGCATTCTAATCCCTCCTCTGCCAGTCACCAGCTGTGTGATCTTGGGAAAGCTCTTTAACTTTTCAGTTTTCTCATTTAAAATGAGGATTCAGAAACTATTCTCCATCCTAGACTGCGAGCCTCATATCAAACAAGGACTGTGTCCAGCCTGATTGAATTGTGTCTCTCTCAGCACTTAGAATAGTGCTTGACACATAGTAAGTGTTTAGTAAATATTATAAAATAGCAACAATAACAAATATGGTCCTTGTCACATAGAAAACACTTCATAAATTATTACTATCTCTAACTTGTTACTTTCTGAGGAGTTGATAAGCAAATGCTGTTCTGCAATACTTTCAGAGGAAACACATTGTTATATACAGAATACTACCAAGACAGATGCCTCCCGTGCTCCAAAGGCTGCTGAGAAGCTAGACAAAGATCATCAGGAGAGTTATTTCCAGTTTGAGTTCTCACACTAAAAGGATGCTAATGATGAGAGATGTTTGATGAGACTTCTGAATATTTATTTCTAAAGGCAGAAAATACACTATTTGATTAATATATTTAAAGATGGGAATGCTGTATTTTTCAGAATGAAACTAATTAATCAATCAATCAAATCAGTGGTATTTACTGAGCACTTAGTGTATGTGCAGAGCACTATACTAAGTGCTTGGAAGAGTACAACAGAGCTGGTAGTCATGTTCCCTGCTTATTGGGGGGTGGAGCAGACATTTATATACATAAATGATTTATAACATAATTTAAAAATATGACCATTAGTGCTGTGGGGCTGAGGGTAGAGTGAATATCTAATGCCGAAGGGTCACAGATCCAAGTGCAAAGACAGCACAGAAGGGAGAGGGAACCAGAGAAAAGAGGGCTTAAATTGGGGAAGGCCTCTTAGATGAGATGTGACCTGAATAATGCTTTAAAGGTGGAGACGGTGGTGGTTTGGCATCTATGGAGGGGAGGGAATTCCAGGCTACAGGAAGCACGTAAGAAAGGGATCGGTGGAGAGATATATGAGATGGGGGAACAAGGAGCAGGCTGGTGCTAGAGGGGTAAAATGTATGAGCTAGGTTGTAGTAGGAGATCAGCGAGGTGAAGTAGGAGGGGGCAAGCTGATTGCATGCCTTAATAATAATAATAATAATGGAATTTATTAAGTGCTTACTATGTGTAAAGCACTCTTCTAAGCACTGGGGAGGTTACAAGATTATCAGGTTGCCCCACGGGGGGCTCACAGTCTTCATCCCCAGTTTACAGATGAGGTAACTGAGGCGCAGAGAAGTGAAGTGACTTGCCCAAAGTCACACAGCTGACAGTTGGCGGAGCCAGGATTTGAACCCATGACTGCTGACTCCAAAGCCCGTGCTCTTTCCACTGAGCCACGCTGCTTCTCTAAAGCCTTAAAGCCAATGGTAAGGAGTTTATGTTTGATGCAGAGGTTGATGTGGGCAAATGGGCAAACTTGGGGAGGCTCCTTAGTGGACTGGGAACCTGAGCCAAACTCTGCCCCTGGCCTGGGATATGACATTTGCCAAATCACTTAACCTCCTTATGCCTCAATTTCCTCACCTGTAAAATGGGAATAAGCTACTTAATCTTCCTACCCCTTAAATGTTGATTCCCCTGATGGACAGGAACTATAGAAGCAGTGTGGCATTGTGGAAAGAGCACGGGTTTAGGAATCAGAGGATGAGGGTTCTGATCTCGGCTGTGCCACTTGTCTGCTGTGTGACCTTGGGGAAGTCACTTAACTTATCTGTGTCTCAGTTACCTCATCTGTAAAATGGGGATTAAAACTGTGCACCCCACATAGGATGACCTGTTTACCTCGTATCTACCCCAGTGCTTAGAACAGTGCTTGGCACATAGTAAGTGCTTAACAAGAAATATAATATTATTTCTGACCTAATTATGTAGACTATTGCATTTCTTATCATGGTGCTTGGCATATAATAAGAACTCCATAAGTACCATTGGTATTGTTTGGCATGTATTATGTGATTCTCTATTGAGGTACTAATACACTGAAGTATATTTAATTCAAATCCAAAAGAAACCAGAAAAGTCCCACAGCAATTGTGGACATGTCCTTATACTCTACTATTTTCCCTATCTGTAATTTATTTTAATGTTTATCTCCCCCTTGGACATTAAGACCCTAGTGGAAAGGGATCTTTGTACCAAATCTATTGTAATGCATTATCACAAGGACTTAGTATAGTCCTCTGCAAACAGTAAGCATGCAAAATATACCACTGATTAATTAATTGATAAAGGATCTGTGGACATGGATGAGCAACCACCGGAGGTTTTTGGGGAGAAAGAGGAACCCGACTGAGTGTTTTTTCTAGAATAATAATCCAGGCAGTCAAGTGTGAGCTGGAGAGTGGAGGGTCAGGTGGTAGGGAGGTCAGTGAGGAGGCTGATGCATTATTCAAGATGGGATGTGATAAGAGCTTGGAATGGAATTATAGCCATTTGAATGGAAAGGGAAGGGTGAATTCTAGAGATGTTGTGATGGTGCAGCCAACAGGATTTAGTGGCAGACTGGATATTTTGGTTGAATGAGAAAGTTAACTTGAGAAAAATGCCAAAGCTATGGGCCTGTGAGACAGTGAGGATAGTGCTGTTGTCCACAGTTATGGGACAGTCTGAGGGAGGACAGGGTTTGGGTGGGACGATGAGGAGGTCTGTTTTGTATGTGTTGAGTTAGAGGTATCAGTGGAATCTCCAAGTAGGAATATCCTGAAGGCAGGAGGAAATGTGAGACTGCAGAGAAGGAAGGAGATCAGGACTGGAGAGGTAGATTTGGGAACCATCCGTGCAGAGATGGTAGTTGAAACCTAGGAAGTGGATGTCAATGGAGAATAGAAGGGAACACAGAATTTATCCTTGAGGAACTCCTACAGTAGGAGGTGGGAAGAGGAGCCAGAGTACCCAGAGAGATAAGAGAGGACAGTGTCAGTGAAGCCATGATTGGATAATGTTTCCTGGAGAAGGGGTTGGTCCATAGTGCCAAAGGCAGCTGAGAGGTAGAGGAGGATTAGGATGGAGTAGAGGCTGTTGGATTTGAAAACAAGGAGACCATTGGTGACCTTTGAGAGGGCAGTTTTGATGGAGAGAAGGGAGTGATAGCCAAATTAAGGGGGTCAAGAAGAGAATTGGAAGAGAGGAAGTAGGGGCAGTGAGTGTAGAAAACTCATTAAAGGAGTTTAGAAAGGAATGGCAGGAGGGAGATGGGGCAACAACTGTGGGGTGGGAGCTCTGGGAAGTCAAGGGAGGCTACTTATAGCAAAGGGGATACATAAGCATATTTACTATTGTTCACACAATCCCAACAATATGCAGAGAAACATAAAAGTGAAGGGAATGAACTAAGAGACTTCAATTATATAATAATAATAATAATGACAATGATTATGGTATCCATTAAGCACTTATGTGCCAAACACTGTACTGAGCACTGGCGTAGATACAAGCAAATCAAAGTGGACACAGTCTGTGTCCCTCATGGGGCTCACAGTCATTTTATAGATGAAGTAACTCCCCTTTCAGATTATTACACGTATAAAACAATACATAACCGGATAAAAGGACGTCCTGCCTCGTCCTATCCCATGCCCTGCCCAGCCAATGCAGGTTCTACCCCAGCGCTTAGTACTGTGCCTGGCACATAATAAGAACTTAATAAATACCATTAAAAAAATGAAAGAAGGGCTTCCTGGGGAATGTGGGTTTACATGAGGGCTTTGGAGATGTGGAGACCTGTGACCCAGGTTTCCTCTAAAGGGCTCAAATTT
This sequence comes from Tachyglossus aculeatus, assembly GCF_015852505.1. Taxonomy (NCBI): domain Eukaryota; kingdom Metazoa; phylum Chordata; class Mammalia; order Monotremata; family Tachyglossidae; genus Tachyglossus; species Tachyglossus aculeatus. The sequence continues at coordinate 26,855,628 of NC_052079.1, read as the reverse complement.
CCATCCTCATTTTGATTTTTCATTGAGGAAGCTGGATTGCTGAGTTCATCAATTGATCAATGGTATTTATTGAGCATTAACTGTCTGCAAAGCACTGTGCCAAGCACTTGAAAGAGTTCAATATAACAGAGTTGGTAGACACATTTCCTTCTCACAACAAGCTTAGAGTCTACATGGGGAGACTGATATTAATTTAAATAAACTAATTAAATTACAGATAAGCACATCAGTGCTGTGGGGCTGAGGGAGAGCTGAAGAAAGAGTTCAAATCCTAGTGCAAAGGCAAGTTTGTCCTGCACAGAGAAGGCTTTTAGGGTGTGATATGCTCTAAACACTTTGGGGTTTAGAGCATATTCCTGAGTGGGAGGTGGGGAGAAGTAGAAATTTCCAGCCTGGATCAATGTGGCCAGGGAACATGTCTATCAACTCTATTATACTGTTCTCTTTTAAGTGCTTAGTTCAGTGCTCTAAGCACTCTGCCTAGTTCAGTGCTCAGCACACAGTAAGCACTCAATAAATACAATTGATTGACTGATTGGATGCATGCACCATTGTTGGGTGTGCTAAATGCCTGTCTTAGCTGGTGTCTCTGCCTCTTCCTCACAAGAGCTCACTAACTCTGCCGAGGGGAGAACTGATTAGATGTAGGATCCCTAGCTCTCAGGGAAATGCTTTTTCAGCTGGCCTACCTGGAGTCAGTGACCTCACTCCTCTCTGTCATCAGTGGTATTTATTGAGCACTTTCTGTGTGCAAGAGCAGTATACTAAGCACTACAGAGAATACAACAGAATCTATAGACATGATCCCTTCCCACAATGAGCTTACAGTCTAGAGAAGAGTTTGCAGTCCAGCTTACAGCCTCTGTCATACTCCCCTGCTAGAGTCCAAGCTTTTCCAGCAGCAGAGTTATCTAGAGGTTTGACACATAGGACATCCCCTAAAAGAGCCTCACCAACTTTGTAACAGCAAGTCCTAAATCACTATGCCCTTCCCCAGAGACCAATGGAGCCATCAGAACCTCGAGACTGAAATTTCCCAGGATGGCAGCCACGTTTGAGGTTAACCTCTCCCCACCCTTGGACCAGATGGACTGGTACATGGGTTCTGAAATTCATTTTCAGAGATCTTTACATTACTTTCAATATTCTCTATTCCATATTCTTTGTACATATCTATTCTATTTATTTTATTGTGTAAATATGTTTTGTTCTCTGTCTCCCCCTTCTAGACTGGGAGCCCACTGTTGGGTAGGGACCGTCTCGATATGTTGCCAACTTGTACTTCCCAAGCGCTTAGTACAGTGCTCTGCACATAGTAAGCGCTCAATAAATACGATTGAATGAATGAATGAATGAATATTCCCCCTCTAAACTGTAAGTTCATTGTGGGAAGGGAACGTATCTAGCAAAAAGCAGCATGGCAGAGTGGCTAGAGCTTGGGCCTGGGAGTCAGAAGGTCAAGGGTTCTAATCCTGGCTCAGCCACTTCTCTGCCGTGTGACCTTGGGCAAGTCACTTCACTGGGCCTCAGTTACCTCATTTGTAAAATGGGGATTGAGATGATGAGCCCCATGTGGGGCAGGGACTGTATCCAATCTGATTTGCTAGTATTCATCCTAATGTCTGACACAGAGTAAGCGCTTAAATACCACAAATACTATTATTCACTGTACTGAAATGTGGGAGAGTACAATATACCAGCATTGGCAAATTACCTGTCCACAATAAGCTTTTTAGAGGAAATGTTAGTGATAGATTAATGGATTTAGCATGATCTTCTGGCTATCTATAGTTTGGGAGCTACTTTTTGAACAGTGTAGTGTTTACTTTCCCAGAGAACTTCATACACTTTAAAATATTTCCCTGAGAAGCAGCTTGGCCTATTGGAAAGAGGATGTGGATTCTAATCCCAGCTTTGTAACTTGCCTGCTGTGACCTTGGGCAAGTCACTTAATTTCTCTGTGCCTCAGTTTCCTCCTTCTCACTCCTTTCACAATCAATAGCACCATCGTCCTTCCTGCCCCAGAATCCTGAAAACTCACCTTCATCCTTTACTTCTCGTTCTTCTTCCGCTCTCACATTCAGTGTACTGCTAAATTGTACTTATTCTTTTGACACAGCACCCCAAATCTGTCACTTCCTCTCCATCCAAATAGCTCACCTTGATATGAACTCTGGTCAAACTCTAGAGGACAATATAGGTCCGTCATAGGGGTGTTGTTTGAATGAGAATCGTTTGGTTGGCTACGGATTTGAATGGGCATCATAACAAAACTACCAATTCCAAGTTGAAGGGGTTGAACTGTGACCCAACATGGCACTGCCTTTCCCTGCCAGTGATCTGACACAATCTATCCCCAGCCTTGTGTTTTCCCCACTCCCTACCCATGCAAGTCATGGTGCAGGTGGGTCGGTGCAAATGTCACTGGGGCTTGAGTACCGAGCTGGGCCTCATCAGGGTTATTCATTCATTCATTCAATCGTATTTATTGAGCGCTTACTGTGTGCAGAGCACTGTACTAAGCGCTTGGGAAGTACAAGTTGGCAACATATAGAGACGGTCCCTACCCAACAGTGGGCTCACAGTCTAGAAGGGGGAGACAGAGAACAAAACAAAACATATTAACAGAAAAAAATAAATAGAATAAATATGTACAAGTAAAATAAATCAATAAATAGAGTAATAAATACGTACAAACACATATACATATATACAGGTGCTGGGGGGAAGGGAAGGAGGTAAGGCAGGGGGGATGGAAAGGGGGAGGAGGGGGAGAGGAAGGAGGGGGCTCAGTCTGGGAAGGCCTCCTGGAGGAGGTGAGCTCTCAGTAGGGCCTTGAAGGGCGGAAGAGACCTAGGTTGGCGGATGTGGGGAGGGAGGGCATTCCAGGCCATGGGGATGACATGGGCCGGCGGTTGACAGCGGGACAGGCGAGAATGAGGCATGGTGAGGAGATTAGTGGCAGAGGAGTGGAGGGTGCAGGCTGGGCTGTAGAAGGAGAGAAGGGAGGTGAGGTAGGGTCAGCTCTGGGTAGATGTGGGGGCACCTGAGGCCAGCTGGGATAGAAGAGAAGTCCTCTCCCTGTAAGCACTAAACTGGAAGAGCCCTGGTTCCAACCTCTACCCCTCTTAGTTCTCGGCATAGCAGAGATAGCAGCAGTGGTAAACCCCTGTGGGACAGGGACTTTGCCCAACCTGATTTGCATGTATCCACCCCAGAACTTCCCCTTTCAGGATCACACCTAGAAAGTTACCAGTACTCTACCAGTCTCAGATAAGGGAGGAAGAGGCAAGCGGAGACAAACCCATTCCATTTCTAGCTTGACCAGTGGTTAGCGAGTGGAAGGCAATCTGTTCCAAGTCAAAACTCTTTACTATCCAACCTTGGCTTCACAGACTCTGTCCTCTCCTGTTCTCCTCTTATCTCTCCGGCTGTCCATTCTCAGTCTCTTTTGTGGGCTCCTCCTCCCTCCCCGCCCCCCCGCATCCCCTTACTGTAGGGGTTCCTCAAGGTTCAGTACTTTGTCCCCTTCTGCTCTCGATCTACACTCACTCCCTTGGTGACCTCATTCGCTCCCACAGCTTCAACTATCATCTCTATGCTGATGACACCCAAATCTACATCTCTGCCCCTGCTCTCTCTCCCTCCCTCCAGGCTTGCATCTTCTCCTGCCTTCAGGACATCTCCATCTGGATGTCTGCCCACCACCTAAAACTCAACATATCCAAGACTGAACTCCTTGTTTTCCCTCCCAAACCCTGCCCTCTCCCTGACTTTCCCATCCCTGTTGATGGCACTACCATCCTTCCCATCTCACAAGCCTGCAACCTTGGTGCCATCCTCGACTCCGCTCTCTCATTCACCCCTCACATCCAAGCCGTCACCAAAATCTGCCAGTCTCACCTCCACAACATTGCCAAGATCTGCCCTTTCCTCCCCATCCAAACCGCTACCCTGCTCATTCAAGCTCTCATCCTATCCCACCTGGATTACTGTATCGGCCTCCTCTCCGATCTCCCATCCTCCTGTCTTTCCCCACTTCAATCCATACTTCACGCCGCTGCCCAGATTGTCCGAAAACGCTCTGGGCATGTTACTCCCCTCCTCAAAAATCTCCAGTGGCTACCAATCAACCTACGCATCAGGCAAAAACTCCTCACCCTCAGCTTCAAGGCTCTCCATCACCTCACCCCCTCCTACCTCACCTCCCTTCTCTCCTTCTACAGCCCAGCCCACACCCTCCGCTCCACTGCTGCTAATCTCCTCACTGTGCCTCGTTCTCGCCTGTCCCACCATTGGTCCCTGGCCCACGTCATCCCTCTGGCCTGGAATGCCCTCCCTCCCCACATCCGCCAAGCTAGATCTCTTCCACCCTTCAAGGCCCTACTGAGAGCTCACCTCCTCCAGGAGGCCTTCCCAGACTGAGTCCCCTCCTTCCTCTCCCCCTCCTCCCCCTCCCCATCCCCCCAACCTTACCTCCTTCCCTTTCCCACAGCACCTGTATATATGTATATATGTTTGTACATTTTTATTACTTTATTTATTTATTTTATTTGTACATATTTATTCTATTCATTTTATTTTGTCAATATGTTTTGTTTTGTTCTCTGTCTCCCCCTTCTAGACTGTGAGTCCACTGTTAGGTAGGGACCATCTCTATATGTTGCCAACTTGTACTTCCCAAGCGCTTACTACTGTGCTCTGCACACAGTAAGCGCTCAATAAATACAATTGAATGAATGAATGAATGAAAACTCACTTTTGCTGGGCAGGAGCAACATGGGAGAGAATTAAGGGTGGAAATTCAAGTTACTTATTATTACTTTTAATAATAATAATGATATATAATATTATTATTATGGTATTTGTTAAGAGCTTATTAATGCCAAGTATTTTTACCAAGAAAACTCTATGGATAAACTACCAGAATGATTGCAGATGGAGGTGTGGCAGTCTGGGAGAGATGTGTGCATGGAATCACTATGGGTCAGAGATGATGTGAAAGCATAAGACAAGATAGGACCCCAGCACTCATAACAGGGTCTGGCACATAGAAAGCGCTTAACAAATGCCATAATCATTATTATCATCATTATTTAATAACTAAATAATTAATAAATAATTAAATGAATAACTATGTGCCAAGCACTATTCTAAGCACTAGGGTAGATGCAAGATAATCAGGTTGTCCCACGTGGGGCTCACAGTCTTAATCCCCATTTTACAGATGAAGTACAGAGAAGTGAATTGACTTGCCCAAAGTCACACAGCTGATAAGTGGCAGAGCTGGGATTAGAACCCACAACCTCTGACTCCCAAACCCATGTTCTCGCCACTAAGCCACACTGGTAGTTTTGCTTTACCTATTTCAGAGCCCACGTTAGTAACCCATCATGGAACTGTGAATTACTATATGAGCCTTCTTGTTGAAGTCCCAGCTTCCAACCACTCTCTCCCCTCTTTTCAATCTGTACTTAAGACAGCCTCCTGGATCCTCCTGAAGTCCTGCTCCACACACAACCCTCCATTCCTGAAAACCCTCCACTAGTTCCCTGTGACCCTCTATTTCTAGGTAAAGCTCCTCACATTTGACTTCAGAGCTCTCCACCACCTTACTTAACCTTACATACTTGATTTCTTTACGTGCTATTCCCTGCCCTGCTCACTTCATTCCCACCAAGCGAAACTACTGTACCCTGCTCTTAACTTTCCCTCCTACATCTCCTCACTCATGCTCCCTAAAAATCTGAGATTAAAGTCTCCCCCATATTCAAAGTCCTCCTGATAGTCCACCTTCTCCAGCAGGCCTTCCTTGATTAATTCACAGCACTCCAACTCATGTAAACCTTTAGCTATCTCTAGAACTTGTGTATTTATTTATACCCATTTTCTGCAGTTCATTCATTCATTAGTATTTATTGAGCAGTTACTGTGTGCAGAGCACTGTACTAAGCGCTTGGGAAGTACAAGTTGGCAACATATAGAGATGGTCCCTACCCAACAACGGGCTCAGAGTCTACACAGTTCTAAAGATATGTTTATTCAATTGCTCAGAAATCATTCATCTTAGACTGTAACCTCCTTGAGAGACGGAATTATGTTGACTGTACTGAACAATTAGTACTCTGTAAGTGCTCAAAAAATACCATTAATTATTGTATGCTTCCAAATAATGCAGTGATCTGCACAAAGTAGAAGCATTCCTGCCTAGTGGATAGAGAAGAGTCCTGGGAGTCAGAAGGACCTATGTTCTAAATCTGGCTCTGCACCTTGTCTGCTGTATAACCTTGGGCAAGTCATTCAACTTCTCTGTGCCTCAGTTACCTCATCTGTAAAATGAGGATTAATACTGAGCCCCATGTGGGACATGGACTGTGTCTAAATTGATGACTTGCATCTACCCCAGTGCTTAGTACAGTGCCTGGCACATAGCTAGTACTTAACAAATACGATTAAAAAATTAAGCACTTAATAAATACCATTGATTAATTCTTCTATAAAAATATTTTGTATATAAATACTTTCTATATTGTCTCTCGTTAGAGTGTAAACTCTCTATGGGCAGGGAAAGTGACACTTGTACAACACAAGTGTATAGAACACTACACTGCTCCCAGTGAACTCTCAATGGTTATGATTGCTACAATCTACTGCTACTATTAAGACTACTCCAGTAATGTATGCCAATGGCTCAAAGTTTTATTTAGTTTGGATCATCTGCACAGAAAGATTGCTGATAGACCCCAGCTCCATAGTAACAGGCAGCTCTGAGGTTTATTGATAACAATAATGAAGGCTTGAATGCTCTTACCCTTGTGGGAATCTCCCAGGTCTACTGCCCTCAGCCCCAAAAGTAGAACCAGGTGTGTGCAGAAGAATATTTAATTATGTTCAGCTTCTAATAAGTTCCTTTCAAATCAATAAAGAAAAGTGAAGTGCTATTTTTTCAAGGAATAATAAGAAAATTTGAATGGGAGAAAAAGATAACGTGGACATGACCTCCCTCATACTTAGAATTCTGTACCACAAAACAAACAGTTTTGTATCAATTGAAAAAAAACCTAGCTAATTGTGCTATGAATGTGAAATGAGTTCAGAGGTTTATACAATAAGAGGTTAAGAACAGTTGCAGTCAAATGATCAGGCTGCCACAGGCAGAGAGAGGTGACATTTTCAGAAACAAAGGGAAATAGATGTGTGTGTGTGTGTGTGTGTGTGTGTGTGTGTGTGTGTAAGTGAGTGAGAGAGAGAGAAAAGACTAAAGGAGGATAATTGCTCCCTGTTTCAAGGAATATATGGAGCTCTGAAATGGGATGGTATTTCACAGTTAACCAGCAAGAGAAATAACAGTGAGTTTAGTTAACTCTCCTGGATTAATCTGCTGAATTATGAAGAGAATTAAGCCAACTGCAAACTGCCTGAGAGATTATTAGGGATTCCAGAGTGAATTACTGTTCCACACCTCGGAAGCACTGAAATATCATCAATCAATAATACTTATTAAGCACTTACTGTGTGTACAGGACTGTACTAAGCAACTGGGGGAGTACAGTACAACAGAGTTGGTAGACACACTTCCTGACCACAAAAAGGTAGCAAAGCAGTTCAATCAGCTTTCTTTTAAATATGACTTATTCGTAACAGTTGCAGTTTTTAATTAGCAACAGGGGTTGGGCATTTCAGCATTTTCCACCAGAAATCTTTTTTTTTCTTCTAACTGCAGGTGGAATCTCTGCAACAACAACCTATGCAACAGGCAAAAACTCCTCAACCTCGGCTTCAAGACTTTCCATCACCTCACCCCCTTCTACCTCACCTCCCTTCTCTCCTTCTACAGCCCAGCCCGCACCCTCCGCTCCTCTGCCCCTAATCTCCTCACTGTGCCTCGTTCTCGCCTATCCTATCGTCGACCCCCAGCTCACGTCATCTCCCTGGCCTGGAATGCCCTCCCTCCTCACATCTGCCAAGCTAGCTTTCTTCCTCCCTTCAAAACCCTACTGAGAGCTCACCTCCTCCATGAGGCTTTCCCAAACTGCCATCCCCCCGCCTTACCTCCTTCCCCTCCCCACAGCACCTGTATATATATATATATGTACAAATATATATATTTGCACGTATTTATTACTCCATTTATTTATTTATTTTATTTGTACATATATATTCTACTTTATTTTGTTAATATGTTTTGTTTTGTTCTCTGTCTCCCCCTTCTAGACTGTGAGCCCGTTGTTGGGTAGGGACCGTCTCTATATGTTGCCAACTTGTACTTCCCAAGCACTTAGTACAGTGCTCTGCACACAGTAAGCGCTCAATAAATACAATTGAATGAATGAATGAATAAGCAGGTCTGCAGCCAAAGTTTAAAGCAAAAAAACAGCTAAACAAAGATGTTTTATAACAACTAAATTGAACAGAGAATTTTCTTTTCTTCTTTCAAATTATCTGCGAAGTGAATGGTCTACCAAATGTTTAGCTCATCTACAGGTGAGCCTGCATTTCCTTTTGGGGAATCCGGGACCTGTTAAAACAGAGCAACAAAAGAACAAAGCAGCCACCAAACAATTCACCAAGCATGGTCCTCTGATCTCAGAATGCCAAGGAGCACAGTAAGGAGCCATACCATAGCTCTTCTCCCCCTGCTTCCTCCCCGGACCTGCTGGACACCCAGGACTCTGAGCTTTCCTTGCTCCAGCCCAGCAGAATCAGTAATAATGACTGTGGTATTTGTTAAGTATTTACTACGTGTCAAGCACCGTACTAAGCTATGGGGTAGATGCAACATAACCAGTTCAGACACAGCTTCTGTCCCAGGTGGGCTCAGAACCTGAGTAGGAGGGAGAACAGTATTTAATCCCCACTTACAGAAAAGGAAGCCAAGGAGCAGACAAGTTACATGACTCGCCCCAGGGTACCTGGCCGAGAAGTAGCAGAGCTGGGATTAGACCCCAGGTCCTCTGACTGCCCGACTTGTGGCATAGTGGATCAGTTACCTCATCTGTAAAATGGGGATTAAAACTGTGAGCCCCCTGTGGGACAACCTGATCACCTTGTAACCTCCCCAGCGCTTAGAACAGTGCTTTGCACATAGTAAGCACTTAACAAATACCATCATTATTATAGTGGAGAGAGCAGGGGACTATTCATTCATTCAATTGTATTTATTGAGCACTTACTGTGTGCAGAGCACTATACTAAGCACTTGGGAAGTACAAGCTGGCAACATATAGAGATGGTCCCTACCCAACAACGGGCTCACAGTCTAGAAGGGGGAGACAGACAACAAAACAAAACATGTAGACAGGTGTCAGAATCATCAGAACAAACAGAATTACTATTTATGTTATTATAGGCCAAATGTGAAACCTAGTGAGCCACATGCCAAGTGGTTCAGAGACCACTTGCCTACTGTGTTACCTTGGGTGAGTCACTTCACTTCTCCGTGCCTTAGTTACCTCAACTGTATAATGGGGTTTGAGACTGCAAGCCCCACATGGAACAAGGATTTTGTCCAACTTGATTTGCTTTTATCCACCCCAGCACTTAGTACAGGTGGCCAGAACATAGTAAGCGCTTAATGAATAACATTATTATTATTTCCACTAGGCCACACCATTTCTCAGTTTGAGGCCTTCTTGACTTTGGAGAATGTTGGTGACTTTGGCTACTACTGTTGCTCTGAATAGCCCTGCCTCAGCAGTGAGAAGCATGAAACTGCTCCTTCTTCACACTGTCTGGTAGATCTTATTATATTTATTTTCCTAACCCAGTTCTTGGTCCACTAGAAAGAATGCTAGTCTAGGAGACAGAAGTTCTGGTTTCTAGCTCTATTTCTGCATGCTGAGGCTATGTCATCCATGATGCAGAATGCTGAGAAAATTCTGCAAAGTGAAATCTTGAAAAATAACAGCTATCATAATAATGATGATGATGGTATTTGTTAAATGCTTACTATGTGCCAAGACTGTGAGCCCGCTGTTGGGTAGGGACCATCCATCTCTATATGTTGCCAAGTTGTACTTCCCAAGCACTTAGTACAGTGCTCTGCACAGAGTAAGTGCTCAATAAATACGATTGAATGAATGAATGAAAGTACTGTTCTAAGCACTCAAGGAGATACAAGGTAATCAGGTTGTCCCACATGGGGCTCACAGTCTTAATCCTCATTTTCAGATAAGGGAAATGAGGCACAGGGAATTTAAGTGGCTTGCCCAAGGTCACATAGCAGACAATGGTTGGTAAAGACAGCCAGGAGGAGGTCCTCTCCTATATGTAAATCAATCAATCAACAGTATTTATTGAGTACATGCTGTTTGCGGAGCATCTTAAGCGCTAGGGAAAGTACAGTGCAATCAACTGGTAGACATGATCCCTGCTCTCAAGGGGCTTATTGTCATCTTTGTGTGTCCTTCACAGTGTGTGGCATCTCCTCCCACTTACTCACTCCTTCCACTGTATTCCCCAGCAGAAACACGACTGCCAAGAAGGAGTTGGGCTGACATTGTGCAAGCCACTAACACTAATAATCAATTTTTTTCTGTGTAGGTTCTGCGTTCTGAAGTCTCAGGACCAAGGTTCATTCAATGTTCCTGACAAAATGATTAACACACAATAATTTGGGTATTTGCTAAGTGCTTAGTCTGTGCTAAGCACTGTACTATGTACTGTACTGTATGTACTATGTATGTACTATGTACATACATATGTACATACATGTACATATACATATACATACATGTACATACATACATGTACTACGTACTGTGTGTGTACTATGCATGTATGTACTGAATGTACTATGTACTGTACTGTACTGTACTATGTACTATGAAGCAGCGTGGCTCATTGGAAAGAGCACGGGCTTTGGAGTCAGAGGTCATGGGTTCGAATCCCGGCTCCACCACATGTCTGCTGTGTGACCTTGGGCAAGTCACTTAACTTCTCTGAGCCTCAGTTCCCTCATCTGTAAAATGGGGATTAAGACTGTGAGCCCCACGTGGGACAACTTGATCACCTTGTATCCCCCCAGTGCTTAGAACAGTGCTCTGCACATAGTAAGCGCTTAACAAATGCCATCATCATTATTATTATTATTATTACTAAATACTGGGGGAGAGACAATATAATCAGGTTGGACACAGTCCCTGTCCCACATGGAGCTCACAGTCTAAGTAGAAGGGAGAACATTACATATCTGTAGTCTATTCACTTATATTAATGTCTGTCTCCCCTTCTAGACTGTAAGCTCATTTTGGACAGGGAAGGTGTCTATTGTTATTTTGTACTCTCCCAAGTGCTTAGTACAGTGCTCTGCATACAGTAAGTGCTCAATAAATATGATCGAATGAATGAATGAACATGTATTGAACCCAGGTTCAGGTCTGGGTCCCTTTCTGTTTTCCATCTACACTTACTCTCTTGGAAAACTCACTGGCTCCCAAGGTTTCAACTACCACCTCTGAACGTATGATACCCAAATCTACATCTTCTACCCTGATCTCTCTCCCTCTCTGCATTCTCGCATTTCCTCCTGCTTTCAAGACATCACTACTTGGATGTCCTGCTGTCACCTCAAACTTAACATGTCCAAAACAGAACTCCTAATCTTCCCACCCAAACCCTGTCCTCCCCGTGATTTTCCCAGTACTGTAGATGACATCACATCCTTGCTGTCTCACAAGCTTGTAAACCTGGTGTTATCCTTGACACCTCTCTCTCATTCAACCCAGGTATTCATTCTATCACTAAATCCTGTCAGTTCAACCTTCATAACATTGCTAAAATCTGCCCTTTTCCTGTACATCCAAACTGCTACCATGTTAATCCAAGCATTTATCAGATCCCCTCTTGATTACTGTATCAGCCACCTTGCTGACCTCCCAGCATCCTGTCCCTCCCCACTGCAGTCTGTACTTCACTCACTTATTCATTCATTCATTCAATCGTATTCATTGAGCACTTTCTGTGTGCAGAGAACTGTTCTAAGCACTTGGAAAGTAAAATACAGCAATAAAGAGAGACAATTGCTGCCCACACCTGGCTTACAGTATTGAGGATCATACTGTCCGGACCACTTTTCTACAAAAACATTCAGTCCCCACTCCTTATGAACCTCCAGTGCTCTGCACACAGTAAGCACTCAATAAATAATCGATTGATTGAATGAATCCCTATTTTACAGGTGCAGAAAAGGACACAGAGAAGATAGGGTAGACGATTTCATCACCATTTCTGTCCTTGTTGAAGCTGCTTTTTTTGTTTTTTGTTATTTCTATTTTTTTCCTTAGGTTCTGAACTCCTGTGGGGACAAGACTATCTCTAATCTCATCTTTGTAGTTTTTGGCAACGCCAAGTACAGATCTTTGCACACAGTAGGTGTTCATTAAATACTGTTGAATGAATGAATGACTAGGACTCAGCCTCTGAATGGACTCCTGGGGAGCAGTGACCCACTGTCCTTTCAGGTCACTCAGGGAGCAAAATATGTTTTTTCCCATTTTTTTCTTATACATAAAATTAATTTTATGTGCCTATGTGCCAGGCTTTATACAAACTGCTGGGGTAGATACAAGCCAATCAGGTTAAACATAGTCCATGTCCTACATGGGGCTCATGGGGCCCATTTTACAGATGAGGTAACTGAGGCATAGAGAAGTGAAGTGATTTGCCCAAGGTCAAACAGCAGACTAGTGGCAGAAGCGGGATTGAAACCCATGACCTTCTAACTCCCAGGCCTGTGCTGTATCCACCACACCATGCAAGGGGACTCTGGTCTTTCTAAACTTTAAAACATGAGATGACTCTATTGATCTTTACTTTTACTAGCTGAGAAGGTATGAAAAGGGAAAGGTCTGTGGATTATTACATTGCTCTGAGTAATCACGCCAAGAAGCAATAGCTGTTGGCTTATTGTCTTTACTGTTTAATTGTCAATTATTTCCATATTCCACTTTTTCCCTAAATTATGAGCTCTTTGGGTGCTTGCGTTGTCTTAAATTCAATTTTCCTCAGAGCCATTTACAATAGTGCAGGATTCAAATCAATTTGATGGTGAAAAAATTTAGAAAAAAAAAATTTGGCAGACTGAATCCTAGTTCCCCTGTTCACAAAGCCCACTCATCTTGCCATCAATTAAAGACCCGAGGGTGTCTATCATTGGTTCTCCAGGCAGCTATTTGTTGTGCGCCATCAGAACTCGAATTGGCAAAAGTTGCCAGAACTTTTTGAGGGTTAGTTACCATGTCTTGTCAGGCTGTCACATCAGCTCTGACCCAGAGTGACTCCATGGACACATCTCTCCCAGAATGCCCCACCTCCATCTGCAATCATTCTGGTAGTGGATTCATAGAGTTGGTAAAAATACAGAAGTGGTTTAAATACAGATATTTTTTACCATTGCCTCCTTCTGGGGAGTCAACTTGAAGCTCCACCCTTGTCTCTCTCCCATGCTGCTGCTGCCCAGCAAAGGGGAGGTTTGCAGATTGCCTTCCACTCACTAGCCACTGCCAAAACTAGGACTGGAATGGGTATGCCTCTTCTTGACGCCCTCTCCCATAGTCAAGACTGGTACTAGAAACTCTCCAGGTGTGACCCTGAGAGGAGGCCATCAGAACTACAAAGATAGAAATAGATCATATCAAAAAATACTAACCAGGACAGCCCAGTCTACGTCTTCGTGATCGCTTAATCTTTTCATTTGAGCCAATGCCTCAAAAGACCAAAGAAGTCATAAGTGATTTTTCTTAAACTCATAGAAGCAGCCTGGCCTATTGAAAAGATCATGGGCCTCAGAGTCAGAGGGCCTGGGTTCTGTACTGGGCTTTGCCATGTCTCCTGTGTAACTTGGGGCAACTTCTCTGTACCTCAGTTCCCTCATTTGTAAAATCCTACTCCCTCCTACTTAGATTATTAGCCCCACATGAGACAGGACCTATGTACAACCTGATTTATTTATCTGTACCCCAGCACTTAGTGCTTGGCATTTAGAAACCAGTTAACAGGTTTACTACTACTAATAATAATAATATTAATAATAATAAATTATGTTCACAGCATGGTGTAGTGGATAGAGCATGGACCTGAGAGCCAGAAGGTCATGGGCTCTAATCCCACTCCGTCCCTGGTCTGCTGTGTGACCTTGGGAAAGTCACCTAACTTCTTTGTGCCTCAGTTGCCTCATCTGTAAAAAATGGGGATTAAGAATGTGAGTCCAACGTGCGACAGGGTCTGTGTCCAACCTGATTAATGTCTATCTACCCTGGGACTCAGAACAGTGCTTGGCACATAGTAAGTGCTTAATAAGTACTATAATTATCATTATTAATAAACAGATCTCAGTATGTTAATAATACCAGTTTACAGACTCAGCACATGAAAAAAGGATGAAAAGATGAACTGCTTTCCCATTGGTTCTACTAGTCCATTTGTACTACTACTACAACTATCACAATTATTTCTAACAATTAAGAAGTTAGTTTGTATAAAGTGCTGAACAAAGCATGACACCATATGACACCAGTCCCACAGAGGCAGGAACTGACTAAAACCATAAAGAAAAAAAGAAATGGGATTAATGCAGTATTCAACAAAGCATGTCAGATTTCATTAAGTTAATTAATTAATTAAAATAAACCTGAGATTCCCAAACCAAAGTTTAAAACACACCAATCAAAAGTACCAATGTAACCCACCAAGTGCATATAAATTCCACAAAATCTGTCCATTGTTATTCATAACAACCATATTTGGATCCAAAGCCTTCTGTAAGGAATCATACTTGACAGCAAAGGTCAAACAGTTGTGTGCTAATTTTAGACTATTATTTCTATTAGCTAGCACAAAGAAATCTTGTGTGAAAACTCAAATCCCACCCTCATTTAACTACAGTTAAATGAGGCAACTCTGGGTAATTTCACATGTATACCTCCGACCTTCATTTTTCATTACAGGTGCAATATGTTTCATTTTTTCATTGCATCTATTGGAAGTTTTGTCCATGTTCTAATCAGGTTTGTGGGATATTGTTGGCATCCCTTAAAAAATTAAATGTGAGATTGAACTGGACTGTACAATTGATTGATTCATTCAATCATATTTATTGAGCACTGTGTGCAGAGCACTGTACTAAGCGCTTGGGAAGTACGAGTCGGCAACATATAGAGACGGTTCCTACCCAACAACGGGCTCACAGTCTAGAAGGGGGGAGACAGACAACAAAACAAAACAAAACATGTAGACAGGTGTCATGAATACAAATGTTTCCTGCTTTATGTTCCGAATTATTAAGAAATGGAATTTTTGTTTTCCCAATTGTGGTCAAATGCAATCACTGAATTTCATAATTTATATTCATAAAACAATTGAACTCTGATATATAGCCATTTACCTATCTATCATTTGAAAATTCAGTAAAATGAGAACAGAAAAATTCAATTTGGTTTAATCCAAGGAGTAGAAGAGAGGTACAGAAAATGTTACAGAAGCATGGACCTGACACAGAAAAGTTTTTATACAGGCATACACCAGGTTCTGAACACTACCAACTCCATTTTATTGTATTCTCCAAAGCACTTAGTATAGTGCTCTGCACACAGTAAGCACTCAATAAATAGCATCAATTGATTTATTAATCCTAAGGAATGCACAACATAATGTAATCTCCTCCATACAGTAAAATCTTGGTGGTAAGGAATCATCATCAATTGTATTTATTGAGCGCTTACTATGTGCAGAGCACTGTACTAAGCGCTTGAGCACTGTACTAAGGAATACATAGGAATACTAAGGAACGTGTATGCTGTTGCACTCTCCCAAGCGCTTAATTCAGTGCTCTAAAAAAAAGCACTCCATAAATACCATTAATAATAATAATAATAATAATAATGGTATTTGTTAAGTGTTTACTTACTATTAAGCACTGGGGTATATATGAGTCAATCAGATTGAACACAGACCCTGTCCCACATGGGACTCACAGTCTTAATGCCCATTTTTACAAATGAAGTAACTGAGGCCCAGAGAATTTAAGTGACTTTCCCAAGGTCATACAGCAAACAAATGGTGGAGCTGGGATTAAAACCTAGGTCCTTCTGAATCCCAAGCCTGTGCTCGAACCACTAGGCCACACTGATTGTCATTGATTGATGAATCGATTGATTGCACACCCAGGAATACTGCCTTGCCAAAATCCATAAACTCTGCCCCTGATATTCTGTCCTATCACTGCAGGTAAGTCATGGCCTTCCTAAACCACTCCCTAACTCATTCCCTATGCCTGACCTATCTTGAAGACCCTCCATATTCATGTGCTAAACTGTGCTAGGGTTAGCATAGTGAAGCTCTTCTCTTTCGCAATGTTTTACATTTAATATTTTTGAATGGATTATGCTAGAATGTGTGGTTGAAAAAGATGTCAATGTAATACTTATACTTTGAATTGCTCCAACAAAGATTATTTATTTATTTATTTTAATTGTACATATCTATTCTATTTATTTTATTTTGTTAGTATGTTTGGTTTTGTCTCCCCCTTTTAGACTGTGAGCCCACTGTTGGGTAGGGACTGTCTCTATATGTTGCCAATTTGTACTTCCCAAGCGCTTAGTACAGTGCTCTGCACACAGTAAGCGCTCAATAAATACGATTGATTGATTATAAACAATGCATTACACTTAGTATGACATGAACAAAAATCCATATTATTTTTCCCAAAGTTCTGGAAAGGATCCTTATTTATAATGTGGAAGTCTATAAGAATAATTCAAGCTGTGTTTCATAGTACAGCCATCACAATGTGAAAACATTTTCAAGGAACATAGCCCAGCTGTATCATGGCATATTCAGCCATGGTGTCCGTTGCATTTAAAAATGCAGAAAAGAAGCAGTATGGCCTAGTGGAAAGAACAAGGGCCCGGGAATCAGAGGACCTTGGTTCTAATCCCAGCTCTGCCACTTGTCTGCTGTGTGATCATGGGCAAGTCACTTCACTTCTCTGTGTCTCAGATACTTCATCTGTAAAATGGGGAAGAAGACTGTGAGCCCCATGTGAGACATGGATGTGTCCAACCTGATTATCTTATATCTACCCCAGCGCTTAGTACAGTGCCTGACACAATAAGTGCTTAACAAAATACATTTTTTAAAAAATTGAAGTTCTACTGGGGCAGTCTTGATCACTTGAAAAACTGTGAGGCACCTCTAAAAAGGTCTCTGGAAAGATTTCCTCTCTTGTCACCTCGTTATAATGATAATTATAAAGATAATTTACTATCCTTATGAAGATAATTTACTATCTTCGCTCTTGGTAATCACCTTTGTCTTTGACTTACTGCCCTTCGACTTCCTGTTAATGGCTTACTGCCCTTCCACTCCCTACTCAATTCCCCACTTACATCTCCACCTCCCCCGTCCAGGTCTCTGTTTACCCATACTGCCTAATAACCTTCACGTGAAGCAAAAACTCCTCACTATTGGCTTCAAAGTGCTCCATCACCTTGCCCCCTCCTACCTCACCTCCCTTCTCTCCTTCTACAGCCCAGCCCGCACACTCAGCTCCTCTGCCACTAATCTCCTAACTGTGCCTCGTTCTTGCCTGTCCCGCCGTCGACCCCTAGGCCCACGTCCTACCTCTGGCCTGGAATGCCCTCCCTCCTCACATCCACCAACTGGCTCTCTTCCCCTCTTCAAAGCCCTACTAAGAGCTCACCTTCTTCAGGAGGCCTTCCCAGACTAAGCCCCCCACTTTTCCTCTGCTCCTCCTCCCCTCCCCATCGCCCCTACTCCCTACTCCTGCTCTACCCCCTTCCCCACCCACAGCACTTGTGTATATTTGTACATATTATTACTCTATTACATTAATGATGTGTACATATCCATAATTCTATTTACCTATTTTGATGGTATTGACACCTATTTGTTTTGTTGTCTGCGTACCCCTTCTAGACTGTGAGCCCGTTGTTGGGTAGGGACCGTATCTATATGTTGCCAACTTGTACTTCCCAAGTGCTTAGTACAGTGCTCTGCACACAGTCAGTGCTCAATATGATTGAATGAATATTTAATGAACTGGAATTAATAAAGAATGCATTTCCTACATGACTGTGTTGTTACCATTTAGGGGATTTTATTTTATCTTTATTTCCCTGGTCTAGGGAGTAGGAGGCAGAGAGGATCCCAGGAAGAAGATCTGTAGATGGGAGGGATTCTGGACACTTGACAAAACCAGCCGGAGTTCACTGGGGAGCACCGGTGGGGATAATACTTTTCAATCATGTATCAATGGCTGTGTCCCCAAACTAAAACCAGCATGTTCATCTGACTGACAGAGAGACTTTGAGGACATTTCCAAATCCTAGCCCACTGCCTTCCCAGTTACACAGTTACACAGACTCATGGTTGAGTGGACAAATCCAACGGCTTTGAGCTGATCTCAAAATACTATGACTAATCCTGCTTTTTGCCAGTCAATCCCTTTCAGTTGGAATTAAAAGACAAGTAGTCACACTTGTTCTATTAAATGCCAAAAATTTGGTAGGGGGTGGTGGTGAGAAGAAGAGGAGGGGAGGAAGGAAAGGGATAGGTGAAGAGCATGGCTTTTCAAGCTTGAGGACTCTAAGAAAATAAGAACCTCGAACAGATTTTTTCATTTCATCCCTCCTTGACAGGACTCTTTTGCCCAACCTGACTCATACTTACACCGATGCATTATCGTGGTTCACAGTTTGGCACAGTAAAAGCTGAGAGAGGTTAGTTTGTTAGAGAAACAAGAAACAAAAAAAACCTGTACCTTTATCCTTCCTTTTCCAATAACGCTATCACTGAGACAAGAACTCCACTTCCCCAGAACTAGAGCTCCTTTGAAACCAAAAGAATTTCAAAAAGTTTCAGAGTCTTTTTTGTCCTTCAAAGGTGCTACCACCAACAGTGCTAAACATCTGTCTCATTCTTGTCTCTATCACCGCTGACCTCTTACTCATTCCCTCCTCCCTGGAAATCCCTCCCTCTTCACATCCAGCAGACCTCTGCTCTCCCCATCTTCAAAATCCTCCTGAAGTCACATCTCCTTCTGGAGGCCTTGCCTGGGTGTTCTTTTATCTCCCCACCCTATTTTCCCATTTACTGCCACGTCAGTATTTCTGCATCACCTAAGCACTTGAGTATTCACTTCATCCCACCCCGTGTAGGATTTACTGACTCTCTGTGGCCTCCTCCTACCTACAATTTATTTTAGTGTCTGCCTACCCTGCTAGAATGTAAACTCCTAGAGGACAAAAATTGTGCCTACTAACTCTATTGTTCTCTCCCAAGAGTTCAAGACAGAGCTCTGTACAGATTAATAATAAATGTGGTATTTGTTAAGCACTTACTATTGCCAGACACTGTACTAAGCGCTAGGGTGGATACACGCAAATCAGGTTGGACACAGTCCTTGACCCATATGGGGCTCACAGTCTCACTCCCCATTTTACAGATGAGGTAACAGAAGCACGGAGAAGTGAAGTGACTCACCCGAGGTCACACAGCAGACAAGTGGCAGAGCTGGGTTTAGAACCCACAACCTTCTAGCTCCTAGGCCCCTGCTCTATCCACTACACCATGTTGCTTCTTCAAAGAGCTCAAAAAATTATGATTGATTGATTGAATGATGAATGACTAACATGCCCAGATCTTGCTGCTATTGCACTAAAACTCTGACACTTGAAATAAGATTTCGGAACACAAACCCAGCTGAAGTAATCAATATTCCAAGGCAGACTTTCAGATCTTTCCCAAACTGCTAGATCCTGCAAAGATTTGCAGTAGCGTAAGTTTGATTACCTCCTCCCACACTTGGCTATCTTGCATCATCTATGATCTCTCAATAACTCTTTGTTAAAATTCAATTTAAACAACTGAGTCATATGTATTGAGCACCTACTGTGTGCAAAGCACTGTCCTAAGTGCTTGGGAGACTACAATATAACAACCAACAGACACATTCACTGCCTACAAGGAGCTCACAATCTAGGGGGGGAGATAGATATTAATATACATAAATAAATAACAGATATATACAGATATGTACATATGTGCTGTGGGGATGGGAGTGAGGATGAATGAAGGGAGCAAAGCAGAGTGACACAGAAGGGATTGGGAGACAGGAAGGGGAGGCTTCTTGGAGGAGATGTGTCTTCAATAAGGTTTTGAAGTGGGGGAGAGCAATTATCGGTCTGATATGACAAGGGAGGGTGTCCACGCCAGAGGTAGGATATGGGCGAGAGGCGAGATAGATGAGATCGAGGTATAGTGAGAAGGTTAGCATTTCTTCTGGTCAGGGAACATGTCTACCAATTCTGTTATATAGAACTCTTTCAAATGCATAGTACAGGGCTCTGCTCACAATAAGAGCTCAGTAAATGATTGAATAATTACTACTAGTACTATGTACTACTTAGTGTTAGTACTTAGTACTACTTAGTACTACTGTACTAAGCACTTAGTACAGTGCTCTGCACACAGTAAGTGCTCAATAAATACGATTGATTGATAGTACTACTACTACTGTAACTACTATGAGAAACAACACAGTTTAGTGGCTAGAGCACGGGCCTGGGAGCCAGAGGACCTGGGTTTTAATCCTCCACATGTCTGCTGGGTGACCTTTCCTATTTGACAGGTGACCACTCTTCTTACCTTCAAAGCCTAATTAAAATCACACCTCTTCCAAGAGGCTTTCCCGAACTAATCCCTCATTTCCTCTTTTCCCACTCCCTTCTATATTTCCCTTGCACTTGGATTTGTACCTTTAATCTCTTCACCCTCAGACCCATAGCACTAATGTACAGATCCACAATTTATTTAGTTATATTACTGTCTGTCTCCCCGTCTAGACTGTAAGCTCTTTGTGGATAAGGGACATATGTTCAAATTCTAGCTCTGTCTGCCAAGTGTCAGCTGTGTGACTTTGGGCAAGTCACTTCACTTCTCTGTGCCTTAGTTACCTCATCTGTAAAATGGGGATTAAGACTGTGAGCCCCCGGTGGGACAACCTGATCACCTTGTAACCTCCCCAGCGCTTAGAACAGTGCTTTGCACATAGTAAGTGCTTAATAAATGCCATCATTATTATTATTATTATATGTACCAACTCTGTTATATTGGACACTCCCAAGTCCTTAGTACAGTGATGTGAATACAGTCAGCACTCATTAAATATGATTGATTGATTGATTTAGTTCCCAAATCATCTGGTCCATAGGTTATTCGGTACACTTTGAGTTAAATGTGTGGAATTAAAGTTCGCTCATTTTTTGACAGCTATTTGAGTTTCTGTTCCCATTCTTTGAGATTTGTCATAAATCAATGTCAAGGAAACTGTGACAATTTTATATCTACTTTTCATTTTGGCCATTTTGTATTTGCATGTCATCTTATATTGGAGTTTTCTTAGAAATTTATGAGTACCTGCAGTGAAGTCTTGTTGGGCCCTTTTCATTCATTCATTCATTTGATCATATTTTATTGAGCGCTTACTGTGTGTAAAGCACTGTACTAAGTGCTTTGGAAAGTACAATACAGCAATAAAGAGAGACAATCCCTGCCCAAAATGGGCTGGGAGGGAGGATGAATGAAGGAGCAAATAATTCCCACCTTGTAGAATGTCAAAAGTCTTTAAACTATCACTTAAAAATGTACTACCTGAGAACAACTCAAGACCCCAAATTTGGAATTAATGAAAAACTTCTGAATGTAACAATCTGGATTTTACACCATGCCTGCCATAACCAGAATACCAATTTATCACTATTCATTCTCTGCTCACTACTTCAGGGACAGGGGTACAAAGACTTCTGTCAGTGTTTTCACCCTATCTCCATCTAGTTCCCTTCCAAAGTTTGAGCTGATAACTGTTAAAGCCCTTTCCCTCTCTGGGGAGAATGGTCCTGGATCTGTCTAACATGGTATCTTCATCATTCTTTGCATGATACTCTTCCAACCATTAACTCAGCACCTCTTCTTCCCTGACTATCACAAATCTCATATTCATCAGCAATCCAACCACAATCTGTGAGATTCCACTTGCTAAACTCCAACCTCTTTCTCAAAGCTTTGTCTTCAAAATTTGTAAGAATATAAACTCCTCCAGGACCAGGTTATGGTTTGTGTACTAATCTGAATGTCAGAAAGGGGAGCAGGAAAAGAAGGAGAAGGAGGAGGAGGAGGAGGAAGGGGAGGAGGAAAGGAAGGAGAAGGATGGTGAATGAAGGGGAGGGGGAGAAGGGAGGAGAAGGCGAAGAGGTGGAGGATCGGGAATGGAGGGGAGGAGGGGGAGGAGGAAAGGGAGAGGAGGCGAGGGAAGTAAAGAAGAAAGAAGGAGGAGGAGAAAAAGGAGGAGGAGGACGGAGAAGAAAAGAAAGAGAAGAGGGAGGAGGGGGGAGGAGGGGGGAGGGGAAATGGGAAGGGAGAGGAAGATGAAGAGGAGAAAAGGAAGAAGATGGAGGAGGAAGGGAGGAGGAAGAAAGGGGAAGGAAGAGGAGGAGGAGGGGAAAGAGTAGGAAGAGGAGAAGGGTAAAGGAGGATGAGGTGGAGGAGAGGAGGAAGAGGAGGAGAAAGGATAAAGGGAAAGAGGAGGGGCAGGAGGAAAGGAGGGAGGGAGATGAAGTGAAAAAAACAGGAGAAGGAGGAGGAGGGGGAGGAAGAGGAGGAGAAGGAGAAGTGGCAAGAGGAGGAAGAGTGAAGGGTAGAACAGGGAAATTTCTGGACTGAAAGGACCTCTAGTACAATGCTGAAACCTGGTGATCCCGGCAGGAAGCTCAAAGGCTCCAGTGCCAGGCCAGCATTCCATCCAGCAGGCAGAGGAAAAGTGAGAATTCTGCCTTTTACTTTGTACCTTTGACCCTTTTCCTTCTCCAAGAACAGCTACCTGCCCTATCCAAAAAACTAAGAAAGTGATGCCATTAGTACCCCTCACTCCTATAGTAGTAATAATAATAATGGCATTTGCTAAGTGCTTACTATGTGCACTGTTCTAAGTGCAGGGGAGGATATAAGGTGATCAGGTTGTCCCACGTGGGGCTCACAGTCTTCATCTCCACTTTACAGATGAGGTAACTGAGGCACAGAGAAGCTAAGTGACTTGCCCAAGGTCACACAGCTGACAATTGGTGGAGCTGGGATTTGAACCCATAACCTCTGACTCCCAAGCCCATGCTCTTTCCATTGAGCCACGCTGCTTCCCTGTGGAATTGAAGCCTGTAACGAATGGAGGAAAAAAAAAATCTGTTCTCGCAGAGCAAATGAAAAACTGACTGTTTTCCTTATGGAGCTGCACTTTTCCAAAGTTGGATGTTCTATGTATGTTGGATTGTGAGCACCTAGACTTTCCCTCTAGACTTTCCTTCTAGACTGTAAGCTCACTGTAGGCAGGGAGGTTGTCTACAATCTCCTTTATATTGTACTCTCCTTGCACTTAGTACAGTGCCAGTGCTCTGCACACATTAAGCACCCAACAATTACGATTGACAATGATGACTGAGGCAGGTTTAGATGTATTTCTCCAATGCTGAGTCTTATTACTTTATAATGTGCCCCACAAATACTTGGCACAAGGATGATGAATGGGGTGTCTTTTTATGGTATTTGTTAGGTACTTACTTTGTGCCAGGCACTGTACTACATGCTGGAATAGATACAAGCTAATCAGGTTGCATGTAGTCCATGTCCCACATGGGGCTCACAGTTGCAATCCCCATTTTACAGATGAGGTATCCAAGGCACAGAAAAAGTGAATTGTCCAAGGTTATACAGAGGACAAGTGACGGAGACAGGATTAGA
Source organism: Tachyglossus aculeatus (assembly GCF_015852505.1). Classification (NCBI taxonomy): domain Eukaryota; kingdom Metazoa; phylum Chordata; class Mammalia; order Monotremata; family Tachyglossidae; genus Tachyglossus; species Tachyglossus aculeatus. Next base: position 26,831,820 of record NC_052079.1, on the reverse strand, counting down.
ACCCAGGTTCTTCTGACTCCCAGAACCGTGGTCTATCCACTAGGCCATGCGGTGATGTCAATGTTGCTTCTTCCACTGGACAGGCTTCCAAAAACCAAGAGAGATTAAGGACAGAAATTACAGTGCCGTAACATTTCAAAGCAAGCCTCAGTTTATGGGTGACTTACTGACTGAACAGATCTGATTTAACTAAAGAGTAACTTTAACAGTGGGTACCCAGGTAAAGTTCTTGAAAATATACGAGGAAGATGAACTGCAAAGGTATTTTACATGTAAATTTCACTCAACTTGGGGGGCTGCTATTGCATGAAATACATCTAGCCATTCTGTTTATGAATTATGTAGTCTGCCTGACTCTCTGCCCTTGTAGATTTAAATGGAGTTACATGGATTTACTTGGATAGGCGTGCTGGCATTTGATTTGCAGGTGTGGTCAGAGGGGGAGTAGAAGCGTAGTAGTGCAATGTTCTTTCTGGGTTCCTCATGATTGATAATCGCTGGCCCTCCCTATATCTTGGTTTAAAAAATGCATTTCTCTATTCTTCCCCATTGATCACTTTGAACCACGTCTGAGGAGGCAGAAAATTTCTTTACTCCATGGCTATGCTGTTTCTACTTATACACAAAGGCAGACCCACCAGTAAGAATTAAAAAAAGAGACCTTCTCATAATTGTAGATAAATCATTCAAGAAGCGAAATGGTAGTAAGGTAGGATTTTCAGAGCCTTTAAAACAAAAGGATTTTATGCTAATTACATTACTGTAGTTTTCCAAAATAATATTACAATCCTTAATCCACAGACAGCTCATTTAAAGAAAAAAAAACCTGGAAGACTTTTTTATTATTGTTGAAGTCAAACATTTATGAGAATATTAATAGAACTAAAATAGCCTCATGGAGACATTTTAGGAAAGAAGAAAATGACATAAAAATTGCCATAATCATGTGTACATTTCAATCCTTGGAATTTTGAATATTAAAAGCAGTTTTATAAGAATTACATGTTGGTAATGAATTTCTTTTTCCACATAATGGGATTACTTACTGGTATTTATTAAAGTAAGCTCCATTTAGGGAAGAGAAGAACGGATTACAAATCAAAAGAAACAGCACAATTATACTATTGTATATAGCCTGTCTTTTCCATTTCAGTCTGCAGTGCATAGTTGTTGCAAGAATTGCCTCTCATTTTCTCTCTATGCAGCTGCAAAAAGTGATAAAGAGTCACATCTTTCCCCCTTTCCTTTTATTAACTCACTTCTTGCTCTGTAGCAGGCATTTTACCCAACTGTACAGTCTGAACTGCAAATTTAATCTGATGAGACCTGCCAGAGAATTTACTCTGGAGAGAATGCATTATTCAAGAGAAAATATTTCATCTGCTTTTGTGCAGTTTCAACTCAAAAGGCAACTTATTGCTTTCGGAACTGTCGTCGTATCAACATTATAGTCAAGAACTTTCAACAAGGACATTTGCATTGGCTGTAATCACTGGGCACATTTACCTAGACATTGGAAGCATGGCTGAAGTTGTTCTCATTTCTCACCTCAGATAATTGATTAAGAAATGACAACAAGCCTAAGTTATTATTTTATTATTTAGTTTAAAAGGAAAGAAAAAAGGATCTCTATTTTACTTGTACATATTTATTATTCTATTTCTTTTCTTAATGATGTGTATATAGCTATAATTCTATTTGTTCTGACGATTTTGACACCTGTCTACATGTATTGTTTTCATTCATTCAATCATATTTATTGAGTGCTTAATGTGTGCAGAGCACTGTACGAAGCGTTTGGGAAGTATAAGTTGTCAACATATAGAGACAGTCCCTACCCAACAATGGGCTCACAGTCTAGAAGGGGGAGAAAAGCAAAACAAGTAGACAGGTGTCAGGACCATCAGAATAAATAGAACTATAGCTATATACACATCATTAATAAAATAAATAGAATAGTAAATATGTACAAGTAAAACAAATAGAGCAATAAATCTGTACAAACATATATACAGGTGCTGTGGGGAGGTTAAGGGAGGATGGGAAGGAGGAGAGGAAAAAGGGGGCTCAGTCTGGGAAGGCCTCTTGGAGGAGGTGAGCTCTCAGTAGGGCATTGAAGGGAGGAAGAGAACTAGCTTGGCCAATGTGTGGAGGGAGGGCATTCCAGGCCGGGGGAGGACGTGGGCTGGGGGTCGAAAGCGGGACAGGCGAGAACAAGGTACAGTGAGGAGGTTAGCGGCAGTGGAGCGGACGGTTCAGGGTGGGCTGTAGAAGGAGAGAAGGGAGGTGAGGCAGGAGGGGGGGCGAGGTGATGGAGAGCCTTGAAGCCGAGAGGGAGGAGTTTTTGCTTGATGTGTAGGTTGTCAGGCAGCTGCTGGAGATTTTTGAGGAGGGGAGTAACATGCCCACAGTGTTTCTGCACAAAGATGATCCAGGCAGCAGCATGAAGTGAAGTGGGGAGAGACAGGAGGATGGGAGATCAAAGAGGAGGCTGATGCAATAATCCAGTCGGGATAGGATGAGAGATTGAACCAGCAAGGTAGCGGTTTGGATAGAGAGGAAAAGGCGGATCTTGGCGATGTTGTGGAGATGAAACCGGCAGGTTTTGGTGACAGATCGGATGTGAGGGGTGAATGAGAGAGCGGAGTCGAGGATGACACCAAGTTTGCGGGCTTGTGAGATGGGAAGGATGGTAGTGCCATCTACAGTGATGGGAAAGTCAGGGAGAGGGCAGGGTTTGGGAGGGAAGATAAGGAGTTCAGTCTTGGACATATTGAGTTTTAGATAGTGGACAGACATCCAGATGGAGGTGTCCTGAAGGCAGGAGGAGATATGAGCCTAAAGGGAGGGAGAGAGAGCAGGGGCAGAGATGTTGATTTAGGTGTCATCAGCATAGAGATAGTTGAAGCCGTGGGAGTGAATGAGTTCACCAAGAGAGTGTGTAGATAGAGAACAGAAGGGGACCAAGAACTGACCCTTGAGGAACCCCTACAGTAAGGGGATGGGAGGGGGCGGAGAAGCCCGGTCTGTCTTCCCCTTCTAGACTGTGAGCCCATTGTTGGGTAGGGACCGTCTCTATATGTTGCTGACTTGTACTTCCCAAGTGCCTAGTACAGTGCTCTGCACACAGTAAGCGCTCAATAAATGCAATTGAATGGTAAAAGCAATGCTCTACAGGCTAAGGCATGATCACTGACTACTGAATTGTTTCTAAAATCTTCTTGTTATAAAGAATGGCAGTTTACTTCATTTTCAAGTAAAGATTTAGTTCCTTGTTTTCCATAACCAGCCACTAAAAGCCCTTTTACTAGGGAACTTATGCCATTCAAAAATTCATTTTTTGCCATCTCCATATTCTGATAACAAAAATCAGGGTCTCAGTTGATTAGTCCAGTGAGAGAACATTCCATCTCTAACTCTCCTGCAGATATATTTGTCCTTTTCCTAGAACCTCCTACTAATCAATTAATAGTATTTATTGATGACTTACTGTGTGCAGAGCACTGCACTAAGCACATGAGGAAATGCAATACACTTGGTATACAATCTCTGCCTTCAAAGAGCTTACTCTCATCAATTTAATTTCATTTCTTGTACTATAAAGCATAGTATAACTGACTTGAATTACAATAAAAGTAGAAGCAGTTCAGACATGGATAAAAATGTTATTTATCTTAGAGACAACCTATGTAATTCACTGCTGGAAAGAATCATTTAGCTTAACATTTAGTGGAATTTAAGACAATTTACCCATTTAGTAGAGGTGAACAAGCACAGTAGAGCTAGGAACTAAGGACCAAGCACTTAGTACAATGCTCTGCACACAGTAAGCGCTCAATAAATACAATTGAATGAAGATGACAAGAAACAACTGATTATCTTCCATAAGTAAGGTACTGTAGCAACTTTTTCTTCCAGTTTTCATTTCATAAAAATAACTTCTGTAGCCCAACACTTCCCCCTAAGGGAATGGAAAGGCAGAAGGAGAAAGAGGGTAATAGGCTCCACATGATTTCACAGAGGAAAGCATATAAAATCACTGACAATCATAATATTTGTGGAATTTGTAAAGCACTTACTATGTGCCAGCACTCTACTAAGTGCTGGGATAGATATAAGAAAATCAGATCAGACTCAGTGTCTGCCCAACATGGGACTCTAAGTCTAAGGGAGAGGGAGAACAGGTATTGAATCCACCATTTTACAGATGAGAAAACTGAGGCAGAGAGAAGTGAAGTGACTTGCCCAGGTCTGCTGACTCCTATGTCCGTGTTCTTTCCTCTAGATCCCCCTGTCAGAGGAGAGGAAGGAGGGGAGTAGAGATGAATGGAGTGGGTAGAGAGAGGGAAGAAAAATAGGGATGTAAATAATAAGATGGATGGATTCAAAGGGATAATTGATTATTCTTTTCCCTTTCAGCCCAGGAGCTTGTGTTATCTGGGGGCTCACTTAACTCAATGTCCATGAGGGAACCTTAATGCAGCCTTCCTTCTCCCACCCTCTCTTCCTTGATGTGTTTACCTCCAGGGTCTGAAAGAGCCTGGAGAAGCCTGCAGATTCTTCTTGGGGGAAGCAGGAGAAGCTACTGAAGGCCCTCTTCCAAAAGAGGCTGCTAATCACCCCTCCCCACCCAGCCTTTGATGAAAAGCAGCTACTTTGCTTGGCAAGGATGATTTATTTCTTGTTTAACAAGTGCTTGCTTGTTGTTCTTCTGCTTTGGTGATTTTTACAGTTTTTATTTGTCACTCAGAACACCTCCAGCTGAGACCCACAGAACTGCAGCTCTGGCAGGCTGTGGGGAATATTCACTCTGGATTGAAGGGTTCTCCTCTAGTGAGAAAGAGCCTGACCTAGTGGATAGAGCCCAGGGCTGGGAGGCAGAAGGATGAGGGTTCAAATCCTGGCTCCTCCACTTGTCTGCTCTGTGACCTTGGTCAAGTCACTTAACTTCTCTGTGACTCAGTTATCTCATCTGTAAAATGGGGACTAAGACTGTGAACTTCGTGTGCAACATGGACTCTGACCAACCTGATTAGCTTCTATCTACCCCAGCGCTTAGTACTGTGCTTGCACATAATGTGCACTTAGACACAATAAAAAAAATTAAAAAGATAGTTCCCTGGCAGGAATTTTTTATGCTCTAACACAATGTTAACATAGTTATCTAGCCAATAGCCAGGAAGAATACTGAAGTGGGTCAAGTTTTGTTAATCCAACAATAATAAGAGTATTTAGTGGGTTTCTTTTCACTGAAGAGCTCAGTGTGTTTTTGACAGATGCTCTTCAAACATCCTTTAGTGGCACTGTTCAAGACACAGTTCAGGGTTGGACAAACCTTATTCTGACCCAATGCACACTTGCTCATGTTCTTGTGTATCATATTATTTAGCCTCACACAATCTTCTCAAGTAAATGACATTCATTAAAATCTACAAGGAGAAGCATTTTAAACTTGCGCATACATGCTTGTGTATATTTTTCGAGCCTCATGTGGTACAAAGATCATTAATGTCATCATCAGTCACACAGTGATTCATTTGACCTATAATAAATCCACTAGAAAATTCATTCCAGTTGTATTCATCTATTACAAATGCAAACCAAGAACAGGTGTAATTCATTTTAACGTTCCCTCGATCAATCTTTTTGTTAATGTCAGACTCCCCTATTTTAGTGTTGTTATTTTATGGGACTACAGATACCAATCTTTGTCCATTATCTCATTTCTCTAGGGCCTGGAGGAACCACAATAGTTGTCATATAGGACGATCAGGACATTTGTTCAGTACATTTTATGGAGTTCGTGAGAACATTTCTGTAAACAGGTGTGTTTGTTTTTGTGAACTGAGCTAGCATTTGCAATGAAGAGCTGGTGGGAATCATGGATCACTAAACATTTTGCTGGGTGATTGAATATTTGAATCCTACGTCCTTCACTTATGTGCTGATATTTTTCTCCAGTTCTTTCCACCAGTTCTCCATCTCTGCATCCCCTTAATTTTCCTCCTTTATTAATAGCACTCCAACAACTCTTTTCAGGTCACTCCCAAATCTCTCCCTCCACATTCCTTTCATTCTTATATTTCCTAACCCTGCACTCCCCTCCTCCTTAATGTTTCCCCACTTCCATGATCATGCCAATTTCTCAATCATATTAATGTATTTGCACTAATGCATTTATTCATATGTTACTTGTGCATATCAATCAATCAAATAATGGTATTTTCTGAGCACTTACTTTGCTCAGAGCACTACACGAAGCACTTGGGAGCGTACAATGCCACAGAGTTGTACCAAGATGTTAGCCTACCCAGCATTAGCAGGGTAGGCTTCTTGTTTCTCTTATTGTTGGGAAACCCTGGGTCACTCTGTGCTGAGACATCACTGAGTCAGGAAGTTAGTTTCTGCCTTTGGTGATTTGCTATCATCAAATAATTAGACCAGGAGTTTCTAGAAAAAAAAAAGGCTAATGCAACTAATGATTCCACATGCTGATTTAGTACAATATTTTTGGGGGTAGGGGCAGTCCTTAGACCTTACATGAATCCTGGCAAACCATCTTCAGGGAGATGGAGCCAGCCTTTTTCAGTGTTCTCCAGGTTTGAGTGACTGGCAAACCATTTTCAGTGAGATGGAGCCCCATTCATCCCAGTGTTCTCCAGGTTTAGGTACTTGACTTCAACCTGCCTGTTCCTTTAGGGGTCAGGGCTTGGCTTCCACCATTAATAGCCCACTCAGATTTTTCTTTTTCTATGGTATTAGTTAAGCACTTAGTATGTGCCAGGAACTGTAATAAGTGCTGTGCTAGATACAAGCTAAGCAGGTTGGACACAGTCCATGGCCCACATGGGACTCACAGTTATTAATCCCCATTTAACAGATGAGGTAATTGAGGCACAGAGAAGTGAAGTGACTTTTCCAAGGTCACACAGCAGACATGTGGTGGAGCCAGAATTAGAACCCAGGTCCTTCTGATTCCCTGGCCCCTGCTCTAGCCACTAAGCCATGCCCCTTGCACCCTGCATATTCCAGAGCCCCAGCAGGGCAGGGGTAGCAATCTGGCTCATTGACAACTCCAATTCTAGTGCCTGGTTCAGTTGAAAACCAGTCTCATGATAACTGTGAAGATGTCCAAACATCCATTTTTAAGATTTTTTTGATGGTTTCTTTGTAAGTAGTTCAGTGGGTTCAGCCTGAAAGTACTAATGCCAGAGAAAAATATAAAGAAAAAAGGCATTCTCGTTCCCCTTAAATTTCCCCAAAATAGGTGCTTTAAGGAATTTCTGACAAATTATAATGAAGACTATACTTTGATACTTTTTTTGACCTTTCAAATGCTTTTGCAATTGGCTAATAGGACATAGTGCCTCTTTGGAGCAGTCTCGATTTATCCTGTTGAGATCCCACTGCAGACTATTATCTTTGTTTGTTTATACATTAACAATGAAGGTCTATCATTAATATACAAACTTAATTAAAAGTAGAAATTCAGCACAGACAAATTTTCCAACCATCTCCCAAGAGAAAATCCCAGCCCCTAAAAATATTTATTAATCAGTTTATTAGTGCATAAGGAATCCTGTAACTCCCTCTTTCCACATCCATCTCCAACTAATGAGGCCTTTATTAACTGGGGGAGATAGGGGAGGGTGTTTTGGAAGATGGGTTTATTGTGGGGTTGCCTCCCTTTAAACAAGATCTCTGAGTAAATGGGATTGTGTTCCCACAAACGAATAATAAACTCTTAATTTCAAAAAACAAGTCTGGCTTCTGACTATTGATATTTACAACAGAAATTCCCAAGCAGGATTAAGGTATGAATAGAGCAGGTTATTGCAGATGCCACATTAAAAGAAAATCAGATTGTCCAATAGATCTGATTTGGTAGCTGAGGATAAAGGAGGAACCAAGGCAATGGGGTAAGTATATCATTGCTTATTTTCAAGTGCCAATCCCACTTTAAGGCCCATAAAAGAGTTTTACTTTTAAGTCACTCCTGTCACTATAATGATGATGATGGTGATGATAATGATGATGATGATACTATAGTGTTTGTAAAGCCCTTACAAGGAGCCAAGGCCTGAACTAAGCTCTGGGGTAATATGAGATAATCAGGTCAAACACAGTCCCCATCCCACATGGAGCTCACAGTCTATTCATTGGGGCAGCTATATCAGCTGTAGCAATTGAGAAGGAGAAACCTCAGTCAGAGTCTGCTAAAGACTGTCCCCAAGGGGATAATGGTTGATCCAAAGGTCCTGTATTTGCCACTGTGGGTGGAGATGCCCCATATGTTGTTCCAACAGCCCATTACTCCTGCCCTGGCTAAGGCAGTATAAATTTCCATTAATTTAAAATTTTTATGGTATTTATTAAGTGCTTACTATGTACCAGTCACTGTACTAAGCTCTGGGGTAGATACAAGCTAATCAGATTGGACACACATGATCATCCTTTCTCTAACATTTCAATCCAATTTCTCATCTAAAAAACAGAGTTCAGATCTTCCTTGCCCTATCTAATGTGAAGTTTAAAACATACAAGGTTGCTCATTTTTTTATCTCAAAAGATGGCAAACACATGCAAATAATAACTTGACAAATGTCTTCAAGACAGCATATTCAGGCAATCCTATTTCATTTAATAGTATTGATTGAGTGTTTACTGTGTGCAAAGCATTGTACTAAGAACCTGGGCGAGTAAAATATAACAACAGACAGACACATTCCCTGCCCACAGCAAGCTCACGGTCTAGAGGTTATGACATCTTGTTAAAAATTTTGCTTGAGATTTTCTGAAACCTTTCACTGAACATGGCGGTCTGAGCTTATAATATGATATTTCATTGTAAGAAAAAAAGGAGAGATAATTATAAGCAATGGCATGGGGGAAATGCTTAGCCTTTTTTAATTAGTTATTTCATCTCAGTGCTGAATTCGCACATTTTATTAGTCATCTAGTGCAGATAGCATTTATGAGAAAGTACAAGTAAAAGAGTAAATGAGGAGATTATGTCTATTAGCATAATTAAACATATTAATCAAGGCACAGAATCTTTATTGTTCAGTGTTCACATGTTCATTTCATATCAAATTAAGATGAACACTGAAAATTAAGATCCACACCGAAAATTAAGTTCCCACATATTTTTATCAAAATCTCACACTAAATTAATGAAAAGAAGAAAAATATTAGCCCACAAACCTCTAAATATGTCAACAGCCCATTTCTCGAGAAAACCCTCTTGCCATGTTTCCTTATGGTTGGGAGAAGATCGGACATTGTAGCTTGCTTGCATGCATGAAGTCACATGTGATCTTGGAGCATCAGAAAGGCCAAACTGTTAAGCCCCCTAAACTGTTTGCTGCATCCCCAGAATGGAGAAATGGGATCTGGTTTGGTTTATACATCAGCTGACAATTGTTTCCCTAACATATTTATATTGAAGGTGCTCTCTATTCCCGTACATTTGCTTCCTACCACTTTTCAAAAGAAACAGTTAAAACTTCTCAAAATGTCTCCTTGAAATCAATAGTCCATGCTAAATAAATTAGGACTTAAAGCTTTTAAATCCAATTTTTCCTACCATGACAAATGTAATAGGATCAAGTCAGAATAACGGATTACCAAATTTAAACTCTTGTTCTTTTTACCTTACCAAAAATGTGTCTTAAGACTGTTAAAATCTTCTTAAAATATTAAGAAACACTTAATCTAATAATGAAGCCTGTCAGTCAGCCAATCCCTTTTATTTACTGTGTGCAGAGCACTGTACTAAGCACTTTGGAGAGTACAATTTAACAATATAATAGACACATTCCCTGGCCAAAACAAGCTTACAGTCTAGAGGGTAAGACAGACATGGATATAAATAGATGCATTGCAGGTATGTGGGGGTAGGTGTTATGGAGCTGGAATGCGGGGCTAAATAAAGGGAGCAAATCATGGTGATACAGAAGGGAGAGGAAGAAAAGGAAAAGCGGGTTTAGTCAGGGAAGGCCTCTTAGAGGAGGTGTGCCTTCAATGGAATAGGGGGAGAGTAATTGTATGTCAGATTAGACCAGGGAAATAATTCCAGGCCAGAGGCAGAATGTGGGCGGGAGGTCCGAGGCAAGATGAATGAGATGGAGGTACAGTGAGAAGGTTAGCGTTAGAGGAGTGAGGTGTGTGGGCTAGGTTGTAGTAGGAGAGTAGCGAGGTGAGGAAAGTGAGAGCAAGGTGATTGAGTGCTTTAAAGCCAATGGTGAGGAGTTTCTATTTGATACAGAGGTGGATGGGCCACCACTGGAGGCTTTTCAGTGGAGAAATATATCCTCACTTTCATGCTGAACTGTCATTTTCAAAATGAGAGATGATAGTCATAAAGTCATTCTCGTTCTTTCTCTCTTCCCAGTGAAATATTAACTGTTTATTCAGAAATTGGTTGTGTCCAAAAGAGGCCTCAAAACCTTCTCACTAATATTTTCCTAAATTTCCAAAAGGAGTTTTCTCAAGTATACTTAAGGGCAATTGTGAAAACAGGAATTGAATATAGTGCAATTTACACTATTTACTTAAGTGCTATTTTGTATATCCACATTCTCACACAAGAACCCACGAGCTTATTTATATTATAAATATATATTATTAATATCATTTATAATTTATACCAGGATCCCCCCTATAACACTTTCCCATAACACCAATTAAATGAGGACATTTCTTAGAATGATCTTTCTCTTAGGGAAATTGTCCTGTTTACCAGTGCATTCAGCGTTTACCTTGGCTCAAACCTCTCTCCTTTCACATTCTGTCTTTTAAGGCAGTACCTCAACCCCATTCCTGCTTCGGACCCCATAATAATAATAATAATGATGGCATTTGTTAAGTGCTCACTATGTGAAAAGCACTGTTCTAAGCACTGGGGAGGATGCAAGGTGATCAGGTTGTCCCATGTAGGGCTCATGGTCATTGCCATTTTACAGATGAGGTAACTGAGGCACAGGGAAGTTAAGTGACTTGCCCAAAGTCACAAAGCTGACAAGCGGCGGAGCCAGAATTTGAACCCACGACCTCTGGCTCCCAAGCCCATTCCCTTTCCACTAAGCCACACTGCTTCCCTTCCCTCTCATCTTATGAAAACCCTCGCCCCTTCCCTCCTCCCCTCCTTAACTTCAACCACTCAGTCTCCACTGGTTCCTTCCTCTCTACATTCAAACATGCCCATGTCTCCCCCATCCTAAAAAAACCCTCTCTTGACCCCACTGCCCCTTCTAGTTATAGCCCTATCTCCCTCCAATCCTTCCTTTCCAAACTCCTAGAACAAGTCATGTACACTCGCTGCCTTGAGTTCCTCAAGGCCAACTCTCTCCTTGACCCTCTCCAATCTGGCTTCCATCCCCTACACTCCACCAAAACTGCCCTCTCAAAGGTCATCAATGCCCTCCTTCTTGCCAAATCCAATGGCTCCTACTCTATCCTAATCCTCCTCGTCCTCTCAGCTGCCTTTGACTTGGTGGAACACCCCCTTCTCCTCAACACACCATCCAACATTGGCTTCACAGACTTCATCCTCTCCTGGTTCTCCTCTTATCTCTCTGGCCATCGGCTGTTTATTCTCAGTCTCCTTTGTGGGCTCCTCCCCCCCCCCCCCCCATCCGCTTAGTTTAGGGGTTCCTCAAGGGTTAGATCTTGGTCCCCTTCTGTTCTCTGTCTACACCCACTCCCTTGGTGAACTCATTCACTCCCACGGCTTCAACTATCATCTCTAGGCTGATGACACCCAAATCTACATCTCTGTCCCTGATCTCTCTTCCTCCCTCCAGGCTCATATCTCCTACTGCCTTCAGGACATCTCCATCTGGATGTCTGCCCGTCATCTAAAACTCAATACGTCCAAGACTGAACTCCTTATCTTCCCTCCCAAACCCTGCCCTCTCACTGACTTTCCCGTCACTGTAGATAGCACTACTATCCTTCCCGTCTCAAAAGCCCGGAATCTTGGTATCATCCTCGACTCCGCTCTCTCATTCACCCCACACATCCAATCAGTCACCAAAACCTGCCAGTCTGACCTCCACATCGCCAAGATCCACCCAAACTGCTACCTTGCTGGTTCAATCTCTCATCCTAACCCAACTGGATTACTGCATCAGCCTTCTCTCTCTGATCTCCCATCCTCCTGTCTCTCCCTGCTTCACTCTGCTGCCCAGATTATCTCTGTACAAAAATGCTCTGGGCATGTCACTCCCCACCTCAAAAATCTCCAGTGGTTGCCTGTCAACCTACGAATCAAGCAAAAACTCCTCACTCTCGACTTCAAGGCTCTCCATCACCTCTCCCCCTCCTACCTTACCTCCCTTCTCTCCTTCTACAGCCCAGCCCACACCCTCCACTCCTTTGCCACTAACCTCTTCACTGTTCCTTGTTCTTGCCTGTCCCACCATCGACCCCTGGCCCACATCCTTCCCCTGGTCTGGAATGCCCTCCCTCCACACATCTGCCAAACTAGCTCTCTTCCTCCCTTCAAAGCCCTACTGAGAGCTTACCTCCTCCAGGAGGCCTTCCCAGACTGAGCCCCCTTTTTCTTCTCCTCCTCCCCATCCCCCCACCCTACCTCCTTCCCCTCCCCACAGCACTTGTATATATTTGTACAGATTTATTACTCTATTTATTTTACTTGTACAGTTAAGTGAATTTCATTGATAAGCAGATACATTTTTATTTTTTAAAAGAGAACTGCATAAGGATTTGTGTTAGAGAGCCAACTAACAGTGTTTTGGTTTTTCTTTAAAAAAATTAGTGTATTCTTGGGACATTAGAATGTCAGACACTTTGCCATTGGAAGCAGGGTGTTTTAAAATTCTTTCTAACAGGACTGGAAGGAGGATTATTAGGAAGGAAGGAAAGGCTACAAATCCCATTATGCCAAGGGGTGGATTTCCCCTACACTCCTTTGAGGCTGTAGGGGCATCCTCTGCTAATACTGCCAAATCTGAAATCACATCTCTTCCAGGAGGCCTTAACTGATTAATTTCATATCTCCACATCTTACCTCCTCTACTACCACTTCAGCACTCTTTTTTTAAAGTGGTATCTGTTAAGCCAGGCACTGTATTAAGCACTAGGGTAAATAAAAGATAATCAGGTTGGATACAGTCCAACATAGGGCTCACAGCCTTAACCTACTTTTTACAGATGAGGTAACTGAAGCACAGAGAAGTTGAGTGCCTTGCCCGAAGTCACAAAGCAGACTAGTGATGGAGCCAGGATTAGAACCAAGGTCCACATCACCTAACCACTTGCATACAACATGAACATTACGATCTTTTCTTTGAAACTATTCATCTTACCAGATATTTATTTCATAAATGAATAACATTTCTAGCGGCAGCATTTCTAAATGAGTAGCTAATCCTTCCTCCAAAAAAAATAATTAGGAGAAAAATGTTTGTAAAGTTACACCATTTTCATGATGATTCTCCTAAGCAGTAGGCAATTATTCCCCCAACTCATTTTCCCCACCATTTGGTACTGTATCTGTGCAGCGTAAACCCTTTGGCACAGTGCTCTGGACAGGTTGCACTTGATCTAGTGGATGGATTCTGGTCCTGGGAGTCAGTAGGTCCTGGGTTCTAACCCCAGCTCCTCCACTTGTCTACTGTGTGACCTTGGACAAGTCACTTCACTTCTCTGGGCCTTAGTTACTTCCTCTGTAAAACAGGGATTGAGACTGCAAGCCCCAAGTTAGGTATGGATTGTGTCCAGCCTGATTATCTATTATCTACTCAAGCATTGAGTACAGTGCCTGGCTAGTAGGAAGCCCTTAACAAATTTTGTTGGTTAAGAGCTAGTAAGAAAATCAGTAGTGATGGTGTGAGGGTCAAAGAAGAAAGAGGAATGGGAAAGCAGTGTTTTCTCCCTGGATGGGGCAGTTTAGAATTGTTCCATCTCTGTGATGTCTCTTGCTTCCTAAAGGGAAGTATACTAGTGCAGTGGAATGATCCAACATTCTGATAATGATGATAAAAATAACAACAATTTTTATTAAGCAGTTACTGGGTGTCATGCAGTGTTCTAAACAATGGGGTAGATATAAAATAATCAGATTGGAAACATTCCCTGTCCCACATGAGGCTAACAGTCTAAGTACTAATCAAACAATGGCATTTTTTTGAGCACTTACTGTGAGCAGAGCAGTATACCAGGTGCTTTGGAGAATACAACAGATTTGGTAGACTCATTCCCTGCCCACAAACAAGAATCTTACAGTCTAGATGGGGAGACAGACATTAAAGTAAATTAAGAATGTGTACATAAGTGCTGTGGAGCAGAGGGTGAGTGACTATCAAATGCCTATTGGATAGTGATCCAAGTCCATAGTTTACACACAAGGAAGCAGGATTATGGGAAATTGGGGCTTAATTGGGGAAGGCTTCTTGAAGGAGATGTGATTTTAATAAAGCTTTGAAGGTGGGGAGAGTGATGGTCTGTTGTATATGAAGGGGGAGGGAGTTTCAGTTCAGAGGCAGGAGGTAGGCATGGTGGGTCAGCAGTGAGATAGACAAGATCAAGATATGATAAGTAGGTTGGCATAAGGAGAGTGAAATGTGCAGGCTGGGTTGTAGTAGAAAATCAGAGAACGGGCAAGTTAATAGAGAGCTTTAAAATTGATGGTCAGGAGTTTGTTTGAACTCCTTGTCTTCCCTCCCAAACCCTGCCCTCTCCCTGACTTTCCCATCTCTGTTGACGGCACTACCATCCTTCCCATCTCACAAGCCCGCAAACTTGGTGTCATCCTCGACTCTGCTCTCTCATTCACCCCTCACATCCAAGCCGTCACCAAAACCTGCCGGTCTCAGCTCTGCAACATTGCCAAGATCCGCCCTTTCCACTCCATCCAAACCGCTATCCTGCTCATTCAAGCTCTCATCCTGTCCCGTTTGGACTACTGTATCAGCCTTCTCTCTGATCTCCCATCCTCATGTCCCTCTCCACTTCAATCCATACTTCATGCTGCTGCCTGGATTGTCTTTGTCCAGAAACGCTCTGGGCATATTACTCCCCTCCTCAAAAATCTCCAGTGGCTACCAATCAATCTGCGCATCAGGCAGAAACTCCTCACCCTCGGCTTCAAGGCTCTCCATCACCTCACCCCCTCCTACCTCACCTCCCTTCTCTCCTTCTATAGCCCACCCCATACCCTCCGCTCCTCTGCCGCTAATCTCCTCACCGTGCCTCGTTCTCGCCTGTCCCGCCTTCGACCCCCGGCCCACATCATCGCCGGGCCTGGAATGCCCTCCCTGTGCCCATCTGCCAAGCTAGCTCTCTTCCTCCCTTCAAGGCCCTACTAAGAGCTCACCTCCTCCAGGAGGCCTTCCCAGACTGAGCCCCTTCCTTCCTCTCCCCCTCATCCCCCTCTCCATCCCCCCATCTTACCTCCTTCCCTTCCCCACAGCATCTGTATATATGTATATGTGTGTACATATTTATTACTCTATTTATTTTACTTGTACATATCTATTCTATTTATTTTATTTTGTTAGTATGTTTGGTTTTGTTCTCTGTCTCCCCCTTTTAGACTGTGAGCCCACTGTTGGGTAGGGACTGTCTCTATATGTTGCCAACTTGTACTTCCCAAGCACTTAATACAGTGCTCTGCACACAGTAAGTGCTCAATAAATATGATTGATTGTTTGCTGTGGAGATGGATGGGCAACCACTGGAGAATTATGAAGGGTGGGGAGGTGTGCACTGAATTTTTCTTGGAAAATGATGCTGGGGAGCAGAGTGAATTTGGGGAGGAATTCAGGGAGGAAGTAGGGAGGATAGTGAAGTGACTGATGCAGTAGTCAAGGCAAGATATCATAAGCACATTGATCAGCATAGTAGCAGTTTGGATGGGAGGAAGGTGAGGATTCTAGAGATGCTGTGAAGGTGGAACCAATGGGATTTGGTGACAGATCGAATATGTGGATTAAGAGATACGAGTTAAGGATAATGCCAAGATTATTTGTGAGACAGGAAGAATGGTGGTGTCATCTACAGTGATGGTAAAACATGGGGAGGACAGGTTTGGGGTGGGAAGATGAGGAGGTCTGCTTTGGGCATGTTGAGTTTGAGGTGTCAACGGGACATTAGAGAGGCAGTGTGGCTCAGTGGAAAGAGCACAGGCTTCAGATTCAGAGGTCATGGGTTCAAATCCCATCTCCGTCAATTGTCAGCTGTGTGACTTTGGGCAAGTCACTTAACTTCTCTGGGCCTCAGTTCCTTCATCTGTAAAATGGGGATTAATGTGAGCCCCCCGTGGGACAACCTGATCACTTTGTAACCTCCCCAGTGCTTAGAACAGTGCTTGGCACATAGTAAGCACTTAATAAATGCCATTATTATTATTATTATTATTATTATTATTATTATTATCATCCAAGTAGAGATGTCCTTGAGACAAGAGGAAATGTGAAACTGCAGAGAAGGAGAGAGGTCAGGGTTGGAAAGGAACCAGTCCCGAAGAGCAGGTAGTTGAAGACATGGGAGTTCTCTAAAATGAATATAAATGGGGTGTAGATGAATCGAAAGGGACCAAAAACTGAGCTTTATGGGACCCTCATAATTAGAGGGTAGATTCTGCAAAACAGACTGAGAAGAAGGTGCCAGAGAGATAGGAGGAGAACCAGGAGTGGACTGTTAGATAATGTTTCAGGAAGAAGACAGTGAGTCACAGTGTCAAAGGCTACGGAGTGGTTGAGGAGGATTAGAATGGAGTACAGTACATTGGATTTGGCAAGAAGAAGGTCGTTGGTAACCTGGTGGGAGCTATGGAGTTAAGGGAGGGTTTAATAAAAAAAAACAGGGGATTCATGAGAATGTTTGAAAGCAGTGATAGAGAACCACTGGAAAGCGAACAGCTGAAGACGGTGGTCAGGGAGGGAAGTGGGCAAGTGTAAGAAGGAGGGAGAACAGGAATTGAATCCCCATTTTACAGATAAGGAAGTTGAGGCACAGAGTAGCTATGTGACACAGCAAGTAAGCAGTGGAGCCTGAATTGGAATGCAGGCCCACTGATTTTCAGGTCCATGTTCTTTCTAAGAAGGCACGCTTCTTCAAGCCATTTTTGACCTGCTCCCAAATGTTTCCTATCCTGGCATGATGTATCTTGCTGTGCACAGAGGGAGCAATCTCTAGAACTCTCCCCACTGGAATCCTCCATGAACTTTAAGTGCCCTCTTCCCCACTTACACATTGACTGTCAGGAGTAGAGGAACAAAAGAGGAAGAACCCGATTCAAAAATAATATCGACTGTCTTCATATCACCCCTTCAAGGAAGGGGGCAGGGATCTTTACAATGCTGACCATCATCAGCGAAATGAGACCAGAATTGGGGTCAACTCATCTTTCTCGTTTTCAGGACTCTCGCAGGTTTGTATCAGACTCAGGAGGAGCTCTATCTCCTTACTGAGATGCAATGAATAAAAGCTGCCTAAAACAGAACTTCAGATAGCTTTGGTCTGCTTAAGACAAAGGAACAGGCATTAGTCTGAATCTTTACAAGTGAGAGATAGTTTACATAACAACCTAATGCACTTATCCACACATATCCACTAGTCCCCTTCTAGACTGTGAGCCTGCTGTTGGGTAGGGACCGTCTCTATATTTTGCAAACTTGTACTTCCCAAGCACTTAGTACTGTGCTCTGCACACAGTAAGCGCTCAATAAATACGATTGAATGAATGAATATGCAACCTCTTTTTTTGAGAAGTCAGATTACAAAGGCGGAACAAAGACTTTCTTAAAAACTGTACCCTTTTAGTTTGAGTTCCATTTGAAATTCTCCATCTCCACTTCGGCTTCCTGCACTCCCAGTACACACATAGCCCAAGTCCCTTCTCGCTGGACTCTCAGTAGACTGTATCCCCCTTGATGGCAACTGTATCTCCTACCTGTGGTACTCTCCCAAACACTCAGCACAGTGTAGGTGCATAATAAATCATGATGATTGTTAAACCCTCAGTATCAGTAACAAAAACTTTAATCCAATACCTTCTTTCTAAAGAAATATGTAGGATACAATTTCAACCTTCTAGGAGTTTACAGTTCAATAAAGGAAACACAGAGTAATGGATTAAATATTAACAATACAACTTCACACATGAAAATATACTACATACATTACAAATAAATCCCTGAGCTCTGAGCTGGATAAAGGGATCATCTAATGACAGTAAAGATCAGGGAACATCTACACGTGGGTGTAACTTTTTAGTAGGGCTTTGGAGAGCAGAGATGTGGGTTGGCAAAGGCATAGAAGAAGGGCATTCCAGGCAGGGAGAAAGGAATGAGCAATGGGTTGGATATTAGAAGAGGTGAGGGCAAGTGGAAGAGGAGTTTTGCTTAGGAGTGAAGAATAGGGGTGTAGCTGGAAAAGACAGTTATTATGTTAGAGAGAGGCAGCTGCAGGAGAGCACTAAAGCCAGTGGTCTGGAGTTCTGTGTCGTCAAAGAGCCCAGAATGACCCAGCTCAACTGTGGCAGAAGGTACTCTTACCATCCACAGTCATCATGGTCATGCCATTTTGAAGTGCCCAACAGGATGCCTGTTTAAATATCCATCTCATGAGAATAATTTCACCTGTAAAATACCTCTCAGATGCAGAATTTACTTTCTTTCAGTATCAGTTAAAATGGTGTACTTTTTAATTGAAAATATTCAGATGAAACCTATGACCATCTTTCCACACACACAAATGAACCTGAACCTTCACTTAAGATAACAGTCAGTCTATTCCTTCTTTCCAACAGACATTCTCACTAAAGACAAAGCTGGGCATCTTTAAAATGATTTTCAACCTCTTAGAAATGTGAATGTTTGATTGGGAGCATTTTCTCTGGCTGAAAATAAAGGCAAAGCTACTGTGGGCAATGGCTCTAAAAAATTAAAGTGGGAGTCCATTTCAAAGAATTCTGGACACCTACCGCAAATTGAGTCATTTTTCATATGTGCCTTTATGCTTCTGACACTGATACTGTTTAGAGATGCTGAGCAAGAAGATCTAATATTATTTTCTAAAAGCTCCAAACCCAAAATAGATTTCCTCAATAAAATACCACTGGCATAGTTTTGTCAAGAGTATCCTGACAAAAATTCAATACATTATTAACTCTGACCAAATATCCTGGTCTAACACACAGGGGCCATAAAATAGTGCCCCAGTGCTATCTGAACCTGCAGCTGCTATAATTAGGCTGTGAGTAAAGTACTCATCTCCGGCTTTCCGTTCAAGGTCAAAATTAATTACATGGATGTGACATTTCTACTACCTATTGAGCTTCTATTATTCCAGTGGTCTTTGCTCAAATGAAACTGAAAAGCACTTTACTGGAAAGCAATATGCCAACATGATGGAGGAGTCATAGTACATATAAAAGGCTCAAGATTGTAAACATAAAGCATGCCATTTCCTAGTCTACTGTTTAGAAAAATCAGCTTACGGCAATTTAAACCAGGAGTTTCATCACTCACAGATCAGGGTATAGAAGATGCATTTCCTCATCTCAATCAATATAAAAGTTCCCAAGTTTAGATCCAAATTCTCATTCTTTTTCTATCCCAAAGAGGATTGGTGGTTTAGCTCTGACATGCCATGCTTTCAGCCATTTTGCGACCGCTCTGTAAAAAGACTACTTAGCAATAATGTCACTGTTCCTTTTGCCCCCGTTATTCAGCATTGTACTGCTGTTCTTATACATTTATCTTTGAAGATCTGGAATTAGTTATGCTGGACAAAAACTGTAACCGAAGAATTAATGCATTCAGTCATGATGACTACTCAAAATATTTTATTGAATAAAGTCCATTCTGAGTGAATCACATAAACTATAGCATTTGAAAGAAAGGTTATCATGGGTGATTATCTTTTATCTTCTCGGTAGGTGTATGCAAAGCCTAACTTAGTTCAGAAACAAAGGATCTGGTACAATTGACATAATCACCTCTTCTTACACACAATTAGTACAGTTTAATTTAGTTCAAGACTAAATATCAAATTGAAAGTTGAGATGTATGCAAAGAATCAGACCAGTGTGTGGAGATGGGTAGCTGAAATGGGTATTCAGAAAACACAACTCAAGCTTTTTCTGCCGATCAATGCAATGCTGAGAATTCTGTTTATTCTTTATCAATCATTATGGGGCCTGTGCAATTAATTTGCTTTTAAGGTTTAGGAACAGGAAACGTAACTTTGCCAACCCTCTTACATTCTTGCCCATAAAGATTGCTTCAGTTATGGCCTCTCTAACAAGTGGTCCCAGCCTTCTCCTCACTGAAGAGATGCAGTTCTGCGGCCATGAGCTGCTAAAGCAGGTTTAAAAATGAATCTTAAGAGTCCTATCAGTCCAGAAGGTTTCCTAATCACTTGATTAATGCAATTTCATTCCTTCTCACAGCCACTGCTCGGCAAGTTCTCAGACACAAAGCCAACATGAGAATAAATGTAAAAAATTTTATCATAGGCTAATGAAGAGAGTTAGCTACAGAGGGAATAGTATTACCTGGGTGTGGCAAAAATGAAATTGAGGAAATGCATGGACAATACATTTTAAAAAAGGAACAAGGTAGTTTTCTAATTTTTGAGGTTTAACTCAGATTAATTTTGGGATGGTGCTACATGCTAAATTCAGACATTAAATTAAAAGAAAGGCAGTTTACCCAAGGTCAACATAAAGTTCAATGTACTCATATCCAGGTGTGGTTGGAATGATTAGCCAACCAATTTGCTAGACAAAGCTTTAGATTTCCAAGGAGAAATAAAACACATATCCACAACATTTGGTTGTACGTTTATCTCCCAGCATAGTAATAATTATCACCCAAAACATTCCCTTTCAGATAGTTTCTTGCAGAATGGTTACTGTGCATCAATGAAATAATTATATTTAAAAAAAACAACATCTTACCTTCTTTTGGTCTTCTAACTTGTGACTTACTGGATTCTTCCCATGTCTGTTCATTTCTGAAGGTAAATCCATCACATTCAATAGTTGACCCTCAAAAGCAGAATCTCTTCAGCAAGACAGCAAACTAATCCAAAGTGTAAAGGCTAAAAACACACCCAAACTTGCTGCTTTTCCCATCACACTCCGTCTCCCAACTTCAATGTCTCTAAGGAATGGTGAAAATATCCATCGATTGAACTGGGAAAAAACAATTCGCAATTCAGTCCTGGAACCTTCAGAATCAGCATAATCGTATGTAAAGCTGCTTCTTCAAAAGAAAAACATTCACGCACTCCTTTTGCTCCAAATGTTATCTTTTCCTTTCTTCATGGGTTTCCATTTTAAACCCAATTTATGTCATTTCAACAACGCTGTTGAGAAAAATAAGTATCAAGATTAATTGAAAGTTTTCCCATCCTTTTCTGTTAAATCTGAGAAGAAACATTTCTTAGTGGAAAGATCATGGGCCTAAGAGTCAGAGGACCTGAGTTCTAATTTTAACTCTTCCAATTGCTTGCTGTGTGATCTCGGGCAATTTCCTTAAGTTCTCTGTGCTTCAGTTTCCTCAACTATAAAATAGGGATTCCTGTTCTCCCTCCTATAGAGACTGTGTCTGACCTAATCAACTTGTACTTACCCCAGGGCTTAGAACAATGTTTACCACATTGGAAGTGTTTAACAAGTCCCATAAAAACAAAATAACAGGTTTCTCTTCCTGTTCAACATCAGTGATTTAGAGAAATGCAATACTATTTAGTACATGAAATCATACATTAACAACAATACTCTAAAACAATAATTATTCTGTTCTTCAACATAATTCCCCTGACAGGCATGTTCAGGCTCAGAAAAGCATTGACAGAATGGTCTAGAGGAAAGTACACAGGCCAGAGAGTCAGATCACCTGGGTCCTAATCCCAGCTCTGCCAATTGCTTGCTCTGTGACCTTGGGCAAGCCACTTAACTGCTCGGTGCCTCAGTTTCCTTGACTGTAAAATCCTACTCCCTCTTAGACTGTGAGACCCATGAGGGATACGGACTGTGTCCAACCCGAATAATCTCATATCTACCCCCACTCTCAGAAAAGTGTTTGACATGTAGTAAGCACTTAAATATGTTGAAAAAAAATCCAACATACATGGCAAAGTGTGTCAAAGTCATCCTGCCAAGACGGAGAAGAGACACAGGAACCAATGCCCATGCTATTCTGATTCATCTTGTTACCACTCTGGAATTCTTGCTTCTCTCACTACTACTCTTTTTTATTTTCTGAATGGCTTTTGTTAAGTGTTTACTATGTGCCAGACACAGCACAAGCTAATCTAACTGGACACAAGCCCTGTCCCACATGGCTGAATCCCATTTTACAGATGAGGTAACTGAGACAAAGAAGTGAAGCTACTTGCCCAAGATCACAAGGCAGACGGTGGAGGTGGGATTAGAACCTAGGTCTTTCTGATTCCCAGGCCGTGCTCTTTCCACTAGGCTATGCTGCTTCCCCACTGGAAAGGCAGCAACACCTCAGGAAGCTTGGGTCTCCCAATTTGGGGAGCTGTGAACCAAACTTGTGAGCCAGACGTTCTGCTTTCAGAATTTTGAGGATGCATTCATTTAATCCTATCTACTGAAGTGCTTACTACGTGCAGAGAACAGTACTGTTTGGGAGAGTACAATATAACAATAAACAGACATGTTCCCTACCCAAAGCAAGGATGCTAAGCCTATCTCCTGATGGACTTCTAGAAGGATTTGTTTGGGTGTTGCTTCTAGTTGGGGTGAGGCGAAGGGACCCAAAGTTCAGGAAAGTGGTGTGGCAGTCTAGCTGTGGGGAAGGACTGTGGGGCCTAGTTTCCTCCTACTCTGCTTTGGTGGCCAAAGTAACCATCCATGCTGCTACCCACACTATATCCCTGGGCCTCCTTCCACTTGTCCTTGGAGTTCCTGACTTCACAGATCCCAGCCCACGATGACAGACAGATAATAAAACTTCCAGTTCCACCACTACAACCACGTAACTAAACTTCTCAAAACCTTCCAAGGACTCTTTCTCCCCTCCTATCTCAATGCCACTTGTCAGTCTAGCTGAATTCACTAAGGTTAGATTTTAGGTACTCTATTGCACTCTCTCAAATGCTTAATATAGTACTCTGAAACACAGTAAATGTTTAAAGTTAAGTGCTTAGTACAGTGCTTGTCAGAGTAAATGCTCAATAAATAGCATCAAGTGATCAATTAACTTTTCACATCTCGGCTCTGAGGTACACACACAACTTTTCTAACTCCCAAACAGTAACGGGAGAAAGGACGGGAACCAAGTTACCATAATCTGGGATCCCTCGTCGATTATTCCTCCCTTCTCAGCCAAAATCACAAATGCATACTGTGAGCCTGCTGTTGGGTAGGGACCGTCTCTATATATTGCCAACTTGTACTTCCCAAGCGCTTAGTACAGTGCTCTGCACACAGTAAGCGCTCAATAAATACGATTGAATGAATGAATGCATACTTCAACTGTCCATGAGCATCAGACTGATAAAAGGCAGACTGTCATCCACTCTGGATGTGCAGTTAAGTGCAACTTCTTGTCTTGTGTTCCTTCAAGAACTTTTTGATTTCTAGGGAGAAGCACCATGACATAAGAGATGCAGCATGGTTTAGTGGATAGAGCATGGGCCTTGGAATCAGAAGATCACAGGTACTAATTCCTGCTCCACCACTTGTCTGCT
The DNA here is from genome assembly GCF_015852505.1 of Tachyglossus aculeatus. Taxonomy (NCBI): domain Eukaryota; kingdom Metazoa; phylum Chordata; class Mammalia; order Monotremata; family Tachyglossidae; genus Tachyglossus; species Tachyglossus aculeatus. Next base: position 26,808,123 of record NC_052079.1, on the reverse strand, counting down.
GTGTGACCTTTGGCAGGTAACTTGACTTCTCTGTGCCTCACAATTACCACATCCATTAAATGGGGATTGACACTATGAGCCCCACATGGGACAGGGACCGTGTCTAACCTGATTTGTTCGTATCCACCCCAGCACACAAGTATAGTGCCTGGCACAAAGTAAATCCTTAACAAATACCACAATTCTTATTACTATTAGGGAGACAGGAAACATGAGTCAGAGGTCATGGGTTCAAATCCCCGCTCTGCCAATTGTCAGCTGTGTGACTTTGGGCAACTCACTTCACTTCTCTGTGCCTCAGTTCCCTCATCTGTAAAATGGGGATTAAGACTGTGAGCCCCATGTGGGACAACTTGATAACCTTGTAACCTCCCCAGCACTTAGAACAGTGCTTTGCACATAGTAAGTGCTTAATAAATGCCATTATTATTATTATTATTATTACTTTGTAGGACATGAAGTTGTGCCAAGAAGTAAAGGGGATTAAATGACAACCAATAATTATAATAATAATAATGATAACGATGGTACATAACTGTTTTTCATGTGCCAAGCCCTGTATTAAGCACTGAGGTAAATACAAGATATAGGTTGTACATGATCATTGCCCTACATGGGGCTCACAGGAGTAGGAGGGTGTAGGATTGAATGCCCATGTTACAGATTTGGAAACTAAGGACCAGAGAAGTTAAATGACTTGCCAAAAGTCACACAGCGGACAAGCGATGGAGCTGGAATTAGCAGCCAGGAACTCGGACTGCCAGGCTCATGCTCTTTCCAGTAGGCCAAGCTGCTTCTCATCTAGGGTGGGGTCATAGCCTTACTTCTGTTCAGTATAAAAATATATGAAATCACACACTAAGGGAGAAAAATAAATCAATACAAGTTTTCAATACTTGAAAAAATGTTTTTCCTAACAGCACCAGGAAGAAGCCAAAGGACATTCTTCAATCTTGTCTACTCAAATATGAGTGATGCAGATGCTTTTACAGCTACTGAAAAAGCAATTATGTTTGAATAGAATTAATTGATGGCATGTTGGACACAAAATGTTAATTTGAATGTAATTCCAATTCATTTTAAAATCCTAAAGTTCTTAGAATGGCATGTCTACATTTGGGAAATGAAAAATACTCATAATGTGTCCATATTAAAGCAGTTAGCAAAATAAGATAGAGTTTATATTCAATAAGATGATTTTGCAAGATGGCTCTTTTTCATCTGAGGATAATTGCCATTGTGCTAGAACATATTTATTCAGTTTGAATAGTAATCAGGGTATGAACTGGAATTAGTCTCTTGGATTAGTATGCATTTACATTACCTGAGTGACGAGGGGACCTTTTTTGTCTACTAGGCAAAATCCTCTTCCAAATTCATCACGCTAGTCAAAAGGCATTAGTGAAGTTTGTGTGTGTGGTTTAGTTTTTCGTTTTTGTTTTTTTGTTTTTTTTTACAGATTTTCCTAGTTTCTTTCCCAATGTGTTTATCCTCCTAAAAAATGTAGTTATTGCGACCTCTGAGGGACAGGACAATTTTGATTCCGTATTTTTGTAACTTTTCTTATTTTTTTTTATGGTATTTGTCAAGCACTTTATGGCATTTGTTAAGCTTCTTTTCTTTTTCATGGTATTTGTTAAACACTTACTACGTGCAAGGCACTGTATTAAGCTTGGAGATAGATACAAGCTAATGGAGTTGGATACTGTCAAAGTCCCATATGGGGCTCACAGTCAACTTCCATTTTATGGATGAGGTGACAGGAATAGAGAAGTGAAGTTACTTGCCCAAGGTCACACAGCAGAAAAGTGGTGGAGTAGGAATCAGAACCCAGGTCCTCCTGATTCCCAGGCCTATATTCTATCCACTAGGCAACATTGTATGTCCTAATGCAGTGCTTTTGACAAAGCAAGTGATTAGCAAACATAGAAAAAATAATAATAATCAATGATAATACAGGAGTGAATGCTTATGTTTATGGTACAAGAGTTTGAGGGTGAAATCACTGTGCAAGTCCCTCTGAAAAGCTGGTTTGCTGAAGGAAATTGAAATTCCACAACCCTACAAATGAACATATTCATGCATTCATTCAATCGTATTTATTGAGCGCTTACTGTGTGCTCTGTACTAAGCACTTGGGAAGTACAAGTGGGCAACATATAGAGACGGTCCCTATCCAACAACGGGCTCACAGTCTAGAAGGGGGAGATAGACAACAAAACAAAACATGTAGACAGGTGTCAAAATCATCAGAACAAATAGAATTAAGGCTATATGCACATCATTAACAAAATAGAATAGTAAATATGTACCAATAAAATAGAGTAATAAATCTGTACAAATATATACAAGTGCTGTGGGGAGGGGAAGGAGGTAGGGTGGGGGGTTGGGGAAGAGGAGAGGAAAAAGGGGGCTCAGTCTGGGAAGGCCTCCTAGAGGAGGTGAGCTCTCAGTAGGGCTTTGAAGGGAGGAACAGAGCTAGCTTGGCGGATGTGTGGAGGCAGGGCATTCGAAGCCAGGGGAAGGATATAAATATATATATATATATATATATATATATATATATATATATATATATATATATATATATATATATATATATATATATATATATATATATATATATATATATTACAGTCTCAACAGACCTTTGTGAAGCTGGGCTTTTCTCTAGGTCTTTCTGGGCAGTGTCTATTCAACCTTTTTCTACCCAGACTTGGCTTACATCAATACAGTCAAGTGTGAGAGCAAGAACATTTTAGACTGTGAGCCCACTGTTGGGTAGGGACTGTCTCTATATGTTGCCAATTTGTACTTCCCAAGCGCTTAGTACAGTGCTCTGCACATAGTAAGCGCTCAATAAATACGATTGATGATGAGGAGGAGGAGGAAGAGGGGAGAGGAGAGAGATCAAGAGAAAGACAGAGAATGCAACTGTATCCATGCCTGTTATAATTTGGGACAGTGCAATATACTAGCATAGCTTTCTCATCCTCTAGACTGCCAGCTTGTTCTGGGCAGGGAACATGTCTGCTAATTCTGTTGTATTCATTCATTCAATCATATTTATTGAGCACTTACTGGTTGCAGAGCACTGTACTAAGCACTTAGCACTAGTACTCTCCCAAGCCCTTGGTACAGTGCTCTCTGCACATAGTAAGTGCTCAATAAATATGATTGATTGATTGCTAGCTCTGCCACTTTGCTGCGTGACCTTGGGCAAGTCACTTAACTTCCCCTGTGTTTCAGTTAAGGCATCTGTAAAATGGGGATTAAGACTGTGAACCCCATGTGGGACAGGGACTCTGTCCAACCTGATGATCTTGTATCTACACCAGCGCTTAGAACAGTACTTGATGCACAGTAAGCGCTTATCAAATTCCATCACGGATTGATTGTATCTACTCCAGAGGTTAGTACAGTGCTAACAAAAAGCAAGGATTCAACAAGAACCGCTTAAAAAAGGGCCAGCTAGAGGCAGAATGAGGACAAATCCACCTTCACTTTCACACACATGCTTTGTCTTTCACACCTGTCATTTCTCTTTCACACCTCTACTCTCTCATCACAGACTCTCCCAGACACATATGAAAAAAGAACACCGAAAAGATGAAGCAGTCCTGTTTTAATAACTATGTTTAATGGAGATGGAGCACTATAAAATGTGCTCATTTTTCGATACAAATGACTTATCGAGAAAAATTCTTGGCTTAATTCAATTTGTTCTATTGCCATAAAACTGAATAGCATAACTCACAGCCAAGTGGCAGAAAAAGCTAACTATGAAACTGCAATCTCTTTCATCTTCAGTCTTAGTTTTAAAAGACAATTCATTTTTCTATTTTGAAAGTAAAAACCCTACTGGTGAAATAGGTCACATCACAGAGTGATAGGGCAATGCCCATATGAATGAAAGTAACTGTTTGAAAATGATATAAAGTCTAGGTATTTTACATAGACTTCTTTTGGAATCAGCATGGTTTAGTGGAAAGAGCACAGGCTTGGGAGTTAGAGGACATGGGTTCTAATATTGGCTCTGCCACATGTCTGCTGTGTGACCTTGGGCAAGCCGCTTACATTCTCTGTGCCTCAGTTACCTCATCTGTAAAATGGAAATTAAAACCGTGAGTCCCATGTGGGACAACCTGATTACCTTGTATCTACCTCAGCACTAAAAACAGTGCTCAGCACATAGTATGCACTTAATACAATAATAATAATAATAATGACTAATAGCCTTCTTTTGGTCAATACAGAGTGGTACGCTTAGCATCTAGCCTGTATTATAAAAAGGATTCAACAAGTTGGGGAATAAACGTTAGAAACAAATGGAATTAGAAGTATGTGACTATTTCTAGTAGATTTTTTAATGACCACAATTACCAACTATTCTATCATTGGAAACCTATTTTAATACCGAAGGCCAGAAAACTAAGAAAGGAATAACATTTTCTATGAGTGTAATGAAAATAACATTAGAGGTCCCTAAATCTATGTCACAATAGAAGATATTTGCTTTAGGCTACCAATTAAGGAAGTAAATTCACCTAATTCAATATCAAAAGGTAATTATACACTACACAAAAGTCTTTCTCTAATTCTGCCAATCAATAAGAAGGAAAAAAATTAGAGGTGAAAAGTGATTTCCAATAGCACAATCAAATAATTACAAAGTAAAAGCCAAAGCAAAGTTTTCAAGTGATGGAAAAGGAAATAGGAAAGTGTTCTTTAATTGTTTCAAGCAGAAGGAGACTAGGAAAGAAAATGGCAGTTTATCTCATTGATAAACAGCTAGTATCATATAACAGTAATGATCAGAATACTTCCCCAGACTAACCCAAGGAGGTAATCAGAAAATGTCTAGCTTGTGATGAGAGAGTGATAACCAAAGTAGAATTGGAAGATTACTTTAAAAATCTGTATATCTTCTAATTGGCAGGCTTAATGATGGGGCTGGCAAAAAAAAAACCTATGGAACTGGCTGGTATTACTGTGAAATCTTGAGGTATTACAGCTTAAAAAGTTCCCAGAATGCCCATATTTTCATAGAAGGATAACACTGAAAATTAGGTCTCCTATTTCAAACCCAGGAATGGATAACAAACCTTTAGGGGAATTTTCCAGGCAATTTCATATTTAAATAGTAAATTAAATTTCACAAGCCTAGCTTCCCCTTTAATGAATCTTGGGGCAAGGTAAATAGGTTAAAGAAAAAACTCCCACAGTTCTAAATTTCAAAATAAATCCATAGCATTTACTGAATTCCCGCTGGGTGCATAGCACTATACTAAGAACTGGAGAATGCAAAAGACTCTGCTCCCTGCCCTCAGTGACCTTAGAATTTGCCAATTTAGTATTTACACTTTTGTCTAGATGCCTTATAACTAGCCTTATACGTACGGCAGCATATTGCCATTTTAACTATAGAGAAACTAAGGCTCGGAGCAGTTAAATACCATGTCCAAGGCCACACAGTTCTTTGGTGGCCAAAATCAGTCAGTATTAGCTGTAGAGGGCTTACTGTGTGTAGAGCACTGTATTAAGCACTTAGAAGAGTGTATTACCGTTAGTAGAGAAAACAGGAAAAAAATAATTGACAAATGAGAAAGGAAAAGTGGAGATATAAATTACTAAGTCCTTAAGATGATTTGTGCAGAATTCCAAAAGGAGTGTGGTCTGGTGGATAGAGCACAGCCTTGGGAGTGACTCCCCCACTTGTTTGCTGTATGACCTTGGGCAAGTCTCTGTGGCTCAGTTACCTCAAAGGTAAAATGAGAATTAAGGCTGTGTGCCCGATGTGGGACAACCCGATTAGCTTGTATCTAAACCAGCACTTAACATAGTGCCAGGCAGATAGTAAGTGCTTAGCAAATATCATAAAAAAAGGGGGAAAAAAACCCAAGAGCATCGTTGACATCAAAGTGTTGAGGAAGTAGTTGTGGGGTAGAGGGAAAGGAAAAATTAATCAGGTAAGTATTCCTGAAAGAGATGTGATACAGAATGTCTTAATTTGGTGAAAACTGGATCCTGGGGAATTGTGAAGGGGATGACTTTACAGGTATTGTCGTGCGTAAGACATCAGAGTTTGGGAGAAATGTGAATGAGACAAAGTAAGTAGGTTACCTGGGGAGGAATGAAGCGTGTGAGCCAGGGTGAAGTGAGAGAAAAGAATGGATAAGTATTCAATCATTCATTCTTTCAATTATATTTATTGAGTGATTACTGTGTGCAGAGCACAGTACTAAGCTCTTGGGAGAGTACAACAATAAACAGACACATTCCCTGCCCACAGCGAGCTTGCAGTCTAGAGGAAAAGTGCCTTAAAGCTGTTGGTCGAGAGTTTCGGCTTGTTGGGTGGGAGACCTGAACAAAATCATGTTTTGGAAAAATGATTCCAGCAGCAAAATGTAGGCTGGATAAAGGAATTACTGGAGGCTGGGAAAACAGTTAAGGAGGATGATATAATATCCAAACTGGGATACAACAAGCCCCTGAATCAGAGTGGATGGGAATACTGGATTCAAGGGAAATGTTACCTAGGAATAACCGACAAGATATAATGTTAAACAGGTTATAAGAATCCAGGCATTCTGAATCTAGTTAAGTCAAAATTGACTAGGTAATGGATTCAATGCAGTGGGATTTCCCTTGATAATGATTTAAAAAAAATACATTCCATACACAGGAAATAGCCGCTGAAGCCAAAAATAATGTCTTAATCATCTTGATAAGGAATGGTTGTAGCTTTGGTTAGGGCTATAATGCACACTCACTCATTATTAGATACGCTTTATTTGAAACCCAATAAAAGAAGGAAAATGGTGCTCAACATTTTGAATACACTTACCCATTTCCTGATTCTTATTTTTAATATAGTACTCTGTTCCTGTATTTATCTTAATTCAGCACTTATATGTTTATATACTCCATCAATTAAGTTGGGTGGACAAAATCTACCAATGAAGTTTAAAAGCTGGAAATAAAAAGGAAATTAGTCTTGGGAAGCTGATTAGAAAGCTGGAGGCAGTCACATGTAGTGCATTTATTAGAGCCTTTGGAAGATATTGAAACTAAGAGGTAAAATTGAAATAGTGCCAATCACGGCAGGTAACCCATGTAACAAAGATGGACAATCATTGTGGTTGGGGAAGTTTCCTGATTGCACATCTATTTTTTTAATCATCTTTTCTTACATATAAGTATAAAAATCCTTTCGTCAGCAGTGTCAGCTTTAAACCCAAAAGATAAATTTATATTCTTCCAAAATGGTCAAATTTATTTGTCATTTATCTCCCCACCCTATTCTTGCTCCCTTCTGTGTCATCTACTGAAAGCTCACCTCCTCCAGGAGGCCTTCCCAGACTGAGCCTCCCTTTTCCTCTGCTCCTCCTCCCCTCCACATCACCCCAACTCCCTCCCTCTGCTCAATCTCTCTCCCCTCAGCACTTGAGTATATCTGTACATATTTATTATTCTATTTATTTTATTAATGTTGTGTATGTATCTATAATTCTATTTATTTATAATGATGCAATTTGACGCTGACTACTTGTTTTGTTGTCTTTCTCCCCCCTTCTAGACTGTGAGCCCGTTGTTGGGTAGGGATTGTATCTATTGGTTGCCAAATTGTACTTTCCAATTTTGCACATAGTAAGCACTCAGTAAATATGATTGAATGAAAGAATGAATCTAGACACTTAAGTCCATACCACCTTGGCACTTAGTACATATCTGTAATTTATGTAATTATATTAATGTCTGCTTTTTCCTCTAGACTATAAACTCACTGTGGGCATGAATGTTGTTTTGTAATGTAATTTATTCTTACATTGTTCTCTCCCAAGCACTTAGTACAGTGCTCTGCACACAGTAAATACTCAATAAATGCAATTCACTAACTGATTGACATTGAAACTCACCCTACCCTCCGTCCCACAGCACTTATGTGCAAATCCTATTCTCATTTCTTTCCTTTACCAGTAATTTATTTTAATATCAGTGTCCCTGTCTAGATGGTAAGTTCCTCAAGGGCAGGAATATCTACTTTATTATACTGTCTCAAGCACTTAGTAAAGTGTTTAGTACTGATTGATTGAAACTGTGTTCAACTTCTTTTAGAGCTGCCTTGACTTGCTCCCTTTATTCTCCCCCACCCGTAGCCCCACAGCACTTATGTACATACCTGAAATTTTATTTATTCATATTAATGCCCGTCTTCCACTGTAGACTGCAAGCTCATTGTGGACAGGGAATGTGTCCAATATATTGTTATATTGGACTCTCCTAACCATTTAGTACAGTGTTCTTCACACAGTAAATGTTCAATAAATGCAATTGACTGACTGATGATATTTGACTTTTAAGACTATTTCATCAACACCAACTATATGTGATTCTTAGAGTGGCAAGTCAGGATCCCAAGCAATGAGATTCTGGAAAAAAGACAGTCCACATCATTAAAGCAAAAACCTTCTCTCAGTCTGAGGAGCTGATAAGAATAGCTGACTGCAGAATACGCAAAGAGCTGCTTGAAAGAGTTGAAATGGAGGAATCATCAGCAGAATGAATGTCATGTTCCAATCACAGATTTCTTACCTTATATCTCACCGCAATCTCTGTTCCTCAGATCTATTCTTCACCCCTTATCAGGATCCACTCTATCTACCCTAGGCCATCTCAATTCACCTGGTCTCATTCCATCCCCTTTTTCCTTGATGCAGAAGTATTAGCTTTCAACACCACTCTCTTCCTTAACCCCAACTCCTAGCAGGCTATGAAGCAGCATGGCTCAGTGGAAAGAGCATGGGTTTTGGAGTCAGAGGTCATGTGTTCAAATCCCAGCTCTACCAATTGTCAGCTGTGTGACTGTGGGCAAGTCACTTCACTTCTCTGGGCCTCAGATACCTCATCTGTAAAATGGGGATGAAGACTGTGAGCCCCCAGTAGGACAACCTGATCACCTTGTAACTTCCCCAGCAATTAGAACAGTGCTTTGCACATAGTAAGTGCTTACTAAATTCCATCATCATTAGTATTATTATTATTATCCTGGATCACCACCACAGATGGTTTCTGCTGCTCTTGTGTACATGGGGCTCAACTCAGCCAGCAGAAATCTGGGCTCTGAGCCAACTTTTCCCTCTACAAATGCTCAAACTTCAACTCAGCTGATTCGGCTCAACAATTACAGCTCCTCCTTTGTTGACTCACACACCCACAACACCCATCAGTTCTCCCCAATCTTCAGCTGCCTCCTGAAATCTACAACCCCCACAGTCACCTCCTTCCCTAACTCCTGATGTCCTAACCAACTGCTTTGTTGGTAAAAATCAACAAATTAGCAAGTCTCCCTGACTTGTTCCCTTGGTTCATTCCCCCCCGCCCGCCGTTCCCAACTCCCAGCCCCACAGTACTTATGTACATGTCTGTAATTTCTTCATTTGAATTGATGTCTGTCCCCCCACTTCTAGTCTGTAAGCTCATTGTGGGCAGGGGATGTGTCTGTTTATTGTTGCATGGTACTCTCCCAAGCATTGAGTACAGTTCTCTGACTGTGCCTGACTAATTCTACTATATATATAAAATGTATTAATATTATATGTATTGATATTATTTATTACAATAAAATATATAAAGCAATATGAAATATATTATGGTACTTGTTAAGCACTTATGTGCCAAGTACTGTTCTAAACTTTGGGGTAGATGATGTTAATCAGGTTGGACGCAGTCCCTGTCCCAAATGGGGCTCACACTCTTTAGCCACATTTTACAGAGGAGGTAACTGAGGCCTAGAGAAAGGAAGTAATTTGTCCAAGGTCACACAACAGACATGTGGTAGAACCGGAATTAGAACCCAGGTCCTTCTGATTCCCAGGTCCATACTCTATCCACGCTGCTAAGCCACGCTGCTTCTCATCGTCATGGTGCTTCTACTACTTCTACTACTAATACTGCAATTACTTCTATGAAACAATAATTTAAGTAATGTGGCACAGGACTGGAGAATTTGGGAGCAAAACAGATTAATGTAGGGACATTAGAGTCTTCAGTCTTGGACAAACCTCCACTGACGTAACAAATACTGTCATGAGCCCCCAGTTCGTACCAACCAGGAAATTCCTGGACTGGGGGAGACTCAGTGACACTTAGTAGAGTTCACCAATTACTTAGTTTTACCAGCGTGCAAGGGAATGACACATACCCACACTCACTCACTCCACCACACCAAGGGTCCAATACCAGTCTGTGGTCAAAGAAATCCATTCTGCCAATGCTTTCAAATGCTGCTCTCCTGCTGCAAGTGCTTCCCTCTGTTTACCTCTACTCCTTCTCTTACTGTTTCTGCACATGCCCCCATGCATTTCAAAACAAGCACCTTTTATCTGCCTTAGGCATGGCAATTATGGCTCTATGTGGCAGTCATTGATTGGCCCAGGCCCAATCCTGGGAAGAGCAGGGAGAGAAAGCCATGCCTCCCTCCATGCTCCACCCCCACAGGCCAGCAATCACCTGTCTCAGGTAGAGCCCATTAGTGGCTTCGCAAGTCTCTTCCTTGTTGTTGTTCACGGGATCACAGTCACTAACAAGGCAGCTTTGCTGTGGCCTCACCACAGTACAGCCATTTCCCAGGGTTGTAATTATCTACCTTTCCTACTGCACCAAAGGTGGTAGTGGGAGGAGGGTGGTGACCAGAAAAGTCTTGAAAACTAACTCACATTCTTGTTGCATTTTTAGAATAGTACTATAAAGTGTTTTCATATGTAGCTATCCTTAGCATCAAAAATGACTATCCTAATTAATTAATTATTTAAAGCATTAAGCATTTACTAGATGTCAAGTACTGTTCTAACCACTGGGCTGAAACAGGTTAATCAGGTTGGATACAGTCCCCGTTCCTGCATGGGGCTTAAAGACTAAAAGCCCCATGCAGGAACATGGTCTGTATCCAACCTGATTAATTTGTTTCATCCCAGGGATTAGGTAGGATGAAGTAGGATTTATTCCCCATTTTATTGGTGTGGTAACTGAGTCACAAAGAAGTTAAGTGACTCACTCAAGGTCTCCATCCAAACTGCTGCCACATTAATGCAAGCACTTATCCTATCCCACTTTGATTATTGTATCAACCTCCCTGTTGACCTCCCTCCCTCCTGTCTCTCCCCACTCCAGTCTGTACTCCATTCTGCCGCCCGGATCGTTTTCCTTCAGAAACGTTTCCCCACCGCTCAAGAAACTCCAGTGGTTACCCATCCATTCATTCATTCAATCATATTTACTGAGCACTTCCTGTGTGCAGAGCACTGTACTAAGCGATTGAAAAAGGACAATGCAGCAATAGTGACAATTCCTGTCCACAATGAGCTCACAGTCAAGAGGAGGGGAGACGGACATCAATACAAATAAACAGACATCAAAATAAATAAACAAAATTGCAGATAAATTCCTAAGTGTTGTGGGTTGAGGAGGGGGAAGAGCAAAGGGAGGAAGTCAAGGTGACACAGAAGGGAGTGGGAGGTGAGGAAAAGTGAGGCTTAGTTTGGGACCTTTGCATCAAACAAAAAATACTCACCATTGGCTTTAAAGCACTTAATCACTTTGACCCCTCCTACCTCACCTCCCTACTCTCCCACTACATCCCAGCCCACATATTTCATTCCTCTAATACTAACCTTCTTACTGTACCTCCATCTCGTCTATCTCACCACTGACTGTTCACCCACATCCTACCTCTGGTCTGGAGTACCCTCCCTTCTCATATCAGACAGGTAATTGCTGTTCCCTACTTCAAAGCCTTATTAAAGGCACACATCCAAGAAGCCTTCCCTAAGACCTCCTTTCCTCTCCTCCCACTCTCTTCTGCATCTCCTCCTTTCCTCTCCTCCCACTCCCTTCTGCATCGCCCTGACTTGCTCCTGTCATTTATCCTCCCTCTCATTGCCACAGCACATATGTATATAGATATATATATATATATATCTATGTCTATCTATATATGTATCTGTAATTTATGTACTTATTCATTGATGTATATTAATGTCTGTCTCCCCCTCTATACTGTGAGCTAGTTGTGGGTAGGGAATGTGTCTGCTTGTTGTTATATTGTACTCTCCCAAACGCTTAGAACAGTGCTTTGCACATAGTAAGCACTCAATAAGTACAATTGAATGAATGAATGAATTAAAAGGTTTTTTTTGTTTTTTGGGTTTTTTTTTTTTTGATGGGCACAACTATGCTGCAAAGACTAATGCACAAAAAACAATCTTTTATGAATTGGGGAAGTTTCTCCATTGGTTGTGGTGAAAAGACCAGGAAAGACCCACACCATTTCTGATGCAACCAGTTTTATCATCTTCTAGACCATGAGCCCGTTGTTGGGTAGGGATTATTTCTATTTGTTGTTGAATTATACTTTCCAAGCACTTAGTACAGTGCTCTGCACACAGTAAGTGCTCAATAAATACAATCGAATGAATAAGATTGAATGAATCATTGTGAAGTCATTTTGGTTCCTGCAACATTCCTTCAGGAAGCCAAACAAATTTCAGTATTTGCTAGAGCCCAAGATGACTGTTGAGGTCAAATACGTCTCTAAAGAGATAGAGATCTGAAGTTTTTTGTTTTGTTTTTTAATGGTATTTGTTCAGCACTTACTATGAGATAGGTGCTATACTGAGCACTGGAGTTAGATCAAAGTCCATGTTCTACATGGGGCTCATAGTCTTAATCCCCATTTTTCTGTGGTAACTGAGCCAAAGAGAAGTGAGGTGACTTTCCCGAGGTCACAGAGCAGACAAATGAAAGGGCTGGCATTGGAATTCAAGTCCTTCTGACTTCCAGGCCATTTCTCCTGTGCAACAAAGATCATGTCTACTGGGTCCAACTGGGATCTGTTGTCATTCTAGGAGTGCTTAACAATGTTCTTCAATAGTGATGGCAGGAGGACTTGGCTAAAATCTCACCTATCTCCTTGCCAACCCCCTAGCCCATGACCTGTGCTGGCCTGGAATGCCCTTCCTCCTTAAAACCAACAGACAATGACTCTTCCCCGAATTCATAGCCATACTGAAGGCACACCTCCTCCAAGAGGTTTTCCCAGACTAAGCCCTTCCTCTACTCTTCTCCCACTCTCTCCTGCATCATCCTGCTCTGTTGGTTCTTCCCCCCTCCTAGCCCCACTGCCCTTATGTACCTATCTGTAATTTATTTATTTGTATTGATGTCATCTCATCCACTCTAGACTGTAAGTTCATTGTGGGCAGGGATTGTGTCTGTTTATTGATGCAGTGTACTCTCCCAAAAGCTTAGTATAGTGCTCTTCACACAGTAAGAGCTCAATAAATTCAACTGAATGAATTGAACGAATGACTCCATAAGGAAGACTGGAGGGCTTTCACTACAGTTTCTAGACTCAGCTCTCTCCCGTTTCTTCCCGAAGATGGTGATGATAGTGTCATCCTTGAAATTCTGTGGCACGTTCACAGAGTCCCATATGTTGAGGAAGAACCTGTGAAAACAACCTGTTTGCTTCTAGATTTCAACAGGCACACCAAGAGATCTGGGAACTTCGCCATTCTGCATGTCTCTGTTGACACTGGTGGCTTCATTAACTGTTGAAGAGAAAGACTCGTCTTCGCATGTAGGCAAACAAGCTATCGTTTGTGGGGCTTCATTTACCAGGTGGTATTGGGGTTGAGGAGATCACTGAAGTGGTGCTGCCATCTCGTTAAGATTCTTTCGTTATTGGTGATGTAGAACTAACCAGCTTAACTCCTCATTGATGCTCTGCTGGTGTGTGTTAACCCATTTGATAATGATAATAATAATGATGGTATTTGTTAAGCACTTGTTGAGGGCAGGAAATGTCAGAGTTTACTGTTGTATTGTACTTTCCCAAGAGCTTAATACAGTGCTCTGCACACAGTAAGCACTCAATAAATATGACTGAATGAATGAATGCTTGGGAGAGTGCAATATAAAGAGTAGAACAGTGGTTTAAAAGTTGTCACTTCATTTCTGCCTGCAATACCTTGTGATTCTCCAGTCTCAGAATTGTCTTGTCTTATGCTGTCGAGACATCTCCGACCCATAACTATGCCATGGACACAACTCTCCCAGAACACATCACCTCCATCTGCAATCATTCTGGTAGTGTATCCATATAGCTCTCTTGGTAAAAATAAGTGATTTACCATTGCCGCCTTCCACACAAATCTTAGCATACCACCACACTTTTAATTTATACTTCCTTAGCTTGTTCTCTGTTCCAAGCAATAGACAACAATAAGACTGCTTTATAAACACAGATGTTTTCAAAATGTCCACCATTTAGATTAGCTGCTCCAAAATGAAATTGGAATTGTTTTATATAAAGTAAGCTTATAAAAAGATATGCTCCAGGTTGGTTTTGTAGATGTACTTTAGCAATATGTGCTCGATTGACACCCAAATAATGAGCTTAATATCAAAGTGAAATAAAAATGTAATAGGTTATTGACATAAACAAAACTCAATAATAAGGGAAGTCTGAAGTTTATTTTGGTGCAAGTATATAATTTCAATAAAGGTTCTCCATCACTTCGAGCATGTAAGTGAATACATAGAGCACAGTTTGTGATTATAGCTTATAGAATTAGCCCCTTTCTGATCATATATTGTTTTTCATTTTCCTCAAAGTATGTACAGATGCCAATATAAACCTTTAAGTTCCTCCTATTATTAAGGACTCTATTAAATTGTGATCTCTAGCATTTTAATTTAACAAACTTGTTTTGACTGTATAATGTTTATCTCAGACTCTATCAAATCATTCCTATGTAAGGATTTAATACGCAGTTATACATTTGTATGAAAACCATACATCATACTTTATAAAAGGTGCAAAAAATGAATAAACCTTTTGTACACATTTTAGTAATCAATTAAGTCCATTTTATATATAACAAGCTGAAATGCAAATGGAAAATAGAACTGTCTGTCAATGCTTCATTTTTTTTTTCATGGTATTTATTAAGTGCTTACTGTGTGCCAGGTACTGTTCTAAGCACTGGGGTAGATCCAAGATATTCAGATTGGACACAGTCCATGGCTCACAAGGGGCTCAATATCTTAACCCCGATTTTCCATATGAGGTAACTGAGGCACAGAGAACTGAAATGACTTGCCCAAGCTCACACAGCAGACATGTGGCGGAGTGGGATTAGAACCCAGGTGCTCTGATTCCCCGGGCCATGCTCTAACCACTAGTCCACAATGTTTCTCCATAATGTTGGTGGTTGAGCCTGACGTGGAAGTGGGATCATTGGCCAGGATTGGGGGACGAAGGCAGAAAAAGCAGAGGCAAATTGCAGATTAAAAGATTGACATATGGAAACAAGAGTTTGAGAAAGGCACGTGCGTGCACACATACACAAAAACAATCAATCAATCAATCAAACTGTAGTATTCATTGAGCACTTATGTACAGAGCACTGTACTAAGTGCTTGGGAGAGTGCAATACAGAAGAGTAGGTAGAAATAATGATAATGATAATAATGATGATATTTGTTAGGCACTTGCTATGTGCCATGCACTACTCTAAGCGCTGGGGTAGATACAAGGTAATCAGGTTGTCCCACGTGGGACTGACACATTAAATCCCCATTTTACAGATGAGGTAACTGAGGCACAAAGAAGTGAAGTGACTTCCCCAAAATCATACATCTGACAAGTGGTAGAGCTGGGATTAGAACCCACAACCACTGACTCTCAAGCCCATGCTCTTTCCACTAAGCCACCCTGTCCATAATAATAATAATAATAATAATTATTATTATTATTGTGGTACATGTTAAGCATTTTCTATGTGCCAGGCACTGTGAGTCCGTTGTTGGGTAGGGACCATCTCTATATGTTGCCGACTTGTACTTCCCAAGCGCTTAGTAGAGTGCTCTGCACACAGTAGGTGCTCAATAAATACAGCTGAATGAATGCATGAATGAATGGGGTGGATACAAACAAATTGGATTGGATAAAGCCCATGTCCTACGTGGGGCTCCCAGTCTCAATCTCCACTTCACAGCTGAGGTACCTGAGGCACAGACAAGTGAGGTGACTTGCCCAAGGTCATACAGCAGACAAGAGTCTTGCAGACTAGATGGGGATACAGACATGAAAGTAAATTACACATGGATGTGTACATAAGTGCCGTGGGTCCAGGGAGGAGTGAACATCAGACTGCTTAAGAGGAACAGATTCAAGTGTAAGGGCAGGGGCACAACAAACACACACACACATTCACTCAGGTCATCTTCCAGTTCCACAGCTATAGAATCAGGAGGGCAGTGCATACTTCCTGCCTTCTGCTGAGCAGCCCATCTCTGGGCTACAACCAGAGGAATAATAACAATAATATATGTATATATGGTTGTACATATTTATTACTCTATTTATTTATTTATTTTACTTGTACATATCTATCCTATTTATTTTATTTTGTTGGTATGTTTGGTTTTGTTCTCTGTCTCCCCCTTTTAGACTGTGAGCCCACTGTTGGGTAGGGACTGTCTCTATGTGTTGCCAATTTGTACTTCCCAAGCGCTTAGTACAGTGCTCTGCACATAGTAAGCGCTCAATAAATACAATTGATTGATTGATTGATTAATAATGACGGCATTTATTAAGCGCTTACTATGTGGAAAGCACTATTCTAAGCGCTGGGGAGGTTATAAGGTGATCAGGTTGTCCCACAGGGGGCTCACAGTCTTAATTCCCATTTTACAGATGAGGTAACTGAGGCACAGAGAAGTGAAGTGACGTGCCCAAAGTCACACAGCTGACAACTGGTGGTGCCAGAATTTGAACCCACAACCTCTGACTCCAAAGCTGTTTTCCTCTACTCCCCAATTCCTAGTGCCAGAGCACCAACTGTAACGATGACTTGCCCCTTCAGCCCCTGCACTACAGACAATGGGGGAGAGGTCCTTCGGCTGGGTTTTACTCACAGGTAGAGAGACATAAGAATAAGAATTATAAGAAGAAAAAGAATAATGGTATTTGCTAAGCACTTACTATGTGCCAGGCACTCTACTAAGCACTGGGATGGCCACAAGCAAATCAGGTTGGACACAGTACCTGCCGCATTTGGAGTTCATAGTCTCAATTTCCATTTTACAGATGAGGCAACTGAGGCCCAGAGGAGTGAAGAGACTTACCCAAGGTCACACAGCAGACAAGCGGCGGAGCCGGAATTAGAACCCATGACCTTCTGGCTCCCAGGCCTCTGCTCTTCAACTATACCATGCTGCTTCTCATAAACACCCATAAATCCACATTCACACTCAAACTCTTCTTTGAGCCAAAGTGAGTTTCCCAAGGGAGCATATCCAGCCTACAAGTTAGATATGTTCTCTCTCTCTCTCTCCCACCTATGGATATATAAATGTGTAAATGTACGCTGCAGTGAAAGTCCATTGTTTCTGCAAGTATCAAAATACTTAAAGATGTTCAAACAATAGTCTGTGTTTAATTTGTCATTCAAAAGACCAACTTATTATTCGGTTTTCTGAGCAAAAGAATAGAAAACAGAAGCTGCTTTCAGATTCTCAGGTCTCCCTTGGTGACCTCATTCGCTCCCACGGCTTCAACTATCATCTCTATGCTGATGACACCCAGATCTACATCTCTGCCCCTGCTCTCTCTCCCTCCCTCCAGGCTCACATCTCCTCCTGCCTTCAGGACATCTCCATCTGGATGTCTGCCCGCCACCTAAAACTCAACATGTCCAAGACTGAACTCCTTGTCTTCCCTCCCAAACCCTGCCCTCTCCCTGACTTTCCCATCTCTGTTGACGGCACTACAATCCTTCCTGTCTCACAAGCCCGCAACCTTGGTGTCATCCTCGACTCCGCTCTCTCATTCACCCCTCACATCAAAACCATCACCAAAACCTGCCAGTCTCAGCTCCACAACATTGCCAAGATCCGCCCTTTCCTCTTCATCCAAACCACTACCCTGCTCGTTCAAGCTCTCATCATATCCCATCTGGACTACTGTATCAGCCTCCTCTCTGATCTCCCATCCTCCTGTCTCTCCCCACTTCAATCCATATTTCACGCCGCTGCCCGGATTGTCTTTGTCCAAAAATGCTCTGGGCATGTTACTCCCCTCCTCAAAAATCTCCAGTGGCTACCAATCAACCTACGCATCAGGCAGAAACTCCTCACCCTCGACTTTAAGGCTCTCCATCACCTCGCCCCCTCCTACCTCACCTCCCTTCTCTCCTTTTACAGCCCAGTCCACACCCTCCACTCCTCTGTTGATAATCTCCTCACCATGCCTCATTCTCGCCTGTCCCGCCATCTACCCCCGGCCCACGTCCTCCCCCTGGCCTGGAATGCCCTCCCTGTGCCCATCCGCCAAACTAGCTCTCTTCCTCCCTTCAAGGACCTACTGAGAGCTCACCTCCTCCAGGAGGCCTTCCCAGACTGAGCCCCCTCCTTCTTCTCCCCCTCCTCCCCCCTCCATCCCTCCCGCCTTACCTCCTTCCCTTCCCCACAGCACCTGCGTATATGTAAATATGTTTGTACGTATTTATTGCTCTATTTATTTATTTATTTTACTCGTACATATCTATTCTATTTATTTTATTTTGTTAATATGTTTTGTTTTGTTCTCTGTCTCCCCCTTCTAGACTGTGAGCCCATTGTTGGGTAGGGACCGTCTCTTTGTGTTGCCAACTTGTACTTCCCAAGCACTTAGTACAGTGCTCTGCACACAGTAAGCGCTCAATAAATATGATTTATTCTCCAAAGAGAACTAGCGCAGTATAGCTAATTATTGTATAAACTTTTATGTACTACTTTTAATGTTAGCATTCTTCTAATCAAGTGTATTAGATGATTCAAAATAAAAAATATTATCATTTGCTTAACATGCTAGTTGGTTATTGTTATATTAAGCATTTGATGACACATCTCAGGCTTGCTACTCTCTAAAAATTGTTTTAATTAGGTTTCACAACAATTCCATGTTGAATCTACCCTAAGGTGAAGATACTGATACAAACATTCAAACCCAACATTTCTTTTCTAAAATTCAGTTGCTGCTGGCTCTCTTTCTTCTTTATGGGAGTACTGGGAGGCTCACTGGATAAAGTGCTATGAAATGCTTGAATGAGAGAAGACAAAAGACATAGATTTTATTTCATAACCATTCATACCAGAGCTCTACAAATTATGCTCAGAATACAACCAAGCACAAAACGCCCTATTGCTTTACCCATAAATTTCCTCAGCCATTAATTAAAGGAAGAAAATTGTTTTATGGTAATTAATGTTAACTGAAGAATGATTGGTCTTAAGAAAAAAATTGCAGCTGAATTACACATAAGTTAAAAAGCTATAGAAATAAAGGAATTGCCAAAAGCATTTTTTTGACCTGATTGTTCGAAAATTATATATATTTTTAGATACAAGGGCTTTTTTTTATTTAACTTTTTGCAACCTAAAGTACTACTAGGCACCAATCTGGTACAGGATAAACCTTCTTTGGGAGGATATCTTGGAGACTGAATAAGGATGACTCTAAAGGAAAAGTATTTTGTTGTTACTGATATGTATTTAAATATCTTACTTCAAATACTCAAAGCCATAAAAAACGTTATAGTACACCCAGTTCTGGAAAGACAATGTGCTATCATTACACATTTTGTTAGGGAATTAGGGGATATTCACTCAATTATAAAAGCTTTCTTGGGGCCAAGATGTCAAAGTACCATTCCTTTGTATTTACTGAATGCTTACTGTGTGCAAAGTACTGTACTAAGTGTTTGGGAGAGTACAATATAACAACAAATAGACACATTCCTGCCCATAATGGGCTCATAGTCTAGAGGGCGGGACAGGCATTAATATAAATAGATAAATAAATCAAAAGTATAGACATATGCATATGTGCTGTGGAGATGGGAGGGAGGATGAATGACGGAGCAAGTAAGAGTGGTGCAAAAGGGAGTGGGAGAACATAATAATAATAATAATAATAATGGTATTTGTTAAACACTTACTATGTGCAAAGCACTGTTCTAAGCTCTGGGGGGATACAAAGTGATCAGTTGTCCCATTTTACAGATGAGGGAACTGAGGCACAGAGAAGTTAAGTGACTCGCCCAAAGTCACATAGCTGACAATTGGTGGAGCCGGGATTTGAACCCGTGACCTCTGACTCCAAAGTCTGGGCTCTTTCCACTGAGCCATGCTGCTTCCCAGAAGAGGAGGGCTTAGTCAGGGAAGGCTTCTTGGAGGTGATGTACCTTCAATAAGGTTTTAAACTGGGGGAGAGCAATTATCTGCCTGATATAAAGAGGCAGTCCCTCTCAGGGTCACACCTTAAGAGTTTCCAGTACTCTACGAGTCTCAGCTATGGGAGGGAGAGTCAAGCAGGGGCCTATCCATTCCATTTCTAGCTTGGGCAGTGGGTTAGTGAGTGGAAGGCAATCTGCTACAACTCAAAACTCACCTGTGCTGAGCAGCAGTGGCATGGGAGAGAGTGGATGGAGGAGATTCAAGTTTACTGCACAGAAGGCGGCAATGGTAAACTGCTTCCATATTTTTACCAAGAAAACTCTATAGATACACTATTAGAATGATTGCAGATGGGGAGCGGGCCGTTTTGGGAGAGATGTGTCCGTGGTGTCTCTATGGGTCGGAAACGACTCCATGGCATAAGATAAGACAATGAAGAGGGAGAGCATTCCAGGCCAGAAATAGGATGTGAGATATAGGTCAGCAGTGAGGCAGATGAGACTGAGGTACGGTGAGAAGATTAGCATTAGAGGAACAAAGTGTGTGGGCTGGGTAGTAGTAGGAGAGTAGCGAGGTGAGGTGGGATGAAGCAAGGAGATTATGTGCTTTAAAGAAACCAGAAGATACCACATTCACACATGTACGCATCATTAGACACTGTAAGTCCATCTCCTTGATCACCGTGGTTGCTATTCTCCATACCTTTATTGTGGCCTTATTAGGCAGTTGCAACAATTTTTTTTCAACATATAGAAGGAGAAAAGGCTCTGGATTTCAAAGGAGGCATCACATCATCATCTTCAAAAGGGAATGTAAGAGTGTGAGATCATTGTGAGCAGGGATTTTCACTGTTCATTGTACTTTCCCAAGCACTTAGTACAGTGCTCTGCACACAGTAAGCGCTTAATAAATATGACTGAATGAATGAATAAGCACTACTTGAATCAGAGCTGGGTTAGTGAAATCGGCACAAGTCACTAAAGCGGCAAAGTCCTGTGAAACCCCAGAAAGAACAGGAGGCTGGAGAGAAAACATCTAATACCATCACTAAAAACATTTGAATCAGAGCTGGGTTAGTGAAATCGGCATAAGTCACTAAAGCAGCAAAGTCCTATGAAACCCCAGAACAGGAGGCTGGAGAGAAAACATCTAATATCATCACTAAAAACATAAAGGCCTAGGAAAACAAAATGTGAAATTTATGAGAAGGGAGATTCTGGGAAAGAGGTAGAAAACTCCGGGGAGTGTAAAAAAAACCACTATTCTTTCTGGTCAAGTCCCCTTGCCCAGAATAAAGCAATGATTGTAAATTAATATAGAAACACTTGTCCTTGTGCCAGACCAAGAGGTCAGAAATCTTGCTCTAAGATAAACAATCCCTCAATCAATTAATAGTATTTATAGAGTGTTTAATGTGTGCACTGCATTAAAATCTTGGGAGAGTACAATATAACAGAGTTGGTAAACACATTCTCTGCCCACAGGAGATTCCAGTTTAGAGGGAAAGAGCAAGAGATATAAAAACTACATTACAGTTATGTACATAAGTGCTGTGGGGCTGGAGATGGAGTGAATATCAATTGCTTAAAGGGGATAGATCTGAGTGCAAAGGCAATGCAGAAGGGAGAGGGACTAGGGAAAATTAGGGCTTAATCTAGGAAGGCCTCTTAGAGAAGATGTGATTTCTACATGGTCCGTGATCTGGGGCTACCACAAAAGGCAATCAGATTTTTTAAGCTGTTTTATCAGGGTCTCAGGCATGGTATTCAAAGACAACATCAACAATTCAGCAGTGCTAAGGAAATGCCCGTAGCAAACAAGGTTCACTGTGAGGAAAGTGTACAGAAAAGAGTTATCACTCTTGTTGCGTGGCCATGATACTCTCTTTAATTTGAATTGCCAGTACGAAGTCCACCAAACCTCATATATATTAATATCAGGCTTACTGTTCAACTTGGGTTTTAGCAGCCCCCGCTTATGATCACTGAAAGAACTATACAATTTTTTGTTCCTGAGGTCTATTCTAATAATGCCTATGGCTATACCACCCTGAACATGCCCCATCTCATCTGATCTCAGAAGCTAAGCGGGGTCTGGCCTGGTTAATAATAATAATAATAATAATAATAATGACATTTATTAAGCGCTTACTATGTGCAAAGCACTGTTCTAAGCACTGGGGAGGTTACAAAGTGATCATGTTGTCCCACGGGAGGCTCACAGTCTTAATCCCCATTTTACAGATGAGGTAACTGAGGCCCAGAGAAGTTAAGTGACTTGCTCAAAGTCACACAGTGGTTAGTACTTGGATGGGAGACCGCCTGGGAATACCAGGTGCTGTAGGCTTTTTTTTGAAGTAGCGAGGTTCAGTGGAAAAGAGCCTGGGTTTGGGAGTCAGAGGTCATGGGTTCTAATCCCGGTTCTGCCACTTGTCAGCTGTGTGACTTTGGGCAAGTCACTTAACATCTCTGTGCCTCAGTTCCCTCATCTGTAAAATGGGAATTAAAACTGTGAGCCCCATGTGAGACAACCTGACTATCATGTATCTACCCCAGGCTTAGAATAGTACTTAGCACATAGTAAGGGCTTAACAAAAAACATCATTATTTATTATTTTACTTAATAATAATTGTGGTATTTATTAAATGCTTACTATGGGTCCAGCCCTGTTCTTACGGATAATCAGGTAAGACACAGTCCCTGTCCCACCTAGGGATCACAATCTAAGTAAGAGGGAGAATAGGTATTGATTCTCCATTTTATAGATGAGGTAACTGAGACACTGAGAAGTTAAGTGACTTGTCCAAGGTAAAACAGCAGACACATGGTAGAAAACGGCATTAGAACCCAGGTCCCCTAACTCTTAGGCCTTCTTTCTATTAGAATATTTTGAGATGGTTTCAAATTCAAATTCCCACAAGTCACTGTACCAGGAAGTCCTTTTCTTTAGTAACAGTAGTTGTAGTAACATTTAGTGAGCATTGACTTGATGTGAGGAATGGGGCTCGACACTTGAAAAACAAAATGATACATTCCCAACCCACAGAGAGCTTACACTTTATGAGGGGAGACAAGCATAAAATGTGTTTACAACTAAATAATTCAAAAATACATAAATCAGACACCCGGGTCTACAAAACAATACTATATGAAAGGAGTTCTGTGCACAGTAAACACTCAATAAGTGCAATTGAATGAGTTCTAGGTGGACACAAAAGAGTTCATGGACCATTAAGAATTTGGTCGGAGATCTTGAGGGGCTCTCAGTGGGCTCACCCAGTAGCTAATCGCAACCCTTCTCGTCTTCTACTCCTCTACATCACTTTTTGAATGGTATTTGTTAAGCACTTACTCCATATCAGGCACTGTACTAAGCACTGGGATAGATGAAAGCTCATCAGGCTGGACACAGTCCATGTCCCACATGGGGTTCAAAGTTTTAATCCCCATTTTAGAGATGAGGTAACTAAGGGCACAGAGTAGTTAAGTGACTTGCTCAAGGTCACACAGCAAACAAATGGCAGAGTCAGGATTAGAGCCCAGGTCCTTCTGATTCCCAGGCCCATGCTCTACCCACTAGGCTATGCTGTTTACCCCTCTTTACCCATGGTGATGATGGAGTATGAAAATGAGAGACCGCGTGGCTTAGTGGAAAGGGCACGGGCTTGGAAGTCAGAGGTCATGTGTTCTAATCCCTGATCCGCCACCTGTCTGCTTTGTGACCTTGGGCAAGTCACTTAACTTCTCTGTGCCTCAGTTCCCTCATCTGTAAAATGGGGATTAAGACTGTGAGCCCCACGTGGGTCAACCTGATTACCTTGTATCTATCCCAGCACTTAGAACAGTGCTTGACATGTAGGAAGCACTTAAATATCACCATTATTATTATTATAACTGTAGAAAGGATATTTCATAAGTATTTCTTCAGGTAAATGTTCAGTGGAGATGGAAAGGGATCAGATTCTCCCTTAGTTTCCCTCAAAGTTTCCAGTTGAAAAGTTTCTTCCTGACAAGGGCATTTGCAAGGAGTTCTACAGTTCTCTGGTTCCTTAGAGGTTTTCTCTTTTAGTGATGGCATCAAAGTGCTTAGTACACAGTAAGCACTCAATAAATATGATTGAATGAATGAATGAATGGAAGCCCCTCCAGGATCTCAGCTTCCTGGAATATATGGCAGAGTATAGTTATCATTATTACAGTGCTTTGCACACAGTAAGCGCTCAATAAATAAAGCTGAATGAATTACTATATTTACTAAGAACTGTGTCAAAGACTGTGCTAAGCACTGGAATAGATAAAAGTTAATCAGGTTGGACACAGCTTCTGTCCCAACTGGGGTTCACGGTCTATGTAGAAGGGAGAACAGATATTCAATCATCATTTTGCAGTTGAAGAAACTGAGGCACAGTGAAGTTAAGCAATTGTCAGAACATGCTATGTGGCTAGATCCAACTGACTAAATCCTCTCAGAAGGGAGAACCCTTTCCACCTTTATCAATTCTCCTGGTTCTAGGATCTTCTTAAACACTGAGAAAACTTTTTAATGATAAGATTCAGTTGTGAGCTTGGTCTTCTTGCTAATTCTTTCCAGAAATCCACGTAAGAAGAACAGCTCCAGATACTCTCTTTTCCTGGAATATTTTAAGATACTAAGTAATTCAGTTTGCTGAATTACTACATGTATCGACAGAATGTGCTAATTACTCCTGCTAATGGAGTGGGGAAAATTCATGCCCATCATTCAAAAATACTTTCCTGTCAAATTCATTGAATATAAAAGGGGGTTTTACATACACTGAATAGAAATAGCATAGAACATCCACACTGCCTCCTATTCAATATAACAATGTTGTACGTCACAAGAGAACTTTCGCCTGAATGTTGTTCACATGCACATCTTTTAAATTTTAAACAAACATGAAAATTATCATGCACGCTACTCCAAAGAGGAAATGTCACTCAGTCGATCTTATTTATTAAGTGTTTACTGAGTGCAGAGCACTGTACTAAGCACTTGGGAGAGTACAATATAGCAATGTAACAGGCATGTTCCCTGCCAACAACGAGCTTACAGTGTAGGGGGTGGCACAGCAGTAGCTACTAGGTGGGACAGAAATTTAAAATAACCCACCGAAACCTCAATTTAACAGGAAAATTAAGCATGAAATGATACATTTCAGGATTACAGTCACCTCACAGACGTGCAAAAATAGACTTCCGCACCAATGCCCTTCTCAACTATTCTTGGGTAGGTGGTAAATTTAATCTTGAAAGACGAATTGGTACATGGCAGACAAAAATCCTCTTGAAACCCCTTTTCTGTGAGCAACTGAATCAAATGGACATTTTTATTTTAGCAGAAACCATCCAAGTGGTCAATCAGTTGGACAACAGATATGATAGTGGACCAAATTCTAAAATGTCCTACCCGACCATCATCTTCATATCAACAAACAATTACTCTCCCCCTGTTCATAGCCTTATTGAAAGCACATCTCCTCCAAGAGGCCTTCCCAGACTAAGCCCCCCATTTCCTCTTCTCCCACTCCCTTCTGTGTTGTCCTGACTTGCTCCCTTTGTTTTTCCCCGCTCCCAGCCCCACAGCACTTAAGTACATATCTGTAATTTATTTATTTATACTGAAGTCTGTCTGCCTCCTTCTAGACTATAAGCTTGTTGTGGGCAGGGAATATTTCTGTTTATCATTAAATAGTACTCTCCCGAATGCTTAGTACAGTGCTCTGCACATGGTAAGTGCTCAACAAATATGAATGAATGAATGAATAACTTCAGACTGTAGACTGTAGACTGTAAGCTTTTTGTGGGCATGGACCATGTCTACAAACTCTGTTTCATTACAACCTTCCAAATGCTTAATAATAATAATAATATTGGTATTTGTTAAGTGCTTTTTATGTGCTGAGCACTGTTCTAAGCACTGGGTAGATACAGGGTAATCAGGTTGTCCCATGTAGGGCTCACAGTCTCAATTCCCATTTTACAGATGAGGTAGCTGAGGCACCGAGAAGTTCACTGACTTGCCCAAAATCACACAGCTGACAAGTGGTGGAGGTGGAATTAGAACCCACGATTCTGACTCCTAAGCCCGGGCTCTTTCCACTAATCTAGTGTTCTGCACACATATGTGTGCAATGAAATACCATTGATTGATTGATTGATGGAAAGATTGAGTAGCCACAGTTTGATGGGCAAATCCAGGATAGGAAGTGTACTGCCTGCTCATCTCTCCTAGTGAATAGGGAAGCTTCAGAGCAGCAAATTCCAGGGAGAAGAAATCATTTTCAATTCCAATAATGAATTTGTGGATCATCCTTTAAGGGTAGGGTGATCACTTAAAAACATAATTCAGAAATGTGAACAACAAATTTTTCCTTTTCTAATATGGTTGGCTTTTTCATTTATAATGCTTCCTTCCAGGTACTTCAGTCTCTGAGGAGAGTAGGTCCTCTGTGGAATTACAATAGTTCCTCTTTTTGTGGTGCTATCATCTGCCCTGCAATTTATTTTTACTGATTATTAAAATTAGGATTGTTTTACAACTCACATCCTGTAAAATTAGACCATGAAATGTGTCCTACTCGAAGAGAAGCTTTTACGTCTATGTGCTGTCAGTCTCCCAGACATGACCACTAATTACCATTCAGAGCGTGTTACAATCAATCAAAGAGAAAACAGACCCAAGCAGCAAAGGTCAGCAGCCATCACAGGCCTTCGACTGACAAAAGAAAATGCGCAAGGGCATAAAATGGCAGGTGTGCAAAGATGACATTATGTGATCACCAGTACCACAACTTTAATTTATTAGAGACAAAACATCGTCCCCAAAATGTAAGGAAGCAGTGTTACCTACAGTTGTCCCAGCAAGACAATAAAATAAAAACAGCAGTTAACTGCACTTGGACTGAGCTTATTTTTGGAATATACAATTTCTAAGCTGTTAAAATGTTATAGAGAAAATTGATATGTTTGTTAGATGCTCATATCTTCAATACTTCAGGAAAACATTTAATGAAAATGATTTCAAAGGTTTCAGGAAATGTCATAAGTCTGCACTCATACTTTGTAATTCAAAGGTTACATTATTGTACAATATGGTGCCAATAATTCCCCATTTTCCTACAATAATTACTGTTTAGTTTATCACAGACTATTCCCAGGTATTTTCAAATGCAGATGTCACATGTGCTGCTACATCTGATATTATAATTCACTAGAACCTTCAGATCTATTATCTATTCACCAAAGAACACTAGTTGTCACTGAGATGAGGGTTGCATTTTTGCAAAACCTCACGCTAAGGAAAACTCATGCTGTAGTGTTACACATGTGAACACAAGCACAAACAAAATTGGGCAAAAGAAGCTTCTTGGACAGTGCAAGATTGGCTTGCATTGTCACAAGAACATTCCCTAATCATTTTCTAAATATCAGAACACACACTAGTGGCAGAATAGAGTGAGCTTATATTATTTTTTCAGGGAGTTTGAATAGGAAACAAATAAGTAATCTAGCACTCAATGGTATTTATTGAACACTTACTGTGTACAGAGCACTGTACTAAGCATTGGGCAATAAAACTGTTAAATGCGATCCCTGACCATAAAGAGCTTACAGTCTAGGAGAGGCAGACATTAAAATAACTTACATTTTATTAAGGATATGTTTGATCACAAAAGAAGCCTTTCATTTGATGATCAACATTCACTAAAATGTTACATTAAGACTGAAGAAATGAAAAAAATGCTTTCAATTACAAATCTCAGGAAGTACCGAAACTCACGTAGCTGATCAATGCTGAGCGTTCCTTAGTTCATAAAATGCCATTATATTAGAAATCAATTCTTTTTCTTTAGTTGTACCCAAAAGATTTTGATGTGTCAAGAATAAATTTCTTACAGCTTTCTAAAACCATAGGGTCCGTCGGCTAAGTATCTTACAAGAAAGTTTAAGAAAAGGAAAATGCCCAGAAAGAATGTCTATCCCAATGTGTGGATTCCATTGTCCTGATAAAAAATGTAATGATTTCCCAGGAAACATAATGAACAACCTTATCTCAGGGGAGACCTTGGCTCTCCATACATTTCCAGAAAGGTGACAGCCCATCCTTCACAATACAAACAAGAAAGATATTGTCTAGGTGCATTAAACTAGGATTACTGGTTCTCTCTCAGAAAGAAAATACGGTCAAGTGATTTCTCCTCTAGGCATCTTTTTAAAATGAGTTAAAATTTTAATTTAATTTCAAAACTTAGTTACTTTGATCACTAAGTGTGCAGGACAGCAAACATTAATTAATTCAATTGTAATCAATTCATTTGATTGTATTTATTGAGTGCATACTGTGTGCAGGGCAACATATTAAGCACTTGGAAGAGTATAAATAAAGTAATAAGCAGACACACTGCCTTTCAGTCTAGAGGGGGAACAGATATTAGTATAATAAATATTATGGATATGTACATAATAATAATAATGGCATTTGTTAAGCACTTACTATGTGCGAAGCACTGTTCTGTGGGACTGGTAGGGGCAATGAAGAAAGGGAGCAAGTCAGGGTAACACAAAAGGGAGAGGGAGAAGAGGAAAGGAGGACTTAGGAAGGTTTCTTGGACAAGAGGACTTGAAACATGAATGGTTAATTTCAGACAGGGACTGCCCCTTCTTTTTCCTACTTTTGAGGGTTCTTTTGTCTGACTGACATTTGTGCCAGTTCCAAAAGACCTAGATATAAGCCATAGACATGGCTGGATACGTGCGAATTGGTACTTTTGAGACATGGGTCATGGTAGTATCCCTATGAGCTAGTCCCAAAGAGATGATGTGGATTAAACACACACAGCCCAGCACCAGAGAGAGGAGTGTGATCCTCAAACTGGGGGCCTCACAAACATTAGACACAGACTCACGTGAGGTCACGTGCCTGACACCAGATTTGCAACATAACATAGTGATGTCATATGCACCATTCTGTGGAATTTCTGAATCAACCAAACCTAGAGCATTTCTCCAGGGGCCACACAATCAGTTATTCATTCGATTTTATTTACTGAGTGCTGACTTTGGCCAGATAATTAAATGCTTGCTCTACAACACAATTGGTCGACATGATCCCTGCCCTCAAGAAGCTTACAGTCTACCCTTGGCAGTTGCTCCAGGGTCCTTCTGTTTCCTTCTCAGGCCTCTGTTCAATCAAGCACTGCTTCTGACCAGATAACTGGGCAGTAGAAGAAGCCTAGGTGGGGGGAGACTGGAGGCTTAAAATAAATATATCTTCCATAAAGGTACCTGTTGCCTTATCTGTATGGGATAGAAGGAAGACAGACTAACTGAAAATTTGTCAGGTGTAAAAACCAACATAATATAATTTACCCAATACAAAAGATCCATCTGGGCAACTATTTGGCAATGCCAAGGGAGTTCTAGGATAGAACACTTTCAAAATGGGAAATTGCAGTTGATACTGTCTCTATACCAATGCCTAGCATGGTGCTTAGCTCATTATAAGTGCTTAAAAATATCCTAGCCAACCAATCAACTGGAAGGAAGCTGTGGAACAGAAAAGCATGGGAAACTCCCAACATTTCACTGGGTGTTTGAAAACCAGGGGAACAGTGGTACTCAGACAGAAATGTGGGTCAGAGGTGACTACCATGAGTCAGAGGTGACTATCATGAGCAAAACATTGGACTCCATGACAGGGACAGAAAAACAAAATCTTCAAATGGAAAAGGAGGGGAAAAGGGCCTGAGTGAGAGGTTGATGGCCAGAGAGAGATGAGAGTGAAGCACAGCCAGCCAGTGAGAAGCAAAGTGTATGGGCTGGGCCGTAGTGGGAGAGGAGTGAGATTAGGTAATGGGAGAGAGATGATTGAGTGCCCTAAAGCTGACTGTCTGGAATTTCTGCTTGATGAGAAGATGGATGTCTTCCTCGGGACTTAATACAATGCTCTAAGCATGGTAGATAATCAACAAATGCTATTGATTGATTGATTTGGAGGGAAGGGATGAGAAAAGAAGGAGAGAGGTTATACATGAATGCATATGTACATATGTGTGCATTG
Source organism: Tachyglossus aculeatus (assembly GCF_015852505.1). Taxonomy (NCBI): domain Eukaryota; kingdom Metazoa; phylum Chordata; class Mammalia; order Monotremata; family Tachyglossidae; genus Tachyglossus; species Tachyglossus aculeatus. Next base: position 26,777,759 of record NC_052079.1, on the reverse strand, counting down.
TTGCCAAAATATTTTATACCATAAAAGATTAAAAGTATCTCTCTGTCTTTAACTTGTGAAAAACATGAATTCTATTCAATCCAGGATCTGCTAATTGTCGACTGTGTGCCCTTGGGCAAGTCACTGCACTTCCTGGGCCTCAATTATCTCACCTATAAAATGGGGATTAAGAAGGTGTGCCCCATGTGAGACATGGATTGTGTCCAACCTGATTTACTTGTATCTATCCCAGTGCTCAGAACAGTGTTTGGGACATAGTAAGCACTTAATAAGTACCATAATTATAATTATTATTAATTCTGCAAAAAGTGTTACTACAGAAAAATTAAGGGGGGAGAAATCAAGGGATATGTTGCTTTGCATAACCAAGAATATAAAGGAGTTAAAGCTGGCCAGAGTAAAAATGGGCTTTTACTATAAAATTTTGGCATAAATTATGAAGTAGCAGTACACCAGTTCTCCTTTAATGCAGGAGTTGCTTTGCTTTCTTGCAGAAGCCAGTGCTATGGAAACCTCAAATTGTAGTGTCTGTCAATCATATGTACTGAGCACTTACTGTGTGCAGAGCACTATCCTAAGCTCTTCGGAGAGTACAACATAAAAATAAAGACACATTCCCTGCCCACAGTGAGTTTCCAGTCTAGGGTAATACTCAATCCATGTCCACCACAGTGCTCAGGCAAACTTATTTCTTCCAAAACCACATCACTCTGTATCCAGACCAACCTGTGTTATTGTAAAAACTTCCACTAAATTTGCCAGTGTATTCTAGCCAACTTTTGTGGTAAAAACATGAATTTGGGCTGAACTGAGTGAATTTATGGATAGAATCTTCAACACAGAACTTATTTTATCTCATCACTAGACATTGCTTTCCAGAAAGAAGCCTAGTCCATGTTATAACAGAATACCCTAACCAAGAATACTATTTCTGCCATCCCTTATAGGTCTACTGATGGTGATCTTGAATTCCCCAGTTGTCTGCAAAAATATTATATTGAGGCAGCAGGAAAACTCTGAAAGGAAAATTAAACCTATCATTTTTGCCAGCTTTCCTATTCAGCACAAAATACCGACAGACTCCTCAGCTCCTACCAAATTTAGTGCAGGCATGGAAATTACCTCCCCTTTTTTTAAAAAGCGAAAAAGGTGGGAACCTATTATTTTCTATCAAATAAAGTGAAAGCCAGAATCTCCTAAAAGTTTTCCACCCACAAATCTTGTTAGCTGATATTTTGTACAGGGTTACCTGGAACCCTATTTTCAATCTCTGGCGTGTTGACTCTATAGCCAGGTCCTTCATTTGCTCATTTAACAACACTGATTACCCCTCACCCCCAAATCTGGCCTCAATTTCACCTCAGGATAAAACGGCAGAAGTAGGAGAGTGTCTGCTAGAGATATTCCGTGAGTAGTGAAATTGTCTGAGCAAAGAACCACCTATTGCATTGTGCCCGATGGACAGTGCTATGCAGGAATCCTGGAAACAGCTGATGAACTTGGGTGGCTCCTACTGCAGTAGCTATCAAAAACGACTATATAAACAGCCTCTTGCTAGTTTATGACTCCAAAGACTACTATTAACCCTATGCGACAAGGAAGCAGTGTGGTCTAATGGAAAGAGACAGGGCTCGGGAGTCAGAGGATCTGGGTTTTAATCCTGCCTCTACCTTGTACCCACTGGATGACCTCGGGAAAATCACTTAAATTCCCCATGCCTTAGTTCCCTCATGAGCAAAATGGGGATTCGATACCAAATCTCTGACCAGTTTGGACTGTGTCCTCCATGTGGGACCTGATTATCTGTGCCAGCACTTAGTAAAGTGCTTGGCACATCTTAAGCTCTCAACAAATACCACAATTATAATTGTTTCTATTATTCATTCATTCATTCATCATCATCATCAATCGTATTTATTGAGCGCTTACTGTGTGCAGAGCACTGTACTAAGCGCTTGGGAAGTACAAGTTGGCAACATATAGAGACAGTTCCTACCCAGCAGTGGGCTCACAGTCTAAAAGGGGGAGACAGAGAACAAAACCAAACATACTAACAAAATAAAATAAATAGAATAGATATGTACAAGTAAAATAAATAAATAAATAGAGTAGTAAATATGTACAAACGTATATACACATATACAGGTGCTGTGGGGAAGGGAAGGAGGTAAGATGGGGGGATGGAGGGGGGGGACGAGGGGGAGAGGAAGGAAGGGGCTCAGTTTGGGAAGGCCTCCTGGAGGAGGTGAGCTCTCAGTAGGGCCTTGAAGGGAGGAAGAGAGCTAGCTTGGCGGATGGGCAGAGGGAGGGAATGAATTCATTCATTCAATCGTATTTATTGAGCACTTACTGTGTGCAGAGCACTGTACTAAGCGCTTGGGAAGTACAAGTTGGCAACATATAGAGATGGTCCCGACCCAACAGTGGGCTCACAGTCTAGAAGGGGGAGACAGAGAACAAAACAAACATATTAACAAAATAAAATAAATAGAATAAATATGTACAAATAAAATAAATAAATAAATAGAGTAATAAATACATACAAACATATATACATATATACAGGTGCTGTGGGGAGGGGAAGGAGGTAAGGCGGGGGAAGGGGAGGGGGAGGAGGGGAAGAGGAAGGAAGGGGCTCAGTCTGGGAAGGCCTCCTGGAGGAGGTGAGCTCTATTATTCTGCCATCACTTTGGTCTTAGGGAAGCAGTGTGGCGTAGTGGAAAGAGCATGGGCCTGGGGGGGTGTCACAAGACCAGGATTCCAGTCCTGGCTCTGCCACTTACCTCTTGAGGGTACTTGGGTAAGTCACTCAACCAACTACAGATCAGTTACTTCATCTATAAAATACCATACCTGTTCTCCCTCCTAATTAAGTTATAAACCCCGTGTGGGACAGGGACTATCCAATCTGTAAATACTTTACCCTAGCACTTAGTACTATGCCTGGACATAATGAGTACCTGACAAATACCACCATTATTATTAATAGATATGTTTGGCACATAAAATTCTTGTGCATATTTCTGCAATATGCCTCAGCCCTGACTCCTGACTGTCTTGTTCCATCCACTTCCCCAGGAGGAAAGGGTGGGGAGAAGAGAGTTTGAGTGGTGATCTTTGAACCACTGGTGTTCTAATCAATTCTTCTGTCTGACCTATCTTGTATCTACCCCAGAGCTTAACATAGTGGAAAGAACACAGGTTTGGGAGTCAGGGGTCCAGGGTTCTAATCCTGGCTCCTCCACTTATCTGCTGTGTGACCTTGGGCAAGTCACTCAACTTCTCTGTGCCTGTTACTTCATCAGTAAAATGGGGATTAAAACTGTGAGCCCCACGTGGGACCACCTGATTACCTTGTATCTACCCCAGCGTTTAGGACAGTGCTGAGCACATAGTAAGCGCTTAACAAATACCATCATCATCATCATCTATACAGTGTTTAGCATAAAGTAAGTTCTTAACAAATACAAAGTGCTCCTTCTCTCTATATATGACAGACAGTTACTCTCCCCACTTTCAAAGCCTAATTGAAGGCCCATCTCCTCCACGAGGCCCTCCCTGACTAAACTCTTGTATCATTTTCTTCCACTCCTTTCTGCATCACCCTGACTTGTTCCCTTGATTCATTCCCCCCCCCACCCAGCTCCACAGCACTTACATACATTTCTGTAATATATTTATTACGTTAATGCCTGTCCCTCTAGCCTGTAAGCTAGTTTTGTGCAGGGGTTGTGCCTGTTATATTATTAATAATAATAATAATAGTGGTATTTGTTAGTGAAGTGACTTGCCCAATGTCAAACAGCAGGCAAGTGGTGGAGGCAGGATTAGAACCCATTACCTTCCAACTTCCAGGTCCGTGCTCTATCCACTGTGCAATGCTGCTTCTTATTGCATTATCCCAAGAGCTGAACCCAGAAAGCACTGACTGATTGATTGACTGATATTAGTATTATTATTGAGAGCCCACTGAGTGAAATGCACTCTGCTAAGCTCTTGGAAAGCATAAAAGAAGTTTGTGACATTCCCTGCTGCCAAAAATTTTACACTTCTAAAATTTCATTTCTTCCAGGAAGCCCTCCCTGATTTAATTGAAAAAAACCAAAAACAAACTAAAGCCAATGAAGACAATGAGGTAAAAACAAATGAATGAAGAGTTCATGGAGGTGGGAGTCTTGGTCTTCCCACTGCTCGAGGTAAAGAGAGCTTAATTACAAATGCCACCATAGCTTCTCCGGCATTCTGAAGGCTGAGTGCTTAGTACAGTGCTCTGCACACAGTAAGCACTCAATAAATATGGTTGAATGAATGAATGAATAAAGGTAGCACACAAAGGTGTGGTGTGGGGGGATTCTGGTCTGTGCAAGGAGAAGCAGCAGACCCCAGAGCTCCAGTGACAAAAGGGCACAAAACTCACATGAGACTCAGTCCCTGTCCAATGCTGGGTAAAAAGCACTGTAAACAAGGTAATCATCCTTTTGTATTCATGGACATCTGATATAGGAGTTTGGAAAGTGTTCTGATTGTCAGAGCATCAGAATATACAGCTTTTCTTCTCCCGTATGCTTGGCATCAAATGAGGCAGCTTAGCAAAATGCACTCATGCAGGAGAACAAAAGAATTTAAAATGTTTTTGATTAAAAGAGGGATAAAATAACCTAGAATGGGCACTGTAACTGCTTCTGTGGTGACACAAACCCTATTTGACATTGTCAGGAAAGAGACTTAGGGCTGAAGCAATACAGCACAGACTGTCTGTGAGCATACAGTTGACAGGATGATATGCAAAACTGTGGCAGATTGTTAGAGGACATAAATGATGAATGATATGTCTCTGGAACTGGGGAGATATCATGCAGCCTTAACTAACAAATAGAAATATGCTATTTTATCAACTGAATGCCTTCCTATTAGTCTTTGAGGATAAAAGGTAGTATTGCCATGAAAGAAATTTATGTGAAATAAATAATGAACATAAAACGATTCATTAAAGTATAAAATAATTGAACAATAGATGCCAAATGATCATTTCTGTGCTGCCAGTGAAATAGACCCCATTTCTGCTCAGATTAAAATCGTCATCATCATCAATCGTATTTATTGAGCACTTACTATGTGCAGAGCACTGTACTAAGTGCTTGGGAAGTACAAATTGGCAACATAGAGAGACAGTCCCTACCCAACAGTGGGCTCACAGTCTGAAAGGTGGGCTCACAGTCTAAAAGACTGTCTAAAATAACCACTGAATCTAGAAAGTGAAAGAAGAGATTACATTGATTAACAAATTAGTGGTAATAAATTATGAGTAACAAGTTCCTCACCTCTCAGGTTGGCACCTGGGGATTTTCCAGTACTCTACCAGTCTCGACTATGTGAGGGAGAGTCAAGCAGAGGCATATTCATTCAATTCCTATTATGGGCAATAGCTAACTAGTGGAAGGCAATCTGCTACAAGTCAAAACTCACCCATGTTGGGCAGCAGCAGCATGGGAGAGAGTCGAGGAGGGAGATTCAGGTTTACTGTGCGGAAGGAAGCAATGGTAAACCGCTTCCGTATTTTTACCAGCACTTAGAACAGTGCTTTGCACATAGTAAGTGATTAACAAATACCATCATTATTATTATTACCAAGAAAACTCTATGGATGTTCTATCAGAAAGATTGCCGGTGGAGGTGGGGCGTTCTAGGAGAGATGTATCCATGGCATCGCTATGGGTCGGGCACGAATCGGCAGCATAAGACAACAACCACAACAAGTTATTGGAGATGGAGAGGCAGGTGACCAGATGTCCTGTTGAGAATGAGACGATAACATTTCCAGTGGGTCCATCTCACCATTGGAAGACCAAAGGCAGGATTCATTAAGATGCATTTGGAAATGCATTTAGGACCCTTGGTATTCACCCCACCCTACACCCCACAGCATCCACATACATATTTGTAAATTATTTATTTATATCAATGCTTCCCCTCTAGACTATAAGCTCATGGTGGGCAGGGGACGTGTCTACCAACTCTGTTTTTGTCTCGTAAGCACAATCATAGTGCTCTGCACTTAGTAAGTGCTCAATAAATTCCTCTGCCTAAGTGCTCATTGCACCAATGTTACTGAACACCTACCTCAGAATGCAAGGGCAGTGGCCCTGATGAGCCAGTAGTATTCATCACTTGATCCCCCAAATCACAAAAGTTGGACAACTTTGGCAGCAGTTGCCTCGCTCTTCAACCCCCACCAACCCAAGTATCTTTTTCCCTTTTCAGTCTCTCTTTATTTCTCTCCTCTTTCTCTGGCCCTGCCTTTGGGTCCTGACTATCTCATCTAAGGTGGTCACCTTATTGTAAAGGAAGAGGTGAAGATATCAGAGACATCAGGTCTGATGTCAGATATCAAAGACAGAAGATGATTCTAGCAGAATATGTACTGAAGGCTAAAGAAGCAGCATTACCTGGTGGAGAGAGCACAGTCCTGGAAGTCAGAAGGACCTGGGTTCTAATCCCGGCTCTGGCACTTGTCTGCTGTGTGCTGTTGGGCTAATCACTTAACTTTTCTGTGCCTCAGCTATCTCATCTGTAAAATGAGCCCCAGGTGGGACAAAGACTGCATCCCATCTGAATATCTTGTATCTATCCCAGTGCTCAGTACAAGTGTCTGGCACGTAGCAAATACCGTAAAAAGAAAAAAAGATTCACAGTTCTTTTTAGGAAAGTCATAGCTAAGAGAACACAGGCAATGTGGAATGGTTTTCAGGAGTTATTAATCAATAGAGGTTTATGGGATTTATGCTTTACGCTCATTCATCACATGTGTTTGAGTTATCACAATGTCTATTTTATTTTTGCTGGCATTTCTGTCCAATCTGCTTTGGATATTTGGACATTGTTGGATTTCTGCTGGGCATAGGTCCAGTTGGCTTCAGGTAAGATCGAAGGGTGTTGGTTCAGATTTTAATCATTGTCCTGGCAGTACATGACAGTATAGCATTACTGGGCAGACAGTTTCCACTCCTTTTCACTTTTTAAAATGAAATACAAGAATTTTTTTTCCAAATTTATATAAAGACATTCCCTCAGATACTTTTGCCCAGTTCTAAAATGCAAGGGTTGCATTCTCATAATACTCTGTATTCAGGAATGCCTTCAGTGGGTATTTATTCATTCTGATGCATACAGGCAGGACACCCCAGGTGCTTAATCTCCATACTGTGGAGCACTGTAACCAAAGAGGCATGCACTGTCACACAAATGTTCCCTAACTCTTTAGTGAAATTCTAATTAAAATGCCTAGTAAAACCACTTTATGGCAGAAGAATCACTGTGGTATTTGTTAAGTGCCTACTATATGCTAATCACTGTACTAAGTACTGGGGTAGATACAAGATAATCAGAACAAGATATAGTCCCAGTCCCACATGGGGCTCACAGTCTAAGTGAGAACAAATATTTAATCTCCATTTTACAGGTGAGGAGACTGAGGCACAGGGAAGTCAAATGACTTGCACAAGATTACACAGTAGATACATGGCAGAGCAGGGATTAGAACCCAGGACTTCTGACTCTCAGACTCGTGCTCTTTACATTAGGCCCTGAGGCAAAATGGGGTGTGAATGTAAAACCAAAAGCAACGTTGCAAAGGGTGTAAAATAGCAGTCAAACTAATAACTGCAGCTGTCAAATTGTTTGGGGAGAAGGAAACACAACACATTTGAAGTGTAGATTGTGAAGCAAATATAAACCTCAAATATTCAGTTTTTAGGGGCAAGCAGTGATAACTAAGTTCACTTTGTTTTCCAAATCCTTTCTGCCCTACCTATTGAAAACTCCATAGACAATGTAAAGCTAAGAAAAATACTTCAGAAAACAATTTCAGACAGAAATGTATTGCAGGATCTGAAGATTGTAGACAGATCTCCAACTAAACTCTTTCTTTAGGATGTCTGCCTTCCTCTTTCTTTCCTTCTGAAATGTTATGTATTTATTCAGTGCAAATGATCAGCCTGAAGGAAGACTGGGAAAAGCATACTGACCAAGAAGATGAAAGAAAGTTGTGATAGTGCACATTTTGTGTGGAACCAACACAGCAATGTAATGGAGTTTGCCCTGGAAGCAAAACAATAATATATATATTATATATTATATTATATTATATTATATTATATTATATATATATATATATATAGCGCACTCACAAGAATGAGAAGAAAGAAATGCTACAGTGTTCAATTACTGTATATCAATTTAATTATTTATATACTATTAATGATAATAATTATGGTATTTGTTAAGTGCTTACTATGTGCCAGGCACTGTACTAAGTACTGGGGCATATACAAGCAAATTGGGTTAGACACACACTCCTTGTCCCACGTGGGGCTCACAATCTCAATTCCCGTTTTACAAATGAGGCAACTGAGGCACAGAGAAGTGAAGCGACTTGCCCAAGGTCACACAGCAGACAAGTGGTGGAGCTGGGATTAGAACCAATGATCCAGCGTGGCTCAGTGGAAAGAACACGAGCTTTGGAGTCAGAGGTCATGGGTTCAAATCCCGGCTCCGCCTCTTGTCAGCTGTGTGACTTTGGGCAAGTCACTTCACTTCTCTGTGCCTCAGTTAACTCATCTGTAAAATGGGGATAAAGACTGTGAGCCCACCGTGGGACAACCTGATCACCTTGTAACCTCCCCAACACTTAGAACAGTGCTTTGCACATAGTAAGCGCTTAATAAATGCCATTATTATTATTATTATTATTATTCTGTCTCCCGGGGTCATGCTATATTCACTATGCCATTCTGCTTCCCTAATCTCTGTCTCCCCCTCTAGACTGTAAGATCATTGTGGGCAGGGATTGTGTCTATTTATTGTTATATTCTGCTCTCCCAAGCATAATAAACAGTACAGTACAGCTCAATAAATGCAACTGACTGAAGAAGTGAATGAATATGCCAATTCAGACCAGTGAGGATTGTTGTAATTATAAAAGCTGCAGCTTGATTCATTTTACTACTCAATCCAAATTATTATCATTTGGAATCCATCAAGATTTTCCATATGAATTATCCAAATTCCAAATGACTCTTCTAGGGTGAAGATTGTTTCATCAGTCAATCAATCACTTAGTGGTATCTGCTGAGTGCTTACTGTGTTCAGAGCACTGTACTATGCGTTTGGGACAGTGCAATACTACAGAGTTGGTAGACACATTCCCTGACATAAACGATCACTTTGAATTATTTTTTCGAAGTATGTGTTCAAAGGTTTCTCTTCAGCACGTGGAATAGGGTATTAGGCTTTCCAATATGTGCTGCTATATGATGATCTTCAAATTCTGGTAATCCTCCAGGTTTCTGGACTCTGATTTTCTAGTGATGCTCCTTACGCACCTGTAGTTTATGTAATACTATATTTCAAATTTCACTTTCTTCCGGTGAACTGCTGCCCCTAATTTCTAAGTCACAGAGAAGTGATCAGCCTAGACAAGGATCTTGGGATGGACTTAGAGTCGCATGGTTCAACTTCCAATTCCAGTTTCTATCTCCTTGTGTCTCCAGTGGGTTTTACAGAAAGCTCAGTTAAGTGAATTTTAATCTCTCTGGACCTCAGTTTTCATTTAAATAATAATAATAATGATGGCATTTATTAAGCACTTACTATGTGCAAAGCACTGTTCTAAGCGCTGGGGAGGTTACAAGGTGATCAGGTTGTCCCACCTGGGGCTCACAGTCTTAATCCCCATTTTACAGATGAGGGAACTGAGGCCCAGAGAAATTAAATGACTTGCCCAAAGTCACACAGCTGACAAGTGGCGGAGCCGGGATTTGAACCCATGACCTCTGACTCCAAAGCTTGTGCTCTTTCCACTGAGCCACGCTGCTTCAGTTGATTAGCAATTTCTAAATCCAAACACAATGTACTATGGGAGTAGAAAAATGGCGCTTAGAATTACTGCAGTCACTCAAAATAAGCAACGAAGACTACTTTGGGTGAAATTGTAATTCATGGTGATATTATCAGGTGCTATTATCAATACATCAATTCGTCAGTAGTCTTTATTGATTACCTATGGTACACAAAGCACTGTATTAAGCACACTTGATTTTGAACTAGAAGACAGGACTGTGCCTATCGAGCGCTTAGAACAGTGCTTTGCACATGGTAAGCACGTAACAAATACCATCATTATTATTACTATCCCAAACACTCAGTACAGTGTTCTGCCCTCAGAGAACACTTAATGAAATACTTTATTACATTTTCCCTGGCACTTAGTACAGTCTTAAGCACACATAAAAAGCACTCAGTAAGCACCATCTCTTGCTAAATACTATTTATTGATTGATTGATTAGGAGAGCATAATAAACATAAAAGGCAAGGTCCCTGCCTTTAAGGAGTTTACATTCTAATGGAGGAGTTGACTATCTAATGCAAGATAAACTCAATGTTCAAAAGAAGGCAAGATCACCAGCACTAAGATACAGGAACTTTGACAGTGTGTATTCACTGAAGCAAAGTTAATCGCATGGGTGAGGCACAAATAGTGATGATAATGGAGATGACGTTTATTACATAGTTACTAATCCAGTCACCGTGCTAGTGCAAGATAATTAAATCAGACATAGTCCCTGCTCCACATGATTCTCAGAATCTAACAGAGAGGAAGAAAAAGGTATTTTATCCCCATTTTATAGATGAGTAAACTGAAGCCCAGAGAAGACTTGCCACAGTCATACTGATGGCAACTGTCAGAGCTGGAAATAATAATAACAATAATAACAATATGTAAAACACAGGTCTCCTGAATCCCCAGTCCTATATACTTTCCACTAGGCAATATTGTCTTCATGTGTGTGAACACACACACACATGCACACACACCCCTATATGTATGTATTTAAATAAGTATAATGACAGACACATATATTGTAAATTCCTATATATTATGCACGCATTCACATATTCCTACAGATACTAGATACCAAAGTAACTACTCTATGATGAGCTGAAATAGAGCACATAGGATATGCATATAGATAGGCATATAAGAGGACATACACAAAATTGAAAAACATAGTGAAGCACAGTCTCAATCAATATGGGATGGGAATAGATAGCTGGAAGGTAATTACATCTTAGGAACTAGCTGGAAGGACCCGATGAGAAAAAAGTGAGATACTTAGACACAGATTAAAAAACTGCACTGAGTTCTGTTAATGACAATACACTAATGCAGGAAGCAATAATTTCACACAGTGTGAAAAATAATTTTGGTCATGTGTGGTTCTTTTGAGCTACACCCAAACACAGATAATATCTTCCTCTTAATATCTTCAAATAAAAACGTGAACTTAATAAACGCTTTTCTGTAACTACAAGCCTGGGAATAGAGTGATTGCTTAAACTACTTGATTTCTTTCTTAATAAAGGTCATGGATTCGAATCCCGGCTCTACCACTTGTTGGCTGTGTGACTTTGGGTAAGTCACTTCACTTCTCTGGGCCTCAGTTACCTCATCTATAAAATGGGGACTGACTGTGAGCCCCACGTGGGACAACCTGATAACCTTGTATCTACCCCAGTGCTTAGAACAGTGCTTGGCACATAGTAAGTGCTTAACAAATACCATCATTATTATTATTACTATTATTATTATCAATAATAATAATAACAGAATAATTGAGAAGCAGTGTAAACTAGTGGAAAGAGCATGGGCCTGGGAGTCAGAGGACCTGAGTTCTAATCCTGGCTCCATCATTTGTCTGCTATGTGACTTTGAGCAAGTCACTTAACTTCTCTGTGCCTCAGTTCCCTCATCTGTGAAATGGAGATTAAGACCATGATCCCCATGTGGGACATGGACTGTGTCCAACCTGATTAGCTTGTATCTAACCCAGTGCTTAGTACCGTGCCTGGCACATAGTAAGTGCTTAAGTAAAAACATTAAAAAAAATTTCACTCCCAGGATTACCACAATGGGGCACATATTGTACTTGAATTAGGGTCCCATAATAATGTCCTTATCAAGTAATATTTTTGGAGAAATTGAATTTCAATAGCAGAATCTGTGGCAGGGAGGAAACCTGAAAGTAAAAAAACCTTTTAAAAATGATTTCCAACTTCAATGCCAAAAGAAACTGCAGTATATTCTTTCTTGGATCAGTTTTGAAAAATAAAAATAAGGCTTTTTCATTTTAAGGGATATATTCATCACTGTATAATGTTTTAATTAACATTATCCTATTGCTATTGCTGTAGGATCATTTCAGCCTTATTTCAGCCTCACCCACATAATTGGATTACTCTATCCTACTCTATCCTAATCCTTCTCGAACTCTCAGCAGCCTTTTGTGGATCACCCCTTTCTAAACATGCTATTCAACCTTGGCTTCACAGACTCCATCCTCTCTTGGTTCCCCTCTTATCTCTCCGGCTGGTCATTCTCAGTCTCCTCTTCGGGCTCCTCCTCTCCCCCCCATCCCCTTACTGTAGGGGTTCCTCAGTAGTCAGTTCTTGGTCCCCTTCTGTTCTCTCTCTACACTCACTCCCTTGGTGAACTCATTTGCTCCCATGGCTTCAACTATCATCTCTATGCTGATGACACCCAAATCAACATCTCCGCCCCTGCTCTCACTCCCTCACTCCAGGCTCGTATCTCCTCCTGCCTTCAGGACATCTCCATCTGGATGTCTGCCAGCCACCTAAAACTCAATATGTCCAAGACTGAACTCCTTATATTCCCTCCCAAGCCCTGTCCTCTGCCTGACTTTCCCATCACTGTAGATGGCACTACCATCCTTCCCGTCTTACAAGCCCGCAACCTTGGTGTCATCCTTGACTCCACTCTCTCATTCACCTCACACATCCAATCCATCACCAAAACCTGCCGGTCTCACCTCCACAACATCGCCAAGATACACCCTTTCCTCTCCATCCAAACCACTATCTTGCTGGTTCAATCTCTCATCCTAACCCGACTGGATTACTGCAACAGCCTCCTCTTTGATCTTCCATCCTCCTGTCTCTCCCTGCTTCAGCCTATACTTCACTCTGATGCCCGGATTATCTCTGTACAGAAAAGCTCTGGGCATATCACTCCCCTCCTCAAAAATCTCCAGAGGTTGCCTGTCAACCTACAAATCAAGCAAAAACTCCTCACTCCCGGCTTCATGGCTCTCCATCACCTCACCCCCTCCTACCTCACCTCCCTTCTCTCCTTCTACAACCCAGCCCGCACCCTCCACTCCTCTGCCGCTAACCTCCTTACTGTGCCTCATTCTCTCCTGTCCCGCCATCGACCCCCGGCCCACGTCCTCCCCCTGGCCTGGAATGCCCTCCCTCCTCACATCCGCCAAACTAGCTCTCTTCCTCCCTTCGAAGTCCTACTGAGAGCTCACTTCCTCCAGAGGTCTTCCCAAACTGAGCCCTTTTTCCTCTCCTCTTCCTCTCCCCACAGCACTTGTATATTTTTGTACAGATTTATTACTCTATTTATTTTACTTGCATATATTTACTACTCTATTGACTTTATAAATGATGTGCATATAGCTGTAATTCTATTTATTCTGACGGTTTTGACACCTGTCTATATTGTTTGTTTTGTTATCTGTCTCCCCCTTCTAGACTGTGGGCCCGTTGTTGGGTAGGGACTGTCGCTATATGCTGCCAACTTGTACTTCCCAAGCACTTAGCACAGTGCTCTGCACACAGTAAGCACAAAATAAATACAATTGAATGAATGAATGATTAACTCCACCCACAATACTGTCTTCAAAAGTGCAAGAGAAATATACATTTGGTTTACAAAGTAGCATTCTTTTGCCTATGACACATATAATTCAGGACTTTCCCTGTCTCATGCAATATCCTCCTCACAACTCTGCCTCTTTCAGGAACCCTATTCAGACTAAAATGTGAGAATGCTATTTACTGCTTCCCCAAACTCTTTGTAGATTTCACCATTCCCCAATATGTTAATTCCAGGAGAATAAGAACAAAACAAATGACACTGATAAAATGTGAAGATACAATTTTATAGAAAAATGGTAGAATGTGCATAAGATGAATATCATTCTGAATGTAATTACAACCCCAATATATAACTGTCCTTGCTATTTTAACAGAAAACAACTCACAATAAATTTCACCTGTAAATGTGTGGGTAGCTGGAAAGGCCAATAGTGAATCCATAGTCCCAGTCATTAGAACACTGTAGGGCCTAGTTCTACTTTGTGCTTGGGCTCCATATTTCCATACAAGGCTTTTGCTCAAAGAATAATTCCTCTTTTCCTTCTGTCTCTGCATTCTCCAGTGCCTACTTCATTTTCCTCTCCAGGTAATGTTTTCTAAAAAATCTTTCTGGGCACATCTTCCTACACCTCAAAGACCTGCAGTGGTTGCCTACCGACCCATGCATCAAACAGGAACTCCTTATCATCAGTGGCTTAATGAATCAGTAAGCTCTCCCCATCCTACTTTACCTGACTGATCTTCTACAACTCAGTCCTAACACTGTGCCCCTCCAGCTACTTTCTGTACCTCAATCTTGTCTACCTTGCAGCTGACCACTTGCTTACAGCCTCCCTCAAACCTGTAATTTTCTCCTTCTTCACGTACAACAAACTACCAGTCTCCCCATCACCTCCCCACTCTCCCAAGCCATGCTAAAATCACATCTCCTCCAAGCGGCCTTCCCCATCTACATCTTCATTTATTCTTCCCTTCCTTTCCTCTGTGTCAACTATGTTCTTGGATTTGTACTCCTTAAGCATCTGATATTCACTCCCGTGTTAGGTCCCAAATCACACATTCTCGTACTCAGCCACTTCTTCTATCTACTTTGTTGCCTGTCTCCCCCTCTAGACTGTAAGCTCCTTGTCAGCAGGAATCGGGTCTATTGCATTGCGTTATCCCAAGCACTAAATACAATCCTATTGATTGATTGATTTACATTTGGATCTGTGCCCTTTATTCACCCCACTGCACTTATCTACATGCACAAGCAGCATGGCATAGTGGATAGAGCAGCAGTGCTCAGTGCTTAGAACAGTGCTTGGCACATAGTAAATGCTTAACAAATACCAGCATTAGCATTATTATGGAAATCAGAAGATCATGGGCTCTAATCCCAGCTCTGCCACTTGTCTGCTGCATGACCTTGGGCAAGTCACTTCACTTCTCTGGGTCTCATTTACCTCATCTGTAAAATGGGGATTGAGACTGTAAGCCTCACATGGGACAGGGACTGTGTTCAACCCAAATTGCTTGTATCCACCTCAGTGCTTAATAAAGTATCTGGCCCATAAGTGCTTAACAAATATAATTATCGTTATTATTATGATTTTATCCATAATTTACTTTAACATCTCTTCCCCCCACTAGACTGTAAGCTCCTTGTGAGCAGGAAACATACCTACCAACTCTATATTGTACTCTCCCAAGCACTTAGTACAGTGCTCTGTGACAGAAAGCACTCAGTAAATATGATTGATTGATATGGATTGATTCCCCACTTTTGACCCAGTGAAAAGAACATTACTCTGGGAATCGGGACATCTGGCTTCTATTCCCAGTTCTGCCTCCTGGGGTATGACATCAGGGGTGAAGATTTCCAGAAGAAGGGCCACCAAGGATATTACATACAGATGAAGGTCTAGCAGAAAAGGAAGACTGCAGCAGCTCTGTTAAGGCACAGTGGCATGGTATCAACTCTGAGCTGCAAAAGCTTTGGTATCATACTCTCTGAGAGTAAACTCTCAGTTTACTCACCTGACCACCTAGTTACTCATTAATCTTTATGTCCCAATGGCAACATGCCTGGCAGGGATGAGAGGTTGGAAGTGGTGCTTTGTAAAGCTACTACCACAATAATCAATTCCTGGGCATCAGTTGTTATTAATAATAATAGGGTATTTGTTAAGTACTTATTATGTGCCAGGCACTTTATTAAGTGCTGGGATAGGTACAAGATACTCACGTCCTACATGGGGCTCATAGTCTAAGAAGGATGGAGAACAGGCATTGATTCTCCAGTTTGCAGATGAGAGAACTGAGCCACAGAGAAGATAAGTGACTTACCCAAGGTCACACAGCAGGTAAATTACAGAGCCAGGATTAGAACCCAGGTCTTCTGATTCCCAGCCCTGTGCTCTTTCCACTAGGTCATGATGCTTCCCCAAGCTCTTGGGGGGTGAAGCTGCAGAACCGTGGCTTGCCTCTTGTACCTGACTGTTTGTTCCCAGCCTGTCTGATGTCTGGGGTAACTGTTCTGTTTTTCATTGTTTTTATGGTATTTGATAAGCACTTACTATGTGCCAGACACTGCTCTAAGTGCTGGAGTAGATACAAAGTAATCAAGTTAGACACAGTCCATGTCCTATGTGGGGCTCGCAGTCTTGTCCCTTTATAGATACATGCCTCAGAGTCTGTTCTGCTCTATATTGTCCTACCTGAATTCTCCTTTTCTGGCTCCCTGTGTTTCTGTCTGAGTGTTTGTGTAGAAGCATGAATGGATGTGTATTTGTGTGTGTGGCCAACTCCGTCTTCTCCTCATTCATGGTGGCACTGGGGAGAAGCAAAACTCGGGATGAGAGAATTCCAATTCAGGGGAAACAGAGAGAAGAGCCAACCTCTTCTAATCTTGTTTTGAAAGTCTTCTCACAATTAGCTCTGAAGGACCTATCTTTAAATGCTCCGTGCAATTAGAGAGGCTATGCTTGATCCTACTATTGATATGGGAGGGAATAGGGCTCATTTTTTGGAAGAGTTAACTACTTCTCCTGTGTTGGTATAGACTTTTTAATTTTCCTAATGGATGCTTCAATGGTTTAAAAGTAAATATTCCTTCCTGAAAGTGCAGAATTTGTTCCCTTTTCACTTTCCAGTCATTTGTCTTTCTGAGATAAATGGAAGGTAGGGTATTTTTGTCCTTATTTAAGTTAAATGACATTTCTCTAGGTCAGGGATTTTCAGACTTTATCTTTTCTTTCTTGAATTTAATACTCAGGGGGTAGATAGCCTAGGTCCTGTTCCAAATGTGCTTTTATGAGAGTAAAGAAGAGCTGACAGACCCACAGTTGGAAACTGAAACCATACTTATGTAACATAAGAAATATTAACTGTAAAGAGACTCAATTTGGTAGCGGTGGTGGTGAAGAAGTACCTGAAGGAGGCAGAGGAGGAGAATTATAATAATAACTGACTTTGCCACTTATCAGCTGGGTGACTTCAGACAAGTCACTCAACTTCTCTGTGCCTCAGTAACCTCATCTGTAAAATTGGGATTAAGACTGCGTGGGACAACCTGATTACCTTGTATCTACCCCAGCGCTAGAAAGGTGCTTGGCATATAGTAAGCGTTTAACAAATGCCATCATTATTATCCAGTGCTTAGTTCAGTGTCTGGCATATAATAAACACTTAACAAATACCATTATTATTATAACAATAACAATAATTTTGGTATTTGTTAAGCACTCACTATTGCCAAACACTGTACTAAACTCTGAGGGGAAGGTTGGATGCATTCCTTCTCTCACGTGGGGCTCATAATCTAAGAGGGAGAGAAAACAGGTACTGGATCTCCATTTTATAAGTAAGGAAACTGAGGCACCGAAAAGTTAAGTGACTCGCCTAAGGCCACCCAGTAGTAAGTGGTGGAGCCCCTTCCCCCACTTCCCCCTCACCCCCTCCAGACTGTAAGCTCACTGTGGGCAGGGGATGTGTCTGTTATACTGTTATATTGTACTCTCTCATGTGCTTAATACAACACTGTGTACGCAGTAAGTGCTCAATAAATATGATTGATTGATTGATCAACTGGAGCCAGGAATAGAATCCAGATTCTCTCATTACTAGGACCCATGCTCTTTCCAGTAGTCCACAGAGAAGAAATAAGAAGAGGAGAAGGTACAGAGAGTGAAGAAGTGAAGAAAAGGAAGGAGGAAGAGCAGTGTGGCCTAGTGGATAGAGCAGGGGCCTGAAGGACCTTGGTTCTAATCCTAGTTCCACCACTTGCCTGCTGCTTGACCTTGGGCAAGTCACTTTACTTTTCTGTGCCTCAGTTACCTCATCTGTAAAATGGAAATTAAGATTGTGAGTCCCATGCAGGACAGGGACTGTGTTCAACACGATAACCTTGTATCTACCCCAGCACTTGGTACAATGCCTGGCAAAGAGTAAATCCTTAAAAAATGCCATTAAAAAACAGAGCTCTTTTACACTTGAGTGCTTTACACAAGAGTTTACACTTGGAAGAGTAAAAAATGTAGGAGACACAATCCCCTTCCCTCGAGGAGCTTACAATCAAATGGGGAGATGGACATATAATCAGTTATTTCAGAGGAAAAAGAATGGAAAGACGGAGAAGTGAATAACTGTGTAAATAATTGAGTCTGTAAATCGATATGCACATAGCTGAGGAGATAGCTGGGAAAATATGCCTTGAGAGAATCAAATGAACTGGGGAGTGCCTCCTGGAGGAGGTAGGATTACAGAAGACTTCAAGCTCAGAGGTTTTCCTTACTAGAAAGGAGGTGAGCTTGTTTGAAATGTCCCCACATTGAGGTTCTGGGCTGGAAGAAGAGCCTCAGGCTCATACCAGTTCTATTTCAAACCCTAAGATATTCTGGAAGATTCCCATCTGGGCACTAACTTTGTCTCCAATGTTGGGTGAAGCTCATCTTTTCTTTCTAGCTGATATGTACCACCCCAAAACTCCTTGGTTCCTAGCAAAGCTTTTCTGCCCCCCTCCCTATATCCCAAACTCATCCACCTTCCACTTTATCCCCCACTCCCCTCCCTGAGGATTTCCTTTCCTTTTCACTTGGTTTTATTTCTTTATTTTTTTGAATACTGCAGCTGCTCCCACTAGTACTGGCCCCACCAGTACTTGGGAAAGTACAATGCAACAATAAACTGACACATTCCCTGGCCACAATGAGGCACCACAATCTCTGCCTGTGGCTTCTTCCTTGGATTACTGGAATCCCCTATCGGGGAGGAAAATCTGGTAATATGAGACATGGTGTAAAAGCCCCTTATCAGGCAGTGAGTTCTGGCAGGAATTCATGAAACCATTCTGGGAAGTCCACGGGAGAAAGTTGGGTTTAGTGCCAGTTCACCCGCCAGCTGAATTTGGACCTTAAAAAATTGGAATCTATCAAATTTATTTCTGGAGGCCTTAAAAAGCCTTTGAACAATGACATACTGATATTTACTTGTGACTGTTCACTCTCACTTATACCAAAAAGTTAACATTTGAACATGCAAATAAAATTCCCCCTCCCAGAAGGGTAAAGTTAAAATGATATGAGAAACGACTAGATTGGTCCAAAATGTTATTATTCAGTTTTATTTCCACCAATCCTCCATATTTTGTCCCTGAACTCATTTATGCTGCTTGCATTAATGACCTTCCCTGACAACAGCACTTAATATACAGATTCTTGCATCCAATTAATCTACCCTTAGCTCATTCTTCCTGCCTTACTGTTCAGGATTGTGTATATTCATTCATTCATTCAATCATATTTATTGAGCACTTACTGTGTGTAGAGCACTGTACTAAGCGCTTGGGAAGTACAAGTTGGCAACATATAGAGATGGTCCCTACCCAACAGCAGGCTCACAGTCTAGAAGGGGGAGACAGGCAACAAAACAAAACAAACAAAACATATTAACAAAATAAAATAAAATAAATAGAATAAATATATACAAATAAAAAAAATAAATAGAGTAATAAATACGTACAAACATTTATACAGGTGCTGTGGGGAGGGGAAGGAGGTAAGGTAGGGGGGATGGAGAGGGGGAGGAGGGGGCGAGTAAGGAGGGGGCTCAGTCTGGGAAGGCCTTATGGAGGAGGTGAGCTCTCAGTAGGGCTTTGAAGGGAAGCCACGCTGCCATGGTGCTTCTTGACTATTGCAACAGCCTCCACACAAACTTCCCTGCCTCCAGCCTCTCCCCTCTCTCCAGTTCATAGTTCAGGAACTTTCTAACACTAAATTTTCTATGACACTGATTTGTACCCCTCTCCCCGCTCCTCAAAAACCTCCACTGGTTTCCCACTCTCCTTCGCATAAAGCACAAACTATTGACCATTGGTTTTAAGGCACTCAATCAGCTCTCCCCCAACTACTCATCTTGGCTCCTCTCCCACTACACTACAGCTGACATGCATTCATTCATTCATTTGTAGTTATTGAGCATTTACTGTGTGCAAAGCATGTTTTGCTCCTCTCGAGTCAATCTTATTGTGCCTCATTCTCATCTCTCTTGCCCTCTCTTCTGCCTGTAACTTCCCTCCACCCTTTACATCCAGCAGACCACTGCTCTCTTCAACTTCAATGTCTTTCTGAAATTATATCTCTTCTTCCACGAAGTCTTCCTTCATTAGTCTCTCATCTCCCCATCCATTTTCCCCTCTACTGTTACTTCAGCACTTTCCTATCACCTAATCCAAGTATTTATTCTATACTGCCTCCTGTCTCTCCCCACTCCTGTACATACTTCACTCTGCTGCCTGGATCATTTTTTTACAAAAACATTCAGGCCATGTTTCCGCACTCCTCAAGAGCCTCCAGTGACTGCCCATCGACCTCTGCATCAAACAAAATATCCTTACTGTTGGCTTCAAAGCAATCACCTTGCCCTCTCCTACCTCACCTCGCTACTCTCCTAGTATAACCCAGCCCACACATTTCACTACTCTATTTCTAACCTTCTCACTGTGCCTTGTTCTCATCTATCTTGCTGCTGACCTCTCACCTATGTCCTGCCTCTGGCTAGGACACCCTTCCTCTTCGTATTCAACAGACAACTACTCTACCCTCCTTCAAAGCATTAAAGAAGGAACATCTTCTCCAAGATACCTTCCCTAAGCCCTCTTTTCCTTTTCTTCCACTCCCTTCTGGAATGCCCTGACTTGCCTCTTTATTCATCCTCTCTCCAACCTCAGCACACTTATATACATAAGTGGAGCATGTACTAAGTGTATATAACACATATGTTTTGTCAATTGTAGAAACCATCCACTAGAAGAAGAAACCTTAATTGTTTTTGTCCAAGGCAAAAATCAGGTGATGGAAGCCAACAAAATCTAACTCAGTGGACTTTGTGGTCAATTGCACAAATGCACCCAAAAAGTTATACAAGCGTTTTGCTGTATTCATTGATATAATTATAATAGTAACCATAGGGGTAAGTTGTTCGTGCTTTAACCTGAAAGAATAGTTAACACAAAACCAACATCTTAGAAGTTGGGGCTAATCTTTTCTTTCAATGGATCAACTTCACAGAAAAGGATGGTGGGAATGCAATGAGGCACACAGTATCAGGCTGATTAAAAAAGCTCTTGCCAAAAGGAAGCAAGGTTACAAAGGTTGTCTGAAAGATATTTCTAAAGCAATTGTTCTCTTAATGGTTTCTAAATGGGCAACTAATGATTAGGTTTTTTTTTCTTTTCTGATCATGCCTTAATAATTGTGTGAACAACAAAAAGAAATAGTTGTTGGGTTAGCCGATGTGTTTTGGACACTGTTATATCCTCCTTAGTTTGTCTTCCTCATTTAGTGACACTCATTAACACAGCTAATACAATATTCTCTGATATTCCTGTTCTCAATAAATGGTATACATTGCCTAACTTTAGTTAACATGGTAAAATGTGAAAATTAAGTGTGAATTAATTTTGAGTTAAAACAATGGAATTGTACTGAATTATATTTTTAAACTTCATTTTCTTTAATGAAACTGTCAAAAGTAAACACATGGGAAGCATTTCTGTAGTGATATTCTAGAGAGGAATTAAGAAGTCCAAAACTGAAAATGACCCTGAGCCTTTATGGTATTCTCAATGAGACTAATGAATAATTTTGTCTCAACTGTTCAAGGACAACTGATTCTCAACGGGAATTCCTATCATTATTATTATGGTAATTATTAAGAGCTTATAGAGCGGCAGTGTGGACTAGTGGCAAGTTCATAAACCTGGCTCTGCTACTTGTCTGTAGTTTGACTTTGGTCAAGTCTCTTAACTTCTCTGTGCCTCAATTTCCTCATCTCTAAATTGGGGATTCAATACATATTCTTCCTCCTACTTAGACTGCAAGCCCCGTGTGGCACAGGGACTGTGTCCTACCTGCTTAGCTAGTGTCTACCCCAACACTTGGAATGGTTCTTGACACCTAGTGAGTACTTAATAAATACCATAATTATATTATTATCAATCAGTCATATTCATTGAGTGTTTACTGTGTGCAGAGCACAGTACTCGGCACTTGGGAGAGTACAATATAATTGAGTTGGTAGATACGAGGACCTTACAATCCATACAACTAGGTTCTAAATGCTGGGATAGATATAAGATAATCAGATCCATTCATTCAATCGTATTTATTGAGCACTTACTGTGTGCAAAGCACTGTACTAAGCACTTGGAAAGTATAATTCAGCAATAAAGAGAGACAATCTCCACCCACACTGGGTTTACAGTCTATCAGACATGTGCCTGGGAGTCAAAAGGACCTGGGTTCTAATCCCAGCTCCACCTCTTGTCTATTGTGTGACTTTGGGCAAGTCACTTAACTTCTCGGTGCTTCAGTTTCTTCATCTGTAAAATGGGGATCAATCAATCAATCATATTTATTGAGTGCTTACTATGCGCAGAGAACTGTACTAAGCACTTGGGAAGTACAAGTTGGCAACATATAGAGACGGTCCGTACCCAACAGTGGGCTCACAGTCTAGAAGGAGGAGACAGATAACAAAACAAAACATTTTAACAAAATAAAATAAATAGAATAGATACGTACAAGTAAAAAAAATAAATAAATAGAGTAATAAATATGTACAAACATATATACATATATACAGGTGCTGTGGGGTAGGGAAGGAGGTAAGATGGTGGGGATGGAGAGAGGGACGAGGGGGAGAGGAAGGAGGGGGCTCAGTCTGGGAAGGCCTCCTGGAGGAAGTGAGCTCTCAGTAGGGTCTTGAAGGGAGGAAGAGAGCTAGCTTGGTGGATGGGCAGAGGGAGGGCATTCCAGGCCCGGGGGATGACGTGGGCTGGGGGTCGATGGCGGGACAGGTGAGAACGAGGCACGGTGAGGAGGTTAGCGGCAGAGGAGCGGAGGGTGCGGGCTGGGCTGTAGAAGGAGAGAAGGGAGGTGAGGTAGGAGGGGACAAGGTGATGGAGAGCCTTGAAGCCCAGGGTGAGGAGTTTCTGCCTGATGCACAGATTGATTGGTAGACACTGGAGATTTTTGAGGAGGGGAGTAACATGCCCAGAGCATTTCTGGACAAAGACAATCCAGGCAGCGGCTTGAAGTATGGATTGAAGTGGGGAGAGACAAGAGGATGGGAGATCGGAGAGGAGGCTGATACAGTAGTCCAGATGGGATAGGATGAGAGCTTGAACGAGCAAGGGTAGTGGTTTGGATGGAGAGGAAAGGGTGGATCTTGGCAATGTTGTGGAGCTGAGCCCGGCAGATTTTGGTGACGGCTTGGATGTGAGGGGTGAACGAGAGAAAGGAGTCAAGGATGACACCAAGGTTGCGGGCTTGTGAGACGGGAAGGATGGTAGTGCCATCAACAGTGATGGGAAAGTCAGGGAGAGGGCAGGGTTTGGGAGGGAAGACAAGGAGTTCAGTCTTGGACATGTTGAGTTTTAGGTGGCAGGCAGACATCCAGATGAAGCTGTCCTGAAGGCAGGAGGAGATGTGAGCCTGGAGAGAGGGGGAGAGAGCAGGGGTCGAGATGTAGATTTGGGTGTCATCAGCGTAGAGATGATAGTTGAAGCCGTGGGAGTGAATGAGGTCACCAAGGGAATGAGTGTAGATCAAGAACAGAAGGGGACCAAGAACTGAACCTTGAGGAACCCCCACAGTAAGGTGATGGGAGGGGGAGGAGGAGCCTGCAAAAGAGACTGAGAATGAATGACCGGAGAGATAAGAGGAGAACCAGGAGAGGACGGAGTCTGTGAAGCCAGGGTTGGATAGCATGTTGAGGAAAAGGGGGTGGTCCACAGTGTCGAAGGCAGCTGAGAGGTCGAGGAGGATTAGGATAGAGTATAAGCCATTGGATTTGTCAAGCAGGAGGTCATTGGTGACCTTTGAGAGGGCAGTTTCTGTGGAATGTAGGGGACGGAAGCCAGACTGGAGGGAGTCGAGGAGAGAGTTGGTGTTGAGGAATTTGAGGCAGCACGTGTGGATAGGAATGGTAGGAGGGAGATGGGGCGATAACTAGAAGGTGAGGTGGGGTCAAGAGAAGGTTTTCTTAGGATGGGAGAGATATGGGCATGTTTGAAGGCAGAAGGGAAGAAACCAGTGGAGAGTGAGCGGTTTGAGTGGGGGTTGAGACTGTAAATCTTATGAGGGAGAGGGACTGTATCTAACCTGATGACATTATGCCTATTCCAGAGCTTAATGCAGTGCCTGGAACATAGTAAATGCTTAATACCATAAAAAACAAAAACTGAGAGGTTAAGTGACACGTTTGAGCAGTCCCATGGCAGAGCTGAGACTAGAAGCCATTAAAGCTCACGGCCTCTATTTGTACCAAAGCCAAAGTGTCAAGGAAGTGACCTACCCTCCCTGGCTCTAAAGCTGCCTGGCCTGAACAGGCCCACAGAGGAAACAGCGTGGCTTAGTGGAAAGAGCACAAGTTTTGGAGTCGGAGGTCATGGGTTTGAATCCCAGCTCTGCCACTTAATCAGCTGTGTGACCTTAGGCAAGTCACTTCACTTCTCTGTGCCTCAGTTCTCTCATCTGTGCAATGGGGATTAAGACCGTGAGCCCCCGTGGGACAACTTTGACAGTTAGTCAAATGCATTCTCAAATTTTATCCCAACATAAAATTCAAATGTATAATTCTGCCACCACACTGTTATTAAGTTCACAGTGTCTATAATCTAAGCATGGGTCCTTTTGCCTATTTCATGCATGCTGTGAGAAGCAGAGTGGCTCAGTGGAAAGACCATGGGCTTGGGAGTCAGAGGTCATGGGTTCAAATCCTGACTCTGCCAATTGTCAGCTGTGTGACTTTGAGCAATTCACTTCTCTGTGCCTCAGTTACCTCATCTATAAAATGGGAATTAAGACTGTGAGCCCTGTGGGACAACCTGATCACCTTGTAACCTCCCAGTGCTTAGAACAGTGCTTTGCACATAGTAAGTGCTTAATAAATGTCATTATTATTATTATCATTATTATTAAACAAGCAGTAGCAGTCCATGCTCCAGGACCTTCCATGTCATCAGTCACTGAGTCAGTCGATCGTATTTACTGAGCACTCACTAGGCATAGAGCACTGTATAAAGCACTTGGGAGAGTACGATATAGCAAAATAACAGACACATTCCTGCCCCGTGATGAGCTTACTGTCTAGAGGGGGAGACAGATGAATTAAGGGAGTAAGTCAGGGCAACATAGAAGGGAGTTAAAGAAAAAGGAAAAAAGGGCTTAGTCAGGGAAGGCTTCTTGGAGGAGATGGGCCTTCAGTAAGGCTTTGAAGGAGAGGAGAGGAATTTTCTGCCGGATATGAAGAGGGAAGGTGTTCCAAGTCAAGGCAGGATGTGGGCAAGAGGTCGGTGGCAAGGTAGATGATATGGAGGTGTAGTGAGAAGGTTAGCATTAGAGGAGCAAAGTGGGGGAGCTGGGTGATAGTAGGGTAGTAACGAATAGAGGTAGGAGGGGGCAAGGTGATTGAGTGCTTTAAAGCCAGGTTATCCAGATAGCAGAGCCACAATATCGGGGATCCAGAGCCACCATCACTAGAGGACTCTACCCTGTTGCCCAGAAGCCCTGCCCGAGTAGGAGAGGAAATGGGTCTTACATGCTGCAGAACATTGGGAAGATTAAACTGTAAAAAAATGTAATTAATAATAATAATGTTTGCTAAATACATTCTATATGCCAAGCACTCTATTAAGCACTGGGGTAGAAACAAGATCATCGGTCCAAATGGGGTTCACATCCTAGGTAGATGGGATAATGGGTATTGACTCTGCATTTTTGCAGGTAAGGAACCTGAGAGACAGAAAAATGAAGTGATTTGCCCAAAATCACATAGCAGGCAAGTGGCAGAGCAGGGATTAGAACCCAGGTCCTCTGACTTCTGGGCTCGCACTCTTTCCACTAGGTCATGCTGCTTCTGTAGCAATCATTAGGCTGTAGACAACACTGCTTTAGTGGTGAGAAGTCTGAAAATAGTACCTTCAACCACAACATTCGTGAGCTTTTATTATGTTCAGCAGCATGGAGCCATGGAAAGCATACAAGCTTGGGAGTCAGAGGTCACAGGATCTAATCCAGACCCCGCCACTTGTCTGCTGTGTGACTTGGGGCAAGTCACTTAACTTCTCTGTGCCTCAGTTACCTCATCTATAAAATGGGGATTAAGACTGTAAGCCCCACGTGGGACAAACTAATCACCTTGTATCCCCCCAAGCGCTTAGAAGAGTGCTTCGCACATAGTAAGTGCTTAACAAATACCATCATAATTATTGTTGTTGGAGAAGCAGTGTGGCATAATGGAAAGAGCCCGGGTTTGTGAGTCCGAGGTCATGGGTTCTAATCCCACGTCCACCACTGACCAACATCCACATGGAAATCCCTGGTGCCTCCTCTGCCGCCCGCCTTCTATCTCTCCTTGACGCTGCCAACCTCTTGCTCCACCCCACCTCGCCCACTCACCAACTTGGTCACACCCTCGACCTCATCATCTCCTACCGCTGCACTGTCTCCACCCTCACCAACTCTGAAATCCCTCTCTCTGATCATAATCTTCTCACCTGCCTTCTCACTCACACTCCTTTCCCCTGTAAATCCATATTACTCCCTCACAGAGATCTCTGCTGTCTTGACCCCATCCATCTTTCTGAGCGCCTCACACCCCACCTCACCTCCCTTTCCTCTCTACCCAATCCTGATGATCAGATTACTGCTCTCAACTCTACGCTTTCTACTCAGCTTGACTCACTCGCTCCCCTTTCCCTTTGCCACACTCGTACCACTAACCCACAGCCCTGGATCACTGACACTGTCTGCCTCTTCACTCTTATGCTCAAGCTGCTGAACGTTGCTGGCGAAAGTCTAAACACCAAGCCAGCTTCGTTGATGTCAAGTTTATCCTTTCCTGCCTTAACTCAGCCCTCTCCTCTGCCAGACAGAACTATTTCTGCTCCCTTATGGACACCCATGCCCATCATCCCCGTCAGCTCTTCCGTACATTCAACTCCCTGCTCAGGCCCCCAGTTCCTCCCCCTCCTCATTCCCTCACCCCCAACGATCTGGCCTCCTACTTCATTAATAAAGTTAAATCCATCAGGTCTGAGCTCCCCAAAGTCACTCCCCACCTTTCTCCAACCCCCCTGCTCTCAACACTCTCCGCTACTCTCCCATCCTTTCCAGCAGTATACTCAGAGGAGATCTCTTCCCTCCTCTCAAGTGCTACTCCAGCCACCTGTGCTTCTGACCCCATTCCCTCTCATCTTATGAAATCTCTCGCTCCGTCCCTTCTCCCCTCCTTAACTTCCATCTTCAACCACTCACTCTCCACTGGTTCCTTCCCCTCTGCCTTCAAACATGCTCAAGTCTCTCCCATCCTAAAAAAACCCTTGCTTGACCCCACCTCACCTTTTAGTTATCACCCTATCTCCCTACTACCATTCCTTTCCAAGCTCCTTGAACAAGTCATCTACATGTGCTGCCTCGGATTCCTCAATGCCAACTCTCTCCTCGACCCCCTCCAATCTGGCTTCCGTCCCCTACATTCCATGGAAACTGCCCTCTCAAAGGTCACCAGTGACCTCCTGCCAAATCCAATGGCTCATACTCTATCCTAATCCTCCTCGACCTCTCAGCTGCCTTCGACACCGTGGACCACCCCCTTCCCCTCAACATGCTAACGAACCTTGGCTTCACAGACTCTGTCCTCACCTGGTTCTCCTCTTATCTCTCCGGCTGTTCATTCTCAGTCTCTTTTGCAGGCTCCTCCTCCCCCTCCCATCATCATCATCATCATCATCATCATCAATCGTATTTATTGAGTGCTTACTATGTGCAGAGCACTGTACTAAGCGCTTGGGAAGTACAAATTGGCAACACATAGAGACAGTCCCTACCCAACAGTGGGCTCACAGTCTAAAAGGGGGAGACAGAGAACAAAACCAAACACACCAACAAAATAAAATAAATAGGATAGATATGTACAAGTAAAATAAATAAACAAATAGAGTAATAAATATGTACAACCATATATACATATATACAGGTGCTGTGGGGAAGGGAAGGAGGTAAGATGGGGGGATGGAGAGGGGGATGAGGGGGAGAGGAAGGGGTTCCTCAAGGTTCAGTTCTTGGTCCCCTTCTGTTCTCGATCTACACTCACTCCCTCGGTGACCTCATTCGCTCCCATGGCTTCAACTATCATCTCTATGCTGATAACACCCAAATCTACATCTCTGCCCCTGCTCTCTCTCCCTCCCTCCAGGCTCGCATCTCCTCCTGCCTTCAGGACATCTCCATCTGGATGTCTGCCCACCACCTAAAACTCAACATGTCCGAGACTGAACTCCTTGTCTTCCCTCCCAAACCCTGCCCTCTACCTGACTTTCCCATCATTGTTGATGGCACTACCATCCTTCCCGTCTCACAAGCCCGCAAACCTGGTGTCATCCTCAACTCCTTTCTCTCGTTCACCCCTCACATCCAAGCCGTCACCAAAACCTGCCGGTCTCACCTCCACAACATTGCCAAGATCCGCTCTTTCCTCTCCATCCAAACTGCTACCCTGCTCATTCAAGCTCTCATCCTATCCCATCTGGATTACTGTATCAGCCTCCTCTCTGATCTCCCATCCTCCTGTCTCTCCCCACTTCAATCCATACTTCACGCTGCTGCCCCGATTGTCTTTGTCCAGAAATGCTCTGGGCATGTTACTCCCCTCCTCAAAAATCTCCAGTGGCTACCAATCAACCTACGTATCAGGCAAAATCTCCTCACCCTCGGCTTCAAGGCTCTCCATCACCTAGCCCCCTCCTACCTCACTTCCCTTCTCTCCTTCTACAGCCCAGCCCACACCCTCCACTACTGTACCACTAAATCTCCTCACCGTGCCTCGTTCTCGCCTGTCCCACCATTGACCCCGGGCCCACGTCATCCTCCTGGCCTGGAATGCCCTCCCTCCACACATCCGCCAAGATAGCTCTCTTCCTCCCTTCAAGGCCCTACTGAGAGCTCACCTCCTCCAGGAGGCCTTCCCAGACTGAGCCCCCTCTTTCCTCTCCCCCTCCTCCCCCTCCCCATCCCCCTGCCTTACCTCCTTCCCCTCCCCACAGCACCTGTATATATGTGTTTGTACGTACTTATTATTCTATTTATTTATTTATTTTATTTGTACATGTTTATTCTATTTATTTTATTTTGTTAATATGTTTTGTTTTGTTCTCTTTCTCCCCTTTATAGACTGTGAGCCCACTGTTGGGTAGGGACCGTCTCTATATGTTGCCAACTTGTATTTCCCAAGTGCTTAGTACAGTGCTCTGCACTGTGTAAGCACTCAATAAATATGATTTAATGAATGAACGAATGACCTGCCGTGTGACTTTGGGCAAGTCACTTGAGTTCTCTATGCCTCATTTCCCTCATCTGTAAACTGGAGATTAACACTGTGAGCCCCACGTGGGACAACCTGATTACCTTGTATCTACCCCAGCGCTTAGAACAGTGCGCAGCACATAGTCACTGCTTAACAAATGCCATCATTATTATCATTATTACTGGTGATATTTTGTCTTTATGTAGTCAATTTTTCCTCATGTTTTCATTGCTAGCCTCTCAGCACCTCTAGACTGCTACCCCCAGGCCAGGGACTGGGTCTTATTCATTATTTATTTTGTTCTTCTCTGGCACTTAGTACAACATTTTGCACACCAAAGGCATTCAGCAAACGTCATGGAATGTAAACACTCTATTTTCTAGAGAAATGAGTAAAAGTCCCATCTTCCAAGCCTAATCTAGATTCTGACAAAGATCTAGCAGGTTTTTCTCTTCTCTAGAGATTACCATAATCCCCTTACCTTGAAGAAACTCCATTAGAAGGATACCAAATGATTATAATACTATCCCTCCTCTAGCACTCTGCAAAGTTTCTATCATCTACTATTTCACAGAGTTAGTTACATTCTCTTTCCACACTGTTTTCCCCTTTCTAATTTTATCTTGCTACATCCTTACATTCTGTAGCGTACTAATGAGCTCCCTATCTCCCTGGTCTTTTCACAGTTCTAAATTTGGCAGTCACTTGCCTCCTCCCTCAGTAAGGGAATCAGGTTATTCAGATTTATAGCTAGCATCCTAACCTGTCTTTCTAGAGTATACTCTGCCACTTTTTGCATCTCATCATCCATTCCATTTTTAAATCTCTTTGGTTTTCTTTGTATTGTTGGGGTTCACGGTCTACGGAGGTAGAGCACTTAATCCTCATTTTTCCAGATGTGGAAACTGAGGTACAGAGAACTTTAGCTGTCTGCCCAAAGGCACTTAGCAGGCAAGTGATGGAGCCTGGGACCAGGCTAAACACCTCTCTGTCCTGTGCCCTTTTCCACTGGGCTACACTACCTCTCTCTTCATCAACCTGTATGTTCCCATCCATGAAGGCATATTAGAGGGGTGCTCAAACTGCTGCTTTGTAGCTGTTCTTCACTTGCTCTGCGGCTGGCGCTGTGTGCTTTGCTATTTATTCCTTTACTGCTATCACTGCCTCCACAGCAGGTGGCAATGTGGTTTTGTTCCAGCCCTCATTCAAACAAATTTATTAAGCACTTACTGTGTGCAGAGCACTGTACTCCCTGCCTGGGAAGGGTGCTGGGAGCAAGCGGAGAGTTTTGCGGAGATTGCTTCAGGAAGGAAATAAATATCATCAATATAAACCTAGAGCCCAGAGTCAGAGGACGTGAGTTCTAATCCCAGCTCTGCCACCTACCTGCAAGTCACTTCACTTCTCTGTTGCCCCAGTTTCCACATCTGTGAAATGGGAATTCAATACCTGTTCTACCTCCTATTTAGTCTTTGAGTCCCATGCCGGACCCGATTATCTCGTATCTTCCCCAGCATGTAGTACAGTGCTTTGTACATAGCACTTAACAAATACTATTATTATTATTATTATTATTATTATTATTATTACTGATGAGCCCTTCCATAGGAATTTAAAGCTAAAAATAGCTGTGGGTAGATGAAATTGTGCTTCTCATGGGGGACTTTCCTGGCCTGGGTTCTCTCATTCGTTCATTCATTCATTGAATCAAATTTATTGATCACTTACTGTGTGCAGAGCACTGTACTAAGCACTTAGGAGAGTACCATACAATAAACAGACACATTCCCTGCCCATGACGAGTTTATAGTCTCTCGGACATTCAATATTCGGTTCTCAATATCTACAACAGCCCAAGTGCTTTTTCTATTTTCCTTTTTCTCTTTGCTTCAAGAGTACATGGAGGCCTTCCTGACTAAATAAATGAGAACACTAAAATAAGGCCTAGAGGTACAAGGTTTCTCCTGGAAATATATTTGAATGGTTTAGCTGCTAACATGTAAAAAGTGGGTTATTAAGAATATGAAGGTTTATTTTTTAAAAAAAGCAACCAAAAACACTTTGTAAATGAAGTTAAAGGTTGTTTTTTTTCAAGTTCACAGAGGGGGAAAGGAGTCAACTTAAAAAATATGAACTTCCAATCTCTATTTGTGATTTTAAAACCAATCCTTAAAAATTCCTCCCAGAGAGAATAGCTATCCTTTGAATGAATGCCTCTGAGAGAATATTTCTATTGGAAGAAAAGATTTCTAGGTTTCTTATAGTTCTCTAGCTATTCAGAACATAGGAAATCAATGAGATTTCTTCAGTCAAACACTTGAAATTCTCTAACAAGCCACCCTGTGCTACATTAAATAAATCATCCCCTACATCACAATTCAACGCCTCTACTCTGACAGGTGAAATTATCTCTGCCTATTATCCCATACTAAATATGTTCATTTGCCACATTCATGCGCTTATTTCAGTTGAATAAAGTGAAGCAGTCTTTCAGTTGGTTTGCAAAACATGTTCAGATCCAGCCATTACATCTGCCATCACGGGGGTTGTATAGATTCAGAATATGTTATGATTGTGTTTTCAAAATAAATTCTAAAGCAAGAAAGAGGCTTGGGGATTGATATCAACTGAAGCTCAATACTCACCCTTTCCCCTTCCCAGCAACTGTGATGAGATTAATCTAGCATGAGCCAGTGCAAGACTCATAGTTGCAAATCTGTGCAAAAAGATTTGAGGTAAGAGAAATGGCTCTTCTGAATCTATGAAAATATTGGCCAGTGATGTAGTACATTCTGACATGGTAAATTGCTGACTCTAAGGAACATAATTAAAATTAAAGAAGCATTACTAATTTCACAGTTGGGATATGTATCAGACCCCTAGGTCACAGCCATTCTCCTCTGGAGATCTGTTGAGAAGCTGACAAGATAATTTTGAGGAAGGAAAAGAAAAAAAACCCTACAGGAGGCAGGAAAAGAAAGAGGTGAGGTGTCTACATTTCCCAGATGCCACTGATGATTTCTTGGAGAAGTCTGGTTTCTCTGTCAATAATAGGAAGCCGCACACACTGCTGGGTAGAGTGGATATGGAGTTTAATTTTGCTAAGGGATTAACACAGTTACTGTTTTTTTTATCCTGTAGGTAATAGCCTATCTTGTTCATAATTTTTCATGCCTGGACCCTTAATAGAAGAAGATTTCCGTGTGATGAGTCTCTTTTCTCTCAACTTAACCTATAACTGAAAGGAGGTTAAGGTGATCTAATTTGGATTTATTTCTGATTTCCATCTTTTCCTCAGAGAAAAAGCCTTATTTGGCTCAGGCTGGCAATGTGGGCTTAAGATCTGGCTCCAAGTATATGGCAGTTCTCTGTTTCTCTTGAAAATCTTTGGGTCTACAGTTCCAAATATCAGTCACTGAATCCTTCTCTCTGTTCAGTGTGGCCTAGTGGAAAGAGCAAGGAATCTGGATCTGGGTTGAAATCGTGGCTCTGCCTGCTGTGTGACCTTGGGAATGTCACTTAATTTTGTGCCTTGGTTTCCTCATCTATTAAACAGAGACTCAATGCTTGTTCTCCTTTCATATGGGCCAGGGACCGCGCCTGACCTAATTATTTTGTATTAAGGCCAGTACTTTAAAAAGTCTAGGCACTTTTTGTAACAGTGTTTGCTAATGCTTACTTTGTATCAAGCATTGTTCTAAGTGCCAGGCTAGATGCAAATTAATCAGGCCAGTTACAGTCCCTTTCCCACGTGGGGCTCACAGTCAAGTAGGTGGGAGAATTGGTACTGAATCCTTATTTTGCAGTCGAAGAAACGGAGGCACAGAGACACGAAGTGACTTGACCAAGGTCACACAAGCAGGCATGTAGTGGAGTTGGGATTAGAACCCAGGTCCCCTGCCTCCTAGGCCCATACAGTGCTTTGCACAGTAAGTGCTCAATAAATACAATTGAATGAATGATTTTAAAAAGAGAACTGAAACATTATAACCCTAGACAAGAAACTGACTTCTGAACCTCATGGAAATTTTTCTACATTTTTTTTAAGGTGGAAGAGTAGTGGTGGGAAGGGTTCTATTGCCTATTGGAAAGGAAATTGGACTTCTTGCAATTAAGGAAATATCAATTTGTATTCACACCCTATCCATTTCTAAATGATTGCCGTTTTAAAAAATGTATTTCTACTAGCACTTAACTGAAATTAAAATGACTGCTCTTCAGTTACAAAAAGTATCCTTTTGCTCCTTTCCTCAATGAATTCTCAAAAATAATTGCCAGTGATTATGCCCTTACTAAAGCATTAAATATGAATGGACTGCTATAGACAATTGCATGTTTTCTTTTAATTAAAAATGCAGGACAATGTTGAAGAGGACTGGAAATTTTTGAAAAGGGTGTACAATGGTATCTTTTACTCACTTTTTATTGAAGTATTTAGCAAGTACTTAAATCAGAACACAAACTTTGCATACTACTGAAAGATATAGTGAAGTAAATATGCAAGTCAGAGTTTAGGCTTTCAAACATTTAGATGCCCAAGATACAGGAGGACATGGGGTGCAGCATGGACTATTGGGTAGAGCACAGGCCTGTAAGTCAAAGGAACCTGTTCTGTCCCTTGTGTGCTGAGTGACCTTGGGCAAATCACTTCATTTCTCTGCACCTCAGTTACCTCATCTGTAAAATGGGGGTGAAGACTCTGAGTCCAATGTGGGACAGGGACTGTGTCCAGCCTGATTACCTTGTATCTACCCTAGTGCTTAGAACAGTGTCCGGCTCATAATAAGCGCTTAACAAATACTGTTAAAAAAAAAAGGACTCTACACTATTTAAATTTATATTTCAACTCCGAAAGAAGGTCATCGTAAATGAGTCACTGTGATTAAAAAACATGGGTGGAAGTAAGGGCAAGGTATCCTCAGTAAGGATAAGAAGAAGAAGCAGAAATAAGCATCAACAGGTTTTGATGACTGCAGGAAGAGTTCCATCTGTGGGATTCTGTAGGGTAGGTGAGAAGTTGGGATGGGAGGAAGTAGAGCCTAGCAGCTGGTCTGAAGTGCACACACACACACCAAAATAAGAAGCAGCGTGTCTCAGTGAAAAGAGCCCGGGCTTTGGAGTCAGGTCATGGGTTCAAATTCCGGCTCCACCACTTGTCAGCTGTGTGACTTTGGGCAAGTCACTTAACTTCTCTGTGCATCAGTTACCTCATCTGTAAAATGGGAATTAAGACTGTGAGCCCCCCATGGGACAACCTGATCACCTTGTAACCTCCCCAGTGCTTAGAACAGTGCTTTGCACATAGTAAGCACTTAATAAATGCCATTATAAAATAAAAAATAACCCTGAACACAGTGGAACAAAGATCTGGTAAGACATTAGTTTGAGCTTTGTTGAGGCAGTATCAGAGTTTCAGAGAGCTGGAAGGGGAGTGCCAAGTGGAAGCAAGCCATGGGGTCCACTGCTCTGATGGCGAATGCAGCAGGTGGGAGATTTGGGGAGAAAAGAAAGGGGACCAAGTAAGAGGGTCACCATCACCTGCCTCGCCTGGGAAACGATACTCTGCGTGTGAGGGTGGGCAGTGGATTAGGCACAGATTCCCCACCTCATAGATCTACTGGGCATAAGCACTTTGTACAGGGCTCTGCACACAGTAAGCGCTCAATAAATGCAATTGAATGAATGAGCACCGTTGAGAGCGAGCACTATTGGGAATGAGCATTACTAGCACACTTGGAGCAGGTGTCTGGCCTGGGGCATCTTTGGTGACCTGGAAGTGGCAGGGGGGAGCATGCCAGGGAGGAAGAGGGAGACCTCAGTTCTGAGTAAGAGCTGAACCAGCCCTACAAATCTTGTGTGACCTGAACTGAAGTCTTAGGCTGTTCAGAGACTCTCCAGGTAATGAGGGAAAAATGGAGAGGGACCTAAGGACCCCTTGCTCAATGGGTGGAGGCTGAGGGTGGGACAGATGCCCCAGGCCTCCAGCTCATCCTAGCAGATCATTACATCATGCTGCATGCCCAGAATCAAGTATGTGACATTATGGGTGTTTTGGTTAAAATGTTCCCTTAGTTTTAGTCTTGATTTTTTTTTTATGCTACTTGTAAAGTGCTTACTATGTGTCTGGTACTGTTCTAAGCACTGGGGTAGATACAAGAGAATCAGGGTAGACACAGTCCATGGCCCACATGGGGCTCACAGTCTTCATCCCCATTTTACAGTTAGGTAACAGAGGAACGGAGAAGTTAAGCAACTTGCCCCAGGTCACACAGCAGACAAGCGGCGAAGCCGGGACTAGAAGCCAAGTCCTTCTGACTCCGAGGCCCATGCTCTATCCATTAGGCGATGCTGCTCCTTGAAGAAAACCAAGTAGGCATTAACATCAGTGATTTCATCAGATGTATTTTCGCGCAAATAATTTGAAACAAGATTGAGACCTATGGATCTGGAAACGCAGCGTGGTTCAGTGGAAAGAGCACGGGCTTTGGAGTCAGAGGTCCTGAGTTCGAATCCCGCCTCCGCCACATGTCCGCTGTGTGGCCTTGGGCAAGTCACTTAACTTCTCGGAGTCTCAGTTACCTCATCTGTAAAAGGGGGATGATGACTGTGAGCCCCACACTGGACAACCTGATCACCTTGTATCCCCCCAGTGCTTAGAACAGTGCTTTGCACATAGTAAGCGCTTAACAAATGCCATTATTATTATTATTATTACCTGGTCATATATAGTAGCTCTGAATGAGCAAATCTAAATAGTTTTACCCTCAGGGTTCAATTAGTAAACAAATAATCCTACAAATAGATTTTTGAGACTAAAATAATAAATTATAATACTTGGAGGATTTTATTTTTGAGGAAAATAACCTAGGGCCTATATAGAATGTACAGAGTGATATCTAGATATGTAATTACTGATTCATTCCTCTGATGATTTATAATCTCCTAAAGTACCCTTGCAAATACACTGCTACACCCAACTGGACATTGGTATAGCTGCTAACGGTCATCAGAACATCAGGACCCCAAGGAGCACACAGTGTGACATAAGGGAGAAGCAGCATGGCTAGCTGAATGTGAATAAGCCTGGGAGTCAGAGGACGTGGGTTCCAATTCCAGCTCCACCACTTGTCTTCTGTGTGACCTTTGGCAAGTCACTTCACTTCTCTGGGCCTCAGTTACCATATAATAATAATAATAATGTTGGTATTAAGCACTTACTATGTGCAAAGCACTGTTCTAAGAGCTGGGGGAGGTACAGGGTAATCAGGTTGTCCCACGTAGGGCTCACAGTCTTCATCCCCATTTTACAGATGAGGTTACTGAGGCTCAGAGAAGTTAAGTGACTTGCCCAAGGTCACACAGCTGACAAGTGGTGGAGCCGAGATTAGAACCCATGACCTCTGACTCCCAAGCCTGGGCTCTTTCCATTGAGCCATGCTGCTTCCCAATGTAAAATAGGGATTAAAACTGTGAGCTCTATGTGGGATAGGGACTGTGTCCAACCTGATTATCTTCCTCTAGACTATAACCTCTTTGTGGGCCAGGAAGATGTCTACCAACTCTACTGTATTCTACTCTCCTAAAGCTTACTTCAACACTCTGCACACAGTAAGTGTTCCCAAAATAACATTGATTGATTTATTGATGTCATCATGCACCCTCCATTTTGTGGAAGTCCACTTAATTTGGCCAGAATTGACAAGAAATTAGAGCACTTGTCAAGAAGACCCTAACTCCACAATTGTTCCAGTGCCACAGTGTTCCTCTCCCAGATCCATGGGAACTATGGAGGGAAGTTGGGGACTTAACAATCAGGATTCCAATAAAAGAGTATCTGCTACCATATCATTACCCAAAAGAGGAAAACAAGAGAGCCAGCTATAACCCATTAACATCTTCAATTTACTGTTGGCCATTATTTCAGTTCCCTGATTTTCCATTTCCTCTGCAATGCCTACTCACTTGGCTTTGTTCTACTTCAGCACTTTGATACTCACCTCAGCCCCACAGTGCTTAAGTACACATAGTTATACTCTACTATTTCCCCAATCTGTAATTTATTTTATTATCTGTCTTCTGTAGGACTGTAAATTTCCTGAAGGCAGAGATTCTGTCTACCAACTCATCATATTTTCTTTTCCCAAGCGCTTATAACAGTGCTCTACACACAGCAAGTGCCCAATAAGTACCATTGTTTGATTGGTATGAGGATCGTATTTTTAAAAAGATCATTAACATGCTTTGTTAGGAAATGTCTTTGGTGCCACGTACCATATGTAGATCAATATGCTATAAATTATTTTTCCCAACATATTTTCCAAGGATAGGGGATGCATATAAAAAAGCATCCAACCACCCAACAATAATGAAGGTATAATCAATCAATAAATGAATCAATCATACTTATTGAACACTTACTATGTGCAGTGCACTGTACTAAGTGCATGGGAGAGTACAATATAGCAATATAACAGACACATTCCCTTCCCATAATGAGGTTATAAAACAGGGAATGAGAATGATGACAGAATCATTCCAATGGTACTGCTCAGAACAAATGCTCACTGAGAAGTTTCTCCTAAAAGAGTCAGTACTAGCAGAGTAATTAAGCTGTGACAAAACAAAAAACAAATATTTAACCTTTTGTTCTAGGATCAGTGCATGAGGCTGGGCTGCTTCAATCATAACTTCCCTCAAGGCATCTTTTTCATTAAAAATATTTTGATTGATCCTCTGGTGACATTCTAATGCTGTAGATTTTGTCATATCTTGCTTTCATTTTATTCTACAGTAAAGAATAACCAAAACAGAACACAAACTAAAACAGTTGAAAATCACCCCTCCAAAGCTGTCGTGATCCAGCACAAATTATTTTGAGGCATTTGTTGATATGGTCACCATTCTAGGATTAAAGTAGAAATTTTACTTGCCAGAAATTCCATCAACATTCTTTTGGCCCAAAGAACTCTCACCACTTACAAAAATAGATCTCTACTTTCAGAAACTGATCTTCTTAATGCTTCTTAAACTTGGTTTGCTTGCTATCCTTTCCCTATTATATATATATATATACTCATGCTTTTTCTTTGTTTCTTCTTAATATAGCTCTCCTGAGAAAACCTCACTCGAGCAACAAATGCACCCATCACTAAATTTCCCCACTACTGACATGTTCAAATACAATCACCATATAAACATATATTGATACAAATAGAAATAAAACATATAAGAAACTGAGAAAGAATATTGCATATTTAGAAGGATTGTTGCCCCTTACCTTTATATATATATATATCTTCCCTGATCCCCCGATTTCTGAACCCAAACTGTACCTAACATTACATAAACATTATATACAATCTTGGTATTTGTCTGCATGATCCTTTGCATGTCTCTTTGCTTCTGTTTGCATGCCATAAACTTGGCATGTCTCTGATTTAGCAATCTTTGTTATAATGTTTGCACGTCTCTTCATTTCAGCAACACAGGATCAAAATTCAGAAGTTCTGATGAGACTCTGTGAAGGATTTTTGTTGATTCCATATTTTGTTACACCTAGAAGAGGTTCCAGAGGAGTGAAAACATTCTAATGTCATTGCCTATAGCTTTACAGAACCTACCGCGTTCCTTAATGTATACCATGAATCAAATAAAATTTTACTTGCTTACAAGTAGGTCAATTGATTCTACTGGTGACGGTGAATAGGTCAGACAGGATTCTCTCCAGAGATTGAAATGGCCATATCATAATCGATTAATCTTAAAATACTATTCAGTTCTTCCAGTAAAGCAAATCTAATTAATAGTAACCAAAGCTGAGCTCTACTAGTGATATCAAATATTTTAGCAGTCAATTAATACAGAAATGTTTTGTCCTTCTAGCATGCATTTCTGCTATGTAACAAAGGTCATGTTTTATTTTGGGAGCTGTAGCTTAAAACCTCAGGTCAGTTAATCAGTCCACCAATCCGCAAGTATCTGATCAATATGCAACAACCAGTCCAGAATTAACAATGGAGAGAAAATAAATGCCCTAAGTCCATATTTCCTTGATGTGAAAGGGATTCATGTTTAGAATTTTCTGACATTTCCTTGGCCAGATATCAGGAATGGCAGAGAACACAAACCAAAAGGCCTAGCTTGGCACTGTTGGTCTATAAAACTATGGTTCAACTACACTTAGAATAGTGTGGGCTGTCATTACAATTTAGAAAGGCTATAATAAAGTTAGAGAACTTACCAAGAAGAGTTAATAAATTGATCAAAGGCTAGAACAGCTTCTATTTGAAGGTAGGCTGTGAAAATATCAGGATCCTATAGCCTACAAAGAGCACGGCTGAGAGCAGACATGATCGAAGCTTATCAAAACATAAAAGTATGGGCAGATCAACTAAATTCACCAAATTCCATAACAACAGGATGAGCGGGGCCCCACAATGAAGTTTGAAGATGGTGGTTTGTAACAAATAAAAAGGAGCACTTTTGCAACCAGAGGTTGACAAGCCTAGGGAATTTGGGGTTCCCCATCATTAGATGAGTTCAAGAGATGTTAGGCTAAATAGAAGGGCAAGAGATCCATAGACAATGCCTGAGAAGGGTTAGAGAGATGCCCCCCAAAACCCAACAGG
Source organism: Tachyglossus aculeatus (assembly GCF_015852505.1). Taxonomy (NCBI): domain Eukaryota; kingdom Metazoa; phylum Chordata; class Mammalia; order Monotremata; family Tachyglossidae; genus Tachyglossus; species Tachyglossus aculeatus. Next base: position 26,737,544 of record NC_052079.1, on the reverse strand, counting down.
AGATGCTCAATAATTTCCCTTCTGTCTTTGTTTCACCAGAAGCAGCGTGGCTCAGTGGAAAGAGCCCGGGCTTTGGGGTCAGAGGTCATGGGTTCGAATCCTGGCTCCGCCACATGTCTGCTGTGTGACCTTGGGCAAGTCACTTAACTTCTCTGAGCCTCAGTTCCCTCATCTGTAAAATGGGAATTAAGACTGTGAGCCCCACGTGGGACAAGTTGATCACCTTGTATCCCCCCAGCGCTTAGAACAGTGCTCTGCACATAGTGAGTGCTTAACAAATGCCATTATTATTATTATTATTATTATTATTATTACCAACAAAAACTAATTTCCTGGTCCAAACCTCTTGAGACGATCAAAACCGACAATTTGACAGGGAGGAGGTCTGAAAGTCAGGAGAGCTGGGATCTAGTTCCAGCTCTGCCACTGGTTTGGTATGTAAAGCTGGTCCTCGTTTTGTCCACCCTCCTCAAATCCGACAGACAGTTGCTCTCTCCCCCTTCAATGCCTTATCGATGGCACTCTGTGGGTAGAGAATGTGTCTTGTTATTTTGTACTCTCCCAAGTACTGAGTATAGTGCTTTGCATGCAGTAAGTGCTCATTAAATATGATTGAATGAATAGATGAATGAACATCTCCTCAGAGACCTTTCCTTGCAGCCCTCCTTTCCTCTTCTCCCACTCCCTTCTGTGTCACGCTGACTTGCTCCCTTTATTCATCCCCTCTCCCAGCCCCACAGCACTTATGTACAGATCTGTAATTTATTTATTTACATTAATGCCTGTCACCCCTCTAGACTGTATGCTCGTTGTGGGCAGGGAATGGTTTTTGCTATATTGTAAAAATGGTAATAATAATAATAATTGTATTTATTAAGCACTCACTATGTGCCAGGCACTGTACTAAGCACTGGGGTGAATACAAGCAAATTGGCTTACTCTCCCAAGACCTTAGTACAGTGCTCTGCACACAGTAAGTGCTCAATTAATATGATTGAATGAATGAATTATTGGTAAATTGGGGTAGAATACTGTTCTCCTTCATGTCTGCTCTCCTTCTGGACTATGAGCCCACTGTTGGGTAGGGACCATCTCTATATGTTGCCAACTTGTACTTCCCAAGCGCTTAGTACAGTGCTCTGCACACAGTAAGTGCTCAATAAATGCAATTGATTGATTTATTTTTAGATTGCAAGACTCACGTGGGATAGGGGAACTGTGTCTGAGCTGATTATCTTGCATTCACTCCCAATACCTCCTCATTAAGTTGTACAATTGACCTTGCTGAAAAAATCAAAGCCATCAGGTAAGCATTTCCTGGTCTCTTCTTCCCCATCCCAACTCCTTACTGCCCCACATCCACTCTCTCAACCTTCTCAGCCATCTCTCTAGAGGTAATCTCCCTCTTAGCCTGTGCCTCCAATAACACCCCTTCTCTCCTACTAATACACTTAATAACAATAACATAACATATCAGTATTAATAATATTAATCGATATATTTGCAATATTGTAATTCTTGTTACTCCTCTCAGGGTCTCACTTGGAGAGTTACCACTACTCTACCAGTCTCTTCTCTACCACACAGTTCACACTCTTCATTTCTCTAAAGTTAATCTACTCATTGAAACTCATTTTGACTTCTCCCACCAATCAATCCAACAATCAGCGGCATGTATGGAGCGCTCACTCTGAGAAGCAGCGTGGCATAGTGGATAGAGCCCGGGCCTGAGAATCAGAAGATCATCGATTCTGATCCCAGCTTTTCCACTTCTCTGGGCCTCAGTTACCTCATCTGTTAAATGGGGATTGAGACTGTGAGTCCTACATGGAACAGAGACTTTGTCCAACACAGTTTCCTGGTATCCACCTCAGTGCTTAGTACAGTGCCTGGCATATAGTAAGTGATTAACAAATACCATAATAATAATAATTATTATTATTATTATTATTTTTAGCAGAGAACTGTACTAAGTGCTTGGGAAAGTACAATACAGAGTTAGCAGACACACTTCCTGTCTGCTCATATTTCCTCTTACCTAGAATTCCCACTCACTTCATATCTGAGAGAACACACTCATCATCAAAGCCCTTCTGAAATCATATATCCTCTGAGAAGTCTTCTCTTATTTAACCCTCATCTTCCCAGATTTTATCCCCTCAGTAGTCACTTTTGTATTTCTGTGCTAAGCCCTGCTATACTTTAACCACCCTTAGCACTTATGCATGAATCATATATTACCTATTACTTTAGTTACAACCCAGGCACATATCTTCCCCTTCCTCTTATCTGTAATTTATTTTAATGCCTGTCTCTCCCTCTCGACTGTAAATTCCTTAAGGTCAGGGATCATGTGCTCAATAAATACAATTGATTGATTGATTGATTGAATAAATGCTTTAGAAACGTAGTGAAGAACAATCTTCAAAAATATTTTAAAGCAGCAGACAGCTGTTATAACTGCAGCAGACAGGACAGCCAAGGGTGGAACTTGGGAGAAAAGCACCTCTCCTTTAGTAAAAATTTGAGGTGGACTGGGAACGGGAGGAGCAGCAGGACCTAGTGGGAAGAGCACTGGCCTGGGCTTCACAGGACCTGGGTTCTAATCCTAATTCTGCCACTAGTCTGCTGTGTGACCTTGGGCAAGTTACTTCTCTGCGCTTTAATTCCCTCATCTGTAAAGTGGGGGTTCAATGTCTGTTCTCCCACCTTCTCCGACTGTGAGCCCCATGTGGGACAGAGACTGTGTTCGACCTGTATCTACCCAACACTTAGAACAGTACTTGACACAGAGTAAGCACTTAAATACAATAATAGTTGTAACAATGAAAGCACTCATAATCATAATCATAGTAAAAGAGGTAATATTCAAATCAGGACTAGATCCTGATTTGAGCTCACTGAGGACTCATTGAGGAAAATCTTTAGAAATCCACAGTTTAAAATAAAATGGGGGTTACAATCTATCAATTAATGCTCACAGTACAATAAGAAAGAGTTAGTGGACGCAAGTTTATTTAACAGGCAATTTATTTTTAATGTTTGTCTCCCACAGTAGACTGTATGCTCCTCGTGGATAGTGATGTGTCTACCAATTCTGTTTTATTGTTCTTTCCTAAGTACTTAGAACAGTGCTGTACACACAGTAAGCACTCAAAATATACTATTGATTGATTAATTGATTGATCTTACAGTACATGCATATATAAGATTAGGATCTCTCCATCAGTGGTGGCAGCTTGAAAATGGATGACTGTTATGTAAAGACTGTATGTGAACTATTTATGCAACTCATTTGCTTTTTAGTTTATCACCCCCTTTAGATTTTAAGCTCCCTGAGGGAAGAAAGTTATGGTGATTATCAATACTTGTATGGACTTGAAAAGCTTCCCAAATACACCAAAGAATATTGTTCTTCAGGCACTCGCATGTACTTGCAATAATTCGTTCACTAAAAGCTCAATTTCCATTTAAGATGCGCTCATTTTTAGAAATTCTGCATTGGAAGAGTCTCTTCACAAATGTAAAGTCCAACCATTAACAAGCATTATGCTTGGAAGCAAGACTTAATGAATAGATTTATAATGGATAAGTGTCTTCTTATATCTTCACTTTCCAAATTTTGGAAAAATTTGAAAAGGTGTATAAATTATAAACCAGTTCCTAGTAAAGTAGTTAGGAAAACCTGAAGACAGGATCAAGTTGGCATCTTCTACTGTATCCTACTCCAGACTAAGACAGAAAGTGAAGAAAAGGCAAAACTTGCTTCTCTTTTTCCCACTGTGCCTAGAAGAACTCCTGGACAGTCTGTCACTTTTGTTTTTATATTTCAATTCTGGAGGCTACCCACTGACCTCTTGTTTGTTTTCCAGCTGATTAGCCTAACACCCCAACTTTGCATTCTAGTTTGTATTTTCACTCTAACCAACAGTATTCCCATCAGATCTCCCTAATACTTTGCAAGATTTGACTTGCACTTGACCGCTGTCTCCACCTTGAAAATCAATCTGTTTCCACTCTAGTGTCTGGCCCAGGAAAGTCCTGATGGAACCAGCCCATTCCAGATCCTAATAATAATAATAAGAACTGCGGTATTTGTTAAACACTTACTATGTGCCAGGCACTGTACTAAGCGCTGTTGTATACAAGCTATTCAGGCTGGACAAAGTCCCGGTCCCCCACGGGCCTCACAGTCTTTATCCCCATTTTACAGATGAAGTAACTGAGGCACTTGCCCAAAGGCACACAGCAGACAAGTAGCAGAGTCATAATTAGAACTCATGACCCTCTGAATCCCAGGCCCATGCTCTATCCACGAAACCATGCTGCTTCCTTTTATCCTCCTTCATCCAAGAGGTTCTAGGAAGACTGGGTTGTTTCATGGTCAATTTGGTTCTGAGTTACACTAGATCAGTCAGGCCTGACCTCTCTCCTTCTTTTCAGTCTCCCATTTTCTCGTGCTTTCGGTATAGCTTCGCTTGGATGTTCTGCTGACACTTAAAACTTGAACATCCAAAACAGAACTCCTCATGTACTCACCTTAAAGCTTTCCGTTTCCCTGTGTTTCCCATCACTGTAGACAAAGCACTACCCTTCCAGTCTCACAGGGCTATAATCTAGGCATTATACTAAACTCACCTCTCTCATTCAAACCACCTATTCAATGTGTCATCAAATTCTGCCGGTTCTACCTTCAGAGTATGGCTAAATTCCACCCTTTCCTCTCCTTCCAAACTGGTACCATGTTAATCCAAGCATTTATCCTATCCCACCTTGATTACTGCATCAGCCTTCTTGCTGACTTCCCTCTACCTACCTCTCCCCACTCCAATCCTTACTTCACTCTGCTGTCCAGATCATTTTTCTAAAAAAAGTTCAGTCCATGGCTCCTCACTCCTCAGGAACTCCCAGTGGTTTCCCATCCTCCTCCACATCAAACAGAAGCTACTTAACTATTGGTTTTAAAGCACTCAGTCACTTTGTCCTCTCATCTTACATCACTGATTTTCTACTAAAACCCAGCCACGCACTTTGTTCCTCTGAAGCAAACCTACTCATCTTACCTCAATCTCATTTGTCTTGCCATTGATCAATCCCTCACTCACATCGTCCCTCTGTCCTGGAACTCCCTCCTCTCTACACATCTGACAGATCCCCACTTTCCCCACCTTCAAAGCCAAATTAAAAGCACATCTCTTCCAAAAAGCCTTCCTCAATTAAGTCCTCATTTTCTCTAATCCCTTTCTCTTCTGTATCATCTAGTCACTTGAATCTGAACCCTTTAAGCAATTGTTATTCATCCACGTTCAGCCCCTCAGCACATATATATATATATATATCCATAATTTATTTTAATTGCTGACATTTTAATTGCTGCTCCCTAGGTTGTAAACCCTTGTGGGCAGGGAAGGTGTCTCCTAACTCTGTTTTATTATACTCTTTCAAGCACTTGTGAGTGTTCTGCACATAGTGAGAACTCAAAAGCTACTACTGATTAATAATAATCATGATGGTATTTGTTAAGCACTTACTTTGTACCAGCCACTGTACTAAGCACTGGGGTGGATACAAGCAAATTGCATTGGACGCAGTCTCCGTCCCATATGGGGCTCACAATCTCAATCCCCACTTTACATATGAGGTAATTGAGGCACAGAGAAGTCAAGTGATTTGCCCAAGGTCACACAGCAGACAAGTGGCAGAGCTGGGATTAGAACCCATGATTTTCTAACTCCCAGGCCCTTACTGTATTGACTATACTATGAGGGGGAGAACTGATTTAGAGCCCTGAAATTATGAGCATCTCAAGGGCAGGGGTCGATTCTTTCACATTTACCGTAGACACTCATGCATCTAGCACGGCACACAGTGGTCACACATAATACACTCAGTGAATAAACTACCTTGGGCTCTTCCTAAAACATAGCCACTTGAACAACGAGCAAAACTAACAGCTCCCCAGCCTACTGCTGCCATCCGAAGGCACATCTCCACCAAGAGGCCTTCCCAAACTAAGCCCCACTTCCCTTCATCTCCCACTCCCTTCTGCATCACCCTGACTTGCTCACTCTATCCCTCTCCCGCCTTCTCAACCCCACAGCACTTAGGTATATATCTGTAATTTTCTTTATTGATGTCTGTCACCCCACCTCTAAATTGTGGGCTCATTGTGGGCAGGGAATGTCACTGTTTATTGTTATAGTGTACTTTCCCAAGCGCTTAGTACAGTGCTCTGCACACAGTAAGCACTTAATAAATATGATTAAATAAATGAATCGTCTCTCTTTCTCCTCCTAATCCTGCCCCAGCCATCCCCAGCCTCTCCTGTTGGTCATCTACCACTCTCCTCATACTTACCTCCACCATGGCCTCTGTTCCAGGCAGGGTTGGGGAGGGAGAGCATATATTTGCTCTGGGAAGGGTGCAGAGGGAGTGAGTTATTAGTACATGAGCTTCAATAGTCCTGGGCCACTTGAAATAATTATCGTATTTGTTAACCACTTACCATGTGCCAGGCACTCTACTAAGCTCTACGGTGGATACAAGCAAATTGGGTTGGACATAGTTCTTGTCCCACGTGGGGCTCACAGTCTCAATCCCCTTTTTACAGATGAGGTAACTGAGGCCCAGAGAAGGTAAGTGACTAGCCCAAGGTCACACAGCTGACAAGTGGCATAGCCAGGATTAGAACCCATGACCTTCTGACTCCCAGGCGTGTGCTCTGTCCGCTACACCACGCAGTAATCTGACCTGCCTTAGGCTAGATTACATGATGCCTTGAAATGCTTCCTTTTTCTGGAAATACTCTGGGCAGGTAGCCCTGAATCTGTTAATGAACACCATCATCTCTTTTGAAATATAAAAATATATATCTATATATCTATATATCTCTCTCTATATATATATATATACTGCTTTTCCAGAGAAGAGAGGCACACCCAGGCTACACCCAGTCTAGGGATAGCTCCACTCTAGTGATGCCACTTGCTTTTGGAAGATTTTCCAGCTTAATGCTGAGAGGAAAATAAGCCCGAATATAAATATATATATATATATACTCACACACAGAGAGAGAAAGAGAGAGAGAGAGAGAGAGAGAGAGAGAGAGAGAGAGAATAGTAGAAAAAAAGCCTTTTACCTAGTTTTCCAACATGGCTTTTATTGAACCTAAAGATCTGTTTTCTTATCCTAGTATGTGAAAACACTGTCTAGATTTCCACAATTCAAGAAGTTTTACTTCAGTTTTCCATCAGGTAATATTAGGGTGATTTCAAACTGGGTCTTGGACTAAAAAAGGGTCTGGTAATAATAATACTAATAAATGGTATTTGTTATGGGCTTACTATGTGCCAAGCACTGTCCTTAGTGTTGGAGCAGAAACAAGATAATCAAGTTGAAAACAGCTACATCCTCTATCTATAATGAATTTCAATCACTACTTCCCCAATTAGGTGGCAAGTTCCCCAAGACAGGGATTCTATATGCCAAGACTATTTTATTGTGCTTTTTGAATTGCTGAGGAAAGTGTTCTATAGAAGGCAAGCACTCAAATACCATTGATTGATAGAATAATAATATTGGTGACATTTTTTAAGGTCTTACTATGTGACAAAAGATAATCACATCCTAGGGAATTTAGGCACAGAGAAGTTAAGTGATCTTCCCAAGGTGAATCTACTAAGCACCTGGAAGAGTATAATAAAATGATGTAACAGACACATTCCCTGCCCACAATGAGCTTAAAGTCTAGAGTGGCAAACAGAAATTAATATAGGGAAATAAAATTACAGATATGTACATAAGTGCTGTGTTCCTGGGAAAGGGGATGAAGAAATGGAGTAAGTCAGGGTGACGCAGAAGAGAGTGGAAGAATAAGAATGAACGGCTTAGTCAGGGAAGGCCTCTTGGAAGAGATGTGCCTTCAATAAAACTTGGAAGGAGGGGAGAGTAATTGTCTTTTGGATATGAAGAGGGATGGCATTTCAGGCCAGTAGCAGGATGGGTCCAAGTGGTCAGTGGTGAGACAGATGAGATTGGGGCACAGTGAGAAGGTTGGCATTAGAGGAGTAAAGTGTATAGACTGGATTGTAGTAGGAGAGTAGTGAGGTGAGTTAGGAGGGAGAAAGGTGATTGAGTGCTTTAAAGTTCCTGTTTGATAGAAAGGTGGAGGGGCAACCATTGGAGGTTCTTGAAGTGTAGGGAATTGTGGCCTGAACATATCTGTAGAAAAATGATCCAGGGAGCAGAGAGAAGTATGGATTGAAGTGAAGAGAGACAGGAGGCAGGGAGATCAGCAAGAAGGCTGATACAGTAATCAAGGCTGGAAGCAGCATGGCTCAATGGAAAGAGTGTGGGCTTGGGAATCAGAGGTCATGGGTTCTAATCCCAGCTCCGCCAATTGTCAGCTGTGTGACTTTGGGGCACGTCACTTAACTTCTCTGTGGCTCAGGTCCCTTATCTGCAAAATGGGGATTAAGACTGTGAGCCCCAGGTGGGACAACCTGATCACCTTGTATCTCCTCTAGCGCTTAGAACAGGGCTTGGCACACAGTAAGCACTTAAAAAATACCAAAATTATTAGAAATGCTTGGGTGGTAGCAGTTTGGATAGAGAGGAAAGGGCGGATTTCAATTATGCTGTGAAGGTCGAACCAACAGAATTTAGTGATGGATTGAATATGTGATCTGAATGAGAGAGAAAGACTTGTTTTTGCAAAACACCATACGCTGTAATAGGCACTCATTCCAATGCAGCCCTCATGCACACATTACCACTTCCTGCATCCAAACAGGCTTGCATTTTCCCCTGAATATTCCCTAATTCCACAACAGCATTGTAGCCAAAATGCTTATTGAAAGCCCGTACTATGACACCAAACTGACTGTACTGATAATGTGATGGAAAAACATAAACAATCCCAGTGCTGGGAATAGTAATTGAGAGGGCAGATGGCTTGAAAAAGACTTAGAATGCTGTTCCACAACCGTTTTGAATTTCATCTTCTGTGACTGAAGCCAGACAGTCCCTAATTCCCTACATTCTAAAATAATTTGGCTTGCCCATATGAAATTTGGCAAGTAAGGGCATTTTCAGGGACTTATCACACTTGGAAAAAGGACGCTATATATGTCAGATACAACGGCTAGTTAGACCTGATTGTTGCCTAAAGATCGATCCATCAATCAATTGTACGTATTGAGTGTTTACTGTGTGCAGAGCACTGTACTAAGTGCTTGGTAGAGTACAATGTAACTATATAACAGACACATTTTCGGCCCAAAACGAGATTACAGTCTAATCCTGGACAAATTGAGGGAAAACTTCTCTTTTCACTCATTCAATCGCATTTATTGAGTGCTTACTGTGTGCAAAGCACTGTACTAAGTGTTTTTCCAGCGAAGGGAGGAGTAGCCACACCCAGGCTACATCCAGTTCATTCATTCAATCATATTTATTGAGCGCTTACTGTGTGCAGAGCACAAGTTGGCAACACATAGAGACGGTCCCTACCCAACAACTGGCTCACAGTCTAGAAGGGGGAGACAGACAACAAAACAAAACATATTAACAAAATAAAATAAATGGAATAGTAAATATGTACAAGTAAATAGAATAATAAATCTGTACAAACATATATACAGGTGCTGTGGGGAGGGGAAGGAGGTAGGGCGGGGGAGAAGGTGGGGGAGAGGAAGGAGAGGCCTCAGTCTGGGAAGGCCTCCTGAAGGAGGTGAGCTCTCACTAGGGCTTTGAAGGGAGGAAGAGAGCTAGCTTGGCAGCTGTGTGGAGGGAGGGCATTCCAGGCCAGGGGGAAGACGTGGGCCGGGGGTCGACAGCGGGACAGGTGAGAACGAGGCACAGTGAGTAGGTTAGCGGCAGAGGAGCAGAGGGTGTGGGCTGGGCTGTAGAAGGAAAGAAGGGAGGAGAGGTAGAAGAGGGCGAGGTGATGAAGAGCCTTGAAGCCGAGATTGAGGAGTTTTTGCCTGATGCATAGTTTGACTGGTAGCCACTGGAGATTTTTGAGGAGGGGAGTAACATGCCCTGAGCATTTCTGGACAAAGACAATCTGGGCAGCGGTGTGAAGTATGGACTGAAGTGGGGAGAGACAGGAAGATGGGAGATCAGAGAGGAGGCTTATGCAGTAATCCAGTAGGGATAGGATGAGAAACTGAATCAGCAGGGTAGTGGTTTGGATGGAGAGGAAAGGGTGGATCTTGGCGATGTTGCAGAGATGAGACCGGCAGGTTTTGGTGACGGATTGGATGTGAGGGGCAAATGAGAGAACAGAGTCGAGGATGACACCAAAGTTGTGGGCTTGTGAGACGGGAAGGATGGTAGTGCCATCTACAGTGATGGGAAAGTCAGGGAGAGGGCAGGGTTTGGGAGGGAAGATAAGGAGCTCAGTCTTGGACATATTGAGTTTTAGATGGCGGGCAGACATCCAGATGGAGATGTCTTGAAGGCAGGAGGAGACACGAGCCTGAAGGGAGGGAGAGAGAGCAGGGGCAGAGATGTAGATTTGGGTGTCATCAGTGTAGAGATGATAGTTGAAGCTGTGGGGGCGAATGAGTTCACCAAGGGAGTGATTGTAGATAGAGAACAGAAGGGGACCAAGAACTGACCCTTGAGGAACCCCTACTGTAAAGAGATGGGAGGAGGACGAGGAGCCCATCTAGCCGTAGCTCGACCCCAGTGATGCCACTTGCTGTTGAAAGCTTTCCCAACCTGATGCTGGGAGAAAAATAAAGCCTGATTAATATAGTGCTCAATCTAAAGGAAAAGGAAAAACTCATTTTTTAAACTCATGTCAAAGGCATGCTTTTCAAGTTACACTTTTAAACTCCACAATTCCTTAGATTGGAAGCTCCTTGAAGGCAAGAACCTTGCCTTTTAATTCTATTGGATGCTCCTAAGCAACTAGGATAGGGCTTGCACACAGTACTGGATTTGTATCCTTTTAGCACTTGATAGGGAAGCAGTGTGGCTCAGTGGAATGAGCCCAGGCTTGGGAGTCAGAGGTCATGGGTTCAAATCCCAGCTCAACCTACTGTCAGCTGTGTGACTTTGGGCAAGTCACTTCACTTCTCTGTGCCTCGGTTACCTCATCTGTAAAATGGGGATTAAGACTGTGAGTCCCATATGGGACAACCTTATCAACCTGTATCCTCCCCAGTGCTTAGAACAGTGCTTTGCACATAGTAAGCACTTAATAAATGCCATTATTATTATCATTACATTCATCCCACTCAGCTCGACAGCACTTAGATACATATCTTTAATTATTTTTAATGTCTGTCTCCCCACTAGACTGTAAACTAGATCGTAGTATTTGAGCAAGCTGGAACTAGAAGAGTGAAGTACACATTCTGGGTTGTAGTAGATCAGCAAGGTAGGGTAGGAGGGGGCAAGTTGATTTATTTTATTTTAAAGCCGAGGGTAAGGAGTTTCTGTTTGATGTGGAGATGGATGGTCAACCCCTGGGGACTCTTGAAGAGTGGGGACTCATGGACTGAACTCTTTTTAGAACAATGATCTGAGCAGCAAAGTGAAGTAGGGACTGGAGTGGGGAGAGATGGGAGGCCAGGAGTCAGCCAGGAGGCTGACGCAGTAGTCAAGATGGGATAGGATAAGTACTTGGATCAGCAAAGTAGCAGTTGGGATGGCGAGAAAAGGGCAGATTTTAGTGACTATTTAGTGACATATTTACTATCTACGTAGAAGTGACAGGATTCAGTGACAGATTGAATGTGTGGGTTATATGGGGGAGATAAATTGGGGATAATGCCAAGGTTATATGCTTGGGAGTTAGGAATGAGAGTGTCTAGAGTAATGTAAAGAACAACGGGAGGACAGGGTTTGGTTGCGAAGACAAGGAGTTCTGCTTTGGGCATGTTTAGTTTGAGGAGTCAGCAGGCTCTAAACTGATCCTATTAAAGTATTTTAATAACAGCAGTGCTTATTAAGTACTCACTATGGGCCCAGCAGTGATGTAGCTGCAAGATAACCTGACTCTCTGCAGTCCTGTGACATTTGGAGCTCACAGTCAGTCAGTCAATCATATTTATTGAGCACTTACTGTGCACAGTACACTGTACTAAGTGCTTGGGAGAGTACAGTATAACAATATAACAGATTCTCAGCCCACAATGAGCTTACAGTCTACAAGGGGAGACAGATGTTAATGTAAATAAATAAATAAGTACATCTAAGAAGGAAGCAGAATAGGTAGTTTATCCTCACTTCACAAATGAGAAAACTGAGGTACACAGAAGGCAAGTGACTTGCATATTGTCACCCAGCAAACAAGTATCTAAATTGGGTTTTGATCCCAAGTCTCTTGACTCCCAACCCCATGCTTTTTCTACTAGGCCACACTGCCTCTCCACGTCAGCTACTTGTGGCCTACTGATCCTGCTCCTGCCAGAACCCTTCTGCAACTTCCTAATGATAAACCTCTCTAGTAATAACAATAATTATGACATTTATTAAATGCTTACTGTGTTCCAGGTCCCATACTGAGCACTGGGGTGGATACAAGCCAATCAGGTTGGACATAGCCCCTGTCCCACATGGGGTTCACCGTCTAGATCCCCATTTTACCTATGGGAAGTCAAGTGACTTGCCCAAGTTCACACAGCAGACAGGTGGAGGATTAGAACCCAGGTCCTTTTGATTCTCAGGTCCGTGCTCTACCCACTACACCACACTGCTTCTCCAGCATACCCAGCCATTGAACCACCCTTCCTAGAAAAACTAGACGGATTCGCTTCTGTTGAAGTGTCACATCACCTCCAGGAGGCCTTCCCTGGTGAATTTCTACTTTCCAGAGGTTACAGCCTTCTCATTGTCAGTTTAGCATTTGCATGCCACTTGACCATTATATCCTCATGACTACCCTTCACCATAAGTGTCAAATCTTCATTTGGACCACGGGGCTAAAGTGTCAGGAATTTTCTGGAGGGATGAGGCCAGGGGGAGGCTTTAAGGAACTAACAGGCCAGGAGATCATCATTTTGGATCAATCTGGCCCTGTTTAGAAACTCTCAGATGTTGTCAGAGACCTGGAATGAGCAATCCTGAGAGTTTGGTTCACAGATCTGTAGGAGCCATCACCCGTCCTCTCTCCCAGGGACTGTAAACACCAAAACCTGGCAGTCTCCTCTCCACAACATCGCCAAGATCCGCCTTTTCCTCTCCATCCAAACCACTACCTTGCTCGTTCAATCTCTCATCCTATCCCGACTGGATTACTAGATCAGCCTCCTCTCTAATCTCCCATCCTCCTGTCTCCCCCCACTTCAGTCTATACTTCACTCTGCTGCCCAGATTATCTTGGTACAGAAATGCTCTGGGCATGTCACTCTCCTCCTCAAAAATCTCCAGTGGCTGCCTGTCAACCTATGAATCAAGCAAAAACTCCTCAATCTCAGCTTCAAGGCTCTCCATCACCTCACCTCCTTTCTCTCCTTCTACAGCCCACCATGCACCCTCCACTCCCCTGCCAGTAATCTCCTCACTGTGCCTTGTTCTCGCCTGTGCCGCTGTCGATCCCCAGCCTACGTCCTTCCCCAGGCCTGGAATACCCTCCCTCCACACATCCGCCAAGCTAGCTCTCTTTCTCCCTTCAAAGCCCTACTGAGAGCTCACCTCCTCCAGGAGGCCTTCCCAGACTGAGGCCCCTCCTTTCTCTTCCCTTCCCCTTCTCCCCCGACCTACCCCCTTCCCCTCCCCACAGCACCTGTATATATGTCTGTACAGATTTATTACTCTATTTGTTTTACTTGTACATATTTACTATTCTATTTATTTTGTCAGTGATGTGCATCCAGCTTTACTTCTATTTATTCTGATGACTTGACACCTGACCACATGTTTTGTTTTGTTGTCTGTCTCCCCCTTCTAGACCGTGAGCCCGTTGTTCAATAGGGACCATCTCTATATGCTGCCGACTTGTACTTCCCAAGCGTTTAGTACAGTGCTCTGCACACAGTAAGCGCTCAATAAATATGATTGAATGAATGAATGAATGAATGGCAATGCCGACAACTCTATTGTATTGTACTTTCCCAAGCACTTAGTAAAGTGCTCTGCACACAGTAACTGCTCAAAAACTAAATCCTTAATGGATTGATGTCTAGAGCACTTACACCTACTTTCCATACCCCATTATATCAATACTAACCCATGTACTTATCCCTTTCCTTCTTCCTCTTATCTGTAAATTATTTCAATTTCTTTCTCTCATAGTTTGTAAACTCCACGAGGGCAGGATCATATCTACTAGCTCTCTTGTAGTCTCCCAAGCACTTTTTAGAACTCTGGACACACTGGCTCTCAATAAATATGATCGATAAATTAATTCATTGATTAATTTCTTATTTTACAAAGACCCCTGAAATCCAGCATCAGCCCTGATAGTGTTTCAGTTTTTTATGCTAAAGAATATTTAGTCCAAAACTCTGATTTATTTGGATAGATAGACAGATAGATAGATGAATGGTTAAATAGCTAGATTATGCGCTTAGCTCTTATCATACTCAACAATTTCTATTAGCACCTCAGGTTTCATCAATGTATTTTTAGTATTTGTTGGGGGAAATGGACTGCCAAATATACTGACAAAAAAGTAAATAGATTCCTGGCAGATTCTGTAATATAAACATCACAAAATCAATATACATTTCAAATCACCCAAACTGCAAAAATCTCAGTACTAGTAGGTGAGCATTCTCAAAATGAATTTACAGTTTACCCCTCAACATAAACCAAAGAGTAGAAAAAAATTAGAAAGAGCCCCAAATACATTTCATATAACCCTAGCTAAGCCCTCTGATTCTCCTCTCCAAGAAGACTCACGTCATGGGAGAAAAAGCAAAAGCCATTTTATCATTCATTTGCCTCTCCTTATGGACTGAGGGAAACATTACTATTCCATCAAGTACAGCTTTTTTGTTGTAAATCCTTCTTGATATTTTTTCCTTGATTTTTTTCCCTCCTATTGTTCAATATTAACTGTCTTCATGTTTTCAACTGCAATATTTATTGTTAAATTCTAATCCTTTCAAATAAATTTGACTCCTTACTTTTGGATCCACTCTCTGGCTTTTCACCTTCCATTCTCCTTCTGCCTCCTGTGCATGTAACCTGGTTCTTTAAGAATCTATTCAACCCATTTTCCACTCATTTGGTAACTGTCCTTCTTCCACTTTCTTTTTCTTCTTCCTCTGCACATAAGATTATCGGTTTCTGTACACTTCAAATGCATTGTTCTCTTCCTGCATAGTTTGGAGGAAAATGTAACCTATAATCTTATTTTCAGTTCACAAACTACGCCATGCATTTTGGAGGATCCATTTATATTAACAATGCTAAGATTTATTACAGTTATTGCTAATAAAAGACATTGCTCTATGGAGAGATGTACAGGAAATCAATTAGGGGTCAGTGATTACAGAAAGATTTGCTTGGAAGACATATTTTAACTGTTCCATCTGTCTATATTTATGAATGTGGCCAACCTCTGAAAAATTAAAATCTGGATATTCCTCCTTCCCTTTTGCCCTTTATTTTAAGATAAAGTGATTAATATCCCAGAAAGCCATAATATGTCTATGCATATGTATATGTATAATGCAATATATAAAATCCAGGACATTGTTCTGTCTTTTAATGAGAATGCAATAGATTTTCTTTTTACAGATAATATGCAATCCTAGTAATGAAAATGGGGATTTTTCTCATAAAGATTTTCTTTAGGTTTATAAATCACAATGAGGAATGGCAGGAAAGCAGCCTGGAAGAATATCATGAGCTTCATTGAAGATCAGTAACTTGAAAAACTAAAAGAAGTTACGTCATTTATGTATCATTTGCAAGTTATGTACATAGTTCATTAAAAAATGGCAAAGATTGATCACTTGTCACTTACCACATCATTTTATAATGAATGTAATATTAGAGACTCTCATAATGTCTAATCCAACTCATTTCTGTTCTATATCACAGACATTTAATTAAGTATCTTCAGTAACCTGTATTTAAACCATCACGGCAAGCATTCCGTATGGCTTAACTGTATGCCCGTTTCTTCATTTCACCTCTAGCAATGTCCAGATTGCTTCAGTTTATGAAACAAAGAATGGTGATTGTAAAGTGGATATTTTCCTAAATTAAAAAAGTCTATACTAGTAGTTGCACACTGAGACATTCATTTAATCAATCAATCAATCAATCAGTGGTATTTACTGAGAGCTTACCGTGTGCTGAGCACTGTACTAAGCACTAGGGAGAATAAAATACCACAGAGTTGATAGACAAGTCCCCTGACTGCTGTAGCTGTAGACAAGCTTACAGTCTAGAGAGGATGCTGGGGAAAGTAAAGATGAGAGGCCAGGAAGTTATCTATCTAAAATGAACTTATAACGGATAAATTGCAATTCAATCAGTTATATTTATTGATATTTACTGTGCACCGAGCACTGTACTAAGCGCTTGGGAGAATAGACTCTCAGCTCACTGTGCACAGGGAATGTGTCTATCATACCAAGTGCTTAGTACTGAACTCTGCACACAGTCAGCGATCAATAGATATGATTGAATGAACGAATGGAGTTGGTAGACACAGACCGTGCCCTCAAGGAACTTACAATCTAATGAAGGAGACAGAGGATAAAAAAAAATTACACAGAGAGAAAGCAAAAGACTATAAAGATATGTCAGAGCATTGGAATGAGAAGATAGATGTTTTCTGATATTTGAGAATAATGACGGTATGGCGCCCTTCCAAAGTCTTAGTGAAGACTAATATAAAATACTTGAAGGGTACTGGGGAAATGAGCCTAGAAAACATATGGAAAAAAAGAATAAAATCTTTCACTCTAGCCAAACCATCCACTTCCTCTCAATTCATAATTTCTTGTTCTCTTATGCTGTCAAGTCATGTCTGACCCATAGTGACATCATGGACACATCTCTCCCGAAATGCCCCACCTTCACCTGTAATCGTTCTGGTAGTGTATCCATTCAGTTTTCTTGGTAAAAATAAGCAAGTGGTTTACCATTGCCTCCTTCTGCACAGTAAATGTGAGTTTCCACCCTTGATTCTCTCCCACGCAGCTGCTGCCCGCCATAGGTGAGTTTTGGCTTGTAGTAGATTGTCTTCCACTAGCTAGCCACTGCCCAAGCTAGGAATGGAATGGGTATGTGAGCCTCTGCTTGACTCTTCCATAGTCGGGACTGGTAGAGTACTGGAAACTCTCCAGGTGTGACCCTGAGAGGGGCTCAACTCATATTAGAATCCTCATATAAGACTCTGGACATGTTGTAACTTTTTTCAGCTATCTCCAAAGACACAAAAACCCTGTTGTGTTGTATTTCTAAAGACCAGTCTGATCTCCCCCTCCCAAATCCCTGAGGAAGGGAAACACAGGACAGTCAGTGACAACAGCCCTGTCCACCCACTCCATCTTTGACTAGGGCCCAGCTCAGATGTGGGGAAGCAGCAAGGCCTAGTGGATAGAGCACAGGCCTGCTAATCATTCATTCATTCATTCATTCAATCATATTTATAGAACGCTTAATGTGTGCATAGCACTGTACTAAGTGCTTGGAAAGTACAAATCAGCAACATATAATGATGGCCCCTACCCAACAACGGGCTCACGGTCTAGAATCCAGAATCGCAGTCTAGAATCAGAAGGCCATGGGTTCTAATCCCGGCTCTGCCACTTGTCTGCTGGGTGACTTGGAGCAAGTCACTTCATTCTCTGAGCCTCAGTTAGCTCATCTGCAAAACAGGGATTGAGACTATGAGCCCCACAAGGGACAGGGATTTTGTCCAACCCAATTTGCTTGGATCCACCCCAGCACATAATACAGTACGTGGCACATAGTAAGAACTATGAAAACACCTCTATCATTTATTATTATCCTTATTATTATTACTTTTCATATCATCACTGAAGTATGAGCTTAAATATCAAAGAATATAGGACTTTAAGTAGTCATAAAGTTTAAATTATACATCGTAATTTATTTATCTATATTAATGTCTATCTCCCCCTCAAGAATGCAAGCTTGTTGGGAGCAAGGAATGTACCTGCCAACTCTGTTGCACTGTACTCCCCCAAGAGCTTAGTACAGTGCTTTGCACATAGTAAGCACTCAATAGATGCTATTGATGATGATGATAAAATAACAATTAAAACCCCTTCAAACAATAGAGAGAAATGTGTAGGGCCAATGTGAATAGAGATGAAACATATATTTAGTAAAGAACTGGAACCAGAATGATAAAGTGAGCCAAAACAGCTCTTGGAGCTGTTGCCTCACCACCCCTCCTTCTGCTCCTTCCTACCCTCATCCCCAATCAATCAATCAATCAATCGTATTTATTGAGTGCTTACTATGTGCAGAGCACTGTACTAAGCGCTTGGGAAGTACAAATTGGCATCACATAGAGACAGTCCCTACCCAACAGTGGGCTCACAGTCTAAAAGGGGGAGACAGAGAACAGAACCAAACATACCAAAATAATAAAATAAGTAGGATAGAAATGTACAAGTAAAATAAATAAATAAATAAATAAATAGAGTAATAAATATGTACAACCATATATACATATATATAGGTGCTGTGGGGAAGGGAAGGAGGTAAGACGGGGGGATGGAGAGGGGGACGAGGGGGAGAGGAAAGAAGGGGCTCAGTCTGGGAAGGCCTCCTGGAGGAGGTGAGCTCTCAGCAGGGCCTTGAAGGGAGGAAGAGAGCTAGCTTGGCGGATGGGCAAAGGGAGGGCATTCCAGGCCCGGGGGATGACGTGGGCCGGGGGTCGACGGCGGGACAGGGGAGAGCGAGGTACAGTGAGGAGATTAGTGGTGGAGGAGCGGAGGGTGCAGGCTGGGCAGTAGAAGGAGAGAAGGGAGGTGAGGTAGGAGGGGGCGAGGTGATGGAGAGCCTTGAAGCCCAGGGTGAGGAGTTTCTGCCTGGTGCGCAGATTGATCGGTAGCCATTGGAGGTTTTTGAGGAGGGGAGTAATATGTCCAGAGCGTTTCTGGACAAAGATAATCCGGGCAGCAGCATGAAGTATGGATTGAAGTGGAGAGAGACACGAGGATGGGAGATCAGAGAGAAGGCTAGTGCAGTAGTCCAGGCGGGATAGGATGAGAGCTTGAATGAGCAGGGTAGCGGTTTGGATGGAGAGGAAAGGGCGGATCTTGGCAATGTTGCGGAGCTGAGACCGGCAGGTTTTGGTGACGGCTTGGATGTGAGGGGTGAATGAGAGAGCGGAGTCGAGGATGACACCAAGGTTGCGGGCTTGTGAGACAGGAAGGATGGTAGTGCCCAAGTTCCAAGTTCTCCTCACTCCTCACTATTCCTTTATGAGTCCATTTTTATTCCCCCAACCCTTCAAATGCTCACAATAGCACAATTCTACTGGGCAGGACAGATGGGGTGAATGGATGCTAGCAGGGTACCCGAGGAGCTGCTCTGTGGGAACATGAAAGGAGGCAAATGCAAGCCCAGAGAGAAGAAAAAGCAATTTAAAGTAAAAAATGAAGCACAGTTTCAAATGATGTGAAACAGCAATAGCCTGGTGGGAGACAACCACATCAGACAAACCAGCCTGTTGGGCAGCAATTGAGAAAAAGTTCCCAAAATCTTCCTCAAATCAGGATACCATGAGGCAGCTCAAATACTGAGACCAGTGCAGACACAGGAAAAGTCTATTAACATATCTTTCTGTGCAAGCAGGGCAGGAGGGATTGCTGGTCTCACATTGGCCTTGTGAATGGAATATGAATGTAAGGGAGTGCATGACCATGTAATCTTCAAAAATGAGGTAACACCACTGAAGATGTGGAAGAGTGTGGTTGAAAAGGCAAACACATGACTGACCCCTCCCCACCTCTTAATGTGGTATCTACTAAGTGCTTACTATGTGTCAAGCACTGGGATACATACAAATCAATCGGGTCAGACACAATCCCTTTCCCACACGAGGCTAACAATCGAAGTAGGAGCAAGAACAAGTACTGAGTCCCCATTTTACAGCTGAGGAAACAGAAACACAGGGAAGTTGAGTGACATGCCCACGATCAATCAATCAATCAATCATCGTATTTATTAAGCGCTTACTGTACTGTACTGTACTGCACTGTACTAAGCACTTGGGAAGTACAAATTGGCAACATATAGACAGTCCCTACCCAACAGTGGGCTCACAGTCTAGAAGGGTGAGACAGAGAACAAAACCAAACATATTAACAAAATAAAATAAATAGAATAGATATGTATAAGTAAAATAAATTAAAGAATAGAGTAATAAATATGTACAAACATATATACATATATACAGGTGCTGTGGGGAAGGGAAGGAGGTAAGATGGGGGGGATGGAGAGGGCGACGAGGGGGAGAGGAAGGAAGGGGCTACACACAGCAGACAAGTTCTGGAGCCGGAATTAGAACCCAGGTCTTCTAACTACCAGGCTCCTGCTCTTCCCACTAGACTACGCTAGTTAGGGGACGGCTAATTCCCCTTCTAAATTGTTTGCATGTAATGGTAAACCTTACTCTTGTGCGTGATTTAGTTCCAACAGCGATATTTCTAATCGTTATTGAACTGCAAGACCAAAGTTCCAATCAATCCATCAATAGCAGTGTGTAATGCGCATAGGAAGTGTTCAATAAATACTACTGAGTGATTGATTGATTGTATTCTCTCCCATTCCCCTATCAGTACTTTATTTTAACATCTACCTCTCGCTCTAGACTGTAAGCGCCTTGTGGGAAAGGAATGTGTCTACCAACTTTACTATATTGTTCTCTGCCAAGCACTTTATACAATGCTCAGTGTGAAATAAGCTCTCAATTACTACTCTTGATTGATGAGTGGTGCACAGATTGAGTGCTTACTCTGAGCAGAGGTCTGTACTAAGTGCTTTGAAGAGTAAATAAAATAGAGTAGGTAGAAATAATCCCTGCCTTCAAGGACCTTACAATCTAGCGGCTCACCAGCTAGGTCTTGCATAAGTCAGTTTTGAATTTGGTGAGTCAAGCAATAATTAGGTATTTTTTTCTAACCTTTACCAATTTGGATTGACCAGTCAGTGGATTTTTGAAGAGGGCTGATCGTACGCCTAGGGCCACAGGGTATTCTGTCTTTAAATAGTTTCTTCCATGCATTCTAGTCCTGAGACCTTTGCTTTACAGAAATTACTGAATATTTGGAAGGCTTATGTTATAATTGATATTCAAAGCATGAGCCAGGCAAACCTTCCCTAGAGATTTTTAACTCAGTCTATACCTCGCATACTCTTTAATGAATGGCACAATTCAATGCCTCAGAAAATAATAATAATAGGAGTTTACTTAAGAAGTCCAGAAATAGCATTCAGTTCCATCATAGTGCTATGAAAAGACAGGGGAATAATTAGATTATAAGGACTTCATGACTGGAATTCCTGTTTTCAAGTTTACTCCTAATGAACAGTTTACCAAAAAAGACTGTTCAATTTTTATTTGAACTTCAGTAGGCAAAGGGGACAAGTGAAACATGTGGGGCATATATAACAGGACTGTAGCCACTAAAATAGAATTTAATCAAAAGTAGCCTAGAGCCATATAATTGTACTGGTGGAACTGTCTTTGCATCTTTTTTTTTTTCCTTCTGGTACAGAGAAGATGGAATATGCAAGCAGACGTGTCATTCCTTTTTTACATTTCATTACTTATAAATTATTTGCAAATAGGAGCAGGAGATAAAACACTTATACAGCAGATAATAGTATGGGTATGTCAGGATGAAATAATACTAGTAGTAATGGTATTTAGTGAGTGCCTGCTGAGTACAATGACTCTTCTGATAGATTAGGAAAGTACAACTGGAAGACAGGATATAGTTCCTGTCTACAAGGAAGTTACACTCTAATGGGAGAGAGAGACATAAGATATTAACAGTTTGTGGAATGAAGAAAAACAACTGAACTACATTTATCTATTTACAGAGTGCTGAGGATAGTAAATAATAAATATGTAAATAAAGACAGTAAATAAATAGGTATGTGCAGAAATGGCTGCGGGTTGATAAGACTCAGGACAATTGGGAATTCATAGAACATACAAAAGAATATACATATATGCTTACTAGACTGGATGGTCCTTGAGAGGGAGGTTAGAATCTGCCAACTCTATTGCTTTTTACTTTCCCAAGGGCTTAGTACAGTGCTCTGCATACAGTAAGTGCTCAATAAATACGATTGACTTATAAATACTAATGATAACTATATCATAGTAGGCAAAGTGCTTACTACGTAACAAACCCTGAACTAAGTGCTACAGTACAACCAGATCAGACATATTCTCTCTCCCACATAGGGCTCGCAGTGAAAAGAGAGGAGGGAGGGGAGTGTTTTACATTTGAGGAAACTAAGTCACAGAGAAGTTACAGTTACTCGACTAAGGTCACACAGAAGTGGCAGAGGTCAACTAGAACCCAGGTCCCTGGACTTCAAGCCCTGTGTAGTTCCACAGGGCCACAGTATTTGTCTAAATATTTTTGTTTTTATTTGGTTTATTGTGACTTTGTCCTTTTCCTTTATGCTGTTCATTCATTCATTTATTCAATCGTATTTATTGAAAGCTTACTGTGTGCAGAGCACTGTACTAAGCACTTGGAAAGTACAATTCAGCAATTAAAAAAGACAATCCCTGCCCACAAGAATAAGGTTTTATTGTTTCATTGCTTCCAGTGTGTCTGTCTCCAATCCATTCCCCAAACCACAGGCATAGCGCATTTTTTCCCAGCACTTAGTAGAGTGCTGTGCTCACAATAAGCACTTAATAAACACTGTTACTACTGCTACCACCACTGAGAGTGGAGAGAGGCTTATGGGATGATGTGATTTAGGGCTTTGGGAATTAAATAGGGGAATAATTTTGGATGAGGCATGATAATCTGCAAAGCGCATCGGACATTAGGAGTCAGACCAAAGTAAAAGTTCCTGAGAACAATCGCACTTGTCCATGGCTCTGAAACAAAATAGTCGCCATATTTGACTTCTGAACAGTTCCACCTAGATGCATCACTTAGCAAGACTAAAATGAACAATCAGTCAAAATGATTCAAAGTGATTCTGACATTTCAGAATCTGTCCATCTCCCACTTTGGAACATATTCATAACCAAAAAAAAAAAATAGAAATGGTAGCTGAGCTGCTTCAGATAATGAGAGGAGTCACATGCAAGAGGGATACTTACACACAGTAATAAGCAGCATAGCTTAGTGGAAAGAGCATGGGCCTGGGATTCAGAGGAGTGGGTTTCTAATTGTCTGTCTCCCCCTTCTAGACTGTGATCCCGCTGTTGGGTAGGGACCGTCTCTAGATGTTGTCAACTTGTACTTCCCAAGCGCTTAGTACAGTGCTCTGCACACAGTAAGCGCTCAATAAATGCAATTGAATGAATGAATGAATGAATGAATTCATCAGTTCTGAGACCTTGGGCAAATCACTTAACTTCGCTGCGCCGTTGGAAAAATTAGCATGACCACTGCTGCTAAGACTAAGGCTTGTAAAAATCTTTCCTTCTCAGAATAACTCTAAAGGACTTTCATGGTCTATGTCCACATTTATTTTTTAAAGAATCACATTCCCTAGATCTAGAAACAGAATTGCAAAAATCTTTACTGTAGAATTAAACTCAATAACACCAGCCAATATTTTTCTTCTAGTCAAGAAACTGTTATTGATTCCACCACACAGTGTGTAATGTAATTCATGCATAAATAATACTGAGCTATGTCCTTCATCCCATCCTGAGATTTTTAGAAACTTAAAAGTAGGAGTCTAAACCTTTTTGGGGCCCATGAAATACCTACAAACCAATGATACCCACAGGACTGAGTTTCCAACTTGAAACAGAAAGTGCTGCACTCTCAAAAACGCAAAGTAAGCCTTCAGATTACTCTCACAAAGCTTTGATCCTTCGCACTTCATCATGTTGAGCAGTTTTTCTACCCAACACCAGAGCTATGAATCTTGCTACTGATCTTGGGTCTGCATTATCATTTCAAGTTCATTTAAAGTCAGAATTGCACCTGCTTTCTGATTGCCTAAAACCATTTCTAAGTTGAAATCATTGAAACCTATTAGCATGTTCTCTGCTCTGCACTTTAATTTTTGATAGTAATGTGATATTAATGCAATCATTTCAACAAGCCTAGTTCTTCAACAAAAGTCAAATTTGGAAGGACAAAAGACATAGGAATTTAATAAACTGAATGGCTATAGGATAATACTTTAATACAACAGAATAAATAATTGAGTGCATATTTGATTCAAGTTTCAAAATGAAGTGGATGAATTTAGAAAAGGACAAGTGGCTAGAACACATATATCTTTTACACTCAAGAAAGACAAGGACAAGAAACAAATGCCTTGCAGTTCCAATTACAGGATGTAACTAAGATTTTTTCTTTTTGGTAAAAAGACTCATTTTTCTTTTTACTTCACATCATTAGGTGAATGTATTTTAAAATGAAAATGCCCTTCCCCAGGCCAACTGGTTGATATGGGCTTTTTGGCGAATGAAGATAAATTCTTCAGCAAAGGAAGTGGAAAAGAAAGAAAATTTTGAGTTTGTAAAATGTTATGAAAAGATTATTTCTCTTTCAATTTTTCTCCTGCTATTTGTCAGTTAGTAGCATGAAAAAGCCGCATGGCTCAGTGGAAAGAGCACAGGCTTGGGAGTCAGAGGTCACGGGTTCTAATCCCAGCTCCACCACGTGTCTGCTGTGTGAACTTGGGCAAGTCACTTGACCTATCTGAGCCTCAGTTACCTCATCTGTAAAATGAGGATGAAGACTGTAAGCCCCATGTGGGACAACCTGATCACCTTGTATCCTCCCCAGCACTTAGAACAGTGCTTTGCACATAGTAAGCACTTAACAAATGCCATCATTATGATTATTATTATTATTTATTGAGCACTTACTCTGAGGAGAGCATTGTACTAAGGGTTTGGGAGAGTATAATAAAACAATAAGCAGACTAATTCCTTGTCAATAATAAGATTATGGTCTACAGTATTTAATTTTTAAAAAAATTTATATTTAGTTTTTTATTTATCTTTGTTTTAGTATTTGTATTTAGCATTTATTTATGTTTAGTATTTGTACAGTCTATTTAAAGACTGACTTCCAAATTGTGCTACATAGATCTGGTTGTTATCTTCTAGGGACTTTCCATCTAAAGTAAATGAAGAGATAGCATTGGATAGGTAGACAAATATTGCAGAAGTCATTAGTACTCACTTATCTTCTGGCACTTTAAAATAGCATCCAAATGGCTGGAAGAGAGGTCACAGCAGGTCTGAACATTTTAATTGATTGACTGCTTTGCAACTGAACAGGGTTTAGTAGGAAACCTGACTTCTTTGTTTTCAGTTCAAGGAATCCTGGTGGGAGATGAGTCAGTCAGTCAGTCAATCAGTAGCATTTATTGAGCACTTACTGTGTGCAGAGCACTGTACTAGAGAAGCAGCATGGCTCAATGGTAAGAGCACAAGCTTTGGAATAAGAGGTCATGGGTTCAAATCTCAGCTCTGCCAATTGTCAGCTGTGTGACTTTGGGCAAGTCACTCAACTTCTCTGGGCCTCAGTTACCTCATCTGTAAAATGGAGATGAAATGTGAGCCCCCATGGGACAATCTGATCACCTTGTAACCTCCCCAGTGCTTAGAAAAGTGCTTTGCACTTAGTAAGCACTTAATAAATGCCATCATTATTATTATCATTATTATTATTACTAAGTACTAAGAGAGTACAATATGACAGTATAACAGACACATTCCCTGCCCACAATGAGCTTACAGTCTGAACAGTGCTCTGCACACAGTAACTGCTCAATAAATCCTACTGATTGACCGAGTCCCTGCCTCTCACTCCCACTCCTGCCTAGAGATGTTGCCAATGTCCCTTAGGCTTCTCTGCTGCTTCAAAGCTGCAAGGGCCCAAACCTGCTTCCACTTACCCCCTCTAATAATAATAATAATAATAATTGTAGTATTTTTAAGTACTTATGTGTCGGGCACTGTACTAAGTGCTGGGGTAGCTACAAGAGAAGCAGTGTGGACTAATGGAAAGAGCATGGATTTGGGATTCAGAGGATGTGGGTTCTAATCCCAGCTCTGCCACCTGTCTGCTGTGTGACCTTGTGCAAGCCACTTCTCTATGCCTCAGTTTGCTCCTCTGTAAAATGGGGTTTAGGGCTATGAGCCCCGAGTGGGACAACCTGATTACCTTGAATCTACCCCAGTGCACAGAACAGTGCTTGGCACATAGTACGTGCTTAACAAGAGCTGACAGTCTAAGCCCCCATTTTCAAAGGAGGAAGCGGAGGAACAGAGAAGTGAACTGACTTGCCCAAGGTCACACAGAAAACAAGTGGCAGATCTGAGATTAGAACCCAGGTCCTTGGACTCCCAGACTTTTGCTCTTTTCACTATACAGGCCCTTCCCAGGACTCTTTGGCTCCTGGTGGCTTTGAGTCCCTTGCTGGGGCTGGCACCAGAGACCGAGATTCTGCTTCTCTTTGCCCTTATGCTAATAAGAATCACCTTCACTTCCTCCTATCTGTCTCCTTTCCGCCCAGCCCCTGTTCATTCATTTAATCATATTTATTGAGCGCTTACTCTGTGCAGAGCACTGTACTAAGCGCTTGGGAAGTGCAAATCGGCAACATATAGAGACGGTCCCTACCTAACAACGGGCTCATGTACATATTTCAAAGATGAAATTACGAGTAGTGGAGTCCTATCCTTGTGCATATGTATGGCTGAAAAGACTAACCTTCTTTTCTGCACCATTTACAGGTAAAATACCGATTTACCTAGTGCTGTATAAGTAGCATTCATGCAATTTACTAGAGAACACCTGATGGCCTGAAAGAGTAAAAGCAACTTCTAAAGAGAAGCAGCATGGCTCATTGGAAAGAGCCCGGGCTCGGGAGTCATCTAATCCCACCTTCGCCACATGTCTGCTGTGTGGCATTGGGAAAGTCACTTAACTTCTCTGTGCCTCAGTTACCTCATCTGTAAAATGGGGATTAAGACTGTGAGCCCCATGTGGGACAACTTGATCACCTTGTATCTCCCCCAGCACTTAGAACAGTGGTTCGCACATAGTAAGCACTTAACAAAGGACATCATCATTATTATTATGCTAGGTGCCTCATTGAACAACCAGATTTGCTGAGACTATAAAAAGTATGCCTTCAAATGCTATTGGAAAATTTATAATTATTCAGTTAGTTAATTATTCTTTTAAAGGTTATTCACTAGCCAGAGAAAACAAAGTATTTTCTCCTAATTGTCAAAAGCCAATAATATAGATTCAGTGAGTTGGTTACACACAGCAACTGAATGTACTTCTGGAAGAATTGCCTGGGTTTCCCCCTCAGTTAGGAGAAATAGAGGGAGACAGTGAGAGGGTCAAAAGAAGCAGGCTCTTAAGCAGAGTCAAGACTGTCCCAAAGAAGCCCTCGATCAAGTGATCAATCACTTTTCAAAGTCAAATTGAAGCTGGTCTGGTTATGAAAATCAGCTTTCACGACAGTCGTTTAGAACAGAGTTGGTCCCACTCTCAGGGAACTTTTGAGGAGAAACTAGAGGGGTTCTGAACGTGTAAGTGCCTGTGTGTGGGTTTGTGTTTGTGTGTGTGTGAGTGAATGTGAGCTAAAGTGGCCCCAAGAAACACTACACACAACCAAAAAGTAATCTGTAGAAAGTTAGGAATTACTAATCGGTAATTACAAACTCAACATTTGTTATGAAATGGAACAAATGGAACAAATGTAATGGAATGGGATGGAAGGGAACGGTTACTAAACTTGTACCTTCCAAGCAACTTGTACTTCCCAAGCGCTTAGTACAGTGCTCTGCACACAGTTAGCACTCAATAAATACGATTGATTGATTACTATCTGAGAGACCATAAGACGCATCACCTAATTCGCAGGAACCCTGGAAGGGAAAGCAGTGGCCAAGAATGAGAGCCTGTGACCATAGGCTCCTCAGAGAAGCACTCAAATTTCCAGGGTTCAGGTGGACTCTATGAATGGCACCATGCACACAGCATAATGTAATGATGTCATACACAATGGGAGGGAGGGGTGGGCTCTACCCCTCTCAATCCCCTGCTTACCCATTAAGGCCTTACTTGTTCTAATAGCGAACAGCATGTTGTTTTCAGGGAATGTTAGGGTTTAGCCCAAACTCAGTCAGTCAATCAAATTTATTGAATGCTTACTGTGTGCAGAGTACTGTACAGAGTGGTTGGGAGAGGACAATATAACAATAAAACACATTACCTGGTTACAACAAGCTTACTTATCAGAGAAGCTCCCAGCTAATGCACAAATCTGCTTGCCCTTCTCAATGAGTTGGTTGTCTCTTTAATCAATCAATAGTGTTTACTGAGTGTTTACTATGTGCAAAGTACTGTACTAAGCTCTTGAGAGAGGATAACAGAGTTCGTAGACATGTTCCCTGCTTATATTTTGTTAACATATTTGTTAACATATTTTGTTAATATGTTTGGTTTTGGTTTTGTTCTCTGTCTCCCCTTCTAGACTGTGAGCTCACTGTTGGGTAGGAACTGTCTCTATATGTTGCCAATTTGTACTTCCCAAGCGCTTAGTACAGTGCTCTGCACACAGTAAGCACTCAATAAATACGATTGATTGATTGATTGATTATATAACCAAAAACTCAACAGCCTGAGGTCACACACATGAATGATTGCTGCCTGAGATATAAACCCTCAGGCCCCAGGCTTTTCTTTTATTGCTTAATATCTGCTTTATAATCAGTTTTCCTAAAAGAAACAAAACATGGGGATAGTTCTGGAGGTCGTTTTTGTTCTATGTTTTTCTTCCATATTTCTTTACAAACAAGGAAGTGTGGCCTACTGGAAAAAGCCCAAGCTTGGGTGGAAGTCAGAGGACCTGGGCTCTGATCCTGGCTCTGCCACTTGCCAGCTGTGTGACCGTGGGTAAGTTACTTAACTTCTCTGTACCTCAGTTTCCTGAAGTATAGAATGAGGATTCAAAACCTGTTCTCCCTCCTAAGTAAACTGTGAGCTCCTTGTGGGACTGGGACTGTGTCTGACCTGATTAACCTGTATTTACCCCAGAGTAGTGTTTGGCACTTAGTAAGCACTGAACAAATATCATTTAAAAAAAACCATATTAACAACTTCAATACAGACCTGAGGAAATGAGGTAGCATATGGGTAACTAGCTGAGGAAACTGGAGTTAACCAATCTGGTAAACATACAATTTTTAACTAATAATAATGATAATGACATTTATTAAGTGCTTACTATGTGCAAAGCACTGTTCTAAGTGCTGGGAGGTTACAAGGTGATGATGTTGTCCCACTGGGGTACTCACAGTCTTAATCCCCATTTACAGATGAGGTAACTGAGGCACAGAGAAGTTAAGTGACTTGCCCAAAGTCACACAGCTGACAATTGGCGGAGCCAGGATTTAAACCCATGACCTCTGACTCCAAAGCCTGTGCTCTTTTAAAATCTCAGTTTAATACAAGTTTTGAGGGAATACAGTCTAGCCATAATTTGAAAATCAATCAATTACATTTTTGAGTGCTCACCACATGTAAAGCACCATTCTAAGTACTTGGGAGAGTACAATAGAACAGAGTTGGTAGCCACGTTTCCTGCCTAAGAGAAGCTTACAGTTTAGAGAGGAGCTTTTCTTGTCTCATCTTATGCAGAATCATCTCCAACCCATAGCGACACCATGGACACATCTCTCCCAGAACGCCCCATGTCCATCTGCAATTGTTCTAGTAGTGTATCCATAGAGTTTTCTTGGTAAAAATACGGAAGTGGTTTACCATTGTCTCCTTCCATGCAGTAAACTTGAGTCTCTGCCCTCGACCCTCTTCTGCACCGCTGCTACCCAGTACAGGATAGTCTTGACTCATATCAGATTGCCTTCCACTCACTAGCCACTGGCCAAGCTAGGAATGCCTCTACTTGACTCTCTCTCCTGTAGTTGAGACTGGTAAAGTACTGGTAATTCTCCAGGTGCAACTCTGAGAGGGTAGAGAAGAGCTTAGAGTCTAGAAAATGGAGGATAATAAAAATTCCAGGCTTCTGTTTCTAAATCCTGGGGAATAGAAAACAGAGGAAAGGAGGAGGTGAAAAGGTGTTCCAACACTGGTGCTAAGGAGTATGGGAGCACCTGGACCCCATTCATGAACCCAGGATGGAATTTCACATCACCCTTCAGGAAAATAAAACCAGGAGTCATGGCCAGTGTTTCTGAATCTGCACAATGGCTGATTGAGCATAAATTTCTTTAATTTGGAAGGCTTAGTTTTGAAAAGCAATTCTACCCAAACCCAGGTATTCATAAATTCTTAATTATCAAGCGTATTCTGATTAAACCGTGTTTTTGTTCAAAATATTCCAATGAAATGCAGAGAATTCAGGTTACCATGGTGATTAGTAGGGGTCCAGATTGAAGTTATATTTCATCATACTTGCTGCATATCTGTATATGTGAAGTCGGTTTAAATTACATCTTTAAGCTAACACACCCGATTTGAAATAACCCAACTCTGAGATACTAATTAAGACTAAGATGTGGAGACTGGCATGCCGGAAACAGGAAGGTTTACCATCTGGCGGTGCCATTTCCTCCCTCCCCTTCCTTGCTTAACCCAAATGAGGAAATTTTGCTGCTGTGAGGTACTTTTTTCAGAAATGTTAGTTCTTTTTGCTGAGACTTTTGAAATGTTAAAGCATCGTGATGACAGGAACTTATATTTGTACATTTTTTCGTCTTCAGATTTAAGGGAAGCATTGTGGCCTAATGGAAAGAACAGAGGCCTGGGAGTAAGAGGACCAGGGGTCCTAATCCCAGCTTGGCCACTTGTCTGCTCTGTGACCTTGGGCAAGTCACTTCATTTCTCTGTGCCTCAGTTACCTCATCTGTAAAATGGGGATTAAGACCGTGAGTCCCATTTGAGACAGGGACTGTGTCCAACCCAATTATCTTTAATCCACTCTAGCGCTTAAAACAATACCTGGTACGTAGTACACACTGGCTAGCTGTGGGCAGGGAATGTGTCTACCAACTCTGTTATATTCTCCCAGGCATTTAGTGCAGTGCTCTATACACAGTAAGCACTCAGTAAGCACTATCGAACGACTAACAAATACCTTTTTTAAAAATTTAAAAAATTTAAAAATTACCTTACTTTTCATGAAGCTGTATCTGCATAAGAATACAGTTATTACCACAATCCAGCACTTTACACAAAAGATCCCTAGAAATGTAGCTTACCCCACTCCTCCACAGAGAGTAGGACATGTTGATGATACTGCCAGTAAATGCTTAAACATCATCTTCCTGAAATCCCCTCAGCCACACAACACTCAATCAACAGCCACAGCAAAAATACCTGATTTTTAAACTATATTATCCTTAAAATGTTATTCTCTTGAAAAAGGGTTTGTTTAAATTATGGGTGGTTTACCCTCTCCTGAAAACCAGCTAATACATTAATAATAATGTATGATTATTATTATTAGCATCAATGTTTGCCTGAGGCATTAATTAATCCAGAACTCAGCTGAGATAAGCTCTCTCCCTCCTACCTTACCTTGCTGATCTCTTACTCAAACTCAATCCTCACACTTTGCTTTCCTAATGCCAACCTAGTCCCTGCATCTTGATCTCGTCTATCTCATGGCTGATCCCTTGCCATGTCCTCCCACTAGCCTGGAACTCCCTCCCTCTTCACATCCAACAGATCACCACTCTCCCCACCTTCAAAGCCATTCTAAAAATCACATCTCCTTCAAGAGGCCTTCCCTAACGAAGCTCGCATTTCCCCTACTCACCTCCCCACCTCATCTGTGCCACCTGTGCACTTGAATCTTCACCCCACAAGCACTTGATATTGATATTCACCCCACCCTCGCCCCCTAACACTTATGAACACATCCCAACACTCTGCTACGTCCCCTATCTGTAATTTATTTTAATGTCTGTTTTCCCCATAGACTGTAAGTTCCTTGAAGTCAGGTACTTTCCCAAGCACTTAGAACAGTGCTCTGACACAGTAAGTGCTCAATGAATACCACTGATTGAACCACCATGTCCCTAGCTTCAAGATACCATGTCGCACCCTTCATCCACAATGGGCTATTATGCTTCTAACCTGCATAGCACTTGGCTATCCCCTCTGATTTTCCTGATAACATTTCACAAAGACACAAAATGAAGTATTCTCAATACTAAAAATCGAGTAACTACCACCCTCTGAGTACTGAAACTGTATCTTAAATGATTGGGAATTGTCGACAAGATTTGTGCTTCAGTTCAGTTTTTACTCACAGGAACACTTACCAATTCTTTCAGCACAGGAGAAAGATTATATTTAAGCAACATTTGAGTTCCCATTGCTTTAAACAGCCTTATGACTTTAAATCTTCTATTCTTTATAGTAAGATATTAAAACATCCTCAAGTTATAGCAAAGTCCAATCACAGTTGTTTCTCCCTGCATTTGGAATTCATCAACCATCGAGGGAAGGTGTGTTTTCCCCAGTTAAAAACCAATGAAATGTTAGAGATAATTTCATGAAACTAGATAAAAGCAGACATGGTCTATTTCCTTAGTGTGACAATTAAGTACCTCCTTATGCCATAGCTTCTGCAAAACAACTTTGGATTTTGATCTATTACTGTTCTTATAAAGAATAACTGCTAAAAGTGTCTGTTATATCTAGTAAATATGGATTGCCACATAAGTAATTGAAAGGAACAGTTCAAGGTAAGCCAGTTTCTAAAACAGCAGGTTTGAAAGTGGACATACAGAGCTCCCTGGAAGCTACAATGAAATCAAGGGAAATTCTAATGAGAACTCAATTGATATTATAGAACAATATCTCTCTAAAAACCAAGGTTCTGTGACATAGACTATTAAAAACAATTAATAATAATGATGGCATTCGTTAAGTGCATACTATTCATTCATTCATTCATTCATTCAATCATATTTATTGAGTGCTTTCAGTGTGAAGAGCACTGTACTAAGCACTTGGAAAGTACAAGTTGGCAGCATATAGAGATGGTCCCTACCCAACAACGGGCTCACAATCTAGAAGGGGGAGACAGACAACAATACTATGTGCCAAGAACTGTTCTATGCACTGGCGTAAATACAAGGTAGTCAGATTGTCCCACATGGGGCTCCCAGTCTTAATCCCCATTTTACAGATGAGGTAACTGAAGAACAGAGAAGTTAAGTGGCTTGCCCAAGGTCACATAGCAGACAAGTGGCAGTGACAGGATTAGAACCCACATCATCTGACTCCCAAACCCACGCTCCTTCCCATAAGCCGCACTGCTTTCCTGGAAACCCAGTGTAAAGGTGTTCCCAGGCTCCCATATCACCTACACCCTGGCAACTGTCCTCTGCCAACACCAACTTGTCTCTACAGAAGTGAATGTTCATATCGAAAAGATACGCTGCCAAACACCAAAGGACAAAATACGTGGAAAAGATAATGGAGCTCCAGAGGCTGAATTGAGCAGCATGGCTCAGTGGAAAGAGCCCGGCTTGGGAGTCAGAGGTCCTGGATTCTAATCCCAGCTCCACCAATTGTCAGCTGTGTGACTTTGGGTGAGTCACTTCACTTCTCTGGGCCTCAGTTCCCTCATCTGTAAAATGGGGATTAAGACTGTAAGCCCCATGTGGGCCAACCTGATTAAGTTGTATCCCCCCAGTGCTTAGACCACTGCTTGGCACATAGTAAGCGCTTAACAAATGCCATTATTATTATTATTATTGTTATTATTGTGATTTTCAGACACTCAGAAATGACACTTCCTCTCTGGTCATTTAAACAGGCAGACTACTATGATTAAAGCCACATGAAGAGCTCTACTATAATATGTTAAGCTTCCCAGAGTAATTTCCAAGGAAAATGAATTTTCTTCCAACTATATCCCCTTTTCTAAAAAAAAAAGCCTCCCTTGACCCCACAGCTCCCTCCAGTAATTGACCCGTCTTCCTCTTAACATTCCTCTCCAAACTCCTAAGGCAAGTTGTCTACACCAGCTATCTCAGTTTCCTCTCCTTGATTTCCACTCCCTTCACTCCACAGAAACTACCCTCTCTATGGTCATGTGACCTCCTTTTTGTCAAATACAATGGCCATACTAATCCTCCTTGACCTCTCTTCTGCCTTCGACACTGAGGACCACCCCTTTACCTTAGAAATATTATCCAACTTTGACTTCACTGACACTGTCCTCTCCTGGCTCTCCTCTGATCTCTCTGACCACTCCTCAATCTCTTTTGCAGACTCCTGCTCTGCCTCCCACCCTTAGATAATGCGGGTCCTTCAGAAGCTCAGTTCTGGGTCCGCTTCTATTCTCCATCTACACCCACTCCCTTGGAAAAGTCATTCACTCCCATGGCTTCAACTACCATCTCTATAAAGATGATTCCCAAATCCACCTCTTCAGCCCTGATCACTATCCTTCTCTGCAGACTCACATTTCTTCCTGGCCCTTACCTAGATGTCCTGCTGACACCTCAAACTAAACACGTCCAAAATAGAACTTCTTATCTTCCCACTAAAACCCTGTCCTTCCTGATCTTTCCCATCACTGTAGACAATACCACCATCCTCCCAATATCACAAGCCTGTAACCTTGGCATTATCTTCAACTCATCTTTCTAATTCAACCCACATATTCAATCTCTCGCCAAATGCTGTCGGTTCTACCTTCATGATATTGCTAAAATACACCCTTTCCTCTCCATCCAAACTGCTGATCTTCTGATCCAAGCACTTCTCCTATCCCACCTTGATTACAGTGAATCTGCCTCCTTACTGACCTCCCTTTCTCCCTTCCCTCCCCACTCCAGTCCATACTTCATTCTATTACCTGAATCATTTTTCTAAATAAAGTTCAGCCCACATCTCCCTCCTCCTCAGGAACCTCCAGTGGTTGCCCATCCACTTTTACATTAAGCAGAATCTCCTTACCATTGTCTTTAAAGCACTTGATCAGCTTGCCTCCTCCAACCTTACCCCCCTGATCACCTATTATCTCCCAGCCCACATAATTTGGTCCTCTATTGCCAGCTTTCTCACTTTGCCCCAATCTCATCTATCTTCCTACCAACCCCTTTCCCACATCCTCCCTCTGGCCTGGGACTCCCTTCCCCTCTCTATACACTGGACCACCACTCTAGCCACCGTTCAAAGTTTTATTTATTTCACACTTCTCCAAAAGGTCTCCCCAGAATTAGGCCCTCTTTTCCCTGAATCCCTCTCCCTTTTGCATCATCTGGGTTCCCTTCTATTCTCCATCTACACCCACTCCCTTGGAAAACCCATTCACTCCCATGCCTTCAACTACAAGCTCTATGAAGATGATTTCCAAATCCACCTCTTTACTTGGATTGGATCTGTAGCTCTTGGATCTGTAGCCTTTGGCAATTTGGTATTCAGTCCACCCTCACTCCCACAGCACTTATATACATATCCATAATTTATGTATTTATATTAATGTCTGTATGGATGCAGACTTACATCCATCTTGGATCCATACATCTTGGATGCAAGCTTGTTGTAGGCAGGGCATATGCCCACCAACTCTGTTGTAGTGTACTCTCCCAAGCATTTAGTACAGTGTTTTGCACACAACAAGTGGTCAATAAGTACCACTGATAGATTAATTGGACTGAGAGACACATGTGAGGCAGGAGTTGTGTCTGGCCTGATTAACTAAACTTGTATCTACCCCAGTGCTTAATACAGTGCTTGGCATATAGTATTATGAGAGATTATATTATCTCAATAGACAAGCCAACATCCCTTGGTCTAGATCAAGATGGAGGTATCCGACAGCTGGCGGAGGGGAGGGTCTGGGGAAGGGGGGAGGGGAGCAGCCAGAACCCTGGGATCACTTACCTCTAAGGACAAAAAGTTAACAGGACAGAAAACCCATTAGGGAATCTACCATCTGATCATCAGTTGGGCATTCTCTATCATTCATTCATTCAATCGTATTTATTGAGCACTTACTGTGTGCAGAGCACTGTACTAAGCACTTGGGAAGTACAAGTTGGAAACATATAGAGACGGTCCCTACCCAACAGCGGGCTCACAGTCTAGAAGGGGGAAACAGACAACAAAACAAAACATATTAACAAAATAAAATAAATAGAATAAATATGTACAAGTAAAATAAATAAATAAATAGAGTAATAAATATGTACAAACATATATACATAGTGACTTGAATATACATAGCACACTCCTCTAAATGTTTATCACAACCAAAAATTTGGTAACCCAGTTTTCTGGATATGCATATGCTAGGTATCTAAGCATGGGGACTTTCCTTTTATCAGAGCAGTAGTTGCCCAAAATCAATCAATTAATCAATGGTATTTATAATAATAAGAATACGACTGGCATGTATTAAGCAGTTACTATGCGTCGAGCACTGTTATAAGCGCTTGGGAGGTTACGAGGTGATCAGGTTGTCCCACGTGGGGCTCACAGCCTTAATATCCATTTTACAGGTGAGGTAACTGAGGCACAGAGAAGTTAAGTGACTTGTCCAAAGCCACACAGCTGACAAGTGGCGGAGTCAGGATTTGAACCCATGACCTCTGACTCCAAAGCCCGTGCTCTTTCCACTGAGCCACGCTGCTTCCCCTAATTGAGTACTGACTGTGCAGAGGTCTGTACTAAGCTCTAGGAGAGAACAATATAACAGAGTTGGTAGACACAAGCATAAAATCTGGAGATGAGTTTAGAGTCTAGAGAGCAGCTTACCATCTACCCTAAATTTGAAACTCCTGGTGCTCCCTTATTGCCCCTGCAGTGACATTAGAATCATTTGAGATGAGTTTGTTCAATCCCAGAGAGATAACTTAGATTTCTCAAAGGGCTGGAGAGTGCGTGATGGAGTGGAAAGAGCACAGGCCCGGAAGTCAGAAAGACTTGGGCTCTAATCCCGGCTCCGTCACTTCCCCGATGTGTGACCTTGGGCAAGTCACTCAACCTCTCTGTGCCTCAGCCACGACATCTGCAAAATTCACACTACCGGGTGGCCCTTAAAACTGTGGGAGCTGGCAGAAGAAAACACCCAAGGCTGTTTGATGAGACTGATTCTGAGATTCAGAGCAACTTGCAAGAGAAGCAAGAAATGAATCAACAGCAGCTTACAGATCCTCACAAACATGATTAATGGCATGCTTATCAGAATATTAAATAAGTTGGTGGGATGTCAAGGCTGAAGTGGTAAAAGGCTGTACAGGCTGAAATCAAGACAAGGATGACTATGGACCCCTGAAGAATCAATATGGAACCACACACACACACACACCAGCACATCCACAGTACCCCCGTTTCCTGAGGGTAAGGAAAATGTGGACCAACTCTATGGCACTGTAGTCTCCCAAGGGCTTAGGATGGTGCTCCGCACACGGTAAGCACTCAGTAAGTACCATTGATTGACTGATTCATTGACAGAGATAGTTTCACTTGCCTTGCGGATAATAAAGGAAGCTGTCTGTGTTCTGGAACACCCTACCTCCTCAAATCCATCAGACAATTACTCTTCCCCCAACCCCACTTCAAAGGCTTACTGAAGGCACATCTCCTCCAAAACGCCTACCCAGACAAAGCCTTCCCTTTCCTCTTCTCCCACTCCCTTCTGTGTTGTCCTGAGTTGCTCCCTTTGTTCTTTTCTCCTCCTAGCCCCACAGCACTTATGTACATATCTGCAGTTTATTTATTTGTATTAATGTCTGTCTCCCCACTGGAGATGGTAAGCTCGTTGTGGGCAGGAAATATGTCCGTTTATTGTTGTATTGTACTCTCTGCACACATAAAGCGCTTGGTAAATATGATTGAATGAGTGAATGACATATTTGATGTCCTTTTAGGGCCACTTAAAGAGGTAAGCGAGTTAGCCAGAGTGGTGGTATAGCATGGCAGAGGCAGTGGCATGGTAAGGGCAGAGGTGCAGTGTGGTGGCAGATCACCGGGATGATGTGGAGATGAAAGATTTTTAAAGCCCCCAGCCTGAGTTGGTAGCTGCCCCTGGCTGCTCAGACTCTTGGGAGGGGCACGACTCCGGAGCAAGGGGGAGCGGGGAGAGAGATCAGAGGTCCCAGTGAAGAAACACCCAAGACTTGGGAGAGCTAAGTGCTTACTACAGTGTTTGCACACAGTAAGGGCTCACTAAATGTGATTAATAATAACATCAGGCTGTGTTCATGTTCAGCATTATGCCATTCAGAATGCAGTGGCTTGCAAAGACTTCCCTGCCTCGGGTTAGTCAACTGAAGCAGGCCAAATCTCCTTAACTCCTCTTCTGATAATAGTAACAATAGTAATAAAAATCGTAATAATAGCATTTGTTAAGCGCTTACTATGTGCCAGGCATCATTCTAAGCACTGGGGTAGTCAGACACGTTCCCTCTCCCACATGAGGCTCACAGTCTTAATCT
This sequence comes from Tachyglossus aculeatus, assembly GCF_015852505.1. Classification (NCBI taxonomy): domain Eukaryota; kingdom Metazoa; phylum Chordata; class Mammalia; order Monotremata; family Tachyglossidae; genus Tachyglossus; species Tachyglossus aculeatus. Next base: position 26,698,969 of record NC_052079.1, on the reverse strand, counting down.
CCATTTTATAAATGAGGTAACTGAGGCCCAGGGAAGTTAAGAGACTTGCCCAAGGTCACACAGCAAAAGTATGTCAAAGTCAGGATTAGGTCTCAGTTCCTGTGACTCCCAAACTCTGCTCTTTTCACTAAGACGTGCTGATTCTGCCACTGATGGTGATATTCTATAAAGAATACTTTGCTTGCCATGATTATTACCACAGTAATGGCTAATGAAGTTGCTACTGCCATCAGAACCACAAAGAACAGCAAGCCTTCAGGATCAGATGGTACATCATCATCATCAATCGTATTTATTGAGCGCTTATTATGTGCAGAGCACTGTACTAAGCGCTTGGGAAGTACAAATTGGCAACATATAGAGACAGTCCCTACCCAACAGTGGGCTCACAGTCTAAAAGGGGGAGACAGAGAACAAAACCAAACATACTAACAAAATAAAATAAATAGAATAGATATGTACAAATAAAATAAATAAATAAATAAATAGAGTAATAAATATGGACAAACATATAAACATATATACAGGTGCTGTGGGGAAGGGAAGAAGGTAAGATGGGGGGATGGAGAGGGGGATGAGGGGGAGAGGAAGGAAGGGGCTCAGTCTGGGAAGGCCTCCTGGAGGAGGTGAGCTCTCAGCAGGGCCTTGAAGGGAGGAGGAGAGCTAGCTTGGCGGATGGGCAGAGGGAGGGCATTCCAGGCCCGGGGGATGACGTGGGCCGGGGGTCGATGGCAGGACAGGTGAGAGCGAGGTACGGTGAGGAGATTAGCGGCGGAGGAGCGGAGGGTGCGGGCTGGGCTGTAGAAGGAGAGAAGGGAGGTGAGGTAGGAGGGGGCAAGGTGATGGACAGCCTTGAAGCACAGGGTGAGGAGCTTCTGCCTGATGCGCAGATTGATTGGTAGCCACTGGAGATTTTTGAGGAGGGGAGTAATATGCCCAGAGCGTTTCTGGACAAAGATAATCCGGGCAGCAGCATGAAGTATGGATTGAAGTGGAGAGAGACACGAGGATGGGAGATCAGAGAGAAGGCACATCATCCAAGATATACAAACAAGGAGACAATATCAACTCAGTTGCCTACACAAGTTCTTCTCCAACAAATGGGATACTGAGGAAATGCTATAGCATATCAGAGGTTCTACCGTTATCATCATCTTAAAGAGGAAAGAGATGAGTATTATCTCCTACTTTATATTGCCAGCAAGACCCTGGCCAGAGTCCTGAACTGAATATCAAAAAGCCACTTTTCCCTAGGGTGCTCAGAATTTCAATGCAACTTCAGACGACAGTGAGGCTTAGCAGATGTGATCTTTGCTAAGATACAGGATATTTCAGAGAACAGCATCAAGACCTCGACATAACGTTTTTAGACTTACAAAATCATTTGACACAGCCAGTAGACGTGACCTTTTAATAACTACTGAGAACGTTTGCCGCCCTAAACTGTCTAATGAAAGCCTTAATATGATTCCTTGATGATTTGGCTAGCCACCTAAGGCTTAAGAGGCCTGTCAAGATCTTTTCCCATCTCTACCAGAGTAACAGTAAAAATAATAATAATTGCAGTATTTCTTAAGAGCTTACTATAACAATAATAATAATGATGGTATTTGTTAAGTACTTTCTATGTGCAAAGCACTATTCTAAGCACAGGGGAGGTTACAAGGTGATGAGGTTGTCCCATGGGGGGGCTCACAGTTTTAATCTCCATTTTACAGATGAGGGAACTGAGGCACAGAGAAGTGAAGTGACTTGCCCAAAGTCACACAGCTGACATTTGGCAGAGCCTGGATTTGAACCTATGGCCTCTGACTCCAAAGCCTGTGCTCTTTCCACTGAGAAATGCTGCTTCTACCCTGTCACTCAACTGAGCACCAGGATAGATGCAAGCAAATTGGGTTGGCCCCAGACCCTGTCCCACATGGGGCTCACAGTCTAAATCCCCATTTTACAGAGAAGGTAACTGAGGCACCGAGAAGTTAAGTGACTTGTCAAAGGTCACACAACAGACAGGTGGCTGAACAGGGATTAGAACCCAGGCCCTTGCTCTATTCACAGGGCCATGTTGCATCTAGTCATGTAGTACAGAGATATTCACTACATCCAGAGTTGTTCAGCCTAGCTTTAGCCATGCTCCAGGACACAGCAAAGAATCTGGAATTATATCAGAGGGCAGTTTCCTCTGGGAAACTCTTAACTAAGCAGGCCGAGAACATCATCAAGAGTTCGTGAATCGCTCATTCAAAAACACTCATATCCTAGTGACAGTCCTCTATAAGTACAACCAAGAAAACAGACAGATGATTTTGAACTGCTTCACACATTTGCCAAAACCCAATAGACTGACAATTAGTCTGAAGATAATTGAAGTGATGTATCATCCCAGACCTGGTAAAACCCTTACACCAGTAAGTCATTAACATCATTGTATAGATTTATTACTCTATTTTATTTGTACATATTAATTATATTTATTTTATTAATGATGTGTTTATAGCTATAATTCTATTTGTTATGATGGTATTGACACTTGTCTACATGTTTTGTTTGGTTGTCTGTCTCCCCCTTCTAGACTATGAGCCCATTGTTGGGTAGGGACCATCTCTATATGTTGCCGATTTGCACTTCCCAAACAGTACAGTGCTCTGCACAAAGTAAGTGCTCAATAAATACGATTGAAGGAATGAATGAATGAATGAATGAATGATTTAACTTAATGTTCAATTCCAGTTATCAGTCAAAAAATCAATGGTATTTATTGAGCATTTACAGATGCAGAGCACTGTCCTAAGCGCTTGGCAGAATACAATACAACAGAATTAGCAGACATGTTCCCTGCCCAAAACAAGCTTACAATCTAGAGGGGGAGATAGGTGTTAATGTGAATAAATAAATTATTTATAATATGCAATTTAAATATATTCATGCATTCATTCAATTGTATTTATTGAGCATTTACTGTGTGCAGAGCACTGTACTAAGTGCTAATTCAGCAACATATAGAGATGGTCCCTACTTAACAACGGGCTCACAGTTTAGGAAATGTTGTGGGGTTGAGGATAGGGAGAATATCAGATTTCAAAGGTCACAGATCCAAGTTCATAGATGATTCAGAAGGGAGAACAAGCTGGAGAAAAGAGGGTTTAATATGGAAAGGCCTCTCGGAGGAGATGAGACCTTAGTAATGCTTTAATGGTGGAGACAGTGATGGTGTGGGGTATAAGGAGGGGGTGGTTCTGTTGAGATAGATGAGATCAGGGCACAGTGAGTAATCTGGCAGTAGAGGAGCAGAGCATGTGAGCTGGGTTGAATGGAGATTTGTGACTGGAGGTAGGTAGGGGTGAGCTGATTGAATGCTTTAAAAACAATGGAAAGGCATTTCCATTTGATGTGGAGGAGGATGGGCAGCCATTGGACATTCTTGAGGAGTGGGGAGATTGAACGTTTTTGTTGATAAATGATCCATGCAGCAGAGTGAAGTATGATTTGCAATGGGGAAAGGCAGGAGACTGGGAAGTCAGGGAGGAGGCAAATGCAGTAGTCAAGGTGGGATAGGCTAATTCCTTGGATCCAACGCTTAGAACAGTGCTCGGCACATAGTAAGCGCTTAACAAATACCAATGTTATTATTATTATTATCAGCATAGTAGCAGTTCAGATGGAGAAGGAAGGGCAGAATTTAGCAGTGTTGTAAAGGTAGAATCGACACGATTTGGTGACAGATTAAATATGTGGGTAGAATGACAGAGCTGAGTTGAGGACAAAGCCAGGGTTACAGGCTTGTGAGATAGGGAGGATGATGGTGTTGTTTACAATGAACAACTGTCCAGGGAGAGACAGGAGGAGGACAGGGTGGGTGGACATCATTCATATGAGGTGACAGCAGGACATCCAAGTAGATATGCTTTGAAGGCAGGAGGAAATGCGAGATTGCAGGGAAAGAGAGAGGTCAGGTCTGGAAATGTAGATTTGAAGATGTAGATAATCAGGAAATTCTTCCCATTCAACAGACCTTAAATATCATAGAAAGTTCTTGAAGACAGTCATTCAGCAGCTATTGCTCTGCATTGAAGACTGCGCTATAGAAGCTTATGTAGAAGAATACATATAGGCGGTTTATTATTTATTTATATTATTGTCTGTCTTCCCCTCAAGACTGTAAGCTCGTGGCAGGGAATGTGTCTGTTTATTGTTTTACTGTACTCTTCCTAGAGCTTAGTACAGTGATTTATACACAGTAAGCATGCAGTAGATATGACAATGAATTGATTGAAAGATGATTATGAACTGATATCCAAAGCCTGGACGGAAATGTGGACTAAAAGTAAACCTAAATGAAATCAGGATTATGTCCCAGTTTGCAACAACGTGATGCTATATGTAGTCAAAGGCTTTCATTGTCAGAGTTACTGCTGTCACTGATGTCGGTACTTAGGCAATAAGGTGTAAATCATTCAATTATTTATAAATAGCAAAAAGTAGGAAACTGAATTAAGAAAGCCAATGTAGATTTTGGCAGATTGATAGCATGAGAGCATGGATCATAAAGCATCACATTTTAGGGACACTATGATATGAAGAAAAATAATTATTTGTGGCTTCTATCACATTGGGTGCAATTTAAGAAGATTATGGAAGACAGGTTAATGATAATGATAACTGAAGCATTGATCATCATCATCAGTGGTATTCATTGTGCCCTTACTGTGTGCAGAGCGCTGTTCTAAGTGCTTGAGGGAGTACAATATGCAACAGAGTTGGTAAACAGTCCCTGTCCATAATGAGCTTGGAATAGAGTGGAAGACAGAATTAATGCAAATACATAATGTATAATATATAATTTATAGATATGTACATCATGCTATGGGGTTGAGGGTGGGCTAAATACCAAATGCTCAAAAGTCACAGATTCAATCATTCATTCAATCGTATTTATTGAGTGCTTCCTGTATGCAAAACACTGTACTAAGCCAAGTAAACAGATGACACCAAAGGGAGAGGGAGCAGGAGAAAAGGAGACTTAAAAGTGAAGGCCTCTGAGGAGATGTGACCTCCAAGGAAATAAGAGTTGAAGCAATGGAGCGTAGAAAGCATTTGTTAAGCACTGACTATATGACAAGTACTGGGGTAGAAACAATATAAGCAGGATGTAAAGGGTTTTTATGTGAAAGATTTCCTCCAGTGTTCAACAAAGGATGAAAAACATGACTTCAGGAACTAGCTGCCCGGAGAGGTTAAAGAATTTCCAGCCCTGAGAACATTAAGAAGACAATAGGCATCCATCAGTCCTGGCTTCACTGTTAAAGGGCTTCCTCTTTGCCCCCAGGGAATATATCTCTTCATTCCATCGTACTTCCCTAAGGATTTGATACAATGCAGTGCATCAAGTGGCCATTTAATAAATACATTACTCTACAAACTATTTGCCCAGGGGGTGGAAAAGGGAACCAGTTGATTTTTTAAGGTCTCTTCCAAATCTATGTTTATCAACCTCTGCTGCTTACGACAATTAAAAAGTTATTTAAGACAGGAATAGTTCCATTACTAGTCAATTCATCAATTATCAATGGCATTTGTTGAGCACTTAAAGTGTGCAGAGCACTATACTAAGCAAGTTAGTTGGTAGACATGATCCCTGCACTCAAGGAGTTTACAGTCTAGTCCAGGAAGATGGACTTTTTCTATGGCACTTGTAAAGCACTTCCTATGGGCCAGCACAGAACAAAGCCCAAGGGTAAATACAAGATAATCAGGTTGGACACAGTCCAATTCCCACATGGGGCTCACAACGTTAGTCTCCATTTTACAGATGAGGTAACCAAAGCACGGAAAAGTGAAGTGACTTGCCCATGATCACTCAGCAGACAAGTGTCAGAGCCAGGATTAGAACCCAGATCCATCTGACTCCTAGGCTGGTCCTCGATCCACTAGGGCACACTGCTTCTCCAAAATTGGTGTACTGTGTGGAGTGATTTTATATGAGGCGTTTGATTGGATTATAGATGTGCTCGGGGGACTACTGTTCTACCTCCACCTACTTGAAGGGGTTGCTTTATGACCCCCTAATCGACGTCATCCCTATGATAGGCATCTGCCAGTCATATGATGCAATCTGATGCTGGAAATACTCCACAGAAACTTCACGCCAACCCCCGAGTCTGCTCAACAGTCAGTCTGCCAATCGTATTTATTGGTCGCTTACTTTCTGCAGAGCATTTTCATTCATTCATTCAATCGTATTTATTGAGCACTTACTGTGTGCAGAGCACTGTACTAGCGCTTGGGAAGTACAAGTTGGCAACATATAGAGATGGTCCCTACCCAACAACGGGCTCACAGTCTAGAAGGGGGAGACAGACAACAAAACAAAACAAAACATATTAACAAAATAAAATAAATAGAATAGTAAATATGTACAAGAGAATAGTAAATATGTACAAGAGCACTGTGCTAAGCCCTTGGGAGAATACAATATAACAATATAACAGACACATTCCCCATTCCTGGAGTTATCGAAACAAAGCTCTCCCCCACCACACACATCCCACATCTTCTCCCTACCGCCAGAGCACATTTCATGACGTTATTCCTGGGCATCCCAAGCCTCCAGTGGAGGAGTCTGCATGGCAGAGACTAAATTTCCCAGAACTCTGGCCAGTGCAAACCTCCCTCTTGAAACTGTCTCTGCCCCCTGCACCTGATGCAAGTGATACCTCTAGAGGAAAGGCCCCAATCTGCCCTGGAACCTGTGGCCAACTTTGAGACAGTGCATCCATCCTTGGCCCACCTCTCAGTGGAACGTGGCCAGGCAGGAATTCCAGATGAAGTGAGAGGACCAATCTGGTGCCTGGGGAGGAAGGCCAGAAGCAGCTGGTCGGATACGGCCCACCCCCACCCTCAGAACCTGCCCCTCAAAATCCCAAAGTGATGAGAAGAAAGGGTGGGTAAGAGTTTTTAAGAACACTGAAATTGTTCCCTCATCCTAGGTTCAAAAACAGCCACAGAGGAGTCTGTTTCTACAGGTAAATGAATTTACTTACTGGGGGTTAGATTTCTGGTTGGACTGAGAGGGAGGTATAGAAAACGTTGATCTCAGATGAGCTGACTAGATTAGGCTGTGACTCAGCAATGTCCTCAGTGTCTCTTTCCTTCCCCTCCAGCCTCCCTTCATAAAGTGAAGTGTCTGAATTTCAATCACTCGTCTGTGATTGTTTAGAAAATATCCCATTCAGACTTTCCATGATTGGTGATTTTTAGACTGTGAGCCCACTGTTGGGTAGGGACTGTCTCTATATGTTGCCAACTTGTACTTCCCAAGTGCTTAGTACAGTGCTCTGCACGCAGTAAGCGCTCAATAAATATGATTGATTGATTGATTGATTATTTTCTTCTTGTTAAATTTTAGTGGATTCATATTTGCATTCTGCCTTAATTATATAGGAAGCCGCCTTTCTTGTGATTATATCTTTCGTGTCTCTTTGAAGCTTAACTTGGTCCATCATCAGTGTTTTATTGAGTTCCAACTATGTGCTGAGTACTGTCCCAGGCCCTGAAGATGACTGAAAATGGTATCATCTCAATTAGTATGAATTAAAGTAGTCCACTGTTTTTCAGATCTTTCATTATTCTGACAATCTACTCTTACCCCTGAACTTGATTTCTATTTAAGCCAAATTTGCCTTCTATAACTAGAGTAGTTCCTACACTGTGATATGTAGTAGGAGGTAATGGGAGAAGAAAATTCATTAGAATGCCTTCATTTTAACATAAAAAGATGTCTATGATAAGCCTTACTTCAATCATAATATTGAGGCTATAGGGTGGAGAATGGGAAACAAAAATTTAAAAGTACTTTTTGTACTGACTATTAGAGCTGATCTTAAGTTTTAATCAGGTAAAGCAGTAAATGACTCCTGGCACCATCTGTCTTCCACACAGCCAGCTCAACATTCCCCTAACTTTATTAAAACGTCAGTTGAATAGCAGCAAGCAGAGTTGACTAGGTAATCGCCTAGCACATATAAAACGAAAAACATTCTCCGCAACACACTTCAACATAACTAAAATGAGTGTGCTTTTATATGAAACTCACGAATGGCTTTGTCAATTGTTCTGTTATCATGAGGAAATTGAGGCACAAAGAATTTAAATGACTTGTCCAAGGTCATACAGCAAGCAAGTGGTAGATCCAGGTTGGAATCCTGCCCCTCTTCCCAGTGGTCCCCAGAATAAGAGCAAAGGAAAAAGGATGGGTTGCTGGGACTATTGCCTTTATAATAATAATAATGATAATAATAATTGTGATTTTGTTAAGCATTTATTATGTGTCAAGCATATGCCAAGTGCTGGAGTAGATACAAGATAATCAAGTCCCTCATGGGGCTCACGGTCTAAGAGGAAGAGCAGTATTGTCACCATTGCTAGTGGCAGCCCTTAGCAAGAGCCTAAATTACCGATCATTTCCACCTCTAATTTATTTCAATGTCTGCCTCCCCCTTAATGTCTGTAACTTCCTCATTGGAGGGATTGTCTATATCTACTTGTGCCTGCCTAACTGATTTATGATGATAATGATGATGATGATATTTGTTAAGTCCTTACTACGTGCCAAGCACTGTTCTAAGCACTGGGGTAGATACAAGGTTATCATGTTGTCCCATGTGGTGCTCACAGTCTTAATCCCCATTTTACAGATAAGGGAACTGAGGCACAGAAAAGTTAAGTGACTAGCCCAGCTCACACAGTTGACAAGAGTCAGAGCAGCGATTAGATCCCACGACCTCCGACTCGCGCTCTTTCCACTAAGCTGCTTCCCCATTTATGCAGTGTCGTGCACACAGTAAGCACTCAATATATAGCAGGGAGTAAAGTAAGGTTTCCTTTGGAAGGTCAAATGACTCGGTATAGATTAGCATATTTTGGACACAGAATCAGGAGGACTAATTCTCCTGAGAAGACACTAATGCTAGGAAAAGTCCAAGGAAAACGTGGAAGAGGCAGACCAGCAGCTAGAAGGATACAGACCATAACGACAATAACGGAAAAACCATTAGAAAAGTTGTGGATTATGGCAGAGGACAGGACGTTCTGGAGAAAGTATATCCACGGAGTTGCTACGAATTGGAAATGACTCGACGGCACTTAAAAATAATAATAATGAAAAGTAAGTTTCTTACTTTAAGAAGCCAGAGCCGGAATTAGAAGTCAGGTCCTCTGAGTCCCACGTCTGTGGTTTTTCCACTAGGCCACACTGGTTGCTGACTTGTACTTCCCAAGTGCTTAGTACAGTGCTCTGCACACAATAAGTGCTCAATAAATACGATTGAATGAATGAATGAATGGTTCTCTTAAGCGACTTACTACATCCCAAGTCTTGGAGTAAGCACTGGTGTAGAAACAATCATCATGTTCCTTAGAAGAACTTCAAGTTCCAGAATGGTACTTGATGATTCACGATGGCCACCTGTTCTTGAAGTATGACTCTGGGGTGGAGGCGGGCAGGCAGAAAATTATGATTTTTGCTTCAGAAAAGGGGCTCAGGCTGCTGCCTATATCTCAGGGAATTTTCATAGATTGTACATTCGGTTCTGTTTCAGACTTTTCTAACATGAGAAGCAGCATGGCCTAGTGAATACAGCACAGGCTGGAGAATCAGAAGGACCTGGGTTCTAATCCCTACTCTGCCACTTGTCTGTTGTGGGACCTTGAAGAGGTCACTAAACTTTGAGCTCACTGTGGGAAGGGATTGTCACTCTTTATTGTTGCAATGTACTTTCCCAAGTGCTTAGTACTGTGCTCTGCACAAGTAAGAGCTTGGTAAATATGATGGAATGAATGAGCTTGTCTCTACCTCAGTTACCTCATCTGTAAAATGGGGATTAAGACTGTGAACCCCATGTGGGACAAGGACTGAGTCCAACCCAGTGAGCTTGTAGATATCCCAGTGCTTAGTACAGGGCCTGGCACATAGTAAGTGCTTAGCAAATACCACAATAATAATTATTATTACTATTACAAGTTCTCCACTGTCTAAAAATTGTACAAAGAGAGTGTCTTACCAGTGGTTTTTGCACTTCCTGGACCAATTGAAGATACTTGTGTTGGAGAACTAGGCCCCATAGACTGTTGAGGTTGACTTTGAGGGAGAGCATTGGCAGCTTTCTCCCAGGTATTTTGTGAAGCTGAGTTCAAGGAGGTTTTCTCCATTACTGCCAGACATGATGGAGGAAGATCCAGGGATCACAAGGGGATTTTCACCAAAAGTCAACCAACTGGTTGAGACTGACGGCCCTCCTAGCTTTGCTTTTAGTACCGCCCAAAGCTTTTGAAGGCCTTCTTGTCGGGCCATGCTTCAGAGCCAATGGGGTGTACCTGAGCTATTGGTGCACTATGTGAAAAAAGCCTGGTGTGCTGACTGGCAGCAGAGGGCTGGGAGAACATAGCACCTAACTTTAAAATTGAAATATGGAATTGTTTTCAAAATGCACTGAGTGGCTTCTCGATTGTAAACTGTCATGTGGAGGGCTGACAAAATACATTTAGTAAGCAGTGTTGTCTAGTGGATACAGCACAGGCTTGGGAGTCAGAAAGACTTTGGTTCCGATCTCAGCTTCGCCACTTGCCTGCTGCGTGACAATGGACTAGTCACTTCACTTCTCCATGCCTCAGCTACTGCATCTGTAAAATGGGGATTGAGACTGTGTCCAACCTGATTTGCTTGTATCCACCCCAGTGCTTAGTACAGTGTCTGGCACAGAGTAAGGACTTATCAAATACCACTATTATTATTATTATTATTTACACAAACCAGTGTTTAAAAAATGGTATAGGCTGTAAAGTGAAGTATGGACTGGAGAAGGGAGAGTCCGAAGACAGGGATTTCTGTCAAAACTTTTACCTCCTTTATTCTTCAGTCTTTAACAGGAATGACATGACAAATATGTTCAGAACCAATCAAGTGTTTTTATGAGCTCTTATTCAATCGTATTTATTGAGCACTTACTGTGTGCAGAGCACTGTATTAAGCACTTGGGAGAGTACAATGGAACACAGTTGGTGGACATGTAAACTGTCCACCAGGAGCTTACAATCTAAGTTTCTCAAAGACCTATTTCTACATTAAGGGATAACATTGAAACTAAACCCATAGATTTAGACTGTGAGCCCCATTTGGGACAAGAACTATATCTGACCTGATCATCCTGATCATAGAGAAGCAGCACGGCTCTGTGGAAAGAGCCCGGGCTTTGGAGTAAGAGGTCATGGGTTCAAATCTCGACTCCACCACTTGTCAGCTGGGTGACTTTGGGCAAGTCACTTCACTTCTCTGTGCCTCAGTTGCCTCATCTGTAAAATGGGGATGAAGACTGTGAGCCCCCCGTGGGACAACCTGATCACCTTGTAACCTCCCCAGCGCTTAGAACAGTGCTTTGCACATAGTAAGCGCTTAATAAATGCCATCATCATCATCATTATCCCAGGACTTAGAACAGAAAATGTAATAAGCACTTAAATACCACAGTGTAATGCAATGTAATATTTTGAATTTACTCATATGAATTTTGTTTTTAAAGAACTAAATAGGATTCTTTGTGTTCTGAGCTCCCTTGAGTGGGACAGAGGGGCTGTTGCAGGAGGGAGGAAGCAGATTGTCCCAGCCTCCATCTTGCCTGTCTCCTCAGTTCCTCTGTGTTCAGAGGTTGAGTCTCCTGGGAGCAGGACAGAAAGAAACTACAGGGGGAGATGCAGGGAAGGAGATGCAGGACACCCCAGCCTCCATCTTGCTGGCTCCCCAGGGCCTTTGTGCTCTGAGGCCAAGCTGTCCAGGACAGGGAAAGAGAGGCTGCTTCAGGAGGGCAGTAAGGGGTGAGCTGGGTGACCTAACCTCCATCTTGCCTGGTTCCTTGGCTCCTAAGTGTTGTGAGGCCATGCCTTTTGGGAGGGGAACAGAGATGCTGTGGAAAGAAGGGAGCTGGGACATCCCAACCTCCATCTGTCTTGCCTGGTTCCTTGGGTCCTGTGTGTTCTGAGGCTACATCTCACAAGCGGGAGTGGAAGAGGAGTGGGGTCACCATCCCACTGTTGTCCCCTTGTTGCTAGGCCAGAGAACATGTAATTTAAACTGCAAAGAAAAATAATCAGGAGCCAGGAAAAGCCGCTCACCTATCAGGTCACCTTGAAGGACTTGGCCTGCTTAATGAGTTTTAACAAAAAAGAGGCCAATCTTTCTCAGAACCAAATGAATTACAAGTAGGAGGAACCACATATCATAATGATATGCACTTAGGTGCTGTAGGAAGGGGATGGGGTGAGTATCAAAGTGCTTTTGGGTTAAGACCCAAGTCCACAGGAGATGCAGAAGGGAGGGAGAATGGAGTGGACAAATTAGAAGTCAACCAGAAAAGACTTCCAAGAGTAGGTATGATTTTAGTAAGGTTTTAAAGCTGGGAAGAGTGGTGGTCTGTCAGACAAAAAGGGAGAGGGAGTTCCATGCAGGAGGGAGGATGTGGCAAGAGAGATGAGAACAAGACACGGTAATTATGTTGCTGTTAGAGGAACAAAGTGTGAAATTCTGGGTTGTGGTGGGGGAGGAGTGAGGAAAGGTAGGTGAGAGAGAGCTGATTGAGTGTTTTAAGGCCTATGATGAAGAGTTTCTGTTTGTTGTGGAGATGGATGGGCGGCAATTAGAGGTTAGTAAGGAGTGGGGAGACGTGCAGAATAATTGTTAAGAAAAATGATCTGTGCAGCAGAGGATGGATGGGAGAAGAGAGAGACAGCAAAATTAGAAAAGAGGTTAATGCAGTGGTCAAGATGAGTTATGACAGGTGCTTGGGTCAGCATGGTAGCAGTTTGGATGGAGAAGAAAGGTAGATTCTAAAAATGTTGTGAGGATAGAGCCAATAGGATTTAAATACAATATCCATATTGGCTTAATAGAGGGTTTTGTCAGAGAGGTCTTTGAAAACTTGATTTAAACAAGAATTCACTTAGAAAATATTGTCCTCTTGATCATTTCTTCAGTTTTAAGTCTGATTTCAATAAAAGTGGTTGCCCAAATTGACCACAGTCCCAAAAATCCTTTGTTACAACTAAAATTGCATGTTAAGCTTCCAAAAAAGTAATTAAAGCAACATATTCTTCAATTTATTCCTTAACTGCTTGCATCTAATGTGATTCTGTTCAATGTTTGTGTTTCTTCTATTTGCACATTAAGATTCAAGCAATATTTAGTGTACCTGAAAAACAAAACTATCAGCATTTTTCTTTCTGTGTTTTCAGATGCTGAAGACATGCAGGCTAATTTGCTCACAGACATTTATTTCTTTCCATAAAGGAGCACACTGTAGGTACTGCTAATATAAAGGAATATGGGGAGTGGGACTTTCAGCAGATGGAATCTGATCTGAGTCCTGGTAGGATGTCCATAGGTCCAGTATTATAACAGTCAGTTCAGTTTTCAGCTAGCCTGTCACCTTTCCAGCTCCAATATGATACCGGTTGCTTTGATGTCCATTTTTAGATTTTCAAGACCAAGACTCCCTCGGCTGGATCACCTACCTCCGAGTTACTTGGCTCAGAAATGGTGCCAGAACACATATGGACCTGTGAGGGAAATGGAAAGCCTATGCAGCCCTTGGGAGGGTTAGAGAAACCTAGAGAATTGCTCCAGAAAAATGCTCTAGAGCATTAATTAATTATGGTGCTTGTTAAATGCTTACTATGTGCCAAGCATTCTTCTAAGCACTGGGGTAGATACAAGTTAATCAGGTTGGACACAGTCCCTGTTCCACAGTGGGCTCACACTCTTCATCCCCATTTTACAGAGGAGGAAACTGAGGCCCGGAGAAGTTAAGTGACTTGCCCAAGGTCTCACAGCAGACATGTGGCAGAGCTGGGATTAGAACCCAGGCCCTTCTGATTCCCACTCTTGTGCTCTATCCCCTAAGCTATGCTGCTTCTCTAGAAATGATCTAGAGAATATGCTAGAGAAATGCTTTAGATAAATTACCTAATTTGGACCTACTCAGCCCTAATAGAGTGGATGTCTGTGAAGTGGGGTGGGTTTGCGTGTGTCTGTGTGATATGCCCCATGTTGTCTTTGCACTGTGGACCATTCCCTTTTCCTCAATGCATTATCCAGCTTGGGCTTCACTGACTCCATCCACTCCTGGTTCTCCTTTTATCTCTCTGGATTTTCATTCTCAGTCTCCTTCACGGGCTCCTCCTCCCACTTCCATCCCTTAATTGTAGGGGTCTCTCAAGGGTCAGTTCTTGGTCCCCTTCTATTCTCCATCTACACTCACTGTCCTGGAGAACTCATTCACTCCCACGGCTTCAACTATCATCTCTATGCAGATGACACCCAAATCCATAACTCCTCCCCTGTTCCCTCCCCACCCCTCCAGGCGTACATCTCCTCCTGTCCTCAGGACATCTCTATTTGGATGTACTCCCACCACCTAAAACTCAACATGTCCAAGACAGAGCTCCATATCCTCTCTCCCAAAGCCTGTCTTCTCCTGAACTTTCCCATTACTGTAGACAGCACAACCATCCTTCCCATCTCATAAACCCGCAACCTTGGTGTCATCCTTGACTCTGCTCTCTCATTCACCCCATATATCCAATCCATCACCAATTCCTGCTGGTCTCACCTTCACAACATCGCCAATATCCATCCTTTCCTCTCCATCCAAACCACTACCATATTTATACAGTCTCTCTTCCTACCCCGAGTGGATTACCGCATCAGCCTCCTTTCTGACCTCCCAACCTCCTATCTCTCCCCACTCCAGTTCATACTTCACTCGGCTGCCAGAATCCAGGTTTAGTAGTGTCATCACTGCATACCCAAGCCAGTGACCTAAGCCCATGTGAAATCAGGTGACAGGAAGGGAAGAAGACAGGCAAGGGAAAGAGTCACTGATACAGAGACATAGGTGTATTTAGAGGAGGTCCAATCAATCAATCAATCAATCAGAACCAATGATTGATTTCCCATTTCTGCAACACATTTTAATGTCTGCCTCCCTCTCTAGACTGTAAGTCCCTTAAGGGCAGGGAATGTTTCCACCAACTCTGTACTAGTCTTGTACTAGTCCATGGACCTACCTCAGAGCTCTGTGGACAGTAAGCGCTGAATAAACAGCACTGACTGATTGATTGGGAATTCTGGGAATAGAAAGTGTCAGTTGCTGTGCAAAGCATATCAGAAGAAGGTATACAATCACTTCCTTCTGCTGTCAGTTGTAATCAATCAATTATAAATGCCTTACAAATAGTAGAAGCAGAAGGTAGGACAAGGTACCTGTCCTTCAGGGGGCTCACAAACTTAAAAGTAAGGAGCAGCTTGCAGGAATCTTTGGGAGGAACAGTGAATGAGTGATGAGGTCTAGGGGTGAAAAAAAAACAGGTAAGATGGAAAAACAAGGTGGAGAGTATTAAAGTAAATGGTGAGTAGTTTCTGCTTCTGCAGAGGGAAAAAGATAGCTATTGGATGTCTTTGAAGAAACACATCTCTGAACCTCCATCGCACCTAATCCCCCACCAATCCCTTGTCTATATCCTCCCTCCCTCAGGCCTGGAATTCTTTCCCCATTCATAGCCAAGAGTAGACCCCTCTCCCCACTTTCAAAACCATCCTAAATTCATGTCTCTTCCAAAAAGCCTTCCCTGACTAAACCCTCATTTCCCCTATCCAGCACTTGGCTATGTACTCCTTAATTGGGTTGATACTCAACTCAGTGCTACACGGCAGTCCTTAGTAATCCTTAGTAATAATGATGACCCCTGAATGATGATGAAGGCTACACATCCTTACTAATAATGATGGCATTTGCTAAGTGCTTACTATGCGTACTATGTGTCAAGCACTGGGGTAGATACAAGGTAATCACATTGTCCCGTGTCTTAATCCACATTTTACAGAGGAGGTAACTGAGTCACAGAGAAGTGAAGAGACTTGCCCAAGGTCACATAACAGACAAGTGGTGGAGTCGGTTTTAGAACACATGACCTCTAACTCCCAAGCCCGGGATCTTTCCATTGAGCCATGGTGCTTCTCCCACACAATTTCCCCTATCTGTGATTTATCTTAATGTTGTCTTCCCCTGTAGACTGTAAGCTCCTTGGGGGCAGAGAACACATCTATCAGCTCTATTATACTGTGGGTAGAGCATGGGGCTGGGAGTTAGAAAGTTATGGGTTCTAAACCTGGCTCCATCATTTGTCTGCTGTGTGACCTTTGGTAAGTCACTTTACTTCTCTGAGCCTCAGTTCCCTCATCTGTAAAATGGGGATTGAGACTGTAAGCCCAAATGGGACAGGGACTGTGTCCAACCCAATTTGCTTATGTCTACCCCAGCACTTAGTACAGTGCCTGGAACATAGCAAGTGTTTAATAAATGCCAAATTATTATTACTATTATTATTATTATTATTATTATCATCATCAACATCATTGATATTATTACTCTCCCTAGCTCAGAAAGCACTCAATGAATACCACTGATTGATTGATTGATGATGTGGGTAGTAGGCTGGAGTACAGATTGAAGGTCTATTCTCTCTCGGTATATATAGGCCTACTCTCTGAATTGTTGCTGAATTGTACTTCCCAAGCACCTAGTACTGTGCTCTGCATACAGTAAGCACTCAATAAATACAACTGAATGAATGAATGAATGAAGGGAGAACAGGCTGGGGACATGGAGACCAGTCAGGAGGCTGACACGGTCATCTAGACATGAGACAGGTTTATACCGAAATGAGATTAGGGAGGTTGAGTGGTAGCTGACCAGAGCTGAGAGATCCAGAAAAGACTGGGGAAGAGACAAGCATATTTTAAGTCAGAGGTGAAGGTTAGCTGGAGAGGAGCAGAGAATTCGAGCAGAGGAGCAGCAGAAGCTGAGAATTCAGGGGAGGCAGCTTGTAGAGAGAGTGTAGATCACTTGTTAGACGTAACGAAGAACTTCCCCAGGCGAGACAGTGACACAAGAACGGAGGGGGACCCTAATAGGTAGATGGGACTGGCTAATGACCCTAGGGACTAAGGGTCAGCCATTGGTGTAGCATAAATCTGACCCTTATTCTTCTTCCCTGGGAATGGCAGGCAGCCAGGTCAGGAGTATGGGTGGGGTGGGAAGGAAGGTGAGGGTAGGGATGGGGCAAATCAGAAGAACCCTGAGGGTCAAACAGGCCAGACCCTCTGTTTCCTGGCAGGCAAGATGCCTGCTGCCATTTCATAGGTTGAGAAACTAAGGCACATAGAGAGTTTTAAAAACAGTGGATCTTATTAGCAGCCAAGGTTGGCTTAGGTGACGTTCACTACGGCTTCTCCAGGACCCCTCCAGACAGAGGAGTCTGGGGTGCCGTGGCTCTGACATCACTTTTCCTCTATCTCTAATTCCTTTCAATGTCTGTCTCCCCCTCTAAATCATAATCTCCTTGAAGACAGGTATCCAGTCAACCAACTCTACTGTATTGTACTGTCCCAAGCAGTTAGTACAGTACTCTGCACAAAGTAGGTACTTAATAGTCAATGATTGATTGTTTCTACATGCACCAGAAGTTGGGGCACCAGACAGCACCAGCAGACCTCATGACATATAAGTGATGGACCAGACTGTATGGGGGAAAATGGGAGCCAGACGTGGCAGGCCTGATGGACCCAGGACAACAAGAGCAGAGTGTCTTTTTGACAACAATGACAAGGATTCCGGTGTGGTAGGGTGTAAGGGAATTGTGCTCATCATTTACATTATGTTCTGTCATGGGACATGTTGGGAAAATGTCACAAATAGGGTGATGTGTTTGATTAAGGTTTTCACTCATAGTATTTAGCAACCGTAGGTCTAGAAAAGAGGCATCTCCAAGTATGCTCCTTCTGTGAACCCTGGATGGATGCATGGCATAGGGATGGACCAGAATGGATCCATAGGGGTCTAGGGCCTAGTGGCTGGGACTCTGGAGAAACAAGGCTACAGCAAAGAGGGGGAGAAGAATGTGACACTCACAGGGAAATAGAGAGGGTCCTGGAAGGGGAGGTAGAAAATCAGGAGAGAAGCGGTCATGCTTTACCTGATTAAGAATATACGTGGTTCAGTGGAAAGAGCATGGGCTTTGGAGTCAGAGGTCATGGGTTCAGATCCCGGCTCTGCCACTTGTCAGCTGTGTGACTTTGGGCAAGTCACTTCACTTCTCTGTGCCTCAGTTACCTCATCTGTAAAATGGGGATTAAGACTGTGAGCCCCCTGTGGGACAACTTGATCACCTTGTAACCTCCCCAGCGCTTAGAACAGTGCTTTGAACATAGTAAGCGCTTAATAAATGCCATTGTTATTATTATTATTATTATTATTAAATATCATAGAGAGCTCTTGGTGTCTGCCTGCTCTGGGACTGGGGAACAGTTCTGTGTTCCAGTGAGATACGTGGACTGGGAGAGCTCTGAACATGGGAAGGAACTCTTTGTCCTTGAGCTTCCTCTAGCCAGCCCTGGGAGGAGGATGTAGGCTAGCCTCCAGTGACCGCTACACCTTCGGGAAAAGCCTGGGCTTCAGCCATAACACGGTGGCAGCGATAGGGGTGTGAGGAAGAGTATGCCTCCAAAACCTGCATTAGAAGGACGGGACAATTGGAGGGCTTTAGGACCCAGCAGAGGTTGTTCTGGGTTCAGGCATTCCTAAAGTGACTCTGGAGGCTCTTTTGCCCTGGATTTTGGGCTGAAAATCCCAGGTAACATAAATTATAGTCATTGCAGCACTGAATGCACATCAGGGAATGATTGCCGCAGGAAGAAAAGTCATATTCTCATGTCTAATGGTCAGACCAAATTCTCAAGGGTAGAACAGGGTATTTCTGTAAAAATCAAGGCAAGTGGGGAGGGAGGAGGCTATTTCTAATCCAAGGGCATCTCCTGAAACTCCTTCATTCCAGGGATCTGTCAATGTGGAGTTTATATCAAAATGGCCACTTCCCAACTTTAATAAGCTACAGAATCATTCGGGTCCTGTTTCATTGTCAATTTCATAGTTTCCAGTGCTTAAAATAAATTAGCACTACACGTTGCAGCCCTTATCTATAAGGTAACTCCCAAATACATCCATACTGCCTTTAATTTCTATCTGGGCTCAGAGCCTCTGAGAAAAATCCATTTGTGCTCTAATTGATATCTGGCATGTTCATTTTGTCCAGAAAGGATCTGAGTCAGAAATCGTATCGGTTGACTTAACTCATCACTTGCAACAATGGACCAAGATTTAGATGTGGTTAGAAAGGAATGTTCACGGATTCAGAATTTGAGTTTTTAAACAAGTGGATTTCTGAACCTGAAAACTTGACAGTTAAACAGAAAACTTGGTATTGCTTACTGGAGTTACTGTAATCAAATCAAGGTGGAAATAGGTCTCAAGAGGCAAGAGTGATGGCATGCAAACTTCTCATCCACAGAATAGGCCTAATGCAAAACATTTCATAAGCTATAGAAACGCTTAAATATTTTCCTCGAGAAATGAGATCAATCTGACAGACTGATCTAAAGGAGAAATATTATTCACATTAGAACAATGCTCGATGTTCATTCAATTACACTTAGCAAAATGATCCCATCCACTATATTAATACAGTCAGAGGATTGCTTGGCTATCAGAAAGTATCTCTTGTGCCAGGAGTTTCTGACCAAATGACATCAGTCCTTGCCCAGGCTTCTGAGGTGTTGGCTTTTTTCGGAAGCACCCCGTGGAGAACTATAGACCAGCCATGTCATAGGGAGGGACTGTGTAGTTCTGTTTCTGGAAGAGTAGGGAATTTTTTCCAGTACATTTCTTAAAGTGGCAGTTATTTTGGCGGGGGAGAAGCACACACAAAGGCTAAAGTTTGAGGTTTAGAAACACAGATAATGAAACTAAAATCTTAACTTCCTGGTATGAGATCCCGCCATCTACACTGTAAGATGATCCAGTGAGGCCAGCCAGACAAATGTCACCGGTCGAAGACAGTTAGTGACATTTCCCTTACCCCAGTGCCCCCTGAGTTTTGTACTACTGAGCTGTAGCTGTTGCTTGCCATTGGTTTTGCTTTTGAGATGTTATAAACCATTCGTAGAAACCTGTTCAATTCCTGGATCCTATACCAGGGCTACTGAAAACTCAAGTTTGAACATGGGTGAATTTTTTAGTGTGAATTTTGTTAAAGAATTCTGTTCTGAGCCGTGGACATTTCCTTTCTGAATCTTGGTAAGTTCTCCAAGACAGTTGAGTATGACTTCTAGAATGACTATAAAGTCTAACTAAGGTATACTAGGAAATTCATTTCTCTTACCTGTACCCCAAATTCAGAGTAATACATTCAGGCATTCATACAGTACATTATTTTGCATTATAACAGTAAGTGCCATATTGCTATAACTAGCTCTACTTCCTTCAGGTGAGAGGCTTTAAATCTGATAAGCAGATGTTTGGAAGACACAGATACAGCAGGGATATATGGAGAAGCAATGTGGCTCAGTGGAAAGAGCCCAGGCTTTGGAGTCAGAGGTCATGAGTTCAAATCCCAGCTCTGCCAATTGTCAGCTGTATGAGTTTGGGCAAGTCACTTAACTTCTCTGTGCCTCAGTTACCTCATCTGTAAAATGGGGATTAAGACTGTAAGCCCCCCGTGGGACAACCTGATCACCTTGTAACCTCCCCAGTGCTTAGAACAGTGCTTTGCACATAGTAAACACTTAATAAATGTCATCGTCATCATACAGAGCTAAATAACTGTCCTCTGTCTTAGAAAAATATAGTATCAGTGAAAGTCTATCCATGCATGAGAGTGTAGCTAGACAAACCATCACATTTCCCTCTGTGTTGTGTGCATGTAAAAATACATTCTTTCTAGTATGTTCATCCCATATAGGTCCTATCTCTGACTTCCAGCCTGCCTTTTGATATTCCAGTCTTCACAGGAGCAATATAAAGGTGTTTTGGTAGCTACACTCTATTTACGTATTTCTTAAACATGAAATCAAAGCCTACATTTGACCTGATTATAATAACCATTTCTTGTCTGATTATGAATTTCAATGCTACTCTTAATAGGAGCACTAAAACATTCTTTACTGATGAGTTGACACTTTAGTACATTCATTTCATTCCCTGAATTGGAGAATGGAGAGAACCACTGTTGGCTTTTGAAATGCAGCTACCAATCATTTTTCAAAAGGATTAATGGATTTCCCCCCAACCTTTGACAAACATCCTCACGATTCCTGTTCTCCCTCCTATTTAGGCTGTGAGCCCCACCTGGAACAGGACTGAGTCCTACACCACTTAAAATGCATATCTATAATTTGTGTATTTATATTAATATCTGTCTCCCTCTCCAGACTGTAAGCTCCTTGTGGGAAGAGAATGTGTCATTACAGCATTATAATGTACTCTCCCAAGAGCTTAGTACAGTACTCCTCATTCAGTAAGCATTCAATAAATACCACTGATGGATCGATTGACTGTGACCAACCTGACTGTGTTGTAATTGTAACTACAGCATTATATTGTACTCTCCCAAGAGCTTAGTACAGTACTCCTCATTCACTAAGCATTCAATAAATACCATTGATGGATCGATTGACTGTGACCAACCTGACTGTGTTGTAACTACCTCAATGCTCAATATGGTGCTTGGCACGTAGTAAGTGCTTAACAAATACCACAATTATTATTATCAAAGAGAGGAAGTTAGAGCAAAACCTCATCATAAATCCTGGTGTCTGGAAAAATCCCAGATTTCACAGGCTGTTAGGGTGTACTGTCCAGTTAGAGAAAAATTCTCCAAATTGTTACAGAATTGCAGGGAGCCCCACAGTAGCCTCAGTTAGTTTCTGTGTGGGCTGCTCATGTCAACCCACCCCTGTGAAGTTTGGGGAAGGGCTCATAAATTCCAGTCTCCCTGCTTTATGCAATACAGAAAATCTGTTGCCGATGTTTGTTTCCCCCACAGACCATAAGCACCTTGAGGCCAGGATCAGGTCCGCAAACTCTACATATTATCCCAAGTGCCACCCAGAGTAAATGCTCAACAAATACAATTGATGATTGAGTAAAACTGGCTAGCAATAGTCTTTGAAAGGGATGAATGTGAACCTTCCTTCAGTATCATTTAATAATTTAATGAAATGCTATAAATTTATGGAAGAAAGAGAATATCCAAAAATTAAAATATTAAAATCTACATAAGTGCAACTAATAGGAAACTCATTAGAAACCAAGATAAAATATGTTTTCAAGATTAATAATGGGGAGTAGGATCTAATCCCCAATTTACAGATAATAACAATGATAATAATAATAATAATAATAATAATGGCATTTATTAAGCACTTACTATGTGCAAAGCACAATTTTAAGTGCTGGGGAAGTTACAAGGTGATCAGGTTGCCCCACAGGGGGCTCACAGTCTTAATCCCCATTTTACAGATGAGGTAACTGAGGCACAGAGAAGTTCAGTGACTTGCCCAGAGTCACACAGCTAAGTGGCAGAGCTGGGATCAGAATTCAAGTCCTCTGACTCCCAGGCTTGTGCTCTTTTCATTAGTCTGTGTGGCTTCTCCCATTGCTGGCAGTAAAAGCCAGAGTCATGGGAGAAGAGAGGAAGAGGATTGGCTAAGAGGCACTACATTAACAGTGGTTTTTACATTTGCTGTTGAAAAGGAATAGGCGATCTTTGAAATGGAGATCATTGAAATTATTCCTGAGGACTTTAAAAGTTCAAAACATTTTTGCGTGTTCATACACCAACAAGAACATTTTCAAATAAAAACATATCTGTGAGGACAGATGGAAAGCATGAGGGTGATTTGATTTTTTTTTTTCAGAAAAAAAGGCTTTCTATAAAACCAAAGTATTACTATAATTAGGTTTTATCTGGAGTTTCAATCACCCTTTAGCAGGAGAGAAATAGGTAAAAGGAACTTAAAATGGCCCAAATTCTGCCCTCAGATTTTGAAGGGAAAGATGTGCAGATTGATAGAAGTAGATAAACACAAACCCGGATGAAAAGGTATGGGTAGTTAGTTATTCATGAAACAGAGAGCCATTGAACTTAATTCCTTTAATTTTGAAGTGAGAAGTCTTCATTCAACAAAAGAGCTGTCTTTCTAACTGTCAGTGATTTCTAATAAAAAGTTTGCTCTAGGCTTGGACAAGTAAACTAACAAGACTCACCACATTTTTTCCAATTAAATGAGAACAATTTCCGTAAACAAGACTTTTGAGAAAAATCTTGTTAAGAATAACAATGCCCCACAGTCTTAAACACAGTTTCTGCAGAGGAATCAGCTAGTTCTTTTGAACTCTGTCTAGATGGTGCTCTGAAATGTAACTTTGAATCTGCCATCATTTCTGATCCTGAGTCAGAAATGTCTACAATGTGCAAAAATACTCCTTCCAGATATTTTTCCTGTTCACAGATCACAGACGTACAATTTTAAAATGAAGAGATATGTTTCCATTTATTGGACAGAAATTGGGAGCATGAGGGCCTAAAATTGTTAATCTTGTTTGGCTGGGCCTCAGAGAAGTTCATGCTTGTCCTTATTTTTCTCTATTAAATGTGGTTAAACATGAGGTTCTTAGTTTTCTGTTTTCACAGGGATCCAACTCGTTTTATTTTTTTCTGGTACTTGCTAAGCTCTTACTTTCTGCCAAAAACTGAACTAAGTGCTGAGTTAGATACAAGATAATCGGGTTGGACACAGTCTGTGTCCCATATGGGGCTCACATTCTAAGGGGGAGGAAGTTGGATTTAATCCCTATTTTACAAATGAGGAAACTGAGGCACAGAGAAGTGAAGTGACTTGCCCAAGGTCACATAGCAAACAAGTGGTAGAGCACTGATTAGAGCCCAGGTTCTCTGACTCCAGGCCATGCTATTCCTCAGAGCAGAATATACCTAACAATCATTACTTAGGAAATATGGTAATAATTTCATCCTCTTCTGAAGCAACTGAAGCAGACTGGAACAAATGAATATAGCCTGACCAAAGTGCTACTCCAGCAGATAATATATAATGTATGGCATTTGTTAAGGATTTATTATGTGCCAAAGCATTGTTCAAAGTGCTGAGGAAAATTAAAGATCATCAGGTTGCACACAGTTTCTGTGGTCCTCACATTCTAAGGACAGGGAGAACCAGCACTGAATCTCCATTTTATAGATGAGGAAACTGAGCCACAGAGAAGTAAAATGGCTTAAACAAGATCACACAGCTGCAAGTGTAGGAGCCCGGATTATAACTGAGGTCCTATGATTCCCAGGTCTGGGCTCTTTCCACTGCCACGCTACTTCAATATCAGAAATTGCCTGATACTAAGGAGGCAATTCCTGTGAGTTTTCTTTCAATCATTATACAACTCAGCCAATACTCTTAAAATCCTAGCTTACCTTGCCAATAGGTACTTTAGCTGACTTTCATGTTTGAAAATGACATTTCTGCTGGTGTACCTTGTCCACGCGTACAGGTGCGACTGAACATCTCTAGATCACCTCCTCTAGACTGTGAGTTAGTAAGGTTACAGTTAGGATTAGAGTGAGAATTCGTGTTCCGGTTAGGGAGGACTTCAAGGAAGGTTTTCATCATGGGGATGGCCACTGTCTATTAAATGAAGGGAAGGAAGAGTCCCAGGCCAGAGGAACAGCACGAGTAACGTGATGGAGTTGGAAAAATTGAGAGAATTAGAAGGTTAGTTTTAGAGGAACCTAGACAAGAGAGCTGTGGAGTAGCAGGCGAAAAGAGAGAAGCAGCATAGCCTAGTGGATAGAGCACAGATGTGGGAGTCAGAAGGACTTGGGTTCCAATCCAGGGTCTGCCACTTCTCTGTTGGGTGACCTTGGTCACTTCTCTTTTCCTCAGTTACCTCATCTATAAAATGGGGATTAGATAGAACTGAATCTAATGTGGGACATGGAATGTGTCCAACCTGACTAGCTTGTATCTACCCCAATGCTTAGTATAGTGTCTGACATAACCTAAGCGCTTAACAAATACCAGGTTCAGTCAATATACAGGAGGAGGAGAGTTGGCAGAGGAAGGAAATAGGAAACCAGTGGAGAGTTCTGCAGAGCTGGGGGAGGTGAAAAGAACAAGACTTTAAGATTATTTTTCTTCCCTAAAATGGTAAGGCCAGAGGTGTGGGATCTGTAGAATTTCAAAGCCCAGGGTTGAACTGTGCCATAACTCAAGCACTGCACCACATAGCAGCCACCTCCATTTATTCATCTCACTTACCCCAGCCAGTGAATTGATGTGATGGTGAACACTTGTGTACCTTACATCGCTGCTGTGGTGCTACAGTTAAACCTCGCCTACAACCCAGCCCACACACTTCTCTCAATTAGTGCTAATCTTCTCACTCTGCCTCCATCTCGCCTGTCTCGCCGCTGACCCCTAGCCTGCATCCTGCCTCTGGCCTAGAATGCCCTTCCTCCTCAAATCTGACAGACAATTACTCTCCTCCAAGAGGGCTTCCCAGACTAAGCTCCACTTATCCTCCTCTCCTACTCCTTTTGCATCACCCTAACTTGCTCCCTTTGCTCTTTCCCACTCCCAGCCCCACAGCTCTTATGTACATATCTTTAATTTAATTTATTTGTATTGATGTCTTTCTCTCTCGCCTCTAGGTTGTAAGCTCGCTGTGGGCAGGGAATGTCACTATTTATTGTTGTGTCATACTTTCCCCAACACTTAGTACAGTGCTCTGAACATAGTAAGTGCTCAATAATATGACTGAATGAATGACTGACTGACTGAACCTTCACTTGACTCCGCTGACACCAAGCTAAAAACTCTCTAAACCTCAATCTCAACTATCCCATCAACTACTCATTGCTCCCCTCTTTCCTCTGGCCTGAAACTCCCTCCCACTTCATAGCCAATAAGTATCACTCTCCTCACCTTCAAAAACTTATTAAAATCACATCTTCTCCCAGAGAACCTCTCTGACTAAACCTCCATTGCCACTTCGTTCTGCTTCACCAGCGCACTTAGCACTGTACCCCAGCGTGGCCTAGAGGAAAGTGCATAGGCCTGGGAGCCAGAGGACATGGGTTCTAATCCTGGCTCAGCCACTTGTCTGTTGTGTGACCTCGAGTAAGTCACAACTTTTCCGTGCCTCAGTTTCATCATCTGTAAAATAAGACTGTGGGCCCTATGTGGGACAATGACTGTATCCAAGCTTATTATCTTGTATCTAGTACAGTGCCTGGCACATAGTAAGTGCTTAACAGATACCACAATTATTATTACTTATGCACTTGATAGCAACCCTACCTTGAGTCCCACAGTACTTATCCTTACACTCTGCCATTTCCCCTATCTGTACTTTATTTTAATGTCTATCATGGCCTACAGACTCCTCCTTGTGTTTACCAGGTCCATTATATTGTACTCTCCAAAGTAATCAGCACAATGCTCTGCACACAGTATGTACTTAATGAGTACCACTGACTGATTGACTGATTAATTCTATCAGAGGACATTCCTGGCAGCTACTAGTGACCCTGCCTTGTGATGTGATACCTAAGCATGATACCTAATAGGGTTTTTTTTACCACTGAGCCATACCACGTGGCTCCAGAGTATCTAATTAACAGACCGCTTACCAAGGGCTTCCATTTAACACAGAAGGCGCTCTCTGAAGAAATTGGATGGTGGACATACCATTTCTGGTGGATTTCAAAGAGGACAGCCATCACCCATAATCTTGGCATTAGCTCTGATTCCTTCCTCTCTTTCAACGCCCATTTTTAGTGTCTGCCTCCATAACGTTTCCACAGTCTGCCCCTTCTTCTCCATCCAAACAGCCACCACTCTGGTCCACGTGCTTGCTATATCCCATCTTGTCTACGCCTCACTAGCCTCCCTCCTTCAAGTTTTTCCCTTCTCCAGTCCACACTACTGCCTAGATCATTTTTCTACAATGGCACTTAGTACACATTTCCCTACTTCCCAAACCTCTTATAGTTGCTCATTCCTCTTCACATTAAGCAGAAACTCCTAACCACTGGCTTTAAAGCAAACAATTACCTTTCTCCCTCTTATAAATAATAATAATAATAATAATGGCATTTATTAAGCGCTTACTCTGTGCATAGCACTGTTCTAAGCACTGGGGAGGTTACTAGGCGATCAGGTTGTCCCATGGGGGGCTCACCGTCTTCATCCCCATTTTACAGATGAGGTGAGGCACAGAGAAGTTAAGTGAGTTACCCAAAGTCACACAGCTGACAATTGGCAGAGCCGGGATTTGAACCCATGAACTCTGACTCCAAAGCTCATGCTCTTTCTGTACTCTCACTTTACCCCAGCTCACACACTTTGTTTCCTTCAAACCAACCTATTGACTGTGTCCCACTCCTCTCTGCCTGGAACTCTCTCCCTCTTCCCATCTGTGAGCCCACTGTTGGGTAGGGACCGTCTCTATATGTTGCCAACTTGTACTTCCCAAGCACTTAGTACAGTGCTCTGCACACAGTAAGTGCTCAATAAATATGATTGATGATGATGATGATGGGAGAACACTATTCTCTCCACATTCTAAGTCCTTTCGAAGCGCATGTCCTCTATGAGGCTTTCCCTGATTACTTTCTAATCTCCCCCTTTTAGATCCCTCCTACTGCCAATTTATTTAGCATACACACAAGAACTAAATACTTGGGTTCTTACTCCTAACCCACGAGCTTTAATGTACATATTTTTGTATTTTATTACTTCCTCCTATCTGTAACTTAATTTTAGTGTCTGCCTCCCTCACTAGGATGAAAGTTCCTTGAGCGCAGGAACCCTGGTTCTGTACTCTACAAAGCTCTTAGTGCAGGGCTCCTCACAGAGTAGATGCACAATAACTACTTTTGCTTGCCTGACTGAATGATTGATTAGTAACATTGAACAGAGTGGAGAGACAAGAGGGCATGAGGACACAGGGGATGAGCGAAGAAAGGGAGATCAGGAAAGCTATGATGGTGGAGGGGTCATGCAATTTATCTTATGAGTCTAGCATCACATAAGCAGACCCAATGTTGTAGACCTGAAACGGGGAGTAAAGGAAGGGATGTCTTAAGTGCCATTCATCATAACGTGGACAACCAGAAATCGAACTCTTCCCAATTTCTTAATACTCCCATGAAAATGTACTGCCATTATCCAAAGCAGACAATTTGGGTCATATAGCTGTGGATATTCCCCTCTCAGGGTCACACCTGGAGAATTTCCAGTGCTCTACCAGTCATGACTATGGGAGGGAGAATCAAGCAGAAGCATATCCATTCCATTCCTAGCTTGGGCAGTGGCTAGAGAGTGGAAGGCAATCTGCTACAAGTCAAAACTCCCCTGTGCTGGGCAGCAGCAGCATGGGAGGGAGTAGAGAGCAGGGATCACATTTACTGCGTGGAAGGAGGCAGTGGTAAACCCTTCCGTATTTTTACCAAGAAAGCTCTACGGATACATTACCAGAAAGATTGCAGAGGGAGGTGGGGTGTTCTGGGAGAGATATATCCTTGGCATCGCTATGGGTCAGAAACGACTCGGCAGCATAAAACAGGACACCTGTGTATATTAAACAACCAAATCTGGAAAATCATCCATTTTCCTTAATCAGTCCTTCAGCACCTTAGTGCACATTGTCCCTCAATTCACGAATTAAGTATTGTTGATGCCTTCGTAACTATGAGCCAAAAACCCCAAACATTCTTTCCTCATAACACTGGATTTAAAATGAAACACAAAATGTGAAATGCCAAAATATTTTAGATTTAACGCTGCTATTGGCATTTCATGACATTATAACTTTGGACAAGCCAGGAATGCATTAGCCCGCTGAAATCCAGGCAATCTTTTACGTCCAAGTTCAGAGATGAATAAAATGCAGCAAACTGTCTTCTCAGCAGACACCAAGCTGCAGGCACTGGAGCAGAGCCAAGGGCTGACAGACATTAATGAGTTATTTTCTATTATTACTCATTCTATGGCAGTGCTTTGCAATTCCCAAACCACCGAGGGGACAATTCAAAATCTAATCAAGATTGTGAAAATTCCATACATCATGTGAATCTTTCGCTACCCGTTATTGTTTTGTTTTTTTTAACCAAGCTGAACAGAACCCAAATTCACCCTAAACACAAGAATATAGATTTGAATAATGACTTCTGATCTGAATGCACATGGAAAATGATGAGTTACATCTGCCTACCCAAACTATTGTCAAACACAATAATGATGATATTAATAATGATGGTATTTGTTAGGGGCTTACTATGTTTCGAGCACTGTTCTAAACACTGGGGTAGGTACAATTAATCACACTGGACATGGTCCCTGTCCCTCATGGGGTTCTCAGTCTGAGGAGGATGGAGAGCAGGTATTGAACCTCCATTTTACACATGAGAAAACTAAGGCACAGGGAAGTTAAGTGGTTGGCCTAAGGTCACACAGCAAACTATTGGAGGAGTCATGATTAGACCCCAGTCCCTTTGAATCACAGGCCCAGGTTCTTTAGTGAAAAGAGACAGGCTTGGGAGTCATGGGTTCTAATCCTGGCTCTGCCACTTGTCAGCGGTGTGACTTTGGGCAAGTCACTTAACTTCTCTGGGTCTCAGTTCCCCCATCTGTAAAATGGGGATTTAGACTGTGAGCCCCACATGGGACAACCTGATAACTTTGTATCTACCCCAGCTTAGAACAGTGCATGGAACATAGTAAGCACTTAATAAATACCATAATTATTAATATTATTATTATTTCCACTAGGTCAAACTGCTTCATTTGCAAAGCATCCAGAGCGGTATTTTACTATTTACTATTTACTATTCGAGTGGTAGTTTACTTTTCCCTTCCGGGAAACATTAAGATGATACGTTACTGTTTGGAATTTGTTCGAAGCAATTTCAGATTCAGAACTAGGCCCAGAAGGACTTTAGTTTGTTCAGACTTTTCTCAGGAAGTGATTAGCTTAAAATAAAAGGAACAAATCTTGCATTGGTAAGGCCAAAGAACAGAACGAGTGCTAGGTACGGAATAAGAGGTGTTGCTGTTTGTCTGCAAGAAGGCTATGGTGAACCTGTCTACGTGTTTTGTATTGTCTGTCTTCCCCCTTCTAGACTGTGAGCCTGTTGTTGGGTAGGGACCGTCTCTATATGTTGCTGACTTGTGCTTCCCAAACGCTTAGTACAATGCTCTGCACACAGTAAGCGTTCAATAAATACGATTGAATGAATGAATGAATCCAGAGGAATAGTAATGGGTGAAACCTGCAAAGCTATATTGCACAGTTCTAAGCGACAGTGGTATAAAACGTTAAATCAATCATAAATGCTAACTGTGAGAAGAGCACTGTGCTAAGTGCTTAATAGAGTAATAATGATAATAATGATGATGGTATTTGTTAAGCACTTACTATGTATGAAGCACTGTTCTAAGCACTGGGGGGGATACAAGGTGATCAGGTTGTCCCAAGTGGGGCTCACTGTCTTAATCCCCACTTTCCAGATGAGGGAACTGAGGCCCAGGGAAGTTAAGCGACTTGCCCAAAGTTACACAGCTGACAAGCGGTGAAGTGGGGATTAGAACCCGTGACCTCTGGCTCCCAAGCCTGGGCTCTTTCCACTGAGCCACACTGCTTGCTCTCAAGGACTTTACAGTCTAATTAAATAAAGATTGCAACAAGGTAGGTTTTAAATTAAAAGAACCAAAACAATATTTCTTTTAAAAAAAAGCCATTCTGACACATATGAATAGTGTTTAATGCCACCATATAAATTATAATAAAATAAACCCTATTTTCAATGCCACTGGCTACTTGCCTATTTTCATTCCAAGACCTCCTCTTTCCTCTACTCCTCCACTCTCCTCATCCCCCAGCAAGCTAGATCAATCAGTTAATTGATCAATGGTATTTATTGAGCACTTACTGTGTGCAGAACACTAGATGCCCCGGAAAAATCCTGATCTGATCTGTGCACCAAAGCCAACCTGATAAAAACTCAGCCTGTTGAAGCAATGCTTGTTGGAGAGCAAAATCTTTACTTAGGCTAGACCTCAAGAGCACCACCAAATCTAGGAATTCCTTGATCCATGGCACAAATAAATTAATGTTACTAATAGTAATAATAAAAACAATGTTATCTGTTAACTGCTTAGCTACATGCCAAGCACTGTATTAAGTGCCGGGATAGATAAAAGATAATCAAGTTGGAGTCAGTCCCTGTCCCCTGTCCTTAAGTGGATGCGGAAACTAAAGGACGTAATGTTAAAAGACTTGCCCAAGGTGATACAGCAGATAAGTGGCAGAGTCAGGATTAGATCCCAGATCGGCTTTGGCTCTTTCCCATAGGCAACACTGCTAATGGTCTCACACAGATCATGGACTGTGTCCATCCTGATTATCTAATAATAATAATAATGATAATAATCATGGAATTTGTTGAGGGTTTACTATGTGCCAGGCACTGTACCAAGCGTTGGGG
This sequence comes from Tachyglossus aculeatus, assembly GCF_015852505.1. Taxonomy (NCBI): domain Eukaryota; kingdom Metazoa; phylum Chordata; class Mammalia; order Monotremata; family Tachyglossidae; genus Tachyglossus; species Tachyglossus aculeatus. The sequence goes on along the minus strand of NC_052079.1, from coordinate 26,667,472 downwards.
TGGATCCAAGCAAATTGGGTTGGACACAGTCTCTGTCCCACATGGGGCTCACAGTCTCAAACCCCATTTTACAGATGAAAGAACTGAGGCACAGAGAAGTGAAGTGACTTGCCAAAGGTCACACAGCAAAGTGGCAGAGGCAGAGTTAGAACTCATGACTTCCTGACTCCCATGTCTGTGCTCTATCTGCTACTCCATGCTTATCTATTCCAGTGTTAAGATCAGTGCTTGGCACATAGTAACCACTGAACAAATACCATTATTTAATAATAATAAATATTCTTTTCCAGCAGCCCCACAGTGACCCTAAAATCAGGAGACAGAGCATGGAGATAGGCCTGAGTACTCTTGCCAATAAAATTTCAAATACAATTATATTCCTGCATTAAACTCAAAACGTTGGCAATTTGGAAAAGTGTGCAGATAATTTTAATATGAAGGGCTCTGTGTGCTTTTGATTCAAACACAAAAGTTCCCCTTAATTATAAGATTTTTTAAATTGATCTTTATTATTTCTAAAGAGTTCACATATGTGAGGCAAAGCAAAATGGAGTCAAGCATAGCCAATCATCCTTCTACTCTCCATGCTCTCATCTTCTCCCCATCCACAGCCCAGCCCCACTCTTCACCTCATTAGGGCATTTGAAAACAAATCTTGTCTAGAATTAAAATATTTTTAAAAAAAATTTGGGTACTTGTTAAGCACTTACTATGTGCCAGGCATTGTACTAAGTGCTGGGGTGGATAAAATAAATAGTGCTGTACACAGTCACTGTCCTATGTGGGGCTCATAATATCAATCCCCATTTTACAGATGAGATAACTGAGGCAGAGAAGAGTGAACTGACTTGCCCAAGGTTAGCCTGAGCCCAGACTGGATTAGAAATGAATGTTGAGGTCCCTCCCCGTGAAATGGCCATCTCTGTGGTCACTTCAGTGCTTTATCCACTTCTCTCTCAGCTTCTTCATGGGGGTGGGGGAGGTGAGAGGGAGCAGTTCCCCTGAAACAACTCTCACCACTGAGGTACCGTCTATTAAAAATGAGTCCAAGAGGATGCATTCATTTTTCGGGAACTATAAATCCCAGAACATTTTCTTGATCTCAAAATAAGGGATATTTCCAATCATTATGGGACTTTTAATAGTATTACTGGGATCCTAGATTTTCCCAATAAGACTAGAGCAGAAAGCTGCACTTACAAGTAACGACGAGAGTAACAGCGAAGCAACGTGGCTCAGTGGAAAGAGCATGGGCTTGGGAGTCAGAGGTTGTGGTTTCTAATCCTGGCTCTGCCTCTTGTCTGCTGTGTGACTTTGGGTAAGTCACCTAACTTCTCTGTGCCTCAGTTACCTCATCTGTAAAATAGAGATTAAGACTGTGAGCCCCACGTGGGACAATCTGACTACCTTGTATCTCCCCCAGTGCTTATAACAGTGCTTGGCTCATAGTAAGCGCTTAACATCATCATCATTATTACTATTATTATTATTATTATTAATAGTAACAGTAGTAGTAGTAGCAGTAGAAGAAGTAGCAGCTGCAGTAGTAGTAGCCACATTTATTGAGCATCCACTTTGTGTTTTGCATGGTACTGGGTGCTTGGGAAGTACTGAATGATAAAATGTCACATTCCTTCCACACAAGGAGTTTATTCTTTAACAAGGGAGATGAACATAAAAATATTTACAACAAGAGAGGTAAAAATAAAGTGGACAAATATGCGTGACGGTAAAGAGGATAAGTTCATAAGTGCTAGAAATGGCTGAGAGGGTGTCAGTGACTCGGTGTGCTGCAAAATTAATCAGGGAAAGCTTGTCAGAGGAGGAGGTGGAATATATACGTGGAAAGGAAGGGAGGTCCAAGCCGAGGCAAGAGTGAGAGTAAGGGAATAGAGGAAGAAGAATGAATTTATCATTTATGTTTATAAACATTTACGGTGTGCAGAGCATTATACTAAGCACTTGGGAAAGTTCAACATAACACAATTGTCAGATCCATTCCCTGCCCATTTAATCAATGATATTCAATCTCAGAGCTGTGTGCAAAGCTCTGTATTGAGTTCTTGGGAAAGTATACTATAATAAAGTTGGTAGATGAGATCTCTGCCCACAGGGAGCTTACAGCCTTTAGGGAGGGTGAGGAAGAGCTAGAAGGCTGGCTTTGAAGGAACAAAAACAGTGAGTTGGAGCTCCTCCCCTCCCCATCGCCCCCCTCCCTCCCTCTGCCCTACCCCCTTCCCCTCCCCACAGCACGGGTGCATATTTATTACTCTATTTTATTAATGATGTGTATATAGCTATAATTCTATTAATTCTAATGGTATTGACACCTGTCTATTTGTTTTGTTTTGTTGTCTGTCTTCCCCTTCTAGACTTTGAGCCTGCTGTTGGGTAGGGACCGTCTCTATATGTTGCCGACTTGTACTTCTCAATCTCTTAGTGCAGTGCTCTGCACATAGTAAGCGTTCAATAAACACGATTGAATGAATAAATGAATGAAGAGAACAGATAGGAAAAAGTGTGGCCTTTAAGCCCAGAAGTCCTACACAGTTTGTCCACCTGTGGCATAAAATTGAAAGGCACCCAAACAAGATGAAATGGGTACTGCCTTGGGTGTATGGAAACCCACCTATCTATTCATGAACAAGAAATAATTAAATAACAACAGATAATTTTAATCCAATTAAGGGAATATATTTCTATTTTCAATGGAAAGGATATCATGCGAAAAGAGCAGTATTTCTAAATCAACCAGCATTATATCCAAAGTTTAAAGGCTAACATATGCTTTATATGCTAACATAGAACATTACCAAAGAAAGAGCTCTGAGCTTTGACCTGCAATACATTTTCATTTAAATGTTTCAAATATCTAAATAGTGACATCCCAATCCTCTCCTATATAGATGAACAGAAACAAGAATAAAGAATAAAGGAAGGGAAGGAGGGAGGAAGGAGGGAGGAAGGAGGGAAGGAAAGAGGGAATGAAGGAAGGAGGGAGGAAAGGAAGGAAGGAGAGAAGGCAGGAGGGAATTAGAACTTAGAATTAGAACTCAGGTCTTCTGACAACCAGTCCCATACTCTTCCCAATAGACCACACTGTTTAGTACAGTCATCATCATTAATCGTATCTATTGAGCGCTTACTATGTGCAGAGCACTGTACTAAGCGCTTGGGAAGTACAAATTGGCAACATATAGAGACAGTCCCTACCCAACAGTGGGCTCACAGTCTAAAAGTCCATTTGACACGGTGGATGCTCAATAAATATTACTACTATTATTACTATTACTACTACAGTTCTTACTATTACACTACTACTAATTTGCTGGCTCCCAACAGGCATCTCAAGTGGCCACTTGCCCAATAAAATCAAATCATCACAGTGCTGGTTGAGATGGTGAAAGTCATGTTGTCCATTTCCATTCAAGAGAGTGTATTTTTCCTTGCACTGAGATCCCAAAGTAAATATGGGAACAAAGAAAAATCCCAAGAGAAAATAAAAGAAAAATATAAAGGAAAAATAAACAGTCTACAAAAGGGGTTCAATCAGAGGACCTTTCTCTGAGGATCCTTCCTGGATCTGTTAAGTGCTTACTGCACACATCAACTTTGTCCAGTGGAAATTTAAGCTCATTTATCCAACTTTAAATTTTTGTGTAGTAAAAATTGTTTAAAAAGCCTTCTTCCTTTGTCCACATTCTCCAGTTTTGTTGTTATTTCTCACTCCTCATTTGAAAAAATGAACATGGAGTTTATGGCCTCCTCTAGACTTTAAGCTTATTGTGGACAGGTCTACCAATTTTGTTGAATTGTACTCTCCAAAATGCTTAGTACAGTACTCTGCACATAGTAAGAGCTCAATAAATACCATGTACTGATTGATTTATTTTTCCCCTCAGCTAGCTTTTCTGGTGGACAAACAGAAACTGGTTAATTAATCTGTAGAACTGGTTTATTAATCTATGGAAACAAAAGAGTGGAAAGGGAAGTCAAGAAAACACCCAAGTTTTGCAATTAAATGGTCCCTGAGTATTTCCACTGTGAACCAAGAAGAGTTCATTTAAATATTCCTAAATATTATTTTTCTATTTGGAGTAATTGGAAAGTGGTGAAAACATTTCAATATATTGTCCCTATAACATTCTTTAAAATCCTATTAGTCTTCTTTTGGGTCCATTTGTGAATTACTTAAAACCATAATTAAAATATGCCTAGGATACAATCATTCTAGGACACCGAATATCTCAAACTTTTAATTTAAATGGTTTTGCTATTTCCTTAGCACTCATTTCAATATATTCAAAGCAGAATTGTTATTTTGTCACCTTAGCACATTACTATGAAGAATTATTTACATTTTTAAAATAGCGATTGAGATGATAATACTGTATTTCAGGTCTTACCTCATTGTAATTTGAAATGTTATTACTTGCTTAATTTGGAATTTAATTTAGATCATTAATTTGAGGCTGAAGCCTATCTATTTCATCGTTAATGAGCACTACTATGAAAAAATGATTACCCTGTTTGTTACCTAAAGTCACTTATTGCATCAAGGTCAGGTTTCAATTTTCCTGCCTTGTACTGTCACTAATGATGGGTCTTATGAATTTTCTTGCATGCAGTAGATGCTTGAGATTTACCAGAGGAAACTCCAGAAAGCTGAAGAATAAACTGAGAATGTGTAAGATCAGCCTGATAAATACATAATGGTATATAGAAATTCACCTTTCCTGCTAGAAGAGCCGAGTGGGCTCACAACCTCTTCCATTGTCCAGAACCTCTTTCGCTCCACTAGACTAAGCTCTTGGAGGGCAGGGATGGGTATTACACCCTCACAAGCACTAAGTACATTGCTCTGTACACAATAAGTGCTCAGTAAATAACCTGTAGAACCACGGGAAGCAGTATTTATTTGTGACCTGAACTGGAAGCTGAGTTCCTTTGCCATATTCCCCTCCACCTCGGCTTCAGCTCATCATGTCTTTATTCTCCTTTTTCTCCACGACCCCAAAGTATCCATCCCCAGCAACTCATCCCATCAGCTCATACCAATCCATCCCATCACCACCCATAGCCTATTTTACCCTTGTTCCACTGATGCATTACCTCAATCTGACCCAATCACCCCTTCTCCTCTCTAACACCAAATCCTGGTGTTTGACTAATGACTCTGTATCTTCTGCCACTCTTTCCCATTCTTCCATTTCCACCAACTCTTGGGGTGGGGGGAAGGATTTAGCCCCTTCCTCACTCCCCGATGTAGATTTTGCACCATCCCACCCTCCTCCATCCCTCAGCCTCTCTTCGTTTGAGGCCCACTTCATCGGCCTCTACCACCCACTACAACAGGTGCAATCATTTAACAGTCCTGGCCCCGCCTGACTTTTCTGAGTGACTCTGATACCTTTCTCTCCATCTCTTCTACACAGATCCTCAGTCACTTCGATATCCAGGAGGATGGATATTCCCTATGATGCCCGTTTAATCTCACTTGTCAGTTCTGCATATCTCCTCATCGACCTCACCCACAAACCAACTTGGACCTACATTGGCTCTCGTCATCAGCAGTCATTCCATCATTTCTCACCTCACCAACTCTGAAATCCCACTCTTCATTCAATCAATTGTAGTTATTCAACTGTAGTACAGCTAACACTGTACTAAGCGCACTCTTCGATCGCAACCTTCTATCCTGCTACCTCACTCATACTCCTGCCTACAAGACTGCCTTTTTCTTTCCCCACAGACTCTGACACATCCCAGACCATCATACCATACCATACAAACTCCCTATTTACCCTCCTGTCCCTTGATGAACAAATCTATGCCCTCAACACCACCCTACAGACTGAACTCAACTCTCTTCCTTCCCAGTTTCTCCATCTATACCACATCCCCAGCCCCTTGCCCTGGCTTACTTCCACATACTTCCTCCGCTCCTGTGACTGGCCTGAAGAGCAGAGTTAGACAAAAACCAAGACACCAGACAGACTCTTGTCACTTCATATTCACCTTTGCTTACTCTACTTCTGCCTGTTCTGCTCAGCATTGCTGGTTGTCATGCCTTGTCAGCTTTCATGTTCACTGCCACCTTTAAATATTCGAGAGCTGTAACTCCCTCCCAAAGCACCCAGTAAATCCTCCTCCCCTCTCTCTTGCAGCTAGTGACTCCTCAAACTGACGACTTCTCAAACTACTTTGTTGACAAAACTGAAACTCCTAGACACAAGGTCCCAACATTCCCCAGTGACCTCCCCTCAACTCTCTTCTGCCCCTTCATCTACATTCCCATCATTCTCACGTCCCTTCCTTCCCTCCTTCATCACCATCTTCAATCCTTCACTCTCTGATGGTTCCTTTCTCTAGGTTTTCAAACATGCTCCCTTCAAAGCCCTACTGAGAGCTCACCTCCTCCAGGAGGCCTTCCCAGACTGAGCTCCCTTTTTCCTCTCCTCCTTCCCATCTCCCCCCTCCCTCTGCCCTACCTCTTTCCCCTCCCCATAGCACTTGTATATATTTGTACATACTTATTACTCCATTTTATTTGCACATATTTACTACTCTATTTTATTAATCATGAGCATACAGCTGTAATTCTATTTGACACCTGTCTATGTGTTTTGTTTTGTTGTCTGTCTCCTCCTTCTAGACTGTGAGCCCGTTGTTGGGTAGAGACCGTTCCTATATGTTGCCGACTTGTACTTCCCAAGTGCGTAGTACAGTGCTCTGCACACAGTAAGCACTCAATAAATACAATTGAATTGAATGAATAAATGCTCATACTCTCCCATACTGAAAAAGACTTCGCTCAATTCCACAGCAGGCTCCATTTATGGCCCCATTTCTGCCCACTCCCGTTCCTTACCAAACTCCTGAAATGTGTTGTATACACCCACTGTGTCCACTTCCTCTTCTGTAACTCCCTTATGAACTGGTATCCTCCTCCTTCACTCCACTGAGTTGGCTTTTTCCTAGGTTACCAGTGCCTTTCACACTGCCAAATGTAATATTTTCCTCGCCATGCCCCTTGAACTTTCAGCTGCTTTGACACTGTGGTTCATTTTCTCCCCCAGATGCTGAACGTCTAATCTTGGTGTCACTGACATGGTTCTCTCCTGTTTATATTTCGTTGATTCCACTTCCGTCTCTCTCCCCCTAAAAGGTTCTGTCCAAGTCCTATTACTTGTTATTTTATGCTCATTCCCTTGGGGGGCTCATCAGCTGTCACATCTAAGCAGATGACTCCTAAATCTATCTCACCAGTCCTCTCCTCCTCCCAAATCTGCGATCTTTCTTCTGTAGCCCAAAAGACATCTCCATATGGAGTTCCTGCTGGAAACTCAAGTGAGATATGACAAAGAATGAACACCTCATATTCCCCTGACAACATCACAATCCTCACTGTTTTTGACCCTCACAACTGTAACATTATCCTTGATTCTTTTCTCTCTTCCAACTCTCATGTCCAATCTTTTGCTAAATCCATTTTTTCATCCGCAACATTTTCAATCCATTAATGGTATTTTCTGAGTGCTTACTATGTGAAGAGGACTATAATATGAACTTGGAAAAATACAACAGAGTTGATAGATATGATCCCTGCCCTTAAGGAGCTTACAGTCTACAGGAGAACAGTCTACAGTCCAGATTCATCCCTTCCTCTCTATTCACACAGCCTCCACCCAGGTCCAGCCAGCTTATTCCAGGCTTGACTACTGTATCGGTTTCCTCACTGGCCTCCCTGCCTCAAACCTCTCCCCTCTCCAGTCTATACTTCAGTTTAGTGCTCACATCATCTTTCTCCAACACTGATCTGTAAACTATCCATTCCTCAGATAGCTACAATGGCTATCCATTCAGCTTCTATTAAACCAAAATTCCTACCATTGGCTTTGAAGCACTTCATCAGCTTTCTCTCTCACTCTCTTTCTCCCTTTTTTATCTCTTTTTATCTTTTCTCTATATCTTTTATCTCTCCATCTTTTCTCTCTACCTCTACTTTCTCCCTTTCTCTCTCTTTCTCTCTCTTAATTAGCCATCCTCTTACCTAACTTTCCCCATTTCCCTCTCTTACAACCTTTCTCACTTTTTTAATGTGCCTCATTCTCAACTTTCCCACCTCAAACCCTTGACTCATGGCCCTTCCTCCTGCCGGGAACTCCCTCCTACTTCAAATCCAACAGATCACAGCCATCTCTATCTTCAAAGGCCATCTGAAATATCATTTTTTCCAAGAGGAGTTAATATTAAGAGGATTAATATTTCTTTTCTTTAGATCACATCCTCTTTCCTCTCTTCTCATATGAGAAGCAGTGGCTTAATGGAAAGAGCGTGGGCTTGGGAGTCAGAGGACTTGGGTTCTAATCAAGAGGACATGGCCACTTGTCTGCTCTATGACCTAGGGCAAGCCAGCTAACTTCTCTATGCCTCAGTTACCTCATCTGTAAAATAGGGATTAAGACTGTGAGCCCCACATGGTACAACCATGGTACTAATTACCTTGTATCTACCCCAGTGCTTGGCACATAGTAAGCACTTAAAACTGTCATTATTATTATTGTAACTCCTATTGCACTTTTGTACATGTCATTTTACACACTCTATTTGTCAATCCTGCTGGGTTGGAAATTCCACGAGGGCATGGATTATATCCTGTGTTCCTCTTCCATTGTACTCTCCCAAGTAGCACAGGGTTCTGCACATCGTACGAGTTCTTCCAAAAATACTAGTAATTGATTAGAGAGACATCTTGGGTGTAACTCAAACCCAGAAAGCACTAAACAGAAATTAAGATAATCTGGACTGCTGGGTAGTCTGGGTAATATAATTTATGTATCTGAATGAAATCTGGCCTCACTACTTCTCTACCACATCTTCAGGGGACCTTAAAATCAGTCACTCCATCTTGGGAAAATCCAAGGAAGGTCCTTTAAAGTTCAACTAGAAGTCATTGTCCCGGGAATCACTGTAAAGTCTGTGAAGTCTGAATACTGATTAAATGCAATATAACCTAAACACACTTAGCTAAAATGGGCAAGGAAAAAGCATTCCACCTGCACAGACCTACAGGCACCAAAGTTATTTCAAAATTAAATGCTAAAAAAAAATTGCTAGCTCTTTATTCTGAAATAAAATTGGCTGTAAAAAGAGTCTGCCACCTACATTTGTGAAATGTATTTGGCATATAAAAGTCATAAGGCATATAATTAAGAAAATTACTATCAGTTCAACACTGGCAAAGTGGAAAAGCGGTCATGGTCCATAAATATTTAGATCCATTGGCAACATCAGCTTCATCAGAATATATGAATGGATCTGTACATTAAAATCATAATAGATACAGTGAATATCAAAATAGTATGGCAAACATTTCATCTAGATTTGAAACTACTTCAAACGAATGTATGGGAACATCTTCTGAGGAATAATATACAGATTTTAGTCTACTTGGAATTCCTTTTACAGGTCTTTATTAGTTTAAATGTCAATCATCTTTTTATTTTAAAACAGGCTTTTCCCATTGTGTTTCAGCACAACTAGATCCTAGTTTATAAAATCACCTTTCACATTCCAGACTATGGCAAAACCAAGTTATGAAGGCTGCTACTGGTAAGTTAAGAACATGTGTAGCATGAGACAACTGCAAACTACGTGCTAAACCTTCCACAAAGAGATCATCTCTTGTCATCAGAATGTAATTTTGTATGAAAAAATAGGAAAAAGCAGGTCACCATGCCTTGCTTCCCTCCCTTTTGTGCCTTCCCTGATCTTTTGAGTGACAGTGTTTCAATTTTACAAACATCTTGTTAACATTATTCCCTGGGCCCCCTCTTAGTTGCCCAGTGAACTATCCCTCAGTTGACATTCCTAGTCTATCCAGACTAAGCTTATCTATAAGTGGGTCAGGAGATATCTTATATCGAGCAGTAGGGGAGTTGAATTTTGAGTCTAAAAGAGCCTGGATCAGTCTATTTGTCAAGTAATATTGCTAGATGAGGAGGAATTCATTTTACTATCAAGAATCCCTCTTGAAGGGTGGAGGGATCTAGTATTCTGCCTTATGGGCTAGCTCCAGCTCAGATATTTTGCGGCAGGGAGGGAGACTCCATCCTCCCTACCCACCCACTCCAAATGTTGTATTGTACTCTTTCAAAGACTTAGCATCATGCTCTGCACAGTAAGTGCACAATAAACACGACTGATGATGATAATGATAATCACATCATGCTATACTGTGAATTCAGAATAACATGATAACATCACATAGAAGCCCATGTCTACCGACTGTAGTTCACTGAATCCACCCAACCACTTATTTATTTATTTAATTTGGTATTTGTTAAGTGCTTACTTACACAAGAAGCAGTGTGGCTCAGTGGAACGAGCACGGGCTTTGGAGTCAAAGGTCATGGGTTCAAATCCTGGCTCCACCAATTGTCAGCTGTGTTACTTTGGGAAAGTCACTTAATTTCTCTGGGCCTCAGTTACCTAATCTGTAAAATGGGGATGAAGACTGTGAGCCCCTCGTGGAACAACATGATCACCTTGTAATACCCAGCTCTTAGAACAGTGTTTTGCATATAGTAAGTGCTTAATAAATGCCATCATTATTATTATTATTACTATGTGCCAAGCACTGATCTAAATGCTAGGGTAGATACAAGTTAAACAGGATGGACACAGTCTCCCTCCCACCTGGGGCTCACAGTCTAAGTAAGAGAGAGAACAGGTATTGAATTCCCATTTTACAGTTGAGGAAACTGAGATCCAGAGAAGTTAAGCGTCTTACCCAAGGTCACACAGCAGACAACTGGCAGAATTGGTGATAGAATCCAGGTCCTCTGACTCCTGGGCCCCTGTTCTTTCCAATTGGCCATGCTGCTTCTCGAGTACAGTGCTTGGCATATGGTAAGACAATAAATATCATCAACTGATCGAACCCCTAGACCTGAACTTGTCTGCTAACCACTTCCCCTTGCTCTGGAGCCATTGTGTTCTCATCCCAGGCCTCTTTTCCCTGCTTGTAACAGTAGGAGCTTTTAAACATTTAACTTTCACGTGTTACCAATCAATCAATCAATCTTATTTATTGAGCACTTACTGTGTGCAGAACACTGTACTAAGCGCTACCCCACAGCCACCCCCATCACTCTTCCACTGCATCCTGGGAATAATAATGTGCATATGTGAGTGGGAGGGGATGACAGAGATGAGAGAGAGATTCAGAAAGCTCAAGCGTTATGGTTTTTTTTTTCTTCCAGTTGTTCAAGGGCAAGGGAAGGGCAAGAAGAGGATGTTGGGGCTTCAGGGGGCTGATAAGGGGCAACAATAATTGGAAGTGGCAATAGGCTTGGGAATTAATGAGGAATTGATGGGAATCAATGAGGAAAGAGAACAATGTCATTGAGCAGAAGGGAGGACAGAGTTATAGCAAGTAAGGATAAATTGGAGGTGGCTGAAGTGGGCCTGCTGCCAGAAGTCTTCAGCATGAGTAGAGAAGCAGTGTTGCCTAGTGGATAGAGCAAGGGCCTGAAAGTCAAAAGAACCTGGATTCTAATCCCAACTCTGCCACTTGTCTGCTGTGTGACCTTGGGCAAGTCACTCAACTTCTCTGCACCTCAGTTACTTCATCTGTAAAATGGGGATTAAGAATGTGAGCCCCATGTGGGACATAGACTGTGTCCAACCTTGCATCTATCCCAGTGCTTAGTACAGTGCCTGGCACTTAACAAATGTCATTAAAAAAATAGCTAGATGCAGGAGGTTCAGAAGAACTGAGCTCCTACCTCATACTCTCTCAGTACAGTACTTTTGTGCAAGGTAACCATTCAGTAAATACAAGTGATTGATTTGTTGATTAGTTTCCAGAGCCTGGAGACCCATCAGGGGGCCTCAGCTCTCAGGGACACTACAGATGTGGGGAAACTGGTCCAGCTTTCCAGTCTTTGGGGTATCTCAATCTTGGCAGGAGCCACCCCAGATCTCATCACCACAGGATATTTGGATCAGAGCCCCAAACTAGTGGGAGCCCTCTCCACTCTGCATATACTCAATAGAGCTCAGCCACATAGAGAGTCTATCCTTCCTGCCCAAGGAGTTGTTCAAGGATAATTAGACCAATAGTATGTTTAACACTTTGTAAAAGAACAATAGTTCTCTTAGACCACTGTTAGTCGGGAGGGAGGCATTTAGTTTACTGCCACACATATTGTTTGTACCTTTCTTTGCTATGCAACGACCCTCTAGGGCCGAATCAAATTCCTTATCTTCCCACCCAAACCCTATCCTCATCTGACTTTCCCATGTCTCATAAGCCCATAACCTTGGAGTTATCCTTGACTCTTCTCTCTCATTCAACCCACATATTCAGCCCATCGCTAAATCCTGTCGGTCCCACCCCAAGGGCATTGCTAAAATCTACCCTTTCTACTCTATCCAAACTGTTACCCCATTAATACAATCACTCATCCTATCCCATCTGGATTACTGCATCAGCTTCCTTGCTGACCTCCCAGCCTCCTGTCTCTCCCCACACCACTCCGCTTCCCGGATCATTTTTCTACAAAAATGTTCAGGACATGTCACCCCACTCCTCAAAAAACTCCAATGGTTGCCCATCCAACTCTGCATCAAACAAAAATTCCTTACCACTGGCTTTAAAGCATTCCCCCACCTTGCCCCCTCCTACCTCACCTCGCTACTCTCCTTCTACAACCCAGCCCGAACACTTCACTCCTCTAGTTCTAACCTTTTCACTTTACCTCACCTGTCCTAGAACTGACTTCTGGCTCATGTCTGCCTCTGGCCTGGAAAGCCTTCCCTCCTCAAATCTGGTAGACCATTACTCTTCCCCCTTCAAAGCCTTATTGAAGGCACATTTCCTCCAAGTTGCTTTCCCACACTAAGCCCCTCCTTTCCTTCCTCTCTGAGCCCCTTCTGCATTGCCCTGACTTGCTTCCTTTGTTCTTCCCCCTCCCAGCCTCACAGCACTTAGGTATATATCTGTAATTCATTTATTTATATTAATGTCTGTCTTCCCCCTCTAGACTGTAAGCTAGTTGTGGGCAGGGAATTTGTCTGTTTATTGTTTTTATTGTACTTTCCCAAGCACTTAATACAGTGCTCTGCACACAGTCATTGCTCAATAAATATGATTGATTGCATGAATAGGGCTTAAAAGATTTAATGCTCCACCCAAAGTACCCCACTTGCTAGCAGGAGGTAAACAGGTCCTGAGAGAATTGAGTTTACTGGCATTAGCTTAAATATTGTATTAGCTTTTCACTAAATTTCCATCTTGCTCTTGGCTTTAAATAGAGATTCTCCAATTCCTGGGCTATTAAGTTGTCTCTACTCATTTGACTCTTGATTTTGGCTTTTGATAGGATTGGGGATTTCTCAGGTGACCTACCAGCTTTGCAAGCCCCTTCAACTCCCTGATACAGTCTATCTCTTGCATAGACTCCTGTGTCTCAGGAAAGAAAAATAAAACCTTAAAGTGAGCCCTGCCTCAGGGAGAGTTTGTCTACACCAACTCAGGTCTTAGGATCATTTCTTTTGAATCAGTCATGGAAAGGGAGTGCAAAGATAGGCTTTGATTAGATTACAATTTTGAAATCTACTCACTTCAGAATTTCATTTTACATCATTTTGGGGGTTGAAAGGTACATTTAATGTGATTCAATGAAAAAAGAACTCTAAAGCAATGCACTGTAATGTTATGAAAGTCTCGCCCACAGAACAAGAGATAATGAAATCATTTTCACTTGCAGTGTAGCAGAAAAACATGAAAAAAAAGTAACTCTAAAGGAAGAATGCTCTTTCTAGATTGGGAAACCAGACAAGAAAGATGAAAATAAGAAAGCTTGGTTATTACTTACTTCTCTCAATCACTTAGTATAGTGCTCTGCCCCAGAGTAGGTAATCAGTAAATACCATTGGTTGATTAATAAGGAGACTGAGCTAAAGTAGTTTTGCCTTGATAAAAGAAGCCAGCTCTCCCTAAAAAAAAAAAATGACAGAAACCATTGATGTCATTCCTATTCTAGTGGTTTTATTAATCAGAGTTTTTTCTTTCAAAGATTTACGATTACATAAATTTTCTATTTATCCAATAAAGTTTGTTCAGGGTAGGATAAGTGATTTGATAACAAGTTCCACTGGCCCCCACCCTTGGGAGAAGGAGTAGGAACTTAGAGGACTCACTCCTTGGTTTCTCTCTCTAGAGTATAAAAAAATATTCTATAAAAGAATGAGAAATCTATAGGCTTTAGGGCTAGGGTTCAGCCACTGTCAAAGAGACTCCAGAAGCTCTTTCAGCAGAGATTTAGAGCTGAAATCCTTTACTAACATCACAAGGGTGACCCAACCATGAAAAGGACACATGCTTCCGGTGTTTATCTGGGAACACTGATTATTCATTCATTCATTCATTCAATTGTATTTATTGAGCGCTTACTGTGTGCAGAGCACTGTACTAAGCTTTGGGAAGTACAAGTTGGCAACATATAGAGACGGTCCCTACCCAATAGTGGGCTCACAGTCTAGAAGAGGGAGACAGAGAACAAAACAAAACGTATTAACAAAATAAAATAAATAGAACATGTACAAGTAAAATAAATAGAGTAATAAATACGTACAAACGTATATACAGGTGCTGTGGGGAAGGGAAGGAGGTAAGGCAGGGGGATGGAGAGCAGGATGAGGGGGAGAGGAAGGAGGGGGCTCAGTCTGGGAAGGCTTCCTGGAGGAGGTGAGCTCTCAGTAGGGCTTTGAAGGGAGGAAGAGAGCTAGCTTGGCGGATGTGCAGAGGGAGGGCATTGCAGGCCAGGAGGATGATGTGGGCCAGGGGCCAATGGTGGGACAGGCGAGAATGAGGCACGGTGAGGAGGTTAGCGGCTGAGGAGTGGAGGGTGCAGGCTTGGCTGTAGAAGGAGAGAAGGGAGGTGAGGTAGGAGGGGGCGAGGTGATGGAGAGTCTTGAAGCTGAGGGTGAGGAGTTTCTGCCTGATGCGCAGGTTGATTGGTAGCCACTGGAGATTTTTGAGGAGGGGAGTAACATGCCCAGAGCGTTTCTGGACAAAGACAATACGGGCAGCAGCATGAAATATGGATTGAAGTGGGGAGAGACACGAGGATGGGAGATAAGAGAGGAGGCTGATACAGTAGTCCAGATGGGATAGGATGAGAGCTTGAACGAGCAGAGTAGCAGTTTGGATGGAGAGGAAAGGGCGGATCTTGGCAATGTTGCAGAGCTGAGACCGGCAGGTTTTGGTGACGGATTGGATGTGAGGGGTGAACGAGAGAGCGGAGTTGAGGGTGACACCAAGGTTGCGGGCTTGTGAGATGGGAAGGATGGTAGTGCCATCAACAGTGCTGGAAAATTCAGGGAGAGGGCAGGGTTTGGGAGGGAAGACAAGGAGTTCAGTCTTGGACATGTTGAGTTTTAGGTGGCGGGCAGACATCCAGATGGAGATGTCCTGAAGGCAGGAGGAGATGCGAGCCTGGAGAGAGGGGGAGAGAGCAGGGGCAGAGATGTAGATTTGGGTGTCATCAGCGTAGAGATGATCGTTGAAGCCATGGGAGCGAATGAGGTCACCAGGGGAGTGAGTGTAGATCGAGAACAGAAGGGGACCAAGAACTGAACCTTGAGGAACCCCTACAGTAAGGGGGTGGGAGGGGGAGGAGGAGCCTGCAAAAGAGGCTGAGAATGAATGACCAGAGAGATAAGAGGAGAACCAGGAGAGGACGGAGTCTGTGAAGCCAAGGTTGGATAGCGTGTTTAGGAGAAGGGGGTGGTCCACAGTGTCAAAGGCAGCTGAGAAGTCGAGGAGGATTAGGATAGAGTATGAGCCGTTGGATTTGGCAAGCAGGAGGTCATTGGTGTCCTTTGAGAGGGCAGTTTTCCGTGGAATGTAGGGGACGGAAGCCAGATTGGAGGGGGTCGAGGAGAGAGCTGGTGTTGAGGAATTCGAGGCAGCATGTGTAGACGACTCATTCAAGGAGTTTGGAAAGAGATGGTAGGAGGAAGATGGGGCAATAACTAGAAGGTGAGGTGGGGTCAAGAGAGGGGTTTTTTTAGGATGGGAGAGACATGGACATGTTTGAAGGCAGAGGGGAATGAACCAGTGGTTTGTGAGTGGTTGAAGATGGAAGTTAAGGAGGGGAGAAGGGACGGAGCGAGATATTTCATGAGATGAGAGGGAATGGGGTCAGCAGCACAGGTGGCCAGAGTAGCACTTGAGAGGAGGGAGGAGAGCTCCTCTGAGGATACTGCTGGGAAGGATGGGAGAGTAGGGGACAGCGTTGAGAGCCAGGGGGTTGGAGAAACTGGGGGAATGTCTTTGGGGAGGTCAGACCTGATGGATTTAATTTTGTTAATGAAGTAGGAGGCCAGATCGTTGGGGGTGAGGGAAGGAGGAGGGGGAGGAACCGGGGGCCTGAGAAGGGAGTTGAATGTATGGATTATTCGCACTGGGACATTTACAGTCTCTTGCCTAGTTCCCTGTGGGCAACAGCAGGTACTGAAAAATGGCCAACCAGGTTTCAAGGTGCAGTATGTGTCTGCCCATGAGACCCAGTAACTGTCTGTGCTCTCTGTAGCAGGAGAAACCGATGTACCTTCATCCATTCTCACAACATCGCTGAGGGTGACGCTGGCCACACAATTGGATTCAGCATTGAGACTGGAATTTCTACAGAGAAATCAATAAGGTTTTTCAACTACCAGGAGAGTCACTTTGACTTCAGTTAGTTCTGTAATACAAGTAATAATAGTATTGGGACAAATGGAGTAAGAAGAAAAAGAACCTCACAAGACGAGGAAGATTCTGAGGAAAAAGTCTTTCATCATCCAAGAGGAAAAGGAAAGGTGAAGTATCATTCAGTCAATCTTGTTTATTGAGCACTTACTGTGTGCAGAGCACTGAACTCAGCACTTGGGAGAGTAAAAT
This sequence comes from Tachyglossus aculeatus, assembly GCF_015852505.1. Taxonomy (NCBI): domain Eukaryota; kingdom Metazoa; phylum Chordata; class Mammalia; order Monotremata; family Tachyglossidae; genus Tachyglossus; species Tachyglossus aculeatus. Next base: position 26,650,515 of record NC_052079.1, on the reverse strand, counting down.
ACAAAAGACATGTTCCCTGCCCACAGTGATTCTATAGTGCAGCATCTGTGGAGTCAGAAGCAGTAAGGAATGAATTGCTTTATATTTTGGCTATGTTCACCAGAGGAATGGAAACTACTGTAGACGGATAGCTCCTTGCAGTGAGGAATCACGTCTACCAACCCCAATGTGCTATACTTCCTCAAACATCTAGTATAGTGCTCTGCACACAGTAAGCATTCAATAAATAGCATTGAAATACTTTTCAAAACATCTATTCTAAGGATAGAAATACATGACTGATCCAAATAGAAACAATATGAATAGAAACCTTCATCTAAACTTAATAATAATAATAATAATAATAATGATGGTGGTATTTGTTAAGTGCTTACTATGTGCGAAGCACTGTTCTAAGTGCTGGGGAGATTACAAGGTGATCAGGTTGTCCCACCGGGGGCTCACAGTTTTGATCCCCATTTTACAGATGAGGTAACTGAGGCACAGAGAAGTTAAATGATTTGCCCAAAGTCACACAGTTGACAGTTGGCGGAGCTGGGATTTGAACCCATGACCTCTGACTCCAAAGCCCATGCTCTTTCCATTGAGCCACGCTGCTTTTCATCTTGTCAAATAAGATGACAATAAACTTGACAATAAACTTGTCAAATAAGAATACTATCTCGAGTATTCTACTATACAGGCAGGGAACGTGTCTGCTAATTCTGTTGTACTGTACTCTCCCAAGTATTTAACACTGTTCTCTGGACATAGTAAGCACTCAATAAATACCATTGATTGATTGATAGATACGTAGAAGCTTTATGGCCTAGTGGATAGAGCACGGGCCTGGAAGTCGGAAGGATCTGGGTTCTAATCCCGGCTCTGCCACTTCTCTGCTGTGTGACCTTTGAGCAAGTCACATCACTTCTCTGTGCCTCATTTCCCTCATCCGTAAAATGGGGATTAAGACTGTGAGATGTGGACTGTGTCCAACCTTATTATGTTGTATCTACTCCAATGCTTGGCACATAGTAAGCACTTAACAAATACCATAACAACTAAAAAAGTGTCTGTTACCAGGCCACAAGTAGAGTGATTACTCCAGTATTATGGCAGTAATCCCTAGAGATGCCCAAGACTTTGGCAACTGAGACAGCTAAGAGACTGAGAGGGCCTTTGAGAGCCTATTTTGTGCCAAGAGCAATGTCCTAGGCACTTGAGATAGTAAAAACCAGTTTCAAAGTAAGCATGACAGGTCCTTCAACTCATGTTTTCCTTGAGCTGTTAGTTTATAATCACAGCATCAAATTTCATCTGATCCCCAAAGAGGCTGCCAAATATAGCAGCGGACTGAGCACCTGCCTGCAAATCAGGATCCTACGTAATAATGATAATAATAATTTTGGTATTTGTAAAGTGCTTACTCTGTGCAAAGCACTGTTCTAAGTGCTGGGGAGGATGCTGAGGACCTGCTCCTGTCACCACCCACCAGGCGCCGAGGAGAAGGAAGAGGAGGAAGAGGCCGAGGCGGTGTGAGGTTGGCGGGTAGGGGCAGAAGGGCCCCAGAGCCTGAAGAAGAGGGGGGCGATGGGCGGAGGGGCTGACCATTTGAGGGGCTGGTGGGGGACCAAGTTGGGGTCCCCCATTGGGATATCATGTCAAGTCCACGCAGAGCCCCCCCGCTCTTTCTTTCTTCCTTCTCAGCTTGGTCCACCCCCTTTTCCCTCCTTCCTTCGCCGGCCTCCCCTCCCCGGCCTCCGGGCTGGGAGAGACCCACCAAGTGGCGCTCAGAGGGGCCCCGCTGTGAGAGGGTCCAGGGAGCCGAGGAGGGCCTGATATAGTCATGGTATCTGTGATGGTGTTTCAAAAACACATTAGTGGAGGAAAGGTACACATCTGCATGTTTTGTTTTGTTGTCTGTCTCCCCCTTCTAGACTGTGAGCCGGTTGTTGGGTAGGGACCATCTCTATATGTTGCCAACTTGTACTTCCCAAGCGCTTAGTACAGTGCTCTGCACACAATAAGTGCTCAATAAATACGATTGAATGAATGAATGAATACAAGGTGATCAGGTTGTCCACGTGGGGCTCACGGTATTAATCCCCATTTTACAGATGAGGTAACTGAGGCACAAAGAAGTGAAGTGACTTGCCCAAAGTCACACAGCTGACAAGCGGCAGAGCTGGGATTTGAACCCATGACCTCTGACTCCCAAGACCGTGCTCTTTCCACTCAGCCAGGTCATTCTCCCCCTTCTAGACTGTGAGCCCACTGTTGGGTAGGGACTGTCTCTATGTGTTGCCGACTTGTACTTCCCAAGCACTTAGTACAATGCTCTGCACACAGTAAGCGCTCAATAAATATGATTGATTGATTGATTGATTGATTCAGATCTTCCTCCTGCCCTCCTCAAATAGCTGTGATAACCTGATGAGGGCTCTGAGAGTTAACACCTCGTCAATCCATTCACTAATTCATTCATTCATTCAATCATATTTTTTGAGTGCTTACTGTGTGTACAGCACTGTACTAAGCGCTTGGGAGAGCACAATACAACAACAAACATGCATTCTCTGCCCACAACGATCAATGAATGAATCAATCAATCATATTGATTGAGCGCTTACTGTGTGCAGAGCACTGTATTAAGTGTTTGAGAGAGTATTACACAACAATAAAACAATCACATTCCTTTCCCATAATGAGTTTACGGTCTAGAGTGGGGAGACAGATATTAATATAAATGAATTATGGATATGTGCCTAAGAGCTGTGGAGCTGGTGGGGGAGGGGTTAATAAAAGGAGGGGGATGCAGGAGGGAGAGGGAAAAAAAGAAATGAGAGCTTAGTCAGAGAAGGTCTCTTGGAGGAGATGTGCCTTCAATAATGCCTTGAAGGGGGTTAGAGTACTCTCTCCATAATATGGGGTTCCCTGGAATGTAGGAACTCTAATCCACAAATTTTAAAAGTTTCCACAAACCCCTAGAATCAGTTTATTAAAAACATAATAGCTGCTAAAGTGGCAAAGAGAAGTCTGTTTGCATAATCATAACACCCTGGCCAAAAATTGACACGGCCAAAAATTGAAACTTTTCAATTGAAACGTACTAAGCACGTGGGAGAGAACAAGACAGTTGATAGACATGATCTCTGCCGTCACAGAATTTACGGTAGAAAGGAGGGCTTACAAAGCTAAAAATTTCCACTTTGAAATAAGCGGGGGAAACTTTCGAGAGATTAGAGAAGCTTCTTGGAAAGATTTGGAAACCTCATGGAAGGTTATAGAACCAGGAAGAAACATCTATTTTCCAGCTGGATTCAATTTTATGCTATTTTGACCTTCTGCTATAGCAATCTTATTAGCTGCTCCAAGTTTGATCAATACTAAAGGTCAGTTATAATTTTATTTAATTTTTCTTTAGCTCTAATACATTTGTATCTCTTTTTTCATATATTGTTGTACTTTGAGCTCCAAGAAGATGTACTGATGGTAAAATTTTCCTGCGGGCGTGAGCCTGAAAAACCAAATGTAGGAACCATTGTTCCACCAGCACGGAATAAGCACAAAGATCGCCTTCCTTTTTTTTTTTAATTTCGCTTTTCTCTTTTGCCTACTCATCTTGCCAGCTTTCTGAAACTCCAGCTTAGGGTCTTTCCCTTCTTTAATACAGTGTGCCATGCTGATCAGTTGACAACAGTTGGTCCACAGTTTTTGGCTGAAATGAAATGTTGTCTTTTTTACACAAAGAGGAAAAGTTTGCAGTCTTGCATTTTGGGCACCACGTCACTGCCACGGGGAGATGAGTGTTCAGAAACCTAGTGCTACAAGCCCCACTATAGATTCATGATGAGAAATGGATAGATCATAGGATTGGGAGTCAGAAGGTCATGGGTTCTAATCCTGGCTCTGCTTCTTGTCTTGGACCTTGTGACCTTGGACAAGTCACTTCACTTCTCTGTGCCTTGGTTATCTCATCAGTAAAATGGGGATTGAAACTTTGAGCCCCATATGGGACAGTGACTGACTCCAACTCAAGTCGCTTGTATCCACTCCTCCACTTAGTACAGTGCCTGGCACATAGTAAGTACTTAACAAATAGCACTAATAGTATTATAATGGAAGACCATACTTTTTGGAGACAATGAGTCACAAGATGGCACCAGTGATTTTAACTGAGTAATCATAGAGAGCTTACACTGGAAAACATTCCTGCAGGAATGGGGTAGGCTGAAGACTTTCCCTCTCTCCCACCTATGACCTCCTGACCACAATCTTGCTCCTGCCTGGACTTTCTCCCCCATTTCAAATCCAAGAGATGGTTAACTTTCCTCATTTTCCAAGCCCTTCTTAAATTCCACCTCCTCCAGGAGTCCTTCACTAATTATTTTTTCTTCTGTCCTGGTCATATCTTCCCAACTCTCATCACCGCACTTATTCACTCACAACCACCCACAGAATTTCTGTACATGTCACCTTAGGTATTAGACTGTAAGCTCCTTAAGGGAACTAATTGTGTCTTCTCACTCTATTACATACCCTTAAGGACTTAGTATAGTGCTCTCTCTATAGGTATTAATTGTTTTACTGAGATAAGGATAAACTCCAACAACTCGATTTGGAAAATTCCTTGCAGCTGCTGCAAGCACTACAAAGTCTCAGGTTACTCATTCATTCAATTGTTTTTTTTTGAGTGCTTTCTATGTGCAAAACACTATACTAAGTGCTTGGGAGAGTACAATATAACACTAAGCAGACACATTCCCTGCCCATTTGGACAGGTTTTAGCCATAGAATCTCTTGGACCTGGCCCATACCACTATAACAGCATTTAATGAACTGTACAACTATTTTAGCTTGGAAAAATCTTTTTAGCCTACCTTGCAAATCTATGAAATGGAATGATAATTTTTATCACTCCCCTCTTTGGATGTCTCTGAGCTCTTGAGAAGTGTTTTGTAAATGGGAAAGATTTTTTAAATCTCTAAAGGTTAAAAGTGCAATATTTTCTGTGTTCTAAGCCATAAACATAAAAACTAAACCTAATGGTTTAAACTCTTCTCTATGATTGCTCCCATGAGTTCAAGTTAAGGTCAAATAATACAAAATAAGTAAATGCCTCATTGAATAGCTGTCAAAATATTTCTAAGGCAGGGGCAATTTTTTTTGGCTAGTTCTCTTCCTATTCTCCACCCTCTCTCCTCTATCTCCTCACTCCCATCAAAATGCAGACATCAAAATGCATTTCAGATTAACTTTTTGACAAGAAATGCATTCTTTCAGATCACTAAATCCCCTTTAAGGACACACAACATTACACTCACATATATGCACACACAAACACACACATGCTTGAGCCACAAACTGCTAAAGTCTAATGATTAAGAACCTCTGACTTATAGCAAGTAGAAATATTTCTGCAATTTGCTCACTGGAAAAGGAAAAAATCAAACATTATCATCTTAATTCATAGATCCCATCTTCCCAGAGACTTTTTTCTATGAAGGCAATCACTAGTAAAGTTACTAGCAAGAGCAGGACTTATTAGTGCATTTCTGCAACTCTTCATTCAAAAAAGAGAATCACTACTTGAAGCAATAAGAATAATAATAATTATGGTATTTTTTAAGCACTTACTATGTGCCAAGCACTGTTCTCAGCACTGGTGTGAGGCCCTGCTGAGAGCTCACCTCCTCCAGGAGGCCTTCCCAGACTGAGCCCCTTCTTTCCTCTCCCCCTCGTCCCCCTCTCCATCCCCCCGTCTTACCTCCTTCCCTTCCCCACAGCACCTGTATATATGTATATATGGTTGTACATATTTATTACTCTATTTATTTATTTATTTATTTATTTTACTTGTACATTTCTATCCTACTTATTTTATTTTGTTGGTATGTTTGGTTCTGTTCTCTGTCTCCCCCTTTTAGACTGTGAGCCCACTGTTGGGTAGGGACTGTCTCTATGTGATGCCAATTTGTACTTCCCAAGCGCTTAGTACAGTGCTCTGCACATAGTAAGCGCTCAATAAATACGATTGATTGATTGATTGATTGATTGGTGTGCATACAAGGTAATCAGGTTTTCCCATGTTGGGGCTCAAAGTCTTAATCCTCATTTTACAGATGAGGTAAGTGAGGCACAGAGAAGTGAAATGACATCCCAAGGTCACACAGCAGAGTGGTGGAGCCAGGATTAGAACCCACATCCCCTGACTCCCAAGACCTTGCTCTTGCCATTAGGCCATGCTGCTTCTCATGTCATGAAGAATAGGGAAATAACTCTGGGAAGGGAAATTGGTTTTGGATTAAGGAACTGGCACACAATGCTATTTTAATGGGCAGCACTAATGAGGTTCACTTACACAAAATTTTTTTCCCTCATTACCACCATGGCTTGTCACTTAGGGCTTTGGTACAGAGGAGACTATGACAGCCAGGCAAAGGAAGAAAGAATGACTGGGAGAAAACAAAAGGAATTCTTTACCCATCTTCAGAAGGAAGAGCACAGATTAAACAAACACCGATGCTTTCTTCACGCTCCTCAGTCAGAACAAGCGGCAAGCACACACTCCCAACTCTATACAAGGAAAACACTTTTAACCAACTCATATTTGCTAAACATTAAAATGAAGACATTTAGGTGGAAATAACACAGAAATGCCGCATGAAAATAGTAATGATGGCAGCAAAAGTTTTTTTTTTACTGCACTGGATTCGATCTCATCCTAGTGAAACTAATATTCAGTTATGCATTTCCACAAGCCTGCCTCACTTTACTAACAATTATCAATACCCCTCATATTTAATTTGCTCAAAAGTGTAAAAACCCCAAAACATGAGGAACTTCATAAAGTTACCTACAAAACAAGTAAGTAGCATTTAATCTCTCGAGACGGTAAATGCAAATCTTATAAGGTGTAATAAAGTTCAAACAGAAATTAACACTTTTTCTGTAAAAAGCTTACATTAAAAAATCAGTTTTATAAATTTACCTGAAATAATAATGATGATGGTAACAATAATTGTGGCATTTGTTAAGCACTTACTAAGTGCCAGGCATTGTTCTTAGACCTACTTGTTTTGTTTTGTTGTCTGTCTCCCTCTTCTAGACTGTGAGCCCATTACTGGGTAGGGATCGTCTCTGTTGCCGAACTGAACTTTCCAAGCACTTAGTACAGTGCTCTGCACACAGTAAGCTCTCAATAAATACCATTAAATGAATGAATGAATGGTACACAAAAGGTAATCAGGTTGGAAGAGTCCCTATCTCACCTGGGGCTCACGGTCTTAACCCCCATTTTACATGTGAAGTAACTGAGGCACAGAGAAGCTAAGTAACTTGCCAGAGATCACACAGCAGACAAATGGGAGATCCAGGATTAGAACCCAGGTCCTTCTGACTCCCAGGCCTGTGCATCATCCACTGGGCCATGCTGCATCTCAGCATCTCCCCATCTTTAAAGCCCTATTAAAATTCCATCTCCTCAGTTTCTTCCATTATCTGTAATTTATTTTGTCTGTCTTCCCCAATAGATTGTAAATTCCTTGAGTTCACAGATTATGTCTACTAACCCTATTATACTCTCCCAGGTGCTTGGTACAGTGCTCTGCAGAGTGTAAGGGATCAACAAATTCCATTGCTTGACTGATTGATTGCTTGATAAACTCCCACATTTGTATGCCTTTATAATAATAATAATAATGGCATTTATTAAACACGTGTTATGTGCAAAGCACTGTTCTAAGCGCTGGGGAGGTTACAAGGTGATCAGGTTGTCCCACAGGGGGCTCACAGTCTTAATCCCCATTTTACAGATGAGGGAACTGAGGCACAGAGAAGCTAAGTGACTTGCCCAAAATCACATAGCTGACAATTGGCAGAGATGGGATTTGAACCCACATCCTTCTGACATCAAAGCCCGTGCTCTTTCCACTGAGCCATGCTGCTTCTCGATTATGCTGCTGCTGCTTATTATACCTTATAATAGGTATCCTGTACAAAATGAGTAACTAGATGCTTAACTACAGGAAGATACTTAATCCTCATTGATGTCTCAGAGACTCTTGATGTTGCTGACACCTGCCTCCTTCTGGAGTTCCTATTTTTCTTATTTTACATTCATTCTTGGAAAGGTAATCCACTTATTCGGTTTTGGTTACCACCTTTTTAATAATAATTGTAGTATTTGTTAAGTGTTTACTATGTGCCAGGCACTGTATTAAGTACTGGATTAAATACAAGGTAGTTGGATTGTAACAATAATAATAATAATGATGGCATTTATTAAGCGCTTACTATGTGCAAAGCACTGTTCTAAGTGCTGGGGAGGTTACAAGGTGATCAGGTTGTCCCACGGGGGACTCACAGTCTTAATCCCCATTTTGCAGATGAGGTAACTGAGGCCCAGAGAAGTGACTTCCCCAAGTCACACAGCTGACAAGTTGTGGAGCTGGGATTTGAACCCATGACCTCTGACTACAAAGCCCACGCTCTTTCCACTGAGCCACGCTGCTTCTCATGTACACACACACACACACACACACATATATATGCACAAATACATATGACATAAAAATCTACTTCTGTCTCTGCTGCTCTATAATCTCACGTTTCTTTTTGTCTCCAGGACATTTCCTCTTAGATGTCCCTTGGTACCTTGATCTCAATGTGCCTAAAACATAATTTTTCATCTTCCCCTCTAAAATCGCTCCTTCTAAATTTCCTACCTTAAATTTCCCATCATCCTCCCTAACCTGGAAGCCCTCATATTTTGTGTATTAGGGGAACATGGCCTACTGAAAAGAGCCTGGGCCTGGGAGTGAGGATATCTGGGTATACTCACAGCTTTGCCAGTTTTGGGGGTTTTTTTTGCCTGCTGTGTGGTCATGGTCAAGTTATTTCTGTGCCTCAATTTCCTCGTCTTTGAAATGGGGATCAAATACCTATTCAGTACCCCTCCACAGGGCACTGTGCTCTCTATCTTCAAACCATACTAAAATTATGTCTTTCCCAGAAAGCTTTTTTCCTGAGTAACTTCTGTTCTCCCTGCTTTCTGCATGGACTTTGTCTTGAGTCTAAGCACTTCGATACTCCGCCATTCCCTCAGCACATATACATTTCTAATCTTTGTCCTCCCAGCTAAGCTCCTTGAGGGCAGGAATCATATCTACCAACTCTACTGAACTGTATTCTCTCCACAAAGTTAGTATTCCATAAAGGCCAGTACCACTGGGATTCATTGACTGTCCCCCCTCCCTCTCAGAATATGAGCCCCATGTGGAACAGGAGCTGTGTCTGATCTGAATTCCTTGTATCTACCCCAGCGCTTACTACAGTGCTTGGCTCATAGTAAGACCTTAACAAGTATCATTATTTGTTAAGTGCTTATTGCACGCACTAATGCTTACTGCAAGCACTCTAGACTGTAAGCTCACTGTGGGCAGGGAAAGTTTCTGTTATTGTTGTATTGTTCTCTCCCAAGTGCTTAGTACAGTGCTCTGCACACAGTAAACATTCAATAAATGATTGAATGAATGAGTGAATATTATTGCTAATTATTACTATTTTTGTGTTATTACAGATTGTGATACCGCATAAAGAGCTATAAATAAATGATACACAAATACTAATTAAAAGAGCTGCTTCTCATTATTATTATTATCATCATTACTAATACTGGGTCACTCTCAACTCCTCATAGTCTTTTAGGACTCACATTCATTCAGTTGTTTATTCATTGGAAGCGAACTGCCCTTTTGCTGAACCCATAGGGTCAAATAAAATATGACAGCAAACCAACCTCACCAACAACCCTACCAAGGGAGCTCCTAGATCCTCTCCATGCAACCACAGAAAATACATTTGATCCCAGGGAGAAGGAAATGACATCTTGCTCAATTTAAGTCCCACTTGTATCACAAAGCAGATTGAATGCATAATTGTACAAAAAAAAAAAAAACCCACAGCACAGATTACCACTGTCCAGGTCAAATGAAGTTTAAATTACCAGGGGCACATATAAAAAGATGTCACAAGTAAATGGACATTTTCCATAGCAACCAAAATATCCCTGAAAAAAGTGTGCTGCACTTTCATGACAAGATATCTTAAAATAATTCCCTGACAGTGCCCTTTCTTGGGGGCAAAACTGAGAGTCCTCTCTAGCATTGGAGCTTGCCAAAAGGACAAAGATGAGAGTTCATGGATTACAAAAAAGGGGAAATAAAAGAAAGAAAAGTCACATCATGCAGTGGCACATTCACATATATAACATAACATAGTATATAATTTGTGCAGCCTATTTTATAAAGTGATCATACATACTTGTATATATACTACATAATAATAATAACTGTGATACTTGTTAAGCACTTACTATGCTTCAGGCACTGTACTAAGCACTGGGGTGGATACAAGCAAATCAGGTTGGACACATTCCCTGTCCTGCTTGGGGCTCACAGTCTTAATCCCCACTTTACAGTTGAGGTAACTGAGGCACAGAGAAGTGAAGTGACATGTCCAATGCCACACACCAGACAAGTGATGGATCTGGGATTAGAACCCATGACCTTTAGACTTCCAGGCCTGAGCTCTATCCACTATGCCATGCTGCTTCCCTAACATTTGTGTCCGTGCATGCACAAGTGTGTGTAGTTGTCCACATTCAAAGACAGCACATTTTGTGAAATCCACCTATGAGTACGTTGTGTGGCTAAAACGGCCCATGCAGGATCCACAATCCTGGCTACATAGTACACAAGAAAGGTCTGTCCCTTGTTGCATTGTTATATTCAATATTTTCAGAGCTTGGTGCCATCTTGTCCTTTTCCTCCTTGTCTCTCACTCCTTCAAAGCTCTTGCTCGAAGAGAGCCACTCCTTTCTGAGTGTGCACACAGGTCTATCCTCACCAAATGACTCCCGCTCTTCCGTTATGTTGCATCATTGTCAACTGTTTTGCTTTACAATGTCCTTAAAACATTTGCCCGGCCCTTCTTACCCCGGGTTCCCAGTTTTAGCTCACTCTACTGCAGTTATCTGACTATCCTCCTTTTGTTTATAGATTATATTCTATATCATCTGCCAGTCAGTCAGGCAATCATATCTATTGAGCGCTTATAGTGGGCAGAGCATTGTACTAAGTAAGCGCTTGGGAGAGTACAATGTAACAATGAATGGATACAGTTGTAGCCCACAACGAGCTTACTGGTTTATCAAGATGTCTGTTTAGAGCCCGATGAGGCACCAAGAAACTTTCCCTCATTTCCCTACTACACACCCTCCCCCCATGTTGTTCTGTAAGGTGTGCATCCCTTAAAGCCCTTTGATATAGTTTATCCCTCCCTTCCAGAAACTCACTCTACTGTCTTATCAAGCTATCGCCTCCAGCACTCATGCACATATCCATAAACCAATGTCGATTTGGATTTACTCACCGCTTCGTTTATTTGATTAATATGTATTTTATGTTTGCTTCCTAGTCATTCAAACTGGAATAGTTTTGCCTTTTTAGTTCATTGCCTTTTTTATTATTTTTATTATTACAATTAATAATAAAAGACAGAGAATTTTTTAAAACTATTATTGTTATCAATAATAATAACAGTGGAATTTAAGCACTTGTGCCAAGCATGTGCTAAGCACTGGGGTGGATTCGATCAATTAGATTAGATATACTTCCCTGTTCCAAGTGAAGTTTACTGTTTAAGGGGGAGGGAGAATAGGCATTTAATCTCCATTTTACAGATGAGGAAACTGAGGCACTAAGAAATTGGTAGACTTGCCCAAGGTCGTAGAAAAAGCATGGCCTAGTGGAGAGAGTATGGGCCTGGGTTCTAATCCCTGCTCTGCCAATAGCTTGCTGTGTGACCTTGGGAAAGTCATTTAACTTCTCAGTGCCTCAACTATGAAATGGAGATACTTGTTCTCCATCCTACTTGGATTATGAGCCCCATGAGGGACAGACATTGTATCTGACCTAATGCGCTTGTACCTGCCCCTGCATTTAGAATAGCGCTTGATATACGGTAAGCACTTAATAAACACCCCCCAAAAAGAGTACCGTGCAGGGCTAGAACCCATGTGCTCTGACTTCCCTAGGCATCTTTGACACCTAGTTCAGCATTCTGCACAAAATAGGCACTCAACATAAACTGTACCTGAATTGACTTCCCAATGTAATTAAGTCATTTCCTCTTCAATCACTATCACTGGGGAACAGGATGGCCTAGAGGAAAGAACATGGGCCTGGGAACCAGGAGACCTAGATTCAAATTCTGGCTCCGCCACTTGCCTGCTGCGAGACCTTGGGTAAGTCATTTAACTTCTCTACACCTCAGTTACCTCATCTATAAAATGGGAACTCAACTTTTTTTTTTAATGGTATTTCTTAAGGGCTTACTATGCGCCAAACACTGTCCTAAGAGCTGGGGTATATACAAGTTAATGAGATTGGACACAGCCCATGTTCCACCCAGGGCTCAAAGTCTTAATCCCTATTTTACTGATGAGGGAACTGAGGCACAGAGAAGTGAAGAGACTTGCCTGAGTTCACCCAGCAGACAAATGGTAGAGCCAGAATTAGACCCCAGGTCCTTCTGTCTCCCAGGCCCGTGTTCTACCCACTAGGCCATGCTGTTTCATTTTCCCTCAGAATATGATGCAACTAAAGAAAGCAGTCACCTTATCCTGCCTCATGTCACTGATTTCCAACTACAGTCCAGCCCACACGCTTTGCTCCTCTAGTAAAGCAGCGTGGCTTAGTGGCAAGAGCCCAGGCTTGGGAGTCAGAGGTCATGGGTTCTAATTCCGGCTCCGCCACTTCTTAGCTGTGTGACTTTGGGCAAGTCACTTCACTTCTCTGGGCCTCAGTTACCTTGTCTCTAAAATGGGGATTAAGACTGTGAGCTCCACGTGGGACAATCTGATAACCTTGTGTCTAACCCAGTGCTTAGAACAGTGCTTTGCACATAGTAAGCGCTTAACAAATACCATCATTATTATTAGCACCAGGCTATTAAATGTGCCCCAATCTCATCCATCTCACTGCCAACCCCTTTCTCACCTCCTCCTGCTAACCTGAAACGCCCTCCCCTTCTATATATGACAGAGCACCACTCTCCCCACCTTCAAAGCCTTATTAAAATCATATATCTTCCAAGAGGCCTTCCCCGATTAAGCTCTCTTTTCCCCGACTGTCTCTTCCTTCTGAGTCACCCACGCACTTCGATCTGTACCCTTTAAACACTTGATATTCGTTCCCACCACAGCCCCACAGCACCTATGTTAACTGCTTTAATTTATTTATTCATATTATTTTAAAATCTCTGTGTCCCATAATTTCCTAACTCCAGTGCTGTCATCGTCACTAGCCTCCAATGCAGGATATAGAAACCATCTTTTTCTATGAAATGGGCAATCACCTTAGATTCAGCTATATCTTCTGAGGTCAAGACATTCAATGACTAGACTTCGATTACTCCACAGCTCAGCCCATCCCACTACAAAAGCATGACTTCATTACACCATTTGTTTTCCATGTCCTATTTCATCTCTACCAAGTAAACAGATGGGATTACTGGGATGCTCTAGAATCTGAGTGAAGTGTCACCAGTGAAGATACACTTTTTAAAAAATTACTAATCTTAATGGAGGAGGCCAGACCAGTGTACCTTGGACAATGAGTCACAGGGAACCTGAAATTCCAATCCTCTAGCCACAGCATACTACTCAGCACTTAGTACAGTGCCTGGAATATAGTAAGTGCTTAACAAATACCATCATCATTATTATTACTGACTGGATTGTGGTGGGGGGAGGGGTTGTATTTGTCCCTTTTTAATGTTGATTTAGTGTTTTACTGTTCCATTTCTACTTTTGTGTCTCCTCCTCCATTCCTATATTCTCAGAGAGTGAGCCCCTTGAAGGACAGAGACCTTATCTAATTCCCACCTCTATAATTTCACAGCATTTAGTACAATTCTCTGCACGCTGTAAACATTTAATAAATATTATTACTACTACTATCTGATATCGAACTCCATCACATTCTTCCCTGTCCCCACTCTAAATAGATCAAAGAAAGAGCTGTATCTCTGCCTATTATCTCTTATAGGAATTGAGAAATTCTTGTACATTTGTAATTTATTTTTAATGTATTCATGCTAAAAATACTTCTCTTCCTAAGGTTTATAAGGATAAAGTACAATTTTTCTCTTGTAAAACAAGATGCTAAAAACATGAATAATGCTAATTTATTTTTTCTCATCATTACTTTCAGACAGATAGGAGGGAAGGGTTTCAGTAGGGAATATAATGCTGAGAGGGGTGATACGATATTTAAGTGATGTCACACAACCCCGTGAGAGCAGGAAATAGAAGCTAGTTTCCCTGGTTTCCTCCCCCTTCTAGACTGTGAGCCTGCTTTTGGATAGGGACCGTCTCTATATGTTGCCAGCTTGTACTTCCCAAGAGTTTAGTACAGTGCTCTACACACAGTAAGCGCTCAATAAATACGATTGAATGAATGAATGAATGGCAATGGTTTGAAACAGAGGACACTGTAAGGTCTGTTGTTGAGAAGACAAAGAGAACTACTGTGCTCCATGGCCACAAACCACACAAACCTGGTTTCCCAGTGAAGGACCCAATTACTGGAACAGGGGATATTCAGTGTTTCAACAAAGATGTGCATATATGTGTGAACATATACATATGTAGATGTCCTTCATGCTCCAAGAAAACAACAGTGATGTGAAACTGTGTACATATGTAACTAAAAAGTCCGTTGTAGGACCCTCAGTTTTGGTTACATTTGTGGGAGCAGAGAGGGCTCCCTCTTGCATAATGTTAGATGCTCACAGCAGCTGGTGCTGTTTTTACCTTTTCATCCTTGTATAATAATGATGGCATTTCTTAAGTGTTTACTATGTGCAAAGCACTGTTCTAAGCACTGGGGAGGATACAAGGTGATCAAGTTGTCCCATGGGGGGCTCACAGTTTTAATCTCCGTTACACAGATGAGGTCACTGAGGCTCAGAGAAGTTAAGTGACTTGCCCAAGGTCACACAGCTAACAATTGGCAGAGCTGGGATTTGAACCCTTGACCTCTGACTCCCAAGCCGGTGCTTTTTCCATTGAGCCATGACGCTTCTCCGTCATCTCATTCCTTATTCTCCAAAAGAACATCTCCTTTCTTGGTTGCAGTAAACTCTGCTGTTCAAACCCCAGCCATTGTCTCCTAGTTTTCTTCTTGGATGTAGAACTATTCAAGTCTTTACTGTGTCCATAAAACACTTCCCTTGTCTTTGCTTTTGGTTGCCCAATTTTAGCCCAATATACAGCACTCATTTGAATACGTGGTCCAACTCCAGTCTCTTGTATCACTCCAAAGCTTAGTACAATGTTTAGCATATTATTAGGACTTAACAGATACTGCAATTACTATTCATTCCCCTCACGTGTATCACTGAGCACAGATGGATTAAGGTGAGCATAGCTTCATTGCTAGGTGACTGTCTTCATTACAGAACTTCAGTATCTTCTCTTATTATGGCATTTGCTAAGGGCTTACTATGGGTCAAGCACTGATCTTTGAACTAGGGAGATATAATTTGCCATTTGATAGTGAGTCTGGCCAGTATGTGGAACTGGTGGAAATGCTTAAGTAGCTGGATTGGATGCTTAGTACAGTGCTCTGTACACAGTAAGTGCTCAATAAATATGATTGAATGAATGCTTGTGTGGATTTCAGATCTCACAGCCATAGAGAAGGCTGGACAATGCTATAATTCTGTAGATCTTTAGTTTGGGCTGGACCCTAATACTGTCTTATTGTATTTGTTATGCACCTACTATATACCAGCTACTGTACTAAACTCTGGGGTGGAAACAAACAAATCAGTCTGGACAGAGTCCCTGTCCCCCATGGGGCTCCCAGTCTTAATCCCCATTTTAAAGGTAAGGTAACTGAGTCACAGAGAAGTGAAAAGTGACTTGGCCAAGGTCATTTAGCAGGCAAGTGGCAGAGCCTGGATTAGAACCCATTTACATCTGACTCTAGGCCCATGCTCGATCTACTAGGCTGTGGTACTTAAGTTCAACATTCTCCCAGAGAATGTGATGGGCCTCTTGATATGGTTCTACTCTCTTGTCTATCTTTGGGTTGTTGGTCAGATAGAATTCTGTAATGTGGTTTAGCTCTAGGGTTGCCAGTATACATTTTTGATCATTTGTACGGCTTTCCCTGGAGTGGACTGATACATCTCCTTGGCTTTCTTTAGAATAATCGCCAATTTATAATTCCCTGTTGATGCACTGAAGTGCTTTGTGATTACTTGCATGTCTCATGGGTGAATGCTTCTAGTGGACCGGTTATTTGTAGACAACCATTCTTGTCTATCTCTAGGACTTTAGCTCCATTGAATTGAAATAATTTCCCAGAGATGAGCGCACTGTGGGCAGGGACTGTGTCTGTTTGTTGTTATATTGTACTCTCCCAAGTGCTTTGCACACAGTAAGCACTCAATAAATACGATTGAATGAATGAAAGGTGAGGAAAGGGTTCTAAACCCAACATCCAGTTTACTAGTTGCACCAGCTAGTGTAGTTGAATAAAATAAATTGTACAGAACTGGGCCACCTAAGTAGCCCTCTTTGACAAGAGAAATGGATCAGACAGGGCACCTTTGGCTAGGACTAGTCTAGCCTTGACATCATGAACTAGTGTCTCAGAATCTTGATTAGCTTTTGGGGCAGTCAAATTTGCAGTAATTTCCAAATCACAGATCTGCTGATGGTGTCAAATGAATATAGCGAATATGTGATTTGTTAAAACACTTACTCTGTGTCAAACACTATTCTAAGTGCTGGGATAGATATGAGTTAATCAGGCCAGACACAGTCCCTGTCCCACAAGGAGCTCAGAGTCTAAGTAGGAGGGAGAACAGGTATTGAATCCCCATTTCTATGAAGCGTAGAGAAGCTGGGTAGCTTTCTCAAGGTCACACAGCAGGTAAGAGGTGGAGCCAGCATTAGAACCCAGGTCGTCTGACTTCCCGGCTCTTTCTATTAGACCACACTGGTCTCCAGATGCTTTAGTAAGGTCAGTGAAAACTGTGTAGTGGTCCCGAGGTTGCATCAAGCACTTCTCCTCTATCTGAGCACAGTAAAGATCATTTCCACTTTGCCACACTGAAGTCAGAAACCAACATTTTGATTCCAGGAGCTTTTGGTCAATAATATTCTTTAGACACCAATTCAGAGGTACTCTGATTAGAATCTTGCGGGCAATGGAGAGTAATGAGATGCCCGATTATTGCTGCAGTCTGATCTTTCGCCTTTCTTCTTAGCAATGCTGATATTGGTGGCATCAGAAGGAGCATGGCTCAGTGGAAAGAGCACGGGCTTTGGAGTCAGAGGTCATGGGTTCAAATCCCGGCTCCGCCAATTTTCAGCCATGTGACTTTGGGCAAGTCACTTAACTTCTCTATGCCTCAGTTCCCTCATCTGTAAAATGGGGATTAAGACTGTGAGCCCCATGTGGGACAACCTGATCACCTTGTAAGCTCTCCAGCGCTTAGAACAGTGCTTTGCACATAGCAAGCACTAATAAATGCTATCATTATTATTATTAGAAGCAGCATGGCTCAGTGGAAAGAGCAGGGGCTTTGGAGTCAGAGGTCATGGGTTCAAATCTCTGCTCCGCCAATTGTCAGCTGTGTGACTTTGGTCAAGTCACTTAACTTCCCTGCACCTCAGTTGCCTCATATGTAAAAATGGGGATTAAGACTGTGAGCCCCACGTGGGACAACCTGATCACCTTGTAAGCTCTCCAGTGCTTAGAACAGTGCTTTGCACATAGTAAGTGCTTAATAAATGCCATCATCATCATCATCTTTGAGAAGAGAAGCATGGTGGTCTAGTGGATAGAGCACGGGGCTGGTAGTCAGAAGGACTCCCAGCTCTGCCACTTATCTGCTGTGTGACCTTGGGAAAGTCACTTCACTTCTCTGGGCCTCAGTTCCTTCATCTGTAAAACAGGACTAACACTGTGAGCCCTATGTGGGACAGGGACTGTGCCCAACCCTATTATCTTGTATTCATCCCAACACTTAAATCAGTGCCTGGCACATAGTAAGCACTTAAATACCACAGTTATTATTTTTAAGAATTTGTATAAATTCTTAAGCAGTGTCCCTTCTAGATCTCAGCCTTATCCCATTAAGTCGAGGTGCTTAATAATTTTTCAGGGCTCTGACCCCTGTGGTGACCTTCCCAACATTTGGGACAGGTACCATATCCTTCCACTTTGCAAGGTTTTCTATCTTTTGCCGGACTTCATCTTCAACAGGGGAAGGCAAGTTGAGAATACGGCCATGGTCTTACTGGCAATTCAGGATTCCTGACTTATCTGTTATAATCCAGATAAATATCAAAGAAGACGGTGGCTTACTGAGTAGAGCATGGGCCTGGGAGTAGGAAGGACCTGGGTTCCAACCCTAGCTCCACCACATCATCATCATCATCAATCGTATTTATTGAGCGCTTACTGTGTGCAGAGCACTGTACTAAGCAAGTTGGTAACATATAGAGACAGTCCCTACCCAGCAGTGGGCTCACAGTCTAAAAGGGGGAGACAGGGCAAGTCACTTCATTTCTCTGGGCCTCAGGTACCTCACCTGTAAAATGGGGATTAAGAGTGTGAGCCCCAAGTGGGACAGTGACTCTGTTCTACCCGATCCACTCGTATCTACCCCAGCACTTAGAACAGTGCTTGGCACATAGTAAGCACTTAACAAGGACCATAATTTTTATTAACATTATTATACAGGAGCCCTGTTCACTCTGTAGAAACACAGTGAGGTGATTAATACAGTGCTTAGTACAGTGCTCTGCACACAGTAAGTGTTCAATAAATACGATTGAATGAATTAATAGGGCAATATATTAGCCTTAGCAAAATGTAGAATTTTTGGTTTTGTGGCAGTCTGCCTAGCTCTGGATCTCTTCTGTTTTGGCACCCCACAGCTATCGCACGTGGTCCTTAATTGGCTTTGCATGTCATGATACAGGTTTCGGAAAGCCTCACTTTAGCCTGAATTCTTGGGTTCCACAAGGTGCTGCTGGTGTAATCACTGTTTCTCAGCAGGGAAGCCTTTCACCCTGAGTCATTAATGTTGAATCAATCTTGGCGACTTCCCTTGGCTGCACCCGATATTTTGACAGCTTTCTGAAATGCAACATCATGGAGAACTGCCCATCCATTGTGTATGTTGGATCACTGCCCAGTCGTTGAAGAAGCATGGCCTAGTAGAAAGAGATTATGCTCAGGAATCAGAGAATCCGGATCTGCTCTGTGACCTTGGGCAAGTCACTTTACGTTTCTGTACCTCAGTTACATCATCTGTAAAATCAGGATTAAATCTCACTCTCTCCTACTTAGACTGTGACTCCCTTGTGGGACAGGAACCTAATTTCTATCTACCCCAGCACTTAGTACAGTTCTTAGTGCATAGTAAGTGCTTCCAAAATGTAATAATAATGATAAAACATTGGGGGTTTGGGTTTGATTTTCTTGTTTCAGTAGGGTCCCTGTGTTGTTACTACAGAGCTCCTTACAGATGTCTTCATTCTCTGGAGTTTAACATTCTGCCATTTGGGATGTCTGAAATTGACCATTTTACATAAACAATTTTTGAAAGTGTGAGCTTGGAGCAAATGAGGTGATGGTTCAGATCCATCAATGGTTGCTGAGATCTATATATCTTTGAGTCCCTCAGTGATATCATCAGTAAGATGTCACAGTTTATTAAAAATCATAATTATAATCATAATCAATATTGTGGTATTTTTAAGTGTCTAGTATGTGCCAAGCACTGAACTAGGTGCTGGGGTAGATATAAGATAATCAGTTTAGACAAAGTCCCTGTCCAGATGGAGCGTACAATCTAATGAATCCATGATGTTTCTCTTTACTTTGGTAGGTGTAAAATGATTTTTGTCTTCCTCCCTCAGCAAAAGTAGGCCACTGCTGTGAATTGATCAATCCCAAATGGTCTGATTACTTCCTCCATGTAGGGACATCACTTCCAACTCTGGCTGTGAAATCAATCAATCAATCAATCAGTCAATCAATCAGTGGTATTTATTGAGCACTTGCTGGCCTCACATTTTCTCAAATCATCATGCCCTACTTTGTCTTCAGACCAAAACTCATAATAATAATAACAATAATCATGGTATTTGTTAAGTGCTTCCTATGTGCCAGGCACACAGGAGTGATATGAGCAAAGTGTTGGACAGAGTCCCTGTCCCACACGGGACTCACAGTCTCAATCCCCATTTTACAGATGCAGTAACTGAGGCAAAGAGAAGTAAAGTGATCTGCCCCCGGTCACCCAGCAGACAAGTGCTAATCATGGGACTAGAACCCGTGACTTCTACCAGGCCTGTGCTCTATCCACTACACCATGCTGCTTCTTGATGGTCACCCATTATCTTCCCTTGTAGACCATGATACTCTGAACTGTCTTCTGAACTCAACTCACTCACTCCTCTATCCCTTTGTCGATCTTGTACCATTACCCTACAGCCCTGGATCACTTCCACAGTCAGCTTCCTTCACTCCTGTGCAGGAGCTGAAGAATGCCGCTGTCAGAAATCCAGATAGCAGGACTACCTCACTCAGTTCAAGTTCATCCTTGCATGCTTTAACTCTGCCCGCTCTTCTGCCCAGCAAATTATTTATCCATCCTTATTGACCCCCATGACACTGTCATAGCTAGTTGTTCCAGATGCTTAACTCCTTCCTTAAATCCTATATCCCCTTGCCTCCCCATCTCTTGCAGCTTAATAACCTGACCGCGTAATTTATTGGGAAAATTGAAGCCATCAGTGGTGATCACCCTAAATTTTCCCCTGCTGCTCTCTGGTCCCTTCCTCTTCCTGTCTCTTCTTCAACTCTCCCATCTTTCCCAGCAGGATCTCAAGAGGAGATTTCCAGCCTTTTTGCAAAATCCACCGGCTCCACCTGTACCACCTCCTCTCCCATCTCTTTGCACCTAATCAAAGCACTTTCCCGCTTCCTTTCTTCCCTCCCTAATGGCCATCTTCAACTCTTCACCTTCCAATGGCTTCTTCCCCAACTGCTTTTAATCATCTTCATATCTGCGCTATTCCAACTCTGACACCACAGCATCTCCCCATATCCCTTCTTTTATTTCTCTCCAAACTCCTTAAGCAAGTTGTCTACATGTGCTGTCTCCAGTTTCTCTCCTCCAATTGTCTCCTTGACCAGTCTGGCTTCCACCCCCTTCACTCCACAGAAACCACTCTCTCAAAAGTCACAGATAATCTCCTTCTTGTCAAACCTAATGCCTTCTACTCCATCCCAATCCTCCTTGACCTCTCAGCTGCCTTTGATATACCGGCCACTCCCTTCTACTGGAAACATTATCCAACCTTGGCTTCACTGACACTGTCCTCTCTTGGTTCTCCTTTCTCTCTGACCACACATTTTCACTTCCCTCTGTGGGCTTCTCCTCTGCCTCCCAATCCCCAACTGTGAGAGTCCCTCATGTTTCAGTTCTGAGTCCCCTTCTAGTCTCCTAAGTGCTCTGCAATAAATCACTCAACCAATCATATTTATTGAGCATTTACTGTGTGCAGAACACTGTACTAAGCTCTTGGGAGACTACAATATAACACCCACTCCTTTGGAGAACTCATTTGCTCCCAAGGCTTTAACTACCATCTCTATGCAGATACAACTCTACAAATCTACAACTCCAACCCTAATTTCTCTTTTTCTCTGCAATCTTGCATTTCCTCCTGCCTTCAGGACACTTCTACTTGAATTTTGCACTGTTAATGATAATAATAATGGTATTTGTTAAGCACTTACTATTTGTCAAGCACTGTTCTAAGCGCTGGGGTAGATACAAGGCAATCAGATTGTCCCAAGTAGGGCTTACAGTCTTAATCCCTATTTTACAGATGAGGCACAGAGAAGTGACTTGCCCAAAGTCACACAGCTGACAAGTGGCGGAGCAGGTTTAGAACTCATGACCTCTGACTCCCAAGCCCGTGTTCTTTCAATTAAGCCACACTGCTCGTCATGTTACCAAACTTAACATGTCCAAAACAGAACTCCTAATCTTCCCACCAAAACCCTGTCCTTCCTCTGAGTTTCCTGTTCCTATAGAAAGCACCACCAATTCTTTCTCTCACTCTCCCATAACCTTGGCATTATCCTCAACTCATCTCTCTCCTTCAACCCATATATTCAATCTTTCATGAAATCCTGTCAGTTCAGCCTTCACAAGATCACTAAAATCTGCCCATTACTCTCCATCCAAACTGCTACTATGTTACTCCAATAATTTATCCTATTCTGCCTTGACTACTGCTTCGGTCTTCTCGCTCACCTCCCAGTCTCCTGCCTCTCCCCTCTCCAATCCATACTTCACTCTGCTGTATTGATCATTTATCAACAGAAACGTTCCATGTCTCTCTCCACAATCCTCAAGAACCTCCATCCACCTCTCATCAAACAGAAAGTCCTTACCATAGTGTTTAAAACACTCAATCAGCTTGCCCCATCCTACCTCACCTCACCAATCTCCTACTACATCCCAGCCTGCACTCATCACTCCTCTAATGCTGATTCATTCATCCATTCATTCAATCTTATTGAGTGTCTACTGTGTGCAAAGCACTGTACTAAGTACTTTGGAGAGTGCAATATAACAATAAACAGACCCATTCCCTGCACACAACGAGCTTACTCACTGTACCTCGATTTCATCTATCTCACTGCTGACCTCTCTCCCACATCCTGCCTCTAGCCTGGAATGTCCTCCCCCTTCATATCCAACAATCACTCTCCTGACTTTCAAAGCTTTATTGAAGGCACATCTCCTCAAAGAGGCCTTTCACGATTTGATCCTAATTTCCTCTTCTCCCTTCTTCATTGTCCTTGCACTATGATTTGCCCCTCCCTGAGCCCCAATGCACTTAAGCACATATCCATAATTAATTTATTTATAAAAAATCTGTCTCTCCCTCTAGACTGTAAGCTCACTGTGGACAAGGAACATGTCTAACAACTCTGTTATACTGTAGTCTCCCAAGAGCTTAGTACGGTGTTCTGCACACAGTAAATGCTCAATAAATATGACTGGTTCAGTGATTGATTGATTGCAGAGCACTGTATTAAGTGCTTGGGAGAGTACAGTACAACAAGTTGGTAGGGACATTCCCAGCCATCAAGGAGGTTACAGTCTAAAAGGATATGTATATATAGGCCTTGGGTTGAGTGGGGTGAATATCAAGTGAAATCTGAACTGTATATTTTAAGCTCTAGACTTGTGGTCAGGGAATGTGTCTACCTACTCTGTTACACTGCACTCTCCCAAGCACTTAGTACAGTACTCTGCATAAAGTGCTCACAAATAAAATTGATTGAATAATTGAAATCACTGATTTTAATTAATTTATCTTAAGTTGGTACTCCTGCTATGAATTTGCATATTTGTACAAATGCTCTTTTTCTTCATTGCAGGTCACACCTGCAATCACCCGAAATTCAAAATCCTGGGCTTTCTGGAAAGTCAACCCCACTGGGCCCTCGTCTGTTTTTTTTTCATCATTATTTACTGACAGACAATTACACTCCCTGCTTTCAAAGCCTTACTGAAGGCACATCTCCTCCATGAGGCCTTCCTTGACTAAACCCTCCTTCCCTCTTTTCTCTTCTCCCATTCCCTTCTGCGTTGTCCTGACTTGTTCCCTGTATTCATCCCCCACCCAGCTCCACAGCACTTTAAGGATATATTCAGAGTCAGGCTTAGCATCATCAGATGGTACGTATACCTCTACAGGAGGCTGGGAGGCCCAGTACCAGGGACAATCTGATTGAAATCAAGGGCTGATAAGGAAGAACTCTTCAAAAGAAGATATCTACCTCTGTGAATTGTTGCTCATCTGATGCTCATCTGATACTCATCTGTAAATCTGACTATCTGGTCAGTTCAAGCACTGTTACAGCTGTTCCTCTTAAAGCCAATGACTGTTTAATCCTCACATAGCATCCTGATGTTCCATGATAAAATGGTTATTTCCTCTGTACAAACGTTTTATGGTGGCTTTTGCACCACTGAGATATATATATATATATATATTAATGTCTGTTTAGTCGTATTTATGTCTGTCTCCCCAACTCTAGATTTCAAGCTCATTGTGGGCAAGGATTGTCTCTCCTTATTGCTGAATTTCACTTTCCCAAGGACCTAGTACCATGCTCTGCACACAGTAAGCACTCAATAAATACACTTGAATGGATGAATAGTTCACCTGTTGCAGTTAACAGGTGAGTTTAGTTTGGGTGAAGCAGACAATTTGGGGGAACATCTTTATTTGTCCCCTTCCCCATTCAGGGAGGGCAGTATGTTCCTAAATCAGACTGCTCAGTTACACAGAAGACTGTTGAACAGCAATGCTGCCTCTTCAGCGACCTCACGACCAATATTCCCAACGGACTACTCATATTGGACTCTTGGGGTTGCAGGTATGAGATCTCTCACCCAGACTTACTCTTGAATTGTTTTCATCAGTGGTGATGGCTTGCCCTGAGCCATTCTCTTTCCCTGACCCAGAACCCTGGAAGCCAACAACATGCTTTACGAGATGATTGGTTACAATATATATGCAGTCTAGTTTTAGAGAGGAAGACCACAGTCAGAGCGGGGTGTTTTAATAGGAGGAGGAATGTAGGGAAGGGAGCATGGATTACAAACCCCAGGATGCAGAGGGACAGTTTTTCACCTACACTCATGTAAGCTATTGAGCCATTCTAGAAGAATGCCCTCTGTCTAGAATGGGAAACCTCAACCCTCTTGAATTTGGAGGTTGAGTTCTTGAAAGCAGCTTCCTGAGTTGTGATATGCCTGCCTACCTGCTCCCCTGAGACCCAGACAGAAGAGAGTCCATACCATAATTTCTTTCTGCTTCAGCCCTGCCTGGGGTAAGAGAAAAGAAAGAGGGAGTTAATTGGTGGTGATTGCTAGGATGAATTCCTTTCACAACCATTTCCCAAAGCAAACCTTTTGGTGGCTACATAACCCAAGCACATGTTGCCTGATTTTTTTAAATGTATTTGTTAAGCGCTTACTATGTTCCAAGCACTGTATTAAGCACTAGGGTAGATACAAGGTAATCAGGATGGACACAGTCCCTGTCCCAAATGGGGCTCACAGTCTTAATCCTCATTTTACAGTTGAGGTAACTGAGGAACAGAAAAGTGAAATGACTTCCCTATGCTACACGGCAGTCAAGTGGAAGGCTTTTCTGAATCCCAGGTTCGTGCTCTATCCATTAGGCCATGCTGCTTCTCATTCTGTTTTCTGATTTCTGTTCATCAGATCACCAGCTTGGCCCTTGAAGTTTTGAACCACAGTAGAATGAAATATTACTTTGCAAACCTCGATTTTGGTGTTTTCAGCTGTGATCCTTCCCCATCTGCAACTCTGATTAAAGCCCAACTATTTCATTGTCTCGTTTGGGAATCCTTTGGTCCTGGAGGGAGATTCTAATCCCATATTTTCATCCAAAAATAGGTTGATCTTTAACTGTAGCCCTAATTTGGAAGAATTCAGTAAAATCACCTGAAATTCAAAATCCTGGGCTTTCTGGAAAGTCAACCCCACTGGGCCCTCATCTGTTTCTTTTCATCATTATTTACAGACAGACAATTACACTCCCTGCTTTCAAAGCCTTACTGAAGGCACATCTCCTCCACGAGGCCTTCCTTGACTAAGCCCTCCTTCCCTCTTTTCTCTTCTCCCATTCCCTTCTGCGTTGTCCTGACTTGCTCCCTGTATTGATCCCCCCACCCAGCCCCACAGCACTTTATGGATATATCTGCAATTTTCTTATTTATATCAATGTTTATCTCCCCATCTAGACTAAGCTGGCAGGGAATTGGTCCATATATTGTTATACTGTATTCCCCCAAGCACGTAGTACAGTGCTCTGCATAAAGTAAGTGCTCAATAAATTTGATTGACTGAGTCATCCATGCTCTTTCTATGTGCTCTTCGTTGGGTCTGGGGCCAAGGGCCAGAAGACCTCTGTGAACCTTTTTTTTCTAAATAGTATTTCCCAAGTGCTCACTATGTGCTAGGCACTGTATTAAGCACTATGGTAAATACAAACTAATCAGGTTGGACACAGTCCCTGTCCGAAGTGGGGCTCCCAGCTTTTATCCTCATTTTACAGATGAGGAAACAGACACATAGAAATTAGGTGTCTTGCCCAAGGTCATGTAGCAGACAAGTGGTGATTCTGGAATTAGAACCAAAGTCCTCTGACTCCCAGGGTTGGGCTTTTGCCATTAAACCACACTGCTTCTCACATTGTTTTGTACTCTCCCAAGCACTTAATATGGTGCTCTGCACAGAATAAGCATTCAATAAATACCACTGATTCTCTCAGCAACATTTAGGGTTTGCAATCAACATCAAATGAAATGATGGGATCACGAACACCGAAGTCCGAGAATGGAGACTGCCTTCTAGTGCTGAAGCTGCTTTATGGAGAGATGAAAGCAGGAATCCAGAGAACAGGAGAGCAGAAATGTTTTAAAAATGGAGTAGAACAAAACTTCAGATCAAGTTGCATCTTGGTTGAAATTGGAAATCAGTTGCCACAGACAAGCCAGTGTGTCACCCTGCAACCAAGAAAGTTAAGCCTCTTTTCTTAGGAAAAACTTCCTAAGAATCATAAGACAAAAAGACCAAAAGAGAAAAGTGTCAAATGTTACAAACAGCCAGTATGAAGTCTTTGTCTGTGTACAGTGTAGTTAGAGATGGTGCTTCCTGCACTTGTCTTTTCAGTAATGCAAGCACCCATAAGTGAATTTCCCCCTCAAATACCTTCAAACATAAAAGGACAACTCTCATATTCCCACTCTGGCTCGCTCCTTCTCTCTGTTTACTTATAGATTTATATCCTAGACCTACATAAAAATCCTCTGGGGTTTTCAGATTTACATGAGAGCAGAATATGGTACCCATTTCTTTCCTATTGGGGAGCAAATAAGCATTCAATTAGATCAAAGATCTTTGTTCTTCTTGTAGAATTGCACAGCATTAAGATGATTCTATGTATTTCTACTCTTACTACCCTCAAAGGGCTTTTTCACGCGAAAGTGAAATATCAGCACTTACTGAAGGATGTGGGAGTTGGGTGGTGGGGATAGAGAGAGTGCTCTTGACACCAAAGTTAGAAACAAAGCTGCTCTCCTCCCCCTAAACACACATGAATAAAGCCAGACTTCATTATGGATCTGACAGTATCATAGAGCCCTAATGTTTTTATTCTACTTCAATTCCACACGAAGACATTAAGGAAGAACAGATGCTTATAGAGTCACTTAAGACATTCAAAACCACCTCACTCATAAAACCAAAGTGAAGAAATGTCACAGTAAAATAGAGAAAAAAGGAGGAAAACCTTATCTACACATTTCATTTATTTCCAATTTTCTCACAACATGAAGATCATTTTTAATTTCATTCATTCAAACATCTTACTTTTCAATAACGGATTGTTTTTGGCTGTTACTGGGACTAATTGTACCTGTGAAGCAATTGCCTCCGTTAAATTAGTGACAGTAGTAGTAGCAATAGTATTTATTGAGCCTACCTTGTTGTGAACTACTATACTAAGTGCTGGGAAAAAATGTGCAAGTGAGTGTTAAATACAGTCCCTGGCCCTCAGTAGATTCACAATCTAAGAATAAGAAGCAGCATGGCATAGTAGGAACAATGTGATGTAATGGATAAAGCACGGGCCTGAGAGTCAGAAGGATCTGGGTTCTAATCCCGACTCTGCTACTTGTCTGCTGTGTAATCTTGGGCAGGTCTCTGGGCCTCAGATACCTCATCTTTAAAATGGGGACTAAGACTGTGAGCCCCATGTGGGAAAGAGACTGAGTCCAACCTGATTACCTTGTATCTACCCCAGCACTTAGAAGAGTGATTGACACATAGAAAGCGCTTAATAAACACCATCATTATCAAGTGGGAGGCGAATAGATGGAGAGATAGGCAGTTAA
Source organism: Tachyglossus aculeatus (assembly GCF_015852505.1). NCBI lineage: Eukaryota > Metazoa > Chordata > Mammalia > Monotremata > Tachyglossidae > Tachyglossus > Tachyglossus aculeatus. The sequence continues at coordinate 26,622,424 of NC_052079.1, read as the reverse complement.
GGGAAGAAGAAACACTGAAAGCAAAAACAACCTAATAGACAATGGCAAAGACAACTCCAAAAAGAGCAGCATTGAGAGATCAGATTTTAAGACTCATGGAAGGTCCAGGGTCGATCAGCAGCCTCAGGGTTCCTGTCACCTACACTGACCAGTGGCCAGTCACAAGCAAAGGTTTCACCTCATTGTAAAACTGATGAAGACCTCATGATAACAACTGTGGTATTTGTTAAGGGCTTTATATTGGTCAGGCACTGTACTAAGCCCTGGGCTGGATACAAGTAGATTGGATTGGACACAGTCCCTGCGCCACGTGGGGCTCGCAGTCTCAATCCCCATTTTACAGATGAGATAACTGAGGCACAGAGAAATGATGTGATTTGTCCAAGGCCATCAGCAGACAAGTTGCGGAGCCAGGCCTAGAAACCATGCTTAGTGGAAAGAGCATAGGCTTGGTAGTCAGAGGACATGAGTTCTAATCCCATCTCTGTCACTTGTCTGCTGTGTGACCTTGGGCAAGTCACTTAACTTTTCTATGCTTCAGTTCCCTCATTTGTAGAATGGGGATTAAGGCTGTGAGCCCCACATGGGACAATCTGATTACCTTGTAACTACCCCAGTGCTTAGAACTGTGCTTAGCAAATAGATGGCGCTCAACAAATATCATTATTATTATTCTTCTGACCCCCAGGCCCGAGCTCTATCCACTATGCCATGCTGCTTCATGATGCCACTGCTCAACTCCCTCCTGGACCTGCTTGGGAGAAGTGGCCCTGGATGGCACATTGGAGGGTGGCAGGGGGGCTCAGTGGTCTGGTGAGAACGCAGGGATTGTTGCAGGCGGGTGGAGCTGAGGAGTCAGGTGGGGTTGGTGGGAGGCTCCTCTACTACTCTGTAAATCTTATAAGCCCAGTACGATACTATAAATAATAATAATGATAGCATTTATTAAGCGCCTACTATGTGCAAAGCACTGTTCTAAGTGCTGGGGAGGTTACAACTTGATCAGATTGTCCCACGGGGGGCTCACAGTCTTAATCCCCATTTTACAGATGAGGGAACTGAGGCCCAGAGAAGTTAAGTGACTTGCCCAAAGTCACACAGCTGATAATTGGCAGAGCTGGGATTTGAACCCATGACCTCTGACTCCAAAGCCCGTGCTCTTGATGATGAGTATGGAAAAATCCTTATATGCTACTATTTCCCCTATCCTTAATCTCTTTTAATGTCTGCCTCCCGCTGTAGACTGTCAGCCCCTTGTGGGCAGGGAAAGCATCTTCCAACTCTGTTATATTGTACTTTCCCAAGAGCTTAGTACAGTGCTCCACAGTCAGTCAATCATATTTATTGAGCACTTATTGTGTGCAGAGCACTGTACTAAGCGCTTGGGAAGTACAAGTTGGCAACCTATAGATACGGTTCCTACCCAACAGTGGGCTCACAGTCTAGAAGGGGGAGACAGAGAACAAAACCAAACATATTAACAAAATAAAATAAATAGAATAGATATGTACAAGTAAAATAAATAAATAGAGTAATAAATATGTACAAACATATATACATATATATGGGTGCTGTGGGGAAGGGAAGGAGGTAAGATGAGGGGGATGGAGAGGGGGCCGAGGGGGAGAGGAAGGAGGGGGCTCAGTCTGGGAAGGCCTCTTGGAGGAGGTGAACTCTCAGTAGGGCCTTGAAGGGAGGAAGAGAGCTAGCTTGGCGGATGTGGGGAGGGAGGGCATTCCAGGCCAGGAGGATGATGTGGGCCGGGGGTCGACGGTGGGACAGGCGAGAACAAGGCACGGTGAAGAGATTAGTGGCAGAGGAGCGGAGGGTGTGGGCTGGGCTGTAGAAGGAGAGAAGGGAGTTGAGGTAGGAGGGGGGCGAGGTGATGGAGAGCCTTGAAGCCAAGGGTGAGGAGTTTCTGCCTGAAACACAGTACACACCGCACATAGTAACACAGTAAGCTCTCAAGAAATACCATTGGTTAATTGACTGATTAACGGTAATTCTATTTTTCTATTTGTAAAACAGAACATAGGTGTTTTAGTAGCATACTGCCCTTGTGGCTGGCTGTGGACAGAAAATGGGTGCTCAGTAAATGTGATTGACTAGTAGTCAGAAGACCTGGGAAACATACTGTCTGCTCCCATGAGACGCACGATAACGGTGTGTGATGAGTGCCCACTGTACCCACTTTCCAGGGTTAAGTCTTGGGGGACTCAACAGGCAGATTTTCCCACTAATTGGATCCTGCTTGGAGGAAACAATCAGAGGAGGGGTGGGAGGGACCGATCTTAAACCAATGTTTCAATTGGAAGAATCCCAACAGCAAAGGTTTCCCAGTAGCCTTTCATTTGTGGTGGGAATCATAGTTTTGCAAGCCACAAACCCATTGTGCTCCTTCTCAGAGTCCTCTGAGAGATTCAAGCTTTCTGGCAGGAGGATGCCAGTTAATCCAAAGGCCAAGTAGAGCTATTAAATTCAGGAGAGACGGGGCTTCAGCTTTCTCCCTTCTGCTCTCTTCTGGCTGTCTCTGATTTTCTCTCTCTCTGAATCTTTCTAAATGGTCAACCAAGAGTACTCTAGATAGTTGTGGCTATATAGCAATTCTGCCTGTGTACTTATGGAAGTTTATAAGTCTATGAAAGTTTGTATCAGTAGTAAAGCTTGAAGACCTAGAAAAGTATAAACTTTTGGATCTGCTCCATCTCTCCCTTTTTTCTGTTTGTAGTAAAACTAAATTGTTTTGTCTGAGATTTTTGTGGTGATGTGTTGAGAATTTACTGGGGCAATCTCACATTTTCTTCAGGTTACAGTACAATTCAGCTTTCACGAAACACCATAAGGATTATAACTGCAATCCTGTTGTGTGAACCTGAATCCATGACACTTGTTTCAAAAAGCCCAGAATATGCCATCATATTTCCTCCTTCCATATCACTTCCTAGCATACTGGCCCAAAACACAAAACATTATGGGGAAACTTTTCAGGTGATGGGTGAGGACCCCTACATTCATACCTGTCTTAGCATCTAAAGGGGTACAGGTAGGCACTTTAAATCCAACCCAATCAAATCAGGCAATCAACATATAGATTGAGTGCTTACTGAGTGCACAGCACTGTATAAAGTGCTTCGGAGAAGTCTATGGCAAGGAGGTTCTCTTCGATGCAGAGGTGGATGGGCACCCACCAGAGGTTCTTGGGGAGGTTCTTGGGGAGTGTGGACTGAATGCTTCTGTATAATATCCAGGCAGTAGAGTGAAGCATGGACTGAAGTGGGGAAAGTCAGGAGGTAGGGAGGTCAGCAAGGACGTTGATGTAGCAATCAAGGTGGGACAGGATAACTGCTTGGATGAGTGTGGTAGCAGGTTGGATAGAAAGGAGAGGGCAAATTCAAGGATACAGGCTTATGAGACAGGGAACATGGTGGTGCTGTCTATAGTGATAGGAAAGTCAGGGGAAGACAGGGTTTGGGTGCGAAGGTGAGGAGTTCTGATTTGGACACCTTAAGTTTGAGGTGTCAAGGAAGGAGGAAATACAAGACTGAAGAAGGGGCAAATGAATTCTACAAAGGAGTGGGTGTAGAACAGGGTTTAAGTGGCTTTTTATACTAAACGTCTTCCTTGGTACACTTACCTTACCTTAGTACCTCTTTCATTGCAATTTAAGGTTATTTTCTCTAAAGCAGTCCTCACTAGAGGTAAAGAAACAGCCATCCAAGTTTCTCCACACAACAACCATTCATTTAACGTGTCATCATATTGACTATTGCAATAACATTACCATTTTAATTTTTCCCCTCACAACTGATTTTCCAAAATAGTAGTCATTTTAAAAAAATATTTTTTTTCAACTGAGACTGACTGAACCCCTCTTTTCCTCTCCTCCTCCCCATCCCCCTGCCCTACCTCCTTCACCTCCCCACAGCACCTGTATATATGTTTGTACAGATTTATTAGATTTATTACTCTATTTTACTTGTACATATTTACTATTATATTTATTTTATTAATGATGTACATCTAGCTTTATTTCTATTTTTTCTGATAACTTGACACCTGCTCACATGTTTTGTTTTGTTGTCTGTCTCCCCCTTCTAGACTGTGAGTCCGTTGTTGGGTAGGGACTGTCTCTATATGTTGCCAACTTGTACTTCCCAAGCGCTTAGTACAGTGCTCTGCACACAGTAAGTGCTCAATAAATATGATTGAATGAATGAATGAATGAACTGTGGGAACTTAACCAAGGTGAGAGGAGGGGAAGGATTACCTGAGGTTGCCCCGTGTTACATTCTAATAATGTGTTTGAGAATTGGGTAGAAAATCCAATGTGGTTCGACCCATTCCATGCTGTTATGGTTTTGGATGCAGTGAGAGATTATCAGTGAGACAAGCAGCTCCTTGTGAGGAGAAATCATGTCTGCTTCCATTATATTCTCTAAATTACATAGTGCAGTGCTCTATACCCAGTTGATACCCAATAAATACTATTGATTGATTGAAATGTGTAATCTGTCATCAGAATACACTTTAAATCAATCAATCAATCAGTGGCATTTACTGAGTGCTTACTATATGCATACTGGCCTTGTGGCTGGCTGTGGACAGAAAATGGGTGCTCAGTAAATGTGATTGACTAGTAGTCAGAAGAACTGGGAAACATAGTGTCTGCTGCCATGAGACGCAAGATAACGGTGTGTGATGAGTGCCCACTGTACCCACTTTCCAGGGTTAAGTCTTGGGGGACTCAACAGGCAGATTTTCCCACTAATTGGATCCTGCATGGAGGAAACAATCAGAGGAGGGGTGGGAGGGAGACTACAGTACAATAGAGTAAGTTTAGACTACACTTGCCCACAAAGATTTTACAGTAAAGAGGAAGAGAAGGTCATTAAAATAAATTATAAGCAAGTACATAGGTGCTGTGGGCTGAGGGTTGGGTGAATATCAAGTGCTGAAAGGATACAGATCCAAATACATAGGCAATGTAGAAGGGCTAGGGAGTAGGGGGGAAGATGGTTTAATGAGGAAAGGCCTCGTGGAGGAGATGTGATTTTAATGAGGATTTCAAGGTGGGGAGAGTGGTGATCTGTCATATATGAAGGGGGAGGAGTTCCAAATCAGAGGAAAAACGTGGACAAGAGGTCACTTGGGGTAAAGGAAAGATCAGGGTACAATGAGTTAGAGAACTGAAGCAGGTAGAGTGGGTTGTGGTAAGAAATCAGTGAGGTAGGATAGGAGGAAGAGAGTTGATGGAGTGCTTTAAAAGTCGATGGTAAGGAGTTTCTGTTTGATGCAAAGATGGATGGCCACCACTGGAGGTGATTGAGAAGTGGAGAGATGTGGAATGAATGTGTTTTTTAGAAAAATAATCAAGGCAGCAGAGTGAAGTAAAGACAGAAATAAGGAGAGACAGGAGGCAGAGGGGTATGCGAGTAGGCTGATGCAGTAGTCAAGGAAGAATGTGATAAGTGTAGTAGATATGATCAGTGTGGTAACAGTTTGGATGGAGAGAAAAGGGTGCTTTTTAGCTATGTTTTGAAGGGAAAGCTACAGGATTTGGTGACAAATTCAATATGCGGATTGAATAAGAGAGATGAATCAAGGATAATGCCAAGAGTGTGGCCTTGGGAGACAGGGAGTTTGGTGGTGCTGTTCATCTGCAGAAAGTGAGGCGCTCAGACAGGACTTGGGCCCAGTGAGCTATGTAAGACAGGGAGAGCACAGGGTTTTGATAGAAATGTGAGGAGTCTTGGACACAGTAATAATGATGCTACTTGTTGTAAGCATTTACTATATGTCAAGCACTGTTCTAAGCGCTGGTGTAGATACAAGCTAATCAGGTTGGACACCGTCCATTCATTCATTCATTCAATTGTATTTATTGAGGGCTTACTGTGTGCAGAGCACTGTACTAAGCACTTGGGAAGTACAAGTCGGCAACATATACAGTCTCACATGGGGCTCAAAGCATTAATCCCCATTTTATAGATAAGGTAATTGAGGCACACAGGAGTTAAGTGACTTGTCCAAGGTCACACAGCCAAGTGTCAGAGTCAGGATTAGAACCCAGGTCCTTATTATATTCAATAAATATCATTACTACCACTATCACTACTAGTACCACTGCTACTAGAGAAGCAGCGTGGCTTAGTGGAAAGAGCACGGGCTTGGGAGTCAGAGGTCGTGGGTTCTAAGCCCGGCTCTGCCACTTGTCAGCTGCCTGACTTTGGGCAAGTGACTCTGTGCCTCACTTACATCCTCTGTAAAATGGGGATTAAGACTGTGAGCCCCACGTGGGACAACCGGATTACCTTGTCTCTACCCCAGTGCTTGGCACAGAGTAAGCACTTAACAAATACCATTATTACTATTATTATTATCTTTATCAGGCAGAAACTCCTCACCCTCGGCTTGAAGGCTCTCCATCACCTCGCCCCCTCCTACCTCACCTCGCTTCTCTCCTTCTAAAGCCCACCCCGCACCATCCGCTCTCTCTGCAAGCTAGCTCTCTTCCTCCCTTCAAGGCCCTACTGAGAGCTCACCTCCTCCAGGAGGCCTTTCCAGACTGAGCCCCTTCCTTCCTCTCCCCCTCGCCCCCCTCTCCATCTCCCCCATCTTTCCTCCTTCCCTTCCCCACAGCACCTGTATATATGTATATATGTTTGTACATATTTATTACTCTATTTATTTATTTATCTTACTTGTACATATCTATTCTATTTATTTTATTTTGTTAGTAGGTTTGGTTTTGTTCTCTGTCTCCCCCTTCTAGACTGTGAGTCCGCTGTTGGGTAGGGACTGTCTCTATGTGTTGCCGACTTGTACTTCCCAAGTGCTTAGTACAGTGCTCTGCACACAGTAAGCACTCAATAAATACGATTGATTGATTGATTTACCACTACCGCTACTACTATTGAAGGACACCGTATTGGGTAGAGCAAGCTAGCAGACAGAAATCGGGAGAAGAGTGGTTCTCTTTGAGCAAAGCTTAACAGCTCAGTATTCTCTAATTTGTTAAGCAGGTGCTTAACACATACCACAATTACTAATGATTATTATTAATTGATGATGGTATTTCTTAAGCACTTACTTTGTGCCAGGCACTGCTCTAAACGCTGAGGTGAATACAAGCAAATTGGGTTGGATACAGTCCCTGTCCCACATGGGGCTCACAGTCTCAAACCCCATTTTACAGATGAGGTCACAGGAAAGTTAAGTGACTTGCCCAAAGTCACACAGCAGACAAGTGGAGGAACCAGGATTAGAACCCATGACTCTCTGATAACTACACATTCTGCTTCCCTTGTAAGCACTCCAGTGCTTAGTAATTATAATAATGATGGCATTTCATTAATTTATTCAATCATATTTATTGAGCACTTACTGTGTGCAGAGCCCTTTACTAAGCACTTGGAAAGTGCAATTCAGCAACAAAGAGAGACAATCCCTGCCCACAACAGGCTCACAGTCTAGAACGGGGGAGACAGACATCAAAACAAATAAACAGGCATCAATAGGATCAATAAAAGTAAATAGAATTAGTTTGTTAAGCTCTTACTATGTGCCAGGCACTGTACTAAGCGCTGGAATGGATTCAAGAAATTCAGGTTAGACACAGTCCAGTCCCACTTGGGGCTCACAGTCTCAATCCTCATTTTACAAATGAGCCACAGAGAAGTGATGTGACTTGACCAAGGCCCACAGCAGACAATTGGCAGATCAGGATTAGAACTCATGACCTTCTGACTCCCCAGGCCAGTCCTCCAGTACAGTACTTGGCACTTAGTAAGCACGTAGAAACTGCCACAATTATTGTTATCATTATTAAATATGGAGTTTAAAATTTTTAAATTAATTACAATTATTCAAGAGCTTTATCAAGAGCTTCCACAGCATTGAGTAGCATTTTTTTCTAAAAATTAGGAACTTCAACTCTAATATGATCTAATCTATTTTTAGTAATCTGTGTCTTCCCATTTAGACTGCAAATGTGTTTCACATTATTTTATGCAAATGATTGGAAAAATCTGAAGTTTTTCTAAAAATAATACATGGAAATATATTATAAACACATATACGTAAATTCTACCTTGTAAATGAAGAAAAGGAAAGAAACACTTTAATAAGACTATGTTTCACTCAGGTGCAATTATATCTGGAAAAGAAATTCAGTAAAAATGACAGTTTGGGTGGGATGTTATGTATGTCTTCTTTGTGAATTCCTTATCCAATCAAAAACTGATTTCCTACATGTCAGCAAAATAAATTCCACCTGAGATATGAAAATTCATTTGTATTTTCTCTGACTATAGCATTATCACCAATATTAAAGTTCTGTAATCATAATTTAACTTGCCGACAGCTTTATGTATGACAACAAGAGGAAGATTTCAGCTCTTTGCTTACTTCCACAGCATTGAGTAGCATCTTTTTCTAAAAATTAGGAACTTTCAGCTCTAATATGAGCTAATCTATTTTTATTAATCTGTGTCTTCCCCTTCATACTTCAAATTCCTTCTTTTAAAAAATAGTATTTGTTAAGTGCTTACTATGTGTCAAGTGCTGTTCTAAATGCTGGGGTAGAATGAAGATAATCAGGTTGAACACAGTCCCTTTTCCACATGGAGCTCACAGTTCCAGTGCTTAAAACAGTGCTTGCAACATAGTAAGCACTTAACAAATACCATCATTATCTCAATCCCTATTTTACAGATGAGGTAACTGAGGCACAGAGAAGAGAAGTGAGTTGCACAAAGTCACATAGCAGACAAGTCGCAGAGCCAGGATTTGAACCCATGACCTCTGACTCCCAAGCCGATGCTCTTTCGACCAGACCACGCCCCTTCTTTGTGGGCAGAGAAGGTGTCTACCAACTCTGCTGTACTGTTATATTGCACTTAATACAGTCCTCTGTACAGAGTAGGCCCTCAACGAACACCACAGATTAACTGATTGATAATCATCTTTCTTCCCAGTATCAACCTTGACTGAACAGTTAGTCAAATGCATTCTCAAATTTGATCCCAACACAAAATTCAAATTATATAATTCTGCCACAACACTGTTATTAAATTCACAGTGTCTATAATCTAAGCATGGGTCCTTTGGCCTATTTCATGCACGCTGTGAGAAGCAGCATGGCTCAGTGGAAAGAGCATGAGCTTGGGAGTCAGAGGTCATGGGTTCAAATCCCGGCTCTGTCAATTGTCAGCTGTGTGACTTTGGGTAACTCACTTCTCTTCTCTGTGCCTCAGTTACCTCATCTATAAAATGGGGATTAAGACTGTGAGCCCTCTGTGAGACAACCTGATCACCTTGTAACCTCTCCAGTGCTTAGAACAGTGCTTTGCACATAGTAAGCACTTAATAAATGCCATCATTATTATTATTATTATTATTATTATTATTATTAATGGGAGTCAGAGGTCTTGGGTTCTAATACCAGCTCCGCCACGTATCAGCTGTGTGACTTGGGCAAGTCACTTAACTTCTCGGTGCCTCAGTTACCTCATCTGTAAAATGGGGATTAAAAGTGTAAGCCCCACATGGGATAACCTGATAACCTTATATCTACCCCAGCACTTAGAACAGTGCCTGGCACATAGTAAGCACATGACAAATACCATTATTATTATGCAGGACAATATCCTTCTAAATACCATTATTATTATGCAGGACAATATCCTTCCTAACAGCGGGTTGTGAGGGATATTCATACTACCACCATGATATAGGGTAGCAAGTGCTGGACTGATCATTATTGAATACAATGTACACTTTCACTGTTACATCTCAGCAGGGGCTGTTAAATCAATCAATCAGTCATATTTATGAGTGCTTACTAAGTAGAGAGCACTGTATTAAGCAAGTGCTTGGAAGAGTGCAAAAGTAGAGAGTTGGTAGACACATTCCCTGCCCAAAACGAACTTATTCTAGAGGACTCCCGGGAAATTATGGTAGGGTATCCTGTCAGAAACAACAGATCAGCCTCAGTAAATCAATCTATGGCATTAATTTCAATCAATCATATTTATTGAGTACTTACTCTGTGCAGGGCACTGATTTATGGAGCAGAGTACTAATAATGATGGCATTTGTTAAGCGCTTACTACGTGCTAAGCACTTATAGTATTAATTGTTTGGGAGTTCAGGATGGAGAACCTGTGCAGAGGAGTTGGAGTGTTTATGGCTTGCACAGGGTAGCATTCACACTCCCTCATCCCTGTCAGACATGTTTCTTGTAGGACAGAGAGGGCAAAAATAATAATATAATAATAATAACAATAATGGTATTTGTTAAGTGCTTACTGCATGCAAAGCACTGTTCTAAGCACTGGGGGGATACAAGGCGATCAGGTTGTCCCATGTGGGGCTCACAATCTTAACCCCCATTTTACAGATGAGGTAACTGAAACACAGAGAAGTTAAGTGACTTGCCCAAAGTCACACAACTGACAATTGACGGAGCCGGGATTATAAGTAGGTAGACAGAGGTGCAGCTCATTGAAATGTACATGTGCGCTCTCTGCCAGCTACAGGCACATTTAGTTCTAGAACCTGATTCTAAAAGAGAGAACAATAACACACCAGTGACATTCACACACCTCTCGTGAGTTAGAATAATGCCTAGGAAGACAAGTTAATCACTTAAAGGCGGCACGTTAAAAACCGGCTTTGAGCTCAACATTGAACAGTCACTGCAAACTAACATCACATACATCTCTTCATTTGCACAGTGTCACAGCTTTATTTTACATTGGTGGTTTTTTCTTCAACACTAGCTCTAGACATGAGGGTGGTTGCAGGAGCGGGGGTGCTGGGGGATGGACATGCGAGAGTCATGGAGAAATAAGGGAGCAACTCATTCTCTCCCATAGCTTCAGGGGCCTTCTTCAATGTGAATGATTCCCAAATCTATCTCTCCAGCCCTGATGCCTCTCCTTATCTACAGTCTCATTTTCTCCTGCCTTCCGGGCATCTCTACTTGGATGTCCCACTGACATATGAAACTTAACATGTCCAAATCATGTCCCTCCCCCTTCATCTCCCCCTCCCTCTCCATCCCCCATCTTACCTCCTTCCCTTCCCCACAGCACCTGTATATATGTATATATGTTTGTACATATTTATTACTCTATTTATTTATTTATTTTACTTGTACATATCTATTCTATTTATTTTATTTCGTTAGTATGTTTGGTTTTGTTCTCTGTCTCCCCCTTTTAGACTGCGAGCCCACTATTGGGTAGGGACTGTCTCTATATGTTGCCAACTTGTACTTCCCAAGCGCTTAGTACAGTGATCTGCACACAGTAAGCGCTCAATAAATACAATTGATGATGATCTCCAACAGATCACCACTCTCCACCAAAGCTTTATTACAACTGCATCTCCTTCAAGAGGTCTTCCCTGCCTGAGCCCTCATTTCCACTACTCCCTTTCCCGCTTGTGTTCCCCTGGATTTTACCCTTTTAAACACTTGATAGTCTCCCACTATCAGCCCCACAAAACATATGAACATACACATAATTACTTTTAATGTCTGTCTCCCCCTCTAGACTGTAAACTCCTTATAGGCAGGAATCATGTCTACCAATTGTGTTGTATTGTGCTCTTCCAAGTGCTTAGAACACTGCTCTAAGTATAGCAAGCACTCAAATGAAATTGAGTAGAAGTCACATGAATCAAATGCTATAAACACAAGGGTGGCTAGGGGTGATTATTTGGATGACCTGATCAGGGAGGTGAGTATTAGCAGAGGAATGCCTCCAGAGGAAAGGAGGGAGGAACACAGGCTGGAAGATTGACAGAGAAGGGAGTCCCATGCTGGGAAAAGAGCTTATGCAATGGATCAGAGATCAAAGTACAGCTTGAAAGCTGGCCTGAGTGGAGTGAAGAAACTAAGCTGGAGTGCAACAGGAGAAGAAAGCAGAAAAATAAGGAGACAGTTTGCAGAGAGCAGTAGGCTCAACGATCAGGAGTTTCTGTTTGATGCTTAAAGAAATGGAGCTATTTGGATTTTTTGAGGGTAGGGAGTAATGAGATAAAAACTGGCAGTATTTAGAAGCAGTCTGAATGCGTGAAGCGAAAGGCAGAGAGAAGTCACAGAAGATACCAAGCTGGTGAACAGAGAAAGGAAGAATTCATTCATTCAATCATATTTATTGAGTGCTTACTGTGTGCAGAGCACTGTACTAAGCGCTTGGAAAGTACAATCCAGCAACAGAGACAATCCCTACCCAACAATGGGCTGACAGGATGACAGTGTGTATAAGAAGGAGTTTAGTGATATATATGATTTTGGGGTATGTTTGGAAGATACCATGATATGCACTTCAAAAACTTAAAAATAGTGTATTTTCTCATTGTTCTTTTGGCTTTTAGCATAATTCCAAATCAAAATGAATGGAATTGTATTATTACATGGAGCACTAAAAATGTTTTCATTACTTCCCCTCAGAGCACCTATCCCTCAGAAAACTGAAATACTCACACAAGGTAGAACCTAGATTACTGTTTCAGCCTCCTACACTAAAGCACATCTAAGTAAAATGAAGAAGTTGCAAGTGAGAAAATGTTGCAAGATATGATTTTCACTTGAGGAAAGTCTTCTGGAGATCAAATTGCTTGAGACTGTTTTTTTGACTTTCCTTAAAAAAAATCAACCTAATGTTAAAATCCAAAAGGCACAAGCATACTATACTATAGTTAATTGCTTCCTTTTCTGGCCTATGATTTTTTATTTTGGTTTTTAGGAGCCACACAAAATTGCGGTCATTGAAAAGGAAGTAAAAGTATAATCTTCTACTTGCCATCAGTATTATTCTGTCATAGTTATTTCTGTTGAGAAGAAAATTCTCAGCAGGAAGTAGAATTCAGTAAGAGTCATTACACTGGCACACCATATTTTCGAAAGTAAATTATTCACTGTTAAATGTAACCCAGGAGCTAAGTCACTATGCTATGTGTAAAAAGCAGACAAATATAATCATGTCTTAGGAGGAGGAAACCTGTCACAGTCATTTTCTGCTGTGTCACCAGCTTTTCTGATCCTACTAAGTTCTTTCTATAGTGTCAACGTTAAAGGGTAATAGGGTTCAGAGTTAATATTCTAACTCCGGTATCTTGGGCATTGAAAGTCCCCTAAAATCTCTTTTCCTGTGGTCTCTCATGGGTGAATATGGAAATTGTGGCTATTCTTTGGCTTTCTCTCCTCAGTATCCACCTCTAAATCTTGCCTTGTGCTCTCCTCTCGCCGTTCAACTATCCTCTTCCAAAACACAGAGTCAAACTCCATTCAAAATACCAGTTTTTTGAAAATGTTGATTGATCTAATCTGCTTTACAAACAACCTCAGTTGGGGTAACTGTTTCTTTAAAAGGAGAACACATTTGAAGGAGAGCTACCTAGTCCAAAAAGTATGGTGGCCCTAGGTCATCTGTGGAGCAGAAGGCTTAAACCAGGAAAGTGAAACCACCCTGACTTGCTCCCTTTGCTCTCCCCCACCTCCTAGCCCCACAGTATTTATGTATGTATCTGTAATTTTATTTATTTGTATCGATGTCTGTCTCATCATCCCTCCTCCCTAGACTGTGAGCTCACTGCGGGCAGGGTTTGTCACTCTTTATTGTTGTACTGTACTTTCTGAGCACTTGGAACCTGGCTCTGCATACAGTAAGCACTTAAAAAAATACAACTGAATGATTGAATGAATGAGAGTCTTGTGCACGAGCTTCAGAGTGCATTTGGCAGAAATGCAGATACCAGACTTGACCTCAGCCACCTCAAGCTTTTCTTCATCTATTTTAAAGTCTGCCCCTTATTCCATCCAGCAACAATACTCCTCCATCCTTAGTGATTCCCATGCCCATTGCCCATGCCAGCTGTTTCAGACATTTAAATTCTTCCTTAAATCCCCTGTCTTCCTGCCCTTTTCATCTCATTTCTTGCCACGAAGACCTTGCCACAAATGTCATCAATAACATTGAAACCACTGGGCATGATCTCACTGAAATCTCCCCTGTTCCTCTCCAGTCCTTTCCTTCTCTGGCCTCCTCTTCAACTCTCTCATCTATCCAGGCAGTATCTCAAGAGAAAATCTCCCACCTCCTCTCCAATTTTACCTCCTCCACCTGTGCCTCTGACTCCATCTGTTCTTGTCTTATCAAAACATGTGACCCCTCTTTTCTTCCCTCCATGGCGGCCATCTTCAACCTCTAAATTTCTCATAATAATAATAATGATAATAATAATAATAATAATGGCATTTTTAAGCACTTACTATGTGTAAAGCACTGTTCTAAGCGCTGGGGAGGTTGCAAGGTAATCAGATTGTCCCACGGGGGGCTCACAGTCAATCCCCACTTTACAGATGAGGTAACAGAGACAGAGAAGTTGAGTGACTTGCCCAAAGTCACACAGCTGACAATTGGTGGAGCCAGGATTTGAACCCATGACCACTGACTCCAAAGCCCGTGCTCTTTCCACTGAACCACGTTGCTTCTCTAGGCTGCTGCTCCTTCTCCACTGCTTTCAAAGATTCTCTTTTATTGCCTATCCTAAAAAACCTTCCCTCAACCCCACGGCACTATCCCATTTTCACCACATTTCCCTTCTTTCAATCCTCTCCAAACTCCTTGAGCTAGTTGTCTACACTCTATTCTCCATCTATACACACTCCCTTGGAGAACTCATTCACTACCATAGCTTCAACTACCATCTTTATGTGGATGATTCACAAATCTACCTCTTGTCCTCTCTCCTCTGCAGTGTTCAGATGTCTGCCTTAAGGACATCTCTACTTGGATTTCCCACCAACAGCTCAACATGTCCAAAATAGAACTCCTTTTCTTCCTACCCATTCCCTGTTCTCCCCCTGTCTTCCAAATCACTGTAGACAAGTCCACTTTCCTCCCCATATCACAAGCCGGTAACTGTAGTATGATCCTCTCTCATGCAACCCACATATTCAATCTGTCACCTAATCCTGTGGGTTTTGCATTCACACCACTAAAATTCACCCTTCCCACTTCATCCAAAGCTACTACACTGATCCAAGCATTGATCATATTCCACCTTTTCATTCATTCATTCAATCATATTTATTGAATGCTTACTGTGTGCAGAGCACTGTACTAAGCGCTTGGGAAGTACAAGTTGGCAACATATAGAGATGGTCCCTACCCAGAAGTGGGCTCACAGTCTAGAAGGAGGAGACAGAGAACAAAACATATTAACAAAATAAAATAAATAGAATAAATATGTACAAATAAAATAGAGTAATAAATATGTACAAACATATATACATATATACAGGTGCTGTTGGGGGGATAGGGAGTGGGAGGAGGAAGAAAAGAAGGAGGGCGCTCAGTCTGGGAAGGCCTCCTGGAGGAGGTGAGCTCTCAGTAGGGCTTTGATGCACCTTGATTAGTGCATCAGCCTCCTACCTCTTCCCACTCCACTTCACACTTAACTTTGCCACCTGGATCATCTGAAAGCCAGGTAATACGTGCAGACTAGAAAAGGACATAAAACCAACCAAAAAAAAAGAAATAAAATTATACACACACAGTCTGATTTCCTTGTAAATTTTAACTGATCTGAAAACTTGATGCTAGAAAAGTTAAGAAAATTATCCTCACTGCACTCCAAATAAAAGATGAATCAATAGTATCTACTGAATACCTATGTTGAAAGCACTGTACTAAACAATTCAGAAAATGCAGTATTTAGTAGGCGCAATCCTTGCCCCCAGGGAACTTACAATTTATCATTGTAGACGTGTCTTTGAATAAGGTAGCTAAGTACAGTGAAGAGATTGATGCCTCTGCATGGCAAAACCAAACAGTAAGAGTAATATGTCAATTGAGCACTTACTGTGGGCAGAACATTGTACTAAGTGCTTGAGAGGGTACAATACAATAGAGTTGGTAGACAAAATCTCTGCCCACAAGGCATTACAGACTCAAGGGTAGAAATGAGGCAGGATCTCCTGGACTGTGGTAATGGTGGACAAAAAGTAAGAAAAGAAACGGATTCTTGGGAGTTTAGGGAATTTGGGATTTAAGACCTTTGGGGAAAGAGAGGAAGGAGTGAAGAAGAGCAGGGTAAACTTCAGCATCTCAATCATCAGAAGGAGAAATATCACTGGGAAAGAAAATCGACAGTCTTGGGCGTCAGAGGACTGGGTTCTAAACCTCTGATGCTTGTCTGCCATGTGACCCTAGGCAAGTCACTTAACTTCTCTTATGCCTCAGCTACCTCATTTGTTAAAAGGTATTAAGACTATGAGCCCCATAGTGGGACAGGGACTGTGTCCAACTTGATTATCTTGAATTTACCCCAGGACATATTAGAGTGCCTGGCACAGAATAAGCACTTAACAAATACCATAAAAAAACCCTTGACAGACCTTTTTAGTCAGTTCCTAACGCACTTAATTCACAAACACAAGATTCATTCAATCGTATTTATTGAGCGCTTACTGTGTGCAAAGCACTGTACTAAATGCTTAAGTTTCTTTACCCTGAAGTTGTCTCTCCCTATAATCTTATGGGAGGTTCCCAAAGCTTCATACTTGTCACATGAACAGAAAACTCCTTCATAAGTGGGCAGACTAGGGCTGGGAGGAAAATCTCTATCTCTTCAATTAACTGAACTGGGGTTCTAGCCAGGGCTCTAGGATAAAGATCCATAAACCAATCAATCAGTCAGTAGTATTTAATGAGCACTTACTGTGTGCAAATATGTTTTAAAGGCTTACCAATAGAGTTGGTAAATGCCATCCCTCCCTCAAGGAACTTAGACTACTGTGGGGGGAGAGACAAATATTAGAATAAATTACAGCTAGGGAATGAAACAGGACCAACGCTATACATGCCTAAGATGCTTTGTCATAGCATCAGAAAAGACAGGTTGCTGAATTGGAAGATATTTTATGAACTGTAATTGTTTCTATGCTGCATAAGAGTTGATGCCCATGCCTAATGCTGGGAATGGAATGACTTTACACAGTGGACACATTGGCAAAGATTGAAAGAAAAAAGAGTGGTGGGCCATTGTTTGAATAGTACTAGAAATTGCAAAAAATAGAAAGAAAAACAATTAGGTCTAAATAATTCAAATAGCTATTAGAAGAATCACATTGTACAATCATAATACTGCATTGAAAAGTACTGTACAGTCACAATACTGTATTCCCTCCAAACCTAGCACTAAACCTAGTACCTCCAAATGTGCCTGTGTACCTTTTAAGCATATCCTAATATTAAAGCACTCACTCACCTAAATATCCACTTCCCTTCTTTCTTTCTGTAAACTAGTAATAATATTAGAATGACAAATGTTTTCAGTGTGCAGAGCACTGTACTAAGCATGGGGAAAGACTGCTTTATTGTTTTTCTCCCCCACTAGATTTTAATGTAAGCACCTTGAGGGCGGGGATCATGTCTACTAATTCTATTGTATTCACCAAAGCAGTTCTCTGCACACAGTAGTCACTCAATAAATACTGCCTGAACAATCGATTTATTGATTTTTTTAATGGTGTTTGTTAAGCGCTTACTATGGACCAGGCACTGGGGTAGACACAAGATAATCAGGTTGGATGCAGTTTATGTCCCACATGGGGCTCATAGTCTTAATCCCCATTTTACAGATGAGGTAACTGAGGCACAGAGAAGCTAAATGCCTTTCTCAAGGTCATGCAGGCAAGTGCGTGGCTCAGAGGAAAGAGTCAGAGGTCATGGGTTCAAATCCCAGCTCTTGCCACTTGTCAGCTGTGTGACTTTGGGGAAGTCACTTAATTTCTCTGTGCCTCAGTTATCTCATCTGTAAAATGGGGATTAAGACTATGAGCCCCACGTGGGACAACCTGATCACATTATAACCTCCCTAGCGCTTAGAACAGTGCTTTGCACATCGTAATCGCTTAACAAATGCTATCATTATTATTAAGTGGCAGAGCCGAAAGTAGATCCCAGGTCCTCTGAATCCCAGGCCTATGCTCTATCCACCAGGCAATGCTGCTTCCTTGCTGCTTAGAATGATTGATGTGGGAAAGTTTGCTGGTGGCCAGTAGTGGAAAAGTGTCCATTCTAGATAGATACCATGATTCTTCCTTGCCTTCCTCCCACCCCAAGTGAATCACTTCCTCTAATGGGTCTGTGAGGAGAAAGAAGCCGATTGTGGCACTGAGGAGCTATTCTAATGATTCAATCAACAGAGAAATATTTCAGGACCTATTCTACAAAGTAGTTAAGTGCCTGATGAGAGCTTCTCACTCTTCTTGAATTTGCTTTGAGTGCTATAATAGCCGCTGAGCAATAGGCTCTAGAGTTTACATCCTGAAGGAACCAAAATTACGAATGGCTCGTATACGTGAATGGACAATGGAACACATAAAAGGAAATAAGAGTCACCAAAATATTACCAATTAATTACGGCACAAATGAGGAAGAAAAGGGAGAGACTGGCAATGCTTACTGGAAAGGAAGGGAATTCTGAGGGGCTGCAATAAAACAATGAAACAAAATGATGCAAAAGTAAAGGGGAGAAAGCGTAGCACCAAGGAAGTGAAACATTCAAATAAAAATAATAATAATAATAATAATAATGGTATTTGTTTAAGTGCTTATTACGTGCCAAGTACTGTTCTAAGCACTGGGACCACAGGATTTCTAAATGTCCATTGTACCATACATTTTGGCAGCAGAGTGACCTAGTGGAAAGACTCTAGATCTGGAAATCAGAAGACTTGGCTCTTCCTTTCTGGACTGTAAGCTTATTTTAGGCAGGGAAATTGTTTGCCCACTCTGTTATATTGTGCTCTCTGAGGCACTTAGTACAGTGCTCTGCAAAAAATAAGAGCTCAATAAATACGATTGATTGATTGTGTTCCTGACACTGCCATTTGCCTGCTAGGTGACCATAGACAAGTCTCTAAAATGATCTTGCCTCAGTTTCTTCATCTGTAAAATGGGAATTAAATACTTTTTCATTCCCCTCTTAGACTGTGAGCCTCATGAGGGATAGGGACTGTGCCTGATCTAATTGTATCTGTCCCAGCACACTACTATGTGCTTGGGACATAGTAATGGTAATGGCTCAGTTCTGGGTGCCCTTCTATTCTTTCTCTACCTTGGAAAACTCATTTCCTCCCATTGCTTCAACTCTCACCTCTATGTGGATGATTCCCAAATCTTCATCTCCAGCCCTCATCTCTCTCCTTCTCTGGAGTCACGTATTTCCTCTTGCTTTCAAGACATCTCTATTTGGATGTCCTGCCGACACCTCAAACTTAACATGCCCAAAACAGAACTCCTTATCTTCCAACCCAAACCCCGTCCACCCCCGATTTTCCCATTGCTGTGGACAGCACCACCATCCCTCCTGTCTCACAAGTCTTGGAGTTATCCTTGACTCATCTCTCTCAATCAGCCCACTTATTCAATCTGTCACTAAATCCTGCCAGTTCAACCTTCACAAAATCTACCCTTTCCTCTCCATCCAAACTGTTACCACATTAATCCAGCACTTTTTCTATCCCGCCTTGATTACCGTATCAGCCTCCTTACTGACCTTCCTGCCTCCTGTCTCTCCCAACTCCAGTCCATACTTCCCTCTGCTGCCTGGATCATTTTTCTACAAAAATGTTCAGTCCATGTTTCCCACTCCTCAAGAACCTCCAGTGGCTGCCCATCGTCCTCCGCATCAAACAGAAACTCCTTAACATCAGCTTGAAACCACTCAATCATCTTATCCCCTTCTATCTTACCTCACTGCTCTCCTAATACAACCCAGCCCACATACTTGACTCCTCTAATGCCAGCCTAGTCACTGTATCTCAATCTCATCTATCTCTCCTCTGACTTCTCACCCATGTCCTGCCTCTGGCTTGGAATGCCCTTCTACTTCATATCCGGCAGACAATTACTCTCCCACTTTCAAAGCCTCATTGAAGGCACATGTTTTCATGCTTGGAGACTCCAAGTGGCCTTCCCTAACTAAGCCCTCATTTCCTCTCCTTTCATTCCCTTCTGCATCACCCTTGCACTTGGATTTTCTCCCTGTATTTACCCTTCCCACAGCCTCACAGCAGTTACATATATATATCCGTATTGTATTCATTTATATTAATGTCTGACTCCCCCTCAGGTCTGTATGCTCACTGTGGGCCGGGAACTGGTCTACCAACTCTCTTATATCGTTACACGGTACTCGCCCAAGCACTTATTACAGTGCTCTGCTCACAGTAAGTGCTCTACAAATTAGATTGATAAATGCTTAACAAATAGCATAATTACTATTATCTTTACAGTTTCAGGGCAATGACAAAAATTCTGAGGCAAAACTAGGATAGACTGTAAGCTTAATGAGGGCAAGGAAATGTATCTGTTTATTGTTGCATACTCTCCAAGACACTTAGTACATGCTCTGCACACAGTAAGCGATCAATATACACAACTGGCTGATGATTGATTAATAAGCCAGTTTTAACATGAAAGGAGGACTAACCAATTGTTCTCAAATGATAATCAATCATTGATATTTATTGAGAGCTTACTGAGTTCAGAGCACTGCACTAAGCTCTTGGGAAACTACAATAGAACAGCGTTGGTAGACACTTCCCTGCACAAAGTAACCTTACAGTCTAGGCCGCTAATAATGCACTGTTAAAAAAACGTTCATGGTTACAACTTTGTTGATAAGACAGTGAGAGCTCTAGGAGGAAAAGAACTAAGTTTCTCCCACTTACAAAACTCTTTATGAGGAAGTCAAAGTTTACTGGGGAAATATTTAGAGCACATATAATAATAATGGCATTTGTTAAGTGCTTACTATGTGCCAGTCACTGTTCTAAGCACTGGAGTAGTTACAAGGTTATCAGGTTGTCGTTATCAGGTTGTCCCATGTGGGGCTCACAGTCTAATCCCCATTTTACAGATGAGGTAACTGTCAAATTACAGTTTTACAGAGAAGTTAAGTGACTTGTCCAAAGTCATCCAGCTGACAAGTGATGGAGCCAGGATTAAAACCCACAACCTCTGATTCCCAAACCCGTTCTCCTTCCACTAAGCCACGCTGCTTCTCCATGCAGCAGAGAAAATGTTAGAAGAAATAAGGATCATGGAAAATGAGCTTTCAAAATCGAGTGAAAATATGAAAACATTCAATCCATTCAAGACACAGAAGACACCCGATGAATATGCATAACCAAAGGAAATTCAGAGGTATAAACAGGAGCATCTTCCATCAGCAATACTGCGATGGGGGACGGGAGAAGAGAATTCCTAAAAGTAAGCTACTTTAATTAGCACAAGAGAAGCAGCATGACCTAGTGAAAAGAGCATGGGACTCAGGGATTCCGACACTTGTCTTTTGTATGTCCTTGGACCTCTGTGTCTCAGTTACCTCATCTGTAAACAGAGATTAAATCCTACTACCTCCTACTTAGTCTGTGAGCTCCTTGAGGAACAGGAACTACGGTCCAACCTAATTAACTTGGACCTGCTCGAGCGCTTAGAAGAGCGCTTGACACACAGTAAGCACTTAATAATTATTATTATATTATTATTGTTATTCTAACCATCACAGCATAAAAGCTAAAATGGCATCAAAAATTAACTTTGCTTAGTCAAATATTACAGAGCAAGACTTCACAGAAGCAAATAGAAAGAAAAAGAATCTCACTTGGAGACCCCTGTGTTAGTCTTAATTCTCTACGTTGCCTGGCAATAGCTGAGGTACTTAGTAACCCCCAGATGCTGTCGTTCCTAAGACTGCAGCATGTTGTAAAGTTATTAATTCATTCATTCAATCGTATTTCATTAGTAAAATTAACTCCATCAGGTCTGAGCTCCCCAAAGTCACTCCTTCCCCTTCTCCACCCCCCCGGCTCTCAACCCTTTCCGCTACTCTCCCATCCTTCCCAGCAGTTACCTCAGATGAGATGTCCTCTCTCCTCTCAAGTGCTACTCCGGCCACCTGTGCTTCTGACCCCATTCCCTCTCATCTTATGAAATCTCTCGCTCTGTCCCTCCTCCCCTCCTTAACTTCCATCTTCAACCGCTCACTCTCCACTGGTTCCTTCCCCTCAGCCTTCAAACATGCCCACGTCTCCCCCATCCTAAAAACACCCTCTCTTGACCCCACCTCACCTTCTAGCTATTGCCCTATCTCCCTCCTACCATTCCTTTCCAAACTCCTTGAACGAGTCATCTACATGCCCTGCCTCGAATTCCTCAACGCCAACTCTCTCCTCGACCCCCTCCAATCTGGCTTCCGTCCCCTACATTCCACCGAAACATGCTGCAGTTCTAGGAACAACAGCATATGGAGGTTACTAAGAACCTCAGCTGGTACTGGGGTTGAGGAAAGAGTTGTCATAGGTAGAATGTCTGCACTCTTCAAACAATCCATTGAGTGCTTAGTGTACTTGAGCACTTGGGAAATTGCCATATGTGATATTGTTCAGACCACAGGGCAGGGATACTAATAATAATAATGATGGCATTTATTAAGTGCTTACTATGTGCCAAGCACTGTTCTAAGCACTGGTGGGGGGGGAAATGCAAGGTGATCAGGTTGTCCCGTGTGGGGCTCACAGTCTTCATCCCCATTTTACAGATGAGGTAACTGAGGCACAGAGAAGTTAAGTGACTTGCCCAAAGTTACACAGCTGACACTTGGCGGAGCTGGGATTTGAACCCATGACCTCTGACTCCCAAGCCTGTGCTCTTTCCACTGAGTCATGCTGCTTCTCAAGCTCACTCAACCCCTGTGGCCATACCTCAGTGTCCTCTGGCCTGTAGATAGTTTAGGAGGTAACAAGCTTTTCCAGTGTGGTGTTTAGGGACATCAATCCCACTTTATTTTATGGTATTTTTGTGAAATTGCCAAAATTTGTTTGTTAAAAATAAGGCACTGCCTGACTTGTAATTTTGAGCGCTTTGACATTGTAAAGATTGGAAAATATTATGTATTTTCAGTAGATTGATCTTGAGGAATAAGGGAACATTCTTCAGAAAGCCTGGTCTGTCTTGGTATGGCACCCTCTGCTCCTCAGCCGCTAACCTCCTCACTGTGCCTCGTTCTTGCCTGTCCCGCCGTCGACCCGTGGCCCAAGTCCTCCCCCTGGCCTGGAATGCCCTCCCTCCTCACAGCTGTGAAACTCACTTTCTTCCTCCCTTCAAGGCCCTGCTGAGAGCTCACCTCCTCCAGGAGGCCTTCCCAACCTGAGCCCCCTTTTTCCTCTCCCCCTCCCCATCCCCCCCGCCCTACCTCCTTCCCCACCCCACAGCACCTGTATATATGTTTGTACAGATTTTTTTACTCCATTTATTCTACCTGTACATATTTACTGTTCTATTTTGTCAGTGATGTGCATTTAGCTTTACTTCTATTTATTCTGATGACACCTGACCACGTGCTTTCTTTTGTTGTCTGTCTCCCCCTTCTAGACTGTGAGCCCGTTCTTGGGTAGGGACCATCTCTATATGTTGCTAACTTGTACTTCCCAAGCACTTAGTACAGTGCTCTGCACACAGTAAGCGCTCAATAAATACGACTGAATGAATGAATGAGTGAATGAATGAATAGAGATGCCAGTTTTTCCACTTTAAGCGTAGAGGCGTTCTTAGGGAGCAGATTACATCCCCTTTACTTCCCCAAGTACCTAAGAGAGTTCTCTGCACACTGTTGGCTTTTGGTGAGAGAAGGAAATACCCTCTGCCATTATCAGTAAGGGGCAGCAGCCAGGATGGGCTTGCAGAGCCAAAGCTTCTGCCTCCAAGCAGGGAAAGGGTGCGGAGCTAAAGGTCCCCTCAGCAGCTTCAGACGGCTTGCACGCTAAGACAGCATGGCCAACACTAATCCCCAGCCCAGTCTTGCAGCTCAGTGAAGACGAGTCAAATCTGACAGTCCCAGGCCTGGGCCAGTGGCTGCGTCTTGCTGATGGGGATTTACCTTACTTCCAAGAGAGGGGTTAGCTAGTTATGGCTACTCATCCTACCCCAAAATCTGATCATCTGCCCCCATTGCTGCCCTGTCCCAGTGGAGTTGGCACCTATCCTAGCACCATGCCTGAAATGATGGGACAATAATAATAATAATAATAATAATAACAGAATTTGTTAAGCACTTACTATGTGCCAGGCACTGTTCTAAGCACTGGATCCCAATATTATGCAGTAGACCAGGCCCATAGACTGCTTTTGAGAAGAAAATCCACTTATGTTCATTCTCTGCTGACATACTGCACTGTGTGAGCTTGGAAAGAATGAAGCAGCATGGCCTAGTGGAAAGAGCTAAAACCTGAGAGTCAGAGGACCTGGGTTCTAATCCTGGCTCTAATTCTTACAACTTGGGCATGAGAGTACAGGAATAGCATTAGTTTTGACTACTCACAGTTTGGGCTACCCAGTCCAACCTGAAGTTCAAAGCTTGCACCAATAATAGCAATAGCGATATGTATTTAGCAGTTGCTTTGTACCAAGCACTGTACTGAACGCTCTAGGGTACATACACCATAAGTAGGTCGAGTGCCTGTCTAAGGGGGAAGGAGAACAGGTATTGAATCCCCTTTTTGCAGATGAGATAACCTAGGCACAGAGAAGTTACATGACTTGCCTATGGTCACACAGCAGATAAGTGACAGAGCAGGTTTAGAATACAGGACCTGTGACTTTCAGGTGGTCCATGCTCATTCTCCGAGGCCACGCTGCTTCTCCAGGAACAACAAAGTCCCGGCATACATGAGGTAGCTACTGCTGGCTAAGCAGGTGGATAGGACAGTTGATTGGGATTCTTCAGTTGACCTGAAAAACTCTTCAGAGACTTTTAGAACCACAGATGAGAAATTTAGGAAACAAAATCCTGGCTAACATGGACCTGTGGGTTTTTCAGCAGTCCCATTCATCCATCCTGAAAACTTTTCCTCTCATGAGAATCGTAATTCCAAACATGTTGTTGTTCTGTTGAAACAGCTGGGCAGCAGTGTTTCAGAATTGTGCAGTATGTAGCCACATCAGGAATCACTGGCAGAGACAATAGGCCTCTGAAAGGACCATGTGGTTTTCTCAGGAACAAAAGGGATGGAGAGGTGGGATAGGAGGAGGAAGAGCACAAGCCTGTGGTCCGTCTAAATCTACAGAATTAGCAACTTTTTTCCTCTCAGTTTTATCCTGGGATCTGCTGATTACGTGGAAACAAAGAAATTGTTTCTTACTGTATTAAATCTTATTCAGACTTATTCAGATAATCAAAATGAGGTGGGGGGAAGCTGAAAAGATATCACAAAGGTCAGACAAAGAGAACAAAATCTATGAGCAAAAAGCAATGAGTTCAGGCTAAAGAAACCTAAGATTAATGCAGATACACAGTCAAATAAGAGGTAGGGAAACCTCAAACACACTAAGAATCTGCTGAGCAAATTTTATTTTCTAACTTTCTTACAACGAGACATGCGGACACTTTCTGAAGAGCTTCCAGAGGCAACTGCTGAACCACAAACCACGAGGGGGTGTGTTCAATGAATTGTGTGGACACAGAAGAAATAGGTGCTTGGGAGAGAATAGAGTGTGTTCCAGGAATTCAGGAGCAGAGAGTGGATTCCCATCCAGCACTTCGAACAGTGCTTTGCACATAGTAAGTGTTTAACAAATGCCATCACATTTATTATCATTACGAGAGGAAAAGTTTTCATGATGGAAGAAAGTGGCTGCTGGAAGGCTTACAGAACCACATGAGCCAAAATTTTCTTTCTAAATTACTCATCTACAGTTAAAAAAAAATCCTTACGGCATTTCCCAATCTGTGACCTTCAGCTGAAGCATCTTGCATTCTCCCCTGATGCTGTTTAATTCAATACTGCTGATGAACTAGAGGCAAATGTTAAAACTATCCCTACATCAGATGATGTAAGATAAATGGAATTTTCTTTCACCCAAAAATACTATGTGAAAAGTGAACTCTACTTTGGAAACAGTGTAGAGTTTGTTGTCTAATTTCCTACTTTTTCTTTGATGCTGAAGTGTGTAATTCCTGCTGCTCAAAGGATAACATTCTGCACAACTCTGCAACAAAAACACTGCTAAATGACTCCACTCTGAGAACTATTGTTTCAATACAAAAATAACATGTTGGAATGGAAATGCCCCAGTGGATGACATTTTCACCTCAATTCAAATCTGTTTCTGGAAGTTCTCTTAAGGAATCAGACTCTCTTGCCATTTTACATATCATGTCTCCATAGTGAAAGATTCCCACTGATTGTGTGCAAGGAACGTGTCTACCAACTCTGTTACAGTGTATTCGCCCAAGCGCTTAGTAGAGTGCTCTGAACACAGTAATCACTCAATAAATATGATTGATTGATGGGTTGATTCAGGCTAGATGCAGCATGTTACCAGTATTGGCGCTTTGCCTTTTGGGGACACCTGCTTTAATTAACCCTCCTGGACACAGCAGTCAGGTAGCAACCACTTCCAATTTTTTTTTAAGATATTTGTTAAACACTATGTGCCAGGCACTGTACTAAGCACTGGGAAGTCAATCAGGTTGGACACAGCCCCTGCCCTACACAGGTCTCACAGTCTTAGTCCCTATTTTACAGATGAGATAATGAGGCACAGAGAAATTAAGTGGCTTGCCTAGGGTCACACAGCAGACAAGTGGCAGAGTGGGAATTAGACCCAGGTTTTCATATTCCCAGGCCCCTGCTCTTTACACTAGGCCATGTTGCTTCTGCCTCACTGATACCAGTTTGGTCTCAGTGTTTAACCTCTCCCCATATCGCCTCTTGATAAGGGTCTTCATTCTTCTAGAGGTATATATCATAACTTCTACAGGCACCCCTCAATTACCTGAGAGAAATGTAATTTTTCCATTTTATCTGCCTTCAAGGTTGCCAAGAAGCAGCATGATCTACTCCCCAGTGACTGAGGCTGCCCATTCTTCAAGATGCTTCATTGTAAACTTGGAAGGTAGAAAATAATGGCAGAATTACAGAACTGGAAAAAGTCTCCAGCTCCCAATATGCAGGTGAAACAATGACATACTGGCTTTGTTTCAATTACCTGAATATAGGGACTGTCTCCTACTTGATGGTCTTGTATCTACCCCAGCACCTAGTACTATGCATGACACAAGTAATAATAATAATAATGATGGTATTTGTTAAGCGCTTCCTATGTGCAAAGCACTGTTCTAAGCGCTGGGGTAGATACAAGGTGATCAGGTTGCCCCAAGTGGGGCTCACAGTCTTAATCCCCATTTTACAGATGAGGTAACTGAGGATCAGAGAAGTTAAGTGACTTGCCCAAAGTCACACAGCTGACAAGTGGCAGAGCCAGAATTAAAACCCATGACCTCTCACTCCCAAGCCCAGGCTCTTTCCACAGAGCCATGCTGCTTCTTATCATCGTCATCTTCATCATCTCCATCATGTCAAAGTGGGATTTTGTATGATTTCTTGGGATAACTGGTTCAGTTGTCCATTTCTCTTTGCTGTAGGAGGTCTAGTCCAATATTGCAGACACTGACAGAAAGTTCAATCATATTTATTGACTGTCATATTTACTGAGCACTTACTGTATGCAGAGCACTCTACTAAGTGCTTGGGAGAATATAACAGAACGATAAACAGACACATTCCCCGCTGACAACAAACTTACAGTCCAGAGGATGAGCACAAGTTGAAGATGGTGTAAAGCTGGAGAATTTGGAAGCTGGTGCTTAAAATGCTGAATGATGGGAGGCAAGATCAGTGAATCAATCGAACAGTGGTATTTATTGAGCACTTACTGTGTGCAGAGCATTGTACTAAGCACTTGGGAAAGTGCAATATCTGATGACAGACAGGATCCCTGTACACAGGAGGTTACAGTTTAGAGAAGGGTACAGACTTGAAAACAGATTATGGATAGGGGAAATGGTAGGGAAAGATCACGCAAAGGTCTCTCCTTCACTGGCCCAAATTACCCTAGTCGGTCTCATTCTAGCTGAGTCCCGCAACCTGGGATACATGATAATCAGGGTTGTCAAGTCCTGAGATTGAGTTTTCCAACAAAGAATAAAGATGACTGAACATCAGTCATTGGGGAACACTTGAAGAAGCAGCGTGGTTTTCTTGGAAATAACAATAATAATAATAATGGTGGTATTTGTTCAGCGCTTACTATGTGCAAAGCACTGTTCTAAGCGCTGGGGAGGTTACAAGGCGATCAGGTCATCATCCCAGGGGGGGCTCACAGTTTTAACCCGCATTTTACAGATGAGGTAACTGAGGCACAGAGAAGTAAAGTGACTTGCCCAAAGTCACACAGCTGACAGTTGGCAGAGCCGGGATTTGAACCCATGACCTCTGACTCCAAAGCCCAGGCTCTTTCCACTGAGCCACACCGCTTCTCTGCCATGCTGCGCACAGGCTTGGGAATCAGAGGGCATGGTTTCTAAACCCTGCTCTGCCACTTGTCTGCTCTGTGGCCTTGGGTAAGACACTTAACTTCCCTGTGCCTCCGTTACCTCATCTGTAAAATGGAGCTCAAGACTGTGAGCCCCACGTGGGGCATCCTGATTTCCTTGTATCTATCCCAGTGCTTAGAACAGCACTTGGCACATAGTAAGCACTTAACAAATACCATAATTATTATTATTGGAGAGCAATTGGGAGCAGTGTTGGCCTACTGCAAAGAGCCTGGCTCTGGGAGTCTAAGGACCAGGCTCTGGGAATCTGAGGACCAGGGTTCTAATCCTAGCTCTGCCATGTGTCCTTGGGCAAATCATTCAACTTATCTGTGCCTCAGTTTCCACATCTGTTAAATGGGGATTTGATGCCTGGTCTCCCCTCCACTTAGACTGCGAGCCCCATGTTGTGTCCAACCTGATTAATTTGTACCTTCCCCAGTGCTTGCAACAGTGCTTGACAGTAAGTGCCTAATAAATGCAATAATAATAATGATAAATGTTTAACTGACATAATTTTATGTAATATAAGGTTTCAAATTTTAAAATTAAACTATATTTATGTTGTTGTACATCCAACAGTTATTTTATCACTTATGCTTAACTCGCTCAGCCATGTCAGCATCCAGTTTTCCTTTTTATTATGGCATTTTCTATGAACTAAGCCCTAGAATAGATACAAGGTTATGGAATCAGACACAGTCACTGTCTCACACAAGGCTCTCAGTCTACTCCATTCCCATTTTACAGATGAGGAAACTGAGGCCCAGAGTGGTCATGCAATTTGGCCTTGACCACACAGTAGGCCAGTGACAGCTGTAAATTGAACCTGGGTTTCCTGACTTCCTCTCCACTAGGCTACATGACCTCCCGTTCTGTTCTTTTGTTTGCTTTAGACATGCTACTAGCCATATCTAGATGCCCAAACAGTTGCTTTATGGAGAGCTGAAACTGGGCAACTGGAAGCAAGAAGAGTAAAACGTAGCCTCAGACAATGCTAGGGGTCAATATCCAAGGACAGACCTGTATGTCACACTGCCATTAAGAAGGGAATGGCTCTTTTTGAGCAAAAGCTTCATATGGAATGGGAAAACAAAAAGGCAAAAGAGAAAATAGTGCCAGGCACTACAAACAATTAAATCTAACAACAAAACAAGGGTCAGCCTTTTTAATTGTTCAATCTGGCCAGACAGTGGGTTCTGCACTGGCCTTTTCAGCCACACATGTACTCCTAGGTGAACTTCACCATCAGCGGTGTCTTCTGTTAATACAACTATATATAGATAGCAACTATTGCTGTAGTAATTTTTCTGGGACCATTTTTGATTAAACTCGTGTCATTTCTTGGATCCGTCTTTATTAGTTTTGTGGCTGAAAAAACGCACTCCATTTGGCTTGGGCAGGGATGAGCACCCCGAAGGTGGGAGAATGCTGCCACTCCTGGTTGCCCTCTGCTCCTCATCATCATCACCATCCCCCTCTTGGAGAGAAATTGTACCCTGTGGTCTGGGATTAAACCTGAAGTGTTCCCCCATCTCTATATATATCTCACTTAATCTCTCATCTCTCCCTCCCAGCCCCTCCTCTCCAACACACTGACAAAATACTTCATTCACATTCAGAAATACTCCCCTGAGCTGAGTTGTTCTGACTGGGTGGAAAGCAATTAATCAATTTCAAAAATAGGTTTGCCTAGTGGAAAGAGCACAGACTTGGGAGTAAGAGGACCTGGGTCCTAATTCTGGATCTGTCACTTGTCCGTTGCGTGACCTCGGGTAACTCAACTTCTCTTTACCTTATCTGTAAAATAGGGATGAAGACTATGATCCCTTTGTGAACCAGGGACCATATCCAACTTGATTACCTTGTATCTACCCCAGCACTTAGTATTATGCTTTGCAAGTAATAATCGCTTATCAGATATCATTAAGAAAAAAATTGATAGTATCTCTTGAGCACCAACTCTGAGCAGTGCATTAATTCAATCGTATTTATTGAGCGCTTACTGTATGCAGAGCATTGTACTAAGCACTTACACTATACCAGGATTTAGGAGAGTATCATAGAATAAGTAGATATGAGTCTGTTCTCAAGAAACCTATAAAACTAGAAGGGAAAATGGACACTAAAGCAAAATTCAGGTAGGAAGAAATCATAGAATATGAAAATACGTACAAAAGTGCTCCTTCACTTAAGTGCTTTGGTGGTGTGAAATTGCTAATGTGACAATTGAGGGAGCCCGTTGTTGGATAGGAATTTATTAAGCGCTTACTATATGCAAAGCACTGTTTTAAGTGCTGGGCAGGTTACAAGGTGATCAGGTTGTGCCATGGGGGGCTCACAGTTTTAATTCCCATTTTACAGATGAGGTAACTGAGGCACAGAGAAGTTAAGTGACTTGCCCAGAGTCACACAGCTGACAATTGGCAGAGCCAGGGTTTGAACCCATGACCTCTGACTCCAAAGCCCAGTCTCTTTCCACTGAGCCATGCTGCCAACTTGTACTTCCCAAGCTCATAGTACAGTGCTCTGCACACAGTAAGCACTCAAATACGATTGAATGAATGAATGAATGAATGAGGGAGATTAGAAATTACAGTAAAGTGGGGAGATTAGAAATTAACTGGGGAAGACCTCTTGAAGGAAATGCAAATTTAGAAAGTCTTCAAAAATGGGGAGAACTGTAAAGGGGGAGAGCGCTTCAGGCAAGTGGGGAGTACAGTTCAAGTGCTTAGTACAGTGCTCTGCACATACTAAGTGCTCAATAAATACGATTGATGATGAAGTGGGGAGGGGGTGAACAAGAGGTCAGTAGAGGGAGAGCTGGAAATGAAGCACAATGAAAAGGTTAGCATGAAAGAAAAAAAAGTATGTGAGCTGGAGTAAAGGGGTCTAAAACAGTGGATAACTAAGAAAGAGCCAATTGAGTACCTTAAAAATTTGTCAAGGGTTTTCTCTTGATGCAGAAAGAAATGGACAACCATTGGAGATATTTGAGGAGTGGTGAGATGTGTGCACCAGAGTGGATTATGGACTGGAGAGGGGAGAAACAAGAGGCAGGGAGGTCAGCTAGGAGATTGGTTGATGCAGCAGTCGAGTTGAGTTGTGCCAGCGAGGTAGAGGTATGGATGGAGAAGAAGGAACAGATTCCCAAAGTCCCGCAAAGGAAAAGCCCACATAATTTGGGGACAGACTAAAAATGGGGGTTGAAAGAGAGGGAGGACTCAAGGATTATGACAAGGCTGTGAGCTTGAGAGACCCGAAGGATAGCTGTATCTGTCAACTGAGAAAGGAAAGTTAGGTGGAGGAGAGGATTTGGAAGGAAAGATAGTAGTTCAGTTTGGGACATATTGAGCACGAGCAGGTGTAAAAAAACACTTCCTCTACTCCCAAAGTCTCTTTATTCCTATATTTACCAAAGCCTGAGACACTCATTATCTGTCCCACAGGCTCCATCTGGTTAGCTTTTTGTGTGCCTGTGTGAACCTGGGGTGGAGGCAAAGAGAGAGGGTTGGCATGGGGCTTCATGAGCTGAACTTTCCAAGGGGCTTGGAATCTGGGCAAGAAGCCTTCTCCAGGCAGCAACTGAGCCAACGGAAGAATTGCCAAATATCTCAGCATCGTGAGTTGAGAGGAGCCTCGGGTGAGAAAAGGGGCTGGCAGCAGTGAGAGGAGCCCCGAACTCACACCCAGACCTCCTGTTGGGCTCTGGCCTGTGGAGGTAGATGGAGAGGAATCTTTGGTGGTTGCTGGAAAGTGGAACTTCGGGCTAACAGGAGCTGAAAAGCTCAGGAAGTGAAGTGTCCACTTATTTATGGTACTTGTTAAGTGCTTACTATGGGCCAGGCACTTTACTAAGCACTGGGGTAGTTGCAAACTAATCAGATTGGACATAATCCACATGCCCCATGGGACTCACAGTTATTTTGCAGATAAAACACAGGGTCACAGCTTGAGAGAGCCTGTCACAGCCTCATTCCACACCTAGGTCTTCAACAACTGAATTATATCAGTTGTCCCTTTTACTTTTGTTAGAAAATGGGCCCATGAGTCGATAGACTACTTAATCTGTTTCAGTTTGGAAATAAATTGCATTTCAGTTTGGCTGTACAGCGTTTAGCAAAACCAAGAAAAAAAAATGCAATGTCAATTCCTTCAGTTTCCCATTCTGTTTTTTCACTATTTAAGAAAGAAATAAAAGGGTC
Organism: Tachyglossus aculeatus; assembly: GCF_015852505.1. NCBI lineage: Eukaryota > Metazoa > Chordata > Mammalia > Monotremata > Tachyglossidae > Tachyglossus > Tachyglossus aculeatus. The sequence goes on along the minus strand of NC_052079.1, from coordinate 26,589,758 downwards.
CTTGCCACCCTCATTTAATTTATCACAACCAATGAAATCTTAAAAGGTGAAAATGTACACATAGCAAAAGAGAAAATTGAATTAGTGGGAAAGCCCCAAGGTAAAAAGATGTCACCATATTATCTATAAAATCAGGTAGCTGAAAGCATAGCAAAGATTCAGGTAATGCAACTGCAGATCTAACTCAGAAATAATTGCTCTTCACCCTAGTACATCGATCCTCCTTCTGCTAGCCCAGTGGATCAAGGGCTAACTAGTCCAAAGAACACTTGTGCGGAAAAGCATCACTAGGTTACTAACAATGAAAGGCAGTCAACTACTTAAACTGATACTCCTCCATGGCATGTCACTGGAGGAGACTGAGCAATAGCAGGGTACCTAAACAACTGCTTTGAGGTGAGCCAAAAGTGCAGAAACACTCTGGGCATGTTACTCCCCTCCTCAAAAATCTCCAGTGGCTACCAATCAACCGACGCATTAGGCAAAAACTCCTCACCCTCGGCTTCAAGGCTCTCCATCACCTCGCCCCCTCCTCCCTTCTCTCCTTCTACAGCCCAGCCCGTAACCTCCGCTCCTCTGCCGCTAATCTCCTCACCGTGCCTCGTTCTCACCTGTCCCGCCGTGGACCCCCAGCCCATGTCATCCCCCTGGCCTGGAATGCCCTCCCTCCGCACATCCGCCAAGCTAGCTCTCTTCCTCCCTTCAAAGCCCTACTGAGAGCTCACCTCCTCCAGGAGGCCTTCCCAGACTGAGCCCCCTCCTTCCTCTCTGCTTCCTCTCCCTCCCCATCCCCCCGCCTTACCTCCTTCGCCTCCCCACATCACCTGTCTATATGCATATATGTTTGTACATATTTATTACTCTATTTATGTATTTATTTTATTTGTACATATTTATTCTATTTATTTTATTTTGTTAATATGTTTTGTTTTGTTGTCTGTCTCCCCCTTCTAGACTGTGAGCCCGCTGTTGGGTAGGAACTGTCTCTATATGTTACCAACTTGTACTTCCCAAGCGCTTAGTACAGTGCTCTGCACACAGTAAGCACTCAATAAATATGATTGAATGAATGAATAATTGAAGAAAGGGTGGACTAAAGAATCATTTTACAGACACAATGCAAGGCATAGAAGTGAACAGTTGGGAGACATTGGAAGACAGATACTCCTGGCATACATCAATCAGAAGTGATTGAGTGTCTCAGTGCAAACAGTTCAAAAAGACTGTGACACCGAAAGGGAAAGATGAAAGCAATGCCAGGCAACAAGAAGCATTTGCCATGCACACAAATAGTAGTTATTGTCGGTCTTGGATGGGTTTTTATCAGCCACACCTGCATACATTGACAAAATCTCACTAACTGGTAGAATCATCTTTGAGCCCAGAAGAAAGCTAAATGTGTGTACATATAAAAATGCGCACATACACACACACACACACACACACACGCAATACCTAGATCCCCTACAAAGGAGTCCTGCTATCATTTCCAAAGGAAACAGAGGCCAGAACATAATACAGCCAGTTTACTTCTTCACTATTCATTCAGTCAATCATATTTATTTAGTGTTAACTAAACACTAAAGCTTAGTGTTTTACAAAGCCAAGCACTGTATTAAGCGCTTGGGAGAGTACAGTATAAAAATAAACAGACACATTCCTGCCCACAAGCTCACAGTCTAGAGAGGGAGACAGACATCAATATATACAAATAAATGAATTACAGTTATATGCCTTATGTGCTGTGGGGATGGGAGGGAGGATGAATGAAGGAGCAAGTAAAAGTGGCGCAGAAGGGAGTGGGAGAGGAGGGTTTAGTCAGGGAAGGCTAGTCCATTAGATATTGTTCTTATGAATCCCAGTAATGAGGATGAGAAAAATTGACAAGAGTGTGAGACTAGGATCAAAATGCCCAAGATATGAAGAGAGATTTAAAAACAATCTTTGTAAGGCTCTGCAAATAGACATGCTTATTTGATTTATACTTTGGGCAAATCCAAAATGAAAAGAAGCCCTTCAGAAGAAGCTTCAGCTTTCATCCATCACTAATAAGAATTTCAAACCACTGACTTGAAGCTCTTCGGAGGTATGGAGTGGTGGAGAAAGTAATGCCATCTTAATTTCAAGCAAAACAAGCCTTTGTTCACAATTACTCTTAAGGTTAACCTTACGTAATTGCAATTCAAATATTTTATCAACTGGTCTACTGAAATGTACTATGCAAAAGGCCTATATAACTTGCAGGTTTGTGTGGGCATTTATTCAATTACAAAAAGGAAAACAATGCTAATTTTTTAAATCTCACTTTTTACTCCAAAGAGAATTCCTTGGTCAATCAAATAAGCCTTATCATTTGAGAAAAACGTCCATCAGTTTGGCAAAGGCAGGAAACCATGAATGAAACTTCACAATTTAGAATCTCTCTGAAGTTAGCTTGCTTTCTTATCAGATAAATGTATTGGGATCTATTGACAATGAAGTGTGTTACAATGCTCATGCTCAGTAGCCTCTGGGTTTAAACTATCCCCACCAATTCTAACTGCAATTTCACTACTATCAAGAATTATGGGATGAACAGACCACCATTTTAGAAGCAAACAAGCTGCTAACGACCCCCACCCAAGATGGAGTTACAATCTGAATGGAGTGGAAGAAGATATGAAACAAAAGGCCCATCACTTTCTCACAAAGGACTTACCAAGTCACAAACCCACTGCCAATAAATGTAATAGAAACAGATGCAAGCAAGTGTCCTGAAAGCTGAAATTGTGACAGGTGATGTTTGAATAATATGAGCCGATGACCTTTCAGAAAGGTTACTAATTTGTGAGTTCTAACCACATACGAAAGGTCTACACCAAAAACCGCCAAGGCCACAATAGCCCCAGAGTAGCCAAGAGGAGAAGAAGTGGACAGGTTGCCCAAGCATTTCCTCCCCCTCCTCCTGATCTTCTTCTTTTCCTCTTTCCTTCTCCTTCTACTGTCCCTGGCCCTTCCTGATCCACACTGGGTGTCCTAACTGATCTGGTATCCTTTCTCCACAAGCAAAATGGAGGCGGGGTGGATGGACAACGAAAACTGTAGGCCAAGATAATGGGGGAACTTGACTTGCAGTAAGGAAGTACAACAATGAAGAACAGCATGACCTAGTGAATACAGCAAGGGGCCTCTGGGTGAGAAAGACATGGATTCTCATCCCGGCTATGCCAGTTGTTTGCTGAGTGACCTTGCTCAAGTCATGTCCCTTCTCAGTTACCTCATCTGTAAAATAGGGATTAAGACAGTGAGCCTAACGAGGGACATGGACTTTGTCCAACCTAATTACCTCATATCTACTCCAGCACTAAGTACAGTGCCTGGCACATAGTAAGCGTATAACAAATACCATTAACCGACCAACCTAGAGGGAAACCAAAGAACAAGCAGGGGACATGGAACTTTGGAACAGAGCTGAGGCTGGTTCCAGGAAGAGTGTCTTTTTATATTCATTCATTCAATCGTATTTATTGAGTGCTTACTGGGTGCAGAGCACCATACTAAGCGCATGGGAAGTACAAGTCGGCAACATATAGAGACGGTCCCTACCCAAAAACGGGCTCACAGTCTAAAAGGGGGGTAGGGTATTTGTTAAGCACTCACTTTGTGCCAGACACTGTACTAAGCACTGGGACAGATATAAGATCATTGGGTTGGACAGAGTCCCTGTCCCATATAAAAGACTCACAGTCTTAAGCCCCATTTTACAGATAAGGGAAGTGAGGCATAGAGAAGTTAGGTGATTTGCCCAAGGTCACACAGCGAAAAGTGGCAGAGCTGGGATTAGAGCCCAAGTCCTCTGGCACCCATTTCATACCTTGGCATGCATGTTATTTCTCCCTTGCTAGAGTTGCTGACAACAGCATGGAGTATTTGTCATTTTACAGCCCTATTTTGTAAGAGACCAACAGAAGCCATCTTTACTGTTGGCCAGAATGTTGCACAAGACCTGTGGGATTATCTGGAGCCCTATTGAACACTCTGAAGGGGCTCTGGACAAATGAAAAACACTGAGGACTGAATTCACATGAGTGTGATTGAGGATTCCATCTGGTCTATGAAAAGCAGTAACAATAAACATCATTTTCAATGATAATAGTTTAAATAATAATAGTTTTATTTGTTAAACACTCACTATGCGTTCAACTATACTAAACACTGGAGTGGATACAAGCTAATCAAGTTGGACACAGTTCCTGTCCCACATAGGGCTCACAGATTTAGGAGTGACGAAAGGAATTGAAGCCCCACTTCACAGATGCAGAACTTGAGGCACAGAGAAGTTAAATAACTTGCCCAAGGTCACACAGCAGGCAGTTGGTGGAGCTGGAATTAGAACCCCGGTCCTCTGACTCACAGGCCTGTGCTCTTTCCGCTAGCCCACGCTGCTTCCATATGTTAAATGAGTAAGCTTTCCCCACTGCAAGCCTTCTACCCACCTCATAGGAGTTTATAGCAATTGTTGTAATTAAGTAAGATTTAAGAGAGATTTTGAGCCAGTTGGAGGTAAGCATAATCAATGTAATCTAATTAAATCATTATATAACAGTAAGTATGGAGGCAGAGGGCTAAGCTAGACGTAATTCCCCACATAATAACATCTCCCATTTGGGGGTTGCAAAAATGATGCAAAAAAATGGAGAAATAATAGAAGTAAATACAGTAAACAAAAAAAAAGCAATCACATCATAGAATATCAGGACACTACATGATGATGAAAAAAGTTATCAACCCATAAGAACAGCTTCAACAGTGGCTAGTTATAGAGTTAACATGGTGCAGTATAAATCAATCAATCAATGATATTTTTGAGAACTTAATGTCATCAGAGCACTGTTCATTCATTCATTCAATTGAATTTATTGAGCACTTACTGTGTGCAGAGCACTGTAGTAAGCACATGGAGAGTACAATAAACAGGCACATTCCCCGTCCACAACATACTAAGCATGAAGCAAGAATAAATTGCAAGTTGAAGGCTACCTCACCAAAAAAAAAAAAAAAACCAAAGGCACTGGTACACCTTATTAGGGATTGGATTTTAAATGAGACAATCACTAATATCAAGACTTTCCAAATCTGCCATAGGTACGAATGACCATCTGATCATGCAATTATCTGCCCCAAAAACAAATGTATTTTGACCCCATGATAAGTATTTTGCTCCCATAGTGGTGAATTGCACAGAAAAGAAAAAGATAAGAATAATAATGATGGCATTTATTAAACACTTACTATGTGCAAAGCACTGTTCTAAGAGCTGGGGAGGTTACAAGGTGATCAGGTTGTCCCATGGGGGCCTCACAGTCAATCCCCATTTTACAGATGAGGTAACTGAGACCCAGAGAAGTTAAGTGACTTGTCCAAAGTCACACAGCTGACAATTGGCGGAGCCGGGATTTGAACCCCTGATCTCTGACTCCAAAGCCCGGGCACTGTCCACTGAGCCACGCATCAGATCCTACAAAGATTTAGACAGACTTATCACATGATAAAATACTTACCATATTAATTCAATCACTCATCCTATCACGCCTAGATTGTTGCATCAGCCTCCTTGCTAACCTCCCAAACTCCTGCCTCTCCCCACTCCAGTCCATACTTCTTCTGATCATCTTTCTACAGAAATGTTCAGGACATGTCACCGTCCTCCTCAAAAATCTCCAGTGGTTGCCTATATGCCTCTATATCAAACAACAACTATTCACCATTGGCTTTAAACTGCTCCATCACCTTGACCCCTCCTACCTTGCCTCGCTTCTCTCTTTCTATAACCCAGCCCACATACTTCGCCCTGCTGATGCTAAGCTTCTCACTGTGCCATGATCTCACCTGTCTCATTGCTGACCCCTGGCCTATGCCCTACCTCTGGCCTCGAACACCCTCCCTCCTCAAATCCACCAGATAACTAGTCCCCCAAGCCCTACTACCTTCAAAGCCTTATTGAAAGCACATCTCCTCCAAGAGCCTTGCCTGATTAAGCCCGGCTCTTCCGCATCTCCCATTTTCTTCTGCAGCACCCTGACTTGCTCCCTTTGTTCTTGCCCCCTCTCCCAGCCCCACAGCACTTATGTGTATATCTGTAATTTTATTTACTTGTATTGTTGTCTGTTTATTTGTACTGATGTCTGTCTCCCCCCTCTAGACTGTGAGCTCTCTTTGTGGGCAGAGAATTGTCTCTAGTGCTGTATTGTACTTTCCCAAGCACTTAATACAGTGCTCTGTACACAGTAAGTGCTTAATAAAGATGATTGAATGAATAATTATAATGGGTGATTTTAAAGCTAGAGTCAGTAGTATAGCCCTTAATTGGAAGAAAGCCATTGATCTGCAAAGGACTGGCTTCTCAACAACCAATCTTCTTGGCTCAAGGTACCAAACACCAACAAATGACTAGTACAAGCTCATTATGGGTAGGGAACATGTCTACCAACTCTGTTGTATAGTACTCTCCCAAGAACTTGGGGCAGTGCTCTGCTCACAGTAAGTGCTCAATAAATACCACTGATGATGATGATGATATCAACACCATCTTCAGTCTTCCAAGTAACAGAAATACACCCTGAATGCATCACCAATCTAAATCAGAGCATCTGCATCCATTTTTAGTTTGTGGGGTTTCTTCCACTATTTCAGCTTTCCCCTTTTCAAAAATGAGTCAGGTGATTATCTTCGAATGTAAGTGGGGACGCTTCTCTCTGAAGAGCTGATTTTCATACTGTTATGGCTTCTAGACTGGATTATTGAAGGCCTGCGAACAACAATTATGACACCACATTGTTCTTTCCAGTCATGTACACCTACATCTGCTAATTTCCCCATCAGTGGTGTCTTCTTCGAGTTGCCCACTGTGTAGGAAAGCTGCTCCTATTTCTCTAGGGTCACTGGCAGGTTTGGTCTGTGGCAGAAGATGGTGGACAGTTTTCGACAAACACAATCACCCCAAACAAATTATGATTACTTGTATTTCTTGTCCTATGTTTCAAATGTCTTTTCACAAGAGCACATTTCATTCCCTTAGTTAAACTAAGTACTGAAATGGATTTCAGAAAAAACTCTCCATGTCTTTGCTAGTTTGTGTGATGTAAATATTAATGAACTATGTTATTGTGTTTCAAATCTGCCACAAATACTAGAGATAACATAAGGAAAATTACTAACGGAAGGAAAATTTTACCCACCATGAAAACCTTTTCAGCAGTGTGCACGGAGAAATCGACACAGAACAATTGCATAACTACTAACATGTGAGCACTAAAGGTCTACAGGGCTAAAGAAATGCCTAACCTTTTGTCTGGCTGAGCAGCCTGAATCTTCCTTCACAGGCACATTTGGCTTCCGAGGCGTTTCAGCAATTCTGTCGATAAACTATGCTCATCAACGGCATATAAATTCCTGAAGGACAAGGACCCAGTGGCTCCCAGAAGTCTGTGAATGCTCAATTAATATTAATCATTGACAATACTGAACACTACCAGCCATATGGCCTGCCCGTGAGCACGAAACATGAAAAGCACATATTCCTCACTATCCAAGCTTTCCCCTGAAACACCCTGGCTTTTTTAAACATTGACTGAAAGCATTTTTAATTTGCTGGAAAGAATGAATTCACAATTTACATGGTTTACACACATGTCCAATCCACAATCCCCCCAGAGTCCCTTCAGCCACTGGAATATTTTCTCAGAGAAGAGACTGATATTAGTCCCTTATAAATCAGAAAGACAATAATATGGCTATATCGAATCTACAGTGTCAACAAGTAATTCACCACGTACGTCTGATGAGCCGAAAAACGTACCTACCCTTGTAGAAAGCTTGCAGTATGAAAGGGCCTGATGGTTACCATAGTAATTGTGTGGCAGCTTCTGATTTATTACCTTGTACTGCATGATTTTAAAGGGTTTTCAGCTCCAGCACCTTCAGCAGGCTTCTCAGATCAGAGAGCAATATGATGATAAATGTCCACTATCTGAAAGCTGAACTCAGTGGAATGTAACCTTGGAGGGCATTGCTTTAAATGTAAATCACTCGCCTTTCCCCCCCATCTAGAATATTAAAGAGTCATTCCAGAGATGTGAAAAACGGAGACCTCTGACCTCTGATACTGTCATTCTGTTCCTGGGGGAGCGCAGGTTTAGGGGGAAATGGCTACTGAATATTTCAGTAGTGTGCAACGGAAAATAAGGTCAGAAATCCCACTGACGATAGCCTGAGTAATGCATTGATTACAAAAACGGGCATGCATCTGAGCAATCACCAGGGTGATCCAGCACTTGGATTGCACATTCAGTAGATTTAGTGGGTTATCACCACCGGACGGTTGAATTGTGTAATTTCATTTCAGCTAATTGGCACAGCTAACATTTTCACATGGAAACCTAAAAGAGCATATTCGGGAATGAAGCCTCCCAGGGAGACCTGAGTTTGCCACTGGTTCATTGTTCACTGGGCAAAAGAGGATGATGGAGATGCCTGTGAATGTTACCATGTTGCATTAAATTTTTGTTTAAGAGAATGCTGCCTAAGGTAAAAACAAATGTTTTTTGTTTCATTCACTTTGTCATGTTATTGCCCACCATCCCCACTACTCTTGCTAGTAGCTAGGAAATATTCCATTTTATCATACTAGACAGTTGTGGTTCTATTTGATTGTATAAGCAATAAAATGCTGGGAGAAGATGGCATTTTGTGCTTTCCAAGCTTATAAGTACCACACACTAATTTGAATACGAGTAAAGCCCATGTGAATCCTATATTATCGATCTCACCATCTAAATTCCTCAGTTTGACAGGAAGGAGATTGCACATAGGATAACTGAAATGATTTCCACTGGATTATACAAAAAGTATTGGTTATGAAGATTTATTTGCAAAGAGCTTTTCTAAATTCTCCAACAAAAATACATTGCTTCAATTGTACAGAAAGTCATCACAAATGCAGACCGTTCCATCTTCTTTCACCAAATAATCAACATTAGAGTCCAACAGTATTTTTCCTACTTATGAAATCAGGTGGAATCTGATAGGTGTTTTTCTCTTTATTTTGGGTTTTTTTATTTTTCAAAATCACTACCAAATTCTAGTCGAAGTAAGATGTTATTGTCTCCTTCAAAAACCACTCACTTAAACAAAAGTTGCATTTAATGCTTATTTACTGGGGAGAGCATATATTTTGAAATGTAAACAAATTAAAAGACTGTATATCTTGCCATTTTTATACTTGGGTAAATGCAGAATGACTGCTGTTTCGAGAGTGCAGTATATTAAAGTACGATTATTTCAAATATGTTTTAAGTTTTAGAGTGAAAATACTTGCAGCTAATTTGAAATAATGAAGAATTTGATTTTGTGTTAAAAAATCAAAAAGCTCAGTACATGCGACACTCCATAAAAGTTGCTACACATGAATCTCCTATTATCTGTCTATTTGTACATAATTCCCACTACTAAACTGTGAGCCCACTGTGGACAGGAATTGTCTCTGTTTCTGAGTTGTACTTCCCAAGTGCTTAGTACAGTGCTCTGCACACAGTAAGCGCTCAATAAATGCAATTGAATGAACTAGTGGGGACTCGATGATGCTTCTCAGAAGATCATGGAATTAATGCTCTGGAGCTTTACATCAGGCACAAGGAAAATCTTAAAAGTTGAGTTCTTAAAGAGTCACCATAATAAAATATTTCTGTTAAATGCACCGAAAGAATGGAACCTGTGGGCTTTTTTTCATTTCAAAGCAACGTTTGTAGATCAAGCTGTCTCATTTGCATGAAAAAGAAATGGGATAAGCAAGATACAGGGCTCTGCTAATAGTGGTATTTGTTAAGCACAGACTATGTCCCAGGCACTGTACTAAGCACTGGTGTGGATACAAGCAAATTGGGTTGAACACAGTCCCTGTCTCACCTGGGGCTCACATTTTACAGATGAAATAACTGAGGCACAGAGAAGTGAAGTGAATTGCCTAAGTTCTCACATCGGATGAATGGTAGAGGCAGAATTAGAACCCATGACCTTCAGACTCCCAGGATTATGCTCTATCCACTACGCCATGCTGCTTCTCAGCACTCTACACTGCTCTCCAGTGACCAGACAGCCTGCATTAGTTGGGACAGTCATATTTTCGGGAATTCTCTTCTGTCTCCCCAAAAGCTTGAGTTAAGACGTAATGGGACCCCACTTTATGCCAGAGTGGCAGGAAGAGAGCCCCAGTAAGTCACGGAGGTAATGACGGCGACCCAGCAGTCGGGGGGAGAGGAGGAGGAAGATGTACAGATCCTTTCTCCACTTCAGAGGCAGTTGCTGCTGTTGCTATGGCCACCCTCACTGAAGCTATAGTGACTGATCCAGTAACGAGGATTTGCCTGAATGTTAACGTTCCCCAAAAGATGGAATTGTGAATTCCCAGCCATGTCGGAAACTGCCTCAGCCCAGCTCCAGCATGGAGGCACTTCATCCAAGGCCTGGACCATGACTCCCTTCATCCAGATGGCAACTGCACTTGAAGTAATCTCAGGTGAACTAGCCCATCCTAGGTATTCATTCATTCATTCATATTTATTGAGTGCTCACTGTGTGCAGAGCACTGTACTAAGCCCTTGGAAGAGTACGATAGGATAATAAACAGTCACAATCCCTGTCCACAACGAGTTTACAGACTAGAGCGGAGGAAGACAGACATCGATACAAATAAATAAATGACAGACCTGTACATAAGTGCTGTATGGTTGGGAAGGGGGAAGAGAAAAGGTCAGGGCAATGCAGAGTGGGAGATGAGGAAAGGTGGTGAACGATCCTAGGTAGGGTCACCACCCTACTTCTGCCTGTTAACAAAGGAAGGTGAGTTTCCCCCTTCACTCCTCTATTTTCCCCTCTGCCCTTTCCCTTTCTGCCATTACCCATCTCCTTTTATTCCTCTCCCATCAATTCATTTATTCAATCATACTTATTGAGTGCAAAGCACTGTACTAAGTGCTTGGGAGTACACTATAACAATAAACAAATACATTCGCTGCCCACAACAAGCTTACAGTCTAGAGATGAGCTTACAGTATAGAGGTGAGCTTACAGTCTACAATCAATTGTATTTATTAAGTGCTTATTATGTGCAGCGCTCTGTGCTAAGCACTTGGGAGAGTATAATACAAATCTCTACTATCACTTTCTCTTTCTCCTTCTTTTCTTCTCCTGCTTTCTCTCAAGTCCTTGGTCCCTTCTATTCTTGGGGTAATAATAATAAATAATTCATTGATTAAACAGTGCTCAGTGCTTAGAACAGTGCTTTACACATAGTAAGCACTTAACAAATGCCATCATTATTATTATTAATAAGAATTATGGTATGTTAAGCGCTTACTATGTGCCAAGCACTGTTCTAAGTGTTGAGGGTAATCAGGTTGTTCCATTTGGGGGTCACACTTTTAATCCCCATTTTACAGATGAGGTAACTGAGGCACAAAGGAGTTAAATGACTTGCCCAAGGTCACACAGCAGGAAAGTGGCAGAGGCGGGATTAGAACCCAGGTCCTCTAACTCCCAAGCCCATGTTATTGCCACTAAGCCACGGTGTTTCTTGTACTCTTTCCAGTGTTCCTACCTCCCTGCCTTGGGCCAGGAAGAATTTAGCCCCCTTGCCGATTTCCTCATTTTATAGGTGCTACATACTAGAAGCACTTGGGAGAGTAATATTAATAATGAAAATAATAAATATGGAATTTGTAAGCACTTCCTATGTGCCAGGCACTGTTCTAAGCACTAGGGTAGATACAAGGTAATTAGGTTGTCCCTCATGGGGTTTACAGTTTTAATCCCCATTTTAAAGGTGGAGTAACTGAGGCACAGAGAAGTTAAAGACTTGCCCAAGGTCACACAGCAGAAAAGTGGAGAATCAGAATTAGAACCCACATCCTCGGACTCCCAAGCCCCTGTTCTCATCAATAGGCCATGCTGCTTCTCTTACAGTGCAACGGAGTTGGTAGACACGTTCCCTGCCTACAGTGAGCTTACAGTCTAGAGGGGTAGACCGACATTAATATAAAGGAGTAATTTATGATATGTACTTTAAAAATATGTACAAAAGTATTTCATCTTGCCAGTTAATGTTGACTGTGTTCTTTCAGTGATGCTCAGAGTCAGATGTGACACTGGAGAGGTTCCTGGGTTCACAACCGGAAAGAAGGTTGGGCAGCCCTAGAGACTTCTAGAAACCTCCACAGCTCTATAGATTTTCAATTTGGTCAAAGTCTTAATGCCATGTTCCACTTACTTATATTTTGTGGTATCTGTTGAGAGATTATTATGTATTAAACACTGTTCTAAGTGCAGGGGTCTTGTCTTAGTTTAGGCCATCAAGTCATCTCCGACCCAGATCGACCCCATGGACACATCTCTCCCAGAATGCCCCACCTCCATTTGCAGTCGTTCCGGCAATGAATCCTTAGAGTTTTCTTGGTAAAAATAAAGAAGTAGTTTACCACTGCCTCCTTCAAGCATGGAGGCAGATATAAATTAATCAGGTCGGACATAGGCCCTGTCCCACAAGGGGTTCACAGTCGAAGTAGGAGGGAAAACAGGTGTTTCATCCCCATTTTACACTTGAGGAACTTAGGACAAAAAGAAGTTCAGTGACTTGTTCAAGGTCACAAAGCAGACAAGTGGCAGAGCCGTGATAAAAACACAAGTCCTCTGACTCCGAGGCTCGTGCTCTTTACATTAAGACATGCTACTTCCCTTGGAGAAGCTGTCTGGGCAGTCTCCCAAAGGATGCTCTGCTCCCTTCATTTGACTTTCCATTTTTTTTATAGAAAAATCTAATGAACTGAGCACTGGAGTAGTTCAAACCAATCAAGTTGGACACAGTCTCTGTCCTACATGGGGTTCACAGTTTTAATCCCCTCCCCCCCCCCATCCCCCCACCATACCTCCCTCCCCTCCCCACAGCACCTATATATATGTATATATGTTTGTACGTATGTATTACTCTATTTATTTTACTTGTACATATTTACTCTATTTTATTTTGTTAATATCTTTTATTTTGTTGTCTGTCTCCCCCTTCTAGACTGTGAACCTGCTGTTGGGTAGGGACCGTCTCTATATGTCGCCACCTTGTACTTCCCAAGCGCTTAGTACGGTGCTCTGCACACAGTAAGCGCTCAATAAATGCAATTGAATGAATGAATGAATGATGTAATTGAAGCCCAGAGAAGTAAAGTGACTTGTCCAAGGTTACACAGCAGACAAGTGGCAGAGCAAAGATTAGAACCAAGTCTCTCTGTGTCCTATGCACTAGGCTAAGCTCTTCAATCATTGCATCGCTGAATAGTGGGTTGCTTGAGGTAATAAGGATAAAAAGGAAAAAATGGTGGAGAAATGTACAGAATCCACAAGTTTCCTTAATGACAGTAATGTTATCCAGCCACAATAACAGTATCTGATACTAGCATTTTATTGCAGTTCTAAAAGAGTAAGTTTCAAAAGAATACAACCGGTATTCAGGTTTGGTATTTTTTGCCACAAGCCCATACTGTCATGCGAGCATTAAATTAAACCCAATTGACAACTGGTGCCTGGAAGAACTGGGGCACTTCACCACTCTCTCCATCTTCACAGCCCTACTAAAATTGTATTTCAATCAATCAGACAATCAATTAATCAATGGTATTTACTGAGTGCTTACTGGAAAGAGCACAGGCTTGGGAATCAGAGGTCGGGGGTTCTAATCCCGGCTATGCCATTGAACAGCTGTGTGACTTTGGGCTAGTCACTTAACTTCTCCGTGCCTCAGTTACCTCATCTGAAAAATGGGGATTAAGACTGTGAGCCCCACGTGGGACCACTTGATTACCTTGTATCTACCCAATGCTTAGAACAGTGCTTGGCACATAGTAAGTGCTTAACAAATACCATCATCATTATTATTAACACTGTACTATGCTCTTGGGAGAGTATAATGCAGCAGAATTAGCAGATATGTTCCCTCCACATTATGAGCTTACAGTCTAGAGAGAGAAAGATAGACATAAATGTAAATAAGAGTGGAGAGTCAAGGGCAGAGACTCAGTTTACTGCATGGAAGGAGGCAATGGTAAACCACTTCTGTATTTTTAACCAAGAAAACTCTATGGATACACTACCAGAATGATTGCAGATGGAAGTGGGGTGTTCTGGGAGAGATGTGACCATGGTGTCACTATGGGCCAGACACGACTTCATCATCATCATCATCAATCGTATTTATTGAGCGCTTACTGTGTGCAGCACACTGTACTAAGCGCTTGGGAAGTACAAGTTGGCAACATATAGAGACAGTCCCTACCCAACAGTGGGCTCACAGTCTAAAAGGGGGAGACAGAGAACAAAACCAAACATACTAACAAAATTAAATAAATAGAATAGATACGTACAAGTAAAATAAATAAATAAATAAATAGAGTAATAAATATGTACAAACATATATACATGTGCTGTGGGGAAGGGAAGGAGGTAAGATGGGGGATGGAGAGGGGGACGAGGGGGAGAGGAAGGAAGGGGCTCAGTCTGGGAAGGCCTCCTGGAGGAGGTGAGCTCTCAGTAGGGCCTTGAAGGGAGGAAGAGAGCTAGCTTGGCGGGTGGGCAGAGGGAGGGCATTTGAGGCCCGGGGGATGACGTGGGCCGGGGGTCGATGGCAGGACAGGCGAGAATGAGGTATGGTGAGGAGATCAGCAGCAGAGGAGCGGAGGGTGCGGGGTGGGCTGTAGAAGGAGAGAAGGGAGGTGAGGTAGGAGGGGGCGAGGTGATGGAGAGCCTTGAAGCCCAGGGTGAAGCCAAGCATAAGACAACAACCTTATCCATATCCTTATTCTTAACCTTGGCATTACCTTAGACTCACTTTCATTCAACCTGCACAATCAACTAGTCAAGAAATCCTGTCAGTTCTACCTTCATCACATGTCTAGAATCTGCCCTTTCCTCTCCATTCAAACTGCTATCACACTGTTCCAAGCACTTATTATTTCTTGCCTTGACTACTGACCACATTAGCCTACTTGCTGACCTCCCTAACTCATTGCTCTCCCCTCTTTAGTCCATACAGTGCTTTGCACATAGTAAGCACTTAATAAATGCCATCATTATTATACCTCACTCTGCTTGCCAGCCTCAAAAACTTCCAATAGCTATTCATCTACCTGCACATCAATCGGAAACTCCTTACCAAAAGCCATAAAACACACAATCAGCTCTCTCCCTCCTGCCTCACCTCACTGATAATAGTAATTATGAGGTAGTAGTAACAGTAGCAGTAATAGTCTATTACTAAGTAGTAGAAAATAAGTTGTTATCTTTAATAACACAAACCAATGAATTGTATTTTCATATAACAAAGCCAAATTCTCATTGATCTCCTCAAAAGCACCTCAAATTTGAAGCCAAGGACATGCCGGTAATTTAGTCTTTAAAACCTGGCAGATTAAATCTAGCTGTCAGTGGAAAGAATTAGCTGGTCAAACAGAGAATTGGAATGTTTACCAGTATCAGTGACAAAATCTCAAATGCACAGCAAGTGTTTAGAAGGAATGTGTTTAGTGCTCCGTCTCCCAGTGCCAACAAACTAGCCTCAAATAATTAAAGTAGTTAACATTTCTCTTTCATTATTTTTCCTAGAAGAAAAGTTGGCTCCAGTCAACACAGAACACCAATATCAGGGTCCAATACACCACCTATCAATGAACCATATTTTATTGAACACTTACTGTCCGTGGAACACTGTACTAAGTGCTTGGGAGAGAATGATTCACCTAGAGTTTTCCTCTTCTTTTTCCTGAGCCCAAGGTCCTTTTCCCTTTGGCAGAAAGAATGATCAGAAACAGCATGGTTTGGAATGAAGACAACAGGCAGAATCTGACTCTGATCTCTAAGAGCACTGGGAATATCAAGGCCTCTTTGAGCAGCAGGGTCTACTGACCTCACAGTCATTTAATATCATTTTCTCCAGCTCCTTTATTAGCAGCTATTCAAATAGTGTGCTATGGCAAGAAGTACTTGATAGGCCTTTCCTTTGTTCCCTCTGTTCTCCCTCTTTGAAAATCATCTGTACGCTGCATCCTATTGAGTTAAAATGCCATGCTTATCCAGTTAATTTGAATATTTATTATGTAATGGAAAAAGTGTTTCTTACATTATCAGCTTCCTGTTCTACTCTTATGCAGTGTGGTCAATGTGAGATGACCAAGTTTGCTGGCCACTCAAACTAGCCCTAGACATAAAATGAGGCGGAGAGGCCCAAGAAAAGACTCTTTTTTAAGTAATCAACCAGTCAGTGGATTGATAAGAAGCAGTGTGGCCTGTAGTAAGAGAATGGGCCTGGAGTCGGAGGATCTGGGTTCTAATCCTCTCTCTGCCACGCTTCTGCTTGTGTGACCCTGGATGAGTCACTTAACTTTTCTGTGCCTCAGTTACCTCCTCTGTGAAATGGGGCTGGAAGCCCCCTCCTTTTGACAGAGTCTGAGCCCCACGTGGGACAGGGACTGCGTCTGACCTGATTTCATTGCATCTACCCCAGCATTTAGAACAGTGTTTAACAAACACCATCATTTATTTATTTATTGAGCAAGTACAGTGTGTAGAGCACACTAAGTGCTTGGGAAAGAACAGAATTAATACACATGATCACTCCCCTCAAGGAGCTTACAATCTGGTGGGACAGACAGACATTAAAATAAATAGCAGGTGGAGGAAGCAACTGAGTATAAGCACATGTGTACATGGGGCTGTAGTGGGGATGGGGTAAGTGGCTTAGTAATTTAGGGGTAAGACAAAACAAGCTATTACATGAGTAATGCAATCACTGCACTCAATCAGATGGAAACTAAAGCCTGACATTGCTTACTCTGAGGAGAGAAAGCACTAACATCAAAGCAGCTACAGCTGTTAGCAAAATAGCTAAAAGATCTCCATCCCAAACTATTAAAAACATTCCTTCAATCATCATCAATACCACTCATCTCCTACAACATTTATTGAAAGCCTGTGTACAGAGAGGGCTGTGTTTGTTAATAGAACATGCCACATACATGTACTAAAGAACATCTATTGGGGGATGCATATGCATTATATCAACCTTGATTTCAGAGGCTGAATCAGCATTGTGAGATTCAGGGAACTCTGCTCTATTAACCATGGCTGGGATAAAAACCATTGCTCTGTCTGTATGTCCTTGAATCTAGAAGCTCTAGACTGCAGAATTAAAATTCAGTAAAAATGTCCTTATAGGACAAAAAGTCATCTGCTCTTTCACTTCACTGTAGAGTGACTTTTCAGCAAGTTCTAATCCTGGAGGACCTGAGTTCTAACTATAGCTCTGCCATTTGCCTGCTGTGTGATCTTGGGTTAGTCACTTAAATTCTCTGTACCTCAGTTACTTCATATGTAAAATGTGGATTACGACTGTGAGCCCCAGGTGGAACAGACTGTGTCCAACCTGATTATCTTGTATCCACCCCAGTGCTCAGTACAGTGCCTGGCATATAGTAAAAGCTTAACAGATACCATTAAAAAAACCCCAACAGTTTGGTACCATTTTGATGGGTCCAAGCAGTGCTAGAAAATGTGGGGATTGAATGATGTCATTTACCTGGAGTTGCTTGATCTGGGATTATGGGAGATGCTGGAAGCATCTTCTAAATTGCCAGTGACTCAATCTCTTCCCCCACCCCATGAATTCATGGTCAGCCCCCCATGCATTTCTGGGACTCGCATTTTCAAAATATTGGAGGATTCAATCAATAGCATTTGTTTACAAGAGCAACAGAATTCATTCATCTCTCCCAGGTGTTAGGCTTGCAGGGAGAATCAGGATATAAAACAAAAATCCATTTTGTCACTACAGAAAATCATGGCACACCAAACTCTAAAACACTACCTGCAGCTCTGGATGCTTCTTTTTAAGAAGCATATTAAGAAGCTGGAGAAATGACAGAGAAGGACAAAATGAACCTGAGGATGAAGATGCTTCCAAATGAATGCAGGGTGAGAAGATTCAGGCTGCAAAAATACAAGCTGAGGCGGGACATGATTGAAGTCACCATAATCATGGTGGGTGTGGATAAAGTGAAGCCAAAAATGTTGTTTAGCATATTCCACAAAGACAGGATGAGCAGAATGAGCTGGTTCCTCTACAAAGTTGGTGCAAGTGGAAAATACCAACTGTCCAAGATGAATTAGGGTAAACTCAAGGACAAGATGTCTCTGGTGAGTTATTAAAGGTAATGTTAGGGATGTAGAGGGAAAAGCAATGGATGCTAAATATCCCCACCCTAATTATTAGGATTGATATCAAGGAAGGTAGCTTTCTCATGGCTCCTCTTACCACCCCAGAGAAGTGATGATAATAATAATAATAATGATGATAATGATGCCATTTGTTAAGTGCTTACTATGTGCCAAGCACTGTTCTAAGCTCTGGGGTAGATATGATTCATTCACTCATTCAATCGCATTTATTGAGCACTTACTGTGTTCAGAGCACTGTACTAAGCACTTGGGAAGTACAAATTGGCAACATATAAAGACGATCCCTACCCAACAGACTCACAGTCTAGAAGGGGAAGATAGACAACAAAACAAGTAGACAGGTGTCAATACTATCAGAATACATAGAATTATAGCTATTGACACACAATTAATAAATAAATATAGTAAGTATGTACAAATAAAAGAGAGTAATAAATATGTAGAAATATATACAAGTGCTGTGGGGAGGGGAAGGGAATTGGGGATGATGGGGGGGAGAAGGAGGAGGGGAGGAAAAAGGGGGACTCAGTCTGGGAAGGCCTCCTCGGGGCTTTGAAGCGAGGAAGAGAGCTAGTTTGGTGGATGTGTGGAGGGAGGGCATTTCAAGCCAGAGGAAGGACGTGGGCCAGGGGTCGATGGTGGGAAAGGCGAGAACGAGGCCCAGTGAGGTTAGTGACAGAGGAGTGGAGTGTGCGGGTTGGGCTGTAGAATGAGAGAAGGGAGGTGAGGTAGGAGGGGGCAAGGTGATGAACGGCCTTGAAACCGAAAGTGCGAGTTTTTGCTTGATTCAAAGGTTGACAGGCAACCACTGGAGATTTTTGAGGAGGGGAATGACATGCCCAGAACGTTTCTGTAGGAAGATAATCCGGGCAGCAGAGTGAAGTATAGACGGAAGCGGGGAGAGACAGGAGGATGGGAGATCAGAAAGGAGGCTGGTGCAGTAATCCAGTCGGGATAGGATGAAATATTGAACCAGCAAGGTAGCGGTATGGATGGAGAGGAAAGGGCGGATCTTGGCAATGTTGTGGAGGTGAGACCGGCAGGTTTTTGTGACAGATTGGGTGTGTGGGGTGAATGAGAGAGTGGAGTCTAGGATGATACCGAGGTTGCGGGTTTGTGAGAGGAAGGATGGTAGTGCCGTCTACAGTGACGGGAAAGTCAGTGAGAGGACAGGGTTTGGGAGGGAAGATAAGGAGCTCAGACACAAGGTAATGAGGTTGTCCCACCTGGGGCTCACAGTCTAAATCCCCATTTTACAGATGAAGTAACAGGCAAAGAGAAGTTAAGTGACTTGCCCAAAGTCACACATCTGATAAGTGGCAGAGCTGGAATTAGAACCCATGACCTCTGACTCCCAAGCCTGTGCTCCAAGTGATGTGCCTTCAGGGGTCGGTGTGGGTAGTTCAAAGAGGGTACAACAGATCTGCACCTAACACACTCTCTCCCCTACCTGTCGAACAACATGGTCATCTGCAAACAGGATGGGCCTGAGAATCTGAGAACCTGGGTTCAAATCCCTGTTCTGCCATTTACCTGATGTGTGACCTTGGGGAAGTCACTTAACTTGCCTGTGTTTCACTTTCCTTATCTGTAAACTAAGGATTCAAAACCTGTTCTCCCACCTACTTAAACTGTGGGCCCCAAGTGGAACAGGAACTGCCTGATTTGATCATATTCTAGCTATCCTACAATTAGTACAGAGCTTGATACATAGCGAATGCTTAACAAACATCACAATTATTGTTATTGTTGTGGAATGACCCTATCAGCCAGTGTCTCAAACCACCTATGCTCAGAAGCTTCTGTGAGCCAGTAGCAAAGGCTCTACGGAATTTTAACCAACGACTGGATTGTAAATGATTGATTGGAGGAAGCTGGCAGAAAGATAGACAAACCTTTATAAAAATACCCAAATCCTTTCCCTCTTAGCCCAAAACCATATGTAATGTTTCCAATAAGTGTTTTTTTTAATTACAGTGTGAGTTCTGAGTGATTTCATCTCCCATACCATTACTTCTAAAACGAATATTTAAGCCTAAATTGCAGTACGGTCTAGTCAAAAATGCCCAGGCCTGGGAGACAGAAGACCAGGGTTTAACCCTGGTTCAATCACTTGTCCGCTGTGTGACCTTGGGTAAGTCACTTGAATTATCTGTGCCTAGGTTTCCTCAACTGTCAAAAGAGGGTTCATATATCTGTTCTCCCTCCTATATAGACTGTGAGCTCCATGTGGGAGAAGGGACTGTGTTCCACCTGATTTCTTGTTAATGAGGACAGTGCTTGGCACCTACTAAGTACTCAACAAATACCACAATCATTATTATTACAGTCACACACCAATTCAAGGCATCCAAGCGGGGCAAAAAGTCACCAATAATCAAGCCATTACTTAATGATGATATAAAGATAAACAGATCCTATCACCTCAACCTGAATATTATTTAAAATATATGTGACATATAATAACAGAGGGAAGGGTCCCGGTAAGCAGAGACACCCCCAGAGTAATTTTCAAGTCTGTTTCAGGATTGCTGGTTTGCCAATCCCAGTAGATTGGGCAGGATATTAACATGACACTGAACTCCGAGTCAAGGCATAAGGCTAAGGTAGAAGTCTCCACTGCAATAAGGCATATTTTTGAGTGAGGAAAGTAAGCTGGGCTTCCCTGTTCATGATACCTTGTAAATTCATTCATTCATTCATTCAATCGTATTTATTGAGCACTTACTGTGTGCAGAGCACTGTACTAAGCGCTTGGGAAGTACAAGTTGGCAACATATAGAGACGGTCCCTACCCAACAACGGGCTCACCGTCTAGAAGGGGGAGATAGACAACAAAGCAAAACATGTGGACAGGTGTCAAGTGAACACAGTAAATAGAAATAAAGCTAGATGCACATTGTTAATGAAAAATAAATAGAATAGTAAATATATACAAGTAAAATAAATAGAGTAATAAATCTATACAAACATATATACAGGTGCTGTGGGGTGGGGGAGGTGGGGAGGAGGAGAGGAAAAAGGGGGCTCAGTCTGGGAAGGCCTACTGGAGGAGGTGAGTCCATGATGTAGAAGTAACGGGGAGCCAATTCTCCAAGAGAGAATTCAATGAATAAAGAAGGATTGAGCTAGGTCACGGTGCGGTGGAATCAATCAAGCAGTAGTATTAACTGAGAGCTTATTGTGTGCTTGAGAGAGTACAACAGAGGTGGTAAGCATGCTCCCTGCCCACCACAAGATTACAGTCTAGAGGGATTAGGCAGGTGGTGTAGGCAATTTACACCTGGAATAGCTGACTGCTGCATTCGTAGTGGAGGCCAGAGGAGTCTGGCTATAGGCTAGGGCTGTAGGAGCCCGATAAACCCAGTCTCGACTATCTACAGATGATTAGGGATGGACTCCATAATTGCCACTTAGAAGAGACTGCACATGTCCCTCTTGTATCCAGTGCTAGAGTCTCTTTAGGTTGACTACGGGTCAATTTAGTGGTTTGGTAACTTGGGTCCTGCCTAGACCTGCCACCTAACCCTCAGTTAGGAAATTGCTTAATATTAACAAGGAAACTCCTGTATAATAGCTCACATGCAAAATGTCCCTGGCCTCCAAGAATGTAGTACCTAACACAGCAATGCTCATACTGCACATACATTACATAAATCCTCCACGAACAGTATCAATCATTTCTTATGGTTCATTTTAGCATTCTGTTGTTTGAATTGTCCATGATTGGATCTGAAAGGCCTCATGGTAAGACATTGTCACAAAGGAGAAACAAAACCAGCGTCTAAGATATTGTCTGCTGTGTGGCCTTGAGCAAGTCACTTAACTTCCTGTACCTCAGTTACCTCATCTGTAATATGGGGATTAAGACTGTGAGCCCCATGTGGGCCAGGGAACATAACCAACCCGCTTTGCTTGTATCCACTCCAGCGCTTCATACAGTGCTTGGCACAATTCATTCATTCACTCACATTTATTGAGTGCTTACTGTGTGCAGAGCACTGTACTAAGCGCTTAGAAAGTACAATTCAACAACAGATAGAGACAATCCCTACCCAACCATGGGTTCACAATCTAGAAGGGGGAGACAGACAATAAAACAAAACAAGTAGATGGACATCAATTGCATCAAAGTATATAAATAGAATAGTAAGCGTTTAAAAAATACCATTACCATTATTATAGAAGCAGTTTGGCTTAGTGGCAAGAGCACAGGCTTGGAAGTCAGAGGATGTGGGTTCTAATCCAAGCTCCACCACTTGTCTATTGTGTGGCCTTGGGCAAGTCAGTTAACTTCTCTGTGCCTCAGTTACCTCATCTGCAAAATGGGGATAAGACTGTGAGCCCCAGGTCGGACAACTTAATTACCTTCCATCTACCCCAGTACTTAGAAAAGTGCTTGGCACATAGTAAGCACTTAACAAATACCATAATTATTAAACAAACAAAAATGTACATGTTTCTTTTCTTCCTCTTCAGAAATTAACACGAGATTCTGCTGTATCATGTCTCAAAAGTGACACTGGTGGGAATGAAGCACGTGAGTGAGCTAAAAGTGACCCAAAATCTTTTTATTTTGTCCTTACTCTGAAGAGATTCTCTTGCTAACTGGAATTTATTCATGCCCTCAGAATATCTCATTTTTACAGCTTTACTGCTACTTTAATGGGGCAGCATTGATGGGAATTTAAACCTTTCTTGGTTCCTTTGCCCTCTTCATGGTGCTGATTTTCTTTAAAACAAAATGAACAAAACCATATATCTCCTTTCTTTTTCATTCTACTTTCCCTAACTTGAACAAAGCACTCTACTCATCATTCACCCAAGAACAGATAGCTATCCTGATAGCATTTTAAAAGATTAGAGAAACAGACATTGCAGGCAAATCATTAAATGCTATCCAAAGTGCTTTTTTCCTCCTCCAAAGATTTCTTCTCTGTGATTTTTTTCTTAAAATAACAGCAGATATGTATGTTATACAGATGCACATGAAGTTCTCATTCCTGAACATCCTAATCATTTTTTCCTTAAATTACATATTTCTTTGACACTAGTTATTATGTTTATTGGAAAAACAAAGTCAGCATTCAGCAGCCATAAAAATGAGTGGCTGATTTTTCTGAATTGCTTATGGCACCAAAATGACTTTAGAAGCCATCTTATACCACTCAAGTTTATTGTCTCCTGATTTTCACCAACTATAATTTTGTACTAGAAAAATTCTGGATTTTGAAATGATAGTATACATTTTTGGGTTTCAGTCAACAAGCTATTGTATGATGTAATTCTGTCTAATAATATGACCAGCACTTTAACAAGTATGACTACCTATCCCATTTTTTGAACCAAAGTGCAAAAATTGCTAAAATGATTACCTCAGGAATCTGGCAAGTAGTGGCAAGACAAAAACCTTCTGCATAAAGTGTAGTGGATGGCATGAGGGAAAGCTACAACAAAAAGAAATTCATAATTCCCTCAAAATCTTCATAAAGCATTACAACTGAAAGAATCATAATCACAGTCCATCACACCAGCTAAAGTGTATGTTCCTTGTGAGCAGTAACACATCTTGTGGAAAAAGCACCAGCCTGGGAATCAGATGTTCTGGGTTCTAATTGCAGCTCCACCATTTGCCTGCTGTGTGACCCTGAGTAAGTCACTTAACTAGTCTGTGTCTCAGATTCCACATGTGTAAAATGGAGATTAGAAGCCTCTTCTCCTTCCTCCTTAGACTGTGAGCCCCTTGTGGACCACAGACTGTCTTCTGTGATCATCTTGTATCTACCCCATTGCTTACTACAGTGTTTGGCACATAATAAGCACCTAACAAATATAACAATTATTATTGTTGTGCTGCTGTTGTACTTCCCATGAACGTAGCACAGTACATTGCATTCAGGTGAAACAGTGCAAATACACTTATTGTTCATTCATTCATTCATTCAATCACATTTATTGAGCACTTACTGTGTGCAGAGCACTGTACTAAGCACTTGGGAAGTACAAGTTGGCAACATATAGAGATGGTCCCTACCCAACAATGGGTTCACAGACTAGAAGGGGGAGACAGACAACAAAACAAAACATGTAGACAGGTGTCAAAATTGTCAGAACAAATAGAATTGTTATTATTACTAACAACTAGTACTATTACTAGTACTTCTATCAAAGCCTCTAAACAATACCTAAGTTTCTCTGCCCTTCTTTTCTCAAGAGCTTGTGTTTAAATGACTGTTGCAAACTCTTGGGCTTGGAATGGATAATGGTATGTCTCTGAATTGAGTTAAGAATGAATTGTTTCCTGACTATGCAGCTATCAAAACAGAGCCTGGGTGCTGTAATCATTTAAAGATATAAAGTATTGCTTCATGGATTATTTCTTGCATTGGAATTTTTTGGAGGGTCACTTTAGCCTCCCATTGTTATGCCCTTTTACAAGAGAGCACAGAACAAAGTTAGCAGGACATTTGTGATTTTGGAGCAGTGAGGAACATACCAAATTGTCTTCCCTTTTCAAAAGACTCCACTATGGGAGGCTTAGCTAATTATATTTATTTGCTTGCCATAATTTCCGGAAAAGATCCCCACCAAAGTCTTTCTTCCTCATTTCCTCATCCTGCTGCATATAGTGTCTGCTTTCACGTTTTAAATGCTTGATTTTGATATTGTTTTTGTCAGGTTTGGAGGGAAGAGTTGATTTGTTTTTGAAACTGCAATGAGGGTAATTTCCTTTCTTTTCTCAGTTCACTAAATGTTCCTTCCTTCATTGGATGGATGAGTGTCAGTATGAAACCCCTAAAATGTTTTAGTTGGTGGCAGCAAATGTAAGAAATATGCCTTCTTTAATATCTTGCACCCAAATCCCATCCCTATTGCAACATTTTTGCTCATTGTTCCCTAGATCACCAAAATTCTCTATCTGCTTTAGCTTCTCCATCACTATAATGCAGATGTTATTGACCGACATTCTCTCATGAGGGTTGACGACGTGAATCAATCCAGACAGAAAAGGTCGAAGAGGAAAGAAACTCTTTAAATGCTAGATATACACCATTAACAGGCACTGCATTTTTTCCTAAGAGTTCCCCATCCTTGCATTGGTTGGAAATCAATGTGATGCTATTTCAGTCAAACCATTTTTTTTATTCATGTTGGAAAAAAAGAATGCCTGTGACCTTCGTTCTAAGAAAATTGATACCCCCTCTTCAAGTCTGATTCCCCACTGAATATACATGCAAGCATTCATAATAATGAGAGATTAGAAACCACGATGACATCATTCTGGCATCCGCATCTTATACCCAGGAGTTTTAGGCAGGGAAGAGCTTCAGCTCAAACCCAAGAGACAAAATGCTGACTTTGAAGTGTTTTGTGTCATGAAAGAGCTATTTACCAATTAAGAGGAGACCATTTTAGCTGGTGAGAATGACTGCTGTATATCACACATCTGAGGCAGTGTGCCGAGATTAGAAAGAGTGTACCAAGTTGTTATGGTAACTAAACTGTGGCTTGTTCCATAAAACATTAGGTTGTTATCCCAGGGTCATGTATGAAATTCAACCAGAGTCAGGGATTCCTTCTCTGCCCAGGGAAACAACAGCCCACCTCTGGAACCACTGCCCAGCTTCAGGACAACTGGCAAAGAAGAAAGGAAGGATGGATGGAAAGATTTGAGGCCCAGGACATCCTTGTCCCTCACCAGAAGACAGCACATCTGGTTTCTAACCCACTGGCCAAGGATTTCCATCACACTTAATATCTGAATTGGAGGTTTCCCGAACTGCTCAGTTCACACACTCCCAACTGAAAATGGTCAGACGGTCCAGAAAGCCACATGCCAGCAACTGAAAAGATGGTTGACAAGACCACCTCTTATCTTGCCCAGAGCAGAATTAGCCCACAGTGTAAGGAAATTGTTTTGGGACCGGAAGGACAGTGGAAAGGTCTTGTCTTCCCTCAACCCAAGTCCCATCAGGGCTCTGATTCCCAAGCTTTTAGGGGGTGAGGGCATTGGAAAGAGATGCCTGACAGGGTTGATGGTCTCTGGAGGGACCAGCTAGCAGCTTCTCTCATATAAAGGCAGGCTCATCAGAGGGAAGTGGTCTTGGGGGCATTAGCGGAGAAAAACAAAATGTAAAACTACGGGTCTAGGGTTCTTTTTCCTCCAAAAGCTTTTGGAGATTCTTCAGCCTGGGTCACCCGGGAAATCTGGCAATGTGGGAGTGGTCCACTTCCGGGCTGAATCCCCTTCCCCTGAAAGGAATTTGGCTTCATACTAACTACATCTTACCGTCAAAGAGAACCAACAGCTCAAGGGAAATGGAGGGTGGGGAAGGGGTAAGGACCTGGACAATGCAGACCCAGAGGTAAGGATGAGAAGGAATGTGGAGGAGAGAGGCTGATACACCCTTAAACAGGGAAAACAAAGGACAGCATTTATCCTGAGTGTTCCCTTGGCAATCATCTTGACAAGGAGACAACTTCACCGTTTCATTTTGTATTTGCTGAACCCCCAACCAAAAATGTCTTTTTCTAAGCATGTCTGGCTGGAGATATCACCATTAGAATGAGGGCCATCACTGTACCTCGTTCTCGCCTGTCCCGCCATCGACCCCCGGCCCACGTCATTCCCCTGGCCTGGAATGCCCTCCCTCTGCCCATCCGCCAAGCTAGCTCTCTTCCTCCCTTCAAGGCCCTGCTGAGAGCTCACCTCCTCCAGGAGGCCTTCCCAGACTGAGCCCCTTCCTTCCTCTCCCCCTCGTCCCCCTCTCCATCCCCCCATCTTACCTCCTTCCCTTCCCCACAGCACCTGTATATATGTATATATTTTTGTACATATTTATTACTCTATTTATTTTACTTGTACATATCTATTCTATTTATTTTATTTTGTTAGTATGTTTGGTTTTGTTCTCTGTCTCCCCCTTTTAGACTGTGAGCCCACTGTTGGGTAGGGACTGTCTCTATATGTTGCCAATTTGTACTTCCCAAGTGCTTAGTACAGTGCTCTGCACATAGTAAGCGCTCAATAAATACGATTGATGATGATGAAGTATTAAAGCAGGAGAGTCACTAGGCCAGCCACACAAAGCAGGGGAAGTGATTTCCTGCTTAGGGAATGGATATTTACTGTAAATAATGTTGTTCCAGGCACTCTAATAGTAACGCAGAAGTTCGCATCAAACAATTAATGGTATTTACTGAGTGCTTACTGTGTGCAGAGCACTGTACTGAGCACGCATATATGGCAAATAGCAGGCAAATATAGGAATTGACTGTGGACACTCATCCTCAAAGGTGGGCAAGATTTCCTCCTGACTGAAGGGAACTGAGTCACGTAATGAAGTCTCTGTCTTCTTGAGATCACCACCTTCATCTGAGTGGCCCTGGATGACTGCATTTGGTTAATGTTTTTTTGTCACCATTGCTATCCCCAGCAAAAGTGGACAGACATATTGAGTTGTTTTGGGGTCCAAGAGAACTCTTCATAACATCTGGCTTTTCCTCCATCAGAGCAGCCAACGTGATCTCAATGATCTAGCCACTGGCCACTCCTCTTTGGAGAGAACCAATGAAAGCAAAGCAATCAAGCCCATCACAATTCACTATGGGTCAGGAGATGGTACATCCAGAACTCTAAAAGATAACCCAGGCTCTGGATGTAGAAAATGTTTGTTCTTACTTCTGTCTTTAATGGTAAATATGAAGGATGGAACAGAACAATTACTAATCTTTTAGAGGATTCTCCTTTAGAACTGTGAGGCGAAACTCCCGATAGTAACCTTTCAGAGGGACACATTTTGCTCCTCTAGGAGACTTAGTAATTATATAGCAACCTGTCAGTGATGCTAGGGAAAACTAACTCCACAACAACTTCTCTTGTGCCCCATTCCCTCCCCTCATCTCCAACTTTCTGCTCCTGCTGTCATCTCAGCAAAAAGAAGCGAAGCCTACACTTCCTACACACTACCCCCACCACTAACAGAACTTCTCCTCCTTCCTTCATCAATGTTGCATTGTCTTGAGTCATTTGTGACTTCGTTTTTAACCAAAACGTTTTGTCCTAAAATAATGCCAATTGTCTCCCTCTGTCAGGGCAGCAGAACAGTCAGGAAGAGAAGCAACCTCACTTTCTGCTGGTCTGCCCCTAACCTCCTCCCAACGTCACCTCAGTCATCCTTGGACTTCCTCCTCTAGTACTTCCTTCTCCCTTTTTCTTCCCCTTATACACTGCTCCTACCTCTGCCATCTCCTCACCATCCTACCCTGGTGCAGACCTGGCCCCTGAATTTTCAACCCTGGGAACCTGCAGGCTGAAGGAGCTAGGGTGGTGAAAGTGACGCAGAAGCAAGATCCATCACACTGGAGCCGCCTCCAAAAAAAGTTTCTAAGAATAAGTTTAAATGATGAGGGGTGGAAACGGTCCAGGGAGACTGCAGAGCGGGGGATGCGGGAGATAGAGCAGGAACCGGAAGGGCCGGGTTAGGAAAGCTAATAAGGCTATTCCAGAGCTCCTGTTTGACAGATTTGTCCAAGGGGAGATACAAATTTCAAATGCTTCAGGGAATGTTGACTGCTATGGAACCCCACTGATGTTAGAGGGAGAAACCATCCCATGGAATCCTAATTGTCTCACTGCTGCCAAATTTGAGAGCCAATGCTAAAAGTTTTTGTAAGCACTTTTTGTGAGTGCATTTATAGAAAGAAAAAAATCATAAAATTCCTCCTAAAGATCATATTCTTCCTAAGTCAAGCAGGCAATTCCCCTGCTGTATTTCTTAGTTTTCTCCAAACTCCAGGACATGTCCTACCTCATTCCAAAACCTGAAACACATAGAAGCTTCACATCATTCAAATCATTCCCTCATACTGACAGCCTAATAATAATAATAATAATAATTGTGCCATTTGTTAAGCACTTACTATGTGTCAGGCACTGTAATAAGCACTGGAATGCCTACAAGAAAATTGGATTGGTCACAATCCCTATACCACAAGAAGCTCACAGTCTTAATCCCCATTTGTTACAGATGAGGGAACTGAGGGACAGAGAAGTACAGTGATTTGTCCAAGGTCACATAGCAGACAAGTGGTGTAGCCAGGATTAGAACCCAGGTCCTTGTGACTCCCAAGCCTGTACTCTTTCCATTACATGCTGCTTCTCTACCCAGAACCTCCTTCTCCAGATCTGTCAATGTGAGTACAAAAAGTCCAGCTCTTCCTCCCCACTTCCTCTCTCCCAACTCGGAAGAAAGGAGCATGCCTCACCAGAAAATTCACTCATATAAAAAAGAAGTGAATGGTGGAAGCAAAAAATTAAACTCTCCTAAAGAAGACTGGGAGAAAAGATGGACCCACATAAGGGAAACTGTACATGTTGTCAAACGGTGTGTTGGAAGTTTGTTGATATAACATTTTTGTTCAGTGTATTTCTTACAAAATACACTCAAGTGAGTTCTGCCAACTTTATACATATTTCAAAAACTAAAGTAGAATAGTGAAGTTGTTGTGTAATTCTTTTCTGGCTTTGGATAGCATTGAGGTCAATGGGAGTATTCTAGGGCAGAATTTGGCCCAAAGCATATAATAGTGATACGCTAGCAGACATAAAATCAAACATTCCTCAAAGGGATTTTCCTTAAAAAGAAACTCTTTCCCTGGGTGGGACTTTAACAGTTTTATTCCTCCCCAGTCACTTCTTTGGCAGGACACCCTAACCTGCTTTGTTTAATTACCTGATTAATTGTGCAGTCTGGTTAGACCCAACAGCATAATATGATGTTCTCGTTGATCGGTAGACTAATTCAGCCACTTTGATTGACATTGTGTTTAGGATAATGTACTTTCCCTGAGAGAGCAAACATTCCTATTTACATAAACATGTATAAAAATGTGTACCTTTTAAACGGGAGGGATTATTGCCAGTGGGAAAAGCAGCATGGCTTCATGGAAAGATCATGGGCCTAAGAGTCAGAAAAACTGGGCTCCAATCCCAATGCCATCATTTGCCTGCTGTGTGGCCTTGGGCAAATTACTTTCTCTGTGCCTAAGTTTTGTCATCTGGAAAATGAAGATGAAATATCTCTTCTCCCTCCCTCTTATAATATGAGTGACATGGAGAAAAGGGACTGTTGTTGACCTGATTATCTTGTATCTACCCTGGCATTCAGTTCAGCCCTTGACACATAATAGGTGCTTTCCAAATACCACAATTGCTATTACAGCCTGGTCCCTAGAATGAAGGCATTATTTGGGGTCAAAATCTTTTTGTTATAAACCAAGTCACAAATAACTCGAGACTTCTTTCCTTGCAGGTGATCCTCAGAAGAAAGATGTTGCAACATTCCACTGTAGAAAACCTACCTCCCACTGAATTTGTCCTCTAGACTGTAAGCTTGCTGTGGGTAGGGAATGTATCTGTTATATTGTACTCTCCCAGTGCTTAGTATAGTGCTCTGCACACAGTAACAGTTCAATAAATATAATTGACTGACTAAAAGATAAATATTCATACAAAAGTAATAGGAGCAGAAGAACAGAAATGGAAATTATTTTTCTCTGGGAACTAATTGCAGGTGCAGGAATATGACCAGAGGATTTAAGGTGCAGTAGCACATCTCTTTGGTCACTTTCCACTGCCCTGCCCAGCAAACCCACCCGGCGCCCTTCTCCTGACAAGACCTGTTCCATGGTTCAGCTTTGGATGTAACTGTTCTCTTGACATGGGTGGCTGTACCCTGAACCCCTTACAGGACCCCTTTACCACCAGCCTGGGTGAGCTCTCAAATTTTATATTGTCTTTTATGAAACTTTGTACTGATACTATTTCATCTTTCCTTCTATATCTGCAGCCAAGTCCTTTACCACCTCATTTTTAGATAAGGAGGGCCAAAGGCCATATATAACTTTCACCCGTGTGTTTTTCCCCAGTGCTTGTTGCATTACTTAACACAATTGCTACTACTCCTAGTGCTACTAATCCAACTCCCAAAACTAAACACCGCTTTATCTCTTATTGAATTATTTCTGCTACTGCCCAAAATGTAATAGACAGAATTTAAACTCAAAAAGACTACTGATTTTTAGTTTACTTAGAATCAATGGCATTTAGCACTTAGAAAATATGCTATTTTTATGTTTTCTGAGCACTCATTTCATTTTGCACACCACATCCTCAATTAATATTTGCTGACCATCAAAATTTGAATCAAGGATTTTTTTTTTCTTTGGCAAGGGTGGGCACGGATAAAGAAAACTTCACCCTACCTGAGTCCTGGGATTTTTGCCTAGTTTCCCTCTGGAGTAGTTTGGCCCTAGTCATATGCAATTACCAGATTTTCCACATCTTCCCTACAGCCATTAGAGAAGAGGAAAGTCTCTCATCCGGTTAATATTGGCTCCAGGTGCATTGTATCAGCTCACTACAGACCAAATGGCTCATTATCAGGTGACCACCTTTACTGAGGAGAATCAGATGGTTTATATCCCCATTCCCTAGGAAGCAGAGTCAATCACAAGCTAATTGTTTGAACTCTCCAATTTCAGTTTGATTGCTATTGCTTTTAACCGTCTGCCTCCTCACAAAAATGTCCAGCTGCTTCTTGGAAAAAGTGAGTTCCACATTCAACTACAGTTGTGCCTCACATTATTGTATTGTACTTCCCCAGTGCTTAGTACAGTGCTCTGCATGCAGTAAGCGCTCAATAAATATGACTGAATGAATGAATGACTGTATCATGGGGTACGTTTACCATAGATTTATATTGCAACTAGGTTGCATACCAGAACCAACCCCAAAAAGATGGCTAAGCCCCATGAGCTAGTACAAATTACACCATAGGCCCCACTTTATCTTCCCATTCCTTGCTCCTCCTCTATTCCTAGAGGCTTTCTGATTCAATGCTCTGGACATGGTCTCCCAACTAACCTCCAATATTTTTTAGTTTGGGACACTAACGATGTCCCACCGAGTGACACCTTGCTGCTAGTGGGAAATGGAGAGAAAAATGTTATCCTAGGCCCAATTAGGACCCTTCGGAGACACCCCCTGAAGCCCTATGACTCTCCCAGACACCTGAGCTGGCCAAACAGCAGTGGGCCTGGAACGCTTTGACCCAGCGACCTCTCTCACCTTCTCTGGTCCCCCTTCCTTTCTTTCATCCTCATCTCTGTAGTGAGTGTCCAGGCTCTACGATCTCCAAAGCCACTCCTCAGAGCACCGCTCAGAATGCTGCAGTGATCCCAGCCCCTGAGATCTTCTGGGGTCACTACAGCTACTTCTGGTCCAGTGACGCAGACATCCTTGCTCCACTCTGGCCTCATTCCCCTCAATCCGGAGGCTCTCTGTCATCCCACAAGTTGGGCCCTGGGCTTGCCACTGCCACCATCACTCTCATGTCAGCATCCACCTTCTATCCCCTTTTACTACTCAATTCCCTCCCTCTTTTTCCAGCGCCACTTGGGCCATTGCAATGGAGACCAGCATTGGCAGTCTTCCCAAGGAGTTACCTATATCAGAGCCATTCGCAGAAGGGAACTGAGAGACTCTGGGGGAGGAGCAGAGGTTCCCAGGGAAAGAAAGAGGAGAAGGAGAATGAGAGAATGAGGCCCTGGGTACAGAGCACTGTTCTAATAGGGCTTGGGAGAGGACAATACAACAGAATCGGTAGATAGAGCTTACAATTCATTTGTTCATTCAGTCGCATTTATTGAGTGCTTACTGCATGCAGAGCACCCTACTAGGTGCTTGGAAAGTACAATTCAGCCGCAAAGAGAGACAATCCCTGCCCACCATGGGCTCGCAGTCTACAATCTAGAGTTAGTGTTCAATTAGAACAGTACAGTGCTCTGCACACAGTAAGCGCTCAATAAATACGATTGATGATTAGAAGCAGCGTGGCTCGGTGGAAGGAGCCCGGGCTTTGGAGTTGGGGGTCATGGGTTCAAATCCCAGCTCCGCCACTTGTCAGCTGTGTGACTTTGGGCAAGTCACTTCACTTCCCTGGGCCTCGGTTCCCTCATCTGTCAAATGGGGATGAAGACCGTGAGCCCCCTCTGGGACAACCTGATCTCCTTGTGACCTCCCCGGTGCTTAGAGCAGTGCTTTGCATGTAGTGAGCGCTTAATAAATGCCATCATCATTATTATTATTGTTATTAATTAAATCCCCCTGATCGATTACCTGACTGTCGACTTGCCCAGGGTCACGAAGCAGGACCGGGACTAGAACTTGGGCATCCTGACTCCCAGCCCCGGGCTCTGACCTGTAGTCCACGCCGCCTCTCTGGGCGCGGCGCCCCATGCCAAATGATGCCACGCTGATGCCCGGCTTAGAGTCTACCTTACGAGCTACCTTACGAGTCTACCTTCTAGACTGTGAGCCCACTGTTGGGTAGGAACTGTCTCTATATGTTGCTAAATTGTCCTTCCCAAGCGCTTAGTACAGTGCTCTGCACACAGTAAGCGCTCAATAAATACGATTGAATGAATGAATGAATTAGGAGGAGAAAGAGGAGGAGAAGGATGAGAGTGGAAGGGGATTGATTTACTGGCAGTGATTGGGCAGAATTTCTGGAGTAGGACAGTGAGGAACAGTTTAACTTCCCGAGCCTCATCTGCAATTAGTGTGTGAAGTAACACCCGGTTATAAATATTGAGGGCAGTCATAATTGGCATTTACACATGTACAGCATAAAACCCTGATGAGAACAAAGCAGTGACTCCTGCTGCAGAATGTTATCAGAGTTACGCTGTCCATGGCCACATTTTGTACCCTTTCTCTGATCAGCCCTCTTGCAATGTATGCTGTTTGTCAGTGGCATCAGGTGAGGGTGTGAATGGAAAAATAACTCAAGTTAATATTCTAATGACACACATGAAAATCGTTTATAAGTCAGTTAATCATTTATTGAACATTTACTGGGTGGAGAGCTCTGTTCTACGTGCTTGGGAGAGTACAACAGAGAAGCAGTGTAGTCTAGTGGATAGAGCATGGCCCTGGGAATCAGAAGGACCTGAGTCCTGGCTCTGACATTTGTCTGCTGGGTGACCTTGGGCAAGTCACTTAAGTTCTCTGTGCCTCAGTGACCTCAACTCTAAAATGGGTATTAGGACTGTAAGTTGCATGTGGGATGTGGACTGTGTCCAGCCTGCTTAGGATGTATCTACCCCAGCATTTAGTATAGTGCCTGGCACACAATGAGCTCTTATGAGAAGCAGCATGACTCAGTGGAAGAGCCCGGCTTTAGGAGTCAGAGGTCATGAGTTCAAATCCCAGCTCCGCCATTTGTCAGCTGTGTGACTTTGGGCAAGTCACCTAACTTCTCTGTGCCTCAGTTACCTCATCTATCAAATGGGGATTAATCAATCAATCAATCGTATTTATTGAGAGCTTACTGTGTGCAGAGCACTGTACTAAGCGCTTGGGAAGTATAAGTTGGCAACATATAGAGACAGTCCCTACCCAACAGTGGGCTCACAGTCTAAAAGGGGGAGAGAGAGAGCAAAACCAAACATACTAACAAAATAAAATAAATAGAATAGATATGTACGTCGGACAACGTGATTACCTTGTATCTACCCCAGTGCTTAGAACAGTGCTTGGCACATAGTAAGCACTCAACAGATATCGTCATTATTATTGTTATAATAATAATTATTATTATATAATAATATAACAGATGCATTCCCCGACCACAGTGAATTATAAGTAAGGTTTACCACCATCCTTATCATTAGTATTCATGTAGAAAAGGAGAATGGAGAAATAACTTTTTTTTTTGCCAAACAACTATGTGTATCAACTATGAACTTGGCTGTGTATATCCCTTAAAACTTTGATAGTCACTGTTACTCCACAGCACTTATATAGTTAGCATATTGTACTGCTTCCCCTATCCCTAATTCACTTTAATGTCTGTCTAGCATGTGGGCTAGGATTATGTCCACTAACTCTTGCACTGTACTTTCACAAGAGCTTTATACAGTACTATGCACACAGTATGTGCTCAATAAATACCACCAATTTGTTGATTTATTGATCTAAGTAGGAGGCCCAATTGCTGATTGGTCAATTGCTAGCTAGGCAATAATGGCATCCAGTGATACTGAAGGTGAGAGAGTTGTCCTAATTAAGGACAATGTACTGTTTCTTAATGGGGAAGGAACTAGAAAAGTTGTCCTAAACATTGCTTCCTTCCACAAACTCAAAACTGAGTTTGAGTCACCAGAGGACATCACTAGGCGAATTTTCAGCTTGTGGTGCAATAGAAAACCAATGATTTGAAGAAAATAACCATCATATTTTAGAACCTCAGTGAGACACATAAACACAGCAATCATTCCCAAAAGAAGGACTGCAGTAGTTGCTCGTGTTCTCTAGACTGTAAACTCATTGTTGGCAGGGAACTCATCTACCAACTCTGTTGCATTTTACTCTCCTAAGCACTTAGTACATACAGTATGAGCCCAATAAATACCATTGATTGATTGATTGATGAACTAGCCAGTTACAGAGTCAACATCTCAACAACTAAACAAAAAGGACAAAAAATGGATCAGTACTATTTATTGAGCCTCTACTATGCACAGAGCACTATAAAAAGCACTTGGGGGAGTACAACAGAATTAGTAGACAATTTCCCAACTTCAAGGAGCTTGTCATAGACAGAGGATAAGTAGAAGGGAGATAGTGCAAAGAAACAGGTGCTGGATATAACGCCTAGAAAGTCCTCCAAGTGCTTAGTACAGTGTTCTGCACACAGTAAGCGCTCAATAAATACGTCTGAATGAACGAATGAATGAATATCACTCAAGTGTTAGTTTGGCAACCGGGCATTGCTCATTCTCCAGAGGACTGAATGACCAATTCATGACCTGCTTGTCCTGCCCAATATCCTTGACTCACTTCCCTCATTCCACCTACATTGTCAATCTGTCACCAAATCCTTGAAGTTCTACGTTGGGAAGCAGCATGGTGTAGGGGATAGAGTCAGAAGATCATGGGTTCTAATCCTGGCTCCACCACTTGTCTGCTCTGTGACCTTGGGCAGGTCATTTTACTTCTCTGTCCATCAGTTAACTCATCTGCAAAATGAGGACTGAGACTGTGAGCCCCAGAAACGCTCTGAGCATGTTACTCCCCTCCTCAAAAATCTCCAGTGGCTACCAATCAATCTACGCATCAGGCAGAAACTCCTCACCCTGGGCTTCAAGGCTCTCCATCACCTCGCGCCCTCCTACCTCACCTCCCTTCTCTCCTTCTACAGCCCACCCCGCACCCTCCGCTCCTCTGCTGCTAATCTCCTCACCGTACCTCGTTCTCACCTGTCCCACCATCGACCCCCGGCCCACATCCTCCCCCGGGCCTGGAATGCCCTCCCTCTGCCCATCTGCCAAGCTAGCTCTCTTCCTCCCTTCAAGGCCCTACTGAGAGCTCACCTACTCCAGGAGGCCTTCCCAGACTGAGCCCCTTCCTTCCTCTCCCCCTCGTCCCCCTCTCCACCCCCACATCTTACCTCCTTCCCTTCCCCAAAGCACCTGTATATATGTATATATGTTTGTACATATTTGTTACTCTATTTATTTATTTATTTATTTTACTTGTACATATCTATTCTATTTATTTTATTTTGTTAGTATGTTTGGTTTTGTTCTCCGTCTCCCCCTTTTAGATTGTGAGCCCACTGTTGGGTAGGGACTGTCTCTATATG
The DNA here is from genome assembly GCF_015852505.1 of Tachyglossus aculeatus. Lineage (NCBI taxonomy): Eukaryota > Metazoa > Chordata > Mammalia > Monotremata > Tachyglossidae > Tachyglossus > Tachyglossus aculeatus. Next base: position 26,552,742 of record NC_052079.1, on the reverse strand, counting down.
TTGCCAACTTGTACTTCCCAAGAGCTTAGTACAGTGCTCTGCACACAGTAAGCGCTCAATAAATACGATTGATGATGATGATGATGAAGTGGGACATGGAGTGCGTCCAACTTGGTTTACTTGTATCCATCTCAGCACTTAGTAAAATGCCTGGCACATAGTAAATGCTTAACAAATACCACAATAATAATTAGTACTATATATACGATATCGCTAAAATCTGCCCTTTCTTCTCGATCCAGGCTGATCCTATGCTGATCCAGTTCATTCACTCAATTGTATTTGAGTGCTTACTGTGTGCAGAGCACTGGACTAAGCACTTGGAAAGTACAATTCAGCAACAGATAGAGACAGTCCCTACCCAACAAAGGGCTCCAACCTTGAATACCTCATCTGCCTCCTTCCTGACCTCCCTAAAGTCTCTCCCCCGTCCAGTCCATACTTCACTCTGCTGCCTGCATCATTAAGAGAAGCAGCATGGCCTAGAAGTAGGGCACAGGCCTGGGTGTCAGAAGGTCATGGGTTCTAATCCTGCTTCCGTCACTTGTCTGCTGTGTGACCTTGGGCAAGTTGCTTAACTTCTCTGTGCCTCATTTCCCTCATCTGTAAAATGAGGATTAGGACTGTGAGCCCTATGTGGGACAGGGACTGTGTCCAACCTGATTATCTTGTATCTACCCCAGTGCTTAGAACAGTGCCTGGCACGTAGTAAGTTCTTAACAAATACCATAATTATTATTTTTTTTTTCTAAAAAAAGTTCAGTCCAATTCTCCCTACGCCTCAGGAAACTCCAATGGTTGCCCATTCACCTCTGCCTTAAACAGAAACTCCTAGTCACCGCCTACCTTACGTTGCTGATTTCCTACTACTACTTTCTTACTGCGGAGACTTTTCACGCAACCTCCCAACTTTGCAAGGCTTATTAAGGTCACATCTCCTCCGAGAGACTTTCCTCAGCTAATCCCTCTTTTCTCCAACTCCCTCTCCCTCTGCATCTAGCCACTTGGAACTATACCCTTTGAGTACCCTCAAGCCCACAGCCCTTACGTATATATCCAAAAATTATTTATTCATAGAGAAGCAGCATGGCTCAGTGGAAAGAGCACGGGCTTTGGAGTGTCAGAGGTCGTTGGTTCAAATCCTGGCTCCGCCACTTGTCAGCTGTGTGACTTTGGGCAAGTCACTTAACTTCTCTGTGCTTCAGTTACCTTATCTGGAAAATGGGGATTAAGACTGTGAGCCCCACGTGGGACAACCTGATCACCTTGTATCCCCCACAGTGCTTAGAACAGTGCTTTGCTCATAGTAAGCACTTAATAAATGTCATTATCATTATTATTAATGTCAATCCCCCCATCTGGACCGTAAATTTTTGTTGGCAGGGAACTTATCAACCAACTCTGTTATGTTATACTCTCCCAAGTGCTTAGTACAAAGCTCTGTACACTGCAAACAGTGTGCTGCTGCCATCACTAGTATATGCACCTCAATAAGACTGTACGCTCATTGTGGCAGGGAATGTGTCAATTCTTATATTGTGCTTTCTGAAGTGCCTAGTACGGTGCTCTGCAAACAGTAAGCGCTCAGTGAATATGACTGAATGAATGAATGACAAATAGCGAACAGAGAAAACATGTTCAAAGATTTGGAGTGGTTAATCACATCACCTCCCAAATCTGACCAGCTGATCCTCAAGGAAAGTCCTCTTTCTTCTCAATCGATCAATCAATGGTATCTGATGAGTGTTTATTTATCTACTGAGCACTGTAATAATAATAATAAGAATGATGGCATTTATTAAGCACTTACTATGTGCAAAGCACTGTTCTAAGCGCTGAGGAGTTTACAAGATGATTAGGTTGTCCCATGGGGGGCTCACAGTCTTCATCCCCATTTTACAGATGAGGTAACTGAGGCACAGAGAAGTTAAGTGACTTGCCCAAAGTCACACAGCTGACAATTGGAGGAGCCTGGATTTGAACCCATGACCTCTGACTCCAAAGCCCGGGCTCTTTTCCACTGAGCCACACTGTACTAAGTGCTTGGAAGAGTACAATACAACAGATTTGGTTGAGGCGTTCCCTGCCCATCATGGACTTACAATCTCCCTACAACTTGTCTAAACGATGGCACCTGCCTGATTGTATCATCCATGAGGGGGCTTAAAGGATGTCTAGATCACTGCAGTCACACAAGGGGCCGAGTATTAGGCTGACCGCTGGCTCATACACTAAGTGCAGCACAGCAAGAAATGCATCTCCATTACTCAGTCAAACAAGCAATCATATTTATTGAGCACTTACTGTATGCAGTAAAGAAGTATTTGAGAGAAAACAGTATAACAATATAATCACTGGGCAACTTCTCATAATTAGAGCAAAAAACAGAGGCCATTTGCTAGTGGAAATCTGCAAGACCCATGGTAGGCTTCCAGCAACACACAGTATTGTAGAAAGTAGAATTGAAAGAGCCTGCAGGGCTCTTAGCATACTGCCCAATGAAGCAGCATGGCCTAGTGGCAAGAACACAGGCTTGGGAGTACGAGGACATGGGTTCTAATCCCCTTCTGCCACTTGTCTGCTGTGTGACCTTGGGAAAATCACTTAACTTTTCTGTGCCTCAGTTACTCCATCTGTAAAATGGGGATTAATAATAATAATGGTATTTATTAAGCGCTTACTATGTGCAAAGCACTGTTCTAAGCACTGGGGAGGTTACAAGGAGATCAGCCTATCCCACGTGGGGCTGACAGTCTTAATCCCCATTTTACAGATGAGGGAACTGAGGCTCAGAGAAGTGAAGCGACTTGCCCAAGGTCACACAGCAGACAGATGGTGGAGCGGGATTCGAACCCATGACCTCTGACTCCAAAGCCCGGGCTTTTCTCCACTGAGCCACGCTGCTCCTCTGACCCAGTCAGAGTCTGATTAAGACTGTGAGCCCACGTGGGACAACCTGATTACCTTGTATCTACTCCTGGGCTTAGAACAGTGCTTTCATTCATTCAATCATATTTATTGAGCGCTTACTGTGTGCAGAGCACTGTACTAAGTGCTTGGGAAGTACAAATCGGCAGCATACACAGTCCCTACCCAACAACAGGCTCACAGTCTAGAAGGAGGAGACAGACAACAACACAAAACAAGTAGACAGGTGTCAATACCATCAGAATAAATAGAATTACAGCTATACACACATCAGTAAGCACTTAACAAATACCATAATTATTAGTAGCAGCATTATAATTGCCCAAGTGTGACGACAACAGGGCCAACAAGATCCATTTGAGGTGGGATCTCTGGAATTACCGCAACAGGTTCGTCCAGCTTTTTGTTTAGTTTCAGAAGCATATCAGCGGTAACCAAATTCAACATAAAATAGCTGTGCTAGATTCCCAACAATGAGGTCCTGAAGTAAATTCAGCTCACTAATCTTAAAGCCATGCCCATAGCAATGTGCCTTCTCCTGAAGGGATGTGAGAAGTGAATTAAAGTTAGCCAGGTATCCAAACAACAGAAAGAGGACATATATCAGCAGGGGGAGAAGAATAAACTATTTAAAAATGTCCGCTTGTAATCACTTTAAACATTTACTATTGGGAGACCATTGCATCAGACAGACCAGAGGGACAGGAGGTAATTTTAGTAGGAGAGGCTCTCCTTGACCAAAGTCTTCACAAAAATCAAGATTAAAAAAGGTAGTTTTAAAAACACAAATAGGCCCTGAAAAGGGCAACAGACTAAATCAGCAGAAATCAACCTTTACATGCACAGAAGGAGAAGATAGGATCAGCCAGTTTCATATTGCTTACCCACATTCGTGGGAAGGACTTTACCACCATTAGCAGCATCTCTGAAAGCAAAGCACAGCAAGTTGTATTTCTCAATTAGTAATGAGTGTCATTATCATTGGTACTCAAACTGTCTCCATAGCTTTTCCCCCTTTCAACGTGTAAAAGCCTAATCTGTGCACTTAGAGAATTATATTAAATCATAGCAAAGTCATGATTAGAACTCAGGATACTGAGCCAATTCATTGAGGTTGCTATGGTTTGGAACTCAGAAAAACCATGCCTACATGATATTTTCTTCCCATTCCAATATGGAAATGTGCATGTTAAAAAGTTGAAACATAAATATTATTATTTAAATGTTGAATGTTCCGGGGTTGAAAATGAAATTTTGTATCACAAGCCAAGCAATTAGAATTTATCTCCCTCCATTTGGTAGAGGTTGTACTGTGATCTATGTTTTCATGATGGCTCCTGCAAGAGAAATAGGAATCTGAGCTGTAGGCAACAACCTAAATTCGCAAATTAGCATTTCATATCTACATAAAAATGACCCTTCTAATTCATGGAATGAATGCACTCTTCCTATAAATGCAGTGTGAACTCTGTTTAATAAATCATTGGTTTTCATTGAGTGACTGATGTGTCCATGGAGCCACTATGGGTCAGAGATGACTTAAGAGCAGAAGACAACTCATTGAGTACTTATTCTGTGCAGGGCACTGTACTAAACCTTGGAGTTAGTAGAAATGATCCCTGCCCTATGTATGATCATTATTCCTAAATTAATCTATATAGGTTCTAAACAGGAGCCAATTATAAATTATAAAGTTTGAAAATTGATCATCTACAGATGACCCAGGAACCGCCATTTGATTTCTAAAAGAAAATCAATCAATGGTATTTACTGAATGCTTATTATGTGCAGAGAACTGTACTAAGCACTTGGGAGAGTACAATATAACAGAGTTGGTAGACGTGTTCCCTGCCCACAAGGAGCTTGCACTCTACAGAGAGCTTACAGTATGGAGCATACAATAAAAGTGTGGTCCTGCCCCTGAAGTACTTATAATCCAGTTGGAAACACTGGTTACTACACCATGCGCTTTCTTGGCTCTTTGTTATTTTGTTTGGCTTTTTGTTATTAGTTTATCTCTACCCCCCCCCCCCGAAAAAAAAAATTCCCCTGATCCCCTGAGATGTGTTTAAAGGTCAATGAGTGGCTCCCCCAAAATTATTTGAGGGAAAAAATGAAACAAATAATACTTGAAATTACTTAATGTCTCAATATCTTTACTATATGATTACAACTCCATTAACCCCACTATCTTCTACTTTGGTCTTCCCTTCAGTACTATCAGTCCACGGGACTGGAAAGTAGCAATATCAGCATTCATTTTCAAGAAGCTGCTCATAAAGGAAACAGGCTAAAGGCTTCTGTTCGGTTGTAGATATTGATCCAAAAATATGTCAAGCAAGGAGATCATTTAAAAGAACAGAAACCAATTATTTTGAGTTCCCTTTAAAGCATCTGTAGGTTGTAGTCCAAAATCTCTGAGTCTTAACTAGAATATTTTAGTATTAGTTGAAAAACCTACAGAAGGAAAGCAATGTTTCCTTCAAAAATGGTAATTAACTTTTTAAAATATCAATAATAAACTCATTTTTTAATTAAAAAAGAAAGAATTATTGAGCAAGATCATAAATTGACTACAACTCGAGCTCTGGTACACTCTCTGTTGTGTTCATTTTGCTACTCAAAGTGGCACAATAGATGCAGATTCTGGTGATGGCTGAATTCTTATCTGTAGATTCAATAATTGTAATATTGATAGTGTTTTCTAAGTGCTTACTATGTGCCAAGCACTGTAAGTTCTGGGGTAGATACAAGATTTTCAGGTTGGACACAGTCCAACAATCCAGAATATGTGGAACTTCACCGTTTTTCTCTTACAGAACATTTCACAATCATGAATTTACCATAGCTATTAGAAGTTGGAGAAATGGATTAGAGAATCATATTAATCAAAGCAATGTCAGGATTAGAACCCAGAATACCTGAGTCAGTTTGTTGAGGTTGCTAAACTCATAAGATGTGTGAGTTCGATTGCCTTCCTTAGCAGATATGAGACAGTAGTCCCTTCTCAATGCCTATGAATATGTCGGAGAACTCACTACTCCCCTCTTCTAGACTGTGAGCCTGTTGTGGGAAGGGACTGTCTCTATTCATTGCTGAATTGTTCTTCCCATGTGCTTAGTACAATGCTCTGCACATAGAAAGCACTCAATAAATGCAACGGAATGAATGAATTGGCAATTGTGAGAATTATTATTTCAAGAGGAAATAAAAGAGGTACCTCAACACCTCAGGCCCTCTTTTCTGGCTTGGAACTCTTTCCCCTTCTTGACCAACAGACCACCACTCTCCCTTTCTTCTAAAGCCCTACGAAAGCCATATCTCCTCTAGGGAGCCTTCCCTGATGAACCTCTAATCTCCCCACCCCTTTCCCTTTCTTCTGCATTCATTATGCATTTGGGTCTGTACTTCCTAAGCATTAACAGCCCACTCTAAAGCACTTATCAGTCAATCAATCAAGTATTTATTAAGTGCTTACTATGCGCAGAGTACTGAAGGAAGTGCTTGGAAAAGTACAACAGAATCAGTGCTGCGCACAGAGTACTCAATAAATATCTTTGATTAACACCATCCTTTCATTCAATTTTATTTATTGAACATTTACCTTGTGCAGCACACTGTACTAAGCCTTTGGGAGAGTACAGCACAACAACAAACGGACAGATTCCCTATATACGGTGAGCATACAGCCCTGGGGAGCAGGGAGGGTGGAGAAAGACATCAATACAAATAAATTATAGCATCCACAAAACTCTCTGTTACTTCCCCATCCAGACAAAATTCACTGCATGCTCTTTTGATGCTATAGTGCTGTTTTTAGCATGCTAAATGCCAAAATAAAATACTGTGATTATAAACAGTCTCCTGGAAGAATACACACCTGAATCAAATGCCACATGTTTCCAGGGGCACTCATTTCACATCCCCACTGGTAAGTTAGCTTTCCTAGGTCATAGAGGCAGGATCAGAAACCACATGCGGAGTCTGACACTAATGCAGTTGAAGTACACAGCTGTGCACAGTCAAAAAACACAATTCTTTTCCATTTTTAACTTTTTCATTTCTTGAAACCTCTCATGTTTGAATCTCCCTTTTAGTTCTGCCATCACACAAGGATTCTATTCCTGAAAAGTTTTGCATTCAAGAAACCTTGTTACTCATGCCGTAGCCAAGGGAAAGGGGGCATAAATACACACACACACACACACACACACACATTTATTCTGACATTGTATCACACTCTATCCAGACAAACAGAAGTGGACAGAAAAATATCCTCTAATTCTGCAATGAAATTCTTACCAAAATAGGGTAACAAAACCACATACGGTGGCAGGTTGTGAATTTTTGGTCTTAATGGTTTATATAATAATAATAATAACAATATCTGTGGTATTTGTAAAGCACTTATGAACCACTGGGGTGGATACAAGCAAGTCGGGTTGGACACAGTCCCTGTCGCACATGGGGCTCACAGTCTTAATCTCCATTTTTCAGATGAGGTCACTGAAGACCAGAGATGTTAAGTGACTCGTCCAAGGTCACACAGGAGACAAATGGCAGAGCTGGTATTACAACCCATGACCTTCTGATTCCCAGGCCCGTGATCTATCAACTATGCCATGTTGCTTCTCTAGTCCTAGAATGACTTGCTTGTGGTAATACTGTATCCACAAATACAAAGGTTTCTTGTAATGTATCCTCCACCACAGTTAAATGGTTTCAAAATTCCAGCCATTTCCTAGGCCATAGTTTTCACCATTTCCTGGCCCTGAATATCAGAGCCCAAATCATTGTGGGCAGGGAACATGTCTACCACTTCTGTTGCATTGTACTCTCCCACATGCTTAGTACAGTGCTCTGCACCCAGTAAGTGCTCAATAAGTAACACTGATTGATTCACTATTCTAAAACTAAAAATCCTTCATCTACAGATCTCAGTTTTAAAAACAGCATTCAATCAGTGGTATTTAGTTAACTGCCTTTATATACATATAAAATATAGTATATATTTTTAATATATATATTCTTTTGACAGCTGTTTATCTGAGAATTCTCATTGTGGGTGGAGTTTCAAAATCAAACATATCAGGAAATGTACACACAATAATAGTTGTAGTAGTGATATTTCTTAGGCAGCACGACTTAGGGGAAAGAGCTCGGGCTTGTGAGTCAGAGGTCGTGGGCTCTAATCCCAGCTCCGCCTCTTGTCTGCTGTGTGACCCGGGGCAAACCACTTAACTTCTCTGGGCCTGTTACCTCATCTGTAAAATGGGGATAAAGATTGTGAGCCCCTCGTGGGACAATCTGATTACCTTGTATCTACCCCAGTGCTTAGAACAGTGCCCCCTCCTTCCTCTCCCCCTCCCCCCCCATCCCCCACGCCTTACCTCCTTCCCTTCCCCACAGCACCTGTATATATGTATATATGTTTGTACGTATTTATTACTCTATTTATTTATTTATTTTACTTGTACATATCTATTTATTTTATTTTGTTAATATGTTTTGTTCTGTTCTCTGTCTCCCCCCTTCTAGACTGTGAGCCCACTGTTGGGTAGGGACCGTCTCTATATGTTGCCAACTTGTACTTCCCAAGCGCTTAGTACAGTGCTCTGCACACAGTAAGCGCTCAATAAATACGATTGATTGATTGATTGATTGGCACGTAGTAAGCACTTAACAAATACCATTATTATTATTATTATTAAGCACCCATTTGGTTCAGTGCACCATACTAAATGCTTGGGAGGTTTAAAATAAAGTTGCACATTCCTTGTCCACCAAGCACTTTCACTCTTAACAGGTCAGACATTTCCCATTATAAATAGAGTAGTCAAAATGAATAACTGAATAAAAGTAGATAAGGGATTGCTGAGAGTGAAAATAAATTTGCTAGAGATGGCTGATGGGTTTATACAACTTATGAAGCCAGAATCAGTGTCGACTGGATATCAGAAAAGGCAGGAGAGGTTATTCAGGAGGGCTTTGAATGTGGGGACAGTTGTGGCCTGTCTGATGAGGGAAGGGAAGGAGTTCTTAGTTGGGGAGAAGACTTGAGCAAGAGGATAGAGGAGGGAGAATTAAGGACAAGGTACGTGTCTAGCAACTCTGTTATACTGTACTCTCCCAAGTACTTTGTACAGTGCTCAGCATACAATAAGTGCTCATTAAATACCATTGATTGATTGAGACTGAACTTGTGGGCAGGAATGTGTCTGTTGTCATATTGTACTCTCCCAAGTGCTTAGTACAGTGCTTTGCACATAGTAAGTGCTCAGTAAATACAACAATGAATAAATGTGCGATTAGAAGACTGGCTTGGGAAGAACAAAGAAAGTGGAACTGGATGGCCCAGGGGTCTGATCTGGGAACTCCACATCTCTCCCACTTGTTTAACCTGCCAACATTTCAAACTCAATATTCAAAATTGAGCTTCACCCCTTCCCTCCTAACCCCTCCCTTCCTCCCACCTTCCCCATCTCCACTGGCAATACCACCATCCTGTCTGCGACTGATACCCGCCATCTTGGCGCCATCCTTTTTTCCTCATGGCCACTGTCCTCTCATATTAAATCTACTGCTAAAACCTGCCAATTTTTCCTCAAAGACATTTTGCAAATCTGCACCTTCCTCTCCACCCACACAACCAATACCTTAGTTCAATCATTCACCATAGAATGGCTAGACTCTTTTATCAGACTTCACACTGGTCTTTCTGTTGCCTAGCCTCTCCCGACTTCAGTCCATATTCATGAAACTTTGTTCAGAATATGTCTTTCCTCTCCCCCAAACCCTCAACTTTGCCCTCTCTTTTCACAAAAACCAAAGACACATTAACATTGGCTTAAAGGTTCGCCACCACTCTCTCCACTGGTCTCTTCACCTGCTGTTTCCGGCTCTCTATTTTTGCTCCTCTTCTGGCTATACTATGTTCTTCTCTTGCCCATCTCCAGTGTCCCCTTGCTTTCATTTGCCCAAGGCCTGAAACTCCTCCCCTGTTTCATCTCCCCTTACCTTCAAAGGCTTCCAAAGCCACTTCTTCCGACCTAGTGGATAGAGCATGGACCTTGGAAGTCAGAAGGACCTGGGTTCTAATCCTGGCTCCACTACTTGTGTGCTGTGTGACCTTGGGTAAGTCACTTCACTTCTCTGTGCTTCAGTTCCCTCAACTATAAAATGGGGATTAAGAATGTGAGCCCCACATGGGAGCGGGACGGTGTCCAGCCTGATTAGTTTATATCTACCACAGAGATTAGTACAATGCCTGACACATAGTAAGGGCTTAAATACCACAGTCATTATTATCATTACATTCCCTGACTCATTATCAGCACCCCATATCTTACCAACATTTCAGTGTCTATCCCCACATTCAGCATGAGGATATGACCGTATATTTGATAGAAATTCAAATATATTCATGTTGATTGTACAGCTTGTTAATATTTCTGTGCCTTCCTCCCTGTCTAAAGATTAAGCTCCCCCTGGACAGAGAACATGTAGTACGTTTTTGCTGTGTTTCCTGAGCATTTAGCACAGCGTCTTGCACTCAACTGGCACTCAAGAAATACCATTACTCTAATTCCTTTCACTAGTACTCCTTGGAATTATTCTCAACTCGTCTCTCATTCAACACTCATTCAATCTCTAAGCAAATCTGGCCAATTTTAACTTCGTCACTGTATTAGCCTACTTGTTGAGCTCCCTGTCCTCTGTCTCTCGCCACTCCAGCCCTTACTTCATTCTGCTGTCCGGGTCATTTTTCAGAAAAACTGTTCAGTCCATATCTCCCTACACCTCAAAAACCTCCAATGGTTGCCCAACCCTTTCCACATCAACTGAAAACTCCTTACCATGAGGCACTCGATCACATCTCTCCCTTCAACCTAACCTCGCTGATCTCCTACTGCAATACAGCCTGTATACTTCACATCTTTAACGCCAAGTCACTCACTGGACCTTGATCTTACCTATCTCTCTACTGAAACCCCACTTTTTTATAGTATTTGTTAAGCACTCACTCTGTGTCAAACACTGTTCTAAGCACTGCATTAGGTAAGTTAATCAGGTCAGACACGGTCCCTTTCTCATATAGGGTCACAAAAGCAGCGTGGCCTAGCATATAGATCGTGGGCAAGGGAGTCAGAAGGACCTAGTTTCTAATCCCGGCTCCACCACTTGTCTGTTGTGTGACCTTGGGCAAGTCACTTTGCTCCTCTGTGCCTCAGTTACTTCATCTGTCAAATGGTATTTGTTTGTTAAGTGCTTACTATAATGATAATAATAATAATGGCATTTGTTAAGCATTTACTATGTGCCAAGCACTGCTCTAAGCACTGGGGTAGATACAAGGTAATCAGTTGTCCAACGTGGGGCTCACTGTCTTAATGCCCATTTTACAGATGAGGTAACTGAGACATAGAGAAGTTAAGTGACCTGCCCAAAAGTCACACAGCTGATAAGTGGCTGAGCTGCGATTAGAACCCACAACTTCTGACTCCCAACCCCAGGCTCTTTCCTCTAAGCCACACTGCTTCTTCATGGCCTGTAAGTCCCGTGTGGGACAGGGGCCATGTCCAACCAAATATGCTTGTATCAAACCCAGCACTTAGTGCCTGGCACATAGTAAACGCTTAACAAATATTGTTATTATTATTATTATTTAGGAGAGAGAACGGGTATTGAGGAAACAGGCATAGAGAAGTTAAGTGACTTGCCCAAGGTCATACAGAAAGCAATTGGCAGAGCCAGAATTAGAAGTCAGCTCCTCTGACTCCCAAGCTCATGTATCTATCCATTAGGCCAGGCTGTTTCTCATGGCCATGTCCTCCCTCTGGCTTAGAACTACTTTCCCTTTCATATCAGACAGACCATCACTCTCTCTTTCTTCAAAGTCATCCTAAAAATCACTCTTCTCCAAAAGGCCTTCCTTGACAAAGACCTTATTTCCCTTACTCCCTCTTTCTTCTGCATCACCTACGCAATTGGATCTGTATCCTTCAAGTGCTTTACCATCACCCACCTTCAGCCCCACAACACTAATGTACATATCCATAGTGTATTTTAGTATCTGACTCCCCTTCCCTAGTCTTTCAGCTTCTTGAGGCCAGGGATCCTATCTGCCAACTCTCTATACTGTACTTTTCCAAGGACTTAATACAGTGTTCTGCTCAATAAATCCCACTGATTGATAACTACTACAAATACTCCCACCTAGGTGTTCTTTCCCAGCCCTTTAATAGAGAGTTCTGCAACCAGTAATTGCGTAATAAATACTATTAGTACTGCTGTAAATACTACCACTTGGCTATGAAATTTGCTACGTTCTGACCCTGTTCTTTCGGTTTTATAGTCATATTCCCAACTAGATTTCTAATATTATTTTTGCTGATGTGTAGGAAAATTGTCACATTTTTCAAGGCATGAACAGCATTGCCCTTAAATTGTCTTGTCTTACGCCGTCGAGTCATTTCTGACCCATAGCGACTCCACGGACACATCCCTCCCAGAACGCCCCACTCTTCATCTGCAATCAATCTGGTAGTGTATCCATAGAGTTTTCTTGGTAAAAATATGGACGTCTACGCAGTACACTTGAATCTCTGCCCTCGACTCTCTCCCATGCCGCTGCTGCCCAGCATGGGTGAGTTTGGACTTGTAGCAGATTGCCTTCCAATCGCTAGCCACTAGCCAAGCTAGGAATGGAATGGGTAGGCCCCTGCTTGATTTTCCCTCCCATAGTCGAGACTGGTAGAGTACTGGAAACTCTCCAGGTGCAACCCTGAGAGGGGGCCCTTAAATTACAAAGGTTCAAAAGTAAATTGGGGGAAAGGAATTAGTGTTCAATTATTACTGATTTTCGTATCTCATTCAAAGCTGCATCTAGAGATGGAATGGAGAATGGGAGGGAGAGAAAAAGCATGAGTTCTTAGGGATGTAACTACTGCAACTTCCTGACAACAATGTCTGTCTGTCTTCTGGATTGTGAGCTCCTTATGGTCAGGAATAACACCAACTAATTTATTATACTTTCCCAAGAATGCTCTGCACACAGTATACACTCAATAAATCCCACTGATTGATCGACTGATAAATAATGCCAGGTTTCCTGGAGTAAATCCTTTCCACAGGTAAATCCTGACGATGCATACCACCACAATTTTCTGCAATAGTACAGAACTTAAAGCAGTCGCTGAATTCTACTACCCAAATATTACTCTGCCCAATGGTGCACGGGTTGAAAAAGAGATGGAAAACAGGATCAAAAAGGGCTGCCCTGGGCTTTGGAAGAATAGAAGACAGAGTGTGACCACACCAGGGCATCAAGATTTATAGCTAGTTGAAGGTCAGTAAGACTCATGTGGTGTCCAACCAGCTATGTGGCTGGTAAACTTGGACCGGTGAAACTAGGCAAACTCAGTTCCGAAAGCTGCCTCATCAGCATTATCTGCTAACTGCATTCAACATCAAATGGAAGGACCAGATCCTGCATTGAGAAGTGTCCTCTTTGAATATAATGTATATCTGTGCCTAGATAATCATAATAATAATGATGGTATTTGTTAAGTGCTTACTATGTGCCAAGCACTGTTCTAAGTGCTGAGGTAGATACAATATTATCAGGTTGTCCCATGTCGGGCTCACAGTCAATCCCCATTTTACAGTTGAGGTAACTGAGGCACAGAGAAGTTAAGTGACTTGCCCAAAGTCACACAGCTGACAAGTGGTGGAGCGGGGATTAGAACCCACAACCTCTGACTCCCAAGCCCATGCTCTTTCCACTACACCACACTGCTTCTCTTAGAAGCTAGATAACTAACTAGCTAGATAGATGCTAGATAGATAGATAATGGATAGATGCATGAATGGATGGATAGGTGGATGATGGATCGATAGTTATATAACTACTTGGGAAATCACTGAAGCATTAAACCAGTATTTATACAATTTCCATTCTATTATAATCTATCCCAGTTCTTCCTTATCCTCCTCGGCTTCTCAGCTGCCTTTGACATTGTGAACCACCCCCTTCTCCTCAGCACACTATCCAACCTTGGCTTCACAGACTCCATCCTCTCCTGGTTCTCCTCTTATCTCTCCAGCCGTTCATTCTCAGTCTCCCTCAGGGGCTCCTCCTCTCCCTCCCATCCCCTTATTGTAGGGGTTCCTCAAGGGTCAGTTCTTGGTCTCCTTCTGTTCTCTATTTACACTCACTTCCTTGGTGAACTCATTCGCTCCCATGGCTTCAACTATCACCTCTGTGCTGATGACACCCAAATCTACATCTCTCCCTCCCTTCAGGCTTTTGTCTTCTCCTGCCTTCAGGACATCTCCATCTGGATGTCTGCCTGCCATCTAAACAAAGCCCTACTGAGAGCTCATCTCCCCCAAGAGGCCTTCCCATACTGAGCCCGCTTTTTCCTCTCCTCCTCCCCATCCCTCCCACCCTACCTCCTTCCCTTCCCCACAGCACTTGTATATATTTGTACAGATTTATTACTCTATCTTACTTGTACATATTTACTATTCCATTTATTTTGTTAATAATGTGCATATAGCTTTAATTCTATTTGTTCTGACAATTTTGACACCTGTCTACATGTTTTGTTTTGTTGTCTGTCTCCCCCTTCTAGACTGTGAGCCCACTGTTGGGTAGGGACCGTCTCTATATGTTGCCAACTTGTACTTCCCAAGTGCTTAGTACAGTGCTCTGCACACAGTAAGCGCTCAATAAATACAATTGAATGAATGAATGAATGAATCTAAAACTCAGTATGTCCAAGACTGAACTCCTTATCTTCCTTCCCAAACCCTGCCCTCTCTCTGACTTTCCCATCACTGTAGACAGCACTACCATCCTTCCCATCTCACAAGCCCCCAACCTTGGTGTCATCCTAGACTCCGCTCTATTGTTCACCCCTCACATCCAATCCATCACCAAAAACTGCTGGTCTCACCTCCGCAACACTGCCAAGATCCGCACTTTCCTCTCCATCCAAACCGCTATATTGCTGGTTCAATCTCTCATCCTATCCCGACTGGATTACTGCATCAGACTCCTCTCTGATCTCCCATCCTCCTGTCTCTCCCCACTTCAGTCTATACTTCATGCTGCTGCCCAGATCATCTTTGTGCAGAAACGCTCTGAGCATGTTACTCCCCTCCTCAAAAATCTCCAGTGGCTGCCTGTCAACCTATGCACCAAGCAAAAACTACTCACTCTTGGCTTTAAGGCTCTCTATCACCTCGCCCCCTTCTACCTCACCTCCCTTCTCTCTTTCTACAGACCAGCCCTCACCCTCCACTCCTCTGCCACTAACCTCCTCACTGTACCTCGTTCTCGCCTGTCCCGCTGTGAACACCCGGCCCACGTCCTCCCCCTGGCCTGGAATGCCCTCCCTCCACACATTCGCCAAGCTAGCTCTCTGCTTCCCTTCAAAGCCCTACTGAGAGCTCACCTCCTCCAAGAGGTCTTCCCAGACTGAGCCCCCTTTTTCCTTTCCTCCTCCCCATCCCCCCACCCTACATCCTTCCCCTCCCCACTGCATGTGTATATGTGTTTGTACAGATTTAGTACTCTGTTTTACTTGTACATATTTACTATTCTATTTATTTTGTTAATGATGTGCATTTAGCTTTAATTCTATTTGTTCTGATAACTTGACACCTGTCCACATGTTTTGTTTTCTTGTCTGTCTCCCCCTTCTAGACTGTGAGCCCATTGTTGGGTAGGGACCATCTCTATATGTTGCCAATTTGTACTTCCCAAGTGCTTAGTACAGTGCTCTGCACACAGTAAGAGCTCAATAAATATGATTGAATGAACAATTATTTAAAAGCAAGACTATTACAGAAGAAATATATGTGCATGTTGAATGACAATCTGGTTGTGGGTTATTTACCTTTAAGATTCTCTGGAAATGTCACAAAACCTCAGGGGCACTTTGTTGGATTTTACATTTGGACCTTTGATTTAGATGAAAATATAAACATGACCTCATAATCAAACATCTTTTACAGAATATAGTAAAAGAGGACACCAATTAGTAATTCCTTTCAAAAACAAGCGCACTGAACTCTTATTGCCCAGCTGGTTATTGACTGGCAAAATGCTCACAATTTATGATTATGAATTAATTGATGCAACCATTTGTAAAATATTGAGAGGGGAGCAGGGTGGTCTGGTGGAAAAAGTACAGGACTGGGAATCAGAAGACCTGGGTTCAGGTCCCACGTCCACCACTGATTTTCTGCATAACCTCGGGCAAGTCGCTTAACCTCCCTGAGCCTGTTTCCTTATCTGTAAAATAGGGATAAGATGTATTGTGAGACCTGTGTGGGATGGGGATTGGGTCCAAGCTGAGAATCTTGTATCTACCTCAGCGATTAGCATATAGTAAGCACTTAATAAATGCCAGAATCATTGCAAAAATATACTCAAGCAGGAAAGGGATGCAGATGAATAGTATTTCATTCATTCAATCATATTTATTGAGTGCTTACTATGTGCAGAGCACTGTACTTGGGAGAGTACAATATAACAATAAACTGACACATTCCCTGCCTACATTTATTAAGTGCTTACTGTGAGCAGAGCACTGTACTAAGCACTTGGGAGCACACAGTACAATAGAGTTGATAGACTCATTGCAATTGACATAATGTTTTTTGGAACACCAAAGAATAACACAGAAGTTACGGGTAGGGATTTCGCTGACTTTTATCCCTAAATGCAATCACCATTGACAAAACAGAATCAATAAAAATATTTATGCACACAGAAAGATATCTTTGGAATCACCTTACTGAGATTATTAGTCTCTAGCATTTTGTTATCAGTATTGGAAAACACCAAGAATTATAGCCCTCTACTATGAAGTGGAAAAGTCCAAGTGCACCCTAGGTAACGGTCACACCACAATAAGCGCAATCCAGAGATCCATGCGACAGAGAGGACATGGATTCTAAGCCTGGCTCTCCCACCTGCCTGCTGTGTGACCTTGGGCAAGTCACTTCACTTCTCTATGTCTCAGTTTCCTCATTTATGTAATGGGGATTCTATTCCTGTTCAACCTCCTACTTAAACTGTGAGCCCTGTGTGGATCAGGGATTGTGTCCGACGATATTGTTGGATCTCCCCCCATGCTTACTATGGTTCTTGGTTCATAATGAGCATTTAATAAAGCTTATTATTATTGGCAATAATAATAATAATTGTGGCATTTGTTAAGCGCTTACTATGTACCAGGCATTATTCTCAGCTCTGGGGGGTGGGGAATATAAGCAAATTGGGTTAGACACAGGCCCCGTCCCACATGAGGTTTGCAATCTTAATCCCCATTTTACAGCTGAGGTGACTAAGACACAGAATCATGAAGGGACCTGCCCAAGGTCACCCAGCAGACAAGTAGCAGAGCTGGGATTAGAATCCAGGTCCTTCTGATTCCCAGGCCTGTGCTCTACTCACTAGACCATGCTATTATTATTAGTCAGTCAATTGTATTTATTTAGAGCTTACTAAATGCAGAGCACTGTACTAAGCGCTGGGGAGAGTACAATATAAAAATGTGAAAGACACATTCCCTTGCCCACAATGCCGCTATTATTATTATCATTCCCCCGTCCCCACCAGCATAAAAGCCCATCCTCGCAAGTTAGATCCACATGTATCTCTACATAAGTCAGTTCTTTCTCCACACCTTGCTCCCCTCATCCAGCTTTCTTCATTGTTATGAGCAATTTTCATCCCTCTCTGGGTCCCTGAACCCAGCATGGCTCACAGGCCTGGGAGTCAGAAGGTCATGGGTTCTAATCCTGGCTCCGCTGCATGCCTGCTGTGTGGCCTTAGACAACTCACTTTACTTCTCCGTGCTCGGTTACCTCACCTTCAAAATGGGGTTGAAGGCTGTGAGCTCTATGTGAGACAGGGACTGTATCCAACCCGATTTGCTTATATCCACCTCGATGCTTGCTACAGTGCCTGGAACAAAATAAGCACTTAACAAGTACCATAATTATTATTATTACTTAGCTTCCTCTCTCTGCTCCAGTATTTTTTGTGTGGTGATACACATGGTGGCACTGCCCAAACTGTGTGCATTACCCCCACCAAAAGTCACCCAGGCCACCCCCATCAGCCATAGGCTAAGAATGGGAATGGGAAGGAGATTACAAGCTATGGGAGAAGGAAGTGGGAAAGTCATCTTGAATGGGGAAGAGGTTGGGCAAAGGGATGGATAGGTGGAGCTGGATTTACAGAGTCATTTGTATTTATTTTTAGGGTTCGTTTGTTGCGCTCGGGCTGGTTCTGGGACGAAATCTAGTTAACTGCGTGAAAGTCTCTAGGAAAGTGTATCCCATGTTACACCCATTAGTGCTATAGACCCGTTTGTGAGGAACATAACCCAGCTGAATCACTGGGAAAGCCTGTATTATCTAACTCACATGCTCTACAAGATCACATTATAACAGTATAAGATAAGAGCTTATTTATAAAGTGCATCACCAATTATAAAGTCATAGACTGTATTTCAAAAATGAGGTTGATTTATAAATTGTAGTTTTTATGCTGAATGTCTCTAGATAATGACGATGGGCATGGCTCACTGGTATTAACAGAAAAAGGAGCTTTAGGAAAATAAACAAATTTTCTCCCTGAAGAAAAATACCCATCATTATTGAATGTATTGGCTCTTTCATCAGTTTCCTCTGGAGCTCTACAGGAGAAAGGAGAAGAGCCTGTGATCAACCCAGTCTGTCCTTTAAAAGTGTTCAAGGAATCAATCAACCAGTGGTATTTATTGAGCACTTACCTTTGTATGCAGAGTACTGGACTAAGCACTTTGGAGAGTACACTACAGAGTTGGTAAACACATCCCTGCCCACAGTGAACTTTAAGTCGATCAAATAATGACCTTGATAGGAAGAGTAAAATTATCTTAATCTCAGTAGACCAGCCAGCCTACCAGCTGACTGAGGGGAAACTGGGAAATAATAATAATAATAATAATAATGTTGATATTTGTTAAGCGCTTACCATGTGCCAAGCACTGTTTTATGCGCTGGGGTAGATACAAGGGAATCCAGGTTGTCCCGCATGGGGCTCACAGTCTTCATCCCCATTTTACAGATGAGGGAACTGAGGCCCGGAGAAGTTAACTGACTTGCCCAAGGTCACACAGCTGACAAGTGTCAGAGCCGGGATTAAAACCCACGATCTCTGGCTCCCCAGCCCAGGCTCTTTCCATTGAACCATGCTGCTTCTCAGTGGTATTTTTCTAGAATGGTATTCAAGGGCTTCAAGGCTGTCCATCATCTCGCCCCCTCCTACCTCACCTCCCTTCTCTCCTTCTACAGCCCAGCCCGCACCCTTCGCTCCTCCGCCGCTAATCTCCTCACCGTACCTCGTTCTCACCTGTCCCTCCATCGACCCCCGGCCCACATCGTCCCCCGGGCCTGGAATGCCCTCCCTCTACCCATCCGCCAAGCTAGCTCTCTTCCTCCCTTCAAGGCCCTGCTGAGAGCTCACCTCCTCCAGGAGGCCTTCCCAGACTGAGCCCCTTCCTTCCTTTCCCCCTCGTCCCCCTCTCCATCCCCCCATCTTACCTCCTTCCCTTCCCCACAGCACCTGTATATATGTATATATGTTTGTACATATTTATTACTCTATTTATTTATTTATTTATTTATTTTACTTGTACATATCTATCCTATTTATTTTATTTTGTTAGTATGTTTGGTTTTGTTCTCTGTCTCCCCCTTTTAGACTGTGAGCCCACTGTTGGGTAGGGACTGTTTCTATATGTTGCCAATTTGTACTTCCCAAGCGCTTAGTACAGTGCTCTGCACATAGTAAGTGCTCAATAAATACGATTGATGATGATGATGATGATGGTATTCTTCTAGAGGGAGAGGAGAATCCACCCCACCCTGACCAAACACCCAGACCTCAAATACACTCACAGAAGCATTTGGTGGCATCTGTCAAAATCTTTCTTTGGGTAGGGGGCGGGATGGAGGGAACGAAGAGAGTTCTTCTTCTGCTCCTCCCCAGCTGGCATGGAGAGCTCTGCAGCTGAAATAGTGGCTTCCCACACTCCTCCCCAGCTGGCACCAACAGCTCTGCGGATGAAAGAGTGGCTTCCCACACTCCTCACCAGCTGCCTCTTGAGAGCCCTGTGGCTGAAGCGGTGGCTTCCCACACTCCCCGCACTTGGTGTGGCCACTGTGACTCAGCTGGGTGGTGCCAGAAAGCCTCAGAACCATTTCAGGCAGTGTCAGCATCATTGAAAGAAAAGCCCCATGGCATGCCCCTGGCATCCCTACAACCACGCTGGGACATGACCATTGGGAGCAAGTCCTGCTGGCAGCAAACAGCGAGGGTTGCCCTCTGGCCCAAAATGCCCTCCCTCTTCAAATCCATCAGAAAATTACTCTCCCCACCTTCAAAGTCTTATGGAAAGCACTTCTCCAAGAGGCTTTCCCTAACTAAACCATCCTTTCTTCTCACTCTCCCTTCTGTGTCACCCTGCCTTCACCCTTCACCTCCCTGCCCACTCCCAACCCCACAGCACTTATGTCCATATCTGTAATTTATGTATTTCTGTTCATGTCTGCCTCCCTAGCTAGACTGTAAGCTTGTTGCAACAGGGAATGAGTTCTACTGTTACATTGTACTCCCCCAAGCATTTTTAGTACAGTGATCTACAAACAATAAGTGCTCAATAAATATGCTTGGCTGACTGACTCCTTCTCGATTTCCCCAGCCAATGTCTCCTCCTTCCCTTTATCTCCCCCATGCCCTTAGTCCACCTCTTATCTCTCTGGCTTCCCTTGGTCTGTCTCTCTATTCTCAGTGTCCTCAACGTGCCCACCTGCCTCTCCCCTTCCCTTTCTCTACTCAGAACATCTCTTCTCCTTACCTCTCACCCCTCTGATTCCTCGTTGCTATGCCTAACTTTATAACCCATTGCCTTCAACCTGTGTCTCCCCCTCCCCTCTCTCCACCTAGCCCACCTCTCCCCTCTTCTTTCATTCATTCATTCAACTGTATTTATTAAGCACTTACTGTATGCAGAGTACTATACTAAGTGCTTGGGAAAGTGCAGTACAACAATACACAGTGACATTCTCTGCCCACAACGAGCTCATAGTCTAGAGGCAGGGGAGACAGACATTAATGTGAATAAATTACAGATATGTACCTAAAATGGTGTGGGCCTGGGAGGAGTGATGAATAAAGGGGGCTAGACAGGGTGATGCAGAAGGAAGTGGAAGATGAGAAAAAGAGGGGCTTAGTCCAGGAAGGTCTCTTGGAGGAGATGTGCCTCCAGTAAGGCTTTGAAGCGGGTGGGGGAGAGTTATTGTCTGTCAGATTTGAGGAGGGAGGGCTTTGCAAGCTAGAGGCAGGACTTGGGCCAGGGATCAGCAGTGAGACAGGCGAGATTAAGGCACAGTGAGAAGGTTAGCATTCAAGGAGTGAAGTATGTAGGCTAGAGGAGCAAAGTATGCAGGCTGGGTTGTAGAAGGAGAGAAGTGAGGTGAGGTAGGAGGGGACAACGTAATGGAGCCACTCAGGGTGCAGTGAGGAGGCGGAGAGGGATGGGGGCCGTTTCGCAGGGCTTCTGTCCCCAGCCCAATAGGTGGGAAGCAGGGGATGGGCTGACCCACTGTCTTTTCTCCCATTTTTATTTTCCCCCTTGCGTTACTCTGGCCCAAACTGTGACATCATCACATCAGCCTGAGTGTCTGGAATTTACAAGTGGGACACCTTGGACAAATTGGCAAGACTCTTACTTTTACCTTCACCCCTCGGTCAAACAAATACATTTACACTCATCCTCAACCAAACAATGCTTTTCCCTGGAAAAAAATATATACTCGAGCATTCGGGAAATACTCTCCTGTTCCCCTCTTCTCTTTTGCACTCTTATGCAGCTTCACATTCCCTCCCAAGGAAGCAGATGACTGCCTCCACAAGACACTCTGACCCAAAATGAAGTTTTGTCCTAGTTGCATGGCTGCTTGGGAGGGTACAATAGAGTTGGTAGACATGTTTCTTGCCCACAATGAGCTTACAGTCTAGAGTGGGAGATTAATTCAGATTAGGCAGGAGCCATCTCCAGGAGCAGAGAGAAGTTTAGCAAATTGTGGAGAAGGCTCACCCTGCTCCATAGACAGTGTCAACACTCTCCTCAGTTCAGCTCCCACCGGCTTTGATGATGACTATGGTATTTGTTAAGTGCTTACTATGTGCCAAACATTGTACTACACCCTGGAGTAGTTCCAAGATCACCAGGTCAGAAGTAATAATAATAATAATAATAATAATTGTAAAATGCTTGCTATGTACCACAATAATAATAATGGCATTACTTAAGCGCTTAATGTGTGCATCTCTAACGACTGGAGATACAAGATAAGCAGCATGAGAAGTAGCATGGCCTAGTGGCAAGAGCATGGGCTTGGGAGTCAGAGGTTGTGGGTTCTAATCCTGGTTATGCCACTTGTTTGTTGTGTGTCCTTAGTCAAGCCACTTAACTTCTTTGGGCCTCAGTTACCTCATCTGTAAAAGGGGGATTGAAACGGTGAGCCCCATGTGGGACAGGGACTGCGTTCAACCTGATTGCCTTGTATCTACCCCAGCACTTAGAACAGTGTTTGGCACATAGTAAGTGCTTAACAAATATCAAAATTAAGATAATCAGGTTAGACACAGTCCTTTTCCTACCTGGGGCTCACAGTCTTAATCCCCATTTTACAGAATAGATAACTGTGAGCCCACTGTTGGGTAGGGACTGTCTCTATATGTTGCAAACTTGTACTTCCCAAGCGCTTAGTACAGTGCTCTGCACACAGTAAGCGCTCAATAAATACAATTGAATGAATGAATAACTGAGGCTCAGAAAAGTGAAGTTACTTGCCCAAGGTCACACAGCAGGTAAGTGGCAGAGCCGATATTAGAACTCAGGACCTCTGACCTCCAAGCCTATGCTCTTTCCACAAGGCCAGGCTGCTTTGGGTGACCTTTTGCCAAATTCGGGTGAAATCATAGATTGCATCATGACTCTTATGCTTCAAGATTTTGAACTGAGTACCCACATTCATCAAATAACTAGTCTTTTTTAAATAAGTCCATTTGTCATCCTGGGATCAGTCTGACCAGTTTATATTATGGCTCTTGATAAACCACAGGTAACAGCAAAATCCCTAATG
Organism: Tachyglossus aculeatus; assembly: GCF_015852505.1. Lineage (NCBI taxonomy): Eukaryota > Metazoa > Chordata > Mammalia > Monotremata > Tachyglossidae > Tachyglossus > Tachyglossus aculeatus. Next base: position 26,529,597 of record NC_052079.1, on the reverse strand, counting down.
CAGCTTATTTCATGGGACATTTGTTTATTCCATTAGAATATCCCAGTCCAACATATAGCTGACCTTCATTAGCACCCAAAGGAGCAGCACACTACTTAATAATTCTCCTGGTAATAAGAGTGTATTGGGGAGTACAGTTTAATCATAGAGTTAACCAATACAGGACAAGGACTGTGTCCAATCTGATTATCTGCATCTACCCAAATGATTGTATAGTGCCTGGCACATAGTAAGCACTTAGTATAAAACACAATTATCATAAGTTGCAGAATTTTTTAAAGAAAAGAACAACACTCTGAGCATTAATGTTCATTGTTTCACTTATCTATTAATAATCCTTGAAGGGGTGAAACTGTTTTTAAGATGTCACAGGCTGAGAGTGGTCCTTTAAGAAAAGTATGCTGATGATTAGAACTCTTCACCATCATTCCTAAATTTTTTTAAAAAACTACAAAACCGAAGTTGGTTTTACCATAATAAATGAAAACATAGGGAGAGGTCTCCAGAGATAAAGCAAATTTAATATGTTCTTCTACTTCAAACCGGCAACCAAGAAGGGTTATATTCTATTACTTGTTATGTAAATAAATAGGACCTTGGATTTTTTTTACCCAAAATTCTAATGGATTATTGTGCTTTGGATTCAAACATATAAAAAAATGTAAATATGAACTGGTCCATTAAATTTATCCTTAGGCTTTTGTGTATCCATTTATGCTCCCTTAAAAAATAAAAATAAAAATAAAAAAATAAAATAAAACTACCTAATGTCTGAACACCTTCTACCACTGGTTTCACGGAATGCTCTCTTATGAAGTTTAGAGGGCTGCTAAAGCCAAGAAGCATCAGTTTCAATCCTTAAAGAGGACACGACTGAGGCAAGTCACTGAATGTTGTAGTTGTTTTTCTGTTCTAAGAGAACCCAGAGTCCCACAGATGATCTGTGGGGAAATCTGGCTAATTTCCCTCACCAAAAGAAAGGGATAGTATCATTTTCAAAAGGCAGAGGTTGAACTTAAGCTTATTCTTGAAGATTTTCCCTGAGAAATGCCAAATGATTTTGAGGTTATTTTCTCTCTAATTTCATAATACACCATAGTGCACTTCTCTATAAGAACTCATCAGAACCTTCACAATCATTCAATCAATGAATTAATCAACTGTATTTATTGAGTGCTTACTGCATGCAGAGCACTATACTAAGCTCATGGAAGAATGCAACAGAGTTGGTAGACATGTTCCCTGCCCCTAAGACTATATTAGGAGCAAGATCAATATTTTTCATTGTTTGCTTTGGGTTCAGAACTCATTCCTCTCCAGGGGAATGTCCAAAATAGATCCATACTGATAACACAGGCAGCACTTGAATGGACTTGAATCCAGTATTCTCGGCATAATTAAAGTGTTGTCGAATCAGAGCAATTCGACTGCCCAAATGGTAAGAAAATTCAGGCTCTTTCTTCCCATGAATGAAATTAAATTCCAATCAATCAATCAATCGTATTTATTGAGCGCTTACTGTGTGCAGAGCACTGTACTAAGTGCTTGGGAAGTACAAGTTGGCAACATATAGAGACAGTTCCTACCCAACAGTGGGCTCACAGTCTAGAAGGGGGAGACAGAGAACAAAACCAAACATATTAACAAAATAAAATAAATAGAATAGATATGTACAAGTAAAATAAATGAATAAATAAATAGAGTAATAAATATGTACAAACATATATACATATATACAGGTGCTGTGGGAAAGAGAAGGAGGTAAGACGGTGGGGATGGAGCGGGGGACGAGGGGGGAGAGGAAGGAGGGGGCTCAGTCTGGGAAGGCCTCCTGGAGGAGGTGAGCTCTCAGTAGGGCCTTGAAGGGAGGAAGAGAGCTAGCTTGCCAGATGTGGGGAGGGAGGGCATTCCAGGCCAGGGGGATGACGTGGGCCGGGGGTTGACGGTGGGACAGGTGAGAACAAGGCACGGTGAGGAGATTAGCGGCAGAGGAGCGGAGGTTGTGGGCTGGGCTGTAGAAGGAGAGAAGGGAAGTGAGGTAGGAGGGGGCGAGGTGATGGAGAGCCTTGAAGCCCAGGGTGAGGAGTTTCTGCCTGATGCGCAGATTGATTGGTAGCCACTAGAGATTTCTGAGGAGGGGAGTAACATGCCCAGAGCATTTCTGGACAAAGACAATCCGGGCAGCAGCATGAAGTCTGGATTGAAGTGGGGAGATACACGAGGATGGGAGATCAGAGAGGAGGCTGATGCAGTAGTCCAGACAGGATAGGATGAGAGCTTGAATGAACAGGGTAGCAGTTTGGATGGAGAGGAAAGGGCAGATCTTGGCAATGTTGCAGAACTGAGACCGGCAGGTTTTGGTGACAGATTGGATGTGAAGGGTGAACGAGAGAGCGGAGTCGAGGATGACACCAAGTTTGCGGGCTTGTGAGACGGTAAGGATGGTAGTGCCATCAACAGTGATGGGAAAGTCAGGGAGGGAAGACAAGGAGTTCAGTCTTGGACATGTTGAGTTTTAGGTAGTGGGCAGACATCCAGATGGAGATGTCCTGAAGGCAGGAGGAGATGCGAGCCTGGAGGGAGGGGGAGAGAGCAGGGGCAGAGATGTAGATCTGGGTGTCATCAGCGTAGAGATGATAGTTGAAGCCGTGGGAGCGAATGAGGTCACCAAGGGAGTGAGTGTAGATCGAGAACAGAAGGGGACCAAGCACTGAACCTTGGGGAACCCCCACAGTAAGGGGATGGGAGGGGGAGGAGGAGCCTGCAAAAGAGACTGAGAATGAACAACCGGAGAGATAAGAGGAGAACCAGGAGAGGATGGAGTCTGTGAAGCCAAGGTTGGATAGCGTGTTGAGGAGAAAGGGGTCGTCCACAGTGTCGAAGGCAGCTGAGAGGTCGAGGAGTATGAGCCGTTGGATTTGGCAAGCAGGAGGTCATTGGTGACCTTTGAGAGGGCAGTTTCCATGGACGGAAGCCAGACTGGAGGGGGTCGAGAAGAGAGTTGGTGTTGAGGAATTCGAGGCAGCGTGTGTAGACAACTCGTTCAAGGAGTTTGGAAAGGAATGGTAGGAGGGAGATGGGGCGATAACTAGAAGGTGAGGTGGGGTCAAGAGAGGGTTTTTTTTAGGATGGGAGAGACATGGGCATGTTTGAAGGCAGAGGGGAAGGAACCAGTGGAGAGTGAGCTGTTGAAGATGGAAGTTGAGGAGGGCAGAAGGGATGGAGCGAGAGATTTCATGAGATGAGAGGGAATGGGGTCAGAAGCACAAGTGGCCGGAGTAGCACTTGAGAGGAGGGAGGAGAGCTCCTCTGAGGATACGGCTGGGAAGGATGGGAGAGTAGCAGAATGTGTTGAGAGTCGGGGGGTTGGAGAAGTGGGGGGACTGACTTTGGGGAGGTCGGACCTGATGGATTTAATTTTATTAATGAAGTAAGATAACTGTACCTAGATAGACATCTTGTTACTTTTCCCTTCAGGGTTCAGCTATAATAGAATAGAGTTACTTCAGCCTCATCTTAGCAGATACAGCGTGAGAGAAATAGAGGAAGATTCTGTCGCAACCAGAACCACGTGGTTAGGATGGGTTTAAAGGATATTTCTCTGAGGGAACTTAGAGTAAGCTGCATTGCCCAGTTTGGTGAGAGCCTGTCCCTGGTTAAAAGCTGAAAGGTCTCAATCTTTTCCCTTTCACTGCTGATTATTTGAGCACAAACTACATCAGCCACAGAAAGGATACCTCCAGATGAACAGAAATTAGAGTAGTGGTAGGGGCAAAATGGATCTCATCAGTTAATGAAGGAAGAGTTTTCTCATCCCCTATTGAGAAAGATCTCTTTCTGTTGTTGTTCCAACATACATTTAGCAGGTAACGCTGTGGGAGACACTCATTGATTTATGATCTCTCCGCCAGCTGGTTTGCACTCTGCCCTTTTGGTGTAATATTTAAATGAGTGGAATTCTAATCCTTTCTTTTGAACAGGGCTAGTGTTCAATAAGTGTCTTTCAAATAGCATTGTTGCTATTATTTAAGAAGGGCACAAACTCAGACTGAACTAGGGGCTCAGGGTTGGGCTCCTTTAGTGATTATAAGATAATTATAATTGTGGTATCTGTTAAGCACTTACTAGGTGCCAGGAAGTGCACTAAGCACTGGGGTGGATATAAGATCAAGACCTACGTGGGGCTCACAGTCTAAGTACCTCTCCCACTTCCTTCTGTGCTGCTACAACTTCCACCTTCATTCATCCTCCCTCTCATCCCATCACAAATAATATATATATTATATATATATGTCTATGGACATCTGTAATTTACTTATCTAATTATCTATTTATATTAATGTCCATCTCCCCCTCTAGACTGTGAGCTCACTGTGGGCAGGAATGTGTCTGTGTGGTTATATTGTACTCTCCCAAGTGCTTAGTACAGTGCTCTGCATACAGTAATCACTCAATATATATGATTGAATGAATGAATCCTCATTTTGCAGTTGAAGGAACTGAGGTCCAGAGAAGTTAGCTGACTTGTCCAAGGTCACACAGCAGGGAAGTGGCAGAGCTGGAATTAGAATCCAGGTCCTCTGTCTCCCAGGCCTGGGCTCTTTCCACAAGACCGTGCTGCTTCTGTGGTCAGGTGGCATCTAAGCACTTGAAACTAGTGAACTAGTAAGCAGGAAATATGTCTGTTCATGGTATATTGTACTTGCCCAAGCACTTAGTATAGTGCTCTGCACACAGTAAGCACTCATTAAATACAATTGACTGACTAGCTCAAAGAGCAGAACAAGACATCAGTGTTGTATTATATCTCTGGTCACGCGGCAGCCTTCAGATATATGAGATTTTTCTCAAGTGCCAACACAAAAATACTTCTACCTTCTTGGGAAGAAGCTTGTAGTTTCAGGATTATATTTGAGTTTTTAACACCCAGCTGTAGCTCTGGAGTGAACAGCAAGCTAAAAAACTGAATTTAAAGCTGAAACATTACATTAATAGTGTTGCCAATCCTGATTTAGGCTTTTAAATATTTCTGAATTAAAAAAAAGAATAATCTTAATCCTGTATATAGAAAGGGTTTAAGACAAGCTGCTCTGGGAATTTAGGAGACTGGAGCCAATGGAGATTTTGTAGTCCTGTCACTAAAGTCTTGTTCATTATTTCCAATTTGAGTCTAGACATACTTTGAGGGGAAAAAGGCACAGTAGTCCTAGCTCCACAAGTAGAGGCTTTCAGGATAACCCAGGAAGGGAACAAGGGAGTCTGGCCAAGATATAGCCCATAGTCCTAGTACACAAACAGTGCCTTGAAATGATATAGAACCTCAAATTAGAGAATGAGCCTCTAGTTTTCCACCCAAGCAGGAGACCATCATGCAAATGATGTTTTAATTGATGGAGCGTTCCAACCTAGCTGATTTTAAAATATTTAGACTGACCTGAATTTAGAAGGCACGATAAAATAAATAAGAATGATGATTACAAAGAAGAGTCTCCCATCAGAACGGACCGACAAGCCTTGGTTATGATATCTGAGGATCTAGAAACCACAAGAAAGAATTGATTATGTGATTGGTTTATTCAGCAGCACTTGCATTATCTCTCCCCTCCCATTCACACTCAATCATCATCATCATCAATCGTATTTAATGAGCGCTTACTATGTGCAGAGCACTGTACTAAGTGCTTGGGAAGTACAAATTGGCAAGATATAGAGACAGTCCCTACCCAACAGTGGGCTCACAGTCTAAAAGACTCAATGAAATCAATCAATGGTATTTAGTGTTTACTGCACACAGAGCACTACACTAAACACTTGGGAGAGTACAATATAATAGGGTTGACAGGCATGTTTCCTGCCCCTAAGGAGCTTGCCCTGGAGTGGGCAATGACACAATCAATCAATCAATCAAATTTATTGAGCGCTTACTGTGTGCAGAGCACTGTACTAAGCGCTTGGGAAGTACAAGTTGGCAACATATAGAGACAGTCCCTACCCAACATTGGGCTCACAGTCTACAAGGGGGAAACAGAGAACAAAACCAAACATATTAACAAAATAAAATAAATAGAATAGATATGTACAAGTAAAATAAATAAATAGAGTAATAAATATGTACAAACAAGCCACTAGGCAGTCACAGACCTGGGAGTCGGAAGGACCTGGGTTCTAATCCCTGATCTGCTGCTTGTCTGCTGTGTGACTTTGGGCAAGTCAGTCAGTCAATCATATTTATTGAGTGCTTACTGTTTGCAGAGCACTCTACTAATAGCTTGGGAGAGTACAACCGAACAATATAACACTGCCCACAATGAGCTTACAGTCTAGGGTGGAGATAGACATTAATATAAAGAAAATTACAGATATATGCATCAGTGCCATGGTGCTGGGAGAGGGGGATGAATAAAGAGAACAAGTCAGGGTCATGCAGAAGGGAGTGGGTGAAGAGGAAAGGAAGGCTTAGTCAGGGAAGGCCTTTTGCAGGAGATGTGTTTTTAATAGGGCTTTGAAATTGGGGAAAGAAATTTAGGCTGGGAGTCAGAGGACTGACGTTCTGACTCTTGTCTGCTGTGTGATTTTGGGCAAGTCACTTCACTTCTTTGTGCTACAGCTACCTCATCTGAAAATTAGGGATTAAGACTGTGAGGTCCTTATGGAACGCAGACTGTGTCCAACCTAATTAACTTTTATCTACTCCAGCGTTTAGTACAGTGCCTGAAACATGGAAGGCGCTTAACAAATACGACTAAAGAAAAAGGGGGAGAATGAGCCTCTACAGAAAGTCCTGAAGTTTCTAGACCTTGGTTTGGAGCAACCCCCCTGCGACCCATCCCTGGTTCTGAGGAATTGCCTCCAATTCCTGGTCCTGAGAGATGGCGGGTTACAGGCCCTACTCCTGAGAGGGCGTGGCTTCCTTCCCAACATTCTTGAGGATTTGAAAGTAGGTTGCCCTTGGTGGCAGACCAGGTAGAGGCCTCTGACACAGTGTTGGAGTCAGAACTCGTGCTGCAGAGGCGAGGGAACGTCCATTATGGCCAGTGACGCAGCCCAGTGCCTAAGCTGTGCCATGGCAACAAAGCCAGCAGACAGTTGCCTCGGTAGAAACTGTGATCTGCAACTCCCTCATTAGCCAACTATTTTTCACACAAGAGGCCCTAGATGCTTCTTCGGTCAAAAAACCATCACCAGTGATGACATAGCCCCAGCAGACATTCCCCTACTTGCAAAGCCAGAGCTAGAGTCCAGGTCTCCCGATTCTCTGAGATGGGTTCTTTCTTCTGAACCAAAAGCATTTATAAAAAGATATTCAGTTCTGTCATAATGCCTGCTTTCACTATGCATTTTGGCTAGAATGTTGTTAGAGAATTTGGGGATGTTTATCTGATGCTTCAAGCTGGTTTGGAGACATCTCATCCCATCTCACATGGATGCACACATCCAACTGGCATCTGACAGCACGAGGACCACAGAGTAATTTGTTCTCAGTACCGGGTTTTACAAGAAAGTAACCCCAACGTGTTTTAGGAGGACCAGAAAAATTGGAGCTATTCCTCATCCAGATTCCACCCATCAAAACCTAACCTAGAGGGACTGGATTACACAATTTAAATTGGATGACGCTGAACCACATTGATATTTTCCTATTCTGGGCGTTCCTTGGTCAGGGACAAATAAGCAAGTGGAACTATGTGCCAATAAACGTAGAAAATCCAATAAAAACTTGCTGACTGGTGAACTGTGGAAAAAAAACCCAGCAGGGGCAAAAGGTGAAACCATCAAACTCGTTCAGTTGCAAAAATAGTCAGGGCTGCCTTCCCTTGCTCTGAGGGGTTGGGGATATGGGAAGAGAGAGTGCAGATCAGAAGTGATTGCATAATATTTCCAATCTGGTATGATTAGCTAGGCTCAGGAATATGTGGCTAGCGGACAGTGCCCAGCCCCTAAACCATCCCAACTTCCATCAGGCCCTGTTCCAGCCAGGAAAGATGAGGACATGGCAACAGCATATTTTCCTTTGGCTTACAATGTGGGGAGGCAGTGACTCTGGTGGCTCTTATGACGGCTGACCCTGAACAGCCCTACCTGACTAGTGAGGAGCCTGAAACTCTGCTCCTTGAACTGCAGTGCTCTGCTGCTGAAATTGTATTTATCACTGTACTTGCCTTTTAATATTATTTTTCTGTTTTACTCTTTCCTCTTTCCTTATATGTGCATGGCCAAATCATTCTGCTTCTTTCCTCCCCCTCCTCACCCCTCTCTCTCTCTCTCTCTCTATTTCATTCACCTTATTCTTAGGTTGAAAGTCACTTGAGGACCAAAGAGCAGGTCCATTTCTCTCCCAGGTATTTTTCCAGCATTTCATACAAATGAAGTAGACAATCAATAAATAGTATAGGTGGAATGAATGAATGAGAAAAGTGACCTCCAATATGTTCCACACTAAAACAAAGGCACTGAATCCGAGTTTTTCCATACAACTTAAACCCTGATGCTATTATTACTTTTCCTTTATCAGACTTCATTGAAAGAAATCAAAAAATGTTACCTACATCACCTCACTTACTCTCCCAACTCTGCAAGATGGAAAGTAATTCTGGTTTGCCAATTTTTCTGGCTGGGAAAGCGAGGACTTGCTAAAGGGCAACTACTGAATTGAGGAGTGTTCCTCGTTAAGTCTCTTCTTTGAGTTTCTGACCCAAATTTATGCAAAAGAGGCAAATCCTTGAGCCATCAAATAGTTGAAGTAATGTTATTCAAGAAGTTCTTTTTAAGTGCTGTGTATTCTTCTAAGGGCTGGAATAAATAACAATAATAATGATAGAATTTGTTAAGCTCTTACTATGTGCAAAGCACTGTTCTAAGCACTGGGGGGATACAAGGTGATCGGGACAAGGTGATCGGGTTGTCCCACTTGAGGCTCACAGTCTTAATCTCCATTTTACAGATGAGGTAACTGAGGCTCAGAGAAGTTAAGTGACTTGCCCAAAGTCACACAGCAGACATGTGGCGGAGTCGGGATTAGAACCCAAGATCTCTGACTCCCAAGCCCGTACTCTTTCCCTTGAGCCATGCTGCTTCCACGCTGCTTAAATATGTAAGATGGTCAGCAACAAACCTTGGGCCTGACCCACAAGGGGCTTACAATCTAGGCAGGGGAAGTCAGATCCAAAGATGTTAAGGGATTCAATCAGCTCTTACCCCACTACATGTCCTGGCTCTTGTCCCACTCCACCCCAACTTGAGCACCTCATTCATCTCAAGCGCTAAGTACAGTGCTCTGCACATAGTAAGCGCTCAATAAATATGATTGATGATCTCAAGCTAACCTACTCAAGCAACCCCGTGCTTCATTCTCAACTCTCCTCCTGCTGACCTCTCACTCACACCCACCCTCTTACCAGAAACTTCTTCCGCCTTCCCACCCAACAGGCCGCTGCTCTCCCCATCTTCAAACCCCTCCTGAAAACACATCTCCACCAGGAAGCTTTCTGTGATCAATCTCTCATTTTCCAATTCTATATCCCCTGCAACTGCCACAGTTCAGAGATTTTTGAACACTTCCAGGGTCAGAGCTGAATCTAATTCCCACCTACATAGACTTTCTCAGTGCTTGGTACAATGCACAAAGTAAATGCTAAATAAATAGTATTACTATCAACCGATCAATGGTATTTATTGAGCACTTACTGTGTGCAAAGCACTGTATTAAGCACTTGAGAGATCTCAATACAACAACCTCCTCACCTAAGTGTTTGTACATTCACACCCCCATAGCCCTTATACTAGAACACAGACCTGTGAGTCAGAAGGTCGTGGGTTTTAATCCAGACTTTACCACTAGTCTGCTGTGTCCTTGGGCAAGTTACTTAACCTCTCTGGGCCTCAGTTACCTCACCTGTAAAATGGGGATTAAGACTGTGAACCCCATATGGGACAGGGACTCTGTCCAACCTGATTAGTTTGTATCAACCCCGGAACTTAGAACATGGCTTGATACATAGCAAGCGCTTAACGAATACCATAATTATTAATTATTATTATTATAAGCTCTTGGGAGACTACAATACAAAGGAGTTGGTAGATGTTTCCCTGCCCATTAAAAGCTTACTGTCTAGAGCGGGAGGCAACTTACAGATATGTACGTGAATACTGTGGGGCTAAGGGTGTCGTGAATACCAAGTGTATAAAAGGGTACAGACTCCAGGCCATGGTTTCTAAAGGCAAATCTTCCCAACAGTCTAACTGCCAGGAAAGCAGAATTTCTGAGCTCTCCTTGAGCCTGCGAGGGGCTAAGTCTTGACTACCAAGATGACAGGTGGGCAAGAGGAAGACCACTTTTTTATTCTGCCCACAGATAGCTCCTAGAAGACCGCTGGCCTTCCCAAGTGGCACTGTGACTCCATGGAAGTGGGCACCAAATTCCTAAGGTTCTCTCTTCCCGAGCAAGTAGGGAGTGAACTCCCACAATGAAAAGCAGAGAGACAACCCTCTGGAATTTGGATGTCACGGTGGCTACACAGATAATAACAATAATTATGATGGTATTTCTTAAGTGCTTACTAAGTGCAAAGCACTGTTCTAAGCACTGGGGGGATACAAGGTGATCAGGTTGTCCCACGGGGGCTTCACAGTCTTAATCCCCATTTTACAGATGAGGTAACTGAGGCACAGAGAAGTTAAGTGACTTGCCCAAAGTCACACAGCTGACAACTGGCGGAGCCGGAATTTGAACCCATGACCTCTGACTCCAAAGCCCAGGCTCTTTCCACTGAGCCACGCTGCTTCTCTCAGATAATACTCTGCATACCGCAGAAATGTTTTTGAAGGAACAGAATGCCATTAGGATCACCTCAAAGCCCATCCAGGGTCCCTTGATAGGGAGGCAGTATGGCCCAGTGAAAAGAGCACAGATCTGTGAGTCAGAGGACTTGGGTTCTAATCCCAGCACTGCCATTTGCCTGCTGTGTGACCTTGGGCAAGTCACTCAACTACTCTGTGGTTCAGTTTCCTCAACTGTAAAATGGAGATTCAACACCTGTTCTCCCTTCTATGTGAGCCCCAAATGGGACAGGGACTGTGTCCAAACTGATTAACTTGTACTTACCCCAGTGCTTAGAACAGTACTTGACACATAGTAAGCACTTAACAAATACCATAGTTATTTCCTGGCCCCAGCCCTGATCCTTCACCTTGAGAAACTTGAATACCCAGGCTAGTAGTAGAGTGAAGGGATCACTCAGAGCTATCAGCACCCTAAGGAGAAAACTGTGAAGTCAGGTAGGTCAGTTAGGAGGTAAACAGAACAACAGAGGCAGAGGGAGCTAATCTATAAGGTCCTTGTGGGCAGGGGACATGACTCTATTGTAGTCTACTCTCCTGGTCATTGAGGAAAGTTTCTGCACACAGTAAGTGCTCAATAAATACCACTGATTGAATGATGCAAACTCAAAGTCAAAACCCAAGACCAAAACTATTCTGACTATTCAGTTTAACCTAAATTAATTTCAAGGGGTTCTTATAAACATAAGAATTTGCAAACATAACATTTTAAATATCTCATTCACTGCACTGAAAAGCAGGTTGAAAGTATGAATGATAAGAAGAGAGGTGACTTTAGGACACTTTTGTAGATATTTCACTGACCTACTGCACATCTGGCCTATACAAGAAAAACAGAACCTTTTCCTCCTAGCAACTATTTGGCTTGGATTCTAAACATCAGAGCTAATCATTATGGAAAAAAGGCCAGTGCACTAATTCTCGTGTATGTTGCCCCCAAAACAAACCCAGTGAGAGCAGATTTACTGTCACCATTCAGCTATACTTAACAGGATCGTAGCCCTGATCAACCATATCATGTTGTTATGGGTTACCTGGGTTATTCACTTGATGCCCACCACTGGACAAATTGAAAGATGGCCTTCTTCTGTACCTAATTGCCTTCCAAATGAAACATATTCTGGGTAATTAAAGCTGTTCAACAATATATTCCGTTAGGCTATAGCTGATGAAATAAACATCGAATAACCATTCTGATTGAAATTAAGAGTTTAGCATGAAGCTGCTTTTGAAAGTAATCTGGAGAGATGGGCGGGACGGCTAGCCTTCTGCTAATTGATTCATATATGGATGAGAAGCCAGAAAAATGATCCTAAAATGAGCATGCCATAAACAAGAGAGTAATTTATGACTTGCCTCAAATATTAAGCATCTTTTAATACCAAACTGCAGAAGTTTAATTGAAATCCACTCTATTGTATCTTCAGCTGAAAAAGAGCAGTCCCATTTAAATAATCACTAACCACAAGAACACATTATTTAACCTCCTGCAGAAGAAATGCTGATTCAAATGACATCTCTCTTTGCATCTATAGACTACAATACATTCCTTTTCAACTAAGATATCCCCTGTCATCTTTGAAGCATCCAGTCTGGAAAAAGGCCAGTCTCCCTTCTAATTCATGCCTCCAGGAAATTCCACAATGAGATACCAACAGAATATGCTACTGTAGTTGTAAGAATTAGAAGAGGAAACAAGTAAATGTGTTTCTTTTATTTATTTGGAAAAAAATGAATCACTGCAAGCCATGAGTACTGTCTAGTTTCATTTGACTCCTTTCACCACTTTGAGAAACAAGTCTTCCCTTCTCTGGATATGGGGTTTATATCTTCCATATCACAGATGGGTAACGTGGTCTAGTAGCCTGGAAAGTTACTGCCAAGCCCTATAAATGTGATGTTTGATATCACAGGTATCATATAAAAATTAAGAATATGGGAACACATTCTGTAGCCTGATTCTCTATCAGTTAAAAACAAAGGCATCTAATGATGCAGCTCGGGTTAATTTCTTTTTGGCTCGTGCATATCCACCATTCTGTAGTTTCCTCATTTTCCTACATGAGCCCTGTTGGGGTCTAAGATTCTTTGCTCAGTTTTAATAGCTGAATTTAAAAGCACATTCAGTGAGAAAGGAACTCAAAGTGAAAGAGAACTTCCTAATGGAGAGATACTTTTTTGTATAACAATTAGTAATTTTGCAGCATTAAAATGTAAATAAGATAAATCACTCATGTTAGATCTTACAATATTTTAGGGTCAGAAAACTGAAAGCCTAATTGGATCTATCAATCCATCAATTATATTCATTGAGCACTTACTGTGTGCAGGGCACTGTACTTAGGCTTTTAGCAGAGCACACTATCACAGAGTGGATGTACACATTCCCTGCCCACATTTTTTTAGAAACCAAAGGAAATAATGAGACAATTATATCTCTGAGTTGTTCTCTGTCATTCTCTTGTTATCTCCATATTCATAGGAATGTGTGTACATTAGGTTTTCAAGGAAAAATAAATTGCCAGTGACCATAGTAAGAGGTAGCTGTTTGCAGCCCGGGAGGAAGAAGTGCAATGTGTCCACAGAATAACCACTCTGTAAGAAAAGTCTGACCTCTAAATATGGATCTCCTAATAGTAGGAAAGCTTTGTCATAACCACATTAAGTAATAGCGAAAACTGGTTTTAAACGGATTGGTATCATTCAAAAAATGTGGTGGATAGTTTGTAGTTTTTGTTACAGGGATTGTTCTCCCTGATGTTTTCAAAGTGCTTTGCCTTAGAAGTAAAGCGATTTCTACCAACATCAATCGTATTTATTGAGCGCTTACTGTGTGCAGAGCACTGTACTAAGCACTTGGGAAGTACAAGTTGGCAACATATAGGGACAGTCCCTACCCAACAGTGGGCTCACAGTCTAAAAGTCTACCACACACCCCACAGCAGTTTTAGCTTTTAGGAAAGCATCCGGACCCCCAGGAAAGAATTAAGAGCAAATGAACTGCCTTGTCTTTCCTAAACTTAAGGAAATCGGTTCTCTCAAGCCCTTTCCAAATTGAATGCCAAAGAGGAAAAAAAGAAGGAGAAGTTTCTGTGGGGACCCTAGATCTTCTGACAGGGAAGACTTATTCTAGTCCAGAACCTGTGAGGCTCCCGTTTTACACCCATGACAGCCGTCTCTAGCCCCGGACGGAATGGTCTTTGGCTGGAAACGCACGGCTCTAGCTTCGATGCATTATTGCAGGATCTGGGGGAGATCACTACAGTCCTGGAAACGAATATGCTGATGGATGGGGCCAGGGGTTGTCAAGCTGGGGTTCGTGCCCGTGTGACTGAAGGCTGCAGATTTCCCCGACAGTCTGTGTGTGAACGAAAGGGAAGAGAAAGGGGAGGAAGAAAAGGGGAGGAGAGAAGCAAGAAAGGGAAGGAAAAGCACCGGCGAGGTGGAGAGGAAAATGAGGACGGGGGAGAGAGGGAGAAGGAGGGAAGCAGCATTGGAGGGAGAAGCAGGGAAGCGCAGGCCGCCCCGGCGACCCAGGACGCCCGGACACCCCGCGCCCCTGCGCCCCTGGGAAGCATTCAGCGTTTCCAAAGTAGACAGTCCTCCCCTGCCGGGCCCCTCCCTCTTTCTTTCTTCCCTTCTCTCCATCCTTCTTTCCCTCTCCATCCCCCTTTCCTCCTTCTTTTCCTCTCCATCACCCTTTTCTCCTTCTTTCTCTCTCCATCCCCCTTTCCTCCTTCTTTCCCTCTCCATCCCCCTTTCCTCCTTCTTTCCCTCTCCATCCCCCTTTCCTCCTTCTGTCCCTCTCCATCCCTCTTTCCTCCTCCTGTCCCTCTCCATCCCCTTTTCCTCCTCCTTTCCCTCTCCATGCCCCTTTCCTCCTCCTTTCCCTCTCCATGCCCCTTCCTCCTCCTTTCCCTCTCATGCCTCTTCCTCCTCCTTTCCCTCTCCATGCTCCATCCTCCTCCTTTCCCTCTCCATGCCCCTTCTTCCTCCTTTCCCTCTCCATGCCCCTTCCTCCTTGCCCTCTCCATGCCCCTTCTTCCTCCTTTCCCTCTCCATGCCCCTTCCTCCTTTCCCTCTCCATCCCCCTTCCTCCTTTCCCTCTCCATTCCCTCTTCCTCCTTCTTTCCCTCTTCCCCCACCCTTACCTCCTCGTCTCCTCCCTCCTCCCTCGGCATCGGCCCCTGCCCCTTCCCACCCCCCCACCCTCAGATCCCCCTTCTCCCGACACTTCTCTCCAAAAACGGAGCAGGAGAAGGATTTGGAAGAGGAGGAGGTGGCAGGGGAGGAGGGGGAGAGCGGGAAGAAGGGAGGTAGAAGGGGTCGGGATCCGCCAAGGGGCGCGGAGAAGAGGGGATGAGCTGGGCGGGTAGCCGGGGGGGCAACGGGGTGAGCCGGTGGGCCCCCCGATGGACCCCCGTGGGAACGGCTTTCCCATGGCCGGGTGTCCACCCCGAGAAGTTTGAGGGGGGCGTCCCTTACCTGTCCGGCCTCGTCCGGGGCGCGGCGGGGGCGCCGGCAGGCCGGGCGCTGGACCAGTCCGAGCCCGTTACCATGGAAATCGTCCTACGGAAGAGGCGCCGGCCCCGGTCGCATCCTCGCCATCCGCAAGCAGAGCCAGCCCGCCGGAAAATCGCAGGAAACGGGAATGCTCGCTCGGGCTTCCTCCCTTTCTGCGCTTTGCCTTCCCTTCTCCAGTCTCGTCCTCCTCCTCCTTCTCCGCCTCCTCCCCCCCTCCTCTTCCTTCTCCTCCCCTTCTCCCTCCTCCTTGGGGCCGGAGCCGAGCCCAGCTAGCCTTCTTGGGCTGAGAGAGGCGCTGCTTCCCAGCCCCACAGCTGGAATTTAAAGAGACAATCCCCTCCTCCCGCCGCCCCCCCCCCGGGACGAGGCAGGGATGGAAAGGTCCCTGCGCCCGAAAGGAAAACGGGACGTTCGCCCGCAGCCTTGGGAGAGACCTCTTTGCCAAGAGAAAAGATGTCCTTACGTTCCCGGTGGAAAGAACGAAAGGAGCGTCTTGCAACACACTTCCATCTCGTTCCCAGTTCACACACAAAAGGCTCCAGGAATAAATGATGAGCTAGAATTTCTTATTTTGACTGGGGCTGGGAAAGAGAGGGGGAGAGAGAGACGGGGAAGAGAGAGAGAGAGAACCAACCAATTTGATGTCTTCAGAGGGAGGCCCTGAGTAACAGTGTGGCTTGGGGAATTTTGTACAATAACCATCATCGTTATTATTATTACTAGGTGCCAAACACAACACTATGATAAGCAGTGAGGTCCTTAGAGAATAATTAGATCAAATACAGCCTCCTTCCCCCATGATGCTCACAATTTAAAAGGGACAGAGAGTGGATGTCTTATCCCCATTCTACAGATGAGGAAACTGAGACCCAATAAAAATCACATCCAAGATCACACAAAAGGCTAGAGGCAGAGCTGGGACAAGCGACCTTAGTCTCCAGACTCTCAATCTCACGCTCTTTCCACTAGGTTGTATTCATCAGTGCTGCCATGACTTTGGAGACCAAGCATAGCATAGATGAGAAGGAGCATTGAGTAGCTGGTAGTCAGAAGGATCTGGGTTCTAATCCCACCTCTGCCACTTTCTGCTGTGTGACCTTGGGCAAATCACTTTTAACTTCTTTATGCTTCAGTTACCTAATCTGTAAAACAAGGATTAAGATGTGAGTCCCATGTGGGACATAGGCTGCATCCAACCTGACTAGCCTGTGTCTGCCCCAATGCTTAGTTCAGTGCCTGGCACACAGCAAATACTAAATAAATGCCGTTAAAGAAAAAAAAAACTTGGATGTGAGGGAGAAGATGCATACAGTAAAAGCTTGAGTAGATTCAGATTGCTATTTCGTTTAATGGAGTATTTCCATTCCCTACCTTAAATCGCTCAGGTACAATGATATCACTTAGACAGATTGTTCTTCAGCACCCTGATAAAGTGATTTCACATGGCATTCCATGTTAGCAAATCCCTGCTCTGTCCCTTCCTTGTCTTCCCCACTTCTCTCCCAACTTGTGTTCCTGACCTGAGGCTTTCCTGGTCCCTTCCTCTCATCTCCATCTATTTTATTGTTATTTTCTTTTCTTGTTACTGTTATTTTATTGTGATTTATTGGTATTGTTATTTTATTTATTGTTATTTTATTTCATTGTTGTACTCTCTCCAGCACTTAGTACAGTGCTCTGCACACAGTAAGTGCTAAATAAATACAATTGAATAAATGAAAGAATGAATGAATCCTGGCTCTGCCACATAGCAGTGTGACTTTGGGTAAGTCACTTCACTTCTCTGTGCCTCAGTTCCCTCATCTGTAAAATGGGGATTAAACCTATGTGGGACAACATGATTACCTTGTATCTACCCCAGCGCTTTGAACAGTGTTTGGCACACAGTAAGCACTTAAAAAATACCTATTATTATTATCATTGGTATTATTATCTCCACCCCTTGTCCCCAAGCACTCCTACTCAATGGCTGTTATTGTAATCAATAATATTTATTGGGTGCTGGGCATGGACTGTACTAAGAGTTTGGGATAGTGCAATAGAGTAGGTAGACACAGTCCTTGCCCTTAAGGAGCTTACAATCAAGCGGAGGAAATAGACTAAAATAAATTACAGTTATGGGGGAGCAAAAGAGCTTAAAGATATGTTCATAATTGCTATGTTCATTCATTGGAGGCTGTGGACTGGAAGCTTCTCCTCAAGATTATAAAGTCCTTGGAGGGTAGGGAATATGTCTACCAACTCGATTGTACTGTACTCTCCCAACTGCTTAGTACAGCGCTCTGCACACACAGTAAGTACTCAATAAATACCATTGATCAAATGATCAAATTTATAACTATTTTTCTCTCTTTTTAAAACAGCATCTCTCACATGATGCTGCTGGCTGCTTCTTCTCCATCGTTCAGACTCTGGCTCCCAGAAGTTTAAAACTGGGAGGACGGGGAAAAAACTAGTTGGGATGGAATGGAGAGGGCTAGTGTGAGAAGAGTACTGTGGGATGGGGAAGACTAGTATGGGATGGAGGAGGTTAGAGTAGGATGAGGAAGAGTGGAGATGGTGGTCTTCTCCCCGGCTCCTTCACTCCCGTAGTTTCCAGCCCTCCCCATTCCATCTCAGGCCAGCCACTGGTTTTGGCTGTGGTTAGGATGGCAGCAGCTGCACTGATCGAAATAACAAAAAAAGGTTTAAAAAGTAAAATGAAAGAGAAGCCCAGCAAGGAGAGAAAGCCCCAAGGAGGGTACAGGGGCCCCAGGAGTCACTCCCATGGAATCCTTTACTGCATGGCATAGTTCATAGAGCCTTCGCCATGGAAGTCAGAAGGTCCTGGGTTCTAATCCCAGCTCCACCACTTGTCCGCTATGTGATCTTGGGCAAGTCACTTCATTTCTCTGTGCCTCAGTTGCCTATTCCATAAAATGGGGATTGAGACTCTGAGCCCCACATGGGACAAGGGACTGTGTCCAACCCAATTTGTATTCACTCCAGTGCTTAGTAAAGTGCCCGGCATATAGTAAGGGCTTAACAAGTACCATAATTCATTCAATGGTATTTATTGAGCGCTTACTGTGTGCAGAGCACCATACTAAGCGCTTGGGAAGTACAAGTTGGCAACATCGAGAGACGGTCCCTACCCAACAACGGGCTCACAGTCTAGAAAAATAATAATTATTATTATTGTCCCCTAAAGTCTCTATTCATCCTTACCTCTTCAACTCTAGTATAAGTATAATTCTGTGGAACAACCATCCATCAACCAATGATTTTACTGTGTGTAGAGCATTCATTCAGTCATTCAATCCTATTTATTGGGTGCTTACTGTGTGCAGAGCACAGTATTAAGAGCTTGGAAAGTACAATTCAGCAATAAAGAGAGACAATCCCTGCCCACACAGACTTACAGTCTAGAAGTGGGGAGACAGACATCAATACAAGTAAACAGGCATCAGAATAAATAGAATTATAGATATTTACACATCAAAACAAACAGGCATTAATATAAATAAATAGAATTATAGATATGTACAATGTATTAAATACTTATGTTGTCATCTTGTACTTCCCAAGTGCTAGTACAGTGCTCTGCACACAGTAAGCACTCAATAAATATGATTGAATGAATGAGAGAGTGTAATGCAATAGGGTTTGTACCCTAGAAGGGAAGGCACACATGTAACCTCAATGTGGGCAGCGAATGTGGCCACAATTCAATTCAATTCGATTGTCATCAAGTGCTTAGTATGGTGCTTTGCACATAGTAAGCAGTCAACAAATATGACTGAACAAATTATAAATAAATAAATTATATAGATGTATACAATATATAAATTATGTGAGGCTTAGAGTGGGGTGAATATCAAACACTTAAAATGGTACAGTACCAAGTGCATGGGTGAAGCAGAAGGGAGAGGGAGTAGGGGGAAAAAAGCTTAATTGGGAAGGCCTCTTCGAGGAGATGTGATTTTAATAACATTTTGAAGGCGAGGAGAGTGAAGGGGGAGGGAGTTGTGGGCCAGAGGGATAATGTGGGCAAGGGATCAGGAGCCAGAGAGAGATGATCAAGGTACAATGATTACATTGACATTAGAGGCGTAAAGTGTGCAAAGGCTGGGCTAGTAGTAGAAAAATCAGTGAGGTAAGATATGGCAGGGAGAGCTGATGGTAAGGAGTTTCTGCTTGATGCAGAGGTGGGCAGGGATCCTGGAGAGGTAAGGGCAGAGTCTAGAGATATTGTGCAGGTAGAACCAACAGGATTAGGTGACAGATTGGCATGGGGTTAAACCCTTCCCTAATGCCCCTTATTTAAACCACATAATGAACATACTTTGCCCTCTGGATATGTTTATCCTCATGTGGTACTTAAAGATCAACGATGCATCCTGGCCTGCCTCTAACACACCACCTGGTCCTCAAGCCTAGAATGCATCTCTCCAAACTAATTTGTCCTAAGTCTTTTAAAGATGCCCTGATCCCCAGAGGCTACTTCCAGCTTCACACCCAGAAAACAAGTAACAAGTCTCAGAGCAACCCAGGTCACAGAAAGCAGGTCTAGGGTCACTAATCCTTGCCTGTAGTCAATCAGTCACAGAAACATCCTGATGCAAGAGCTCAAAAGGAGGCACCCCTGCCACCATGAAATCTTCTTTCATCCCTGTCATCTGCTTGAATTGATTTCAGGACTCTAACCAAGCTCCTCAGGGCAGGCTCAGGTTTGGGAGATTCATTTTATGTGCAACAAAGCTTCTTGTAGTGACTCCTCTGGAGCAGCTCCCGGCTTTTAAGTTGAATTTTTGTTTTACAATATTGTTTAGAATCAACTATCACTGCTTCCTCTCCCGTGATTGGAGATTCCCCATCACCCTCTAGGTTTGAGACCCTTTGGAGGAATCACCACTAACAGCACAGTACACCATTCAATTTCTAGACTGTGAGCCTGCTGTTGGGTAAGGACCATCTCTATATGATGCCAACTTGTACTTCCCAAGCACTTAGTACAGTACGCTGCACACAGTAAGAGCTCAATAAATATGATTGAATGAATAGATTTAAAACATTACTGGGTTCTCCTGCTAGCTATAGTTTTGACCCCTTTTTCAGATTGCCTTAATTAATAAAGTATGAATGAAAGTTACTTCTATTTAGAGAAGCAGCTTCGTCTAGTACAAGCCTGGGAGTCAGAAGGACCCTGGTTCTAACTCTGGCTCCGCTGCTTGTCTGCTGTGTGACCTTGAGCAAGTCCCTTGAATTCTCTGGGCCTCAGTTACTTCATGTGTCAAATGGGGATTAAGACTGTGAGCCCCAGGTGGGAAATGAACTGTGTCCAACCTGATTAGTTTTAATTGATCCTAGCACTTAGTACAGTGTCTGACATACAGTAAGCGCTTAAATACCATAAAAAGAGTTTTGAGTTGATAAGGGAGGAGTGGGGTAAAATAACAATTAAGGACAAAGAGGGAATGACTTAAAGTTGTCATGTTGCTTTGGATTCTGGCCAACAGCATTCAACAGTTCAAGCACGGGGTGAAAGAAGCTTACTGAGGAGATGAGGATAATAATAATAATGGTATTTGTTAAGCACCTGCTATGTGCTGAGCACTGCAGTAAGCCTAGATACAGGATTATCATGTACCACCTGGGGCTCACAGTCTAAAAAGGAGGGAGAACAAAAACTGAATCCCCATTTCACAGATGAAGAAACTGAGACACAGAGAAGTTAAGTGACTTGCCCAAGGTCCCAAGTGGTGAGGCTGGGACCCAGGTCCTCTCACTCCCAGACTCATGCTCTCTCCACTAGACCACACTGTTTCCCTCAGGGCTGGGGGCTGTAAGCTCATTTTGGGCAGGGACTGTGTCAGTTTATTGTTTTATTGTACTCTCCCAAGTGCTTAGTACTCCCAGTGCTCTGCACACAGTAAGGGCTCAATAAAAATGATTGAATGAATGAATTAATGGTTGGATGAGATCAACTGAAGGACAGGGACAAGAGGGAGTTGAGTTTGGTAAAGAGGGAGGAGTTGAGAGGATGCATGCAGTAAATCACAGCAGGTTATATAGAGTCTTAGTGGGATAAAAGGAGTGGTCTAGATAGTAGAGTTCCCTTGGGTGGGGAGAGAGCAGTTTTGTGGGCAAGGAAATGAGGAAGTGGTGGTTGGAAAGTGGTAATTCAAAGGTGGTGAGGTTATAAATAGTTATTGTATCGATAATGATTTCCAGCTCTTCTCTAATTTGTTGAGTGGGTGAAGTGGCAGAGTTGTGGAGGGAGGGGAAGAGGGGCTCTGGGGGATCATCAGGAACATTCACGTGGATGTTGACATTCTCAAGGATCAATGAAGGGGATAAAAATGGTGAGAGAGGCATCGATGACATTCAGATGGTGGTTCTAGGGGCTGAGGGGCAGGGAGCTGGTGAACAGACGGTGGAGTGGAGAGGTTATCAGGAAACCCTGGAAAATTCAGGGACCAGCACTACCAGCCCTTGATCCTATGTAATTGCTGCTGCCCATCACTGATCTGAGTGACCATCCATTCATTCAATCATATTTGAGCGCTTACTGGGTGCAGAGCACTGTACTTGGGAGAGCGCAATACAACAATAAACAGACATATTCCCTATACATAATGAGCTTACAGTCTAGGGGGCGGGGGGAGACAGACATCAATACAAATCCAGCCCCTGGTTCTGAGGGTCCACGGCTTCCAGAGCCTGGTGCTGAGTGACCATAGCTTCCAAACCCTGGGCTTGAGTGGCCACAGTTTCCAATCCTTGCCCCCAAGTGACCACAGCTTCCAGTTTTTCTGGTCTTGAGTGACCACAGCTTCCAAAATTCTAAAGGATGTAAGGAGACAGGGAGGGATCACACTGTGTTCATAAAAACAATGAGTCCCCAGACAAAGGAAATAATACAAATAACATGAAAATGTGCCTAATTTGGTACAGTTTCATCACCTCCAATTTAGCAGCTTCGATTTGGAATTTAAGATGTCTCAGATTTCAATTACAAGCCACGGGAGTGTCATACCCAAATAAATAATAATAATAATAGTAATTGTGGTATTTGTTAAGTGTTGTCTATGGGCTATTTTCTTTGTTAAACACTGGGGTAGATACAGGATAATGGGATCAGACAAAGTCTCTCTCCCAATCGGAATCACATAGCATTTAGAGAAAGGTGGTCCATCAAGGTTAGTAGCATACCTCCAGATATTTCCCAAACACTCAGAACTTAGACAAGGAGGTTTAGCTTAACCCTCATGAAGAGAAAAGGAGGAAAACTAAATGAGAGCCAAACAGCATTCCCCTACATATATCTGGGTAGAGTGGATTCAATATAGCCCAGACAATTCTGAACATAAACATAAAGCTTCTTTGGATATTTAGAAAAAGTTCTGGGCATGTGCAATCCCAAAGTAGCACATGGATCAGGACATTTAGCAAAGCTGTCACAGTGTATCCCAGCTGGCAGGAATAGAGACAGTTAAATAGGTACCTGCAAATAGATAGATAATAAGGGAGCAGCTGAGTAGTTATAGTGGTAGAGACAGATGATCCCTTTAGACCCTAAGTTCAATGTGAGCAGGGAGCAGGTTTACCAACTGTTATATTTTTATTGTACTTTCCCAACTGCTTAGTACAGTGCTCTGCACACAGTAAGCACTCAAGTAAGTTTGATAGATTGATGATGTGGGCAAAGGAAAAGAAGGTTAGGAATGGAGGGGATGGGATAGTGGAAAATTATCACTGGGGGCCAGGTACAAGCCAACTCTTCCCCCTTTTCCCATGAGTCAGTGGGAGTGCGAGATATTGAGACCCTCAGGAGAGAGGGTGAGGGGAGACATCATCTGGAGCAAACCAGTGTCAGTGATGGCAGTAGAGATGAATGATGGTCAGAAATAGGTCAAAGACGAAGGGCAGCTTACCTAAGAAGATTCCTCAGACCAAACTTAGATGGAGATGTGACATCAAGGGGTGGAGAAAACACAGTTCCACTCAGCTTGCTGAGTGTGCCCCATATGTTGGTGATTCTGAGAAATGTGTTTCCCGGGTAGATGCTACCAAAGTAGCTCTTCTGTTTCCCTTTTAGTTCCTTGGCCTCAGTTCTAGTTAATATTTTTTTATTGCTATTTGCTTACAACTTACCATACGCCACATATGGGGTAGACAAGATAAACAGATCAGACACCGTCTTTGCCCCACAGTCTAGAGAAAGGGAGAACTTTATCCCCATTTTACAGATGAAGAAACCCAGATAGAGAAGTTGAGTGACTTAACCAAGGTCACAAGAGCAGGCAAGGAGTTGAGCCAGGATTAGGATCCAGATCACCCAACTTCTAGTTCTGTGTGCTCTCCCCATATGGCCATATTGGAATTAATCAATCAAACAATTCTATTTATTGAGGGCTTACTGTGTGCGGTGCACCATGCTAAGTGCTTGGGAGAATAAAATATAGCAGGGTTGGCAGACATGTTCACTGCCCCCAGAAGGCTTGCAGTCTAGAAGGGGAGACAGATATTAATATAATTAAACCATGAGACAGAGTGGGGTGAATAAATGATGAAAATTCAAATAAATCAGACTCTA
Organism: Tachyglossus aculeatus; assembly: GCF_015852505.1. Lineage (NCBI taxonomy): Eukaryota > Metazoa > Chordata > Mammalia > Monotremata > Tachyglossidae > Tachyglossus > Tachyglossus aculeatus. The sequence goes on along the minus strand of NC_052079.1, from coordinate 26,505,659 downwards.
TCAAACTTGAACTGCGGTTCTTCGCAACCCAGTTGTCATAAAGATAATCAGAATTGTTCATAGCACATCAACTTTCCTGTAAACATAGCCCTCACTACTATAGTTTTCAATCTTTTAAACATTTTATTCATTTATTTTTTTCTGTTATTCCTATTCTTCCTTGTTTATACTTTAGAAACCTCAGGTTTAGGTTAGACTGGCTATCTGGGAGTCATAGAATATATGTATCAGTGCTGGCTGAATCACTGCATTTATCTACCTATTGAGGACAACTATATATTGTCTTTCTGGCAAGCAGTAGCCCACAAAACACGTGATATGCACAGGATGAAGAGTTCTAGGTAGTCCTTCACCTAACCTTCCCATCATGTGCATGTCCAATTCATGGTTCACATCCATGTTAATATTCAGTCTGTTCCAGCACTTAGAACAGTGCTTGGCACATAGTAAGCACTTAAATACCATAATTATTATTTCCCCATTCCTCAAAAACCTCCAGTGGTTGCACATCCACCTCCACATAGAAGTTCCTTACTACTGGCTTTAAAGCACTCAATCACTTTGCCCTAACCCTCACCTTACCTGATTTCCTACTACAATCTATTCTTTGATTACAAGCCACTTGAGGGCCAGGAACCCAAATTTCTATTATTCTTAATAATAATAATGACAATAATGGTATTTGTTAAATGCTTAATATGTGCCAGGCACTATACTAAGCACTACAAGCAAATCAGGTTGGCCACAGTCCCTGTCCCATATGGGGTTCGTAGTCAATACTTATTTTCCAGATGAGTTAACTGAGGCCCAGGGAAGTGAAGTGACTTGTCCAAGGTCACCCAGCAAACAAGTGGTGGAGCCAGGATTAGAACCCAGCTCCTTCAGACTCGCAAACCCATGCTCTATCCAGTAAGCAATGCTGCCATATATTCTTTCCCAGTGCTTAATACAGTGTTCTGCACACAGTAAGCACTTAAAAATACAGTTTCTACTACTGCTACTTTTTCTTATTATTTGATCATTAAGATCAACCTTCAGACAGCAGTGGAAATGAAGAAAGAGAAACAACAAAGGAGAGTGTTAAATGAACAAACAGCTAAGGTAGGGAGATATAAGTTTGGGCCAATAAAGAGATATATTTACAAATGTCTGACAGATCTGTGGGGCAAGACCCTGATTCTCTGAATATTTACTGGGCCTTTGCCCACAGATTTTCCTGGAGGGATTTGCCCCTCCTGAGGAAAGCATATAAAATGGAACTGAGGTATAGACTAACCTACAGTGATTGTACCTGAACCCATTTTGAGTAGTCAAACATCCCTGACTTCAATCGAATCAATTAATCAATCAATCATATAGCTTGAGGACCTGTTGGGTTTGGCCAATTGTACTAAATACATGGGATAGTACATTAGGGACTAAAAACATGATTCCCACCCTCAAGGAATTTGCAGATTAGTGGTGGAAATAGCTGGTGTAGAGGTGCAGAGATGGTAGTTGAACTTAACCCTCTGATAACTCACTATAGATGATTAATCCATAAATGCCTCCGAGTCCTAAGATCAATTTTGATTTTGAGAATGGAAGTGAAAGTGACAAAGGGAAGATCTGAGAATTCCAGATGGCAGGAAACATGCCCAGAGATGGATGAGGAGACAGACACCACAGAAAGAGGCAAGAGAGGAGGAGAGAGGTGGCCAGACAGTTCATTTATCAGTCAGTCATTTAAAGGAAATTATTAAGCACCTTCTGTGAGAATCCCTCAGAATCTGACAATCTTGGGCTGAGATTGGCAGGGAAAGGCCTCCAAGATGCCTTCCCTGATGAAGCCCTCATTTCCCCTTCTCCTGCTCCCTTCTGCATCACCTTTGCACTTGAACCTGTGATAAGCACTTGATATTCACTCCTCCCTCAACCCTGCAGCACTTATGTACCTATCCATAATTTAGTTTTTCTGTCTGCTTCTCTGGACCATAAGCTCCTTGTGAGCTGAGGAGGTGTCTACCACCTCAACTGTACTCTCCTAAGTGCTTTGAGCAGTGCTCTGGACAGGTTATGGGTCCAAATCCCTGCTCTGCCAATTGTCAGCTGTGTGATTTTGGACAAGTCACTTAACTTCTCTGTACCTCATTTACCTCATCTGTAAATGGGGATTAAGGCTGTGAGCCCCCCATCGGACAACCTGATCTCCTTGTTACCTCCCCAGCAATTAGAACACTGCTTTGCACATACTAAGTAATTAACAAATGCCATTATATTATTAATAAATGCCAATATTTGATCAGTTGATTGGAGGGAAGGCACTACACATTGAAAAAGCCTGAAGTAGAGGAATGCCGACAGAGGTGAAGGTCTCTGTCCAAAGCATCACCTAAGGTGTCTCCTAGAGTGGATAGAATCAGTAAGAGTCCAGAGAGTACAGTGCTCTCCACACAATAATCAATCATATTTCTTGAGTGCTTACTACATGCAGAGCACTGTACTAAGTGCTTTGGAGAGTTCAGTGCAGCAGAATTAGAAGACACATTCCCTGACCGTAACAAGGTTACAGTCTAGAGAGCTCAATACATTTTATGGATGGATTGATTAATAATAATAATAATAATAATGGCATTTATTAAATGCGTACTATGTGCAAAGCACTGTTCTAAGTGCTGGGGAGGTTAAAAGGTGATCAGGTTGTCCCACAGGGGGCCCACAGTCTTAATCCCCATTTTACAGATGAGGGAACTGAGGCACAGAGAAAGGAAGTGACTTCCCCAAAGTCACACAGCTGACAAGTGGCGGAGCTGGGATTCGAACCCATGACCTCTGACTCCAAAGCCCGTGCTCTTTCCACTGAGCCACGCTGCTATGCTGATTGAAAATAGCTAACATGGGCTAGGAAGACCCCGGAGCCTCCTCTGGCAACCACCAGATGTTCTAGTTCACTCCAGCACATCACTATACTGCAGCCACATTTGGCCATAAATGGGATTTGAAGGTAAAACGATTGCAAGAACCTAGAAGTGTGCTTCTGCCACCCACCTAGGCACTTGAGCAAGGAACGTGTCCACCAACTCCGTTGTATTACACTCTCCCACATGCTTACTGCAGTGCACTGCACTTTGTAAGTGCTTCATAAATACCATTGATTGATTGTTGTACCCCAGAAGGAAGATTACTGGCCTTGCCTTCTCCTACCTCACCTCACTACTCTGCTACTACAACCCAGTCTGCGCACTTTGCTCCTCTAATGCTAACCGTCTCACTGTGCCTCAATCTCATCTATCACACCGCCGACCTCCCACCCACATCCTGCCTCTGGCCTGGACCACCCTCCCTCTATGTATCCAGCAGACAATTATTCTCCCGGCCTTCAAAGTCATATAAAAGACATACCTAGAGCCTTCCAAGAGGGCTTCTCTAAGCCCTCCTTTCCTCTTCTCCCACTCCTTTCTGCATTGCCCTGACTTGCTCCCTTTATTCATCCCCCCTCCCAGCCCCACAGTACTTGTATACACATCTGTAATTTTATTTATTTATATTAATGTCTGGCTCCCCTTCTGGACTGTACGCTGGTTGTGCGCAGGAATTGTGTCTGTTATATTTTTATACTGTACTCTCAGAGAAGCAGCGTGGCTTAGTGGAAAGAGCACGGGCTTGGGAGTCAGAGGTCGTGGGTTCTAATCCCGACTCCGCCACTTGTCTTCTATGTGACTTTGGGCAAGGAACTTAACTTCTCTGGGCCTCAGTTGCCTCATCTGTAAAATGGGGATTAAGACTGTGAGCCCCACGTGGGACAACCTGCTTATCTTGTATCTACCCGAGCGCTTAGAACAGTGCTTGGCATGTAGTAAGTACTTAATACTATAACTATTATTATCATTACTCCTCTAAGCCCTTAGTACAGTGCTCTACGCACAGTCAGCATTCAATAAATATGACTGACTGACTTAGTGGTGCTATGAAAACCAGTGACCCTATAATTAATTCCTCACCCATGTTCTCAGGTCCACAGTCATCATGACAGGAACTAGGTTCATCAGTTGTTTATGATAGAAGACTCAATCAGTGAAAGAAAAGCAGGGTATGTGGGAGAATACAGTTGAACCACGACACATGTTTTCTACCCTCAGAGGGTTTATAAGCAGAAGGTGGAAGCAGAAAAAAAGTGTTACAGATGGCAGAAGGAAGAATAAGAGAAGCAGTGTGGCCTCATGGAAAGACTAGGGGCTTGGAAGTCAGAGGACCTGCATTCTAATCCTGGCTCCACCACTTGTCTGCTGGGTGACCTTGGACAAGTCACTCCACTTCTCTGTGCCTCAGTTACCTCATTTGTAAAATGGGGATTCAGACTGAGAGCCCCACATGGGACAAGGACTGTGTCCAATCTGATTACCTTATATCTATCCCAAGCACTTAGTACAGTGCCCTGCTCATAGTAAAGGACTCAATAAATCCCACTGATTGATGGATTGATCTATTCCAGCATAGAAGCAGCGTGGCTCAGTGGAAAGAGCACGGACTTTGGAGTCAGATCAATCAATCAATCAATCGTATTTATTGAGCGCTTACTGTGTGCAGAGCACTGTACTAAGCGCTTGGGAAGTATAAATTGGCAACATATAGAGACGGTCCCTACCCAACAGTGGGCTCACAGTCTAGAAGATCAAACCCCGGCTCTGCCAATTGACAGCTGTGTGACTTTGGGCAAGTCACTTAACTTCTCTGGGCCTCAGTCACCTCATCTGCAAAATGGGGATTAAGAATGTGAGCCCCCCGTGGGACAACCTGATCACCTCGTAACCTCCCCAGTGCTTAGAACAGTGCTTTGCACATAGTAAGCACTTAATAAATGCCATTATTATTATTATTATCTGGCACATAGTATGTGCTTAACAAATACCATAAAAAGAGCACAACCAGAAGTTGAACCAATATATCAAGATGAAACAGCCAACCGAAGAAAGAGTCAGTCAGACACAGAGGCATAAGCAGAGCCAGAGATTTAGAAAGCCAAGACAGAGATAGAGGACTGAAACAGGGACCATTAGAGACCAAGAGACTTACATCTAGTCTGAGGCTACTAGTGGAGGTTCCCACTGCATCAATCATCAGACTTTGTAAGAAGAAGAATGGCATAGTGGATAGAGCACAGGCCCGGGAGTCAGAAGGTCATGGGTTCTAATCCCAGCTCCACCACTAGTTTGCTTTATGACCTTGGGCAAGTCACTTCACTTCTCTGTGCCTCACTTCATAATAGTAACAATAATCGTGGTATTTGTTAAGTGCTTACTCTGTGCCAGGCACTGTACTAAACACCGAGGTGGATACAGCAAATCAGGTTGGATACAGTCCCTGTCCCGCATGGGACTCCCAGTCTTAATCCCCATTTTACAGATGATATAACTGAGGCCCAGAGAAGTGAAGCGACTCACCCAAGGCCATACAGTCGACAAGTGGCAGTGCTGGGATTAGAACCCATGACCTCCTAACTCCCAGGCCCAGGCTCTATCCACTATGCCATGCTGCTTCCCATCTGTAAAACGGGGCATGACACCGTGAGCCCAATGTGGGACAGGGACTGTATCCAACCCTATTTGCTCTTATCCACCCCAGTGTTTGGTAAAATGCCTGGCACTTCGTAAGTGCTTAACAAATACCATAATTATTATTATTAATTATTACTAGTAACCACATAGTGAGGCAGAAGACAGAAACCAGCCACAGCAGTGGCCCTGGGCTTCGTAGAAATGGCCCAAACGAGCAGCATTCTAAAATTCAATCCCTACATGCCCATCTGCGATGGGGAACCATTTCAATTGTGTAAAATGGCAAAGGTGATTCATACTGACCAACCAGAAGCACTGACGGGGTCCAGGAGGATGCTCAGCGAGTAAGCTCCGCAAAGGAACCTGCCATAGGATGTGATTAAACAAGCCCAGCTGGTCAATTCCACTCCAGCCTGGGCCCAGACACTTTCAGTTACATTCCCTGGTTTGGCGGGTTACCTCCTGCATTGATGCCAATCAGAATGTGCTTTCTCTGCCATTCTGTCAGACTTAACTCACCCAGAATGTGGGTTCATATAGGTTCATCCTGTTGAAATTCCTTAGAAAAAACGTTAATTTTTTTCACTTTTAATGACTATGTTGCCAAGCCTTCTAATGAGAATTTACCACCAGACTCCCACCCATGTAAGGAGATAAGGTGGGCCCTCTTGTCCATGATGGGGAAAGACTTGGAAGGCCCCCATGTCTACTAGAGATGAACAGGGGAGGACCCCAGCAGTAAAAAGCGTTAGAATAGGTTGCCTGCAGTAGTGACTGAAATAGGCCTCAAGTTACAAAGGAGGACATGAGCTATCCCACAACTTCAGGGTGGGTGAGCCAGAAGCCAAGTTGCAATTTGAGATGAGGTTGGCTAGTTATCGAGGATTCCTTGAACACAGAGCTGTGAGGATAAAGGCATTTGCTTTGCTGGCAGCCCAAATTCTAGCTGGAGGGAGAGTAGGGGAAACTTTGGCAAACCTCTATCAATCTCCATCACCTTCCAAAAATGGCCTCACTGGCACAAACATTTCTTTGATTCTATTAATATTTCTGCCTGGAAACGTATTCCATATCCTTGCCACTCACCATTGGAAGGATAGCTTCCTTTGGCTTGTCTTGAAATCACCATCTTTAACCTCCAAATGCCTTTATGTCCCATATGTATGTTTTGTACTCTTGTACATTCTTTTGGGGCTTCTTTCATAATTATGGTATGTATTAGCACTCAGTACAATGTTCTGCACAGAGTAAGTGGTCAGTAAACACCACTGCTTGGTTGATTGACTTAGCGCCTGGTATGTGGGTAGGGACCGTCTCTATATGTTGCCAACTTGTACTTCCCAAGCGCTTAGTACAGTGCTCTGCACACAGTAAGCGCTCAATAAATATGATTGAATGACTGAATGAATGTGCCCAGCACTGAGCATGACAGAAGACAATCCTGTTTCATCTCTGGGAATTTGGTGAGTGGGGGTGACGTGGGCTGTTCTTTCTGCTCCTTTATTTTTCCGCATTCTCCACGTGTGTGTGTGTGTCCATTTTCGTGCGGTTCATCTTCACTTTGTGTCTTCAGTAATGATGATGGTATTTATCTGTTAAGTGCTTACTATGTGCCAAGCACTATTCTAAGCACTGGGGTAGATACAAGGTAATCAGGTTGTCATAGTCCCCATTTTACAGATGTGGGAACTGAGGCACAGAGAAGTGAAGTGACTTGCCCAAGGCCACACAGCAAACAAGTGGTGGAGTCAGGATTAGAACCCATGACTTCGGACTCCCAAGCCCATGCTCTTTCCACTAAAACACGTGGCTTAGTACTTAAGCACCTAGTACAGTGCCCTGAACACAGTAATCACTCAATAAACACGATTGAATGAATCAAAGTGGCTGGGGGATAGGAGGGGAGGGAGAGTTGTGCAGTGAGAAGGACGGCCGAGGGGGAATGCCGGGCTCTTAGGATCTTTTCAAGGGCCTTTGTTGAAGCGCTGGCTGGGTGCTAGGCAGTGTACCAAGTGCTGGGAAACGTTCAATAATAATAATAATGGCATTTAATAAGTGCTTACTGTGTGCAAAGCACTGTTCTAAGCGCTGGGGAGGTTATAAGGTGATCAGGTTGTCCCTCGGGGGACTCACAGTCTTAATCCCCATTTTTACAGATTAGGTAACTGAGGCCCAGAGAAGTTAAGTGACTTGCCCAAAGTCACACAGCTGTCAGTTGGTGGAGCCGGGGTTTGAACCCATGACCTCTGACTCTAAAGCCCATGCTCTTTCCACTGAACCACGCTGCTTCAAGTGACATGGGTTGGGCACAGTGTAGTCCACGGCCCCCAAGGGGTGCACAGGAGTCTCCATTTTATAGATGAGGCTACTGAGGTACAGAAATGGACTTGCCCGAGGTCACCCAGTAGACAGAGGGCAGAACTTCTTTTGTTGTCTGTCTTCCCCCTTCTAGACTGTGAGTCCGTTTTGGGTAGGGGTAGTCTCTATCTGGTGCTGAATTGTACTTTCCAAGCGCTTAGTACAGTGCTCTGCACACAGTAAGCGCTCAATAAATACGATTGAATGAATGAATGAATTCAATCGTATTTGAGTGCTTACTGTGTGCAGAGCACTGTACTAAGCATTTGAGAGAGTACAAAATAACCATAAACAGACACATTCCCCGCTCAAAATAAGCTTTCAGCCAAGAGGGGAAGACAGACATTGATATTCATTCGCTCATTCAATCATATTTATTGAGCGCTTACTGTGCGCAGAGCACTGTACTAAGCACTTGGGAAGTACAAGTTGGCAACAAATAGAGATGGTCCCTACCCAACAGCGGGCTCACAGTCTGGAATATAAATAAGCAAGTTACAAATATGTACATAATTGCTGTGTGGCTGGGAGGGGGTGTTTATTTTATTTTGTTAGTATATTTGGTTTTGTTCTCTGTCTCCCCCTTTTAGACTGTGAGCCCACTGTTGGGTAGGGACTGTCTCTATATGTTGCCAACTTGTACTTCCCAAGCGCTTAGTACAGTGCTCTGCACACAGTAAGTGCTCAATAAATACGATTGATTGATTGATTGATGAAGATGAAGGGAAGTGATGAAGAAGGGAGTAGGAGAAGAGGAAAGGAGGGCTTAGTCACAGAAGAGATGCAATGTCCATAACTCTTTGAAGAAGGGGAGAGTAATTGTTGGGTTTGAGGAGGGAGAATGTTCCAGGCCAGAAGCAGGACGTGAGCGAGGTGTCAATGGCAAAATACGATTGAATGAATGAATGAATGAAGATAGATGAGATCAAGGTACAGTGAAGTGTGTGGGCTGGGTTGTAGTAGGAGAGCAGTGAGGTGAGGTAGGAGGGGGCAACGTGATTGAGAGCTTTGAAGCCAATGGTGAGGAGTTTTTGCTTGATGCGGGGGTGGATAGGCATCCACTGGAGTTTCTTGAGGAATGGGGAAAAATGCCCTGAACATTTCAGTAGAAAAATGATCGGGGCAAAAAATGATTTTGTACTGAAAAAGATATGGAAAACAGTTACAGTGAGGAAGCCAATCTTATTCTAGCTAGAAACTATCTTGTGACTTTAAAATCCACCTCCTTGTTTGCTGTTGCCTGGGTCTTGAGTCAGTCAGTCACATGTATTAAAGAGCTTCCTGTGTGCAGAGCACTGTACTAAACACTTGGAAGAGTACAACAAAAAACAGACACATTATCTGCCCACAGTGAGCTTACCATCAGATTGGTACAGCTTGTTGTGTCCAGAAGTTTTGAAACTCTGATGGGTTGGGACATTGGAGCCTAGTAGTGGTGGTGGTAGAAATAGTAGTAATAGTGTCAATTAAGCACTCACTGTGTGCAGAGTACAATATTAAGTGCTGGGAGAATACATAGGTGGGAATTAGACACAGTGCCTGTCTCTTATGGGGCTCACAATTTTAAGAGACTGGCTCTTCTACTGGTTACTTGACGTAATTCAATTTTACAAGGGTTTTTTCACTCCGAGTTTTAATCAAGACAATCAATATTCTCTGGAATCCAGGCTTGCGATCTGAAGCCATAGTCACATTAAAATTTTTAGGTGGATTAAGAAGTGGAATCGACAGTGTATGGTTAGCTTTCCTGCACTTAAAACTTATCAATCAATAAGTAGTATTTGCTGAGCATCTATCTGCACTAAGTGCAAAGGAGAGTCCATAGAATTAATAGACATGATCTCGGTCCTACTGACGTTCATATAACTATTGGGCTGGTCCTTGTTTTCCATGAAAGGCTAGTTAAACAGGACTGTCTCACTAAATTATGCAATGTATCCACAGTAATGCTAAATTGATACCTAGAAGTATGTTCTGCCCTGTGAAATTTTGGCTAAAATCTGATTTTTCTACCAGAAATTGTACTGAAAATAAACACACCCCAATCCTCTGCAGAGACACTAACCCAGCCTTAAAACACCATTACCTTAGGTCAGACCAAATTCTCTTATAAACTCCTAAAACATGTGGCAGTATAAATGAAAGGGCAAATTAAATGAGAATCTGACACTCTTTTTGTCTTTCCTACCCAGTCTATTTGTATGTCCTATTAATTTATCATTTCACAGAATCAAACTAGCGATATTTATCGACTGCTTACTGTGTGCAGAACACTGTACCAAGCACTTTGGAGAGTACTGTACAGTAGAGTTGGTAAATGCATTCCCTGCCCTCAAGGACCTTAATAATAATAAAAATAATAATAGCATTTATTAAGTGCTTACTATGTGCCAGGCACTGTACTAAGCACTGGGGTTGGCAGTGGGGGAGATAGAAGCAAATTGGTTTGGACTCAGACCTTATCTTAAATGGGGCTCACAGTCTTAATCCCCATTTTACAGATGAGGGAACTGAGACCCAAAGAAGACCAGTGGTTTGTCTAAGATAACAGACTCGACTTTAGAACCCAGCTCCTCCTGAATCCCAGGCCATGCTCTATCCACTGGACAACACAGCTTCTCAAAGCTTAAAATCTAGAGGAGGAGACAGACATTAAAATAAGTTTTGCATATATAAATGCTGGAGGGTGGGGTGAATATCGGAAGGGGAGGAATAAATATCACTGACCAATAAGCAAGCTTTCAGACAAAGACCTTAGTTATTTTTCAAGGAAAACAAACAGAAAATGCCATGATATTAATAATCTAAGGTACATCATGGTTTATTTTACCATAGCAAAAAATAAAATTAACAAAAAAATGTTCCTAACAGTTGATTATGTAGAAGACTATTAGCCTGAAAAAGTCATTTTGTTCAGCTATGTTAAAAATAGACATCTATACATTTAAATAGCATAGTTACATATTACACAGCAGCTTGTAGAAGCAGGAAAGGCACATTTTCAGTTGGATAAACAATACTTATTCTGGAAATTGCCTTAATTAGAATGTTGATACTAAATATCTGAGTATGTAAGCAGTTGTGGTCTCTAAAAAGTTTTCAGGAAAACGCTTTTCCTCCTCTTACTCTCTAATTTTTCTATTACAAAACCACACATTCGAAATCTTAAGGAATCAGTCCACAAAAATGTCAAAAATTCTAGAGCCAAAGTAAATTCAACCAAAAAACCCAGAGTTTAAAACACACATAGACTACATCATCATTTTTTTTTAACTGAAACCTGCCTGGAAAAATCCAGCCCTCAGGAAAGTTACCAGATGTAGACAAAATTAATATCTATGGGGAAATTTACCACCCAGTTCCACGTAAGAGTATGCCAAAAAATCTTTATATAAACATCTAACTGACACACTGTACCTACTTCTGTCCAGGGTCCTTGACCTGCTTTAGACCTTATATTGGACTCATGGCTAATGAGATTCTGGTTTGACTCGGACAGTAAAAAAAAAAATTGTCCTTCTTCCCGCTCTCTTTTATACTCAGCTGTCATAGGAGCATAGGAGTTTTTTGGCATTTTGTAGCGTTTGGAGATAAAGGGGGAAAAGATTGAAGAAGAAGTGGAAGAGAATGGCATTAAAAAGTATACGATCAGAGGAGAAAAATTATGTCACAGGAAAGAGAAATGATTACAAGAGGAAAAATAAACCAAAACCCAAAGATAAACCATAAATGAAAAATTATTTAAAAAGCAAACAACAAAGTAGTAACCCATTTTAGGTCATCTCTGGTTTAAGTGCTACAAAGTTACAATCTTTGGGTTGAAAAATAAAAAGAGCTCCTCTATAATTTGGAATTTATTTTGTTGATAGACCCGGCATTGAGGAAAACCCACAATGTAGTGCTTATTGTGTACAACAGGGCACACATGCACACAACTGTTAATTCTCACATCCTACCATACCGAATAAAAGCAGACATGTGCTGTTGAAGAGCATTCCCTAATTCTGCCATGGAACAGTCATAAAAAGTGTAGTCACAACACACTTTTGGCAGAACAAAGTGTTCCTATCAATGTTTCCAATTTTTTTTTCCGAAGAGGAGAATAAGGCCTCCCAGGTAAGTGTTGTTAGTCAGAAAGTCTTCTGAACCCATCAGGTTCCATTTCCCAAGTTGAAACCCCACAGATTATCAATTTTTATCTAATCTTTATTACTTATGACAAAAACAACAAGGTGCAGGTTCCCTTTCATACCACTGTGGCTTCCAAAGTTTGGATCATTAAGAACACAGATTTCTGGGGATGGGCTTTTTTCGGGAAAAAAGTGATGATTTTTTTTTTCCACCCAGACATGGACTCAGTCTCCCATTTTGAATGTATTCTCCTTCAGGTTGAATTTATTTTAAAGTCAGGAAAAAGGATAGATTCATGTCATCAGGTACAGTATGTGCAAGGTGCCCAAAAATACGTTTTCGTTGATAAGATATATTCATTTATTCAATTGTATTTATTGAGCACTTACTGTGCGCAGAGCACTGTACTAAGCACTTGGGAAGTACAAATTGTCAACATATAGAGACGGTCCCTACCCAACAGCGGGCTCACAGTCTAGAAGGGGGAGACAGACAACAAAACAAAACAGATTAACAAAATAAAATAAATAGAATAGTAAATATGTACAAGTAAAATAAATAGAGTAATAAATCTGTACAAACATATACAGGTGCTGTGGGGAGCGGAAGGAGGTAGGGTGGGGGGGATGGGGGGGGAAGAGAAAGAAGAGGGCTCAGTCTGGGAAGGATTCCTGGAGGAGGTGAGCTCTCAGTAGGGCTTTGAAGGGAGAAAGAGAGCTAGCTTGGCGGATGTGCGGAGGGCATTCCAGGCCAGGGGGAAGACGTGGGCTGGGGGTCAACGGCGGGCCAGGGGAGAACGAGGCACAGTGAGGTCGTTAGCAGCGGAGGAGCGGGGGGTGTGGGCTGGGCTGTAGAAGGAAATAAGGGAGGTGAGGTAGGAGGGGGTGAGGTGATATATGTCATTATTCTATTGAGTTGAGTAGGATTTGAATATTGTGTCTAAGAGAACTGCATAGCGAGACCCAACTATTTTAAACAAATACCAGTACCAGTATACTTGGGCAAAAGGTTAAAATAAATATAGTGAACCTGAGTTATTTTAATATAGTTAACCTTTGAAGAAGGCAAACTATGAAAAAGATAGAGAAGGGAATGGAATACTCCGAAATACCCTTCTTGGAAGAGTATATGCCCTAGAAGGGGCATTTTCTGTCCCAATTCTTGCTGGGCTGAGAGTTTTTGAAGCATTCTAAAGAGCAATTCAAGAAATGTAAGAGGAAGGCATGCATGATTTAAAAAAGAGGATATGGTCTATTTAGAATATGTTCCTCACTCTTAAATGTAACATATATCGGGAAAGAATAAGCTCATTCAGCTTACTCAGAACCATATGATTTCCTTGGAGGATGTTAGAGAATGACTCAATCAATATGTGCAGCTGATTCAGAGAATAAAAGGGTGTCATCAAGATTTATGATCATATTTCTAAATTCTTCACCAATTTTCCTGTAGGTGCTACATCCTGATATCCGTGGGAGTTTTCCAATCTGGATTTCAAGGACCTGAAAAATGAAATAAAAGTTTTACAGCATTTTCTTTTCCTGCAAAATGCCTATGACTTTTGAAGTCTTCCAGATGCAGTGTTAAAGTGGAAAGATACCTGTTTGCCCATAATGTTATGCCAATCCCGACTGTATAACGAGGTAATTTGATTACAGTTAATTGAGAAATGAGCAGGCTAGAATTATAAACATCAGCATTGTAAATATATATTCCATTGAAAACATTTAGGGCAATTTTTCTTTGAATGTCATTAAAAAAAAATATTTGGTCTATGTGGTATTTAAGTGAGGCAGTTAAGTGAGGCAGTTTTCCTTACCTAAGCCATGTGATATGCTACAGATTTGATATTTTCTTCTGATGGTTGATGAAGTTAATTTTCATGTGTCTTGACCTTTTCTACTCACTGAAAGGATAATATTCTGTTCTCTTAAATTTGGGTGCTTTTATAAGAATTTCTCTTGGAAGTTTTGCCCACTTACCACCTCCCCATTCCCCCCCATCCCACCACACCACCCAGCAGCAACCAGGGAAAGTGCAAAAGAATTACCCTAGAGAGTTGCAGAAGTAATGATTGCATAGCCATCCCAAAAGTCACTGGGTGATTCACATAATACAGCAATGCAACATCCCTGGCGCTTGAGACCATAGAACCAATTATCTAGACAAAACCACAACACAGGAATCATCAAAACACACCTGGGATGAAGGTAGATGACAGACTGTACTCAGTAGAATATTTGTTATCCAAACATCACTACTCTGTCACACTGGTTACCCAAAACTGAGACCCCAGTCTCCCCTGGAAAGAGTTAACATGAGCAAGGGCCAGCATGGAATTTGGTTGAAAACTCCAAGGTCTTCATCCCAGGACCATCTCAGTTCACCACGTAGAAGTGGGATTATCTTCTGAAACAACTAGGCATGAGAAACATCAGCTTTCTTGGATGGACCGAGCACATCATCGGATCCTCCCAGGAAGCACGGAAAATGAATCAGCTTTTTTTACATTTTTGATGATCCAAATTAGTTTCAATCCCAATTAAATAATTGATATTCTACATTATTTTCACCCATTCCTAAATCTCCCCTGGTGAAGATGTAAATTCAGATGTGAATGGATTTTATTTCATCCTAAAGTTAAAGGCTGAGAGAGACAAAGGCAGTGATACAATAGCAGCTTCAACTTTCCCAAATTGTTCACCTTTGTTTCTGATGACTCACTAAAGAGAACATAGTCCTCAATGATACCTAGCAGCCTATTATTTTCCCAGACAGGATCAGAAGCTATTCTAGTGATAGAAAACTGTAGAAAATGTATCTCGGTTTATTTCTTTCCCCCACAAACAATACCAAGCAAAATTATGTCTGGGAATTAAAATGACAAGATAGATAAACAACCAAATAAAACAAATCTATATTCAAAAGAGTGACTATAACTTCCATGAAATATTCCTTCCCCTCCCTTCTTCACATCGATATTATGAGATAACAGATGGATATCTGCTTTGAAGTAATAGGCGTAAAGACACTGTGTAATTTCAAGATATTATTGATCTTGATCATTCATTCAATTGTATTTATTGAGTGCTTACTGTGTGCTTGGGAAGTATAAGTACTAAGTGCTTGGGAAGTATAAGTCAGCAACATATAGAGACGGTCCCTACCCAACAACAGGCTCACAGTATGGAAGACGGAGATAGACAAAACAAAACATGTAGACAGATGTCAAAATCGTCAGAACAAATAGAATTAATATTCATGTTACTATAGGCCAAATATAAAACCTAGTGAATCACATGCTAAGTGGCTCAGAGACCAACAGAGAGGTTCTAGCTGAGCTCCAGACCTTCGGCAGGTGTCCTTTCATTCAGGGATCTGCATTGATACCAACAGGACTTTGTGTCATATTGCTAGAGCTTAAAAAGAAATCTGGTTAGAGCTATTGCAAAATAGATTTCATGGAGTCTAAACTGCACTTCTCATTTTAGACATGAGAGCATTCCGAACCTCAAAATTTTTCAAAAAATGTTCAAAATTTTTTTCCAAAAAAACTTCTGGTTGTCCTATTCATTCTGTAGCCAGAAGGTTACTGAATTAGACATGCCCTAACCTGAGCCTCAAAGCAAAATACAAAACTCTAAATCATTAAGAACCTTGCTAAGATAGAAAGTCAAATGTTTCTTTCTGAGATAATAGAAGCTCTACTTTCCATGCTCATGTTTCTTAGTCACACCGGACTATCCTAAGGAAAGGCCAAAATATTTTTGCCTTAGCAAGTACAGTGAAACAAGCCAATGAGATCCTATGGTGGTGCAGAGTTCTGCTTAGTACAGTGCTTTGCACATAGTGAATGCTCAGTAAATACCACTGATGGATTGATTTGCAAGGGATTGTTTGGAGAAATCAAGTGGACTAGTGGAAAGAGCAAGGGCCTCAGAGTCAGTACCTCAACTCTAACCTCAGCTCTGCCACTTGCTTGCTTCGTGACCTTGGGCTAGTCACTTAACTTCTTTGTGCCTCTGTTTCCTCATCTCTTAATTGGGGGTTAAATATCTATTTTCCTTTGACTGTGAGTACAGAATAGGATAGGGACTGTGCCTGAATTGATTATCTAGTATCTACCCTAGAGTTTAGTAGAACAATAATTGGCAAACAGAACATAAGAAATACTACAGTTGCTACTGCTATTAAGCAGCGAGGCCTAATGGAGAGAGCACAGGCCTTGGAATCAGGAGGTCCTCGGTTCATTCATTCAATCACATTTATGGAGCACTTACTGTGTGCAGAACATTGTACTAAGCACTTAGGAAGTACAAGTTGGCAACATATAGAGACTGTCCCTACCAAACAACGGGCTCACAGTCTAGAAGGAGGAGACAGACAACAAAACAGGTGTCAAAACTGTCAGAATAAATTGAATTACAGCTTTATGCACAACATTAACAAAATAGAGTAGTAAATATGCACAAGTAAAATAATAATAATAATGATGGCATTCATTAAGTGCTTACTGTGCGTAAAGCACTATTCTAAGTGCTGGGGAGGTTACAAAGTGATCAGGTTGACCCACGGGGGGCTCACAGTCTTAATCCCCATTTTAGGTAACTGAAGCACAGAGAAGTTAAGTGACTTGCCCAAAGTCACACAGCTGACAATTGGCAGAGTGAGGATTGGAACCCATGACCTCTGACTCCAAAGCCCATGCTCTTTCCACTGAGCCACGCTGCTTCTGTACAAATATATACAAGTGCTGTGGGGAGGGGAATGGGGTAGGGCTGGGGGGAGGAGAGAAAAAGGGGGCTCAGTCTGGGAAGGCCTCCTAGAGGAGGTGAGCTCTCAGTAGGGCTTTGAAGGGAGGAAGAGAGCTAGTTTAGTGGATGTGTGGAGGGAGGGCATTTTGGGCCAGGGGTAATATGTTGGTCAGGGGTCGATGGCGGGACAGGCAAGTACAAGGCACAGTGAGGAGGTTAGCGGCAGAGGAGCAGAGCATTCTAATCCCCGTTCTGCCACTTCTCTACTGTGTGACCTTGGGTGAGTCATTTCACTTTTCTGGGCCTCATTTACCTCATCTGTAAAATGGGGATTAAGATTGTGAGCCCCGGGTGGGACATGAACTGTGTCCAACCTTATTAGCTTTAATTAGCTCAACACCAACTCTCTCCGCGATCCCCTCCAGTCTGACTTCCGTCCCCTACATTCCACAGAAACTGCCCTCTCAAAGGTCACCAACGACCTCCTGCTTGCCAAATCCAATGGCTCATACTCTATCCTAATCCTCCTCGACCTCTCAGCTGCCTTCGACACTGTGGACCACCCTCTTCTCCTCAACACGCTATCCGACCTTGGCTTCACAGACTCCGTCCTCTCCTGGTTCTCCTCTTATCTCTCTGGTCGTTCATTCTCAGTCTCTTTTGCAGGCTCCTCCTCCCCCTCCCATCCCTTTACTGTGGGGGTTCCCCAAGGTTCAGTGCTTGGTCCCCTTCTGTTCTCGATCTACACTCACTCCCTTGGTGACCTCATTTGCTCCTACGGCTTCAACTATCATCTCTACGCTGATGACACCCAGATCTACATCTCTATCCCTACTCTCTCCCCCTCTCTCCAGGCTCGCATCTCCTCCTGCCTTCAGCACATCTCCATCTGGATGTCTGCCCGCCACCTAAAACTCAACATGTCCAAGACTGAACTCCTTGTCTTCCCTCCCAAACCCTGCCCTCTCCCTGACTTTCCCCATCTCTGTTGATGGCACTACCATCCTTCCTGTCTCACAAGCCCGCAACCTTGGTGTCACCCTCGACTCCGCTCTCTCATTCACCCCTCACATCCAAGCCGTCACCAAAACCTGCCGGTCTCAGCTCCACAACATTGCCAAGATCCGCCCTTTCCTCTCCATCCAAACTGCTACCCTGCTCATTCAAGCTCTCATCCTATCCCGTCTGGACTACTGTATCAGCCTCCTCTCTGATCTCCCATCCTCATGTCTCTCCCCACTTCAATCCATACTTCATGCTACTGCCCGGATTGTCTTTGTCCAGAAACACTCTGGGCATGGTACTTCCCTCCTCAAAAATCTCCAGTGGCTACCAATCAATCTGTGCATCAGGCAGAAACTCCTCACCCTCGGCTTCAAGGCTCTCCATCACCTATCCCCCTCCTACCTCACCTCCCTTCTCTCCTTCTACAGTCCACCCCGCACCCTCCACTCCTCTGCTGCTAATCTCCTCACCGTGCCTCATTCTCGCCTGTCCCACCATCAACCCCCGGCCCACGTCATCCCCTGGGCCTGGAATGCCCTCCCTCTGCCCATCCGCCAAGCTAGCTCTCTTCCTCCCTTCAAGGCCCTACTGAGAGCTCACCTCCTCCAGGAGGCCTTCCCAGACTGAGCTCCTTCCTTCCTCTCCCCCTTGTCCCCCTCTCCATCCCCCACATCTTACCTCCTTCCCTTCCCCACAGCACCTGTATATATGTTTGCACATATTTATTACTCTATTCATTTATTTATTTATTTTACTTGTACATATCTAGTCTATTGATTTTATTTTGTTAGTATGTTTGGTTTTGTTCTCTGTCTCCCCCTTTTAGACTGTGAGCCCACTGTTGGGTACGGACTGTCTCTATATGTTGCCAACTTGTACTTCCCAAGCGCTTAGTACAGTGCTCTTCACACAGTAAGCGCTCAATAAATATGATTGATTGATTGATCCCAGAGCTCAGTACATTGTCTGACATACAGTAAGCACTTAAATACCATAAGAAAGTTTTGAGTTTATAAGGGAGGACTGAGGTAGAATTATAACAATTAAGGACAAACTTAAAGAGGGAATGACAAAGTTGTCATGTTGCTTGGATTCTGGCCAACAGCACTCAACAGTTCAAGTACATGGGTGAAAGTAGTATACTGAGGAGATGATAATAATAATAATGGTATTTGTTGCTGAGCACTTTAGTAAGCCTAGATACAGGATAATCATGAGTATCATGATACCTACTCCTTTATATGATAGACCACCACTCTTGCCACCTTCAAAACCCATCTAAAGTTCATGCGATCATATTTAATCGAGCGCTTAATGTATGCAAAGTACTGTACTAAGTTCTTGAGATCATACAATACAACGGTAATCAGACATCCCCTGCCCACAATGAGCTTACAGTCTAGAGGATCTTACAGTCACATCTCTTCCATGAGGACTTCCCTGCCTAAGCTGTTTTAGCCCTTCCTTCTGTGTCGCACCTCTGCATTTGGGTCTATTCCCCTTAAACACATTGATATTTACCCTTTCACCAGCCCTTCAGTACTTATGTACATATCCAGCTATAATTTGTTTTAATATTTGTCACCCCCTCTGATTTATAAACTCTCTGTGAAGGGATCATCACTACCCATTTTGCACTGTGTTCTCACCAGTGCTTAGTACAGTGCTCTGCACACAGTAAGTGCTCAATAAGAATCATTGATTGATTGGTCGGTCTAGAAAATTTGGTCACATCCCTGGCTTGACTATTGCATCAGCCGCCACACTGATGTCACAGAGTCCGGTCTCTCCCTTCTTCAGCCCATAATTCCCACTGTTCCCCGGGTGATTTGTCTAAAATACTGTTCTGCAATTATGTGCTCAATAAGAATCATTGATTGATTGGTCGGTCTAGAAATTTGGTCACATCCCTGCTTGACTATTGCATCAGCCACCACACTGATGTCACAGAATCTGGTCTCTCCCTTCTTCAGCCCATAATTCCCATTGTTGCCCAGGTGATTTGTCTAGAATATTGTTCTGCAATTATCTCCCCACTTCTCAGAAACCTCTAATGGTTGACCATTCTTCTCTTCAACAAGAAGAAACACTTGACCATCCACTTTAAGGTACCTGATCAGCTCCATCCTTTCTATTTATCCATTCTCTTCTACCATCACACCCCTGCTCAAATATTTCATTCCCCTCAGGCCAAACTCCTCACTCTGCCTCATTCTCATTTCCAGCCACCAACATCTCACCCACACTTTAATTCCTGCCTAGAAATCCAGCTTGGAACTCCCTCCCTCCTCATGTCAGACAGACTATACCAGTGGCATTTAGATGGGAAACCACAACTACTATTACTACTCCTACTATGGCCATCACTACGTCTTCCCACCTCAATGCCTTTATGAAATCACATTTCCCCAACTCTATATCCTCTCTAAATTCCAGTTCAGAGCTCCCAAGCAAACAAAACCATTCATTCAATCGTATTTATTGAGCGCTTACTGTGTGCAGAGCATTGTACTAAATGCTTTTGAAAGTACAACAGTTGGGTACTCCCATCCTCCAGCTAGGCTCTTTTGTACATATCTTTATAATTCATTACTCCCCCTCTTCCTATAAGTCATAAGTCAGGTCTGCTGCTGTAAACACCCTGAGGGCAGAATTATGTTCCCCTTACTCTATTATACTCCCTCGGGCACTTAGTACAGTGACCTACACAAAATAGGCACTCAGTAAATGCTATTGATTGTATATACAGGACAGAGAGAAACAAAAAGGAATCCAGTTACTATGGGCAGTAAAAATGTAGTACTGCAGCAATCTTTAAATGTTCATTAAATTGGAAGGTTCATCAGTTATCTATGGGCAGTAAAAATGCAGTACTGCAACAATCTTTAAATGTTCATTAAATTGAAGGGTTCATCAGTTATCTATCATTATTCATTCATTCAGTCGTATTTATTGAGTGCTTACTATGTGCAGAGCACTGTATTAAGCACTTGGGAAGTACAAGTTGGCAACATATAGAGATGGTCTCTACCCAACAACGGGCTCACAGTCTAGAAGGGGGAGACAGAAAACAAAATAAGACATGCAGACAGGTGTCAAAATCATCAGAACAAATAGAATTAAAGCTATATGCCCATTAGTAACAAAATAAATAGAGTAGTAAATATGTACAAGTCAAATAAATAGAGTAATAAATCTGTACAAATATATACAATTGCTATGGGGAGGGGAAGGAGGTAGGGTTGGCGGGATGAGAAGGAGGAGAGGAAAAAGGGGGCCCAGTCTGGGAAGGTCTCCTGGAGGAGGAGGTGAGCTCTCAGTAGGGCTTTGAAGGGAGGAAGAGAGCTAGCTTGGCGGATGTGTGGAGGGAGGGCATTCCAGGCCAGGGGAAGGACATGGGCCAGGGGTCGAGGTGGGTCAGGAGAGAATGAGGCATGTTGAGGAGAAGGGGGTGATCCACAGTGTTGAAGGCAGCTGAGAGGTTGAAGAGGATTAGGATAGAGTAGGAGTAGTTGGATTTGGCAAGAAGGAGGTCACTGTCAATCACTCACATGCAGGGACTGTGTCTGTTTATTGTTACATTGTACTCTCCCAAGTACATAGTACAGTGCTCTGCACACTAAGTGCTCAGTAAATACGATTGAATGAATGTACCCATAAAATAACCTCACCATCCCTAGCAAAATGACCACATCTGAACAAGCACTTTGTAAAGGCGAAATGTGAAAATTAATTTATAAAATTATTCAAGACACTCTGGATCCTGAGATGACAGAGGACATAATATTATTTTATTCCTTTTTACTCTCTCTCTAACTTGGATTTTTTTCTATTTTCTCCTAACAAAAATATGAGCTGCTGAGGTTGTATGAAGAAGAATAAAATGTGATTTAGATAGGAAACCACAAATACTTCTGCTTATACTACATTCTATGATGGAACATTAATTTTATATTTCTAAAAGTGGCATTATTATGCAAATCGTTTGAAATGTAAAAATAGATCTGTTTCTTGCAGGAAAGCTACCTATTAAAGGGACAAATTAGCTCTAAAATGCTCAATTCCAGCCAATCCCCAGTGGGCATTCAACAGGGATGCCTCATATACACAGAGAAGACCATAAGAGCCAGGAGATCAAATTCATTAGGGCCAAACTTTGGCCCTTCATCTTCAGCAGAGGGTGATTAGGTCCCAGGCCAAAACGAAGCATAGGATCAAATTAAATCCTATTCTCTCTTAGTTTGTGAGCCCCATGTGGGACAGAGGCTGTGTCCAACCTGATTAGCTGGTATCTACCCCAGAAATTAGAACAGTACATAGTAAGCATTTAATTATTGTTGTTGTTAGTATTATTATCATCAATGTCTAAAGTTATTATCTGAGAACCTGATTTCTATCAGAAAATTGCAGGGTAAAACATAGAGCATGCCATTTCATTTTTTCAAACCCCAAAGGTTGTCAAATGATAGGATTCCCATTTGGGAGGTAAAAGGATTAGAATCCCAGGAAACTTCATTTTCATAGAAAATTGAAATGCCTTCGTTGCATCTCCTTGTTACTAATTAGTCAGGTGTGATAATTGTGCTTCAAGAAGGGATAGGTTGGGTAAATATAAACTATCACACACAAATAAAACCCAGACCCAATGTGCATATAAACTAGAGCAGGAGGGGCAGGGGGTTGCGGGGGAGACTAATAACCTCCTGAGAGTTTAGGAAATTCTCAAAACTCCAGATTTCCATTTTGAATTTCAGATTCTTCTCCTTGAATGTTTGCCAATTGCTTCCCTAGAGTATTCCAGCAGTGTTGCCACTTGCATCTTAGGTGTAGATTAATGACTGTGCTCTAGACTGTTTTAGAACCACATTCATGTGATGGATCCCCATCTAAAATAAAGCCGCTAGAAGGAAATGAATACCATAAAAACAGCAATATTCATTCCATTTTTACTCATTGCCTAGATCAGAGAGGGTACAGAATGTGAATTAACACTATTTGAGGCTATGTTGAAGTTAATATGACTCCTACAGAATGTGGTGGAAAATAATTATGGTATTTATTAAGCACTTACTATGTGCCGGGCACTGTATTAAGCACTGTTGTAGATCCTTCCACATTGGGCTCACAGTTCTAATCCCCATTTGAGAGATGAGGTAACGGAGGCCCAGAGAATTGGAGTGACTTGCCCAGGATCACCCAGCGGACAAGTGGCGGAACCAGGATTAAAACCCAGGTTCTTCTGACTCCCAGCTCCATGCTGTATCTACTAGGCCAAGCCACCCTACTGTTTGCATCTCTCATCTCACTCCAGAACATACTCTTTGTGTCTCTCATCTCACCAGCCATGGACCTGTTTTTAAATTCTATTGTTTCCCCCTTCCTGTAACTTTTTTAGAATCATTCTCCTTCACTGGATTGTAAGCTCGAGGGAGGAGGATTGTGTCTACTAATTCTCTTGTATTCCACCAAGTGCTTAGTGTAATGCTCCCTACAGAGTAATCATTTGATAAATACTATTGATGGGTGGACTCAAGTCACCCTTCCAGCTTGGGTCAATTTCTACCCACCATATGATAAAAACCCCTGTCCCCACATGCATTTACAAGATGGGCAGAGCACTGTCATTACCAATGCTATGAGCACTAACAGTAATGGCCAAGAAGGAGGGAGGGGAACCCCAGGTAACATTTTAATGGGAAGAACTGGGCTATGCTGGTTTTACTGGAACAAGGACCATATCTCCAGGCTGCTGGTGTGGGTTGAATTACCATCAGGAGCTGAGTAACTTCTTCACACCCATCATACTGCCAATCTTCCCTCTTGGTTGGTTCGAAGTCATGCCACACCATATGATTAGCTAGAACAGGGAGAGAGCTTTGCCTTGACACCAATAGGAGAGTCGTCAGTCATTCATTTCACTGAGCACAGAACACTGCACTAAGCACAATATAATAGACACATTCCCTGCCCACAACGAGCTTACAGTCTAGAGGTCATGGTAGCACAGGAGAAATAAAAGAATACCAGTTTCTTTCTCTAAAACCCTGAATCTGGTTCAATTTATGGAGCAAGCCACCCTTCCTGTGTTCACTCTCTACATTTGGGCAAGTCACTTCACTTCTGTGGGTCTCAGTTACCTCATCTGTAAAATGGGGATTAAGACTGTGAGCCCCACGTGGGACAACCTGATCACCTTGTAACCTCCCCAGCGCTTAGAACAGTGCTTTGCACATAGTAAGCGCTTAATAAATGCCATCATTATTATTATTATTATTATTTGTCCTTTCTTGCAGCTCTTGAACATCTTATGATGACCCTATGCAATTGCACGGCCAGTAAGCCTGTCCATTTCCGGGGTGGATATTCTGTTCAGAACATTTGGTGCCTGTTTGACATTGAGAATACAAGGTTGTCAGACACCAGAAAGATTGTGGGACAATTCATTATTCAATCTATTTCCTCTACTGCACAATGTATTGATAAAAGTTAATATATGTGTGTAAATCACCCAGGATATTAAGCCCTTCAGTCAGTCATTACCCTTATTTTAACAATCTTCAGTTTCAAATCCATTGAGGATATACTATTACACTCTTCAAAGTGTTTTCTTTGATACTCGATCGCCCCTTGAGTTCCATGGGATAAGTCTGCTACTCAAGATAATAGAAAGAGGTGTAAAAGATCCTTCAGGTAAGCGATTGATGCCTTTGCTGAGAGCTGAGCTGTTTTTTATCTCTGGTTTTTGGAATGAAGATTAAATAGGAGCCGAGTATACGTATGTCTGAATTTAGAATCCTGTGGTTGCTGCAAACTAAACACTCATCCTCCCATTATGGGGGAAGAAATGGGCCTTTCTGAGTCTAGAATTCCTGCGATGGTGCTGCTGTTTTGTATTTTCCCCATAAGAAAGACAGGGCCCCTAACTCTATGGGGATGGCGCAGTGTTTGTAAGCAGCACCCTCTCCCTACCCCTTGGAGCTAGAAAGGTGCTGAGGCAGAGCTGAGAAGGTGGTCCCACCTCTTGTTCCATGCCAGCAGGAACCCACCCAGGTAGGAGAGCCAGCCTCTCAAAGCCCACTTCTCTGGCATGTTCACAAGGGTGAGGTCTCAGCCCACCCGGACTGATGGGAGGACCCAGCATGGACAGGATGGGTGTCACAGTGCTGCCTGCACTCCATACCTCCCTGCCTCCTGTCTCTCCCCACTCCAGTCCACACTTCACTCCACTGCCCGGATCATTTTTCTACAAAAGCATTCAGGCCGCATTTCCCCTCTCCTCAAGAAACTCCAATGGTTGCCCATCCATGTCTGCATCAAAGAAAAACTCCTCACCATTGGCCTTAAAGCACTCAATCACCTTGCTCCTTCCAGCTTCGCCTCGCTACTCTCCTACTACAACCCAGCCCACACACTTGTCTCCCCTAATTCCAACCTTCTCACTGTACCTTGATCTTGACTCCAACCTCTCGCCCACATCCTACCTCTGGCCTGGAATGCCCTCCCTCCTCAAAACCAACAGACAATTACTCTTTCCCCCTTCAAAGCCTTATTGAAAGCACATCTCCTCCAAGAGGTCTTCCCTAACTAAACTATCCTTTCCTCTTCTCCCTCTCCCTTCTGTGTCACCCTGCCATGCTCCCTTTATTCATTCCCCCTCACAGCTCCACAGCACTTATGTGCATATCTGTAATTCATGTATCTTAATGTCTGTCTCCCCCTCTAGACTGTAAGCTCATTGTGGACATGGAATGTGCCTGTTTATTGTTATATTGTACTTTTCTAAGTGCTTAGTACAGTGTTCTGCACACAGTAACCACTCAGTAAATACAACTGAATGAACAAATGGATGCATACCACCAGATGCTTGTATACCTCTGCTGCTGGTCACTGCCACTGGAAGAGCAGCAGGTGTGGCCTCATTGCTGTTCCCACCATGGCCATGGGTTGGTCAAAGGAAGTTAGTGCCCATGGCAGAAGTTTCTAGAACAGTCTCAAGAACAGCAACATGCGGCAACTGTGCAGGGATGGTTCAGCCTTGTGGAGGACACACCCCCGTCACTGCAATCACCAACCCCACATCTCCTGTGTAACCTTGGCAAGTCACAACTTCTCTGTGTCTGTTACCTCCTCTGTAAAATAGTGATTGAAACCATGAGCCCCACAAGGGATTTTGTCCAGCATGATTTGCTTGTGCCCACCCCAGAGCTTAGTACAGTGCCTGGCACATATTAATTGCTTAACAAATACCATAATTATTATTATGAGAAAAAGCATGGTGAAGTGGATAGAGTAAGGCCCCGGGAGCCAAAGGATGTGGGTTCTAATCCCAGCTCTGCCACTTGTCTGCTGTGTGACCTTGGGCATGTCACTTCACTCTTCTGTGCCTCAGTTACCTCATCTGCAAAATGGGGTTTGAGACTGTGAGCCCCACATGGGACAGGAGTTATGTCCAGTCTGATTTGCTCGTAGCCACCCCATTGCTTAGTACAGTGTCTGGCACACAGTAAGCCCTTAACAAATACCATTATTATTATTATCATTATCATCATCACTGTGGCCATCAACCCCTATCTGATCCTAGGTGGATCTTCCAAGCTGCCTGAGTGGATCGAGTTGGGATGAGATGGGAGAGAGGCTCAATATCACAGAATTCCAGAAGCAAAAGGGCCTAGCCACAGAGCCAAGTGAGGATGAGAAAGTGGAGGAAGAAGAGGAGGAGAAGGAAGAACAAAAGGAGAAGAACAAGAAAGAGGAGGAAGAGGAAGAGGAGAAAGACAAGGAGGAAGAGGGGGAGAAGGAGGCGGATCAAGCGGAGAAGAAGGACAGGAAGGAGAAGGAAGAGAAATGAAAGGAAGTGGAGGATGAGGAGGAAGAGAGGGGGGAGGAGCAGGTGGAAGAGGAGAAGGAGTAGGAGCAAGCACAGGTGGAAAAGGAGAAGGAAGAGGAATAGGAGGAGGAGCAGGTGGAAGAGGAGGAGGACAGAGGAGGAAAACAAGAGAAGGAAGAAATAGAAGAGGAAGAGAAGGAGGTGGAGGATTAAGAGCAAGAGGAGGATCAGGTGGAGGAGAAGGAAGAGGAGAAGACAGACATGGACCGAGAGGAGAAAGAAGAAGCAGAACAGAAGGAGGTTTAGGTGGAGAAAGAGAAGAAGGAAAAACAAGAGGAAGAGGAGGAGACATTATGGCAGGAAAAATAAGCATCTTTATTTTCCTTTCCTCCTCCTTCCTCTTCCCCTCATTTTCCTTTTCTTCCTTTCATTCATTCAATCATGTTTATTGTGCGCTTACTGTGTGCAAAGCACTGTACTAAGCGCTTGGGAAGTACAAGTTGGCAACATATGGAGACAGTCCCTACCCAACAGCGGGCTCACAGTCTAGAAGGGGAAGACAGACAACAAAACAAAACATATTAACAAAATAAAATAGAATGAATATGTACAAATAGAGTAATAAATATGTACAAACATATATACATATATACAAGTGCTGTGGGGAGGGGAAGGAGGTAAGGCGGGGGGTTGGGGAGGGGCCATTTGCCATCGCTCCCTTCACTCTCCCCTCTCTTTTTTTCCTTCCCAGCCAACCCCTTTTTCCATTCTTCCCTCCTTCTCTCTTCTTTCCCCTTTTACTTCTTCTTTAACTTTTTCCTCCCTTCCCCTCTATTTTCTTCCTTCTCCCCTCTTTTTACCATATGACTCAGAAACCCAGTCCCCTCAATGGTCTTCTCTTAATGCTGTACCCCGCCATAACTCCACCCTCTGACACATCACCCAGCATTTTACCACCAAACTCAAATGAAAAGTTAGAACCACGGAAGAGCTGTACCATTATTTGTTTTTTATTGAAAATTTTAACAAGCCTGAGAAATTAAGACAGCGATGAGTCATATTATTTTGAATATTTTCTGAATCTCAGAAGCTCAAAGTTTATAGGCAATTAATCTACTTAAGGGTATTACAAGTTCTTGAGACAAAAGTAAGAGGGGAGATAATTATGAAACACTCAGAAATGCAACTTTCCAGGAAAAATTATGAAGGAGATAGCTTTAGAAGTCTAAAGGAAATCTAACGAAGTTTAGCTTTGAGGAAAGGGGTCAACTTATGAGACTAAAAATAATACTCAAAATTTTCAATAAAAACTCAACTTTGGAGGAATTTTGATTTTTGGTCCCTGTTCCTGTCATCACCTGTCCAGGCAGGAGTCAGAGAAGCAGCTCAGCAACCGTGTTCTCCACAGCTCCCTCAACAGCAGAAAGCAAAGGCTGACAAGACCTGAACACCCTACTAAAATTAAACCTCCTCCAAGAAGCTTTCCCTGATAAACATTTCATCTTCCCACCCTATTCTTCCTTCTACACACCTGTGCACTTAGGTCAAGTCCCCTAAGTATTATGATATTCACCCCATACCCCTTATGTACATATCCTTATTTTCTGTTTCTTCCCTTATTTGTAATTCATTTCATTCATTCACTGATTCATTCATTGAATCACATTTATTGAGAGCTTAGTGTGAGCAGAGCACTGTACTAAGTGCTTGGAAGAGTACAATCCAACAATAAACAGATACATTCTCTGCCCACAATGAGCTTACAGTCTAGAGCGGGGGAGACAGACATCAATACAAATAAATGAAATACAGGTATGTAAGTGTTGTGAGCCGGGGGTAGGGGCATGAGAAGACCAAATGGAGCAGATCAGAGTGACACAGAAGGAAGTGGGAGATGAGGAAAAGTGGGACTTAGTCTGGTAAATCCTCTTGGTTGAGATTTGCCTTCAGTAAAACTTTGAAGGAGAGGGGAGAGTAATTGTCTTTTGGATTTGAGGAGGGTAGGCATTCCAGGCCAGATGCAGGATGTGGGCCAGTAGAGATTTTAATGTCTGTCTTCTCCACTAGATTGTAAATTGCTTGAGGGAAGAGACTGTGACTACTGAATCTAGTGTACTCTGCTCTCCCAAGACTTAGGACAATGTTCTGCACTAAGTGCTCAATAAATGTGATTGATTGATTGAAATGCCCCCAAAATCTCACTACCCCCCCATTCACCACCAAGGGAGTACTGCCTTGGTGGATAGGAACTGAAAAGGCTACTGCAATCAATGAAACAATGGTATTTATCCATATTACTCCCTCACAGAGATCTCCGCTCTCTTGACCCCATCCAACTTTCTGAGTGCCTCACACCCCACCTCGCCCCCCTCTCCTCTCTACCCAGTCTTGCTGATCAGATCACTGCTCTCAACTCTACCCTTTCTACTCAGCTAGACTCACTCGCTCCCCTTTCCCTTCGCCGCTCTCATACCACTAACCCACAGCCCTGGATCACTGCCACTGTCCGCCTCCTTCGCTCTTATGCTCGAGCTGCCTAACGCTGCTGGCGAAAGTCTAAACACCATGCCAACCTCGTTCCCTTCAAGTTTATCCTTTCCTGCCTTAACTCAGTCCTCTCCTCTGCCAGATAAAACTATTTCTCCTCCCTTATTGACACCCATGCCCATCATCCCTGCCAGCTCTTCCATACATTCAACTCCCTTCTCAGGCCCCCAGTTCCTCCCCCTCCTCCTTCCCTCACCCCCAACGATCTGGCCTCCTACTTCATTAACAAAATTAAATCCATCAGGTCCGACCTCCCCAAAGTCACTCCCCCAACTTCTCCAACCCCCCAGCTTTCAACACTCTCTGCTACTCTCCCATCCTTCCCAGCAGTATCCTCAGAGGAGCTCTCCTCCCTCCTCTCAAGTGCTACTCCGGCCACCTGTGCTTCTGACCCCATTCCCTCTCATCTCATGAAATCTCTCACTCCATCCCTTCTCCCCTCCTTAACTTCCATCTTCAACCGATCACTCTCCACTGGTTCCTTCCCCTCTGCCTTCAAACATGCCCATGTCTCTCCCATCCTAAAAAAACCCTCTCTTGACCCCACCTCACCTTCTCGTTATCACCCCATATCCCTCCTACCATTCCTTTCCAAACTCCTTGAACGAGTTGTCTACACGTGCTGCCTCGAATTCTTCAACACCAACTCTCTCCTCGACCCCCTCCATTCTGGCTTCCGTCCCCTACATTCCACGGAAACTGCCCTCTCAAAGGTCACCAATGACCTCCTGCTAGCCAAATCCAACGGCACATACTCTATCCTAATCCTCCTCGACCTCTCAGCTGCCTTCGACACTGTGGACCACCCCCTTCTCCTCAACATGCTATCCGACCTTGGCTTCACAGACTCCATCCTCTCCTGGTTCTCCTCTTATCTCTCCAGTCGTTCATTCTCAGTCTCTTTGCAGGTTCCTCCTCCCCCTCCCATCCCCTTACTGTGGGGGTTCCCCAAGGTTCAGTGCTTGGTCCCCTTTTGTTCTCGATCTACACTCACTCCCTTGGTGTCCTCATTCACTCCCACAGCTTCAACTATCATCTCTAGGCTGATGACACTCAGATCTACAGCTCCGCCCCTGCTCTCTCCCCCTGTCTCCAGGCTCGCATCTCCTCCTGCCTTCAGGACATCTCCACCTGGATGTCTGCCCGCCACCTAAAACTCAACATGTCCAAGACTGAACTCGTTGTCTTCCCTCCCAAACCCTGCCCTCTCCCTGACTTTCCCATCTCTGTTGATGGCACTACCGTCCTTCCCGTCTCACAAGCCCGCAACCTTGGTGTCATCCTCGACTCCGCTCTCTCATTCACCCCTCACATCCAAGCCGTCACCAAAACCTGCCAGTCTCAGCTCCGCAACATTGCCAAGATCCGCCCTTTCCTCTCCATCCAAACCACTACCCTGCTCGTTCAAGCTCTCATCCTATCCCGTCTGGACTACTGCATCAGCCTTCTCTCTGATCTCCCATCCTCGTGTCTCTCCCCACTTCAATCCATACTTCATGCTGCTGCCCGGATTGTCTTTGTCCAGAAATGCTCTGGGCATGTTACTCCCCTCCTCAAAAATCTCCACTGGCTAACCAATCAATCTGCACATCAGGCAGAAACTCCTCACCCTGGGCTTCAAGGCTGTCCATCACCTCGCCCCCTCCTACCTCACCTCCCTTCTCTCCTTCTCCAGCCCACCCTGCACCCTCCGCTCCTCTCCCGCTAATCTCCTCACCATGCCTCGTTCTCGCCTGTCCTGCCATCGAGCCCCAGCCCACGTCATCACCCCGGGCCTGGAGTGCCCTCCCTCCCCACATCCGCCAAGCTAGCTCTCTTCCTCCCTTCAAGGCCCTACCACCTCCTCCAGGAGGCCTTCCCAGACTGAGCCCCTTCCTTCCTCTCCCCTTCGTCCCCCTCTCCATCCCCCCATCTTACCTCCTTCCCTTCCCCACAGCACCTGTATATATGTTTGTACATATTTATTACTCTATTTATTTATTTTACTTGTATACTGTTCTATTTATTTTATTTTGTTAGTATGCTTTGTTTTCTGTCTCCCCCTTTTAGACTGTGAGCCCACAGTTGGGTAGGGACTGTCTCCATATGTTGCCAACTTGTACTTCCCAAGCGCTTAGTACAGTGCTCTGCACACATTAAGCGTTCAATAAATACGATTGATTGAGCACTTAAAAGAGTACAATACACAATCTATACAAACCTTTGGAATGTTGGGATGGTTCAGCCTGTTTGTAACAAATGGGATCATGACTGTGAGCACGTTGTTGAGTAGGGACCGTCTCTATATGCTGCCAACTTGTACTACCCAAGCGCTTAGTACAGTGCTCGGCACACAGTAAGCGCTTAATAAATATTATTGAATGAATGAATGACTGAACTGCTGCAAGTGATGAGAAGCCTGAAATCTGCTCTTTTATCCAAATCCCTACTTTGCTTGTGTTTCTATTCTTTTCTATGTGGGTGTTATTTTATCTCAACCTTTTCTTGCCGTTCTATTCATCTCTGCTCTATATCAATGAATGATGGATGATGAATCAGTGAGGGCTTGGGTGGATGAATATGTGTAAGAATGGATGAATGATGAGTGAATTACTTTTTTTATGGTATTTGTTAAGTGCTTACCATGTGCCAGGCACTATACTAACCCTTATGACAGATACAAGCTAATCTGACTGGACATGTCCCCAATGAGGCTTGCAATCATAATTCCCATTTTACAGATGAGGTAACTGAGGAACAGATAAATTGTGACTTGTGCAAAGTCACACATCAGACAAATGGTGGAGCAGGGATTAGAACTCAGGACCTCTGACTCCCAAGCCTGTGCTCTTTCCAACTAGGCCATGTTACTTGAACCAAAGGATAACCCTATTTTTTAATGATATTTGTTAAGCACTTACTACGTGCCAGTCGCTGTACTAAGTGCTTGGGTAGTGCAAGCTAATCAGGTTGGACATAGTCCGCAGCCCCCATGGGGCTTACCCTCTAAAACCCCATTTTACAGATAACTGAAGCACGGAGAAGTTAAGTGACTTGCCCCAAGTCTCACAGCAGACAAGTGGCAGAGCTGGAATTAAAATCCAGTTCCTTCTGACTCCCAGCCAGTGCTCTATCCACGATGCCACTCTGCTTCCCTACTACATTAATTGAGCAAAAGAATTCAAGAAATTTTGAGATTGTGTTTATTGGATCACTTTGTTTAAAAGATAATCATTATTATTCTTAAGCTACAATAAAAACATCAGTTTGCATACTAATGAATTTGCAGCTACAAATATTGAACTAATATTTCTGGAACTGAGAAGAATTTCTCAGTTCACATTTGAAAAAAAGTGATTCTTTTTTTTCTATTTTAGAGTCAACTAGCTTCACAAACAGATGTAAGACAGTGACAAATAACGGTTCATGGTAACTTGAAATAAATTCTTATTTAGTTGAGCCCACCTACAAACTACAAATAAAATACCTTTTGAAATGCCTGTTGCTCTGCTCTATGATCTAAGGTCTTTCCTTACTGTCCAAGTATCGGTGCCTAATAATGTCATCGTAGCTCTGAGGAACTTTCTCTAGGTATATAGCAAGATGTTGATTCTGGAAAGGTGGCCCAGGCATAGACCACACCTTCCTGCCCTTTAATAATAATAATAATTATTATTATGGTATTTGTTAAGTATTTACTATGTGCCAAGCACTGTTCTAAGTGCTGGGATGGATACAAGGTAATCAGGTTGTTGTCCCACTTGGGGCTCACAGTCTTAATCCCCATTTTACAGATGAGGTAACTGAGGCTCAGAGAAGTCAAATTGCTTGCCAAAGGTCACACAGCAGACAAGTGGCAGAGCGGGGATTAGAACCCACATCCTCTGATGCCCAAATCAATCAATCGTATTTATTGAGCGCTTACTGTGTGCAGAGCACTGTACTAAGCACTTGGGAAGTACAAGTTGGCAATATATAGAGACAGTCCCTACCCAACAATAGGCTCACAGTCTAGAAAGGGGAGACAGACAACAAAACAAAACATGTAGACAGGTGTCAAAATTGTCAGAACAAATATAATTATAGCTATATAGAATTATAACTATGACCTCCTTGTTGTAGTAGTAGTATCATACAATTGGTAGACACAATACCTGCCCCCAAGGAGAGGTACCAAATCTGATATTTCCATGCTTTTCATTTCTTTTCAAGTTGTGCCTGATAATTCTGGACCGAAACAAAAACAGGAGCAGGAGTGTTTTTAGCATAATAGGAAGAGAGAAGAGAGAAATCTTCTGAAGGTCACACTGGCCTTTTTGACTTTGTTTTCTATCACTTAATTTAGACATGCACTGATGGATAGCATATCCAAAACAGAGCTCCTGATTTTCCCACCCAAACCCTCTCATCACCCTGTCTTTGCCATCACTGTAGACAATAGCACTATCCTCCCTATCTCACAAGCCCATAACCTTGGCATTGACCTCGACTCATCTCTCTGATTCCATCCTCATATTCCATCTGTCACCAAATCGTGTTACTTCTACCTTGGTAAAATTGCTAAAATCTTCCATTTCCTCTCCACTGAAACTGTTACTATGCTGATCCAAGCACTCATCCTATCCTACTTTGACTTCTGCATCTGCCTACTCACTCTTCTCCCTGCCTCATCATTTTTCCCCACTGCAGTCCACACTTCACTCTGCTGTTGGGGTCACTTTTCTAAAAAAAAAAAAAAAAAAGTTCAGTCCAAGTCTTCCCCCTCCTCAAGAACCTCCAGGGGTTGCTCATCCATCACTGCATCAAGCAAAAACTCTTCACCATCATCTTCAACACACTCAATCAGCTTTCCCCCTCCTACCTTATCTCCCTGATCTCCTTCTGCAACCTAGACAGCACACTTTGCTCCCCTAGCAACAGCTGGCTCATGTGCCCTGATCTCTTCTATCTTGCCAACAACACCACTTCTCATGTCCTCCCTCTAGCAGGGAACTCTCTCCCCCTCCATATACTCCAGACCCTCACTCTCCCCACCTGCAGAGCCTTACTGAGGTCACATCTCCTCTGAGTGGATTTCCTGATTAAGCTATCTTTTCCCCTACTCCTTCTCCCTTTTATATGATCTATTCACTTGGATCCACATCTTTTGGTCCTCTAGTATTCACACCACTTTCAGCCCTCAGCACTTATGTACGTATCTGTAAATATTTACTCATATGAATGTCTGTCCCCCTCCACTAGAGTGTAAGCTCCTCGTGGGCAGTAGATAATAACAATAATAATAATAATAATAATAATAATGGCATTTATTAAGTGCTTACTATGTGCAAAGCACTGTTCTAAGCACTGGGGAGGTTACAAGGTGATCAAGTTGTCCCACGGGGGGCTCACAATCTTAATCCCCATTTTACAGATGAGGTAAAAGAGACCCAGTGAAGTGACTTGCCCAAAGTCATACAGCTGACAAGTGGCGGAGCCAGGATTTGAACCCATGACCTCTGACTCCAAAGCCCATGCTCCTTCCACTGAGCTATGCTGCTTCTCTTTCCCATCACTGTAGATGGTGGATGTTTCTACCAACTCTGCTGTAGGGTAGTAATAATAATTGATTATAATTGGGGTATTTGTTAAGCATTCTTACTATGTGCCAGGCACTATAATAAGCGCTGGGGTGGACACAAGCAAATTGGGTTGGACATAGTCCCTGTCCTGCATGGGGCACACAGTCTTAATCTCCATTTTGCAGATGAGGTAACTGAGGCACAGAGAGGTGGAGTGACTTGCCCAATGCCACACAGCAGACAAGGGGTGGAGATGGAATTGGAACCAGTAAGCCATGCTGCTTCCAAGTGTTCAGAACAGTGATCTGCACACAGGAAATTGATTCACTGATGGATTGAAAAGGCCTCCTTAGTAAGCAGCTTCAAGTATTTCAGCATTGAATGCCATAATTACTCTCATATGTAATTATAATAAAAATAAATTGTGGTATTTGTTATGTGGGTGCTAAGTTCTGGGGTAGAAGCAGCTTGGTGTAGTGGATAGAGTGTGGGCCTCAAAGTCAGAAGGTCATGTATTCTAATCCCAGCTCTGCCACTTGTCTGCTTGTCTGTGTGAACTTGGGCGGGTCGCTTCACTTCCCTGGGCCTTGGTTACCCACCTGGAGAGTGAGATTGAGACTGTGACAACCCAATTTGCTTGCGCTTAATACAGAGTCTGGCACATAGTAAGTGCTTAACAAATACCATCGTCATTATCATCATTATTATTATTATGCAAGATAATCATGTTGGAAACAGTCCCCGTTTCACATGGGGCTCAGGGTCTTACTCTCCATTTTACAGATGAGGGACTTGAGGCACAGAGAGGTTGGGTGACATGTCTAAGGTCACACAGCGGATGGAGGATTGGAACTCGGAACTGACTCTTAGGCCCATGCTCTGTCGTCTATGCCATGCTACTTCTCGTATATGTTTCTCATATATGCTTCCACCTCAAAATTGCCCCACCACAACCCTTTGATAGGAAATAAAAGAAATAAAAGATAATTTTTGGTACCAAATAATTGTAAGCAGTATTAGTGGAGCATGCGGTGCAGGAAGAGAGGGGTCAGAATGTGATAAAGCTGCAGAGAAAGGCTGGTGCTTAGGAATGGAGGGTAGCTTCTGGGACAGGAAGGGAGGTGGGTTAATTCACTGAGTACCTATTGTATGCAACACCTGGGAGACTGCAATACAAGAAAGAGAAGCAAATTCAAGTGCCTTCTTAACTGTCTCATCCATCTCCCCTCCTTTCCTCCTTTTCTCTTCTCTTTTTCTCATGCTTCCCTTATGTCCCTGCAGCTTTTTTAATGTTATACGATATATTCATTCGATTGTACGTAGTATTGAACGCTTACTGTGTGCAGAGCAATATTTGCACACGCTCTCTTGGAGAACTCCCATGGTTTCAACTACCATTTCTATGAGGATGATTGCCAAATCTACAATCTCCAGCCCTGATCTCTCTCCTTCTCTGCAGTCTCGCATTTCCTCCTGCCTTCAGGACTTCTCTACTTGCAGAAACGCTCTGGGCATATTACTCCCCTCCTCAAAAATCTCCAGTGGCTGCTTATCAACCTACGCATCAAGCAAAAACTCCTCATTCTCGGCTTCAAGGCTCGCCAATCAATCAATCAATCGTATTTATTGAGTGCTTACTGTGCAGAGCACTGTACTAAGCACTTGGGAAGTACAAGTTGGCAACATATAGAGACAGTCCCTACCCAACAGTGGGCTCACAGTCTAGAAGGGGGAGACAGAGAACAAAACCAAACATACTAACAAAATAAAATAGAATAGATACGTACAAGTAAAATAGAGTAATAAATATGTACAAACATATATACATATATACAGGTGCTGTGGGGAAGGGAAGGAGGTAAGATGGGGGGATGGAGAGGGGGACGAGGGGGAGAGGAAGGAAGGGGCTCAGTCTGGGAAGGCCTCCTGGAGGAGGTGAGCTCTCAGTAGGGCCTTGAAGGGAGGAAGAGAGCTAGCTTGGTGGATTGGCAGAGGGAGGGCATTCCAGGCCAGGGGGATGACGTGGGCCAGGGGTCGATGGCGGGACAGGGGAGAACGAGGCACAGTGAGGAGATTAGCAGCAGAGGAGCGGAGGGTGCAGGGTGGGCTGGAGAAGGAGAGAAGGGAGGTGAGGTAGGAGGGGATGAGGTGATGGAGAGCCTTGAAGCCGAGGGTGAGGAGTTTCTGCCTGATGCGCAGATTGATTGGTAGCCATTGGAGATTTTTGAGGAGGGGAGTAACATGCCCAGAGCGTGTCTGGACAAATGTTTCTCCATCACCTCGCCCCCCTACCTCACCTCCCTTCTCTCCTTCTACGGCCCACCCTCGGCTCCTCTGCCTGTGCCTCTTTCTCGCCTGTCCTGCCATCGACCCCCAGCCCACGTCCTCCCCTTGGCCTGGAATGCCCTCCCTCCACACATCCGCCAAGCTAGCTCTCTTCCTCCCTTCAAAGCCCTACCGAGAGCTCACCTCCTCCAAGAGGCCTTCCCAGACTGAGCCCCTTTTTCCTCTCCTCCTCCCCATCCTCCTCCCGCCTTACCTCCTTCCCCTCCCCACAGCACCTATATGTTTGTACAGATTTATTACTCTATTTTACTTGTAAATATTTACTATTCTATTTATTTTGTTAATGATGTGCATCTAGCTTTAATTCTATTTATTCTGATGACACCTGTCCACATGTTTTGTTTTGTTGTCTGTCTCCCCCTTCCAGACTGTGAGCCCGTTGTTGGGTAGGGACCATCTCTCTATGTTGCCTACTTGTACTTCCCAAGGGCTTAGTACAGTCTTCTGCACACAGTAAGCGCTCAATAAATACGATTAAATGAATGAATGCATTCTGTTGAAGGGATTGATTTAAGATCCACTAATGAGCTGTGTTCTATGATTGGTTCCTGCAGACAGGATCTGATTTGTTTGGAACATCTGACAATAATATGACACGATGTGATGCAGATGGGGGCAGGGGAAGGTCTAAGTCATTTCCCCATAAGCCTCACGACCCTTTATCCTGGCTTCTAGTGCGAACAGCCGGGAGAGGAAGCCTCACAACTCTGCCTCCCGGCCTACTCAGCGGGTTTGTCACATCTGCCACCGTAACCCCCGGCCCCCACAGCCCTCATCCCTCCAGAGGGTGGAGGGGCAGGACACTGGGCAGCTGTGGGAAGGGTATGAGGATCACAGAAGGTCCCAACTCCCTCTGCCCTGTCTCCATTCTCTTCTATGTAGGTTGGTGACTTCATAGTTTAAACCACCTAAACAAATCGATGTGGTGCAGAGATGAGGAGACCCCTTGCCTGGTCATCTTGAAGGACTTCACTTGATAAATGGGTCATTGCCCAAAATGCCACTATTCCTCAATTAAGTACTATAATATCTTGAGCAAGAAAAACAAATAAATAAGAGGAAGTATTGGGGGATTACCTGCTGTATACCTGGGGTACCTTTGTTCACTATCCATATCTGTAATTTATTTTAGTGTCTTCCACCTATCTGTAATGTGTTTTAGTGTCAATCTCTCCTGCTAAATTGTAAGCTTCTTGAGGTCAGGTACCAAGTTTACTAATTAATAATAATAATAATAATAATAATGGTATTTGTTAAGCACTTACTATGTGCAAAGCACTGTTCTAAGTGCTTGGGGGATACAAGGTGATCAGGTTGTCCCACATGGGGCTCACAGTCTTAATCCTCATTTTACAGATGAGGTAACTGAGGCACAGAAAAGTTAAGTGGCTTGCCCAAGGTCACACAGCTGACAAGTGGCAGAGCTGGGATTCAAACTCATGACCTCTGACTCTCAAGTCCATGCTCTTTCCACTGAGCCACGCTGCTTCACTAATTCTTTCCTAGTCTAATTGTACATCTAGCTGTTCAAGAAATACTACTATAAACTTTCTTTACTAGTAATATCTAGGGTTCACTGAATGAAGACATGCATTCTTTTTGTGAGTCTTCCTCAAGCAGTAATAGGAGTAATAGTATTTATTAAGCACTTACTATATAGAGCACCGCTCTAAACACAGGTAAAGGGAATTAGCCAGGGTCTCTGTTCCTCAGGGGGATTAATGGAAATTTTTATTAAGCACATACCATTTATGTAAATTAATCTGTAGTAGAGCAAGAGTACGTTTATATTCCGATTATCTAATCGTCCCATATCACTAAAATGAACAAAATAAACAATTATAAACCTATACATGGGAAGCATGAGAGTGACAATAATAAACGCTATGGCATTTGTTAAGCACTTATGTTCCAAATGCTGAATAAATATGGAGTAATCATATAGGACACTGTCCCTGCCTCATTTAGTGTGTGGGGCAGATTGACCAATACTCAGACACAGAGAGGTGTAGACAAACGGACAGTGAGCTTACTCCACCTGACATACAGCACAGACAGTGAGCTTACCCCACCTGACATTCAGCCCACACGCCCAAAACGTCCATCAGTAAGGCGTCCTCTGTTCTAGCTCTTCAGGGCTCTTGAACCCAGGTCCAGCAGTCTCCCCAAAACCAGGCCTGACTTTCCCTAAAACCAAGGCCATCTGATCCCAGGACCTTCCCCCAGCCACCACCAACTAACCAACCTGCATATGCCCCCAACCCCAAACCAGCAAGGGCAGCTCTCAGCCTCCAGCCCCAAACCAACAAAAACAATCAGAACCCTCAGGACAATCAGCCCTCCACACTCCCTCTCCAATTACCCAAACCTTCCCCCACCCCAGGCAATGCATAATGTATACACATCATTAGCAAAGTCACAATCCATTAGGCACCCCAACATGTATCATCATCATCAATCGTATTTATTGAGCGCTTACTGTGTGCAGAGCACTGTACTAAGCGCTTGGGAAGTACAAGTTGGCAACACATAGAGACAGTCCCTACCCAACAGTGGGCTCACAGTCTAAAAGGGGGAGACAGAGAACAAAACCAAACATACTAACAAAGTAAAATAAATAGAATAGATATGTACAAGTAAAATAAATAGAGTAATAAATAGATAGAGTAGAATAGAGTAGAGTAGAATAGTAGTATAGAATAAATAGAGTAATAAATAACATGTATATTTGTCATTTCAGATCCCTCCCCCACCTACCAGTCCAACCCCAATAGCCCCCCTGCCATCACCATCAATACAATAGGCATCAGCAAACCCAGCTACTTCAGTCCCACATCCACCCTAAAAAAACCAAGGGTGTAGCTGCAACAGCCAGAGCCCCTTCCTCACCAGGACCCATGGCAGGGCACACTCCATCTTCCATCCTCTTGCAAATTGAGGCAAGCTAGAGTTGGGAGCCTTATATAGGGCCAGGGATGGGCCCAGCAGCCTCTGGCACCTTAAAGGGGCAGTGCTTCCTGACCCTACTTAGAGGCTCCTGGGGAGGAGAGCTTGGCCTGTTAAGGCTGAACCATCTTGCCCTACAACATTGGAAACACTTGAGGGCAGGAACAGTGTTTGTTATTTACTTCTAGGCCAGCAGAGTCTGATAGACTCTCCCCACCTTCGAGGCCTTATTAAAATCACATCTCTAAGAAGGCTTCCCCAACTAAAATCTCCTTTCCTATTCTCCCACTCCCTTCTGCATCACTCTTGAACTTGTATTTGCACCTTTTATTTACCTCACCTTCAGTCCCACAGCACTTATGTACACGTCCTTAATTTATTTATTTATATTAATGCCTGTCTCTCCCTCTAGACTGTAAGCTTGTTGTGGGCAATCAATCAATCAATCATATTTATTGAGCGCTTACTGTGTGCTCTCACTGCACTAAGTGCTTGGGAAGTACAAGTTGGCAACATATAGAGACAGTCCCTACCCAACAGTAGGCTCACAGTCTAGAAGGGGGAAAAG
This sequence comes from Tachyglossus aculeatus, assembly GCF_015852505.1. Lineage (NCBI taxonomy): Eukaryota > Metazoa > Chordata > Mammalia > Monotremata > Tachyglossidae > Tachyglossus > Tachyglossus aculeatus. Next base: position 26,465,103 of record NC_052079.1, on the reverse strand, counting down.
GAAAAGTGTCTACTGACTCTCTTATATTGTAGTCTCCCAAGTATTTAGTACAGTGCTCTTCACACAGTAAGCACTCAACAAAAGTTATTCATTGATTGATTGATTGAAATGTGCCTTCTAGTAATCTACCATGAGTCACTTGCCCACGATTTCACCCAAACCCCTTTTAACATCCTGAAGTTTTGAACCTGCCAAATTCCATTTATTTATTACTATGCTGGTTGGAGAAATATTTCAATAATCAACCAATTAATCAATGGTATTTGTTGAACACTTACAGTTTTCACAGTACTTTGGGAAATACAATACAAAATAATTTGTAGCTGTAATCCTTGTTCATAAGGGGAGGCAGACTTTAAAATAGATTAGGGATATAGGTAATAGGAGAGTAATAGGGGAAAGAGTAGAGTAATAGGGAAAAAGTAGAGTAACAGGAAATAGAGTAATAGGGGAAATAGTGTAATAGGGGAAATAATATGAGAGATTTTCCTTCTGTTTGTATTGAATTTATGCCTAACTATATCATTATGCCCTCTAGTCACTAAATAATGTAGTTAACCCACAGAAAGTAATTGCTTTAGCTTTCTGATAATAATAATAATAACTGTGGCATTTAAGTCTTTACTAGGAGCAAAGCATTGTACTAAGTGCTTGAATAATAATAAATAGTAGCATTTATTAAGTATAATTCATTCAATAATATTTATTGAGTGTTTACTGTGTGCATATCAGGTCAGACAACATCCCTGTCTCACACAAGGCTCCCAGTTTAGGTAGAAGGGAGAATGGGTATAGACTTCTCATTTTACAGATGAGGAAGCTGAGGCACAAAAAAATTAAGAGACTTGTCCTAGGTCATACAGCAGACAAGTGGCAGAGCTGGAATTAGAAACCAGGTCCTCGGACTCCCAGAACCATGGCCCACGAGAAGCAGCATGGCTTAATGGACAGAACACGGTCTTGGGAGTCAGAGGATGCGGGTTCTAATCCTGCCTCCACCACTTGTCTGCTGTGTGACCTTGGGCAAGCCATTTAACTTCTCTGTGCCTCAGTTACTTCATCTGTAAAATGGGGATTAAGACTGTGAGCCCCACGTGGGACAATCTGATTACCTTGTATCTACCCCAGTGCTTAGAACAGTGCTTGGCACATAGTAGGTGCTTAATATATTTATTATTATTATTATTATTTCCACTAAGCCGCACTGTTTCCAATAGTTTGCCCTGTTAGTTTTAATATCAAAAAATAGTAAATGTGAAGATTAACAAACGTCACACTGTCATAAGAGAAGGAGCGTGGCTCAGTGGAAAGAGCACGGGCTTGGGAGTCAGAGGTCGTGGGCTCGAATCCCGCCTCCCCCACATTGTCTGCTGTGTGACCTTGGGCAAGTCACTTCACTTCTCTGTGCCTCAGTTCCCTCATCTGTAAAATGGGGATTAAGACTGTGAGCCCCACATGGGACAACCTCAACTCCTTGTATTCCCCCCTGCGCTTAGAACAGTGCTTTGCACACAGTAAGCGCTTAACAAATACATTATTATTTCAGTAATAGTCATGATCGTAAATTCAAACCCTGTACACTATAGCAATTCTGCCTTCTCCCTCTGACCCAGACATATTCATGTAAACATTCTGCTTACCTTCAAGAAATAAGACTTAGTTGATAGAGCTAAGTCTGGGAATCAGAAGGCCCTGGGTTCTAATCCCGGCTCTGCCACTTGTCTAATTTGTGACCTTGAGCAAGTCACTTCACTTCTTTGTGCCTCAGTTATCTCATCTGTAAAATGGGGATTAAGAATGTGAACCCCACTGGGGACATGGACTGTGTCCAATTTTGCATCTGCCCCCGTGCTTAGTACAGTACCTGGCACATAGTAAGCCCTTACCAAATGCCATATAAAAAAGTCATTCTTTAACTCTTTAGGAAAATGTAGGAAAATGTTAAAATTGAATCTCATTTTATTAATTTAATCCTGAATATTGGGTCCTAATCGCTCTTGTCAGTGGAATGCTCATATGGGCAAGAAGAGGGAATTTTGCTTCTGTTGAACTTTCCCAAGCACTTAATATAGGGTGCTGCATTCAAAAAGAATCCAAAAATATAATTGTTACTACTGCCTGGATGCTTCAGAATTGGGCTTTTCATTGGCAGGAGCAATTCCAGGGAAGGATATTGAATAATATTCTCACAAAAATTCCAAATCAAGAGAAACTACTTCTCTTAATGAAGAAAGAAGTAAAATTGAATAGTTTATACCTTGAGGAGACTTTAATGTTGCTGACTGTCACTTACTTTAGCCTATTCACTAATTTAATGACTTTCTCCTTTGCTGCATGTAGTGTTTAGTTTAAATCCTTCAGTCTAGAGGGGCAGTAAGTTGGCCATAGAATTATTTCCACACTATTGAACATTTAATCTGCTCTTCGCTATGATCAAAAATTGAATATCTTTTCACTTTGCCTAAATTAAGCTACAGGGAATTGTTGTAGCAGGATTGAAGATTTCTATTTTGCAAACTTGTACTATAAAATGGGATGATAATACCTGCTTTTCCTTTCTTCGTGGTGTGAGATGGTGTAAAGATGAAAAGAAGATAAGCAGTGTGAAAGCACTCTGGGAAATGAAAGTGCTGGATAAAATTCATGGTATTGTACCCCAGTGCTTGTGGAAGACCCATAAATTCAATGAAAGCACCCACAAATGTGGAATTTGAAATCAAAGCAGAGGACAGCAATTTAACCTTCAGTTATTTCATCTATAAATTCTTTTTCTTTTTTCACAACAGTGAATGACAAAATAGCACTTTGTATTTTCATGGCTGCATATCTTGGTCTGTGAGTTTGACATATGTATCTTTACAATGGTGCTTCAGAGTTTTAAAAAAAACCTCCTTGGACACTGATTTCTGGAAGGTGGGGTTATCTAATATATTAACAGATTTTGAAGGGGTGGGAGAGGTGGGAGAGGTAAGTCAAGGATCTCCACTCAGTTTAGAATGACCTCTTCCTCCAAGAGGCATCCTCCAGTTGGACAGCTGGAGGATCGATGACTACTAGGGAATATTCAGGGAAAATAGCCAGTGTCCAGAATTAAGAATGAAACTCCTCACCATTTGCTTTAAAGCACTCAATCATCTTGCCTCCTCTTACCTCACCTCCTAGTACAACTCCTAGTACATCTCCTAGTACAACCCAGCCCTCACACTTTGCTCCTCTAATGCCAACCTTCTCAATTATCTTAATCTTATCTACCTCATCACTGACTTCTCACCCACATCCTGCCTCTGGCCTTGAACCCCCTCTTAACTCATATGCGACAGATAGTGACTCTCCCCTGTTTCAAAGCTTTATTGAAGGCACATCTCCTCCAAGATGCCTTCCCTGACTAAGCCCTGCTTTCCTCTTTTCCCGTTCCCTTCTGTATCACCCTGACTTGCTCTCTTAATTCATCCCACCTCCCAGCCCGATGGCACTTATGTACTTATCTGTATTTTATTTATTTGTATTAATGTCTGTCTCCCCCTCTTGACTGTGAGCAGGTTGTGGGCCATTAATTTATCTGTTATATTGTTGTAGTGTACTCTCCCAAGTGCTTAGTACAGTGTTCTGCACACAGTAAGCACTCAATAAATATGATTGACTGATTGAATGACAAGCACTAAAAGTAATACTGAAGGATCAATCCATGGTATTTATTGAACACTGTGTGCAAAGCACTGTACTAAGGGCTTGGGAGAGTACAATACAATAAAGTTGGTAGACATGTTCAAGTGTACAATATAGTGGGCTCCTTTGATTTAAAGCAATCCATCACCTTGCTGCCTCCCACTTCACCTCACTTCTCTCCTTCTACAACCCAGCATGCACATTTCGCTCCTTTAGTGCTAACCTTCTCACTGTGCCCTGATCTCACCTGTCTCACCGCTGACCGCTGACCCACATCTTGCCTCTGGCTTGGAATGCCCTCCCTACTCTACTCAGAAGACAACCACTCTCCCCGGCTTTGAATCCTCACTGAAGGCACATCTCCTCCAAGAGGCCTTCCCAGACTAAGCCCCACTTTTCCTCATCTCCCACTTCCTTCTGTGTCACCCTGACTTGCTCCCTTTGCTCTTCCCCCCTCCCAGTCCCAAAGGACTTATGTTCATATCTGTAATTGTATTTATCCCTTTGTCCTTCCCCATTCTTAATCCAAAAGCATTTATGTACATTTCTGTCATTTTATTTACTTGTTTTGATGTGTGTCTCCCCTGCTTCTAGACTGTGAGCTTATTGTAGGCAGGGAATATCAATGTTTATTGTTGTATTGTATTGTACTTTCCCAAGCAGTACAGTGCTCTGCACACAGTAAGCACTCAATAAATACTATTGAATGAATGAATGAATGAATGAATGAATTGAATGTTCCCCCGACATACCAACAGTAAACTGTACCTGAAATGTCCCATACACATGACCTCTAGCCCAATTTACAAAGTGACTAAAGTGATTCCACCCAGATTCCCCCTAAGGACACGTATGAAGATGACATGAAGTTAACTTCAGCTACGTGGTTCCCTTCCTACCTACCAATGTGCAGGGATGTCCCACCCTGTGGCCGTGGGAAAGACAGGAGTCTGCCTGGCCATCCGACACTATGCTCAGCGGATTGTGACTTCAGACCAAGGAGCGCCTTGACTGGGCAGGTGAGAGGGCGGAGGACTGGTCCCTCCAGCAATAATGAACAGCTGCTCTTCTAGCTACTGTTGCTGTGCTCTTTGTTGGATTGTTTTGTGGTATTTGTTAAGCGCTTATTATATGCCAGGCACTGTACTAAACACTGGGGTAGATACAAATTAATCAGGTTGGACACAGTCATTGTCCTACATTGCGCTGGGTCTTAATCTCCATTTTCCAGATGTTGTAACTGAGGAACAAGGAAGAGAAGTGACTTGCCCAAGGTCACAAACCAGAAAAGTGGAGGTTCAGGATTAGAACCCAGATCTTTCTGATTCCCAGGCCCATGATCTATCGGTGATGCTGCTTCCCTGGAATATCTTACTCTGACACTATTTGTTTTTTCAAATTTGCCAAGTTATTTCTTCCCCTAAGCATATAATAATAATAATAATAATAATAATAATAATAATAATAATAATAATAATAATGGCATTTGTTAAGCACTTACTATGTGCAGAGCACTGTTCTAAGCACTCGGGGGGGATACAGGGTGATTAAGTTGTCCCACTCAGGTGGGATACAAGGTGATTAAGTTGTCCCACGTGGGGCTCACAGTCTTAATCCCCATTTTACAGGTGAGGTAACTGAGGCTCAGAGAAGTGAAGTGACTTGCCCAAGGTCACACAGCAGACATGTGGCGGAGCTGGGATTTGAACCCATGACCTCTGACTCCAAAGCCCAGGCTCTTTCCACTGAGCCACGCTGCTTCATATATCCTCTCCCCAAATTTTAGAGTATGAACCTCCTGAATAACTCCTCTGGAATCTTACCCCAGCACCTAGTACAATGCTCTGTACAAAGTAAATGTTTAACATATGTCATAAGCAAACAAATACTTAAATAATGAGAGCCGTGAGCTAGATGATTCAGAGAAGCAGCGTGGCTTAGTAGAAAGAGCCTGGGCTTTGGTGTCAGAGGATGTGGGTTCTAATATCGGCTCTGCCACTTGTCTGCTCTGTAACCTCGGGCAAACCACGTAACTTCTCTGTGCTTCAGTTACCTCATCTGCAAAATGGGGATTAAGAGTGTGAGCCTCACGTGGGACAACCTGACTACCTTGTATCTACCCCAGTGCTTAGAACACTGCTTGGCACATAATAAGCACTTAACAAATATTGTTATCATTATTATTATTATTATTTGAAGCCTGGAATGATTTTTTATTCATAAGGCAGCTATAGTGGATGGATAGGAAAATCTACATGCTTAGAAAGTGGAAGGATGATTCAGTAAATTGTAAGTTTCATTTTTTTAGCGATATCTGATAGCACTTACTATGTATCAGACACTGTAATAATAATAATAATGATGGAATTTGTTAAGCGCTTACTATGTGCAAAGCACTGTTCTAAGCACTGGAGTAGATTCAAGATAAACGGGTTGGACACAGTCCCTACCGCACTTAGTGCTCACAGTCTTAAGCCCCATTTTATGGATGATATAACTGAGGCACAGAGACATTGAGTAGCTTGCTCAAGGTCACACAGCAGACAAATGGCAGAGCTGAAATTAGAACCCAAGTACTCTGACTCCTAGACACATGCTCTTTCCACTAAGCTATGCTGCTTCTTGAGGACAGGGATAATGTCTCCTGACTGTTATATTATACTCTCCTGAGCTCTTAGTGCAATGCTCTGCACATAGTAAGTGTTCAATAAATATCACTGATTGATTGGTTGGAAGTAAACCTTCCTGAAATTTTCCACCACCTCTGAAAATGACCATCATTTTCTTACCCTGCTTCAAATGGTTTTTGCTTTCTCTCAGTCTGGCCAGGAATTTTTAGCCAAGCCACCAGACAGGTAGAGTCTTGACCTCCACTCCCTTTTCTGGGTTTTTGGAGTTTCCTGGGGAGGATGGAGTTTTTGAGATAATATGGTGAAAAGCCCTTGCAGGAAGACTGGAGAAGGAGCAGAGAGTTTAAGTTTGGTGAAGACAGAAGGGAAAAACCTAGCACTAGGTTGTGGAGAGGGAGTGGAAATTCTGAGTTTTATCCTGTATGATGTAAGCCCTGTGGTTAAGTTTTTTCTTTCTCATCAAGCAACATCAGGGATAAAAAGAAAGGTTAGTGTAGATTCACTTGGCTATAGGCATTGTAGGTGGATAATTTCAGTTTTAAACCCGGGATTTTAGGGATCTCTCAAGCAGCAGACCAAGTTTACCTGGCCAGCGGGTACAGGTCTCTAAGAGAAGGATCTGTGGTTTTTTGTATGGTTTTGTTTTGGGTTTTATCTGGGGTTTTTTTTGGGGGGGTGGGGTGTTGGTATTTGTTAAGCACTTACTATATATCAAACACTGTTTTCGTGCTGTTGTAGATACAAGATAATCAGGCTAATAATAATCACGATAATACAGTTCCTGTCCCACAAGTAGAGAAGCACCGTGGCTTAGTGGAAAGAGCATGGCCTTAGGAGTCAGAGGACTAGGGTTCTAATCTCTCCTTCGCCATTTGTCTGCTGTGTGACCTTGGGCAAGCCACTTAATTTTTCTGTGTCTGAGTTACCTCATCTGGAAAATGGGGAGCCCCAACATGGGACAACCTGGTACCTGATATCTAACCCCGCACTTATAACAGTGCTTGGCACATAGAAAGCATTAATAAATGCTTTGGAGAAGCAGCGTGGCTCACTGGAAAGAGCACAGGCTTTGGAGTCAGAGTTCATGGGTTCAAATCCCGGCTCCGCCAATTGTCAGCTGTGTGACTTTGGGCAAGTCACTTCACTTCTCTGGGCCTCGGTTCCCTCATCTGTAAAATGGGGATTAAGACTGTGAGCCCCCCATGGGACAACCTGATCACCTTGTAAACTCCCCAGCACTTAGAACAGTGCTTTGCACATAGTAAGCACTTAATAAATGCCATCATTATTATTATTAACAAATGCCATAATTATCCCTACTGAAGACTCACATCCTCCTAGGGGCCTTTTCTCTCCTTTTCCTCAGCTCCCTCTCCCTTCTGCTTCACCTGGACTCAATCCCTTTGTTCTTCCCCTTCTCCCTGCCCGCAGCACTTATGTACATATGTATATAACTTGATTTATTTATACTGATGTCTGTTTACTTGTTTTGATGTCTGCCTTCCCCATTCTAGACTGTAAGCCCGGTGTGGGCAGGGATTGTCTCTCTTTATTGCTCAATTGTACTTTCCAAGCACTTAGTACAGTGTGCTGCACACAGTAAGCGCTCAATAAATATGATTGAGTGAATGAATGATTGAATGAATGAATAAGTAGGAGGAGGGAGAAGGGGTATTTAATCCCCATTTTGCAGTTGAGGAAACTGATGCACAGAGAATAATAGTAATAATAATGGCATTTGTTAAGTGCTATGTGCAAAGCACTGTTCTAAGCACTGGGGAGGATGCAAGGTGATCAGATTGTCCCACATGGGGCTCACAGTCTTCATCCTCATTTTACAGATAAGGTAACTGAGGCGCAGAGAAGTTAAGTTACTTGCCCAAAATCACACAGCTGACAATTGGCGGAGCCAGGACTTGAACCCATGACTGCTGACTCCCAAGCCCATGCTCTTTCCATTGAGCCACGCTGCTTCTCTCTTACAGGAAAGTTAAGGGACTTCTCCAAGTCACACAGTAGGCAAATGGTGGAGCTGTAATCAGAACCCGGGTTCTCTGACTAGTAGGCCCATGCTTTATCCAGTAGGCCATGCTGATCTCTTATTGAGTCCTAAACACTTATTGAGTCCGAAAATTTTTCTGGACCTGTATATAGTTACCCTGCAAGTCCTTCTGTCAAGTCTGTGCTCGTTTCTGGTTTGTTTGTTTTTTTCCCTCTCTGGCTGCCATCTCTAGCTGCTCATTTTCCCTAGCTCTTCACCTCAGCTTCCCAGCATGCCTATGGAATCTCCCATCCTTAAAAACTCTCTTTTGACCTCAGCGCCCTTCCAGCTATGGCCCCATCTCCCCACTATCATTTTCTGTCCAAACTCCTTGAATGAAGAAATTACTTCCATTGTCCCTCTCCTTGAACCCCTACAATCTAGCTTGCACCTCCTCCATCCCACCAAAACTGATTTCTCCAAAATCACCATTGTCCTTCCTCTTTCCATACCAAAGGACTCCACTCCACCCTATTCCTCCAAACCTCTCAGCAGCTTTGGATATTGTGGACCATTCACTTTTCCTGGAAATACTGTCTAAATTCGGTTTCACTGACACTGCCATTTCCTCTTTCTCCTCCCACCTCTCTGGCTGCTCCTTAATCTCTTTCACTGGCTCCTCTTCTGCCTCCTATTTTCTAACTTCCTCTAGGTAGGGAAAGTGCTTACCAACACTATTGTATTGTAACCTCCCAAGAACTTAGTACAGTGTTCTGCACACAGTAAGTGCTCAATAAATAGACTGACAGATTGATGGATTGTTGAGGAGTTCCTTAAAGGCTCAGCTCTGGGTTTCTTTCTGTTCTTCATTTGCATGCATCCCCTTGGAGAGCTCATCTGCTCTGACGCCTTGAACTACAACCCTTATAAAGGATGATTCTAAGCAGGACATCTCCAGCCCCAACCTCTCTCCTCTGCAATTTCACCTTTTCTCTTGCCTTCAGGATATCTCTGTCTGGATGTCCTGCTGACACCTCAAACCTAACATGTCCAAAACTGAACTTTTCCTCTCGCCACCCAAACTGTGTCTTCCCCCAGATTTTCTCATCACTGTAGGTAACGCCACCATCCCCTCAGTTTCACAAGCTCAAAACCCTGGCAACATCTTCAACTCATCTGTTTCGTTCAACCCTCATATTCAGTTAGTCACCACATTCTGCCGGGTCTTTCTGTACCCCTCCAGAATTCTACCTTTCCTCTCTATTCAACCTGCTACCATGCTTATCCTATCTCAACTATTACATCAGTCTCCTCACTAGCATCCCTGCCACTAGCCACCCCCTCTCCAATCCATACTTCACTCTGCTTCCCAGATCACTCATCTAAAATCATTCTGAGACTATCTTCTCACTCCTCAATAATTTCCAATGGTTGTCCAACCTTTCCTGCATCCAGCAAAAACTTCTCACTGTCCAAAACTGAACTCCTTATCTTCCCTCCCAAAGCCTGCCCTCTCCCTGACTTTCCCATCACTGTTGACGGCACTACCATCCTTCCCGTCTCACAAGCCCACAACCTTAGTGTCATCCTCAACTCTGCTCTCTCGTTCACCCCTCACACCCAATCCATCACCAAACCTGCCGGTCTCACCTCCGCGACATCACCAAGATCCGCCCTTTCCTCTCCATCCAAACTGCTACCTTGCTGGTTCAATCTCTCTTCCTATCCTGACTGGATTACTGCATCAGCCTCCTTTCTGATCTCCCATCCTCCTGTCTCTCCCCACTTCAGTCTATACTTTACTCTGCTGCCTGGATCATCTTTGTGCAGAAACGCTCTGGACATGTTATTCCCCTCCTCAAAAATCTCCAGTGACTACCAATCAACCTATGCATCAGGCAAAAACTCCTCACTCTCGGCTTCAAGGCTGTCCATCACCTCACCCCCTCGTACCTCACCTCCCTTCTTTCCTTCAACAGCCCAGCCCGCACCCTCCGCTCCTCTGCCGCTAACCTCCTCACTGTGCCTCGTTCTTGCCTGTCCCGCTGTCGACCCCCAGCCCACGTCCTCTCCCGGCCTGGAATGCCCTCCCTCTGCACATCCGCCAAGCTAGCTCTCTTCCTCCCTTCAAAGCCCTACTGAGAGCTCACCTCCTCCAGGAGGCCTTCCCAGATTGAGTCCCCTCCTTCCTCTCCCTATCTTCCCCCTCCCCATCCCCCCATGCCCTACCTCCTTCCCCTCCCCATAGCACCTGTATATATGTTTGTACAGATTTATTACTCTATTTTACTTGCACATATTTACTATTCTATTTATTTTATTTTGTTAGTGTGTTTTGTTTTGTTGTCAGTCTCCCCCTTCTAGACTGTGAGCCCGCTGTTGGGTAGGGTCTGTCTCTATAAGTTGCCAACTTGTACTTCCCAAGCACTTAGTACAGTGCTCTGCACATAGTAAGCACTCAATAAATATGCTTGAAGGAATGAATGAATGAATGACTACAAGGCCTCCCTTAGCTCTCTCTTTCTTACCTATCTCCGCTCCTGTCCCACTACAACCCAGCCTGCACAATTTGCTTCTCTAACACCAACCTTCTCATGGTCTCTTGCTCTTGTCTCCCTCATTGGTGACTTTTTGCTCAGACCCTCTCAGCTATCTGGAGTTCTCTTTGTCTTCACATCCACAGACCACCATCATCCCCATCTTCAGAGATCCATAAACTCACTCTCTCTTCCAAGCACTCTTCTAGAATTAACCTTGCATCTTCCTACCCTATTTTCCCTCCATCCCTGTCACCTATGCAGTTGAGAGTCTACCTCCTAAGCACTCTGGTATTCATTCATTCAATCGTATTTATTGAGCGCTGTGTGCAGAGCAGTGTACTATGCGCTTGGGAAATACAAGTTGGCAACATATAGAGACGGTCCTTACCCAACAACGGGCTCACAATCTTCATTCATTTATTCATTCAATTGTATTTATTGAGCGCTTACTGTGTGACAGCACTGTACTAAGTGCTTGAGAAGTACAAGTTGGCAATAATGGGCTCACAGTCTAGAAGGGGGAGAAGTTGTCAGTACCATGAGAATAAATAGAATTATAGCTATATACACAACATTAATAAAATATAGTAAACATGTACAAATAAAATAGAGTTATAAATATGCACAAATATATGTTCAGTCCATGTCTCCCCCTTCCTTAAGAACCTCCAATGGCTGCCCATCTGACTCTGCATCCAACAGAAACTCCTTACCATTAGCTTTAAAGCACTCAATCATCTCGCCCCCATCCTACCTCACTTCACAGATCTCCTACTACAGACCAAGCCCCACATTCTGCTCAGCAGCATAGCTTACCCACTATGCCCCGATCTTAACTATCTCAACGCCGACCCCTTACCCACATCCCACTCATAATCTGGAACTCCCTCCCTATCCCTACAGCATGTACATATCCTTATATTATTTTGCCTCTCCTACCCCTAATTTATTTTAATTTCTGTTTCACCAAATCAGTCAATCAATCAATGTTACTTATTGAATGCTTACTACAGGCAATACAGTCAAACAATCGATAGAATTCAATGAGTGCTTACTGTGTGCAGAGGATTGTACTAAGTCCTTGGAAGAATACAACACAACAGAGTTGGTAGACATGTTCCCTACCCACAATGAGCTTACAGTCTAGTGGGGAAGAGAGACATTGATATAAATAAATGAATTACAGATATATACATAAGTGTTGTGTGGCTTAAGGAGGGGTAAATAAAGGGTTCAAATCCAAGTGCAAGTGTGATACAGAAGGGAGTGGGAGAAGAGGAAATGAAGACTTAATCAGAGAAGGCCTATGGAGGCAATGTGCCTTCAGTAAGGCTTTGAAGGTGGAGAGAGTGATCTTCTGTCAGATATGAAGAGAGGGAGAGCATTCCAGGCCAGAAGTACAATGTGGGCAAGAGGTTGGCGTTGAGATAGACAAAATCAACATACAGAGGGTAGGTTGGTATCAGAGGAGTGAAGTTGTGCATGCTGGGTTGCAATAAGAAAGCAGTGAGATGAGGTAGGAGGGGGCACGTTGATTGACTGCTTTAAAACCTACTGTGAGAAGGTTCTGTTTTATTCTTGATTCATTGTTTCATTCATTCAATCAAATTTATTAAGTGCTTACTGTGTGCAGAGCACTGTACTAAGTGCTCGGGAAAGTACAATTCAACAATAAACAGTGACAATTCTTTCCCACAACAAGCTCACAGTCTAGAGTTGGGGAGACGGACATCAGTGAAAGCAAATAAAATTACGTATATATACATAAATGCTGTGGAGCTGGGGGAGGCCGGGGGGAGTAAAGGGAGCAAGTCAGATTGATGCAGAAGGGAGCAGGAGTTAAGGAAAACTGGGGCTTTTTCTGGGAAGGCCTCTTGGAAGAGATATGCCTTCAAAAAGGTTTTGAAGAGGGGGAGAGTGTGGAGAATCATGGACTAAATGATAGTGGAGAAAAATGATCCAGGCAACAGAGTGAAGAATGGACTGGAGTGAGAAGAGTTAGGAAGCAGGGAGGTTAGCAAGGAGGCCTATGAAGTAATCAAGGTGGGATAGAAAAAGTACTTGTACTAACACAGTAGCAGTTTGAATGAAGGGTAAAGGGCAGATTTTAGTGATGTTGTGAATGTTGAACAGGCAGGATTTGGTGACAGATTGAATATGAGGGTTTAATGAGAGAGATAAGTTGAGGATACTGCCAAGGTTACTGGCTAGTGAGACAGGGAGGATAGTGAGCCCATTGTGGGCAAGGATTTTCCCTATTTGTTGCTGAATTGCACTTCCCAAGCTTTTAGTATAGTGCTCTGCACCCAGGAAGCGCTCAATAAATACAATTGAATGAATGAATACAGTGATAGGAAAATCAAGGGGAGTATAGGGTTTGGGTGGAATGATGAGGTGCTTTCTTTTGGACATGGTAAGTTTGAGGTGTCAGCAGGATGCCCTGGAGAAGAAATTGGAGGCTTCAGAGGAGAGAGATCAGGACTGGAACTGTAGATTTGGTAGTCATCCACATAGAGATGGTAGTTGAAGCCTCCAAAGAAGTGGGTGAAGATGGAGATAGAAGGGGACCCCACTGAATCTTGAAGGAATTCCTCTTTTAGGGGGTGGGGGGCAGAGGAGAAGCCTACACAAAGAACTGAGAGTCCAGAGAACTTGGAAGAGTATAATACAATAGAATAGGCAGAAGAAATGGCCACCCAGGAGAAGCTGATAGAATAGAGGGGGAGATGGACATTAAAATAAATTACAGATGGATATGGACATAAATGTTCTGTGGCCTGGGAAGAGGCCAAATTGCTTTAGGGGTACAAACCCAACTGCTTAGGCAGTGCAGAAGAGAGGGTGAATAGGAGAAATGAGGGCTTATTTAGGGAAGGCCTACTGGAGGAGATCAATCTATCAATCATTCTTACTTATTGAGTGATTACAGTGGGCAAAGCACACTACTAATCACTTGGGAGAGTATACCAGAACAGATTTGGTAGACCTGTTCCCTGACCAAAAAGGCTTACAGTCTGAATGGGGAGACAGACTAAGTTCTGTGGGACTGAGGGTGGGGTGAAGAAAGTGCACGCATGACCCAAAAGGGAGAGGGAGAAAAGGAAATGAGGGCTTACTAAGGGAAGGCCTCTTAGAGGAGGTGTGATTTTAATGTTTTCAAAGGTAAGGGAGAGTGGTGGTCCGACAGATGTGAAGGGGGAGGGAGTTACAGAGGAGAGGCAGGATGTGAGCGAGGGTTTGGCGGTGAGATAGACTAGATCAAGATACAGTGAGTAGGTTGGCGTTCGAGGAATGAAGCAAACGTGTTGGGTTGTAGTAGGAAATTAGTGAGGTAAGATAGGAGGAGACAAAGTTATTGAGTGCTTTAAACCCTAATGATAAGGAGTTTCTGTTTGATGCAGAGATGGATGGGCAACAACTGGAGTCCGTGAGGAGTGGGGAAACATGGATTGAATATTTTTCAGAAAAACAATCCATGCCGCAGAATGAAGTATGCACTGGAGTGAGGAGAGACAGGAAGAGAGGACACCAAGGAGGATGATGAGAAAGTACTCAGGGAGGACAGTCAAGGTGGGGTAGGATAAGTGCTTGGGTCAACTTGGGAGCACTTTGGATGGAGAGGAAAGGGAAGATTTTAATGATGCAAAAGTAGAATCCCCAAGATTTGGTGACAGATGAATATGTGGGTTGAATAAGAGAGATGAACTGAGGATAATGTCAAGGTTATAGGTTCTGAGACAGGGAGGATGGTGCTCTTTAGACAGATGGAAAAGTCAGAGGGAGGAAAGGGTATGGGAGAGAAGATAAGGAGCTCTTTTGGACGTTGGTAATGTTGAGGTGTCAGTGGTACATTCAAGTATAGATGTGGTGAAGTCAGAAGGAAACACAAGACTGCAGAGAAGGAAATAGATCAGGACTGAATATGTAGATTTGGGAATCATCTGCAAAGACATAGTTGAAGCCATGGGAGTGAATGAGTTTTCCAAGGGAGTAGTTATATCTGGAAAATAGAAGGAAACCCAGAACTGAGACTTGAAAGACTCCCACATTTAGGGGTTGGGAGCCAGAGGAGCCTACAAAAAAGAGACTGAGAAGAAGCGGTCAAAGAGATAGGCAGAGAATCAGGAGGGGACAGAGTCCATTAAGACAATGTTGGATAAAGTTTGCAGAAGGCAGTGGTCTACAATGTAAAGGCAACTGAGAGGTCAAGGAGGATTAGGATGGAGTAGAGGCCATTGGAAAGAAGGAAATCATTGGTGACCTTTGAGAGCAGTTACAGTGGAGTGAAGGGAATGGAAGCCAGATTGCAGGGAGTCAAGGAGAGAATTGGAAGAGAGGAAGTGGAGACAGTGGGTTCAGACAACTTGCTTAAGGAGTTTGGAGAGGAATGGTAGGAGGGAGTTGGAGCAATAACTGGAGGAAGTCGTGAGGTTAAAGGAGAGTTTTTTTAGGATGGCGTTAATAAGCATGTTTGAAGGCAGTGGAGAAAAGGTAATTGGAGAGTGAACAGTTGCCCAAGGGATGAAGGGAGAGGGCAAGTGTTTACATAAGGTGTGAAGGTATGGGGTCAGAGTCACACATGGAGGGGTGGATTTTGAGAGGAGGTGGGAAATTTCTTCCTGAGGTGTTGCTGAGAAAGATGGAATAGAAGGGGCAGGAGAAGGGAGGGCCTAGAGAGCCATACAGTAGATTTTAGGAAGACCACACCTAATGCTTTCAATTTTCTCAATAAAATACATGGCCAGGTTATTAGGGACAAGAGAGGAGGGGTCTTGCATAGAAGTTTGAAGAGTGAGTTAAATGACTGAAACATCTGGCCAGAGCAATGGGCATGGGAGTCAATAAGGATGGAGTAATAATGTTACTGGATGGAGGAGAGGGCAGAGACAGAGCAGGTGAAGATTAATTTAAGGTGTGCTCCAGTAGTAGTGGTTAGTGGTATGAGATCAGGGAAGGGATGGGACAGTGCGTGAGTGGAATTCAGTAGGGAGAGGATGGTGTTGAGGGCTTCAATTTTCTCAACAAGGGAAGATAGTTTGGCTACGGAGACTATATGGGGTATGATGACTTGAGAAAATTGGTGCAGGTCAAAAGATCAGAGGTCTCCATGGGAGAAAAAGGACAAATTCATGGGAGGAAGGTGGGCGAGAAGGCAGTTGAGGAGGCCGTGGTCAGATAGGGGATTTCAGAGTTGGAGAGGGTAGAGACTGTACAGTGACTATCAACTTCAACTATCATCTCTACGCTAATGACACCCAGATCTACATCTCTGCCCCTGCTCTCTCCCCATCTCTCCAGGCTCGCATCTCCTCCTGCCTTCAGGACATCTCCATCTGGATGTCTGCCCACCACCTAAAGCTCAACATGTCGAAGACTGAACTCCTTGTCTTCCCTCCCAAACCTTGCCCTCTCCCTGACTTTCCCATCTCTGTTGACGGCACTACCATCCTTCCCGTCTCACAAGCCCGCAACCTTGGTGTCATCCTCGACTCCGCTCTCTCATTCACCCCTCACATCCAAGCCGTCACCAAAACCTGCCGGTCTCACCTCCGCAACATTGCCAAGATCCGCCCTTTCCTCTCCATCCAAACCGCTACCCTGCTCATTCAAGCTCTCATCCTATCCCGTCTGGACTACTGCATCAGCCTTCTCTCTGACCTCCCATCCTCGTGTCTCTCCCCACTTCAATCCATACTTCATGCTGCTGCCCAGATTATCTTTGTCCAAAAATGCTCTGGGCATATTACTCCCCTCCTTAAAAATCTCCAGTGGCTACCAATCAATCTGCGCATCAGGCAGAAATTCCTCACCCTGGGCTTCAAGGCTCTCCATCACCTCGCCCCCTCCTACCTCACCTCCCTTCTCTCCTTCTACAGCCCAGCCCACACCCTCCGCTCCTCTGCCGCTAATCTCCTCACCGTACCTCGTTCTCGCCTGTCCCGCCATCAACCCCCGGCCCACGTCATTCCCCGGGCCTGGAATGCCCTCCCTCTGCCCATCCTCCAAGCTAGCTCTCTTCCTCCCTTCAAGTCCCTACTGAGAGCTCACCTCCTCCAGGAGGCCTTCCCAGACTGAGCCCCTTCCTTCCTCTCCCCCTCGTCCCCCTCTCCATCCCCCCATCTTACCTCCTTCCCTTCCCCACAGCACCTGTATATATGTATATATGTTTGTACATATTTATTATTCTATTTATTTATTTATTTTACTTGTATATATCTATTCTATTTATTTTATTTTGTTAGTATGTTTGGTTTTGTTCTCTGTCTCCCCCTTTTAGACTGTGAGCCCACTGTTGGGTAGGGACTGTCTCTATATGTTGCCAATTTGTACTTCCCAAGTGCTTAGTACAGTGCTCTGCACATAGTAAGCGCTCAATAAATACGATTGATGATGATGACTAGAGATAATGAGATCGAGTTCATATTCAAGTTGGTGAGTGGGTGAGGGTGAGGTAGGGTGGAGCAGGAGGCCAGTGGAGTTGAACAGTAAGCACTCAATAAATCCATTGATGATGTTGATGATGATGGTGATGATGGTGATGATGATGATGATAATAACAAAGATGATGACCCCTTTCCCATGACCTGCTTCTGTCCTAGAAATCCCTCCCCCTTCGTATCCAACAAACCATTCTCCACATCTTCAAAGTCTTACTAACATCAAATCCAATCATATCTTCACCACTTGTCTGCTGTGTGACCTTGGGCAAGTCATTTAACTTCTCTGTGCCTCAGTTACCCCTCTGTAAAATGGGGACTAAGACTGTGAGCCATACGTGGGACAACCTGATTACCTTGTATCTACATCAGCGCTTGGGACAGTGCTTGGCACATAGTAATAATAATAATGTTGGTATTTGTTAAGTGCTTGCTATGTGCCAAGCACTGTTCTAGGCACTGGGGGGGGGATACAAGGTGATCAAGGTTGTCCCACGTGGGGCTCACAATCTTCGTCCCCATTTTGCAGATGAGGGAGCTGAGGCCCAGAGAAGTTAAGTGACTTGCCCAAGCTGACAAGTGGCAGAGCCGGGATTCGAACCCAGGAACTCTGACTCCCAAGCCCGTGCTCTTTCCACTGAACCACGCTGCTTCTCAAGTAAGCACTTAACAAATACTATTATTATTATTATTATTCTCTATTTATTTATTTTACTTGTACATATCTATTCTATTTATTTTATTTTGTTGGTATGTTTGGTTTTGTTCTCTGTCTCCCCCTTTTAGACTGTGAGCCCACTGTTGGGTAGGGCCTGTCTCTATATGTTGCCAATTTGTACTTCCCAAGCGCTTAGTACAGTGCTCTGCACATAGTAAGCGCTCAATAAATACGATTGATTGATTGATTGATTGGAATTGGGCAGCAGAAGGACCCTTCTGTAGGGAGCATCCATATGAATGGAAAGATCCTGGGCTTGGGAGTCTCAGGTCGAGGGTTCTAATCCCAGCTCCACCACTAATCAGCTGCGTGACTTCTGGCAAGTCACTTGACTTCTCTGGGCTTCAGTTACTTCATCTGTAAAATGGGGATTAAGACTGGAGCCCCCTGTGGGACAACCTGATTACCCTGTATCTACCCCAGTGTTTAGAACAGTGCTCGGCACATAGTAAGTGCATAACCAATACCAGTATCCCTTCTAATAATCATAATAATAATAATTATGTCATTTGTTAAGTGCTTACTATGTGCAAGGCACTATTTTAAGTGCTGGGGAGGTTACAAGGAGATCAGGTTGTCCCACGGGGGGCTCATGGTTTTAATCCCCATTTTACAGATGAGGGAACTGAGGCACAGAGAAGTTAAGTGACTTGCCCAAAGTCACACAGCTAACAGTTAGCGGAGATGGGATTTGAACCCATGACCTCTGACTCTAAAGCCCATGCTCTTTCCACTTAGCCACGCTGCTTCTCGACTGTGAGCCTGTTGTTGGGTAGGGACCGTCTCTATATGTTGCCGACTTGTACTTTCCATGCGCTTAGTACAGTGCTCTGCACACAGTAAGCACTCAATAAATACGATTGAATGAATGAATGAATAGTGAAGTGCCTAATAATAAATAATGATGGCATTTATTAAGCGCTCACTATGTGCAAAGCACTAAGGATCAATGCCTCTCCGAGCCCACTGTTGGGCAGGGACTGTCTCTATATGTTGCCAATTTGTACTTCCCAAGCGCTTAGTACAGTGCTCTGCACACAGTAAGCGCTCAATAAATGCGATTGATGATGATGATGAATTGACGCCTTTATCATGGCAGCAGAGTTTGCGTACGCTGATGAAAAGCTATGCCACATAGGGCTACCCATAATGGGAAGGTCTAAGCTGAAGCATCAGAAAAACTGTCCAGGGCAGCAGCAACATGGGAAAGAGTCGAAGGCGGATGATCAAGTGATCAAAGTGATCAAAGGCAACGGCAGAGACTCAGGTTTTTTTACTGCGTGGAGGAAGACAACGGTAAAACACTTCGGTATCTTTACCAAGAAAACTCAATTGATACACATACCAGAATGACTTTAAGGCAGAAGATGGGATGTTCTGGAGAGGGTGTGTCCATGGAGTTGCTATGGATCAGAAATGATTCGACGACATTTGAAGAAGAAAGGATAGATACAGGGATGGAGAATGAGAGAAGGAATGTAAGACAGGGATCAAAATGGTTCAAAAAGTTCGACACGGGGCTTGGGAGGGGGCAGATGACCATGACTAGTAATTGGAGTGGGTGGTAGAGGTGGATAAAATGCACTTGAAAGGAGGGGAAAGAGGGTGATGGGGAAGGCATTATAATAATAATAATAATAATAATAATAATAATGATGATGTATTTGTTAAGCACATACTATGTGCCACCACTGTTCTAATCGATGGGGTAGATACAAGGTAATCAGGTTGTCCCAGGAGAAGTAGTATGGCTCAGAGAAAAGAGCACGGGCTTTGGAGTCAGAGGTCAGGGGTTCAAATCCCGGCTTCACGAATTGTCAGCTGTGTGACTTTGGGCAAGTCACTTAACTTCTCTGAGCCTCAGTTCCCGCATCTGTAAAATGGGGATTAAGACTGTGAGCTCCCCCGTGGGGCAACCTAATCACCTTGTAACCTCCCCAGCGCTTAGAACAGTGCTTTGCACATAGTAAGCACTTAATAAATGCCATCATTATCATTATTATTTAAGATTCATAGTCTTAATCCCCATTTTACAGATGAGATAACTGAGGCACGGAGAAGTTAAGTGGCTTGCCCAAGGTCACAGCGGACAAGTGGCGGAGCTGGGAATATGATGATCTGAAAGTGGAATTTCGGAGTGAGAAGGAGACCGACTCCTCCTACTTTCCCAGTGAGTTTTGGGGAGTGGAAGAAAATAAGAACCCCTCCAGAGGGAGCAGCAGGAGAGACAATGTCATCGGAGGAGAGCCAGGTTTCAGTGGTGGTGAGGGGCAGTGATTGGGTCAGGAACAGGTCAGTGATGAAGGGAAGCTTTCCCTCAGGGAGCAGGGGTTCTCCAGGACACACTTGGATGAGGCTGTGGTAGGGGGTGCAGAGGGAGGGGACAATGTAAGAGGTGGAGAGAAGTTGGTTCGAAGTCAGCTGAGGGGGAGAGGTGGTGCTGGGGAGTGGGAGATGAGGGGCTGCACTGGGAAAAGACAGAGATATGATGAGGGGTGGGGAGGGTTTGGATGGATAAGGTTGGGGTGTTGTGTTCTGATTACAGGGAGGGGATTGAAGAGTGGTGGGGCCAGAGAAGTCTAAGGGTTTAAGTTTAAGGAGATCAATCAATCAATCAATCAATCAATCGTATTTATTGAGCGCTTGCTGTGTGCAGAGCACTGTACTAAGCGCTTGGGAAGTACAATTTGGCAACATCTAGAGACAGTCCCTACCCAACAGTGGGCTCACAGTCTAGCAGGGGGAGACAGAGAACAAAACCAAACATATTAACAAAATGAAATAAATAGAATAGATATGTACAAGTAAAATAAATAGAGTAATAAATATGTACATATATACATATATACAGGTGCTGTGGGGAAGGGAAGGAGGTAAGGAGGGAGGGTGGTGGGGAGGGGGAGGAGGGGGAAAGGAAGGAGGGGACTCAGTCTGGGAAGGCCTCCTGGAGGAGGTGAGCTCTCAGTAGGGCCTTGAAGGGAAGAAGTGAGCTAGCTTGGCAGATGTGGGGAGGGAGGGCATTCCAGGCCAGGGGAAGGACGTGGGCCGGGGGTCAATGGTGGGACAGGCGAGAACGAGGCCTAACGGTGAGGAGATTAGCGGCAGAGGAGCGGAGGGTGCGGGCTGGGCTGGAGAAGGAGAGAAGGGAGGTGAGGTAGGAGGGGGCGAGGTGATGGACAGCCTTGAAGCCCAGGGTGAGGAGTGTCTGCCTGATGCTCAGATTGATTGGTAGCCACTGGAGATTTTTAAGGAGGGGAGTAACATGCCCAGAGCATTTCTGGACAAAGACAATCCGGGCAGCAGCATGAAGTATGGATTGAAGTGGGGAGAGACATGAGGATGGGAGATCAGAGAGAAGGCTGATGCAGTAGTCCAGACGGGATAGGATGAGAGCTTGAACGAGCAGGGTAGCGGTTTGGATGGAGAGGAAAGGGCGGATCTTGGCAATGTTGCGGAGCTGAGACCGGCAGGTTTTGGTGATGGCTTGGATGTGAGGGGTGAATGAGAGAGCGGAGTTGAGGATGACACCAAGGTTGCGGGTTTGTGAGACGGGAAGGATGGTAGTGCCGTCAACAGAGATGGGAAAGTCAGGGAGAGGGCAGGGTTTGGGACAGAAGACAAGGAGTTCAGTCTTGGCCATGTTGAGTTTTAGGTGGTGGGCAGACATCCAGATAGAGATGTTCTGAAGGCAGGAGGAGATGCGAGCCTGGAGAGAGGGGGAGAGAGCAGGGGCAGAGATGTAGACCTGGGTGTCATCAGCGTAGAGATGATAGTTGAAGCCCTGGGAGCGAATGAGGTCACCAAGGTATTCAATCATATTGATTGAGCGCTAATGTGTGCAAAGAACTGTACTAAGTGCTTGGAAGAATATAATAGAACAATAAACAGACACATTCCCTGCCCACAACAAGCTTATAGTCTAGAAGGGGAGACAGGCATTAATATGAATAAATAAATAAATTACAGATATGTACATAAGTGCTTGAGGATGAGAGAAATGATGAGAGGAGGGATGAATAAAGGCAGCAAGTCAGGGCAATGCAGAAAGGATTGGGAGAGTAAAGGAGGGCTTAGTCAGGGAAGGCTGCTTGGAGGAGATGTGCTTTCAATAAGGCTTTGAAGTGGGGGAGTGGAATTGCCTGTCAGATATGAGTGGGTGGGGATTGTTTATGTTCCAAATTAATCCTTTCCTTCCTAGTGCCTTGGGAATATACATACAACAAGGAGCATACAGTTTACAGGGGGAGATAGACATTAAAATAAATCATGGATAGGGGAAATAGATGAGTATAAGAATATTTACATAAGCACTGTGTGGCTGGGGTGAAGATTAAAGTGTTTAAAGGGTACACAGCGTAGTCGATACTGAGGGGAGGGCGGGGAGGGAAAATAAGGGCTAGTCAGAAAAAGCCTCTAGGCGGAGATGTAATTTTAGGAGGGTTATGAGGGTAGGGAGAGTGGTGGACTGTTGGATATGAAGGGTGCTCAATGGAAAGAGCCCGGGCTTTGGAGTCAGAGGTCATGGATTCAAATCCTGCCTCTGCCAATTGTTAGCTGTGTGACTTTGGGCAAGTCACTTCACTTCTTCGAGCCTCAGTTCCCTAATCTGTAAAATGGGGATGAACCCTGTGAGCCCCCCCGTGGGACAACTTGTACCCCCCCCCCAGTGCTTAGAACAGTGCTTTGCACATAGTAAGCGCTTAATAAATGCCATCATTATTATTCTTATTTTTAAGGGAGAGGGAGTTGCAGGCCAGAGGGAGGAAGAGGTCAAGGGGTCAACAGTGAGGCAATATTGAGGTGTAGAGAGTAGGCTGGTGTTAGAGGACAGGAGTGTGAGGTTTGGGTTTTGGTCGATTAGGGAGTTTAGGTAGGCGGAAGAAAGCCAATGGTAAGGAGTTTCTATTTGACATGGAGGTGGATGGACAGCCCCTGAAGGTTTCTGAGGAGTGGGGAGATATGGACTGAACATTTTTTCAGAAAAATGATCTGGGCAGCAGAGTGAAGTACAGACGGGAGACAGGAGTGACAGGATGCAGGGAGATTATTGAGGAGGTTGATGCAATAGTCAAGGCAGGAAACGTTAAGTGCTCGGATCAGTGTGGAAGCAGTTGGGATGGAGAGGAAAGGGTGGATTCTAGAGATATTTTGAAGGTAAAACTGACAGTATTCGGTTACCAATCGAATGTGCACATTGAATGACAGAGCTGAGCTGAAGATGATGCCGAGGTTACAAGCTTGTGAGACAAGGAGGATGTTGGTGCTGTCTACAGTGAAATGAATGTCAGTTATATTTACTGTCTTTTTTAGGATAAGTATACAACCAACTTTGATGTTGTGGAAAAGTGAACAATCCTCTTTGCCCAAGTTTGATGAGAAAAATTGTCCTCTGGATTTTATTTCTATTCTAATATCATTCTAGTACTATTTTAATTCTAATACTTGGGAAGCAGTGTGGCCTAGTGAAAAGAGTATGGGCCTGGGAATAAGAGGACCTGGGGTCTAATCTTGGCCACCTACCTGCTGTGTGACCTTGGGCAAGTCACCTAACTTCTCTGTGCCTCAGTTCCCTCCTCTGCAAAATGGGGATTCCTTACTGTTCTCCCCCCTTCTTAGACTATGATCCCCATCTGGGAGGTGATGATCTTGTACTACCCCCAGTGTTTAGTACAATGTTTAGCACACAGTAAAGTGCTTAAAAATACTAAAATTATTATTATAATTATTAGTATTAGATTGTGAGTGAAGAAACCTTATACATCCATTATTTGGTACGGTATTAGCTTTCCCTTTCTGTTATGTTAGCAACCCAGACCCAAATCTAGGTTGTTTGGTAGCAAATCTAGGTTGTTACAACCTGATCTCCCTCTGCCAATCTAATAAAGATCTGAGGTGGAAGAGTTAAAAGTCTATCGATTTCCCTCAGGCACTTCCCTTTCTATTGGTCCTAATTAGACTGATAAAAGACTGCTACAAAGGGCCTGGTAGTTTAAATAGTGCACTTTGTCAGTCCTTTGCTACCTACCTACCTCTAAACAAACAATCCCACGCTTGGAATGAAAGCAGAAAGATATTTCAAATGGTGCCTAATTTCACATTTTCTAAACAAAAAATCCAGTCCTTGCTGAGTTTTTTTTCCAATCATTTATTCCATTAGTAAGAAAATCTAAAAATGATTCTCCAACTACCTCCTGGAAATTTACATTGGATCTGCACTAAAAGGTGATTGCTAAAGAAATTTGAATTGATTACTGAAAACACAAAGTCAAGCAGGAGAGGAGAGCAAATTGCATAAAGGAGAGGTGGGAATGGAATCAGAGGTGGGCCTACATTCTGCCAACATTAAGCAACTTAAATGAGATCAGCGTGCTCTTACTTTTTAGCTCTCCGGAAATGAAATCAGGGATGAGGGCTTCAGCATACCTGAAAACCCCACAACCCACATGCTCATTTATTGAGAGATTTAGGGATGTACCATTGCAGGCATCAACACGAGCAGCCGTTAAAATCATTAATTTAAGCAACTGCAATTTCTTGTGATCAGATGAGGTATAGATTTCAGATAATTGTAGTAAATAGAATAAAGAAACTGAAGCTTTCTCTGGACAGTTTTCCAAGTACAATCAAATTCTACTTTGAATAGTGCCCTAACAGCTGCTTTAAGCCCTCTGGGAGCTGGAAAGTCAAGATACAACTCTAGTAAGGAAATTGGAGTGACAGTAAATCACAAGTTGCTTGCTTTCTGAGCAACCCAGCAGGAGGTCAGTTAATATGAAATACGCAATGCAAATACAGGAGCTTGCATGCAAACACAAATGCATACATACCCTAGGGGAATTTATAGACCAAGAAAGCCTGGTGGTACAGCAGGAAACCAAAAAGATAGTGTTACATCTGCATAACAATATGTGAGATTACTACCCGATGATATCTACTAACAAAATCCTCTAGACCATGGAAGCCTTTCAGGAAGCCAGTTATAAATAATTGTTAAAATAGAAGTAAACGTTCAGGTGCAGGTCAGATTAGATTCCCCCTTTTAGACTGTGAGCCCACTGTTGGGTAGGGACTGTGTCTATATGTTGCCAACTTGTACTTCCCAAGTGCTTAGTACAGTGCTCTGCACACAGTAAGCACTCAATA
This sequence comes from Tachyglossus aculeatus, assembly GCF_015852505.1. Taxonomy (NCBI): domain Eukaryota; kingdom Metazoa; phylum Chordata; class Mammalia; order Monotremata; family Tachyglossidae; genus Tachyglossus; species Tachyglossus aculeatus. The sequence goes on along the minus strand of NC_052079.1, from coordinate 26,439,988 downwards.
AATACGATTGATTGATTGATTGATTGATTGATTAGACCCAAACAGAATGTCAGGCCCAGCGGTTAGTTGAAAGGGGTCCACTATATAATAATAATAATAATAATAATAATAATAATAATGATAATAACTCTGGCATTTTTTAATAGCATTTATTAAGACCTTAGTATGTGCAAAGCACTATTCTAAGCACGGGGGAGGTTACAAGGTGATCAGGTTGTCCCACGGGGGGCTCATAGTCTTACTCCCCATTTTACAGATGGGGTAACTGAGAAGTTCAGTGACTTGCCCAAAGTCACACAGCTGAAAAGTGGTGGAGTCGGGATTTGAACCCATGACCTCTGACTCCAAAGCCCTGCTCTTTCCACTGAGCCATGCTGCTTCTCAATTGTTTGTTAAGTATTTGTATTTGTATTTATTAAGTGCTTACTGTGTGCCAGGCAATGTAATAAACTTGTACTTCCCAAGCGCTTAGTACAGTGCTCTGCACACAGTAAGTGCTCAATAAATACGATTGAATGAATGAATAAGCCCTGGGGCGGATACAAGCAAATTGGGTTAGACAGAGTCCCTGTCCCACAAGGGGCTTACCAGTCTCAATCCTCATTTTACAGATGATATCATGAGGCACAGAGAAGTGAAGTGACTTGAACAAGGTCACATAGCAGATAAGTGGCGGAGCTGGGATTAGGGATTAACCTTCCTTCTGACCTCCCAACCTCCTGCTTCTCCCCACTTCAGTCCATACTTCATTCTGCTGCCTGGATTATCTTTCTACAGAAACTTTCAGGGTCTGTCACCACCCCCACCCCACTACTCAAAGATCTCCAGTGGTTGCCTATCAACCTCCATATCAAGCAAAAACTCCTCACTATTGGCTTTAAAGCTCTCCATCACCTTGCTCCCTCCTACCTCACCTCCCTTCTCTGCTTCCATATCCCAGCCCACACACTCCGCTCCTCTGGTGCGAACCTCACTCACTATGCCTCGATGTCGCCTGTCTCACCACTGACCCCTGGCCCACATCCTACCTCTGTCCTGGAATGCCCTCCCTCCTCAAATCTGCCAGACAATCATGATCCGTGCCTTCAAAGCCCTACTGAAGGCACACCTCCTCCAAGAGGCCTTCCCAGACTAAGCCCCACTAGTACAGTGCTCTGCACATAGTAAGCGCTCAATAAATACGATTGATTGATTTTCCTCAACTCCCTCTCCCTTCCCCATCACCACGACTCGCTCCCTTTGTTCTTCTCCCCCAACAGCACTTATGTATATATGTATATATCTATAATTCTATTTATTTATATTGATGCCTTTTTACTTGTATTGATGTCTGTCTCCCCCCATCTAGACTGTGAGCTGGTTGTGGGCAGGAATTGTGTCTCTTTATTGCTGTATTGTTCTTTCTAAGCACTTAGTACAGTGCTCTGCACACAGTAAGCTCTCAATAAATATGATTGAATGAATGAATGAAAGAACCCAGGACTTTCCCAGGCCCAGGCCCATGTCCTATCCACCTTGGAAAAAAGTGTGAAATGAATTTCAGGATCCAGAATCAATTAGAAAATGACTTACATCATTACAAAATCCTACTGTAACTGTTATAAACAACTAGCTGTTCATATCTATAGGTATGTACATATAAACACCCTATCTATATGCAAGTACATACACATATAACTATCATATACATGTACTATTTGTTTTGTCATATATATATATGGATATATGGATATACCTATATATATATATATATATATATATATATATATATATAGGTAAGTACATACTTATATATATAATGCATAGTCTTTCATATTTGAAGTACACATTACTGAATGCTGATGAATGCTGGTGTGTGTTTGTGTGTGTTACTGCAAAGGCCAATGCAGGACGCTTAGTCCCTGGACAGGTTTCAGACATTTTGCTACTCCTTCCTGAAGTGGAGGATGTCATACAGCTAGTGGCCCAACTCCCAAACCTACAGTGTTTCTCCAGGAGAACCCTGACTTCAATCAATGAATCAATCCTATTCCTTCAGAGCTTATATTCATTCATTCAACTGTATTTATTGAGCTCTTATTGTGTGCCGAGCACTGTACTAATTGCTTTGGAAGTACAAGTCGGCAACATATAGAGACTGTCCCTACCCAACAACAGGCTCACAGTCTAGAAGGGGGAGACAGACAACAAAACAAAACATATAGACAGATGTCAAAATCATCAGAACAAATAGAATTAAAGCTATATGCACATCATTAACAAAATTAATAGAATAGTAAATATGTACAATTATACTGAGCAGAGCACTGTTCTAAAAACTTGGGAGAGGACAATACAGAAATATTGATGTACTCTCTGCAGTTATGGAGATTATCATCTGTCAGTGGAGACAGACACTAAAATAAATCAGGGGTAGTGGGAAAAAACAGATTTTTCATGAAATATCTATAAGTGTGGTGCGTGGTGGCCTCCGCACTTCTGCCTTGCTCTAGAGCCACTAAGTACCCTTCCTAGAAGCCTTCTGACACTGGAGTTGTGTCCAACTTCCAAATTTGTGACCTCTGCTTCCATTGTCCTGACAGCACACCCCGAGAGGATTGTTTTACTCGTTCACCCCCTCAAGTTGGTCTTAGACAACCCAAGGATGCCAGACACAGTCTCCTCTGTCTCTAGCCCAGCCCCACAGCACTTATGTACATATCTATAATTGAATCATTTGTCTTGATGTCTGTCTCCCCCTTCTAGACTGTAAGCATTGTTTTGGAGTGTCTGCTCAAAAATATCTTTTTCTTTTCAATTGCAGTGCATCTATCTGCCTCCGTTGTCTTTCAGTTTTCCCCTGGGTTGCCATACCATCTGTTTCATCTATCCCCTAATTTTCCATCCCCTGCTCCTACCGTTATCCATTTTCTTGACCTCTCCCCCCAGCAAAGCTGTTTTGAGGTGAGCATATTTTCTGATTTGTTTATGGTATTTGTTAAATGCTTACTACGTGTCGGACACCGTTCTAAGTGCTTGTTGTTGTCCAATGCTGTCGAGTTGTGTCCGACCCAAAGCTACGCCATAGGCACATCTCTTCCAGAATGCCCCACTTCCAACTGCAATCATTCTGGTAGTGTATCCCATAGAGTTTTCTTGGTAAAAATACCAAAGTGGTTTACCATTGCCTCCTCCCATGCAGTAAGCAAGTCTCTGCCCTCGATTCTCTCCCATACCACTGCTGCCCAGCACAGGTGAGTTTTGACTTGTAGCAGACTGCCTTCCACTCACTAGCCACTGCCCAAGCTAGGAATGGAATGAGTATGCCTCTGCTTGACTCTCCCTCCTGTAGTCGTGACTGGTAGAGTACAGAAAACTTGCCAGGCATGACCCTGAGAGGGGTTTTAAGCTCTAGGGTAGGTCAAAGTTAGTTAGGTCAGACTAACTAGAAGGTATCTAGTGGATAGAGCCCTGCACAGGGCTCACAGTCTAAGTAGGAGGGAGAGCAGGTATTGAATCCCCATTTTACATATGAGGGAACTGAGGGCCAAAGAAGTTAAGTGACTTGACTGAGGTCATACAGCAAGCAATTGGAAGAGCCTGGATTAGAACCCAGGTCCTATTGACCCCCAGGCCCGTGCTTTTTCCACTGGGCCATGCTGCTTCTCTTAAGCATTTACTATGTCCCAGGCCCTGTGGTGGGGTAGATATGAGATACAAAATAATCATATAGGACCCAATCCCTGTCCCATGGAGCTCACAGCCTAAGGGAGAAGGAAAATAGGCATTTAATCCTCATTTTACAAATGAGAAAACTGAGGGACAGAGAAGTTGAGTTAAATTAAAGGTAACGGAATGTTATGATAGCAATTTAGTTTCACGATGTCAATGGAGATCTCAGGTTACATGTACGGTATCCCTGGAGCAAGCTGACCCAGCACTTGAGTTTTCTTTGGATTTATTGTCACCCACTAGCACAATACCCGAATATGCCCTTGTGGCTCCTGATAGTTAATAATAATAATGATGGCATTTGTTAAGTGCTTACTATGTGCAAAGCACTGTTCTAAGAGCTGGGGGGGATACAAGATGATCAGGTTGTCCCACATGGGGCTCACAGTTTTAATCCTCATTTTACAAATGAAGTAACTGAGGTTTAGAGAAGTTAAGTGATTTGCCCAAAGTCACACAGCTGACAGTTGGTGGAGTCGGGATTTGAACCCATGACCTCTGACTCCAAAGCCCACACTCTTTCCACTGAGCCATGCTTTTTCTCTAGTTCTCAAACAGATGGTGCTCAAATGATGCTAATTTATAGTACTCCTACCTCAGATAAAGTCAGTTTGGCCATAATGTGTGTTTCACTAGGAGCTTTGAATACCCTGGCACAATTAGGATACCTTCTTTCAACAATGCCCATCTGTCTGGGTAGACAATGATGTGGGTTTGGAAAAAAAGGATATGAGCAGCATGGCTGAGAAGCAGCGTGGCTCAGTGGAAAGAGCACAGGCTTTGGAGTCAGAGGTCATGGGTTCAAATCCCTACTCCACCAACTGTCAGCTGTGTGACTTTGGGCAAGTCACTTAACTTCTCTGTACCTCAGTTACCTCATCTGTAAAATGGGGATTAAAACTGTGAGCCCCCCGTGGGACAACCTGATCACCTTGTAACCTCCCCAGCGCTTAGAACATTGCTTTGCACATAGTAAGCGCCTAACAAATACCATCATCATTATTATTATTATTATTATCAGATGTGGGGTGGAGTATAAGCACATGAACTTTCTTAACACTGAGCTGATCAAGAATCGCAAACCCCCTGAAAATAATAATAATACTCCTTATAATTAAAAATATTACCCTGGAATTTGTAAGGCACTTACTATTGAGCTAAACTCACACATAAAGAATAATTTTGGACACAGTCCCTATTCCATGTATGGCTCCCAGTCTAAGGGAGAAGTGGGAGATTAAGACTGTGAGCTCCATGTGGGACAGGGACTGGGTCTAACCTGATTCGCTTGAATTCACCTCAGCACTTAGTATAGTGCTTTGCACACAGCTCGAGCTTAACAAATGCCATTATCATCAATTTCAACTTCCGGGCCTATGTTATCACTCAATCTTATTTATTGAGTGAAGCAGCATGGTGTAGTGGACTGGCCTGGGAGTCAGAAGGTCATGGGTTCCAAACCCAGCTCCGCCACTTGTCTGCTGTGTGACCTTGAGCAAGTCACTTCACTTCTCTGGGCCTCAGTTGTCTCATCTGTAAAATGGGGTTTAAGACTGTGAGCCCCACGTGGGACAACCTGATTACCTTGTATCTTCCCCAGTGCTTAGAACAATGCTTGCCACGTAGTATGAGCTTAACAAATACCATTATTATTATTATTATTACTGTATACAGAGCATAGCACTAAGTGTTATGCTATTTCCACTAGGCCCATATCTCCCAAAACACCTGTGAAGATACTTGCTACCCTTCCTTCTGTTTCCCTTTAACTCACTTGGTCATAGAAGAACACTAAAGCAGCTTAGCAGTATTGCATTGTAAATAGCCTTCCTTCTAAATCTATTTACTAATGAAGAAAGAGCATCTTGAAATTTTGATAGCCAGTACTTATATCTTTTAGGTTCAGACACTAATAGATAAGTAGAAGCACTTTGGAGCTGAAATTGTGTGGAACACATTTTGCAACAGAGCTCACTCATTAAACTTTGGATTTATCCATGTACCAAATGTAAATGGTATTTAATTGTATGGTACTGCTGAAGTTCAACTAAAACTCCCTGACACTGTTTTCTCCGTGCTTCAGATGAATTCTGAATTAACCTTACTTGAATGTTAGCTACAGAGAACTGTCCAAGCTTTTATAATAGGCTCCTGTTGTTTTACCCTCGGTAAGGAAACTCTCCAATTAGGTCTTTCCTCCATTTGTTGTTGAAAATATCGTTCATGAACAATACAAATCATTGCATTGGAAAGAAGGGGGAAGGTCAGCAGAGGATTTGGGTATTGTATTAAGGAAAAACAGGTAGTGAAGAATAATATTTTAAAATATCTGCAGGTTTTGTTCATTGCTGGCCTAAGACGCAGGCCTGAAAGAGGAAAAAGAGTGTGGGAAAATAAGTCATTTCCTAACTGACGATTCTAATTCTAAAGACCTCCTGATCCAAGTTCTCTCCAGACAAAGTCATTAGTTAAAAGTTAGGTTTTGGGCTAGCCTACATTTCCTCATATAGGCTACTGAGATGTCTTTATCACCCAAACAGTAATTTACTAAATGCCATTCATTTAGAGCAATTAGTATAGTTTCCAAATTTACCAACTTCAGTTCAGAAATAAGTGGAAGATTTAGTTCCTTTTGCCTTAGTATTAGGAAATCATTTTAGCCAATAATAGTTGATGGCAATTGCTAAATAAATATTAATCACAATTTCCCAAAAGGCACCACTGTTTTTCTCTGTCAGAACTAATAGGATTAACCTTTGGGAATAGAAAGTCTCTCTCCAGAGACCCATTAACTCATCCCACTTGAGGAGTCTGGACATGAGATTAGGTTATGGGACCAGACTTTGCTGATGTAAAGAGAAGGATGGAGTCTCTTGGTAAAAATGAAGGAGTAGTCTTCTGGAGTGTGGTGAGATGTGAGTAGAGTTGGAGAAATGAGGCAGCTGTCCAATTACTGAGTGTATACTACTGAGAAGCAGCTTGGCTTAGTGGAAAGAGACTGGGCTTGGGAGTCAGAGGTCATGGGTTCTAATTCCGGCTCCACCACTTATCAGCTGTGTGACTTTTGGGCAAGTCACTTAACTTCTCTGTGCCTCAGTTACCTCATCTGTAAAATGGGGATTAAGACTGTGAGCCCCACGTGGGACAACCTGATTACCTTTTATCTACCCCAGCACTTAGAACAGGGTTTGGCATATAGTAAGCACCTAACAAATATCATCATCTTCATCATCATAAAGTTAGCTCTGATTTTTGGGGTGCACATAAATGTCCATTGGTCTAGTCTCTATGCATTTGTCATCCAAACAATAGGAAGCCACTGGCAATCCTGACACCAAGAGCACCTGTCTCAGGCCATGGGTTCCTGAGTACTAGTGGCCCATCTTGAAAGTGGTGGCTTTCAGAATGTTGTTATACCTTGTCCTCTGATCTTTCCTAGTCATTGTAGACAACACCACTACCCTCTCTATCTCACAAGCCTGTAACCTTAGCATTGTCCTCGACTCATCTCTCTCATATGAACTACATAATCAGTCACAAATCCTGTCAGTTCTACATTCACGACATCACTAAAATCCGACCTTTCTGCCCCTTCAAAGTGCTACTATATATTGATCCAAGCGCTTCTTCTATCCCACCTTGACTATTGAATCTGCCTCCTCGCTGACCTCCCTGCCTCCGCGCTGACCTCCCTGCCTCATGTCTTTACCCACTCCAGGCCATACTTCACTCTGCTGCCCAGAACATTTTTTCTAAAAAAATGTTCAGTCCACTTCTCCCACTCTTCAATAATTTAAAGTGGTTGACCAACCATTCATTCATTCAATCATATTTATTGAGCACTTAATGTATGCAAAGCACTGTACTAAGCACTTGGAAGAGAACAGTATCACAACAGACACATTCCTGCCCACCATGAGCTCTCAGTCTAGAGGGGGAGGCAGATATTAATATAAATGAATAAATAAATAGATCAATAAATAACAGATATATACAGATATATACATGTGCACTATGGAGATGGGAGAGGATGAATGAAGGTGCAAGTAAGAGTGGCGCAGAAGGGAATGAGAGAAGAGGAGAGGAGGGCTTAGTCAGGGAAGGCTTCTTGAAGGAGATGTGCCTTCAATAAAGCTTTGAAGTGGGGGAGAGCAATTATGTCGCATATGAAGAGGGAAGGCATCCCAGGCCAGAGGTAGGATATGGGCAAGAGGACGGTGGCGAGATAGATGAGATAAAAGTACAGTGAGAAGGTTAGCAGTAGAGGAACAAAGTGTGCATGCAGGAGAGTAGTGAGGTGAGGTAGGACAGGGCAAGGTGATTAAGTGCTTAAGTGCTTTAAAGACAATGGTGAGGAGTTTTTGTTTGATGCAGAGGTGGATGGGCAACCACTGGACTTTCTTGAGGAGTGGGGAAACATGGTCTGAATCTTTATAAATGAAAATGATTCGGACAGCAGAACAGACTATGGACTGGAGTAGGGAGAGACAGAAGGCAGGGAGGTCTGCAAGGAGGCTAATACAATAATCAAGGAGGGATAGGATAAGTGAATGACCCACCTCCGCATCAGAGAGAAACTTCTTACCACCTGGTTCAATTACTCAATCACCTTGCTGTGCCAAGGTGACCCTAGGCACCGGCCATCTTGAGGTCAAATGCCACCTCTGACGCAATTCCTCTGGCCAGAAGGGAGCAGGGCGGAAGGATAGGTGTCCTTCACCTCCGTGCTGACCAAATAAGGTATGGAGGCAGGAAGGGGTGGAGATGGAGCAAGCAGAGGACGGAAACAGGAAGGGCCCACGCCACAGGTGATATAAATACCTGTGGCCTCTGACCTTCTGGGCAGAACAGCGAGACGGGCACCAGCAGCAGTAGCAGCCGCGGCAGCCCACATGTCTCTCTTCCTCTGCCCAGAACGCCAGATGGCCGCTCTGCAACCAGACCAACTCACTGAGGGAAGGACCGCGGGACGGGTGAGTGTCCCACTGAATACCCGTGGGCGGGTGCTAGCTGCCCTGCTGCGGACGGGAAACAGAAGTGGGTTCCTCCCATACAGGGAGCGCACGTGGCAAGAGCCAGCCGCCTCACTGCGTGCACGGGCAACACGTACAAGTGAATTCTCCCGGGGTGGGTGACCACGTGGCGGAGGCCGGCCGGCTAGCCCGCCACGTGCGTGGGAAATCAAGTGGATTCCTCCCGTGTAGGGAAGCTCTAATATTGCCAATTGATTATATTCCTCCTGAAAGGGAAGCTCAATTACAAGTGAATTCTCCCGGCGTGGGTGACCATGTGGCGGAGGCCGGCCGGCCGGCCGCCACGTGCGTGGGAAATCAGGTGAATTCCTCCCGTGTAGGGAAGCTCTAATATCGCTAATTGATTATATTCCTCCCGGAAAGGGAAGCTCAATCCATTGCGCACTTCGCGGAATAAATTTTACATAAAACTTAGGCTTTCCGTCCCCGGCCCTCTCTCTCTCTCTCGCCTCACCGATCACTGAACGAACCCGTCCCCGGACGACGGGTGACACTTGCCTCCTCCTATGTCACTGATCTCCTACTAGAGCTCCAGTCCACACACTATGATCCTCTCACCTCAGTTTGCTCAATCTCATCTATCTCTCCACCTACCACTTTCCCTCTTTCCTGGAACTTCCTCCCTCTCCATATAAGCCAGATCACCAATCTCCCCATCTTCAAAGCCGTATTAAGGTCACCTCTCCTCTAAGAGGTCTTCCCGATTAATCCCTCTTTTCCCCAGCTCCTTCTCACTTCTGTGCACTTGGATCTATGATCTTTGGGCATTTGGTATTCTTCCCACTACTCAGCCTCATAGCACTTTTGTGCATATCTGTAATTTCTACATTTAAATCAATGTTTGTCTCCCCCTCTAGACTGAAAGCTCGTTGTGGGCAGGGAATGAATCCACCAATGACTGCTGTACTATACTCAGTACAGTGCTCTGGACACAGGGAACTCTCAATAAATATCATTGATTGATTGATTGGGTGAGTTCTCCAGAAAAGTGTATCTGGGCATCCTTTTATTGGTCAACTGTTGGAGAGCTCTGAGTCTGTGATTCCACCATTTTGCATTTTGTAGGAGCATGAGACCTTGCCATTTTATGCCAGCAATGTGCTCCAACTTGAAGCCTAAATGAAGTGTGCATGCTGGGTGGAAGTATCAGTTCAGCAAGGCAAGGTTCCTACTGAGGTGAGAACTGACTGAGTGCCTTAAAGTTGATGAAAAGGAGTTCCTGTTTGATGCAGAGGTGGATGGATAGGGGAGATGTGGACTGAATGGGTTTTTTTAGGAAAATGATCCGAATGAAATGTGGATTGGAGAGGGGAGAGAAAAGAGGCATGGAGGTCAGTGAAGAGGCTGATACAATTGTCGCAATGGGATATATAAGATCTTGGGTTCTAGGGGCTGATTCTAGAGCTATTGTGAAGGTACAAGTGAGAGGATTTGGTGACAGACTGAATGTGTGGGTTGAATGAGAGAAATAAGTTGAGGATAATGCCAAGGTAACAAGCTTTTGAAACAAGCAGGATGGTGGTATTTTGTACGGCTATGGAAAAATCCGGGAGAGGACAGAGTTTGAGTGGGAAGATGAGGATTTCTGCTTAGAAGGTGTTATGTTTGAAGTGTCCACAGGACATCCAAGTAGAGATTTCCTGAAAGTGGAAGAAAATGAAAGAAAGCAAGGAAGGAGAGAGAGGTCAGGGCTGGAGAGGTAGATTTGGGAATCATCTGCATAGAGATGGTAGTCAAAGCTGTGGGAGTGAATGAGTTCTCCAAGGGAGTGGGTGTAGATGGAGACTAGAAAGGGATCCAGAATTGGGCCTTGAGGATCTTCCATAGCTAGGGGTAGGGTGGCAGTGGAGGATCCAGTGAAAGATACTAAAAAGTGACCAACAGGGACATTCCTATGTGTACTAAACCACTTGTGGCGGTGTTTTAGCTGTTGGTATCCCATGCTGCACCCTCCCTCCCACCCACTACACACCACCATCTTTCTGGTTCCTTGATCCCAACCTGCTTTGCTCCATCCTGGAGGAAAGGAAAGAAGCAGATGGCCGCCTCCACAAAACATAAAATGTTGGGAAGGCCTTCACCATGACCATGTTTACTGCAGCTGGAGTCTACAATTGCTGGAGTCTGAGCTGTGAGGAGCACCCAAAATCTGTTCTTCTAACAAGGGTGCCCTACTGCTTTTTCAATATATTTGTATATCTTCACCTGTTGGCAGCTTTGGAGACTTACTCTGTGTAGAACACTGTACTAAACACTTGGGAGAGTACAATATAACAGAATTAGCAGACACATTTTCTGCTCATAACAAATCAACAGTCTATTACTGTTATTACTATTATCTGTAAAGTGGTGCCCTTACTTGGCCACAATACCGTGTTTAAGTTAGATAATTAGGTTAGGTTGTGGGTTCGAATTCCAGCTCCGCCACTTATCAGCTGCGTGACTTTGGGAAAGTCACTTAATTTCTCTGTGCTTCAGTTACCTCATCTATAAAATGGGGATTAAGACCATGAGTCCCACATGGGACAACCTGATTGCCTTGTATCTACCCCAGCGCTTAGAACAGTGCTTAACAATTTTGACACCTGTCTACATGTTTTGTTTTGTTGTCTGTCTCCCCCTTCTAGACTGTGAGCCTGTTGTTGGGTAGGGACCATCTCTATATGTTGCCAACTTGTACTTCCCAAGTGCTCAGTACAGTGCTCTGCACACAGTAAGTGCTTAGGCAGAAACTCCTCACCCTCGGCTTCCAGGCTGTCCATCACCTCGCCCCCTCCTACCTCACCTCCCTTCTCTCCTTCTACAGCCCAGCCCGCACCCTCCGCTCCTCTGCTGCTAATCTCCTCACAGTCCCTCATTCTCGCCTGTCCCGCTGTCGACCCCCTGCCCACGTCTTCCCCCTGGCCTGGAATGCCCTCCCTCTGCCCATCCACCAAGCTAGCTCTCTTCCTCCCTTCAAGGCCCTACTGAGAGCTCACCTCCTCCAGGAGGCCTTCCCAGACTGAGCCCCCTCCTTCCTCTCCCCCTCGTCCCCGTCTCCATCCCCCGTCTTACCTCCTTCCCTTCCCCACAGCACCTGTATATATGTATATATGTTTGTACATATTTATTACTCTATTTATTTTACTTGTACATATTTATTCTATTAATTTTATTTTGTTAATATGTTTTGTTTTGTTCTCTGTCTCCCCCTTCTAGACTGTGAGCCCACTGTTGGGTAGGGACTGTCTCTATATGTTGCCAACTTGTACTTCCCAAGTGCTTAGTACAGTGCTCTGCACACAGTAAGTGCTCAATAAATATGATTGATTGATTGATTGATTGCTCAATAAAAACAATTGAATGAATGAATGAATGCTTGGTACATAGTAAGCGCTTAACAAATACCACTATGATTATATAATGTTATGGATATACTCCAGAATGGGACCACTATGTGTCAAGCACTATGTGCCAAGCACCGTTCTAAGCGCTTAACAAATACCATTCTTCTTCTTCTTCTTCTTCTTCTCCTTCTTCTTCTTCTTCTTATTATTATTATTATATTATATAATGTTATGTATATACTCCAGAATGGGACCATCATGCAACACATTGTGACATTAGAAAATCTGCAGTGACAAAAAGGGGGAAAAAAAGAACTTTAACATATTGGGTAGCTTATTCAGTTTTGATTTCATTTCTTTACTTCCACTTAACATTCATTCAGTTGTATTTATTGAGCGCTTACTGTGTGTAGAGCACTGTACTAAGTGCTTGGGAAGTATAGGTTGGCAACATATAGAGATGGTCCCGAATGTAATTCAATGCATCAGCCCTTCAGGATAGTCAGGCGTAACAGCACGGATTTCAGAAAATTGAAAAGGGAGAATTTATTCCAAACCCCTTCAGAACTCCAAGCCACAAGTTCACAGGTGGCCTGTTTTCAGAACCGGCTCTAATGATATCCCTCCCCAGAGTCTCTGACCATGTTAGCTGCCAGATCTATGCAGTTTCTATCAGTGATTCATTAGCTCTACCCCACTGTATTCAGAAAAAAAGGCAGCAGACTTCATTGAACAGCCATATTCTTGTCAGTCAAATTCTGTAGTCAAAATTTCTGAATTAATACCTGCAATTTCTATACTGTATTGAAATCAACATACCTCCCCCTTGTATATAGACTAGGCTTTACATGTATGCTAAGTCATTTCCTCAAGGCTCACATGGCATGAACTGTGTATGGTGTGGGGAGGGAGGTGTATGCAAGCAGGTTGGGTGTAAAGGTAAGGTAAGAAAGGGAGGGAGAAGAAAAGGGGGAGTTATGTATTGTGAATTAATGTTCAAAAGACCTCTGCTGAGTCCCCTGCATTATTTATCTAAACTCTCCACACAGTGCCATTTTGATATGTAGCTGAAAATAAGGCCCTGCTGAGCAATGGGAAAATAAATTCAGGTATGTGTTAACCTTCTCTGAGCTGGTGTCATCTTCCACAACGTCTGTTGAGTGTATGTTCAGTTAGATACTTTTGGAAATTGAGAATCACATCTCTATTTTACATGGATTATGATCGAGCAGTTTTCAATTTGTTTTTTTTGATGTTCCTCCAAGATAAGTGGATTAAGTTCACTCAAACTCACCGCAGATATTAGGGATTACAAAGACAGTTACATGCACAAGTAATATACTCAACCCCTTTGAGGCCAAAGCCTTTATATACAGGGAAGCGCCCAAAATATTCTTCACTAAAATGACTGCTAACAGTAGTGATAATTGTGATATTTGTTAAGTGCTTACTATGCATCAACTACTATAACAATAACAACAACAACTGTGGCATTTGTTAAGCGCTTATTATGGGCCAGACACTGTACTAAGTGCTGGGGTGGTTACAAGCAAACTGAGTACAGTCCCTGTCCCACATGGGGTTCACAGTCTCAATCACCGTTTTACAGATGGGATTACTGAGGCACAGAGAAGTAAAGTGACTTGTCCAAGGTCACACAGCAGACAAGTGGCAGAGCTGGGATTAGACCCATGACCTTCTGAGTCCCAGGCCTGTGCTCTAATAATAATGATGGCATTTATTAAGTGCTTATTATGTACAAAGCATTCATTCATTCAATCATATTTATTGAGCGCTTACTGTATGCAGAGCACTGTACTAAGTGCTTGGGAAGTACAAGTTTGGGAAGTACAAGTACAAGTGCAAGTTGTTTATTTATTTGTTTTATTTTATTTATTTTATGTTGCCAACTTGTACTTCCCAAGTGCTTAGTACAGGGCTCTGCACACAGTAAGTGCTCAATAAATATGATTGATTGATTTTGTTAATATGTTTTGTTTTGTTGTCTGTCTCCCCTTCTAGCCTGTGAGCCCGCTGTTGGGTAGGGACCGTCTCTAGATGTTGCCAACTTGTCCTTCCCAAGTGCTTAGTACAGTGCTCTGCACACAGTAAGTGCTCAATAAATACGATTGAATGAATGAATGGAAGTTGGCAACACATAGAGACGGTCCCTACCCAACAGTGGGCTCACAGTCTAGAAGCGGGCTCACAGTCTAGAAGCACTGTTCTAAGCGCTGGGGAGGTTACAAGGCCATCAGGTTGTCCCACAGGGGGCTCACAGTCTTAATCCCCATTTTACAGATGAGGGAACTGAGACCCAGAGAAGTTAACTGACTTGCCCAAAGTCACACAGCTGAGAATTGCAGAGTCGGGATTTGAACCCATGACCTCTGACTCCAAAGCCCATGCTCTTTCCACTGAGCCACGCTGTTTCTAAGCACGAAGGTACTTATAAGATAATCAGATCCCACATGGGTCTCACTGTCTAAGTAGGAGGAAGAACAGGTATTGAATTCCCATTTTACAGATGAGGGAAGTGAAGCACTGAGAGGTTAAGTGACTGGCACAAGGTCACACAGGAGACAAGTGGCAGAGCCAGGATTAGGACCCAGGTCCTCTGACCCCCAGGCCTGTGCTCTTTACATTAGGCCATACTACTAATCAGGTGGAATGCTGTTAATCAGCAAACAGTAACTAGAAGAAAGAAGGAAGACAATAGCAATAAAACGTGATTCTCTTTGAGAAGCTGCAAACATTGATGAGCAGCTTGGCTCTGTGGAAAGAGCGCGGGCTTTGGAATCAGAGGTCATGGGTTCAAATCCCGACCCCGCCAACTGTCAGCTGTGTGACTTTGGGCAAGTCACTTAACTTCTCTGTGCCTCAGTTACCTCATCTGGAAAATGGGGATTAAGACTGTGAGCCCCCCGTGGGACAACCTGACCACCTTGTAATCTCCCCAGTGCTTAGAACAGTGCTTTGCACATAGTAAGTGCTTAATTAATGCCATTATTATTATTATTATTATTCACCCTATTTATATGGGGATTCGCTCTTTGAAGGCAGACTAAATATGGCAATACTGAGAGTGTGAGCAAATGAACATCATTGTGAATCAGAGCAATGTTATAATCCCATTGTTGGGTAGGGGTTGTCTCTGTCTGTTGCCAAATTGTACTTTCCAAGTGCTTAGTAAAGTGCTCTGCACACAGTAAGTGCTCAATAAATACATTTGATGCTATTTTGACCATATTGATTTTTCTGGGGACCAAGAGATTTCTTCTCATCTAAGCAACAAACACTGGCATATCATTGTGATTTTGAATTTTAAGTATGACTATGGGCCAGGAGTTACCCCCAGCAGAAGTACTGGGTGTATTTAGCTTGGTCAAAAGATGCACAAGGGATAAGGATTGTCCACATTCCATGGGCTAAGGCCATATAGGTTTCAATATTCATTGTTCCAACTTCAACAACAAGAAGCAGAGAGGACAGAGAATAACTGCAAAACCCTATGATGATATTGTTTGCTTTACCTTTCAATTTGGTGAAGGTATCAGGCCTACTCAGATCCAAGCCCAGACTTTGCTGACCCAAATCCTAGACTTTCTAATCCTCTAGTCCCTCCACCAGGGTCCTACCAACCACTTTCTCTCTTTGACTTCTTCTCACTTAACCTCTCCATGCCTCATTTCCCTCATCTCTAAAATGGGAAGAAGAGAACCTGCTCTCCTCTTAGGTTCCTCTTAGGTTGCGAACCCAGGGTGGAACAGAAACAACATCTGGTCTGATTATCTTGTATCTCTCCCAATGCCTAGCCCCTAGTAAACGCTTTATTAATATCATTATAATCATCGTCGATATTATTTTTCAGTCCTGCTAGTCTATTGGTATTGGTGCTTCTAATTGGGATAGCAGGTGAATCCCTCATCGGGGCTGTCCCATCCTAATCCTTGACGTATAGGAGGGAAGACTTAGCCACTGCAGGCTTGAAGGTGGCACAAATGCATCTCGGCCACCAGGTAGAGGCCTCAGATGGTTTCTCCGTTCTCCACTGGTCATGATGGGGAGGAAGCCTACTTACCATCATTAGAATTGTGGAGGATTTATCCACTTGGACAGTGCAGTCCAGACTGGAAGGTCAGGGGGGGCCTGAGGAGTTGAAGAATGAACTTATATTTTTTACTGTTGCTTCTGAGTCTTTCCTTTTCTTTTTCCTCCATGTGGCTATCGAGTCTGCCCTTAGAATGTGAGTCCCCGTGTGCAAAGCACTATACTAAGCACAATATAATAGAGTTCGTAGACATGATCCCTTCCCACAAGGAGCTTACAGTCTGCAGGGGAAGGCAGTCATTAAAGTAGTTTAGGGATAGAGGAAATAGTAGAGTAAAAGAAAAGTTACACAAGTATTATGGGCCTCGGCTGAATATCAAAGTGCTAATATCTTGAAAACGGTAACAAAAAACACAAACCCTGGCGACTAGCTAATAACTCAGTGTTTTCTGATTCCTAAAAACATTTCTTTCCACAAAATCTGCAATGAGGTAACGATCCCCAAAAGCATAATAATCCATGTCAGGATCTCAGACTGAAACTGAGATCCCCCAATCTAATCAGACACCCGGTGACTTGAATGCCACCAAGACTTAGAAGCTAAATATAAACTCAGCTGATAGCCTCCAACTGAGATAGGGCGATTCACCCTTAAGGTGACCAGACATTCCAGTTTCGGTGGAATGGTCAAGATATTTAGAGTTTTAACTCCACCCGAAAGTATCCCATTAGGATCCAGTTTTCAAGAGGGGATCTGATATCCTTAGCAACCATAGCAGCCCCATGCCAGAGGAGAAGAGAAACTGTCCAATCTCAACCAATCAATCAGTTGTATTTATTAAGTGCAGAGCACTGTACTAAGCGCTTGAGAGTATATTACAACAGAATTAGCAGATACATTCCCTACCCATAACCAGCTTTGCACACCTCTTCCTCCTCTTTTGTCACTGCTTCCCCTGCTGTTCCTGCCACTGCAGTCACAGTTGATATGCCCCATTTTGATTGTGTAAAGGAAATTTGCAGTGTGACTGGAAATATGAATTTCCAGCAGAGCTGGAAACTTCTCAGACCCAGGCCAGGCACACTAAATCCAGAAACACTGTTCATTCCAGCAGCTTTGTATCCAAAGGGCTGAAAGCAGCTACGAAGCAAAGTGTCAGTAGACAGTGGAGGGCTCCATGAGGCCTCTCTTCTCTACTTTCTTTCTTTCTCACTCCCTAACAGACAGTGAGCCCCATATGGGACAGGGACTGTGTCAGGCCTGATTAACTTGATTATCCCACTCCTTAGAGCAGTACTGGGCACGTAGTAAGCGCTTAATCAATACTATAATAATAATCCCTTCTCTCACCACTTTCTTTTCCTTCTCTCTTTATCCCTCTTTCTTCCTCCCTCCCTCTCCTCCCTCTCTCTCTCCTTCACCGCTCTCTCCAACACCACTCTCTCCAACCCCCCTCTAGGCTGTGAACTCATTGAGGGCAGGGATTGTCACTGTTTATTGTTGTATCATACTTTCCCAAGCACTTAGTATAGTGCTCTGCACATAGTAAGTGCTTAAATAAATACAATTGAATGAATAGATCTCTTTACCTCTTCCTCCTTTTATTTTTCCCTTTCTCTTCTTATGTTCCTCTCTCTCCCTCTCTTTTCTTCTCTCCCATCTCTATATCTCCATCCCTCTCAACTCTCCTCAGCTACCTGCGCCCATTTGCATCCTTGCGTTTCCCCTATTAAGCTTCCATCCCCAAGAGGTCCTACACATCCCTCCTCGAGTTAAGGCACCTGATCACCTTGCTCACAGCCTTTGTCCTACCGCACTTTTTAGTTTTCTATCATATTTTAGATTTTGTGTCACAAAGCCCATAAACCTTCTATTACAGGCTGATGAATTTGTCCCTACCATCACAAGATATTGATGTATTTTCTCAGGGCGTGCATCCAAGCACCATCTTTGTTTTTATTGGAAAGCCTCCATTTTCGGTTCCCTTGACCAGTCTTTTCTCTCCTCTGCTTGCCAAAGCAGACACAAAGCTGATCGTGTATGTCTGTAGCTTTCTGGGAGTAGGAACTGTCTTTGTCCTCCTGCCCAGGCTTTTGTTTTTCCCTATGGGAGTTGGTCAAATGACTAGATCCCCTAATACAACTTTCCCCTTACTATTCCTGATACACAGGATAATCAATCTTACATCATTTGGCAGCAAGTAGCTGTAGGGAGGTAAGTTAAGGGCCTATTTATACAGCAGTTTTATTCTCAAATTCCCTTATTGCTGCAGAATATTCACGAGAAAAAAGCTCCTTGTCTTGAAGATTGCAATGACTCACTGCTGAAGTGTTCTTATTTATTCTAGGAGAAGAGAGAAGTGGCTTCCCTCAGCTTGGGATTGTATTGATTTGTCCCCCTTTGTTACAACTGAATCTTTATGATTCACAACAAGAAAAATGAAACCTACTAGAAGAGGTAATTGCGTGAATAATAAAATGTTTTGTGACTTTCCTAGGCATGCCAATCTACTCAAAGTTGCTGTTTTGCTTTAAAAATGTCTGGATTGTCTTCTCTGAAAGCAGCCCCAATTAGTTGGCTATACACAGGAAAAGCAAGGGACAAGTATTATCAAATTCCTAGGTGGAGAACTGGAAATTTGCTATAATCAGTACTATTTTCCAATCACACTTTGACTGCATGGTTACTTAGGCTGAAGGAATTTTCTTGGTTCCCACAAAATGCTGATGTGTTTTCCCAGGGTATATAGGCAAGTGTCATCTTTGTTTTGACCGAAATGTCTTCGTGGAAAGAGCAAGGGCCTGGGATTCGGAGGACCTGGGTTCTAATCCTGACTCTGCCACTTGTCTGCTGTGTGATCTTGGAAAAGTCACTTACCTCCTCAGTGCAAAATGCCTGTTTTCCCACCTATTTAGACTGTGAGCCACACATGGGACAGGTATTCTCTCCAACCTGATCATCTTGTATCTGCCCTAGCACTTAGTACAGTACTTGGCACATAGTAAGAACTTAACAAATACCACAGTTATTATTGTCATTAAATTTTAGATCTTTTGATTGGTCTTCCTTTTTCTCCTTTGCTTGCCAAAGCAGACACGAATGCTAAATACTAGACTGCTGTTCACATGCCAGTCTCTGTCCCCTCCTAGCTGACATTCTAAGGCAGTATGATGCCCAAATCTTACCCACAGTCCATAATTGACCAGCTAAATACTGCCCAAGACACTCCATAAGTGTTCTTTAGCATTTCAATGTTTCCATCATGAGGCCTGTTGGGCAAGTCACAACTTCTCTGTGCCTCAATTTCTTCATCTGTAAAACTGAGATTAAATCCAACTCCCCCTATACTGAGAGCCCCATATAGGACAGGGACTGTATCCAACCTGAATATCTAGTATCTACCCCAGTGCTTAGAACAGTGTTTGGTCCATAGTAAGCATTTAACAAATACCATAATTATTATTATCACTTACTTTTTCATCCTCTAGAGATAATATTGCTCAGGTCATTCTGGGATTCCATGGTTGTAGCTCTTTTCTTATTTTGCGTGACATGCACCTGCTTTCTTTTGAATCTCGAACCTATTTTTGTTAGACTCAACTTGATAACCTCCAGATGGGATTGTTTTTTAGATCAGCTTGAAGGCTAGGAAAACTGTAGATGAAATATAATGCAGCATCCCGAATGTCTTAAGACACGGGGCAGCAACATTTTCTTGTAGAAGTCCAAACAAACTGAAACGTTGTGATCAGTTGGTTTGTAAAAAGTCACACGATAGTCAACCTCCCACATGACACATGACACCACGCTACATTTGATGGCACTGAAGTCTTCTCTCTGGTTTTATCAATTGATCCCCCTTCAACTGGCATTTGATCATTGCTTTGGTGAACAGGATCATTAGCATATCTGTCCCAAGGTGGGTGCTTTCTCACAACTGCTCACCATTGGGTAAAGGCTCCTGGGCCAGCTTCTGACACCCAAGGGACTTGGCAGGGGAAGGAAGGAAAGGAGAGGACAGGTGATGGACAGGTGAGCCTCTCCTCCTACATCCCTCCCCACCCATCCAAGTGTTCTCTCCCCTTCCCCACTTGCCAGAGCCGAGCTGGATTGGCTGGGGCTGCTGATTCCAAGCCCAAGAATCCTCAGTCTGATTCTCTATCAACCAGGCCATGAAGCAGCAAGGCCTATTGGATAGACCAGGCTGGGAAGTCAGAAGGACCTGGGTTCTAATCCCGGCTCCACCACTTGTTTGATGTGTGATCTTGGACAAGTCACTTCTCTATGCCTCAGCTACCTCATCTGTAAAATGGGGATTAAGCCTGTGAGCCCCATGTGGGACAAGGGCTGTGATCAAACTGATTAGCTTGTATCTACCCCAAAGCTTAGAACAGTGCTTGACACATAGTAAGCACTGAACAAATACCATCATCATCATCACCTAGGGAAAGAGTGTCATCCCCCCCCTTGACCCTCACATCAATTTGGATTCTCCCTCATTTTCAGGCAGTTTTTTTGCCCAGCCCTTGTCCCTTCCCCTTCTCCCTCTCATGCCTGCAGACCCTGATTTCCCTCCACCTCTGACTCTGAAAATCTTCTGAGCCAGGTGAAAATAGAGGCAGAAACCCTGTTACCACCCCCGCCCCTGCTTCTACCCTGCCCCTACTGCTGCCTGGCCTTCAGAGCAGATTCTGAGTCTGCTTGAATAAATGTGGGACTGGTTTAGCACTTACTATGTGCCAAGAAATGTGTTAAGTGCTGAGGTAGGTAAAACACAGCTGAATCAGACATGGTCTCTGTCCCACACAAGGCTCAGAGTCTAAATGAGAGGGAGAACAGGCATTTAATCTTCATTTAAGAGATGAGGAAACTAAACACAGAGAATAATAATGATAATGATGATAATTATGGTATTTGTTAGGTGTTTACTATGTGGCAGTCATTGTAATAAGCACTGGGGTGAATACAAGCAAATCAGGTCGGACACAGTCCCTGTCCCATGTGGTGCTCACAGTCTCAATCCCCATTTTACAGATAAGGTAAATGAGGTCCAGAGAAGTGAAGTGACTTGCCCAAGGTCACACAAGTCTACACAAGTAGACAAGTGGCAGAGCAGGGATTAGAACCCATAACCTTCTGAGTCTCTGGCCCATGGTCTATCCACTACAACTTGCTGCTTCTCCTAGCAGAGTCAGGATTAGAACCCAGGTCCTCTGATCAACTTATATACCAGGCCACACTGCTTTATCCCCATCAGAAGAAGCATGGTGAGAATTTGCAAGCAAAGTGATGAGGCCAGTATTTGTCTTCCCCTATAAATGAGGAAGGGGATGGGGAAAATGGAAGCAAGGAAAGAGTAGCGGAGGAAGAGATGGAGAAGAGGAGTGAAAGAAAGATAGAATTGAATTTCCTGCTGGTTGTTTTCTTCTTCCTGCACTTAACTCTGCTGCTTTGAAATTTAGCAAGTGTGGGGGCCCTAGAATAGTTCTTTTAGCTCCCAGCAAATTTGTGGGCCCCTCCCCCTGTCCTGGGGCATTCCTACCTGGGACTTAGTCAATCCATAGCCACTGCTGGGGTCCAGAGGGCCCAGCGCCTAGCACAGGGGATTCTCCTGGGAGAGTGGGACAGTTTGAGCTAACCGTGCGATTCAGCAAGGCATAGAGCCACCACCTTGGTTCCCCCTTGACAAAGTGGCTGACTACTTCCTGCCCAGCTTCCTGCATAGCTTTCTACAGTGGATGCTAAGTTAGTGGCATTGTCCACATGGTTCCAAATCTGTATTTGGGCGCCTAGGCTTAAAAGCACCCTTTACTCTTCTAAACCAACCTACTTACCGTGCTTCAGTCTCATCTTTCTCACCAACAATCCCTTGCTCACATTCTCTCTCCCATATGGAACATTCTCCCACCTAATATCCTACAGACCACCACTCTCTCCATCATCTTCTACTAAAATTATATCCTCTTCAGGAAGCCATCCCTGTCTAATCTCTCAGCTCCCAGTCTCTCTCCCCTCTGCATCATCTATGTACTTCAGTTCATAACCCCTAAGAACTTTAATATTCACCCCACCCTTTACGCCCAGCGTTTATGTGCATATCTTTATAAATCCTGGGCTTCCTCTACCCATAATTCATTCTAATGTCTGCCTCTCCAACTGGAATGCCAGCTCTTCGAGGGTAGGGGTTGTGTCTACCATCTCTATTTTACTCTCCCAAGATTCTAGAACAGTGCTCTGCACTCAGTAAGTGCTCACTAAGGCCAATGGATTGAGTGATTGATTCCAAAAAGTTAGATGTAATTCATGAACCTTAGGCTCCCAATCCCTAAACTTGGATCATACTACACTGGGTATCACTGCCTGAATATTGATTGTGACCAAAATTCTATTAACTCCATGCATGAATGAGGGCCAGTCACTTTTTTGGACCCTCCATACAATGCATAATTCAATTAATCGATCAATCAATCATATTTATTGAGCACTTACTGTGTGCAGAGTACTGTACTAAGCACTTGGGAGATGCTCTAGACTGTAAGCCCACTGTGGGCAGGGATTGTCTCTCTATATTGCACTATTGTACTTTCCAAGAGCTTAGTACAGTGTTCTGCAGACAGTAAGCACTCAATAAATACAATTGAATGACTATAATAGACTCATTCCCTGCCCACAGTGAGCTTACAGTCTAAGTGGGTAAGGTAATCAATCAATAATAATAACAATAATAATGGTATTTGTAAGTGCTTACTATGTGAGAAACACTGTTCTAAGCACTGGGGGGATACAAGGTGATCAAGTTGTCCCACATGGGGCTCACAGTCTTAAGCCCCATTTTACAGATGAGGTAACTGAGGCACAGAGAAGTTAAGTGGCTTGCACAAGGTCACACAGCTGACAAGTGGTGGAGCCAAGATTCGAACCCATGACCTCTGACTCCCAAGCCCGGGCCCTTTCCACTGAGCCACGCTGCTTTCATACTTGTTGAGTGCAGAGCTCTGTACCTGAACACTTGGGAGAACACCATATAACAATATAACAGACACATTCCTTGCCCACAAAGAGCTTACAGTCTAAAGTCAAGCTTACAGTCTCACCATGTATGTTGACATTGGCTCTACCTCCCCAACTTCGCTCTTATCCTTTCCCCACCCTGAAGTCACTTCCTGCCCTGTGGTAAGCTCCTCCCTAAAGTTCCCCAGCACCAGGACTACCTGAAACATTGGCAGCAGAAGCTCCATCTTGAAATTCCTAGCAGTTTGGCAAAGAAGGGAAACTCCGAATGGGCTCCAACCTACATGAGCCAGGCAGACCAAGGGAGGAATGCTCTCCCTCCTCATAACAGACAATGACTCTTCCCAACTTCAAAACGTTATTGGAAGCACATCACCTCCAAGAGGTCTTCCCTGACTAAGCCCTCCTTTACTGTTCTCCCATTCCCTTCTGCATTGCCCTGAATTGCTGCCTTTATTCATCCCCACTGCCTAGCCCCAAAGCATTTATGTACATAATCTCTAATTTCCTTTTTGATATTAATGTCGGTCCCCCTTGTAGACTGTAAGCTCGTTGTGGGCAGGGATGTATCTTAATATTGTACTCTCCCAAATGCTTGGTACACTGCTCTGCACAAACACTCAATAAATACAATTTATTCATTCATTCATTCAATCAATCGTATTTATTGAGTGCTTACTGTGTGCAGAGCACTGTACTAAGCGCTTGGGAAGTACAAGTTGGCAACAAATAGAGATGGTCCCTGCCCAGCAGTGGGCTCACAGTCTAGAAGGGGGAGACAGAGAACAAAACAAAACATATTAACAAAATAAAATAAATTGAATAAATATGTACAAATAAAATAGAGTAATAAATACGTACTAAGATATATACATATATACAGTTGCTGTGGGGAGGGGAAGGAGGTAAGGCGGGGGGATGGGGAGGGGGAGGAGGGGGAGAGGAAGGAGGGGGCTCAGTCTGGGAAGACCTCCTGGAGGAAGTGAGTTCTCAGTAGGGCCTTGAAGGGAGATAGAGAGCTAGCTTGGCAGATGTGCGTAGGGAGGGCATTCCAGGCCAGGGGGATGACGTGGGCCGGGGGTCGGCAGTGGGACAGGTGAGAACGAGGCATGGTGAGGAGATTAGCGGCAGAGGAGCAGAGGGTTCGGGCTGGGCTGTAGAAGAAGAGAAGGGAGGTGAGGTAGGAGGGGGCGAGGTGATGGAGAGCCTTGAAGCCAAGGGTGAGGAGTTTCTGCCTGATGCGTAGGTTGATTGGTAGCCACTGGAGATTTTTGAGGAGGGGAGTAACATGCCCAGAGCATTTCTGGACAAAGACAATCCGGGCAGCGGCATGAAGTATGGATTGAAGTGGGGAGAGACAAGAGGATGGGAGATCGGAGAGGAGGCTGATACAGTAGTCCAGACAGGATAGGATGAGAGCTTGAACGAGCAGGGTAGCAGTTAGGATGGAGAGGAAAGGGCAGATCTTGGCAATGTTGCAGAGGTGAGACTGATGGAGTAACCCTAGCCCGATCAGACTGCTATTCGCTGGTGCCATTGGAGCAAATAAGCTATTTTAACACAACATAACTGGAGTTCCATTTCTAAGGTATTCTGGGTTAAACTAGCTTAGAGCATACATAGATTCCTTCCTGCAACAGCCTGAGAGAGGATGACTCTGATCCTCACAGCTGATTAATTTTTCAGTGCATGACTCCAAAGCCCACACCACTGCCATTAAACTATGCTAATTCATTCATTAGTTTTTTCAGAGCTCTAATTAGTTTGGGGTCTAGTCCCTTAAGCATCACTTCTCCTTAGTCATTCTCAAAGAAATACCTGAAGGTCCAGAAAGCCCCATATTTGACCTCTGAGTCACGAGAAGCAGCATGACCTAATGGATGGAGCATGGGCCTGGGAGCCTAAGGACCTGGGTTCCAAACTCAGCTCCTCCACTTGTCTGCTGTGTGACCTTGGACAAGTCACTTAATTTCTCTGTGCCTCAGTTACCTCATCTGTAAAATGGGGACTGAGACTCTGAGGCTACATGTGGGACAGAGATTGTTTCCAACCTGATTAGCTTCTACCTACCCCTGCACTTAGAACAGTGCTTGACACATAGTAAGTGCTTAACAAATACCATTATTATTAGTAGTAATAATAATTAGGACAGCCTAGTCTCTGTTTCCCACTTGTTACCCTTTCTCACAATTCCAAAGCTGTTGGAATGCATTCTTTCAGTCAAGACCTTGAGAATATGGCTCATTCTCTTTTTAAGTGAGCATGTTGAATCCCTTAAGTGGGCCTGGCTATTTGAAAGCTAAATACTGTGTCTGTATATTATTAAGATCTAAAACCAATAAATTGGCCATACATCAATCAGTTTGAATGTGAGGGTGCAATTGTACTAGACTCTCCCAAGCACCTAGTTCAGTGTTTTGCACACAATAAGTACCTAATAAATAATAATAATAATAAATAAAATGATTTTGAGTTCACGAGTGCAAGGTTGATGTAAAAGTGGTAGTTGGGAGATTGGGACCCAGGGAGAAGAAAAGGTAATCAAGGAAAGCTTCCTGAAGGAGATAGGGGCCGTCTCTATATGTTGCCAACCTGTACTTCCCAAGCGCTTAGTACAGTGCTCTGCACACAGTAAGCGCTCAATAAATACGATTGAATGAATGAATGAATGAACGAATGAATGAGATGGAATTTCAGAAGGATTTGGAGACTGGAGGGAGCTGAGGTCTGGTGGATTTGAAGGTGGAGGGAATTTCAGGCAAGAGGAAACAAAGAGAGCAAAGGATTTTAGGTTACCTAGAGAGAAGAGAACTTACTTTGAAACTTCTGTGGCTGTTATTGTAGCTACATTAAGGATTCTCTTCAGGTTGGGTCATATTTTCTGGGTGATGGGTAAGGCACCTTTCAGATTAAATTTGAAGGCTTTGAAGTAAAGAAATCTAAATTAAAATGGAGATTCAGAGCCAGGAATACACGAGGCCTATTTACAATGATGGCCAAGTTCTCCCTTCCTTCCCGTTCATTTATGCCAGCAGCTAAAACACCTCAAGCTGTAATCTTGTCAAATCTTGTAAAGGAAGCCTAATCACAGCTGGTCAGCAAGGAGATTGGAAATCTTTCTGGAAAATACAACTGTTTCAGCAGCAACTTAGCATTCTTTCCTTCTATCCATCTTAGTTTCTTCTTGAATGAACACTCTGACCTGCCTCTAGGTAAGGCATGGATCAAAGATCGGCCCTTGAACATCAGGGGCCATTAGAAAATTATTTTATTTATTCACTCATTTAGGGGTGTTAGCCTCAGTTTCAAGGTATAATTACCTGAGGTGATTAATAATAATATAATAATAATAATGATGATGATGGTATTTGTTAAGAGCTTACTATGTTCCAGGCAGTGTACTAAGTGCTGGGGTGGATACAAGCAAATCGAGTTGGACACAGTCCCTGTCCCATGTGGGGCTCACAGTCTCAAGCCATATTTTACAGATAACTGAGGCATGGAGAAGTGAAGTGACTTGCCCAAGGTCACACAGCAGACCAGTGGTGGAGACGGGATTAGAACCTATGACCTTCTGATTCCCAGGCCCGGGCTCTATTCACTGCAATTCAAGGAGTGTTAGCAACTTTCCCTTCATATTACCAGACTACACACAGTTCAAAAGGGCCCATCGAAGAATATGAGAATAAAAGAAATTGCCATACCACACTATTGTGAACAGTGGTAAAAGGAAGAGTGAGACTGTTGACCTTTCCATCAAATGCCACATTTACGGATGTACCATCTAACAGCTTGGATAGGGCTTGGGGAGAAAATGAGAGAGTATCAGATAGACAGACAGACAGACGGAGGGACAAAAAGGTGAAGAACTCCTTCCTGGAATTGATTTTAATGTCCCTCACCTCCCTTAGATTGTAAGCTCTTTTCGGGCAGGTATCCGGTCTAACTACTCTATTGTATTCTTCCAATTCATTCATTCATTCAATCATATTTATTGAGCACTTACTGTGTGCAGAGCACTGTTGTAGCCCTTAATATAGTGATCTTCACACAGTGTTCAATAAAGACCATTGCTTGGCTGATCAAAAGAGATAGAGACAGAAATAGAAAGAGACGGAGATAGAAAGGCAGAAGGAGACAGAGAGAGGCACAGAGACCCTGAAGCTGAATAAATTTTACAGGAGCTTGGTGGGATTCTCAGTTCAAATCTCAAACCAGCCCAAAATGGGCATGGAGCATAAAACCAATGCCCTGAGCAGAGGGTGCACTGAGATCTTCAGAAAAAGTTTCACCTAGTGGAAAGAACTCCCTCTCAGGGTCGCACCCGGAGAGTTTCCAGTACTCTCCCAGTCTTGACTATGGGAGGAAGAGTCAAGCAGGGGCCTACCCATTCCTAGCTTGGGCAGTGGTTGTGAGTGGAAGGCAATCTGCTACAAGTCAAAACTCACCTGTGCTGGGCAGCAGCAGCATGGGAGAGAGTCGAAGGCAGAGACTCAAGTTTACTGCACGGAGGAGGCAATGGTAAACCACTTCTGTATTTTTCCCAAGATAACTCTATGGATCCACTACCGTAACAATTGCAGATGGAAGTGGGGCGGTCAGGGAGATATGTGTCCGTGGTGTCACTATGGGTCAGAGACGACTCAATGGCATAAGATGAGTAGAAAGAACAGAGGCCTAGGGGGAGTTAGAAGACCTGGGTTCTAATCCCGACTCCACCAGTTGCCTGCTGAATGACCTTGGGCAAACAATTAAGTTATCTGTGCTTCAGTTTCCTCAACTGCAAAACAGGAATCCAATACTGTTCTCCCTCCTACATAAACCATAAGCCCCATGGGAGATAAGGTCTGTGCCTGACCTGACTAACTTATCTACCCCAGTGCTTAGAATGGTGCTTGACACATTCAATTGTATTTACTGAGTGCTTACTGAGTGCCAAGCACTGTAGTAAGTGCTTAACAGATACTATTACCACTATGTATGATTGTTTTTATTATCATTATTATCATTATTAGCCTATCACTACCATTATTAGAATTTGAACCAGGGTGCCAGCTTTAGTCTCTCTCGCGACCGACTCAGTGGAAATTGAGAGATCCCAGGATTTCTCTATTTTCCTTCCTTGGAAATTTAGATCTTCAAGAAGATCAACTGGACGGTCTGCCCCTGGCTGGCTGGGCTGGACCCTACCTATCCCAAGCAAAGTGTAAAAGGGCCATGTCAGAGAGAGTGGGGGTCCTGTGTCATGAAACTTCTAGCCTCCTTTGCTTCACCTTTATGCCTCAGAACAGTAAAGATGCCTCTAGTCCTGTGGGGAGAGAGGTGGTCGAGTAAATGGAGTAATTTATTTACAGTTTCCTGGGAAACACACCCCAATTCTGCACTTATTTCCTTTATCACTAAAACTCTTGAAAACCGATCTGGGGCTCTAGAAACACAATTTCCAGGAAATTTAATGTCTTTAGATTCTTTTGAAAATCACATCTGCTGACTGGTGGAGCCTAACTGAACACACTCATTTTAGCTCACATATAAAATCAGGAAAATTGCCAGCTACATTTTTATTTTGCTGTGGAGGAAGACCTGTGTTGGATTTTCAGTGATCAGTGCTAGAACTATTCAAAGATTCATTTCACTTACAATTTGAGCCTATCTCAGGCCAAAACTCCAAGGTAGAAACAATCACCAAATCAGGCAGAGAGTTTAGGATTGTGGTAACCCATCACAAAGAGGAGAAGCAATGCGACCTAATGATGATAATAATAATAATACTAACAATAATCATAGTATTTGTTAAGCACTTACAATGTGCCAGGCACTGTAGTAAGCATTGGAGTGGATATAAGGAAATTAGGTTGGACACAGTACCTGTCCCACATGGGGCTCAAAGTCTTAATCCCCATTTTACAGATGAGGTAACAGAGGCAAATCCCCATTTTACAGATGAGGCAACAGAGGCCCAGAGAAGTGAAGAACTTGTCCAAGGCCACTCAGCAAACAAGTGGCAGAGCTGGGTTTAGAACTCATGACCTTCTCACTCCCAGGCCCATGCTCTATCCACTACACCAAGCTGCTTCCTTGGAGTCAGAAGGACCTGGGTTCTAATCCCAGCACCACCACTTGTCTGCTGTGTGGGCTTGGGCAAGTCACTCAACTTCTCTATGCCTCAGTTCCATCATCTGTCCTGTGTGGGAAAGGGACCGTAATATCTTGTACTTACCCCAGCACATAGAATGGTGTTTGGCACATAGTAAGCTCTTAAAAATACTACAATTATTATTATTAAGGTTCTCCTGACAGTAGTGAAGAGTTAACCTAGTAATCTTCAATCTGCCCCATTTACAAACTTAGATATTTAAATTCTGGATATCATGGCTTCTCCTCCCAACTTAATGAATCAATGGTATTTCAATCAATGGTATTTATTGAGCACTTACTGTGTACAGAGCACTGCACTAAACACTTGGGATGGCATAATTCAATAGACTGATGGGAACTCTAAAACTTTTATATCTTGATAAAATCTTACTGATCTTAGCCTACCTTTTGAATTTGGACAGATTTTTATTTCTCGTTGCTCTCTTTTTGCTAGCATGTCCTGTTTATTAGCTTTTCAAATGGGTTGTGTGTATTTTAATGCAAATATTGTCTCCTGGTTCAATGGGCGTGATTGGAGAACACGCTGTGAATGTGAGAACTAAGTTTTGGTCTTTAAATAATATCCATTAAAAGCCTATTTAGGTTGCTGGAAGGGATTTACAATTGATGCATAATTTATGTCTTATTCAGTATTATTGTTAGCTCATACTATTGAGACAGTTGAGCTGACAACTGCTTCAGTGATTAGCGGAGACTGCAGTCAGTTCAAGTAGAAGAGCTTTCTGGAGTAAGAAGTCCTTCAACGTTTAAATTGCAGTATTGATTCCAAAGGATAGTAAACAACACTTGACCAAGAACAAAGTTGGGCTTAATGTCATCAGTGATAAGAATGTCAATTTAGTAAGATAATGCTAATAACAATAATAATAATAATTAAGCACTTACTATGTGCCCAGCACTGTACTGAGCACTGGGGTAGGTACAAAATAATCAAGTCAGACACAGCCTCGGCCCACATGGCCATAAGAGTTTAAGGGGGAGGGAGAATGGGTATTTCATACCCATTTTACAGAGGAGGAAATTGAGGCACAAGGAAATTAAGCAACTTGCCCAAGTTCACACAACAGGCAAGGAACAAAGCTGCTAATTTAGCTAGAGATATTGCTAAATTTATCTTGGCATAAATCTCTTGAAGCACTTGCAGAACTGTGTCAAAAGTCACTCACTAATAGTATCTAGGGCTTTGGTCCATCACATCAAAGGTAGTGAGGACTTAGTGTATGCAAAGACTGAACTAGGCGCTTGTGGTGTTGTCAGGCTAACCAAGATGAAGGAGGGATCCTAGTGGGGCCTAGTAGATAGAGCATGGACCTGGGATAGAGATCTGCTGTGTGACCTCAGGCAAATTATTCAACTTCTCTGTGCCTCAGTGACCTTATTTGTAAAATGGGGATTAAGATTGTGAGTCCCATGTGGGACAGAGACCATCAACCTGATTAGCTTGTATCTACACCACCACTTAATACAGTATCTGGCACCTAGTAAGCGCTTAACAATACAATTAAAAAAAAAATGTGGTCATCTGAATGACTCCTGACCTTGCCTAGGTTCAAAGAGTATCTTATGCTTTTTTGGCGCTTGACATTACAATGAGATTCAGGGAGAACAATGTGGTCAGGAAGGTGATAGAAGGGAATTCTAGCCATGGCCTTACCTTCATGGAGAGTAATGAAATATCCCCGCCAAATTAGTCTTGTTGGTAGCTAATGATGAGGTGAGCAAATCTGAAGTCAGAACTCCCCTCAGGTAAGTTGATATCAGATTACTTGCCATTTTTCCTTGCCTGCCTCTGTTTTAAACTATCCTAGGAGCACAGATTTGAGCTGTGCACAGCCTGGAATTTCAGAGTTGGACTTACTCAATCCAAGTCCTACCCAAGCCCAGCCCAGCCCGATGAGCCTAGTACTTCTGCCATATATGAGGGCTGGTCCACTGATTGAGCTCCAATTGAAGGTTTTCCATGTGCCGTGGCCAACTGGTTGAAGGGGGTTTGGCTCCTTTAAACGGCTGAGAGACAGCCCTTTGGCTCTCTTCAGGATCTCCCTCTGGAGACTTCTTGGCTGAGGCAAACACTTACTAGCTGGAGGGGAGTAAGACCAAATGTACATCTTCTTTGTCTGGTCGTCTCCCTGGAGATCGTTAGAGCTGACTGAGAGCATGTAAGCCCAATCGTTAGCCCCGTTCGGTTCAACGGGAGATGAAGGAAGACAAAGGAAAATGATTGATTTGGGGAGTTCAGGCTATTCTGAATCTGTATGAGCCCATAACAGTTAGGTTGGTTGCCATCACGACCTGGCCTTCTGGGCTTGGCATCTATGGGTTGGCCAGGTCCCGGGCTGGGTCTCTAAGAGGGCGTCAGTTACAATGCTGTAGCTGGGTAAATTCTGCATTACATCTCCCAGGCCTGAATGGCTGCCAAAAAGAACTCTGGACATGTCTCAAGTATCATTCGGGCAGCCCTCCAACACCAGCATCTCGAGGCCCAGCCTGTAAACAGAGTGTTAGACAAAGCTGCTTTCGCATCGGGTAACACGTACCGTGTCAGAAACCAGAGCCACTGTGTGTTCGTGACTGGGTGGGAAACAGAGTCGAGTGAGTTTTAGTTAGCAAGCTAATTCCTTCCTCCATTTTAGAATTTAAAAATGGTCTAAATGATAAGATGATGTAATTGTTTCCGCTGATTTTATCAGAGCACAGAGAAGCAGCAGTATTAAGGGGTCATGCTAAAATGTAAAATCACTCAAGAAGAAAATAGCTGGGATTTAGTTGGGAATAAGACCCAAAATATTTGCCAAGAAAAGTTTTATGCTATCAGCTGTCCCTATGGGTTTTGCACTTGGAAACCCCCAGGTGCTTTTTAAATCTCCTCTTCAGAAATACTGTGTCTTGCAATACATGTGGTTTGGCATATGGGTTGTAATTTTATAAAGTGTGAGTCCGCCATTTCAATAGGGTATCGTTTTTTGTTATTGAGTGTCTCATGGGTGGGACTTCAAAAAAGATGATGGAAGAAATGGATAGCTTGCCATACCTTCAGTTTCGCTGGAGAGATCTGTCGAGAAGAGATCTTCACCCAAGAGATGGTGTGAGTTACATTAAGCAAAGCCATGATTCGTTCTGCCATTCTGGACAGGCATTTGGTGTGAGAATCTGGACTAGAGTTACAGTAGGACCTGAATTCTCCCTCTTGATGCACATGAAAATCTTGGCTTGCATTTAAGTTTCCCTCAGTAGAGGTTGACACATAACCTCATTTTCTTTAGGCCGATTGTCAGTCAATTCATACCACTGTGCTGATTCTGCAGAGTGATTCCTATTAGCCTCCAAGCACCTGAGACACTCCGGATCAATCACCCTTCTAACTACTTTCTACAGTTCACCTAACATGTAAGCTCACTGTGGATGGGGAATGTGTCTGTTCATTGCTGTACTACACTCTTCCAAGCACTTAATACTGTGTTCTGCATGCAGTAAGTGCTCAGTAAATACGATTGAATGAATAAATGTTAGGTTGAAAGAGTTTTCAGAAAGATCAGAAGCATATTCTGACACTAACTCATGGCTCCCCTGACCCATAATCAAACATGGCAGCATAGTATGCAATAGCTTGAGCAGGACTTGAGCTACCTTACAATCCAACTTCATTCCAACTACAATGGGAAAAAGGTAGGCTCCTTCAACTTTTGATTCAACTGGACATTCCATCATGGAGTATACTGATGAGCTAAACAGGACGGCCAAATTTAATAACAATAATTACTATTATGCCGGGATAGATACAAGAAAATTTGTCAAACACAATCTTTGTGCCCCCTGGGGCTCCCAGTTTAAAGGGGAGGGAGAACAAAATACTAAATCACCATTTTGCAGATGAGGAAACTGAGGCACAGAAAAGTCAAGTGAAGAGCCCAAAGTCACACAGCAGGCCAGTGGAGGGGCTGGGATCAGAACCCAGGTTCTCTGGCTTCCATCCCCATGCTCTTTCCAAGCAGTGTAGCCTAGAGGAAAGAGCACAAGCTTGGGAGTCAGAAGATGTGGGTTCTACTTCCAACTTTGCCTCATGTTTGCTTTGTGACCTTGGGCAAGTCGCTTTACTTTTCTATGCCTCAGTTAACTCATCTGTAAAAGGGTATTAAGACTGGAAGCCCCAAGTGGGACAGGGACTGTGTCCAACCTGATTACCTTGAATCTACACAGGTGCTTAGAGCAGTGCTTAGCACATAATAAGTGCTTAACAAATAGCATTATTATTGTTATTATTATCCCATAGTTACTTAAGAATAAGTGAATACTGTGAATATTGTGAGACATTTTTGTAAACTTTGAAATTATATTGGAATTTATGCAAGGCATAGAATTATTCTTCAGTACCCTGTCAAAATGATCTCTGGCAAAATTCATCCGCAACGGAAAGCAAAACAGTAAGCTATCTGGGAGCTGAAATCAGTTTTCTTACCTTTCCTTTTGAAAAGGGTGACTTTATCAATATAGCTGCAGTTCTATGCCATTTCTTCAGAGTTCCCTATGCTGCTGAATAGCTTGAGCAGACCCAGATTGCAGTCACTCGGCTTGGCTACGTAGACTGTACACTGTTCAAAACGTAGGTATGGTATTTATTAAATGTTTAATATGCATCTAGCTCCCTGGGGCAAATACACGCTTTTAATTCAGACATGGCCTTCATCCCATATGGAGCAGACAAACTCAGGGAGGGAACAGATACACAGGACAATTAGAATGAATTGTAAACAAGAGGCACACAAATTTAGGGAGGGAACAGATACACGGGACAATTAGAGTGCATTGTAAACAAGAGCAAATTAAAAATTAAACAATTCAAATTAAGAACGTTGAAGTAAGTAGGTGAAATAGTATAGGGGTGGGTGGCATTCAGTGACAAAGACCTCCATGCTCCACAGAAATAGTCCTTGGTTATGAACAGCCTCTTTCCTCTTTTCCAACATTCTAAAGGTTGGTTAGGCTATACTCCCGTCGACTTAGGCAGGAAGAGAGAGAACCCATAACAATGATAATAATAATGATAATAATTGTAGTATTTGTTAAGTTCTTACTATGTGCTAAGCACTGTTCTAAGCGCTGCAGTGGATACTAGGTATTCAGATTGGACACGGTCCCAATGCCCCATGGGGTTCATAGTCTGTACCTCCATTTTAAGATGAGGTCACTGAGGCACAGAGAAATGACTTGCCCAAGATCACACAGCAGACATGTAGCAGAGCTGGCAATAGAACCCATGTCCTCTGACTCCCAGGCGCAGCTCTTTCCACTAGGCCATAGTGCTTCTGTTTCTGCCCACATCCTGCTCCTACAGGGGAAGAGATTCACTCATACACGTTGGTCGGGAAGAAATCAGGTATTAGTTCCTGTGGAGTTCTTGGTCTTATGGACCTATAACCAAATGGTTTCAGGCCTCCCATCACACTGGAGCTAAGTTAGCAGCCAACCAAGCTATGAGAACTGAGGTTACCCCCAAAGATCTATCTGGCTTGGTGAATAGTTTCATCACTTTCAGCGATGAACCACCGTCAACAACACAGAGCGAAAAGCCAATGCTTTATAGCCACACAGCTTCACTGGATGGGGCATAACAGGACTAGAACACCCAAGTATCTGCCAGAAGATTCGCTCCTCAAAAAGCCAACTTACTCACTGCATCTAGGTCTCATCTATTTCACCACCAACCCCTTGTCTATGTCCTTCCTCGGGCCCAGAACTCCCTTCCTCTTCATATTTCATAGACCACCGCTCTCTGCACCTTCAAAGTCTTATTAAAATCATATCTCCTTCAAAAGTCTTCCCCAAATAAGTCCTCTTTTCTCCTATTTTCTCTCTCTGCATCACCTATCCACTTGGATCTGTTCCCTTTATTTTCCTGATATTCACCCCCCCCACCCCAACTCCACGGCCTGCTCAGTAAGCACTCCAAAAATACCATTGATTGATTGATTTATTGAATGAACTGAAATGGAGCACAAAGGGCCAAGAGAGCAAATGTTTTAAGATAAATTGAAGTACAATCTCAAAATGACATAGTAAACTGCTAGAAGACAACTGTAGCAAATAGACCAATAGGGAAGCACTTTACATCTATCATAATCATAATGTAATGACATTTATTAAGCGCTTACTATGTGCAAAGCACTGTTCTAGGTGCTGGGGAGGTTACAAGATGATCAGGTTGTCCCTCGTAGGGCTCACAGTCTTAATCCCTATTTTACAGATGAGGTAACTGAGGCACAGAGAAGCTAAGTGACTTGCCCAAAGTCACACAGCTGACAAGTGGCAGAGCTGGGATTTGAACCCATGACCTCTGACTCCAAAGCCCATGCTCTTTCCACTGAGCCACATTGTTATTATTCGTTACTTTTCAATAAGCAACTAATAGAAAATAAACTTCCTCTTTGAGGGGATTTTTTTTCCTCTTCAAGTTTACGCTCGATGTCTTGCAGTCACTTCTTAAATTCAGCTGCTGTTGAAAACTGGCCATCTCACCTGCTTCCAATTTAGATAACAGGAGGCTGGAACTGATTACAATTATTCACTAATAAATGAAAAATTGCGGATGAACAAAACATAGAAAAATAAATCATCCAAATTAGAAAGATCGGTGGGATAGAAAATACTCCAAGTAAAAGGAAGCACATTTTTTTTACATTTAAGAAAGCATCGGTCATTTTAGCTTCACTTTTCTTGATAGCTATTGCTAAACAGACTGGAAATAGAAATCTGACTACTTAGAGTTTTTTTGGTGGGATAAATGATCATTGCCATGGCATTAAAAGTAATCAACTACATATATTTTAGAAGGCTATATGTCAGTTGTTAAAATCTAAGTTCAGTTTTCAGCTATCTTTTCGCTTCATGTTTAATTTAGTCATAAACAAATTATGCTAAATTTCCCCCCTTGTCTTCCCTTTTCTGCTCTTCAAAGTCACATGGTCATCATTAGTTATTTCATTTACTAATTTTTCATAGTCAAAGCTGTAGGTTTTGAATTCACTTCTTGAATTCACTAAATTGCTTCCTGACACTTGGTTTAATTTGTTATTTATATCTGCAAGTATTTTAAAAGTGAAAATAAGAAAAAAAGATTTTAACACCACAACTGTACAGCTTTAGACTGTAAAGGTCCTCTCTAAAATGTAAGCTCCTTGTAGGCAGGGAACTGGTCTACCAACTCTGTTGTACTGTACTCTCTCAAGTTCTTAGAACACAGTAAACACTCAATAAATATAATAATAATGATGGTATTTGTTAAGTGCTTACTATGTGCCAAGCACTATTCTAAGCACTGGAAAACTGTGTTTCTGGGTGGTGCTTTTATTACCAAAGTGCCTTACATTATTTAGATATTTACTCCTCACAACACCCCTACGAGGTAGGGTTTAGGTATTATTACCCCCAATTTACAGCTGGGGAAACTGAGGCAAGGGGAGGTTAAGTGACTTGCCCAAGGCCACAGAGGGAATGCGTGTCAGACTTGAACTCAGGACCACAGGCTTTCTGGCCCACAACTCTTCCATCGCACCACACTGATTGATTGATTGTACGGTGAGGCCATGGTGTCCTAAACTGTTGAGTTCTTATAAAAACCCCAGTTCTGCCACTTGTCTGCTCCGTGACTTTGGGCAAGTCACTTTAACTTAATGGTTGCCTCAGTTTCCTCATACGTAAAATGAGGAATCATGTCTAACCTGGTTATCTACCCCAACATTTACTACAGTGCTTGGCACATAG
This sequence comes from Tachyglossus aculeatus, assembly GCF_015852505.1. Classification (NCBI taxonomy): domain Eukaryota; kingdom Metazoa; phylum Chordata; class Mammalia; order Monotremata; family Tachyglossidae; genus Tachyglossus; species Tachyglossus aculeatus. The sequence goes on along the minus strand of NC_052079.1, from coordinate 26,402,939 downwards.
TAAGCACTTAAATATTATTATTACTTTTTATTATTGTTGTTAGCATTGTTATTATTATAAATTGCCCGTGTTCCATATTTTATGACTTCATGCAGCAAGAAAGAAAGATGGATATAAGGGGCCCTTGAGATACTAAGCTCTTAAAGGATAAGAACTTTATCTTTGTACCATATAAATATCTAATAGATGTAGTATAATGTTCTGTAGGCACTGGATAAAAAAACTGAAGACGATAATGATAATTTACACTCATCAGAAATTGAATCTGGTCAGACTGGACTATTGAACTGATCCAGTGAAGCATTTATTAATGGTATCCTTAAGCAACTCCAGGTTCCAAATCACATTGCAAGCACTGGGAAAAATGCAGAGGTAAGAATTGGACACTGTCCTTTGTCCCCAAGGTGCTCACAGATGAAGAATAAAAGTCGGGGAATGCAAGAGATAAGGAAAGATCAAACAATAAGAACACGGACACACCTTAAAAGACAAGGAAAGTGAAAAATGTAAACCCCCCCAAAGCTTAAAGAACAGTAGGTAGGGGCTGCTTCAGACATTAGGAAAGGTAAGCAACTGTTTACTTCCTATCACTCCCCAAAAAGCCTTGGGACATTCAAGATGGCACCCTAATCAGGCCTCCTATTATTATTACTATTCTAATAATAGTAAGTAGGAAGAGGATAGGTATTGAATCCCCACTTTACATTCTATCAGTGTGGTTGGGATAATCACCCATGTCACCGAAACAGCATGTGCTAGTGGATAGAGCATGGCCCTTGGAGTCAGAGGACCTGGGTTCTAATCCTGACTCTGCTAATTGATTGTTGCGTGAACTTGGGCAAGTCACTAAAGTTCCCTGTGCCTCAGTTTGCTCAACTATAAAATGAGGGTTCACTACTCATTCTCCCCCCCACTGTGAGCACCATTTGGGACAGGAATTGTGTCTGCCCTGATAATCTTGTACTAAGCCGCATGCTTAGAACAGTGCTTGACACATATTAAGTGCCTAATAAATACCAGAATAATAACAATAAGATGGTCTTCCATGAACCACTGCCCTACCTCTTTCCCTCTGTGGCATCTGCGGCAGCCATCTTTAGTTTTATGTTTACGTGGATCCTCCACTTCCATCCTCAGAAATAAAGGAAGCTTTTTTAAAAAAACAATTGCCTTTTTTAAAAAATGTAAGCACGTTGGAGCTTTTCTTTATCACTCTCTTCCTACCCTGTCGGGCATGGAGAGTTGGAGGGAACTTCTTGATTTGGAGGGCTAATGGAGCTTCCTTCAGTTTGGGGAGAGCTATAATGTGCGTGGGTTGGAGCAGGATCTGGGCTCAGCTCTCCCTGCCCCAGGGAAGAAGGGCAGCCAGCTGGGGATCAGGTGTCCTCACCTGGGCTTATTGGACCTCAAGATATCTCTTTGTGTGCCCCTAGGATGGGACCCCCAGGGGAGGAGCAGAGGAAAGGAGCAGAGAGCAGCACGCTGTAGTGGAGGATGTGCAGAAGTGGAAAAGCAGGAGAAAAGGAGTGTCTATTTCACTGCCGATCTCTGGCCCACATCCTGCCTCTGGCCTAGAAATCCCTCCCTCTTCTTATCCTGCAGAAAATTATTCTCCCCCACTACAAAGTCTTTTTGAAGACACATCACCTCCAAGAGGCCTTCCCTGACTAAGCCCTCCTTTCCTCTTCTCCCCCTCCCTTCTCCATTGTCCTGATGAGCTCCCTTTATTCATCCCCCTTCCCGGCCCCACAGCACTTATGTACATATCTGTAATTTATTTTTTTATATTGTCCGTCTCCCCCTCTAAACTGTAAACTGGTTGTTGACAGGGCATGTGTCTATTATACTGTCATATTGTACTGTCCCAAGCACTTAGTGTAGTGCTCTGCACACAGTAAGCACTCCATAAATACAATTGAATGAGTGAATGAGTGGCAGGGCCAGAGGCTGGAACGCTACTCTCAGGAGGACCCAGGGCTGAAATTCACTGTGCTGCCAAATGGCACAACAGCACAATTTGATATCACACGATATACCACATGCTATTACCATGCTATGTCCTGCAGGCATTATGATGTGATGGACCGTGGGTCACAAGAGAGGAAGCCCTTTGAACTCTCACCTCAGGGCACCCAGCTATTTAAAACAAGCCCTGCTGGTAGGGAACTGTGGATAGAGGACCAGAGTTTCAGGGTCCTTTTGGTTCAGACTCCAACAGTCCCAGACACAAGCACCGCCACATTGACAACAACCACCACAACTTCCCAATGTTCTAAGTTGTGTGGCGGCCACTCCCTGCTGCAACTTCTTCCCGTCTCGCTTTGCAGGGCAAATTGGGAGTGATGTCCCAGAGCAGCCCAGGTAAGGGAGGGCCAGGCTTCCATCATCATCACCATCATCATTGATAGAATTCATTGAGCACTTATTGGGTGCAGAGCCCTGTACTAAGAATTTGGGCGAGTACAATGCAATAGAATTAGCTCATATGTTCCCTGCCCACAAAGCGCTTACAGTCCAGAAGGGGAGGTAAATTATTAATATAAATATGTAATTTATGATATATAATTTGTAGAGATGTGCACGTGTTGTGGTAATTAGGGTAGGGTGAATATTAAATAGCCAAAGGTCACAGCAATACAGATTGCCATTTCTTATGTTTGTCAAGAAACAGCCTTGGCCTAGTGGAGAGAGGATGGACCCGGGACTCAAAGGACCTGTGTTCTAATCCTAGCTCCACCACTTACCTGCTGTATGACCTTATGCAAGTCACTTAACTTTCTCTGTGCCATAGTCCTCTCATCTGCATAGTGGGGATTCCATATACGTTCTCCCTCCTACTTATTCTGTGAGCTTTATGTGGGACCTGATTATCTTATACCTACCCCAGCGCTTAGTACAGTGCTTGGCACATAGTAAGTGCTTAACAAATACCACAGTTATTATTATTTGTAGAGGAAGGGGAGGGCACAGGAACCGAACAGAAACTAAACCCCAAGCACTAACTAAAAACTTTCATATGAATTTTGCTGCAGACGTGACAGGATCCCCAGTTTTAATTGTTTGAGTTCAGTGTCTAAGTATTCAATTTAGAATTTTTTGTTCAATTCCCCAAAGAGAAAAAGAAAAGGAAATGTTAAAATATAAAAGTTGGATTTTCTGCCTTCAAGTTGTAAGATTGCACATCGTTACACTTCTCAGATCTTTCTTCCTCTTTAAGACCTGCATCCGTGCCTAACTGAAATCCCCATTTCCACCTCTGGCATGTGGGTGCAAAAAATAGGTTGTTGTATCTTTTTTTAGCATCCAACAGCATTCGCTTCACACTTACTTAGCCAAAGCTGCTGAAGCAACATTTCAACACATCTAAAAAAAATAATCTTTGGGACATTATAATACCATGCCTGAAAATCATAAACTGGGAGGAAATCTTTTTGAAAAAAGATTTGTAAGAGAAGGTCATTTGAAACATGTTCTGAGAATACAAAAATACCTAGGTTAAGAATTCATTCATTTTGGAAATTTTCTCCACAATGTTCACTTACTTTTCAGGAGTCAGAAATGCCAAGCATGGTACACTCTGAGGAGGAAAATCAGTTCTTGGTTGCAGATGGAAAACCAGTATTAAAGGTGTGATGTGATGGGTTTGTGGACCAACTGTCTCAGGGCTGGAAAGGTCCAGAGAGGCAGCTAATCAGAATGGAGCAGCTGCCTCCTGAGGTTACACTGCACCTATTAGAAGCCTCTTGGAAAATAGGTAATAAGATTAAAATGAATCCTCTAGACTGTAAGCTTGTCCTCTACACTGTGATCTTGTTGTGAACAGGGAACATATCTGCCAACTCTGTTTTACTGTACTTTCCTGAGCGTCTGGCAAAGTATCCTGCACATAGTAAGCAGTAAATAAATATCACTGATTGATTAATAAGGCAAGAACATAAAAAATGTAATTAGTAGGCCAGGTCAGTGTCTCTTCAGTCCAGTCTAGTGCTGTAGCCAACAAAGGCCATGGGTTGCTTGAAAGAACAATATGATGATTGTTTGACATCCAAGAAAATAAGTGATCAGAAACTCTGCCTTTTCTTACTTTCTTGAAGAATATGCCTGTGGGTGACCACTTGGGCCACTAGTAGTTTTCCCTCAGACTAATTAATGTTTTCAAATTTTATTCAGTCAGGATGTGATTTTGTATCTGGTCTTAAGGTTCAAATGAAGAGATCACCAGGAGAGTTTGGGGTTGTGAATTAGAACTCTGAGCATGGTCAGATTAGCCCAGGGATATTTAGCTTGACTTTTTATCCAGCCACAAACGACTCCTTTATGCCTCTATTCATCTTTCCCAATACTGCATATTGCTGTAGGTTAGACAGCCAATGGTTTATTCAGCTGATCTCAAAATGACAAAAAAGTTTCTATCCCCTTGTCAAATGATCAAACATGAGGCTGTTTCTGTATTTTGTTAATGATACTTGTTAAGCACTTACTATGTGCCAGACACTCTACTAAGGGCTGGGGTAGGTTACAAGCTAATTAGGTTGGACACAGTCCGTGTTCAGTGTGGGGCTCACAGTCTTAATCCCCATTTTACCGACAAGGTGACAGGCATAGAAAAATGAAGTGACTTGCTCAAGGTCACATAGGAGACAAGTGGCAGAGCCACAGTTCGCACCCAGGTCATTCTAACTTCCAAGCCCATCGTCTAGGGTTAGATCTTTTTGTTTTTTCCAAAGAGGAACTGGCTTCCCCAGTAAAGACCCAACCACTGTCTTACTACATATATTAAAACTAGCGCACTATGTTTGAAAGAAAGGAAGAAACAGACTTTTGCAGCTGTGGACTACACTACCTTTAAAGAATTCTGGGCCTGGAGTGTACAAAAAGATTCTCCAACAAAGGAAGCCTCCAACAGTTGTGTATGAGATTTCAAAAGGAGGAAGAGGAGGAGTAATAGTATTTATTAAGCACTCACTTTGTGCAGTGCACTGAACTGAGGTCTGGGAGAGGATACACAAATGGGAATTAAACACAGTCCATGTCCCTTGAAGGTTCAGGATCTAAAAAGTCTACAGTCACATTTATTCAGTGGTTGACACTATGCTCCCTGAGTAATCCAGTGGCAAGAAATGAAGCCCCAGAAATATAAAACATAGTGGCCAGAGTCAGTTGACAATGGCCAGGGAGGATTATCTTTTTTTTGATATCTTTTAACTTGCTCCCTGACCTTACATGGTACTGGTCCAATAAGAGAGAAGTCTCACCTCCTGATTCTTCTTAAAGATAAAGCATTGAAGAAAGAGATGATAATGGATTTCTTAAAAATAAGACAAAAAATGTCAATGTTAGTCATAGAAAAGAGACTCTGCCCAAAAATTAGTCTGATAGAATTAAATCAACGAGGCATATGCCTTCTACACATGTGGACGACTAAAAATGTCTACAACATTTCAGAGATTCTAAATGGAGATAGGTCCCACAAATAGATGTGCGTAGCTTTGGACAATGTCCAGGATATGGGAATGCAAACAAATTCAAATCAATATACACTCTGGAGGAAAACACGGATAGGGAGGTGGCATCTTGGGACATTCTAACCAGGGACAAGAGAACAGGGTTTCCTAGGAAACATCACTATACAGGTCCTGGCAGGGTGAGTTAAATCAATAGAGAGATGGTGATGGAAAATAAAAACTGCCAAAGGCAGATTCTATTCAAGTTAGTGATAGTTCTAATGCTAGATGTTGGCACTCCATTAAAGAAGACACTCCCTAAATCTTTAAAGCCAACCAGACAACCTCAAGAGCCACGATGAAAGGAAAAATTGATTCCAGTTCTTTTTTGGATCCAGAAGATTTTAAGGGTGTTATTTTCAGTCATTTCCTGAGAATACCTGTAAATATAAGAGGTTATACATGGCAAGGTGGTCCCCTCCAGTTCAGAGACAAGATAGCGGACAGTGAGCCCACACCCAGGAGTTGTCACTGAGAGACTAGCCATTGCACGCTTGCCCACAGTACTCATGAAATAAGTAAGAGACCTTATCTGATCCCTGGCTATTCAGGGAGAGTCATTCTCACGCTACTGCTCTTTCTCTCAGCAAGAGGTCAGAGGGAAAAAGAGCCATGACATGAATGTCCCCTACAGGGACACGGCCTGTTGCACAAAGAGTCCTAATTCCTATGGATAGAGACAAACAACATACAACACTGTGTTTACTCCTTTCCACCTCCCCTCCCTCCCCCTCAACTACTCTTTCCTCCTTGCTTCTCTGGTCGCTAAGACACAGCCACATGTAACATTTCCCCCGGAAAATGCTCCTTTGGGATACAGCCAAGTTTCCAGGAGATTTTTTTTCCTTTCCTTATTTTGCATCCAATAGGCCTGGGTTTATACCATTTTTTTCTGTTGATTTGTCAGCTTTCCTGCTATTCTTAGTCCCAGTTTTACTGACACTTTATGCTCCCAGGCAAAGAAGAAATTGATTCATTTTGATCCACCCGAAATTCATAGAGGACCAGCTTCTCAGAGGTATTCAAAATAAGGCCATACAATTAAATCAACACTGCCTAAGAGAACTAGAAAAAAGTACATGCAATCCTTAACATGCTTAAATGTAAGAGTAGACGGCGGTGGTTTAATGTGTTAATATCACCTTCTGGCTTCTCATGGCTGGATTCTATATCAAGGAAGACACCAGTGACAGCTAAATAACAAGTAAGTAGTTCCCTGAGGCAAGTACCTGATCTAATCACGTTTTATGATTAGAGAAGCAGCATGGCTTAGTGGAAAAAGCACAGGTTTGGGAGTCAGAAGGCGTGGGTTCTAATCCTGGCTCTGCCACTTGTCTGTTGAGTGACCTTGGGTAAGCCCCTTAACTTCTCCATGCCTCGGTTACCTCATCTGTAAAATGGGATTTAAAACTGTGGGCCCCACCTGGGACAACCTGATTACCTTGTATCTACTCCAGAACTTAGAACAGAGCTTGGCACATAGTAAGCACTTAACAAATACCATTATTATTATTACTGTTATGGATGACTGCCCCAGATCCAAGGCCTGGCAACAAGAGGGCTTATCCAGCATGGTAAGCTGCCCTTCTCTCATGGCATTTGCTTTCTTTCAAACCTCTGAGTCCTTCCATTAGCTTGGCCCAGGAAGGGAGTATTCAATTTGAGTGTGATTCCCCTGCACCAAATGACTCTTAGCTAACATGGAGTAGACTGGAGTAGAAATCCCCATGAAGTAATGTCATGACTTTCTCTGAAACCACTGCCCTTGCTGGCATAACATTTCCCTAATGCTGGTATGAGTGTAGCAGTCAATCACATTTACTGAATGCTTACTGGATGCAGAGCACTATACTAGGCATTTGGGAGAGTACAATGCAGTTGGAAGATATGATCCCTGCCCTTGAGGAGCTTACAGTTTCGTGGGGTAGAGTTTACAGTTTCATGGGGGAGAGCTTACCGTTTCATTGAAAAGACTGACATTAAAATAATTCAGATGGGGAAGCAACGGAATTAAAAGATATGAATCTAAGGGCAGGTGAGTATCTAAGTGCAAGGTTGATGCACAGGGGAAGGAGGAATAGGTGGTGTGTGCCATGTGAAGCAGACATGAAGGGAGGAGAGAATCGAGGTCCAGGTAGGAGGGAGGATGTGAGGATGTGGGGGTTGTTGGTAAGAAAGATGAAGGAGGTCAGTGAGGAGGCTGAGGCTGAGGATCAGAGTGATACCAGTTTGGATGGAGCAGAAGGGGTAGATTCTAGAGGTGTTCAGAAGGTAGAACTGGCAGGATTTGGTGACTGAATTTGAAGGTTGAATGAGAGAGCAGAGTTGAGTATAATGCTAAGGTTAGAGACTTGTGAAACAGGGAAGATGGTGGTGTTACCAACAGTGACAGCAAAGGCATGAAGAGTAGGGGGGTTGGGTGGAAAAATGAATTCAGTTTTGCCCATGGTACATTTGGGTTGTCCTAGGAGAGATGTTCTGAAGACAGAAGGAAATTCAGCTTTGTAGACAAGGCCAGAAGTCAGGGCTGAAGTGATAGATTTTCATGTCATCCGCACAGAGATGGTAGTTGAAACTGCGGGAATGAATGAGTTCTCCAAGAGGGTGAGTGTAGTGGAGACTAAAAGGGGATCCAGAACTGCGCCCCGAGGGACCACCTTACTGCAGTTTTCCAGTTCTAGTGTGAAGGAGAAGTGGCATAATTTGTGTGGTTCATCTTTATTTTTCTTTTTGGATTAGCTTCCCCCCCGCCGGCTTCTACAAGAAAGTAACAAAGACTACTTGTACTAAACCACTGTTACTCTCACACTCAATAATGGCTTATGAAATAGTTGAGAGCCCAGTGGACTCTTACTTCTATTGAGGTTTCAGGGATATTCTGTTCCTCGACCACAGGCTGCCCCTACTGTCCCTAAGAACCATCCTCCACTTCGTGTCACTGGAACTGGTATCACCAGTGAAGAGAAAATGAATGTCCAGCATAAATCATCCACCATCACTCCAGCACAAACAACCTCTGGTTTTGTTTGACTAGAAACTGAATAATTTCCTTTCCTCTCTCAACCCTTGGTGTGGAAGCAACATTCACTCCGAATGTCAAGGGACCACAAAATGTGCATTCCTGTGATTTAAAGGGCACCACATGGAAGTGGGTGAGAGATGCTCTCTCAACAACACTCACACTCACAAAGACAGTTGCATATGAATAAGTCACAGTTGGATTTAGGCTATACCCAGTATCACAGCCACCACATGAGGTAACAAGCAGGTCCAGCTTCAAACCACAAGTGAGGTAAACTGTTGTTTCAGGTTGCCATGTAGTGGTTGCGGCCTGTAGGAAACTTTCCAAGAAGTCCGGTCTCCTGTGTTCCTCAAAGATAACAGCCACACAGCTTCCTTCAGAGATGGCTGAGCCTCTGCTCTAATGGAAGACTGTGGCAGGACAGAAGTCATCCAATAATGGGGTGTAAATTGGGGTCTCAGATCCAACCTGCCCCAGGTGGTTGATGGGGCAGTGTGTGTGTTGTGGGGTGGGGGGAAGGAGAGAGGCAGGGTTGGTGGGAATGTCAAATAATTTTGTGTATGACATCATTATATGGCTGTAGACTGTAGGCTCCCTATGGGCAGCGAGCGCATCTACCAACTCTGCTATATTGTACTTTCCCAAGTGCTTGGCAGAGTGTTCTGTACATAGTAAGTGAACAATAAATATTGCTGATTGGCTGATTGATTATATTATGTTGCATTTAGGTGTCTGAAGCTGACCCTGGTGGACAGTAAGACACCAAAGCAAACAGTACATTCTTACTCTTCCTGCCTTCAAAGCCTTATTGAAAGCAGATCTCCTCCAAGAGGCCTACCTTGGCTAAGCCCTCCTTTCCTCTTCTCCCACTCCCCACTGTGTCGCCCTGACTTACTCCCCTTATTCATCCCCGCTCCCAGCCCCAAAGCACTTATTACAGATATGTACATAAATTTATATTAATATCTGTCTCCTCCTCTGGACTGTAAGTGTGCTGTGGGCAGGGAATCTGTCTCAATCTGTCTCTGGCTCAACGCCAACTCTCTCCTCGACCCCCTCCAATCTGGCTTCCGTCCCCTACATTCCACGGAAACTGCCCTCTCAAAGGTCATCAATGACTTCCTTCTTGCCAAATCCAACGGCTCATACTCTGTCCTAATCGTCCTCGACTTCTCAGCTGCCTTCGACATTGTGGACCACCCAGTCTCCTCAACAAACTATCCAACCTTGGCTTCACAGACTCCGTCCTCTCCTGGTTCTCCTCATATCTCTCCGGCCGTTCATTCTCAGTCTCTTTTGCAGGCTCCTCCTCCCCCTCCCATCCACTTCCTGTAGGGGTTCCTCAAGATTCAGTTCCTGGTCCCCTTCTGTTCTCGATCTACACTAACTCCCTTGGTGACCTCATTCACTCCCACGGCTTCAACTATCATCTCTATGCTGATGACACCCAAATCTACATCTCTGCCCCTGCTCTCTCCCCGTCCCTCCAGGCTCGCATCTCCTCCTGCCTTCTGGACATCTCCATCTGGATGTCTGCCCGCCACCTAAAACTCAACATGTCCAAGACTGAACTCCTTGTCTTCCCTCCCAAACCCTGACCTCTCCCTGACTTTCCCATCACTGTTGATGACACTACCATCCTTCTCGTCTCACAAGCCCACAACCTTGGTGTCATCCTCGACTCTGCTCTCTCGTTCACCCCTCACATCCAATCCATCACCAAAACCTGCCGGTCTCACCTCCGCAAAATTGCCAAGATCTGCCCTTTCCTCTCCATCCAAACCGCTACCCTGCTTGTTCAAGCTCTCATCCTATCCCATCTGGATTACTGTATCAGCCTCCTCTCCAATCTCCTATCCTCCTGTCTCTCCCCACTTCAATCCATACTTCACGCCGCTGCCCGGATTGTCTTTGTCCAGAAATGCTCTGGGCATGTTACTCCCCTCCTCAAAAATCTCCAGTGGCTACCGATCAACCTACATATCAGGCAAAAACTCCTCACCCTCGGCTTCAAGGCTCTCCATCACCTCGCCCCCTCCTACCTCACCTCCCTTCTCTCCTTCTACAGCCCAGCCCACACCCTCGGCTCCTCTGCCGCTAATCTGCTCATCGTGCCTCGTTCTCGCCTTTCCCGCCATCGACCTCCGGCCCATGTCATCTCCCTGGCCTGGAATGCCCTTCCTCCCCACATCCACCAAGCTAGCTCTCTTCCTCCCTTCAAGGCCCTACTGAGCGCTCACCTCCTCCAGGAAGCCTTCCCGGACTGAGCCTCCTCCTTCCTCTCCCACTCCTCCCCCTCCCCAGCCCCTCTGCCTTACCTTCTTCCCCTCCCCACAGCACCTGTATATATGTATATATGTTTGTACGTATTTATTACTCTATTTATTTATTTTATTTGTACATATTTATTCTATTCATTTTATTTTTTTAATATGTTTTGTTTTGTTCTCTGTCTTCCCCTTCTAGACTGTGAGCCCACTGTTGGGTAGGGACTGTCTCTATATGTTGCCAACTTGTACTTCCCAAGTGCTTAGTACAGTGCTCTGCAAACAGTAGGCGCTCAATAAATATGATTGAATGAATGAATGAATGAATGTCTGTTGTATTGTACTCACCCAAGCACGAAGTACAGTGCTCTGCATACAGTAAGCACTCAATAAATACAATTGAATTAATTAATTAATTAATCCTTTTCATAGTTGCTACTAACGAAAAGGATAGAAAGAAAGGGAGAAAGTATGGGAACCATTCCACAGTGTAATTTCATCTAGACTTAAGCCTGCCTCAACATTTTCTTATTCCCTCACCTTTCTTTTAAAACGGACCCTGGTACAAGCCAAGAGATAACGTTGCTGTTGAAATAATGAAGATGTAAATAGTAGTTTCATACCCTATAATGCTCATTGTTAAATGCCCATGGGCATGTAAAAGGGCACAAGGGTAATTATGTCTACCTATGAATATGAAATCTATGGTCCATTTGATTAGGGCCTTTGTTTCTCAGCCTTAAAGTGGAAGTGTGGCGACCTGTAGAAGGAATCTTTGACCACACAAACGAATATCCAAAACCTGAAAATGGTAGAAAAGTGTTGAAAAGCATTAGGCAAAGAGCCCAAAATGAATGTAATAATGTCTGCCTCTCCTTTCTCTTCTCTTATTTGAGGTTTCATGAGAATCTGAGCATGAATGTTCACTGCATTTGCTTGCAGATGATGGTGTTTATTAAAGACAAATGCTTTTTTGTTTCCTTAATCTAATGACATGAGGAGCTAAGGAAAGATGTGGGAATAATTAACAAGCAGATTATGGTATTAGAACATTGCTAGTGAATGTCATATGCTTTTCTGCCCTGGTTTTCCTTCTATATTTAGCTCATCAGAATTGTCTCTAACTAGATTATAAACACAAGAAACTGGGGTCAGAACTTTAATGAAATCTTGTAGAGCACCTAGCACAGTACTATGCCCACTAATTGCTTGCTGATGATGACCAATGATGATGATAAGTGAAGAGGATGATGATAACAATAATGACAACGACGATGATGATGGTGTAGCCAGGGTCGATACAAATTTTGCAAGCAGAAAATAACTTCTAAGGGCCTGAGAATTTGGGGCAGCTACCTGCAAGCCTGCTTTCTTACTCTGGAACTCATTCCATAGGGCAATCTAATATCAAACTCTGAAATCTGAGCAGGACACAAAACTACGTCCACAGATCAGACTACATTTCTTAAGAAATGGGGTGGACAAGGTTACTGAGGCCTCTAAAAATATCCGTTTTGCTCAGCATGGAGGTTGCCACATAAGTGTTCCTCTGAACCCAGTGGTTATGCAGACAGTCATGTGAGCTATTTGTGATACCGTGATGTTTCAGAACAGGACCCTGGGAAAAAAATCGAGAATAAACATTTTTGAATGGAAACATCTTTCTTTCGTGAGCAATGTTGGAAATTTATATGAGGTTTTTGTGGGTTCTTCCTCAAAACTTTATGTTGATACAAAATTGAGTAAAAGCCCCAGGCCTAGAATGACCAAAGATATTGCAAGAAAGAAGCTAGGCAAACTCAACCATTTGTAACTGTCATTGGTAGATATGATCACATGACTTGAGGCTGATTCAATATAGCCACCAACATCTGTCCCTAATAAACATTTCCATCATTTCTGCACAGAGTATTATAGTACCACTCCTCTTTTCTCTCATATAGCCAAGTATTTCTTCTGACAAAACTCTGCCCTGGGATGTAGTGTTTTAAGGTAAATGCAGAGAATGAAGCCAGAAGGTTGGGAGGAGGGAATCTCGGGGGTGGGGGTGGGGGTGGGGGGGGAGAGGTTTCAATAAAATACCTATTCCATGGCCTGAAATGAAAACGTTTCTAAAATGAAAACTTTTAAAAAGAAAATGAACTATTTGGGGACATAATTAGGATTTGGAATCTTTGCCATCCTCATCATCCTTAATGCCTTTGCTTTCATTCAAGCCCGGCTTTAGCTGACTGCTTCATTTTCACTCAATACCGATGTCCGTGGGCAAGCTGCCAGTTGCCCCGTAGACATGTGCTTCCCATTGGCTTATCTTTAATCATTATTATGTTGTTAATATGCAGAAAAACCCACAAGATTTCTTAATAACAAGGCTTTCCAACATGTTGCTGGGTTTAAACATAGATAAATTAGCGACGGGATGAGCATAGTTGCAAGAAAGTATTTGAATACTGTAAGGGTTGGAAGAATGGAGTTAATTTTCATGAGTTTGGGTGAGCGCAAAACTTAATAAAGCTAAACCACAAGACAGTTGGGCTTATCAGTCCCAAATAATCTAACAAAATAACCATGAAAGCAGAGAACCCAGGCCGGGTTTTCTGAGGACAGAAATAACTGGCTTATCAGAAAGGAAGTCAGAGTTCAACTAAAGATCAAGAGATGACACCACTCTCCTACAGAAATGTGAGGAGTTATAAAACTTTTAATGATGAAAACCCTGCATCTCGAGTCCAAAAGTCTAAATCTAATTTTGTGCTAGGTGACCTTGGTCATCTCAGAATCACTCAATACCTTTGCCTAGTATAAAAGGACACCACCAATATCTTTTCCCTATTCACCCCCTAGAGGTATTGTGCAGATAAATGTCTAGAAAATACAGTGAATTCTTGGGATTAGAGTGTTATTTAGTCAAGATATTGTCTGGTTCTTACCCCACGACAACCTATAGGTATTATTCAACCTATTCTCAGCCATATTTAAGAGTACTCCACCTAGGTAGCCTGTTCAATGTCCAGATGGTGACAGTTTCCCCTCCTTAACCTAGCTTTCTGTTTCTTATTTTATTCAGGAAAGAAATGTTTGAATTGCATGAGGAATGCTGGGGCATTTGGTTCAAATAATCCTTTCTCTTAGAGACAGAAGTCAAACCCAATTACAGCATAATTCTCCAAGCCTTATTCCCATCTCTCCTGTCTCCAATCCTTTATACACCACTGATCTTCCAACTACCTGGAACATTCTCCCACTTCAAATCTGCGACCACATCTCTCCCCACCTTCAAAAGCTCTCTGAAATCTCCCATCCCCCAGGAAGCTATTCAATTTTCTTCCCTTGGGTCCTACACCACCTAATGACCACCTAAGCACTTTTATGCTACTTCTGCATTTATGAACTCACAATCACCCATAAAACTTCTTAGAAGCAGTGAGGCCTAGTAGAAAAAGTTTGGGCCTTGGAGTCAGAGGACCTGGATTCTATCCTGGATTTACTACCTTCCTACTGTGTGACCTTGGGTAAGTCATTTAACTTTTTGTGCCTCAGTTTCCTCATCTGGTCTCGCTCCTACTTAGACTGTGAGCCCCATGTGGGACAGGGACTATGTCCAACCTAATTAGCTTGTATCCACCCCAGCACTTAATATAGTACTTGGCCCATAGTAAGCACTTAACAAAATATTCATTCATTCATTCATTCAGTTGTATTTATTGAGCGCTGACTGTGTGCAGAGCACTGTACTAAGTGCTTGGGAAGTACAAATAGGCAACAGAAATGGCTTCTACCCAACAATGGGCTCACAATCTAGAAGGGGGAGACAGACAACAAAACAAAACAAGTAGACAGGTGTCAATACCATCAAAATAAATAGAATTATAGCTATATACACATCATTAATAAAATAAATAGAGTAATACATATGTACAAATATACACAAGTGCTTTGGGGAGGGGAAGCGGGTAGGACAGAAGAGTGGGGCAATGGGGAGGGGAGGAGGAGGAGAGGAAAATGGCAGGCTCCGTCTGGGAAGGCCTCCTGGAAGAGGTGAACTCTCAATAGGAAGGGAGGGAGGGAGTAGGAGAGGGAAGGGAGGAAGAGAGCTAGTGTGGTGGATGTGTGGAGGGAGGGCATTCCAGGCCAGAGGTAGGACGTGGGCCAGGGGTCGACGGCAGGACAGGTGAGAACGAGGCACTGTGAGGAGGTTAGTGGCAGAGGAGCGGAGTGTGCGGGCTGGGCTGTAGAAGGAGAGAAGGGAGGTGAGGTAGGAGGGGGTGAGGTGATGGAGAGCTTTGAAGCCGAGAGTGAGGAGTTTTTGCTTGATTCGAGAGTTGATAGGCAACCACTGGAGATTTTTGAGGAAGGGAATGACATACCCAGAGCATTTCTGTAGAAAGATAATCCAGGCAGCAGAGTGAACTATATAGACTGAAGCGGGGAGAGATAGGAGGGTGGGATATCAGAAAGGAGGCTGATGCAGTAATACAGTTGGGACAGGATGAGAGTTATTATTATTATTCTGTGTATGCTAATGCACATCGTCTGCTATTTAAGCCTTTACTCACTAATGTATCCACATTTTCAATCTCTTTTTCACCTAGCCGTAAATCATTTTGGGTCTGCTCCCTCCTTTAAAGCACCCAGTCACCTTGCCCCCTCCTACCTCACCTTCCTACTCTCCTACTACAACCCAGCCTGCACACTTCACTCCTTAAATGCTAACCTTCTCACTGTACTTTGATCTCACCTATCTCACCACTGACCTCTAGCCCACTCCCCGCCTCTGGCCTGGAAAACCCTCCCTCCTCATATCTGACAGCTCCCCCCACTTCAAAGCCTTATTGAAGGCACATCTCCTCCAAGAGATCTTCTCTGATTAACCTCTCCTTTCCTCTTCCCCCCGTCCCTTCTGCGTCACCCTGACTTGTGCCCTTTACTCATCCCCCTTCCCAGCCCCATAGCATTTATGTACATATCTAAAATGTATTTATGTACATTAATGTCTGTCTCCCCCTCTAGACTATTAACTCGTTGTGGACAGGGAATGTGTCTGTTCCATTTTTATATTGCACTCTCCCAAGAGCTTAGTACAGTGCCCTGTACACAGTAAGTACTCAATAAATACAATTGACTCCCTCCCCCTTAGATTGATTGAATTAATTCATTCAATCGTATTTACTGAGGGTTTACTGTATGCAGAGCACTGTACTAAGTGCTCGGGAGAGTACAGTATAAGAACAGACATATTCCCTGCCCACAACAAGTTTACAGTCCTTCCCAACCCCTCCCTCACCACTACCCCCATCAGGGAGCAGAGATCATGTCTTCTAATTCTAGTGTACTCTCCCAAGTGCTTCGTACAGCGCTCTACCCAAATTCTCAGTTAATACTATTAATTGGTTGATTCTCAGGGCAGTGGTTTAAAATGGGAAGTCTCTGATGTGTTACTCGTTTTACATACAAGGTGCCCCTCTTTAAGTGAAAGAAAAAGAAACCTAAATCCAGAATTCTTCAATGGCTGAAAGATTTGATCCTATGGATGATGTATATTCAGAATCAGACAATGCCTCCAATGCTTATATATGATACACTTTGTATAGGAAGCATGGAAGAAATTTACTTAGTAACACTAACCAGAAACTCTATTATCTTTTTCACATTTAAACACTTAAAAATCCATCCTATAAACCAACACATTAGGAGTTCCTTGATTCCTGACATGCCTTTGGAGATATCTGCATCTATCAATTTGGTTCAATGAAGAATGTTGAAAAGATCAAGTGACATCATCATGAGATCTTGCCTCTGACTCTTGCCTCTTGCCTCTGACAGAAAGTGAACACATTCTGTCTTCACTTTGGAAGATGGGCTGGACGGTATTTGCTGAAATAGTCAGAGCTGTGATTTTAGCCACTAAAAGAAGGGTAAATGAGTTGCACTGGGCTAAGGATTCTAGGTTCTTACTTAAAAAATACCTAGTGTTGTCATGTCGGGTTTTTTTCTATTTTACCGTTCCC
The DNA here is from genome assembly GCF_015852505.1 of Tachyglossus aculeatus. Taxonomy (NCBI): domain Eukaryota; kingdom Metazoa; phylum Chordata; class Mammalia; order Monotremata; family Tachyglossidae; genus Tachyglossus; species Tachyglossus aculeatus. The sequence continues at coordinate 26,386,138 of NC_052079.1, read as the reverse complement.
AACTAAGAGATTTATATGGCCTTTAATAATAATCTTAATCCAGGTTTGCTGTATTGGATGGGACTGTTAATGTTAGAACACAGAGCTGACAGAAGAAGTGGGTTCTAAGCCCAACTTCACCGATTGCTTTCAGTGTGACCTTTGGCAAGTCACTCAACATCTCTGCACTTCAGTTTCCTCTTCAGTAAAATGGGGATTCAATAACTATTCTCCCTCCCCCTTATCTTGTGAACCCCAAAGGGGACAGGGACTCTGACCAAACTGATTATCTTGAACTTACCATAGCTCTTAATCAGTCAATCAATCACTGAAATTTATTAAGTGCTTACACAGTACACAGCACTGCACTAAGAGGTTAGAGCACAGCACCACAATAATAATAATGCTACTTGTTAAGTGCTTACTATGTGCCAAGCACTGCTCTAAGTTGGTAGGCATGTCCCCTGCCCACAATGTGCTTAGAATCTAAAGCTTAGTGTAGTGCTTGCACATAGGAAGAAATTTAACAAAAAAATTCCACAATTATAATAATAATAATGGAATTTATTAAGCACTTACTATGTGCCAAGCACTGTTCTAAGCGCTGGGGGGATACAGGGTAAGCAGGTTGTCCCATGTGGGGCTCACAGTCTTCATCCCCATTTTATATATGAGGTAACTGAGGCTAAGAGAAGTTAAGTAACCTGCCCAAAGTCACACAGCTGGCAAGTGGCAGAGGCAGGATTAGAACCCATGACCTCTGACTCGCAAGCCCAGACTCTTTCCACTGAGCCACGCTGCTTCTCTGATAATGATAATTCTTAATAATTATCATTATTAAATAAATCAAGTGGGGGTGGGAAGTTGAAGTTAACCATGTTGTTTCCCTTGCTCTCTTAGCCTAGTCTCAGACTCTCCCTTTCCATGCTCATTCCTCTTTTGTTCTTGTCCTTCTTAGAACATTCCCACCTGTTACATTCTGATGTCCTCTTCCTTCAGAATACTAGCTCTCTTTTCTTTCTGGATTCTCAAGACCAGAGTAAGAAATTGGAAAAACAAAGGGGTTGGCTTTGTCATTCTCTGTTGTAAAAGAAAGCACTCCTTTCCAGTTAATGTCATGGCATAAGGCTGTGATTTAAACAGACTGTGTCACCTGGGCTCCCATTCTGAAACACAAACTGATTTAAACTGGCCCAGCTAGAAGCTGCGATGTGGATGCCGGAGAGCCATCTTTTTACCTGACACATTTCACGTCCTACTCTGGTTTCCTTTGTTCCTTAGGCAGAGTGTTCCCCTGTTTAGCAGGCTGTGGAGGTGTAGCATAAACAGAAGAATGTGAATACCCAAGTGGTAACTAACTGACCCGTGGTAGAAGCTGCTTCTGGTAAGAAGCAGTATGGCCGAGTGGATAGAGTACAGGGCTGGAAGGCAGAAAATGTGGGTTCTAATCCTGGCTCTCCCCCTTAACTGTTGTTTGACTTTGAGCAAGTGACAACTTCTCTTTGACTCACTCTCTTCATCTGTAAAATGGTGATTTTCTCCCTCCACTTAGACAGAAAGCCCCCTGTGGGATCTGATTATCTTGTATCTTCCCCAGTGCTTAGTACAGTGCTTGGCACATAGTTAAGTGCTTAACAAATGGCACAGTTGCTCTATGTGTTAAGAAGGAAGTTTCTGCTCGATTTCCCCTCTTATGACAGGGAGATGGGCTTTGCTTCTGCAGTGCTGGGTGTGATGGGAGAGACTGAATGGATGAATCACGGACATCAAAGTTTGGACAAGAAATCGAGCACCCTCAGCAGGACCAGCTCCAGAAGGTATGTTAGTTAACCAGTCACTTCAGGGCAGTGCATGACAAGGGCAGGCTAGATACCACCCAAGGTGCCCAAGGTGGCAACGACTCAGGATATTTCCAAGATGGTGGCTGAACCAGACTCCTTTCTAAGGTGGTGGTCGGAGAGGTTCAAAGTCAGATGAGACAGGGGCATAGCTGGAGTTGACTGTAGTCACAGAACCCATCCTCCTCTTGAGATTGTGCTGAGTGGCTGCTATCTTGGATAGATTTCAGTTCTCAGCAAGAAGCAACATGGCCTATTGGATAGAGCAAAATCCTGGGCATCAAAAGGATTAGGTTCTAATCGTGGTCCGCTACTTGTCTGCTGGGCAACCTTGGGCAAGTCACTTAACTTCTTTGTACTTCTGTTACCTCATCTGTAAAATGGAGATTAAGATTGTGTGACACAGACTGTGTTCAACCTGTTTAGCTTGCATCTATCCCAATGCCTAGTACAGTCCCTGGCACAAAGTAAGCCCTTAACAAATACGATAAAAAAATTCCTTACCCCACCCTCTCGTAATGCCACTCCTCAGCTGCCCCTGAAATTTAAACATCAAAAAATAAAGTTATGTGGTTAACCAAATGCCAGGGAGTTCAGGATCACCTGTTTGCCTCCCTCCAGCTCCCATGTCTTCTCATCTTTCCTGGCCCCAGAGCTGCTGGGTACCAGACAGGAAATTGTTCTACTGTGGGGCTGAGGAGGGAAGCACCTGTGAATGGGAGGGGAGACGGGAGTGGTGGCATAGAGACAGCCAGGCCACCTCAGAGAGGCCGGGAGCTGGAGAGTCTGCGCATGGGCCCAGGAGGACCAGGAGAATATTCCCAGAAAACCACAGGAGGGAGGCTGTGGCTGCTGTGGGGACAGAAGTTAAGAGACCAAGTCCTGCTCCAAGGAGAGCCAAAGATTTGGGTGCTGCTACATCCCTAAAGCCGAGCAACTCTTCCTGGTGAGTCCCAAGGCCTCCGTGGTGGCCCGAGATAGAGCAGGGTCCCCTGAATTCTCTGAGGGTTTTCTGGCGGTGTAGGAATGGGTGCCCCCTTCCCTGATAGGATGGGAATTTCCCCATAGCCAGGGAGCTCATACAATGGCAGCGCTTAGAACAGTGCTTTGCACATAGTAAGCACTTAATAAATCCCATTATTATTATTATTATTATTATTATGGCAGTGGGGCGGGGGGGGGGGAGCTGGGAGCCATGTCACATTACCTTGGGGAAGCCCCAGCCCCACATCTGTTCACCTGAACTCAACATCCTACTCCCTGCCTTCCACCCACAAGGCCTGGCACAAGTCTCAATCTTCCAGGTTCCAGACTGCGACTAGGTGCTGCCCACGTTCAGAGCATCCAACTCCCAGAGTCCTCCAGACCACAGGTCCTCCACATTTTGCCCCATCTCCTGACCCTTTTAGATACCTAGCAGGGCCTGATTTGACTGACTGATTCCCGGGATGAGCATGATTTTCTGTTGAAAACATCATTTCGGCTCCAATTCTAACTACCGATTAATAGTGTTTGACCTGAAAAGACAACCAACGTTATTGGAGCCGCCTAGTTCAAAGCAATCTCTTTAGCAGTTCACATAACCGAAAAATTCCATTTTCTAAATCGTCCCCCCAGGCCTTCAAGAAATCCACCTAGAGTCATCTGAAGAGTCGGATTCTTGACCCAGAGGTCGCGGAATGATACTCTAAGAGGAGCAGGTGCTATTAAATCTGTTGTACCTGCTGCTTGATAACAAGTGTGGATAACTACATTTTCTGCGTTTGCAGAGATCAGACTGAGAAGCTTTTCCCAAGTCTCTCTCATTCAGAGACCGAGGAAGATTATACCAGTCCGTTCTCTGTACATAGCTAAAACTGTTTTAATAGACGAATTCTCTCCACCTTACATAACTCAAAATCAGCCTTGATATACTGATTGATTGATATATTTTAATTTGAGAGTCTTAAAGTTCTGTATTCCTCCAGCCCTTGCCAATGAACATTGTCTGGGTTATGTGGTGAAACTAGGCCTCTTAACAAAATAACTCAACAGTTATTCAAAGAGCTTAAAACAGTGAACTGACTTTTATAAAATTAGGAATGTATAGAATAGATTCTGTTGTATGCAAAAAGGACTTCATTTCGGCTCACCATAGTTTGTATTCAAGTTGGCATTAAGCTAAAGAGATCTCTGTTGCATTCAAAGAAACCTTAGAGGAAGCTTCCTGTAACTGACCCCCTAATTCCCAGGGATGATTATCAGAGAGTCTTGTGGCTGCAGATCACAGACGAAATACTAGGTTAATGCAAAGTATTTCCATTTCTTTGTGCTGTTTCAATCATTTCTCTGAAGCAAAAAAAAAGCAGAGAGCAAAAAATCACGAGGTTTTTTTCTTGTTTTCTTTCCATGTTCATTCAATCGTATTTATTGAGAGCTTACTGTGCCTCCCGATGTCCTCTGCTAGACTGCAAACACCATGGGACCCATGTCTTCGACCTTCTTTGTATGCTTCCAATTGCCTAGTACAATGCTCTGCACTCAGTAGGTGATCAGAAAAACAGACTGGCCTGGCGGAAAGAATACAGGATTGAGGGTCAGGTGCCCTGGGTTCTAAATCTGGCTCTGCCGCTTTCCTCCTGAACAAGCTTGGACAAATCACTTGGCTTCTCTGTGCCTCGGCTTCCTCATTTACAAAAATAAGAATAAGATACTTGTTCCCCCGCTCCCTTAGACTGTGAATCTCAAGTGGGACAGGAAGTGTGTCCTATATGATTATCTTACATTCATCCCACTACGTAGCACAGTACTTAACATATAGTTGTAATAGTAAAATGATTTTTAGGCACTTACTTTGTGCAGAGCACAGAACACTGTACTAAGCACATAACCTTGGCCAAGTCATTTAACTTCCCTAAGTCTCAATTTCCTCAACTGTAAAATAAAGATTCAATATCTGTTTTCCTTCGCCTTCAGTCTGTGAGCCCCATGTGGAACAGGGACTACATATGACCTAATTAACTTGCATCTTTCCCAGCTCCTAATACAGTGTGTGGTGTGTAGTAAGCACTTAATAAATACTATAATTATTAGTAATAGTAGTATTGAGAAGTATTGAGAAGTAGCGTGGCTCAGTGGAAAGAGCACGGGCTTTGGAATCAGAGGTCATGGGTTCAAATCCCAGCTTGGCCAATTGTCAGCTGTGTGACTTTGGGCAAATCACTTAACTTCTCTGTGCCTCAGTTACCTCATCTGTAAAATGGGGATTAGGACTGTGAGCCCCATGTGGGACAACCTGATCATCCTATAACCTCCCCAGTGCTTAGAACAGTTCTTTGCACAGAGTAACTGCTTAATAAATGCCATCATTATTATTACAGTTATTGCAATTCCAAATACTATAATTGCTATTATTGATTGAGAATGAGTTAGTATAAAATCATAATGAGTCTGTCATTCATTCATTCATTCATTCATTCAATTGTATTGAGTGCTTACTGTGTGCAAAGAAATGTACTAAGCACTTTGGAAGTTCAAGTTGGCAACATACAGAGACAGTCCCTACCCAACAGCGGGCTCACAGTCTAGAAGGGGGAAAAAATAGATTAATAATATTTAGAAAGGGGGATGACATATCATTTTTCCCTACCTGTTCTTCTCAGCAAACAGCCACTTTGGTATAAAGCAGTCACTGTCTCTGGACACACAGGAGCAAAATCTGAAAGCACCTTACCACCTTTACCAATCATCTCCTCTGAGAGGAAAGTCCAAAGCAACTTAGAAGAAGCGATGACACGAAGAACTTTCACTTTGGCAGTTTCAATTTCCCTTATAGAGGGAAATTCCTTTGGCATAACCTTTCATGTTGAGGAACTCGCTATGTAGGCACTTTTAGAGTCAAGACAGCTTTCTTCATAACATTCTATCAGAACAGGACTTAAGGTGTCATTAATTGAGAGCTCAGAAGAAGATTCTCCTTCATGCTAAAAAGGATGGATTTACAATTAGTTTCAAGGACAGGTGGTTTGAAAGAATAAATAGTTATTTATTTCCTCCACTAAACTCTTCACTATTGCTCATATTGGCAGCAGCCTTGTCTTGAGAATCATGAGGAACATAATGTCTTTGAGCTTCCCACTAAGGTGCTCGAGGTTTGTGCGGTATTACTAAGGAATAGAACAGTAGTAATATTGTAGCTCTACTCTCCGAAGTATGTCAATCTTTCCTATTTATCCTTAGAGCTTCCCTATAGAATGATTTTCCCCTTTTACAAGATGGCAAACCTGAAACTCGGAGATGTTAACTAGTAATCGTCCTTATTAGAAGCTGTTAGGGAAGAACCACCTTGATAAAATCCTGAGAACGAGAAGCCTTGGGAGCCCTTCGCCAAACCATGCATTCAAAAGGAATAAAAGAGTTGTGGGATCTGTCAATCAATTAATCAAACAATGATATTTTTTTAACACTTACTGTACTAAGCCCTTGGGAGAGTGCAATACAACAGAATTGGTAAAAATGTTCCCTATTAACAAGGAGTTTACAGTGCAGAGAGGGGCTTGCAGTCTAGAGAGGAGTTTAGCATTTGGGAAGACTTGGGGCTGTGACTGTGGATAAGCACGGGCATAGGAAGGGATCAGAGACTCCAGAGCAGTGAGGCTCCTGCCCTTAGAAGGAGAGAAAAGACACTGAGAAACCTTGCTTCTGAAGGACTTGGAGAGGGTGAGATTGGAACCTGGGTCACCAGAGAGAAGAAGGGAGACAACCAGAGGAATGTGAACCCTGTGGCGCTTACAAGGAAGTACAGAGAGTCTTGGGAGGAAAAGTGTTAGATATGGGTAGAGATGGTTTGAACAAGAATTATTCTTATTGTTACCCATTTAAGAATATTATTAGCCATTTATTGAGATCTCATAGCTGGGTATCTTCCTGCGGTAGGAGTGGAGGGGAAGTTCTTGGTTCTGGGGAGACAAGTGAACCTGGAGAGCGGCAAGATGGGGAGGGAGCACCTTCTCTGCCAGTTTTCTATAACCAGTCAGTCAGTCAATAGTATTTATTGAGCGCTTACTGTGTGCAGAGCTGTTGTACTAAGCGCTTGGGAGAGTACAACATAACATAAACAGATACATTCCCTGCCCACGGTGAGCTTACAGTCGAGAGGGAGGGCGATGAAGACAGTCCTTGATGACCACCCTCACCTTTGGGGAGATGCCATGGGCTTCTGAAAAGGGGTGGAAACAGCAAAAGTCCCTCAGGGACTTGGAGGGCTTTAGAACCCAGTGGAGGCTAATAGGGGTGAGCTGCTCCAAAAGTGACTCGGGGGGTATTTTGGCAGCCTTACATAGTGAACTTCTGAATCCATGTCTTAGTTCAGTCTTAGTGTAGACTGGTGAGTCCACTGTTGGGTAGGGACTGTCTCTATATGTTGCCAACTTGTACTTCCCAAGCACTTAGTACAGTTCTCTGCACACAGTAAGCGCTCAATAAATATGATTGATTGATTGATTCAGTCAAGACTGTTGAAAGATGCAAAAGATTCAACTTTTCGAAAAGGTTCAATTATTTAATTATGTTTATTATACCTCAGGGAGAGCCCAGGCAGACAGTGAGTCAGTTATATTTGTTGAGTGCTTACTATACAGTATTAAGCTTTTGGGGAGAGTGCAATATAATAACAGACACTTCCTCTGCCCTCAGTGAGCTTACAGGCAGGGAAAGTCCCTTGAAGACTTCGAAGTGGGGGAGAGTAATTGTCTGTCAGCTATGAGGAGGGAGGGTGTTACATGTCAGAAGCAGGATGTGGGTGAGAGGTCGGTGGCAAGATAGATGAGATGGAGGTACAGTGAGAAGGTTAGCATTAGAGGAGCAAAGTTTGTGGGCTGTGTTGTAGTAGGAGAGTAGTGAGGTGAGATAGGAGGGGGCAAGGTTCTTTAAAACTAGTGGTGAGGAGTTTCTGTTTGATGGGGAGTTGGATAATAATAATAATAATTTTGGTATTTGTTAAGCGCTTACTATGTGCAAAGCACTGTTCTAAGTGCTGGGGAAGATACAAGGTGATCAGGTTGTCCCATGTGGGGCTCACAATCTTAATCCCCATTTTGCAGATGAGGTCACTGAGGCACAGAGAAGTGAAGTGACTTGTCCAAAGTGACACAGCTGACAAGCAGCGGAGCTGGGATTTGAACCCATGACTTCTGACTCCAAAGCCCAGGCTCTTTCCACTGAGCCACGCTACTTCCCCGTGGAAGGGTAACCACTGGTGGTTCTTGAGTAATGGGGAAACATGTCCTGAATGTTTTTGTAGAAAAAGGATCCAGGTAGCAAAGTGAAGTGGGGCAAGACGGGAGGCTGGGAGGTCAGCAAGGGGACTGACACTAATCAATCAAGTACTTGGATTAGCATGATAGCAGGTAGGTCCTGCATAAGTGTCTGTTGCCTGGCTGTCTCATTACCCTCCTGAAGGCTTCCAATTGCAGTCAGACCCATTGACAGCCATCTTGCCTACTCTAATAGGCTATCCCTAATCTGGTAGGTTTGCAGACTACTATATGGTCATTTTCCCTTTACTTCTTAGCACTGGCTTCTCATCAGAATGTTGGGGCTCATCATTCAGCTAAGAAGTTCACTTGGAATTTCTCACTCCATGGCCAATTTTCACTTTTTGGAGAAGGGAAGGTTAAGCACTTCAGAGATGCCCAAGGGGAAGGAGAGGTTACCCAGTTGAGAGAGAATCAGAAAGTGAAGTTTTTCAGGGCTTTGTTCCAACCTAGCAATGACTTTCAAACCAACTATTTATTCAGTGATTATCAATTCCTTTCCATGGTTCCTCGGGCCCTGGAACATTAGGTTCATTCTTCTCTGTTGACAAGAGATGTCATCACCATCATTTTCATTTTCAGATAGGCATCTCTTTATGCTGATGAGGGGGCAGTTGTGATAGTAAATGGTTTTAGAAATTGTCCACAATGTCCATTCCTTTAAAACCCTGCAGCTACTTAGCCTAACACTCCTTTTTTTCCTTAGTAAATTTTCAGCTCAACCGAGGACTAAGTGTACTTAAGGAGTCTGCAGAACTGTATTTCTGAGTACCAGGCTGAAGGCTCTTACATCTTTAATAATAATAATAATAACAATGGCATTTATTAAGCACTTACTATGTGCAAAGCACTGTTCTAAGCACTGGGGAGGTTACAAGGTGATCAGGTTGTGTCACGGTGGGCTCACAGGCTTAATCCCCATTTTACAGATGAGGTAACTGAGGCATAGAGAAGTTAATGGAAAGAGCCCGGGCTTTGGAGTCAGAGGTCACGGGTTCGAATCCCCGCTATGCCAATTGTCAGATGGGTGGCTTTGGGCAAGTCACTTCACTCCTCTGGGCCTCAGTTCCCTCCTCTGGAAAATGGGGATGAAGACTGTGAGCCCCCTGTGAGATAACCTGATCACTTTTTTTTTTTCTTTTAGACTGTGAGCCCACTGTTGGGTAGGGACTGTCTCTATATATTGCCAATTTGTACTTCCCAATCGCTTAGTACAGTGCTCTGCACACAGTAAGCGCTCAATAAATACGATTGATTGATTGATTAAATGACTTGCCCAAAGTCACACAGCTGACAATTGGCAGAGCCTAGATTAGAACCCATTGACCTCTGACTCCAAAGCCCATGCTCTTTCCACTGAGCCATGCTGCTTCCCATACAGATTAAAATTTCCTCCTACATGCATAAAGGCAAATGATACTGAATATGTTTAGAGGTACTAACTGTTCAATTCATTCATTCATGAGTAATTATTGAGCACTTTTGTGTATGCAGAGTGCTGTACTAGACACATGGGAGAGCACAATAAAAATAAAAAACCTACCCTTGCCCTAACACAAGGATTTGAAAAATTGAATTCAGGGATCGCGTACTTTACTTTGCCAGTGATTTGAAGAATATAATTGAAATTCCCTCTCCTTTAATCTATCACTAAAATGAATATGATGGAATATTAATAGAATCTAGCATAGTTAACAAAATGTATTGAAGTCATTATTATTATTAACAATAATAATAATAATAATAGTGCTATTAAGCACTTACAATGTACCAGGAATGTACTTGTAACCTCCCCAGCACTTAGAACAGTGCTTTGCACATAGTAAGCACTTAATAAATGCCATTATTATTATTACTAAGTGTTGGGATGGATACAAGCAAATAGGGTTGGACACAGTCCCTTTCCCACATGGGGCTCACAGTCTCAATCCCCATTTTACAGATGAGGTAACTGAGCACAGAGAAGTAAAGTGACTTGCCCAAGGTCACCCAGTAGACAAGTGTCGGAACCCATGACCTTCTGACTCCCAGGGCTCTGTTCTATCCACTACGCCATGCTGCTTCTCTCATGTTAGATCATATTGATCAATCAATAACTCAGTGGTATTTATTGAGCACTTACTGTACGCTTGGAGGAATACAATAAAACAGAGTTGGTTGACACGCTCCCTTGATATCATATTTATTAAAACAGTTATGTTCTCAGAATGGTTCCAGAGAATAACTAGTAACAGACTTAATTGCTATTGGAATCCATGGTAGCCAAGGGTTATCCATGTACCATTCATAAGGCTCAATCCTTCTTAAATGTTGAGCAATCAGAAAACTGTAATTCTTTTTTATTTAACATCAATCGATTGTGATTGCTGTGAATAATGCTTTTAACTTGCATAGCTGTTCTTCTGGTGAAAATTAAAGCAAGTCTGTACTTCAAGCCAGAAAAAGTTCCTGCCAAAAATGAGAGAATTAAAGGCATGTAGCAGAAAATCAATATTTGAAAACAATTGGCTTACATTTATATCCCTGATTTTCTCTATTGTCTGGATATTTCATGCACTATTAAACTAAGTGCATGGTTCATTTTGAATCACCGCTTAGTTGCTAAGATACATCTAAATTTCAGTCCAGATCTGATAAATAAGTTACTTCCCATGCATGACTTAGTGAATATTTATATGAATCGTGTCAATGAGGCTGAAACAAAAATTGCATCACTCGTATTCCCTCTTGCAAGATCTTTTTTTAATATTAACAAATCGCGCACAACGTTTGTATCCCAACCCATTGGATAGTGAGCTAGAGACACTAAAATTTTTTTCTGGGACTTGCAGATTCACTTTGGTGTGAAGACTTAACTCTTTTTTGGCCATCGGATGTCATTTGTTAAACATTCTTCAAATACAAGCTCAATTTCCCTGAGAAAATGGTGCAAGTAGAGAAAGCACTCAATCAGCTCACCCCCTCCTACCTCACCTCACTGATCTCCTACTACAGTCCAGCCCATATACTTTGTATCTTTAGCGCCAGTTTATTCACTGTGCCCCAATCTCATCTATTTCACTGCCAACCTCTTTCTCTTTTCTTGGAATTTCCTCCTTCTCCATTTATGCCAGACCATCACTCTTCCCACGGTCAAAGGATTATTAACAGTCACATCTTCTCCAAGAGGCCTTCCCAATTAAGCCCTCTTTTCCCCGGCTCCCTCTCCCTTCTGCTTCATCTATTCACTTGGATCTGTGACCTTTGAGCATTGTATATTCACCCCACCCTTAACCCCACAGCACAACCTGAGCACATATCTTTAAATTCCATATTGTGAATTATTTATTTATATTAATGTCTGTCTCCCCCCTAGACTGTAAGCTCCTTATGGCCCGGGAACATGCCTGCCATAGCTATTGTGTTCTACTCTCCCAAGCACTTAGTACAGTGCTCCACTCATAGTAAGTATTCAATAAATACCATCAATCGATCTACTAACTGATTGACTGAATGTACCTTGAAGGAGTTAATTTTCCACGTACGGCCAAGCACTTAACTTCCACAGAATATGACAATCCCTTAAATTACCATCAGATCAGGTCTCTAGGTCAGTGCATTGTAGGAATCACCAACTATCTCGCTCATAAACCAAAGGAAGCAGAATAGTTTCATTAATTCCTAGGAGGCCAAAATATAAAGATCTATGAAGAAATATTGAAATGTGTTTCTAGACTGTGAGCCCATTGTTGGGTAGGAACCGTCTCTATATGTTGCCAACTTGTACTTCCCAAGCACTTAGTACAGTGCTCCGCACACAGTAAGCGCTCAATAAATACGATTGAATGAATGAATGAATGAATGATGGAAAAGACGCTGGCACACCATTCTTCCATTTCATTAGAAAAAAAGATAGTGGATCTGGTTCCCTGAAAATCCAGAAGAGGGCCTGCCCCCTTCAGGGGCTACTCTGCTCCCCTTTTCCAAATATCAGCTAGCTCATACTAAGTCTCGGAATGGCCTAGAACACAGAGGTTATTTGCTTCTCTGAATCCTTCACAATGCAGCTATCAAAATTCACATCAGTGAACAACACTTCGCTGCTGAAAATAGTTTGTACTTTTGGGTGATGACATTGACCAAGATTTTACAATTCCCAAACTGACCACGTTAGTGCTGTGTTATCAGGTACAAGGAATTCAAGGTTGTGCTATTCTTTTTCATCTACAGGAGATAACTTGACCTCTACAGGAGATAACTTGACCTGGTATTACCTGAAATGGCCAACAAAATCCACAGTAAGGGATGGTATATCTCTTTTCCAATGGGTCCCACTCAAGACATACCCCAGAATACAGTGGGATTGTGATCCTTGAAAACATGGTTGTATCACAAGTGGCTTTATTGGAGAGTGTGTTTTCCCATAGCCTTACGTGTTATAAATCAGGATTTATTCCAGAATTGTTAGAAGAATCATATGAAATACCTTTACGTGAATTATAGTATAATATTAAACCTTAAGGAGCTATGTTTTAATCTTCTCTTTTTTATTTTTTTTTTAGATTAAGTGCTTACTATGTGCCAGGCATTGTAATAAGCTCTGCTGTAGGTACAAGATAATTAGGTTGGACCCAATCCATGTCCCATATGAAGCTCAAAGTACGAGTCGGAAGGGGAATAATTTAATTCTCATTTTACAGATGAAGTAACTGTGGCCCAGAGAATTTAATTGCCCGAGGTCACACAGCAGATGAGTGGCAGAACCGGAATTAGAACCCAGGTCGTCTGTCGACCAGGTCCGTGCTCTTTTCACTAGACCACTTATGGTGTGCCAGGCATTGTAAAAGGTGCTGGGGTAGATGTAAAATAATCAGATTGGGCACAGTCCTTGTAAGCCTCAAAGTCTAACTCAGAGGGAAGAGGATCCAATCCCCATTTTACATATGAGGAGTCTGAGGCAAAGAGAAGTTAAATGGCTTTTCCCAAGGTCACACAAAAGACAAGTGGCAAAGCTGGGATTAGGACTCAGGCCTTCTAACTCACAGTCTCATGCTCTTTCTCCTAGGCCACGCTACTTCCCACTTCATTAAAGAAAAGCATTACAAAATTAGCTAAATGGAGTACTATAATATGGTTATGAGTCTTTGAAGGAGGTCTGCAGGAGTAGAAACTTATTGTGTTGACCGTAATAGTGGTCTTTAAATGTCAGGAAAGAATTTATCCCATTTGGGATTGAAGAGCAGGCTTATCATTTTTTTCCTAAAGTATGATGTAACTCCTTTTGAACATGTCTGCACTCATCTCGGCTCACAGGTTATTATGCCTTAGCCTAGATTCCAGGATTCCTGGATTCTATTTCCAGCTGAAACCTCTGTCTCTCAAATCCCTCACCTTCATTTCCTTAGTCCTTCATTGAATCAATCAGTGGTATTTCCAGAAACTTGCTTTGTGCCGAGCACTGCACCAAGTGCTTAGAAGAGTACCATGGACCTCCTTTCAGTTCCTCTATCTTGCCCATTCCCCAAAAATATTTCACGTCTCTATCTCTGGGACCTGGTTCAAACTCAGGCCTGGGCCTCAAACTCACCCCAGGCCTCATGATCATTCTGAGGAGGGAGGGTAGGTGAAGGGAGCCATAACACATTTAAGCTGCTTTAGAGTTTTATCACAAAAACTTCCATTGGGTACTTACAAGGAAAGAGTGAATGAATATTCCAAGGGGGAAAGTGAAGAAGTGGGGAATGAGAGAGGAAGACAGAGAGCTCATTTCTAGACTGCGATATCGTGGGCAGGGGATGTCTCTGTTTATTGTTGCATTGTACTTTCCCACGAGCCTAGTACAGTGCTCCGCACACAGTAAGTGCTCAATAAATGTGATTGAATGAATTGAATGAATGACTGAATGAGTAGAGAGGCCCAGTCCTCCCCTGCTCCACATCCCATCATTCATTCATTCAACCGGATTTATCGAGCATTTACTGCGTGCAGAGCACCGTACTAGCATTTGCAGAGTACGGTATAACAAAAAAAGCAGACATGGAGAGTGACAACCCTCAGATCAGAAATAGCTCTGAAAGCTGCAATGGAAGATTTCAAAAGCAGCGAATGTTTTATTAGGGAATTTAAGTCATGCAATCCAACTCATGGACTAATGCCCGTGTAGGAAACATAATCTTGGAAAAGAGAGAGAACGCTTGGCTCCACTAACATAAAAAGCCTAAGGATGCTGCCTTAATTGCAGTTGTCAGCTAAAGAAAACCCTTAGCAAAAAGATTGAATTTAGAGCTCTTCTTAGCATGGGCACTTCAGATGAACAGGCACTCTGTCTAAAACACTGCAGTGGTATTCCTGCAAAACCACATATTATCAAAAAATTGGGTCGTGTCAGCCAATGATCCCCATGGCCTCTCACCCAGAGAGACCACCTAGGCGCCCCCCCCCCCATGCCATTTGGAGGTCCAGCCAGGTCTGTTCCCCCAAGATAGGCTGAGGACACTGTGGACCCCCTGAGTCTCCAACCCTAGCATGTGGGGGAGGATATGGCTGTGGCTCCTGTGGCTGAAAACTCCTTGATGGCCAGGATCATATCTACCAATTTAAAGAATAAGCATGGCCTAGCGGATAGAGCCTCTCTCAGGGTCACAGCTGGCGAGTTTCCAGCACTCTACCAGTCTCGGTTACAGGAGGGAGAGTCAAGCAGAGGCATACCCATTCCTTCCACAACATTGCCAAGATCTGCCCTTTCCTCTCCATCCAAACCGCTACCATGCTCGTTCAAGCTCTCATCCTATCCCGTCTGGACTACTGCATCAGCCTCCTCTCTGATCTCCCATCCTCGTGTCTCTCCCAACTTCAATCCATATTTCATGCTGCTGCCCGGATTGTCTTTGTCCAGAAACACTCTGGGCATGTTACTCCCCTCCTCAAAAATCTCCAGTGGCTACCAATCAATCTGTGAATCAGGCAGAAACTCCTCACCCTCGGCTTCAAGGCTGTCCATCACCTCGCCCCCTCCTACCTCATCTCCCTTCTCTCCTTCTACAGCCCACCCTGCACCCTCTGCTCTTCTGCCGCTAATCTCCTCACCATACCTCGTTCTTGCCTGTCCCGCCGTCGACCCCCGGCCCACGTCATCCCCCGGGCCTGGAATGCCCTCCCTCTGCCCATCAGCCAAGCTAGCTCTCTTCCTCCCTTCAAGGCCCTACTGAGAGCTCACCTCCTCCAGGAGGCCTTCCTAGACTGAGCCCCCTTGTTTCTCTCCCCCTCGTCCCCCTCTCCATCCCCACTGTCTTATCTCATCATCATCATCATCATCAATCGTATTTATTGAGCACTTACTATGTGCAGAGCACTGTAATAAGCGCTTGGGAAGTACAAATTGGCAACATATAGAGACAGTCCCTACCCAACAGTGGGCTCCTTCCCTTCCCCACAGCACCTGTATATATGTGTATTTGCTTGTACATATTTATTACTCTATTTATTTTACTTGTACATATCTATTCTATTTATTTTATTTTGTTAATATGTTTTGTTTTGTTCTCTGTCTCCCCCTTCAAGACTGTGAGCCCACTGTTGGGTAGGGACTGTCTCTACATGTGGCCAACTTGTACTTCCCAAGCACTTAATACAGTGCTCTGCACACAGTAAGTGCTCAATAAATACGATTGATTGATTGATTGATTCCTAGCTTGGGCAGTGGCTAGCCAGTGGAAGGCAATCTGCTACAAGTCAAAACTAACCCATGCTGGGCAGCAGCAGCATGGGAGAGAGTCGAGGGTGGAGACTCAAGTTTGCTGCATGGAAGGAGGCAATGGTAAACCATTTCCATACTTTTTCCAAGAAAATTCTATGGATACACTACCAGAACGATTGTAGATGGAGAGTGGGTCATTCCGGGAGAGGTGTGTCCATGGTATCGTTGTGGGTCAGAAACGACGGCATAAGACAAGTGGATCGAGCCCAGGCCTGGAGTCTGAAGGACTTGGATTTTAATCCTGGCTCTGCCACTTGTCTGCTGAGTGACCTTGAGCAAGTCACTTAACTTCTCTGTGCCTCAGCTATCTCATCTGTCAAATGGGGATTAACACTCTGGGCCCCATGTGGGACAGGGACTGTGTCCAATCTGATTAGCTTGTATCTACCCCAGCACTTAGAACAGTGTTTGCCACATAATAAGCACTTAACAAATACTATCATTATTATTATTGTTATCTCAATCAACTCTATCCACTCTATCAGAGAAGTGTGTGACCTAGTTGAGAGAACAGGACTGGGAATCAGAAGGACCTGGATTCTAATCCCAGCTCTACCATTTGTCTGCTGTGTGACCTTGGGCAAGTCATTTCATTTCTCTGTGCCTCAGTTACTTCCTCTGTAAAACGGGGATTAAGATTGTGAGCCCCATGTGGGACACGGACTAGGTCCAACCTGATTAGCTTGCGTCTACCCCAGTGCTTAGAACGGTGCCTGACACAGAGTAAGCACTTAACAAATACCATTAAAAACAAACAAAAAAACTATCTTGCATTGTACTCTCCCAAGAGCTTAGTACAGTGCTCTGCATACAGAAAGTGCTCAATAAAATCCATTGTTCAGTGGACTCAACAATTCCATGCGTTACAAGCAGCCTGAAACTCTGCTCCTAGAGCTGTAATGTTCTATCACTCTTCTTGAATTTATCATTGCTCTTTATGTTTATGTTGGTTTTATTTTTTATTGTTCCATCTTTCCTATACTTCATGGCCTAGTGGAAAGAGAACAGGTCTAGGAGAAAAACATCTGGATTCTAATCCGAGATCCACCACTTGCCTACTTGGGTAACTATAGCTAAAGCACTTAACTTCTCTGTGCCTCAGTTTCCTCCTCCATTAAATGGGGGTGAAATTCCCAGTGGGACAGGGACTAAGAACAGTGCTGGGCGCATAGTAAACACTTAAATATCATCATTATTATTCTTATAGTCTACACCACCACTTAGAACACTGGTTGGCACAAAGTAAGTGCTTAAGAAATATGATTGATTGATTCAGATGCATCAAATTACAGCCAATTCTCAGGCCAACATTATGACACTAAATTCATCTATTCTTCCCAGACATTTTGTCCAAACTGCTCTCTAAAGCATCATATTCTTACAGGAACCCTGGTCCTTCTATCTTTTGGGGTTTGAGGCTGATGTTAATTTCCACTGCCTGATAAATTCCCATTTTAATAATGCTTTTTGAAGCTTATAAAGTCATAGGAGATTTTCCATTCATAAATGTATTTAGCACTACATCAAAGGAAGAATACTAAGGGTAGACAGGCCTTCATATCAGCAATCTGAATAAAGTCTACCATAAAGTGAGAGCTAGAGACTGTGAGCCCACTGTTGAGTAGGGACCATCTCTATACGTTGGCAACTTGTACTTCCCAAGCGCTTAGTGCAGTGCTCTGCACACAGTAAGCGCTCAATAAATACAATTGAATGAATGAATGGAGAGAGAAAGAGAGAGACAAAGACCAGATAAAGACATTGCAAAGACTTCCTTTCCAGGGTCCAGCAAACATCTTGATAGGGTTGTCTATTCTAAGTGGTTGGAATGTGCTCAGTCCTGTAGCTGTCTGGCAAATCCAACCGTAATGTCTTCATTTATTAATATTTTGTTGCCGTTGTTAAATAATAATTATTATTATTACTATCATTATAATGGTATTTGTTAAGCATTTACTATATGCCAAGCATTATACTAAGCACTGAAGTAGATACAAGTTAATCAGATCAGACACCGTCCCTTTCATTCATTCATTCAATTGTATTTATTGAGCACTTACTGTGTGCAGAGCCCTGTATTCATTCATTTATTCAATCATATTTATTGAGCACTTACTGTGTGCAGAGCACTGTACTAAGCGCTTGGGAAGTACAAGTTGGCAACATATAGAGACGGTCCCTACCCAACAGTGGGCTCACAGTCTAGAACGGGGAGACAGACAACAAAACACTTAGAAAATACAATTCGGCAACAGATAGAGACAATCCCTACCCAGCCACGGGCTTGAAGAACAGACATTAATCCCCACTTTACAGAGGAAGAAACTGAGGTACAGAGAAGTTAAGTGACTGCCCAAGGTCACATGACAGCCAAGTGGCCGAGCTGGGATTAGAACCCAGGCCTTCTGACTCCCGGGCCTGGGCTCTTTCCACAAGGCCATGCTGCTGTTGTGTTGTGTAAGATAACTCTTTAAGGGCTCTGTAGTGTATTAATGTCAGTAACGTTGTGCTCCATAATCCTTCTCAAAGAGGAGAGCTCAGACTGAATAAAGAAACTGGACTGCAGTTCCTTGTAAAGTAAAAGAGTTAAATATTAGAAGCCCGGGACTCTTCTAAAGAACAAAAATAAAAGGGTTCAAGCAGAGTGTTCACCTGTCAGAGACAATGGAAGGTGTTTGTTTATTACCATTTTCAACGCTTCCTATCATGTACTTGATTGTAACACTTCCACACAATGGTCTGCCCTTCTCACAGTTGCTGATAAAGTAATACCATTTCCGTAGACTGTTCCTGCAGCAGAGCCATTTCAGAGGATTGCCAACACATTACAGTAAGAAAACCAGAGGAAAGAGAGGAAAACACTGAATGAACACAAACAGGGCTTTTTATAATCTACATTTAACTAGCTTGAGAAGGTAACAAAAGCAATAGTTAAAACTAAGAAAAAGAAAAGAAAAAGCAGGCAGGCATGGAGCGGGAACCAATATTTAAGGTGGGGCAGGTAGTTTCTACAGATCAGATGACATCTGTTTTATTGGGGCAAGAAATAATCTAAACAGATATTACATTTTTCTCTATTATTTTGGCTTCCTTAATCATGGTTTCACACTGTTATCCTTTAGATTTGTTTTCAATGGTATTTTTTAAGCACTTGCTAATGAACCAGTTATTGTTACTAAGGCCTGGGATAGATACAAGCTAATCAGTTTGGACACAGTCCATGTCCCACATGGGGCTCAGAATCACAATCCTCATTTTACAGATGAGGTGACTGAGGCACAGAGAAGTTATGTGACTCACCCAAAGTCACACTGCAAAGAGGAGGAGATGGGATTAGAATTTAGGTCCACTGGCTCCCAGCCCCATGCTCTTTCTACTAGGTAAGACTGCTTCCCAAAATTGCCACATTGATGATGTCTGCCCATTGTACAGTATTTTTTCTCTGACCCTGTGAAGATCTCTATGAACCAACATGCCATATTGCAGAATTCATGTTTCTGACTAATGTTTCCTCTTCAGGAATAGTAGGACAATTGTTTCCAAGGGTCTTTATTGCAATTCACTTTTGTTTGCACACAGTAAGCGCTCAATAAATACGATTGAATGAATGAATGAATCATTCACAGATACTAGCTAATCAGGTTGGACACAGTCCCTCTCCCATACAGGGCACACAATCGTAACCCTCATTTTACCGATGAGGGAACTGAGGCACAGAGAAATTAAGTGAGTTGCCCAAGGTCACACAGCAGAGAAGTTGCAGTGCAGGGTTTATAACCCAGGTCCTTCTGTCTCCCGGGTCCATGCTTTAACCACTAGATCACACTGATCCTAAACCTCACCAACAATGAAATTTCACTCACTGACCACAACTTGCTAATCTGCCTTCTTTCCCACACATTTCCTCCCTGAAAAACTGTCGTCTACACACAAGAGACCTCCAATCGCTTGATCTGTAAAATGGGGATTGAGACTGTGAGCCCCACGGGGGACATGGACTGCGTCCAATCCAATTTGCTTGTAATAATAATGATGGTATTTGTTCAGAACTCACTATGTGCAAAGTACTGTTCTAAGCGCTCGTAACCACCCCAGGGCTTAGTACAGTGCTTGGCACATTGTAAGTGCTTAACAAATACCACAAGCATTATTATTATTATTGATCCTTTCCACTTATCCCAGATTATTATGACCCATTAGTCTGCCTATCCAATCTCCTTTCTACTTACGCTCTCCCAGTCATCACGTCTCCTCCAGGAGGCCTACCCCGCCTAAGCCTTCATTTTTCCCTACTTGCTTTCACTTCTCCATCCCCTATGCACTTGGATCTATTCCCTTAAAACATTTGATCGCTGACTATTCACCTCACCCTCAGCCCCACAGCATTTATGTACATATCCATACAGACTGTATCTGTAATGTATTTTAATATCTGTCTCCTCACCTAGACTGTAAGCTCCTTTAGGGCAGGGATCACGTCTACCAACTCAGTTGTACTCTCCCAAGCTCTTAGTACAGTGCTCAATACAGTGTTTAGTAAGTGCTCAATAAATGCCTTTGGTTGAGTGAGAGAGGCATGCGATGATGATGATGCAATGACAGACAGCCAATCATATTTACTGAGCGCTTACTATATGCAGAACACTTTACTAAACACTTGAGAGAATGTAACATAACACTCCCTGCCTACATTCCCTGCCCACAATGAGCTTACACTCTAGAGGGGGCTTACTTGTCTTAAGCTGTCAAGTCGTCTCCATCCCATAGTGAAGCCAGGGACATAAGGGCTTAGTCCAGTGCTCTGAACACAAGTGCTCAATAAATACAATTAACTGACTGATTGACTGGAATGCTGTGATGCCGGTCGTGGAACTGGGTCCTCTGGAGATCCCCCATGGGCGAGGGGGAGTGGGGGCAGTGGCCCCAGGGTTCAGGCGGATCTGTATTGGGGTGAAGGGGAGTGGGGATGGTATTTTCAGTCAATGCCTTATTAAAGTCAAAGTCAAGGTTTATTAAAATCTACATAAAATAAACTCAAAGACCACTGGGTTCTTTTATTAAAACTAGTTTTTACGTAATGTGAGTAACACAGTGGGTCACATGGAGATTGACCTCATTATCCTTCCCCATCCCAGCCTTCTGGCCACACTCATCTCCTCCCAGAGGGGCACAGAGAGAGTAGATCTGGGGCTCCTTCAGTCACCAGGCTTCTGCTGCCTCTTCCGCCGTTTCCAGCTCCCACCTCACCCTCCTGACTGACTCACACTGAGAATAATAATAATAATGGTACATATTTTGTACTGTTTTATTTGTACATATTTTGTACAAATTTTGTACATATTTGTACATATTTATTACTCTATTTATTTATTTTACTTGTACATATCTATTCTATTTATTTTATTTTGTTAGTATGTTTGGATTTTTGTTTTTTTTCTCTGTCTCCCCCTTTTAGACTGTGAGCCCAATGTTGGGTAGGGACTGTCTCTATATGTTGCCAATTTGTACTTCCCAAGCGCTTTGTACAGTGCTCTGCACATAGTAAGCGCTCAATAAATATGATTGATTGATTGAACAGTAATGATGGTATTTGTTAAGCGCTTACTATGTGCAAAGCACTATTCTAAGCACTGGAGTAGATACAGTGTCATCACATTGTCCCACGTGGGGCTCACAGTCTTAATCCCCATTTTACAGATGAGGTAACTGAGGCATAGAGAAATTAGTGACTTGCCTAAAGTCACACAGCTGATCCAATTGCTTAGAACAGTGCTTTGCACACAGTCAGGGCTCAATAAATACGATTGAATGAATGAATGAATGATAAGTGCCGAGCCGGGATTAGAACTCGTGACCTCTGACTCCCAAGCCCCTGCTCTCTCCACTAAGGCACGCTGTAATCAGTGTGGTCTTGTGGAAAGGACACAGGCCCGGGTGTCAGAGGATGTGGGTTTTAATCCCAGCTCTGCCACATATCTGCTAAATCATTTCACTTCTCTGTTGCCTCAGTTACCTCATCTTTAAAATGGGGATATTAAGACTGTGAGTGCCATGAGGGACAGGGACTGTGTTCAACCTGACTGACTTGTTTCTACCCCAGCATTTACAACAGTGCCTGGCACATAGCAAGTGCTTAACAAATAACATCATTATTATTATTACTATTACTCCATAAGCACCCGTAGAGCTCTCAGCTCCTCAGCCCCCCAGCTCATTAGCAGAAGCCCAACCCTGGCTATACCCCCAGCCTACCCCCTCTGAAAGTCCATTGCCAAACCAGAGCAGAACCAGCTTGGAGAAGGGCTAGGCTGGTAAAATAATGCCACACACAATCCGATTATTGTGAAGGAATTCACCCAGTGGAAGGATCGTGGTCTACAAGGATGTGCTTCCTTCAGGGAGCTGTTCTAATTAGCATTTGGGAGAGAACATCAGAAATAAGACACGAGCTCCCTGCCCTCAAGGAATTTGTAATGACAGCTGAGACCAGCTGACAAAAATAATTCACAAATAGTCAGGGGAGAAATGACAACAAGGACAGTACAGAAAGCAACACCACAACATCAAAATAAATCAGCTGAAAAATTTAATAGACATATGAAAATAAACATATGTACGTATATGCTGAAGGTAAGATAATATATACATGTTAAGGATAAGTGCATTGTTGACATGACTGGATGAAGTGTGATGGTGAATCAGTAATTGGGGAAGGCTTCCTGGAGTAGGTGGGATTTTTTTTTCAGACGGTTTTGAGGATGTGGTGTGGCCGATTTGTTTAGGAAGGCAGTTCCAGGAGAGTGAGAGACTCGGGCAGTTGGAGGAAGGAGAGAGGTTCAGTCAGAAGGTGAGCTAGGGAGAAAGTGGATGGAGAAATCTGATGTGTGACATGGAGAGAGTCAGTGAAAGGTCTGAAAGGAAACTGTCAGGAATTTCTGCTGGATGACAAGGGAATTCAGAGCCTATACTTGTAGGGGAAGTATGGGGAGGGTAGATTGGAAAATATTTACAAAATTGGACTCAGCAAACTTTTTTCTGCCGGACAGCCAAGCGAAATGAAACTTTAGAGCAGTTGATGTACAAAGACCCAATCATACAATTTAAATATGCATTAAGGTAACTTACTTCATTATGAATGTAAAGTTTTTAAGTGCCTCCTGTCCTATCTCATCCCTAGTCTACTGAATGAATGCCGGGCCAGATTAAGCACTCCCTGCTGGGGGTCCAGAGCTTCTCCATTGTATGGGCCCCCCAAGACACATAATAACAACTGTGGTGCTTCTGACTTTCTGCCAAGCACTGTGACAGCTACAAGATACCAATCAGGTCAGACACAGTCCTTTGTCCCACATGAGACTCACAGTCTAAGAGAAAGGGAGAACAGGCATTGAATCCTCATTTTATATGTGAGGAGACTGAAATTAATATGAGCTAAGTGATTTGCCCAAGGTTATTCAGCAGACAAGTGGTAGAACTGGGATTGAACTCCAGATATTAACTCCCAGGACTGTGCTCTTTCCATTAGGCAACACTGCTTCCTACATAAATTAATAAATCAATCACATTTATTGAGCACTTACATGTGCAGAGCACTATACTAAGCGTTTGGAAGGATGCAATTCAAAAGAATTAGCTGGCATACTCCCTGCCCATAATGAGTTTACAGTCTGGAGGGAAGGTAGACATTAATATAAATAATCCTACATGATATCAAACTATGCTTAGTGAATTGTGGCTGCTTCACAGAGAGTCAGGGGAGTGTGGAAAGAAAGGGAAAAGAGAGGAATTGCAATTTTGGGAAGGGAAAGAAGGTCCAGAAAAGGGAAAGTGTGGAAAAGGAGGGAAGAGGAAGAGAAAGAAGGCAGTGTGACAGACTAAAAGAGGTTAATCTCTTCCCCCTTACTTCTTTTGCTCCTCTCTTTCCCTCTTGTATGCCTTGTTTCAGGGATGGAAGAAGGCAGTGTCCACATGGTCAGACCTGGGCAGTGGTGGCTCCCCATAGGGTCTTCAGCAAGGTCTGGGTGTGGGGTGGGAGGGGGGAGGAGGGAGTTGATCCTCCTCAGTAGCTACTGATACTTCTGCCCCTTCCTCCCTCTGGCCTCTGGCAGTGAGAGGCCAGAAGGAATCAGGGGGAATGGGGCGCACAACCACCCACTGCTTCCAGATAGGCCACAGTGGCACCATCTTGGCTTCGGGGAGTTCAGTGGGATCCCCAACCCCCGCCTCCCAGTGTAGCCCAAGGCTAGGTCGAATGTTTGTAGACATATGAATGTTTAATAGACATCATCCATCATCATGCTCAGCCCATCATCCATGCACTATGAGCTGATCATAGGTCGAAATCAAATTCAGTCCAGGGCCTCTTGGACCAAAGTTTAGGCCCTGTATAATGGGGCTTCTCTCACATGATCTTCCACCACATCATCACAGCACCACCAGCCAAGTACCTGCAGAGTTGGAGGGAAAATGGGGGTGGCCTTGTGTCTGCAGAGGTTGTGTGAGGGTGGGATTGAGGAGTCAGGAGACCCCCACTGTGATCCAGTGGCATTTCCTGATGTGCCTTTCCTCCTCCCCCAGCCCTCTCCACCTTTAACCCTGTGGCTTGCTCTTCTGAGAAGAAGATGACAGTCAGGCAGGAGGATAGGGGAAGAAAAAGGAAGGTCTGGGAGTCCCCCTTTCCATGCCAGACATAGTGAATCCCGCAGTACATCGGGGCAGCATCTCATGAGTAAACACATACACACAAAGTCACCTTTGCTTAATTCCAGGTTCACCATCTTCCCCAGTCATGGGGGAATTGACGAGATTTCTTTTGGAGACACTGAGTTGGAGACCCAGGAGTGGGGCACTGATTAGCCCTGGGGATAAGAAAGTATTTGTGCTTGAGTGGATTGACTGAGAAGAAGATGAGGCTGAGGCTGTGAGGATTTCAGAGGAAAACTTCCAGTATCCCCTGGGGTGAATTTCTGGGACATACAAGTTCCTCTCTTGGGCTGCCCCTCCCTGCTATTTCAAGGGCCAGATGTGCTGGCCCAGTCTGCCTTGCAGTGGCCATTTGAAGAACATCCTCATTATGCCCCAAGTAGTGATTATATTAGTAAGATGAAGAGGGAGCATGATTTAAGGGGTGAGCCGAGGCCTCACCCCTAAAGCATCAAGTTATGTATCTGCCTGCCCAAAGAAAGCTATATAAACAACCAAAAATCGATGTTGGCGTTACTCATCGCGTGGGGACAGGTTTGAAGATTGGTGTGGCAAGAGTGAGAGACCAGGGTTGAAAAGGTTGAACCATATTAGATTTACTCTGTGTGGCGAATTGAATTTCCCTTTCAGGAGGAATATACTTATTTTTAATTACTCACACATGGAGAATTGAGCCTCCTCCTCAGGAAGAATATGCTTATACAATGTTCACATGTGGCGAAACATCTAGCCCCTGACCACACACACTTCCTACTAGGGAGGAATTCACTTTTGTATTATCCACACATGGCGAAGCACCTAGCTCCCACTCACGAACACTTCCCACTCAGGAGGAATTCACTTATGTGTTATTCACACACGGTGAAGTTTCTAACTCCCATCCACTAACACCTCCCACTCAGGAGGAATACATTTATGCATTGCATGCAAGTGGCAAAGCATCCTAGCTTCCAGCCCCCTAAACGTTTAGAGGGACACTTACCTGTTCCACAGCTCCCAACTTGGTGCAGACATGGGGCATCCCATTCTCTAGGCAGAGTTGACACGCAGTCAGCTACTGCGAGTCTTGACCAACTGCCCAGCACGTCAGAGGTGGCAGGTATTTATCACCTGTCCTTCTGGGCAGTTTGCACTTCCAGTTTCTGCTTGTCCAATCTCTGCCTCCTATCTTCCATCCCCAACCCCCTCCCCCTCCAAACCTTATTTTTTTTGGCCGTGGGGTAAGGTATATCTTCTATATTCCTGGCCTAGGCTGTCAATCTAGTGGTTTCATTTGCAGGGGCTTCCGAGTTCCGCTCTGCTAGCTCCAGCAGTCATTGAATAGCATTTGACCTTTCTTCCTTCCTTCATTCATTTAATCGTATTTATTGAGCCCTTACGGTGTACAGAGCACAGAACTAAGCACTTGGGAGCAACAATAAGCAGACATATTCCCTGCACACAATGAGATTACAGTCTAGAAGAGAAGATGGACATAAATATAAA
Organism: Tachyglossus aculeatus; assembly: GCF_015852505.1. Taxonomy (NCBI): domain Eukaryota; kingdom Metazoa; phylum Chordata; class Mammalia; order Monotremata; family Tachyglossidae; genus Tachyglossus; species Tachyglossus aculeatus. The sequence goes on along the minus strand of NC_052079.1, from coordinate 26,360,105 downwards.
CAAATAAATTACAGATATGTACATAAGTGCTGTGGGTTGGATGCCCCGGTTCAACTTGGAAAAGTTGGTGACACAGAACTAAACCCTGTCATGGAATTCTTTTATCTGGGCAGCCCACTGACAACAGTGCAAGGTTAAACGAGGAAGTAGAACACTGAATCCAGAAGGCCAGCACAGCCTGTGGGAGATTAACAAGCATGTGCAGCATCAGCCTGTAATCAGGCTACAGGCACAGTCAGATTCTCTCAGCAGAAGCAGCTGTGACGGTGGCAGGGCCAGGTCAAACAGCAGTCATTTTCTACAAGATGAAGAATGTCTCTCCATGATCTCCCAAATATGACAAGGAAGTCAGTATTTTTAATGGTATTTGTTTAGCACTCACTGTGTGCCAGACAATGTACTAAACACTGGGGTAGATACCTCCCTTCAAAGCCCTACTGAGAGCTCACCTCCCCCAGGAGGCCTTCCCAGACTGAGCCACCCCTTTTTCCTCTCCTCTCCTCCTCCCCATCGCCCCCCTCCCTCCCTCTGCCCTACCCCCTTCCCCATAGCACTTGCATATATTTGTACATATTCATCACTCTATTATTTTATTTGTACATATTTATTACTCTATTTTATTAATAACGTATATATAGCTATAATTCTATTTATTCTGATGGTATTGATGCCTGTCTACTTATTCTATTCTGTTGTCTGTCTCCCCCTTCTAGACTGTGAGCCCGTTGTTGGGTAGGGACCGTCTCTATATGCTGATGATTTGTACTTCCCAAGCACTTAGTACAGTGTTCTGCACACAGTAAGCGCTCAGTAAATACAATTGAATGAATGAAAGACAATCAGGTTGGACAGAGTCCATGTCCCACATGGGGCTCACGGTCTAATCCCCATTTTGCAAATGAGATAACCGAGGCACAGAGAAGTGAAGTGACTTGCCCAGGGTCACACAGCTGACAAGTGGCAGAGCTGGAATTAAAATTAGAATTAGAACCCAGATCCTTCTGACCCCCAGACCCGTGCTCTTTCCACTAGGCCATGCTGCTTCCCAACGATTCTGAGTAAGTACAAATTCTGAGTAGTAATAATAGTAATAATGATAGCATTTATTAAGTGCTTATTATATGCATAGCACTGTTCTAACTGCTGGGGAGGTTACAAGGCAATCACGCTGTCCCACAGGGGCCTTAAAGTCTTAATCCCCATTTTACTGATGAGGTAACTGAGGTGCAGAGAAGTTAAGTGACTTGCCCAAAGTCACACAGCTGACAAGTGGCGGAGCTGGGATTTGAACCCATGACCCCTGACTCCAAAGCCCGGGTTCTTTCCACTGAGCCATGCTGCTCAGTCGTAGCTATAATAGTAGTAGTAATAGCAAGAGTAACAAATAGCATTGATGGCGGCAGTTGTTCCGGGTGGCCACCAAGTCGCCGGGCGACTAAAGAATTAGTCAGACACCATGTGACTGCCGGAAGTTTTAATAAAGTTTTTATTGGTAAGGCCGAAGACCGAATAGGAGGTAACGCACCTGGCGGGCTCATTTCCTTAAGGGAAAAGGTCCCAAAGACCAAATAGGGGGTAATGCACCTGGCGGACTCATTTCTTTAAGGGAAAAGGCCCCAAAGACCAAATAGGGGGTAACACACCCAGCAGGCTCATTTCCTTAAGGGAAAAGGCTTATATATATATATATACTTATATAAAAGGCTTCTTTTAGACTGTGAGCCCACTGTTGGGTAGGGACTGTCTCTATATGTTGCCAATTTGTACTTCCCAAGCGCTTAGTACAGTGCTCTGCACATAGTAAGCGCTCAATAAATACGATTGATGATGATATACAATGGGTTTATATACCGCTGTTGCTGATCACAGTGACTGGTAGATTTGAAAACAGTGGGGACTGGATTGGTGCAGATTTGGTACAGATTTGGTGCAGAGCTGGGCGGAGTCTATCTCCTTATTTGGTTTGGTTCCTGGACCCAGCCAGGGGGCTGCAGGGTCTAAGGCCCATACCAAATATGACAACAGAACCGCATACATTCAAACAATATCTGCAACCTTTCCATGGTGCATGGCATAGTGGATAGATTCAAAGGCCTGGGATTAAGAAGGTCTGGGTTCTAATCTTGGTTCTGCCACTTGTCTGCTGTGTGACCTTGGGAGAGTCACTTCACTCTCTGTGCCTTAGTTACCTCGTGTGTAAAATGGAGTTTGAGATTGTGAGCCCCACATGGGGCAGGGACTGTGTTCAACCTGATTTGCTTGTATCCACCCAGTGCTTAGTACAGTGCCGGGCACATAGTAAGCGCTCAACAGATACCATTATTATTAGAAATAGTAGTAGTAGTAGCTTTGGTAGCAATAATAGTAGTATTAGTAGTAGCAGTAGCATTAGTAGATTAGCAGTAGTAGTAGTTATAGTAGTAATAATAGTACATGCTCGGCACACAGTAAGAGCTCAATAAATACGATTGAATGACTGAATGAATAAATAGTAGTAGTAGTAGCAGCAATTCTTGAGCTCCTACTTTGTACAATGCACTGTTTGAAGCACTCAGGATGTACAAAATAAAGTGACATATTCCCTGCCTAGTAGGAGCTTACATTCTAATGGAGCAAATATATATCAAAATATGTACAACTAGAGTGCTCAAAACAAATAACTGAGCACACAAATGTACATGAGTACTAAGTAGAATAATATTTCAGTACAGGCAGTCCTTGGATTTAAGACACTATTTGTCTGGGGAAAACACATCTTAGCAATCAATAATCATGATATTTATAAGTATGGTACCTAATGACCACCTACTCTTCTCCCTCCTACTTTGACTGTGAGCTCCACGTGGGCCAGAGATCTGATTATTCTATATCTACCCCAGAACTTAGTAATGCTTGGCACATAATAAGCACTTTACAGATGTAATTATTATTATGATGATGATTATTATGTGCTAACTTGGGGACAATTCTTTCATAAGATCAACATTAAAAATTGGGGATTGATTCTCAAAACTGCATCAGGTACTTCCCACCCCATAGGGCCCCAGGGTCAGGATGGATTAGCAGCACAAGGTCTTCTAAACATGCAACGTGCTGGAGTTTGGGGTGATTTTGGTTGTGGCCACTGGGACTGCTGGACTCTGAACAGCTCTGAGTGGTGAAGATCCTGAAATTGATCCTTTATCCACTGTGTTTTGTAGTAGCTATGAAGCAGCAGGGCCTAGTGAGTAGAGCACAGACCTGAGAGTCAGAAGGACATGGACAAGGAATGTATCTGTTCCTTGTTCTATTGTACTCTCCCAAGCGGTTAGTACAGTGCTCTGCACACAGTAGGAGCTAAATAAATACGATTGAATGAATGAATGATTGAATGAATGGGTTCCAGTCCTGGCTCTGCCACTTGTTTGCTGTGTGGCCCTGGGCAAGTCACTTCACTTCTCTGGACCTCAGTTATCTCATCTGTCAAATGGGTATAAAGACTCTGAGCCCCAAGCGCTTAGTACAGTGCTCTGCCCATAGTAAGCGCTCAATAAATGCGATTGATGATGATGATGTGGGACAGGGACTGTGTCCAACCTGATTAGCTTGTATTTTCCCCAGATCTTACAACATTGCTTGGCACATAGAAAGCACTTAACAAGTACCATTATTATTATTATTATTATTATTATTATTATTATTATTATTATTATTATTTATCATTCTTGTCTTTGTCTTTTTAGGTTGTTTTTGTGCTTTTTATTGTTTCACCTCTCCTAATGTGTCCATTGCCAAACCTTTCCGCACTTTATTCTTAGATTGCAAATCCACTGAGAGCTGGGGACAATGGCTAGTTCTCATCTGTGCGCTTTGTCCCAGTCCTTAATACAGTGCTTTGAAAATTAGTAAATATTACAATTTCTACTATTCCTTTATAACAAAAAGTTGACAGAGCTTTAGTGTTCTCTACAGATGTGAGATTTAGACTCCTCACAGACATAATCCAAATCCACCTGGAGCTCAGCATCGTGTACTCTAGAGGATGGGACTGGGAGTCAGGAGACCTGGGTTTAATCTTGGCTCTGCCACTTGCTATGTGCTCTTTGGCAAGTCATTTAATTTATCTGTACCGCTGTTTCCTCATCTGTAAAATGGGAATTAAATACTCTTAAATACTCTTATCAAATCCTCTCTCCCACTTAGACTATGAGCCCCAAGTGGAACAAGAATTGTACATTAACTGATTGTATTGTATCTAATCCAGTGCTTAGCACAGCATTTGGCATATAGTAGGTACTTAACAAATGCCACGATAACAATAGTAATAGTAATGAATTAGGAATTATGATGACAAGGCAAAACTACAAATGACAGAATCCAGAATGAAGTCTGCCTCCTAGCATTGAAGCGATGCTCTTCCCAACACAGCTTTGCAGGGTGGGACTTGAGCAGGAACAGTTCAACTGAAAACTGGGAGTCCCTTGCTGAAGATGGACCAGCCTGGCACACTGTAATCAAATGAGGCACTGACTCACTGAGCAGAAACCACAATCAATCATTGACAGATTGATCGATTGTTGATTGCACCATCAGTAGCATCTTCTTTGAGTGTGGAGGACAACATGTGCGTCTGTTTCAGTGATCATATGTTGGGTGCCTGTGGTTCTTTGTGTGTTGGAGGGTCTGTGCCTGGCTTGATATTCCTGGATATCAGTGTCTGTCAGTCACACCTACTCAAAGCTGTTCCTTTTTTTTCTTGTTGTAAAGTAAATCCTGAGAACACAGAATGCAGCTGCTCTTCTGAAACCAACTGCTAAACGAGTTCCTCAGTTGAAGGCCTTGAAAAGCTGAAATGTCACTATAAATTCCAGGATCAGGGTACCGTTCAAAAAATTGTCCCTTAGCTTGTGAAGCAGCCCACTGCTCCTTCCCCTCAATTTTTGTTTACTTATCTTACCTTGCTTCTTTTTCCCACCCTCCACTGAAAGGGCCATTTCCTCACCTCCTCTCTCTGAACACACTTTCTGGGTAACAACTACAAAGATATACCTACTTCTATTAGACAGAAAATTTGGAGAAAGAAAGCAAAAGGTTTTTTTTATTCTTGTTTTATTTTATGGTATTTGTTAAGCACTTACTGTGTTGTTCTAAGTGCTGGGGTAGTGGATAGAGCATGGCACAGGCCAAAGAGAAGGTCATGGGATCTAATCCTTGCTCCACCACGTGTCTGCTGTGTGACCTTGGGCAAGTCACTTCACTTCTCTGTGCCTCAGTTACTTCATCCATAAAATGGGGATTGAGACTGTGAGCCCCACGTGGGACAGGGACTGTGTCTAACCCAATTTGCTTGAATCCACCTCAGTACTTAGTGCAGTGCCTGGCACATAGTAAGCACTTAACAAATATCAGAATTATTATTATTATTATTACATATGAATCAGGCTGGATACTGGAGTATCAGGAGTTAATTAATTAATTAATTAATCAGGAGTTAATCAGGAGTCCCAAATGGTACTCAAAGTCTAGTTGGAGAGAGAACAGGAATTGAATCCCCATTTTGTTGTTGAGAAAACTGACATAGAGAAATTAAGTGCCTTGCCCCAAGTTATACAGCAGGCAAGTGGTAGAAATTAGAAAGGAGAGGAGACTCTTTCCACTAGGCCATGCTGCTTCTCAGATATTATTCATTTTTATCTGAAAAAATATAATAAAACCACATATTAGGTGGACCTAGCATCAATTTTAACATATTTATCATAATTTCATCCCTTTAAGAAATTGAATAGCACCATATTCATTTTTCCTAGAAAACTAGGTTCAAAGGGACTTTCTAAAATACAAGTCTAATGTTCCATAAACACTGTAATTGATTCTTTGTCCCTTAAGTCACTCCCACCAATAAAAGAGGTTTTTCTTGGTGTTTCTCTCATATTTCCTTAGATTCTTTCCCTCATTATTCATTTTTTCTAACAATTTCAATAAAAGTGCAAGGTAATTTTACTAGTTGTCCCAATCCAAAAGTTAAAGCCTGAAAATAGGTGCTTTACTTAATAGATGAAAAACTTTGGTTAGTGCATATATGTGTGTGTGGGTATATCTCTTTGCTGATGATTCCCCAATCTATCTCACTGATATCAACCTCTCTTCCCATTTGTTATCTTGCATTTCCTCTTCCCTGCAAGACATGGCTGTCCTCACAGACAACTATATTTGCATATTATATGTGTATATGTATATATGTTTAATAAACGAAATTTAAGAATGTCTTAGAAAAGTCTTAGATGTAAAGACCTCTCTTTCATATAAGGAGGCGTTAAGCACACCCAGGAAAAGAATACAGAGGGTTTCTCTTTGTCTGATTCCTCCTCAGAGTGACTTTATAATCCCTGAGTCCTGGAATTCCATGAGTTTTTGTGTTAGTAATAATCCCCTGTGGCCACGGTTTGCTCCGGTGTTTGAAAACGAGCTTCTTGCAGGGACCGTTCTTCACTAGCAAATTGAATTTTCTGACAGCCCATATGGTCATAACCAATTTCGCAGGTGTTGAACCCCATGTAACCTGTCTTCTTAGCAGCCAACAGCCCTTAGCATCCCTATTGTCTTTTCTTCCCTACGCTGTTAGTCATTCTTTCTTAGGAGACACACAGAAGCGGCAAATGCAAATGATCAAATTGTAAAATCCCCCTGATATTGAAACATCAGGGGCTTCTTCACGGAACTCCCCCCTTTCAGAGGAAAGAAAAAAGACATCCACTGCTATAACATTAGAAAGGCTCCCTATTTATTATTGTGAACATGAATATCTTTCCATAACAGGTTTTGATTACCACTGAATTTGCTTATATCAGGTTGTAAACTCGTCCTCTAGACTGTAAACTCATTGTGGGTAGGGAACATGTCTACCAACTCTCAGAGAAGCAGCGTGGCTCAGTGGAAAGAGCATGGGCTTTGGAGTCAGAGGTCGTGGGTTCAAATCCCGGCTCTGCCACATGTCTGCTGTGTGACCTTGGGCAAGTCACTTAATCAATCAATCGTATTTATTGAGCGCTTACTGTGTGCAAAGCACTGTACTAGGCGCTTGGGAAGTACAAGTTGGCAACATATAGAGACAGTCCCTACCCAACAGTGGGCTCATAGTCTAGAAGGGGGAGACAGAGAACAAAACCAAACATATTAACAAAATAAAATAAATAGGAAAGATATGTACAAGTAAAATAAATAGAGTAATAAATATGTACAAACATATATACAGGTGCTGTGGGGAAGGGAAGGAGGTAAGATGGGGGGATGGAGAGGGGGGCAAGGGGGAGAGGAAGGAGGGGACTTAACTTCTTAACTTCTCTTTAACTTCTCAATTATAACAACACTTAACTTCTCTGAGCCTCAGTTACCTCCTCTGTATAATGGGGATTAAGACTGTGAGCCCCACGTGGGACAACCTGATCACCTTGTATCCCCCCAGCACTTAGAACAGTGCTTTGCGTGGCTCAGTGGAAAGAGCCCAGGCTTTGGAGTCAGAGGTCACGGGTTCAAATCCCAGCTCCACCAGTTGTCAGCTGTGTGACTTTGGGCAAGTCACTTCACTTCTCCGGGCCTCAGTTCCCTCATCTGTAAAATGGGGATGAAGCCTGTGAGCCCCCCCGTGGGACAACCTGATTACCTTGTATCCCCCCCCAGCGTTTAGAACAGTGCTTTGCACATAGTAAGCGCTTAATAAATGCCATTATTATTATTATTATTATTATAGTAAGCTCTTAATAAATGTCATTATTATTATTGTGTTGTTTTCCCCCAAGTGCTTAGAAGAGTATTCTGCACACTGTAAGCCCCCATAAATACTATTGATTGACAGATTGATTTAGGGACACCATCCAATCAGAGTATTTATTAGCCTTACTTATTTCAAGATTCCACTTAGTGGCTAATCAGGCATCCTCTAAGGGCCATTAGTAAGGAGACTTCCCTGATAAAATGACAAAGCACCCAGACCCAACTAAAAATGCAAGCCCACTACACCTTGTCCATTGCTTTGGCTTGGTAATTGTCACTCCTGGGATTCTGCCTGTAAACTGGTACATAGGAAAGCTGTTAAAATTGATATTCCACACAAGTCTCCTGGAAAGGGATGTGGGAGGTGGAATTTAAAGCCAACACTTTGAGTTTTGCAATTGCACTTATGATCTTTGGCTTAAAATTCAAAATGACCTTTGTGCCCAGCTTGAGAAACGGGTGATATCATCATCAATCATATTTATTGAGCGCTTACTGTGTGCAGAGCACTGTACTAAGCGCTTGGGAAGTACAAATTGGCAACATATAGAGGCAGTCCCTACCCAACAGTGGGCTCACAGTCTAAAAGGGGGAGGCAAAACCAAACATACTAACAAAATAAAATAAATAGAATATATATGTACAAGTAAAATAAATAAATATATAAATAGAGTAGTAACTATGTACAAACATATATACAGATAGATATGCAGCCTTCTCCTTCTGAATGGAATTGGAAACTTGGGTTCCGCTCCTAGATATGCTGTGCTATTGATATTGGGTAGAATGCTCACCTTTCTTTTGTGAACAGATAAAACTGGGTAAGAAGTGGGATTGAGTCAGAGAAACAAAGAGCATTCAGGACAACATTCATTTTTAGTGTCACTCTACCTTTTGGAAACATTTAAACTTTTACTTTCCCACAGATGGAATTGTCAGCTATGATTTAGTTCACACAGCTTATCGAATTTGGTAGCACCTTTCATCACCATATTGCATTGCTACTACAGGTACTGAAGTCCAGTGGTTTTGATAACTTCCTTCCTCTTCTGATATCTATCAGAACCAGAATTTATGCCTCAAAGTGGACAGGTTACAGCCTAGCAGGCAAAGATGGTTATTTTGTAGTTCCTGTAAAAGCAAGTTAAAAAGACTAGAGATAAAGAGTGATATTGATGAGCTTTGAACACTTAAACAAAGCTCAGTTTATGGCTCCAATTCCATCACCAAACCTTGCAAAGATACTCCTTTAGTTTGTTCTAGGGTTTATGTTGATTTAAAACTGCCTTGGGAACCAGTATGACCTAGCAGAAAGGGCCCAGGCCCAGGAATCAGAGGACCTAGGTTCTAATCCCAAGCTCTGCCACGTATCTGCTGGGTGACCTTGGCTAAATTACTTCACAGCCTCAGTTTCCTCATCTGTAAAATAGGAATTAAATGCCGGTTCTCCTTCTTACTTAATCTATCAACCTCATGTGGGACAGAGACTGTGTCTGACTTGACTGTTCTGTATATGCTCTGCGGCTTAGTACAGTGCTTGACACATAGGAAGCACTTAACAGATGCTATTATTATTATTACTTATTAATAATGATTAATTAATTATAATTGTTATAGTTATCATGTGCTTGACATGTAATGATCATTTAACATGTATTATTAATAATTATTATTAATTATAATTATTGTCATTAGCTTCCTCCAGATAGTTATTAACATTTGAAATGGAGGATGAGGCCTAGAGATGACAATCTTTACAGCACAGAGAGCTGTTTATTATGCATTTTTCAAATGCTTTCAGCGATATAATAGTTTCAATGGGGAAAAAAAGAAAAATGTTTTTACAAAATTATTTTTCATTTTAACTTTTGAACCCCTGGATATTATAGAAGAAATGTACTTCATATTGTTCTGATTCTTCTTCTGCTCTTCACCCTCTAACTGTGAATGACCTCAAAGGATCCCCTTTTCTTCTCAGTTTGTACTCACTTCCTCGGGAAGCTCATCTGCTCCCAATCTCCCAAATCCACCTCACTAATACCACCTCTCTTCCCATTTGTTATTTTGCATTTCCTCCTCCCTGTAAGACATCTCCATATGGCTGTCTCCACAGACATCTTAAGCCCAATATGTCAAAAACTAAACTCCTCAACTTCTTCCCAAATCTTCTAAATGGTTTCACCACCCATTCTCTTTCAACTATTGGCTTTTCCCTCAAAATATTTTACTGCTTTGCCCTCTCTTCTTCATCCAGCCACTCACTGGTCCAGATACTGGTTCTAGCAGGCTTGACTCTTGTATCAGCCTCCTCCCTTATCTCCCTGCCTCTGGCCTTTCTCCTCTCAAATCTATACTTCATTCTGCTATTTGGTATACTCGTTCCTCTCACAATCATTCAGAAGCATCTACCCAATGGATTCTTCAGTTCTTGCTACCTTACCTATCCATTCTCTTCTGCTATTCCACCCCAGCTGGCCCTCTCCATTCCTTCTAAGCTCACCTTCTCATTGTGCCTCGTTCCAGACTCTCTCCCACCTCTGACTCTAGCCAATGAACTTAATAACAATAATTATGGTACTTGCTAAGTGTTTGCTATGTGCCAAGCACTATTCTAAACATCAGGGTAGGTATAATCAGGTTGGACACAGTCCCCACATGGGGCTCACACTCTTATCCCCATTTTACAAATGAGGTAACTGAGGCACAGAGAAGTGAAATGTCTTGCCCAAGGTCACACAGCAGACATATGGTAGCAGAGCTGGGATTAGAACCCAGGCCCGTGTTATATCCACTAAGCCATGCAGCTCCTGTCTGAAACACCCTCCCCTTTCAAACCCTCCAGACCTCAGCTCTCCCTACCTTCAAAGCCCTTCTGAAATCCCACCTCCTCCAGAAGGTCACAGGTCACATCCTCCCAACTAACATCTCAACCCTTTTACAATCACAGTTGTTCACTGCACTTTTGTTCATGTCCATTTACATACTCTGCTATTTAAACACATTTATCTCCTCGTTGTAAATTATTTTGGGTCTTACTCCCCGATTAAATTATAAACTCTTGGTTGAGAAGGTCTGTGCCTTTGCCTCCACTGTACTTTCCCCAAGGTTTAGTTCAACACTCTTTGCAAGGTTAGAGCTCTGTAAACACTAATGATTGATGATTGATCAATTTACATTCATTCATTCAATTGTATTTACTGAGCGCTTACTGTCTGAAAAGCTCTGTACTAAGCACTCAGATTCATACAACTTCCACTGATTACCATCTATCTCCTTATCAGGCAGAAACTCCTCACTTGGCTTTAAAAAACACTCAATCAGCTCTCCCTCTCCTACTTTACCTTGTTCCTCACCTATTACACCCCAGCCAGCACATTTCACTCCTCTACCAACCCACTTACTGTACCCTGATCTTGTCTCTCTCACAGCACTTGCTCATTTGCTCCCTTCTTTCTGCAACTCCCTCTCCCTGTCATATCCCTGATAGATCACGACTTTCCCCATTTTCAGAGTTCTACTAAAATAATGTCTCCTCAAGGAAACCTTCTCTGACGAACCGCTTATCTTCCCAGCCCACCTCTTCTTTCCCTTCTGCATCACCTGTGCACTTGAATCTATAACCCCCACCTAAGAACTACGGTACTCAATGCACCCAACAGCATTTAGGAACATAATCTTATACTCGTTTCTTCTACCTGTAATTTATTTCAATGTCTGCCCCCTACTTCCTCCCCCCATCACACACACATATACACACAAACACTAGATTGTAAACCCAAGTGCTTTAAAATGAACTGGCCCAGAGTAAGTGTGCAATAAATGCCAATGTTTTGTTGTTGGATTGCATGCATACATTTATACGTTCAACTGGCAAATAGAAATGAAGGAGTTAATTTGGATTGTGTTGTTTTGGACAAGTTATTCTGGATTTTGTTTTAAGCAAACAAGCAATCAATTGTATTTATTGAGTCCTTTCTGTGTGCAGAGCAATGTATTAAATGCTTAGAGGAATACAGTGTACAGGGAGACATGTTCCCTGTCCACAAGGAGCTTACAGTCTAAGGATTTGCATTTTGCCAAGAGTACATGAACTTGTAAGAGAACAAGTTTGAAACCTAAATCTCACAATTTGAGTGCAAATTTAATAAAATATATGTCTGGCAGCATTTCCTATAAAAAAGAAAACGTGTGACAATGGAAATAATGATCATTACCCCTTGTGTGCACCAGGAGTTCAGTTCAAAATGATTAGCTCTAAAGGTGGATCAGGAACATCCGTGAATTTTTCTTTCAAGTTTACCTTGTTTCCCAATACCCAAAATATTTAAAAGTTGTCTTCACTGCCATAAGCTCTCATGACTAAGCCCTCATGACTAAGACCTCATTTCTTTTTTCTCACTCCCTTCTGCTTCATTGTGATTTGCTCCCTTTATTCAGCACCCCCCATCCCTAGGCCCACACCGCTTATGTACATATCTGCAATTTCTTTTCTTATATTAATTTCATTCATTCAATTGTATTTATTGAGTGCTTACTGTGTGCAGAGTACTGTACTAAGCACTTGGGAAGTACAAGTCAGCAACATATAGAGATGGTCCCTACCCAACAACGGGCTTACAGTCTAGAAGGGGGAGACAGACAACAAAACAAAACATGTAGATAAGTTCATTGTGGGCAGGGAATATGTCTGTTGTGTTCTACTCAACCAGGTGCTTAGTAGAGTGCTCTACACAGAGTAAGCACTCAATAAATATGATTGATTGCTAAGAAGTTTGGTTAAGTGTTCCCGCCTATTGTTTGTATTATCCTGATATATTGTTTAAATTTGAATGCATTCAGCTTGTGTTCCACTATGATTTCCAGATTTTTTTTTTCTACCGTTCTTGGATCGAACCAATTATTCTCCTTCTGTTCATGCAGTTCATGTTGTTTCAGTCCCCAAATGGGTCTTCTGGCACTCCCCAGACATACATTTATTGGCTTTAAGACAGATTAAATAGGGCAACCTTGTGTTCGTTGGCACCCAGCATCCTTCTTTTTTAATGTGACCATCTGCCTCCTGGTTCCTTCAACCAACAAAATGCCAACCAGACCTGAAAAAGTTCTGCTTTGGTCCACAGCCCCCATGGGGGCAGTGCCGAAGAGTCTGATCAGACAAGAGCAGCAGCAGCAAGCAGCCACAGGAAAAGGAGGAGGTTAAGTGACAACAGATGAACATAATTACTATCTTTATTATCATTATTATTATTGTTATAATGCCTTGTCTTGCCTTGACTATTCTTACTTCCTCCTTGTGAATTCTCTGCCTCCTGTCTGTCCCAGTCCATCCTTTGTTGCTGCCCAGATCATTTTGCTAAAAAGGAATTTCTGTTCATGTCATCCATAAGAAACCCTAGTGGTTACTCATCCTCCTCCATATCAAACAGAAACTCCTTACCATTGGCTTTAATAATAATAATAATAATAATAATAATAATAATAATGGCATTTATTAAGCACTTACTATGTGCAAAGCAGTGTTCTCAGCACTGGAGCGGGTTGTCCCAGATGGGGCTTTAGAGTTCTCAATCAGCTCCAGGTTGCTCATTGTGCCCCAATCCCATTTAACTCACCGCCAACCCCTTTCCCACACACATCCTCCCTCTGGCCTGGACCTCCCTCCCCCTCCGTATACACCAGACCACCACTCTCCCCACCTTCATACACTTTATAAGGTCACATCTCCTCCAAAAGGCCTTCTCCAATTAAGCCCTCTTTTCCTCGACACAGTCTCTCGTCTGCATCATCTATGCACTTGTAGCTATACTCTTTGGGCATTTGGTATATAACCCATCCTCAGCCCCACACCACGTTGGTACATATCTATCAATTATTCATTTATATTAATGTCTGTCTCCCTCTCCAGATTGTGCACTTGTTGTGGGCAGGGAATGTCTATCAATTCTTTTGAACTGAACTCTCCTCAGTATTTAGTACAATGCTCACCACACAGTAAGCACTCACTCAATGCCACTGATTGATGGATTATTATCATTATTATTATTTTATTATATCTGCTAAGTGCTTACTATGTGTCAAGTGGTGTTCTAATCGATAGGGTAGAGACAAGTTAATCAGGTCGGAAACAGTCACTGTTCTGCATGGGGTTCTCATTCTAAATAGGAGGGAGAACAGGTATTTAATCCTCATTTTAGAGTTGAGAAAATTGAGACACAGTGAAGTTAAGTGACTTGCCTAAGGTCACACAGCAAGTAATTGGATTAGAACTCAGGTCCTCTGACTCCCAGACACATACGTTTTCCACTAGGTCATGCTGTTACTATAGCCAACATTGGCTTCTGCTTGCTCCTGCCTCCAACAGGTGAAGGTTTGTGATGGAGGAATCACCCAGGGTATTCTAAGAGAAGCAGCATGACCGAGTGGATAGAGCCCAGGACTGGAAGTCAGAAGGACCTGGGTTCTAATTCTACCGTGTGATCTTGGACTAGTCACTTCTCTTCTCTGGGCCTCAATTACCTCATCTGTTAAAATGGAGATTAAGACTGTGAGCCCTATGTAGGACAGGGACTGTATCCAACCTGCTTACCTTGTATCTATCCCAGTGCTTAATACTATGTGCCTGGCACATAGTAAGCATTTAACAAAAACCATTAAAAAATGACTATAACTGCTATTGAGATGACAAGTAGGGGCTGTGGTGCTATTTGAAATCAGCTGCCTGCATGTTTACATGCTCTGTTCTGGGCAATTTTAGGAGCTCTGGGTCAAGCAGACAGCAGAGTCATGGAGGCTAGGATTTGTCTTATTTTTCTTGTGCTATTTTTGCTGGTTCCCTGCTGAGCAAGTCTACTGGGTAAATGTGTGTGCTTCTCTGAGTGATTGTGTGTGCAATAAACGGGTGCTAAAATAAGTTCATCCTAGGCAAGAGTCATAACACATTTTCCTTCCATTGGTGAGTCTGTTGATGTTCTCCTGCCTGTTAGTCCGGCGATGGCACTGGGATGAAGCAGTGATGTCTCAGCGGTGCCAGCTGAACAGCTTGTGCCACCTATCAATTTGACAAAATCTGCTAACCCAAAACAGCAGATAAGTGAATGATGTTAAGCCAGACTGTCTATTTACAGGCTAAATAAGTGAGCTGGTCTGCCTGTAATCTATAATCTTCTTTTGCTTTAGGTGCCTTAAATTCCGACTTAAAATCAAACTAGTTAAATGGCTCAGATTTAGGAAAAAAATACCTGCATTCAGAAATATCCTTTATGAATAAAGAAGTGATAGAACAACAGAAGAAGATATAAATGTGAATTAAATGCTTGCTATTCACCCCACCTTAGACCCCCACAGCACTCATGTTCATATTCTTGCATCTGCCATTTCCCCTATCTGGAATTTATTTTAATTTTTTCTGCCTCCCCCTCTAGGGCATAAGCTCCTTGTAGGCAGGGATCATGTCTACCAACTGTATTGTATTCAAGTACAGTGCTCTGCACAGAGTAAGTGCTGATTGATTGATTTTTGGCTTCAAATAGTCACACAGAGCTCAGCTTGCTGAAGAATTGTAGGAGCAGTTGAGTGGTGTGCTTCCACTTTGAGGTTGACTTTATTGCCCCATAAAATTCAGTCACGTTTTGTCCATTTCTTCCAAAGGAATCAGTGCACCTACCTCCACTCACGGGCTACAATCTTACCAGATGAGTCCACATTATCAAGGGCCAGTGCTGGATCAGATCGAGAGGGTAAACTTTTCATTTTGAGTGTGGGAATGATTTTGTGGCAGAACACTGAGATGGGGTTTTGAAAGGAAGTGCTATGTGGGGGCTGAGGGGAGTAAAAGGAAAAAGAGGAACAGAGGGAGGAAGGAGGAGGAGGAGGAGGTGGAAGACAAAAAGTGGAAGAAGTGGAGGAGAGGAAAAAAGAGAGCAAGTAGGATGAAATGGAAGAAGAGAGGAAGAAGAAGAGTGAGGATGAATTGGAAGAAGAAAGGGTGAGGAGGGGGAAAGGAGAGAAGAGGGGAGGAAGAAAGAAGAGGAAAGGAAGATGAAAATAAGGGATCATGTCTCTTCCTTTCATTTTCCTTCCCCAAGTACCTAGCACAGAGCTCTGCGTGCAGTTGGTGCTCAGTGAATGAATTAATTCACTCTTGCTAATGTGTTTCTCTTCCTCTTTTCATCATTCTCCTCCATTGCTGCCACGGTCTCATGGGCTCCAGGGGTAAGCTTCGCCCGACCCACTGAGAAAGACAGGACTCATCAGGAGCCAGGGCTGGGCTAGGGGCTGCAACCTACCAACAAGGAGCAAAAGGTAAAGCTGCCATTTTGGCTGGACCTCTGACCCTCTTCTGGGTCCAGACTAGATTCAGTGCCCTCTCTGCCCCAAAGGCTGTGGGGGCACCTGAGGTGCCAACCCATTTCCCTCCAAATCACTAACCCATATCACGCTCTGCCCAAGCAGAGAAGTGCTGGAAACACACATCGTGGCCTCTGAGCTAAAGATAAGCAAGATGGCCTAGAGGATGAGGGGCAGCTTACCTAGCTCCACACCTCTCTAATGCTCACCTTCTCACTCTATCTCAATCTGGTCTATATCACCACCGACCTATTGTCCACATCCTGCCTCTGGCCTGGAATGCCCTCCCTCCTCATTTTCAACAATTGCTACCTTGGTGGATAGAGCACAGGGCTGGGAGGCAGAAGGTCACGGGTTCTAATCCTGACTCTGCCACTTGTCTCATGTGTGACCTTGGGCAAGTCACTTCACTTCTCTGGGCCTCAGTTACCTCATCTGTAAAATGGGGATTGAGACTGTGAGCCCCAGGTGGGACAGAGACCATGTCCAACCCAATTTATTTGTGTCCATCCCAGCACTTAGTACAGTGCCTGGCACATAGTAAGCACTTAAATACCACAATTATTACTATTATTATTTTCCTCCTTCAAAACCTTATTAAAGGCATATCTCCTCCAAGAGGCTTTCCCTAAGCCCTCCTTTCCTCGTCTCCCACTCCCTTCTGCATTACCCAGAACTGTTCCTTTTACTCATCCCTCCTCCCACCCTCACCACACTCATGTACAAATCTGTAATTTATTTATTTATATTAATGTCTGTCTCCCCCTCTAGACTGTAAGCTCATTGTGGGCAGGGAATTTATCTGTTTATTGTTGTAGTGTACTCTCCCCAGTGTTTAATACAGGGCTCTGCACACAGTAGGCACCCAGTAAATAGGACTGACTGACTGGCTGGTCTTTCATAGATTATTTCAAGGAGCTGACATGTAAGATAGTTCTGAGCTGAACACTCAGATGTGTGACAACCTTGGTGAAAGCCTCTATGTCACTTGTTTTGGCTGGAATGAAGCCACTGGCTTAGAAGAACAAAGAGATTTGTCAAAATTTGGGATAAGGAATTTACTCATCCCCTGAGAATAAAGAAGAGTGAAGGTCTTTGTTGTATTGTGCACTTAGTACAACGCTCGGCACACACTAAGCACTCAATAAATATCATTGATTGATTAATCGACTCCCTAGACATGGTAAATAGATTAATTCATTGAATGAGTTTTCTCATCATGTGTATCAATAATCTTATTCTTGTTCATTTTGTATATTTGATACTGTGTGCCTGCTTGTCTCCTCCATTAGATCATCAAAGAAAAAGAATATCATCTTTTATGTCCATCACCTGATACGATACACTTAATGCAGAACTTCGCACCTAGTAAAGGTGCCATAAAGGTTGTTGATGATGAGAATATGGACATAATCCACTTTTCTTTGAGAAATGAATCCTGGACACTGTTACTGCTGCTGCAAATACCTGTGTTTTTACATACTGATTCAGACAAAGCTGCACTAGAAAATCAAACAAAAAAGAGGGAAACCAGTTGGTTTACTGGTGTTCAGGTGAGCTTTTTCATGCAACTCACACACTTGGCTGTCTCAAAATATCATTGTGCGGAAGCTAACTGCTGTTGACAGTAAGCACAATGTCAGTGAAAATGTCCAAGCTCTTTTAAAAACTAAGGCTTAAGTTTGTTACCTTAGGGAAAGGTCATCCCAATGGATGCATCCTGAGGAGCATATTAATAACAGTAGTATTATATTAATAATATTATCATTGCAATAATACTATTATCATTATTAAACATTTATTATGTTAAGCACTGTTCTAAGCACTGGGGTAGATACTATGTAATCAGGTTGTCCCACGTGGGGCTCACAGTCTTAATCCCCATTTTTTAACTGAGACACAGAGAACATAAGTGACTTGCCCAAGGTCACACAGCAGACAAGTGGCAGAGACGGGATTAGAACCTAGGTCCTCTGATTCCCAAGGCTGTGCTCTTGCCACTAGGCCATAAGCCTACTGACTTCCAATTGCCTAGTGGCAAGAGCACAGCCTTGGGAATCAGAGGACCTAGGTTCTAATCCCGGCTCTGCCACTTGTCTAATAATAATGATAATAGTATTATTACAATGATAATGTTATTAATATAATACTGTGGTGTACAGTACAATGTGCCTTCCAAGGGTTCAGAAGTTATTACACAGGCATCTCACGTGCTTAACTGATACTTGGGCTGGTGTCCATTTACTCTTGAGGAGAGGAAAACCAACCCAACTGCTTCTCACTCAAGTTCAAAGGAGTACACCTTCCCATCCACCACCACTGCCATGGCACGTAGCCTGGTCCTTCCAGTAAGACCAAACTCAAGGGAACCATGTAGAAGGAGCTGACTTTCCTCTGCTGGGATAAATTGGCTCTAAGGAGAGGCAGAAGGCACTTGCTACTCCAGGCATTGGGAGCAAGGGCTTGCAATCCAGGTGCAAATGAGGTTGACGATGGAATCTCCCATTGATAACAAAGTCTCATCCCTTCCAGCATTTTGCAAGATGCTCACAGAGGCCAAGGTGGGAAGCATGCAGCCAACCACAGACCATCCACGTGAAGGTTAATACAGTTCACTCTTACCCTTTCAGACATGCATATGGCATAATAAATGTTACTATGGTATTTGTTAAGCACTTACTATGTGCCAGGCATTGTACTAAGGGCTGGGGTGGTTACGGGATTTGTTTGTCCCATGTGAAGCTCACAGTCTCAATCCCCATTTTACTGATGAGGTAACTGAGGCACAGGGAAGTGAAGTGATCTGCTCAAGGTCACACAGCGGACAAGTGGAGGAGCCAGGATTAGAACCCATGACCTTCTGACTCCCATGCCCATGCTCTATCTACAATGCCATGCTGTTTCTCCACTACGTCATGCTGTATCTTTAAAGACAAAGGAAACATCGTATATTTATGCATGTTTCCTTCATTTTCAAAAATGTCACTGAGGGTGAGCTCCTATTCCTGTGTGTGAGTGGGTGTGACCCATTGGACCAGGCTAACGAGCTTATTTTACTAGCAATGGAGTGGCTGGTTGTGAGTGATAGGAAGTAATAATAATGATGGCATTTATTAAACACTCACTATGTGCAAAACACTGTTCTAAGTGCTGGGGAGGTTACAAGGTAATTAGGTTGGCCCATGTGGGGCTCACAGTCTTAATTCCCATTTTACAGATGAGGTAGCTGAAGCACAGAGAAATTAAGTGACTTGCCCAAAGTCACACAGCTGACAAGTGGCGGAGCCGGGATTAGAACCATGACCTCTGACTCCAAAGCCCGGGCTCTTTCCACTGAGCCACGCTGCTTCACGTGGCCAACCTGGTGGGGCCCACGGGGTCCCCAGATTGACCTGGGCTGGGCCTGGGCCTCCGCAAGACTGGGGTGTTGGGGGAGGCTTCGCACTAGGGGCCTGGAACCCGGAGGCTGCGGAGAGGGGTCTGTGGCCGCCCGGCCCATATAAGGCTCTAGAAGAGACAGGTAGTTGACTAAGCAAACACATCTCACACCTCCTGGACCTACTGGCCTTAGAGGGTTGGGGGAACAATAAGGCCAAAGAGTAAGATCTGAGGGATCTTCCGATGGGTCTTGTCCCATGATCCCCCCTCATCTCCAATATGGCCAACGGAAGGGAAGAGGATCGGGAAGTGGCAAGGTATATCTGGGGAGCTTTCTCCATGAACTCTTGGTAGTAAGTTGGAGCCCTGTCACACCGACATGGTGAGTTGCCTCTGCCCAGTGTCAGGGATGCCCACTCTGTTGGACCCTCTGTGGTGCCGCGTGACCGATAGGACCTCCTCACAGGAACGAGGAAAAGTGAATATTCCTGCACAGGGATCTTGACACCCTAACTGATTTGAAAGATAGCCTGGGCTACGGGGTGATTTGTAAAGTAGCCTGTGCCAAGGCGTGATTTGAAAGCAGTAGCATGGCATAGTGGATTCATAGCATGGACCTGGGATTCATAAGGTCACGGGTTCTAATTCCAGCTCCATCACTTGTCTGCTGGGTAACCTTGTGCAAGTCACTTCACTTCTCTATGCCTCAGTTCTGTCATCTTTAAAATGGGGATTGAGACTGGGAGTCCCTCATGGTAGGGTCACTGTGTCCAACCTGATAAAGTTGTATCTACCCCAGCGTTTAGTTCAGTGCCTGGCTCATAGTAAGTGCTCAACAAATGCCATTATTGTTTATTATTATTATATCATTATTATTATTATTTTAAAGGGAGCCTGTGCCAGGGGGTGATTTGAAAGGGAACCCCAAGGTGATTTCATTCCATCATTAAATCTTATTTATTGAGCTCTTACTGTGTGCAAAGCACTGTATCAAGCACTTAATTTGAAAGGTAGCCTGTGTCAACGGGTGATTTGAAAGGTAACCCCAGGGTGATTTAAAAGGTAGCCCTGGAGATAAACAATGTCGTCTCCCGGGCCCACCAGCTGTTAGAAGTTGGGCACTGTGCTTGTCAGTGTAATTGCTGCTCATTAGCAAAGGATTAGCTTTGCTTGCGAATAACACATATGTGAATTCCTCCTGAGAAGGAAGCCTTCAGTTTGAATGGATGGAGAGTGTCTTAGGGCACAGGGAGCCAGACTAGAAAAAGAGTATTCCTCCCAAAAGAGTGTTCACCCTTTTTCCAGTCACTGACTGGCTGAACTCCATAAGAACCCACTGTAGCTTGAATGAATGACAGACACGTGTAGGAGCAAAAGAATAAACTTCTGAATGAACTTCCTTTCCTTGAACCTTTAAGACTTATGTAAAATGGCTGATGGTTGGGGAAGTTTCAGCAAGCTCTTGATCAATTAGATGCTTCCTGTCAACTTACGTACTTTGCTTTTAGAGCACACACTTCCCTCCTTATCCATCTTTTTATTCTCCTCTTCCTTTCTCTGTGATTCATTTTGGGCCCATCTACACTATTGGATTGTAGGCAGGGACCACGCCTTCTAACTCTGTTCTCTCCCAAGAGTTTAGTATAGTGCTCTGGATACTCAATAAATAGCATTGATTGATTGTGCAAAATGCAGCTTCCTGGCAAAGGGAAAAGGGAGACTTGCTTGCTCTGTACTCAAATCCAAAATCCCTCAACAGGAGAGTAGAAAACAGGTTAAGCTTCCTTTCAAATAATTCTTTTTAAGGACAGAAGAAAGGGGGTCTGGCCTCCCAAAAAAACAGATTGTAATGCTGCCTCATCTCTGGTCCCCATCACTTCATCCCGAGCCTGAGTATGCTTTGAACCGCTGAGGCAGAAAGGACGGAAGCAGAGGAAGCACAGCAATGCCAGCTCCCCCGCCATCTTACATTTCCTATTACCAATCAGTAGTATTTATGGAATGCTTACAATGGGCAGAGCACTGTATTAAACTCTTGGAGAGTACAGTACCTCATAATTTGCAGATATGTTCCCTTCCCATAATATGCTTACAGTTTAAAGAGGGAAACAGAAATTAACATGAATAAGTAGTTTATAATATATTAATTAAAGATATGTACATAAGTGCTCTGGGGTTGCAAATATCAAGTGTCTAAAGGTCACAGATTGAAGTGCATAAATGATGCAGAAGGGAGAGCAAACTTGCTGAAGCACTCAATAAGTACCATTGATGGATATAATAGTGATGGCATTTATTAAGCACTTACTATGTGCTAAGCACTGTTCTAAGCACTGGGGAGGTTACGAGGTGATCAGGTTGTCCCACAGGGGGCTCACAGTCTTAATCCCCATTTTACAGATGAGGTAATTGAGGCACAGAGAAGTTGTGACTTGCCCAAAATCACACAGCTGACAATTGGCGGAGCCAGAATTTGAACCCATGACCTCAGACTCCAAAGCCCTTGCTCTTTCCACTGAGCCAAGCTGCTTCTATATCCACTTTTCCTTCTTCCTCTGTCAATCATTAAATCTATTAATCATTTTTGTGTGTTTCTCCCTCTAGCTTGTAAATTCCTTTATGGATAAAACTGTGTCTCTAAACTCTATTGCACTTTCCCAAGTGCTCAGCTCCCAGTAGTTGCTCAATAAGCAAATAAACAAATATTGATTGATTGAATTGTTTCCCTTAAGAGTAATGGTAATGGGGTGGTTTGTAAAGCACTATGTGCCATACATTGTGTTAATTGCTGGGATAGATACAATAAAAGCTGTTCCAACGTGGTCTCTGTCCCCCACTTACCTTACCTCAGACCAACTGGAAATGAGATAAATGTGAATATTCCACAATAAGTACACTAATTAGTGATAATTGTTTCCAGATGCTTGTTAGTACTAGAGCATGTATGTTTGCTCTGGATGAGGAATGATATCTAAGAAGTCTGCTGCCACCCCACTGTTAAGCTTGTAACCTGCTATCAGAAGCAATGAGACCTAGTGAATGCAGCGTGGCCTGGGTGTCAGAGGAGCTGTGTTCTAATCCTGACTCTTTGACCTTGGGCAAGTCACATAACTTCTCTGGGCCTCAGTTTCCTCATCTGTAAAATGGGGATTAACAGTGTGAGCCTCATGTGGGACAGGGACGGTTTCTAACCTGATTACCTCGTATCTACCCCAGCACTTAGTACAGTGCCTGGCACACAATAAGTTCTTAACAAATATCATTTTTTAAAGTCCGCTATTTTAGAAGATCTACAGCCTCAGCAACAAGTAACAAACTCAACTGATGGAGGACAGTTGAATTGAGGAACCAATCAACCAATCATATTTTTTGAGTGCTTACTGTGTGCAGAGCTCTTACTAAGCGCTTGGGAGAGTACAAGACAACAGAATTGGTAGACACATTCCCTGCCCAAAATGAGCTTAAATTCTAGAGGAGGAGGCAGATAGTCATATAAATAAATAAATTTTGGATATGTACGTAAGTTCTGTCAGGTGGAAAACAGGTGCAAATCCAATTGCCAGGGTGATACAGAAGGGAGTGGGAGAAGAGTGTTGCCTATTGGATAGAGAACAAGCTTGGGAGTCAGAAGGATCTGGGTTCTAATCAATGCTCCACCACTTGTCTGCTGTGTGACATTGGGCAAGACACTTAACTTCTCTGGGCCTCAGTTACCTCATCTGTAAAATGAGGATTAAGACTTTGAGCCCCATGTGGGACAGGGACAGTGTCCAACTTTATAAGCTTGTTTCTACCCCAACACCTAGTAAGTGCTTAAAAAATACCATAAAAAAGAGGAAATGAAGGCTTAGTCAGGGAGGGCATCTTAGGGGAGGTGTACTTTTAATAAGTCTTTAAAGGTGGGGAGAGTGACCATCTACAGATATGAAGAGGGAGGGATTTCCAGGCCAGAGACAGGATGCGAGTGAGGGGTCAGCGGTGAAATGGATGTGATTGAAGTACATTGAGTAGGTTGACATTGGAAGAGCTAGGTTTGCAGGCTGGGTTGTATTAGGAAATCGGAGAGGTAAGGTAGGAGGGGGCAAGGTAATTGAGGGCTTTAAAGCTGATGGTAAGGAGTTTCCCTTTGATGCGGAGTGTAAAGATACGGACTGAACGGTTTTGTTGAAAAATGATCCGGGCAGTTGAGTGAAGTATGAGCTAGAATGGGGAGAGAGAGGAGAAGGGATATCAGCAAGGAGGCTGATGCAATAATCAATGTGGGATAGCATAAATGCTTGGATTAATAAATAATAATAATTATGTTATTTGTTAAGCGCTTCCTATGTTGCCAAGCACTGTTCTAAGCACTGGGGTAGATACAAGGTAATTGGGTTGTCCCACATGGAGCTCACAGTCTTAATCTCCATTTTACAGATGAGGTAACTGAGGCACAGAAAAGTTAAGTGACTTACCCAAGGTCACACAGCAGAGAAATGGCGGAGCTGGTATTAGAACTCATGTCTTCTGACTCCTTGGCCCAGTCTCTTTCCACTAAGCCACGCTGCTTTTAAAGTGATTAATGTGGTAGCAGTTCAGATGTTGTGAAGTTTGAACCAATAAGGTTTGCTAACAGATTGAAAATGGGTGTTGAATGAGAAAGAGGAGTGGAGGATAACAACAAGATAGAGAGGGTGGTGGTGCTGTCTACAGAGATGGGAAAGTCATGGGGAGGACAGGACTTGGGTGGGAATATGAGGAATTCTGTTTTGGACATATTAATTTTGAGGGGTCAGAGGGACATCCAAAGAGAGATGTCCTGAAGCCAGGAGGAAATCTGAGACTTCAGAGGAGGAGAGAGATCAGGAGAGAGATCAAAGCAGACCACATGAACTTTGTATAACCTGGAGATGGTGCTTGGTTAATCCATCGTTTATCAGACACTTGGAGGGAAAGAGCAGAGAACTCTGTACCAGAGTGGGAATTGCAGGAGAAGTAGGAAGAAGTCTGATTGTTCCCTCCTCTCTCTGCAAAGCAGAGTAGTAGGACTAGTATTTTAGTATTTTAGACTGTGAGCCCACTGTTGGGTAGGGACTGTCTCTATGTGTTGCAAACTTGTACTTCCCAAGCACTTAGTACAGTGCTCTGCACACAGTAAGCACTCAATAAATACGATTGATGATGATGATGATAGTATTTATTAAGCACTTACTGTGTGCAGAGCACTGTATTGAGCTCTGAGAGAGACTTCTACACAAATGAGAATTAGACTTGGGCCCCGTCCCTTGTGGAGCTCACAATCAAAGAATTAATAATAATAATGATAAATCTGGTACTTGTTAAGCACTTACTATTTGCCAAACACTGTCCTAAGCACTGGGGTGGATGCAAGTTAATCAGGTTGGATACAGTCCCTGTCCCACATGGGGCTCTCAGCCTCAATCCCCATTTTACAGATGAGGGAACTGAGGCACAGAGAAGTGAAGCGACTTGCCAAAAGTCACACAGCAGATAAGTGGAGGAGCCAGGCTTAGAACCCAGGTCCTTCTGACTCTCAGGCCCACGCTCTATCCACTAGGCCAGTGCTTCTCGTATGTTCCATGCATTACTATCCCAGACCACAGAAATGCCTGCAGTGAAGTCAGCTTTCTAGATGTTTTCCACCAGCTTTCATAGCTCAAGTAGAGCTGCTGCTAGCAGAAGAGTTGCCCACCTTCCTCCACATCAAACAGAAACTCCTTCACATCGGCTTTAAAGCAATCAACTCTCCCTCGCTGATCTTTTACTACAACCCAGACATGTGGTGATGGAGAGCCTGCTGTTGGGTAGGGATTGTCTCTATTTGCTACCGAGTTGTACTTTCCAAGCACTTAGTACAGTTCTCTGCACATAGTAAGCGCTCAATAAAAACAATTGAATGAAATGAATGAAGGAATGAGAGCTGGCTGGGGTTACAGCGGAAGGGCTGTGTTCAGCATGAGGGACTAGTTTTCTCCGGATCAGGAAAACTTCCTGGACAGATACAGGGAAGTGAGAGGGTGATGGTGGAGGGCAAGTCACTGCTGCCTTTGGTAACTTCCATGCTGAATGTCAAGGGCTAGCCATGTCAGTTGGTCAGTTAATTGTATTTATTAAGTGATTACTATGTGCAGAGCACTGTAATAAGTGGTTGGGTGAGTACAATATAACAATAAACAAGCACATTCCCTGCCCACACTGTCCTATGTTGATATTTTGCAGAAACTAAATTGCCTCAGTTAAGTAGTTAAATTTTAACTGGTTGAAAACCAGTCATGCTCTATGGCCATTAGTGTCTGTGTGAGACCCACAGCCAATGGACACTAATGCCACTGTTGGGCAGAAGGGGAATGATATGCATGAAATTCCCAGCAAACAGTCCCTCTGAAGCAGGATTGGCTAGCTGGCTCACAGTTGCTCCCCAGAGGTGCTGGTTTATTATTAATAATAATGATGATAATATTAATAATTGTGGAAATTTCTAAGCACTTACTATGTGCCAGGCACTGTACAATGCACTGGGGTGGATATAAGCAAACAGGGTTGGACCCAGTCCCCATCCCATGTGGGGCTCACAGTCTCAATCCCCATTATTACAGATGAGGTAACTGAGGCCCAGAGAAGTGATGTGACTTGCCCAGGGTCACACAGCAGACACGTGGCTGCTGGTGGCAGCTATTTATGGTGTGAAACTTTGAGGATACACCCTGCTGCTCCTAGAAACATTTCTTAAATTGGCAAAAGAAAAAATGAGGATGCTAGCATTCTGGGGATTCCTTCAGGAGTCTAACGATTTACAACTGGCCCTTTGAGTAATCCATCAGGTTTAAGGCATTCAATCAGGTCTCTCTTCCCCTCTTCCCTCCCCACTATGCTCTCCTCTCACCTTTCCCACTACAACCCAGCTGGCACACTTCATTCCTCCGATACCACTACTACTCACTGTCCCTTACTCTCTTGCTGTTGACCCTGAAATCACCTTCCA
Source organism: Tachyglossus aculeatus (assembly GCF_015852505.1). Classification (NCBI taxonomy): domain Eukaryota; kingdom Metazoa; phylum Chordata; class Mammalia; order Monotremata; family Tachyglossidae; genus Tachyglossus; species Tachyglossus aculeatus. The sequence continues at coordinate 26,333,650 of NC_052079.1, read as the reverse complement.
CTTCACATGCAACAGGCCACTGCACTCTCCATCTCTTAAGCTCTCCTGACAATATGTCTCCTCCAGGAAGGCTTGTCTGACATCTCTTATCTTCTTCCCTTCTGTATCACCTATACACTCAAGTCCATACCCCCTAAAGCACTTTGAAACTCACCCCAGTGTCTCCTCCTTGAAGGTTTCCCTGACATGTCTAATCTCCATCCCTTCTGGGTCACCAATGTACTTTTGTCTGTGCTCCTTAAGCACTTTGAAACTCACCTCACTCCCACCCCCACAACACTATGTATTTGTCTTTACACTCGATTTCTTTCCCTACCTGTCATTTATTTTAATGTTTATCCCTCTCCCAGCCCCCACTAGATTGAAAACTCCTCAAAGGCAGGGATCATGCTTAATAATGCAACCAGACTCTCCCAAGTGTATAGTTCAGTGCTCTGCACAAAAAGCTCAATAAATGCCATTAATCAAATTGATTGATTGATTCGGCTAAGAAAGGGGCTGAAGGGGCTCCACATGCCTCTGTTGACTTTCCCCTTCCAGGAAGGGTGAGGAAAGGATAGGTGTCCCAATACCGAGTCATCAGACATTGCTGCTGTAGAAGAAACATCACCATCCAGTTCTCAGTTGCTGAACTTGAGCCTCCCATTCTGTCCCTGGGCCTCTTTGCAAGCCAGCTGCTTCCAGCCTATGCGGGAATTTGGAGTGAACCATCCGCAAGGGACACAGGTACTCAGAGATGGTTACTTCCACAATGCTCAGGGCACCCTGAAGATGGATTTTGGACATGTGGACGCCTGCCAAAGAGGCCATCTGTCTCACAGATGCTCAGTTTTCGGACTGAGCTGCACTGACAATGGGCCCGGAATTTGGGGATCGGTCTCTAATTACTTTTTTTATGGCATTTGTTAAGCACTTACTTTGTGTCAAGCACTGTTCTATGACTGGGGTAGATACAGATAATCAGGTTGGATGCAGTCCCTGTCCCATATGGGGCTCACAGTCTAAGGAGAAAGGAGAGCAGATATTGATTCTCCATTTTACAATTGAAAAAACTGAGGCATGGAGAAGTTAAGTGATTTGTACAAGGTCACAAGCAGGCAAGTGGTGGAGCTACTTGCTCGATCCCTTAATGGGTAGTAGGTTTGGGCAACAAAGGAATATTAAACTGGGACGGTAAACCTCCGTGAACCTGTGGATATGGACCACCTAGTGAGATGTTTAGTCCAGCAGTAAAGTAGGAGTAAAGATTATCCCTGTCTCATTGATGGCTTTCTTCTTGCAGAACTTGTCACTGTTTTCTGTTTGATACTGAGGTGGATGGGCAACCACTGGCGGTTCTTGAGGAGTGCAGAGACATGGACTGAACGGTCTTGTGGAAAAATGATCCGTGTAGCAGAGTGAAGTACGGACTGGAGTGGGAAGAAACAGGAGGCTGGGAGGTCAGCAAGGAGGCTGATGACGTAATCAAGGCAGGAGAGGATTATTGTGGTAGCAGTTTGGGTGGAGAGGAAAGAGCAGATTTTAGCAATGTTGTGAAGGTTGAACTCACAGTTTTTGGTGACATTGTATAGGTGGGTTGAATGAGAGAGACGAGTTGGGCATAATGCCAAGTTTACAAGCTTGTGAGACAGAGAGGATGGTAGTCCTGTTTACAGTGATTGGAAAGTCAAGAGGGCAGGGCTTGGGTGGAAAGAGGAGAAGTTCTGTTTAGGATATGTTAACGTTGAGATGTTGGTGGGACATCCAGTTAGAGATGTTCTGAAAACAGGAGGAAATGAGAGACTGCAGAGAAGGAGAGAGATCAGGGATGGAGATGGAGATTTGGGAATCATCCACCTAGAGATGGTAATTGAAGTAATGGGAGCAAATAAGTTCTCCAAGGGAGAGAGGTAAGGAAACTGAGGCCCAAAGAGGTTAAGTGTCTTACTAAAAGTCACACAGCAATCTCATGGTAGGACAGGGACTAGAACCGAGGTCACATGATTCCCAGGACCAGACTCTTTCCACTAGACCACCCTGATGCTGAGGGGTTTTATGTCCACAGATTCTTAGTAGGATCTCTAGTCTGTGAACTCAATGAGAGCAGGGAATGTGCCTATTTATTGTTATTCATTCATTCAATCATATTTATTGAATGCTTACCTTGTGCACAGTACTGTACTAAATGCTCAGGAGAGTAAATATTACAACAAGCAAACACATTCCTGCCCACAGTGAGCTTTCAGACTAGAGGGGGAGACAGACTTTAATATAAATAAATAATTGACAGATATATACAGGTATATACATATGTGCTGTGGGGATGGGAGGGAAGATGAATGAAGGAGCAAGTAAGAGCGACACAGAAGGGAGTGGGAGAAGAGGAGAGGAAGACTTAGCCAGGGAAGGCTTCTTGGAGGAGATGTGCCTTCAATAAGTTTTTGAAGTGGGGGAGAGCAATTATCTGTCTGATATGAGGAGTGAGGGCATTCCAGGCCAGAGGTAAGATGTGGGCGAGAGGTTAGCAAGTGAGATAGACGATATCAAGGTACAGTGAGAAGGTCAGCATTGGAGGAGCAAACTGTGTGGGCTAGGTTGTAGAAAGGAGAGAAGGTAGTTGAGGTAGGCAGGGGGCAAGGTGATCGAGTGCTTTAAAGCCAGTGGTGAGAAGTTTTTGCTTGATGGGGAGGTGGGTGGGCAACCCCTGGAGTTTCTTGAGGAGTGGGGAAACATGGTGTGAACATTTTTGAAGGAAAGTGATTTGGGATGCAGAATGGAATGTGGATTGGAGTGGTGAGAGCTGGAGTCAGGGAAGTCAGCAAGGAGGCTAATACAATAATCAAGGCGGGATAAGTGTTATATTGTACTCTCCCAAGTGCTCAGTGTAAAGCTTTGCACACGGTATGTACTCAATAAATACAATTGAATGAATGAATGAATCACCACGGGGTCCAGCCACACAAGCAACGATTGAATGACTGAAAAGCAAGAGGTCACCTAGCCTCATACTAGTTGAGAATCCCATAAGCCCCTACTCCAGCCTAATAAGGGAGAGGAAACTCCTGTATCCTGAGGCTTTCTCAAGCTTTACCGTGGCTGTGACTGTAACTCTGGGGACTGTTGTGACTCCAGTATAATGCCGAACTTCTCGTAGCTATCATCCATGTCTTATACATCATTTTGGGGTTTTATTGTTTCCACTTTCCATATGTGTTTGACATCAGTCTACCCTCCCCACTTTATTATTAGAATGTAAATCTCTAAGGCTTCAAGGACTGTGCCTAATTCTAATTTGTGTATTCTTCTCTCAATTCTTTGTGAAGTGCCAGGCATACAGTAGGTATACAGTAATAAATACTACGACTATTCCAACTATGAAAGCAAAACACTACAGTTCAATTTAAATTAGTCTGGTCAAAGGAGTTAAAAGAAGTCATTTTACCTGTTCAATTAAGTAAACAATATCTCTAGTTTCAAGAAATTGCATAAACGTGCAACCGTACCTAAACCACGCCTAGTATTATTTTGTTAGAGAAGCAGTGTGGCCTAATAGATAGATCACAGGTCTGGGAGTCAGAAGCACATGGGTTCTAATCTTGGCTTCACCACTTGTCTGCTGTGTGACCTAGGACAAGTCACTTCACTTCCCTGTGCCTCAATTACCTCATCTGTAAAATGGAGATTGACAGCCCATTTAGGGCATGAACTGTGTCCAACTGATTAGCCTCTATCTATCGCAGCACTTTGTACAGTGCCTGGAACATAGTAAGCACTTAACAAATACCATTTTTTTTAAAAAAGAAAAGACCAATTCTGATTTCAATTCTGAAATACTACTGATGATATAGGGTGCTTCAGAATCCTTTAAAATGATGGGCAGGATTGTTGGAAAGGGAACATAAACTACAAATGTGTTGGGTCTGGTTTTGCACACACCTTCCGAAAGCTACTGGGGTATTCTGGGAGAGACTAGCCCCTTTTCCAATAGTGGGAAAGTCCAACCCCACTGATGGGGGTGAATTCTCCTGACCTTCGATACGCCAGAAAGACTTGGATTTTTATGAAGGCTTATTTAGAAAACAAGAATTACTCTCTGATTTAGAGAAGCTGTAAAGACCACCCATCCATTATTTGGTCCTGTGGACTGCAACCTTACATTTGGATGGTTGACTTTTGTGTCCGGGCGATGACCCCAGTGTTCTGGGGCACCGTCCACGCATTCTTGTATCTGGGAAATGGCAATGTTTGCCTACTTCTTTATAAAGGACCTTTAATTATCGTTTGACCGAAGGCTGTCCATCACCTCGCCCCCTCCTGCCTCACCTCCCTTCTCTCCTTCTACAGTCCACCCCGCACCCTCCGCTCCTCTGCGGCTAATCTCCTCACCGTGCCTCGTTCTCGCCTGTCCCGCCGTCGACCCCTGGCCCACGTCATCCCCCTGGCCTGGAATGCCCTCCCTCTGCCCATCCGCCAAGCTAGCTCTCTTCCTCCCTTCAAGGCCCTACTGAGAGCTCACCTCCTCCAGGAGGCCTTCCCAGACTGAGCCCCCTCCTTCCTCTCCCCCTCGTCCCCCTCTCCATCCCCCCGTCTTGCCTCCTTCCCTTCCCCACAGCACCTGTATATATGTATATATGTTTGTACATATTTATTACTCTATTTATTTATTTATTTTACTTGTACATATCTATTCTATTTATTTTATTTTGTTAATATGTTTGGTTTTGTTCTCTGTCTACCCCTTCTAGACTGTGAGCCCACTGTTGGGTAGGGACTGTCTCTATATGTTGCCAACTTGTACTTCCCAAGCGCTTAGTACAGTGCTCTGCACACAGTAAGCGCTCAATAAATATGATTGATTGATATTGATTGATTGAGAGTGTGGAGAGGAAGTCAGGCAGTTGTAGCTTCCCGTGATGTGCTGTGTCTGCCTGTTGTGATCCCCCTGGGATCCAGCCAGAAGAAGTTCCATTTGATAAAGTATTTGTCCCTGCTTAAGCTATACCTGGGTTAAAAGGAAAATTAGGACCAATTAATTTGGGGCTATTTTAGGTTAAAATCTTTTTCCAGCCATTTCCCCAAGAGTAGCCTTCAAACTACACGATCAAAACCCATGGGGTCCATTTCATGTTAATCAGACTATCAAGCCTAGCCCTTGCAGTTTTGAAGCCCAGTGGCTTTAAAAATTACTTTGCATTTCAACTTTAGCATTTTGTACTGTTGTCTTTTCCAATCTACAGTATTGATTAAATCCTAAATTTGGTCCTTGTCCTTTTAGGAATCTGTTTTAGCCATGGTCACTGCAACATTCCCAGGATTCTTAATTGGTTCCTAGCTGGGATTTTTAATCCCATATCTCTAGGGTAGCAGCTCTAAATCCAAGATGGATTAAGCATTTATTATATTTCAAGCACTGTTCTAAGTGCTGGAGTAGATACAAATTAATGAGATTGGATACAGTCTCTGTTCTAATCCCAACTCCAACACCTGCCTGCTGTGTGACCTTGGACAAGTCACTTAACTTCTCTGTGCCTCAGATACCTCATCTGTTCGATGGGGATTGAGACTGTGTGTTCCATGAGGGACATGGACTGTGTCCAACCTGATCATCTTGCATCTACCCCACTGCTTAATCTGGTGCCAGGCCCATAGTAAGTGTTTAACAATTACCATTTTTTAAAAAAGAAGGCCTCTTGGAGAACAAGTGGTGATCTGTCAGCTATGAAAGGGGAGAGAGTTCTAGGCCCAAGAGAGGACATGGGAAAGGGGTCAGCTGGAGAATGTACATATACATAGAGTATATATATCCCTACATGCTCCCATTTCCTCTTCAGTAATTTATTTTAATGTCTGTCACCCGCTCTAAACTGTAAACTCCTCCCCCACAGCACTTAAGTACATAGCTATAATTTTATTAGTTTATATTAATGTCTGTCTCCCCCTCTGGACTGGAAGCTCATTTTGGGCAGGGATTGTGTCTGTTACATTGTTCTACTGTACCCTCCCAAGCACTTAGTACAGTGCTCTGCACACAGTAAGTTCTCAGTAAATACAATTGACTGACTGAATGACTGGATAGGGAACGTGTCTACTAACTCTACTGCATTGTTTTCTCTCAAGCTTCTAATGCAGTGTTCAACACAAAGTAAGCATTGAATAACATTGATTGATGCAGGCATTCAGGGAAGAGTCATCGCAATGGTATATGACCTGTACTCAATTCCACACTCTCCGTGACATCAGTAAATGAATAGACTGCCCCTGTGCAGGAAGTGGGAGGAGAGAGTGCCCTGGAGCCAGGAACATTTCAACCCCAGGCCTTAAATGGGCAACACTTTCTCCTTACTGATAATAATAATAATTATGGGATTTGTTAAGCACTTACCATGTGTCAGGCACTGTATTAAGCGCTGGGGTGGGTACAGGTAAATCAACTTTTTGCAGTCCTTGTCCCACATGGGCTCACAGTTTCAATCCCCATTTTATAGATGAGGCAGCTGAGGCACAGAGTAGTAAAATGACTTGCCCAGGTCACACAGCAGACAACCGGGGAGCTGGGATTAGAACCCATGACCTTCTGATTCCCAGGCCCATGCTCTATCCACTAGACCATGCTGCTTCTCAACTGCTACTACCGGTGCTCCCTCCCTCTCGCCCACCCCTACCCGGTGAATGTGCTAGATTCTAGATTGGCATGGATGCCAGTCACAGGGACATGCATGGCCGTGTAAGGGAGTGGGCATAAGAGGCAGCACTCTCCCATCCTCCTCTCCGCCCCCAAGACTGAGTGTGTGTGCTCAGGAAGGCAGCATCATGCCAAGGTGCCTGCCACGGGTGGTAAAATGCGCTCAGGATGGAGTATTTCTGCCTGCTCTGGTCAGTCACAGACATCTACTCCGCCTTTGTCCACTTGAGTAAGTGTTGTTCGGTGAGGCCCCCTCTTCCTCCAGGAAAGACCAGGGATGGTTATGTGATGAAATGGATTTCCAGGCCATTAAACTGGCCAGATAAAAACTTGCATTTTGTCCCCAAGGGCAGGTTTATCAGTCAAGGTTGGATCTTGGCCACACAGCCCAGATGTTTGGAAAGGTCAGGATGACTTGGCTCCTGAGATCTGATAAGAATGAAGAGGGAGAGCCCTCAACTGGGAGAAACTCAGTAGATTCCAAACAAAGCCGGAAGGCCTTCTATGAAACCTTTAGCTAGATGACTTCAAGACAGCAGTAGAACAATGTAATCCAGGCCCCACACCAACCTCTCAAACAATCTGTCAGGGGAATTTATTCAGTGCTTACTCTGTGTAGATCACTGTACTAAATGCTTGGGAGAATGCAGTGCGATAGAGTTGGTAGGACACGACCCCTGACCACAAGAAGCTTCCAGGCAGTCTACAAGGGGAGATAGACATTGAAAGAAATTGGAGAAAAGGGAAATGTCAGGTTAAAGGATATGTAAGTAAGTGCTGTGGGGCTGAGGGTGGGGGAGACTCTCATTTGCTTAAGGTATAGATGGAATGTAAGGGTGACACAATAGGGAGAGGGAGTAGAGGAAATGGGAGCTGAATCAGGAAAGGCCTCTTAGAGAAGATGTGATTTTAGGAGGATTTTGAAGGTGGGGAGAGCGGCAGTCTGTTGGTTATGATGGTGTGTAATTTTGTACTCTCCCAAGCACTTAGTATAGTGCTCTGCCCACAGTAAGTGCTCAATAAATATGATTGATTGATTGAATGGGAGAAAATTCCAGGCCACAAGGTGGACATGGGCAAAGGGTCAGAGGTGAAATTGATAATAATAATAATAGTATTTGTTAAGTGCTTTCTATGTGCGAAGCACTGTTCTAAATGCTGGGGGGGGATACAAGACGATCAGGTTGTCCCACAGGGAGCTCACAGTCTTAATCCCCATTTTACAGATGAGGTAACTGAGGCACAGAGAAGTTAAGTGACTTGCCCAAAGTCACACAGCTCACAAGAGATCGAGGTACACCAAAGTAGGTTGGTCTTAGAAGAACGAAGTGTGTTGTCTGGGTTGGAGTAAAAAAATCAGCAAGGGAGAGTTGATTGAGTGCCTTCAAGGTGATGTGAAGGAGTTTCTGTCTGATGTCAAGGTAGATGGGCAACTCCCCTGCTAGCATCAGCTCTCTCTGAGCTATGAAACCTGAAGGACCTAAAAGAATTTCTTTGGAAATTGTCTAGAAGGCTGACCTCACTGCAGGCATTTCTGCGGTCTGGGACAGGAATGCATGGAACATGTGAGAAGCAGTGGATTAGTGGATAGAGCCTCAGCCTGGGAATCAGAAGGACCTGGATTCTAATTCTGGCTCCACCACTGTCTGCTGTGTGACTTCAGGCAAGTCACTTCACTTCTCTGGGCCTCAGTTACCTCATTCGTAAAATGGGGGTTAAGAGTTTAAGCCCCATGTGGGACAGGAACTCTGTCCAACCTGATTAACTTGTATCTACCCCGGTGTTTAGTACGGTGTTTGGCACATAACACTGAGAACTCGTTGTGGGCAGGGAATGTGTCTGTTGTTGTAGTGTATGCTCCCAAGGGCTTAGTACAGTGCTTTGCACACAGTAAGTGCTCAATAAATGATTGAATGAGTGACTTAATAAGTACCGCTGTTGGTTAGGGACCGAATCTATATGTTGCCAGCTTGCACTTTCCAAGTGCTTAGTACAGTGCTCTGCACACAGTAACTGCTCAATAAATGCGATTGAATGAATGAATGAATCCCCTGCCTTACCTCCTTCCCCTCCCCACAGCACCTGTATATATGTATATATGTTTGTACAGATTTATTACTCTATTTTACTTGTACATATTTATTCTATTTATTTTATTTTGTTAATATGTTTTGTTTTGTTAGTTTCCCCCTTCTAGACTGTGAGCCCACTTTTGGGTAGGGACCGAATCTATACGTTGCCAACTTGGACTTCCCAAGCGCTTAGTACAGTGCTCTGCACACAGTAAGCGCTCAATAAATACGATTGAATGAATGAATGAATACAATAATAATAACTATTATTACTGTTAATACAAATCTAACCCCCAAGGATTTACTTTCAACAGTTCTCTCCCTCTCATTTATCCAATCTCTTCTCCCTCTGAATCCAGCTCCAATTTTTCATTTTCTCTCAAGCTTACCTTCTCATCTCTCAAAGGGCCTCTTTTGTGACTTGCCCACATTTGACCTCTTGCTTATACCCTTCCTCCTGCCCAGAACTTCTTTCCCCTTTGGATCTGCTAGGCCACTGCTCCAAGCAGCATGACCTCTTGGGAACAGCCCAGGCCTGGGATTCAGAAGGACCCTGGATTCTAATCCTGGCTCTGCCACTTGTCTGCTGTGTGACCTTGGGCCAGTCGCTTCCGTTCTCTGGGCCTTAGTTACCTCATCTGTAAAATGGGGATTGAGACTGCGAGCCACACATGGGACAGGGAATGTGTCCAACCCAATTTGCTTGCATCCACCCCAGCAGTTAGTACAGTGCCTGGCACATAGTAAACTCTGAACAAATACCGCAGTTTTTTTTTTTCAAATCCCTTCTAAAATCCCACCTTGAATAGGAAATCTTCCCTGATTCATTTGTCTTTCCCCAGGATCCTATCTTTCTAATGACCACCTCAACATTTTGAGCACCTCCATATCAGTTAATACCCCCAAAGCAACTCTGAACATGCAGACTTTTAATTATTTAAGCACTCACTCGTCCACATGTCCCTCTTTCTAGTCTCCCTTCCTATCTGTAATTATGTTGTGTCTGTCTTTCCAGCCAAATTGCAAGCTTCTTGAGGTCAGGCCTATTTTATTTTTCCAGTAAATTAGTACAGGGTTCTTCCCACAACAGTCATAATAATAGCATTTGTTAAGTGCTTGCTATGTGCCCAGCACTGTAGTAATGACTGGAAGCAGTAGATGTTCAAATGATGGGATTGATTGATTAATTAATAGATTAATTGTCTCTAAGTGTTTTGTGGAAGAATTATTTAAAATCCCAGGGATGTGCCTGAGTTAGGCAGCTTGCTCAGTTATTGGTTCTTTAAAAAAAAAAAAGAATTATAAGGATCTTACAAGCAGTAGCATGAACAATCATATTGATTTAAGACTGCCAATTCTACTCCGGAATATAAAATCATATGCAATGCCAGTGCTGGGACACACCAATAGTTCCAGGCAGCTTAACATTCTATCCCAAATTAGAGTAACAGAATATTTTGAGATTTGTGGGGAAGCAGTGTGAACTAGTGGAAAGAGCATGGGTTTGGGAGTCAGAGGACCAGAGTTCTAATTCTAGCTTGTGGTGGGACTGGGAAAGTCACTTAATTTCTCTGTGCCTCAGTTTCCTCATCAGTGAATTGGGGATGTATCACTTGTTCTCCCTTCCCCTTAGACTTTGTGCCCTCATGTGGGACAGGGACTGGATCTACTCAGCACTTAGAACAGTTCTTGGCACATAGTAAATGCTTAAAACATATTTTTATTATAGTTATTATTATTATATGATGGTTGCACTCCTACAATCTTCCAAATGGTTTTGGACATACCATCTAATATCTGTCCATAACATTTCTTCCACATCCCTAACTGTCCCTCTGGTAAAAGCATTTTGGACTTCTCCAGAATAATTGTTACAAAACCTCTACCGAACCTCCTGATGTTTTCTGCCAGCACAACTTCCTGCAGTAATGAATCTCATAATCTTACCCCCTGCGGTGTGAAGAGGTGTTTCATTTTGTTTGTCTGAACCTACCATTTTCGAGCTTCAACAAGCATCCCTTGTTTCTGTAGATTTTGGTGAACAGTACTTAGGTGCTTGCCTTATCCACACTGATTTTTTGTAACTCTTCCCGTTCTTTTTTTATCTTAAACTTTATTCTATCTTACAATCCTGTTATAATTAGGCAATGTCCTTTAAAAACCTTTAATTAGTTGTCAGTTTATCCAGTATTAGAGGCATTAGATAGCTCAGTGTATTCCAAGACAGGCCTAAAACAGCCTACAGATCCCTTGTGGTACCTCACATATCCCCTGATTTGTTCTTTTCCCGTAAGCCTCTGCTCCGGGTTCACTCCTTGCTCTATGCAAGGAAGGAGATGTACATACCGACCACCCTCAGCTGACTGGGAGATCTCACTAACATGATTGGAAAAAAGACAAAGAAATTACTCAGACCACAATAAGACAATGAAAGAGTTTTGCCCTCATTCAGTTTTAGGAGCTTCTTCCGGTAGGAAATTTCGGAACTGAACATAGGGGAAATCAGCAAAATAGTCTCACCCTGTAGTGATCTTGGATTGGAGTCAAAAACATGCAAAGCTGTATTAAAAATTCAGCCAAATATTATAAAATTTGGCTCAACACATCGTGGAAGAAGGCTGGTTCCAATTTGAGAGACAGGAAGAATATCGCCTTCTCCTGGGAGGAGATAATTTGGACAATAACCCTAATGCATTTCAGCAAGAGCATAACACGTGCAATGGTGTAGAAATCTAATCAGTTGTAGACGATGCATGAAACACTGTGACTTATCGAGTTGGTCCAAAACAATGTAAAACGTGAGCACCATGCCATCCCTCTGCATCTGGGGTGGGCAGTTATTTGAGTGCTTGGATCACGTTCCATGGCCCCTAATGAAGAGCAGAGAATGCCATGATGAAAGAGTGGGTTGTGTTTCAACAACTGAAATAAAGCCATTTCTTCCTTACGGAGTCCCTTCCTGGCAAGAAGTTAGTCAGGGCATCTTCAGCGACCCCAACATGAGGTCTAGAGGCTATGGCACTAATTGGTTATGACCAGAACTCGTGCAGAGCGAGGTAGGAGCTACTGCTGGAGAAAGCAGCTGATCAACCCCAAATCCCTCCCATGGGTGGGATCATACTGATCCTCCTGTGGGCCCGAAGCTCTCAGATATTGTGGGCCACTGTGACTCGCTATGCCGTTATGTTATGCTACGGAGTGATGTCATTAGGTACCACTGTTTATGAAGACCACTGCCTTGCTCTGCACCTCCTCTTTCTTTCTTTCCACCCTGAAAGCAAAAGTAGAGCCACAGTCAGGTCCTCAGTCAGTCAATCGTATTTATTGAGCGCTTACTCTGTGCAGTACACTGTACTGTTTGGGAAAGTGCAATATAACAGAGTTGGTAGACCCAGTGAGCTTAAAGTCTAGAGGGGGAGACAGATATTAATATAAACAAATAAATTATGGAAGTTTACATAAGTGCTGTGGGGCTGAGGGAGGGAAAACAGAGAACAAATAAGGGTGATGTAGAAGGGAGTGGGAGAAGAGGAAATAAAGGCTCAGTCAGGGAGGGTCCAGGTTGAAAACTCCACCAATCATTTCTCTGTACCGCAAAGATGGGCTGGGAAAGGCCATACACACAAGTGAGTGGGGAACTGTTCTGGTTTTTGTTTGTTTTTTTGAAGGGGGGCGTTAATATGAGATTGGATGATATAAAGATCTCTTCCTCCTCTGTTATTCATCAAATTACATCAGTGTCCATTCTTTCAAGGCTAAAAACCCCCATAACCACAACTCAAAGAGGAACAGAACCAGACCTTGTCTCTCTGTGACTTGAGACATCAAAAAGATTTCCGAGGCCTGAATTTCTTCGCCACCACCACTGTGCCACGGAGACCCACCCCACCCAAATGGCGGCCCCCATTACAGGGAGCCACAGCTCTGGGTTTCTTACCATCCACAGTCAGACAGCCAGATCTGCTGTGGGGAAGGGGGTCTGCAAATGGAGCAGAAACAGAAACAACGCGTGGCCCCGAGGGGCAAAAAGGGAAGATCGATTGCTGCTCCATCTCTGTTGCCTAGCTCCAGAAATCCAGTCAGGGGTTGTGGGCTGCTCTGTGAACAAAGGCAGCGGGGCCTGGAATATATGGCCTGCAGCCCCTGTAGTTCTCCCTACCTTCCCTGGGGTCCAGCATCTCCAAGGTCCACCCTTACTGGAGAAGAAAACCTCCCTCCCTCAGCCCCCACAGGCTGGAGCAGTTCATGATACTGATCATGATGATAACAGGAGTGTGGGGAAGGAGAGAGAAGGCACAGACTGTAACTCCTGCTTCAGCTTGGGGTCTCAGCCTGGGCAGGAGGAGAGGCGGCGTGGGACAGTGAATGCCAGTTTCCGCTACCCTTAGACTCCCTCCCTCTTTCCTTGCTTGGTCTGTTCTGCTGCCAGACCATTGGCCAGATCCAGCAGGGATTCTCCAGGCTTGGAGAGGTTTGGCTGCTGCTTGGCTCCCTCTGAGATGGCTCCAGTGGAGTCAGGAAGATGAGGAGACTCAGAGGGTCCCCTGTTCCAGTGGTCCTCAGGTCAGGAGGCAGGAAGCAGGCCGGTAGCCAAGGATCGGGGGTAAAATGCCCTCTCTCCTCATAGCCAATAGACAATTACTCCTCCCTCCTCCAAAGCCTTATTGAGGGCACACGTCCTCCAAGAGGCCTTCCCTAACTAGTACTCCTTTCCTTTTCTCCCACTCCCTTCTGTGTCACCCAGATTTGCTCCCTTGCTTCATCCCCCCTCCCAGCCCCACAGCATTTTTGTACATATCTGTAATTTATTTATATACTTATATAAATGTCTGTCTCCCGCTCTAGACTGTAAGGTCACTGTGGGCAGGGAATGTGTCTGTTTATTGTTATATTGTACTCTCCCAGGCCCTTAGTCCAGTGCTTTGCACATTGTAAGCACTCAATATATATGATTGAATGAATAAATGAATAAGAGCAGTGGAAGTGGAACATTTAATAATAATAATGGTATTTGTTCAGCACTTACCATGTGTTAAGCACAGTTCTAAGCACTGGGGTAGATACAAGGTAATCAGGTTGCCCAAACTCGGGCTCACAGTCTTAATCCCCATTTTACAGATGAGGTAACTGAGGCACAGAGAAGTTATGACTTGCCCAAAGTCACACAACTGACAAGTGGCAGAGATGGGATTAGAACCCACGACCTCTGACTCCCAAGCCCGTGCTCTTTCCACTGAGCCTCGCTGCTTCTCTTTCTCCTCTCTTTCAACCACTTGGTATATTTATATACCACTTGGTATATTTATATACCACTTTGGTATATTTACCAAAAAAACTCTACGGATCCACTACCAGAACGATTGCAGATGGAAGTGGGGCATTCTGTGAGAGATGTGACCATGGTGTCACTGTGACTCTGCCGCTCCCACAGCTGAGGACTAAGACTCAAGCAACTTCCATGGCTGAGGATTGTCCTCTTTAGCCCCAGTCACTGAGTCTGATTCTCTAAATCCTCTATACTAACTCGGCCCAGCTTGCCTCCCATATTTTCTGCCCATATCTGATCCACAGCATTGGGAGAGTCCATGCTTCCCCCTGACCACCAAATACTCAGGAGATTACAATACAAAGAGTTGGAAAACACATTCCCTGCCTAAGAAGGAAGATAATGAATAATCTTCCATCATATTCAAACTATATAACTCAGTTCCTAACTTTTGGCCTCTCATGAGTGGATGTCATAAATGGCAGTTAGGTATGGAGATTACGTTAGATGTGCGGGTCATTTTACCCTCTTAGGGTTGCACCTGGAGAGTGTCCAGTACTCTTCCGGCCTCAACTACAGGAGGGAGAGTCAAGCAGAGGCCTACCCATTCCATTCCTGGCTTGGTCAGTGGCTAGCGAGTGGAAGGCAATCTGCTACAAGCCAAAACTCACCCATGCTGGACAGCAGCGGCAAGGGACAGAATCAGATGCTAAGGGTAGCGGAAGGAGACAATGGTAAACCACTTCCATATTTTTACCAAGAAAACTCTATGGATACACTACCAGAATGATTGCAGATGGAGGTGAGGTGTTCTGGAAGAGATGTGTCCATGGAGTCACTATGGGTCGGACACGACTCAACAGCATAAGACAATAACAACAATGGATCATTTTAAAATGGGTTTTAACATTTTTTAAGCATAAATTTCTGTCTTCCAAATGTCAGTAGAGGGTGTATTTATCAATCCTTTTTCCCCATGCTCTCTGAAAAGAACGTTTATTAGGGTCTATAAGATTCCTCACCCCTAATCAAATACTCACCCCTGGCTTTGTCCCTTTCTACCATTCTCAACCAATAACAAACCTGTCCAATGAATCGGACAATCAACTATATTGATTGAGCACTTACTGCATGCAGAACAATGTACTAAGCTCTTGGGAAAGTGCAATACAATAGAGTTGGTAGACACGTTCCCTGCCCGCGAGAAGCTTGTACTCTACATTGGGAGATAGACATTAAAATAAACATATGGACATTTATGTTGGAGGGATGAGGGTGGGGTGACTAAAGATTGCAAGGGAAATGCAGAAGGGAGAGGGGGTAGAGGAAATGAGGACATAGTCAGGGACGGAATCTTGGAGATGTGATTTTAATATGATTTTGAAGCGGGGGGAGAGTGAGAACATGGACAAGGGATTTGTGGTGAGATAGACGAAATTGAGGTACAGTGAGAAAGCCGGAATTAGAGGAGCGAAATGAACGTCCTGAGTTATGGTGAGAAATCAGTGAGGTGAGATAGAAGGGGGCAAGTTGACTGAGTGGTTTAAAGCTGTACTCTGTTGTGACAGAAGTGAGTTTTGAGGAGGAGCTGAAGTATGCATTTCAATGGGAGAGGGGACTGGCCATTGAGCAGGAATATTTCTCAATGGGAAAAGCCTAAACCAGATATTGGGGGAACATATGTATACCTTTTGGCCCATGCTATTTCCACTATGCCACACTGCTTCTCATGCTTATGCCTGGTGAACCTAAATTTTCAATATAATAAAGAATAAAAAATCAGTGACTAGGCCACAAACATCCATCCCATTATGGAACATCAGACTGCCATTGAATGATGATCCCAGCAATCATTCCCAGAGGAACAGCAATTGTTTCTTGAGAACTAAACAGACAAGGAATGGAACATCCAACTCCAGAAGCAGAGGTACAAGATGTGAAATGCTGGTATGGTGGAAGGACAACAGCGACACTAACAGCATGGTCAAGTGGAAAGAACCTGGGCCTGGGAGTTGGAGGACCTGGGTTCTAATCCTGACTCTGCCATTTGCCTGCTATGTGACCTTGGGCTAGTCATTTAACTTCTCTGGGCCTCAGTTTTCTCAGATGTAAAATGGGGATTCAATGCTCATTCTCCCTCCTACTTAGATTGTGAGCCCCATGTGGGATAGGGACTGTGTCCAACCTGATTTTTCTCTATCTACCCCAGTGCTTAGTACAATACTTGGCACATGGTAAGCGCTTAACAAATGTAATTTTTAAAAAATAAAACTGCCAGTAAACTCCAAGTCTTGGAGACCAATGCTGGTCAGGGAGTCCTTCAAGTTGTATAACTTTTTAGGAATATACTTTGAATTATAACAACATTGAATGATATTTAAAATATATCAGGGGAATGCAGCATGACCAAGTAGAAAGAGCAGGGGCCTGGGAGTCAAAGGCTTTGTTCCAATCCCAGCTCTGCCATTTGCCTGCTGTGTGACCTTAGGCAAGTCATTTAACTTCTCTGAGCTTCTGTTTCCTCATCTGTAAAATGGAGATTCCATCTCTGTTTTCCCTGCTACTTAGACTTGTGAGGGCCCTGAGGAGGGACAGGGACTGAATACAGTGTCATTAACTTGTGTCTGCCCCAGGGCTTAGAACAGTCCTTGACACATACTAAGCACTTAATATTATTATGAATGGTCTGACCGTGAAAGAGAAAGAAACCCTCAGTATTTATACACTCTCAGACACTGGGACCACTTTTCACTATATTGATTTGTACTAATACCAAAGCAATTATTCATTCACTTATCAAGCTTTTCCTTCTCTCTGCAAATTATTTTTTTGTGTCTGACTACCCAAATAGGCAGCATGGCCTAGTAGCAAGAGCATGGGCCTGGGAGTCAAAAGGTTGTGGGTTCTAATCCTGACTCTGCCATTTGTCTGCTGTGTGACCTTGGGCAAATCATTTAGTTTCACTATGCTGGGCCTCAGTCACCTCATCTGTAAAATGGGGATTAAGACTGTGAGCCCCACATGGGACAACCTGATTACCTTGTATCTACCCCAGCGCTTAGAACAGTGCTTGACATGTAGTAAGTGCTTAACAAATACCATAATTATCATTATTATTATTGTTATTATCAACTCCTTGAGGGCAGAAGATGTATCTTTTAGCTGCATTGCAATCAATCAGTGGTATTTACTGAGCACTTACCTTTTTGTTTGCTTGCTTGTTTGTTTTTTAATGGAATTTTTAAAGTGCTTACTATGGTCCAGGCACTGTACTAAGCACTGGGGAAAATACAAGATAATCGGGTTGGATACAAGTCCCTGTCCCACAGAGGGCTCACAGTCTTAATCCCCATTTTACAGATGAGGTAACAGGCACAGAGAAATTAAAAGACTTGTCAGCTTTGATCATTACCATGAGGAAGTGATACCCTCTTTCCTATTTACCTCTATTGGAAAGTGTCACTAAGAGTCTAGACTCATAAAAAAACTAACACCTGTGGATAGAACTCTTTGATATTTATGAAATGTAAGCTGCCTGTGTCTAGGGAACATGTCTATCAATTCTGTTGTATTGTACTCTCTCAAGAGCTTACCATTCTCTGACAGTAAGTACTGAATAAATATCACGGATTATGATGATGATGAAATGCCAATTCCTAAAAGAAATCTAGAGAATAAGTCTCACCAGAATGAAACTTTGACTACAAGAGTGCATAGAATTATTATTAGTAATAATAATAATAATATTTGTTAAGTATTTACAATGTGCCAGGTGCTGTACTAAGATTTGGTGTACATACAAGATAATCAGATTGGGGGCAGTCCCCGTCTTACATGGGGTTAACTATCTCAGAAGGAGGGAGAGTGGGTATTTAATCCCCATTTTACAGATGAGGAAACAGAGACCAGGATAAGTTTAATGACTTGCCCAAGGTCAGACAGTAAGCACATGTCAGAGCTGGCATTAGAACTCAAGTCTTCTGACTCCCAAGCCCATGCTCCTTTCACTAGGTTTCTTAATTGGCAATAAGGAATGATTAAATATCATACCTAAATATCTGTTCATTAGCCCTTTAAGTCTGGTATATCCTTTTTTACTGTGTCACCAGAGTTTGCACTATAGAAACCTTAATGAGCTAAGTGTGTGGAGTCCTATTTAGGTTTGCTAAACTCCACCTGTTTGATTTTCCCAGCAAGATCAGCTCAGGAGGTAACGCGTGAGTCTCATCTCTACAAACTGTCCGGCCTATAAAAAATCCAGTTCTCGGTGAGGAGGAGCTTTGAGATGAATTGTCCATGAGTATAAGTGTGTGGGGGTGGTTGATAAGGACTCTTGTGAGACAACTGCAACAGGAAGAGCTCACCTTCATTGGATGCCTCATATTTTTTTTTCTTTCAGGAAGGCTTCCTGGATTAACCTTTCACCTCCCTACCCTATTTTCCCCTCCCTTTTGCATCTCCTATGCGTGGGAATCCATACCCAACTTAGCACTTGAGTACGCACTCATTTATTCATTCAATCATATTGTTGAGTGCTTACTGAGTGCAGAGCACTGTACTAAATGCTTGGGAGAGTACAATATAACATTAAACAGGGAGAGCATTCCAGACCAGAGGCATGACGTGGATGAGGGGTCGGCGGTGAGATAGATGAGATCAAGGTACAGTGAGAAGGTTAATATTAGAGGAGAGAAGTGTGCAGGCTGGGATATAGTAGGAGAGTAAGGAGGTGTCTTTCTGGAGGCTGCAAACATGAGGGTATTTGTGTCTACATATTACCCAATTTCCTCCCTGTTAACAAAAGGTTATCAAAACTAGCTGCTGGCCAAGAGAATGCTTCATTAAAGCAAGGACAATCAATCAATCAATCGTATTTATTGAGTGCTTACTGTGTGCAGAGCACTGTACTAAGCACTTGGGAAGTACAAGTTGGCAACATAAACCAGACAAGGACAAACCAGGACAAAACCAGTGTTCACCAGTGTCCCCAAATGGTTGGAAACACGGCACCACGTTCAACCCTTTTAAACTCCCACACAGTTTTGGATTCAAAATATCATGACAGGGTTCATCTTAGGGTGGAAGGCTTGATGCAAACACAGTTCAAAGCTAGGAGTAGCACAGTGCAATTCTTGCCCCTTAGACTATAATTAATTGTTTTTAACCTAGCAATGAGTACCAAAACCGAATGTGCTCCTTTACAGAAAGCTACTCATTGTCCATCAATAATGGTATTTATTGAGCATTTACTGTGGTCGGAGCATTGTACTAAGTGTTTGGGAGAATACAATAAAGTTGGTAGACAAGATCCCTGACCAAAAGGAGTTTATAGATTAAATAATAACAACTGTGGTATTTGTAAAGCATTTACTATGTGCCAAGCACTGTACTAAGCACTGGGATAGATATACCATAATCAGGTCCCATGTAGCCCTCACAGTCTTAATCCTCATTTTATAAATGGTGAAACTGAGGCACAGAGAAGTTAAGCGACTTGCCCAAGGTCACAGCAAACAAGTGCTGAAGCCAGGATTAGAACACAGAGAAGGGACTTAGTGGAAAGAGAATGGGCCAGGGTGTCAGAGGACCTGGATTCTAATCCCAGCTCTGACAATTGTTTGTTGTGTGACCTTGGGCAAGTCATCTAACTTCTCTGTGCCTCAGTTACCTCCTCTGTAAAATGGGAATTAAATCCTCCTCCCTCTGACTTAGACTATGAGACCCATGGGACAGGGATTGTCCAACCTGATAAACTTGGATCTACTCCAGCGCTTGAACAATGCTTGACACATAATAAACGTTTAACAAATATCATTAAAAGATAATTACAGATAGATATGTGCGTAAATGTTGTGGGGCTAAAGGAGGGGTGGATATCAAAGTGCTTAAGGATTACAGACATAAGTGTATGGGTGATGCGGAAGAGTTACTAACACTGGAGACAGCACCACCATTCTGACTCACAAGCCGATAACCTTGACATTATCTTCGACTCATCTCTCTCATTCGATCAGCATATTCAGTTTGTCACAAAATCCTGTCAGTTCTTCCTTCACATCATTAAAATCCACCCTTTCCCCCGCATCCAAACCTCTACTATGCTGATCCACCCACTTATCATATCCTGCCTTGACTCAGCCTCCTTACTGACCTCCCTGCCTCCTGTCTCTCCCCACTCCAGTCCATACTTCACTCTGCTGCCCAGATCATTTCTGTAAAAAAAATTCAGTCCATGTTCTCCCACTCCTCAAAACTCCTCCAATTGTTGTCCATCCATCTCCAAATCAAACAGAAACCCATCACTGTTGTCCATCCATCTCCAAATCAAACAGAAACCCATCACTATTGGCTTCATAACACTCGGTCACTTTGTCCCCGTCTATCTTACCTCACTAATCTCCTACTACAACCCAGCCCTCTCACTTCACTCCTCTAATGCCAACTTACTCACTACACCTTGATTTGTCTCTTACCACTGACCACTCTCCCCCGCCTCCCCCTTCAAATCCAAGAGACCACGACTATCCCCACCTTCAAAATATTATTAAAATCGCATCTCCCAAGAGGCCTTTCTCTACTGAGCCCTCATCTCCCCAACTCCCTCTCCCTTCTTCAATATCCTTGCAAATGGATTTCTATGGTTTAATCAACCCACCCTCAACCCCACAGCACTTAGCTACGTATCCATAATTAATTTTAATGTCTGTCTCCCCCTCTAGTCTGTAAACCCCCTGTGGGCTGGGAATGTGTCTACCAACCCTGTTATTTCATACTTTCCCAAGAGTACAGTGCTCGATAAATATGATTGATTGACTGATCATTGAAAACGATTTTTGTCCCCATACACACTTAAAAGCTCAGGAAGTCCAGAGATTGTAGTCAGGCTGACAGTGACAATGATAGGGAAAACTCAGAGCCACCAACACTGTCACACATCAGCTATTAGACAGGCAGGGACAGTGACTTTTAGCCCATGCTTTCAAGCATCTGGCCCAATGCTCTGTAGGCAGGAGGTGCCCAAGGAATACTGATGATGATGATGAGCTGCCTAGACACTTAGAAAATGCACACAAATTCACAATCCCAATCCAAAACCTTTAGATCCTCACTCCCCCAATCTACTACAGTTTTGCCCTACATTTTACAGATGTTTGGTTGACTAATAAGCCAGAAACCATCAGGGCTGATCAACTATCCCTAAGTTTTGCACTGTGCAGGCAAATTTTGTGCATTTGTGTGTGTCTCATCACAACACCCACTACACAACTTTTAACAACCTCCTTCTCAGGCCAAGGAAGTTTCTGCGGATTTTATGAATTGCATTCTTCAGTGCCGACATAATGACATTCAACAACTTACATCCATTGTCCATTTGTTTACTACTAAAGTATAAACAGAGATAACATTCAACAGAAATAAAATATGTTTTCCTGTTTACCATCCAACAAATTGAGAATTTAATTTATGCACTTAAGCTAAAAGCCAAAACATCCAGCTGTGGTCTTTTGTTATCAAAAAAAAAAAATTTCCTGTCAACTGTGAGTTGCCAATTCAAAAATTATAAGAGAAATTGCCCAAGAAACAATTTGCCTGCATAATTCAAATTTACAAAGTCATTTTACACATCATTACTGAACTCCAGAAAAGATATAACCCATGAATTATGCACATTTGGGTAAAAAAAAATGGTTTATGACAGATACACTGGATCTTTGGAAAGTAGAAAAAAATACATTTTCTCTGATAATTATGTCCATTTCCCACCATTTGTATGGACTAATTATCAATGAACCAAAACTTTTATCCTGATTCATTCATCTTTATTCTTCAAAAGAGTAGTTTCAATGTGCTAAAACCTTAACTCTATTCAATTACTGAGAGTCCTTCCATTTATGTCACTAGCCCAATGTTGGGTAGGGACTGTCTCTATATGTTGCCAATTTGTACTTCCCAAGCGCTTAGTACAGTGCTCTGCACATAGTAAGCGCTCAATAAATACGATTGATGATGATGATGATGATTCATTTTAAGTCAAAAAGTGGTAGGTTGGCACCAATTTTCCCATGAGGAGCAATATGATAAGTGAATGGGGGATTGGGTACTGATCTAGGGCTGGGCACCAAATTTTTACCCAAATTACCCAGAATTGTGTACTCAATCAATTCAAGATGAGTAGCAAAGCTACATGAATGTATTTTATATTTTAAACAACAATCATGTTGACATAAAAATCAAAGTTAAAAATATTGTATAAAAGGAAATATAGAACTGAAGTGCACAGTACAATGTGCGTTACCTCTACCTACAAGTGAGCAGTTCTGCATATATCTGTAATTTACTTTTTATATTACTGTCTGTCTCCCCCCTTTCTAGAATGTAAGCTCGTTGTGGGCAGGAAATGTGTCTGTTTATTGTTGTATTGCTCTGCACACAGTAAGTGCTTAACAAATATAATTGGATGAATGAGTTAATGAATGAATTTAAAACTAAAACTTTAAAACTCTAAACTGTAAACTCATTATGGGCAGGGAATATGTCTGTTATATTGTTGTGCTGTTGTACAGTGCTCTGCATACAGTAAGTACCCAATAAATATGATCGATTGATTAAATACATTGCAAATTATTTTATTTTATGAATTTATTTTGATGTAGAAGCAACAGCATAGTGGTTGGAGCCTGGGCTTGGGAGTCAGGAAGTCATGGGTTCTAATCCCAACACTGCCACTCTTCTGCTGTGTGACCTTGGGCAATTCACTTGACTTCTCTGGGCCTCAGTTACCTCACCTGTAAAATGGGGATTGAGATTGTGAGCCCCACGTGGGACAGGGACTGTGTCCAACCCAATTTGCTTATATCCACCCCAGCGCTTAGCAGAGTGCCTGGCACACAGTAAGCGCTTAACAAATACCACAGTTCTTTTTAATTATTGTTATTTTCTTTCCTCCAAAATATGGGTTCATGGAGTGAGATTTCTAAGGAGTTTAAAGGGACACTTTAAAAGGCTAGAGTTAGGGGGTGGGGCCTGGTGAAGAGGTAGAAAGGAAAAAGTACTAAACAACAACAACAGCACCAACAACAACAAAAAATCCACCACAGTGCCAATACCAGCAGCCCGGAGAGGAAGAGATTCATTGCGTTCCAATTCGGGATCCATTCCATTTGTTCATGCTTTCTTTACTTTCTGCTTCATTCCGTATTGTACGTGTGTGATTATATAGAATGAACTTCATTCCTGGCTGTGTTTTTATAGAGGTAGTCGTGGTGAGGGTGGAGGGCATCAGAGCTGACTCAAGTTCTAGTAGCCACTGGCAAAGCACTGCTGGAACTAGAGGGGAAGGGGTGACCAGAGCAGGGTCGCCAGACAACACTGGGGTGGTGGGAGGCACGTAAAGAGGTTCAGGAATGGTGGCGTGAGGAGGGATGGAGGGGGTGAGGAGGATTCCACCAGCAGGTCATTCTGTGCCCCAAGTGCCCAGGTGGGGGAAGAGGAAGCCTGTTGGGAATGAAATGCCTCTCCCACACAGCTACTGCTCCTGCCACCATGGCAGCCAGGGTAAGGGGGATTAAAATAAGGGGAAGTGGCTATCGTGCCACCTTCCACAGCCCCCAGCTGGCCTGGTGCTTATAATAGTTCTGACACCCATCTAGGCCCCGTCACCACACCGCTGCAGATCCCTAATCCAACAGGAAATGGGACTATTCCACTTGGCCAGAATTTAGAGGAAGCTGGAGTGATTCCAGCCCTAAGCCATAGTTTGCCCATCTGGATTAGAGAGGAAGAGAAGCTGAACTTCCCAAGGCCATATTAGCGGTACCAAGGGTTCCAATATTCCCAGAAAACTCCTTCTCTCCATGGAATGAGAAAAAAGGAATCGAGTACCACATGGGACAGGGACTGTGTCCAAATTGATTATTGTGTATTTACCCCAGAGCTTAGAACAGTGCTTGACACAGAGTAATGCTTAGCAAATAACAAAAAAATTGAATGTGTGTGCAGAGCACTATACTAAGTGCTAGGAAGAGAACAGAGTTAGTGAATGTGATCCCTCCACAAAAAGAGCTGCATTTAAATATGGCCAAACCTTCCAGAACCCATTCCAAAATGCATGTTAATTATCTTGACAACAGTGAAGATTTTTATTTGATGCCAACTAGCCGCTCAAATACACTGTGGTCACTTTGGTCACAAAAAACTGTGGTACTGGATTGAGGATCACCTGCTATTTATGACAGGCATCTGTGTGATCCTATGTGCTAGGTGGACTCGAGTCATCCTGGGAGAATTAGAATAGAATTCTAAGTCTTTAATCCATCATGGTACTGAAACTGTTGAGAAAAGCTCAGTTGTTTATTTATTTGCTTGCTTAACAATGTTTTCAGGTTTGGCGGCTGGACCTTAACTCTAATTTAGAAAAACAAAATACTCACGAAACAGAAATTGTGTTAAATAGGGATCATGACTCCCAGCTCCATTGTAGTGTACCTGCTCGCTCTAGATGGTGAGCTCTCTGTGTGCAGGGAATGTGTTTGTTCATTGTTATATTATATGCTCCCAAGTGCTTAGTACAGTTCTCTGCACACAGTAAGCACTCAATAGATAGAAAATAGAGAAGCAGCGTGGCTCAGTGGAAAAAGCCCGGGCTTGGGAGTCAGAGGTCATGGGTTCTAATCCCAGCTCCCCTACATGTCTGCTGTGTGACCTTGGTCAAGTCACTTAACTTCTCTGAGCCTCAGTTACCTCATCTGTAAAATGGGGATTGAGACTGTGAGCCCCACATGGGACAACATGATCACCTTGTATTCCCCCCCAGCGCTTAGAACAGTGCTTTGCACATAGTAAGTGCTTAACAAATGCCATCATTATTATCATTATTATTATAAATGTGATTGACAGACTAAGAACCTAGTACAGTGTTCTCTGAACTGTAAGCACTCAATAAATGCCACCAACTGATTGACAGATGGATGAAGTCATGACCCTACCTGTGCATGATGAGCCTGAGTTGAGGAAAGGAGCAACTCAATCGGAATATTTTTTGCTCCAATCTGGTCACGTTTCAAAGAACAAAGAGATGTTGACGGTGCCGTGCAGAGCAGACCTATAGGTTCCATCCTGAAGTCAATGTCTGGCCCCCATTTTAAGAGGTTGAATATGCAGAGCGTCACCCTCAGGGAATCCATAGTTCTGGTCCTTGTGACCCTTTGTGCCAAGCATTATAAGAAGGACACGAGGTGGTGTGGCTTCAATAATATGCCGGATAATTTAATGGGAATTTTTCTATGACTCCTGGGTCTAGGGTTTAATTTGGCATATGTTCTTGCAAATGTACCGAGGCATTTAACGCTAGGTAAATCTACTAAATTAAATAAATTGGCATGTTGAGACCGCCTGTGACAGCTCAGGGATTAGGGAATTTGGCAGCCAAAGGAAATACCCTATTTTGGTCTTCCATTATCTAGTAGATCTATTCATTCTGTGCCCATCTCTCAAGTGGGTTGGAATACCTCAAACAGCCACGAGTAGAAAATAATTCTGGTATTTGTTAAGTGTTTACTCTGTGACAAGGACTGTACTAAGTGCTGGGGTGGATACAAGCAAATCAAATTGGACACAGTCCCTGTCCAGGACAGGGCTCACAGTCTTCATCCCCATTTTACAGATGAGGTAACTGAGGCAGAGAGCAGAGAAGTGGTTTGCCCAAGGCTCCACAGCAGGCAAGTGATGTAGCAGGATTAGAATCCATGACCTTCTGACTCCCAGTCCCATGCTCTATCCACTACAATATGCTGCTCCTCAGTAGATCATCATCATCATCATCAATCGTATTTATTGAATGCTTACTATGTGCAGAGCACTGTACTAAGCACTTGGGAAGTACAAATTGGCAACATATGGAGACAGTCCCTACCCAACAGTGGGCTCACAGTCTAAAAGGGGGAGACAGAGAACAAAACCAAACATACTAACAAAATAAAATAAATAGAATAGATATGTACAAGTAAAATAAATAAATAAATAGAGTAATAAATATGTACAAACATATATACATATATACAGGTGCTGTGGGGAAGGGAAGGAGGTAAGATGGGAGGATGGAGGGGGGACGGGGGGGGGAGGAAGGAAGGAAGGAAGGAAGGAAGGAAGATAACTTCAGTGTCAAAGGCAGAAAAGAAAATTTAATTCACTGTTCTAGCCTGTATGTATGCCTTTACAAAGCAAATGATGTAATAATAATAATAATGGCATTTATTAAGCACTTATTATGTGCAGAGCACAGTTCTAAGCACTGGATATCTGAATCAGCTGTCAGCTTCCGAAAGTTGGGCACCCCATTCACTTCCAAAGACAGGAAAATCCTGCCCTGTTGTTTTGTTTTTTTCAAGGAATTGAGAATAGAAAATTCCAGAATGGAAAAGATATAAATGGGAGAATATTGGGTTTACTGTGCTCTTGGAGACGCACCAGCTCCCTTCAATCACCTTGATAAAGTGAAATTCATTCATTCATTCAATCGTATTTATTGAGCGCTTACTGTGTGCAGAGCACCGTACTAAGCGTTTGGGAAGTACAAGTTGGCAATATATAGAGATGGTTCCTACCCAACAGTGGGCTCACAGTCTAGAAATAATACCATCCAAACAAATCAGTTGGTTGACTGCAACCATAGAAGCCAAATTACCTCAAGTTGTTATGGAAGTTAACTGACTCAGGATGGTCAGAATGACAGCAAACAACCACAGTCATTGAGCCTGCTACTACTGAATCAATCACTCACTCAATCATATTTATTAAATGCTTACTTTGTGCAGAGCACTGTACTAAGTGCTTGGGAGAATATAATACAGCAGAGGTGGTAGACACACTCCCTGACCAAAATGAGCTTAGAGCCTAGAGGGAAAATCATCTATAAGCTGATTCTAAACCACCCTTAGTTCAATTGGATGCAGTCACTGAAGATGCACATTTTTTCAGGGTATTTGTGGCAGGCACTGTACTGAGCGCTGGGGTAGATACAAGCAAATCACATAAGACTAATGAATTTATGCAATAAAAGGGAACCTGGAATCATGGAAATAACACAGGCCTAGGTGTCAAGGATCTGGGTTCTAATCCTGCCTGGGCCACTTAACTTCTGGGTGACCTTGGGCAAGTCACTTAGTTTCTCTGTGCTTCAGTTCCCTCATCAGTAAAAGAGGGATTCAATACCTGTCCTCTCTCCAACTTCAACTGTGAACCCACTTTGGGACCTGATTATCTTCTGTGAAGCAGTGTGGCTTAGTGGAAAGAGCATGGGCTTGGGAGTCAGAGGTCATGGGTTCTAATCCCAGCTCTGCCACTTGTCTGCTGTGTGACTTTGGGCAAGTCACTTAACTTCTCTGTGCTTCAGTTACCTTATCAGTAAAATGGGGATGAAGACTGTGAGCCCCATGTAGGACTGGGATAGTGTCCAACCTGATTACCTTGTATCTACCCCAGTTCTTAGAACAGTGCTTGGCACATAGTAAGAATTTAACACGTACCATAATTATTATTATTACCCCAGTACTTACCACAAGACTTGGCACATAGTAAGCGCTTAACAAATACTATTATTATTTATATTATGGTTGCATATCACAGTCAGACAAGAGGACTTACATTTTGCTGTCATTTCTCAGGTGCTAGATCAAACCCTGCTTGGGCCCTGGGCTAATCGATTTGGGGAAGACTTCTATGTGGGGTGTGATCTCATGGGATATGATGTCACTGGGTGTCAGCAGCAGCACTCAGAGAGAAAGAAAGAGAGAGATGGGGGAGAGAGCGAGAGACAGAGACAGGGATAGTGAGAGAGGATGAGAGAGAGAGAGAGAAGAAAAAGAAGACAGAAGGAGAAGGAGAGGGAAAGAGAAAGGAGAGAAGATGAGAGAGAGGGAGAGAGAGAGAGGAAGAAGGATGGAGAGGGAGAAAGATATGGAGAGAGAAGAGAAAGGAGAGAAAGAGGGAGAGTACTCCAGGATTTCACTTTCCACTCCATCCCTCATCGCTGGTCCAAAGATGAGGAGGCCTACCTAATCCCCAAATACTTCCAGACACCTCTAGTAGCCTTCTCAGGCCACCTGGATGGTTCTCATCCATCTTGCCAGGCCACGCGCCCAGGCCCCATGGATGGCCGGTCCAGTGGGGGTGGGTTGTCTGGGGACCTTTGAGTAGGGCAGATCATGCTAGAGTCAGTTTAAACACCTAAACCAAGAGTGCATTCCTGCAAAAGACCTCCTGAACCACTCCCACCTTGGCCCGAGCCCTTACGTCTCCCTCCCCTGACCGTGTTTATACAGCACTGTGTCCCACTTCGGCTGTAAGCTTTTTAATTGTTAACCGCCAACTGTTCTGTGCTGTCACCTCACCTCTTCTGACATCGCAACCTCTCTCCCATCCACGCCACACCAAGCCTCTGGCCCATCTGAGGTTGCATCATGAGGCAGTTGCTTACCTCAAGTACATGTTCAGGACACGTTTCCCCTCTCCTCAAGAACCTCCAGTGGCTGCCCATCCACCTCCGCATCAAACAGAAAACTCCTCGCCAACCAAGCACAGGTGAGTTTTGACTTGTAGAAGATTGCCTTCCACTCGCTAACCACTGCTCAAGCTAGGAATGGAATGGACAGGCCTCCCTCCCGTAGTCGAGACTGGTAGGGTACTGAAAACTCTCCAGGTGCGACTCTGAGAGGGAAGTTAAGCACTTACTATGTGTCATACACTGTTCTAAGCACTGGGATAGGTAAAAGTTAACCAGGCATAATATAGTTTCCATCCCAGATGGGGCTAATAGTCCATGTTGGAAAGAGAATAGGCACTGAATCCCCATTTTACAGTTAAAGAAACTGAAGAACACAGAAGTAATTTATTTTATTATTTATTTACATAATTTACGTATTTATGTAATCTGTTTCTTTATGTTAATGTCTGTCTCCCCCTCTAGACTATAAGCTTGTTGTGGGCAGGGAATGTGTCTGTTTATTGTAATACTGTACTATCCCAAGTGCAGTGTACTCTTTGCACTGCAAAGTACAGTGCTTCGCACCCAATAAGCACTCAATAAATGTTATTGAATGAATGAATAAAAAGTTAAGTGACTTGCCCAAGGTCACACAGCAAGGAAGTGGCAGAGCTGGGATTTGAATAATAATAATAATAACTGTGGTTTTTGGGCTCAAAGTCTAAGCAGGAGGGAGAACAGGTACTGAATTCCCATTATGCCGATGAGGAAACTGAGGCATGGAGAAGTAAAGTGACTTGCCCAAGGTCACACGGCAGGTATGTGGGCAGAGGCAAGATTCGAACCCAGGTCCTCGGAGTCCCAGGCCTGTGCTTTTGGACTAAGCTATATGATTCCTTCTGCTGATATTCTCAGAATCTTCAGTGACTCATTTAACACTCACATGCATTTTGGACTATCAAGTGTAACTAGTATCAGGTATGAGACAGCTGGCTTGGAGGCTTTTTTCCATATTCGGGATGAACCTGGGTTGCCAATTCTTCATCTTTCCCGGGGGATTTGGGTGTGCTTTTGCTCGCTGCTAGTCGCTGCATAAACGAGTGTTGCTTTACACATCTGAAAGTCTCTGCCCTGTGTCAGCTGACTCCCTGCTCATTTGGCAGACTGAGGTTTGGGATGCGCTAGAAAGGATTTTTCATTTCAGCCTTGTATATCTCCTCATAAGTAATATGACCATTTTGGGTTTATTTGCTGGGTTTGTCAGCCCCATCTCTCTAGACTAAAATTGCATTTTGGTCTATCTGAAGGGGTCAGAGCTTACTGGAGAGTTAGATTAAAGCAGGTTTCACTGTAGGACAGGTAACTCTCTTTTCCCACCCCAAATTGGGGTGGAGTTCAGAGCCTAAGAGAGAGGAGGGGTGGCAAATTATTTCAATAAAGTCTTTGGGGCCTGGCTTTATTTCCAGCTTTGGCGTATTGTTCAGTACCGTGGAAAAGCTGCTTAGTGTATGTGTCTGAAGCCTGAACGAGATCAGCATGTTAATGTGGAAAAATGAGAACAGTGACAATGATGCTCATGATTATCATCACCATCAACAGTGTTGAATGAGTGCTTACTGCATGCAAAGCTCAGAATTTAGGCACCTGGGAAACACAGAAGAAGTAAACTAATAACAGTATTTTTAAGCACTTACTGTGTGTCAAGCACCGTAATAGACACAAGATAATCAGGGAAGACACAATCCCTGTCCCTACATGGGGTCACAGTTGTCTGCTGTGTGATCTTGGGCAAGTCACAACTTCTCTGTGCCTCAGTTCCCTCATCTGTAAGCCCTATGTGGGACAGTGACTGTATCCAACCCGATTAGCTTGTATCTACCCCAGTACTTAAAACAGTGCTTGGCATATAATAAGCACTTAACAAATATCATGATTAATTAATATTATTAAAGAGGAGGGAGAACAGGTATTTAATCCCCGCTTCACAAGTGAGGAAACTGAGGCACAGAGAAGTTAAGGTCATATGGCAAGCAAGCTGTGAAGCCAGGATGAGAACCAGATCTTCTATATCTCAGGCCTGGGCTCTTTCCATTAGGCCACGCTGCTTCTCAATGCATGATATGGTCCTTGTCCTTGAGAAACATATAACTTAATGGGGAAGACCAATGCACATAAATTGACAAACACTGAACAGTTGAAAAAAAAGTAATAATAATAATGGTATTTGTTAAGCACTACTATTTGTCGAACACTGTTCTAATAATAATAATAATAATGTTGGTATTTGTTAAGTGCTTACTATGTGCAAAGCACTGTTCTAAGCGCTGGGGTAGATACAAGGCAATCAGGTTGTCCCATGAGGGGCTCACAGTCTTCATCCCCATTTTACAGATGAGGGAACTGAGGCCCAGAGAAGTGAAGTGACTTGCCCAAAGTCACACAGGTGACAAGTGGCGGAGCTGGGATTTGAACCCAAGGCCTCTGACTCCAAAACCCGTGCTCTTTCCACTGAGCCATGCTGCTTCCCCTATTCCAGCACTGTTCTAAGTGCTGGAGTAGATGCAAGGTAATCAGATTGTCCCACGTGGGGCTCACCGTCTTAATCTCCATTTTACAGATGAGGTAACTGAGGCATAGAGAAGTTAAGTGGCTTGCCCGAAGTCACACAGCAGACAAGTAGAAGAGCCAGGATTAGCACCCATGTCTTCTGACTCTCAAGCCCGTGCTCTTTCCACAGAGCCACACTTCTTCTCTAGACAGAGTGAGCCAATGAAAAATGGGATAAAATAAATCAACACATGAATGAATAGATAACTATGAGCATGCTCATCTAGCTGAAAGGGCAGCAGGACTAGGCAGGATTAAGGGGGACACTATGAATCAAGGAAAATGCCCCATGGGCTCCTCCCTAAGGAGAGCAAGAAGTGGGCCACATCCGATCACCTTAAGCCTCCTTAGATGCTCCTTAAGAGAATTAGGTGATTCTAATCACAGAATTAGGGTCTGAACCTTCAGGAAAACCTGTTCCTTTATATACTTGCCCACAGTGAAGCAGGGTTTGAGATGCTGGGGCAATGGGGATGATTAGATTGCTAAAGAAAAGAGAGTCAAAAGACAGGAAGGTAGAAAAAGTTTAAAGAAAAGTATTCTGAAAGAAGACCATCCTCACTTCCAATACCCCTGGAACCAATGAAATGAAAATGTAAATGAACACAATTGTTAGGAAGACTTAAAATGTCAAAATCATTTTCAGAAACAATGGAGGAAAAGAGCATGCATTCTGTTTCTCTTCAACTGAAGCTCTTCTTAAAAGATATAGGAAAAATGAAGTAAAAAATCAATCTTATTTGAAAACCACATCACAATTTTTCCATTAAAAAGGGTGCTATTTACCAAAGTCACCAAATTGGCATGACTATTTCTGTTTTTGCTGTTGATGTTAATTTTCATCTCTCCCCTCAATTTCACAATATATCTCTTTTTTATCCTATAATTTTCCAGATGTGTCCTGGCCTGCCCTTTAAATAGGCCTGCTCTGCTTACCCTAGTTAAGGCATATGCCCCAATACTGATGTGTACTGTCAAAGAAAAAGGCAAGGTCTCCAAGGATCTGGCAGATTTATTTCGGCTGTCCGTCAGGCAAGCTGATGGACACAGGGGATTTCACTGTGGCAGAGGTAACAATATCAAAATGTGGGAAAAAATTAATAGACAGTAAGCTTCTTGTAGGCAGGGATCACACCTACCAACTCTATTGTATAGAAATGATAATATTGCATTATTATTAATAATAACTATGGTACTCATTATATGCTAACTACATGCAAGCTCTGGAGTAAATACAAAGTCATCAGGTTGGACACAGTCTGTACGACATGGGGTCCGCAGGCTTCATAGAAGGGAGTAGGATTTAATTCCCCTTTTACAGATGAGGTAACTGAGGCACAGAGAAATTAAGTGACTTGCCCAAGGTCACACAGCAGACACGTGGCACTGCCAGGATTATAACCCAGATCCTCTGACTCCTTAGGCCTGTGCTCTTTCCTCTAGGCCACGCTACTTCTCTAGCACTTTCCCAAGTGCTTAGTTCAGAGCACACAGTAAGTGCTCAATAAATACCGCTGATTGATTGATTAGACCTTTGGCTTGTGCCTGCTCAGTGAGGGAGAAAATATCAGATCATGGCTACCATTGCCATTTTCTACTTCCCAAGTACGAGGATATCTCTGAAAACCTTACTGAGAACTGCATGTTTAGAGGTGAGGTGATTAGGAGTGTTTGGAGGAACAGAAATTCCCCGAAACTTCCAACTCTCGGGAGAAGCAACGTGGCTCAGTGGAAATAGCCCGGGCTTTGGAGTCAGAGGTCATGGGTTCAAATCCCGGCTCTGCCAATTGTCAGCTGTGTGACTTTGGGCAAGTCACTTCACTTCTCTGTGCCTCAGTTACCTCATCTGGAAAATGGGGGTTAAGACTGTGAACCCCATGTGGGACAACTTGATCACTTTGTAACCTCCCTAGCGCTTTGAACAGTGCTTTGCACATAGTAAGCACTTAATAAATGCCATTATTAAATTAAATTAACTCTCACTATCCCTATCATTATTTAATTATCCACGAGTGAGGTCTGAAGACTGTAAGAATCACTGCAGCTCTGTGCATTGCCAAATGCTGGACTATCCAGCATCTAATATCAATCAGTGGCATTTACTGAGTGCTTATTGTATGCAGAGCACTGTACTAAGCACTTGGGCTCTTGGGAGGGTACAATACAATAGAGTTGGTAGACACGTTCCCTGGCCAAAATGAGCTTACAGTCCAAAGGCTATTCCAAACTCATTCTAATACAAGGAGAGGAAAGTGACCTTTCCAGTTGGATAGTTCTATGTTGAGTACTCAAAATAAAATAAAGATTTCAGGAGGGAGTACCTGCCAACATCCCAGCGATATTAATGTAGCAAAGAATTGCAGCTGCAAGAATCAACATGAACAGCGAATGAGCCCATTTCCTCCAAACTGCCAAGGAAGCAGCCATCAAGACCGCAGGGAGCATGGTGAAGGTCCCAAGAATGTAAGCTACTTGTGGGCAGGGAACATGCCTATCTACTTTGCTATAGTGTACCCTCTCAAGTACACAGGAGACACGCAGTAAATATGATTCACTGATAAGACTGGCTTAATAAAAATGACTACTAATTGGCATGTATCTTGCTACAAAGAAATAAGGAATCACTTACAATCTGCAGCTCCTCACCAACAAGAAATGAGTGGCAAGGACGGCATCCAGGTCAGAAAAAACAGCTTGACGAGAAGCAGCTTGGTATAGTTGACAGAATATGGGCCTGGAAATCAATAGGACCTGGGATACTTCTGTTGTGTGATCTCAGGCACGTCACAACTTATCTTTGCCTCAGTTACCTCATCTGTAAAATGGGGCTTGAGACTGTGAGCCCCATGTGGGACATGGACTGTGTCCAAAGTGATTAGCTTGTATCTACCCCAGTTCTTAGTACACTGCCTGGTACAGAGTAAGTCCTTAACCAATACCATTAAAATAAAAAAAGGAGTCTGCATGTGGAGATTTGGGGTGCCAAGACGGATATGGTTCTGCTGACCATCACCAACTAAATCAAAGAATTAGCTTTAATGGCAGTAGCATGACTAGCCCCTTCATGGCTTGCCCTGTTCAGCCTCAGAGGGTCCTGTTAGCTCCTGTGGGCAGGAATCGAATCTATGAACTCTAATACACTTTCTTAAGGGCTTAGTACAGTGCTCTGCACACAGTAAGCACTCGATAAGTACTACTGATTGATTCTGCCTTTCAACATTTCAACTTAAGTTACAGTTTTCAGGAACCAATTGGGCTGGTAATCAGAGGACAGCCTCTACAATTAGAATCATTAAAATATTAAACAACTTAGAAATCAATTGTTGATTTCAAGCATCAGACTTTCTGTTATCTCTGAGACATAGTATCATAGCGGGTCAGGGTTCATTTTTTTGCTCTGACATCAGACCCCGAAGAATTGGGGGTGTGGAATCAGGCCAAAAGAAGCAGTGTGGCTCAGTGGATGGAGCACAGGCCTAGGATTCAGAGGTTGTTCGTTCTAATCCCAACTCCGCCATTTGTCAGCTGTGTGACTTTGGACAAGTCCCTTCACTTCTCTGTGCTTCAGTTCCCTCATCTGTAAAATGGGGACTAAGACTGTGAACCCCACATGGGACAACTTGATCACTTTGTATTCTCCCCCCCCCCCCTCCCCAGCACTTAGACCGCTGCTTTGCTCATAGTAAGCACTTCACAAATACCATCATTAGTGTTATTATTAGGAGTCAAAAGATCTGGGTTCTAATCTCTGCTCTGACAATTGCTTGCTGTGTGACCTCAGACAAGTCACTTAACTTGTCTGTGCTTCAGTTTCCTCAGCTGTAAAATGGGGATTAAATACCTCTTCTCCTTCTCCTCTGGACCATGAACCCCATGCAGGACGGGAACTGTGTCCAACCTAATTAACGTGTACCTACTCCAGTGTTTGACACATAGTAAGTGCTTAACAAATAACATAAAAAGAAGAACCTGCATGGATTATAGTGCTAGTGGTTTTTCAGAGTGCCACTGACACTCTTGTCCTGGACAGTTATATCCCCATTTAGGCATTGACCGCAAAAAGTGAGCAGGCAGGAAAAAGTGGGGTACTGTATCATCTGCAAGTGGACCCATTCATTCATTCAATTCTATTTATTGAGCACTTACTGTGTGCAAAGCACTGTCCTAAGTGCTTGAGAGAGTACAATATAACAGTAAATGGACACATTCCAACCCAGAAGTCAGTTGCCTTTGTAGTCACTGCCATCATGACTCTCCACATTGGCCAGTTACTCTACAGCTGCTGAGCTTGACTACATTCCAAATGACCTAAATGGTGACTCAGTCAGAAAGCATCACCACTGATGGTATCTCCCCACGAGGCAACACTGGGAATAGAGCCTGCCATTATTATGATTATGGTACTTTGAAGTGCTTCCTATGAGTCAAGCACTGTTCTAAGTGCAGACGTAGACAAGAGATAATCAGGCCAAATACAGTCCCTGTCCCACATGGTGCTCACAGTCTAAAAGGCCCCCTGATTCCCACAGCAATGGTCTCTCCAACGGACCTATAGCAAGTCTACCAGAATGAAGAATCAAATGAACAAAAAAGGGCTTGAGTGATTTGGGATACATTTCACCAAGTGTCCTATAATTCTGCGGAAACCTTTCCAGGTGAAACGTTGGCCAGAATCAATCAACACCAAGTGCCAGGCATTGTAAGTATCTGTATCAGAGACACAAAGACTCACAGCGAAATAAAGTATGAAAAGAGTAATCCCCTCAGAAGTAGATCACTGCCTCACAAATTACCAGTTTGGAGATTCAGATAGGCTCTGAATTTGTTCATTTGTATTTATTCTTCCCTAAATGAGGACATTTGACAATGAGGATGGATTCCACAATAAAATGGGCATATGGATTGTTTACTTACTACACCACTTCATAAAAATCAGTCAATCATATTGAGAGCTTATTGTGTCCCCTAGACTGTTAGCTCACTGTGGGAAGGGAACCTGTCTTCCAACTCTTATATTGTACTCACCCAAGAGCTTAGTACAATGGACTACAGACAGTAAAAGCTCAATAAATATGATTGATTGATTGGTTAGCATCATACTAAATCCTTGGAAGAGTACAATATAACAGAGTTGGTAGATACATTCCCTGCCCACCAAAACTTACTATCTAGAGGAGTAGATAGATGTTAATATAAATAAATTATGGAGATATAAAGTGCTAGGGGCTGAGGGGAGAGGTGAATAAAGGGTGCAATTATAAGTGCAAGGGCTATGCAGAAAGAAGTGGAAGACAAGGAAATGAGGACCTAGTCTGCGAAGGCCTCTTGGAGGAAATGTGCCTTCAGTAAGGTTTTGAAGGTGAGGAGAACAGTTGTCTGTCAGACATGAAGGAAGGTGGTCCATTCATTCATTCATTCAATCGTATTTATTGAGCGCTTACTGTGTGCAGAGCACTGTACTAAGCGCTTGGGAAGTACAAGTTGGCAATATCTAGAGATGGTCCCTACCCAACAGTGGGCTCACAGTCTAGAAGGGGGAGACAGACAACAAAACGTATTGACAAAATAAAACAGAATAAATATGTACAAATAAAATAAATAGAGTAATAAATACGTACAAACATATATTCATTCATTCAATCGTATTTATTGAGCACTTACTGTGTGCAGAGCACTGGACTAAGCGCTTGGGAAGTACAAGTTGGCAACATCTAGAGACGGTTCCTACCCAACAATAGGCTCACAGTCTAGAAGGGGGAGACAGAGAACAAAACCAAACATATTAACAAAATAAAATAAATAGAATAAATATGCACAAATAAAATAGAGTAATAAAAATGTACATATGTTCATTCATTCAATCGTATTTATTGAGCGCTTACTGTGTGCAGGGCACTGTACCAAGCGCTTGGGAAATACAAGTTGGCAACATAGAGAGATGGTCCCTACCCACCAGTGGGCTCACAGTCTAGAATACATATATACAGGTGCTGTGGGGAGGGGAAGGAGGTAAGGATATGTACATATGTTTGTACGTATATATTACTCTATTTTATTTGTACATATTTATTCTATTTATTCTATTTTGTTAATATGTTTTGTTGTCCATCTCCCCCTTCTAGACTGTGAGTGCGCTGTTGGGTAGGGACCGTCTCTAGATGTTGCCAGCTTGGACCTCCCAAGCGCCCAGCACAGTGCTCTGCACACAGTAAGTGCTCGATAAATACGACTGAATGAATGAATTCATCATCATCAATCGTATTTATTGAGCGCTTACTGTGTGCAGAGCACTGTACTAAGCGCTTAGCACTGTACTAATGAATGAATTGTAACCTCCCCAGCGCTTAGAACAGTGCTTCACACATAGTAAGCGCTTGACACACACCACCGCCATTATCGCTATTCTACTAGGCCCCCAGGCCAGAAGCAGGTCATGGGTAAGAGGGTTGTGGTGAGATAGATGTCATCAGGGGACATTGAGGAGGTTGTTGTTAGAGGCATGAAGCATGAGGGCAAGGTTAAATAAATAAATAAATAAATAATGGCAATTATTAAGCGCTTACTATGTGCAAAGCACTGTTCTAAGTGCTGGGAAGGTCACAAGGTGATCAGGTTGTCCCACAGGGCGCTTACAGTCTAGGTTGTAGTAGGAAAGCAGTGAGATAAGACGAGGTGCGGGGGCGGGGGGCAAGGTGATTGAGTGCTTTAAAGTGCTATAAAAGAGAAGCAGCGTGGCCTAATGAAATAAGCATAGGTCTGGGAATCAGAGGACCTGGATTCTAGTCCCAGCTCCACCGCTTGTCTCCTGTGTGACCTGGGCAAGTCACTTATCTTTTCTGTACCTCAGATATCTCATTTGTAAAATGGGGGCTAAAACTCTGAGCCCCAGCTGGGACATGGATTGTGTCCAATCCGATTCACTGTATCTACCCCAGAGCCTACATACAGTTCATGTACACGAAAGCGCTTAACGTATATTTTAATAGGACTCTAGAAAAGGCTTGTAATTGGGAATCTCTGAGGCAGACATTCCAGGTATCATCAATGGGGTGAGGTTTTGAAGGGACAGAAAGGAAAAAAGGGAAATAGGGGAAAAGGGGAGGGAAAAGAGGAGAGAGAGAAGGAGGAAGAGATGGGAAGGGAGTGAGGGCGAGAGAAAGAACAGGAAAGGGAGAGGACAGCTAGGTACTCCCTGTTGCTTCATGCATATTTTGTCTTGTCTTATGCTGTCAATCAATCAATCAATCAATCGTATTTATTGAGCGCATACTATGTGCAGAGCACTGTACTAAGCGCTTGGGAAGTACAAATTGGCAGCATATAGAGACAGTCCCTACCCAACAGTGGGCTCACAGTCTAAAAGGGGGAGACAGAGAACAGAACCAAACATACCAACAAAATAAAATAAATAGGATAGAAATGTACAAGTAAAATAAATAAATAAATAAATGAATAGAGTAATAAATATGTACAACCATATATACATATATACAGGTGCTGTGGGGAAGGGAAGGAGGTAAGATGGGGGGATGGAGAGGGGGACGAGGGGGAGAGGAAGGAAGGGGCTCAGTCTGGGAAGGTCTCCTGGAGGAGGTGAGCTCTCAGCAGGGCCTTGAAGGGAGGAAGAGAGCTAGCTTGGCGGAGGGGCAGAGGGAGGGCATTCCAGGCCCGGGGGATGACGTGGGCCGGGGGTCGACGGCGGGACAGGCGAGAACGAGGTACAGTGAGGAGATTAGCGGTGGAGGAGCGGAGGGTGTGGGCTGGGCAGTAGAAGGAGAGAAGGGAGGTGAGGTAGGAGGGGGCGAGGTGATGGACAGCCTTGAAGCCCAGGGTGAGGAGTTTCTGCCTGATGCGCAGATTGATTGGTAGCCACTGGAGATTTTTGAGGAGGGGAGTAATATGCTCAGAGCGTTTCTGGACAAAGATAATCCGGGCAGCAGCATGAAGTATGGATTGAAGTGGAGAGAGACACGAGGATGGGAGATCAGAGAGAAGGCTGGTGCAGTAGTCCAGACGGGATAGGATGAGAGCTTGAATGAGCAGGGTAGCAGTTTGGATGGAGAGGAAAGGGCGGATCTTGGCAATGTTGCGGAGCTGAAACCGGCAGGTTTTGGTGACGGCTTGGATGTGAGGGGTGAATGAGAGAGCGGAGTCGAGGATGACACCAAGGTTGCGGGCTTGTGAGACGGGAAGGATGGTAGTGCCGTCAACAGAGATGGGAAAGTCAGGGAGAGGACAAGGTTTGGGAGGGAAGACAAGGAGTTCAGTCTTCGACATGTTGAGCTTTAGGTGGCGGGCAGACATCCAGATGGAGATGTCCTGAAGGCAGGAGGAGATACGAGCCTGGAGGGAGGGGGAGAGAGCAGGGGCAGAGATGTAGATCTGGGTGTCATCGGCGTAGAGATGATAGTTGAAGCCGTGGGAGCGGATGAGGTCACGAAGGGAGTGAGTGTAGATTGAGAACAGAAGGGGACCAAGCACTGAACCTTGGGGAACCCCCACAGTAAGGGGATGGGAGGGGGAGGAGGAGCCTGCAAAAGAGACTGAGAAAGAACGACCGGAGAGATAAGAGGAGAACCAGGAGAGGACGGAGTCTGTGAAGCCAAGGTCAGATAGCGTGTTGAGGAGAAGGGGGTGGTCCACAGTGTCAAAGGCAGCTGAGAGGTCGAGGAGGATTAGGACAGAATATGAGCCGTTGGATTTGGCAAGCAGGAGGTCATTGGTGACCTTTGAGAGGGCAGTTTCCGTGGAATGAAGGGGACGGAAGCCAGACTGGAGGGGGTCGAGGAGAGAGTTGTTGTTGAGGAATTCTAGGCAGCGCGTGTAGACAACTCGTTCAAGGAGTTTGGAAAGGGATGGTAGGAGGGATATGGGACGATAACTAGAAGATGAGGTGGGGTCAAGAGAGGGTTTTTTTTAGGATGGGAGAGACATGGGCATGTTTGAAGGCAGAGGGGAAGGAACCAGTGGAGAGTGAGCGGTTGAAGATGGAAGTTAAGGAGGGGAGAAGGGATGGAGCGAGAGATTTCATAAGATGAGAGGGAATGGGGTCAGAAGCACAGGTGGCCGGAGTAGCACTTGAGAGGAGGGAGGAGAGTTCCCTGTCGAGTCGTCTCCAACCCATAGCGACTCCATGCACACATCTCTCCCAGAACACCCCATTCTCCATCTGCAATCATTCTGGTAGTGTATCCATAGAGTTTTCTTGGTATAAATACAGAAGTGGTTTACCACTGCCTCCTTCCACATGGTAAACTTGAATCTCTGCCCTCAGCTCTCTTCCATGCTATGGCTGTCCAGCAGAGGTGAGTTTTGACTTGTGGCAGATTGCCTTCCACTTGCTAGCCACTGCCCAAGTTAGGAATGGAATGGGTATGCCTCTGCTTGATTCTCCTTCCCTCAGCCAAAGCTGGTAGAGTACTGGAAACACTTCAGGTACTATTCTAAGAAGGGCACATCTTTTAGACTGTGAGCCCACTGTTGGGTAGGGACTATCTCTATGTGTTGCCAATTTGTACTTCCCAAGCGCTTAGTACAGTGCTCTGCACATAGTAAGCGCTCAATAAATACGATTGATGATGATGATGATATACTTACTTATGCCTACATCCTTGTTCTACTACTTCCTTGAGTTGTAAATTATTTTAATGTCTGTCTCTCCCTCTACACTGTAAGGTCCTGGTGGGAAAGGATCATGTCTACCCACTCTATAATCCCGGCTCAGCCACGTATCTGCTGTGTGACCTTGAGCACTTCACTTCTCTGTGCCTCAGTTCCCTAATCTATGAAATGTGGATTGAGACTTTGAGCCCCACATGGGAACAGGGACTGTGTCCAACCCAATTTGCTTGTATCCACCCCTTCGCCTAGTACAGTGGCTGCCGCATAGTAAGTGCTTAAGAAATATCACAATTATTATCATTATTATTACCACTATTATTACTATTATTATTACTACCAGAGAAGCAGCGTGGCTCAGCGGAAAGAGCCCGGGATTTGGAGTCAGAGGCCATGGGTTCAAATTCTGGCTCCACCAATTGTCAGCTGTGTGACTTTGGGCAAGTCACTTAACTTCTCTGGGCCTCAATTACCTCATCTGTAAAATGGGGATTAAGACTGTGAGCCCCCCCCCCCCCGCCCCCGGGACAACCTGATCACCTTGTAACCTCCCCAGTGCTTAGAACAGTGCTTTGCACATAGTAAGTGCTTAATAAATACCATCATTATTATTATTATGGGCTTTGAAGTCAGAGGTCATGGGTTCCAATCCTGGCTCCACCGCTTGTCAGCTGTGTGACTTTGGGCAAGTCACTTAACTTCTCTGTGCCTCAGTTCCCTCATCTGGAAAATGGAGATTAAGACTGTTAGGCCCACATGGGACAACCTGATCACCTTGTATACCCCCAGCGCTTAGAACAGTACTTTGCACATAGTAAGCGCTTAACATATACCATCATCATTATTATTATTATTACTACTACTTTGCCAAGGACTGAGTCCAGTGTTCTGCACACCAGTTAAGTGCTCAATAAATAGGGCAGGGAACATGTATAATAATAATAATAATAATAATAATGGCATTTATTAAGCGCTTACTATGTGCATTTTCCTGGCCCAGCATCCTCGGCTGCTGCAGCTGCTGCTGTTTCTGCTGCTGTTTAGGAGGCCTTCCCAGACTGAGCCCCCTTTTTCCTCTCCTCCTCCCCATACCCCCACCCTACCTCCTTTCCCTCCCCACAGCACCTGTATATACATTTGTACAGATTTATTACTCTATTTATTTTACTTGTACATATTTACAATTCCATTTATTTTGTTAATGATGTGCATATAGCTATAATTCTATTTGTTCTGACGACTTTGACACCTGTCTACATGTTTTGTTTTGTTGTCTGTCTAGACTGTGAGCCCATTGCTGGGTAGGGACCATCTCTATACATTGCCAACATGTACTTCCCAAGTGCTTAGTACAGTGCTCTGCACACAGTAAATGCTCAATAAATACGATTGAATGAACGAATGAATGTGCAAAGCACTGTTCTAAGTGCTGGGGAGGTTACAAGGTGATCAGGCTGTCCCACGGGTGCTCACAATCTTAATGCCCATTTTACAGATGAGGTCCCTGAGGCACAGAGAAGTTAAGTGACTTGCCCAAAGTCACACAGCTGACAATTAGCTGAGCCGGGATTTGAACCTATGACCTCCGACTCCAAAGCCCGTGCTCTTTCCACTGAGCCGTGCCGCTTCTAACTCTATTGTACTCTCCCAAGCACTTAGCAGAGTACTCTTTTAGACTGTGAGCCCACTGTTGGGTAGGGACTGTCTCTATATGTTGCCAACTTGTACTTCCCAAGCGCTTAGTACAGTGCTCTGCACACAGTAAACGCTCAATAAATACGATTGATTGATTGATACTCTGTGTGACTTAGGGCAAGTCACTTAGCTTCTCTGAGTCTCACTTCCCTCATCTGTAAAATGGGAATTAAGACTGTGAGCCCCACGTGGGACAACCTGATCACCTTGTATCCCCCCAGCGCTTAGAACAGTGCTTTGCACATAGTAGGCGCTTAACAAATGCCATCATTGTCATTATTACTCTGAACACAGTAAGCACTCAATAAATAGCAGTGATTGATTGATCGCTTCCCGCAGCGTGCAGTCCAAAGGCTGTAGCCACAAGAGGGCAGCAGAGCAGCTTGGGTGGCAGCAGCAGAAACAGCAGCATT
Source organism: Tachyglossus aculeatus (assembly GCF_015852505.1). Taxonomy (NCBI): domain Eukaryota; kingdom Metazoa; phylum Chordata; class Mammalia; order Monotremata; family Tachyglossidae; genus Tachyglossus; species Tachyglossus aculeatus. Next base: position 26,290,839 of record NC_052079.1, on the reverse strand, counting down.
CATTCATTCATTCAATCGTATTTATTGAGCGCTTACTGTGTGCAGAGCACTGTACTAAGCGCTTGGGAAGTACAAGTCGGCAACATATAGAGACGGTCCCTACCCATCAATGGGTTCACCGTCTAGAAGGGGGAGACAGACAACGAAACAAAACATGTAGACAGGTGTCAAAGTCGTCAGAACAAATAGAATTATAGCTATAGGCACATCATTAACAAAATAAATGGAATAGTAAATATGTACAAGTACAATAGAGTAATAAATCTGTACAAATGTATATACAGGTGCTGTGGGGAGGGAAAGGAGGTAGGGCGGGGGGGATGGGGAGGAGGAGAGGAAAAAGGGGGCTCAGTCTGGGAAGGCCTCCTAAACAGTAGGAGAAACAGCAGCAGCTGCAGCAGGATGCAGGGCCAAGAAAAAGCGCAGAGGCTGGTGGGGCTACAGGATTTCACACCCGCCCCCTGACAAGGCAGCATCTCCTCCCACAACCGGTCTCTGGAGGACTAGCCAGGATGACTTTTCAGACTGTAAACTCGATGTGGGCAGGGAACTGTCTGTTTATTAATAATAATTATTATTACAGTACTTCCACAGAGAAGCAGCGTGGCTCAGTGGAAAGAGCCCAGGCTTGGGGGTCAGAGGTCATGGGTTCTAATCCCAGCTCCGCCATTTGTCAGCTGTGTGACTTTGGGCAAGTCACTTCACTTCTCTGTGCCTCATCTGGAAAATGGGGATTAAGACTGTGAGCCCCATATGGGACAACCTGATTACCTTGTATTCCCCACCTCCAGCGCTTAAAGCAGTGCTTGGCACATAGTAAGTGCTTAACAAATGCCATCATTATTATTATTACTTGTTAAGCGCTTCCTCTGTGCAAAGCACTGTTCGAAGCACTGGCGTAGATGCAAATTAATCCAGTTGGATGCAGTCCTTGTCCCAAGTGGGGTTCACAGTCTTGATCCCCATTATACAGATGAGGATACTGAGGCCCAGAGAAGTGAAATGACTTGCCCAAATTCACACGTAGACATGTGGCAGAGCAGGATTAGAACCTAGGTCCTTCGGACTCCCAGGCCTGTGCTCTATCTGCTAAGCCTCGCTGCTCTTGTTGCACTCTCCCAAGTGCTTAGTATAGTGCTCTGCACACAGTAAGTGCTCAGTAAATACGATTGGCTGACTGACTGACTGACTGACTAAGGGGGTGGAGGGTGGGGAGTCTTCACCCTCCCTACAGGGCTCTGGGACTAGGGGGTCAATGGGGCTGGCTAGCTACTGGTGCCCATCCTGCCCAAAAAGCTTTATGCCCTCTATGCCAACCCAATTGGAGCTATATTCAGCACCTATGCTCTGCTCACTATGCCTTATCACGAAAAAGGGAAGACAATCCAAAGCCCTCTTTCACTCCCTTTCATCTCAACCCTGCTCATCTAGGACATGATTCTTTTAATTTCATCAACCAGGAGACTACAGAATTATCGATGATGACACCCAAATCTACATCTCTGCTCCTGCTCTCTCTCCCTCCCTTCAGGCTCTGGTCTCCTCCTGCCTTCAGAACATCTCCACCTGGATGTCTGCCTGCCATTTAAAACTCAATATGTCCAAGACTGAACTCCTTATAATGATAATGGTGGTATTTGTTAAGCACTTACTATGTGCAATGCACTGTTCTAAGCTCTGGGGAGATACAACTCCTTATCTTCCTTCCCAAACCCTGCCCTCTCCCTGACTTTCCCGTCACTGTAGATGGCACTACCATCCTTCCCGCCTCACAAGCCTGCAACCTTGGTGTCATCCTCGACTCTGCTCTCTCGTTCACCCCACACACCCAATCTGTCACCAAAACCTGCTGGTCTCACCTCCACAAAGTCGCCAAGATCCGCCCTTTCCTCTCCATCCAAACCGCTACCTTGTTGGTTCAATCTCTCATTCTATCCCGATTGGATTACTGCATCAGCCTCCTCTCTGATCTCCCATCCTCCTGCCTCTCCCCACTTCAGTCTATACTTCACTCTGCTGCCCGGATCATCTCTGTGCAGAAACGCTCTGGACATGTTACTCCCCTCCTCAAAAATCTCCAGTGGCTGCCTGTTAACCTACGAATCAAGGAAAAACTCCTCACTCTCGGCTTCAAGGCTGTCCATCACCTTGCCCCCACCTACCTCACTTCCCTTCTCTCCTTCTACAGCCCAGCCCGCACCCTCCGCTCTTCTGCCTTTAACCTCCTCACTGTACCTCATTCTCACCGGTCCTGCCATTGACCCCCAGCCCACGACCTTCCCCTGGCCTGGAATGCCCTCCCTCCACACAGTCGCCAAGCTAGCTCTCTTCCTCCCTTCAAAGCCCTACTGAGAGCTCACCTTCTCCAGGAGGCCTTCCCAGACTGAGCCCCCTTTTTCGTCTCCTCCTCCCCATCCCCACCGCCCTACCTCCTTCCCCTCCCCACAGCACTTGCATACATATATTTGTACAGATTGATTACTCTATTTTACTTGTACGCATTTACTATTCTATTTATTTTGTTAATGACGTGCATAGAGCTTTAATTCTATTTGTTCTGACCTCTTTGACACCTGTCTGCATGTTTTGTTTTGTTGTCTGTCTCCCACTTCTAGACTGTGAACTCGTTGTTGGGTAGGGACCATCTCAATATGTTGCCGACTCATACTTCCCAAGCGCTTAGTACAGTGCTCTGCACACAGTAAGTGCTCAATAAATACGATTGAATGAATAAACAGGCAGACTGAAAATGACTAGATGTTAGTAAAGTAATAAGTGAAAGAAGAAATGCAGAGTGAATTAAATTTTGAATAAACGTATTTAACACAATCTAATTATGATGACTCCAACTGAATGGAACAGCAGTTAGAAGTCTAAAGAAGACCTCATGCTGTAACTCTCATTAGCTGGGAGGACGGCCACGTTGTTCTAAATTACCGTGCATAAGGTCAGTGAGAAAATCAGCTTTTTAGTTCCTGCTGGAATGAAAGGATGTCAAATTCCTGCTGCCTCCTAGAGACATCGCCCACATCCTGCCTCTGGCCTGGAACGCCCTCCCTCCTCATAGCTGACAGACAATGGCTCTCCCCTGCTTCAAAGCCATAATGAAAGCACATCTCCTCCAAGAGGCCTTCCCTAAGCCCCTCTTTCCTCTTTCCCCACTCCTTTCTGCATCACCCTTATTTACTCCCTTCATTCATCCCCCTCTTCCAGCCCCACGGCACCTGTGTACATATCTGTAATTTATTTATTTATATTAATATATGTCTCCCACTCTAGACTTTAAGCTCAATGTGGGCAGGGAATGTGTCTGTTCATTGTTATATTGTACTCTCCCAAGTGTTTAGTAGAGTGCTCTGCACACAGTAAGCACTCAAATATGATTGAATGAATGAAAGGACAGAGAAACAACATGGCCTGATGGAAAGAGCACAGGGCTGGGAGTCAGAGGACGTGGGTTCTAATCCTGATTTCACCATTTGCCTGCTGTGTGTACTGTGTGACCTTAGGCAAGTCACTTCACTTCTGTGGGCCTCAATTCCCTCAACTGTAAAATGGGTGATTGAGACTGTGAGTCCCATGTGGGACAGGGACTATGTCCAGCCTGATTTACTTGTATCCACCCCAGCACTTAGTACAGTGCCTGGGGCATAGTAAGTGCTTAGCAGACGCCACAATTATTTTCAGAGAAGCAGCATAGCTTAGTGGAAAGAGCACGGGCTTAGGAGTCAGAGGTTGTGGGTTCAAATTCTGCTCCGCCTGTAGTCTCCAAGCAATTAGGACAGTGCTCTTCACACGCTCAGCACTCAATACCATTGGTAAATGGATTTCCTCACCTGCAATCTATGGATTAAATACCCATTCCTCTTTCTCCTTGAAGAGTGAGCTCCTTGTAGGATAGGGACTGTGTCTGATTTGATTGTCTTTCATCTACCCCAGGGCTTAGTACAGTGCTGGGCACATAGTAAGAGCTTAACACATACCACAATTATTCACATTATTACTATGGAAGTCTCCCTTCCCATCGACTTCATATTCTTCGAGATCACCCAAGACCTCCCCCTTGCCAAAGCTAATGGGCTTTATTCTATTCTGATCCTCCTTGACTTCTTGACCATCTTCAGATGGCAGATGGCTTAGTGGAAAGAGCACAGGCTTAGGAGTCAGAGGTTGTGGATTCTAATCCTGCCTCTGCCACTTATCTGCTGTGTGACCCTGGGCAAGTCACTTAACTTCTCTGGGCCTCAGTTACCTCATCTGTAAAATGGAGATTAAGACTGTGAGCCCCCTGTGGGACAACCTGATTACCTTGTATCTACCCCAGTGCTTAGAATAATGCTTGGCACATAGTAAGTGCTTAACAAATACAAATATCATAATTAATTAGTAACTATTGAACAGTCAATTCTACAGCCTTGAGGAAATACTCACAGCAGCAAAACTCTTCTCCCAGTACCCCCCAGCTTGCCCTCTTCATTCTTCCTAGCTCACCTCTTCACTGTACTTTGTTTGCCACTCTCCCACTCCCAGTCTCTCCTCCCTGCCAGCAAATCTCTCCCACTTAAAAAAAATCCCAGACGTTACCTTCTCCAATCATTGTGAGCCCATTGTTGGGCAGGGATTTGCTCTGTTTGTTGCTGAATTGTACTTTCCAAGAACTTAGTGCAGTGTTCTGTACACAGTAAGTGCTCAAAAAATAGGATTGAATAAATACAATTCATTCCATTTATTCAATCGTATTTATTGAGTGCTTACTGTGTGCAGAGCACCCTCTGGAAATCCCATATCCTCCACAGGCCCCCAGTTAACCTCCCCTCTCCTGATAACAATAAATAATAATGATAATAATCATAACAGTAGTATTCATTAAGCACCTTACCAAGTGCTGGGGTAGATACAAGATAATCAGGTTGGATACAATCCCTATCCTACATGGGGCTCACAATCTAAGTAGAAGGGAGAACAGGTGTTGAATTCCCATTTCACAGATGAAGAAACTGAGGTACAGAGAAGTTAAGTGACTTGCCATGGGTCACACAGCAGTCAATTGGTGGAGCCGGAATTAGAATCCAGGTCCTCCAATTCCCAGGCCCATGCATTTTCCACTTGGCTACACTGATGTTGCACTCCGAGTGGCATCTACGCACCAGCTGCCCTCAGCACTGAAATATTTCATATTTATTCTTAGCATTTATGCACTTTCATTTATATAAACTTGCTTGATTCAATCTAGCCAGCGTAACCTATTAAGCTTTGCTTTTATCTTTTTGTTATCCTAGTGTTTTCTTTCATCTCTCCTTATGTATTTTTTTACTAGGTTGCGCTCCCCTCATACTTTTATACTGTGGATCCCTGAAGGATAAGGACTATATCTCATTCCTACCATTTTTTTAATGGTATCTATTAAGTGCTTACTATGTGCCAGCACTGCACTAAACTCTATGGTAGATATAAAATAATCAGGTTGAACCCAGTCCTAGACCCACATAGGGTTCACAGTCTTAATTGCCATTTTACAGATGAGGTAACTGAGAAACTGGGAAATTAAGTGACTTGCCCAAGGTCATACAACACACAAGTGGAGGAGTCAAGATTAGAACCTAGCTAATGCCAGTCTCGTCTACCCATTTCATTCCTAGCTTGGCCAGTGGCTAGTGAGTGGAAGGCAATCTGCCACAAGTCAAAACTCCCCTGTGCTGGGCAGCAGCAGCATGGAAGAGAGTCCAGGGTGGAGACTCAAGTTTCCTGCATGGAGGAGGCAACCATTTCTGTATTTTTTAACCAAGAAAACTCTATGGATACACTACCAGAATAATTACAGATGGAGAGCGGGATGTTCTGGGAGAAATGTATCCATGGTGTCGCTATGGGTCGGAAATGACTTGACGGCATAAAAAAGACAAGGCAAAACAGATTAGCCTGCAGATTAAGCCATGGACAAGAACACCTATTAGACCCCTGCTCTTTCCATTAAGCCAAGCTGATTCCCTGTGCATTCTTCCCCAGGGCTTAGTGCAGCACTCTGCACACAGTAAGCACTGAAGGAAAAAAAAAGTCATCACTAAGAAGTTCTTGAAGAAAAGAAAACCCTCTAAAAAACTAATTTGTGAAAAAAAAATGTGGGAAAATGCGAAGGAGGAAATATTTACCCAGAAATTTTTTGAGTAGAAGAAAAAAATTGTGGGGTGAGAAGGAGGAAATACTACTTACCTGTATTGATGTTTGTCTCTTCCCTTCTAGACCATGAGCCCACTGTGGGCACGGATTGTCTCTCTCTATTGCTGTATTGTACTTTCCAAATGCTTAGTACAGTGCTCTGCACACAGTAAGCAATCAATAAATTCAATTGAATGAATAAATACTATAATGACTGCTCCATTTATCCTTCCACACTGTTGCTGTCAACAACCTTTATCCTCATCTATTTGTGAATTGCTTGTAGACTATAGTCCTCCCATAAGTTTGTAGCTCCATAAGGCCAGGGATCACCTCTCTTAATTGAACTCTCCCGAGCTCTTTGTATGGCTCTTTGCCCACAATAGGCACTTGGTTGATTGACTGAGTGACAAGGGAAAATTTCCAAAAAGCCTTGAGTGATTGTGACAACTGCAGCAGTGGTATTGTTTCTAACTGAATTATTCCTTAGGAATTTGGGTTTTATTCACCTTTCTGTTCAAAATGAGGCTCATAATCAGCTGGAACTCGTGCTCCCAGGATTTGGACTGTTGAGGAAAAAACAAAATTGATTTTGGTATACCTATCGAGCTTGGTGTAAGCGCCTTTGAGACCAGGTACTGCATCTTCTATTTTATTGTACAGCTACAAGGTGGGCGTGCAATAAATAATGGTGATGGTGACAGGAAAGGGTAATAGAATATGTGCAAATTCTTCATTTGGGAAGAATTCTACTCTTGAAGCCATCCTTTCCCAGCAGCCAAAGATCCAGTTTACCTACAGTTGTGAAACCTGCCTGGCTGGTGCCGAAGAAAAGAGTCTAGAAGATTCCTCAGGGTCTCTGACCCTCCAGGGGGGTTGTGCTGCTTATGGGGAAGGGCAGGGCCAGAAATGGGGGTCCGGGGGGGGCTGCCAATTGGTTGCCCCAGGTAACCCCTCTTTTCTCCCTCCCCCCAAAATTGATTAATTGGGCTAGATTAAGAAAGAGAAGCAGCGTAGCTCAGTGGAAAGATCGTGGGCTTGGGAGCCAGAGGTCATGGGTTCTAATCCCGGCTCCCCCACATGTCTGCCGTGTGACTTTGGGCAAGTCACTTAACTTCTCTGGACCTCAGTTCCCTCATCTGTAAAATGGGGATTAAGACTGTGAGCCTCACTTGGGACCTGATCACCTTGTATCCCCCCAGCACTTAGAACAGTGCTTGCACATAGTAAGCGCTTAACAAATGCCATCATTATTATTATTATTACAATCAGAAATATACAAGTCCCCAATCTCCATTCTATTGAATTGAAAACCATCAGGGAATTTTCAGGCTGTTCCTCAGCAGACAATATTCCTGAGGACAGAGTTACTCTGAAGACGTTCCAAGATTGCAAAAGCAACAGGATTATGCCTCATAAAGGGGATGAAACTCAGCCACTTGGGGCCTTTGGTCTCTCCCCACTTCAGTCTATAATTCACTCTGCTGTCTGGATTATCCTTCTACAGAAACGCTCTGGGCATGTCACTGCCCATCTCAAAAATTTCCAGTGGTTACCTATCAACCTTCGCATGAAGAAAAAACTCCTCACTATTGGCTTCAGAGCTCTCCATCACCTTGCCCCCTCCTACCTCACCTCCCTTCTCTCCTTCTACAGCCCAGTCTACACCCTCTACTCCTCTGCCTCTAGCCTCCTCACTGTGCCTCATTCTTGCCTGTCCCACCATCGACCCCTGGCCCACGTCCTTCCCCTGGCCTGGAATGCCCTCCCTCCGCACATCTGCCAAACTAGCTCTGTTCCTCCCTTCAGAGCCCTACTGAGAGCTCACCTCCTTCAGGAAGCCTTTCCAGACTGAGCCCACCCTTTTCCTCTCCTCCTCCTCCCCTCCCCATCACCCCCCCGACCCTACCCGCTTCACCTCCCCATAGCAATTGTGTATATTTGTACATATATATTACTCTATTTTATTAATGATGTGTATATAGCTATAATTCTTTTTATTTTGATGGTATTGACACCTGTCTACTTGTTTTGTTTTCTGTCTCTCCCTTCTAGACTGTGAGCCTGTTGTTGGGTAGGGACTGTATATGTTGCCAATTTGTACTTTCCAAGCATTTAGTACAGTGCCCTGCAAGCAGTAAGTTCTCAATAAATACAATCAATCAAACAATCGTATTTATTGAGTGCTTACTATGTGCAGAGCACTGAATGAATGCTTATAGCTCACAAATCATGATAATACTTGTGGTATTTGTTAAGCACTTACTCCATGAAAAGTATTGTGGTAGAGTACATGCAGATTGCACACAGTACTTGTCCCACACTGGGCTCACAGCACAAGTGAGAGGGAAAGCAACTATTTAATCCTCATAAGCGCTTAGTATAGTGTTTTACCCACAGTAAGTGCTCAATTAATATGATTGAATTTTACATATGAGAAATCTGAGGCACAGAGAACCTAAGTGACTTGGCCCAGGTCATACAGCAGGAAAGTGGCAGATTAAAACTCATTCACTTCCATAGCTTCAACTACCACCCCTATGCCGATGATTCCCAAATCTACATCTCCAGACCTCATCTTTCTCTTTCTCTGCAGTCTTGTAATTCCTCTTGCCTTCAGGACTCCTCTTCTTTCCTGTCCTGCCAACAACTCCCACTGAACATGTTCAAAAACAGAACTCCTCATCTTCCCACCTAAACCCTGTCCACCTCCTGATTTTCCCATCATTGTAGACAGCACCACCACCCCATTGATAACCTTGATGTTATCCTAGACTCATCTTTTTCATTCAACCCACATATTCAATCTGTCACCAAATCCTGTCAGTTTAAACTTCACCAAATCCCTAAAATCTTCCCTTTCATTTCCATCCAAACAGATACCATGTTAATCCAAACACTCACTCTATTTTGCCTCTATTACTGCTACCACATTAATAGAGTCACTTATCCTATCCTGCCTTTTCATTCATTCAATCGTATTTATTGAGCACTTACTGTGTACAGAGCACTGTACTAAGTGCTTGGAAAGTACAAGTTGGCAACATATAGAGACAGTCCCTACCCAACAGTGGGCTCACAGTCTAGAAGGGGGGGGACAGACAACAAAACAAAGCATATTAACAAAATAAAATAAATAGAATAGCTATGTACAAGTTAAAGAAGTTGGAGGTGGGGCTGGGGGGGGCAGTAGATGACAACTACAAGAATCTGGAAGGGGTGGTAGAGGCAAATAATGTGGGCTTCAAAGGAAGGTAAGGAAAGGGAAGGGGGAGGAGGAATAGTGCGAAAGCGACATTGGGGGGCGAGAAGGAAACCGACACCTCCTCCTTTTCCGGTGAGTCTGGGGGAATGGGAGAAGAAGAGGCCTGCACTGCAGAGAGCAGCAGAAGAGACCGTGTCATCTGGAGACAGCCAAGTTTCAGTTAGGGCGAGAAGGAGTAGAGAGCTGGAAAGGAATAGGTCCAGAATGAAGGGGATCTTACTTAAAACGGAGCGGGGGTTCCAGAGGCCACACTTGGCAGCAGCTGTGGAGGGAGGGGAGGGAGGGGGAAGGGTGCGAGGGGTGGGGAGGGTTTGGATTGGGATGAGTTGGCCCCTGCCTGGGTGGGGAGAGTGGAAAGAGGGGTGATGATGAGAGAGGAGAACTGGGATGGGGTGGGGGTGGGGAGGAGGGGAGGGAGGGGGCTGGGAGGGAGGAGTTGAGGGTGATAACTGTATCAGCTTCCTTGCTGACTTCCCTGCCTCTTGTCTCTCCCCACTCCAGTCCACATTTCACCCTACTGTCTCGATCATTTTTCGACAAAGCTGCTCAGTCCCTATTTCCTCACTCCTCAAGAACCTCCAGCAGCTGTCCATCCTCCTCATTATCAAACAGAAACCCCTTACTATCAGTTTTAAAGCTCTCAATCGCCTTGCCCTTTCCAATCGTTCCTCTCTGATTACCTCCCTCAACCAAACCTACACACTTCTCTCCTCTAACTCCAACCTACCTCGATCTCATCTACTTCACTACTGACCCCTGTCCACATCCTGCCTCTGGCCTGGAATTCCCTCCTTCCCCCGCATATTCGACAAAGACTTCAAAGACTTAATAGCAGCACTTGATTACTCTCTATCTACCCCAGAGCTTGGTGCAGTGCTTGGCATATAGTAAGCACTTTAAAACCTATTATTATTGTTATTAACATCATTACTAGTATCAGCTTTAAATACTATTGCTTGATAGTAACCTCTAAGCACATATGAGAAGCAGTGTGGCTCAGTAGAAAGAGCTTGGGCTTTGGAGTCAGAGGTCATGGGTTCAAATCCCGATTTTGCCACTTGTCAGCTATGTGACTTTGGGCAAGTCACTTCACTTCTCTGTGCCTCAGTTCCCTCATCTGCAAAATGGGGATGAAGACTGTGAGCCCCCCGTGGGACAACCCAATCACTTTGTAACCTCCCCAGCGCTTAGAACAGTGCTTTGCACATAGGAAGTGCTTAATAAATGCCATTATTATTATTATTATCTCTGCTCAAAATATATTCATATTCCCCTTTCAGTTGTATACTCATTGTATCTTGTAGGCTCCCTGCTTTAAGTTATTTATGATAATAAACATTAATATGGTCTTATCTCTCACTAGATTGAAAAATCAAGACAAGGAATCGGTTTTTGTTCTTCCAAACATCAGGAGGCAGTGTGGCTTAGTGGAAGAGTGGCTTAGTGGAAGAGTGGTTGCCTTGGAAGGTCTTGGGTTCTAGTCCAACTCGACTCTGTGGCCTTAGGCAATTCAATTGGTCTCCCCATGCCTCAGTTTCCCCATCTGTAAAAGACCAGGAATTGTTTTTTGTTCTTCCAAACATGGGGAGGCAGTGTGGCTTAGTGGAAGAGCTGTGGCCCTGGAAGGTCTTGGGTTCTAGTCCCACCTCTACTGTGTGGACTTATGCAATTCAATTGGTCTCCCCATGCCTCAGTTTCCCCATTTGTAAAATGGGTTGGTAATACTGAACCCCACCTTGCAGGGATTTTTTGAGGGGTAAATTAAAATAGCTAATATAAGGTGCTTATAAGGGGACTACACTCTCCGGAGTGCTTAGTACAGAGCTCTGCACATGGTAAGCACTCAAATACCATTTATGATGATAATCTCCTCCATAGGCCTTCCCAATTAAGCCCTCATTTCCTCTTCTCCCACTCCCTTTGGCATCACCCTTGTACTAGTATTTGCACACTTTATGCACCCCACCCTCAGCCCCACAGAACTTTGTACATATCTGTAATTTATTTATATTAATATCTGTCTCCCCAACTAGACTGTAAACTACTCATGAACAGGGAACACATCTAATCAACTCTGCTATATTATACTCTCCCAAACTTAATGAAGTGCTCTGCTTACAGCAAGTGTTCAATAAATACAATTGATTTATTGATTGATTAGAACACAAGTTCTCTAACCCTCAGGCCCATGTTCTTTCCACTAGGCCACATTGCTTCTTCTGATTCTATCACTACCCCTATAAACTAGAAGAAGATATCATTGAGAGAAAGATCTACATATAAAAATGTATTGGAGTCATCATTCTTTATTGCCCTGTAGTTATTTCTATCTTTGGAACTGCAGCAGTATATGCTAACTAAAAGCTATTGAGGAAAGTGCACTATGATCCAGTGTTAAATACATGTATTAATCTTCTAAGTTTTATACATTCAGCCAGCACAATTCTGTTCTCTCCATAAGAATACAAAGGCTTTTCCCAGTTGTTTTAAATTCACAAAAATCTCCAAAAAGAATAGATTCTATTGAGACAAAGAAGGAGAGGACTGCATTGACAATTTTTACAATGGACAGAATTGTATTCACTTTTCTTCTCTTATTAAAGTCCTGTAAATTTCAAACCCTATTTATTGGAGATATAAGTGAATTAAATCATTTTGAAATGTGTTTATAGATTTTTAAAGTGGCACAAACATAATCTCTTATGTTACATATTGTAGTGTGGCAGCTAAGAAATCAGGAAAATTTAATTAGGCTGTAAAATTTCTCATAACACATATACAAGTCCACTGTCCTAGGGGAGCCTAACTCACATTTAGCTTGAGCCCTCCCCCAGACCTAATAACATCAATAATACTGTGTGCCAAGCACGGTACAAGCCCTGGGGTGAATATAAGACAGCCAGATGAGGCCAGTACCCAGCCAATGGCTCACAGTCTACAGGAGAGGGAAAACAGATTTAATTTCAACTTGACAGAGGAGAAAATCGAGGCCCAGAGAAGTGACTTGCACAAGGAAGCCCAGAGAAGCAGCGTGGCTCAGTGGAAAGAGCACAGGCTTTGGACTCAGAGGTCATGGGTTCAAATCCTGACTCAACCAATTGTCAGCCATGTGACTTTGGGCAAGTCACTTAACTTCTCTGTGCCTCAGTTACCTCATCTGTAAAATGGGGATTAAGACTGTGAGCCCCCCATGGGACAACCTGATCACCTTGTAACCTCCCCAGTGCTTAGAACAGTGCTTTGCGCATAGTAAGCGCTTAATAAATGCTATTAAAAAAAGCTTGCATAACAGACAGCCAAGTGGCCAAGCCTTGACTCATTCATTCATTCAATCGTATTCATTGAGTGCTTACTGTGTACAGAGCACTGTATGAAGCGCTTGGGAAATACAAGTTGGTAACATATAGAGATGGTCCCTACCAAATGGCGGGCTCACAATCTAGAAGGGGGAGACAGACAACAAAACAACACATATTAACAAAATAAAATAAATAGAATACTAAATATGTACAAGTAAAATAGAGTAACAAATCTGTACATTCATTCATTCATTCATATTTATTCAGCACTTACTGCGTGCAGAGCACTGTACTAGGCACTTGGGAAGTACAAGTTGGCAACATATAAAGACGGTCCCTACCCAATAGCAGGCTCACAGTCTAGAAGGGGGAGACAGACAACAAAACAACACATTTTAACAAAATAAATAGAATAGTAAATATGTACAAGTAAAATAAATAGAGTAATAAATCTGTACAGACATATACAGGTGCTGTGGGGAGGGGAAGGAGGTAGGGTGGGGGGATGGGGAGGAGGAGAGGAAAAAGGGGGCTCAGTCTAGGAAAAAGGGGGCTCAATCTGGGAACCCAGACTCAAACCCAGATCCCCAGACTCACAGTTTCATGCTCTTTCCACTACGCCTGGGCTACTGGCATAGGCAGAAATCCTCTGCGGCCTCACTCCCTTACAACCTGCAGTATGATGAGTCTTATTAGAATGGCTCAGGTGGCCATTCTCTGAATCCTGAATCCAGAACTGAATTGTTAGGGAATGATTTCCATTAACTGGCTATTCATCTCAGCTGGGAACCTTCCAATGACAGTTTAAACTGCCATAGGCTGGATGATTCTTCTTCAGTATCTGTTTTATTTTCCTGAGATCCATATTGATGATTTAATTATGGTATTTATTGAGTGTTTATTATGGGTGAACATACTCCTCCCAAGAAAGGAGGAGTACCTGGTGCTTTTGAGCAACAGATAGAGAAAAAGAACAAAAAATTGTGGTGGGAAAATAGAAAATATTGCCAGTCACTGCAAGCATCAGACAGGACAGCGAAACAAAGCTTAGAGCATAGTGCACAGTCCTGGGAGTCAGAAGGACCAGGGTTCTAATCTTGGCTCCACCTTGGGTGGGTTACTTCACTTCTCTGAGCCTCAGTTACCTCATCTGTAAGATGGGGATTAAGAGCGTGAGCCTCATGTGGGACAGGAACTGTGTCCAACCTGATTAGCTTGTATCTACCCCAGTGCCTAGACTAGTGCTCAGCACATAGTAAGCACTTAAGAAGTAACTTAATTATTGTTAACAAAGGACAGGGGCTGAGGATCCTACATTGGCTTTTCAGTCACACATGTACCCATAAGTGAATTTCACATTCAGTGGTGTAGCCTTGAATATAAATAATAAGAATAATAATAATAATAATAATAATAATAATAATAATTGGCATTTGTTAAGCACTTACTATGTGCAAAACACTGTTCTAAATGCTGGGGAGGTTACAAGGCGATCAGGTTGTCCCACGTGGGGCTCCCAGTCTTAATCCCCATTTTACAGATGAGGTAACTGAGGCCAAGAGAAGCTAAGTGACTTGCCCAAGATCACACAGCAGACATGTAGCGGAGTTGGGATTCGAACCCATGACCTCTGACTCCAAAGCCCAGGCTCTTTCCACTGAGCCATGCTGCTTCTCTAAAGACACACACACACACACACACACACACACACACTCCCTCGCTCTCTCTTTCTCTCCTCTCCATCTCTCTCTTTCTATGTGCCAAACACCCTGCAATGTACTGGATTAGGTACAAGATAATCAGATAAGACAGTTGATGTCTTCATGTTATCATTTGAAATTTCAAAACTCTAAAAGTGTTATGAACAAGAGCTAACAAGTTGCATTACTGGATAGAATTATCAATTATTTTCTCATATTACTACGCAATTGATCCTGCTCGCCCATTGTCCAGTTTGGGCACTGCTGCTGAATGAGTTGCTCACATCTGCTGCATCATTCATTCATTCATTCAATCATATTTATTGAGCACTTACTGTGTGCAGAGCCCTGTACTAAGCGCTTGGGAAGTACAAGTCAGCATCATATAGAGATGGTCCCTACCCAACAAAGGGCTCACAGTCTAGAAGTGGGAAATCAGCCACTGAGCTCTGCCCTTGGGAACCAGGTGGCATCTAATAATGTTATGGAACAGAGTATCTCTCTCAGCAGCAGACCCTGTTTTCAAGCAAGGAACTTGCACAATTAGAGGAGGTTTGATCTCAGGTGTAGGTTATGAAAGGAGAACTCTGTGTAATATTGTACTCTTCTGGGAGCTTAGTATAGTGCTCTGCAGACAGTAAGTGTTTAATAAATATGATTGATTGACTGAGAAATTAAAAAGGAAAATGAAAAAGTAAATAGCCCCCTCTGTCCCCTGATTATTGACAGTAATTAGCCTCTACTGTTCAGGATCAAGCCAAAGGAGGGGCATGGAGGTTGATGAAAAGTAAATGCTTGCTTGCATTTACAAGATATTAAATTAGTGGACCAACTCTCACACCATTTTATTAATATTGCCCAAGAGTTTTAGGGGTTATGTCCATGTTGGAAATGTTCCATTTGATCTCAGGGTCATTTTGGTGTGCCTCAAAAATCCTCAACTGAAGACTCTTTTATGAAACAATTTACCATTTGTTCTAGAGTACTCACAGATGGCCTTAAATTTATCCGTTTAATTTTTTTATCCTGTGACTGTTGATGCTCCGAAATATTTTCTAATCTTCTATGAGGTGGTCATGAAGTAAACGACATTGAAAGGCATACTATTCACATGCACAGATGGCTAATTTAGAAAGAGCAAGGTGTACAGAAGTAATCTCTACAAATAATTAATCAGAAGATGCCAGAAAAAGAAACCGAGCCTTCGGATTCATGTTTATGTTTTCTGAGTTTAATTTGAGTCTACTTTAACCAACTGCCTAATGTGCAATAGCACCTAAATTATATGAATCAATCATTTTCACATTGAACACTCAACAAAATGCATTTTCTAAAAGTAAGCAAAAGTACCTTCATCCATCACAATTAACTTCTGAAAATGATTAATCTCAATTAAAAATGGATTAAGAAACACTTTAATGTTCTCTCAAAAATTCCAGAATCTTCACTGCCCAGGAAAAGTGTGTTTTTAATCTCTCTCACTTTTTCTCTCTCTGTCTCTGTCTCTCTGTCTCTCTCTCTCGGACCCTCATTTCATAAAAAAAACACACAAATGTAGAAACATTAAAATTCAAGGACATATATTTTTCTCCCAAATAGCAGAGTGTTAAGTCTGGGCAAAGGTGCTAGAAAAGCTGCCTTTTTGTCAGTTCCTGAGAAGACCATTGGAGTAATCCTGTTTGCACCAAATTGTGTTCACACGCTGTACAAAACTCTGTGTCACTGGGCAGTGGACTCTGAAAAGCCTCAGAAGCCAGTTGTGATGCTCTGGTAATCATAATGGTAATAGCTACAAAGTAGTGTTTTGTCATAGTGCCATCCTTTTGAGAAATGCTCTACTGTATTTGGGAAAGGATAAATGAGATGATCACATCGACATTCAGAGACTCCTCTACGAAAACAAAATGCCCAAAAGGCATTAATAATAAATTAGTACTAATTATGGACAGATAAAAAGCATAATTCATTCCCTCCTAGTTAAGAGGGGAATGTGGCTTAAGAGCTGAAGTGGCTTCTTATGTTAAAAAGATGTTGGAATTTGCTTTATACTGTTCGTAAATCAAAATAGATCACATATACAGAGCTTTTCCTACTGGTCTATTTTATGAAATGCAGAAAAAATAGTTTAATTTCCTTCAAGTTTTAGAAATAAAAAATAATTAGCCTTTAGTTAGCTTCAGACATTTTGATATTCCAGTAATTCTTAAATGGCTTTTTTTTTAGAAGTGAACACTAAAAGGCCATTAATCCTTGACATGGGGTTCACGCTCTTGAGTAGTTGAAACAATGATATCTAAAATGAATTGAAATTTCTTATTTAGAGTTATTTCATTCTTTGTGTTATCAGAGATATAGCCTAAAGGCCTTAACTCAGATTTGTATAAATGAGCAAAAGCCATATTAACAAAACATATCCTTATGCCTCTAAATATAACAGTCATCACTGGGTGTTTGCTAGCTACCTTTTCTAACTGCCACAATCATTTTTATAATGATTTGTGCTCTCAGAATGTTGAATTTTGTAGTTTTCATCATTATGAAGGAATTTGTTTGTATTTAATGGAACATTCAGAGCTCCGCCTTCTTTTTTTATGTTCTTTTTCTATCTCGGTTTGTAGCTATTAAAGAGTTGAGCATAAGACCATTAGTGGTAGTAATAGCAGTATAATAATAATAATGGTATTTGTTAAGCACTTACTATGTGCCAAGCACTACTCTAAGCACTGGTGTAGATATAAGGTAATCAAGTTGTCCCACGGGTGGCTCACAGTCTTAATCCCCATTTTACAGATGAGGTAACTGAGACACAGAGAAGTTAAGTGACTTGCCCAAAGTCACACAGCTGAAAAGTGGCAGAGCTGGGATTAGAACCCATGACTTCTGACTCCCAAGCCCGTGCTCTTTCCACTAAGCCACACTGCTTCTCATGCATAGTATATATATACTATATATATACTCAAGTTAACTGCGCAGAAGGAGGCAATGGTAAACAACTTCCATATTTTTACCAAGAAAACTCAATGGATATACTACCAGAACGATTGCAGGTGGAGGTGGGGCATTCTGGGAGAGCTGTGTCTGTGGTGTTGCTTACGGTCAGAAATGACTCGACGGCATAAAACAAGACAAAACATGTCATAGTAGTAGTAATAGTGGTAATGTCCATCAGACAATTACTCTCCCCATTTCAAAATCTTATTGAAGACACACCTCCTCCAAGAGGCCTTCCCTGACTAAGCCTCCATTCCTCTTCTCCCACTCTCTTCTGTATCTCCCAGACTTGTTCCCTTTATTCATCATCCCCTCACCCAGCCTCACAACGCTAATGTACATATCTGTAATCAATTCATTTATATAAATGTCTGCCTCCCCGTCTAGACTGTAAGTTCACTGTGGGCAGGGAATGTCTCTTGTTTATTGTTATATGGTAATCTCCCAAGCGCTTAGTACAGTGTTCTGCACATAGTAAGTGCTCGATAAATGTGATTGACTGGCTAACTAGTAGTAGTAGTAGTAGAAATAGGTAATAATAATAATTATGGTATTTGTTAAGTGCTTACTATGTGTCAAGCACTGTTCTAAACACTGGAGTAGATACAAGGTAATCAGGGTGTCCCATGTGGGGCTCTCATCATAATCCCCATTTTAGAGAGGAGGTAACTGAGGCTCAGAGAAGTTAAGTGGCCTGCCCAAGGTGACACAGCAGACAAGTTGCAAAGCTGGGATTAGAACCCATATCCTCTGACTCCCAAGACTGGGCTCTTTCCACTAAGTCACGCTGCTTCTCTATAACAGTAATAGTAGTAGTAGTAGTAATAGTAGTGAGAAGCAACGTGGCTCAATGGAAAGAGCACGGGCTTTGGAGTCAGAGGTCATGGTTTCAAATCTCAACTCTGCCAATTGTCAGCTGTGTGACTTTGGGCAAGTCACTTAACTTCTCTGTGCCTCAGTTACCTCATCAGTAAAATGGGTATTATGACTGTGAACCCCCTGTGGGACAACCTAATCACCTCGTAACCTCTCCAGCACTTAGAACAGTGCTTTGCACATAGTAAGAACTTAATAAATGTGATTATTATTATTATTATTAATAGAAGCAGCAATAGAAGTAGTACTGACTGCAGGATTACTGAGTTCAGTGCACTTTAGTGTTTTGGCACAGTACCAAAGGAACATAAGGCATGTTCCCTGCCCACAAGAACTTATATGCTAATAGGGGAAGGCAAGCATAAAAATATTTACAAATAGTGAATTTGCAATAAATAGCCAAATGTGAAACTGAATACACATATATGTACTTGTTCTGTGGAGGGCTACAAATATATATATATGATCCTGGAGGTGGCTATTGGATTGATATATTTTAGAGTGTTGTGAACTAATTGAGAGGATTTGCTGAAAGACCTGGGATTTTAGGAGGACTTCAAAGTGGGGCAGGGCTGAGGTCTCGCAGATTTATAGAGGGAGGAGAATAGCTAGGCAAATAGAAGCTAGGTCACAAGTGGACGGGGCCAGTACAGTAAGGATGTGAACTTGGGAGGAGCAAAGCAAAACCGGCATTTTATTTTTGACCAAAGTATAAGGTGTGAAGTGTGAAATATTAAATTTGATGGCTTATTGTCACTCCTCAGTATTAAATAGGATATTAGCAATAGAGCTATTTCTATAAAATTGTCTAAGAACAGAAACTTTAGGAATGTTATGACACCAAGAGGAAGAAAAGAAAGTAGCACCAGGCAGTATGGGTAACAAAGACAATAAAAGCAGTGAGCGGTGATCTTTATCTGTGCATATTATGGAAAGGAGTAGCTTATCATTCACAATCACACCCACCGATTTAAAACCTTACAGTCAGCAAGGTCATCTTTGAAACCGAAGGACTACAATAAACATACATATTTATAGATTGTAGCGGTAGTATGTATAGATTACATATGCCATAAATATTAGTATTGTGTGCTATAAGTAATAGCATATTTGTTCTATGACTACTACTGATACAAACTTTTCCAACTCAAAACAGGCCACAAGTATCAAAGAAAAGAGAATGGACCTGTGAGACAGAGGACATGGGTTGTATTGTACTCTCCCAAGTGCTTAGATCCATGTTCTGCACAATACATACTACCGATTGACTGATGAGATTTACTGTCAGTAGCAACAAAACAACATCCTGGAAAACAAAGGACAGATATGTGTGGATATTCTCCTACAATGCACATACTACTTTCTAAGCCCTTTAAAACAGTTCTTCAGTTTACCAGCATTCTAAAGTGAAAGAAATGTGAAATTAAAGGAATTCACTTACCAAATCTATTATCTATTGTTATCCATTCACTGACTAAAGGCATTTTACTTACTAAATCCATTATCCATTTTTAAGGGCTATTACAGACTTTGCTGGTCTTAGAGTTAGATTTTTCCCATAAATACTGTCTAGCTCAGCTTTATATTGTGAATTCCATGAGATGGGGGGTGGGGGGAGGGCACACCTGTTTAATCTCACTGTATTTTTCCAAGTGCTTTGTTCAGTGCATTGCACTTTAGAGCACTTCATAAATCTTTGTGTTGCTTATGATGATGTAAGGCATGAAAAACAATTATTTTACGAATCTACCAGGGGATAGCCCAGAAAATATTCCTGCTAAAAATGCAGGCAAATGGATGTGAACTTAGACGGAGTCAGCACAGGGCTGCTGACTGAAGTTATGTGATAGCCTGCAAGGGGAACCTCTTTCAACTTCAAAAACGTTTGTCAGCAACATAAAGTTGAAGGCTGTCACTGAATTTTGCCACTTTGGCAGGATAAGTCAAATGATGCACTAGTTGACTGACAAGTAAAAATTCAGATACAAGAGGACAGTGTGCCATTTGAGCAGTGGGTCGACAGAATGTAGCCGAAATATGACAAATTCTAGACTGAATTCAGGATTTGTAGAAGAAATGTTTTAAGGTCACAATAAGCCACTACTTCAAACAATGTAGTCAGGGTCAGCTTCAGATGGAAAACACAGTAAGTCCCACCTTTACAACATCGCTAAAATGTGCCCTTTCCTCTCTATCCAAACTGCCACTACTTTAATACAATCACTCATCCTATCCCACTTAGATTACTGCATCAGCTTCCTTGCTGACTTCCACCTCCTATCTCTTCCCACTCCAGTCTATACCTCACTCCACTACCCGGATCAACTTTCTACAAGAACGTTCCAGACATGTCACCCTTCTCCTCAAAAATCTCCAGTCGTTGCCTACCATCTCCATATCAAACAAAAATTCCTCACCATTGGTTTTAAAGCATTCCATCACTTTGCCTCCTCCTGCCTCACCTCATTTCTTTCCTACAACGCAGCATGCATACTTTGCTCCTCTAGTGCTAACCTTCTCACTGTTCCCTGATCTCGCCTGTCTTGCCACCGACCCCTGGCCCATGTCTTGACTCTGGCCTGGAACACCCTGCCTCCTCAAAACCAACAGACAATTACTCTCCCCCACTTCAATAAGATGTGTCTTATTGAAGGCACATCTCCTCCAAGAGGCCTTCGCAGACTAAGTCCCACTTTTCCTCATCTCCCACTCCCTTCTGTATCACCTTGACTTGCTCCCTTTGCTCTTCCCTCCTTCCCAGCCTCACAGAAGTTACATATATATCTATAATTTTATTTATTTGCATTGATGTCTGTCTCCCCCACTCTAGACTGTGAGCTCACTGTGGGCAGGGAATGTCATTGTTTATTGTTGTACTGTACTTTCCAAAGCATTTAATAAAGTGCTCTACACACAGTAAGCATCAGTAAATACCATTCATGAAGATGATGGGTCCAGAAGAGAAGCTCTCAGATCTCCACAGCAGCAGGCACCACTGTGCCGTCCCCCATTTTTAAAGACAACTCTGATTGGAATACTGAGAATGTCTTAGTGGGGCTCAGGGAGGGCTCTTCCATGTTTTTGGCATAAACCGAGTTGGAATTCATCAGGAGCCTCAAAGCAGTATGTATTCTCCCTGTGCCAAAGAGCCCGTACAGATTTATGCTATTGATGCCTGTCTACTTGTTTTGTTTTGTTGTCTGTCTCCCCGCTTCTAGACTGTGAGCCCATTGCTGGGTAGGGATTGTCTCTATCCGTTGCCAAATTGTAATAATAATAATAATAATAATAATAATAATGGCATTTGTTAAGCACTTACTATGGGCAAAGCAATGTTCTAAGCGCCGGGGAGGATACAAGGTGATCAGGTTATCCCACGTGGGGCTCACAGTCTTAATCCCATTGTACTTTCCAAGTGCTTAGTAAGTGCTCTGAACACAGTAAGTGCTCAATAAATATGATTGAATGAATGAATGAATGAAAAGCCTGTCCCCAGCCATTGCCTGACAGCTGCTACTCCAGTAAGAAAAAAAGCTATCCAAAATAAGATGCATCTAGCATCTGTCCCCACGAGCTGGGCTTTACTGGGGCATAGAGCCCTGGCCAGGGCTGAGATATAGACACTACATGGGTTGGCTGTTCACACAGTTTTACACCCGACGGTCCAGTTTGGGGTGGTCTGTCCCCAGTTTCAGATGGTAAGCGAGGTAAGTGGTCGCCTCACAGCGGCACACAGTAGGGATGGTCGCACACCTCTTGACTTCCTCAAGATTGTTGCTGCTGCTTGGGACATCTCTGAATTGGCCCCCAGACCAGACCTTCTTGTCATGGCTACTGCACAGATGCAATATCAGAGGGGGCAGAGTCCCCCCGCTCTTCCTCCCAACCGCTGGCTCCTTTCCCCAAGGATTCTCCACTCCCCACTCCCTCCTCTAACATTCCTTCACTACCCTGAAAAATGAAAACATTTCTGCAATACTAAGTTTACTGAAGTGCTGAGAGTTTTTTTAATGGTATTTGTTAATCAATCAATCAATCAATCAATTGTATTTATTGAGCGCTTACTGTGTGCAGAGCACTGTACTAAGTGCTTGGGAAGTACAAGTTGGCAACATATAGAGGCAGTCCCTACCCAACAATGGGCTCACAGTCTAGAAGGGGGAGACAGAGAACAAAACCAAACATATTAACAAAATAAATAGAATAGATATGTACAAGTGAAATAAATAAATAAATAGAGTAATAAATATGTACAAACATATATACATATATACAGGTGCTGTGGGAAAGGGAAGGAGGTAAGACGGGGGGGATGGAGAGGGGGACGAGGGGGAGAGGAAGGAAGGGGCTCAGTCTGGGAAGGCCTCCTGGAGGAGCTGAGCTCTCAGTAGGGCCTTGAAGGGAGGAAGAGAGCTAGCTTGACGGATGGGCAGAGGGAGGGCATTCCAGGCCAGGGGGATGACTCTAAGCGCTTACTACGTGCTAGGCACTGTACTGAGCGCTGGAGGAGATACAAGATAATCAGGTTGGACACAGTCCATGTCCCACATGGGACTTACATTAATACATTTTACAGATGAGGTAACTGAGGCACAGAGAAGTGAAGTGACTGGCCCAAGGTCACACAGCAGACAAGTGGTGAAGTCAGGATTAGAACCCAGGTCCTCCTGACTCCCATGCCTGTGCTCTATCCACTAGGCTCTACTGGGATTGTCGATTTCCCCCCACCTTTGACCCTCCCCTTTATCCCCTGTCTTTACCCACCTCCCTGGGCCTCGGAGGCTGTATGCAATGTCATGAGGTCCAGAGGAGGGCAGGGGCAGCTTACAGCCAGGCAGACAGCCTCAGCGAAGCTGGGAAAGGGCAGGGAAGGGGCCCACACTTCTCCAGAAGCCTGCTTTTCCAGAACAGGATAGGGGAAGGACACTTTAAAACCAGAAATAAATAATCCAGCTTCCTGCAGACCTCTTGTTCTCCCTACTGCTATTCAAAATATTGACAATTTGGGAGAGATCAGCAATGGATCTATTGTTAACAGACAGTGAAAAGAGGGTGAAAGAAAAAGTAAAATATGTGGAATTAGCACATTCCAGAGCTCTGTTCAACATAATCTCCCAAGTGCTTAGTACAGTGCTGTGCACACAGAATGCTCTCAATATGCTCTCTGACTGACTGACTGACACTGTCAGGAAGCAAGGGACAGGGGAGTCAGGCTTCCCTGTTTTCCTGGGATAATCCAGTGAGAAAACATGGAGTTTGAAGAAAAAAGTAAACATCAAGAGAAAGGTGGCTTCTACTGCTCCCTCCCTCCTGTCATCTGGCCCTGGGGTTTAAAGAACAACAGAGTTATTTTTTTTAATAGTATTTGTTAATAAGAATAATAATTACGGTATTTGTTAAGTGCTTACTATGCTCCAAGCACTATTCTAAGTTGTTAAGCACTTACTACATACCAGGCGCTGTATTAAATGCTTGGGTAGATACAAGTTAATTAGGTTGGACACAGTCAGTGTCCCATATAGAGCTCAGTCTTAATCCCCATTTTACAGATGAGGTAACTGAAGCACAGAGAAGTTGTGATTTACCTACTGTCACACAGCAGATATTTTGTGGTGCCATGATTAGAACCCAGGTCCTTGTGACCCCCAGACCTGGGCTCTAGTCACTAGACCATGATGCTTCTCAATATCTGCAGTACTTCTTCCAAAGATCACAGGCATGAAGTGAGAAGTAAATCACCTAGCCCTAACGTGATTAATTACATTCTCTCTACTAAAATGCCCTCTATTTTTATGTCTCATTTCCCATTCAAATCAATGAAGATCTTCGATAATCACCATATTCTAGGCTCAAGTTATTTATATTTAGTGATGTTATGGCTAAAAGGCCTCCTTAGTGATACACAGATGCACTCAGAACAAAATAGTCTCCTTCCAAGGCTGCTGGTGAAATGTAACCATGGGTAGATAAGCCTGAGACTGATAGGAATGAAACTTTCCTTAAGTGGTTATTAGTGTAATATATGATTCTCCTCTGGTTGGCACATGAAATTAAGAGAAGCCTTAATATTGCTGCACTTTAACATTGATTCTTTTATAAACCAGTGAAGTATCATTTATTTACCCTAGGTCATAAGTTCTTTCTCCTCTGCTTTATGTGTGATTGACTTTGCAGCCAGTCACTGTGGTCTGAAACAAATGTGCAACTGAGTGTCACCATTCCTTTCCCCGACTTCATGACTCTCCATGGATCCCAGCATCCAAGATCAACACTTGGCCCAGTAAGACTAGTATAGTGCTCGGGTCTTCTGAGATTAGAAATGCTATATAAGTACAAAGCAAGAGTATTGTTTTATAACAAATGTTGGTAATTAATGTATAGAAAATAAATGAAAGGAAATGAAACAGAGAAGATCTTATGACTGATTCCTGAGTTACCCGGCCTACACATTTTTTTCATTAAGATTTAATGTGCTACGCTTTACTTATATCCGAACCAATTTAAAATCTAATATTGGAGACTGCAACTAACTTTTCTGCTGAAAATACTTGGGGGTCATTCCAGACAGTAACTGTAAATATTAAATACAGGTTAATGTTTTCAATGAAGAAACTAGTAAGAGGTCTTCTGCAAAGTTGATGATGCTCTAAAGATAACAACTAATATTTTACTAGACTCAAAGTGCAATGTTGTGAGATTCTTCTGCTAGCATCCGGTCACAAAAGTAAACAAATGATCATTGTCTCATAGTTACAGTCTAATCATTTCTTCATTAGGAAGCAACCGCTTAAAAAACTTGAAGAGAAAAATAAAGATAGCTTTACATTAATTGCTCTCTTTCTGCTAGGTTCATATTAAAGCCATAAAAAGACTAAATGAATCTCAAAGGAGACAGTAAAATCCAGTGCAACGTACCCTGGAGTCACAAATGGTGTGCCTTAACCTAGTTCAAATACTAACTTGCAGTCTAATATTAGGCAGTCATATATCCTTTCTGGGCCTCCATTTCCCAATTAAAAATGAGGTTATTTGTTGTGATGTATAAAACAGAATCTAGGCTATGCCCTGGCAGAAGGAACATGATATGATAATCAGGAGACCTTTGTCTTACTGCCAACTCTGTTCCTAGTCTGTTTGTGACCTTAGGCAACTCACTTTACCTCTTTGCATCTCAGTCATCTCATTGCAAAATGTGGTTAAGGTGGCTACTCTCCTTTCCTCATTGAATGTGAGCCTCCTGTAGAATCTCTCATGCTTGTCTGTTGTGTGACCTTAGGCAAGTCACTTAACTTCTCTATGCCTCAGTTACCTCATCAGTAAGATAGGGATTAAGACTGTGAGCCTCATATGGAACACGGTTTGTAGCTTGTATTTACTGCAGCATTTAGTACAGTGTCTGACACAGAGTAAATGCTTAACAAATACCACTAAAAAAGGAAGCCTTTCCCAGATTCGACACTCATCTTTGATCCTCCCTAAGGGTCCCTTTGAAACATTCCCAAATTCCCTGAGATGACATCCCTTTTCTTCTTTTATTAAATGCTCAGGGTTCCACTTTTCCCATTATCATGACCTGCTGTGCAGACCCTACTCTTTTCTGCCTCCCACCAGTGAACTCTGGTACTCTACCGCGGATACCACACAAACCCATAGAAGGATTTGAGAGCCGTATCACATATGAAATCCAGAGAGGACTCAGAACAGTCCTTAGGTGTCAGCAACAGCCACTTAGCAAAACTCCTGTGGCAGCAACAACCCCTGGGTTGCATAAATGATAACGGAGTTGCCTAGTCTAAAATGATAGGTGAGTTTCACTCTTATTCAGGGGTGACTTGCCTAGTATGAACCACACTCTCTCTGCTAAGGAGTAAGCAAGAATATAATCCTCCTTTTTTGTATGTGTTTGTTAAGTGCTTACTATGTGCCAAACACTGTCCTAAACACTTATGGGTTAGCTATAAGCTAATTAGGTTGGATACAGTCCCTGCCCCACATGGGGCTTACAGCCTTAATCCCCATTTTACAGATAAAGTAATTCAGGCATAGAGAAGTGAAGTGACTTCTGTGGGAGCAGAAGGGAGAGGGTATTTTTCATAATGCACAAAAGCTCCTCATATTCAATTATCAGAGCTATGAAGAATGTTAAGGCTCAAGAATCTGATGGCACATCAGCACTTAAAACAGTGCTTTGCACATAGTAAGCACTTAATAAATGCCATTAAAAAAATCACATGCCTATATGCAGAGCATTGTACTAAGCACTTGGGAGAGTACAATACAACAGAGTTGGTAGACACATTCGCTCTCCAAAATGAGCATATGGTCTAGAGGGAGAGACAGACATTAATGTAAATGAGTAAATTACAGATATGTACATAAGTGCTATGGGGCTGAGGGAGCAGTTAAAAAAGAGAGCAAATCAAGGTGATGCAGAAGGGAGTGGGAAAAGAGGAAAAATGAGGGCTTAATCAGGAATGGAGATGTGCCTTTAATAAGGTTTTGAAGATGGGGAGAATAATAATGATGGCATTTGTTAAGCACGTACCATGTGCCAAGCACTGTTCTAAACACAGGGAGAATAATTGTCTGCCGGATGTGAAAAGGGAGGCATTCCAGGCCAGAGGCTCAGTGTGGGTGAAGGGATACAAGAATCAATGAGTTGCATTTGTTGAGGACTTACTGTGTGCAGAATATTGTAATAAGCATTGGAGACGACAACAGAAGTGAGGTAAGGTGGAGAGAGAGAATGAGTAAGTGCCTTAAAGCCAGTGGAAAGGAGGTTCTGTTTGATAGGGAGATAGATTGTCAATCATTGGAGTCTTTAAAGGAGTGGGAAGACATGCACATATTTATTTTGTATAAGTGATCTGGGCAGCAGAGTGAAGTTTGGATTGAAGGGGGTTGAGACTGAAGGCAGGAAGGTCAACAAGGAGGCTGATGTAGTTATCACACAGGATATAAGTATTTTAACCAGTATGAATGGAGAGGAAGGGGCAGATTCTGAAGATTCTGTGAATGTTGAAACAACGGGACTCAGTAACAGATGGAATATGAATACTGAGTGAGAGAGATGAGTCAAGGATAATGCCCAGATTATGGATTCATGAGATAGAGAGGATGGTGGTGTGGTACACAATACTGTACTCTCCCAAATGCTTAGTATTGTGCTTTGCAAACAGTAAGCGTTCAATAAATGTGATTGAATGAATGAATGAATGGGAAAATTGCAAGGAGGACAGGGTTTGGAAGGGAAGATGAAGAGTCCTGTTTTGGGTATGTTAAATTGGAGGTGTTGGTGGAACATTCATTCATTCATTCATTCAATCGTATTTATTGAGTGCTTATTGTATGCAGAGCATTGTACTAAGCACTTGGGAAGTACAAGTCAGCAACATATAGAGATGGTCCCTACCCAACAACGCGCTCACAGTCTAGAAGGGGGAGACAGACAACAAAAGAAAATGTGTGGACAGGTGTCAAGTCATCAGAATAAATAGAAATCAAGTGAGATGCACATCATTAACAAAATAAATAGAATAGTAAATATGTACAAGTAAAATAAATAGAGTAATAAATCTTTACAAACATATATACTGGTGCTTTGGGAGAGGAAGGAGGTAAGGCGGGAGGGATGGGGAGAAGGAGAGGAAAAAGGGGGCTTAGTCTGGGAAGGCCTCCTGGAGGAGGTGAGCTCTCAGTAGGGCTTTGAAGGGCGGAAGAGAGCTAGCTTGGCCGATGTGTGGAGGGAGGGCATTCCAGGTTAGGGGGAGGACGTGGGCTGGGGAACATCCCAGACTGAGCCCCCCTTCTCAGACTGAGCCCCCTTCCCAGACTGAGCCCCCCTTTTCCCCTGCTCCTCCTCTCCTCCCCATTGCCCCGACTCCCTCCCCCTGCTCTACCCCACTCCCCACCCCACAGCACTTGTGTATATATGTACATATTTATTATTCTATTTATTTTATTAATGATGTGTCTATATCTATAATTCTATTTACTTATATCGATGCAATTGACTCCTGTCTACTTGTTTTGTTGTCTGTCTCCCCCCTTCTAGACTGTGAGACCTTTGTTGTGTAGGGATTATCTCTGTTGGTTGCCGAATTGTACTTTCCAAGTGCTTAGTAGAGTGCCCGGCACACAGTGAGCGCTCAATAAATGCGATTGAATGAATGAATGAACATCCAAGTACAGATATCCTGAAGCCAGGAGGAAATGGGAGACTGCAAAGAAGGGAAGAGATTGGGGCTGGAGATGTAGATTTGGGAATCATCTATGTAGAGATGATAGTTCAAGCCACGGGAGTGGTGATTTCTCCAAGGGAGTGAGGATACAAAGGGAACCAGCACTTAGCATTAAGGGATTCCCACTGAGATCTACAAGTAGAAAGTGGACATGCTGCTTTGAGAAGCAGTTAGACTATTCTTCAGCTTATTAAAGAACGATCAAAGGCCACAGTATTTCAAAGGTGATGCCATAGGGTCATCACCATCTTTAGCCCTGAATCCACGCTTCCCTCAGCCCAGCTGTGCTGAGTGGGGATGTTTAAGGGGACTGGATGACAATAGAATACCTAAAAAGGTGCTATAGGGAGCACGGAAGTGGGAAAACTGAAGGCCAAAAAGTCAGCAGAAACATTTTAAGGATAAAGGAAAATAAAACCTTCGATCATGCTGCATCTCTACTGAAAACTAGGGGTCAACTTTCATCGAAAAATCAGCATGGTAATTCATGTCCAATACTGGACATGATAAATACAGTACACTGTAGACTCTAAGCATCTTGTAGGTAGGGATGGCATCTTTCCCAATTGTTTAGGTTAAGGTTGTGCATATACAGTAAGCACTCAGTAAATACCATTGATTGACAAAGGAACACAATCTGTTCCTTCCCCTGTGTCCTTCACACTGAATCTAAAGAGGATCTTATTGTCAGAAGAAATTACTCAAATTCCTTAACAGGATTCAAACCAAACTGCTTAGTGAAAACATTCATTATGACAAAATGGAAAAGCAGCTTTGCCTAGTGGGTAGAGTATGGTCCTGGGAGTCTAAAGGAATTGGGTTCTAATACCTGCTCTGCCACTTGTCTTCTGGGTAACCTTGGGCAAGTCACTTAACTTCCCTGTGCCTCAGTTCCTTCATCTGTAAAATGGGGATTAAAACTGTGAACTCCATGTGGGCCATGGACTGAGTCTAACCTAACTTGTATCTAGCCCAATGCTTAATACAGTGCCTAGAGCATTGTAAGCACTTAACAAATACCATTAGAAAAATTGAATGAGTGGACATAGGATTATGTGTGGCGTATGTCTATACAGCATTTTCAAGAACAAAAGCTTTTTAAAAAACTGTTCCAGGAATTTCTTGTCGTTGTAGACAAGATGTTAGCCAGGGCTTTTTCAGACCAACTAGTGAATACCCTTACCAACACACAGCTAGAATCACAGTGATGCTTTAGGCTGAAAGGCAACACAGTATAACATGACCTTTGAAACAAATTAATTTCAGAAAAATAATGGGGACCAAATTAAAATCCTTAAACTGCATTCTAAGACTTTCCAAAGCAATTTGTCACCACAGGTAAATCCGGGTTCTTGGAGTTAGTAAACAAATATGGATCCCTTGAAAAGTTTATCAATATTCTAGCCACACAGAATGTTGTGTCAAAAAAGAAGGTATCCTGGTTGACCTATTCCTATGAACAATGGTGTTGAGTTGGCTCGTTCCAGGGCTACTCAACCTATTTCACACAACTGTGCTTGAGCATATAATTTGGAACACTCATTAACAACAATAATAATAATGGCATTTGTTAAGCACTTACTATGTGCAAAGCACTGTTCTAAGTGCTGGGGAGGTTACAAGGTGATCAGATTGTCCCATGTGGGGCTCACAGTCTTCATCCCCATTTTACAGGTGAGGTAACTGAGACACAGAGGAGTTAAGTGACTTGCCCAAAGTCACACAGCTGACAATTGGCAGAGCTGGGATTTGAACCCATGACCTCTGACTCCCAAGCCCGTGCTCTTTCCACTAAGCCACGCTGCTTCTCATGTAGGTCTATGTAGACGGGTCAATGAATTGTGTTTATTGGGTGCTCACTGTGTGCAGGACACTGTACTAAGCACTTGGGAGAGGACAACAAAATATAACAGGCACATTCCCTGCCCACAAGTTTACAGTCTAATAATAATAATTATAATATTTGTTAAGCACTTACTACGTACTCAACGGACAATTAACAGACTAACTCTCCTCCCCTTCAAAGCCTTATTAAAAGCCCATCTCCTCCAAGAAGCCTTCCCAGATTAAGCCCCCCGTTTCCTCATCTCCCCCTCCCTTCTGTGTTGCCCTGACTTGCTCCCCTTTCTTCATGCCCCCTCCCAACCCCACTTAAGTCCACACCTCTCATTTATTTATTTCTATTAATGTCCGTCCCCCTACTAGACTGTCAGTTCATTGTGGGCAGAGACTGTATCTACTTATTGTGGTATTGTCCTCTCCCAAGTGCTTAGCACAGTGCTCTGCACATAGTAGGCGTTCAATAAATATGATTGAATGAATGAATGAATTCAGGTACTGTACTAAGCGCTGGGGTAGATACAGGGTAATCGGGTGGGACCCTGTTCATGTCCTACATGGGGCTCATGGTCTTCATCCCCATTTTGCAGATGAGGGTACTGAGGCACGAAGAAGTGAAGAGACTCACCGAAGGTCATCCGGCAGGGGCTCAGTCTTCATTCCCATTTTCCAAATGAGGGAACTGAGGCACAGAGAAGAGAAGTGACTCACCCAAGATCATCCAGCAGACAAGTGGAGGAGTCAGGATTAGAATCCAGGTCCTCTGACACCCAGGCCTGGGCTCTACCCACTAGGCCCCACTGCTTCTCTGGTCTAGAGGGGGAGACTCTGGGCTAAGGGCTAGCAGGTGGGGTGGCCAAAGCAGTCCCCCTCCTTGGATTTAAGGAACATCCACAGGTCACCCATTCCCATGCAGGAATTCCCTGTTTACTGTTGTCCCTAAACATGATTGAAGAAATAATAATAACTGTGGTATTTGTTAAGCGCTTACTGGGTGCCAGGCACTGTACTAAGCGCTGGGGTGGACACAAGGAAATCCGGCTGTCCCATGTGGGGCTCACAGTCTTAATCCCCATTTTACAGATGAGGGAACCGAGGCCCAAAGAAGTGGCTTGCCCACAGTCACCCAGCAGACAAGTGGCAGGGCCGGGATTAGAACTCAGGACCTGTGCTTTATCCTCTAGGCCATGCTGATTATCGGGGTCACTGGCCACCTCCCTGGCTATTCCCCAGTGTCCCCTTCCCACTGCATCCCGCCACCAAAATCCCTTTCCAAACTCATGAATTGTCCCAGATTGTGAACCCCTAATTCCTACCTGGAAATTCTCTCCCAGCGTTTAGAAAAGTGTTCTGCACAGCATTTAGAAAAGTGTTCTGCACACAGAATGCACTGTGAGCCCCACGTGGGACAAAATGATGACCTTGTATCTACCCCAGCGCTTAGAACAGTGCTTGGCACATAATAAGCGGGACCGTCTCTATATGCTGCAAACTTGTACTTCCCAAGTGCTTAGTACAGTGCTCTGCACACAGTAAGCGCTCAATAAATACGATTGAATGAATGAATGAATGAACAAATACCAATATTATGGAGAAGCAGCGTGGCTCCGTGGAAAGAGCCCGGGCTTGGGAGTCAGAGGTCATGGGTTCGAATCCTGGCTCTGCCGCTCATCAGCTGTGTGACTTTGGGCAAGTCACTTCACTTCTCTGGGCCTCAGTTCCCTCATCTGGAAAATGGGGATGAAGACCATGAGCCCCCCATCGGACAACCTGATCACCTTGTATCTACCCCAGCACTTAGAACAGTGCTTCGCACATAGTAAGCGCTTAAAACAGTGCTTTGCACTTAGTAAGTGCTTAACAAATACCATCATTATTTTATTATTATTATCACTCAATTCTACGATAATCACGATGGTGATGATGGTACTCATTAAACGCTATGTGCCAAGCATTGTTCTAAACGTTGGGTTGGATACAAGTTCATCGGGGGGACACAGTCTAAGTAGGAGGGAGAAGGATTTAATCCTCATTCTACAGAGTGAACATGGGCCAGGCATTCATTCAAATGTATTTATTGATCACTTACTGTGTGCACAGCGCTGTGCTAAGCGCTTGGGAAAGCACAATACAGCAATGAGGAGAGACAATCCCTGCCCCCAGTGAGGTCAGGGCCTATTGGAAAGAGCCCGGGCTGGTGTGTCAGAGGATGTGGGTTCTAATCCCAGCTCTGCCACCTGTCTGCTGGGTGACCTTGGGTGAGTCACTTCACTTCTCTGGGTCTCACTTCCCTCCTCTGGAACATGGGGATTGTGAGCCCCATGTGGGACAAGGGACTGCGTCCAACCCAGTTTGCTTGTCCCCACCTCAGCGCTCAGCACAGCACTTAAGCTCTTAACAAGAACCATAATTACTGTTATAATTATTATTACGAGAAATTAGCAGACACATTCCCTTACCTTGACCCTACTTCAATACACAAACACTCGGCAGCTGTGTGACTTTGGGCAAGTCACTTCACTTCTCTGTGCCTCAGTTCCCTCATCTGTAAAATGGGGATGAAGACTGTGAGCCCCACGTGGGACAACCCGACTACCTTGTATCCACCCCGGCACCTAGAACAGTGCCTGGCACATAGTAAGCGCTTAACAAATACCAACATTAGTATTATTATTCTCTGGGCCTCAGTTCCCTCATCTGGAAAATAGGGAAGCTTGTGAGCCCCACATGGGACAACCTGATGAGCAAGTGCTTGACAAATCCCATTATTATTACCACTATTGTTGCCCATAATAAGCACTTAACAGATTCCGTTATTATCATTTTCAGTTGGGCCCAGTCCTTGTCCCACGTGGGGCTCATGGTCAGGAGGAAGGGAAATGACTCGACCAAGGTGACCCAGCCAAGAGCTGACTAGCCCCTGGGGCCACCAGGCCAAGGGATCCAGGGCTCCTTACCTCCAGAGGGGCAAACCAGGCTGAAGGGGCAGGCCGGGGGTCCAGGAGGAGGAGGGCCCAAGTAGAGGCCCAGGTGGCCAGGCAGGAGGCCCAGCAAGTAGCCCAAGGGCCAGGAGTTGGACAGGGGAGGTAGCCCCATCAGAGGGACCGGGGGCTCGGGCACCTGGGGCCTGGGCTGGGCCAGAATGGAGTCACTGTGGAAGGAGTTCTAACACTCGAGGGAGTGTTGGAACACACTTCTGATTGTCTGGGAAGCTCT
Source organism: Tachyglossus aculeatus (assembly GCF_015852505.1). Classification (NCBI taxonomy): domain Eukaryota; kingdom Metazoa; phylum Chordata; class Mammalia; order Monotremata; family Tachyglossidae; genus Tachyglossus; species Tachyglossus aculeatus. The sequence goes on along the minus strand of NC_052079.1, from coordinate 26,257,256 downwards.
TCGTACTCATATACAGTTGCTCTTCATACTCATAGAAGGCACACTGGTGGTGAAATTCACCTGTGGGTGCATGTGTGCATGTGTAACTTGTACTTCCCAAGCGCTTAGTACAGTGCTCTGCACACAGTAAGTGCTCAATAAATACGATTGATTGATTGATGTGTGACAAATGGCAAATGTGAGACCACCTGGTTCCCGACGTGTTGTGCACCCACAAAAGTGTGTTGTTGTGTTTGTTATTTACAGTGCCTAGTGAAGTTTTTGCTTTCACCTCCCTGTATCTTGATCTGTGAGAAACTTCTGCTTGAAGAGAGTGGCTCCTTTCTTGATCTCTGTGTGCCTTGCGATGTCTAGATGTAACAGTTGATTCCTAGTTTTCATTTGGGCTGCAGTATCATTTGAGGCTTCCTTTTATGGTACCCTTAAAATGGTTCCTCTGACCTCTTTGCCTTTGTTTTTCCAGTCTCAATTTATCACACAACAGTTGTTTGCATACCCTGAAGCAGTAGCCATTCACCTCCCAAACCCTACCCATCACAGGTGTGTTAAGGTGAGTGAAGGAGATTTTCTTCTTGCACTTCATTGGTAGTGATGGTGCCCTGCCACTCGATGTTTTCTATAGCTGTAAGTGAAGCTGATGAAACCGTCCAAGGAGTTGAATATGGAGCTTGTGTGGAGTCCAGGCCTCAAAGCCTTAGAGAAGATTGTGCTACTTTTCGCTTAGCCTATACCCCAATATCTGTTGCCGAATTGTACTTTCCAAGCGCTTAGTACAGTGCTGTGCACATGGTAAGTGCTCAATACATATGATTGAATGAATGAATGAATCCTGCTGTTGCTGCACTCTGTTAACAGTCTCACCAAAGAAGTGCTGGCCCCCTTAATTCAGTTTTCTATTTCTTTGTTTATGATTCTGTGATTGGTGACTGTGCTGCTGCAGAAACTGAAATCTGTGACAATAACTATGGTATTTGGTAAGCATCTACTATGTGTCAAGCACTGTTCCAAGGACTGGAGAAGATATGAGTTAATCAGGTCAGATTCATTCATTCATTCGTATTTATTGAGCACTTACTGTGTGCAGAGCACTGTACTAAGCGCTTGGGAAGTACACATTGGCAACATATAGAGACGGTCAGATGGAGGCACAGGAGGAACACAGTCAAAGTAGGAAGAAGAACAACTACTGGACCCCCATTTTGTAGGGGGGAAACTGAGGCACAGAGAAAAATAATAGTACTAATAATTATCATGGTATTTGTTAAGCACTTACTATGTGCCAGGCACAGTACTAAGTGCTAGGGTAGATACAAGCAAATTGGGTTGGCCTAGTCCCTGGCCCACGTGGGGCTCACAGTCTCAATCCCCATTTTGCAGATGAGGTAACTGTGGCACAGAGAAGTTAAATGACTTTCCCAGGGTCACACAGAGGGGACATGGCAGAGGTGAGAACCCAGGTCCTCTGATTCCCATGCTCTTCCATTAGGTTACACTTCTTCTCATAATAATGATAATAATAATTATCATAGTATTTGTAAAGCACTTAATATGTGCCAGGCACTGTACTAAGCACTGGGATGGATACAAGTAAATTGGGTTGGAAACCCTCCCTATCCCAGGTGGGGCTCACAATCTCAAATTCCCATTTTACAGATGAGGTAACTAAGGCCCAGAGACGTGAAATGACTTCCCAAGGTCATATAGTGGACAAGTGGCAGAGCCGGGATTAGAACCCATGTCCTTCTGACTCCAAGGCCTGTGCTCTATCCACTAGGCCATGCTGCTTCTCATGCAGCTCGGTTGACTATATGGATTTTTGGTTGAGTGAATGACTTCTCTGGCTCAATCTGATACACCATCTTGGTGTGTGTTAGACTTATCACCAATCCATAACGTTTGATTGATTCAGAAAAGTGGTTTACAGTCATTTGCATGTCTTCTTCAATGTGCGCCTTTTAGGTGCAGTCATCTGAATCAAGCAATTCTTGAATGACTCTCTCAAAGATTTTGGATGATTCACAGAGACTTTTGAGTTGGAAGATTTCCCAGGGGTGCAAAAGCATATTCTAACAACGAATAATAACTGTAGTATCCGTTAAGTGCTTCTGTGTGCCAAGCACTTAACTAAGCAGTGGGATAGATATAAGACAATCAAGTTGGTTGCAGTTCCTGTCCCATAAGGGGCTCCCAGTTTAAGCAAAAGGGAGAACAGGTATTGAATCCACCTTTGACAGATTAGGGAACAGAAGCACAAAGAAGTTAAATGACTTGCTTAAGGTCACATAGCAGGCAAGTGGTGGAACCGGGATTAGAACTCAGGTCTTCTGACCCCCAGCCCATGCTCTTTCCACTAGGTCATGCTGATTCTCAGCCCCTACATCTACATTTCCTGTTTGAACTTTCAGCATAGCTGTATAGAATAAATTGAACAGGAATGCTATGCATTCCTGAAATAGGGAAAGGATCAGAAAGGGAACATTTCAGGGCAGCTAAACTTGCTAATTCATTTCCAGAGTCCAGATCTACTGATGGCATCAAATCAAATTAAGGTCTATGAAAATCATGTAGACCTCGAACTTTTTCCTGGTCTGACGCTCCCTAGCTCAAGCCTGCCATGACGTTCTCAGATACAAGCCACATTGTAATTTATTTGCTGACATCCTCATTTATGTCAACCCAATAGCAACAGTAATAATAATAATTGCCATTATTATTAATAATAATAGTCATTAATAATAATAGTAATGGTCATTATTATTAATAATAATTGCCATTATTATGCATTCATTTGTACCCCTCCTCAGTAAATGTGTATATATGTATAATCAATTATTAAGTCAATAATTTATTGTGATTATTCAACTTGCAAATATGTTTATTGTCTGTTTTCCCCATTATAGTGGAAAGTCGTTGTAGGAGTTTCTTTTTAATGTGGAGATAAATGGGCAACTCTTGGAGGTTGTTGAGGAGTGGGGAGAAATTGAATTAATTTTTTTTTTTTAGAAAAATTATCGAAGTAGCAGAATGAAGGAAAGACTGGAGTAGTGGAAGATGGGGGCAGGGAGGTAAGAGAGGAGGCAGATAATAATAATGATGATGACATTTGGTGCTTACTATGTTTCAAGCACTGTTCTAAGTGCTGGGGTAGATACAAGGTAATAAAAATAATAATAATAATAATAATAATGGCATTTATTAAGTGCTTACTATGTGCAAAGCACTGTTCTAAGTGCTGGGGAGGTTACAAAGTGATCAGGTTGTCCCACAGGGGGCTGACAGTCTTAATTCCCATTTTTACAGATGAGATAACTGAGGTACAGACAAGTTAAGCAACTTGCCCAAAGGCACACAGCTGACAATTGGCAAAGCGGGATTTGAACCCATGACCTCTGACTCTAAAGTCCATGCTCTTTCTACTGAGCCACGCTGCTTCTCTGAGGTAATCAGGTTGTCCCACATGAGGCTCACAGTCTTCATCCCCATTTTGCAGATGAGGTAACTGAGGCATAGAGAAGGGAAGAGACTTGCCCAGAGACACACAGCTAACAAGTGGCGGAGCCAGGATTAGAACCCATGACCTCCCAAGTCTGTGCTCTTTCCACTAAGCCACACTGCTTCAGTCAAGGTGGGATAGGATAAGTGCTTGGATCAGCATTTGGATCATCGTTTGGATGGAGAGAAAAGGGCAAAATTTTGTGATGCTGTGAAGATAGAACAATCAGGACTTGGTGACAGATTCAATGTGTGGGTTGTATGAGAGGAATGATTCGAGGACAACCAAAGTTCCAGACTTGTAAGATAGGAAGGATAGTGGTATTGTCTACAGTGGTATTGTCTACAAGAGGCAGCATGGCCTATTGGATAAAGCAGGAGCCTGGGAGTCAGAAGGTCATGGATTCTAATCCCAGCTCTGCCACTTGTCTGCTGTATGACCTTAGGCAAGTCACTTCATTTCTCTATACCTCAGTCCCCTCATCTGTAAAATGGGGATTAAGACTGTGAGCCCCACCTGGGACAGGGACTGTGTCCAACCTGATTATCTTGCATCTACCCCAGCGCTTAGTACAGTGCCTGGTAGGTAGATAGTGCTTAAAAACTACCATTATTTTATTACTGTTATCATTTTTATCATTATTACAGGCAATGGGAAAGACATGGGGTGGACAAGGAGTTCTGTTTTGGACTTGTTTATCCTGAGTTGTTGGTGGGACATCCAGGTAGAGATGTCCTGAAGGCAGTAGGAAATGTGAGACAGCAGAGAAGGGGAGAGTTCATGGATGGAGATGGAGATTTGGGAATCATCCATCTAGAGATGGTAGTTGAAGCCATGGGAGCAAATGACTTCTCCAAGGATGTGGGTGTAGATGCAGCATGGCTTAGTGAAGGAGCACAGGCTTGGGAGTCAGAGGTTGTGGGTTCTAATCCCAGCTCCACAACTTGTCAGCTGTATGACTTTGGGCAAGTCACTTAACTTCTCTGTGCCTCAGTTCCCTCATCTGTAAAATGGGGATTAAGACTGTGAGCCCCACGTGGGACAACCTGATTACCATGTATCTACCCCAGTGCTTAGAACAGTGCTTGGCACATAGTAAGTGCTTAACAAATACCATCATCATTATTATTCTTATTAGATGGACAGTAGAAAGGGACCTAGAACTGAGTCTTGAGGGATGTCCCCGTCAGAGGGTGGGAGATAAAAGAGGAGCCTAAAAGCTCATTATGGGAAAGGATGTATCTGTTAACTCTGCTTTACTACACTCTCCCAAGTGCTTTGTACAGTGCACTGCATATATAAATGCTCAATAAATATCACTGTTTGATTGACTGAACCTGCAAAAGAGACTGAGAAGGAGCAGTCAGAGAGATAGGAGGAGATCAAAGAGAGGTCAATGTCAGTGAAGACAAGCCTGAATAAAGTTTCATGAAGTGGGTGGTTCACAGTGTTGAAAGCAGCTGAGTGTTCTAGGGGAATTAGGATGGAGTAGTGGCTATCTGATTTGGTGTAAAGAAGGTCACTGATAACCTCAGAGAGGGTTGTTTCCGGGGATTGAAAGGGGCGGAAACCATATTGGAGAAGATCAAGGAGAAAATTGGAGGAGAAATAGAGACAGTGGGTATAGACAACTCTCTGAAAGAGTTTGGCAGGAGGGAGGTGGGGTGATAACTGGAGAGAAACATAGGTTCAAGGGAGAGTGGTTTTTTTAGGTTAGGGGATAGAGAAGCAGCATGGCCTAGTGGAAAGAGCACAAGGCTGGTAGTTGGAGGATGTGGGTTCTGATCTCAGATCTGCAATGTGTCTGCTGAGTGACCTTGGGCAAGTCACTTTGTTTCTCTGTGCCTCAGTTTACTCATCTATAAAATAGGGATTAATCCTAGTCCTTCCTACTTAGTCTGTGAGCTCCCTGTGGACAGTTTTTTACTTTAAGTAAGTTCTCAACAAACACCAACACTTTATTATTATTTTGTTTGAAAGCAGTGGGTAAGAAGCCATTGGAAATTGAACGGTTGAAGATGGCAGTCAAGGAGGGAAAAAGGAGGGGGGGCTAGTGTTTTAATAAGGTATGAAAGAATGGGGTCAGAAGCACAAGTGAAGGTGGTAGATTTTGAGAGGAGGTGAGAGATACTGCCGGGAATATTGGGAGAGTCAAAGAACGGTGGGGGAAGGGAGACTGGAAATGAGCAGGAGACATTTTAAGGAGATTATTCCCGATGGTTTCAATTTTGTTAATAAAATATGTGTCCAGGCCATTATGGGAAAGAGATTATAGGGGTGAGGGGACAGGAAGTTTGAAGAGGAAGTTAAACGTCTGGAACAGCTGGTGAGGGTAATAGGTATGGAAGTGAATTCGGAAGAAGTATTGTTGCCAGGCAGAGAGGGCAAAATTGAAGCAGGTAAGAATGAATATAAGGTGGAGGAGGTCAGAATTTAAGGTTGAGGAGGTCTGGTTTTCCATCAACAGCTCAATTAAAGAATTGGAGGAAACGTAGTGTGGAGATGACCCAGGACTGTGGTTTAGTGGTGTTAGATCAGCTGAGGGACCAGGGAGTGAGGGAGATGAGTTGAATGGAGAGGATGATGTTGAGGGCATTAATCTGTACATCAAGAGATGGAATTTTGAGACTCAATGGGATATTTGGCTTTAAAATATTGTAGGGGGTCAAAAGGTTGGAGGCTTCTACAGGGAAACAGGACAGATTTGTGGGGGACATGGGTGTTTGGGAACAAAAGCGTGATGTATTAGGTTATGCTATGTGCTTCATGCAGAACCAGGAGGGCAGCAGAATTTCCAAAGCCAGCTGAGCCTTGATGCTGTTCCAGTTGGAGTAGAAACATTCAAGAACCAGCTGGTTGCAGTAGCCAGAGCAGTTACAGTGGTAGCAGGGACGGGGGAATAATAATAATAATAATAATGGTATTTATTAAGTGCTTACTCTGTGCCAAGCGCTGAGATAGATACAAGGTAAGCAGGTTGTCCCACGTGGGGCATCCCCGTTTTACAGATGAGGTAACTGAGGCCCAGAGAAGTTAAGTGATGTGTCTAAGGTCACACAGCAGACAATTGGGGAAGCAGGATTAGAACCCACATCCACTGATTCCGAAGCCCATGCTCTTGCCAGTAAGCCACTGCTTCAGGATAGCAACAGCAGAAGAGGGAAACTAAATTTTCCCACTTACCTTTACTCCATCCTAATCCCACTCGACTTCTCAGCTACCTTTGGTACTGTCAACAACCCCCTTCTCCTGGAAACGCTATCCAACCTCAGCTTCACTGACACTGTCCTCTCCTGGTTCTTTTCCTAACTCTCTGGCTACTCATTCTCAGTCTCTTTGATGTGCTCCTCCTCTGCCTCCCACCACATAACTGTGGGGTCCCTCAAGGTTCAGTTCTGGGTCCCCTTCTATTCTCCATCTACATCCACTTCCTTGGAGAACTCATTCACACCTATGTCTTCAACTCCCACCTCTATGTGGATGATTCCCAAATCTACATCCCCAGTTCTAATCCCTCTCACTCTCTGCAGTCTCGCATTTCCTCCTGCCTTCAAACTCAAACTTAATATATCCAAAATAGAATTCCTCATCTTCCCACCTAAACCCTGTCCTTCCTCTGACTTTCCCATCACTGTAGACAGCCCCACCATGCTTTCTTCCAAGTCTATAACCCAGGCACCATCCTAGACTCTTCTCTCTCAGTCAACCCACATATTCAATCTATCACTAAATCCTGTCGGTTCAACCTCCACAAGATTGCTAAAATCCATCCTTTCCTCTCCATCCAAACTGCTGCCATGTTATTCTAAGCATTTATCCTATCCCACCTTGATTACTATATCAGCCTCCTTGCTGACCTCCCTGCCTCCTGAATCTTCCTACTCCAGTTCATATTTCACTCTGCTGCCCTGATCATTTTTCTACCAAAATGTTCAGTCCATGTTTCCCCACTCCACAAGAACTTTCAGTGGTTGTCTATCCGCCTGTACATCAAACGGAAACTCTTTCCCATCAGCTTTAAAGAACTCAAACCCCTCGCCCCCTCCTATCTCACCTTGCTACTCTCAACTACAACGCAGCCTGCAGACTTCACCCCTTTAATTCCTACCTACTCAATATACCTCAATCCAACCAATCTCGCTTCTGATCTCTTTTCCAAGTCCTGCCTCTGGGCTCCAAAGCCCTCCCCTTCATATCCGCGAGACAATTACTCTCCCCCTCCTGTCAAAGCCTTACTGAAGGCCTCTCCTGTCAGTCAATCATATTTATTCAGCACCTACTATGTGCAGAGCACTGTACTCAGTGCTTGGGAGAGTATAATATAACAATAAACAGACACATTCCCTGCCCACAACGAGCTTACAGTCTAGCGGGGGAAGCCTTCCCTGGCTAAGCCCTCTTTTCCTTTTCATCCACTGCCTTTTGCCTTACTGCGTCAACCTGACTTGCTCCCTTTATTCACCTCCCCTCCAGCCCCACAGCACTTATGTACATATCTTTAATTTATTGATTTATATTAATGTCTGCCTCATTGTGGTTGGGAATGTCTGTTATATTGTATTCTCCCAAGTGCCCAGTACAGTGCTCTGCACACAGTAAGTGCTCAATAAATACAATTGATTGATTGCTTTTTACCACCATGGCTCCACCACCCACCCAACCAAAAGTGAGACTTTTAGGAGAGCATTTTTCAGATGGTGTAAGAGGACCCCAATAATAGTGCCCATTCTAACTAAAGAGAAGCAGATAATCACCTTATGTAACTAGGATCTGAGAATTTAAAATAAAACTTGTTACCAGGTCAAGCAAGTTCTTCTACCCATGTCTCATTTCCCACTCTCTTCTATCGAAATCTTGCCAAAAAATTATCAAATCAGACATCCTATGAGATCTTCCTTGATTAAATTCTGATACAATGTCACCTACTGCTCAAATGAATACTATCACATGAGAACAGAATTTCACCTAATTGCTTGAGGAACCCCAGCTTCTACCTGAGAACTCTGGGTTTTAGCAAGCAGAATTCTACTTTTGACTCTGTCCATATAGAAGTAGCTATAACCAAAAACAAAGCTGTCCTGAATCGATATAAAGGAACAAAACAATTCATATTACTCAAAATAAGATAAAGGAATATGTGAACTTCAAAAATGTAAATGTCATAAACAGTTTAGAGTCTTAGTATTTACTTTTTTTGCTTTGAAAAGCAATACCTAGAAATTGCATTTCTGAGGCTGCCTTGTTTAATTACCATTTTAACTTTCTTCTATAAAAGCTAAGAACTTCTTTTTCCCCTAGGGGACAGAAGTTAGAAGAGGCAAATACAATTACTGAGCCAATAATTACAGAGAAAACAGCCTAGTATGGTTTTAGAAAGCATGCAGTTGGTTAGTCTAAATTGCCGCTAATCTCCCAGGTAGCCTTTGTCCACGTGCTTAGGATGGTCAGTTGCCATGTTTGACAACAGTCCCGTTTTTCAGCTGGCCTGCCCCCCAGCTTGGTAGGGCTTTTCAGCTTTGGAACTGCACCCATTTATTTTAATTTCCAGTGAGTGCCCCTATGCAGCCGCTCCAGCTGCTGAGCACCCCAACTTGGACACGGAACCTTTCGGGGGGATGCAACGTCTCTGGGGTGATTGGCCAAGATCCGCCCTTTCCTCTCCATCCAAACCACTACCCTGCTCGTTCAAGCTCTCATCCTATCCTGTCTGGACTACTGCATCAGCCTTCTCACGGATCTCCCATCCTCGTGTCTCTCCCCACTTCAATCCATACTTCATGCTGCTGCCCGGATTGTCTTTGTCCAGAAACGCTCTGGGCATATTACTCCCCTCCTCAAAAGTCTCCAGTAGCTACCAATCAATCTGCGCATCAGACAGAAACTCCTCACCCTCGGCTTCAAGGCTCTCCATCACCTCGCCCCCTCCTACCTCACCTCCCTTCTCTCCTTCTACAGCCCAGCCCGCACCCTCCGCTCCTCTGCCACTAATCTCCTCACCGTGCCTCATTCTCGCCTGTCCCGCCATCGACCCCCGGCCCACGTCCTCCCCCGGGCCTGGAATGCCCTCCCTCTGCCCATCTGCCAAGCTAGCTCTCTTCCTCCCTTCAAGGCCCTACTGAGAGCTCACCTCCTCCAGGAGGCCTTCGCAGACTGAGCCCCTTCCTTCCTCTCCCCCTCGTTCCCCTCTCCATCCCCTCATCTTACCACCTTCCCTTCCCCACAGCACCTGTATATATGTATATATGTACATATTTATTACTCTATTTATTTTACTTGTACATATCTATTCTATTTATTTTATTTTGTTAGTATGTTTGGTTTTGTTCTTTGTCTCCCCCTTCTAGACCGTGAGCCCACTGTTGGGTAGGGACTGTCTCTATATGTTGCCAGCTTGTACTTCCCATGCACGTTGTACAGTGCTCTGCACACAGTAAGCGCTCAATAAATACGATTGATTGATTGATTGATTGATTGGAATGGTCATTTCCCCAGAGAAAGGTTCTAGGTCCAGACCGAACTGGGTGAACTGCCACAAAAATGACAATCATATAATGTCATCAAGTTAGTCTGTGGGGGGCAGACCAGCTGAAAAACACAACTGTTATCAAACATGGCAGCCGACCATCCTAAAGACGTGTACAAAGGCTACTTGGAAGATTAGTGGCATTGGTAATGTCACATGTGTTCCAGGGTCTGGTTTTCTAGAGTGTCACTGCATTCCACCCTGCTTGTGTTTCAGAAATCCTCCAAAAACCGCTAGCCAATGCAACCAGTGGCTCTAAGGAGGTGCTGGGTGCCTTTATGAATGTGCTCTGAAGAAAAAGATTGCTACCGATATTCATCAATCATAGTGTGGAGCACTAGCATGCAAATAAAGCGGTGATGTGCCCGGTTCTCATTAGAGTATAATCAGTCAGTGCAATTCTTGAAGGCCGGAATTGTGCTTACTAGTTTTGTTGTAATCAATCAATCAATCAAATTCGCTGAGTGCTTATTGTGTGCACAGCACCACAGTAGGATCTTGGGAGAGTGCAATGTAATAGAGTTAGCAGATACACTTTTATGGTATTTGTTAAGGACTTTCTATGTGTCAAACACTCTTCTGGGGTAGGTACAATTCAATTAAATCAGACACAATCCCTGCCCCGCATGGGGCTCACAGCCTAAGTAGGAGGGAGAACAGGTGTTGAAACCCCACTGCACAGTTGAGGAACCTGAGGCACAGAGAAAGCAAGTGACTCACTCAGTCACACAGTAAGCAATTGGCAGAGCCAGAGTTAGAATCCAGGTCCTCTGATTCCAAGGCCCTTGCTCTTTCCACTGGGCAAAAATGCTGCTCCGCCCAGAATAATAATAATGGTATTTGTTAAGTGCTTACTGTGTGCCAAGCACTGTTCTAAGTGCTGGGGTAGATCCCCCTTCTAGACTGTGAGCCCGCTGTTGGGTAGGGACCATCTCTATATGTCACCAACTTGTACTTCTCAAGCGCTTAGTACAGTGCTCTGCACACAGTAAGCGCTCAATAAATACGATTGAATGAATGAATGAATACAAGGTAATCAGGTTGTCCCACGTGGGGCTCACAGTCTTAATCCCCATTTTACAGATGAGGTACCTGAAGCACAGAGAAGTGAAGTGACTTACCCAAGGTCACACAGCAGACAAATGGTAGAGCTGGGATTAGAACCCATGACCCCTGACTCCCAAACCTGGGCTCTTGCCATTAGGTCATAATGCTTTCCGAATAAGCGCTCAGTACAATCAATTGATTAGTTGTTTGAAAATCTGGTGTCCAGCCTGTCTGTCCCTTGTCTGGGACAAGTAGGGCACCTCAAATCTTTAAATGTGATGTTGCACTTTAAATGTCCAACCTCCATCCACCTCAACTCCTGTGACTGAGCTGTTCAATGCAGAAATGGCACCTTGTGTTCACTGCAACCTGGGAGGGGAATTGTCAAAGTGTTGGTGGAAATTAGGGAGCATTATGGAGTAAGATAGAGCACGGGCCTAAGAGTCGGAAGGTCATGGGTTCTAATCTAGGCTCTGCCACGTGTCTGCTGTGTGACTTCGGGCAAGTCACTTCACTTCTCTGGGCCTCAGTTCCCTCATGTATAATAATAATTTGGTATTTGTTATGCTCTTACTATGCGCCAAGCACTGTTCTAAGCACTGGGGCAGATACAAAGTTATCAGGCTGTCCCACGTGGGGCTCACAGTCTCAATCCCCATTTTATAGATGAGGTAACTGAGGCACAGAGAAGTTAAGTGACTTGCCCAAAGTCACACAGCTAACAAGTGGCAGAGCTTGTCTGTCTCCCGCTCTAGACTGTAAGGTCACTGCGGGCAGGGAGTGTGTCTGTTTATTATTATATTGTACTCTCCCAGGCACTTAGTGCAGTGCTTTGCACACTGTCAGCTCTCAATATATATAATTGAATGAATGAATGAATGAATGAATGAGAGCAGTGGAAGTGGAAGGAACATTTAATAATAATAATGATATTTGTTAAGTGCTTACTATATGTTAAGCACTGTTCTAAGCACTGAGGGAGATACAAGGTAATTAGGTTGTCCCACGTGGGGCTCACAGTCCTGATCCCCATTTTCCAGATGAGGGAACTGAGGCCCAGAGAGGTTAAGTGACTTGCCCAAAGTCACACAGCTGATAAGTGGTGGAGCTGGGATTAGGACCCGTGACTTCTGGCTCCCAAGCCCACGCTCTTTCCACTGAGCTTTCCACTGCTTCTCTAAAATGGGGATGGAGACTGTGAACTCCATATGGGACAGGGACTGCGTCCAACCCAATTTGCTTGTATAATAATAATAATGGCATTTATTAAGCGCTTACTATGTGCAAAGCACTGTTCTAAGTGCTGGATCCAACCCAGCCCTCAAATACTATAATTATTATTATTATTACAGTGCTTAGAGCATAGTAAGCGCTTAAAAATACCATAAAAAAGTGAGGGTTGGGGAGTTCAAGGAAGCCACCAGGTGAAAACAAGTTTCCGCAAAATGTTTCCTTGACATTATTACACTATGCCAAGACTCCAATTTAACAAATGCCAAGTCACACATGGCTAGGTGTCTGGTATCACTGAAGGTCACCGGTGGCCACGCCTCTCGCTGTGGCCAGGGAATGTGTCCATTTATTGTTACAATATATTCTCCCACCCCTCCCAGGGTCACACCTGGAGAGTTTCCAGTACTCTACCAGTCATGACTACAGGAGGGAGAGTCAAGCAGAAGCATACCCATTCCATTCCTAGCTTGGGCAGCGGCTAGCGAGTGGGAGGCAATCTGCTACAAGTTAAAACTCACTCACTCAATCAATCAATCAATCAATCGTATTTATTGAGCGCTTACTATGTGCAGAGCACTGTACTAAGCGCTTGGGAAGTACAAACTGGCAACACATAGAGACAGTCCCTACCCAACAGTGGGCTCACAGTCTAAAAGGGGGAGACAGAGAACAGAACCAAACATACCAACAAAATAAAATAAATAGGATAGAAATGTACAAGTAAAATAAATAAATAAATAAATAAATAAATAGAGTAATAAATATGTACAACCATATATACATATATACAGGTGCTGTGGGGAAGGGAAGGAGGTAAGATGGGGGGATGGAGAGGGGGACGAGGGGGAGAGGAAGGAAGGGGCTCAGTCGTGCTGGGCAGCAGCAGCATGGGAGAGAGAGTCGAGAGCAGAGACTCGTTTCCTGTGCGAAAGGAGTAAATGGTAAACCACGTCCGTATTTTGACCAAGAAAATTCTATGGATCCACTACCAGCACGATTGCAGGTGGAAGTAGGGCGTTCTGGGAGAGATGTGTCTATGGTGTCACTATGGGTCGGACATGACTCAACAGCATAAGACAACAACAACAGTGCTCTCTCAAGTGCTTAGTACAGTGCTTTGCACATAGTAAGTGCTCAATAAATATGGCTAATTGATTGACTAGGACAATTGATGGCCCCACAGGATGTGTGTACATAGCCTTATATTTTGGTGTTCCCCTATGAGTATTTTATTTTAACATGTTTCCCCTTTTATAATGACGGCATTTATTAAGCACTTACTATGTGCAAAGCACTGTTCTAAGCGCTGGGGGGGGTTATAAGGTGATCAGGTTGTCCCATGGGGACTCACAGTTTTAATCCCCATTTCACAGAAGAGGGAACTGAGGCACAGAGAAGTTAAGTGACTTGCCCAAAGTCACACAGCTGACAATTGGCGGAGCTGGGATTTGAACCCACGACCTCTGACTCCAAAGCCCATGCTCTTTCCACTGAGCCACACTGCTTTAGACTGTAAACTCCTTGAAGGCAGGGATCATGCCTCCAAATTCCATCGCATTGTAGTCTCCCAGCCTTACACGTGGTAAGCCCTTAATTCATTCATTCAATCGCATGCATTAAGCGCTTACTGTTTGCAGAACACTGTACTAAGTGCTTAGGAAAGTACAATGCAACAATAAACCAATAAAGAGTGACAATACCTGCCCACAAGGAGCTCACAGTCTAGCAGGGTTGGGGGCTTCCTTCCCTTCTCTTGGGTTCTAATGCTGGTTCTACCACAGTGTCTGCTGTGTGATGTTGGGCAAATCAGTTCATTTCTCTGCGCCTCAGTTCCTTCATCTGTAAAATGGGTACTGTGAGTCCCATGTGGGACAGGGACTGCGTCCAACCTGATTAAATTGTACCTACCCCAGCAGTGATTTGCCTAAAGAATTAATGCCTTACCATTGCAGGAGATTTTGCATATGCCAATGAAGTTTAGAGCTACACCACTGGGAGATACTCTCTTGTCGGGGTTACCCATAATGGAGAGGTCTAAGCCAAAGTGTCAGACAAAATTGATTCATCTGTGCTGGGCAGCAGCGGCATGGGAACAAGTCAAAATAATAATAATGGCATTTATTAAGTGCTTACTATGTGCAAAGCACTGTTCTAAACGCTGGGGATGTTACAAGGTGATCAGGTTGTCCCACGCCAGGCTCACAGTCTTAATCCCCATTTTACAGATGAGGTAACTGAGGTACAGAGAAGTTAAGTGACTTGCCCAAGTCACACAGCTGACAACTGGCAGAGCCGGAATTTGAACCCATGACCTCTGACTCCAAAGCTCGGGCTCTTTCCACTGAGCCACACTGCTTCTCTAATAATAATGGCATTTTTTAAGCGCTTACTATGTGCAGAGCACTGTTCTAAGCACTGGGGGGATACAAGGTGATCAAGTTGTCCCACGTGGGGCTCACAGTCTTAATCCCCATTTTACGGATGAGGTAACTGAGCCTCAGAGAAGTTAAGTGACTTGCCCAAGGTCACACAGCAGACATGTGGCAGAGCTGGGATTTGAACCCATGACCTCTGATTCCAAAGCCCGGGCTCTTTCCACTGAGCCACACAAGTGATTAAAATGTTGATCAAAGACAACGGCAGAGACTCAAGCTTTTACTGCACAGAAGACAAAGGTAAACCACTTCCATATTTTTGCCAAGAAAACTCTATGGCTATTAATCCATAAAGTCGCTACAATTCGAAAACGACCCGACGGCATCTGAAAAAGACCCCAGTGCTTAGAACAGTGCTTGGCACACAGTAAGCACGGGAGAAGCAGCGTGGCTTAATGGAAAGAGCCCGGGTTTGGGAGTCAGAGGTCGTGAGTTCTACTCCTGGCTCTGCCACTTATCAGCTGTGTGACTTGTGGCAAGTCACTTAACTTCTCTGTGCCTAAATTACCTCATCTGTAAAATGGGGATTAAAACTGTGAGCCTCACGTGGGACAATCTGATTACCTTGTCTCTACCCCAGTGCTTAGAACAGTGCTTGGCACATAGTAAGCGCTTAACAAATACCATAATCATTATTAGTAGTAATATTATTACCATTATTATTCATTTATTATTAAATTATTAGTTACTTTCACATTTCTGGGAAGGAAATTATACAGGGTAAAATAGTTTCCTAGGATCCAAGTTCACTGGATTGTACTTCAACATCTCTCTTTAATAAGAACGCTGCCTATGCAAATCAAAACGTTGTACACCTACTGTTATTAGGCGCTTTATAGAATAGAACCGCACTTTCCTGGCAGCGGGTGGGCCTCTTAAAACGAACTGACTTGCCATCTGCTCGCGGTACATAATGGTAACTAGGGCTTATTCCCCTGCTTCTGTTTGGAAAAGTTTGCCTGAACATGTCCAGGCAATTCTGGAAGAAGGTTGTCGGTGGGGAGGAGCTAATTGCGGTCAGGGAATGTGTCTGTTTATTGTCGCACTGTGCTCTCCCAAGAGCTTAGAACAGTGCTCCGCACATGGTATGAGTAGGCAGGGAATGTGTCTGTTTATAATAATAATAATTGTGGTATTTAAGTGCTTACCGCCGAAATATACTTTCCAAGCACTTAGTACAGTGCTCTGCACGCGGGAAGCGTGCAATAAATATGAATGAATGAATGAATGAATGTGCCATGCACTGTACTAAGCGCTGGGGTAGATACAAGGCAATTAAGTTGGACACAGTCCTTGTCCCTCAGGGGGCTCACAATTTGATCCCCATTTTACAGATGAGGAAACTGGGGCGCAGAGACGTTATGTGACTTGCCCAAGGTCACACATCATACACGTGGCAGAGGTGGGATTAGAACCCACGACCTCGGACTCTTGTTGTACCGTTCTCTCCCAAGCGCTTAGTACAGTGCTCCGCACACGGTAGGAGCTCAATACGATTGGACTGCCGGAAGCTCGTTGTGGGCAGGAATGTGCCTGTTAATTGTTGCACGTTTAGCCCACGGTATGAGCTCAATCAATGCGACTTCGTGGTTGAAAGGTCGTTGTGGGCAGGGAATGTGTCTGTATACTGTTGCACCGTACTCTCCTAAGCGCTGAGCACGTGGTCGGAGCTCCATCCTTGGGATTGAACGGTCGCGGGAATGAAAGGAGAAGGGTGTTTCCCCTCGTCCCCTTCCCAGACTGTGAGCTTCTTGTGGGCAGGGAATGGGACTGGCTATTGCTGCATAGTGCACAGTGCATAGTGGGAATCAATCAATCAATCAATCGTATTTATTGAGCGCTTACTATGTGCAGAGCACTGTACTAAGCTCTTGGGAAGTACAAATTGGCAACACATAGAGACAGTCCCTACCCAACAGTGGGCTCACAGTCTAAAAGGGGGAGACAGAGAACAGAACCAAACATACCAACAAAATAAAATAAATAGGATAGAAATGTACAAGTAAAATAACTAACTAAATAAATAAATAGAGTAATAAATATGTACAACCAAGCAGCGTGGCTTAGTGAAAAGAGCCCGGGCTCGGGAGTCAGAGGATGTGGGTTCTAATCCTGCTTCCCCACTTAGCTGTGTGATCTTGGGCAAGTCACTTCACTTCTCTGGGCCTCAGTTCCCTCATCTGGAAAATGGAGATGAAGACTGAGTCCCACGTGGGACAACCTGATGACCTTGTATCTACCGCAGCACTTGGAACAGTGAATGGCACATAGTAAGCGCTTAATACCAACATTATTATTATTATTATTATTATAGTACTCTCCCAAACGCTTAGCACAGTGCTCTGCAGTCAGCGCTGAATAAAGACGATTGAATGAATGAATGAATGAAGCACTTAGTACAGTGCTGTGCAACCAGTCAGTGTTGAATGAAGATGACTGGATGAATGAATGAAGCAGTTAGTACAGTGCTCTACAGTCAGTGCTGAATAAAGACGATCAAATGAATGAAAGAAGCGCTTAGTACAGTGCTGTGCACCCAGTCAATGCTGAATAAAGACGATTAAATGAATGAATGAATGAAGCGCTTAGTACAGAGCGGCTCAGTGGAAAGAGACAGGGCTTTGGAGTCAGAGGTCACGGGTTTAAATCCCAACCCCACCACTTGTCAGCTGTGTGACTTTGGGCAAGTCACTTAACTTCTCTGGGCCTCAGTTTCCTCATCTGTAAAATGGGGATTAAGACTGTGTGCCCCCCACCTTGGGACAACCTGATCACCTCGTAACCTCCCCAGCGCTTAGAACAGTGCTTGGCACCTAATAAGCACTTAATAAATGCCAGTATCATTATTATTATGACAGTGCTGTGCACCCAATCAGCGCTGAATAAAGACGATTGAATGAATGAACAAACGAAGCGCTTAGTACAGTGATGTGCACCCAATCAGCGCTGAATAAAGACGATTGAATGAATGAAGCTCTTAGTACAGTGCTGCGCACCCAGTCAGCGCTGACTAAAGACGATTGGATGAATGAATGAATGAATGAATGAATGAACGAAGCGCTCAGTCCAGTGCTCTGCACACAGTGAGCGCTCAATATAGATGATTGAAAGAAAGGAGGAAACGGAGGCATGGGGGCGGTGGGTCGCTTTGCGTTAATTGGATATATATATGTATATATGTTTGTACATATTTATTACTCTATTTATTTTACTTGTACATTTCTATCCTACTTATTTTATTTTGTTGGTATGTTTGGTTCTGTTCTCTGTCTCCCCCTTTTAGACTGTGAGCCCACTGTTGGGTAGGGACTGTCTCTATGTGATGCCAATTTGTACTTCCCAAGCGCTTAGTACAGTGCTCTGCACATAGTAAGCGCTCAATAAATACGATTGATTGATTGATTGACTGACTGTCTCTATATGTTGCCAACTTGTACTTCCCCAAGCGCTTAGTCCAGTGCTCTGCGCACAGTAGGCGCTCAATAAATACGGATTGGATAAGGCGGGTTGGGCGAGGGCCCCGCCGCCCCCCGCGGTTGCCTAGGTAACGGTTGGGGGCGGGGCCGGTTTGGGCGCGCGGCGGAGCCGGAGCGCGCGGACCCGAGCGCCAACATTCCAAGGGGGCGGCGGCCCGTCGGGATTGGCCGCGGGGCTCCCCGCCGCACGCTCCCCATTGGCCGCGGGGCTCCCCGGCCGGACGCTCCCCATTGGCCGCGGGGCTCCCCCCGGCCGGACGCTCCCCATTGGCCGCGGGGCTCCCCGCCGGACGCTCCCCATTGGCCGGCTCCCCCCCCTCGGGGGATCCCTCCCGCCGAGGCTGCAGAAGCCTCCCGCTCTGCCATCAAGGGGAAGGGACGGACAGACAGACCGGCGCTTAGTACAGTGCTCTGCACACAGTAAGCGCTCAGCAAATACTACCGAATGAATGAATGCCCGGAGCGGACCCCGCTGCAGCCCAGGTGACTCCTTCCCCTCCCCCCCCATCCGCCCCACTACCCGATTAAAGAAAAAAAAAGAAGGTGGGGGGAGAGCCTGCCTTTGGGGGTGTGTCCCCAAGAAGCCCCGGAGAGGCGTCCAGTAAGCTCCAAGCGGGCTGCCGCCGGCCATCGGGGTTGCGACCCCCTCCAGCCAAACCCCTGCGAAGTGGAATTCCCCTCGATTATTTGCGCCAAAAGGCGGAGACGGATTTCCCAAATCTGGGAGGGAGATGGCTTTCCTCCCTCCCACCCCTTCCCCCTTTTTTTTTTTTTTACCTGTCCTATCCTACTCTGCCAAGCGCTTAGTACAGTGCTCTGCTCCCCTTAAGCGCCCAATAAATACCTCCGATCCGACATTGTCTCCTCCCCCGGCCCCGTTTCTTAGCCTGCCTTTCTTTTTGTGTATTTTAACCTGAGCCCCCCCTTTTTTTTAGATTTTTTGCATGTGAAAGTCACCCGGGCGGAGGACTCCCGCGGGCTGCATAGTTTGGGGTGGGGGGAGGAGCCGGAGCCCCCCCAAATCCTGGACTCTGCTCTCCAGGGAATAATAATAATAATAATAATGTTGGCATTTGTTAAGCGCTTACTATGTGCAAAGCCCTGTTCTAAGCGCTGGGAGGGTACAAAGTGATCAGCTTGTCCCACGTGGGGCTCCCAGTCTTAATCCCCATTTTACAGAGGAGGTAACTGAGGCCCAGAGAAGTTAAGTGACTTACCCAAGGTCACACAGCAGACATGTGGCAGAGCCGGGATTCGAACCCATGACCTCTGACTCCAAAGCCCGGGCTCTTTCCACTGAGCCACGCTGCTTCTCTGGGAAGCCCTTCTTCTTCTTGTTCTTCTTCAACCCATTTTCTTGGCAGATGGAGGTGAATTGCTTAACACTACAAGACCTGATCGGCCCTTGGCAGTCCAGGTTAGATTTCCAAGCCGAAGATGGAGAAAGTGCCCAAAAGGTAATTGTATTAAAATTCACTGGGCTCCACTTTTTGGTTTCGGATCTATTTTGAGACTATTATTGTATCGGCTGACTGTTCAGCCCCTGGCCGCTAAATCTTAGAGACATTGATCGTCTCTGTCGCCGAATTGTACTTTTCAAGCGCTTAGTACAGTGCTCTGCACACTGTAAGCGCTCAATGAATGCGATTGATTGAATGAAAACATTTTATAATCAACGGAGATGCTGACAGATTCTTATTGAGGGGGTAAGATGTAAAATAACAAAACACATTTTTGTTTTTTAAAGTAAGGAATCCAAATCCTGGTTAGTTCACCTTTTCTTTTTTCCCTACATGAACATGCCCTTTGGAAATGCAGACTGGGTTAGGGGGACAGTTTTGACCAGGAAGGTTGTGTTATATATAATGTATCTTTCTAACCCAGCCCTATTAGAGTAGTGATTTATTGAAAAATGGTATTAACCTGATGATTTCTAAGAATATAAACTTTCCGTGATCCTTATTCGGTGAGCTTCATCTTGCTTTGAATTGTGATTAATTGAATTACTGGAGACATTATAGTACCAGTTAGCTGCTCCGAAGTTCACGTATACACAATTCCTCATCAAAGAAATTGTAACAATGACTAAGGGGTGAATAAACTCGCTGTTTTGGGTAGAGGCAGAGTCTGGAGAGCCGGGTTTTAGAAATAGGCTGGAGTTCTAGTCGAGGTCGTTCATTCATTCAGTCGTATTTATTGAGTGCTTACTGTATGCCTAGGACTGTACTAAGTGCTTGTAAAGGTCCAAATACTTCCGAACTGTAGATAAGTATTTTAACTTCGTTGGGTCTCCTAGAACTACCCTTAAGGCTGGGAATAACAATGCTCCTTTGCCTTTAGTTCCAGTTTTGGTGGGAACTGGGCAACAATAGTATGCAGAGAACTTTGCAGGATAATGATAGTGGTGGCTCAATGAAGAGATAAGGATCTGAAGAATTACCAACTCAATTATATTTTCCAAGTGCTTCACAGTGAAGTTTCACATAATGGAAAGTTGTATTTTAGTGTTGTTTTCCCATGGTTTGCCTGTTTTTGTAAATAACCAGGCCACTCAGATATTTAATTCAGGCATTTTTGTCACCACAGCTGGTATCAGTTCATCAGTATAAATTGCTAAGTATTTATTGGGTGTAGAGCATTGTACTAAGTACGTGGGAGAATACAGTAAGATTAGGAGACCTGAACCCTAGTCTCATGGAGTTTGCAATCTAGTAGGGGAGACAGGCACTAAGATAAATTAGACAGAAAGGAGAAACAGAGTGCATTTAAGGTATGTACCTAAGTCCAAGAGGATTTTGTGAATAAGTGCTTAGGTTGATGTGGGACTTAGGGGATATAAAGTGAAGAGTTTAGAAATCAATTGGGGAAGGCTTGACAGAGGAGACATGATTCCAGAAGGGCTTTTGTTCAACCCATATATTCCACCTAGCTAAATCCTGTCATTTCTTCCTCCACATCATTTCCAGGATCTGTCCTTTCGCCTCCATTCAAATGGCCACATCACCAGTCCAGGCACTTGTCATATTACATCTTGACTACTGCATCAGCCTCCTCACTGGTCTTTCGGTCAGACAGTGATATTTATTGAGAGCTTACTGTGTGCAGAGCGCTTGGGAGAGTACAGCATAACAGACACATTCCCTTCCCTCAAGGAGCTTACAGTCCAGAGAGATGAACTTACATTCTGGAGGGAGTTTACAGCCTACTGTCTGCCTTCCATCTCTCCCCTCATCAGCCCACACTTCACTCTGCTGCCAGAATCCTGTTTCTAATAAGTTGTCCTGCACATGTCTTCCCACTCCTCTTCAACCTCATCAACCATCCAGTCCTTTCCACATCAGGCAGAAACTCCTGACTGTTGACTTTAGGTAGTCAGCGCTCTCCTTCCTGCTTATCCATCGCACATCACACCCCAGCTCACACTCTTTATACCTCTTATAATGATGGCATTTATTAAGCACTTACTATGTGCAACGCAGTACCTCTTCACCTAACCCACTCACCGTGCCACAGTCTCATCTCTTTAAAGCTCTTGCTCACCTCCTTCCCCCAACCTGAAACTCCCCATTGGAGCTTATGTACCTACCGTAATTACTCACATAATTGCCCCACTTTTGTTACCCAAAAAAAGGGGACTGGCTATTACCCAGGGAATTGAGTCTAGAAATAAGAGAACAGGAGAAAAAAGGAGGATGGGAGAATTAAGAGAATGGAAAAAGGGCATTTGAGACTACTGCAACCAACTTCTGCCACCCTCTCCCAGATGCTGCATACAATAGGCACTCAATGAATTACAGCCCCCAACCTGGCCCCCACAACTCTGCTCCTACACAAACCTCAGTCCACAGTGTCTGACCCTGCTCCAACCCCAGCCTGTAACCTGGGCATTCTGACCATACTTCTTACCACCCATGCTCAAGCTGCTGTCATTGTTTTACAAAATAATCTTGAATTTCTTCCTTAGAAATCGGTGGGGGAGTGGGGGGGGAGGGAGCAGTTTGGCAAGTGAATATGTTCTATTACTTTCTCCTATCTGTTGTGTCTGTCTTACCCCCACTATATGCTAAGCTTCTTGTGGGCAGGATCATGTAGTAGTAGCAGTAATTCATTCATTCATTCAATCGTATTTATTGAGCGCTTACTATGTGCAGATCACTGTACTAAGCACTTGGGAGGTACAAGTTGGCAACATATAGAGACAGTCCCTACCCAACAGCAGGCTCACAGTCTAGAAGGGGGAGACGGACAACAAAACAAAACATATAAACCAAATAGAATAAATATTCATTCATTCATTCAATCGTATTTATTGAGCGCTTACTGTGTGCAGAGCACCGTACCAAGCGCTTGGGAAGTACAAGTTGGCAACATCTGGGGACGGTCCCTACCTAACAGCGGGCTCACAGTCTAGAAGGGGGAGACGGACAACAAAACATATAAACCAAATAGAATAAATATTCATTCATTCATTCAATCGTTTTGAGCGCTTACTATGTGCAGAGCACTGTACTAAGCGCTTGGGAAGTACAAGTTGGCAACATCTAGGGACGGTCCCTACCCAACAGCGGGCTCACAGTCTAGAAGGGGGAGACGGACAACAATTGAGTGTTTACAGGGTGCAGAACACTGCATTAAGCATTGTATCTCGGTCTTCTCCATCTCACCATCGCCCACGTCCTGCCTCTGGCCTGGAACGCCCTCCCTCCTCAAATTCAAAAGACACTCTCCCTCTCTTCAAAGCCTTACTGAAGGCACATCTCCTTCAAGAGGCCCTCCCTAATGAAGTCGTCCTTTCCTCTTCTCCCACTCCCTTCTGCATCACCCTGACTTGCTCTCTGTATTCATCCCTCCTTCCAGCCCCACAGCACTAATGTACATATCTGTAATTTATTTATTTATATTAATGTTTGTTTGTCTCCCCTTCTACACTGTAAGCTTGCTGTGGGAATCTGTTTATTGGTATTTTGTACTCTCATTCATTCATTCATTCATATTTATTGAGCACTTACTGTGTGCAGAGCACTGTACTAAGCGCTTGGGAAGTACAAATCGGCAACATATAGACGTGGTCCCTACCCAACAACGGTCTCACAGTCTAGAAGGGGGAGACAGACAACAAAACAAAACAAGTGCTTAGTACAGTTCTCTGCACATAGGTGCTCAATAAATATGATTGATTAATCAGGTTGGACACTGTCTCTGACCCACATAGGGCCCACAGTCTTAATCCCCATTTTACAGATGGGAACTGAGGCCCAGAGAAATTAAGTGATTTCCCCGGAGTCACATGGCATACAAATTGTAGAGCCAGTATTGGAACCCAGGTCCTCCGACTCCTAAGCCCATACTCTTTCCACTAGGCATGCTGCTTCTCTGCAGCACAGTGTATATCCTTGACCAGCATTTGGAGATTAGCCGTGTCTGAAGAAATTGCTTGCGTTCTGGATAGGACCTGAGACTGAAAGTCAGAACCCACAAGTTCTAGTTTCCGTTTGTCAATGTGACTTTTTTCTAAATAAACGTTCAGTCCACGACTTTCCCACTCCTCAAAAATGTCTTGGGGCTGCACACCACTAACATCAAACAGAAACTCCACTCCATTGGCTTTAAGGCTGTCAATCAGCTCTCCTCCTACCTTCAGTGAATCAGTGGTATTCATTGAGCCTCATTATGTACAGAGCAGTGTACTAAGTGCTTGGGAGACTACAGTATAACCGAGTTGGTAGACACGTTCCCTGCCCACGACAAGCTTATGTAATAAGAGTTGGTAGGCACAATTACCTTGCTTATCTACAAACCAGCATGCACACTTTGCTTCTTTAATGCCAAACCTACTCACTGTTCCTTGATCTCATCTTACTCTCTTTCTTCCTCTGTCCTGGAACTCCTTCCCCCCTCATAGCCAATAGACCACCTAGCTCCCCGTTTCCAAGTCCTATACAAATCACATCTTCCCCAGTAAGCTTTCCTTGACCACAGTCTCATTTCCCCTTTTGGCCCTCCTTACTGAGTCACTTATACACTTGACTCTTTACCTTTTAAGCACTTGATATCATCCCATCTCCCAACCACAGCACTTAGAGAACAATTTTTTTTTTTTTGCTCTCCCATTTCCCCTATCTATTTTAATGTCTGTCCTCCCGTCTGGGCTGTAAGCTCCTTATGGGGAGGGATATGTCTCCTCTAGAGATATTGTTGAGAAAGATGAGAGAGTTGAAGAAAGGGTAGGAGGTGGAGAGGAGCAGGGGAGATTTTAGGGAGATCCTGCCTTTTGGTTTCAGTTTTCTCAATAAAGCACATGGTCAGGCCATTGGAGGCGGGAGGAGTGGTTTGAGAAGCAAGTTCAACATCTGAAATAAACTGGCGAGGGCAGTGGGCATGAGAGTCAATAAGGATGGGGAAATAATATTGCCAGGCAGAGGAGAGGGCAGAGCTGAAGCAGGCAAGGGTGAACTTAAAGCAGACAAGGTCAGCCTGATATTTGGATTTCTACCAGCAGCGCTCTGTTACTCAGGCACAGGAGTGAAGGAAGTGGACTGTGGAGGTGATCCAGGGCTGTGGATTAGTGGCATGAAATCGGCAAAGGGATAGGGGAGGAAGAGAGAGAGTTGAGTTCAGAGAGTGGTGCCAAGGTCATCGGTTTGGTCGTCAAGGTAAGGTAGTTTGGGTGTGGAGATTAAATGGGGCATGATGACTTGAGAAAATTGGATGGGGTCAAAAGATCGGAGTTCTCTGCGGGAGAACAGGACAGGTTGTGGGGAGGAAGTGTGTGGGAGAGAAGGCAGTGAGGAGGTTGTGGTTAGATGTGGGGGGGTGTCAGAGTTGGTGAAGGTAGAGAGTTGGTTCACACAGCTCAGTCCTTGTAACATTTTTCATCTCTACCCTCTGCCTTGAGAACTTGTTCACTGCTAAGGCTTCAAGTACCATCTCTAGGCCGATGATTCCCAAATCTAACTCTGCAGCCCTGATCTCCATTTTTCTCTGTCATCTTGCATTTCCTTGTACTTTCAGGACATCTCATTTGGATGTCTGGCTAACACTTGCAACTAAACATCCAAAACAAAGAGCCTTATATTCAGTTATCCTGGCCCCCAAGCCCATACATACTCTTGGCATTATCCTTGACTCTTCTCTCGTATTTCACCCTTACATTGAGTTGTTCACCAAATCCTGTTGGTTCTGCCTTCACAACATCAGTAAGCCAATGGTATTTATTGAGTGCTTATTGTGTGTGGAGTACTGTACTAAGTGCTTGGAAGAGTACAATACAACCGAGTTGAGAGGCATGTTCCCTGCCTATGACAAGCTTACAGTCTAGAGGGGAGACAGACATTTATATAAATAATGAATTGCAGATGTGAATAAAATTGCAGGGGGTTGAGGGTGGGGTAAATATCAAGTGCTAAAAGAGTTCATTCAAGTTCAAGTGCATAGGCGAGCTAGAAGGGAGAGGGAGTAGGGGAAATGAGAGCTAAATTGGGAAAGCCTTGGAGGAGATGTGATTTGATAAGACTGGGCTGAGTTGTGGTCTGTAATATATGGAGAGGGAGGGAGTTCCAGGTAATAATAATAATAATGATGGTATTTGTTAAGCACTTACTATGTGCGAAGCACTGTTCTAAGCATCGGTGGGGGTACAAGGTGATCAGGTTGTCCATGTGGGGCTCACAGTCTTAATCCCCATTTTACAGATGAGGTAACTGAGGCACAGAGAAGTTAAGTGACTTGCCCCAAGTCACACAGCTGACAAGTTGGCGGAGCCGTCAGAAGCGGGGACATGGGCAAGGGAACTGTGGCGAGATAGTTGAGATTGAGGTACAGAGATTAAGTTGATGTTGGAGGAGCGAAGCATGTGGACTGGGTCGTAGTAGATCAGTGAGGTGAGGTAAGAGAGAGAGAGTTGACTGAGTGCTTTAAAGTCGATCATAAGGAGTTTCTGTCTGATACTGAGGTGGAACAGCCTCCCCTGGAGGTTCCTGAGTGGGGAGATGTGGACTGAACTTAATTTAGAAAAATGATCCAGGCAGCAGAGTAAAGTATGGAATGGAGTGGAAAGAGACAGGCGGCAAGGAGGTCAGCAAGGAGGCTGATGCAGTAGTCATGGAGACAAATGATAAGTGCTTGGATCAACTTAGTAGCCATTTGGATAGAGAAGAAAAAGTAGATTTTTAGCAATTTTGGGAAGGTAGAACCAACAGGATTTTGTGACAGATCGAATATGTGGATTGAATGAAAGAGATGAGTTGAGGATAATGCCAAGATTATGGGCTGGTGAGACAGAAGGAATGGTGGTGTTGTCTACAGTGATGAGAGAGTAAGGACAAGGTGGGAGGGTAGGGATGATGAGTTCTGTTTTGGTCATTCATTCAGTCGTATTTATTGAACGCTTACTATGTGCAAAGCACTGTACTAAGTGCTTGGAAGAATACAGTGTAACGATAGACTCATTCCTTGCCCACAATGAGCTTAAATTTGAGGTGTCAATGGAATATCCACATAGAGAAGTACTGAAAGCAGGAGGTAATGTTAGCCTTCAGAGAAGGAGAGAGGTCAGGACTGGAGAGGTAGATTTGGGAATCAAAACCGTAGAGATGGTAGGTGAAGCTATAGGAGAGAATGAGTTCTCCAGGGGAGCGGGTGTAGATGGAGAAAAGAAGGGGACCCAGAACTGAGGCTTCAGGGACTCATTCATTCAATCGGATCTGAGCGCTTGGACTCCAACAGTAAGGGGGCGGGAGGCAGAAGAGGAGCCTAGGAAAGAGACTGAGAAGGTGCAGTCAGTGAGATAGGAGGAAATCCAGAAGGGGACAGCTTTAGTGAAGCCAAGGTTAGATAACGTTTCCAGGAGAAGGGGGTGGTCCACGGTGTTGAAGGTAGAGGAGAATTATGGAGTAGAGGGCCATCTGTCCTTCCTTCTTCTAACCTGTATCTCCATCTCATCTATCTCACCACAAACCCTTTGCCCACATCCTTCATCTGGCCTGGAATTCCCTCCTCCTTCAAATCCAACAGGCAATCACTATCCCCTCCTTCAAAGCTTTATTAAAAGCATGTCTCCTCCAAGAGGCCTTCCCTGACTAAGCCCTCATTTCCTCTTCTCCCACTCCCTTCTGCAATGCCATTGCGCTTGGATATCCACCCTTATTTATCCCACCCTCATAATAATAGTAACATCATAATAATAAATGTGGTATTTGTTCTTACTGTGACCAGGCACTGTACTAAGAAAATCAGGTTGGACACGGTCCCAGTACCACATGGGGCTCCCAGTTTCAATACCAGTTTTACAAATGAGACAACTGAATCCCAGAGGAACTGATGTAACTTGCCCAAGGTCACACAGCAGACATTTGGCAGAACAGGGCCTAGTATCTACAGCCCTTTTGCTTCCAGGCCTAGGTTCTATCCACTATGTCATGCTGCTTCTCATGGGCCTCAGTTACCTCATCTGCAAAACGGGGATCAAGACTGTGAGCCCCATGGGGGACAGGGATACGTTTAGCCTGCATCTACCCCAGCATTTATAGAAGTGCTTGACATAGGCCTTCTTGACGTATCCATAAATGATTTGTTTATATTAATGTCTGTCTCACCCTTATGGGCAGGGAATGGGTCTACCAACTCTTATTTGGTACTCTCCAGGTGCTTAGTACAGTGCTCTGCACACAGTATACAGACAGTAAATATGAGCTGATGCAACCATTCTCCCACGTCCACTTCTGCATCGGCCTCCATGTTGACCTACCTGTCTCCAGTTTCTCCCCACTTCAGTCCATACTTCACTCCGTTGCCCAGTTCATTTTGGGAAAAAAAAATTCTGTACAAGTTTTCCCCATTTCTCAAAAACCTCCAGTTGTTGCCCATCCCCCTTGCAGCATCATCAGTGACCTTTATTGAGAGCTTGCTATGTGCAGAGTAATAATAATAATTACGGTACTTGTTAAGCACTCATTTTGTGCTTAGCACTGCGGTAGGTACTAGTTAATCAGGTTGGACTCAGTCCCTGTCCTAAACAGGGCTCACACTCTTAGTCCCCATTTTACAGATCAGGTAACTGAGACCCAGAGAAGTTAGGCAGTTTGCCCAAGGTCACACAGCAGATGTGGTGGAGCGAGGTTTAGAACTCAGGTCCTTCTGACTCCCAGGACCATGCTCTATCCACTAAGCCACGCTACTTCTCAGTACTATAATAAGCACTTGGGAGAATTCAGTGCAACAGAGTTGGCAGACATTTTCCCCTCCCACAATAAGCTTACCAGTCTAGAGGGGGAGACAGACATTAATGAAAATAAACAGTATATAATATATAATTTACAGGTACGAACCTAGGTGTTGTGTGAGGGTGGGGCAAATATCAAGTTTCCAAAGGTCACAGATGCAATTACCAACAGAAGCTTCTTAACATCAACTTTTAGGCACGCAACCAGCTCTCCTGTACCTGTTGTACCTCAGTGATCAACTACAACCAAACCTGCACACTTGCTTCTCTAGCACCTACCTACTCACTCACTCCGTCTTTCTCTCTCTCCCAACCCCTTGCTCAGATCCTCCCTTTAGAACTCCCTTTCCTTTTATATCTGACAGATCACCACTCCCCATCTTCAAAGCCCTACTAAAATCATATCTTCGCCAAACGGCCTTCCCCAACTAACCTCTTTTCCCCACCCTGTTCTCCTTTTTTTCTGCATTGTCTTTGCACGTGGGTCTGTACCTCTAAAGTACTTCCTTCTACAGCCCAGCCCGCACCCTCCGCTCCTCTGCCACTAATCTCCTCATCGTGCCTCATTCTCGCCCGTCCCGCCGTCGACCCCCGGCCCACGTCCTCCGCCTGGCCTGGAATGCCCTCCCTCCGCACATCCACCGAGCTAGCTCTCTTCCTCCCTTCAAAGCCCTACTGAGAGCTCACCTCCTCCAGGAGGCCTTCCCAGACTGAGCCCCCTCTTTCCTCTCTGCCTCCTCCCCCTCCCCCTCCCCATCCCCCCGCCTTACCTCCTTCCCCTCCCCACAGCACCTGTATATATGTTTGTACATATTTATTACTCTATTTATTTTACTTGTACATATTTATTCTATTTTATTTTGTTAATATGTTTTTAATATGTTAATGTGTTTTGTTGTCTGTCTCCCCCCTCTAGACTGTGAGCCCACTGTTGGGTAGGGACTGTCTCTGTATGTTGCCAACTTGTACTTCCCAAGCAGTTAGTACAGTGCTCTGCACACAGTAAGCACTCAATAAATACGATTGAATGAATGAGTGAATGAACTTCAATACATATCCCACCTCAACCTCACAGGACTTATGTTCATACCTCTATACTCTGACCCTCTCCCTATGTAATTTATTTTAAAGCCTCTTCCCCCACTAAATTGTAAATTCCTTTTGGGCAGAGTTCATGTCTTTTATATATGTCATGTTTTTTATATTATACTCTCCCATGTGCTTAGTATGGCATTCTTCACACAGAATGGATTCTCCTTACTTCAGTTTCCTCACCTTTAAATTAGAGGTTAATACTAGTTCTCATTTGGGACAGGGACTGTATGACCTGATTATCTTGTATTTACACTCGCTTAGGACGATTCTTGGCACAAGTATCACAGTTACTATCCTCTGGGACATAATCTCAACCTCTTCCTTCGTAAAGTGTACCTAAGGAGAGAGAGCTCTGCAACTGACCCCTCTTTGCAGACAAGATCACAAGAGGAAAGAGCCTGGGCTCAGAAGTCAGAGGACCTGGGTTCTAATCCCAACCCTGCCACTTGCCTGCTCTGTGACCTTGGGCAAGTCACTTGACCTCTCTCCGCCTCATCTGTAAAATGGGAATTCAGTTCCTTTTCTCTTTAGACTGGGAGCCCCGTGTGGGTAGGACATGGACTTTTTCTGACCTGCTTATCTTGATTCTGCTCCAGTGCTTAGTGCAGTGCTTGGCACATAGTAAGTGCTCAGCAAATATGTTATTATTAATTATTGTTATTAGCAGCCAGTGCATACTCCTGGGTGAGGGAAAAGGTGTGGTTAGGAAATGGTTTCCCCCAAAAATGGTGGGAGCAAGGGAGCCCAATAAAATGCTGGGAACCCAATAAAGTGTGTGGGGGTGTGTGTCTATGTGTGTTAAACAGTGATGCTGTGGGGGCCCATTGCTCTCCAGGAGAGGCCAGTGTCTCGATCCATCACCCAGCACGGCCCAAGAACTGGTATTGTTGGTTCCTCTTGGACAGACGTCTCCCAAAAGAGAGAGGCAGCAGAGGCATCAAGAGTAATCAGGCCTACCCACTGAGGAAGAGGAGGCAGCAGCATTTCTGGACACTTGGGTTCCAACCCCAGCTCTACCACTTGTCTGCTGTGTGACCCTTGGGCAAGTCACTTCACTTTTCTGTGTCCCAGTTCCCCGTAAACTGGGGGTGAAGACTGTGAGCCCCATGTGGGACGGGGACTGTGTCCAACCCGATTACCTTGAATCTACTCCAGCCCTTAGAATGGTGCCTGACATATAGTAAGCACTTCACAGATACCATTAAAGAAAATTGAGTCAATCAATCAATAACTGACATTTATTAAGTGCTTACACTGTGCAGAGCATTCTGCTAAAGCACTTGGTGGAGCCAAATAGAGTAAGAAGACATAATCCCTGCCCTCATGGAACTTTTGACCCAAGGCGGGAGATAGACATTAAAATATAAGGAAGTTTGTCCGACAGCCTGCAAATAATGCCGCATGGCTTTGGAGGAAGCAGAATGTGCGCATGGTACGTTTCCTTTATGGGGTGTTCGC
Source organism: Tachyglossus aculeatus (assembly GCF_015852505.1). Lineage (NCBI taxonomy): Eukaryota > Metazoa > Chordata > Mammalia > Monotremata > Tachyglossidae > Tachyglossus > Tachyglossus aculeatus. The sequence continues at coordinate 26,226,277 of NC_052079.1, read as the reverse complement.
TAGAATGCAACCTTCACAGTAAAGAAGCAGTGTAGCCTAATGGAAAGAGCATGAGCCCGGGAGTCAGAAGACCTGGGTTGCAATTCCAGCTCTGTCACTTGTCTGCTGTGTGAAGTCAGTCAAATCACTTGACTTCTCTATGCCTGTTACATCATCTGTAAAATGGGGATAAAGACGCTGAGCCCTAAGTGGGACAGGGACTGTATCCAACACGATTATCTTGTATCAACCATGGTGCTTAGTACGGTGCCTGGCAAACAGTAAGTGCTTAACAAATGCCGTAAAATAAAATAAAAAAACAGGGACTCTGCCTTGATTCTTTGTATCTACTTAGTACAGTGCTTGGCATGTATTAAGCGCCCCCCAAAATACCATAATTATTATTATGATTATTATAGTTACAGGGGGATGTAGAATACAAGGTCTCATGCATAGGCAGGAGAGAATAAAACAACAAAGGACCTCGTTTTGCTTTGGGATAATCACCAAACGTCTGCAGAGGCTCCGCAATTTATGTAAATGATGAAATCATGAAATCATGAAATCTCTATCATTTTAAGTGGGGAGCTGCAGCTGTTTCCAGCTTTCCTCACCCATCAAATATATTAGTCAATCGATTGATGGTATTTATGGAATGCTTACTGTGTGTGCAGAGCACTGTACTAAGTGCTTGGAAGAGTATAATATAGTTGGTAGACATGGTCCTTGCCCACAAGGAGCTGGCAACACAGAAAATGGTATCCTCATTAAGTGAACCCTTCAATCTCACTGGATAAATGCTTCAGCTAAAAAAAAAACAAAAACCTTGCTTTTACAAGATGCAATTGTAGGAAACAAATTTAATCAATCCATGGTATTTGTTGAGCAATTACTGTGTGCAGAGCACTGTACTAAGCACTTGGGAAAGCACAAGAGATTTGCTAGATGCAGTCCCTGCCTACGAGGACCTTATGGAATACAAGGAGAGACAGATGTTAGACTAGAGTTGGAGGAAATAGTGGAATATTAATAGAGAATAGTAGAATAAATAAAGAGGCAGGCGAGTTTTAACTTTGAATCGCTATCTTTTTCTCTGGTATCGGCATCTCTCACTGACCTCAAAACGGTCCTCCCTCTCCACTGGACACAGTAGTAAGGGCCAACTGACCTATTTGAAGGTAATTCTTCATATTCAACTCTCTTTGGGGCCTGAACCTGGATGGGAATAAATCCATTCCCAAATCCCAGGCTCTGGGTCCAGGAGACTGTTCCCCATCACTAGATTAGCATATTTGTGGTTGGTACCCACTAGTGAGGCCTGAGTCCACCCCAAGGCCCACTGAGATCAGCGGATCCACCTCATCATTGGAAAGTTTCATCCTTTTCTGCCCACCCAGCCCTGTGTCCTCAATCTGCCACTAGCCCGTGTGACTCCACTTCTCCAATTTACATTTCCCTTTCCGACTCTTGCCTTTTCCCACCTCGGGTTTCCTTTTTAAAAAACTGGTTGTCTTTGTACCGACCACCTCTGACAGTGAATATGGTTTCTCACTGGAATGCCAGCAGCGAGCAGACCTAAGGGAATTCACATCGGGACAGGGGAGAGAAAGGTAGCGGTGACAGCCACAATGGTGAGCGGCCTTTCTGGGGTGCAGGGAGGTTAATACACCCTTCCGGAACATTTTCAGACATTCCAGAGCCCAATTCCAGCCATTTCCTGCTTACTCGCATTTCTCCTGTGACATGGGACTTGCATTACAGATTTGCTGTGTAGTCCACACCTCACAGCATGCACACAACTGTTTCTCTTATCATCATCCTAGTATTACCATCATTGTATATAAATGCTTACTGTGTGCCACGAGAATCAGGCCAGACACAGTCCATGTCCTACATGGAGTTCATAATCTAATAGGAGGGAAAACATGGCAGATGTCCTTTGTAGGAAAAACGTTCTCTGCCAACACTATTCTATCCAAGATGCATAGTAAAAACTCACTATCAGAACTCTTTGTATGCCTGGGAATTTTGAGGTTGTGTATGACATGAGTGTTTGAAGTTGCATCTGGGAGTGTAGAGGTTGTGTATTTAAGTGTACATGGGAAGGGGTGAGAGGTATACATGCAGAAATATGAGTTGGTGAGTGGATATCAATTGGTTTTTGTTCAGTTTTAATGTATGGATGTTTATGTGGGGTGTATGTGTGTGTGCGTGCACACATGGATGCATGTATAAGTGAAGGCAAGGGGTTTAAGCTTTAAGTGGAATTTTGGTCCACTTTCCAGAGTCCCATTCCCCAAATTCCTTCATCCATCTGCCCCACCATTGCTCTTGTCTCAGCCTCTCTTCCATCCTCTAGTTCTCTGCCCTTCTCTCTTCCCCATCCCAAGTCCTCGCTTCTTCTGCCCAATTCCCAATTTCCTGCTCTTCCATTTTTCTGGCCCCACAAATAAACTCCAGAAATGTTTTTTAGGAGTACTATTGCCCCTTATCTCTCCCCACGCCTACTCTAATCTAGCAGATATTGGTGTTTGAAATGGCTAGAGAGGATTCTGAGCAGAAGGGATATTTGCAGGAAAACACCTTTTGACCCTATAATTATTGTACATAGCTTTTTTAAAAAAACCTGTAGAAGAGGACAGACATTAAAATAAATTACAGATAGGGGAAGAAATAGAGCATAATATTGAAAAGTGCTGTGGGGGGTCAAAATGCTTAGAGCCAAGTTACACAGGTGATGCAAAGGAGAGGGGAAAAAGAGGAAATGAGGGCTTAAACAGTGAAAGCCTCTCAGCTGTTATTTTTGGAGGGTTTTGGAGGTGGGGGTTGTGGTGGACTGTCAGATGTGAAGTTGGGAGGGAATTCCAGGCCCGAGGGAGGACATGGGCAAGAAGTTGGCATCGAGATGGACAAAATCTAGGTACAGCGAGTAGGTTGGCATTAGAGGATTGGAGTTTGTGGTTTGGGTCATAGTAAGGAGATAAGCAAGATAAGGTAGTGGGGAGCAAGGTGATTGAGTGCCTTAACACCAAGGATAAAGAAATGCAGAGGTGGATGGGAATGGGAGGTTATTGAAGAGTGGAGAGATTTAGTAGGAATGGCTTTTCAGAAAGGTGATCCAGCCATCAGAATGAAGTGTGTACTGGAGAGGGAGGAGACCAGTGCTGTAGTCAAGATGAGAAATAAGTGTTTGGATCAGCATGGCAGAAGTTTGAGTGGAGGGGAGAGGAAAAGTTCCAGAGATGGTAGAACAGGGTTTTGTGACAGATTGAGTGTGTGGGTGGAAGGAGAGACATTACTCTCCGTCTGCCATCTCAATTTCCTCTCCTCCGATTCTCTCCTTGACCCCCTCCAATCTGGCGTCTGTCCCCTTCACTTAACAGAAACCACCCTCGCAAAGGTCACCATTGATCTCCTCGCCAAATTCAACAGCCTCTACTCCATCCTAATCCTCCTCGATATCTCAGCTGCCTTAGACAGTGTCGACCACCCCCTTCTCTGGAAACATTATCCAACCTTGGCTGAACTGACACTGCCCTCTCTTGGGTCTCCTCCTATCGCTCTGGTTACTCCTCCTCTGCCTTCCACCCCCTAACTGTGGGGGTCCGTCAAGGTTCAGTTCTGGGCCCCCTTCTATTCTCCACCGACACCCACTCCCTTGGAGAATTCATTCACTCTTAAGGCTTCAACTCCCACCTCTAGGTGGATGATTCCCAAATCTACATCCGCAGCTCTGATCTCTCTCCCTCTCTGCAGTCTCACATTTCCTCCTGCCTCCAGGACGTCTCTATCCTACCATCACCTCAAATTTAACATGTCAGAAACAGAACCCCCTGTTTTCCCACCCAAACCCTGTCCTTCCCCGACTTTCCCTGTAGACAGCACTACTAGTCTTTCTGTCTCACAAGCCCCTAACTGGCATTATCATAGACTTCACTCTTTCACTCAGCCCACGTATTCAGTCTATCACTAAATCGTGTCAGTTCAGCCGCTGGATCACTAAAATCCATCGTTTTCTCTCCTTCCAAATTTTTTCCACGTTCATCCAAGCACTCATCCTATACCACCTTGATTACTTTATCAGTCTCCTTGCTGCCCTCCCCACCTCCTGTCTCTCCCCGCTCCAGTCCATACTTCACTCTGCTGCCTGGATCATTTTTCTATAAAAACGTTCAGGTCATGTTACCCGACTCCTCAAGAACCTCCAGTTGTTGCCCAACCATTTCCACATCAAACAGAAATTCCTTACCTTCAGCTTTAAAGCACTCAATCACCTTCCCCCCCTCCTACCTCACCTCGCTACTCTCCCACTACAACCCAGCCTGCACACTTCACTCTTCTAATGCCAACCTACTCACTCTATTTCAAACTCATCTATCTCACCGCCGACCTTTTGCCCGTGTCCTGCCTTGGGTCTGGAATGCCCTCCCTCCTCATATCTGACAGACAATGACTCTACCCCACCTTCAAAGACTTATTGAAGGCACATCTCCAATAGGCCTTCCCCGATTAAGCCTTCCTTTCCTCTTCTCCCACTCTCTTCTGCATCATCCTGACTTGCTCCTTTATTCATTCCAGCCCCCCAGCACTTAAGTACATATGTTATTCATTTATTTATATTAATGTTTGCCTCCCCCTCTAGACTGTAAGTTCATTGTGGGGAGGGAGTCTGTTCATTGTTATAGTGTACTCTCTCAAGCACTTAGTACAGTGCTTTGCACACAGTAAGCGCTCAGTACAATTGAATGAATGAATATAAATGTATTCCCCTAAGAATGGGTGGGGTGTGTGTATGTATTCCCCTAAAAACTTCTTGAAGGGAACTGATCTGTTTCGGAATGCCCCAATGTGTTATTCTCAGAATCATGATTGAAAGTGCCTGGGGTGGAATTGTGCTTTTGAAAGCCATTTGGGAATTTTCTCTTCCTTGACTTATGCTGATCAGTCAGAAAATGTGAGAGCCCTGTACAGGATAAGCCATATGCAGCTCTGGTTGTCAGACAGAGAAAGGCCTTTGTTTTGAATAAGGTGCTGTCACCTGATGTGTGAAGGCTGTCATTATAGTTTGTGACTCCAAGTAAGATTGGGTGCCTGTGGGGATAAGTGCAGTTCCAGTATGAAGAAACCTGTAGGAAGATGAAATGAAGTTTAAAATTGTCTTTCTTTATGGAGGTTTGCTTCACCAGGTTTGGAATGGCATAGCTGGTGAGTGAAGCTGTGAAAAATGGAGTAAAAGCGATATCCCTTTCTTACCTGTATTTATAAACCCTTACTATCGGGTTTCTGTGGAGAAATGTGAATTGCTTGAGGTGTTTTTTTGGAGACTTTAGCTGAGTAATGCTGGCTGGGGAGCTTTGTCATTTGCTGCTGCTAGCCCCCTCCCCCGCAGGTGACTCACATTCCCCCCAGGGTCAGACCAAGGCAGGAAGGAGAGGCTGCATGATGATCATTCAGTCCATGGCATTTATTGAGTGTTTACTATGAGCAGAGCACGGTACTCAGCCCTTGGAGAGTAAAGTGTAATAGACTTGGTAGGTGTGATCCCTGCCCACAAGGAGCTTATAGTCTAGAGGAACAGTTTTCAGTGGTGGGTGGCTAACAGCAAGGGAGAATGGGAGGAAAAGAGGCAATCAAGAAATACAAACCAGGTAACACTTGATTATAAGCACCTTCCACTAGATCGTAAACTGTATTGTACTTTCCCAAGCACTTCTTACAGTGACCTGCACACAGGAAGTGCTCATTGAATACCACTGATCGATTGATTCCCTAGACCATTTATGTCATCAGTAGTCATTACAACCTCAGTATAACAATTATTAACGGTGATGATGTTCGTTAAGTGTTCATTAAGTGTTTATCTGGTGCCAAGCAGAGCATTAAGGACTGGAGTCTGTCTTGTCTTATGCTCTGTCTTGAGTGGTCATCTCCGACATAGCGATGCCATGGACACATCTGTCCCAGAACCCCCCACTTCCACTTGCAATCGTTCTGATAATGTATCCATAGAGTTTTCTGAGTAAAAATACTGAAGTGGTTTGCCATTGCCTCCTTCTACGCAGTAAACTTAAGTCTCCACCCTCAACTCTCTCCCATACTGCTGTTGCCCAGCACAGGTGAGTTTTGACTTGTAGCAGATTGCCTTCCACTCACTAGTCACTGGCCAAACAAGGAATGGAATGGGTATGCCCCTGCTTGACTCTTCCTACCCTAGTCGAGACTGGTAGAGCACTGAAAACTCTGCAGGTGTGACCCTGAGAGGGGCAAGCACTGGAGTAGATTCAAGATAATAGGATTGGACAGAGTCCCTACCCCACCCAGGGCTCACAATACCAGTGGTAGGGAGAAGAGATTAAAAGCACATGTGTAACAGGGGAGACTTGAGAACGGAACGTGTTATCGCTTCCAAGGCGCTGAGTGCGTCTCTGTTTCCCTTAGCTGTAGGGTAAGGACTTGGGTGGTCTCCAAACTTTGTATCTCAGGTCCCAGTCAGGTGGTGAGACCAGGAGGAATCCACTGGGGAAGGAAACTTCTGGAAGTGTTATCGACAGTGACGGGCAGCTGTTCTTGGCAGCCGAGGCCAAGGGTTTCAGATAATGTCTGGGCAGCCATCACGAAGGGAAGCAGTTTGGAAGGAACGCCCTCGGTCTCTCAGGCTCCAGCAGCCAAGGAGAGCGAGGAAGAGGAGCCAGACCCCAAGAGCTTCCTCCATCTCTTCACTGGCAGGGTTGAAGTGACATGGCCAACTGGATAGAGCGTGGGCCTAGCAGTCAGAAGGATCTGGGTTCTAATACCAGCTCTACCACTTGTCTGCTGTTAGACTTTAGGCAACTCCCTTCACTTCTCTGGGCCTCAGTTACCTCAGCTGCCCCATGAGAGTACAGGGACTTTGTCCACCATGATCTGCTTGTATCCACCCCAGTGCTTAATAGAGTGTCAGGCACGTGGTAAGAGCTTAACAAATGCTACAGTTATTATTAATTATTATTATTACCTTGGTTAGAGCCTCTGACAGAACCAAGTTGGGTTGTGTTCCACCTATCTGGGGGGATTTGGGCAGCAGTATTCCCGGTAACTCCCTTGGATCCCAGGATTCCAAGCCTCAATATGGGCCCTAGTAGAACCAGCATGGAATTGGGCCAGGAAGATTCAGCTTACACAAGGCTTGCCTTTTGTCATGGGGACTGAAACCATTTGACCCGATTTGGGGATTCACATTTGGAGACTTTCAGTCTTACTTCTCCTAGGGAGCCCCCGGGGAGTAGCTTTTTCATAGAGGAATGATAAAATGTCACAACTTGGTGTGACGAGACGATAGCCACTATTAGTAGAAGGGAAACGGGTCCCTTCTCCTCATTTCCTTACTGTCATCAGCCGAGGGCAGTGTGTTTGAATTGTTGTTCATCTCCTTGACAGACTTCAGTCGTACCACAAAGTTGCTGGCTTGAGAGAGTGAACATGTGGCCGTTGGAAAAGTGTAGTTATCACTTTGAATTTGCACTTTCAGAATGATTTAGCCCATGCAATTGACTAGATATGAGTTTGAGTTGAAGTGAGTGGAAAATTTAAAAGTCTGGCAGGTTGGGGTTTCTTTGACTGGCAGAAACCTATTTTCGCATGCTTGTGTTCAAGGGGAAAACCAGGATCCTTACTTGTACAAACAAGTTTTTTGTGTGGTTTTTTGTGTTTTGTTTTTTTTTTTTACTTTCTCTTTCGGGGTTTTTGTTTTCTGCTCTGGTCTGTGGGCCTATTCTTACTTCGGGGGTCACTTTCTCTAGATGATTCACATTCCTTGGCTAAAGGGTTTGACTTGAAATTTGGTAGTTCACTGGCAAGTCCTTGTGAATAGTGTTTGTTTAATGTGTGTCTATGCCCTGAGCAATCCTGAGAACCGTTGCCAACAACCTGGCTGTATTGTTCCAGAGGAGTTACAGAGTTACCCTAACACCAACCTTACGGAATATTTTCAAAAACCCTTAGGCCTTTCAAATTGTACTTGCATTTCTACCATGATCACAGCTCACAACACCGTATGCCCTTCTCCCACTCCACGTACAATTAGGCTAAGAGAACATCCAAGCCTACAATTTAGTTTCCCCCCCAGACACAAACAGCTCTGAAAACCAAGCAGAAGAAATAAAATGGAGGGGCAGACTCCCTAGAATTTCCCATTCAATTCCCTGCTTGATTCCTATTTGGGCCCATCTCCGAATCAATCAACGATATTTAATGAGCACTTACTGAGCACGCTACTAAGTGCAAAAGTACAATTCTGTTGAGTTGGTAGATGAAATTTTTTTTTTTGCCTTTTTCTTATGGTGTATGGATCTGTGCTCAGTTTCATTACAGAATTCATGACTTTATCAATCTCCTCCATCTCATGACTTGACCTGTCTCATTATCGTCTCCCAACAATCTCTTTCCGCTTAGGAAAACATATATGTGGAACGAACCAGAACAGTTCCGAAGACCCCAATGAAAAGCGAGCCGATCGATCTGTCAAAGCAGAGGAACTGCACCCCAGAAAGAAATCCAATTACGCCGGTGAAACTTGTGGACCGATCCCAGGCTGAGCCATGGACCCCAACGGCTAACTTGAAAATGCTCATTAGTGCTGCTAGCCCAGACATGAGAGACCGCGAAAAGAAGAAAGAGCTGTTCAGGCCAATTGAAAACAAGAATGCGGCCTTCTCTGAGTCTCAGCAGGTAAATGGTTTGAGAGTGTTAAGAAGCTTAAGGTTTTTCATTAACTTGTCCCTTAGACTAGGTCACAGCAGGTAGAGTTTTTAAGTTACCTATCTGTAGTCAGCTTGTCTGTAATATTAAACAGTGGAACCTCAAATCCAGCACCCTTGAGACCCGACAAGACTTGAAAAATCTGGATTTTTGAAGCAAGGAAACCGTGTAGCCTATTATTCAGCTAATTACAGGACAGTTTTCTGTAGGTCACAAGTTATGCCAAGTATTTTTCAATACTGAAGCTGTCCTTTTGGTACTTACATGCCCCGGAAACCCAAATGGAATCTTTAATGTTGAATTTTTTTTTATGCATTCATTACCCTCACGCCTATTCTTGGCAGTTAGCAATTTCTGAAAAAATATTTGCATCTTATAATTACATTTTAGTGATTGTAAAAATTCTCTAGTCCATCAGTTGCACTGTTGAGGATAAAGTGAGATCATTGATATGAAAGTTATTATTTTTTTTTGGTTAAAGACTTAGTATGTGGTAGTCACTGTACTAAGCGCTGGGGTAGATACTACATAATCAGGTTGTCGTTCCCACCTTCACAACATAGCTAAAATCCACCCTTTCCTCTCCATCCAAACTGCCTCCACATTAATACAATCACTTATCCTATTCCACCTGGATTACTGCATCAGCCTCCTTGCTGACCTCCCAGCCACCTGTCTCTCCCCGCTCCATTTCGTACTTCACTCTGCTACCCAACTTGTTCTTCTACAGAAACATTCAGGACATGTCACCCCACTCTTCAGAAAACTCCAGTGGTTGCCCATCCATCTCTGTATCAAACAAAAACTCCTCACCATTGGCCTTAAAACATTCCACCACCTTGCCCTCCCTTACCTCACGTCATTATTCTCCTTCTACAATACAGCCCACACACTTCACTCCTCTAATGTTAACCTTCTCATTGTGCCTCCATTTCTCCGCCGACCCCTAGCCCCACAGCCTGCCTGTAACGCCAGATCCGACCAGCAGTTACTCTCCCCTGCTTTAAAGCTTTATTGAAGGCACATCTCCTCCAAGAGGTCTTCCCAGACTAAGCCCCCCTTTCCTCTTCTCCCACTCCCTTCTAAGTTGCCCTGACTTGCTCCCTTTGTTCTTCCCCCCTCCCAACCCCACAGCACTTACGTACATATCTGTGATTTATTTATTTGCATTGATGTCTGCCTCCCCCCATCTAGACTAAGCTCACTATGGACAGGAATGTGTCTGTTTATTGTTGTACTGTCCCAAGCGCTTAGTACAGTGCTCTGCACACAATAAATATGCAATAAATATGATTAAATGAATGAATGGGGCCCACTGGAGGAATAAGTGATATACAAGTTGAAGCTATAACTATTATTAATAATAATAATAATAATAATAACACATTGCTACAAACTAGAGTGAAGCATCAAGAGCAGCATTGCAGCCATTGAACAATATCTTTGCCATTTTCATCTAGCCCCTTGGGCTCACAGGGCCTCCATACCTCTGGCAAGGAGTGAATCACAAAACATAGTAGTAATAATCTTAGTATTTCAAAAAGCCCTAGCTATACACAGAGCACTGTATTACATGCTGGAAAACAATAGCCAGGTGGGAATTAGACACAGTCCCTGTCCTTCTTGGGAATCTCTTAAGCACAGTAGAGATCAAAGACATGAGTCCTGCCGTCTAGGAGCTTACAGTCTACCAGGTGTTTCATTCACAGTTATTTGCATAGTACTGGACAGGATGTGGTTTTTCTGCTTTAAGGCTGCGGAAGTGTGTATATTTGCCGTGTACTGTTAAGTTTAAGTCCGTACCTACTGCATGTGTCCGGCCTCCAGTTTGACTCCTTCCCCCAACTTTCTGTCGTCTCATCTTCAGATGAGTGCACTGTGAGGAAGATAATGTGAAAATAGCCCGTTGCCTTGGCTTTGTACATTTGCTCAGCAGTGAAGTGGGCAGATTTGTAGACAGAAACTTCCCCATTATCTGAATTGCCAGAAAGTGTTTTGCCCACTACTGCGTTGAAGCTTGAATTCATGGAGCCAGCCTTGAGAATTATCACTGAAATGGGCAGGCAGTGTGAAATGTTTTTGTTGTACAGATCAGCCTTGGGCCTGAAAATAGATTCCCCATCACTTATTGTTTGCCAGCAATTGATTGCATTTTTCCATCAATTTGTAATAATAATTTTAGTGCCTGTTAAGCACTTACTAAGGGCCAAGCATTGTATTAAGCACTGGGTAAACAAGATAATCCAGTAGGACCCATCCCTATCTCACACAAGACTCACAGTCTAAATAGGAGGGAGAACAGGTATTAATACACACTTTACAGATGAGGAAGTTGAGGCACAGAGAAGTTGAGAAGCTTGCCCAGAGTTACACAGCATGCAAGTGGCAGAGCCAAGATTAGAACCCAGGTCCTCTGATTCCCAGATCCATGTTCTTTCTACTAGACCACGCTGCTTCTGTTTTGTGGTTCTTTGTAGCTATAAATTGCTCTGTTTCACTTTGAATCATTCATCTCTGCCACAATGTGCACATCTCCATTTTGAGCTTTCTTTGTAATTCAACTTTTTTTCCAGTCTGGAAACGTACTTATATTGCTAATTCACAAAGTGGACTGTGTTGGTTTCTTCGAACTCATTTCAGAGTAGAATTTTAGTAAAGAGAAGCAGTGTCACCTAGTGGATAGAGCATGGGGCTGGGAGTCAGCAGAACCTGGGTTCTATTCCCAGTTCTGCCACTTGTCTGCTGTGTGACCTGGGCAGGTCACTTCAGTTCTCTGGGCCTCAGTTTCCTCATCTGTAAAATGGGGATTAAGACTGTGAGCCCCCTGTGGGACTGGGACTGTGTCCAACCTGGCAAACTTGTATCTGTCCCAGCGCTTAGTAGTCTATATATAGTTGTAGCAGTACCACCTTCATTTAAATTTAAAATATTTAATTTCAATTTAGATGAACCATTTCCTTACCCCAGCAATTCATAAAATAAAACGTGTGATACGTTTTTGAGAATTCTGTATCTTTGCAAGCTGTATTACATGGATAATTAAAGTAGCACCTTTCACGGTGAGTACATCTTTCTTCACACTAGAATGGTGTGGTTATTCATCCCAGTCCTATTTCTCCAATAGAAACAGAAAGGATTTTTTAAGAAAGAATGTGATGGTTGTCCCCATTTTCTGTTTATTTCTATATGGTATTTGCTATACACTTACTATGTGCCAGGCACTGTACTAAGTGCTGCGGTAGATACAAGCTAATCAGATTGGACACATTTTACAAATCAGGTAATTGAGGCACAGAGAAATTAAGTGACTTGCCCAAGGTCACACAGCAGGCGAGTGGCAGAGCCGGCATTAAAGCCCAGGTCCTCTGACTCCCAAGTCTGTGCTCTTTCCACTTGGCCTAAACTGCTTCTCAAATATCTAGCATCATGGTCATGACCACGAAAGATCACTTAATGCCCCCAAAATGTAGCCAGCTGCATGTGAGTCTGTCTTAAATAACTAAATATGAAATCAGTGGCATTTGCTGAAAGTTTGCTGTGTGCAGAGCATTAAACTATGCACTTAGGGGAGTTTAATACAATAGCTTGTAGTAGACTCTATCCCTTCCTTAAGGAGTTTACAGGCTAGTGTGTAGATTCAAGAATAACAGCTTTCCTGAATTGAGTTTGGGTTTTTTTGCAATTGATGAGAAACCATTTTCTGATTCATTAGTCGTCAACATGTCCAAGACTGAACTCCTTATCTTCCCTCCCAAACCCTGCCCTCTCCCTGACTTTACCATCACTGTTGATGGCACTACCATCCTTCCTGTCTCACAAGCCCACAACCTTGGTGTCATCCTCAACTCTGCTCTCTTGTTCACCCCTCTCATCAGATTCGTCACCAAAACCTGCCGGTCTCACCTCCGCAACATCGCCAAGATCCGCCCTTTCCTCTCCATCCAAACTGCTACCCTGCTCGTTCAATCTCTCATCCTGTCCCGACTGGATTGCTGCATCAGCCTCCTCTCTGATCTCCCATCCTCCTGTCTCTCCCCACTTCAATCTATTCTTCATGCTGCTGCCCAGATCGTCTTTGTGCAGCAACGCTCTGGGCATGTTACTCCCCTCCTCAGAAATCTCCAGTGGCTACCGATCAACCTATGCATCAGGCAAAAACTCCTCACTCTCGACTTCAAGGCTCTCCATCACCTCGCCCCCGCCTACCTCACCTCCCTTCTTTCCTTCTTACAGCCCAGCCCGCACCCTCCGCTCCTCTGCCACTAACCTCCTCACTGTGCCTCGTTCTCACCTGTCCCGCCGTCAACCCCCAGGCCACGTCCTCCCCCTGGCCTGGAATGCCCTCCCTCCGCACATCCACCAAGCTAGCTCTCTTCCTCCCTTCAAAGCCCTACTCAGAGCTCACCTCCTCCAGGAGGCCTTCCCAGACTGAGCCCCCTCCTTCTTTTCCCCCTCCTCCCCCTCCCCATCCCCCGCTGTACCTCCTTCCCCTCCCCACAGCACCTGTATATATGTACATATGTTTGTACATATTTACATATTACATATTTACATATTACTCCCCTCCTCGAAAATCTCCAGTGGCTACCAATCAATCTGCGCATCAGGCAGAAACTCCTCACCCTCGGCTTCAAGGCTGTCCATCACCTCGCCCCCTCCTACCTCACCTCCCTTCTCTCCTTCTCCAGCCCAGCCTGCACCCTCCGCTCATCTGCCGCTAATCTCCTCACTGCCTCGTTCTCGCCTGTCCCGCCATCGGCCCCTGGCCCATGTCATCCCCCGGGCCTGGAATGCCCTCCCTCTGCCCATCCGCCAAGCTATCTCTCTTCCTCCCTTCAAGGCCCTACTGAGAGCTCACCTCCTCCAGGAGGCCTTCCCAGACTGAGCCCCTTCCTTCCTCTCCCCCTCGTCCCCCTCTCCATCCCTCCCATCTTACCTCCTTCCCTTCCCCACAGCACCTGTATATATGTATATATGTTTGTACATATTTATTACTCTATTTATTTATTTATTTTACGTGTACATATCCTATTTATTTTATTTTGTTAGTATGTTTGGTTTTGTTCTCTGTCTCCCCCTTCTAAACTGTGAGCCCACTGTTGGGTAGGGACTGTCTCTATATGTTGCCAACTTGTACTTCCCAAGCGCTTAGTACAGTGCTTTGCACACAGTAAGTGCTCAATAAATACGATTGATTGATTGATTGATTATTACTCTATTTATTTTACTTGTGCATATTTATTCTATTTATTTTATTTTGTTAATATGTTTTGTTTTGTTGTCTGTCTCCCCCTTCTAGACTGTGAGCCCGCTGTTGGGTAGGGACCGTCTCTATATATTGCCAACTTGTACTTCCCAAGCACTTAGTACAGTGCTCTGCACACAGTCAGCACTCAATAAATATGATTGAATGAATGAATGAATATTTATAGTCTGAAGGATTTTTAAATCCTGTAGTTCTAGCCATTGGAAAGCCAAGTGCCTCTAAAAAATGTTATCTCAGTAATACTGTTTTGTTTCCACTTCCCTGTTGTACGCCAGCTGTACATTATTTGAGGTCCGAGGGGCTAGAATAGCGGATGGATTAAATCTCCAGGTAATCTGAAAACTACAACTGTGTCACCCTCAACTACCAAACCTTTAACCTCAGCTACTAGCAAGTAATAAAAGCATAGTTGCATTTCCTTTCCTTCCCCTGCTTGCTGAAGACGGTGTTAATTATCAGTGAAATGAGAAGCAGCATGGCTCAGTGGAAAGAGCCCGGGCTTTGGAGTCAGAGGTCATGGGTTCAAATCCCGGCTCCGCCAATTGTCAGCTGTGTGACTTTGGGCAAAGTCACTTCACTTCTCTGTGCCTCAGTTCCCTCAACTGTAAAATGGGGATTAAGACTGAGCCCCACGTGGGACAACCTGATCACCTTGTATCCCCCCAGCGCTTAGAACAGTGCTTTGCACATAGTAAGTGCTTAACAAATACCATCATCATCATTATTATTATTATTATATAACTCAAAGACCTGGCACAGAAAGAAGAGGGGGTTTGGTTAATCCACCTAGGACCACAGGTTCTAAGCCAGGGATACATATAGCCCTGGGCACGGCAGAGGATCAGTAAAAGGATAGAGCAATTAAGGCAACAGTTCAGGAGCTTTTGAGGGTGTTGACCTTACTTAACTCTCAAGAGGCAAGAAGAAGAAGGAGGAGGAGGAGGAAGAGGCCAGCAAAAGATGGAGTAGCAGCAGCTGGAGTGAAGGAGAAGAAAAACTTGTGTGGCTACCGCTGGGGCTAAACAGGGTTTGTACCTCTGCTGGGAACATAAAAAGAAGCAACCGCAGAGGCTGAAACTCCAGGAGAGTAGGAAATTGTGGCAGCTGCGGACTTTTTTTTTTTTTTAACCTAGTCAGCTGCTGCTGCTCTGATTTGGCTCCTTTGATGATTCCTTTCTGAGAGGGTGATGGTGGGGGCTTCCCCAGCGTCACCACAGAGACATCATTTCTAAACAGGCCTGAAAATCTCTCGTCTGGATGATCAAACACACAGTTGATAATAAAAGCACAGTGAAATACTTTGCTAATGTTTCTATTTCAATGGGATATTATTAGCTATTATATTCCCAGAGTTAACTTCCTTCCTGGGTTTAGGCATATTTAAAAATCTCTTTTAAAAATAACTCCTTTTTTTTCCCCTCTTTGTGTCTCCAATACAGCTTGACATTGAAGGGGATGGAACTGCAGATGAATTTGAAAAGCAGAGGCCAAGCCGGAAGCAAAAGAGTTTAGGACTTCTATGTCAAAAGTTCCTAGCTCGCTACCCAAGTTACCCCTTGTCAACCGAAAAGACTACTATTTCCCTGGATGAAGTTGCTACTAGTCTTGGTATGTATGCTGTTAATGCACAATACAGAACCAGGCTCCCTAGAGAAAATAAAGGCAGGCTATTCATTCATTCACTCATTCATTCATATTTATTGAGCGCTTACTGTGTGCTGAGCACTGTACTAAGTGCTTATTCAAATTGAAGCCTAGCCAAAGATTACAAACACTGCACAGATTACAAGGGGAAATTTGTTTCGGAATACAAAAAGCCCTGTGTAAATATTTTAGCCTTTTTGATTGAAGAGAAAACTAACAGGAATGAAGAAATTGGTGTGGTCAGGGACAGACCAGGGGAAGCCTGAAAGTTTGTTTTACACTGCTTTGTTAACAATTTACTTCCTATAGTTAATGCAGCTTCTAACATCTAGGAAAGTTATCAAGCATAATTACGTTGTCTAGAAAAAAGATCAGAAGTGTTTTCACCGCAAGTGTAACAACTGATTTACAATATCCACAGTAAAACATCTATTATTTCAAACGAGAAGAATGATTGCTTCCAAGTGAATCCTGTTTTTTTTTTCCCTTGGCTTTTTACGAACCCACAACTGTATTTTTGTTATTTTATAAGCAGAAGTTTGAATTCAGATAGTGTCTGTTTGAACACCTTGGTGTCTGTATTAAGTATACAAACTGAGGAGAGAAGGGAAAATCCTGAAAAAACAGAACTAAAGTAAATTATATGTAGGGGTCAATTTGCTAATGTGTATTTATAACCCTCTGTCTGGAAATTTGTGAGACGTATCAGGGCAGGTTCTGACAAGGTTCTGCACATTGAGAGGGTTTAATCAAATCTCTGAGGGTGGGGATGAGAGAAACAGTGGTTATGCTGAAGAAATAGGGTTAGGAAACAACTAATTTTAGGATTATAGGAAAATTAAATGTACTTGAAAAATAGGCTGCAGAAGCCTTGCAGATAAATTCAGATTGCCAAAAATGTTTGAGCAGTAATGGCAATAGGCAGTATTAGATTGAAGAAGTACCCCACCAGTGCTTTGGGCTGATCTTTAATTTTCCATTAAATTTTGGCAATGAATAACTGGATTTCTTTTAGGCCATTGCTTATTTTAACAGCCTGTGTATTGTAAATGAGTGGCTTGTTTGTAGACTCTAATTGCAGACAGGAAGGTGTGTGACAACTGGGCATTAAGATGGTTGCCATTACTGGATCAAGCCAGCGGTCCATTTCTCTCAGTATTTGGTCTCTGACAGTTGCACGAAGATACTTGGTGGACACAGATTGCCATCCTCAACTTTTTCCTTCTGGATTCCTAGCTTTCCCTCTGGTACCCTCCCCTAGGAATTGTCCAAACCCTCTTCCATCTTCTGATATTTTCTCCTCACGCAGTCCTGTGCTCACCACCTGCTGGGCTTTGAAGCTGCCATTTTTTAATCTCAGTGGGTCCCCTCTTGTTCTGGTGTTTTGGAATTTGGCATACACTTCTGTGTTCACATCTGTCCACACTCTTCATGATTTTGTATTCTTTAGTCACATCTCCTCTCAGCCCGTGATGTTCCAGAGAAGAGTGGGGATAAGCCTTTTTAATTAATCCTCATAAGAACGTTTTCCTTTCCCCTGATCGTCTTGATTGCCCTTCTCCGAACTGGCTCCAGCTCTAGAATGTCCCCGTTAAAGTAACACAACCAGAACTTCATCCATTATTCCATATGGGAGATTATTATAATAATAATTGTGGTATTTTAGCATTTTCTATGTGGCAGGCACTCTACTAAGCGCTGGGATGGCTACAGACAAGTCAGCATGGGGCTCACAGTCTTAATCCCAATTTTACAGATGAGGTAAATGAGGCCCAGAGAAGTGAAGTGACTTGCCCAGGGTTACATAGCCAACAAGTGGTGCAGCTGGGACTAGAACCCAGGTCCTTCTGACTCCCAGGCCTGTGCTGTACCCATTAGACTACACTGCTTTGCTATAGCTTTATTCATTCAATCGTATTTATTGAGCGCTTACTGTGTGCAGAGCACTGTACTAAGCACTTGGGAAGTACAAGTTGGCAACATGCAGAGATGGTCCCTACCCAACAGCGGGCTCACAGGCTAGAAGGGGGGAGACAGACAACAAAACAAAACATATTAACAAAATAAAATAAATAGAATAGTTAAATATGTACAAGTAAAATAAATAGATTAATAAATATGTACGAACATATATACAGGTGCTGTGGGGAGGGGAAGGAGGTAGGGCGGGGAGGAGGGGGAGAGGAAGAAGGGGGGCTCAGTTTGGGAAGGCCTCCTAGGTATCAGTCTCATTTTTGTTGACCAAAAACTTATGGCTTTGTAATGTTAAATGCACAAGTTTTATTTTTTTTAAAGCATATGATGACGATGATGGCATTTGTTAAGCACTATGTACAAATCACTGTTCTAAGTGTTGGGGGAGATACAAGGTCATCAGGTTATCCCACAGGGGGCTCAGTCTTCATCCCCATTTTACAGATGAGGTAACTGAGGGCCAGAGAAGTTAAGTGACTTGCCCAGTAACACAGCTGACAGTTGGAGGAGCCGGGATTTGAACCCATGCCCTCTGACTCCAAAGCTCGTGCTCTTTCCGCTGAGCCATACTAACCAAAGGTGTAAAAAGGCCATTTTATACAGCCGAGTGTTTCCATTTGACTGCAGGAAGAGCTATGCATACAGGGCCCAACTGTCCATGTGGTATAGTGGATACAGCATGGGCTTAGGAGCCAGGAGGACCTGAGTTCTAATCCCGACTCTGCCACCTGCCTGCTCTGTGACCCTGAGCAAGTCAACTTCTCTGTGCTTCAGTTACCTCACGCGCCTCACCTGTAAAATGGGATCAAGACTCGGAGCCCCATGTGGGACAGGGACTGTGTCCAACCTGATTAGCTTGTATCTATCCCGGCACTTACTACAGCTTTAGCTATATAGTTATAGTTTTATGTAGTGGCAAAACTATTTATTGAGTACTTGCTGCGTGCAGACCATGGTACTAAACACTTGGGGGAATACAGGAGGGTAAGTAGACCTGGTCCCTGCCTAGAAGGAACTTACAATCTAGTGGGGGAAATAGACATTAAAATAAATTACTGGTAAGAGAGAAAACTAACAACAAGGATATGTGCATAAGTTTCATTCTGTATCATTTTCCTAATGATGCCTAGATTTTTGTTTGTTTAGGAAGCAGCTTAGTGAAGGGGAAAGAGCATGGGCCTGGGAATCAGATGCCCTGGATTTTAACTCTGGCTCTGCCACTGACCTGCTCTGTGTCCTTGAGTAAGTCACTTAACTTGTCTATGCCTCAGTTCCCTCATCTGTAAAATGGGTATTAAGTACCTAGTCTCTCCTCTACTCGGACTGTGAGCCCTATGTGAAACCTAATTTATCTTGTATCTACCCCAGTGCTTGACATATAAGTTTTTAATTGTTATTTTCCTTGGCCTTCTTGTTTGCTGCTGCACTCAGATCGAGGGACCCACTGTTGGGTAGGGACTGTCTCTATATGTTGCCAATTTGTACTTCCCAAGCGCTTAGTACAGTGCTCTGCACACAGTAAGCGCTCAATAAATACGATTGATGATGAGGGACGTTAAACAAAAGTAACCAATGACTCCAATGTTTTGATCAATCCAGACATATTTATCGAGTGCTTACTCGTGTGAGAAGCACTAGAAGAATACACTATCAGAGTTGGTAGACGTGTCTCCTGCTCACAAGGAGCCGAATTTGTGACCAAGATATCATGAACTTCCTATTCGCTTGTAAGCTCATTTTTTTTTTTACATCTATTGTTTGTACCCAAGCCGCTACCACGGGGTTGACACACTTACGGGGCTGAAGAAATGCTATTCATGATAATAGTTCATTGTGCAGCTGTAATTTGGATTATTTCTCTGTAGTTTCATGCAATACCTTGTACAGGAATACCCCACAATACAGTATGGTTGTGTTCTTTGATAACAGTAAAAATAATAGTAATAATAATAATGCTATTTGTTAAGTGCTTACAATGTGCCAGACATTGTATTAAGTTCTGGGGTGGATACAAGCAAAGTGTCCTACCAAGAACAGCTGTATCAGGGTTACTTTTTCCTGTAGATTTACCTGTTGTAAATTAAGATCTGTTATAATAATAATAATGTTGGCATTTATTAAGCGCTTACTATGTGCAAAGCACTGTTCTAAGCACTGGGGGGATACAAGGTGATGAGGTTGTCCCACGTGGGGCTCACAGTCTTCATCCCCATTTGACAGATGAGGGAACTGAGGCCCAGAGAAGTGAAGTGACTTTCCCAAAGTCACACAGCTGACAAGTGGCAGAGCCGGGATTTGAACCCATGCCCTCTGACTCCAAAGCCCGGGCTCTTTTCCACTGAGCCACGCTGTTCCAGAACCTCTGGAAAATATGCAATTCCTTTATGAACTCTGTACTGTAAAAACCACTAAAATCTTCATATGGCTTAGAAAGAAATCCAAAGCATAATGCTGCAACACTGATATTAAATTTTCTATTACAAAGTCTAAAAAGAAGTCCCCTCAAAAAGATTAAAGGGGTAAAAAAAGTGCCCAGCCCTAAGATGAGCCGGCTACCCAATAGCTCCCTGACCCTCCCTGTGCTTCCTGGCAAAGAACACCCTTGGCAAGCTTCAAAACCAGATGAGTGGGACTGCCATCCTCCTCCTCTGCACCTCAGCCTCCCCAATTCCCCAGCATTTTTCAGTCCGTCAGCGCCCCTTCGCTGAGCAACCTGTTTTTTGATTGAACTGAGGTGTGTGGTACAGTTGCATCTGTTTGTTTGTTCTTCCTCTCACCTATAATTCCAACCAGAGCGGTGGCTGTACCCACTTCGCAGCTTGCCATTCTCTGATTTCAGCCCGGCCACTGCCAGGGCTAGGGGGACTGTGACAAGTGGGCACAGGAAGTGACCGAGACAGCGGCCCCCTCCCAAGAGGTTTGCCGGTCTCCTAGCCCACCCCAATCTGGGGTGGAGTGATGGATCTGCCAGTCAGCCAACGGGACGCAGCGGGGTGGAGCGCAAGGGTTGGTGATAGCAGCTGCCAATAGAGTTAGAATTAAAGAAGGAAGCACTACTCAACTCTACTACACCACATAGACTAACACCACAGGGCCTTGGGGAGGGAGCAGTAAAGCAGCCTGGAACAGGGAAGGGTGAGGTGGAGTGAGGGAAAGAAGGGCCTGAGTGGGAATTAAATTTGCCGCAATTCGGCATAGAACGTACATATATTGCAGTATGTCAACAAGAAGTATACCAGAGAAGGCATGGTATTCCTCTTGTTGCCATATGTATTGTGGGGTGCTTGGCACATGGGATATACTTACATTTGCTCTCACTGAAACTCTTCTACCGTTTTACAGGCCACTTGAACAGCTTCATAAGCTTGGCCTGCAGTTTGTTCTCATTTTTCTGGCTTAGTGGCCACTGGCCAACTTGAAGGTTTCACTGCCCACTCCCTCTTCTAAATGAGTTATGAAGATACCAAAGAAAACTTTTCCAGAACTAAATAGTGAAGGATCCACTGTTTTCACTATTTTCCATCCTGCAAAGTGGCTGCTATTTGATGTCCTAACCTGTAACCATTTTTAATGTCTTCCAATCCCAGGTTTACATGTTCTTTTAAAGCCTTTGTTATGAAACTTTGTCAAAGCCCCCTAAAGAAATCTAAATATATCATGTACACCCTCTTTAATCAAGTTTGTTGACTCCCTTTAAAGAACTACAGCTGATTAGTGAGGCAAAATTTCCTTTTATAGAAATATTACTAACCCCAACAGATCGAGTTTTTCCAAGTGCTCCTTGATCTTGAACTTAATTCCAGATCCTGCTAATCTGCTAGATATTGGTGAGACTTTGTTTTCTAGTTTCCAGGATGACCCCAGGAACCCTCATGGACAAAAGTTCCATTTACAATCTGTGTCTCAGAACAGTGACCGTTTGTAACAACAGGTCGTTCATTTGCCAGGAGTTCTGCAACTTTCCCTCCAAGTTCTTCAAGTTTGCACTTGGCGATTCTTTTTTACTTGATTCTTCAGTTAGATTTAATTTATGCATTAGGCCCCTTGTGGGGTCATCACAATTTCATCCAGTCCTTTGACTTGTTTTCTACAAAACACCATTTGGACTTGCGACATACTCCCTCATGAAAGTCCAATTAGAACAACATTATTTTTAACGCAACATCTACTCTTGTCAAGCGTTCCTCTGGCCAATTTCCCACTCTGGATATGCACCCCTATGATTTAAGGGCGATATTCTTGCAGAACAGTTGTAATAGTTACCTTTGATATGTGTACACAAGCATTTATTCTGATGCTGTGCTGCCCTGTATCCAAACAGACTTGGGTCATTGGAATAACCTTCCTTGACTCCCCAGTAGCATTCTGGCCCTGCTGTTGGTCTAGGGGAAAGAGCAGACCAGTGCTCAGGAACTCAGGAGACCTGAGTTCCAGTCCTGGTTCTGTCTAGGTGGGTTAGGCCATCAGCGGTAAAGATATCTGACTGAAGAATCACCTTTGGCAACCTCTAGGTTGATAGGCACTGCCAGAATCCCTACATCATCATCATCATCATCATTCGTATTTATTGAGCGCTTACTGTGTGCAGAGCACTGTACTAAGCGCTTGGGAAGTACAAGTTGGCAACATATAGAGACAGTCCCTACCCAACAGTGGGCTACAGAATCGCTGGTCATTGTGAGCAGCCAAGACCTCCAGGGCTACCAATGCAACTACTTTAATAATGATGGCATTTATTAAGTGTTTCTGGGTTGTGGTGCTACGGCCCAGAGTTAATGATAATAATAATAATACCATTTATTAAGCACTGTTCTAAGCGCTGGGAAAGTTACAAGGTGATGAGGTTGTCCCACGAGGGGTTCACAGTCTTAATCCCCATTTTACAGATGAGGGAACTGAGGCCTAGAGAAGTTATGTGACTTGCCCAAAGTCACACAGCTGACAGGTGGCGGAGCTGGGATTTGAACCCATGACCTCTGACTCCAAAGCCCGTGTTCTTTCCACTGAGCTACGCTGGAGTTGACCCTGTGCTGCAGTCACTTGGGCCACGAATGGGTCCTTGTGTGTGAAAACAGCCTGTTTGCACATATTGCACCGCAGATTGCACCTCTGTATGCCTTCGCATTTGTTGCAACCGACAGAGATGATGGACACTCCATAAAGCACTAGAGCTATAATCAATTCCTCTGAGGAATCTCCATCCTGAAACCTCAGGACTGAGGATCCACCGTCATTCTCAACATGCGAATGCATCATTATTAGCACCGTTATCCCATCCAAAATGCCTCGCGAGCACACAAATTTTGGCAGAATTGAGTATATTTGAGATTCTTTTATTAATAGCTTTGGTGCTTTCTAGTTGTTTTTAATTTCCCTTGACTGCCTAATTTGTGCTGGCAGCTGATGTGCCACTTTTTAAAAAGATGACAATGTCCTTCTGGTGACCTGGCAGCTAGCCTTTCAGGGTTTCTGTTTAATTACCTGTTTTTTCCCGTCCCTCTAAAATGATGGTTTTTAACAACTTCTGGCTTCTGAATCATTTTTTTCTTAGCTACCCTTTTCAACGTCTTCCTCACTGAGCTTCTCCTGGTTTTTTTTTTTCAGTTTCCCCTTCAAAAATTAAAAATCCTTAAACTGGGGTTGTTGTTTTCTTGCCTCCTCTTTCTTCCTTGCCCCATCCCCCAACTCCCCATCAAGAACATTAAATTTTATCACGTTTGAAAACTACTGCAGGGTGCCTTCTGCTCTTGCCCAGACCCCTCCTAGATCAAGGCTCATCAGGAGATCCTCACATCATCTTCATTGCTCAGAATTAAATCCAGTATATCATCTTGCCTTGCTGACTTTACAACTAGCTATTTCATAGGTATTTATTTTATTCATAAGCCTTACTTACTGTGCTTCTCTTCCTGATGAGTTTTTTCAGCCTATTTATGTGATAATTGAAGTTTCCCACCTTTACTCCCTGCCCTGGCTTAAGGCTGACCCAAGCCCATCTGATATTTCCTAATCCATTTTCTCATTCTGGCTAACACTCTTACTTTGATGTTTTCTGTTTAAATTTGGGATTTTATGAATCCCTTTTGTCTAGAAATAATTTTGTGTTGTCCCTCACATTTTGAGGACACACCTCCAGCATCATCATCATCATCAGGCATATTTATTGAGCACTCATTGTGTGCCGAACACTGTACTAAGCACTTGCACTGTACTAAGCATCGTGTCCATCCCAGTCTTTCCTAGAGAGAGAAGGCAAGATGTGGACTTTAGCTTTCCTCTTTCTTTTTTTTTTTTTCTTGGCCAGTTTCACAGCTATAGGTCTCAGGCTTACTGCCTTTCCCCACTGTTTCATGTGAAACTGCTCTACCACCTGTGGGATATTTGGTAGCAGCAGCCCACTTCTCTTTTGGTTCTGATAGAGCCCTCCCCTCCTAAACACATTCCACCTGCCCCAGAAGACCTCCACTTCCTAATATAGCCAATAAAACCCTCCTCTCTGCACCATGCACTGATCTCTCCCTGAGTCTGCAGCCCCATGTGTGGCAGTCAATCAATGAATGACATTTATTGAGCGCTTACTGTGTGCAGAGCAGGGTACTAAACTTTTAGTACAGTAGAATTGGTAGGCATGGTTCCTGCTTTTGAACTTGCAATCTGCACGGGAAGATGGACTACAGACAGAAGAAGGAACAGAGAATTAGGATGTAAACCTGTGCTGAAGGTGGGGAAAGTGGTAAAGGACATAGGGGATAAAAACCCGAGTGTGTAGGGGATGCAGAAGGGAGGCAGACTCTGGGGCCGGGGGGATGAGAGATCAGTGAGGGAAGGCCCCATGGAAAAGATATAATTTTAGTAGGGTTTTGAAGATGGGGAGAGTAGTGGTTTTCTGGCACAGACAGCATTCCAGAAGATTCTCCCAAGGAAGTACTGGACTTAACCAAATTTGGCCTCCAGGATTTTCCTGCTGTTATCACCTGTGTCCCAATGGCATCAACATATACATCAAACACTGACTTCTCCCTCCAACAGTCAACCTGGGCAAGATGAGAAGCAGTGTGGCATAATGGATAGAGCGCGGGCCTAGGAGTCAAAAGGTAATGGGTTTTAATCTCAGCTCTGCCACTTGTCTATGTGATCTTGGGCAAGTCACTTAACTTCACTGTGCCACTGTTACTTCATCTGTAAGTTCTGTCAGCATTTCTTCTTCTCCTGCCTTGCAGGCTATACTTGACCTCTCAGGTGGTTCTTTAGCCGGCCTAGAGCTAGCAAGGAGAAGCAGATTTCAGGGCTAACCTGGTGACAGAAGAGCCTGGAGTTAAAGATTAAGTCCAGAGAGAGAATGGGGACTTTGGGCAGAAGAAGAACGTAAAGCCAGTGAAGTGAGCAATGGAGCAAGTGAGAACCTGACAACTAGGAGATCTTTGCGTGGAATCATCCTGAGCCACACTGGTGGGGAACTGGTGGATCCCACAGGTGAAGGAAGGGTAGAACCAGCCAGAAAACAGGCCCAAGATAGGGGAAAATCAGTACGGCCAAAATGTCAACGTGCAGCATTTGGTTTCCGAGTGGGTGAAACAAGAATCAGGAAGCAAAAGTCAGAAATGATTGACAAGCAGAAATTAGTCCAAATGCTGGATTTGGGAGAACTTCAATGGCCCTGACCCTGAAGGCAGGGCCTGGATCCTGGACCTAGTGAGAGTGTAGAGTGAGAGGCAGCATGGCATGATGGATACAGCACAGACCTGAGAGTCAAAAGGTCACAGGTCTAATCCTGGCTCTGCCGCTCCTTTGCTGTGTGACCTTGGGCAAGTCACTTCTCTGTGCCTCAGTTACTTCATCTGTAAAATGGGGATGAGACTGTGAGCCCAACGTGGGACAGGGACGGTGTCCAATCCGATCCGTTACAGTGCCTGGCACAAAGTAAGCGCTTTACAAATACCACAGTTGTTATAATTTCATCAATCTGCAGAATGGAATATTACAACAGCCCAGCAGAAGGGACTGATCAAATGCTGGGGTGACCGCAGCACTGTCAGGACAGGCAAGCAGAGACAAATGGCCCATAGAGGACAGTAATCTTGGGCTCACTCCTGGCTGGCTCCTTCCTGACCCATTTACCAGCTTTCCCCAGTGTTCCCTTGCCTGCCTGAAACCCAGCCCTACTGTCACTGGAGGTGAATGACTAGAAACTCCCTGGGCTCCTGTGGCAGTTTGATAACCAACCAACATCCTGGCTGCATTAATATAGTAGATCCGGGACTGAAAACAGCATGGGCACTGGTGAAGGAGGAAAGGAAGATTTGAAGATAAGGAGATAAACACAGACATTATAAATAAGTCTGACAGTCAGCAAAAGCAACTGTCCAGCCATGGAATATATCAATCAATCAATCAATCGTATTTATTGAGCGCTTACTATGTGCAGAGCACTGTACTAAGCGCTTGGGAAGTACAAATTGGCATCACATAGAGACAGTCCCTACCCAACAGTGGGCTCACAGTCTAAAAGGGGGAGACAGAGAACAGAACCAAACATACCAACAAAATAAAATAAGTAGGATAGAAATGTACAAGTAAAATAAATAAATAAATAAATAAATAAATAGAGTAATAAATATGTACAACCATATATACATATATACAGGTGCTGTGGGGAAGGGAAGGAGGTAAGACGGGGGGATGGAGAGGGGGACGAGGGGGAGAGGAAAGAAGGGGCTCAGTCTGGGAAGGCCTCCTGGAGGAGGTGAGCTCTCAGCAGGGCCTTGAAGGGAGGAAGAGAGCTAGCTTGGCGGATGGGCAGAGGGAGGGCATTCCAGGCCCGGGGGATGACCCCCGTGGGCCGGGGGTCGATGGCGGGACAGGCGAGAGCGAGGTACAGTGAGGAGATTAGTGGTGGAGGAGCGGAGGGTGCGGGCTGGGCAGTAGAAGGAGAGAAGGGAGGTGAGGTAGGAGGGGGCGAGGTGATGGAGAGCCTTGAAGCCCAGGGTGAGGAGTTTCTGCCTGATGCGCAGATTGATCGGTAGCCATTGGAGGTTTTTGAGGAGGGGAGTAATATGTCCAGAGCGTTTCTGGACAAAGATAATCCGGGCAGCAGCATGAAGTATGGATTGAAGTGGAGAGAGACACGAGGATGGGAGATCAGAGAGAAGGCTAGTGCAGTAGTCCAGACGGGATAGGATGAGAGCTTGAATGAGCAGGGTAGCAGTTTGGATGGAGAGGAAAGGGTGGATCTTGGCAATGTTGCGGAGCTGAGACCGGCAGGTTTTGGTGACGGCTTGGATGTGAGGGGTGAATGAGAGAGCAGAGTCGAGGATGACACCAAGGTTGCGGGCTTGTGAGACGGGAAGGATGGTAGTGCCGTCAACAGAGATGGGAAAGTCAGGGAGAGGACAAGGTTTGGGAGGGAAGACAAGGAGCTCAGTCTTCGACATGTTGAGCTTTAGGTGGCGGGCGGACATCCAGATGGAGATGTCCTGAAGGCAGGAGGAGATGCGAGCCTGGAGGGAGGGGGAGAGAGCAGGGGCAGAGATGTAGATCTGGGTGTCATCAGCGTAGAGATGATAGTTGAAGCCGTGGGAGCGAATGAGGTCACCAAGGGAGTGAGTGTAGATTGAGAACAGAAGGGGACCAAGCACTGAACCTTGGGGAACCCCCACAGTAAGAGGATGGGAGGGGGAGGAGGAGCCTGCAAAAGAGACTGAGAAAGAACGACCGGAGAGATAAGAGGAGAACCAGGAGAGGACGGAGTCTGTGAAGCCAAGGTCAGATAACGTGTGGAGGAGAAGGGGGTGGTCCACAGTGTCAGAGTGTTTTGATCAGTGGCTAATAGGACAATAGTATTCTCTATCCCCGTGATGGCAGAACTAATGGTGTAAAAGAGAAGCAGTCTGGCCTGGTAGAAATAGGGTATTGTTGGGTAGGGACCATCTCTGTATGCTGCCGACTTGTACTTCCCTAGCGCTTAGTATAGTGCTCTACACACAGTAAGCGCTTAATAAATACGATTGAATGAATGAATCTCAGCCATTTTATATATAGATGGTATTTGTTAAGTGGTTACTATGTGCTTGGCACTGTACTAAGTGCTGGGGTAGAGAAGCAGCGTGGCTCAGTGGAAAGAGCTTGGGCTTTGGAGTCAGAGGTCATGGGTTCAAATTCCGGCTCCGCCAGTTGTCAGCTGTGTGACTTTGAGCAAGTCACTTCACTTCTCTGTCCCTCAGTTACCTCATCTGTAAAATGGGGATTAAGACTGTGAGCCCCCCGTGGGACAACCTGATCACCTTGTAGCCTCCCCAGCGCTTAGAACAGTGCTTTGCATATAGTAAGTGCTTAATAAATGCCGTTATTATTATTATTATACAAGCTTATCATTTTGGACACAGTCCCTTCCCCCCTGGGACTCACAGTCGTAATCCCTATTTTACAGATGAGGTAACTGAGGCACAGAGAAGTGACTTGCCCAAGGTCACACAGCAGAGGAGTGGCAGAGCCTGGATTAGAGCTCAGGTACTCTGTGCTCTATCCACTAGGTCACTTGTCTGCCATGTGACCTTGGGCAAGTCACTTTGCCTCAGTTACCTCACCTGTAAAATGGGGATTAAGTCTTCCTGTGTCCATTTTATACTGTGAGCCCCATGTGGGACAGGGTCTGTGTCCAACCTGATAAACTTGTATATCTATCCCAGTGCTTAAAACAGTGCTTGACACATAGTAAGGGTTAAATGAATACCATAAAAAACCAAGTACCAAAGTATTTCAATAGCTAAATTCAACAGGATGCAGGGAAGCAACATGGCCTAGTGGAGAGAGTGCAGAACTGGGAGTCAAAAGACCTGGGTTCTAATCCCACCGCCACCACTTGCCTGCTATGTGACTTTGGGCAAGTTATTTAACTTCTCTGTGCCTCAGTTCCGTCAGCTGTAAAATAAGAACCTGGTCTCCCTCCTTTTAGACTGGGAGCCTCCCATTGGGCAGCCTCATGTGTCTTAATCTGACTTGATTCTATCTGTCCCAGCGTTTAATACAGCATTCAACACACAGTAAGTGCTTAACAAATGCTACTGTTGTTATAATTATTATTATGTCAAAGGATAAAGTAGATTGAATACTCAGGGGAATTTGGATAGTAGAATTCCCCTTGGAGTGGATCATGGAAGTATTCCCTAAGGCAAATGATATAAACTTGAGCTATCCCTGCCTTCGAAACGGGCTCCTGAACAGCCAAGTGAATGAGCAGGTAAAATAAACCTCTTTGCTTTCATCATCACTACATATTGTCAAGTAGTGAGAATCTTGGTTTAGTTTTCCCCCAGTAGGTGGAAACCTTGATGGAAAATGCAAAGGAGGAAAATGCAAAGGAGGAAATAAAAAGTTGTAATTGAGCTTCGGGCCCCCTTAAGGGAATTACTGTGAGTTTTCTAACGGGGCAAGTTGCCGTCCAGGGGTAGTCTAATCAGAATCTAGTGTGCACTTGGATCTTTTCAGAGTTCTTTAGAAAAAAAGAAAATCCAAATAAATGCCACCCAAAAAAACTCAACAGCATTATACGAACATTGTCTTAAAGTGACAAAAAAAGTGTAATATTCTCCATCAAGTAGTATCCAATAACAGGTGGTTTATTAGCTGTGCAGTAAGGAAAGCTTGCACTATAGTAGTCAACCATTCCATTGCCACCGGTGTGCAATAGTAACGGTAATCATAGTGGTGGGATTTATTAAATCCCTCCTGCTGACTTCTGACATAGCTATTCCTACAGGAGATCAAAATTGGGACCACTTAGCTGTATAATCCCAAACTAGGACCAAAAATTAGCCACCTGTCTAGATTGTAAATTCCCTGTGAATGGAGAATCTTGTCTAGTACTACTGTTGTATTCTCCCAAATGCTTAGTAAAGTGCTCTGTGTACAGTAAGTGATCAATAAATGGCATCGATTGATTAAGTAAATAAGGCTACTGAAGGAAGATTTGGGATTAAGAACTCCAACCAGGCCCCCTTGAGGGTTTTGAAAGGGCCCCAACAACTGTGGTTAAACCTCCTAAACAAGGCAGTACTGATGTCGGGATTTAGTCAGTAACATAAATTGGAAAGAATCACAATAGGAAATGAAAAGGCTGAAGTTCACATAGTAATATTTAAAGCCACTGAGGTTCAAGACTTCCAGGACTAAGATGATGATCTGATTAAGAGAAGCCAGACAACATGTGTTTCAGAATTGGAACTACCTTGAGTTTACAGGGGAAAATGGCTGGAAATTGGCTTTAATCTAAAATAACCCCCCAAGAAAACTCACCCTAGATTCCCTTTTACTTCAGGTAGAGCTAGAGAGAAACACTTAACCACATGGCAGTCTCTCCTGCTGGATCTCAGAGAAGCAGACAGACAAGGCCTAAACTAACTGCCCGCCTTCTACTAGTTTCACCCTCAATAAAACTCAACAGTAGGGCTGCCTCACTATTAATAACTGAGCCAGCCTCCTACCAGTAATTCATTGAGAGCTTACAGAGCAGAACACTGTAGTAAAAGCTTGAGAGTACAGGAACAATAGAGTTGATAGATATAATCCCTGCCCTCAAGTACCTTAAAATCTAGTAGAGAAGGCAGGTGTTAAATTACAGATAGAGGAAGCAGGAGAGTGTAAGGGCTTATATACATATATGTTGTAGGACCAGGGCATAGTGGACAGAGCACTGTCCTGGGAGTCTGAAGGCCATGGGTTCTAATCCTGCCCCCGCCACTTGTCTGCTCTGTGGCCTTGGGCAAATCACCTCACTTCTGTGTGCCTCAGTAACCTCATCTGTAAAATGGGGATTAAGGCTGTGACCCTGAAATGAGACAGGGACTGTGTCCAACCCGATTTTCTTGTATCCACCCCAGCGCTTAGTACAATGCCTGGCACATAGTAAGCACTTAACAAATGCCATAATTATTATTATTATTATTATTATTATTAAAGTGTGTAGGGGGTACAGACCCTAGTGCATAGGCAATGCAAAAGAGAGTGAGAAAGAAGTAGAAAAGAGGGAGGTTAACCAGGGAAGGCTTCTTGGAGAAAGTATGATTTTTGTAGGGCTATGAAGGTGGGGCAAGTGTAAGTTGGATATGAATGGGAACGAAATTCTAGGCAGGAGAGAGGATGTGAGCAAGGGGCCAGTAATGAGAGAGATGAGATTAGGGTTCAACCTACAGTAAGTAGGTAAGTGCTAGAGGATCAAAATGTGCAGATTGGGTTGAGTAGGAAATGAGAGTGTTTTAAGTGTGGAGAGCAGGAGGGTGAGTGTTTTGGTTCGAAAGTGGATGGACAACCATTGGAGGCTTTTGAGGAGTGGGGAGATATGTACTGGATGCTTTTTCAGAAAAACGATCCAGGCAGCAGAGTGAAGTATGGACTAGAGAGGGGAAGGACGAGATACCATGTTTGCCCCTTGAGGTTGTAGAGCAGGCTTCCTTCCCTGAAGTTCTCCTCCCAAGCCTCTTTAGGGCTTAAAGCGTCCAGCTAAAGCTGTAACCTTGCCTTCTAACACCAACACAGTACAACCAAGTGCCTGGCAGAGTCCAACTGACGCAAAACACTCATTCCCTGCCTGCGGGGAGCTTACATTCCAAACAGGAAGACAGGCATGTGAAATATTTACAAATAGTGGGAGTGATAAGAAGGAAAAAGTTTAAATGGAGACACGAACAAATATTCTAGGCTCAAAAATCAGAACCAAATGAACAATTGAAAATGATTCAACTTGCACATGACTACATATGTGATATAGAGTATACATATGTGTATAGGTGCTAGTACTGAAAGTGTCCTGGCACAGCTGTTCCGGCCTGACAGTAGGTTGCCACGGTACTGGTGGTCCTTTCAGCCATGTGGACCAGCATTCACAGGTGGCCTGGGAAAGTGAGGGGCTCCATCATCCGGCCCCACCCCTAGCCCTTGCTATCTCTTGGCTGCCAGGAGCAAATCCTCCACCTGCCCCTTTTTTAATAATCAATAATAATTGTATTCATTAAGCACTTGCTATATGTGTGTCAAGCACTTTTTTTAAGTACTGGTGTAGATAAATAGTCAAGTCCCACAAAGGGTTCCCAAAGTAAGTAGGAGGAAAAACTGGTATTGAATCCCCATTTTGCAGATGAGAGAACTGAGGGCTAAAGTTAAGTGACTTAGTAATAATAATTATGGTACTTGTTAAACGCTTACTATGGGCCAAGCACTATTCTAAGCCCTGGGGTAGATACAGGTTAATCAAGTTGAATACAGTCTCTGTCCCTCATGGGACTCACACTCTTAATCTCCATTTTATAGATGAGGTAACTGAGCCCCAGAGAAGTTAAATGACTTGCTCTAGGTCACACAGCAGACCTGTGGCGGAGTCGGGACCAGAACCCAGGTCCTCCAACTTCCAGGCCCACGCTCTTTCCACTAGGCCTCTCTGCTTCCTCACTTCCTTACTGAGAGGTCCCACATTGCAGCCTTTTGAACTTGGCCATGGAGAGGTGGTTGTTGACTTTGGAATGAGCAGTCTCAGTGGATTGAGAGAGTGAAAGCTGGACTCTAATGGGTCTTGATGACAGCTGATAGAACGGAGGCGCAGCTTCCAAGGAACGTGGCCTGCTGTGGAATCCATGTCAGGTCAGACGGGAGGCAAGGGGAAGGAGCTGCCCGAGCGAGAGGTTGAAGACGGTGGAAAAGGAAGGCAGGAACGAGTGTTCTTTTTAAAAAGGTGAGGGGATAGGGCCAGTGACAGAGTGGGTAGGCACATTCCCCACCAACAACGGTGTGAAAATCACCACATGTGCTGTTTGTGCAGTCCTGGCTTTAAAAAAAAGCTAAATGAGGGGCATAGCGTTTTTTTTACACTCATCTTGGTTAGCATTGCAAGGCACTGAACTGGGTGTCTGGGGAAATGTAATTCCTCCCTTTGAGTCAACAGTTCAAAGTGATCAGATAGGCTAGTAAAAGATGTAATAAAGAATTGCTTTCACAATTAATTACATACAGTGAACAGGGAGCCAGCAGAGTTCTAGGTTTAAGCTTCAAAGATAAAGTGCATTGCAGCTAGACTTGCACTAAATTTAGAGTGGAAAATGTCTTAAATTTCACTCGGATGCTTGGGAGGTGTGTAGTGGGTGGGGAGAAATGTGATATAGCCTTTGGGATAAGAGGAGGGAGATACAGGTAACATATGTCATTCTGCCTTCTATTGCCTTGGGTGTCTTCTCTGTAAAATGGGAAACATAAAATCCTTCCATTTGGTAAACTTCAATGACACTGCCTGTTATGTTGTAGGTGTGACCCTTTCCCCAAAAAAGCAGGAGACAGTGGGGTTCACAGTGCAATTCCCCAAGCTCCTTTGATGCTGCTTCTGGGAGCTGCAGGAATCTTCTTGCCACCCAGACAAGCTTCTAACCTTCTCTCTGCTCATGCACCCCAGGCTAGCAGAAGCAGAGGGAGACTGCAGGCTTACCAGGCACTTCACAGACCCTGGTCTCCTTTCTAACCAGTGCAGGAAGTAAAGATGGATTTTTCAAGGACTTGTGTCCAAAGGGTATATCGGGGCAAATGGGCAAGTGCCCCAGTGGGGTTGGCAACTAAAGGGTACAGTTGCTGGTTTTACCCCACAGCTTTGGGGGCAGCTGCCAATAGTCTGCTCTGCCCTTTGGCACTAGATCCAGGATGGTGGAGTCCCTTCTTGCCCCCATTAGTAGGAGTCAGAGGACCTGGGTGCCCTGCCACTTGCCAGGTGTTGTGACTTTGAGGCAAGTTCTCTGTGCCTCATTTATCTCATCTATCAAATAGAGATTAAGACCATCAGGTCCTTATGGGAAAGGGACTGTGCCCCACATGATTATCATGTGTCTAGCCCAGGGCTTAGTGCAGTGCCTGGAACATAGTAAGCACTTAATGAATTATTATTATCAAGTGCCATCAAGTCATTTCCGATTCATAGCGACTCTATGGAGTGTTCTCTCCAGAAGTCCTGTCTTCTGCCGTAATCCATAACCTTGCGAACGGTTCTTCTGTTATTATTACAGTCTCTATCCATCTAGCTACTGGTCTGCCTCTTCCACATTTTCCCTGGACTTTTCCTAGGATTAGTGACTTCTCCTGAGAATTAGTCCTCCTGATTTTGTGTCCAAAATATTCTAATCTAAATCGAGTCACTTGGCCTTCCGAAGACCAGTTTGGTTTAATTTTCTCCAAAAGCCATTTGTTTGTTTTTTGGGCAGTCCATGATATCTGCAAAAACCTCCTCAAAAGAATTGATGCTCTTTCTATCCTGTTTTTTAACTGAGGCACAGAGAAGTGAGGTGACTTGCCCAAGGTCACACAGCAGACGAGTGGCGGAGCCAGGATGTGAACCCAGGTCCCTCTGGCTTCCAGGCCTGTGCTCTATCCACTAAGCCATGCTGTGATGACGATGATGGTGCTCTGCACCTGCATCTTTTTAAGTTGCCATTGAACAAGAGAGCACAGGGTGGTGGGCTGTCACCCCTGGATCTTGAGGTCTCCAACTTACTGCTGCCACCCAAGCAGACACAAGTGGACGGGGAAGAGCAGCAGGTGAAACTGAGGTAGAGGCCCTTGGAGCTCCAGGAGTTGGGCGGTGCCTGATGATGGGGGCTGGCCACCCGCCGTGGGTTGGGATGCCAGAGGCCCTAACACATTGCCAGCTTTGCCGAGTGACACTTTGTCCTCCACTCTTTTATTCTGAAAATAGGTGTCGAACGGAGGCGCATCTACGACATTGTGAACGTCCTGGAGTCCCTGCACCTTGTTAGCCGTGTGGCCAAGAACCAGTACGGCTGGCACGGGCGGCATAGCCTGCGCCGGACGCTGAAGGGTCTCCGGAGGCTGGGCAAGGAGCAGAAGTATGAGGAGCAGATGGCCCTTCTTCAGCAGAAAGAGCTGGTTCTGGTGGACTACAAATTTGGAGAACAGAAAAAGGAGGTCTTTGCTGATGCCCAAGACTCAACGTTACTGGAGTTTTCAGATGCCTATTGTTCCTCGTGTGAGTTTGCTGACCTCTAAAGAGCTTCCCTGCAGACGGAGAACGTGTTGGATGGGTTCCCAGAGATCTGGATGATCCCAGCACTCTCGCTATCCCTCTCTGTGCTCTAATTCTGATCCAGTGGAGGTCATTTAGCCCTTAGTGCTAAATCTAGATGTCTACATCAGATTTTCCACCTGAACAGAAAGAGCTCTTGGCATTTTTTTCTGGAGTTGGAGCTTTGGAACTGTCAAAGAAACATTGTGGTCCGTGAAAAAAATTTGTTGTTCTTGACAGCGCTCAGATGTTTTATATTGGCCTGAGATTGTGGGACCTGTCAATTTTGGGACCTTTAAGAAAAAAATCTAGTCATCTTGCATCTGGTTTTCAAGAAGTCCATGACCCACAAATTTGTGTTGCATTTGCTGAGGCCACACCTCCTGTCTCTCTCAACCCCTATGTAATGAAAATAATAATAATGAGTCATATTTGTAAAGTGCTTACTATTTGTTAATCCCTGTACTAAGTGCTGGGGCTCAAAGTTAAAGGAGGAGGGAGAACAGGTCTCAATCAATCAGTGGTATTTATTGAGTGCTTACTATGTGCAAAGCACTGTACTAAGCACTTAGAAGAGTACAATACAACAGAATTAGAGGGTGTGTTCCCTGCCCATAACGAGCCTAGAGTCTAGAGGTATTGAGGAAACCAAGGCATGGAGAAGTTAATTGATTTATCCAAGGACCCTTAAAAAGCAAGTAACACAACTGGGATTAGAACCCAGGTCTCACAACTCCTAAATCCGTGCTTTTTCCATTAGGCCATGCTTCTTCTGCTCCCTGGGTTAATTAGGGCAAGAGAGTCAGTCTTCTAAATACTTGTGACTGTCATGTCTTGGCTTCCACCAAACATGAAACCAAATAAGGAGGAAAAAGAAAGGCTTAATGCAGAGAATTTTGACCTCTTCCAAACCCCATACGTGATGTTCATTAGCATCCCTGCCTGCTTACTTTTAAGAGCAGGGTACAACCCTCTCCTGATTAGTGAGTGGCAGGCTAGGCAGTCATCTGTGTTGGGTAATTTAACTGCAGCCTTACCCAGGAGGAAGTGTAGGAAGGGATAACCACTTGTGGTCACTTTGTGAGCCACATGTTGGTAATTTCGTCCATATACCCTCCACCTGCCTTTTGAAAATGATTTAATTTTGATCACCTGCTTTCTACTGTTGGGAAAATATTCATTGATCCCCCAGAGGGAAATGCTCTTGCTTAACACCAATTTCAGTGGGATGTGTTGCATGCATCAGCACTTGCATTCTCTTTCTCTTGCAGGCTCCGCAAACAGCCGCAAAGACAAGTCCCTGCGTATTATGAGCCAAAAGTTCGTCATGCTGTTCCTCGTCTCCAAGACTAAGATTGTGACTCTCGATGTAGCAGCCAAAATTCTGATAGAAGAGAGCCAAGATGCAGCAGATCATAGCAAGTTTAAAAGTATGAAATGTTAAGAATTACAGTAAGCCTGCTTTAGTAAGAATGGTGATGATGGTATGTGCCAAGCACTGTTCTAAGCGCTGGGGTAGATACAAGGTAATCGGGTTGTCCCATGTGGGGCTCACAGTCTTAATCCCCATTTTACAGATGAGGTAACTGAGGCACAGAGAAGTTAAGTGAATTGCCCAAAGTCACACAGCTGATAAGTGGCGAAGCCAGGATTATAAATCTCACGATCTTTGACTCCCAAGCCCATGCTTTTTCCACTAAGCCCTGCTGCTTAGTGAGAAGAGGAGTGACTTTGAATTGTGTTAACATTTCCTCTCTGACTTTACAAGAACATGGGGCTCCTTCTTAGGCAAAGCTTTTTGATGTAACTTGTAGTGAGTTAGACATACCCTGTCTACTGACATTCTGCTATTGCCTACTGAGGTATGAAAATGTTTTTGGTTTTGTTCTTTAAACATAGACCGTAGTCCGGTACACCAGTTTGTAGCCCGTAACAATCAATCAACTAATGGTATTTATTTAGTATTTTCTGTGCGCAGAACACTAGACTAAGTAAGAGCATGGGAAAGTACAATACAATAGAGCCATTAGACTCGAGCCGTGCCCACAGGGAACTCACATTCCACAGGGGGAGACTAACATCAATAAACTGTGGAGAGAAGAAACAGTAGAGTAAAAGGACAGATACCAAAGTGCTGTGGGGCTGGAGTGAGCACCAAGGGGCTTAGCTGATGCACAGTTAAATGCACAATCAACACAGTGAGGGTACAGGAGGACTTATTAGGGAAGCCCTTCCAGAAGAGACATGACTCCAGGGGGGCTTTGAAGGTGGGGAGGGGGTGGACCAGTGGATTCCAAAGGGGAGGGAACGCCAATCTTGAGGGAAGGATGTGTGCAACGTCAGTGATGAGATAGGTGAGATTGAAGTACGGAGAGAGTAGGTTGGCATTAGAGGAACAAAGGATATGGATTGAATTCCAGTAGAAGATCAGACAGGTAAGGTAGGAAGGAGAGATGATTGAGCGTCCCAAAGCCGACGGGAAGGAGCCTCCACACTTGATGCTGTGTCAGATTGGCAAATGCTAGAGGCCGTTGAGGAGGGAGAAATAAAGCACACTGACCACTGGATAGACTAGAGGGAGGTCACTGAACACACAGGTGCAAGAAACCAGAATCTAACAATCAATAGCGTTTGATATTTACTGAGCGCTTACAATGTACAGATCACTATATTAAACTCCTGATTGAGTTAGTCAGCCAGTCAGTCGTATTTATTGAGCATTTCCTATGTACTACACGTTCCCTGCCCACAATGAGTTTACAGTCTTGAGAGGGATATAGACATTAATATAAATAAAGAAATTACAGATGTGGACATAAGTGCTCTGGGGCTGGGAAGGGGGATGAATAAAGGAAGCAAGTCAGTGTGACTCAGAAGGGAGTGGGAGAAGAGGAAGGGAGGCCTCTTGGAGGAGTTATGCCTTCAGTAAGACTTTGAAGGTGGGGGAGAATCATTGTCTATCAGATATGAGGAGGGAGGGCGTTCCAGGGCAGAGGCAGGACTTGGACAAAAGGTCAGCGGCGAGATAGACAAGATTAAGGTACAGTGAGAGGGTTAGCAGTAGAAGAGCAAAGTGGGCAAGCTAAATTGTAGCAGGAGAGCAGTGAGGTGAGGTAGGAAGGGGCAAGGTGATTGAGTGCTTTAAAGCCAATGGTGAGTTTCTGTTTGATGTGGAGTACAAACAGAATTGTTAAACACATTCCCTGTCCTCAAGGAACTTAAAGTTTAGAACAGGAGACAGACATGAAAATAAATTACAGATATATGTGTAAATGCCAGGAGCTAAGGATGAGGTGAATATCAAGTGCTTAAAGGGTGCAGATCCAATCCATTGGCAGTGAATTGTTTGGGGAATGGAGCAGATCCCAATATAGTGCCAATCTGAGTCTGTGGCCAGGTTCCAGGCTGCAGTGTCTCAATTTATCAATCAATCAAGCAGTAGTATCTACTGTGTGCAGAACACTGTCCTAAGTTGGTAGTCACATTTGCTACCTTCAACAGGCTTACGGTCGGGTGGGGGAAACAGACATTCATATAAATAAATATGGATATGTACAGAAGTGTTGTGCAGCTGAGCATGAGGTGAATAAAGGATGCAAGTCCAAGTGCAAGGGTGATGGAGAAGGGAGTAGGAGAAGGGGAAATGAGGGCTGAGTCAGGCAACGTCTATTGGAGAAGTTGTGTCTCTAATAAGGCTTTGAAGGTGGGAAGAGTGATCGTCTGTTGGCTATGAAGAGAAGGGTCATTCCAGGCCAAAGACAGGACAAGGGCAAAAGGTCAGCAGTGAGATAGATAAGATTGAGGTACAGTGAGTAGGTTGTCATTGGAGGAGTAAAGTGTACGGGCTGGGTTGTAATGGGAAATTGGGGAGGTAAGCTATGAGGAGGCAAGGTGATTGAGTGCTTTAGAGCCTATGGTAAGGAGTTTGATACAGAAGCATATGGACAATCACTGGAGGCTCTTGAGTGGGGAAACATTGACTGAACGGTTTTGTAGCAGAATGATCTGGGCAGCAAAGTGAAGTATGGACTGGATTGGGGAGAGAAAGGAGGCAGGGAGGTTAGCTAGAAGGTTGATGCTGTAATCAAGGCAGGATAGGATAAAAGCTTGGAGTAACATGGAAGCAGTTTGGATGGAAAGGAAAGGGTGAATTTTAGCAACGTAGTGAAGGTTGAACTGACAGGATTTGGTGGTAGATTGAATATGTGCATTGAATGAAAGAAATGAGTCGAGGACAATGCCAAGGTTATGGGCTTGTGAGACAGGAAGAATGGTGGTTCTGTCTACAAAGATGGGAAAGTCAAGGGGAGGACAGTGTTTCAGGGGGAAGATGAGGAGTTTTGTTTTGGACATGTTTGAGGTGTCAGCGGAACATCCATGGAGAGATGTCCAGAAAGTAGGAGGAAATACAAAACTGCGGAGAAGGGAAGAGATCAGGGCTGGAGATGTAGATTTGGGAATCATCATTAAATCCATAGGAGTGAATGAGTTCTCCAGGAGAATGGGTGTACATGGAGTATAGAAGCGGACCCAGTACAGTTAGGGGTTGGGAGGCAGAGGAGGAGCCCGCAAAAGAGGCTCAGAATGAGTGAAGCCAAGTTTGGATCATGTTTCCAGGAGAAGGGGGTGGTCAGTAGTGTTTAAAGACAGCCGAGAGATCAAGGAGGATGAGGATGGATTTGAGGCCATTGGATTTGGCAAGAAGGAGCTAGATCATTTGGTGACTTCTGAGAGGGGAGTTTCGGTGGAATGCGGGGGAAGAAGCCAGATTATAGGAAACCAAGGAGAGAGTCAAAGGTGGGGAAGTGTGTCACGTCACCATTTGGCCACCACCAGCCCATCTGCTCCTGCAGCCAGGTTGTAGGGGCTCTTCAAGAGAAATACATCCTTTACGCTATTCGCCTTTACCTTCACCCCTTGATATTGGGCTGCCTACAAATGACTTTATCATTTGAATGGGCTGCCCCTTAACAGCTTGGTGTTCCACTATCCCCCTACCCCCCATCCTCCTTAAGGTTGATTTTGACTTCGGCCTCCTTTCCCCCAACCTTGGGAGCTTTCCTCTCCATCCCGTGATGGCTGAAGGAGGTGGCTAGAAGCCTGTCTGTCAAAGCCATCTGCTCACAACGGCACTAGCCCAGGGATCCCTTACCTGGAGTGGACCCCAAGGAGTAATATCTGTTTAGGTTAGTGTTGTATCAATAACTACGGTATTTGTTAAGCACTCACTATGAGCTAGGCACCATACTAAGCGCTACGGTGGATACAAGCAAATCGCATTGGACACAGTAGCTGTCCCACATGGGGCTCACAGTCTTAATCCCCATTTTACAGATGAGGTAACTGAGGCACAGAGAAGTGAAGGCCAAGGCCACACAGCAGACAAGTGGTGGAGCCAAGATCAGAACCCATGACCTTCTGAATTCCAGGCCCTCTATCCACTACACCATTGTATTGACGATGCTCAGTATAAAAGTCAACCTATTTTGTGTCAGTGGATTACAGCATGAAAATATTTTGTCTTTTAGCAAAGGTACGAAGACTGTATGATATAGCTAATGTTCTGACCAGCCTGACGCTAATAAAGAAAGTGCACGTAACGGAAGAGCGTGGCAGGAAACCAGCATTCAAATGGATTGGACCTGTAGACCTCGGCACAGATGATGGTAATGTGTGTTGGGAGAGGGACTGTAAGGCAATATTATGTATAATTTTCATTGCTTCACATTTCATAACTTGAGAAGCGTGGTCACACAAAACTGCACAGAGGGTATCAAAAATAGAAAATTTAGTAGTCTCACCATTTTAGATTTTTCCAACCATATCTTCATGCCAATCAGTCACTCAATAGTATTTATTGAGTGCTTACTATGTGCAGTGTACTGTACTAAGCTCTTGGGAGAATACAATATAACAGAATTATCAGACACATTCTCTGCCTATAATGACTTGACAGTCGAAAGGGGGAAAATGATCAGACCTGTGTGTTTTCTGAGTTGTTTTTCTATTAGCAGAAGGAAGTGTGTTGAGCTCAATTCTCCCACTAGAAAGTTATTCACATTCAACTCATTTGAAAAACAGTTTAAAAGTTAATCTTGGGCATAAAAGTGATTTTTATATAACATCTTTAGCCCTCATAAGCCCTTGAGTGCTTAAGGTAAACAAACTAATTACTTGCCAACATTTCATGTGATATAAAGTAACCAACTACCTAAATTTTTGTGAAAACTAAAATTGACAAAAAAATGACAAATAATGGCCTAGTGTTAAATGGGTTTTTCTAACCTTTTAACAAAGGAAACAAATACAATACCTTGACAAAATGAATTAATAGGCACTAACTTATGTCACCAATGCTACTTTGGAAATATCCAGATATGTCTGTGCTGTCTAGAAGATATCTAAAAAAGGACTTTCATGTCCAATTTGCTTATATTGTATCAACCCCAGCACTTAGTACAGTTCTGGGCACATTACTAAGTAAAAATTGCCACAGTGCTAATAATTATTGCTATTGTCATTTAAAAGATGCTTTTCCATTTTTGTTGCCTAATAATGAAAACTGATATACTACTTCCTAGTTAAAACTTGCAGTAAAGAGAATTCTCTCAACGCCTACCCCTGCTCCTCAGTTCTGTGGAAAGAGAAGCACTTTAATGCTAACTTTTACTGAAGTTCAGGTCCCTGTACACATACATTTGATTTTTTATCTCCCATTCAATACATCAGGTGCTTAAGCCAGGCTTTTGCCTAATGTCTTTCTAGATGATAAATAAGATTTTTCTCGAAATATCGAAAACTTGCAGTCTGAGGAAAGCCTGCAGCCTAAAAATGTTTATCTCAATTAAAGTCTTGACATTAAGATTTAATACTCAATGGAGTGGCTTATGTTCTTTCCTGTGCAACCAAAATGCTTTTACTGCATTTTAAAATCCTGTAGCAAACAACTTCAGAATTATCATTTGTGAAAATGCTGACACAGAAAAAGTCAAACATTACATTAATATTAAAAATTATCACTAG
This sequence comes from Tachyglossus aculeatus, assembly GCF_015852505.1. Taxonomy (NCBI): domain Eukaryota; kingdom Metazoa; phylum Chordata; class Mammalia; order Monotremata; family Tachyglossidae; genus Tachyglossus; species Tachyglossus aculeatus. Next base: position 26,184,611 of record NC_052079.1, on the reverse strand, counting down.
GTAGATCTTCCCTGATTTTAAAGTTCTTATAAAGAAAGGTAATTGAATGTTAGGAAATCATTGGAGATCCATGAACTCTTTTGGGATACTGAAGATCATTTTGCAAATCTTTTCCAGTGCATTAAAAGGCAGTTGAGAATCTTTTTGTGCCCAAGAGAACTGCCCCTTTTCTGAAAAGCTGGTGATTGGCCAAGCCCACTAAAGCTCTTCAAGTCTTTTTTTTAATCATATCTGTTTAGTACTACGTGCCACGCACTATTCTAAGCACTTGGGTAGGTACAAGGTAATCAGGTTGAACAAAGTCCATGTCCCATATAGGGATCACAATCTTATTCCCCATTTTACTGATGAAGTTACTGAGGCACAGAGAAGTGAAGCACTTGCCCAAGGTCACACAGCAGACAAATGGGAGAGACAGAATTAGAACCCAGGTCCTTCTGACTCCTAGGCCCGTGATTAAACCTCTAGATTACTCTAACTTTTAATGACCTTAATAAGATCTTAGTAGTGGTTGGTTCTGTGTGTGTTCTGACCAGGTTTGTATAGTTTCGAGACTTCTAGGGAAGGAAGAAAGCATGGGAGAAATGGGTAGATTTGTTAGGGTGAATGTACAATGAATTCGTTTTCATTCTGTATCTGCACTTAGTGCTGCCACACTGTGAACATGGTTTGTTAGTACCAGTCATTTGGCTGCTGCCACCTGGACTGGAGAGAACAGATGGGGTAGAAGATAACAATAATAATAATAATAATGATGGTATTTGTTAAGCACTTACTATTTGCCAGGCACCATACTAAGCCCTGCGAGGGATACAAGCGAATCAAGTTGGACATACTCCCTGTCCCATGTGGGGTTCACAGTCTCAATCCCCATTTTACAGATGAAGTACCTGAGGCACAGAGAAGCGAAGTGACTTGCCCAGGGTCAGACAACAGACAATTGGCAGAGCCCGAATTAGAACCCCTGACCTTCTGACTCCCAGGCCGGTGCTCTATCCACTATGCCATGCTGCTTCTGAGGGATAGGTATCATCCCCTGCCCCTCCACACCCAGCCCAGGTCACTCTGGGATGGGGCGATCACTTTACCCCTGCAGATCCAACGGGACACCTTGTCCCAGTAGCCAATAGGCTGGCAGTAATGGATGACTTATCCAGTGGTAAGGTGACCCTAGGGTAGCCACAGCTGTGAACCTCCCAATCAATCCATCAATGGTATTTACTGAATGCTTACTATGTGCAGAGCACAGTGCTAAGGAAATAGGAAGGTACAATATAATTTTGTTGGTCAACATGATCGCTGCCCACGGAAAGCTTATGGTATGAAAGAATGAGTAGATCTCCCTGACAGGGACAAGTCTATTCCTTTTGGATGATCACTTTTGTGGTGGCACACTCATGTGGCCTTGAAGAAAAGCCCAACAGAATTTCAGATACTTTCCAGTTCAACCCGTTAGTGTCACTCAACCTCTACACATTTGTTCAGCCTGCCCCTTTATTGTTCTGAATCGTTCTTTTTTCGTACCAGCTGCCATGTACATGCAGCCATGTACTGGCTGCACCTTGCACAGGCCAGAATAAAATAACCAAGTTTCCGAGATGCTGTAATTCCTAAAATACCCCGCCTATTGACTATGGCCCCACATTTAGCATTCCTGCAAATAAACATTGGCTTTACTTTGTTTGGGGTCGATGCTGGGTCCGGGCAAACCAGAGGTTCGTAGCCCCGAACAGGAAGGGGTTATCAAGAGCAGAACCAAACCATGGAGTGGGTAGTTTAAGGGGTGGATGTACTGGAATAGCGGAAGCGTCTGGCTCTCTATAAACCCAGCCTGCCAGCCAGAAATGTCGGCTGCCCCATCAGGACAGAAAAGATGTAGCCGGCCCGCTTCCACTTGCAGGAAGGGAGGGGACGTGGAGAGGCTCCCCAAAGCCCTCCAGCTTCATCCATCCCTAAATCCAGTTTCACCGAAGATGCTTTCGCCTACTGTGAAGATGGCAGAGTAATAATAATTGTGGTATTTTTTCAAAACTTACTATGCTCCAAGCACTGTACTAAATGCTGGGGTAGATACAAAGGCATCAGGTCGAACACAGTCCCGTTCCACTGGCAAAAGGGAACAGATATTTAATCCCCATCTTTACAGTTGAGAAAACAGGCACAGAAGTGAAGTGATTTGCACAAGATCACACAACAGACTGTGACAGAGCGCCGACTCGTAGGCCTGTGCACTTTCCCTTTGGCCATTATGCTTCTCTGAGTACAGTGCCTGGCACTAAACTCTGGAGTAGATAAGCATTTAGTACAGTGCTCTGCACACAATGAATGCTCAGTAAATACAATTGAATGAATACAAGTCAATCAGGTTGGACACAGTCCCACATGGAAGTTAAACTCCTCATCCCCGTTTTACAGATGAGGTAACTGAGATCCAGAAAAGTGAAGTGACTTGCCCAAGGTCACACAGCAGCTCGAGCCAGGATTAGAACCCTTGACGTCCTGACTCCTGGGCCCATACTGTATCTACTAGGCCATGCTGTTTCTCTACTGATTACTATTCTGGTTTCTTTAGCCCTTCAGTGCTCAGAACAACATCTGAAGTTGCAGTCTTCATAATATGCCTCTGCAAACTTCTGCATTTTTTCAGATGACCAGCTCCTGGACCTTCCAACATCTGCTTTACCCAAACTGAAGAGCGAACTGTGTCCACAGGACCTGACGTGTGCAAAACAGAGACTTGCCCGGCATTCCTCTTTTAATGCTGTTCAGGCTTCGGAAGGGATCAAGAGGAAAGCAAGCTCTGAGCCCAGCAGCCCTCACAGAGAGGAGAAGCGAGGTATCCATCTGCCGAAGAGACAAACCCCTTGTTGTCAACAGTGCAGCGGTCTAGAAATCTCGCAAGGGGCCCTAACAATAGGCTAACCCTGTTATCTATTCAGCATTTATTATGCTTTACCCCCCAAAAAACCTTTATTTTGAAATTGTAACTTCAGCGAGAGTTTATTTTAAAAAATCTAGCCTACCAATATTTCCCACTTAATTTTAAGATCGAGTGCAAAGTAAATGGATCCAATTAATGTTTTGGACATCTCTATTTGTGCTTATTGATCTTTCATCCTGATTTGTAGGTTCAGAAGAATTCTGCTCGAAAATTGCAAATTTTTCAGCAGCCTGCAGACAGAAGATCAAGCAATGTCCAGAGTATGTAGCCTCAAATCTAAACTTATTTTCTATCATTTATGTTCCTGAGTATAAATCTCTGCTTATTATTAATGTGTTTGAAGAGGTTCCATTGTAGGGGAAAAGTTTGGCAGCTAACACATTCTCATTCTGCGGTGGCATGAGGATAATTTAATTAACCTCACTGTGGGAAACCTGGTATGGTATGACAGAGCCCTCCTAAAATACTGCATCCTCCAAGAAGACATACTCGATTAAGTCCTATCAACCCAATAACATTTAAGTTTTCATGCCTAATCTCAGCACTAATGCATATGTGTTTACCTATACATTCAATGATTTATTCAGCTATTCCTTAATAATAATCATTATTAGGGTACTTGTTAAGCTCTTGCTCTGTGCCAAGCACTGTTCTAAGCACTGGAGTGGATGCAAGTTTATCAGGTGGGACCCAGTCCCTGTCCCACATGGGGCTCACACTCTTAATTCCAGTTGTAGAGATGAGGTAACCGAGGCCCAGAGAAGTTCAGTGACTTGCCCATAGTCACACAGCAGACATGTGGAGGAGGTGGGATTAGAATCCAGGTCCTTCTGATTCCCAGGCCCGTGTTCAAGCCACTAAACCACACTGCTTCTCAGTAATCGATGCTACTTATCACTAAGCCACAGTGATAAGTAGCTTCCTGACACACTCATGCTACTCTACCTACTATAACTGCATTCTTCCTCCTGCTCCATAACTTCTGTTTCTGGTGTTCACAAATGCTTAATACAGTGCTGTACACAGAGTAGGCACTCAACAAATACCATTGATGGTTGGTTAATTGATTGGATAAGAGCTTTCACCAAACAACAGCAATGTGACCGTGGACACGTTGAGTCACCTTTCTCAACTGCTTCCTCAGGAAAACATGATAAAAACCTTTCCACCTTCTCCTTAAATTGAGTTGGGGGAGGGAATTTCCCCATTGGCTGAGGATGCTTATGGATAAATAAGTATCCAGTTGAAAAATGAATTCCCCCATCCGCCAGTGTCTTGATGCTAAAACATTTTCATGCTCATTTTCAAGAGCAGATAGTGGCTTTGTCAGTTTATGTGGAATGTATGAAATCCATCTTGTTTTATGGCCTAGGGCAAAGAGCCTGGGCCTCGGCATCAGAGGACCTGGATTTTAATCCCTGTTCTGCCACTTGCTTGCTGTGTGGCCTTGGGTAAATCACATAATTTCTCTGTGTCTCAGTTTCCTCAGCTGAAAAGGAGAGATACCTGTTCTCTCTCCTGCTTAGATTGTGAGCCCTATGTGTGTCTGACCTGGTTAAAATGTATCTACCACTGCTCTTAGAACAGTGCTTGACAAAAAGTGCTAAACAAATACTATTATTATTATTATTATTATTATCATCATTATCACTATAATTATCATTTCCCCTGTTGGTCTAGAAGTTGGTGCCTTCTAACTCTGGTACTCACTCATGTGCTTAGCACAGTATTCTTCACACACAATGGGCCCTCAATGAATGTTATCAATCACCGATCAACTGATTGATCAATCCACCCATTGATCTAGGTGTGACTGCAGAGGCAGTGTTTTGGAAACCGAGACTGCTTTTTGAGGGCTGTGAGTTTGTATTTCCTAATTGATCAGCTTCCTGATGGTGAGCTGTTGCACTATAGTAGATGACATCCACAAATCAATTTGAATGGAAAGTTAAAAGCTAAAACGTTATGTTTCAGCTTAGACTGGCTAATATGCCTTATTTGCTTTCATTTTCTGAGTGTCTGTCATTTAGAAATAGCAGGCCTAGATGGTGGAAGACCGTCTTGGGTTAGCCCTACTACAACCCAGCACAGGGCTAGGGAGAGGAATAAAGATTGGAAATGCACTCTGTCAGTCAGGGAGCTGGGCTGATATCAGAGCTCCCTTAGCAGGTTAATAATACTAATGATGGTATTTGTTAAGTGCTTACTATGTACCAGGCACTGCACTGAGCACAGGGGTGGATACAAGCAAATCAAGTAGGACGCAGTCCCTGTCCCATATGGGGCTCACAGGTTCAATCTCCATTTTACAGATGAGGTAACTGAGGCAGAGAGAATTGAAGTGATTTGCCCACGGTCACACAGTAGACAAGTGATGGAATGGGGATTAGAACGCATGACCTTCTGATTCCCCGGCCTGTGCTCTATCCACTACGCCGTGCTGCATGGGTTCAAATGATGCCCATGGATCATGCCTGCAAAACTGTCTTTCTCGTGGACTAGACTGGTCCATTGCAGACAAGTAAAAAAATGGACACTCCTACAAAAAAATCCATTAAAAGAATATTTTGCCCCATTTAGTGTCAACTACTTTACTTCCCTTGAGCTTCAGGGAAGATAAGATGTTTATTTTCTAAGGGCCCAGAAGATGTTAATATTTTCATATCATATATAATTTATTTCAAGCATAATTTTGTTGTTCTCTAACCATTTCAATCACAATAAGACAGATACTTGGGATTTGCTTTACTCTCCCCACCTTCAAAGCCTTATTGAGGACACATCTCCTCCAAGAGGCCTTCCCTGACTAAGCCCCCCTTTCCTCTTCTCCCACTCCGTTCTGCCTCACTCTGACTTGCTCCCTTTGTTTATTCCCCTTTCCAGCCCCAAAGTACTTATGTATATATCTGTAATTTATTTATTTATATTAGTGCCTGTCTCCCCTCCTCTAGACTGTAAGCTCATCGTGGGAAGGGAATATATCTGTTTATTATTGTACTCTCCCAAGCACTTAGTACAGTGCTCTGCACACAGTAAACACTCAATAAATCCAATTGAATGAGTTAATGAAAGAATGAACTAAACTCAATTCTCACTGGGCTGGAAGTGATTACCAGTAAGTAGCTATGGCAAAAAAAAAAAAAAAAGAAAGAATTGAGCGTACCATTTTTAATGAATTGCATTTATTTGAACTTAGGTACATGTAACTAATAGTGTATTAATTGCTTTCCTTTTCTTTGTGTTTTAGGAGTGAAAGTTCAGTCACTGAAAAACTGACTCCAAGAAACATGGACCCTATTCCTTTGTTCCCTATTCTCCCCCTGGACTCAGAACTTTGCCTTAACTCTTTACCCCATCAGGTGTTTTCGGTTGCCCAATCAGACCTGCCCCAGGTCTCTCTGTCGAACAGTCTGAACGGGCACATAGCTGTCCTGCCATCATCGGCGGCATCCGGACTCGAGACTGCAAAACCTGCTCTGCTCAACAATCAGCCTTTTGTTTATGTCCCCTCCGCTTCCCTCTTTATGCTGTATGGAAGCCTCCCAGAGAGCCTCTCGCCACTCACCGCCGGCGCAGAACGAGGCGGTAGATATTCAGACCCTGAGACAGAGGCCACGGACCCGCCACCCACTTCCCCCACGAGCCCTCCGATACGTAGCTGCCGTGCCTGTGTGTCTCTGGAAGCCAACGAGCCAGCCACCAAAAGGCAGACCGATGAGCTGGAGGATGGTCCCCTCTCCCTGGTGCTGCCCAAGGTAAGGCCAAGGGAGCAGACACCTCTATCTACATCTCGTGCATGTCTAGACGGTTCATCCTAGCCACCGAAGGCTTGACAGTCATTGTTCGGTCAGTCATTCAGTTCATTCAGAGACAGACATCAATACAAATAAATAAATCACAGATATGTGCATAAGTGCTTTGGAGCTGGGCCTGGAGGGGAAGAACAAAGGGAGCAAGTCAAGGCAACGCATAAGGGAGTGGGAGAAGAGGAAAGGGGGGCTAGTCTGGGAAGGCCTCTTGGAGTAGATATGCCTTCAATAAGGCTTTGAAGAGAGGGGGAATAATTGTCTGTCCGATTTGAGGAGGGAGGGCATTCCAGGCCAGAGGCAAGAAATGCACCAAGGGGTGGTGGCGAGACAGTGAGACCGAGGCACAGTAAGAATGTTAGCACTAGAGGAGCAAAGTGTGCAGGCTGGGTTTCAGAAGGAGAATAGCGAGGTGAGGTAGGAGGGGGCAAGGTGGTAGAGTGCTTTAAAGCCAAAGGTGAGGAGTTTTTGTTTGATGGGTTAGAAGCAGCGTAGCTCAGTGGAAAGAGCACGGGCTTTGGAGCCAGAGGTCATGGGTTCGAATCCCGGCTCCGCCACTTGTCAGCTATGTGACTTTGGGCAAGTCACTTAACTTCTCTGTGCCTCAGTTCCCTCATCTGTAAAATGGGGATTAAGACTGTGAGCCCCCTGGGGGACAACCTGATTGCCTTGTAACCTCCCCAGTGCTTAGAACAGTGCTTTGCACATAGTAAGCGCTTAATAAATGCTATCATTATTATTATTATTATGTGGAGGTGGACGGGCAAACACTGGAGTTTTTTGAGGAGCGGGATGACATGTCCTGAACGTTTTGGTAGAAAAATGATTTGGGCAGCAGAGTGAAGTATGAACTGGAGTGGGGAGAGACAGGAGGCTGGGAGGTCAGCAAGGAGGCCGATGCAGTAATCTGGGCAGGAGATACAATCAACATGGTATAAACATGGATCATCTCCAATCCCTCCCTGTGCCCTATTTTTTAAGTGCTTAGTCTGTGCCAGGCACTGAACTAAGCACTGGGATAGATACAAGCTAATCAAGTTGAATACAGTACATATCCTGCATGGGGCACACAGTCTTTGTCCCCATTTTCCAGAGGAGGTAACTGAGACACAGAGAAGATAAACGAGTAATCCAAGGTCACACAGCAGACAAGCGGCAGAGTCAGGATTAGAACCCAGGTCCTTCCAACTCCCAGACCCACAATCTATCCATTAGGCCACACTGCTTCTCATGGACTTCCTCCCCAATCTTGCCCTCTGATTGGCTGGACTAAGTATTTACACTTAAAGGGGCCCCATGGAATGACACTCCTGGCTTCCTTCTCCTCCCCCTACCCAATGTGGAGGCAGTGGAATAGGCCATCACAGGTATCCACAGTTAGGGAGCAGGGGGAGGCAGGGGAATAGCAGATAAAAGAGACAGGGTGTGAGCAGCAGGAGAGGAAGGAAATCCAGGAGAGGATTGAGTCAGAGAAACCATGATTAGATAGTGTTTGCAGGAGAAAGGGGAGGTCTGCAAGGTTAAAGCCTTCTCCTATGCTGTTTTTCAAAAAGCACTACATAGAACTGCCAGTTCCTGATATGTTTTATCTTTTAAATGTTTGTCTGTGCACGTGGAACTGTTCACTTTAGGCACTTCATATTCACCCCACCCTCAGCCACACAACACTTATTTACCTATCCATAATTTATTTACATTTCTGTCTGTCTCCCCCTCTAGGTCACAATCTCCTTGTGGGCAGGGAACTTATCTACCAATTCTGGTATCCAGTACTCTCCCAAGCACTTAGTACAGAGCCCTGCACCCAGTTAGCACTTAACAAATACCATTAACTGATTAAGAGATGGTTGAGAATAAATTGATTTTATTTTTAGTTTGTATGTAATTCTGTTTTTGTTTTGGTTCAGAAGCCCCCTCCCAAGAAACTCGGTAGCACGTATTCAGTACCACTAGAAAATGCTTGTCTTGGCCTAGAATCTTCCCCTACTGATGAGATTTCAGAAAAGGCTGCAGTCACATACTCAGATATTCACGAACCGGGAAATCCGTCAAGAAGCATAGAAGACCATGGAAATTCCACAGAGGAGCAAGGAAACCTTCACCTGAAAAATCCATCTCTCCCACAGTATCTGTTTGTGCAGTCTGCAGTTGGTAAGGCATTAACTGAGCCTAGAGCCCCATGTATCTGGTGTTTATATGATGTGCTTGAAGATTTTTTAAATTAAATATGTGTAAGGGTAGTGGTCACACTGTACATAAATTGTTTAGCTTCTTTATGCAATGGGGTTATTAATGCTTTGTATTTGGGGGAGGATGGTGGGAAAATCACTTTTGAGTTTCTTACAGAAAACGCACTATGAATATTCAAGGAGTTGTTAAGTGCTTTGTTGAGTTGCCTTAACTTGTGTTTTCACTGTACGTTCCGACCCCAGCACAGTCCAGGAAATAGAAAACGCTCAACCGACAGGCAGGCACTTTTGTGCATGAAAACGTGGAATCAACAAAGTGAGCACTGCAGCACCCATTTCTCTAATATAAGGTTCTGTAAGACAGCAAGCCCTGTATTATACAGAAACCAGGTGTGCTTATATTACTTGCAGTTCAATTTGTAAGCAAGCCAGCAGGGAAATGAGCTTGAACGCTTTATGATGGGGTCTTGATATGAAGTCCCAAAAATCCTTAATTAATTCTCTTTTGCTGCTTCTGTTTGGGTTTTAGGGCTAAATGGTCTTAATTTCCTGCTTTCGACAAATCAGACCCCTGCTACTGTTGGTCCGTCTATGAGCCAGTTGACCTCCTTAAACGTCCCTTGCATGGTGGTGCCCTCTACAGCCCTGGCACCCTTCCCTGTGATCTATTCTCCCGCCATCACAAGCGCTCTTCCTTCTGCTGGTGGCCTTCCTAATCCCGGATCCTTGAATTTTGGTATGCCTGGTCTGGCACCCACGGCTCACGTTCTCATTGGCAACACAGCCGTGGTGAACCCCAAAGCGGCCCAACTCCCGCCTGCTGAGCCCCAGCCTCGCGCTCAATCTCCAGTCCACCTGAGCCCGGTGTTGACAAGATCTCGTAATCCTGTGAAACCAGATTCTCCCATTTGCTTGGGACAGCCGGTCACGATTGTGAAATTCCCACAGGTGAGTCCTGTAATTTCTTTGAATCTGAATTATGAGGAAGCCAGGGAGGGCTGAGGGGGGGCCACCAAATTCTGAGATGGGATGACAAAAGAGCAGAGTCATCCAGTCCTAGAATACTATTGGAATGGGGCTATGCTAGTAATGTGCCTTGCGGCAAATTGGCTAGCACATTGGGCTACTCAGTGCTGTGCCAATCCAACCTTTGCCTGACTTCGGGCATGTAGTGGTTGGGTTTGATAAGACTTGTAAAGCCCTCCTTCTGAGTTGGATAAGTGGAAAGCCTCCAGTCAAGAGGCAAAGTTGCAAAATAATGATGATAATAATAATAATTATGCTATTTGTTAAGCACTTAACATGTGCCAGGCACTGAATTAAGCACTGTGGTGGTTACAAGCAAATCGGGTTGGACACAAGTCCCTGTCTCGCACAGGGCTCACAGACTTCATCCCCATTTTACAGATGAGGTAACTGAAGCACAGAGAAGCAAAGTGACTTACCCAAGGCCACACAGCAGACAAGTGGAGGTGCTGGGTTTAGAATTCATGACCTTCTGACTTCTAGGCCCAAGATCAGTAGAAACTAGTTCGAACTTTTGTCCTCTTAATGATCACCAACTACTCCTCATCTGCAGTTTGGGGGGACTGCTTTCTTTACCAGAGAGCAGCGTTATGCAGTGGCCAAAAATATTCTTTCACAGATTACTTTGATGCCTTGAAGTTTGTTCTCTTATCAAGGAGCGTCAAACACAGGCCCGAGAAACAGGGCCCCTGTGGGAACTGCGGTCAAGTCACTTCTCTGTGCCTCAGTTTCCTCATCTTGTAAAATGGGGATTAGAATCCTGTTCTCCCCCTCCTTAGACCATGAGCCCCATGTGGGATAGGGACAGTGTCTGCTTAATGGGAAGCAGCATGGTGTAGTGAATAGACCGGTTGTGGGTTCTAATCCTGTCTCCGCCACTTGTCTGCCATGTGACCTTCGGCAAGTCACTTTGCTTCTCTCTGCCTCGGTTTCCTCATCTGTAAAATGGGGTTTGAGACTCTGAGCCCCACGTGGGACAAGGACTGCATCCAGCCTGATTTGCTTGCATCCACCCCAGTGCTTAGTACAGTGTCTGGCACACAGTAAGTGTTTAACAAATACTAGAATTATTGTTATTATTTACCCCAGTGCTTACTACAGTGCATAATGCAGCACTTAGGACAATATCTAATCAGAACTTAATTACAGAATTATCATCAATATTATGATTTTTGTGGTATTTGTTAAGGTGCTTACTATGTGCCAGGCACTGTACTAAGCCCTGGGGTAGATATAAGATAGCCAGGTTGGACATAGTCCCTGTCTTACAATAGGGCTCCTAGTCTTAATCTGCATTTTATAGCAAGGTAACAAAGGCATAGAAAAGTGAAGTGACTAGCCCAAGGTCACACAACAGACCAGTGATGGTGATGGATTAGAACCCAGACCCATGGTCTTTCCACTAGATAATTGTTAATGTTATTATTAGTGAAATCTCGTTATTGAGGCTTTGGTAATAATAGTAATAATAATAATAATAATGATGATGGCATTTGTTAAGCGCTTACTAGGTGCAAGGCACTGTTCTAAGCACTGGGGAGGATACAAAGTGATCAAGTTGTCCCACGTGGGGCTCACAGTCTTAAACTGGTAAATTGGCAGGGCTAAGAAAAGTGCTTCCGATGCGTTGAGGCCAGCACACGTGCCGTTGTTGCTTTCACCTCACCTCAGTTGTTTTCCCTTTCTAAATAGTCACCAGCCCCATTGACACCCGAGAGTGTTCGGCCCAGACAGCACGAGGCATTTTTCAAAACCCCTGGCAGCCTCGGAAGTCCTGCCACCGCCTGGAGGAAAACTGAAGGCAGCCAGATCAGAAACACCAGCTCTGCCCAGAGAAGGCTGGAAATCTCCAGTGGGGCCACTGATTAACTCTGCTAGCCCACGTAAGGAGGAGGAGAGCGGTCGTGGGACTTTCAAACTGGTTCTAGAAGACGGGCCTTGGCCTAATGAAATGAATACTATGAAATGTCAACTCGCAGCACATAACCTTCCTCTTGTTTTTTCTCCCTTTCCTCTACTGTTCACTTTTTCTCCTCATCAATCACCAACACCACCACCCCCAACCCCACCCTGCTTTGTGACTCACTATTAATTGTTTATCCAATCCCAGTTTGGTTTCAAACCCTGTGCACAGTGCAACAGAAAAAGCATTAACTTGCCTTTGTGGTTTCCACTTGAAAAATGCCTTCTTGCTATAGGGAGACAGGGATAAGACTACTGGAGTCTTGTGGTTTTAAAAAGGTGAGCTATCCAGCACTTAACTAGGGTAAAAATTCCATGCTTTACATACATTCTGCTGAGTCTGAGTAAATCTGTGGCAGTCTAATTTCCTTTCTGTAGTTCCCCATGGCAATGCTTTCTTGGCTTCAGGAGGTCAAAGTCAGCTTCGGTGATGCAATCTATTCTATTATTTATTTTGTTCCTGGAAGGGATTTAGAGCAAAAAGTTTACAACTACAGAATAACAGATTTTCTCAGGGTATGACTACTTGAATGTTTTTTTCCTAGAATTTGCCCTGCACTTACTCTACAAATTCCTGGTACATGGGGATAAAAGTCTACCTGTGAAAAATTATTCAGACCAAAACAACTGTGAAGAGTACCATAGAATCAGTTCTCCCTCAGTGTGTGTTTTCGCTACATTTTGGGTAGGATGCCATTGGAGAATTAGAAAGTGGCCTTACTGGTAAAGCACATCTATCTGGATAGAACACAGTGTGATGTCAGCAAGAACGAGGTCAGGGCATAAGTATTTAAGGTGCCTTTTGGCCTTATGTTGCGGCTCGTCAAGAATGTAGCCTCGGAGTTAGTAAGGAACTGACTGTACTCTTAGGATTAATGGGCTGCACTAATGTGAGGGGGGTGGGGGGGGGGGCACAGAGAGAAAGCTGGTTCCCAAATATCAAAGTGAAAATAATCTAAGTTACTGAATTTGAAAAAAGTTCCATGTTCCTTTTCCCTCAGCACTGGGTATTGTTCTGCGGTGGTAAGCTGTGAGAAATAATTGATTGTGCAAAGCCCTTGTACACTCCCTATTTCAGTGAAGTATGTGCAGACCGTCCTTGAATTCACAGCCTAATTCGTTCTTGAAAACATTGTCTTAAATTGAGATGTAAGTCAGAGCTAATTTTCCATAGGAACAATGGTTATAAAGTGGGACCTGGTTTCCAAATCAAGGTCAAATACACTGTTTTTACCAAAATTACCCAGAATTGTGAACTCAATCGATTATAGGCAACTGATCTAAGTACATTAATGAATTTGTGTTGATCAGAGAGGTTCCACAATAAAGGTAGCCACTTGGCCCTGGCTACCCGCATTGGTGACTGTGGAGTGATCAGTTAACCCTCTCCTTCCACCCCGGCTCTCAGTCAATGGTATTTATTGAGCACTTACTACTTAGCCTTTCCTTCCTCATTACAGCTTTCAAACTTGTTTCCCCATTTCATATAGCACCCTTGCGTGTTTGCCCACCTTCTATCATTGAATCAACTGATCAATCAGGGGTATTTATTTAACTTTCACTGTGTGCAGAGCACTATTCTAAGTGCTTGGGGGAGGAAGATAGAATAAGTAGACATGATCCTTCCCTTGCTGGGGAGAGAGAGATTGAAATAAAATACGGATAGGGGAAACAACAAAGTATAAAGGTGCATACTTAAGTGCTATGAGAATTGGGGGCAAAAAGAGTAAATTGATTAGGAGATAAGGGCCCAAGTGTGCAGTGATGCAGAAGAGAGAGAAAACAGGGTGGGGAGATGAAAATTGAAGCAGCATGGCCATAGTGCATAGAACATGGGCCTGGGAATCAGAAGGACCTGGGTTCTAATCCTGCCTCCACCACTTGACTGCAATGTGACTTTGGGCAAGTCACTTAATTTTTCTGTGCCTCAGTTACCTCATCTGTAAAATGCAGATTAAGACTGTGAGCCCCATGTAGGACATGGACCGTATCCAACCCGATTAGCCTGCATCTACCCCAGCGCTTAATCCAGTGCCTGGCACATAGTAAGCACTTATCATAAAAAAGGAAGGTTAAATCAGGGAAGGCCTCCTGGAGGAGATGCAGTTTTGGTAGGGCTGCCTTTAACTCTCCCCGATCCTGTAGTTCCCCCCATGGTGTCCCATCTTCTCCACAACCCAGTACCCCTTGGGGAATTTTTTTTTTTTCTGAAACTTGTTTCATATCCCTGGATGCAGCCTCCTCTCAGATTCCCACGAGTGGGAAAGACCAGCAGTCTCCTCCCAAGCCTCCTCCTAACCAACCAGTTCAACCAAGACCAAGCCCTGTAGCCAGGGGGATGCCACAGCTGAGAAAAAAAATACAGGATCATGCTGTAAATGTTAAAAAAAAAATAATTCAAAGAGCAGCACCATGCAGAGGGATGTACCAAAGTCAAAGGGAAGTGGTGAAACAATCTAAGAGGAAGCCTGCTCAGAGACAGATGAGGTAGAGTAGGAGATGCCAGGGGTGCATGGGAAAGGGGTAAGGCTACCTGTTCACTAATGAGAACCAACACTTCCATCTTCTCTCCGATGAAGCCCTACAGCTAGGTGGAAGTTGGAGTAAGTGCCTTAAAAGAGCCTAGTGTTATAAAGCCAAAATCACTGTGGCGTATTACTGAATCGGTATAAATCTGGAAGCATTGCAATTGTCATTTATCATAACTCAGAATGCTGTAAGATGAGGACTACCTGTAGAAGGTTAACTGGAGCAGAGCATTTAGGATAGGAATATTACAGCTGGACTGAATGAATTAGGAAAGTGGTTAAATCAGGATGTTGATTGCATTGGGTTCGGTTGGTAAGTAGAAAATTCATTGATGTGGGTTTTTCTCCCAAAGTTACAGGTGCAGAAAATGAGCACTTGGTGTTTCACATTCAGAAATGCTCAAAGAGGGGTGGCAGATCTCTAGGGAAGATGACAGACAGTGAATAAAATTAGTCAATGCAGTTATGGGATGTTTTATCACAAATCTAACAGAATGCAGTTGTACCATCTCTGTGTCAAACCACATTATTTATGTGTTTTATGAAATAGATGGGTAACTTCAATCCTTTTTCTAACCAAATAAGTCCCCTTAGCTACCAATGTCTAGGACAGCATCACTGTGATGCAGGAGGCCAGGAAAAATATGGGGTGGAGGGGCAGAAGAGGTAGAGGAAGTGGGTATGATTCTTGAAAAATGTTGGTTGTGATCACGGCACAGTGTCACTTTTAATAGTCTTTTCTTTCCTCTTTGCAGAACCTCAGTGTTTACTGTCCTCTTACATCTTAAGAATTTAGACACTGCATATTTTTCACCACCCCCATGGACAGATAGCAGAATCTTCTGTTCTTAAAGTGAAAAAGCTCTGGGTAGCCAACTGATATTTTAGTCACATCTCTGCTCATTAGAGGAAATTTTATACTTTTTAAGAATTGCTATAGGTTTAAGCATTAAACCTAGGGTTGGGGTGCTCACAGTGAGATATAAAGAAAGGAATTATGTATTAAGTGAAATGCTTGACAGAGTAGAGTGCCTTAACATATATACCTATGGAATATACATATGCATATATGTGTGTATATATATATATGTATATATATATATATATATATAAGATCTTATCCACAACTTCTGAAAAGACTAATTAATGACAGATACAACCTAGAGTATTGTTTGCAACACTGTTGCTGGTGGAAATCTTAGGTAATGTGTAGGGGTATCTTGGAGTGAGCTAGTGTATAACACTGGTTTTCTTAAACGTATCATGCAGTTCTCCTGTAACATGATGCGGGTTGTGTTTTTGTCAGACACCCTGTTAAGGAAAACTTACTTGTACTCTGCACCATGTCCACAATGTGTTATATCCAATCAGGCTTGTTCTGGCAGGCAGACCTTAATTAATTCCCTCAGTAACATTCTACAGAAAATGTGCTATGGTAAAACAGTGTATCGTCCAATCAGAACATTAGGCAGACTCACAAAGCAATTTATAATCATTTGACTGTCGTCTTGTGCATATGTCTCTAGAGGATAAGTTTTCAAAGGCCTGTGAAGGTGACTGTGGCCTGGTGAGTTGGAAGTGTATTTTTCTCATATCATCTTCCAGAGAGCAGCGTAGGTTCAACAGACTTGCGCTAACCACATAGTTTATTCTAGTAAAAGGAAAATAGCCGTCCCTAAGGACATTCTGAGAAAATAAGGAAGGCTGGAAGGCTGTCTACAGAAAACAAATTTACCAAGCATATTTGATTCAAAGCTTTCTTCTGAACACTACACTTTGAAAAGATTTCATGACTGCTTTTTTTCCTGCATACATCCTTTTTTAAATATTTCTTAAAAGCCAAACAAAAAGCCAAGCCAATCAGGCAGCAAAAACATTGCTAGGTTCCAGTAATTGTGGAGGAGAGATATCATCCTGAACTAATTAAAACGGGTTCCCTTTCCAAAATCAAAAGAAATTGGGTGGAATTAGCAAGTCTTGTGAGATTTCTAGTATGTGCTTTGTACATAGGCTTATTTCACCTTCAAAACTTGTAATGAAATTGTCATCTTTACCTTACTGTGAAAGGTTTTCCATTCTAGATGAGAACCTCCAACTTAGATTGAGACCCATGTGCGACAGAATCTATGTCCAACCTGATGATGATGTATCCACCCAGTGCTCACTACAGTGACAGGCTCGCTTAAAGCACCATTAAAAAAAAAAAAAACAAAAAAAACCCCTCTTACCTTTTCTCCCCTGTCCTCATTGAAAAACCTGCCTCTGGCTAGCCCATTGGTTTTCTATTTTGCCCTATTTCCCATCTTTCTTTTGACTGTCATCAGCATGTGATCTGTGCCCACTGGCCATGGAGAGGCATTCAGGGAGATGCAGAGCCTCCCCTGAGAGGAGTTAGTGAGGGATCGGTAGCCAACTGCAACAGCCTTGAGGTCTCAGGAGCTGTGGGGTGCTAGAGCGGCCCATGTACCGGATTACTGAGTGGTTAGAACAGAGGCAGATAATAGTTTGGAGAAGGGAGGCAACTGAGTCAGAGAGCCAGCTGTCCATCACTTGGGCCAAAGAAGTATTTGTCCATCTGAAAGGTCCCAGCTGGGGCACTGGGAATGTTTTACTCCTGCTGAAGGCAGTGGGTTGGGACTTGATCAGGTCCCCGAGAGCTCACTGGTTTAAATAAAAATAACGGGTGGCGGGATTGGCAGGAAACAGGAGAGGGAGGGGGAAGAAAAAGCTGCTCAGAACAGGGAGGGAGCAGGAACAGAGCACCGTGGGAGAGGGGGGTTAAGGAGAGTATTGATTGACCATAATTTCAAAAGCAGGGCTTAGGAATCCTGTGGTACATCAGCAATTAGTGTATGATATATCTAGATTTCATGTACTGTGGGGTGGACGTGTCCAGGGGGATACCTGAATAAGGTAACTATGGCATCGTTCCACAAAAGGAGCTAACATTGAGCCTGGGAGAGAATAGAAGCCTTAACTACTGCCTTTGATTTCGGACCATCCTTAATGGCAAAGGAGCAAACGGCAATCCAGACTATCGCTGTTGAGTGGAAAAGCACCAGCCATATTGCTAGGAAAATGCAAGTTTTGTATTTGCACTGATGAAGAAGGTGCAGGGTTTGTGAAACCCTTACATTCTGGTACAAGTGTTGCGGGGTATAACTTATATACTTGAATCTTCCACGTTTACATTTCTCAAACTCCTTTATGAAAAAGGTGCTATTTCTGTATTTAAGAAGCTGTATTTTTAATGTAAAGCTGCTTCCTGTTTATATTATTGCACTGCTAGGTTTATTTAGGGGTATTAATTTTATTGGTGCTTATAACTTTTTTCTGTTTTTTAGTCTTGAATTCTCTCTTTTTCCTATTAGCTATGTTCTCTGTAGCTCTCTGCATATAACTTTTACTACACACAGATTTTTTGTTCTTTTTGAAAAATGTTAAACTTTTTAAAACAGTAAAATAAAATTTCAGTTTTGTGGGTGAATTTATCTTCACATCTGTTTTTCCCACCCAGGTTGAGGCATTATTTAGTGGAGAATGTTTTGGTTTTGAGCCCAAAACCTGATAGGTTCAAACTGAAGGGTAGCAGAGCTTGTGCTGGGCAAATAAAACCAATATTTTGATGTCATTGTCCTGGAACCTACCCCAACTCACAGAGAATTGGGGGCATTTCACCCCAACCTTGCTTCCACCCTGTCCCTTGAGGTGGAGAGAGGGAGTCTACAGGGCAGTCCCCAGCATCCCAAATGGCTGCTGATTGGGGGGTAAAACCAAAGATCTCCAATCTCTCCCTAAGCAGAAGACAGTAATTGGACAGTCTTCTGTATTCATTCAATCGCATCTATTGAGCGCTTACAGTGTGCAAAGCCTTTGCCAATTAGAACCACATAATGCAATCTTACATCAAAAATGTCCTGTCTGAAGAGCCTCAACCTAATGCTTTTCAACCTCTCAATAATGAATTGGAACAGAAAGGGCTGGCATTCATGCCTCCTAACCTTAGCTAGC
This sequence comes from Tachyglossus aculeatus, assembly GCF_015852505.1. Taxonomy (NCBI): domain Eukaryota; kingdom Metazoa; phylum Chordata; class Mammalia; order Monotremata; family Tachyglossidae; genus Tachyglossus; species Tachyglossus aculeatus. The sequence continues at coordinate 26,166,148 of NC_052079.1, read as the reverse complement.
TAATACACCAGTGCCCACGCTTTTTTATTCTCAAACAGGTGGAATTTAACTTTTTTTCCCCAAATCTAAAGGTAGGATTGCCCTAAACAGGTAGGCAGTGACTCATTCATTAGGTTGTCAGTATTGTCACAGATGTGCATCCTTCATGGTGTATCTCTTTTTTAACTTCTGGCACACCATTACTCAACATTGAAAACCCGAACTGAGATGAAAGCTAAGCTAGAATGGATTGAAAAAATTACTTTTGAAAATTGATGTCTGCAAATCGATAAACCTATGACATGCAAACTAAGAAACTTCAGGAATTGGTGGGTGTTTTTGCAGAACCAGTAGCTGCTGTTACTTTGATAACCCATGGTGGAAGACAGAAAAAGTCCTTCATGGTGTAAACATGGCAAATAATCCCATCTTCAAAAGTAGTAACAATAATAATTATTAAGGTATTTGTTAAGCGCTTACTATGTGTCAGGCACTATACTAAGCCCTGGGGTGGATACAAGCAAATCGGGTTGGACACAGTCCCTGTCCCAAGTGGGGCTCACAGTCTCGATCCCCATTTTACAGTTGAGGTAACAGGCTCAGAGAAGTTAAGTGACTTGCCCAAGGCCACACAGCATACAAGTGAGGAGCCTGGATTAGAATCCATGACCTAATAACTCCCAGGCCCCCGTTCTGTCCACTAACATGGCCTAAAGGCAAGAGCACAGACCTGATAATCAGGGAACCTGGGTTCTATGCCATCTTTGCCATGTGCCTGCTTTGTGACCTTGGGAAAGTCATTTACCTCAGTTACCTCATCTGTAAATGGAAATTCAATCAATCCTATTTATTGAGTGCTTAATGTAAGCAAGGCACTGTAATAAGCACTTGGGAGAGTACAACGTGGCGATATGACAGACATTCCCAGCCCACAACGAGCTTACAGTCTATAGGGGGAGACAGACATTAATATAAATAAATTATGGATATCCATTCATTCAATCATTTATTGAGTGCTTACTGTGGGCACAGCACTGTAAGCGCTTAGCTTTTCTATCATTTCCCAAAATAAACAGATACATTCCCTGCACACAAAGATCTTACAATCTAGGTTGGGGGAGACAGATAATATAAATAAATAAATTACAGATAGGTACATAAGTCCTGTGGGACTGGATTGGGGGATGAATAAAGGGAGCAAGTCAGGAGGAAGCAGAAGGGAGTGGGAGAAGAGGGAAGGGGGTCTTAGGGAAGGCCTCTTGGAGATGTGCTCTCAGTAAGGCTTTGAAGGGGTTGCGGGGAGAGTAATTGTCAGATTTGAGGAGGGAGGGCATTCCAGGACAAAGGCAAGATGTGGGTGAGGAATCTCTGGTGAGATAGACGAGATCGAGGCATAGTGAAAAAGTTAGCATTAGAGGAGAGAAGTGTGCTGCTGGGTTGTAGGAGGAGAGTGATGAGGTGAGGTACGTGGGGGCAAGGTGATTGAGTGCTTTAAAGCCAAAGGTGAGGAGTTTTTGTTTGCTGCGGAGTTGGATGAGTAACCCCTGGGGTTTCTTAACGAGGGGGATCAAACAATCACTCTTCCTGTGTGCAGAGCACTACACTAAGTACTTGGAAGAGTACATTTATAGCAGAGTTGATAGACATTTTCCCTGCCCATAATGGGTTTATAATCCAGAGGGTTGTAGACTGTACTCTATGTAGAAGGGAATTGTTATTTATCACTCTCACAGATAGAAGTCTCACTGTTAGTACCTTCACTTTCAATCCTAAAGAATGTATTCACGTACATGCACAATTAAATCTATATTTGCATGCCCACAATGCACACGGGCTAGATGAAAGACAGCTCCAACAGCGTAGAAGCTGACATTCTAAGTTAATGAGACATTAAACTTACTCTGAATGGTTTTTCCTTCTCTCCATTTCTGTTGGAGAGTAGCAACTTCTAATTTTAAATTCAAGCCGAACTCTCTTCACCCCAGCATCCTCATAAGAATGTTAACAGACCAGTCCCTAACATTCCCACCTTGTAATCTCTATGTGGGGGAATCCTAGCCAGGACTGCCAGCCTCAGACTCTCCACAAATCCCCCCTTAAAAGCCAACTCTCTTTATGCGTGTTCTCTGTCCCCCAACCGCACTGTGAATATCTTCCTCTGCCTTTTGTTACCTTCCTCTGCTCCTTGCTGGGCTCCATCCTCGACAAGAGAGGCTGGGCCAGTTTCCCCTTCTCCACTTCCACTTCACTCCCTCCATTCTTCTTGATTTCTTTCTCCTCCTTCTCCAACTGCCCCTCCTGCCACTAACTGACTCCAGGCTCTCAATGGTGGGGAAACAGGATGAGACTCTACCAGTCATTTCCTCTTTGCCAGAATCCAAAATGCTGCTGCTGCTTCTCTCAGCTCTGCTTCTTCCATCAGATGCCCCCATTCTCTCCTCTCCTTCCAATTCCTTTTTATTTTTAAGGAACTTATTCAAAACCATCTCTTGGCTGAGTATTTCCTTCCTGTCTATATTCAACTCCAGGTACTGTCATCATGATCATCATCATTATTATTATGATCACGACCATCATTATCACATCATCATCATTATTATCATGACCATGATGACTGTCATGATCATCATCATCATCATTATTTCATCATCAACATTATTAGCATCTACATAGTGCAAAACACTAAGTGGAAGAATACAATAGGAGCAAGTCACATGACCACTGCCCCACAGGCTTTTCCAGAGTGGACCATCAAAAATAACTGAGCAATAAAAGGAGGGGGAGGAAAAACCTAGATGTAGAAGGAAATAAATCAATCATATTTATTGAGCTTTTATAATGTACAGAGCACTGTACTAAGTGCTTGGAAGAGTACATCAGAATTAGCAGTCACGTTCCATGCCCATAATGAATTTACAGTCTAGAGGGGGAGACAGGCATTAATATGAATAATTTATAATCTATAATTTAAAGATACGTATATAAGTGCTGTGGGATTGGGGGTGGGATGAATATAAAATGTCCAAAGATCACAAATCCAAGTGTTTAGATGACACAGAAGGGGGAGAGAGCCAGGAAAAAGAAGGCTTAATGGGGGAAGGCCTCTTGGAAGAGATGTGACCTCAATACTGCTTTGAAAATGGAGAAAGTGGTGGTCTGGCATTAAACAGACAAGGAGGGAGTCTCAGGCTAGGGGGAGGATGTGGGAAAGCGGTCAGAGGCAAGACCAAGAGTCTTGTTGAAGGTGTTTTCAGAAGCCTCTGATTGGAGGAAGCTGTGGAGAAGGAGTTCTGGCTGAGGGAATAGTGGGAGTGTCTGTGACCACTCTCTCTCCCCAATCCCCCTGTTCTCCCCTCTCCCCCATCTCTTGCTCCAAATGACCTGGTCATGTATTTTTCTGAGAAAATTGAAACCATCACACATGATCTTCCTAAAACCTCCACTGCCTCTCCCCAGTGCCTCCCTCCTCCTGCCCCTTCTTTGACTTTCCCACCTTTCCCATCACTACCTCAAGAAGAGATCTGTCCACTCTTCTCAAAATCTACTCTCTCCATCAGAACCACTGACCTCATCCCTTCACACCTTATAAAAGCACTTGCCGCTTCCCTTCTTCCCACCCTGACTGCCATATTCAACTGTTCACTTTCCAGTGTCTTTTTCCCCACTATTTTCAAACATGCTCATATCTCCCCCATCCTAAAAAACCCTCCCTTGACCCATGACCCTCGAGCTATCACCTCATCTCCTTCCTACCATTCCTCTCCACACTCCTTGAGTGAGCCGGCTACACCTGCTACCTCCACTTCCTTTCCTCCAATTCTCTCCTTGACCCTCTCCAATCTGGCTTCTGCCCCCGTCAACAAAACTGCCCTCTCAAAGGTCACCAATGATCTCCTTCTTGTCAAATCTAATGACCTCTACTCCATCCTATTTCTCCTCGACCTCAGCTGCCTTCAACACAGTCAACCACCCCCTTCTCCTGGAAACCTTATCCAACCTCTTCTCTACTAATACTGTGCACACCTGGGTCTCCTCCTAGCTCTCTGCTACTCATTCTCAGTCCCTTTCACATGCTCCTCCTCTGCCTCTCACCCCATAACTGTGGGAGTCCCTCAGGGCTCAGTTCTGGGTTCCCTTCTATTCTCCATCTACACACACTCCTTTGGAGAACTAAATCACTTGCCCCCATGGCTTCAACTACCATCTCTATATGAATGATTCTCAAATCTATATCTCCTACCCTTATCTCTCTCTTTTTCTGATATCTCAAATTTCCTCCTGCCTTCAGGACATCGCTACTTGATTGTCCCACCTACACCTCAAACTTATCATGTCCAAAACAAAACTCCTCTTCTTCCCAACCAAACCCTGTCCACTCCCTGTCTTCCCTAGCAGTGTAGACAGCACCACCATCCTCCCTATTTCACAAGCCTGTAAACTTGGCATTATCCTCAACTTAACTCTTTCATTCAACTCACATACTCAAACTGTCACCAAATCCTGTCAGTTCTACCCTCACAACATTGCTAAAAATCGATCCTTTACTCTCATCCAAACTGCTACCACATTAACCCAAGCTCTTATCCTATTCTGTCCTCCCATTGTCCCCCTGATTTTCCCATCACTGTAGACAGTACTACCATCCTTCCTGTCTCACAAGCCTATAACCTTGGCACTATCCTTGACTCCTCTCTCATTCAACCCATCATGGAATCCTATCATTCAATCGTATCAGTTCCAACCTCACAACATAGCTAAAATCCACCATTTCCACTCCATCCAAACTACTATCGCGTTAATACAGTCGCTTATCCTAACCCTCCTGGATTACTGTATCAGCCTCTCCGCTGACTTCCCAGCTTCCTGTCTCTCCCCACTCCATACCATACTTCACTCTGTTGCCCAGATCATTTTTCTACAAAACGATCAGGACTTGTTCCTCCACTCCTCAAAAAACTCAAGTGGTTGCCCATCCACCTCAATATCAAACAAAAACTCTTCACCATTGGCTTTAAAGCTCTCAATCACCCTACCCCCTCACTACCTCACTTCGCTACTCTCCTCCTACAACCCAAGGCCTCGCTAAACTTCTCACTATATCTAGATCTCCTCTATCTTGTCTCTGTCTCACCCACATCATTTCTCTGGCCTGGAATGCCCTCCCTCCTCAAAGCCAACAGGCAATTATTCTCCCCACCCCCTTCAAAGCCTTAATGAAGGCACATCTCCAAGAGATCTTCTCTGACTAAGCTCTCCTTTCCTCTTCTTCCATTCCTTTCTGCAATGCTCTGACTTGCAGTCCTTATTTATCCCCCACCCAATCCCACAGCATTTATGAACATATCTGTAATTTATTGATTGATATTAATATCTGTCTCCCCCTCTAGACTGTAAGCTCGTTGTGGGCAGGGAATGTGTCTGTTTCATTGTTGTACTCTCCAAGTGCTTAATACAGTGCTCAGCACAGAGTAAGTGCTCAATAAATATGATTCAAGAAAAACACAGGAAAGGTGGGTGGGGAGAGGAGCTTTGTGGACTCTCCTGGAAAGTGGCAGAGGCACTCTGAGTCCGGCTAAGTTGGGGAGAAGCCATCTCTTGATGCAGAAAGACTTCTGTATAGCGAAATCACCTGGGCATCCTTCTCCCCAACCAACTAAAGTGATTGAAGTGGGATTTCTCCAATCCACGACACAGATCCCTTCCTCTAACAGCAATGATTAAATATGTTCTCTCATTCTCTACTAGGGGGCAGTAGCGTCACCATGACATGAAGAGTCGAAAATCAGAGTTTTTCCCAAATATTCCTGCTCGTCATCTGTAAAGAGACCTATTAAGCGGGGAACTTTACCGCTGCATTATGTAAGAAAATACAGTTGTCTAAGCCGTTGATCACTGCTGAATTTTGACAATATGAAAGTTGGTGTATTTCAAAACGAAATATGAGGAAGTAGGCCAGATCAATCTAGCTTCCCTCTCATCTACCCTAGTTAAAATTTGACTTTTTTTTCCGGTCCCCCTCATTCTTAAGCCCACATTTTAGTTGCTAGATAACTACAATGATATTGTTGTCCATAACCACTAGCCATTAACTGCTCCATTTCCTTCCCAAGCGCTTAGTACAGTGCTCTGCACATAGTAAGCGCTCAATAAATACGATTGATTGATTGATTCTATGCTGATGACACCCAGATCTACATCTCTGCCCCTGCTCTCTCCCCCTCTCTCCAGGCTCGACATTTCTATCCTACTTATTTTATTTTGTTGGTATGTTTGGTTCTGTTCTCTGTCTCCCCCTTTTAGACTGTGAGCCCACTGTTGGGTAGGGACTGTCTCTATGTGATGCCAATTTGTACTTCCCAAGCGCTTAGTACAGTGCTCTGCACATAGTAAGCGCTCAATAAATACGATTGATTGATTGATTTAATCAGAACATGGCAGCCCCCCAAATCTCTCTCAGGAAGAGATGATTGGGTGGTATACAACCTTTCTCTACATCACTTTATGTCCTCCTGGGAAAATATAGATACAAGATGTCTAGAAATGCCATTGACTGAACTAAGCTACCTTTAATGTTTGCTTCGACTAGGTCTATTTTTCAGTAGGATTAAGAATAGAACTTAGTATGTTAGCTCTTCACCATCACTAATTTTGAAATCATTTCATCTGATGTATAAATTATCATCATTTTTCTTCATATTTGTAGGTCGGTGTTTCACAAAAAAGTATAAATATGTATTTGTGAACACATGGATATTAATATGAATGTTTATGACCTCAACGTTTCTAAAGCCAGCTCTGTCACTTCTCTCTTGTGTGGCTTTGGGCAAGTCACCTAACTTTTCTGGACCTCAGTTTTGGGAAGCAGCATGACTTAGTGGAAAGAGCCTGGGCTTGGGAGTCAGAGGTCATGGGTTCTAATCCAGGCTCTCTGCCACAATCAGCTGTGTGACTTTGGGCAAGTCATGTAACTTCTCTATGCCTCAGTTACCTCATCTATAAAATGGGGATGAAGTCTGTGAGCCCCACGTGGGACAACCTGATGACCCCTGTATCTACCCCAGAGCTTAGAACAGTGCTTGGCACATAGTAAGTTCTTAACAAATACCATCATTGTTAATACCTGTTTTTTCCCCACCCCTAGACTGTGAGCCCCCTGTGAGACAGGGGCTGTGTGCAACTTAATTTTCTACCGCAGTGCTCTGTACAGTGTTTGGCATGTAGTAAGTGGTTAACACATACCACAATTATCATTATAATTACTAAGATGTTCATATACGCTGATCATAGGTGCACAAAACTCAGTGAACCAGCTGGATTTATTTGTGGAACAGGTTGGAATTTATTTATATATATTAATGTCTGCCTCCCCCACTAGACTGTATGATCACTGTGGGCAGGAAATGTGTATTTGTTACATTATACTCACCAAAGCACTTAGTATGGTGCTCTGCATACAGTAAGCACTCAAAAAATAAGATTGCCATGAGCGGAGAGGGGATGGTAACCCCTGTGAGCTTTGGCTTTCACCATGAATGTTGAGGCATCAAGTAGGACTTGGGATGTTCAGCCCTGTTTTATGTGCAACAGGTATTTTCCACAATTTCCAGTTTGAGCTGTTCTGAAAAATTCATTCATTCATTCCCTTAATCGCATTTATTGAGCACTTACTATGTGCAAAGCACTGTACTAAGCACTTGGGACAGTAAACTAGAACAATAAGCAGACACATTCCCTGCCCACAGTGATCTTATAGTCAGTCTAGAGGGCAAGACAGACATTAATATAAGCAAATAGAGAATTTTCTCAATTTAAATCATACTCCCTCTATTTAGACCGTAAGCCCCATGTGTGACAGGGCCTATGTCCAACCTGAATATCTTGCATCTCTGTGCTTAGAACAGTCCTTGGCATATAGTAAACGCTTGACAAAGACCATAATTATTACTACACTCTCTTGTTTAATGCTGCAAGAGATATTTTCCATAATTTCCCATTTTCTTGCACACCTGAAAAATTGAGGGGTTTATTTTTTCTCTCCCTCTTTCTCTCCTCCCACCTCCTTCTTTCTTTTTCCAATTGAAGACATTAACAGTAAGGTGAATTTTACCACAGGTACAGTATGGCTTCAAGGTCCAAGGGAGCATGTGTTTCCACCACCCACCCACTCAGCATTCCACAAACAATTCACCCAGACCAAAGACCCTCCAAGGTTGTGCTGATGTATTAGCCACTGGCTGAATCTGACATTGTTTTGGACTTTACTTTCTAGCCAGATGAACACAGTAGAACCTCCTCTCGCAAAGAACAGCTTCTCTTTGGCTGATCACACTGTTGGTTGTGCAACAGGTGGCATTAGTTTACTTCCAGATACCGCCCACGTGACCTGTATCAGCCGTCCATCTCAGGCTGTTTGTTATCCTCTAGCTCCACTGTTGCCTCCTCCTTACCCTGTCCATCCTGCCCTCCTCCTCCCCATTAATATTTAATAAGAACTGTGGTATTTTGTTTAGCACTTTCTATATCCCAGGCACTGTGCTAAGCACTGGGGTGGATACAAGCAAATGGGGTTGATACAGTCCCCGTATAAGGGGGCTTATAAGTCTTAATCCCCACTTCACAGATGAGGCAACTGAGGCCCAGAGAAGTGAAGTGATTTGCCCACGGTCACACAGAAGACAAGTGGTGGAACCGAAATTAGAATTTATGACCTTCTGACTCCCAGTCCTGTGCTCTATCCACTGTGGGGTTACCTGTTCTCCCTCCTACTTAGACTGTGAGCTCCATGCAGAACAGGGACTGTGACCTAATTAATTTGTACCTACCCCAGTGCTTAGAACAGTGTTTAACACATAGTAAGCACTTAATTACTATAAAAAAAATTAAGGCAGCATAAGGGACGAGGACGGAAACACAATACACAAAATAAAAACAAAAGTCGGTAGGGAGCTGAGGCTAGAGGAGCAGAATGTCAAGCTCCTCGTGATTAAGAGTCCATGGTATTACCAAAGCCATGGCAACAGCCGCTAGACTTCCTGAGGTTCTATGAGGACTTGCTATGCGGATGATTTTCTCTTTCCCTCCAGAGCGGTGGAAGGCAGGACGGGATGGGGTCTCTTGGATGGTGCAGAGGGGAGCCGGTTTCAGTTCCCAGGGAGTCAGTGTGTCTGGTGTGCAGAGGTCACTTGGCTGTGGTGGGGGAACAGAGTGAGCAGGGAGGTGAGCCTGCAGATTCCAGATGTTCCTCTCAGCCGCAGCAGAGAAGAGGCCTATTCTTTGACCGTCTCTCTCCTACGAACCCGACACCCAAGGCCCAGCCAGGTGGCTGCCCCTCTCCTGGGACACTGGGGTTCCCACGATTGCCCGCTCCAGCCCCAAAGAAGGCCAAGTTTGGCAGACTTTTAAAACTTTGAGGAGGAGGTCACCCGGGGGCCGCCACGGAGAGTTATGGGAATGACGGGCTGAGTTACGTGGAGCCTGAAATTCTGATGCTTCTTCCACATGTGTCATCTTCTAGGTTTCTGCTATCTTTATTTGCCTTTCCTTACATGTGCCCAGCCAATACCACGTCTTGAGTGCTGCTCGGAGAACTGTTTTTTTTCCTATTTAGTAGACGCAAACTAGCTTTGGGGATCACAAGCTAATGTTTGGTACATTCTCTGAATAGCTTTCAGATCTCTCTTGGAGTGCTGATTTTTTTTTTTCCATGTTTGGGCATTTTTATCCATTGCTGTGGCACTGGGAATTGAATCTTGGGCAAGAAACCCCGTGGTATATTAAATATGTGATTGGAAGATCAATCAATCAATCGTATTTGAGCGCTTACTGTGTGCAAAGCACTGTACTAAGCGCTTGGGAAGTACAAGTTGGGAAGAAGATGGCAAGGATGTATCAAATCCATACAATCTAGCAAACTTACATACATTTTTTACACTAAAATGGAGAAATGTAAATTACATTTCCATCGATAGAGTACTATCACTTACATTCCTCTACACTATAAGCTACTTATGGACAGGGACTGTATCTACGAATGCTACATTGTACTTCTTAAAGCACTTATTACAGTACTCTTTACCCAGTAAGCACTCAATAAATGCCATTGATGATTGTTGTTAAAGTCTATCACTCCCATAATATTTATTATGACTATTATGATTTCTATTTCTCAGACAGTGAAAGAGGAGTTTACAAAAAGCATATATGAAAGAAAGGCTATTCATTTAGGATTAGGGAGAAGTTCATTTTGTCAGAATGATCAAGGTGAAGTGTTTAAGTCAATAGGTAAAAACATTTTCTGTACTCAGGGCTCAATAAATAGGACTGGTTGATTGATATTTGATCAACATTTAATTGCCTTTCTGTAGCTTATCATTTCCAGATACCCCAGACTAATAATAATTATTATTATTACGGTATTCATTAAATGCTTTCTATGTGCCAAGCATTATCCTAAGCACTGGGACAGATACAAGGTAAATCAGGCTCACCACCTTAATCCCCATTTTACAAATGAGGTAGGCACAGAGAAGTTAAGTGGCTTGCCCAAGGTCACACAGCAGACAAGTGATGGATCCAGGATTAGAACCCACGTCCTCTGACTCCCAAGCCTGTGCTCTTTCCACTAGGCCACGCTGCTTCTCTAAATCAGACAATCAAATCATTAGGAAATCGGCTTTCATTATTCTAGACTTAAATACCAAAATAGCGCCACTTAATCTAATATCCCATATGATGAATTGTACACTCGATGAGAAAAGAATCTTCAGATTTTAAACAATTTAGATGCAAGTTTCCCTAACCAATGTAAACATCCGCCAGCCTGATTTAGGTTCCTGCAGTCTGTAGTTGCACTCTAATTACTATTGCTAAATTGAGAAGCAACAGAGAGGCAGCTTCGTAGAGAACAAATTTAAATTAGACAAGTCAGTTCATCATAACTGAAAGAAGAAATGGAATAGTTTCCAGTTCAGGTATTAGGTCCATAGAAAAAGCAGTCCATGGTTCAGTGCAAGCCCATTAGTGTCCTTCGCTGTCTGACCACAAGCCACTCTCCACAGAGTAATAGAATGGCTACCCCAGAGCTGTGGAGAGTTGGGGGAAGTGTTGGTGTTTCCTGTGAGGTCTGACTGCACTGTTGTCCATTTCCTGGCTTTGTTTTCTTTCACTTCTGCACATGATACCTGAAAAGCCAATGTTCCTCAGGGATTACCATGTTTACTCACAAAATCGTTCCACTTCTTTGCATAATTTTGGCAACTCCAAAAGAGGAGAAGACCTACTGTGGAGGAGAATTAAGTCTAGCAATAAGGCACTGAGGCTGTGTGCAGAGAGTGTAATAAGCCACAGACCACCACTTTCCCCACCTTGAGATGCCTTCATAGAATGATCTTTCCTCCAAAAGGTGGAAATTTCCTACTCCCTCTCCTTGCTATGACACTGATACACTTGGATCTCTACCTTTTAAGTATGCCACCCTCAGCCCCACAGCACTTATGAACGTATCCATTATATATTTTAATGTCCATCTCCCACTATAGCCATAATATATTTTAAAGTCCATCTCCCACTCTAAACTGTAAGCACCTTGTGGGCAGGGAATTTATCTACCAACTCTGATGTTACCGCCCTCTCCCAAGTGCTTTCTATAGTGTTATACATGCAGTAAGCACTCAATAAATACTTTTGATTGATTGGGAGAGTAGAGTACCACTGGTGGACATGGACCTTGCCCTTGAGGAGTTTACAATCTAATGGGGAAGATAGACATTAAAGTAAATTGCAGATTAGGGAAGTTTCAGAGTACAAGTTCTGAGGACTGGTGGTCAGGTGAGTTTTAAAGTGCTTAAAAGGTACAGACGCAAGTAGAAAGTGATGCAGAAGGGAAGGTGAATAGGGTAAATGAAGGCTTAATCTGGGAAGGCTTCCTGGAGATATGATTTAAGTAAGGCTAGGAAGGTGGAGAGAGAGGTGATCTCTCAGATATTCATTCATTCGTATTTATCGAGCACTTAGTGTGCAAAGCTCTGTACTAAGCGCTTTGGAGAGTATGATGTAACAACAGACAGACACATTCTGAAGGGGGAAGGAGCTCCAGGCCAGAGGGAAGAAGCAGGCAAGGGGTCAATGGTGAAATAGATGAGATTGAGGTACACGAAGTAGGTTGGTGTTAGAGAAATGAAACATGCGGCCTGGGTAAGTAAGTAAGTAAGAGGTTAATAATGTTAGGTAGGAAGGGGAGAGCTGTTTTAGTGCCTGAAAGTCAATTGTCAGGAGTTTCTGCTTGGTGTGGAGCTGGATAGGCATTGAAGGGTTTGGAGGAGTGGGAAGGTGGGCACAAAATATTTTTTTAAAAAGATGATCTGGGTGGCAGACAGATGTATGAACTGGAGCAGAGAGAGACTGGAGGCAGGGAGGTCAGCGAGGAGGCTGAGGCATTAGTAGAAGTTAGATATGATAAAAATACTAATAATGGTTGTGGTATTTGATAAGCAGTTACTGTGTGCCAGGCACTGTACTAAGTGCTGCGGTAGATACAAGCAAATCGGGTTGGACACAGTCCCTGTCCCACCTGGGGCTCACAGTCTCAATCCCCATTTTAAAGAAGAGGTAACTGAGGCATAGAGAAGTGAAATGACTTGCCCAAGGTCACACAGCAGACAAGTGGCAGAGCTGGGATTAGAACCCATGATCTTCTGACTCCCGGGCCCATGTTCTAATTCATTCATTCAATCGTATTTATTGAGCACTTACTGTGTACAGGGCACTGTACTAAGCACTTGGGAAGTGCAAGTCAGCAATATATAGAGATGGTCCACTGCACCATGCTATTTGGACAGCAGGGTAGCAGCTGAATGGAGAAGAAGGGATGGATTCTAGAGATTTGAAGGAAGAACCATAGTATTTGATGTCAGTGAGCATGCAAGTCTTCTAGACTGTGAGCCCGTTGTTGTGTAGGGACCATCTCTATAAGTTACCGATTTGTACTTCCCAACACTTTAGTACAGTGATCTGCACACAGTAAGCACTCAATAAATACAATTGAATGAATGAACGAACGAGAGCGACAAAGCGAGAGAGGTAGGATGGAGGTGTTGCCTACGGTGTTGGAAAACTTTTGTGGAGGAGATGATTAGGGTGGGGAGGCAAAGAGTTCTGCTTTGGACATTTTGCATTTAAGACATCAGCAGGACAACCAAGTAGTGATGTCTTATAGGCAGGAGCAAATGCAAGACTACAGAGAAGAGGAAAGGTCAGAGCTGGAGGTGTAGATTTGGGAATAATCCAGGAAGAGATTCTCTAGACAGATTCTAATAATAATAGTTATTAAAGGCTTACTATGTGTAAAGCACTGTTCTTAAGCACTGGGGTAGATACATGACAATTAGGTCAGACAGAGTTCTTGTCCAAATAAGAGGGAGAATAGGTAATGAATCCCCATTTTACAGTTGAGAAGTGAAGTGACTTTCCCAGGGTCACACAGCAAGTGACAGAGCTGGCATTAGAACCCAAATCCGCTGACTCCCAAACCCATGCTCTTTTCACTAGGCTAAGCTCCTTCCCAATCAGTTTATAGTATGCTTCTCTAGATTGTACACTCCTTATGGACAGCAGATGTGCCTATCACATATATTGTATTGTGGTTTCCCAAGTGTGCTCTACACACAGTAAGAATGGTAATAATAATTGTGGTATTTGTTAAGTGTTTACTATGTGCCAGTGAACTGGGGTACATTCAAGATAATCAGTCCCAAGAGGGACTCATATTCCAAGTAGGAGGGAGAACAAATACTGAATCTCCATTTTGCACATGAGGGAAGTGAGGAATAGTGAAGTTAAGAGACTTGCCTAAGGTTAGTAGTAGATCATGGATTAAAACCCAGAGCTCCTACTCTCAGACTTGTGCTCTTTCTGCCAGGCCATACTTCTTCCCCACAAGCACTCAGTAAATACCTCTGATTGATTGGTAGAGGTAATAGTTGAAGCAGTGACAGCAAATGACTTCTCCAAGTGGGTGAATAATCCCACTCCAGGAAGATAGAGAATAGAAGGTGACCCAGAACTGAGCCTTGAGGGACCCCCATAGTTAGGCGGTGGAAGGAGGTGGAGGAGCTGGTGGAAGATATGGAGAATGAGCTGCCAGAGGAATAGGAGAACCAGGAGAGGACAGTGTCAGTGAAGTAAAGGTGGGATAATGTTTCCTTCCAAAGTGGGTGTTCCACTGAGAGGTTGAGGAGGTTTAGGATGGAGTAGAGGCCACTGGAATTGGAAAGAAGGAGGTGACTGGAAATCTTAGAGGGTAGTTTCCATGGAATGGAGGGGGCAGAAGCCAGATTACAGAGGTCCAAGAGAGAATTGGAGGAGAGAAGTAGAGGCAACATGTGTAAGCACCTCACTCAAGGAATTTGGAGAGTAATGGTAAAGGGAAATGGAGAAATAGGGACCATCTCTATATGTTGCCGATTTGTACTTCCCAGGCACTTAGCACAGTGTTCTGCACAGAATAAGCACTCAATAAATACAACAATGAATGAAACAACTGAAGGGTGTTGTGAGATCAAGGGAGGGTTTTGTTTTAAGAATAGGGGAGATATGGACAAGTTTGAAAGCATTGAGGAAGGCCCTTTGGAAAGTGAATTTTTAAAGATAGTGGTCAGGGATGGAACAAGCATTAAAATAAGATGTGAAGGGATTAGATAGGAAGCTCTGATGCCAGAGTTAAATTTTGAAAGAAGGAAGGAGTTTTCCTCGAGACACTGCTGGAAAAGTTGGAAGACTTGAAGGTAAAAGGAAAAAAAAAAAAAAGAACCATAAGATGGTACTAGATGTTGCATCTCTTACTTCTATTACCCTTTCCCAATTGCAGCATACAATACACCCTTAATGAATTATGGAAATCCTCCCTTCTCCTTTCATTCAATCATATTTATTATTATTAATAATGATAATAATAATAATAATGGCATTTATTAAGCGCTTACTATGTGCAAAGCACTGTTCTAAGCGCTGGAGAGGTTACAAGGTTACCATGTTGTCCCATGGGGGGCCTCACAGTCTTAATCCCCATTTTACAGATGAGATGACTGAGGCCCAGAGAAGTTAAGTGACTTACCCAAAGTCACACAGCTGACAATTTGTACAGCTGGGATTTGAACCCATGACCTCTGACACCAAAGCCCGTGCTCTTTCCACTGAGCCACACTGCTTCTCAAAATACGATGGCATTTATTAAGTGCTTACTATGTGCAAAGCACTGTTCTAAGCACTGGGGAGGTCACAAGGTGATCAGGTTGTCCCATGGGGGGCTCACAGTCTTAATCCCCATTTTACAGATGAGGGAACTGAGGCACAGAGAAGTTAAGTGACATGCCCAAAGTCACACAGCTGACAATTGACAGAGCCAGAATTTGAACCCATGACCTCTGACTCCAAAGCTCATGCTCTTTCCACTGAGCCTGTACATAAGTGCTGTGGGGCTGGGAGGGGGGGATGAGAAAAGGAGGGCTTAGTCAGGGAAGGCCCCTTAGAGGAGATCTGCCTTCAGTGGAGGAGAGTAATTGTCTGTTGGATTGAGGAGGGAGGGTGTTCTAGGCCAGAGGCAGGATGTGGGAAAAGGGTCGGACACGAGATAGACGAGATCGAGGTACAGTGAGATGGCTGGTGTTAGGAGTTCAGTGTGTGGGCTAGTAGTAGAAGAGTAGTGAGGTGAGGTAGGAGGGGTCAAGGTGATTAAGTGCTTTAAAGCTTATGGTAAGGAGTTTGACACAGAGATGGATAAGCAGCCACTGGAGGTGCTTGAGGAGCAGTGAAACATGGCCTGATTGTTTTTGTTGAAAAATGATGGCAGCAACAGAGTGAAATATAGACTGGAGTAGGGGAGAGATAGGAGGTAGAGAGATCAGCAAGGAGGCTGATACAGTATTCCAGGCAGGATAGGATAAGTGATTTGATTAAGGTGTAGCAGTTTGTATGGAGAGGAAGGGGAGGATTTTAGCAATGTTTTGAAGGAGGAACCAAGAGGATTGCATGAGAGAAGAGTCAAAGATAGCATCAAGGCTATGGGCTTGTGAGACAGGAAGGATGGTGGTGCCCTCTACATTGAAGGGAAAGTCAGGGTAAGGGCAGGGTTTGAGTGGAAAGATAAGGAGCTCTGGGACCTGTTAATCTTGAGGTAATAGGAGGACATGCTAGTAGAGATGACGAAGACAAAAGTAAATGCGAGACTGTAGAAAGGAAGAAAGATCGGGTCTAGATGTAGATTTGGGTATCATCCACATAGGGATGGTAATTGAAGCCATGAGAGCAAATGAGTTCTCCAAGGGAGTGAATGTAGATGGAGAATAGAAGGGGACCTAGAACTGAACTTTGAGGGGACCCTCCCCCCCACAGTAAGGGGGTGGGAGGCAGAAGAGGAGCCTGTAAAAGTGACTGAGAATGATAGGCCAGAAAGATAGGAGGAAAACCAGGAGAGGACGGCGTCAGTGAAGCCAAGGTGGGATAATGTTTTCAGGCAAAGGGGATGGTTGACAGTGTCAAAAGCAGCTGAGAGGTCGAGGAGGATTAGAATGGAGTAGAGGCTGTTGGATTTGGCGAGAAGGAGGTCATCAGTGACCTTTGAGAGGGCAGTTTGTGTGGAGTGAAGAGTTCGGGAGCCAGATTGAAGAGGGTCAAGGAGAGAATTGAAGGAGAGGAATTTGAAAGAGTGTGTTTGTGTGTGTATATATAGACAATATGCTCAAGGAGTTTGGACAGGAACAGTTGGAGGGAGATGGGGTGATAACTGGAGGGAAAGATGGGATAAAGGGAGGTTTGTGGGGTTTTGTTTTTTTTAAAGGATGGGGGAGACATGGGCATGTTTGAAAGCAGTGGGGAAGAAGCCACTGGATAGTGAACAGTTGAAGATGGCTGCTAGGGAGGGGGCACGTGTTTTGATAAGGTGTGAAGGAATGGGGTCGAATGCACAGGTGGAGGAGGTGGATTTTTAGAGAAGGCAGGAGATCTCCTCTAAAGATACTGCTGAGAAAGATGGGAGAGTTGATGAAAGGGCAGGGGAGATTTTAGGGAAATCACACCTGATAGCATCTCCACTTCCTATCCCAGGTTTGCTTGTCTCCATGACCCTGGATCCATGGCATTCTGGGCCCTAATCCTGCCCCGTACCCCCTGCTTACAGAAATAAGCTTCCTCAAAAAATCACGATAGAGGGAGGGGAGGATTGTGCAGTTGGGGCAAACTGGGTGAGTGAATATGGTATTTGTCCACATTTGTTTGGAGTGGTGGAACTGGTGGATGAGAATTCAAGAGGGGTGGGGGCTCTTCTTTTGAAGCATGGTGGTACTGCGGTCCATTTCCTGGCCTTCATCTTCTCTCACTGCCTGTGAATGACACTTGAAAGGCCACTGCTCCCCAGGCAGTTATTTGTTGCACATCCGTTTTGAAGGGAGGGACCTTTTTGATCCAGATCCAGTCTTATTTTTAGACAAGATATCGGCCTTGTCTTCCAGAGAGGGCCACGTGGAACACTGAGTGGAACCAGAGATGAAATTCAGCAGCAGGGGAAGCAGCTTGGGTCACACATGGCTAGAAGAAAGAGCACAGTCCAGGGAGTCAGAGGACCTGGGTTCTAATCCCAGTTCCGCCACTTATCTGCTGGGTGATTTTGGGCAAGTCACTTAACTTCCCTGTGCCTCAGTTACCTCATCTGCAGAATGGGGATTCAATACCTCTTCTCCTACTCTGAGAGCCCTATGTAGGAACTGATTATCCTCTATGTACCCCAGATCTTAGTACACTGCTTGACATAAGAATTCCTGACTCCCCAAAGTCTACTAGCCATTAATATGCTTCAAAATAAGTTATTTTACATTAAGGTAACTTGGGCCCACAGGCTTATAAACTGAGAAAAAAGTTATCTTGTAATCAAAAATAGATCAGACCATGGGATAGTAAGAAAGACATCCCATAAGAAAGCATGACAATCATGTTCTTGTCTTCCCAGTTTGTCTGGGCTTCCTATCAATTCGATTTGGAAAAAGCAACCAAACCCTCATGGAACCACCTCCTGCTACCCAGCTGGGAGGAGCCCTTCTAAGATTCCCCAAGAGTGACAAGTGAGTAGCTGTGAATGAGCAGAGGCTCATCATTATCATCAATGGTAGTTATTGAGCACTTACTAGGTGGAGAGCACTTACAGTACGGAGTAGGTAGACATTCATCTGTAGAGTGGGAACCGAGACTGAGTCCCATGTGAGACAAGGACAGTGTTCAAACCAATTTGCTTGTAACCACCTCAGTGCTTAGTACAGTGCCTAGCACATAGAAAGTGCTTAACATACTACACATTCCCTTCCCACAGAGGGTTTACAGTCTAAACTGCTCAGCCTTGAGACTGGGCTGATTGGATATTTACGGGGACACTGACCATACCCCAGTCTCCCTCTGTGCTCTGCACACAGTAAGCGCTCAATAAATATGATTGTACTGAGGATTTTGACCCATGGCCAGCTGCCTACAGGGAGAGAAAGCTTGTTTTAGCCTCTTCTTCATCAGATCTGATGTCAGACTGCTTGAATACATAGCTGATAACTCAGCCCAGGAGAGCGGGTCTGCTACAATAGTGGGAAGTGTCTGTTTACACAACACAGCTGCTTAAATGCACATCAACATTTCCCTTTTCTCTCTGGAAGATTCCCCCTGGCTCAGATCTGCTGGTCATGTTCCTTCTTCTTTGGCTTTAATGGTATTTGTTAAGTGCTTACTATGTGCCAGGAACTATTAAGCACTGGGGTAGATACAAGCTAATCAGGTTGGACAGAGTCCCTGTCCTACATGGGATTTGCAGTCTTAAATCCCCATTTTACAGCTGAGGTAACAGGCACAGAGAAGTGAAGTGACCCATCCAAGGTAACACAACAGACAAGCGGTGGAAATGGGATTAGAATCGATGGCCTCCTGATTCCCAGGCCTGTGATCTTTCCATATCTTAGTTGGTAATTCCTCAGTCAGTGTTGCATCTTTCTCCCTTCTCCCTAAAATGGCCACACCACCCTCCTTGGAAGAGGAGCAAGCTGGGGCCTTAGTCCCTGCTGTACAGAGAATTCATATTAGTAATATAAACTGTTTTCCATTTTATTTTTTCCCTGAATAAATGCTGTCCCCCAAGTTTGCTGCACAAAGGCGGAAGCTGGAGTGCCTACTGGGAAATCCAGCACTGCCTATAAATCAATCTCCTTTCCCAGAGCTGAGTAAGGCAACACTATTACTACTACTGTTTTAAGATGTTTGTTAGCCGGTCATATATCAAAGATGGGGGTGCAGCAAGCAACCAAACATGAGCAGGGCCATGGTATTTGGGTTTTACTTCAAGATCAAAGCACATCAGAAAAGGGTATGTAGACACTCCCGTTACTGTCCTTCCTCTTGCTGTGTATTTTGGCAGTGGACAGGTAACAGGAGATAAGCGGGGATGACCATGTTCAGCCTACCTGGGATCAGCTCTAGACTGTCTCACCAACTCAACCTGCTTCAGAAGCACCGAAGCCTAGTGGAGAGAGCACAGGTCTCAGAGTCAGAAGGACCTGGGTTCTAATCCCAGCTCTGACAATCATGGGCTGTGTGACCTTGGGCAAGTCACTTCACTTATGTGACTCAGTTTCCTCAACTGTAAAATGGAGATAAATGTTCCCCCTCCTAGACTGTGAGCCCCATGCAAGACTGTCTGACCTAAACTTGTACCTTCCCCAGTGCTTAGAACAGTATTTGACATAAACACTTAAGTACATAATAATAATAATAATAATAAAATCAACCTCCTAATGGCACGCTGGCTCTCTGGGAGTCAGTGGTATCTGACACTGTGAATTATAATCCCTGAGCTCCGTGGTCACTTCACTGCAGGGGCCGTGGTAGGATTCCTGGGGAGAGGGGAGGGACAGCCCAGTTACTCTGATTGCCCAATCATTAAAGCAGTCAAAGAAATGACAGGATTGGCTTTCAAGTATTTTGATTTGATTTGTGCTGCTGTTGAGGGGGATGAAGTGATCAAAATGGGACTTTAGAATGACAATTTTCCTGTCACTAAACATCAGAACCCAGACCATGGGGGAAGAGAGGAGTGATCAGACACCAGGGTTTTCACACCTCAGGGGAGAAACCACCTGCCCCACAAATTTGGGCTCTGAAAGGAGTCGGAGGAAAAACTGTTCTCCCTCGGTCTCAGCCCCCTGGCCTCCGGATTGGCCCCCACTCCTGAGGGATCTTGTCTGTCTTCCCCATGGTGAAGCCGAGCCTACAATTATTGTCACCCTGGCCCAGGAGCCCGCGAAGATAACGGTATCCTGGAACCACTGCTGAGGTGGGTGGAAGCCCGGAGGGCAGACAGCTACTGTGGCCCTATTCCCAGCTAGGGCTGAGAGGTCTCCACTCAAACAGGAAAGAACAGGCCTGGGAGTCAGAAGGACCTGGGCTCTAATCCCAGATCTGCCACATGACCTTGGACAAGTCACTTCACCTCAGTTAACCCACCTGTAAAATGGGAATTAAGGTAGGAGCCCCACACGGGACAGGGATTGTAACCAACATGATTACCTTACCATGATTACTCCAGCACTTAGAATGGCTCTTGACTCATAGTAAGCACTCAAATACCACCATCATCATTAAGCAACACCTGCAAGTGGGACACTGTAGAATGGGTGAGCAGGCTGAGCACTATCAAGACCTAACAGTTTTTCTCTATTTGATAGGGTCCATAATAATCATAACTAGGTTACTTGCTAAGCACCTACTATATGCCAAGCACTGTACTAAGGGCTAGGATGGATACAAAATCAAGGTGGACACAGTGCCTGTCCCACAAGGGGCTCACAGTCTAGAGGAGCAGGAGAACAGGTACTGAATCCCCATTTTATGGATGAGGAAACTGAGGCATCAAGAATTAAGGTAACTTGCCCAAGGTTACGCATCAGGCCAGTGACAGACCCTGCTTTAGAACCAGATCCTTTGACCACCAGCATACCCAAAAATAATACCTCATAAACAGTAGTATTCCCAGCCAAAATCCCTAGTAATCTAGCTCCCGGCCGGCAGGGACTCGGAGATGGTCAGCGGAAGGTGATCGGGCTCTTGGGCAGTGGTTGCAGTCTCGCGGCCCAGGGAGAAGTCTCACGGGCAGGGGCTTCTCAGCTTATAAGTCACATGTGCAAGTATGAGCTCAGCTTTGTATGTTGATTAGTAAGTTGGATTTTGAGTTCCCTGAAATCATGGGCTACACAGTTGCAACTGCCTAACGTGGCCAGCCAGCGCAGCCCACAGAGGCCTAGCTAGGAAGAAGAGCCTCCTGTACTTTGGCCTTCCAGATTAATAATAACAATAATAATAATAATAATAATAATAGTGGCATTTATTAAGCACTTACTATGTGCAAAGCACTGTTCTAAGCGCTGGGGAGGTTACAAGGTGATCAGGTTGTCCCACAGGGGGCTCACAGTCTTAATCCCCATTTTACAGATGAGGTAACAGGCACAGAGAAGTTAAGTGACTCTCTCAGTCACACAGCTGACAATTGGCGGAGCTGGGATTTGAACCCATGACCTCTGACTCCAAAGGCCGGGCTCTTTCCATTGAGCCATGGTGCTCAGATTACCCATTAGCCCCTTCCCAACACAGCATTGCTATTATATTTGAAAAAAGCAGCACAGCATAGTGAATAGAGTACAGGCCTGGGACTCAAAAGGTCATGGGCTCTAATCTCAGCTCTGCGACTTGTTTGCTGTGTGACCTTGGGCAAGACAATTCACTTCTTTGTGCCTCAACTACCTCATCTGTATAATTCGGATTGAGACTGTGAGCCCCATATGAAACAGGGACTGTATCCAACTCGA
Organism: Tachyglossus aculeatus; assembly: GCF_015852505.1. NCBI lineage: Eukaryota > Metazoa > Chordata > Mammalia > Monotremata > Tachyglossidae > Tachyglossus > Tachyglossus aculeatus. Next base: position 26,144,291 of record NC_052079.1, on the reverse strand, counting down.
TTTGCTTGTAACCACCCCAGCACTTAGTACAGTGCCTGGCACATAGTAAGTGCTTAACTAATACCATCATTATTATTATGGACCCATTACCATCATCTTTAGAACTCCTCACCAGATACACCAACATATTTGGGTAAGTCCCTTCGGTTCTCTCTACCTCAGTTGCCTCACCTGGAAAATGGGGATTAAAGCTGAGTACACCATATGGGACAGGGACTGTGTCCAACCCAGCTCTTAGTACAGTGCCTGGCACATAATAAGCACTTAAATACCACAGTTATTTCTCCCCCTCTAGACTGTAAGCTTGTTGTGAGCTAGAATGTGTTTGCTATAGTGTACTCTTCCAGATGCTTAGTACAGTGCTCTGCACACAGCACTCAAATACAATTGACAGACTGTGTTGGTACCCTGTCCAGTGTGCAATAGGACATCCTCTCATCCTATCCCAACTTGATTACTGCATCAGCCTCCTCTCTGATCTCCCATCCTCTTGTCTCTCCCCACTTCACTCTGCTGCCCGGATTATCTTTGTACAGAAACGCTCTGGGAATGTTACTCCCCTTCTCAAAAATCTCCAATGGCTGCCTGTCAACCTATGAATCAAGCAAAAACTCCTCACTCTTGGCTTCAAGGCTCTCCGTCACCTCGCCCCCTCCTACCTCACCTCCCTTCTCTCCTTCTGCAGCCCAGCCCATACCCTATGCTCCTCTGCCACTAACCTCCTCACTGTGCCTCGTTCTCACCTGTCCCACTGTCGACCTCCAGCCCACCTCCTTCCCCTGGCCTGGAATGCCCTCCCTCCACATATCCACCAGCTAGCTCTCTTCCTCCAAAGCCCTACTGCGAGCTCACCTCCTTCAGGAGGCCTTCCCAGACTGAGCCCCCTTTTTCCTCTCCTCCTCCCCATCTCCCCAGCCCTACCTCCTTCCCCTCCCCACAGCACTTGTGTGTGTATATATATGTATATACACATATATTTGTACAGATTTTACTCTATTTTACTTGCATATAGCTTTAATTATATTTCACCTGACGATTTTGACACCTGTCTACATGTTTTGTTGTCTGTCTCCCCCTTCTATACTGTGCGCCTGTTGTTGAGTAGGGACCGTCTCTATATGTTGCCGACTTGTACTTCCCAAGCACTTAGTACAGTGCTCTGCACACAGTAAGCACTCAATGTGATTGAATGAATGAATGAAGACTAGTGGGCAGAATACTGAAAGTGTGGAAGCTTCGTTAACCGTGGTGGGGAGGGTTTTGCACTACAGCTTTGTCAATGGAGATTAAGGAGCAGATTGAAGCTGTATTGTGAAGAAACAATGATAGGAGTTGTTGGCAGACGGGAGAGAAAGAACCCCATCATCCCAGTGACATTTCATCACATCAGAACTGGGGAAGCCGAATGTAATGCTGGCAATCATACAAACACCAAAGTGGGAAGGAGTAGGGAGGAGGGGAAAAAGGCACAGGGTGTCAAAACAACTGGATATACTTGAGGACTTTTTGCTTAAATCCCATCTAAGTGGCCACAAATGAATGTTATGTTACATTTGAATGCAAGGAAGAGTAAAGGAATGCACTTATTTGGTTGAGTGCTCTGCTCATATTAAGTGCTCAGTGAATATCATTGATTGTTGACTCTCAGATTACCTGCTATTATAATTTTATGATATTCATTAAGCACTTACCGTGTTCCAGACACTTTACTAAGCACAGGAGTGGATACAAGATAGAGTTGGAAACCCTGTCCCACATAGGGTTCACAGTCTTGACCCCCATTTTGCAGATGAGATAACAGTACAGAGAAGCTAAGTGGCTTGCCTAAAGGCACCCAGCAAACAAGTGGCAAGAGCTGGGATTAAAACCCAGGTCCTCTGATTTAATCGGCCTAGGCTCTTTCCAATTGGCCACACTGCTTCCTCTGCTCAGAATAGTAATTGTAGTATTTGTTAACCACATAGTAAATGCTTAATACCATTGATGAAAGTGATCATGATTATGATTTTATTTTTAATTCTGGTTCAGTGTAAATTAGATAAGTAATGTCACTAGTGCCTCAAACTAATGCTTAGGAGAATCAGCATGGTGTAAAGGATAGAGCCCAGGCCTGGAATTCATAAGGTCATGGGTTCTAATTCCAGCTCCACCACTTGTCTGCTGTGTTACCTTGGACAAGTCACTTTACTTCTCTGGGGCTCAGTTCCCACCTGTAAAATGGTGACTGAGACTGAGCCCCATGAAGCAAAAACTCCTCACTATTGGCTTCAAAACTCTCCATCACCTTGCCCCCTCCTACCTCATCTCCCTTCTCTCCTTCTACAGCCCAACTTGCACACTCCACTCCTCTGCCACTAACCTCCTCACTGTGCCTCATTCTCACCTGTCCCGCTGTCGACCCCTGGCCCACGTCCTACCTCTGGCCTGGAATGCCCTCCCTCCTCACATCCGCAAAAGTAACACTCTTCCCCCCTTCAAAGCCCTACTGAAAGCTCACCTCTTTCAGGAAGCCTTCCCAGCCTAAGCCCCATTTTCCTCTGCTCCCCTCACTCTACCCCCCATAGCACTTGTGTATGCATGCACATAATTCTATTTTTATTAATGATGCATATATATATATATAATTCTGTTTATAACGATGCTACTGATGCCTGTTTACTTGTTTTGATGTCTGTCTCCCCCCTTCTAGACTGTGAGCCCATTGTGGACAGGGGTTTTCTCTATTCGTTGCTGAATTGTACTTTCCAAGTACTTAATACAGCGCTCTGCACACAGTAAGTACAATTGATTGAATGAATGATAGGGACTGTGTCCAATCCAATTTGCTAATATCCATCCCAGCACTTAATACAGTGCCTGACACATAGTAAGCACTTAATACCATTATTTTCTATTATTATTACTGTTATTATTAACAAGGTTGGTAGACATGTTCCCACCCAACAATGAACAAGGAAGCCTCCTGTATTCAATGTTTCCCAGAGGAAAAGAAGGGTTATGGAGAATAACAGGATCTCATTGGTTACCATTACCAAAGTCACTGTTTAATCAGAATTACAAATGGAAAGAATATCAGAGAGCTACTAAAAGGTTTACAAAATTACATTTTAAATAGCTGAAACAAAGCTGCAGTTGCAAAGTTCAATGACCTGATTACAGATGCCACTAATCAAATGTTTCTCCACATGGACAACTGTAAATCTGAGGCTTTTGATAGGAGAAAGAGAATGAAAAATGTTTAGACTGTAATAACCCCATTTAGTTCACTTTAACATCAATTTTGACCCCAGATATAGCTTAAGCAGAGAGAAAAATGAACTCACCACATGGAGAGCTTCTTCAATAGACTCAGATCAGACCAGATTTCAGAGCAGGAAAGCAGTCCCTTGTAGGAGACAGAGCTGTATACCAAGTTGAAGTTTCTCCCAGAGTAATTCCTGAAGAAAAATTCCTGAGCAGGAGTGGGCAGAACTCTTCCACTACAGCCAAGGGAAGCAAACTCTTCCCAGAATATCCCAGTACCTTCCAGGAGATAAAGACATACCAGTTCCTTTGTACCCTAGATTCCAAAGCTTTTCTTATCCTTCCTTTTTCTACAATTCTCCTGCCAGCTTTTTAGTCAGGCTTCCTTGAAAGGCTTTTAAAGCACACTGCTTTAAATGTGACCTCACCACCTCCCACCTGCCTTGCTTTTACAGGGAGTAAATTAACAAGCAACTCAGCCCAGCTGATCAAATTAGAACAATACAGAAAGAAGAATGAGGAATGAAAGTGAAGCCTGAAACATACATAGGCAGAAGACATTTGTCAAAAAGTGAGGCAGAAGTAGGGTCACTTGATATTCTACTTGCTTAACATTTGTCAATGCAACGAGGCTCTGGGTTTATTAAGTTAATATTGGTTATTTTACCATCAATGTCTTGTGCCTGTTACTTTAAAAATAATCCTTTGCAGTGCAACTGGGGCTCAGAACTTCGAGAAGAGCTGAGTAAGGGCAGCTGAGGATGAGGGGTGATTTCCACTTCGTGTCAAAGCCATCAGATTGTCCTTATGTGGCATACTCTCAAAAGAAAGTACCACACATTGAAAGAGTTCTGGTGTTTCAGATGATCAATTTTCAAAACAAGAAGTGGCTTCTTCAAGATCATTCTATTCTACCAATATAGTCTTGGCCTTAAGAGTCAAGATTTACTTTCTCTAGGTCATAAAAAAAATTCCTTATAACACTCCTGGTTTTTTCTCATTCCTAGAAAATAAGCTAACCTAAATTTTCAATCTTGTTATCTCTGTTCTCTTTCTAAATGTGCCATGACCGGAAATCATCATAGTGACAGCAAATGGACAATTATTTTCTCTGTTCTATCTACATATGTTTATAGTTTTTCTGCTGCTAAAACTGCACTGTTATTTTTCAGCTCATTATTTTTCTCTGTAACATAAAATTCAATAAATGAGAAGTTTGTTTTTAATGCCTTTCCATAGGGATGTCTTCCTTATGTTTTCAACATTTTTTTCCGTGAAAATATACATGTCTCCCAGAACCAAGGGGTTCCAACAGCAGTGCACTGAGTCTGTAAATCTATGTAGATGTGAAATTATCCAGTCTGTTTCCGGATAAATAAAAATTGATCATTTTTTCCCCTCAAGCATTTATTTTCCTCTAGCTACCCAGGAGGGGTTTTTAATTCATCCAGCCACAGGAGAATTTGTTCTGCTGCCAGAAAATCCAATGACTGAAGGTGCGACACATTGATTACAGGAAAAAATGAACAAAATGTTGTTATTCCAGGGAAAGGGTATAGGATGAACATTATAAATTAGAATGCCAGCTATGCTCTAACCCTGTAAGGAGAATAAATACTCCTTGTCCCATTAATGCCACAGTTGAGTCAAAAATGCATGAAACAATTACCCTAATTACCTCCAATTTTCATTAGGACAACTCTTTGTCATGCAACCATTTACTGAGCACTGGAATTACTGTGTAGGTGAAAGGCCCAGGTCTAGGATAAGTAGAACCAAAATAACTGTGCAGAAGGAGCTGCTGCTTTCTCAATCTGCCACCCCCGGGAGCATCGTAGCAGCAGAGGACTCTCTTGCAGGACTGGAGAATAGGTGAAGTGACTGTGAGATACTTAAAACATGTTTTGGGATGTGGGGGGGGGTTGCTTCTTTGGTACTGGAGATAGGGGAGGAGAGAGTTGGATTATGGTTAGATCTGAGGAAGAAGAGGAGGAGGAGGAGGAGCAGGAGAAACAGGAGGAGAAGGAGAAGGAGGAGGAGGAAGAAGAAGTTGGTTGAGAGCAATAGTAAGATGACAACGATGAGTACTTATCAAATGACACATATTTTTTGTATATTCCCGAGCACCTAGAACAGAGCCAGGCACAAGAGAGGTGCTCACCTAGGCAGTGCTCTGTACACAGTAAGTAGTCAATAAATGCAATTGATTCATTAATTGATATTCATAATAGTAGTAATAATAATGTTCACTACAGTGAGAGCCCTCCTTGCTGTCTTAAGGGCAAACTCCTCTTTGCCTTCATTTTTCATCTCTAGCTTTCCATCTGATGGGTTAAAACTAATATTGGTATTGCCCAATCATCAATCAATCAATACCATATTTTTTGAGCACTTACTGTGCACAGAGCATTGTACTAAGCACTTGGGAGAGTACAGCAGAGCAGGTTAAAAACAATCAAGGAGTTTTCCATCTAACGGGGCAGTCACCATCGCTAAATAAATTTTAGATACAAGAAGATAAAGGAAAAATATAGGCAAGAAGTGCTCCAGTAGTCTGGGGTGTAAATTGATATATGCAGGTGTGTTACTGGACAGTGTAGATGAAGAAGGGTGTAGTTCGTTCAGAAGTGCTCAAGTGGAGGAGAAAACCTGGGGAGAAGAAGGGAAGAAGCAAAGATGAATATGAAAGTGAACTTTGGTTTGGAAGAGGGAGACAAAGCACCAATGTGCTGCTTTTGCCCAGGCTCACGGGAACATTAACCCTGCTAACTAATATCAGAGACACAAAGAAAATACCAAGTGTGGCAACACTGAAGGTCCTACTGATGCAGAGGTGAAATAAAAGAATCAAAAGAGAGGGATGAAACCTATTCCTGCAGCTGCTTCCTTCAAATGAACCATGTTTCCCAGAATTTTCTGGAAGATCAGGCAACCTCTGGCAAGAATTGGGGTAAACCAATCAAAATACTGGAAAAAGCTTTTAAATTCAGCACTTCTACTCTATTTCTCATTTGCTTTCCCATACATTCTAACATATAGTCTGTGACTTCCTTCCTCCTTATTGTCAGCTTGTAAATTCACATATTTGGGGGCAAGAAAGCTTGTGTGCTCATAGAATTTCATGTATTTATGGAGTTTTGCTACTGTATTTAAGGAAGTATATATAATTAGAGAAGGGTAAACATGTGAATCTAATCTGTCTTTCTTCTCCCTCTCTCTACAAAGCTTATTAAACTCTTAAGCTTTTTCCTGAGAAATCGAAATAGAAGATGCTAAATATATAATCCCAATCTAGAACAAAAATCAGACATGCTGTATTGGGCCATCAAAGAAAGATACAAGATTAAAATCTCCAACTAGGACATGGTAGAGCGTTTCATGAAGACACTAATGACCACGGCTAAACCGGATACCCAAAAAAGACAAGGTCAAGGATGAGATCGAAAGGATTTAATCTGTACCATAGATTGGAAAGCAGCACAGTTGAAAATACCAAAGTCAAGGGTTCACAAGGTAATCTTTAAAACGGATGAGGTTCAAGACTGCCAGGGTTCAGCTGATGGTTCAATCACCACAAAGCTGAGAGCTGGCTTACCAAATGGCTGGAAACAGAAATTAGTTTAAAATAACCCCCAAACAAATTAGCCCTAGCCTCGTATAGCTTAAGGTGTGATACATACTTTACCAGTGTGAGAAGCAGTGTGGCTTGGTGGAAAAAGCACGGGCTTGGGAGTCGAAGGATGTGGGTTCTAATTTTGCCTCTGCTGTGTGACCTTGGGCAAGTCACTTAATTTCTCTGTGCCTCAGTTACTTCACCTGTAAAATGGGGATTAAAAGTGTGAGCCCCACATGGGACAACCTGATTATCCTGTGTCTACCCCAGTGCTTAGGACAGTGCTTGGCACATAGTAACTCCCCCTTTTAGACTGTGAGCCCACTGTTGGGTAGGGACTGTCTCTATATGTTGCCAATTTGTACTTCCCAAGCGCTTAGTACAGTGCTCTGCACATAGTAAGCGCTCAATAAATACGATTGATGATGATGATGATGATGATAGTAAGCGTTTAACAAATACCATGATTGTTATTATTATTATTAGTAGTAGTAGTATTACCACAGGGGCATCTCTTCCTACTGGTTTTCAGGGGAGCATTCAGGCAGGCAACACACATCACAGCAAGGGAAAAATGAATCCAAAACGAATCTGCTACTTTCTCCCATATTCTCCGTCAGGATAACTGAGCCCTGCCCCAAACTCTCCCAAGGCCCCAGTAGTTTCTTGGAAATGGAGGAAAAACTCTGCCAACATGAGGTTTGTAGTTCATCAATCAATCACACTTACTGAATGTTTACTGCATGCACAGCACTGCATTAAATACTTAGTAGAGCACAATTTGCTTCCTTACTTCTAGCCCTGAAATTCTCTTGCCAGGATTTTAAGCACCTTCCAATGGCTGTGGCCTGTTCTCTTGTGTCTCATAAAGTCCTGTGTCTCCAACTTCTTTAGACAGTTTAAAAATGGTTGGAACATGGCCCCAGGGTGTAATGGCTAGCATTCTGGACTCTCAATCCAGAAATCTGAGTTCAAATCTCTGTGAGACCTTAAGCTTTTGAGAAGCAGCATGGGGTAGTGGATAGAGCACAGACCCGGGAATCAGAAGGTCATGGGTTTGAATTCCAGCTCAGCCTCTTGTCTGCTGTGTGACCCTGGGCAAGTCACTTCACTTCTCTGGGCCTCAGTTACCTCATCTGTAAAATGGGGATTGGGGCAGTGAGCCCCACATGGGATAGGGACTGTGTCCAACCCTATTTGCTTGTATCCACCCCAGTGCTTAGTACAGTGCCTGGCACACAGTAAGCACTTAACAAATTCAACAATTATTATTATTATTATAGTGCTGAGAAGCAGTATAGCTTAGTGGATAGAGCACAGACCTGGGAATCAGAAGGTCATGGGTTCGAATTCCAGCTCAGCCTCTTGTCTGCTGTGTGACCTTGAGCAAGTCACTTCACTTCTTTGGGCCTCGGTTACCTCATCTGTAAAATGGGGATTGAGACAGTGAGCCCCATGTGGGACAGGGACTCCGTCCAACCCTATTTATTGGCTTGTACCCACCCCAGCGCTTAGTACAGTGCCTGGCACACAGTAAGTGCTTAACAAATACCACAATTATTATTATAATTATTTCAGGGCTCTACACCCAGTAAGCTCTTTATTAAGTACTATTACTACTAGCTGCCTGGACTCAATCTGCATCAGACTACAGGCCCCCAGGGAATGCACCTTTATAACCATGAAAAATACTCCCCTGCTTAGTAGCCACAGAGTCAAATCAAGGAATAGTGCTGAGGCTCATCTTGCCACCCAATGCGATTTTGACACTGTCTCATCCCCTCCATCCCTCTCCTTCTCTTTAATCAATCAATCAATCAATGTTTCCCTTTTGAAATATGAATCAGGTCTGTTTCAATACTCTTGTTACCTTTCTCCAGGTCTGAGTAGAGTTCTTTACCCAAAGTAAGCCATTAACGAATGTCACAAGTAGCTTTGCAGTGGCTTGGAGGAGGGAGGGTACAGAGAGGAATTAATGACAATAATTGTGGTATTTGTCAATCAATCAATCGTATTTATTGAGCACTTACTGTGTGCAGACCACTGTACTAAGTACTTGGGATATACAAGTTGGCAACATATAGAGACAGTCCCTACCCAACAGTGGGCTCACAGTCTAGAAGGGGGAGAAGCCTGTAAGCCTGTTGTGGGGAGGGATTGCCTCATATTGCTGTACTGTGCTTTCCAAGGGGTTAGTACAGTGCTCTGCACACAGTAAGCACTGAATAAATACGACTGTCAAGTGCTTACTCTGTGACAAACACTGTTCTAAGGGTGGAGGAGATACAAGTTAATCATGATGAACACAGTCACGTTTCCCACATGGGGTTCAGGATGTCTGCCCGCCACCTAAAGCTCAACATGTCGAAGACTGAACTCCTCGTCTCCCCTCCCCTGCTCTCTCCCCGACTTTCCCATCTCTGTTGATGGCACTACCACCCTTCCCGTCTCACAAGCCCGCAACCTTGGTGTCATCCTCGACTCCGCTCTCTCATTCACCCCTCACATCCAAGCCGTCACCAAAACCTGCCGGTCTCAGCTCCACAACATTGCCAAGATCCACCCTTTCCTCTCCATCCATACCACTACCCTGCTCATTCAACTTCTCATCCTATCCCGTCTGGACTACTGCATCAGCCTTTGGAGATGGAGATGATGGAGGTGGGTGGGGGTGACCAGGAGACTCGAGGGCATTGCATGTGTGTGTGTGTCCTGTGTCCTAGCACGCTGACAGCCCCTCTGATGGGTGCAGAGCGCTGTATTGGACCCCGAGTGCAGAGCACTGTACTGGACGCTGGGTGCAGAACATTGTACTGTGTTACTTCTGAGTGTACAGGGCTGCCTTGGGAGGCTGCTGTGTGCAGGGCGCTGAACCAAGGGCTGGGGAGAGTACAATGGAGATAAAAGACCCAATCCCGCCCTCAATAATAATGGCATTTATTAAGCGAGCCCACTGTTGGGTAGGGACTGTCTCTATATGTTGCCAACTTGTACTTCCCAAGCGCTTAGTACAGTGCTCTGCACACAGTAAGTGCTCAGTAAATGTGATTGATTGATTGATTGATGTGTGAAGCACTGTTCTAAGCGCTGGGGTGGATTCAAGGTGATCAGGTTGTCCCACGTGGGGCCCACCATCTTAATCCCCATTTTACAGATGAGGGAACTGAGGCCCAGAGAAGTTAAGTGACTTGACCAAAGTCACACAGCTGACAAGCGGTGGAGCCGGGATTAGAATCCACGACCTCTGACCCCCAAGCCCGGGCTCTCTCCACTGAGCCACGCTGCTTCTCAAGGAGCTAATGGGGCTATAGACACTGAAATGATTTAGAGGTAGGAGAAGCAAGGGAATGGAAAGACGAACAGGTGGGCAGCTCAGATGTTAGTATGTTTGGTTTTGTTCTCTGTCTCCCCCTTTTAGACTGTGAGCCCACTGTTGGGTAGGGACTGTCTTTATATGTTGCCAACTTGTACTTCCCAAGTGCTTAGTACAGTGCTCTGCACACAGTAAGCGCTCAATAAATACGATTGATGATGATGATGATGATGATCTCCCATCCTCGTGTCTCTCCCCACTTCAATCCATACTTCATGCTGCTGCCCGGATTATCTTTGTCCAGAAATGCTCTGGGCATATTACTCCCCTCCTCAAAAATCTCCAGTGGCTAACAATCAATCTGCACATCAGGCAGGAACTCCTCACCCTGGGCTTCAAGGCTGTCCATCACCTCGCCCCCTCCTACCTCACCTCCCTTCTCTCCTTCTCCAGCCCACCCCGCACCCTCCGCTCCTCTGCTGCTAATCTCCTCACCGTACCTCATTCTCGCCTATCCCGCCATCGACCCCTGGCCCACGTCATCCCCCGGGCCTGGAATGCCCTCCCTCTGCCCATCCACCAAGCTAGCTCTCTTCCTCCCTTCAAGGCGCTACTGAGAGCTCACCTCCTCCAGGAGGCCTTCCCAGACTGAGCCCCTTCCTTCCTCCCCCCCTCGTCCCCCTCTCCATCCCCCCCATCTTACCTCCTTCCTTTCCCCACAGCACCTGTATATATGTATACATGTTTGTACATATTTATTACTCTATTTATTTTACTTGTACATATCTATTCTATTTATTTTATTTTGTTAGTATGTTTGGTTTTGTCTCCCCCTTTTAGACTGTGAGCCCACTGTTGGGTAGGGACTGTCTCTATATGTTGCCAATTTGTACTTCCCAAGCGCTTAGTACAGTGCTCTGCACACAGTAAGCGCTCAATAAATACGATTGATTGATTGATTAAATAGGGAAGAAGAGGAATTGAACCCCCATTTTACAGTCAGATGGATCCCAGTGTTTGGGATCCAATCAACACTGCAACATAATTAGGCCACCAGCATCAAAGCCAAGCTCAGTTCATTCATTCATTCATTCAATCATATTTATTGAGCACTTACTGTGTGCAGAGCACTGTGCTAAGCACTTGGGAAGTACAAGTTGGCAACTTATACCAGGGTTCATACCCTGGCTGGACAGGACATGTGAGTAGATTAGGGAGTAAAATCATTGTCAGTAAACAAACAACTTGCCTCTGTTACCTGTAATTTATTTTAGTTTCTGTGTCCCCTGCTAGATTCATTCATTCAATCATATTTATTGAGTGCTTACTGTGTGCAGAGAACTGTACTAAGTGCTTGGGAAGTACAAGTTGGCAACATATAGAGACAGTCCCTACCCAACAGTGGGCTCACAATCTAGAAGGGGGAGACAGAGAACGAAACAAAACATATTAACAAAATAAAATAAATAGAATAGATATGTACAAGTAAAATAAATAGAGTAATAAATTCATACAAACATATATACAGGTGCTGTGTAGAAGGGAAGGAGGTAAGGCGGAGGGGATGGAGAGGGAGAGGAGGGGGAGAGGAAGGAGGGGGCTCAGTCTGGGAAGGCCTCCTGGAGGAGGTGAGTTCTCAGTAGGGCCTTGAAGGGAGGAAGAGACTTAGCTTGGAGGATGTGGGGAGGGAGGGCATTCCAGGCCAGGGGAATGATGTGGGCTGTGGGTTGATGGTGGGACAGGCAAGAACGAGGCACGGTGAGATTAGCAGCAGAGGAGCGGAGGGTGCGGGCTGGGCTGTAGAAGGAGAAAAGGGAGGTGAGGTAGGAGGGGGTGAGGTGATGGACAGCCTTGAAGCCAAGGGTGAGGAGTTTCTGCCTGATGCGTAGGTTGATTGGTAGCCACTGGAGATTTTTGAGGAGGGGATAACATGCCCAGAGCGTTTCTGGACAAAGACAATCCGGGCAGCGGTGTGAAGTATGGACTGAAGTGGGGAGAGACAGGAGGATGGGATATCGGAGAGGAAGCTGATACAATAATCCAGAAGGGATAGGATGAGAGCTTGAACGAGCAAGGTAGCGGTTTGAATGGAGAGGAAAGGGTGGATCTTGGCAATGTTGTGGAGCTGAGACCCGCAGGTTTTGGTTGGATGGCTTGGATGTGAGGGGTGAACGAAAGAGCAGAGTTGAGGAAGACAACAAGATTGCGGGCTTGAGAGACGGGAAGGATGGTAGTGCCGTCAACAGTGATGGGAAAGTCAGGGAGAGGGTCCTTGAGGACAGGGATTTATGTGTACCAACTCAATTGTACTGTACCCTCCAAAGCACTTAATACTGTGTTCTGCCCACAGCAAGGGATCAATAAATACCATCAGTTGAATTCCTACTTTAGAGGTGATAAATTTCCCTTGGTTTCCTTTCTAAAACTGTGGGAATAAATCTAAAGCTAGACCTCCACTAGCTAGTGAGGGTTGTAAATAGCATGACTGCTATAGGCAGGTCCTGAAATTCCGGCTCTTTCCAAATAGCTAAAATCACACTGGAATGCATGCGAAGATTGAAACCCAAATAAGCAATGGACAAACCGAAAACTTGGATGCATTATACAGATTCAGAGCACGACTACGCCCTGGATCAATTCAATTCTGCTCTGAGTGGGAATGATCAGAGGCTCATCCTGAATGGGTGCCACTTTGCAAGCCGATGCGTAGTTCTTGATCTGCCAACCTAACAAAACCAATCAGGCAGAATATGAGGAAACAAGTGAGAAGTACTTCATTGTTGAGAGATTGCTGCCCCTAGAAACTGCAGGAAATCTTTTTGAATTGAGAAAATGTCTAGTGAAAAGAGCAAGAGTCTGGGATTCAGAAGGACCTGGGCTCTGCCACTTGTCTGCTGTGTGACCTTGGGTAAGTCACTTCACTCCTCTGTGCCTCAGGTACCTCATCTGTAAAATGGGATTAAGATTGTGAGCCCCATGTGGGACATGGACTGTGTCCAACCCGATTTTTAATTATTATTAAGTGCCGTCAAGTCGTTTCTGATTCATAGCAACTCCAAGGATATGCTTTCTCCACAACGTCTTGTCCTCTGTCATAGTCTTCCGTTATCGTTGTTACAGTCTCTATCCATCTAGCTGCTGTTCTGCCTCTTCCACGCTTTTCCTGGACTTCTCCTAGCATTAGTGTCTTCTCTAGAGTACAGCTGCTTTTACCTCAGCATTCTGCCTGAATCTGTATAATGTGCCTGGCACATACTAAGCACTAAGCAAATACCATTAAGGAAAAAAAAAAACTGGATTGCTGGAACAAAAGCCACAGCAACCCATGTTCTTCTTAAGAGAGCGACAGCATCCAACTCGGACTTGCATGTTTCCCATAATTGATGAATTGGTGAACTCTTGAACCCAAACCATATTGATCACCATATCACCAACCTTATTGGTCATTATCAATCGGTAAATCAATCAATGGTATTTGTTGAGTGCTTACTGTGTGCAAACCCTGTGCTAACCCCTGGAAAGAGTACATTACAACAGAATTGGTAGACATGTCCCCTGCCCACAATGAGCTGACAGTCTACAGAAAGAAATGATGAGGGGTAGGGAGGGAGAAGAGAAAGAGGAGGAGGAGGAGGAAGAGGAAGAGGAGGAAAGAAAAAGAGGAGAAGGAGGAGGAAAGAAGAGTAAGAATTCTGGATGGACTACCGTCCATCCTCAGCTCTTATGGAGTGGAGCTCCTTGTAGCCAGGAAAAGTGATTTGTGCTTCAACTGTTTCATTATTATTGTTATTATCATTATATTTGATAAGTGCTTGTTATGTGCCTAAATCCCACCTCCCAGGATCACCAAACCTAGCAACTAGCATGACCTCGTCTTAGTTTTCAGTTCAACATTCATTTCAACACTGAGAAGCAGCATGGTCTAGTGGATAGAGCCCAGGCCTGGGGGTCAGAAAGACCTGAGTTCTAATCCCGGCTCTGCCATGTGTCTGTTGTGTATGGCCTTGGACAAATCACCTCACTCCTCTAAGCCTCAGTCACCTCATCTGGAAAATGGGGATTAAGACTATGAGCCCCATGTGGGACCTGGAATGTGTCCAACCCGATTAGCTTGTATCTACTCCAGCACTTAGTACAATGAGAAGCACTTAACAAATACCATAAAAAAGATCTAAAGTTGCAAGAAAAGGGGGCAAAAAAAAATCACCTTGGCACATTTAAATAATGCAGAGAAGTCAGTCAGTCAATCATGTTTATTGATCGCTTAATGTGTGCAGAGCATTTAAGCGCTTGGGAGAGTATAGTATAAGACACAGTTCCTGCTCATTCATTCATTCATTCATTCAATCATATTTATTGAGCGCTTACTGTGTGCAGAGCACTGTACTAAGCACTTGGGAAGTATGTGCAGAGCACTGTACTAAGTACTTGGGAAGTACAAGTTGGCAACATATAGAGATGGTCCCTAACCAACAGCGGGTTCACAGATTAGAAGGGGGAGACAGACTACAAAACAAAACATATTAACAAAATAAAATAAATAGAATAGATATGTACAAGTATAATAGAGTAATAAATATGTACAAACATATATACATATGTACATATATTCAGGTGCTGTGGGGAGGGGCATGAGCTTATAGTCTAGAGGGAATTTCAGGGATGACTGTTTTTTCCTTCTTTTCATGACCATGAGCCCCATGTGGGACAGGGACTGTGTCCAACATGATTAGCCTGTATCTACCCCAGCACTTCAGTACAGTGTCTTGCACATAACAAATAATAATAATATTATCTTTTATGAAGATCTCGGGACTGGAGCATACTCCAAAGGACCAGAAAAAAGGATACCAAGATGCATCTAAGATCAAGCTCCAAACGTGCTCCCTTGCTTAATAATAATAATAATAATAATAATAATAATAATAATAATAATAATAATAATAATAATTGTGGCATTTCTTAAGCACTTAGTATGTGCCAGGCACTGTACTAAACGCTGGGGTGGATACAAACAAATTGAGTTGAACACAGTTCCTGTCCCACATGGGGCCGCATAGCCTTAATCCCCATTTTACAGATGAGGTAACTGAGGCCCAGAGAGATCCACAGCAGATAATTGGCGGAGCCAGGTTTAGAACCCAGGTCCTTCTGACTCCCAGGCCTGTGCTCTATCTACTATGCCACACTGCCTGGGTCCTTGCAGCTCAGGAGAGATGTAGCGAAGGAGAAACAAGGTAGGTGAGAGGTGACCAGACTAGCCAGTGCTAGCCTCTGTGTTCACAGCCTGAGGTTAACTCTCTTCCTCAGCGAGGCACCGTGAAATAGTGGATAGAGCACAGACCTGGAAGTTAGAAGGTCATGAGTTCTAATCCCGATTCTGTCATTTGTCTGCTGTGTGACCTTGGGCAAGTCACTTTACTTCTTTGGCCCTCAGTTACCTCATCTATAAAATGGGGATTGAAACTGTGAGCCCAACAACAACAATTTGCTTGTATCCACCCCAGCGCTTAGTACAGTGCCTGGCACATAGTAAGCGCTTAACAAATGCCATATTTTTTTTTCTTCCTTCCCTGGCCTCCCTGCTCAGCTGCAGCACAAAGGTGAAGATTGATGTGATCACTGAAACCATGCAAGTAGATGAAACCCTGAGAAGGGAGTGTAAAGGAAAAGCAAAAAGAGGCTAGAACTGAACCTGAGAAGCAGCGTGGCCTAATGGAAATAGTACAGGTCTGGGTGCCAGAGGGCCTCAGCTCTAATTGAGTTTCCACCTCTTGCCTGCTGTGTGACCATGGACAAGTCATGTAACATTCCTGTGCCTCAGTTTCTTCATCTGTAAAATGGGGATTCAATTCCTGCTCTTCCTCTTCCTCAGACTGTAAGCCCTCATGGGACAGGGACGGTGTCTGACTGTGTCCAACCTGATTGTCTTGTATCTTGTATCTACCCTAGAGCTTAGTACATAATAAGTGCTTAACAAACATAATAATAATAATAGTAATACTTTGCAGGACATCCACCAGTGAAAGGGGAATTGGAGAAAGAAATCCAGCAAAGGAGACCAAGAAAGAACAATTAGGGACAATATAGGATGAAAATCGGGAGACTACTGTCCATAAAACCAGAGCTGGAGAGTTTCTAAGTGGGAAGATGGTGAACCCTGTTGAAAGAGGCAGGATCATTAAGGAGGACCAGGACAAAGAAAAGTCATGAGATTTGACAGTGGAAACCTTAGTGAGTGCAGTTACCTTGGTTAGTTCAGTCTCAGGAGAATAAAGAGGGAGAAATTTACATCGAAAGGCGTTTAAAAGAGTTGGCAGAGTTGAGATAGAAGATTCAAATTCAGATTCTTCAAGGGAGAAGAGGAAGGAGCCAGAGGTGCAGGCGGGTGATGCTTTTGTGCAATGTGCAGCTCTAAGTGAAGTACAGAGTCAAGGAAGGAATGTACTCTTCAAAAGAGAAAAGTCCCAAACTGCATCCATTATTCCACAGAGCTAAGGTTTCAGGAACTCACTCAGAGTTCAGCAAAAATTCTCAAGTTGCTGTCTCACAATTGTTAAATGGAGCCCATACTCGAAACCCACCAGCTGTGCCCAATTGACTTTGACAAAGGGAAGTCACTCTACAATGTGAGACCTCTCAGTAAGGCACAATAGTACAACCTCCCTTTAAGAAAAAATGAAAGGAACCTCTTTGTTCTTTTTCCTCTGTGCTTAAAATTCAAAGCAAGAAATATTTCCAAACCAGTGGGTGTCACATAGTTTTTTCCAAGCATTTTAAAACATTCCTAAGAATGTCTAAGCTGGAAGAGTGAGCATACATGAATATAAATGGAAAAATATGACTGAATTATTCCTTCAAACATTTTCTTGTAATAATAGTCTAATATCTAATGGTATAGAATTATTTAGTAGTAGTATGATAGTTATGGTGTTTTTTAAAGGCTAATTATGTGCTAAGTACTACACTAAGCTCTAGGACAGATAGAAGATTATCAGGTTGCACACAGCCCCTGTCCCACATGGTGCTCACAGTATGAGCAGAGGGGAGAAGAGGCATTTAATAGATGAGGAAACTGGGGCACAGAGAAAGTAAGTGACTCACCCAAAATCACCCAGCAGGCAAGTGGCAGAATCTGGATTAGAACCCAGGCTCATGCTCTTTCAACTATGCCACTTTGCTTCCCATAGTAATGAAAGTAGTAGTAGTATTTTATCATATTTGTTAAGTGCTTACTACGTGCTAGGCACTGCAGTAAATGCTGGGTAGATATAAGCTAATCAAGTTGGACACAGTCCCTGTCCAATATGGGGCTCACATTCTTAATCCCCATTTTACAGATGAGGTAACTGAGGCACAGAGAAGTGAAGTGACTTGGCCAAGGTCACGTAACAGGCAAGTGGCGGAGCTTACTATGGATCCAAGCACTAATAATA
The DNA here is from genome assembly GCF_015852505.1 of Tachyglossus aculeatus. Lineage (NCBI taxonomy): Eukaryota > Metazoa > Chordata > Mammalia > Monotremata > Tachyglossidae > Tachyglossus > Tachyglossus aculeatus. The sequence continues at coordinate 26,126,686 of NC_052079.1, read as the reverse complement.
GTAGTAGACGTAGTAGTAGAAGTAGTACTGATATGCAGCATGGCTCAGTGGAAAGAGCCCGGGCTTTGGAGTCAGAGGTCATGGGTTCAAATCCTGGTTCTGTCAATTGTCAGCTGTGTGACTTTGGGCAAGTCACTTAACTTCTCTTGTGCCTCAGTTATCTCATCTGTAAAAATGGGGATTAAAGCTGTGAGCCCCCCGTGGGACAACCTGATCACCTTGTAACCTCCCCAGCTCTTAGAACAGTGCTTTGCACATAGTAAGTGCTTAATAAATACCATCATTAATTAATTAATTAATGAACTAGGCACAATGCACTATATACTAAGCACTTGGGAGAGTACAATGAAGAAAGAGACACATTCTCTGACCACAGGGTTACTTGTCTTGTCTTATGCTGTTGTTTCTGACCCATGGCGATTCCTTGGACACATCTCTCCCAGAACGTCCCACCTCCATCTGCAATCATTCTGGTAGTGTATCCCTTGAGTTTTCTTTGTAAAACTATGGAAGTAAATTATCATTGCCTCCTTCTGCACAGAAAACATGAGTCTCCGCCCTCCACTCTCTCCCATGCCACTGCTGCATGAGTTTTGACCTGTAGCAGATTGCCTTCCACCTTCTAGCCACGGGCCAAGCTAGGAATGGAATGGGTATGCCTCTGCTTGACTCTCCCTCCCATAGCCGAGACTGGTAGAGTACTGGAAACTCTCCAGGTGCAATCTTAAGAGGGTCACAAGGATACACTCTTACTGTGATAGAGTATCATTATTTATACAGAATAACACCTAAATTATGCCCCCAAAATGAGGGTCTATCTTATTTTTAAAGACTTCCAGAGCAGAAGATGGATGACCTCTCTTAGGAATTCATACCAATTCATCAGAAAATTTTTCCCTTTGGCCAACTAGCCCAAATATTTCCTGAAATTCTTCCCTTTGTTCATCTCCTGCTATGATTTACTTCCTGTTCCTCTTGTTCTGGGATTAATGGACACAAAAAATACCTCCCAGAACTCTGTGACCCCTCTACATTATCTTTTCTAGTCTACACCATTCCTTCTCTCCTTAACTTTAGGGACTATTTTCTAACCTTCTGTAGACTGTAAGCTCATTATGGGCAGGGAACGTGTCTGCTAATTCTGTTATATTGTACTCTCCCAAGCACTTAGTATAGTGCTCTGCACATAATAAGTGCTCAATAAATACGATTGATTGATTGGTTGATTGATTAACTCTTTAAACACTTTGGTGATGTCTCAACCCTCTCCAAATTTTCCAGTAGCCCCATTTGTAGAAACCATTGTTGAGGAGAAGCATAAGTGGAATGAAAGTCAGGAAGTTAAAAACTGGGTTGTTTGTTGACATTTTAAGGGCAGTTTATCATCATCAAGATAAATTCAACATTACACAATCACCTAGACAATTTAACCTGGATGTAACAGTATACCAAGCTCATTTTTTCCATTATACTTCTGCTCACCTCACTCTGCTCACCTCATTCTGCTCAAATCCCTCATCAGCTTAGGTATTTTTACTTCCATTTTCTCTTCCTCAATTCATTTTCAAGCATTAAAAACAATTAGGCTGATGGTATAGATTCAGCTTAAGAACCATATCCCAGGAACAGTCTTCTGAAATCTTCAAGAATTTATTACTCCTGTTGAGACATGAAGCACTGTGCCAGACACACTCATATACAAAGGAACACATAGAGTTCCCTTACATTGGAGTGGTTACTAGTACGAATTATGTTCATTAGCAAAAATAACTCTGGTCTAATCAGGTTTCTAATTCATATGTAGAAATCAACCCTCAGAAATTAATATGCTGTCTTGCAATTATTCAAATCCCCATAATCTGATTTGTCTTTAATTATATTTTCAAGAAGGGATCGAATTGGAAAATGATAGGTAATCTCGTCAGGTCCAGTACATTCATGAATTAAGAACAAAACATTTAAAAAAAAAAACCTTTTGGATCAAGTTTTAGGGAGTGAGACAATACAAACCTAAAGAGGATGCTTAGGAGCCCCTGTTTTTGCTGAATTTCTTCTCTATGACTACATGTTGGTTGAATTAAAGATAAAATTCTGCCAGGGGTTGGAGTAACAGAGCAGATGTAAAATTATCAGGAGAGGGTGAGCAAAGTGGCAACAAATATCACCTCCTCCGATGATATAATGAAACAATTTATTGGTTCAAGGTTCTTCTTGGTTAGTAAATGTAAAAAGATAAAATAAAATGTGCTCACTTTCTAAGAACCTGGATACCATTTTTCAAACCCCCAAGCAGAACTGGTGAAGGCTATACTTAATTGGTACTTTATCATTGCTTCTCCTTCTTATTGCAATGTCATTATGATGGAAATCTGGAGGCGCAAAACTGCATGGCGAGAATCTTGGTTTTTTGGTTGATAAATATGATTGAGAGCTGGCTTTGTCAGGGACTAACATCCAGCCTTATTTGAAGGCTGGCAACGTGGGCAGTGATTCCCAATTGACCCAGCATGGAACTGCTGTCACATCTGCTCCTCTAATTGGCATCACGGCGGAGAATTGCTGTCGTTTGTTTTCTCTGGACTGCTCAGGAATTGGAAAGATAAAACAGCTTCATGGCAGCCTGCATTTATCAGTCAGGAGGTAAACAAAGTGAGCCCAAACCAGTTCTTCCAAGGAGAAACGACAGTGATGCTTTTTTTGCTACTCGGCTTTTTACATAAAAGGTGAACAAACAGAAATCTGAACATCTTGGGCAGGGAGGGGTGGGGCTGAAAGGAAGGGGAAAGGGACAGGAAAAAGAAGCTGGGACAGCGAGAGAGAGAGAGAGAGAGAGAGAGAGAGAAGGCAAATGGAGAAAGGAGGTGAGGGGGAAAAGGAAAAAGGAGAAAACTAGAGAGGGGGAAAGGATAGGAGGGTTAGAGGAAAGGATGAGGGTCAGCGGGGGGCAGGGTAGGATCCATCTGCTTCCTTTCATTCATTCATCCAATCGTATTTATTGAGCGCTTACTGTGCGCAGAGCACTATACTAAGCACTTGAGATAGTACAATAAAATAATCAACAGACACATTCCCTGCCTACAATGAGCTTCCTCCACTGTTGCCTCATCTTTGGTTTCTTTCCTGTGGCAGCCACAGTGGTCTAGGGCCAGCACTGCAGATTGTACCCCGAGAGCAGCAGAAAGAGACTGGAGCAACTGTCCCATCCCAGGCCATGTCTCCACCATCATCCCTGGGGTGGCTTTAGGGGCTGTGGGCCATTGGTCTGTGGTGGTGGCAACTGTGCCGCCCCTTTTCCTCCTCCAGACCTTGTGAGGCATACCTCTTCCAGCTCACTTGACCCCTTCCAGCAATCGAAATGGATATATGGCCCAGCTTATAATTGTTTTCTCTAGGTTTTTAGGTCCCTCTCATCAGCAACTTAGACACTGATAATCAATTAATCAGTCAATCGACAATCAATGATATTCAATGGGTACTTTCTGTGTGCAGAGCACTGCACTGAGCCCTTGGGAAAGTGCAAAACAATGGAGTGCATTCACTGATTCAGTCATTCAATCGTATTTATTGAGCGCTTTTTGTGTGCAAAGCACTGTGCCAAGTGCTTGGAAAGTACAGTTCAGCAACAAAGAGAGACAATCCCTGCCCACAGTGGGCTCACATTCTAGAAGGGAATTGGAGTTGGTAAATAAGGTCCCTGCCCACAAGGAGCTTATGAGCTGCGTAAGCCATTTTAAGCCTATCATGAATGATGCTTACATTATACTTGGAAAGACAGATTCAGTCACCCCTGAGCCTGTATGCTGGACTTTGGACACTACAAGGTTTAATTCTCAACTATTTGGTAGTTGGATGTGGTGGGTCCATTTCATTTCAGGTACAATACCATTCCATTCCTCTTTTTCTAGAAATAGCAAACTCCTAATCAATAAGTAACAAATTATGACTTGTTCTCATTAACTTTATTAGCCTGACAATAGCATACAGCTACTTAAACTTGGTGCTGATTCCACCCATTTGCCCATTACACTTAAGCATGACATATCTTTCTTACATCCTCAAATGAAAAAATTTGCCTGCAATCTATTTAATGTTGGTTTCCCCGTCTAGATTGTAAGCTCCTTGTGGGCAGGAATCATATCCACAAACTCTGTTGTTCTCTCTACATAAAGTCTTGTCTTGTCTTATGCCATCGAGTCGTCTCAGACCCATAGCAACGTCACGGACACATCTCTCCCAGAATGCCTCACCTCCATCTGCAATCGTTCTGGTAGTGTATCCATAGAGTTTTCTTGGTCAAAATCCAGAAGTGGTTTACCATTGCCTCCTTCCACGCAGTAAACTCGAGTCTCCGCCCTCGACTCTCTCCCATGCTGCTGCTGCCCAGCACAGGTGAGTTTTTACTTATAGCAGATTGCCTTCCACTCGCTAGCCGCTGTCCAAGCTAGGAATGGAATGGGTGTGTGTGCCAAAGCGTGACTCTCCCTCCCATAATCAAGACTGGTAGAGTACCAGAAACTCTCCAGGTGCAACCCTGAGAGGGGCTACATACAGTGGAAGCATCATAATTGATTTCGATCATCATAATTGCCTGTCTTTTCCCCACCATTTAGTTTTTGTTTGGAAAGTGAAGCCAAATTGCTTATATGAGATATTCTTATTTTACTCTTATTGGGTAATTATTTTCTAACGGTGCAAGTCCAGAGACAACACTAAATGATGAACATTCACCAAATGCTGTGAAAGGCATACAACACAAATAGCATATCAAAATTGTCAAAATATCAAAGAAATTAATAACGGTGGGGAAAAATGACTGTAAGCAACTTTGACATTTAGCATCGCTGTTAATGCACATATTGTTTTCAGTTTTATTAAAATCTCCCGGTCAGGCATTGGAAAATATGCACTATAGGGAACTTATTTCTGGGCTTCATCAAAGCCACCTCACAATTAGTTGCAAACCATTATTCCTTCCTTTGAAATTCACTATAATAAGACTATTCAGTAACAGCCCTGATAGTCATGAGAATGTAATGTAAAATTCTAAAAAGCTCTCTTTTACTTGCAAATAAGGAAAAAATATTCTTTTGGAAAGGTCAAATAAATTAATGCTCCCTCTGGAAATTCTTCTATCTTTGGATGGCAGGCAAGGATTCTTGCCACCCTTCCATTACCCGCTGATGGATGGATGGGTGGATGGATGGATGGATGGATAGATGGATGGATATATGGGCCCTCGAGTCTCTTACATATCCATACAGCTCCTTCTTGCTGGATAGCAATCGTGGTGCAATCGTGGAACTTAGTTAAGGGTTTGCATTGGCAGAAATCTGCCATCATTTTCATTATTATAATTTCATTATCATTGTATTTGTTAAGTGCTTACTATGTGTCAAGTGCTGTTCTAACCACCAGGGTAGATGCAAGTTAACAGATTGGATATGTCCCTCCTTCAAGTGGTGTTCACAGTCTAAGTAAGATGGAGAACAGGTACTGAATCCACATTTTACAGTTGAGGAAACTGAGGCACAGAAAAGTTAAGTCACTTGCCCAAGATCACTTAGCAGGCAAGGGGCAGAGTTGGGATTAGAATCCCAGCCCATGTTCTTTCCGCTAAACCATGCTGCTTCACATTAGCTATCAATTTATTCAGTCTTAAGAAAACAGTGGTCGGGTCTAATTCAGAATTCTGATGGTTTTCCATCTCACAAAAGGGTTTCTCCTGCAATTAATCATGAATAAACAGCTACTTCTCCTTGACTAATTTACAACATGATGAATTATTACTGCCACCTCGTTGTTCACTCTCTGTTTTGTCAAAATTAATGGTCCCAGCAATATAGAGTAATAAAGATATTTTTTTCAGCCTCTTTATTATGACCACCAGGAAAAAGCAAGTAGGACCTTCTGTCTTGTAGTTGGTGAGAGACCCTTCGGCAGAGAATCCCAGGAAGTAACCATACTTTGCTGAGCTAAGAGTGAATGGGATCTGTATTCTTGCCAGTGACTAGAATGCCCAACTGAGCTGAGTTGAAACAATAGACCAGAAGAAGGAAGAAGCAACTGTTCGAGTTGGGCATACCCCATGATACCCTCCCCATAATACCCATAAATATGTCTGCTTCTAATTGCTGACACACCACAGGGTCCACAGCTTCGCTCCTGAAGTTACAATCAATCGCTACAAGGAAATCAGTTCCCTCCCCTCGCCTTCTCCCTTTGCGCCTCTCCCTTCCCCATTCCAAGAAATGTTTCTGCTCTCCTCCACACTCCGGCCCCCTCCTTCAGTCTCCTGTCCCACACTGCAGTATGCAGTGACGTCTGCAGTGCCACTGCCACAAGCTACCTTAGTCTATACCTGCCACTGCCAAAAATCACCATCCTTCCACATTTTGAGAAACCCATCGCAGGTGTATTGTGGGGTTCCCCTGTACTTTTCAGAGCATTAGAGGTGATAAGGAACCTCTGAAATATTTCCCTCTCCACATTAGATTAGAAAGTGCTTTGCACATAGTAAGCGCTTAATAAATGCTGTTATTATCATTATTAGATGCTACATTAAAATGATAGCTCAATTTGGTTTCTGCATTTCCCAAGCTTGCTTCTGTAGCAGCTTTTCATTCATTCATTCAATTCATTCATTCACTCATACTTATTGAATGCTTACTATGTGCAGAGCACTGTACTAAGTGCTTGGGAAAGTCCAATTCAGCAATACAGCTAACAATACAGCTCTTAACTCTATTACCTATCTACATCATCATGGCCGTTAATTATTGAGCACCGACTATTTGTTGAGCACTGGAAGAGGAGTTGCCCTTCATTTTGTGGACAACACTGCCCACCAGGAGATAGCATCTGGGAGCTAGTGTGTCTTTAAGAAGACCACATGCCTGGGAGTGAGAGGACCTGGGTTCTAAACAAGGTCCACCACATACCTTCATACATTCAGTCATAATTATTGGGTGCACACTGTGTGCAGAGCACTGTACTAAGTGCTTGTGAGGGTACAATATAACCAGCTGTGTAACCTTGGGCAAGTCAGTTAACCCCTCTGTGCTTAAGTTCTCTTATCTGTAAAATGGGGTTTCAATGATGACTTTCCCTCCTACTTAGACTGGGAATCCCAGGTGGGACCTCACTATGTTGTATCTACCCCACTTTCGTTCATTCATTCAATCATATTTATTGAGCGTGTACTGTATGCACAACACTGTACTAAGCGCTTGGAAAGTACAATTCAGCAACAGAGACAATCCCTGCCCACAATGGGCTCACAGTCTAGAAAAAGGGAGACAGACATCGAAACAAGTAAACAGGCATCACTTCTTAGGGCAGGGCTTGGCACATAGTAAGCACTTAACAAACACCACAATTATCATTATTATTATCGCTAAATTTGCTTAAACACTTGAATTTTTGTCCATGAGAAAACAACAATGCAACTTTTCTGGCCTCTCTCTTGCCTTTCAAGGGAGCGTTGCCTCGAGACCCATGGCTATAAGGGACAAGATGTTGTCATACTGGCAGCAGGGCCTGATGTGACAGTCGATCTAGAGGTAACCTATGCTTAATTCAGTCAGCCAGTCAGTCAATTGTATTTATTGAGTGCTTACTGTGTGCAGAGCACTGTACTAATCACTTGGGAGAGTACAGTATAATAATATAACAGGTGTATTCCCTGCCCCTAACAAGCTTACGGTCTAGAGGGCAAGGCAGACATTAATATAAAGAAATAAATTACAGATCTGTATATAACTGCTGTGGGGCTGGAAGTGGGGTGAATAAAGGGAGCAAGTCAGGAAGAAGCAGAAAGGAGTGGGAGAAGAGGAAAGGAGGGCTTAGTAGGGAAGGCCACTTGGAGGAGATGGGCCTTCAACTACCCCAGAGAAACAGGACAGCATGCATTTACTTATGGCTGGTCCCTCCCAAAGGGAAAACTCATCAGCATTGGTGACAGTCACTCACCGGAGGGCACCACAGAGGTAAGGTAGGTTACAAGAGGAGAAGCTAGCTAGATGATGGAGGACAGCCACCTTAGAGAGTTAGTTGGGAGGATGCATCCAGCAGCAAAGGTCACCCGACATCCAGAAATGCTTATCTCTCATCCCACAGAGTGAATTCTGTCCATTTTACCCTCACAGAGTTGCTAAAATCCACCCATTCCTCTTCATCAAACTGCTACTATGTTGCTCCAAGCACTTATACTCTCCCACCTTGACTACTGCATTTGCCTCCCGGCTGACCTTCCTGCCTCCAGTATCTCCCCTTTCCAGTTCATACTTCACTCTGATGCCCAAATAATTTTCCTAAAAAATGTTCAATCCATGTCTCTCCTCTCCTCAAGAACCTCCGGTGGTTGCCCATCCATCTCCGCAGAGAACAGAAACTCCTTATCATTGACTTTAAAGCACTCAATCAGCTCTCCCTGCTCTACCTTACCTCGCTGATTTCCTATTACAACCCAGCCTGCACACTGCAAAACCAACCTACTCATTCACCTTGGTCTCACCTCTCTCACCACCAACACCTTGGGCACATCCTCCTCCTTCTTCATATAAGACAAACCACCACTTTCCTGTCCTTCAAAGCCTTCTTAAAATCACACCTCTTACAAGAGGTCTTCCTCGACTTAAACCTCATTTCCCCCACTTATTTTCTCTTCTGCTTTGCCTATGCATTTGGATCGGTACTCTTTATTCACTCCACTCTCAGCCCCACAGCACTCTTATACTTGTCTGAAACTTATTTTATCTGTCTACCCCTCAATATTGTAAGCTCCTTGTGTGGAGGGAACACAATCTATCAACTGTCTTGTATTGAAATCTCCTATGTGCTTAGTACAGGGCTCTTCACAAAGTAAGCATTCAATAACTATCATTGATTGATTGATTGATTGATTGAAGGCTGTTGTTTCACTACTAATGCTGGTTTTCATCATCAGTCAATTAATGGTATTATTTGAGCACTTACTGTGTGCAAAGCACTGTAGTAAGTGCTTAAAAGAATACAACACAGTAGAGTTGGTAGACATGTTTCCTGCCCTCAAGGAGTTTACAGTCAACAGACACATAAGGAAAAGTTATACAAAAATATCCAAGACAAAGACAATGATAAATAGGACAGGAAAAGTGGGATTTCAGCTCCTCACATCTCAGACCAACAGTCACAAGAAGCCACAGCCACAGAAACAGGGGTGACCTCCCCACTGTTCTAAAAGTTGAGAAAGACTCCGTCTCACTGCTGCTGCTTGTTTGAGTCCTTTCCAGGTTGGAGCAGGGGCCAGTGGGAATCCTGGTGACCTTGGGGAGGGTCGTCTTCTCTCTCATGCCCCGGAGATCGCAGAGGGAGGTAAATAACCCCCTTATCAGACAAAGGACAACTTGCCCGTTCTGCCATACTTTTTCAAATATTTTTAGAGTTTAAGCGCCCTTCTACTAATGCAGACTGAGCCAGTAGGTCTAGCAGGAAAATGAGCATATTGTACATTTCAGAAGCTTAAAGGCTGAAAAACCAAAGAATACTCAGGTATACTTTCAATTATTTATATTTGAATATTTAGAGATTTAGAGAGATGCAGAGATCTCAGGCCCTGATCTCTCTCCCTCTCTGTAGTCTCCCATTTATTCTGTCTTCAGGACATCTCTACTTGTATATTCTGTGTCAATTCAAACTTAACATGTCCAAAACAGAACTCCTTATCTTCCTACCCAAACCCTGTCCTCCCCATGACTTTCCCATCATTATGGAGAGTACCACCCTCCTCCCTGTCTCACAAGCCTGTAAACTTGGCCTTATCCTTGACTCCTTTCTCTCATTCAGGCCACATAGTCAGTGTATCACTAAATTCTGTCAGTTCAACCTTCACAACATCGATAAAATCTGCCCTTCCCTCTCCATCCAAACTGCTACCACATTAATCCAAGTACTTATCCTGTCCTGCCTTGATTACTATATCAGCCTCCTTTCTGATCTCCTTGCCTCTCCCCACTCCAGTCCATTATTTACTCAGCTGCCCAAATCATTTTTCTACAAAAACATTCAATTGATTTTTCCCCACTCTTCAAGAACCACCAGTAGTTGCCCATCCACCTCGACATCAAAAGAAACTCCTCACTATTGGCTTTAAAGTACTCAATCATATTGCCCCCCTTTATTTTACCTCACTACTACAACGCAGCCCGGAACACTTCACTCCTCTTATGCCATCCTACTCACTGTAACTCAATCTTGTCTATCTCAGAGCCCACCTGTTGCCCACGTTCTGCCTCTGGCCTGGAATGTCCTCCCTCTTCATATCCACCAGACAATTACTCTCCCTACTTTTAAAGTCTTATTGACGGTACATCTCCTCCAAGAGGACTTTCCCTGACTAAGCCCTCACTTCTTTTTCTCCCACTCTGTTTTTCGTTGCCCTGATTTGCTCCCTTTATTCACCCCACAGCACTTATGTACATGACCGTAATTTATTTGTGTATACTAATATCTGTCTCCCCTTTAGATAATAAACCCACTGTGGGAAGGGAATATGTTTGTTATATTGCTATACTGTACTCTCACAAGAGCTAGCACAGTGTTCTGCACACAGCATGTACTCAATAAATACAAAGAAAAAACAGCTAAACAGCTATATAAATCCCATCTTTCTGTATACATGTGTGTGCGCGTGTGTGTGAGTGTGTGTGTTCTTCTGAATTAAATAATTTGCTAAGGAGCTCACATCATTTCAGCCTTATTTCTGCAACTAAATCCCCTTTTACACTCCTGTGTGCTAAGCAGAGTGGCATTTACAACAATTTTTAAAGATGCTTCCAACATCTATTCTGGCATATACAATGCCTTTAGAAATGTCTGTAATTTGATTAATATAGAACAATTTCAGGATGAGAGCCTGAATGGCTTGATTAGGAATCACTGATAGTCTAAAGTGAATTATTGTTAATGATTTATTAGCAGTTGCTGCTGACGCAAAACGAGTTCCTGTTGCAACTGAATGAAATTATATGGGAAATTGCTTTTCTATGGAAAACTAGATAAACTCGCATAATGGGAATACTTAATTGAAGTAATTTATACCCAGAGGATGACCCAAAAGATAATAAAATCCATCACTCTCTCAACATCTAATCATGCTTATTTTTCATTTTTGTAACTAAATTGACCGATCTTATATCCATAAAAATCCATAACTGTGTTTCTCAGTGATTCAGCATCTGCTACTAGTGAGTCTATTACATTATTGACCAAGTATTCTCTTCACTAGCTTTTTAAATCTTCTGGAATTTTGGAAATCAAGCATTTTTATTATTCTAATTCAATAAATCAAGCTTCATGTTCAAGTTTCCTTTTTTTCTTCACTTTGGATCCCTTGTCAAGAAGTCATTCCTTTCAAAATGATCTTTTTGATAAGCTAAAGGGAGGGAATTCAAGGGTGCTGTTCTCTCCTAACATGGGAATGGCATTCTTGCAAACCCCCTGGAAGAGAAACGTTCCCCTTGTGTCCTCACAATTGGCTGCAAGGTTCTCCTCCATCTGGCCTCACTTCCCTGGCCTCCCTAGGGGAAGCGGCATGGTGCAGGGGATAGAGCAAGGCCTGAGAGCCAGAAAGTCATGGGTTCTAACCTTGGTTCCACCCCTTGTCTGCTGTGTGACCTTGGGCAAGTCACTTCACCTCTCTAGGCTTCAGTTACCTGGTCTGTAAGAAGGGGATTGAGACTGTGAGCCCATGTGGGAAAAGCCTCTGTCTTAGTCTTAGTCCCAATCTAGGCCCCCCTTTTCCTCAGCTCCCCCACCTTCCACATCACCGCAACTTGCTCCCTTAGCCCTTCCCCCCCCCCCGCCCCACAGCACTTACGTATATATGTATATATCTACAAGTCTATTTATTTATATTGATGCCTGTTTACTTGTTTTGATGTCTGTCTCCCTGCTTCTAGACTGTAAACCCTGTGTGGGCAGGGATTGTCTCTCTTTAATGCTGAATTGTACTTTCCAAGTGCTTAGTACAGTGCTCTGCACACAGTAAGTGCTTGGGGACTGTATTCTAAATACAAGTGCTTGTATTCTAGAACACAAGCTATTCTAACTCCTTGGACCTCAAATAATGTAGAGCTGGTGTACAACAGGGAAGTGGAAACAAACAGTATTACTGAGGTAACATTTTTCAGAGGCACTCAGCTTTCCAATGGCTAGAACTACAGTATTTAAATAAATTTGATTGAATGAATTGAATGAATGAACAAGGACTGTGTCCAACCCAGTTTTCTGGTATCCTCCCCAACACTCAGTATAGTGCCTGGCACATAGTAAGCACTTAACAAATACTATTATTATTATTATTATTATTATTATTTTTACCTATCAGCTCTCTTCATCCACTAGTCCCCAACTGGCTGTCTTTGCTCCTTCCAAGCCAATCAATCAATCAGTGGTATTTATTGAGCACTTACTATGTGCAGATCACTGGACTAAGTGCTTGGGAAAGTACAGTGCAATAGAGTTGGTAGAAGCAATCGCTGCCCACAAGGAATATACAGCCTACTGTGGGGAGAACAACATTAGAATAAGTTACACCTAGAGGAAAGTTTGCTTTCCATCCTCCTGCCTCCATCCTCTTGCTTATTTTGTACTCCCATCTTGGACCTCCTTCCCTCCCACATCAGACAGGCCCCAGTTCTCCCACATCCATATCCCCCCATACACCCCACCTTCTCCAGCAGGTTTCCTTGACTGGATTTCCACCACCCAGAACCATACCATCGCTTCAACCAACTCTAGAACTCATGAATGCACTTACAGTCCCCAAGCACTCATGTAGTTGCAAATACTTTTAAGTTTGCCTCCCACATAAGAGGGGAATTTCCTTTTGGATAGGGAATGCACCTCCTCTATTCTGTACTTTCTAAGCATTTAGTACAGTGTACCCCACCAAATAAGCATTTAATAAATGCTACTACTACTAATAATGATGGTATTTGTTAAGCACTTACTATGTGCAAAGCACTGTTCTAAGCGCTGGGGGGATACAAGGTGATCAGGTTGTCCCACGTGGGGCTCACAATCTTAATCCCCATTTTACAGATGAGGGAACTGAACACAGAGAAATGAAGTGACTTGCCCAAAGTCACACAGCTGACAATTGGCGGAGCCGGGATTTGAACCCATGACCTCTGACTCCAAAGCCCAGGCTCTTTCCACCGAGCCACGCTGCTTCGCATTTCACTGATAATTAACACCATCTTCAGCAAGCAGGGGAAGGAAAGGAAATGCAATTACGCTTTTGTTACTTGCTAGTAGCTCAGGCTAAAGGTTTAGTGGTTGGGGATGATGCATTCGTAGTTTCCAGATTACCTGGAGGTTTAATCCATCTGCTATTCTAACTCCTTGGACCTCAAATAATGTAGAGCTGGTGTACAACAGGGAAGTGGAAACAAACAGTATTACTGAGATAACATTTTTTAGAGGCACTCAGCTTTCCAATGGCTAGAACTACAGGATTTAAAAATCCTTCAGACTATAAATATCCAACATGTTGACGACTAATGAATCAGAAAATGGTTTCTCATCAATTGCAAAAAACCCCAAACTCAACTCTGGAAAGCTGTTATTCTTGAATCTACACACTAGACCGTAAACTCCTTAAAGAAGGGATAGAGTCTACTACAAACTGTATTGTATTATACTCCCCTAAGTGCGTAGTTTAGTGCTCCGCACACAGCAAATTTTCAGCAAATACCACTGATTTCATATTTAGTTATTTTAACAGCTTGATGCTCTACCCAAGTGCACAACCATTTCTTCCAACATCATATGGCACCGAATCCAAGTAGACCTGTGTTTCTGGATGACCATCAGATAATGCTGTCATTGCATTCTGCCCCCTGCCTCCACTGAAGACTCACTCCTATAGATGGGACAGGCCCGGGGAGGGAAGGAAGGAAAGAGCACAAACCTGGGAGTCAGAAGACCTGGGTTCAAATGCCAGTTCCACCACTTATCTCTTCTATGACCTTGGGCAAGTTACTTGACTTCGGTGTGCCTCAGGTCCCTTACCTGAAAAAATGGGGTTCTAATACCCATGCACCCTCCTACTCCAGATTCTATTAGCATTCATCTACTGCCGCCCCCACACCTTCCCCCAGGCCTCACCTCCAACTCTTTGGACCATTTTGATCCCTTTCTCACAGACTTCTCTTTCTCCATCTCTATATTGATTCTTGGGGACTTTAATATCTACACAGATGTTCCCAATGACCGTTCTGCTTCCCACCCTCTATCACTCCTCAACTCAAGTGACCTCCTGCTCCGCCCTAGCTCTCCCACTCATCAACTCGATCTCATCATCTCTAGTCACTGCACAATCGTAACCCTTACCAACTCTGAAATCCCTCTATCTGACAACAACCTCCTCACCTGCCTTCCCTCCCACACATCTCCTCCCCACAAATCTGTGCTGTTCCCCTATAGAGGCCTGCGATCTTTTGACCCTATCCAATTTTCTCAACTCATCATACCTCATTTAGCCTCCATACCCAAACTATCTTCCCTTGATGACCAAATTGACACTCTCAACATCACCCTCTCCACCAGACTAAACTCACTTGCTCCCCGACCCTTCGTCTATCTCATATCACTAATCCCCACCACTGGATCACCTCCATGGCCTGATTCTTTGCTCTTGTGCACAAGCCTCAGAGTGCTGCAGGCAGAAATTTAGATATCATGGCAACTTCATCCACTTCAAGTTTATCCGTGCATGCCTTAACTCTGCCCCCTCCTCTGCCCAGCAAAATTATTTCTCTATCTTTATTCACCACCTATGTCCATTACCCTTGGCAGTTATTCCAGACATTTAACTCCCTCCTCAAACCCCTTATTACCCTAGCTCCCCTATCTCTTATCTCTAAAAACCTGGACACCTACTTTATTGAGAAAATCCTATCTGACAGGATCTCTTTAAAATCTCCCCTGCCCCTCCACAGTCTCTCCCCACTCCTGCCCCTTCTTCAATACTTCTATCTCTTCCAGCAGTACCTCAAGAGGAGATCGCCTGCCTGTCTCTCAAAATCTACTCCCTCCACCAGCATATCCAATCCCATCTCTTCACATCTTAACAAAATACTTGCCCCCTCCCTTTTCCTCTAACAGCCATCGTCAACTGTTTGCTCTCCAATGGCTTCTTCCCCATTGCTTTCAGACATACCCATGTCTCCCCCTATCCTAAAAAAACCCTCCTTTGACCCCTCAGCTCCCTCTAATTATCAGGCCATCTCCCTTCTACCAAACTCCTAACAGCCTTCTAACAGCCTCCTCTCCAAACTCCTTGAACAAGTTGTTTACACCCGCTGTCTCAAATTACTCGCCTCCAATTTTCTCCTTTGAACCCCTCCAATCTGCTTTCCATCTTCTTCACTCCACAGAAACTGCCCTCTCTAAGGTCACCAATGATCTCCATAATAACAAATCCAACGGCCTCTACTCCATCTTAATCCTCCTTAACCTTTCAGCTGCCTTCAACTCTGTCGACCACCCCCTTCTCCTGGAAACATTACGCAAACTTAGCTTCACTCAGACTGTCTATTCCTAGTTCTCATATCTTTCTGACTGCTCATTCTCAGTCTGTTTTGCAGACTCCTCTTCTGCCTCCCACCCCCTAACTGTGGGGGTCCCTCAGGATTCAGTTCCGGGTTCCCTGCTATTCTCCATATAACACCCACTCCCTTGGAGAACTCATTCACTCACATGGCTTCAACTACTACCTCTGTGCAGATGATTCCCAAATCTACATCTTCAGCTCTGATTGCTCTTCCTTGCTGCAGTTTCACATCTTCTCTTGCCTTCAAGACATCTCCACTTGGATGTCCCACCAGCACCTCAAACTTAACATGTCCAAAACAGAACTTCTTATCTTCCCACCCAAACCCTGTCCTTCTGATGTTTTCATTACTGTAGATGGCATCACCACCCTTCCTGTCTCACAAGCCTCTTACCTTGGTGTTATCCTTGACTCCTCTCTCTTATTCAACCCACATATTCAATCCATCACTAAATCCTGTTGGTTCCACCTTTACAACATCATTAAAATCCACTCTTTCCTCTCCATCCAAACTGCTTCCATGTTAATACAATCACTCATCCTATCCCACCTAGATTACTGTATCAGCCTCCTGTCTTTCCCCACTCCAGTCCATACTTCCCTCTGCTGCCCAGATCATTTTTCTATAAAAACATTCAGTCCATGTTTCCCCACTCCTCAAGAACCTCCAGTGGTTGCCCATCACCTCCACATCAAACAGAAACTCCTTACTGTCAGCTTTAAAGTGCTCAATCACCTTGTCCCATCCTACTTCACCACACTACACTCTTACTACAACCCAGCCGGTACATTTTGCTTCTCTAATGCCAACCTCCTCCCTGTACCTCAGGCTTGTGTATCTCACCACCAACCTCACTCCCACATCCTGCCTCTCACCTGGAACACCTTCCCTTTTCATTCCTGACAGACACTTACCCTCCGGCCCCCGCTTCAAAGACTTACTGAAAGCACATCTTAGCCTTCCCTGACTAAGCCCTCTTTTCCTTTTTTTCCACTCCTTTCTACATCACCTTGACTTGCTCCCTTTATTCCTCCTCCTTCCCAACCCCACAGCAATTATATATATATATGTATCTATCTATCTATATAGATATAGATCTATATCTATATAGATAGATAGATACATATATATATATAGCTGTAATTTATGTATAATAATTTTGGTATTTTGTCTGTCTCTCCCTCTAGACTGTAAGCTCACTGTGGGCTGGGAATGTGTCTGTGATGTTTTTATATTGTACTCTCCCAAGTGCTTAGTACAGTGCACTCAATAAATATGATTGATTGACTTATTGATTACTACTTAGGCTGTGAGCCCCATGTGTGGTATGAGAAGCAGCATGGCTCAGTGGAAAGAGCATGGGCTTGGGAGTCAGAGGACATGCGTTCTAATCATGACTCCACCATTTGTCTGCAGTGTGACTTTGGGCAAGTCACTTAACTTCTCTGTGCCTCAGTTACCTCATCTGTAAAATGGGGATTAAGACTGTGAGCCTTATGTGGAACAACCTGATTACCTTAGCCACCCCAGCGCTTAGAACAGTGCTCGGCACATAGTAAGCGCTTAACAAATACCATTATTATTATTATTATTATCATCTGATTATCTTGTATGTACCTCAGTGCTTAGTACAGTACTTGAGGGTGGGGATCATGGGCTGCCTAGGGGAATATCACCAGGAAACATTTGTCTCTGGCATGTCCTTAATTATGAAATGTAAGTTTTCAAAATGAATCCACTAACTGTTTCTGCAACATTCCTCCCTCTTTGAGATCAGGGATAGTAGCTAATGGATTGATTTGAGTGTCTGCCTCCCCACCTGGATTGTAAACTCCTCAAGGGTGGGGATCTTGTCTACTAACTCTATTGTACTTTCCCTAGTTTGTATCTTGTATCTACTCCAGTGCTTAGCTCAGTGTTTGGCACTTAGTAACTACATAACGTATGCTATTATTATTATTATTGTTGTTGTTGCTGTGGCTGTTGTTAAGGAAAAAGGTCTGGGAGCCACTACGCAGATTTTAAGCTAACCTTTCCTGAACAAAATTGAGGGGTTGGGGTGTGTGTATGTGTGTAGATAGAATAAATGTTTTAAAAAATGATGGCTTGCGGAACAGAAACTAACATGAAACATGCTATAGCTCAGCTGCTGCATACCCTCTAGTTTACATGTATGCAGAGTTAAGCTTTCATTTAACTTTTGCTTTGAGCCACTCAACAGCCCATAAACAATTTTAGCAGGGGAATTGTAATGATGATGCTATGTTGACAGTCTAGCCAAAAAAGTAACAGAGTACTGGGAATGATGGGCTTCTGAGGAATTGGGCTTTAAGGACTAATAATCAATATTCTAAAATTTGCTAAATCACAGTTCCTAGGAAATTCTGTCCAATTTTAAGCCCTGAGAGAAGAGGAGGGTGATTCCAGTTAATTAGTCAACCGTAGGTATTGAGTAAACCTTAGATACAGAGTACTAAACTGGGTGCTAGGGGACCAATAAAGGAAGAAGATTTGATCATTGCTCTCTGGGATTAAAAACTAACCCTGATATGTGACACAAATCGGTCCCCATTCAGCAATGAGGCAAATAATTATTTTCTTCATATTTTCAGTGCAATTTTATATACTATTTATTGAAAACTGCACACTTTATTTTTGTAGACTTTTTTGAGCTATTTTGTAGTGTGTAACCCCGCTCATAATAGACACAATAAATCCTTGTTTCATGGAAATATAAAATTAGCTAAAATGGAATGGAAAAGAAATTTCATAGAAAATAACTTGTATGCACTGCTGAAACAAAGTCTAATGATGAATTTTAAATAAAAACGGTTTGGTTATTTGGCTTATTATTAGATTCGATTCAATCACTCTCCTTACATACATAGCCATATTTCCTGATTCTGATGTCATATCTTGCCAACATCCTGCCTCTAGTTTAGAACGCCTTCCCTTTTCATATCCGACAATTACTCTACCCACCTTCAAGGCCTTACTGGAGGCACATGTCCTCCAAGAGGCCTTTTCTGCCTAAGCTCTCATTTCCTCTTTTCCCACACTCTTCTGCCTTGCCCTGACTTGCTCCTTTAATTCACCGCCAACTCCCTCAGCCCCACAGCACTTTAGTACATATCCACAGTTCATTGATATAAATTAATGTCCATCTCCCCCTCAAGCCTGGGCCGAGCACTTACTTGGGAGAGTACAGTATAAGAGAGTTAGTAGACATGCTTCCTGCCCACAATGAGCTTACAATCTAGAGGGGCTTTGAAGGTGGGGAGAGTGGTGGACTGCCACATATGGAGGAGGAAGGAGTTTCAGGCTGGGGGAGGGCAGGGGAAAAGGGTCAGTGGCGAGGTAGATGAGGTTGGGGCACGATAAATAAGCTGGTACTTGAGGAGTAGGAGATCTGTGAGGTAAGGTAGGAGGGGATGAGTTGATTGAATGCTTTAAAGCCAAAGGTAAGGAGTTTCTGTTTGATGTAGAGGTAGATGGGAAGCCATTGAAAGTTCTCGAGGAGTGAGGAAACATGGACTGAACTCTTTTAGAAAAATAATCCATGCAGCAGAGTGACATATGGATTGGAGTGGGGTGAAACAGGAGGCAGGGGGGTTAGCAAGGAGGCAGATGCAGTAGTCTCGGGGGGATAGGATAAGTGGTTGGATCAGTGTAGTAGCCGTTTGGATGGAGAAGAAAGGGTGGATTTTAGCAAAGTTGTGACTCGATGATTGATTGACTTAATCAATCAATCAATAGTATTTATTGAGTACTTACTGTGTGCAGAACAACGTATTAGGCACCTGATAGAGTACAATGCAATGAAGGTGGGAGACATGATCTCTGCCCTCAAGGAACCTACAGTTTTGAGGGGGAGACAGACATTAAAATAAGTTGCAGATAGAGGAAGCAGCAGAATGAAAAGATATGCACATAATATTTTGGGGGTAGGAGGTGAGGTGAATATCAGAGTGGTTAAGGGGTACAGACCCACCCAAATGTATACACATGCAGAAAAGAGGGAGAGTAGGATGGAGAAATGAGAGGATGGTCAGGGAACGCTTTTTGGGAGGAGTTGTGATTTTAGTAGTAACTTGAATCTAGCCCATTGCTTAAAATAGTAAAAATCTTCTGAGCAGTTTTGTTCGGCTGTGCCAAGGAATCCCAGTATTCAAACTCAATCACCTTTGCCCCCTCTTATCTTACCTCTCTGCAATCCAGGACATTCACATAGTTCCTCTAACAGCAACTTACTCACCATCCCTTCATCTCTTGTATCTCCCCGCCGACCCCTTGCCCATAACCTGCCGCGGTTGGCAGTTGCCGCGGAGGTCGTGGGTTCGAATCCCGGCTCCGCCACTTGTCAGCTGGGTGGCTTTGGGCAAGTTAGACTGTGAGCCCACTGTTGGGTAGGGACTGTCTCTATATGTTGCCAATTTATACTTCCCAAGCGCTTAGTACAGTGCTCTGCACATAGTAAGCGCTCAATAAATACGATTGATGATGATGATGATAACCTGTCTCTGGCCAGGAACTCCCTTCCCCTTCATATCTGACAGATCACCACTCTCCCCCTCCATCAAAGATTTATTAAAATCACACCTCCTCTAAAAGGCCTTCCCAGAGTAAGCCCTCATTTCCCCTAGTCCCTATCCCTTATGCATCACCTAAGCACCTGGATTTTTACCCCCACACTTAGACTCACAGCACACTATGCTTATCTTGTCTTATGCTGTTGAATCATTTCCGACCCTTAACGACATCATGGACACGTCTCTCCCAGAATGCCTCACATCCATCTGCAATTGTTCTGGTAGTGGATCCACAGAGCTTTCTTGGTAAAAATACAAAAGTGGTTGACCACTGCCTTCTTCTACACATTAAACTTGAGTCTCCACCCTAGACTCTCTCCCGTGCCGCTGCTGCCCAGCACAGGTGAGTTTTGACTTGTAACAGATTGCCTTCTACTCACTAGCCACTGGCCAAGCTAGGAATGGAATGGGTAGGGTTCTGCCTGACTCTCCCTCCCGTAGCCGAGACTGGTAGAGTACTGGAACTTCTCCAGGTGTGATCCTGAAAGGGTAGCACACTATGTACCTATCCATAATTTATATTAACATCTGTCTCCCCAAGTGGATGTTTATGCTCCTTAATAATAATAATAATAATAATAATAATGGCATTTATTAAGTGCTTACTATGTGTAAAGCACTGTTCTAAGCATTGGGAGGTGTGCAGGGAACCCGTTTACCAACTCTGTTATACTGTACTCTCCTAAGCACTTAGTACAGTGCTCTGCACCCAGTAAGTGCTCGATAAATACAATTGATTGAATGATTGAGTCAAGCTCTGAGGTCTTTTCATTCAATCATATTTCTTGAGTGCTTCCTGTGTGTAGAGCACTGTACTAAGCACTTGGGAGAGTACAACACAACAATAAACGGACACATTCCCTGCCCACAAGGAGCTTACAGTCTAGAAGGTGTCACCACCACCAGCAGCACAATTCCACTTAAACAGCCCCGTGTCCAACCCACTTCCAGTGAGTTTCTGGTGACAGATACTATCCAAAAGAACTCCGGAGGACTGAGGTGCCAAATGAATAGGAACCTTGAAGCATTCTCTCCTGGTTTGAGGAACCTAACTCTAAGGAGCTTGAGTCCTGCTAACTTCCAACCTAAAAGAGCAGAAGATGGGTGATTAATAATAAGGAAGAAGAGAAAGAAGAAGAAGGAGGAGGAGGAGGAGGAGGGGAAGGAGGAGGAGGAGGAAGAAGAAGAAGAAGAAGAAAAAGAAAAAGAAAGAGGAGGAAGAGGAAGATGAGGAGGACAAGGAGGAGAAGGAGGATAAGAGCACTTGTTAAGTGCTTACTATGTGCCAAACACTGTTCTGAGCACTGGGGCAGATAAAAGTTAATCTGGTTGGAAGGAGTCCCTGTCCCACATGGGAAATAGTCTTCACCCCTATTTTACAGATGAGGTTACTGAGACACAGAGAAGTTAAGTGACTTGCCCAAGGTCACACAGCAGACACGTGGTAGAGCTGGGATTAAAACCTAGGTCCTTCTGATTCCCAGACTCATGCTTTATCCACTAAGCCACGTGCATGATAAAAAAGGGCTAACCTTGTTTAAACAGGCTTAAAAGAACTCCAAACAGAACTGATAGTCCTAGTCTAAATGACCCCTGGCTTAGGAGAATAACCTTCCCTCCTAGTATATGAGCCCCTCCCTCATTTTTTTGTCTAATTTGCCTAATAATTACATCATTAATAGTGATAACAGTGTTAAGTCCTTACTATGTGCCAAGCACTATACTAAGCACTGGGGTAGATTCAAGAGACTCTATTGGGAGAGGTCTTCCAATCTTTCATTCGATTCAGTCATATTTACTGAGTGCTTACTGTGTGCAGAGCCCACTTGGGAGAGTGCAGTAGAACAATAAACAGATGCATTCCCTGCCCACAGGGAGCTTTACATCTGCAGTTCCTTTCTCAGCCCTCAGCTTCCAACACCTGGATTCTCCAACAGGACCAAAAGGAACCCAGATTACCCATTTCACCCCCAAATCTGACCATTCCATGAATTTGTAGATATATATATATATATATATATATATATATATATATATATATATATATTTCCTCTGTCTCCAGCTCTCCAACATCTCTCACCCCAAATCTTCCTCTGGATTGGTTCTTTTTGTGCCAGACATTTTCCCTTACCAGAATGATTATTGGCAGAATTAGAGAAGCAGCATGTCTCAGTGGAAAGAGCACAGGCTATGGAGTCAGAGGTCATGGGTTCAAATCCCAGCTCCACCAGTTGTCGGCTGTGTGACTTTGGGCAACTCCCTTAACTTCTCTGTGCCTCAGTTACCTCATCTGTAAAATGGGAATTAAGACTGTGAGCCCCTTCTGGGACAACCTGATCAACCTGTAACCTCCCCAGTGCTTAGAACAGTGCTTTGCACATAGTAAGCGCTTAATAAATGCCATAAAAAACTAACGCTCAGGTGCTGTGCCCATTAATCTCTGTAGAACCTTATTAAATCATTAGCCCAGGAGTCTCAGTGGTTTCTTTCTACCTGTGTCCTTAAGCCAGGTCTTTGTGCACTCCTGACCCCTGTTCTCCAAAAAGAAAACAAACAAAAAAAAAATATAAGCCAGTTTATTCACAGATCTTTGGGCTACAGAGGTCAAATCAAGTCAAAGAGAGTAGGTGATGGGGTTTCAATACCTGTTCTTCAGAGCCTCATTGGGCTCACATCTCCTCCAAGAGGCCTTCCCTGATTGAGCCTTTTCCCCCTATTCCCTGTGCATCACCTATGCACTTGGGTCTGAACCCTTTAAGCCCTCGATCATAGTACTATAATTAACCCCACTCTGTATACAGTAAGCTCTTCCCCCCAGTGCTTAGAACAGTGCTTTGCACATAGTAAGTGCTTAACAAATATCATAAAAAAATAAATAAAATAAATACGATTGAATGAATGAACCCCACAGCACTTACATACAGATTCATAATCCGTTTATTCATATTAATAATGATGACATTTATTGGCATAGTGGAAAGAGCATGGGCTTGGGAGTCAGAGGTCGTGTGTTCTAATCCCAGTTCTGCCACTTGTCAGCTGTGTGACCTTGGGCAAGTCACTTAATTTCTCTGTGCCTCAGTTATCTGTAAAATGGGGATGAAGACTGTGAGCCCCACGTGGGACAACCTGGTTACCTTGTATCTACCTCAGTGCTAAGAACAGTGTTTGGCACATAGTAAGCGCTTAACAAATACCAACATTATTATTATTATTGTTACTATTATCTTTGCCTGCTGCTGTGAGAAACAGACTATCATGTACCAGAACGTGTTCACTCATCTCTGAAATCAAGCTGGTGAACTCCTGAACCCAAAAGGCAATCAGTCAATTAAGCATACTTATTGAGCACTTACTGTGTACAGAGCACTGTACTACGCACTTGGGAGAGCATGATACAACAGATTTGATAGACACAGCCCCTGCCCCCAATGGCAATAGTTGTAGTAGCAGTAATAATAGTAGAAATTAATCAATCCTATGTTTTGAGCACTTACTGTGTGCACAGCACTTGGGATAGTATGATATAAGTTGGTGGTAATAATAATAATAATAATTATTATTATTATTATGGTATCTATTAAGCACTCACAATGTGCCAGACACTGCTCTAAGTGCTGGGGTGGATACAAGGAAATCGGGTTGTACAAAGTCCCTGTCCCACATGGGGCTCACAGTCTCAATCCCCCATTTTACAGATGAGGTAACTGAGGCCCAGAGAAATGAAGTGACTTGCCCAAGGTCACACAGCGGACAAGTGGTGGAGCTGGAATTAGAACCCATGATCTTTCATTCATTCATTCAATTGTATTTATTGAGCGCTTACTGTGTGCAGAGCACTGTTCTGAGCCCCAGGCCTGTGCTGTATCCACTACGCCATGCTGCTTTGTTTCTGGCCTACATAGAGCTTACAGTCTAGTAGTAGTAGCAGTAGTACTAGTCATAGTAGTGGTGATAGTATTTATGAAGCACTATCTGTGTACAGAGCACTGTACTAGGCACTGGTAAAAAGACACGGACCCTGTCCCTCAGGGATCTCACAATTTATGAATATGTGTTGGGGAGGAAGGAATGGAGACAGATGCAACTGGAACAACATCTTAAATTCAAACAGTCTGTATACAGTGGCAGATGCTGTTTTAGATTTGAAGCACCCTCCAACTCCACCTGCCAAACCCCTTCCACGGACGGAGTGTAGAAATGATCCTGACAGCAGAGATGCTAATGTTTCATTTGAGGCTCAGGGGCAGCAAAGGAGACTGAGATTTTGAGGATGGAAGAACCCTGGGAGGAGAGATTTGATAAGGGAAATAGGTCAGAAAGGCCCTGACCAGGGACTTTTCCAGCCTGAATGGAAACTCTCAGATTGAGTCAGGGATCTGGGATGAACAAGTCTGGGAGTTCAGCTCAGAGAACTGAGGGGTTTGATAGCTGACTTTACCACCATGGTGAGGACACCTACACTTTTCAGAATCCAGAACATCCAGGGAAGTGTCCCTGTGTGCTAAAGATAGGTCATGGGAAGGCACATCTCCTCCAAGAGGCCTTCCCAGCTAAGCCCCACTGTTCTTCATCTCCCACTCCCTTCTGCGTCACCCTGACTTGCTTGTTCCCTTTGCTCTTCCCCTCCTCACAGCCCCACAGCACTTTTGTATAAAACTATAATTTTATTTATTTGTACTGATGTCTGTTTCCCAACTCCCCCCAGACTGTGAGCTCACTGTGGGCAAGGATTGTCACTGTTTATTGTTGTATCGTACTTTCCCGAGTGCTTAGTACAGTGCTCTGAACATGGTAAGTGCTTAATAAATATGATTGAATGAATGAATGAATGGTAGTCTGATCACACTCACCTTCCTGAAGTCCAGGCAGAACTTTCTGGACCAGACTGATTTATGGCCCAGCACCATGGAGATCCCTACTGACTCGCCAATGGCCTCATTACGTCAAGATCAAGCACCTTATCAATTTTTCTTTAGAAATCTGCTGAAATCTTTCCTTTTGCTCCCTATGGGGATGATCTGATTAACTAATCAATTATATTTATTGAGTACTTACTGTGTGCAGCACACAGTACTAATCATTAGGGAGGGTTGGTAGACCTGTTCTTTAATAATAATAATTATGATACTTGTTAAGTGCTTACTATGTGCCAAGCACTGTTCTAAGAACTGGGTTAGATGCAAATTAATCAGTTTGTACACAGTCCCTGTCCCACACTGGGTTCACACTTTAATCCCTGTTTTACAGATGAGGGAACTGAGACCCAGAGAAGTGAAGTGACTTACCCAAGGTCATGCAGCAGACAAGTGAAGGAGCAAGGATTAGAACCTAGATCCTTCAGAATCCCGGTCCAAAGCCATGCTGTTCTTTGCGAACAAGGAACTTTGAGTCTAGAGGGAGAGACAGACATTAAAATAAATTATGGATAGGGACATAAGTACTGTGGGGCTGAGGGGAATGAAGAGCACAAATCCAGATGCAAGGGTGACACAGAAGGGAGAGGGAATAGGGGAAATGAGGGCTAAGTTGGGGAAGATCTCTTGGAGGAGACGTGATTTTAATAAGGCTTTGAAGGTGGGGAGAGTAATCTAATTGGTTGATTAGACTCCCAGTTCCCCGTCTAATTCTGGGTCAGGATGGTTTTTTCCCCCCACTCTGGGAGGAGGGCAGAGAGGGGGGAAAAATAACCATTAAATTCAAGCCTCCTAACAGGATTCCTAACCTCCTTTATCACTGTCTTCCCCCACCATCAGGGTAGTGGTGAGTGGTGAAAGGATTGCCTTTCTGAGGCTGTGTCCTTTAACCCATAAAGAACCTTATTTAATCATTAACCCAGGCATATTCCTACCTCTTTCCCTAAGTGGGCCATTACTCTCTGGCATTCAGGCTGCCACTAGGTCCTGATGGCTTTTCCTCTGCAGCATTTCCCAAATCCACTACTGCCTCTCCACCCACACAACCATTCCCCTGGATCAATCTCTTGCCATCTCCATCTAGAGCATTGCATTCACTCTCCTCCCTGACCTCCCTGCCTCCAGGCTCTCTTCCCTTCATTCCACATTAACTAGACTGGGCTAACGGGAGCATCTATCGAAAAATGGCTCTCGCCTTCACCAGGACATATTGTGTTACCCATCAATCACCCTTCACCCTTGTGTATTTAATCACCTTTTCAGATTCCATTCATTTATTCATATATTTTGTTCATTTTTCCATTGTCTTCCCAATCAATCAAGCAATCACTTTTATTGAGTGCTTAGTATGTGCAGAGCACAGTCCTAAGAGCTTTGGAGACTACAATATAACAGAGTTGGTGGAATCATCTACCTCCTCCCTCACCTGGATGCTCCCTTACTATAATCCAGTCCACACATTTCACTCCTGTAATACCAACCTTCTCACTGTACTTCGATCTTGTTTACCTCGCCCCCGACCTCTTGGCCACATCCTGCCTCTGGCCTGAAACCCCTTCACTCTTCATATCCGACAATTACATTCCTCTCCTTCAAAATTTTATCAGAGGCACATCTCCTCCAAGAAGCCTTCCCTGACTAAGCCCTTCTCCCTTTCTCCCACTCCTTTCTGTGCCACCTTGACTTTCTCCCTTTATTCATAACCCTCCTAGCTCCACAGCACTTATGTAATTTATTCATATTTATTAATGTCTGTCTCCCCCACTACACTGTAAGCTCACTGTGAGCAGGAAATGTGCCTGTTGTATTGTTATATTGTACTTTCCCAAGCACTTAGTAAAATGCTCTGCACACAGTAAGTGCTAAATAAATCAATTGACTGATTTATTGACTGATGGGTACATTCCCTGACCACAACAAGCTTACAGTCTTCCCATTATCAGTAATCTGATATCTATATTTTCCCTCTATTTGTAAATTATTTGGATCAGTGTTTTTTCTCATTCATTGGATTTTGACCTCCTTTGACCTGGTTTTTTAATTCTGCTATAGTTTTCCAAGAGATCAATTATATTGCTCACACCTAGAGGTGCTCAATAAATACTTCTGACTAAGCAACTGGCCAACTGGCCAGAGAAGTTCCCATCAGTGAAAGAATTAGCTCTCCTGAAAAATGTTGAAAGTATTTGAACTTATGCTTAGTACAGTGCTCTTCACACAGTAAATGCTCAATAAATATGCTTGAATGAATGAATTTGAATTTGTGGGAAGTATCTTTATCATAACAACCATCAAGAAAATGTGAAGACATGAGTTCCAAACTACGGTTCTTACCATTTTAACTCATAAGGATAACAAAGGAAAAAAAGTCCAGTCTGCATTCAGGAGAAAATGTCATTAAATTGTGCCACCTAACACAATCTCCCCACGTACTCACTCATCATCTAGATAGCAATA
Organism: Tachyglossus aculeatus; assembly: GCF_015852505.1. NCBI lineage: Eukaryota > Metazoa > Chordata > Mammalia > Monotremata > Tachyglossidae > Tachyglossus > Tachyglossus aculeatus. Next base: position 26,099,128 of record NC_052079.1, on the reverse strand, counting down.
GCAAAACTGAGCTCCCTAAAAATGATACCAAAATACTGTTTCTAGGATGTGGTCAAGAAAGTCAGTTGCTGATCTTAGAGAAGCAGCATGACATAGTGGAAAGAGCCCGGGCTTGGAAGTCAGAGGTCATGGATTCTAATCCTGGCTCCACCACTTGTCAGCTGTGTGACTTTGGGCAAGTCACTTCCCTTCTCTGAGCCTCTGTTACCTCATCTGTAAAATGGGGATTAAGACTGTGAGCCCCATGTGGGACAACCTGATCACCTTGTATCTCCCCCTAGTGCTTAGGACAGTGCTTGGTACATAGTAAGCACTTAACAAATACCAGCATCGTCATCTTAATCAGTAATCATCTTAAATACACAACAAATATGACATGTGCTAGGTTGGCCTGAAAGTATCAGGAACAATATTTAAGAGGTTAGGGAAAGGAAAAAGTTAGACTATTCTGGGAAGAAATCCAATCAAATGTACATTTAATCCTAGGTGGCTCAACCCTATAATAGGACTGGAATATTTTAAAAGGAGAAAATCAACAAAAGAAATGTATTTGTGCAAAATGTTTAAAGAGGAATGATTTGTACAAATGTGAGAAATAGAAGATTTTATTTGGAAGGTAATGGACCCATGCTGCATAGGATCCAGCAGCTCTAGAAAGATTAGGATTTTACGGACACCTGTAACCATTGCTCTTCATAGGTAAATCATAGACAAAATACTGTGTACTCAGTTGTACAAATCTGTAGACCAAACAGATGTTTGTTAATTCTGTTGTACATAATGAAATATCAATTCTATCCCAAAGTAATATCCAACATCATTCTTTTCCTCTATACGAAGCCCTTCAAGTACTTCTTGGACTTCGACACATAAAATAGAGAACTGAATGGAAAAAATGTGTGTTTAAAAAATATAAAAGACAAGGCCAAAATCAACTCAAGATTTAAAACGTTAGAAAGAGTAGATCTTTACTTTTCCAAAAAGAGGAGGTGAAGCTCACTGTGGGCTGGAATGTGGCTAACAACTCAGTTATATTGCACTAGCCGAAGTGCTTAGTACAGTGCTTGGCTCATAGTAAGCACTCAATCAATACCACTGATGGATTGATTGACTGAAAAAAATTGTTTGAAAAATGAAAAGAATACTAACCACCTGTCTCAGTGAGTACAAATACGAGAACTAAGGTGCCCTAATCGTCACAAAAATTAGCTTCATAATCCATTTGCAGTGGTCCTTAAGTATGAAAGACTCCTAAAGACAAAGAAAGTTAGGGCTACGACAATGAAGCCCTCCGGCTTAATCACTTTTGAGTAGTGGCTGGCCTGGAGTGGTTTAAAGAATAGAACTACTTAGTCAATTAATCAATCAAGTAATGATATTTACTGAGAACTTACTGTGCACAAAACACTATACCCAGCGCTTGGGAGAGTACCAAGGAGTTGGGAGACACGATCCCTTAGGAGCTTCAAATCTGGATGGGGAGACAGACATTAAAAAAAATTCAGATGGGGAAATGGGGAAGTATAAGGTTCGGTATATAAGTGCTGTGGAGCTGGGGGTGGGGTAAGTATAAAAGTATTAAAGTGGTACACATTGTGTAGTACTTCTTTTCCTTAAACTCCCCCAAAACCTGGTGGCCTAAAGGTGGGCAGAATGGGCCCCCACTGATGCTGCTTGGCCCATGCTGCTTGGCCCCTTCTCAACACTGGAAAGAAGGGAGTAACAACAACAACAAAAAATGATCAGCAACTATACAGTCTTGTGACTCTACAAGGTGTTTGAGGGAAACTTCAGAGTAGATAGTGGTTAAAAATGGATCACTCAGTGGAAGAAAATATTAGGTCTTGGGGCCATTGTTACTAAAATGGAAAACCGAAATAGGTTCAGAGAACCTTGAGGATTTCCCTGTCCCTTGGCCTCTCGCCTCTGTTTTTGTGAACAAGCCTGCTACAAGTCTGTCTCTCAGCTGCTTTCAACAGTGTCACCCACCCCCTTCTCCTGTAAACATTATCCAACCCGGCTTCACTGACACCATCCTCTCCTGGATCTCCTCTTATCTCTTTGGCTGCTAATACTCAGTCTCTTTCATGGGCTCCTCTTCTGCAACCCACTCCCTAACTGTGGGTGGCCTTCCAAGTTCAGTTCTGAGTCCCCTTCTATTCTCCATCTACACCCACTCCATTGGAGAATTCATTCACTCCCATGGCTTCAACTCCCACCTCTATGCAGATGATTCCTAAATCTACATCTCCAACCTGATTTCTTTCCCTCTCTGCAGAAGACATCTCTCTATCACCTCAAACTTATCGTGTCCAAAACAGAACTCCTTATCTTCCCACCTAAACCCTATCCTCCCCATGACTTTCCCACCACTGTACCTTCCTGTCTCATAGGCCCATAACCTCGGCGTTATCCTTGACTCCTCTCCCTCATTCAACTCACATATTCAATCTTTCACTAAATCCTGTCAGTTCAACCTTCACAGCATCGTTAAAATACATCCTTTCTTCTCCATTCACACAACTACCATGCTAATCCAAGCGCTTATGCTTGGCTCAGTGGAAAGAGCACGGGCTTGGGACTCAGAGGTCATGGGTTCTAATCCCGGCTCTGCCACTTATCAGCTGGGTGACTTTGGGCAAGTCACTGAACTTCTCCGGGCCTCAGTTCCCTCATCTGTAAAATGGGGATTAAGACTGTGAGCCCCATGTGGAACAACCTGACTACCTTGTATCCCCCCCAGTGCTTTGAACAGTGCTCGGCACATAGTAAGGCTTAACAAATGCCATCATCATCATTATTATTACCACCTTGATTACCATATCAACCTCCTTGCTGACCTTTCTGCCTCCTGTCTCTTCCCACTCCAGTTGGTACTTCACTCTGCTGCTTCGATCATTTTTCTACAAAAATGTTCAGTCCACATTTCCCCACTCAACAACCTCCAGTGGTTGTCCATCCACCTCCACACCAAACAGAAACTCCTTACCATCAGCTTTAAAGTGCTCAAACATCTTGCCCCTTCCTAATGATAATAATAATAATAATGGCATTTACTAAGCACTTACTATATGCAAAGCACTGTTCTTAGCACTGGAGAGGTTACAAGATGATCAGGTTGTCCCATGGGGGGCCCACAGTCTTAATCCCCTGTTTACAGATGAGGTAACTGAGGCACAGAGAAGTTAGGTGACTTGCCCAAAGTCACAAAGCTGACAATTGGCAGAGCAGGGACTTGAACCCATGGCCTCTGACTCCAAAGCCTGTGCTCTTTCCACTGAGCCACGCTGCAACTGCTACTCTCCTACTGCAACCAAGCCCACACACTGCACTTCTCTAATGCCAACCTACTCCCTGCTTCTCATTCTCATCTATCTCACCGCTGACTTCTCGCCCACATCCTGCTCTGGCCTAGAATGCCCTCTCTCTTCATATACAACAGACAATTACTCTCCTCCATTCACAGCCTTACTGAAGGCCTCAAAGAGGCTTCCCCTGACTAAACCCTCATTTCCTCTTCTCCTACTCCCTTCTGAGTCCCCCTGATTTGCTCCCTTTATTCACCCCCCACATAGGGCTCAGACCTTCTATCTCTATTGTACACACTGAAGCACTAAATGCAGTAATCTGCACATAGTAGGTGCTTAATTAATGCTATTGATTAGTCAACCGAGATGACCCTCCTATGATTCACTTCCCTGTTTTTTTAATTAATCAAATGCAGTTATTGAACACCTACTGGGTACAGAACACTGTACGTCAAAACTTCAGTAGCAGACATAATCAATCCTATTTTCTGAGGGTTTTCTGTGTGCAGGGCACTGTATTAAGTGCTTATAATAACAATAATAATAATAATAATAATGTTGGTATTTGTTAAGTGCTTACTATGTGCCAAGCACTGTTCTAAGTGCTAGGGTAGATACAAGGTAATCAGGTTGTCGCACGTGGGGCTCACAGTCTTCATCCCCATTTTACAGATGAGGGAACTGAGGCCCAGAAAAGTTAAGTGACTTAAGGTCACACAGCTGACAAGTGGCAGAGTTGGGATTAGAACCCACGACCTCTGGCTTCCCAACCTGTGCTCTTTCCACTGAGCCACGCTGCTGTATATGGGAGGGGGAGGGGGAGGGGAGTTGGGAGAGGGAGGGTATGGGAGAGGGGGAGGATGAGGGGAGTTGTGGGAGAGGGAGGATGGGGGAATATGGAAGAGAGGGAGGATGAGGGGAGTTGGGGGAGAGGGAGGGATGGGAGAATTTTATTCAATCGTATTTATTGAGTGCTTACTGTGGGAGAGTATAACACAACAATATAACAGACATATTCCCTGCCCACAACAAGCTTACAAGTCTAGAGGAGTAAAGGTATTTATTGAAAACTGTCCGGGTTGCAGTGCATTCAGCCCTTAGGAAAATAAAACAGGAATAAAACACCTTCCCTGTCCACAAGGGGCTTACATTCTAAGTGCTTGGGATAGAAAAATAGAGGTAAAAGTAACAAAAGATTGGGCACTGTTTGTGGAACTCAGCCCCTGTACTCTAACTCTTTTCCAAGAACTCTCAATCAATTCCCACTAGCAAAGAGCCCAACAATTGCTAGGTTACTTGTCCAGTCAGAAACCTCTTCTACATTGATCCCCCAAGGGGGTCTGGGAATAATAAATGGCCACCGACATCATGGAAGCTAACCAACAGAAGACTGCGGTCCTGGTCAACATCTGGATTGGGATCCAAAGTGACAAGACGAACTGAGCTATGTAACGATGATCTCGTTTGCCTCAATGAAACAAATGGCCGAACAGCATTGCTTTCCTCTCCATTCCATCATGAGATGTTTCCATTCAACTGTACTTGTGTTGGAAATACATCTACCAACTATCGTGCTGTTGGCCTTTGGGGGCATATTTCAAGTGTCCCAGCCTGGAGGGAGGCACATATGTGAACATATGTGCACCCTGCTCTCATGACCCCCCAAAAGCACACCTGCCTTCCAGGGGGGCATTACTGCTTACAATCAGCAAGGCACAGTGGAAAGAATCCAGGCTTGGGAGCCAGAGATCATGGGTTCCAATCTCGGCTCCACCACTTGTCAGCTGGGTGACTTTGGGCAAGTCATTTCACTTCTCTGTGCCTCAATTACCTCATCTGTAAAATGGGGATTAAGACTGTGAGCCCCATGTGGGACAACCTGATCACCTTGTATCCCCCCCACCACTTAGAACAGTGCATCGCACATAGTAAGCACTTAACAAATACCATTATTATTATTATTATTATTATTATTATTATTATTATTATTATCAGCCAGTGTGGAGGAAGGTACCCATGAGATGGAGGAGTGCAGGTAATAACAATAATAATAATAATAATAATAATAACAATAATAATAATTGTAGTATTTATTAAGTGTTCTAAGCACTGTTCTAAACACTGGAGTACATACAAGGTAATCAGGTTGGACACAGTCCCTGTCCCACATGGAGCTCACAGCCTTAAGCCCCATTTTACAGATGAGGTAACTGAAGCACAGAGACATGAAGTGACTTGCCCAAGGTTGCATGGCAGACATGTGGCAGAACCGGGTTTAGACACCACGTCCTCTGAGTCTCAGGCCCATACTCTTTTCACTAGGCCATGCTGACGTAACTTGTGATTGTGCCCTCTCTACATCCCATCCATCCTGCCATGGCTGCTACTTCTGTTCCCAGGGCCACCGCAAACAAAAGTGGCAAGGAGGATGGGGGATACTGGCAGGGAGATTGTGCCCCAGGTTCAGTTTAGCCTGGGGTTGACTCAGAGTCGACCAGATAAATAGCAGCATTCATTCATTCATCGATCAATCAATCAATCAATCAATCACATTTATTGAGCGCTTACTGTGTGCAGAGCACTGTACTAAGCACTTGGGAAGTACAAGTTGGCAACATATAGAGACAGTCCCTACCCAACAGTGGGCTCACAGTCTAAAAGGGGGAGACAGAGAACAAAACCAAACATACTAACAAAATAAAATAAATAGAATAGATATGTGCAAGTAAAATAAATAAATAAATAAATAAATAGAGTAATAAATATGTACAAACATATATACATATATACAGGTGCTGTGGGGAAGGGAAGGAGGTAAGATGGGGGGGATGGAGAGGGGGAGGAGGGGGAGAGGAAGGAAGGGGCTCAGTCTGGGAAGGCCTCCTGGAGGAGGTGAGCTCTCAGTAGGGCCTTGAAGGGAGGAAGAGAGCTAGCTTGGCGGATGGGCAGAGGGAGGGCATTCCAGGCCAGGGATGATGTGGGCCGGGGGTCGATGGCGGGACAGGCGAGAACGAGGCACGGTGAGGAGGTTAGCGGCAGAGGAGCGGAGGGTGCGGGGTGGGCTGGAGAAGGACAGGAGGGAGGTGAGGTAGGAGGGGGCGAGGTGATGGACAGCCTTGAAGCCCAGGGTGAGGAGTTTCTGCCTGATGCGCAGATTGATTGGTAGCCACTGGAGATTTTTGAGAAGGGGAGTAACATGCCCAGAGCGTTTCTGGACAAAGACAATCTGGGCAGCAGCATGAAGTATGGATTGAAGTGGGGAGAGACATGAGGATGGGAGATCAGAGAGAAGGCTGATGCAGTAGTCCAGATGGGATAGGATGAGAGCTTGAACTAGCAGGGTAGCAGTTTGGATGGAGAGGAAAGGGAGGATCTTGGAAGTGTTGCGGAGCTGAGACCGGCAGGTTTTGGTGACAGCTTGGATGTGAGGGGTGAATGAGAGAGTGGAGTCGAGGATGACGCCAAGGTTGCGGGCTTGTGAGACGGGAAGGATGGTAGTGCCGTCAATAGAGATGGGAAAGTCAGGGAGGGGGCAGGGTTTGGGAGGGAAGACAAGGAGTTCAATCTTGGACATGTTGAGTTTTAGGTGGCGGGCAGACATCCAGATGGAGATGTCCTGAAGGCAGGAGGAGATGCGAGCCTGGAGATAGGGGGAGAGAGCAGGGGCGGAGATGTAGATCTGGGTGTCATCAGCGTAGAGATGATAGTTGAAGCCGTGGGAGCGAATGAGGTCACCAAGGGAGTGAGTGTAGATCAAGAACAGAAGGGGACCAAGCACTGAACCTTGGGGGAGCCCCACAGTAAGGGGATGGGAGGGGGAGGAGGAGCCTGCAAAAGAGACTGAGAATGAACGACCAGAGAGATAAGAGGAGAACAAGGAGAACCATTCATTCAATCATATTTATTGAGCACTTACTGTGTGCAGAGCAAAGTACTAAGCACTTGGGAAGTACAAGTCGGCAAAACCAACAGAATAAATAGAATTATAGCTATGTGTACATCATTAACAAAATAAATAGAATAGTAAATATGTACAAGTAAAATGGAGTAATAAATCTGTACAAATATATACAAGTGCTGTGGGGAGGGGAAGGAGGTAGGGCAGAGTGGGGATGGGGAGGAGAGGAAAAAGGGGGCTCAGTCTGGGAAGACCTCCTGGAGGAGGTGAGCTCTCAGTAGGGCTTTGAAGGGAGGAAGAGAGCTAGTTTGGTGGATGTGTGGAGGGAGGGCATTCCAGGCCAGGGGAAGGACCTAGGCCGGAGGTTGATGGCGGGACAGGCGAGAACGAGGCACAGTGAGGAGTTTAGTGGCAAAGGAGCAGAGGGTGTGGCCTGGGCTGTAGAGGTAGAGGAGGGAGGTGAGGTAGGAGGGGATGAGGGGACGGAGAGCCTTGAAGCCGAGAGTGAAGAGTCTTTGTTTGATTCGTAGGTTGACAGGCAACCACTGGAGATTTTGGAGGAAGGGAGGGACATGCCGTCACCCGTCGTCCGGGGATGGGTTCATTCAGTAATCGGCACAGTGAGAGAGAGAGAGAGAGAGGGAGAGGCCGGGGGTGGAAAGCCTGGAGTTTTATATAAAATTTATTCCACGAGATGAATTGAATTATTTAATTGTTTAGGCGCAATGGATTGAACTTCCCTTTTGGGAGGAATGTAATAAATTAGTATTAGAAATCCACCGTCTCCTCTCCATCTAAACTGATACCATGTTAATCCAATCAGTTATTCTATCCCTGCCGGATTACTGTCAGCCTCCTTTCCTACCTCCCTGCTACCAACCTCTCCCCACTCCAGTCCATAATTTACTCTATCAGGATCATTTTTCTACATTCAGAAGAAACATTCAGTCCATGTTTCCCCCCTCTTCAAGAACCTCCAATGGTCACCCATCCACCTCCACATCAAGCAGAAACTCCTCACCATTGGCTTGAAAGCACTCAATTAACTCAGCTGCTCCTACCTCAATTCGCTACTCTGGTGGGGGGGGAATGGTATTTGTTAAGTGCTTACTATACGCCAGGCTCTGTACCAAGTGCTGGGATGGACACAAGCAAATTGAGTAGGACATAGTCCTTGTCCCGCATAGGGCTCGCAGTCTTAATCCCCATTTTACAGAGGAGGTAACTGAATCCCAGAGAAGTGAAGTGACTTGCCCAAGGCCACACAGCAGACAAGTGGCGGATCTGGGATTAGAACTCATGACCTTCTGACTCCCAGATCAGTGTTCTAGCCACTAAGCCATGCTGCTTCTCCTACTCTCCTACTACAGCCCAACCCACACACTCCGCTCCTCTAATGCTAACTTTTTCACTGTACCTCGACCTCACTTCTCTTGCCACCAACCTCTCACCCATGTCCAGCCTCTGGTCTGGAATGCCCTCCCTCTCCAAAATCAGACAGACAATTACTCTCCCCCCATTTAAAAGCTTTATTGACGGCCCATCTCCTCCAAAAAGCTGTCTCTGATGAAGCCCTCCTTTCCTCTTCTCCCACTCCCTTCTGCATCACCCTGACTTGCTCCCTTTATTCATCCCCCACTCCTAGCCCCACAGCACTTAGGTATATATCTGTAATTCATTTATTTACATTTATGTCTGTCTCCCCCTCTAGACTGTAAGCTCACTGCAGGCAGTGAATGTGTCTGTTTATTGTTATATCATTCTCTTCCAAGGGCGTAGTACAGTGCTCTGAACACAGTAAGTGCTCAATATATAGGAGTGACTGACTGACTGATTCCAATGTCAATGAGTACGGCCAGGTCCTGCACTGAGGTTGTGAGAAGAGGAATCCCACTTGTTCCACACCGGAGCCCGGAAGCTCAGCTTCTCAGGGCAAAAACTATCCCCCTGCACAGAGTCCTGAGCAGAACCCTGTGCATAGCCCTGTGCTGAGCATTGTGTGGGACCATGAGCAGAGCTTGTTCTGAGTATTGTACCTGAGTCTGCACTGAGCTCTGTAATGAGCCTGTGCTAAGCCCTACAAAGAACCCTGTGAGGAGCCTTGTGCTGAGCCATCAGCAGAGCTCTGTTCGCAACACTGTGCTGAGCCCTGTGCTAGGTCCTGTGCTGAGCCCTATTCAGAGCCCTGTACTGAGCTCTGTGCAGAGCCCTGTGGTGAGACCTGTGCAGAACCCTGTGCTGAGTCAATGCTGAGCCCTGTGCAAAGCCCTGCAGTAAATCCTGTGCAGAAACCTGTGCTGAGTCTATGCTGAGCCCTGTGCAGAGCCCTGTGATAAGTCCTGTGCAGAACCCTGTGCTGAGCCTGTGTTCAGCCCCACTCAGAACACAATGCTGAGCCTCGTGCTAGGTCCTGTGCAGAACCCTGTGCTGAGGTCCATTCAGAGCCCTGTGATGAGCCTTTGCAGAGCCCTGTGCTGAGTCTCCATTGAGCCCTGTGCGGCTAGGTTTTCAATCTCTCAGATTAAATGAAATATCTGGCAGATAAATGTCATAAACATCCATTCTCAGTCCACGGCATCTAATGTGTCTCCCTGATGACGTTAGGCACTTTGAAAGGAGCATCAAAACTATGTGCTAGGCCTCGACTGAGTGCAGAGACCTTGGAAACTTGGGAAACAAGTTGTTCAGCAGAGATGTCCAACCCCATCACCCACAAGAAGTAACAATCTTGTAGGATTGTTATCCTTCCTTGTCTTCTGCAGACCGCTAGAAGACCCTGTATTGTTCTGTTTGACTGTAAACCCCTGTGTTTATAAACAAAGAGATCTTCATTTTATTTCTGATCCCTGTTTGAGGTTTTTTTGTTTTGTTTTTTAACTGATTTATAATCAATTACAGTCAAACCCCCTGGGTGGAGAACATGCCTACCAACTCCACTGTATTATATTTTCCCAAGCCCTTAGTACAGTGCTCTGCATACAGTAAGTGCTCAATAAATACTATTGATTGATCAATTGCGGCATTCACTATGCAGACTGCAAAAGATCAAAAAAGGCCCACAGGGGATTTCTAGAGCTGCTGCTAAAATGTCAAATTTATTTCCAGGAAGTGAATTGGGAGAATCGGGTTCAGATAAAGCTACAAAGTGTATGTTCCAATCAGAATGTCTATGGACTATAAATCAATTAAAAAAGGAAAAATAACTCTCAAGCAATATAAACATGTATTCAAAGGGGTCAGAAATAAAATGAAGATCTCTTTTCTTATAAACACATATTAGAGAAAGGCCATTGAAAATTTGAGATCCTTTGCCCTCTCCTCAATATTACTGTTAGGTTGGCATGAAGTCTGTATAGACTTTCACTTATAAATGGCTTTGAATTCCATAAATGAAGATTACATTCACTTCTTGTGGGCATTTATCATAATTAAATGTCTTTCAATTACAGCTTTGTGAGCCTCATGTGGAACATGGACTGTATCCAAACAGATGATCTTGTACAGTACAGTGTACATGTACAGTACAGATTATCAGTACAGTGCCTGGCACATAGTAAATGCTTAAAAAATACCAAGTTAAAAAAAAAGCTGGCTAAGAGTTTCAACACAGGTGAAGTTTGCACTAATATAAGTATCAAGAAGGATAAGGGGAGGGGAAGGAAGTAGGAGAAAGCATCTGTGACACAAGGGACACAGTACAGTGCTCTGCACACAGTGAGTGCTCCATAAATACGATTGAATGAATGAATGAATGAATGTTTTCAGAGATTTGTGTTTAAACCTATATTTACCGATTCTATTTTTTGGTTGCATCATTCACATTACTCAAAAATAACTAGACTATCAGAAGTGTGATTTATCTTGGAATAACTCCATACTGGAATCTCCCTTAATAATCACAAAGACTTAAGAAAACCTTAGCAATCTAAAGTGAACGGTTTAACTACAAAAAGGACACCCATGACAAAATCAAGAACTGCATCTGCAAACGTTACTGTTTTAGCTTATGTGGTCCAAATTATTTATACTCGCAAAGCATTAGCAAAGTTTGGAACCATCAGCACTCCTGAGAGCTAAGTGGACAGTTGTTAAATCTTGATTGCGATGTGGAAAAGTTATTTCTGTTAAGTAAAAGTGAGCTCGAAGATTAGCAAAGTGAGAATAAGGGAGGTTTTTCCTTTAACATGCTCTGAGAAAATTCCTCTGTTTTCTACTACAGCATTAGCCAGCTGCTGTCCCTGAAATAAGATAAAGAAGTTCTGTGTTTATATTAACCCTCATCTGATACAGTGTTTTGTTAAGAAAAAGAGAAGTGGGAGAAAATAATAGAGATTTTTGTATGCTCAAAACCCCAAATAAACCCCCGTGGAGAATGAAAACCTTTGTTCAACATAGCTGTGGTACAGGAGGACAGAACTAATTGCACAGCCTTACATAACAATGAAATTCCTAACCTTTGGCTGCAAGGAACTCCAGCAGCTCGTTTCCTCTGATTTGTTAGCTCTCTTCTCCCTCTACAACCCAGTTCTCCCTCTTCCTTCCTCCCGTGTTAAGCTAATTACTGAGCCTCCTACTCAACTCTCCTACTTCTAATCCACTCCTCCTGCCTCTCCTCTGGCCTGAAATTCTCTCTCTGATCGTATCTGGAAGCCTACAGTTCTCCCCCTTTTCAGAACCCTTCTGAACTCACTTTTCCAGGAGGCTTTCCCTGATTGAGTTTCTCTTTCACAGATTGGGTCCATCCACCACCCGCCCTTAGCATTTATGAATATTTTGACATATCGATTTACACTTATCCTTTAATACTCGTGCTTTCAACAGTCGTGTTTAGGGAATGGCGTTGTGTCTTTCACATCTTTTTAGATTTAGATGTCTGTGAGAGCAGGGGTCACATCTCTTAGTTGTAACCTCCCAAGTGATTAATACAATGTTCCACATTGAGAAGATGCTCGAGAAATACGGTTGATTAATCGACTCCTTAATTGGAGTCCTGGAGAATTGAAGAGAGGTTAGACCACAATCAGCTTTAAGGGTGAGGCAAGGAAAAAAAACCACAAAGCGTTCACAGTTTTTCCATCTCGAAATTATCTTTGGTATTTTTAACCTGCAACTTAACTGTATTTCAGTTTTGTTTAACCAATCAATCAAAGGTAGTCCACAAGCAACTACTGTGGGTAGAGCACTGTACATAGTGCTTGGGAGAGAATAATGGAGTCCAAAGACATAATTCCTGACTGACCTCAAGAGTCTTAGGGAAGTGGCATGGCACAGTGGATAGAGCACAGGACTGAGTCAGAAGGTCATGGTTTCTAATCCTGGCTCCACCACTTGCCTGCTGTGTGGCCTTAGGCAAGTCACTTCACTTCTCTGTGCCTTCTCAGTTACCTCATCTGTCAAATGGGGATTGAGACTGTGAGCCCCACATGCAACAGAGACTGTGTCCAATGTGCCTGTATCCACCCCACCACTTTGTACAGTACTTGGCAAATAGTAAGCACTTGACAAATACCACAGTTATTATTATTACTATTACAATCTAGTGGGGGAGATGGACACAAAATAAATTACAGATAGGAGGAAGAAGAGACTAAAAAGATGGATAAGTGGAGGAAGATGTAGATGAATAAATGCTTAAATAGCAGCGTCTCTGTAAATAGGTCTGCAAAAGTGTTGTGGGGCTAAGTGGGAAGGTATGATTGAAGAGAAGAAAAATTAATCAGGGAAGGCCTCCTGAAGGAGTTGGGATTTTAGAAGGGCTTTCCGTTTGGTGAGAGCTGTGATATGGCAGACTTAAGAGGAAAAGGAGTCCCAGGTAGAAGGAATGACTCAATTGATCAAAGGTACTTACTGAGTGCTCTCTGTGTGCAGAGTGCTATATTAAGTGCTTGGGAAAGTACAATACAATAGCGTCGATAGACACAATTCCTACCCTGAAGCAGCTTGCCTTGGCAGAAAGAGCCCAGCCCGGGAGTCAGAGGCCTGGGCTTTAATCCCGGCTCTGCCACCTGTCTGTGTGACCTTGGGCACATCACAATTTCTTTGTGCCGCAGTTTCCTAAGATCCTCTGGACTGTAAGCTCGTTGTGGGCAGGGATCATGTTTACCAACTCTATTATACTCCCCAAAGTGACTAGTATAGGGCTCCGCACACAGTAAGTGCTCAATAAATACCATTGACTGATTGAATGACTGATGTCCTCAACTGCAAAGTGGAGATTCCCAGACTAAGCCCCTTTTCTTCAGCTCCCCCTCCCTACCGGGTTACCTAGACTCATTCCCTTTGCCCTTCCCCGCTTTTCCAGCCCCAAAGCACTTTTGTATGTATGTATATGTGTACATGTGTATATATATAATTCTATTTATTTAGATTGATGTCTGCTTACTTGTTTTGATGTCTGTCTCCCCGCTTCAAGACTGTAAGCCTGGTATGGGCAGAGATTATCTCTCTTTAGTGCTGAACTGTACTTTCCAAGTGCGTAGTACAGTGCTCTGCACACAGTAAGCATTCAATAAATACAATTGAATGAATGAATGAGTGAATGAACGAGAGTCAATATCTGTTCTCCCTCTTATTTAGACTGTGAGCCCCACGTGGGAGAGGGACTATGTTTGACCTGATTGATTTATATCTAACCCAGGATGTAGAAAAGTGCTCAACACATAGTAAGCACCTTTTTTAAATGGTATTTGCTATGCACTTTTTATGTGCCAGGCACTGTACTAAGCATTGGGGTAGATACAAGATAATCGGGTTGGACACGGTTCCTGTCCCACATAGGACTCACCATCTTAATCCCCATTTTACAGATGAGGTAACTGAGGCACAGGAAAGTTCAATGAAGTCACACAACTGAGAAGTGGTGGAAGCAGGATTAGAACCCGGGTTCTTCTGCCTCCAAATCTCATGCCCTATCTACTACACCATACGTAACAAATACCATAAAAAAGGAGTTTACAGAACGTGAGCAAAGAGTCAGAGAGAAAGTAGATGAGAATGAGTCACAGGGAGTTGCTTAGTTAAGAAAGGAACAAAGAGGGTGAGTTGGGGTGCAGTGGGAGGAGACGTTAGATAAAAGTAAGAGGGAGAGAACTAATGGAAATTGTGGATGGTTAGGAAATTCTGTTTTGTGTGGTGAGAAATGGGGAGCCACTGAAAGACTTTCGGGAGTGGAGAGATGGATCTGGAATGAGCGGGGCAGCAGAGTGGACTGGAGTTGGAAGTGAGTGGACTGGTAAGAAGACCAGTGAGGAAGCTGATGGGATACAGAGGAACACCTGGATCAGGGGCTTGAGGTCATGTGAGCTTTCTGAAGGCAGAAAACACATCGGCCAACTCTGTCATATTGTACTCTCCTGAGCACTTAGTACAGTGCCCTGCACATAGTAAGCACTCATAAATACCACTGATGATGATGGGTGAATCATTGCCCAGTCGGGAAGACTTCAGAATCGAGAACCTAAATAGAAACTACAGGAGGAGAAAGGGAGAAAAGAGATTTCCAAAAGAAATCTGTTATTGGGCAACTTTCCTTTCTTATTTCTGTTGCAACCTCGGTGAAGGCACTGGTGAATAACAATGACAACAACAATAATAACGGTGGTATTTGTTAAGCACTTATTGTGTACTAAGGACTTTACTAAGTGCTGGGGTAGATCCAAGATAATCAGGTCGGACTCCCTTGAACTGTGCGAAAATGACCACGCTAAAATGATTGTCTTCTAAGACAATCTTCTAAACTGTAAGACTCTAGACTGCAGACTGTCAGCTAGACTACAAATTACAGTCTTCTAGACAATCTTCTAGACTGTAAGATTTTAGACTCCAGACTGTCCCCTACATTATAAATTCACTGTGGGCAGGGAACATGTCTACCTACCATCTCTTATATTGTACTCTCCCATGCACTTGGTAGAGTGCTCTGCCCACAGTAAGCGCTCAATAAATACCATCGATCGATTGCCTTTGGCAACACAATTAACATTTGTCTTTCTGAAAAGAACATTGTGTTGGCCTCGTTTAATAGCATTGCCAGATGCATTTCAGGGTTTCATTTGTGGTTTGCTTTCACTGAGTTGGGGTTTAATTCAGGGTGTGAGTGAAATAAAACATGTCAGGAACTAATACCGATGACTCAATAGGTGGCAAACTTCTCTTTGAGATACAGCATGCTACTCTGAACTCTCTTAATGCCTACATCATGTTAAGCACTGTGCATTCCAGCCAAACCGCTCGGGCTGTTTATCCAGTGAACTAGTAAAATGATATCTTTGGGTTCCTTATGGCCAGTGGTAATGCTACTGTTTCTACTGCGACCCCAGGCATTTTTATACAAGCAGGAGAATAGAGGTTGATGCTACTGACAGGACGGCATATTGTCTCCTTTTTAAATTCCCCACTGGCGTCTTCACGGTGGGCTGTTCCTCGGGAATGATCCTCTGGACTGTATTTCCCCAGAGATGGCTGTATTTCAGTGGTGGGAAAAAACAAATTCCCATCCTAATATCGCAAGGCAGTATGGAATTCTGTAATGTCAGGTTTTCAGGGTTGTTTTTTTTTTTTTGTTGTTGTTGGTTTTTTTTTTGAGAAAGCTTCCCTTTCAGAAACAGAAGGTTGCCGAGTCCCAAAAGCTGGAAAACAGAGCAAAGAGGGTTTGGGCAAAAGGAAAGCCACATATGTGCTTTCTCAAGGAAGTTCTCTCATTAAAAATGAGTTTTAGTTTGCTTTTTTTTTCCTCATTCATTCAGATTTCTACCTCCTAAATCCTATTATCCACAACTGCGGGGGAGTTGAGGGACTGGGGATGGGATCTGCCTCCTCGGCTAATGGTGCTGGATTATTTAGCTGAAGGAAATTCAATGTGGGTTCAAGGTTAAGGAGAGCCAAATTTCTGCTAAGAAGCACTGACTAAAACTCAGAATTTCATCTCCTTCGGGCGGCCCCCATTGCTGGGTCAAATGCTCAGTGGAAAGAGTATGGGCTTTGGAGTCAGAGGTCATGGGTTCGAATCCCGGCTCCGCCGATTGTCAACTGTGTCACTTAACTCCTCTGTGCCTCAGTTACCTCACCTATAAAATGGGGATTAAGACTGTGAGCCCCCCGTGGGACAACCTGATCACCTTGTAACCTCCCCAGTGCTTAAAACAGTGTGTTGCGCATAGTAAGTGCTTAATAAATGCCATTATTATTATTATTATTATTATTATTAAATGGGGGCATTTCGCTAAATGGCTGGATCTTCCGGCCACCCTTTATTTTTGTATTTAATTTATGTACGTATGTATTTCAGGGCGAAGGTGGGCAGGTGGGGACAGAGTTAGGGAGGGAGAGGGAACAAGATAAAGTGGCAGAAGAAGAAAGGATGGGAATGTGCTGCAATAGGGTGGGTGGAAGAGGAAAACGATATCTGTTTTGAGGGATTATAAAAGCTTTATTGGAATCCAGCCACCAACGCATGTTCTCTCTCGAGACTGGCACTCCCTCCCCCCCCCATCATAACCGACAGCCCATCACTCACCCCACTTTCGAAACCCTCCTAAAATCCCATCTCTTCCAAGAAGCCTTCCCCGACTAAGCCCCTTATTTCATCAATCGTGTCTATTGAACATTTACTGTGTGCAGAGCACTGGACTAAGCGCACCGAGTGTTTGAGAGAGTACAGCAGAGTTGGTGGACAAGCTCCCTGCCCACCGGGAGCTTACAGTCCCCTCCTCTGGCTTCACTATGCATTTAGCAGCCTACCCCTAAATAACTTTATCCACAGCACTTACGTCCAAATCCTTTCACTCTATTATTTTCCCCTATCCTTACTATATCTGTCTGTCTCCCTGTGTAGACTGCAAGCTCTTCGTGGGCAGGGATCATGTGTACATACTCTCTGTTGTACGTACTTTCCCAAGCATTTAGTATAGTGCTTTGTACTTGGAAAGTGCTCAAAAAATACGATTGAATGACGGATTCATTGACTGACCGCTTGATTCTTAAAGCGAAGTCAGAACCTGGATCGGTCTCCTGTTTAATGCTCAGGGATGGAAGGGGAGGGAAGTTACTGGGGGCGTGGAGAGGGGAGAGTGACCCGGGGAGAAGGGTGACTTGGAGGTGGAGAGTGGTTGGGGGTGAGGGGTAACGGGCTTGGGGAGGGACTGGTTAGACTGTGAGCCCACTGTTGGGTAGGAACTGTCTCTATATGTTGCCAACTTGTACTTCCCAAGCGCTTAGTACAGTGCTCAGCACACAGTAAGCGCTCAATAAATACGATTGATTGATTGATTGAATGGGGGGTTGGATGGGGGTGATTGGGGGACAGGGGGAGGTTGGGGGCAGAGGGAGACTGGGGGAAGAGGTTGGGAGGTCAAAGGTAACCAGGGGACAGGGGGACGTGACCAGGGCAATTGGGGGGGGTGACTGGGGGATGGGGAGAGGTTGAGGGGTAGGGGTGACTTGGGGGGGGGGGGGATGGAGGGTGCCCAGGGGATGGAAGTGACGAAGGGGTGAGCCTGGGAAGATTGGGGGAGGGTGGAGAGTGACCGGGGGCGGGCGTGGATGGAGGGTGCCCAGGGGATGAGAGTGATGAAAGGGTGACCGGGGGGTGTGACTGGGGACCAGGGAAGATTGGGTGGGGTGGAGGGTGACGGGGGGTGGGAGGGATGGGGGTGCCCGGGGGTTGGGGGTGATGAAGGGGTGGCTGGGGGTGGGGGAGGGGCGGAGGGTGACCGGGAGGGATGGAGGGGGGATGGAGGTGGTGCCCGGCGGACGGGAGGGCCCGGGGGGCGGGGTGGTCTGCGCCGCGGCCCCGCCCCCGGGCCGCCCTTTAAACGGGGTCCGGCCGCCCGCCCTGCCTGCCTGCCTGCCCGCCCGGCCGCACGTCCTCCCTCGCCTTCCTCCCCACCGAGCCCGGCCCCGTTCCTGCCCGCCCCGCTCCGCTCCGGCCCGCTCCGCTCCGGTCCTGGCCGGGCAATCGGGTGAGTCGCAGCCTCTTTTTTTTTTAATGACATTTATTAAGCGCTTACTATGTGCAAAGCACTGTTCTAGTCTCCCCCCCGTCCCTCCGGGCATCTCTGCCCCCCGGTGCCCCCCGCTCCTGCGGGTCCCCACCTCCTCCGGCCCTCCGGGGGCCCGGGGTGCCCCCCGCCCCTCCCTCCCTCCCTCCCAGCCCTGGGCTCGCGACCCCCGCGGTTGTCTCCGGGGGACCCCGAGGAGGTCGGGGAGCGGAGCCGACCCCAGCCCCGGAAACAGTCCTGGGGCTCCGGGACCCCCCGGAGGCCGCTCCACACCCCAGCTAAGCCCCCTCCCTAATCCACCGGCCTGGTCGGGCGTCCACCGCTCACAACACTGCAACTCGGCACATACGAAGCGCCTAATAATAAGAATAATAATGATGGCATTTGTTAAGCGCTTACTATGTGCAAAGAGCACTGTTCTAAGCGCTGGGGGGGACCCAATGTGGTCAAGTTGTCCCACGTGGGGCTCACAGTCTTAATCCCCATTTTTACAGATGAGGTAACCGAGGCTCAGAGAAGTTAAGTGACTTGCCCAAGGCCACACAGCAGACTTGTGGTGGAGTCGGGATTCGAACCCCTGACCTCTGACTCCAAAGCCCGTGCTCTTTCCACTGAGCCACGCTGCTTCTCTAACAGATACCATCCTTAGTATTACCCTTTCCGGATCCCAAAATCGGCCCTTTGCGTGGGGCCTAGGACAAAGACCTCCTCTGTTGCCTTTGCTCTGCTTACTAAACTTTCTTTCAATCAATCGTATTTATTGAGCGCTTACTGTGTGCAGAGCACTGTACTAAGCGCTTGGGAAGAACAAGTCGGCAACACAAAGAGACAGTCCCTACCCAACAGCGGGCTCACAGTCTAGAAGGGGGAGACAGAGAACAAAACAAAACATATCAACAAAATAAAATAAATAGAATAGATATGTACAAGTAGAACAAATAGAGTAATAAATACGAACAAACATATATACATATATACAGGTGCTGTGGGGAAGGGAAAGATTCATTCAATCGTATTTACCGAGTGCTTACTGTGTGCAGAGCGCTTGAGAAGTACAAATCAGCAAAAGAAAGGGACGGTTTCTACCCAACCACGGGCTCACTGTCGGGTCTTGGCATCCCCTCTAGGTTGTAAGCTCCCTGCGGGCAGGGAGTGTGTCTACCCATTCCGTACTAGTGTACTCTCCCCGGCGCTTAGTACAGTGCTTTGCACACAGTAGATACCATGGATGGATTGGCTGGTCTATACTCAGACACCCCTCCATTTCATGATGTCTACTTCAGGTTCCAAAACTCAAGCAGAGTTGTTCATTGACTATCTGCAGACTTCAGAAAGGTCCATTGTTGGGTAGGATTATCTCTGTTGCCGAATTGTACTTTCCAAGCTCCGAGTACGGTGCTCTGCACATAGTGAGCGCTCAATAAATACGATTGAATGAATGAATGGAACTCACTCACGCTGTGGGAAATCATTTGAATCACTTCCAAAACCATTTAAATGGTCGGTTTTGTTAATGCTGTTACGTGCTTATGTAAGTACAGCAGTAGATACAAGAGAGATTGGACACAGTTTCTGTTTCGCATGAGTTTCCCTGTCTTAACCCCCATTTTGCAGAAGAAGGTACCTGAAGCACAGGGAAGTCCAGCGATTTGCCCAAGGTTGCCCAGCAAAGTGGTGGAGGTGAGTTTAGAACCCAGGTCCTCTGACTCCCAGTCTCATGCTCTTTCCACTAGGCCACGGTGCTTCTAATCAGGTAGTTGTCAGGAAGAAACTTAGGTTTGGTACCAGACTGCCAAAGCCGAGCAGGTAGTCAGAAAAATACAATTATTCTTTTTTTTTTTAAAGAAAATAATCATGACTGCAGTTGCTAGGATTAATACTTTAAACTAGTGCCTAAATATATTCCAGGCAGATTTTTTAAGGACTCAACTTTCAGGCTAGAATGTGGTAAATCTGCCTTGGAAGTGTTTAAAATCCAGATGGCTATAAAGATCCAGCTTTGTACTGCTCAAAGCAGAGATGAAGCAGTTTGGCTTAGTGGATAGAGCATGGGCCTGGGAGTAAAAAGGACCTGGGTTCTAATCCCAGCTCTGCCACTTGTCTGCCGTATGACCTTGAACAAGTCACTTCACTTCTCTGTGCTTCAGTTACCTCATCTGTAAAATGGGGATGAGCCCCATGCGGGACAGGGACTGTGTCCAACCTGTAACTTGTAGCTACTCCAGCCCTTAGAACAGTGCTTGGCACATGGTAAGTGCTTAACAAGTACCATAATTATTATTAGTGCTTTATTTCGAGTCAAGTGATGCAATGGGAAGAGGGGACTAGAGTGTTTAAGAGTCGGGTGTGAAATGGGCTAAACTGGGAAAAATGAGAGGTTCCTGTAGCAGGGAAGAAACAAACTCCTTTTAGCTCAGAAAGTAGCAAAGGAGCAAACTTTTTAGTTGGTCTCCAAAGCGCTTAGCACAGTGCTCTACACACAGTAAGCACTCAATAAATACCATTGTATGAATGAATATAAATCAGTACTCACTGAGCAGCATGGATATTTATTTGTGGTTTGGGTGATTTATGCAAGATTTGATTAAGATTTGCATTAAATACAAAGCCAAAGGTGCTCAACGTTTTGGAATCTGGCTGTAGTCTGGGAAGTAAGTAGGCTGTACCAGGTGGAGAATTCAAAGTTTTTCCTGTAAACCATTTCAAATAATTTTTATAGATAAAGTTTGAGATCTGGCAGATCTACAGTTGAGTTTACCCAGATTAGGACTTAAGTTTCCTAGATTGTGAGCCCTCTAATCAGTCAATCAATCAGTCTATTGAGAGCTTACTGTCTGCAAAGCACTGTACTAGGCAGTTGGGAGAATATAACATAATGGAGTTGGTAGACACGCACCAGCCCACAACGAGTTTACAGTCTGTCATTTCTCTCTGACAGCTTAGTGCAGTACTCTGCACGGAAGCACTTGAATATTATTACTAATATATACTTCCTTTTGTCAAGCGAGTTAACCCCGCATTCTCTTTCCCTGGGGCAAACCTCAGTTTCAACTAGGCAAATCTCAAAGTCTTACAACTTGGCATTTTGTAGTAATAATAATAATTCTGGCATATGTTACGCGCTTGCTCTGTGCCAGGCATTGTACTTAGCATTGGGGTGGATTCAAGCAAATAGGGGTAAACACAGTCCCTGTCCCACATGAGCCTCACAGTCTTAATCCCCACTTTGTAGATGAGGTGACTGAGGCACAGAGAAGTGAAATGACTCACCCACGGTCACAAAGCAGACAAGTGGCAGAGCTGAAATTAGAACGCAGGTCCTCCTGGCTCCCAGGCCTGTGCTCTTTCCACTAAGCCACACTGCTTCTGGTGTCTCAAGAACGCATACAAGGAAACCTAATGTAACTCAGATATAGAGTTAAATGCAATGTTTGCTCAGGACAATGAAAATAAATTATTTTTTCCATTAGAAACCAGGAAACAAGCTTGAACTTGACTTACTTTCTGAGTTGCATAAAAGTGAGCCGTTTTTCTTCCTCTGACCAATCTGTAAATTAATGCACAAGGATTTGGGAAAGGCACCAGACCCAGATTGCTGAGTTGCTAGCTGAGAATCCGGTTTATCATGATTGATGTCAGCTGCTGGGGGGTGGGGGTGGGAGGGCACAGTCAAACTCTTGTGCAAAATGTGGAGTTTTCAGCACACTATTTTACAGCAATGCCAAGAACGACAAAAATGGCAACTCAAAATATTAGCTATTGCTAAACCATGAAGAGTCAACAGTGGGGAAGGTTTTTTTTAAATAAAAAAGTTAAGGAATTGTTAGTTCCTAAAGAAAATAGTGTTAAGAAAGGAACTATTTGAACAAACGATTGTACGATGTTAAATAAACAGTGCTGGAAGCCTTAACATTCCCTTACTAAAAATTCTGTGGATTTGAGGTTAATCTACAAGGTTTTTAGGGGGCGTTTTTTGGTTCACTCTGCCAAACCATTTCTCCACTTTACCTCTCAAAGGATTAAGCTTTTGACTTTTTAGAGAATATTCCCTGGTTAAAGAAAAGCGTACCTGAAACAAAGGTGTTTTATTCAAAAAATTAGTGTTAAAATTACTGAACAGAATGTCTAGTAAATTGTAGTGAACTTAATCAGAAGCTTACATGGAATGGAAAAAAAAAATGTAAAGCAACTGAGGAGAACACTTGGTCAGTGAACAAAATATACTGAACAACCATGTGTTCATGGTGCCAGGTTGGGTTTTTCAAACACAATTGAAAAATCGACATGAGAATGTCATGAACACCTTTTCAGCTGAGACGAAACTGATTTTAACTTCAGAACATTCCAAATAGTCGAAGGTGACGTTCCCATTTTAAAAGCCAGAGAAAGAGTGGCCTGGAGAGTTTGATTGCCTGAAACCCTTGGATCAGGGTTCTTGAGGATTGAGGAACAAATAAACAGAAATTCATTATATCTAAATTAAAGTGCTTCATCATTAGTTTCTTTGGTTGATTCTCCCTTCTAGCAGCCTAGCATAAAGTAGAGTAAGGGATTATTTTATCCATAGAAGTAAAATGTTAAACTAAGTTCTGAAAATCAAGATGTGCAAGCTAACCAAACAAAATTCAGATTAGTTTTGATTATCTTGGACGGGCCAAGCGTAATTTGATTTCCTACCATTTTTCCAAACTAGCACTGTTTAGCTAATAAATATTCAGATAATGGGTAATCAGCATTCCAAGCTACAATTAGGGAAATAACCATTCCAACCTATTTTTTTTAATGCAGCTGAGTAGTAATAATTTTACATCAGTGATAGGGTTTAAGAAAACAAACTTTACTTTAACAGTCCAGTGAGAAGCAGGGTGGCCTTGTGAAGAGAACACAGGCCTGAGAGTCACAGGGTCTGGGTTCCAAGCCAGCACATCTCTGCTTTATGACCTTGGGCAAGCCACTTACCTTCTCTGTGCCTCAGTTACCTCATCTGTAAAAATGGGGATGAAGACTGTGGGAGATGGACTAGGTCCTACCTGTCTTGTATATTTACCCCAGTGCTTAGCACAGTGCCTGGCACTTAGGGATAAATACCATTTAAAAAAAAGTGACAGTAGGCACCCAATCAATCAATCAGTTGTATTTATTGTCATTTTTTATGTGCTGAGCACTTGGGAAAGTACAATACAACAGAGTTTTTTGTTTTAGTAATGGTATTTGTTAAACATTTAACTATGTGCCAGGCACTATACTAAGCACTGGGGTGGATACAGGCGGAAGCTAGAAGCTCCCTGCCCACGTGGAGCTTATTGTTAATTGAAAAATAGCACAACTTTTGTCTACTTCTAGCCTAAGAACTCACTTCTTAAGTGGTTTGTTTCTAAGGAAGTGGGTTGGTGTTGGCATTCGCAAGGAATTCCCCAATGGCAGCAATCCAGACTGAGCGGCTGTTGATTCACTTAGTGCCTCTGCCTCATGCCAGTGGAGCAGCCCCACTCGGAATCATCTGTCACCTCCAGGATTCCAGGGATCAAACGAGGGCCATTTGGGAGTCTCTGGAATCTTAGCCGACCTAAATTTCCTAGAGTGAGGTGACCGGGGAGTTAGGGTAAAATCAATAATGGAAATAGTCATAGCCGGCGTGTAGCTTAGCATCAAGGCGTTTTGCAACTTGCTGGGATGAAGCTTCCTTCTGAGCACAGATAGCAGAGCACCAGTGTTTTGTAAAGAAAGTTTACAGTTTCAAAAGAACAAATTCACGTTGTTACATTTGGATCCTCTTGTGGATAATGATCATGTGGTAACAAATACCAAGTTTAGTAACCTTTCTCAGGTTGAGTATTTCTGAAGTTGAAATGTATTTCAGGTGACTCGATAGCTCCGTTAGCTCCACTCCAGCAAAGATGTAGAGGGGGGTGTTTTTTTTTTTCATTCATTCATTCAATCGTATTTATTGAGCGCTTACTGTGTGCAGAGCACTGTAGTAAGCGCTTGGGGAGTACAAGATGGCAACATATAGAGACAGTCCCTACCCAACAACGGGTTCACAGTCTAGAAGGGGGAGACAGACAACAAAACAAAACATGTAGACAGGTTTTAGTGGCCGGGGAACAATCTGGTAGGAGGGAGGTAGGTGGGGGTGATGAGGGAGGATTAGTAAAGCTAATCTTTACTGTAAAATCTCCCCAAATTGGAGAATTCACAATTATATTGGGATTGCTCACTTTTGGGCTACACACAGTGGAAGACTGAGGAAGACCTGCCTCAGTCAGTCAATCGTATTTATTGAGCACTTACTGCAGGTAAAGCACAGTACTAAGTGCTTACTCTCCCCCCCCATCCACATTCCAAGCCTTGTTGAAAGCCCATCTCCTCCAAGAGGCCTTCCCTGACTGAGCCCTCCTTTCCTCTTTTCTCCCACTCTCTTCCACATCACCCTGACTTGCTGCTTTTATTCTTCCCCCCACCCAGCAGTACATACCGTAACATTTGTATTAATGTCTGTCTCCCTCTCTAGACTGTAAGCTCTTTGTGGGAAGGGAATGTGTTTCTTGTTTTGTACTCCAAGTGCTTGGTATAGTACTCAGCCCACCGTAAGCACTCAATAAGTACAATTGAATGGAGAGTGCAGTAAAACAATAAACAGACCCATTCCCTGCCCACAACAGGCTTACAGTCTGGGGGTGGGGGGATTACCTCCTGTCAGTCTGTCCTTTACCAGCCATTCCTTTTGGTAGCAGCCTGCCCTGGGTGACTTTTGTCCAGTGAAATGAGGGTAATCCCCACCTTCCATTATGTGCAGTTTTACTGAGCGTTTTGGATAGGATGCAATGTCAGAAATAGGGAATGTTCTTCCAATGGTGCACGGCAGTCTGGATGTAGCACACGGCTGTGTGGGAAGAAACAGCTGAACGACGTCCATGTGATGTCTGAGGTTTCCTGAAGGTGGGATTCTTCGGGACTGCATTCCCTGCACTAGTCACATGTCCAGGGCTTTCTAGCTCTCTTTTCCCAGAGGGGTTCGAACAATCAGTGCTAGGCACTGTATTAAGTTCTTGGAAGAGAACAGCAGCAGTGGGACCTAGTGGAAAGGACCTGGGCCTGGGAGTTGGGGGGCCAGGGTTCTAATCCTGACTCTACCACAATATGCTAGGTGACATTGGGTAAGTGATTTAAGGCTGTGCCTCCGTTTCCTGTTCTGTAAAATAAGAACTTAATATCTGTTTTCTCTCCTCCTTAGGCTGACCCTGTCCATGTGGAACAGGGACGGAGTCTGACTTGATTCATCTTGTATCTACCCCAATACAGGCCTAGGTCCATAAGAGCTTAACAAATACCACAGTTATTGTTACCAACCGCAGCAAGATACACATTCCCTTCCCTCAAGGAACTTAAAATTTAGTGGAGCATACGGATGAAAATTATGTCCAAATAGTAAAAGCAGGAGGAAGAATAAGGATGTAATAAGAATAAGGAGAAGCAGCGTGGCTCAGTGGAAAGAGCCTGGGCTGGGAAGCCAGAGGTCATGGGTTCTAATCCCGGCTCCGCCACTTGTCAGCTGTGTGACCTTGGGCAAGTCACTTACCTTCTCTGGGCCTCAGTTTCCTCATCTGTAAAAAATGGGGATGAAGACTGTGAGCCCCACGTGGGACAACCTGCTTACCTTGTATCTACCCCAGCGCTTAGAACAGTGCTTGGCACATAGTAAGCGCTTAACGAATACCAACATTATTATTATTATTATTATGTAGCAGGAAGTAATATAAGTATCTCTGGATGGCCAAGCTGAGTACTGTTGTAAGATGTTTTATTGGACTTTCCCAAGCACGTAGTACAGTGGTCTGCACACAGTAAGCACTTAATAAATACGATTGAATGAATGAGGAATTGAAGGCACAAATCAAGATATGCACATGTACTTGGTGCTGGGGATAGGAAATGAATACTGGGGATTGACTGCATCTACCAATCTATTATATTATATTTTCTCAAGTGTTTAGTACAGTGCTGTGCACCCAGCTCAGAAGCAGCATAGCCTAGTGGAAACAGCTTGGGCCTGGGAGACTGAGGACCTACTGTGCCAGGCACTGTACTAAATGCTGGGGGTAGAGACAAGGTAATTAATTCAATCGTATTTATTGAGTGCTTACTGTGTGCAGAGCACTGTACTAAGTGCTTGAAAATATAGCAGTAAAACAGTCACATTCCCTGCCCCCAGTGAGCTAATCAGGTTGGGCAAAATCCATGTCCCACAGGGGGCTCACAGTTTGATTCTAATTTTACAGATGGGATAACTGAGGCATAGAGTTAAGTGACTTGCCCAAGGTCACACAGCAGGTAAATGGTGGAGCTGGTATTAGAACTCAGGTCCCCTGACTCCCAAGTGGTCAAAGGCCACGCTGTTTCCCTGGATTCTAATTCCAGCTCTGCCAGTTGGTTGCTGCGTGACCTTTGACCTTAGAGAAGCAGTGTGGCCTAATGAATAGAGCACAGACCTGGGAGACAGAAGGACCTGCCTTCTAATCCCAGCTCCACCACTTGTCCGTCCTGTGATCTTGGGCAAGTCACTTAACTTCTCTGTGCCTCAGGTCCCTCATCTGTAAAACGGGGATTAAAACTGTGAGCATCATGTGGGACAGAGCCCAACATAATTAACTTGTGTTTAGCATGTAGTATGTGCCTGGCACGTAGTAAGCACTTAACAAATACCAAAATTATTATTATCATTACTTCTAGTACTAATTATGGTATTTGTTGAGTGTTTACTATGTGCGAGGCACTGTTCTAAGCACAGGGGTAGATATGACATAATTGGGTTAGACATAGTTCCTGTCCCACCTAAAGCTCACAGTCTTAATCCCCATTTTACAGATGAGGGAATTGAGGCCCAGAGAAGTGAAGTGACTTGCCCCAGGTCATACAGCAGACAAGTGGCTGAGCCGGGATTAGAACCCATGACCTTCTGACCCCCAACCCCGTGCTTTGTCCACTAGGCCATGCTGCTTCTTCTGTGCCTCAGTTTCCTCAATTGTAAAATGGGGATTAAATACCTGTTCCCCTTCTAGTTAGATTGTGAGCCCCATGTGGGACAGGAACTGGGTCCAACTGTGTCACAAGGTAATGACTGCCCCGGCACTCAGAACAGTGCTTGATACATAGTAAATGTTTAACAAACACAATAATAATAACAAAATTTGGAAGGGCTAAGGGTGGAAGCTGGATTGATGTGACTGGGGTGTTGTGAATTAGTAGAGGAAGCGTTTCTAGAGGATATGGGATTTTGAGAGGGTTTTGAAGATGGGGAAAGAGGGAGTTGGCGGGGCAGGGGGTAAGGATAACAGGGTAAATAAGGGGCCGGAAGCCAGACAGTTGAGGGAAGGCGATTTGTGCTGGAGCCAAAAGTACCAAATGGGGAGTAGCTGGGGAAGAGAGTCAACATGAATCAATCAGTCCTAGTTACTGAGTGCTTACAGTGTGTACGGCACTGTGCTAACTGCTTGGGAGAGTACAGTATAACAGGGTTGGTAGACAAGTTTCCTGCATATGTAACGATAAAGTGGGTGGGGAGCCTTGAAGCCAATGGTGAGGAGTTTCTGCTTGATGTGAAGGGAGCCGGACAGGCAGAGGAGATGTTTGAGGAAATCTCCAGTAGCTACCAGTCAACCTACACATCAAGCAAAAACTGCTCACTCTCAGCTTCAGAGCTCTCCATCGCCTCGCCTCCTCCTACCTCACCTCCCTTCTCTCCTTCTACAGCCCAGCCCACACCCTCCACTCCTCTGCCACTAACCTCCTCACCGTGCCTCGTTCTCGCCTGTCCTGCCCGTCGACCCCCGGCCCACGTCATCCCCCTGGCCTGGAATGCCCTCCCTCCGCACATCCGCCAAGCTAGGTCTCTTCCTCCCTTCAAAGCCCTACTGAGAGCTCACCTCCTCCAGGAGGCCTTCCCAGACTGAGCCCCTTCTTTCCTCTCCCCCTCGTCCCCCTCTCCATCCCCCCGTCTTACCTCCTTCCCTTCCCCACAGCACCTGTATAGATGTATATATGTTTGTACATATTTATTACTCTATTTTACTTGTACATAATTACTATTCTATTTATTTTGTTAATGATGTGCATCTAGCTCTACTTCTATTTATTCTGATGACTTGACACCTGTCCACATGTTTTGTTTTGTTGTCTGTCTCCCCCTTCTAGACTGTGAGCCCGTTTTGGGCAGGGACCGTCTCTATACGTTGCCAACTTGTACTTCCCAAGCGTTTAGTACAGTGCTCTGCACACAGTAAGTGCTCAATAAATACGACTGAATGAATGAATGAATGAGTGGCAAAGATGGGTGCTGTGCAGTGCTTCAGAAAGTTGACTGGGGCAGTAGTGTGAAGATAGACTGAAGGTAAAGCATTACTTGTGTTAGAGTCCAGGAAGGAGACATCCTGGAAGATGGAGGAAGAATTGGAAAGATTTTTCAATAATAATAATTGTAGTTTTTGCTCAGTGCTTACTATGTGCCAAGTGCTGGGGTAGATACAAGGTAATCAGGTTGAACATAGACCCTCTTCCTCTAGGGATTCACAGTCTAAGTAAGAGGGAGTATAGGTATTGGGCCCCCATTTACAGATGAGGAAACTGAGGCACAAAGAAGTGAAAAGGCTCACCCAAGGTCACCCAGCAGAAAAGTGGCAGACCTAGGAGTAGAATCCAGGGAAGCAGTGTGGCCCAATGGCAAGAGCCCACGCTTGGGAGTTAGAGGATGTGGGTTCTAATCCCGGCTCTGTCACTTGTCTGCTATGTGACCTTGGGCAATTCGCTTCACTTCTCTGGGCCCCAGGTACCTCATCTGGAAAATGGGGATTAAGACTGTGAGCCTCAAGTGGGACACCCTGATTACCTTGTATCTACCCCAGTGCTTGGCACATAATAAGCACTTAACAAATTATTATTATTTTTATTATTTGCCACCTATTGAGTCTGACAGCTGGGAAAGAAGGAGGCTTACCATGAGAAGAAGCGTGCTCAGTGGAAAGAGCCCGGGCTTGGGAGTCAGAGGTCGTGGGTTCAAATCCCGACTCCGCCACTTGTCAGCTGGGTGACTTTGGGCAAGTCACTTAACTTCTCTGTGCCTCAGTTACCTCATCTGTAAAATGGGGATGAAGACTGGGAGCCCCACATGGGACAACCTGATCACCTTGTATCCTCCCCAGTGCTTAGAACAGCGCTTTGCACATAGTAAGCGCTTAGCAAATGCCATCATCATTATTATTATTATCACTGTTCCTTTTGGCAGGTAATAAGCTGAGCAGAGGGGAGGTAAGAGCTGGCCAGTGCATGGAGCACACACAAATACACTTCCTCCTTCCACCCCCGCCCATCTCCCAGGACTTTTTCCCCCCCGGTCTTGCCTTTGTCATGCATGGCAGCCTCCCCTCCTGGCTGAATAGTCCCTGAGGCTCACCCCACCACCCTGCTTTCAGCCCTTACTGTCTGCCCTGCTCTGAGGGTGCAACCTCCCAGGCCTCTTTCCTCTCTCCCCCGGGGCTGGCTGTTGCTGGTTGATGGGAGGCCTTCCGGCATCTCCAGAGATTGGCTGGGCCAGCCCTTCCCTGAGGGCTCCTTTGGATCTTGCATCTCAGGGATCCAAGCACTCTAAATAATAATAATAATGGCATTTATTAAGCGCTTACTATGTGCAAAGCACTGTTGTAAGCACTGGGGAGATTACAAGATGATCAGGTTGTCCCACGGGGTTGGGGGTGGGGGGACGACGACAGGGGGACGGGGAGGACTCACAGACTTAATCCCCATTTTACAGATGAGGTAACTGAGGAACAGAGAAGCTAACTGACTTGCCCAAAGTCACAACTAAGTGGTGAAACTGAGATTTGAACCCCTGACCTCTGACTCCAAAGCCCGTGCTCTTTCCACTGAGCCATAAATAATAGTATCAATCAATCAATCAATCAGTCGTATTTATTGAGCGCTTACTATGTGCAGAGCACTGTACTAAGTGCTTGGGAAGTACAAATTGGCAACACATAGAGACAGTCCCTACCCAACAGTGGGCTCACAGTCTAAAAGGGGGAGGCAGAGAACAAAACCAAACATACCAAAAAAATAAAATAAATAGGATAGAAATGTACAAGTAAAATAAATAAATAAATAGAGTAATAAATATGTACAACCATATATACATATATACAGGTGCTGTGGGGAAGGGAAGGAGATAAGATGGGGGGATGGAGAGGGGGATGAGGGGGAGAGGAAGGAAGGGCTCAGTCTGGGAAGGCCTCCTGGAGGAGGTGAGCTCTCAGCAGGGCCTTGAAGGGAGGAAGAGAGCTAGCTTGGCGGAGGGGCAGAGGGAGGGCATTCCAGGCCCGGGGGAGGACGTGGGCCGGGGGTCGATGGCGGGACAGGCGAGAACGAGGTACAGTGAGTATCATTCATATTTATTGAGCTCTTACTGTGTGCAAAGCACTGTACTAAGCGCTTGGGAGAGTACAATGTAATAATTATAATAATAATAATTATGGTATTTGTTAAGCGCTTACTATGTGCCAGGCACTTTACTAAGTGCTGGGGTGGATACAAGCAAATTGGGTTGATCTCATGTGGGGTTCACTGTCTCAATCCCCATTTTACAGATGACGTAACTGAGGCACAGAGAAGTGAAGTGACTTGCCCAAGGTCATACAGACAAGTGGCAGAGCTGGGATTAGAACCCATGACCTGACTCCCAGGCCCAAGGTCTATCTACTACATCATGCTGCTCCTCATATAGACACATTCCCTGCCCACAATGAGTCTGGAGGGGGAGACAGACATTAATATACATAAATTAATAAGTAAATTACAGATGTATACATATGTGCTGTGAGGATGGTAGAGAGGATGAATGAATGGAGCAAGTTGAAGCAGCATAGCCTAGTGGCAAGAGCACTGGCTTGGGAGTCAGAGGACATGGGTTCTAATCCCGGGTCCACCACTTATATGCTGCATGGTCTTGAATATGTCACTTAACTACTCTGTGCCTCAGTTACCTTATCTGTAAATTGGGGATTAAGACGGTGAGCCCTAAGTGGGACAACCTGATTACCTTGTATCTACCCCAGTGCTTGGCACATAGTAAGCACTTAACAAATTATTATTATTTTTATTATTTGCCACCTATTGAGTCTGACAGCTGGGAAAGAAGGAGGCTTACCATGAGAAGAAGCGTGCTCAGTGGAAAGAGCCCGGGCTTGGGAGTCAGAGGTCGTGGGTTCAAATCCCGACTCCGCCACTTGTCAGCTGGGTGACTTTGGGCAAGTCACTTAACTTCTCTGTGCCTCAGTTACCTCATCTGTAAAATGGGGATGAAGACTGTGAGCCCCACATGGGACAACCTGATCACCTTGTATCCTCCCCAGTGCTTAGAACAGTGCTTTGAACATAGTAAGCGCTTAGCAAATGCCATCATCATCATTATTATTATTACTGTTCCCTTTGGCAGGTAATAAGCAGAGGGGAGGTAAGGGAGCTGGCCAGTGCATGGAGCACACGCAAATACACTTAGAACAGAGCTTGGCACATAGTAATAATTTTATTATTATTATTATTATTAAGTCAGAGCGATGCAGAAGGGAGTGGGAGAAGAGGAGAGGAGGGCTTAGGGAAGGCCGCTTGGAGGAGATATGCCTTCAATAAGGCTTTGAAGTGGGGGAGAGCAATTATCTGTCTGCTATGAGGGAGGGAGGGCATTCCAGACCAGAGAGAGGTAGGATATGGAGGAGAGGTCGGCAGCGAGATTGACAGAGCACAGTGAGAAGGTTAGTAGTAGAGGAGTGAAGTGTGCAGACTGGGTTGTAGGAGAGTAGGGAGGTGAGATAGGAGGGGGCATGGTGATTAAGTGCTTTAAAGCCGATGGTGAGCTTTGGTTTGATGTGAAAGTGATGGGCAACCACTGGAGTTTCTTGAGGAGTGGGAAAATATGGTCCAAACGTTTCTGAAGGAAAATGATCTGGGCAGCAGAATGGAATATGGACTGGAGTGGGGAGAGACAGGAGGCGGGGAGGTCAGCGAGGAGGCTGATACAATATTGAAGGCGGGATAGGATAAGTGCTTGCATTAATGTGGTAGCAGTTTGGATGGAGAGGAAGGGGTGGATTTCAGCAATGCTGTGAAGGCAGAACTGACAGGATTTAGTGATGACTTGAATAGTGGTATTTGTTAAGTGCTTTCTATGTGCCCAGCACTGTACTAAGGACTGGAGTAGATAGAAGATCACTAGGTCTGTTACACTGTACTTTCCCAAGCACTTAATAATAATTGTGGTATTTGTTAAGTGCTTATGTGCCAAGCACTGTTCTAAGCACTGGGGTAGATACAAGGTAATCAGGATGGACCCAGTCCCTGTCTAACATGGGGTTCCCAGTCTTAATTTGCACACAGTAAGCACTCAGTAAATTCAACTGAATGAATGAATAAATGGTCCCACAATAGGAGGGAAAACAACAATCAATCATGTTTTTTGAGCACTTACTGTGTGCAGAACACTGTTCTAAGCACTTAGAGAGTACAATATAACAGACACATTCCCTGCCCCCTGTGAACTTAAAGTCTAGAGAATGGTCTAATGGGAAGGGCACGGGCTTGGGAGTCAGAGGACCTGGGTTCTAATCCTTCTTTGCCAATTGCTTGCTGTGTGACCTTGGATAAGCCACTTAACTTCCCTATGCTTCAGTTTCCTCGATGTAAAATGAGGAGTGAATACCTATTCTCCCTCCTACCTAGACTGTGAGCCCCATGGGGAAAAGGGACTGTGTCCTAACCTAATTACCTTGTACCTATCCAGCAAATAGAATGGTATTTGACACATAGTAAGTGCTTAACAAATACCATTTTTAAAAATAAAAACCAGGTCTCCAAATCTCATCTTCTCAACTGAGGCACAGAGAAGTAAAGTGACTTATTCAAGATCACAGCTGGTAAATGGAGCTGGGATTAGAACCCAGGTCCTTGGACTCCCAGGCTCTTTCTACTAGGCCACACTGCTTGTGTGGCTCCGGGCACTGTTTCTCAGGTGTTGGCAGGGACTGGGCTGGGTGGCTAGTGTTGAGATGAAATCTCTTAATGGGCATGGACTTGAGCAGAGAGGGTAGCCCGCTCCCCGAAACACATAAGTCCACTCAGGCACACACACACACACACACACACACACACACACACACACACACACACACACACACACACACACACACACACACACACACACACACACACACACACACACACACACCCCGCCCCCCCCCAAGCTGCCTGGCTGGAGAGGATCCCAAAGTTGGGATAGAGTGGTAGATTGGGTAGTTAAGCCATGTGCATGTAGGAGGAAAACCAGGGGAGTACTTTCTTGATGGAAACCAAGGGTTAAAAGTGTTTGCAAATGGAGAGAATGGACCAGAGAAGGAAAGGGTGGAAAGCTCAGTGCTGTGCATATAGAAAGCGCTCAGTAAATACCACTGATTCATAACACAGAGAAGCAGTGTGGCTTAGTGGCAAGAGCACGGTCTTGGGAGTCATGGGCTCTAATCCTGGCTCGGCCACTTATCAACTGTGTGACTTTGGGCAAGTCACTTAACTTCTCTGTGCCTCAGTTACCTCATCTGTAAAATGGGGATTAAGCCTGAGCCCCATGTGGAACAACCTCATTACCTTGTATCTACCCCCCCCCCCCCCCCCCCCCGTGCTTAGAACAGTGCTTGGCACATAGTAAGCACTCAACAAATACCATCATTATTATAGCACAGCAGCCCAGGGCCTTGGAGCAGAATAAAACTAGGAGCAGCTTCTTCTACTGTCCTCTCCACAGGCTCACCATAGTGCTCTACACACAGTGTATGCTCTTATACCTTGAATTGATCGACAGGCCTGTGTCAAAAAAAAAATCCCAAGTGGATGTGAGGACAGTGGTTATCTCCAACAGATGGGGTGATAGCCAGAGTGAATCTTGGGGGTGGGGTGGGCAGGAAGGCTTTTTTTAGGAGAGGCGAGGAGTGGGCATGTTTGAAGACCGAGGGGAAGGAACAGTTGAAGACGGTCGTCCGGGAGGAAGGACGAGTGGGAGCAAGTGCTTTTATTAATTATGAATAATAATAATAATAATGGCATGTGTTAAGCACTTACTATGTGCAAAGCACTGTTCTAAGTGCTGGGGATACAAGGTGATCAGGTTGTCCCCCATGGAGCTCACAGTCTTAATCCCCATTTTACAGATGGGGGAACTGAGGCACAGAGAAGTTAAGTGACTTGCCCAAAGTCACACAGCTGACAAGTGGCAGAGCCGGGACGTCAGGACTGGGGTCTGGGGTTTCCCTTCTTCCTCCTCCAAGCTCCGCTGTGTGGGCTGCAAGAGAAAGTGTGCGAGGCTGGCTGAGTCCAGTCTGCAGCCCGCTGGGTTTGTCCCAAGAGGTCTCCGGCGGTGGGAAATGGCGGGGGAGAGCCATTCTGGAGTGAGAAGTGGAAGAGAGTGCTAAGGGAGTAGAAGTATTTTTAGGAGGTGAGAATGGATGGGGTCAGAAACATAGGTCAAGGGGTTAGGTTTAGCAGTGCCCTGACTGCCGGCTTGGAGGCATTCCAGCAGCCCTCCCCCTCCTACTTATGCACTCTCCTCTCCCACTATACCCCAGCTCGCGCTCATCATTCTTTCTCAAAATAACCTACTCATTGTGTCTTGCTCTCATCTCTCCCTGTTGCCCTCTTGCTCATACCTTCCCTCCCTGCTGGAATTCTCTCCCACTTCACATTCGCCAGACCCCTGCTCTCCCCATCTTTGTGGCTTAGTGGAAAGGGCACGGGCTTGGGGAGTCAGAGGATGTGAGTTCTAATCCCAGATCCACCACTTGTCTGCTGTGTGACCTTGGGCAAGCCACTAAACTTCTCTGTGCCTCAGTTGCCTCATCTGTAAAATGAGGATGAAGACCGTGAGCCCCATGTGGCACAACCTGATTACCTTGTATCTACCCTAGCACCCCCAGCGCTTAAAGAAGTGCTTGGCACATAGTAAGCACTTAAATATCATTGTCATCAAAGCCCTTGTGAGATCACATCTCCTCCAGAAGGCCTACCGCATTAATTTGTAAATCTCCTCACCTTGCCCAGCCTCCATTTCTGCACTTCTGGGTCATCTAGCACTTCAGTAATAATAATAATAATTAATGATTAAGGTACTTGTTAAGTGCTTACTGTGGGCCAAGAACTATTCTAAACACAGGGGTAGATACAAGTTAATCAGGTTGGACACAGTCTCTGTCCCTTATAGGGCTCTCAGAGTTGAAGTAGGAGGGAGTAGGATTTAATCCTCACTTTACAGATGAGAAGTGACTTGTCCAAGGTCACACAGCAGACTCGTGGCAGAGCCAGAATTAACACAGATCCTCTGACCCCCAGGCCCTCGCCTTTTCCACTAGGCCACGCAGCTTCTCTGTACTCACCACCCACCCCAGCACTTACGCACATATCCTTTTACTATATAATTTCCTCCTGACTCCGCCACTAGACTTAGGGACTGGGATCACGCCTTCCATTTATTTATTGAGTGCTTATTATGTGCAGCGGACTGGACTAAAGCATTTCATCTCCCTCAGCTCAGGGTGCAGCTGAGCCCAAAATTCCACCCACTCCCCAAGATTGAGAAGACTTAACAGCCCCCATTTCCTGCAGCGCCCTCCCCCCACCCCACTTTCTCCTTCTCCCTACTCTTCCCCCGTCCCTTCTCATTCAATTGTATTTATTGAACGCTTACTGTGTGCAGAGCACCACCCGTTTCCTCTGTCATGGGAGGGGCCCGATCAGCCGAGCTCCAGAGAAGGGATTCGTCCTCTGGCCTCTGCACTTGGTTCTGAAATCTGGTATTTGGGGTGGCAGGTGACCTGAAACACTTAAAGACAGATTTGGTTGGTGTCGTTCTGGGCTGGGATCAATCCCAGTGTCAGCTGGCATGGAATTCTCAGCAGGAACTCTCTCTGCCCACCCAATCCCATCCCTCCCCTCCTACAGAGTCACCCAAAAGCTCATTCCTCCAAGACTCATCCTCCTGACTCATCCCAGCAGCCCCCTGGGTCTTTGGGATCAATCAATCAGTTAGTCTATCCATCATATTTATTGTTCACTTCCAGTGTGCAGGGCATCTATTTGTTATTTATTGCCTGTGATTTTCATCAATTGGTTATATTCTCTTACCTCTTACATGTGGGGCAATTTGTCTTTATTTATGGTATTTATTAAGCGCACTTTTTGTGCCAGGCACTGTACTAAGTACTGGGGTAGATACAAGCTAATCAGGTTAGATACAGTCCATGTCCCCACATCATGCTCAGTCTCAATCCCCATTTTGCAGATGAGGTAACTGAGGCACCGGGAAGCGAAGTGACTCACCCAAGATCGCACAGCAGACAAGTGGTGGAGCAGAATTAGAACCCAGGTCCTTCTGACTCCCCTGACCCATGCTTTTCCCACTAGGCCATGCTGTTTCCCTGTCTTCTTCTACTGTTTGACCCCCCCAAGTACCCTGTACCGTTCTCTGCACACATGTGCTCAAATCCCCTTGATGCTGGAGATGATCAGTTAATTCATCAATGGTATCTACTGGGTGCTTATTGTGTGCAGAGCACTTACTAAGTGATTGGGAGAGTGCAATGGAGTTTGTAGACATTTTCCCTGCCCACCACAAGCTTACAGTATATAGGAGCATGACTGACTTTTTTTTACCACTTTGGGCTTCTCTGGGTAGAAGTTGGGCTAGTGAATGTTTTAAGGTTTTGGGTTTTTTTAATAACTTCTTTACAAAATTAACTTTCCAGAATTATGCATTTGGAAATAACTATTTTATCATGTTTTAATTGGGAAGAGAGAGTTAAAATCACTGACTCTTCACAAACAGAAGGGTGATTAGGGAATTAATCTCTAATTTTTGTTCAGAAATCCCCCAAACGTTCACATCTGCTAAATTAGTGGTGCCCAAAATAAATCAGTCAGTGGTATTTATTGAACACTTACTGTGTGCGGAGCACTTGGAAGAGTTCGATATGATCCCTGCTCACAAGGAGTGTCAAGTGTCAGGGCTTGTCAAAGGGACAAATTAGTTTGACTTTCATCAAAGTCTCAGGACTTGGGAAGCATAAAGTATTTTAAATTGTCTCCCTGTAAGGGTGTTTATTGCTGGTACACATGTAGCTGAGCTAGTGATTGGTCCAAATGTCCTTTTTTAAAATTCCCAGTGGGAAAATTTAAAACATGTTTTACTAAAACAATGCCATGTTTTCATCTAACCCATGAAATACATAACGGTATACATTTAAAAGAATTTGGCATCACAAAATGGACTAAACATTAATCAATTCCTCACTCCCCCCCAAAAAGTGTGTTCTGTAACACTCTAGTATCCCATTAGCAAGTATTTAAAGGCTAAGTAACCAGGTCCACCTTTTCCCAAGCTTTTTTTTTTTTTAATTTTTGGCTCTGAAGAATTCCCGAGTAATGGTGGGTTGTTGTTTTT
This sequence comes from Tachyglossus aculeatus, assembly GCF_015852505.1. Lineage (NCBI taxonomy): Eukaryota > Metazoa > Chordata > Mammalia > Monotremata > Tachyglossidae > Tachyglossus > Tachyglossus aculeatus. The sequence goes on along the minus strand of NC_052079.1, from coordinate 26,061,406 downwards.
TATGCCTGTAGGGCCTAGCTGTTCTACAGAATTCAGGTCTTGTGTTATGGAAACAATCCTGCACAACATACGGATCACGTGGATATCTGGCAGGACAAACGCTGAAAAAGAGTGTTGCTTTTTTTTTAAAAAAAGATTAATATTTCAATCCGTTAGACTGTACCTTGTAACTAAAAGTCCGTTAATCCGATCTCCATTTCCTGTCTTTTCTCCCGCTTCACCCAGTATTAAGTATATACTTTCTCCACAGAGGAAAATAATTAGCACCATGCTTCCTTCTGGTGCTGAAATGCCTAGGCAAGATCTGTGCCATTTTGTTACCACTTCCAATAGATGGCAAGTGCATCTTCTGCAATATCATCCCCTACACCCTGCTTCCCAGAATGGAGTCGTCTTCTCACCCACCATTTCCCCTTCTCAGGACTCATGCCCCGGTTTAAGAACCACAAAACAGTCCATAGCATAAAATGAAATATTAGGCCCAAAGACCACTTGGGTCTTTTGTTTGGATCACCTCACACCCAAGTTCTCGAAAACAAAATTAATGCCATTTTTCCTTTCTCTAGTCAGCATGCCTAACTGGGGTGGAGGAAACCCATGTGGGGCCTGTGGAAGGACCGTGTACCATGCTGAAGAGGTGCAGTGTGATGGAAGAAGCTTTCACAAGTGTTGCTTTCTGTGCAGTAAGTATTCATTCATTCATTCAATCGTATTTATTGAGCACTTACTGTGTGCAGAGCACTGTACAATTTGGCAACAGACAGTCCCTACCCAACAACGGGCTCACAGTCTAGAAGGGGGAGAGAGACAACAAAACAAGTAGACAGGTGTCAATACTATCAGAATAAATAGGATTATAGCTATACACATCATTAATAAAAGTATTCTTTTCATTCATTCAATTGTATTTATTGAGCGCTTACTGTATGCAGAGCACTGTACTAGGCACTTGGGAAGTACAAGTCAGCAACATATAGAGATGGTCCCTACCCAACAACAGGCTCACCATCTAGAAGGGGGAGACAGACAACAAAATAAAACATGTAGACAGGTGTCAAAATCGTCAGAACAAATAGAATTAAAGTTATATGCACATCATTAATAAAATAAATAGAATAGTAATTATGTACAAGTAAAATAGAGTAATAAATCTGTACAAGTATATGCACAAGTGCTGAGGGGAGGGGAAGGAGGTAGGGCGGGGGGATGGGGAGGAGGAGAGGAAAAAGGGGGCTCAGTCTGGGAAGGCCTCCTGGAGGAGGTGAGCTCTCAGTAGGGCTTTGAAGGGGGGAGAAAGGGAGCCAGCTTGGCGGATGTGCGGAGGGAGGGCATTCCAGGCCAGGGGAAGGACATGGGCCGGAGGTCGACGGCAGACAGGCGAGAACGAGGTACAGTGAGGAGATTAGCAGCAGAGGAGCAGAGGGTGCAGGCTGGGCTGTAGGAGAGAAGGGAGGTGAGGTAGGAGGGGACGAGGGGATGGAGAGACTTGAAGCCAAGAGTGAGTATTGCAATATAGCTCCCCGATTCAGGCTAAGTTTATACTTCTTTATGGTCTTCCTTTAGTAGTCCTGGTGGGTTTGCTCTAATTAGTGTCTGTGTGTCCTCAAATACACAGAAAAAGCCTTGTTTTCTAGCGCCTTTCTGCCTGAAGAGCTCTAGAAACATTGGTCATCTGAGAAGCCGGCCTGGGTTACTTGGATGAGTGATCTTTCCAAGGGGCCCAGTGGTTGCCAGGGAGGAGTGGGGCGGGGAGGGTGGTGTTTGCAGCTCCCCTGAGGCCTTGAGTAGCAAATGGATGCAACTTGCTGGTTAATCTGGGAGTTTATCCTAGTTTATCCCTTTCTCCAATCAGTAAACAGTTCTCCCTCTGCCTCTCTTTCTCACAGAAACCTAAGTAACAGTCCTTGCTGGGTAGCTCAGGCATATTCATTCATACTCATTAAGCACTGTGTGCACAACACTGTACAGCACCGTGCTTTTACTCGGTAAAAACTCAATAAATATCATTGATGATGGTGACTTGATTTGTCTTGGGCTTTAACTGATAAATAAAATGACAGTAATTCTTCCACCAAGAGACACATTTCCAAGTTGCTTTGTTTACAAACTTCAAATTTGGTTCAATTAAATTTCTGCAGAGAGTCTTAATATTTTTCTGCGTTGGGAAAAATCTTTAGTAAAGAGGAACTAGACTTTCTTTTGGGTAGAGGAAATTCCAGTTTTCCCACTCTGGCACCAGGGAGCTCCGTTCTTTTTCAGACTTGACCAAAGTTGCATAAAGGAAACAGTGCCGGGTCCAAATGTGATGACTTCTCAACTTTCACGTAAGACTAAGATCTGGAAAAGGCTCAGACTAGGAAAGTGGTTAAAGAAGAATCTGCCCTCCCACAGAACAGTATGGGAAACGGTATTCAGATGTTAAACCAATTGACAGTTTCTAGACAAAATCATCCTAACCGCTCAAGATTGTGGTTTCAAATGCAAACGGGGCGCTCAGAATCGTGACTCAGATTATAGTCACCATTTATTAGCTAGCGGCTGCGGGGTGGCGTGAACCAACGCAAAAGACTCCTGGGCTCGGGATTGGAATGCTGGGTTTTTATTTGCAATTCGACCCCCAGACTGGTGTGGAATTTTAGGCGAGTCCTTCCGCGATGCCTGTTTTTCTGCTTTTAAGTGGGAATGCTCTGCAGTGGTGCTTACCTCGCTTCTGGCCTCCTTTTCCCTGGATTTGCCCCTTCCTCAACCCACACCCTCTGTGTAGAATGCCCTCCCTCTGCCCATCCACCAAGCTAGCTCTCTTCCTCCCTTCAAGGCCCTGCTGAGAGCTCACCTCCTCTGCCCCTCCGCCAAGCTAGCTCTCTTCCTCCCTTCAAGGCCCTGCTGAGAGCTCACCTCCTCCAGGAGGCCTTCCCAGACTGAGCCCCTTCCTTCCTCTCCCCCTCATTCCCCTCTCCATCCCCCCCATCTTACCTCCTTCCCTTCCCCACAGCACCTGTATATATGTATATATGTTTGTACATATTTATTATTCTATTTATTTTATTTGTACATATCTATTCTATTTATTTTATTTTGTTAGTATGTTTGGTTTTGTTCTCTGTCTCCCCCTTTTAGACTGTGAGCCCACTGTTGGGTAGGGACTGTCTCTATATGTTGCCAATTTGTTCTTCCCAAGCGCTTAGTACAGTGCTCTGCACATAGTAAGCACTCAATACGATTGATGATGATGATGTAGACCAACCCCACCCTGGGTGTCATGGGAGGGTGGAAAATCTTGTCGCTGTGCAGGTAGATGCTGGCACCCAAGGGGCTTTCCCAAGCCAGAGGCAGGCCACCACCTTGGGTGGCTCGGAGGAGTTTCAGCTGCATAGCTCTGGATTTGGAATCCTCGCACAATCTCGAGGGGCTTAGGAGGATCATGGAATGGTGCTAGATGTCAAGTTCTGGGGAAATCCCAAGAGCCCACTGTTCTTCCCGGAATAATCTTACCAGAAACCGCCAGGGATGTCTGTCAGCTGGAACAGCCCTTCTGCAACCCACCTGAGCCAATCCGTCTGGCCATCCCGGAGAAGGATGAAACTGTCCTGGATGTGGGGAAATAAGGGGGACTGCGAATCAGCGTGGCCTAGTAGAAAGCACTGTCCTGGGAGTCAGAGGACCTGGGTTCTAATCCCAGCTCTACCACTTGCCTGCTGTATGATTTTGGGCAAGCCACTTAATTGAATGATGATGACTATATTTGTGATGCGGATTAAGTGCTTACTCTGTGTCCAGCACTGTCTAAGCGCTGGGGTAGACATAATAAAAACAGATCTGGACACAATCCCTGTCCCACATGGGGCTTGCAGTCTGAGGTACTTCTCTGAGCCTCAATTTCCTCATCTGTCAAATGGGAATTCATATGGGTCGGAGATGACTCGACGGCATAAGACAAGACTTCCTCATACTTAAATTGTGAGCCTTGGGTGAGACAGGGACTGTGTGCAACCTGATTATCTTTTTTCTACCCCAGTGCTTGCACATAGGGTGTGCTTTGGAAAGAGCACAATTACTATTTTATGGGGCTCAACATGTCTGTCAGAGCCAACAACCCTACGGCTAAGCCGTCATCTAGATGACTGCTCTGTCGCCAGTCACCTCTGGGAAGGATTTCTTGATTTTTTTGGACGGACATCATGCCACACTTCTAGTTCAGCTGCTTTCCAGCTGTAGGGGAAGTGTACCTGACAAGTCATTTGACTTCTAAGCCTGCCTCTTCTGGGTATTCGAAGTTTCCATAACTGTAACAGCAAGTTCCTCTGCAAGAACTGGAATGGAAAAAAAAATCCTGAAGAGGAATTTTTTTCTTGTTCCATCATTTTGAGGATACAATTAGTCCAACCAGCACTTGTGACACTTGACATTTGCAGTTAATTGTGTGGGTTGTCTCTGTTTGGGGGAAAAATGGTCCCTTCATAACAGTTTTTAAACCCTTCTGTTTTTCCCCTCATTCAGTGGTGTGCCGGAAAAACTTAGACAGTACCACAGTAGCAATTCATGATGAAGAGGTATACTGTAAGTCCTGCTATGGAAAAAAATACGGACCCAAGGGTTATGGCTACGGACAAGGAGCCGGCACCCTTAATATGGACCGGGGGGAACGGCTGGGCATCAAGCCTGAAAAGTAAGTGTGAGCCGGGGCTGGGCTTATTCATGGGTGGTGGTGGATGATAATAATAATAATGATAATAATGATGGTATTTGTTAAGTGCTTACTATGTGTCAAGCATTGTTCTAAGCACTGGGGTAGGTAAAAGCCAATCAGGTTGTATACAGTCCCTGTCACAGATAGGGCTCACAGTCTTAATCCCCATTTTACAGATGAGGGAACTGAGGTACAGAGAAGTGTACTGACTTGCCCAAGGTCACCCAGCAGACAAGTGGCAGAGCTGGGGTTAGAACCCAGGTCCCTCCAACTCCCAGGCCCTTGCTCTATCCTCCATGCAGGCCTCATTTTTAATCCATGAGTACCATTCAAATGAATGGTTTTTCTTCTCCCCTGAATTTCCCAGAGAAATCTAGTTATACTTTTCTTTTTTGGGGGAAAAAAGGAAATCTAAGTTCCCATGACCTCGCTTCTCCATTTGTTGCTTTTTAACCCTCTCGTCATTTACTGTTGCACTCCTTTGTATCCTCTTCAAGTTCTTCCATCTCAGTCTTACACTGAAGAGGTGTGAGAATAGGGCTGGCTCAGCAGTCATTTCTAATGATGCGGTCAGATGGCACACTTACTTAATTTGCCCAGAGACAAATTTCTGATTCTGTTTAGCTCCTGGCCACCCTTGGCTCCAAGATGCATTTCCTCTTCATTTCCATGTAAATACCAGCCACTCCACCTGGCCAACCTACTTTTCCTCTGAAAGGATTTGACTAGGGAATTTCATTCTGTTTGCCTGTGGCCTTCTCCGGTTTATAATAGTCACGCCAAACTCTCCAAAGGGCCTAGTGAGTCCTCAAAAAAACCCCAACCAAACCCCCAGAAAACAATGATTTGACTGTTGTAGCTCTTCAACCACAACATAATCTCAGTGCATTTCCAGTATAAATAGAAAATTGACATCATATCTACCCTGATTAGTGTCCTGAAAGAGTCGTGCAAACACCATGTCATAATAAGGCAATGTCTTCATTTTAATAACCTCCCCCAAACTGGCAACAATTAATTTAGATTAAATGATTTAAAGATACTTTTACTAGGAAAATAATGGAAACTATTTCCATATACTAGAAATGCTGTAGTCCTATGCTTATTGTTCCAGGAATAGTATCCTCCCTTTTAATTTTTTATGTTTCTCCCTGAAAGTATTTTCTTAATCCTAAACTGCTTAGGTATTTACCTGTTTTAGCTTGTAAATAGGCAGTGGTTTCATTTTCAAGTAGCCCTAGTAGTTAAACTGTTTGAATTACCATGAACTCCTAATCATATCCACTCACACCATTACTCCTAAATGTCTACTTGTTCACAGGGTACAAAGTAAACTTTTGAAACACATCATGCCTTCTAGTAGGAGCATAAATTTGTCGTTCATAGTAAATGGGAGTAGGGACCTGCCAGGTTATTTTATTGCATTCCAACCCCAAAGCCACAAATATGATCTCCTTGCCTAGCTTGACTGTAACTTTACTGCTAAATCGCAACTTGACTGTGGCTCAGATCAGAAGAGACCCCGACAGAGTTTCTCTATCTTCCAGGTAAATTAAAACCCTGGTTCTTGAGGAAGGAGACTGCCTCTACTGATAAGTAGGTGATTGACTCTAGACCGATCTAGAGTCTCTGGGTTAGGAGGATGGAGACACAGGCCATTTGATTTTTGGATTAGTGACTTCAGTGAATGGTAGTTCTCATCTGAGTCCCTTTTTTATTTTATTGGTATTTGTTTAGCATTTACTCTGTGCTCACAAAAACTTGACTGTACTACACGTTGGGGTAGAGTTATGAGCTATTTTCATTATGTCTCCAACGAGGATACCATTCTGCCTTCTGAATAGTAATAATAATAATAATTTTGGTATTTGTTAAGTGCTTGCTATTTGCCAAGCACTGTTCTAAGCACTGGGGGAAATACAAGGTGATCAGGTTGACCCACGTGGAGCTCACAGTCTTAATCCCCATTTTACAGATGAGGTAACTGAGGTCCAGAGAAGTGAAGTGACTTGTCAAAGTCACCCAGCAGACAAGTGGTGGAGCCGGGATTAGAACCCATGACCTCTGACTCCCCAGCCCACGCTCTTGCCACTGAGCCATGCTGCTTCTTGTATTGAACATTGGGGTTGGATACCTTGGAAGCAGTGTGGCCTAGTGGAAAGAGCCTGGGCGTCGGAGGACCTGGGTTCTAATTCTGGCTCTACCATTTGCCTGCTGGGTGACCATGGCACACTTAACTTCTGTGCCTCAGTTCCCTCATCTGCAAAATGGGGATTCAATACCTGTTCTCCCTCCTAGTTATTCAGCAAGCCTCATGTGGGACCCGATTTTCTTATATCTACCCTAGCACTTAAAACGTGCTGGCACATAGTAAGCACTTAACAAATGCCATTAATAGAATACCCATTATTATTAGTATCAGTATTTTTATTCTGTCCTAGCCTGATGAGTTTACTTCCTTGGAAAATCTTCCTTAGTGTACAACCTCACAGACCTACCACGAGTCCAAATGCTTCCAAGTTTGCCCAGAAATTTGGAGGGGCTGAAAAATGTTCTCGGTGCGGGGATTCTGTGTATGCTGCTGAGAAAGTAATAGGAGCTGGAAAGGTATGGCAATTTGTAAAATTTAATTCTTGTTTCCTAATTTGAATATGTGTAAATGACAAATATTTTTACACGCTTGAAAATGTTTAATTTTAAGGGCTTCACAATCTAGACGTTTTCTTCAAATTAAGTGGGATGGGGCAGGAATAGAACCAAAAATGTGGGTAGTGGTGGGAGAAAAGTATGCAGTGTTGGGAACTTAGCTTTCTAGTGCAGTACCAGGGAATCCAGCACTTAGAACAGTGTTTGGCACATAGTAAGCGCTTAACAAATACCATCAATAAAAATGCCAAAGATGTGTCCAACACAATCACCTTATATCTACCCCAGCATTTAATACAGTGCTTGTCACAGACGTGTCCAAGATACCTGGAGAAATAATGTCTGAGACATGGTGAGAAAATTCTAGATTTGAGCTCACTGTGGTACAGGGACTTTGCCAGATTTGATGATCTTGCACTTAGTTCTTGGCACAAGTAAATATTCTGTCTCTTGAGAATGATTTATGACCAGAAAGTGCTCTAGTCAGAACTTTTCCCTTGGTGACTTGCAAAAGACTTGTAGGCATTCCATGGAATTTCCTCCATGGCTACCACCTTTATTTTTTCACCATAAGAGTTTGGGGTCAATCAGAGAAATTGGCTCCCAAGAAACATTGGCCTTTCCACCCAAAATGGGTGACCTAGGGTCTAGCTTCCATGCATACCTCTATAGAAAGACTTATGTTCACAGGACACAATCTCCATGGCAGTTGTGTTCCGTCCACTCTGCACAGAACACTGCACTAAACACTTGGAAGAGTTAGTAGACACAATTTCCCACTCTCAAAGAGCTTACAATCTAGGGGGGAAGACAGACGCTAAAGTCAGTTACAGGTATGAGTCCTCTAGACCGTAAGCTCACTGTGAGCAGTGAACGTGTCTGCTAATTCTGTTGTATTGTGCTCTCCCAAGTGCTCCGTACAGTGCTCTGCACATAGTAAATGCTCAATAAATACTATTGGTTGATATGAGGAAAGAATAGAATTTAAAGCAATGTATTTAAATGCAGTGGGAGGAGGGGCAGGAGGAAGTACAGTATTTAAGTGCTTTGCAAATAGTAAGTTCTCAATAAATACCAGTGATTTGGGGGGATGGGGGTAGATGTGCTTGGATATGGGACAAGTGGATATTTCTTTTCTGTAGCCTTGGCATAAAAATTGCTTCCGATGTGCCAAATGCGGCAAGAGCCTGGAGTCTACTACTCTGACCGAAAAAGAAGGGGAAATCTACTGTAAAGGTAAAAACCGTCCCCCTGCCTTTGTCTACTTGTGTTTTATCACTAATTTATCCAATTCCCAGCTTTAATGCCAGAACAAAGGGTAATTTCTCCATGACCAAATTGGAAGGAAATGGAAAAGGCGTGTCTTCATTTGGTCTGTAACAGGCCTCTGTGTTTTTAAATGTTAGTCCCAGAATTAGCTGAACCACTCTTGTCTGATTCCTGTATTGAGCAAAATATTTAAAAAATATGTATTTTTATTCACTTATGTGAATGACAGGTTATCTTGAGAATATCTCTTAGCACTATTTCACGGCTGTGTTTGGTAATAATAATAATGATGGTATTTTTTAAGTGCTTACTATGTGCCAAGCACTGGTCTAAGCATAATCAGGTTGTCCCACATGGGGCTCACAGTCTTGATCCCCATTTTACAGATGAGGGAACTGAGGCACAGAGAAATTAAGTGACTTGCCCAAGGTCACACAGCAGACAAGTGGAGGAGCTGGGATTAGAACCCATGACCTCTGACTCCCAAGCCCGGGCTCTTGCTCCTAAGACACATAAGTGGGAGTCTATAAAGTTTTAAAAAATACTGGGTACATGCTCTGCTCTGGAGCACATTGGCCCTTGCAAGTGAGAGTTGGGGAGGAGGAAACCAGGTGGGGGAAGAGGAGATAAAGTGAACAGCTTGGCCTAGTGGAAGGATCACAGGCTGAGGAGTTGGGTTCTAATCCTGGCTCTTCCAGTTGCCTGCTATGTGACCTTGGGCAAGTTTCAACTGCTTTGTGCCTTAGTTTGCTTCCCTGCAAAAGGGGGATTCATTGCCTGTTCTTCCTCAGATTTAGATTGAGAATTCCATATGGGAAAGGGCCTGTCCAACCTGATTAACTTGTACCTACCCCAGTGCTGACACAAAGTAAGACTAATAATAATTAAAATAACGTCCCAAGTTGGTGGAGGGGAGAGGCTCGGCTTTTGTTTCTTCAGAACACCTTCTTTTCATCATCAACCACCTCTTTTGCCCCTTTATCCCTGTTTTTTGTGCTCTCTCACACTCTCACTTCTCTCCCCACCCACCACCGGCATCCCCCCCCCTTTTTTTTCTTCCTGGCATTATTTCTCATGCTTTATCAGCCCTCTTCCCCCAAATCTGGCCCTCTGAGTGGGAAAAGGGAATGATGTCTTGTGTCGCTGGGTTGCGGGGAGGCTCCTGGATCCCCCACTGACTCAGGAATGGTGTTTTGGAGGTTTCGTGGGTCTGAAGGGAGACCCAAGGATCCCTAAATATACAACCAGCTTCCTGTCCCTTCCTGCCTGACCTATTGGCTAGTATTTATCAGCAGTCAGAAGATCGGAGGGCTGGCTTTCCCTGACCTGTGGTGTGATTTTTGTTTGTTTGCTCGATGTGGGGCTTTCACCTTCACAGCCTTGCTGTCAGCTTGCCAGACTCCCTTTCTCTCTTCCAGGTTGCTATGCAAAGAACTTTGGACCGAAAGGATTCGGCTATGGCCAGGGAGCTGGGGCACTTGTCCACGCACAATAAAGGAATGAAACAGCAGCTAGCATCAACCTGGCCAGCTTTCTTCACATCCAGACACAGATGATCTCTTGTCACTAAACTACTGTGAAACTATAGCCAGCATTTGTGTACTGTATCGTTAATGGCCCCTACAGAGCCCCACCTCTCGGAAAATGAAAATGTCACCTTCGTGCTTCAAAATGAACACCCCATGTATCTAAGCTATATTGTATTGCTGTAGCGTATTGTCATTTCTTCTAAATAAAGTTTCATATAGGTCCTGCCTTGTTTTTCATTCACACTCACTTTTTGTATCACCGGTCATGGAGCTTGTTGATACCACTTCCATGATTCTTTTGGCAGGAAAAATGAAAAGCTTTGAAAGAAATTCCAGTCATTTGGAAAAGCCTTTTAACTCTGTTGTTCGGGGAGAGATGGAGAGGCTGTGAAATGGCCATTAGAGGCTGTTCACTAGCAGTTAATAATAATGATGGTATTTGTTATGTGCATAATGTGTGTCAAGCACTAAGTGCTGGGGTTACAAGCTAATCAGGTTGGGCACAGTCCCTCTACCATGTGGGGCTCACAGTCTTAATCCCCACTTTATATAGGAGGGAACTGAGCCCCAGAGAAGTGATTTGACTTGTCCAAGGTTACACAGCAGACAAGTAGTGTAGTCAGGATTAGAACCCAGGGCCCTCTCACTCTCAGGCCCATGCTCTATCCATTAGGCCATGCTGCTTCTCCATATAAAATGTCAGCTACTATAGTTGAGCATTTTTTAAAATGGTATTTAAATGCTTACTATGTTCATTCAGTTGTATTTATTGAGCACTTACTGTGTGCAAAGCGCTATACTAAGAGCTTGGGAGAGTGTAATACAACAACAAGCACACATTCCCTGCCCATAACGAGCTCAGTCTAGAGGGGAGACAGGCATCAATATAAATAAATACCAGGCACCGTACTAGGCGCTGGGGTAGATTCAAGCTAAGCATGATGGACACAGTCCATGTCATTCATTCATTCGAATTTATTGAGCACTTACTGGGTGCAGAGCACTGTACTAAGTGCTTGGGAAGTACAACACAACAATAAACAAATACATTCTCTGCCCACAATAAGCTTAGAGTCTGGGGGTGTGAAGAATGTAAATAAGTGCAGTAGGGCTGGGAGGGGAGAAGAACAAAGGGAGCAAGTCATGGCGATGCAGAAGGGAGTGCTAATATGTTTTGTTTTGTTCTGTCTCCCCCTTCTAGACTGTGAGCCCACTGTTGGGTAGGGACCGTCTCTAGATGTTGCCAACTTGGACTTCCCAAGCGCTTAGTACAGTGCTCTCCACACAGTAAGTGCTCAATCAATCAATCAATCGTATTTATTGAGCGCTTACTGCGTGCAGAGCACTGTACTAAGCGCTTGGGAAGTACAAGTTGGCAACATATAGAGACGGTCCCTACCCAACAGTGGGCTCACAGTCTAGAAGGGGGAGACAGGGAACAAAACCAAACATATTAACAAAATAGAATAGATATGTACAAGTAAAATAGAGTAATAAATATGTACAAACATATATACATATATATATATATAAAAATCCACTACCAAATTTGGCTCCACCTAGTCTCACTTTTTTTCCGAGGTGTGTTTCTAATATACAAAGGGAGTAAACAAGGTGATCAGGTTGTCCCACGGGGGGCTCACAGTCTTAATCCTCATTTTACAGATGAAGGAACTGAGGCACATAGAAGTGACTTGCCCAAGGTCACACTGCTAACAAGTGGCGGAGCCAGAGTTCGAACCCATGACCTCTGACTCCCAAGTCCACGCTCTTTCCACTGTGCCCCGCTGCTTCACAAAACTAACGATCATTCCTATTTATTGAGTGCTTACGGGGTGCAGCACACTGTACTAAGTGCTTGGGACAGTAATAATAATAATAATGGCATTTATTAAGCGCTTACTATATGCAAAGCACTGTTCTAAGCACTGCAAGGTGATGAGGTTGTCCCACGTGGGGCTCACAGTCTTCATCCCCATTTTACAGATGAGGGAACTGAGGCACAGAGAAGTGAAGTGACTTAGGGAAGGCCTCTTGGAGGAGACGTGCCTTCAATTAGGCTTTGAAGGGGAGGAGAGTCATTGTCTGTCAGATTTGAGGTGAGAAGGCATTCCAGGCCACTGGCAGGACGGGGGCCAGGGGTCAGTGGGGAGACAGGCGACACTGAGGCACAGTGAGAAGGTTAGCAATAGAGGAGTCAAGTGTGCGGGCTGCCTCCTTGCCCGCCTCTCTGCCTGCCTTCCTGCATTGACAGCTTTCTTCCTCCCTGTCTCCCGGCCCCCCCATCTCCTCCTCTGCCTCGCATCTCCCACATTCCTGCGTCGCCATCTCCCGCCTTCCTGCCTCCCCATCTCCCATCTTCCTGCTGGCCTCACCCCTACCCCCGACCCCGCTTCCCTGCATGGGAATAATAATGCATCCTCATGGAGGGAGGAAGGCAATTCACTAATAGCCCTGGGGCTGGGCTGGAAGCCAAACTGAGCCGCTACCACACTTTACTGCCCCTTAGTCCCCAGGGCTCCTCCTGGCCTGTAGGGCCCCACTGTCCACCAGAGGAGTTGGCTTTCCCCTAGCCCACATATTAACTGTGGGATTTGTTAGGCTTTTACTATGTGCCAAGCACTGTACTAAGCACCCAGGTAAATATAAGATAATCAGGTCGGATACAGTCCACGTCCCACATGTTTGAAGCCCTTCTGGAGCTCTTAATAATAGTAATAATAATAATAATAATGGTATTTGTTGATTTGCTTACTATTGCCAAACATTGTGCTGAACACTGGGGTAGACAGACTATAAGCAGATTGGACATAGAGCCTATCCCACCCAGCACAGACAGTCTGATGGCTCCCCTTGAACACTGTTGAGCTTCTTGTGGGCAGGGATTACGTTTGACCAACTCTCTTGTATTTGCCCAAGCGCTTAGTCCAGTGCTTCGCACAGAGTAAGTATTCAATAAATACTGCCTGACGAAAAAAAAGAACTGGCATTTCATCATCAATCGTACCTACTGAGCACTTACCGTGTGCAGTGCACTGTACTTAATGCTTGGGAGAGCACAAAACAACAGAGTTGCTAGACACATTCCCTGCCCACAATGAGCTTACAGTCTAGACAGGGCGACAGACATTAATATAAATAAACTACAGATATGTACATAAGTGTGGTGGGGCTGAGGGAAGGGTGAATAAAGGGAGTAAATCAGGGTGATGCAGAAGGGAGTGGGAGAAGAGGAAAGGAGGGCTTAGTCAGGGAAGGCCTCTTGGAGATGTGTCTTCGATGAGGCTTTGAAGGTGGGGAGAATGATCTAAAATAGTAATAATAATAACAATGGCATTTGTTAAGTGCTTACTATGTGCCAAGCACTGCTCTAAGTGCTGGGGTACATACAAAGTTATCAGGTTATCCCACATTGGGCTCACAGTCTTAATCGCCATTTTACAGATGAGGTAACTGAGGCACAGAGAAGTTAAGTGGCTTGCCCAAGGTCACACAGGTGGCAGAGCCGGGAATAGAACCCAAGTCCTCTGACTCCTAGGCCCCTTCTCTTTCCACTAAGCCACGCTGCTTCTTCTGTTGGATATGACAAGGGAGGGCGTCCCAGGCCAGAGGCAGGACATGAGCAAGACAAGTTAGACAAGATCGATCTCATTTTACAGATGAGGAAACTGAGACACGTCAAGGAACTTGTTAGGCACTTGTTTTCTAATCTATGCTTGCTAGTTCTTTCTGGAGCCAAGATGTGGCAGGTCTTTAAAAAAATTTACAGCTGCTTTTAAGGTTAACTTTATCTGATCTTTATAAACAGATAGAATCCTTCAAAAAGAATCTGTTAACAAGTTGCATAAGATGAATTTCTTAGATGCATCCCAATCACTTTGGATGACAGTGTTAATAAATGGCAAGCTCCTTGAGGGCAGGGATCCTACCCAACTACTGACATACTTTCATTCATTCATTGTCATATTTATTGAGCGCTTACTGTGTGCAGAGCACTGTACTAAGTGCTTGGGAAGTACAAGTTGGCAACATATAGAGACGGTCCCTACCCCACAGCGGGTTCACAGTCTAGAAGGGGGAGACAGACAACAAAACAAAACATATTAACAAAATAGAATAAATATGTACAAGTAAAATAGAGTAATAAATATGTACAAAGATATATACATATATACCCTTCCAAGCACTTAGTACAGAGCTCTGCCAAAAGTTAGTGCTCAAAAAGTGCCATGGATTGATATATGGTGGCACCCTTTAAACTTCTTGTAAGATCGGGTCCTTTGCAGGGATTTTCACTGTTCTCTGCTTTGCACACTACCATGTGCTGAGGGGATAGGGGGCAGGTGAGGGGTGACTTAAGAAATTCTCTAGGTGCAGGGCAGAGGGCCTAAGGGCAACAGCACAGATCTTGAAGTTGGACAACTTGGATTCTAATCCCAGCTCTGTCACTTCATTCATTCAGTCGTATTTATTCAGTGCTTACTGTGTGCAGAGCACTGTACTAAGCCCTTGGAAAGCACAGTACAGCAATATGAGGCAATCCCTCCCCACAGCAGGCTTACAGGCTTCTCCCCCTTCTAGACTGTGAGCCCACTGTTGGGTAGGGACCGTCTCTATATGTTGCCAACTTGTACTTCCCAAGCGCTTAGTACAGTGCTCTGCACACAGTAAGCGCTCAATAAATACGATTGATTGATTGATTGATTACAGGCCTGATAAGTGACCTTAGGCAAGTCACTGAACTTCTCTGTGCCTTGGTTTCCTCATTTGTTCAACGGGGGTTCGATACTTGTTCTCCCACCTGCTTAGTAATAATAATAATAATGGTATTTGCTAAGCGCTTACTATGTGCCAGGCACTGTACTAAGCACTGGAGTGGAAACAAGCAAATCAGATTGGACACATTACCTGCCCACTTGGGGCTCACAGCCTCCACCCCATTTTACAGGTGAGGTAACTGACGGACAGAGAAGTGAAGTGGCTTGCCCAAGGTCACACAGCAAACAAGTGGAGGACCTGAGATTAAGACTGTGAGCCCCATGTGGGACAACAGAGACTATGCCTGTTCTGATTATATTGTACCTATCCCAACATTTAGTGAGCCCATTGTTGGGTAGGGATTTTCTCTACCTGTTGCCAAATTGTACTTTCCAAGCACTTAGTACAGTGCTCTGCACACAGCAGGTGCTCAGTAAATACAATTGAATGAATGAACATAGTAAGCCCTTAACAAATGTGATAATCTGAGCCCCTTCCTTCATCTCCCCCTTGTCCCCCCTCCATCCCCCATCTTACCTCCTTCCCTTCCCCACAGCACCTGTATATATGTATATATGTTTGTACATATTTATTACTCTATTTATTTATTTATTTTACTTGTACATATCTATTCTGTTTATTTTATTTTGTTAGTATGTTTGGTTTTGTTCTCTGTCTCCCCCTTTTAGACTGTGAGCCCACTGTTGGGTAGGGACTCTCTATATGTTGCCAATTTGTACTTCCCAAGCATTTAGTACAGTGCTCTGCACACAGTAAGCGCTCAATAAATACGATTGATGAT
Source organism: Tachyglossus aculeatus (assembly GCF_015852505.1). Taxonomy (NCBI): domain Eukaryota; kingdom Metazoa; phylum Chordata; class Mammalia; order Monotremata; family Tachyglossidae; genus Tachyglossus; species Tachyglossus aculeatus. The sequence goes on along the minus strand of NC_052079.1, from coordinate 26,045,715 downwards.
GATGATGATAATCATTATTTCCACTTGCTGTGTTGACTTACATCTACACTATGGAGAGCCACCATGCTCAACTCACCTATTGAACCAGCTGATAAAGCCCATCAGAAAAGCAAACAAAAACAGACTTGCACTCTGTGCTAGCTCAGCACCAAGCATGCTGCCACTGAGGACTAAAACAGAACATAATAACAATAATATTTATGGTACCTGTTAAGTGCTTATTACATGTCAAGCACTATATTAAGTGCTGGGGTAGATATAAAATAATCAGGTCCCACATGGGGCTCACAGTCTAAGTAGGTGGGAGAACAGGGTTTGCTTTGTTTTCAGTCTCCCCCCTGCTAGACCGTGAGCCTGTTGTTGGGTAAGGACTGTCTCTATCTGTTGCCGAATTGTACTTTCCAACTGCTTAGTACAGTGCTCTGCACGCAGTAAGCACTCAATAAATACAACTGAATGAATATTTTACAGATGAGGTAACTGAGGCACAGAGAAGTTAAGTGACTTGCCCAAGATCACACAGTAGGCAAGTGGCAGACCCAAAAGAGAACACAGATCCCCTGACAGACATTAATAGAAATAAGTAAATAAACAAGCAAGGTTTGTGGGCCCCTCAGGCCGGCATGCTGACGCAACGAGATATTAACAAAATGGTGTTGCCAGAACCAGACCTTCAAAAGACGACCACCATGTTTGTGCAGAATCCTAGCCAATCCTTGGTTCTCTCTGGGTTAAATTACTATCAATCGTATTTATTGAGCGCTTACTGTGTGCAGAGCACTGTACTAAGCACTTGGGAAGTACAAGTTGGCAATAGATAGAGACAGTCCCTACCCAGTAGTGGGCTCACAGTCTAAAAAGTGGGCTCACAGTCTAAATTATAGTATATTTTCCCAAGCTTTAGTACAGTGCTCTGCACACAGTAAGCACTTAATAAAAATAATTGATTGATTGATTGACTGATTGATCATGCGTGCTGACAACCATCTTCAGATTTCTTACTGCAATTCCCCCCTTCCTGCTCCTAACATCCCCGACTAGGCTGTAAGCTCCTCGAGGGCAGGGATCATGTCTTCTTGTATTGTAGTCTTCTGAGCTCTCAATACAGTGGTCTGCTCACAGTACTCTCTCAGTGTTTACTACTGATCCCTCCTGCTGCTGTCTGAGGTAAAAACACCTCTGCCGCAGTTCATTTTTAATTTAAGCCTCTCGGGATTACTGATTTCTCTCCCTTCAGCTGCTCTCTCCTCACTCTTTTGGTGCCTTCTTTGCATGGTTTACAGTGCTCTGCACATAGTAAGCGCTCAATAAATACGATTGATGATGATGATGGTTCTCTTCCACAGCTGAGCACCTCCACAGATGGCTATAAGTGGCCTGTCCTGGACTCAGTGCGGTATTTGGCTACTTACTATTCCTTATTTCGCCTCTGGCTCGCTGTATGCCCAGGGCCCACTGGTGACACTGGCAAAACTCCACACATTTCATTCTTTCTGGAAATTGCCAAACTCATATAGGGTTAAATAGTCAGTTCCTGCCTTTTCTAGACTGCGTCCAATCTGACTCAACCGTATCTACCCCAGAGCTTAATACCATGCTTGGCACATAGTAAGCGGTTAAAACAAACCACGTTTATTATTGTTATCATTGTTGGACTCAGGTGTCAGAGATTTGTATTAATTCACGTCTGGCTTTGGGCCCGAGCCCTTGATTGACTTCTCTGAACTATATATGACTCTACTCCAGCATTTGGATCTGCCTCAGTTCTGAATTCCATTCCTCCATTTTCCTCTAGTCTAAAATATTTCCCCTTTTGTATCTGGGGCCAGGTCTCCTGAGGGTGTCTTCCCCTTCCACCACAACACACGCACCTTTGAATCTCAAACAGGCTTAGCCTGGGCTTCAGAATGATGTGAGCCCAGGCCGTGTCAATTTGGATCTGGGCAAGCGGCTGGCTGTCTGGCTAGAAGTCTTAGAGCAAGGCCCAAGGACACTTTTATTAGCTATTGCAGAACGAAAGCCCCCTCTTTCCTCCCCCTCATCCCCAAACCTCGGTTCCTGAGCCTGTGAACACACCAATTCAGCACAGTATTCTAATAATAATAATAATGGTATTTGTTAAGCACTCATTATGTGCCAAGCACGGTTCTAAGCACTGGGGTAGATACAAGTTAATCAGGGTGAACAGAGCCCCTGTCCCAGATGGGGCTCACAGTCTAAGTAGGAGGGAGTAGGATACCACAAACAATTCCCATGCCTTGAAAAGCCAAATATTTCTGAGCTCTGCTCTGCTGCTCTGCCAGGGTGTTCACATAACAGCCTTGTTAAAACCTTGTCGGGATCACCGTAACCATGAAACGGCTTTATTAAATGAGAATTCAGCTACGCCAGAGAGCAGGACCCGGTTATTAAAAAGGGATAAAATATATTTTTTTCCAATCACATACCACAACAACAAATATTCTAGATTCCTCAGGAATATGAAGTTTAGTATTAAACTAGTCCTTGTTCTTTAAGACTATCCCTCTGTTATTGTTCCTCAACTCCCTGGCGTCAGAGCCCCCAAATCCCTAGCCAACTTTACTTCAGATGGCTATAAATTACACGTCCCATGGGTAATTCCAGGCCCTTACAAATTCTTTTGACAAACACATTACAAAAATAAATAGCCATCCAGACTATATACATGTGACCGTACACTCACTCTGAACTCTGAGAACCATCAGATTTTCTCTGGCCGATAGTAAACATAACATTCTCTTTCTTCCTTCTCTGGATTGCATCCTAACTGGATTCAGTCCGAACTTCAGGGACTCACAGACATCAGAAAACACTAAATTCATTACCACAAATGCAATCCTTTCCCACTGTCAATTAACACTTGAAGATCTCCAGAAACTTCTGCAAGGGAGTTTGACTCAAGGTTTCCCTAAGGGAGATCTGCTAGGTTGACAAGTACATAGTTTAAGGGATGTTGTTGGTTTGCACATGGGATCGTACAGCGTTCTGCACACAGTAAGCGCTCAATAAATACGACTGAATGAATGAATGGCTGGGAGCCAGCAGGACTGGGTTCTGGGTTCTAATCCCAGCTCCACCACTTGCCTGCTTTGCAACCTAGGGCATGCCATTGAACTTCTCTGCACCTCAGTTACCTCAGCTGTAAAAATGGGGATGAATACTGTGAGCCTCATGTGGGACACGGACTGTGACCAACCTGATTATCTTGAATCTATCCCAGAGCTTAGTATGAGAAGCAGCGTGGCTCAGTGGAAAGAGCAAGGGCTTGGGAGTCAGAGATCATGGGTTCAAATCCTGCCTCTGCCGCTTGTCAGCTGTGTGACTTTGGGCAGGTCACTTCACTTCTCTGTGCCTCAGTTACCTCATCTGTAAAATGGGGATTAAGACTGTGAGCCCCACTAGGGACAACTTGATCACCTTGTATCCTCTCCAGTGCTTAGAACAGTGCTTTGCACACAATAAGCACTTAACAAATGCCAGCATTATTATTATTACAATGCCTGGTACTTCGAAGTGCTTAACAAATACCATTAAAAAAAACAAAGGCATACATACGAAAGATTCCTTTAACTTTTCTTATAGTTCACATTCACAGACCTGGAAATTACAATCAGTTGAGTTGGACATTTTGGAACACACATCAAAATTATATTTGCCCTTCAATTAGCAAGGAACCTTGCAATAGTGAGTTTCCCTCTTCACAGTTTAGCTTTTACACATACGGGGTATTTGACACAGAATTCCACAACTAAAGAACACATATATGTTGCTCCAATAACACACCAACCATGCCTAAGATGCAACAGTACCCTCCAAATATATTACAGCACAGATTCAGTTTAGAATGTATTGAAGAATCCAGCTTGGTTCAGATAATTGAAATGACACCGGCAGGGCATAAAGATGACAGGCTGCGATCAACCTTGCCCGTATACCTCCTTCACCAAACACAAAATCTGTCCATTTACCCCAGTAAATCTAGGCTTAGTACAGTAGAATCCCTGGCATTGTATGATAACTTCCTTTCTTATATTTAGGACATTTTAGCCAGAACTAAATGCAGAGCAATTAAATCCCACCTCTCAGGCCTCTCAAGGCTGCCCAATATCATTATGATGTCTCTTCAGATGTGAAGCCCTAGGGTCTTTCAGGCCGACCCCAAGTCCTTTTTTCCAGGATTCTGGGGGGCCTGGGAGCAAGTCTGGCATATGTGCCCCGAGTCTGTCCCGTGTTTTGGGAGGTGTAGGGGCATGCCAGGGCACCTGTATCCATCTGGAGCCTGCTCTGTGAAGCCCAAGCCATTTCCCCTGGCAGTTTACAGTGGGAATCATCTTGGGCCAGGAGCTGGCTCCCTGAGATCCTAAACATCTTACCTCCTTTTCCTGTCTTCCTGTTCGTCTGTTGTCCTTCCTTCTTTTCCTGATCTTCCACCGCCTCCTGCTTCCTTCTCACGGGGCGAAGCAGCATTTGAGAGGCCAGTCTGGAGACGGGACAGGAAGTCTGAATGCACATATGCATTAAGCCCAGGGTGTCCCTTTCCCGGCCCCCATTCCAACCTCGATTAGAACCTGAGGCTCTAAGGATGGACACCCCCCGCCCTCCAATCCCCACAGGCTCCAGATCCCACAGGTAACAAAAGGAATCTTGGAGTGGAGGCACATCCAGGTGGAGGAATCAGGCCTCAGTCCACATCTACTCTAGTACGCTCTTCAAATGTGCAGATGAGCTACCCTTTCCACCTCCCATGCAGGGAAGCGGCCATTGCCCAGCCTTATTTAATCGTATTTATTGAGTGCTTACTGGGTGCAGAGCACTGTACTAAGGGCTTCGGGGAGTAAAATATAACAATAAACAGACACAATCCCTGCCCACAAAGAGCTTAGAGTCTAGAAGGGAGACAGACATTAATATATGTAAATAAATAAATTATGGATCTGTACTTAAGTGCTGTGGAGCTCACGGGGGAGGATGAATAAAGGGGGCAAGTCAGGATGACGCAGAAGGGAGTGGGAGAAGAGGATAGGAGGGCTTAGTCAGGGAAGGCTTCTTGGAGGAGATTGGTAGGCAGAGATGGGGAAGCAGCTGCAGGATCCCACTCCGACTCCCACCAGGAAACCAAGTCCAGTCACGGGAACAAGGGTACAGTGAGTCTGCAGTATAGAGAGTAGGGGAGCCCCTCGGCCACCATAACCTGCTGATCTCCAGTGGCTTTCTAGGGTGCTTGGGCTTTTCTTGTGGTGGTGTCCAGCTCCCCCCAAATCAATCAATGATATTTACTGAGTGCTTGTCTTGTCCTATGGCCTCGAGTTGTTTCCAACCCACAGTGACATCTCTCCCAGAAAGTCCCGCTCTCCATCTGCGATTGTTCTGGCAGTGTATCCATAGAGTTTTCTTGGTAAAAATCCGGAAATGGTTTACCATTGTCTCCTTCTGTGCGGTAAACTTGAGCCTCTGTCCTCGACTCTCTCCCATGCTGCCCAGCAAGGGTGAGTTTTGACTTGTAGCAGATTGCCTTCCACTTGCTAACCACTGCCCAAGCTAGGAATGGAATGGGTAGGCCTCTGCTTGACTCTCCCTCCCATAGTCAAGACTGGTAGAGGACTGGAAACTCTTCAGGTGCGACCCTGAGTGGAGACTGAGTGCTTACTGCTCTCCATTCATTCATTCAATCATATTTATTGCATGCTTACTGTGTGCAGAGCACTGTATTAAGTGCTCAATTGTTGAAGCAGCATGGCCTAGTGGACAGAGCACGGGCATGGGAGTCAGAAGGACATGGCTCTAATCCCAGCTCCAGTACTGTCTGCTGTGTGACCTTGGGCAAGTCACATCACTTCTCTGGGCCTCAGTTCCCTCATCTGCAAAATGGGGATTAAGACTGTGATCCCCATGTGAGACAGGGACTGCGTCCAACCTGATTAGCTTGTATTTACCCCAGTGCTTAAAACAGTGCTTGGCACATAGTAAGCAATGAATACCATCATCGCCATCATCATCACTGCAGAGCACTGCACTAAGCGCTTGGAAGAGCAAAATATGAGTCAGTAGTAACGATGGCCACCATCAAGGGGAGATGAGATGGGAGAGAGACATTAAAAGGTTAGTGGAAATGGCAGAGTATAATGATATGAACAGATAATGAAGCAGGTGTGAGCCACACGTATGCCTTGCTTAGAGCCCTCCCTGTATCACTCAGGCCAGGCGGATTCATTCATTCATTCACTCAACTGTATTTATTGAGCACTGACTGTGTGCAAAGCACTGTATTAAGCACTTGGGAGAGTACAATATAATAATAATAATAATGATGGTATTTGTTAAGCACTTACTATGTGCAAAGCACTGTTCTAAGCTCTGGGGGGATACAAGGTGATCAGGTTGTCCCACGTGGGGCTCACAGTGTTAATCCCCATTTTACAGATGAGGGAACTGAGGCACAGAGAAGTGAAGTGACTTGCCCAAAGTCACACAGCTGACAATTGGTGGAGTCTGGATCTGAACCCATGACCTCTGACTCAAAAGCCTGGGCTCTTTCCACTGAGCCACGCTGCTTCTCTAATAATGGTACTCTGTTGAGTGCTTACTATGTGCCAGGCACTCTACTAAGCACTGGGGTGGATATGAGCAATTTGGGTTGCACACAGTCCCTGTCTTAAGTGGGGCTCACAATCTCAACCCTCATTTTACAGATGAGGTAACTGAGGCCCGGAGAAGTGAAGTGACTTGCCCAAGGTCACATAGCAGACAAGCGGAGGAGCCGGGATGAGAACCCATGACCTTCTGATTCCCGGGGCCATGGATAGATGGATGGTCCATTATGCAATGCTGCTTCTCATAACAATAAATGGACACATTCCCCGCACACAAAGAGCTCAAAACACTTTCAGCAGTGGTGTCCCTGTAATCAATCAATCAATCAATCGTATTTATTGAGCGCTTACTGGGTGCAGAGCACTGTACTAAGCGCTTGGGAAGTACAAGTTGGCAACATATAGAGACAGTCCCTACCCAACAGTGGGCTCACAGTCTAAAGGCGGGCTAGGCAGATAGTGTTTTCCCCACATCATCATCATCAATCGTATTTATTGAGCGCTTACTATGTGCAGAGCACTGTACTAAGCGCTTGGGAAATACAAATTGGCAACACATAGAGACAGTCCCTACCCAACAGTGGGCTCACAGTCTAAAGGTGGGCTAGGCAGATAGTGTTTTCCCCACATGAGCTAGATGCCCTGCCTGGTCCCAAGGCTGTGCTGGACTGGAAGGCTGTGGGGTGAGGGTGGCAACTCCGGCAGAGCTGGAGTCTGACCAAGGTGGCGAGGTGTTACTGAGCCGGTGACTCCCTCCCAATTAGAAGCAACACCGACCAGGCCTAGTGGATGGAGCACGGGCTTGGGAATCAGGGGCACCTGGGCTCTGCCACTTGTCTGTGTTACCTAGGGCAAGTCACTGCACTTCTCTGCCTCAGCTACCTCACGTGTAAAATGGGGATTAAGACTGTGAGCCCCATGTGGGACATGGACTATATCCAGCCTGATTAGCTTGTATCTACCCCAGCACTTAGTACAGTGCTTGACACATGGTAAATGCTTAACAAATATCATTAAAAAAAAAAGATCCTCATTGCCCAGTGCCTTTTCCCTAAAGTAAGGTCCCTTCACAGCGCTGAGAATGGCAAGGAGGCTGTTGTGCATGGATAGGGTTGTGGGGAGCAGGAGGCCTCCCCAACTCTCTCTATAGGGCAGTGTTGTCCCCTCTGACAGCAGGCATGCATGGCATCACCTTAGTATGGAACTGCTTCAGCCTCTTAAGTGACAGTCATAGTAGCGGTAGATTTGCAATTACTGCCTGAAATGGTGCAGCTGCGGGCACCCCTCTCCTCTACCCTCCCCAACCCCTGACGCACACAGACGTCAGGACTCATCACTTCATCTTGCAGAAATGGCTTCCAGATCCTCTGTTCTCCCACATCTCAAACCAATCACCCAGGTGATCTTGCCCCAGGGCAGATTTATATTTTACAAAAGTGAAATAAGCCATTCCAGTGGTGCTTCTGGAGGGCCTACCCCTTCCCAGCACCTTCTGGTTAACTGGTATGGGGAAACACACACATTGACCTATGTCACCCGCCCCACACCCCTGCCCCGGTGAGGTGGAGCCCCCCAATCCCAAGGCTTGGGATCCACTAGGTGCTGTTGCCTGCTGGGACGGTATGGCATTGGGAACGTGGGATATCAAATTTGGACCAGAGGGAGAACCAGGCAGGGTAGTCGAGGCAAAGTAGATCTGAGGGATCCAGTCAGGTGGAGGAGGGCTCTTTGCCAACCTTTCCTAAATGAACTATTTCTGGGCTGGTATTGCCAATCAACCCTCCTAGGTGCTGGGATTTTCAGGAATTAGTGCCTCTGAACAAAAACTCTATTTACCACATCAACCACCTTTAACCCCCATCCTCTAACAAATCTGCCATTTTCCCCGCTGGAAGCCATTTATGATCAATCCATCAAGAGTACCTATTGAGTGCTTACTGTGTACGGAGCACTGTACTAAGTGCTTGGGAGAGTATAACATGGCTGGTAGACATAGTCTGTATCCACAATGAGCTTACAGCCTAGAGGAGACAATTATTAATATAAATATGTTAGATATGTACATAAGTGCTATGGGGCCTAGGGTGGGCTAGCTATCAAGTGCCCAAAGGTCACAGATCCAAGTGTGCACACTAGGCAGAAGGGAAGAGTTGGGGGAAAGAGGGCTTAATCCGGGAAGGTCTCTATTGGGGGAGATGTGAATTTAATAAGGTTTTGAAGGTGGGGTGAGTGTCTGACATATATGGAAGAGAGAATTCCAGGCCAGAGGGAGGATGTGGGAAAGGGGTCCGTGGTGAGTTTAGACAAGATCAGGGAACAGTGGTTATCGGATGCTAAAGGATTGAAGTGTGCAGGCCGGGCTCTAATAAGTGATCAGTGAGCTAAGGTAGGAGGGGGCGAGCTGATTCAGTGCTTTAAAGCTGAAGGTCACGAGTTTCTGAGGATGTGAAGGAGGACGGGCAACTATCAGAGGTTCCTGCAGAGTGGGGAAACGTGGACTGAACTTTTTTTTAGAAGGATGATCTGTGCAGCAGAGTGAAGGATGGACTGGAGCGGTGAGACGGGAGGTAGAGAGGTTAGCGAGGAAGCAGACGGCAGCAAAGAGGGACAGGATACAAGAGAGAAGTTTCTTAGGAATTCTCTCCATGACCTAGATTATCAACTGAGGCTTTTTACAGGTTTGGTTCAGTGAAGGAATTTTTCAAGCCCTCTCCACCCCCAGCCAAAGATTCTCTTCTTTGGCCATTATGGCCCAGTCCTGGCTGGCTCTCACAGTCCATCCCACTCTAACCTTTTAACCCATCAGAGATGAAGAAAAGTTTAACCACGGTTTTAATGAAAATATATTTTAATTGCATAGTAATGGTATTGCTAAGCACTGTGCTAACAGCTGGGGTAAATACAAGATCATCAGATCAGAGTTGACAATGAATACTACATCATAACAATGAAGCTCTTACTCTGTGTAAAGCACTGTACTAAGCACTGGGGTAGATCAGAGATCATCAGGTGGCTTCATTTAGAATCACTCAGGAAAGGAGATTTCTAACCCCACAACTGCTGATGGAGCCACACTGATTTCTCAAAGATTTTTAGGGGACATCACACTAAAGAACAAGACGCCGCTACTATTAAGAGTCAATATTTATTCTGATTAATAACTTACAAAAATTGGACAGATTTAATTTATCTAAGGAGAGCTAATTTATTAAACATTTTACAGGGTTTTTTTTCTTTCCACAATGCAACACAACAAGATCTTGACAGTAGTAAAATAATACTTGGCACAGTTATAAATAAAGGAAGTACAAAACCAAAATATCCATAGCTTACAATGTAGTGATGCCGCTTTGTGCATATTAATATTTCAAATAAAACTAGGTGGGCACAAAAGAAAACAAAACAAAACCAAAAAGAAAAACCTGCAAAGGAACAGCACATGTTTAGGGCTGAGACAAAATTCCTATTTACTTCTAAAAAGTCCAATTAAGTTGACTTGGACTACTCTCCAGCTGGTTCAACTTCACACAAACTGATGGTAAACTGCTGCGTAGTTGTCTCTTGCTTTTCTGATAGTTTCAGAATTTGAGATCTCACTGTACTGTGAAATGGAGAACATTAAATATGAGCCTGGTTTGCCCTATTTTCTACGAAGCTCTCACTCCGCTGGTTTTTTTTTTTCCCTATTTCAGTGAAACAACCGCTTCTATATTCCTTTACACTCTGAGAGAAATTTGTACCATCTAGGAAGGACAGGGTGGCAACACCTTCATCAGAAACTGGGCAAACTGGGTTCGATATATACATCGGGTACGCATAATGTACATATCTTCCCAACTACTGCTAAAAATGGGATCAGACGCTTCAAGTGAACCGACAAATATAAAATGTTAAAATAAATTTTGCCATTAAAAAATAACTTGAATTAAAAAAATTTCCAGGCTTCCCTCCCCCAACCAGCCCTCCCTCCTCCCGCTCCTCCCCCCAACCCGCAATTTGCATCAAAAATACAGTAGCAGAAGCATTTTCGGTTCAAATAGCCAATTGTTTTATGTTCAGTCCAGGACAAAAATGGCACAGATCTCTTGCCACCACTCCACCCATAGTCTCTCGTTCCAAAAATAAAGTACTGTATGTCAATGTCCAAACTTCCCAATATGCAAACATTTGAGTAACGTGAAGTTTATATTTCTGCAAGTCTCAATATTTTGAACTCGCAAACTATGCATGTGAAGTGTGATCAAAGAAACAGCTAAAAAAAATGGCTACTCGCAAATACTGAAAGTCAACTATATACAGATTCACTGCTCCTCTTCCTAAGGCAAGGGGTGGGAATACCACTGGATTGCTTTAATACCTGTAACCTGAATATTACAGGGAATGCTAACTTTGCCAAGCATCAGACATGCAGTGAACTTGCAGGGTATAATTAATGCCTATTAACAGCAATATCGAACATCACTAAAAGCTTATTAGATACCTTCCTACTCTTTTTTGGTTGGATCAAACAAAATGAGCAGCTTTTAAATACACTAACACATACACTCACAAAGAGAAAACTATTTGATAAATTATTTATGTACAGATAGACATTCTTTACACTGGTCTAGGATCTGTTTCCAGCCTTCCTCCCTCCCCACCCCTGGATCCCGGCCACTCTCACAGGTTTCTCGAACCACTTATTTGCTACCGCACTTAAGGGGACAAAATTGAGCCCCAATCACTCTGTAAACAATAGTTAAAAGAAGCAGTGAGCAGTTCCCCGTGGGTAGAAGGTGAAAAGAATGAAATAAAAATATTATCAGTGCAATCATAATGTGACAACAAAAAGCCATTCTGGAATGTGATCTCAGGTAGCTTTTTCAGAAGTTCAAAACATATTCACACTGTGAAAATGTAAATCTATTTTAGGGTAAAATTCTGCCTGTTGAAAAGCCAAAATAGCCCATTAGCGAGTCTCTATTCACATGTGCTATTTACAGGAATCATGCTCCACCTAAAGTTGAGTGCCTCAATTTTGCCATTGCTTTTTGTACTTATAACAAAAACTCAGACTTAGATTATTGAAAACTTTTCCATTTGTTTCTTTGGTTCCGCAGATGCAATTCGCCTTGAAAATGGCATCTCCACTAATTCGGCATTAGAATGAATTCTCTCTTGAATTTTTGTACATTAAATTACTGATTCAAAATAGCCAATTAAATTCTTACTTTTTATTCACTGGGCAGCATTTGCTAGTGTTGTGGCTACATTAAGGAGACGCAACATGCCCTTGGCCAGGGGTTTTAAATTTGAAAGAAAAATCTGACTTACTGAACGCTCATGCAAACATTATCAAACCATACAACCTCCAAGGTTAATAGTTATTTCACCATACTAGAGACATATCAGCACTATAACAGCTGATAACCATAAAAAATAGGCAGCACGTTTCTTGTGAACATAATCTATTCTTGTACTCTTCAAGAATACATCTGAGTGGATTCCTAGTAAAAACCATATACTTTATGTTACAGTATTCAAATGCACACCTTAAAAATGTACATAATACTACAGTTTGTCCATTCAAGACCACGCTACAGGAACAAAATGCAATACAATTAACATCGGTTTACCCCAGTTTTTTATGTCACTGGTGTTATATTTCCAGTAAGCAAAACGTGACCATTTGGATAACTTGGGGCTTTTTGCCAAAGGAATTTTGATAAAAACAAAACAGCCGAGTATGTTGCGAACAGTCCCCACATTAAGAATTTTTAAAATACCCTTTTGGCTCTATCTCGGTATCAGAAGTGGCAGTGTGCTCTGTCCATGTAGGCTTCTGTTAATAAAACTGATGAAGGGAAAGTATCGTAAGAGTCATATAAGCCTTACAATAACATGCTATCATTCAAAGGTGTGGACTGGGGGTGGGGGGATGGGGGAACGGACAGACACATTTTTCAGGCACCACTCAAATATGATATGCTCACAGGAAAAGGTGGTGCTACACAAGTTGGTAGCCTGATCCTGAAATTTGGTCGTATTCTATTGTATACTGCCTTGTCCAGTCCACAATAACAGGACGAAAGAGGCCACAGCATCTGAATTCAAAGAAGTCTATAATGTTCCTTATGCAGCCGTGGCTATTAAAAAAAAAAAAAGAGACATATTAGTATGATGATTTATCACGACAGAAACATCTGATTTAGTCTTTTAACTTAGTGTTTTAAGCACTCTACAATACAACAGTAGATCTGTTACCTGCCCACCAGGAACTTGGATTGAAGATATTTTCATGTAAGAAGAGCACAAGCCAGGTCCCAAACTATAGCAGGACATTCAGCAGTTTCATGAATAATTTACAAATTAGATGACATATTTAACAGGATAGCAGTAATTTTTGAAATGCTTTATAGATAGCTTCCCCAGATTTGGGAATGGAATGGAACAAATAAAAAAATGCTTAAATAATAATAATAATAATAATGGCATTTATTAAGCACTTACTATGTGCAAAGCACTGTTCTAAGTGCTGGGGAGGTTACAAGGTGACCAGGTTGCCCCACGGGGGGTTCACAGTCTTAATCCTCATTTTACAGATGAGGTCACTGAGGCCCCGAGAAGTGCAGTGACTTGCCCAAAGTCACAAAGCTGACAAGTGGCGGAACCAGGATTTGAACCCATGACCTCTGACTCCCAAGCCACTTTGTCACGCTGCTTCTTAAACCATAGCTTAATTATCCATCAGCTTGAGTTAATGAACACATTCTTTCAGAATGAAGAAACAGAAAGGAGAAACCCAAAGTTATCGTAGGCAGAGTTGGGACGATAACAGTAGTAGTAGTAGTAACAAAAAAAGTAGCAGTTTTTATTGAGCAGCTACTTGAACTAAGAAAAATACTACATTTGTTCCTAATTCTTTGAAAGACTAGAAGACTTTATATAAGCTAACCTTAATTAGGGATGGAATTTCAGTCCAGTTCTCCTAGTACCTAAGTTTAGTAGTGTTCTGAAAAAGTCAATGCTTCCTCAGAGTACAGAACTCCATAACAGGAAACTAGGCTCATACACAGTAACTTACTTGAATGGGCTTTCAATAGATGTTGTTGTAACTTTAAAGTGTTTGTATCGTCTGGCATTCATCCTTTCATTTGTAGTTATACCTAAACATGATATCTGAAATAGCAGAAAAGCAACAAACATTACTCCATTTGAAAATTTCACAGGAAACAAAAGAAGTGAAAGAGAGAAAAAAAGCTGTTTAGAGATGTATTACTTGAGTGGTTTAAAGTGGATCTGATCATGATATTTAGGGATTTTTCATGTAGCAAATGGACTAGTGTGAATTTGCTAACTGAAGAATTTTCATGCAACTCAAATTTGATATTTCGAGCCAACTCGAAGGATGGACCAAGATGGTTTACGATGCATTCATGGTAAGAAAATCCTAAGGCCATTGTTTACCTGCAATTAATATGAAGAGAAGTTGAAAGTGTGAATAGACTCTCAGCTACATTATAATGCTTCTGGTGAAAATCTCAGAGGAATCCAAATGTATACATCAGCAGCATTACCTGGAGACACTATTTAGTTGAGCTTCAGATATGAGGGATTACCTCTCCCAAATGTAAGGAGCAGCAGTGAAATCATGTGACCAGAAAAACTATACTCAGAATCACTGTAGAGAATGTGGAGCTCCAATATTGGGCCAGGGGAGAGAGCCTAGCGATGCTCTGGGAATCGGAGCAGTTTACTTCCCCTATAGCTAACAGGAACACAAAAGAAGAAGTGTGGCCTACTGGAAAAAGCACGGGACTGGGAGTCAGAGGACCTGAGTTTCAATTCCAACTCTGCCACTTGCCTGCTATGTGACCTTGAGTAAGTCACTTAACTACTCTGTGCCTCTGTTCTCTCAAATGTAAAATGGGGATGAAATTCCTGTTCTCCCTTTCCTTTAGACTGTGAGCCCCGTGGGAGACGGGGCGGTGCCTTAACTGATTATTTTATCTCTCCTCTTATCTCTCCGGCCGTTCATTCTCAGTCTCCTTTGCGGGCTCCTCCTCCCCCTCCCATCCCCTTACTGTAGGGGTTCCTCAAGGGTCAGTTCTTGGTCCCCCTCTGTTCTCTATCTACACTCACTCCCTTGGTGAACTCACTCGCTCCCACGGCTTCAACTATCATCTCTATGCTGATGACATCCAAATCTACATCTCTGCCCCCGCTCTCCCTCCCTCCCTTCAGGCCTGTGTCTCCTCCTGCCTTTAAGACATCTCCATCTGGATGTCTGCGCACCATCTAAAACTCAGTATGTCCAAGACTGAACTCCTTATCTTCCCTCCCAAACCTTGCCCTCTCCCTGACTTTCCTATGACTGTGGACGGCACTACCATCCTTCCCGTCTCACAAGCCCGCAACCTTGGTGTCCTCCTCGACTCCGCTCTCTCGTTCACCCCTCACATCCAATCTGTCACCAAAAACTGCCGCTCTCACCTCCGCAACATCACCAAGATCCGCCCTTTCCTCTCCATCCAAACCGCTACCTTGCTGGTTCAATCTCTCATCCTATCCTGGCTGGATTACTGTATCAGCCTCCTCTCTGATCTCCCATCCTCCTGTCTCTCCCCACTTCAGTCTATACTTCACACTGCTGCCTGGATCATCTTTGTGCAGAAATGCTATGACATGTTACTCCCCTCCTCAAAAATCTCCAGTGGCTGCCAGTCAACCTACACAACAAGCAAAAACTCCTCACTCTGGGCTTCAAGGCTCAGCATCACCTCACCCCCTCCTACCTCACCTCCCTTCTCTGCTTCTACAGCCCGGCCCACACCCTCCGCTCCTCTGCCGCTAACCTCCTCATTGTACCTCGTTCTTGCCTGACCCACTGTTGACCCCCGGCCCACATCATCCCCCTGGCCTGGAATGCCCTCCCTCTGCATATCCGCCAAGCTAGCTCTCTTCCTCCCTTCAAAGCCCTACTGAGAGCTCACCTCCTCCAGGAGGCCTTCCCAGACTGAGCCCCCCTTTTCCTCTCCTCCTCCCCATCCCCCCGTCCTACCTCCTTCCCCTCCCCACAGCACCTGTATATATGTTTGTACAGATTTATTGCTCTATTTATTTTACTTGTACATATTTACTATTCTTCTTATTTTCTTAATTATGTGCATCTAGCTTTATTTCTGTTTATTCTGATGACTTGACACCTGTCCACATGTTTTGTTTTGTTGTCTGTCTCCCCCTTCCAGACTGTGAGCCCGTTTTTGGGTAGGGACCGTCTCTATATGTTTCCAACTTGTATTTCCCAAGCGCTTAGTACAGTGCTCTGCACACAGTAAGTGCTCAATAAATCCAACTGAATGAATGAATGAATCTCTACTCCAGTGTTTAGTGCAGTGTTTGGTGCTAGCAAGCACTTAATACTAATACTAATAATAATAATGGTACTTAAGCACTTACTATATGCCAAGTACTGTTTTAAGTGCCCACAATTATTGTTATTATTCTAATAGTATTTATAATACTCTTACTACCTGCAAAAGCACTGTGCTAAGTGTCGAGTAGATTCAAGATAACCAGATTGAACATAGTATCTGTCTGGCCCAGGGTTTACTGGCAGGGATAAATGAGCCAGGGATAAACTGTCAGGACCGAGGCTCAGCCACCGTTCCCGACTGGAAACTCTAACATAGAATGTGCAATACAGAATATGTTGATGCAAAGAAAAGATGAAAGCTCACCTTTTCCCTTTTGAATTTGAAACCAGTCCAACTAAAAAGTCCCAAATTAATAATTCAGGACTTGATAAGGTCTCAAATGATACAAATAAGGATCACTCTCTCATACCTGATACATCTGACACATGAGCAAAACAGCCACCCACATGAAGTGGAAAACACTGTTCAGAAACATCCAAAACATCCAAGGGGAACAAGTGGCAATTTGAGTTATGTAGGTCCAAAATCCATCCTTTGTATATGTTGTTGCACAGTGGATTCCCCAGTCTGTAAGAAGAACAAAAGAAAAGACTCTAATTGCTAGTCTTTACTTGCATCTCTACTGCCGTTAAAATAGCTGACACTTTCTTGGAGGAATCAATCTTAAGGTCAGCTAGAAAATGGAAACTTTTCTTATTGCTCCTTTGAATTAAATCATGGAGTTGAAGCACTGCATAATATTAATTTTCATGATGGTGACTATATCTGGTCGAGCTATCACCTTAGAACTGAAGTTCACTTTTAGAAGTGAAGTTGTTCTGTACTCACAAGAAATACACCCATATATCATCCAGCAGATCATGAAGAGTAAAAAGAACAGGTAGCCCATAAAGTATCGATGGTTGCCAGCTCCTAGGAGAAAAACCCAAAACAATCAACTTTATCACATGAGAAACAGAGTCTTCCTTAGAGTAGCATGCTAACTTCCTCATGGTATATGCTACGAGTAGTAGTCATGTTCTTCACTGACTGTGCACTGTTCACAGTGCTTGGGAAGTACAGAATAAAGAAGAGACATGTTCCCTGCCAAAAGGGAGCTTACCCTTGAATGGGAGAGACAAACATGACAATAGTTACCAAGAGATTACTCAGAACCAATAACTGGATGTATAAACGAATAAGCATATATACAAAGATCATGAGGATGCATATAAAAAATGCATTAGCAGTAGGAGCAGTGGCTGGTGGGTAAATACACCATGGGGCATTGGGAATAGGCAATAGTTTTTTCCAGGATCCAGGATTGGATGGAATTGGAATAAACCAGAGTTTGGAGAACCAACATTCCTCAGAGAAGAAGGACAATGTGGTCCAGAGCTGAGCATAAATACAGAAGAGAGATGATTGAAGACAGGCTGGTGGGGGGTCGGGGGCAGACCCTTCGCTCACGCCCTGCCTCTGATCCCTCCTCAAATCCGACAGACAATGACTCCCCCACTTTCATTTTTATTGAGCGCTTACTGTGTGCAGAGAACTGTACTAAGCGCTTAGTACACTTCACTTCACAAGCACTTCAAAGCCTTATTGAAGGAACCTGTCCTCCAAGAGGTCTTCCTTGACTAAACCCCCCATCCTTTCCTCTTCTCCCTCTCCCTTCTGTGTTGCCCTGACTTGCTCCCTTTTTCTTCCCCTTCCCAGCCCCCCAACACTTATGTACATATCTGTGATTTATTTATTTATTTATACTAAAGTCTGTGTCCCCAGCTCTAGACTGCAAGCTTGTTATAGGCAGAGAATTTGTCTGTTTATTATTGTATTCTACTCTCCCAAGCACTTTGTCCAGTGCTCTGCACACAATAAGTGCTCAAGAAATATGACTGAATGAATGAAAGATGGACCAAATGATGCGAGGAGAGAGACAGGTCCTGGACAAGAAAAGTTGAGGTAATAGAAAGAGGTGGAAATGGGTTAGGAGGCAAAGTGAGTAGAAGAGAATCTTTTGTGCAGATTCACTTACACACTCACTCACCTACATACCATATTTTCCTTTTCCTTTTCTTCCTATCTGAAATTTATTTTGTCTGTCTCCAACCCTTGAGGGTACAGGGTGTGCCTTTTAATTCTGTTATACTCTCCCAAGCATTTAGTACAGGGTTCTGCACATCTCCAATTTTCCAAAGAATTTGCCCCATGCTCTAAACACCGTCTTCTCCATTGAACTCAATTCCCTCACTCTCCTACCCCTCCGCTGATCTCATATCAGTAACCCACAGCCCTGAATCTCTTCTACAGTATGCTTCTTCCATTCTTGTATGTGAGCTGTGGTGTGCTGCTGGCAGAAATACAGACACCAGGCCAACCTCATCCATCTTAAACTCAATCTCACCAGTTTACCTCTGGCCAGCAACAATACTTGTCCATCCTGATTGACTCACATACCCTTTGCACACACAAGCAGCACGGCTCAATGGCAAGAGCAAGGGCTTTGGAGTCAGAGGTCATAGGTTCAAATCCCAGCTCTGCCACTTGTCAGCTGTGTGACTTTGGGCGAATCACCTCACTTCTCTGGGCCTCAGTTACCTCATCTGGAAAATGGGGATTAAGACTCTGAGCCCCACCGTGGGACAACCTGATCACCTTGTAACCTCCCCGGCACTTAGAACAGTGCTTTGCACATAGTAAGCACTTAATAAATGCCATTATATTATTATTATTACAAGCAGAAGTAGAATGGTGTAGTGGACAGAGCACGGTCCTGGGAGTCAGAAGGTCAGGGGTTCTAATCACGGCTCTGCCATTTGTCTGTTGTGTGACCTTGGGAAGGTCACTTCACTTCCCTGTGCCTCAGTTACCTCATCTGTAAAATGGGAATTGATAATGTGAACCCTACGTGGCACAGGGACTGTGCCCAACCCCATTGGCTTGTATCCACTCCAGCAGTTAGTACAGTGCCTGGCACATAGTAAGCACTTAACAAATACCATAATTTGTACCATTATTACAAGCAATTTCAGATTATCCCCCGACCCATAACCAGCATCATCTCTTGCCTCAAAAAGCGTGGCCATGGACTTGAAAACTGAAACCATTACGCATAATGTTCCTAAATTCTAATCTGCTCCTCTTAGTTAGGGCAGGCCTCTTAAAAGAGGTGTGATTTTAATGACTTGGAAGGCAGAGAGAGGGGTGGTCTGTCAGTTATGAAGAGGGAGGGAGTTCCAGTCCAGAGGCGAGGGGTCGTCGGCGAGACAGACAAGATCGAGGTGCAGCGAGTAGGCTGGCATTAGAGGAGTTAAGTGTGTGGGCTGGGTTGTAGTAGGAGAGTAGCAAGATGAGGTAGGAGGGGGCACGGTGACTGAGCGCTTTAAAGCCGATGGTAAGAAGTTTCTGTTTGAAGAAGGGTGGATGGGCAACCACTGGGGGTTCTTGAGGAACGTGGAAGGCACGGACTAAACTTTTTATTTTAAAAAAACTGATCCGGGCAGCAGAGAGAAGTACGGACTGGATTGGGGAGAGACAGGATGCAGGGAGGTCAGTGCAGAGGCTGATGCAGTAGTCAAGGTGGGATAGGTGAGTGCTTCGATCAACATATGGATGGAGAGGAAAGGGCGGATTTTAGCGATGTTGCGAACTGACAGGATTGCAGACACACTGCAATGTTGCGAACTGCAGACACACTGTTGAATAAGAGACTAGTTGAGGATAATGTCAAAGTTACAGGCCTGTGTGACAGGGAAGGTGGTTGGTGCTTTCTACAGTGTTGGGAAAGACAGTGAGGAAAGGTTTTGGGTGGGACTATAATGAATTCCGTTTTGGACATGTTAAGTTTGAGCTGTAGAAATGCCTTGAAAGCAGGAGGAAATACGAGACTGCAGAGAAAAAGGAGAGATCACGGCTGGAGATGTAGATGTGGGAATCGTCTGCATAGAGATGGTAGCTGAAGCCAAGGGAGTAGGTGTAGATGGATCATAGAAGAAGACCTAGAACTGAACCTTGAGGGGACTCCTTGAGTTAAGGGGTGGCAGGAAGCAGCCTGGCTTAGTGAAAAGAGCACGGGCTTGGGAGTCAGAGTTCTAATCCCGGTTCCACGACTTGTCTGCTGTGTGACCTTGGGCAAGCTGCTTAACTTCTCTGTGCCTCAGTTACCTCAACTGTAAAATGGGGATTAAAACTGTGAGCCCGCCATGGGACAACCTGATTACCTTGTATCTACCCCAGCACTCAGAACAGTGTTCGGCACATAGTAAGCGCTTAACAAATACCGTTGTCATTATTATTATTATTATTAGGAAGAGGAGGAGCCCAAGAAAGAGATTGAGAATGAGCAGCGAGGGAGATTGGAGAACTAGGAGAGAAAAGTATCAATGAAGCCAAGGTTGGATAATATTTCCAGAAGAAGTGGGTGGTCCACAGTGTCATGTACACCAACTCTACTGCATCAATCATTTACTGAATGCTTACTGTGTGCAGAGCATTGTAGTAAACACTTGGGACAGTATGATATAGCTGAGTTGGTAGACATGTTCCCTGTCCACATTATATTAATATCTGTCCTCCTCTAGCCTGTAAGCTCACTGTAGGCAAGGAACAGATCTACTAATTCCGTTGTACTCTTCCGAGCGCTTAGTACAGTGCTCTAAAAATATGACTGATAAAAAGGATCTTACTGACTAGGCGGGGAGACAGACAATAATAGAAATAAATAATTTTACGGATAGGCACGTAAGTGCCGTGGGGCTGAAGTTGGGGTGAATAAAGGGTGCAAATCCAAGTGCAAGGGTAATGCAGAAGGGAATAGAAGAGGAGGAGAGCTTAAGTTGGGAAACACCTCTTGGAAAAGCTTTGCTTTTAATAATGTTTTGGAGGCAGAGAGAGCGATCATCTGTCAGATATAAAGGGGGGAGGGAGTTCCAGGCCAGAGGCACAAAGTGTGCAAGAGGTGGGTGGTGAGACAGACGAAATCGAGGTATCGGTGAATTCGATGGCATTAGAGGAGCAAAGTATGTGGAGTAAATGAGTAGTTGAAGGAAATCAGAGAAGTAAGGAAAGAGAGGGAAAGACGATCGAGTTGAGGCCGGACATCATGGCGTAGCGGCTAGAACCCAGGCCTGGGAGTCAGAAAGTCATGGGTTCTAATTCCGGCTCGGACACTTGTCTGCTGTATGACCTTGAGCAAGTCACTTCACTTCCTTGGTGCCTCGGTTACCTCAGCTGTAAAATGGGGATTGAGACTGTGAGCCCCAACTGGGAAAAGGACTGTGTCCAACCAGATTTGCTTGTATCTGCCCCATGCTTAGTACAGTACATGGCACACAGCAAGCACTTAACAAATACCATAATAATATAATTATAGATATAAAATAATAATAATAACTATTATTATTATTGGCTGTTGTAATGAGTTTCAGTTTGATGCAGAGTTGGATAGGCAACCTCTAGAGGTTCTTGAGGCGAGGGGAAATATGGACTGAACATTTTTGTAGAAAAATGATCCGGGCAACAGAGTGAAGAATGGACAGGACTGGGGAAAGACAGAAGGCAGGGAGATCAGCAAGGAGGTTGAAGTAGCAGGCGAGGAGAATTAGGATAAGAGCTTCGATCAGTGTGGTAGGAGTTTGGATGGAGAGAAAAAGGTAGATTTAAGCCATGTTGCAAAGGCAGGACTGACAGTATTTGGTGACCAACTGAGTACGTGGGCTGATCGGGAGAGATAAGTTGAGGATAATGCCAAGGGTATGGGCTTGGGAGACAGGGAGGAGGGTGGTGCTAACAGTGATGGGAAAGTCAGAGACAGGACAGGACTTGAGTGGGAAGATGAGGTATTCTGTTATGGGCATGTTAAATGTGAGGTGTTAGTGGGACATCAGAGCATAGATGTTCTGAGGGCAGAAGGAAATATGAACTGAAGAGGGGGCCGATCAGAACTGCAGCTGTAGATTTGGGAATTAATCTGCATAGAGATGAAAGTTGAAGCCATGGGAACGAAAGAGTTCTCCAAGGGAATGGTTGTAAATGGAGAATAAAAGGGAACCCAGCACTTAGTCTGGAAAGACTACCACAGTTAGAGGGTGGGAGGTAAGGAAAGAGGCAGTGAGAATGAGTAGCCAGAGATAAAGGTGGAGAACCAGGAGAGGACACTGTCAATAAAGTCAAAGTTACATAATATTTCCAGGAGAAGGGGGTGGTCCACAGTGTTATGTGTATACCAACTCTGTTGTAAGTTCCCAAACTCTTAGTACAGTGTTCTGCACTCAATAAATACTACTGACTCTTTGATTAATACGCACAACTAATTCACTGAAGATAAACTAGAAGATGGTGAGAGAGGAATAAAACAAGCTGAGATAGGGAAAAGAGGATGAGAGGAGCTAAGAAAACATGAAGCGTACCTAAGCGGAGAAGGAAAGACCCGAGAAAAAGAGCAACAGAGAAGAAGGGAAAAAAGTGAGAGGTGAAGGATGGTGAGAAATGATTAAAATACAGGGAGTCTCATGGGTTCTTCTCCCATACAATTATATTATTTTACAATGATACTTTTCAAGACAAGTTCACTTGTTCAGAAATCAGAGTAAGATCTCATAATCGTTTTTCTTCATTATATTGTGACTAACCATGGAGACACCTTCGTGAGAGAATAAACGGTCTTAATGGACCTAAACACTCATGAGATATAATAGGAAAATTCAATATTTTTACTACAATAATTTGACCTCCATCTGCTTAATTTAAAATAAATCTATGTTTAGGTAATAAATTAAGAGAACACTTACCTACACAGTTTCCCACCCAAGGGCAATGATGATCAAATTTTGCTATACAGCGATTGCATACACCACAGTGTTTCGACCTCACTGGCTTTCGTATCTGGTAAAAGACAGTGAACAACAGTGTGATTACAGATCTCACGGATTAAAGTGCAAACCCCAGCAACTACCTGAAAAGCACAGAGGTACTTTTTGTAGATTTTATGCCCCCAAACCAAGAGTTTCAAAGGACAAAAAGAAAGTATAAACGTATTAATCAATTAGTACCCTGGAATTCAAGCTTCCAAAAATCTGAGGGATAAAGAGAGAAACCTATTTGAGAAATCAGCTATGAAAGACCGAAAAACTATCATGAATAAAAATCCTTATTAGTTAACAGCAAAAAGATCATTTCTGTTTGGTGAAGAAAAAAAAAAACATTACCACAAACGACTACCTAACAATGAAGTCTGTAAAATTTGTTCATTCTACTTAAAATGGTGCACAGAGGGTAGGGTATAGAATCATAAACTGATTCATTTGCAAAATAGCAGAATAAAAACTGTTTATCTCCATGCTGTCCTTAAAAATGTCCAATCTTGCAACAAAATATGTTTACAGCTGTTTCTCTTTACTTGCCTCCCAAGACCTGAATTTAAGGTTCATCATTTCTCCTGCTGGAGTTCATGATCATACCTAAGAAAGTGGAAGAAAAGGCTCAGATTTTAGATTCAAGTGATATCACTGACTCACTTAGGACAAACCCAAACCCCATTATTCAGATCTTGATAGGCAAGAAAGCATTACATTTTCAAATGCCTCTGAAGTGTGAAAGGTGATGGAGTCTCTAGTCTTTAAAAAATTCTATCCGGAGAAGCAGCGTGGCCTTGTGGAAAAAGAGTGTGGGCTTCGTAGTCAGGGGACATGGGTTCTAATCCCAGCTCCACTACTTGACTGCTGTGTGACCTTGAGCAAACATCTTCACTTCTCTGTGCCTCAGTTCCCTCATCTGCAATATGGGAATTAAGTCCTACTCCTTGTTGCCTAGATTGTGAGTCTCATGTGGACAGGGACTATGTCCAACCTGATTTTCTTGTAACTACCCCACCACTTTGCACAGTGCTTGGTATACAGTAAGTACCATTATTAGAAGCATTCTTTTGTGAACCCTACTTCTATCCCGGCCCGGAAGAATGGAGCTCCCTCAAGGCAGCAGGGACGGTGGCTGGGGATCTACTCACCCTTTGGGGCTGTCGTGACCCAAACCACCATTGTTTCCCTTCTGTTTGGACAGTTCTTGTGTGTCAGAGATGTGATTAGAAGCTGGGGGCAGCCAGGGCAGCTAGAGCCATGACCAGAATCCCAGCTAGAGCCACAATGAGGACTGCTCCATGGAGAATCTGAGTGTGTGTGTGGGGTGGGTGGACTGGATGAAGAAGAGAGTCTCTCCACTGTGGTTCAGGGGAGAGACAGGCAGAAGGTTACCAACTGGTCTATCACAGATGAGGAGTAACCAGGACAATTCCATCGATCCTCTTGTTCCAAACTCACAACTCATAACGCCCTCGAAAATGGGAGCGGGGACAGGGGGGAAACAACAAAGCAAGGATCAGAAGGTGGAAGCAGAGCAGGGAGGGATCCCCACTTCGTTAGTTGGATGGTGGAAGATCTGGGGGTCATGCAATCCTTCCCAGTCAAGGAAGAGGCAGACGCAGGACGGGGGGGTATGAAACAGGTTGAAATGGTTGCCTCAGTCTGCCTCTACACACCTGCCTGTGTGCTCTTCGAAAGAGCAGACAAGGGCACCCACGCGAGGCAGTGCCTGGAAGAAAATACTGACGGACTGGTTTGGGTTTAGAGGGGTACAGAGGGTGTGACTGAATTCCAACCCTCTAGAAGCCACTTCCATACCTCAGCCAGAGCACAGCCTGGCCCCTGCAAGACACCAGACTTTAAGACTCCCATTTTAAAGCAGTTACCCAGTTTTGCCCATTAGGATGAACTGCATTATACTGCTCTAGGACCCATTTGAGGGATTCTTTTTTAGGGTGTGGGGAAAGTAGATTGCGGGGAGGGTCAGGGCTTGTTTTTCATTCCAGTATCAAAGCCTTATTTTGAAATTGCAGTAAAGACAGGCTATGTGCTATAGGATGAGTCTCAACCCACAAACCCCAGTCCCAGAAAAACATATCTTTCCCCACGACTGTGGTGAACTTTGCCGGGGGAAAAAGAGAAATAATTTACTGGGTGTGGGAAGTTAGTTCAACTGAGGCAGGAAGGGAAAATGGAAGGGGAGGGAAAAGAATGAAGGATTTAGTCATGGCTGTAGTAAATTTTTTCCCTAGATTAAAAGACTGTGACCTGTAAATGGTTATGGCCCATTGCCAGCCAGTGGCAGAATGCAGGGAATTGTCTTCCACAATAAGAAATGTAATAGTTTCATCATCATAGCTGTCTGCTAAAAGTCTATCCTGTCTTTCCTTTCAAACTTACTCCTGTGATTCTACCTTTGAACTATATTCTGCTGGGTGATTCTCTTTCTAGAATTTTTTCATGCATCTCCTTCTTCTTCCCATTTGATTCTCAATTTCTACTACCTAACTTTCCTGCTTTGTAAAGAGCAAAGTGGCAGAAGCTTAGCTTTAAAGTCTTCCTGCCTCAGACTCAAAAGGAGCAAGACCCATCTCCCTCTGTCACGTGCTCTCCTCCTTTCTAGTGTCCTGTGCACTTGTTACTGGGCTACCTCTCAATATTTCAAGAGAAGCAGGATGGCCTAGTGGATATAGCACAGGCCCAGGAGTCAGAAGGACCTTGGTTCTAATCCCAGGTCCACCACTTTGCTGCAAGGGTTTGGGCAAATCACTTAACTTCTCTCTGCCTCAGTTACCTCATTTGTAAAATGGGAATTAAGACTGTGAGCTCCACGTGGGACATGGACTGTGTCCAACTTATCTTGTATCTACCTTAGTGTTGAGTACAGTGCCTAGTAAAGAATAACATAGACCGTTAAAAAAAAGGTGAGCTAGCTTTCCCTTGCTACAGCTGCTTTAGGAGCGAAAAAGTTTATTTTGAGTTTGGAACCATCGATTATTATGGGATTCTGGCAAATAAAGTGTCCACTTTCTACTTATGCCCCCTCGTAACCAAAGTAAATGTCCAAAATATAGTAATGCCACAGGTCTTACAATGTTCTAGTGAAAGTCAGGAAACATTGCAACACAAATGTAGAACAGAGGTTAGCAGAACAGTACTGGATGCTGGTTCATTTGTTGTAATGATGTTTTTAAAAAATAAGTTACTTTTTAAAATTTAATTTGCACACCACCACCCAGCTCCTCTGCCTCTCTTGCCAAAATACGTGTGCAATTTGGGTTTTTTAAAAGTATTTTTGTACGTAAAAAGTATGTTTATATTGTACACTACTCACTATAAGTAACACCAATGGAAAGATCAATTTCCAATATTCAATAATCTTATTTTTACAGAAGATGAAATGGTGTAAGGAGACTTATTGGCTAAGGGCAATAAAATAGACTGAAGGACTACTACAACATTGGATGTAAGTCAGAACACAGGACTCCATTAGGTATGCTTAAACTTTGGCCAAAAAGACCATGGTTTAAGAAAAAAAAAAAGAAAACTATAAATGCAAAGTCAACTTTTCCCACTAGAGTGAAAAAAAAAAAACCTGCCATTATCAACTTCACTCTTCTTATTAACTTGATAAGAATAAAATGAAAAATAGGTGTTGAGGTGGAGGTTAAAAGCTTTTACACTATAAAATGGAAAGTTGTACCAGATGTACCAGATGTACAATGGCAAGAAAGAGTTGTTCTTGCCACCGGGTATTGATCTAGGAATAAAACAGCTATTTCTGCAGAATGGTCTTATAAATAATTTGTTTGTCTTAAAGGGAACTGCCTTTATCAAGGTAATTCTGGTCTTGTGGATAGAACAATATTTCCACTACACAATAAAACATAAATGGTTGGTTATAAATTACAAAAAATTAAATTGTCTGTGTTAAGCACTAAAGGCCCAGAGAAAATGGGCACACTTACAGCTACACTCCTAAAATTAAAGAAAAAATTCCATTAGCACTTTGGTTTGACAAAACTAATGCATTAAGTGCCTAAGTAAAGGACATTATTGTTCTGTTAAAGTCATGTTAAAGTATTACAGTATGTTAACATGAGGACAGGATGAAACAAAAACTAAGCTAAAAAAGGACTCAATTTTCATTATAGTCATTACAAATTGGTGCTCGAGATTTCATGATAAAATTCTGTTTTACTAACTGTGCTGAAAAGAGGAGGGAAATTATTATCTTGCTGCATACTAGCTTACATTTGGTAGGAACATGCATTTGATTTGGGGGTATTTTAAAGTTTCGGTAGAACAACACATGTTAGTTTTTGCAAAACCTGCATTCCCTGTTCATACTGATACTACAACAGTAAGAATAGTGAGAACAAATTTTTTTCAGAAAAACACGAATCAATGACAGGATCGCAAAGTCCCTTCAATAAATACCTATGCACAATAATAACAGTTTTACTCATTCCTTCTGGAAGAATTTAAAATTACATTAAATAACTTTCCTAAGCTAATTCTTGGTTTAGAAGAAGAAAACACTACAAGTGATAGCATATTGAGGTAAAATACATAAAACAATTTGATACAAGGTCTAAATCAAATGCGACTGGAGAAAATTCCACTGAATTTACTTTTTTAAATCACTCAAGAGGTTATATTACAACATTCCTTAGTTTAAAAATTTCAAAAGCTATAGAACACATCTCATTAAAAGAATTGTAAAAGCAACAGTTATGCATTTACTGTTTATATGGAAAGTAGAGAAAAATAGGAATACTACCAAACAGGTACTGCAGAATATACTGAGGTCCAGGCTTCCTGTCTCTGCAAGTTCAACTATCGTCTTTGGAAAGAAAAAGAATTACCTTAATTAATTGTCTCAGAAAAACAGCTGTTTTCTATCTGATAATGATGGTTCACCCACCTAAGTGCCAGATCATTTGAATTTGCCTTTATCAAGTGGAGACTTTATTGTACTGTAAAAAAAGTTCCTGCTCAAAATGAGTTGGATTCTTTGTTCTACCAACCTCTCTACTCTTCAGTTAGCATGTGAAGAGAGGTATTTCTTTGGCCTACAAATTACATGATACTTAAAAATTTCACATCCCCAAGGCATTATCATTAAAGAGCTAATCCCCCCGCCCTACCTCCTTCCCCTCCCCACAGCACCTGTATATACGCTGTACTGATTCATTACTCTATTTATTTTACTTGTACATATTTACTATTCTATTTATTTTGTTAATGATCTGCATCTAGCTTTATTTCTATTTATTCTGATGACTTGACACCTGTCCACATGTTTTGTTTTATTGTCTGTCTCCTCCTTCTAGCTTGTGAGCCCGTTGTTGGGTAGGGACTGTTTCTATATGTTGCCAACTTGTACTTCCCAAGCACTTAGTACAGTGCTCTGCACACAGTAAGCGCTCAATAAATATGATTGAATGAATGAATAATTTGTTCACTGGAGAACTCAGAAAGCCACAGTAAATGTAGTTTCTAAGCAACATTAGAGTTGGGCCAGCTGTAGCCATGCACCTTAAATTCAACATCTAACATACCCAAAACATTTTCATCGGCCCTTTACAAATATCCCAGAGACAATGCAAATAATCTAAGTAGGATCAGCAAGCGGCTCTAAAAACTAGCACCAGAAATCTATATCATATTTTCTGGTAACAAGTCCAGAAAAATGTTGTGGTCAGTGTATCCGAGGCTAGCATGCATCGCTCTGCCGGTTTTTCCAAAAGGACAAAGCCAAAAGAGAATGTTCCCTGAAGTTAGGGAGTCTACCAGCTGTACCCTGTTCTCTTCTGACTGATTGATCATGCCTGAAAGACTCAATTTAAATTTGAAAACTGGGGCCATTTACTTTAACTGGAAAGAGGCTTCCCCAACAGGGCCGTCATTTCTATTCCTCATTCATCTGGGCCACCTGAAAGCTACTCGGGCTCTCTTCTCTCACACAGAAGAACACTCCACAATAAACTACCTGCATCTTCAGCTGACCTCTTGCTTATGGTCTCCCCACTAGCCCAAAACTCCTTCCCCCCTTCAAATCCGACAGACCACAGCTCTTCCCACCCTCACAAATCTTCTGAAACCATCTCCTCCTTCTCCACGCTTATATGCCCTCAACTCTCACTTCAGCACCTGACACCATGCCACCTAAACTCTTAGGTAGTTGCAAATTCCTGAAGCACTTCAGTTCATCTTACCCTCTAATCTCAAATAACTATCCCCTTTTCTTTTCTTCGTTCCAAAATGTTGAGTGTCTGTCTTTCCTGCTGGACTGTAAATTTGTTGAGGACAGGCATCCTGGCTACTCATTCTAATGTTCTCTCCCAAGTGCTTAGTACAGTTTTCTGCACACAGGAGGCACTCAATAAATGGTACTGATTGACTGATAGTTAATTTAGAGGTCACAAGAATAAACTGTGCCAAGAATTTGGTAGTAGCTTTTATTCTTGTTCTGAAAGTACCAATGGATGCCCCCTGATCCTAGTATTTGATATTTTCACCATAACTCTGCCTTGCCCACTTATAGACTATATGTCTTAGGGGACACAAAGTTCACCCATTTTTATATCACAAACAACTTGACGAATTTAGTTGCCAGCACATGACTAGACTGTAAACTCGTTGCAGGCAGGGAATGTGTTTACCAACTCTGTAGTACTGTACTCTCTCAAGCGCTTAGTACCGTGCTCCAAACACAGTAAAGTGCTCAATAAATATCACTAATTGATTGATGACATCATCTTATAGAATATTTCACTTACCTTTTTCTTTTGCTCTTCTGTAGCCTTGATAATTCCTGGATCAGATTTCCAGGATTTTCCAAAATTGTAGAAAAGTGCAACACTGTTAGCAAGGAATGGAAGATGAATGAATAGAAAATTAAGATGTGTGTAAAGTTAAGGAATATAAGGAAATTGAAAAAGAAAATAGAATTAATGCTTTTTTCTTTTTGAAACTCATTCAATCTGGCAAGAAACCCAGGAAAACCCAAAACAGTGCTTGAACTATATTAACCATCAACATGAAATTAGTAAAGAATTAAATGTTTTAATTTTAATAACTGCCTCAAAAATGAAAACAAGACCATTTTCCTTCCTGCCACACAAATATGTTTTCCATACTATTATACTAAGAACATAACTATAATAAGAAAATACAGTTTTCTTGTACAACTTGAATCCCCTACATTTCTAAAATAATTAAGAATATTACAAATTTGGGATCTGCTGAAGCATTTCTAAGCTGTTCTGATCCTTTTCAGCAAACTGGAAGGAAGCTGTTTAATGAATGAGCTAATGAGATTCTATTCATTTTTGACAGAACTATCATTTCAAGCTATCGTGCAGTAACAGGTCGCAGGAGAGATCTGCACAGGCAATTTTTACATGTAGACAATAAAAATTCTAATGAGACATATATATGGAGGAGGGCTTTCATTCTTTCATTCATTCATTCAATCACATTTATGGAGTCCTTACTGTATGCAGAGCACCATACTATGTGCTCAGGAGAGTACAATACAACAATAGATAAATTCCCTGCCCTCAACGAGCTTACAGTCTAGAGGGACTATCTAGTGCTTTCAAAAAAAAAAAAAAAAACAAGATGAAAAAGTCATTTGTGGATTCATCCATTATGTGATGAATGCCTATGGAAATATTCATTCATTCACTCAATCATATTCCTTGAGTGCTTACTCGGTGCAGAGCACTGTACTAAGCACTTGGGAAGTATCTTCCCTACCTTCTTACACTTCCCAAGTCTTTCCCACTTTGACTCATTTCTTTTGTCCCCAATTTCTCAAACTCAAAATGGACCCAGAGCTTTCTAGCTGCTTGTACACACACCCCACTAAAATTATTTAAGAAGCAAAAATGTTAAACTATAGTTACGTTCAGAGGACCAGAATTCCATGTACTACGTCCATGGATTTGGTGTCTCACAGTGTAATTTTCATGACGTAACAAGGGAAGAAAAGCTGGGTATATGAGAACGAGTGTTTTGCCTAGTCTCCGATCTCAAGACCGATTTACAATTATTGAGGTGACAGGTTCTACCTCTGCTTTAATATGTGCATTTATAAATAGCAAGAGCAGCATGGTCTAGTAGAAAAAGCAGAGGCCTGGGATTCAGAGGACCTGGGTCCTAATCCCGGCTTTGCCACTAGTCTGCTCTGGAACCCTAGGTAAATTGTTTCTGTTGGCCTCAGTTACCTCATCTGTAAAATGGGGATTAAGACTACGACCCCTATGTGGGACAGGGGCTGTGTCCAACCTGATTACCTTGTCTCTCTTCTTATGCAAGCACATAAGCACTTAACAAATCCCATAACGACCAAACCAAATCAGCTCTTTTACCTTGCATCCTTACAATACCTTCTGAGATAGTTCAGCATTTTCACCTCCTTTTTGCCACATACAGAAACTGGGTCACAAATATCAAATGTCAGAGTGAAGCTTAATTGCAAATTAGCGACAGAATGTGATTCTGAATTAGATCTCATGGAATTTTGTGCAGAAATCCCCCGCTTGGACATCCACATGGCCATTTTTCTTTTTCTGTGAGAGCTAATCACAATCTTGGAAAGATCCAGTGCTCGGTATAGTGCCTGGCACATAGTAAGTGCTCAACAAATACCATCGTTATTACTGTTATCCCTTCTGGAGCGGAACTACAACACCAAGTTGATTAGATGGAAGATCTGAGGGCAGAGATAATGTCCAACAACTGAACTGCACCCTCTCAAAGGCTCAGTACAGGGCTCTGCACACAGTAAGCACTCAATCAGTTAATCAATGGCAGAGCACTGTACTAAGCACTTGGGAAAGTACCATATAATAGAGTTGGTAGATGCAATCCCTGCTCACAAGGAGCTTACTGTCTACAATCTACTCAATAAATATCCACTGATTTGTAGATTGATTTTAAATAGGTTGCATGGGCTAAAAGCCTAGCTACAATACTACTCATCGACTTCTTTCCTTTTAGACATACCTTCTCTTCCATAAACGAGCCAACCTTCAGCAACCTGCCATAAGGGATTTCAGTGTTTCATTGTGTTTGTCAGGATTATCCTGTCCTGCTCTTTCTCTCTCGGGTCGGGAACCTACTACGGCAAAGAGGGTGGCGAGTCAGCCAATTGACTGGGTGGAAAAATGCCCTGTGAGCTCATTGTGGGCAGTGATTGTACTTTCCCAAGTGCTTAGTACAGTGCTCTGCACACAATAAGTATTTAATAAATAAGATTGAATGAATGCATCAACTGGTCCTGCCAAGTTCCTCGCAAGGAATTTCTGATTCCACATTCTTTGTTAAATCAATTAATCAATTAGTGGTACTTACTGTGTGCATAGCCCTGGTCTAAGTGCTTGGGAGAATACAATATAATGGAGTTAGCACTTTCCCAGCCCACAATGAGCTTACAGACTAGAGGGTGAGAATTGTTAAAGAAACAGTTTAAACCAGTGAGTCATAGAGAATGACAGAATCTGTGGACAACCCTGGGGGAGGGGTATTGAGTCCCTGTCTGAGGGAGAGGACAAACAGCTTGCAATGGTGGTAAACTAGTAAAGACTTAGGGGCGAACGATCTTTGTGGCCCTAAAATGACTATCCCAGGAGACCTTTCGTTAGGCTGCTTCTGACCTGGTCTCAGGGTCGCCTGGTGCCATTTTGGCAGCATCCAGGTGACCAGGATGGTGGCAGTGACGGTGGGAATGAGCAGTGGGAGAGACCAACCTTCCATTCTCTCCAATACCCTGGGGGCCTTTCATAGCTCCAGCTTAGGCTCTGGGGCTCCTAGCTCTATTATTGGGCATTTTTCCACCCAGTCAATTGGCTGGCTCGCCACCCTCTTTCTTGTAGGAGATTCCTAGCTGAAGGAGAAAAGGCAGGACAGGATAATCCCGGGGAACATGATAAAACACTGAAATCCCTTATGGCAGGTCGCTGAAGGTCGGCTGGTTTATGGGGGAGAAGATAAGTCTAAAAGGACAGTAATGCTCCTTGTTTCTGGACCAAACCACGGTTCAGTTGACCTAGTAGCATTTTGCCTCCACCAGAGAGAGGACAGAATGCTTGAAGGAACCAAGTGATCGCTGCTCTCCTGGAGAGATTCTAATGTGGACAGGAATCTTGGGGGCAGAGAGACCCTGGCTGTCACTGGGTAAAGCAGTTTCCCCGTCTAAGTAGGGGAAAAGTAGCATGGCCTAGTGGCAAGAGCTCAGGCCTGGGTGTCAGAGAATCTGGAGTCTAATCCCAGGTCAACCACTTACGTGCTGTATGGCCTTGGGAAAGGTCTGTCATCTGAAAATTACTCTCCTGACCTTCAAAGCCTGAAGGCACATCTCCTCCAAGAGGCCTTTTCTGACTAAACCCACCTTTCCTCTTCTCCCACTCTCTATTGCATCGCTCTAGCTTGCTCTCTTTATTCTTCCTCGCTACCAGCCCCACACCACTTATGTACGTTATCTGTAATTTATTTGTTCATATTAGTGTCTGTCTCCCCCTCTAGATGGTAAGCTTGTTGTGGGCAGGGAATATGTCTGTTTATTGTTATACTGTACTCTCCCAAGCACTTAGTATAGTGTTCTGAACACAGTAAGCGCTCAATAAACACAACTGAATGAGTGAAAGCCACTTAAACTTCTCTGTGCCTAACTCAGTTTGCTCATCTGTAAAACGGAGACTCAATACATATTTTCCCTCCTTCTTAAACTGTGGGATAGAGACTGCATCTGACCTGATTACCTTACATCTAAACAGAGCTTAGTGCATTGCTTGGAATAATGTAACTGCTTAAAACATATCTTAACTATTCCACTGTGGATACTGTCGACTGAGACAGGAAGAAATTGGGCTAAGCATCATGATACCAAAGTTGGAGTCCCAGCTCTGCCACTGTACTACTGTAACCTCGAACAAATCACTTAATCTCTCTGGGCCTCAGTTTCCTCTTCTGAAAACTGGCAATCAGAAAACATCACAATCGAGTCCCAGCTCTGCCACTGACCTACTGGGTGTCCCTGCATAAACCACTTAGATCCCTGGGCCTCAGTTTCCTCCTCTGTAAAATGGGGATAAGATTATATAACCTTGAGCATTCATTAAAAAAGGTAGATAGCCCGTTCTCCCTTTAGCCTCCTCAGTTCCAGGCATTCAAAAACAAACAACAAAACCTACAGCAAAAAGCATTTCTATCTATTCGCAAATGGCAAAAGGTATTCTGAGCACTAACAGATGGGAACAGAGCCTAGGAACTGAGGAAAACTGCTGCACTCATGCTGAGTTTGACTTTGTCCAAGACGGTTACAATGACATTAATTTTTAGGTCTGTTAAATATCCTTCTCCACAGGCTCTCTGAATTCCTTGTCATATCATTTCACAGACACCTAATTTTAACTAATCAAATTCAGGGGCACTTTGCTTTTATTATTTTTTTTGTGTGCTAACTGCATTAGGAAATTAACTGCTGCAAAACAAAAACAAATACATTTGTATTTGAAAATTCCTAAAGTAGACATCTGCTCCAAATAGAAAAGATTCAACTGAAATGGTTAAAGGATTCAATCCAAACTGCCAAACGTCATGTCTAGACAGCTAAATAAAGAGAAGAGAAAACATACTTTTTCTGTTAGTAAAATAGCTCCGTGGCTTTAAGTGTTTTTTAGCTTTATATTTGCCTACCAACGTATATTGTGCTAAAATCTACATTTAGATCACCCAAACACCCTCAATTAGGTAACAAAAGTGAAGCTCTTCTGAACTATGGCAAAATTTAAAAGTTGAAGCCACGTTTAGGGAACAGCCTTAGGTAAAAAAAATAATTTTTAAATTGTGGCATTTGTTAACTGCCTACTACGAACTAAGTCCTATATGAGGTGATGGGGTAGATATTTGAATTGGGTTGGAGCAGCCTCTTTGAGGAAAGGGATCTTGTCTACCAACTCTATTGTAACGTACTCTCCCAAGTGCTTAGTAACAGTGCTCTGCACACAGTAAGCACTCGACGAATAGCACTAATTAGATGACTGATGTACCTAAAAACAGTATTGCAAGTTCCATGGTTTAGAGGAAAGAGCAGACTGCTGAGAGTCAAGACACCTGGGTTCTAGTCTCAGCTCTGTGACCTTCAGGAAGTCACAACCTCAAGGTGCTTCAGTTTCTTCATCTGCCTCTCTCTACCAGCACTTAGAAAACAGTGCTTGGCACATAGTAAGCGCTCAACAAATACCATTATTATTATTATTACCTCACAGGGATGCTGAAAGAATAAAATGAGAGCGTGAAAGTGCTTAGACACCACTTGAAAACCAGGTGAATAGCACACACTGTGGAATTAAGGGAAGCAGTATGGCCTAGTGGAAAGAGCATGTGCCTAGGAGTCAGAGGACTTGGGTTCTAATCCTGTCTATGCCACTTGCCTGCTGTGTGTGACCTTGGACAAGTCACTTCACTTCTCCGGGCCTCAGTTTCCTCAATCGTAAAATGGGAATTCAATGCTTGTTCTCCCTCCTAGACTGTGAGCCCGATGTGGGACTGGATCCAACCTGATTAACCTGTATCTACCTCAGCTCTTAGAGCAAGAACTATGTAGCCTTAATAATTAATACAGAATATGACACACCAGATTAAATCTCAAGAATAAATACATTTTAATCAATCAATCAATCATATTTATTGAGCGCTTACTGTGTGCAGAGCACTGTACTAAGTGCTTGGGAAGTACAAGTTGGCAACATATAGAGATGAGTCCGTACCCAACAGTGGGCTCACAGTCTAAAAGACTGCATTAGGCTTGCATGGACAATTTGCTCTTTGTACAGATTCTCTGGATGACACAAAATATGTGTCAATTTTTGTGTGGTACCCAAGAGAGTACATTTTAGTACCTTTTGATGATGAGTTTCAGAGAAATATCTAACTCTTTCTGTCCGCAGTACAAAACACAATGAGCTCTATGCTCCATTGGAGAAATGAATTTCCCAGAGAAAAACTTCCCCTTTAACTCACTTGCAACTCAACCTAAATCTGCTAGGTGCAAAGTCCGAATCAGCCCTGACTCTTGGCATTCTCTTGATAAGTGCTGGTTGGACCAGCTGGACTTGTAAAGGAAAAAAAAGAGTCCATGTGATCATAGTTTGAGCTGATTTTCAGGCGAAATATGGGCCTACAATGAGGGGTACTGCATACGCAGCTGTTTGAGTGCTTCTGGACTCAATGTGACCACTTACATACTGTTACATACAGCTTTGCTGTGTACATAGTGCTAAAAGAAATCATTTTTTTATCCGAGCACTCTTGAAGTATTTTATACTATTTTGTACTATTACTCTATTTATTTATTTATTTTACTTGTACATGTCTATTCTATTTATTTTATTTTGTTAATATGTTTGGTTTTGTTCTCTGTCTCCCCCTTCTAGACTGTGAGCCCACTGTTGGGTAGGGACCGTCACTATATGTTGCCAATTTGTACTTCCCAAGCGCTTAGTACAGTGCTCTGCACACAGTAAGCGCTCAATAAATACGACTGATTGATTGATTGATTCTGGAAATGATACCATCAGTGGACGCAAGGCCTTTGAGTTTAAACCAGGCCAACTGTAGGGCAGTACTAAAGCTGCCTGGATGTCTTGGATGTCTAGGGGACATGAGTCAGCTTGCCCTACCCCAAATCCAGTCTGCTTTCCAGAGCCGGCCCGTTGATTAGTCCAAATCAAGTCCCGGCAGTGATCCGCCAAGTGACGGCAGAAGCCTAAATGAGTCAGCCTCTTTTGTTCTGGATGTATGACATCCCTCGAAGAGAACAGCAAAAAAACACAGAGACTCATTTTTAAAGAAACGGGATTTCTGGCAAAAAGAAGACCTCGAGAAAGACAGGACTTACCTGCAATTCGATGCTGAACTTCTGTTTACGGTACCTTCAGGGACGGATGATCTAACTGTCCATCTATCATCTTGCTTCCATCGTCTTGATATTTATCAATTAAAATACACTGCTTTTTTATTTTTTGTAGGCAAGGTGATTTAAGAAACCAGCATAAACTTACTCTGGTTTCTATAATTCACTTGGTTTTCATTCTTTAATCTTTAACTACATGAAGACTATAAATCAGAGTGGCTTAATATAAGCAGTACAAAAAAAGTGGCTAAAGTGGTAAATGAAAATGGATAATACTTGGTTATGAAATTAAAAAAAACAAATAAAAGAGAAATAAGTTTTGTTTCCACAGTTCTCTCAGTGATGTACAAGACGGAGAGAATCCAATTCAGTTGTTCTAGATTTCTGGAAGTTCCCTTATTTATTCATTCAATCATATTTATTGAGCGCTTACTGTGTTCAGAGCACTGTACTAAGCACTTGGGAAGTACAAGTCGGCAACATCTTTTCCAAAGTACAGAAACTTAGACTGTGAGCCCCATGCGGGACAGGGACTATGACCAGTCTAATTCACTTGTATCTATCCCAGCACTTAGAACAGTGTTTGACACATATTAAGAGCTTAACAAATACTATAAAAAAAAACCAAATCGGTAATAATAACTTTATAATTTACACAGTCCCTATGTTTCGTATCTGCAGTTGGGTTCTAACTTTTCTTCTAATTTTGGTGTAAAAGATCAAGGCTGAATGATGACATTTTCTGCAATAACATTTTCAAAGTAAATATACAGGGTAATTTAAATAAATTCCCAATGTCTCAAATTGTGGTTCTGATTCCGTGGATTTCCCCTATTTAACTGTCCAAAATAATGAATACACCTAAGATTTACTGAGCTATAATTCCTCTTCTTAAAATAAAACCAAATACTTTTTAAACCACAGACACCACCAAATGAAGTCTCTAGGAATCTGGCAACTGAAATAATTCATTTCTCATTTTGAAAACACTGAAAGCAAATGAAAACAAGCTCCTACGCAGGAATATCAGATTTTTCAGAACAACCTGAAAATCCACATTATTAATGGTTCAACTTTTTAAAAATGGACCCTAGTATTTCACTTTGCTGACATACATCGGTTATTTATTTCCCATGCAAAGTATCTTGAGACACACAGAGCCAAGTTTTAGGTTATATATTAAATATAACTTGCTAATACAGTAAGCAGACTTCAAATGAAGAAAAGAGATACAAATAATCGAAATATGAATCTCTTGGACTTAAGCTACCCAAACAGGCACAATCTTAGAACATACATTACATGAAGTAATTCTTAAAATTAAAAGGTACCTCCACTTTTCAATCCTCAGTTATTCAAAGGCTAGTTACCTAAGCTCCTGGCTTCCCCTCTTCAATTATTTTTCTAAAATGTCCATTTGGCACAAAGTTCTTCCCTACTCAAAACTCTCAATGGCTCTCCATCATCTTTAGAATAAAATGAAAGCTCCTTATTATTATTGTTTCAAAATCCTCTATAAATGGGCCTCCTGAAATCTAGTTGCTCATTTACCTCTGCTATACCCCATGCTGGGACACATGGTAGGTCTATTCTTTCCAAGCATATCTTGTAACCGTCCTTCGTTCTCAACTCTCCCCCACACCCCGTCTGCTGATACCCTCTTCCCCTTAGCCGTGTCCAACCGTATCCCCTCCCTCACCTCTTTCAAAACTCTTCTAAAAAGTCACTTCTCCCATGAGACTTCCCTGATTAATCCCTCAACCACCTCAGGACACCACTCCATTAGGTCCTGTCGAATGACTTTAAGTACTTCTCTATTTACTGACTGATTTGGTCTCAGTAATGACACTCAGGACCAATAGCATTCCAATGCCTTGGATAAAATAAAAGCTTTTTCCTTTCACTTATGGATTTCATTCATTTTATTTACCAGTGCATATCGCATTTGGTTCTGCAGGTTGCTCCTTTTGCATGGTTGACTGAACAGCGTTTCACAAATAGAGCACACTAAATCATTCTAAGGAATGGATTAGAGAACATCTTTCTCAAATATAAAACTCTAAATCCAATTTAGGTGAGGGTGAGTAATGAAATGTGGCTGGTATACTAAATTCACGTTGGAAGCTTATAACACATTTCAAATAGATGAGGTAATGAAAAATAAGAAGATCTGTTTGATTCTTACTGGGCCCTTACTAAACGTTCTAGTAAGATCATTTTGATGCCAAATGCACTCTCAATGAGCAGTTTCTATTTCCAACTACACTAATGGTCAGAAGGAGGTTGAAAAATCTGCTCTATGAATTTCACCCGATATCACTTTACTCATACCATAAAGAACTGTTCTTGGTTGAAAAGTAATCATTTAAAGCTGTTCAAATATAGGAATTTTTGCCCTAGCTCCGTTCTCTGCCTCAAATTTCAAAAACAGAATCACCATGTTAATTTCTTTCGCCAATAAAACCGCAGGGCAATTTGCCTAAAAGAACACTCTAAAATAACTTAAAATAACTACTGGGGAAGCCAAATGCAATCGATTAAAATGAGATTGTGTAAGTATGGATAGATTTCTCGACAATAGAATACCTTTCAAAGTATACCTTAAGTCAGCACGGTACAACCACAGTTCTGAGGGTTGCAAGCCCACAGGCTCTCTGTGGTTACTCGCAAACCCCCAAGGTTGTCCGCTTCGTCCGAGCCCAAAGGATCCTTTTCTTTCTACCCCGCTGCACCCAGCAGCATGCCAAGGACGGGAGAGAAACCCGCTCGCTCCAAGGAGCTCGTTTTCCACGTTTGCATTTTAAAATGAGGCTGGAGTCCGGCATCCGAAGCCACATTCTTAAAGTGGTATCTGGAGGCTGCATGCCCGGTGCCTCTGGATGGGGCAAGGGCAGGGAGTGGGTGGAGTTAGGCTCCGGCAGGCACTGGTGTAGCCATGACAGAGCTCCTTCCCTCTGCCCACGGCAACCAATAATATCTGCAGGCTGAACCACCCAGAGGCTTTACGAGGCAGTTTCAAAGGGTTATAGGGAACTAATAAAACTCCAGTTTCATTATCATATATTACTGTTCCTAGAAGCAGCGTGGCTCAGTGGAAAGAGCATGGGCTTTGGAATCAGAGGTCGTGGGTTCAAATCCCGGCTCCGCCACTTGTCAGCTGTGTGACTTTGGGCAAGTCACTTAACTTCTCTGGGCCTCAGTTCCCTCTTCTGTAAAATGGGGATGAAGACTGTGAGCCCCACGTGGGACAACCTGATTACCTTGTATCTACCCCAGCGCTTAGAACAGTGCTTTGCACATAGTAAGCGCTTAATACCAACATTATTATTATTATTATTATTATGAGATTTCTTCCTTTAAGAACTTAAAGACTACATTATTCTACTGGATTGAGTGTTGGAAGTTTTGAAGAAAACAGTGGTGCTATTAAAAAAAAAAAGACAAAGAAACCCACTTCCCTCCCTGACAGCCATCTTGAACTACTCATTCTGCTATGGTTCCTTCCCCTCTGCTTTCAAACATGCCCACATATCCCCATTCCTAAAAAAAAAAAATAAAAATCACGCCTCCCTTAACTCCACTGCACCCCATCTCTCTCCTACCATTTCTTTCTAAAGTCTTCAAACATAGTTTTACACCCACCTCCTCCACTTCTTCTCCTCCAGTTCTGTCCTTGAGCCTCTGCAATCTCCTTCTTGCTCAATTCAAAAGACTCCCTTCTAGACTTCTCAGAAGCCTTAGACACTGTGGAGGCCACCCCCTTCTGGAAATACCACTAATCTTCATTGGCACTGCCCTCTTGGTTCTCTTATCTCTCTGGCTCCTCCTTCTTGGTCTCTCATGCTGGTTCCTCTTCTGCCTTCCACACCCTAACTGGGGCGTAAAGGGGGTCGGGAGAGACGGATGTCTTTCACAGCTCAGTTCTGGGTCCTCTTCTATTTTCCATTTACACCCTCTCGTTTGGAGAACTCATTCACTCCCATGGCTTCAACTACCAACTCTATGCATATGACTTCCACATCTACCTCTCCAACCCTGACCTCTCCCCTTCTCTGCAATCACACCTTTCCTCCCATCTTCAGGACACCTCTACTTGGGTGTGCTGCCAACACCTCAAACTTAATATGAGCAAAACCAAACTCTTCCTCTTCCCACCCAAACCTGCTCCTGCCCCGCCAGACTTTCCCATCACCACCCTCCTCCTGTCTCACAAGTCCGCAACCTTGACATAATCTCTCCCCTTCAACCCACATATTCATTTGGTCACCATATCCTGTCGGTTCTATCAATACAGCATCTCCAAGATCCACCCCTTCCTCAGCTTCCATCAGCTTGTTAATGGGGTTTTTCTTTGGTTTGTAAGCTACCACCGTCAAGCTTCAATGACCTTCTCAGTCTTTGTTTTTTTCCAGTGAAGAGTCCCAATCTTTTTGATCTAGTCCCATCAGGAACCCTTCCCATCCCTCATTTTGGTAGCCTTCATCTGTAGCTACACTGGCTCTGTTATGTTCTTCCTGCGATATGGCGACCAGAATTGTATGCGGTGTTTCAAGTGCTCGAGTATCTCGGCTTTATCGAGAGGCAAAGCTATGCTTTTTGTTTTGGTTTCTAGCCCCTTCCTAATGCTATCCAGCATTTCTTTAGCCTTTTCTGCCCTTCTCATTGGCCCAGAGATTTGAGAGAAAGTCAACAATGACTCCAGCATCTCTTTCCCGAGCATGTTAGCTCACACTCATCACCATGTAGGAGTAATCTGAATGTGTCTTCCCTGGGCAAATTACTTTATGCTCACTCACAACCAAGTTCATCTGATATTTTTCACCCTATTCGACTTTATGAAGTATTCCTAACGTTTATTCCCCTAGAAATGCTGGCCATCCAATGAACACCAACACCGGTGTCATTAATGTGATGCCAATGTAATGGCAGAACTAATATTTATTGAGCGTTTACCTAGTTCTCGGGAGAAAGGACAGTGTTGAGTTTATAGAATATTTTGGGCATTATTAACAAGCTTAATGTAATTCCTTACAGAGGTCCTATCATGTTTAACAAAATCACACCTTTCAAAACATATTCCTGATTATCTTGTATTTCTCCCAGTGCTTGGGACACACTCAATGTTTAATACATACCATTAATGTTAAATAATATCGTTCCATGTTAATATGAGCATTGCCCTGGAAAATTATAATTTTCTTCAGGAATTACTTAGAGATTATAACCTTAATAAACAACAAACATGGAAAAAGTCAGAGGAAATTCACAATACCATAAAACAAAGGATATCATTCCAAAACCAGAAGAACCACGTCACATACATCCAGAATTTGGTAGCTAAATATATTCCAAGTGGCAGTGCACTGTGCATTGAATGATCAAAAAATGATCTGTAAAACAAAATTGCAGATAATTTAAACTCATTATACAAATAGATAGTATCTGACTTACATACCAGAATTATGTTTAGAGCGACTACTAACTGTTTCTGTTTGAATATACATTTTGTTGTAGTTTTCGAGCTACGTGCCAAACAATACTCCCAGTTGCTACTCTGTTGAAAAAGGCCCTAACACATCCCCTTGTCCTTTCCACAGGATCTGATCGAGAACCCAAGGAGAGAAAACATGACGACTCTTGGGCCAGTCTGGGACCAGGAAGACGTTCTGTGAGTCACAATGGAATGAATCTACTAGCTCATTCTTGGCATTTATTAAGCTATGTAAAATTTGGTCTAACATAAAATTTACTAATGCAACACTATTAACAAGCTGTTTATTAGCTTTTTCAGACTTAATCCGCCATAATAAAAAAAGTCTCAGTACCCGGAAACAAAGCATCCAAATACGCTAAAACAGTCATATATCTAATAGTCATACATGCAAGTCAGATATTCATCTCAAGAAACTGAATGCCATCAAAACCAACAAAAATACCCTTGGTTTTACCTAAGAACTATCTCTAACCTTTGGAAGTTGGACCTCACGTTATAGTTATTATGAATGAACTCTTCCAGGTTGTCTCAATTCCAATTAGTTTCACGTTATTCTTATTACTTTGAATTTCGTTCTTTCAATTTGTTCAACTCACTCTTACCTGGAATTTGGTACAGGCCTGGGCTACAGTACATGTTTTATATTACAATGGGGGTTATATCATAAGAGTATAGCTGAGTAAATATCTGATTACCCCAAACAGGTATTCTATGTTTGGAAATAACTGCAATTTTCACTACAATTTTCCTTCAAAATGCATTTTCTGAATTGAATAATTAGCTTACAGGTAGGCGGGCAGCTCTTGCATGTACATTATTTTCCGATCCTGGGACTCCTGAAGAGATTTAGTAAATGAAGTTTGGGATACTTAAATGCAACCTGAAGGTAAACCAGTTCAAGTCTACTTTACACATTTGGCATTCTTCAGATTCCAGAGGCAGCCTGGAACACTACTAGGGGATTTTATTTCTCAGGATGCATACTGCAAAACCACACTGAGGATGAAATCCATAAATAATCCCCAAACCTGATTTCCAAACATGCAGTTGTCCCTTGGCATTCAAAGATTCATCTATTCATAGCTGACTGAGCCCATATTGATGGCACTGGCCCCCGGCCCCACCCGTGCTGTCCTTTTGTGGCCAACAGCCACAGCTCTGTCCCTTGGCTGGCCGGCAGGCTGGCCGGGTAGCCACTCTCACCCCTGCCAAAAAGCCTGGACAGCTGCAGGTTGCACAATAAGCTTTCTAATGCAGCTGCCCTCGGGCAGACGGCATTTATGATTTGTCTAACCGATCCCCCACGAACACTGAGGGAGTGGTTTCAATCTCTCTCTAGCCTCAATCTGGGAGCCTGCAGCTAGCTCACTGGGCAGCGAACCACTTGCAAAGTCGACTTGAATTTCATCCATGTCATTCTACCTCTCCGTCGGCTAAGGAGGCTGTTATTGAGGAGGGAAATGGCAACGAGGACTTTTACAAAATGCCACTTGGACTTTCTTCAGACTGATAATCAGCCTCTGAGGGGTAATTATTTGATTTTGTTTGGCTCTGCTTTTTGATTTTCTTGTAATACGCTAGGCCAGAAGGAACACTCATGAAAGCAAAATCCAAAGATACTTAACAACTCTGCAAAGGATGTAGGAAGCAAAGCTTAACGTTAAGCATTAAGTGGCTCCATGACTCTGGAGAAAACAAAATCAGCAAGGGGCAAAGTGACAGCATCACGACAGCCCTCTCGGCACCCGAAAACACAACTACAAGCATCGATGGGACTGGTCCGTGGCCCAGTGGACCAAAAACCACTCACCGGGCACCCATCCAGACTGAATTTGGCGCACACTACCAATATTGGTTCAATGAAAACAATGAAATGATTGAAAAACTACTTGCATCATAATGGATAGCATTTGATAAGCGCTTACTATGTGCAAAGCACTGTTTTGTCTATACTTCCCATGTCCTCATGAACAAAACAACTGGTATACCCACAAAAACCTGTGCGGCAATAAGCAGAGTAAGCTAAAGAATATATAACAGGAGTGGGGCACCAAGGTGGTGAGTCAAAGTGCAATAGTAGTAATAATGGTAGTATTTGTTAAAGCATTTACTATGTGCCAAGCACTGTACTAAGCAATGGGGTAGATATAAAATATGGGGCTCACAGCCTAAGTAGGAGGGAAAACAGGACCGAACCCCCATTTTGCAGATGATGGAAATGGGGCACAGAGATGTTAAGGGCCTTGCACAAGGTCACACAGAAGGCAAATGGTGGAGTCAGAATTAGAACCCCAGGTCCTCTGAGTCCCAGGCCCGTGCTCTTTCCACTAGGCCACACTGCTCCTCCAAAGCAGTT
Organism: Tachyglossus aculeatus; assembly: GCF_015852505.1. Lineage (NCBI taxonomy): Eukaryota > Metazoa > Chordata > Mammalia > Monotremata > Tachyglossidae > Tachyglossus > Tachyglossus aculeatus. Next base: position 26,001,075 of record NC_052079.1, on the reverse strand, counting down.
TCTCTCTCATTAAGAAGCTGTAAAGCCCAGCAACATGTAATCACAGCACCCGCAGAAGAACAAAAAAGAACCCACCCTCATTGGTGATGAAGATGGAATCTTGCAGAGGGCAGCAATACTTCGACTGTTTCCTGAAATGATTTACTTATTCATATTAATGTCTGTCTCCCCCTCTAGACTGTAAGCTCGCTGTGGATGGGGAATGCGGCTGATTACAGTTATATTCTACTCTCCCACGCACTTCGTACAGTGCTTTGCACACAGTAAGTGCTCACTAAATATGACTGACTGAATGAAACTGCCTTCCCCCATCTAATACAAGGCATTAGGAAGCAAAATATGAAGACATGAATGGCCTTAGCTCCGACTTCTAATGAAGTCACTCTGGCAGTGAGAGCCGAGAAAATAGATATAAGATGGGTCTGATTGCATCGCGGCCGAAATCTACAATCAAAGACTATTCCTCAAAATATGGAAAAATGAAGAAATACCACAGAACCTCCAAGAGGCCACCAAAATCCCAATCATGAAGAAAAAAATATAAAGAGCTTTATTAAGGAATCTATTTGGGTGCCTCATTGCTCTCTACTCTCAGCAAAAAGTTAAGCCAAATTCCTCTGGACAGATTTTGGAAGAACATTATTTACATCCTTCCGGAATGGCAAAATGGCCTCGGGCAAAAATTCAGTCTCATCAGACATGGCCTTTGCAGCATGACAGATCCAGAGTACAGGGAGAAACACCACGTTCTGAAAGTGCAAACTTTGACATTAGTACAAAAGGAAGTAATACCTCTGTGTACTAGTTTCGGTAGGAGCTATCAGTTACGCACCCACGCTGCTGGGGGAAATTCACATTTAACGGAATCATCTTCAATCAATCCATGGTATTTACTGAGCACTCACTGTGCAGAGTACTATACTAAACACTGGACACAGAGTTGGTAGACATGTTCCCTACCCATAAACAGCTTATAGTGTAGAAGGGGAGTCAGACATTTAAAATCAATTAAGGATCTAGACATTAAGCGCTGAGGGGCCAAAGGTACGGTGAATATGAAGTGCTTAAAGGGGACAGATCCAAGTACGTAGGCAATAAGGAAGGGAGAGGAAGCAGGGGAAAGGAGAGATTAGTCAGGCATTAGTTTTAGAAGAGATGTCTTGAATATGGCTTTGAAAGTGTGGAGAGTGGTGGCTTGTCATATGAATGGGGAGGGAGGTCCAGGCCAGAGGGAGCATGTGGGCAATATGTGGGGGAGAGAAAGATGATATATCGAGTTACAGTGAGTACATTGGCACTGGAGAAGCCAAGTGAATGGGCTGGGTTGTGGTCAGAAATCAACTAAGTGGCAAGCTGATAGAGTGCTATAAAGCCAATGGTAAGGAGTTTCTGTTTGATGCAGAGGTGGATGGGCAACAACTGGAGGTTCCTGAGGAGTGGGAAACAAGGCCTGAACGTTTCGGTAGAAAGACGATTCAGGCAGCAGAATGTAATATGGACTGGAGTGGGAGAGGTGGTAGGCAGGGGGGTCAGGGAGGAAGCTGATGCCAACAGTCAAGGCAGGTATAATAAGTGCTTGGATCAGCATAGTAGCAGTTTGGATGGAGAAGGAAGGGTGGATTAAAGCAGTACTAGGAAGGCAGACCTGATAGCATTTGGAGACAGACTGAATATGTGGGTTGAATGAGAAAGATGAATCAAAGCTAAAGCCAAAGTTACAGATTTGTGCAACAGCGAGGATAAGTGATGTTTTCTACAGTGTTGGGAAAGACAAGGGGAGACCAGGGTTCGGGTGGGGAGATGAGTTCTGTTTTAGGCGTGTTAAGTTTGAGGTGTCAGTAAGACACCCAAATTCAGATGTCCAGAAGGCAGAAGGAAATGAGAGACTGCAGAGAAGTAGAGAGGCCTGGGCTGGAGATGTAGATTTGGGAATTGTCTGTGTAGACTATTACAGTCCAGGGAGTTGGCTTGGACCCTGGAAGTAATAACAACAGTGAGATTCCAAAATAGTTTCTGAAGTAAGGAGAAGTCTTGCCTTTCTTGTTAAAGATGGTGGTAATAATAAGAATGGCATTTTTAAAAGACTTACTATGTGCCAAATACTGAACTAAGCACCAGGGTAGATACAAGATAATCACGTTGAGCCCTGTCCTTGCAATAGTGACATCTAACAGTCGTACTGATTGAAAAGCTTACTGCTTTATGCTTTACTGCTTAATGCTTTAATAATGATAATAATAATAATGGCATTTGTTAAGTGCTTACTATGTGCAAATAAAAAAAATATTAAGTCAAGGGCCACATGACTTTATCTTGTCTATCTGGCCACTGACCCCTTGCCCAACTCCTCTATTTGGCCCGGAAGCCCCTCCCACTTGATTCATTTATTCATTCATTCAATCGTATTTATTGAGCGCTTACTGTGTGCAGAGCACTGTACTAAGTGCTTGGGAAGTACAAGTCAGCAACTTGATATGAGTCAGTCCCCCACTCTCCCCACCTTCAAAGCCCTATTAAAATCACATCTTCTCCAAGAGGCCTTCCCTGGCTAAACACTCAATTCCCTTACTCCCTCTCCCTTCTGCATTGTTTACGCACCTGGATTTGTACCCTTCAATAATGATAGTACTTGTTAAGCGCTGTTAAGCTATGTGCCAAACACTTTACTAAGCACTGGGGTAGATACAAGGTAATCAGGCTGTCCCGCGTGGGGCTCACAGTCAATCCCCATTTTACGGATGAGGGAACTGAGGCACAGAGAAGTTAAGTGACTTGCCCAAGGTCACACAGCAGACAAGTGGCAGAGCCGGGACTAGAACCCATGACCTCTGACTCCCAAGCCCGGGCTCTTTTTACTAAGCCACGCTGCTCCTCTGCTCTTCAAGCACTTGCTAATCAGCCCACCCTCAGCCCCACAGCACTTATGTACATATCGTAATTTATTTTAATGTCTACCTCGCCCTCCAAATAGTAAGCTGTTTGTGGGCAGGGAATGTGTTGTACTGTACCCTCCCAAATGCTCAGTCCAGGGCTCTGCACACAGTAAATGCTCAATAAATACCACTGATGAGTTTCTTCAGGCTGTCTGTGATGAAAGAGCCATCTCTATCCTCTGCAGTGCATGAATCCACCTTCTCACCCGAACCTTGTCTTCCCTCTGACTTTCCCATCACTGTTCACAATCCCGCCATCCTCCCTATCTTCCAAGCCCTATCCTTGGCAGCATCATTAACTCATCTCTCTCACTCAACCCATGCATTCAGTCAGATACCAAATCCTGTTGGTTCTATCATCAAAATATCTCTAGGCTGACCTCTGCCTCCAGGCTCTTGGCTCTCCAGCCCATATTTCACTCTGTTGCCCACGTTACTTGTCCAAAACATTGTGCTGCACCCACCTCCCCATTCCTTACAAATATCCACTGGTCACCTATCTGAGTTCCGGCATCAGGCAGAAACGTCTCACCACGGGCTTTTAGTGGAAAGAGCACGGGTTTAGGAGTCAGGGGTCGTGGGTTCTAATCCCGGCTCCACCACTGGTCAGCTGTGTGACTTTGGGCAAGTCACTTTTAATTTCTCTGTGCCTCAGTTACCTCATCTGTAAAATGGGGATTACGACTGTGAGCCCCACATGGAACCACCTGATTACCTTGTATCTACCCCGGTGCTTAGAACAGTGCTTGGCACATCTTAAGTGATTAACGAATACCATTATTATTATTATTAATAATCGAGTTCACAATAATAATAACAATAACAATAATATATGATGATATATAATAATTAATAATAATATTATTAATAATCAAGTTCACAAACTCGATCAGCTCTCTTCCTCTTACCTGTCTTCGCTCTCTCCCACTACAACACAGCCTGAACACTTTGCTCTTCTAACACCAACCTACTTTCCGTGCCTCAGTCTCAACTCTCCGACCATCAATCTCAATCCCCAGCCCCATGCCTTCTCTCCTGCCTGGAACTCTAGAAGCGCCACGGCCTAGCGCTGAGAGTCAGAAGGACCTGAGTTCTAATCCTAGCTCCGCCACTTGTCTGCTGAGTGACCTCGGGAAAGTCACTTCACTTCTCTGGGCCTCAGTGACCTCATGCGTAAAATGGGGATTGAGACTGTGAGCCCCTTGAGGGACAGGGACCATGCACAACCTGATTAGCTTGTAATCAATCAATTGTATTTATTGAGCGCTTACTGTGTGCAGAGCACTATATTAAGCGCTTGGGAAGTACAAGTTGGCAACATAACTTGTATCTACCCAAGTGCTTAGTACAGTGCTTGGAAGAGTATGGCACAGTGGACGGAGCACGCGCCTGGGAGTCAGAAGGTCATGGGTTCTAAACCCAGCTTTGCCACTTGTTTTCTGTGTGGCCTTGGGCAAGTCACTTCACTTCTCTGTGCCTCAAAAGGGGATTAAGACTGGGGGTGCCCCACGTGGGGCAGGGACTTTGTCCAACTTGACTGGCTTGTATCCACCCCAGCGCTTAGTACAGTGCCTGGCATATAGTAAGCACTTAAATACTTTTATTATTATTATGACTACAGTGTCTGGCCCATAGTAAGCATTTAACAAATACCATAACAAAAATAACAACAACAAAATTCCCCCACCCTTCAGATTTGACAGACAACCATTATTCCCATTTGCAAAATTCTATTAGAATCATATCTCTCCCAGGAAGCCTTTCCTAAATACTCTCTCACCTGCCCATTCTATTCTCCCTCCCTTCACCTAAGCACTTTGGTACTCATTCACCTCTACTGGATTTTTGCACATAACCTTATACTCTATTGTTTCTCCTGCCTGTAATTTATGTAAATATCTATCTCCGCCATTACAATGCAATCTCTTCGAGAGCAGGGATCATGTCTACCTACTCTGCTGTACTCTCCCAAGAGTTTAATACAGTGATCTGCACACAATTAAGTGCTCAATAAATGCTTCTGATGGACAGATTGATTTGGGACCTTCAAGAAAGAATGTACGGAAATATTTGGTTTGGATTTGTTTGGTCAGCCTAGGTATAGTTGATGTCAATTATGGCATCTCGCAATTAATCCACTATGATCCTTAATGTGTGGAATTCCATGACAAAGCCTTCAATAAGCATCCTCTCACAATCAGGAGGAACTTCAAAGTATGCAAAAAAGTCTGATTCTTGCATTTCAGGCTCCCAGGCAACAGCACTGCTCTCCCTGATCTCCTAACTTCTGCTTCCTGACATTGTCTGGCTTCAGAAAAAGTTAGTGATGGGAAAAGACCTGCCCAATACTGTAACAGAAAGGATGACTTTCTTGAAAAGCTTCACTTGCACTATTTACATATACATTTAATTTACATTAAGTATAAATAAAGGAGCCGGTGTGTTATTTGAGAAGCAGGTGGGTTAAACTGTATTATACCGAGATCACACTTTACAAAACTGTACTGAGATTTACATGAAGTGGTTCAGTGTTAGTTATTTAAGTCCATTTACACTAGTACAGTTTATCGAAAGATGACAGTGACCTTTAGATGGATAATCATAAAATGCTTCTCTTAAAAGAGCTACACTTTCGATACCTAAATAAGCAAAATTCCAAACTAACCACCAGCTTTCCTGGATACTGTTTACATACATCAAAACTTTAAAACCACACTTTCTCTCAATGAAAGCACCGTCCTAAATAAGGGTTTCTTCTAGCTTACCAGAGTATCGTTAAAACCAGTCAGCTTTTCAAATAATATTTATTGAAAATCCAACAAGCTTAACCCCAAAATTGATCAATTAAGTTTCATCTTTTATCAATTTTTTGTTTAAGGTCTAGAATGTGAATAAATTTCTTCTAAAACAGTGCTTTACATATAGCCGAGCTTTATTAAAATACCTTTATGAATATAATCCTTTACTTTGTGACACACATTGCCTCAAACAGATTTCTTTAAAAAGAAACAAAACATGCAAGCTTTTGTGTTTTCTATCAGAAGAAACTTTCCCTCGTGTATAGATTAAAAAAGAATTTCATGGAAAAAAAGCACTTACTTTGAAAGAAACTGTACCATAGCCCAAACGCCACCATACAGTAGCCCTTTAATGAGCCAAGAATCAATATCTAGGTCTGCTATAAACCCAACAAGCCAAATAACTAGGAAAGGAGTTCCTAGCATTACCTTCTGCCGAAATTCCTGCACAGAAAGAAATATTTAGGTTATCTATTTCAGCATTTTTAAACAAATGAATGTACAGCTGCTACTTGGGGCCCAAGTGGCCATCAGACAGGCAGGCTATGACCGACATGACTGGGAAAAGGGATACGTTTGGTTCATTCAGTCCCACCACAGGACTGGATGGTTGTAATTTCTCAGACAGGGCCCCACCTTGAGGAGCTGGTAGAAGCAGTGCTAATAGTAATAATAATAATAATAATAATAATAATAATAATAATAATAATAATGGTATTTGTTAAGCGCTTACTATGTGCCAAGCACTGTTGTAAGCACTGGGAAGCAGCACTTCCTCCATTACCCTGTGTTGATCAAGATGGGTGAAAAAATAGCAAATGTGACAACAAATGTAGTCACCTCTATATTCTCTGACAATGAGGCTATCTGCCTGGCTCCAGATAAAAACTATAAATAATGGAGGATAATTAGGTGAGCCAAAGCACACACTGAAGCCTTTCAGGAAATTGGTCTGATAAATCAGGGAAAGGGGTGAAAAAACGGAAGACAGGGAAAAGAGGGAAAAGGAGAAAGGAAATCTCCTTTACCAGGTTTTCATAATAAGTATGTCTAATACAATAAAAACTTCTTACCTACACACCTAGAGAGTTGAAATGGCATTTCCCAAGTCATTACTCATATATTTCTAAAAGTCACCTCTACTTTCGGATTTAGTATTGAATATTTTAGATTACCATACATCAGGAGATACCATTTAATCTCAGTTAAACAGATTTTACTATATAATCCAATGTACATTCTCTAAATTATTAACTGAGCCATTTTATCTTAACAGCACCAGCTTGTTGTACAGATTTAACTAATATGTCATTATTGAATTTAATTAATTTGCAGCTAACCACAATAAAATAATTACTAAAGGAACCAACTTTCCAATGTCATATTTTCTGTCTAGAAAACAGTCCTCATTTACATATATTAACTAACTTCAAAGGTTAAGAAATGAGGCATCGAGACACTTGCTGTACAACATAAGAGCTACTAAATAATTAGGATGTGCATTTTTTGAGGGGTGGGGGAGAAGCTAATAATTGATTTCAAGCAGTTTTTTAAAGCCTATGATTATATTTTAGTGTTTCTTTTTATGAAAGCTCTTTGTGGGCAGGGAATGTGTCTAACCAACTTTGCTGGACGATACTCTCCCAAGTGCTTAGTACAGTGCTTTGTGCACATTGAGCATACAATAAATAGCATTAATTGATAGACACCTCAAATAGCTAGTAGTTAATGTTAAGGGGCCTGGTGAATTCATAGCTTTACAATGCCTAAATCTTAGTTTCGGCATGAAGGCTCTATATTAGAATGAGAACAATGACCAGAAACATACAATCGATAAACAAAAACTAACCATCAGCATCAGTTAACCAAGGAAATTCCAGATTCTTTACAGTGTGGGAAGAAGCAAGATGTCAAGGAAAAAAATAATATAGCTTGATAACACTTTTTTAAAATGATCAGCTTCTCAGATGAAGTGCTCTTAAAAAAAACAGAGATTCTATCAACAGCTGTGGAGATACTGACAACTCATCACACATATGAGCCATCTTAATGAATCTATCTTAATTCTGCCATGGTCAACCTAAATGTTTTTCCTCATTTACAGTGAAAAATTCCCTTAATTTGTAAAATAAAAATTTGAGGCTTTCATTTTGGGCGGGGGGGGCGGTTAAGCTTGATTTAAAAAAATGATTTCAGGAAATTTAAGTTTTGCTTATTAAATCCCGGGAACTTTGTAAGGTTTTAATTCTCTTTTTTTCTTCAACAAAAGGATTCAGGTACATAACTTGGGATGAAATTAGTAAATGCCCTAAATATCATACCCTATTTATAAAATGCCATGGTGGAATCACTGAGCAAGCTGTTTTTTCCACTCGGTCAAGCAATTCCACTGAGTGGAAACATGAGAATAAAATGCCTGACAAGATGACAGAGAAACAGATGCTGCATGAAATGGGTCAACAGGTCAATCACAAACAGGGCAGAAGACACTCTTTAAGCAAATTTTCAAATGATGTGATACAACTACGAATGACGGAAAAGCTGCGATAATCATAAATGACCTTTTGCAAGCTTGTCAGGGGCAGGTAATGTATCTGCTAATTCTGTTGTATTGTACTCTTCCAAGTGCTTAGTATGGTGTTCTGCACATAGTAAGTGCTCAATAAATGCAACTGATTGAACAAAGATACTGAGGAAATCTCTTTACTCTCTCATTTTGAATTTCAAGATGGTTCCTGAGTGGCCACTATTTAATAGCCACCATGCTTAAAGTGCAGGGAAACCATAATGAAATTTAAAATTGCTTTATTTAAAACACGCTAACTCGGCACTTCCCAACTATTTGTAATGACTTAAAAACCGAAGTATAGTATAGAGAAATGGTTCATATTCTAGATGATGAACCATTTTCTCACAGTGTCTAAATTGCTCTCTGGGACTAAACTCGGAATTTTTGGAAGCTGAATGAACACTTTCAGAGCACTGGGATGCAATTTAGTAAATTACAGCTTCAGTATCCTCTCTCACAGCCACTATTAAGAGCTCAGTTTTCTTTCCTTGAAGCCCAAGTAGTAAATCTGCTCTTATTGCTGGCAATTTTGCTGGTCAAAGAGAAAAAAAAATTACTCAACTACTGACATAACGAAGAGTAACAAACTACGCACTTTCAGAAGCTGCATTAACTCTTTCGGGCCAGTGTGACATCTAATATGGCAATACGCTTGTGAAAAAGTTAATGCAGTGAAGTATGAGGTAACAGATAACTATTTATTGATTTATCCAAATGGGCTTATTACTTACAGTAATTTCCACATTCTTTCAGCTAGTTCCTTGTGGGCAAGAAACGTGTCTCGTACTTCCTTTGTACTTTCCCACGTAGAGTATTATAGTTTCATTCATTTAAGTCTACGCTGCCCTATGAAACTGCAAGCTTCATCTAGGGCAGGAAAAGTTGAATTTCCCCAAGCACAGAGAATAATGTTGAGGACAAAAAAGTTATACAATGAATCCGATTGATGACAATAGTTCTTTCATTAGTGTTAGAGAAAAAGTAAACCACACTTTTTCAAGAATCACACCTTACCCAGCCCTATCAAGACCAGTACTTCACAGGGCCTGCAGAAAAATGAGTTCTTGAATTTAATCTAGTCACAGAATTGAACTATTTAACTGACTGCTTGAAAACACAATAACTTGCCACCAAGGAACTGATTTCCTCTTTATAAATTTTATAACTCAATCAAGGGGAACTTTGTTTGGGTTGGTAAATTTTAGTCATCATTATCATGAAGGAAACAGAATTCTCTACAAAGCATTAGATTCCCAAAGCAACAGACATTTTTCAGCAATCACCATAGTACTGGCAACTGCAGCTACACAAGAAAAGACGACTTCTTGCCTCCAGGATATCTCCCTTTGGCTTTCCCACTGGCACCTCCAAATTCGGATGTCTAAAATTTAGACTGTTTCTAGTGATATCCTTATAGCTTGCTTATATCCTACTCTCTCTACTTGCTATCCACTCCATTAGATTGTTAGTGCTTGGAGGGCAGTAAATATAAATGGTAATATTAATGGTATTTATTAAGCCCTTACTATGTGTCAAGCACTGTTCTAAATGCTGGTGTAGATTCAAATTAATCAGATGGGACATAATCCCTATCCCATATAGGGCTCACACTCATAGGAGGGAGAACAGATGTTGGATAATCATTTTACAGATGAGGGAACTGAGACACAGAAACATTAAGTGACTTGCCCAAGGTCTCGCAGTTGATGGAGTCTGTGGCCATCTCTTTCCACTAGGCGATCTGTAGCTTGTTTCTGTTGTTCCCCACCAAGTGCCTCATTCACTGCTTTGCCACACAGTTAGCACTCAATAAATAGCACTGATGATGATGCTGATGAGGAAAAATCTTTTCATTCCCATCTCCAAAACAAGGGCTAGATGCCTCACAGTAGCAGGTGAAATGATCATTCCACTAAGTAACAGTCAACCAGGCGTGGATTTGGGAAATCCTACTAAGGCTACCTCAGTTTATTTTGAGAGAAATGCCTTTAACTGTCTTTAATTTGTGTTCATCTTCCAAAAGGTGCATTGTTATGGTTTTAAAATTAATACATGAATGTTAATTTTTACCTTATCAGCTTTCAGCTTTTTGAGGAAAGATGGATTGTCATACCCCTTTGCTTGTCTTGCCTCCTGTAAATGGTTGATCATCCAAACGTTTTTTCTCTGTTTTGCCAAATCAAGTGGTGATTCTCCCTGATTTTTACACAAAATGACAGAAATTATGAATGCACCTACATTTTCGCTTTTCAATTCCGTATATCATAGGATACTGACAATTAAAAATAACAACAATGAAGGCTCTAATATGCTCAGTTTTTAGGCTCAGTACATCACTCATACTCTCCAATCCTAAATGTTATTTGACTCCTCTAGGTTACTTGTTTTCAGCACTCTGCCTCTGCCCTCACGGATTACTTTTCTAAGAATAGAATTTTCTAAGAATCAGCAGTTTTGGGGGGCATTTTGCAGAATGATTCCACATGAGTTCTGGATGCTCATTTCAATAATATCAACTTGATAACACTCTATTTTTTCCCTAAGACTTTGAATTGCATTGGTGAACAAATCAAAAAGTAGGCCCTAATGTTTGCTGGATCGCATATCATGTTAGTTATGCTTACTCCCCAGTTATTTCTCATTCTAGAAGGAGGTCACAAGAGTTAGGAAATACTTTTCTATAAAACTAAGCCGTGAAAAACATTTCTCAAAATTTAGTTTCATAGCAGATGCATCCTGAGTCCTATGAAGGAAAAGGTCAAGAAAGGAGAAATGCTAGAGACTGGGTGAGACTGGATATAGATTAGACCTATAGCAAATTCTTTCACCCATTCTGGAAACGTCCAAAACCAGCAAAAACAAAAAACTGGTTTCACTCTGTAACCAGAAGTCTCACTGAGATGAACAGATGGATCACAAGCTGCAGACTTTCAACTCTTTTTAACCCCTCAAAAAAGATGACTGTGAATTAATTAATTAATAATGGTATTTGTTAAGCGCTATGTGCCAAGCACTGTTCTAAGAGCTGGGGTAGATACAAGGTCATCTGGTTGTCCCACGTGGGGCTCACAGTCTTAATCCCCATTTTACAGATGATCTAACTGAGGCACAGAGAAGTGAAGTGACTTGCCCAAGGTCACAAAGCAGACAAGTGGCAGAGTTGGGATTAGAACCCATGATCTCTGACTCCCAAGCCTGGGCTCTTTCCACTAAGCCAGGCTGCTTCTCATTCCCGTGAATGAACGGGACCACAGGGTAAAGGAGGGAAGAGAGAACCAGTTCCTACCACTCATTCTTTCCTGGCAAAGACAATTGCTTCCTTTAATAAAGCTTGAATTCAGGGTTTATTTTATACTATTTACGCACTCTTTTTCTAAACAAAAAGGACAACCCAAAATATCAGTTTCCTCAAAACCCTACATTCAGTGAAGTTTCCTCCAACACAAATGTACCTTATGAGGTTGTCCTTAGGATAAGAACAAACACTGGGAAACATTAAAACAAAGCCATACAAATTTGTAAAAGTGATTCACTGCCTAGGAACAGAAATGTAATCTAATGGAGGGATGAAGTCTAGTGAAAAAATTGATCAGCCATCAAATCACTTAATTGGGTTGGAGCTAAACTAGTTTAGCTTCTGAAGATACACATATTTTATTTGAAAATAACACCTTGCCTATCCAAATTACAGATACTCAGGTTCAGAACCAGCTAATTAATCCAAACTATAAAGATTACCTGTGGCAAAGCAATCCCTTTGGGGCACAACTCCCAGAGAAAATCCTGCAGTTGCCTCGGATTCCAGCTGAGGATCCCTTCCACTAGAGGACCATGGGACACCTAGGGATTGCCTAGATAAAGAGATTGAGGGATCTTTTAAAAAATCTTTCATCTAGTCCTCTCATCCCCTTGCTCCTTTATGAGTTCCTTGCTGCTGGGGATGTGGATGAACATTTTATAATTCGAGAATTAAACTGAACTCAGGGATCTCAATTCATGTTCTCATTTCTCTCCATGATTTAGTGGGGGGAGCTGGGGCAGGATGATTTGCCTGGATACAATGAAACAGAGTAAAGATTAGTTTTGAAGTGTTTTAGCCAGAAAAGCATGGTGGTTACTGTAATTTATCTGTAAAGTTTTGGCCAAGTTGCAGCCGTTTCATTTTTACACCACAGAAAAATTCTTCTCTGGTGGTCTTCAAGGACAGGCTCTTACAACATAACTAAAAATACTTTCCCTAAATGCTTTCATATCTCATTCCATGCAACTAAACTCAGGTCCCCTTAATACATTCAGAAATTTTTAATTCATATTCTAATGCATCCTAAAAAGCTTGTCTCCTTAGCTTACCCAGAAAGGAAAAAGTGTAAGTACTTTAAGCAAAAGGCAAGATTAATTTGGACTCCCTAAAACCATTCCTCTAAATGTATCTGTAACACTCCATAATCTGCTCTAGGGTGAATGATAGAATAACTATATCTAGTCTATATGGACTAGGTATGTACATGGGCTCTGTTATTTGCATGCATATCTAAAAGTATTCCCTCCCATTCTTTGAAAGGGAAAGACTAACTGACCTGCATTTTTCCCTTTGGTTTTAAAAATTCAAGGAGAGACAATTTTACATCAAATCTGAAATGCCTCAAGTAGTGACTTTACTAATTTCAAAATAGCTACCAGACTAGAGAATTAATCACCAACCTATTTTAGTACAGTGCCTTGCACACAGTAAGTGCTCAATAAATTTGACTGAATGAATGAACTTGGGGTCATATGATCTTACTATTGAGATGGACCTGTAGTTTTTCCATTACCAGGCTCAACTGAATCCCACATTTACCTTTTAAAGGACCCTGGATTTGAACCATAATCTAGAGTTTGCAAAGACAGAAAAGGAACACAATTTCCTGTTTATATTAGTTTAATACAGTTACATCTCTTCAGGCAACTAAGAAAGATATGAAAGATTTTTAGAAAGACTGAGATCAGTTTCTTCAAGGAAAGGTAACGCTCTTATTAAAGGAAAAGAGTCTGAATATAAATTGAGTTTAATAACATTTTAGACTTAAAATTCATGATTTCAACCTGGCCGTAGAATGCAAGGTTGACCTCTAAGGAAAATCAACTGGGCTTTCTGCAACTTAATTTTTATGCTCACGAAGGAATTTTTTGTCATTGCTTTATTTAAAAACAAAAAACTCCACTTTCTCCCCAAATGAAGACAAAACTCACAACACTTTAGTTTTTTGAATCTTCAAAAGGCTACATATTGCCTGGGCAACTCAAATCCTTCAGAAAATGGAGCAAAGTTGTTTCAGATAGAGAAGCAGCATGGTATAGTGGATAGACTTGGGGCCTGCGAGTCAGAAGGTCATGGGTTCTAATCCAAGCTCCTCCAGTTGTCTGCTGTTTGACCTGGGGCAAACCACTTCACTTCTCTGAGCCTCAGTTACCCTCATCCGTAAAATGGGGGTTAAGACTGTGCACCCCATTTGGGACAACCTGATTACCCTGTAACTACCTCAGTGCTTAGAACAGTGCTTGGCACATAGTAAGTGCTTAACAAATGCCATAATTATTATTACCATTATTATTATTATTATTCACTATTGGACACATATAAAAATTAAAATGTTCTTATATCAGCATTCCAGAGATAGTACGCTAGACAGTTAAATCAGTCAACTGACTCAATGATTGAGCACTTACTATGTGAAGAGCACTATACTAAGCTCTTGGGAGAGTACAATACAACAGAATTGGTAGACATGTTTCCTGCCCAAAACAAATGGGAGGAATATCCAACAACTAGAAAGTATACAGATTTTAGACCAAATTCTGTATGGCCTTAGCAGCATAAAACAAAAAGGGAAAGAAGAAATATTTGCTTTAGGCGAAAGCTTCTAATTGTGAAATAATGTACCCTGTTCATTCTATTTCTCCATTCCTGCCTTTGTACTGTATAAAAGCTTTTTAAAATTTTTTTTAAAATCTTTCTTCCACCCGAATCTTAAGGAGTGGAAAATAAGGTTAAGAAAATCATAGCAAATACCCTTTACTGGAATTACACATCTCAAATCTAATGTATATTATCTGTAATATTTACCCACCAAGACTGGAGAAAAACTACTCGGCAAGAAATCAATATTTCTTAACTTAAATGGGCCAATAATATTACCAATATAGGGATAAGAATGACATGACTATTCCAGATATTATTAAATATACTCCAGGCTACTTTTGCTTCTCACTGAAGGCTTCAAGCTTTGAAACTACTGTAATGGGCTGTCACTCAGCCTGGTAGGAGAGGCTTCAATTAGCCATGTTTAGCGGGAGTTCTTATTCTATCAGCTTTTTTTCCTCATTCTGATGAGACCAAAGTAACAAAGTAACGTAAGTAACAAAAAAATGAGTTACTCTTTCCAATTAACTGTTATTTGTTTCAATAGGACAAAATTGCCCAAGGCCTATCTTTTGAATACCACTTAAAAAAATGTTTTCCAGCACAAATGGAGTGGTGTTAAAAAAAAGTCTTAAATTCTATTCAGCCCAATCCTAAAGCGTTAATAAAAGGCAAAAAAAACCATTTCAATCTCCAGAATTACTGACAAATGGACTTAAAAAGCACATTTTTTTCTATTCTAGCTCTTCTGCTACAATGTTGGGTTCTTCCTGAGACAAAAAGGTGGACGTTAAAATAAATGTCTCCTATTTTCAAACAATATTATTCTAAGGGCCATTTTGTTCCCTGTTTTTTCTTCATCCCCAGTGCTCCCTTCAAGGCCCTACTGAGAGCTCACCTCCTCCAGGAGGCCTTCCCAGACTGAGCCCCCTCCTTCCCCTCCCCCTCCTCACACCCCAGCCTTACCTCCTTCCCCTCCCCACAGCACCTGTATAGATGTATTTATGTTTGTACGTATTTATTACTTTATTTATTTTATTTGTACATATTTATTCTATTTATTTTATTTTGTTAATATGTTTTGTTTTGTTCTCTGCCTCCCCCTTCTAGACTGCAAGCCCACTGCTGGGTAGGGACTGTCTCTATATGTTGCCAACTTGTACTTCCCAAGTGCTTAGTACAGTGCTCTGCACACAGTAAGCGCTCAATAAATACGACTGAATGAATGAATGCTCAAAACTTAAATGAAAAATCACTTAGATTATGGCAGCCCATGTAAACAGATGCAGGGTTGTATCCTATATACTATTTCTCATGTATTATTCCAACAAAGGTCAGGTTCTAGCAGCATATTAAAGGTGAAAAGTATTTTAAATTTAGAGAAATGCGGCTATCCATTTGCATTTGTTTTTACCTGTGGTTCTCTTTAATAATTCTTTTCCTTGTAGCTGTTCAGTGCATAGCTAAACTATTTTATCCTCTTTGGCTAAAAATAACTGAATAGGGAGTAAGCATAACTCATGAGAAATGAGTTATGATCCAGCAGTTGCCACAACCAATTTCCTGACTGGCTATTCCAGGTGGATGGAGTTCTCTTTACATGGCTTGAATTGTGTACTGTTCCTATCACTTGGCAAACTAAGACACGTGATTCAGAAAAGAACACTGGAAGCAGTCCATATCAGGGGATTTTTTTTTTTTTTTGCTGAGGACAAACTTATTTTACAAACTCAAAGTACTAAAGGATGTAGTAATGGTTACGAGTCCGAAGCCATATCACAAAGACGGAGATACTCAAATGAAACTAGAGTTGAGGGTGGTACAGAGAAAGTATTACCTGAAACCTAAAGCAACGAAAATCTGAGATTTAAATAATAATGCAATCAATAGCAAAGGAAGGCATTATCAGAGTTCCTAAGGGACAAGCTCTCTTACAATTTTAGCTGAACTTTGTTTTTTTTTTAATCGAACCAGCCCTGACTCAGAGAAAAAAGGCCCTTAAACACTATGAGTGGTGTACTGCATTTTCTAATTAATTTACTTTTATAACCTGGAGCAGTTCAAACTCTCAATCTTAAAAATAATGTGGGAGGACATAGAAATCAAGAAATAGACATATGTTTAGAAGCAGCATAGCATAGTGGCTAGAGCACAGGCCTGGAAGTCAGAAGGTCGTGGGTTCTAATCCCAGCTCTGCCACTTGTCTGCTGTGTGACCTTGGGCAAATCACTTCACTTCTCTGGGCCCCAGTTATCTCACCTGTAAAATGGGGATTAAGACTGTGAGCCCCCCGTGGGACAAGCTGATTTTCTGGTATCTAACCCAGTGCTTAAATCAGTGCTTGGCACATAGTAAGCGTTTAACACATACCATAATAATTATTATTATTATCATATCTTGGATACGGTTTAAACAAGTTCTTTTTTCGCTACTCTATAACCACCTCTCCAAGAAAACTTTTAAAACATTACACATTTAAAAATGAAAAACGTAACTCTTTCAGCTGAGAGCTCAAGGAACTAATAGGAATGAGGTTTGTCTGACAATGACTTCAACAATTCCAAAGAAAATGGAAACTAAAACTCAAACCTACTAAGCACAAACATACATACGCACACCTACAGAACCCTAAATATTGTTCAAGAAAGGATGCACAAATTTTTGGATTTCCAATAAATGCCACATGTTGCTTTTTACCTTAATATTCTGGGCATCAACATTAGCTCCAGCATCTAAGAGAAGGCTAATGACTGTAGTATTTCCTGCTAGCACTGCCCAATGTAGGGCTGTGTTCTTGTGATACTTGTCACCAAGATTAACGGAAACGTTAAACGTTAACAGCAATCGGGTTGGGTCCACACTAAAAAAGAAAGAAACTGAGTTAGATAAACAGTAAAAATGATATCCATGGCAAAATGCCTTAGGCAGAGACTAAATTTATTTATTTTTTTTTAATGTAATTACCCCAGGCTACTCAAAACGTAGGCAACCAAAACAAGAACTCTGGCTGAAACCAATAGGCAGCATCAACTAAAGTGACACTTTTAAGGGTAAGAAAGTTACAGATTTCACATAAATTTTTACTTCATCACGACCAAAGGTCAATGAAGTTGGCAATTCAGATAGAAGAAAATCTCTAAGCCTCAGATCTCAGCAACCTGGAAACATTTCCCTTTCCTTCCCCCTTTTTTCTTCCCTCCCAAGGTCACTTTATTAAGAATGTGAGCTCCATGTGGGACAGGGACTGCATCCAACCTAACTTGTATCTACCCCAGTGCTTAGAACAGTGCTTGGCACATAGTAAGCGCTTAACAAGAATCATAATTATTATTAGCACCAGGACTAATTAGGAATTTAGAATGCTTTGCTCTAGTTTGCCCCTCTGTGTCCTCTCCCTCTACCTGCCCCCTCCTCCTTCCCTCTCCCTCTCTTTTTAACTTCCACTTCCCTCATCATTTGTCCTTCGGAAAACCGTAATTCAATCAAATTTTTTTTTTTTACCCAGCAATGTCTGGACTCCAATTATTGCAAATTACTGAGGTTGCCCTAAGAGTCCCAAATGCACAGGGCCAAAGTAACACCAGGAAACAGAACATTTTTCCCTATTTCATTTAGAAGTTGCTGAAAGAGGAAAATGCCAAGAGTAATGAGTCCGTGGGAAAATGAACAAAACAGTATGAGTGAAGATGCTTTTGAAAAGTTTTATTTACAGAAGAACATACCTGTGGGTCCTATATGCTGCCCACATTAAAGGGGTCATTCCATTCTGATCCATCATATCTACATCCTGATAAAAAGAAAACAGGTCATGTACTGAAAATGTTTCAACATTTATTCAGTTTATGTGTAGGAAATTGAGTTGTACCTATTGGCAAATTCATCATTTGCAGAAAATAAAGTATTGTGTAAAAATCTCAGTGATCTCTGTTTATTTTCATGGAAATTTATCACAAAATTATTATTATTCATTATCCAATTTTTCTCACTTTCACTTATTTTTAACATGTATCTAGTATACTCTGCTTTTCCGTATTCCTTTTGGCTTTTTCATATCACTGATCATTTTATTAAAGATTTTATCTACTGTCCTGTCACATAATATTGGGATTATTTTTGTAAGGCAAATTTTCATGATAAAAGTGGACTGCATAAAACTTTGTTGGAAGTCAGAGACCTTATTTTCTAGGCATCTTAAAAGTAAGAACAGGAGGGATTGATATACATAACAATGATAGTAATATTTATGGTATTTGTCAAACATTTACTACGCGCCAAGCATTTTTCTAAGCGCTGGGGTACATACAAGGCTATCGAGTTGTCATTCATTCATTCAATCGTATTTATTGAGCACTTGTGTGCAGAGCACTGTTCTAAGCGCTTGGAAAGTACTGCGTGGGGCTCACAGTCTTAATCCCCATTTTACAGATGAGATAACGGAGGCCCAGAGAAATAAAGTGCCTTGCCCAAATTCACACAGCAGACGCGCGGCGGAGCCAGGATTAGAACCCACATCCTCTGACTCCCAAGCCCGTGCTCTTGCCATTAGGCCATGCTGCTGCGCAGATTACTTTCTCCTTTTACTTGTGGTAATGATTATTTGTGACATGTATTAAACACTTACTTTGTGTTAAACACTGTGCTAAGCACTGGATTAGCTACAAGATAATCGTATCAGATGCAATCCCTGTCCCACATGGGACTTATAGTCTAAGAGGAAGACCAAATATTTTATCCTCATTTTACAGGGGAGAAAACTAAAGCCAAGAGAGGTTAAATGACTTACCCAAGGTCACACAACGGGCAAGTGGTGGAGTCGGGACTAGAACTTTGTCCCATGCTCTTTCCTCTAGATCACAACGCCTTCCGAGTGTGTGCCCCACAAGAGACAAGGACCAGGTCTAATTCCTACCTGTATATTCTTTCTCAGCGCTTAGTATAGTGCTTGGCACACAGTAAACACTTAGTAAATACTAATAATACTACCAGTGGAAGTAAATAAGGTCAGTATCGAATCGCATTATATTACAGAGGGAACTCCTTTGCTCACCAAGTTACCCTGTTTCTGTCTTGAACCACTAAAGCTGGGATGCCCCAGCATTTGACATTCACCTAGTCTCATACACACCGCTGGTTCACAGGGATTCATCAACTTCCACTACAAGTTTGGGAAAATCATAAAATCTCCTACCTAGATGGGAGATTGAGAGGACATACCTGCTCCCGTCCCCTGACTCTAAGCAGGTCGATGAATAATTAAACCACTTATGACAAGACAGGTGGCTGCTGTCACTTTTCAAAATGATCTCCAAGCCTAACTCTATACCAAGTCTTCTTCTTCTAGGGTAATATATGTATTTCTGAAGTCCTTCTGATTTCAAATATGAACAACGTAATAAAACATTGTAGCACCCAAGTCCCACACAATGCAAATAAGTAAAATAAACTCACCACTCTAACAAAAAAAAAAGCAAATTATGAAGACAGAAGAATAGAAGGATGTGTTTAAGGTATATTCAATAAACACCTGAGTATAGGGATGTATTGCCACCTCATTGACTCCCATGCCCATTGCCCATGCCAGCTGCTATAAACATTTAACTTCCACCTCAACTGTGGGCCCCTTCACCCCTGCCCCCCCACACCCACCTCCTGTTCCAATGTACTTGTCACGTACTTCATCGATAAAACTGAAACTATTAGGCAAGGTTTCCTTAAAATGTTCCCTGCTCCTCTCCAGTCCCCCCCTCTTCCTGGCCCCCCATCTTTGACTCTCCACATTTTCCCGCAGCCTTTCAAGAGAGGACCTCCCTCTTCTCAAAATCTGCCCCCTCTACCCATGCTTCCAACCCCATCCCTAGGCACCTTATCAGAACACTCATCCCATCTCTTTTTCTCTCCTTGCCCGCCATCTTCAACCGCTCAATTTCCAACTGCTCCTTCTCGACTGTTCTTACACATTCCCTTCCAAGCTCACAGTACAGCGTTCTGCAAATGGTAAGCACCCAATATGACTGATTGAAATACAATTTATTGATTGATTCTCATTTATCCCCTAGCCTTAAAAAAACCTCCCTGGACTCCACAGCTCCTCCTTCCATTCGTCTCCAACTCCGGGAGCATGTTGCCTACACTATCCTCTATCCTTCCTGTCTCACAAGCTTATTGGCATTATCCTTGACTCTTGTTCAACCCACATATTCACTTTGTCACTAAATCCTCTCACTTCTACCTTCACAACATCTCTAGAATTCACCCTTCCCTCTCCATCCAAACTGCTACCACTCTGCTTGAAGCACTGAATAACAACAATAATAATAAGGGTATTCATTAAGTGCTTACTAAGTGCAAATAATGTAACAAGCACGGGATAAATACAGGATACTCAGGTCCCACATGAAGTTCGCAGTCTTCACAGGAGGGGGAACAGGTACTGAAATCCCCATTTTGCGGATGAGGGAACTGAGGTACCGTGAAGCGAAGTGACTTGCCCAGGGCTACCCTGCAAGTAAGTGGTGCAGCAGGGATTAGAACTCAGGTCCTCTGACTCCCAGGCAGGTATTCTTTCCATTAGGTCGTACTGCTTCATGTCATATACTGCCTTACACTACTCAACTGTCTTGCTGACCTCTGTGCCTCCTGTCTCTCCCCTCTCCAATCCTTACTTCACTCTGCTGCCCAAGTCATTTTTTTTAAAACAATTCAGTACATACCTCCCCACTCCTCAAAACCTTCCAAAGGTTGCCCATTTTCTTCCACATCATACAGAAACTCCTTACCGTTGGCTTTAAGGCACTTAATCAGCTCTCCCCATCCTACCTTATCTCACTGATCTCCTATTACAACCTAACTGCACACTTCACCCATCTATTTCCAAACTACTCTCTGTATCTTGATTGTGTCTATCTCGCTGACCCCTTGCCCTCGACCTGATGCCTGTCTACTTGTTTTGTTTTGTTGTCTGCCTCCCCCTTTTAGACTGTGAGCCCGTTGTTGGGTAGGGATTGTCTCTGTTGTCGAACTGTACTTTCCAAGCGCTTAGTACAGTGCTCTACACACAGTAAGCGCTCGATAAATACGATTGATTGATTGAATGAATGAATGAATGAATGACCTCCCACTGGCCTGGAACCCTCTCTCCTTCATAGCCCAACAGCCCAATGCTGTCCTCAATGTCCATGTCCTCCTAAAATCACATTTCCTCCATGAGGTTTTCCTTAACTACCCCACCTCCCCGCTGCATTACCTATGCATTCAGGCTACCAAATCTACTGTATTGTACTTTCCCAAGTGCTTAGTGCAGTGCTCTGCAGCCAGGATGTCCTCGATAAAAAAAAACCCAATTGATGGATTGACTGCCTTCACGGCAGTATTCATTCAATCGTATTTATTCATTCAATCATATTTATTGAGCACTTACTATATGCAGAGCACACCATACTAAGCACTTGGAAAGTACAAGCATTAAAGAGAGATAATCCCTGCCCACAATGGACTCACAGTCTTGATTGGCCTGTTCTGATTCTAGGTGGAATGCTTGCTTAAGAGTTATACATATAGACTCCCCTCCCATAACCCTGATCACTCTCACTCATTCATTCAATTCATTCAATCGTATTTATTGAGCACTTACTGTGTGCAGAGCACTGTACTAAGCGCTTGGGAAGTACAAGTTGGCAACATATAGAGACGGTCCCTACCCAACAGTGGGCTCACAGTCTAGAAATTCACTCGACTCTCATTCACTGTCTCCCTACTGCTCCAGAACCTCTGCACCCTGCAGCCTGAACTCCTGCGTGTGGGAAAGTGCTGCATTTCAAGACACAGCTGGTGACAGATCATCCCCCTGCCACCCCCCTACCAAGTTGGCACTCCTGCCACCCAACTCCTTCATCCAAGTACATCTACCCACCCACGCATCTGGCAGCTGCTGGGACCGGCGGGAATGTAAACTAGAGGAAATGAAAACCAAGGGGAGCCACAGTCACGGCCCCCACGACTGGCTGGCAGGTGCTTCCCATAAAGCCGCCTCTGGGACACCCCAAGATAAACTCCAGGAAGTGACTCCTGCTCTCCTGCTGCTCCGTCTTGGGAAGTATGGGTTGGGGTCTTGGAGGAATTTCTCAGTCAGTGAGTGAGGATGGGGGAGAAGCAGAGGGAGAGGGAGGATGGGGAAGGCAGAGGAAAGGAGTAGTAAGTGTATTTCTTACGTGCTTACTATGTGTATAACATTGTACTAAGCTCTGGGAGGAAAGTAAATCAATCCTTCTCTCTTTCTGCTGCTACCTCACCCTTCCCGCTCTACACTCCATCCTCTCACCCGCTTTTTCCCTCTTCGCCCTCTGCCCTCTCCATCCTCTCCCTGCCCTGTGAATCCCCTCTTGCTGCAGAATTTGTTCGGAACCATACGGCTACCTCAATCAACCATTATCACACTCACCCACTTCATATGCTGTCTCCAGCCCCCAAAGCACAGCCCCAGATTGCCACACACCCCAGTAACACATGTCACAGCAGAGGTGGGGGTTCCCTGGGAAAAAAAGAGAGCCTGAGTTTCTCCCCGGGCCCTCCAGACTGGATCTCCATCTTCACTGCTTCCCTTCCCTAATGCCAAGAGCCTTGGGACCACATCCCTCAGAGCGAACCGGTGGCATATTTACAAACTCATCCAAACCAATATACACTCAGGTAGACCATCAATCCATCAATTAACGGTATTTATTGGGTGCTTACTATGGTCAGAGAACTGTACTAAGTGCTCGGGAGCATACAGTGCAACAGACTAGAATGCAGGAGCTCTGGTTCTGCCAAATCCTACGTTAAGATAAATGTGTCCTAAAGTATTCTCACCTTAACTGGCAGCACCCACACCCACCATTCTTCCCACCACAATCGCATTCCATCCAGTCAGACGTGCACGTTTGGTATCTCTACCGCTGTGTGTTCTGAAACGACTAAAATCACTTGCTTTGAAAGAACTGGCTGCATGTTCATACTTTCTCATACACGAACACCCACAAGCTTATTTCCATACATACATCCCTTTGCTTCAAACATATGTAATGAACATTGACAGGCGTAGTCTCGGAGAAGCATGTTTCTTCCCAGAGACTTAAACCACAGGATGCACACGGAGGGAGACGCATACAAATGCCCTCAAAATAGCCGTGCAAAGAAGAACGACTTTCAGGCAGAGATGGGAATTCAGGAGGGCAGGACCAGAGGACATGAACAAAATCAATCAATGGTATTTATCGAGTGGCTATGGTGTGCAGAGTGCTGTACTAAGCGCTTGGGAAAGTACAATAAAGTACAATAAAACACAGTCTACAAGGGGAGACAAAATGAAGGGTGCCGTGTCCCCGCCCATTCCAGCTGTTTCTGGGCCCACACTGATCCAGCCCAGACCCTCTCTTCCTACTGCCCCTGCCCCCTTCTATGGGTACTGAGCTCCTCCCCAAGTCACTCAACTTCTCTGTGACTCGGTTTCCTCATCTATAAACCGGGTGGGGGGCAGTGGATAAACGTTCTCCCTCCCCTTGGACAAGGATCTGATTGTACTGCATATGCTCCCGTGCTTAGTACGGTGTATGCCCCAAACCAAGTGCTTAACAAACAGCACATTTATCATCATCATCATCATAATAATAATAATGACGGCATTTGTTATGCGCTATGTGCAAAGCACTATTCTAAGCGCTGGGGGGATACAAGGTGATCAGGTTGCCCCACGTGGGGCTCACAGTCTTAATCCCCATTTTACAGATGAGGTAACAGGCTCAGAGAATAATAAATAATGATGGCATTTGTTAAGCACTTACTATGTGCACTTACTAGAGATCGTTGGAGCGTGGCTCAGTGGAAAGAGCCCGGGCTTTGGAGTCAGAGGTCGTGAGTTCGAATCCCTGCTCCGCCACATGTCTGCTGTGTGACCTTGGGCAAGTCACTTAACTTTTCTGAGCCTCAGTTACCTCATCTGTAAAACGGGGATTAAGACTGTGAGCCCCACGTGGGACAACTTGATCACCTGTATATATGTATATATGTTTGTATGTATTTATTACTCTTTTTATTAGAGAAGCAGCGTGGCTCAGTGGTAAGAGTACAAGCTTGGCAGTCTGAGGTCATGGGTTCGAATCCTGCCTCCGCCACTTGTCTGCTGTGTGACTTGGGGCAAGTCACTTAACTTCTCTGTGCCTCAGTTACCTCATCTGGAAAAAGGGGGTTACGACTGTGAGCCCCACGTGTGACAACCTAATCACCTTGCATCCCCCCAGTGCTTAGAACAGAGCTTTGCACATAGTAAGCGCTTAACAAATACTATTATTATTATGTGCAAAGCACTGTTCTAAGCGCTGGGGGGGATACAAAGTGATCAGGTTGTCCCACGTGGGGCTCACAGTCAATCAATCAATCAATCAATCAATCGTATTTATTGAGCGCTTACTATGTGCAGAGCACTGTACTAAGCGCTTGGGAAGTACAAATTGGCAACACATAGAGACAGTCCCTACCCAACAGTGGGCTCACAGTCTAAAAGGGGGGAGACAGAGAACAGAACCAAACATACCAACAAAATAAAATAAATAGGATAGAAATGTACAAGTAAAATAAATAAATAAATAAATAGAGTAATAAATATGTACAACCATATATACATATATACAGGTGCTGTGGGGAAGGGAAGGAGGTAAGACGGGGGGATGGAGGGGGGACGAGGGGGAGAGGAAGGAAGCGGCTCAGTCTGGGAAGGCCTCCTGGAGGAGGTGAGCTCTCAGCAGGGCCTTGAAGGGAGGAAGAGAGCTAGCTTGGCGGATGGGCAGAGGGAGGGCATTCCAGGCCCGGGGGATGACGTGGGCCGGGGGCCGATGGCGGGACAGGCGAGAACGAGGTACGGTGAGGAGATTAGCGGTGGAGGAGCGGAGGTTGCGGGCTGGGCAGTAGAAGGAGAGAAGGGAGGTGAGGTAGGAGGGGGCGAGGTGATGGACACCCTTGAAGTCCAGGGTGAGGAGTTTCTGCTTGATGCGCAGATTGATCGGTAGCCATTGGAGGTTTTTGAGGAGGGGAGTAATATGCCCAGAGCGTTTCTGGACAAAGATAATCCGGGCAGCAACATGAAGTATGGATTGAAGTGGGGAGAGACACGAGAATGGGAGATCAGAGAGAAGGGTGATGCAGTAGTCCAGACGGGATAGGATGAGAGCTTGAATGAGCAGGGTAGCGGTTTGGATGGAGAGGAAAGGGCAGATCTTGGCAATGTTGCGGAGCTGAGTCTTAATCCCCATTCTACAAATGAGGTAACTGAGGCTCCGAGAAGTTAAGTGACTTGCCCAAGGTCACACAGCAGACATGTGGCGCAGCCGGGATTCGAACCTAGGACACCTGACTCCAAATCCCATGCTCTTTCCACTGAGCCACGCTGCGCGTCGCCCCAGAGCGGGAGGGGAGCGCTCTCTCCTGAAGCTGGTTATTCTCCACCTCCGGAGAGAGGGGTTCAACAGCCTCTTTGCTGGCTCAATCAACAGTGTTTACTGAACGCTTACTACATGCAGGACAGTGTATTATCCGCTTGGGAGAGTACAATACAACAGAATAGTAGGCACATTCCCCACCCACAAGGAACACAAGAAGAGAAATGAATAAAGAAAGGGGAAACAAAGAAAGAATGAGGAACACTGTGTCTACAGGAGGGAAATGTGTACCCTCCCAAGCACTTAGTACAGTGCTCAAGAAACACCACCGAATGACGAATGTAACCTGAACAAAGACTGGGGATTTCTGCTAGCGGGAGACCAGAACACATTAATTAACGTGCTCCAAGCACCACCTGCTGTTCCGTTTCAACCACTTCAACCAAGAATACACATTTTTCACATTAATGAATAGCTACGGCACCGGTCTAAAACATGAACCAAAGGGGCTAAATTATCAACTGCACTCATGGGAGAGAGGGGGTGTTATCTCCTCCAATGACACGTTCATTTGCAATTTCTGAAAGCTCAATAAAATCGAATGACTTCGCATTTACCATCCTATTTAAAATTATCAGCAGAATTATTTGGGTTCAAAGCTGCTTACCACATTACACAATAGAGGTAGGATTAAAATTGGCTTCAATTGCTGAATTATATCAGGCTAAAATAGTTTAGTTTCGCATGCAAGAATACGTTTAACTTCTAGTGCCTCTGTTAATTCCTTAATTAAGCAAGTGGGGAGCATTAGCTCTTTCAGAATCCGCTAGGATATTTACTACAGTGTTCGAGCCCTTCCCCATATACCACATATCTAGTTTCCAGCAGTAATTAGCCAGGATGTGGTTAACGTTAACTAATCTAAGAAGGCTCATTACTAAAAGCTGAATGCCGGTTGATTATAAGCTCCTTGTGTCTGCCAACTCTGCTGTGCTATACTCTCCCAAGGGCTCGGTACGTTGCTCCGCACACAGCGAGCACTCAATACCACAGATTGATCAACTGCATCCTTCTTACCCACAAAACATTTTCTCCAGGTGTTTTGGATCGTGTGCCGGATTTAAGAAAAAAAAGCACATCCAGAAAAAGCCTGGGAGACGTGGGCTGCAAGAAATGATCAAGAGGGAGTCAGAGGACTTGGGTTCCGTTTCCAGTTTCGCCACTAGCAAGCTGGGTGACCTTGGGCGAGTCACGGCTTCTCTGTGATTCAGTTCCCTCATCCGTAAAATGGGCATCCAATACCTGCTCTCCTCCTACTCTGGGAGCCCTGTGTGGTACAGTGAGCCTGGCCTGATTATCTTGTATCTTCCCCACTACCTAGTAAGGAATGTGGCACACAGGAAGCGCGTAACAAATACCACAATTCTTATCTCAGAGTTATTCCCATCAAACTGATCCAGATGCTTTCTTTCCTCTGGCACCCTCCGGAACTTTAAAAGCCGCCTGGGAGAAAAATACCCTTTAGAGACACCTAATCGTTGGTCACGCTGGAAGTGGCAGGTAAGTTTCTTGGGGCTACCGTGCTTCATTGTTGTCGTGAAGTTTCTGGTAGGTGTTACCTGCCATCAAGTCTCCTAGGTGGTTTGGATGCCATTTTCATAGGGGCTGTTTTCTGAGTTTACCTTGTACATTTTCCGAGCACAAAAAGGACGATAGGGTCTAATATTTCTTGGCGGTGCACAAAATCATACCAGACACGTAAGACCGTGAGATTCCTTTGAGGTTTTTCATAAAAAAATGCATTCTTAGCTTTGATTTTACCTGTCCCTTTGCTATTAGATAAGCAACAATTGAGGTATGTCCGAACTGGGCAGCCAGGTGGATACAGCTACACCCTTCCCCATCAATTAATGATGGATCTGCACCATATTTCATCAGCTGCACAACCATGGAAAGGTGGCCCTGCCTGAAACATTAACAGAAAAAGACACACACACAGAAACTCTGAGCAGCCAGTTCATTTTCACATCAAATCTTTTCAGTTAACCTTATTACTGAAATATATACTACGTGGATTTTTAAGAAATACATGGAACCACACAAACTGGATTTTCAAAGTCTGAGCAATTATAACTTCAAGACCTCCCCTGAGAACTGTTGGATAATTTGGACTTTCTTTAATGGAAGACCTAATTCTTCTAGAGTTACGTTTAAATTAACACAGTTTCTACTGTTTTTTAACCGGACCCAAGTGAGAAATGTTTAAGTACTCTCCCAGATAATGAGAAACTGCAAGTTTTTTTTTTCCAAAAGAACGTTCAATCTGAGAAATGAAATCAGTCCCATAATGATGGCAAATAAAATCCAGGACGACTGCTTCTCACGGGACCATTTGGAATAAAAATAAAGATGTACTTCTAACACTGAAACAGAAGACAATTCTCTTATTGGAACATAAACTATGTGGATATTTGCATAAGACCGCATAGGTAAGTAGTGTGGCCAAGTGGAAAGTGCGTGGGCGTGGGAGTCGGAAGATCTGGGTTCTAATCCTATACTATTTGCTGCTGTGTGACTTTGGGCAAGTGACTTCACTTCTCTGGGCCTCAGTTACCTCATCTGTAAACTGAGCCGCACATGGGACAGGGACCGTGTCCCATGTGATTATCTACTCCAAACCTCAGTACAGTGCCTGGCACATAGTAAGTGCTTAACAAGTACCATTTAAAAAAAGAAAAGATTCCCACTTGTATAACGTCTGATAGATGAAGCTACCGAATGTGTTCCAAGTCTTAGCCGTCATCATCATCTCCCATTTGTCTCCTTTCTTTTCCAATCATAATGGGGATCCCTCCTCTTCACTTCCATCTCCTAGAGTCAAAGGGTATGCACCAAACAACCTGGCAGACCAAAGTACCCTTTCTTTTTTGGAAAAAAAAAAATAAAAACAAAACCAAAAACAGAATCCATATCTTACAGAAGCAAAAATTCCAAGAGTTGCAAACAAATTCCAGGAGGAGACAGAATGCTTTGAAGAGCCAAGCTTTAACAGCTACTTCTCCCTGGGGCGGGGAGGAGATGCTACTGCTTCACGGAGCACCTGCTTGCCAGCAACCAGGCTCACAGTGGGGAGTCACATTCTTGTGCTAAGAAGCAGAGAGAAGATACACACTGAAGGGCAAATTAGCTTTTCAAAAATCTGAACAGAATACTTGGCTGACTTTTAGGCTCTCATCGGTGACTAGGCTTCCAGAATTTCATGGACTGAGACGGTTCATTTTTATTACGGTATTTGTTAAACGCTTACTCTGTGTAAAGCACTGTTCTAAGCACTTGGGATAGATACAAGTTTAATCAGGTTGGATAAAGTCTCTGCCCCACATGGGGCTCACAGTCTAAGTAGGAGGGAAAAACAAGTACTTAATCTCCATTTTACAGTGGAGGAAACTGAGGCACACAAGTGACATGCCCAAGGTCAGAGAGCAGGCAAATAGTGGAGCTGGGATTAGAACCCAAGTCTTCTTTTTTTTAAAAAAAAAATCAATTTATGGTATTTGTTCAGCGCTTACTACGTTCCAGGCCTTCTACTAGGCCCTGGTGCAAATACAAGCTAATCAAGTTGGACAGACACAATCCACATCCCACATAGGGCTCTAAGTCTGAATTCCCGTTTTACAGATGAGGTAACTGAAGCCCAGAAAAGTGAAGTGGCACGTCCAAGGTCACACAGCAGACAAGCGGCGGAACTGGGATTAGAACCAGGCGCGCGCTCTATCCACTAGGCCATGCTGCTTCGGTGCCATGAATGACTGGAGATCATCCCACTAGGGATGACACAGGTGGGGGAAAGAAATGCCGAGAGACAAAGATGCTCCCTGCGGTCAGGAATGTTGGCCTGCCCTCTACTTTAATTATGCTCGGCACCCAGTATGCCTCCAGCCAAGAATATTGGGCAAACCGAAGTTTCAGGGCTGACAACCTGTGTTGAGGAATCGAATCCCAATGCTGAGGGATTGAATACACCATCCTCGCTGTCTTGCCCCTGTCGGTGTTCCTATGGGGGTAGAGAGGGTAAAGAGAGCAAGTATGCGGGCAGGTGCAGTGAATCACCAAGAGCTGGAGGAGGATTTTTTAATATGTGGGACCGACCCATGTGTGGACACCGTGACCGTGATACAGTGTGGACGTTGTGAAGTGAGGTGATTGCCACGGTAGCCACGGTGCTCTCCGTCACCCACGTTGGCCAGTATCTTCTCAGAATGTACGCTGGGCCTCTGTGGAATACCCTGCGTGGCTTTTCGCCCAGAAAACTTCACAAATCATGGCACAGCTGCAGGCACAACCTTCCTTTTAGAGCCAGGATTTGAACTCAGGTCTCTGGGTTCCCCCAGCTACACTCTTTCCACTGGACCAGGAGTAGAGTTAGCCAGAGGGATTTGGGTAGAGGGGAGGAGGAAGAGAGTTTATAGAACTACTTGTTTCTTCTCCTTTAATGCTTTCCAGCCTGCACTGAACCCACATTACCTTGGGAAGAGGAAAAGAATGGCAGAAAAAACACATCGATCTGGATAAATAATCCACAGTGTGGTTCATTTGTCCAGGGAAATTCCAAAGTGAACTGTATATGTCTTCTCCAGCTTTTCTTTAGAGTATCAATTTAATTCTTCCACAGAACCACAAACATTTCAGAACACTTTTTTTTTATAAAAAGGAAACACTGAAGGAAATACATAAAACATTAGAGAAGTGAGTTTCAACCTTGTGGCCCAGTGAAGTGGTGTGGAATTTAAGTCTCCTCCAAGTTGATCCACAATAGCCCCTTTTGATATGTAGTACCTAGAAAACAAACAAAAATAGTTGAAATCATACAGATGATAAAATATCAAATAAAAAATATACCTCTCAGCGCAGCATTAAACAGAAATTCCTTACCATCGCTCAGCTCCCCCTTCCTCCCCAACTTGGCTGATTTCCTACTAAAACCCAACTTGCACACTCCGCTTCTCTAACACCAACCTACTCTGTGTACCTCGATCTCGTTCGTTAATTCCACCACCGACAACTTGCCCACCTTCTCCCTTAGGTCTAGAACTCCCTGCCCTTTCATATCTGACAGCCCACCAGTCTTTCCCCCTCCAAAACCCTCCTAAATTCACATCTCCTTCAAGAGGCCTTCCCAGACTAAGCCCTTTAATTCCCCTATCTGCCCCTCTCTCTGTGTCAACTACAAACTTGGCTGTGTACCCCTTAAGCACTTTGCTTTGTGGTATTTGTTAAGCACGTACTACGAAGGGTGGATACAAGCAAATTGGATTGGACACAGTTCCTGTCCCACATGGGGCTCACAGTCTTAACCCCATTTTACAGATGAGGTAACTGAGGCCCAGAGACATTAAGCAACTTGCCCAAGTTCACACAGCAGACATTAAGCAACTTGCCCAGGTTCACACAGCAGACAAGTAGCAGTGCCAGGATTAGAACCAATGAACTTCTGACTCCCAAGCCTGTACCTGTCCCCTATGCCACACTCTTTTTCTTCTATTTCCCCCATCCCTAATTTAATTTGATATCGATCTACCCTGTAGACTGCAAACTCATTGTGGGCAGGGACCGCATCTCCCAACTCGGTTGTATCGTGTACCCTTCCAAGCATTTAGGACAGCGCTCTGTGCATCCACATGGTAGGCGCTCAGTAAATAACACTGATTGATCCATGGCCCCACAGTTATCCTTGGTGAAACATGGAGCCATTATTCATTCATTCATTCAATCGTATTGAGCGCTTACTGTGTGCAGAGCACTGTACTAAGTGCTTGGTAAGTACAAGTTGGCAACATACAGAGACGGTCCCTACCCAACAGCGGGCTTACAGTCTAGAAGGGGGAGACAGACAACAAAACAAAACATAGTAACAAAATAAAATAAATAGAATAGTAAATATGTACAATAGAATCGTAAATACGTACAATATCTACCTCACTGTAGATAACACCACCATCCTCCTCCCAAGCCCATAACCTTGACATTATCCTCAATTCATCTCTCTCATTCACCCCACATACTTAATCTTTCTCCAAATTCTGTCAATTCTACCTTCACATTGCTAAAATCCACCCTTTATTCTCCATCTGAAAGGTTACTATTTTAATCCAAGTATTTACCCCACCTTGATTACGGCATAAGGCTCTTTGTTCATCTCCCTACCTCCTCTCTCTCTCTCCACTTCTCAGCAATAAGTTCCATTCATAAATATTGCTCAAGTAGGAAACTTGTCTTTGAGCTCCATCAAGTATTGAGGTCTGAATCCACTGGGACTAGTTATTAAAGAAAAATTTCAGTTTGTCCCTGGAGGCAACCTGAGTGTAGCGTCTTGCTCAAAAATGAGCAGATGCACATTTAATCCCGCTACAGATATTTAGTGAATGACCAGAGATTGACCATCTGGCCAGAATCAGGCCACTGGGGTATTCCCGACCTCCCACAATAGATGTCTCCAGCTCTTACATACTCATAACCCCCTTTTTTAGTGTCTGTCTTACACACAGCTTGAATTGTAAACTTCCTGAGGGCAGGGATTGGGTCTAAATTGTACTCTCCCAAGTGCTTGGTGCAGTACTTAGCCTACAGAAGCAGCTCAGTGGGTACTACTGATTGGCATCTACCTAAGGTCCCTCCAGACCCTAAGCTTGTTGTGGGCAGGGAACATCTCTGCCAATTCTGTTGAATTGTATTCTCCCAAGCGCTCAGTACACTAAGAGAAGCACTTAGTACACTTAGAGAAGCAGCATGGCTTAGTGGGGAGAGCACAGGCTTGGGAGTCAGGGGTTGTGGGTTCCCTGCTCTGCCACTTGCTAGCTGTGCAACTTTGGGCAAGTCACTTCACGTCTCTGTGCTTCAGTTACCTCATGTGTAAAATGGGGATTAAGACTGTGAGGCCCACGTGGGACAACCTGATTACCTTGTATCTACCCCACTGCTTAGGGCAGTGCTTGGCACATAGCAAGCGCTAACAAAAAACAATTTTTTTTTCTTATGGCATCTACAGGGGCTGGTTTCTTTCTACCTTTACCTGCTCTGGCGATAGCTGTTCTGAGATCCTTCTTCTCACTCACCCGTTCTGGCAACCCGTTTACTCCAATGACTTTGGCCACCACTTCTATGTGAGTTGGCACACAAATCGCACACAGTAAGCACTCAAAAAATATGACAATGAATGAAATCTCTCTCTCCAGCCCTGAGAGCCCTGTGTTGTACCTTCCTCTGCAACCTTGCCTTTCCCCAGGTCACTTCTACAGCAATACCCTGCCAGCACTTCAACATCAGAAGATTTAAAACTGAACTCTTAATGGTCCCTCCCAGACATTCTGAGTCTCAGAAGGAAAGTAGCATGAAAAGAGCACAAACCTAGGAGTTAAGGAACCTAAGCTCTAATCCAGGCTCTGCCACTTGCCTGCTTTGTGACCTAGGACAAGTCACAACTTCTCTGAGCCTCAGTTTCCTCATGTGGAAAACAGGGATTGAATACCTGTTCTGCCTCCCAATTAAGACTGTGAGCCCCACATTGGGAGGGGCGGTCTCTGATTCGACCGTATTGTACTTGGCATATAGCATGCAAAACAGCACAACTATCATCACCATCATCATTATTATCGGTAAGCTCTAACTTTGCAATTCCCCATTATTTCTCACTCAATTTTTCAATCTCACCACTGTGACAAATGTCACAAAAATCCTGCTTTTTTTTCCCTCCACATTCCTTACATCTGTCCCTTCCTCTCTAGCCCAACAGCCACCACCTTAGTCCGGAAGCTCCTCACATCATGGTTAGACTGCGAAGTCAGCCTCCTCACTGGTCCTCCTGTCCCCAGCCTAGACTTCACCTTAAACAGCTCCCAGTATCTTTCAAAAACCTTGTTTTGCTCCTCCAAAACCTCCAAGTTCCCCCATTCCTCTCTGCCTCCAGCAGAAACACCTGATCACTAGTTTTAAGAGACTCCATCAGCTCTCTAACTTATCACCATCCCTCTTCTCCCATCCCACTCCAGCTTGCCCTCTGCACTTCTCATGAGAACCGGTCCTTTTCTCACCTCTCATTCTGCCAATCTCTTTCGCAAATCCTCCCGGCAGCTTGGAGCTCCTCCTTCAAATCCATCAGACCACAGCTCTCCCCCAACTTCAATTCCTTTTTTCTGAAGAGCCCACCTCCTCCAGGGTGATTAAACTCCACCTTTCCCAGTCACACCCTCCCAAATGTCATCCTTCACTCTTTCATTTACACACTTTGGCTCTTAGGCACATTCTCAATACATTAACATATTTATTCCCCTCTTTATCCTTCCATATTTACCATAAAAAATTGTAATGTTTTGTGACTGGCTTGTGCCCATCTTCCCGTGATACAATAGGGAGAGGGCGTATCTTTTACTCAGTTGTACTCTCCAAAGCACTTAGCAGATGCTCCATAAACACTACTGATTGATTGCTGACCTTCCTGGAGTGTCCACCTCCATTGGGAGCACAGCAAAAACACACATATTAGCCCTGGCAGAAGCAAATAAAGAAGTCCCAGCTACTGCCAGCACTGCCACTGAGGCCCAGGGGCCATGACTTCATGTCAAGTCCACATAGGCACTGCACAACAACATGAAGCCAGGGAGATGGTCACATCAATGGCGTTGTACATACACAGATGTATAAGCTCCATGGAGGCAATAAGTTCAGTTACTAGTGGTATTTGATAAGCACTTATTATGTGCTAAGCACTGGGAAAGATACAGGATAATCAGGGCAGAGAGTCCCTGTCCCCCACGGGGCTCACAGTCTAAGTCAGAAGCAGGAGGATCCAACCCCCATTTTACAGATGAGAAAACCGAGGCACAGACAAGTGAATTGTCCAAGGTCACCCAGCAGGCAAGTGGTGGAGTCTGAATCAGAACCCAGGTCCTCTGACTCCCAGGCCGTGGGCTTCCCACTAGGCCTCACTTTTATGCAAAGATATTCTATGTAGCTAAAGGAGTTAACACTCCTCTTTTTTTTAGGGTTTTTTTTTTGTTTACATTTCAGGGCGGCTATATTGCCCACTGGAAGGAGTCTGGGTCTGGAAGTTAGACCTGGGTTCTAATCTCAGTTCTCAATTTTACCACTGGCTGAGGAGTGACCTCGGAAAAATCAATTAAACTTTCTGAGACCCATTTTTCTCATCTGCAAAATGGGGATAAGACACCTGTTTCTGCCACCTCCTAGGTTGGGAACCTTCAGATGTGATTATCTCATGAACGCACCCTGGTGCTAAGGACAATGCTCCGAATCCAGCAAACACTAAAAACCACATTTAATTCATAATATTTGATTTAATGCACTAAAAGCTTATTCAACTCTCCTTTAAATCCTATGAATAGAAATGATTGAGGAACATCTTATTAGGTCTTAAGTTTCCACCAGGTTTAAAGAATGAACCTCATCCTGCCAGAGCTTATCCTCAGATAGTTACTTGGCCACTTTGGAGAAAACATTAATTTTCAAATCACTAATATGGTCCCATAGCATAGGGATCTTTAGAAACCCAATCTCTGCAGCCTGAACTATCTATCCCTTGACCCCTAGGTAGATTTTTCTCTCCAACAGGCGCCACTCTCTTTTCTCAGGTCTCCCTCACATCAAGTTCTCCCTCACACCAAACCCCACTTACGGCAATAACAAAAATAAGTCTTTTTTTTTTCCACCTACTCGAGCTGTTGTGTTACCAAAATTACCAAAGCCCCCGAGACACTCTTCAGAGGTCTTAGAGCCCTGCTTGAAAAAAACTCCACCCAGCTATCTGAAAGATGAATATTTTTCCCCAACTGCCTAATTTTCTACCAAGGAACTTTAGGTACTCCAATAATCAGGCTCAACAGGATGCTTTAAACGTGTAATGTTCACCATCTCTTATCAGTGCGGTTATTTTCAGTTTCGTAATGCATCATGCAGCTATTAGCACTGCTATGGTTTAAATTCAAAATTCAGACAAATGAACAAGTGGTGGCCTTGTGCTTCTATCTGAACTTTCCACTGTGTCATGACAATAATGATAATAGTAATGTCACTTACTAAGGGGATCGGGGGAAGGCAGTTCTCGCCAGGCCCTTTCTCCTGTTCCATCGAATTTCTCACAGAGAGGAAAACCTAGGCCCTAAACCAGGAGAGGCTCTCCTCCCATAGCCTCCCCCATCTTCATCACTCCCCTGTCCATCCTCAGCATCTACCACACGGGACAACCTGATTACCTTGTATCTACCCCAGTGCTTAGAACAGTGCTTGGCACATAGTAAGCGCTTAAATGCCATCATTATTATCTAGTTACATAAACATATCTTTATTTGAATCTTCATTTACATGTCCAATGATTCATGCTATTTCACCCTGATATACTCAAAATGTTCTCCACTCACACCCCTTGTAACATGTTTTTGCCTCTTCCTTTAGAGTGCAAGCTTCTCGAGGGCAGGGAACATGGGGTCCAGTTTCTAGTTTCAGGCAGAAACTCCTCACCCTGGGCTTCAAGGCTGTCCATCACCTCGCCCCCTCCTACCTCACCGCCCTTCTTTCCTTCTACAACCCAGCCCGCACCCTCCGCTCCTCTGCCGCTAATCTCCTCACCGTGCCTTGTTCTCACTTGTCCCGCCGTCAACCCCCCGCCCTCGTCATCCCCCTGGCCTGGAATGCCCTCCCTCCCAATATCCACCAAGCTAGCTCTCTTCCTCCCTTCAAGGCCCTACTGAGAGCTCACCTCCTCCAGGAGGCCTTCCCAGACTGAGCCCCCTCCTTCCTCTCCGCCTCCTCCCCCTCTTCATCCCCCCACCTTACCTCCTTCCCTTCCCCACAGCACCTGTATATATGTATATATGTTTGTACGTATTTATTACTCTATTTTACTTGCACATATCTATTCTATTTATTTTATTTTGTTAATATGTTTGGTTTTGTTCTCTGTCTCCCCCTTCTAGACTGTGAGCCCACTGTTGGGTAGGGACCATCTCTATATGTTGCCAACTTGCACTTCCCAAGCACTTAGTACAGTGCTCTGCACACAGTAAGCGCTCAATAAATACAACTGATTGATTGTTGTACTCTCTTATGCAGTCCATTCAGCAAGACTGAGCGCCCCACGTGGGACAGCCTGATTACCTCGTATCTGTCCCAGCGCTGAGAACAGTGCTTGGCACAGAGTAAGCGCTTAACAAATACCATCATTATTATTATTATTATTATTACTCTGTGCTTAGCGTATGCCCGGTATACGTTGTTGAAGGATAGAAGATGTTACCTGTGGGGTACTCCCTAAACCATAAAATTTGGACTGTCCTCAAAAAGCCACAGGCCACAGTTGGGGGGACAATCCTGGGGATTTAATCACAGCCATGGCATTTATTAGGTGCTTACTGTGTGCTAAGCCCCGGGGATTATCAGTGGGGTGCTGGGCTCCAAGGCAGGTGCCGCATTGGCAAAGGGGAGAATCCCACCCGGAACATGGGCAGCCCTTTTAGGCCCCCACCCAGATCTCAATTCATCTGTCGGGTAGCTGGAGCTTCCATTTTACAGATAGGGAAACTGGGGCACAGAGAGGGTAAGTGACCTGCCTGCGGTCAACCAGCAGGCCAGCATCAGAGCTGGGACTAGAACCCAGGTCTGTCACAAGTCCCTGGCCAGATCCAAACCCATGAAAGATGTATGAAGCCGGATTCCAGGGTGGGGTGCCGGCTGGAACAGGGATGGATGTCGTGTTTCGTGCAGCCTTGCCGTCCGGCCGTTCACACCCGATTCCGAGTTGGTGGCTGTGCTGAATTGGGCTCTGTCATTTTCTGCTTCAAAGCGGCACCTGAGCAGACCCACAGTTCTGATGGAGGGAAGGGGGAAGATCGTACTCGGGAAAACCCTCCCCTAAACCCTGGGCCCAATCCCTCTTCTCCTCCCTACCCCTTATTCCTAAATCGCTGGCACCCATTTCCCTCACTCCCTCACTCCCCCACTAAACAATAAGCTCATTGTGGGCAAGGGAATGTGTCTGTTTACTGTTGTATTGCTCTCTCCCAACCACTTGGTATAGTGCTCTGTACATAGAAAGTGCTCAATAAATATGACTAAATCCATACTCTGAGCTAAGCGCTAGAGCTGATAAATGACAATTAGATTAGACTTGAAATGTACAGTCTGAGAACTAGGAATAGAATTCCCAGCACTATCCCAAAACAGTCGTGATGGAATAAGAAGCATTCCTTACTCAGATTAAGCTGATAAGAAAATTGTATTGTGTGCCTGTGACTGTC
Organism: Tachyglossus aculeatus; assembly: GCF_015852505.1. Classification (NCBI taxonomy): domain Eukaryota; kingdom Metazoa; phylum Chordata; class Mammalia; order Monotremata; family Tachyglossidae; genus Tachyglossus; species Tachyglossus aculeatus. Next base: position 25,963,160 of record NC_052079.1, on the reverse strand, counting down.
CAAGCTAGGCTGGCCTGACACGAAGGCCCTAGAGCTTCTAGAAAAGAAAAAACTGCTTACTCTTCAGGGGAAAACTTGCTTTGCAGATGTCAACCCCTGACCCGGTGACATCAGCTGCAGTACAGGGGAAGATCTGGGAAAGGGGAGGTGGGGAAAAAACTCCGGAGCCATGAGACACCAGAGTTCCTTTTCAGTACCCACAGGGACCGGGCTTTAGAGCTGGTGTTGCCTGAGAAGGCTGAACTACCAAGGCAGGATCGAGAGGTAGCTGACAAAGAATGTCTAGTTGGGCGTTCCAGAGGGTGGCAAACTTGTGATGGGTCAGTGGCAAATGCCAGGTCAAGGAGAGGAGTTTATTCCTGGACCCAGTTTAATATTCAGTTGCAAGAATACTGCTGCTGTTGAAAATCCTTAAGCAGATCTGGTTATCTATTGACAATCAAAGAGTAGTAATAACAATTATGGTATTTGTTAAGCGCTTACTAAGTGCCACAGCTGTCCCACGTGGGGCTCACAGTCTTAATCTTAATCCCCATTTTATAGATGAGGTAACTGAGGCCCAGAGAAGTGAAGAGACTGGCCCAAGGTCACAGCAGACAAGTGGCGGAGTACACTCGCGTGCTCTGGCTGTGTCTGTGGGACCTGCTTCTTGGGAGACTTGGCATCACGGGGAAGCGAAGGGACCACTGGTGGACATCAGGCTTCGCTCCAAACTTCAGCAGTCAACCGTTAGGGCGTGGGACCGGCTAGCTGAACCCCAGATGCTTCCCTTGCCTTCTGGGATTCCATATCTATAAGTCACGGGACGGTGACAGCAAACAACTGGGGCAATTTTGAGGTGAACTAGCATACAGCCCAAGAGAGGCCTTGCCCCAGCCGACAAAGCTGAGAGCATGAGGTCCTTCGAGCTCTAACAGCATGTCCAGCCTTAGAAGTGACTGAAAATACCACAGTGCCATCTTCGTTGTCTCAAGCCTAAGGAATCCATTCTGCAGCAGCAGGTCTGCAGTGATAACTGCTAATCTGGGCACCCCCAAGATTACGATCCACCCCCAAGAGGTCTCCCGTGGGACTTTGGAATTCCCCTCCGGGAATGATGGACAGGTATCCCCCAGAGAGTCTGGGGAAGCCTCCTTCCTCAGCTCTAGATGGGAACAGCCATTGAGCCCCTGGAGCCCCTCAGAAGGAATCTTCCTCTCCCCAGAAACCACCCCCAGGCTTCTTTCAGACTTTCCTGGACCCGCCTCCTTACCCGTTCCTAGAAAGGTCTAAGGTCTATAACAGGAGCTGCTGACTTGAGGATTTCCACTCTGAAGGTAACCACCCTCCACCCAACGAACAAGGATTGATTTATACCGTGCTTTTGAGAAGGAAAGTCTGAAACAGTAATCGAGGAGGGAGAGGATTAAAGTGGTAGCGGTTTGGATGGAGAGGAAAGGGCTGCCATCGCCCTTCTTCCCAGGTCAGCATTACGGTGAGAACAACCTCATATTGCAGAATGACTGACGACACATTATAAATCAGTCATTTGGGGGAAGAATTCCCTCTGGAGGTCTCCATCTGAGGCCTGTCTGGTTTCTGGGCTTTCCTCTTAATTTTCTCCTCCTTCAACAGATTGCTTTGATCCGGTCTCTCTTCCCCCCCCCACTTCTCTTGCCAGTTTGGGCACGTGATTTGCAGCCGGGAGTTTGGTGGACTTTTCGCCTGTGGCTCCATTACATTTGATCACACGCTTCCATCCCTAAAACGTCACGCGTGAATAAAATGCTAACCTGTTAATTCCCGAGACGCACAGTGACTGCTTAGACGTGGCAGTTAAAGTTACCAACATCTAAGGAAGGAGGCTGGGGAAGGTAGGGCTAGGCTGTCACATCTCAGCAACGGGGAGGGGATTAGGCTGCACTCGGGCCTATGATGGGATTCTTGGTGCCAAAGACCCATCCCACACACATTTTTGACTGGAATTTTCTTCAAAGAGCAGATATGGCGATCCAAATGTACGCTGCAGAGAATTTCTGATTCTCCTCTTACAAAAGCCCTTGTCAGGTGTGGCAGAGGGAGGGCTACACTGGGTTGCTCCTTTTAACACCAGAACTCTGAGGCCTTCTGGCCCTGAGGGAAACTGCCTAAGCCTTTACCACCTTCCAGGAACCCCTTCTCCAGCGTGGTAGAAGGAGGAGGAAATCAATAATTATAGTATTTGTTAAGCGCTACTATGTGCCAAGCACTGTCCTAAGCACTAAGCCTGTGCTCTTGCCACTAGGCCATGCTGCTTTTATGGCAGCAGGAGGCTGGGCTGCTCTTTTAACTCCAGAGATCGGAGCAAACTGCCCTAGAGCGACAGCGACACTGCGCCGCCCTCACCCGCTCTCTGCTCCCAGTAGCCCTTTCTTCCACATGGCAGGGGACGACACAGTGGCAAGCAACGAGATGCTTGACCTACTGGAAAGAGCATGGGGTCGGGAGTCAGAGAAGCTGGGCCCTAATACTAGCTCTACCATTTGTCTTCTGTGTAACCTTGGCAACTCACTTCACTTCTCCGTGCCTGTTTCCTCATTTGTAAAATGGGGATGATTATTATTTTTAGTAAAAATAATAATTGTGGTATTTCTTAAGCGCTTACTATGTTCCAGGCTTTGTAGTAAGTACTATGGTAGATATAAGGTAATTGCGGTGGACCTAACCCACAGTGGGCTCACAGATGAGGTAACTGAGGCCCAGAGAAGTGAAATGACTTGCCCAAGGTTACACAGCAGACAAGTGGTGGAGCAGGATTAGAACCCAGGTCCTGGTGATTCCCAGGCCAGTGCTCTACTCACTTGGCCTACTGCTTCCCAATACATGTTCTCCCTCCTACGTAGACTGTGAGCCCTGTGTGGGACAGGGGACTGTGTCCAATCTGATTATCTTGTATCTTCCCCAACACTCAGTACAGCGTTTGACATGTAATAAGCACTTAATAAATACCACAAGTATTATTATTGGCTATGCCTTTCCAACTTTTAAAATGCTGGAAAGCCTGTGTGCGCAGCTACAGCAGTTTACAGAGAAGCAGCGTGGGTCAGTGGAAAGAGCCCGGGCTTGCGAGTCAGAGGTCATGGGTTCTAATCCGGCTCCGCCACTTGCCAGCTGTGTGACTTTGGGCAAGTCACTTAACTTCTCTGGGCCTCAGTTCCCTCACCTGTAAAATGGGGATGAAGACTGTGAGCCCCACGTGGGACAACCTGATCACCCTGTATCCCCCCCAGCGCTTAGAACAGGGCTTCGCATATAGTAAGTGCTTAACAAATACCATCATTATTATTATTTATTATTATTATTATTTACAGATATACAGAAGAGGACACTCTGGGCCTGAGACCCCACTGAGCTCCTACAGAATGTGCGCAGGGGCTAGTTCCCATGTGGGTTGGGGTCTCACCAGCCTCCTCCTTCTTCAGCATGCAGAACCTCAGAGAGGTTGCTGAAGGTTTGTAACCAAAGACTATTTATCTAGATCAATGGAGAGCTTTAGGACACCAACCTCCAAGACCTAATTATTTTACTGGCCTTGACATTGTGGTCTTGGACCGTTGATTCTGCTGCCTGTTGTTTTTGGCGATACAGTCTTACTGTTGTTTTCACCTGCTTACCCCCACCTAGATTCTGAGTCCCACGAGGGTCAGAAACTCCACCTCACCTGTTCTATTTGTGTCTATTGCAGAGTTTAGCACAGTGCTTGGCATATAGCAAGTGCTCTATAAATACTCTACTGCTCATCAGTAGACCATCAGACGGCCACCAAATCACCCTACCTGAAAATGAGTTTAGTATCTGTCTTCCCTGCTAGACTGTAAACCTCTTTCCGGGCAGATCATGTCTACTAACTTTTTTGGACTCTCCCGAGAACTTAACACAGTGCTCCGCACAGAGTAAACCCTTGGGAAATACAACTGATCGATGACATATTTCAATTGGCTTAAGCATCCAGGCTTTTTTCTATCCAGAGAAATTAAAACAATGAGAGTAATTAACCTCCAGGGAACAAAAGCAAAGGTTACCCCTATTAGTCAAAAGGTATTTCTTTAGAGCCCATAGCTACATAACCCAATTTGTGGGTTAATCTGGGACCACGCAGGGCAGTTGCAAAAGGCGGCAGAATTACCTGGAATATTACATGAAGAGACTAAAAGTTCAATCAATTCACCATTCATACTTACTAAGCGTTTACTGTGTGCAGAGCACTCTACTAAGTGCTTGGGAAAGTACAATATAACAATAAACAGACACATTCCCTGACCACAACGAGCTTACAGTGTTAATGGTACATGTAAAGCTAAAAGAGCTGATGGGATGCAACCGGCTTTTGGAGTTGGAACTCTTTAATTGTGTCCCTGAAGACCTATAACTGTTTGCCACTTGCATGCAGTGGTTGGCTGCCAAAGTATATGGGAAAAAAATCTAAAATTGGATTACAGATGCTACTGTAACTTCATATCTGAACTCATTTTTCATTTCAAGCTGGCAACCAGGCGGAACTGAAAATCAAAGGCCAGTGTCTTAGGGGAGGAAGGCAACATAATCCAACTGAAATATCACAATTTAAGGCACAAAATCTTGATGAAGTAAATAAATATTAAAATTCGGAGGTTCTATGCACGCTATATGGTGTTTCTCTTTCCATTAGACATCGATGACCATAGAAAGAATAGTTATCAAAATATGAAGGTATTCTCCAAAAAAGGAAATACATACTTGACTAGGTCTATCCGGTTATTAATAGCCGCCCAGTGGAGAAGTGTAACATTTTCTTTATCTGGTTGTCGTACATCATAACCTGCCTCCACCAACTCTCTACAGCGTTCATATATTCCATATCTAAAAGAAAATAGAAAAATCAATTAGGCACGTACTATTAAAACACTTTACATACATAAAATGCCTAATAATTAGTATTACGACTACTACTACAGCATTTCTTAAAGAAACAACAACAAAGGCATAGTTTAGCAAACTGTTAAAATTCCAAGTGTCATAAAAATATTCAAATGGTAAAAATGCAAAGCACTAGACAGCATTCAAATACTTCCACAAGTTGATTAATCCCCCCCAGTGCAATGTCCTACACCTCTATCTTCAGAAACTTCTCTAGGGCTCACCAATAAAAATCTTTTTTTCTCTTCTCACTCAACATTTCAAAAGGATGAGTTGTCACACTATCACTTCTGCTGGCACGTTTAATGTGTGTGCAATTATGCATTGCTCTCCTAATAGATAACTGGCTAGCTACCAGAATTCCTTGTGGAGCGGTCACTCCCATGGCCTTCAGAGGCTCTTGGCTTAAGGTCCCAGTGGTAGCTGACTATATTAGGCATATGGCAAAATACAGAATGAAAATGTGACATGTTCCCTGCCCAATAGGAGCCTAAAGTCTAGGAAAGTGTTCCTCCTCGCTTGCTAATGTAGGGCCTCGGCGCCTAGTTATCTATTTCTACCCTGAAGTGAGGTCCTGATGGACACCCAAATTGCTCTCATTCCCACCTTTCTATTTTGAAGAACTACTCTATGCATTCTTCTTTTGGACACACGCTCTCCAACCTAGCAGAAACGCATCAGGGGATTTCTTATATGGATCTTTGGACCCTTTTCTTTAGCTTAGTACTTTTAGGGTACTAAAAGTACTTCTCTGCTGTTAGAATTCATGCTGAGCCTCTGCACTGCTTATCCTACTGGAGACCTCCTCCTTGTCCTGAGCTTCTGTACAGGGGGGCACCAGGACGGGAAGGAATGAAGAGTGAGGGCTGAGGTGACTGTCCCAGGAGCGCAGTGGTTTGTCTGTAGCCATCGAGGTGTTGAAACAACTAAATAGAAATAAACAAATAACTAAAGGGAGCATACAAGTGGCAGCTGAGGTCATATCCTCTTCTGTAAGCATGTCGGAGTCTCAATCCCCACTTTATAGATGAGGCAACTGAGGTACAGAGTAGTGAGGTGACTTGCCCAAGGTCACACAGCAAACAAGTGGCAGAGACAGGATTAGAACTCATGACCTTCTGACTCCCAGGCTGCTACACATGCTGCTTCTTGACTGATTGATTGATTAGTTTCCAATGTACGTGCCCTAGTTCTGGAAGTAGTCATCCCAGAAATAGACCAGCCACAATAAGGCGAAGTGAAGGAGGGGAAGTGTAGAAGACAGAGGACTCAAATATGAACCGTTCTGCCCAGGATCTCAAAACGACTTGCTTCATCTCTGATGAACAGGAGAAGGCCGAAAACATTGTTATCATTATTATTAGTATTATTATGGTGTTTGCTAAGTGCTTATTATGTGTCAAGCACTGCTCTAAGAGCTGAGGTAAAATATAAGTTCATCAGGTCAGACAAAGTCTCTGTCCCACATGAGGCTCACAGTTTAAGCAGAAGGGAGAAAACACATTTTATAGTTGAGGAAACTGAGGCACCGAGAAGGCCCAAGGTCACATAGCAAGCAATTGGCAGAGCCAGAATTAGAATCCACATCCGGTGAGTCCCAGGCCCATGCTCTTTCCACTAGGACATGCTGATTCTCACGCACGGACAAGAAAATTGTCAGTCAATGGTATTTACTGGCCACTACCTCTGTGCAAAACACTATAACTAAGCACTTGGGAAATCACAAAACAGCAGAGTTTGTAGACATAATCCCTCCCCATAAGGGGTTTACAGTCTATGGGAGGAGACAGACATTAAAACCAATTACAGATAAGGAGAGTAATAGAATACAAGGATATGAACATAAATACTGTAGGGCTGGGGAGAATGCCAAAATGCTTGAGGGGTACCCAGCCAAGTGCATAGGTGATGCAGAGGAGAGGGCGGGAAGGGGAAGTAAGGGTTTAAGGGTTTAAGAGGGCTTTGAAGGTGGGGGAAGCAGTGGTCTGTCAGATAGGAAGGGGAGGAAGTTCCAGGCCAAAGGGAAGATGTGGGCTAGGGGGTGGTGGCGGGACAGACAAGATGGAGGTAGAGAGAGAAGGGTGGTATTAAAGGAGACGAGCATGAAGGCTGGTCGCAGTAGCAAATCAGTGAATTAAGACAGGTGGGGGCCAGGGAGCTGACTGAGAGCCTTAAAGTCAATGGGAAGGAATCTCTGTTCGACGCAGACATGGATAGGCAACCCCTGGAGGCTCTTGAGGAGTGGGTGATATGGAGTGATTGATTTCTCAGAAAAATGATCCTGGAGAGGGGAGACACGGGAGAGGGGGAGGTCAGCGGGTTAGCTGGTTCAGGACTCGAGGCAGGATACGATGTGCGCTCGGATCAGAGTGGTAGCAGTTTGGATGGAGACGAAAGGATGGACTCTGGAGATGTCATGAAACCAACGGGATATAGTGACAGATTGAATGTGTGGGTTGAGATGAGCTAGGAAATGAGGCTAATGCCAAGGTTATGGGCTTGTGAGACAGGAAGGATAGCTGTGTGGGCTACAGCGCTGGGAAAGTCACTCCTCTGCCTCCCACCCTCTAATTATGTGTGTGCTTCAGGGTTCAGGTCGGGCCTCTGCCTCTTTTCCAGTTCACCTAATCCCTTGGGGAGCTCATCTGCTCTCACAACCTCAACTACCATCTCTGTTTCCCTTACCCCGACCTCCCGCTCTGCAATCTCACATCTCCTCCTGCCTCCAGGACATTTCTGGCTTGGATGGTCTATCAACACCTCAAGCTCAACAAGTCCAAAACTGAGCTCTCCTTCCCATCGAATCCTTTCCTCCACCTAAATTTCCTATTGGTATCACCACCGTAGTCAGTCACCAAATCCTCTCGGTTCTGCCTTTGCATCGCCGGAATCCACCCCTTCCTTTCCATCCAAATTGCCACGGTGTTGGTCCGGGAGCTTGTCATATCCCAACTTGACTGCTGATTCAGCCTCCTCACATACCTGACTACAGATTCTCCCCTCTTCAGTCCATACTTCCCTCTGCTACCTGGATCATCTTTCTGAAATATTTTGCACACATCTGCCTACTCCTCAATGACTGTCCGTTCATTCCTCACCACACCAAGCAGAAATTCCTGACTACTGGTTGTAAAGCACTCAATCAGCATTCTCCCTCCTACCTACCCTTGCTCCTCTCCCACTACACCCAAACTCAACCACTTCATTCCTTTCAAGCCAACTTACCCTACCTCATTCTCATTTCTCCATCAACCTCCGAACTCATATCCAACCCTTCTGTTTGGAACTTTCTCCTCCAAATCTGGCACAACACCAGTCTCTCTGTCCTCAATGCCCTCCTGAAATCACCCCTCCTCCGGGAGGTCTTCCCTGATATATCTCTGATCTCCACCCCCTATTTCCCACCCTACTGCCACTTGAGCAGCATGCATGGTGTAGTGGATAGAACATGAGCCCGGGAGTCAGAAGGTCATGGGATTCAATCCCGGCTTCACTACGGGTCTGCTGTATGACCTTGGACAAGTCTCTTAACTTCTCTGTGCCTCAGTTACCTCATCCGTAAAAAATGGGCATTAACAGTGTGAGCCCAATGTGGGACAGGATCTGGATCCTACCTGATTAATTTGTACCTACCTCAGCTCTTTGAACAGTGCTTGGCATAGAATAATCACTTAACAAGTACCATAATTATTATTATTATTATTGAGCACTTCCACATCACCTGAGTACTTGTATGCTCACCCCTCCTCCCCCAAGGAACTTATGTATATATCTTACCTTTACTAAACACATAATAGCCACTCCACCCTCAGCAATCAATCAAGGGTATTTATTAAGCACTCTCTGTGTGCAGAGCACTATACTAACTGCTTGGAAGACTGCAGTACAATAGAATTGGTAGAAATATTTCCTCTCCCAAGGAGTTTACAATATACAGCACTTATATCCATATTCTAACACCCTGACAGTTCTCCTATATATCATTTATCTTAATGTCTGCCTCTTCCTCTAGACCCTAAGCTCCTTAGAGCCACGGATCCTGTCAACCAACTCATACTGTACTCTCCCAAGAAGCGCTTAGTACAGTACTCTGTAATTACCATTGATAAACTCAATTACTTCCCCTTTTCTGTAATTTAGTGTCCATTTCCCCTCACTAGGTTGTGAACTCCTTAATGAAAGGGGTTATGGCTATTACCTCTATTGTACTCTCCCAAGTGCTTAGTATGGTGCTTTTTCTCAGAATAAGTACTCAATAAGTACTTTTGACTGATCGGTCAATCCCTCTACTGCTTCTGACACCGTGAACCACTCCTTCCTCCTCTAAACTGTTGTGCTGTTGGGCAGCCACCTGCTTCTCCTCCTACCTCTCTGGCTGGTTCTTCTTGGTTTGGCTCACTGGCTCCTCCTCTTCCTTCCTATTGTGGACGACCCCCGACAAGTCCCTCCACCTCCTCCCCCCTACACCTCCTCCAAGAGGCCTTCCCCCTTTACCCAGCTCACTTTCCCTTCTACATCATCTATGCACTTGGCTCTGTGACCTTTGGGCATTTGATATTCGCCTCACCCTCATCCCAACATTACTTATGCATATATTTTAAAATTATATTTTACACATTATTTATTTCTAGAAATGGGTGTCTCTAGACTGAAAGCTCTTTGTGGGCAGAGAACGTGGCTGCTAATTCTGTTGTGTTGTGCTCTTCCATGCACATAGTAAGCACTCAATAAATACCACTGACTGAAATCCCCCTGCTCCTTATCTGGGTCCTCTATTCTTCTCGTTTTACATTCTCTATTAGGGAGCTCATTCTCTCTCACAGTTTCACAACCATATTATAATAATGATGGTATTTGTTAAGCGCTTAATATATGCCAAACACTTTTGCAAGCCTGTTGTTGGGTAGGGACCGTCTCTATATGTTGCCGACTTGTACTTCCCAAGCGCACAGTACAGTGCTCTGCACACAGTAAGCGCTCAATACGATTGAATGAATGAAAGTTCAAAGCGCTGGACACTGTTCTAAGCACATTATGCAAATAATTCCCAAATGTCTAATAATGGTGGTATCTGTTATGGCTAAGTGCCAGGAACTGTACTAAGCGTTGGGGTAAATACAAGCTAATCAGTTTGGACACAGTCCGTCCCACATACGGCACACTGTTAATCCCCATTTCAAAGAGGAGATAAATGTGGCGGAGAAGGTTAAGTGACTTGCCCAAGGTCAGCCCCGCACCCACGCACACATGCACGCCCACGCAGGGGGTGTCGGGACCCCCTTGCCCTCCCCGTGAGTTCTCGCGAGGATTGGGGCCTCCCCTCATGCCAACGGACGGTGCGAGCCAGGACTAGTGCCCCTCACCCCCCAGGTGCCCCTCACCCCCTGCCTTTGGCACTCGGGGCAGCCCCCCGAGGGAGGGGGGTGAGGACAATAATAATAATAATGATGGCCTACTAAGTGCCAGGATAATAATAATAATAATAATGATGGCATTTATTAAGCGCTTACTATGTGCAAAGCACTGTTCTAAGCGCTGGGGAGGTTACAAGGTGATCAGGTTGTCCCACGTGGGGCTCACAGTCTTCATCCCCATTTTACAGATGAGGTAACTGAGGCACAGAGAAGTGAAGTGACTTGCCCAAAGTCACACAGCTGACAATTGGCGGAGCCAGGGCTTGAACCCATGACCTCTGACTCCAAAGCCCGGGCTCTCTTCCACTGAGCCACGCTGCTTGATGGTGCCTGCCCTCCCCCCAAGCAGCCCTCTTGAGATCTCGGCGTACGAGCCACAGTGGGATGGGGTCTGCCAGGGCTGACCCCTAACCCCAGTTCTGCCCCACCCCCCGACACATCATCATCATAATAATGGCATTTATTAAGCGCTTATTATGAGCCAAGCACTGTTCTAAGCACTGGGGAGGTTACAAGGTGTTCAGGTTGTCCCATGGGGGACTCCCAGTCTCCACCCCCATTTTATAGTTGAGGTAACTGAGGCCCAGAGAAGTGAAGTGACTGGCCCAAAGTCACACAGCTGACAATTGGCAGAGCCGAGATCTGAACCCATTTGTCCATCTCCCCCTTCTAGACTGTGAGCCCGCTGTTGGGTAGGGACTGTCTCTATATGCTGCCAACTTGTACTTCCCAAGCGCTTAGTACAGTGCTCTGCACACAGTAAGCCCTCAATAAATATGATTGAATGAATGAATGAACACAGCAGGCAACAGGTAGATCCAGGATTAGAACCTAGGTCCTTTGCCTCCCAGGCCCAGGCTCTTTCCACTAGGCCATGCTGATTCCTTAAAACTCAGCATGTCCAAGACTGAACTCCTTGTCTTCCCTCCCAAACCCTGCCCTCTCCCTGACTTTCCCATCTCTGTTGACGGCACTACCATCCTTCCCATCTCACAAGCCCACAACCTCGGTGTCCTCCTCGACTCCGCTCTCTCGTTCACCCCTCACATCCAAGCCGTCACCAAAACCTGCCGGTCTCAGCTCCGCAACATTGCCAAGATCCGCCCTTTCCTCTCCATCCACACCGCTACCCTGCTCGTTCAAGCTCTCATCCTATCCTGTCTGGACTACTGCACCAGCCTCCTCTCCGATCTCCCATCCTCCTGTCTCTCCCCACTTCAATCCATACTTCACGCTGCTGCCCGCATTGTCTTTGTCCAGAAACGCTCTGGGCATGTTACTCCCCTCCTCAAAAATCTCCAGTGGCCACCAATCAACCTATGCATCAGGCAGAAACTCCTCACCCTGGGCTTCAAGGCTCTCCATCACCTCGCCCCCTCCTACTTCACCTCCCATCTCTCCTTCTCCAGCCCAGCCCGCACCCTCCGCTCCTCTGCCGCTAACCTCCTCACCGTGCCTCGTTCTCGCCTATCCCGCCATCGGCCCCCGGCCCACGTCATCCCCCTGGCCTGGAATGCCCTCTCTCCCAACAGCCACCAAGCTAGCTCTCTTCCTCCCTTCAAGGCCCTACTGAGAGCTCACCTCCTTCAGAAGGCCTTCCCAGACTGAGCCCCCTCCTTCCTCTCCCCCTCCTCCTCCTCTCCATCCCCCCTGCCTTACCTCCTTCCCCTCCCCACAGCACCTGTATATAGGTATGTACGTATTTATCACTCTATTTTATTTGTACATATTTATTCTATTTTATTTTGTTAATATGTTTTGTTTTGTTCTCTGTCTCCCCCTTCTAGACTGTGAGCCCACTGTTGGGTAGGGACCGTCTTTATATGTTGCCAACTTGTACTTCCCAAGCACTTAGTATAGTGCTCTGCACACAGTAAGCGCTCAATAAATACGATTGAATGAATGAATTCCCAGACCTGGAATTCTATCTCTCTTCTTGCCTCCAGGATATCTCCCACATGGATGTTCTGTCAACACATCTACCACCAGAACTCCTGATCTTTGCCACCAAACTCCCTCCTCCTCCTAATATTCCCATCTCATTCAAAATCACCATGACCATCCTTCCTGTCCCAGAAGACCGGAATAGCCGAGTCTTTCTGGATTCTTCACTATCGTTCAACTCTCACATTCCGTCTACAGCCAGATTCTGTCAGCTTTTCCTGCTATCTTCCTGATACAACCTCTGGTCTTGCCGTGGCCAGATTATTTCACACCAGCCTGCACACAGATCCCCCAGTCTCCAGACTCTCCCCCTAATAATAAATAATAATTGTAGCATGTTGAACACCTGCTGCATACTCAGCATTGTACTAAGCACTCAGACAATAATCAGGTCAGAGAGTCCTTGCCCCATTTGGGGCTCACAAGTCTAAGAGAGGGAGAACAGGAGCTGAATCCCCATTTTACTAATGAGGAAAGGAAGCACAGAAGTCAAGTGACTTGCCCATGGTCAAACAGCAAAGCTGAGATTTGAACCCATGTTCCCTGATTCCCAAGCCCATGTTGTTTCCAACTAGGCCAGATTGCTTTTCCAATATATACTTCACGCTGCTAAATGGATCACTTTCCTCAAGCAATGCTGGGCCCACCTGTCTCCTCTCGGCAAAACCCTCCAGTGGCTTTGAGTATCTCCCAGCATCAAACAAAAACTCTTCACAATTGCCTTTGAGGCTCTCCATGATTTGGGCCCACCTCATCCTTATTATTATCACTACTATATTATGCGTTCACTATGTGTCAAACACTATTCTAAACTTTGGGGTACATAAACTAATCTGGTGAGCCCACATGAGGCTCACATTCTAAACAGGAGGGAGAACAGACACTGAATTTCCATTTTACTGAAGAAGAAACTGAGGCCCAGAGAAATTTAAGTTACTCGCCCAGCAGGCAAGTGGCAGAGCTGGGATTAGAATCCAGGTCCTCTGACTCCCAGGACTGAGTTCTTCTAGGCCACACTGTTTCTTGGCTACCTGCTCTCATCACCCACTATTTACTGTGACTCCTCAAGTTGTAAATATTTTTATGTTTGTCTCCCTGATTACAGCGTGAGCTCCTTGTGGCCAGGGAACACGTCACTTCTTTACTCTGTACATCCCAAGTGCCTACCTTCAATGCACTGCACCAAGGGGGAGTTCAACAAACACTGCAACTGCTACTTTCCCCCTCTGAACCTGGGACATCAATCAATCAATGATATTTATTGAGTGTTTACTGTGTGCAGAGCACAGTGCTAAGCACTTGGGAGAGACAGGATGAAAAATTCAGGGTCCACAAAGTCAATCCATTAATTAAAAAAAAAGGAAAATCGGATGCACACATTTCAAGGTCCCTTCTCTATTTTAGCTGTTTCTCCCTCAGCGGGCTATATCTGAAGCTACGACTAAGAGAGAACATTCAAATCTATATTTAACGCACTTCCGTCCCACGCCTCCATGACATCCAGGCGGCAGGGGATGGAGGAAGCAGTCTGAGCTCAAAACTGGCTAGGTTTGGTCCTTGGTCAGTTAGCCCTAACTCCTAAAGCCTCAGATCCCACGTCGTGGCGGCGGGCAGGGGGAGCTGAGCTCCAACGGAGAGGAGCTCTAGCGCGTAGGGGATAGGAAACAAGAAAACAGAAAGTAGTTCAGGAACCTGGACTTTGCCTGTGTCACCCTGAAGACAAAGGAGGGACGTTTTTCAGGAGGTTAAGGAAAGGCAGCAAGCTTACCTGACCCTAGGCTTCTTCCACTCTGCCAAGCAGGGCCTGTAATCTCACACTTTGGTCTGTGCCCCCGAGGTACTTTGATTTCACCCTCACCCCTACCTCAGTTACACACCTATCCCTATACTTCCGTTGCTGCCTCTATGTGTAATCGATTTTCATATCGGTCTTCCCTACCACATTGTAAACTCGTGACAGGCAAGGGTTGCATCTACCAACTCTATTGTACTCTCCCAAATGCTCAATACAGAGGTCAATAGATACCACCGATAGACTGACTGATGGAACATCTTCAGGAAGGGACCGGTAAACGATGGTGGCAATGGGCCGAGGCAGTGGAGGGTTTTACTTTCCAAAGATGCTCATGAACCGCTGCCCTAAAAAGCCCTTCCTTGACCTCACCATTCCCTCCAGTTGTCACTCCATCTCCCTCCCACTCCCTCCAAATTCCTAGGGTGAAGCATCCACACCCCTTGCCTCCACTTCTCTCCTTGACTTCCTATCTGGCTTCCGCCCCCTTCACGCCACAGAAACTGCCCTCTCAAAGGTCACCGATGATCTCCTTCTTGCCAAATCCAACGGCCTCTACTCCATCCTATTCCTCCTGGACTTCTTAGGCTGCCCTCGACACTGTAGACCACCCCTTCTTCTGGAAACATGATCTAACACTGGCTTCACTGACACTGTCCTCTCCTGGCCCTCCTCCTACCTCTGTGGCCGCTCATTCTCAGGCTCTTTCATGGGCTCCTCCTCTGCCTCCAAGCCTATAACTGTGGGGGGTCCCTAAAAACTCAGTTCTATTTTATTCTCTATCTACACTTACTCCCTCGGAGAACTCATTTACTCTCACAGCTTCAACTACCATCTCTACCTGGATGATTCCCAAATCTTCCTCTCCAAGGCCTGATCTCTCACCCCAGCTAGACTTTTAAGCTTGGTTCTGTGGCAAAAGTCACAAGAAATTAAGGTGAGTTTTATTCAAAGTCAATGTGCATGACAAGCCCTTCATCCCATCACATACATACAGAGTTACAGAACAAAAAATACCAAGTGAGCACTTACTGCGTAGCTTTGACGATGTCCCAGGCACTGTAATCATCAACGTGGGTTTTGCGTCCAAGGGATTCACTGTATCCGAGGTTATAGTGGCTTTGAGGCTTGATTTCCTACGAAAGAGAATCTTATACAGTGACCAAGTTTTACAGCTGAGAGAAACCACCTGCAAAAATGGAAATACTTAGCACTTATGCTGAGGTAATGGGAAAGAGAGGCAGCATGTCCTGGTGGATAGAGCATGGGCCTGGGGCTCAGAAGGACCTGGGTTCTAATCCTGGATCCAGCCTTGTCTGCTGTGTGACCTTGGGCAGGGATCTTTCTTGGCTTTCGGGGCTGGAGAAGAGGCGGGAGGAGGTAAGGGGGCAGGGCCGGAAGCTGCCGGCCCCTTCTTAGCCTGGGAGGCCAAAAAGAGGACAGTGACTGGGGGAGGGGAGCTGGGCACCCCCATTAGTGTGGTGGCAGACTCAGCCAGGGGAATAGGGGGAACTTGCCTCGGTTACCTCTTCTGCAAAACTGGGGATTAAGACTCTGAGTCCCATGTGGTTCATGGACTGTGGCCTACCTGATTAGCTTCTATCTACCCAGTGCTTATACAGTGCCTGTTACATAGTAAGCACTTAAATACCATTAAAAAAGGCGGGGGGGGGGGGGGGGGGGGTGCTCAAAGTTAGTAAAGTTACCTCATCCTGCAGTTGGGACATAGGGAGCATTAGCGGTCGATCTTCCCACAGCACAAGTCTGTTCGGGATATTAATTTTTTGGAGCACTTAATGTGTGCACAGCACCGCACTAAGCGCTTGGGAGAATATATTACAACAAAGTTGGTGGACACAATCTCTCCAGAGGGAGCTTTCCATCTACAGGGGGAGAAAGACATTGGGGGAAATGCTAAAATACAAGGATAGTTACTTAAGTAACCTGGGGCAGGCGTGATCTTCAAACTGCTAAAGGGATATAACAACTCCCAAATTGGTACAAGTGGCTAGTTATAGGAAGAAATTGTTAGGCGGGTGGGTGTGTGCCTGCCTCAGTACTGCCAGCACTTAGAACAGTGCTTGGCATATAGTAAGCACTTAAATACTAACATTATTACCACTCTGGGTCTCCTTCATATTTGTGCAACTTTGCAATAGTTTCAGCATAATAATGAGTAGCAACAGCATAAAGAGTAGAAGTAATAACATAGGAATTTTTCAAAAAATGTCAATCATGGTGGTATGTCAACCGCTATCTACTTACACATGATCAGTAAAACAATTTTCCCATCACATGAAGTTCTTCACGGAAACAACTACTGTGCAGTAGCCAAAATAACTATTATACACCAGTCTTTCTATCAACAGTACTGATGGAGTAAGCACTTGAAAAAGTAAAAGTACATTTGTCCCCTCCCTTCTTCCATCCCTGACTATCACATCTTCAACCTCTCATTCTCCAGTGGCTCCTTTCCCTCCGTTTTCACACATGCCCACATATCCTCTATCTAAAAAATTTTAAAAAAACCCTCCCTCCAACAACCTTCCAGTTATCACCCCATCTCCCTTCTCCCTTCCTTTCCAAACACCTCAAACAAGCTGCTTACACTCTTTGCATCCAGTTTCCTCTTTTTCAACTTCCTCCTTGAACCACTAAAAAGTTCAATTCCAGGTCCACCTACAGCTCTCCATCTACACCCACTCCCTTGGAGAACTCATTCGCTCACATGGCTTCAACTATCATCTCTATGTGGATGATTCCCAAACCTTCCCCTCCAGGCCTAATCTCTCTAAGTGGATGTCCCACCGACACCCTCAAAACACCCAAAACAAAACTCCTCATCTTCCTCCCCAAACCCTTCCCTCCCCATGACTTTCCCCATCACTGTAGACAGCACTCCATCTCCGTCTCACAAGCCTGTAACCTTGACGTTATCCTCGACTCATCTCTCACATTCAACCCACATATTCAATCTGTCACCGAATCCTGTAAGTTCAACCTTCACACCATGGCTAAAATCCACCGTTTCCTCTCCATCCAAACTGCTACCATGTTAATCCAAACACTAACTATATCAGCCTCTTTGTTGACTTCTCTGTTTCCTGTCTCTCCCCAATCCAGTCCACACTTCACTCTGCTGCCCATAACGTTTTTCTACAAAACCATTCAGTCCGTATTTCCCCTTTAAATCAAGAATCTCCAGAGGTTGCCCGTCCACCTCTGCAACAAACAGAAACTCTTTACCATTGTCTCTAAGGCACTCAATCACCTTGTTCTCCCCTACCTTACCCCTGATTTCCTACAACCTAGCCCGTACACTTCACTCTTCTAATGCCAACCTACTCATTCAATCAACTGTATGTAAAGAGCGCTTATTGTATGAAGGGCACTGTACTAAGTGTCTGGGAGAGTAAAACACAATATAAAAGACACATTTGCTGTCCACAATGAGCTTACAGTCTAGAAGGGGATACAGACATTAATATAAACCAGATTGGAGAGGGGTGAGAAGAGGAACTTGAGATAGCAGGTGTAGATAACTTGCTCAAGGAGTTTGGACAGGAATGGTGGGAGGGAGATGGGGCAGTAATGGAGGGAGCCTTGGGGTCAAGGGAGGTGTTTTTTTTTTAGGATGGGGAGACCTGAGCATGTTTGAAAGCAGTGGGAAAGAAGCCACTGGAGAGCGAACTGTTGACGATGGCGGTCGGTGAGGGAAGAAGAGAGCAGGAAAGCACTTTGATAAGATGCAAAGGGATGAGGTCAGATGCTCAGGAGGTGGATTTTGAGAGAAGGCAGAAGAACTCCTCAAGATACTGCTGAGAAGGATGGGAGAGTTGAAAAAGGGGCAGGAGTGGGGAAGGAATATTTTGAATAGATCCGTAATTTATTTATTTGTATTAATGTCTGTCTCCCCCTGACAGTATGCTCCCTGTGGTCAGGGAACATGTCTATCAACTCTGTTACATTTCACTCTCCCAACTGCTTAGTATAGTTCTCTACACACATTCAACACAATAAATATGATCGATACAGTCTGACTTCCATCACCTCCACTACCCTAAAATTGCTCTACTTTCACCAAAAACCTCCTTCAGTGGATTTTACTCCATCCTAAACCTCTTAAAAAACTTCAACGGCCTTTGACATTATAGACTACCCCCTTCTCCTGGAAACACTATCTCACCTTGGCTTCACTAACACTTCCCTAATAATAATAATAATAATAATAATAATAATAGTACTTAAGCACTTACTATGTGCCAAACACTGTTCTAAGCGCTGGGGTAGATACAAGTTAATCAGGTTGGACACAGTCCCTGTCCCACATGGGGCTCACACTCTTAATCCCCATTTTGCAGATGTGGGAACTGAGACCCAGGGAAGTTAAGTGATTTGCCCAAGGTCACACAGAGGACATGTGGCAGAGCCAGGACTAGAACCCATGAACTTCTTACTCCCCGGCGCATGCTCCATCCACTAGGCCACAGTGCTTCTCTCTCCTGGCTCTTCCATCGCTGTAGCCCCTCCTCCTCCATCTCTTTTGTTGGCTTTTCCTCTGCTTCCCACCTCTTAACTGTGGGAATCCACAGCTCAGTTCTGGGTGCCCTTCTTTTCTCCATTTATACTTCCTCTTTGAGAAGCTCATTTTACCCAATGGGTTCAACTACCATCTCTATGTTAACAACCTCCAAATCTACCTTTCCAGTCCTGACATCTCTCCTCTACAATTGCATATTTCCTCCTGCCTTCAGGACACCTCAGCTAGATGTCCTGCCAACACCTCAAATTCAACACATCCAAAACAAAACCCCTCTTTCTTCCCAAACTCTCAGCCCCTCACAACTTTTCCATAACTCTTGGCAGCCCCCACCCCAAGTCCCCACTATCCTCCCATTCTCACAGCTTTGGCATTACCTCTGATTCCTTTCGCTCCTTCAACCTAAATATTCAGTCACCCAATCCTCCTATCTCCACACCATCGCCTTTCCGGCCAAATTGTTCTCCCGCCGATCCAAGCATTTGTCATATCCCATCTCGATTACCGCATGAGCCTCTTCGTTGACCTCCCTCTCCAGCCCACATTCCACTCTGCTGCCCATATCATTTTTCTAAAAAAGTCAGCCTGCACTCATCTCCCCACTTCTCAAGTGCCTCCAATGGCTGCCTATTTATCACCAAGTCAAGCAGAAACTCCTCATCGTCAGCTTTAAGGCACTCAATCGGTTCTCTCTCCCTTACTGATCCTCACAAAACTCTAACTACAGCCCGGCCCAAAGACTTCACTCAGGCCCCCCCCTCCACCCCCCCACCACCACTTTACTAACCTACTCACTACGCCTCATTCTCTCCCCTTTGACCCATTGCCCCTGCCCTCCCGCGGACCTCTCACTTCACATCCAACAGTCCACCACTCTCCCCATCTTCAAAGCCCAGCTAAAAACTCCTCTCCTTCAGGAAGTCTTCCCTGACTGATCCGTCATCCCCCCGTTACGTTCTCCCTCTACTGCAGTCCTATTCCTTATGTACATATCCTTTTAATTGCTTCCCCTCCCAGTAATTCATTTTAATGTCTGATGGCAGACCCCATTATTTCAATGATCCCAAGACTTGAGGCCACATAGAACTACTTGACAAACGTGAGCATCGTATTTAGAGAAGCAGTGTGGCTCAGTGGAAAGAGCACAGGCTTGGGAGTCAGAGGTCATGGGTTCTAATCCCGACTCCGCCACTTGCCAGCTGTGTGACTTTGGGCCAGTCACTTCACTTCTCTGTGCCTCAGCTACCTCATCTGGAAAATGGGGATTAAGACTGTGAGCCCCATGTGGGACAACCTGATTACCCTGAATCTCCCCCAGCGCTTAGAGCAGTGCTTCGCACATAGTAAGTACTAAACAAATACCAAAATTATTATTATTATTATTTGAGAAGAGTGAAGCCCGGGAGCTGTGGCGTAGTATGTGAGGAGCAAGGGCGAAAGGGCTGAGAATGCCTTAGAGCCGGTGGTCAGGTGTTTCTGCTTGATATGGACAGGAGTGAGCAACAACAGGAGGGGGTTTGGGAGTAAGTTTCTCAGTGTCATTATCCAAAAAACTTAGAGAACTGCACAGCCATGATCTAGTTTAACTGCAATGCCATTTCCAAGTATAACAGTGAATATACCCAGCACATCACCCCAAGATGTAATAGAATTTAACAGCAATACAATTTAGCAAGATGAATGTTTCCTAATGACAGTAAACACTGAAGTTGATAACATCTCTTCTAAAAGAATGCTAGGAAAGCAAGTCCACTGATGACAAACCCGTTTAAATATAATGGAGAGGAACATAATGGAGAGGAACATAAACAACTGGCATATGAGAAAGCAGTGTCTTACTACAAGAGGAAGAACTGAGGGAAGGGTTAGTTATTTTGCACTATCTGCAAACAAGATAATGATTGCGGTGGGGATGTAATTAGGACCACCAACGGAAAAAGATCACAGCAGAAAATACAAAGCCATGCCTGCAAGGTAACACACTCAGTCACTCCTCTGCTGCCAATGCCGAGAAGCAGTGTGGTTAGTGGAAAATACATGGGCCTGAGAATCGGGAGGCCTGGGTTCTTGCCTGTGCGACCTTGGGCAACCCACTTCATTTCTCTGGGCCTCAGTTTCCTCATTTGTAAAAATGGCGATTCAATACCTCCTACTTGGCCTGGGACCGTGACTGCCCTGATTACCTTGAATCTGCCCCGGTGCTTAGTACAGTGCTTGGCACATAGAAAGCACTTAACAAATACCAGAATAATTAGTCACTGAAGCTTAAAACTGCCAGGGCTGAGAGGAGTAACCCATAATCAATCAATCAATCAATCGATCATAATTATTGAGCGCTTACTGTGTGCAGAGGACAGTACTAAACACTTGGGAAGTACAAGTTGGCAACATATAGAGACAGTCCCTACCCAACAGTGGGCTCACAGTCTAAAAGGGGGAGACAGAGAACAAAACCAAACATATTAACAAAATAAAATAAATAGAATAGATATGTACGAGTACAATAAATAGAGTTATAAATATGTACAAACATATATACATATATACAGGTGCTGTGGGGAAGGGAAGGAGGTAAGATGGGGGGATGGAGAGGGGGAGGAGGGGGAGAGGAAGGAAGGGGCTCAGTTTGGGAAGACCTCCTGGAGGAGGTGAGCTCTCAGTAGGGCCTTGAAGGGAGGAAGAGAGCTAGCTTGGCAGATGGGCAGAGGGAGGGCATTCCAGGCCAGGGGGATGACGTGGGTCGGGGGTCAATGGCGGGACAGGCGAGAACCAGGCACGGTGAGGAGATTAGCGGCAGAGGAGCGGAGGGTGCGGGCTGGGCTGGAGAAGGAGAGAAGGGAGGTGAGGTAGGAGGGGGCGAGGTGATGGACAGCCTTGAAGCCCAGGGTGAGGAGTTTCTGCCTGATGCGCAGATTGACTGGTAGTCACTGGAGATTTTTGAGGAGGGGAGTAACATGCCCAGAGCGTTTCTGGACAAAGACAATCCGGGCAGCAGCGTGAAGTATGGATTGAAGTCGGGAGAGACAGGAGGATGGGAGATCAGAGAGAAGGCAGATGCAGTAGTCCAGACGGGATAGGATGAGAGCTTGAACGAGCAGGGTAGCAGTTTGGATGGAGAGGAAAGGGCGGATCTTGGCATGGCCATAACCATGCATCGCCTCTACAGCATGTTTCCTCCACTCCTGTGCATGAGCTGTGGAATGCTGGTGGAAAACCAGACACTGGGCTGACCTCATCCATCTCACTCATCATCACCAGCTTTCCCTCTGCCCTCTCCTCCGCCCAGCAACATTCTTTCTCCCTCTCACTACCTGCGCCACCTGTTTCAGACATTTAACTCCCACCTCAAGCCAAATCCCCCTGAATCCCATCTCTTCCCCCAGTGACTTGGCCATGTAAAATCGAAGCCATCAGGCATGATCTCCCTAAAATCTCTCCTGCTAACTTTTCCAGTTCCTCCCTTCTTCTGCCCCTTCTTCGACTCTTCCATCTTTCCCAGCAGTTTCTCAAGCGCTCTCCTGCCTCCTCTTAAAATCCATCCCCTCCACCTGCACCTCTAACCCCATCCCTTCACACCTTATCAAAATCAATCTCCTTGAGCAAGTTGTCAAATCCTGCTGCCTCGATCAATTAATCAACCATATTTATCAAGCACTTACAGTGTGCGGAGCACTAAACTAAGTGCTTGGGAGGGTACAATAGAACAGAGTCAGTAGACATGTTCCCTGCCCACAAGGAGTTTACAGTCTAGAGAGGGAGACAGATATTAAAATAAATTACGGATATGTACATAAGTGCTGTGGGACTGAGGGTGGGGTGAATAAAGGATACAAATCCAAGTGCAAGGGTGATGCAGGAGGGTGCTGGAGAAGAGGAAATGAAGGCTTAGTCAGGAAAGGCCTCTTGGCAGAGCTGTGATTCTAATACGGTTTTGAGGGTGGGGAGTGTGATGGTCTGTCAGATATAAAGAGGGAGGGTGTTCCGGGACAGAGGGAGGATGTGGGCGAAGGGGTGGCAATGAGACAGAAAAGTTCAAGGTACAGTGAGTAGGTTGGCAGTAGAGAAGGGCAATGGGTGGGCCATAAGAGGGGGTAAGGTGATTGAGTGTTTTAAAAATCAATGGTAAAGACTTTCTGTTTGGTGTAGGGGTGGATAAGTAGCCACTGGAAGCTCTTGAGGAGTGGAAAAGAAGGACTGAACATGTTTTTAGAAAAATGATTCAGGTAGCGCTGTGAAATATGGACCATAGACCATACTTCATTTCCACGTCTCCAATTTTCTCCTCAACCCCTTCCAAACTGGCTTTTATCCTCTTCACTCTGCCTTCTGACACCTATGCATTTGCATCTGTACCCTTTAGGCAACTGGTGGTCCTCATCCCACACTCATTTAGGTTCATATCTGTACTTTATTTTTAATGACTGTCTCCCCTTCTAGACTGCAAGCTTCTTGAGAGCAGGGAACATGATTACTAACTCTATTGCACTGCATTCTCCCTCGGGCTTAGTACAGTGCTCTGCTTAGTAAGTGCTCCATAAATACCTTTGATTAATTAAGAAAGCCAAGTGCTGGACCATATGCTGGGCTTGGCCAAATGGCTGGGAAGAGCCCCCTCCCCAAAATGAAACTTTTGAACACCTACTGTGCAAAGAGCCAATCAAAAGAGTAGATACTCATTACATTACATTTAATGTAGTTTGCTTCCTTGTTCAGGTGTAATTACAAAATAATAATAATAATGATAACAATAATAATAGTAATAATAATAAAGAGGGGGACTGAGGAAAGGACGGGGAAGAGATAGCCTGAGGGAGGGAAGAAGACACTAAGATCGTGTTCTCTCATTCTGCCTGGGAAGGTAATAAGGGGGTGCCATTGTTACCACGCCTCTGCTTTGGCACATTATGCAGACTTGTTAAAAGGTGGTAGGTGTTTGTCTTCATTCAAGTTGTAGACTAATATTTTGCTGGCACTGGGCTGGAGGGGAAGAGGTGTTAGAGAGGTGGCTGGGGATGGGAGACAGGGAGCGGGAAAGAGGCGAAGCACCTAACGTTTTGGAGAAGAAAAGGCAACCGGCAGCTCTAAAACAAACAAAAGCAGTTACCTTCACTGTTTTTTTTGTTTTGTTTTGAGGGCAGGGGGTTTGGCTGTGGGGAAAGAGGAGGGAGGCCACTGCAAGAAATGTAATGTCTCCTTCCTTTTAGAAGAGAAAGGACCTGCACAATTCTAACCCTGAAACTCCACCCCAAGTCTTGCCCAGTTTAGCAGCCCGAGGGGACAATACAGCAGTTCTCACTCTCTCTGCCCCCTCGAACACTGGATCTCAGTGTGTGCGGGCAGTGCCCAGCATAGGCTACTGCCCTCGCTCCACCCCGGCCCCCTTGGGTGGGGGGGTCCCCTGCGCTACCCGGTGTGGCTGGCTCACCTTGGCACTGTTGCTACTTCTTGAAGATTATGGTGGAAGTGGGTGGGCAGGCCGTGCAGGTGGCAATGGGCAGCCTACTGTCCGGGAAACAGACAGAGGGCAAGGAAGTGCTGCCATCTCGGCTCTCCCGCAGCCCCTTCCCAACCCAAAGGGGTGTGACGGGACAGATACCTACTGCCCAAAACGTTCCGAAGGCAAATCGAATATCGCCACCATGGGTGCCCAAGACCACAGAGACAATGGCTCCCGTTAAGTGGGCGCCTGTGCTTGAGAGCCATATCCGGTGTCAATACGAACTAGATCTGATCCAGCTCCTGAGCCGTAGGTTGCCAAACTAGCAAAGTGGTCCAATGCATGTCTCTTCTTCCCACTGAACCCCAGGTAGAGCTTAGACAGAGAGAAACGCATTTACCCCAACCAGCGCTCTCCCCGCAGGGTCTGGGAAGCAAAAAGGCAATCCCTTACCACTCAGAGAAGCAGCACGGCTTAATGGAAAGATCACGGGCTTGGGAGTCAGACGTTGGGGGTTCTAATCCCGTGTCCGCCACTTATCAGTGGCGTAACTTTGGGCAGGTCACAACTTCTCTGTGCCTCAGTTACCTCACCTGTAAACTGGGGATTAAGACTGTGAGCCCGTGGGACAACCGGATTACCTTGTATCTCCCCCAGCGCTTGGCACAGAGGAAACACTTAACAAATACCATCATCACTATTAGTACGGGAAGCCCCCAGCTGTTGGGCTTTCCCTCCACTCTGTCCTTGGGAGTATTTGGGTCCTCCCCGCCTCCAAGGGGAGGAGGAGGAGGAGGAGGGAGGGGAGGCTTTCCCATCACTGGCAGAGGACCCAATCCCTTCCCGGAATGCTCCACGATTCTGGTGTGGAGGTTATGCCACCGCCAGGCCTCTGACCTGGCTGCCCCACTCCAGGCCTAACCCCTGAGAAAATGACACTACTCTTGGACTCCCCAAAGGACAGAGTCTACATTCCTAGGAAGGACTGTGCCTGACCAGAAAAGAGGTTAAAACAACTTAATTAAAATTCAGTTTAACCAGTAATTATTTTTTAAAAATCAGTGTTTAACTTACTTGCCTCAGAAAACAAGTTTACACCACTTCAAATAATAATAATAATGAAATCTAATCACAAAAAAAAATTGTTTCCATCTTCTAGCTCTTTCTGAGTAAGGCTGACATTTTCAAACATTTCCCAAAGTGATCTAACAGGTCTGTGGCCTGCAAGGCCAGCCTCTCCCCCTCTAGCCTCTAAGCTTGTTGTAGACAGAAAATGTGCCTGCTATATTGTTATACTCTCCCAAGCGCTTAGGACAGTGCTCTGCACATGGTAAGCACTCATATATGACTGACTCATTCATTCAATCGTATTTATTGAGCGCTTACTGTGTGCAGAGCACTGTACTAAGCGCTTGGGAAGTACAAGTTGGCAACATATAGAGACTGTCCTTACCCAACAGCAGGCTCACAGTCTAGAAGGGAGACAGACAACAAAACATATTAACAAAATAAAATAGAATAGTAAATATGTACAAGTAAAATAGAGTAATAAATTTTAGACTGTGAGCCCACTGTTGGGTAGGGACTGTCTCTACATCTTGCCAATTTGTACTTCCCAAGCGCTTAGTACAGTGCTCTGCACATAGTAAGTGCTCAATAAATAAGATTGATGATGAGTAATAACTCTGTACAAACATATATACAGGTGCTGTGGGGAGGGGAAGGAGGTAGGGCAGGGGGGATGGGGAGGAGGAGAGGAAAAATGGGGCTCTGTTTGGGAAGGCCTCCTGGAGGAGGTGAGCTCTCAGTAGGGCTTTGAAGGGAGGAAGAAAGCTAGCTTGGAGGATGGGCAGAGGGAGGGCATTCCAGGCCAGGGGGAGGACGTGGGCCGGGGGTCGACAGCGGGACAGGCGAGAACGAGGCCTAACGGTGAGGAGGTTAGCGGCAGAGGAGCGGAGGGTGCGAGAGCTGGGCTGTAGAAGGAGAGAAGGGAGGTGAGGTAGGAGGGAGCGAGGTGATGGACAGCCTTGAAGCCGAGGGTGAGGAGTTTCTGCCTGATGCGTAGGTTGACTGGTAGCCACTGGAGATTTTTGAGGAGGGGAGTAACATGCCCAGAGCGTTTCTGCACAAAGATGATCTGGGCAGCAGCGTGAAGTATAGATTGAAGTGGGGAGAGACTGGAGGATGGGAGATCAGACAGGAGGCTGATGCAGTAATCCATTCAGGATAGGATGGGAGATTGAACCAGCAGGACAGCGGTTTGGATGGAGAGGAAAGGGCGGATCATGGCGCTGTTGCGGAGGTGAGAGCGACAGTTTTTGGTGACGGATTGGATGTGAAGGGTGAACGAGAGAGCAGACTCGAGGATGAGACCAAGGTTGCGGGCTTGTGAGACGGGAAGGATGGTAGTGCCGTCCACAGTCATAGGAAAGTCAGAGTGAGGGCAAGGTTTGGGAGGGAAGATAAAGAGTTCAGTCTTGGACACATACTGAGTTTTAGATGGTGGGCAGACATCCAGATGGAGATGTCTTAAAGGCAGGAGACACGAGCCTGAAGGGAAGGAGAGAGAGCTGGGGCAGAGATGTAGATTTGGATGTCATCAGCGTAGAGATGATAGTTGAAGCCGTGGGAGCGAGTGAGTTCACCAAGGGAGTGAGTGTAGATAGAGAACAGAAGGGGACCAAGAACTGACCCCTGAGGAACCCCTACAGTAAGGGGATGGGAGGGGGAGGAGGAGCCCGCAAAAGAGACTGAGAATGAACAGCCAGCAAGATAAGAGAACCAACTTGTACTTCCCAAGCGCTTAGTACAGTGCTCTGCACACAGTAAGTGCTCAATAAATACGATTGAATGAATGAATGAACCAGGAGAGGACAGAGTCTGTGAAGCCAAGGTTGGATAGCGTGTTGAGGAGAAGGGGGTGGTCCACAGCGTCGAAGGCAGCTGAGAGGTCGAGGAGGATTAGGATAGAGTAGGAGCCGTTGGTTTTGGCAAGCAGGAGGTCATTGGTGACCTTTGAGAAGGCAGTTTCGGTGGAATGTAGGGGATGGAAGTCAGATTGGAGGGTTGGCCCTTGGACCCACTGGAGGGTTGGTTTGCTTGGCCCTTTCCCAAGCTCTTCAAAGCAAAAGTCAAATGTGCTTCCCTTCCTGGGAAAAATGCCCTGACTTCTTCTCGCCCTGTTCTTTTGACCAGTCCCGTTTTTTGTTGTTGCTGTTGTGCTGGGTTTTTTTTTTAAGATGGCATTTGTTGAGCGCTTATTATGTGCCAGGCACTGAACTAAGCACTGGGGTAGATACACGCTAACTGGGTTGGACACAATCCCTGTCCCACATAGGACTCACAATCTTAATCCTCACTATACAGATGAGGTAACTGACAACAATTGCATTTAGTGAACGCCCACGGTGTGCAGAGCTCTGTACTAAGCACTTGGGAGAGTACAATAAAACATTGCCTGCCCACACCGGTCTAGAGAGCACAGAGGTACAGAGAAGTTAAGGGCTCACGGGCACCCACCAGACAAATGGTAAAGCCTACTGGACTCTCCCAAGAGCTTACAAGTACGGTGCTTTGCATAGCGTTAAGCACTCAAATACCATGGACTAGCATTCCGTTAACCAATACAAGGACTCACCTGTCTCACCCATCATCTGTTTAAAGAAACTCTTTCAGACAGAGACTTGGAAGTTGTAAGAATGCAAATGACTTGCTTTCTGACAAAGTCTGCTAAGGTCAAACTACACCCTCTTACCTGACTTTAATAATGCACTAGTGCAATGCTCTGAGAAGCCTCATGGCCCGATGGATAGAGCTCGGGCCCGGGAGTCAGAAGGACCTGGGTTCTAGTTCCGGCTTTGCCACTTGTCTGCTGTGGGACCTTGGGCAAGTCAGTTCACTTCTCTGTGCCTCAATTACCTCATCTGGAAAATGGGGATTAAGACTGTGAGCCCCATGTGGGACAGGGACTATGTCCATCCTGATTAACTTGTATAATAATAGTATTTGTTAAACATCTATTACATGCCAGGCACTGTAATAAACTCTGGGGTGGATACAAGCAAATGGGGCTGGGCGGAGTCCCTGTCCCACGTGGGGCTCACAGTCTCAATCCCCATTTTACAGGTGAGGTAACTGAGGTCCAGAAAAGTGAAGAGACTTCCACTTCACTCCACAGAAACCGCCCTCTCAAAGTCACCAATGATCTCCTTCTTGACAAATCCAATGGCCTCTACTCCATCCTAATCCTCCTCGACCTCTCAGCTGCCTTCAACGCTGCGGTCCACCCCCTTCCCCTGGAAACATTAACCAAACTTGGCTTCACTGACTCTGTCCTTTTCTGGTTCTCCTTTTACCATCTTAGTCTCCTTCGTGGGCTCCTCTGTCTCCCATCCCCTAACTGCGGGGCTCCTCAAGATTCAGTTCCGGGTCCCCTTATACTCTCCGTCTATACCCACTCCCTTGCAGAATTCACTCACTCTTATGGCTTCAACTACTACCTCCATGCAGATGGTACCCAAATCTATACCTCCAGCCCTGATCTCTCTCCCTCTCTGCAGTCTCACATTTCCTCTTGCCTTCAAGGCATCTTTACTAAGATGTCCTCCCATCACCTCAAGCTTAACATGTCCAAAACAAAATTCCCTATCTTCCCACCCTGTCATCCCCCGACTTTCCCGTCATCTTAGACGGCACCGCTAACCTTCCTGTCTCACAAGCCTGTAATCTTGGCATTATCCTTGACTCCTCTGTCTCATTCAACCCACATATTCAATCCATGACTAAAACTTGTCGGTCCCACCTTCAACAACATCACTGAAAACCACGCTTTCCTCTTCATCCAAACTGCTATCACATTCATACATGAGAAGCAGCGTGGCTATGAGAAGCAGCGTGGCTCAGTGGAAAAAGCCCGGGCTTTGGAGTCAGAGGTCATGGGTTCAAATCCCGGCTCCACCACTTGTCAGCTGGGTGACTTTGGGCAAGTCACTTCACTTCTCTGCGCCTCAGTTCCCTCATCTGTAAAATGGGGATTAAGACTGTGAGCCCCCCCGTGGGACAACTTCATCACCTTGTAACCTCCCCAGCGCTTAGAAGAGTGCTTTGCACATAGTAAGCACTCAATAAATGCTATCATTATTATTATTATTATTATTATTATAATACAATCCCTCATCCTATCCCACCTGGATTACAGCATCAGCCTCCTTGCTGACCTCCCAGCCTCCTGTCTCTCCCCACACCAGTCCATACTTCACTTTGCTGCTCAGATCATTCTTAATAATAATAATAATAATAATAATAATGGTAGCATTTGTTAAGTGCTTACTATGTGCCAAGCACTGCTCTAAGCGCTGGGGTAGACACAAGTAATCAGGTTGTCCCACGTGGGGCTCACAGTCTTAATCCCCATTTTACAGATGAGGTTGCTGAGGCACAGAGAAGTGAAGTGACTTGCCCACAGTCACACAGCTGACAAGTGGTGGAGCCAGAATTAGAACCCAGGACCTCTGTCTCCCACGCCCGTGCTCGTTCCAGTAAGCCACGCTGCTTCTCTAAGCGTTCGCTCCTCAAAATACTCCAGTGGTTGCCCATCCACCTCCACATTAAACAAACTCCTCACCACTGGCTTTAAAGCTCTCCACCACCTTGACCCGTCCTATCCCACCTTGCTACTCTCCTTCTACAACCCAGCCCTCACACTTCGCTCCTCTAATGCTAGCCTTCTCACTCTGCCTCGCTCTGGCCTGTCTCACGGCCAACCACTGGCCCAAATCCTACTTCTGGCCTGTCTCACGGCCAACCACTGGCCCAAATCCTACTTCTCTGCCTCCTCAAATCTGACAATTACTCCCTCCTCCTTCAAAGCCTTACTGAAGGCTTATCTCCTCCAAGAGGCTGTAGCAGACTAAGCCCCCATTTCCCCTTCTCCCACTCCCTTCTATGTCACCCACCCTTTGTTCTTCCTCTTCCAGCCCCACAGCACTTATGTACATATCTGTAATTTATTTATTTGTACTTATGTCTCTCTCCTGCCTCTAGACTGTAAGTGCCCTGTGGGGAGGGAATGTGTCTCTTTATTGTTGTATTGTACTCTCCTAAGCCCTCAGTTGAGTACTCTGCACACACTAGGTGCTC
This sequence comes from Tachyglossus aculeatus, assembly GCF_015852505.1. Classification (NCBI taxonomy): domain Eukaryota; kingdom Metazoa; phylum Chordata; class Mammalia; order Monotremata; family Tachyglossidae; genus Tachyglossus; species Tachyglossus aculeatus. The sequence goes on along the minus strand of NC_052079.1, from coordinate 25,932,981 downwards.
AGTAAATAGCACTGAATGAATACACTTGCCCAAGGTCACCCAGTAGACAAGTGGCAGAGCCAGGATTAGAGCCCAATAATAGTAATAATAATAATAATAGCATTTATTAAGCGCTTACTATGTGCAAAGCACTGTTCTAAGCGCTGGGGAGTTTACAAGGTGATCAGGTTGTCCCATGGGGGGCTCACAGTCTTAATCCCTATTTTACAGATGAGGGAACTGAGGCCCAGAGAAGTGAAGTGACTTGCCCAAAGTCACCCAGCTGACAATTGGCGGAGCCGGGTTTTGAACCCATGAACTCCGACTCCAAAGCCCGGGCTCTTTCCAGTGAGCCACGCTGCTTCTCCAATGACCTTCTGATTCCCAGGCCTGTGATCTATCCAGTGAGCCAAGCTGTTTCTAACTTATATCTGCACTAGCACTTAGTACAGTGCCTGACACATAGTAAACACTTAAATCCCATTAGAAGAAAATTAGTTCTTCTACAGGGACTCGTATTCTAAACGTTAAGCTCCTGAAGGACAAAGATGTCTTCAAGGAGCAATGCATCAAATGGGGCAGTCCTTACACTTACAGCCCAAACGGTTCCTGAAAATTGGGACTAAGTAGAAATGTTATTTATGTCAAAAACAATTTTCCCATAGGAACAATGTTGTAAACCGGGGATGGGTTTTCCAAACCAAAGTCAGATTCCCTTTTTGCTACCAAAATTACCCAAAAGCATGCACTCAGTTCAGGGCTTTGTACACAGAAGGGGGTTAATAAACATTAAAACAACTACTACTACATCAATTCATCAACTGTAGATAATATAGCCGTACCAATGTATTTCTACTGAGTCAGTGAGGTGCCACAATAAGGAAGTCGACCTGTACTTCACCAGAAGTCAAATCAACGCACTGGCCGTGCCGTCGCCCTGCCCAGCCAACAGCGGCTCCACTGGACAGTTGGACAGCAGCCACAGCCAGGACCACACGTTCTCTCCTCCTGTGTGACCCTGGGTAAGTCACTTGAATTCTCTATGCCTATTTCCTCATCCCTAAAAGTGGGCTTAAAAACCTGTTCTCCTTTTTGCTTAGATATGGGACAGGGACTATTATAATTATGCCCTGTGATGCCTGCGTGCCCCTTGCCCCCCAAGCCCGGCTCAACAGAGGAGTGCCACAATGATACTTTCGTTGGGAAGTCAAAACAGATATTGTAAAACTGAAACAGGATGCAAATGAAGAAACCGTGTGAATGCCATCCATCTGAATGTCAAGACTTTAAGTCAAGGACTTCCTGTAATTAAACGGTCCTGTTGGGAGAGGAAACAGTGACAACATTTCCTAGTATATATGCTGAATAAATATACTATGAATATTTATTCACATTAATGTCGGTCTCCCCCATTGGACTGTAAGCGTTATGGGCAGGGAACATGTCTGCTAATTCCGTGGTACTGTACTTCCAAAATGCTTAGTACAGTGTTCTATATAGTAAGCACTCAATAAATACCATCAATTGATTGACTGGTTGATTGAATGGGCTGCAGGGCCTACTGTAACGAGCTGGGGCCTGGGCCTCAGAAGGCCAAACTTTGCCACTGGCCTGCTGTGGGACTTTGGGTAAGTCATTTAACCTCGCCTCCTCGGTCCAATGGGAGGAGCAGTGTGGCTTAGTGGAAAGCGCATGGGCTTGGGAGTCTAACTCTTATTAATCTATAGTCTTTATCAAGTGCATACTGTATGCAGAGAGCTTCACAGAGTACAATAGCGGCAAAAGACAGGATCCCAGCCATCGAGGAGCTGGTGGGGAGAGGGGCACAAAATGACCCCTTGCCCACATCCTCCCTCTGGCCTGGAACTCACCACCCTTCACATTCAAAAGACCAGCACTTTCCCCATCTTTATATCTTACTAAAATCATATGTCCTCCAAGAGGCCTGCCCTAAATAAGCCCTCAGTTCCCCTCTGGGTTGCCTATGCACTTTGATCTGTCCCCTTTAAGCACTTGATATTCACCCCACCCTCAGCCCCATAGAGCTTATGTACCTATCCTGTCATTTATTTCAATATCTGTCTCCCCTGTAGTAATAATAATAATAATAGCATTTGTTAAGCGCTTACTATGTGCCAAGCACTGTTCTAAGTACTGGGGTGGATACAAGGTAAGCAGGTTGTCCCACGTGGGGCTCACAGTCTTAATCCCCACTTTACAGATGAGGTAACTGAGGCACAGAGAAGCTAAGTGACTTGCCCAAAGTCACACAGCTGACAAGTGGCGGAGCCAGTATTAGAACCCACAACCTCTGACTCCCAAGCCTGTGCTCTTTCCACTAAGTCATGCTGTTTCTCATATAGAAGGTGGAGTGCGACCTTCTGGTGGGCAAGGAGTGTGTCTACCAACTCTACTGTATTGTGTTTTCCCAAGTGCTTAGTACAGTGCGCTGCCCACAGTAAGCACTCAAATATTTTGACTGATTGATAAGAGGAGAAAACAATGGATTTATAGATAAATAGGGGCTTAAATAGTACATCAGTATGTAGAGAAGCACTACTGGTAGATGTAAATCCAGAAGGGCAGAGCTGGCACTGAAAGGCTGATATGGTAGTTAGGGGGTAGGACCAGGGGAAAAGAAATATTAATCAGGGAAGACTTCGGGAAGGAGAGGGGATTTCAGAAGGGATTTGAAAATGGGGAGAAGTAGGGTCTGGCAGATTTAAAGGGTATAGGGAGTTCAAAGTGGGAAGAAAGAGAGAGCAAGGAGTCACAGGCAATAGAGATGAGAAAGAAGCACAATTAGTATGCTAGTGTGAAAGGAAGGAAGATGCAAGCTGAAGTGCAGTGGGAAAAGAGAGTAGGTAAGACAGTAGGCAGAACTGAAGGACTGCTTTAAAGTCAATGGGCAGGAGTTTCTGCCTGATGTGGAAAACACCAGGTAAACACTGAAGGCTTCTGAGGAGTGAGGAGATGCGAGAAAAATGACATCTGAGAAAAATTATCTGGATGGCAGAGTGCACTATGTAAGGAGGCGAACACAGCAGTCATCTCAGGATAAGATATGAGCCTGGCCTGGTAATGGCCTTCTGGCTCAGGAGGAAGTGGTGGATCCAGAAATGTTGTCAAGAAATAGCAGTTGGCCTAGTGTGGCAAGAGCACAGGCCTGTGGGGAATGTGGATTCTAATCCCTGCTCTGCTACTTGCCTCCTGTGTGACCCTTAGGCAAGTCACAACTTCTCTAGGCTTCAGTTTCCTCACCTGTAAAATGGGTATTCAATACCTGTTCAGCTTACCACTTTGACAATGAACCCAAGGGGAGACAGGGACTGTGCCTAATCTGATGTACCCTCCCCACTGCTTAGAATAGGTAAATACCACAATGACTATCATCACTGTGATGATGAGCAAACAAAATAACACACGGGGAAAAAATAATCAACAGAGATTAGAAGTGGAAAAAGTTAAGAGGGACCTCTGAGAAGAAAACCAAAGAAGTTGTGGAAGTAGGAAAATCCTCAAACACATGCAATCAACTGATTGATCCTTGCCCCCTCTTCTCCCCTCCCTGACCATCTTCAGCTCTTCTCTGGCTTTGTCCCCACTGCTGTCAAGCATGTTCATGTCTCCCCTATCCTAACCGCCGCCCCTCGCCCCCATAACCCTTCCAGTTTTCACCCCATCTCCCTCCTACGATTCCTCTCAACTCTGAGTGAGTTGTCTCCACCTATGACCTCCATTGCCTCTCTTGCGATTCTCTCCTTGATCCCCTCCAACCTGGCTTCCACCCCCTTTACTCCACAGAAACTGCTCTCTCAAAATTCCGTAATGACCCCCCCCCCCCCTTTGCAAAATCCACTGGCCTCCGTTCCATCCTAATTTTCGACCTCACAGCTGCCTTCAACACTTTGGATCAACCCCTTCTCCTAGAACTGTTATCCAACCTTGGCTGCACTGACACTGTCTTCTCCTGGTTCTCCTCCTCCCTCTGTAGCCACTCATTCTCAGTCTCTTTCGAGGGCTACTTCTCTGCCTCCCACCCCCTAACTGCAGAAGTCCCTCAAGGCTCGGTTCTGGGTCCCCTTCTATTGTCCAGCTACACCTAGTCCCTTGGAGAAATCATTCTCCCCCATGGCTTCAACTCCACCTCTTAGAGAATGACTCCCAACCTGCATCTCCAGCCCTGATCTCTCTCCTGCTCTGCAGTCTCTCCTCTCTTCCTGACTTTAGGGTGCCTCTACCTGGATGTCTCACCGACACAAACTTAACAATGTCCAAAACGGAACTCCTTATCTTCCCCCCTCCACCCCCACCTCAAACCCTGTTCTCCTCATAACTTTCTTGTCACTATAGACAGCAGCACCTTCCTCTCTGTCTCACAAGCCTGTAACCTTGGCAGTACCCTCAACTTTCCTCTCTCATTCAACCCATATATCTGGTGTCACTACACCCTGTCAGTTCTACTTTCACATCTCTCCTCCTCACTCCTCACCCTGGGCTTCAAGGCTCTCCATCACCTCGCCCCCTCCTACCTCACCTCCCTTCTCTCCTTCTACAGCCCAGTCCGCACCCTCCGCTCCTCCACCGCTGATCTCCTCACCGTACCTCGCTCTCGCCTGTCCCGCCATCGACCCCCGGCCCACGTCATCCCCGGGGCCTGGAATACTCTCCCTCTGCCCATCCGCCAAGCTAGCTCTCTTCCTCCCTTCAAGACCCTGCTGAGAGCTCACCTCCTCCAGGAGGCCCTCCCAGACTGAGCCCCTTCCTTCCTCTCCCCCTCGTCCCCCTCTCCATCCCCCCATCTTACCTCCCTCCCTTCCCCACAGCACCTGTATATATGTATATATGTTTGTACATATTTTTTTACTCTATTTATTTATTTATTTATTTATTTAATTCATTTGTACATATCTATTCTATTTATTTTATTTTGTTAGTATGTTTGGTCTCTGTCTCCCCCTTTTAGACTGTGAGCCCACTATTGGGTAGGGACTGTCTCTATATGTTGCCAATTTGTACTTCCCAAGCGCTTAGTACAGTGCTCTGCACATAGTAAGCGCTCAATAAATACGATTGATGATGATGATCTCTAAAATCCACCCTTTCCTCTCCATCCAAACTGCTACAACATTAATCCAAGTACTTATCCTATTCCGCCCTCACTACTGCATCTTCCTCTTTGCTGACCCCCTTGCTTCCTTTCTCTCAGCCCATATTTCATTCTGCTGCCCAGATCCTTTTTCTACAAAACCATCCAGTCCTTGTTTCTCCAATCCTCAAGAACCTCCAGTGCTGCCCATCCACCGCTGCATCAAACAGAAATTCCTTACTATTGGCTTTAAAGCACTCAATCATCTTGCCGTCTCTTACCTTAACTCTCTGATTTCCTACTACCACCCAGGCCACACACTTTGCTCCTCTAACCCCAACCTACTCACTGTACCTTGACATCATTTCTCTCGGCGCCAACCCTTTGTCCACATCCTGCCTCTGGCCTGGAATGCCATCATATCCGACGGATGTTCACCCTCCCCCCCCTTCAAATCTTTTTAACATCACATCTCCTCCAAGAGGCCTCTCCCCACTAAACTCTCAATACCTCTTCTCCCTCTCCCTTTCGCATCACCCTTGCACTTGGATTTGCATCCTCTATCTAACCCACCCACGGTACTTATGAACATATCCAGAATGTATTCATATTAAGGTCTGACTCCCTATCAATGCACCTGAGTAGAATAAACAGAGTTGGTAGGCACGTTCCCTGCCCACAAGGACCGTAACGTCTAGAGGGGGAGGCAAAGTAAATTATGGGTATGTACCTAAGTCCTGGGGGGCTGAAAGTACGGTGAATACCAGTGCTTAAAAGATACAAATCCAAGTCCATAGGCAATTCAGTGCTTAGAACAGTGCTTGGCACATAGTAAGTGCTTAAATACCATACTTATTATTCTTATTATAATGCAGAAGGGAGAGAGAATAGGGAAAATGAGGGCACATCACTCAATTAATGGTCTTTATTGAATGTTTACTATGTTCAGAGCACTATACTGAGCACTTGGGAGAGTACAATGACAGAATTAACAGACACATTCCCTGCCCATAATAGGCTTACAGTCTAGGGGGGAGACAGATGCTAATATGAATAATTTACGATGTATAATTTAAAGATCTGTACCTAAGTGCTGTGGGGTCGGGGTGAATATCAAATATCCAGAAGTCACAGATCCAAGTGCATAGATGATGTAGATGGGAGAGCGAGCTGGGAAAAGGCAGCTTAATCGGGGAAGGCCTCTTGGAGAGGATGTGACCTTAATAATGCTTTGCAAGTGGAGAGAGTGGTGGTCTGGCATATATGGAGGGGGAGGGAGTTCCTGGTTAGGGGGAAGACATGGGAAAGGGGTCAGCGGCCAGCTGGACGATGTCAGTGCACAGTGAGTAAGCTGGCGCTAGAGAAGAAGAGTGTGTGGGCTGGGCTGTAGCAGGAGATCAGTGAGGTGAGGTAGAGTGGGGCAAGTTGACTAAGTGTCTTAAAGCCAACGGTAAGGAGCATATGTATAAAGCAGAGGTGGATGGGCAGACATTAGGGTTCTTGAGGAATGGAGAGACAGGGACTGAACGTTTCTGTGGATAAATGATCGCTGCAGCAGAGTGAAGTCTGGATTAGAGTAGGGAAAGACAGGAGGCCGGGAGGCCAGCAAGGAGGCTGATGCAGTAGTCAAGATGGGAGAGGATAAGTGCTTGTATCAGCATGGTAGTAGTTGGGATGGAGAGGGAAGGGTGGATTTTAGCAGTGTTGTGAAGGTAGAGCCGACAGGATCTGGTGACAGATTGAATGTGTGGGTGGAATGAAAGAGATGAATCGAGGACAATGCCAAGGTTACAGGTTTGTGAGCTAGGGAGGATACTGGTGTTGTCTACATAGATGGGCAAGATGAGGGAGGGCAGGGTTTGGGTGGGGAGATAAGGAGTTCCGTTTTGGACACGTTCAATTTGAGGTGTCAGCAGGACATCTCAGTAGATATGTCTTGAAGAGAGGAGGAAATGTGAGATTGGAAGGAAGGAGAGAGGTCAGGGCTGGAGCTGTAGATTTGGGAATCATCTGTACAGAGATGGGAACTGAAGCCATGGGAGCAAACGAGTTCTCTAAGGGGGCGGGTTTAGAGGGAGAATTATAAGGGGACCTAGAACTGAGCCTTGAGGGCACCCCTCCTGTCAGTGAGAGGGTGGGAGGCAGAGAAGGAGCCAGCCAAAGAGACTGAGAAGGAGCAGTCAGAGAGATAGTAGGAGAACCAACAGAGTGTCAGTGAATCCAAGGTTGGATAAAGTTTCAAGGAGAAGGGAGTGGTCTACAGTGTCAAAGGCAGCTGAGAGATACAGGAGAGGTAGGATGGAGCAGAGGCCATCAGATTTGGCAAGAAGGTCACTGGTTACCTTAGAAAGGGCTGCAGCTGTGGAGTGAAGGGGTGGAAGCCAGATTGGAGGGGATCCAGGAGGCAACTGGAGGAGAGAAAGTGGAGGCAGTGGAAGTATATGACTCTCTCAAGAAGCTGGAGGGAAATGGGAGGAGGGAGATGGGATGATGAGGATGATGTGTCATCCTCGACTCCGCTCTCTCACTCACCCCTCACATCCAAGCCAGGACCAAAACCTGCCGGTCTCAGCTCCGCAACATTGCCAAGCTCCGCCCTTTCCTCTCCATCCAAACCGCTACCCTGCTCGTTCAAGCTCTCATCCTATCCTGTCTGGACTACTGTATCAGCCTTCTCTCTGATCTCCCATCCTCATGTCTCTCCCCACTTCAATCCATGCTTCATGTTGCTGCCCGGATTGTCTTTGTCCAGAAACGCTCTGGGCATGTTACTCCCCTCCTCAAAAATCTCCAGTGGCTACCAGTCAATCTGCGCATCAGGCAGAAACTCCTCACCCTCGGCTTCAGGGCTCTCCATCACCTCGCCCCCTCCTACCTCACCTCCCTTCTCTCCTTCTACAGCCCAGCCCGCACCCTCCACTCCTCTGCCGCTAATCTCCTCACCGTGCCTTGTTCTCGCCTGTCCCGCCATCGGCCCCCGGCCCACGTCATCCCCCAGGCCTGGAATGGCCTCCCTCTGCCCATCCGCCAAGCTAGCTCTCTTCCTCCCTTCAAGACCCTACTGAGAGCTCACCTCCTCCAGGAGGCCTTCCCAGACTGAGCCCCTTCCTTCCTCTCCCCCTCGTCCCCCTTTCCATCCCCCCCATCCTACCTCCTTCCTTCCCCACAGCACCTGTATATATGTATATATGTTTGTACATATTTATTACTCTATTTATTTTACTTGTACAAATCTATTCTATTTATTTTATTTTGTTAGTATGTTTGGTTTTGTTCTCTGTCTCCCCCTTTTAGACTGTGAGCCCACTGTTGGGTAGGGACTGTCTCTATATGTTGCCAACTTGTACTTCCCAAGCACTTAGTACAGTGCTCTGCACACAGTAAGCGCTCAATACGATTGATTGATTGGTTGATTGATTGATAAATTGAGGGAGCTATGGAGGCAAGCGAGGGTTTTTTTAGGACAGGGGATACATAAGCATGTTTGAAAGCAGTGGGGAAGTTGGAAAACAAACGGTTTAAGATGGCAGTCATGGAGGGAAGAAGGGAGAGGGTGAGTTTTAAAAAGGTATGAGAGGATGGGGTCAGAAGCACAGGTGGGGGGGGGGGGGGGGTAGATTTAGAGAGGAGATGAGAGATTTTGTCTTGAAACTTACCACAGGGAACACAGGGAGAGTCGAAGAGTGAGGAGGAGCAGATGAGGTTTTTGGGTGATCACGCCTGCTGGTTTCGGTTTCATTGATGAAGTATGAGGCCAGGTCATTAAGGGATAGAGATGATGGGGGTGGGAAGGACAGGAGATTTGGGAAGGGAGTTAAGTGTCTGGAACAGCTGGCAAGGGCAGTGGGTATGGGAGTGAATCAGGAAGGAGAAGTATTGTTGTTGGGCAGTGGAGCGGGCCATATTGAAGCGTATTAAGAATGCATTTAAGGTGGACAAGGTCAGAGAGATATCTGGATTTCCTCCAATGGCGCTTTGCAGCTCGGGCACAGGAGCGGAGGAAGCTGACTGGGGGGAGGTGACCCAGGGTTAGTACAGTGCTTTGCACACAGTAAGCACTCAATAAATATGATTAATAATAAGACCAGCGAAGGGACAGGGGAGCAAGGGAGTTCAGTTCTGGCTTAGTCAGGGAAGGAAATGTGATTTTAATGAAGAAGTAGTTAAGCTTTCTCATCCGCCTAAAATTTCGGGATTTAAAAAGCCTTTCAATTTTCAATAAAGTAAAGGAATTTAAGTGACTGAAGAGGATTCTCACAGAGAGAAGCATTCAGAGGTGGCAGATGTTGAGAAGGAATTAGCCTACTACAAATTGCTTTAAGTTGAAAGAAGGCTGCTCTTCAACTTAAGCTGAAAAACTACTCCATCATCAGTACAATCTTCAATTATTCCAGTCTCCGGCAAACACTCAAGACTCAATCAGAAAGCATTAGGGCCCAATGGAAAGAGCATTCATTCACTCAATCGTACTTACTGAGCGCTTACTGTGTGCAGAGCACTGTACTAAGTGCTTGGGAAGTACAAGTTGGCAACATATAGAGACAGTCCCTACCCAACAGTGGGCTCACAATCTAGAAGACTGTCAGTCTAGAAGCACGTGGAAGGTGGGAGACCTAGTCCAAAACTCAGGCCGCCCACTGGATGCTGTGCCATCTGAGGCAAGTCACTTACCCAGACTTTCCTCATCTGTAAAATGGGGCTAGGACAGATTGGGAGCCCCATGTGGGACAGACACTGAATTCCATCTGATAACTCTGCAGACACTCCACACTCCAGTGCTCAGCAAACAGTAAGTGCTTAGAAAATGCCATAATGATAACATTACAACTCATTTATATTGTAATGATTTGCTCTGAATTACTTTACTGAATGATGGTTTATTGATGTCTATCGTTGCAGATTTCTAATGTACAACTCATGGGTCTATGGGAAAAACACACCCCTTGATACAAGTATTCCAGGAACGTATCCTGCTTGTCGGGGTAGCAGCAGGACTTAGTGGATAGCGTAGGGGCCTAGGAGTCAGAGGGACCTGGGTTCTAATCCTGGCTCTTCCACTTGTCTGCTGTGACCTTGGGCAAGCCACTTCACTTCTCTGTGCCTCAGTTACTTCATCTGTAAAATGGGGGTTAAGACTATGAGCCCCATGTGGGGCAAGGACTGCGTCCAACCAAATCACCTTGTACCTACCCCAGCGCCTAGTACAGTGTCTGGCCCATAGTCAGTCCTTAACAAATACCACCATTACTATTATTATCAAAGTATCATGATGCTTCCAGTCACTTTTCACGGTCAGGTGGCCTAGGACTCCACTAGGAACCTAGAACCTCAACCACTAAAAGTGTGTGTGTGCGGGGGGGACGACGACTTCCTTGGGGGTTTACATGAGGGGCCTCCCCCCTGCCAGGATTTTCCCAGAAGGCATGGAAAATATCGAGGGTTTAGCTAGCCAGTCCTGCCCCTTAAAGGCTGGCTGTGGAGATTTGGAGAAATGCCTTAACTCTGCTGGGAATGTCCCTGGATCCAGATAGACTCACTCTTCAGGGATGCCCCAGATTTCTCAGTTTGGCTTTGGTCTATACATATATATATATATATATGTATGAAATCTTGCATCTCCTCAGCCCTGGTGACGTCACGCACCTGTTCCTAGCCTTGTTTTCTATTACCTCTCATTGTAGGAAGGGAACGTGTCTACCAACTCTGTCGCACTGTACTCTCCCAGGCACTTCGTAGGTGCTCTGAGCACAGTAAGCGCACAATAAATACCTTTGAGAACCGATTGCTTGACGTGGGCATGCGCAAGCATCCCTTTGTCGGGGTCAGATACCCATCTTGCTTTGCTGCACATCATTTCTGGATGAAGGAGTCGCTCTTGTAACTGGTCAGATGAGCAATCTCAACCCACCCTGAAAAAGGGCTCGTTTGGGGACAGTTCTGGGAAGGAGGCGGGTGCAAAGGGACCGCCACAGACCAGCGGACGGCTTCCGGGCCATAGTCTCGCTCTGGACTCCCCGGGCATCACATCAACCTACTCCCTCCGCCGCTCCTGACACAATCCTCTTACTCAGCAAGGGAAGCAGGATTTTCTCAAATGGCCAAGACCTCTGGTACTCCCTGGAACAAATTTATGATCCTCCTTTCAAAGGAGCACCACACGCTAATGGCCATCTGGCAGAGTCTGCTCCTAAACTGCACTCTATGTCCAATTTACATATCACAATACAATCGTCGGCCTGCTAAGTGGGCTTTTATTCCTACAGTTCTCCCAATCAGAATGTAAACTGCTGTAAGATTCTTAAGGTACCACGGCTCTGATTTCATCCAACTGACCCCCAGTAGCCAACTCGAATGTATAAATTACTTTCCGTAATCATTCTCAAAGCATAATTTATTTTAAAAGCAAAAGGGATTCAAAGGTGAGATGTGATGGGGTGGGGAGGGGGAGGAAAGCAGCGTAGCCCAGTGGAAAGCTTGAGCCGGGGAGTCGGAGGACCTCGGTTTAAATTCCGGCTCCTCCACTTGCCTGCTGTGTGAACTTGGGCAAGTCATTCAATTTCTCTGTGTCTCAGTTCCCTCGTTAAAATGGGGATTAAGACTATAAGCCCCATGCAGGGACTCTGTCTGATCTGTTTATCTCTGCATCTACCCTAAGTGCTTAGGACAGTATCTGACACACAGTAAATACTTGCAAATACTATATATATTTTTTTAAAGGCGGAACGAGAACACGTACACAAGCATACATACCCTGATCCTCACATTTGACGACTGCTGCTTGGGAAATTACATCAGTGCCACTGTAGCTAAAAAAGCAAACTCTTCCACATGCTAAACACTTCAAGTTATAGGGGTGCCAAGGGAGTTTAGTCGTATAAATCTATACAGAAATCAGTTCAACATAATAATTAAAATACTAGTAATAATAATATCGGTATTTGTTAAGTGCTTACTATGTACCACACACTGTTCTAAGTGCTGGGACAGATACAAGGCTATTAGGTTGTCCCACCTGGGGCTCACGGTCTTGATCCCCATTTTACAGATGAGGTAACAGGCACGGAGAAGTTAAATGACTTGCCCAAAGTCACACAGCTGACAAGTGGCAGGGCCGGGATTAGAACCCACGACCTCTGACTCTCAAACCTGTGCTCTTTCCACTAAGCCACGCTGCATCGACAACAATTCAGAATTTTCACAGAAAAACAAATCATTTAGGGCGGTTAGCAAAGCCCTATTATAAGCTATAAGCCTGGGAGTGGGTAGGAGGAGGAAAAAGGATTGGATAAGAGGGCACAGCTGGGTTAGAACCTGAGGCTCCTGAGTCTCCGGGCTCTTTCCGTCAGGCTGAGCTGCCTCAAAAAATGCAGAAAATGCACGGAGTGGGAAAACGGAGCAACTGCATAAAATTGTTTCCAAAGTTCCATCAGAAAACTCCAACTTTGGGAGCCCAACTCTTAGAATAATGGGTAGATCAAATGTGGCAACTCTGCTGCAACATAAGCGCTTTGATACTCTGCCTATCCCCAGCCCCACATTACTTATGTACATATCCCTCAACTCTGCCCCTTCCCCGGCTGAAATTTATTCTAATTTCTGTCTTCCCCAAGATCCATGCAGGGGATCCATCACCCCAATACATATATGCACACATAAATATTCAGAAGCAGCGTGGCTCAGCAGAAAGAGCACAGGCTTGGGAGCCAGAGGTCATGGGTTCTAATCCCTGCTCTGCCACTTGTCAGCTGTGTGACTTTGGGCAAGTCACTTAACTTCTCTGGGCCTCAGTTACCTCATTTGTAAAACGGGGATTAAGACTGTGAGCCCCACGTGGGACAACCTTATCACCTTGTATCCCCCCAGTGCTTAGAACAGTGCTTTGCACATAGTAGGTGCTTAACAAATGCCATCATTATTATATTCATTCTCTCTCTCTTTCCATGCTCCCCCACCACCAGGACCCCAAAACCCAGGAGTAAAGACATCTCCACTTCAATGTCCCACTGACACCTCAAACTTAATATGCCCAAAACAGAACTCTTCATCTTCCCTCCCAAACCCTGTCCTCCCCCTGACTTTCCCATCACTGTAGATTGCACTACCAATCCTCCATCTCACAAGCCTGTAACCTTGGTATTATCCTCAACTCATCTCTCTCATTCATCCCATAAATTCAATCTGTCACAAATCCTCTCGGTTCTACCTTCACAGCATCTCTGGAATCTGCCCTTTCCTCTACATATGAACTGCTATCACATTAATCCAATTATTTATCCTATCCTGCCTTTATATATACATATATATATATATATATAAAATCAATCAATCAATCGCATTTATTGAGCACTCACTGTGTGCAGAGCACTGTACTAAGCGCTTGGGAAGTACAAGTTGGCAACATATAGAGACAGTCCCTACCCAACAGTGGGCTCACAGTCTAGAAGGGGGAGACAGAGAACAAAACAAAACATATTAACAAAATAAAATAAATAGAATAAATATGTACAAATATAAATAAATAGAGTAATAAATACATACAAATATATATACATATATGCAGGTGCTGTGGGGAGGGGAAGGAGGTAAGGCGGGGGAGATGGAGAGGGGGAGGAGGGGGAGAGGTAGGTAGGAGGGGGCTCAGTCTGGGCAGGCCTCCTGGAGGAGGTGAGCTCTCAGTAGGGTCTTGAAGGGAGCAAGAGAGCTAGCTTGGCGGCTTCGCGGAGGGAGGGCATTCCAGGCCAGGGGAATGACGTGGGCCGGGGGTTGACGACGGAACAGGCCAGAACGAGATACGGTGAGGAGATTAGCAGAAGAGGAGCGGAGGGTGCGAGCTGGGCTGTAGGAGGAGAGAAGGGAGGTGAGGTAGGAGGGGGCGAGTTGATGGAGAGCCTTGAAGCCGAGGGTGAGGAGTTTTTGCCTGACGCATAGGTTGACTGGTAGCCACTGGAGATTTTTGAGGAGGGGAGTAACATGCCCAGAGCGTTTCTGGACAAAGACAATCCGGGCAGCAGCATGAAGTATGGATTGAAGAGGGGAGAGACACGAGGATGGGAGATCAGAGAGGAGGCTGATGCAGTAGTCCAGACGGGATAGGATGAGAGCTTGAATGAGCAGGGTAGCGGCTGGGATGGAGAGGAAAGGGCGGATCTTGGCAATGTTGTGGAGCTGAGACCGGCAGGTTTTGGTGACGGCTTGGATGTGAGGGGTGAATGAGAGAGCGGAGTCGAGGATGACACCAAGGTTGTGGGCTTGTGAGACGGGAAGGATGGTAGTGCTGTCAACAGTGATGGGAAAGTCAGGTAGAGGGCAGGGTTTGGGAGGGAAGACAAGGAGTTCAGTCTTGGACATGCTGAGTTTTAGGTGGCGGGCAGACATCCAGATGGAGATGTCCTGAAGGCAGGAGGAGATGTGAGCCTGGAAGGAGGGGGAGAGAGCAGCGGCAGAGATGTAGATTTGGGTGTCATCAGAGTAGAGATGATAATTGAAGCCGTGGGAGCGAATGAGGTCACCAAGGTAGTGAGTGTAGATCGAGAACAGAAGGGGACTAAGAACTGACCCTTGAGGAACCCCTACAGTAAGGGGATGAGAGGGGGAGGAGGAGCCTGCAAAAGAGACTGAGAATGAACAACGGGAGAGATAAGAGGAGAACCAGGAGAGGATGTGAAGCCAAGGTTGGATAGCGTGTTGAGGAGAAGGGGGTGGTCCACAGTGTCGAAGGCAGCTGAGAGGTCGAGGAGGATTAGGATAGAGTAGGAGCCTTTGGATTTGGCAAGCAGGAGGTCATTGGTGACCTTTGAGAGGGCAGTTTCCATGGAATGTATGTGGAATGTTGGCAATATGTTGCCAACTTGTACTTCCCAAGCGCTTAGTACAGTGCTCTGCACACAGTAAGCGCTCAATAAATGTGATTGATTGATTGATTGACGGAAGCCAGACTGGAGGGGCTCGAGGAGAGAGTTGGCTTTGAGGAATTCGAGGCAGCGCGTGTAGACGACTCGTTCAAGGAGTTTGGAAAGGGATGGTAGGAGGGATATGGGGTGATAACCAGAAGGTGAGGTGGGGTCAAGAGAGGGGTTTTTTAGGATGGGAGAGACATGGGCATGTTTGAAGGCAGAGGGGAAGAAACCAGTGGAGAGTGAGCGGTTCAAGATGGAAGTTAAGGAGGGGAGAAGGGACGGAGCGAGAGATTTCATGAGATGAGAGGGAATGGGGTCAGAAGCACAGGTGGCCGGAGTAGCACTTGAGAGGAGGGAGGAGAGCTCCTCTGAGGATACTGCTGGGAAGGATGGGAGAGTAGCAGAGAGTGTTGAGAGCCTGGGGGTTGGAGAAGGGGAGGGAGTGACTTTTGGGAGGTCGGACCTGATGGATTTAATTTTATTAATGAAGTAGGAGGCCAGATCGTTGGGGGTGAGGGAAGGAAGAGGGGGAGGAACCAGGGGCCTGAGAAGGGAGTTGAGTGTACAGAAGAGCTGACGGGGGTGATGGGCATGGGTGTCAATAAGGGAGGAGAAATAGTTTTGTCTGGCAGAGGAGAGGGCTGAGTTAAGGCAGGAAAGGATAAACTTGAAGTGAACGAGGTTGGCATGGTGTTTAGTCTTTCGCCAGCAGCGTTCGGCAGCTCGAGCATAACAGCGAAGGAGGTGGACAGTGGCACTGATCCAGGGCTGTGGGTTAGTGGTACGAGAGCGGAGAAGGGAAAGGGGAGCGAGCGAGTCTAGATGAGTAGAAAGGGTAGAGTTGAGCTCAGTAATCTGATCATCAAGATTGGGTAGAGAGGCTTAGTATGTGCTAGGCACTGTACTAAGCACTCTGGTAGATACTAGCTAATCAGGTTGGATACAGTCCATGTCCTATATGGGGAATCACAGTGTTAATCCCCATTTTAGAGATGAGGTAACTGAGGCAGAGAGAAGTGAAGTGACTTGCCCAAGCAGACAAGTGGCAGTGCCAGGATTAGAACACAGGTCCTTCTGACTCCCAGGCCTATGGTCTATCCACTAGACCACACTGCCTTGACTGCTGCATCAGCCTCCTTGCTGACCTCCCTGCCTCCTGTCTCTCCCCACTCCAATCCACACTTCACTCTGCTGTCCAGATCCTTTTTCTACGAAAACATTCGGTCCATGTCTTCCCTCTCAAGAACCCATTTACCTCTGCATCAAGCAGAAACTCCTTACCATTGGCTTTAAAGCACTCAGTCACTTTGTCCCCTCCTATCTTACCTGGCTGAGTTTCTATTACAACAGTCTCCGTGTTGAGTTTAAATTAAGCTGCTTATTCATTCATTCATTCATTCAATCGTATTTATTGAGCACTTACTGTGTGCAGAGCACCGTAGTAAGCACTTGGGAAGTACAAACTGGGAAGTACAATAGGGATCCTGTCTTTCTGGATCAGTAAGCCTTCATTCACTCTTTCCAGTTTCACCAAGCCTAAGAAAGAGACCTAAACAAAATTTAATTTTCTTTAACGGATTTTGTAAAAAAAAGGATATAATACATTTTAAGTTGAGCTTTTCCATGGAAAAATGTCTTTGTTTCACCTTTCACAAAACTGAATATTATCTAACCAAGCTTCTGCCTTTTTGGGGGGGAGGGTGTGGGGGGAGAAGAGAGGACTGTGAAAACCTGGAATTCTTTCAGAACTCTTTTTAGAACTACTGCTAAAACAACAAGTAAACCTGAAGATTGATGATGTTTTTACAGCAGCTCTTATTACTTTGTTCCTGACCAGCATCTTGTGCATGCAATCAAAAGAACGCTCAAATGAGCTCGGAACTCCAGTTTTATTTCCAGTACCACCTGAGAAAGTCGTTTTCCTACTCCTAATGAAATAACTCCTCTGAAAAAAAAAATATCCGAGAAAGGGTGTATTATTTTAGTGACAACCATTCCACTGCCACAAATGGTAATGGCAAAAACTGAATTTTCCTCAGCAGTTTAGCTTTGAAATTAAGGAATTAATCCTATTCATTTTCCACAGCAGATGTGGCTTTTTCATAAGTAAACAAGTCTTTAATTTGATCACCGCGTTCAGTCAGAACAGTCGTGCAATTCCATACACAGATGGCAAAATGAGAACCTGTGTTGATAGCTTAATGATATTTTGAAGAAGCTAGCCGAGACTGATGTTAGAAGAAATACCGCATTTCAGAATGAAAGGCCTCATCCTTTCATTTTACAGTCGACCCAAGATGCGGGACTCGTGAGAATGGACAACAGACATAGCATAAACATGGAAATCCAAATAACCCCCAAATCTCATTTAGCCATTAGTTTCAAGTTCTGCCCATCAAAATTTTCTATAGCTCTAAGTTTAACTTCCTCTCCTACTCTTGCATGCCCTCTAGAAGAGATGCTAATGAAGAAGCGACGAAAGGGCAGAGAACCGTCCCGAGAAAGGGATAATCGATTCGACGCTAATGATTAGAACGCACCTCGTCTTTGCTGCTCTAGTGCGTCGTCAAAGGATTATTTCCAAGGATGTCAAAGACAAACACGTAATCATCTACCCAAAAGCCGCTGTGACCCCACAGGCATCTCGATCGATGGGCAACCCCTTCGGCAACCGGGATCGGGATCACAGCCTGTCCTCTGGGGTGCTCATGGGGTGGTGGGGGGCGGAGGGGGAGAAGAGACATTAAGGGGCCACCAATTCCCACTAAAATGGGCCAGAACTGGAGTGCTGAAGGAGATGGGCCCATTGTTGGCTCATGCCCCTTCCCGCTCCTCATCACAATTCCCCGAAGCAGCGCCCACTCAGAGGCTGAGAAGGGAGGTGAGTATGGCCTAGTGAAAAGAGCCCAGGCCTGCGAGGCAGGTGACCTGGGTTTTAACCCCAGCTCCGTCACTGGCCTGCTGTGTGACCTTAGGCAAATCAGTTCACTTCTCTGGGCTTCAGTATCCTCAGCTCTTCCAGGAGGATTCAAAACCCTTTCTCCCTCCCACTTAGGCCGAGAGCTCCTATGTGGGGACATGGATCGGGTCTGAGCTGATCATATTGGAGTTACTTCACCTCTTGGCACATAACGTGGACTTAACAGACAGCACAATTATTACGACAAAGTGTTGGGGTCACTTGCAGACTTCTTTGTAATCTCCCCCTGAAGGCTCACCCCCATTTTACCCTTGCCTAGGATCCCAGGACCCCGGGCCAATCGAGCCCCTCGTGACAGAAGCCTCCAAAGATTACATAGCTAGCTCAGAACATGGAACTCACGGAGAGCTTTTATACTGTTTTACTAAATAAAAAAAAAGAATGTTCACAGTGCAATAGGAAATCAGACAAAGCGAGTCCAACTTGCCTTATTTTGATGGTCTTAAGCACTTACTATGTGTCGAGCACTGTACTAAGCACTGGGGTAGATACACATTAATCAGGCCGGATACAGTCCCTGTCTTACATGGGGCTCACAGTCTAGGCATCAAAGAGAACTTTGGCAAGTCACTTAAAGTCTCTGTGCCTCAGTTACCTCATCTGGAAAATGGGGAATAAGACTGTGAGCCCCACGGGGACAGGCACTGTGTCCAACCTGGTCATGGGTTCTAATCCCGGCACCGCCACTTGTCTGCTGTGTGACCTCGGGCAAGTCACTTCACTTTCCTGTACCTCGGTTCCCTCACTTGGAAAATGAGGATTGAGACTGTGAGCCCCACGTGAGAAAGGGACTGTGTCCAAGCCGCTTTGCTTGTATCCACCCCAGTGCTTAGAACAGTGCCTGGCACATAGTAAGCACTTTATAAATACCATACTTATTATTATTAATCATCTCCTACCCCCACCCCACCCCCGCCGCCAGACCTTAATTCAGTGCCAGGCATATAGTTACTTATTCACAATACCCTCCAAAAAAAACACCCAACAGAAACAAACAAAAAAAAAGTACTGAATTTCCATTTTGAAGTTGAGGAAACTTTAGCACATAGAACTCAAGTGACCTGTGTGCCCAAGGTCACATAGCAGGCAAATGGCCGGGCCGGGATTAGAACCTGGGTCCCCTCACCGCCAGATCCGTGCTTTAGCCACTAGGCCAACGCTGCTTCCCTTTGCACATCAATCTCCACTCCTTTCAGGGACCACAGATCGCGGGAGCCACACGTGGACTGCTCTCTCGGGGTCTTCCCGCAAGGCAGCAGTCAGGGTTCGGAGGAATCCAAGTCCGCGGTACAGGCTGCCCGGCCTGGCTCCGGAGGGCTTCACTGGCCGCTTAGATGGCTTTGGGGGCTCCACGCTGGTTCTAGGGCCGTGTCCTCGCCGACACTGCTGTCCCTCCTCTTCCTGTCCTCTCCTTTACCTGCTCTTCTCTCCTTACCAAGTCTGGGTGCCATTTATTCAGGTACTCAGAAGCACTTGGTGAGCCCAGCAACTACTTACTGAGCATCCCCTGGGTGTGCAACACTCTAGTGGGCTCTTGACAGACAGTAAATTAACCAATGGTACTTACTGAGCATCGACTACGTGCTAAACGATTGGGAGAGTACCACACAACAGAATTAGCAGGCATGTTCTCTGCCCAATCCGAGAATACAGTCTAGAGTGTACAGTAGGTCAGAGATGCAGTCGCTGCCTTCAAGGAACTCCAATTCCCAGATGTACCCCAATCTTGTCCACCTCACTGCCAACCCCTCAGTCACAACCCCCCTCTGGCCTGGACCTCCCTCCCCCTTCATCAGTGGCAGTCTTCCTCCAAGAGGCCTCCCCAGGCTAAGCCCTCATTTCCCCTATCCGCTCCCCCTTCGGTGTCGCTTACGTACTCGGCTGTGCACCCCTTAAGCATTTTGATCCTCATTCTGGCTCCACGGCACTTATCCTTATGCTCGACTCTTTCCTCCACCTATAATTTATTGTAAAGTCTCCCCCCTAGACTGTAAACTCCTTGTGGACAGGGATTCCGTCTCCAAACTCTACTGTACTATACTCTCTCAAGCACTTAGCTCCGCATAAAGTAAGCACTCAGTGCATGCCACCGATCGTTATATTCCCTCTAAAACTGCAATCTTATACACCCTCCTCTAACTCCTTAATCCTATTCTAACCCTGAATCAGCTGACAGCATTTTCAGAAAATAGTCTGTACTCGCATAATGAAAATTTCAGCACCCTGAAGAAATACCAAGAATTGTCAAGTACTGTTGTTTTACCCTAAAAACCACCAGAGACAGCATTTTAATTTTCCAATTTCATATACGACGGTCATTTTACAGGAGGAATAATGACTGTACATATATTCACGTAAATGCTAACTTAAACAAAAGGTATACGACAGACTTATAAGATTCTAAACATACAGTGAATTTACCCTGTAATTAGCCAGTCCTTCACTAGGATGCGTAGGAAGTACTTAAAGGTCTCCCGCTCTAGGCTGTCAGCTGGTGGGCAGGGAATGTGTTTCCCAACTGTTATTTTGTACTCTCCCAAGCGTTCAGTACAGTGCTCTGCACACCAAAGTGCCCAAGAAATACAACCGACTGTTTACTTTATTTGGCTTCTCCCAGGTATTTAGTATAGGGCACTCCTGATCGGATACTATTACTTCTACTACTACTACTAGAGAGCAAAAGTTCACCGCGTTACCTAGGATGTCTAACTTGTCAGTTTATCCAGAACTTCTTATTTCCAGTTGAAGTTGTCAAACAAGTAGGCAATTTCACTGCTGAACCTATTTTTTTTCCAATTTCCAATTAAACATTTTCTATGTAATGAGGGGGCGATGTGGTGTTCCAAATTTATGGTGCTTTTTTTAAAAATAAAAATCAGACTAACACTGGCACTACCAGATGAAAAGCAAATAGTAAGACAAGAAAATAAATAATTATAATGGTGGTTTTTGTTTAGTGCTTATTTTATGCCAAGCACGGTAACAGGCACTGGGGTATATACGAGATGTGTGACCTAATTATCTCATATCTACCCCACGCTTTGTAGTTTGGCACATAGAATTATTCACTATTAGGTCAGACACAGTCCCTGTCCCTCATGGGGCTCAGAGTGTAAGTAGAAGCCTAAGAAGGAGGGAAAATTTAATCCCCATTTTACAAATGAGGAAGCTGAGGCACAGAGAAGTCAAGTAACTTTCCCAAGGTCACACAGTAGGCAAGTGGCAGAGCAGGGTTTGGAATCCAGGCCCTCTGACTCCCAAGTCTGGGCCCTTCCCACTAGGTCTCACTGCTTCTTGTGCTGCTGAAGCAATTCAATTATACTCATCAAGAAAGATGACCAAACAAGAATAGTACCTTAAAAATAAGTAAATGTGAAATGGGGGCGGGAGGGAATGGGGGTATCCGGCCCGGAGAAATCACAGTAAACTCCATAGATTTGTGGATCATCAACTTCAAGAAATTCCAGACCGGGACTTCAATAAGGGGAAAAGTGATAATTTCTCAAAATAAACTTTTTAGGAATGAAAATAGGTGGGTTGACATTTTTAAATGCTACTTCAGGTTTTTAACTCATAATAGCTAAACCCATCACCCTTCCTCAGATGGGTTTACTGTATTTTATGAAAGGTTGTCTCAGAAGACCAACAAAACACTTTAAATAATGCAATCTACTCCCAACTCCCTCCGCATCAGGTAAAAATTCTTCAGAGTCAGCTTCAAGCCTTCCATATCCGACCTATCAGCTCTCTTCGCCTGTTACTCCCTAGCAAAATTTCTTCGTTCCTTCCCAGCAAAATCAGTGGAATTTATTAAGTGATTATGGTGTGCAGAGCACTGTATTAAGCGCTTGGGAGGGTATAATACAACAGAGCTGGTAAACACGCTCCCTGCCCACCAGGACCTTACAGTCTAGAGGGGAAACGGACACTGAAATAAATAATGGACGGGGACATAAATGCCGTGGGGCTGAGGCTGTGACTGTGAGCCCACTGTTGGGTAGGGACTGTCTCTGTGTGTTGCAAATTTGTACTTCCCAAGTGCTTAGTACAGTGCTCTGCACATAGTAAGTGCTCAATAAATACAATTGATGATGATGATGAGGGTAGGGTGAATATTATATGCTTACAGGGCGCATATCCAAGTGCTTAGGCAACACAGAAGGGGGAGGGAACAAGGGAACTGCGGGCTTAGTCACGATAGACCTCTTGAAGGAGATGTGATTTTAATAAGGCTTTGAAGGGGGAGGGAGTGGTGGTCTGTCATTCAGACACGGGGAGGGAGTTCCAAGCTGAGAGGAGGACGTGGGCAAGGGGTAGAGTTAGAAGAGATCGAGGTACAGGGAGTAAGTAGGCTGGCGTTAGAGGAAAGAAATGAGTGGGACGGGCTGTAGCGGAAGATGAGCAAGGTAAGGGAGGAGGGGGCGAGCAGATGGGAGGCCTATAAAACCAATGGGAAGGAGTTTCTGTCTGATGTGGGCTGTAGACTGTAACAAACGTATGATACCCACTCTGTCATACTGTACTCTCCCAAGCGGATAGTACAGTGCTCTGCACAAAGTGCTCAATAAACACGCTTGATTGATGTGGAGGTGGGTGAGTGAGCACTGGAGGTTTCTGAGGTGCCTCGCTCACGCTGTTCCCCGGCCGTGTTTCTCCCCTCCCCATGTTACAATCCTACCTCCTCCCAACAAGCTGTGCCCGAATAATTCCCCAATATCCCAAGCAGCATCCCCTCCCCGGTCACCTCTAGCACTTCTGTACTTATCGATTCCCACCCCAGCACTTGCGGATATGATTATTCGATTGTATTCACCTCTACTCACAAATACTTCTGTCGGTCTCGCCCATAAAAAGGCAAGTTCCCTGTGGGAGGAAACGTGTCCCTTCACTCTGGCTTTAGAGACACTCCCTAGGGTTTCTCTCCATCAGTTCTCCAGTCCCAAACTAACCTCACTGGTCTTCTATTACAACCCGGGCCACACACTTGCCTCCTCTAACGCCACCCTACTCAGGGTACCTCAGTCCCATCTGTCTTGCTACTGACCCCTGGAAAAACTCCCTCCTCCTTCCCTCTCCCCACTTTCAATAGCACATCTCCTCCAAGAAACCCTCCCTGACTAAGCCCTCATTTCCCCAATCTGCCCTCCCCCTGCATCGCCTGGTTCCGTCACTTGTCTGCTGTGTGACCTCGGGCAAGTCACTTTGCTTCTCTGGGCCTCAGTTACCTCACCTGTCAAATGGGGGATTAAGACTGTGAGCCCCATGTGGAACAGGGACTGTGTCCCACCTGATGATTCTGTATCTACTCCAGCGCTTAGAACGGTGTTTGACACACAGTAAGTGCTTAACAAATACCATCATCATTATTATTGTCACCCCATGCTTTTGGTTGCCCCCCCCCCCACTGCTTTAAGCCCCTTGATACTCACCCCAGCCCCAAATCACTTACATACAGATCCTTACGTCCCACTTCCCTGATCTCTAATTTATTTTAAAGTCTGCTTCCCCCCACAGACTGTAAACTCCTTGTGGGTAGGGACCAGGTCTTGTGGGCAGGGTACATGGCTATCAACTCTGCTGAACTGAACTCTCCCGGGTGCTTAATACAGTGCTCTGCGTGCAGTAAAAGCTCAATATATAAGATCGACTGACACCTCTTTTGTACTCTCCCAAGCAGTTAGTACAGTACCCTGCGCACAGTAACTGACTGATTCCCAAATGTTGACTAATTACCTTTATATTACTACCATCCGCATGGTTGGTGGGCCTTTCAAGTTCACACAGACCAAGAGAATGACGACCAAAAAAGGCAGGGAAAACCAACGACCAGACAGGTTTGAGGCAGTGGGGTTTCTGGGCTCTCTGCATCCTCTCCAGTGCCAGTCTCCAAGAGCAGCACCTCAGTGGAGTCAGATCTTGCTATGGGTAAGGCCAAATCCAGGCCCCCAAAGATCTGCCGCCCAGCCCGGATAGAGGGAGGGCTGAAAGCGGCCCGGACAACAAGCGACCCTCTCGTTTGGATCTTACACAGTGCACTAAACCTCTACCGCATAATATGCATCTGCTCTCCTTTGGCTTCTCGGAGCTATTCCAGGTATTGACAAGCAGACGTAAAACCAATCTGCTGTGGATCTTGTTAACCTTAGCCATTTCCTCTTCCTTCCTAAGACACCTCGGTGCAATTAAGACCAGTAAAAATGTTCCTGCTAACAGTCCCCAAATTCGCATTCCTGGACGTGAGAGGTGGTTTTTCCTCTACAAAAAAAATCCCACTGAGGACCCTCCAATCCCAGATCTGACGATATCATCTTTTTGTTTGCTATTCCCAAGAGTTAAAATAATGCGGCTGGACCACACTGCCGTCAAACTTACCATTGCCAATGGTACTTATTGAGCGCTTACCGTGTGCAGAGCACTGTCCTAAGCGTTTAGGAGGGGTACAGTACAGCAGGGTTGGCAGACGCATTCCCTGCCCACAATGAGCTAATTCTCTCTACCACTTGTGTTAAAACTCCCTGGCGAACCTTGAAAAGGACATTCTCTTTAATCTAATGAGCAAAAGTGACTATAACCCATCACAGCACTGACATCACAATACCACTTTAGACATTCAGGGGACTTTACTGGTGTCTTGACACGTAGGGTACAAAGAGCCGGTAGTCACATATTATACAGAAATAGGACTGGCAAAATATAATTTAAATACTTATGGAATATAGCTGGGTGTTACAAATAGGATTATTAAGAACAGCCTCTGCAACTAGACTTGGATCGCAGACGGATATATTAAAAATGCTTTCTACAAAGCAATTTGAGAAGCAATGTGGCCTAGTAGAAAGACCGTGGGCCTGAGAATCAGGACCCGGGTTCTAAACCCAGCTCCGCCACCGATCTGCCGTGTGGCCTCGGACAAATCACAGCACTTATCTGGGCCTCAGTTTCTTCGACTGCAAAACGGGGATTCGATACCTGTTCTCTCTCCTAGACTGTGAGCCTCACGTGGGACCTGATTAATGCTTAATACAGTCCATGCTTAAACACCAAAATCTGTATTATTACTACAACAAATACCCACGTTGAATGGGAAGCCCACTCTGGCTGTTCCTTAGAGCACGAAGCACTTAGCTACCATTTAAAAACAAGGTAGATCAAACCTTTTTTATATGGCACTTGATAAGCGCTTACTGTGTGCCAAACACCGTACTAAGTGCTGGGATGGATACAAGGGCGGACGTGGACTGTCCCACATGGGGCTCTCAGCCCTCATCTCCATTTTACAGATGAGGTAACTGAAGCCCAGAGAAGTTAGGTGAGTTGCTCAAGGTCACAGAGCAGACAGAGAAGCAGCGTGGCTTAGCAGAAAGAGCCCGGGCCCGGGATTCAGAGGACGTGGGTTCTAATCCCGGCTCCCCCACTCGTCTGCTGGGTGAGGTTGGGCAAGCCACTTCCCTTCTCCGTGCCTCAGTTACCCCCGCTGTCAAATGGGGATTAAAAGTGTGAGCCCCAAGGGGGCCAACCTGATGACCTTGTCTCCACCCCAGCGCTTAGAGCAGTGGTTGGCACCCAGTAAGCGCATAACGAACACCACCGCTGATGTTATTATTCTTATTATTAAGGGGTGGGGCCGAGATGACACCGCCGGGGTCCCTCCGACTCCCATGCTCTTGCTCTCTCCGCTCGCTCGGCCAGGCTGCCTCTCCGGTTTACTATTTCTACCATGTTGTAAAAGGAAATTGCTTAATGGGCCAATAAGTTCCACTTAACGACTGCCACGGGAGAGCTCCAGGCCTTACTAATGACTAGCGTTCAACGGTGGCTTGTCCCGCCACCGGACTTCTAGCCCGGGAGCCCGTTGCCGGGGAGGGACCATCCCTATCCGTTACCGATCTGGCCATCCCGAGCGCTTAGTGCAGTGCTCTGCGCACAGTCGGCGCCCCATTCATTCATTCGTATTGATTGAGCGCTGACTGTGTGCAGAGCGCTGTACTCAGTGCTTGGAAAGTACAATTCGGCCAAGACAGGTCCCTTTTCCAGGGCCTGAGGGTCTGCAGGTGACCCTGCAGCAGGACTGTGCGTGCACGGAGGGGGTTCTCTAAGTACCTCTAGAGCGGTACCTCTAACTACCAGAAACCTGCCGGTTTCAGCTCCGCAACATTGCCAAGATCCGCCCTTTCCTCTCCATCCATACCGCTACCCTGCTCATTCAAGCTCTCATCCTATCCCGTCTGGACTACTGCATCAGCCTTCTCTCTGATCTCCCATCCTCGTGTCTCTCCCCACTTCAATCCATACTTCATGCTGCTGCCCAGATTATCTTTGTCCAGAAACGCTCTGGGCATATTACTCCCCTCCTCAAAAATCTCCAGTAGCTACCAATCAGTCTGTGCATCAGGCAGAAACTCCTCACCCTCGGCTTCAAGGCTGTCCATCACCTTGCCCCCTCCTACCTCACCTCCCTTCTCTCCTTCTACAGCCCAGCCCGCACCCTCCGCTCCTCTGGTGCTAATCTCCTCACCGTACCTCGTTCTCGCCTGTCCCGCCATCGACCCCTGGCCCACCTCCTCCCCGTGGCCTGGAATGCCCTCCCTCTGCCCATCCGCCAAGCTAGCTCTCTTCCTCCCTTCAAGGCCCTACTGAGAGCTCACCTCCTCCAGGAGGTCTTCCCAAACTGAGCCCCCACCTTCCTCTCCCCCTCGTCCCCCTCTCCATCGCCCCATCTTACCTCCTTCCCTTCCCCACAGCACCTGTATATATGTATATATGCTTGTACATATTTATTACTCTATTAATTTTACTTGTACATATCTATTCTATTTATTTTATTTTGTTAGTATGTTTGGTTTTGTTCTCTGTGTCCCCCTTTTAGACTGTGAGCCCACTGTTGGGTAGGGACTGCCTCTATATGTTGCCAACTTCTACTTCCCAAGCGCTAAGTACGGTGCTCTGCACACAGTAAGCGCTCAATAAATACAATTGATGATGATGATGATGATGATGATGATACCAGCTAGAGAATTCGGGGCCCTGGGCCTTCTCAGCACCACAGTCAAGTCGGCCAGAAGCAGTTCCCTGCACGGAGTTCAAGGTCCTGTTTGCAGAACCAGCCTCCATACCTAGAGGGGCGGCCTGGTCTTTAACTATCCTTCCCCAAAAGCTTAACCCCTTCACACACACACACACACACACACACACACACACTCACACACACTCACACACAAACACACACAAATCCTTCCCTTTGTGGTGGCAACACGGTCCACCGTTCAATCTCTCGCTGGCGGGGCAAGTCTGGGGATTGATTAGTACAGTGCTCTGCACACAGTAAGCGCTCAGTACGATTGATTAAAATGGGGATTAAGACTGTGAGCCCCACGTGGGACAACCTGATCACCTTGTAAATGCCCCAGCGCTTAGAACAGTGCTTTGCACATAGTAAGCGCTTAATAAATGCCATCATTATTATTATTATTATTATTGATTTGACGGCGCACACACTGCAAGGGGATGGTCTTCAAGGCCAGGGCGATGCGTTCGACAGCATCACGGGGCCCTCCTCCCCGCATACGGCCGAATGAATGGCTCGTGAGGGACTGCCCCGCTCCCCGAGGACGAGGAGGAGGAGGCGGCGGGTGTCACCGCCGCTTAGGGAAGCATGGTGGCTCAGTGGAAAGAGCCCGGGCTTTGGAGTCAGAGGTCGCGGGTTCGAATCCCAGCTCCGCCACGTGTGCGTTGTGTGACCTTGGGCGAGTCACAACTGCTCGGAGCCTCATCTGTAAAATGGGGATGATGACTGCGAGCCCCACGCGGGACAACCTGATCACCTTGTATCCCCCCAGCGCTCAGAACAGTGCTTTGCACATAGTAAGCGCTTAACAAATGCCATTATTATTATTACCTTGAGGAGCGCCGACCTGCCCCTCGGGAGGCCTCGACGGGCAGCCGGGGGGGCGGCGCGGCCCTGCCATGCAAACCCACAGGGCACAGAGAGGCCAGGACCGGCAGCCGGAGGAAAGAGGACGAAGGGGGGGCCCCCTGTCAATCAATCAATCAATCGTATTTATTGAGCGCTTACTGTGTGCAGAGCACCGTACTAAGCGCTTAGGAAGTCCAAGCTGGCAACATATAGCGATGGTCCCTACCCAACAGTGGGCTCACAGCCTAGAAGGGGGAGACGGAGAACAAAACCATACTAACAAAATAAAATAGACTAGATACGTACAAGTAAAATAAATAAGTAGAGTATTTATTTATACTCTATAAATATATATATACTCTATACTATACGCCTGCGGGGGGCGGGAAGCAGGAAATCAACCAATCAATCAATCGTATTAATTGAGCGCTTACTGTGTGCAGAGCGCCGTACTAAGCGCTTGGGAAGTCCAAGCTGGCAACATATAGAGACGGTCCCTACCCAACAGCGGGCTCACGGCCTAAAAGGGGGAGACGGAGAACAAAACCCAACATACTAACAAAATAAAATAAATAAAATAGATACGTACAAGTAAAATAGAGTATTTATTTATACTCTATAAATACATATACTCTATACTATACGCCCGCGGGGGGCGGGAAGCAGGAAATCAACCAATCAATCAATCGTATTAATTGAGCACTTACTGTGTGCAGAGCACCGTACTAAGCGCTTGGGAAGTCCAAGCTGGCAACATATAGAGACGGTCCCTACCCAACAGCGGGCTCACGGCCTAAAAGGGGGAGACGGAGAACAAAACCAAACATACTAACAAAATAAAATAAATAGAATAGATATGTACAAGTAAAATAAATAGACTATTTATCTATCCTCTATAAATATATATACTCTATAATATACGCCCGCGGGGGGCGGGAAGCAGGAAATCAATCAATCAATCAATCGTATTTATTGAGCGCTTACTGTGTGCAGGGCACCGTACTAAGCGCTTGGGAAGTACAATCAATCAATCAATCAATCGTATTTATTGAGCGCTTACTGTGTGCAGAGCACTGTACTACGCACTTGGGAAGTACAAGCTGGCAAGATATAGAGACAGTCCTTACCCAACAGTGGGCTCACAGTCTAAAAGGGGGAGACGGAGAACAAAACCCAACATACTAACAAAATAAAATAAATAGACTAGATATGTACAAGTAAAATAAATAAGTAGAGTATTTATTTATACTCTATAAATATATATACTCTATACTATACGCCCGCGGGGGGCGGGAAGCAGGAAATCAACCAATCAATCAATCGTATTAATTGAGCGTTTACTGTGTGCAGAGCGCCGTACTAAGCGCTTGGGAAGTCCAAGCTGGCAACATATAGAGACGGTCCCTACCCAACAGCGGGCTCACGGCCTAAAAGGGGGAGACGGAGAACAAAACCCAACATACTAACAAAATAAAATAGATAGAATAGATATGTACAAGTAAAATAGAGTATTTATTTATACTCTATAAATACATATACTCTATACTATACGCCCGCGGGGGGCGGGAAGCAGGAAATCAACCAATCAATCAATCGTATTTATTGAGCGCTTACTGTGTGCAGAACACTGGACTAAGCGCTTGGGAAGTCCAAGCTGGCAACATACAGAGACGGTCCCTACCCAAAAGCGGGCTCACGGCCTAAAAGGGGGAGTCGAAGAACAAAACCCAACATACTAACAAAATAAAATAGATAGAATAGATATGTACAAGTAAAATAAATAGAGTATTTACCTATACTCTATAAATATATATACTCTATAATATACGCCCGCGGGGGGCGGGAAGCAGGAAATCAATCAATCAATCAATCGTATTTATTGAGCGCTTACTGTGTGCAGAGCACCGTACTAAGCGCTTGGGAAGTACAAGCTGGCAACATCTAGAGACGGTCCCTACCCAACAGCGGGCTCATGGCCTAAAAGGGGGAGACGGAGAACAAAACCAAACATACTAACAAAATAAAATAAATAGAATAGATATGTACAAGTAAAATACAGTATTTATCTACACTCTATAAATATATATACTCTATACTATACGCCCGCGGGGGGCGGGAAGCAGGAAATCAATCAATCAATCAATCGTATTTATTGAGCGCTTACTGTGTGCAGATCGCCGTACTAAGCGCTTGGGAAGTACAATCAATCAATCAATCAATCGTATTTATTGAGCGCTTACTGTGTGCAGAGCACTGTACTAAGCGCTTGGGAAGTACAAATTGGCATCAGATAGAGACAGTCCCTACCCAACAGTGGGCTCACAGTCTAAAAGGGGGAGACGGAGAACAAAACCCAACATACTAACAAAATAAAATAAATAGACTAGATATGTACAAGTAAAATAAATAAGTAGAGTATTTATTTATACTCTATAAATATATATACTCTATACTATACGCCCGCGGGGGGCGGGAAGCAGGAAATCAACCAATCAATCAATCGTATTTATTGAGCGCTTACTGTGTGCAGAGCGCCGTACTAAGCGCTTGGGAAGTCCAAGCTGGCAACATATAGAGACGGCCCCTACCCAACGGCGGGCTCACGGCCTAAAAGGGGGAGACGGACAACAAAACCCAACATACTAACAAAATAAAATAAATAGATGTGTACAAGTAAAATAAATAGAGTATTTATCTATACTCTATAAATATATATACTCTATAATATACGCCCGCGGGGGGCGGGAAGCAGGAAATCAATCAATCAATCAATCGTATTTATTGAGAGCTTACTGTGTGCAGAGCGCCGTACTAAGCGCTTGGGAAGTACAATCAATCAATCAATCAATCGTATTTATTGAGCGCTTACTGTGTGCAGAGCACTGTACTAAGCGCTTGGGAAGTACAAATTGGCATCAGATAGAGACAGTCCCTACCCAACAGTGGGCTCACGGCCTAAAAGGGGGAGACGGAGAACAAAACCCAACATACTAACAAAATAAAATAAATAGACTAGATATGTACAAGTAAAATAAATAAGTAGAGTATTTATTTATACTCCATAAATATATATACTCTATACTATACGCCCGCGGGGGGCGGGAAGCAGGAAATCAATCAATCAATCGCATTTACTGAGCGCTTACCGTGTGCAGAGCACTGTACTAAGCGCTTGGGAAGTACAAGTTGGCAACCTATGCAGTCCCTACCAACCAGTGGGGTGCCCCCCCGGAGCCGGCGGTGGGCAGGGAACTTTTTTTTAATTCCTCT
This sequence comes from Tachyglossus aculeatus, assembly GCF_015852505.1. Classification (NCBI taxonomy): domain Eukaryota; kingdom Metazoa; phylum Chordata; class Mammalia; order Monotremata; family Tachyglossidae; genus Tachyglossus; species Tachyglossus aculeatus. The sequence continues at coordinate 25,901,854 of NC_052079.1, read as the reverse complement.
ATTTATTTATTTTACTTGTACCTATCTATTCTATTTATTTTATTAGTATGTTTGGTTTGGTTCTCCGTCTCCCCCTTTTAGACTGTGAGCCCACCGGTGGGTAGGGACTGTCTCTGTATGTCGCCAACTTGGGACTTCCCAAGCGCTTAGTACAGTGCCGTGCACACAGTAAGCGCTCACTAAATCACCATCATCATCAATCGTATTTATTGAGCGCCTCCTGTGTGCCCCCTTTTAGACTGTGAGCCCACCGGTGGGTAGGGCCCGTCTCTCTATGTCGCCAACTTGTCCTTCCCGAGCGCTTAGTCCAGTGCCCTGCACACAGTAGGCGCTCAATAAATACGATTGATGATGATGATGCCGAGCACTGTACTGAGCGCTTGGGAAGGCCAAGTTGGCAACACAGAGAGACGGTCCCTACGCGACAGCGGGCTCACAGTCTAAATACGACTGACTGATTGCCAAGTTGTCCTTCCCGAGCGCTTAGTGCAGTGCTCTGCACATAGTAGGCGCTCAATAAATACGATTGATGATGATGATTGATTTGCTGCCCCCCGCATTTCGGGCGGGCTCGGGGCGGCCGGCCGGTCGGGCCTCGGTGGGCTCCCTGGCCCGGGGGCCGGTGGCCGGGGCACGGCACATGCCCTCGCCCTGTTCCCCGGCCCTGAGGAGGCGGACCGGCGCGGACCGGCGCGGACCGGCGCGGACCGGAGCGGACCGGAGCGGCGCGACGCCTCACCTCAGGGTGCAGAATGGGGACGCAGCCCGCGTCCTTCTCGTACTCATCCAGGCTGTCCGCCATCTTGGCGTTAAATCCCTCCCCGCGCGGCATGCCGGGAAAAAACGCTCGACGCCCGCCCGCCCGCTGAGGGCGGGGGCCGCGCCTCGGAGCGTGCGTGCGCGCGCCTCGGTGCGTGCGAGCGTGCGTGCGCGCGCCCTCGGTGCGTAAGGGCGTGCGCGCGCCTCGGTGCGTAAGGGCGTGCGCGCGCCTCGGTGCGTAAGGGCGTGCGTGCGCGCGCCCTCTGTGCGTGCCAGCGTGCGTGCGCGCGCCCCGGCGCCAGCTAGGGGCAAGTGGGGGTGGGGTGGGGAGGGGAGGGGCGGGGAGATCAATCAATCAATCGTATTTATTGAGCGCTTACTATGTGCAGAGCACCGTACTAAGCGCTTGGACAGTCCCTACCCAACAGCGGGCTCACAGTCTAAAAGGGGGAGACAGAGAACAGAACCAAACATACCAACAAAATAAAATAAATAGGATAGAAATGTACAAGTAAAATAAATAAATAAATAAATAAACAGAGTAATAAATATGTACAACCATATATACATATATACAGGTGCTGTGGGGAAGGGAAGGAGGTAAGACGGGGGGATGGAGAGGGAGACGAGGGGGAGAGGAAGGAAGGGGCTCAGTCTGGGAAGGCCTCCTGGAGGAGGTGAGCTCTCAGTAGGGCCTTGAAGGGAGGAAGAGAGCGAGCTTGGCGGATGGGCAGAGGGAGGGCATTCCAGGCCCGGGGGATGACGTGGGCCGGGGGTCGACGACGGGACAGGCGAGAACGAGGTACGGTGAGGAGATTAGCGGTGGAGGAGCGGAGGGTGCGGGCTGGGCTGGAGAAGGACAGAAGGGAGGTGAGGTAGGAGGGGGCGAGGTGATGGACAGCCTTGAAGCCCAGGGTGAGGAGTTTCTGCCTGATGCGCAGATTGATTGGTAGCCACTGGAGATTTTTGAGGAGGGGAGTAATATGCCCAGAGCGTTTCAGGACAAAGATAATCCGGGCAGCAGCATGAAGTATGGACGGTCCCCACCCGACAGCAGGCCCTCCGGCTAGAAAGGGGGAGACAGCAAAGCAAAACATGCGAACAGGTGTCGAGGCCTGGTCCAGTGCTCTGCACATGGTAAGCGCTCAATAAATACGATTGATGATGATGAGTCATCAGAATAAATAGAAATTAAGCTAGATGCAGAGCACGGTGCTAAGCACTTGGGAAGTCCAAGTCGGCAACATGGAGAGACGGGCCCTACCCAACAGCGGGCCCACGGGCTAGAAGGAGTAGACGGACAGCAAAACATGCGGGCAGGTGTCCAGTCATCAGAATAAATAGAAATAAAGCTAGATGCAGAGCACTGTGCTAAGCACTTGGGAAGTCCAAGTCGGCAACATGTAGAGACGGGCCCTACCCAACAGCGGGCCCACGGGCTAGAAGGGGGAGACAGACAACAAAACATGTGGACAGGTGTCAAGTCATCAGAATAAATAATAATAATAATAATAATAGTGGCATTTATTAAGCACTTACTATGTGCAAAGCACTGTTCTAAGCGCTGGGGGGGAATACAATGTGATCAGGTTGCCCCACCTGGGGCTCACAGTCAATCCCCATTTTACAGATGAGGTAACTGAGGCTCAGAGAAGTTAAGTGACTTGCCCAAGGTCACACAGCAGACATGTGGTGGAGCCGGAATTCGAACCCATGACCTCTGACTCCAAAGCTCGTGCTCTTTCCACTGAGCCACACTGCTTCTCTAAATAGAAATAAAGCTAGATGCAGAGCACTGTACTAAGCGCTTGGGAAGTCCAAGTCGGCAACATGTAGAGACGGTCCCTACCCAACAGCGGGCCCACGGGCTAGAAGGGGGAGACAGACAACAAAACATGTGGACAGGTGTCAAGTCATCAGAATAAATAATAATAATAATAATAGTGGCATTTATTAAGCACTTACTATGTGCAAAGCACTGTTCTAGGCGCTGGGGGGGAATACAATGTGATCAGGTTGCCCCACCTGGGGCTCACAGTCAATCCTCATTTTACAGATGAGGTAACTGAGGCTCAGAGAAGTTAAGTGACTTGCCCAAGGTCACACAGCAGACATGTGGTGGAGCCGGAATTCGAACCCATGACCTCTGACTCCAAAGCTCGTGCTCTTTCCACTGAGCCACGCTGCTTCTCTAAATAGAAATAAAGCTAGATGCAGAGCACTGTACTAAGCGCTTGGGAAGTCCAAGTCGGCAACATGTAGAGACGGTCCCTACCCAACAGTGGGCCCACGGGCTAGAAGGGGGAGACAGACAACAAAACAAAACATGTGGACTGATGTCGAGTCATCAGAATAAATAGAAATAAAGCTAGATGCAGAGCACTGTGCTAAGCACTTGGGAAGTCCAAGACGGCAACATGTAGAGACGGGCCCTACCCAACAACGGGCCCACGGTCTAGAAGGGGGACACAGACAGCAAAACAAAACATGTGGACAGGTGTGGAGTCATCAGAATAAACAGAAATAAAGCTAGATGCACATCATTAACAAAATAAAATAGTAAATATGTACAAGGAAAATAAATAGAGTAATAAATCTGCACTGAGCACTTGGGAGAGCTAAGCTAGCTCTCTTCGCCAAGCTAGCTCTCTTCCTCTCTTCAAGGCCCTACTGAGAGCTCATCTCCTCCAGGAGGCCTTCCCAGACTGAGCCCCTTCCTTCCTCTCCCCTTCGTCCCCTTCTCCATCCCCCCATCTAACCTCCTTCCCTTCCCCACAGCACCTGTATATGTGTATCTATGTTTGTACATATTTATTACTCTATTTATTTATTTTACTTGTATCTATCTATTCTATTTATTTTATTTTGTTAGTATGTTTGGTTTTGTTCTCTGTCTCCCCCTTCTAGACTGTGAGCCCACTGTTGGGGAGGGACTGTCTTTATATGTTGCCAGCTTGTACTTCCCAAGCACTTAGTACAGTGCTCTGCACACAGTAAGTGCTCAATAAATATGATTGATTGATTGAATGATTGATTGAGAGTACAATAAAACTACCATTCATTCATTCATTCATTCAATCATTCCCGAGGGCGCACCTCCTCCAGCAGGCCTTCCCTGACTAAGCCCCCCTCTCCTTTCTCCCACTCCCTCCTGCATCCTCCTCTCTTGCTCCTGTTACTCACCCCCCGCAGCGCTTAGGTGCAAGTCCAAAATTATGAATATTAATGTCTGTCTCCCCCTCTAGACTGTAAACTTACGGGGGGCACGGAGGGTGTCTGTTTATTTTTGTATTGGACTCTCCCAAGCGCTGAGTACAGTGCTCTGCACACAGTAAGCGCTCCATAAGTACAACTGAACGAATGAAGCCCGGAGCCTAGCAAGACTGTGAGCCCATTGTGGGCAGGGATTGTCTCTCTTTGTTGCTTTATTATACCTCCCAAGTACTTCGTACAGTGCTCTGCACACAGTAAGCGCTCCAAGTACGATTGCACGAATGAAGCCCGGAGCCTAGCAAGACTGTGAGCCCGCTGTGGGCAGGGATTGTCTCTCTTTGCTGCTTTACTGTACTTCCCAAGTGCTTAGTACAGTGCTCTGCACACAGCAGGCGCTCAATAAATACGATTGACTGAATGAGTGAAGTCGAGGCAGCATCAGAAGCGGGGACAGGGGAGGACGGTGTTGGTGTCCTGAGGAGGCCGGGCGGGACGGCCGTGGAGGGAGATGATGATGGCAGATGAGAAACCTACTCTCCCTGACCCCAGAACTGCCTTAAGGAAGGCAGTTTATTGAAGGTGCCTTATTGAACCGCCCTACAATCAATCAATCAATCATATTTATTGAGCGCTTACTGTGTGCAGAGCACTGTACTAAGCGCTTGGGAAGTACAAGTTGGCAACATATAGAGACAGTCCCTACCCAACAGTGGGCTCACAGTCTAAAAGGGGGAGACAGAGAACAAAACGAAACATACTAACAAAATAAAATAAATAGAACCTTACAGGCCAGGCCACTTGAATCTCTCTTTCCTAAACTACGGGGGACAGAGGAAACAAGGGAGGGTGTCCTGGAACATCATGAGCTGACAAGAGAAGAGCCTCTTGCGCTTCGGAGCTCAAAAAAAATGGGTTTCCTAACATTCGATCAACTCCAGGAGTCGGCTTGATATTCACGATGGTGAAGGCTAAGGATAACTTTAAAATGCATTTTGTCGTCAACCGTGGTATTTGCTGAACACTTACTGTATGCAGAGCCCTGTAGTAAGTGCTTCAGAGGGCACAATACAACAGAGTTGGGAGACCTGTGCCCTGCCCACCAGGAGCTCAGTCTAGGGGGGAAGACAGACAGCAATATATTTGTCTAAAATGAACTGTCAAGCTTTGAAGGAGCTGGGGGTGTAGAACACCTTGGTGTTAGCCTTTACTTTCAAGAGGAAGCCTTACCATTATTGGATGAAAACACGTCTGGTGTTTATACCTTGGAAAAATAAATACACAAACTTATAGTGCTTTCGCATTACTTATCCTACCCGAAAGGAGGGGTGGGGGTTTGTTCCTCTCCAACTAATCCCGGGGCTCCTCCTCTCTTTCTCCCACCTCCTTATCCCCCCGACTCACGCTGGTCCCCCGGCTTGGACCTCCCATCCTTCCTCTAATCTGACCTAGCCCAGCTCCCCCACCCCCACCCCATCAAATTCAAAGGCCTCCTGACATCCCACCCCTTGCAACACGCCTTCTTTGATGAATTACAAGGCCAGGTGAGGACCCCAGAGTCCTCTAGACTGTAAGCTCGTTGTGGGCAGGGAATGCATCTGTTTATTGTTAAGTTGGACGCTCCCGGGCACTTAGTATAGTGCTCCCACACACAGTGAGCGCTCAATAAATACAATTGAATGAATTGAACTAAAGCCCCGGCTGCAACCCAACGGAGAAGATGGGCAGGCGCTTTGACCTCCGCGGGAGAAAGAGAGGGGACCCTGCTTCCCTTCCACCAGCCGACTCCTGCGTCACCACGCCGGCCAGGGGGGCCAACCCGGGGCCCCGGGGGAGGGAGAACCCCCCATGGTGGGGACCCTGCCCCTCGGTGCAGAAGGCTGGATCCTCTCTCCCGACCCACCGACCTTGGACAAACCAGAAAAGACCTCCATCAGGAAACCCACGACGACCAACAGTGTCACACACTGAGCTTCTTAGTCACCAATCTAAAGCATCATCTGTATAATTTGTTGAGCACCCACTAAGTGCAGAGCACTGTCCTGTAGACTTGGCAGAAAACAGAGTAAACCAGAATCACCTTGCCCTGGAGGACTGCAACCATTAGAAGAAAGCTTCTCGAGGTCAGGAAATCCACCAGCTCTTTTTGCCATGTGCTCCCAAGGCCTAGGATTTAGTGGAGTTCTTTGGTTTAAAGATGCCGCTGCTGCTGAGGAGGAGGAGGAGAATGTATATACCCTGTGCTTTTGAGAAATACTCAGAACACTTGCACGCTCTGACCGTGAAATTTACACTGGTGCACTGTGGCGATTCAAATGAGCATTCCTCAAGACATGGATAGAGGAGAGGGGGAAAAAAAGTATTTCCTAGAGCTGGAAGACACGTGCTTGTGTTGTTTTGGCAGGCCCGGAGACCTAGTCCTTGTGGACAGGGATTGCATCTACCAACTCGGTTGTGTTTTCCCAATCGATCAATGATATTTATTGAGCCTTAATGTGTGGAGCACTGTACTAAGCCCTTGGGGGAGTACAATGCAACAGAGTTAGCGGACATGATTCCTGCCCCAGTGAATTTACAATCTAGAGGGGGATAAAATAGGGAACTATACGCTAAGCACTGGGGTAGATACAAGATAATCAGGTTGGACACAGCCCCACTGTGCCCTCATCAGTTTGCTAAGTATACTCAGATGAGCTTGTTTATGTCTGCAGGTGGCTGGGTAGGGGGGCGGGAGGCTCTGTTATACCTTGTGGATACTGGGAGAAAAGCAAAAGGGAACCTAAAGAACACTGGACAATGCTCTGCACTCAAGGGGATGCTCCATAAATATCAATGACATTGATAAACGAAGGGATTTATGCTATTGGAGATATAAAGATAGAATTCAAGGAGATAAAGCAGGAGTAAACCATGGCCTCAAAACAGTCCAGGTGTTGGTTGCAGATGGGTGTGCCCGGCTACTCATCATCATCAATCGTATTTATTGAGCGCTTACTATGTGCAGAGCACTGTACTAAGAGCTTGGGAATTACAAATTGGCAACATATAGAGACAGTCCCTACCCAACAGTGGGCTCACAGTCTAAAAGACAGCGGGCTCACAGTCCCAAAATATGGTTGATTGCTGCCCTAATACCTCTCGTTCACCATAAGGAGCAAACGTCTCATGAATATTGCACTACTCTCATTCATTTCATTCAATCGTATTTACTGAGCGCTTAATGTGTGCAGAGCACTGTACTAAGAGCTTGGGAAATACAAGTTGGCAACATATAGAGAAGGTCCCTACCCAACAATGGGCTCACAGTCTAGAAGGGGGAGACAGACAACAAAACAAAACATGTGGACAGGTGTCAAGTCATCGGAATAAATAGAAGTAAAGCTAGATGCACATCGTTAACAAAATAAATAGAATAGTAAATATGTACAAGTAAAATAGAGTAATAAATCTGTACAAACATATATACAGGTGCTGTGGGGAGGGGAAGGAGGCAGGGCGGGGGGGATGGGGAGGAGGAGAGGAAAAAGGGGGTTCAGTCTGGGAAGGCCTTCTGGAGGAGGTGAGCTCTCAGTAGGGCTTTGAAGGGAGGAAGAGAGCTAGCTTGGCGGATGTGCGGAGGGAGGGCATTCCAGCCCCGGGGGAGGACGTGGGCCGGGGGTCGACGGCTGGACAGGCGAGAACGAGGCACAGTGAGGAGGTTGGTGCCAGAGGAGCGGAGGGTGCAGGCTGGGAGTTAGAAGGAGAGAAGGGAGGTGAGGTAGGAGGGGGCGAGGTGATGGACAGCCTTGAAGCCGAGAGTGAGGAGTCTTTGCTTGTAGGTCCCCACTTTCAAAACCTAAAATCACATCTCCTGGCTTCAATCAATCAATCAATCAATGGCATTTATTGAGTCCTTACTGTGTGCAGAGCACTGTACTAAGCACTTGGGAGAATAAAGCACAATAGAGTTGGTTAACACGTCCCCTGCCCACAAATATCTTATAAGGCTTCGCTGACACTGTATTTTCCTGGTTCTCCTATCGCTCTGACCGTTCCTTCTCAGTCTCTTGCAGGCTACTCTACCCCCCAACCTCTGACAGTTGGTGGGGGGGGGGGGGGGGGGGGGCGGTCACTCAAGGCTCAGTTCTGGGTCTCCTTCTTTTCTCCAACACCACGCACTTCCTGGGAGAACTCATTTGCTCTCCTGGCTTCAACTACCATCTTTAGGCAGACGGTTACTAAATTTACCTCTCCAGCCTTGACATCTCTCTTCCGCAGTCTCGCATGTCCTCCTGCCTCCAGGGCATCCCTACTTGGATGTCCCGCTGACACCTCAAACTAAACGTGTCCAAAACAGAACTCCTTATCTTCTCCCCCAACCCTGTCCTCCCCCATCTTTCCCATCACTACAGACGATACCATTATTCTCCCTAGCTCTCAAGCCTGTAACCTTGCTGTTGTCCTCAACTCATCCCTTTCCTACAACCCACATAGCCAGTCTGTCTCCAAATCCTGTCAGTAATATCTCCACCTCACAGCTAAAATCTCCATCCAAACTGCTACTACACTGTTCTAAGCAAGTATCCCATCCCACCTTGACCTCTGCATCGGCCATCTCACTGACCCTCCTTTCCTTATTCCAGTCCTTACTCTGCTGCGCAGATCATTTTTCTAAAAAACAGCTCAGTCCACGTCTCCCCACTCTTCAAGAACCAAGAACAGTTCCGCCTCAAACAGAAATTCTTCACCGTCGGCTTTAAAGCACCCGATCAGCTCAGCCCACCCTAACTTACCTCACTGATCTCCTACAGCCCAGCCTGCACACTTACTTTGCTCCTCTAGCAGCAGCTTGCTTTTTGTGCCCCTCGTCTATCTTGCCGCTGACCCTTCTCCTCCCTCCCCCTCCATATAAGCCAGACCACTACTCTCCCCACCTTCAAAGCCTTATGGTCACCTCTCCTCTAAGGGGCCTTCCCCAATTAAGCCCTCTTTTCCCCAACTCCCTTTCCCTCTCTGTATTTTCTTGCACTTGGATCCATACCCTTTGGGCCTTTGGTTTTCACCCTGCCCTGAACCCCATAGCACCAGTATACCAGTATATTGTATACATTGTATATGTATACCAGTAAATTGTATACATTAATGTCTGTCTTCCACTCTAGACTGAAAGCTCATTGAGTGGAGGGAGCATGTCTACCAATTCTGTGGCACCTTCCCAATCACTTAGTACGATGCTCTCCATAAATGCCACTGATTGATCATTTAATCTCCTCCAAGAGGCCTTCCCCGACTAAGCCCTCATTTCTACTAGCTGCCCAAGAATTTGGGAATGTATTTTTAATAATGAGCATATTTGCTAAGCATTCTACTAAGCACTGAGGTGGGTACACTATAGGGACGGTCTCTGTTGCCAAATTGTACTTTCCAAGCACTAAGTACAGTGCTCTGCACACAGTAAGTGCTCAATAAATATGATTGAATGAATGAATACACTATAAGCAGATGGTACACAGTCCCTGTCCCACACACAGTGCTCTGCACACAGTAAGTGCTCAATAAATACGATTGAATGGATGAATACACTATAAGCAGATGGTACACAGTCCCTGTCCCACACAGGGCTTGCAATCTATGAGGGAGACAGTTTATCCCCATTTTTACAGATGAGGAACTTGAAGCCCAGAGACAATTAAGTGACTTGCCCAAAGGCACAAAGCAGGTGGAACCAGGATTAGAACCCAGGTCTCCTGGCTTTCGGTCACCTGCTCTTTCCAGAAGAACCTAGCAGTGACTTATGCATTACCCCCCTATATTCTTTGTCACGGTTTGACTTCCAGCTTTCAATTTTAAAAGTGAAATTTCTCAAAACAGAGAACAGGGTAACATGTTTTTTAAAGCAAAATTCTAGCGTTCTTTGTACAATATAATCTTGTTTTCCCCTTGTTTGATCGTCAGCAGATAAAGGGGAGCTTTGAATCACCCCTCTCTCTCTCCCTGGCCCAGCATCCCTTTATAATCCAGAACAGGTTCTTGCTTTACAATTCAGGCTCTGTTTCTTCTGGCTAAACAACACCTGCTTTATCAATCTTTGCTCATTTCCTACTTCTTTTCGGAGTCCTCTCCGAGATCACCATGCTTCCCATAAATCACAGAGGCCACAAGTGAAAGTGGATGCTATCTTGGTGGATGGAAGGAACGACTCTACTTCCTGCTCCACACCATAAAATCTCAGCTCCCTAGAAGAATACATTTTCATTCTGTAACAATCACTGCCATATTTTAACATTCAGCTGATGTTGAAAGAAAATGATATAGGGTGGACCCAATACTGTACTTCATTTCAAAGAGGAATTCAAATATAATAACAGGGGGAAACACAGAAGTTAAGGATTTTCAAAAGACTTTTCAATCATTCTAAGCACAGTCATTTTGTTACCATTCTGAGCATTGTCTCTTTGTCCCATCTTCCAAAATTTGAAATATAATGATTCTTTTCACGGCCAAGAGATATGTTTCTTAAAAATCATCCAAATCTTAAAACAACGCCTTAAAATAATGTGCCCCTAGAAATAATGCAATGATAATAATGAGGGTATTTGTTAAGGGCTTACTATGTGCCAAGCACTGAGGTAATCACTGACAATCGGGTCAGAAATTGAAATGCTGGCTCAGTGGAAAGAGCCCGGGCTTTGGAGTCAGAGGTCATGGGTTCAAATCCCGGCTCCGTCACTTGTCGGCTGTGTGACTTTGGGCAGGTCACTTAACTTCTCTGTGCCTCAGTTACTTCATCTGTAAAATGGGGATTAAGATTGTGAGCCCCACGTGGGACAACCTGATCACCTTGTACCCCCCAGTGCTTAGAACAGTGCTTTGCACATAGTAAGTACTTAATAAGCCATTATGATTATTATTATTATTATTATAGATGTTCTCTTGGAGCCAGACTATATTGCAACTAGATCAGTCGATCCAGCAGTGGTATTTATTGAGCACTTACTGTGTGCACAGCACTGTACTGAGCGCTTGGGAAGTACAAATCGGCAACATATAGAGACGGTCCCTACCCACCAACAGGCCCCTGACCTCAAGGAGCAAATATGCGTCTCTATCTGGAAATGAAATGGGGTCACCATCTCTCTCAGTTCACCTCAGAGAGATGAATCCGTGGGAATTTACTGAGCCCTCACTGTGCGCAAAGCAGTGCTTGGGAGAGGACAACTACGACAGGGTTGGTGGATCCGTCCCCTGCTGCCCACAAGGAGCTGATGGTCTAGAGATGTCGGCTGGAATGGGCCGGGCTGAGCTCCTTACGGAAAACGGAGCACGCTGCCTGCCCCGCTCCCAAAAGAGGTCCTGGCCCATGTCAGCCTGACAAGGAGACTTCAGTTTTGCTATCTACTTCCTTACTGCAGCTCCTTTTCTTGTTGGGATTCTGGAGAAGGAGGAGGAAGAGGAGGAGGAGGAGGTAGGAACTGTGAGTAACCCAGCGGGAAAGGGAGTGGTAATGACAGGAGAAAGCGAAGACTGAGATGGAAGCAGCTGCCTTTGCAGGCAATGCCAACAGCAAAGTTGGCAACCAAGTCACCGTCGCAGAGCAATATTGGTGAGGCTAAGGAACCAGTCTGAACTCATCTCCTGCTTTCTGTTTCTCTCTTTTTTTCTCTTTCTCTGGCCCCCTCCCTCCCTCCTTGCAGGTGAAGTGCCAGCAATTCCACTAGTATCCTACCAAAATGACTTGGAAATGTTGGCTCTCACTTACGCCACGAGCCCCATGTGAGACATGGACTGTGTCCAACCTGATTAACTTGTCTCTACCCCGGTGCTTAGTACAGTGCCTAGCCCAGAGTAAGCGCTTAACAAATACTATAATAATAATAATGATAGCAATTATCTCAAAAACTCTGTTCCTTCACATTCTCCCCAATTCCCATACCGACCATCTGCTGCCCCATATAATAGGAAAGCAAATTACTCAAAAACAAACAGAATTTTAATTTTAGCTTGCAATGCATCGTGAAAGAAAATTAGTATTCATGGGAAACAGTGGCTGAAAATTTCTGTTTACATAATGTGATTAGATTTTCTATGTGTCAAAGAAGGTTATTCCTCCCTCTCCCCTGCTCCTCTGAACCCCCACGAAGGGAGGAGGTGTTTAGCAGGATTATTGTTCCAAAACTGCAGGGGAAGGCAGAAGGAAGATCAGCCAATCAATCGATTATTTTTACTGAGAATTTACCGTGTGCAGACTACTGTGCCAAATGGTTGGGAGGTTACAATACAGGACAGAAGGAAATAAAGCAGAAAAGGAAGAAAGACACATGTAAATTAGAGCCAAACCACAGACAGGTCCTGGGACCTATAGGGACATATTAATGCAGAGAGTTAGAGGCTTAGAAACACAGAGATGGACACAAAGACATAGACATCGGGAGAGTTTTGCTAGACTCTGCTATATTACAGTCAGTCTTCGGTGGGAGCTTTGTGTTTCCAAACATCCAAACAGAGAAGCAGCGTGGCTTAGTGGAAAGAGCACGGGCTTGGGGGTCAGAGGTTGTGGGTTCTAATCCTGACTCCGTCACTTGTCAGCTGTGTGACTTTGGGCAAGTCACAACTTCTCTATGCATCGCCTCGGTTACCTCGTCTGTAAAATGGGGATTAAGAGTGTGAACCCACGTGGGACAACCTGATTACCTTGTATCTACCCCAGTGCTTAGAACAGTGCTTGGCACATAGTAAGCACTTAACAAATACCATTATTATTACTACTATTATTATTATTATTATTATTATTATCATCCAGCGGTCCTGTTGGAAATTGGCCAGGAAATCGCAGAGGAGAGAAGGAGAAACTACATTTCCTGGGAAGCACAGGGGTTGACTCTCTCTAATAATAGGGGTATTTGTTAAGCGCTTCCTATGTACTAAGCACAGGGGTGGATACAAGGAAATCGGGTTAGACACAGTCCCCATCCCATGTGGGGCTCACAGTCTCAATCCCCATTTTACAGATGAGGTAACTGTGGCACAGAGAAGTGAAATGACTCCCCCAAGGTCACACAGCGAACAAGTGATGGAGCCAGGATTAGAACCCCTACCTACCTCCTGGTACCTCAGTAAGGGATGATCATGGATGAAACCAAGCCCTCAGACTTCTCAAGTTTGGAAGGGGGAATATATATATAGAGAGAGAGGACAGGGTCAACTCAAAATCCTGGTCTTTTTACCCCTGGGGCTGGAGAAGTGAGATGCTTCACTGGCCCCACACAGTTAGAAGGCTCTATCACCTGTTTTACCTGATAGGCCTCTGAAATATCTCAATGGGACTTATTGAGGGCTTAGTATGTGCAGAACACTGTACTAAGCGCTTGGGAGAGGATAGTACAACAGAGTAGGTGTAAGTGATCTCTGCCCACAAGGAGTTTATAACCTATTAAGCATTTATAAGATGATACAGTTGGGCATAGTCCAGGACCCACATGGGGCTAATGATCTATAAATAGTTACGATGGTATTTAATAAGCACTTTCTAAGTACCAAACACTGTGGTAGGTGCTGGGGAAGACAGAAAATAATCAGAACAGGCACACAGTTGCTGTTTCACAAAGGACTCACAATCGAATATGAGGGAGAAAGGTATCGCACTCCATTTGAAGTGGGGATGGGTAACATATTTGGGGGGTTTCTGGTTTAAATCTTAGTTTGTGGGTTTCAATCTGTATTTGATTTACCTTCTTGAATTCTTTTCAATTGTATCTCTAATTAAAATATTATTTGTTAACAGACCTGTGGGGCCAAAGGTTTACAATTCCTTTTCCATTTTGGATTGTGATCAGATTTCCCACTTCCATTATTATTTTTGAATGCTTGGATTGGTGAAGTGCTCCTGTGACTTCTCATTCTACGTGAGAAGCAGCGGGTCACTAATGGGAAGGGCATGGGCCTGGGATCAGAGGAACCAGGTTCTAATCCCAGCTCTGCCACTTGTCTGCTCTGTGTGACCTCGGGCAAGTCGCTTAACCTCCCTGTGCCTCTGTTACCTCATCTGTAAAATAATAATAACTCTGGTATTTGTTAAGCGCTTACTATGTGCCAGCCACTGTACTAAGTGCTGGGGTGGATACAAGCAAATTGGGCCGGACCCAGGACCTGTCCCACGTGGGGCTCATAGGTTCAATTTCTATTTTACAGATGAGGTAACTGAGGCACAGAGAAGTGAAGCGACTTGCCCAAGGTCACACAGCAGACAAGTGGCAGAGCTCTGAGCCTTTTGTGGGACAGGGACTGTGCCCAACCCAATTATCTTGTTTCTACCCCAGTGCTTAGTTTAGTGCCTGGCTCATTGTAAGTGCTGAACAAATACCACAGTGATTATTATTATTAGGTGCTTTAGCAAGGTAGTCCCTACCTTTCAAAATATGTGAATTTTGCATACTTCTTTCTGTTCCCTTCCTGTTCTTGTTCTCCCAGGATTCCTGTCCTTCTAGAAAACTTCATCTCTTTTAACAGTATACTTTTCAACCCATACCCCTCCCTGATGGTCTATTATTAACGTATAATTGGAAACTTCTCATCCTAGATAATCTTTGAGCACCTTGGGACAGAGGTCAAGGGAGCTGAGTTTGGTGGAGAGAGCAGTATTGAAGACATGGACTTTTGTAGTACTTAGTCTGTGAGCTCCATCTGAGACAAGGACCGTGTCCAACCTAATTAACTTGTACCTACCCCAGTGCTTAGAACAGAGTCTGACACATAGTATGCACTTAACAGATACCATTTTAAAAAAAGAATGGGATAGTTTGGGAGACACTGGAAGTTTACATATTGGAAGGCTCTATAGGAGAAGACAGGTTTTTTTGTGAATGAAGGGAAGCCCTCCTTGCCTGGAACTCTCCCGTTTCTCATGAGGCAGTCTGCTGGTCACCCCAACTTCAAAGCCCTACTACAATTTCACCTCTTCAAGGAAGCCTTCCCTGTTTGAGCTCCCATGTGCTCATCCTATTTGTTCCCCCTACTGCCGAGGATTCATTCATTCATTCAATCAATCATATTTATTGAGTGCTTACTGTGTGCAGAACACTTGGGAAGTACAAGTCAGCAATCAATCAATCAATCAAATTTATTGAGCACTTACTGTGTGCAAAGCACTGTACTAAGTGCTTGGGAAGTACAAGTTGGCAACATATAGAGACAGTCCCTACCCAACAATGGGCTCACAGTCTCGAAGGGGGAGACAGACAACAAAACAAAATATGTAGACAGTGTCAAAATCGTCAGAACAAATAGAATTAAATAGAGGATGAGGTAGTAGAGTGATGGGGAGACTTTGGGAAGTTCTTTCCTGGTGATATCCATTTTAGCAATCAAGTAGTCGGCCCGGTCATCGGGAGCTAGAAAGGGAGAGGGTGAAATGGGCAGAGTGGGACACACACTGTTGAAAGCAAGATTACTGGTGGCAGAAGCGAGGGGACGGAAAAAGAAGCATCAAAGAGCTGGGCATTGGTGGGAGACGGTAGGAGAAGGCGACTGTGTGCTGCATGCCTGGAGAATGTTTTTTCACTGCAAGTGGGTGTGAAAGGAGATCTTGAGACATTCGTGTACTTTCAGATTATTTGGGAGAGATGGGGAGTCTTCTAGATAAATGGAAAGTAGGGAGGAGTGAAAAAACTAGAGTGGATTGTTTGAGGCGGAGTGCCAGACTTCATTGTCCACCCTCATTTTGCTGTTCCTTATTCTGGGAGCTTAGGAGAGTAAAATGATCCCAGCCATCTAATTCTGCATGGCTACTTCCCCTTCCTCACTGCCCCCTCTGTGTCGTCTCTGCAGTTGGATCCGTACCCCTTAAACACTGGCTATTCACCCCAGCTCCTCTGCACTTATGTACATATCCTTACACTTTGCCGTTTCCCCTAGCTGCCATTTATTTTATTATGTTTCCCCCCACGGGAAGCTCTTTGTGGGCAGGATTCGCATCTACCAACTCTATTGTATTGTTCCACCCAGTGCTGAGTTGCAGTGCTCTGCACACAGTAAGGACTTAATCAATATGACGGATTGATTGGCGATCCCCAGGTCTACATGACATACCAAGTCTAGATGGGCTTAAACTCAAATGCGAGTAAAATAGTAATAATCAATCGACCAATCATTCAATCGTTTCCATTGAGTGCTTACTGTATGCGAGGTCACTGTGGAATTCAAGTGTTCAATACTCTAAAAAATTCACAATACAAAATTTGTGTGAGAATTTGTGTGAGAAGTCACACAGGATTTATTTCTGAATGCTGCAGATAATAAGTCGGTTATTTGCTAGGTGCTTACTACATTATAAGCACAAGGTTATCACCTACTCCCTTGGACAACTCATTCGCTCCCATGGCTTCAACTACTACCTCTATGAGGATGCTACCCAACTAATAATAATAACAATAATAACAACAACAACAACAATAATAATAATAATAATAATAATAATAATAATAATAATAATGGCATTTGTTAAGTGTTCACTATGTGCAAAGCACTGTTCTAAATGCCAAATCTACATCTCCAGCCATGATCTTTCTTCCTCTCTCCAGTCTCACATTTCCTCCTGTCATCTCAAGCTTAACATGTCCAAAACAGAACTCCTTGTCTACAAACCCAAACCCCATCTTCCCCCTGATTTTCCCTATCACTTTAGGTGGCACCACCATCCATCTTGTCTCACTAGCCTATAACCTTGGCATTTTTCTTGACTCCCCTCTCTCATTCAGCCCACGTACTCAATTCATCACTAAATCCTGTTGCTCCCATCTTCATGACAAAGCTAAAACCCGTCCTTTCCTCTCCATCCAAGCTGCTACTATGATAATACAATCACTCATCTTGTCCCTCCTGGATTACTGCATCAGCCTCCTTGCTGACCTCCTAGCCTCCTTTCTCTCCCCAGTCCAGTCCATACTTCACTCTGCTGCCCGGATCATTTTTCTACAAAAACACTCAGGACATCAATCAATCAATCAATCAGTCATATTTATATTTATTGAGTGCTTACTATGTGCAGAGCACTGTACTAAGTGCTTGGGAAGTACAAGTTGGCAACATATAGAGACAGTCCCTACCCAGCAGTGGGCTCACAGTCTAGAAGGGGGAGATGGAGAACAAAACCAAACATATTAAAAAAATAAAATTAATAGAATAGATAAGTACAAGTAAAATAAATAAATAGAGTAATAAATATGTACAAACATATATAAATATATACAGGTGCTGTGGGGAAGGGAAGGAGGTAAGACGGGGGGATGGAGAGGGGGACGAGGGAGAGAGGAAGGAGGGGGCTCAGTCTGGGAAGGCCTCCTGGAGGAGGTGAGCTCTCAGTAGGGCCTTGAAGGGAGGAAGAGAGCTAGCTTGATGGATGGGCAGAGGGAGGGCATTCCAGGCCAGGGGGATGACGTGGGCCGGGGGTCGACGGCGGAACAGGCGAGAACGAGGCACGATGAGATTAGCGGCAGAGGAGCTCAGGAAACTCCAGTGGTTGCAGATCCACCTCCATATCAAACAAAACCTCCTCACAGTTGGCTTTAAAGTACTCTCCCAAGCGCTTAGTACAGTTCTCTGCACACAGTGAGTGCTCAATAAATACAATTGAATGAATGAATCAGGTTGGACACAGCCCCTGTCCCACATGGACTTACAGTCTTAGAGGGACGGAGAACAGGTATTGAATCTTCCTTTTAACCAGTGAGGAAACTGAGGCACAGAACAGTGAAGTGACTTGCCCAAGGT
Organism: Tachyglossus aculeatus; assembly: GCF_015852505.1. Taxonomy (NCBI): domain Eukaryota; kingdom Metazoa; phylum Chordata; class Mammalia; order Monotremata; family Tachyglossidae; genus Tachyglossus; species Tachyglossus aculeatus. The sequence goes on along the minus strand of NC_052079.1, from coordinate 25,884,142 downwards.
CACACAGCAGACAAGTGGTGGAGCCTGGTTTAGAACCCAGCTTCCCTGACTCCCAGGACCAGGTGATCTTTCCATTAGGGCACATAATAATGATGGTATTTGCTAAGGGCTTACTACGTGCAAAGCACTGTTCTAAGCGCTGAGCACTGTTCTAAGTGCTGATACATAAAAGACCTATGAGGGCATCCTGTCACCACGACTCCTGTCTGTTGTCATTGCATAATAACCACCGGATGAGGTTTCGACACTGGATTAGTGGCATAGTTTCCAAGTGCCAACCTAAATCGTTCATTTGTTGTCTAGGCATTTGTGCAACATCGACTGCCTGTCACCACACAGCATATATTGGAAGCAGGCTCAATTAGCAGGGGTATAAATATTTTATTTCTGAAATAACTGATTCCCCATTAATTTCTTGCAGACCATCTAATGCATAGTGGCCTTCAGACTCCGTTGCTGCATTCCACTGAACATTACCTGATTGATGGCTAGCTCTCTTCCTCCCTTCAAGGCCCTGCTGAGAGCTCACCTCCTCCAGGAGGCCTTCCCAGACTGAGCCCCTTCTTTCCTCTCCCCCTCGTCCCCCTCTCCATCCCCCCGTCTTACCTCCTTCCCCTCCCCACAGCACCTGTATATATGTATATATGGTTGTACATATTTATTACTCTATTTATTTATTCATTTATTTATTTTACTTGTACATTTCTATCCTACTTATTTTATTTTGTTGGTATGTTTGGTTCTGTTCTCTGTCTCCCCCTTTTAGACTGTGAGCCCACTGTTGGGTAGGGACTGTCTCTATGTGATGCCAATTTGTACTTCCCAAGCGCTTAGTACAGTGCTCTGTACATAGTAAGCGCTCAATAAATACGATTGATTGATTGACTGATTGATTGATGGCTATTTATTCCTCCGGCGGAAGCAGTGCCATAAAATTTTAATCCTACTTATTTTCTAGAAATAATACTTTGCTGTTATTAAACAACTTCCTATTTAGCTCAGAGGTCTTTAACTGCCTGTAATGATCGTTCTCTAAGACCCATTGTCCTAGAGACTTCTTATGGGCAGTGAAGACTGAACTTTCTGGGTTAATTGAGAATCGTGATCCGCTCAAGTTGGCTTCAAGGCTCTCCATCACCTTACCCCTTCCTCCTCACCTCCCTTCTCTCCTTCTCCAGCCCAGCCCGCACCCTCCGCTCCTCTGCCGCTAACCTCCTCACTGTGCCTCTTTCTCACCTGTCCCACCATCGACCCCTGGCCCACGTCCTCCCCCTGGCCTGGAATGCTCTTCTTCTGCACATTCACCAAGGTAGCTCTCTCCCTCCCTTCAAAGCCCTACTGAGAGCTCACCTCCTCCAGAAGGCCTTCCCAGACTGAGCTCCCCCTTCTTCCTCTGCTGCTCCTCCCCTCCCCATCACCCCTACTCCCTCCCTCTGCCCTTCCCCTCCCCACAGCACTTGTGTATATTTGTACATATTTATTACTCTATTTTATTAATGATGGTTATATATCTATAATTATATTTATCTATTTTGATGGTATTTACACCTGTCTATATGGTTTGTTTTGTTGTCTGTCTCCCCCTTCTAGACTATGAGCCCATTGTTGGGTAGGGACTGCCTCTGTTGCCAAATTGTACTTTCTGAGCACTTAGTACAGTGCTCTGCACACAGTAAGCGGTCAATAAATATGATTGAATGAATGAATGAATGAAGCAAGCCCTTCTGGTCTTGGGCCAGCCCTACCAGGCTCATTCAATCACAGACAGCACGTGCTTGGGAAGGAAAAATTCATTCAATCGTATTTACTGAGAGCTTACTCTGTGCAAAGCATTGTACTAGGCGCTTGACAAAACTGCTGATGAAAACTGTTGAAAAATTAATTTTAGGTTACCCATATTTACTTGCATATTTGCCTCAATTTGTTCATCATATTTGCAAACCAGCATGTTTAGTGGAATGAGCCCAGGACTGGGACTCCAAGAGGCCTGGGTTCTAATCCGGGCTTTACCACATGCCTGCTATGTGACTGTTGTTATTATCATCATTATTATTATCATCACTATCATTATTATGTTTGTTTAGCACTTACTATGTGCCAAGCACTGTTCTAAACACAGGGGTAGATACCAGTTAATAAGGTTGGACACAGTCCTGTCCCACATGGGGCTCACAGTCTAAGCAGGAGGAAGTAGGATTTAATCCCCATTTTACCAATGGCATAACTGAGACATAGAGAAGTTAAGAGACTTGCCTAAGGTCACACAGCAGACACGTGGCAGAGATAGGATTAGAATCCAGGTCTTCTGACTCCCAAGCCTATGCTCCATCCACTAGGCCACACTTCTTGGTATAGTAAATAAAATGCACACCGTAAGCACTAAATGTTATTACTGCTACTTACCGTCTCGGTGCTTCGATTTCCTCATCTGTAAAATCGGGATTAAATGCTTGTTCTCTCTCCTTCTTTGACTGTGACAAGTACTGTGTTTGAACTGACGGTACTATATCTATCCCAGCTCTTAGCACAGTCCTTCAAAAATAGCAGTAGCATAACTATTATCATTATTATTATTGTAACCCTCAAATAAGGGAGGGGCTAGTGTACTGGGAATTAAATGTGTCAATTAAGGAAGCAGCAGACAAAAGAAGAGAAGGAAAAAAGGTGGGGAGAAGGAAGAAGAAGGTGAGAGGGCACTTGAGATCAAATCTCTGACTTAATTGCACTTTCCAAAGTGTCACATAGAGTAGGCATTCAATGAATTATGGCAGTTCCCCTGCCCTTCTCCTCTTCCAAACCCAGAGAGTGCTTCTGTTAAATAAGAAGCTCCCCTCTCCATCCCAAACCTACCGATCTCCTAAGATGTTCTGATCCGTCCCTTCTTCCTGTCCCGAAACACCCACATTTTTTCAGGGTTATCGTGTTCTGATCCTTCTCCGCCTCCTATCCCCATGCACCACCCTCGCTGCGTACAATTACCAGGATATGGTTCAATAAATAATCCTTTACTCCTCCTCAAAACCCGGGGTCTAAGTCTAAGTCACAGTTTAAGTAGGAGGGAGTAGGATTTAATCCCCATTTTACAGATGGGGTAACTGAGACATAGAAAAGTTAAGTGATGCAGTGGAGGCAATTATGAGAATAAATATGGTCAACTCCTTTATTCTTTATCGCTTTGGTTGCTTTTCATGGAATCCCAAGGCTGGATGAAAGGTGAAAACTTACCTGCAGTTCCACTTTTTGTCTTCATTATCATCAGCAGCATCATCAATGGCATTTATTGAGCACTTACTGGGTGTAAAGAATATTCTAACAGATTGGGAAAGTACACCAAAAACAAGGCATACATTCATACTGCTCTCCAGAATCTTACAATCAAATAGGATGGACAGATAAAAATTATTTACAAATTGTGAGGATGGAGTGAAGAACAAGTATAAATAAACAGGAGCTAGTTCAACCAAATCAGGACAAGAGTAGTAATAATAATTATGTTTATTATGTGCTTACTAGGTTCAGAACACTGTTTTAAGTTCTGGAAAAGAATACACATGTGGGAATTAGACATGGTCTCTATTAATTCATTCTTTCAATCGCATTTATTAAGTTCTTACTGTGTGCAGAGCACTGTACTAAGGGCTTGGGAAAGTACAGTACAGCAATAAAGAGAGGCAATCCCTACCCACAACGAGTTCACAGTCTAGAGGTCCCTATCCCTCACAGGGGGCTCAAAAACTGATTGCTTCAGGATAAAAAGGAAAGGAAACTTGGAGCCAATGAAATGAGAAAGAAATTTGTTTAGTTTGCATTGTGAGGGTTTAAGGTTAGAAGACCTAATGGAAAAATTCCCAAGAGTGAATTTGATTCCTAAGGTTTTTTAGTGAGATGGTAAGGACTGAGGATGCAAATGAACAGTTGAATAACTGAGGATGCAAATGAAAATCTACATTTTTGCAGGAAATGTTGAGAGTAGAAATACAATCTATACATCCTAAGGCTGGTGGTGTGTTGGTGAGGCAGGTGGGACCCCGCAGGTAAGATTCAGCACTTAGAACAGTGCCTTGCACATTGTAAGTGCTTAACAAATGCCATCATCATCATCATCATTCCCCCTTAAGCCCCCAATCCATATGGAACTCCATTCCTCATCATCTCACTAAGAGACCTGGGACTCAGATTCACCCTGGGGAATTTTTCCACTACTTCTTCTAACCTTACACCCTCACACTGCAGACTAAGCAACTTTCCTTTTCATTTCATTGGCTCCAAGTTTCCTTTACTTTTTATCCTGAAGCCATCCCGGTGATTTTATTCACAGTCATCCCCGAAGGGGTCGAAAACACGCCAGCATCAGCCCATTCCAGGTCAAGTTCCTTTATTCTCACTCCCTCCTGGGAGATCTTGATCAATCAGTGGTATTTAGTTAGAGGTAACTGGGTGCTGAGCACTGTACTGTGCACTCAGGAGCATACAACAGAGTTGGTAGACATTTCCCCTGCCCTCAGTGAGCTTCTCAGCACAGGTCTATCTCTCCTCTAGACTGTAAGCTCATTGTGGGCAGGGAATGTGTCTGTTTATTGTTTTACTGTACCCTCCCAAGTGCTCACTACAGTGTTTTGCACACTGTAAGTGCTCAATAAATACAATTAAATTGAATGAACGTCTGCGGGACCACACACTGAGCAATACAGGTAGTGTCCGTTGTCCTGCTCACCTTCCCACTTTTCCACTGCCAAGAAAGTTCTGGTGCACAAATCCTTCCCAGCTTATCAATGGTTGTTAGGCTGGACATCCAGTCCCACAGCCTATCAGTGGTCATCGCCACCAAAGCCCACCACTCTTCGTGGAGCTCACCAAGGTCAATCAGTTAATCAATCAATCGATCGTATTTATTGAGCGCTTACTGTGTGCAGAGCACCGTACTAAGTGCTTGGGAAGTACAAGTTGGCAACATACAGAGACAGTCCCTACCCAACAGTGGGCTCACAGTCTAAAAGGGGGAGACAGAGAACAAAACCAAACATACTAACAAAATAAAATAAATAGAATAGATATGTACAAGTAAAATAAATAAAGGTCTGCCATCTTGGGGTCATTTCTGTCCAGTGGTTGGGGTCCAAGGCTAGGTATGCTAGGAGGGGGCTAGGCCCAAGGCCAGCCTCTGCCCGACTCCAGACTGGCGGGTCCTGGTTGATGCGGGGCTGAGTGCCAGGGTCTAGCACTGGGAGGTTGGGGTGGCGGGGGAAGAAGGGGGGTTGGTCTGGGCATCGTGATGGAAGAATGGCAGCCAGGCTGCTAGCTTGGCACGGCCTCTCCGTCTCCTCCAAACGGAGCCCCGGGGATGGGGACGGAGGTCAGGGTACAAAGCTCCACTCATCCACCACTAACAGGACACAGGGGGCCGGCTGGGGGGAGGGCAGTGAGCCTCAGCCAGAGTTGCAGCGGGTCTGATCTCTCTGAGGGTAGGGGGCATGGGATATCAGCCCCACAATAATAATAATGATAACAACAAGGATAATACTAATAGCGATATTTTTAAATGTTTGTTATGATGATGATGATGATAATGGCATTTATTAAGCGCTTACTATGTGCAAAGCACTGTTCTAAGCTCTGGGGAGGTTACAAGGTGATCAGGTTGTCCCACGGGGGGCTCACAATCTTAATCCCCATTTTACAGATGAGGTAACTGAGGCCCAGAGAAGTTAAGTGACTTGCCTAAAGTCACACAGCTGACAATTGGCGGAGCCGGGATTTGAACCCGTGACCTCTGACTCCAAAGCCCGTGCTCTTTCCACTGAGCCACGTTTGTTATGTACCAAGCACTGGGCTAGATAAAAGGTTCATTCATTCATTCATTCATTCATTCATTCATTCAATTGTATTTATTGAGTGCTTACTGTGTGCAGAGCACTGCATTAAGTGCTTGGAAAGTACAAGTCAGCAACATACAGAGACGGTCCCTACCCAACAACGGGCTCACAGTCTAGAAGAGGGAGACAGACAACACAACAAAACATGTAGCCGGGTGTCAAAATGGTCAGAACAAATAGAATTAAAGCTATATGCACATCATTAACAAAATAAATAGAATAGTAAACATGTACAAGTAAAATAAAAAGAGTAATAAATCTGTACAAATATACGCAAGTGCTGTGGGGAGGGGAAGGAGAAGCAGCGTGGCACAGTGGGAACGAGCCCGGGCTTTGGAGTCAGGGGTCATGGGTTCGAATCCCAGCTCCGCCACATGTCTGCTGTGTGACCTTGGGCAAGTCACTTCACTTCTCTGAGCCTCAGTTCCCTCATCTGTAAAATGGGGATTAAGACTGTGAGCCCCACGTGGGACAACCTGATCACCTTATATCCCCCCCAGCACTTAGAACAGTGCTTTGCACATAGTAAGCGCTTAATAAATGCCATAAAAAAAGGAGGTAGGGTGGGAGGGATGGGGAGGAGGAGAGGAAAAGGCGGCTCAGGGAGGAAGGCATCCTGGAGGAGGTGAGCTCTCAGTATGGCTTTGAAGAGAGCTAGCTTGGCGGATATATGGGGGGAGAGTGATCCAGGCCAGGGGAAGGACGTGGGCCGGGGGTCGACGACGGGACAGGCAAGAACGAGGCCCAGCGAAGAAGTTAGCGGCAGAGGAGCAGAGGGTGCAGGCTGGGCTGTAGAAGGAGAGAAGGGAGGTGAGGTAGGAGGGGATGGAGAGCCTTGAAGCCGTGAGTGAGGAGTTGGACACAGTTCTTGTCCTGTCCAGAGAGTAGGTATTGGATCCCCATTTTACAGACGAAGTAACCGAGACCCAGAGAAGTGAAGTGACTTGCCGAAAGTCACACAGCTGGCAAGTGGCCGTCCCCATGACGGGGGTGGTCCATGGTCCGCAGAGGATGAACATGCCCACTCCCATCCTCACCCATGACCCAGGCCTCAGAGGAGCCGGAGAACCTCCCTTCCCTCCTCCTTTCTTCCCCGCCTTCCCCTGCCCTTCTGCTGCCCTGGCCCTGCCCTGTGGCTAGGCTCAACTTCCATCCCACAGTGTAGCTTGCTGGTTGTGGGGGCGTGTTAGCGAGACCATAAATGGTCTGGAGCCAGACTTCCCTGCCAAGAATCCTTTGGAATATTCTGGAAGAGGATTGGTTTTTGCCCAGCAGGGTCCGGAGCTGATCTCCAGCAGGAACTGAGCTAGGGAGGTTGTTCAGCTTGACGTAGCCGGGAAAGATGCTGCCCCCCTGACTTCTGTCCTGAAAGCCAGCTAGAACCATCTGCATCTGGGAATGCATTTTTCTCTAGAGAAGCTAGAGCTGAAGTAAAAAAAAAGTTTAACATGGGTTAAATTTCAGCATGAGCACAATTTGCAGATTCACTTAAAGCCAGTTTCTCAGTTTTCCCCTAGCAGAACTCTCAGCCAACCAGCACATGGCAAATCCCAGATAGATCTCGAAGTTGGCTGCCATCCTCTACCCTTCAAGAGCTATAAATACTATCTTGCAAACCTCTCCATTAGTATGTCTGCAATGATCTTTTCTTTTGTGCTACTAGTTAAATCCTGTTTTCCATGTTGTCTGAGCTGAGGGTATGGTTTAATTCTGGCCAGTAAGGTTTACACCAAATTTTAAATCACATCCTGGATGGGGTTTGCAATTCCACTGCTTCCCTTGATAACTTTCAATACAAGATGGCTGGTTTTGGTCCTGGTTTATGACTATACAGCAACACAATCCCAAATTTGATGCAAGGAAAGGAAAATGTCTTTAGAGTCTTAGAAAAGTCACGTGACCGAGTGCAGAGAGCATGGGCTGGGAGTCAGAAGGACCTGGGTTCTAATCCTGACTCTGCCGCTTGTCTGCTTTGTGATCCTGGGCAAGTCACTTAACTTCTCTGTGCCTCAGCTACTTCATCTGTAAAATGGGGATGAGGACTCTGAGCTCCTAGTGCCACCAACCAACAGTCCTGGATCACCTCCACAGTCCACCTCCTTCGCTCTTGTGCATGAGCCGCAGAGCCAGAGCGCCGCTGGTGAAAATCTAGTTGTCAGGCCTGCTTTGTCCACTTCAAGTTTATCCTTACATGCTTTAACTCTGCCCTCTCCTCTGCCCAGAAAAATTATTTCTCCACCCTTATTGACACCCATGCCCATTTCCCTCTCCAGGTATTCCAGACATTAAACTCCCTTCTCAAACCCCTAGTCTCCTCACCTCCCTCATCCCTTGCCCCAAATGGCCTGGACACCTATTTTATTGAGAAATTTGACACTATCAAGCGTGATCTCCCTAAAATCTCCCCTATCCCTCCCCAGACCCTCCCCAAGTCTGTCCCTTTTTCAAGTATCTCTAGAGGAGACACTGCTCTCAGAATTCACCCCCTCCACCTGCACACCCAACCCCATTCCTTCGCACCTTATCAAAACTCTTGCCTCCTCACTTCTCCCCTCCCTAATAGTCATCTTCAACTGTTTGCTCTCCAGTGACTTCTTCCCACTGCTTTCAAACATGTCCATTTTTACCCCAGCACTTAGCAGAGTGCCTAGCACAAATTAAGAACTTAACAAATACCATGAAACAACAACAACAAGTGTTGTTAGACTGCAAACAACAACCCTCTTCTGTGTTACCCCATCACCCCTTTTCCTCCATTTCTACAGTCCCAGCTTTACCATAAGCCCACACATCTCGCCTCAGCTGCTCTGCGATCAGGGATGGAGGTGAATTGCTTAACACTAAAAGACCTGATTGGCCCTTGGCAGTCCAGGTTAGATTTCCCAGTCGAAGATGGAGAAAGTGCCCAAAAGGTAATTGCATCAAAATTCACTGTGCTCTACTTTTTGGTTTCGGATCTATTTTGAGACTATTATTGTATCGGCTGACTGTTCAGCCCTTGGCCACTAAATCATAGAGACACTGATTGTCTCTGTCACCGAACTGTACTTTCCAAGCACTTGGTACAGTGCTGTGCACACAGTAAGCGCTCAATAAATGCGATTGAATGAATGAATGCTCTCTCTCCTTCCAGCTTCTGCTCCTTCTGGTTTATTAATTCAATCATTCAATGGCATTTTGGGGGTACTTATGTGCAGAGTACTGTTCTAAGCAAGTGGGAGAGTACAGTACAAGAGAAATTAGCAGACACATTCCCTTCCCATAGTGATCTTATAGTCTAGAGAGTTTATTCTGCCCACAGCAAGAAGCAGAACATTTCCCAAATATTACTCGGCACAGATCACTCAAAGGTTAAATGATGGAGGTCATCGCAATTCCTATTCCTCTGGAGGATCCTCCAGACAAAAGGCTACTTGACCCTGCAGCCAACTGAGGCCCCTCTGCTTCTCTGGGTGGAGGCATTATTACGGTGACATCACCACAATGATGTCATCAAGCAGAATCACACATATCTGTAAGTTTGTTGTGGGCAGCAGTCTACCAAATCTGTTGTATTGCACTCTCTCAAGCGCTTAGTATAGTGCTCTACCCAGTAAGCGCTCAATAAATACCACTGACGATAACGATAATCCTCTGAGTCGTGGGTCACGTGAGGAGCCTCACAAGCTTCAGTTAATGTGACCCTGGTCTTACCTTCACATTTTGGCCAGTTTCTAGGCTTTGAAAGGCCTCTTCCAGCAGTGAAGGTACAAATTAAATCAAATGCAGAGGGCAAATCCAGTCAAATCCTCAGAGATGCCAAACAATATCTCAGCAAATATCGATTCATGAGTAACTTTGTCATTTTCTTTCAGAAGGTCTGGGAGAGACAGTCACTGAGAGCAAGCAAATCTGCAGTCACTAGCATAACAAGGGCTAGCCACTTGAAAAATCTACTCTTTTACCCCCTTTATTCTGAGCAGGCTCTTCTTTGGGGGGTTAATTTTTTTCTCCATTAACAGTTGCCACCCTGAAACATGAATCTTCGCAAGTTGAGTGAGGGGAGTATGGGCCCACAGCAGCAGTGAACGAAACCTCCAACAATATTATGTGAACCGGTGATATGCATGTTGGTGGGAAAAGACTCTAAAGGATGTTTCCTTGATGACTGCAGTTGCGAACAGGATTTTTCAGTTTGAAATGAAACTGTGGATTTCCTAAACATCCTTTTTACCAACACCAAAATAAACCATACTAAATATGAGATCTGATCACATTTTGCCCAAGTCAGGGCCGAATAATCATCAACTTCCTTTAACAGATGGAGCAGAGTCCACTGTTCCTAATTAAGCCATGCAAGGACCTTCCTTCCCCACTTGATACGTTCAAAGTTTACAATGGACACCAAACTCCGGAAATGATTAAGGCTCTGCAAACCCAATCCCACCTCTCAGGGTCACATCTGGAGAGTTTCCAGTACTCTATCAGTCTCAACCAAAATAATAATAATAATGATGATAGTATTTGTTAAGGGCTTTCTATGTGCCAAGCACTGTTCTGAGTGCTGGGGTAGATACAAGCTAACCAGGCTGTCCCACGTGGGGCTCACAGTCTTAATCCCGACTCTGCCAATTGTCAGCTGTGTGACTTTGGGCAAGTCACTTAACTTCTCTGTGCCTCGGGTCCCTCATCTGTAAAATGGGGATTAAGGCTGACATACAAACTCCTATATTGTTATGGCAACCACTGTAAGAGTACTTAACTCACTTGTAAATCATTGATATTTTAGTGTTTAGCATACCGAATTATTATTGTTATGTCAACCATATAACCATATAACGCTTGTCAGTCGTCAACATTTTATTGTTTAGCAAACTTTAAAGTGGATAAAACACAATGAAACTCACAGTACTGTATGGTAAAGTACAATGATGTAGAGGCAGAGGCAGTGTCTAAGAAACAGCAGTTTAAAGCCAATGTGATGGAGCGAATGAGAGATGGGGCCAGCAGGCATTAGGTTTGGCTCCCCCAGGACCTCCACTCATTTTGGGGGGCCCTTATGAACACATCCTGTGGCATAATTAACTACGATAATTATCCTCTCTTCCTACAGAAGTAGCATGGCATAATGGAAAGAGCATAGGCCTGAGAGTCTGAGGGCCTGGGTTCTAATCCCAGCTCTTTCCCTTCTCTGCTGTGTGTACTCGGGCAAATCATTTAACTTCTCTGTTCCTCAGTTTCCTCATTTGTAAAGTAGGGATCCAATACCTGTTCTGCCCACTACTTGAGACTCTGTGAACTTTCCTGCTACTTGAGTCCCTCCTGCGAGCCCCCACTGGGACAGGGACTATGTCAGACCTGATTAATTTGTATCTATCCCAGTGCTCAGAAGAGTGCTTGACATCTCATAAGTGCTTAACAAATATTATTATTATTATTATTATGCCATATGTATGTGCACAAACACTGCTTCCTAGACCAATCTTGCGGATTGTGTTCTACTTGAATAGATTCGTACTGTGGAAAGGACTGTTTCAATCAAACAACCAATCCAAAGTATTTTTTGAGTGTTTACTGTGTGCAGAGCACTGTACTTAGCTCTTGGGAGAGTATGGTAGAGTCAGTAGACAAGACTCCTGCCCTCAAGGACCTTACTGTCTATCTTAGAATAATGTCACAATTATTATTATTATTATTATTACTCCCTACTCTTCCATCTTTTTTTAACGATATTTGTTAAGCACTTAATACATGCCAGGCACTGTTCTAAGCACTGGGGTATTATTATTATTAAGCGCCGTCAAGTCGTTTCCAATTCTTAGAGACTCCGTGGATATACTTTCTCCAGAACGTCCTGTCCTCTGCCATAATCCTCAACCTTTCTAACAGATCATCCATTATCGTTGTTACGGTCTCTATCCATCTAGCTGCCTGTCTGCCTCTTCCACGTTTTCCCTGGTCTTTTCCTAGCATTAGTGTCTTCTCCAGAGAATTAGTCTTCCTGATTATATGTCCAAAATACGCTAACCTAAGCTGAGTCATTCGGCCTTCCAAAGACCGCTTTGGTTATTCATTACTCTACTTATTTATTTATTTATTTTACTTGTACATATCTATTCTATTTATTTTATTTTGTCAGTATGTTTGGTTTTGTTCTCTGTCTCCCCCTTTTAGACTGTGAGCCCACTGTTGGGTAGGGACTGTCTCTATACGTTGCCAATTTGTACTTCCCAAGCACTTAGTACAGTGCTCTGCACACAGTAAGTGCTCAATAAATATGATTGATTGATTGATTGATTGATTGATTGGTTTAATTTGCTCCAAGATCCATTTGTTTATTTTTTGGGCAGTCCACGGTATTCCCAAAAGCCTTCTCCAACACCACATTTCAAAAGGATCCATGTTCTTTCTATCTAGTTTTTTCACTGTCCAGCTTTCGGATCCATACATTGCCACTGGAAACACCAATCACCCTAGAGTTGAGCACTGGAGTAGATACTAGGCAATCAGATTGGACACAGTCCATGTCCCACATGGAGCTCACATCACTTTATATCTAATTGGAGTAATGAAAACATGTATTCTAGCAGCATTGGTTATGTCCCATTGTAGTAGCAGCCTTAGTATTTATTAAGCTCTTACTTTGTGCAGAACTGGGAAAGAGACATAGGTGGAAATTAGACATGCTCCCTCTCCCTCCGGAGGGCTTATAGTCACTGAAAACCTTGTGATTCTTTTGCCCTTAAATCCCTTTTCCTTTCCCTTTCACCAATCAATAAATCGATCATATTACCACTATCGTATCTTTCTTCCTGCATGTACCTTAGTGATAGCTTTTTGTTTCCCCTTCTGCTCCAGGACATCTATCCTGTTTCCGAATCCAGATGGTTCTTCTTCAGTTAAAAGCCCTTATCTTCTCCTTTATTTCTATTCCTATATCCTCAGGTGTGCCTTTTTGGCTGTTCTCCTCCCCTCCTCCCACCGTCTCCAGCCTCTCTCTGGTTCAGATTATCTTACATAAATGTCAATTTGTCCATCTCACTCAACCAATCAATCAGTAGTATTTATTGACCACTTAACTCCATGTAGATAGGCCGAAGGACAAAAGAGAAATTGGATCTGGGCCAGATTTTATCTTCCTTTTCTGTATTCAACACATCATTACTTTCTGGCAAACATCTGAAAGAACTTTACTTCTCTTTTCTAAGGGCATTTCTATTTAACCGGTAGTAAAATAGACTCCCAGTGAGGAAGCAGTGTGACCTAGTGGAAAAAGCCCGGGTTTGGGAGTCAGAGAACCTTGGCTCTAATCCTATCTCTACCACTTGTCTGCTGCGTGACCTTGGTCAAGTCATTTAACTTCTCTGTGCCTCAGGTCCCTCATCTGCAAAATGGGGATTCAGTACCTGATCTCCCTCCTACTTAGACTGTGGAAACAGAAGCAGCATGGCCTAGTGGCAAGAGCACGGGTTTAGGAGCCAGAGGACACGCGTTTTAATCCCGACTCCGCCACTTGTCTGCTGGGTGACCTTGGGCAAGTCACTTAACTTCTCTGTGCCTCAGTTAGCTCATCTGTAAAATGGCGATTAGGACTATGCGCCCCATGTGGAACAACTTGATTACCTTGTATCTACCCCAGAGCTCAAAACAGTGCTTGGCACGTAGTAAGTGCTTGGCAAATACCTTTATTATTATCATTATTATTATTATCATTATCTCATATCTACCCCAGGACTTAGTACAGTGCTTGGCACAAAGCAAGCCCTTCACAAACGCCACAATTAATGTTAGGGTTAAGGCAAGGAAGAAACGAAAGCGTACTGGTTGTGGCTTAAACATTGGGGAACTTTTCTAATGTAGGTCGCTTACAATCTCTTTGGAAAAATTCATATATGTGGTCGGCTCATCGTCAACCCCATCCACACCCACAGCACCTCTCTGCTTGTCACCGAATAACTGTGCATGCTCTGGGCTTCCTAGCCCTTCCTTTTGTTCAACAAACCAACCCATTTGCAAGAATAATAATAATAATGATGATATGTGGTATTTTTAAGCACTTATTATGTGCCAAGCAATGTGCTAAGTGCTGGGAGAAATACAAGATAATTAGGTCAGATGCAATCCCTGCCCCTCATGGGTTTCCCAGTCTAAGTAGGAAGGAGAAGGGATATGGCACCCCCATTTTACAGACAAGGAGGCCCAGAGATGCTAAGTGACTTGCCCAAGGTCACACAGCAGACAAGTGGAGGAGCCAGGATTAGAACCCAGGTCCTCTACCAGGCCCTTGCTCTTTCCACTGGGCCACGCTTCTTGCCATATATTTACAGATCTTGTCAGGGGCAACTGTTAGCAAGTTCACCATGAAGCAGAAGTTCTTTGGCTTCCTTATTTTTGCCCTACTGCTGTTCAAAATTTGCAAAATGCCGGAGCGAATGAATTCACAGAGCTGTGATTTCCTTCCATCCCTTTGGAAGGAAAGAATTGATGTCGTAAAAAGGCACAGAAGCTAAAATTTTGCCAGATTTAAAATATTTCTTTTGGTTACACTGATATTCCCCAGCAGTGCTGTGAAATGCTTTTCTGAAACCCCTTCTAAATGCTCTTTTTAAGTGCGAGAGAGTGTGCCTGTTGAAACATTTAATTATTTCTCTGAAAGTATAATTTGGTTTTCAGCAAAGATCTCCCAAAACATCCTCGAAAGAGATGAAAACATAATGTGGAAGGCATTCTGTTGGGAAGGAAGTCCTGAATTTTGTCTGGCTTTGGTATAAATTGCAGGAATTGAGTGGAGGTTCTGCCAGGATTGTCCGCCGTGTCTCTGAGCTAACTTGTTAATCACCCAGTTTTCTCATCTCTAAAATGGTCATTAATAACACTATCTCTGTTAAAAGAATAGTCTGAGAATCATCACTGGTAGAGTGTTTGAAATCGAGTATTTGCTGAGAGATTACTATGTTTAAATAGCGTTGGGTATAGGTACCATAAGGTATAGACTCCATGAGGGTGCGGAGAGCCATTTCCACCATGATTTTACCATTAGCCAGGAGCTAGACCTTTGGGGCCAGGCAGGGAGTGGCTTAATGGCAAGAGCCCAGGCTTAGGAGTCAGAGGGCATGGGTTCTAATCCCGTCTCCAGCACTTATCAGCTGTGTGACTTGGGGCAAGTCACTTAACTTCTCTGTGCCTCAGTTACCTTATCTGTAAAATGGGGATTAAGACAGTGAGCCTCATTTGGGACAACCTGAATTCTTTGAATCTACCCCAGCACTTAGAACTGCCCTCTCAAAGGTCACCAATGACCTCCTTCTTGCCAAATTCATTGGCTCCTACTCTATCCTAATCCTCCTCGACCTCTCAAGGACACTGTGGACCACCCCCTCCACCTCAACATGCTATCCAACCTTGGCTTCACAGACTCCGTCCTCTTCTGATTCTTCTCTTATTTCTCTGGCCATTCATTCTCAGTCTCCTTTGCGGGCTCCTCCTCCCCCTCCCATCCCCTTCTGTAGGGGTTCCTCAAAGGTCATTTCTTGGTCCCCTTCTGTTCTCGATCTACACTCACTCCCTTGGTGAACTCATTTGCTCCCACAACTTCAACTATCATCTCTATGCTGATGACACCCAAAGCTACATCTCCATCCCTGCTTTTCACCCCTCCACCCCTACATCTCCATCCCAGATCATCTTTGTGCAGAAACGCTCTGGGCATGTTACTCCCCTCTTCAAAAATCTCCAGTGGCTACCAGTCAACCTACACATAAGGCAAAAACTCCTCACTCCCGGCTTCAAGGCTCTCTATCACCTCGGCCCCTCCTACCTCACCTCCCTTCTCTCCTTCTACAGCCCAGCCCACACCCTCCGCTCCTCTGCCGCTAACCTCCTCACTGTGCCTCGTTCTCGCCTGTCCCGCCATCGACCCCCGGCCCACATCATCCCCTGGGCCTGGAATGCCCTCCCTCTACCCATCAGCCAAGCTAGCTCTCTTCCTCCCTTCAAAGCCCTACTGAGAGCTCACCTCCTCAAGGAGGCCTTCCCAGACTGATTCCCCCTCCTTCCCTCTCCCTCCCCATCCCCCCGCCCTACCTCCTTCTCCTCTCCACAGCACCTATATATATGTTTTTACAGATTTATTTATTTATTTTACTTGTACATATTTACTATTCTATTTATTTTGTTAATGTTGTGCATCTAGCTTTAATTCTATTTATTCTGATGACTTGACACCTGTCCACATGTTTTCTTGTCTGTCTCCCCCTTCTAGACTGTGAGCCTGTTGTTGGGTAGGGACCGTCTCTATATGTTGCCAACTTGTACTTCCCAAGTGCTTAGTACAGTGCTCTGCACACAATAAGCGCTCAATAAATACAAGGTGATCAGGTTGTCCCACGGGGGGCTCACAGTCTTCATCCCCATTTTCCAGATGAGGTAACTGAGTCCCAGAGAAGTTAAGTGATTTGCCTAAAGTCATACAGCTGGCAATTGGCGGAGCCAGGATTTGAACCCATGACCTCTGACTCCAGAGCCCGTGCTCTTTCCACTGAGCCACGTTGCTTCTCCCCCCATCTTACCTCCTTCCCCTCCCCACAGCACCTGTCTATATGTATATATGTTTGTACGTATTTCTTACTCTATTTATTTATTTATTTTACTTGTACATATTTTTTCTGTTTATTTTATTTTGTAAATATGTTTTGTTTTGTTATCTGTCTCCCTCTTCTCGACTGTGAACCCGCTGTTGGGTAGGGACTGTCTCTATGTGTTGCCAACTTGTACTTCCCAAGCACTTAGTACAGTGCTCTGCACACGGTAAGCGCTCAATAAATACGGTTGAATAAATGAATAAATACAATTGAATGAATGAATGAATGAATGCTTTCTCTCCCTCCCTCTAGGCTCATATCTCCTCCTGCCTTCAGGACATCTCCATCTGCATTTCCACCCTCCATCTAAAACTCCATATGTCCAAGACTGAGCTCCTTATCTTCCTTCCCAAACCCTGTCCTCTCCCTGACTTTCCCATCACTGTAGACAGCACTACCATCCTTCCCGTCTCACAAGCCCACAGCCTTGGTGTCATCCTCGACTCCGCTCTCTCATTCACCCCACACATCCAGGCCATCACCAAAACCTGCCGGTCTCACCTCCATAATATCGCCAAGATCCGCTCTTTCCTCTCCATCCAAACCACTACTTTGCTGGTTCAATCTCTCATCCTATCCGACTGGATTACTGCATCAGCCTCCTCTCTGATCTCCCACCCTCCTGTCTCTCCCCGCTTCAGTCTATACTTTCATTCATTTATTCAATCATATTTATTGAGCACTTACTGTGTGCAGAGCGCTTGGGAAGTACAAGTCATCAACATATAGAGACAGTCCCTATCCAACAATGGGCTCACAGTCTAGAAGGGGGAGACAGACAACAAAACAAAAATGTAGATAGGTGTCAAAATCCTCAGAACAAATAGAATTAAAGCTATATGCACATCATGAACAAAATAAATAGAAGAGTAACTATGTACAAGTAAAATACATAGAGTAATAAATCTGTACAAATGTATACAAGTGCTGTGGGGAGGGGAAGGAGGTAGGGTGGGGGGGGATGGGGAGGAGGAGAGGAAAAAGGGGGCTCAGTCTGGGAAGGCCTCCTGGAGGAGGTGAGCTCTCAGTAGGGCTTTGAAGTGAGGAAGAGAGCTAGCTTGGAGGATGGGCAGAGGGAGGGCATTCCAGGCCGGGGGAGGACATGGGCTGGGGGTTGACGGCGGGACAGGTGAGAACGAGGCCCAGTGAGGAGGTTAGTGGCTGAGGAGCGGAGGGCGCGGGCTGGGCTGTAGAAGGAGAGAAGGGAGGCGAAGTAGGAGGGGGCGAGGTGATGGAGAGCCTTGAAGCTGAAAGTGAGGAGTTTTTACTTCACTCTGCTGCCTGGATTATCTTTGTACAGAAATGCTCTGGGCATGTGTCCCAAAGTGACCCTTAGGTACCAGCCATCTCAAGATCAAATACTATCTCATGGCCACCTGAGCCAGCAGGCGGAACTTGGAAGTGTGGGTGGGATACTGTCCCCACAACAGCCCAAGCTAGGAATACAGAAGGTGTCCCTCACCCCCATGCCAATCAAATTAGGTATGGAGGAGCGGGGAGGGCAGAGATCGGATAAACTGAGGCTGGAAGCTGGAACGGCCTAGGAGCACAGGTGCTAAATACCTGTGGCCTCTGTCCCTCTAGGCAGAGGATTGAGACTTGCAGCAATGGCTGCAGGACATCTCTGTCCAGAGTGTGAGAAACCCACTCTGCCCGCACCAAGTGAGGAGCCGTGGGATGGGGGACTGTCCCATCCCACTGGATGCTCATGGGGCTGGAAGCCAGGCGCTTCGCCATGGGTATGGAACGAATGAATGGATTCCTCCCAAATGGAAAATCCTCATGGGTGGGAGCTAGGGGCTTCCCCCATGGGTGTGTAACTCAAGTGGATTCCTCCCGAGTGGGAAGTGCACATGAGTGCAAACAAACTGTAAGGGAATTCCACCTGGGTGGGATCTGGGGATTTTGCCACGCACGAGTAATGTATACATGTGTTCTTCCCATTAGGGAAGCTCTAATATTACTAATTGATTACATTCCTCCTGAAAGGGAAGTTCAATCTATTGCGCCTAAAAAATTAAACAATTCAATTCGCCTCATGGAATAAATTTCATATAAAACTCGGGCTTTCCATCCCTGCCCCCCCCCCCGCCCTCCCCATGCCGATTAGTGAACGAACCCATCCCCGGACAACAGGTGACAGCATCTCACTCTCCTCCTCAAAAATTTCCAGTGGTTGCCTGTCATTCTACGAATCAAGCAAAAATTCCTCACTCTCCTCATGAAAGATGGAACCAAGATTGTTGTCCCGCTTTTTTTTTTGTTTTAAAGGCACTTTCCCAGGCACTGTACTAAGTATCGGGGTAGATGCAAGTTAATCGGGTTGGACACAGTCCATGTCCCACATGAGGCTCTCAGTCTTAATCCTCATTTTACAGATGAGATAACTGAGGCCCAGTGAAGTGAAGCAGACAAGTGGCAGAGCCGGAATTAGAACCCAGGTCCTTCTCACTCCCCTGTTCATGCTTTTTCCGGCAGGCCACTTTGCCTTCGATCAGTAGGTTTTGGTCACCACTGCCACCTCCACCAGACACAGTTTTTCTCTCCCTCACAGGGCTGTGGGGCTGGACCAGAGAGGCTGGTGAGATCAAGGCTACTCAGCCTTTACTGCCGGTCCGCAAGCCAGAGGCTGGTGTGGTGAGTCTGAGGCCCTGTGGAATCCCCTCTTTATAACCATCACTCCGATGAGGGAAGAGGTCTCCAAAACAAAGTGTCTCCCCCGTAGACCGTAAGCTCCTTGTATGCGGGGATCGTGTCTGACAGCTCTTGGTATTATACTTTCCCAAGAACTTAGTACAGTGCTCCGGACAGAATAAGCACTCAATAAATGCCTCGCTCAGAGCTGTGATATCAGCTCCACGTCTGTACTCATGCTGTGTAAGCTACCCCACCCTTGTAACTTGCCAATGACTGCTCTCTTCTCATGCAGAAGGTGCATGATATGGAAGTGGAACTTGGAGCTAGTGAAGTGATGACACGGAATAAGCTTAAAAACCTGAAGAGTTCCCTTTCTGCAATTCATTCATTCATTCAATCTTACTCATTGAGTGCTTACTGTGTGCAGAGCATGGTACTAAGTACTTGGAAAGTACAATTCAGCAATAAAGAGAGACAATCCCTGCCCACATCAGGTTTACAGTCTGGGGGGGCGGGGGGGGGAGACAGACTTCAAAACAAGTAAACAGGCAACAATAGCACCAATATAAATAGATAGAATTAGAGATATATACACATCAAAACAAGTAAACAGGCATTAATGTAAATAAATAGAATTATAGATACGTATATATATACATATAGACAATATCTATCTATCTATAGATAAGTAAACAGGCATTAATGTAAATAAATAGAATGATAGATTATATATATATACATATAGACAATATCTATCTATCTATCTATCTATCTATATAGATATATATTGAGTATATATATATATACTCAAGTGCCGTCGGGCAGGGAGGGGAGGTTGAGCAAAGGGAGCAAGTAGGGGTGATGGGGAGTGGAGGGGGAACTGAGGAAAAGGGGGGCTTAATCTGGGAAGGCCTCTTGGAGGAGGTGAGCCTTCAGTAGGGCTCTGAAGGGGGGAAAGTGTGATTGGCAGATTGTTTGCCTGCAATTCACCAGGCAGGAAACCGGGAGAACCATACTTTCTCAGAAGCCCCCGTTTCTGGGTTAGGCCACTTTGACATTGTAAGCCTGCGAAGATAAAAGTGTGCCACGGTTCTATGCTTTCTATTTGCAGTACCTGACACTGGCTTGGTATCTTCCAGCGCTTAGAACGGTGCTTGGCACATAGTAAGTGCTAAACAAATACCAACATTATTATCTTCCTGTTGATATTGCAATCTTGCCAAAGCTTCTGCACAAGAACCCTTCTCTGATTGCTACATGCCAGACCAGTAGGTCTGCTTGCCATTGTCTCGCACCAAAATAAAACAAAAAACCTCCCACCCTGCATTGCTTGAGGGTATGCTGTGCTGTATTCTTAAAACATTTGCCCGTTCTGCCTTGTTTCAGCTTGCCTCTCAGCATCTGGGTGGATCTTCGTCAGTCATACACACAATCTGCCCTGTCCAGCAAAGCTGGATTGCAAGGAGCAGAGAGTGTTCTAGGATGAAGGTGATGATAATTCCATCTGCCTGACTCCCAGGAAACTAGTACATTAATTCCTTCAACCATATTTATTGAGTGCTTTCTGTGTGCAGAACACCTGTATTAAGTGCTTGGGAGAGTACAGTGCAACAATAAACAGACACATTCCCTGCCCACAGCGAGCTTACAGTCTAGAGACGGGGAGACAGCATCAATATAAATACATAAATTACAGATATGTACATAAGGGCAGTGGGACTGGCAGGGGAAAAGAACAAAGGGAGCAATTCAGGGGAATGCAGGAGGAAGTGGGAGAAGAGGAAAGGGGGAGCTTAGTCTGGGAAGGCCTCAGAGGAGATATCCCTAAATAAAGCTTTGAAGTGAGGGAGAGTCACTGTCAGATTTGAGGGCATTCCAGGCCAGAGGCAGGATGTGGGCTATGGATCGGTGGCAAGATAGGCAAGATGGAGTCACTGTGAGAAGATTAGCATTAGAGGAGTGAAGCATGTGGGCTAGGTTGTACTAGGAGAGTAGTGAGGTGAGGTATGAGGGGGAAAGATGGTGGCGTGCTTTAAAGCCAATGGTGAGGAGTTTTTGTTTTATGAGGAGGTGAATGGGCAATGACTGGAGTTTCTTGCGGAGTGGGGAATCATGTCCTGAATATTTCTGTAGAAAAATGATGGACTGGAGTGGGGAGAGAGAGGAAGCTGGAGGTCAGCAAGGAGGCTGATGTAGTAATCTAGGTGGGATAGGATGAGTGACTGTATTCACATGGTAGCAGTTTGGATGGAAAGGAATTGGCAGATTTTAGCAATGTTGTGAAAGTGGGGCTGACAGGGATTCGTGATGGATTGAATACATGAGTTGAATGTGAGAGATATGTCATGGATAACACCGAGGTGATGGGCTTGTGAGGCAGGAAGAATGGAGGTGCCATCTTTGGTGATGGGAAAGTCAGAGGGAGGACGGGGTTTGGGTGGGAAGATAGGGAGTTCTGTTTTGGTCATGTTAAGCTTGAGGGGATGAGGGGACAAGAGGACATCCAAGTAGAGATGTCTTGAAGGGAATAGGAAATGTGATACTGTAGAGAGGAAGAGAGACCAGGGCTGGAGATGCAGACTTGGGTATCATCCACATAGAGGTGGTAGCTGAAGCCACAGTTCACCTGTGGCTTACAGTTTTCTCATCAACTGATAAAATTACTTGTAAAGCATTGTCATAAACCATTAACATAAATCAATGGCTATTTGGCATGGATATATGCAAAAGCAGTGTGGCTTAGTGGAAAGAGTACGGGCTTGGGAGTCAGAGGTCATGGGTTCTAATCCTAACTCTGCCTCTTGTCTATGTGACCTTGGGCAAGTCACTTCGCTTCTCTGTGCTTCAGTTCCCTCATCTGTAAAATGGGGATTAAGACTGTGAGCTCCACATGGGACAACCTGATTACCTTGTATCTCCCCCGGCGCTTAGAACAGTGCTTGGCACATAGTAAACATATGCAGATTGGTTAACATAGTCCCTGCCCATAATGAACTTACAGTGTAGAGGGGGAGTCAGACATTAATATAAATGTTACGGATATGTACGTAAGTGCTGTGGGTCTGAGGTGGGGGTGACTATCAAGTGCCCAAAGGGTACAGATCCAAGTACATAGACAATATGGTAGGGAGAGAGAGTTGAGGAAAAGAGGGTTTAGTGAAAGGAAGGCCTCTTGAAGGAGATAGGACCTTAATAAGTCTTTGGAAGTGGGGAGAGTGATGGGCTGACGTACATGGAGGGGAAGGGAGTTCAGGACAAGGGGAGGATACGGGAAAGGGGTCAGTAATGAGATAGATGAGATTGGGGCACTTTGAGAAGCAGCGTGGCTCAGTGGAAAAAGCCCGGGCTTTGGAGTCAGAAGTCATGGGTTCAAATTCCAGCTCTGCCATTTGTCAGCTTTGTGACTTTGGGCAAGTCACTTAACTTCTCTGGGCCTCAGTTACCTCATCTGTAAAATGGGGATGAAATCTGTGAGCCCCCCGTGGAACAACCTGATCACCTTGTAACCTCCCCAGTGCTTAGAACAGTGCTTTGCACATAGTAAGCGCTTAATAAATGCCTTTTTTTTTTGAGCAAGCTAATGCTAGAGAATTGAAGTGTGCAGGCTGGGCTCTAGTTGGAGATCAGTGAAGTAAGGCAGTGAGCTGATTGAGGGCTTTAAAGATGACAGTAAGGGGTTTCTGTTCAATGCGGAGATGGAAGGGCAAGTCCTGGAGGTTCTTGAGAAGTGGGGGGAGGTAATCTGAATTTTTTCAGAAAAATGATCTGGGCAGCAGAGTGAACTATGGACTGGAGTCGGGTGGAGATGGGAGGCAGAGGGGTCGGCAAAGAGGCAGACGCAGTAGTTAAAGTGGGACAAGCTTAATGACTGGATTAACAGGATAGTATTTTTGAAAGGGAAACAGCATGAAGCAGCGTGGCTCAGGGGAAAGAGCATAGGCTTTGGAGTCAGAGGTCATGGGTTTCAAATCCTGGCTCTGCCAATTGTCAGCTGTGTGACTTTGGGCAAGTCACGTAACTTCTCTGTGCCTCAGGTCCCTCATCTGTAAAATGGGGATTAAGACTGTGATCCCCCTGTGGGATAACCTGATCACCTTGTAACCTCCCCAGTGCTTAGAACAGTGCTTTGCACATAGCACTTAAAAAATGCCATTTTAAAAAGGGAGGATTTTAGTAGTATTGTGAAGCAGCATGGCTTAGTGGAAAGAGCCCGGACTTGGGAGTCAGAGGTCATGGGTTCGAATCCCAGCAATCCCACTTAGCTGTGTGACTTTGGGCAAATCACTTAACTTCTCTGTGCCTCTGTTACCTCATCTGTAAAATGGGGATTAAGACCGTGAGCCCCACGTGGGACAACATACTTACCTTGTATCTACCCCGGTGCTTAGAACAGTGCTCGGCACATAGTGAGTGTTTAACAAATACCATTATAATTATTATTATTATTAGAACCAACAGGATTTGGTGACAGATTGAATGAAAGAGGTGAGTCAAGAATAATGCCATGGTTATGGGCTTGTGAGACAGGGAGAATGATGGTAATAGCTTCAGTGATGGGAAAGTCAGGGGGAAGACAAGTTTTGGATGGGAAGATAAGGAGTTTTGCTTTGGACATGTTAAATATGAAGTGTCAGTGGGACATCCAAGTAGAGATGTCCTGAAGTCAGGAAGAAATGAGAGACTGCAGAGGAGAAAGATCAGGTCTGGTGATACTGAATTGGCAATCATCTGCATAAAGCTGGTAGTTGAAACTGTGGGAGTGAATGAGTTCTCAAAGGGAGTGGATGAAGATGGATAATAGAAGAGGACCCAGAACTGAATCTTGAGGGGAGGAGGCAGAGGAGTCTATGAAAGAGAATGAAAATGAGCCATAGAGAGATAGGAGAACAAGAAAAGAACAGCGTCAGTGAAGACAAGGTTGGATAATGTTTCCAGGAGAAGGGGGTTGAAGGAAAAAATTGAAAAACATTTTTTGCTTGAAGCAGAGGGACCTAGGGATCCCGTGAAATGTTTTGAGGAGTGGAGAGATATGTGCCAAATGACAGTTCAGGTATATGATCCACGCAGCCGCATGCTAGCATAGACTGGAAAAGGAAGAGGCTGGAGGCAGGGAGGGCAGAGAGGAGGCTGATACAATAGCTTTGCCATAATATGACTAGACTAGTATCAAAGTGGTAACTATTTGAGAAGAGAGAAGTGTGGGGGCGGTAGACAGAGGATTCCAGAGATATTATGGAGGAAGAACCACTGTGAAGCAGTAGAAAGAGCACGGGTTTAGGAATCAGAGGACCTGAGTTCTAATTCTGACTCCAACATTTGTCTGCTGAGTGATCTTGGGCTAGTCACTTAACTTCTCTGTGCTTCAGTTACCTCATCAGTAAACTGGGGAGTAAGACTGTGAGCCCTATGTGGGACAGGGATTGTGACCAACCTGATTATTTTGTATCTAACCAAGTGATTAAGTCTAGTGTCTAGCACACAGGAAGCACTTAAATACCATTAAAAGAAAATGGAGGATTTGGCAGCAGATTGAATATGAGAATGGAAAAACCAAAAAGAAGTCCAGAATGTTCCCAAGGTGATTAACTTCTGAAAAAGGGAGGGTGGGATGTTACTCCCTGAGATAGGGAAGTTGGGAGGAGGAGGAGGAGGCCATTATCACCAAGTTATTGTATTTAGTCAAATCTAGAGTTTCAGAAAAGACAAAGGTGATGTGATATTGTTAAAAAAAAAATGAAAGCATACAAACGATGGTGGCAACATTGTTGCAAATTTCAAGAAGTCTAAAAATGAAAATCTAAAAATACTATATCACAGGACTCTTGTCTTACTACATTGTCTGATGGATTAACCATATATTTTAGCTTTCTCTTTTTAAAAGTGTGAATTACATAGTTCTACAAAACTAATTGCTTGTTCAATCTTCATTGGAAGCAATATAGTTTTTAGAAATTCTAATCTACTTAGAAATTCCAATTCACCTGGCA
Source organism: Tachyglossus aculeatus (assembly GCF_015852505.1). NCBI lineage: Eukaryota > Metazoa > Chordata > Mammalia > Monotremata > Tachyglossidae > Tachyglossus > Tachyglossus aculeatus. The sequence goes on along the minus strand of NC_052079.1, from coordinate 25,859,026 downwards.
GTGTCAAATAATTTCAGAGCCCCTAAAGAATAATAACTCTAGAACTAACAATAACATTCATCATAATAATAACTCTAGGCCATGGTGGCTTCTAGAGGAAAGAGCACAGACCTGCGAGTCAGAGGAACGAGGTTCTAATGTCAGCTCTGTCAATTGCCTGTTATGTGACCTGGGCAAATCACTTAACTTCTCTCTGCCTAAATTCCCTCACCTGTAAAATGGGAATTAAATACCTGTTTTCCCTTCCTCTTAAATGGAGAGCCCATGTGGGACAGGGGCTGTGTCCAATCTGATTAACACGTTTCTACCCCAGCACTTAGAACAGTGCTTGAAGCTTAGCAAGTGCCTAACAAACACCATTAAAAAAAATATATTGAGATTGAAACTCCATTGTTTACTGGAGGTGAGGAGCCTGGAAATAATTTCAGGAAGATTAATGGTATCTTAAATTAGTCAAAGAGCTAAAATCTTTGAGAAGCAGCATGGCTCAGTGGAAAGAGCATGGGCTTGGAAGTCAGAGGTCAAGGGTTCAAATCCCAGCTCCATCACTTGTCAGCTGTGTGACTTTGGGCAAGTCACTTAGCTTCTCTGGGCTTCAGTTACCTCATCTGTAAAATGGGGATTAAGACTGTGAGCCCCACGTGGGACAACCTGATCACCTTGAATCCTCCCCAATGCTTAGAACAGCGCTGTGCACATAGTAAGTGCTTAACAAATGCTATTATTATTATTATTATCTTCTTGCTTTCTTAGTCCAGCCTATCCTATGGTTAAAAAAAAAGGAGATCGTTATTCCCAACATCTGTTTCCAACAGAGAAAAAGGAAAAAAAAATGCATGTCATTAATTGCACCCAAAGAGTATTTACACAGTTGGCCACAGTTGGGAGAAATAATAGGAAAAACTATTTTGACTCTTGGTAGAAGTAAAGATAACTGAACAATGGAATTTGTTATGAAATTCAAAGTGCAACTTTTCGACACTGGGAAACAATGCTTAAAAATCTACAAGTCTGCCAGCAGCATCACCCCGACCTCCAGTCACTACCACTAATTTTGAGCAGAATGGAAATTGAGAGAAGATAGGGTCAGGGTTGCCTCCTAGAAGCAGTAGAAGAAGCAGAGGTGGGGAGGACAGTGGAATCAACTCCTTCAGCAGCTTCTTCAACTGTTCCCACCGCCCAACAAGCCAGAAATTAGGGATCTAAATACCATCAAAATCATCATCAGTACGTACTGAGTGTCTACCTACGGCCAAACGCTGTCCTAGGCGCCTCCGCCTCATCAGTCATCAATGTTATTCACTGAGCTCTTACTATGTGCAGAGTACTGTACTAAGCACTTGGGAGAGTATGATACAGTAGAGGGGCAGACGTTCCCTGACCACAATAAGCTTATACTGTCATTATCATTATTATTACCTCTCCACAAAAATCAGAAAAGGCCCTAAGGAACCCATGTTTTCTGGACTCTGAGAGCTAGTTCAGATTGGGCCTCCAGGAATTTCAAAACAAACCAAAAAACCTCTGCATGAGATTCATTTGGTTTAGAATTTGTTTTTTTTTCTTTTTACTATGAAATGCAAATATTTGGGGAAAATAGCACATCAAAATTTAAAACACATCAGGAGAAGATTTAAAATGTAGGTGGAGGAGAAACAAAATGCAAAGCATATGCAAATAGGAGTTAAAAAAAAGCAGAAACAGACTTAGTAGCGCTATGGAACTGCTCATTATTTTCCCGATCAAGACCCAAATTGTCATGATGCCAAGGGTTGCCGACCACCACCCTACATTGACAATATACCGGGGTCCCTGTAAGAGAAATAGAAACCCCCTCAGAAGTCACAAGTCACTCCAGCATCCTGGCATAGTTACCCAAAGAACAAACTGACACGTCAGGGGGTCCGCAACAATGGAGGCTTGTGTACTTGCCGGCCGGGTCACCCCAGTGGTCCCTTGACCCATGGAGCAAAGGAGGGCTAATCTCCCCTTCTACCTCCTCCTACGTCATTCCACACCCCTTCCCAGTTCCAACCCCAAAGGCATGTCTCCCGGCCTCTAGGGCCCCTCCTCTACTGGCCCGTCATGCTGTCTCCCCAAGACTCCGCACCGGTTCACCTCAACCTATGAGCCCCCATCCCAATCTGCCTTGTACCAACATGGTGGGACAGAGAAAACCAGCTACAGCATTGTTCCATCTCCATGGTAACAATAACAATAATAATAATAATAACTACCCCAATGCTTAGTACAGTACTTGGCAGATAGTAAATGGTTAACAAATCCAATACTACTAATTCAATAATTCAATATTCAATTATTATTATTGAACTTGTTAAGCACCTTCTACGTACCAAGCACTGCACTAATCGTGGGGTAGATACAAGGTGAGGGGTTGGACGTAGCCCCCGCCCCACGTAATAATAATAATAACGTTTGTTAAGCACTTACTATGTGCCAAGCACTGCTCTAAGTGCTGGGGTAGATACAAGGTTTTCTGGCTGTTCCTCGTGGGACTCACAATCTTAGTCCCTATTTTACAGATGAGGTAACTGAGGCTCAGAGAAGTTAAGTGATTTGCCCAAAGCCACACAGCTGACAAGTGGCAGAGCTGGGCTTAGAACCCAAGACTTCTGACTCCCAAACCCGGGCTCTTTCCACTAAGCCACGCTGCTTCCCACATGGGATTCACAGTCTAAGCTGGAGGGAGAACAGGCATTGAATTCATTTTTGCAGGTGAGGAAACAGAGGCCCGGAGAAGTTTAAGTGACTTGGCCAAGGTCACACAAAAGGCGAGTGGCAGAGCAGGGATTTAGGAACCTCCAGGAGGCTTTGGAGGCTGCTTCTGTAGTTGTCACTGTGGCCACAGCTGTGACTCTGAGCCAAGAGGAGCCAGAAATTCTGCTCCTCTGGCCAGAACACCCTAGAGACTTTCCTTTTTCTCTTCACATTGTCTTAATCTCTCCTTATGTTTCTGTCACCAGTCCTCTATCCCCAGTTTCATTTTTTGATGGTGAGCCTCCAGAGAGATGGGGACTGTCCCTAATTCCCACCTTTGTATTCTTTCCCAGCCCTTAACATAATCCATCAATCAATGGTATTTATTGAAGACCTACTGTGTACTGCGCACTGTACTAAACGCTTGGGAGATAGCAGTGCACTAGAGTTGGGAGACACATTCCCTGCCCAAAAGGAGCTAACAGTCAGTCTGGAGTAGGAAACAGATTTAGAAATAAATAGTGGATATGTTCAGAAGTGCTAACAGCTCTCAGGGTCACACCTGGAGAGTTTCCAGTACTCATAATAATAATAATAATAGCATTTATTAAGCGCTTACTATGTGCAAAGCACTGGTCTAAGCACTGGGGTGGTTACAAGGTGATCAGGTTGTCCCACAGGGGGCTCACAGTCTTAATCCCCATTTTACAGATGAGGGAACTGAGGCCCAGAGAAGTTAAGTGACTTAATTGGCAGAGCCGGAATGTGAACCCATGACCTCTGACTCCAAAGCCCGGGCTCTTTCCATTGAGCCAGGCTGCTTCTCTACCAGTCTAGATTACGGGAGGGAGAGTCAAGCAGAGGCCTGTCCATTCCATTCCTAGCTTGGGCAGTGACTAGCAAGTGGAAGGCAATCTGCTACAAGTCAAAACTCACCTGTGCTGGGCAGCAGCGGCATGGGACAGAGTCAAGGGCAGAGATTCAGGCTTACCGCACGGAAGGAGGCAATGGCAAACTGCTTCCATATTTTTACCAAGAAAACTCTACAGATACACTACCAGAGCGATTACAGATGGAGGTGGGGCGTTGTGGGAGAGATATGTCCATGGCATCGCTATGGGTCGGACATGACACGACAGAATAACAGACAACAGACAACAACAGAAATGCTAAATAAGTACTCTATTAATAAAAGCGATGGTATTTGTTATGCACTTACTATGTGCCAAGCACTGTTCTACTGCCAATACTGCAGCCTTAGATAGTGGCAATAACTCTTCTTGTAGTTCAAATGTTAACTTTATATTCATATTCAGTAGCTAAAGGAAACTCTGAATTCTTGAGAGGTTCAAATAATTGTGACCTCCAGATATTACTCAGAATATTCATTACAGTAAATCTATACTTTAATGCTTCAGATCATTACAGTGAAATTAACAATAAAATAGAAAATGTACCTAATGTTTAACATTGAACTCCCTCCTCAACTACACTGCCCCACAACCTCCCCCATCCCTTTCCCATAATTACCTGGCTACCTACTTTATTGAGAAAATTGAAACTATCAGGCGTGATCTCCCCTGCTCCTCTCCAATCCCTCTCTCCTCCTGCCCCTTCTCCAACTCTCCCATCCTTCCCAATTTTACTACAAGAGGGGATCTCCTGTCTTCTCTCAAAATCCACTCTCTCCACCTGCTCATCCACCATCCTTTCTCACCTTATCAAAATGCTTGCCCACTCCCTTCTTCCCTCCCTGACTGCCATCTTCAACTGTTCTCTCTCCAATGGCTTCTTCCCCAACACTTTCAAACATGCCCATGTCTCCCCTAACCCAGAAAAACCCTCTCTTGACCCCACAGCTCCCTCCAGTTACCACCTCATCTCCCTCTTACCATTCCTCTCCAAACTCCTTGAGTGAGTTGTCTACATCTGCTGCCCCAAATTCCTCTTCTCCAATGCTCTCCTTGACCCCCTCCAATCTGGTTTCTGTCCCATTCACTGTACATAAATTACCATCTCAAAGGTTACCAATGATCTCCTTCTTGCCAAATCCAATGGCCTCTACTCCACCCTAATCCTCCTGGACCTCTCCACTGCCCTCGACACCATCGACCACCCCCTTCTCCCGGAAACATCATCCAACTTTGACTTCACTGACGCGGTCCTCTCCTGGTTCTCCTTCTATCTCTTAGGCTGCTCAGTCTCAGTCTCTTTTGTGAGTTCCTGCTTAACCTCCCACCGTGTAACTGTGGGGTCCCTCAAGGCTCAGTTCTGGGTCCCCTTCCATGGCTCGCATGGCTTCGACTACCACCTCCATGTGGATGGAACTCAAATCTACATCTCCAGCCCTGATCTCTCTCCCTCTCCTCAGCCTTGTCTTCCTGTCTCTCCTCCTGCCTTCAAGACATCTCTACTTGGATGTCCTGCTGTCAACTCATATTTATTCATTTCAACCTTCACAACATCACTAAAATCCATCCTTTCCTCTCCATCTAAATTGCTACCTAATCCAAGCACTTATCCTATCCTGCCTTGCTTATTGTATCAGCTTCCTTCCTGACCTCCCTGCCTGCTGTCTCTCCCCACGTCCTTCACTCTGCTGCTGAATCACTTTTTCTACAAAAACGTACAGGCCATATTTTCCCACTCCTCAAGAACCTCCAGTGGTTCTTGAGCCCCATCCACCTCCACATCAAACAAAAAATCCATACCATCGGCTTTAAAGAACTCAATCACCTTGCCTCCTCCTACCTCCCCTTGCTACTCTCGTGCTACAACCCAGCTTACATACTCTATTCCTCTAATGCTAAACTACTCTGCACCTCAGTCTCATCTATCTCGCTGCGAACCCCTCACCCAAGTCCTGCCTCTGGCCTGGAATGCCCTCCCTTTTCATATTCTCCAGAATATTACTCTCCACACCTTCAAAACCTATTGAAGGCATATCTCCTCCAAGAGGCTTCCCTGACTAAGCCCTCATTGCCTCTTTCCCCACTCCCTTCTGCATCACCCTGACTTGTTCCCTTTATTCATCTCCCAGCCCCAGCCCCACAGCACTTATGTACATATCTTTAATTTATTTATTTATATTAATGTTTGTCTCCCCCTCTAGACTGTAAGCTCACTGTGGGCAGGGAATGTCTCTGTATATTTCGGTGTTGTACTCTCCCAAGCACTTAGTACAGTGCTCTTCACACAATAAGTACTCAATAAATACAATGTATTGATTGATTGACCTAAACTACAGTCATACTCTAAACTAATAAGCTTTATTATTGGTAGTTGAAAAAAACCTAAAAAACAAATAATAATAATAATAATAATGGTATTTGTTAAGCGCTTACTATGTGCCAAGCACTATCAAAAGTGCTGGGGTAGATATAAGGTAATCAGGTTGTCCCATGTGGGGCTTACAGTCCCAATCCCCATTTTACAAAGAAAATGGGGCACCGAGAAGTTAAGTGACTTGCCCGAAGTCACACAGCTGATAAGTGGCAAAGACGGGATTAGAACCAACGACCTCTAACGCCCATGCTCTTTCCACTAAGCCACGCTGCTTCTCAACACTGTGCCTGCTACAGATAATTCATGCATGGGCAAGGAGTGCATAATATTCATATAATTTCTGAATGATGACATTTTTTTCCATTAATATTTTCCAGAAGCATGATGGCGTCAAAGTGCGTATTTGATATGACCTCTCTTGGAAAATTTTTGATACTCTGATATTTTTATTACAATTTTGCATTTATGATTCGGTGACTAGGACTTTCTGTTAAATACCTTATTTTTCCTCAAATTTAGTAGGCTGACTGCCTCTAACAACATTTTCAGAGGCGTCAATCTAGTTTGCAATTATTATTATATTTGGGTTAAATTAGACTTTGTCTGGGAAGCTGAAAATTACTAAATGCTATCGTTTAACAGATTGGGTTGGTATGCTTAGTCCCACTTGAATAAGCTTTATCTGAAAACAACATGCAGGACATGATAATGTCCCTTTGAAGGAATCCATCACCCTGCTGATACTTGAAGGTGATTTTTGTATTATATTTCAGATATGTGCCAAACTTCAGGAGAGTTTTAAAATTTCAGTCTTTAATTGTGCCTTATTCTCCATTTCTGAGAAAACATGCATGCTAGGGAAAGGGAAGAAAAATTACATTAGAAGTCTCTTTTAAAGAACAGCTAATATTAGAATTTTAATGATTTTTTTTAAATTTCTCTGGGATTACCCCAAATTCATCTTTTTTATGGCATTTGTTAAGTGCTTACCTTGCCAGGCACTGTACTAAGCGCTGGGGGAGATGCAAGCTAGTCAGGTTGGACACAGTCTATGTTGCACATGGGACACACAGTCTTAATCCCCATTTTACAGATGAGATCACTGAGGCACAGAGAAGTTAAGTGGCTTGTCCAAGGTCACACAGCAGGCAAGTGGCAGAGCTGGGATTAGAACTCAGGTCCTTTTGACTCCTAGGCCTAATTTCTATTCAATAGGCCACGCTGCTTCTCCAGATAGCCTTTCAAACATCCTTTACAAAAATATGCTTTCCATCTCTGACTTTGGAAGGAAAAGTTATAGAGGATATTGAGTTTTGGGAGGCAACCAATCAATCAATCAGTGGTATTCATTGAGCATTTACTGTGTGCAGAGCACTGTGCTAAGCTCTTGGGAGAGTACAATACAACAGAGTTGGCCAACATGTTCCCTGCTTATAATGAGTTTAGGATCTTGAGGGGGAGACAGACATTAATATCAATAAATAACTAATAGTATATAATTTAGGCAGCTTGGCCTAATGGAAAAGATCATGACTCAGGGAGTCTGAAGACCTGGCTTTTAATTGAGGAACAGCTTGGCCTTGTGGATAAAGCACAGGCCTGGCAATCAAAAGGACCTGGGTTCTAATTTTGACTCCACCGCTTGTCTTCTGTGTGACCCTGGGCAAGTCACTTAACTTCTCCTTGCTTCAGTTACCTCAGCTGTAAAATGGGGAATAAGATTGTGAGCCCCTTGTGGGACGGGAATTGTGTCCCATCCAATTTGTTTGTATCCAGCGCTTAGAACAGTGTCTGGCACAGAGTAAGTGCTTCATAAATGCCATAATTATTATCATCATTATTAATCACAGCTCAGCCTTCTGTGATTCAAGCAATCATTTGAATACTTACTCCTCCCACCCTGTATGGCACTTAGGTATGAATGGTGCTATGTTACTCCAGCTAGACTGTAAGCTCCCTGAAGGCAAGGATCATATCTGTTGACTGTATTGTGCAGGACAATGGTTTGCACAGAGCGAGTAGCCAATGAGTATTATTGATTGATTGACCTTGGGCAAATCCCTTAATCCCTCTATACTTCGTTTTCCACACCTATAAAATGGGGACAAGATACCTGCTCTCAACAACTCTTCCTCTCTGCTCTGATTTCTTCCAGCACTTTGCACATAGTAAATGCCTAATAAATGCCACCACTGTCTGTCACCTTTTCTCTATTTCTGTTCACCCTTCTTCCTTTTCATGCAAGGACATTGAATAAAAACATTATCTTCATACCTTAAACCTGAATCTGCATTTAGTGAAATATTCAAGAATATAAACTACTTATCTTTCCTCCTCCAGCCTCCCCCCCGCACCAGCTCTCCTCTTCCAGGGAATAAGCAATGTGTGTGCAGAGACAGAAAGTTTCCTTTGAGGCCATGGAAGCCACCACAGTCTTTGAGTCATGCCAATAATCCGTCTAGAGAAGCAGCACGGCCTAGTAGCTGGGGCACGGGCTTGGGAGTCAGAGGTCATGGGTTCTAATTTTCACTCCACCACTAGTCTTTTGGGTGACCTTGCAGAGTGGGGAGACAGCATGGCCTAGTGGAAAAAAGCACCAGATTGGGAGTTGGAAGATCTGGGTTGTTAGTCCCAGCTTCATCACGTGCCTGTTGTGTGACCTTGGGAAAGTCACTTAACTTCTCTGGTGCGTCTCATTTCCTCATCTGTAAATTGGAGAGAAAATACTTGTTTTCTTTCCTTCTTCGACTGTGCACCCCATGTAGGATCCCCTGTATCTGATTGAGAAGAAGCTATCCAGCGTTCTGCTTATAGTAATAAATACCACCACTATCGTTAGAGCTACACCTTTTTTTATGGCATTTGTTAAGCACTTACTATGTGCCAGGACTGTTCTAATCACTGGAGTAGATACAAGGCAATTGGAGTGGACACAGCCCCTGTCTCACATGGGGCTCAGTCTTAATCTCCATTTTACAGGTGAGGTAACTGAGGCACAAAGAATTTAAGTGACTTGCCCAAGGTCACGCAGAGACAAGTGGTGGACAAGTGGTCAGAGACAGGGCCTTCTGAAACCCAGGCCTTTGCTCTATCCACTAGACTATGCTGCTTCTAGATCATAATGTGAACATCCATATGAATATGTATCTAGAGATGTTGGGGGGGCAAGTGAAGATCAGGACCTGAGATGACAGCTTAGTGAGGGAAGTGATTCTGATAAGCAGAACTTTGGGTTATTTTCTAAAAAGGGCCAGCATATAGCATTGGTGGATAGGACAAGGGAGGGCATTCCCCGGATATGGGGCATCTTGGATCAAGGCTCAGCGGCTGAGGAGGATTAGGCGAGAGGGTCTGCGAGAAGGCCAAATAAGCTAGAGCGAGAGTCCGAGGAGGAGAAGGCACCTGGACGGAGCACTCAAGGGTCTCCAAACTATCTTTCGGAGGCCTTTCAAACTGTTTGTTCCTCTTGCTGAGGGGATAATAGGACTGACTGCAAATGGAAGAGAACTTGGAGAGAGATTTTTATCACTCTGATGTTTGGGTCGCCTACATGCTTAATTGCAGAACTGTGTGGGGTGACGACGAGGCTCAATCAACCAATCAGTGGTCTTTATTGAGTAGTTACTGAATGCAGAGCACTGTACTAAGCACTTGGGAGAGTACAATATGTATGTTGTACTGTCCCATTGAGCAGACAAGTCTCCTTCCGGTGTGGGATGTGGAAAGCATTTTCCAATATCCAAAGATGATCATTTACCAGTTTACATTTGGGGTTCTCACAGTAAACTGTTTCCCCTTTTACAGTTGGCTATTGTCATTTCCAATAGGAGATCCTCTATCAACGCCAACTGTTCCCACTCAACTCTGCTGGAAAGGGAATCGGCCAACATCCAAATTGGCTTGACTATAGCTTGGCTGCATGGAATTTATGAGACAATTTTAGAAAGCCGTTATATGTTGCAGCAGCGTGGCTTAGTGGAAAGAGCACAGGCTTGGGAGTCAGAGGTCGTGGGTTCTAATCCCGGCTCTGCCACTTATTAGCTGTGTGACTTCGGGCAAGTCACTTCACTTCTCTGGGCCTCAGTTACCTCATATGGAAAATGGAGATTAAGACTGTGAGCCCCACGTGGGACAACCTGATTACCTTGTATCTACCCCAGTGCTTGGAATGTAGCAAGCGCTTAACAAATACCATTATTATTATTATTATTATTATTATTATTGTTATTGTTATTATTGCATTTCCACCCATGGGCAATTTAAGCATGAACCTGGTGTATTCAATAGACCTAACATCTGAACTAAAAATGCAGACCTATTGTTTCATTTAAATGTAGATTCAATAAAAAAAAAATAAGCACGAAGCCTGATGAGAAGGGCCTTAGTCTCTGGAATCAGATTATTATAAGTAAAAGAAATGTGGGTCTGAAATCCAATACCTAGTTAATATAATCCCCATCCTCAGGGAGGATTTCCATTTTAAGGAATTATGGTAGAATTTTATTTGGAGATTATTGTGGGGTCAGAAATTTCAGAAACTATTACCCCCTTCCTGAACTGGGTATTTGAAGATTTGAATTTTCCAATCTGAAAAGTCATGAGTCAGATTGATCTTAAGCCATTCCCAGAGAAGCAAGTCCCAAACCTATTAATTTCACATTGAGCAAAGCTCTCCCAACGATGTTTGTAAAAATCCTTCCACAATTAGGGCAAGATGAAAGACCTAGCCTTTCCAATACTAATGTAACAATTATGCCACAGACACAAAATATCCTGGCTTGTAACCAGCCTTACCACTGTAGATTTTAAGGCACCTTGCAGATAAGTTCAAAAATTCTAGCATTTTTGTTAACCTGCCAAACGATGGGGTTTGGAGTAGGGAAGCCGAGAAGGAGGAGCTGGGGATCAGATGAGTAACACACAGAACTCACAGAAATGCAGTTTCAGCTAGTCAGTAGACTCCCTCTAGGATTTTGGTCACTTAATAGCACGAGGCCGGCTTGGTAGAATTTCATATCTCATCCCAAGAATGAATGATTTCTCTTCCCACAACTGCTTTTTGCCAAATTCATCCCTTTTTCCATCTCACTGTGGTCAGGGAATGTGTCTGTTATATTGTTATACTGTACTCTCCCAAGTGCTTAGTACAGTGCTCTGCACACAATAAGCGCTCAAATAAATACAATCAACTGATTGATTCCATTCCCTCTCTAGACCGTAAGCTCGTTGTGGGCAGGGAACGTGTCTGTTACATGGTTATATTGTACTTCTCAAGTGCTTAGTACAGTGCTTTGAATAGAATAAGTACTCAATAACAATAATAATAATAATAATAAAATCCTACACCTGACCATGTCAACCCCTAACAGAGTAAGGGATTATGGATTTGACTTTGAGGGGAATGTCATAGTTTGAAGATGTATAATATTATCACTGTGGACCCCTCACCCACTTTTATCAAACAATCATATTTATTGAGTGTTTACTGTGTGCGGAGCACTGTCTTCAGCGCTTGGGAGAGTACAATATAGTAGAGTTGTAGAAGCATTCCCTCCCCATAAGAAGCAGCAGGGCCTAGTGGAAAGAGCACAGCCTGGGAGTCATAGGTCCTGGGTTCTAATCCCGGCTCTGCCAATTGCTGCTGTGTGACTTTGGGCAAGTCACTTAGCTTCTCCATGCCTCATTTCTCCTGTTCTCCCTCCTACTTAGTCTGTGAGCCCTATGTGAGACAGGGACTATGTCCAACATAACTAACTGGTATTTATCCCGGTGCTTAGAACAGTGTTTGATGCATAGTAAATGCTTAACAAATACCACTAAAAAATGGACCTTAGAGTCTAGGGGGGAGACAGACATTAAAAAAAATTATGGATATGCACATAAGTGCTGTGGGGCCGAGGGTGGGGTGAATAAAGGGTGCAAGTCAGAAGCAGGGCATGGATGAGGGGTTGGCGGCGAGATAGACAAGTTCAAGGTGCAGTGAGTTGGTTGGTGTTTCCTGTCTTCCCTAGTAACGTGGCAACATAGGAGTGGGCAAGGTGATTTAGTACTTTCAAGCCAATGATAAGGAGTTTCTATTAGATGTGGAGAGGCTAGGCAACCACTAGAGATTCTTGAGGCATGGAGAGATGTTTATGGAACTTTTTTTAGAAAAATGATCAGGACAGCAGAGTGAATTAAGGACGGGCGTGGGGAGAGACAGGAGGCAGGATGGTCAGCAAGGAGACTGATGCAGTAGATGTTTATTCATATTAATGTCTGTCTCCCCCTCTGGACTGTAAATTCGTTATGGGCAGGGAACTTGTCTGCTAATTCTATGGTATTGTACTCTTCCAAGTGATTACTACGGTGATCTGCACATAGTAAGTGTTCAGTGAATACCATTGATGGAATGCTTCATTCATTCATTCATTGATCAACAGGGAAACAGTTTGGATGGAGAGGAAAGGGCAGATTTTAGCAATGTTGTGAAGGTTGAACCGACAAGATCTGGTGACAGATTGAATATGTGGATTGAGTGAGAGAGATCCTCCCTTGACCCCACAGTTCTCTCAAGTCATCACTCCACCTCCCTCAGTCAACCAATGAGTGGTATTTATTGAGGATTTATCTTGTGCAGAGGACTGTACTAAGCTCTTGGGAGAGTCTAATAACTGAATTAGCAGACATGTTCTCTGATTATAGTGTGCTTACGGTCTAGAAGGGGAGACAGAAATTAATATAAACAAGTAATTTACAATATATAATTTAAAGATTTGTACCTAACTGCTTCAAAAACATTCAGTCCATGTTTCCTCACTCCTCAAGAAACTCCGTGGTTACCCATCCAACTCCACGTCAAACAAAAAAAACCCCACCATTGGCTTTACAGCATTTAGTCACCTTGCCCCCTCCTACCTCACCTCACCATTCTCCCACTACAACCCAGCCTGCACACTTCGTTCTTCTAATGGTAACCTTCTCACTGTACCTCAATCTCATCTATCTCACTGCTGACCTCTTACTCATATCCTACCTGTGGCCTGGAATGCCCTCCCTTCTCATATCAGACAGATAGTTGCTCTCCCCCACTTCAAAACCTTATTGAAGGCACATCTCCTCCAAGAAGACTTTCCTCAACTAAGCCCTCCTCTACTCTTCTCCCACTCCCTTCTGTGCCCTCTTCCTTGCTCCTTCATTCATCCTCCCTCCCATCCCCACAGCACATAGGTATATATCTGTAATTATTTATATTAATGTCTGTCTCCCCTTCTAAACTATGAGCTCATTGTGGGCAGGAAAGTGTCTGTTGTTGTATTGTACTCTCCCAAGTGCTTAGTACAGTGCTTTGCACAAAGTAAGTGCTCAATAAATTCGATTGAATGAACTGCTGTGGGGTTGGGGGTGGGGTGAATATCAAATGCTTAAGGGTCAGAGATCCAAGTGCAAAGATGATGCAGAAAGGAGAACCAGCTGGGGATAAGAGGGTTTAACTGGGGGAGGCCTCTTGGAGGAGATGTGACCTTAATAATGCTTTGAAGGTGGGGAGAGTGGTGGTCTGGCGTATATGGAGGGGGAGGGATTTCCAGGCTAGGGGAAGGATGTGGGAAAGGGGTGGGCAGTAAGTGAGTTGAGATTGGGGCCCAGTGAGTAAGCTGGTGATGGTGAGTAAGCTTCAGAGGAATGCGTGTGCTGGGCTGGAGTAAGAGACGAGTGAGGTGGGGCGAGCTGATTGAGCCCCTTAAAGCCTGTGATAAGGAGATTCTGCCATTCCTCCCTAAACTCCTTTAAGTGAGTTATCTACACCTGCTGCATCCACTTCCTCGCATCCAATTCTCTCCTGGATTCTGCCCCCTTCACTCCAGAGAAACTGACCTCTGAGAGGTCACCAATGATCTTCTTGTCAAACCCAATGGCCTCTATGCTACCCTAATCCTTTTCAACCTCAGCTGCCTTTGACACTGTGGACCACCCCCTTCTCCTGGAAACATTAGCTAACCTTTGCTTCATTCTCTGCCAGAGAATGCCAAGCACTTAGTACAATGCTCTGCACACAGTCAACACTCAATAAATACCACTGAAGACTGACACTGTCCTATTTTGGTTCTCCCATCTCTCTGGCCACTCCTCAGTGTTTTTCACAGGCTTCTGAACCAATCAATCAACCAATCACTGGTGTTTATTGAGCACCTACTGCATGCAGAGCACTGTACTAAGCACTTAAGAGAATATAATAAAACAGAGTGGGTAGACATATTCCCTGCCCACAAAAAGCTTACAATCTGTAATGTTCTTTGAACTGCTTTAGTTATTTAGATGGAGAGAGGAAAGTGGTGGGGGAGGAGATTTTCTGTTCTTTAGATAAACTTCAAAAATACTCTGTTGTTGGCAGAACCATAAAGTAGTGATTGTGAAACAGCTGTGTACAATTTTTATGCCTATAAAAATTATGCACAAGTTTTTACAACTAGAATACAAATAATACAAAGATGACATCATATGGAATAAAGGAAATGTATCGGGAGGAGATTTTATGTTCTTTAGATAAACTTCAAAAATACTCTGTTGCTGGCAAAACCTTTAAGTAGTGATTGTGAAACAATTGTGTACAATTGTTATGCCTATAAATATTGTGCACAAGTTTTTACAACTAGAATACAAATAATACAAAGATGACATCATATGGAATAAAGGAAATGTATCAGCATAAACTGGAATGACTTATGAAAACTGCATCCAAAAATGTGCATGTAAAAAGTGAACATGTGTTATATGTCACATTAATCAATCAATCAATCAATCGCATTTATTGAGCGCTTACTGTATGCAGATTAAATGTCTCGCTAGTCATTGTATCTGATATTTTTCCTAACCAAGGTATAATATATGTAATAATAACGTTGGCAATTGTATACTATTCCAATGTACGTGATAACATAACAAACGGCCGGCTTATTAACATTACTATTAAATAAATGAAAGCCAACATGAGAAATTTTCAGAGAGCTGCCTCAACTTCCAAATTAAATGCACTAACCCGTAACAAAAATATATATATTTTTCCTTCCCTTCACCACAGCACCTGTATATATGTATATATGTTTGTACATAGTTGTTACTCTATTTATTTATTTATTTTACTTGTACCTATCTATTCTATTTATTTTATTTTGTTAGTATGTTTGGTTTTGTTCTCTGTCTCCCCCTTTTAGACTGTGAGCCCACTGTTGGGTAGGGACTGTCTCTATATGTTGCCAACTTGTACTTCCCAAGTGCTTAGTACAGTGCTCTGCACACAGTAAGTGCTCAATAAATACGATGATGATGACGATATTTTTAACAAAGATGATCTACACTTCTCATCTATATAATATCTATTAACTCTTTTCAGGAGCTGTAGCTTCCAGGCAAGCATTTTCCCACAGGGGGATGTTTCGGTAAACACCTGACATGAGTCAAGTTAATGAGCAAGAGAACATTCTTCTTCACTCAACCTCTGACTCACGGGAGATCCGACATCAATGTCCACACCCTCATCCACACAAAAGATAGCAAAATTTCAACAGGAATCTTTCTTTTCCCTTCCTCTCAACTAAAATGCCAAACATTTAAGTTCTAGGGTTGTTCATTTTTGAACAAATACGTTTTGCCCACTAAACTTCTTACTTTGGTAAAAATGACATTTGACGGTTGCGTTTCATTTTTAACCAATTTTTTTTGATGGCATTTATTAAGCGCTTACTATGTGCAAAGCACTGTTCTAAGTGCTGGGGAGGTTACAAGGTGATCAGGTTGTCCCACGGGGGACTCACAGTCTTAATCCCCATTGTACAGATGAGGTAACTGAGGCACAGAGAAATTAAGTGACTTGCCCAAAGTCACACAGCTGACAATTGGTGGAGCTGGGATTTGAACCCTTGACCTCTGACTCCCAAGCCCATGCTCTTTCCACTGAGCCACGCTGCTTCTCCACTCAACTTGTCTGTGCTTCAGTTCCCTCAACTGTAAAGAGGGGATTAAATCCTTCTGCCTCTTACTGGGTTTGGTATATTGTTTTCCACTCAGACTAATAGTGTCCACAATAATCTCAATAGATAAACCTATTAGGAAATTCATTTTTTCCACACTTCACCACAAAATGCCCGTCTCCCACCCACTAACTGTGGGAGTCTCTCAAAGCTCAGTTCTAGGTCCCCTTCTAATTCTCCATCTATAGCCATTTCTTTGGAGAACTCATCTGCTGCCATAGCTTCAACTGCCATCTCTATGCGGATAATTTCCAAATCTACCTCTCCAGCCCTGACCTCTCTCCTTCTCTGCAGTTTCACATTTCCTCTTGCCTTCAGGACATCTCTAATTGGATGTCCCACCGACACCTCCAACTAAACATGTCCAAAACACAACTCCTCATCTTCCCACCCAAAACCTGTCCGTCTCCTGTCTTCCCCATTACTGAGGACAATGCCACCATCCTCCCTGTCTTATAAATCTATAATCTCAGCATTATACTCTATCCATCTCTCTCATTCAACCCACATATTCAATGTGTCACCAAATTCTGTCAGTTCTGCCTTCACAATATTGCTAAAATCACCCTTTCTTTTCCTTCTGACCTGCTACTATACTGATCCAAGTACTTATTCTGTGCCACCTTACCTACAGCATCAGCCTCCTCACTGACCTCCTTGATATATGCAAGAATCCATAGCAATTTCAGTCCCATCAAAGAAAGGCATTTCTGTGGAAAAGTGCTCGTGGAGCACCATTGTATTGGGGGGGATCTATTTCAAGGGCAAAAACTCTACTTGAAAGGTTGAGCATATGCTCCTCGCAAGACATTTCCACCTTGCATGAATGACTTTAACAGTGTTAGCCCCTTGGAGGACAGGGTCTGTGCCCAATCAGCTCAACTTATACCTATCCTAGTGCTTAGCACAGTTCTAAGTGGATAGTAACAAATAACACAGTTGCTAGTCTTCTCATTATTTCTATTAATAATGATAAGAGTAATAAGACTAAGAATAAGACTAAACTGTGAGCTCCATGTAGGACAGCCACTGTATCCAACTTGAGTATCTTGTATCTATCCTAGCATCAATGGGGAAAGGTGGAGTTTTGAGGACCTTGTGACCAACTAGACTGTCTCTCCCCACTCCAGTCAATTCACTCTTATACCCGGATCACTTCTCTAAAAAAAGTTCAGACTACATCTCTTCCCTCCCCCTGTCAACTCATGTTGACAGATGATGACTCTCCCCACCTTCGAAATCTTATTAAAAGCACACCTCCTCCAAGAGGTCTTTCCCGGTTAAATCCTCATTTTTCCCTTTGCCCTCTCCCTTCTGTGTTACGCTTGCACTTGGATTTTCACCCTTTGTTCACCCCACCCTCAGCCCCATACTATTTATGCACATATCCATAACTTCTTTTCATTTCTGTCTCCTCTTGCTTACAAGGACTGTAAACTCCTTGTGGGCAGGGAATGTGTCTACCAAGTCTGTCTTATTGAACTCTCCCAAGCACTTAGTTCAATGTTCTGCACACAATAAGTGCTCAGTAAATGTGACTGATTGATTGGGAAGATAGGAAGTTCTGTTTTGGACATGTTAAGTTTGAGATGTTGATAGGATTCATGAATGAAGATGTCTTGAAGGCAGGAGAAAATATGAACCTGCCAGCAGCCCAATTTATTTGGGATTCCAGCTACAATTATTTCATAGTCAGGGCCTATGGCACAAGCTTAGATTATTTAATCTTTTCAGGACAAGGCCATCTCTAAATTTTGCACACAGCCTCAAGTATGCTGGAAAAATGTAAGGCCTAGCAAATAACACGTGTAATTTACAATCATCTTGAATGGGCTTGGACTAAACCATTCTAAGTTAATGAGTTTTCCAGAATAAAGGACCTTCATTTAAACTCTAATCCAAAGGTGATGAAGATCCCTTTCCTAGTGGCAGCCTATCTTTCCAACCCCTAGAGCAGCCTTGTATATCAAACTCACTCCCATAACTGAAAAACAATTGAAACAAACACATAAAATCAATCCTTCATAGAATTATGATCCACTGAAAGCATTATTATTAATGAAACAAAAGGAGAGGAATTGGTGAATAAAATAAAGATTTTTTCAATATAGTCACTGTTAGTGAGTGAAGAAAAGTAATGTGGCTCAGTAAAAAGAGCACAGGCTGGGGAGCCAGAAGATGTGGGTTCAAATTCCTACTCCACCACCTGCTTGCTGGGTGACAGTGGATAGGTCACTTAACTTCTCCATGCCTCAATTTTCTCATTTTAAAAATAGAGATGCCCTACCTGTTCTCCTGCTTACTCACATTGTGATCCCCATATGGGACAGGGACTCTGTCTGATCTGATTATCTTATATCTACACCAGCTTTGTACAATGCTTGACTCATAGTAAGTGCTTACCAAATATCACAATCATCACGTTCCCAAGGACAGTAGTCCAATTAGAAGGGAGAAGAAGACAAGAATTGGAGACAGGCAAGAGACACACAGAGACACTCACACTTGCCAGAAAGTTTTTCCCTCTGAGCTGAGCTGCAAGAGGCAAGAGATGTTAGCCAGTTGTATTTATTGAGCGCTTACTGTATGCAAAGCACTGTACTAAGCGCTTGCTATAGTACAATGTATCCACCCCAGCGCTTAGTACAGTGCCTTGTATATAGTAAGCGCTTAACGAATACCATAATTATTAATATCACAATATAACAGATACATTCTGTGCCAACAACGAGCTTACAGTCTAGAGGGAGAGACAGACATTACTATAAATAAATAAATTATAGATAGATACATTCCCCTCTAAGGGTCGCACCCACAGAGTTTCCAGTTCTCTACCAGTCTTGACTATCAGAGGGGGAGTCAAGCAGAGGCATATCCATTCCATTCCTAGTTTGGCCAATGGGTAACAAGTGGAAGGCAATCTGCTACAAGTCAAAACTCACCAGTGCTGGGCAGCAGCGACATGGGAGAGAGTCGAGGGTGGAGACTCAAGTTTACTGCGCGGAAGGCGGCAATGGTAAACCACTTTGGTATTTTTACCAAGAAAACTCTTATTGGTACACCACCAGAAAGACTGCAGATGGAGGTGGGGCGTTCTGGGAGAGACGTGTCCATGGCAGCATCGCTATGGGTCGGAGGCAACTGGACGGCATAAGACAAGATATATACATAAGTGCTGTGGGGCTGGGAGGGGGGGATGAATAAAGGTGAGATGGGGACTGCCTTTCCCTTGCAGAGCAACCTGGTTCATTGCTCCAGGTGAAAAGAACTGCTTGCTCCATCACTGTCGTTATTCCCACAGATTCTGGCACAAGAGGATCAAAGCAGAATGGTCGAGTACTGTGGAGAGCCAGGGCCAGAATGGTGGACATAAGCTCCAAGAGCAGGTGATCCTGCAGTCCGGAGCATGACCAAGTAGCTGGCCTCTAGCAGAGGCAGGTGGGTGCATGTCCCTGGCTGCTTCTTTGCAGACCCCACCGCTCGGACAGGAATGTGGGTTTGCGGCCCAGGTCAGGAAAGAGGAGCTGGCTCTAACCTAGAGAGCCGAAGGACAGGTTTTCAAAAGCACGACCCAAGAGAAGACGTAGCCTTCTGGCGTCGAAAGCATGGAACGTGATCTGAAGCAAAACCGAGATGTGAGGGCCCTGTAGCTCACAGATGGGACAACAGTTGGACTATCCGCCTAACCGATATTAATTATCCTATGAAGTAGAAAATCCTTGCATAGAAACTGGAGAACATGCTGGGCACATGTCGTGACAGCATTATGAGGCGAAAGGGTTCGATCTGGTTTCAACATGCACTTGCGAAGGGCCAAACCAGGACCAGTCAGATAATAAAAAGGTTGAACACACAGAATGACGACAACTCTCAAAATAGTTTAATGATGTAGGTAGATGATAAATAGTTTTGGCCATTAGAGATAAGCAGTGCAGGTTTACCCAAGCATATCACCACAGATGAACTACAACTCTACTAATTTATTATAATTTGTACTAAATAGTTGATTATAATATTTCCATTCTTCATTCACACCCATCAAGAATCCCATGATTTAATTTGAGAACAAAATTATTGTTTGTTAAATCAGTTTATCCCAAATATATCTGAAATAAACCAATTAGACATTCACTCCCTGTGCCTTCAGCAAAAATATAGACAGCCCCCATTATTCTTATTGTTAGTACAAGAAGATAAGGGTAAACAAGCAACATTATCCACAAACCAGAGTAGAGAGTGGTGATTAATCATACTGAGTTGGAATGATCGCTTGTATCTATTAGAGGATGATTTTTGGTTGGAGAAACTTGCGCTTTTTATCATAACAACCTTTAGATTTTGATTATTGAGAAAATTTCATATTTTTACTGAGTTCAAAGTAAGCCTTTTTAAAATGAAGAATGCTTTAGTTTAAATTATATGCTTCAGGGAAGAGGAAATTATTATTCAGTATTTACCTATAATGGCATATATTAAATCCATAGATATACACTCTTGGATCTGTGTTTCCAAAAACTGAATATGGATAAGTTGCATAATCATTTCAAATATCATTTGGGAAATTGGAACCCCAAAAATGTTTCCTATGTGCTACATGGGCTATAGTATGCTCTCCAAATGCTAGTTTTGTATCAGGTTTGATATTTCTAGTCATGGAATGAAAATATAGATATATGCTTATATACATATACACATACATATATACATACATATATACATATACATACATATGCATATATATATATACATATATAATAAACCATAGTAACTTAGGAGAGCTGTGTTTTATTCATGATGATATTATGCTTGAGCAGACCTGCAATGCTTGCCTTTAATGATAAAGGCTATATATATATATATATATAAAATGGACCTACTTAAGAAAGAGACAAGATTATCATCAGCAAATAATATTTGGCAATCAAGCGATCCCCACAGCACTTACACACATATTCGTAATTTATTCATTTACATTAATAGCTTTCTCCTGTTCTAGATTGAAAACTCAGTGTGGGCAGGAAGCGTGTCTACCTGCCCTCTCTCAAGTGATGAGTACAGTGCTCTGCACACAGTAAGTGCTCAATAAATACCGATGATGATGATGATGATGATAAATGACATCTGTTGAAGAGGGAAGTAGTGTAACCTACTGGAAAGAGTATGGGCCTGGGGGTCAGAGGACCTGTGTTCTTAACCCAGCTCCAAGTCACTTTTATTTTTTCATGAAAAAACAGGATAGGAAGAACATCGATTCTTTTGAAATGTGGCGTTGGAGAAGGCTTTTGCGAATACCATGGACTGCCCGAAAGACAAACAAATGGATTTTGGAACAAAGTGGTCTTTGGAAGACCAAATGACTCGACTTAGATTAGCATATTTTGGACACATAATCAGGAGGACTAATTCTCTGGAGAATTAGACACTAATGCTAGGAAAAGTCCAGGGGAAACGTGGAAGAGGCAGACCGGCAGCTAGATGGATAGAGAGCATAACAACGAAAATGGAAGTACTGTTAGAAAGGTTGCGGATTATGGCAGAGGAAGGACGTTCTGGAGAAAGTACATCCTTGGAGTCACTATGAATCAGAACTGACTCGACAGCAAATAATAATAATAATTTTTTTAATGGCATTTATTAAGCGCTTACTATGTGCAAAGCACTGTTCTAAGCGCTGGGGAGATTACAAGGTGATCAGGTTGTCCCACCTGGGGCTCACAGTCTCAATCCCCATTTTACAGATGAGGTAACTGAGGCACAGAGAAATTAAGTGACTTGCCCAAAGTCACACAGCTGACAATTGGCGGAGCTGGGGTTTGAACCCATGACCTCTGACTCCAAAGCCCATGCTCTTCTCCACTGAGTGTTTATTATGTGCCAGGAACTGTAGCAAGTGCTGGGGCAGATATAAGCTAATCATGACCCAATCATTATCCCAATTTTACAGATAAGATAACTGAGGCAGAGAAAAGTTAAGTGACTTGCTGTGAGTTCACAAGACACGGTTCGCACTGATACCAGACTTGAGTGCGCATGATACCCTTCGTATAGCTTCTTGATAATGCAAGGCACACAAAGGCTATGTTTAGTAAGTAACATTGAATATACCCTGATCGGTGCAGGGAGATGCTGACATGGATGCACGAGAGGATTGTAGGGAACACAACGGATCGACTTTGGGATCAAGTCAAAATGGCGTCTCAACGAACTGGATACAGTGATCCATTTAAATAGCGATTGATACAATGGCGATCCATCACAGCAAGTCAAGAAGGTAGTTCGTATTGTTGTGAACCAATATAGCATGATGGGGTTAGTTAGAGTGCGGAAGTAATAGGGAATCAACATACCATAAGTGATAGAGCATATACATGAATATGTCAATCACAGAGATAGGAGGGCCATCTGTTCTCCATAAATCCTTCCAGAACTGCCACATCCTCTGGGAATTCTCCTTCTGACCAAGCCCAGCATTTCCCCACAGACCAGACTTTAGTGTTTGTCCTTGCTCCATGAGATAAGGACTACATTCCTGGAGTCGGGACTTTCTGCACCTCATACAGGGATGCAGTTCTTCTTTATCAGGGGCCTTCCTCCTCCCAGGATTATGAATCAAGAGGCCCACAGTTCTCAGATTGGCACCGGGAGATGTGGGTGGTGTTGGTTCAGGCCTCGCATCCCAGATTGGTTAAGTGCCCCTGAGAGCCCTCCTTTCATGGTATTCCCCTCACACTTGCCCAAAGTCACACATAAGACAACTGGCAGAGCTGGGATAAGAACCCAGGTCCTCTGACTCCTAGGCCCCATGTGGGACAAGGATTGTGACTGAATTGAGTATCTTGTATCTACCCCAGTGATTCATTCATTCATTCAATCAATCATACTTATTGAGCGCTTACTGTGTGCAAGCACTGTACTAAGCGCTTAGAACTGCACTTGGCAAATAGTAAACACTTAACAAATACTGTTAGTAGTAATAATAATGATGGCATTTATTAAGCACTTACTATGTGCAAAGCACTGTTCTAAGCACTGGGGAGGTAACAAGGTGATCAGGTTGTCCCACGGGGGTGCTCACAGTCTTCATCCGCATTTTACAGATGAGGTAACTGAGGCACTGTCCCGAGGTGACCCTGGGGTACCGGCCATCTCGAGGTCAAAAGCTATCTCGTGACCACCTGAGCCAGCAGGCGGAACTTGGAAGTGAGGATGGGAGACCGCCCCCACGACCAAATCTGCTAGACTGACAGCCCAAGCTGGGAATACAGAAGGTGTCCCTCGCCCCCGTGCCAATCAAATTAGGTATGGAGGAGGGGGGAGGGCAGAGATTGGATAGACTGAGGCCAGAAGCTGGAATGGCCTAGGGGCACAGGCAATAAATACCTGTCACCTCTGACCTTCGGGGTCAGAACACCAAGACATGCAGCAGCAGCAGCAGCAGCAGCAACCCACATGTCTTTCTCTGCCCAGAAGGCCAGATGCCCGCTCTGCAACCAGAACCAACACACTGAGGCAAGGGCCGCGGGACGGGTGAGTGTCTCGTGGGTGGGACCCAGGTACCCCGCTGCTGATGGGAATCATGAGTGGATTCCTCCCGCGAGCCGCCTCACCCACGCGCGATTAATGTATGATTGTGTTCCTCCCGTGTAGGGAAGCTCTAATATTGCTAATTGATTATATTCCCCCCGAAAGGGAAGTTCAATCCATTGCGCCTAAACAATTACATAAATTCAATTCGCCTCGCGGAATAAATTTTATATAAACTCAGGCTTTCCGTACCCATCCTCTCTCTCTCTCTCTCTCTCGCCTCGCCGATCACTGAATGAACCCGTCCCCAGACGACGGATGACAGGCACAGAGAAGTTATGTGACTTGCCCAAAGTCACACAGCTGACGACTGGCGGAGCCGGGATTTGAACCCATGACCGCTGACTCCAAAGCCCATGCTCCTTCCACTGAGCCATGCTATTACCAGCTACTGGTAGCTGTGTGACTTTGGGCAAGTCACTTAACTTCTCTGTGCCTCAGTTACCTCATCTGTAAATGGGGATTAAAATGGGGATTAAGACTGTGAGCCCCCCGTGGGACAACATGATCACCTTGTAACCTCCCCAGCGCTTAGAACAGTGCTTTGCCCGTAGTAAGCGCTTAATAAATGCCATTATTATTATTATTATTATTATTATTATTATTATTATTACTGAGTACTATCCTTAAAAAAGTTAACAATAGGAAGATATATGTCCCCTGTTCTCAAGCTTACATCTATTGGAGAGCCAGAGAAAACTGATATACGTATAGTGAAGCTGGAGGAAGGACAAAGAAAAGCAGGAAGTAGTACAAACGTCAGCTAAAAGATAATGAAATGAGTAAATAGAAATTAATAAAAATATATCAGCATACCTGAGTGCAAAAGATAGGATTTAAATATTTTTAATAGTCAAAGATGGGTGTTTGTCTGATGCATCTATGGTATTATGAATTGACTAGGATAATCCTTAGGAAGATTTCAAAGACGCAGTGACCTGGTGGATTTGTGAAGGGAGGGAATCTTCCCGAGGCCCAAAAGGAAAAGGTAGATCTTTCGAAGAGCTGTGAGAGCCTGACTGAACATATTTGCTGATATAATAGTTTAATCAAAGATACAATTGAAAAGAATGTAAGAGGAAATTTACCGATTGCAGCTGCAGATCTAAGGACTGAAAAAGAGATGCAGTGGGCATTTTATCACGTGTTTAGAGCCAGACCTCCAAAGTACAAGGGCAAATGAAGCCTAGGCCTTTATGGGGGGGAAAGGATGGTATCAATCAATCAATCAGTATTTATTGAGCACTTACTGAAGGCTGAGCTGTGTACTAAGCACTCAGGAGGGCACGATATGATATTTGGTAGACAATCCCTGTCCACAAAGAGCTTCCAGTCTAGAGGGGGGGACAGATGCTACAATAAATTACAGATAGATGAAATGGCAGAGTATAAGGATATGTTCATATAGCCGGGGCTGAAGTTGGGGTGAGTAATCAAGGTCTTAAGTGTTGCAGATCCAAGTGCAGAAAGGAGAGGGAGTAAGGAAAACAAAGGCTTAGTCAAGAAAGACCTCTTGGAGGAGATGGGATTTTAGTAGGGAGAAGGTGGAGAGAGATTGTCTGTCAGACAAGACAGGGGAGGGCGTTCCAGGCTAGAGGGAAGATGGGGGTAAGGGGTCGATGTTGAGATCGAGGTACTGAGAATAATAGGTAGGTTAGTAGAATCTGAAATCCCGAGAGTAAATCTGTACATTCCTGGCCTGCTTTACCGCAGTTATCAGCTGCAGAGTGAGAAAATCACCATACATAAAAGCCGATGGGCCAGTTTGCTTCGCAGGAGATAGCAGCAGCGAGTTCAGAGGATGCAGCCTTTGGAGAGAAAATCCTTAAGCCCTTTGCTACCCCTGCCCCATATTCATTCATTCATTCAATCATATTTATTGAGCGCTTACTGTGTGCAGAGCACTGTACTAAGCGCTTGGGAAGTACAAGTTGGCAACATATAGAGACGGTCCCTACCCAACAGAGGGCTCACAGTCTAGAAGGGGGAGACAGACAACAAAACAAAACATATTAACAAAATAAAATAAAAAGAATAAATATGTACAAATAAATAGAGTAATAAATACATACAAACATACATACAGGTGCTGTGGGGAGGGGAAGGAGGTAAGGCGGGGGGAGAGGGAGGAGGGGGAGAGGAAGGAGGGGGCTCAGTCATTCATTCATTCAATCATTTATTGAGAGCTTACTGTGTGCAGAGCACTGGACTAAGCGCTTGGGAAGTCCAAGTCGGCAACATATAGAGACAGTCCCTACCCAACAGCGGGCTCACAGTCTAGAAGGGAGAATTGATACCTCAGCCCCACAGTATTTACAAACAGATCTTTATACTCAACTCTTTCCCCTATCTGTAATTTATTTGAATGTCTTTCTCCCTCTGTAGACTATAAAGTCCTTGTGCCCGGGACAGAGAGCTGCCCGAGGACACCGAGATCTCTCTGCTGAGCCTCCTCAGCCGACTCCAGTCATCAAGCGTGGGAACCACCACCTACAGTCCATAATAATAACAATAATAATAATAATAATGGCATTTGTTAAGTGCTTACTATGTGCAAAGCACTGTTCTAAGTGCTGGGGAGGTTACCAGGTGATCAGGTTGTCCCATGGGGGCTCTCATTTTTAATCCCCATCTTACAGATGAGGTAACTGGGGCACAGGGAAGTTAAGTGACTTGCCCAAAGTCACACAGCTGACAACTGACAGAGTTGGGATTTGAACACATGACCTCCGACTCCAAAGCTCTTACTCTTTCCACTGAGCCACGCTGCTTCTCTGCCGCCAGGACACAGAGATTTCACTCCCAAACTGCTGCAACCTAGAAGTGACCATTCCTTCATCTTTCCTCTTCCCCGCAGCCCGGCCTCCCCAGTGGAGAATGCAGAACAGGTGTGGCTGTCTGATATGCTGGGGACCATGACCCATCATCTTTTTTGCATTACAGCAACCCAGCCCTGGGCTTACTCTGATGTAATCCCGGAACTAGGGGATTAAGCAGTCACTGCTGTTGACAGCCTCACCTTCAAATTTATATTTCTCAGACATTACCGTGTCCCCTGGGTCCCCTCCCTCCAATCAGCCCATCCCTGTCCCCCTTCCCGGAACCCACCCTCCTTTCTCTTGACGTCACTCCCATCCAAACCCTCTTCACCTCTCGCTCCCCTCAGGTCCCCCCGCCATGCATGCGTGTGTGCGAGCACTCACACACAGACACACACACACACACACACACACACACACACACACAGCCTCCCTTCCTCACTGATCAGTTCCCGATCCAGTCACTCACCATCACTGAAACTTGGCTCTCCCCAGCTGACAAGGTCTCCCCGGCTGCTTTGCCTAGAGGAGGCCTCATCTTCATCCACTCCACCAGACTCACTGAGAAAGGGGGAGGAGTCGGCTTCCTTCTCCCTCCCCATTGTTGCTTTTATGCCTTTCCACCCCACCTCCTCCCATCACTCTCTTTCCCTTCCTTTAAAACCCATATCATCTTCCTCTATCACCCACTTCATATACTAGGCACGGTCATCTACCACCCCC
Source organism: Tachyglossus aculeatus (assembly GCF_015852505.1). Taxonomy (NCBI): domain Eukaryota; kingdom Metazoa; phylum Chordata; class Mammalia; order Monotremata; family Tachyglossidae; genus Tachyglossus; species Tachyglossus aculeatus. The sequence continues at coordinate 25,831,890 of NC_052079.1, read as the reverse complement.
TACAGCCCTCCTCCAACTTTTTGAACCAGTGTGGCTCAGTGGAAAGAGCATGGACTTGGGAGTCAGAGGTCGTGGGTTCTAATCCTGGCTCCACCATTTGTCTGCTGTGTGATCTTGGGCAAGTAACTTCACTTCTCTGTGCCTCAGTTACCTCACCTGTTAAATGGGGATTAAGACTGGGAGCCCACGGGGGACAACCTGATCACCTGGTATCCCCCCCAGTGCTTAGAACAGTGCTTTGCACATAGTAAGCACTTAACAAATACCAACATTATTATTATTATTATTATGTTGATCCCTTTCTCACATTCCTTCTCTCTTTCTCCATCTCCGCATTGATCCTTGGTGACTTCAACATCCACATAGATGTTCCTCACGACTCTTCTGCTGCCCACTTTCTATTATTCCTCAACTCCACGGACCTCCTGCTCACCCCACCTCACCTACTTACCGGCTTGGACACACACACTCGATCCCATCATCTCTAGTCACTCTGCAATCTTTACCCTCACCAACTCTGAAATACCAGTGTCCCACAAAATCCTCCTCACCTGCCTTCTTTTCCCCACACACCGCCTCTCTGCAAATCTTTTCTGTTCCCCCACAGAGACTGCCAATCTTTTGAACGCATCCAATTTCCTCAATTCATAATGCCCCATTTAATCTCCATACCCAAACTACCTTTCCTTGATGACCAAATTGATGCCCTCAACACCTCCCTCTCTATTGATTCAACTCACTAGCTTCTGTATCCCTTCGTCGATTCCACGGCACTAACCCAAAGTCCCATATCACCTCCATAATCTGCTTTCTTCACTCCTGAGCACAAGCTGTAGAGCCCTGCTGGTGGAAATCCAGATACAAGGCTAACTTCGCTCACTTCAAGTTCATCCTTGCATATTTTAACTCTGCCCTCTTTTTTTGCCCAGCAAAATTATTTCTCCATCCTTATTGATCCCACACCCATTGCTCTGCACAGTTGTTCCTGATGTTTAACTCCGTCCTGGCCCTCATGACCTGGCCATGTACTTTACTAGGAAAATTGAAATCATCAGGTGTAGTATCCCTAAAATTGGACCTGCTTCTCTCCAGCCCCTCCCTTCTGCTGCCCCCTTTTCAACTACCCCATCTTTCTTCAGAGTATCTCACGAGATCTCCTGCCTTCTCGGAAAATCTACCCCCTCCACCTTCACCTCCATCCCTTTGCACCTTATCAGTGTTTTCCCCCTCCTTCCTTCTCTCCCCGACCACCATCTTCAACTGTTTGCTTTCCAAGGGCTTTTCCTCAGTGATTAAAGGATGCTCAAGTCCCCCCAATCCTAAACGCCCCCACTTTGAACCAAATGCTCCCTCCAGTTCTCACCCCATTTCCCTCATACCATTCCTCTCCAAACTCCTAGAGCGAGTTGTCTTCACCCACCGTCTTCAGTTCCTCTCCTCCAATTCTCTCCTTGACTACCTCCAATCTGACATCCAACCCCTTCACGCCACAGACACTGTCCTCTCAAAGGTCACAAATGATCTTCTGGCCAAATCCAATGGCCTCTACTCCATCCTAATCCTCCATGGCTTCTCAACTGCATTCAACATCGTTTGAGTACCCCTTTCTCCTGGAAATATTATCCAACCTCGGCTTCAGTGACGCTGTCCTCTCCTGATTCTCCTCTTATCTCTCTGGCTGCTCATTCTCTGTCTTTTGTGGGCTCCTCTTCTGCCTCCCATGCCCTAACTGTGGGAGTCCCTCAGAGTTCAGTTCTGGGTCCTCCTCTATTCTTCATCTACATCCACTCCCTTGGACAACCCACTTGCTCACATGGTTTCAACTACCATCTCTATGCAGATGATTCCCAAATCTACATCTCCAGCCCTGATCTCTCTCCCTCTCTGCAGTCTCACATTTCCTCCTGCCTTCAGTACATCTCTACAGGGTTGTTCTACCAACATCTCAAATGTAACATGTCCAAAACAGAACTCCTTATCTTCCCACCCAAACCCTGTCCTCCCCTTGATTTTTCCATCAATGTAAACAGCAACATCATCCTTCTTGTTTCACAAGCCCATAACCTTGGCATTATCCTAGACTTGTTTCTCTCCTTCAGCCCACATATTCACTCTGTCGCTAAATCTTGTCGATTCAAGCTTCACAACACTGCTAAAATCTGCCCTTTCCTCTCCACCCAAACTGCTACCATGTTAGTCCAAGCACTCATCCTATGCCACCTTGATTACTGTATCAATCTCCTTGTTGACCTCCCTGCCTCCTGTCTCTCTCCACTTCAGTCCATACTTCACTCTGTCCTCCGGATTATTTTCCTACAAAAACGTTCAGGCCACATTTCCCCATTCTTCAAGAACCTTCAGTGGTTGCCCATCCACCTCCACCTAAAACAGAAACTCTTTAGCACTGGCTTCAAGACACTCAAGCACCTTGCTCCCTCCTACCTCATCTCCCTGATCTCCTACTGCAACCAAGGCCACACACTTTGCTCCTCTAATGCCAACCTACTCACCGTACCTCGATCTCATCTATCTCACCGCCAACCTCTCACTCACATTCTGCCTCCATCTGGGAACACTCTCCCCCTTTATATCCAACAGATGATTACTCTCCCCGCCCCGCAAAGTCTTACTGAAGACACGTCTACTCGAAAAGGCTATCCCCAGTGAGGCCTTCATTTCCCATTCTCCCACTCTCTTCTGCATCACCCTTGCACTTGGATTTACACTCTCGGCACTCGTGTACAAATTCATAATTAATTCGTTTATATTGATGTCTGTGTTCCCCTCTAGACTGTAAACTCATTTTAGACAGGGAACACCTCTACTATTCTACTCTGTTATGTTGTACTCTCCCAAGTGCTTAGTATGGTGCTTTGCCCACAGTAAGTGCTTAATAAGTATGATTCATTGATTGATACCAACTCTATTGTATGGTACTTTTCCAAGAGACTTTCCCCTATCAATCCTCATTTCCCCTTTTCCACTCCCTTTCGTGCCACCCTTGTGCTTGGATTAGCTTAAATGTCTAAAGTGTCTTAAAACTGTGAGCCCCCCATGGGGCAACCTGATCACCTTGTAACCTCCCCAGCACTTAGAACAGTGCTTTGCACATAGTAAGCGCTTAACAAATATCATCATTATTATTATTACTATTAGCTCCTTTTATTCACCCCACCCTCAGTCCCACAGACTTATGTACATATTCGGAATTCATTCATGTGTATTTAATGTCTGTCTCCCCCTCTAAACCGTAACCTCACTGTGGGCAGGGAATGTGTCTACCAACTCTGTAGCATTATACTCTCCCAAGCACTTAGTACAGTCCTCTGCACACAGTAAGCACTCAATAAATATCATTGATTGATTGACTGAATGTTTACTCTCGGCTCTGACGCTTGCTTGTTGGGTAACCTTGGGCAAGTCACTTAACTTCTCTGGACCTAAATTGCCTCAACTGTAAAATGAGGACTCAACACCTGTTCTCCTTCCTATTTAGACTGAGAGCCCCTTCTGAGAGAGGGATTCTGTCGATCTGATTATCATGTATCTATCACAGAACTTAGAACAGGGCTTGACAAATAGTAGTGCTTAATAAATGCCATAATTACTAATGGAAAAATTTGCCCAAAGCTGAGTCTTGAATAATAATAATAATAATGGTATTTGTTGAGTGCTTACTACATGTCAGGCACTGTACTGGACGCCAGGGTGGTGTCCCAAGGTGACCCCGGGGTACCCACCATCTCAAGGTCAGATGCTATCTTGTGACTGCCCAAGCCAGCGGGCAGAACTCAGAAGTGCGGGTGGGATACCGCCCCTACAACCAAAACTGCTAGATCGACAGTTCAAGCCGGGAATACAGAAGGTGTCCCTCACCCCCGTGCCAATCAAATTAGATATGGAGGAGGGGGAGGGGGGATATTGAATAAACTGAGGGCAGAAGCTAGGATGGCCTAGGAGCACAGGTGGTAAATACCTGCAGTCTCTGACCTTCTGCGCAGCGGATTGACACTCGCAGCACCCGGCTGTGGGTCATCTCTGCCCAGTGCCTAAAATGCCCACTCTTCCTGCACCAAGGGAGGAGCTGTCGGATGGGGAAGCAGCGTGGTTCAGTGGAAAGAGCCTGGGCTTGGGAGTCAGAGGTCATGGGTTCTAATCCTGGCTCCACCACCTGTCAGCTGTGTGACTTTGGGCAAGTCACTTAACTTCTCTGTGCCTCAGTTACCTCATCTGTAAAATGGGGATTAAGATTGTGATCCCCAAGTGGGACATCCTGATCACCCTGTATCTCCCCCAGCACTTAGAACAGTGCTTCACACAACAAATACCATCATCATGATCATTATGAGGGAGTGTCCCATCCCTCTGAATGCTTGTGGGCCTGGAAGCCTTTCCATCCTGGTCTCGGTCTCTCGTTCTCTCTCTCGGCCTCTCTGTCTCTCTATCTGTCTGTCTGTCTGTCTGTCTGTCTGTCTGTCTGTCTCTCTCTCTCTCTCTCTCTCTCTCTCTCTTTCTCTGTGTCTCTCACACCACACCAATTCACGAACAAACTTGTCACCGGGCGACGGGTGATAGGTGGATACAAGCAAATTGGCTTGGATGCAGTCCCTGTCCCATGTGGGGCTTACAGTCTCAGTCCCCATTTTACAGATAAGGTAACTGAGGCACAGAGAAGTGAAGTGATTTGCCCAAGGTCGCACAGGAGACAAGTGGTGGAGCCAGGATTAGAACCCATGACCTTCTGACTCCCAAGCCCAGGCTCTATCCACTAAGCCAACAGATGTCCTAGGGGGTCCTCTCTTTTGAGATGGAATCTCCCCACTTCTAAGGTCATTCCATATTATAATAATATTAATAACTATAATAATAATAATGGTATTTGTGAAGTGCTTACTATGTGCCAAGCACTGTACTAAGCTCTGGAGTAGATACAAGATAATCGGGTTGGACACAGTCCCTGTCCCACATAGGACTCACAGTCTCAATCTGCATTTTACAGCTGAGGGAACAGAGAAGTTAAGACACATCCCAGATCACACAGCAGGCATGTGGTGGAGCTCGGATTAGAACCCAGGTCCGCTGACTCCCAAACCCATGCCCGTTCCACAAGGCCATGCTGCTTCTCTCTTGATGGTTTAAGAGCATGGAAACGGTTGCTACTTCCATTCCTGGTTTTCTTCCCTTTGATCTTCTGCCAGGTTGCTGGCCTGGGCCTTTTTTTGAAATAATGGCCTTCATTCATTCATTCAATCTTATTTATTGAGTGCTTACTGTGTGCAGAGCACTGTACTAAGCACTTGGGGAGTACAAAATGGCAACATATAGAGACAGTCCCTACCCGACAACGGGCTCACAGTCTAGAAGGGGGAGACAGACAGCAGGGTCTCCTCTGGCCAGGGCAGGTCCAGGCATGGTGGTCCCATGGAGGGCAACTAAACCTGAAGAAGACCTTCACTGTCCTGCTCTGAGCCAGATGAGGTGACAATGTCCCCGGAAGCCCCAGCCTGACCTTAAGGATCTTCTCTCATAAACCACGTGCCTTCACCATGCTCTATCTGATTGCTGTTTTCAGTGATCAGGTTTCCCAAAAACTGCCACTGTTACTATTAATATTTGTTAAGCACTTGCTACGTGCCAAGCACTGTACTAAGTGCTAGAGTAGAGACAACAGAGAAGCAGAGTTGATTAGTGGAGAAAGCCCGAGCTTGGGAGTCAGAGGTCCTGGGTTCTGATCCCAGCTTTGCCACTTATCTGCTGTGTAACTTTGGGCAAGTCATTTCATTCATTCATTCAATCGTATTTATTGAGCGCTTACTGTGTGCAGAGCACTGTACTAAGTAAGCCTTGGGGAAGTACAAGTCAGTAACATAGAGACGGTCCCTACCCAACAACAGGCTCACAGTCCAGAAGGGGAAGACAGACAACAAAACAAAACATGGAGACAGGTGTCAAAATCATCAGAACAAATAGAATTAAAGCTATGTGCACATCATTAACAAAATAAATAGTAAATATGTACAAGTAATACAGTAATAAAGCTGTACAAATATATATACAAGTGCTGTGGGGAGGGGAAGGAGGTAGGGCTGGGGGGATGAGGAGGAGGAGAGGAAAAAGGGGGCTCAGTCTGGGAAGGCCTCCTGGAGGAGGTGAGCTCTCAGTAGGGCTTTGAAGGGAGGAAGAGACCCTCACCTGTAAAATGGGGATGACGACTGTGAGCCCCAGGTGGGACAACCTCATCACCTTGTATCTACCACAGCGCTTAGAACAATGCTTGGCACATAGTAAGCACTTAACAAATGCCATCATCATCATTATTATAATAATAATTAATATAATATAATATAATATAATATGATGTAATTTAATATAATATATTATAATATAATATATAATATAAAATAAAATATAATATAATATAATATAATATAATATGATGTAATTTAATATAATATATTATAATGTTATTATAATATAAGGAGAATGGACACAGTTCCCGTCCCATATGAGCCTCAGAGACTAAGAGGGAGGTAGAATGGATATTTCATCCCTATATTACGGATGAGGTAACAGAGGCACAGAGAAGTTAAGCAATTTACCCAAGGTCACACAGCAAGCAAGTGCTGATGATAAAATTAGAACTCAGGTCTCCTGATTCCCTGTCTTGTACTCTATCCAGTAGGCCACACTGCATCAAATATCCTGGTGACCTGGACTCTCAAATTCTTGGAATGCTAATTAGATCAAACTGCCTCATTCAATTTCTGGCCTGCCAATCTGCCATTTGGGAAAAAAAAACCCTTGCTATCTTGGATCTGAAAGTGGATCCTGGTGTTATCAAAATCCTTGCAACTCTGAAGCTTGTTCCTTCCAGGGTGGGAAGGACATTTCTCCACCTCTATAGGTCTTTGCATTTTGAGCAAACTCTGTTGCTATCTTCACAAGCAAAAGCAATCCTCTAGATTGTAACTCGTGGTGGGCAGGGAATATGTTTGTTTATTTTTATATTAGTACAGTGCTCTGCACACAGCAAGTGCTCAGTAAAGATGATTGGCTAACTGACCGACCAGTGGCCCTGTTAAAAACTCCAGATCCAGCCTTTTCCCCTCAGAATGGCAGCCAGAGAGTTCCTTTTTGGGCACCATTTCGATATGAAATAAAAGCATGAAATAAATACAATTGAAATACGTACGAAATAAATACGTACGAAAATACGTACGAAAATAAATACGTACGAAATAAATACGATTGAATGAATGAATGAATATGTTGCCAGCTTGTACTTCCCAAGTGCTTAGTACAGTGCTCTGCACACAGTAAGCGCTCAATAAATACGATTGATGATGATGATGATGATGATGATATCTGAGCCTGGAGATTTTTTGCTTAAATACCAGAATGTGTAGCCCAAGGAGTCCTCTACCAAACAGCGCACTCTGAAAAAAAAATAAGAGAGATATTGAGTCTGATCAAGGCTCAGAAGAAAATTTTTGTGTAAATCTTATTTGTTGAACAAATCTGAGAGAAAATTTCCAGACTTGGCAACTGTTAGCAAATAAAACTTTGCTCTAAAGCTATCATTTGAAACAAGGATGAAGAAGGAAAAACTAAGATTTAAAGCCAACAACCTAGAAGTGAGCCACAAACCCCTCTTTCTCAGGCCTAATTTCCTCAAAGTCTGAATGAGTGGAGTAATGAATAAGAAATATTTATTTATATTGCCTGTCTCCCCTTCTAGACTTCAAGCTCACTGTAGGCAGGGCATGGCATCTACAAACTACCTTGTTGTGGGCGGGGAATGTTTCTACCAACTCTATTATATTGTATTCTCCCAAGTGCTTAGTACAATGTTCCACACACAGTAAGCTCTCAATAAATAAGATCAAATGATTGATTGATTGTAAACTCTGTTGTACTCTCCCGAGTGCTTAGCACACCGTAAGCACTCAATAAATACCACTGAGTGACTGAGTGAAGTGGAGAGCTCAGCCCTCAAATCCAAGTGGCTCCAGCAAAAATAGAATCAATCAATCAATCAATCATATTTATTGAGCACTTACTGTGTGCAGAGCACTGTACTAAGCACTTGGGAAGTACAAGTTGGAAACATATAGAGAAAGTCCCTACCCAACAGTGGGCTCACAGTCTAGAAGGGGGAGACAGAGAACAAAACCAAACATATTAACAAAATAAAATAAATAGAATAGGTATGTACAAGTAAAATGAATAAATAAATAGAGTAATAAATATGTACAAACATATATACATATATACAGGTGCTGTGGGGAAGGGAAGGAGGTAAGACGGGGGGATAAAGAGGGGGAGGAGGGGAACAGGGACGGCGGGGGCTCTCAGTCTGGGAAGGCCTCCTGGAGGAGGTGAGCTCTCAGTAGGGCCTTAAAGGGAGGAAGCGAGCTAGCTTGGCGGATGGGCAGAGGGAGGGCATTCCAGGCCCGGGAGAGGACATGGGCCGGGGGTCGACGGCGGGACAGGCGAGAGCAAGGCACGGTGAGGAGATTAGCGGCAGAGGAGCGGAGGGTGTGGGCTGGGCTGTAGAAGGAGAGAAGGGAGGTGAGGTAGGAGGGGGCGAGGTGATGGACAGCCTTGAAGCCCAGGGTGAGGAGTTTCTGCCTGATGCACAGATTGATTGGTAGCCACTGGAGATTTTTGAGGAGGGGGAGTAACATGCCCAGAGCGTTTCTGGACAAAGACAATCCGGGCAGCAGCATGAAGTATGGATTGAAGTGGGGAGAGACAGGAGGATGGGAGATCAGAGAGAAGGCTGATGGAGTAGTCCAGATGGGATAGGATGAGAGCTTGAACGAGCAGGGTAGCGGTTTGGATGGAGAGGAAAGGGCGGAGCTTGGCAATGTTGCGGAGCTGAGACCGGCAAGTTTTGGTGAAGGCTTGGATGTGGGGGTGAATGAGAGAGCGGAGCCAAGGATGACACCAAGGTTGCGGGCTTGTGAGACGGGAAGAATGGTAGTGCCGTCAACAGTGACAGGAAAGTCAGGGAGAGAGCAGGGGAGGGGAGACGAGGAATTCAGTCTTGGACATGTTGAGTTTTAGGTGGCGGGCAGACATCCAGATGGAGATGTCCTGAAGGCAGGAGGAGATGCGAGCCTGGAGGGAGGGGGGAGAGAGCACGGGCAGAGATGTAGATCTGGGTGTCATCAGCGTAGAGATGATAGTTGAAGCCGTGGGAGCGAATGAGGTCACCAAGGGAGTGAGTGTAGATAGAGAACAGAAGAGGACCAAGAACTGAACCTTGAGGAACCCCCACAGTAAGGGGATGGGAGGGGGAGGAGGAGCCTGCAAAAGAGACTGAGAATGAACGACCGGAGAGATAAGAGGAGAACCAGGAGAGGACAGAGTCTGTGAAGCCAAGGTGGGATAGCGTGTTGAGGAGAAGGGGGTGGTCCACAGTGTCGAAGGCAGCTGAGAGGTCGAGGAGGATTAGGATAGAGTAGGAGCCGTTGGATGTGGTAGGCAGGAGGTCATTGGTGACCTTTGAGAGGGCAGTTTCCGTGGAATGTAGGGGACAGAAGCCAGACTGGAGGGGGTCGAGTAGAAGCAGCCGGGGCTTGGCTCTGCCCCTTCAAGAGAACTCTGGGAGCTTGGCTCCATTCAGAATAATCCCTTGGACTGGTGTGAAATGGAGTGACTCCCTCTGCTTTACTTTCTGGGAATTGTAGTTCCTTCTTTTCCTCTCTGCAGTTCCCTTGCCAACTTTCAACAGAACCCCTGACTGGATATATTGAAACCACCTAGCTCTCACCAAAGACCAATACAGCACCACCTAACATATCAACATCCCTTTGTCAGCTTGTGATGGCAATATTGACCTCAGCAGCATGTTTAATTGGCTTTTGCTGGCAACCCAAGGAAGGCTTGGCAAAAAAATCCTCATTTAGCATCCCCATACCTACAAGTGGATGAGAAATCCACAACCAAGGGGAAAAAAAATATCCCGAGGGAGAGTGTTTGTACATGGCCGGTTTGGTAGGCTAAGCTGAGGAGGTCAGTCTGGCCTCAGGAACCAAAAATGTTGCTAAGCCAAACAACAGAGACCGCAAGAGGTGAACCACACTAACCGCCTCACCGTTCACGAAATCCAACAACAAGTCAATGATGAAGACATGCTGCAGCCTTGGACATGGGTTTCCCCCCTTCTAGACTGTGAGCCCATTGTGGGCAGGGATTGTACCAATTTGTTGCTGAATTTTACTTCCCAAGTGCTTAGTACAGTGCTCTGTGCACAGTAAGCTCTCAATAAATACGACTGAATGACTGAATGAATGAATACGAACAGACAGCCCATGGACGCTGGAGCCTCACCAGAATGCTCATTAGAAAACAAGATTCCTCAGAAAATCAAGTTTGCCTAAGAGGTCCAAGACTCTCAATGGGAAAATGCCTCCCCAGCTAAAAATAAACCAAGGATTGGTTCAACAGCCAAAGGTTTTTTCCACCCTAAAATACATGAAGATCCTGTCGATTCAGAAGTCTGAACCTCGGGCGCTGACTGCCACGGAGACTCTCACGAAGAGACATCAGTGAAACTCAATGGGGCAGAGACACACTGGGGCCCCTGAGGGGAAACACTGAGGGTGTCCTCTATTGGGAAGTGCCAAATTCCTGGTTTTCATGTCAAAGAACAGACGGAAACAGCAGCACGTCTCATATCGTAGAAGGGATGAGTTCTGCTGCCAGAGGTGCCAATATTGGTACAGAGAGGAGAGGATATAGTGGGATAAAGCAGCATGGCCTAGTGGGTAGAGCACGGGCCTGGGAGTTAGAAGGACCTGGATTCTAATGCTTTTCTGCTGTGTGACCTTGGGCAAATCACAGCACTTCTCTGTGCCTCAATTACCTCACCTGTCAAATGGGGATTAAGACTGTGAGCTCCACGTGGGACGGAGACGGTGCCCAACCCGATTTGCTTGTCTCCACCCCAGCGCTTAGTACAGTGCCTGGCACATAGTATGCACTCAACAAATATCACCGTTATTGAGAAGCAGTATGGTCTAGTGGAAAGAGCACAGGCCTGGAAGTGAGAGGATCTTGGTTAATAATAATAATAATAATGATGATATTTGTTAAGCACTTACTATGTGCCAAGCACTGTTCTAAGCACTGTGCCGGGGTGGGGGGGATACAAGGTAATCAGGTTGTCCCACATGGGGCTCACAGTCTTAATCCCCATTTTACAGTCGAGGTAACTGAGGCACAGAGAAGTTAATCAATCAATCAATCAATCAATCGTATTTATTGAGCGCTTACTATGTGCAGAGCACTGTACTAAGCGCTTGGGAAGTACAAATTGGCATCACATAGAGACAGTCCCTACCCAACAGTGGGCTCACAGTCTAAAAGGGGGAGACGGAGAACAGAACCAAACATACCAACAAAATAAAATAAGTAGGATAGAAATGTACAAGTAAAATAAATAAATGAATAAATAAATAGAGTAATAAATATGTACAACCATATATACATATATACAGGTGCTGTGGGGAAGGGAAGGAGGTAAGACGGGGGGGATGGAGAGGGGGACGAGGGGGAGAGGAAAGAAGGAAGGGGCTCAGTCTGGGAAGGCCTCCTGGAGGAGGGTGAGCTCTCAGCAGGGCCTTGAAGGGAGGAAGAGAGCTAGCTTGGCGGATGGGCAGAGGGAGGGCATTCCAGGCCCGGGGGATGACGTGGGCCGGGGGTCGATGGCGGGACAGGCGAGAGCGAGGTACAGTGAGGAGATTAGTGGTGGAGGAGCGGAGGGTGCGGGCTGGGCTGGAGAAGGAGAGAAGGGAGGCGAGGTAGGAGGGGCGAGGTGATGGACAGCCTTGAAGCCCAGGGTGAGGAGTTTCTGCCTGATGCGCAGATTGATCGGTAGCCATTGGAGGTTTTTGAGGAGGGGAGGTAATATGTCCAGAGCATTTCTGGACAGAAGTTAAGTGACTTGCCCAAAGTCACACAGCTGACAAGTGGCGGAGTGGGATTAGAATCCATGACCTCTGACTCCCAAGCCCGGGCTCTTTCCACTGAGCCACGCTACTTCTCTAGAAAACTGAGGCAATGACAGTGGACAGTGGACAGAGCCCGGGCTTTGGAGTCAGAGGTGGTGGGTTCGAATCCCGGCTCCGCCACATGTCTGCTGTGTGACCTTGGGCAAGTCGCTTAACTTCTCGGAGCCTCAGTTACCTCATCTGTAAAATGGGGATGATGACTGTGAGCCCCACGCGGGACAACCTGATCACCTGGTATCCCCCCCAGCGCTTAGAACAGTGCTTTGCACATAGTAAGCGCTTAACAAATGCCATCATCATCATCATGAGAAGTGGCCACCCGGTAAGCAAGTGACAGAGGAGGGATTAGAAGCCACGTCCTCTGACTCTAAAGTCCGTGCACCTTCCATCTAGGCCACGATGCCCTGCTCTGCCAAGTGCTTGCTATGTGACTTTGGGCCAGACACTTAACTTCTTTTTGCCTCAGTTTCCTCAACTGTAAAATGGGGATACCTGTTCTACCTCGTACTTAGACTAAGAGACCCACGGGGAATGGGGACTGTGTCCTACCTAATTAACTTATATCTTTCCCAATACTTAGAACAGTGCTGAAGACATAGTAATCGCTTAACATAGATCATTAAAATAATAATAACGGTATTTGTTAAGTGCATACCATGTGCTAAGCACTGTACTTAGCACTGGGGTAGGCACATGTTAAACAGGTCCCATGAGGGGCTTACAGTCTAAGTAGGAGGGAGAACAGATATCGAATCCCTATTTGGCAGGTGAGGGAACTGAGGTAGAGAGAAGTTAAGTGACTTTCCCATAGTCACACAGCAGGTAAGTGGCAGAGAGGGATTAGAATCCAAACTAAAACTAAACCCCCCTTTTTGTCCGCTCCCCTGCCCATCACCCCAATTCACTCCCTTTGCTCAAGCCCCAACCCCAACTATAGTCCTTGTGTATATATATAATATATATATATATTTATAATTCTATTTACATTAATGATGTGCCTATATCTATAATTCTATTTATTTATATTGATGCTACTGATGCCTGTTTACCTCTTTTGATGCCTGTCTCCCCCCTTCAGACCGTGAGCCTGTTGTGGGCAGGAATTGTCTCTATTTGTTGCTGGATTATACTTTCCAAGCACTTAGAGAAGCAGTGTGGCTCAGTGGAAAGAGCCAGGGCTTTGGAGTCAGAGGTCATGGGTTCAAATCCCAACTCCGCCAACTGTCAGCTGTGTGACTTTGGGCAAGTCACTTAACTTCTCTGGGCCTCAGTTACCTCATCTGTAAAATGGGGATTAAGACTGTGAGCCCCCTGTGGGACAACCTGATCACCTTGTAACCTCCCCAGTGCTTCGAACAGTGCTTTGCACATAGTAGGTGCTTAATAAATGCCATCTTCATCGTCATTAGTACAGTGCTCTGCACATAGTAAGCACTCAATAGATATAATTGAATTGAATTGAATTGAACCCACGTCTTCTGACGTCCAGGCCCACACTCATTTCACTAGGCCATGCTGCTTCCCTATATTTTTCTAGATTGGGGGTGGGGAATTCCAACATTGAGAACTTGTCATGGAGGGAATCACTATAACTCCCTCGTTTCAACAAGTTTGTATCTGGAAAATTTCAGTTTTCTTGATGAAAACCCAAGAAGGTTCCTGGGAAAAAATGACTGTAAATAAATCGTGTTGCATAAATAGGACACTTCCAGAGTTCACCGAGCTGAGCCAAAATGCAATCAGTCATGTGATTAATCCATAGCACAATGGAAAATAGTTTTTGCCTTGTCTAGAGAAATTTGATTATATCACCAAAATCAATGGAAATATACTGGTTGTTTTCTGCTCTTCTGGCTTTTAAATAGGTATGGGATTTATGCTGTCTGAACCACAAAACCTTGACTTGGCCCATCTGAGCCAATTATAATAACCTCCAAGTTGGACTTAGAACTCTACCAGGTGCTATTTGACAGTAGACGTCCCAATCTAATAATAATAATAATGGCATTTATTAAGCACTTACTATGTACAAGGCACTGTTCTAAGTGCTGGGGAGGTTACTAGGTGATCAGGTTGTCCCTTGGGGAGCTCACAGTCTTAATCCCCATTTTACAGATGAGGTAACTGAGGCACAGAGAAGTAAAGTGACTTGCCCAAAGTCACACAGCTGACAAGCGGCGGAACCGGGGTTTGAACCCATGACCTTTGACTCCAAAGCCCGTGCTCTTTCCACTGAGCCACGCTGCTTCTCTAGAAATACCAGCCAAGCAGATAGTATATCTTTTGATAATTGCAGCTTTCTAGTCTTCACAGTGCAGACACACCAGATATTTTTCAAGATTACTGTTGGACTTGACCCCCTTTTGGAATGTCCGAGGTGGTTCTTCAATTTCTATGATGGCATGCGTGGCCACAGCAGAAATTCCCCATGTTGTAGAGGGAAGGCTAATATCCACATCTCCCAGCCCCTAGAGTTGGGATCTTTCCACAGGACCATCAGTGGGGCATGACCATCTGGTTACAACCCCGTCCCACCCAATTTTGGTTGAGTAAGTAAAACCCATGAGTGAAACTGCATTGATGACCCTTGGCCAAATTAGGGGCTTTTCTGTAAGATTTGATCCTGGCTTTGAGGGATGGGAAAGCTACTTTTTGACATAGCACTGCATTAAAAATGAACAAATCCGCATAAATCAAAACGTAGGAATCAAAAGTTACTCAGAAATTGAATAAAATCCTTGAGACTCCAGAAGAATGAACTGGGATAAAAAATCTCTGGGGCACATAACTATGATCAGTGTAAATCTGAAGCACTTAAGTGTCTGTCTCCCCCTTTTAGACTGTGAGCCCCACTGTTGGGTAGGGACTGTCTCTATATGTTGCCAACTTGTACTTCCCAAGCGCTTAGTACAATGCTCTGCACACAGTAAGAGCTCAATAAATACGATTGATTGATTGATTGATTGTGCTGTGCCTATTCAAATATAAGCGCCAGCTCTGCCCCATGCAAACAAACCCTAATAGTTTCAAAATCCTCATCATGGATGTCCGAATGATACAAATGCGGCCAACCCCATTTTTGATCCAGACAAACTGCACTTGAGAAATTGTGCAGGTTATCCTAATTCAGTGTTGGCTCGAGATGGACTAAAATAGTTGTACCTGCCCAAGCAGGTGTGGATTCTTGGCTGGGTGACTGGGTTCTCCTTAAGGCTGCCTCTTTGACAAGTCTCTTCCAGTCCCCCCAACTTTTTTCTTTAGAAACGTGGCACCACTCAGAACACAGTTCTTTCATTCTTTGCGTATTCAAAATTTCATTTCTTTTGCATTCTAAATGGAGAGGACAGCATTGCTCAGACAGCAAACACCAAGCAGTAGAATGCAAATTGGGAAGCAGCAAGCATGGGCCTGAGAATCAGAGGACGTGGGTTTCCATCATGGCTCTGCCATTTGTCTGCTGTGTGACCTTGGGCAAGTCACGTAACTCCTCTGTGTCTCAGTTACCTCATCCATAAAATGGGGATTAAGACTGTGAACCCCATGGGGGGACATGGACAGTGTCCAACCTAATTAGCTTGTATCTACACCTGCACTTAGTACAATGCCTGGCACAGAGTAAGCAGTTGACAAATAGCATTAAACAATGACAGTGGAGAAAGATGCAACTCTTTCCATGTCTCTCAATGAGCTGTTAAACTGAAGACCCCTATTAACCCTGTACCAGGGGGAGAGGATTATGCGAAGAGAATGGAGGACCCAGAGCTCCACAAACAGATACCGTTTGGCAAGCCAAAATCGGGAAAAACTCCTCTAATCTGTACCTCAATCTCGTCTATCCCACTGCCAACCCCTTGGCCATGTCAATCTTCCTCGGGCCTGGAATTCCCTCGTCCTTCATATCCAGCAGTCCACCACACTCCCCATCTTCAAAACCCTCTTAAAACCATACCTGCTCCTAGAGGCCTTCCTTGTGACTATGTCCTCATTTCCTCTACCCCCTCCCCTGCCCCCCGTTCCCTCACCCAAGCCACCTGGCCACTTGCCCATGTCCCCCTCTTAAGCAGTTTGTTATTCCCCTTGGCCCCCAGCACTTATGTACATATCCTTATATTCTACTATTTCTCCTGTCCCTATTTTATTTTAATGCCTGTCTCCCATTATAGACTAAGTTTCTTGTGGGCAGGATAAGTACAATGCCCTGTACACAGTAAGTGCTCAATAAATATGATTGATTGAATGAATGAATGAAAATTAGTGCCTACCAACTCCACTGTATTGTACTTTTCTGAGCGCTCAGTACAATACTTTGCACACAGTAAGTGCTCAATATACGCCACTGTTGGAATGATTGCAATATATGCCTTTTGCTTCTTCTGGAACTTCCCAAATGCTTAAAACAATGTGTCACACTTATTATGTACACTCAATAAATGCCATCATTACCACCGCTGAAGCTCCTTCAGCTTTACCTCTGGACTCCGGCTAACAAATCATTGGCAAACCCAAAAGTCAGCCTCCCATTCAGGCAGCTTTCTTCCCTTCCAGCTCTTGCTACTCCTAGAAGGCAGCCTTGCTTATTGGAAAGAACATGGGACTGCAAATCAGGAAACCTGCCACTAACCTCCTGGGTGAGCTTGACCAAGTGACTTTACCTCTCTGGGTCTCCCTTTCCTCATTTCAAATGGAGATAAAGTAGATTGTCAACGCTGTGTGGATAAGGATTGAGTTTCATCTGACAATCTATCTCAGTACTTAGGTAATAAATTCTTAAAAAATACCATCTCATAAAAACTGCCTCCCCAAAGCAAGCAAAGATGGATGATAAGGTTCTCTTCTCATTTACAAGCTCTATCTTCCACAAATCTAGTGTAGTGTGATTGTGAAAGTTATCAGAAAGCTGCACTGGAATAGCTAAAGCTCATTCAAAAAGGGGGAAGACTCTAAAGCTTGTGTTAGTCGCCTATTTTTTGTGTTGTCCAACAGAACACTCAGCTTTTAGTGCTCTTTCCCAGTAGTGCTACTGAATTTCAATGCTCCAAGATAATGCTGCAGAGTTTATTTTGGTCTAAACACCCCCTTTCCTCTCCTCCTCAAGCTCAGATGTTTTGACTGAATTGAGGGAAGTAATTAAAACCCATTTCAATTTAGCATTAGATGATAGCCAATCAATTTAGCAGAGATAATGGCATCTCTAGTCTATTAACAAAGAGGTGGCTTTTTGCTGAATAGGATGTGAAAGATAATAGTTTGAAAATGAACTAGTCAGTCAATCATATTAATTGAGCACTTACTATGTTCCGAGCACTGTAGTAAACGTTTGGGAGAGTATAACAGAACAATATAATGGAAGTATTCTCTGCCCACATTGAATTTGCAGTCTAGAGGGGGAGATAGACACTAACATAAATTTAAACATTACAGATATGTACATAAGCACTGTGGGGCTGGGAGCGGGGATGAGTAAAGGAAGCAAGTCAGGGTGATGCAGAAGGGAGTGGGGAAAAAAGGAAACGAAGGTTTAGTCAGAGAAGGCCTCTTGGAGGATATGTCCCTTAAGTAAAGCTCTGAAGCGGGGGAGAGTCATTGTCTGTCAGATATAAGGAGGGAAGGGGATCCAGGGCAGAGGCCGGATGTGGGTGAGAGGTAGGAGGTGAGATAGAGGAGATCAAGGTACAGTGAGCAGGTTAGCATCAGAGGAGCGAAGAGTGTGGGCTGGCTTGTAGTAGGAGAGAAGTGAGGTGAGGTAGGAGGGGGCAAGATGATTGAGTTAATTTGTTCATTCATTCATTCAATTGTATTTATTGAGTGCTTACTGTGTGCAATCGAGTGCTATAAAGCCAATGGCGATGAATTTCTGTTTGATGCTGGGGTGGGTAGGCAACCACTGGAGTTTCCTGAGGAGTGCGGCAACATGGCCTGAATGGTTTTTGTAGTAAAATGACTCAGGCAACATAGTGAAATATGGACTGTAGTCGGGAGAGACAGGAGGCAGGGAGATTAGCAACGAGGCTGGTACAATAATCAAGGTGCAATAGGATAAGTGATTGAATTAACATGACAGCATTACTTCCAAGTGCTTAGTACAGTGGTCTGCACACAGTAAGCCCTAAATAAATACAACTGAATGAATGGAGAGGAAAGGGAGCATTTTAGTGATGAGTGAAGGTCAAACAGGGAGGATTTAATGCTGAATTGAATACGTAAATTGAATGAGAGAGGAGTCAAAGATAACACAAGATTACAGGCTTGTGAGACATGAAGAATGGTGGTGCTTTCTACAGTGATGGGAAAATCAAGGGGAGGACAGGTTTGACTGGGAAGATAAGAAGTTCTGTTTCGAACATATTAAATTTGAGGTGACAGGACGTCATTAAAGAGACAGTAGATATTTCTTGAAGGCAGGAGGAGAAGTGAGACTGCAGAGAGGGAAAGACATCAGGACTGGAGATATAGATTTGGGTATCATCCACATAGAGGTGATACTTGAAGCTTTGTGAGGAAATGAGTTCTCCAAGGGAGTGGGCATAGAGAACAGAAAGAGACCCAAAACTGAACCATGAGGAACCCCTACAGTTAGGTGGTGGGAGGCAGAAGAGGAGTCCACAAAAGTGACTGAGAATGATTGCCCAGAGAGATAGGAGGAGAACCAGGAGAGGACAAGTGTCAGTGAAGCTGAGGTTGGATAACGTTTCCTGGAGAAAGGGGTGGTTTACAGTGTCGAAGGCAGCTGAGAGGTCGAGAAGGAATAGGATGGCATAGAGGTCATTGGATTTGGCAAGAAGGAGATCACTGGTGACTTTTGAGAGGATGGTTTCTGTGGACTGAAGGAGTTGGAAGCCAGTATGGAGGGGGTCAAGGAGAGCATTGGAGGAGTGGAACTAGAGAGAGTGGGTGTAGACAACTCACTCAAGGAGTTTGGAGAGGCATGGTAGGAGGGAAATGGGTTGATAAGCGTTTAGTACAGTGCTCTGCACTCAGTAAGAGCTCAATAAATACGATTGAATGAATGAATGGAGAGAACTGTGGGGTCAAGAGTTTTTTAGGGTAGGGCAGAAATGGGCATGTTTGAAAGCAGTGGGGAAGAAGCCATTGGAGAGCAAACAGTTGAAGATGGCAGTCAGAGAGGGAAGACGGGAGGGGGCATGTGTTTTGATAAAGTGCAGAGGAATAGGGTCAGATGTGCAGGTTGAGGGGGTGAATTTTGAGAGAAGGCAGGAGATCTCCTCTAGAGATACTGCTTTGGAAAGATGGGAGAGTTGAAAAAGGTGCAGGAGTGGGGAGGAACTGAGGAGGAGTGGGGGAAATTTTAGGGCGATCAATAGATAGTGTCAATTATCTCACTAGAGTAGGTGGCCAGGTCATTCGGGGCAAGATGTGGGGGAGGTAGGAGGACAGAGGTTTCTAAGACAGAAGGAATGCGAGAAAGGGATCAAAATGGTTCAAAAAGTTGGAGAGAAAAGAAAGGGATGGAGGAGGTGGGATGGTATGAAAGCCAACACCTCCTCCTTTCCCAGTGAGTCTGGGGGAGTGTGAGGAGATGAGGTCCTGTCTGGAGAGAGCAGCAGGAGAGACCATGTCATGTGGTGGAGAACCATGTTCAGTGATGGCAAGGAATTAGCTAAAAACGTGCACATGAAAATCTAATTCAAACTCTTCCAATACTGGTACATACATATCTGAATTGCTATTTAATCATGGAATTAGATTTATTGTTCTCTCCAATATTTTTTTGCATATACTCATATTGTTTATATTGGATCTCGGGAATCCGTGTATGCATTTTATTTTATTTCCCATGGGAACTATGCTTCTTTTAGCCCTCTTGGGCCAACAGTCTGTATTCATGGAACCAATTTAGAGGGCTAGCCAGGGTAGATAGCAGTGTAGGCCAAAAAGGAGCCTTGTCTGGTGGACTCAGGCAAGGAGTCATTCAGTCGTATTTCATTTTACAGCAAAGCAGCATGGCTTAGTGAATAGAGCAGGGGCCTGGGAGTAAGAAGGTCATGGGTCCTAATCCCGGCTCCATCACTTTTCTGTTGTGTGACCTCACTTCTCTGTGCCTCAGTTATCTCATCAGTAAAATAGGGATTGAGATGGTGAGCCCCACATGGGACAGGGACTGTGACCAACTCAATTTGTTTGTACGCACCCCAGCGCTTAGTACAGTGCCTGGCACATAGTAAGTGCTTAACAAATACAATTATTACTATTATTATTTGGAAGGGCCTCACAGAGAGCTGCATGTGCATTTTTGCTGCTTTTTTCTCCGAGCTTGGATCAGCTTAGTGAACCAGCTAGAAGAAAGGACTTAGAACCTTTGTGCAAGGAAAACCCTAGAGGAGAGAAAATTTGTACTTTCAGTCACAAAGTATGTACCCCTTTTAACCTAATATCGGGGGTGTAAGAAAAAAATGTAATAGTCACACTTGGAGTTAGCAAACAACTTCCTGCTAGAAAAAGTAATACCTTTTGATGTGAGTGAAAGGGAGTTTGCTGATATATTCAAAATTTATCTTAGGAGCATAGAGAGACTGTGTCTGCCAACTTGGTTATATTGCACTCTTCCAAGTGCTTAATACATTGTTCTGCACATAGTAAGCGCTCAATAAATACCATTGATGATGATGGGGGTTGAGGTGGTCCGCTCAGAGGCTCTCAGATAGGGCGACCTCTTCATTCCTGGGGGAGTCCTGTGGAAAATCAATCAATCAATTGAATGTATTGAGCACTTATTGTGTGCAAAGCACTGAATTTAGCTCTTGGGAAAGTACAATCCAGGAGAATAGGACTTTCTACCCGACAGAGTTTCTCTCTCAAAGGCATGCAATCTTCCACCCACAAAGCAGGTCAACTATGAGAATTTACAGCAGCCCTGGGAAATGGGAAATGTAAACAAAGATGCTTCTTTTGTTGAATGGTATTTGTTAAGCGCTTACAATGTGACAGGAACTATTCTAAGTGCTAGGTTCGCACAGGGCCAGGGATAAAAGCTGCTACAGGATGAGCCCTCCACAGACCCCTGGGAAGGCTGGTGGCTGCGGGTCTGCCCAGAGCCCCGAGGAGCCTGAAATTCTGCTCCTCTAGCCACAGTTCCCCACTGAATTTGTTTTGTGTTTGCCTGTGCTGTGTTTTCATGTTTCTTCACTCTTAATGTGTCTGTCTCCAGCCCCTTCTCCCCTCTTAGACTGTGAACCCCCTGAAGGATAGGGCTCATGTCTAATTCCCACCTACGGATTCTCTTCCAGTGCTTATTACAGTGCTCTGCATTCAATAAGTAATTAACAAATACTATTGCTAGAGTAGTGGTAGTAGTAATAGTAATAGTAGCATTTACTGTTATGGGTGGATGGATATAACAGACCACACAATCCCGCCTGCACCATCTGCGATGTGAGCTCAAAGATCTTCATTTTTCAATGACTTTTTTGGTCCCTTTTCTGCCTTTTCAGCATTTTAAGAACACATTATCGCAGAATGGCTGTGAACCCACTCGGGCTACTTGTTCTGGGGCTGTCGTTAGGTCAAGCTCCTTCTCAAGGTCTCCTTTAATAATAATCACAATAACCATAATAATAATTGTGGTATTTGTTAAGTCCTCACTGTGTGCCAGGCATCAAGAGAAGCAGCATGGCTCAGTGGAAAGAGCATGGGCTTGGGAGCCAGAGGTCATAGGTTCTAATCCCGACTCTGCCACTTGGCTGTGTGACTTCGGGCAAGTCACTTAACTTCTCTGTGCCTCATTTACCTCATCTGTAAAATGGGGATTAAGACTGTGAGCCCCACGTGGGACAACTTGATCACCTTGTATCCCCCCCCAGCACTTAAGCTTTGCACATAGTAAGTACTTAACAGATGCCATCATCATCGTCATTGTACTAAGTACAGGGGTGGATACAAGCAAATCCAGTTGGGCAGTGTCCCTCTCCCGTATGGGGCTCACAGTCTTAAACCCCATATTACAGAAGGGGTAACTGAGGCACAGAGAAGTAAAGCGACTTGCCCAAGGTCACAGAGCAGACATTTGGTGGAGTGAGATGAAAATTCAGGTCCTCTGACTCCCAGGTTAGGACAGCTGCTATTAGGACAGCTGCTTCTCATCTCTCCACTCTTCCAACACTCCCAGTGGCTACCCATTTCCTTCTACAGCCAGAAGAAACACCATACCATTGGCTTCCATGTTCTTCATCAACTCTCTCCATCCTACATATCGACTCTCTTCAACTGAGCTCTTCACACCTTCCAAGACAGCCTTCTAACTTTGTCTCCCTCCTTACATAGGCTCTTCTCCAACCTCATAGTCTCTGCCCCCCAAATTCACCAAACCACAGCTCTCCCCAACTTCAAAGTTCTCTTAGAATACTTCCTCCCTAGGAAAGTTTTCTTTGATTAATTCACACCACATTCCCGTTTTGAGACCCCAGTTCCACCTTCGGCACTTATCTCATCAATTGATCAATCAATGGTATTTATTGAGCACTTATTACACTTGGGATAGTACAATATAACAGAGTTGGCCAACATATCCCCTGCCCACAATGAGCTTACAGTCTAGAGGGATAGACAGTGCTAAACAAATACCATAATTATTTTTATTGTAGCTTTTTGATTCATAGTGGGATGTGTATTTTTAGTTTAATGGTAGTAAGCACTTGTTTTGTGCCAGGAGTAGACATGGCTCCTGTCCCAAATGAGACCCCATGTGGCTTGTTGGGGAGAAGGTGGAGGTAGACTGTGAGCCTGTTGTTGGGTAGAGATTGTCTCTATTGCCAAATTGTACTTTCCAAGCACTTAGTACAGTGCTCTGCACACAGTAAGTGCTCAATAAATACAATTGAATGAATGAGAATTCCTTACAGCTAGAGATTACAGGAAATATTTTGTCTTCCCTCCTTCACATATTCTCCAGGGAGAGAAAGGCTGAGCTCTCCTCAGTGCCCAAAGTCTGGTGAGATTTCTTCTCGGCTCCTGGTGGGATAGTGCTTTTTGCTTTATCCACAACTTGAAACTCATCTATCAACTCTGTATTGTACTCACCAAAGCCCTTAGTACAATGCTTTCCACACAGTAAGCACTCAATAAATGCCACCGATTAAGTTATTGGAAAGAACTGCCCTTCTTCCCTTCAAAGCCCTACTGAGAGTTCACCTCCTCCAAGATGCCTTGCCAGACTGAGACCCCTTTATCCTCTCCTTGTCCCCATCCCCGCCGCCCTACCTCCTTCCCCTCCCCACAGCACCTGTATATGTGTTTGTACAGATTTATTACTCTATTTATTTTACTTGTATATATTTACTGTTCTATTTATGTTGTTAATGATGTGCATCTAGCTTTACTTCTATTTATTCTGATGACTTGACACCTGTCCACATGTTTTGTTTTTTTGTCTGTCTCCCCCTTCTAGACTGTGAGCCCGTTGTTGGGTAGGGACCAACTCTATATGTTGCCAACTTGTACTTTCCAAGCACTTAGTACAGTGCTCTGCACACAGTAAACACTCAATAAATACAACTGAATGAACTGAATGAATGAGACATTAATACAGATAATATAAATAATTTACAATCATGACTTGAAATAATTTATCGTTTCAATTCTTCCCTCTGCCCTTACAAAGGGGTATGTGTACTTGTGTTGTGTGCATGTATATGGTTGCAGGGGGGTAGCTTCACATGGCTAAGCAGGGAAGGGGAAGACACATAACTTTTCAGCCTCCCAGAGAAGCAAAATTAACTTTAAGTAACTGGAGAAATGGGATGATGAGTTCAGCATGCAGGGGAGGGAACAAGAAATCAGAAAGTTAGAGGAATTCTGCAGAAGGTGAAAAGGGTAGCTACCCCAGAGGCAAATCAGGGAGGGAGGAGGGGGACAAGAGGAAATGAGGGATTAGTCAGGGCAGCCCTCCTGGAAAAAGGCTATGAAGGTGGAGAGAGTAAATGTCTGCCAGACATGAAGAGGGAGGGCTTTCAGGGCCAGAGGCAGGATGTGGGCGAGAGGTTGGCAGCGAGATAGATGAGATTGAATACAGTTAGTAGGTGAGCATTAGAGGAGTGAAGGATGCTGGCCGATTTGCAATAGGAGAGCAGCGAGGTGAGGTAGGAGGGGGAAAGGTGATTGAGTGTTTTAAAGCCAATGGTGAGGAGTTTCCATTGTATGCAGAGGAGGATTGGCAACCACTGGAGGCTCTTGAGGAGTGGGGGAAACACGGCCTGACTGTTTTTGAAGGTGTGCAGAGTGAGTCTAGTTTTTTATAATGGCATTTATTAAGCGCTTACTATGTGCAAAGCACTGTTCTAAGCGCTGGGTTCTATGACGACGATCCAAAAGACCCGCAAAAACTCTGAGTTTCACAGAATCCCATGATGCAGAGAGGTCATGGCATGTCCAATGATATCCTTTTACCTCAAGCTTTATGACAGCTTCAGGAAAAGCATAGGCATGATTATTTCCAAAAGCTAATAAAGCTTCATTTTGCCCTTGGCAAGAAATTAGGCATTGTTATGTCTCTGCATCTAGGAAAAAATTAAGGACCGATGAGATTGAATGACTTGCCAAACATTACACAGCCACTATGCGCCCAGTGGAGATAACAATCTATCATTCCCACCTCAGAGTCTTAATTTAATCATCTGACAGGCATCAATTAGACCTCCCCATCTATCTCCTCCTTATTCTCCTCTCTCCTTCTGTTTCACTGCAGCGATTTTGATAAATATCTCTGAAAAACTGCTTAGCTGTAGAAAAAGAGTAACAGGCCCACAGTGAAAGAATCCAATCATTTAGTCCTCAAATGTCAGCCCCGAGTCTGGGGGTGCTTTGGAGAGCAGGGAGAACAAAGATGATTGGATCCTCAGAGTTCAGATCCATTTACTATTTCTCCAAAGATGTCAACTGAGTAGGAGAAATAATAAATATTGGTCTGCACCAATAATGAATTTAAGAACCTAGTGAGAAATAAGAAAAGAAAGCCCATGCCTGCTAAAGGAAACCAGGTGGCTTTTCAATTATTGTAAAGTATGCTGAATGATAGTTTCTCACTTCAAATTGGATTGTGATCAACTCCAGCAGCCTTTTGTGTCGGTGGCTTCAAATCATATTGTCCTTTTGGGTCTTGGGGTGCTTGGCTTTCCTCCTTCCACCCACAAGCCTTTGGATTCATTCTTGCATTTGGTCACCTCCATCCATCAGATTTCCCATCTCAGTATTCCAGTGCACGATTCTCTTTCTTCTCTGTCACTTTTTTTCTCTCTCCCAGTCACATGAACACACAATCTAGAGTAAAGGAACCACTTTCATTATCATAATGGTATTTGTTAAGCACTCACTATGTGCTAAGCACTGTTCTAAGCGCTGGGGTAGATACAAGGTAATCAGGTTATCCCACGTGGGGCTCATAGTCTTAAACCCCATTATACAGATGAGGTAACTGAGACACAGAGAAGTTAAGTGGCTTGCCCAAGGTCTCACAGCAGACAAGTGGCGGAGCCCGGATTAGAATCCACGTCCTCTGACTCCCAAGCCTCTGTTCTTCCCACTAAGCCACACTTCTTCTTTCATTCGTTATTTTCATGGGTCACCTGATTTTTCCCCTGCTCTGGAGACGATTTATCAGGTTGGGGTTAAGGCAGTCAAACCATCCATCATCTGGATTCACCATGGGGTTTCTACCCTCCTTTCCATTGCAGGTACTTTGAAGCCTGTCTGACTTTGGGATATATAGCAAATGACACGATTGGGAGCAATTCATCTGAAGTCCAAAACTACTGCACCCACAACAAATATCCCTCTCTTTAAAGGCTCCCCTCCAGGCAGAAACCCTGGCCTTAAATGGGATCCTGAATCTGATTAGCCTGGAGCTCCCAAATGATTAGCATCAGCTCTCTTCAACTCTCTGCACCCAATTAGGCTAAATAACCACTGTTATTTGACCATTATTCACCTGACAACTGCCCTTCCTCTAGGTCACTATTAGTTAATGGGATTGGAGAAAGTATATCCATGGAGTCACTATGAATCGAAAATGACTCAGTGGCACTAAATGATAATAATAATAAAAGTTTACAGTTTCTAAGTGCCTTGCCACCTTTGAACTCATCCTTCAGATCACGAGTAAGCTCCTCTAGACTGTAAACTCATTGTGGGCAGGGAATATGGCTATTTACTGTTGTATAGTACTCTCCCAAGAACTTAATACAGTGCCTTTCACATAGTAACTGCTCAATAAATATGGTTGAATGAACAAATGAATTGTACCCTCCCAAGCACTTAGTACAGTGCTCGGCGCATGGTAAGTGCTCAATAAATATGATTGACTGGCTTCCAGGTGCCAGCAATCCATCCAATCATAATCTTCCCTGACCACTGGCTCCACCCCAAACATCATCATCATCATCATCATCAATCGTATTTATTGAGCGCTTACTATGTGCAGAGCACTGTACTAAGTACTTGGGAAGTACAAATTGGCAACATATACAAATTGGCAACATCGCCACTGCACCCTTGCTATCAGTCTGCCAATCACCCAATTCATTCATTTAATTGTATTTATTGAATGCTTACTGTGTGCAGAGCACTGTACTAAGCGCTTGGGAAGTACAAGTTGGCAACATATAGAGACGGTCCCTACCCAACAACAGGCTCACAGTCTAGAAGCGGGAGACAGACATCAAAAGAAAAACATGCGGACAGGTGTCAAGTCATCAGAACCAATGATTGAGCACTTATTGTGTGCAGGAATGACAGAGAGAAAGCACCTCAAAGTGTCACTCCTGGATCTGTCCCCAACTAGCTCAAGGATGGGGCCACCGTTAGCATTATTATTCATTCATTCAATCGTATTTATTGAGTGCTTACTGTGTGCAGAGCACTGTACTAAGCACTTGGGAGAGTACAATATAACAGTAAAAAGACACATTCCCTGCCCACAATAAGCTTACAGTCCTCACCTAGCCACGAATACTAGATCCCGGGCCAGAGTCAGTTAGTAGTATTTAATGAGTGCTTACTGGGTGCAGAGCACTGAACTAAGCACTTGGGAGAGTACAATATAACAATAAACAGCATGGCAAGAAGCAGTGTGGCTTAGTGGAAAGAACACAGGTTTGGGAGTCAGAGGACGTGGGTTCCAATCCCGGCTCTGCCACTTGTCTGCTGTGTGACCTTGGGCAAGCCACTTAACTTCTCTGTGCCTCAGCTACCTCATCTGTAAAATGGGGATTAAGACTGTGAGCCCCACATGGGACAACCTGATTACCTTGTATCCACCCCAATGCTTGACACATAGTAAGCCACTTAACAAGTAACTTCATTTTATTATTATTAAACAGACACATTCCTGCCCACCATGAGCTTACAATCTAGAGGAGCTGAGGGGGCAGATGGCAGTGGCAGTGGTGGGGTTCTGAGTAACAGTAATAATAGTAATAATAATGTTAGTATTTGTTAAGCACTTACTGTGTGCCAAGAACTTTTCTAAGCGCTGGGGTAGATACAAGGTTATCAGGTTGTCCCACGTGGGGCTCAGTCTTCATCCCCATTTTGCAGATGAGGGAACTGAGGCCCAGAGAAGTTAAGTGACTTGTCCAAAGTCACACAGCTGACAAGTGGTGGAGCCGGGATTTGAACCCATGACCTCTCATTCCAAATCCCAGGCTCTTTCCACTGAGCCACGCTGCCTTGTCTCCCTGGTGGGGGAGACACTGCAGCAGATGGTGAGTCAATCATATTTATTGAGCACTTACAGCACTATCTGGCTCCAGAACTATCCCCAAATGGGGCTCCTGCCAGCCCAAAACCATAGTCAGTTTCCTCTAGATTGTAAGCTCCCGGTGGGCAGGGAGTGCCTCTACCAACTCTGCAATACTGTACTCCTTCTTCCAAGCACTTAGTACAGTGTTCTGCTCACAGTAAGCACTCAATAAATACTACTGATTGGGTCGGCAACATACAGAGATGGTCCCTACCCAACAACGGGCTCACAGTTTAGAAGAACAGGTCATATATGATATAATGAACAGGACAGTCTGCCCTCCTTGTGTCAGGAAGGAGGTAGAAGACCGGCTGGGCTCGGAGGCCATGTCCTGGGATTCTAGAGGCGCCAAGCGGAGCAGCTTCCTCCCATCCATCATATGCACCCCGATCTCTGCGCTTGAGGAACAAGGGGCCTTGCGGGCTCTGACGGCGGAGACCAACGGCTGGGAGCCCACTGGCGTGAGCCCCGAGGTGCAGCAAGCCCAGGAGGAGTGGGATGATGATGATGATGATGATAATGGCATTTATTAAGCGCTTACTAGGTGCAAAGCACTGTTCTAGGCGCTGGGGAGGTTACAAGGTGACCAGGTTGTCCCACGGGGGGCTCACAGTCTCAATCCCCATTTTACAGATGAGGTAACTGAGGCCCAGAGAAGTGAAGTGACTTGCCCAAGGTCACACAGCAGGCGTGTGGCGGAGTCGGGATTCGAACCCATGACCTCTGACTCCAAAGCCCGTGCTCTTCCCACTGAGCCACGCTGCTTCTCTCCAGTGGGAGGCACGGGACATCCTCCAGGCCGCAGCAGGGGGCCCGGGAGCCCGTCCGGGCCAGCTCAGCCTGCCCGTCTCCTTCGCCTAGGCCCCGCGGCGCTTCTAGATGGGTGACCTCTCTGCCCGCAGGGAACAGATCCGGCCCACGGCAGGCAGGAGGGGGCTCGCTTTCCTCCGCCGTCGCCTCTTCGGGCCTCCCCAGCTGCACCGCCAGCTCCAGGAGGAGCGCAACTTGGTCCTGACCATCGCTCAGTGCGGCCTGGATAACGGCAACCCCATACAAGGCCGAGTCCACCGTATCGTCTACAGGAAGCTGACCGGCTCCAGGTTTGACTGTGAGCCCACTGTTGGGTAGGGACTGTCTCTATATGTTGCCAGTTTGTACTTCCCAAGCGCTTAGTACAGTGCTCTGCACATAGTAAGCGCTCAATAAATACGATTGATGATGATGATGATGATGACTGTGCCCTCTTGGGGGCCCACTGGGAAGATCTGGGCTTTCAGGGAGCAGATCCCGGCACAGCCCTGCCCTCCCGCACCTGCTCTACCTCGTGATGGACTCACAGACCATGCTGCTGGCCCGCCAGATTTTCCGGCTTTCCCAGCACCAAGTCCAGAACTTTCCCTTCCCCCTTTTAGACTGTGAGCCCACTGTTGGGTAGGGACTGCCTCTATATGTTGCCAACTTGTACTTCCCAAGCGCTTAGTACAGTGCTCTGCACACAGTAAGCACTCAATAAGTACGATTGATGATGATGATGTTGATGATGATGTCAGTGAACATCCTGCCTAGGGAGAATACCATAAGACAACAAACAGACACATTCTCGGCCTGCAATGAAGTTTTCTTTTACCCAGGTTGTAGAGGCTAAAATTGGCTTGCTACTGGAGCCTTTTTAACGAGCCGTCTATACTTAATAATAATACTGGTATTTGTTAAGCACTTTGTGCCGAGCACTGGGGGAGATACAAGGTTATCAGGTTGTCCCAGGTGGGGCCCACAATCTCAATCCCTATTTGACAGATGAGGTAACTGAGGCCCAGAGAAGTTAAGTGGCTTGCCCAAAGTCACACTGCTGACAAAGGATGGAGCTGGGATTAGAACCCAGGACCTCCGACTCCCAACCCCGGGCTCTTTCCGTTAAGCCACGCTGCTTCTCCTATCCATCTCCTTCTCCTTCTCCTTTACATACTTCATATGTAAAGGGCTCAGGCGGTGGTGAGGTCAAGCACTGGGTTTAATTATGGCATTTTTCTTCCAGCCCAGCCTCTCCAGGAGCTGCTGTCGGGAAGGGAGAAATGCCAGCCCAGCAGATCTCTTGCTGGAAGCTGCATGTTGGGCAAAGCTTGCCATCTGCTGGATAGAGTCCCCTACTTTACATCATCAGTCGTATTTATTGAGCGCTTACTGTGTGCAGAGCACTGTACTAAGCGCTTGGGAAGTACTAGAGCAGTGAGAAAACCCGCAGGGGGAGTGAAAAGCAAGGGAAGACATCAGGCAAAGACCACAGATGGTAGAATAAAACACTTTGCATTGGTGAAAGCCACTGTTTTTGGTCTTGGTTTGGAAGTCGAACTCATTTGGAGAAGGACTGACTTTCTGCCTCCCTGAAAGGACAGGGAGGACATTTCTTTTTGAGATGACACTACTTAGAATAATCATGAAAACTGTGGTGTTCCTTAAGGACATACAAGTATCTGTGGGAGGGCACATAATAAGCACTTGACAAATACCACAGTTATTATCAGTAGATGCTAAGTGCTGAGGTAGATGCAGTACAAATAGACACAATCAATCCATCAATCAATCAGTGGAATGGATTGAGTACTTAATGCATGCAGAGCACTGTCTTAAGCCCTTGGGAGAGTACAATAATAATAATAATTTTGGTATTTGTTAAGCACTTACTATGTGCAAAGCACTGCGGGGCTCAAAATCTTAATCCCCATTTTACAGATGAGGTAACTGAGGCCCAGAGAAGTGAAATGACTTGCCCAAAGTCACATATCTAACAAGCGGTGGAGCCGGGATTTGAACCCATCACCTCTGACTCCCAAGCCCGTGCTCTTTCCACTGAGCCATGCTGCTTCTCTATACGGGAGAGTTGGCACACACCCCCTGCTCACAAGGAGCAAGAGGGGGGAGGCTGTCATTAAAATAATAATCGATATTTACATAAGTGCTGCAGGGCTGAGGGTGAGGTGAATATCAAGTTCTTAAATTGTAGAGATCCAAGTACAAGAGTGATACAGAAGGGAGAGGGGATAAGGAAATGAGGACTTAGTAAGGGAAGGCCTCTTGGAGGAGATATGATTTTAGAAGGGCTTTGAAGGTGGGGACACGGCTGGGAGGGAGTTACAGGCCAGAGGCAAGATGTGGATAAAGGGTGGGCAGTGCTACAGATGAGACTGATTATAATTATGGTATTTGCCATACATTGCCAAGATCCGCCCTTTCCTCTCCATCCATACCGCTACCCTGCTCGTTCAAGCTCTCATCCTATCCCGTCTGGACTACTGTATCAGCCTTCTCTCTGATCTCCCATCCTCGTGTCTCTCCCCACTTCAATCCATACTTCATGCTGCTGCCCGGATTGTCTTTGTCCAGAAACGCTCTGGGCATGTTACTCCCCTTCTCAAAAATCTCCAGTGGCTACCAATCAATCTGCACATCAGGCAGAAACTCCTCACCCTGGGCTTCAAGGCTGTCCATCACCTCACCCCCTCCTACCTCACCTCCCTTCTCTCCTTCTACAGCCCACCCCACACCCTCCGCTCCTCTGCCGCTAATCTTCTCACCGTACCTTGTTCTCGCCTGTCCCGCCATCGGCCCCCGGCCCACGTCATCCCCCGGGCCTGGAGTTCCCTCCCTCTACCCATCCGCCAAGCTAGCTCTCTTCCTCCCTTCAAGGCCCTGCTGAGAGCTCACCTCCTCCAGGAGGCCTTCCCAGACTGAGCTCCTTCCTTCCTCTCCCCCTCGTCCCCCTCTCCATCCCCCCATCTTACCTCCTTCCCTTCCCCACAGCACCTGTATATATGTATATATGTTTGTACATATTTATTACTCTATTTATTTTACTTGTACATATCTATTCTATTTATTTTATTTTGTTAGTATGTTTGGTTTTGTTCTCTGTCTCCCCCTTTTAGACTGTAAGCCCACTGTTGGGTAGGGACTGTCTCTATATGTTGCCAACTTGTACTTCCCAAGTGCTTAGTACAGTGCTGTGCACACAGTAAGTGCTCAATAAATACGATTGATTGATTGATTGACTGAAGCACAGCAAGTGACTTACCCAAGGTCACACGGAAGACATGACGGAGCCGGGATTAGAACCCAGGTCCTTCTGAGTCCCAGGCCCGTGCTCTATCCACTAAGCCAGTGGTTCTTTCAAGGCCCAGGCCTCCTTGTCCTCTGAGATTGGATTAGTCTGGCCTGAAGCCAAAGCCAGCTAGGTATGCTGCCCCGCTGGAGCACTTCCGTCCCCTTGTCCTGATCATTTTCGATGAGGGGGGAAAAAGTCAAGGATGTGATAATCGGGCCAAATACACCATTCTGAGAGCCACAGTTGTGCTCGTGCAGAGTTTGGCCTGTAGGCAGTTAATCCCCTTGCCTCTGGGACAGCCATTTCTCGGCTGTCCAGGGGGGTTATTACACTTGAGCAGTGACAGCTCCCTCCGGCTCTTTCTGATTCAACCTGAGCTCATTTCCGATCCAGTCCAGAACGGGGCTTCCCTCAGGTTGGACCGAACCCAGGCCTGGGCCGGGACTTTGGCGGTGGAAGATCCCCAAAGATTCAACTCAGTTCCTAGACACAGCAGCAGTCCTAGGCTCAGCTGGCAATGGGAGAGGCCGACAGGAGAAGAACCTTTCCACTGACCTTAGAGCATTCAATCATCTTGCCCCCTCCTACCTTATCTCGCTGTTCTACCACAGCGTATCTCAGTGGAAATGTTTTGTTAATGTGTTCTGTTTTGTTTTCTGTCTCCCCCTACTAGACTGTGAGCCCGCTGTTGGGTAGGGACCATCTCTATATGTTGCCAACTTGTATTTCCCAAGCGCTTAGGCCAGCCTTTATTCATTCATTCACTCGTATTTGTTAAGCGCTTGCTGTGTGCAGAGCACTGTGCTAAGCACTTGGGAAGTGAAGGTTGGCAACATGTGGAGGCGGTCCCTGCCCAGCAGCGGGCTCACAGTCTAGAAGAATGAATGAAGTCATTCATTCATGAGCGCTTAGTACACGGCTCTGCACACAGTGATAATAATTATTATTATTATTCAAAGCCCTACTGAGAGCTCACCTCCTCCAGGAGGCCTTCCCAGACTGAGCCCCCTCCTTCCTCTCCCCCTCCCCCCTGCCTTACCTCCTTCCCCTCCCCGCAGCACCTGTATATATGTTTGTACATATTTATTACTCTATTTATTTTACTTGTACATGTTTATTCTATTTATTTTAGTTTGTTAATGTGTTTTGTTTTGTTCTCTGTCTCCCCCTTCTAGACTGTGAGCCTGCTGTTGGGTAGGGACCATCCCTATCTGTTGCCAACTTGTACTTCCCAAGCACTTAGTACAGTGCTCTGCACACAGTAAGCGCTCAATAAATACGATTAAATTTAAAAAAAATGGAAAGAGCACGGACCTGAGAGTCAGAGGTGATGATTTCTAATCATAGCTCTGCCACTTTGCTGTGTGACCTTGGGTGAGCCGCTTTACTTCTCTGTGCCTCAGTTACCTCATCTGTAAAATGGGGATTAAGACCGTGAGCCCCTTGTGGGACAACCTGATTACCCCAGTGCTTAGAACATTGCTCGGCACTTAGTAAGCACTTAACAAATACCATAATCATTATTATTATTATTACAACCCAGCCCTCACACGTCACTCCTCTAATGCCAACCTACTCACTGTACCTCAACCTTATCTATCTCTTCACCGACCTCTCACCCTCGTCCTGCCTCTGGCCTGGTACACCCTCTCTTTTCAAATCCCACAGACAATTCCTCTCCCCTCCTTCAAAGTCTTATTGAAGGCACAACTCCCTTCCGAGAGGTCTTCCCTGACTAGACCCTCATTTCCTCTTCTCCCACTCCCTTCTGTGTCACCCTTGCTCTTGGATTTGCTCCCTTTATTCACCCCTCCTTCAGCCACAAAGCACTTAAGTACACCGTTAAGGACGGAATGTGTCTACCAACACTGTTGTATTGTGCTCTACCAAGTGCTTAATACAGTGTTCTGCACACACTATGTGCTCACTAAATATGATTAATTGATTGACTGATTGATCATTGAGAAGAAAAGTGGGGCTCACTCTTCCTCTGGTATTCACCCTACTGCTCCTCACTCTTGTGGCTCACTCATTCATTCAATCATATTTATTGATGGTTTACTGTGTGCAGAGCACTGTACTAAGCACTTGGAAAGTACAACACAGCGATAGAGACATTCCCTGCCCACAGCAGGCTCACAGTCTAGGGTCTCACAGGATCTGTGACACTCCACTCACACTGAAGCCTAGGGACAAGTCCATGAAAGCTCACATGGCAAAATCTCTACCTATTTACTTTGTCCACAACAGAGCCACTGGAGCTTTTGAAGACACATGATTGTTTCTGAGAAGTGAGAAAAAAGGTTTCATTATTCCCTCTGGACAATGTCGAACAGACCAATCTTAAAAAAGCACCTTTTTATGGTCTTTGTTAAGCGCTTATTATGTGCCAGGCACTGTACTAAGCATTGGGGTAGATATGAGCTAATCAGGTTGGACACAGTTCATGTCCCACATGAGGCTCAGTCTTAATCCCCATTTTACAGATTAGGTGACAGAGGCACAGGAAAGTGAAATGACTTTCCAGAGTCACAAAGCAGACAAGTGGCCGAGCCAGGATTAGAACTCAGGTACTTCTGATTCTGATTCATAGGTCCAGGGTCTTTCCAATGCTGCTTCTCATTATGGTATCATTATGGCAGTCGACATTTTTATGGAAACGAGGCTTAACACTGACCTGATCCTGATAATTACCGTCTCTGACAAAGCAGACGCAAGACTTAGTGTGTCATTTTCAGAGCTTCTGGGACTGATGAAATTAGAAACAACAAGGTCTGTATGTTGCCTCTGGTTCCTTTCTGCTCATAAGGACGAGGCTTGGGTATTGGGCTGTAATTTATTTTGGCAAGATTTACATTGGGAATCAAAAAGGAAAACCAATCTATTACTGCTTTCTCAAACACCAAGCACAGCGCTCTGCACACAATAACTGCTCAATAAATATGACTGACTGATTGGCTGATTGATTCTTTCCAACAATCTGTTTTAAAAAGGTAAAGATGATTTGCTTAGGACAGCAATTTTCTCCCAAAGTCATAGATATTTGAGACCTATGTTATCTCATACATTTGTCCAATTGAAAATCATCTCCCGGGAAGAGCCAGGAGCCCGAGAGTCTGGCCAGGCTCTGCCAGTGACTCATCTTCTGACTAGATAGGAGGGTTGTTTATCGTTCCGGTCTTCTGTCTTTTCTCCACTTCACAAAATGAGGATCCTCTGCAGACAACCTCAAAAGAATTCATGTATGCTAGTAGATCGATTTGAGGTCTTAGAATGAAATCTGTTATGGGGGTGCAAAATATCCCCTTATTTTCATTTCAGTTTGTCTGAACTTTAATATGCCCTTTGGAGTGAAACCCAGCAACTGTTGGATGGATCTTATTCCTCTGGCAAAGTAAACTCTGTTGGATGGATCTTATTCCTCTGGCAGGGTAAACTCTGGTGTACAACTCTGGTGTATTGCACTTTCCCAAGTGATTAGTACAGTATTCGACATACACTGAGCCTCAATAAATACTGTTGATTGAATGATTATGGAAGGATCAAGCAAGGTATCCCCTCCATGGTTGGGTCAGCAGATATTTTGTCGGGTCTTTTTTTTCATTTTTCATGACTCGAACTGGTATGGTGACCTCTTCAATCACCGGGACCAGGGCTATATCTTCACAGGCTGGAAGGTTTTGTATGTCTTCCCTAGAAAAAGGTGTGTTGAGGAGAACACTGAAATGTCTTGCCATCTTTTCTGGATTCTTTCGACTGGAGCCTAAAGAGCACAGGCATGGGACTCAGAGGACCTGGTTCTAATCCAGCCTCCACCACTCGTCTGCTGTGTGACCTCAGGCAAGTCACTTGACTTCTCTTTGCATCAGTTTCCTCATCTATAACTTGAGGATTAAGTTACTTAGATTGTGAGCCCCATGTGAGACAGGGACTGTGTCCAGCCTGATTATCTTGTATTTCCCCCAGGATTTAAGCATGGGCCTGGGAATCAGAAGGTCATGGGTTCTAAACCCATCTCTGCCACTTGTCTGCTGTGCGAGTGCGGTTGGCGGCGGGACCGGCCGCCCGAGGGATCGGAGCCGTCCAGGGCGCGATGCCCCAGTCCTCCCGAGACGGTGCCCCATGTCCGCCCTCCAGCCAGGGACCCGGAGACATGCGCGGCTCCACGCGTGCCACCCTCGTTGCCGCCGCCGCCGCCTTCCTCCTGTGCGGCCTGGGCTCGGCCGAAGAGCACGTGGACGGCCACCCCCAAGGTGGCCGTCTGGACCGGAGCATGGTGCAGGACAAAGACCACATCCTGGACCACCTCGACGGCGTCGTCGACAAGCCCGAGGCGGAGATGTCCCCGCAGGAGCTTCAGCTCCACTACTTCAAGATGCACGACTACGACGGCAACAACCTCCTGGACGGCTTGGAGCTGGCCACAGCCATTAGCCACGTCCACAAGGAGGAAGGGAGCGAGCGGGCGCCCGCGATGCGGGAAGAGGAACTGACCAGCCTGATCGACGACGTCCTCCGGGACGACGACAAGAACGACGACGGCTACATCGACTACGCGGAGTTCGCCAAGTCCCTGGAGTAGGCCGGCCGATCCCACCTCGGCCGAATCCGGAACTCCGAACCCGCCCCCGGCTCCACCGGGCCTCGGGGGGAGAAGCTCGTTCTCGGTTTCTCGGCATCGCCCCGTCGCACTTTTCGGCGTTTTTCTTTTAAAGGACTCCGGCCCCGACCCTCCCCTCTCTGCTTCTCCTTCCTTTCTGCTCGGCCGGCCCCGCGTTGAACTTTTTAACGGGCGGGGGGGTCTGCTTTATAATAACCACGAAGCAGCGTGGCTCAGTGGAAAGAGCCCGGGCTTTGGAGTCGGAGGTCGTGGGTTCGAATCCCGGCTCCGCCACTTGTCAGCTGGGTGGCTTTGGGCAAGTTAGACTGTGAGCCCACTGTTGGGTAGGGACTGTCTCTCTATGCTGCCAATTTGTACTTCCCAAGCGCTTAGTACAGTGCTCTGCACATAGTAAGCGCTCAATAAATACGATTGACGATGATGATGATGACCTTGGGCAAATCACTTCACTTCTCTATGCTTCAGTTACCTCAACTGTAAAATGGGTATTAAGACTGTGAGCCCCCCATAGGACAGGGACTGTGTCCAACTTGATTTGCTTGTATCCACCACAGCGTTTAGTACAGTGCCTGGCACATAATAAGCATTTAACAAATACCATCACATTATTATTATTACATAGTTAGCACTTGACAAAATCCATAATATTGTTATTGTTACTCTGATGTGCAAACAGGAACAGAGAACAGAGAAGCAGCGCGGCTCAGTGGAAAGAGCCTGGGCTTTGGAGTCAGAGGTCATGGGTTCAAATCCCGGCTCTGCCAATTGTCAGCTGTGTGACTTTGGGCAAGTCACTTAACTTCTCTGTGCCTCAGTTACCTCAACTGTAACATGGGGATGAAGACTGTGAGCCCCCTGTGGGACAACCTGATCACCTTGTAACCTCCCCAGTGCTTAGAACAATGCTTTGCATAGTAAGCACTTAATAAATGCCATCATCATCATCAGGAGCATATAATACTTTAATAGTGTGTAGAAATCCTTGATCTCATGATCTGCACAGCCCTGAGTTCTACCACCGTCATACATGTTTCTTACACTTGATTTTCACATAGCATTGTTGGTATCTGAAAGCCTCACTGCTTCTGCTAATACCTGTGGCACTAGTTAAGTGCTCACTATGTGCCAAACCCTGGGGTAGTTCTGCTGCAGTGGCAGAGCAGACACAACTCCTGACAGCTCAAGTGGGAGGGCAAATGGGTTTTTACAGAGGAAGAAGCAGAGGAACGTGGAAGATAAATGACTAGCCCAGTGTCACACATCGGGCAAGTGGCAGAGCCAGAATTAGAACCCAGCTCACCTGACTCCCGTCCTGACTCCCTTACTCTTTCCACTATGGTGTGTCCCTTCTGCTAGTCCTGGTGTTTCTCAAAATGCTGCTGGGGAAGCCTGCTCTATGGAAAGAGCACAGGCCTGGGGCGGTGGACCTGGGTTCTAATCCCAGGTCTGCCACTGATATGCTGCATGGCCTGGGCAAGTCAATTCACTTCTCTGTGCCTCAGTTTCCACATCTGTAAAATTGGGATTAAATCCTACTCCCCCTACCTAGACTGTGAGCCCCCTGTGGGACATGTGTCCATCATCATCATTACAGTTAATCTTGTAACTACCCTAGTGCTTAGAACAATGCTTAGCACATAGTAAGCACTTAACAAGTAACATAATTATTATTAGTAGCATTATTAGCTGTTTTGCTGAGAAGCAGCATGGACTGGTGGAAAGAGCACAGGCCTGGGAGACAGAGGACCCGGGTTCTAATCCTGCCTCTGCCAATTTTTTGTTGAGTGACCTTAAGCAAGTCACTTAACTTCTCTGTGCTTCAGTTCTCCTCTTCTCCCTCCTACTTAGACTGCGAGCCCCATGTGGAACAGGGACCGTGTCCAACCTAATTCACTTCTATCTACCTTAGTGCTTAGAACATTATTTGACTCAAAGTAAGCACTTACCTACCAAATATCATAAAAAATAGGCCTCTTCAGAGTCATTTGTTGTTGAACCAATCTTAGTGACTCTTCCTGGCCCTGCCCAAAGTCTTACCATTATATTCCAGTGGTCTGGTACACAGCACCACGGAGAAATGCCCATTTGTTGTGTATAATGGTGACTGGGATTTGAGTTTCCTGTTTTAACAGGGCTGTTGTGAATTTGCTGCAAAGGTCCTTGTGAATGTCCTGGTTCTCCAGGGTCTTATCATTCGGGTTGGTGAGGATTTAGACGGCATTACTGTCCCTCAGTAGACATATACCGTTGACCCCTGGCCCACGTCCTCCCCCTGGCCTGGAATGCCCTCCCTCTGCCCATCCACCAAGCTAGCTCTCTGCCTCCTTTCTAGGCCCTACTGAGAGCTCACCTCCTCCAGGAGGCCTTTCCAGACTGAGCCCCTTCCTCTCCCCCTCTCCATCCCCCCATCTTACCTCCTTCCCTTCCCCACGGCACCTGTATATATGTATATATGTTTGTACCTATTTACTACTCTATTTATTTATCTTGCTTGTACATATCTATTCTATTTATTTTATTTTGTTAGTAGGTTTGGTTTTGTTCTCTGTCTCCCCCTTCTAGACTGTGAGCCCGCTGTTGGGTAGGGACTGTCTCTATGTGTTGCAGACTTGTACTTCCCAAGCGCTTAGTACAGTGCTCTGCACACAGTAAGCGCTCAATAAATACGATTGATTGATTGATTGAACATCACCTCCAGCTTCTTCCGGGCTAATTACAGCCCCATTGTCTTCTGCTCTTAGAAGAGGTCTCGCCCGGACCCCTGCGGGGCGCCGGGGTGGTGTCAACAAGCTTGGCTACGATAGGTTTAGGCCAATTCGGTGATGAGCGAGGAGCCAACTGCACACTGCAGAGAGGCAGGCCTCAATCTCCGCGACTGAGAAGCCAGGAGCTGGGTGGTGCAGTCACTTTCACCGGTTCTCTGCCCTTTTCCTTTTTGTTTTTAGTTTTCACTGATATTTGTTAAGCACTTGCTCTGAGCCAGGCAATGTACTAGGCACAAAGTTGATCATGGACTATGCCAGGCACTGTGGGATAGATCCAAGCCAATCAGGGTGGATGCAGTCCCCGTCCCACAGGGGGCTCACAGTCTTCATCCTCATTTTCCAGATGAGGAAACTGAGGCCCAGAGAAGTGAAGTGACTCACCCAAGGTCAGCCGGCCACAGACAAGTGGCAGTGCCGGGATTAGAACCCACGTCCTTCTGACTCCCGGGCCCGGGCTCTATCTGGGCATTTCCAAACCGGCATCACCCTGGCTAACCGGACTGTTCGATTCCCAAAACCGCATCAGAGGAGGAGGGGTGGAGAAAGAAGCAGCGTGGCTCAGTGGAAAGGCCACGGGCTTTAGAGTCAGAGGTCATGGGTTCAAATCCCGGCTCCACCAATTGTCAGCAGTGTGACTTTGGGCAAGTCACTGCACCTCTCTGGGCCTCAGGTCCCTTATCTGTAAAATGGGGATGAAGACCGTTAGCCCCCCCGTGGGACAACCCGATCACCTTGTAACCTCCCCAGCACTTAGAATAGTGCTTTGCACATAGTAAGTGCTTAAAACATGCCATCATCACTACTAAAATAATTATTAAAATAATAATTTTAATAATCATTCTTGCCTGTCCCGCCGTCTACCCCCAGCCCACGTCCTCCCCGGCCAGGAATGCCCTCCTCCGCACATCCGCCAAGCTAGCTCTCTTCCTCCCTTCAAAGCCCTACTGAGAGCTCACCTCCTCCAGGAGGCCTTCCAAGACTGAGCCCCCTCTTTCCTCTTTCCCTCCTCCCCCCTCCATCCGCCCCGGCTTTCCTCCTTCCCCTCCCCACAGCACCTGTATATATGTATATATGTTTGTACGTATTTATTACTCTATTTATTTAGTTTATTTGTACATATTTATTCGATTTATTTTATTTTGTTAATATGTTGAGTTTTGTTGTCTGTCTCCCCCTTCAAGACTGTGAGGCTGCTATTGGGTAGGGACTGTCTCTATATGTTGCCAACTTGTACTTCCCAAATGCTTAGTAAGCACTCAATAAATACGATTGAATGAATGAATGAAGCTATAATTCTATTTATTCTGATGGTATTGACAACTGTCTACTTGTTTTGTTTTGTTGTTTGTCTCCCCCTTCTCAACTGTGAGCCCGTTGTTGGGTAGGGACCGTCTCCATATGTTGCCAACTTGTACTTCCTAAGTGCTTAGTACAGTGCTCTGCACAGAAAGCGCTCAATAAATACAATTGAATGAATGAATTAATATACCGCTGCTGTCCTTCAGTTGGTATATTTATTGTTGTCCCTCAGTAGAAGTATAAAATGCTGTCGCTCATTAGAACTTATATACTGCTGTCCCTCAGTAGAAGTTGTAGACTGCTGTCCATCAGTCGAAGTATATATTGCGGTCCCTTGGTAGACCTATATATTGCTGTCCCTGGCTAGAAGTGTATACTACTTAAACTCAGTAGAAATATACCACTCCTGTCACTCAGCAGAAGTATATATTGCTGTTCTAGAAGTGTATACTACAGGCCCTCTTTTAGACTGTGAGCCCACTGTTGGGTAGGGACTGTCTCTATATGTTGCCAACTTGTACTTCCCAAGCGCGTAGTACAGTGCTCTGCACACAGTAAGCTCTCAATAAATACAATTGATGATGATGATGATGGCCCTCAGTAGTAATATACTGCTGCTTTCCTTCAGTTGAAGTATGCACTGCTGCTCCTCAGTAAAAGTATTCCTCTGCTGTCCCTCAGTAGAAGAAGTATGCATTGCTCTCACTCAGTAGAATTATACCACTGCTATCCCTCAGTGGAAGTTACATAGTATGTCCCTCAGTAATGTGAGCCCATAGTGAACAGGGATTGTCTCTATTTGTTTTTGAATGGTACTTCCCAAGCACCTAATATATTGCTCTGCACACAGTAAGTGCTCAATAAATACAATTGAATGAATGAATGAATGAATACTGCTGCTTTCCTTCGGTTGAAGTATGCACTGTTGCTCCTCAGTAAAAGTATTCCTCTGCTGTCCCTCAGTAGAAGAAGTATGTATTGCTCTCACTCAGTAGAATTATACCACTGCTATCCCTCAGTGGAAGTTACATAGTACGTCCCTCAGTAAGGTGAGCCCATAGTGGACAGGGATTGTCTCTATTTGTTTTTGAATGGTACTTCTCAAGCACCTAATATATTGCTCTGCACACAGTAAGTGCTCAATAAATACAATTGAATGAATGAATGAATGAATGAATACTGCTGCTTTCCTTCAGTTGAAGTATGCACTGTTGCTCCTCAGTAAAAGTATTCCTCTGCTGTCCCTCAGTAGAA
This sequence comes from Tachyglossus aculeatus, assembly GCF_015852505.1. Taxonomy (NCBI): domain Eukaryota; kingdom Metazoa; phylum Chordata; class Mammalia; order Monotremata; family Tachyglossidae; genus Tachyglossus; species Tachyglossus aculeatus. The sequence continues at coordinate 25,790,084 of NC_052079.1, read as the reverse complement.
GAAGTATGTATTGCTCTCACTCAGTAGAATTATACCACTGCTATCCCTCAGTGGAAGTTACATAGTACGTCCCTCAGTAATGTGAGCCCATAGTGGACAGGGATTGTCTCTATTTGTTTTTGAATGGTACGTCCCAAGCACCTAATATATTGCTCTGCACATAGTAAGTGCTCAATAAATACAATTGAATGAATGAATGAATACTGCTGTCTCTCAGTATAAGTATACCACTGTCCTCCTTCAGTAGAATAATGTCAATGCTGTCTCTAGGAGTAGTATATTCCCGCTGTTCCTCAGGAGAAGTATACCACTGCTTTCCCTCAGTTGATGTAAATACTGCTGTCCTTCAGAAGAAATATACCGCTGCTGTCCCTCAGTTGAAGTATATACTACTCTCCTTCAGTGGAAGTATACCACTGCTGTTCCTACCGGAAATATAGCATATATTATTGCTGTCTCTCAGTAGAAGTACGTACTGCTGCCCCTCATTAGATGTATATACTATTGTCCCTCAGTAGAAGTATACCACTGCTGTACCTCCGTAGAAATTTACCACTTCTGCTCCTCAGTCAAAGTACATACTGCTGTCCCTTTGTAGAAGTATACCACTGATGTATGTCAGTAAAAGTACTCCACTGTTGTCTCAGTTTTATTATAGGCTGCTGTCCCTCGGTAGAAGTGCTATACTGTTTTCCCTCAGCAGATGTATACCACTGCCGTCCCTCAGAAGCCGTCCACCACTGTTTTCCTTCAGTAATAATAATTATTATTATGGCATTTGTTAATCAATCAATCAATCATATTTATTGAGTGCTTACTGTGTGCAGAGCACTGTACTAAGCGCTTGGGAAGTACAAGTTGGCAACATATACAGTCCCTACCCAACAGTGGGCTCACAGTCTAAAAGTTAAGCACTTACTATGTGCCAAGCACTGTTCTATGCACTGGGGTAGATACAAGGTAATCAGGAGTCCCATGTGGGGCTCACAGAGAAGTGAAATGACTAGCCCAAGGTCACACAGCAGGCAGATGGTGGAGCCAGGATTAGAACCCATGTCCTCTGACTCCCAAGCCCAGGCTCTTTCCACTAAGCCATGACGCTTCTCAGTAGAAATATATACTGCTGTTCTTCAGTAGATGGAAGTATACTACTACTGCCACTCAGTAGATGTATACCCTTGCTGTCCCTTAGTGGAAGTATACAACTCCCATCCTTCAGAAGTACAGCACTTCCATCCCTCAGTAGAAGTGTACCACTGTTGTCTCAGTAGACATACACCACTGCTATTCCTCACTAGAAACACACTACTGTTCTCTTTTAGTAGACATATACTACTGCTGTCACTTAATAGAAATATACCACTCTTGCCCCTCAGTCAATCAATCAATCGTATTTATTGAGCGCTTACTGTGTGCAGAGCACTGTACTAAGCGCTTGGGAAGTACAAGTTGGCAACATATAGAGACAGTCCCTACCCAACAGTGGGCTCACAGTCTATGCTCCTGTTCCTCAGTAGAAGTATACCACTGTTGTCCCTCAGTAGAAGTATATCACTGCTGTCGCTTAGTAGTTTACCCCTACTGTCTCACAGTGGAAGCATAATATCGCTGTCACTCAGTAGAAACACACTACTGCTGTTGAATCTGCTAGTTCCAAGTACCCCACCATCTTTCTTTCATATATGAGCCCCACGCCCAATACTAGCACTGAACTCATCCATTCTCATTCATTTATGTGATGCTGATGGTCTTGTAATGAGTTTCAGCATCATCAGCCCTCTCTTTGCTCCTCCACTACCCTTCTCTATTCCCCTCTAAGGGCTGGGGTGTGCGTGGGGATGGGGGATAGGGTAGAGGGTTCTGTGGATAGGAGGGAGAAGGGAAATCAGTGATCATCCTCTGACTCGCTCTCAGAACCACTTCACTATCGATTTGTTCTCCTGGGGAGCAGGATTATAACAGATATGGGGGCTTCGCTTAGCCATGCAGGGAAAGGAGAGAAATGTGTTAGGTAATCCTAAGACCCTAAGACTCTCAGTCCCATGCCTCGTTCTCTCCTGTCCCACCATCGACCCCCGTCCCACGTCATCCCCCGGGCCTGGAATGCCCTCCCTCTGCCCATCCGCCAAGCTCGCTCTCTTCCTCCCTTCAAGGCCCTACTGAGAGCTCACCTCCTCCAGGAGGCCTTCCCAGACTGAGCCCCTTCCTTCCTCTCCCCCTCGTCCCCCTCTCCATCCCCCCCATCTTACCTCCTTCCCTTCCCCACAGCACCTGTATATATGTATATATGTTTGTACATATTTATTACTCTATTCATTTATTTATTTATTTTACTTGTACATATCTATTCTATTTATTTTATTTTGTTAGTATGTTTGGTTTTGTTCTCTGTCTCCCCCTTTTAGTCTGTGAGCCCACTGTTGGGTAGGGACTGTCTCTATATGTTGCCAACTTGTACTTCCCAAGCACTTAGTACAGTGCTCTGCACACAGTAAGCGCTCAATAAATACAATTGATTGATTGATAAGACTCTCAGTCAATTGTGCTGCTTGGGAATGCTTCCAAATCAAATGGAAAACTTGGAGAAGGCAACAACTTCAAATATATATTATATATATATGAATATTTATACATTCACACACATATATATTAGTAATAGTATTTATTGTTTACTGTGTGCAGAGCACTTTACGAACGACTGGGAGAGAATGCACAGGAGGGAATTAAATGTAGTGCAATCAATCATTCAGTCAATTAATCATATTTATTGAACATTTGCTATGTGCAGATTAGACTATACGTGTAGTATATATGTATGTAGACCAGATTTACCACACAGACACACACATACATTTTATATGGTGCATTAATATATACTCAAATATACACACACACACAAATACACACACAAACACACATATATATATATACACCATATATGTATTTTATATATATATTTACACAGAAAAAACCCTACAACTTTGAATTTGCTTAGTTTTTGTTTTTCCAGATTACTTATCTTATTTTGAACTCATACAGCCTTTTGAGTTAGAAAGAGACATGTATATTTCTCCCCTTTAAACAGATGAGAAAATGGAAGCATGAGAGCTTAAGTGGCTTTGGCCAAAATGACATATCAGACCTAAAAGAAGCAGTATTTCATAGTGGGAAGATCACAGGCCTGGGATTCAGATGATCTGGGTCCTAAGCCTCCGGTTCTACCAATTACTTGCTGTGTGACCTTGGGCAAGTCACTTCACTTCTCTGTACCTCAGCTTCTCCAAATAGAGAATGGGGATTCAATACTTGTTCATTCATTCAATCATATTTATTGAGTGCTTACTGTGTGCAGAGCACTGTACTAAGCATTTGGGAAGTACAAATCAGCAACATATAGAAAGGGTCCCTACCCAACAAAGGGTTCACAGTCTAGAAGGGGGAGACAGACAACAAAACAAAACAAGTAGAAAGGTGTCAGTACCATCATAATAAATAGAAGTATAGCTATATACAAACCATTGATAAAATAGAGTAATAAATACGTACAAATAAAATAAATGGCATAATAAATATGTACAAATATATACAAGTGCTGTGAGGAGGGGAAGAGTGTAGGGTGGGGGGGCATGGAGAGGGGAGGAGGAGAGGAAAAAGGGGGGTCTCTGTCCGGGAAGGCCTCCTGGAGGAGGTGAGCTCTCAGTAGGGCTTTGAAGGGAGGAAGAGAGCTAGCTTGGCGGATGTGTGGAGGGAGGGCATTCCAGGCCAGGGGTAGGATATGGGCTGGGGGTCGACAGCAGGACAGGCGAGAATGAGGCCCAGTGAGGAGGTTAGTGGCAGAGGAGCGGAGCGTGCGGGCTGGGTTGAAGAAGGGGTGAAGGGGGGTGAGGTAGGAGGGGGTGAGGTGATGGAGAGCCTTGAAGCCGAGAGTGAGGAGTTTTTGCTTGATTCGAAGGTTGATAGGCAACCACTGGAGATCTCTGAGGAGTAAGGAGCAAAGTGCACGGGCTGGGTTATAGTAGGAAATTAGCAAGGTGAGGTAGCAGGGGGCAAGGTGGTTAAGTGCTTTAAAGCCAATGGTAAGGAGTTTCTATTTGATGCAGAGGTGGATGGGCAACTACTGGAGGTTCCTGAGGAGTGGGGAAACATGGACTGAGTGTTTTTGTAGAAAACTGATCCAGGTAGCAGAATGACGTATGGACTGTAGTGGGGACAGACAGACGGCTGGGAGGTCAGCAAGGAGGCTGACACAGAAATCCACGTGAGATAGGATGAGTGTCAAAGTGACACGAACCACAGCACACTAAACCCTGGCATCATCATTCATTGTAGTGTGGTCATTAGGTGCCATGAAGCTCAGCAGCTTACTAAAGACATGATACCGGAGTTTTCTTCCTTTGCTGGCTTTATCCACTTTCTTATGAATTTTACTCCATAACGTCTGAATAGCCAGTTAACGTGAGCCCCAAGTGGAACAGCATTGTAACATGTATCTACCCCGGTGCTTAGAACTGTATTTGACACACAGTAAGTGCTTAACACATTTATTATTATTAGTAGTAGAAATAATAATAATAATCACACCAGTGGCAGAGCTGGGACAGGAACTCCCATTTCCTGCCTCCAAACCCATCCTGTTTCTACTAAACCATGCTAAGTTCCTTCCTAATCAACTTCAAATAATCAAATTTCACCCAACTAATCTACTGTCCTGGGTTTTTTTTAAATTTTTTATGGTATTTGTTAAGAGCTTAATGTGTATCAGGAACTGTTCTAAGTGCTGGGGTAGATAATGAGCCAATCAGATCAGACACAGTCCACGTTCCACATGGGGCTACAGACGAAGTAGCTGAGTACAGAGAAGTTAAGTGACTTGCCCAAGGTCACGCAGCAGAAAAGTAGTAGAGCTGAGACCAGAACCCAGGACCTTCTGACTCTCGGGCCCGTGCTCTATCCACTAGGCCACGTTGCTTGAGACAACTTGATAAATCATAACGACCGTCAGAATTTACTGCATACTCCCTAGGTGCAGAACACTCTGTTGGCATCAGCACCAACAACAGTGTAGCACGCTGAGAAGGAACATGTTCTGTCCTGTGGGCTCAAATAGTCTCTGCAGTGGTCCCAGAGAGCTCAATCAAACAGTGGCATTTACTGAGTGCTTACTGTGCGGAGAACACTGTACTACACACTTGGGAGAGCTCATCCTCCCAAGCTCTAGTGCCAAGGGCAAGAGGAATCTCAGAGTGAGAGAAGAGGTGCTGGTGGAAAAGGAGAAGACAGTAGAGAAACAGGGTGGCTCAGTGGAAAGAGCACAGGCTTGGGAGTCAGAGGTCATAGGTTCTAATCCCGGCTCTGCCACTTGTCAGCTGTGTGACTTTGGGCAAGTCACTTCACTTCTCTGGGCCTCAGTTTCCTCATCTGTAAAATGGGATTAAGACTGTGAGCCCCACGTGGGACAACCTGATTACTTGGTATCCCCCCCAGTGCTTGGCACATAGTAAGCACTTAACAAATATCATCATTACTATTATTATTATAACAGGGAGTGCCAACTCATTCATTCCATAATATTCTTTGTGGGCTACCTATGTGCAGAACATTGTACTAAATGCTCCAGAGATTAGTACAGCTCCTGGCACGTAGTAAGCGCTTAACAAGTACCATCATTATTACTAGAGGAGTAAAAAGATAGTGCCCACTTACTTCCTTCTCCCTTAACGCTCTTTTCCTTTCTTCCTATCCTTCTCCCTCTCCTCTTTCTTCTTCCCCCTCTTTTCCTTTTCCTCCTTCTCTCCTCTAAGTCCCTCTCCTTAAAGCCCTCCCCGAGGGGTTCGCCCCGGAGCTCAAAATGAGAACGTGAACCCGTTGTGTGCAGGGATTGTTTCTATTTGTTATTGAATTGTACTTTCCAAGTGTTTAGTACAGTGCTCTGCACACAGTAAGCGCTCAATAAATACGATTGAATGAATTAATCTCGGCACTAGCTCAGGCAGACCCGGGCCTCCCCCAGGGTCTAGTGAATTTTCACAATTTCTCTGGGTCCATCTACTCATAGACCCGTGCCCTCTTGAGGTTTGGAAAACCTTCTCCCTGAAAGACTGAATCGATCCCAATCCAGCGGCTTCAGGGTCTCAGGTGGCAAGAGAAGAGGCCTCTTCCCCCCTTCAAAGCCCTACTGAAGGTTCACCTCCTCCAAGAGGCCTTCCCAGACTAAGCCCCCCTTTTCCTCAGCTCCCCGTCCCATCCGCATCACCTCAACTCATTCCCTTTGCTCTTCCCCCCCTCCCTATCGCACAGCACTTATGATTTCTGTATATATGTATAATTCTATTTATTTATATTGATGCCTGTATACTTGTTTTGATGTGTATGTATCTATAATTTTATTTATTTATATTGATGCCTGTTTACTTGCTTTATGTCTGTCTTCCCCCTTCTAGACTGTAAGCCCTGTGTAGGCAGGGATTGCTTCTCTTAATTGCTGAATTGTAGTTTCCAAGCACTTAGTACAGTGCTCTGCACACAGTAAGTGCTCAATAAATACAATTGAATGAATGAATGAATGAAAGCAGTTTACAGAGTAGAAGCAGTTCACTTGCTGTAGTGCAGTTCCACTATTTAAACTGAACTCTTCCCCAATAAGCCAAAACCAACAGCCTCTCCTCAAGCAAATTGCTCTGAGACCCCTCATAGAGACATTCCTGCTGACAAAGAAATATCTATACTCCAAATAATAGTGATAATAATAATAATAGTAATAATTGTGGTACTTGTCAAACACCCACCACATCCCAGGCCCCGCACCGAACGCCAGAGTAGATACAAGGTAATCGGGTTGGACACAGTCCCTATTTCACTCAATAACTCTGGCAGAAATTTCCTTTAACTTTTCCTTTCAAAACCATTTCCACATTTGAAATATCGTTATGCAGGGTAGGTGTTTTCTCTTGTCATTTCATTGCCTTGAGGGAAGCTGAAACCATGTTTGCAATCCCGATAAAAGGTCTTCCAGACAAAAAACATCCTCAGACAAGGAGGCAGTTATTAATTATGCTCCCTGATGCCACAATTCAACCATGTCAGTGGGAGTTTGAATTGAGATCAGCTTCAGGATCGGGCGCAGACATGTTTGAGGCTGTGTCCATGGTTGAAGCTGACAGCCCACATTTGAGGCTGAGTCCATGTTAAAGGCTGATCACCCATGATTGAAGCTGAGCACCCATGTTTGAGGCTGAGTGTCCGTGTTTGAGGCTGAGAATCCAGGTTGGAGGCTGAGTGTTCATGTTTGAGCCTGAGTGACGGTGTTTGGAGCAGAGCGTCCATGTTTGAGGCTGAAGGGCCGTGTTTGAAGCTAAGCATCCATTTTGGAGGCTGAGCATCCATGTTTGAGGCTGCGCATGCATGTTGGAGGCTGATCGTCCATGTTTGAGGCCGAGCACCCGTGTCGGAGGCTGAATATCCGTATCTGAGGCTGTGTCGATGTTTGAGGGTGAGCGTCCATGTTTGAGACTGAGCTCCATGTTTTAGGCTGAATGTCCATGTTTGAGGCTGAACGTTCATTTTTGAGGCTGAGTGCCCGTGTTTGAGGCTGATCACCCAGGTTTTAGGCTGAGTTCCCATGTTGGAGACTGAGGGCCCATGTTTGATGTTGAGCAACTATATCGGAATGAGTGTAACCCTTCTCTTTAGAAGAACTGATGTTTGTTTACCCAATCTTAAATAAAGTTCAAATGCAATCCCCTTTGTTCGGAATACAGGGGATGCTCCCAAAGGTAGAGTTTGGAAAAGAGAAAGTCCTGTCTTTTCCTTGCTGATAATGAGTAATCATATCTTCTCCAAGAGGCCTTCCCTGATTACTCTCTTCTTCTCACACTATTTCACCCTCAACCACCACCCCAGGACTTCCACTTCACATAATCATTTGGGTACTCACCCCCTAACAACAATAATGTACAGAAGTATAGTGCTCATCATTAATCTCTGTTGCGTCCCCCTACTTGGAATTTATTTTGGTGTCTCTTTCCCTTGCTAGATAGTACATTTCATGAGGGCAGAGACCTTCTAAGCACTTAGAACAGTGCTTTACACACAGTAAACACAATAAGCTTTCAATAAATACTATTGATTAATTGATAGGTATTCTTCAGGTGATTATCGATTGTCTTGTACCCACCCTAGAGCTTAGAACAGTGCCTGGCACATAGTAAGTGCTTAACAAATACCATAATTATTTGAGAAGCAGCATGGCTTAGTGGAAAGCGCACAGGCTTGGGAGACAGAGGTTGTGGGTTCTAATCCCACTCTGCCACTTATCAGCTTCGTGACGTGAGTGACTTCGTGAAGTCAATTCGTGAAGTCACTTAACTTCTCCATGTCTCAGTTACCTCATCTGTAAAATGGGGATTAAGATGGTGAGCCTCACGTGGGACAACCTGATTACCTTGTCTCTACCCCAGTGCTTAGAACAGTGCTTGACACATAGATAGCGCTTAACAAATACCATCATTATTATTATTATTACTTAGATCAGTGCCCTGCACACAATAAGCACAATAAGATCTCAATAAATACTACTGATTGATTGTTAGGTATTCTTCACGTGACTACCGATTATCTTGTATCCACCACAGCACTTAGAACAGTGCCTGGCACATAGTAAGCGCTTAACAAATACCATAATTATTTGAGAAGCAGTGTGGCTTAGTAGAAAGAGCACAGGCTTGGGATGCGGAGGTCATGGGAGTCAGAGAAAGAGGCTCAAACATGGACATTCAGCCTTAAACATGGACTCTCAGCCACAAATAAGGACTCTTAGCCTCAAACATAGGCATTCAGCCTCAAACATGGACGCTCACCCTCAAATACAGATACTCAGCCTCAATCCTGGCTCCGCCACTTGTCTTCTATGTGACCTTGGGTAAGTCACTTAACTTCTCTGGGCCTCAGTTACCTCATCTGTAAAATGGGGATTAAGACTGTGAGCCCCCCATGGGACAACCTCATTACCTTGTATCTACCCCAGTGCTTACAGCAGTACTTGGTATATAGTAAGTGCTTAATAAATACCATTATTATTATTATTATTACTTTTGGGGGGATATGATTGAGTGTAAACTTTTTTTTCTTGGACAATACCTCAATTTGAGTCTTTTTTGGTATGTGTATGTAGAAAAATATGCCTAGTTCTTAAAATTCAAAGTGTTCTTTAGGCTATGAGAGAGAGATGGTGATGATGATGGTACTTGTTAAGCGCTTACTATGTGCAAAGCACTGTTCTAAGCGCTGGGGGGATACAAGGTGATCAGGTTGTCCCACGTGGGGCTCACAGTCTTAATCCCCATTTTACAGATGAGGTAACTGAGGCACAGAGAAGTGAAGTGACCTGCCCAAAGTTACACAGCTGACAATTGGCAGAGCCGGGATTTGAACCCAGAAAGATGGGTGGAAGGAGAAAGGAAGAAGAGAGAAACTGTTGTCTAAACCCCCACAAGTAGCTGATGCAGTTTCAGCCTTATCCTAGAAAATTCTGTCCTAACCCTGGTTCTAAGGTTGTTATTGGAATTATCTGTGATGGGGGAGGCTTCTTCAAGGACAATCTTGCCATGATACAGGGGACCAAGATTGGAACAGCAGATAAGCATATATACACTGTCAGAAGGGCAAGTTACTATGCTCCACCAAACAAGATTTGCCAGTTGTAGAAACCTCTTGTGCAAGATTTAGCAGAAGCACAGCAATTGTGTTGAGGCCCAGGGGAACCAGGTACGACATTGACCTCAGGGAAGCTACGGAAGTCTGGTACGTGCCAGGCACTCTTAGGAAGCTGTGCGCTATCAGGAAAACAGCATCAACCTAGGATGGGCTTTCCTACAGAGGTGCAGAATAAAAATCCAGGAAAATCTCTGGTAGAGAGGAATGGTGTGATTTTTATTCTGCATCTCTGGATCAGGCCAGCAACAAAATGCCTGGGAATCAGAAGGACCCGGGTTCTAATGATAACAATAATAATAATATTAACAGTATTTGTTAAGCGCTTACTATGTGCCAGGCACTGTACTAAGCCCTGGGGTGGATGCAAGCAAATCGGGTTGGACACAGTCCTGTACCATGTGGGGTTCACACTCTCAATCCCCATTTCACAGATGAGGGAACTGAGGCCCAGAGAAGTGAAGTGACTTGCCCAAGGTCACACAGCAGACAAATGGCAGAGCGGGGATCAGAACCCATGACCTTCTGACTCCCAGCCCATGCTCTATCCATTACACCAAATTCCCGCTCCGCCACTTGTCTGCTGTGTGACCTTGGGTGAGTCACTTAACTTTTCTGTGCCTTAGTTACCTCATCTGTAAAATGAGGATCAAGACTGTGAGCCTCATGTGGGACATGGATTGTGTCCAACCTGATTAGCTTGTAGCTACCCAGGGCTTAGTACAGTGCCTGGTACATTGTAAATGCTTAACAAATCCAGTTAAAAAATAATGAAGTCTGGGGATCCTCACCCTGAGTCCCAGTACTTGATGTTCGTTGGTTGCTCCCATGAACCAGGGCTGCTCCTATTCCAGGGAAGAACTTTGAGAAGATCGCACTAAAGGATAATTAACTCTTAAGAGGAAACATGTTACATCAACATCATCATTATCATCATCAGTCCATAAATAGGGACCATTCTCTGATAGAGTGACCTTTGGGCAGCTGATGACCTCTTGCCCAAGTCTTGTCTCTGGCCTGGAATTCCCTCCCTTCTGACAATCCGACAGACGATCTCTCTCCCCACTATCAAAGCTTTATTAAAAGCACATCTCCCCCAAGGGGACTTCCTCAACTAAGCTCTCATTTCCTCTTCTCCCACTCCTTTTTGCAACACCCTTGCACTTGTATTTGCACCCTTTATTCACCTGTCCCTCAACCCTAATACATATCCTGTATGTATATGTACATATATACATACATATATACATACATACCCTGTACATATCCATAATTTATTGATATATACATTAATGTCTGCATCCCCCTCTAGACTGCAAGGTCCTTGTGGCAGAAATGTTTCTACCAAAGGGGGAGGAGTCAGCTTCCTTCTGGCTCCCCAATGCCGCTTCCACATCATTCCAACCATTATGAGAAGCATCGTATCCTAATGGATACAGCACGGGCCTGGGAATCAGAAAAACCTGGGTTTGAATTCTGGTTCTGCAGCTTGTCTACTGTATGACCTTGGGCAAGTCGCCTACCCTCCCTGTGCCTTAGTTACCTCATCTTTAAAATGAGGATTAAATCTGTGAGCCCCAGGTGTGACATATTGAGCGTTTCTGTTTTGTATCTCAGTCTCCTCATCTGTAAAATGAGACCAAAATACCTGTTCTTCCTCTCTCTTATGCTGTGAGCTCCATGTGGGGTAAGGACTGTGTCTGATCTGAGTATCTCGCATCCGCCCATGTGCTTGGCTGATAGTAAGGACAAAATAAAGGCTATTGTTATTCAGACCTGCCTAAGACATGACCTATGAAGGTCCTGCTTGGAGCCAGTGAATGTAAGTGACTCTTTAGCTCCAGCAGTAGTGGAGGAGGCCTGGATTAGGGAGGGGAAAGATGAGGAGGAGGGAGAAGGGGGGACTGACCTGGATCCGTGCCCTTTTCTTCCTTTCTTTCCATATGTTCTCTCTCTGTGTCTCTCTCTCTCTGTCTCTCTCTGTCTCTCCCTCTCTCTCTCTTTCATTCTTCTTTTCCTCTGTCTCCTTACTCTCACGTCCCACTTCCCCTTCCCTCTTATGTCCTTCCTTTTCTCCCTTCCTTCTCTTGCTTCCCTCTATTCATTCTTCTCCTTCCCTACTTCTCTGCCCTCCTCCTTTCCTCCTTTTCCTTCCCATTGCTGGTCCCAGTTTTCTGAGCTCTGCACAGATCCTAACTAAGGGGCCCAGAATTCTGTTCCCCTGAATCTTCCCACTAAGCGGGGAGCTGAGCTGGCTGCCTCAATCAATCAATCAATCAATCAATCGTATTTATTGAGCGCTTACTATGTGCAGAGCACTGTACTAAGCGCTTGGGAAGTACAAATTGGCATCACATAGAGACAGTCCCTACCCAACAGTGGGCTCACAGTCTAAAAGTGAGCCCAGAAGGGTCTCCCTTGAGCCCTGGAAGAGGTGGATGGTCTTCCAGGTTGGGGTGGAGGGGCTGAGAGTCATAGTCTCACCCCAGCCAGAGAACTGCCTTGGTCTAGAAGAGCAGGATGGAACCAAAGGACTCAGCCTGGGGTCCAAAAGCGATGTGACCACCCACATAACTTCGGGGTGGAAGCTGAATGAGGGACTAAAATTTTTGGCCCCTGAAGAGGTAGGGCCAAAGAGGCCCCAGGCCCTGCCAGGGAAAGGAGGTTAGTTCATTTAATTGTATTTATTGTCATTACTGTACTAAGCGCTTAGCACTGTTGGGCCTGCATGCCAGCACTACCTGTAGGAGGCCTGGAGAAGTAAGCCACAGGGCCACCGCTCCATTACCACCTGGGGTAGAGTTGGCCTGACAAAATTAAAAACCAGCTTTTGCACAATAACCACTGGACTGTAAGTTCCTTGTGGCCAGGGAGCATGGCTACCAAACCCCACACAGTAAGCGCTCAGTAAATACAATTGGTTGATGGCCTTCTCGGTGGGCCACAATTCAGATGATATTTTTTATATTGGTGCAGCACTTTTATTTCAAAATGCTAACACATCAAGTCTCTTTATCCTCACAGCATCCTGCGAGGTGGGAAGTGGCGGATATCATCCCATTTTACAGAAAGTGAAATGGAGGCACAAGGGGATGATAAAGCCACCTGGCACACCTGTGATAGAGGTAGGACTATTCATTCATCCATTCATTCATTCAATCGTATTTATTGAGTGCTTACTTGTGCAGAGCACTGTACTAAGTGCTTGGGAAGTACAAGTTGGCAACATATAGAGACAGTCCCTAGCCAACAGTGGGCTCACAGTCTAGAAGGGGGAGACAGACAAAAAACCAAAACATATTAACAAAAAAAAAAATAGAATAAATATGTACAAGTAAAATAAATATAGTAATAAATATGTACAAACATATATACATAGTGACTTGAATATAAATAGCACACCCCTCTAAATGTTTATCACAACCAAAAATTTGGTAACGCAGTTTTCTGGATATGCAAATGCTAGGTATCTAAGCATGGGGACTTTCCTTTTTTCAGAGCAGTAGTTGCCCAAAATCAATCAATGGTATTTATAATAAAAAGAATAAGAATGGCATATATTAAGCAGTTACTATTTGCCAAGCAGTTATAAGTGCTTGGGAGGTTACAAGGTGATCAGGTTGTCCCACATGGGGCTCACAGTCTCAATATCCATTTTACAGATGAGGCAACTGAGGCATAGAGAAGTTAAGTGACCTGTCCAAAGTCACACAGCTGACTAGTGGCAGAGCCGGAATTTGAACCCATGACCCCTGACTCTAAAGCCCGTGCTCTTTCCACTGAGCCACACTGCTTCCCCTAATTGAGTACTGACTGTGCAGAGGTCTGTACTAAGCTCTAGGAGAGAACACTATAACATTCAATTCAATCATATTTATTGAGCGCTTACTGTGCGCAGAGCACTGTACAAAGCGCTTGGAAAGTACAATTCAGCAACAGATAGAGATGATCCCTACCCAACAACGGGCTCACAGTCTAGAAGATGGGTTCACTAACCACTCCTATGATTTTTCCATTAGACTATAAACTCCTCAAGGGCAGGGTTCATGTCTACCAACTCTATTGTACCATACTCTCCCAAGGGGGTTGGTACAGTACTCTACACGGAAACTGCCCTCTCAAAGGTCACCAATGACCTCCTGCTTGCCAAATCCAATGGCTCATACTCCATCCTAATTCTCCTCGACCTCTCAGCTGCCTTCGACACTGTGGACCACCCACTTCTCATTCATTCATTCATTCATTCATTCAATCGTATTTATTGAGCGCTTACTGTATGCAGAGCACTGTACTAAGCGCTTGGGAAGTACAAGTTGGCAACATATAGAGACAGTTCCTACCCAGCAGTGGGCTCACAGTCTAGAAGGGGGAGACAGAGAACAAAACAAAACATATTAACAAAATAGAAAATAAAAAGAATAAATATGTACAAATAAAATAAATAGAGTAATAAATACATACAAACATATATACATATATACAGGTGCTGTGGGGAGGGGAAGGAGGTAAGGCGGGGGGGATGGAGAGGGGGAGGAGGGGGATAGCATGTTCTCCTCAACATGCTATCCAACCTTGGCTTCACAGACTCCGTCCTCTCCTGGTTCTCCTCTTATCTCTCCAGCCATTCATTCTCAGTCTCTTTTGCAGGCTCCTCCTTCCCCTCCCATCCTCTTACTGTAGGTGTTCTGCAAGGTTCAGTTCTTGGTCCCCTTCTGTTCTCGATCTACACTCACTCCCTTGGTGACCTCATTTGCTCCCACGGCTTCAACTATCATCTCTACGCTGATGACACCCAAATCTACATCTCTGCCCCTGCTCTCTCTCCCTCCCTCCAGGCTCACATCTCCTCCTGCCTTCAGGACATCTCCATCTGGATGTCTGCCCGCCACCTAAAACTCAACATGTCCAAGACTGAACTCCTTGTCTTCTCTCCCAAACCCTACCCTCTCCCTGACTTTCCCATCACTGTTGACGGCACTACCATCCTTCCCGTCTCACAAGCCCGCAACCTTGGTGTCATCCTTGACTCCGCTCTCTTGTTCACCCCTCACATCCAATCCATCACCAAAACCTGCCGGTCTCACCTCCACAACATTGCCAAGATCTGCCCTTTCCTCCCCATCCAAACCGCTACCCTGCTCGTTCAAGCTCTCATCCTATCCCGTCTGGATTATTGTATCAGCCTCCTCTCCGATCTCCCATCCTCCTGTCTCTCCCCACTTCAATCCATACTTCACGCTGCTGCCCGGATTGTCTTTGTCCAGAAACGCTCTGGGCATGTTACTCCCCTCCTCAAAAATCTCCAGTGGCTACCAATCAACCTACGCATCAGGCAGAAACTCCTCACCCTTGGCTTCAAGGCTGTCCATCACCTCGCCCCCTCCTACCTCACCTCCCTTCTCTCCTTCTCCAGCCCAGCCCGCACCCTCCGCTCCTCTGCCGCTAATCTCCTCACTGTGCCTCGTTCTCGCCTGTCCCGCCATCGACCCCCGGCCCACATCATCCCCCTGGCCTGGAATGCCCTCCCTCCGCACATCCGCCAAGCTAGCTCTCTTCCTCCCTTCAAGGCCCTACTGAGAGCTCACCTCCTCCAGGAGGCCTTCCCAGACTGAGCCCCCTCCTTCCGCTCCCCCCCACTCCATCCCCCTTGCCTTACCTCCTTCCCCTCCCCACAGCCCTGTAAATATGTATATATGTCTGTTTGCATTTATTACTCTATTTATTCATTTATTTTATTTGTACATACTTATTCTATTTATTTTATTTTGTTAATATGTTTTATTTTGTTCTCTGTCTCCCCCTTCTAGACTGTGAGCCCACTGTTCGGTAGGGACCGTCTCTATATGTTGCCAACTCGTACTTCCCAGGCGCTTAGTACAGTGCTCTGCACACAATAAGTGCTTAATAAATACGATTGAATGAATGAATGCATGAATACAAACCATTGTCTGATGGATGGATCTGATCTGAGGCTTCCTCTGTGCCAAGGACTCGCATTTTGGGGAAGAGGAAGAATTGCTGCTTAGCTAGATGTCTACGTGACTGGTGGCGGAGATTTCCCCTAACTGAGGAACTGGGCAATCACGTTGCCTTTCCGGTCTTGGGCTCGCCTCAGCAACATTTAATTTATAATGGAACTTGAGAGCTAAAGTTTGACAATCAGTCAAATTGTATTTCTTGAGCACTTATTATGTGGGGGGAACTGTAGTAAGTGCTTGGGAGCTACAGAATGGGAAGCAGCATGCCGTAGTGGACTGAACATGTGCCTGGGAGTAAGAAGGTCATGTGATTATTGCAGCCCTTATTCATACATTCATTCATTCGATTGTATTAATTGAGCATATTGATTGATTGTATTTATTAGAAGGTCATGGGTTCTAATCTCGACTAATCTCAAATTCCCTGTTTTCCATCTGTCCTAATTAGTGGTTTAAGAACTAGTTCTGAAAGGTCACCTCAGATAACAAGTCCTGGATAGCCTACAGTTAGGAGGCAGCCAAGAACAGAACTAAATACATCAAACCCAAAGCCAATTTGCTTCTATTTAAATTAGCCAGGACACTATTTTCAGTGAGATAACTGGCCTGTGGCCCTGAAAGAACCAGAAAGGCCAAGAGAGAGGAGCACAGCTCCTTAGACTAGATTCATTAATCATAGTTATTGTGCTCTTACTGTGTGCAGAGCACTGTATTAAGCACTTGATCTCATTCAGTATATTGTTTCAGGTTGTAGTGATCCACTGCACAGCTTCAGACTTTAAGCACAGCTTTCCGTCCCCTTCAGAGGCTGCAAGTAACCAATCAATCAATCAGTGGTATTCATTCAGTGCTTTCTGTGTGAAGCACCTGGGAGAGTACAATCCCTTTCCACAAGGAGTTTACAGGTTATAGGGTTAGATGGATACGATTATTCAATCGTATTTATTGAGAGCTTACTGCGTGCAAAGAAATAGAGATGGATAGGGGAAATAGTAGAGTATAAGAATATTTACATAAGTATTGTGAAGCTGGAGGGAGTATCAAAGTGCCTAGGGATATACGGCCAAGTACATAATTGACACAGAGTGGAAGATAGGGAGGAGAAATGAAGGGCTAAGTCAGGGAATGGCACCTTGCAGGAGATGTGATTTTAGGAGGGTTTTGAAGGTGGGGAGGGTGACGGACAGGCAGATATGAAGGAGGAGGCTCTTTCAGCAGGGCTTAGTGGAGAGAGCCCGGGTTTGGGAGTCAGAGGTCATGGGTTCTAATCCCGACTCCGCCACTTGTCAGCTGTGTGACTTTGGGCAAGTCACTTCACTTCTCTGTGCCTCAGTTATGTCATTAGTAAAATGGGGATTAGGACTGTGAGCCCCATATCGGACAACCTGATTACCTTGTGTCTACCTCAGTGCTTAGAACAGTGCTTGGCACTTAGAAAGCACTTAACAAGTACCATCATTATTATTACTATTCCAGGCTTGAGGGAGAATGTAGGCAAGGGTTGGTAGTGTGGGAAGGGGCTATATAGGGGATGTAACGGCTCAGTCCAGAAGTGTAACCGCTTTAAACAGAAGCTCTTAAATCACATCCACCAAACTAGCTCACTTCCCCCCCTTCAAGGTCCACAGCACTTTCATTTAATCGTATTTATTGAGTGCTTACTGTGTGCCGAGCACTGTACTAAGTGCTTGGGAAGTACAAGTCGGTAACATATAGAGATGGTCCCTACCCAACAGTGGGCTCACAGTCTAGAAGGGGGAGACATACAACAAAACAAAACATGTAGACAGGTGTCAAAATTGTCAGAACAAATAGAATTAAAGCTATATGCACAGCATTAACAAAATAAATAGAATAGTAAATATGTACAAGTAAAATAAATAGACTAATAAATCTGTACAAATATATACAAGTGCTGTTGGGTGGGGAAGGATATAGGGAAGAGGGGGATGGGGAGGAGGAGAGAAAAAAGGGGGCTCAATCTGGGAAGGCCTCCTGGAGGAGGTGAACTCTCAGTAAGGCTTTGAAGGGAGGAAGAGAGCTAGTTTGGTGGATGTGTGGAGGGAGGGCATTCCAGGCCAGGGGAAGGACATGGGCTGGGGGTTGACGGCGGGACGGACAAGAACGAGGCACAGTGAGACGGTTAGCGGCAGAGGAGCAGAGGGTGCGGGCTGGGCTGTAGAAGTAGAAAAGGGAGGTGAGGTAGGAGGGGGCGAGGTGATGGACAGCCTTGAAGCTGAGAATGAGAAGTGTGTGTGTGTATATATATATATATATACATATTTATTATTCTATTAATTTTGTTAATGATGTGCATATAGCTATAATTATATTTATTTATTCTGATGTTATTGATGCCTGTCTACCTGTTCTGTTTTGTTGTGGGTCTCCCCACTTCTAGACTGTGAGCCCATTGTTGGGTAGGGATTGTCTCTGTTGCTGAACTGTGCTTTCCAAGCCCTTAGTACAGTGCTCTGCACACAGTAAGCACTCAATAAGTACAATCAAATGAATGAATGAATAAGGGCTGCAATAATCGCATATATCAATCAGCCATCTTCTGAGTGGTTTCATTTGCCTCGGCCTTGCATGGGTAAAGTCAGGCTTGCCTCCCTGTTTTCTGGAAGCAAGAAGCTTTTCCAGAGTAGGATTCCTGATCTCGGTCAAAGGGGACAGAAGGGAGCTGCAATTCGTGAGAAGTAAATCAGAAAGCATTGCTGAACTCACCTCAAATAATAGCGTGCATGAAGCAAATTTTTCCTTATTACCGTATAAACAGAGGCTCAATCCACGTAGGAAAAAAAAATCAATCGTTAGTACTTATTGAGCAGCAACTGTTTGATGAACTCTTAGAAGAGTACAATAGAGTTAATGGTCATGTTCTCATCCTCAAGAAGTTTACATCTAGAGGGGGAGACTGATACGTAAATGATTTACAGATTAGGAGGAAAGAGAAAAAGAGGTTACATGCCTGAGTTGGTGCTTAAGTGATAGGTGATGGAATATATGTATGCAGATGCTCTGGAAACTTGTGAGTTAACAAGTGCTCAGGTGTGCACAGGGAATCAAAAATGACTTTATTTTTCTCCATCTTCTGTGGTTACATAAGGGCCTCCCTTACCAGTATTACTGCAGGCATCTCACAGATCCTTAAAATTATCTGAATCCTTGAACTCAACACCTCTAGTATCTTTAATCAGTCACGCACGAGAGGGGTCAGCACCTAGCTCTCAATTAGACCCAAGATAAGTTATTGAAACTGGTTGTTCTTCATTCCTTTCTCACCTGGAGTTGTACACTGAGTCCACAGTAAGTCCTCAATAAATACCACTGGTCGAAGTAGCGTGGCTCAGTGGAAGGAGCACAGTCTTTGGAGTCGGAGGTCATGAGTTCAAATCCTGGCTCCGCCACTTGTCAGCTGTGTGACTTTGGGCAAGTCACTGAACTTCTCTGTGCCTCAGTTCCCTCATCTGGAAAATGGGGATTATGACTGCGAGCCCCACGTGCCTTGTAACCTCCCCAGTTCTTAGAACAGTGCTTTGCACATAGTAAGCACTTAATAAATGCCGTCACTATTATTATTATTATTATTATTATCGATTGACTGATTAATCAGTTGACTGGCCCTTATCAGTCAGCTTCAGCTCCATTATAGATAGATTGCTTTTCAACTTACTCATTTTCAATTGACTCTGCCCCAACCAACCATGCCTTTCTCCTCTTTTAGAGTTTTTCTAAAATGTCACCTCCTCTAGGATGCACTCCCTGATTAATCCCTCTTGAGGTCAGGAACCATGTCTACTTCTCTGTTGTACTCTCCCAAGCACTTGGTTCAGTGCTCTGCACACAGTAAGAGCTCAGCAAGTATCACCGATGGATCAATCATGTAATTCCCCCTTCTGGCATGGCCAGCTCAATCTCTCTGTATTTTCTGGTCATTTATCAATCAATCAGCTATATTTATTGAGCACTTACTGTGTGCAGAGCACTGTACTAAGTACTTGGGGGATTACATTATAACAATATAACAGACACATTCCCTGCCCACAGTGAGCTTAATGCCTAGAAGGGGAGACAGATATTAATATAAATAAATAAATAAAATGAGAGATATATACATAAATGCTGTGGGGCTGGGAGCGGGGATGAATAAAGGGAGCAAGTCAAGGCTATCCAGAATGGAGTGGGAGAAGAGGAAAGGAGGGCTTAGTCAGGGAAGGCCTCTTGGAGGAGATCATCATCATCATTATCATCATGGCATTTATTAAGCGCATACTATGTGAAAAGCACTATTCTAAGCGCTGGGGAGGTTACACAGTGACCTTCCGTAAAGCTTCAAAGGTGGAAAGAGTAGTTGTCTGTCGGATATGAAGAGGAAGGGTGTTCCTGGCCAGAGGTAGGACATGGGTGAGAAGTCGGTGGTGAGATCGATGAGATCGATGAGATCGAGGTACAATGAGAAGGTTAGCATTAAAGGAGCCAAGTATGCGGGCCGGGTTGTCGTAGGAGAGCTTTAAAGCCAATGGTAAGGAGTTTCTGCTTGATGCTGAGAGGGATGGGCAACCACTGGAGGTTCTTGAGGAGTGGGGAAACTTGGACTTAACATGTTTATAGGAAAATGATCCAGGCAGCAGAGTGAAGTATGGACTGCAGTGGGAAGAGATAGGAGGCTGGGAGGTCAGCAACTGGCTGATACAGTAATCAAGGTGGGATAGGATAAGTGCTTGAATTAATATGGAAGCAGTTTGGATGGAGAACAAAGGATGGATTTTAGCAATGTTGCGGAGGTTGAATGGCTAGGATTTGGTAATAGATTGAATATGTTTATTATTCGTTTAGTGTTCTCTGGTATTTTTGTAATGCATATCTATTTATGATTATGGCATTTATTAAGCACTCAATGTTGGGGAAGAGACAGGATACGGTTTCTGAACAGCATGTGGCTAACAATCTAAGGCTCTGTCACACGCTTTAGTTTGGTAAATTCATCAGTTTATTTCTTGTTATCCTCTCCATGAAATTGCAAGCTCCTCAAGAGTACGCATCCCAGCTTTTCCTTCTTTACTTCTCCTTTATGTTCACTAATCAATCAATCAATCAATCGTATTTATTGAGCGCTTACTATGTGCAGAGCACTGTACTAAGCGCTTGGGAAGTACAAATTGGCATCACATAGAGACAGTCCCTACCCAACAGTGGGCTCACAGTCTAAAAGGGGCTCACAGTCTAAAAGTCACTTCACTTCTCTGGGCCTCGGTTACCTCATCTGTTAAATGGGGATTGAGACTGTGAGCCCCACGTGGGTCAGGGACTACATCCAACCTGATCTGCTTGTATCCACCCCAGCTCTTGGAGCAGTATCTGGCACACTGTAAGTGCTTAATAGATACCCTAATAATAATAATAATAATAACCTCATCAAGGGGCCACTCAACAAATGCTGCTGCTGCTACTATTACTACTACTACTACTACTACTACTACTACTACTACTACTACTCCTCCTCCCTCTCAGGGCCGTTACCTGGAGAGTTTCTGGTACTCTACCAGTCTTGGCTATGGGAGGGAGAGTCAAGCAGAGGCCTACTCATTCCATTCCTAGTTTGGGCAGTGGCTAGTGAGTGGAATGCAATCTACTACAAGTTAAAACTCCCCTGTGCTGGGCGGCAGAGGCATAGGAGAGAGCCGAGGGCGGAGACTCGAGTTTACTGAGCGGAAGGCGGCAATGGTAAACCACTTCCATACTTTTACCAAGAAAACTCTATGGATACACTACCAGAATGATTGAAGATGAAGAGAGGGGCTCTGTGGGAGAGATGTGTCCGTGGTGTCACTATAGGTCGGAAACGATTCAATGGCCTAAGACTACTACAAGTACAGTGAGTAGGTTGGCATTAGAGGAGTAAAGGGTGTGGGCTGGGTTATAGTAAGAAATCAGAGAGGTAAGGTAGGAGAAAAACTGACTGCATACTTCAAAACTGATGGTAAGGAGTTCTTGTTTCATGTGGAGGTAGATAGGCAACTACTGGAAGTTTTTGAGGAGTAGAAACATGGACTGAACATTTTTGTTGAAAAATGATCTGGGCAGCAAAGTGAAGGGAGAGACAGAAGGCAGGGAGGTCAGCAAGAAGGCAGGATTGGCTAAGTGTTTGGATTAATGTGGTGGCAGCTTGGATTTGAGATTCAGGGCAGATTTTAGCAGTGATGTGAATTTTGAACCAACAGGATTTGGTGACAGATTGAATATGTGATTTGAATGAAAGCGATGAGTAGAGGATAATACCAAGGTTATATAGGCTTGTGAGTCAGGGAGGGTGATAGTGCTGTCTACAGTGATAGAGAAGTCCAGGGGAGAACAGGGTTTTGCGGGGCTCTATGAGGAGTTCTGTTTTGGACAGGTTAAGTTTGAGGTGTCGGCGGGACACCCAAGTAGAGATGTTCTGAAGGCAGGAGGAAATACCAAACTGCAGAGAAGGAGAGAGATCGCTGCTGAAATGGTAGATTTGGGAATCATCCACATAGAGCTGGAGGTTGAAGCCATGACTTCCCCAAGGGAGTGGGTGTAGATGGAGAGTAGAAGGGGACAACTAAACTGAGCCTTGAAGGACTCCTACAGTTAGGGGATGGGAGGCAGAGGAAGAGTACACAGATGAGATGGAGAATGAGTGGCCGGAGAGGTAGGAGGAGAACCAGGAGAGGACAGTGTCAGTGAAGCCAAGGTTAGATAATGCTTCCAGGAGAAAGGGGTAGTCAACAGGGTCGAGGGTCTCTGAGAGATCAAGGAGGATTAGGATGGAGTAGAGGTCATCGGATTGGAAGGAGAAGGTGACCTTTAAGAGAGTGAAGTGGGTAGAAGCCAGATTGGAGGGGGTCAAGGAGAGAGTTGGAGGAGATGAAGAGGAGGTAGCAGGGATAGACAACTCACTCAGGGAGTTGGGAGAGGAATGGTAGGAGGGAGATGAGGTGATAACTGGAGGGAGGGAGGGAGAGGAAAGAATACACGGGTGCAAATTAGAAACAGACCCTGCCCCTTTAAGGGTTCACAATCTTTGAAGGGTGAGAACAGAGTACATAATTAAGACAGAAAACAATTGAGAGAAATTGAGAGAAAGATTAAGATTTAAAAATTAAGAATAAAAAATTAAGAAAGCCCTCTAGACTGTAAGCTCATTGTGGGCAGGGATGTGTCTGTTTGTTTTTATATTACACGCTCCCAAGCACTTAGTACAGTGCTTTGCCCAGAGTCAGTACTCAATAAATTTTAATTGAATGAATGAATGAATGAATGAATGAAAACACTGTAGGACTTAGTGGGTAGAGCACAAGCCTGGGAGTCAGAAGGACCTGGGTTCTAATTCCAGCTCTGCCATTAGTCTGCTGTGTGACCTTAGGCAAGTCACTTAACTTCTCTGAGCCTCAGTTACTTCATTTCTAAAATGGGGGTTAAGACTGTGAGCCCTATGTGGGACAAGGATTGTGTCCAACCTCGTTACCTCCTATCTATCCCAGCGCCTGACATATAATAAGTGCTTAATGAATACCATTGAAAAGAAGAAAGTTGAGTTCTTTAAAGTCAGTGGTCAAGAAGTTCCTGCTTAGCACAGAGAGGAATGGGTAGCCAATGGAGGTGCTGAGGGGTACGAAAACATGCACAGAAAGATATTTTAGAAAAATTATCTGGCAGCAAAGTGAAGTAGGGATGGAGAGGGGAGAAGGGATCTAGGAAGACAAGGGAGGAGACTGACATATATTCCGGGAAAGCGGCCCCTTGGATGGTAAGGAAGGGAAGGATTGGGAAATTGTGGAGAAAAGACAGAGACGGCATTTAGGGGCAGGCTGAATATGAGCTGAAAGAGAGTAAGGAATCAAACAAAAGAGGTGTTCTTTGATGATGAAGATTTTACAGATAGAAGATGCACAAGGGATAAAACCCTAAGTCTCAGAGGTAAAATCCTTTGAAGGAATATGTGTTTACTTGTAGATTCACTGAAGAAGGAGGGAAATCATTTTTCTTCCCATAGTATGTTTCTGAAGGGTAATCCCTAACAAGGAGCCTCAGTGTGCTACCAGTTTGGACTGGAGATTCAGGTAAGATCTCAGCGATCATGTGAACTTTGAACAAATCGAATTTGGTGACAGATTGAATATGTGATTTGAATGAGAGAGATGAGCAGAAGATAATACCAAGGTTACATAGGCTTGTGAGTCAGGGAGAGTGGTAGTGCTGTCTACGTGATAGGGAAGTGAAGATTGCCAGAAATCTTGGTTTACCATCACTCAATCTAACAATGGCATTTAGAATTTTGTCAGTAGGGTGGAAAGAATTACACATAAAGTTCATTTCTGAATTATAATGCAGAAGAATACTAATTTTTGTCTCAATACTGCCGTTCTTTTCCTGGTTAATACCTTAACTTCCTTCTGTGGTAGTGTTTTCGAAATAGGATGTGGGCCTCATTAGTGACTCAATCTAGTTAAGTCTTTTAAATGACACAGTAGTGAAGAATATTCACTGTGGAATGTATTTTTATCTTCTCTTTACCTAATATGGTTTGTTAGAGAAAATTAATGAGGTAGTTTAAGGATTTTTTTTTCTGATGTAACAACTTTAACACTTGGTAGAGGACTTATGTATAATTTGCCTGCCAGGTGACTATCATGTGTTTAGTTTGAATAATACAATCGGGTAGTTTCAGAAAAATTAGCCTTGCATAATAAAAGCTGATATGCATTTTATGCAATTCTCCCTCTGTGTGTGTGTTTCCTCTTCTGGAGAAAATATCCTGTGAAACAGATTATTTCCATATTTGCACTTTATCTCTGTTACAATAATGGATGTATTTTCTAGTAATGATCGTGGGATTTGTTAAGTGCTTACTATGTGCCAAGCACTGTCCTAAGATAATCAGGTTGGACACAGTCCCTGTACCACATGGGGCTAGAAACTTAAGAGGGAAGGATAACAGGTTTTTAATCCCCATTTTACAGATCAGAAAACTGAGACCCAGAGAAGTTAAGTGCCTTGCCCAAGGTCACACAACAGGCAAATAGCTGAGAACCCAGGTCCTCTGATTCCCAGGTCTGTGCTCTTTTCCACTAGACCACACTGTTTTTCTCACAATTATGGGAAGAGTGCCTGGGATATATGGGGAGGTTTAAATGGGACCTCATCCCTGTAAAGTGAAAAAAAAAACAACCAGATGCTTTCACAAGCTACTGTAAGGCTGTCCTAAACAGGATTTAATTCTTAATATAAAATTTTTAATATCAATTGTAATAACCTATCGTATTTCAAAGCAATACTGCTATTATCAGGGAAACTGACTTGGGCAATTCTCATGAGCTATGTCATCCACACAGCCAGGTTTACCACTAACACAAGTCACACCTTAAAGTATGTCTCCCCCGAGCTAGACTGTAAATTCTAGAAGGAATTATGTCTACTTATTCTGAGAGCTCAGCACTCTCCACAGAAAAAGTGTTCAATCGATAACACTGATTGATTGATTGATTGATTGAACTAACACTTTAATTCACTAGACCCACACCTACCAATGTCACATCCAATTCCCCTATTCTTTCTCTCCCCTCTCAACTCCTAGCCATCAACATATTTCCTTATTGGCACCCATATTGATCAATCATATTTATCGAGCACTTACAGCATTGCAGAGCAGTGCACTAAGCACTTGGAAGAGTACAAAATAACAGAGTTGGTAGACCCATTCTCTGCCCACAGAACGTTAGAATTAGAGAACAAAAACATAGTCCTGTATCCAAAATGAATCAATCCATGGTATTTACTGAGCACTTAGGACAGGAAACCTGTCTACCAATTCTGTTTTATTGTACTCTCCCAGGCACTTAGTACAGTGCTCTGCAAACAGTGCTCAATAAATAAATGAATATGATTAATCACAGAGCACAGTACTAAGCATTTGGGAGAATACAATACAGTAGGGTCATAGACATGATCCCTGCTCTCAAGGAGCTTACAATCTAGTGGAGGAAGCTGACGTTAAAATCAATTACAGATAAAGAAGCAGCAGGGTATAAGGATAGGGAAGTAAGCGCTGCTGGGCCTGGAGTGACTTAAAAGTGTCTTAAGGGGCTCAGGCCCAAGTGAGTAGGTGATGCAGAGGGAAAAATAAATAAATAGGTTGGGGAAATTAGGGGTTAGCTAGGGAAGGCCTCTTGGAGGAGATATAATGATGGTAATTGTGGTATTTGTTACACGATTACCATGTGTTGAGCACTGTTCTAAATGCTGGGGTGAATACAAGATAATCAGGTTGAATACATTTACTGTCCCTCATGGGGCTTACAGTCTAAGTAGGAGGGAGAACAGAAAATCAACCCCCATTGTACAGATGAGGAAACTGAGACACAGAGGAGTGATTTGCCCAAGGTCACGCAGCAGACAAGTGGTGGATCTGGGATTAGAACTCAGGTTCTTCTGAGTCCCAAGCTCATGTTCTTTATGATTTGAATAGTGTTTAGAAAATGGGGAGAGTGGGGGGCGGGGGTCTACCTGACATGAAAGGGGAGGGAGTTTCAGACCAGGGGGAGGATGGGGGAAAGGAATTGAGGGTGGGATAGATAAGACCAAGGCACAGTGATTAGGTTGGTATTAGAGGATCAAAGGGTGTGGGCTGGGTTGTAGTTGGAAATCAAGGAAGTAAGGTAGGCCCTCCTACCTTACTTCCAGGGGGACAGTGCTTTAAAGTCGATGGTAGGGAGTTTCTGTTTGATGTGGTGATGGATGGGCGATCACTGGAGGTTCTGGACTGAGCGTTTTTCAGAAAAATGATCCTGACATCAGAATGATATAAGGACTGGAAAGGGGACAGAGAGGAAGCAGGGAAGTCAGCAAGGAGGCTGATGCAGTACTCAAGATTGTAAATGATGAGTGCTTGGATCAGCATTGTAGCAGTTTTGATGGAGAGGGAGGGGCAGATCCTAGAGATGTTGTGAAGGTAGAACCAAACCTATTTGGTGACAGGCTGAATATGCGGGTCGAACGAGAGACATGAGTCCAGGACAATTCCAAGGTTCCAGGCTGGCGAGACAGGATGTTGGTGTTGTCTACACCAATGGAAAAGTCAGAGTGAGGACAGGATTTGGGTGCAGAGAAAGAGAGGTCAGAGATGGAGAGGAAGATTTGGAAAGCAGCTATGTAAAGAGGGTAGTTGAAGCTTGGGGATCGAACGAGTTCTCCAAGCGAGTGGGAGTAAATAGAGAATAGAAGGGGACCTAGCACTAAACCTTAAGAGATTCCCACAGTTAAGCCATGGGAGGCAGAGGAGGAGCCTGTGAAAGAAACCAGGAGAAGATAGTGTCAGTGAAACTAAGGTCAGATAGTGGTTCCAGGAGAAGGGGGTGTCAGAGGCAGCTGAGAGGTCCAGGAGGAGTAGGATGGAGTCGAGTCCATTTGGCAAGAAGGAGGTCATTGGTGACCTTAGCGAGGTCACTTTCAATAGAGTGGAAGGCACGGAAGCCAGAATGGAGGGGATCAAGAATAGAAATGGAAGAGAGAAAATGGAGGCGGTGGATTTTCATTCATTCATTCAATCGTATTTATTGAGTGCTTACTGTGTGCAGAGCACTGTACTAAGCGCTTGGGAAGTACAAGTTGGCAACATATAGAAACGGTTCCTACCCAACAACGGGCTCACAGGTTAGAAGGGGGAGACAGACAACAAAACAAAACGTGTGGACAGGTGTCAAGTCACCAGAATAAATAGAAATAAAGCTAGATGCAGATCATTAACAAAATAAATAGAATAGTAAATATGTACAAGTAAAATAAATAGAGTAATAAATCTGTACAACGTATATACGGGTGCTGTGGGGAGGGGAAGGAGGTAGGGTGGGGGGGTGGGGAGGAGGAGAGGAAAAAGGGGGCTCAGTCTGGGAGTTTGGAAAGGAAGGTAGGAGGGAGATGGGGTGATAACTGGAGGGCGCAGTGGGATCAACGGAGGGTTTTTCTGAAGCCTGGGGATGTAATGGCCAAATTTGAAAATAGCGGGGAAGGAGCCATTAGAGAGAGAACAGTTGAAGATTTCAGTCACAGAAGGAAGAAGGGGGGGACCAGTGTCTTAATTCAAAAGCACTTAAATTAACCCACAACTTTTAGTGTAGCCTCAGACCTGTTGGAAAAGGAATTTTGATGGGAGAGTTGAGTACAATTTTTCAGATGCCTGGGGTAAAATTGCAGTGGCAAAATAAAAGACCAATACATTTCCGTGATGCTACAGTCGGTCGTTTAATGCAACAATGTGACCAGCAGGGGGCATCTGAACATCTCCCAAACACCCTTCTCGAAAAGAGAAACTGGTACAACTGCATCTTGCTTTGTACCTTTTCCCATCCCACAGGAGATCAGAATTCTAATCTGAATAGTAATGAACACTTAGTAATTAACACTAGAAGCAGTGTGGCCTAGTGGAAAGAGCACGGGACTGGGAGTCAGAGGAACTGGGCCTAATCCCTGCTCTTGCCGACTATCATCATCATTATCATCAATCGTATTTATTGAGCGCTTACTGTGTGCAGAGCACTGTAGTAAGCGCTTGGGAAGTACAAATTGGCAACATCTAGAGACAGTCCCTACCCAACAGTGGGCTCACAGTCTAAAAGGGGGAGACAAAACCAAACATACTAACAAAATAAAATAAATAGAATAGATATGTACAAGT
The DNA here is from genome assembly GCF_015852505.1 of Tachyglossus aculeatus. Taxonomy (NCBI): domain Eukaryota; kingdom Metazoa; phylum Chordata; class Mammalia; order Monotremata; family Tachyglossidae; genus Tachyglossus; species Tachyglossus aculeatus. The sequence goes on along the minus strand of NC_052079.1, from coordinate 25,761,701 downwards.
AAAAAAAAAATAAATAAATAGAGTAATAAATATGTACAAACATATATACATATATACAGGTGACAGCCGTGTGACCTTGGGCTGGTCACTTATCTTCTCAGTGCCTCAGTTGCCTCAACTATAAAATGGGGATTCAATACCTGTTCTCCCTCCTAATTGGGATGTGAGCCACACGTGGGACATGGACTGTGTCCCACGTGATTGACTTGTATCTGCCCCAGTGCTTAGAACGGTGTTTGACTCATAGTAAGCACTTAACAAATACTGTAACAAAAAGAACCCATAGCTACACCCTCTCACAATATCCCCTTTGTTAAGATAATTCATTCATTCAATCGTATTTATTGAGCACTTACTCTGTGCAGAGCACTGTACTAAGCGCTTGGAACTGCATCATCATCATCATCATCATCATCATCAATCGTATTTATTGAGCGCTTACTATGTGCAGAGCACTGTACTAAGCGCTTGGAAAATACAAATTGGCAACATATAGAGACAGTCCCTACCCAACAGTGGGCTCACAGTCTAAAAGGGGAAGACAGAGAACAAAACCAAACATACTAACAAAATAAAATAAATAGAATAATAATGGCATTTGTTAAGCGCTTACTATGTGCAGAGCACTGTTCTAAGCACGGGGGGGATATAACGTGATCAGGTTGTCCCCCGTGGGGCTCACAGTCAATCCCCATTTTACAGATGAGGTAACTAAGGCTCAGAGAAGTTAAGTGACTTGCCCAAGGTCACACAGCAGACAGGTGGCGGAGCCGGGATTCGAACCCGTGACCTCTGACTCCAAAGCCCGGACTCTTTCCACTGAGCCATGCTGCTTCTTCCTCTGAGAAGGCATTATACAATGCATCCTGGAGGCCTAACTGAGGTTGTAGAAGTTTTTCTGAGGCATAGAGGTTAGATTTGCCTCTCGCGTGACATTGGGATGGTCTATGGTAAAACCTTGCTTATGAAAAAATACCCAAAACCCACAGTGCAAATGGAAACAAACTGGCTTTCAATCCAAAAAAAAGAAGCAGTTGAAGTTGTAGCCGTACTTTGAAAATGCATTTCGTTAAAGGTGTGAATGAGGCTGAAAAGGCCAGTATAGGACTAACAGGTAGGCATAAACCAATTCACATAGCAAGTCAGCAGTTGTTCTCACTTGTCGGCTGCTTGATATACCTGGAGCTCTCTACAGTTTGGCCATTCATTCATCCATTAATGATGATGATGATGATGCTATCTGTTAAGCACTTACTATGTGCAAAGCACCGTTCTAAGCGCTGAGGAGGTTACAAGGTGATCAGGTTGTCCCACGGGGGCTCACAGTCTTCATCCCCATTTTCCAGGGAACTGAGGCCCAGAGAAGTAAAGTGACTTGCCCAAAGTCACACAGCTGACAGTTGGTGGAGCCGGGATTTGAACCCATGACCTCTGACTCCAAAGCCCAGGCTCTTTCCACTGAGCCACGCTGCTTCTCATTAAACTGTTCATTCATTATTTCAATAGCTATTGAGTTCCTACAGTATGTTCCCGGGAAGCCGCTTGGCCTAGTGGAAAGAGCACAGACTTGGGAGTCAGAGGACCTGGGTTCTAATTCCAGCCCCACCACTTGTTTGACCTTGAGACCTTGTGTGACCTTGAGCAAGTCACTTAACTATTCTGTGCATTAGTTTCCTCATATGCAAAATGGGAATTAAATCCTACTCCCTTTACTTAGACGGTGAGCTCCATGGGATACAGGGACTGTCTCTAATCTGATTTATCTTGTATTTAACCCAATACTTAGTACAATGCTTGGCACACAGTAACTGCTTGACAAATTTTTTTATGGTATTTGTTAAGCACCTTATATGCGTTAAACACTGTTCTAAGTGCTGGGATAGACACCACTCAATCAGGTTGGACACCGTCCAGTCTAAGTGGGAGGGAGTAGGATTTAATCCCCATTTTACAGTTGAGAAAACTGAGGCACAGAGAAGTTAAGTGACTTGCTCAAGGTCACACAGCAAGCAACTGGCAGAGCCAGGATTAGAACCCAGGTCCTCTGAATCCCACATCTGTGCTCTTTCCACTAGGCCACACTGCTCAGGTGAAATCCCATCCCATATTCACAAATACCATACACAGTCACAAATACCATATTCACAATCATAATATCCCAGCATGGTACAATCCTTGGCACATAGTACATAATGATTATTATTATTATCAATGATTATTATTATCCTCCTTCTCATTGTTATTATTATGATGGTGATTATTCACATCCCTTCCTGGGATTGTAGTCCTTCCTGCTGCTACAGCCCACAGGGTCCAAAACAACCACCTCACAGCCCCCCAGGACTGGGATTGGAATAGGGGGTTGGGTGGGGGGGCTACAGGGTGGCGGCGTGGAAGGCAGAGCTGTCTTGGAATTGCAGCAGCGTTCATTCATTCAATCATATTTATTGAGCACTTACTGTGTGCAAAGCACTGTACTAAGCCCTTGGGAGAGTAAAATATAACAACAAACAGACACATTTCCCTGCCCACAGTGAGCTCACCGGCTAAAGACAGCCTTAAGGCAGACATTAATATACATACATAAATAACAGAATCAATGAATTACAGATAGCAAGTATTCTACATAGCAGATAGCAGCTCCTGAAGTCCCTGGGCTTTGTTTAATAATCATTTTTAAAAAAACTAGAACGTAGAGGGGAGGTAGGGAGAGGTTAGGGCAGGTTAGATGTGCAGGAGGGGGACAGGAGAAGTAATTAGTTGATTATTTAACAAAAACCACTGATTGATTTATTGATGTAACTCCCAGGTCTTTGAATTCCCCGGTAATTTTACTCCTGAAGTGCGTAAATTCGCAAAGCCCAAATGATGCAAGATAATCAGGTCCCACCTGCAGTTTACAGCTTCAGTGGGAAGGAGCAGGTATTGAATCCCTATTAAATGCCCCAATTGCCACATTGTAAGTACTTTGTAAATACCACTGATTGATTAAGTTAATGGATTAGAGGTCTTTAATGGATCCCTAAGAGGAAAATGAAGGATGTAGAAAAGAAGGTCAAGGAGTTATCCCTAGCTACTAAGATGACTGTCAAAGAGGACGGTAATTGATCTAGGTCTAGGGACCCAGTTGCTGGGTCTAGGGACTGGGTCTAGGGACCCAGTTGCTACTATTGGAGAAAGAATAGATGGATAATAATAATAATAATAATAATAATGTTGGCATTTGTTAAGCGCTTACTATGTGCAAAGCACTGTTCTAAGCACTTGGGGGGATGCAAAGTGATCAGGTTGTCCCACGTGGGGCTCACAGTCTTAATCCCCATTTTACAGATGAGGTAACTGAGGCTCAGAGAAGTTAAGTGACTTGCCCAAGGTCACACAGCAGACATGTGGCGGATCCGGGATTCGAACCCATGACCTCTGACTCCAAAGCCCGTGCTCTTTCCACTGAGCCACGCTGCTTCTCCTGGATGGATGGATGGATGGATGGATCATTGGCATGATTCAATCATCATCAGAGGTATTTATTGAGCCCTTACTATGCGCAGAGCACTGTACTAAGCACTTGGGAAAATACAGTACAACAGAGTTGGCAGACAAGTTCCTGACATTTCTTATATTCCTATGTTCTCATATTTTTCTCTCCCCTCTAATTTTAGAATTTTAAAAGCTCAAACCTTCACTTGGAGATTTTCTACAGTCTGATGGTTGTACATTCGAAATTCGACAAACGTCTCTCTGCAGCTGAGTCATACGAATGTTAACTGGGCATCTGCTGGTTTAGCATTCCAGTTCTGTATATTTGCAAAGTGCTTTATGGTAATTTGAGTCAATAAATGCTTGATTGGGTTTATTTTTAGAAGGTTACCATTTATTTAGTCCTCAATGTTGGCTAAGGGGAATATTGTAGGCGATCAAGAATAGACCATGAAGTCTTGCAATTATTAAGGGCTAAAAGGTCATATTAGTGGAACTTTCCTGCCGCATAATTCTGAGAACGAGGTACTGGCTGTTCTCAATGAAAGATGTTTTGAGTTAAAATGAACGGCACTGAGAATGGTTCTAAATTGACACCTTTTCTGGCCCGCATAAAACATCGGTTTCAATTTTTTAATACTCGTCTGATCGATGGCATTCACTGAGAACTTACTGTGTGCTGTGCACTGCACTAAGCACCTGGAAAAGTACAATGCCACAGAGTTGATAGACGTGATCCCTGCCCACAAGGAGCTTACAGGCTAAAAAACTTTACAATATTAGTCCTCTTTGTGGCATTGGCTTTGAGGGAGCAGGTAGCAGGCTGGAAAGGCCTACACAGGGGCTGGAGGAAAATGGGGAAACAATTTGCAAAGGTGCAATTGGAGAAAAATGGAAGAGAAAGTCAAAATGGTGGGGGGGGGGGAGTTCAACAGCCTGGGGGAAGGGGTCACCTGCTCATCATGTGGAATCACAGGAAGATTAACATCTGCTTTAATAATAATAATAATGGTATCTGTTAAGCGCTTACTATGGGCCAAGCACTATTCTAAGCACTGGGGTAGATACAAGGAAATCAGGCTATCCCACATGGGGCTCACAGTCTTAATCCTCCTTTTACAGATGGGGGAACTGAGGCACAGAGAAGTTAAGTGACTTGCCCCAAGTCACACAGCTGTTAAGTGGCAGAGCCGGGATTAGAACCCATGACCCCTGACTATCAAGCCCATGCTCTTTCCACTAAGCCACACAGCTCTGATGAAGCTGAAGTCAACGGGCCCTCTCTGCTGCTCTATAAATAAATGAATGTAACTATACTCATCTACAGTAATGGAGTATGCAGTTCTGGATGGGTTTGGTAAGAACTGAGTATCTTACCTCTTTGGTTCAAGAACCAATCCTTCTTTTATTACATTGTTCTTATAAAGCAGTAGATTTGGACTTAAGACACAGCATTCAGGGGAAAATTATGTAGGACTTCCTGAATGTAATTTACTTTGGAAGGTGATAACTGCTTTTAGGTATGGCTTAGTGCTTTGGGGGAGGCACCTAGATGAATCCAGTGACCTGAAAGAATAAATGCATCTTTAAAAAGTAAGCAGTTGAATTCGTTCTCAAAGTTTGGCTAGGATGGTTTGATATTTTTTTTACATTGACATTTATTGAGAACGTTGACATTGCATGCCCTTTGTAATAGCTGCTCCAGTGTTCCATTAAGTATGGCCCTCACATTCAAAGTGCTAACCTTCTGATGGAGAGAAAGATAACAAACTAAGAATCAGGCACAGCAAATAAGTAGAATAAGTAGAGCCAATAAACATCTATAGATATATATAGATATATATATACACACACACACACCAATCCCCTGATAACATCATTCTGTTTTTAGCTTCTTTAAAAGTGATTATAGTTCATTTCAATTTAGATAGAAAATGGCAGATTTATTTAGCATATATAATGATATATCTAATGTGTTAGCACAAGGAGCCTTTTAGCTAAATGGGATGCGAAAGATAATTCTTTGAAAATTAAGTTCTGTAATTGCATCGGTTCTCAAAGTGTCATTTAAAATCTCTTATTACTAGCACATATTTACCGTTTATTTGCTCTTATAGCTCTACTTATTGTTTTTATCAGTGTTTTTCAATATATTTATATTTTTGTCAGCTTTGTGGATCTTGAGAGTGCATTAATGTACTTTTCACTGCCTCCTAGAGAAAATTCTACTTGTGTGTACCCTCCCAAGCTCTCAGTACAATGCCCTGCTCACAGTAAGGGCGCACTAAAAAACCTAATTCATCCATTCATTCATTTAGTGTTCTTTTACTTAACACTATTTTCATTAAGAGTGTCAACTAGGATAAAGCTCAAAGTAGATACCGCTGATAGTGAAAATTATTTATGGGTGTATGTGTGCCTGAAAAAGCCGATGAAAGCCCCATATTCCCATATACACTGTTCACGTACAAAGATTTTCCTTTGTTCAGTTGCCATGTTTCTTCTTTGTGGCCTCCCTTGTCTCATGATCACTCCTTGGAAAAAAAAGGCTAGACTTTGTCTTGATTGTAGTGTGTGGAGCAATGTATCTATGTGTAGCAATTGCCTCTGAGCTTGCTGCTGAGGGGCAGCACTGCCTGAAACTTAATTTTTCTGTATGCCTCTTCCAAACTCCTTGCTTTCGGTTTCACACTTTCCACCTAATATCCAACAGCTGCTTGTGCATTCTACTGTCATCCTTTCTGACAAAACCCATCCAACACAACTGTGTTGAAGTGAGCTTAGCTTCCATGCTTGGAGATTGACTTTGTTCCATGACTTCATTGTTTTTGACCCCATCCTGCCATTTGACATTAAAATAGAACCAGAAAATGCTTCTAATGAAACTGCTCAATGAGATATAGCGCCTGCAGAGTTCAGGCATTTAGTTCTGTGATATACATTCTTGGCAGTGTATTTGGTGTTAGACTCCATCTTGTCTTGGTTTATTAAATCTTTTTAAAAGGTCTTGGTTAAAGTATCAAATCCCCACTCTGAGACATATCTAAAAGAACGGATGTGTTAATAAATCTTTCAAAGGCTCTGGAAATGGGTTCTGTGAATGATTAAGGAGCAGCCAGGAGAGAGGATATCTACATTCACTGTAATCTCTCATCCTATCCCAACTGGATTACTGCATCAGCCTCCTCTCTGATCTCCCATCCTCCTGTCTTTCCCCACTTCAGTCTGTACTTCATACTACTGCCTGGATCATCTTTGTCCAGAAACGCTCTGGGCATGTTACTCCCCTCCTCAAAAATCTCCAGTGGCTACCAGTCAACCTACACATCAAGCAAAAACTCCTCACTCTTGGCTTCAAGGCTGTCCATCACCTCGCCCCCTTCTACCTCACCTCGCTTCTCTCCTTCTACAGCCCAGCCCACACCCTCCGATCCTCTGCCACTAACCTCCTCACTGTACCTCGTTCTCACCTGTCCCACCATCGACCCCCGGCCCACGTCCTCCCCTTGGCCTTGAATGCCCTCCCTCCCCACATCCACCAAGCTAGCTCCCTTCCTCCTTTCAAAGCCCTACTGAAAGCTCACCTCCTCCAGGAGGCCTTCCCAGACTGAGCCCCCTTTTTTCTCTCCTCCTCCCCAACCCCCCCACCCTACCTCCTTCCCTACCCCACAGCACCTGTATATATGTTTGTACAGATTTATTACTCTATTTATTTTACTTGTACATATTTACTATTCTGTTTTGTTAATGATGTGCATCTAGCTTTACTTCTATGTATTCTAATGACTTGACACCTGTCCACATGTTCTGTTTTGTTGTCTGTCTCCCCCTTCTAGACAGTGAGCCCGTTATTGGGTAGGGACCGTCTATATATGTTGCTAACTTGTACTTCCTAAGCACTTAGTACATTGCTCTGCACACAGTAAGCGAATGTGGGCATCTCAGGAGCCAGGGGAGGAGTGATTGACGGACATCAGGGCGAGCCTGGGCATCTCAGGCGCCAGGGGACCAGTGATTGACAGGCATCGGGGCAAGCCTGGGCATCTTGGACCAGGGGAGGAGTGATTGACAGGCACTGGGGAGAGCCTGGGCATCTCGGGCCAGGAGAGGAATGATTGACGGGCTTGGGGGTGAAGCTGGGCATCTCAGGAGCCGGGGGAGGAGTGATTGACGGGCTTGGGGGTGAGCCTGGGAATCTCAGGAGCGAGGGGAGGAGTGATTGATGGGCATGGGGGTGAGCCTGGGCATCTCAGGAGCTGGGGGGCAGAGTGATTGATGGGCATCAGGGTGAGCCTAGGGATCTCAGGAGCAAGGGGAGGAATGATTGATGGGCCTGGGGGTTAGCCTGGGCATCTCAGGAGCCAGGGGAGGATTGATTGACAGGCATCGGGGTGAGCCTGGGCATCTCAGGAGCCAGGAGAGGAGTGATTGATTGGCATCGGGGTGAGCCTGGGCATCTCGGGCCAGGGGAGGAGTGATTGACAGGCATCGGGGAGAGCCTGGTCATCTCAGGAGCCAGGGGAGGAATGATTGACGGACATCAGGGTGAGCCTGGGCATCTCAGGAGCCAGGGGAGGAAGGATTGACAGGCTTGGAGGCGAGCCTGGGCAACTCAGGAGCCAGGGGAGGAATGATTGACGGGCATTGGGGTGAGCCTGGTCCTCTCTTTCAGGAGGAAAGATTGACAAGGGAGTCTGGAGTCAAATGGTCTTGATTGGGGAGGGAGAGAACCGTGGGTTTTCAAGGCATCCATGAAGTCGCCCCGTCCTCCCTCCCCTGGCTGCTCTCCTCCTCCGGCCCGGCCCGCACGCTCCGCTCCTCTCATGCCAACCTCCTCCCTGCCCCTCCGTCTCCTCTATCTCACCGCCGACCCCTGGCCCACATCCCGCCTCTGGCCCAGAACGCCCTCCCTCCTCAAATCCCCCAGACAATCCCTCTCCCCCACTTCAAAGCCTTACTAAAAAGCCCACCTCCTCCCAGAGGCCTTCCCTGACTGTGCCCTCCTTTCATTCATTCATTCATCCATTCATTCAATCGTATTTATTGAGCGCTTACTGTGTTCAGAGCACTGTACTAGGCGCTTGGGAAGTCCAAGTTGGCAACATATAGAGACGGTCCCTACCCAACAGCGGGCTCACAGTCTGGAAGGGGGAGATAGACGACAAAACAAAACACATTAACAAAATAAAATAAATAGAATAAATATGTACAAATAAAATAAATAAATAAATAGAGTAATAAATACGTACAAACATATATACGTATATACAGGTGCTGTGGGGAGGGGAAGGAGGTCCTCTTCTCCCACTCCCTCCTATGTCGCCCTGACTCGCCCCCTTTCTTCCAGCAAGTCACTTAACTTCTCTGTGCCTCAGTTCCCTCATCTGTAAAATGGGGATTGAAACTGTGAGCCCCCCCCCATGGGACAACCTGATCACCTTGTAGCCTCCCCAGTGCTTAGAACAGTGCTTTGCACATAGTAAGCGCTTAACAAATACCATCATCATTATTAATATTATTATTATGAATGAATGAATTCACAATGTTTACAAGCAAAAATTTAATCAGAGGGAGATTGAAATTCATAGATAAAATGGGGAAATTCACAAGCAGTCCAAGCTCTTATTTTCTTCGGCCTAAATTTTACCACAGAACATCGAAAGGTGATTGAAGGCAAATGTACCATGGAGACGCACCTATGAAGGCTTCTTTTCAGAGTCAAGGACAGCAACTGGATAGAGTCAAAATATCAGCAGCATGAAGACCATCTAGACAGTAAGCTCTTAGTGGTAATGGAACATGTCCATCAACACTGTCATATTGTACTCTCCCAAGTACAACAGTACAATCGGCAGCAAGGCCCAGTGGATACAACGTGGGCCTGTGAATCAGAAATACCCGGATTCCAATCCCAGCTCCGCCACCTTTCTGTTGTGTGACCTTGGGCAAGTCACTTGACATCTCTGTGCCTCAGTTACCTTATCGGTTAACCTTAAATGGGGATTTAAGGCTGTGAGCCCCATGTGGGACAGGGACTGTGTCCAACCTGATTACTTTGTATCCACCCCAGGGCTTAGCACAGTGCCTGGCACCTAGTAACTGCTTAACAAATACTATAAAGGACTTAAACACAGTAAGCTCTCAAATATGTCACTGATTGATTGATTGATAAGGGAATGGATGAGTTCCAAGCAGAAGTTTTTTAAGGCATTCTGGGAGTCTTTCCTATTTGCTTCCCAGCTAGGTGCAAGAAACAGCCTCACTGCTTCATGTGAAGTGTCATCCAACTCCTTTGCCATTAATTCCCTCTTTCAGCAAGAAGCTCGGCAACTGTTCGAAAGACAGTTCAGCCTGAAGTACAACTTCCCTAATGCAAGGTTTATACTTACCTTGGTTATCTTTGGACTTAACGTCAGTCTGTATTGCCTCGCTGATTCGCTGAAGCAATTTGCAACCATTTTCATGCCTTCCTGCGTGTACGTTTCTGGGTTGTTAGGATCCGAAGGAGAAATCATTTTCTACCTGGATTGAATTCAGGTCTGAGTCCCTATCTGCCGAAACCAAGTCCGAGCCCAGTCATCCTGAATTGAGGAGGATCAATAGAAGGTATAGGCCTAGAAATTACCCAATATTCCAATAATAATGCTACAGATGCTCCGGTAGTCCTGGCCAATCTGTACCCACAAACAGGCAGAAGAAACTATTCTCAGAGACAGGGGCAGCAACCGGACAGACTCGAAATAGCAGCACCCTGAAGACCATTTCAATGTTTGTCTCCCATTCTAGACTGTAAGTTCTTTGTGGGCAGGGAACATGTCTATCAATTCTCTTGTACTTTCTGAAGCTCTTAGTATAGTGCTCTGCACACAGCAAGTGCCCAATAAACACCAGTGATTCACTGATTTAATTTGGGACATAAAGAAAAACAATATATTGAGGGAGTATTCACGAGGTAATTATCTCCAGCTCCTGAAGGCTTTTAGGACTGATTAACAGACCATCCTCCCAGAAATCAGTCCCAGCAGGCCACAAGCTGACCAGGCCTAACTGCTTGAGAGATCTTTGGAAACCTGAGTTTAGGCTGAAATTGTCCACCTGACACTTACAATTAAGATAACCTGCATACTGACCTTCCTGTTTATCCCAGATGTAGTTTGGAAAGATTGATATGTGCCATGCCAGGAGTTAAAATGGCTCCCATGTGCTCTTGGACTTTTCTGTTGCCACCAAGAAAAGCACCGTGGTAACCACTGCCTTCCCTCCCAACCCTGAGGGTACCTGATTCTGACTTGCTTCCTCACCCTCTTGGGCTTATCCATTACCGCCGAGAATTTGAGCCTCTTCTTTCTACTTGTTTGGGTTGTGTTTTAGTGTGTCATCACGCCTGATGTGTCCATCTCCAATCCCTTCTCCCTTTATCTTTAATGGAATTTTTTTAAGCGCTTACTATGTGCCAAGCACTGCACCAAGGTCTGGGATAGATATAAGCTAATCAGGTTGGACACAATATGGGTATCACTAGTGGCTCAAATTCTTAAAATCCATTTTATAGATGGGTAACTGAGGCACAGAGAAGGGAAGTAACTTGCCCAAGGTCACTCAGCAATCAATCAATGGAATTTATTAAACACTTACTAAGCGCAGAGCACTGTACTAAGCACTTGGGAGAGTACAGCAGAATTAGCAATCACATTCCCTGCACATAACGAGCTTCCATCTAGAGAGGGAATCTTCTTCCCTCATTCCCTACCAGAGCTCAGCTTGATGTGTTTTGAGTTTCCTTCTCAGCTGCCTTCCACATTGTGAACCACCCTCTTCACCTGGAAGCACTACCTAATCTTGGTTCCATTGACACTGCAATCTCCTGGTTTTCTTCCTGTCTCTTTGGCTATTCCATCCAAGTTTCTCTAACAGGCTGCTTCTCAACTAATTGAGTGAGTCCCTCAAAGCTCGGTGCTGGTTTTCCTTCTACTCTCCATTTACTCCCACTCCCTTGGAGAAATCATTCACTGTCATGGCTTCAACAACCAACTCCATGGAAGTAGCATGGCGTAGTGGATAGGGCAGGGCTTGGGAGTCAGGAGGTCATGGGTTCTGATCCCAGCTCCGCCACTTGTCAGCTGGGTGACCTTGGGCAAGTCACTTCACTTCTCTGTGCCTCAGTCACCTCATCTGTAAAATGGGGATTGAGATGGTGAGCCCCATGTGGACAGGGATTATGTCCAATCCGATTATCTTGTATCTATTCCCGTGCTTAGTACAGTGACTGGCACATAGTAAGCACTTAACCAATACCATAATTACTATTATTATTATTATTAGATGAGTCCCACATCTACATCTCCAGCCCTTATCTCCTTCTCTGCAGTCTCGTATTTCCTCTGGCCTTCAGGTCATCTCTACTTGGATGTCCTTCCAACGACTCAAACTTAACACGTCCAAAACAGTACTCCTCATCTTCCCACCCAAATCCTGTCCTTCCCATGACCTTCCCATCACTATACACAGCATCACCATCCTCCTTGTCTCACAAGTCCAGAATGTTGGCAATTATTCTCCACTCCTCTTTCTCATTCAACCCACAGACTCAATTTATCATCAAGTCCGGTCAGATCTACCTTCACAACATCGCTAAAATTCACCCTTTCCATTTCATCCAAATTGTGACCACAGTGATCCACACATATATCCTATCCTGCCTTGACTACTGCATAAGGATCCTTGCTGACTCTCTACCTTCTGTCTCTTCCCACTCCAGTTTAAACTTCACTCTGCTGCCCAGATCACTTTTCTGAAAAAAAAAATCAGTCAATATTTCCCCACTCCTCAGGAACCTTCAGTGATTGCCCATCCGTCTCTGCAACAAACAGAAACTCCTTACCATTGGCTTTAAATCCCTCTAACAGCTTGCCCCTCCTATTTTACCTCCCTTATTTCCTATTATAACTCAGTACACTCACTCTGCTCCTCTAACACCAATCTACTACTGTTTTACAGTCATGTTCATCTCGCCACTCACCCCTGACCCACACACTGCCTCTGGCCTGGAAGTACCACGCCCTTAATATATGACAGACCACCACTCTCCCCACCTTCTAAGCCTTATTAAAAGCACATCTTCTCCAAGGAGCTTCCTCAACTAAGCCCTCATTTCTCTCTCCCTCCAGCATTACCCTCGAAATTGGATTCGTACCCTTGAAGTACTTCATAGGCATCCCACCCTCAGCCCCACAGCACTTCTGAACATATCTACAAATGATTTTACTCTCTCCCCATCTAAACTGCAATCTCCTTGTGCTGAGGGAACATATCTGCCAACTCGGTTACACTCTACTCTCCCCAGCATTTAGTATAGTACTCTGTACACATTAATGCACAATAAATACAATTGATTGATTGACTGATTGACTTCAGGTTAAAAGAGCTTCCCAGGGGTGCAAAAAGTATTTTAAGACTTGCATCCAGGTCTCTGCTTGCATCCTCTTCTGTGGCTTGACAGAATCAGATTAGCAGAACCAGGTCCACTAGGCATAACTGCCACTGACTGATTCATTGGAGTTCTGTCTCTCCCTCCAGGTTGTAAGCTCATCGTGGGCAGTGAATGTGCCTGTCTATTGTTATAGTGTATTCATTCATTCATTAATTCATTCATTCATATTTACTGAGCACTTACTGTGTGCAAAGCACTGTACTAAGTGCTGGGGAGAGTACAATACGACAACAAACGGACACATTCCCTGTCGACAATGAGCTCTCAGTTTAGAGGGGAAGACAGACATTGATATAAATAAATAATAAATAAATAAATAGATAAATTACAGATCTATACATATGTGCTGTGGGGATGGGAGGGAGGATGAATGAAGAGAGCAAGTCAGGGTGATGTAGAAAGGAGGGGGAGAAGAGGAGAGGAGGCTTAGTCAGGGAAGGCTTCTTGGAGGAAATATGCCTTCAATAAAGCTTTGAAGTCAGGGAGAGAAGTTATCTGTCTGATATGAGGAAGGGCATTCCAGGCCAGAGGCGGGATGTGGGCGAGTGGTCAGTGGCAAGATAGAGGAGATCAAGATACAGTGAGGCTATTCATTCATTTATTCATTCATTCATTCATTCAATCGCATTCATTAAGTACTTATTGTGCAAAGAGCACTGTACTAGGCGCTTGGAAAGTACAATTCAGCAATAAAGAGAGACAATCCCTGCCCACACCGGGCTTCTAGTCTAGAAGGGGGAGACAGACATCAAAACAAGTAAACAGGCATCACTATAAATAAATAGGATTATAGACATATACACATCAAAACAAGTAATCAGGAATCAATATAAATAAATAGAATTATAGTTATGTACATATATACACAAGTGTTATGGGGTGGGGGGGTAAAGCAAAGGGAGCCAGTCGGGGTGATGTGGAGGGGAGGGGGAGCTGAGAAAAAGGGGGCTTAGTCTAGGAAGGCCTCTTGGAGGAAGTGAGCCTTCAGTAGGGCTTTGAAGGGGGAAGAGTGATTGTTTGGCGGATTTGAAGTGGAGGGAGTTCCAGGCCAGAGGTGGAACTTGGGGCAGGGTTCAGCGGTGGGACAGGTGAGAACGAGGCACTGTGAGAAGGTTAGCACCAGAGGAGCAGAGTGTGCGGGCTGGGATGTAGAAGGAGAGAAGTGGAGGTGGGGTAAGAAGGGGCAAGGTGATGGAGAGTTTTGAAGCCATTGGTAAAGAGTTTTTGTTTGATGTGGAGGTGAATGGGCAACCACTGGCATTTCTTGAGGAGGGGGAAACATGGTCTGAACGTTTTTGAAGAAAACTGATTCGGGAAGCAGAGTGAAGTATGGACTGGAGTGGGAAGACACAGGAGGCAGGGGGTCAGCAAGGGGGCTAATACAATAATCAAGGGGGGATAGGAGAAGTGCTTGCATTAATGTGGTTGCAGTTTGGATGGAGAGGAAGGAGTGGATTTGAGCCATTTTGTGAAGGCAGAATTGACAGGATTTACTGCTGGACTGAATATGTGGGTTGAATGAGAGAGGGGAGTCAAGGATAATGCCAAGGTTACGGGCTTGTGAGACAGGAAGGATGGTGGTGCTTTCAACAGTGATGGGAAAGTGACCAGGAGGACAGGGTTTGGGTGGGAAGATATGAAGTTCAGTTTTAGCCGTATTAAATTTGAGGTGACGGGAGGACATCCAAGTATTGATGTCTTGAAATCAAGAGGGAATGCGAGACCATGGAAAGGGAGAAAGATGAGGAGTGTTGATGTAGATTTGGGTGTCAAATTGTACTCTCCCAAGCGCTTAGTACAGTTCCCTGCACACAGTAACCATTCCATAAATACGATTGATTGAATGAATGAATAAGCATCCCTGCTTTATCCTGCTGGAGATGAAGAATGGATCGGGCTGGACAGCCTTAGCTCTCGCACAGCCAACCATGCAGTCATGGTTGCCTTTACAACATTTTTAGAATCCACCCTTACTTCTCCATCCAAACTGCTACCACGTGGATCCAAGCACTTATCATATCCCCCCTTGATTACTGTATTTCCCGCTTTGACTACTTTATCAGCCTCCTCCTGGTTCTCCCCACTCCAGGCTTTACTTTGCTCTGACGTCTGGATCACTTTTTGGGAAAAAAAAAATTTATTCCATATATAGCCCCATTCCTCGAAAACCCTCCAATGGTCACCCATCTACCTCTGCATCTAAAAGAAAGTCCTTACTCTAGATTCTAAGGCACTTAGTCAACTTACCCCCTCCTACCTTGCCTCACTATAACCCAACGCACACATTCCACTCCTCTAATACCTACCTACTCTTTGTACCTTCACCTTGTCTATCCCGCTGCCGACCCCGGGACCACATTTCCCCCCCTTCCGCCCCCTCAATATCTGACAGCCCTCCTCTCACCCCCACCCTCAAAACTTTCTAAAATCTCATCTCTTCCAATAGGCTTCCCCTCAGCCCTCTTTCCCCCATCCACCCTCCTGTGAATGTCCCCTCTTTATGCCCTTGGCTATGTACACTTTAAGCACTTTGATTCTCAGCCCAGTCCCATGGCGCTTATGTATATATCCGTCTACTCTACTATTTCCCCTAATTGTAACTTATTTTCATGTCTCCTCCCCCGCCATCCGCCACCCCCCCCCCCCCAATAGACTGTAAACTCCTTGTGGGCAGGGATCATGTCTACCAATTCTATTCTGCTGTACTTTCCCTATTGCTCAGTACAGTGTTTTGCACATAGTGAGCTCTCAATAGAGAAGAAGCATGGCGTAGTGGATGGAGCACAGAGTCAGAATGGTTCTAATCCTGGCTTTGCCACTTTTCTGCCGTGTGACCTTAGGCAAGTCACTTCACTTTTAGACTGTGAGCCCACTGTTGGGTAGGGACTGTCTCTATATGTTGCCAATTTGTACTTCCCAAGCGCTTAGTACAGTGCTCTGCACATAGTAAGCGCTCAATAAATACGATTGATTATGATGATGCCTCAGTTACCTCACCTGTAAAATGGGGATTGAGACCATGAGCCCCATGTGGGACAGTGACTGTGTCCAGCCTGATTTGCTTGTATCCACCCCAGTGCTTAGTACGTTGCCTGGCACACAGCAAGCACCTAACAAATGCCACTATTATTATTATTAATTAATCATTTAATGGTATAATTATAATAGTATAATTAGTAGAAGTAATAATAATAAATATCACTGATTGATTGATTGATAGTCCCAGAATCTTAATGAACTTTCCAATGCAGATGTTTACCAAACAATTTCCAGAGTGCAGATCTCTGATAGTGTCAAATAGCAGCAGTATTAGTAGTTATAGTTTTTATTAAATGCTTTATTCAAAGCATTAAGCCTTAGGAGAGTATTTTCATTTGATCTATGAAATCTGTTTAGAAGTGTGCATAGTGGGTAGAGCATGGGCCTGCAAGTCAGAAGGTCATGGATTCTAATCCTGCCTCCGTCACTTGTCTGTTGTGTGACCTTGGGCAAGTCACTTCATTTTTCTGTGCCTCAGTGACCTCATCTGTATAATGGAGATTGAGGCTGTGAACCTCATGTGGGGCAGGGACTATGTCCACCCCGATTTGCTTGTAGCCATCCTAGCACTTAGTACAATGCCTGGCACATAGTAAGTGTTTAACAAATACTAAAATTATTATTATTATTATTATTATTATTGAGTCCGGGTGTTGTTCTCTGCACTTTTCCCATATCTGACATGCTGCAAACATGAGGTCTGCTGTGATCTGAAGCCAGATTGTGCTCAATATGTGGTGAAGAACTTATTCAACATATTAAACAGGTTGTCTTTCCATACCTGTAGATTTCAGCAGGGATGCCATTAAGTCTAGGTGCTTCACCATTTTTCACAGTTCGGCCTGCCACAAAAAGTTCCTTAGAAGTTGTAATGGCTTCCTTGAAGGGGTGGATTTCGATTTCAGTTCTGAAAGAATGGAGAGATTGACAAGAACATATTAGATATATATACGCTGCACAGAGTAAGCTTTCGATAAATACCACTGATTGATTGATATGTTTTTGATTGTCTCATTTAAAGGCAAGGCATTTTACAGTTACGGACAATGACCTGTGATGAGGAATAAATGCACTTTCTCTAAATTATTCCTGTACTTTCTCTAAATCATTCCTTGTGAGACAAGAAATGATTATGATCTCCACGATTTCATTTCTGCTTCTCTCAGTCAACAAGACTTTTGGTTTTGATGAACTTGATTTACAGATAGCCTTCCTTCAGAAACTGGAATGGCCAAATCGATTCACATTGTATATAGCGAATCTTCGGATGGAACTATGTTTGAATTCGGGTTGTGACCTGAGCTGAATTGAAATGAGTAATTAAGGCTCATACCTGATACTGAATCTCCAATGAGTGCTACAAAAAATAGCATTCAAAAATAAGATAAAAACCTAATTTGGAGGAGGCAAAGTAGGCGGGAGGCAGTGGGCTGTGCTCTACAATGAGACTCAATTATCTTTAACCTGGGAATGTGTGTTGAGAATTCACATTTTCAGACATGGATGGGAGAAATAACTGCTGCCTCCTAATCTTGTGCTTGTAATTTCCTTTTTGGTAACTTTAAGTCATGATTTTTTTTTCTCAGATGCCTGTGACGAACATAGCTTGATTATTAATAAATCTTCAGTATGGTCTCACTAAAATAGGGCACAAATTTGGAAAAGCTCTTGGAATGTAATTAACTCAAACAATATTAAGAGTGTGCCAATAGAATACTAGAACAGAACAATCTTGGTCCTGCCTAAATAAAGCAAAAAGAGAGGAAATTAAATCTATAACAGATATTATTCAGCCATTTTGTTTTTCCAAATGAGTTAACCTCTTTTTTTTTCCCCTGACAAATGTGGCCACACAATAACCCTAGGAGTTCTTTAGCCAACCCATCTACACATAGTCTGCCTACAAAGGGGAGTTGGTGAAAACATGTTTTTTTCCCATCGACTTTTTCAGGTATCACATAGTCAGTCAGTGAATGCACGATATTTATTGAGCATTTTCTATGCATAGAGCAGTGTATTAAGAGTTTGGAGGGTATGTTATGACAGAGTTGGTAGAATTGTTCCCTGACTACAAAGAGCTTACAGTCCAGAGGGGAAGACAGACATTAAAATAAATTATGGATCCGTTCATAAGTACTGTGAGGCTGAGGGGGAAGTGAACTTCAAGTGCTTTTAGACTGTGAGTCCACTGTTGGGTAGGGACTGTCTCTATATGTTGCCAACTTGTACTTCCCAAGCACTTAGTACAGTGCTCTGCACACAGTAAGCGCTCAATAAATATGATTGATGATGATGATGAAGTGCTTAAAAGTTACAGATCCAAGTGCAAGGGTGACCCAGAAGGGGAAAAAGGAGAGGAGGACGTCGATGAAACCAAAGGTAGATAACATTTCTAGGAGAAGGGGGTGGTCCACAGTGTTGTTGGCAGCTGAGTGATCAAGGAAGATTAGGATGGAGTACGGTCCATTGGATTGGGCAGGAAGATGTCATTCGTCATCTCGGAGAGGGTAGTTTCCATGACCTAGATGTCAAGAGGTCAAGGAGAGAATTGGAAGTCACTTGAGGAGTTTGGAGGAGTCCGGTAGGAAGGAGCTAGGGCAGTCACGGGAGGGTTCTGTGGGGTGTTCTAGGCAGAGTTTTTTAGGATTTGAGATATGTGGGCATGTTTGAAGTCTGTGAGAGGCCATTGAATAGTGAATGGTTGAAGAAAGAGGTAAGGGAGGGAAGAAGAGAGGAGGCAAGTGTTTTTAATAAGATACGAAGAGATGGGGATAGAGATGCAGGTGGAGGGCGTAATTTTGACAGAAGGTGGGAGATCTCTTGAGATACTTCTGGGAAGTGTGGGAGAACCATAGAAGGGGCAGGAGTGGGGAGGGACTACAGAGAAGCAGGAGAAATTTTAGGGAGAGCACATCTGCTGATTATCTGCTGATAAGGGAAGCAGCGTGGCTCAGTGGAAAGAGCCCGGGCTTTGGAGTCAGAGGTTGTGGGTTCAAATCCCCGCTCCACCACTCATCAGCTGTGTGACTCTGGGCAAGTCACTTAACTTCTCTGGGCCTCAGTTACCTCATCTGTGAAAAATGGGGATTAAGACTGTGAGCCCACCCGTGGGACAACCTGATCACCTTGT
This sequence comes from Tachyglossus aculeatus, assembly GCF_015852505.1. NCBI lineage: Eukaryota > Metazoa > Chordata > Mammalia > Monotremata > Tachyglossidae > Tachyglossus > Tachyglossus aculeatus. Next base: position 25,742,565 of record NC_052079.1, on the reverse strand, counting down.
AACTTCCCCAGTGCTTAGAACAGTGCTCTGCACATGGTAAGTGTTTAATAAATGCCATCGTTATTATTATTATCTGGTAGTTTCAATTTTACCAATTAAGTATGTGGACAGATCATTAGGGGCAAGAGACTGGGGAGGGGGTGAGGAGACAAGGGGTTAGAGGAGCGAGTTAAATGTCTGAAACAGATGGAGTGGACAAAGGGCATGGGATTAGGAGAGGGCAGAGTTAGAGCCCTTTCTGGGCAGGGATTGTCTCTGTTGCTGAACTGTACCTCCCAAGCGCTTAGTACAGTGCTCTGCACACAGTGAGTGCTCAATAAATTCGATTAAATGAATGAATGAATGAATGAATGAATGAATGACTTCAAGGCCTTCCGACTCCAAGGCCCGTGCTCTATCCATTACACCACGCTGATTGAAATTAAGATGGACAAGTTTGGCCTGATCAATCCATGGTATTTATTGAATGCTTACTGTGTGTAAAGCACTTTACTAATCAAGCACTGTAATAATCATCTGGGAGAGTGCAGTACAAGAGTGGTAGACAAATTCCCTGCCCACCATGAGCTTACAGTCTTATGTTTGGATTTCCACCCGCAGCATTCCTCAGCTCATGAGAGACCCCCCCAAATAAATACCAATAGACGTGTGACTGCAGCATCCCAAATCTTAGGCAAAATATCCTTAACTTAGGACACAAAGAAACATAAACTGTGAAAGCTCCTCCCACCCAAGTTCCCCCAGCCAATTTTTTCAGCTATTCCTTAAATGTAGGGAGGACTTCTGTTCAGATCATTTGGGCACAGCTATGCCCTTAATGCCAAAATCCCACATGCATGTTACCAGCATTGAAGAAGCTTGTCAGGAGAACTGTATGCTTTATAAACCTACATGCCAATGTTTCAGTTGGTTGTCTTTCATGGGTCAGCTTCACAGAAGGTATGGAATAGTGATTTGTTTCTAGATTGCAACCGTCAACCAATTTTAATTTAATTTAAATTAACCTTTAACCAACTTTCCAGCACAAGGCCTGCAAAATGGCTAAAGTGGGCAGGAAAAGCAGTAGCCTGTGACACAAGGCCACAGATGCCATGGACTGAGTTTTTGTGGTTTCCACGGTATCTCGTGATTCCCAGCTGGAAGAAGCTCTTCTTCTTGCCTCTGTAACTTCGAACTTCCACTCCCGGCCTCGTTCGCTTCCACTTTCTGACAGGACGTGGGAATTTCCAGGCTGCAAGAACTAAGAGTTTTCAAACGGGGGTGAACCCTGGGTGAGGGGTAGCAATCTTCATCCACCCATTCACTCAATCGTATTTATTGAGTGCTTCCTGTGTGCAGAGCACCGTACTAAGCGCTTGGAAAGTACAATTCAGCAATAAAGAGAAACAACTCCTGCGTACAGCAGGCTCACAGTCTAGAAGGGGGGAGGCGGACATCAAATCAAGTAAACAGGCATCAAGAGCGTCAGTAGAAATAGAATTAGATCTATATACACAACAGAATAAGTAAAACAGGCATTAATATTAATAAGCAGAATTATAGATATAATAATAATAATTATGGTATTTAAGCACTTACTATGTGCCAAGCACCGTTCTAAGCACTGGGGTAGGTCCAAGGTAATCAGGTTGCCCCACGTGGGGCTCACAGTTTTAATCCCCATTGAGGTCACTGAGGCACAGAGAAGTGAAGTGGCTTGTCCAAGGTCACACAGCAGACGTGTGGCAGAGGGGGGATTAGAACCCACATCCTCTGACTGCCAAGCCCTGGCTCTTTCCACTATGCCACCACCTCCCTCTCATCCCCTGCAGATTAGAAGCTCCTTGAGGTGAGGGATCGTGTTGACCCGCTGTAGTGTCTTAGTACAGTGCTCTGCCCACAGTAAGCGCTCAATAATAATAATGATTTTGGTGGTATTTGTCAAGCACTCACTATGTGCAAAGCCTGGAATGCCCTCCCTCTGCCCATCCGCCAAGCTAGCTCTCTTCCTCCCTTCCAGGCCCTACTGAGAGCTCACCTCCTCCAGGAGGCCTTCCCAGACTGAGCCCCTTCCTTCCTCTCCCCCTCATCCCCCTCTCCATCCCCCCCATCTTACCTCCTTCCCTTCCCCACAGCACCTGTATATATGTATATATGCTTGTACATATTTATTACTCTATTTATTTTACTTGTACATATCTATTCTATTTATTTTATTTTGTTAGTATGTTTGGTTTTGTTCTCCATCTCCCCCTTTTAGACTGTGAGCCCACTGTTGGGTAGGGACCGTCTCTCTATGTTGCCAACTTGTCCTTCCCGAGCGCTTAGTCCAGTGCTCTGCACACAGTAAGCACTCAATAAATACGATTGATTCTTTTAGACTGTGAGCCCACTGTTGGGTAGGGACCGTCTCTATATGTTGCCAACTTGTCCTTCCTGAGCGCTTAGTACAGAGCTCTGCGCACAGTAAGCGGTCAATAAATACGATTGATTGATTGATTGACAGTAAGCGCTTAATAAATGCTACCATTATCTATCGTAAGTGCTCAATAAATACGATTGATTCTCTTAGACTGTGAGCCCACTGTTGGGTAGGGACCGTCTCTATATGTTGCCAACTTGTACTTCCCTAGCGATTAGCCCAGTGCTCTGCACACAGTAAGCGCTCAATAAATACGATTGATTGATTGATAGGAAGCGCTTAATAAATGCTATCATTACCTATGTAAGCACTCAATACGATTCTTTTAGACTGTGAGCCCACTGTTGGGTAGGGACCGTCTATGTTGCCAACTTGTCCTTCCCGAGCGCTTAGTACAGTGCTCTGCGCACAGTAAGCGCTCAATAAATACGATTGATGACTGATTGACAGTAAGCGCTTAATAAATGCTATCATTATCTATTGTCAGCGCTCAATAAATACGATTGATTCTTTTAGACTGTGAGCCCACTGTTGGGTAGGGACTGTCTCTGTATGTTGCCAACTTGTCCTTCTCGAGCGCTTAGTACAGTGCTCTGCGCACAGTAAGCGCTCAATAAATACGATTGATGATTGAGTGACAGTAAGCGCTTAATAAATGCTATCATTATCTATTGTAAGCGCTCAATAAATACGATTGATTCTTTTAGACTGTGAGCCCACTGTTGGGTAGGGACCGTCTCTATATGTTGCCAACTTGTACTTTCCAAGCAATTAGCCCAGTGCTCTGCACACAGTAAGCGCTCAATAAATACGATTGATTGATAGTCAGCGCTTAATAACTGCTATCATTATCTATTGTAAGCGCTCAATTAATACGATTGATTCTTTTAGACTGTGAGCCCAGTGTTGGGTAGGGACCATCTCTATACGTTGCCAACTTGTCCTTCCTGAGCGCTTAGTACAGTGCTCTGCACACAGTAAGCTATCAATAAATACGATTGATTGATTGATTGATAGTCAGCGCTTAATAAATGCTATCATTATCTATTGTCAGCGCTCAATAAATACGATTGATTCTCTTAGACTGTGAGCCCACTGTTGGGTAGGGACCGTCTCTATATGTTGCCAACTTGTCCTTCCCGAGCGCTTAGTCCAGTGCTCTGCGCACAGTAAGCGCTCAATAAATACGATTGATTGATTGATAGTAAGCTTTTAATAAATGGTATCATTATCTATTGGGCTCGCGTGGGGGTCCCCCGCCTCAGGCCTCGAGGCCTCCATCACGCGCTCCGCCCCCGCGCGCGCCCGCGCCGTCAGGTGACCCGAGGGGGCGTGGCCGGGGGGCGTGGCCGGCGCGCGCGCGCGGGGAGGGGGCGGCCAATCGGAGCGCGGGGGCGGTGACGCGGGCGATGACGTCATCGGCCCGCGACGCCGCCCTGCTCGGCCGGCGGCGGCTGAGGAGAAGGAGGAGGAGGAGGAGGAGGAGGAGGGAGCGGGAGCCGCGGCGACGACGACGACCTCGGCAGCAGCCGTTTGTGGCACGATCGGACGGTTGCCCGGACGCCTCACGCCTCGGTGAGTGCTGCGGGTCGTCATCATCATCATCAATCGTATTTATTGAGCGCTTTCTGTGTGCAGAGCACTGTGCTAAGCGCTTGGGAAGTCCCAAGTTGGCAACATATAGAGACAGTCCCTACCCAACTGTGGGCTCACAGTCTAGAAGGGGGAGACAAAACCCAACATACTAACAAAATAGAATAGATATGTGCAAGTAAAATAAATAAATAGAGTAATAAATATGTACGAACATATGTACATATATATAGGTACCAAACATACTAACAAAAAATAAATAGAATAGATATGTACAAGTAAAATAAATAGAGTAATAAATATGTACAAACATAGGTACATATATACAGCTACCAAACATACTAACAAAATAAAATAAATCGAATAGATATGTACAAGTAAAATAAATAGAGTAATAAATACGTACAGACATATATACAGGTGCTGTGGGGAGGGGAAGAAGGTAGGGTGGGGAGGGGGAGAGGAAGGAGGGGGCTCAGTCTGGGAAGGCCTCCTGGAGGAGGTGAGCTCTCAGCAGGGCCTTGAAGGGAGGAAGAGAGCGAGCTTGGCGGGTGGTCTTTTAGTCTTTAGACTAAAAGTCTTTTAGACTGTGAGCCCACTGTTGGGTAGGGACTGTCTCTATATGTTGCCAATTTGTACTTCCCAAGCGCTTAGTACAGTGCTCTGCACATAGTAAGCGCTCAATAAATACGATTGATGATGATGATGATGATGGGCAGAGGGAGGGCATTCCAGGCCCGGGGGATGACGTGGGCCGGGGGTCGACGGCGGGACCCAGACTGAGCCCCTTCCTTCCTCTCCCCCTCGTCCCCCTCTCCATCCCCCCCCCCCATCTTACCTCCTTCCCTTCCCCACAGCACCTGTATATATGTGTGTACATGTTTATTGCCCTATTTATTTATTTATTTCACTTGTACATATCTATCCTATTTATTTTATTTTGTTAGTATGTTTGGTTTTGTTCTCTGTCTCCCCCTTCTAGACTGTGAGCCCGCTGTTGGGTAGGGACCGTCTCTATATGTTGCCAACTTGTACTTCCCAAGCGCTTAGTACAGTGCTCTGCACATAGTAAGCGCTCTATAAATACGATTGATGATGACAGGCGAGAACGAGGTACGGTGAGGAGATTAGCGGCGGAGGAGCGGAGGGTGCGGGCTGGGCAGAAGAAGGAGAGAAGGGAGGGGAGGTAGGAGGGGGCGAGGGGATGGACAGCCTTGAAGCCCAGGGTGAGGAGTCTCTGCCTGATGCGCAGATTGATTGGTAGCCACTGGAGATTTTTGAGGAGGGGAGTAACATGCCCAGAGCGTCGCCGGGGGCCGGGGATTGTGAGCCCACTGTTGGGTAGGGACCGTCTCTATACGTTGCCAACTTGTACAGTGCTCTGCACACAGGAAGCGCTCAATAAATACGATTGATTGATTGAGGCGGGGTCCCCAAGCTGCCCCGGCCGCCGCCCGCATCTGCGGCCCACTATCCCACCCCGGCCAGCCGCGCCCCCCACCACCGTCTTTCCCAGGGACGCTTTATAATTAATCAATCAATCGTATTTATTGAGCGCTTACTATGTGCAAGGCACTGTTCTAAGCGCTTGGGAAGTACAAGTCGGCAACACGTAGAGACGGTCCCTACCCAACAGCGGGCTGACAGTCTAGTAATAATGATGGCATTTATTAAGCGCTTACTATGTGCAAGGCACTGTTCTAAGCACTGGGGAGGTCACAAGGTGATCAAGTTGTCCCACGGGGGGCTCACAGTCTTAATCCCCATTTTACAGATGAGGGAACTGAGGCACAGAGAAGTGAAGTAGACTTTTAGACTGTGAGCCCACTGTTGGGTAGGGACTGTCTCTATATGTTGCCAATTTGTACTTCCCAAGCTCTTAGTACAGTGCTCTGCACATAGTAAGCGCTCGATAAATATGGTTGATGATGATGAAGTGACTTGCCCAAAGTCACACAGCTGACAATTGGTGGAGCCGGGATGGCCTCTGACTCCCAAGCCTGTGCTCTTTCCATTGAGCCACGCTGCTTCTCTGTAATAATAATAACGTTGGTGTTTGTTAAGCGCTTACTATGTGCCCAGCACTGTTCTAAGCGCTGGGGCGGGTGCAAGGTGATGAGGTTGCCCCGCGGGGGACTCATGGTCTTAGTCCCCGTTTGACAGATGAGGGAGCTGAGGCGAAGTGAAGTGACTTTCTAGACTGTGAGCCCACTGTTGGGTAGGGACTGTCTGTATATGTTGCCAACTTGTACTTCCCAAGCGCTTAGTACAGTGCTCTGCACACAGTAAGTGCTCAATAAATGTGATTGATTGACTTGCCCGAGGGCATGCAGCTGACAAGTGGCGGAGCCGGGATTGGAACCCACCAGTCAATCAATCAATCGTATTTATTGAGCGCTTACTGTGTGCAGAGCACTGTACTGAGCGCTTGGGAAGTACAAGTCGGCAACACATAGAGATGGTCCCTACCCAACAGCGGGCTCACAGTCTAGAAGGGGGAGACAGAGAACCACCACCTCCGACTCCCAAGCCCTGGCTCTTGCCACCAAGTCACACTGCTTTTACAGGCACCCCACCCCCAAGAGGCACGCCGGACATAGTCAATCGTATTTATTGAGCACTTACTGTGTGCAGAGGACTGTACTAAGCGCTTGGGAAGTACAGGTTGGCAACATATAGAGACGGTCCCTACCCAACAGCGGGCTCACAGTCTAGAAGGGGGAGACAGGCAACAAAACAAAATATATTAACAAAATAAATAGAACAGTAAATATGTGCAAGTAAAATATAGTAGTAAATCTGTACAAACATATATACAGGTGCTGTGGGGAGGGAAAGGAGGTAGGGCTGGGGGGATGGGGAGGGGGAGATTATTGGTATCTTCTGAGCACATACCAGGTGCCAAGCACTGCACGAAGCGCTTGGCAGAGGACGTTATTTCATCTGATGCATTCCCTGCCGAAACTTCAGACGGTCTCCTAAGGCTTTTGGGGAGCCGGCCCTCCTCCGTCACCATGATCCCCGTAGAGCAGTTGAGGAAAAAAGGGTCGCAATCGGCATTAAACTAGATCGGAACGCCCTGATGGAATTAAAATTCAGAGTGGGGAATAGAGAAATTGAAATTCTCCCCCCGGAGACTGTTAGAGGTCATTGTGGGCAGGGATGTGTCCACCGATTCTGTTTTATTGCACTCTTCTAAACCCTTGGTACAGTGCTCCGCACACAGTCAGGGCTCAGTGAATTCCATTGATAAAATAACACCCCTCCCCATGTCATATAAATCATTTCACTCCAGATGCAGCTTTTTTCAGAAAAATGGGGAAGCAGCTTTTTAAAAAAGGTCACGATGAGGAGGATGGAATGGGAGAGGCTGTGGCTGGGTGGGGAGGGAATCAATCACCTGACGGCCAGGTGGAGTGATCAAGAAGTGTTGACCCTTGAATTTTATTTCTGATGAAAAGTCAGCAACTGGATTGTAGAACCTTTCTAACCCAATAGAAAAACCTTCATGTAGTTGTAGTAAATTCTGGGTAACTGGAAAAACAGGGTATCTGACCTTGGTTCAGGAGCCAATCCTCAGCTTGTAATATTTTTCCTAAGAGTAAACTGGTCGATGTTTTGTATTCTGACAGTTTTCAGGAACTAGCCGTATCACGAGCCACGAGGACTGCCTGTAAGCCATTAGTGACATAAACCTTTTACTTAACACAATTCTTATTTTCAGATTTGGCATATTGGAACGAGGACAGATTTTTCTGGACTCTGTAATGGACACCCCCCAAAAGTATTAGGTTTTCATAAGAAATGGAATTATTTACCTGAGCACTCTTGCCATTATTTAGTTTTGTATTGCCCTCTTGACTTTGAGATTGGGTGTCTTTGATTTTGCCTTCCTAGTGAACTTTTCATCTCTCTTTTCCCTGTCTGTTCCTAGAGTAAATGAATAGGTTGATGTCCTTGATGGAGACTAAGATCTAGCCTTTAAAATAAATCTCTTAGTTTATGAGGATTTAGAAAGGTTTTAAAAACATTTTTAAAATTTTGGAATGTAATAACTTTTCAGTTATTGCCTGTGCCTTGCTCTGAGGGGCAGCTGAAATTGCCAACATTGAATGAAGCTGAACCTCAGAATATGTATAAATTGGACCAGCTGGCCTTGTCTCTTCTTGGAATAGGCTGTCTTCTGGTGTGACCTTGGAAACTTTTCTTAGGCTTCCTGGGCTGAGACAAGGGCTGGCGGCTCTGGAGCCTCCACCCCGGTGGACAGAAAGCGGATCCCCCGGCTGCTCCCATAAGATGACTTGTCTTTACGAAACTTCATTCATTCATTTCATTCAATCGTATTTACTGAGCACTTACTGTGTGCAGAGCACTGTACTAAGTGCTTGGAAAGTACAATTCGGCAACAGATAGAGACAATCCCTACCCAACAGCGGGCTCACAGTCTAGAAGGGGGAGACAGACGACGAAACAAAACAAGTAGACAGGTGTCAATACCATCAAAATAGATAAATAGAATTATAGATATATAGACACATCATTAATAAAATAGAGTAATAAATATGTACAAATATACACAAGTGCTGTTGGGAGGGGAAGGGGGTCGGGCAGAGGGAGGAAGTGGGGACGATCGGGGGGAGCTGTGGAAAAGGGAGGCTCAGTCTGGGAAGGCCTCCTGGAGGAGGTGAGCCCACAGCAGGGCTTTGAAGGGAGGAAGAGAGCTAGTTTGGCGCATATGTAGAGGGAGGGCATTCCAGGCCAGAGGTAGGACATGGACCCGGGGTCGACGATGGGACAGGCGAGGACGAGGCACAGTGAGGAGGTTAGCGGCAGAGGAGCGGAGGGTGCGGGCTGGGCTGTAGAAGGAGAGAAGGGAGGTGAGGTAGGAAGGGGTGAGGTGATGGAGAGCCCTGAAGCCGAGAGTGAGGAGTTTTTGCTTGATTCGTAGGTTAACAGACAACCACTGGAGATTTTTGAGGAGGAGAGTGACATGCCCGGAGCATTTCTCCACAGAAATAATTCGGGCAGCAGAGTGAAGTATAGACTGAAGCGGGGAGAGACAGGAGGATGGGAGATCAAAAAAGAGGCCGATGCAGTAATCCAGTCAGGATAGGATGAGAGATTGTACCAACAAGGTGGCTGTTTGGTTGGAGAGGAAAGGGTGGATGTTGGTGATGTTGTGGAGGTGGGACCTGCAGGTTTTGGTGGCGGATTGGATGTATGGGGTGAATGAGAGCGGAGTCAAGGATGACACTAAGGTTGCGGGCTTGTGAGATGGGAAGAATGGTAGTGCCGTCCACAGTGACGGGAAAGTCAGGGAAAGGTCAGAGTTTGGGAGGGAAGATAAGGAGCTCAGTCTTGGACATGTTGAGTTTTAGGTGGTGGGCGGACATCCAGGTGGAGATGTCCTGAAGGCAGGAAGAGATACGAACCTGGAGGGAGAGAGGACAGGGGAGGAGATGTAGATTTGGGTGTCGTCTGAGTAGAGATGATAGTTGAAGCCGTGGGAGCGAATCAGTTCACCAAGGGAGTGAGTATAGATGGAGAATGGAAGGGGACCAAGAACTGACCCTTGAGGAACCCCTACAGTTAGGGGATGAGAAGGGGAGGAGAAGCCCGTGAAGGAGACTAAGAATGTATGGCCAGAGAGATGAGGCGAACCAGAAGAGGATGGAGTCCGGGAAGCCAAGGTTGGATAACGTGTTGAGGAGAAGGGGATGGTCCATAGTGTCAGAGGCAGCTGAGAGGTCAAGGAAGATTAGGATTTGATCCTCTGACCCAGCCCCGGAGCCCCGTGAGGTCCAGAGTCAGAGTCACTGTGCTCGGAGAAGCACCCAAGTTCTGCCCAGGTTCCTTTCCGGCTTCAAGAAGGTGGCTGGGCTAGTTCGGCCGGCCCCCACCGCATCTGGATTGACGGCGTCTTCAATCATTTTCCTTTCCTCTTTTCCTGCTACCACAATATAATCGCTCAGCAGCGACCTCACAGTACTGAAGTAGACTGGGTGGCGTGTTTCGGGGGTGGCTGTGCTTCAGTGCCAGTCTGTCACCACTCGAGCGGCTGTCAGGGCAGTCCTTGTTTTGTCAACTTTGAAGAGGCATAAAAAAATCCTCCCCAGAGCCATGGCGGGGACATTTTCTCGATCTAATTCTGTTGTATCGTATTCTCTGAAGTGCTTAGTTCAGTGCTCTGCTCACCGTAAGCTCCCAATAGACTGTGAGCCCGTTGTTAGGTAGGGACTGTCTCTATATGTTGCCGACTTGTACTTCCCAAGTGCTTCGTACAGTGATCTGCGCACAGTAAGTGCTCAATAAATACGATTGATTGAATGAATGAATGAATATCACAAATTGGTTGCATTTGAGAGTGCCCCGCCCTGGAGTGTACAGGAGGAGATAGGAGCAAGTCAGTGCCCTGCTCAGTGAGCGTTAGGAACCAGAAAGGTAAGACAAACGATCCACAGCAGGGTTGTTGGCTGGTCGTAAGCATCTTCTGCACTTTGTCAGAAGTTTCATCCCCTCAACCTCGAACCTGTCACTTCCCCCAAGGTGCGACCGAAGGGCAGAGGAATTGAGCTGTGAGGAGGGAAACTGTGGGGAAGAGTGCTGGGAACTTGGAGAGGGATTTAGCTAGATGCGGAAGCTTTTGCCTTTTCCCCCAGCTTGTCAGTGGAGGAGCCTGCCCATTTGCTTTTCTTCCCAAACTCTTTGGGGCTGACTCTCTCTGGGTGACTCCTACTGTTCTCCCCCTCCTCTGTTAATGGGTGGGACCTAATTAAATTCACCTGGGACTTGCCAGGTGGATGGGGGGAAAGGGGGGTGGTGAGCAAAGTCTCCCTGGGGTGGCAAAGATGTGCTATAGCTTGAAATGAAGAGTAGTAGAGCAGTTCCCAGGTAAAAACCCCAAGAATCCTCACCCACAAAACAAAGAAGGATTGGATTTGAATGAATATGGCAGAAAAGTGTTTGGGAGTTCAGTTGAACCATAATTGAAATCTGTGTCAGCAATGTCAAAAAGCAGTCCTGGAGAATTCATAGGTCTCCCAAGGCGCACCCATTTCCTTGTCCTAATGCCATGCCTTGAGCGGGGAGTGGCAAGATGGAGATAGACTGATCAGACCCCTGCAAACCTGTACGAGGGAATTTCTTATAACCACTCAGTGTCTTTGCTGTGATAATGTAATGTTCATTCATTCATTCAGTTCATTCAATCAGATTTATTGAGTGCTTACTGTGTGCAGAGTACTGTACTAAGCGCTTGAAAAGTACAATTCGGCAACAGAGACAATCCTTAGATCATCTGTCTTATTTTTCTGGTCACACTGGCACAATAGGGAACAATCCTTCCCCTCCTGTTTATTCTAGTCCTCAAACTTGCAACATAATTGATTCCTGTGTGCTGTTTTGAGTCAGAATCTTGTACGCTGGGATCGATTTTTGTCTGAGGAATAATGTTGTAAATGAGGGGTAGGCTCTTGGAATAAGATTGATACCCTGTTTTTATTAAATCACCCAGAATTGTGCACTCAATCAAATATAGGTTATCTTGTATCCACCCCAGGGCGTAGTATAGTACTGGGCACACAGTAAGCACATAACAAATGCCATTAATAATAATAATAATATATATTATTAATGGTAATGTGGCTGCATTATTTGTATTTAGTTCAGGAGGTTCTGCAGTAGGCCAGTTGATGATCACTTCATCTGAAGTAAAATGAAATGTCAATTCTCTTGGTAAAAATAAAAAATCTAGTGTATAAAAACTCCAAATTGTCATCCTCCTCCTCAACATCAGTATTGATTGAGCACCTATGTGTACAGAGCACTGTATTAGGTGTTGGGTGACCAGAAGTAATAAGTGATTCAGTCCTTTTTTAAAATGGTATTTAAGTGTTTACTGTGTGCCAGGCACTGTACTAAGCGCTGGGGTAGCTACAAGCTAATCAGGTTTTATGCAGCCCAAGTTCCTCATGAGGCTTACTGACTAAATTCCCATTTTACAGGCGAGGGAACTGAAGCAGAGAGAAGTTAAATGACATCCCAAGGTCACACAGCAGACAAGTGGTGCAGCCGGGATTAGAACCCAGGTCCTTCTGACTCCTGGGTGTTTGCTCTGTCCACTAGGTCACATCTTCTCTTGAGGAACTCACATCTAGTGGAGAAGAAAAGCAGACTTAAATAGATGAGAATACAATAGTTAAAAGAATAGTTACAGTCCCTCTAGACTGTAAGCTTGTTATTGGCAGGGAACATGTCTTCTAATTCTGTTGTCTTCTCTCCCAAGCGCTTAGTACAATGCTCTGCACATAGTAAGCACTCAGTAAATACCATTGATTGAGAGTAGATATAATAAAGGCATACGGAGTGATAACCTGTAAATTTTGAGGGACAGGAAGGGAAGGTTAATGGTTGAATGCCCCCTGAATGAGGTCTTTCTTTTAGAAGGGCCTGGAGGGAGGCTAGGTTTGTGGTTAGTTGAAAGGCTGGAAGGAAGAGGGTTTCGTGAGGTGGAAAGGAGAGTTTAGATCAGGGGAGAGTTGGAGCTTTGCTTTGGGGTGCTAAAAGAATAAGTTGTGGAGTAGCAGGTGGTGAAAGGTGAGAGGGAGCCAGCTGACAGGGGAGCCTTGAAACTGATGGTCACAAGTTTTCATTTAATCTGAGAAGCAATGGGGAGCCTTTGGTGGGTTTTTTTTTTTTTTTTTTTTTTTGGTTTAGAGAAGGATAGTGATGTGCTTCCATCATTTGGCAGATCAAATCCGTAAAGTATTGTGTTCAGTCATAGGGTCCAAAATTTGAGGCCACGTAAGGTTTGAAGGTGATATGGGGAGAATTGGTAATGGGGAAAGTAAGTAATCCATTGGAAATGAAGGAAGGTTAAATGAATGCTAAGCCTAGAGAAAGGAAGACTCCGTAAATCTTCAACCACGCAAAAAGTGACAAGGTATGAGATGACGAGCTGACCGACTCGACAGGAAGCAGCATGACTAAGTGGATAGAGCATGGGCCTGGGAGGGAGAAGGACCCGAGTTACAATCCTGGCTCTGCTGCTTGTCTTCTCTGTGACCTTGGGCAAGTCACTTCACTTTTCTGGGCCTCACTAACCTTATCTGTAAAATGGGGATTGAGATTGTGAGCCCCACGCGGGCCATGGACTGTGCCCAGTATGATCATCTTGTACCAGCCTCATCACTTAGCACAGTGCTCAGAACATAGTAAGTCCTTACCAAATACGATAAAAAAACAGGATAGAGTATGAAATGTGCTGTTCTTACAGTGGACAGGCCCTGGATTCAGAGAGCTACCTGATATGGATTTAAAGATTCTTCCTTACTCTCTTGTACTTCTTACCTGCAGTACCTGTTGCCATCAATTTATAGGCATCATAATATTCTTGAAGCTTCTCTGTTAAGATTATCAACCATTCCAAATCGGAGCCACAAGCAGGTCTCTGCACTCCTGGGGTGTCTCAGCTCCGTATCCTACTTTTGAGGCTTCGGTTTATAATGCTTTTCCAATTTTTCTTTTGCGATTTTATTCACTGTTCCCCAATGTATACTCACCACGCTACAGTGGATGGGTACCTTGTGGTCATTCATTCTCCTTAAATAGCTGCCATAATAGGGCTGTCGCTTTGATGCTGATGAAATGACCGTTCTAGGAGTTCATTGTTTGGAATTCCAGCCTATCATTTGATGTAAAGCATTGCACATAGATGCTACTTAGGACGCGCTGAAGAAGTGGGATGTGGCATCTGTGGCTAGTCTGAGCCTCACCACTCTACAGAAGGTTGTTTCCTACAGTTGTTCTGTAGTCCTTCAGTTTCCTCTCATGCTTGACTTCCCAAGGGGACCGCACTCGGTCACACTTCCGGAAAACATGCTGGCTTTCTTGATTTTGTTGTCTATTATTTCTCTGTCATTGGACAAAGAGCTGCCTAGGAACCAGAATTGAATGACAAAGCTTTCATGTCTATAGTGTGGGTAAAGGCTCGTCAATCAATCGTATTTGTTGAGGGCTTACTGTGTTCAGAGCCCTGTACTAAGCACTTGATAATAATAAATACATAATAATAATTATGGTATTCATTAAGCGCTAACTATGTGCTAGGCAATGCACTAAGCGCTGGGTTGGATACAAGCAAATGGGGTTGGACACAGTTCCTGTCCCACGTAGGGCTCAAAGTCTCAATCCCCGTTTTACGGATGAGGTAACTGAGGTCCAGAGAAGTGAAGTGACTTGCCCAAGGTCACACAGCAGACAAGTAGTGGAGCTGGGATTAGAGCCCATGACCTTCTGACTCCAAGGCCTGTGCTCTATTCACTATGCCATGCTGCTTCTCTAAAATAAGAGTGAGTAGTCATATTCCCTGCCCACAATAGTTTACGGTCTAGTGGGGGAGACAGATATTAATATAAATCAATATAACATAACTGTTGTGGGTTTAAGGCTTTCAAGTTATGCAGAGTGATTGTCAGATATGAAGAGGGACAGTGTTCCAGGCCGGAAGCAGGACATGGGTGAAAGGCTGGTGGTGAGATGCATGAGATCAAGATACAGTGAGTAAGTTGGCATTAGAGGTGTGAAGTATGCGGGCTGCGTTGGAGTAGGAAATCAGGAGGTAAGGTAGGTGGGGGGGAAAGGTGATTGAGTGCTTTAAAGCTGATAAGGAGTTTCTGTTGGATAGGAGGTTGATGGGTAACTACTGGAAGTTCTTGAGTGGGGAAGCTTGGATTTAATGTTTTTGTAGTAAAGTGATCCGGGCAGCAGAATGAAGTGCGGACTGGAGTGGGGAGAGACATGAGGCAGGGAGGTCAGTGAGGAGTCTGGAACAGTAAATCGAGGTGGTTGGAGTTTGGATGGAGAGGAAAGGGTGGATTTTGGCAATGTTGTGAAGGTTGAACCGGCAGGATTTGGTGACGGATTGAATGAGAGAGATGAGTCGAGGATGCCGCCAAGGTTACGAGCTGGTGAGACAGGGAGGAAGGCGGTGCTGTCTGCGAGGACAGGAAAGTGATGGGTAGGACAGGGTTTGGGTAGGAAGAAGAGGAGTCCTGTTTTGGACTTGTTAAATCCGAGGTGTCGGAGGGGAATCCAAGCAGAGATGTCCTGAAGGTAGGAGGAAATACGAGACTGCAGAAGAGGAAAGAGATCAGGGCTGGAGATGTACATTTGGGAATCACAGAGATGGTAGTGGAAGCCATCAGAGCAAATGAGTTCTCCAAGGGAACGGGCGTAGATGGAGGATAGAAGGGAACCCAAAGCTGAGCCTTGAGGGACTGCCACGGTTAGGGGGTGGGAGGCAGAGGAGGATCCTGTGAAAAACTGACAAGGAGTGCCTCCAGCGATATAAGAGGAGAAGGGGACAGTGTCAGTGAAGCCAAAATTGGATAATGTTTCCAGGAGGAAGGGTGGTCGACAGTGTTGTAGGCAACTGAGAGGTTGAGGAGGACAGGCTGTTGATTAGAGCACACAGCCTTAGACTTTAGGCTAAATGTCATAGCCCAGTGTTGACTCTGAACAGCCGTTCTTAATCCCTTGTATGTTGCCTTGTGTGCGTGGTCTTTGAGCCCAGGCCTCGGTAGCTTTAGTGTGCGATTGATTCATTGATGATCTTAGCTTGTTAAAATGGGAGAGTTCCCTGGAGTAGGTAGATGTTGCTGAAGGAAGGTGCCATCTTCTCTGGCACAACCAGAGAAGCAGCATGTCTCAGTGGAAGGAGCACGGGCTTTGGAGTCGGAGGTCATGGGTTCAAATTCTGGCTCCACCAGTTGTCAGCTGTGTGACTTTGGGCAAGTCACTTAACTTCTCTGGGCCTCGGTTACCTCATCTGTAAAATGGGGATGAAGACTGTGAGCTCCCCCCCGTGGGACAACCTGATCACCTTGTAATCTCCCCAGCACTTAGAACAGTGCTTGGCACATAGTAAGCACTTAATAAATGTTATAATTATTATCATTATTATTATTATTATTCAAATCCCGGCTCCTCCAACTGTCAGCTGTGTGACTTTGGGCAAGTCACTTAGCCTCTCTGTGCCTCAGTTACCTCATCTGTAAAATGGGGATTAAGACTGTGAGCCCCCTGTGGGACAGCCTGATCACCTTGTAACCTCCCCAGCTCTTAGAACAGTGCTTTGCACATAGTAAGCGCTTAATAAATGACATTCTTCTTCTTCTTCTTCTTCTTCTTCTTTCTTCTTTCTTCTTTCTTCTTTCTTCTTTCTTCTTTCTTCTTCTTCTTCTCCTGGCTCCTCCTGTTGTCAACTGTGTGACTTTGGGCAAGTCACTTAACTTCTCTGTGCCTCAGTTACCTCATCTGTAAAATGGGGATTAAGACTGTGAGCCCCCCGTGGGACAACCTGATCACCTTGTAACCTCCCCAGCGTTTTGAACTAACTGTGCTTTGCACATAGTAAGCGCTTAATAAATGCCATAATTATTATAGGTGTGCCCAGTTCTTCTGCAACACGCTCGTCGAACTCGGCTTCAAGGTAAAGATGTTGTAGTACATGTGCTTTGACCAGTGCCTCCTTCATTTACACATGTTTCTTCCTTCACTCCCCTGGAGGCCTTTCCATATGGACGCACCTGATCAGAAGAACGTTCCCTGACTTCCCAGCAGCATCCTGTTTCAGACACAGGAAATGTCTGAAACACATTATGGAAGACCTGGATGGGCCCAGTCATTTATGTAGGATGGTTTAGCTCTAGTTCTGCCCGAAGACCGTTGACTGTAGACAGAACTCGGTGTGGGTAGGGAGTGTGTCCTCTAACTCTGTTATATTGTATTCGCCCATGTGCTTGGTACAGTGTTCTGCTCCCAGTGAGTGCTCAGTGAATAAGATTGATTGAAGACCCAGATTTAGATTGTGATCTTTCAGTGTCCCTTCCTGCCCTGGATTTTTCCAAAAATAGTATTGTATGGAACAGATGGCATTTTAAGTCATTCGTTCACTGATGGTTGAGGGAATATAATCCTCCGTTTTCAATCTTTTATAAAAGGGTGAAAAATCTGTAGTTATTATTCACGTTGTTTTCATGGCCTCACTGGGCAATTAAAAGCTGAATTTTCGATCTTATAGTCCTACTTGTGTGTCCAGCTTATTGAAGGTTTTTTTTTTCTCTAGTAAGTAGAAGCAACTTCTTTAGATATTTTTTTAGTATTTGGGAGTGTTTTCAAGGTAAAATATATTAAGCCCCTCCCCCCCCCCTTTTTTTTTTGTAAAAACAAGTGGATTGTTGTGCAACATTTTGCTTGGTTAGAGCCTCAGGGAATTAAAAGTACAGTGCCAGGCAAACTATGGGCTATCCGTAAAAGTTAGTTAATGATGATAATGCAGGAGCCTTCTAATCACCTGTTATTTTAGTCCCTTGTGTTTACTGCAACTTGCCTTGTCTACAAAGTAAGTTCTATTTTCCAGAGGGTATCATTTTTCCGGTGATGTTTAAGTCTTCAGCTCAGCCATTTGAAAAGAACTTCCGATAGTAAGATGATTTCAAGTTTGACTTTGCTTGTTCTTAAGCAAGGGCATTTGAGCTCATTCTTTGCAGTGACTGACCAGGAATGTGCTGCGCTTGCTTTTGTGGAATATGGAGCAGAAGTTAGGAAGTGCGATGACCATCCTCCTGAGCCTTGTCCTTCTGGTAGCCACCAAGATATTGGGCGCAGCGGGGAGAAGGCACCAAGATAAACTCAGTATAGTTGACTCAGATTAAAAGTAAACTTGCCGTAAAACAGTTACTGCCTTTACAGCACTATTTGGTGACTCGGGTACAAGTGGAATTTAACAGAGGCCAGTGTCCCAACCTGCAAATCAACTTAATTTACACCCCAGGTGGTAGACTATGAAAATCATCTTCAGTGGTATTTACTATGCTGCACAGAGCACTGTACTAAGTGCTTGGGAGTACAACACAATAAAGTTGGTAGACATGTTCCCTGCCCACAATGAGCTTACAGCTTAGTGGGTGAGACAGATGTTAAATAAATTTATAATGCATAAATATGTAAACATGAATGAAAGCCAAGGCTCTGTAGACCTCCACCAAACCAAGAACTTTTCCACATCGTTTCTGGCCGTGTACAGAAACTCCGGAGAGTGAGTGAGATGACTCCAGCCTGCATTCTGGATTCTGTGGGAATCCTGGTCAGAAGGCAACAGCATCGAGGAGCAGCCTGACCTAGTGGAGAGAGCACAAGCCTGGGAGTCAGAGGAGCTGAGTTCTAATTCCAGCTCTGCCTCTTGCCTTGCTGTGTGACCGGGCAAGTCACTTCACTTCTCTGTACGTCAGTTGCCTCATCTGTAAAATGGGGATTCAGCACCTAATCTCCCCCCATTTAGACTGTGGCCTTTATATGGGACAGTGACTATGTGTCCGATCTATTAACTTGTATCTACCCCAGTGGTTAGAACAGTGCTCCATAACGTAATAAGCTCTTAAGTACCATATTAATAATAATAATAAAATTTCAATATATCCTTAAGCCCACTCAATTATGGAAGATGAGGCCCTCAAGGTAGAAAACCTTCCAACATGTGAAGGCCTGGCAACTCGTCCCACTGTGAGTTGTCTGGACTCACTGTGCTCTGCAAGCATCAGTCAGTAAGGGGTTTTTATTGAGTACCTACTCATTCACTCATTCATTCAATCGTATTTATTGAGTGCTTTCTGTGTGCAGAGCAGTGTACTAAGCACTTGGAAAGTACAATTTGGCAACCGATATTATTGTCTGTCTCCTCCTCTAGACCGTGAGCTCGTTTCGCTGGGAATGTCTGTTTATTGTTGTATTGTACTCTCCCAAACACTTAGTAAAGTGCTCAATAAATACGATTGAATGAATGAATGCTGTAAGCACACAGTAAATACCATTGATTGATTTGGCCACAGCATCCTGTTATTCTCCCATTTTCTGGCAAGACTCAAGCCAGAGAATTCCTGGCTTGGTTGCTGAGGATGTTGGTTGAATGAATGTCCCAGAATTACAGTTCACCTTCAGATCCCAGCAGATCCGATCTTTGCAGCACGTCAGAATCAAAGGAAGTGCAGAGTAGTGCCAAGACATAAGCGTGGTTTACTGTACCTCATCAGTATATTGGACACCTTTCCAAGATAGGATCTGCTGATGATTGCACCTACCTTATATTATACTCTTTCAAGAGCTTAGTACCTCGCACGCAGTTAGCAATCACTAAGTACCAATGATTGATTTGGAAATTGCTTAGCAAATTTATCTGCTCTTCAAAGTCCGTTAAGGTTTTGCCATTGCTTCACAATGGCAGGGCGAGGGTGTCCTGATTGATTCACTCTGCAACGTCGGTGATATGAAACAGGAATGCATATTGGCCCAGTCCTGCATTTATCTTATGCAACCAAGCTGGAAGTTGCAGTAAGAGACCTGAAAGCTTTAGTTTCTTTGGGAAGTTTCCAACTCTGGATTTTGAGGAAAGGCAAGGAAGTAGAAAATTGAATTCAAAGGCTAGCACAACTTTTAGGAGAATGTCAAACTGCCCTCTTGTATTAGGATCCATACCCAACTGAAAGTTGAAAAAACTTCAGTGCTGTCCAACCTTTTTAATGGGCACCACATCCGACTCTTCAGACGTATCCATCCGCATCGCTTTACTGGCCGTACTCAACGTCAGATGGCAAGATGGGGTCACAACCATTGTCGTCCTAGAATGAAGATAGGGTCCAAGGAGGATTGAAGCTGTGCTCACCACAGTCCAATTGCTCTGAGTGGGACATTGGAGGAGAATACCCAGCAAGCTGAAAATGGGAGACTGAAAACAAAGAGGACAGAGGAAATGAGCTAAGGATACAGTAAAATACAGCCTTGGGGAATACTGCATTTCATGTAAAACTGGGAGTTACTTGCTGCCAGGAGACAGTGCCGTATACTGAGGTTGAGAAAGGAGAAACACTTTTGAGCCGAAGCTCAAAAACTGGGACTGAATTGCTGCCAATAGACAATGCAGTATACCGAGGTTGAGAAAGGAGAAACACCTTTGAGCAGAAGCTTTGCATGGATTATGAGAAAGGAGACAAAAGGGAAACAATGCCCAGAA
This sequence comes from Tachyglossus aculeatus, assembly GCF_015852505.1. NCBI lineage: Eukaryota > Metazoa > Chordata > Mammalia > Monotremata > Tachyglossidae > Tachyglossus > Tachyglossus aculeatus. The sequence goes on along the minus strand of NC_052079.1, from coordinate 25,722,505 downwards.
GCTACAGACAACAAAAGACAGAAGGTCTCTGTGTGTTGATGTGGTTTGATATCCTGAGTCCTGCATTGGAATTTTCAGGTACCCGTGTTCCCATAGCTAAATTTTACTGTATGTGATACCTCCTTTGAGCAAGAAGGACAAGCAGCTTTTCAAAAATTAAGGTTTTCTTTTGTCCTTAATTTCTGACCTTGACTTCAAAATAAAGGCGCAAAAGTGAATTTCCCAAAGAGATAAAAGAACATTTAGTATTTAGCTTTCAGTCTTCTGGATCCTAAATTCAGATGACTTGTTGTTCTTTCACAGCAGTATAAAATGTGAAATTTACATTTTACATTAAATTTCACCCTCCCCCAAATTCAGACTTGCATCTCTACTGTTCAGAGTCTTTCTTTAAAGGAAAGTAAAGGGGTTTTTTTAGTCATTTAGTTAAGGTTTTATTCTTCGTCCTACTCAAGCCTTCCCATTCCATTCCATTCTCTGACTTTCTCTTTTCAAGACCTTCATTTTAGTGTATTTTCAGTTTTTATTTTACAGCTGATCCTTGGAGAGTGTGTACCATGTGGAGATGACTCCTTTTTGCACATTGAGCTGCAGTGCTTTTGTGTTACCTGCCGGTTATATTTTACAATTGTGATATTGCTGGGAATTAGCTTGATAGTATAAAACAACTCCACCTTCCTCAATAAATCATTAGTCTTCATGACCACAGAGCATATGAAGTATGGGCATACACAATGATATAACCATAATTTATTCCTCAAAAATGAGGCGATATGATGATTGGCTATATTGTGGGGTGCGTCTTCTAATCGACTTTTATGTCAGAAAGTGCAAGCCATTCCGGAACCTCTGGAAAAATATAAAATTCCTTTCCATGCAGTACATTTAGACCCCTAAGTAATTATTTAGTCTGTTACTGTAATTCTAGGCATTCGAAATAATTATTTAGTCTGTAATTGTAATTCTAGGCATTCTAAATAGGGTTATTAGTATTTGCAGGAAGCCACGGAAATAGAAGCTTGCTGAGCCGACATTTTAGTGAAAAATGTGCCCTATTTATCGTGAACGACAGTCACCGTCTTTTATAAAGCATCTCCTAGTAGACCAAGTCTTTCCAAAGTCCTCTGTATATATTTGAGCTCCTCCATCAGGGTCCTCGGTTCTATTTAAAAGTTCATCTGCTTTCTGGAAAATTGACATAAGACTATTTAACCCAGAAATTTGAACTAGTGGGGGAGCTGATATTCTAGGTTTAGCAGCAGCCACCATAACCACCTCCTCTGCCACTGGGAAGTGGGGGTTTCTCTACTTCATCTAAAAGCAGCGCAGAATTGGGCTGAGGTAGAAGGAAAGAGATTTTAGGCAGCTGTAGCATGCCAGGATTCTCTACTTTTGGGTAAAAGCAGAGAAACTGGCTCCCAGTTTGTGTTAGAGGAGGGAGGGAGAGAAGGTAGGTGTGTGTGGGGGTGGGAAATGATACAGAGCAGGGCAATTCTCTCCTCCTGCTCTGGGATTCTCTGCTCCTCTCATGTAGCACGGAGAATGTGGCTTTCAGTTTTGTGATCAGGAATGGCTGGGAGGGTGGAGGTGGGAAATAGAGTTCCCTGCAGTGAGCGGTTCCGCGGTGGGTTGGCACATTTTGCTCTATGAAACGTCGTTCAGGCAAAATCATTCAGTATGGTATGACAAACAGGCTGTTTTTAATTGGTACTGATTGAATTATGAGGTCGCCCAACCTTCCGAGCAGCGGTCGGTGCCGGGGAAGAGGGAACAGGGCTTTTCGTGGGGCTCCATAGGAGGAAGGAACTGACACTCAGGGACCTAAATGGGGACTCGAGTGAGTGCTTTCCTCCGAAACTAAAGCATCTGTGGGTGAACCCAGGGCTGAGTCCACACGAGAGAGGAAGGTGGGTTCCCAGTCTGGGCCACCGCAGCTGGGGTTCTCCTGGGAGGGTGCCGAGAGCTGCAGCTGCTGCTGCTGCTGCTGCCACTACCATCACCTGGCTGGCTGAGTGTGAGCCCCATGTGGGACAACCTGATTACCCTGTATCTTCCCCAGCACTTAGTGCTTGGCACGTAGTAAGTGCTTAACAAATACCATTATTATTATGAATGGAATTCCCTCCCCCTTTAGATACGACAGAACTCTACTGAAATCACATCTCCTCGAAGGTCTTCCCTGATTAAGCCCTCCCGTCCCGTATTGATTATTCACCTTCCCTTCTGTCGCTCTTGGCTCTTGTACCCCTTAGCCATTTGATATTCACCCTCCCCCTCAGCACTTTTGTACATATCTTAATGAGCTGCCATTACCCCTCTGTAATCTCTTCTAATGACTGCCTCTCCCAGATCAGCCTACTAACTATTGTATTTCCAAGTTCTGAATTTGGTTGGCTTTTGTGCTTATAGGACAGCTAAATTGAAGAAGTAACGTAAATGCTCAGTAAACACCATTGAAGGATTGATTTATTGGATACCTTGGTAGTGCCCTTACTTAGTTCTTTGAAAATGGAATGGAAAATTAAAGAGATAATATGAAGTACACTCCCAGGATGGGCAAATGTAAACAAAATAATGTAACTATACTAAAAGTAGTGATAAGAATATAGTTACATTATATTCAGTAATGTAAATGCTCATCAGTATTGAAGTATATTATCTTTCACATTCTGTTCAGCGAAAAGACACCATTTGCTAACAGGCTTCAGAGCTGCCCTATTCTCTGCCAAATTGAATGACCTCCCATAATTCTAATCAATTTTGTCAAAATGATTAAAGGAAGGGTCTGCACACAGTAAGCACTTAATAAATATGATTGAATGAATGGAAATGGCTTATGAATAAACTTTATCATTATCTCTAAGAGAGTACTTTAAACATTTATTAAAACTTAAGGACTACTGCAAAAGCTCTAAAAGATGTTTATTGCTGGAGGAATACATAGAGTAAATTTCTCAACTAGTCTAATCCGGTTGAATTCCCTTTCTCTGTTTCTTGATAATTAGCAAAATCATCAGTAGTTAATCTGTCTTGAGACAAAAACAAGCAGAGCGAATTGTCGACAAAAATAATTGTCATGAATTTGGGTGACTCTTGTGCTATAGGAAAGCTAAATTGAAGCAGTAACTGAGTTTTATAAAAAAAAAGTAAGATATGCACGTTATTTGCTTTGCTATCTTCCGCAAAAGTGTTGTTTTTAAGAAATATTAATGTGAAGTGTTTTTTAGGTACAATCATTAGTATAAAGAGAGTGTCATTATAGCCTCATTAGATTGCAAGTGTTTGCTAATCTCACATTTTTTTTTAACAGGTTGGCAGATTGTTGATTGGGAGATAAAGTGAATTGCCCAGTGTCAGTGGTATGTAAGTATATTAAAAAAGTGATGTTATGAAATGGGAATAAGCACAATATTTTTTATTAATACAAATTTAAGATGTTAAAATGATCCCAGAACCCCACAGACCTAAAAACTCCAAAGCTTGAGAGTAAGTGCTGGGCAGACAGCAACTGTTCAGGACATATTACCAAACTGTTATGAAGAGCATAAGGAAAACAGAAATATGAAAAATATTTCTGAAGACTGGATCCTCATTAAGCTCCCACCTTCCAAGCCATCAAGATATTGAAAAAATGTTAGATGTCTGTATGTATTGTTTGGCGCTGAATATATTTAATCTTGAACCCTACCTTACTTAGTTACCACTCTTAAAAACCTGACTTTTAATATTTAAGGCCATTGAATTTCAGGCCTCAGCTCTTGCTAAGGAAATAGCAGATCATTTTGTTTTCAGTGAATCAACTGAAGCCTGTCAAGAAATTGAGCTGAAGTTTTCTAAAAGTGATTTTGCTGAAATTTCAAGACCGTGTATTTAAAAATGTAAAGTTACCTTAGAAACTTGAAGGGCTATTTGACCCTGTACTCTTAATCCAGTTTGCTAGTTCCTCATCCAGTATGTTACCCACTAGACTCCAGTCTTCTGATGAAAACAAGGAAGATTTTGTGTGAAATATTTTCTGTGGAAATCTAGACCCCAGGCCAACCTCGTCCATCTCAAATTCGTCCTCGCCTGCCGTAATTCTGCCATCTCATTTGCCCTGCAACAGTACTTCTCCCTCCCTACTGACTCGTGTGTTCATTGCCCAGGACAGCTGTTTTAGACTTTTAACTTTCTCCTCATACCTCCTGCCCCCTCCATTCCTCCCATCCCTTGCTCCTAATGACCTAGCTGGGTACTTCATCACCAGGTGTGGCCTTCCAAAATCTCCCTTGCTCCTCTACAGTCCCTTCCTCCTCCATCTCCCTCTTCTATTTGCCCATCCTTGCCAACAGTATCTCAAATTCTTCTCCCTCTACCTATGCTTCTGACCCCATCCCTTCTCATCTTAGCAAAGCAGTTGCCCCCTCCTTCCGTCCCTCCCTCAACGCCATCTTCAACCGCTCACTTTCCAGTAGCTCCTTCCCATTACTTTCAAGCATGCCCATGTATCCCCATACTAAAAAAGAAAAACCCTCCCTTTGCCCTCCAGTTATTGCCCAGTCTCCCCCTTATCATTCCTCTTCTAACTCCTTGAGCAAGTTGTCTGTTCTCACCGCTTCAACTTTCTCTCCTCCAGCCCTTTCTCAGCTGCCTGCAGTTTGGCTTCCACCCCCCTTTACTCCACAGAAAATGTTCTTTCTAAGGTCACCAATGATCTCCTACTTGCCAAATCCTCTTTATCCTTTCTGCTGCCATCAACACCTTGGGCCACCCCCGTTTCCTGGAAATGTTATCTAACCTTGGCTTTACCAACACTGTCCTCACTCTCCCTGCCCGCTCCTCAGCCTCTTTCTCTGGCTCCTCCCTTGCCTTCCACCCTCTAACTGTGCGGGGAGCCTCAAGATGCAGTTCTAGGTCACCTTCTAGTCTCCTCCTACACCCTTGTGTGCCTCTCCAGTCCCTTGGAGAACTTATTCATTACCATGGCTTCAATTACCATCTCTGTACAAGTGATTCCCAAATCTACCTCTCCAGTACTGATCCCTCTCATTCTCTACACTCTCACATTTCCTCCTACTATCGCTACTTGGATATCGCTACTTGGTTGTTCTGCCTACACTTCAAGCATAACATGTCCAAAACAGAGCTCCTTATCTTCGCACCTAAACTCTGTCCTCCCCTGACTTTCCTCATCACTGTAGACTGCAACACCATCCTCCCTGTCTCACAAGCCCACAACCTTGTTATTATCCTCAGCTCATCTCTCTCATTCATTCATTCATTCAATCGTATTTATTGAGTGCTTACTATGTGCAGAGCACTGTACTGAGCGCTTGGGAAGTATAAGTTGGCAACATATAGAGACGGTCCCTACCCAACAGTGGGCTCACAGTCTATAAGGGGGAGACAGACAACAAAACAAAACATATTAACAAAATAGAATAAATATGTACAAGTAAGATAGAGTAATAAATATGTACAAGCATATAACATTCAACCCACATGCCCAATCTGCCACAAAATCCAGTGAGTTCTACCATCACATCTTCTCTAGCATCTTCCCTTTGCTCTCTATCCAAACTGCTCCCGTGCTGATCCAAGCACTTACCTTGTCCCACCTCGACTACTGTATCAACCACCTTACTGACCAACCTGCCTTCCGTCTCTCCCCTCTCCAGTCCGTACTTTACTCTGCTGCCTGGATCATATTTTTCAAAAACTGTTCAGTCCATAACTCCCCACTCTTCAAAAATCTCCAAAGGTTGCCCATCCAACTCTACCTCAAACAGCATCGCCTTTTCCATCAGCTTTAAGGCACTCATTCAGCTGTCTCCTCATACCTTACCTTGCTGATCTCATCCTACAACTCAACTCACATGCTTCCCCTCCTCTCTCACCAGCCTACTCTCTGTACTTGATCTTATCAGTCCCAACGCCAACCCCTTGCCCATGTCCTCTCTTGGGTCTGGAACTCTCTCCCCCTTCATTGCTGACTCTCCCCACCTTCAAAACCCTCCTAAAACCACATCTCCTCCAAGAGGCCTTCCCAGACTGTCTGTATTTTTCCCTCTCCGCCCTTCTCTCTGCATCACCTATGCACTCTGCTGTATAAACCCTTAAGCACTCTGATACTTAGCCCTATCCTAGAGTACTTAAATAGATATCTTTATACTCCTGTATTTCCTGTATCCGTAATGTATTTTAATGTCTTCCCCTGTAGACTGTAAGTTTATGTTGGGTGGGGGGTCACCTCGACCAAGTCCGTTGCACACAGTAAACACTCAGTAAATGCCATTACTGATTGATTCTTGCTTCGTATTTTACGTGTGCTTAGTTCAATCCTTTGCACTCAGTGGGAAGTCAGTGAATGCTGCTACCACAAGAAGGTGGCCTTTATGAACATGTGCCCATATTTACCCTTAGTTTACTCAAATTATTACATAAGATACTAATTTTGTGGCCCAGGAGCAGATTATTTGATTTCCCCCTTGTCTCCTTTAATATTTTTTGTAAACTGCAAAAGGCCACTAATGTAACATTCACTCACTGAGGTATGATCTTGAGAACCGTCTCAGAACATGTATACATTCTTTTAAAACAGGCTTCCATCTGTGTGATAGGAGTTAAACTAATTTTAATGTCTGCCAAAAAAAATAAAGGTACATTTGCTGAGTGCTGAAGGATGAATAATTTGTCACTTTGTCTGCTTGTCTTCCTCCAGTATGCTGTGAAATCCTTGAGAAACGGGTTCCCCTTATGTCTGTTGCACTTTTTCCAGGGGCCTGGTACAGTTTCTGCTCACGGTAGATAAAACTGGTGCCGCTGATGAAGGTGGTCATCTGGGACACAGCGTGGCCGAGGGGGAAAGAAAGTAACAAATTAGAACATTTGTAATGCTTATTTCAGCTCTTTGAGAATTTCAAGATGTCAGTATGAAATCAAACTGAGGGGTGACAGCACAGCCTGATGGAAGGAGCATGTGTGCAGAGCACTGTACTAGGCGCTTGGGAAAGTGCAATATAATAGAGTCGGTAGTCAGGTTCTCCTCCCACAATGAGCTTGCAGTCTAGAGGAAGCCTGGATTCAGGTCCCAGCTCTGCCACTGGCCTGGTGAGACCCTGGGCAAGTCATTTATCCGCTCTGAACTTCAATTTCTTCATTTGCAAAATGGAGATAAAATAGATTGAGCCCTGGGTGGGATGGGGACAACAACTATTCTGATAATTCCGTACCTATCTCGGCACTTAAATAAAGTATCATTATTTGATACCCCTAGAAAATGGTTTTTGGGTGGGAGGTGTGTCCACTTTTCAATTGTCGATTAACTCTTTAATTTATCCTATCAACTACAAAAGATTTGTAGTATACTGTTTCCAAATGACAAATATTTTTATGCAGAAAGTGACATATCTTGTAATGATTTTTTGCAGAAGGGGAAAAAACTGGTGATAAGAAAATAGTTATCATTTATTTTCCTTTGATTCACCTCTCCCCTACTCCCCAACACACACATGCACTTGCTACCTGTACTGAACAGGAATGCCTGATGGTCTTAGAGAGCAGTGGCCTACAGAAGGAGCTGCTCTGAAGCTGATATATTAGACATACTAAATATTCAGGAATTTCAATTTAATAGTCTTAGCTATTGCTGGCAGGAGAAAGAAGTGCCAGCGTAAGCACCAGAGTCAGAGGGGGCTCCAGGAAGAAGAGTGGCCTGAAGAGCACCACGGGATGAAGATAAGAGCGTGAGTGAGAGGAGGAGGGAAAAAGAGAAGAGCAAATCAAGTAGGGTGAAGAGGAATGGATAAATCAGCAGGCAGAGTGGGAGAATGATAGGAAGAGAGAGAAAAGGTGAGAAACAGTTGAACTTCATTCATTCATTCATGTTTATTGAGCACTTTGTGCAAAATACTGTACTAAGCTTTTAGGAGAGTGCAATATAATGGTAACAGACACTTTCCTTACCCACAATGAGCTTGCAGTCTAGAGGGGGAGACAGACATTAATATAAATCAATAAATTACAGCTATGTACATAAGTGCTCTGGGGTTGGGAGGGGGGATGAATAAAGGGAGCAAGTCAGGGTGACGCAGAAGGGAGTGGGAGAAGGAAGTGGGAGGAAAGGAGGGCTTAGTCAGGGAAGGCCTCTTGGAGATGTGCCTTCAATAAAAGGTTTTGAAGGAGGGGAGGGTAATTGTCTGTTGGATATAAGGAGGGAGGGTGTTCTAGGCCAGAGGCAGGATGTGGGCGAGGGGTTGGCAGTGAGGTAGATGAGATTGAGGTACAGTGAGGTTAGCGTTAGAGGAATGAAGTGTGTGGGCTGTGTTGTAGTAGAAGAGTGAAGTGAGGTGGGGAGGCAAGGTAATTGAGTGCTTTAATGCCAATGGTGAGGAGTTTTTGTTTGATGCAGAGGTGGATGGGCAACCACTAAAGGTTCTTGAGGGATGGGGAAACATGGTCTAAACATTTTTGTAGAAAAATGATCCAGGCAGTAGAGTGAAGTATGGATTGGAGTGGGGAGATAGAGGAGGCAAGGAAGTCAGCAAGGAGGCTGATACAGTAATCAGGGCAGGATAGGATAAGGGCTTGGATTAATGAACAAAGGGCAAAAAGGATTACAAAAGAACGGGAATTATAGCAAGAAGGAAAACGGAATATCAAGTAGCAAATGAAAATCAGATCAGGAGAGGAGCCAAGAAGGACAGAGAGTAGGGAAGCAAGGCAGAGAAAGACAATAGCCCAGATAGTTCGTGAGAAGAAGAAATAAGGGGCAACAGAAAAGGAGATGTGAGGCGAGGGATATGTTCTCCCTCCTAATTAGACTCTGAGCCCCATGTGGGACATGGTCAGTATCCGGCTTGATTAATCTGTATCTGCCCCGGTGCTCGACACATAGTAAGCTTAGGACATGTTCCATTTTTTTTTTCTTTAAAGAGGAGAAGCAAAGGTGATTGGGGCGGGGGGGAGAATAACAGCAGACATCTCTCCCGGTAATTCTGCTAGAGCTGTAGTAAAAGCATTTCATTGTGTGATGGACTGAGAAGGTCCCTGGTGAAATATTCCCAATGTTCCTGGATACTGAAACTTTGTAACAGAACAGAGCTTGGCAGTGATAGGAGGTGGGGGCTAGGCAAGGGGAATTGTTTTGCTGCCCAGTCAATGGGAGAGGAATCTCTTTTTTTGAGTGCTCTAACTTTTCAGTAATGGCAGATATTCCAGTGGATGGTGGGTACTAGAACTTTTCATTTGCTTAGAATTAGTTCCAGCATTGAATAGGAGTAAATAAGACTATTAACATTATTAAAGAGAGTTGTCATTTTGCTGGCTTGGTACCAAGCACATTGAATACTTCTCTAGTGATTCATTTGATCTCAAAACTCCACACTCTTTAAGACAACCTTTCTGCTATTACTTAATGTAGTTTAAAGGGCAGTACAGTTAACCTTTTAAAAATTGTGTGCACTGCACGCCTATCTTTCTTGGCACTAAATGAATTTGTTCCAATGAACTGAAAAGATTGTCTAGACATAATAAATTATCACAGTTTTAAACTCATTTACAAATAGTGAAGGCTTTTTCATCTTTAGTGTCATTGATGTTATTAACTTTGTCTTTTTATTTTTGTCAAGCAAGTTAATAAGCCCTGTTAAATAATTACGTGTCAAGGTCATTTACGTTTTAAGTAATCAGCTTTGTTTTAGAGTATACTCATGTGTTTGTCAAATATGGCAGTTTTCTCCAGATAGAGCTTCTGTATCTTTCCAAAGCACTAACCGCTTTATCTGATAATTCTATTGGCAAATGGAAACGGCCTTCTGAAACTCAATAGGTGAGTTATGCTTGTATGGCAAGTCCTTCTGTTTCTTTGCTAGTTCTGAAGTTTAATACTAAAGGCAAGAAGCAGCATGACTCAGTGGAAAGAGCATGGGCTCAGAGGTAGTGGGTTCGAATCTCACTCCACCACTTATCAGCTGTGTGACTTTGCACAAGTCACTTAACTTCTCTGTGTCTGTTACGCCATCTGTAAAATGGGGATTAAGACCGTGAGCCCTGCGTGGGACAACCTGATTACCCTGTATCTACTCCAGCACTTAGTGCTTGGCACATTGTAAGTGCTTAACAAATATCATCATTATTATTATTAAGCTCTAAAAAACTGGAATTGATAAAAGAGCTCTTTCACTTTCCTCAATGAGAGAGAGAGAGAGAGAGAGAGAGAGAGTGTGTGTGTGTGTGTGTGTGTGTGTGTAAAAATACCTGGTGGGTTTGAGTTGGCTATCTAGATTGCTGGCTCTAAATCTAAAGAGGGTCAGCTCCAACGTGGTACTTCATACATGTTGATTGACAATCACAAGGGGCTGATTCCAGTAGGGCCTCCGACACCCCCATGCACTATTGCATATACAGGAATATTCATTTATGATTATGACATTTATTAAGCACTTGGTAAATGTTGGGGAAGAGGTAGGCTATGGTTTCTGAACAGCACATGGCCAACAATCTAAGGCGTTCTCTCTCACATGCTTTAGTTTGGTAAATTCATCAATTTATTTCTGGTTACCCTTTCCATGAAATTGTAAGTTCCTCAAGAGTACATATCCCATCTTTTCTTTCTTTATGTTCATTAAGTATCTACTCTATTGTTCTGCTGACAATTGGCACTCAATGAAGCTCAACTAACTCTAAGTACCTGTTTCTGCCTCTGCCTGCAAAGCCTTTGGCTGCTATTTTAACTGCTCTGAAAGGGAAAAATGAGCCACATCACTGAAATCGAAGGTTGGGTCTGCAGCTACTAACATGTTTTCTGGATTCTGATTGCCCTAAACTACGTTTCAAACTCTCAAACAACCTTGCCAATACCTTCAAGAAAGCTATGCTTCCCAAGCCCCTAATATAGAACACCTCAACAGAGAAGCAGCATGGTGTAGTAGATAGAGCATGGGTCTGGGAATCAGAAGGTCATGGGTTCTAATCCCTGTACCACCACTTGTCTGCTGTGTGACCTTGGGCAAGTCACTTCACTTCTCTGGGCTTCAGTTACCTCATCTGTAAAATGAGGATTGAGACTGTGAGCCCCATGTGGGACAGGGTCTGCGTCTAACCCAATCTGCTTGTATCTACCCTAGCACTTAGTTCAGTGCCTGGCACTTAAGTGCTTAACAAATACCATAATAATAATAACAATAATAATAATAACTCCCCTCACCCTCCCTCCCCTCCCACCTGCTGCCATCACAGAACTGCCGAGATAGATTTACCTCCACAAGAACAGACATGTGGCAAAATATCAATGAGGAGGAGGTTGATCAATCTCTTGCTCTCCTCATTCAAAGTCCTCCTGAAACCCTACCTCGAGGTTCTTTAAGAGTGGGGGAAAAACATGGTCTGAAAATGTTCAAGTGGGTCATGATGACTTTAGAAAATTTGAGGGAGTCAAAAGATTGAGCATATGAGCAGTTTTTTTCAGACAGCTCAAACTGTCATGTGTGCATGCTATAGCAGAAACCCTCTTCCAACCCTGGCCGTGGAGATGGGAGAGGAGCAAGAGAGAGACCTGGCAATGATCCCTGCTGGTAAAGGCCAAGTCCACCATGCCCGCTTGTGTTCCTCCAGGATATCTTCCACCTCCCCACCGATAGATTTTTACCAGGACTTTGGGTGGGAAGGGGAAGCAGAGAGGATCCTACAGCCACATCTCATCTTCTGACTCCCAGGCGTGCAAGCTCCTCTCTTGGGCCTCCCGTCTCTTCTCTGCCCCGAGTTGGGGCTTAATCACTAAAGGGACAGAGATTAGGCAAGCTTGGGTTGCCTCATCCCTCAGGCTTTTTTCGAGTTGGAGGACGTTGGGGTTTGGCGGCAGAGCCGAGGCCTTGCCAGGGAAGCGCTTGCGAGCCGCAGCTGAGCTCCAAGCCCGAGGCCCCCTCGCCATCTAGTACAGTGTTTTGCACACAGTAAGCACTCAATAAATACGATTGAATGAAAGTTTCTCCAGCAGCTTCCCTTCAGAACAGAAACAGTTCAAATGGCTTGCCACCCACACAGGTGCAGGGAGCGGAGTGGTGCTGCGGATCCTGCAGCTTGGCTGCTTGGTGCAGGGGTCATCTTGGGAAGGTCGATTTTTTCGCATCGCCTTCATAATGCCCCAAGGGTGGCCATGCCTGTGGGGTCAGGGGGTGTGTGATCTGATGAAGCAGTTGAGACGGTGGAGTTGAGGGCCTTTCAAAGGAAGATAGGTTGGATCTGGAGACCGAATGGGCTGTGATGATTGCCGAAAATTTGCGAGGGGTCACAAGATCGAACCTACAAAACAGCAGTGGCTCAAAATCATGCATCTTAGAAGGATGGCTGGGGCTCCCCTCTCCTCCTCTCCCAAGCGCTTAATCCAGTGCTCGGCACGTAATGAGAGTTCAGTAGATACCATTGAATGATTGATTTTTTTATCTGGGCCTGGAGCTGAAGCTCCTAAAGCCCCTGTGTCAGTGCAGCCCTGTTGGCAGGGCAGATAGGAAACCACTGAGTTTTCATCACCCGCAGGAGGGAATTGGACTAGGCTTTCTCAGTCTCCCTTCTTCCTTATGCTCACTGGTTGCTCCCACTAATACTCCTCCTCTTGCCATGGTCAGTACACATAGTGGAGAGAGCACACTCCTGGGAGTCAGAAGGACCTGGATTTTAATCCCAGCTCTGCCACTTGCCTGCTGGGTGACCTTGGGTAAATCACTTCACTTCTCTGGGCCTTAGTTACCGCATCTGTAAAATGGGGATGAAGACTGTGAGCCCCTTGTGGGACAGGTACTGTGTCCAACTTGATTACCTTATCTCACCCCCGGTGCTTGGCACCTAGTAAGAGCTTAACAGATACGATTATTATTGAGAAGCAGCATGGCCTAGTGGATAGAGCATGGGCCTGGGACTCAGAAGGTCATGGGTTCTAATCTTGGCTCCTTCACTTGTCTGCTCTGTGACCTTGGGCAAGTCACTTCAGTTCTCTGTGCCTCACTTGCCTCATCTGTAAAATGGGGATTAAATCTGTGAGCCCCTGTGGGACAGGGACTGTGTCCAACCCAATTATCTTATATCTTCCCCAGTGCTCAGAACAGTGTCTGGCACATAGGAAGTAGCTCTCTTCCTCCCTTCCTCCAGGAGGCCTTCCCAGACTGAGCCCCCTTTTTCCTCTCCCCCTTCCCATCCCCCCACCCTACCTCCTTCCCCTCACCACAGCACCTGTATATATGTTTGCACAGAGTTTTTACTCTATTTATTCTACTTGTTCATATTTACTATTCTATTTATTTTGTCAGTGATGTGCATCTAGCTTTACTTCTATTTATTCTGATGACTTGACACCTGACCACACGCTTTGTTTTGTTGTCTGTCTGCCCCTTCTATCATCATCATCAATCGTATTTATTGAGCGCTTACTATGTGCAGAGCACTGTACTAAGCGCTTGGGAAGTACAAATTGGCAACATCTAGAGACAGTCCCTACCCAGCAGTGGGCTCACAGTCTAAAAGGGGGAGACAGAGAACAAAACCAAACATACTAACAAAATCAAATAAATAGAATAGCTATGTACAAGTAAAATAAATAGAGTAATACATATGTACAAACATATATACATATATACAGGTGCTGTGGGGAAGGGAAGGAGGTAAGAAAGGGGGATCAACATCATCATCATCAATCGTATTTATTGAGCACTTACTATGTGCAGAGCACTGTACTAAGCGCTTGGGAAGTACAAATTGGCAACATCTAGAGACAGTCCCTACCCAACAGTGGGCTCACAGTCTAAAAGGGGGAGACAGAGAACAAAACCGAACGTACTAACAAAATAAAATAAATAGAATAGCTATGTACAAGTAAAATAAATAAGTAGAGTAATAAATATGTACAAACATATATACATATATTCAACCCAGGAATTCTGTCTCCCCTGAGCCAGGAATTCTGTCTCCCCTGAGCCAGGAATTCTATCCCCTCTGACCCAGCCGCCTCCACCCAGAGATCTTGTCCCCCCAGGACCCAGGCAACCTGTTCCCTCCACCCAGGTGCCCAGTGCCCCCCGTCCCTCCCTCGGGCTGCCCCCCGGGGCCCAGACACCTTGACATAGGGGTTCTCCATCCAGGAGGGACTGAGGGCAGTGGCGGTGTCGGCGTCGCTCTCATAATAGAAGACGGTGAAGGTCTCCTTGCAGGCCCGGCCGGCGCGGGCCAGGGACAGGCACTCGAGCATGGTGAAGCGCAGGGTGGCATAGACGGTGGATGCCCCCCGCCGGGGCACCCAGCCCGTACGGAGCCAGTGGGGACGACCCGCCGGCCTCTGCACGTCGCACACCTCGTACGTCCGCACGGTGTTCTGCTCCTCGTACAGCCCGCTCAGTTCCTCCCACTGCGTCCCCGCCCGCCCTTCTAGACTATGAGCCCGTTGCTGGGTAGGAACTGTCTCTATATGTTGCCTACTTGTACTTCCCAAGCGCTTAGTACAGTGCTGTGCACACAGTAAGCACTCAATAAATACGATTGAATGAATGAAGTGTTTAACAAATACCGTAATTATTGTTATTAATTCTCTTTCTGCCCTGGGCCGCTCCAGCCTTCCGCTCTGCCTCTTTTCCTGCCTCCGAGCCAGGTTGTCTCCCTGGGGGTGCCCTGCCACTCTTTTTCTGTTCCTCAACTGTGTAGATGCTCTCAGACCCTTTTCTTCCACCACCCCAGTTCTTTCCTTGCTTCTCCCTCCTTTTCTCCACAGATCCACCTTGTGGGCGGAGAATGTGTATGTTTATTGTTATATTCTACTCTCCCAAGCACTTAGTACAGTGCTGTGCACACAGTAAGCGCTCAATAAATATTATTGACCGAATGATTGAGATCCCTGCGAGACCAGCTTGCCACGAACACCCCCCACCCCTTCTTTTTGATCCTGCTTTTCCCTTTGCCAGTGAAGCTGTTTGGCTCGGCTTTATGCCCTCGCCATTTTGAAGTCTGTCTCCCCCGCTCTAGACTGTAAACCCATTGTGGGCACGGGTTGTCTCTATTGATGAATTGTACTTTCCAAGTGCTTAGTACAGTGCTCTGCACACAGCGCTCAGTAAAGACGAATGAATGAATGAATATGTGAAAGCAGTAGTGAAGGAGGCTTCTAGCTTCTCTCTCTGACATCTTACTCCCCCGACTACGGCAAGGGTCCCGAGGGACCATCCTTTCTACTTCAGGTGAGAAGGGCTTAAGGTAGGTGGTGGAAGGGAAAGAAGGGAGAGGGAGCTGGGAATAGTTGCTGGGGAGAAGGAAGGTGTACTAGTTGAGTGGATCTCAGCCCTAATAAGATCTAGATTGTAAGCTTGTTGTGGGCAGGGAGTGTGTCTTCCAACTCTGTGTATTGTAGACTCCCAAGTGTTTAGTGTAGTTCTCTGCGCAAAGTAAGTGCTTAATAAATACCAACGATTGACTAATCAGGTTGTGGAGTCATTAGGTTGTATTTATATATGTGTGTGAACGTGATTGGATGTGCATGTCTGTGCACTGGCATAAATGAATGAAATAATGAATGAAATAATTAGGGTATAATTAAGCACTTGTTTTGTTTTGTTGTCTGTCTCCCCTTCAAGACTGTGAGCCCATTGCTGGGTAGGGACCGTCTCTATATGTTGCCGACTTGTACTTCCCAAGTGCTTAGTGCAGTGCTCTGCACACAGTAAGCACTCAATAAATACAGTTGAATGAATGAATACAATATAAGAAGATCAGACGTAATCCTTGCCCCACGTGAGGATCACAGTATATGAAGGAGGGAAAATAGGCATTTTATCCCATTTTACAGATGAGGCAACTGAATAATAACAATAATGATATTTGTTAAGTGTGCCAAGCGCTGATCTAAGCGCTGGGGTAGATACAATACAGCTGAAACACAGAGAGGTTGTGACCCGACCAAGGTCACACAGCAGGCAAGGAGTGGAGCTGGCATTAGAACCCTGAATCCCAGGGTTCTGCTCTGAAGGAAAAAATTGCTTCAAGAAAGTGAGTCTCCTTTAGACCTTAATCTTTCAACTTAAATGTAATCAAAATTCCATACAATTATAAATTGAAAGTAAATCTTAGTCTAGATCAACTCAAAATGATCATTTTTTCCTGTAAAATTGCACACTAAAAAAAGATAGGGAGCCTTATGTTTAAGTATTTTAACTAACTGTGTTGGGGAATTAAAATAGTGCAGATGAGAATTCAGAATTTGGCATCCATAAAGATGCTTCTCATTTGAAATGTTCTAAGAGTGTCATATCTTAGGGTAAATTGGAGTAGGTATTAGGCAAGTTTTTGCGCATAGTAGCGGGAAGGGGAGGAAAAAGCAACACGAGAAGCAGCGTGGCTCAGTGGAAAAGAGCCCGGGCTTTGGAGTCAGAGGTCATGGGTTCAAATCCCGGCTCCGCCAATTGTCAGCTGGGTGACTTTGGGCAAGTCACTTAACTTCTCTGGGCCTCAGTTCCCTCATCTGTAAAATGGGGATGAAGACTGTGAGCCCCCCGTGGGACAACCTGATCACCTTGTAACCTCCCCAGAGCTTAGAACAGTGCTTTGCACATAGTAAGTGCTTAATAAATGCCAAAAAAAAGCATTTGTAGGTTACTGTGGGGCAGAAAGTATTGTTAATTACAGTTGCCACCACCACAGTGTTTCCCTTAAGAGAGGGTGGTGACTTTGGTTTTATTTCATCCTGATTCTCTTTTTTGTAACATTCTTCTTGCGCTTTAGTTTGAAACTAAAACTTAATGGGCCGCAGCAGTTTGTATGATTACTGTGAGGAATAGAAATATCAACTGCCCAGATGGATATTTTTAGCTTTCTTCTCTCACCTCCCAATGCCACTGATGTCATGACCTTAACTCTTTTTATTTGATACTTGGTGGGAACATATGAGGAGAAGCCAAAGGTAAGCCTTCAAATGGTTGCGTGCCTCCCCTGGAAGAAAGACCCAGACTGATCGATGGAGGAACTCAAATTTCTGGCTGATCGCAACTGGCATTTCGCGGTTCTGAGCAGAATCAGATTAAGCTATTTTGTAATTAGCTTTCATCCAACTAAGTCAAACCGCATCTCGTGGTTTAGGTTGGGAGAGCTAGATGGTTACTCACTAATGCTGTTCCTTCTGATGATGTGAATGCCTGTGGGTGGAATTAGTTCTCTTAATGGCATTCTAAACCCATTTATAAATGATTTGTTTTAGTACTTTTTTCTCCCCACGGATAGTCGTGTGTTAATAATGTGGCCAAAGGGGACGAGGGAGATTGCCGTTGTGTGTTGCAGTGGCCTTTCAATCAAGTGGCTTATGCAGAGGAAGGCCGGGCCTGGAAAGGCAGTACCTAGGCAGCCTAGATCTTTCCTCTGACTTTTTCCCTTTTCCTCCCTTTTCGGGACTGAACGAGGCTTAGATCTACCAACCCCCGGAACGGGCAATTTGTGTGGTGTCTGACGGTTTGGGCTCCCTAATTAGTTGTCTGAAAGAATAACTTGGAAGAGCCACCCCCGGGCCAAGTGGATAAAGTAGGAGGTGGAGAAAACCAGTGTGTACAGGTGTCTGTGACCCTCAAGTGGCATGGAGAAAAAGGTGGAACGGCTTGACTTGCAACTGCTTCTCACCCTGCCTGCCCTTCTGGCTTCTTTGCCTCATCCTTCCCTTGTCGCTCAGTCTACCTCCTTTTCATACCTTCTCTTCCTCCCCTTGTCCTAGCCCCCTCAAATGATGGACTGGTCCCCGTGGTTATCATCTTTCTTCCTGCCCCGGCAGATTGTGATCTATTCCTTGCCTAGTGTGTGGCTTTTCAATCTTTCACGCATTCTCCAAAGGTGGCAGGGAATTGCTTCCTAAATTCCTCGTAGAAATGGCTCTATCACCACTGGGGGATTTTGAAAACCTCTAGATTGGCTCACGTCATTGATTTCCAGAGAGTTTTCTTGTTTTTCTCACTCCCCTCCATAGTTCCTGTGCATTTGAGCCAATCCATTCCTTCCGTTTTTTTTTCCTACAGACTGAGAGAATCAGAGATTTCATCCTGCGTAGGCATCTGTGCTTAGGATGTAGATAGATCACTTACTGCCTCCATCCTCCTTGGGGTGTGCTTTTTGGGTCTTCTTTGGTCATTGACATCTTGCATTTTTTCTGGGTGGGTCATTCTGCATCTTTTTGTCTTACTTTAATGAACTATCAATTTTTTAATAATAATAATGGTATTCTGTTTATTCAGTCATATTTATTGAGTGCTTACTGTGTACAGAGCACTGTACTAAGTGCTTGGAAAGTACAGTTCGCAACAGATAGAGACAATCCCTACCCAACAATGGGCTTATAGTGTAGAAGGGGGAGACAGACAACAAAACAAAACAAGTAGACAGGCATCAATACCATCAATATGGATAAATAGAATTATATATATATTCACATCATTAATAAGATAGAGTAATAAATATGTACAAATATGCACAAGTGCTGTGGGGAGGGGAAGGGGGTAATAATAATAATGGCATTTATTAAGTGCTTCCTGTGTGCAAAGCACTGTTCTAAGCACTGGGGAGGTTACAAGGTGATCAGGTTGTCCCACAGGGGGCTCACAGTCTTAATCCTCATTTTACAGATGAGGGAACTGAGGCCCAGAGTAATGAAGTGACTTGCCCAAAGTCACACAGCTGACAATTGGCAGAGCCGGGATTCGAACCCATGACCTCTGACTCCTAAGGGTGTTCTCTTTCCATTGAGCATTTCTGTAGAAAGATAATCCAGGCAGCAGAGTGAAGTAGAGAAGCAGCGTGGCTCAGTGGAAAGACCACGGGCTTTGGAGTCAGAGGTCATAGATTCAAATCCTGACTCCGCCGATTGTCAGCTGTGTGACTTTGGGCAAGTCACTTAACTTCTCTGTGCCTCAGTTACCTCATCTGTAAAATGGGGATTAAGACTGTGAGCCCCCCCGGGACAACCTGATCACCTTGTAACCTCCCCAGCTCTTAGAACAGTGCTTTGCACATAGTAAGCACTTAATAAATGCCATCATTATTATTATTAAGTATAGACTGAAGCGAGGAGAGAGACAGGAGGATGGGAGATCAGAAATGAGGCTGATGCAGTAATCCAGTAGGGATAGGATGAGAGATTGTACCAGCAACATAGCGGTTTGGATGGAGAGGAAAGGGCGGATGTTGGCGATGTTGTGGAGGTGAGACTGGCAGGTTTTGGTGATGGATTGGATGTGTGGGGTGAATGAGAGAGCGGAGTCAAGGATGACACTAAGGTTGGGTGCTTGTGAGTTGGGAAGGATGCTAGTGCCGTCCACAGTGATGGGAAAGTCAGGGAGAGCACAGGGTTTGGGAGGGAAGATAAGGAGCTCAGTCTTGGACATGTTGAGTTTTAGGTTGTGGGCAGACATCTAGGTGGAGATGTCCTGAAGGCAGGGGAGATATGAGCCTGGAGGGAGGGAGAGAGAGCAGGGGAGGAGATGTAGATTTGTGTGTCATCTGCATAGAGGTGATAGTTGAAGCCATGGGAGCGAATGAGTTCACCAAGGGAGTGAGTATAGATGGAGAACAGAAGGGGACTGAGAACTGACCCTTGAGGAACCTCTACAGTTAGGGGATAGGAGGAAGAGCCCGGGAAGGAGACTGAAAATGAAAGGCCATAGAGATAAGAGGATAAGATAAGATTTGTTAAAAGCTTACTGTGTCCCAAGCACTTCTCCAGTTTTAATGGTGAATTAAATGATTCGTTTTTTTTCTAAATTAAGATTGCCCCAGTTGATACTAGCTACTTGAGACTTACAGTGTATTCTATAACCTCAAATTTGGGAAGTTTTGTTGTGAAAATGAGTGTGTAAAAATAAGTACTTCCACAAATTTCACTGGCTGTATTGGGATCTTTTGTGAGATCTTCAGCTGTGAGAGCTTAAAATGTTTTTAAACACAGGGAGGAAAAATTATTTATTAAACCTTGCTTCAATGCCTGAGTTTTTTGGTTGCCTTTTTTCTTTTGACCTTTTTGAAGCACTTCCTGGAAACAAACGGGAAAGAACAACCATCCATGTCTTCTGTTGCAGTATGTTGGATGGATGGATGGTGTTGCTGCCATTTTTCAGCTCATGAATAATAGCAAGTGGGAAGCAGTCAAGTGTTAAGTGGGGAAAAAGGCAATCAAAAGTACATTTTCTGGCTTCTGTTTTCAGAATTTTCTTTTTCAGAATTTTCGTTATCAGATGAGATGGTTTGTTAAGCCATTAAGTCAATTAGGATCTTTCTAAATGGTAGTACTAACCACTAGTAAAATGCCACCCACTTTTCTTGCTCCATCTTTTAGAGAAATAATTCACCACTTCCCTGTTGAGATGAAATGGTCAGCAGTTCTCTGGGGAAAGAAAAGGGTCTAATTGGTTATCTAGTATAGAGTGTAATTTATCCATTCATATTAATGTCTGTCCCCCTCTCTAGACTGTAAGCTTACTGTGGGCGGGGAGTGTGTCTGCTTATTGTTATATTGTACTCTCCCAAGCACTTAGGACAGTGCTTTGCACCCAGTAAATGCTCAATAAATACAGTTGAATGAATGAATAAATTAGTGCTAATCTCCTGCGTCTCGTTTAACACCCTTTTTTAGTGGTCTGGTCCTTTGCTTCTCTCTCAGGAAAACAGCCATTCTTATGTTTGGAAGTTTATAATGGGAACTTGAAGAATCAGTCAGTGGTATTTATTTATTGAACACTTCCTGTGTGCAGAGCACTCTACTAAGCGCTAATAGGGCTCCATATCTGGATTTAAATTCACTTTTTTAAGAGATCACAGACACCATATCAGGTATCAATTAGGTTGTGTGCCACCAAGGCAGATTACTTAGAGAAACCTGTAATCAGTCAGACCTATTTCTTTTGGGAAAGGGGTCATTTTAGAACCAGGAAGTTGGAAAGGCATATTAAGACTCTTTCTAATTTCTTATTTTTAATGAATAGAAATTAAAAGAAAAACCTTCCTAATGCCTCCACTAAGTAATCTTTCTTCCCCTGGTCAGAGTGATCCATTTAGTGGCAGCTTGAAATAAAAAATACGAGAGAAAAGTACGGAAGAAATAGGGCTTAGAGTCAGTCATATTTATTGAGCGCCTACTGTGTGCAGAGCACTGTGTGGAGTGCTTGGGAGAGTACAGTAAAACAATATAACAGATACATTCCCTGCCTACACTGAGTTTACAGTCAAGAGGGTGGAGGCATAGTGCCTATCCAAAGGGAGTTTTGGCTACTCCAGGGGGAGGGATGCCCTACCTGCCATAGTGTAGCCTGGGCTCAGCTGGCAGTGCAAAGGTTGGGGGTCCCAGGTTTCTAGCCAGGGCAAAGATTATGAAATAGGGGAATAGAGAGACTCAAACCGCTGTTTGACTTGCTATCATCAGCTCCATGTCTGTTAGCATCCTTCCACTAATGGGAAATGTCTGGAAACAGTGTGAAGCAGTGTGGGTTAGTGGAGAGAGTGAGGATTAACTTCTCTGTACTTCTGTTTCATTATCTGCAAAATGAGGTTCAGCGTCTTATCTCCCTCCTTCTTTGACTGTGAGCCTTATATTGGGCAGACATTGTTTCTAACCTGATTATTTTAATTCTACTTCAGTGCTAAGTACTGTGCTTGGTATGTAGTAGGTGCTGAAATATCATTATTATTATTTGCGTAGCAAAGTGATAGTTACCATTTTCTCTCCTTCTTCAGTATTTCTAGAAGTAATAAATTCCCTACCTGTAATTTATTTGAATTTCTTTCTCCCCCGTGGACTGTAAGCTCCATATGGGGCAAGGTTTGTTCCACTGTATTATGCTTTCCCAAGTGCTTAGTATAGCACTCTGCACCCAGTAAGCATTCAAATAACATCGAATGATTGATTTAAAAAAATTGCCACTCTCAAATACCATTGATTAACTGATAAAAAAATTGCTGCCATTATCATGATGACAGCTCATTGTATTTAGCACCAGCTTTTCAGAATACATAGAAAACCTTTTCCCTTTCTCACCTTTCAAAGGCAGAAAAACTGTTTGTTTTTTGTTTTGAAGATGGTTAGCTATTTTTCACTTCTCTGGCATGTTTAGACTATTGCAATTTTGACATCTATAAAAAGGGCCACATCCCTCTGGTCCCCATACTTTCTGATTCAGTTCATCACATGGTTGGAGGAAAATGAATAAATAGTGGTAACTTGAACGGGTCAGGCCTTCATTTCATCGGTGAGAGGAACATCAGATAGCTTCTCCAAGACGGGCATAGTAGCTATTGGGTTTCTTTGATCTTTGTCTGGGGGCTCTGCATTACATTCAATGTTCATTTTCCTTAGGAAACTTCTGGTCAAGGGTAAGGGAAGGTGTGCTATTTGGAGCAGGCCTCGGAGACAATCATATTGGAATACAGTGCTTAGTACAGTGCTTTGCACATAGTAAGCATTCAATAAATACGATTGAATGAATGAATACAAAATCATCCTTACCTGCTACTAGTAGTGGTAATCGTATTTATTGAGCGCCCATTGAGTGCAGTGTACTTGGGAAACTTCATCAGAACAGAAGCATAAGACACATTCTTTGCCTATAAGGCACTTTCCTTCTAATGTGGGGAGACAGACATAAATATTTACCAATTGTGCACTTGATTATGCCTGTAGAATAATAATAATTGTGGCATTCAAGTGCTTACCCTGTTCCATGCACTGTATTAAGTATTGAGGGGGATACAAGCAAATTGGGTTGGACACAGTTCCTGTGTGTCATTCATTCATTCAGTCGTATTTATTGAGCACTTACTGTGTGCAGAGCACTGTACTGTCTCACATGGGGCTCACAGTCTTAATCCCCTTTAATAGATGAGGTATCTGAGGCCCAGAGAAGTTAAGCAACTTGCCCAAGGTCACACAGCAGACAGGTGGCAGAGCTGGGATTAGAACCTAGGTCCATCTGACTCCTAGGCCCGTTACTAGTGCTGAGGGAGAGAGGGAGGGAGTAAATATTCACAAGTGTTTGAGGTGGCTAGTGGGTGGATGTCACTTGGAGTGTTGGGTGTTAATTCACGAAGGCTTGCTGGAGGAGATGGGTCTCGAAGACAGCTTGAAGTGTGGAGAAAACTGCGGCCTGTCTGACAAGGAGCAGGAGGGATTTCCAGGCTGGGGTGAGAGCGTGAATGAAAATCTAAAGCAGAGGGTAGTTGAGCTTAGCTTGAGAGGAACGAAGAGCGCTACGTGGGAAGAGGCGAGAAAAACCACTAACCAGTTCCACTGGACAATGTAGGAAAAGGACGTCTCTGGAAACCAAGAGATCCAGCTTCCTTCCAATCCCAGTTCTGCTAACATCCTGTTGAACAGCCTCAGGCCTCACAGTAGGGTTATGCTGGACCTCAGTTTCCTCATTTGCAAAATGGGGAAAAAATGGATTGTGACAGTCCCCCCCATCCATGTGGGAGAGGAACTTTGTAACTACTCCAGTGCTTAGCACATGTAAGTATATAATGTATACCATTAAGAGAGCTGATTTGTAAAGTGGGAAGAGTACTTCAAGGCTCTCTACTCAATCATGGGGCGGTGGAGGGAATTGAGAAGCCATTGGGAGGCTTTGAGGAGAGAAGAGGTGTGCGATGAGAGATGCTTCAAGAAGATGATGTATGCCGCAATGGGTAGTAAGAATTGGAGGGAGGAGTTACTAGTACCATTAATAGAGTAATATCCGACCAGAATGTTGGACAGACCAAGCCATGGTAGTCTTCTTTCCTATGAGTGCCGTTTATGTTGCCCACTTGTACTTCCCAAGCACTTAGTACAGTGCTCTGCACACAGTAAGCGCTCAATAAATACGATTGAATGAATTTGCTAAATTACCAAATGATTCCCCTGGCATAAGGAAGTAATTCACCCTGAGAGAATCTGCTATAAACCTAAGGAATAGTTGGCTCACTTGGAAAGAACTGCCCATTGTCAACCCACATCAGGAAATGGGTGACTTTGGGCAAGTCACTTAACTTCTCTGTGCCTCTCTCATCTGTATAATAGGGATGAGACTTGTGAGCCCCATGTGGAACATGGACTGTGTCCAGCTTAATTATCTGGTCTCAACCCTGCATTAAGAGCATCGCACATAGTAAGTGCTTAACAAGTCTAATGACAGAATTATTTTCTGAAAACATGGTCTTAAGCTGAAATGTAAGTTGGAACCGATTTTCCCATAGGAATAGGGTATTGGTTCCTGAACCAGGGTCAAATACCTCATTTTTACCAAGATGATTCAGAGATGCTCACGCAGCCCATTTTAGCTGAGTGCTACAGCTCCCCAAATGTGTTGCATAGAGTAAATACTTCCCAAGTGCTTAGTACAGTGCTCTGCACACAGTAAGCACTCAATAAATACAATTGAATGAATAAATAGCAGTCACAGTGACAGAAAGGGCTGGTGTACACCTGGCAGGGTTCCATGACTGCAGAGGTGCCCCTGGCCTGGGTGACAGAGCGACAGAGTGGCTGGCCCTTGTCGCGAATGCTGTTGCCTTTCACAGACTCCTACAGGGTTGCCACTTGTCCAAGAGCCCAGTGCCCAGCTGATTTTTAGGTGAGCGCACTAGAGCCCAGGGGAGGGATGAGGAAGCAGAAATGCCAGAGAGAAGAAAAAAAAGCCCACAAAACCTGTCAGTGCCAACAGCCGGGGAGGGAGGGGGCCAGGGGAGAAGAGATTGTGTGTTCTGATCACCCATTCACTGTTTCTTCTCTCTCGCTCTCTCTCTCGCTCTTTCTCTCTCTCTCTCTCGCTCTCTGTCTCTCGCTCTCTCTCGCTGTCTGTCTCTTAGAGAGATGAAGAATGAACATTATCCCTGGTCATGTTTGTATTTAGGAAGGGAAAGAGTTCTGGGAACCAATTGATTCAATCATTCTAGTTCTATTGGTCACACTTACAGAGTACCCATTTATACTTTAAACACAGACTCCTTTAAAGGTGCCACTGCCACAGATTAGATGAATGGAAGGGCTTTGTTATTCTGTGTTGGCCTGGAGTTCAGCTAGAGGGGGACAGGGTGGTGAGAGCAGAGTCTCCCTCAAAGCCGAGAGTGTGGAAGGACAGGGGTGGGGTGGGTGGGTTTTCCGGGAGGGGCTCAGTGAAGGAGGGGCAGAATGTGTAGATCGTTCATTCAAAGAAATTGTGCTCTGGTTTGTAGCTGGTGGGGAAATGAAAGACCTTGAGAGGACGAGAAGACTGCTGCTTGGATTGAACGTCTCCTCCCCAAAGGAGAGAGACTCTCTGGGTGGTCTGGGACTGCAGCTGGCTCCCTCTGTAACTCACGGTCCCCATCTTCTAGGACTAGGACTAAAGGAGGTTCATTCAATCCTATTGATTGAGCACTTACTGTGTACAGAGAAGCAGCATGGCTAAATGGAAAGAGCGTGGGCTTGGGAGTCAGAGGTCATGGATTCAAATCCCGGCTCCGCCAATTGTCAGCTGTGTGACTTTGGGCAAGTCACTTCACTTCTCCGTGCCTCAGTTGCCTCATCTGTAAAATGGGGATGAAGACTGTGAGCCCCACGTGGGACAATCTGATCACCTTGTATCCTCCCCAGTGCTTAGAACAATGCTTTGCCCGTAGAAAGCACTTAACAAATGCCATCATTATTATTATTACAAAGCATTGTACTAGGCGCTTGGGAGAATACAGTATAACAATAAACAGACACATTTCCTGCCCACAGTGAGCTTACAGTCAAGGTTTTGGTGGGGGTTGGCAGCAGTGGAGGAAGAGGGGATTGCATGTCTCATTGAAGGCACATCTCCTCCAAGAGGCCTTCCCTGACTTGGCCCTGCTTTCCTCTTCTCCCTCTCCCTTCTGCATCTCCCTGACCTGCTCCCCTTATTCATTTCCCACCCCCACCACCGCCAAGCCCCTCAGCACTTACGTACATGTCCGTGATTTATTTCTTTATATTAATGTCTGTCTCCCCTTCTCGCCCCTAAGCTTGTTGTGGGCAGGGGATGTTTCTGTTTATTGTTGTATTGTTCTCTCCCAAGCACTTAGTACAGTGCTCTGCACACAGTAAGTGCTCAGTAAATACTGCTGCCTAATTCCTGCAGCAGCTGCTGCTTCCAACCACCACTCGCCACCTACCCTATACCACCCCGGTCTGGCCTTCCAATTTCGGGCTCCTCAGGGGCCCGGTGGAAGCAGCAGCTAGAGCAGAGGGAAGATGGTGGCGAGACCGGAAAGCCAAAAGTCCAGACTGGGCAGGATTATTTTTGCTTCTGTTTTTCTCATCTGAAAAATGGGGATTTAACACCCGTCCTCCCTCCTCCTTCGCTTGTTAGGGACTGGAGCCAATCTGATTCTCTTGGATCTATGCCAGTGCTTAATACAGTTCTTGTCACATAGTAAGTGACTAACAAATGCATCTTTATTATTGTTACTGCTACTTATTACCATGTTATGTTATGAGTCTGGTGTGATAATTGGAGCCAGTGTCATAGACCTGATATGGGGTTTGTTCTGCTTAAATCCTCTCTTTTAGCATCCTTTCTTTTAGCAGAAGAGTACCTTGGTTTAGTTTTAGAGAAAGCAGCGTGGCATAGTGGAAGGAGCACGGGCCTGGGAAGCCCTGGGTTCTAATGCTGGCTCCACCACTTATCTGCTGTGTGACCTTGGGCAAGTCACTTCACTTCCCTCAGTTCCCTTGTCTGCATAATGGGGATTCAGTCCCCATTCTCCCTCTTGTTTAGACTGCAAGCCCCATGTGGGAACTGATTATCTTGCACCTACCCCAATACCCCAATTATCATTATTATTAGTTCAGCATCATCCTGTAGGAAATACTGACTGGTGGCCTGTCACGATCATGGCTAATGTGGCTGATGTGTGTAGTACAATCCACAGGATGACATGAGAAGGGCGAGGCACGGTTACGTTGCCCCATTCTGGTTCTCATCTGGCTTCTCCATGTCGGTGCTTCAGTAGAACAGGGTACAAGGGTCAGCAACTGGTGTCCCAGGGAGGGGGTCAGCTGACGACTCTGACAGCCACGTGGGAAGCATCTTCTGTGAATGGCAGATTAGGGAAGTTACTAGGGAAGAGATGGCAACCGGAGCATTGTACAAAGGGCTTGGGAGAGTCAGCGGAGTTAGAAGAGCCCATCCCTGCCCTAGTAGTCTAGTCAGGAGAAAGAATCAAAATAAATTCCCAGTAGAAATTGTAAGACTAATGATGATACTAATAAGAAAAAAATAGAATAGAAAGATGGGTATATGGATAATAATGATAATAATGATGGTATTTGTTAAGCACTTACTATGTGCCAAGCACTGTTCTACGTGCTGGGGTAGATACAAGGTAATCGGGTTGTCCCACATGGGGCTCACTGTCTTAATCTCCATTTTACAGATGAGGTAACTGAGGCATAGAGTAAAGTGACTTGTCCACAATCACACAGCTAATAAGTGGCAGAGCCAGGATTAGAACCTCTGACAACCTCTGTCTCCCAAGCCCGTGCTCTTTCCACTAAGCCATGCTGCTTCTCATGTTAAGTGGTTCAATAGTATTTAGTTATGTAGTAGATATGTATGTTGATATTTACACAAGTGGTGTGGGTGATAGAGAATGCAGGTGTGATAGATCTCCCCAGTGGTACTTAAGTGCTTTCTATGTGTCAAACGCTGTTCTTTAAGCTCCTTGAGGGGCATCTGCCAACTCTGTATCATATCATCCCAAATGCTTTGTACAGTGCTCTGCACACAGTAAGCACTCAAATATGGTGGACTGATTCTAAGTGCTGAAGTAGATGCAAGTTAATCAGGTTGGACATGGTCCCTGTCCCCAAGTGCTTACTGTGTGCAGAGCATTGTACTAAGTGCTTGGGAGATTATAATATGGCGGGGTTGGTACATGTGATCCCTGCCCATCAGGAATTTATAATCTACAGGGGAAGCAGACATTCAAATAAATTATAGATAGGGGAAATGGGAGAGTATAAGTCTGTGAACGTAAGTGCCGTAGGATTGGGGTGAATATCAAGTGCTTAAGGGGTGTAGACCCTCTTTATAGAGTTTCCAGTACTCTACCAGTCTCGACTACGGTAGGGAAAGTCAAGCAGAGACATACCCATTCCATTCCTAGCTTGGCCAGTGGCTAGCGAGTGGAAGGCAATCTGCTACATGTCAAGACTCCACTGTTCCAGGTAGCAGCGGCTTGGGAGAGAGTCAAGGGCCGAGACCTAAGTTTACTGTGTGGAAGGAGGAAATGGTAAACCACTTCTGGATTTTGACCAAGAAACTCTGTGGATACACTGCCAGAATAATTGCAGATGGTGGTGGGGCATTCTAGGAGAGATGTGTTCATGGTGTCGGTTTGGGTCAGAGACAGCTCAACAGCATAAGACAAGATAAGACTAGGGGTATAAACCCGACTGTGTAGGAAATGTGAGTAGGGGAAATGAGGGGTAAATCAGAGAAGAACTCTTGGAGGAGATGTGATTTTTATGATGGCTTTGAAGGTGGGGAGAGAGGTGGATTGTGAAGAGATGAAGGGGGAGGGAGTTTCTGCCCTGAGGGAGGATGTGGGCAGGGGTTGGCAGTGAGGTAGGCGGGATACAGTGAGTAGGCTAGTGTTAGAGGAGTGAAGTGTGCTGGTTGGGTTGTAGGAGGGGGAGGGTTGATGGAGTGCTTGAAAACCGATAGTAAGGAATTTCCATTTGGTGGGGAGATGGATGGGCAACCATTGGAAGTTTTTGAGGAGTGGACGTTATTTTAGAAAAATGATCCATGCATCAGAGTGACATAGAACCTGGAGAGGGGAGAGACAGGAGGCAGGCAGCTCAGCAAAGAGACTGATGCGATAGGTAGGAGATGATATGTGCTTGGGTCATCGTGGTGTCAGAGTGGAGAGGAAGAGGCAGGTGCTAGAGCTGTTGTGAACGGTAGAAGTGGCAGCATTTGGTGGCAGACTGCATATGCTGCTTGGATGAGAATGATGAGTTGGGGATAATGCTAAGGTTAGGGGCTTGCTAAACAGGGAGCATGGTGATGCTGTCTTCAGTGATAGGAAAGTCAGGGGGTGGACAGGGTTTGGGTGGGAAGATGTGGAGGTCTGTTTTGGGCATCTTAAGTTTGAGGTGTCCAAGTAGAGATGCCCTGAATGCAGGAGGAAATGTGAGACTCTAGGGAAGAAGAGAGGTCAGATCTGGAGATGTAGATTTGGGAATCATCTGCAGAGATGGTAGCTGAAGCTGTGGGAGCAAATGAGTTCTCCAAGGGAGTGGGTGTAGATGAAGACCAGAAGAGGAACTAGAATTGAGCCTAGAGGGACTCCCACAGTTATGGGGTGGGAGGCAGAGGAGGTGCCTGTGAAAGAGACTGAGAATAAGCAGCCAGAGTGATAGGAGAACCAGGAGAAGACATTGAACCAGTGAAGCCAAGATTAAAGTTTCCAAGAGAAGGGAAGTCCATAGTGTCAAAGACGATTGAGAGGTCAAGGAGGATGGAGTAGAGGCTGTTGGATTTGGCAAGAAGGAGATCATTGGTGACCTCTGAGAGGGCAGTTCCTATGGAGTGAAGGGGACGGAAACCAGATTGGTGGGGGTCAAGGAGGGAATCGGAGGAGAGGAATTTGAGACAGTGGGTGTAGACAACTCACTCAAGGAGTTGGAGAGGAATGGCAGGAGGGAGATGGGGCAATACCTGGAGGGAATGTCAAGGGAGGGGTTTTTTTTTTCAAGCTGAGGGATATATGGGGCATGTTTGAAAGCAGTGGTGAAGGAGTCACTGGAAAGTGAGCGGTTGAAGATGGCAGTCAGGAAGGGAAGGAGGAATGGGGCAAGTATTTTAACTAGGTGCAAAGGGAAGGAGTCCGAGGTGGAGTACTGAACAGGTAGATTTTAAGAGGAGGTGGGAAATCTCTTAGGGCAAAAGGATCACTTTTTTCCTTTATATTTGGGATTTTCAAGGGAACGAAGACAAAATATTTGATATTAGCTCTCTAGGAGTTTTGAAAAGAAGTATCTTGGTCGGTCATGTATTGGTGCATCTTCCTAATTGAAACCTGCTTTGAGGGTTGAAGACACCCTCCTTTCACATGTATATTTATGTAGAAGACTAAGTAAGATTAGTGGAACATGTTTTATATCTAAGAATTCATGCCATCTGATTCTTTATGTTGAACAGGCAGTAGTCTGAGTAAATGATTTACTGGATCAAATTGCAGTATTTGTGTTCTGCCAGCTGCTCTTATTGCTCTTTTATTCTGTTGATTTTTTAATTTCCAGAGCAGAAGTGAACAGAAGAAAATCACAAAAACATTAATTTTTCTAGAAATCTCAAAACAAAATTGCATTTGGGTGGGTTTTTTTGTTTACTATTTAAAGGTTTTCTAGATGGACAGTAGTTTAAGCCCATTTAAAAATGTCCCTGACTTCAAACTGCTTTTTTCACCTTTAATATCTATCAGTCAGTGGTATTTATTGAGCACTTAACTGTGTGCAGAGCACTGTATTATGGCAGGAAAAGATCAATGTGAGCATTGGGCACTCACTGTTTCTCACTCTAGGATAAATAAGTTCTGTGTCCTGCAGTTTTGGTTTTTTTTAACGTTTCCTGAAGTGGCTGCAAGGAACACTGAAGAGCAGAGTTCTCATTTTTAAAAGTTGCATGGTTTCTGATTCTGAATTTTGGTACCTATACTGATGAATAGATGTGGCCACATCTGTGCATGTTATGTGATAAATGTCATCACCCTACTGGAGAATATAATTTTGAATATATTTAAAATGTTAGTACATTCACTCTTTCAAGCAGTCTTGAGTTTTGCTTTTTGGTAAGTTTAAATGTTAATTTAATCTTTAAATTTTTTAAATTTTTTAAATTTAAATTTAAATCTTTAAATTTAATCTTTAAATCAACATTTAAACCACTCAGTCAGCTTGTCCCCTCCTACCTTACCTCACTGATTTCCTCTTACAACCCTGACTGCACATTAAACTCCTCTAATGCCAGTCTGCTCACTGTACCTCGATCTCATCTGTCCCTCTGCCAACCTCTTGACCACATCCTTCCCCTGGCTTTTTCTTTCTCCTCCCCACCTTCCCCTCTTCATCAGCATTTGGCTATGAACTGAGTCTGTATTTGTGTATCCTTTAAGCACTTTGATACTCACTCCAGCCCCAATCTGCCAATCCTATTCATTGAGCGCTCACTGTGTGGAGAGTACTGGGGAAGCAGCGTGGCTCAGTGGAAAGAGCCCGGGCTTTGGAGTCAGAGGTTATTGGTTCAAATTCCGGCTCCGCAGCTTGTCAGCTGTGTGACTTTGGGCAAGTCACTTAACTTCTCTGTGCCTGTTACCTCATCCCTAAAATGGGGATTAAGACTGTGAGCTCCACGTAGGACAACCTGATCACTTTGTAAACTCCCCAGTGCTTAGAACAGTGCCTTACACATAGTAAGCGCTTAATAAATGCCATCATTATTATCACTGTACTCAGCACTTGGGAGAGTACAATATAACAAAGTTGACAGGCGTGTTCCTTGCCCACAAGGAGAAGCAGAGTGGCCTTGGCAATAGAGCACGGGCCTGGTACTCAGAGGATCAGCTTCTAGTCCCCGCTTTGCCACTTGTCTGCTGTGTGACCTTGGGCAAATCACTTCATTTTGCTGTGTTCCTCAGTTACCTCTTTGGTAAAATGGGGAGTAAAAGACTGTGAGCCCCATGTGGGGCATGGACTGTGTCCAACCTGATTAGCTTGTTTCTACCCCAGTGCTTAATACAATGCCTAGCACACAGTAATTGTTGAACAAATACCATTACAAGAAAAAAAGGAGCTTACAGTCTATAACTCCACAACACTTATGTGCAGATCCTTATTTGCTGCTGCTTCCCCTGTCTAATAATCATAATAGTAATGATGGTATTTAAGTGCTTACTTTGTGCCAAACATTGTTCTAAGCACTGGGGTAGTTATAAGGTAATCAGGTTGTCCCACTTGGGGCTCACAGTCTTAATCCCCATTTTCCAGATGAGGTAACTGAGGCACAGAGAAGTTGTGACTTACCCAAGTTAAAAAGCTGACAAGTGGCGGAGCCAGGATTAGAACCCACGACCTCTGACTCCCAAGCCCATGCTCTTTCCACTAAGACAGTGATTTATTTGTATACCATAAGCCCCTTGTTGGGCAGGAATCATGGCTTCCAACTCTTTTGTACTCTCCCAAGTTCTTTGTACAGTGTCCTGCCCAAAGTAAGTGCTCAATAAATAGCGCTGGCCGAAGGATTGCTATCATAACCCTGCAATTCTGATAGAATTACCTGCAGCCTAGCTCCCCAGCAGTGCTCGCTACTGACAAGTCGGTCATATTTATCAAGTGCTTACTGTGCTCAGAGCACTGTACTAAGTGCTTGGGAGAGTACAATATAACGGACACATTCCATGCCCACAGTGAGCTTAATGATGGTATTCGTTAATCGCTTACTGTGTGCAAAGCACTGTTCTCATAATTGCTATGGGGCAGGGAGGGGGGATAAATAAAGGAGCAAGTTATGGCGATGCAGAGGGAGTTGAAAAGGAAAAGAGGACTTAGTCAGGGAAGCCCCCTTGGAGGAGATGTGCTTTCAATAAGGCTTTGAAGTGGGGCAAGAGTAATTGTGAGATATGAGGCAGGAGGGCATTCCAGGCCAGGGGCAGGATGTGGGCGAGAGGTCGGACAGTGAGATAAGATCAATGTATAAGGAGAAGCTTAGCATTAGAGGAGCGAGACTGTGAGCCCGTTGTTGGATAGGGACTGTCTCTATATGTTGCCAAATTGTACTTTCCAAGCGTTTAGTACAGTGCTCTGCACACAGTGCTCAATAAATACGATTGAATGAATAGTAGGAGCGCAACAAGGTGAGGTGGCAGGGGGCAAGGTGATTGAGTGCTTTAAAGCCAATGATGAGCAGTATCCGTCTAATGCAGAGTTGGATGGGCAATTACCGGAGGTTCTTGAGCATTGGGGAAACACGCCTTGAACATTTATGTAGAAAAATGATGAATGATGCGGGCAGCAGATTGAAGTGTGGACTGGAGTGGGGAGAGACAGGAGGCAGGGAGGTTAGCAAGGAGGCTGAAAACAGTAATCACGGTGGGATAGGATAAATTATTGGATTAACATGGTAGCTGGTTGGGGAGGAAAGGGCAGATTTTAGCGATGTCGTGAAGGTTGAACTGACAAGATTTAGTGATGGATTGAATATGTGGGTTGATTGAGAGAGAGGAGTCGAGGATAGCGCTAAGTTTACGCTCTTGTGAGCCTGGAAGGATAGTGGGGAAGTGATGGGAAAGTCAGGGGGAGGACAACGTTTGGGTGGGAAGATAAGGAGTTCTGTTTTAGACCTGGTAAATTTGAGGTGATGGGAGGACATCAAAGTAGAGATGTCTTGAAGGCCAGGAGGAAATTCAAGATGAGAGAGAGAGATGGAGGGAGGGAGGGAGAGAGAGAGATCAGGGCTGGAGTTGTAGATGTGGGTATCATCTGCGTAGAGGTGGTAGTTGAAGCCATCAGAGCAAATGAGTTTTCCAAGGGAGTGGGTCTAGATGGAGAATAGAAGGGGACCCGGAGCTGAACCTTGAGGGACCCCTACAGTTAGGGAGTGGGAGGCAGAGGAGGAGCCCATGAAGGAGACTGAGAGTGAACAGCCAGAGAGATGAGGAGAATTAGGAGAGGACAGTGTTGGCGAAGCCAAGGTTGGATAATGTTACCAGGAGAAGGCGGTGGTCCACAGTGTCGCATGCAACTGGGAGGTTGAGGAGGATCCGGATGAAGCAGGGGCCATCGGATTTGGTGAGAGGGAGATCATTCGTGACAAGGCTCCGGAAGCGGGTGGCTTCTGGGTCTGCCTGGTCTGCTTGGCTCAGTCCCTCGGCCGCCTCCCCACCATCCACCCACCCAGAAAGTCAGTCAGTCCTGTGCCTCACTGTCCCTGCCTCTCTGGGCCATGCTGGAGTTGGTGGCATCCCAGCACATGACCCCCTTCCCTTAACGCCGTGGGTCCCGGTGTACTGACTGACCTCAAGAGAACATCTATAGGCCAGATGTTTTCTTTTCAGTTTCCACCTGACCAGAGTCCAGTGGATTCGACTCTCCCAGAGCCATTAAGCAGCTTACACATCGGATATAAGACTCCAAGGCTTACTATTTTATCACTGATGTTCCCGTGAACCAGCCCTCCTCCTCTTGGGGCCAGAATGAATGAAAAGACTAATCAATCAATGGTATTTATTGAACGCTTACCGGTTGCAGAGCACTGCACTAAGCTCTTGGGAGAGTACAATACAACAGAGTTGGTAAACACATCCCTTGCCCACCAGGAGCTTACAGGCTAGATGGGGAGACCGGCATTAAAAGAAATTATAGATGGGTATATACATAAGTTCTTTGGGGCAGAGGATGGGGTGAATATCAAGTGCTTAAAGGGTGTGGAGGCAATGCAGAAGCAAGAGAGTAGGACTAAAGGTAATTCCCGGCTCCTTGCCCTTTCCATTAGACCACACTGCCTCCCTGACGCACTACCTTTTCGTGATGGTGTGGGGAAGCAGCGTGGCCAGTGGAAAGAACACAGGCAGGGAAGGAAGGCGGGGACCTGGGTTCTAATCCTGCCGTGCATCCTTTGGCTAGTCAACTTCTCTGTGCCTCAATCACCTCTTCTGTTAGAATGGGGAAACAATACCAGTTCTCCTTCCATCTTGGTCTGTGAGCTCTCTGTGGGGCTGGGACTTTGTCCAATATGCTTCTATTGTATTTATTCAATTCATTCAATTGTATTTAATGAGCAGAGCACTGTACTGTGTGCAGAGCACTGTACTGAGCCCTTGGGAAAATACAATACAGCAAGAAAGAGAGAGCCAGTCCCTGCTCACAGTGAGCTCATGGTCTAGAGGATGAGCTCACAGCAGCACAGTGCCTGCTTTGCACACACCGCAATTATAACTGTTGTCATAACCCAGAGATTTGGATTAATATTATAGAGGACCAGTGTAGCCATAAGACAGACTTCTTGAAAGTTGTTAAAGGAAACTGACTGTCTTGCTTAACCCTGATTTACACTGTTGAAGCCGGGAAATAAGTCAGACAAGGCAATGGATCTTGATTACTTTCTCAGTGGAGCCAAACTTGCATAGGGGCTGGCAGAACCCAGGTTTCCAAACTCTTTTGTGATGTTGAGTAAAATTAACAGGGCTTGCTTAATGTTGTGCTCTCGAAGTTGCTCCTTGCTGAATTGATTTCTGATATTTAATTTAAGCCATGTCTTTTGTACTGGATCATGTGTGATAGCCACATTGTGATTCTGAAATCAGTCGATCATACTTTTTGAGCACTTCACTCTGTGCAGAGGCGGAGGCTGAAGAGAAAAATTCAGAACGTGTCAATTTTATTTCCTGATGATTCCTCTCAAAGTTAGGTGAAGGACAAGATTAAACTATTTGGCCAAAGTTAACGTTTTAGATTATCCAGGTTATCCGTCCTCCCCATTTTCATAGGCAGTAATGTAAATCAGAAGAAGTGAGAGCATAGAAAAATCCAGTTTGCTTGTTAACAAAGGCAAGGGCTATACCATATTACTTGAGAGATTGGAATATATAATTTGCTGTGTAAGGCAAGCCTGGAAGACAAGCAGGCCACAGTGGCAGATCTGATTATTGGGACGGTTGTCCTACTTGCTTTTATTCTTCTTTCTTGCCCATTTCCATGGGGACACTCATGACAGTTGGGATGGGTGCTTTCTTTTATGTTTTTTATTTGAAATTATATATGCAGACATTTTTCTGAAGAGGGGTTAGTCTGAAGTTGACTTTCTTTTCAGACTTTGACCTTGTCAAAATTTGGATTATTATAACGCTCTTATCTGCAGTGTCTTTTTGTGGTCACCTTCTTGTGGACATACGCATTAAGAATGTTTACCTTACTGTCACTCAGTTGCCATTTAGTCCTCTTTATTAACTAGACAGAACAAATAGTGTGAACAGTTTATTTTTCAATCATCAGAGAGCAAGATAATGAAACCAGTAGCAGATCTCAGAGAACAAATGCACTGTCATACTATTAGGGAACTAAAATGAATACAAATGGTAAATGTTTTATATTTTCTCCCAAATTTCCATTTCGTTATAAATGTATAATGCATCAAATTGTGTTTATTTGCTGTCTGCATCACTGCTATGCAGCAAAATGTTTCACTAATCAACTGTGCCACTCGGTTCTCCTATTACAAGATCAGTGCCACGCTCAGCCATCTTTGCATTAAAACATGTGACTGCGCAAAATCGATTCTTCCCACTTACACTGAAATCTATCTGATAGCTGCACATAACTGGAAGAAAGTTCTGTAATCCCCTAACAGTGGTAATTCCCTCTAGACTGTTGGGAATGTGAAGCAGCATGGCCTGAGCATGGGCTGGGATTCAGAAGGACCTGGGTTCTAATCCTAGCTCCCCCACCTGTCTCTGTGTGACTACAGGCGAGTCACTTCTCTTCCCTCGGCCTCAGTTCCCTCACCTGCAAAATGGGGATTAATCAATCAATCGTATTTATTGAGTGCTTACTGTGTGCAGAGCACTGTACTAAGCACTTGGGAAGTACAAGTTGGCAACACATAGAGACGGTTCCTACCCAACAGTGGGCTCACAGTCTAGAAGGAAACAAAACATATTAACAAAATAAAATAAATAGAATATATATGTACAAGTAAAATGAGTAAATAGAGTAATAAATACGTACAAACATATATACATATATACAGGTGCTGTGGGGAAGGGAAGGAGGTAAGGCGGGGGGGACGGAGAGGGGGAGAAGGGGGAGAAGGGGGAGAGGAAGGAAGGGGCTCAGTCTGGGAAGGCCTCCTGGAGGAGGTGAACTCTCAGTAGGGCCTTGAAGGGAGGAAGAGAGCTAGCTTGGCGGATGTGCAGACGGAGGGCATTCCAGGCCCGGGGGATGACATGGGCCGGGGGTTGACGGCGAGACAGGCGAGAACGAGGCACGGTGAGGAGATTAGCGGCAGAGGAGCGGAGGGTGCGGGCTGGGCTGGAGAAGGAGAGAAGGGAGGTGAGGTAGGAGGGGGCGAGGTGATGGACAGCCTTGAAGCCCAGGGTGAGGAGTTTCTGCGTGATGCACAGATTGATTGGAGGTTTTTGATTGATTGACTGGAGGTTTTTGAGGAGGGGAGTAACATGCCCAGAGCGTTTCTGGACAAAGACAGTCCGGGCAGCAGCATGAAGTATGAACTGAAGTGGGGAGAGACAAGAGGATGGGAGATCGGAGAGGAGGCTGATACAGTAGTCCAGATGGGATAGGATGAGAGCTTGAATGAGCAGGGTAGCGGTTTGGATGGAGAGGAAAGGGCGGATCTTGGCAGTGTTGCGGAGCTGAGACCGGCAGGTTTTGGTGACGCCTTGGATGTGAGGGGTGAACGAGAGAGCGGAGTCGAGGATGACACCAAGGTTGCGAGCTTGTGAGACGGGAAGGATGGTATTGCCGTCAACAGAGATGGGAAAGTCAGGGAGAGGGCAGGGTTTGGGAGGGAAGACAAGGAGTTCAGTCTTGGACATGTTGAGTTTTAGGTGGCAGGCAGACATCCAGATGGAGATGTCCTGAAGGCAGGAGGAGATGTGAGCCTGTGAGCCCCATGTGGGACATGGACTGTATCCAGTGTGATTAGCTTGTGTCTACCCCAGCGCTCACTACAGTGTCCAGGGACAGAGGCTTAATAAATACCATAAAAAATATTTTGTATTCACTCAAATCCTTACTATAGTGTTCTGCATGTAGTAAGGGCTCAATAAATACCATTGATTGATGGATTTGGGGAAAAAAGCCTTATCAAAAGCAGTGTAGAAAGGGGCATTTCACTCCCTCGAATCTTACCTGACTCCCTGGAATTGCAGAAACACAGTGATCCGGTTTCTCTTGCTCCTTTCTCGATTGAGCTGGAGACCAGCTAGTCATGTAATAACAATAATAATAATAATAGCAGCATTTATTAAGTGCTTACTGTGTGCAAAGCACTGTTCTAATCGCTGGGGAGGTTACAAGATGATCGATCAGGTTGTCCCATGGGGGGCTCACAGTCTTAATCCCCATTTTACAGATGAGGTAACTGAGGTACAGAGAAGTTAAGTGACTTGCCCAAAATCACACAGCTGACAGCTGGCAGAGCCAGGATTTGAACCCATGACCTCTGACTCCAAAGCCCGTGCCCTTTCCACTGAGCCATGCTGCTTCTCAGCCACGCTGCTTCTTGTGCAGCCTTTCTGTAATGTGCAGACTGTTCAACAAAATGGAGTTTGCAGTGGTTTGATCTTTGCTCACCCCCTGCAGAAATTCCCAGTATTTCATAAATTGCAGGTGTAGGTGATGAGCGTTGATTCATTGAGGCCCTGTTATGTTGTCTAAGATGATTGTCTAAAATTAGACAGCCTATTCAGGGGATCGGTATGATGATTAAATGGAGTGGATTACTTACCAGCTAGGTTTTAAACAACATTTTTTCTTTTGTACCCAGCTGTCAAGTGACAACAGATCTCCACGGGTAAGGTTTAAAACGGGCGTTATCTTTCATCCGATACAGTTTAATTAACTTCTGTAACTTGCAGCGAAGGAAATATATTCTGTTGAGTGTTAGAATAGAACTTTTGGGTAGCAGGTTCTAAAAATGACTGCACGTCAAAATCCGTTCTTGCTTCCAGGACCTTAGAATTTCCGCATTGACTTTTTTTTTTTAATAGCAGTAAATAACGTTTTAAGTGAAGCCTACAAAAAAGGAACTTGCTGATCCAGTGTTTCTCAGTTTTCTATTAATACCGCAAAGGATGTTGATTTTCAGACACTTTCACGCACGCATCAGGAGTTTCTGATCCAACAACATCTGACCCGCCGGCCTTCGGAGGATTGGCAGGAGTGGTTCAGGTTAGAGATGAGAGGGGGAGGAAGTGCTGGCGATTAAGTCCGGATGAGTCCAGCTTCAGCTGGCCTGTCCCCGGATTCCCTCCCGGTATAGCCACGGTGAGGCCCATGAAGCCTTGTAGACTGCAAGCTCAGTGAGGGTAGGGAATGTATCTGTCATTTCTCTTGTATTGTACTCTCCCAGGCGCTTAGGACAGTGCTCTGCTCGTTCAGTAAATGCCACTGACGGGTTGAGCCCAGACCTGTTTTCAGGGAGGAGCCCCCATTGTGGCGATTCTCCCCCAGCCATGTGACAGACTGAGTAGCAGACTAGTCTTAACTGCTGTTGAACTGAAGTATGACTCATATAGTGTGTTTTAAACTTCGAGCTCCATCCATCAGTGGTATTTAGTGAGCATGTTCTTTGTGCAGAGGCTCAGACAAGTAAAATGCCTTGCCCAAGGTCACGCAGAAGATAAGTGGAGGAGCTGGGATTAGAACGCAGTTCCTCTGTCTCCCCAGCCTGTGCTCTATCCAGTAAGCCTTGCTGCTTCGCTTCTACACTTTTTTTTCTCTCAGTACCTTGTTGTTGATCATTTATACACTTTAAAATGGAGCCACCTCTTATTTTCATTATCACCGGTGGCTTTTGGTGGCCACCAGGCTGGTTCAGGATGAAACAGAAGAGGCCATGAGTTCTAAAGCAGGGTTATATACTGATTTCTTCCCCCTCACCCTCACTTGCTCAGTGTATAGGGCCAAACAAAGGCTTTCTAAGTATTCCTGAGTTATGGGGCCAAAGGCTTTCTTAGTTCCTCTGAGTTTCTGTTTATCCCTGCTCCCTCATCCTGCCTGTCCCTTGGGGGTTTCTTGTTCTCTGCCTTTCAGCTAGTTGTTTTATGTTGAGCCCTGTCTTCCTTTGGCTCCTGTTTGTGACTCCCTGTCCAAAGGAAAATTTGTTCCCACATTGGCTTGAATCCCAGCTGGACTCCGCCCCTGGCAGCCACTCCAGCTCCGGCCCCAGCCCCGGGGTTGGCACAGGAATGCAGGAAGGCTCCCCCCGGGCCTTGCACAGGTGGAATGCCCAGCCCGGGGCCTGCAGTTGGTAGCCGCTCCCTGCGAGGATTGCAGCGTCCAGAACAGCGAGCCCCCATCCGCCAGAAAGAGGCAGAATGTGCCCGACGCAAGTCCATGAGGTTGCCTCTTCCCGGACCCTCTATGGTCACGGGGGCCCCTTTGGGGAACTACATCCAGGTGACTCTGGACATTCTGCCCCTCTCAGGTGCTCCGAGGCGGGGGGGGGATGGGAGAGAGGGACGGAAAGAGGGGGTTTACGTGGGAGCAAGAAGTAAGTTGGTGATGGGCAGAGAGGGGGATGTGTCTGGCTGCTGCCTCCCCTGCCCCAGAGACAGTCTCCCATCTCTCTGCCCCTGAGGGTCAGGAGGCAAAACTTTAACCTAGTAACACCTTATCCTTCCAGGGGTCATTTGCCCCCCACCCCCCGCAGGGTCGGTGTGCCCTTGTCCGGGGCTGCTGGGATCCAGCGTGGTACCGGTGCCCCTTTAGATTCCATTGGCATTTCTGGCCAGATTTCTTCTAGCACCCATTTTTCTTCCAGATAGCAGCACCATGTTACATAGGTGAGCCGCAAACTATGCCTGTTGAAACGAGGCATATTTGCCGCAGCACGGCTCACCAGAAAGATTCTTGATTCCTGAGAGATGCGGCCCTTAGGCTCCTCCAGGGCGAATTTTGGCCCCGTGGTGTTAAGTGGGAGGCAGCCGGGAGCCTTAATTCTAGCTCCTTGGCCTCAATTTTGGCAGGGCCTATGTTATTAAACTGGGTTGCATTGCCTTCCGAGGCGCTCTGGCTGCTGTAATAAGGGGTGGGAAGAGGGCTGCAGAGCAGTTTAGAGAAGCAGCATGGCCTAGCAGATAGAGCATGGGCCTGGAGTCATAGAGCCCTGGGTTCTAATCCTGGCTCCATCACTTTCCTGCTGTGTGACCTTGGGAAAATCACTTAATGCCTCTGGGCCTCAGTTACTTGAGCTGTTAAATGGGGATGAAGATTGTGAGTTTCATGTGGGACAGGGATGGTATCCAGTCTGTTTGGCATATTCACCCCAGTGCTTAGTACAGA
Organism: Tachyglossus aculeatus; assembly: GCF_015852505.1. NCBI lineage: Eukaryota > Metazoa > Chordata > Mammalia > Monotremata > Tachyglossidae > Tachyglossus > Tachyglossus aculeatus. Next base: position 25,681,470 of record NC_052079.1, on the reverse strand, counting down.
TGTAGTAAGCGCTTAACAAATACTAGGGTTAGATTGCTCTCCATCTCCTACTGGCCCATGTGGGATCTTTGACTCAGATACCTACCATTCATTGATGCTTTCTGAATCCCGAGGAAAGAGGGAGGGAGGTTTTTGAGTCCCCTATCAAATGTATTGCATAAAAAAAAGAATGCAGATCCATCCAGGTCCTTAATGCCACTGTTAAATTCTTTCAGAACACTGCACAAAGGAAGACTTGTGGTGTAGTAGTAGTACTTAGTGTGATGGACGCCACATCCGTGTGCATAAACCCTTTTTGTCTGACCTCCAACAGGGTTGTGTAGTCAGTTGAATGGTCTCTGATTCTAGAACAACTCAATCCAAAAATGTGTAGTGTAAAACATGCATTGTGGTGGAACTGGGTGTACTAGTCATACTATTCTATCCAGCCCAGTGGTTTCCCTCAAAGAGGAGGTTTGTTGGAATGGTGTGATCATTGCCATCCTTCATTGATCCCCAAGTTAGTAATAATAATAATATTTGTTAAACTCTTACTAGATGCCAAACCTTGTGCTAAGTGTGGGAGTAGATGCAAGGTAATCAGGTCAGACGGGTCCTACATGGGGCTAATAGTTTAAGTAGGAAGGAGAACAGGTATTGAATCCCCCTTTTACAGATGAGGAAACTGAGGCACTGAGAAGTTTTGGCTTGCCCAAAGTCCCATAGAAGACAAGCGGCAGAGCTGGGGTTACCTCTTACTCCCAGGCCTGTGCTCTTTTCACTAGGCCATACTGTTTCTCTTCAGCAAGATGGAACCCTAACAGCATACCTCATATCGACTCAATAATACCATCGGTACTTAGTAAGCGTTTCCTGTGTACTGAGTGATGAGGCATTTAGTGTAACAGAAATGTTAGAAGATGTGGCAGGCTGAAAGCGTGTTTCAGGCTAGGTGGAGCTGGGAAACATGGGCCCCTGGTGCTGGGGTCTGAATTGGGAGAAGGACCTGTTGTCAGAGGAAGCGTCCCTGCCACTATGATGCCAGAAAATATTCCCGAGGGAATTCACCTTCCAACGATGTCCTTGGCTACTGGTGCCTAGCTAAACTGCTCTTCATAGAAATGATGTTGTTTGTCAAGTGCTTGCTATATGCCGAATCAGTTTCCAATCATCCATGCACCGCACACCTTGGTTTACACCTCGGGAAGCAGCGTAGCATAGTGGATAGAACACGGGCTTGGGAGCCAGAAGGTCATGGGATCTAATCCAGCCTCCGCCACTTGTCTGCTGTGTGACCTTGGGCAAGTCACTTCACTTCTCTGTGCCTCCGTTGTCTCATCTGTGAAGTGGGGATTAAGACTGTGAGCCCCATGTGGGACAGGGACGGTGTCCAACCTGATTGGCCTGTATCCATCCCAGGGCTTAATAGAGTGCCTGGCACATAGTAAGTACATAACAAATACAATAATAATAACAACAACATCATTATTATCAATCATTATATTTTAATTATAATATTCATAATTACCATAAATTTTATTATATAAATAATTTATATTTATTATTATTACTGTACTTGAACCTCAAAGCACACAGGAAGCGATGGGACCGGGCCTTTCTATGTTCCAAACTGTGCTAAGCACTGAGGTAGGTACAAAATGATCAGATCCTGTAAGGGCCATGTCCTACCCAGGGCTTATAATGTAAGCGGTAGAGAGAGCAAACATTTTATCTGTGTTTTACAGATCAGGAAACTGAGGCACAGAACTGTTAAATGCCTTGTATGGTATTTGTTAAGTCCTTACTCTGTGCCAGCACTGTGGTAGATACAAGGTAATCAGGTTGGACACAGTCCATGTCCCACATGGGGCTCACAGTCGTAATCCCCATTTTATAGATAAGGTAACTGAAGCGCAGAGAAGTGAAATGATTTGCCCAAGGTCACACAGCAGACAAGATGTAGAGCTGGGACTAGAACCCAGGTCCTTCTGATTCCCAGGCCCGTGCGCTATCCATTAGGCCACACAGCTCCTCTTGCCCAAGGTCTCTCACATGACCAGTAGCAATCAATCAATCAATCAATCGTATTTATTGAGCGCTTACTGTGTGCAGAGCACAGCTGCTCATTCCTACACTCTTCCACCAGCCTATGCTGTCTTCCCAGTGCAGAAAACTCAACTTGAGCCCATGTCCCACTAAGCCTAGGCCTGTAGGCAGCCCAGGGCGTTGGACCCTCGGTTCCCGGAAAGGCCGCATTCCGGTTTGGCAGCCTTCCGAATGGCCAAGAAGGGCGGGAAAAGGCATTCCTAAATCGTGCCCGTCTCAGCCAATGTCGAATCATCAGAGGACCGTGATTAGTGAAGCTTTTTCTGGTGGTGCAGAAACAGAAATTGACCAAACTGCCAAGAAAAATCATAATTGTCATGGAATTGCAGGACTAGGAAAATACAGTCATCTATCGAAGGAGATAGCATTTGTTGCTAGCCGGCTAGTGTTGCTATGAGCGAAGCAAGGCTTCTTGATGATGAAGGATGCTTCGTTGTTCAGGAAAAATGAAGTATTAAAGGAATAGGCTTAGGTTTCACACTGGGCCTTCCAAATAGGCCCAGAGGCACAAGTTTTGTTTTTGTTTTGTTGCCTGTCTCCCCCTTCTAGACTGTGAGCCCATTGTTGGGTAAGGACCATCTCTATATGTTGCCAATTTGTACTTTCCAAGCACTTAGTACAGTGCTTTGCACACAGGAAGCACTCAGTAAATACGATTGAATGAATGAGTGAGCACCCAGTGACCTGACGCCTGCCTCAAAAATCAAGGTCTCATTATTAGATCAATGCATATAATAATTGGGCTATTTAAGCGCTTACTGTGTGCCAAACTCTGTACTAAGCCCTAGGCTAGATAAAATCTAATTAGGTCAGACACAATCCCTGCCGCAAATGGAGATCACAGTCTAGAGCAGCAGCAGGGCGGAGTGGATAGACCATGGGCCTTGGGAGTCATAAGTCATGGGTTCTAATTCCGGTTCTGGCACTTGTCTCCTGTGTGACCTTGGGCAAGTCACTTGACTTCTCTGGGCTTCAGTTACCTCATCTGTAAAATGGGGATTGAGACTGTGAGCCCCACATAGAACGGAGAATATGTGCAGCTTGATTTGCTTAGTACCGTGCCAGACACATAGCGCATAACAAATGCCATTATTATTATTAGAGGAAAATAGGTATTTAGCCATCATTTTACAGTTGAGGAAATTGGGGCACAGAGCAGTTAAGTGAGTTTCCTAAATTTATGCAGCAGGTAAGTGGCGGAGCTGGGATTAGAACTTGGGTTCTCTGACACCCAGGCTGGTGCTCTTTCTACTAGGCCAAAATAACAATAATGATAATAGCATTTAAACACTTACTACGTGCCAAACGTTGTACCAAGTGATGGGGTAGTTACAAGATAATTAGGCCACCGCCTGGGACTCATTAGTGTAAGGAGGGCGAACGAGGTGTTGAACCCCCAGTTTGCAGATGAGGGAATGAGGCAGAGAGAAAAGAAGTGACTTGCCCAAGGTCATACAGCAAGGACGTGGTAGAGCTGGGATTAGAACCCAGTTCTTCTGACTCTCTGGCCTGTGTTCTTCCTATTAGGCCATGCTGGTTGGCTATATGCTCCCACGATGCATGACACCATTGAGGAGGAAGATTCTATAAAGATCTAGGCTAGGGGTGAGGACTTAGTTGATCTCATTTTTAGTCTTCTGGAAAGCCCTTTCACTCCAGACTTCAAGCATCACTTAAAATTCTTTGTGTCACATTGTACACAGATCACTGTGCCGTGGAAGCAAACACCCGAGAAATATGCAATTATTACAAACTGTTTCTTAGAATTAGCAGAAGTATTGTCGACAGACAGCAGTGCTAACCTATACTGTCAAACCTCATAACACAACTAAGGATCTCCATTGATGTTTATCCATAGTTTAAGGCTACCTCTGAATTTGACTACGTAAACAGCCCCTTGTCTGAAATGCAAGGATGTACAAAGACTAGAAAAGTAAGTCGGGAAGGCAAGTATCTCCTGCTGATCACGTGGGGCCAACGTAGCATCACGATTCTTGGGGAACTGAAAGTCCTCTGAGCGATTGTAACAGTCCCTGTTCTCGGATAGACAAGCAGAGTGTCCAACTGCTGGAGCAGTTCCGTCAGTTCTACCTTTATTGGCCGCTTAAATGAAAATACGTGACGAGACCATAGTAGTGATATTGTGATCAATCAGGCCACCAGCATGAGAGAACATTCTTTATGTCGCACCTTCACTTGTGGGGTAGAGCAGGTGTTATTTGTGAGAAGAGTGGATGACAGTGGCATAGCCTGACAGCTACGTGCACTGAAATGGGATGAGTTAAAACACGGTGCATGGAAGCTTTAAAAAAAAAAATCAAAACCTCAGATGATGTGGCAGAGCAGCAGAGGACAATTAGGAGACAGCGGGAGAAAATGGGTAATCCTAAGCTGTAGTGCTCACATAGAGACTCTGTGGCTTGGATCTTAGATACAACAGGGGAGGAGATATAGATTTGGGTTAGAACCCAGGTCCTCTGACTCCCAAACCTGTGCTCCTTTAGTTAGGCCATACTGCTTCCTTGAGGATTTGTAATGACTAGCTAGGAGTTTTGAACTTCTTTGCAAGTTTGCCCCCCTACAGTTTCAGTATTTCACCTGAAGTATTCACCCCGTTACAGTCTCTCCTATTTCCCATCCACGTCCCCCTCACTTCCATAACCAATATAGTACCATGGATTGCTAAGGCCTCCTCTAGACCCGGGTGCAGGGAACGTGTCTACCAACTCTGTTGTACTTTCCCAAATGCTTAGTACAGTGCTCTGCATGCAGTAGGTGCCCAATGGCATTTATTATGTGCTTACTACATGCAAAGCACTTTTCTAAGCTCTGGGGAGGTTACAAGGTGATCAGGTTGTCCCTCGTGGGGCTCACAGTCTTAATCCCCATTTTATAGATGAGGTAACTGAGGCACAAAGAAGTTAAGTGACGTGCCCAAAGTCACACAGCTGACAAGTGGCAGAGCCGGGATTTGAACCCATGACCTCTGACTCCAAAGCCCGTGCTCTTTCCACTGAGCCACGCTGCCCAATAAGTGTCACTGATTGATTGAAATATTATTTCCAAAATCTAACAGATGGGACAACATCTGTCTACCTGTCATTGTACTCTCTACCTCCAAAGTTTCCTCTACTATTATTAGTGAAAACTTTTATTCATAGTGCAGTTAGTAATGGAGTTGGTAAGCCGATCTCGGTATAAGATATATGTTTGTACGTAGTTATTACTCTATTTTACTTGTACATATCTATCCTATTTATTTTATTTCGTTAATATGTTTGGTTTTGTTCTCTGTCTCCCCCTTCTAGACTGTGAGCCCACTGTTGGGTAGGGACTGTCTCTGTATGTTGCCAACTTGTACTTCCCAAGTGTTTAGTACAGTGCTCTGCACACAGTAAGCACTCAGTAAATACGATTGATTGATTGATAAGATCAGGAGCAAAGAATGGTCTCAGGCCCCCTAAATCCTCTCACTTCCATTTTCAGGAAATTTTATGAAGTCAGTGCTTGTAGAGCATGGTTGGGGGGGGGCGGGGGGGGGGGGGGGGAGAAAAAATAACAACCAGGCATCCTCATTGGGATTTGTTCGTTAATTTTTTCTTTGTCAAATTTCAAGGGCCCAGTCAATGTCTTTTACCTCTTTTGTTCTCTCCCAAGTGGTTAGTACAGTTTCACAAATTGACTGATCCTGAATTGGGAGCTCTGGTCCTGAGCACCCTTCCTCTGCCTCCCCCACCAAAAATGCAAGTGTTTGTTGGAATATAAAAAGTACCAGGATAAAATATGAGCCCCATTAGTTAGGTGCTTTTCTAATGGTATTTATTAAGAGCTTACTAAGTGTCAAGCACGATACTAATTGCTGGGGTAGGTACAAGTTATTTAGGTTAGACCTAGCCCCTGTCCCAAAAGGGGGCTCACAGTCTGAGGAGGAAGAACAGGTATTGAATCCCCATTTTACAGTTGAGGAAACTGAGACACAGAGAAGTGATTTGCCCAAGGTCAGTCAATTAATCGGTCAGTGGTATTTATTGAGCACTTTGTGCCCAGCACTGTACTTTGTGCAGAGCACAGTTCTAAGCACTTGAGAGAGTGTAATGCAAGAGAATTAACAGATACATTTGCTTTTAGACTGTGAGCCCACTGTTGGGTAGGGACTGTCTCTATATGTTGCCAACTTGTACTTCCCAAGCACTTAGTACAGTGCTCTGCATACAGTAAGCGCTCAGTAAATACAATTGATTGATGATTGATTTGCTGCCCATAATAACCTTACAGTCTAGAGTCACACAGCAGGCAAGTGGCAGATCTGGGATCAAGACTCGGGTCCTCCGACTCGGAGGCTGGATTTTTTCCACTAGACCACACGACATCTCTAAAGTTCCCTAAAGTTACCAAACGAATTGCCTTCTGCCTTATTCAGAGACTTACATATGAGTGCCACGAGTTGTGAAACACGTGTGGGCAGAGGGAGAGTGGGTGTACTTGCTGCTTTCTCACTGGTGCGTTGCAAAACTTTAAATGGGGTGTAAACTAGGCAGGCGACTTTGTGACTCCCAAGCGGAGAGGATGATGGCGTGGAAAATAATGGGGCAATGGAAAGCGAGCGTCACATTTTTGTAGCTCTGTTAGATGAATACCTTGAATTCAAGTTAGGTGATAAAATACCTTCACTGTCATCTAGGATCGATGCTGTGTTTTATGTATTTTGTATCTCAGAGAGTAGCCAACAGTTTTCAGAGGCAGCTCACTGTTCAGCTCAGCTTCTATCTTTACACATATCACTTCCCTGAATAACTTGTTTCCTCATCTGTTTAAAAAATAAATAGAAGATACACATCTCCATGTTGTTGTTGAACTTAAGGCTAGGAATTGCATAATGAAATGATTTCAAAAATTTTTTTTGTCATAGCTAAATCATTTTACCTGTCTATGGAATGATGCCATGATCATTCACTGGCAAATTCTGCCTCAAACATTTGAAGTGAGTGAAGGACATGCCTTGCTTCTGCCTTGTACAGTTGATCTTCCCCACTTTCTCCCCTTTTTTCTATCCCCCTTCTCTTTCCCGTAATCCCTGGGCCGGCAGCAGAGAAGGGTGACCGTTTTAGGGCCCAAGCCTCCGGAAAAGTCACAAAGCAGAAGAGAGGTAAACTACAGCAGTCAAGGAGATGTATATGTGTGCATATACATATTGTGTGTTTGTCTCTCACTCTCTCTTCCCCTCGCTCCCTGTCCATACATAAACACATAGGTAATGTTCCAGATCCAGGTAGCAAGGAAGACAACTGATCAGTGCTTGCCACATACCAAGTGCTTAACAAACACCATTATTTCTAGACTGTGAGCCCATTGTGTGTAGGGATTGTCTCTGGTGATGAATTGTAATAATAATAATAATAATAATGATGATGGTATTTGTTAAGCGCTTACTATGTGCAAAGCACTGTTCTAAGCTCTGGGATAGATACAAGGTTACCAGGTTGTCCCACATGGGGCTCACAGTCTTAGTCTCCATTTGACAGGTGAGGGAACTGAGGCATAGAGAAGTGAAGTAACTTGCCCAAAGTCACACAGCTGACAAGTGGAAGAGCTGGGATTCGAACCCATGACTCCCAAGCCCGTGCTCTTTCCACTGAACCATGCTGCTTCTCTAAAAATAATGATGGCATTTAAGTGCTTACTATGTGCAGAGCACTGTTCTAAGCACTTGGGAGGATACAGGTGATCAGGTTGTCCCAAGTGGGGCTCACAGTCTTAATCCCCATTTTACGATGAGGTAACGGAGGCACAGAGAAGTTGAGTGACTTGCCCAAAGTCACACAGCTGACAAGTAGCGGAGCCGGGATTTGAACCCATGACCATTGTACTTTCCAAGCACTTAGTACAGTGCTCTGCTCTCACAGTAGGCACTCTGTAAATACAATTGAATGAATGAGTCAGTTTCAGGGGAAATATGATCCCTTTTCCTAAGACTCCTGCCTAATGAGGAGTAGAGTATGCTTTAGCATGTTTGCATCCTGTGTGTGTTACTCCTTTTTTTTTTTAACTTCCCCCCACTGCTTTACAGCTAGCACTTCATGTCCAAATCCTTGTGCTCTCCAGTATTTTCTGAGATGGAAATCAGCTCTTTATTTAACAGTGAATAAACCAGATGAGTGAACTGAGGGTCTGTGGCTGCGAGCTTCTCAGAGATGTTCATTCATTCAGTCGTATTAAGCGCGTACTCTGTGCAGAACACTGTGCAAAGCACTTGGGAAAGTACAGTATGCCGATCTCGGACCCCAGGTGGTGCCCGGACTTGAGCTACCAGCCTCTCATTATGTGCCCATGCCACTTGACTGGGCAAGAGTGTGCGGATGGCTCATTGCAGCCCATCACCATACCTGGAGAGCAAGCGGATGTCAGTCAATCAGTCATATCTAATGAGCGATTATTGTGTTCAGAACACTGTACTAATTTCTTGGGAGAGTAGAATAAAACAGAGCTGTCCGATACATTCCCTGCCCACAACGAGCTTACAGTCTGGAGGTGGAGACAGACATTAATATAAATAAGTAAATTATGGATATATACATAAGTGCTTTGGGGCAGAGGGAGGAGTGAATAAAGGGAGCAAATCCAAGTGCAAGGGTGAAGCAGAAGGAAATGGGAAAAGAGGAATTGAGGGCTTAGTCAGGGAAGACCTCTTGGAAAAATGCTTTGAGTAAGGCTTTGAAGGTAGGGAGAGTGATCATCAGTCGGATATGAAGAGAGAGGGTGTTCCAAGTTAGAGGCAGGATGTGGGCGAGAGGTCGATGGTGGGATAGATGAGATCGTGGTCCTGCTGAAGGTGTAACACCACCGAACTTACCTTAAAAAACAGTCCTACCAAAACAAATGATGTAGAGTATTGGTTGCCAAAGAGGAGGTACCCATGCTGGCTGGCAGTAGCCCGCCTGATGTCCCAGCATCCAGAGTAGCAATCAATCAATCGTATTTATTGAGCGCTTACTGTGTGCAGAGCACTGTACTAAGCGCTTGGGAAGTACAAGTTGGCAACATATAGAGACGGTCCCTACCCAACAGTGGGCTCACAGTCTAGAAGGGGGAGACAGAGAACAAAACCAAACATACTAACAAAATAAAATAAATAGAATAGATATGTACAAGTAAATTAAATAGAGTAATAAATACATACAAACATATATACAGGTGCTGTGGGGAAGGGAAGGAGGTAAAACGGGGGGATGGAGAGGGGGATGAGGGAGAGGAAGGAGGGGGCTCAGTCTGGGAAGGCCTCCTGGAGGAGGTGATCTCTCAGTAGGGCCTTGAAGGGAGGAAGAGAGCTACCTTGGCGGATGTGGGGAGGGAGGGCATTCCAGGCCAGGGGGATGAGGTGGGCCGGGGGTCGACCACGGGACAGGCGAGAACGAGGCACGGTGAGGTGATTAGCGGCAGAGGAGCGGAGGGTGTGGGCTGGGCTGTAGAAGGAGAGAAGGGAGGTGAGGTAGGAGGGGGCGAGGTGATGGGGAGCCTTGAAGCCGAGGGTGCGGAGTTTCTGCCTGATGCGCAGATTGATTGGTAGCCACTGGAGATTTTTGAGGAGGGGAGTAACATGTCCAGAGCATTTCTGGACAAAGGCAATCCGGGCAGCAGCGTGAAGCATGGATTCAAGTGGGGATAGACAGGAGGATGGGAGATTGGAGAGGAGGCTGATACAGTAGCAGTGTGGCCTGGTGAGAACAGCATGGTTCTGTGAGTCAAGGAATCCAGGTTCTAAGCCCAGTGCTGCCACTTTCCTGCTGTGTGACCTTGGGCAGGTCACTTAACCTCTCTGGGCCTCAGTTTCCTCTTCTGTAAAATGGGAATGAAATTCCTGTTCTCCCTCCGCCTTCCACTGTGAGCCCTCTGTGGGACGGAGCACATCTGATCTGATTACCTTGTTTGTACTCTGGCACTCAGAGTGCGTGGTACATAGTAAGGTCTTTATAAATGTTACAATTACCACAGCAGCACTATTTTGTAGTATACTACTTGTCTGGCCTGAGAAAATAATTAAAAGATGCCCTCAAAAAGGCCTGTCCAGTTTCGACTCACCAGTAATCAGCTTCTAGTGAGCAATACAGTAGCCGAGCCCAACTGTTGTTTTATAACAGAAACAAGATTGATATTAAGAACATCATGTTGTCGAGCATTAGGCGGTAATGAAATCTGGCGTCGCCTTGTAAGAATAATGGTGTTCAAACTGGTCAGATAGTGATATTACAGTGCTAAGTTCACTTAGGCAGCCAGATGTGTAAGATAGCACACAGAAATAGGTACTCGTTAAATCATCATCATCATCAATCGTATTTATTGAGCGCTTACTGTGTGCAGAGCACTGTACTAAGCACTTGGGAAGTACAAATTGGCAACATATAGAGACAGTCCCTACCCAACAGTGGGCTCACAGTCTAAAAGGGGGAGACAGAGAACAAAACCAAACATACTAATAAAATAAATAGAATAGATCTGTACAAGTAAAATAAATAAATAAATAGAGTAATAAATATGTACAAACATACATATATACAGGTGCTGTGGGGAAGGGAAGGAGGTAAGATGGGGGGATGGAGGGGGGCGAGGGGGAGAGGAAGGAAGGGGCTCAGTCTGGGAAGGCCTCCTGGAGGAGGTGAGCTCTCAGTAGGGCCTTGAAGGGAGGAAGAGAGCTAGCTTAAATCTTAAATCTTAGTTAAATCTTCTTTTGGAAAGGTCTTCCCTCTTTCAGAAGGTGCTTTCAGGTTTGGTTTTGCGCTCAGGATTAGGATTGGGTTTCCTAAATCTTCCCAGATTTCCCAGGTAGCCCTCATGATACCACTCTTATCCTTGATACAAAGTGCTTTCCCATCCACCTGCCAGGATTTGACAAAAATATAGGCTCATCAAAGAAGCACGGATATCTGATAGATCAATTATAATGGGTGGTTTTAGTACTCTAATTATGGTAATTTTTTTATGGTACTAGTTAAACGCTTACTATGCACCAAGCACTGTTCTAAGCTCTGGGGTAGATACAAGTCAGTCAGGTTGGACACAGTCCCTGTCCCACATTGGGCTGACACTCCTAATCCCCATTTTACAGATGAGATAACTGAGGCCCAGGGGTTGCCCAAGGTCACCCAGCAGACGTGGCGGAGCTGGGATTAGAACCCAGGGCCTTGAGCCACCGCTGCTTCTTTAAGCGCTGGGGTAGATACAGGTTTCTTTAGTTAGTAATGATGGCCAAACATGGAAATAAATCATCAGGCCATGTGATTTGGGATCTGAATTGCAGTGATCACTTTTGCTGACCCCCTAAATCATCCGTCACCTGCCAAGCAAAAGGACCCATGACCTAAATGATGATATCACATTGACTAGATCACTGGGTAGAATAGGGATGGTAAAGATGAATATGAGTCCCGGCAGCCATGTGTGGGAAACATAGTGTTTGGGCACAGCGTTCTGTTGTGTGTTGATGATGATGATGGCATTTGTTAAGCGCTTACTATGTGCAAAGCACTGTTTTAAGCGCTGGGGGGATACAAAGGTGATCAGGTTGCCCCACGCAGGGCTCACAGTCGTAATCCCCATTTTACAGATGAGGTAACTGAGGCTCAGAGAAGTGAAGTGACTTGCCCAAGATCACACAGCAGGCGTGTGGCGGAGCCGGGATTCGAACCCATGACCTCTGACTCAAAAGCCCGTACTCTTTCCACTGAGCCACGCTGCTTCTCAGCGTGTTCAGTGCTCTCAGTTCTCAGTTGCTTCTCAGTGTGTTCCCAGCTCACCCTGACTCTGCGGCCATTGCATCAAAAACTAGGTTCCAAGCCAGTAAGCCAGCTCAATGTTTGCTCTGTGGAGAATGATGGCATTCATGAGGAGTTCTGTAGTAAAATTATTACAGGAACAAGAAATCCTAACCAAAGTCTTCTAAATAGTAATAATATTTATTACATGTCCATTGTGTGTGAGGCACTGTGCTAAGTGCTAGGAAAAGAAAAATTCCCCGGATGATACCAGTGAGGGAATTAAGGAACTGAGAAGTGAAGTGACTTGCCCAAGGTCACCCAGCAGGCATGTGATGGAGCTGGGTTTAGAGCCCAGGTCCTCCGACTCCTAGGCACGTGCTCTTTCCGCTAGGCCACACTGCTTCCCAGCTTGGGCCCCTCCCAGTGTTGCTTGGCCAGGGGAAGGCATGGTGCCCGAAGTGGCAACGGTCACCGGGGATGTTGTCTGGTGGCCAGGTGGGCTGGGAGGCCGAGGGCGAGTGTTGCTGCAGCCTGACTAGCCAGGCCGCGTTTCTCCACGTTCTTGCCTGTTTTTCTTTCATGGCAACACGGATGGTTGAGTCAGAGCTGCGAGAGGCTTGTCTGACCCATTCCCCACCACCAGTGGGTTATACAGGGAGGAGGATGGTAGTTCTGGCTCGCCCCGTTGGATATGTGCACCTTCATAGGGTGGAGGGTGCAACAAGGCATCTGGTTGACGGCAGCAGTTAGATGATGTTTCCCTTCCTTTGGGAAACTTCCCATTTAGCAGAGCACAAACATCCTCCCGAGTCCCAGAGATAATCGTTCAGAAGGCTGCCTTGTAGAGGCACAGACCCAGACGGCATGCAAGGAGTCGGAAACTCTGTCACCACACCAGCTGGGCCTGAAGACAAGGGGGAAGAAAGTCTATGACAGTTTACACAGGGAAAACTGTACACACCAACCAAAATCGACATTGGCAGTGTAGAGCCTTTAAAATCTGCAGAGCCTGTAAAGTCTTCATCTGTAAAATGGGGATGAAGACTGTGAGTCCCCTGTGGGACAACCTGATCACCTTGTTAACCTCCCCAGCACTTAGAACAGTGCTTTGCACATAGTAAGTGCTTAATAAATGCTATCATTATTATTATTATTATTGCGCTAAATGCTGTCACAGCATTCTGATACCTCAGCGGTTCAACTCTGCAGTAGTAGGCAAGGATATAGGAGGTTGAATTAAGGAAGTCAGAATATCCTTCGGGCAACCGCTGAACAGAGTGTAGAAGCATTAGTATTAGGTTCCGTAAATCAGTCAATCAATGAAATTTGTTGAGCACTTAGTGTGTGCAGAGCACTGTACTAAGTGCTTGGGAGAGTCCAATGCAAGAGTTAGTAGGCATCTTCCCTGCCTGCCAGGATCCTTGAGGGGAGAGCGCTTAATACAGTGCTCTGCACACAGTAAGTGCTCAATAAATACGATTAATGATGATGAGAGGAACATAAAAATAAATTGTGGATATCTAATGTGCTGTGGGGCTGAGGGTGGAGTGAGTATCAAGTGCTTGAAGGGAGCGGAGCCAAACACGTGAGTGATGCAGAAGGGAGTGGGAGTAGGGGAAATGAGCACTTCCGGAAAGCCTCTCGGAGGTCATATGATTTTAATGAGGCTTGGAAGGTGGAGAGAGTGGTGATCTTTTGTATATGAAGAGGTGAGAAATTCCAAGCCAGAAGGAAAACGGGGGCAAGGACTTGACAGCAAGAGTGATGAGATCAAAGAAAAGTGAGTAAGTAGGTGTTAGACGAACAAAGTGTGTGGTTTGGGCTGTAGTAAGAAATCAGTTCCATATCAACCAAGAGGGCTACGGGGTGGCTGGTGATCAATATCATGAGTTAACAGACACTCCTTCAGTTGGCTTTAAGGCACTCAATCAGCTCTCTCCCTCCTACCTCACCTCGGTGATCTCCTACCACCCAATCCACATGCTTTGCTCCTCTGACACCAGCCTGCTCTCTGTACCTCAATCTTGTCCACCCCGTCACCAGCCTCTTGCCCATGTTTTCCTTCAGGCCGGGAACTCCCTGCTCCTTCAGAGCCGGTAGTCCACTATTCTTCCCTACCTTCAAAACCCTCCTAAAATCACATCTTGGAGGAAGGGCCTAGGAGTCTAGGGTTCCAATCCCGGCTCAGCCACTGGTCTGTTGGGTGACTTTGGACAAGTCACTTCACTTACCTGGGCCTCAGTCTCATCAACTGTAAAATGGGCATTAAAGACTGTGATCCCCAGGTGGGATATGGACTGTAACCACCCTGTTTAGTTTGTGTGTACCCCGGCATTTAGTACAATGCCCGGCACAGAATAAGCACTTACCTCAGCACCTAATACAGTGCCTGGCACGTAGTAGGCACTTATCAAGTAGACTTTAAAAAAAAAAATATTTGGGTGTTCAGTTCAGTTGTATTTGAGTGCTTACTGTGTGCAAAGCACTGTACTAAGCGTTTGTCCTAAGGTGTTTAGAGTGTGGTCAGGACTGTGGATTCTGCAGTGGTCTATAGCCACAAATATAGCCTTAGTTGAATTTCAGTGTGTGACATCTTTGAGTATGAATAACAACTTTAAAAAAAATTCTGATATTTGTTAAGTGCTTTGTATGTGTCTGGGACTGTACTAAGTGCTGGAGTAGATACAAGCTAGTCAGGTTGGATGTAGTCCATGCCCCACATGGGGCTCACAGCCTTAATCTCCATTTAAAATGGAGAGGGCCAGATAATTTACGTGACTTGCCTAAAAATCACACAGCAGACAGGTGGTGGTGCTGGGATTAGAACTCAGGTCCAGGCCCGTGCTCTATCCACCAGGCTACCCTACTCGATCGCTGACCGTTTCTCTGAGCATTGCTGGAAAACAAACACATTAAAATTACTGTTTGGCCTACCCTGCTGTGGCTGTACAGCGGAGAACTAGATTACATTCTGAGAGTCCTCAGCAGTTTGGTGAAGTTCCACTTGTAGTTCAGTAAGTAGGTACAAATTCAGGAAACTAGTTTTGTTTGCCATTACTCAAATGTTTGGTATTCTCTCTCTTTTTTCATGCAGCAGATAGAGCCAGGAATTCATTCATTCATTCAATCGTATTTATTGAGCGCTTACTGTGCGCAGAGCACTGTACTGAGCGCTTGGGAAGTACAAGTTGGCAACATATGGAGACAGTCCCTACCCAACAATGGGCTCACAGTCTAGAAAATGTAGTGCCGCAGCTAACATACCAAACAAGCAAGCGATTGGGGTGAGGAGATAATAATGGGTGGAAACTCTGAGGTCAGCTCAAAGCCATATTCACTGTGAGATATGCAAATTAGAGAGCGATGAAGGCCAAAAAACTTCCGTGTTCATGATTGATAGATTTTCTCTGACACTGCTGCAACCAACCCAGGCAGACACCGATGCAATTGCACACATACATGCTGAAGCAATCGGTGACACATCAGTTGTCTGGAAATGGGCAGGGGCCAGAAATCCAGAGCCAAGCTAGTACCAGTGCCTTATAGTATTAATAAAAGTTGGTGCTTATACAGTACTTTTATTTTTCCTTCTTTCCCATGAGTTGTCTCATTTTACTCATTTTTTCCCTGTGAGGTAGGGAAAGGTAGGAAACTGAAGCACAGAGAAGTTAGAAATCTTGCACAAAGTGTCTAAGCAGAGTATTGGTGAAGGTGGAAGGTAGAGGTCAGTATTCCTGACTCCCAACCCTCAGCCTCTTTCCGCAATAATAGAGAAGCAGCATGGCTTAGTGGAAGGAGCATGTTGGGAGTTAGAGGATGTGGGTTCTAATTCCGCTTCCGCCAACTTGTCTGCTCTGTGACCTTGGGCAAGCCACTTAACTTCTCTGTGCCTGTTACCTCCTCTGTCAAATGGGGATCAAGACTGTGAGCCCTATGTGGGACAACTTGATTATCTTGCATCTTAACAGATACCATTATTATTATTATTACTACTACTAATAATAATGATGGTGATATGTGTTAAGCACTTGCTATATGTACTAAGCTCTGAGGGAGATTCAGTGCAGTGAGTAGGGTGGCCTAGTGTAAAGAACATGGGCTTGGGAGTCAGAAGACCTGGTTCTAATCCTGGCTCCTCATCCTGCTGTGTGACCTTGGGAAAGCCACTTAACTTCTCTGTGCCTCAGTTATCTCATCTGTAAAATGGGGATTAAGACTGTGAGCCCCATGTGGGACATAGACTCTAACCAGTCTTGTATCTACCCCAGTGCTTAATATGGATCTTGGTACGTAGCTCTTAACCAATACCATTAAAAAAAATTTTTTTTAATAAGATTCCACTTAGTTCCTGTCCCACATGGGACTCACAGTCTAAAAGAGAGGGAGAATGAATATTTAATTTTATGGGTTTTACAGAAGAGAAAACTCAGGTCTGGAGAAGAGAAGCGACTTGTTCAAGATCGAACAGCGGCAGGCAAGAGGCAGCACTGGGATTAGAACTCAGGTTCTCTTACTCTCAAGCCGGTGTTATTTCCATTGGACATGCTGCCTCCTTGACGTCAGACCGCTAACGTGGACCAGAAGCAAATTTGAGCTAAACTGGATCACTTCTGAAATTCACTGCTACACAGGTTCACTTCTGAGTTGTAGCCTCAGTGACCCAGGGGACAACCAAGTGTGAATGGGATTGATTATTAGTGAGGTTTTTGCTGCTTATGGTGTAGTTTAGTCACCCCTCTAGACCGGGTTTGAAGCTTAGGTTACTGGTGTAATTCTGGCCCAGGCCCCCCACCCCTGCATTCATTCATTCATTCAGTCATATTTATCAAGTGCTTACTTTGTGCCCTACATCTTGTTATTGATCAGTCAATAGTATTTGAGTGCTCACTAGGTGCGGAACACTGTACTAAGTGCTTGGAAGACTACACTATCACAGAATTAGTAGACATGTTCGCTGCCCATAAATGAGCTACGGTCTGCAGTCATGTTATGTCACAGACACCTTTAACAGTAATAATAATAACTGTGATATTTGTTAAGCACTTACTATGTGCCAGGCACTGTCCTAAGCGCTGGAGTGGATACAGGTGAATCAGTGAGTCACTGATTCATCATTGCTTGTAGCTGGATTCAAAGAAATCACCCTTGCCTTATATTGTTAGGTCCTGTTGTATCATCTGGAATGGAATCCTGGATCAACCGATCAATCGATGGCATTTATTTGAGCGCGTACTGTGTGCCGAGCACTTTACTCAGCATTTGGGAGAGAACAATATAGTAGAGTTGGTAGACATGTTCCATGCCTTTCCCCTGTAAATCCAGATTACTCCCTCACAGAGATCTCCACTCTCTTGACCCCATCCATCTTTCTGAGCGCCTCACACGCCACCTCGCCCACCTTTCCTCTCTACCCAATCTTGATGATCAGATTATTGCTCTCAACTCTACCCTTTCTACTCAGCTAGACTCGCTCGCTCCCCATTCCCTTCGCCGCTCTCGTACCACTAACCCACAGCCCTGGATCACTGCCACTGTCCGCCTCCTTCGCTTTTATGCTCGAGCTGCTGAACGCTGCTGGCGAAAGTCTAAACACCATGCCAACCTCGTTCACTTTAAGTTTATCCGTTCCTGCCTTAACTCAGCCCTCTCCTCTGCCAGGCAAAACTATTTCTCCTCCCTTATTGACACCCATACCCATCATCCCCGTCAGCTCTTCTGTACATTCAACTCCCTTCTCAGGCCCCCGGTTCCTCCCCCTCCTCCTTCCCTCACCCCCAACGATCTGGCCTCCTACTTCATTAATAAAATTAAATCCATCAGGTCTGACCTCCCCAAAGTCACTCCCCACCCTTCTCCAACCCCCCGGCTCTCAATGCTCTCTGCTACTCTCCCATCCTTCCCAGCAGTATCCTCAGAGGAGCTCTCCTCCCTCCTTTCAAGTGCTACTCCGGCCACCTATGCTCCTGACCCCATTCCCTCTCATCTTATGAAATCTCTCGCTCCATCCCTTCTCTCCTCCTTAGCTTCCATCTTCAACTGCTCACTCTCCACTGGTTCCTTCCCCTCTGCCTTCAAACATGCCCACGTCTCTCCCATCCTAAAAATCCCTCTCTTGACCCCACCTCACCTTCTAGTTATTGCCCTATCTCCCTCCTACCATTCCTTTCCAAACTCATTGAACGAGTCATCTACACGCGCTGCCTCAAATTCCTCAGCGCCAACTCTCTCCTCGATCCCCTCCAGTCTGGCTTCCGTCCCCTACATTCCACGGAAAGTGCCCTCTCAAAGGTCACCAATGACCTCCTGCTTGCCAAATCCAACGGCTCCTACTCTATCCTAATCCTCCTCGACCTCTCAGCTACCTTCGACACTGTGGGCCACCCCCTTCTCCTCAACACACTATCCAACCTTGGCTTCACAGACTCCGTCCTCTCCTGCTTCTCCTCTTATCTCTCCGGTCGTTCATTCTCAGTCTCTTTTTCGGGCTCCTCCTCCCCCGCCCACCCCCTTACTGTAGGGGTTCCTCAAGGTTCAGTTCTTGGTCCCCTTCTGTTCTCGATCTACACTCACTCCCTTGGTGACCTCATTCGCTCCCGCAGCTTCAACTATCATCTCTACGCTGATGACACCCAAATCTACATCTCTGCCCCTGCTCTCTCTCCCTTCCTCCAGGCTCGCATCTCCTCCTGCCTTCAGGACATCTCCATCTGGATGTCTGCCCGCCACCTAAAACTCAACATGTCCAAGACTGAACTCCTTGTCTTCCCTCCCAAACCCTGCTCTCTACCTGACTTTCCCATCACTGTTAACGGCACTACCATCCTTCCCGTCTCACAAGCCCGCAACCTTGGTGTCATCCTCGACTCCGCTCTCTCGTTCACCCCTCACATCCAACCCGTCACCAAAACCTGCCAGTCTCAGCTCCACAACATTGCCAAGATCCGCCCTTTCCTCTCCATCCAAACCGCTACCCTCTCGTTCATGCTCTCATCCTATCCCGTCTGGACTACTGTATCAGCCTCCTGTCCGACCTCCCATCCTCGTGTCTCTCCCCACTTCAATCCATACTTCACGCCGCTGCCCGGATTGTCCTTGTCCAGAAACACTCTGGGCATGTTACTCCCCTCCTCAAAAATCTCCAGTGGCTACCAATCAACCTACGCATCAGGCAAAAACTCCTCACCCTTGGCTTCAAGGCTGTCCATCACCTCACCCCCTCCTATCTCACCTCCCTTCTCTCCTTCTACAGCCCAGCCTGCACCCCTCCGCTCCTCTGCCGCTGATCTCCTCACCGTGCCTCATTCTCACCTGTCTCGCCGTCGACCCCCGGCCCACGTCATCCCTCTGGCCTGGAATGCCCTCCCTCTGCACATCCACCAAGCTAGCTCTCTTCCTCCCTTCAAGGCCTTACTGAGAGCTCACCTCCTCCAGGAGGCCTTCCCAGATTGAGCCCCCTCTCCCCCTCCTCCCCCTCCCCACCTCCTCCACCTTACCTCCTTCCCCTCCCCACAGCACCTGTATATATGTGTATATGTTTTTACATATTTATTACTCTATTTTATTTGTACATATTGATTCTATTTATTTTATTTTGTTAATATGTTTGGTTTTGTTCTCTGTCTCCCCCTTCTAGACTGTGAGCCCACTGTTGGGAAGGGACTGTCTCTATATGTTGCCAGCTTGTACTTCCCAAGTGCGTAGTACAGTGCTCTGTACACAGTAAGCACTCAATAAATACAATTGAATGAATGAATGAATGCCTTCGCTGCCCACCAGGAGCTCATGGTCCAGTGTAGGGAGACAGACAGTAAAAGACATGGGAGAGTGATAGGATATGTATGTAAGTGCCACGGGATTCGGGGGCGGGTGATCGTTTCCCAGAAATATCCAAAAACAGTAAGAAATTGTTTGAAAATTAGCATTTTCTCTTTTTTTGATGCTACTTCTGGGCATAGATAAAAAAAGTGGATGTTCCTAGCCTTAGGATACCAGATGCCCTATGTAATTATCTCATTTCATGGCCATGACCCATTTTCCCAGAAAAGCGCGTTAGGATGGGATGCAATTTTATGTGACAAAAGGCCCCTTACTTTTCACTCCTACTAAGAGAGGATAGTCAGATTGCACCAGGCTCTGGAATTCACAGTCCTGCATTCGGGCAACCCTGTGCTACAAAGTTTTCACAACCCTGCATTCTGGCAACCCTGTGTTAAAAGTTTGTACGAATCCTACCATTTTTTATCCTTTAGAAGTCTACTTGCTCTTTGTTTCCCCTTCCCAGGGGACCTAGGCCTCAAGTAGCTCCATCATGGGGGCTTCCTGCTCAGTCACTCGTTGTATATGATATATATGTGGTGTTAACCACTATGTTGTTAAGCACTGTTCTAAGCGCTCGGATAGGTGTTAAGTAATCAGGATTGACACAGTCTCTGTCACACATGGTACTTAGTCCAAGCCGGAGGGAGAGGGAATACTCCCCATTTTACAGATGAAGCAGCTGAGGCATAGAGAAATTAAGTGACTTTCCCATGGTCACACAGCTGACAAGCAGCAGGGCCAGGATTAAAATCCAGGTCTTCTATCTTCCAGACCTGTACTGTTCCCTCAAGGCCAGGCTGTTACTTTATTGAGTGCATACAGTGGGCAGAGCACTGTACTGAATAGTTGGGAAAGTACAAAGCAGCCGAGTTGGTAGGCGTAATCCCGGACCACAAAGCGTGTCTGGTCTTCAGGGGGAGCCGGACGTTAAAAGAAAGTCAAACGTTAAAATACGTAGATATGACAATTGATAGAAATGAAAATCGACAGGCATTAAAATGTCTCTCTTGACAGTATAAGTAGTTTCCTCTAGTGCTCATGCGTGGACACACCCATGGCTGTGTACCAGATGTGCATCCTCACATGCAACATAAATGTTAAATACATGTGCACTGGCACTATCGAGGTTCATCCAGATGTTATAATTCCGTGTCTTCCTCCAGTAGGGAGAGTCTTGCAAATACTCCAACTCCTTAAATTTCCTGTTTCCTCGTTCTATTCTGCACAAATTCCATAGCACGCTTGTTCTGGTTCCTTTTGTCTAGTAATATTGATCGATGGTATTTAGTGCTTACTGTGTTCAGAGCACTGTGCTAAGTGCTTGGGAGAGTACACTACAACAGAGTTGATATACATGTTCCCTGCCCATGACCAATTTGTAAGCTAGAGGGTACTGTTAATATTTATTAAACTCCTATCATGTGCTAAGCACTCTGATAAATCAGAAGTAGATTACAGATAATCAAATCAGACATAGACTTCCAGGAATGGTCAGTAGCCACATCCAGTGGCAACTACTCATTCATTCAATCGTATTTACTGAGCGCTTACTCTGTGCAGAGCACTGTACTAAGCGCTTGGGAAGTACAAGTTGGCAACATATACTCCATCCCGATCCTCCTTTACCTCTTCAAACCTTACAGGTCCAAAACAGAACACTTCATCTTCTCACCCATGCCCTGTCCTCCCCCATCAATCAATCATATTTATTGAGTGCTTACTGTGTGCAGAGCACTGTACTAAGCACTTGGGAAGTACAAGTCTTTCCTGTCACTGTACACAACCCCACCATCCTCCTTATCTCACAAGCCCATAACCGTGGCATTATCCTCAACTCATCTGTCTCTTTAACCCACACATTCATTTGTCACCAAATCCTGGCAGTGTTATCGCCACATCTTTAGAATCTGCTCCTTTCTCTCCATCCAAACTGCTGCCATACTCCATAAGCACTTATTATTTCCCACCTTGCCTGTTATATGTGCCTCTTCACTGACCTGCTGGTCTTCTGTCTCTCTCCACTCCAGTCCATCCTTTGCTCTGCTGCCCAGATCATTTTCCTAAAGAAAAGCTCAGTTCACATTTTTCTATTCCTCAAAAACCTCCAAGTGGTTGTCCTCCAGATCAAAACGGAAACTCCTAACCACCGGCTTTAAAGTACTCAACCAGCTCTCCATTCCTCACTTCACTTCATTCCTCCAATGTTAACTTAGCTGCTGTATCTTGATCATGTTAATTTCATCCCTGACCATTTTCCCATGTCCTTCCTCTGGCCTGTGACTCCCTCCCCCTTCATAGGGAAGCAGCGTGGCTCAGTGGAAAGAACACGGGCTTTGGAGTCAGAGGTCATGGGTTCAAGTCCCAGCTCCGCCACTTGTCAGCTGCGTAGCTTCGGGCAAGGACCTTTAACTTCTCTGTGCCTCAGTTCCCTCATCTGTAAAATGGGGATTAAGACTGGGACAACTTGATCACCTTGTAACCTCCCCAGCACTTAGAACAGTGCTTTGCACATAGTAAGCGCTTAATAAATGCCATCATTATTATTTGTTGTTATAAATGACAGACCACTCTTCTCCCCACCTTCAAAGCATTATGAAAATCACATTTCCAAGCAGCCTTCTCCAATTAAGCCATCTCTTCCCCTACTCCCTCTCCCCTGTTTCATGTATGCATTTGGATCTGTACCCTGAAATCAGTCAATCAGTGGTATTTGAGCACTTATTATATGCAGAGCACTGTGCTAAGCACTTGGGGGAGTACAGTACAACAGAATTGGTAGTAAATACACTCCCTGCCCATAATGAACTTAGTCTAGAGATAAGTTTACCGTCTAGAGACTTTAAGCACATAATAGTCACCCGATCTTCAGCCCCAAAGTACTTATGTAGCTATCTGTAATTTATTTATTTTAATGTTTCTCTCCCCCATAGACTGTGAGCTCCTTGTAGGCAGGGAATGTGCTTACCAACTCTCCCAAGCACTTAATACAGTGCTTTGTGCACAGTAAGTGCTCATCAGAGACATCTGGCAGAGGCTGCAGCCCTGAAGATGGCAGCTTCCTTATGCCTAAACTGTGTAATAAAACACTTAGCTGACACCAAATGATGGAATTGGCCTAAGTTTTCCGTAGCTTGATTAAAGGTTAGAAGTGTTTGAATGTGGGGAAAGAGGTAGTCTGTCAGATTTATTTCAAGCCGGCGGATGGCAGGGAGGAGTCCAGTGCTCCGCACACAGTAAGCACTCTGTAAATAGCATTAGTTGATTGAGGGGACAGAGGCAGGAGAGTTGCGAGTGAGATACGGCCAACAGGTTGGCTTGGGAGGAATAGGGAGTGTGAGCTGGGGGGGAATGGGTGAAGAGAGCAGACAGGTGAAGGTGGAGTGAATAATAATAATAATAATAATGATAGCATTTATTAAGCGCTTACTATGTGCAAAGCACTGTTCTAAGCACTGGGGATGTTACTAGGTGATCAGGTTGTCCCGCGGGGGGGCTCACAGTCTTAATTCTCATTTTAAAAGGTGAGGTAACTGAGGCACAGAGAAGTTAAGTGGCTTGCCCAAAGTCACATAGCTGACAAGTGGCAGAGGCGGAATTTGAACCCATGACCTCTGACTCCAAAGCCCGTGCTCTTTCCACTGAGCCACACTGTGAGGCCTTGAACTGTCAGCTGTGTGACTGTGGGCAAGTCACTTCACTTCTCTGGGCCTCAGTTACCTCATCTGTAAAATGGGGATTAAAATTGTGAACCCTCCGTGATCACCTTGTAACCTCCCCAGCGCTTAGAACAGTGCTTTGCACATAGTAAGCGCTTAATAAATGCCATAATTATTATTATTATTATTATTACTTGTGAGTTTTTGTGTGATGCAGAGGGATTTTGGAAGAATGGAGAGATGTGAGACGAGTGATCTTTCAAGATCATCATCCATGCTGAAGGTTTTTGTCTCGATGAAAGCAGGGAGAGGCTGGCTTCAGGAGGCCACTAGTCAGGATGCTGATAGTCCCTTGAGAGCTGGGATAGTGTTTTCTGATTTTACCATATGTTCTCAAGTAATAACTGTGGTATTTAAGTCCTTACTAAGTGCCAAGTGCTGGGATAGATACACAATAACCAGGTTAGACAAAGTCCTGGTCCCACATGGGGCTCACAGTTTAAAGAGGAGGGAGAGCAAGTATTGAACCCCCATTTTGCAGATGAGGAAACTGAGACACAGAGAAGTGAAAAGACTTTCCCGTGGTCCCACAGCAGGCAAGTGGTGCAGTCGGGAATAGAACCCAGGTCCTCTACCTGCCAGGCCCGTGGCTCAGTGGAAGGAGCACGGGCTTTGGAGCCAGAGGTCGTGGGTTCAAATCCCGGCTCCGCCACTTGTCAGCTGTGTGACATTGGGAAAGTCACTTCACTTCCCTGGGCCTCAGTTCCCTCATCTGTAAAATGGGGATGAAGACTGTGAGCCCCTTGTGGGGCAACCTGATTACCTTGTACCTACCCCAGCGCTTAGAGCAGTGCTTTGCACATAGTAAGCGCTTAACAAATACCAACATTATTATTATTATTATGATTATTATTATTATTACCCTTTCCAACTCGGCCCAGCTGCTCCCTCCGTACCATAGTGCTCAGTAAACACCAGTGATGATGTTGGCGACGGAGCTTGTGGTCAGTCAGCCAAGTGAGGGTATGTGGAGCACAGAGTGGAGAGGTTCAGGGATCTAAAATTTGGGCTGCACTTGCTGAAATCAAATGCTTTCAAATAATAATAATCATTGTGGTATTAAGCACTTGCTATGTGCCAAGCGCTGGGGTAGATACATGGTAATCAGATTGTCCCATGTGGAGCTCACAGTCTTAATCCCCATTTTACAGATGAGGTAACTGAGGCACAGAGAAGTTAAGCAGCTTGCCCAAGGTCATACAGTAGGCAAGTGGCAGAGCCGGGATTAGAACGCATGTCCTCTGACTCCCAAACCTGTGCTCTTTTTCCACTGAGCCACACTGCTTCTCCAGACCTATCTTTGGGGAAGACGTTCTAGACATTCTAGCGCTTAGAACGGTACTTTGCACATAGTAAGCGCTTAACAAATGCCATCATTATTATTATTATTATTAGACGTTAGTGTGGTGAAAGAGCACCAACTCAGCAGGGGGATTCAGGGCATCTTGAACTTCTACCAAACCAGTGAATGGGGCATTGGTGCCTGCCGGGGGCTTCCTTTACTTTTGGCCAAATCACGGTCACGATCAACGCTCCTTGCTGATGAGCTCTCCCCAGCTAGG
This sequence comes from Tachyglossus aculeatus, assembly GCF_015852505.1. Classification (NCBI taxonomy): domain Eukaryota; kingdom Metazoa; phylum Chordata; class Mammalia; order Monotremata; family Tachyglossidae; genus Tachyglossus; species Tachyglossus aculeatus. The sequence continues at coordinate 25,656,540 of NC_052079.1, read as the reverse complement.
CCTAGGGAGCAGTGCATCTCAGCCTTCTCTCTGATCTCCCATCCTCATGTCTCTCCCCACTTCAATCCATACTTCATGCCGCTGCCCGGATTGTCTTTGTCCAGAAACGCTCTGGGCATGTTACTCCCCTCCTCAAAAATCTCCAGTGGCTACCATTCAATCTGCGCATCAGGCAGAAACTCCTCACCCTGGGCTTCAAGGCTGTCCATCACCTCGCCCCCTCCTACCTCACCTCCCTTCTCTCCTTCTCCAGCCCAGCTCGCACCCTCCGTTCCTCTGCTGCTAATCTCCTCACCGTACCTCGTTCTCACCTGTCCCGCCATCGACCCCCGGCCCACGTCATCCCCCGGGCCTGGAATGCCCTCCCTCTGCCCATCCGCCAAGCTAGCTCTCTTCCTCCCTTCAAGGCCCTACTGAGAGCTCACCTCCTCCAGGAGGCCTTCCCAAACTGAGCCCCTTCCTTCCTCTCCCCCTCGTCCCCCTCTCCACCCCCCATCTTACCTCCTTCCCTTCCCCACGGCACCTGTATATATGTATATATGTCTGTACATATTTATTGCTCCATTTATTTATTTTACTTGTACATATCTATTCTATTTTATTTTGTTAGTATGTCTGGTTTTGTTCTCTGTCTCCCCCTTTTAGATGAGCCCACTGTTGGGTAGGGACTGTCTCTATATGTTGCCAACTTGTACTTCCCAAGCGCTTAGTACAGTGCTCTGCACACAGTAAGCGCTCAATAAATACGATTGATTGATTGATCCCATTAAGGAATGGGGTTCAGAAATACACAGACCCCTTCACTAGGGGCCATTTGTGGTCAGTTTCACAAGGGTACTGGGATCCGGAGTAAGTCTCATCCGGTGGTCCTAGGGATGGATCCTGGTTGGGGAGGGAGGAAAATTTCCTTGGGAGACCTCCAGACCCTGGAGGTGTGCTTACTCAAGAGAATTGTCCCTTTTCTAAAAACAAGCAACCTGAGTGCATTTTATTACTCCCAAGAAATCTTGCAGGAATTGTCATTGTAGACCTGATCGAAAAATCAGGAGCATTTACTCTCTCTTTCCTTTTCAGCCAAACCACAGCCACGCGGATTTGTTCATTCATTCAGTTGTATTTATTGAGCGCTGTGTGCAGAGCACTGTACTAAGCACTTGGGAGAGTACAGTACAACAATAAACAGACACATTCCCTGCCCGCGGTGAGCTTACAGTATAGGGGGATCTAGTGCTGATCTAAGCACTGAGCAGTTCCTGCCTTGACTACTGCAATAGTCTCCTCACTGAGCTCCCTCCATCCTGTCTATCCCTTCTGCTGCCCAGATTGTTTTTCTGATAAATAGAGGTCAATCCATATTCATTCATTCATTCAATCGTATTTATTGAGCGCTTACTGTGTGCAGAGCACTGTACTAAGCGCTTGGGAAGTACAAGTTGGAAACATATAGATTTGACATATAGCTGAGAAGCAGTGTGGCTCAGATGGAAAGAGCCCGGGCTTTGGAGTCAGAGGTCGGGGTTCAAAATCCCGGCTCTGCCAACTGTCCACTGTGTGACTGTGGGCAAGTCACTTCACTTCTCTGGGCCTCAGCTACCCCATCTGGAAAATGGGGATGAAACTGCCAGTGCAGGTCCAGTGGTTAGTTAGTTGATGGTTTTTATTGAGCACCTGCTTTGTTCAGAGCACTGTACTAAACGCCTGGGAGAGTGCAACAGAATTAGCGGACATGTTCCATACCTATAATGAACTTACAGTGGTCCGGCCAAATGCATTCCCATTTGCTCCAAAGAGGCAGGGTTATATTCCTGAAACTGGCTGTGGGCACATTTCATCAGGTACTTCCCAAGCGCTTAGTACAGTGCTCTGCACATAGTAAGCGCTCAATAAATACGATTGATGATGATTGATGATGATCTACCTGTTTAGGGCACCCATTAAGGAGACATGCTTTAATAGTTCTAGCCAACAGCGTCTTTTTCAATAGCTGCACTCCCTCCTCTGTGAGACTTAATGAGCAATCAATCCATCACCCAGTGTGTCCCTTTACACCTCTCTGGAGACATGAGGGGCAAAGTTAAAGAAAAGCACTTCTGTTTTCCCCCCAGTTGTCTGAAAGAAAAAGAGATTGAAACTATTGTTTGAAGTATTTTAATACACCTAGCCGAGTTAAAAAATAACTATCAGCTAGATTTGTGTGTGTCCATGGCATTGCTACGGGTCGGAGACGACTCGACAGCATAAGACAGGATTTGTGGGTAGGGTGGCATTACATTGTACTTAGAAATATAATTTAGTCTTAAGAATTAGGATATTTAAACGACGTAAAATCATTTGTCATCCAGAAAGCTTTCTCTTTTTGAAAAGTTTTGATGAAAAAATGACAATTAGTTGCCTTCCAAATGCTGATTTGGGTGAACACTTTGTGAATTTGTGAAGGATTGAGGGTAATTAGATTTCCAGGTTGACGGTACCAAGCCATTAACAATGGCCCCGATACCATGAACTCTGTTTCATGAGTATTATTATAAGGGGTTTAAAGAGTATCTTCCCCAGATTAGCAGTTGTTTAATAAGGAAATAACCACACATGGATTGAATAAAACAGCTGTCTGCTGGGCTTCAGTTTGTCCCAGCCTAGGTATATTTCACATGTGCATGTATGAGAGAGAGTGTGTGTGTGTGTATCTGGGTCAATACATACTACAGTTTCAAATTCATGTACTTCCCAAGCGCTTAGTACGGTGCTCTGCACACAGTAAGCGCTCAATAAATACGATTGAATGAATGAACTATAGATTCCATTCCGCAAACAAGTGGCATTCCTATTGCCTAAATCTGATTTATATATTCAAATGAAACCTTTCTAGCCCCCATGATTTCTCCACTCGCAGGCTCTTTGAGACACGTTGTCAGTTTCACAAAGGATTACCTTCTTTTAAAGATTCAGTAGCTGAGGAATAACTGCGAGAAACATTAAGCATGGGGTATGCTAGTGAGTTATCAGAGGTGAAGCGTTTTGTATTATAGGGGAATGGTAAAAAGAAGAGAAAAAGGCCCTGGTGCGTAGCAGCCTCTGCTGGTCTTGTGAAAAATTATGAAGAACTTCCGCTTGGGCTCGATTTGGAGAATCTGCATGGCCTAGTGTGGAAAGAGCACGGGCCAGGGGGCAGAGGACCAGAGTCCTAATCTCGGTCCTGCCGGATGCTTGCTGTGGGACCTCGAGCAAGACCCTAAACTTCTCCAGGTTCTCCCTTCTCCTTAGACTGTGAGCCCCATGCAGGACAGGCACTGTCCAACCTGTTTTACTCATATCCACCCCAGAACTTAGAACAGCATTCGACACAAAGTAAGCCCTTAACAAATACCGTGTAAAGATCTAAAACATTCCAGGTGATCAGAGCCTTAGACCCAGGCCCGTAAGCCTTAGCATGTGGCCAATTTGAGCTCCCAAAACTGTGAGGGGACTGTGAGCCCCGTGCAGGACAGGCACTTTCCAACCTGTTTTACTTATATCCACCCCAGAACTTAGAACAGCATTCGACACAAAGTAAGCCCTTAACAAATACCGTGTAAAGATCTAAAACATTCCAGGTGATCAGAGCCTTAGACCCAGGCCCGTAAGCCTTAGCATGTGGCTAATTTGAGCTCCAAAAACTAGCCCCAGAACATGGCTCAAGCTCTGTCTTTATGTGGCTTCCAGTTAATGGGCTGGGGTCTGCCTGGTCCCCAGAAATACAGATTCAGGCTGGGACACCAGTCGTCTGAAGTTTTGCCCTGTGACCGGTTCCAGGAGAGCCAGTGTCGAGTACTGGTTCCAGGAATGAATTCAGACTGGATTCATGAGCCTCCCGTGAGGCTAAAGGCAAGATTGAAGGTTGTGACGGGATTGGAGAATCTGACTTCCGCATATATGTGCGTGCCTTTTTTTTTTTTTAAGGTATTTGTTAAGCGCGTACAATGTGCCAGGCACTGTTCTAAGTGCTGGGCTAGATACAAGGTAATCAGATTGGACACAGTCCATGTCCCGGCATAGGACTCACAGTCTTAATCCCCGTTTGACAGATGAGGTAACTGAGGCACAGAGAAGTTAAGTGACTTGCGCAAGGTCGCACAACAGACAACTGGCAGAGCTGGGATTAAAACCCACATTGCTGCTTGATCCCTCTCATAACTTCCCCTCAAATTAGGTGATGACAAACGGCTATGGAGTCTCCCATTGGGAAAGATGGAAGAACAGTCAATCAAAGTCATATTGATTGAGTGCTTACTGTGTGCAGAGCACTGAACTAAGCGCTTGGGAGAGTACAGTATAACAGAGTTAGTAGACATGTTCCCTGCCCCTGAGGGGCTCTAGAGAGACAGAATTTAAACTAAATTACTGCTACATCCATGAGTGCTGTAGGACTGAGGATAGGGTGACTAAAGGGTACAAATCCAAGTACAAAGATGAATTGGGGAAATTAGTTGGGGAAGGCCTCTTTGAGGCAATGTGATTTTTTTAAATAAGACTTCAAAGTGGGGAGAATGATGGTCTTTTGGATACGAAGCGGGGAGGGAGTAACGGGTCAGAGGCAGGACATGGGTGAGGGATCGGTGGTGAGGTAGACGAGATCAAGGTACAGTGAGTGGGTTGGCATTGGATGAGTGAAGTGAACATGGGCTGGGTTGTAGGAGGGGGCAAGGTGATTGAGTGCTTTTTGATCCAGGTAATAAGTGAAGTATGGACTGGAGTGGGGAGAGACAAGAGGCGGAGACGTCAGCGAGGAGGCACATGTTGTAGTCAGGGTTGGATAGGATCAGTCCTTGGTAGTGTGGGGTGAATAATAATAATAATAATGATGGCGTTTATTAAGTGCTTACTATGTGCAAAGCACTGTTCTAAGCGCTGGGGAGGTCGCAAGGTGATCAGGTTGTCCCACGGGGGGCTCACAGTCTTAACCCCCATTTTACAGATGAGGTAACTGAGGCCCTTTTGGGTGGAGAGGAAAGGGCAGAGTATAGTGATGTGAAGGTAGAATCGACAGGATTTGGTGGCAGGTTGACCGTGGGTTGAATGAAAGAGATGAATTGGCTAATGCCAAGATTACGGGCTTGTTCATTCAATTGTATTTATTGAGCACTTACTGTGTGCAGAGCACTGTATTAAGTGCTTTACAGGTTGGGTGATGATGCTGTCAACGATGATGGGAAAATCATAGGGAGGAGAGGGCTTGGGTGGGAAGAATAGTTTTGTTTTGGACATGATAAATAGAATTGAGTGTGGCCAGGAAAAAATCTGAATGTCTTGGCTATAAATATTTTCCTTCAACTTAATTATGAAAACATTGCTAATATAAGTGCTGATTGTGGATTTCCTCCCACTCCCTTCCCCAGCCCTTGGGCAAAACTCTTGGAGCCTGTGGGACATTAGGATCTGCTGTAAATGAATATTTTTGGAAGTGAAATCCAAACCATTCATTCAGTTGTATTTATGGAGTGCTTACTGTGTACAGAGCACTGTACTAAGCGCTTGGTAAGTACAAATCGGCAACATATAGAGACGGTCCCTACCCGACATCAGGCTCAGTCTAGAAGGGGGGAGACGGACAAAAAAACAAAACAAGTCGAAAGGTGTCAATACCATCAGAATAAATAGAATTATTGCTATATGCACATCATTAATAAAATAAATATAGTAAATACATACAAATAGAGTAATAAATATGTACAAATATATCTGGTACAGGAAGAAGTAGGTGTCTCGTTCTATATAAGAAGTCTAATGCTTCCTTACATAGGGTGATTTTTTTCCAGGGACATTATTGTCAATGTTTCCATTTCATTAATGGGTCATTGAATTCAGCACCAGCCAATATCTTGCTTCAAAAATGTCCTTTTCCCAATTATTTTCAATCCAAAGAACACACCGTTTTTTATCTAGAGTGAGGGCTAGCTTTTCATTCATTCATTCATTCAATCGTAATTGAGTAGAGGATTCCATTTTCTGTGACTATTACTGAATGATTTTTCTCCTCTTTTAGGTCTTGCCAGTTTTCAGAATGGCCATCCATTAATTAAACAAGTGGTGTAAGCAGATCCTCTTCCACGATGGAGATCATTTTGGGAGAAGCAGAGGCTGAACGAGCTTGGGTAAGCCATTTACCAATATAACTCAGATCATGCATTATTGTTTTTAACTTTCATATTAAAATTCGTTGGTGAAATGTTTGGTTTTTACAGCAATCAAAGGATTATCTAAAATTAGAAGCTCATCGCCCTTTGGGCTACCATTTAATATAATTATTGTCATTAACAATATCGAGTGAACCTCCACAAGGTGTGTAGTGTTGTGGTGGGAATTAAGTGTTCATGCTCAATAGACACAGTCTCTGACCTCAGAAAGATCATTTTAATACAAAGGGATTATCTTGGATTAAGGTTAAAGACAGGATGAGAAACTGTTTCCTCCCAAAGGATTGAATGTTCTGTGAGTCTCATCAGAGGACAGTAAATTCTCACGGACATCCTCAAAAGCTGCACATTTGCCAAGATGTAGTATACATAGATCTTGCCATTCCCTGAGTTTCCAGTAGTTTTTTAGGTTAGGACTTGGTTGGACAAGAATGTACAATACCTAGAGCCTGGTACAAAATCAGGCATTAGTTCATGCAGTGGGGGCCAGCTTCTCAATTGGGATACAGTTTTGAGGTGATGGAGCTTTGTGGAGACAGGGGAGAAAGAGGAAGGCAGAGGGAGGGAGTAGAGGAAGAGGAAAGGAGAGAGAACAAAAGGTTCAAAAGTAGGAGCATTCCCTTCCCTGTTGCTGCCTTTAATAATTAATAATAATTATGGCATTTGTTAGGTGCTTACTATGTGCCAGGCACTGTATTAAGTACTGGGATGGACACAACCAGATCGGGTTGGACAGGGAGGGTGATGGTGTTGTCAGCAATGATGGGAAAATCATGGGGAGGACAGGGCTTGGGTAGGAAGAATAGTTCTGTTTTGGACATGATAAATAGAATGGAGTGTGGCCAGGAAAAAATCTGAATGTCCTGGCTGTAAATATTTTCCTTCAACTTAATTATGAAAACATTGCTAATATAAGTGCTGATTGTGGAACATCTATGTTGAAATCTAACCCACTATTTGTATTTTTAAAGTGGGCAAGAGCAATGGCTTCCTTTATAGTGATTAAAATAAAAAGAGGAAAAATTTTCACTTAAAAAAAAAATGGTTTTTTAAGTACTTACTATGTACCAGACACTATACTAAGTACTGGGGTAGATACAGGGTAATCAGGTTGGACACAGTCCTTGTCCCACGTGTGGCTCTGTCTTAATCCCCATTTTACAGATGGGAAACTGAGGCACAGAGACTCAATCATTAATTGAGATTAATGTGTGTGCAGAACACTATACCAAGAGTTTGGGAGAGTACAGTATAACAGTTGGTAGACACATTCCCTACCCATAGCAAGCAAACAGTCTAAAGGGGGAGACCAGTATTAATATGAATAATAATTATTATCATCAGTCATATTTATTGAGTGCTTACTGTGTGCAGAGCACTGTGCTAAGCGCTTGGGAAGTACAAGTTGGCAACATATAGAGACAGTCCCTACCCAATGGTGGGCTCACAGTCTAAAAGGGGGAGACAGAGAGCAAAACCAAACTTACCAAGAAAATAAAATAAATAGAATAGATATGTACAAGTAAAATAAATAAATAAATAGAGAAATAAATATGTACAAACATATATACATATATACAATGGGATTTGTATTAGCACTTTGTGCCTAGCACTTTGTGCCAAGCACCGTACTAAGCTCTGGGGTGGATACAAGCAAATTGGGTTGGGCACAGTCCCTGTTCCCACACAGGGCTCACAGTCCATTTATGAATGAAGTTTGTACAGTTTGTTTGTACAGATTTATTACTCTATTTTACTTGTATATATTTACTATTCTATTTATTTTAATGACTTGACACCTGTCCACATGTTTTGTTTTGTTGTCTGTCTTCCCCTTCTAGTCTGTGAGCCCATTGTTGGGTAGGGACAGTGTGACTCAGTGGAAAGAGCACGGGCTTTGGAGTCAGAGGTCCCAACAGCACCTGTATATATGTATATATGTTCGTACATATTTTTTTACTCTATTTATTTATTTATTTTATTTGTACATATCTATTCTATTTATTTTATTTTGTTAGTGTGTTTGGTTTTGTTCTCTGTCTCCCCCTTTTAGACTGTGAGCCCACTGTTGGGTAGGGACTATCTCTATATGTTGCCAATTTGTACTTCCCAAGCGCTTAGTACAGTGCTCTGCACATAGTAAGCACTCAATAAATACGATTGATGATGATGATGGGTTCAAATCCTGGCTCTACGAGTTGTCAGCTTTGTGACTTTGGGAAAATCACTTAACTTCTCTGTGCCTCAGTTACCTCATTTGTAAAATGGAGGTGAAGACTGTGAGCCCCCTGTGGGACAACCTGATCACTTTGTAACCTCCCCAGTGCTTAGAACAGTGCTTTGCACATAGTAAGCGCCTAATAAATGCCATCATTATTATTATTATTATTAGGGACCGTCTCTATATGTTGCCAGCTTGTACTTCCCAAGCGCTTAGTGCAGTGCTCTGCACACAGTAAGCGCTCAATAAATATGATTGATTGATTGATGGGTTCAAATCCCGGCTCTGTGAATTGTCAGCTGTGTGACTTTGGGCAAGTCACTTAACTTCTCTGTGCCTCAGTTACCTCATTTGTAAAATGGGGGTGAAGACTGTGAGCCCCCTGTGGGACAACCTGATCACTTTGTAACCTCCCCAGCATTTAGAACAGTGCTTTGCACATAGTAAGCGCCTAATAAATGCCATCATTATTAATATTATTAGGGACCATCTCTATATGTTGCCAACTTGTACTTCCCAAGTGCTTAGTGCAGTGCTCTGCACACAGTAAGCGCTCAATAAATACGATTGATTGATTGATGGGTTCAAATCCCGGCTCTGCGAATTGTCAGCTGTGTGACTTTGGGCAAGTCACTTAACTTCTCTGTGCCTCAGTTACCTCATTTGTAAAATGGGGGTGAAAACTGTGAGCCCCCCGTGGGACAACCTGATCACTTTGTAACCTCCCCAGCACTTAGAGCAGTGCTTTGCACATAGTAAGCGCCTAATAAATGCCATCATTATTATTATTAGGGACCATCTCTATATGTTGCCAACTTGTACTTCCCAAGCGCTAAGTGCAGTGCCCTGCACACAGTAAGTGCTCAATAAATACGATTGAATGAATGAGTGAAGTAACTGAGGCCCAGAGAAGTGTAGTGGGTTGCCCAAGGCCACACAGTAGACAAGTAGCAGAGAATCCACAGAATTTACTGATAGATTGATAGAGAAGTTACTTGGCCAGAGTCCCACAGCGTACAAGTGAAAGAGCCAGCATTGGTACCCAGGGACCATGCTTTTCCCACCAGGCTACTCTGCTTTTCACTAGGGAAGTGCTGAGTGATGTACCCCAGGCTTCAGTTCATTAGAGCCAAATTGTAAGTGGGATCATCAATCATCATCAATCGTATTTATTGAGCGCTTACTATGTGCAGAGCACTGTACTAAGCGCTTGGGAAGTACAAATTGGCAACATATAGAGACAGTCCCTACCCAACAGTGGGCTCACAGTCTAAAAGGGGGAGACAGAGAACAAAACCAGACATACTAACAAAATAAAATAAATAGAATAGATATGTACAAGTAAACTAAATAAATAAATAAGTAAATAGAGTAATAAATATGTACAAACATATATACATATATGCAGGTGCTGTGGGGAAGGGAAGGAGGTAAGATGGGGGGATGGAGTGGGGGACGAGTGGGATAGCATCCTTGTCCTCTAGTTGCATTCAGTTGTCCTTATGGGGAGCTTAGTGCGTGCAGAACACTTGAGAGTAAACAGACACATTTCCTGCCCACAGCGAGCTTACAGTCTAGAGGGAAGTGTAATTCTAGTAAGTAGCCAACTATTGGACGGCTCAGGAAAAGAAAGCGCAATTAGAATAGCCGTGCCAATTGGAAGAGACCTGTGGAATGGGGACCTAGCAAACCCAGGAAATGAAAATCCAAATGAAAAAGACAGCTTCAGTACCTATAGCGCTCCTAAAACGGCGAGACCGTGTTCTTTCAAGGCCCAAGATTAAGGAAGGCACAGACTGTAGTATTAAACCATGCCAGTGTCAGGATGCCTGCCTACAGCAGTTTAGAGAAGCTGCGTGGCTCAGTGGAAAGAGCACGGGCTTTGGAGTCAGAGGTCATGGGTTCGAATCCCGGCTCTGCCACGTATCTGCTGTGTGACCTTGGGCAAGTCACTTCACTTCTCTGAGCCTCACTTACCTCATCTGTAAAATGGGGATTAAGACTGTGAGCCCCACATGGGACCACCTGATCACTTTGCATCCTCCCCAGTGCTTAGAACAGTGCTTTGCACATAGTAACCGCTTAACAAGTGCCAACATTATTATTATTATTTAATTTCTCCCTGTGCTTGACTGTATCCAAACAGCCTCACGTTATTGGAAGAATGTTCCCTACCTCCCTAAGAGTGTTCGAATCAGAATGCCTAGGGAAAACGCCCATTAGGCCAAAATTGAGTGCACTCACTGAAATTTTTCAGGTCCATGCTTCAAGTCATTCGTATTATCGCGTCAACTTTTGGCGATTGTAGAAGGAGTCAGTTAAAATTTTGCAGACTAGTAAAAATGCAGCCGCTAAACTATAACCTGTGAGCCTCATGTGAGGTAGGGATTGGGTCCAGTCTTATTGTGTAGTAACTACTCCAACACTTAGTATGGTGTTTGATAACATAAGCACCAAATAATAATAATGATGGCATTTATTAAGCGCTTACTATGTGCAAAGCACTGTTCTAAGTGCTGGGGAGGTTACAAGGTGATCAGGTCGTCCCCTGGGGGGCTCACAGTCTTAATCCTCATTTTACAGATGAGGCACGGAGAAGTGAAGTGACTTGCCCAAAGTCACACAGCTGACAATTGGCAGAGCCGGAATCTGAACCCATAACCTCTGACTCCAAAGCCTGTGCTCTTTCCACTGAGCCACGCTGCTTCTCAAATACCTCAACTGTTATTTTTTTATAGGGATCCCGCAGAAGGTGGGCCGTAACTGTAGGAAGAAATGGAGAAGCCTGTTTCAAGCTTAGCGTAGCTCAAGAAAAGACGATTTGAAACCCTTCTGGCACAACTGTGCTATCTTTCATATCCCATTCTCCCACTTGGCTCTGGGTTGACTGGCTAGGGGAGGGATTTGGCTGTGGGAGGAGGGCTGAAGATATGGGAGTGTGGTAAATTCTTTTTTTTGTTGGTGATGGTGTTACTGGGCAAATTTCTGCACTCACTTTGGTCTGAAATGCCCGTCGTGTCTTGGGAAGGAACAAGGGTTCTGATAGGATTTACGGTATCTGGTACGAACTTACTATGGCCAAGGATTTGTACTTAGAGCTGGTGTAGGTACAGAGTAACCAGGGCGGACAAAGTCCACGTCCCACATGGGGCTCTCAGTCTAAGAAAGAGAGAGAGATTGGGGTAAACTGCATATTGTCCTTGGAGAATCAAGAGAAAAAAGATGGAGCTTTGCCTTTCTTTGTCTTCTGGGAGAAATGCAGACTACGTGGGAATACAGTTTCACTGTCCTCTGGAGTAACGCAGTACTTCAAATTGAGTAGCAATACTAAAACACAAGTGTCCGTGGTGTTTTATTTGTTAAGCACTTACTTTGTGTCAGGCACTTCACTAGGCATTGGGTTGGAGATAGTCCCTGTCCCACAGTCTTAAATCCCCATTTTACAGATGAGGTAACTGAGGCCCAGAGAAGTTAAATGACCAGTCCAAGGCGACATAGCAGGCCGGCGATGGAGCCGGAATTAGAATCCAGGTCCTCCGGCTCCCAGGCCGTGCCCTTTCCACTAGGCCACGCGCTGCTCACCTGGAGGTATCTGCTGAAGATTTGTTAATGGGGAGAGCAGTTTGATTTTTATTTTGCAAGTTCAGTACATGCAATTGAGCAATAATATTTATTGAATATGCACTGTACTAAGCGCTTGGGAGAGTACAATACAACTGGGTCGGGTGACACGTTCCTTGCCCTGAAGGAGCTTATAGTCTAGAGGACTGTACACCAAAGCATAGTATGCTGCCCTTGATAAAAGGATGGTTTGAGCATGTCCCTGTTTTCTAAATCTGGGATCTCCTGCACATTTAACAAACTCTATCCTCGCCAAAGAAAAGTGCGGCGCTTAGAACAGTGCTTTGCACACAGTAAGCACTTAATAAATGCCATTATTATTATTATTATTATAGTGTAGTACCTGTTACCATGCAGTTCAAAAATTCATGTAGCTGATTACAATATGTGTTTGGGGGAACAAGACCTTGTCCTTTGTTACAGCTTAGCTCGGGGACTCTCAATTTGTTGCGTTTTTTTTTCACTTTGGCCCTTCCCCAGGGCCAAAGAATGGGATCTGAGCGTCCTCTCTCTGGACACTTTGTTTCATATGAGTTGGTCAGAATGCAGGATTAAAAACAGTTCAGTCCACCTCAAAGAAAGAATATGGTCCTATTCAAGACCACCCCCGTCCTTCGGAAGATTAGAAAACCAGGAGCCTGCACCTGATATGTTACAGCAGCCAGACGCTTACTTGAGAAGCCCCCACTTAAAACTCTCATAGTTTTGTTTCTTGTATTTCTGTAGCGTCAGTAAAGTGGGCGAGTCTGAGCGCTGTTGACTGTCCCTTGACTCCGATGCAGTTTTGAAAACTTGCAGTTCAACCAAGGGCAGACCCCTGGCACTGACTTGAGCGGTGGATACACTCTAATGATTTACTGTGTGATATAAATCTGCTGACACCCACAACCATTCTGTCCCTCTAGATCATTAACGTTCATTTCAGATTAAAAAAAATGGTTATTAAAGTTAAAGTTTAAGAATTTCACTGGAGAAGACTGGGCATCGGCGGTATCTGTTGCCTTCAGAAGGACTCTGTCAAGTTATTTGGCCGGTAGGTTTCTGATAGGGAACTTGCTGGGATTGCTTGCTTGGTTAAGGTTTGGTGGCTTATTCATATTCTTTCTCTGAATGAAAACCTATTTGCATCATATTCTTAGGTTGTCTGAAGATTTCCTTTTTTGAAACTGGAGTAGTTTTCAATCTTGAGTTAAATGACATGAGTCTTAATAGGAACTTGTATGCATTAGGTTTTATTTTGTACATACCTTTTAAAAATATATTTAACTTGATTTTGTTGTAACCTATGCTGTGTTTATTTGTGTGCCACTGATAAAATAAATCTTGCCTTGTTTAATGATTAGGAGGTTGAGAGAAAAGGGCAATGATAGTTTTCTCCTAATTTTCTTTAGGCCTTCCGAAGCACTTTAAAAGGAATTGACATCTAAATCGTAATGATTTGCTCGCTCTACATGGAACTGTCTGTAAAGACACCCCAGAAGTATAGATGTGTGTAACTGGTAGTGAGTTTGATATCGTGACACCTGATCTGGACTGCTTTCCTTTTTAAGTTTCTTTTGAATACGGGAAGGGTTGGGTTTTCCTTTAAGGTATAAATGATTATCTGCGGACTTTTAATTTGCTCTTAATCTGCTATTAATTCGCTATGGTGTTGCTCTTACTAATAATAAAGTGCTTAAAATTTGAGGGACTGGAACAGGGCTCTAGTCTCTGGATAACTTTTTCCATAGTCCACTGGAGCCCCAATTTTTAAGTCCTCTGCTTGTGGCATGGAATCAGCCTTGTTCTGCTTAGCCTGCTGGCAAGGATGTGTGTTAAATGGAGGTTGTGTGGTGGAGAGAAATACTATATGTGTGAAAATCTTCAAGTCTCTGAGGAAAATATTTAAAAAATTAACAGTTGATATTCAGTCTTGGCAGCTAGGTGATGAGACACTGCCTGCATCACGTTGTGAGTTTGGAAACAACTATTCAGATAATTCTTTGAACTTTTATTGGTGAAGAAAAATTAATTTCCAGATGTTATGATACGAATGCAGGGCTCTGAATTGATTTGCTCAGGGGCTCTGACTTTTTACAGGAGGAGGACTCCAGGAGCAGGGGATGTGGGGAAGGGAGTGACAGGAATTGTGTCAGCAGCCCAGCTTTTGGGGGGAGCGGGTGGAGGCTAAACCCTGTAAGTAGTCATAGTATGTGTTAAGCACATAGCATTGTACTAAGCACTGGGAAGTGACACATGAGGTAGGGAACATGTCTACCAACTCCATTATATTGTACCGTCCTGAGTGCTCGGTTCAGTTTTCCGTACACTGTAAGCCCTCAAAAAATGCCATCGATTAATTGATAGAAACGGCCCATATCCCTTCGAAATTCAGTGGGTGGAACTAGGAGTGTTGAGTGTTGTCGAGGGGAGGGAGTTGACTTCCCCTGTTCCTCGGGCCTGTGAACCGCAGGGCCTCCTTGGATGTCATATATGCCACTTCAGATATTTTTGTTATGAAAAGATGTCAATTTTTTTATTGAAAAGATATTTATTAAGTACTTACTATGTGTCAGGCACTGTACTAAGTGCCGGGGTAGATAGAAGCTAATCAGGTTGGACACAGTTGCTGTCCCACATGGGGCTCACAATCTTAACCTCCATTTTATAGATGAAGTTACGAAGGCCCAGAGAAGTTAAGTGATTTGCCCGAGGTCACACGGCAGATGAGTGGCGAAGCTGGAATTAGAACCCAGGTTCTTGCAACTCTCAAGCCCATGCTCTATCCAATAGGTCACTCTGTCATCTCTTGGAACTAAGGCGGTTGTGAAAGGCAGTTCATATTAAATGGATTCTCTTTGTAACACAGAACAGAATAGTTGTGGTAATAGAATTAAGTGCTCACTCAGTGCAGAGCACTGGACTAAACCTTGGGAGCTAATACATGGTCCCTCTCTCTCCTGGGGTTTCCATTCTGAAAGTATAAGTGGGGAGAAGGGACTGGAGACAGTTACATCAGAAATGATGAAACAATTAAACACAACACAGACAAATACACAGAATGAAAACAAAAGCAGCAGAGCGCTTTGTCTAGAGGAGCAGAATTTCAGATTCTTTGTGGCTCAGAATCCAATGCACATCCGTAGTCACAGCAACTGCCACAGCAGCCACCCATCTGCCCAGCGTTTTGTTCCTGTTAATGTGACATACAGTGATTAAAATCCACTGTCCGAGAGCAATTTGTTTTGTGCCATAACTTGTCTAGGTGGTTTCTCTTCATACACATATTTGGGGAAGTTTAGGCTAGAAAAAGATATCATGAGCATCCTGACTGAGTTTTGTGTGTGGTCATCTTCGAAGGTGAGTTTTGCCTATTTATCTTCAAAACAAAACCTTTACACCAGTTTAAAAAATGCTAGGTTCTTAAACAGATCAGCAGTAATATAATGGTAATTATAATTGTAATATTTGTTGTGTTTACTGTATGCCAAGCACTGTACTAAGCATTGGGATAGATAAAGACTAACCAGGTCATACGCAGGCCCTGTCCCACATGGGGCTCACGGTCTCTGTAGAGGGAGACAAAGTATTGAACCCCCATTTTTACAGTATTGAACCCCCATTTAACAGGAGAGGAAATTGGGTCACAGGAAATTGTGACACCCCCCCCCCCCCCCCCCCCCCACGGAGGCAGGTGCCAGAATCAGGATTAGGACTCAGGTCCTTTGACATCTAGGCCTTTGCTCTTTCCATTAGGCTATGCTGCTTCCCATCTTAAATCCATCATTGATCATCCAATCAGTGGTATTTATTGAGCACTTACTGTGTGCAGAGCACTGTACTATGCACTTAGGGGAGTACAGTACAACAGAGTTGGTAGAAATATTTCCTGCCCACAACGAACTTTCAGTCTAGAGAGGTACTTTTAGTCTACTTTACAGTCATCCATTCTGGAAGTGAAGTGTGAGAGGACTTTTCATAAGGAGGATTATTCAGTCATGCTCTGCTGTCTTGTAGTTTTGTCAGTTATTTTGACTGGAGAAATCATCAATCGTATTTATTGAGCGCTTACTATGTGCAGAGCGCTGTACTAAGCGCTTAAAATGGAATCAGACTGTATTATCGAGTGGACCAAAAGGGATAGAGTCACACTTTTCACAGGTCTCTCCACTTCCTGTTTACCCCTCCACTACTTTTTCAATAAATTACGTGGATGAACTTGAGACAATTTTTGTTGTGGAATTTTGGTTCGTTTTTACACCTTTAGGATATTCTGGTAGTAGCAGCAGTAATAATTATTAAGTGCATACTGGGCGCAGAGCACTGTACTAAGCACTAGGAAAGTACACAGAGGTGGTTATAAATTACTTTGAGCTAAATCTAGTGAATAGAATTGCTTTTATCGCTTTCTCCCTGGGTAAGAAGCATAAACAACATGAAGATGTTGAGAGAACTGGCAGCACAGTTCTCTGATGACCCATTTCATTTGGCAGCAGAATGAAAATGGAAAATCAGACTCAGAATTTGAAATTCATACAAACTAAGAAACAATTCTCTTTGGACATTTTTTTGGAATCATGTCATGAATTAGGGTCATTTGAGAAAATCTTGGAATAGCCACACAGATTGGGAGTGTCTGATTTAGCCAAACCCATTTTATTTGGTTGTCAGACCTTATTTTTGAACTAGTCTCAGCCCCAGTTAGTTCAGAATAAATGTTGTTCTGGTCCCTTCTTAATTATTCAAGGGCTGATTTTCCAGTTGATGAGTTATACAGGCCAGCTTACTTTCAGAGATTGCTGTCTTAACAGCCTTTACCAGCATGTGGAAGGGATTATTTGGTTAGGTTTTGTTTTTCCTTGCATGGCTGATTTAGCTTTCGTGATTCGCTTCTTTCCCTACCTCTGTAACATTATTTTCAGCAAATTGCTGCTCGTTTGCACATTTCCCAGAAGGGAGGGAAGTAAATTATTTTTAACTCAAAATATCACTAATGAAAAATGTGGCTGAAAAAAATATTGAAAGTATTAAGAAATAAGATGCCTGTGGTTTAAGTATGGTGATTGTTGATCCACATGCTTCATGCCTCCAGTATGAGTTGTCATTGAGAATTGCTTTTATTCACCTCATATGACACTACCAAATTTGGTAACAGCTTGCTGTTACACTTTTCACCTGTTCATGTAAAGTTTAAATGAAAGTCATTCATTGGCTGTAAACTGCATCAGGAGGAAGAAAAATTGAAGAATAAACATTGAATAGGTAATTAACAGATTTTATGTCTATAAATGAATGGTTTCCTTTCCCTGTCCTTGATCTTTCATTGTTTTCTCAGCGCTCAATTGTCGTCTTTCACTTTTTTATCGTTATGGAGATATACATTTGTCCTCTTCTCTAGAAGAGTACTTTGTAGTTGGTGAACATAAGTATATGACCGTTAATCTCATTAGAGAAGGCTTGGAGGGGAAAATCTTTTAGAGCTCTTTCACAACTTGGGGAATTAGCAAAGTGCTACAAACCACATGATCCACATGATTATTAAGTCACTAGTAAACCCTTTGTGCAGGCTAACAGCGACTTAAAATCATTGAGATTGTATAGTTCAGTTTTCTTTTTTAGTCTTAAGTAATAGCCTAGAAAATGCCACATATTTTCAAGAAGTTTTGACAGCACCAAGAGAATTATATAAGTCTAATCAAATCCATCCTCTCTTCTTTCTTCATACCCCTATCTCTTTTTGAACCAACCAACGCCAAAATGGCAGGAGTTCTGCTGTTGCTTAACTACAGTGGGAGGGCTGTGCTAGTGTCTCTGGCTCTAGAATCTGCCCAAAGGAGCAATCAAGTCAATCAATCAATGGTATTCATTGAGCGCTTAATGTGTGCAGAGCGCCTGGGAGAATACAGTATAACAGAATTGATAGATGTGTCCCCTACCCACAATGACCTTACAGTCTAAAAGGGGGAGATAGACAATAATATAAATAAATCAATCACAGGTATTTACAGAAGAGCCATGGGATTGGGGGTGGTGAATAAAGGGTGAAAATCCAAGTGTATAAGGGAGTCAGAGAAGAGGACATGAGTGCTTAGTCATGGAAGGACTCTTGGAGAAGATGTGCTGTTAATTAGGCTCTGAAGGTGAGTGGCCACCTGTCAGATATGAAGAGGGAGGGCGTTCCAGACCAGAACGTGGGTGAGAGGTCAGTGGCGAGATAGACGAGATCGAGGTATAGTGAGCGGGTTTCCATTAGAGGAGCACAGTGTGAGGGATGGGTTGTAGTGGGAAATAGTAATTGTCATAGTAGGAGGGTAGTGTCTTCCCCCTAAAACAGATGGAGGGAGCAAGCCCACCCATGTTGTTAACTAGGTAGGCTGAAGACATGGTATTTAGCTAAGTGAGAGGTTGGCAGGGGTTATGGGTGCTGACCCTCTTCATTCTTCAAGATGAGGCTGATTTGGTGGTTTGATGGCATAACCAAAAATCGGATTGTAGATTCAGCTGCCCAATATGCAGCTGCTCATGATATTGTAGCGATCCCTTGAACGTAAAAAACCAATGGTGCCTTTTCTCAAACCTTCATCTTCACCTTCACCCTAGAATCTCGGGGGCCTTGATGGCCTCTTGGATCGTGGTGTGTTGTCTAAAGGGGGGCAGCACACTGCGTTCTTACCCCGGGGTGTTCCACCAGCTGCAGGCAGCCCCTGCTCCACGTCACCTGTTCCCCTTCCTCATACACTCCAGTTCATTAGACCTCACCCCTTTCAAAGAAAAGTCGGCACCCCCGGTGGACTTGGAAAATCCCCACGGATAAGAGGAAACATGAGACAAATCTTCACCTTCACCCTAGCCTCTCGGGGGGCCTTGATGGCATTCTGAATTTAAATTCTGATTTGTAGATTTCTGTGGGCCCCAACACTGGCTTAGCCCCCACATGTTAATATCGAGCTAGTCTGTGTCGTGATTCATCACTTAGAGCTGAACTGCCATTCGCGGAAAAAACAGACGACAAAAACATCTCCCGTGATCTTGTCATTCTTTCATTCATTCGGTTGTATTTATTGAGAGCTTACTGTGTGCAGAGCACTTGGAAAGTACAGTTCGGCAACATATTAAGACAGTCCCTACCCAACAGTGGGCTCCTGTCCAGAAGAGTCCCCGTTCTCCAGCCCTGACCCCTCACCTACTCTACTGTCTCATGATTCCTGTTGTCTATGGGTAATTTCCAAGTCCACCCAACTTTTCTTTGTAAGAGGTGAATTCTAGCGAATTTGAGGGTTTGAGGAAGGGAAGCAGGTGCAGGGGCTGCCTGCAGCTGGTGGAATACCCCGAAGTAAGAACACGGTGTGCTGCCTCTCATACAAAGTGTGACGTAACACACCGCTGTACTCTCAGAGCAGAACGAAACAGGGGTTTGCAGATGGAGTCAGCACCCCCCGACTGCACCCCCAGTTGTCCTGGACCATTGGCAAAAGCCCTCCCAAACAAGAGCTTCCCGCGACTGGCTTGGAGAATGATTAGCACTTGTGGCGGAGGGAGCTGGCTCCCGCCCTCTGGCTCCGTCCCCCTCCGGTCTCCCCTGCCCCTCGTCACTCTCCCCTCTGCGATCGGCTGCTCTCGGCTTCTCCCCTGTACTCCCCATTTCACACTGGCCCCTTCACGGCTCTCTGTGCCCACATCTCCTTGCTGGAACCCAAAGGCCGAGTTCGGACTTTGTGGGCCGAGGCTGAAGGTTCTCGTTTTCCCCCTCCTTTCCCTGTCAAGTGGAGAAACTCAGGCAAAGAGTTGGTGTCGGTGGGACTGGGTGTTTTGGCCCCTGAGATCCAGGTCTCTGTGCTTCCATTCATTCAGTTGTATTTATTGACGCCTGGCACAAAGTAAGCGCTTAACAAATGCTGTTTTTTAAAAAGATATAAGGGTATTTTCATAAAGTGCTGAGGGGCTAGGGTGAGTATTCATTCATTCATTCATTCAGTTGTATTGAGCGCTTACTGTGTGCAGAGCACTGTACTAATTGCTTGGGAAGTACAAGTTGGCAACATATAGAGACGGTCCCTACCCAACAATGGGCTCACAGCCTAGAAGGGGGAAACAAACAACAAAACAAGTAGACAGGTGTCAGTACTATCAGAATAAATGTAATTATAGCTATATACACATAATTAATAAAATAAATGGAATAGTAAATATGTACAAGTAAAATAGCAGTAAATCTGTACAAACGTATATACAGGTGCTGTGGGGAGGGGAAGGAGGTAGGACGGGGGGATGGGGAGGAGTATCGAAGTGCATGGGGGTACACAGTTAAGAATATAGTTGATGCAGAGGAGATGGTGTATAGAAGAAATAAGGACTTGGGGACAGTTTCTTGGGGGAGATGTGAAGTGAACTGTCAGATATGAAGGGGAGGAAATTCCAGGCTGGTGGGCAAGGGGTTGGCAAGACGAGACCAAGGTAGAGAGAATAGGTTGGCATTAGAGGAGTGAAGTGTGTGGATTGGGTCTGAGTAGGAGGTGGGGAGAGCAGATGAAAGAAAGATCGGGAAGCAGCTTGGCTCAGTGGAAAGAGCCTGGGCTTTGGAGTCAGAGGTCATGGGTTCAAATCCGGGCTCCGCCAATGGTCAGCTGTGTGACTTTGGGCAAGTCACTTAACTTCTCTGTGCCTCAGTTACCTATCTGTAAAATGGGGATTAAGACTTTGAGCCCCCTGTGGGACAACCTGATCACCTTGTTACCTCCCCAGCGTTTAGAACAGTGCTTTGCACATAGTAAGTGCTTAATAAATGCCATTATTATTAGTAGTAGTAGTAATAGTAGTAGTCATCTATTTGGATATGAATGAGGAGGGGATTTCCTGCCAGAGGGAGGATATGGGCAAGGTGTTGGCACAAAACAGATGAGGAGGAGATGGTGTGGCGATAGAGAAGCAGAGTGTGCGGCTTGGCTTCTAGTAGGAGATCATCAAGGTAAGGTAGGAGACGGTGAGCTGACTGAGGGCCTTGAAGCCCATGGTAAGGGAGTTCTGTGTCAAAATCTACAGATGGCTACCAGGCATGCCACGCGGGGTGGAATCTATACATGAGCATTGGCCATCTTGGTAGGGTCGGGAGGCACATGGCGGCTTTGGCCACGTGCTGCTTTGAGATGGCTGTTTGCCTCGCTTACAGCTGGCCTCGTGAGGGAAGACTACTATGTACTATGTGCAGAGCACTGAACTAAGTGATTAGGAGAGTACAGTAGAATAGAGTTGTTAGACACAGTCCCTGCCCACAAGGAGTTTACAGATAGAGAGATAGAGGGGCTGGAAGCAAGGGAGACTAGGAAGGCGGCCGAGATACTAGTCTAGAAGCAATACGGGAAGGGCTGAACCAGTGGAGTGGTTGTTTGGGTGTAGAGGAAGGGCTGGATCCATGAAACGTTTCTAATGAAGCAGCAGGACCTAGTGAAAAGAGCATGGACCTGGGTTCTAATCTGGCCACCTCCACTTGTCTGCTTTGTGACCTCGAGCTAGTCACTTAGCAGAACATTGAGTGCGAAACCCAAACAGCTTCTGTATGGGGAGTTGAAATATGGTAACCAGTTAATTGGTAGTATTTATTGAGCAACTAAGGAGCGTGGAGCACAGTACTAAGAATTAGTAGACATGATCCCTGTCCTCAATGGGGGCGACAAGCACATGCAGTTTATGACAGAAAGAGGAGATGGAGGAGGAAGAAAGAATATGGAAAGAGAAATAGATGCCCCCCCCCTCTAGACAGTGAGCTTGTTGTGGTCAAGGAATGGGTCTACCAACCCAATTGTACTCTCCCATGCGCTTAGTACAGTGCTCTGCACATAGTAAGTGCTCAATAAATACAGTGACATGGTTTGCTGTCACCTAAGAGGTGGAAATGAATTAGGGAAAGCTCCCTTCAAAAGGTGAGAAGCAGTGTGGCTTAGTGGATAGAGCGTGGGCCTGAGTTCTAATCCCAGCACTGCCACTTGTTTGCTCTGTGACCTTGGGCAAGTCACTTCTCTATGGCACAGTTTCCTCATCTGTAAAATGGGGATTGGGACTAAGCCCCACGTAGGACACGGACTGTGTCCAACCTGCTTAGCTTGTAACTAACCCCAGTGCCTGGCACATAGTACGTGCTTAAGAAATACCATTAAAAATAAGGTGGGATTTCAGGAGGGCTTAGGAGTTGGAGAGACCTGGGGTCTGGCAGATTTGAAGGGGAAGGGATTTCCAGGCAGGAGGAAGGTGTGAGCTGGGAGTTGGATGCAGGAGGGTTGAGAACGAGGAGCAGTAAGAAGGTTAGAACAGCCAGAACTGGGCAACAGTGGGTAAAAAGACCATCTGTGCAAGGAGAGAACAGGGAAAGAGCTCTGAAGTCAGTGGTCTAGGGTTTTTCTGCTCAAAGCAGAGGGAAATGGGTGGAAGTGGAGAAGTGGAAAATCTTGTGCCACACGACATTTTAGTAAGATGATCTGAGCAGCACTCAAGCATTTAGAGGTGGGACACTAAAGTCACTGTTTGACGTTGGTCTCCATTTTGAGACAGAGTGCTTGAATGAGTATCTTTATTATTCTTATAGTCATCATCATTGTGTTTAAATGCATACTATGTGTTAAACACTGGTCTGAGCATTAGGGTAAATACAAATTAATCAGGTCGGACACAGTCTTTGTCCCACATGGGTCTCACAGTCCAAGTAGGAAAGAGAACAAGCATTGAATCCCCATTTTACAGTTGAGGAAACTGAGGTACAGGGAAGTGGACTTGCCCAGAGTCACACAGCAGGTGGAGCTGGGATTAGAACCGAGGTCCTCTGATTCCTGGGCTCTGGATCTTTCCACCAGCTGCCACTGCTCCTAGCTTGGACCTGTACAAGCTAAACCACGTTTTTGAATGTCAGTTGACCGTGGCTGCCAGGGAACACCCGCTGATGAAGGCAGTGATCTGTACCATGAGAGCTAAGCCTCATCCCCAGAGAAGAGGAAGAGCAGAAGTGGGAGGCTATAAGAACTACAGCCCTGAATCAATCAATCAATCGATCGTATTTATTGAGCGCTTACTGTGTGCAGAGCACTGTACTAAGCGCTTGGGAGTTACAAGTTGGCAACATATAGAGACAGTCCCTACCCAACAGTGGGCTCACAGTCTAGAAGGGGGAGACAGAGAACAAAACCAAACATATTAACCAAATAAAATAAACAGAATAGATATGTACCAGTAAAATAAATAAATAAGTAAATAGAGTAATAAATATGTACAAACATATATACATATATGTATACATATATACACATATATATGTACATATATATATGTACATATATACAGGAAAGAGCCCGGGCTTTGGAGTCAGTGGTCAGGGGTTCAAACCCCAGCTCCGCCTCTTGTCAGCTGTGTGACTTTGGGCAAGTCACTTCACTTCTCTGGGCCTCAGTTACCTCATCTGCTTGTTCACGGCGCTGACATTCCCCCCGAGACCCCCCAAACATCCATCTATAACATCGCAGGAGGCAAACCTTATCCCATGCAGGAAGGAGAGAAAGAGGGAGACGGTGAAATCAAGAGACCTGAAGCCTGCCTACCATCAAGACTCAATGTCCAGGACAGCTTCCTCCCTCATATTCAAGTAGTAGTAGTACTACTGCTATTAACAATGATGGGATTAGTTAAGCGCTTACTATGTGCCAGGCACTGTACTAAGCGCTGGGGTGGGTACAGACATATTGGGTTGCCAATTTGTACTTCCCAAGCGCTTAGTACAGTGCTCTGCACATAGTAAGCACTCAATAAATACGATTGATGATTGGGTTGGACACAGTCCCTGTTCCTTGTGGGGCTCACAGTCTCAATCCCCATTTTACAGATGAGGGCACTGAGGCTCAGAGAAGTGAAGTGACTTGCCCAAGTTCCCACAGCAGACAAGTGGTGGAGGCAGGATTAGAACCCATGACCTTCGGACTCCCAGACCGTCTCTATTCACTAAGCCATGCTGCTTCTCTAAAAGTATTTGTTAAGCGCTACCTTTGTGCCCGGTACTGTTCTAAGCGCTGGGGTGAATACAGTCCAGTTGGGTTGGACACAGTCCTTGTCCCACATGGGGCTCACAGGCTCAACCCCCATTTTACAGATGAGGTAACTGAGGTTGAGAGACGTGAAGTGACTTGCCCGAGGTCACACAGCAGACAAGTGGGGAGCAGGGATTAGAACCCATGACCCTCCGACTCCCAGGCTTGTGTTCCAGCCACTACACTTTGCTGCTTCACTGTGAGTAATAGTACTACTATTTGAATGAGAGGGTGGAAGCTGTCCTGGACATTGAGTCTTGATGGTAGGTAGTAGTAGTAGTAGTAACAGTAGTAGCATTTGTTGTGCACTAACTTTGTGCAGAGTACAGTTCTAAGCACCAGGAGAGAATTCCCAGGGAGTTGTTAGACTCGGTCCCTGTTCCCCAGGAGACTCCCAGAGCACCGTCAGTAGTAGACCTTCAGGAGCAGAATGCGGCCCAGAACTATGACGGCGAGAGGAAGGGTGCGGCAGCTCATCACCAAGGACCGGAAGATACTTCCGGGCCTGGAATGCCCTCCCTCTGCCCTGCCGCCAAGCTAGCTCTCTTCCTCCCATCAAGGCCCTGCTGAGAGCTCACCTCCTCCAGGAGGCCTTCCCAGACTGAGCCCCTTCCTTCCTCTCCCCCTCATCCCCCTCTCCATCCCCCCATCTTACCTCCTTCCCTTCCCCACAGCACCTGTATATATGTATATATGGTTGTACATATTTATTACTCTATTTATTTATTTATTTTACTTGTACATTTCTATCCTATTTATTTTATTTTGTTGGTATGTTTGGTTCTGTTCTCTGTCTCCCCCTTTTAGACTGTGAGCCCACTGTTGGGTAGGGACTGTCTCTATGTGTTGCCAATTTGTACTTCCCAAGCGCTTAGTACAGTGCTCTGCACATAGTAAGCGCTCAATAAATACGATTGATTGATTGATTGATTGATTACTTGAGGGCAGCGATTGTGTTCTCTCCCAAACTCTTAGCATACCCATTGCCCTTATCATTATCCCATAAACCCGGCATTTAGGAAAGCCCGAGCTGTTCCAAGGCCATGTGTGCACTCATACATAAACCAACCTCTCCAACTCCAGTGCACACTGTAACCAAATGGGATTGTGTTGTTAGGTGAAGAGAGCACTTGTGTATATATGCATTATGTTTACAATTCTATTTATTTTTTATTCATGATGTGTATATATAATTCGATTTATAATAGAATTTATAATTCTGTTTATAATGATGCTACTAATGCCTGTTTACTTGTTTTGATGTCTGTCTCCCCCGTTCTAGACTGTGAGCCCATTGTGGGCAGGGATTGTCTCTACTTTCCAAGCGCTTAGCACAGTGCTCCGCACACAGTAAGTGTGCAATAAATGCGATTGAATGAATGAATGAATGATGAGAGGCAGCATGGCCCAGTGGATGGAGCATAGGCCTGGGAGTTACAAAGACCTGGGTTCTAATCCCACCTCCACCACTCGTCTGCTGTGTGACCCTTCAATATTCTGTGCTTTAATAATAATAATAATAATGATGGCATTTATTAAGCGCTTACTATGTGCAAAGCACTGTTCTAAGTGCTGGGGAGGTTACAAGGTGATCAGGTTGTCCCTCAGGGGGCTCACAGTCTTAATCCCCCTTTTACAGATGAGGTAACTGAGGCCCAGAGAAGTTAAGTGACTTGCCCAAAGTCACACAGCTGACAAGTGGCGGAGTCACCTCATCTGTAAAATAATAATAATAATGGTATTTGTTAAGCGCTTACTATGTGCCAAGCACTGTTCTAAGCGCCGGGGTAGATACGAGGTTATCAGGTTGGCCCATGTGGGGCTCACGGTCTTAATCCCCATTTTACAGATGAGATAACTGAGTCACCGAGAAGTTGTGACTTACCCAAAGTCATGTAGCTGACAAGTGGCAGAGTCGGGATTAGAACCCACAACCTCTGACTCCCAAGCCTGTGCTCATTCTACTAAGTCACGCCCCTTGTGGGACATGAACTGTGTCCAACCTGATTGGCTTGTTTCTACTTCAGTGCTTAGGACAGCACAATAGTAAACACTTACAAAAAAAATGAATACTTGGTTCTCTGCCAGTGTTCTAGCCAAAATATTTAGTGAAAACATGCACTATGGCAGAACTAATTGAACAGTGCTTTGCAAACGGTTTTTCTTCCACAGCATTTCCCGGATCTGCCAAAATGGCCAAACCCCAGGTTCACGGTTTCGTCCTTTTGTGATGAACTACTATGATATATCAGCCTCCTCTTCACTGATCTCCCAGCTTTCAGCGTTTTTCCCCCCTTCATTCTATTACTCCGTGTTGCCGCCTGGAGCTTTTTCCTAAAACATCATTTGGCACATGCCTTTCCACCCCGAAACCTCCAGCGTGGCTATTTCTTTCCCTCCGTGTCAAGTTGAGAATTTTTACTGTTGGTTTCAACACCCTGCAGTAGCTTTCTTTATCTTACATACCAACTCTTGTCATCTGTTACTCCGCAGTTTGCATTCTTTACTCCTTCCAAGCTCACTCTTAACTATTTCTCACTCTCGACTCACCTTCATCTGGCCCCTTGCTCACCCCATTTCCCAAATTCCCTCTCCATTGAAGTCCATCTTTCTACAGTTCTCCCCATCTTCAAAGCCCTCCTGAAAAACCTCACCCGGGAAGCCCGCCGTCGCAATTCGCATCGACCCAACAGCCTGAGCCTTAATGCTTGTATTTCACACTCACCTTGAACACTTGCGTATGTCGATATGGCTACTACCCTGATGCAGTGGTTTTTTTTTTGGTCTTTCACATTCCTTCCTAATAGTGATATTGAACGTTAATGCACTCAGTAGCTCACTTTATGCACCTCCCTTTCCTGTCTTGTAGAATTTTGGCTACTCTGAGCAGAATGATTAAAGCCCATTCAAGTTAGCATTTGATAGTGACACTTCTCTAGCAGGTTAGCACAAAGTGCTTTTCTGCTGAGTAACTTTGAAAATCAAAGACAGGTCATTCCTACTGTTAAGGACCACATGCCATAAAATATGGAGGTACGCCACTCACTGATTGCTGAAGGGGCCCAGTCTTCACATGCAGTCACTGCAGAGATGTCAGTTGTCTCCCCCTTCTCCATTCCCCAAACAACACAACCAAATGGAGGAGGATCCTGTAATAACAATAATTGTGGTATTAGTTAACTGCTTACTATGTGCCAGGCACTGTACTAAGCGCTGGGATGGATACAAGGAAGTTGGGTTGGACACAGTCCCTGTCCCACATAGGGCTCACAGTCTTAATCCCCATTTTACAGATGAGGGAACTGAGGGCACAGAGAAGCAAAATGATTTGCCCAAGGTCACAGCAGACAAGTGTCAGAAGGGGATTAGAACCCAGGTCCTTCTAACTCCCAGGCCTGTGTTCTATCCACCAGGCCACACAGTTTCTCCAGGCAGCCGTGTCTAAATGGCCCCGATTCTGAGCCGCTTCCGTCTCTCCACCCTGTTGGGGAGAGGCAGGGGATGAGGGACAATAGGGAGGATCTTAGCAGTGGTTTCGTGTCTCCCCAAACCGGCCTGAAGTCCAGCTCTTCTGCTTTGGCTGAGGTCTTGGGAGGGGGTCCGCTCAGAGGGAGTCGGGCAAAAGGAGTCGACGTCCCACCAGCCTCCTCTAAATGGCCCTGATTCTTCTTGGCTTCCCTTGCTCAACAGATTAAAAAAAAAGGCTGGCCTCCTCCACGTTATCCCATCTCTCGGCTGGGAGGTAGCCCAGATTTGGCCTGCCCCTGCCAACCATCCCATCTGTGCTGCCTCCTTTCCGAACTCTCTGCCAAAGAGGAGATGGTGGGCTTTGGTTCTTCGTGCAGGGAGGGGAGGAGCCCCTCTCCACTTAGCCCCTCTCATCCCTCAATCCCTCTCCCCCCTCCTTCTAATCTAGCTGCCACAGCTCCCAGCTACTCAAGCCACTGCCGCTGCCCCCAACCAAAACCACGCAATAGCACAATCGGATCAAACCCACCTCCCTCGGGTCTGTACGAGGGGTAGCACCTGGGCCTTTTCATCACACTCACGTGTGGTGTACGGCATTGGCCCTTGGTTCCCTCTCCTAGTCCCAGTTTTTAGCCTCAACCCTAGCCCTGGAAATGGAGACATAGACCACCAAGGGCAGGGTAGGGTGCAAGAACTGTTACCGGAGGCTCAGCCCTTTCCTCCCCCTTTCCCATCCCTCCCCTTTCCCTTCCCCCTTCTTGACTGGGACGGGGTCAGTTGACTGGAACATGAGGTTGAGGAGACAGAAGAGAAGGGGCACTGAGTTTGGGTGCAGGGTGAAACAGGAGAGGGGGATAAACAAGGAAAGTGGGACAGCAGGGAGAGATTTAGGGTACTTTTTTTTTTCTTCCCTTGTTGGGGAATGCAACCTGATAAATTGTAGGTAAGCGTGTGGGCAAACATCCCCCATGTAGTCACGTCACATCCAAGTTTTCCAGGAACTTAAGCTGTATCATGGGAGACACCTGTGGGATTTGGAGCACTAACCTTCTGGAGATGGTTTTCTACCTCTTTCCATTCATTCCATTCAATCGTATATATTGAGCACTTACTGTGTGCAGAGCACTGTACTAAGCGCTTGGAAAGTACAAGTTGGCAACATATAGAGACGGTCCCTACCCAGCAGTGGGCTCACAGTCTAGAAGGGGGAGACAGAGAACAAAACAAAACATATTAATAAAATAAATAGAATAAATATGTACAAATAAAATAGAGTAATAAATACGTACAAACATATATACATATATACAGGTTCTGTGGGGAGGGGAAGGAGGTAAGGTGGGGGGGATGGGGGGGGGGAGAGGAACGAGGGGGCTCAGTCTGGGAAGGCCTCCTGGAGGAGGTGAGCTCTCAGTAGGGCCTTGAAGGGAGGAAGAGAGCTAGCTTGGCGGATGGGCAGAGGGAGGGCATTCCAGGCCCCGGGGGGATGACGTGGGCCGGGGGTCGATGGCGGGACAGGCGAGAACGAGGCACGGTGAGGAGATTAGCGGCAGAGGAGCAGAGGGTGCGGGCTGGGCTGTAGAAGGAGAGAAGGGAGGTGAGGTAGGAGGGGGCGAGGGGATGGACAGCCTTGAAGCTGAGGTTGAGGAGTTTCTGCCTGATGTGTAGGTTCATTGGTAGCCACTGGAAATTTTTGAGGAGGGGAGTAACATGCCCAGAGTGTTTCTGGACAAAGACCATCCGGGCAGCAGCGTGAATTATGGATTGAAGTGGGGAGAGACAGGAGGATGGGAGATCAGAGAGGAGGCTGATACAGTAATCCAGACGGGATAGGATGAGAGCTTGAATGAGCAGGGTAGCGGTTTGGATGGAGAGGAAAGGGCGGATCTTGGCAATGTTGCGGAGGTGAAACCGGCAGGTTTTGGTGACGGCTTGGATGTGAGGGGTGAACGAGAGAGCAGAGTCGAAGCAGAGTCGAGGATGACACCAAGGTTGCGGGCTTGTGAGACGGGAAGGATGGTAGTGCCGTCAACAGTGATGGGAAAGTCAGGGAGAGGGCAGGGTTTGGGAGGGAATACAAGGAGTTCAGTCTTGGACATGTTGAGCTTGGACATGCCTCGATGTAGAGTCTTGTGTGGAGGGAGCAGAATTCATTGCTAAGCTTTCAGTTCTGTGCTGGCTGGCGATGGAGGGCCTCGACTGGGATTATTAGTATTTGCTGGGTGCAGACGTGCATTGTCAGACTGTAGTGATTTGTTGATGTAGAAAGGATTAGACACTGCATTCCCAGTTCCACATGACCAGCCAGTTTCGTTATGGAATAACATTAGGATCTTGATAAAACTCCTCAGGATCACCAAGAAATTTTTAGTAGCCACCAGAGCCCGGGGCTATTGATGTCTTAAAATCCGAGGTGGGCAATTATTTTTTGCCTGTGGGCTCCTTATGCGGCCAGCGATGAAAGGGAGATAGTGCAGCTACTTCTGCCTTGGCTCCGTGGCAGCCGTGAGTACACCCAGTTTCCTTCCCCATGCCTCGGTTCTGGGAGTAACCGTGGGCCGACTGCAGCTGCGACTTCAGCGACTCTTGATCTGAGCTCTGAGGAGTCTGAAATCCTGCCGCTCCTTTCTTTCTTCATCTGTGAATTTGGTGTTTTACTTCACCTTCCCTTTCATGTCTGTTGCCAATACCCTCTCCTTTCTATTCTTGGATTGCGAGTCCCTTAGGAGCCAAGGATCGGATCTATAGCCCATCCAGGTTGTTGGCGGTCAGACAGTCAATACTATTTATTGAGCGCTTACTGTGTGCAGAGCATTGTACTGAGTGTTTGGGGGAGTGTAATATAACAGACACATTTCCTGCCCACAACAAGCTTACCACGTAGAGGACTAGTTATTTCCCAGAACATAGGACAGTGCTTTCTTTCCGCACAGTAAGCCTTTATTACTACCATCAATCAATGGTATTTCTTGAGCGCTTATTGTGTGCAGAACACTTAACTAAATGCTTAGGAAAGTACATTATAACAGAGTTGGTAAACGCAATCCCTGCCCACAAGGAGCTTCCAGTCTACTGTTACAGTGGTTGTGGTAGCCATAGCATATTAGTGCTACAGGTGGTTACACTGAATTTGGCTTTCCTGTTTAAAATGTAACCTATGAGCAGGTAACAATGGGATTAAAAAAAGTCAAGCTGCGGATGTCTAGTGGAAAGAAAACTGGCCTGGAAAGAGTCAGAGGACCTGGGTTCTAATCCTGGCTCTGCCATTTGTCTGCTGTGTGACTTGGGGCAAGTCAGGGTAGAGCACGGGCCTGGGAGTTAGAAGGTCGTGGGCTTACCCCGGCTCCGCCACTTCTCAGCTGTGTGACTTTGGGCAAGTCACTTCACTTCTCTGGGCCTCAGTTATCTCATCTGGAAAATGGGGATTAAGACTGTGAGCCCCATGTGGGACAACCTGACTAATTTGTATCCCCCCCAATGCTTAGAACTGTGCTTGGCACATAGTAAGCGCTTAACAGATGCTATCATTATTATTATTATAGGGACTGTGTCCAGCCCCATTTGCTTGTACCCATCCCAGTGCTTAGTACAGTGATTGGCACATAGAAAGTGCTTAAGAAATACCATTATTATTATTATTCACTTCTCTGTGCTTCAGAGAACTAGGGATAAAATGGGGATAAAGACTGTGAGCCCCGTGTGAGACATGGACTACTGTGTCCAACCTGAGACTAGCTTGTATCTACCCCAGTAATAATAATAATAATAATAATAATAGCATTTATTAAGTGCTTACTATGTGCAAAGCACTGTTCTAAGCACTGGGGAGCTTACATGGTGATCAGGTTGTCCCACGTGGGGCTCACAGTCTTAATCCCCATTTTACAGATGAGGTAACTGAGCCCACTGTTGGGTAGGGACTGTCTCTATATGTTCATCATCATCATCATCAATCGTATTTATTGAGCGCTTACTGTGTGCAGAGCACTGTACCAAGCGCTTGGGAAGTACATGTTGGCAACGTATAGAGACAGTCCCTACCCAAAAGTGGGCTCACAGTCTAAAAGGGGGAGACAGAGAACAAAACCAAACATACTAACAAAATAAAATAAATAGAATAGATATGTACAAGTAAAATAAATAGAGTAATAAATACATACAAGTATATATACATATATACAGGTGCTGTGGGGAAGGGAAGAAGGTAAGATGGGGGAGGTAAGTTGCCAACTTGTACTTCCCAAGCACTTAGTACAATGGTCTGCATACAGTAAGTGCTCAATAAATGCGATTGATTCATTGAGGCACAGAGAAATTAAGTGACTTGCCCAAAGTCACACAGCTGACAAGTGGCAGACCCGGAATTCGAACCCATTACCGCGGACTCCAAATAATAATAATTATAATCTTGGCATTTGTTAAGCGCTTACTATGTGCAAAGCACTGTTCTAAGCACTGGGAGGGTACAAAGTGATCAGGTTGTCCCACATGGGGCTCACAGTCTTAATCCCCATTTTCCAGATGAGGTAACTGAGGCTCAGAGAAGTTAAGTGACTTACCCAAGGTCACACAGCAGACATGTGGCAGAGCCGGAATTCGAACCCATGACCGCTGACTCCAAAGCCCGGGCTCTTTCCACTGAGCCACGCTGCTTCTTAATACTGTGCCTAGCATATGGTAGGCGGTTAATAAATACCAGAAAAAATGCTGAGGTCACTGCAGGCCTGAGCTGGCAAAAGCCGGGGTGGGTGGCGGGGGCGCTGCAGACCTGCTTGATAAAGTCAGCGGGCTCTTGGCTTCAGTCTAACCTGTCTCCCGGCTCCTTCCTCGTAGTGGCTTGCTCGGCTCGCGGCATCTTATCTTTAGCAGACCTAACCCCATCTTGACACCGGTGTTCAGACCACCACTTCCTTCGCCTTCGACCCCCCGAACTGCTGCTGAACCTGTCCAAGTGGAATTGAAACCCCGTGTGGTTCTACCCGTTTAGCCGGTCCTGGGGAAGCAGCCTCCTTGCACCCCTGACCTTTATGGGCACATTCCTGAGGGTTGCCAAAACAGAACTGCCGCTTCTTACCACCCTCTTCTACCTGCCCACTCTGTTCCCGTCAACCTGCTCGGATACCAGCACCATCCCGCTTGGGAACCATTTCCAAAGGGACCTCACCGCTGGCGTCATGGCCTACATCAGATCCCCTCCTATATTAGAAGCAGCGTGGTGTAGTGGATAGAGCGTGGGCCTAGGAGTCCAAAGGTCACGGTTTCTAATCCCGGCTCCCCCTCTTATCTGCTGGGTGCCTTGGGCAAGTCACTTTACTTCTCTGTGCCTCAGTTGTAAAGTGGGGATGAAGACTATGAGCCCCATGCGGGACAGGGACTGTGTCCAACCTCATTCATTCAATCGTATTTATTGAGCACTTACTGTGTGCAGAGCACTGTACTAAGTGCTTGGGAAGTACAAGTCGGTAACATATAGAGACGGTCCCTACCCAACAACGGGCTCGTAGTCTAGAAGGGGGAGACAGACAACAAAACCCAATTTGCTTGTATCCACCCCAGTGCTTGGTATAGTGCCTGGCATATAGTAAGCACTTAAGTGCCATTATTATTGTTATTATAAAAGTGACCCACTGGTCCCATGCCACTGGTTCATTTGGCAGTAGGGGGTGGGGTACCATCCCAGCATCATCTGGTAGACAAAGGCTTATGCCTTTTTTAGCCGAAGAAATCCAAACTCCCGGATAATTCCCAGGCTCCTTCCCTTCATTCAGAGCCCATCAAAGAGTCCAGTATGTTGAGTAAGTTCCTTTTGCAGATTATAGGTGGAAATGTTCAGTAATCTCTTCTCAAAGGAAATTCCTCTCCCCTTTTTTTTTGTTTAGTAGTATTTGTTAAGCACTTTCTGTGCACCAGGCACTGTATTAGGCTCTGGGGGTAGATCCAAACTAACCGGGTTGGACACAGTCCCTGTCCCACCTGGGGCTCATAGACATAATCCCTGTTTTATAGATAAGGTAACTAAGGCCCAGAGAAGTTAAGTGATTTGCCCAAGATCACATAGACAGGTGCCAGAGCCGGGATTAGAATCCAGGTCCTTTGATTCCCAGCCCAGTGCTCTTTTCATTAGGCCACACTGCTTCTCCTTATAAACCGTACTGATTTCTCCCCCTTGATTCCTTGCATGCAGGAACCCTTTCCTTGTGTAATCTTTGTTTTCATGCTAATAACAATAGTAATAATACTTGTATTGGTTAAGCACACACTAAGTGCCAAGCACTGCATTAAGCCCTGGGCTAGATAGATCATCAGGTTCCACATGGGCTTCGAAGTCTAAGTAGGAGGGAGGACAGGCTTTGAATCCTCATTTTGCAGATGAGGGAACTGAGGCACAGAGGTGAAGTGACTTGCCCAAGGTCACACAGCGGAAAATGGTTTAGGTGGGATTAGAACCCTGGTCCTCTGACTCTCAGGCCCATGTTTTTTCCACTAGGCCACGCTGATTTTAGTATGTGTGAACCTTCCCCTTGAGCAGTTCTAGAGTTCAATCTACACTCACTCCCTTGGTGACCTCATTCGCTCCCACGGCTTCAACTATCATCTCTACGCTGATGACACCCAGATCTACATCTCTGCCCCTGCTCTCTCCCCCTCCCTCCAGGCTCGCATTTCCTCCTGCCTTCAGGACATCTCCATCTGGATGTCTGCCCGCCACCTAAAGCTCAACATGTCGAAGACTGAGCTCCTTGTCTTCCCTCCCAAACCTTGTCCTCTCCCTGACTTTCCCATCTCTGTTGACGGCACTACCATCCTTCCCGTCTCACAAGCCCGCAACCTTGGTGTCATCCTCGACTCCGCTCTCTCATTCACCCCTCACATCCAAGCCGTCACCAAAACCTGCCGGTCTCAGCTCCGCAACATTGCCAAGATCCGCCCTTTCCTCTCCATCCAAACCGCTACCCTGCTCATTCAAGCTCTCATCCTATCCCGTCTGGACTACTGCACCAGCCTTCTCTCTGATCTCCCATCCTCGTGTCTCTCTCCACTTCAATCCATACTTCATGCTGCTGCCCGGATTATCTTTGTCCAGAAACGCTCTGGGCATATTACTCCCTTCCTCAAAAACCTCCAATGGCTACCAATCAATCTGCGCATCAGGCAGAAACTCCTCACCTTGGGCTTCAAGGCTGTCCATCCCCTCGCCCCCTCCTACCTCACCTCCCTTCTCTCCTTCTCCAGCCCAGCCCGCACCCTCCGCTCCTCCGCCGCTGATGTCCTCACTGTACCTCGCTCTCGACTGTC
The DNA here is from genome assembly GCF_015852505.1 of Tachyglossus aculeatus. Classification (NCBI taxonomy): domain Eukaryota; kingdom Metazoa; phylum Chordata; class Mammalia; order Monotremata; family Tachyglossidae; genus Tachyglossus; species Tachyglossus aculeatus. The sequence continues at coordinate 25,621,723 of NC_052079.1, read as the reverse complement.
CCGCCATCAACCCCCGGCCCGACGTCCTCCCCCGGGCCTGGAATGCCCTGCTCCCTCTGCCCCTCCGCCAAGCTCGCTCTCTTCCTCCCTTCAAGGCCCTGCTGAGAGCTCACCTCCTCCAGGAGGCCTTCCCAGACGGAGCCCCTTCCTTCCTCTCCCCCTCGTCCCCCTCTCCATCCCCCCATCTTACCTCCTTCCCTTCCCCACAGCACCTGTATATATGTATATATGGTTGCACATATTTATTACTCTATTTATTTATTTATTTATTTATTTATTTTACTTGTACATTTCTATCCTATTTATTTTATTTTGTTAGTATGCTTGGTTTTGCTCTCTGTCTCCCCCTTTTAGACTGTGAGCCCACTGTTGGGTAGGGACTGTCTCTATGTGTTGCCAATTTGTACTTCCCAAGCGCTTAGTACAGTGCTCTGCACATAGTAAACGCTCAATAAATACGATTGATTGATTGATTGATTGATTCTAGAGGTGACCAGATTGTCCTCCCTGGATTGATATGGGTTCAGTGCGGGCATCTTGCCACTATTATTCTGCAGCTGTCGCAGGCCAGGTACCCAGAGGCTTCCTGGGCCAACAGTAACAAATAACCTTCTCTTTTTTAATCCATTTCTCCACCTAACTTCTCCACCCTTTCCTGGTCACCACCTTAGTTTTCACTTCTCTTCTTCTTGTGGCTACCCTTTTCTCCTACTTCCTGGGTTTTCTGGTGAGTGCAGTTAAACCCCATTTCAGTCTGACATCCTTCATTCAAGATGTCTAATTGAGTTGCCTGCTGTTTCAAAATTAGAAGAAAAGTAGAGCTGATGAAGACATCCATCAGCTGCCTTTGGCTGGGGCTAATTTACTCCATCGTGTGATCCACCTATTGGACGCCACGGGCTTAAGGTAGAGCAGCATGATGGACACACACTAGAGGTTGGAGTCATTATGAATGATTGAGCTCATCACAAGGGGGACAAGTAAGTCAAATTCATCCTGACAGACCATGAATCAAGTCGCCCACTAGTTTCTAGGCAGTGTCCTGGGAAGCAGTGTGGCCTAGTGGAAAGAGTGGTGGCCTGGGAGTCAAAGGAACCGGGTTCTAATTCCTGCTCCACCACTTGTCTGCTGTGTGCCCTTGGACAAGTTACCTAACTTCTCTGCCTCTGTGTCCTCAACTGTAAAGTGGGGACTCAGTACCTGTTCTGCCTGGCCCGTAGAGTGCAAGCCCAACGTGGAACAGAGAGAAATTGAGACCATATAGCTGTATAACCGTAAATGAGGATCGAAATCAGCCATCCTGTATCTAGGATAACTGAAGGAAGATACGGAATCAGTAACTCGATCCAGGATCCAGTTACTAGATTTGTGGAGGCCCCTGACACCATGGCTGAACCAGATCCCCAAATCAGATAAGAGCAAAGTCAGGACTTAACTAGTAATATAAATGGGAAAAGATCACACCAGGATAAAGACAAGGTTCGCAACGTAGTATTTTCAGGCAAGGAGATCAAAGATTGGCAGGCCCAGCTGAGAATTTGATTAACAGAATCGTGTGGTTTTAGGCCATACCGCCAGTCTGGAAGTTTTGTTTGGGGAAAAGTCTGAGAAATTGGATGAGTTTAGTTTAAAATAGCCCACAAATAATGTGGGCTACAATGATAATGACCTTTCTCCCTCTTCCGTCCCCCCCTCACCCCCGAGATATGAAAGATAGGGAGAGAGAGAGATTTACTGCATGAAGAATTCTTTTGTCTGTGTCTCACAGGTAGACAATCCCCCTCAGCCAACAGGAAGTGCCCAACTTCCCTTTGCTCTGCTCCCCTGCCTCTCCCAAGGAGGGCAAAGCTTTTCCACTCTGGCCAACCTCCTCCCAGAATCTCCCAGACCATTCTGGTGGGTGATGTTGACCTTCTTCCAGCTCTCTGACCTTGCTGCCTAACCATCTTACAAGGAATTACTGTTGAGAATTATTTCTTGAGGACCTGAGGGCAATCGAAGCCTGCCCATTGTAATCTGTGTGTCAAAAAGTAGGCCTCTCTCTTCAGAGGGTTCCAAAAAGTTGCTCCTGGGAAGGGGAATAGTTGGGCCTGAAATTGAGAGGAGTGTCTATCCTTCCTTCCTTCCTCTCCCCCTCGTCCCCCTCTCCACCCCCCCACCTTACCTCCTTCCCCACAGCACCTGTATATATGTATATATGTTTGTACATATTTATTACTCTATTTTACTTGTACATATCTATTCTATTTATTTTGTTAATATGTTTTGTTTTGTTCTCTGTCTCCGCCTTCTAGACTGTGAGCCCACTGTTGGGTAGGGACCGTCTCTATGTGTTGCCAACTTGTGCTTCCCAAGCGCTTAGTACAGTGCTCTGCACACAGTAAGCGCTCAATAAATGCAATTGATTAGTGCTGTTTTGAGTGAAAGGGCCAGTGTGAGTGGAATAGGCAGCCTAGCCCCGTAGCAGTGGCCTTAACCAAAATGATTGTTTACTCCAGGTGATTTGATCAGTCAGATGATCAGTAGCATTTATTGAGGGCTGACTATGTGCAGAGCACTGTACTAAGCACTTGGAAAAGGACAATAGAGTTGCTAGACATGAACCCTGCCCACAAGGGACTTACAGTCTACTGGGGAAGGTGGACATTAAAATAAGTAACGGATTGGGGAAGGAATAGAATATGAGGATATGTCCGTAAGTGCTTTGGGACTGGGAAGAGGAGCCAAGTGCTTAAGAAGCAGTGTGACGTAGTGGATAGAGCATAGTCTGAAGGGCCTGGGTTCTAGTCCCAGCTCTGACACTTGCCTGCTATGTGATCTTGGGTAAATCACTTAGCTCCTCTGTGCCTCAGTTCCCTTATCTGAAAAATGGGGGCTAAAACTTTGAGTCCTATGTGGAACAGGGACTGTGTCCAACCCGATTATCTTTTATCTACCCCAGTGCTTAGAAAAGTGCCTCACACATAGTAAGCGCTCAGCAAATACCACGATTACTACTAAGGGGTTCAAAGGCATGTTTATTGTTGAAGGGGAGGGTGGCTTGCAATAGTCGTGAGGAAGTTCCCTCTCCCCTGCTCTGGGGTCCACTGTTACCTGTCTAAGGCTGTGGCTAGGCCATCCTGCAATGGGCCTTTTTTCTCATATTGTTATGGAGTTCCACAATTCGTGCTTTGTATTCTGCTCTGCTTTTCTTGTCCACTGAGGAAAACCGGGTCTCGCAAAGGAGTAGAGAAAGAGAGGAGACCAGAGTAGAGTTTATAGTTGGGACATTTTATTCTATTAAAAAAAATACATCACAATTTTAGATTTCCACTGTAACCAAGAAGATTCAGAGCTTAACTATGATCAACACAACATGAATTCATGTTGGATTGTGTCTTCCAACTGTGTTCTATCATCCTCTTCCAAGTTCGTAGTACAGTACTCTGCACACAGTAAATACTCAACAAATACTACTGATTGACTGCAGCAGTTTTGAGTGATAAAGGATCAAACTATGGTGATAGAATTTTTGGCAGCTTTTCGGTGGGAGTTTAGTCTGAAAGGGAGTAAGAACCGTATGCGATAGGGGAGTAATGCGAGATCACCGTGGAAGGTCTGTGGGATCATCTTCTTATCTGATTGTTCTAGTGGAGGCCTTGGAGACAGTCTCATATATATATATATATATATAACTCCATGTGGTCAGATGGCCTTGCTGAAGATAAGTTCTTATTTCAGGTCAAGTGGTAGGCATTATTGATGGTAGTGCCTGAGATTATGCAACCTGCCACTAAAATATTTAGTTGTGTGGGATTTTAGCCATCTTGTGTAACCTGTTCTCAATTCTGACCCACCAGAGTGACTGAGATTCCATCTTAAGGTTTTCTGCCAGTTGGGCTGGGTTTTTCCCTTGGTTCCAATCCCCATATGTAGGTGAACACGGTCAGTTTTCCCATAACTTGTGTTTTCACTCTCCGTTTTGGATAGAGCGTGGCTGGGGGAATGAGAATTTTTTTTTATGTAATGTAACGTATGACAAAAATGTCCAAAGAAATGGCATGTTTCCTTGTGAGTTTTCCTTGTCATGGGGTTCTTCAAGAATGTCACCCTCTGTTTTTGGAGCTGTAATAGAGCAGTATCATTCATTCAGTCATTCTTTCGATAGTGTTTATTGAGCACTTACTGTGTGCAGAGCGCTGTACTAAGCGCCTTGGAAAGTATGAAATAGCAATAAACAGACACATTCCCTGTCCACAATAAGCTTACAGTCTAGAGAGAACAGTCAAAAAGTTACCTAACGGTGCCGTTTTCCCTTTCTATAATTTAACATCTATCTACCCCACTAGACTGCAGACTGTGAGCCCACTCTTTTAGAGTGTGAGCCCACTGTTGGGTAGGGACTGTCTTTATATGTTGCCAACTTGTACTTCCCAAGCGCTTAGTACAGTGCTCTGCACACAGTAAGCGATCAATAAATACGATTGATGATGATGATGATGAGACCCCTTTGAGGGGAAGGATCATGTCTACCAACTCTGTTGTGCTGTATTGTACTGTCCCACACAGTAAGCATTCATTCATTCATTCAATCGTATTTATTGAGCGCTTACTGTGTGCAGAGCACTGTACTAAGCGCTTGGGAAGTACAAGTTGGCAACATATAGAGACGATCCCTACCCAACAACGGGCTCATAGTCTAGAAGGGGGAGAATAAATAATAAATATTGTTCAATAAATACTGTTGATGGATTGAATGTTGGAATTTTAATGACATTACATGAAGATGAAGCTTGAAATAGAGGATTTAATAAATGGGGAAATAGACATCCCTATTGACTAAACATTCTTTTCTTTTTATTTTTTGTGTTCTTCCCAACGGTAATGTACCGCATTTCTTACCGGTGTGTTTGTGGGTAATAAAGGACTGATAAAGAGTTGTGATCTTTCCTCTCCCTCTGGAGAATAGAGCTATAGAAGCTATCCTTTGGGGACATACTCATAGGGTAGGGGGAGGGAGGAGAGGGGAATCTGCTTCCTTCGATCCATCCCCTCCTTTTCCTTTCTGGGATCCCTGCCCAGGACATCCCCCGGTGCCCCAGGATGCCATTTAGGAGCCAGCCATGGGAGCTAGCGGCTTTTGCCTACGCTAGGTCGAGAGCGCATTGATGTGCCCAGTGGAGGCTGACTCACATCATCATCAATCGTATTTATTGAGCGCTTACTATGTGCAGAGCACTGTACTAAGCGCTTGGGAAGTACAAATTGGCAACATATAGAGACAGTCCCTACCCAACAGTGGGTTCACAGTCTAAAAGGGGGAGACAGAGAACAAAACCAAACATACTAACAAAATAAAATAAATAGGATAGATATGTACAAGTAAAATAAATAAATAAATAGAGTAGTTAATAGGTAGATAGAGTTCTGGGCTCTCCACAAATGTCAGTCTGGAGGGTTTTGACTCTGTGAATGGTTACGTTTGCTTTAAAAGAGAAACAGCCATTTATGATTGGCATGACAGTTTGACTGGGCGAGCTGCTGAGTGATCAGTGCCACAGACTGATCTGTCTGGAATCTTTTGCAATGAAATGTTTCAAGTATGTATTGTACAAAAGTTTGCTCCTTTTTAAGTATTTAGGCCTTGCAGAGGTTCCAGAAAGTTAACATCGCCCTAAGCTTAAAACGCTTTATCTTATTAATCAATCAATCAATGGTATTTATTGAGTGCTTACTACGTGCAGGGTACTGTACTAGACAGTTGGCAGAGTACAATACAGCAGAATTAAAAAACACATTCCCTTACTATTCATTGATTCCAAAATATACGGTTAGAATAGATTTTCATTGTAAACAGGTCAAATAACTGAGCTGTTACGTGATTCGGAAGGGTGATTTTGAGCAGCATGGCCTAGTGGAAAGAGCATGGGCCCAGGAGTCAGAAGGCCCTGGGTTCTAATCCTGGCCCTGCAGCTTGTCTACGGTGTGTCCTTGGGCGAGTCACTGAACGTCTCAGTGCCTCAGTTTCCTCATCTGTAAAATTGGGATTAATACTGTGAGCCCCATGTGGGACAGGGACTTTGTCCAACCTGATTAACTTGTATCTACCTCAGTGCTTAGTACAGTACTTGGCACATAGTAAGCACTTAACAAAGGCCGTAACAAAAATGCTCAGTTTTTCTAAAACAGAGCTTCTCATCTTTGCCCTCCCTGACCCAGAAACCCACAACCATAGTGCATCCTGAACTCTTTGCTGTTGTTCAGCGCTCACCTTCAGCCCCCTCCACAGCACACCTTCCCTTTGCCACCCGCTGCTACTGTCACCCCCATTTAATCTCCCATCCCTTCCCCTAACACCCTGCCCTGGATTTCAGGCTCCTAAATGAGAAAATTGTAAAACAGACTCTCTGGCAGAGGTTTTTATTTTAGGGACAGTGGGAGGAAGGATCACTGAGAAAATGAAACAAAGATGGTTGCCATACATGTGCCTCAGCAAAGAGAGGGCAGTGGGGATTCTGTGCGTGTGTGGTGGCCATTCGATGAAGGGTGTAGCGCAGATACCATCTTGAATGTCTCAGGAGATGGCCATCGTTTTCCATGTTTTTAAAATTAATGGTATTTAAGGACTTACTGTGTGCCAAGCGCTGTTCTGAGCATTGGGGTTAAGTGACCTAGGCTCACACTGTCTCCCCCCCACCCCCAACATCCCCACCACTTCAGAAAGGTGGGAGTCAGACTTTTGCAGAGCAGAGCAAAAAGCTTGGATTTGTGGTACAGCAAGGGCTTAAATGTAAATCCATATGGGAGTGTATTCATTCAGTCATATTTATTGAGTGCTTACTGTGTGCAGAGCACTGTACTAAGCGCTTGAGTGTATAGGTGCTCAAGTGGTCATTGGGAGGAGAAAAAGAATCAGAGCCTCCTGAAGGAGGTGGGATTTCAGAAGGGCTTTGAAGATGAGAGCAATCTCTCAGTAAATGTATGTAACTGGCGTTCTTTGAGGGACAAGGGGCTGAATGAGAAAGTAGTGCCAGGTACTGCAGGCATTAAACACGACAGTGGGGCTAGGACCTTGGGTGTCTCAGGTGAATTTCTTTATCAGTGGTGTCATCTTTGAATATGAAGTTCAGCCATATATAGTGCCATAGTAGTAATAGTAATTGTGGCATTTGTTAAGCGCTTACTATATGCTAGGCATTGTACTAAGTGCTGGGGTGGATACAAGCGAATTGGGTTGGGCAGAGTCCCTGTTCCACATGGGACCCACAGTCTCAATCCCCATTTTACAGATGAGGGAACTGAGGCCCAGAGAAATGAAGTGACTTGCTCAAGGCTACATAGCAGACAAGTGGTGGAGCTAGGATTAGATCACGTCTGTCCGACTTCCAAGCCCATGCTCTATCCACTGTGCCATGCTGCTTCTCTGTCATATTTATGTAGTGCTTACCATGTGCTGTGCACTGTACTAAGCGCTTGGAAGAATGCAGTGTAGCAACGTAACAGAGTTGGTAGACACGTTCCCTGCCCCCGAGTCAGCTCTTTCTGGAGGGCTGTCCCAAGTGGTCGTGAATCCATAAATATGCATGTGTGACACAAAAGTATTGCTAAGGTGATAGTTGGGAGGATCGGACCTGGCAGTACCAAAATTGAGGAAGGCTTCCTGGAAGAGGTAGGATTTCAAAACTGCTTTGATGATGGGGAGAGCTGTGGCCTGGTGGGTTTGAAGGGGAAGGAAGATCCAGAAAGGTGAAAGGATGCCAGCAAGGGGTTGGATGCAGGAGAGTCAAGAGCTAAGCATAGTGAGGGGAGGGGAGTTTGGGAGAAATGAAAAGTGTGAACTTAGACACTGGGAGAGAGAGCGAGACTGTTGGAATGCCTTAGGTCTGACTGTAAGGAATTTCTGCCTGGTGTGTATGGAAATGGGAAACCATTGGAGTGCTTGAGGAGTGGAAAGATGTGTGCAGAATAACATTTTAGAAGAGTAATCTGGGCAGCAGAGTGAAATGTTGTTTGTAGAGGGGAGAGGCTGGAGGCAGGGAGAGCAGTGAGGTGTAGTCTGTTCGATGAACATCTGGTCCAAGGTTGTGGTCATTCAGTTGGAAAGGATCTAGGAAATGTTGTCCAGGAAAAGCCAACAGGATTTTGCAAAAGATTGAATGTGTGAGTTGAAAAAGCAAGCAGTCAGGTTTAGTACAAGGTGGTGGGTGGGCCTCACAGACGGGGAGAAAATGGGGGTGTTGTCAGCTGTGAAGGGAAAACTCGATTGAGTGGTGGTTTGGGAGGGAAGGTCAAGAGTTCTGTTTTAAATTTACTGATCTTAATGTACTGATGGGACATCCCTGAAGGTAAAAGGAAATGTGAGAGATGAGTAGCCCTTTTCTGTTTCTTTCTGTTTCCAACATTTTTTTCTTCATTCCTTCCTTCCTGTCATTTCTTTCTTTTTCCTTTTTTTTCAACTTGTTATTTTATTACCCCTTTTCCCAGCCAGCAAAGTCCTTCCAGATAACCTCATGCATATCCCCTGTCCCCTTTCATTTTCCTGGTTTCACCCCCTTCCTGCTGGCATGTGAACAGAGGGCCTTAGCAGCAGTCAAGTCTCGTTGGATTCAGATTTTGCCAGCGTCACTTGGTCCTATGGGATCAGGGTCGCAGGATCTGTGTACTTACCCCAGTGTGTGAGAAGGGGAGACTGAAACAAAGGCAGAAAGGAGAAGAGGGGCTGAGGAACCCAAAGACAGTGAGAGAGAGAGATTTTCCCACTGGGAAAAATGTGGATAATTTGGGTTATGCAGAATTAAACGGAGAAATCATCTTTGTTACATATTTCTTTTAGGAATCATTCCGTATTGTACTGTATTGTTAAAAACAAAGTTCCATTTTCACACCGGAAACCAGATGCTGTGTTTTGAGGCTGTTCCTGACAGGAAATTTGCAAAAGCAGTATAAAAGTTAGTGAGAATTGCCTTGAGACTGAATATAATAAGAGCTTTACAAAACCCTTTAGCAAAGTGTTAACTTGCAAGAAGAATTGTGCTTGTAGTGCTTGTTTGCTGTTTATCACAGTTTTTGCTAACTGCATTTTTTTTTTTTTTTAGTGTTGAAGTTTGCATTAACAACTGTTGGCAAAACATTCCCTCCTAGCCACTGAAGTCTGCTTTTTGTTAAAAGGCAATTATGGCTTGCTGAAAAACATCTTTGTAAAAAGTTTGTTATTGGTTTTTCAACCCCTAACTTCTTTGAACTTTTCAGCAATTTTGCTGGAGGTTAGCACCTCTGAAAAATGGAAAGTGCTTCTGATGTACTTCCCAAGCTATTGTGGCTTTTTAGAAACCAAGTCTTTAGAAAAAAAAAAAAAAACCTTTACAAATGGGTCATATAATTGTTTTGGCCATGAAGTGTGATTATCAGGAATAATGTGCATGTGCTGTGAACCTAGTTAAAGACTAACCTTTTCCCTTCTACCTCTTATTTTCCGCTGCTGCTTCCCTCCTGGCGCATTTTGCTTCTTCCTGAACTGGACTATGTTTGCTTGCTGCTCAATTGCAATGCAAAAACAGCCTCATGGTGATAGCAAAGACTCATTTGGGCCATCAAGTAAGTAACTACATAATCGAAAGCATGTAGTTGTAGATTTAAAACAAGGTTGTGCTGTTGAACATCTAAGAACTCCATATTAATAATGTATTCTATGCAGTGCTTATTCCTCACAACATCCCTGTGCTTGTCAAAGAGTTGTTTTAGTTTTACATATTGAAGAATTGAAGCATAGGGCAACTAAAGTGACTTTCTCCATGACACACTTGTGTCTTCACTTATAGTGAATCCAGTCAGTGACAGGGAATGCGTCTATGGCATAGAGCACAGACCTGGGTGTCAGAAGGGCATGAGTTCTAATCCTGGCTCCAGTTCTTGTCTGCTGTGTGACTTGAGCAAGCCACTTCACCTCCCTGTGCCTCAGTTACCTCATCTATAAAATGGGGATTGAGACTGTGTGCCCCATGTGAGACAGGGACTGTGTCCAACCTGATTTGCTGTATCCACCCCAGTGGTTAGTACAGTGCCTGGGACATAGTAAGTGCTTAATGAATACCATTATTATTACTATTATTATTATTGTACTCTCCCAAGTGCATAATACAGTGCTCTGCATTCAGTAAGCACTCAGTAAATACCATTGATTGATTGATATTTTTATTTAACAAGTCATCTGTTGGGCAGGTGAATGTCCCTCATTCATGTTCTTCACCTGCTTATGCTAGCTTCCAAAGCATTTCCGGCCCTTTTTTTTTTTAATAGTATTTATTAATTGGTTAGTTTGTGCTAAGCACTATACTTAGTGCTTGGGTAGATAAAAGCTAATCAGCTTGGGCACAGTCCATGTTTCACATGGGGCTCACAGTCTTAATCCCCATTTTTACAGGACAGAGAATTGAGGTACAGAGAAGTTGGATGACTAACATAGGGTCACACAACAGACATATGGCAGAACTGGGATTAGAACCCAGGCCCGTGCTCTTCTACTAGGCTACGTTGCTTCTCGTGTTATCTCTCTCGAATTGTCCCTCTTATAGCAAACACTGAAGATATATTTGTGATTTGAATTCAGATGTTCTGACTCCTGTCTAAGGGTTTTTGCATGTGGTTGGAGGTCAGATAATTCAGTTGGGCAGGAATAGCAAATGTGTTGGTATGTGAATAATTTGTGTCCATTATACTGACTTACGGTAGCTGAGGAGGCTTTACGTTTTAAGCATGAACTGTAAACAGTTTTCCCCTTGTTAAGCAGTGTTGATCAGTGCTTGATTCTGATTTTCCTGGAAAGAACGAGGCAGACCCCCAAAACACAAAACCCTTACATATGTACATGTTTAAAAATCAGTAGCTTAGGAAATGGCCATCCTTAATCGATTTTCATGGGTGGATTCACATCAGCTGTGATCATCCATGCTCTTATCCTTCTCCTGTTCATACAGATCCACTCCTCGAGACTGTAAGCCCCAAATGGGACAAGGACTGTGTCCAACCTGATTTGCTTTTATCCACCCCAGTGCTTAGTACAGTGCTTGGCACATAGTAAGCGCTTAACAAATACCACACTTACTATTATTACTTGTTAATGTCCTTTTTGTAAAGACTCCAGTGAAAAGTGTCTGTTCTTAAGCAGCGTGGCTTAGTGGAAAGAGTGGCTTGGGAGTCAAAGCTTGGGAGTCAAAGGACATGGGTTCTAATCCCTGCTCCACCATTTGTCTGCTGTGTGACCTTAGGCAAGTCACTTAAATTTTCTGTGCGTGTTACCGCATCTATAAAATGGGGATTAAAGTATGAGCCCCACGTGGGAAAACCTGACTACCCTGTGTCTGTTCTAGCACTTAGAACAGTGCTTGGCACATAGTAAGCACTTAACAAATATCATCATTATTATTATTATTATTAATGTTCAAGAAATGTAACATTTTCATTGTCCTCTTAAATAACTGAAGAATTTTTTTAGAGTTTTTTGTATATATACATAAATAAGATGCTGCTTGCAAGATCTACATGCACATATACGCATCTCCTTTCTTTAGTTTTATAGTGATTAGGAATGTACAGTTTACCTTAACTGTTTTGGGGGTGATAGAGTTATGTGGCCTAATTATCACTGAAAGAAATTAAGAAGCCATTAGGAGAAGAAATGAAATCCAAGGTAAAGTTAAATAGCTAGATCCCAAAATCTTCATAGTATGTGGGCCATGCAGTTTCCATTTGGGGGGTTATTGCAGCAGGCTCTTCCCGAGATCAAAGTCTGGTGAGTTCACGCCAATTTTTAATCAGGCCATTTGGTGTGTCAATAGGATTAGGATAATAAGCAACTGTGGAGTTGAAAAAAATGGTCTTCTAGTTCCCTTGGGCAATCTCATTTTTCTCATGGCTTTTTGGTTCCTGCCAGTGTTGCATATGGCCTGTTGCTTCTACTTCTGCCTCAGGTGCTAAATGGTGAAGGACTATGCCATGGCAAAGCCTCTTCTCTCCACTCCATTCTTTTTTGGGGGGGGTGGGGGGGTGGGGGTGTACATGTATGTGTGTGTGTTTGTTTTGCTTATTATGTGTCAGGCACTGTAGTAGGGGCTAGAGTAGATACAAGCTAATTAGGTTGGACACAGGCCATGTCCCAGGTGGGGCTCACAGTCCTAATCCCGTTTCATAGATGAGATAACCGAGGCACAGAGAAGTCATGTGACTCACCCAAAGTCACACAGCAGACAAGTGGTGGAGCCAGGACTTCAGGGTCCCAGACCTGTGCTTTTTCCACTGTCATGCTGTTTCCCTTCTCCTTTCCAGATTCTTCCAGACACCAAACCTTCAAAGTTCCAGGGGTAGAGTACAAAGAAAAGGAAGGTACATAGAATATGAAATCTGGCAAGTCATCTCCCGTCATGATGCTTATTTCCCCTAACTGGCTGCCAGGAAGAGTGGCTGGTGAATTAGCTTTAAAGCTGTTTTTTCAAACTCCAAAACAGTGACTCTGTTTATTGAAATTGCCCTTGGGCTTCCATTATGAAAGATTTTTCCATCTGGGCAGGTGGTTTGTAGAATAGGGTTTTGTTTTTAAAGCATATAAATGCTTTTATCTTGATCAATCAGGCACACTCGAGCTAATAAAGAATATATGACTAGGTAAAATTTAGTTTATGGCTGATTTCTTTTCAGGATTTCCCACCCCCAAAGTCTGTGTTTGTTTTAAGTTTATGGAAACAGAAATTCCTTTTTTCTTCTTTGTATAACTTTCTTGCTATTTGTCTCAGTCTGTAACTGTCTTAAATGAATGTGATTTTTTTTCTCCTTTTCCCATTTTCCTACAATAGAGATCTTTGTTAAGAAGTTTGACATTAGCTAGTTGTAAAGGTTTCTTCACTGACTGACTAACAAAATAGATTTATTTATTAATGAGGCAGAAGAAAGTACATGAGTCTGGGAGTGAAAACATGTGGGTTCTAATTCCAGGCCTGACGTTATCCTCCTATGTAACCCTGGCAAAGACGATTAACCATCCTGTGCCTGTTTACTTATTTGTAAATTAGGATCATTTTTTCTCAACCTTATGGGGCTGCTGTGAGGATAAAATGAAAACATTGTTGAAAGAGGTTTTGTTAAAAAAAGGGGAATACAAAATCAAGTTGATATTGGGAAAGTATTGGTAATTTCTTCAAATTAAGCCTGTGTGGTCTTTGGAAGGTCAAGTGACTCAGATTAGCATAGTTTGGACACATCTTCAGGAGGATTAATTCTCTGGAAAAGACACTAATGCTAGGAAAAGCCCAGGGAAAACGTGGATGAGGCAGACTAGCAGCTAGATGCATAGAAGCCATAACAACAATAATGGAAGAAACGTTAGCAAGGTTATGGATTATGGCAGAAGATAGGATGTTCTGGAGAAATATATCCACAGAGTCACTATGAATTGGAAACTGCTCCACAACATTTGATATTAATAATTGGTCATTTAGAAAGACCTGAGATATTTCCATCATAAGGAACTTACAGCTTGAGAAATAGCAGCAAGATACGTTTCTTGCCTTCCCCTGCTCAACTTCTTAACAGTTACGGTACTTGCCAGTGTGCTAAATACTTTAAAAGAGCTATATTTTAGAGTTTCAAAGGGTTTTGCACAAGGATAAAAACTTGACCATAATAACAAACATTGAAGATAGTTTCCATGGCTCAGTATAATATTGAATAACTCTGTTCATTCTCCACCTTCCCATTCATTCATTCTTTTGCATAGATTCAAAGCACTAAAGAAATATTTGTTCCCTTTCACACTTTTGAATGAAAACCAGCAGAGGGCATGGGAGTACTGCGCTTAAAAGTGAATTTTGAACAAATTAAGTGGAGGTATTAGCAGAAATGAAAATGCACCCTATTAACAAATCAGTGATTAAAATGTAGTTGAGGTATCAAAAAGAAGGGACCAAAACAGGAGGAAAGGATTATTCTTTAAAAATAAAATTTGAATAAAAATGAGCAGAATATTTGGGTGAACCTCTACAAACCTAGGAAAAATTAAATGCAAATTCATTTTCATTTGTTTACAAGGGAAAAATTACTATTTTTCCAAAGTACTTTTTCCATTGTTCATCAAATTAAATTGGAATATCATTAGTCATCATATTCTTATTTCCATGAAAAGGTGCTTCTGTTAAGGAGCTTGCTCTTTTTCTGCATAGCCAAGGTGTCCACAATTCAGTGACAAATTGCAAATGTAGAAATTGCATACGGGCGATTGTACAGGTGCTTTAATGTTGGGCCACAGAATGTGAATGTTTCCTGGATGTATAGTACTGTCCCATGCACTTAAAGTGCTCTGCACCATAGTAAGCACTCAGTAAATGATATCTAATCATACATAATATTTATATTATAAAATATATCACTGTATGATATAGCATGTATTTATTGAGCACTTACTGTGTGAGCTGTGTTGAGGTTGCTGAACAGGTTCAACTCAACTGGCCAAACAGTTCACCTGAAGAAATGTGACCAGACAAGATATTATTCCAAGTCATTTCGCTTGAGGAAGTAAGAGCAGAAGACTGTAGCCACAGGGGCCGTTTAAACTGTAACCATGTTTCATGGTATCGATCAGAATGCTGTTTATAGCTAAGTGACTATTTAGTTTTAACCCTTCTCCTCCTCTTCTTCCCAAGCTGGGGTAACAAACAGTGATGAATCTCAGCTTCTGACGCCTGCAAAGATGAATCAGCGCCAGGCAAAAGAAGCCTATCTCACGCCAACCAAAGACTCACTTCAGCCCTCCCTCAGTCCGGGAAGTTTTCACAGCCAGGGTGAGAAGCTCTGGTTATTAAATGTTGGAATGTTTTTGTTTTTGATATATTCTGTTGGCATTGACGTAGCATAACTGCTTCTCCTTCCACTCACTTTCCCAGTTATTCCACTGTTGGCAACGTAAAGGGTATTTCACTCTCCCAAGTGGTCTGTACACAGTAAGTGCTCAATAAATATGGTTGATTGATTATATTATTTGTAATATATTTTGCACAACCAGAGTCATTTAAATGGAAGGTTGGAATCTGTGAATTTATGGTATTTGTTAAACACTCGCTGTGTTTATAATAATAATAATGATGATGGCATTTATTAAGCACTTAGTATGTGCAAAGCACTGAACTAAGTGCTCGGGTAGGTACAAGCTCATCAGGTTGGACACAGTCCTTGTCCCACTTGGAGTTCACAGTCTTAATCCCTATTTTACAGATGAAGTAATGGAGGCACAGAGAAGTGAAGTGACTTGTCAAAGGTCACACAGCAGAGTAATGATAGAGCTGGGATTAGAACCCAGGTCCTCTGACTCCTTCCGTTAGGCCATGCAGCGTGGCTCAGTGGAAGGAGCACGCTTTGGAGGCAAAGGTCATGGGTTCAAATCGTGGCTCCACCAGTTGTCAGCGGTGTGACTTTGGGCAAGTCACTACACTTCTCTGTGCCTCAGTTACCTCATCTTTGAAATGGGGATTAAGACTGTGAGCCCCCTGTGGGACAACCGGATCACCTTGTAACCTCCCCAGTGCTTAGAACACTGCTTTGCACATAGTAAGCGCTTAATAAATGCCATTATTATTATTATTATTCCTCACTTGGCTAAATAAGATTGCAAACCTTTTGACCAGATTTAAGAGCATGGGGGAAAGGGAAGGTATCAAAGATGTCAGTCAATCTGTGGTTGAGCACTTGCTGTATACAGAGCTCTTGGGAAATAATAATGGAATTGGGAGAAGTGATCGCTGCCCACAAGGAGCCTCCAGTCTACAGGGGGAGTTTACAGCCTAGGGGATGATGGAGGCTGAGAGTACAGCTCCAAAGGCTGGAAAAATAATGACCCCAGGGAATTCATACTTGTGCAGAAATTTAAGTCTGCCAACTGTTTAGCCAGGATTGTAAAGCTGGTGTGTAGAAGTTTCTGGTCCGAGCCAAAATTTGCCCGGAGTTTTAATCCTCTTAAGGTTTTGCTAATTCTAACCATCACATGCTTATACCTTAAGTAATTATCAACTACCGGTTACATATTTTGAAATTACAGTTGTCAGTAGTACTTGAATCAACTATAGATTACATAGTGATGGATTGTCCATTGTGTAGATAATCAAGCCCTGTTCTCTCCTTTCCGTTTTATAGCTCATTATCATCACAAAGGTACGTGGGTAGTAGATGTAAAAATAAGCGATAGAGTTAATTTTATTCCTTTTTAGTTCTGGTGTGAAACTAGATGGAAGAAAATGTTGAAATGGTCAGTTAATATGAGAATGGAGATTTTCTACACACCTGTTTAGCTATGTTCTCCCTTTTCTCAAGAGATAGTCTGACCACTTGAAATTAGACTTTTCTAAAAATGCTTTTCAGACTAGAATGGTTTTTACTAAAAAACAAAAGCTAGAGATTTCATAATGGTGGAGCACTTGCAGCGCCCCCATATCGTAAAGATCGACCAGAATATATTTAATGCAGTAAGTTATTCCGCATCCTAGAATAAAATAATAGATGCTTTTGTAATGGATCCTTTTCTTGCCCCAACTAGTATGTTGTTTAGGTAAAATTCATAGTAACTCTGATATTTCATAGGTGCTTACAATGTACCAAGCAATTTACAAAGCCCTGGGCTTGATACAGTATAAGCAGAATAGACACAGCCCTTGCCCACATGAAGCTCACAATCTAAATGGGAGGGAGAACAGGCTTTAATCCCCATTTGGCTGATGTGGTAACTGAGGCACAGAAAAGCCAAGTGATTTGCAGAGTTGCACAGCCAGCAAGTGGGAGAGTGAGGATTAGAACCAAGATCCTCTGACTCCCGTGTGTGTGTGTGTGTGTGTGATCTCAAAAATTAAGTTCCTATGTAGACTATTTGAAGTAAGAGTCATACAACCATTTAATGTTAAGGCATGCCTGGGTTGCAAGCATTCAGTCAATCAATGGTATTTATTGAGCACTTCCTGTTGTAACAGCACTATACTAAGTGCTTGGAGAGTACATTTTAATAAGACTGGTAGTAGAAATAGTGTTCATTAAGGTTAAGGACTAATTGTGTGCAGAGGGCTCACAGTGTGGGAGACATAATAATAATAATGATGGCATTTATTAAGCGCTTACTATGTGCAAAGTACTGTTCTAAACGTCGGAGAGTTTACAAGGTGATCAGGTCGCATGGGGGGCTCACAGTCTTAATCCCCATTTTACAGATGAGGTAACTGAGGCACAGAGAAGTTAAGTGACTTGCCCAAAGTCACACAGCTGACAACTGGCGGAGCTGATATTAGAACCCATGACCTCTGACTCCAAAACCCATGCTCTTTCCACTGAGCCACACTGCTTCTCATCATGGAGACATGGAGACATGACCCTGCCCTCAAAGTGCTTACAGTCTATCACTCAGTCGTATTTATTGAGCACTTACTGGGTGCAGAGCACTGAACCTAAGAGCTTGGGAGAGTACAATGTAACGGTTTAACAGAGTTGATAGACACATTTCCTGCATACAACAAGCTTATAGCCTAGAGGGGGAAATAGTTACTAATATAAATAAATAAAGGATATGTACATACGTGGGTGGGGAAGATGGCTGGCGGTGAAAAAGGGAGCAAATCAGGGTGATGCAGAAGGGAGAGAAGAGGAAATGAGGACTTAGGGAAGGCCTCTTGGTGGAGATGTGCCTTCAAATAGGCTTTGAAGGAGGGAAGAGTAATTTTCTGTCGGGCATGAAAAGGGAGGGCGTTCCAAGCAAGAGGCAGGCTGTAGGCGAGACCTTGGCAGTGAGATAGGGGAGGTTGAGGTACAGTGAGTAGGTTGGCATTAGAGGAGTGAAGTGTGTGGGCTAGGGGATTGTAATAGTGGAGCAGTTAGGTGAAGTAGGAGGGGGCTAGGTGGTCGGGTGCTTTAAAGCAAGTGGTGAGGAGTTTCCATTTGATGTGGAGCTTCTTGAGCAGTGGGGAAAAATGGGCTGAACAGTTCTGTAGAAAAATGATCCGGGCAGCAGGTTGAAGTATGGACTGTAGTGGGGAGAGACAGGTGGCTGGGAGGTCAGCAAATGCTTCCTTGCTTAATCCAAGGGCTTGGACTGAGGTGATGGCAGTTTGGATGGAGGAGAAAGGGTGGATTTTAGTGATCTTGTGAAGATTGAACCAACAGGATTTAGTGATAGATTGAATAAGTAGGTTGAATGAGAGAGAGGAGTCGAGGATAATGCCAAGGTTATGGGCTTGAGAGACAGGAAGGATGGTGGTGCTGTCTACATTGATGGGAAAATTACAGGGGCAGGGTTTGGGTGGGAAGATAAGGAGTTCTATTTTAGACATTTTAAGTTTGAGGTGATGGTTGGACATGAAATTAGAGATGTTTTGAAGGAAGGATGAAATGTGAGACTGCAGAGAGGGAGAGAGATGAGGGCTAGAGATGTAGATTTGGGACTCATCCACATAGAGGTGGTATTTGAGAAGCCTTGGGAGCAAATGAGTTTCCCAAGTGAGTGGGTGTAGATGGAGAATAGAAGGGGACCCAGAACTGAACTTTGAGGGACTCCCACAGTTAGGGTGGGAGGCAGAGAAGGAGCCCAGGAAAGAGATTGAGAATTCATTCATTCATTCAGTTGCATTGACTAAGTGCTCATTTTGAGCAGAGCATTGTACTAAGCACTTGGGAGAGTACAATGTAGCAATAAGCACTCACATTCCCCCACAATGAGGGGGAGACAGACATTAATATAAATAAATTAAAGATATGTACATAAGTGCTGTGGGGCTGGGAGGGGAGATGAATAAAGGGAGCAAGTCAGGGTGACGCAGAAGGGAGTGAGAGAAGAGGAAAGGAGGGCTTGGTCAGTGAAGGCCTCCTGAAGGAAATGTGGCTTTGTAAGGAGGGGAGATTATTTGTCTGTCGGATTTGAGGAGGGAGAAGGTTCCAGGCCAGAGGCAGGACGTGGGCAAGATGTCAGCAGCGAGATAGATGAGATCGAGGAACAGCGAGAAGGTTAGTATTAGAGGAGCGAAGGGTGTGGAAGAGAACCAAGAGAGAACAGAGTTGGTGAAGCTGAGGTTGGATAATGTTTTCAGGTGAAGAGGGCAGTCGACAGGGTCAAAGGCAGGTGAGAGGTCTAGTCTAGTGGAGGAGACATGTTAAATGCTGATAGGGGAAGTGGGAGCTTGTGTGATATGTGTATCTGCCCTTTCCTCTCCATCCAAACCGCTACCCTGCTCGTTCAAGCTCTCATCCTATCCCGTCTGGACTACTGTATCAGACTCCTCTCCGATCTCCCATCCTCGTGTCTCTCCCCACTTCAATCCATACTTCACGCCGCTGCTCGTATTGTCTTTGTCCAGAAATGCTCTGAACATGTTACTCCCCTCCTCAAAAATCTCCAGTGGCTACCAATCAATCTGCACATCAGGCAGAAACTCCTCACCCTGGGCTTCAAGGCTGTCCATCACCTCGCCCCCTCCTACCTCACCTCCCTTCTCTCCTTCTACAGCCCAGCCCGCACCCTCCGCTCCTCTGCCACTAATCTCCTTACCATGCCTCGTTCTCACCTGTCCCACCGTCAATCCCGGCCCACATCCTCCCCCTGGCCCGGAATGCCCTCCCTCCCAACATCCGCCTAGCTAGCTCTCTTCCTCGCTTCAAGGCCCTACTGAGAGCTCACCTCCTCCAGGAGGCCTTCCCAGACTGAGCCCCCTCCTTCCTCTCCCCCTCGTCCCCCTTTCCATCCCCCTGTCTTACCTCCTTCCCTTCCCCACAGCACCTGTATATATGTATATATGTTTGTACATATTTATTACTCTATTTATTTTACTTGTACAAATCTATTCTATTTATTTTATTTTGTTAATATGTTTGGTTTTGTTCTCTGTCTCCCCCTTCTAGACTGTGAGCCCACTGTTGGGTAGGGACTGTCTCTATATGTTGCCAGCTTGTACTTCCCAAGCGCTTAGTACAGTTCTCTGCACACAGTAAGCGCTCAATACGATTGATTGATTGATGTGTATAAGTGCTATGGTGTAGAGGATGAGGTGAATATCGAAGTGCCTAGGGGGTTCAAATCTAAGTTGGTAGGTGATGCGGAAGGGAGGGCAGATCGGATGGGGAAATGAGGGATCATTCAGGGAAGATCTCTTGGAGGAGTTGTGATTTCAGTGGGGCTTTGAAGATGGGGAGAGTGGTAGTGGGTTAGATATGAAGGGGGAGGGATTTCCAAGCCAGAGGGTCGATGTCCAGACAGGCGAGATGGAGTTACAGTGAGCAGGATGGCGTTAGAGGAGCAAAGTGTGTGGGCTGGGTTGTGGTAGGAGATTAGCAAGATCATGTAGGAGAGGGAGAGCTTAAAGAACCATCTCGTGACACAGCTATCATAGGAATATACCTGTTCGTACACCTGCCTGATGGACTTTGCACTGATGAGACCCTGAAACAAGTAACCAAAAAAATCCTTGAAGTGGGGAAACAACTGAATTTAGAAATGGGTGGTTCAGTTGTCAAGGCATGAGAAGAAATTTAGCTTGAGATAGTAAATAATAATAAAGCAATAATGATAACATTTGTTAAGTACTTATGTGCTAAGGGCTGAGGTAGATACAAGATAATCAGTTCCTGTCCCACATGGGGCTTTCAGTCTAAATGGGAGGGAGAGCAGATATTGAATTGAGAGGAAGCTGATTGAGTTCCCTGAAGCAAGTGGTCAGGAATTTTGGTTTGATGCAAAGAATGAGTAACCACTGAAAGTTTTTGAGTGAAGACACATCGGCTGAAAAACATTTTGGAAAAATGATGTGGGCAGCTGAGTGCATTGTATAGACCGAATCTCAGCTCCTCCAGGAGGCTTTCCCAGACTGAGCCCTCCCTTTTTCCCTCTCCTCCTCCTCCGCTCTCCATCACCCCCTACCCTACCCCCTTCCCCTCCCCACAGCACTTGTATATATTTGTTCATATTTATTACTCTATGTAGTTTATTTGTATGTATTTACTATATTTTATTAATGATGTGTATATAGCTATAATTCTGTTTATTCTGATGGTATTGACACCTGTCTACTTGTTTTGTTTCATTATCTGTCTCCCGCTTCTAGACTGTGAGCCCGTTATTGGTTAGGGACCATCTCTATATCTTGCCGATTTGTACTTCCCAAGTGCTTAGTACGGTGCTCTGCACCCAATAAGTGCTCAGTAAATGCAAATGAATGAATGAATAAGCACTGAGTTTGCTGCAAAATAAGCAAATCGGACATAATCCTTGTCCCCCACAAAGCTCACAGTGTAAGAGGGAGGAAGAACGGGTATTTTGTCTCCATTTTACAGGTGAGGTGACTGAAGCAAGTCACAGCAGGCAAGTGACATAACCAATATTAGAATGCAAACGTTTTACTGTATAAAAGCTGAAATAGTTGAAGTGAGAGTGAGACGGCAAAATTTCATCAGAAACCAGAAAAGCGTTTCTCAGCTGAAAATGAAGCAGTTTATTGAGATCGTTTTTGCAGCTTCTTGAAGCTTGAATGGTCTAGTTTAAATTTGTTGTGAAAATAAATACATTTCCAAATGCCATATACTAGGAACTTCTAAGAGCAAAATTCAGAAGCACCGCATAATTCTTCTAATCCTTTAATCCTTGGAAAAATGTGGGCTTTTTACCCCACTGACATTTCTCTCGTCATAAGGCAATGCAGTGCAAGCCGTTTCCAGTTTTGCAACTCTTTTGCGGTGTCTGTAGAAAGGATTGTCATCTCACAAAAAGTTAGTGTTTCAGGTTTGAAAGTTAGAACGTTGATGTGGAACTTAATCCTGTTTGCTTATGGCCTACATTATAAATGTCCCAGATGCTGTGTTAAAAAGTCCTCATAGTTCTTTTTAAATATGGATATATTGAAGATAATGATCTCTTGTCATTGATTGGAAGCAGAAGGCATTTTAACTAGTTTTTTCCCCTCCCCAAAGGCTAAATGGATTTTTTATAAGCCTATTAGCAATGTGCTTCAACTTCGTATCAGTCAATATGTTCCAAGAAACTAAAGATTTAAAGTTTTCTTACACAACTTTATATTAGGAAATAAATCTCTTTTTGGGTAAAAGCTTTGGCCACTTAACAGAGTGGTCTAGAGGTAGGCAGGCAGTCTGCCATGAACGTTTCCTTTCCATTTGTTGGAGACCTGAATCATGAAGCCTAGTAGTTGTGTGACTGGATAGGCAGCCAACCAGCCATCTGGCTGACCAAGTAACTGATTAGCTGCTCCTAGCCTGCCACAGGCCTGACTCCTAGGAGCAAGCCTTGGGGGGTGAGGCGGGGGGCTGGCGGTTAAGTTCGAACCCAGCAAGCGGCCTGCCCACTGTCACCTTGCTTTCCAATCGTTTAGTACAGTGGTCTGCGCACAGTAAGCACTCAATAAATTCGAATGAATGAATGAATCTGTCTCAGCAGGAGCCCAAGGCCATGGTAGAGGTAGCTCCTTTCCCTCTCCTTCCCTCATCCCTTCCTCTCCCCCTCGTACCCCTCTCCATCCCCCCATCTTACCTCCTTCCCTTCCCCACAGCACCTGTATATATGTATATATGTTTGTACATATTTATTACTCTATTTATTTATTTTATTTGTACATATCTATTCTATTTATTTTATTTTGTTAGTATGTTTGGTTTTGTTCTCTGTCTCCCCCTTTTAGACTGTGAGCCCACTGTTGGGTAGGGACTGTCTCTATATGTTGCCAATTTGTACTTCCCAAGCGCTTGGTACAGTGCTCCGCACATAGTAAGCGCTCAATACGATTGATGATGATAGGGAAGGCCTCCTCTTCCGCCGGACCCTCAACCCACTCCCGTTGCGTCAAAACTTATTCAGCAAGGTGTCAGAGACAGAGCCTTTTGGGGACAGGGACTGTGTCCGATCTGCTTCTCCTGTATCCACCACAACGCTCAGCACAATGCCTGGCACATAGTAAGCGCCTAACGAATACCACAGTCATCACTATTGTTCCTGCTCGCATTCCCCGCCGTTTCTGCCCCCCCCCCCATACCTAACGCTGGCAGCAGCCATCCTCTTTTCTCATCCCTTCCTCATCCCCTTCACCCCTGGTTCCTCCGCTGGAACCTGAACGTCAGCAGCAGTTAAAGGTGTTCATATCCCGCTCTGCCTCTTTGGATCGCTACTGCAGGGGCTTAACCTTCATGAGAGATTGAGCCTCTCAATCCCCTCAGGCCGTCTTCTCTGCCCCTGACATTTTTTTTTTTTTGTGTGTGTGTGTGTGAGAGAGAGAGAGAGAGAGAGAGAATGAATATGAATGAGAATGTGTGCGTATATATGAAGTTTGAGGGTTTGGATGACAGCAGTATGTAACTGTGGTTGCCATGGCTCTTGTAATCCTAAGTGGGTTCTACTATGACCCCAGAAGGCTCCTTATTTGCAGTGCTCTGTACACAGTAATTGTTGCAAACATACCATTGATTTATTATTGATTGATTAAATACCCATTTCTCTTAGAGTACAAAGGTTGTGTTTTTACAAAAGCCGTGATATGAGGAAACCTCCCGCTATAATCCTCAGCCTGTCTCTCGCCGCATACACATGTGCCAGAACACAAGCCCAAACCGGCTTATGCTGCTGGAAGACCATTACCTAATTATCTGATCACGTCCTAGTCAAAAGTGTGTTGAAAATATGAACTGTGCCCAAACTGAGTATTGGGCAAAGCATTCTTACATGTTTGCAGCCTCCTGTCTTTGCAGTTTCTAACCTGTTCTGATTTCTTTGGGTAGACTAGCTGCTCTCCCTAGGCTCATCCCGTTTTCTCACCCCACAGTTCTCTAAATTGGACTTGAGCTCATTCAAAGTTTACTTTTCAGATCAAGGTTAAAGAGGAGTAAATTGAGTTAGTAATAATAATAGTAATGGCATTTATTAAGCGCTTACTGGCTATGTGTCACACTTATATAAAAAGGCAATCTGTCTTGCATTACCTGATGATGGGAATTTGGTAGATGTTGAAATACCTGAAATGTTTATTCATTTTTGCGTGCAGTGATTCTCAGGTGTTTACTAAAATGCTCTACTGTGGGACATTTAATGTTTTATTTGTATCATAAAGAAAAGGGCAAAATTGCAGCCACATTGTTGTCTTGTTTAAAAAAAGAAATATAAATTAACTGGGGACTAAATTGTCCCTTGAAAATATCTTGTATTCCCTGCTGATCATATTTCAGATATTACCACTGCCTCTTGAGTTAAGTCATTGGAATATGGCAACCTTTTATTTAGATTGCAAGGCAACTGAGTAAATGTTGTCTTGAAGGATGGTGCACAGTGCTGAGTTACTGTTTTCACTCGTAAATTTTTCAAGAATGTTTTTTATCTGTTCTTTTTCACTGAACTGGTGTCAAGTATTCTGATTTTGGGATGGGGTATTAGTTTTCCTTTTCTGTTTAAATGATCATTTATTCTAAGAAGGTCTAATTTTATTGGTGGCTCAGCTTTGATCCCTCACCGTTTGGAGCTAATCTACTAGCTTTGGGCCTGTCGAAGCTGATTTCATTTTGACACTCTCCCATGCCATTCACTGAATCCTCTGGAAGAGGAAAATGACTACAGTCTAGCTCCATTAAATAGACCAGATAGCAGTAAGACCTCTTCAGGATAATGTCCTTGGCATAGAGAGCAAACAGATCAGATGGCGTTTCCCTATAATCCCCAGAGTGACAGCACAGTGCATTGCCTCCAAAACCTCTGGTGGATTGCCTGAACACTTTCAGTAATAGTAATAATAATAATTGTGTTATTTAAGTGTTTACTGTGTGCCAGGAACGGTGCTAAGACCTTCACTGGGTACAAGCAAATCGGATTGGACAGAGTCCCTGTCCCACATGGAACTCACAGTCTTAATCACCATTTTGCAGGTGAGGTAACTGAGGTACAGAGAAGTTAAGTGATTTGCCCAAGATCACACAGCAGACACGTGATGGACCCGGGATTAGAATCCAGGTCCTTCTGACTCCTGTGCTCTGTCCACTAGGCCACACTGCATCATCCTGCTCCATGAAACAAAGCCATTCCTCCCTTGAGGGTAATGGGCACATCACATAAAATCCCATTGTAAATGTACTTCTCCATGTAACCTGTACCCGGGCTGAAGCATCATCTGTTTTTATTTTTAATTGTCAGTGTGTTAAAGATTAATTCATAGTTTTCCTAACGTTTCTATCTTTAAATTCAAGTTAATCGGAAATCACTATTTAAAACATGTTTTTCTTTTTTAAAATAAGTTGCACGTGGCTAATTGCTATGCTAAACTATCTGAATGTAGAGTGTTGAAACTTTATCTAACCTGGGGCTTCACTGACACTGTCCAGTCTCTCTGGCTGCTCCTTTTCAGTCTCTTCTTCTGGCTGCTCCTCTGCCTCTCCCGCTCAAGGTTCAGTTTCGTTCCCCTTCTGTTCTCCACCTACGCCCACTCCCCTGGTGAGCTCATTCGCACCCGTGGCTTTAACTACCACCTCTCCTGATTCCCAAATCTTTGTCTCTTCGGCCCTAACATCTCTCATTCTGTGCAGTCTCACGTTTTTCATTCAGTCATATTTATTGAGCGCTTACTGTTTGCAGAGCACTGTGCTAAGCGCTTGGGAAGTACAAGTCGGCAGCATATAGAGACGGTCCCTACCTAACAATGAGCTCACAGTCTAGAAACATTTCCTCTTGCCTTCAGGACATCTGTTCTTAGTTGTCCCACCGACACTTCAAACTTCACAGAACTCATTTTCCAAGCCCTCTTTCTCCTCAAACACGTTGGCATGAGTCCATTATAATTCTACCTTGATAGCATTATTATGATCACATCTCCTCCAAGAGGCCTTCCACGATTAACCTCTTTTCCCTGGCTCACTCTCCCTTCTGTGTCGTCTATACTCTTGGATTTGTGACCTGTGAGCATTTGGTATTCGCTCCACCCTCAACTACACAGCATTTATTCATTCAATTCATTGAGCACTTACTGTGTGCAGAGCACTGTACTAAGCGCTTGGGAAGTACAAGTTGGCACACATCTTTAAATTCTGCATTATATATTACTTATTATTGTCTCTCTCCCCCTCTGGGCTGTAAGCTTGTTAAGCGCAGGGAACACGTCTGCTAATTCTGTTGTATTATACTCTCCCAAGCACTTAGTACTATGCTTTACTCTGTTGAGGAGGAAGGGCCAGACAGGATGACTTCAACTCTTGTGAGGTACCTTAAAGATCTTGGGGAGAGAGATTCACCCTAATAATGTACCATTGCTCCCACTGGAAACCTGAAACTACGTTTTAGATGGCTGGATCCAAAAGATTGAGAGGTGATTTTTTTTTTTTTTATGGTATTTAAGTGCTTACTATGTGCCAGGCACTGAACTAAGCGCTGGGGTAGATATAAGCTAATCAGACTGAACACAGTTCATCTGCCCCATGGGCCCACAGTCTTCTTCCACATTTTATGGATGAGGTAATTGAGGCACAGAGAAGTTAAGTGACTTGCCGGGGTCACACAGCAAAGTAGTAGAGGCGGAATTGGAACCCACGACCTTCTGACTCCTGGATCCATGCTCTATAGACTAGGCCGTGGTGCTTCTATTTGTGAGAGAGGAAATGTCAATTATCTGTAGCTGCCAGGGAGCTGTAGATACTCAGTGAAATGAGAGCGCTTGCTGCTGAGGTTTAGTTTTTGGTAAGGATTCATGTGGTTTTTGTATTAAAGTTCTTAAGCCATTTTCTAGCCGTGATTTATACCTGATTGATGTTTGTAAGCTGTCTTGAATGGTAGAGAACCATCAGAACAGTGACTTATTGAGAAGATTTTCCAACAAAATTATGTAAAAGTTGCTAGTGTGACTATTACTTGGAAACACTTGAATTTTATTTTAGTGTTATTGAAGCTGTCTGGGCGTTTGAGTAATTCTGATGCTGAATAATGCGGAATTTAAAAAGAAACTTGGTCGATTCTCCAATTATTATCTTGCAAGTTAAAATGGCCCTTTCCAGCATAATTATCTCAAGGGCACAGAAAATTCTGTTTTCAACATCGGGCAGCAATTCGGAGGTGAAATGAAGAAGCTTCTTTCCAAAAGAAGAACTGCATAAATAGTAAATGAGACAGATAAGTGGATCGTCTGAGCCAAAAAGGAGTTCACATATCTGCTTAGCAATGGGTGAGCCTTGCCAGGAGTGTATGTTTGACACAGCCAAAATGCAAGAATCTGTTTTGATTTATGGATTTGCAAATGGTGCAAACCTTTTGTGAGCACAAATAGACCCCTCTGACTTGGTACGTTATTTTACTGTAGAATCCATAGTCGCTTATTGATTGTACCAGGAAATTGAAAATTTCAATAAATAATCCAACTACCTTTATACTTCCCTTCATGTTATAAATTATATACTCTAAATTATTTATATTAATGTCTATCTCTCCCTCAGGAACTTGTCTACCAACTCTGTTGCACTGTTCTCTTCCAAGCATTTAGTGCATTGCTTTGCACACAGTAAGCACTCCATATGTACCATTGAGGATGATGATTAAAATATCATTGGCCAGTTATTGAAATGACAAAAAATAAGTCTATCTCAAGAGAGCAAAAATATGGAAATTATGATGTTTGTTTTTATGATAGTTTTTGTAGAGGGAATTTCTTTCTACTTGGCCTTTCTACAAGCACATGCCAGTTACAACAATGCACTGATAAATATAGTAACATGGTGAAAGGCAGAAAGTTAAGTGGTTGGGTCAGAGTAATTACTGCCTATCAAAAGATTATTAGTTGAACCTTCAGAGATGATTGATCTTTAAACTAGAATGTAAACTATTGGGAAAATGCAGCTAGAGTGGTAGTGTCGTCCTTCGGTTCGAAGGCAATTCTGCCGATTGCAAGACTGTTTCCATGTGTAATTTCTAAGCGGGTGTTTTTTGAGGTCCAGCGAATTTTTACTTTTTGTGGGCATTGTGTCTAGTGTGCTACTGCAAAACAGCTACACGGGATTTCTTTTTGGGAGTTATTTGCACCTTTGTTTGTGAGAATGCCACCATGTTATGCTCTAATGATGGGTTGTGTGTATTTACATCATCACCTCTGCGTACGTCAGGTTTTTTTAATAGAAAGTCAAAATCTTTTGGTCATATCACTTCAGGATTTCTGGCTTCTCTACCTGCAGCTACCTAGCTAGGTGAAAACACTCTTCCTCAGTCCCTTCCTACCCATTCATACCTTTTCCCCAGAACTTAGCACAGAATCACCACCCAGAAGAGTAGTTAATTACCTTATTATATTTGTAAGTTTGTAAAGTGATTTTTTGGGTGTTTGAACACAATTTTAGGATCCGTTGTTTGGACAATGACCTAAAGAAAATTTGGTATCAACTGCAGATTTATGTAAATGACTCAATTGACTTTAAGTTTGGTCGATACAAAGAGGAAAACGTGGGACAAGAACAAATAAATATCCCTTTTTGAGTTCTCAGGAAAGGGAGGCAGGATTACATCCATCCCTGAGGTGCTGTGGAGTAAGAAAGAGTCAACGATAAAGAATTGTGCTGAGCAAGTAAGGACACTTATTCGGAGGGAGGTCATATGTAAAACTAAACAGCTCGCTAGTGGTAACTGAATCAGTTGCTGTCCAACCGAATAGCTGCTAATTATGTAGGAAGGAGAGAGGGTGGGGCTTGTGGTCATACCAAGAGCATCTAAGCAGCAGAACACTATTGAGCTCTCTTAGCGACCTAACGGCAGGTAAGATCAGCTCGTCAGAGGGGAAGGTGGTTAGGTTTGATCTCTTTGGGATTTTAGAAGTTATTTGGGGAAAATATGGCAAGGTTTCTATTCCTCTCTCCCCACCCCCCACCTGCAGCAAGATTGCTTTTGTAATAATTTATAGGATAATGTACGTTGGTTTCAAAAAGTTTCCTGCAGTAAGAAGACGTGCTTCTTTCCTTGCCCTTTCAGGAAGAAAAGTTTGGGGGGACTTCTTCTTTTTAAAGTATATAGGTTGGGGGGACTTTTTAAAGTATATAGGAAGAGAATGTTTAAGGGAAAAACCTAGTCATTGCTTTTAGGAAAGAAGCCTTAAATGCAGTGAATAATCGGGGGCTGTAATTCAGTCTGATCTGTTTCTAGGAAACCTCCGCAGGGCAACATTATCTCAGTTTGTATAAATCTACAGAGTTGGGTATTTTAGGGTACTCTAGAGTTGTAGTGAATCATGAATGCCCTGTTAAAAATTAAACTGAAATACCGGTTGACTTTCAGCTCTCGGAAGTCTTCAAAGCACGATTCTGAAAGACAGAGCTTTCCATCATAATTCCTGATTCTGGCTGAGACAGGTAGCAGTTTTATTGAAAGTCAGGAGCAGCAGCTCTAAAAATTAAGCCCTTTCCATTTTTATGTCCATTTCCACAACAGGCAAATTTAGGGAGTAGAGGTTGTGGGTAAGGGAAAACAGAGAGGGGAATATTAGGAAAAATAATGGGTGTTATACAAGCTTTGGCTCTTGATGAACAGAGGAATGAATTAAATGACTTCATTCCAAATCCCTGAGTAATGGCTGTTGCCTTGCGTTCTAGAAGCAATAGTTTACAGCGAACAGCTCAATTCACTGAGAACTGGCTCGATGAGAGGAAAGTCATTTAGGGAGAAATCTGTTCCAGTTTGTCTTATCGTTAAAAAAAAAAAAATAGCAGGCGCAGGAGCACGACTTGAAGCCTTTTCAGTTCGTCCCTTTCCCGATCTTGGTCCCTGTTGCTGATTTGACAGTCTCTGGTCTTTCTCCTTTCTGTGCGTACATCTGTCCTTTGTTTGTGCTAGTGGGGTTTGCAACACTGAATGTGAGGGAGAAGACTGTTGTTGCTGTGCTGTTGTTTTAACAAGCCGACTGAGTGAGCATGTACCTAAAACAGAGCTTCTAAACCATGAAGGAAGAGAGTCCACAGCGACGTAGGTTTTCTTCATGTGCTGTGGTTTCGCCTGTTGTATTTCCTCCAAGAAACGATGGCCGAAAACTTGTCCGGAATGCTTCCTTTGGAGGATACAATGAGCTTTCTCCGGCACTGCCAGGTTGGTTAGCTTCATCTACCATTTTTGCTCTTCTACTGTGCAGAATTTTTCATTCGAGAGAGACACATTTTGGCCTTTTCAAGTGGTTTTCCTTTAAAAAAAAATGTAATGAAATAGCTTTAGTGAGAACTTGCATTATATTATAATGGATATGGGCTTTATTATCACCCTCTTGCTCTACTATATATATGTATATACTCACACACATAGACACGTATATATTTGTCTTAACTGAATTATTGTTCATGGACATTTTAAAACTGGAACTTGTAGATTAAAGGAAGGCTTTTGAGTTTTTAAAAAGCATTCATTTTCATATTTATTGCAAAACTTTATTATATCCTGTCCTGTAAAATGAAGATCTTTCTAGATTTGAGACTAACTTCCACTTTCAAAAATACATTTTACCAAAGGTTTTGCAATTGAATGCCAATATTAAACTTACTTTTAGAGCAGTCCTCAATGAAGTCTATTCATATGAAAAAATTTACCTTCATCATGCGTTAAAAAATATCTAGTACTCTTATGCAGTGAATTTATTTGGTAAACATCATTGGAAATACCTGTTTTATCCTTTATTTAGGTTTGGATTGACTAAAAAGTGCACTTGGACACTAAGAGATTCAGTTTTACTTCAGTTATCTGTGTGAACCAGAGGGTTTGAGTTGATAGTATTTTCCAAATGAGAAAAGTGGGTCGTTCAGGTTTCCGGACATGATGCATTTAAGGCAGCATGGTGTTGATTAATTAGATTAAAGTGAAAATTTTGTTTATCATTTTTAGGGGGACCTGTTGGGATTATGTAGGTTTTGAAATTTTTCCAGTATAAATGTGTATTTCTTATATGCTTTAATTGTCCCGTAGTTCCTGGATTATATATTCATATCTGCTCTTTCAGAATTGTTTTGTGTCCTGCTCGTTAGAAAACAATCTGCTTAAGTTTCTTAAAATAGGAAGTATTTCCAAATAGATTTTTCCTGTTTACTAATTAATGTCTCACCCAACCTAATTGTTGTATCGGAAGTGTTGTTCTTTTTATTGTAACTTCGGAAGTCTGAAATCACAATGCTGAATTTATATGTACATGCAAACTTTGGGCAGAAAAAATGTATAAGCTATATTCAGTTGGAAAGAGTAGAATGCATTCAACCAGAAGCACACGTAAGCTTGTTCTCACAAAGCTGAATGTGAGTTGTTTGTTCACTTGGGCTTGTAGCGATAGCAGCCAACTTTACCC
Source organism: Tachyglossus aculeatus (assembly GCF_015852505.1). Taxonomy (NCBI): domain Eukaryota; kingdom Metazoa; phylum Chordata; class Mammalia; order Monotremata; family Tachyglossidae; genus Tachyglossus; species Tachyglossus aculeatus. Next base: position 25,590,422 of record NC_052079.1, on the reverse strand, counting down.
AGTCTTAGTTTTTTTAGGACATTTTTGTTGCTTGGCCATTTAAAGTGCAATTCTCATTTTCTGCTCAAATTGAGGCCTGTTGTTCTCCTGCTCTGTGTGACCTACTCTCTGTCTTTTGTCAGCAAGCTTTCTTGCATGAGCTGGATTTTCTTGACCTTCATACAATGCCTCTAAGATTTGTGAGATGGATGGAAAGAATATAGCCATGGTCAGTGTTCCTTTAGACTCAGAATGTTATATTTGAACTAAAATAGGCTTTCAAAGTGTGTTTAATTGTGCAAGAATTATCCATTTCTACCCAACCATCTCTGTTCAAGGGTATCTATAGAGTACCTTTGCAAGCATTGCAGATGGATGGAGTGAATACAACAATAAAAAAGCCTTGTAATTCAGCAGTTAATGGCTAAACTGTCGGTTCGCCCTGGATTAGAATACAGCAAAGGTCATCTTGGTTAAAACTGTTTTAACTGAAAAAAGCAATGTTCCTATTAGTCATTTGTAGCATCATAAAGAAAAGACATGTTAGCATATTGTACTCCTATGCCAAAAACATTGTGTTCTGCTACAAATGGTAACGCATTTAGCTTGTACATTCAAAGTATTTTTAACGTGTAGAATTCTGCTGGGCTTTCTAATGGTCCTGAGATTAAATATTTACTAAGCAAGTCTTTCAGACAACTGTATAGATATCAGCCAATCTGTCAACATTTATATAGTTTCTGCTGTGTACCCAGCGTAGTATTAGGGTCTGAGGGGATTTTTAAAAGTTGAAAAATCAATGCAGATTTTTTTACAATGTAACAGGAGAGGCAGCATGGCATGGTGGATAGAGCACAGGCTTGGGAGACAGAAGGTCATGGGTTCTAATCCTGGTTCCTCCATTTTTCTGCTGTGTGACCTTGGGCAACACACTTAACTTGTCTGTGCCCATTACCTCATCTGTAAAATGGGGATTGAGACTGTGAGCCCTACCTGGGGCAAGGAACCGTGTCAAACCTGATTTGTTTGTATCCACCCCAGCGCTTAATACAGTGCCTGGCACATTGTAAGCACTTAACAAATACCATTGTTATTAATGACAAATATTATTATTTTATGTTATTATAAGACAAATACAAAGACGTACAACTTTCCACGTAATGCGCCTTTTGGGAGATGTGTGCAGGTGGGTGACTCTTGAGCTTTCCATTGCTGTATTAGGAAAAAATTGGAGGTGATACTGGGATCCTATATTGAGAGTGCCATAGGAAAACCTTTTGCTCTACCCTGTTATTTCTCTAGATCCACTCTCTGATCAGAAATTGGGAACCAGCTGTTCTTTGGATCTCTGGAAGCCTCATTTTTCATCCCCAAAGAAGTCTGTGACTTTTTTACCCTCTCTCCCAGCCCCTGCACGTTCTCCCCCCCCCCCCCCCCCCATTCTTGCAAAGCTAATCTTTCCACTCCTTCACTTCCCATCCCCTGTTCTTGCACTTCTTCCTACCTGGAACTTCCCATCCCCCTTTCAAATCTCCCAGTCTGTGCCTCTCCCCAACCTCAGAGCCCTCTTGGAAAAACCCCCTCCTCCAAGAAGCATTCTCTGACTATTCTTCCCCCTCGAGGTTGTCAAGCAATGCCCACCCTTAACATGCTCACCAATCCTTTAGCATTTTGTGTCTATTTCGACAGATACATTTACTTTTTCTATTTGTTCTGTTATATTCCTTTTAACACCAGTTGTAGTAGCTTACTTTTTCTTGTTCCCACTAATTAAATTTGTTTCTGCCCCTATCTTTCCCATTTAAAATGAGTACTTCTTGAAGGCAGGGATTGCGTCTTCTGCTTTTATTATACTCTTCCAAGTCTGCAGTAAAAACTTAATAAATATTAATAGTAATGGGATTTTTAAAGTGCTGATTGTGTGCAGAGTGCTGTTGATTGATTTTTCTGGTTCTTACTCCAGGGTTCAAAAAATAGGAATATGCCTCCAGTGTTTATATTGAAAGCTCATACTGGTGGATTGCCAAGCTGTATTTCAAACCATAGATTAATGGAAGCATTCCATAGACATACATTTGAGTGATGCAGAAACATGAAATTACATAAAGCTATTCAGAGCAGTGTACTAATTATTATGTAGCGAGAGTCGTTGAATTGGCACAAAAATTGTTTCCCCAGTAGCGAGTCAAGTTGAAACATGTCAGAACCAGTTTTCTCACCGGAACACTATATATGGGGGTTTGTTCCCGGACCAAGGTCATTTACCCTAAAATTGCCCACAGTGGTGTACTCAATCTATTCGAAATAGCATTTAAAGCCTCTGCTCAGAGACAGCCACCTCTTCCTTGACTGCTGCGGAGGCTGATCTCTCTGAGTTGCTGTCTCCTAAAAGTCCACTGCGTTTGAAAATGTTGGTGGGGGCTCCCTTCAGTTCACCTGGCAGGAGGGCTTGATTGTCTGTCTGTTGCTTCTTCTTCTTCTCACATATTCTGTCCAGGGAGTCTGTGTCGCTCTGAGGACGGCTTCAGTGCTGGTTTGCTGGCTCCTGTCTAGGGTCTCCCTCTCAGTGAGCTCTCTCTGCCTGTGGGCATCGAGCTTGGCTCGTCGGGGACGCTAGTGAAATTGCTCAACATTCTGGAAGCGTCCTCCTGGTAGACACGTGTCCGTCACAGTCCTGTAGGCGGGTGGATAGATTATGGGCCTGGGATTCTGAAGGATCTAGGTTCTAATCGTGGCTCCTCCATGTATCTGCTGTATGACCTTGGGCAAGTCATGTAACTTTTCTGAGCCTCAGTTACGTCATCTGTAAAATGGGGATTAAGAGTGTGAGCCCATGCAGGACAAGGACTGCGTCCAACATGATTAACTTGTATGTACTCCAGCATTTAGAAAAGGGCTTGGCACAGTAGGTGCTTAACTAGTACCATTATTACTATTAATATTATTAATATTACTAGTAATAATAATAATAAACACCTCTATGGGTTTTTAGGCCTTCTCTTTGGTATGACATTTGATGCTTCATTGTCGGTAAACTCTGCCCATTTCCCAAAATACATGCTAGTTTTCTCCTGAATCAGTTTCCTACAGAGTGTACTGCCCGGTCAGCCATATTCGGCCTTGTGACTCGCATTGTTGATGCACATGTTTGGGAAGAGCTTCCCAGGTGTAAAATCATACATGACCTTGGTTTTCTCTGGGCTTTTCTTCAGTAATGCTCTTCTGACTTGGGGGTGCAAGTCACAATCTCCTCTATGACACCTTCTGCCCAGCCCTGAAAAGCAAGTCATCAGCATTCAGGAGTTTCTGAGGGTCTCAAAGACTTTTTTAAAATGTGTCTTCAAAGCTTATTGAGTTGAACGAGCTTCACATGGGAGGTGACGCTTATCAGGCACGCATTTTCAGGGCTCCCAAGCACCTTCTGGGTTATACACTTCTTGGCCTGAACCCAGCTTTGCTCTGATGGGAATGGGAAGCCTTCAGCTCCCTCTCAAATGATCATAACCCATCGTGTGTTAACCTTTGAGTCTTGGTGAACTTTTCAGGGCATCCAAGATTGCTTTTGCAAATTCAGTACCGAGGATTGGGTGGGGTCAATCAATCCGTGGTACTTATGGAGTCCCTACTGTATCCAGAGTACTGTAATAAGTGCTTGAGACAATATAATGCAACAGAGTTGGTAGACACACACTCTGCCCGCAAGGAGCTAAGCCGTTCTTCCTATTGCTACCAGTTTGAAAAGATCTTGCCTGTTGTATTTTTTTATTACATTTGTTAAGTGCTTACTATGTTCCAAGCCCTGTTCTAAGCACTGGTGTAGATACAAGCTAATCAGCTTGGACACAGTCCGTGTCCAACAAGGGACTCACACTCTTTTACAGATAAGGTAACTGAGATACAAAGAAGTTAAGTGACTTGCCCAAGGTCAGACAGCAGAGAAGTGGTAGAGTCAGGATTAGAACCCAGATCCTTCTGACTTCCAGATCTGTGCTCTCTCCACCAAGCAATGCTGCCCCTCATGCATTCTCTGTTGCATTTTGGACTTGTTTTTTGCCTTTATAACTGAGCAGTGTGGTCAATACAAAACAAGTGAAAGTATGTGGAATTCAGTCTGTCCTACAAAGTGCTCACAATCTGTTGCAACTTTGTGATTCAGGAAATGCAAGATTAACTATGTTCTTCTGTCGAGAAGAAATCATCTAGGATCTTGCTGGTGGTGGAAATTAAGGAAACATTTCATTAGTTGACAGTCCCCTTCTTTTAAGCTGTCTTTTGAAGATGGAGGCCGTGCTGACATCGTAAATGTGTGGCCATTCTTCAGCATTCCTTCTTTTGAGGAAAATCTCATAGGTGTGTCAAGTAGTAAATTTCAGGCATTGCAACTCCAGGGCATGTGCGTGTTTCCTAGCTCATTCGGCAGAACGACCACAGGGTTTTATAGGCCTCCCTTTTACAGTGATCATTTGGAGCTTCTGGGTGATGTTCATTTCTTTCTTTGTTGCATTTCTTTCAAAAGCTGTCATCTGTTTCAGCGTCATCTCCCCAACCTCCCGTACCCGGTCTTGACACCTGCCTAGTAGGGAGCGTTCCAGAGATATGTCCAGTTGCTTCTCATTAGCTGGAGAGTCTTAGTTCAGTAAAGCTACTGGGAAGTTCCTTCGAAGAACCTTGCAAGGACATGACATGAAGTCCTTCGCTCTTCCTTAAATCGATTGTTTTGCCAGCGAGGTGTAGAAGCGAAGGAGCTGCTGGTCAGTCCAACGCTTAGGAACTAGAACAGCTCCAAATGATCCATCCTTCTTTCAAGTCTCTCTGTCAGTTAATCCTCTAATCAAGCCAACGTTGACATTTGAATGTGGGTATGTCTACACTGTGTTTCTCTTATTGGGGAGGTGTGTATATTGGATACCAATTCCACCCATTAATGAAAGACTTAACCTTTAAATTCAGAGGAGGTGAGTGAAAGGCAGCTGAAGGAACTGTGGACAGTCGAAGAAAATAATTTTGACCTTACCGCTTGGAGAGGATCGCACTTAAGCCGGTTAAAGTTGCTGGCTGGTGGGAAGGGTAGTAGTCTGGCCAAGGCAAAGGCTGACCTCAGAGGGAGACCCTCCCGGTGCTTAGAACAGTGTTTGGCACTTAGTAAGTGCTTAACAAATGCCCTAATTATTATTAATTATTATTTAAGGTACCCATCTCAAGGAAGTGCCTACCAGGAAACCAGACTTTAACTGGAACAGACCTCTCTGGGAACAAAATGGGGTCAATTTTAAGGGCTCCCCTTAGTTGTAACAGAGCGGCCTCATTACCTGACACGCCATGCAGCTTTGCTAAAGGTACCCTCTGATTGCATTAAGTGCTGGTGTTCAGGTCTCCCCAGTAGTAAGCTCCCCCCTCTAGACCGTAAGCTCATTGTGGGCAGGGAATGTGTCTGTTTATGGTTGTAATGTACTCTCCCAAGTGCTTAGTACACTGTACACACACTGAGCACAGTAAGTGCCCTGTATATATGTTTGTACATATTTATTACTCTATTTATTTTATTTGTGCATGTCTATTCTATTTATTTTATTTTGTTAGTATGTTTGGTTTTGTTCTCTGTCTCCCCCTTTTAGACTGTGAGCCCACTGTTGGGCAGGGACTGTCTCTATATGTTGCCAATTTGTACTTCCCAAGCGCTTAGTACAGTGCTGCGCACATAGTAAGCGCTCAATAAATACGATTGATGAGTAAATACGATTGAATAAATGAAGTAGTAAATTACAGCATTTTCAGTAATAGTGATAATAATTGGTAATAATAGTAGTAACTGTATATTAAGTACTAACTGTGTGCAGAGTACTGTATTTCACACAGGTGGAAATTAGACACGGTCCCTGTCTAATAAAGCAGTTGGACATGGGACTCCCAGACTGAGCGAGAGGGGGAACAACTATTCATTCCCATTTTACAAAAGAGGAACTGAGGCACAGAGAAGTTGTCACTTGCCCCTGGCTGCAGGTGTCCTACCTGTTTATCTTGTATCTACCGCAGCACTCAGTACAGAGCCTGGCACGTAGTAATCACTTAACACATTCCACTCTCATTATATTACTTCCCAGCAGGCTGGTGGCAGAGCCAGGATTAAAATCCAGGTCCTCTGACCCCCAGGCCCATGGTCTTACCACTAGACCGCACTGCCTGTCAAAGAAAGAAAGAGGTACGTGGAGAAAAACCCCAAGAATGTTAGTAATAATGACCATTGTTATGGTACTTCATCATCATCATCAGTCGTATTGATTGAGCGCTTACTGTGTGCAGAGCACTGTACTAAGCGCTTGGGAAGTACAAGTTGGCAACATATAGAGACAGTCCCTACCCAACAGTGGGCTCACAGTCTAAAAGGGGGAGACAGAGAAGAAAACCAAACATACTAACAAAATAAAATAGAATAGATATGCACAAGTAAAATAAATAAATAGAGTAATAAATACGTACAAACATATATACATATGTACTTGTTAAGCACTTATATGTCAAGCCGTATTTGAAATGCTGGGGTAGATACAAATTAACTAGGTTGAACACAGTTCCTGTTCCACACGGGGCTCCCATTCTTAGGAGGGCGAACAGGTGAGGCACAGAGAAGTTGAGTGACTTGCCCACGGTCACACAGCAGACACGTAGCAGAGCCGGGATTTAAAACTCAGGTGCTCTGACTCCCAGGCCTGTGCTCTTTCCACCTGGTCATGCTGCAAGAAAACAATTATGCAGAAACACGAGAATTAAAGGAAATAAAATTGAAAATCTTCAAGTAGCCTGCTTGCTGTATAACTGAATCTCTAAGGTATTGTAAAGGTGGTAGTGCAGTTTACCATTCAGCCTCAGAGTTGGTCACCATTTTCTCACACTGCAAGTACAGTGTCAGCACATTTTTGTTAACGTAATTTATGAAATAGTTTCTCTTTGTAACCAGGTTTAAAGTTATTCTCTTTCCAGTAGCTCTATTTTTTCATTATTAACCTTTTCCAAGAATGAGCTAAAACTCTTCAAAATCAAATACACACTCAAGTTTCAAGTCTGTCACGGCTGGTTTACTCATGTTTTCTTAAGTGGTATTTGTTAAGCGCTTATGTCGTATTCTTTTTAGTATAGTGAATTTGTCTTTATCAGTTGCTACTGTGTGCATTTATTCCTTCAATTGTATTTATTGAGTACTTACTGTGTGCAAAGCACTGTACTAAGTGCTTGGGAGAGTACAATATAACACCAGGCACATTCCTGCCCACAACGAGCTCACAGCCTAGAGGGGGAGCAGACATCAATATAAATAGATAAATAAATGAATTACAGATATATACATATGTGCCGTGGGGATGGGAGGATGAATGAATGACAGCACAAGTTAAAGTGGCGCAGAAGGGAGAAGGAGAAGAGGGGAGGGCTTAGGGAAGGCTTCTTGGAGAAGATATGCCTTCAATAAGGCTTTGAAGTGGGGAAGAGCAATTTTCTGCCTGATATGAGGAGGGAGGATGTTCCAGGCCAGAGATAGGTGATGAGATAGATGAGATCGAGGTACAATGAGAAAGTTAGCATTAGAGGAACAAGGTGTGCAGGCTGAGTTGTAGTAGAGTAGGGAGGAGAGGTAGGAGGGAGCAAGGTGATTAAGTGCTTTAAAGCCAATGGCGAGGAGCTTTTGTTTGATGAGGAGGTGGATGGCAACCACCGGAGTTTCTTGAGGAGTGGAGAAACATGGTGTGAATGTTTTTGAAGGGAAATGATTATACAGTGTACAACAATAATATATATGTGTATATATGTATAGATTCAAGGCACTTAGAGACTATGTAGGAGAACAGTGTCATCTCTTCCATCAATCATTCTATTAATAAACCTCAGGAAACCCAAGTGTTTCATTTGTATTGAAACTAGCTCAATTTACGTTAGAAACAAACAGACATATTTTACAGCAGTACTTTAAGATGAAAAGTTGGCATTGTTAGTTTTTGTTAAAATGAGTTGGCTACACCTGCTATTCATTTAGATCAGTTACTTTCAGACTTTGCAGTGTGATGATCACTACATTGGACAGACCACCAGTGGACTGGGATCTTACCCCATCTGACGCCCTTACTCACCTTTGGGGATGAGATGGGGAAACCTGCCTTTTTCCTCTCTCCCTAGTCCCAGAAGCCTGGGAGAATAAGACCTTGGAGTTGCATTCCCCTGTGCAAAGACATACCTCAGTCAATCAATCTGTCGGTCAGTGGAATATACTGAGTGCTTACTGTGTGCAGAAAACTGCACTGAATGCTGAGCAAAACACAGTACAAAAGATTTCATAGATTAAATCCAGAGCTTACAGTCTAAAGGGGGAGACCAACGTTTTAAATGTACGTATATATACATAAATGCTCTGGGGCTGAGCGTGGGGTATCACATGCTTAGGGGGTTGAGACCCAAGTACATGAATGAATGATGCATGAATGATGGTATTTTTTAAGCTCTTACTATGTACCAAGCACTGTTCTAAGCACTGGGGTAGATACAGGGTATTCAGGTTGTCCTGGGCTAACAGTTTTAATCCCCATTTTACAGATAAGGTAACTGAGACACAGAGAAGCGAAGTGACTTGTCCAAAGCCACACAGCTGGCAAGTGGCAGATCCGGGATTTGAACCTATGACCTCTGACTCCCAAGCCACGCTGCTTCATCTCTCCTAGAGTTGAAATTCTCTGTGTATGTTAGGTCCAACAGCTCCACTGAGGCAATGGCTGATACCTTGAGGACTACCAGTTTGGAGGAACTGCTCCAGAAGGTTGACTAAACATGCAGACGTAAACTGTCCATAGGTGGGCCATTAAATTCTGCACGATTTTGTCAAAAACAATGAGATCATTCATTCTGTGGGCCAAGAGGTTGGGGTGACCTTAGGTAATGAGGAATGCGAAGGAGGATGTAAGAGAATGTGCGAGATTCTGTGGTGATGGATCTTCCAAGCGGAACTGCTGTGTGTTCATGGAGGGAGTTGCATCAGAAGATGATAGAGAGAGAGACATGGTGACTCATCATATGATCGGTAATCAATACCTGCTGAACACTGACATAGAGGTACTAGGGAGATTTAAAAAAAGAACCAAGTAGCATCTCTGCCCTTGAATCACAGACTAATAAACATGCACAAACCTACAAGGGTGGCGCGGGGGGGTAGGTGACAAGACACATGGCAAAAAAGAGAAAGTTAAGCATGGAATTCTTACCACAGAATTACTCCAAGTGCTAGGAAGCAGTTACTTCCTTCTGGGAAAATGAATATGATCCTATTAGCAGAAGGCCCCGGGGATTTGAAGGAACCAGGCGGGCAGGGCTGGCCTCAGACATGTAACCATCCAGAGGTGAGAAATAATGTGCTGCTGCCTTCTTCCCTGACCCCAAGCAACTGACACACAAGATGCTGTGTGTGATACACCAGGCACACAGATACATAAAGGTGTCCCACCCAACATTTAGCCAAAGTCTCCCGCTATGTTGAATATAAGAGCAAAAACAAATGATAAATGCGTTACCCTGACAATCGTAACCTTCCAGTTTAGCCGATCTCCAACGATACGTCTAAAGTCAGAATGGAAAATCCTTCTCGAGTTGCAAGGCCATGCCCTCTGCCCACCCCCAACACACACACACACACACACACACACACACTCTCTCTCTCTCTCTCTCTCTCTCTCTCTCTCTCTCTCTCTCTCTCTCTCTCTCTCTCTCTCTCTCTTTCTCTTTCTCTCCTTCCCCGCTCCCCCACCACACACACCTCACCTCAACCAGAGGTGTGTCCTGAGTCCGCCGTCTCCCTCGCATACTGCCTGAGAGGTCAGGTGGTCATGTTGCTCAGCTACATGGGGCTGGAAGGCTGAGGGCATGTGCGTCCCCCTGCATGTGTGCACAAGCTTGTGTGCCTGTGTGCACATGTGTGTGTGTGTGTGTGTGTGTGTGTGAGTGAGAGAGCGAGCCTTCCCACTACTACTGCTTGTAAGCTTAGAGGATAGTAACCCTGTAACCTCATTATGGACAGGGAACCCATCTGCTCCTTGTGTTGTATTGTACTCTCCCAAGTGCTTATTACAGTGCTCTGTACATAGTAAGCACTCAGTAAATACTATTGTTTGATTGTGATGTATCCATGATCAAGAACAATGTGGCTCATTGATGATAAAATGTGGAATGTCAGCTACATGGTTAGACCTACAGTTGGGCATCTTTTTAAATTTTTATTTACAGTGCTTGTCACATAGCGCTTAAAAATACCATCATTTATTTTTTTATTTTACTAGCTTTTTTGTAGGGCTTTTCTGTGATTCTGGGCTTTTCTCCCCCTTTTAGACTGTGAGCCCACTGTTGGGTAGGGACTGTCTCTATATGTTGCCAACTTGTACTTCCCAAGCGCTTAGTACAGTGCTCTGCACACAGTAAGCGCTCAATAAATACGATCGATTGATTCGGATTGGTTTCAGTCAATCAGTAGTATATAGTGAGAGCTTAATATGTGCAAAGCACTGAATTAAGCACTTGGGAGAGTACAAAACAATAGAGTTGTCCATGAGGAGTTTCCAGACTAGAGAGGAAGACATTAATATAATAATAATGATAATAATAATAGTATCTGTTAAGCACTTAGTATGTGCCAGGCATTGTACTAAGCACTGGGGTGGATACAAGCAAACAAGTTGGACACAGTCCTTGTCCTTTGTGGGGCTAATAGTCTTAATCCCCATTTTACAGTTGAAGTAACTGAGGCACAGAGAAGTGAAAGCGACTTGCATAAGGTCACACAGCAGACAAGTGACGGATTCGGGATTAGAACCCATGACTTTCTGGCTCCCGGATCCATGCTCTACCCAGAGTAATTACAGATAATAATAATAATAATAATGATGGCATTTATTAAGCGCTTACTATGTGCAAAACACTGTTCTAAGCGTATATAAGTGCTGTGGGGCTGAGCGTGGGGTGAATATTAAATGCTTAAAGGGTATAGAGTTAAGTGCGTAGGCAATGCAGAAGGGAGAGAAAGTTGGGGAAAAGAGGGGTTATTCAGGGGAGACATGGCCTACTGGAAGGAGCACAGGCCTGGGAGGTAGAAGACCTTCGTTCTAATCCAATCTCTGCCAGTTGCCTGCTGTGTGACCTTGGGTAAGTCACTTAACTTCTCTGTGCCTCAACTGTAAAAGGGGGGTTCAAAACCTATTCTCCTTCTTACTTAGACTATGAGCCCCATGTAACACAGGGACTGTGTCCTACCTGATTAACTTGCATCTACCCCAACACTAAGTGCTCGACACATAGTGAATGTTTAACAAATTGCATAAGTAATTAAATAAATAGAGCTTTTGGGAAGAATAGTGGTCTGGTGTATGTGGATGGGGAGGGAGTTCCAAGGCACAGGGATGATTTGGGAAAGGGGATCGCGGAGAGATGGATGAGACAGAGGCACAGTGAGTAAGCGGTGCTAGAGGAGCAAAGTGTGTGGGCTGGGCTGTAGTCAGAGATCAGTGAAGTAAGGAAGGAGGGGACAAGCTGATTCAGTGTTTTAAAGCCCGAGGTAAGGAGTTTCTCTCTGATGTGGAGGTGGATGAGGAGCGGAGAAGCTGAACTTTTTTTAGTAAAAATATTTCCCCACAGGTTTCCTCTGTTATAGCTCTCTTCCTCCCTTCAGGGCCCTGCTGAGAGCTCACCTCCTCCAGGAGGCCTTCCCAGACTGAGCCCCTTCCTTGCTCTCCCCCTCGTCCCCCTCTCCATCCCCCCCATCTTACCTCCTTCCCTTCTCCACAGCACCTGTATATATGTATATATGTTTGTACATATTTATTACTCTATTTATTTATTTTACTTGTACATATCTATTCTATTTATTTTATTTTGTTAGTATGTTTGGTTTTGTTCTCTGTCTCCCCCTTTTAGACTGTGAGCCCACTGTTGGGTAGGGACTGTCTCTATATGTTGCCAATTTGTACTTCCCAAGCGCTTAGTATAGTGCTCTGCACATAGTAAGCGCTCAATAAATACGATTGATGATGATGATGATCAACATTCTGTTCATTCGGCCTGCTGAACTTTGTTTAAACCTACTGACTTGACCTAGGCTTTGACTTGAACTAGGCTTTGAGTTTCTATTTACCTTGACTTTTAGTGAAAAAAGGTTGGTCTGATGGCAGTGCACAACTTTGGAAAAGATAACCTGCATTTCTGTGAACTAAAACAGGGAATAAGTAAACCTTTACATTGAACTGATAAAAGCCTCTGGTTGTTCAAACAGTTATTGAGCACAGTCTTTTAGACTGTGAGCCCACTGCTGGGTAGGGACTGTCTCTATATGTTGCCAACTTGTACTTCCCAAGCGCTTAGTACAGTGCTCTGCACACAGTAAGCGCTCAATACATACAATTGATGATGATGATGATGATAGTTTATTTAATGGTATTTGCTAAGTATGTATGTGTCAAGCACTGTTCTAAGCTCTGGGGTACATACAGTCATCAGCATGGCCTAGTGGCAAGAGCACGGGCTTGGGAGTCGGAGGATGTGGGTTCTAATCCCAGCTCTGCCTCTTGCCTGCTATGTGACCTTGGGCAAGTCACTTCACTGGGCTTCATCTGTAAAATGGGGATTAAGACTGTGAGCCCCGTGTGGGAAAACCTGCTTACCTTATATCTACCCCATCGCTTAGACCAGTATTAAGCGCATAAAAAATGCTTTTATAATTATTAGTCATCAAATCAAACACAGTTCCTGTGTTGGGGGTTCACAGTCTAAGTAGGAGGAATAAAAGATAATGAATCCCCCTTTTACAATTGAGGCAGCTGTGGCACAGAGAAGTTAAGTGACTTGCTCAAGGACACACAGTAGGCAGGTGGAGTTAGAATTAGAACCCTGGTCTTCTGACTCTCAGGCCTGTGCTCTATGCCATGCTACTTCCTCTATGATTGTAATTCTTGGTAGAATGGTAATAGTAATATTTATAGTATTTATTAAGCATTCACTAGGTTCAGTGAACTCTTCTCAGGCAGTACAAAACAGAGATGTGACACATTGCCTGCTCATATTATTAGGAATTAGTATAAGTGTATTAGCCAAACAGTGCAGGAAATCAGAGTCCTTAAGAAACCTTTGAAACAGGAAGAAAAGCCAGTGATGATCTTAATTCATAGTAAGGAATAAATAAAATAAAAATATCTGCCTTGCCAATAGATACCAATAGATAGAGCTAAGTGAAAAATGAGGTTAGATCGGGTAGACATCGAATGGGGTTAAAAGTCGTATTGCTGCAAAAATATGTCTTTTATCCTTACTGTAATTGGATAAACTGAACTGTTCTGTTGAGCTTTATAATTTCATTTCAATGGATGAAGTCATTATCCCTTAATTTTGAAATGGCACCAAAGAAATACTAACTAGTGTATACTTCAGAGTGTTTCAAGAATGCGGTCTGATTGGAGGGAAGATGAAGTCGTCAGTGATACACCCTGGCCTCTGACTCTGGAGAACTGCTTCAATAATCAATGGACTGGAGGGATCCAGCTCCTCTTAGGAAGCGTTTGCACCTTAAGTCAATGGTATCCACTCAGAAGTTTATAAGCTAAATGTATTCTTTTGAAATATTTGTAGGTCAGATAGTGTGGAAAAGGAATACTCAGAGAGTCTTGATCTTGGAGGAGGGAGGTAGGAAATAAAAGCCAAAAAGGGCCTGATGTTTGTCCCCAGTAGGGAGTTGGAAGCTGCATGTGAAAAAGAGGGGGTGATTTTCCAGAACTCAGAACTTCCCATGGAAGCGGATGCTTTCTGAACAATCAATCAATCAATCAATCAATCGTATTTATTGAGCGCTTACTATGTGCAGAGCACTGTACTAAGCACTTGGGAAGTACAAATTGGCAACACATAGAGACAGTCCCTACCCAACAGTGGGCTCACAGTCTAAAAGGGGAACAGAAAATAATAATAACGTCATTTGTTAAGCATTTACTATATGCCGAGCTGTGTACTCAGCACTGGGGTAGACAGAAGGCAACCAGGTCCCACATGGGCCTCACATGAAGATGAGGAAACTGAGGCACAGAGAAATTGTGATTTCCCCAACCTCGAACGCAGGACCTTGAACTCCCAATAAGGTGCTCTTTCCCCTAGGCCACGCTACTCCTCAACTCCCGACACACCCCAAGTGAATTGGTGCCTTAACCAGTGAAGAGGAACGGTCATGGAACCATGAGGCAGTGGAATCTCCCATTAAGAATGACGGACAAACCTCAGCTCCGAAACCGCAGGATCAAGAACTTAAATGAGGAATAGATTAACTTGCTCACGGCTTGGGCAGTGCCATCTCACTTCTCGTCTCATTAGTCATGTTTCTGCCGGGTGGTTTAGTGCAAGTAGTGAGGAGGTAGGGAGAAATGCAGCGTAGTCCAGTGGAAAGAGTACGGGCCTGGAGTCAGAGGACCTGGGTTTTAGTCCTGGCTCTGCCATTTGCCTGGTGCGTGACCTTGGGCAAGTCACTGAACTTCTCTGTGCCTCAGTTTCCTCATATGTAAAATGGGGATTCAGTGCCTGTTCTCCCTCCTGCTTAGGCTGTGTCCAACTTGATTACCTTGTATCTACTCCAATGTTTAGAACAGTGCTGGATGCATAGTAAGCACATAACAAATATAACAATAATAATAATAAATTTCCACAAGGGCAGGATGCACGTATGGCCACCAAGTGCCAATGTAGCCTCAACCCAACATTTTCCCCACAGCCCGGCCTCAGTATTCCCTGTTTTTTTGCTTACCATGTTAGCCTGTTCTTTTTCAGGATTTCTGCTGGGCCTGGTCCCCTGGCGAAGGATGGTTCTTAGCCCCGAAAGCTTCACCACTTTTGGCACAGCCCCAGCATTTCCCTCCTTGCAGACGTGAACGAGAATCCAGGTTTCTTGATTGCCAGGGCCTGGCTCTTGCCCTTGGACCAACAGCCTGGCTGCCCCTGACATTAGAGAAATAGTCTCCCACCTAGTGCGGTTCCGGAGCTAGCTCAGAGTTCTCTGCCCAGATTGTGGCCCCAAGCTTCTCCATAGGCTTTTCCCTCATCTCCTTCCACCAGCCTCCATCAGCCTCTGACGGTCCGCTGGGTGAAGCGTGAATTTCCAGTGTGGCGCCGACTCCAGGATCTGTCCCGGCTAGAGAACGGTTCCCCACGGGCCTTCAGACCCACCACCCCCTCACACACAGGGTGCAGAGTGACTGTCACCCTCTCTAGACAGTAAGCTCGTTGAGGGCAGGGAATGTGCTATCAACTCTGCAATATTGTACTCTCCCAAGAGCTTAGTACTCTGCTCTGCACCCAGTAAGCACTCAATAAATACCATTGATTAATTGATCGATTGATTCTTCAGCCCCAGATTGTTCTGGCTTCTGTTTTATTCCCCAACACCCCTAAGTGCAGCGTGGCTCAGTGGAAAGAGCCCGGGCTTTGGAGTCAGAGGTCAGGGGTTCAAATCCCGGCTCCACCACAAGCCTGCTGTGTGACCTTGGGCAAGTCACTTAACTTCTCTGAGCCTCAGTGACCTCATCTGTAAAAATGGGGATTAAGACTGTGAGCCCCACGTGGGACAACTTGATCACATTGTATCCCCCCAGCGCTTAGAACAGTGCTTTGCACATAGTAAGCACTTAACAAATGCCATTATTATTATTATTATTAAGTGAATTGTGAAAGCCCCACCTTCAAAACGGATATATTTAGCATCAAAAAAGCCCAACCCAGGAAATTCCAGAGTCCACATGATTGTCACAGTCAATCAGTCAGGGAACGGGTCTGCCAACTCTGTCTGCCAACTCTCTCCCAAGCACTTAGTACAGTGCTCTGCACACAGTAAGTGCTCAGTGAATATTATTGATTGATACTGAGCTCAGAGCTCTGGACTAAGCACTTGGGAAAGCTGTGCCCACAGTAACCACTCACTAAACATGATTGATTGACAATATAATTGGGTTGGTAGATGCAATCCCTGCCTACAAGGAGCTTACCGTATCTAGGAGGAGACAGATAAATAGATTACAGATAGGGAAAACAGTAGAATATAAGGATATTTACTTAAGTGCTGTGGGGCTCAACATTCTTACAGGGTATGCAGCCAAATGCATAAATAATATATAATATATATTTGTATATTTAGCCTATTTTTTTGTTTTGAGACCAAGGATTATAGGTAAGATGGCAAGTATTTGCTACTAAGTATTTTATTAAAACAGAAGGGAGGACGGGGAGGGGAAATGGCTCCGCCACTTGCCTGCTGTGTAACGTTGGGCAAGTCACTTCACTTCTCTGGGGCCTGTTACTTTATCTGTTAAAATGGGGATTGAGATTGTGAGCCCCACGTGGGACAGGGACTGTGTCCATCCTGATTTACTTCTACCCAGCCCAATGCTTAGGACAGTGCCTGGCACAAAGTAGGTGCTTAATAAATATTATTATTATTATTATTATTATTATATGAGGACTTAGGGGAGCCATCTCAGAGGAGATGTGATTTTAGGAGGCTTTTGAAGGTGGGAAGATGGTGATCTGTCAGATAGGAAGGGGTGGAGAGTGGTTCTAGGCCGAAGAGAGGTTGGGAGAGCTGGAGGCTAGTCTGATATGAGAAAAAGTTGGGTCTTTGGGATACCCAGACTCCCCAAACTCTGGTTGCAGGCACAAAAAACTCGGGTACATTTGCCCAGGAGATCCAAAAGGAAATGAATATGCCTGGCTCACCACCTGGCTGCTTCCAGGATTTCAAATGCTGTCATTAAAAAAAAAATTTCCAAACCAAACTTTAGGGGAAGCAGGCTCTTGAAGCCAAATATCAGTCACTCAGGACTTTGAAAGCACCTGTATTGGCTGTAAATTCAGTCATAACTGTGTCTCTGAAGAATTTTGGCCAGAGAATTAGGAAAGTTGTGGGGTGAGCAGGAAAGAGTGGGGGAAAATAATAGAATGTGCAGTCAGGTATCTAGAAATATTTAAATAGCTAATATTTGGTCTTGTGAATAATTAAAATATTTTTTGCTTAATCTAAAGCTGTTTTGAGCAGTTTTGTTAAACACTCTGAAGTTTTGTTAAATTATCTGAAGTGTCCAGTGTCCAACTATTCCAAGCTGGTATTGAGGAGTCTGTGACATAAATCCTGAAACTAAAATGGAAATTTTTCTTGCCTTAGGCTGAAAAATGGTTGCTTTGAAAATGTATCTTTATCATCATCATCAATCGTATTTATTGAGCGCTTACTGTGTGCAGAGCACTGTACTAAGTGCTTGGGAAGTACAAGTTGGCAACATATATATATATATATATATATTATCTTTATCCTATTTTTTGTCATGAGAGTGAGGATTTTAGGTAAGATGGCAAGTATATGCTACAAAGTATTTTATTAAAACAAGGTTTAAAAATGTGTATGTTGGCCCTGTCTTGTATAACCCGGTCACACAACCCCTCATCGAGAACAGAATTCAGAGTAGTAACTTGCAGTTACTCTCAACTTCTTTTGAAGGTTTTGACCGAGGGAAGGATGATGCCCTGCAGAATAAGGAAGATTCATCGCATACTATCTCAAAAAGCAAGGTCAGTACACCATTGTTCCTAATTAATGTTGTATATCCAGAGCTACCAAAAGGGCCCTTCCTGCAGTTTGGTGGTACCACAGAATGGAAATGCACAGAACAGTATTTCTCTGCCACGAAGCTTTAAGTGGGGAATTCTTGTAGTTAGTCTGTAGGTGGTAGGACCAGAATTGGTCCAGTGATCAGGAGAGGAGGTAGTAGAACAGAGTGTCTGCTGCTGAGGGGAAAGTCAGTGACCTTCCTCAAGGCATCCTGACAGTGATGAGGCATAGAGATGATGGGTGGTGGGGAGGAGGTGGCTTCTTGGCTACCCTAAACTACAGTGCTCCGAGAACAGGAAGATAGTACGCCAGCGCTGTGGAGTTTCTGTCCTTCCAAGTAACAGAGGTGGTGGTATTTGGGTTTACGATCTCCTAGATCTGGAGGGGGTGATGGGGAGAGGGCCAGGACAAGGAGAATGGTGGCATAGCAATGGGCCAGAAGGATAGGCGGGCTCCCCAGGGCTTCAGGTAGCAGAACCGGTAAGAGCACGGGCTTGGGAGTCAGAGGTCTTGGGTTCTAATTCCGGCTCCGCTACTTGTCAGCTCTGCGACTTGGGGCAAGTCACTTAACTTCTCTGTGCCTCAGTTCCCTCATCTGTAAAGCAGGGATTAAGACTGTGAGCCCCATGTGAGACAACCTGATTACAGAACAGTGCTTGGCACATAGTAAGGGCTTACCAAAGACCACCACCATCATCATCCCATGGTGCGGGACCCCTGAGGCCAGGCTTTGTTGGGTAGGGCCAGGTGGTTCGTGGTTCACGGTGGGTGGATGACTCGGCAGCTTTAGGAGGCCCGAGGCAGAGCAGCTCTGTTGGTGACTGACCTCGGAGTCTCCCGTCATCAATCGTATCAATCCCAGGCCCCGGGAATGGTTTCCGGGTAGCACTAGTGAGCCGGGCTCTAGGTGGGCTTTCTCACGGGAATGGGGGTAGCACACTCACTCCTCTTCGTGGCCCTGACGCTCATGGGTCCTCCCAGCTCTGGCTGTACATCAGTTGTGGCTGCCACAGCTGGGGCTCCAAAGTGCCTCCTTCCCCCAGGAAAATGACCAACCCTCCCTAGCCCACGGTGCTTATGTATACATCTAATTTTATCTGTATTGATGTCTGTCTCCCCCCTTCTAGACTGTAAGCTCATTGTGGGCAGGGAATGCCACTGTTTATTGTTGTGTGGTGCTTCCCAAGCTCTTAATACAGTGCTCTGCACACAGCACTCAATAAGTACAATTGAATGAGTGAATAACTTTTTCCCCTCTTGTTTTGATGGAATCCATGTTTATGAGCTGTCAGGAGGCATCAAGAAAAGACCTATCATGTGTAATGAACAAATGAATGCCTAAACTAGCTACTGAGGCAACAGTGTGTATTTTGATTTAGTAATAATAATAATCATGGTATTAAGCGCTTACTAAGTGCCAGGCACTTTGCTAAGCACTGGGGTGGATACAAGTAAATAGGATTGGACACAGTCCCCGTCCCTCGTGGGGCTCACAGTCTGGATGCCTTTCCCAAGGTCACTCAGCAGGCAAGTGGCGGAGCCGGGATAATAATACTGTGTGGCACATACTATGTGCCAAGCACTGTTCTAAGCACTGGGATAGATACAAGGTAATCAGGTTGTCCCATGTGGGGCTCACAGTCTTAATCCCCATTTTACAGATGAGGTAATTGAGGCACAGAGAAGTTAAGTAACTTTCCCAAAGTCACACAGCAGATAAGTGGCGGAGGCCAGATTAGAACCCACGACCTCTGACGCCCAAGCCTATGCTCTTTCCACTAAGTCACGCTGCTTCTCCGATTAGAACCCAGGTCCTTCTGACTCTCAAATCTATGCTCTATCCACTAGGCCACACTATTAAATGTTTTCCTAATAGTTTCCTGTATCAGTAAACTAACTAAAATATATAGAGCCCTTCCTCATTGTACTTCCAAAGAAATATCCCTCCATCTCTGACTGTGAACACTAAACAGAAAAGCCTAATTATCAGACCATTTACCCAGTTTTTAAAGTCAAATGTAATTTTAGAAGGTGTCAGCATTATACAGTGTAGCTTCAATAGTTGATAATCTCATCAAATAACATAAAGCCTCCTTGTGTCTTGGTATTTTAAGCACCATTAGTTTTCTGAACATCTTAATATAATTACAGTCTGAATCCAAGCTCTACAATGGCTCAGAGAAGGACATTTCATCTTCAAGCAAGCTTACAAAAAAGGAATCTCTTAAGGTGAGTCAGTTCTAAAATAATCATGGAAAGTAAGTTCTTTCCCCCAAATCAAAGCCACAAATTGATATTACCTGACTGTCTAAAGATAGCCTTATGTATATGTCGAGTAAGTAGCACAACCTTTGAATCCCTTTAAGAGCAAGAAGTTGATTGTGTGAGAAGATAGCTGGGTGTAACCTTGTTCCATTAAAAGGTGAAAATTGATGTTAAACCTTCAGAAGGAATGAATTACTGGAAGTTGAAGTAAAGAGGACCTAAACCTAAGCTTTACTATTTTGCTGCTTCTTCCCATCCCTGATTTCCAATGGCATGGAAGGCATTTTTTCTCTTGTGGTAAAGGCTTGTGTAGCATTGTGTTAGTGGGTCATCTTCATAATTCCAGGTTTTTGATGTGAAGGACTAGTGAGAAGATTACTTCAGAAGAAAAGGAGTGCTGGTAACAGATTAGCAAATATTTTTGTTACTTCGGTACTCTCATTAATAAGAGCAATATCTTGGAGTTATTTTGTACATTTTGCCCGTTCATCTAGTACCTTACCATATTCCATTATTCCACATGATGGGGAAATAGGGTAAGATAAGATCTTATGGGGATACTGAAGCATAGAGAAGTTAGTCACTTGCTCATAATAATACATTGACTGAGTTGGAGAGCTGGTACTGGAAATTGTATTTCCCCATTCCCAGCCCATTGCCTTTCCCATTAGATTTAAATATCTTTCCCAGATTCCCAATTCTATCTTGTAGAAGTCTAAAAGTTTTAGTGATTAGGAAATCAGACCATGGTTCGAGGCAATGGCTAGTCTTATTCATAGAATCAATCAGTGGTCTTCATTCGGTGTTCACTGTGTGCAGAGCACTGTACTAAGCATTTGAGAGAGTACAATGCAATAGAATACGTAGGCATGATCGCTGCCTTCAAGGAGTTTACAGTCTAAAGGAGGAGCTAACAATCTAAAATGAAAAACTTTGCTCAAAGGAAAGATGATGAACCTATTATTATTATTAATAATAATAATAAACACTTACTATATGTGAAGCATTATTTTAAGTGCTGAGGTAGATTTAAGTTAATCAGGTTGGCTACAGTCCCTGTCCCACATGAGGCTCCCAGTATAAGGTAGGATTTAATCCCCATTTTACCATTGTGGAAACTGAGGTATGGAGAAGTTAAATGACTTGCCAAAGGTCTTATACCAAGCAGTTGGCAGTCAGGATTAGAATCCAGGTCCTCTAACTCCCAGTCCCATGCTCTTTCCACTAGGCCATGCTGCTTCTCAGTGGTTCCATTTACTAATTGTTAAATTAAATGCAGGCCCTTGGGTCATTGAGAGTGAAGAGACAAATGTTTACTACTACTGTTGCTCCAGGAAAGCCATGTCAGAGTATCAGGGAGCAAACACATTTGTCCTCTAAGAGAATTGGGGTTTCGATGTTATTTCTTTGGGTACTGTCTGTTTTTTTAGGGTAGTGAAAAAATATGGTAGCACTTTTTGAACACCTAACACAGTGGATTAGGAATGAGATAGTATTAGCACCATTAACTGTAGCATTTTATTATTTTTTGGACATTTCTCAGAGTGAATTACCTTACTCTGAGGTACGTTAACCATAAAACCCAAAGTGTGATAAGCTTCAATTTCAATTTTATTTGGAAGGGCAGAAAACACAAGCCAAATAGTGCGTTCAGGTGCCACTTTTGTTAAACCTGATCTCTGAGGAATATGAATCTGTTTACTCATGTACAAATTAAAATAACAGTAGTAATTATGATGCTTGTTAAGTGTTTGCTCTGTGCCAAGTACTGAAGTAAGCAATGAGGTAGATACAAGTTAATCAGGTGGGACATAATCCCTATCTCACATGGGGCTCACAGTCCAAGAGGAAGGGAGAACAGAAATTTAATCACCGTTTTACAGTAAAACACATGCAAATTATGTTAAATGCATAATTATACATGTATATTATACAAAAAAATGAATAAATCAGATAATGGGATACCAAAACTTCATCACCATGATTAGTATTTATTCAGCACTGTATTAGGCACTTGGGAGAATAGGAGCTTCCAGTCAAGTGGATGTGACAAGCAGACATGAATTATAAGCATTAAATAGGAACAAGAATAAGAATAGATCTAAGAATGATAAAAACTATAGTGGTAAACATTTCCAAAGCTGAAGGATCACAAGAAAGTCTTGACCTGAATGAATGGATTGACCCTAATTTTCGTTTATTTGCTCACCTCAGAAGTGACAAAGTAAAATCTTGACTCTATCAGAATGAATATATTCTGATATATATTCTATATGATATATGATTCTGATATATATTCTATATTCTATGAATATATTCTATATATATATTCTGATATTCATTCAAATTCTGTGTATTTCCTTGGCATCCCCATTTTAAATCTAAGAAGTTGAGAACATTATGCTTCATGTTTTCCTGTGTTTTTTTTGTGGCTATTATGATCTTTTCCTACCAATTTTGAAGGCTTTATTTGTTCCAATGTCCTTTCCATGTTCTTTTTGGGAAACAGGTGCAGAAGAAAAATTATAGAGAAGAAAAGAAGAGAGCCACAAAAGAATTACTCAGTACAATCACAGACCCTGCCGTGATTGTTATGGCTGATTGGTTGAAGGTCAGAATTTGTGCATGACACTAGATATGGAGCTATAGCAGCTGCTTGCTGTTTACCTACCAGAATAGTTAAGCTAAAAGTCGTAGAGGATGGTTATTTTTTCCAATGGACGAGAGGCTATTAATTGTATCCCAGAGGCCTTAGTGTTTCGCTCTCAGTGGGCCAGAGGGTGTTCTCAGTACTGCTAGCCATTACGATTCCTTTGAGTGTCACTGGAGAATGAAAACACCAATCAACTGAAGTGGCTGCAGATTTATATGTTGTTTGTAGTGAATTTTATTTTTCACTTATCAAATGATTCAGAAATCCCAAAGAGAACACACAAATAAGTTTTAATATATTGATGTATAAAAACACATTTGTGTATTCTGTTTATAATAAAATGTAAAATAAAAATTTAGTAAAAAGTAAATAGACCAGGACATCATCATATGATGAATATTTTCTTTAACGCACCTTTTTGTGATAAAGTGTCTTCTTCCTGTTACTCAGGTTTTCATACCTTAAACCATGTATTGTGTATAAGAAATGCATTCATTCATCCTCATTTTAGTATCAGAGCAATTTAAAAAGAATCTGAATGGAGGATAAGAATCCTGTGTGTAATTAAATGATATGCCTGAGTTTAGAGACTGTTCCTTACAGTGCTAATGAGAAGAATAATTTTTTGTTTTGTTTTTCTTTAATGGTACTTGTTAAGCACTTGCCAGGCACTGTAAAACCACTGAGGCACTTTTTCTCATTTCTGGTATAATTTGAACTTATCAAACTCTACTTAGGCGTAGCACTTGAGGGACAGTAAACCACAGCTGCCTTAGTTAAGAGTTTTACCAGAGTCACAGAGTACTATTGTGCCTTTTCCTGTTCTAGAAAATCTTGAATTTTAATATCTGATTTCATCATCAATTTGTTTTTTCCTAGTATTTCTCATGTAAATACTGAAAAATGTCCACATTCCTTACAGCTCATTTCCCTTTCTCCAGATTCGTGGAACTCTAAAGAGCTGGACCAAGCTATGGTGCGTGTTGAAACCTGGAGTGCTGCTGATTTACAAAACCCCCAAAAATGGTCAGTGGGTGGGGACCGTGCTTCTGAATGCCTGTGAACTCATTGAACGACCATCTAAGAAGGATGGCTTTTGTTTCAAGCTTTTCCACCCTTTGGAGCAGTCGATTTGGGCAGTTAAGGTAAATAAGTAGATATTCTCTTCTATTTTAGTAGACTTTCAACCAGTCAGTAGTCTTTACTGAGTGCATACTTTGTGCAGAGCACTGCATTAAGCTCTTGGGAGAGAACAATAGAGTGGGGTACATGGGCCCTGCCCTCAAGTTGCTTAAAGACTGTATTACTGTGTAGAATGTATCTGCCTGTGAGCATTCTAATGGCCAAAAGAAATGGGATTAAATTTAGCTGCTGCAAGCACCAAGTAATATTTTGTAATGTGTAAACTTTCCATATTGAGTCTTCACTTGTAGTAATAGTATTCAGGAAGTGCTTACTGCATGCAGAGCACTGCTAAAGAGTATACAAGTATACACGCGTAATCCATAATGCATCTGAAACGTGTTCCTTGAAATTGTTGACTGTAAAGTGACTGTATTGTGGGGTATGCCTTCCCATAGGCGGAAATGTTATAAATTGGGATCTATTTCAGAACCCTGGAAAATTAATATGAAATTCCTATCCATGTAATATTCTGTATATCACTCAACTATATTTTACAATCGAAGTAATTCAAAGCATATCATCACACCATTAAATAAGGAGTTGTGATGTTATTAGTCATTGCAGGAAGCTGCAGAAGTAGCTGACTGGCACTTAAAAGCTTTAAAAAAAATTCATTGAGAAATTAGCCCAATATAAGTTGAACAGCAGTACTCTACATCATATAGCATCTTTGAGCAAGCTAGGTCCAGAAGGGCTTTGCTTATACTGGAACATTTCTCGTAATTGGATATTCTTCAGTCATTTTTAACAGTTTTTCTGTTTTCTTGAAAATTGTCGCAAGGTTTATTAATCCAAAAGTCTTAGCTGGAGGTGGATCTAAATTCCTAGTTTTAGTGACAGCCATGACATCTCTTCTGCTGCTGCTGCTGCTGGAGCATGGATTTCTCCATTTCACCTGAAAGTGGCACAGAAACAAAGTGAGGTAGAAGGGGCAGAGATTTTAGATAAATTGAGTCAGCCTCCTCTATGTCTCCACAATTCTCAATCGCCTTCACGTGAAGGAAAGAAGCCGACTTCTAGGTTGCATTTGTGGGTGGGGAAGGGAAGGTGGGGAGTGGTAGCAACTGAATGAGGGTTTCTCCAAAAGCAGCCCAGAATTGAAGCAGAAGAGCCAAAGTGGAGAAACCAGGCTTTAAGTTAGTGTTTGGGGAGGGGAGTCTCAGCAGTAATGGTGGGCAGGGCCTGAACTGACTCCGCAGTTATAGTGTGTGACGTATCTAAATTTTACATGTTATTGTTGTTGGTAACTGAGGATACGCATACATTAACCAGATCATCTAATACTTTTTAGATACAAAATAATTTAAGTGGTAGCCCTAGAGTTATATTCCAACCTTTTTGTCGATCAGCCAGTCGTATTTATTGAGCACCGAGTGCAAAGCATTTGGGTGGATGCAACAGCAAGACCCACATCAAGGAACTGACGACCTGTTGGGGGAGACAGCTGGGGAAAACATATAAGGGGAGCAGATTCAAGAATAAGGGAATATCAGGTGCCAGTGTTCTCTATTCACTTTGTTGCCCATCCTTCTTCTCATATAGACACTTACTCTCGCTGATCCACCCTTTCATTCTCTTGAAGCAATCTACCACTCTCGTCCACCTTCCGTTTTACCCACCAGCACCCTTTACCCAGGAAAGAAAGTTGCAGTTAGGAGCCCTCCTTTTTTATTAATATCTGCATGAGAGTCACTGTTGGCTAAGAACAACGTGCCTATCAATCTATGATTTTAACTTTATACACTTTGGGGCCCCCAAACAAAGGGAACAGTTGTTTTACTTTTCTTTAAAGTTCTTGAAGACTTTAAGGTCCTCAGGAAAGGGGTTCTGTACAAAAATGTATTGTCTTTTCAAAAGGGGAAAGAATACAAGCCCATCAGTGAATCAATCAGTGGTAATTATTGAACACTTACTATGCTTGGGGGAGTCCAGTACAACATAGCATTGGTAGAAACTTTCCCTGCCCACAGTGAACTTTGTGTAGAGGAGGAAACATCAGTTACATAAGGAATTTACAGATATATACATAAGTGCTGTGGGGATGAGGGTGGGGTGAATATCAAGTGCTTATAGGGTACATTTCCAAATGTGTAGATGCAGAAGACAGAGGGAGTCAGGGAAAAGAGGGTTTCTTCCCTCTTAGAGGAGATGTGATTTTACTGGGGCGGAGGTTGGGGTGGGAGGAATAATGGTCTTGCTTATAGGGAGGGGAAGGGATTTCCAGGCCAGAGGGATGACGTGGGAAAGGGGTCAGCAGCAAGATAGATGAAATTGGGGCACAGTAAGCAAACTGGAAATTGAAGACCAAAGTGTTTGTTTGGGCTGGGCTGTAGTAGGAGATTAGCGAGCGGGGATAAGGTAGGAGAGATCGAGCCAGTTGGCAGCTTTAAAGCCAGTGGTAAGGAGTTTCTATCTGATGCAGTGATGGAGGTTCTTGAGGAGTTTGATCTATTGATATTTTAGATGTAGGGTGTTTTTGATTTAAGAAAAAATATCTTAATGGTATTTTTGAGAGCTTACTGTAGGCAGAACACTGTCTTAAGCACATGGGAGAGTACAATACAAGAATTGATAGACATGATTCCTGTACATTCTAGTGTTCTCATTCAATCAATCAGTCATCTTTAGTGAGCACTTACAGTGTGCAGAGCACTGTAATAAGCCCTTGGGAGAGTACAGTATTATAGAGTTGGGAGACATGTTCCCTACCCACAGGGAGTTTACAGTCTAGAGGGGGAGACAGACATTAAACTAAATTGCGGCTAAGTACGTAAATGCTGAGAGTAGGGTGAATGAAGGGTACAAATCCAGTGCAAGTGTAACAACATAGAAGGAAGAGATGTTTTTAAATACCAAAACAGCATCCAAGTTGGAAATAAGAATCATACTGTGCCGTGCTAAATGTCTAAAACCCAGACAGGGTAAACCGAAATGAGTGGTGTTCATCTACGTGACGATGTGCCAGTTGACAGCAGGTCGGTGGGTACCACTGAGCTTATGATGCTGAGTAACTTGTTTGTGAACAACACAGTTTTCTCCGTTTGGGCGAGGGACTAGAAGATGTCCCATCTTCTCTTTACATTATAATGTACACTATAGACTAGAAGACTTCTCTCAGCCACAGCCTTTACAGGATAAAACTTTGCCATCAGCAGGTCATCTGAAACACCAAACACGAATGACTGAATCATCTTTTTATTGCAAAATATCTCATTATCACCACATTCACCCAAACATTGCTGACAGAGAAGGGTAGAGCTCTTGTGAAAGCTTTATTCTTTCTGTGTGTTATTAAATATCCCTATGTTCTAGAGCTTGATTAAATCATGAGAACTTCAAATTCATATGTGTTTTGTTACCTTCAAGGGTCCTAAAGGTGAAGCAGTTGGTTCCATCACTCAGCCCTTACCCAGCAGTTATTTGATCATCCGAGCTGCTTCCGAGTCAGATGGTAAATAAGCTTTTTGTTTGGTTCACCTTCAGGTTTGTAGGAGTTTCTTTTCTCCTTCAGGAAATTTTAACTTTTAGCACCCAGATTTGGTTAGATGCTGCTGTTAAAAAAAATCCATTAGAACAAGGGCATCACTAGCTTTGTAGATAAACTAAAAAAAAAAATTATTTGATCTTTCTTTTTTAGCAAGTCAGTGCCTAAAAGGTAAGAAGTGTCATAGCCTAGTGGAAACAGCATGGGCCTGGGAGCTGGGTTCTAATGCCGCTCTGCCAATTGCTTGCTTTGTGACCTGGGAAAGGCACTTAACTTCTCTGTATTTCCATTTCCTCAACTGTAAAATGTGGATTCACTACCTGTTTTCCCTCCTACTTAGACTGTGAGCCCCATGCAGGACAGGGACTGTGTCTGACCTAATTAACTTGCACCTACCCCAGTGCTTAGACCAGTGTTTGACACATAGTAAGCACTTAACAAATACTGTTTAAAAAAAAGTTAGGTCACAAAGGGCAGTGAACTAGGAGTTTTGACTTCTGTTTCTTGCTCTTCGACTTTTAAAGCAAGTTTTTAAAAAAATCTTGTTTATTTAGTGCTTACTATGTGCCAGGCGCTGAGGCATGTACAAGATAATTAGGTTGGGCACCATTCATGTCCCATGTGGACTCCAGTCTTAATCCCCTTTTTACAGATGAGGTAACTGAGGCACAGAGAAGCCAAGTGACTTGCCCAGGGTCACACAGCAGCCAAGTGGCACAGGTGGAATTAGAACCCAGGTCCTGTGACTACAAGGCCTATGTTCAATCAATCAATCAATCAATTGTATTTATTGAGCGCTTACTGTGTGCAGAGCACTGTACTAAGCGCTTGGGAAGTACAAGTTGGCAACATATAGAGACAGTCCCTACCCAACAGTGGGCTCACAGTCTAAAAGGGGGTCACTCTGCCTTCCCTATTAGACTGTTTTGTTAAGGTCTTACTGAATTGAGACTTTTAATTCAAAGTAATTTTTACCATAATTTACATTTTATCAAATATTCATATTCATGAAGTTCACAATTTAAGAAGACTTTTCTGTTTACATGTAAGGTGAAATGCAAACTAAATTATTGTGTTCTCTACACATAACATATTTAGGCTTAGTAGCTCAATTAAAAAATATATACCCTCAGTTTTGCCTTTATCAGGGAATTGGGGAACCTTCTTCCAACAATACGTGTCCAGATACACTGTGACCTGGTTCCAGAAGAAGCATCTATGCTTGTTCACATGACCTTGGGCAGGGGATAAATGCTTTAATACAGGTTTTCCTTAACGCAGTCCCATGCTGTAGTTGAACCTTGATAAATGCATACAGAATTGTGCTTACAATGTAAAAATTGTCAAGAAATTCCCTTGCCTTTACCCCTGAACTTAAAATCTTGTATAATGAGTTGTCTTAATTTAGGAACCTTTATTTAAACTGAGGCTAGTTTAAAAAAAAGAAAAATCTCAATTTTCTTTGATTTTTCAAACTACAATTTTTTGACATGCCTCAGTTGCAAAATCAGTTTGGGACAGTTGGCATAATACATTTGGCTAATCAGCTTTCTTCTGTATTTGAATATGGGGTTTTCCCCCCAATACTCATGGTTTTTAAAACATTTAGAATATGATATTTTGCCCGAGTTATGACATTTAAAATACAAACATTGCTGATAAGCAGTTTTGGTAAAGAATGCATTTCTCCATTTTTAGTTTTTTTTCTGATTGTGAATAAAATGCAGTCAGAAGCTCCTTTCTAAAGCAGTTTATATTTTTACTTTGTAAATATATACCTAAAGCTTTGTATCTCCACTAAGCAAAATGGCACTAGTCAGTAACATTGTCACAGTACCAGAGTTTCCAGAACAAGTTTCCTTTTCCACATTTTATACAATTTTCTGCATATTAAACATATTTCTGATATTTGTGTGACTTCTGGCAGCTAGAATTTCCCGTTGCTCTTGAAGACTAAGTATGATATTTAAGACATATGATACTGTTGCTATTTAGCAGGGTGAAGTTGTTAAAGATAAATAGCCCTCTTTCTGCAGTTTCGAGCAGGTTTTTTTAAAGGTGTTCTTTGCTATCTCTTTTTTTTTAATTATTTTTGATCCAGAAATGAGCGGGACATGGCTTGGGTAGAGTTATCTCAAAACATCAATAGCATCTAGCATTTTGTCTGTAGCAGGGAACTAGCCCTTTTATTCCTCTATGTGACTTTCTATATAAAAATGGACAAATGGTTGGTCCCAAGTACTGAGAGCATTAGGTGCTGCCGTATGGTTTCATGCATTTGTGCTTAAAATAAGTGGCCCCTAAATTTAGGTAGAATAAGTAAATCATTGCGAGAACAAATTAAGCTCAGTTCTTTCCTCTGATTTTGAGCTATCCCTATGTTAGCAAGTTCTTAAGGCCGTCTCTCAGATTATCCAATGCAGTAGTAGTAATTGTAATGATGGATATAATCATTTAGATTTTACTCTCTGCCCAGCATTTTGCTAAGTGCTGGGGTTGATATAGTATATGCACATAAGACGTAGTCTCTGTCCACAGGGGCTTTCAGGGAGAATGGGTATCTTACTGCTCGTTTACAGATGAGGAAACCGAGGCACAGAGAAGTTAGGGGACTTTCCCCAGCCTCACAGCAGGCAAGAGGTGGAGCTGGGATTAGAACCCAGAACTCCCAAGCTTTTGCTCTTTTCAGTAGGCCATGCTGCTTCTCATTGTGCATGTGGAATGCAACTGAACGAAAGCACTTCCAACCCCTACTACTGCTTCTCAGTGGCTTTGGGTAAAGTCATAGGTCAAGACAGAGGTTCAAGAAACCCCCAAAAAATCCAGGGAAAAATGTCTTGGAGAATTTCTATAGAGCCTGGCCACACCTTCCTTTAGACTGCATAGTTCAGGCACGGGAGGGGTGACAAATCTTTCACTTAAACCCAATGTAGAATTACACGGAAAGTTTCAAAGATAAAAATGTGAATTTCCCAGAACAGTAGACTGCATATTCTGTTGTTAAGGCTAAAACTGTCGAAATAATAAGGATTTAAGTCTTTGAACTTGTTGGAGTTTAGGTCTTACGTAGACCTTTTATCTTTGCCTTCTAGGCAGATGCTGGATGGATGCACTGGAGCTGGCTTTGAAATGTTCGAGTCTTCTCAAACGGACAATGATCAGGGAAGGGAAAGAGCACGACCTGAATTCTTCATCAGACAGCTCTCATGTGACTTTCTACGGTTTACTGCGTGCCAACAATCTCCATAGTGCTGAAAATTTCCAGTAAGTAGCTACCACCACTAAAGTGTAACATGAGCATGATTGATGGATTGATCATTCCTCGTGGAAAGGGGCCCAACTAGAGTTCAGGAACAGTTGCTGACTAGGACTTGCATGCCCTTGCTCTGGATTCCTGTATCTCTTTTTTTTTCTTGTTCTTCTTTAGAGCTGAGACTTTGGTGAGGTTTTCATTTTGACCTAGTCTCTGTTTTGGCTATGGGGAGAATGCTAGATTGAGGCTTTCGGGTCACCATTGTCTGCTGGACATCCATTCATCCATCTCCTAACAAGGATGATTTTTCTTGAATAGGATCCCTCTCCTTGCTGGGCTGAAAGCATTCCTCTTTCTATAGGTACGTGTACTGGCTGGAAATCAGAGGCCTTACTGTTACTGGCTCTGTTCTACTCCATTCCCGACCCATCTCCAACCGATAACACACAATACCATTTACTAAATGCTTGCTTTGTGCATGACACTGAAGTAAGCACTGGGGAAAATACAACAGAGTTGTAAGATAACTCAAGGAGCTTACAGTCTAGTGAGGAAAACAGTCAGCAGACAAACAGGAGGAAGAAGAGAATGGAAAACTGGATATAGAGACATTAGAGAAAGCCCCACATTCCACATAAGTCAGTTAGGCTAAAAGCATTATGATGAAAAGAGCTGGGGCAAGAATGCAGTCTTGCCTGACAGTATTTTTGACAACAAAGGTAGTAATAATAATGATAATAATGTATTTGCGAAGTTCTTACCATGTGCCAATCTCTGTACTAAGCATTGGGGTACATACAAGTTCAGATCAGACACATTTCCTTCCCTAAATGGGGCTCATCATCCAAGTAGGAGCGGGAACCAGCATTAATCTCCGTTATAGAGATGAGGAAACTGAGGTAGAGAGAAGTTCAGTGTCTTGCCCAGAGTCACACATCAGGCAAGTGATGGAGTCAGGATTTGAACCCAGGTTTTCTGATTACCAGGCCTGTGCTCTTCTCCAAAAGACCATGCTCTTTCTCCCACATATCTAGAAGTAGCTTTGATCCAGAAAGCCGACTGTCATTCAGATGCTCCAAGCATTTCCTACTCTAGTAAGCACCCCGCAGTTATTGCCCCATCCTCCTCCTACCAGTCTCTCCAAACTCCTTACGCAAGTTTTCTACACCCACTGTCTCCACTTCCCCCCATCCAGTTCTCTCCTTGACCCCTTCATAGTTGGAAGATAAATTCCCAGACCTCAAGGAGCTTACAGTCTAGCGGAGCGAAACAGTCAGCATACAAACAGGAGGAAGAAGAGAATGGAAAAATGGATATATGGATTTTGGAGAAAGCTACACATTCCACAGTCAGTTGAGCTAACATCACTTCATGGAAACTACCCTCTCTAAAATCACCATTGTCCTCCTTCTTGCCAAGTCTAACCACCTCTACTTCATTTAAGTCTTTCTAGTCCTTTCAGCTGCCTTTGACACTGTGGACTACCTCCTTCTCCTGCAAACATTACCTAACCTTGGTTCTCCTCCTGTCCCTTCTCTGTCTCTTTTGTGGGCTGCTCTGGTGCCTTTCACCCCATAACTGTAGGAGTTCCTTAAAGCTCAGTTCTAGGTCCCCTTCTGTTCTCCAGCTACCCTCACCCCCTTGGAGAGCTCATTCACTCCCATGAGTTTAACTACCGAATCTACCTCTCCAGCCCTGATGTCTTTCCCTCTCTGCAATCTCAGAGGTCCTCCTGCTTCAGGACATCTCTACTTGGCTGCCTCACCAACACATCAAATTTAACAAGGCCAAATCAAAACGCTTCCTCTTTCTAGCCCAAACTAGGGTTCCCCCTGACTTTCCTATCACTGTACATAGTACCACCATCCTCCCTGTCTCACAAGACCATAACCCTGGCATTATCCTCAACTCATCTCTCTCATTCAACCCACACATTGCTTTATCCTTGACTCATTCAACCCACATACTCAATCTGTCACAAAATCCTGTCGGTTCAATGTGAACAACATTGCTAATATATACCCTTTCCTCTCCATCCAAACTGCTACAGTGTTCATCTAAGCTCTCATCATTTCCCACCTTGACTATTGCAGCAGCCTTCTCTGCATCCTATTTCTCTTCTGTCCAGTCCATATCCAGTCCAAACTTCACTCCGCTCCCTGGATCATTTTCCTGAAAAAACACTGTCCACATCTCCCTACTCCTCAAAAATCTTTAATGGTTACCCATCCACCTCTGCATCAAACTCCTTACCACCAGCTTTAAAGCTCTCCCCCACCTACCGTACCTCACTGTTTTCCTAATATAACCCAGCCCACACACTTTGCTCCCTTAACGCCAACGTACTTGCTTTACCGTGATCTCGTCTATCTCACCACCAGCCCCTTGCCCACATCCCCCCCTGACCTGGAACTCCCTCCCCCTCCCTAAACGACAGACCATCGATCTCCGAACTCAAAGCCCTACTCAAGTTAAGCCCTCCACCCCACCTCCCCACCGCCATGTTTGGGAGGGGGCAAAGGCGAAGCGCATCTGCGCAGCGCGGAAGTGGGCTATCACCTCCTTTGTTCCCCACAGCACCTGTGTGTATATATATATATATATATATATATATATATATATATATATATATATATACATATATATATATATATGTTTGTGCATATTTATTACTCGGTTTATTTCACTTGTACATATTTATTCTATTTATTTTATTTTGTTAATATGTTTTGTTTTGTTGTCTGTCTCCCCCTTCTAGACTGTGAGCCCGCTGTTGGGTAGGGACCGTCTCTATATGTTGCCAACTTGGACTTCCCAAGTGCTTAGTACAGTGCTCTGCACACAGTAAGCGCTCAATAAATACGATTAAATGAGTGAATTGAGTGGCATTCCCTGACCAAGCCCTTATTTCCCCTATTCCCTTTCCCTTTTGTGTCGCTTATGCACTTGAAAGCATTTATTCACCCCATCGTCAGCTCCACAACACTTATGTACATATCTGCAATTTATTTTAATGTCTATCTCCCACTCTTTGTACTCTGTGTGCGGTAAGCACTTAATGGTATTGATAGATTTAGCAAGCAGTAAGCGTTCTGTCAAGTACATACTTATATAGTAGAGTATATAACTTAACAGGTGAATAAGTGCTGAGGCAGTGGTATGATCTGTGATGGAGAAAAATGAATCAGGGAAAGCTTTCTGGAGAATATAAAATTTCCAGATGGCTCTGGAGATCGGGAAGCCTGTGTTGTCAATTAGAAGGGGCAGAGATTTCCAGGCAGGAGAAATCAATCAGTGGTACTTACTGAGTGTTTTCCATGTGCAGAGCACTGTAGTAAGAGCTTGGGAGAGTACAATATAACAGAGTTGGTAAACATAATCCCTGCTGACAATGAGTTTACAATCTAGAGACAGATGTTAATATAAATAAATTAATAATATAAATACTCGGATTTGCCCTGGGGACTGGTGAGAATTGTCAGCCCAGCAGCCGCATCTATGCAGAATTTCCACTCCTGAGCTGTAGTGCACTAAATGCAGGCCGGTGGCCCTCGAGCCTGTAACCCGCAAGATTTGGAGTGGTTTAATGGATTGCCAAACAATCCTGGAACTGGCTGTGGGTGGGTTGATGACAGTCCCCTCAGACCTTTGCAGCTCTGATGGCGCAGGCCAGGTTCAACCCGTATAAGACTCTCTGGTCGTCTTAGTTTGCCATTTCAGTTCCACTGACTGTATTCCTGCCCTAGCTCTCTGCAGTTCAACAATGGGAAATCAGTGAATCGATGGTATTTAAGTGCTTGCTCTGTGCAGACCACTGTACTGATATTGCATTTATACTGATCTCCTTAAAATCTCCCCTTTTCCTCTCCGGTCCCTTGCCTCTCCTGCTTCTTCTTCAGCTCTCCCATCTTGCCCAGCAGTGTCTCAAGAGGAGATCTCCTGCCTTCTCTCAAAATCCACCCCCTTCTCCTTCACCAACCCCATCCCCTCACACCTTATTAAAGCACTTGCCCCATCCCTTCCCACATCCCTGATGGCCATCTTCAACTGTTTACTTTCCAATGGCTTCTTCAGTCAATCAATCATATCTGAGTGCTTACTCTGTACAGAGCACTGTACTAAACACTTAGGAGAGTAGCAGAGTTGTTAAGGCACGTTCCCTGCCCACAGCAAGCTTACAGTCTAAAGGGCTTTCTTCGTGCTTTCAAACGTGCTCATGTTTCCTCTATCCAAAAAAACCCCTCCCTTGACCCAACATGCCCTCCAGTTATTGCCCCATCTCCCTCCTACCATTCCTCTCCAAATTCCTTGAGCGATTTATCTACACTTGCTGTCTCCAGTTCTCACCTTGACCCCCTCCAGTCTGGCTAACACCCCCTTCCCTCCGCAGAAATCACCTTTCAAAAAACTCACAAATAGTCTCCTTCTTGCCAAATCCAACAGCCTTTCCTCCATCTTAATCCTCAGTTTCTCAGCTGCCTTCGACCATGTTGACCATCTCCTTCTGGAAACCTTATCTTACCTCGGCTTCACTGACACTGTTCTCGCCTGGTTCTCTGCCTAAATATCTGGCTGCTTATACTCAATCTCTTTCTCAGGCTCCTCCTCTGTTTCCCACCCACTGTCTGAAGGGGTCCTTCAAGGTTCAGCTCTGGGTCCCCTTTTATTCTCCATTCAGCTACCATCTCTCTCTCTCTGCGGATGATTCCCAAATGTACATCTCCATCCCTGATCTCTCTCCTTCTCGGCTGTCTCACATTTCCTCCTGTCTTCAGGACATCTATACCTGGATGCCCTGCCGACAGCTCAAACTTACCATGCCCAGAACAGAACTCCTGATCTTCCCACCTGGTGACTTTCCTACAAATGGAGACAAGAACCACAGTTCTTCATGTCTCACAAGCCTGTAACCTTGGCATTATCCTTGACTCTTCCCTCTCATTCAATTTATGTATTCAATATGTTACTAAATCCTGTCAGTTCAACCTTCACAACATTGCTAAAATCAACCCTTTCCTCTCCATCCAAACTGCTACCACTTTAATCCTCTCCCACCTCGATTACCATTTCAGTCTTCTTGCCGACCTCCCTGCTTCCTGTCTCTCCCTACTCCAGTCCATACTTCACTCTGCTGCCTAGATTATTTTTTGTCTATAAAAATGTTCAGTCTGTGTTTCCTCACTCATCAGGAGCCTCCAATGGTTGCCCATCCACCGCCGCATCAAACAAGATTTTAAAGCACTTTGGCGTTAAAGCACTCAATCATTGCCCCTCCTGCCTCATTTTATTGCTGTCCTAACAACCCAGACCACACTCTGTTCCTCTAATGCCAACCTACTCACTGTACCTCCATCTTGTCTATTGCTGTCAACCTCCCACTCGTATCCTGCCTCTGTCTTGGAACCCTCTCCCTCTTCTTATCCAACCAGTGATCACTCTCCCCATCTTCAAAGCATTACTGAAGGCATATCTACTTCTAAAGGCCTTCCCTGACTAATCCCTCATTTCTTCTTCTCCCTTTCCCTTCCACTCCACCCTTTCCCTTGTATTTGCACCTTTTATTCACCCCTCCTTCATCCCCACACTACTTATGTACATAAGTCATTTATATATATTAATGTCTGTCTCCCCCCGCCCCCCCCCAGACTGTAAGCTCACTGTGGGCAGGGAACATGTCTACCAACTCTGTTATATTGTACTCTACGAAGCACTTAGTACAGTGCTCTGCACACAGTAAGCACTCAATAAATATGATTGAGTGAGTGATTGATATGGTTATAGTATAACAGTTGGTGAATATGTTCACTGCCCACCAGGAGCTTACCGTCTAGACCTGTGTGGACCTGAGGTTCTAAGAGGACAGGATATTGGACTTCAAGAAGTTAGTTCTAACATTGGAGGCTGCCGGGAGCTGTTGAAAATCAACTGACCAGATCTGGAAATCTGTCTCCCCCACTAGAATGTAAACTCCTCGAGACCAAGGATCTTGTCTCCTCTATTGTATGTTCCCAAGGGCTTATTAGAGTGCTGGGCACAGAGTACGTGCTCAATTAATCCAGTTGATGGATGTATTCCGTTAGTGTCGATTGATTGATTGTGACGATGATGCAATCTCCCATCGAAAATGAATGAGCCTCTTACCCATTATTTCCGGGGTCTTGAGGGGCACGTAGAGGTCAAGACAAAAGGCCCCTGGATGACCATTAAGGTTAGCTCTTGTCACTGTTCGTTGCTTAAAGCTTCCTTTGACCCATATGTTTTTCTTTCCTGAAATCCCAAGTTAGGCTTTCCTGGCACTGTGATGCTCTACGTCGCTTGTGCCACCCTTTCCCAAGCACTAGTGTCATTGGAAACATCTTGAGGCTGGCCATCCTAAGGTTGGCCTTCTGTCTTTGAGTCTGGCCAGGGCTGGAGCGTACTGCAGGATTAAGCTCTCCATCAGAAATTGTTTTGGGTGTCCACTTATCCTTCAACCATGTTAGGTGGCCTCATCCTCACAAGCTGAGCTCTGATTGTTAGCATGGCAGGACCCCAGTGTTGGCGATAAGCTCTGGTCATTTAATTGGTGGCAACCCACCTTTACCAGGGTATGTGGAACTGGTCGAGTTGTTTAGTGTGTTACGGTGCCCAGGCCTCCCAGCTGAGTAGCAGTAAAGTGATGCCAGCTGTACTGTTAACGTCGATCTCTCTCTCTCCAGGCTGACTCCTTTTTCCTTCCAGAGCCAGTGGTACAGCTTTCCAAAGTCTGTGCTGGCTGCCGGGTTGACACAGCCTGTTGGAGCATCTGCTCTATATGAGGACTTTTTGTTAGCGCATGCCACCCAAGTCACAGATTTTTTGATAGCTTTAAGCCACACACCTTCGACAGACTCCACTGGAGCTGGGGTTAGCGTGTTGGGCTTCAGCTGGAGCCTGGCTTCTGTCCTTTTCACACTTGTTTTCAGCCCAAAGCATTTGGCAGCTTGTGTGAATCATTCCCCACTTCAGTCTATACTTCAGTCTGCTGCCCGGATTATCTTTGTACAGAAACGCCCTGAGCATGTTATTTCCCTCCTCAAAAATCTCCAGTGGCTGCCTGTCAACCTATGAATCAAGCAAAAACTCCTCACTCTCGGCTTCAAGGCTGTCCATCACCTCACCCCCTCCTACCTCACCTCCCTTCTCTCCTTCTACAGCCCGGCCCGCACCCTCTGCTCCTCTGCCACTAACGTCCTCACTGTGACTCATTCTCACCTGTGCCGCCATCGACCCTCGGCCCACGTCCTTCCCCTGGCGTGGAATTCATTCAGTCGTATTTATTGAGCGCTTACTATGTGCAGAGCACTGTACTAAGCACTTGGGAAGTACAAGCATGGCAACACATAGAGACGGTCCCTACCCAGCAGTGGGCTTACAGTCTAGAAGGGGGAGACAGACAAAAAAAAAAACATATTAACAAAATAAAATAAATAGAATAAATATGTACAAATAAAATAAATAGAGTAATAAATATGTACAAACATATATACATATATACAGGTGCTGTGGGGAGGGGAGGGAGGTAAGGCGGGGGGTGCTGGGGGGGAGAGGAAGGAGGCGGCTCAGTCTGGGAAGGCCTCTTGGAGGCGGTGAGCTCTCAGTAGGGCTTTGAAGGGAGGAAGAGAGCTAGCTTGGTGGATGTGCGGAGGGAGGGCATTCCAGGCCAGGGGGATGACGTGGGCCGGGGGTTGGCGGCGGGACAGGTGAGAACGAGGCACAGTGAGGAGATTAGCGGCGGAGGAGCGGAGGGTGTGGGCAGGGCAGTAGAAGGGAAGAAGGGAGGTGAGGTAGGAGGGGGTGAGGTGGTGGAGAACCTTGAAGCCGAGGGTGAGGAGTTTTTGCCTGATGCGTAGGTTGATTGGTAGCCACTGGAGATTTCTGAGGAATGCCCTCCCTCCACACATCCGCCAAGCTAGCTCTCTTCCTCCCTTCAAAGCCCTACTGAGAGCTCACCTCCTCCAAGAGGCCTTTCCAGACTGAGCCCCCCTTTTCCTCTCCTCCTCCCCATCCCCCCTGCCCTACCTCCTTCTTCTCTCCGCCTCCCTCCTCTCCCCACAGTACTTGTATATATTTGTACAGGTTTATTACTCTGTTTTACTTGTACATATTTACTATTCTATTTATTTTGTTAATGATGTGCATATAGCTATAATTTTATTTGTTCTGACGATTTTGACACCTGTCTACATGTTTTGTTTTGTTGTCTGTCTCCCCCTTCTAGACAGTGAGCCCGTCGTTGGGTAGGGACCGTTTCTATATGTTGCCGACTTGTACTTCCCAAGCGCTTAGTAAAGTGCTCTGCACACAGTAAGCGCTTAATAAATACGATTGAATGAATGAATGAATTCCCGAAGCAATTGCACCTCTTCAGGACCGTTGTCCAGTATCTCATAATCATTTGCAAATAGTACCTCACAGATGAGAGTTTTTGCCAACTTTATCTTTGTACAAAGTCACTGCAAGTTCAAGATTTCAGCATCTGGACACTGCCTAATAGGTAGAGCATGGGCCCAGGAGTCAGAAAGACCTGGGTTCTAATTCTTGCTCCGCCACATGTCTGCCATGTGACCTTGGGCAAGTCACTTAATTTCTCTTTTACCTCATCTGTAAAATGGGGATTAAGACTGTGAGCCCCAAGTAGGACAGGGAAGGAGCCCAACCTGATTAACTTGGATCTATCCCAGCACTTAAAACGCTGCTTGACACATAGTAAGTGCTTAACAAATACCATGATCCTCATTAGTACTGCATCAGCCTCCTGCCTGGTGTAACAGCCTCATTGCAGATTGCTCTGCCTCCAGTTTCTCCCGTCTACAGTCCTCAGTTCATTCTGCTGCTCTGATCATTCTCCTAGAACAAGCACTTAGTACAGTGCTCTGCACATAGTAAGCACTGAATAAATAAGATTGATGATAGAACACCATTCTGCACATAACTCCCCACTCCTCAAAGCTCCATCGATTGCCCATCCCTCTGTGCATCAAGCAGAAACTCTGGACCATTGACTTTGGAAACTCTTTTTCCTTTCATATCTGGCAGACGACCACTCTCCCTTTCTCCAAAGGCCTTCCTGAAATCCCATCTCCTTCAGGTCTTCCTGAGCATTCTCATCTCTCCTCCCTCACTGGGATTTGAATACTCACACTCCTCTATTGTACTCATATACATACTTTAACACCCTTTCACCTCCCTATTTGTAATTATTTTGGGCATCTGTCTCCAACACTATACTGAATGCTCTTACTGGGAAGAGATCACCCCTGCAAACCCTTGTGCTCTCTCAAGCACTTACTACAGTGCTCTGCAAAGCCAAGTGTTCAAGAAATTACATCAGTTTCTGCATGTAGACCCCATATTCCATTCCTTTGCCTCAGGCAGCAAGGCTGCAAACATAGTGTTCAGAAGGGTTCAGTGCAGGAACGGAGCCTTGCCTGAGTCGATGTGGAACAGAAGGCAGCCACCATCTAGCACACTGTCATTTAAATATGGAGGAACCTCGTGATGGGAACCAGTTTTTCTAGCAGCTAAATGGGCAAAGAATGGTCCATAGGCTACTTCGATTTGTCTTGTCTTCTGCCGTCAAGTCGTCTCCGACCCATAGCGACGCTATGGACACATCTCTCCCAGAACACCCTACTTTCCATCTGCAATCATTCCGGTAGTGTATCCGTAGAGTTTTCTTGGTAAAAATACAGAAGCAGTTTACCGTGCCTCCTTCCGAGCGGTAAATTTGAGTCTCTACTGTTGACTCTCTCCAGTGCCTCTGCTGCCCAGCAAAGGTGAGTTTTGACTTGTAGCAGATTGCCTTCCACTTGCTAGCCACTGCCCAAGCTCGGAATGCCATGGATATGCCTCCGCTTGACTCTCCCTCCCATAGTCGAGACTTGTAGAGGACTGGAAACTCTCCAGGTGCGGCCCTGAGAAGAGCCCCTCGATTTACCGAGTCAGAAATCTTTGTGAAGTCAGTGAAAATCAGGTCCACAACCCGGTTCTGCTCTCTGAAATTGTCCTGCAGCTGTCTAGAGGCAAACATCATGCCAGTAGTACCAGTAGTAGATTGAAAGCCACATTGGCTTTTGGAAAGTGTTTTGTTTTTTTTTCCATCAGCTCGACAGATAGTTGTTTCATCGTTACCCTAGCTAGAATAGTTTCAGCAATGCCCAGGTGACAAACCCCAGGATTGTTCTAGCAGGAGGCATAATTGCCCCGTCTGTTATACAGATGGACAGCCTCTCCACTCCCAGATTATGCACAACAAGTCGGTCAGCTTGTTGGCAGGCTCGTGCACTTGATACTTGTAAGCCTCCTCAAGAGTGCCGTCTGGACTCACGGCCTTTCCATCTGGAGGTTGGTGGGAGTGCAAGGTGGCTAATGGTTGGAACCTGCCCAAGGTTCCATGCAGCGGAATCCCAGATCCTCGATGAGCAATTAAGAACACTGTTAATTGGGAAGCAGTGTGGCCTAGTGGAAAGAGCCCAAACCTGGGATCTAATCCTAGCTCCATCACTTGTCCTCTGTGTTGCCTTGGGCAAGTTTATTCCTCAGTTTCTTCATCTGTAAAATAAGGATTAACTCCTACTCACTCCCTAGTAAGACTGTGAGCCCCACGTGGGCCAGGGAATCTCTAGCCTGATTATTTTGTATCTACCCCAGCGCTTAGTACAGTGCCTGGCCTTGTAGTGAGTAAGCACTTGACAAATACCACTGCCCAAGTGTTCAGCCCACTTGTCCAGGACTGCAACTTGATCATCCTACAGTTCGGATTTGTCAGCCTTTAGGTTTGGATTAACATCACTGAACTTCTGTCCAAAAGCTGCTGGAATTTCTTCAAAGGTACTCTTGCTATCCTTTTGTTCAGTCGCTGGCTGCATCTCTTCAGCTCTGCCATCTTCTTTGCCCGATGAAATTGGTCTTCTGTCAGCTACTTGGCAAACTAGTCGCCACTCTTTTTTCTGTACTGAGTTCCTGTCGTCTCTCCAAACTCAATGCTGAGCACACTTGGTCTTGGCATCACTGTCGTTGAACTAGTCTTGGTCTTTTGGAAAAGCCAAGAACCTCCGCCGCTGTGTTGTATGTGGCCTCCTTGAATATTGACTTCACAGTCTCGCAATCTGTGCAGGTGTAATGAGTCGAGAACTGATCTGTTTTGCTGGCTGGGTTGCAGTGTAGCCAGAATCGTAGCTCACATGTTGAGCTTTTTTTCAGAGGTGGCTTATAGTGGTGGTGGCATGATGGCCTACATGACTGTATCCACCTCGATTACCTTGTATCCACCCCAGCGATTCGTACGGTGCCTGGCACATGGTAAACGCTTAACAGATACCATCATCATTATTAAGCTGGTCACCAAGCAGAGTGGCTGCTTCTTTCATAGAACATGTGACCATGCCATCCTGTCTATCCCGCTGCTTTCAGTAACTTAACCTATTAGCTGCTACCAGAGATGGTAGCAGGACCACCCAGGTGGCTTTGAGTTTTGTTGCCAGGTGAAACAGTGTTTGAAGTATCCAGCTTGTTCCTTCCAATCAATCAATCAATCAATCAATCGTATTTATTGAGCGCTTACTATGTGCAGAGCACTGTACTAAGCGCTTGGGAAGTACAAATTGGCAACACATAGAGACAGTCCCTACCCAACAGTGGGCTCACAGTCTAAAAGGGGGAGACAGAGAACAGGACCAAACATACCAACAAAATAAAATAAATAGGATGGAAATGTACAAGTAAAATAAATAAATAAATAAATAGAGTAATAAATATGTACAACCATATATACATATATACAGGTGCTGTGGGGAAGGGAAGGAGGTAAGATGGGGGGATGGAGAGGGGGATGTGGGGGAGAGGAAGGAAGGGGCTCAGTCTGGGAAGGTCTCCTGGAGGAGGTGAGCTCTCAGCAGGGCCTTGAAGGGAGGAAGAGAGCTAGCTTGGCGGAGGGGCAGAGGGAGGGCATTCCAGGCCGCTCGGGGGGTCGCGTAACCTTCCACACGTGAAAGGAATGCTATTTGGGTTTCTTTACCTTTGGGATACCCACCTCAGCATAACAACCAATTCTGGCATTAATATTGCTTAGTATCGTGTGCTGACCCTTCCACAGAACTGCCTTGATGGCATTGCCTAGGTCCACATCAAAGGGCTCCATGTCCTCATTTTACTAGTAAAACACAAAGGTTTCAATAGTCTGGGGTCCTAGCATTCTCTGTGATTTTCATTTTTCCAATTACCTCACGATTTGCAGCAGCAGGGATAAAGGAGGGTGGTTAGTGTTATTAAGAGGCACTATGTAAAATACCTAGAATGGGAAGTTTTATTTGCCCTTTTCCAGACAAGAAATTCAAGTGGAATAAAAGAGGCATGGAATCTGTCCAGAAATTAGGCAGTAACTCTGCCTGAGCATTTTGAAGAACTAAAGAACTATGAAACTCTGATTATGTGTAATTGCTGGCAAGCAGTATGTTCTAAGCACTGGGGTAGTTACAAGGTGATCAGGTTGGATACAGCCCATGTCCCACATGGGGCTCACAGTCCTAGTCCCCATTGTACAGATGAGGCACAGGGAAGTGAAGTGACTTGCCCAAGACCACACAGCAGACAAGTAGTAGAGCCGGGATCATCATCATCAATCGTATTTGTTGAGCGCTTACTATGTGCAGAGCACTGTACTAAGCGCTTGGGAAGTACAAATTAGCAACATATAGAGACAGTCCCTACCCAACAGTGGGCTCACAGTCTAAAAGGGATTAGAACCCATGTCCTTCTGACTCGCAAGCCTGTCCACTGGGCCATGCCGCTTCTCCTTCCTGAGTCAGCCCTTTGTCTTCCTGGGAAATGGAGTTTTCCCTTCCTTTTCATCCCATTCCCTTTCCAACAACTTCAATAGGGCCACTTGGATGTTTTGAACAGCTTGCATCAAAGACTGACCACAACCAGTGGTCAGTGGAGAAGCAGCGTGGCTCAGTGGAAAGAGCCCAGGCTTTGGAGTCAGAGGTCATGGGTTCAAATCCCGGCTCCCCCACTTGTCACCTGTGGGACTTTGGGCAAGTCACTTAACTTCTCAGCGCCTGAGTTCCCTCATCTGTAAAATGGGGGTTAAGACTGTGTGCCCCCGCCCCATGGGACAACCTCATCACCTTTATAACCTCCCCAGCGCTTAGA
The DNA here is from genome assembly GCF_015852505.1 of Tachyglossus aculeatus. Lineage (NCBI taxonomy): Eukaryota > Metazoa > Chordata > Mammalia > Monotremata > Tachyglossidae > Tachyglossus > Tachyglossus aculeatus. The sequence goes on along the minus strand of NC_052079.1, from coordinate 25,546,783 downwards.
ACAGTGCTTTGCACATAGTAAGCATTTAATAAATGCTATATATAAAAAAAACCAGAACTTGGTAAACAGCACTTTTGGATTCCAGCCCTTGCATTGTATTCAAGCCCAGGTATCCTAAAACGTCCCTGCAACCTCATTGAGGGTATCTGTTAGATTCCAGCAACTCCCAATTCAGTTTGCAACACTGGAAAGAAAATGCCCTGGAGGTATCCATTAAGTGATCCCTCCTTTTCACTTCAGTTGTCTAAAAGTAGGGCAGTGTTCAAAGCATGGTTCTAAGTGTGATGGGTGCCTTCAGGGAACTTTCAAACCATTTGGGAAGTTGCTGGCTCTAAATTCAAGATTTTACTGAATTAAACTGAGTTTACAAAGACATGCAAGACCCTGCACCTGTTGTGGCATAAATTTATTCAGAATAAGTTATGCCTCGGCTAAATGGGATTGAAATAGATGAGCTGTAACAATTTTCCTTCCCTTATTTCACTTCTCTGTCTAGGTTAAATGATAGTGAAATGGAAAGACAACATTTTAAGGACCAAGATATGTACTCTGATAAATCTGATAAAGAAAATGATCATGATCATGATGAATCTGACAATGATGGACTGGGGAAAAGTGAAGAAAGTGACTCGGATACATCGGAGAGGCAAGACGACTCTTACATTGACCCTGATCCGATCGAGCTTTTAAAGGAGACTGCGTATTTGGAACAGATTCATGAAGAACTTGGAGAGGTACAAATATTCCTTGATAACCTTTGGTGTTAAATCCAGTCAGACTATGAATCTATCTGTGCAAAATCCTTATCTCATTGGTTTTATTTACAGCAAGAATTCAGTAGATTTTTATTTTAATCTGAAAGCTTCATCTACACATGTAATTGGCTAAGAACAAATAATTTAAGGAGTATTTCTCTCCCAATTAGCAAGTATCTTCAGAAATTACTCACCCGTGAGGAAATTGAGCCTTGGAGAGGATACTTGGTTGTTTGAACTGCCCCAGCTGGCCTGTACAAAGCTGGGGCTAGAAACCTGATTCCCACAGCTGACTCCTCTCTTTCCACTAGACCACCCTGCTTCCCATGCACCTAAGTTCCTAAGTCTTAAGGAGTATTTGGGATTTTTTTCATGGTATTGCTAAGTGCTTTGTATGTGCCAGGTAGAAACAAGCTTATCAGGATGAACGCAGCCCCTGTCCCACATGGGGCTCACCGTCTTAATCCCCATTTTACAGAGGAGGTAGCCAAGGCCCGAAGAAGTGAAGTGACTTGCCCAAGATCACACAGCAGACAAGTGGCAGAGCAGAGATTTGAACCCAGGTCCTTCTGATTCCCAGGCTCATGCACTATCCATTAGGCAGAGTGCTTCTCTTGAAGTTAATGCACCTTCTCAAGGGCCTAATTTATTTACAGGGAAGGTATTAGGCATTAAAGATGAAGCTATTAAGGATAGTAAGACCCTATCCACCTTTGCAGGGATGGTGGTAAAGACCAAAGGCTCACAAAACCTTTATTACTTTATAGCCTCCATAACATTATAAGTCAAGTAAGACAAATAAGCTATAAACCAGTGTGAATTCTGCTTTCTTGGAGCTGTTACTTTTGTCTCTGGAATTGAAGTAACTTTCATGTATCATGCATTTTTTAATTATATGATCCATGTATCAGATCATTCATTCATTCCATTGTATTTATTGAATGTTTACTGTGTGCAGAGCACTCTACTAAATGCTTGGGGAAGTACAATGCAGCAATAGAGACAGTCTGTGCCCACAGTGAGCTAATAGTCTAGAGTCGGGGAGACAGACATCAGTACAAGTAAACAGACATCAAAGCGTGGTGTAGTGGAAAGAGCTCGGGCTTGGGAGTTAGGATGTGGGTTCTAATTCCAGCTCTGCCACTTGTCTGCTGTGTGACCTTGGGCGAGCTACTTAACTTCTCTGTGCCTCAGTTACCTCATCTGTAAAGTCGGGATTAAGATTGTGAGCCGCACATGGAACAACCTGATTACCTTCTATCTACCCCAGCACTTAGTGCTTGGCACTTAATAAGTGCTTAATACTATTATTATTATCATCAATATAAGTGAATAAAATTACAGATATATATACACCTAAGTGCTGCGGGGCAGGGAGGGGGGAAGAGCAAAGGGAGTGAGTCAGGGTGACGCAGAATGGAGTGGGAGATGAGGAAAAGTGGGGCTTAGTCTGGGAAGGCCTCTTGCAGGAGATGTGCCTTCAAATAAGGCTTTGAAGGGGGGTTAGGGTAATTGTCCGTGGATTTAAGAAGGAAAGGCATTCCAGGCAGGAAAGGCATTCCAGGCCAGAGATAGGATGTGGACCAGGGGTCAGAGGCAAGACAGGTGAGATCAAAGCACAGTGAGAAGTTTAGCACCAGAGGAGAGATTTAATGCTAAATGGGTTGTTTAAGGAGAGAAGGAAAGTGAGGTAGGAGGGGGCAAGGTGATGGAGAGCTTTAAAGCCAATGGTGAGGAGTTTTTGTGTGATTCGGAAGTGAATAGGCAACCACTGGAGATTTTTGAGGAGGTGGGGTGACATGCCCTGAAAGATTCTGTAGAATATTGCCTATGAATTTGCAGGCTTTCCTAATTGTCTGCTGTGAATCCCTAGTATGTGGAATTCACTTAAAATACCCAAGCGGTGTGTAAAGAGTGGATGTAAAGATCTCCTGGAGATATTGAGTCCCACAGCCACAAATCGCCCCCTTTGCTCCAAGTCAGCTACCTCACACTGCCTGCTGACGGTTACAGTGAAATCAGAAAAATATTTCACATTAATAGTCTTTGTCTAAATATTGGGCGTCTTGAGTTAAAATATTTCAATATATTTGTTTGTTGAAGGCTGGTGAGGCTTCTCAAACAGAAACCGTGTCCGAAGAGCACAAAAGTCTGATTTGGACATTACTGAAGCAAGTTCGCCCAGGCATGGATCTATCTAAAGTTGTTCTACCTACATTTATCTTGGAACCGCGTTCCTTTTTGGACAAGCTTTCTGATTACTATTATCATGCCGACTTCCTCTCTGAGTAAGTGAATTCTTATTTTTTTGTGGAGTCTACCCTGAAAAGTCAGTCATCTTGTAAGAAGAACATTATCACTCCTCTCCCTCGTCTCTGTTGGAGTTTAGTGGAAACGTTTCAAGGGACATGCAGTGAAATCAATGAAAAGCAAGTAGTCATTGAGTTCTTTTGCTAAGAAATGAAAAATACCTGAGTAAGATTTGAGTTGGTTGGTAATTATGTATAGATATGTGCGTGTGAAAACAAATATAAATATGAATATATGTCTACATATGAAAAATTCCCGAGTAAAATTTGAGTTGGTTGTTAATTATGTTAATTATTATATATATGGAGAAAGAGAGAGGGAGATGGGGGTCGGTGGTAAAAATAGCCATTAGCTACCTTCAGAGATACCTCTCAGAGTTGTACCTGGAGAGTTTCCAGTACTCTACCAGTCTCGACTATGGGAGGGAGAGTCAAGCAGAGGCATATCCATTCCATTCCTAGCTTGGGCAATGGCTAGTAAGTGGAAGGCAATCTGCTAAAAGTCAAAACTCACCTGTGCCGGGCAACAGCGGAATGGGAGAGAGTTGAGGGCAGAGACTTGGGTTTACTACGCGGAAATACCGCTTCCATATTTTTACCAAGAAAATTCTATGGATACACTAACTAGAACGATTGCAGATGGAGGTGGGGCATTCTAGGAGAGATATGTCCATGGAATCGCTATGGGTCAGATATGAATCCACAGCATAAGGCAACAACGGCCTTCGAAGATTGATTTCTTAGGGATATCAATAAGGCTGTTAAAATCTGAAAAATTATGTTCTAAGTAAAACAGTGTCAGGGCATCCAGATTCCCTATAAAATTCTAAGTTCAGTTGATGTTCCAAGTTATGGGGAAGATTAAAACCTTCACATAAGGCAAAGAATGTAATGCGACACTAAATAACTGTGGAGGCAAAGACTCTAGATACCTTCTTGATTCCTTTAAAATAATCTTCTACCCAGTTGCGAACATAGCATACTTGGAAAACTCCTTATTAAGAAGAATCCAAGCTAGAGTGTTCTGTTTCAACACAGGTTATATACATAGAGACCAATTCTTTCAACACTGCAGCACACTATCCAAATAGGCTCATGTTACTGACAAACATTCCCCAATTCCCTAACAGCGTTCTAGCCAAAATAAGTAATAAAAACACACATGTATGTTTTTCCAAGTCTGATTTGGGTCAGTAAGATGAAATATATTTCACAAGAAAGGTGCATGTACTTATCTGGACCCATTTCTACAAAAAAGTGGGTGTTTATGTTTAAGGACGTGATGTGAGGCTCCTTAGTTAAAATTATTTCCACATACCTTCTCCGTAAAAAGGTTTTATAATTATGGCTAACATGAACCAATCGATCAGTGGAATTTATTGAGCACTTACAATGTGCAGAGCACTGTACTTAAGCATTAGGGGGAATACAGTACAACAGAATTAGCAGGCATGTTCCCTGCCCAGAACGAGTATACAGTCTAGTGGTGGAGATAGACACGAAGAAAAGAGGAAGATGAAACTGGAAGGATGATATAGAAAAACAAGCCTGCTTAAATTCATGTAAATGAATTTGTATGAAACTGCTATGAGATTATGTAAGTCTGAGTGCTGAGGTGGTAATGGGAGAATTTGCAAAATCAGCTGGGCACTACTAACTAGTGAGTCTGAAGAAAGAACTTGGGATCTTTCCATTCAACAGGTCGTGAGCTTCCCCAGGAATCATTCAGGAATTGCTATGAGTTGGTGACTGTGCTCTTGAATCTCACACACACTAGAAGACCTACAGATGTTGATGAATCACTTCACAGATTCAGCAGAGCAATATGTATTAGCAATAAATTAGAAGAAAAAGTCATTGTATACATATTCCATTATTTCTGGGCACACAACTGAAGATTTTCATCTGCAGCACAGAACTTTATGCTGTCACAGAATTCCTCTACCTAGGCAGTATCTCCAGGAACCCGGCCAACTTAAAAATATTAGGCCAATGCCCATTGTCATTCAGTTTTGTGGGATAAGGCACTTTCTCTTACTTCCTCAAAAGCTGAAGCTATGACCATACCGTTTCATTTTTGGCTATTTTCTACTCTTCAAAGTATACCTCCAGGTTAAAAGGCGTGTAATAATAATAATACCAACTAACAATAGCAGTGGTATTTCTTAAGCACTTATTATTTGCCGGGCATTCTGCTAAGTGCAGGAGTAGATACAAGATAATCGGGTTGGACGCAGTCCTTGTCCCACATGGGGCTCACAGTCTTAATCTCCATTTTGCAGATGAGGAAACTGAGGCCCAAGGTCAATCAGACAAATAGCGAAGCAGGATTAGAACCCAGACCCTCGGACTACCAGGCCCGTGCTGTAATTGAGACCTTTTACCGTTTGCCCAAGATTCTTTTTTGACTTCAGCGAAGTAGTCCTATCTCTAGTCTTCCGCAATGTTGTGATAGTGAGACAGAGCCATTTTGCTTCTTTAGTGATGGGTAAAAATCTTTATCTCCGTGGCAGTCAGCATTTCCCCTAACTGTACCTATTTCTTAACTTCATCTGCATGTCCCACCACAAATTTTTTGTTGTTGTTGCCTTGCTTCCTTGGCTATAATTATGAAGCGCTGCAAGATGCTGGATATTTTGCTGCAAGTAGGAGGTTTTTTGTTCGTTTTTATCAGAATTCTTTGGTAGACCCACATTCTTGAGGGTTCCGTGATTGCTGTTGGAGAAGTGCCAAACAAACAGACTGCCCAAGGTCACTGCCCAAGGTCAAAGGGCATGTCCATGGTGAAAACTGCTACTTGGGGCCAATTCACTTTCCTTCTATATTCACATTCAGAATTCAACTGCACCCACCTCTTTGGTATTTCTGAATCAGGAATGGGGGATTCTAAAACATCCCATGACTAGTTGCAAAGTAGTCGTGAAATTGAAATGTGTAGTGCTGGAGAAATGGGTGTTCCTTTTCCACAAACCCATTTTCCTGCCTTCTAAGTTCTTGAAGGTGGGAAAATGAATACAGGAAGTGCTTAAGTCATTCATACAAAGTTGCCATGCTTGCTATTTCTCAAAGTAAGCTTTGCCCAGAATTTAGCAATTGCTTCAATTCCTTAAATAAATTTTATTAAAGTTGATGCATCAGTGGCACTTATTGAGCACTTATTTACACTTGTGGTGTGCAGAGGGCACCATACTAAATGCTTGGGAGAGTACAATAAAGTAGACACAATCCTTGGACCTTGAAGATATTACAGTCTATCCGGACAGCAGGAGGTGGGGCAAGGACAGACCTTACAGGTAGAGAGGAACACCTGAAAATACGAATACTACATATATGTTTTGTGGGTGGGATGAATACTTAAATCTGGGTAGCGGGGTAGATGAGAGATTAGTCAGGCAAGTCAGGAAGAGATGTTGTTTTAGAACTTGGAAGATAGGGAGAGTGGTGGTGTGTCACAGTCAATCAATCAATAGTATGTATTAATCGCTTACTGTGAGAGCAGCACCAGAGTTCTGATTTTAAGTAGCTTGCCAAACCTCAGGTAACGTTAAAGGTTTATTTGCCTTAAAATTTTATCAGGTGCAGACACTCAAGCAGATATTGCTAATATAACGTTTACACAAGCTATCTGAGAGTAATTTTTGAGGATAATTAGAATACTTCCTTTTATCATCCTCCTTTAGGCCTTCGTAATAAGAATAATAGCAATTGTAGTATGTGTTTAAGAGCTTATACTATGTCAAGCACTGTACTAAGTGCTACTAGATATAATAATAACAATAATAATTGTGGTATTTAAGCACTTACTATGTGCCAGGCACTAAGCGCCGGGGTAGACACAAGATAACCAGGTTGGACACAGTCCCTGTCCTGACTTTCCCATCACTGTTGACGGCACTACCATCCTTCCCGTCTCACAAGCCTGCAACCTTGTTGTCATCCTCAACTCCGCTCTCTAGTTCACCCCTCACATCCAAGCCGTCACCAAAACCTGCTGGTCTCACCTCCGCAACATTGCCAAGATCTGCCCTTTCCTCTCCAACCAAACCGCTACTCTGCTTGTTCTAGCTCTCATCCTATCCCATCTGGATTACTGTATCAGCCTCCTCTCCGATCTCCCATCCTCCTGTCTCTCCCCACTCCAATCCATACTTCACGCCGCTACCCGGATTGTCTTTGTCCAGAAACGCTCGGAGCATGTTATTCCCCTCCTCAAAAATCTCCAGTGGCTACCAATCAACCTATGCATCAGGCAGAAACTCCTCACCCTGGGCTTCAAGGCTGTCCATCACCTCACCCCCTCCTACCTCACCTCCCTTCTCTCCTTCTCCAGCCCAGTCCGCACCCTCCGCTCCTCTGCCGCTAATCTCCTCACCGTGCCTCGTTCTCGCCTGTCCTGCCGTCGACCCCCGGCCCACGTCATCCCTCTGGCCTGGAATGACCTCCCTCCCATCTGCCAAGCTAGCTCTCTTCCTCCCTTCGAGGCCCTACTGAGAGCTCACCTCCTCCAGGAGGCCTTCCCAGACTGAGCCCCCTCCTTCCTCTCCCCCTCTTCTCCCTCTCCATCTCCCCCGTCTTACCTCCTTCCCTTCCCCACAGCACCTGTATATATGTATATATGTATGTACATATATATTATTCTATTTATTTTACTTGAACATTTTTATTCTACTTATTTTACTTTGTTAATTCGTTTTGTTCTTTGTCTCCCCCTTCTAGACTGTGAGCCCACTGTTGGGTAGGGACCGTCTCTGTATGTACTTCCCAAGCGGTTAGTACAGTGCTGTGCACACAGTAAGCGCTCAATAAATACGATTGATTGAATGAATGAATGTCCCACGTGGGGCTCACAGTCTTAATACCCATTTTACAGATGAGGGAACAGAGGCACAGTGAAGTTAGGTGATTTGTCCAAGGACACACAGCACACAAATGGCAGAGCTGGGATTGTAACCCAGGTCCTTCTGACTCCCAAGCCCGTGCTGTATCCACTGGACCACACTGCTTCTCATTACAACATAATGACATCACATTTTTTGATTCTGATATTGAATTAGTTGTTCTGAAACTGAATATTTTTTGAGAGGATGGGCACTGAAATCAGGTAGAAGATTCCAGAAAGATGCCTGGACCCACTCAGCTATAGTGCAAAGAGGAAGCATACTGCTGAGTATTCTTTTTCTAAACTCATGGCCACCATTCTGAGTAACTTCCATCTTTTTTCATGTCTGTTAAGTAAGCACAAAGATCTAGTGAAAAGTGTGGGATGCTGTGGGGAAACCTGTTGAATATTCATGGGATTATCAGTTGTCCTGTTAACCAAGTGTTGTTCTATCACATGTGTTTTCACTGTGCCTTTGGGCTAGAACACTGTTGGGAATTAAGGAAACATTCTCCCAACAACCCACATATATTCACGTAGAATATGATGATGCCATGTGGGAATAATAATAATGTAATGAAGGTGCCAATACACCCAGCATTGGTCAAAACACACATACCATAAAAGCAAGGTTTTTTTCAACCCAAGGTTCAGCATGAACGTTACCTCTGCATATAGGAGAACTGAGGTTTTGGGGTATTTTTTTCAACTGCAAATCTAGAATGTGCAACTGTCCATTTATAGATCATATCCATTGTGCATTCTGTTTTCTATTGAAGTTCAAGCAGCGTGGCGTAGTGGGAAGAGCCTGGGCTTGGGAGTCAGAGGATGTGGTACTAATCCTGGCTCTGCTGCTTGTCTGCTCTGTGACCTTGGGCAAGCCACTTAACTTCTCTGTGCCTCAGTTACCTCATCTGTAAAATGAGGATTAAGACTGTGAGCCCCACGTGGGACAACCTGATTACCTTGTATCTACCCCAGTGCTTAGAACAGTTCTTGGCATATAGTAAGCACTTAAATATTATTATTATTATTATTATTATTATTATTATTATTATTATTATATTTGCTCTCCAACTCCATTGGTGTGATACTCTAGTGCCTGACCAGTGTAGAATAGATCCAAATAAAATATAAAGACAATATGGCCGTTGTCCAACTAACTAAAAGTGACCTGTTTCTCATTTTATTTTACTCTTATACATGTTTCTTTACTGTCTTCCTTCCAATTAGTTGGCTCTCAAATTGATTAAATGACATTTTTTAAGGGCTAATTAATCACTGTAATTATCTTGACTCTAATTTACCACTTTCATGCTTTAGGTATTGCACAGATCACTTCCATCCTGCTGTATACCTTTTGGCCATTTAATAGAAGTGAATAATTGAAATGAAGTTTGAATGTGATCATGTAATGTTGCTTTGTTCTGTTTCTTAGAGCTGCCCTTGAAGAAAATGCATATAACCGCTTGAAAAAAGTAGTGAAATGGTATTTATCAGGATTCTATAAAAAGCCAAAGGTAATGTTTCCAACTTTCACCTCCAAGAAATTACTTTCCTTTAAAAATAATTTTGAGATATCTTTTGTTAATATTTATTATAATAATTTACCTTAATTTCAGGCTTCTTCCTATACCTATGTGTGTGGTGCATTGACTGAATTATATTTTGATTAATTAATAATCAACCAATTAAACATCCTTGTGGGCAGGGAACACGTCTACTAACTTTGTATTGTACTCTACCAAGCAGTGAGTGCAGTACTTTTCACACAGTAAGTGCCCCCCAAAAAATAATTGATTGATTGATTAAAAGTATTGATTGAGCGCCTGTTGTGGGAAGAGCACTGTTCAAAGTGCTTGGGAGAGTACAATACAATTAATAGACATGTTCCCTGTCCTCAAAGAGCTTGCAACCTTGCAAGTGAGACAGTCTCTAAAATAAACTATGGGTAGGAGGAAGTAATAGAATGTGAGAAGCAGCATGTCTCAGTGGAAAGAGCACGGGCTTGGGAGTCAGAGGTCATGGGTTCTAATCCCAGCTCCGCCACTTGTCAGCCTTGTGACTTTGGGCAAGTCACAACTTCTCTCAGTCACCTCGTCTGTAAAATGGGGATTAATGGGGATTTTTAGACTGTGAGCCCACTGTTGGGTAGGGACTGTCTCTATATGTTGCCAATTTGTACTTCCCAAGCACTTAGTACAGTGCTCTGCACATAGCGCTCAATAAATACGATTGATGATTAAGACTGTGAGCCCCATGTGGGACAACTTGATTATCTTGTATCTCCCCCAGCGCTTAGAACAGTGCTTGGCACATAGTAAGCACTTAACAAATGACATCATTATTATTATTATATAAAGATATGTCAGTCAGTTGTATCTGTTGTATCTGTCAGAGCACTGTACTAAGTGCTTGGAGGAGTACAATATAGCAAAATAACTTGTACACTTCCTTCCCCCAAGGAGCTTACAGTGTAGTATAAAAAATATATATATATAAGTTATGGGGTGTGTGAATACCCAAGCACTTAGGTGACAGGGAAGTGTTGAAGAGCTACTGGGCAGGGGGGGTATAGATGGGGATATTAATAATAATCTAATTAATATGGAAAGGAATAGTGTTAATAGGCCCAATAATGTTTCCTCAAATTTTGAGTTTGCATTCTCTTTGATGATGACTTCCTCATGAAAATTCCTTTCTTCATCTCGTGACGTAGTTGAAATCCTACATTTTTCTAATGTTTTTCTTATCTGAAATAGGGCCTGAAGAAGCCATACAATCCTATTCTTGGTGAGACATTTCGCTGTTTATGGATTCATCCAAGGACGAACAGCAAAACGTACTATATTGCCGAGCAGGTACTAACAACTTGTTTTATGGAGCTATCTTTGAACATGCAGTTAACAGTATAAAATAGGACTGCAAGCATGGTTTCAAGAATTCTTTATCCCTGCATCTGTAAATGTTGAGAACGACTGTGCATACTCCTCCCACCCTCCAGATCCTGCTCTCACCCCTCCTCTCCCCCATTCCCCTCATCTTGTTTCCTCCCCGCTCCCCACTGCTGCAGAGGTCATGGGAGAGCCAGGAGCCCAGAAAGTCCTGACCTTCAGCTACCATCAAAGCCAAAGGGAAGGAGCCTGGGTATTCCTGAAATACATAAAACTAAAAACTACTCCTACCCACTTCCTAACCCAGACTGCTAAACACAAAGCTACCCTGCCACTTCCAATTTGGCCTGATCCTGGTACTTCAGGCAACCTCTCTCAATTATCTCAGAGAGGGAAAGTCCCAGAGGCACGGGAAAAAAAATGAAGACCCAAGGCAGGATATGCCCAGAAGTTGGGGGATTGATCCAGTCATCCAGTGGAGGGATTTGGGGGCAGTCTGGGTGAGCAAGTGGGAAAGAACCTAGGTCAGTAGCATGCAGTAAGCAGAGAACCAGATTTTGAGCTTTGTAGGTTGGCAGAAAAACACACAAACCCAGACCCAAAATCTCACACTCTTCTGGGTACTCCCAGATGATGAGTTGCCATTCCTCTTGTAACATTTTTCAAGACTGCCACCTTTGGCTTTCCTAAACTAGTAATTTTGGTTCATCGTTCGTTAGGTCATCATATTACCAAACACTCATTACTACCAATCACTCCTTAATTCAAAACTATTTCTGTAATGTTGGCTTAAGAAACTGCAACACAGGTATACCCCACCATACAGTCAGGCCGGCGTCCTTGAAAAGGTGGCTGTATCACAAGGTATGTGTTCTCAGACGTATGTGCGATTGGTTAGGTTCTGCTGTACGGGCCTTGTGGCCCTCCTCCTTCTCCTCCTCCTTGGTGTCCTTAGCCCCCATCCCTGGCTCCAGTATGTCTTTGTTTTGTTTGGACTTCAATCAATCAGTTGTATTTGTTGAGCGCTTACTGTGTGCAGAGCACTGTACTAAGCGCTTGGGAAGTACAAGTTGGCAACATCTAGAGACGGTCCCTACCCAACAGTGGGCTCACAGTCTAGAAGGGGGAGACAGAGAACAAAACAAAGCATATTAACAAAATAAAATCAATAGAATAAGCATGTACAAATAAGAGTAATAAATCAAGCAGTCGTATTTATTGAGCGCTTACTGTGTGCAGAGCACTGAACCAAGCACTTGGGAAGTCCAGGCTGGCAACATCTAGAGACGGTCCCTACCCAACAGTGGGCTCACAGTCTAGAAAGGGGAGACAGAGAACAAAACAAAGCATATTAACAAAATAAAATCAATAGAATAAACATGTACAAATAAAATAGAGTAATAAATCAATCAGTTGTATTTATTGAGCGCTTAGTGTGTGCAGAGCACTGCACCAAGCGCCTGTTGCTGCAGGCTTGTCTTCCCACACCTTCTCATGATAATAATAGTAATAATAATAATATTTGTTAAGTGTTCTAAGCGCTGGGGTGGATACAAGGTTGTCCCACTTGGATCTCACAGTCTTAATCCCCGTTTTACATATGAGGTAACTGAGGCACAGAGAAGTTAAGTGGCTTGCCCAAGGTCACACAGCAGACAGTTGGCAGAGCCGGGATTAGAACCCACATCCTCTGACTGCCGTGCCCTTGCTCTTTCCACTGAGCCAAGCTGCTTCTCATCACACTACTTCTCATCTCATCTTCTCCGCCCACCTCTCCCCATCCTGGCTTCTGGCGCCTTGAGTCTTCTCCAGCTCCAGCTGTGGATAACAGGCCGGAAAAGGGAGGAGCGAGGCTGCAGCGCCCAGCCCTGCAGCAACATTTGGGGTCCCCATCCTGACCCATCCCCCTTTCCATGGGGGTGTTGCGGCTGGTAATACTCCAGGCAGGCAGTATCTGCCACATCGCTGATTATCCGTGGTGGGCAGTTTGCTGAAAGGAATGGTGATCGTAGATTTTAGAAAGCTGAGAAACTAAGTAAATAAATAAATTATTTTATATAAAATATAAAAAAATTTATAATTATATATATAAATAAATTATTTTATATAAAATATAAAAAAATTTATAATTATATATATAATTATTATATATAAAATACATGTATGTGTATACATATATATATATACACACATATATATGCGTATGTAAAGTATATGTGTGTATGACACACACACATGTATATGCCCATTTATCTGTGTCGTGGCCTAGTGGGTAGAACACAGGACCCGGGAATGAGAAGGACCTGGGTTGTAATCCTGCTGCCACTTGTGTGCTGTATGACCTCGGGTAAATCAGTTAACTTCTCTGTGCTTCAGTTACCTAATCTGTAAAAGGGGATTAAGACGGTGAGCCCCATGTGGGACAGGGACTGTGTCCAACCCAATTTGCTTGTAACCACCCCAGTGCTTAGTACATTTCCATGGCACATAGTAAGCACTGAACAAATACCATAAAAGATACATATTAAGTTGACTTTGGAGGATTTGCGATCCTCATTCAATGGTCTTGTTTTACGCCGTGGAGTCGTGTCCAACCCATAGCGATGCCATGAACGTATCACTAGGAACGGACCACTTTCTTTTAGACTGTGAGCCCACTGCTGGGTAGGGACTGTCTCTATATGTTACCAACTTGTCCTTCCCAAGCGCTTAGCACAGTGCTCTGCACACAGTAAGCGCTCAATAAATACAATTGATGATCTCTCCCAGAACGCCCCACTTCCATCTGCAATCATTCTGGTAGTGGATCCATCCCAAGTGCTTAGTAGAACAACGCTTTGCACATAGTAAGTGCTTAACAAATGCCATCGTTATTATTATTACAGTGCTCTACGCACAGTAAGCGCTCAATAAATACGATTGAATGAATGAATGAATTCATGGAGTTCTCTTGGTAAAAATACAGAAGTGGTTTACCATTGCCTTCTTCCGTATTCATTAGTATCTCACCTTAAATAAAGTTTCCATTAGCTTTTTGGACCGTTCTGATATATAGATCGTGAGCAGAATGAGACGTATCCAAACCCTTATCCAGCCCAACCATATGTTTGGCAAATGCACAAGCATCTGTGATATCTTGCTTCCAAATGGAAATACCCGTCTCTTACTGATTAGGATGTTAAGAATTGCTGAAAATTTGTGTGAAAATGATGTGGAGCACGGTTTGCAGCCCCCCAAATTACCCACCCATTATAGGCTGTTATGTTTTTCCTTTTTTGGGTATGTGATCTATAGTTTCCTAATGAGCCAAAGTGGCTCATGTCATAAAACACCTACTGATATTTCAATCTGTACTTCATAGGTGTCCCATCACCCACCAGTATCTGCTTTCTATGTCAGCAACCGAAAAGATGGATTTTGTCTTAGTGGAAGTATCCTGGCCAAGTCCAAGTTTTATGGTGAGTTTTCAATCAAGTGCAGATAATAAAAGGTCACATTTAATAGCATTTTTTCTATTAACAAGTTAGTCTTTTACTCCCTACCAAATAAAGTTACCTAGTGAGAAGAAATATGCTCAATCTTTAGTCAGATCAAGGTGGGGCAGTTCATTTGAAGCGCTAGTACAGTGCTGTGCATACAGTAAGCACTCAGTAAATGCAGTTGAATTAATGAATAATTGAAAACATGTCCATCTAAAGCATTTTATGCAGACTGGGGCCCTATTCCAGAGACACTTGCTAAGCAACAACCGTAGTTACTCTGGCCTGACATAGTAAAGGGCATCAAACAGAAATAATGTATAATTATTTAACAGTTAAAGGATAGAACTTCCACAGAAGGTAGGTGGTGCAGGGCGCTGAGAAATGAAACGATCAAGTCAGTGAAGCAGCGTGGCTCAGTGGAAAGAGCCCGGGCTTTGGAGTCAGATATCATGTGTTCGAATCCTGTCTCCGCCACATGTCTGCTGTGTGACCTTGGGCAAGTCACTTAACTTCTCTGTGCCTCAGTTACCTCATCTGGAAAATGGGGATTAAGACTGTGAGCCCTACATGGGACAACCTCATCACCTTGTATCCCCCCCGGCACTTTTGAACAGGGCTTTGCATGTAGTAAGTGCTTAACAAATGCCATCATTATTATTATTATTATTAAGTCATTGTTGTTGTATTGTTTCAAGAGCTTAGTACAGGGCCCAGCACATAGTAAGTGCCCAGTAAGGACTATTGATTGATTGAATAAGTGATTGTAAATCATCCCACATTTCAGTTAATAGGGTAAGGGTTCTTCAAAAATGTAGGAAAGAGGCAGTTTGGGAAGATAAAAGGGGAAGATATTCCAGAAAAGCAGCGTGGCTTGGTAGAAAAGCAGCATGGGTTAGTGGATAGAGCACAAGCCTGGGAGTCAGAAGGGCCTGGGTTCTATTCCCAGCTCTGCCATACGCCTGCTGTGTGTCCCTGGGCAAGTCACTTAACTTCTCTGGGTCTCAGTTACCTATCTGGAGAATGGAGAACCCCTTTGAACCCCAGGCGGGACAGGGATTGTGTCCTACCTGATTAACTTGTATCTCCCCTGGTGTTTAGAACAGTGCTTGGCACAGAGTAAGTGCTTAACAAGTACCATAATAATAATAATCATTATTAGGTGTGAGAGTGAAAGCAAAGAGGAATAAATCTGCCTTGGGAGAGTAAGCGCAAGGAAAATTCTCCTTGAACCCTGAGTCTTTTCTTCCAAATAGCACCAGTGACAAGACTCTCTCCTTTCTAAATACCCCAAAACCCTAGAAAGTTGTGGGGTTTTTCCTGAATGTGACTTCTGGCAAAGAGTGGGATGGTTTCCTTTGCTCGTAGCTGTGGTTGGCATTAAAGAAATTTTCACCCTGGTAACAAAATGGGGCACTTTCATCCCCCATTTTATTTCCCCTTGTCATTCATCTTAAGGGTTGGTAACAGACTGGTACTCATTGGCTTCTGGCACATGTTGGGATAGTAATTTTTTCATGAGAACCTTTTCATTCTTGCCACTGTCCACTTGATGTCTGACTTCAGCTTGCCGAAGAGGACTGTTGGTTCTCGGCTGTCACTTTCACTATTCCATCCAACTGTCCTGTTTCTGTTTCGTCTGTCGGCAATAATGGGGCGGAAGAACAAATAGGCACGGAGAAACCAATCAGTCGATCAATAATGTTTATCAAGTGTTTACCGGAAACGCAGCCTTCCAGTAGACAGATATGCTGATATGGGACGAGCTCAGAAGTAAGGTTTCTGATTTGTGATTCCAGGAAGTTCCATTTAATCTAAACAAATTAATCCTTGGTAATTAATCATCTAGGAATACTGTAATTATTGTTTGATAATTAGTTTCGGGGAGGGTAATAATAAAGAAAATGTCTTTCAGGTAATTCCCTATCTGCCATATTGGATGGAGAAGGACGATTAACTTTCTTAAATAGAGGTGAAGATTATGTAATGACAATGCCATATGCTCACTGTAAAGGTAAGTAATCCAAATAGCAATTCCCTATTCGCGACCTGTTTTAATTGGGCTTTTTTACTACGCATTGAATTTTTGGAATTGGTAATGGATCTCTGTCTGACAGCTCGTAGGCTCCAGATGGTCTCCAGCTGTGTCACGTGGTTTTCAGTCACTTGGGATCTAGTTACCCCTCCGCTACGTGTATCAGCACAAGGGGCTATGATTGCTTTTCCAGAGGTAGGGAAGGGGCCCTTCAGATGATCACTGTGGTAGTTGCTGCTGGATACCTGTGGACTGGGCCTCATAGAGCTTGGGAGTCTTGCCTTCCTAGTTCCCTCCATGAGTCAAAAGAGGCAGGGCCCTTCTCTCCTCCAGTTTCCCTCCTGGCACTCTGCTGAGAAGGCCCCAGAGACTCACCTCAGGTAAGCTAATGGCCTACACTGTTGGTGACTGTTGAACACTCGCCCTTATCCACCACGGGCTTGGCCGATAAGGTTGCCTTTCCCCAAGAGGCTCGTGAGCTCCAGCATTCCAGTTATTCCCACCCACTATGATGGGGGGGAAGGGGAAGTTCTCACCCCATGGCCCACTGGCCTGGAGTAATTTCCTAATTGCTCTCTTCTGGGGTGGCCAACCCCCCACCCCTCTATCTCAGAATGGCTCAGAGCACCTCTGGGTTTTAGGCATGCTGTGGATTCTCTGAAGAAGTAAACAAAGGAAAAATAATAATAATTGTGGTAGTTTTTAAGCGCTTTCCATGTGCCAGGCACTCTGCTAAGTGCTGGGGTAGATAAAAGATAATAATAACAATAATAATGACTGTGGTATTCGTTAAGTGCTTACTATGTGCAAGGCGCTGTACTAAGCACTGGAGTGGATACTAGCAGGTCGGGTTGGGCACAGACCCTGTCCCATGTGGGGGCTCACAGTCTCAATCCCCATTTTACAGGTGAGGTAACCGAGGCCCAGTGAAGTTAGGTGACTTGCCCAAGGTCACACAGCAGACAAGCGGTGGACTCGGGTTGGACACAGTCCTTGTCCCACATAGGGCTCACAGTCTTAACCCCAATTTGGAAGATGAGGGAATTAAAGCATAGAGTAGTGAAGTGACTTGTCCAAGGTCACACAGCAGACCAAAGGTGGAGATGGCACTAGAACCCAGGCCCCCTGAATCCCAGGTCCATGCTCTTTCCACTGCTTCTCAGTAGTGCAGAAAGTTCCCTCCTCTGCCTGCCAAACTCAAAGACAGCCTTTGGACTGCCGTACTCAGATCCTGCATTCACTAGGTTGAGGCTAAATGAGAGTTTAACAGACGAAAGCAGCTACAGCTTCTCCCTCTGTCTCCCCAGTAATGCCCAGGAGTCCCCTCCTGCCGTCTGTGTGCCATGTGGGACAGAATGCAGGGAAATTTTCCCCTCCTTCTCCCCATCCCTCAGTTCTTTGCCTTTGTTTTTGTCTCCCTGAGGGAACCACAGTACTTTCCTTTGATTCGGACCAGCCTGTTCATTCTAGATGGTCAGAAACTCACAAACAGTCCAGTGCTCTGCCCACAGGATGGCCTCAATCAATACCACTGATGGATCTGAAACTGACTGTGCAGTAGCAGGGCATTCATTCATTCACTCAATCGTATTTATTGAGCGCTTACTGTGTGTAGAGTCTTTTAGACTGTGAGCCCACTCTTTTAGACTGTGAGCTCACTATTGGGTAGGGACTGTCTCTATATGTTGCCAAATTGTACTTCCCAAGCGCTTAGTACAGTGCTCTGCACACAGTAAGCGCTCAATAAATATGATTGATGATGATGATGATGATGTAGAGCACTGTACTAAGCACTTGGGAATAGGATAGTATATAGTATATTACAGTATAGTACAGTACAGTATAGAGAAGCAGTGTGGTTCAGTGGCAAGAGCCCGGGCTTTCGAGTCAGACGTCAGGGGTTCAAATCCCGACTCCACCGCTTGTCAGCTGTGTGGTCTTGGGCAAGTCACTTTGCTTCTCTGGGCCTCAGTTCCATCTGTAAAATGGGGATGAAGACTGTGAGCCCTGCGGGGGGGCAACCTGATCACCTTGTAAGCCCCCAGCGCTTAGAACAGTGCTTTGCACATAGTAAGTGCTTAATAAATGCCATCATTATTATTATTATTATTATTTTCCCTAAGAAGCACGGGCCCGGGAGTCAGGACAACCTGGGTTCTAATCCCGGCTCTGCCATTTGTTTGCTGTGTGGCTTTGGGTGCTTCTCTGTGCCTCCGTTCCATCATCTGTAAAATGGGGATGAAGACTGTGAGTCCTATTTGGGACTGTGTCCAATCCAATTACCTTGTATGTACTCCAGCACTTAGTACAGTGCCTGGCACATAGTAAGCGCTTAACAAATACCACAATACCCAACATGCTCATGCAAGTATGCCCCTTATCAACCCTTTGGAAAATGGATTTTTTTTCATGGCAACCCCAAGAAGTCTATTTACCCTAGTTTATATTTAGTGCTAGCTTTCCTGCACAGTCAGGGTGGGCTAGGCTTACCTGCTAAACCAAATCTCTGGCTTCATTGTCACCTGAGTTCATTCCAGAAAGGAAGCCGGGTCTTCCCATGCTTTGAACTAGAGCCTCTTCCCTGGGAGGGGAAGGACTCTGCTGTTGTACTCTCCCAAAAGTCCAGTGCTTTGCACACAGTAGGTCCCCAAATACTGTTGATTAATTTATTGATCTATAGTCAGCTCTTTTCCCTTTCTTCTTAAAGGTAGTAATTTTAGTGGCCTCTTTGAAATATTGGGGCATTTCCACAGTGCTCCAAATGTAAAGAAAGAACTCGTGCAAGTAGTAAATTAGATACCCTCCTTGCTTGTGGCGTTCTGCAGGAATGCCATCAGGTCCAGGTGCTTTTTCAGTTTTCACGGCCTTGACAGTGAAAGTCACTTCCTTGAAAATCAGAGTCATGGTCACGATTTCTTATTTTACCCAGTTTTCTGTGTTTCTAAGGGCCTCCTCCACAATAGTAGGCGTTCCAGTGTCATGTTCTTACCATATGGATCATGATTCCGCCCTTTGTCTGGGATGAAGTTATTTCATCTGCATCCTGCAACAGGGCAGTTAAGGTGGATGGGGTCATGTAACTTCTTTGGCTTGTCCACCTTGGCCTTCCATCAAAACACCCCACTGGGTATGTTTCTTCTAATTAAGTCCATAGCCCTTCTCAGATATATGTGGACTTTCATTTTGCTATAATTAGGAAGAGCTGCAAGGGATTATTGATGTACTTCTCATTTTGCTGCAAGCAGCATACCTAATCAAGGTTAGATAATATGTATTTAATTCTTCATCTGATTGTCCTCCTGGTTCCATTCTCCATTTATGCACACTCCTACAGAAACAATTTATGCCACTGTGATTTAGGACTTTGCTAAGCAAACGTAATATAGAGTTGACTGAAATGTCTGACACCCGCCTCACCGCCCCCCCCCCCACCTTTTTTGTCTCTTTCAAGAGTTAGCATGTGCTCATTAGTGAGGGACATGGAAATCCTTTATCTGCACTGCCTCGCCCACTCACAAACATGACTTAGGGTACCAAGTTGCGAAAAAGATTATTTTTTTAAACTGAATTTGTGATTACAAGAACAGGCTGAAAGTTTGTGGGTGCATTTCAGAACCATTGAATCAACTTGAAATATTAATGCATGAGTATATCAAGAAGGTGGTTTCTCCTGTAGAAGAAGTTTTCGCTTTCTTTCTTAGCTTATCATTTGCCATCCTTAATGGTCCTTCCACATTACAAAAATGTATTATATTTAAACCTAGTGATGAAAATACAATAATAATAATAATAGTAGTAAGCACTTACTATGTGCCAAGGATTGTTCTAAGTGCTGGGGTAGATACAAGGTAATCAGGTAGTCCCATGTGGGGCTCACAGTCTTAATCCCCGTTTTTACAGATGAGGTAACTGAGGCACAGAGAAGTAAAGTGACATGCCCAAGGTCACACAGCAGACAAGTGGCAGAGCTGGGATTAGAACCCATGTCTGACTCCCAAGCCCATGCTATTTCCAATAAGCTTTCTTGATGTTTAATTTTGGTCTCTCCAACTTAGTTACTTATCTCTATCCAGACCTTTTTTTCCCCCTGTTTTACGTTAGTCAACCTGCCTCATGGAAAACCCTATCCCTTATAAGATCAGTTGATAGCCTACCTAAAATTAGCTACTATTTCCAACTGGATCTCGTTTGAGAATTCCAGGTTGAATTTCACAGTTTAGTCAGTAATTAATCCATTGTACTTGCTAAGTGTTTGTTGTGTGGAGGGCACTGTACCAGGTGATTGGGAGAGTACAATACAACAGCATTAGTAGCACTTTCCCTGACCTCGAGGGGTTTACTGTCCAGTGGGGAAGACAGAATTTACAGTGAACTCTGGATAGGTACATAAATAACTTGAAGCTGAGGGTGGAACAAATAAAGGGTATAAATCCAAGGGCTAGGGTGATGCAGAAGAGGGAGTTGGGAAATGACTTTGAGGAAGACCTCTTGGAGGAGATGTAATTTTAATAAGGTTTTGAAGATGGGAGAGCGATCGTCGGATATGAAGAGCTTAGTACAGTGCTCTGCACACAGTAAGCGCTCAATAAATACGATTGAATGAACGAATGAAGGAAGGAAGACAGAGTTCCAGGCCAGAGGCAGGACATGAGCGAGGGGTTGGCCAGAACAGAACCTTGAGAGACTTCCACAATTAGGAGGTGGGAGACAGAGGAGGACCCCATGAAAGAGACTGAAAATAAGTTGCCAGAGAGATAGGAGGAGAACCAGGAGAGGACAGTGCCAGTGAAGCCAATGTTGGAAAATGTTTCCAAGAGAAGGGGGTGGTCAACAGTGTCAAAGGCAGCTGAGAGGTCAAGGAGGACTAGGATGGAGTAGAGGCCGTTGGATTTGGCAAGAAGGAGATCATTTGTGGCATTTGAGAGGGGAGTTTCTGTGGGGAGAAGCAGGTAGATGTCAGATTGAGGGGGTCAAGGAGAGAATTGGAGGAGAGGAACTGGAAACAGTGAGTGTAAATAACTCTCATAAAGGAGTTTGGAAAGGAGTGGTATGAAGGAGATGGGGCAGTAACTGGAGGGAGCCGTGGGGTCAAGGGAGAGTTTTCTTAGGATGGACAGACATGAGCATGTTTGGAAGCAATTGGGGGAAAGCCATTGGACAGTGAACAGTTGAAGATGGGGGTCAGGGAGGGAAAAAGGGAGGGGACAAGTGCTTTGATAAGGTGCAAAGGGATGGGGTCGGAGGTGAAAGTGGAAGGGCTGGATTCTGAGAATGGCAGGAGATCTCTTCTTGAGATACTGCCGGGAAGGATGGAAGAATTGAAGGAGGGACAGGAGGAGGGAGGGCCTGGAGAGAAGCAGGGGAGATTTTAGGGAGTTCATGCCTGATGGTTTCATTTTTGTCAGTAAAGTATGTGGCCAGGTCATTAGGAGCAAGATGTGGAGGGGGCAGAGGGACAGGGGGTTTGAGGAGGGATTTAAATGTCTGAAACAGCTGGTGAGAGCAGTGGAAATGGAAGTCTATAAAGATGGAAAAATAATGTTGCAGGGCAGAGGAGTTAAGTTAATGCAGGCAAGAATGAATGTAAAATGACAAGGTCAGCCAGATCTCTGGATTACTGCAATCCAGCCCTTGCTCTGCAGCCCTTGCACAGAAGTGGAAAAAGAAACGGACTGTGGGAGGGGATCCAGGGATGTGGGTTGGTAGTACAAGATTAGTGAAGGGTCTGGGGTGCAACTGAGTTGTTCATTAGAAAAGGTGGTGTTGGGTATGGCAACTAAATGGGGCAAGATGATTTGAGAAAACTGATGTGGGTCAAAAGATCAGAAGTCTCTGTGGGGGAACAGGAGAAAAGGTAGCTGGAGGAGATGAGTGTAGAGATTGTACAGTGTGTAGAGATGGTGAGATTGTGTGTCCAAGTTGGTTAATGGGTGGTGTCGAATGGGGCAGGAGGTCAGTGGAGTTGAGGAGTGATAGAAAGCAGGAAGAAGAAGGGTCATTTGGAACAACCGTTTAGATATTGAATCCCCCAAGGATCAATGTAGGGATGGAGGAAGAGAGAAGGAATGTGAGAGAGATCAAAATGGTTCAGAAAATTGGAAGAGAGACTTGGTGGGGAGAGGACAGAGTGGTAGATGACCCTGACTAGTAACTGGAATGGGCAATGGAGGCAGATGGGCTTCACAGGAAGGGAGAGAGGGATGGAGGAGGTGGGATGGTTTGAAAGTGGCATTAGGGAATGAGAAGGAAGCCGATTCCTCCCCGTTTCCCAGGGAGCCGTGAGAAGTGGGAGAAGATGAGACCCCCTGTAGCGAGAGTGGCAGAGGAGACAGTGTTGTCTAGGGAGAGCCAGGTTTCAGTGATGGCGAGGAGGAGCAGTGATTGGGTCAGGAACAGGTCAAGGATGAAGGGAAACTTTCCCATGATGGAGCAGGGGTTCCACAGGCTGCACTTGGCTGAGGCTGTCGGGGGGTGAGGGACAAGGGGTGCTATGGTGGGTGGCGGCCAAGTGTTGGATGGGAGTGAGCTGACAGGTGGCTATGTGGAGGGAGGGGGATGCTGAGCTGAGAAAGAAGGATAGGAGTGGGTTTGGGTAGCGGGGGAGGGATGCCACCAGGAGTGGGGAGGGGATGGATGGAGGAGAGTGAGGGGAGGTGTTGGGAAGGGAGAACAGGGATGGGATAATAAGAGGGAGGGGATTGCGGGGAGGTGTTGGGAAGGGAGAACAGGGATGGGATGATAAGAGGGAGGGGATTGCGGGGATACGGTGGGGCTGGAGAAGTTTAAGGGTTATAGGTGATTCCAGTTTAACTGCTTAATCCAGTGGTTCCATTGATTAATTGGTAAACTGAATGTGTTTCCTTGATAGCGCAGAGGATAATGTTTAGGAGTAAACGGGTGGTTATGGTGGTTGCGGGTGCTTTGGCTCTTCATTAATAATAATAATAATAATGGTATTTGTTAAGCGCTTATTATGTGTCAAGCACTGTTCTAAGAACAGTGAAGCAGCGTGGCTCAGTGGCAAGAGCACGGGCTTGGGAGTCAGAGGTCATGGGTTCTAATCCCGGCTCCACCACTTATCAGCCATGTGACTTTGGACAAGTCACTTAACTTCTCGGTGTCTGTTACCCCATCTGTAAAAATGGGGATAAGACTGTGAGCCCTGTGTGGGACAACCTGATTACCCTGTATTTACCCCAGCGCTTAGAACAGTGTTAGGCACATAGCGCTTGACAAATACCACCATTATTATTATTCTAAGCGCTGGGGTAGATATAAGGTAATCAGGTTGTCCTATGTGGGGCTCACAGTCCTAATCCCCATTTTACAGATGAGGTGACTGAGGCATCGAGAAGTTAGTGACTTGTCCAAGGTCCACAGCTAAGTGGCAGAGCCAGGATTAGAACTCACAACCTCTGACTCACAAGCCCGTGCTCTTTCCACTAAGCCACGCTACTTCTCTTCATTACACAAGGATCCCAGGGCCACGTACTGTTAGCCCTCAGAGGATGTATGGAAGAGAGGCCAAGACTTTGTTGCTCACTCTTGTCCACCTGACATCCAGAGAAGCATTCATTTTCAGATCTTATGATACTGTGCCCTTTGGTCAGATGACAATAAACGATCATTGGATTTTATGTTTCGTTAAGCAAACTAGAAGGGACCCTTAGTGGTCATTCAAGCCTCCTTTAGAGAGGGGCAACCAACAATCATCCAAGAAGAGAGTATCATCTGGACACATCCTTGCAGCCCCACTGGTACCTGCACAGTGGCTTTATGGTCTAGACGGTACTTTCCCAGTGTATTCACTCATATGTCAGGTGAAACAGAAAAGACGCCTTGTTCAAGCCAACTTATAGAACCTCGATCACTTAGTTGATCAAGCCCCCTCCATTAGCTAAATGTATGTCTTTTTTAAAAAGAATTTAATCTGAGAGTGTTGGTATTTCCCAGAATCAAGCAGGTTCAATCCAAGGTGCTTACATTGCTGGGCTTTTTTTTTCCCCCGTAGGCATTCTCTACGGCACGATGACTTTGGAGCTTGGGGGAACCGTCAGCATTACATGTGAAAAAACTGGATACAGTGCAGTTCTTGAATTTAAATTAAAGGTTTGTGTACCCCATTGTTAGTTACGTAAGAAGGAATTTAAAATAATTCCATGTTGACAGCTAAGTCCCAAAACTAAGAAGAAGAAACTGAAAATAGAGACCAGCATTGATGAGCTTTTTACAGTTCATGTGTGAGTCGCTTGTATGGGTCAGGAAGTTCAGATTTGCTTTTATAGTGCTTTCAAATGTGGAAATGCAATTTAATGTTTGTGATAAAAGAAACAAAGAAAGCATTAACCCACTTTGGGACCCTCCTTGCTCTGGAAGTTTTAAGTATGAGGTCTTGACTTCAAACTCAGTGTTAGGATTTTGTTCCCTGATAAACATTAGCCTTTCTAGCCTCCTTAGGAAGTCCACTGAATATTGTCGGCAGAGGTTGGAACTGAGACTCCGGTATCCTGAGATTTGTATGTCAAGAAAGGGTCTGGAGTTGGGCACGCAGTTGGATTGGAAACAGCTCTACTGCTCTACTTTCTCTGTCTCTTTCAATCCTCAGGAAAGATAAACTCTACACCCTAACTATTCCCACTTCTCCAGGCAATAGCTGTAGACATTGGTGGTGGGTGGGATTATTTTTTAACCCCAGACAAGGAGTAACAATAATAATGATAATAATTGTGGTATTTGTTAAGTGCTTTACTCTGTGCCAAACACTGTACTAAGCTCTGGGGTAGATACAAGATAATCAGATTCCACATGAGCTTTAGCTGTGACTGGGGAAGGAGAACAGATACCGAATCCCCATTTTATTGAGGGGGGAACAGAGAAGTTAAGTTACTTTCCCAAGGTCACAAAGCCGAAGCTAGTATCCAGGTCCCCTGGCTTTGTGACAGTTAAGAGTGTCTAATAGCTGAGTATCTTTGAAAGAGATTATTATCATTCCAGTTGCTGGAAAGAAAGTGAAGCAAATCCCAGCATCTCTCATCGAGTCCTTCACATAAGTCAGTTCTAATGTCCTCAGCTGAAGCATAGTTCTGCACATAGGCCAACTTGAGGACTATGTTCTTAGCCCAATAGGACTTTTTCCATTCAATTTCACAAATCATTTTCCCTTTTTTAGTGTAGCTTTTGTGCAATGGGTTTGATACTCGCTACTAGAAAATATTTGCTTAGGGTATACTGTAGCATAAATTGAGACCCTTCAAGCAGATTGTGAAATTATTTTTGTTGCTTACCTGTGGTTGCCACATCATCTTAAAAACAAGCCTAATTTCTGTCATTAGTGATTCTTTCTCTTGGGTGGGCTGGTATTTCAATGAAAATATACAGGAATGTTCTTTGAGAATGAGAAAATGTCGTTTTTATAGCTTTTTGAATGCTTACATAAGACAAAATTAAAGCAAATTTCTTTGTTTTCTTTTTGTAGCCATTTTTAGGCAGCAATGACAGTGTTAATCAAATATCAGGGAAAATTAAATTGGGAAAAGAAGTTCTGGCTACTTTGGAGGGCCACTGGGTAAGTATGCTTGTGACTAAAAATAGCTTTTTAGATTCCAGTAGCCCAGTGGAACAATGAACAACCTTTCCTTGGAAAAGGTTTCCCATCTAGCTTATATCATCCATTCCTTTCTGACCTTTAGTGTCATTGGTATTCGTCATTAGTTCTATCTCTGGACTAGAGAGTGTATTTTTAGCAAAACAATGCTTGTGTATAATTAATCATTTCTCTTTTTTGTAGCTGTAGTTTTAGAGGAGAATTATTTTTGGCTGACCTGAACGTTCTGTAGGAAAATAAAGTAAAAAAGAAGAGGTAGCATATGAGATCATTGCCTCAGTAACTTCTTGATTTACAAAATGTCTTTTTTTATGGTGTTCATTAAGGACTTACTGTATGCGAGGCACTTTTCCAAGTGTGGGGATAGGCACAAGTTAATCAGGTCGGACACAGTCCTTGCCCCACTTTCATTCATTAATTCAATCATATTTATTGAGGGCTCACTGTGTTCAGAGCACTGTACTAAGCTCTTGGGAAGTACAAGTCGGCAAAATATAGAGACGGTCCCTACCCAACAATGGGCTCACAGTCTAGAAGGGGGAGACAGACAACAAGCACAGTCCAAGTAGGAGGGGGTAACAGGTACTAAATGGATATTGAATCCCCATTTCACGGTTAAGGAAACTGAGGCATGGAGAAGTGAAGTGATTTGCCCAAGGTCACACAGCAAGCAGTTGGGCAGAGCCAGTTTAGAACCCGACTCTTCTGATACATGGATCCGTGCTCTTTCCACTAGGCCATGTTCATTCTTTGGTAGTGTACCACAGCGATTTGGAAAAGGGGGAATAAATCAAAGCAGGTACAGGATACCATGTTAAGCCAGAGGTAGATGTTACCTTATGCTGCATGAGAACAGGAGAGAAAAGATCCTGTTTATTCGGCAGCATGATATCTTTGTGCCTGTTTCCTCCAGTAAAGCATCTTTCATGCAATGGCAGCTGCAATCCATTCCTCATTCACTTCAAGGTTCCCAGCTCAAACAAAAAGAAAATGAAGCTTTATATTCTCTCTCTCTCTTTCTCCTCCTCCCTTCTCCCTCCTTCCTCCCCTCACCCCCAGGCTCAGTGCAGGCACCAGAAATAAAAGATAAATGCCTCTAGGTGACCTGAAACCAACTCTAATTAATTCGCCACTCATGCTGCTGCTGCACTGCATGCATCATTTTAATCATTCCAAGTAGAATGACATATCAAAACTTTAAATAATTTTAAAACGAAGATGTGCAATTGTAAAATACAATACACAACTTCATTTTCTAGCTCCTTTTTACACACACACACACACACACACACACACACACAATATATATATATATATATATAGTTATCCAGAAAAGCTGTGCAGTTGCAGGTAGCAATACATAACATGGAAAGTAAATAATAAATGGGTGGTGAGGGTTGGGATCAGAGAAGTGGACAAGTAAAGGCTTTGAAAAGGAAGGAGAATTGATGCAGTGAAGAACAACCAGAAAAGGGGTCTAGGGAGTTTTCTTGACTAGAGAATAGTCAGGGCTAGGCAGTCTCCAAGCACTGTGTCTAACAGCCATCCCTTTGAGAATGGGAATATTCAGGTACATTCCTGATATTTCTGTCTCACCATTTTCTCAAGGGAAGCCTGCAGAGGGATTCTGGCAGGTTTATGCCTTTTTACCTTAGAGAGCCTATAGGAATTTCTGTGGTCATGATGCAACTCAGGTTGTGAATCCTTTCTTTGTCACTGGAAAGCCAATGCCATGATTCTTTTCCTTTACCACCAGGCATGATGATTTAGAACTGGACCACAAAACAGGGACTGCACTGTCCAGAGATTGTAAATAAGCCGATGTGAGGAGAAATGGATGTTAGATCAGGGATGTGGCTAAGCTAGATCTCCTGCTCCCCTCCCCCTGTACTATTTTTGTCTTGTCTTATACTGTCGAGTCGTCTTCGACTCATAGTGACACCATGGAAACATCCCTCCGAGAACTCCCCACTTCCATCTGCATTTGTTCTGGTAGTGTAACCCATAGAGTTTTCTTGGTAAAAATCCAGAAGTGCTTTACCATTGCTTCCTTCCACGCAGTAAAATTGAGTCTTCACCCTTGATTCTCTCCCATGCCGCTGCTGCCCAGCACAGGTGAGTTTTGACTTGTAGCAGGTTGCCTTCCATTCGCTAGCCACTGCCCAAGCTAGGAATAGAATGGATATGCCCCTGCCTGACTCTCCCTCTTGTGATTGAGACTGGTAGAGTTCTGTCAATTCTCCAGGTGTGTGACCCTGAGAGGGGCCCCTGTATGATACTCAACTTAAATAACAATAACATGATCATAAGAAAGAGGCATGGGTCAACACATAAAAGAGATGCCAGGGATCAATATCAGGGGCTTGATGGGAATTCTGAACAAGATCTTTCCCTTAATTTAGCTTGAAGAGGAAGAGTTTGGGGAAAAATGGCAGCACAGAAATTTCCTCGGGCAAACACTATAGCAGAAAGAATTCTGCTTTAGTTTTTATGCACATGTCTTCATGCAACTCTGATTTGTAAGATGTTGGCATATCCCTCATTAGGTGCTCTCCTGCTCTGGAGTGTCAGTGGGTGTCCTTCTGGACATCGTACCCTTGCAGTCCGACTGGGGTGGTTGTGCTGGTGGCTGAGAGTGACCTTGTGCCTGAAGCGAAATTTTAAAATCAGGCTTCAAGGCTATTTGCTGCTTGTAGTTGTAGCAGAAAGAACAATGATTGTTTCACCTAATCCCTATAGACTGTAAGCTCGTTGTGAGCAGGGACTGTGCCTGTTTATTGTTGTACTGTACTCTCTCAAGCGCTTAGTACAGTGCTCTGCACACAGTAAGCACCCAATAAATACGATTGAGTGAGTATACCTTTGCTGCCAAAGTTATGAATAGGGAGTAGCAGGGGGAAGGAAACCATTCAGTCATTCAGTTGTATTTATTGAGCACTTATCGTGTGCAGAGTACTGTATTAAGCCCTTGGGAGAATACAGTATTACAACAAACAGACACATTTTTCTGCCCACAATGAGCTTATGTTCTAGTAAGCCTTGGCCTCCATTCCTGGGCTGTGAAGTGCCTGGGACGCACAAATAGTTCATTAGTTTCTGTTCCAGGAGTTGCATTACGCACCTTCGGGATAGTTCAGAGCAAATGTCCGGTCCACCCTATCCTAATGCCACTGATATAGAGGTCATTTGGGAGCGCTAAGCAGGAAACTGCCTCATCCCTCCATCCCGGTCAAAGCTCTCTTTTGCTTTATGCTTTTATACCTGGTGGGAATGGAGAGTCACTCTCCAGTCATCAGTGACCTCTGCCACCCCTCAAAGCACAGCTAGTGCGTGCACTCTCTCTTTATCTCTCTCTGTCTCTCCCTGTCTCTCTTTCTTTCCCCTTCTCTTTTCCCCTCCCTCTCTCCCTCCATCCCTCCCAGAGAGGGCAAGGACCATAATACTCCGATTTAAGCAAAATTATCAGGAGGGCCTGGCACCACCATCCTCCAAAACTAAAACTGGCTGAAACTCGAGTTAGAACATGATTTGACTAGCCCTATGCTTCCATGTTAAGTGGGGAAGACAATTCTCCCAGCCCCGCAGAAATAAACCCACAGCAGGAAACATGTCTACCAACTCGGTTATAGTGTACTCTCACAAGTGCTTAGTACAATGCTGTGCACACAGTAAGTGCTCAATCAGTTTCACTGGTTGATTGATCATTGAATGGGACTGAATTATTTCTCGTGCTGGGAATGGAGATCTGAGTTCATCTGTTTTCCTTCTGCTGTTGTAGGTCATGAGCCAGTTCTTGAGTCTTTTAGGGTACCTGAAATTAATTTGATTCTATTTAAAAAATGGATTTGAAAACTGAGTTCAGAAACCTTTCGACTTCTCATATGTCCAGACCTGCCTGGACTTCTCATAAATAAGAATTTACTCTTGAGGTGTCGTAGAAATGTGTTGGAGATGCAGAAGATACGTTTTTATAGTAATGCTTCCGTGTGGTTACTAATAGGAAGAGAATGGGGGGGAAAAAACATCCAAGGACCTGGATAAGAGAAAGCTAGAAATTTGATGAAAGATTGAAAACCCACGAATAAACGTTTAACTTAAGTTGGCAATCACAGTGAATGAAATGTCTTTCCGAAATTGAGATTTTAATCGTCATTTTGAACTTTGAATTTTTTTTTAATTGCAGGATAGTGAAGTTGTTATTAGTGACAAAAAGACTGATGTTTCAGAGACCTTCTGGAATCCAACTTGTGACATTAAGCAGCGGAGATTAACAAGATACACTGTCAAGTTTGAAGAACAGGGAGACTTTGAGTCAGAGAAGTAAATATATTTAGTCATTTTTGTTGATTTTAACTGCTCCTGAGGGTACTGTTTTCTGTGGGTATTTATGGGGTTTGGTTTTATTTTATTTTGAGGGTCACATTTTAACATATGGCGTGTGGCAGAATTCCTTTGTGTGAGACTTTAATATCTTTTCCTTTCTATTCTTTTCTTCCTGTCATATCCCCAATAAGTGAAGGAATTTCTGTTAAGGTAGTTTTAAAGATCAGGCTTCTCTCTAATGGTGTCAGTTATTCACCGGGGCAGTTACTTACATAGCCAAGCAGGAGCGAAACACCTGTAGAACAGAAACACCCAAGGCAGATTAACCTTAGGGATTGTGACCATAGCTGGTTTTTTTGGAAAGAGAAAAGGAGGAGAGCAAAAGAAAAGGAAGATGGCAAGAGAAAGAAGGGAGAAACAGGCAGGACCCCTGACTACTCTAAACTAGGCCTCTCAAGAACAAGACTTGGGCATATTTTTCTCCTCCCTAAAGGCAGCCTCATCACCTAGTAGCCTCTCAGAGCTGTGAATCCAGGGAAGTTGGGACTTGAGCTGTTGTTTAAGAGAAGCTGTCTCCAGCCTTAGAGCAGAAGCATCAAATCTGTGATTGGGAACTGAGCCCTGTCCATAAAAGATAGTTTGGGGAGGTGTAGTAAACCAAGCTGTGTTTCATAGTAAAGAAAACTTACACTTTTAACCAGATTTGTTGTCAGTACCTAAACTCTCCATCCTAGAGGGTGTGAGAATAGAGAGTTCACTAAAAGCAGAGTCAGGGTTTCTATGGGGTATTGAACTGGGGGGGAAGCAGCATGGCAGAGTGGATAGAACACAGGCTTGTGAGTCAGAAGGTCATGGGTTCTAATCCCGGCTCTGCCACTTGTCTGTGGTGTGAATTTGGGCCTGTCACTTTACTTCTCTGTGCCTCAGTCACCTCATCTGTAAAATGGGGATTGAGACTGTGAGCCCCAAGTGGAACAGGGTCTGTGTTGAATTCAATTTGCTTGTATCCACCCCAGTGCTTAGTACAGTGCCTGGCACATAGTAAGTGCTTAATAAATACCATAATTATTATTGTTGTTGTTATTATCATTATTATTATTATTAGAGTGAATAGCTGTCTCTGTGTGCCCAGGGCAAGGAGCTCCTGGCCCTCAGAGAGGCATAACCTGTGCTGGCAAGGGAGGCAAACTGGAGGACCTGAGAAAGCAGATTCCTGATGAAGTTTTCAGGGCTATTGTTGAGCAGAGACCTCCTCACTCTCCCCCTCAGCAACCATCAGGCTGTTGAGGAGTAAGAAAACCCAGCATGACCTAGTGGATAGAGCCTAGGCTTAGGAGTCAGAAGGGCCTCGGTTCTGATCCCAGCTCTGCCACTTGTCTGCTCTGTGACTTCGAGCAGTCACTTCACTTCTCTGTGTCTCAGCTCCCTCGTCCGTAAAATGGGAGTTAAGACTGTGAGCCTCATGTGGGACATGGACTGTGTCCACCTGATTAACTTGTAACTTACAATAATTTACAGTAGTGCCTGGCACATAGTAAGTGTTTAACAAGTACCATTAAAAAAAACAAAGAAACCCCAAAGTGGACCTTGTACCCAGCCATAGTGGAGAAACAAACCCTTAGGTGGACTCTCCACCGTTAGGGGAAGTCACATTGCCCTCTTGTCTTGAGGATGCCTCTCTGAGGAGGAAGTCTCCTCCTGCCAGTCATGAATAAATTATTACTTAGTCTTATTAATATGTCTCCCCCTCTAGACTATAAGCTCATTATAGGCAGGGAATATGACTGCTATGACTGGGGAAGCAGCATGGCTCAGTGGAAAAAGCATGGGCTTTGGAGTCAGAGGTCAGGGGTTCAAATCCCGGCTCCGCCAATTGTCAGTTGTGTGACTTTGGGCAAGGCATTTAACTTCTCTGTGCCTCAGTTACCTCATCTGTAAAATGGGGATTAAGACTGTGAGCCCCCCCCCCCGTGGGACAACCTGATCACCTTGTAACCTCCGCAGCGCTTAGAACAGTGCTTTGCACATAGTAAGTGCTTAATAAATGCTATCATTATTATTATTATTATTACTTCTGTTGTATTCTTCCAAGTGCTTAATACAGTACTCTGCACATAGTAAGTGCTCAATAAATACCAGCTGGCCTCAGTGTCCCTGTTGATTGCCCAGGCACTGGGGAGGGATAGAGGAAAGACTCCAGCTGGTCCTGCCATCATAATTATTATTATGATTATTATTATTACTAATGTAGTTTTCATTCCAAGATTTGGATAGAGCACAAGAGAATAGGGAAAGATGGTGCTTTAGCCTGACAGTGACTTCATGTGGTCGTATGGAGATCACTGTATCAGTTCATTAACATGGTCTGGGACTAATTGTAAGTTGTTAGCATCACTTTTGCCATAACGTGGATTTGTAGAGTGAGGGGTGGGGGTGGAGGCTGTTGAAATCATCTGCGTAAAATTGTCATCTTCTGTTAATTTGCCAGGCTGTGGCAACAGGTTACTCGAGCTATAAATGCCAAAGATCAGACAGAAGCTACTCAAGAGAAGTACATTCTGGAGGAAGCTCAAAGAAAAGCTACCAAAGAAAGGAAAGCAAAGGGTGAAGAATGGACTTGCAGGTTGTTTGAACAAGATTCAATCAGCGGAGAATGGCAATATAAATATGCTGAGTAAGTAGAGAAACACATTTCATCTAGATCCCAAACGGCAAAAGTGGTGCTTGAAAAGTACTGTTGTTGTTCTCTTGTCCGTTAATACAAAATGTTCAGCTGTACTATCAGGGTCACTGACCCCACCCCGCAACTGGTTTGGCTGGGGATTGGTTGGATGGCACTGACAGGGCACCTAATCCTCTGCCAGACCACCCCTACTCTTCCTCCCACCCCCTGACAAACACAAACACACACACCCCACACCACCGTGGGCCGCCAGCCCACAGGCGACGCAGGAAGTTTTGATCCCCCACCATTTCTAGTGGACGCAGCGATGATAGCGGCAGCAAGGCACCAGGGCTGAAATGGGAAGCTGAAAACTTGGTCCCTACAACTCAGGGAGAAGATAACACTACCTTCTTGTTGCTGGTAGGAGAGAGAAAGGGAGGATAACATTGGCAAGGCAAGAGGGTCCCTGGGGAGCCCCAGAGGGAGAAGCAGAGGGAGCCTGCGGTCTATTTTTGTCCCCACAAAATTGTAAAGGCTTAGAAGTAGTGGGCCAAATGCCCATTAATGAACCCCCTTTTCCCTCTGTATCATCTCTAGGGTATAGATTTGGCCATCTCGGGATTCAGCCTCCACCTCTCCCAACTTGCCATATCCCTGGCGAGTTTCTGGGCACATATAGGGTTTTGACTGTCAACTCCTGGGCCCATCCACCACTTCCCTGGGCTGAGCACCCCCAGTTTTTTTTTTATGGTGTTTGTTGATGGTGAGGGTAATTGCTAAGCTCTTACAATGTGCCAAGCGCTGTTCTAAACACTGTGGTAGATACAAGTGAATTAGGTTGGACAGAGTCCCTCTCATGGGCCTCACATTCTTAATCCTGACTTTACAGATGAGGTAACTGAGGCACAGAGAAGTGAAGTGGTTTGCCCAAGGTCACACAGCAGACAAGTGGCAGAGCCTGGATAAGAACTCAGGTCCTTCTGACTCCCAGGCTTGTGCTGTATCCACTAGGCCATGCTGCTTCCCAGTTGCAGCTCTTCTAACTGCTGCTTGTAACAGTGGCAGAGACATGGTGTTTCCTGTCCAGCCAGGCAGTTGGAACTGGCTACAGCTTTCATGGCAGAGGCCCTGGCTGGCACATAGAAAGCGCTTAAATTCCACAACGATTATTATTATTATGCAGATTTGGGTGAGTAGGCGAACCTGAGTGTATGAGGGTGCTTGTGATCATGCAGATTAGTATCTGTTTGTGAAGTGCTCAGTACTGTGTTCTGCCCACAGTAAGCACTCAGTGAATGCCATCGATTGATTAATTGAACGTGTGTGCATGGGAGGGGAAAATCTGGAGGAAAAGAGAGAACTTTATTTTTTTGAAGGGAAATACGAAAAGAATGAGTACATAACCTAGATGAATCCAGGGCATTTCTACCAGTGAACAGTAAAAAAATATGAAGCCATATATAAAAATCAGCTTAAAATTATCATGTGTAAACTTAAAATGCTGGTTCTGTTTATTACAAAAACGAAGCATCACAATCCATTGTCATCCACTTCTAGGTGATTTGAAATCAACTCTTTGTATGCAGGCAAATCTCCACCTTATAAAAAGTAGTGGAAATGGTATTTATGGAGTGCTGGCATTGTGGCATTTTTCCAGGCTCTAGGGTGAATACAGAGTCAGTGATTTCAGACATGTCCCTGTCCACCAGGGGCTCAGGACCTTGATGGAAGAACACATACACTTAAAAAGCAGGGATAAATTATAGATAGGGCAGAGATAATAGATGCACTTAGAAAACAAGGAGCAAGAGCAAGGGGAATAGAAAGGTCTATGAATAAATGAACAGTTCTTGGAAGGGGCAGCGCCGATGATCTTCCCCATTCCAGATACAATCTCTGTTTTCACATGGCCACAGCTTCCCCAGCTCTCGAGCGTTTTCAAAAGCACGAGTTCACAGGTCATCCCGTCCTTTCCCCTGCCTCATCTCCCCCGCCCCGTCCCATTCCCTGACTTCTGTCTCCCGTCTGCATTGGAGACAGGCAAAAGGAAGCTATTCAGGGCTCGAGAAATCCCACACAGAGGCTGAAGCACACGGTTCCTGACCTCGACTCCCACAGATAAACAATATTTATTGCTTGTTTTTTAGAGAATCAACTTGCACAAATCCCAGAGGGGCAAGCTGTTTCAGAAAACTTGTTTGGTTTGAAAGAGGGGGAAAAAAAAGCTTATTGGTCACTTCAAAAAATGAACATTTTGGCCACAGAGTAAAATTGTAAATCTCAGATAGCAGGGTCCTGGGCTAATGTTTATGATGTAGAGCACACTGTGCTTTTCGATAATAAATGTCAGTAACTCCTTTTGTCTTCATTTTATGTAGTACGAGACCATGGGATCCACTGAATGATATGATACAATTTGAAAAGGATGGCGCCATCCAGACAAAAGTCAGACATCGGACTCCAATGGTATTTTGAACTGCATTACTAAGCCGGTAGATCTCACAGGGTGTTTGCGACCTAAAGGTTGTCTTTCCCAAGCAACGCCACCATTGTGGGAAGCTTCATACGTGTCTTAGTCTTTGTCCTCCAGAAACAAACCCGAAAATTTGGTTGTAGTAGAAAATGTCATAGTTTCAGAAAGCTACCTTTCCCTCATTTGCCTAACACTTGGGGAGCGTCTTTCTC
Organism: Tachyglossus aculeatus; assembly: GCF_015852505.1. Lineage (NCBI taxonomy): Eukaryota > Metazoa > Chordata > Mammalia > Monotremata > Tachyglossidae > Tachyglossus > Tachyglossus aculeatus. Next base: position 25,511,155 of record NC_052079.1, on the reverse strand, counting down.
CTCTGCCTCAGTTTTCCGTTGAGTATCTGATTTGTAAATTAAGGTATTTCTTAGTTCTCATAGGGGTTTGGTAGTAAATGTCCATATTGTAGGGAAGTGAAACAAACATATAACATCTGATGCATTTTTACAACCATCATTCTTCAACCATGTCTGCAGATCATTGTCTTATTATCTGGAAGATGTTTTACAAAGTCTCTTACGACACCTAACTGAAACCTCCCCTGTGTAGGGTCCGGTTTTGAATATGGTGCCTATCACCCTGTCCAAGCACCGCATTCTGTTTTGTCACTTAAAGTCTAAGAAGAGGAAGAATATCCCTCCAATCTATTTTCCTAAATCTGTTCATTTCAGGTGAGTGTTCCTAAAATGAAGCGTAAACCCAGTAGTCAACAGAAGAAAGGGCAGAGTGGGTGTTCCTCCCCAGATCTCGATAATCAAGACTCCTCTGGAAGTGAAGGTGAGCCTGGACAAAGCCGTTCTAAATCGAGTGTGCATTGCGGCAAGGAGAAAAAAACTGAAAAAGGAAAATGTAGTCCCGACGTGTGTCTTTTCTGCATTAACTGGAGCAACCTTGCAGCTCGGCTGGCCGAGGTTGCTGAAGGTAAAAGGTTGAGACCGGTAGTTGCTAGCCTGAGAAATGGTGGGAGAGCAAAAGTTGCACCACCTGGGGATTGGGGAGGAGGAAGGGAAGAGGAATGGTCAAGGGGGTGGCAGTGTGTCCAAAGATATCCACCCCCTCGCCCTCCCTGATCCATGTAAACTTGAGGAAGGCAGGGGTCCCCACCCTACTTCTGCCTTGGTGGATGGTAATCCAGGGATTGGGAGTGGAGAAAGTGGAGAAAAGAGCAACAATTCAACCTAGCGTGGAAATGAAAGGTCAAGTCCACCTCTGGGTATCACTGCATGTCCTCCCCAATGTTTATGTGACTGTGGGAAGAAGTCAGAGGAGACAAGTACTTACGTGAGTCCTGGTCAGTGGATCCAGTCTCTGGCTTTCTCTTCCTCTAAAGAAACACACTGTAATAGTGAAGTATAGTATTTGTTAAGCCCCTACTATGTGCCGAGCACTGGGTTAGCTGCAAGGGCTCACAATCTAAGGGAGAGAGAGAACAGGAATTTTTTCCTCATTTTTAAAGATAAGGAAACTGAGGCAGAGGGAAGTTAAGTGATGTGTCCTAGATCACACAGCAGGCATTTGGCAGAGCTGGGATTAGCTCTGGCTTCCAGGCTCATGCTTTTTCCATTAGGCCACACTGCTTATGTTGTTTACTATTGAAGATTATCCATGTTAAATAAACTCACCCATGTTTACTACATAGTGGTAACATTAGACCGCAAAGTCCTGGGGTGGAGTGTAGGCCTTTTTCTTCCGTGGCATTTTCCAGAGTGGCTAGGATGGTGCTCTCTGCTCAAAGGCAGATGCTGTCGATTGTAATGATGACAGTTTTGGTGTTACTGTATTTGCTCTGGTGATGTGCAGGATTGCCCTGTGAAAAAAATTCCATTTGAAATGCATACCGCTATTTGCCAGGACTGGTGGAGAAACAAAATTGATGTGTGCAAAAACTTTAAGCAGAAATTGGGTCTGTTAATATATATGCAGTGCTGTATTTACAATGATATCATTGGGGCCTGATGTGAGGCCCCAGTGGTCAAAGTCCAAGGAATTTCAGGGCACTGGAATTCCCAATTAGCAATAACCTGCCTGTGAGTGTGAGAATTTCTAATTGTTTTAATCAACTCCACCCTACATGTCTTCCTAGCTCAATTACTAAAACCAACATCAAGAACAAGAAAGAAGGGGATAGATCTTGCAGAACTACAAAGTGCCATTGAGTCTATAAAACAAACACAAGAAGAAATTAAAAGGTAAATACTAATAAACTCATAACACTGGAAAAGCATAGTAGCTAGTGTTGGTGCCTATGCTCATTTGAACTATTCCATATTGTGGTGAGTTATCAAGCATTTATCGGACCCTGTATAATAACGATCGTATTTGTTAAGCCCTCACTAAGTGCCAAACACTGTTGTCTATCATTATACCATTTTACCCTTTACCATCCTCCCTTCTCTATTTCTATGACCTCTTAATTGCTAACTCAGAAAAGTGATATTGAATGTTTTATTACTTTATTTTGTATACTTAGACTTTGTACTGTATCTGCTTTATGACCCAAGGTAAATATGCAATAATCCACTAGATGGTAGAGACCTGTGAGCAGGGATTGCATCTCCTAACTCTGTTGTACTCCTCTATGAGCTTAGTACAGTGCTCTGCACACAAAAAAATGGAAGTAGCGCTGCTAGAATTTATTGAGTGCTTGGGAAGTACAAAATGAAGAACTGATGTATACCCCGTCTCCAAGGAACTGACACACCAGCTGGGGAGTCAAACATAGAAATGCTAGCTAGACAATTCAAAGTAAGTATACCTAAGTAATAATGATAATAGTAGTTGTGGATGTTGCCAACTTGTACTTCCCAAGCGCTTAGTACAGTGCTTTACACGCAGTAAGCGCTCAATAAATACGATTGAATGAATGAATGTAAAGCGCTTACTGTTCTAGGCGCTGGAGTAAATACAAGATAATCAGGTTGGATACAATCGCTGTACCACATGGAGCTCCCAGCCTTAATCCCCATTGTACAGATGAGGTAAATGAGGCACAGAGAAGTTAAGTGACTTGCCCAAGGTCACACAGCAGACACGTGGTAGAGCAGGGATTAGAACCCACATCCTCTGACTTCCAGGGCTGTGCTCTTTCCACTAGGCCACAAGCTGCTTTTCTAAGTACACATGTGTATACCAGGGTGCGTTAGCGTAAATATTTTCATTAGCATTAGAGTTGGCTGAAGGGATGATGGCAGCTCAGGATGTTGGGAAATGAATCTGGGAAAGCCTATTGGAGGAGGTGGGATTTTAGGAGGGTTTTGAGTGTGGAGAGATCTGTGGTCTCTCGGGTTTGAGGAGGGAGAGCGTTCCAAGCTTGGGGAGAAGTGTGAGCGGTGGGATGGAGGCAGGAGAGACAGGAGCCAAGTACAGCTAGAAGGTTGGCTTGGGAGGAGTAAAAAAACAGCGGGTTGGAGACTGATGGATGAGGAGAGCAGATGGGTAGCGCAGGGGCCACTTGCTGGAGAACCTAGAAGCTGAGCGTGAGGAGTTTCTGTTTGAATGCAGAGACAGAGGGAACCAGTGGAGGTGTTTGAGGGGAAGAGAGATACGGGCCGAGCGATGTTTAAGGAAGGCAATCTAGGTAGCAGTGTCTCGTATAGTGGGAGGAGAAGGAGCCTGGAGCCAGGGAGACCGGTGAGGAGACTAATGCCAGTTAGGGAAAAGCCGGTGTGGTAGATGCTTGGGTGGAGAGGAAGGGCAGATCTGGGAAATGTTGTTTAGCTTTTCCTGCTTGCTTGATTCATTCTTCATTCAGTCGTATTTATTGAGTGCTTACTGCATGCAGAGCACTGTACTAAGAGCTTGGAAAGTACAATTCAGCGACAGAGAGAGACAGTCTCTGCCCACAATGGGCTCACAGTCTAGGAGCGGGGAGATAGACATCAAAACAAGCAAACAGGCATCAGTAGCAGCAATATAACTAAATTGAATTATAGATATACACACACATCAAAACAAGTAAACAGGCATTAGTATAAATAAATAGAATTATAGATATGTACATGTATACACAAGTGCTGTGGGCGGGGAGGCAAGGTAGAGCGAAGGGAGCGAGTCAGGGCGATGGGGAGGGGAGGGGGAGCCCAGGAAAAAGGGAGCTTAGTCTAGGAAGGCCTCCTCAAGGAGATAAGCTTTCAGTAGGGCTTTGAAAGTGGGGAAGTGTGATTTGTGATTGAACGTGAGTGTTGAAGGATAGCAGTGAAACTAGGGTGAAACCCAGGATGTGGGCTTCAGAAACTGGGAGGATGTTGGCATTAGTGACTGAGGTGAGAAAGTTCAGGGGAGGGGTGGGTTTATGGGGAGGGATGAGGGGCTCTGTTGTTGAGTTAGAGCATCCCGTAGGATATCCAAGTGGAGATACCCTGAAAGTAAGAGGAGATTGCAGGATTGTAGGTCAGATGAGAGGAGAAGGAGAGATGGAAAATCATTTGCAGAGAAGTAAGAGTTAATTCTAATTACTGTTAATTGACTGATTAAAGAAAATAGAGTTCCCATGGAATAGTTTGTCGGTGTTTTTTAGTAAATGGTTAATAGCAGCACCTTCTGTAGCAACACAAATATTATTTTATAAAATTACATTTGCTTATGAGAGAAAGAGGAATAACAATCAACGATGTGTTGAAACCCAAGAAGAATCCCAAATCCTCATTTTGACCTTTAACTGGACTACCAACCTCTTTTGGTTGATCTCTGGCCTTCAGGACAGCTGCTACAAAGTAGAAAAATGGATTGCTTGGCTTTTTCCCCCTCCACCACCCCTGTCCACCCTTGAAGGGAGAACTCAATTTTAAGAGCAGAATATTTGGGTTGTGGGCCTCTGTTCCAGGCCCTGGAATCCTGAATGGAGCAGAGCATCGGGTCTTCAGTGGGAGGTTGGAGAGAGTGGGAGACGGGACTCAGATGAAAGCAGCATTGCACGTGCCCTCAATGCACCTTGTGGGCGACCTACTCTGTTGTATTGTACTCTTCCAAGTGCTTAGTACAGTGCGCTGCACACAGTAAGCACTCAGTAAACCCCGTTGATTGACTGATTCATTAGTCCTTTTAGTTTGCAGCTTTGGTAGGCAGTAGCAGATTTAAAAAAAGAAAAAATCAACCGAAAAAGTGCAAAGAGATCTGGGACGTTTGCTCAGCCACGGGATCCCTGGGGCCGAGGGACGCCCTCGACACGGCTGATGGGACGAGCAGTAATCCTGCCCCTGCTGAAAAGCGAGAGGATAGTAGGCAGCGGGAAGGAGAAGGAACCTGTATAGTGAGTCAGCTAGGTTGTTCACGAATGATCCAGCGTTTATTTCTTCACAGTGTCTCACCTAAATACCTCCCATGGCAATTTTAAGTACTTGATAAATACTCTTGTGGAGTGAAGACCCCATTTCCTTAATCACTGAAAGTTGGAACTCCATCTGATTCTGAGAAGTTGGAACTCTCTGATACTATCTCTCTACTAGAACACAGAGAGCGGGAGGGAAAGACGGAGTTCGACGTTTGTGCTTTTTGTGACATGGAATGTCACAAAACCAGGGTTGTAATTTTTTTGTTTTTCCATGAAATGGGGACAGGTTGGGTCTTCTATTGGGTTTAAGGCTTTGAAAACACAGAGTGATCAAATACGAAGCAGAACGTCTATTATGAGAGCTGAATCTAGGAATTATCATTGATGGAGAGGCAGAACGGTGCCAAAATGTGAATGATGCAATCATCTGAGAATATTTTTGTAAAGTCGTTCAATCAGTGTAAATATACACGTTTTGTGTATTTTGTAGAAATATCGTGGCTCTACGAAATCGTGTGGCTTCCAATCCATCAGCCCTGGACAACAGTTTCCTGCAGCAGAGGGACTATTTCATCATTTTCCTCTTGATTCTGCTACAGATCCTCATAAACTTCTTGTTTAAGTAGACGGCCTTGTCAGATTGCAGCCACAGACTGGAATGATCAGATTTATACTGGGACCATTTTTCAAGTTGGTTTGGACTTCTTAAGAATGCAATATTTCCAAAAGAACCTTAGAGATACATCGAGAGGCTATGCCTCAAATATCTTCATGCTTAGCTGGATTCAGAACTCTACTATTCCTGCAAAACCTGCTGTTTAATTGGGGAATGTATAAGTGCCAGTAAACTCTTACCTTTGTAGGAGTATGTGTTTGTGTGTGTGTGTGTTTGTGGATATACATATATGGACATATAGGTATATCTGCATATATACCCACATATCACATGCCTTATATGCACACACGTACATTCTTAACTGACAATAGTGTAGTGTATGTTGTCAAAAGTTAGTGATACATTATTACCGAAGATATTCTGCCCAGTCATCTCATAAAACAGACGGATTTTTATTAATGTGGAAAAAAATGGAAAATAGACCTGTTATAGTTAATTAAGGCACTGCTATAAAAATCTTTCAAAGCACCCAGCTTGGATGCTCTTCAGAAGCGATGGGGTAAAACCAATGAATGGTGAAATTTGATAGATGCACTGGGAAAGACAGGTGACATTTGTTGGATACAATAAGTTTACATTAGATCTCTGCTAATTTGCTTGTTCCCCTTGACATTTAATAACTTTTATACATGTGGGTATAGGTATGTACCAATATATGTATCAACATAAAAATCTCTGAGTTCTGCAATCCTTGCTATCATGCTTTATGATGCCTCCTTGATCCCTTGCTAAAAATAGTTCCTCATATTAGGCCCACAAGAACCTTTCTGCTGTTGGCCTATCAGTTCTTCCATTATGAACCCGAATTTCAGGGAAGATTAACGTGGCTTTTCAGTTTGATCAGAAATGGATGAAAAAAATGCTTTGGCTGTTAAGGTTCAAATACCGACAATTCTTCCGTAGTGTTCGTGGACGGGGAAGCAGGGAATATTCCTGAAGCAGTTCCCTGAAGCATTCAGGAAAACTCATACTAGAGAACTCATGTCTTGACCAGGTCCACACATCTGCACAAACTAGGCTTTTCCAGCATTATATTCAGAGAGGTACAGGTTGCGGGGAACATCCCCTAATTCCATAATGGTGTTCTACCCCAAATGTCTCCCGAAAACACCACATTACTAAGGAATTGACCACAGTAAAAAATTGCCTTTGCTCTCTGAGGCTTTTTCAAAGATTCCCTAGAATGCAGAAATGACCACTCCTTGGCAGCTAGCATAATGTAGACTAGTTTCTTTGAGTGGTTTATACACCATATAAAAAGCTGAGACAGCTCAGGTTTGTTTCATCAATCAGCAATCAGCATGCTTTAGGAATCTCTTGCACTTTTCGTTTCGATCTTAAATTGTTTTGTAGTAAGGTAAAATGCAAAATGATAGTAATGTTAAAGGTTTGATTTTAAATGCCAAAAAGGGAAAGAAAAATGAGGTGACCTTGCCCTGCTCTTCCATAAATGTGCAACATTGCAATAGATTCAGACGTACAAGTCTGTGAACTTTGGAGACAACCACCAGGTCCTGAAATTCAATCGCTTATTTCCCCCACTTCCTCGTAACGGCACGCATGGGCCAGAACATCGCAGTGGTGTGTGATCCCCGTTTGTTTACAGTTCAGTGGGGCAAAATAAGAATTGTTTCTTCTATCAATTTTATTTTGACATGTCGATTTTGTTTTTTGTTACTCATTTTTTTCATATTTGCTTTTGTAGTCATAAAACACTTTTGTAAAAGTGTAGGTATATTAAACATCATGTATTTTAGAATAGTAAAAAAAAAAACGGTCTCAGAGGAAGGGCAGCTAGTGGGTCTCATTTCTCCAACTGGGTTTAACCTTCCCACAGATGGGCTGGTAAGGCATTATTACATTCATTATCCATGTGAATGAAAGTAAAATCAGGTGGTGTTGGAAGAATTGTGCAAAGTAATTCTGAGTGAGAACTTGGATTTTTTTCTTGATAGATGTAAATTTCCTTTTTTGTCTTTCCATCTAGGTGGTTGGGTGTGATCTCACAACGTTTATATAAAGGTCAATTTCATCTCTAATAGAGAGAAGGCAAAATAAATGTGATGGAGTCTGTGTAAATTAAGGGTCAGGTGTCTGTAGAAAGAATTCCCATGCTGAGACCTTCATCTGTAATTTGTGTTTTTATATTTCTATTTTGCTTAAATTCAGCTTTGTCCCACGGCCCACTCACCTGCTGGTATAAACAATGCTATTTCTTAACAAATACTGATAACACTCTGGATTTTGTTCATTATTTTTAGCTAGTATTAACTTACAGAAAATCCTAAATTGTGTGATCACAAGAATCTTCCCTCCAATCCTATTTTTAAAATAAGTATGAGTTAAGGGATTTTGTCAATGACTAACTTTGCGTTCTTATTTCTGATTTTTTTTAAAAAGTTAATATTCCGAGAGACTTACTTGCTGGAAAAGTGTCTTTTGTCTCTCTTAATGTGGGTTTTGGTGTGTTTTTTTTTAATTGAATAACACATGATTCTCATATTTATTTTAAGCCTGATAATTCCTGTTTTGTTTCCAGTTACTCGATGTTCCTTTCTGTGAACCGAACACCGTATTCAGGGATTGAAAGGCTTCGTTTTAGACTATTCTGCTTAGAGGCTTTGCATGTGAATCTTTTAAGATACACAATTTATTTTATGTATCAGCATAATATAAAATAGATCACTATTCTCACAGTAATCATTATTGGCCACATGCATTCATAAATACTGATTGTACAACTTGTAGTTTGAGGGCAGTAGTCTCCTACTGATTTTTAGACTTGTGAACCCCATGATGTTTCAACATCATTTAATTTAAAATGTCTTCATTTTTCTTGTATAGAAGTAATGTCATTGTTGCCATGTGACTTTCCTTGATGATTAGTTTCAAAATGCACAATGTCTCTAATTTTCCAGTTTTTAGTTGGATGGTATCGACCTATCAAAATTAGGTAAATAAGTCATGTGAAATATTGCATATAGTTACAGCAATAGATGATTTAGTGTTCCTTGTATTTCACACGCCAAGTACATTTAAAATATTTCTGCATCACATATAAAGGTACAGTATGTTCATTTACAGATTAATTGTTAACAGGCAGCTTGCATTTTCTTTAAAGCTGCACTGCAAAATATAGCATTTATTTACTCTTCATGCTTTTGTGCCTTTGGGAGACTCTTTGTTGCTATTTTTTGTTACTGGGACAGAATCCCTGTGCAAAATTGGGCTAACATCTCAGAATCCCTTTTGTTTGTATAAGGTCATTCATTGCTCTGTCACTTTATTTCCTTTTTTAGATATAGAATATTTAAACGAGAAGACAGTACTTTTATAAGAATTTGTCTAATTGTATTTCAAGTATATAGTCCACTCTTCAGACATCATCCAGATAGACTCGTCAGATATTTGAGTATTGTAAACAGTGCCTTTTTGATGGACTCCACAGTTTTGAGTTGTATAAAAAAGTTGTTCATTTGTGCCATATATACATGCAGAGCATTTTGTGCAAGGGAGAGAAGGGGGCTGTTTCTCTTAACTTTTTCGACTATCTTTCACACGTAAATATTTAAGAAAATAAACAAATGTAGACTAAGTTCAATTTTCCCAGATTTTAGCATTTTAAGTGTCCATCTACCCTGTTTTGTATCCATACAGAGTTGTTATAATTTGTGATGGTATTGAAGCCATAATATAACTTTAATAGGGACCGATTGTATTGATTTTTGACTGAACCCTGTTCTTTATTTTCAGGTAAATTTTAAAAAACATTTTAAGGTCCCAGATTCTCATGAGTTTACAGTCCATCTGGTTTCACTAAATGGGAAAACACCTTTTACAAAAAAAAATGCCGCCGATATCTAATTCTACTTAATTATGCACTATCTACAAAGCTTAAGATAAGCGTATTTAGTTTTTGTCACTTAAACATTTTGCTTGTTTTTGCACTGTTCCATTTTAAAACGGAAAATGGACTGTTAAAAGCTGTGTAGGGCCAGTGTCGCATTAAATCTTATTTGCGAAACTTAAACCCCAGAATCCATGATAAATTGAATACCGATGCCCTGCCTAAAACATGTATTTAGGGAAGAATTGTTCCTTGTTCCTGCATCTATCAAATAAAGTGGTTTTAATACATTGAGCAATTTATTTGAAGAAAACCGCCCTGTACCTTTTGAGACAAGGCACTCGAAATCCTGTTGGAAGACCCCAGAAGTTGAAGTTGTATCGCATGCTGAATGTGAAACATCTTGTAAATGACCTCTTGTAAATTCAAGCACTACCCACTGGTCGATAGTTTTGTAAGATTAATAGAATAAAGAGATGTTATCAGCATTTAGGTGTAATCTAGTTAAGTTGTGCATGCATTGAAATCACTCCGACCATGGGGGTACCAGTCAATCAATCAATCAATCATATTTATTGAGCGCTTACTGTGTGCAGAGCACTGTACTAAAACTCTGGGGAGAGTACAATATAACAATATAACAGTTGGTAGATACATTCCTTGCCCACAGTGAACTTGCTAGAAGGTGAGACGGGCATTAATATGAATGAATAAATTACAGATATGTACATAGCACTGTGGGGCTGAGTGGAAAAAAAGGAAATCAGGGTGATGTGGTAGGGAGTGAGAGAAGAGGAAATGAGGGTTTAGTCAGGGAAGGCCTCTTGGAGATGGGCCTTCATTAAGCCTTTGATGGTGGGAGAGTAATTGCCTGCCAGATAAGAAGAGGAACAGTGTAAAGGGGGCCAGAGGCTGGATGTTGGCAAGAGGTCAGAGGTCAGCTCTACTACAGATGAGATGGAGGTGACAGTAGGTTGGCATTAGAGTAGCGAAGGGTGCAGGCTTGTAGGGGGGAGAGCAACAAGATGAGGTAGGAGAGGGCAAGACTATTGAACGCTTTAAAGCCGATGTTCTGTGCGATGCTAAGGTGGATGGGTAACTACTGGAGGTTCTCGAAGTGGAAAAACATGGACTGCACGTTTTTGTAGAAAAATGACCCAGGCAGCAGAGTGAAGGATGGACTGGAGTGAGGAGAGACAGGAGACGAGGAGACTGACACACTAATCAAGGCAGGATAAGATAAGTGCTTGGATTAATGTGGTAGTTTGGATGGAGAGGAGAGGGCAAGTTTTAGCAATGTGAAGGTTGAACTGGCAGGATTCAGTGATAGGTTGAATATGTGGATCGAGTAAGAGAGTAGTCAAGGATGACTCCAAGATTACGGGCTCGTGAGAGTTACGGGCTTGTGAGACAGGATGATGCCGCTGTCCAAGGCGATGGAAAAATCAAGGGGTGGACAGAGTTTGGGTAGGAAGATCAGGAGTTCTGTTTTGGACAAATTAAGTTGGAGGTGGCGGGAGGACATTGAAGTAGTTGGGTAGGAAGATCAGGAGTTCTGTTTTGGACAAGTTAAGTTGGAGGTGGCGGGAGGACATTGAAGTAGTTGGGAGATGTCCTGAAGGCAGGAGGAGATAGGAGACTGCAGAGAGGGAGAGAGACCAGGGCTGGACGTGGAGATTTGGGAATCGTTGGCATAGAGATGGGAGTCGAAGCTGTGGGAGCGACCGAGTTCTCCCGAGGGAGTGGACGGATGTACGTGGAGAATAGAAGGGGGCCCAGAACTGCACCTTGAGGGACCCCCACAGTGAGGGAGCGGGAGACAGAGGAGGAAGGAACCCCCGAAGGAGATGGAGAATGAGTGGCCTGAGAGAGGAGGGGAACCAGGAGAGGATGGAGTCGGGGAAGCTGAGGTTGGGTGACGTTTCCAGGAGAAAGGGGTGGTCCACGGTGTCAAAAGGCGGCTGATGAGGATGGGGCGGAGGCCGTGGGATTTGGCAGGAAGGAGAGAGAGCACTGGTGATCTTTGAGAGGGCGGTTTCTATGGAGTGAAGGGGACGGAAGCCGGATTGGAGGGGGTCCGGGAGAGAATCGGAGAGGGACTGGAGCAGCAGGGGTGTAGACGACTCGCTCAAAGGGTTTTGGAGAGGACTGGCAGGAGGGAGATGGGGGGCGGTCACTTGCAGGCAGCCGTGGGTCAAGGGAGGCTTTTTGTAGGACAGAGGAAACGCTCCTCCAGGAGGCCTTCCCAGACTGAGCTCCTTCTTTCCTCTCCCCCTCGTCAATCAATCAATCGTATTTATTGAGCGCTTCCTGTGTGCAGAGCACTGTACTAAGCGCTTGGGAAGTACAAGTTGGCAGCATATAGAGACAGTCCCTACCCAGCAGTGGGCTCTCAGTCTAGAAGAGGGAGACAGAACAAAACCAAACATACTAACAAAATAAAATAAATAGAATAGATATGTACAAGTAAGATAAACAGAGTAATAAATATGTACAAACATATACAGGTGCTGTGGGGAAGGGAAGGAGGTAAGACGGGAGGAGGGGGAGAGGAAGGAAGGGGCTCAGTCTGTGAAGGCCTCCTGGAGGAGGTGAGCTCTCAGTAGGGCCTTGAAGGGAGGAAGAGAGCTAGTTTGGCAGATGGGCAGAGGGAGGCCATTCCAGGCCCGGGGGAGGACGTGGGCCGGGGTCGATGGCAGAACAGGAAGGCTGAGTAGGTGTGAATGAGGTTGTCGTTAATGTAACTTGGTGATAACAAGGGCCTTTTTCCCGGGCTGGGTCGGGGGGGGAGAGTCAGTCAGGACAGGACCGCGAAGGGGAGTTGGGGGCACTAGAAGGAAGGTCGCTTAAGTGGGTGGGGGTGGAAGCAGGGGGCGTCTATGGCAGCGCTCGGAGGAGAGGAGCCTTCCGGGAGCAGCGGGGGCCACGCGGTGTGATGGCAGGCGGGCGGGCGGGCCTCTCGGGAACGGCGTCATCATCATCATCATCAATCGTATTTATTGAGCGCTTACTGTGTGCAGAGCACTGTACTAAGCGCTTGGGAAGTACAAATTGGCAACATATAGAGACAGTCCCTACCCAACAGTGGGCTCACAGTCTAAAAGGGGGAGACAGAGAACAAAACCAAACATACTAACAAAATAAAATAAATAGAATAGATATGTACAAATAAAATAGAGTAAAAAATATGTGCAAACATATATACATATATACAGGTGCTGTGGGGAAGGGAAGGAGGTAAGATGGGGGGGGATGGAGAGGGGGACGAGGGGGAGAGGAAGGAAGGGGCTCAGTCTGGGAAGGCCTCCCGGAGGAGGTGAGCTCTCAGCAGGGCCTTGAAGGGAGGAAGAGAGCTAGCTTGGCAGATGGGTAGAGGGAGGGCATTCCAGGCCCGGGGGATGACGTGGGCCAGGGGTCGATGGCGGGACAGGCGAGAGCGAGGTATGGTGAGGAGATCAGCGGTGGAGGAGCGGAGGGTGCGGGCTGGGCTGTAGAAGGAGAGAAGGGAGGTGAGGTAGGAGGGGGCGAGGTGATGGACAGCCTTGAAGCCCAGGGTGAGGAGTTTCTGCCTGATGCGCAGATTGATTGGTAGCCACTGGAGATTTTTGAGGAGGGGAGTGCTTTTGAGGAGGGGAGTGAGTCCTGGGCGTCTATGGCGGCGCGCTCTGAGGAGACGATCCTTCCAGGAGCAGCAAGGCCACGCGCTGTGATGGCGGGCAGGCCTCTCGGGAACGGAGACCCGGGCGTCTATGGCGGCGCGCTCTGAGGAGAGGAGCCTTCTGGGAGCAGCAGGGGCCACGCGGTGTGATGGCGGAGTGATCAATGGTCACTTAATAGGGTGTCAAATAGAAGCCCTTATTTCAGTTTGTTGCAATATAATTTTATAGTTACTGAAGTCAAGAGTTAGGGAATGCATTTGTCCAAGTGAATATGATGTCCTCTTATTTGTCACATCCTCAAAATGACCTCTAGATTTCCTCCAACTTTTTTATTTCCCTTTTCAAATACTTCATGTAACTCCTACTTGAGAAAGCCAGCAGTGCTTTACTAACAGCCCTGTAATGATTTGTATTTTAACGTGCAGTGCCCTGGGCGGGGGAGGGGGGCAGAATGCCAGAGAGAGAAAAAATTAGAAAGTATAATCGAAAAGATTGTAAAAATGGGTTTTAACTAGGGCCGCTCACTCTACCGGACTCCCCAGACAGCCCTTACCTCACTGTTACCACACTTTCAGAGGAAGGGTTGGTTTCAAGAGTGAAACCAACTCTCCATCCACCCCCCGTCTTACCTCCTTCCCTTCCCCACATTACCTGTATATATGTTTGTTCATATTTATTACTCTATTTTACTTGTACATATCTATTCTATTTATTTTATTTTGTTAGTATCAATCAATCGTATTTATTGAGCACTTACTGTGTGCAGAGCACTGCACTAAGCGCTCGGGAAGTACAAGTTGGCAACATATAGAGACAGTCCCTATGCAACAGTGGGCTCACAGTCTAAAAGGGGGAGACAGAGAACAAAACCAAACATACTAACAAAATAAAATAGAATAGATATGTACAAGTAAGATAAATAGAGTAATAAATATGTACAAACATATACATATATACAGGTGCTGTGGGGAAGGGAAGGAGGTAAGATGGGGGGGATGGAGAGGGGGACGAGGGGGAGAGGAAGGAAGGGGCTCAGTGTGGGAAGGCCTCCTGGAGGAGGTGAGCTCTCAGCAGGGCCTTGAAGGGAGGAAGAGAGCTAGCTTGGCGGATGGGCAGAGGGAGGCCATTCCAGGCTCGGGGGAATGTTTGGTTTTGTTCTCTGTCTCCCCCTTTTAGACTGTGAGCTCACTGTTGGGTAGGGACCGTCTCTATATGTTGCCAACTTGTACTTCCCAAGCGCTTAGTCCAGTGCTCTGCACACAGTAAGCGCTCAATAAATACGATTGATTGATTGACTCGGGCTCACTCTGGCAGCCCGAGTCGCCATTGCAGAAAAAGCCCCTCTCCCTCCCCTCCACCCCCCAAAAAAAAGGGTTCGTGGATTTGCCTTAAAAAAAGAAAAGGGTTTCTGAGCTGCTGATGATGATCATCATCATCAATCGTATTTACTGAGCGCTTACTATATGCAGAGCACTGTACTAAGCGCTTGGGAAGTACAAATTGGCAACATATAGAGACGGTCCCTACCCAACAGTGGGCTCACAGTCTAAAAGGGGGAGACAGAGAACGATGAGGGCATTTGTTAAGCGCTTACTGTGTGCAAAGCACTGTTGTAAGCGCTGGAGGGGATACAAGATGATCGGGTTGTCCCGCGTGGGGCTCCCGGTCATCATCCCCATTATACAGATGAGGTAACTGAGGCTCCGAGAAGTGACTCGTCCAAGGTCACACAGCGGACGTGTGGCAGAGGCAGGACTCGAACCCGTGACCTCTGATTCCAAAGCCCGGGCTCTTTGCACCGAGCCAAGAGCCGACGGCTGCAGAAGCGAAAATCCCGGGGCGGAGCCCGAGAGAAAAGGCCGCTGCTCTTTGTCGCCCTCTTCCGGCCCGGCCTGCGAAGTGGACCGCGGGGGAGGGGAGGGGAGGGGAGGGGGAGGGGGAGGGGAGGGAGGCCCCTTGTCTGTCCGGGCCCGGAGCGTCCCGGCCTGGGGTCCGGGCGGCCGGGGGCGGGGCGGGACCCAAGGCGGGCCGAGCCGAGCCGAGCCATGGAGGCGTCGGCGTCTGCGTCGGTGCTGGAGGCGTCCCTGCAGGTGTCCGAGGCCCTGGAGAGCATCGTGAGCCGCTGCTTGGGGCCCCCGGGCCGCCAGGTGCTGTGTGTGCAGCCCGCCGGACAGGCGCTTGGCAGTCGCGACGGGGCCTACATCCTCCAGGCGCTGCGCCTGGACCATCCCCTAGCCAGGTACCGGCCCGGCCCCGACCCCCCCCTTCCCTCCCCCTCCCTTCCTCTCTCCCCTCCCCTCCCCTCTCTCCTCTTCCCTCCCCTCCCCTCCCCTCTCCTCTCCTCTCTCCCCTCCCCTCCCCTCCCCTCTCCTCTCCTCTCTCCCCTCCCCTCCCCTCCCTCCCCTCCCTCCCCTCCCCTCCCTCCCCTCCCTCCCCTCCCCTCTCTCCCCTCCCCTCCCCTCCCTCCCCTCCCCTCTCTTCCCTTCCCTCCCCTCTCCTCCCCTCCCCTCCCCTCTCTCCCCTCCCCTCCCCTCCCCTCTCTTCCCTCCCCTCCCCTCCCCTCTCTCCCCTCCCCTCCCCTCCCCTCTCTCCCCTCCCCTCCCCTCCCCTCTCTTCCCTCCCCTCCCCTCCCTCCCCTCTCTTCCCTCCCCTCCCCTCTCTTCCCTTCCCTCCCTTCCCTCCCCTCTTTTCCCTCCCCTCCCCTCTCCTCCCCTCCCCTCCCCTCCCCTGTCTTCCCTCCCCTCCCCTGTCTTCCCTCCCCTCCTCTCTCCTCTCCTCCCCTCTCCTCCCCGCCCCTCCCGCGGCCCCGCCCCCCGCACCCTCTCCTCGTCCTCCCCCTCTCCATCCCCCCCGCCTTACCTCCTTCCCTTCCCCACAGCACCTGTATAGACGTTTGTACGTATTTATTACTCTATTTTACTTGTTCGTATTTATTCTATTTTATTCTGTTAATATGTTTTGTTTCGTGGTCTGTCTCCCCCTTCTAGACTGTGAGCCCACTGTTGGGTAGGGACCGTCTCTAGATGTTGCCAACTTGTACTTCCCAAGCGCTTAGTCCAGTGCCCTGCACACAGTAAGCGCTCAATAAATACGATTGACTGAATGAATGAATGAATTACTCTATTTAACTTGTTCATATTTATTTTATTCTGTTAATATGTTTTGTTTCATGGTCTGTCTCCCCCTTCTAGACTGTGAGCCCACTGTTGGGTAGGGACCATCTCTATATGTTGCCAACTTGTACTTCCCAAGCGCTTAGTACAGTGGTCTGCACACAGTAAGCTCTCAATAAATACAATTGACTGAATGAATGAATTGCTCTATTTTACTTGCTCATATTTATTCTATTTATTTTATTTTATTAATATGTTTTGTTTTGTTGTCTGTCTCCCCCTTCTAGACTGTGAGCCCACTGTTGGGTAGGGGCCGTCTCTAGATGTTGCCAACTTGTACTTCCCAAGCACTTAGTACAGTACAGTACACAATAAGTGCTCAATAAATACAATTGAGTGAATGAATGAATGACGGGAACAGGCCTCCCTCCACAGCTGGGCTCAGTGCAGAGAGCCCAGGCTTGGGAGTCAGAGGACGTGGGTCCTAATCCCACCCGGGCATGTCGCTTCAACCAATCAATCAATCAATCATATTTATTGAGTGCTTACTTTGTGCAGAGCACTGTACTAAGCGCTTGGGAAGTACCAATTGGCAACATATAGAGACAGTCCCTACCCAACAGTGGGCTCACGGTCTGACCCTCAGTGACCTCATCTGTCAAATGGGGATTCAACTGTGAGCCCCACAGGGGGCGACCCGTTTGCCCTGTATCCGTCCCAGCGCTTAGAACAGTGCTGGGCACGTAATAAGCGCTTAACAACTACCATCATTTATTTGTATTCTTTACGTCTGTGTTTGACGCAGGATGGTTGTGTCGTGCGTGGCCGAGCATCGGAAGGCGACCGGGGACGGGGCCAAAACCTTCATCCTCCTCCTGTGCGGTCTGCTCCGAGGCCTGCGGGCAGCCGCCGGGCACGTGGGCACCGGCCCGCAGAGCCGGGAAAGAGGGTGGAGCCCCGGTTGCCGGTGGAAACGGATTTCCCAAACCCTCCGGGCATTCCAAGCACACGTACTGGACCGCATCGTGGCCCAACACCTCACTCGACACTTTCTGACCCTTTTTTCCTTTCACCCGACAGAGGCGGAGTCGTGTAGAGCCGCCGTGGAGTCTCTGTTGCGAGCATATTTTTGCGGAAGGGTGGGGAGGAATAATCAGACGTTTATTTCCCAGCTTTGTTGTGACTTTTTTTACAAGTGCATGACCAGTGAAAGCGTGAAGGGTGACACGCTTAGGTTAATAGAAGAACATTTTGAGGAACTGCACAGTACCGTGGTTGGGCTTCCCGTGTCGAGCTCCAGGGTGATAGAAGGGGTGGTCCTTCACAGAGACTTTTCCGTGTACTGCCCAGGAGAGGGTGACACGCGAATGTCGATCGTAACGGACCCCATCCAGCCCCCTCTTTCTGTTTCTGGTTCGGAGTTGGTTGTAAATTCAGAAGCCCAGTGTACAGCTTCTCAAGTTTGGGCCACAGAGAGGACCAGAGTCATAATGAGACACTTAAAGAGTAAGAAGGTAAGATTGCTCTTGTCTAGTGTCAAGCAACAGGACTCGGTTCTTTATTACGCAAAACTGAATGGCATATCGGTGGTGGACTGTTTATCCCTGGAAGAAATTTCCCTTCTCCTTAGGGTGACGGGAATCTCCCCCCTTGTTCCGTCCTGCACCGATTTATTATGCGAGACTCCTGATGTTAACGCTGCCGTAGTGAAATTTTGTCAACCCCTTCTGCTTAGTTCCCAGAGGTGCGTTCATCTCGGGTTGCTTAGCCAGCCCTCCTTCACCCCACATCACGCGATCCTTTGTGGACCGGTGCAGGGTCTTACAGAGCAGCTCGTTTCTGCTTTTCACGGAGCGTTTAAAATGCTCCGACAGTCATTTAAGTCTCTTGGCTTGAGTTTTAAATGTGACGGGTCGGATGAAAACCCAAATGAAGGTCCAGAGACTCTGCCTCCTACTCAGTTTCCAGAAGAACGATTTGATTTAAAGCCAGCTGCGTGTGAAAGAGGACAGGAAGATGCCTCAAAACCCAAGCAGGGCCTAGGATCTCTTGTAAAGGCTGGGGAATTAGAATGCGGTGTTTCAAATCCAGTTGTAACAGATGAACACAGAGATGAACACAGAACTCGGTGTGACCTTGAGTTCCAGGTGTGTAAGGATGCTATCGCACTTTGGGAAAATGGTGAACCCCTTATAAGTACCCAAAGAAATGGTAATAGTAATTCCCCTTCAGGAAATACCTGCAAAGGGATCGGTTCCAAACAGCCGAGAGACATTAAACATTCTTGCAAAATGAGCAGTCTGTCAATTGGACTTACCCCTAGAGAGATGTGTAACAATGCAGGGCAGACTTATTCTTCCTCATCTATACAGGCAGGCTCTGTTCTGCCCGTGGGCGGCGACTTTGAAATTTTATTACATTATTATTTACTTAATTATTCCAGACAGTGTCGACAATCAGAGGTAACTATGGTTTGTTCGTTGATTGCCAACGCACTCCTTACGATTCCCCAGAATCTCAATAAGACCAAGAAAAGGTTTCTGCAGATTCATCACATCAGAACTCAGCAGGCTCTCCTAGCAGAGTCACGGAGGCCAGCACTTGAAACGGGCTTGGAATCAGTTGCCTGCAAATACCAGTTACTCTCCTCAGTTCTTCACTGTTTTACAAAGCTGCTAGCCATTGACTTAGTGATCAGCATTAAGAGGCAACCTCAAATGATTAGGGATGAAGATTCAGATGATGAGCTCTAAAAGTTGGCATTTTATGAAGATGCAGATGATGAGCTCTAAAAGTTGGCATTTTCATTGAAACTGTCTCGCTAAATGTGATTCTCCAGTGCACTACAGAGTGTAACCCGTAAGTAGATCCTAACAAATTTATATGTAAAGACTCCAATAAAAGCATAAAATGTTGAATGTTATCAGTATCTCTAAGCGACCTATGTCCATGTACAAAGCACCTGTGAAAGCTATGAGTGAAGGTATGAAAAGGAGCCCAAGAAAGAGAATCATTCAAGTTGTAGCTAGTCTTTTTAAAAAATTCAGTTTTAGGCAAATATTTTTCCTATTTATACAAGTGAGATGCAGTTCTCGTTTTCCTAAAATTTGTCCCACTGACAGAATTCACTGCTGTGAATGTGGCAGGAATACCATATTTACTCACATACTTGCCCTCCTTTTGCATAACTTCATAGCATTAAAACAGGTGAGGTTATTGTGTGGACCATATAAAAATTAAGTCCAACAGTAAAGGGAGTGAAAGGACACTAGACTGCTTGAGTTCTACTAAACTCCCCCAAGTACAGCAGACACTGGGAATTCATTAAATTAAATCCCCTTTCCTGCCGTGTTGTCTATGTTCACACCCTTCCCTGGGGTGAAGGCACATCTCCTCCAAGAGGCCTTCCCTGACTAAACTCTCCTTTCCTCTTCTCCCTCTCCCTTCTGCATTGCCTGACTCGCTCCTTTTATTCATCCTCCCTCCCAGCCCCCACAGCTCTTGCGTACATAACTGTAATTTATTTTTTATACATATTATTTGTCTTCCCAACTAGACTGTATGCTCACTGTGGGCAGAGAAGGTGTATTCATTAATTCAATCGTATTGAGCGCTTACTGTGTGCAGAGCACTGTACTAAGTGCTTGGGAAGTACAAGTCGGCAACATATAAAGACAGACCCTACCCAACAATGGGCTCACAGTCTAGAAGGGGGAGATGGCCAACAAAACAAAACATGTAGACAGGTGTCAAAACCATCAGAATAAATAGAATGATAGCTATATGCACATCATTAATAAAATAAATACAGTAGCAAATATTTACAAGTAAAATAAATAGAGTAATAAATCTTTACAAATATGTACAAGTGCTGTGGGGAAGGGAAGGGGGTAGGGCAAAGGGAGGAGAGGAGGAGAGGAGAAGGTTGAGAGGTGCTCAGTTTATTGTATTGTTCTTTCCCAAGTATTTAGTACAGTGGTCTGTGCAAAGTAAGCACTCAGTAAATATGATTGACTGTGTGGCAGTTTTAATGAATCAGTTTTCACCTCACACCTGTTTTGATGACTCTGCTCTTCCCTGCTACCAAAATGTCTTGACTTTGAAAAAGCAAAACAGTGACAGCAATACCCAAACTTCCCTCCACAACAAGCAAAGACTCCTTACTAAAGGCTTTAAGCTCATCCACCCAGCTCACTGCACCTTACGTATCTGCTCTCCTCAACTGCTATTCCTCTGTGGGCCATCTTGGCCCCTCCCAGTCTCACCTCCTGGCTCTTTTCCACTCTCAACTTTTCATTCTCTCTGATCTCCCATCCTCATGTCTCTCCCCACTTCAATCCATACTTCATGCTGCTGCCCAGATTGTCTTTGTCCAGAAACACTCTGGGCATGTTACTCCCCTCCTCAAAAATCTCCAGTGGCTACCAATCAATGTGTGCATCAGGCAGAAACTCCTCACCCTGGCCTTCAAGGCTGTCCATCCCCTCGCCCCCTCCTACCTCACCTCCCTTCTCTCCTTCTGCAGCCCAGCCCGCACCCTCCGCTCCTCTGCAACTAATCTCCTCACTGTACCTCGTTGTTGCCTGTCCCGCCATCGACCCCCGGCCCACGTCATCCCCCAGGCCTGGAATGCCCTCCCTCCGCCCATCCGCCAAGCTAGCTCTCGTCCTCCCTTCAAGGCCCTACTGAGAGCTCACCTCCTCCAGGAGGCCTTCCCAGACTGAGCCCCTGCCTTCCTCTCCCCCTCGTCCCCCTCTCCATCACCCCCATCTTACCTCCTTCCCTTCCCCACAGCACCTGTATATATGTATATGTGTTTGTACATATTTATTACTCTACTTATTTATTTTACTTGTACATATCTATTCTATTTATTTTATTTTGTTAGTATGTTTGGTTTTGTTCTCTGTCTCCCCCTTTTAGACTGTGAGCCCACTGTTGGGTAGGGACTGTCTCTATATGTTGCCATCTTGTACTTCCCAAGCGCTTAGTACAGTGCTCTGCACACAGTAAGCGCTCAATAAATACAATTGATTGATTGATTGATTGATTGATCCTGTGAGAGAGTGAAATGATTTCTTAGTCATTCCGGACTGACTTTAAACTCCTTAGAGGCAGGGACTATATGAGGTAGGGCAGTTGCACATCCATAGATGTATCCAAGTGAAGCAGACTAAAAGGAATGAGTGTGTCCAGATAATAAACATAAATGCCTTCCGGTCACTGCTTTGCTGTGTCTGGGCAGCCAGCCCTCTCTTTTTGGTTTCCTTTATCCCACAGATTGTGGTCTACCAGAATCCACATTACAAAGGACCGCTATGATAATCAATTACTGTATCAGCCTCCGTGCTTGACCTCCCTGCCTCCTCTCTTTCCCCACCCAGTCCATGCTTCACTCTGCTGTCCAGATCATTCTTCTACAAAAACACTCAGTCCATGTTTCCCCACTCCTCAAGAGCCTTCAGTAGTTGCCCATCCACCTCTGCATCAAACGGAAACTCCTTACCATCGACTTTAAAGCACGCAGTCCCCTTGCCCCCTCCTACCTCATCTCGATTCTCTCCTACTTCAATCAGGCCCGCACACTTCACTCCTATAATGTCAACCTACTCACTCTACCTTGATCTCGTCAATCTCGCCACTGACCTCTCATCAACATCCTACCTCCAGCTTGGAATGCCTTCCCTCTTCATATCCGACAGACAGTTACTCTCCCCACTTTCAAAGCCTTACTGAAGACACATCTCCAAGAGACCTTCCCTAAGCCCTTATTTCCTTTTCTCCCTGACTCGCTCCCTTTATTCACCCCCACCCAGCTCCACAGCACTTATGTACTGTACATATCTGTAATTTATCTATGTGTCTGTCTCCCCATCTAGATTATTAGCTTGTTGTGGGCAGGGAATGTGTCTGTTACGTTGTACTCCCCCAAGTGCTTAGTAGTCTCTAGTAGTCTTCTAGACTGTGAGCCTGTAGTTGGGTAGGGACCATCTCTATATGTTGCCAACTTGTACTTCCCAAGCGCTTAGTACAGTGCTCTGCACACAGTAAGCGCTCAATAAATATGATTGAATTAATAGTAATAATAATGGCATTTATTAAGCGCTTACTATGTGCAAAACACTGTTCTAAGCACTGGGGAGGATACAAGTTGATCAGGTTGTCCCACGAGGGGCTCACAGGTTTAATCCCCGTTTTACAGATGTGGTAACTGAGGCACAGAGAAGTTAAGTGACTTGCCCAGAGCAGCGGAGCAGGGATTTGAACCCATGACCTCTGACTCCAAAGCCCGTGCTCTTTCCACTAAGCCACTCTGCTTCTCTTAGTACAGTGCTTTGCACACGGTAAGCACTCAATAAATATGATTGATATTCCAATCCCCCGGAGCCCGACTAATTACACTACAAATAATGGGATACACTACAAATAATGGGATCAGCAGCAAAAATGCTGCCTACAGCTGTGTACAAACAGACGTGGCGGACAGGAGAAAAGCTCCACCAAATCCCCTCCTTGCAGAAGTTTATCTTTCAGTCAGTCATATTTACTGAGCACTTTTTGTGTGCAGAGCACTGTACTAAGTGCTTGGGAGAGCACAATATAACAATAAACGGGCACATTCCCTGCCCACAACAAGCTATCAGTCTAGAGGGGAGACAGTAATATAAGTAAAAAATATATTATAGATATGTACATAAGTGTTGTGGAGCTGGGAGGGGAGATGAATAAAGGGAGCAAGTCAGGGAGATGTGGATGGGAATGGGAGAAGAGGAAAGGAGGGCTTAATCAGGGAAGGCCTCTTGGAGGAGATGTGCCTTCAATAAGGCTCTGAAGTCGGGGAGAGTAAATATCTGCCAGATTTGAGGAGGGAGGGAGTTCCAGGCCAGGGGCAGGATGTTGGGAAGGGGACGGCAGTGAGATAGATGAGATCGAGGTACAGTGAGAAGGTTGACATTAGAGGAGTGAAGTGTGTGAGCTGGGTTGTAAGTAGGAGAGTAGCGACATGAGGTAGGACGGGGCAAGGTGATTGAATGCTTTAAAGCCAATAGTGAGGAGTTTTTGTTTGATGCGGAGGAGGATGGGCAACCACTGGAGTTTCTTGAGGAGTGGGGAAACGTGGCCTGAATATTTTCTACCCACCTGTCCCCGGACCTGGGTATTAGAAATCCTTCCAATGCTTCCATCTTGTGGGTAGCAATACCTGCGACCACACATTGGACTGTATGGTCCAGGGTGGTATCTGAGACCCCATCACCAACAATATTTATATGCCCTACTGTGGAAATGGGACAAAAGCTGACAGTAGGACCTATTTTACTTGGGGAGATCAGGCCTGTTGGCAATTGCCAGGAAATTGTCAGGCAATCATTACTTAGGATATGTCAACCCACCGTTCGCCACCTCTTCACACTCCCCTCAGAAAGATTAAGGAGTCATCAGGAAATATCGGAAACTGAGAGATTCTTTTCTGACTCCCTCCTCTGGGGTTGCCTGCACTGTTAAAAAAAAAAGTCAGACTTTTAGAAGACATAGAGAAGTCACAAATTCCACGGCAGAAGCCATCAGAGGACTGAATGTGGAGCTTATAGCCATCTGAGCCACAGTTCTACAGAACCATATGGCTCTAGACTGTCGTGGCTAGTTAAGGGACAGTGTGCAAACTCATAGGGAAAGAATGTGGTACCTTCCCCCAGATTATGGAGGTAATTCTCCTGAGGTCTTATCCACCAGTCATGTGGCTGTACAGAATCTCCATGACACCAACCACCATAGTCTCGGAGACTGGTTCATTGGATTATTTGGAAATGTGGGAAGCTCACTTTTCCGTGGCTAACTGATGGTAGTAATACTCGTTGTGCTTTGCGTAGCCTACCTGTTTTCTCAGTGATGTTTCATTTGCACAGCCAGTGAATTGAAACATAAGCAAACTACGAGGACGCTTAAGCTGGCCAATAGCAAGGAGCATGAGGAGCAAAAGAGATTGGATAGGGAAGTTCAGGTATGATGGGGATCAGACGATAAAGCTTCCAATCCCTGACATCAAAAATCCCCTCTGCTGCCAATTACCCAAGCCTCAAAGTCTGACAGCAAAAAACAACAGCCAGACAGGTGAAGGCTACAGGGAGCAGCATGAGTCCTAGAGACATGACTCCTTAACTCCACCTTTTTTTGTTGTGCAAAAATCACAAAAGGGGAGGAAGGAGAAGCACTGTGGTCAGGGTCTTACACATGCCCCCTTCTCTTCTGACCATCCTCTTAGTCCTGTTTTTCCTCTAGGTCTGCTGGATTGTCACAGAACAGGTGAGCACATTGCCTATATTCTTCCTCTTTGTTCATGCATCCTCCTCTCTTAGCAAGATTAGGGTATTTGTTCACCTGGAGAACAAAGCAAGGCCAGTACATTGTCCCAAGTGGAAATTTATTGCTGCCTATCTTAAAGTATCCCTCTTAGGGTCGCACTTGGAGACTTTTCAGTACTCCACCAGTCTCGACTATGGGAGGGAGAGTAAAGCAGAGGCCTACCCATTCCATTCCTAGCTAAGGCAGTGGCTAGCGAGTGGAAGGCAATCTGCTACAAGTCAAAACCTACTTGTGCTGGGCAGCAGCGGCGTGGGCAAGAGTCAAGGGTGGATACTTAAGTTTTTCACATGGAAGGAGGCAATGGTAAGCCACTTCCGTATTTTTACAAAGAAAACTCTATAGATAAACCAACAGAATGATTGCAGATGGAGTTGGGTCATTCTGGGAGAGATGTGTCCATGGCGTCACTGTGGGTCGGACACGACTCGACAGCAAAAGACAAGTCAATTCTTAAGTATCATGTATTGTGCTCTCTGATCACATGTTGGAAACTGTATCGTGCAGAGTTGAGTGAATCTTGGCTAGCAGGGAAAACTCTGACTGTCAGCCTTTGATTCCTACTCGTGATAATAGAAATGTCTCTGACATACCCGCTTGAACACAACACAGTCTGTGACTTTTTTGGTTAAATAGGAACAGGAGGAGGATGCAGTAGCTGGAGGAGTTTGTGTTATTCAGAGATGATTATTTTAGTGTAGGTGAGACTTTGGAACACATTTGCAGGAAGAGGGGGTAAAAGCCATAGGAGAGTGAGAGGTTGAAGATAATGGCATAGAAATTGAGGAAGGTACAAAAATGTATTTTGAAATGAGAGGGGATGGGGTCAGACGCCCAGGTTGAGGAGGTAGATTTAAGAGGCTAATCGGAGACCTCTTCATGAGAGACACCCTGGATGGTGAGCAAGACATACTGAGTAGGTTGATTGAGAATATATGGAGAAGTTCACACCCGCCAGAATCTATTTTATCAAAAAACATGTTGGCTGTGAGATCCTTGCCTCTAAATATTGCAAGAACCCCCAGAAGACTATAGCAAGGCCTATATTCAGTGTGTAGAGGTCAATCCTCCCTCTTTTTTTTCAATTAAATTTAAATTTACAGTAATCGCCAAGCCAGGGCTTGGAATAAAACCTTTTCTCTTGTTGCTTGGTTTAGTTCTCATGCATAGTGCTTGGCACAATTTTCAATTATCTACCTTGGTGTCATGATCTTCCTGAAGCTGTGGCTCCAGAACACTCACCTCATTTGTAATTAAGCACAAAGGGATGATCTGTGGAGCATTTTTGTGGTTTCCCTCATCCAGGAGAAGCCCAAGGACTGCTGGAACGTGGGTATTTGGATGTCTGGATATTCTGGAATAGGATAAGGAGAGTTCAAGGAGTCTTCCCACAGTTACCCCTTTTTCTCACCCTGAAAGTATTGCTAACACCAACAATAATAATTGTGGTTGTTAAGCACTCCCTATGAGCCAAGCATTGAACTAAGCACTGGGGTAGAGACAGGATAATCAGGACAGTCACAGTCCTTGTCCCACTTGAATCATCCATTCAGTCAATCGTGTTTATTGAGCGCCTACTGTGTGCATTCCGGGCCTGGAATGCCCTCCCTCTGCCCAACCGCCAAGCTAGCTCTCTTCCTCCCTTCAAGGCCCTACTGAGAGCTCACCTCCTCCAGGAGGCCTTCCCAGACTGAGCCCCTTCCTTCCTCTCCCCCTCGTCCCACTCTCCATCCCCCCCATCTTACCTCCTTCCCTTCCCCACAGCACCTGTATATATGAATATATGTTTGTATATATTTATTACTCTATTTATTTATTTTACTTGTGCATATCTATTCTATTTATTTTATTTTGTTAGTATGTTTGGTTTTGTTCTCTGTCTCCCCCTTCTAGACTGTGAGCCCACTGTTGGGTAGGGGCTGTCTCTATATGTTGCCAACTTGTACTTCCCAAGTACTTAGTACAGTGCTCTGCACACAGTAGGCACTCAATAAATACGATTGATTGATTGCAGAACACTGTACTAAGCACTTGGAAAGTACAATTCAGGAATAAAGAGAGACAATCCCTGCCCACACTGGGCTTACAGTCTAGAAGCGGGGAGAGAGGACATACTTCCTTTTTAGTAAAGGACACAGATGAACAGGTACTGTAAATAACATACCGTCACCCGTCGTCCGGGGAGGAGTTCATTCAGTAATCGGTGCGGCGAGAGAGAGAGAGGGACCAGGGATGGAAAGCCTGAGTTTTATATAAAATGTATTCCATGCGGCAAATTGAATTATTTAGTTGTTTAGGCGCAATGGATTGAGCTTCCCTTTCGGGAGGAATGTAATCAATTAGCAATATCCGGGCTTCCCTAACGGGAGGAACACAATCATACATTAATCGCATGTGGGCGAGGCGGCTAGCACTCAGTCATGTGCACTTCCCAGTGGGGACGAATCCACTTACTTTCCCACATGGGACGAATCCATTCCATTACCCGTGCACGTGGTGGGTGGTTAGCTCTCACCATGTTCTCTCCCTACATGGGAGGAATCCACTTATGAACCCCATCCGCAGCGGGACACCTGGGTCCCACCCACGAGACACTCACCCGTCCCGTGGCCCTTGCCTCAGTGTGTTGGTTCTGGTTGCAGAGCGGGCACCTGGCCTTCTGGGCAGAGAAGGACACGTGGACCGCTGCTGCTGCTGCTTCAGGGACTGCTCCTCCTCCTGCTGCATGTCTTGGTGTTCTGCCCCAGAAGGTCAGAGTCAGAAACGACAGGTATTTATCACCTGTGCCCCTACGCCATTCCAGCTTCCGGCCTCAGTTTATCCAATCTCTGCCCTCCCCCCTCCTCCTTACCTAATTTGATCTGCACGGGGGCGAGGGATACCTTCTGTATTCCCTGTTTGGGCTGTCAGTCTAGCAGTTTTGGTTGTGGGGGTGATATCCCACCCCCACTTCCGAGTTCAGCTTGCTGGCTCAGGAGGTCACGAGATAACATTTGACCTTGAGATGGCCGGTACCCCAGGGTCACCTTGGGACATATGCCCGAGGTAAGACAGCAGGCAAGTGGAGGAACCCAGATTAAAACCCAGTTTCTCTGACATCCAGACCCCGGCACTTCCCACTAGGCCACACTGTTTCTCAATAGTCAGTCGGTTAATCGGATTTACTGAACGCTTACCATGTGCAGAGCACTGTACTAAATTCTTGGGGAAGTACAGTATAACAATATAATAGACACATTTCCTGCCCACAACGATCTTACATTCTTGGGGGGGGGGCAGATATTAATATAAATAAATAAAATTAGATATGTACAAAAGTGCTATGGGGCTGGGGGGGGATGGTTAAAGGAAGCAAGTCAGGGCGACACTGGAGGGAGTGGATCGGAGTACTGCATCAACCTCCTTTCTGATCTCCCATCCTCCTGTCTCTCCCTGCTTCAGTCTATTCTTCACTCTGCTGCCCAGATTATCTTTCTACAGAAACGCTCAGGGCATGTCACTCTCCTCCTCAAAAATCTCCAGTGGTTGCCTATCAACCTTCACATGAAGCAAAAACTCCTCACTATTGGCTTCAAAGCTCTCCATCACCTCACCCCCTCCTACCTCACCTCACTTCTCTCCTTCTACAGTCCAGCCCATGCACTCTGCTCCTCTGTTGCTAACCTCCTCACTGTGCCTCGTTCTCACCCATCCCACAGTCGACCCCTGGCCCACGTCCTACCTGTGGCCTGGACTGCCCTCCCTCCACACATCTGCCAAACTAGCTCCCTTCCTCCCTTCAAAGCCCTACTGAGAGCTCACCTCCTCCAGGAGGCCTTCCCAGACTGAGCCCCCCTTTTCCTCTCCTCCTCCTCCCCTCCCCATCGCCCCTACCCCCTTCCCCTTCCCACAGCACTTGTGTATATTTGTACATATTTATTACTCTATTTTATTCATGATGTGTATATAGCTATAATTCTATTTATTCTGATGGTATTGACACCTGTCTACTTGTTTGGTTTTGTTGTCTGTCTCCCCCTTCTAGACTGAGCCCGTTGTTGGGTAGGGACCATCTCTATATGTTGCCGATCTGTACTTCCCAAGCACTTAATACAGTGCTCTGCACACAGTAAGCATTCAATAAATATGATTGAATGAATGGATGGATGAAAAGGAAAGGAGACTTTGATAGCAGGGGGAGAGTAGTCTGTTGGATATGAAGAGGAAGGGCATTCCAGGCCAGAGGCAGAACATGCGTAAGAGGTCGCGGGCGAGATAGACAAGATCATGGTACAGTGAACAGTGAGAAGGTTAGCACCAGAGGAACAAAGTGTTCAGGCTTGATTGTAGTAGGAGAGTAGCGAGGTGAGGTAGAAGGGGGCAAGGTGATTGAGTGCTTTAAAGCCAATGGTGAGGAGTTTCTGTTTGGTGCCAAGGTGGATGGGCAACCACTGGAGGTTCTTGAGGAGTGGGGAAACATGGCCCGAACGCTTTTGCAGAAAAATTATCTGGGTAATAATAATAATAGCATTTGTTAAGTGCTTAGTATGTGCCAGGCATTGTACTAAGCTCTGGGGTGGTGTCACCTATCGTCTGGGACAGGTTCGTTCAGTAATCGGCGAAGGGAGAGAGAGAGAGAGAGAGAGAGAGAGAGAGAGAGAGAGAGAGAGAGAGAACGAGAACACACACACACACACACACACACACACACACACACACACACACGGGACGGAAAGCCTGAGTTTTATATAAAATTTATTCCACGAGGCGAATTGAATTACGTAGTTGTTTAGGTGCGATGGATTGAGCTTCCCTTTCGGGAGGAACGTAATCAGTTAGCAATATTCGAGCTTCCCTAACGGGAGGAACACAATCATACGTTAATCGTGCGTGCGTGAGGCAGCTAACTCTCACCCATGTGCACCTGCCACTCGGGATGAATCCACTTCCTTTCCCACAAGGGATGAATCCATTCCATTACCCGCGCACGTGGTGGGTGGCTAGCTAGCTCTCACCATGTGCTTTCCCTACATGGGAGGAATCCACTCAGGATCCTCATCCGCAGCGGGGCATCTGGGTCCCACCCACGAGACACTCACCCGTCCCGCGGCCCTTGCCTCAGTGTGTTGGTTCTGGTTGCAGAGCGGGCATCTGGCCTTCTGGGCAGAGAAAGACAAGTGGGCCACTGCCGCTACAGTCCCTCCTGCTGCTGTGTGTCTTGATGTTCTGGCCCCGAAGGTCAGAGGCCACAGGTATTTATCACCTGTGCTCCTAGGCCATTCCAGCTTCCGGCCTCAGTCTATCCAATCTCTGCCCTCCCCGCCTCCTCCATACCTAATTTGATTGGCACGGGGGCGAGGGACACCTTCTGTATTCCCGGCTTGGGCTGTCAATCTAGCAGATTTGGTCATGGGGGCAATATCCCACCCTCACTTCCGAGTTCCGCCTGCTGGCTCAGGTGGTCACGAGATAGCTTTTGACCTCGAGATGGCTGGTACCCCAGGGTCACTTTGGGACAGGTGGACACAAGCAAATCGTGTTGGACACAGTCCCTGTCCACGTAGGGCACACAGTCTCAATCCTCATTTTACAGATGAGGTAACTGAGGCACAGAGAAGTGAAATGACTTGCCCAAGGTTACACAGCACCATTCTCCTCAGGTTTTCTTCCCAGTGAAGTGGTGGTGGTGATGATCATAGCTTTGATGCTGGTGGACTCCGTGAATTTTGGTGATCTTGACTGGCCATTAATATTAAATGCAGGTGAAGTTACTTGAGTCTTCTAAATTATGCCTCAAATGCCAGTTACTACAATTCTTCTGTCTACACATTCAGCTTGATCTGTATCGTGATGTCATATTGTTGCTATAGCTTGACACTCTCTAAAGGAGGTACTAACCTACTAGATTCTTTACCTCTTGTCTTCCTTGACTCATTAACAATGAGGTAGGAAATGACTTGATACCCCACTAGACTGTAAGCTCTCCTGCTACACTATAAGATCCTTGAGAGCAGGGATTGTGTCTATTTATTCTATTGTACTCTCCCAAACACTCAGTACAGTGCTCAGCACATGTATTGATTGATGCACTGACCAACTAGCAAAATTCATGTAATTTAAATGTGTCACCAATGGAGGTCTCCAGTTGTATAATCAATCATTCAATCAATCAATCAGTGGTATGTATTGAGTATTTTCTATATGCAGAACACTGTACTAGGCACTTGGGAAAGTACAATACAGTAGAGTTGATAAACATGATCCCTGACCACAAATCTCAATGTTGGCCATGATTCTGGAAATCTGGTTCAACCAGGATTACTGGGATCTTCACAGAGCTCTACTGGCTGGAATTCCTGATTTCACATTTTTCTTGGATTGCTCTAAATGGAGTGGTCAATCTTAATCCTAATTTGGTGCAATTTCATGAAGAAAAAGCTTCTGAGACCAATGATTTCTTGGATGGGTTAGGAGGTGGGGAGGGGTGGAGTGATGGAGCTAGATGCTCAGGGAATTAACAACTGTTGGTATAAACAAAATTCAAAACATTTATAAAGTACTGCAACATGGGAGCGAAGAGACAGAGGAGGATTTGGGCCAGATTTGGTAGACGGTGGGCAGGAAAGCCCCTAAGAACAGTGGGAGGGAAGTGAGGTAGAGAGGAATTGACATTGTAATTTCTACTACCTAAAGGGCTGAGTAATCATGTTGGGTCAGGTTCAGTCATTCAGTCATATTTATTGAGCACTTACTGTCTGCAGAGCACTGTACTAAGCACTTGGAAGAGTACAATACAACAATAAACAGAGACATTCCCTGCCCACAAGGAGCTTACAGTATAGAGGGGGAGGGGGCATAAAGTATATGCTTGTATTACAACATAGAGCTAAACACTGTCAAATAGCTTTGTTATTGCTACAGCATAATAGCCAAAGATGCAATAATAGACAAGAAAATCAATTAGCTAATAAAGAATACCGGCAGATCTTTTGCAAGAATGTCAAGCAAATCATAACTGCTGTGAGGTTTTAGGTTCCAGACCAAAGTAAAGGTAATAATAATAATAATGTTGCTATTTGTTTAGCACTTACTATGTGCCAAGCACTGTTCTAAGCACTGGGGTAGATACAAGGTAATCAGGTTGTTCCACGTGGGGCTCACAGTCTTCATCCCCATTTTACAGATGAGGGAACTGAGGCCCAGAGAAGTTAAGTGACTTGCCCAGGGTCACACAGCAGAGAAGCAGCATGGTTCAGTTGAGAGAGCACGGGCTTGGGAGTCAGAGGTCATAGGTTCGAATCCTGGCTCTGCCAATTGTCAGCTGTGTGACTTTGGTCAAGTCACTTAACTTCTCTGTGCCTCAGTGACCTCATCTGTAAAATGGGGATTAAGACTGTGAACCCCACATGGGACAACCTGATCACCTTGTATCCTCCCCGTGCTTAGAACAGTTCTTTGCACATAATAAGCACTTAAATGCCATTATTATGTATTAAGTGGAGGAGCCAGGATTAGAACCCACGACCTCTGGCTCCCCAGCCCGTGCTCTTTCCACTGAGCCACGCTGCTTCTCTGAAGGTAGTGCCATCAAACTTTTTCAATGACTCTGAAAGATTTATTCCCCACAGGTGCCATATCCTTGAGCAGTTCCATCACTGTCTCTTTGGAGCTATTCTCCATGTAAAATGGCAAGACAGGATCACAAACCACAGAGTCACAGAGTGTGCATATTCAATTGCTGGGTATCAAAGCTTTATTCACCTCAACACAGCTTTGCTTGGGTGGAGTATGCGAGAACAGATTATAGTAGGATACCCAGACAAGTGCCAATCAGATTTTTCAGTGGACCTAGTGACTTTGTAGTGTTGGGTTGTGTTTGGTTTGCTAGATTAGGCACCAGGCTCAGTTTCAGGTATTTGGTCTTCTTGTATGTGTGTGTGGGTGGGGTGGAGGTGGGGGTGAAGAGGGGGCAGGCCCTGCTGCTAACTTGGGTAGAGGGTGGCTAGATGTTTTCACATTTTAAACCACTTTCACACCCTCTGAAGGCATACCTCAGGTGATTTCTTCTCCACTTCCTGCCTGAAGCTAGCCCTGCTAATATCTACTTTCTTAAAGTGGCCTGGTTTTCTCCTCACCACAGTGAACGAACTGGTTACCCTGCAAGTCCCGATGTGGCAGGCTGCGCCCAACCTTACCCTTCAAAGCAGTAGCAATGTGAGAGAAATCTGTTTGGAGGGCCGCTCCACAGCTAGTGGTAGATGATGGATATAAAATCAAGCCTCCTTCTTTGAGACTCTGCTAAGTCCAATTTTTCTAACTTGCGCACACCAAGATCATGGGCATGTTTGACCACCACAGCTTTCTCTCTTGTTACTATGAAGCATTTATTCTGTTACACACATTCAACAAGGACCACCGGGGAAGCAGTGTGGCTCAGTGGAAAAAGCCCGGGCTTCGGAGTCAGAGGTCATGGGTTCTAATCCCGGCTCTGCCGCTTGTCAGCTGTGTGACTTGGAGCAAGTCACTTAACTTCCCTGTGCCTCAGTTACCTCATCTGTAAAATGGGGATTAAGACTGTGAGCCCCACGTGGGACAACCTGATCACCTTGTATCCTCCCCAGCGCTTAGAACAGTGCCTTGCACATAATAAGCGCTTAACAAATGCCATCATTATTATTATTATTATTATTATTATTATTAGACAAGAGTCAAGGCTGGTATAAAAAGCTCATTACTGCCATCCTGTGGTTCAGAAGACTTTTTCGGAAATAACAATAGGCAGGCGCTTAAATAGAAATGAAATAGAGCAAAAAAAATGATGTGCATTTGCATATGAATAAATATAATTTTACAGGAGGTAAACAGAAGACTTGAAGTATGCCATCCCTGATTTACAATGGACATTTTAAAAATCACATATCTCATCTCTTGGAGGGTCAGAATTATGAGCAGATCTAAAAGAAATAGATTGTTTTAATTAATTCATACTTTATAAATAGATGTTCAGATTTGCAGCCATCTTTCCCAGTGCCTGGACCAGTATTCAGTACAAACTGATGATGGGCGTGCTTCAGCGAGAGATGAAAGATGCAGTCCAAAGCAGGCGGCTTCCTGTTATTTCATTCCCAAATACTTGAAAGTGGGAGAAGAAGAGCATAACTTAAGTATTTGTAAATTATCTTCTCCATCTGCCTGCGTCCACACCTCCATTTTATGCCTGGAGTGAAATTCTTCCTCCAGGGGTCCTGACCCAAACTCGCAAACTGCCCCCTCCAAGTTGCCTCGCTCAAGCTAAAGAGCTGCTGTGGAAGGCCCAGGGCAGAGATCTTCTTCTGCCTGGTTCTCTGGGACCCCCTGAATCGCATCAGTTCCAAGTTCTGTCTCCCTGTTACCCAGGGCCACCTCCCTCCTTGGAAAATAATTTACAGTTTGCAGAAACCTGTTTTGGGATGCCGTAAAGTGCCACTGAATGGGATCATCTCTCAGGATTAAGTTTTCTTAACATTTCGTAGAGCAAAGAACGCCAGAAAGTCATGGAACCGTTTGCTGTTTTCCATGCCGGGGCATCTAGTGGTCAATCAACCACATTCCGTCTTCATCATCATCAATCGTATTTATTGAGCGCTTACTATGTGCAGAGCACTGTACTAAGCGCTTGGGAAGTACAAATTGGCAACATATAGAGACAGTCCCTACCCAACAGTGGGCTCACGGTCTAAAAGGGGAAGACAGAGAACAAAACCAAACATACTAACAAAATAAAATAAATAGAATAGAATAGAATAAAATAAATAGAATAGATATGTCTTCTCTTCAGTGAGCGCTTACTGTGTGCACAGCACTGTGCTAAGTGCTTCGGAGAGTACACTATACCAATAAATAAGACATATTATTATTAATTTATTTATGGCATTTGTTAAGCACAATCTACGTGCCAGGCACCGTACTAAGCGCTGGGGTGGACACAAGCAAATCAGGTTGGACATAGTCCCTATCCCAGGTCGGGCTCACAGTCTCAATCCCCATTTTACAGA
Source organism: Tachyglossus aculeatus (assembly GCF_015852505.1). Taxonomy (NCBI): domain Eukaryota; kingdom Metazoa; phylum Chordata; class Mammalia; order Monotremata; family Tachyglossidae; genus Tachyglossus; species Tachyglossus aculeatus. The sequence continues at coordinate 25,476,537 of NC_052079.1, read as the reverse complement.
TGAGGTAACTGAGGCACAGAGAGGTTAAGTGACTTGAATAGCAGACGAGTGGCAGAGCCAGGATTAGAACCCATAACCTTCTGACTCCCAGGCCCGTGCTCTATCCACTGCTCCATGCTGCTTCCCATTCCCTGCCCACAATGAGCTTACAGTCTCTCTTGTCTTTTACCCTCAGTCAATGGCATTTATTGAGAGCTTACTGTGTGCAGAGTACAAAATAACAGAATTGGTAGTAATGTTCCCTGCCCACCGTGAATAATAATACTAATATATGGCATTTATTAAGCACTTACTATGTGCCTGGTACATAGTAAGGCCATGAACATTGAGATTTTTTTTGGAGGGACATCTGAACTTCCCCCTCTCCCGGGCTGGGGTAGATACAAAGTAATACGGTTGGACGCAGTCCCTGTCCCACACAGCGCTCACAGTCTTCATCCTCATTTTACAGACGAGGGAAAGGGAGGTCCAGAGAAGAGAAGCGATTTGCCCAAGGTCACCCAGCAGACGAGCGGCGGAGCCGTGATTAGAACGCAGCTCCTTCTGGTCCAAGGCTCATTTTCTATCCAGTAGGCCATGCTGCTTCTCCAAAGAGTGTCTCTCTCTTCACCATATCCTTGCACTCTTCTCTCTCAGCCACCTCAAGCTACTTGCCTCTTCAATATGTACTGACTTATCATCCCCATCCAATCATACCCAGCCTCTGCACTCCCTGACACCACCCACTGTTCCATTTCTCAGTGGCCCAGGAACCCCCCACTCCTTTGTTGTCAAGAGCAGGAGCAGAATGGCTTAGTGGAGAGAGGCTGGACCTTGGAGTCAGATGATCTGGGTTCTAACCCTGGCTCTGTCACTTGTCTGCTGGGTGACCTCGGGCAAGCCCCAAGGTCACATCGCTGAACTTCTCTGCCCCAGCTTCCTCATCCGTAAAATAGGTATTCAATACCTGTTCTCCCTCCTTCTTAGACTCTGAGCCCCATTTGGGACAGGGAATGTGTCCAACCTGATTAGCCTATTCTTTCGCCAATGCTGTACTGTGCCTGTCTCCCAGCCCCAGAGCACTTATGTCTATATCTGTAATTTTATTTATATTGATGTCTATTTGAGTTAATGTCGGTCTTCCCCCCAGACGGTGAGCTCGTTGTGGGCAGGGATTTCACTCTTTATTGCTGTATTGTACTTTCCCAAGTGCTTAGTACAGTGCTCTGCAAATACTATGTGCTCAATAAATACGGTTGAATAAATGAGTAAAAGAGCAGTTCCAGACCCAAGTGGGGCTGACATCATTATAAATAATAAGCTGAGATGAGGAAACTAAGGCTCAATGAAGTTTAGTGACTTGCCCACGATCACACAGCAGGCGCCCCCTTCTCTGAGGTCCATGCCAAGGCTAGCTAAGCACAATCATATTTTTCTTTCCAATATTTGAATTCTGTTTCTGCTCTAGTTAATCTTTTCTTTTCACAGATGAAGAACCTGAGTTATCAAAAGGTGACCATCCAGGAAGTAATTGGGGCAAAAAATGTTGATCTTGGGCAAGTCTGTATGGTTCATTTAATACATAGTAATTGCTTGGGGAGATCATAGAGTTCATTCCTGGATCTCCAGGAAATTCTGTACTCAAACTATCTTCGAAAGATATATTTCTATATTCATGGAACTGACATAACAAGCATATCATATGAAACACCTCACTAGGCCTTTGCAGGTTCTGAATGTTGTTCTCAGATTCCTCTCTTGAGCTCATCATTAGCATCAGAGTAATAGGAGGGAACATGACATACACGTCAGTAGTGGAAGCATGGCAATAGAAAGAAAGAGGATAAGAGAAGAGGCTTCCCCTTCCTATATTTGGCAGTGACAGCCGCAACCACCACCACCTCCAGACAAGCCTTTTTGAGGAAGTTACTGTGAAATTTTGGCACTACTAAAATAACATGCTTCCGGTCTCACAGGAAACTCCCTCGAGTTCTCTGCCTGGAGAAATTACTTATTGGGAGAAAGAAAATACAGCAGCAAAAAGAATTTGTCACATAGAAAACAATTGTGCCCATTTCTACCATTTCCCATGTGGTGGCATTTTCTTTACAACTGATATTTGATAAGTACTTCATCAGTAAATGGTTTAATAGCTTTGCTGCCTGGGCTGGGCCAAGCTGGGCTGGTTGGGCTGGGCTGTACAAAGTTGTCTGGACTGCCTGGGCTGTTTTGGCTGGTCCGGCCGGCTGGAATGGGTTGGACTGGGCTTAGCGAACTGGACTGGCTGAGATGGCTAAACTGGGCTGGCTTGGCTGGCTGGTCTGGAATGCTTGGACTGTGCCAGCTGTGCTATGCTGTGTGCTATGCTGGGTAGGGTTTACTGGGTTTGCTGGACTGGCTAGACTGGACTGGCTGAGCTGGTTAGGCTAAGCTGGGAAGGACTGGCCTTGGCTGTCTGGACTGTGTTAGTTGAGCTGGTCTGGGTTGGTTTTAACTGGGTAGGTTGGGCTGGTCTGGGCTAGCTGGGCTGTGCTGGGCTGCCTTGGCTTGGCAGGCTGGACTGTGTTGGCTGTATTGGGCTGGCTGGACTGGTCAGGCTGGGCTGGGCTGGCCTTGCCTTTCTGGGCTGGGCTCACAGTGCTAAGTTCATTCATTCAATTGTATTCATTGAGCACTTACTGTGTTTAGAGCACTGTACTAAGCACTTGGGAAGTACAATTGGTGGGGTTGTCTCAGTTGGGTTGGGTAGTCTGAGTTACCTGATTGGAGTGGGCTGGGCTGGGCTGGGCTGGGCTGGGCTGGCTCTGCCAGGCTTGCTGGGCTGAGCTAGGCCAAGCGGGGCTAGTTGGCTGGAGTGGACTGGGCAGGTTGGACGGGACTAAGTTGTGTTGGCTGGGCTGCCCTAAAACTCAACATGTCCAAGACTGAACTCCTTGTCTTCCCTCCCAAAACCTGCCCTCTCCCTGACTTTCCCATCACTGTTGACGGCACTACCATCCTTCCCGTCTCACAAGCCCGCAACCTTAGTGTCATCCTCGACTCCACTCTCTCTCATTCACCCCTCACATCCAAGCCATCACCAAAACCTGCCGGTCTCAGCTCCGCAACATTGCCAAGATCCGCCCTTTCCTCTCCATCCAAACCGCTACCCTGCTCGTTCAAGCTCTCATCCTATCCCGTCTGGACTACTGCATCAGCCTTCTCTCTGATCTCCCATCCTCCTGTCTCTCCCCACTTCAATCCATACTTCACACCACTGCCAGGATTGTCTTTGTCCAGAAACACTCTGGGCATGTTACTCCCCTCCTCAAAAATCTCCAGTGGCTACCAATCAATCTGCGCACCAGGCAGAAACTCCTCACCCTGGGCTTCAAGGCTCTCCATCGCCTCGCCCCCTCCTACCTCACCTCCCTTCTCTCCTTCTACAGCCCAGCCCACACCCTCCGCTCCTCTGCCACTAATCTCCTCACTGTTCCTCATTCTTGCCTGTCCCGCCATTGACCCCTGGCCCACATCATCCCCCTGGCCTGGAATGCCCTCCCTCTGCACATCCGCCAAGCTAGCTCTCTTCCTCCCTTCAAGGCCCTACTGAGAGCTCACCTCCTCCAGGAGGCCTTCCCAGACTGAGCCCACTCCTTCCTCTCCCCCCTCCCCTCTCCATCCACCCCATCTTACCTCCTTCCCCTCCCCACAGCACCTGTATATATGTATATATGTTTGTACGTATTTGTTACTCTATTTATTTATTTTATTTGTACATATTTATTTTATTTATTTTATTTTGTTAATATATTTTGTTTTGTTCTCTGTCTCCCCTTTCTAGACTGTGAGCCCACTGTTGGGTAGGGACCATCTCTATATGTTGCCAACTTGTACTTCCCAAGCGCTTAGTACAGTGCTCTGCACACAGTAAGCACTCAATAAATACGATTGAATGAATGAATGAATGAATTCTCTGTGCCTCAGTTACCTCATCTGTAAAATGGGGATTAAGACTGTGAGACCCACGTGGGACAACCTGATCACCTTATATCCTCCCCAACACTTAGAATAGTGCTTTGCACATAGTAAGCGCTTAACAAATGCCATTATTATTATTATTAAGTTTGGAGCAGATTTTGCCCCAGATTTGACACCAGGGCTTCTAGAGGAGACAGGTGGGCACCCGCTAGAGCAGGGTCGCTTCTGCTCCACTCCATGTAGGGCCAAGCTGGGCAAAGCTACAGTGGGCTTCACTCACAGACTCCCCAGATGTCTGCAGAGCCCACCTCCCCCTGATAGGAACTGTCCTGGATCAGAGGATAGTCAATCAATCAGTCAATCAGTCATATTTATCCCCTTTATCCTCTCCCGCTCCCCGTCCCCTCCATCCTACCTCCTTCCCCTCCCCACAGCACCTATATGTTTGTACAGATTTTTACTCTATTTTTTCTACTTGTACATATTTACTATTCTATTTATTTTGTCAATGATGTGCATCTAGCTTTACTTCTATTTATTCTGATGACTTGACACCTGACCACGTGTTTTGTTTTGTTGTCTGTCTCCCCCTTCTAGACTGTCAGCCCATTGTTGGGTAGGGACCGTCTCTATATGTTGCCAACTTGTACTTCCCAAGTGCTTAGTACAGTGCTCTGCATACAGTAAGCGCTCAATAAATACGATTGAATGAATGAATGAGTGAATGCCCTGGACTATGGCTGAGCTGGGCTAGTTGGATCTTGCTGGGCTAGGCCAGGCTGGCTAGAGTGAGTGGGGCACAGCATCACTGGGCCGTCTGGGTTGGGTTGAGGTGGGCTGGGCAGGGATGATCTGGCTGTGCTGGGCTGAGCTAGACTGGGCTGTGCTGGGCCTCGCTGGGTTGTCTGCACTGATATGGTCGGAATGGGCTTGGGTGGGTTCCCTCATTGGGTTTGCTGCATTATTGGGTTGGGCTGTCCGGACTGGGCTGACTTGTGCTGGGCTGGGCTGGGCTGTCTGGCATGGGTTGAACTAGACCAGGCTGTCTGAGCCTTGCTGGGATGTCTATGCTGATCTGGTTTGTGCTGGGGTGTCTGAGCTTTCTGGGCTGACTGGGCTTGGCTAGTTTGGGCTGGTGGCTGGGCTTGCGGGGATGGAATGGGCTTGGGTGGGCTGCTCTGAATGGGCTGGGCTGGCTGGGCTGGGCTGGTTGGGCTCTCTGGGCTGGTTGGGCTCTCTGGACTATCTGGGTTGAGATGGGTTGGCCTGGCTTTGCGGGGCTTGCTGGGCTGGGCTTGCTGAGCTGGGCGGGACTGGCCATTCATTCATTCATTCAATCGTATTTATTGAGTGCTTACTGTGTGCAGAGCACTGTACTAAGCGCTTGGGGAGTACAAGTCAGCAAAGGTTTGGGCTGGCTGGACTAGCTGGGCTGCGGCACTGCGGTGGGCTGGGCTGAGCTGTACTGCACTGACAAGTGGGAGCTTTCCTGCAACATCCAGGGTATTCTTCCACCTGAACCCTGGCATTCCTTCCACCTTCAACAGCTAGGCCTTTCCTCCACTTGCAACACCAAGGCCTTTCTTCCACCTGAACCCTGGCATTTCCAGCAGAAGCAGCGGAGCTAGTAGAAGCGGAGTGGCTTAGTGGAAAGAGCCTGGGCTTGGGAGTCAGAAGTCGTGGGTTCTAATGCCGGCTCCGCCACTTGTCATCTGTGTGACTTTGGGCAAGTCACTTCATTTCTCTGTGCCTCAGTTACCTCATCTGTAAAGTGGGGCTTAAGACTGTGAGCCCCATGTGGGACAACCTGATTACCTCGTATCTACCCCAGCGGTTAGAACAGTGCTTAACACACAGTAAGTGCTTAACAAATACCGTTATTATTATTCCCTCCACTTTCAACAGCCAGGGCTTTCCTCCAATTTACAACACCTGCAATAGCCTTTCCTCCACCTGCAATAGCCAGGGCTTTTCTCCATCTGAAAGCAGGCCTTTGCTCCATCTGCAAAAGTCAAGCCTTTCCATCACTTGAACCTAGGCCTCTCCTCAACCTGAACACAGGTCTGTCCTCCACCCGAACCCAGTTTTTTCCACCATCTGCAAGAGCCAGACCTTTCCTCCACCTGAACCCAGGCCTTTCCTCCACCTGCACTCAGACCTTTCTAGACTTGAACAAGACAAGCCTTTCTTCCATATGAATGGCCGGGACTTTCCTCCACCTGCAATATCTAGGTCTTTCTTCAACTCAACCAGGCCTTCCCTCCACCTTCAAGAGCCAGGTTTTTCTTCCACCTGCAACAGCCAGACCTCTTGTGCGCATGAACCCGGACCTTTACTCCATCTGTGCAACAAGCCTGGCCCTCCACCTGAACCAGGCCTTTTCTCTACCTGCCACAGCCAGGTCTTTCTTTCACTTGAACCTAGTTCCTTCATCTTCATACAAAAGCCAGGCCTTTCCTCCACCTACAACAGCAAGACCTTTCCACCCCTTGAACCCAGGCCTTTCCTTCTCCTAAAAAAACTGGGCCTTTCCTCCCCTTGAGCCCAGGCCTTTCCTCCACATACAAAAGCCAGGCCTTTCCTCCATCTGCAACAGCAAGGCCTTATCTATCACCCCTTGAACCCAGGCCTTCCCTCCTCCTATAAAAGCCAGGATTTTTCTCCACTTGCAATAGCCAGGCTTTTCCTCCACTGGCAATAGCCTGGACTTTCCTCCACCTGAACTGAGGCCTTTTCTCCAGCTGAACCACCTGCAACTCCACCTTCAACAGCCAAGCCTTTCTACCACCTGATCCCTGGCCTCTCTTTCACCTTCAAGAGCCAGGCCTTTAGCCTTTCCTCTATCTCCAAGCAGGTTTTTCCTCCACCAGCAACAGCTAGGCTTTTCCTCAACATGAATCCAGGCCCTGCCTCCACCTTCAACAGCCAGGTCTTTTCCCCAGCTGCAAGACCCAGATCTTTTCTCCACCTGAACGCAGGTCTTTCCTGCACCTGCAACAAACCTGCCTTTCCTCCGCATGAACCCAGGTTCTTCCAACTACAACACTCAGGCCTTTCCTCTACCTGCAACAGCCAGGCCTTTCCTCAATCTTCCCCAGCCAGGCCTTTCATTCAAGCATCATGGCATACTGGGTCAGGAGAAAAGGGGTTCTAATCCTAGCTCAGTTACTTGTCTGCTGCATAACCTTGGGAAAGTCACTTAACTTCTCTGGGCCTCAGTTACCTCATCTGAAAAATGGGGATTAAGACTGTGAGCCCCATGTGGGGCAGGGATTGTGTCCAACCTGACAGATTTGTATCTTCCCCAGTGCTTAGAACAGTGCCTGGCACATAGCAAGTGCTTAACAATTATTGTTATTACTATCTGCAATAGCCAGACTCTTCCTTCATATGAACCTAGGCCTTTCCACCTCCTAAATCCAGGCCCTTTCTCCATTGAATGCGGGGCTTTCCTAGTCCTAAGCCTTTTCTCCTCATATACCCAGGCCTTCCTATCATTTGGAACAGCCAGGCCTTTTTTCCTCCTGCAATCCCCAGATCTTACTTCCCCCTGCAATAGCCAGGCATTTCCTAGACCTACAACAGTCAGACTTTTCCTCCACCAGAACTCAGGTCTTTCCTCCTCCTTCAACAGCCACATATTTCCTACACCCAAATCCAGGCCTGCCATCTCTCCCCCAACTCATGATGAACTCACCATCAGGTGTGAACTTCTTCAAAAGTCTGTATCAATCAATCAATCAATCAATCGTATTTATTGAGCGCTTACTGTGTGCAGAGCACTGTACTAAGTGCTTGGGAAGTACAAGTTGGCAACATATAGAGACAGTCCCTACCCAACAGTGGGCTCACAGTCTAGAAGGGGAAGACAGAGAACAAAACCAAACATATTAACAAAATTAAATAGAATAGATATGTACAAGTAAAATAAATAGAGTAATAAATATGTACAAACATATATACATATATACAGGTGCTGTGGGGAAGGGAAGGAGGTAAAACGGGGGGATGGAGAGGGGGACGAGGGGGAGAGGAAGGAAGGGGCTCAGTCTGGGAAGGCCTCCTGGAGGAGGTGAGCTCTCAGTAGGGCCTTGAAGGGAGGAAGAGAGCTAGCTTGGCGGATGTTGGGAGGGAGGGCATTCCAGGCCAGGGGGATGATGTGGGCTGGGGGGTCGACGGCGGGACAGGCGAGAACGAGGTACGGTGAGGAGATTAGCGGCAGAGGAGCGGAGGGTGCGGGCTGGGCTGTAGAAGGAGAGAAGGGAGGTGAGGTAGGAAGGGGCGAGGTGATGGACAGCCTTGAAGCCGAGGGTGAGGAGTTTCTGCCTGATGCACAGATTGATTGGTAGCCACTGGAGATTTTTGAGGAGGGGAGTAACATGCCCAGAGCGTTTCTGGACAAAGACAATCCGGGCAGCGCCATGAAGTATGGATTGAAGTGGGGAGAGACACAAGGATGAGAGATCAGAGAGGAGGCTGATGCAGTAGTCCAGATGGGATAGGATGAGAGCTTGAATGAGCAGGGTAGCGGTTTGGATGGAGAGGAAAGGGTGGATCTTAGCAATGATGCCCCCCCTCAATAGTCTGTTCCTACTTCCTCATCTTTCTCCTGCTTCCCAGCTGTCTCCCAAGAGGTGATTTCCCACCTGCTCCTTCTACCTGCGCCTCTGACCCCTTCCCTTCTCACTGTATAAAACCGCTCACATCTACTCACCTCCCCTCTGGCACAGCCATTTTCAACCTCTCATTCACCAGTGGCTCCTTTCCTTCTGCCTTCAAGCAACACATCTCCCCATTCTTTTTTTAAAAGTTCTGTCTTGGTGCCACGGTCTTCTCCAGCTATTGTCCCATGTCCCATCCAAATACCCATAATGGGTCAAATCCCCCCACAGCTTAAATTCCTTTCAACTGGCTTTCTTCCCCACCCTCTGCAGCCTGGCTTTCAATCCCTTCATGCCTCTGAGATTGCTTTCTCTACAGACACCAATGAAGAAACACATTCCTTCTCAGGGCTTAGAACAGTGCTTGGCACATAGGAAGCACTTAACAAATACCATTATTATTGTTATTATTGTCATTATTACTATTATTATTATTATTATTCCTGATCCACCTCAATCTCTCTGATGCTTTGAGCCCTCCTCCTCTGAACCCTCTAGATTTGGTTTTGCTGAAACAGTACTATTCTGTTTCTCCTTCTACATCTCTGAGCTCTCCACAGTTTTGCTTGCTGGCTCCTATTCTGTCTCTCATCCTTCTTCCCAGATCATCCCCCATAGCTCTTTTCTTGATCCTCCGCTCCTTTCACTTTTCACTCATTCTCTCAGCGAGCTCATCCACTCATATGTCTTCAGCTATCACCTCTGTATAAGCATCTCTCAAATCTATCTGTTTAGCTCTGACCTCTCACCTGACGTGGAATCCCACATCTCCTCGGGCCTTCAGGACTTCTGCACTTGGATGTCTGGCCAGTGTCTCAAGCTCAACATGTTTGAAACAGAACTTCTCATCTTTCCCCCTAAAGTCACTCCCTCCCATAACTTTTCCATCTCAGTTGGTAACGCCACCGTCCTTCCTGCCCAAGAAGCCCACAAACTTGGTGTCATCCTTCACTCTTTGCTGTCATTGAACTCTGACATTGTCTACTACCAAATTCTGCCAGTTTTTTTGGCACATTTCCCAGATCTCCTTCCCCGCAAAGCTCTTCCCAAAGAGCTCAGGCCTGGGAATCGGAGGACCTAAGTTCCAAACCCAGTGCTGCCCTTGTCTGCTGTGTGACTTTGGATAAGTCACTTAACATCTCTGGGCTTTGGTTTCCTTATCTGTAAAATGGGGATTCAGTACTTGTTCTCCTACTTCAACTCTGAACCCAGTAAGAGACAGGGACTATGTCTGCCTTGATGAGCATGTGTCTACCCAGTGCTTACTTCACTGCTTGACACATAGTAAACAGTAAATACCACAGTTGTTATTGTTGCTGTTATTGTTATTACAGAGCTGGTCTTGCTCTGGCTAGACTAGTTCATCAACCTCTTGACTGTTCTCCCAGCTTCCTGCCTCTTCTTCTTTCAGTCTTTGCTGTCTCTTACAACTGGATGAATCATCTTCCTGAAGCTTCCTGAACTTGGTCTGAAGCACCTCTCTTCCTCTTAAAACCCTCTTTCCTGAGTCTCTTCTTATTAAATGCCCATGTCTCCCTCATCCTAAAAAAACCCTCCCTTGACCCTCCGGTTCCCTCCAGTTATTGTCCCATCTCCCTCCTACCATTTCTCTCTGTAATTCTTGAGCAAGTCATCTACACCCACTGTCTCAAATTCCACTCTTCCAACTCTCTCCTGGGCCTCCACCTCTCTCCTGGACCCCCTCCAATCTGGCTTCCGACCCCCTCACTCCACAGAAACCACCCTCTCAAAGATCACCAAAGATCTCCTTCTTGCCAAATCCAACAACCTCTACTCCCTCCTCATCCTCCTTGCCCCCTCAGCCGCTTTTGACACCGTAGACCACCCATTCTCCTGGAAACATTATTCAACCTTGGCTTCATTGGCTGTGTCCTCCTGGTTCTCCTCTTAATCTCTCTGGCAGTTCATTCTCAGTCTCCGTCATGGGCTCCTCCTCTGCCTCCCACCCCACATACTAGCCCGCATACTCCACTCCTCCAGTGCTAACCTTCTCACCTGTCTTGCCGCTGACCCCTGGCCCACATCCTGCCTCTGTCCTGGAAAGCTCTTCCTCCTCAAATCCACCAGAAAATTACTCTTCCCCCCTTCAAAGCCTTATTGAAGGTGCATTTCCTCCAAGAGGCTTCCCAGACTAAGCCCCAGTTTTCCTCATCTTCCACTCTCTTCTGTGTCATCCTGACTTGCTCCCTTTGCTCTCTCCCCAGCCGCCCCCAGCCCCACAGAACTTATGTATATATCTGTAATTTTATTTATTTGTATTAATATCTGTCTCTCCCACTCTAGACTGCGAGCTCATTGTGGGCAGGGATTGGCACTGTTTATTGTTGTATTGTACTTTCCCAAGTGCTTAGTAGTGTTCTGCATGCAGTAAACACTTAATAAATATGATTGATTGAATGAGTCAATCAATCAAATAAAAACTTCCCAAAAGTTTCAAAGCTCTCCACCTTCCTATCTGCTCTCTTCACCCACTATTCCCCAAAGTACTATTCTATTCACACAAAACATCCCTATGTTCTAATCCCTGGACAACTGCAAATATCTGAATTTTCATGTACTTCCCAATACGGGCATATTAAGCTCAATAATTTATTTGTATTTGGTAACTTTAATAGATGTGCCGGGGTTTTCTTATTAACCATCACTTATGCTCTCCTCAGAACTCTTCACTGGCTCCCTGTGTCTCTTCCCATCAGACAAAAACTCCTCTCTCCACCATCTGGCCACCCCCTTACATATCTGCTCTCTTCACCTGCTCGTCCCCAACTCACAGTCTTGGTTCCTCCCAAGTCAGTTTTTTTAAATGAACCTTGCTCTTGACTCTCTGTCTCTGGCTGCTTGCTCACTCTGTTCCCCCATCTTGAAACTTCCTCCACCCCCAAATCAGGCAGGCCCAGCTCTTCTCACATTCACATCTCTCCAAAAATCCCACCTCCTTTAACAGGCTTTCCCCATTTCTCAGCACCCTGAACCATAGCAATGTTCCAGCCATCTATAAGCACATACGAACTTATTTACACCCGACTTAGTATCATCATCAATCGTATTTATTGAGTGCTTACTATGTGCAGAGCACTGTACTAAGCACTTGGGAAGTACAAATTGGCAACATATAGAGACAGTCCCTACCCAACAGTGGGCTCACAGTCTAAAAGGGGGAGACAGAGAACAAAACCAAACATACTAACAAAATAAAATAAATAGAATAGATATGTATAAGTAAAATAAATAAATAAATAAATAGAGTAATAAATATGTACAAACATATATACATAGTACTCATATTTGTAGCTTCCATTTATTTATTCTGACAGTGTTGTAAATATGTGTATATATGTGTATATGTAAATATGTGTATATGCTAGTAGGCAGGGAATATGTCACTTCATTATTCTGAACTTCCCAGGCACCTAGTTCAGTGCACAGATTGGTACTCAATAAATACTACTACTCAGTAAGTACTACTAGTACTACTAATACAACTGTTACTACTTTGTTATGTAATTTTGTGCCTCAGTTCCTCAAAACTGTAAAATGCAAATATCCTGCCTTTAAGCAGCGTGACTCAGTGGCAAGAGCCCGGGCTTTGGAGTCAGAGGTCATGGGTTCAAATCCCGGCTCCGCTACTTGTCAGCTATGTGACTTTGGGCAAGTCACTTAACTTCTCTGGGCCTCAGTTCCCTCATCTGTAAAATGGGGATGAAGACTGTGAGCCCCCCATGGAACAACCTGATCACCTTGTAAGCTCCCCAGTGCTTAGAACAGTGCTTTGCACATAGTAAGCACTTACTAAATGCTATAAAAAAAATGAGAGCCCATTGGTTTTAGCAGGCATTTGGGCATATAATAAATGCCACTGAATGATGAGCTTCCCCCTTTACCCCCTGCCTGCTGGGTGACCTTGGGAAAGTAAACTTTTCTGTGCCTTTATTTTCTTCTTTCACTCAATTTTCAAATTAAATGACTTTAAAGTGCAATGAAATGTGCCCCTTGGGCTCCTTTAAAATTGATTTTATTTCTCCTCTGGCCACCCCGTTTGGGCTCCTCTGAATTAGGAATTGTGTTTATTCCTACTCCGTGGGCTAAATGGGAATTTTGGAATAATATTTAGAAATTTATAACCTAATAGGGAAATGGAGATATTTCTGACCCTAAATACTGTCTTGTAAACTTAATCATCCAATTACTGCTCCACAAACTCACTGTGAAATAGACATGACTTTCCCTTGGCTGCAATTTTTTACAGATGGGCAAGGTGATAGGGAAACCATGTGAGTTCAGTCAGCAGACCCTGTGCCAGGGTTGGTAAACTCTCACAGAAGGAGGGCCATTTTTCCCCAAAATCTCAGCAGGGAGTTCATTTGGGAGCCCAGTGAAGAGATCCTCCAGTGGTGGGGTGGGGGAAAGCTAGCCCCAGAACTGGACAGTAAATACGATTGATTGATTGATTGATTGATTGATTGATTGACAGTGACCTGGCTGGGAACTACCTGAGCTTGGAGGGATGCCCCTCCACTGGGTAGCTGACGGACCCTGACTGTGGCTCTTCATGTTTCCATGACGAGGCCGCTTCCCCACAAGCCCAGAACAAGAATCAGGGGAAAGAGTTCTTGAAGGGTGGAAAGGACATCATATATTCTGGAACTCTGTAGTTACATGCATGACTTTTGAATAGCTTCATATACAAAATAATCTTTTATTACATCAAAGGTGCTGCTTCGAATGGTGGAGTTGAGAGTTCTGGAAATCCATTCTTCCTGCGGGAGAGAATGGCTTTTTTCCTAGAATGGTGAGAGGGCAGGTTCAGTTTTTCTCTCTAGCTGCAACATTAGGGCTCTGGCAAAGACTGTTGGAAGACTCTAATAAGCCGATTAGGCACAATCAATAGTCCATTTTGAAGAGTTGCTTTCAAGGCTACATTATGGATTTTGTCCTCTTCCTGAAATCTTCCAAAAACCAGTACTGCAAACACTGGGAGAAGGAGAAGAAGGTACAAGTGATCTGGGAACACTGGAAGAGAAATATGGTGATAAAAATGCTATTTATTAATCCTGTTTACTACATGTGAAGCACTGGGGTAGATACAAAGTAATTAGATCAGATACAGCCCTAGTCCCACCTGGTGCTGATGTCTTAGAGCAAGAGAGACTAGGCATTTGATCTCCATTTTACAGGTGAGGAAACTGAGGCACAGGAAAGTTAAGGATTCCCAAGGTTACACAGCAGGCAAGTGGCAGAGTCAGAATCAGAATCAGAATGAGAAGCAGCGTGGCTCAGCACTGGCTTCAGAGTCAGAGGTCGTGGGTTCTAATCCTGGCTCCACCACTTTCCAACTGTGTGACCTTGGACAAGTCACTTAACTTCTCTGTGCTTCAGTTACCTCATTTGTAAAATGAAGATTTAGATGGTGAGCCCCACATGGGGCAAACTGATTACCTTGTATCCACCCCAGTGATTAGAACAGTGCTTGGCACATAGTAGGCACTTAACTAATATCATCATTATTATTATTATAATTAGGCCCTCTGCCTCTCTAGTCTGTGTCATGTAAGTCATGTAAACAACTGGAACAGGCATTGGTTAAAATATTTGAAGTCGGCATAGATAGCAGGAATTGTTATATAATGGGGAGATGGTTGACAGAGGATGTAGAAATGCATTCAAACTCTGAATCTCAAAACCACTTTGAATTTTCCAACAGATAAAGAAAATTGCATAAGAGTATTAAATGTTGGGTAAATACTGACTGAAAATTACCTTTTTTGGGAAACCCTTTTGGAGGTGTGAAGAGCATGAGGACCCCCCACCCCCCACCCCCCCGCCGCCCCATCATTGTTTTAATTACTTCTTTTAATATGGTTAATTTGGAACTGTGTAGCTGGTAATTGGCTGTTACTGTTATTCATAATTCATTCTTCTTGTTCCATGCAACTGCCTCTCCCTGTTACTTTGTGAGCCCTTGTGTGACAGGGGTCATGTCTGAATTGTTTATCTTGTACTTGCCTCAGGGTTTAACCAGTGCTTGTCATGTAATGAGGCACTCAATAAAAACCGTAAATGATTATAATAATAATAAGTTGTCTTTGATTAAAAACAGACAAAGGGAATCCTAATACAAGTCTTGAATGTGTAAGGAGACATTATAAATAATGTTTTAATAATAAATATGGTATTTGTTAAGTGCTTACTATGGGCCAAGCACTGTTGTAAGTACTGAGGTAGATAGAAGGCAATCAGGTCATCTCACGTGGGGCTCACAGGCCTAATCCCCATTTTACAGATGAAGGAACTAGGCACAGACAAGTTAAGTGGCTTGACCAAGATCACACAGCGGACAAATGGCAGAAGTGGGATTAGAACGCACATCCTCTGACTCCCAAGCCCGTTCTCTGTGACAATGACATATGTTTGGACCATATGCTTGGACCATAGCATATGCTTGAGAATTCTTGGACCAGGGTGGTAACAGTTTGGATTGAGAGGAAGTGGCAGATTCTGTACTGAAAGGATTTGGTGGCTATCTCTAACAAGTTTAAAGACTGAATGAGTCAAGGGTAATGTCAGGGTTGTGGGTTTGTGAGACAGGGAGGACAGTGGTGTTGTCAACAGTGGTGTTGTCAACAGTGGTGTTGTCAATAGGGATGAAAAAGTCAGGAGGTGAAGAGGGTTTTGGGGGGAAGACAAGTGCCATTTCGGATGTACTTTCTAAGTGTTTAGTACAGTGCTCTGCACACAGTAAGCACTCAATAAATACGATGGAATGAATGAATGGTGTGTTGAGTTGGAGGTCTCGGCAGGACATTCAAGTAGAGATGTTCTGAAGGCAGGAGGAAAAACCAAATTGCAGAGAATGAGAGAGGCTAGGGATGGAGAGGTAGAATTAAGAGATGGTAGTTGGGAGCAGATGAGCTCCCCAAGGGAGTGGATCCTCCTTGAGGGTGGAGGGGACTGCAGATTTCGGCAGGCTGGATCACTTCCTTCCTCTTATTTTCTCTTTTCCCCCCTCCCTCCTGGCCACATCTCCTGTCTGAGAGGACCGAGAGATGTACCGACTGTTGGGCCTGTGGGGAGCAGCACGTTACCCTTGGCCTGGGCAGAAATGGTTCTATGCCATAGGTGCCAACTTTTCATTTCCTACTGAGAGCTCACCTCTTCCAGGAGGTCTTCCCAGACTGAGCCCCCTTTTTTTCTCCTCCTCCCCATCCCCCCCACCCTACCTCCTTCCCCTCCCCACAGCAATTGTACATATTTGTACAGATTTATTACTCTATTTTACTTGTACATACTTACTATTCTATTTATTTTGTTAATGATGTGCATATAGCTGTAATTCTATTTGTTCTGATGGTTTTGACACCTGAGTACATGTTTTGTTTTGTTGTCTGTCTCCCCATTCTAGACTGTGAGCCTGTTGTTGGGTAGGGACCGTCTCTATAGGTTGCCGACTTGTACTTCCCAAGCGCTTAGTACAGTGCTCTGCACACAGTAAGCGCTCAATAGATACGATTGAATGAATGAATACTGAGGCAGAAAGGGAGCTGGAATCATTGAAGGGATGGGAAGTGGGACAGGACAGACTTCAATGAGCTAACAGGACAGAAAGCTATTATATGGAGTCTACAAGCCTTGTTGCAGTTGTGGGTATTTTTCAAACTTTTTCAACTTTTCATGTTAGGAATGCTCATTAGAAATTTGTGATGTGCGATAGGGAAGCCTGAAAACAAACAGAATTGTCCTGCCCTGTTTTTAAATAGCATTCGTTAAGCACATACTATGTGCCCGGCTCTGTTCTAAATGCTTGGGAATATACAAGATAATCGGGTTGGACACAGTCCATGTCCCACATGGGGTTCACAGTCTTAATCCCCATTTTGCAGATGAGGTAACTGAGGCACAGAGATGTTAAGCGACTTGTCCTAAGTCACACAGCAGACAAGTCGTGGAGCCAGGACTATAACCCAAGTCTTTTTGACTCCCGGGCCTGTGTTCCATTCATTAGGCCTTGCTGCTTCTCCTTCTGAACTTTCCATTAACTCTGCATCCAGGCATCAAACACTTAGTCTCTGTATTACTAATGTAAAAATGTGGAATAAATGTCTGGGAATCATAATTATTTCATCTGTCAAACCATAAGAGTGAGAGCTGTTTTGATGTACTTGTGGATTCAGAGAGTTTAACCAACCTCTTCAGATTTTTAATGCTTTTCTCTCCTGGCAAAATATTAGAAAAAAAATAAAGAAAACAAAAGCTTTTCTAGCCAGACTACTGTTTCTATTTCTATCTTAATGCTGTTCCCAACAACAAAGGAAAATGCAGTACATATGCAGAAAAGATCCAGTTGGAATTGAGTGTGCCAATTGAAAACCAACCATTAAACCCACACTTGGGAACCTGGAGCAAGGAGGGAAATAGATCCAGGGGCTGCAAATAACACACATACAAAAAGTCCAGTTGGGGAAGCGGGCATAGAAATCTAAGGGAATGCCAGATTTTGGGATTTGGATGGATAGGGGCAAACTGCCAAATGATCAATGGCATGTATTGAGCACCACTGTGTTTGTTTATTGTGTTTAGAGCATGGTATTAAGTACTTGAGAGAGTACAATGGGGAGAAAGGATATCATCCCTTACAATCTAGTTTATAATAATAATAATTGCGGTCTTTGTACTAAGTGTTGGGGTAAATTCATTCATTGTAAATTCATATAATCGTATTTATTGAGTGCTTACTGCGTGCAGAGCACTGTACCACGCGCTTGGAAAATATAATTCGGCAACAAATAGAGACAACCCCTACCCAACAACGGGCTCACAGTCTAGAAGGGGGAGACAGACAATAAAATAAAACAAGTAGACAGGCATCAATAGTGTCAATGTAAATAACCAGCCATGAAGAATAATGAGACCCCTAGATGATTGCCACAATCAGATCTCTCCCCTTTCTTCTTGAAGATGGTGATAATCGTGAAGTCTTTGTGATCATAGTAGTAGTATTTATTAAGCACTTACTGTGTGCAGAACAAAGTACTAAGTGCTGGGAAAGAGGACACAGGTGGGGCTCATGGTCTTTGAGATTTTCAGGTTTCTCTTCAATGCTCCCCATGTTTAAGAAGGGCTTTTTGGGAGTACCTTGGCTGGATGCTCCCTCCATGTTCATAAATCTCAGTGAGTTGACATCAAATACAGGGTCTCTGTCACTTTTCATGGCTCTGACTTTTTACTGTTGTAGTGACTTTCTCAATAGTTAGGACAAGTGCTATATATGCACATGTGGTAAAGATTGCTATATTTTGCCTGGCCTTATCTTCAATAGTAGATATATAGCTGCACTATACTCAGAGTCCCATGTGGTACAGGGACCATGTCTAACTTGATTAGCTTATATCTATACCAGCACTTAGAACAGTGCGCGATACTCAATCATCTGGTCCTGTGACACACAATCATCTTGCCCCCTCCTACCTCACCTTGCTCTTCTCTTACTACAACCCAGCCCACACACTTCACTCCCTTGAACTTACTCACTGTTCCTTCATCTATCTTGCCGCTGACCTCTCACCCTCATCCTGTCTCTAGCCTGGGACACCCTCCCTCTTCCTATCTGACAGAAAATTACTCTCCCTCACTTCAGTGCTTTACTGAAGTCACATCTCCTCCAAGGGGTCTTCCCTGACTAAGCCCTCTTTTCCTTTTCTTCCACTCCCTTCTGGTCACCCTGACTAGCTCTTTTTATTCCAGCTTCCCCATTCCAGCCCCACAACATTTTTGTATTTATCTGTAATTTATTTATTTATATTAATGTTTATCTCTCCCTCTAGGCTCTAAGCTCACTGTGGGCAGGGAATGTGTCTGTTATATTATTTATAACGTACTCTCCCAAATGGTGCTTAGAAAAAAAAATGATGGTATTTGTTAAGCACTTACTGTGTGCCAAACACTGTTCTAAGTGCCAGGGTAGATACAGAGTAATAAGGTTGTCCCACGTGGGGCTCACAGACTTAATCCCCATTTTACAAATGAGGTAACTGAAGCAGAGAAGTTAAGTGACCTGCCCAAAGTCACAAAGCTGATAAGTGGCAGAGCCAGGATTAGAACCCATGACCTCTCACTCCTAAGCCCATGCTCCTTCCGCTAAGCCACACTGCTTCTCTACACAGTGTTCTGTACACAGAGTAAGTGATAAATAAGATTGATAATAATGTTAATAATAGTAATAAAGTGTTACAGCAGAACATCAAAATGTTCTTGCTCTACAGGATTCATTTCTGGTCTCCGATGAGCTTGGAAGCGTCTTCACCCTTCAGAGGTAGCCCGATGGCTTGAACAGGTCATATAATGTCTTCAGCAACGTTTTTGGGTTCTTGGCAGTCTGCATAGCCCTGAATCTCTTCCGCTTTGTCATCCCATCGTCTGTCACATGGGCCCGGGAATCTTAGGACCGGTTGTGTGACCCTGGGCAAGTCACTTACCTTACCTGTGCCTCCATATTCTCCTCTGTTCTCCTCCTTAGACTGTGAGTCTCATATAGACCGGGGACTGGGTCTGACTTACTTATCTTGTACCTACCCCAAGGGGTTAGGACACACAGTAAGCACTTAGCAAATTCCAGAATTAGTGTTATTATTATTATTGAATCCTGGCTCCCAAAAACCTCACTCGCTGTCAGTGAAGGGCATTTAGTGAGCGGTTACTGTGAGCACAGCACTGTACTAAGCATTTGGGAGAGTCCAATACGTAGTGCTCTAGGCACTTCCCCTGCCCACAAAGATCTGATATCTCACACTCCTGCCTGAGTGTAGGGAGGCCCCTTCAAGGCCCTACTGAGAGCTCACCTCCTTCAGGAGGCCTTCCCAGACTGATCCCCTTCCTTCCTCTCCCCCTCGCCCCCCTCTCCATCCCCCCCATCTTACCTCCTTCCCTTCCCCTCAGCACCTGTATATATGTATATATGTTTGTACATATTTATTACTCTATTACTCTATTTTACTTGTACATATCTATTCTATTTATTTTATTTTGTTAGTATGTTTGGTTTTGTTCTCTGTCTCCTCCTTTTAGACTGTGAGCCCACTGTTGGGTAGGGACTGTCTCTATATGTTGCCAACTTGTACTTCCCAAGCACTTAGTACAGTGCTCTGCACGCAGTAAGCGCTTAATAAATATGATTGATTTATTGATTGATTGGCAAAGTAGATGTTTCTCTGCAAGGTCCTACATCACCACCAGCAGCCCCTCGCAACCTTCCAGAACTGAATAAGAGTGAAGCTCTCAGGAACCAGGGTTGTGACATGTAAATCCAGGAGACAAACTTGAGGACATTTTGTTGCAAGTAGCTTTTTAAAGACACATTTTTCATCTGTACCAGTAGCACCTGGCAACCCATGGTGATGCAGGTGAGGCTTTCAGAAATCGGTGTTGTGACTTGCATGTTCAAATTAAGGAACAGGTGGTGGGATACCAATGCAGAAGAGATTTAGGGCTTGGCACATCATTAAGAAACCCAAATCTCTATATGTTGCTAAAGATATTCTATGGCCTGCACAGACTGCCACAGTACCTCTGAAGGGTGAAGCTGTCTCCACTATCATCACAGACAAGGGAATCCTAAGAAGACAGCTTTTACATGCTCTTTTACATGCTTCCCAACATGTGTAGGTATGAACCTTGCACCAACTACTGGAAAAGTCACCACAGCAGTCGAAGTTATGAAAAATGGAAAAGCTGGCATGGCTGGTGAATATATTTTCCCATTTCTCAAAGCCCTCCAGTGGTTGCCCATTCCTCTTTGCATCAAGCCACAATTCCTGATCTTTAAGGCACCCGATCAGCTCTTTTCCCACTAAAAATAGCAGCATAGCTGTAGCCATCTCAGCAACGGACTCTCCTCTATAATAATTGTGGTATTTGTTAAGTGTTGTGCCAAGCTCTGTACTAAGCACTGTAGTGGCTACAAGAGAACCAGTCCCAATATGGGGCTCACAGTCTAAGTAGAAGGAAGAAAAGGAATTGAATCTCCATTTTGTAGATGAGGGAACCTAGGCCCAGAGAAGTTAGGTGTCTTGTCCAAGGTCACACAGCAGATAAGTAGCAGAGCCGGGAAGAGAACGGAAGTCCTCTGATTCCTGGGAATCAGGAATACATCACTAGGCCACACTGCTTCTATATGTAGCTCGTCTGTTTTATTTGACAATGTTCCCTGTTGTGCATCCCAAAAGTATTGGAGACAAAAATGGGAAGGATATAGGAGGGTCTATTGTGAATTGAAAAAAGCACTGGTATGGAAAAGAGTGATGTAAGAGAGCAATTGTTCATGCCCATTACATATTCAACTCCATCATTATTCAGGAGACCTCCCTAGGAGGCCCTCACCCTCTCCAAGCAAAGAAAAGAAAAGAGAAACAGCATAAAAACCCTAAAACTCATAAAAATGTATCTTCTTTTTTTCCCTCTCTCTTCCCACTGCCTAGATCTGGGTCTGACTTCAAGTGAGACTGAAATGTGAGGCCTGTGGTGGCTCAGAGGGAAAGTAACAGCCTTGAAAGGCTGGAGGCCTGAGTTCTAATCCCCTCTCTGGCATGAGAGTTTAAAAAAAGATTGTAAATACCTAGGAGGGTCTAGAATAGATCACCTAAGAGTGCTGAGATAAAATTTTTCTTTTAGACTGTGAGCCCACTGTTGGCTAGGGACTGTCTCTATATGTTGCCAATTTGTACTTCCCAAGCGCTTAGTACAGTGCTCTGCACATAGTTAGCGCTCAATAAATGCGATTGATGATGACTCCAGGTCTGACTTCTTGGTTCTTTTTCTATCCAGGCTTGCCCCTCAAAACCCATCACCCAGTGGAGATGTGGCAAGAACCAGCTAACAGATCTGGAATGAACCCCAAGACAGAGACTCGCTCAGCTCCATTAGTGACCAGGTGACTTCATGCAGTCCAACTAGCCCACACACTCAGGAGAGGGAGAGGAATCTAGGAGATGGACTGTTTGGTGCCCCTCCCTTAGGAAAGTTCTACTGAGCAGTTTGATAGTAACAATTGTGGCGTTTGTCAAGTACTTATTATGTGCCAGGCACCGAAGCAGCATGGCTCAGTGGAAAGAGCACAGGCTTTGGAGTCAGAGATCATGGGTTCAAATCCCAGCTCCGCCAATTGTCAGCTGTGTGACTTTGGGCGAGTCACTTAACTTTTCTGTGCCTCAGTTACCTCATCTGTAAAATGGGGATTAAGACTGTGAGCCCCCCGTGGGACAACCTGATCACTTTGTAACCTCCCCAGCACTTAGAACAGTGCTTTGCACATAGTAAGTGCTTAATATAATGCCATCATTATTATTATTACTAAGTGCTGGGGTGGATACAAGCAAATCAGCTTCGACACAGTCTCTGTTCCATGTGGGACTCACAGTCTCAATCCCCATTTTACAGATGAGGAAACTGAGGCCCAGAGAAGTAAAATTTTGCCCAAGGTCACACAGCAGATAAGTGGCAGAGCTGGGATTAAAACCCATGACCTTCTGACTCCTAGGCCCATGCTCTGTCCACTAAACCATGCTGCTTCTCTGTGATATGGCATTAACTTGTAACTGAGCCAGTGAGACAAAAAGATTGGGGAGAATGTAGTGGGGCTGAGGAGGGAGGTAGCTGGGGAAGAAGATGATCCACAGCCATTTTGAGGTGAGAGGCTTGGAGGCCTCTCTCCATGAGCTTCCAGGAGCCAGCCTTGGGAAAGGGATGGTAAGATAGTCCCCAGGTGAATCCCTTGTGTTCAGGAAGGGGAAATCCCTGGACTTGGGACAAGGGTTGGTCATGGTGATCAAGGTGTAGGGATTGCAATCCATGAGGAATGGACCCTCAAATTCTGCCTGACCTGAGAAGGAAAGTGATGGAGGATCCCACAGAAGCGAATAGAGATCCAGGGTCTCCTAAAGTCACACCGGAGGCTCTTTCAACTGGGGTTTGGGGCTGAAAACCCCCAGAAACATCACACTTCTCCAGAAAGCCCCCACCTCCTTCTCCTGAACCCAATAAACAGAAAATAAGAGCATCCAAAAAATCCACCCCAGTCGTCACCCAACGTCGTAGGCACAGTCCTTCAAGAATTGCTGTAAATCACTTGACCAAGCCCTCAGGACACACAGCCAAGAAGGCATGTGAACAGCTTCCATACACTCTGTCAAATCAGTTAAGCATTCAGTAAGTCTGAGATGATGCATTAACCATTAATCATTCAATTGTATTTATTGAGCGCTTACTGTGTGCAGAGCACTGTACTAAGCACTTGGGAAGTACAAGTTGGCAACATATAGAGACAGTCCCTACCCAACAGTGGGCTCACAGTCTAAAAGCCATAAGCCATACATACAACCAAAAATCAGTACATTGGCAATAGAGCTAAAAGTGCTCATGGAATTCTGTTGCCTAGGCAGCACACTGACCGATGACATAATGATAGACGAGGAAGTAGACAACTAAATCAGGAATGTTGACACGCTTTGGGGAAAACTGGCACATAATATCGCAGCTGCATGATACGAGGTTCCAGATTAAACAAAAGGTCTGCAGTTCTCTAGTGCTGGACCTGGACACAGGCACTACAACTGTTTCCTTGAACAGTTCCATCAGGGTCATTTATGAACTTGTGGTGTTGTGCACAGAGCCCCGGCCTGGGAGTCAGAAGGTCATGGGTTCTAATCCCAGCTCCGCCACTGGTCTGCTGTGTGACCTTTGGCAAAGTCACTTCACTTCTCTGGGCCTTGATTACTTCATCTTTAAAATAGGGATTGAGACTGTGAGCCCCATGTGGGACAGAGATTGTGTTCAACCCAATTTGCTTGTATCCACCCCAGTGCTTAGTACAGTGCCTGGCACACAGTAAGCACTTAATAAATTCCACAATTATTACTATTGTTATCACTCAATATCAATTGGCAAGATAGGATCGCAAACAATTTAATGCTAGAAAGAAGTCAGTTTCCAACATCGAAGCTATGGTAATAACAATAATTATTATTGTTATTATTATTATCATATTTGTTAAGTGCTTACTATGCACCAAGCACTGTTCTAAGCATTGGGGTAGATACAAGGTAATCAGGTTGTCCCACGTGGAGTTCACAGTCTTAATCCCCATTTTACAGATGAAGTAACTGAGGCACAGAGAAGTTAAGTGGCTTGCCCAAGGTCACACAGATGACAAGTGGTGGAGCTGGGATTAGAACCCACGTCCTCTGACTCCCGAGCCCATGCTCTTTCCACTAAGCCACACTGCTTCCTATGGCCATCCTGACACAAGTGCGCTGGATTAGGCGTGTGAGGAGAACGTACCACAGTAGGAAACCCAAATAGCTGCTGTAAAGAGAACTGAAATGATGAACCTGAAAGCAAAGAAACATTTTAAGGGCACAGTAAAATCAAGCCTCAGACAATTGCTGCCGCCAAATGAAAACTGAGATTCAGCTGTTGTGCATACACTAGCATGGCTCCCTGAAATCAAGAAGGAAGATACTCTTTCTGAGTAGGAGCTTTGTAAGGATTAAGAGATAAGGAGACAAAAGCTAAAATAGCCCTAGTGCAACAAAAATCGACAAAAATGACAGCATGTGGGACAGACTTTATATATGCACAAAGGTTATAGGTATTCATGTGTTTTATGGGGTTGTAGTTGGGGTTTGGCTTTCCCTCTTTCTCCTTATGTACTTTGAAATTAATTCCTTTGTGTACTTCAGTTCTAAATATTTGGGCATGTAAAGTGAAAGTATGAATTTATCTCAGGCCCCTCTCCCAATGTCAGCAATCATTGCAGGCAATCTGGCTCCTCACTGTTGTCCTACAGCTAATAATCACTCCCCCAGATTCCTGCGGGTTTGAACACATATACAAATTTATGCTATGCAGGATATAAAGCACACAATTCTGTGTTCAGCTCCTACTAATAATTCCTTGGCCATCAGAATGTAATAGCTCCTTGCTTTCCATGGGGAAAACCTATTGAGCCCATAGAAACAGTACAATTAGTTGTGGTTCTTATCTACCACTAATGAGCACCAGGGGATGCCTCAGAATGTATTTATGAATGTCTGGTATTCCTACTTTTCCCAGTAAATGTACAGAGCCTATCAGAGCAATGTTCATTACAAAAAATGTGCCACTGTCTTGAGGAAAGTCAAAAACAGTGAGTTTTAGCCCCCCAAAATATGATTATTCTTTCTTTATTAGGGTTACATCTGTATAAATGATTTTCTAGGCTTAATTTGAGCATGATATTGCTCTTTCTAATTCATTTGCACAGTATTATAGATTAAATGCTCCTGTTCCACAGGCAGCTCATGGGATATGTGATCCCATGAGAAATGCGATCACCAGGCAACCAAGGGTTTCTCTGGACGTTTCTGACCACCCAATGATAGTAAGATGAAGCACTTTATTTAGGAGTGAACAATCCAATGCTGAGTGCAGTGCTTGTAACATAGTAAGTGCTTAATAAATCAATATTAATCCTATAGGATAAGGCACTTTATTGAGGAGCAAACAATGCTCTTAGAGCTGGAATATTCCTGTTCTTCTTACTTAGACTTTGAGCCCCGTGGGGGACAGGGACTGTGTTTGACCTGATTAGCGTCTCTCTACCCTGGCACTTGTTATATAGTAACTGCTTAACAAATGCCATCATTATCATTATTAAGACATCCACTATGGGACCTATTATGTGCCAGGCACTGTACTAAGCGCCAGGGTAGTGTCACCCATCATGTGGGGATGGGTTCAAGGATCACCATGACTAGAGGGAGAGACTGGGGTTAGAAAGGCTGAGCCAAGCAAAATTTATTCTTTGTGGAGAAACTTCCCTTTCAGGAGGAACATGTTTATTTTAGTTACTTGCACATGGCGAATTGAAGTTCCCTCTTGGACGAAATACACGTATGCTTGCTCAAACGTGGCGAAGCACCTAGCTCCGGACCATGAATGCCTCCCACTTAGGGGGATTCCACTTATGTGTTACTTACATGTAGCGAAGCACCTAGCCCTCACCCACGAATGCTTCCCACTCAGGAGGACTCCATTTATGTGTCACACGCATGTAGTTAAGCGTCCTAGTTTCCAGCCCCATGGAAGCAGGCAGAGAGGACATCCAATGGTCTCGGCAGAGGTGACATGCAACTGGCTGCTACAAATCTTGGTCCGCTGCCTGGAACGTCAGAGGCATCAGGTATTTGTCATCTGTCCTTCCAGATCATTTGGGCTTCTGGTTTCCGCTTGCCAATCTCTGTGACCCACCCCATCTCCTTCCATTTGGTTGGCACAGGGGCGAGGGATATCTTCTGTATTCCTGGCTTGGGGTGTCTTTCCGATGGCTTCGTTGCAGAGCAGTGTCTTACCCTCCGAGTTCCACTCTGCTAGCTCAGGCAGTCACGAAATAGCATTTGACCTTGAAATGGCTAGTGCCCTGGTTCACAGGTAGAGATAGAAGCTAAACTAAGCTAAGCACGGGTTGAGATAGAAGTTAAGCTAAGGTTGGGCACAGTCCAAGTCCCACAAGGGGCTCACAGTCTTAATCCTCATTTTACAGATGTTTTACAGATGCACAAAGAAGTTAATGACTTGTCCAAGGTTACATAACAGAAAAATGACAATGCTGGGATTAGAACTTGGGTCCTTCTGATTCCCAGGCCCATTCTCTTTCCACTAGGCAACACTGCTTCTCTGACTTATTGAGCACTTATTGTGTGCAGAGCACTGTACTATGCATCTGGGAGAGTTTGGAGACACATTCTCCGCCTACAAGGAACTTGCGGTTTGATGGCAATGGAGAGTCTATTCAAGGCTATGGAGAGTTTATCCAAGAATGCGATGTTGATTTTTCCACCAAATGGTGACTGGCATCTTAATTGTCGTTTAGTGCTCCAGCAGCAGAATGGGATGCATTTAAATTTTCTGTTTTAGTTTAAGGCACATTAATATTCATAAATTGGGATGAAGTAATTTTTGGCCAAGATCCAAACTGTAGAGCAAAGCCATTTGCAAGAGGCCTGCTGACTTGCTCAATTTGCAGGTGACATTCAAGCGGCAACAGAAATGAAGACATTTCTCACAGTCAGGAATGCAAACTGTTAATTCTGCTTGCTGGTAACAGTTTGTCACTCAAAACACTGTTCTTAATCACTAGCTGGAAAAACAAAGGAAGTCCTCTGAGAGGATTTATTCTTAGTCACTACAGAATAAGCTGTGCTGTACTTACAAACACACAACCACAACTGGAGAATAAAGTAGTGAGCTAGAAACACATAATCACAACTAGAGAGTAAAGCAGTGATTGTTACTGTTGATAATGATGATGAAGAGCCGGAAACTGCTCTAGCAGCTGGAGAAAAGAACTGTGTTTTCTAGGAACTCCATTAATCCATAAACTATCCATAAGCCTGGGAGTGAGGGGACCTGGGTTCTACTCCCAGTTCTATCACTTGCCTGCTGTGTGTCCTTAGACAAGCCACTTAAATTCTCCATGCCTCAGTTTTCTCATCTATAAAATGATGATTCAATACCTTGATTTCCTCCTCCTCAGACTTAGAGCACCACATGGGACAGGGACTGTGTCTGCCCTGATTATCTTACATCTCCCCAGTGCCTAGTACAGGGCTTGACACAGAATAAGCATGTAACAAATACCATCATTATTATAATAACTTTCTGTATCTCATGTTTGAGGGTGGGTCCATTAAGATTCCCAGTATCAATTCCAGGAGGCCTTCCCCCTCCTCCAGGAGGCCTTCCCAGACTAAGCCCCCTCCTTCCTCTCCCCCCCTCCCCCCTCTATCCCCCCTGCCTTCCTTCCCTTCCCCACAGCACCTGTATATATGTATATATGTTTGTATGTATTTATTACTCTATTTTACTTGTACATATCTATTCTATTTATTTTATTTTGTTAATATGTTTTGTTTTGTTCTCTGTCTCCCCCTTCTAGACTGTGAGCCCATTGCTGGGTAGGGACCGTCTCTATATGTTGCCAACTTGTACTTCCCAAGCACTTAGTACAGTGCTCTGCACACAGTAAGCGCTCAATAAATACGATTGATTGATTCATTCATTCATTGATTGACTGATTAGTGTCCAGGTTTTGGGATGGAGATCTCAAGCTGTGTATTAAGAGGAATACCTGACAGAGGGTCATGACATAGGGTTAATCAAATTAAAAAAAAAAAAAACGTATGTCACCTTGCTATTCCCCTACCCCTCCTCCCTCACCTCACTACCCTCCTACTACAACCCAGCCCACACACTTCACTCCTCTAATGCTAACCTACTTACTATACCTCAATCTCCTCTATCTCGCCACTGACTTCTCACCCACATCCTACCTCAGGCCTGAAACTCACTCCCTCTTCATATCTGATAGAAAATTACTCTCCCCACCATAAAAGCCTTATTGAAGGCAAACCTCCTCCAAGAGGCCTTCCCTAAGTCCTCATTTATTTTTTTTCCACTCCCTTCTGCATTTCCCTGACTTGCTCCCTTTATTTACCCCCTCTCCCAGCCCCACAGCACTTACGTTCATACCTGTAATTATGTATATTGGTGTCTGTCTCCCCCTCTAGACTGTGAGCTCATTGTGGGAAGGGAAAGTGTCTGTTTTATTGTTAAATTGTACACTCCTAAGTGTTTAGTGCAGTGCTCTGCGCACAGTAAATGCTCAACAAATGCGACTGATTAATTGAAAAACTATGGCAGACAGACCAACATGGCACACTGCAATTCAGAAAGGAGTGACTCTCTTTAAACAGAGACTTTGCTTTGAGACAAGCAAAAGCACTGCCTATCTCCCCCAGCTCCTCAAGAACATGGATTGCACCTATGACTCTTTTTATACTCTCCTAAGCGCCCAGTACAGTGTTCACATATTAGGAGAGCAATAAATGCTATTGAATGGAGAAGAATAGTGAGCCTTAAGGGGAAACAGAGATGATTTGGGGTTGGGAGAAAGCAAGTGCTGATCTGGGGCCGCCAATTTTAAGGGCTCGCCATCTGGGCAAAAACTGGGCTATGGGGGTCCCCTAGGTCTGACGAAGGGGTGGGAGGTGTCCAATTAAGCTGCAAAATGACTTCAGAGACAAGCAGTGCAGCTTCTTACACTCCCTCTCTCTTTCCCTCATCTCTACCAGTCACAAGTCACTCCAGGTCTCCTTTTTCAAAAAAATGGTATTTGTTAAGTGCTTACTATATGCCAAACACTGTTCTAAGCGATGGGTTAGACGCAAGTTAATCAGGTGGGACAGAGTCCCTGTCCCACATGGGGCTAACAGTAAAGTAGGAGGGAGGACAGGTATTGAATCCCTACCCTACAATTAAAGAAACTGAGGCACAAGGAAGTGAAGTGACTTACCCAAGGTCACACAGAAGGCAAGTGGCAGGATTAGGATTAGAACCCAGGTCTTCTGGCTCTCAGGCCTATACTTTATCCACTAGGCCATGCTACTACTTCTTGAGCCTGGACTGTGTGTACAGGGACACAGAAACATACCAGCTCTGTGGAGATGAGGGTGCGTAGGTGGCAGCGGAATCATGGGACAAGGAAATTCAGGTCTCCACTCAGACCTCACTTCCAGTTTGGATAAATATTTGTAGTTATTCAATTGCAAGGATAAAGAAATTCAATACAAACGGCAACAAGAGAGTATATGAGGCATGAGGGAAATGGCCCAGAGCAAAAAATGACCAAAGCTGTTGAAAAGAATTAGCTCCAACTCATTCAAGTCAACAGGATAAAGGAGACAGGGTGAAACAGGTTGTTCTGAAATGAAATAGAGTGGCGTATCTTGTGGTCTTGTTCCCGCTAGGATAGGGAGTAACAGTGTAATAATAATAATTATTATTATTATGTGCTAGGCACTGTACTAAGCACTGGGTTGGAGACAAGCAAATCAGGTTGGGCACTGTCCTGGTCCCACATGGGGCTCACAGTTTCAATCCCCAGTTTACAAATGAGGTAAACTGAGGCCCAGAGAAGTGAAGTGACTTGCTCATGGTCACACAGCAGACAAGTGGCAGAGCCGGAATTAGAACCCATGACCTTCTTACTCCCAGGCCTGGGCTTTATCCACTACACCATGCTGCCTCTCTAGCGAGATATGGAGGACTGTGGAGCAAGGAGCAAGCAATGGCGAGATGAAATGGGGATAAATCACTGGCCTGGGGTTGTTTGGCCTGTAGCATTGTGTTACATAGATGGCAGAGGAAGAAAAATGGAAATTCTCCTTTTGATAGGCAGGGACATAAACAGATGCTGACTAGTTTGCCCCATCCTCCTTTTAAGAAAGTTTACTTAAACAACTGGAAACCGTCAGTAAACTATCGCGGTCCCTCCCTGACCCTACCCACTTTCAGAACACTGATAATGAGAAATAAATCACAGCTGCTGTCTGACAACTCTCACAAACCGCCCCGTCTGCAAAGGCTGCTGGAATTTCCCTAGTAACTACTGCTGATGGGCACAGCCACCCTATCATGAGTAAGTTTATGTGAGGGAGGGGCTGTAAAGACAGCATGCCGTGTTCTGGGAGTTGGGGGCGGGGGTTACTATTATGGCATTTGTCAAGTATTTACCATGTGTCAACCACTGTTCTAAGCGCTGGGTTAGATACAAGTTAATCAGGTCGATCACTGGTCCTGGCCCACATGGGGCTTAAAGACTAAGTAGGAAGGAGAACTGATATTTAATCCCCATTTTACAGTTGAGGAAACTGAGGCTCAGATCATGGTAGGCAGGGAACGTGTCTACCAACTCTGTTATATTGTGCTGTCCCAAGTGCTCAGTACAGTGCTCTGCACCCAGTAAGCACTCAATAAATGTGACCGATTGACAGAGCAGGTAAGTGACTTGCCCAGTGTCAAACAGCAGACACCTGGCAGAGCTGAGATTAGAACACAGATCCTCTGACTTCCGGGCCTGTGCAGAGGTTGTGGGTTCTAATCCCGGCTCCACCACTTGTCAGCTGACTTTGGACAAGTCACTTAACTTCTCTGTGCCTCAGTTACCTCATTAGTATAATGGGGATTAAAACAGTGAGCCCCACGTGGGATAACCTGATTTCCTTGTATCTCCCACAGTGCTTGGCACATAGTAAGCGCCTAACAAATACCATTATTATTAATTATTATTATTATTTCCACTAGGCCATGCTGCTCCTCAGGAGGGCCTGGAAGAGCAGCAACAGGGCATATCCAACTGCTGTACATATCTGTAATTTATTTATTTATATTAATGTTTGCCTCTAGACTGTAAGCTCATTGTGGGCAGAGAAAGTGTGTGTTTCATTGTTATAGTGTACTCTCCCAAGCATTTAGTACAGTGATCTGTGCACAGTAAACGGTCAGTAAATATGACTGACTGATCGATTGACTGACTGAGGAACTTTGGCCCAGAGTTGGTAAATTCATAGGAAAATTGTGGGTCCTAGGTAGGAGAGCGTTCTCCCGAAGACCAAGTCTCTCTCCCTGACAGCTCCTTGCACAGCAGGGTCTCAGGGGAGAACTGCAAATCTGCCCAGAACTTCTGCTTGCTGCCTGATTTCCAGGCCACTGAGAGCGCTGAGAAGGGCTAAATAATGAAAAAGAAAAAGGTTTCCAATCCCAAAGAACTTTTGGACTTAGCTGCAAGGCTCAATACTCAGCTGTTTGGAAGCCAGTAGAAAGGTCACCGTAGAGCCCAGGACATTGGAATAATGTTGATGAATTGCTTTCTATGGGAAGCAAGGGAACAGATGAATAATTCATGAATGATGGGGAACATTTATGATCTATTTCCAGCTCAGATCCACTACAGCATAGAGAACATCAAACAGCCTGGTAAGTGACTGGTATTTACAGCACCAGAAGAAAAACAGGAGGCAGAACTGGGGATAAGAAACCAGTCTGTGAAAAAGTAAGATCACAAATAAAAGAGTTAAAATTTAAAATAAATATAGTGAAATACTGAATTATAAAAATTAATAGTACCATCACATGAGTTATTGATCATTATCTCAAGGTATTCATTCTTTCTGTTTGCTTATGATTTGTGAAAGATGGATTGGAAAACAGAGTGTGGATGGCTCAATGTAAACCACCACCAAAACAAGTCAAGTGCATGATGGGCTGGCAGTAGGATACATCCTTCCGCTTTTGTCCCAGAATTAAATCTAATGAAAGATTGTCCGATTGGTGAGGAATAAACAGCAGTGGCATTTGACAGCATGTTTGGTTTCTGAGTAACCCTAATAAATTGTGGTATTTGCTAGAAACATACAATGTGCTAAACACTGGGGTAGATTCAATACATTCAGACCGTCCCTATCCCTGTCTGCATGTATGAGGCCCAGGGTCCGATCCCTGGCACCTCCACCTTCTCTTAGAGAAGCAACGTGGCTTAGTGGAAAGAGCACGAGCTTGGGAGTCAGGGGTCGTGGATTCTAATGCCGACTCCGCCACTTGTCAGCTGTGTGACTTTGGACCAGTCATTTCAATTCTCTGTGCCTCAGTTACCTCACCTGTAAAATGGGGATCAAGACTGTGAGCCCCAAGTGGGACCACCTGATAACTTTGTATCTATCCCAACACTTAGAATAGTGTTTGGCACACAATAAGTGCTTAACAAATACCATTATTATTATTATTATTAAAGGAGAGGAAGAACAGGTGTTTACTCTCCATGTCAAAGATTAGGAAACCAAGGCACAGAGAAGATAAAGTTGAGTGGCAGAGCCAGGGAGGATTAGAAACCCAGGTCTCTTGTCTCCCAAGCACAGATTCTATCCACTAGACCATGCTGCTTCCCATCCTGAAGGAGCCAGAAAAGGTACACAGCTAGATTTTCATGGACAGTTTTCAAATATGCAAAACTCATGCTCACGGTTACAATCTGGTCAGAAGTTTTGCCTTTAAAATAAAGACCAGTTTGGCAATTACAAGGTAAACATTTTCCCAATTTGCAAACATTTCACTTATCTGCATAATTTACTAATCGTCACCATCAACATCATCAGAATCCCCACTGACATCTCATGAGTATTAAATTCCCACAAGTGCATGATATTTGACGCTGCCCCTAACATATTCCTAAAACATTGTTGTTGCTGCAAGTCTGCCCTAGCCAGGCTAGCTGGCCATTCTGTGCTGTTTACTCACCAGTCTGCTTGGGATTTTTGTTGTTGCTGTTATTGTATTATCATTGTTATCATTATTGTTATTATTATTCTCATTGCATTTGCTAAGTGCTTACTATGTGCCAAAGCACTGTTCTAAGTGCTGTCGTAGATATAAGCTAATCAGCTTGGACACAGTCCCTGTCCCACATGGGGTTCACAGTCTTAATTAATCAACATTTTATAAGTGAGGTAACTGAGGCACAGAGAAGTTAAGTGATGTGCCCAAAGTCACCCAGCAGATAAGTTGGGGAGACAGGATTAGAATCTGGGTCTTCTGCCTCCCAGTCCCAGTCCTAGGCTCTCTCCAGTAGATCACTCTGGGATACATAACTTTCCTTGCACAAGTTTCTTCCAGCTAGAGACGTGAAGGATATATGACTTCAAACAATTACCCACTGATACTCTAGCTTAGCTGTGTATAAAGTCACCTCCAAGAGGTCTTCCCTGACCAAGCCCCCTTTTTCTCTTCTCCCACTCCCTTCTGCTTCACCCTGACTCTCTCCCTTTGTTCTTCTCCCCTCCCAGCCCCATGACACTTATGTACATATCTGTAATTTATTTATTTATATTAATGTCTGCCTCCCCCCCAGCTCTAGACTGTAAGCTCGTTGTGGGCAGAGAATGCATCTGTTTATTGTTGCATTTTACTCTCCCAAGTACTTAGTACAGTGCTCTGCACACAGTAAGTTCTCAATAAATACTGTTGAGTGAATGGGCATGTTCCCTGCCCAAAAGGAGCTTACATTCTAGAGGGGGAGACAGACATTATTATAAATAAATCAATTACTGATTTGTATATAAGTGCTGGGAGACTTAGGGTAGGATGAATAATCAAATGCTTAAAGAGTAGAGATCCAAGTGCGTGGTGATGTAGAAGAGAAGGGAATAGGGGAAAGAGGGCTTAAATGGGAGATGGGATTTTAATAAGGCTTTGAAGGTGGGGAGAGTGGTGGCCTGTCTGTGTATGGAGGGGGAGAGGATGCATGGTCTAGTAGATAGAGCTCGGGCCTGGGTGTCAGAAGGATCTGGCTTCTAATTTCGGGTTTGCCACTTGTCTGCTGCAAACAGAGGCAACTGTGAGCCCCAGCCCCAGCCTGTTTGGTCTGGAGCTTGTGTCTACTCCAGCGCCTAGTACAGTGCCTGGCACATGTTTAACAAATACCATAAAAAAATTAGAAGGAGTTCCAGGACAGAAGGGGAACGTGGACTACGGTCGGTGGTGAGAGAGACAAGATCCAGGCACGGTGAGAAGGTGACACTGGAGGAGTGAAACATGTAGGCTGGGTTGTAATTGAGAAGCAGCGTGGCTTGGTAGAAAGAGTACAGGCTTGCGAGTTAGAGGATGTGGATTCTAATCCCTGCTCCGCCACTTGTCTGCTGTGTGACCTTGGGCAAGCCACGTAACTTCTCTGTGCCTCAGTTACCTCATCTGTAAAGTGGGGATTGAGACTGTGAGCCCCAAGTGGGACAACTTTATTACCTTGTATCTACCCCAGCACTGAGAACAGTGCTAGGCACAGTGCTCACCAAATACCATAAATGTTATTGTTATTATTAAATCAGCGAGGTAAGGTAGGCAGGGACAAGCAGAATGAGTACTTTATAGCAGATGGTAAGGAGTTTCTATTTGGTAGGGAGGTGGAGGGGGAATCACATTGAAATGAAACATGGGTAGTGGAGACTTGAGGAAGGCCTTGGGTATTATAAGACACTCAATCATCTCTCTCCCTCTACCTTTCCTGGATCCTCTCCCATCATAACCCAGCCCACATACTTCGCCCACTAACCACAGCCTATACATTGTGCCGCATTCTCACCTCTCTGCCCATTAACCCCTTGCTCACACTCTTCTCTCTTCCTGGAATCCTCTCCCAATTCATAGCTCACAGTCCACTAATCTCCCCATCTTCAAAGTTCTACTAAAAATCACATCTCCTCCAGGAGGCCTTACCTGACTAATCTATAATAGTTCCACCCTAGCAAACCTCTGCCACCACTTTAATAATCTGTCACATAACATATTACACTTTTCTGTAACTTTTTAATGCCTGGAAGTAAATGTTACAATTTTGTACAGCAGCTCTATAACTATGAGGAATTATAAAGACTTTATGCCCTAGCTTTAGTAAGGTAAAGAGCTTTTCTTTAGGCTAATTTAACCATTATATTTCACAATCTAGGGCAAAATCCTTTCAAGATTTATATTTAAAATTGATCCCATACCATCCTGTGCATCTAGCTTTACTTCTATTTATTCTGATGACTTGACACCTGACCACATGTTTTGTTTTGTTGTCTGTCTCCCCCTTCTAGACTGTGAGCCCATTGTTGGGTAGGGACCGTCTCTATATGTTACCAATTTGTACTTCCCAAGTGCTTAGTGCAGTGCTCTGCACACAGTAAGCGCTCAATAAATGAGATTGAATGAATGAATGAATGAATGAATAAGCACTTTGGCACCTCCCCAACCACCCTCAGCACTTATGGACATAACCTTAAAATCTACTGCTTTCTTATACTGGCATTTTGTTTTAGTATCTGTCTCCTTTGCTAGATTTTAAGCACCCTGAAGTCAGGGATCATATCTACCAACTCTCTCCCAAACATTTAATACAGTATTCTGCACAAAATAAGCAATTAATAAATATGATTGATTAACATATCATCATCAACACTGTCGTCATCAGGAATGTTTATTGAACACTTACTGAATGCAGAACACTGAAGTAAATGCCTGGAAGCATGTGATGGAAGTAGAAAACACAACCCTACCCAGACGGAGTGAAACAATATGATGGAGGCTCATATATTGAAATTCAGAGCAGAGGCTGCGTATGCAGTTTTAATTACTGTTTATTATCTAATAAGCGAGAGGATTACATACTACTGTAGGTTAATTACAGTATGACACCTCTAGCAGCAAATTACTATAGCATATGAAAAACTAATTGACCTTCATGCATAAAATAAAAAAGAAATAAACACGACTTACAGCTCCTGATATAATGTAGATGTTTTTTCCATCCAGTAAGAATTTTTTACAGCTGGTTTATTATGATACCTGGCAATTTATACCATTATGAGACTATTATATGATAAAAAACGAATGTCCCACAGGCACCTCAAACTTAACATGTCCAAAACAGAACTCCTTATCTTCTCACTCAATCCCTGTCCTCACTTTGAGTTTCCTGTCACTGTGGACAGCACCACCATCTTTCCTGCGTCACAAGCCCATTATCTTGATGTTATTCGAGACACCACTCTCTCATTCAACCCGTATATTCAATCTGTCTCTAAATCCTGTCAGTTCAACCTTCACAACATCGCTAAAATCCAGCCTTTCCTCTCCATTCCAACTGCTACCACGTTAATCCAAACACTTATCCTATCCCACCTCGATAACTGTAACAGTTATTTGGTTAACCTCCCTGCCTCTTATATCTCCCCATTCCAGTCCATACTTCCCTCTGCTGCCTGGATCATTTTTCAAAAAAATGTTTAGTCCACGTTTCCCTACTCCTCAAGAATCTCCGGTGTTGTCCATCCACCTCTGCATCAAACAGAATCTCCTTACTGACAGTTTTATAGCACTCAGTCACCTTACCCTCTCCTACCTTATCTCTCTGATTTCTTCCTACAATCCAGCCTGTACATAATAATAATAATAATTGCATTTATTAAGCACTGAGTATGTGCAAAAGCACTGGTCTAAACGCTGGGGAGGTTACAAGGTGATCATGTTGTCCCACAGGGGGCTCACAGTCTTAATCCCTATTTTACAGTTGAGGTAACTGAGGCACAGAGAAGTTAAGTGACTTGCCCAAAGTCACACAGCTGACAACTGGTGGAGCCGGGATTTGAACCCATGACCTCTGACTCCAAAGCCCGTGCTCTTTCCACTGAGCCAGGCTGCTTCTCACTTCACACCTCTAATGCCAACCTACTCACTGTACCTTGACCTCATCCATCTCATTGCCAACCTCTTGCTCCTATCCTGCCTCTGCCCTGGTTCATATCCAACAGATGATTAGTCTCCCCATCTTCTATGCCTTCAGTAAGGCATATCTCCTCCAAGAGGCCTTCCCTGACCAAGTCCTCACTTCCTCTTCTCCCACTCCCTTCTACATCATCCTTGCACTTGGATTTGCTCCCATTTTATACCCCTTCTCAGCCCCACAGCGCTTAACATACATTTCTGTAATTTATTTATGTTAATGTCAGTCTTCCCCCCTACACTAAGCTGGTTATATTGTACTCTACCCAAGTGCTCAGTACCCTTTAAGGATCACACCTGGAGAGTTTCCAGTACTCTACTAGTCTCAGCTATGGGAGGGAGAGTCAAGGAGGGGCATACCCTGTATGTTGTCATATGTCTATATGTTGCCAACTTGTACTTCCCAAGTGCTTAGTACAGTGCTCTGCACACACTGTAAATGATTGAATGAATGAATGAATACCCATTCCATTCCTAGCAATGGTTAGTGAGTGGAAGACAATCTGCTACAAATCAAAACTCACCTATGCTGGGCAGCAGCGGCACGGGAGAGAGTCGAGGGTGGAAACTCAAGTTCACTGTATGGAAAAAGGCAATGATAAACCACTTCTGTATTTTTACCCAAAAAACTCTATGGATACACTATTAGGGTGATTGTGGATGCAGGTGGGGCGTTCTGGGAGAGATGTGTCAATCAATCAATCAATTGTATTTATTGAGCGCTTACTGTGTGCAGAGCACTGTACTAAGCACTTGGGAAGTACAAGTTGGCAACATATAGAGACGGTCCCTACCCAACAGTGGGCTCACAGTCTAGAAGGGGGAAACAGAGAACAAAACAAAACATATTAACAAAATAAAATAAATAGAATAGATATGTACAAGTAAAATAAATGAATAAATAGAGTAATAAATACGTACAAACATATATACATATATACAGGTGCTGTGGGGAAGGGAAGGAGCTAAGGTGGGAGGATGGAGAGGGGGAGGAGGGGGAGAGGAAGGAGGGGGCTCAGTCTGGGAAGGCCTCCTGGAAGAGGTGAGCTCTCAGTAGGGCCTTGAAGGGAGGAAGAGAGCTAGCTTGGCGGATGTGGGGAGGGTGGGCATTCCAGGCCAGGGGGATGACGTGGGCCGGGGGTCGACAGCGGGACGAAGGCACTGTGAGGAGATTAGTGGCAGAGGAGTGGAGGGTGCAGTCTGGGCTGTAGAAGGAGAGAAGGGAGGTGAGGTAGGAGGGGGCGAGGTGATGGACAGCCTTGAAGCTGAGGGTGAGGAGTTTCTGCCTGATGCATAGGTTGATTGGTAGCCACTGGAGATTTTTGAGGAGGGGAGTAACATGCCCAGAGCGTTTCTGGACAAAGACTATCTGAGCAGCGGCGTGAAGTATGGATTGAAGTGGGGAGAGACAAGAGAATGGGAGATCGGAGAGGAGGCTGATACAGTAGTCCAGACGTGATAGGATGAGAGCTTGAACGAGCAGGGTAGCGGTTTGGATGGAGAGGAAAGGGCGTATCCTGGCAATGTTGCGGAGCTGAGACCGGCAGGTTTTGGTGACAGCTTGTATGTGAGGGGTGAACGAGAGAGCAGAGTCGAGGATGACACCAAGTTTGCGGGCTTGTGAGACGGGAAGGATGGTAGTGCCATCAACAGTGATGGAAAAGTCAGGGAGAGGGCAGGGTTTGGGAGGGAAGACAAGGAGTTCAGTCTTGGGCATGTTGAGTTTTAGGTGGCGGGCAGACATCCAGATGGAGATGTCCTGAAGGCAGGAGGAGATGCGAGCCTGGGAGTCACTATGGGTCGGAGATGACAGTATAAGACAAGTGCTTAGTACAGTGCTTTGCAAACAGTAAGCAGTCAATAAATACGATTGATTGATTATCATACTCCACCTTTACTGCATCAGCCTCCTCATTAACCTCCCTGCCTCCTGTCTGTCCCTGCTCCAGGCCTGACTTCATTCTGCTGCCTGGATCAATATGCTAAAAAAGTTCAGTACACATCACCCCACTCCTCAAGAACCTCCAGAAGTGGCACATCAACCTCCACATCAAGCAGAAACTCATTGCCATTTTTAGTGTGCTGGCATAGGTACAAGCTAATCAGGTTGGTCACAGCTCATGACTCACATGGGTCTCAGAGTCATAATCCCCATTTTGCACCTGAAGTAACTGAGGCACAGATAAGTTAAACAGTTTGCCCAATTTCATATGCCAGTCAAGTTCCATGAAGTCTCCTCCCATAGACTATAAGCTCCTTGTGGGTAGGGAACATGTCTTTGAACTCTGTTATCTTGTGCTCTCTTAAATGCTTAGTACAGTGCTTTGGACACAGTGAACGCTCAACAAATTGATTGATTGATTGAATTCTAGAGTTGTTGCAGTCTGTGCTCTTTCCTCTACCCGACTTTGCTTCTCAGCTGGTTCCTGAACAAGAATAAGCAAATCCGAATAGAAGTAGGAAAGTGTCCCAAATTATGCTAAGTGGTAAAAAGTGGCAGGTTGTCCAAGTAATCCATTTTAAGACAAGTCACTCTATTTATCTTAATTGAGCAGTGACCCATTTTTTCCAGCTCTGTTATTACCGCCTCCAGAGTGGTTACGGCTGTCTGAACTGAGATGGACAACTGTGAGACTGCGCCTAGAAATCAAATGTGCAAAAAGGAGACAAATTCCCCAGAGCCATTTTCACCAAAGATAACTGCTCTGCTTGGAAATGGCCACCAGCTTCCCAGCTCCAGCAGATGATTTCAGTGAAGCTTGAAACCTAGGGATTTTCAGAGCAGTCTTTGTGTGGCAGTCTTAGTGAGGCTTGCTGGAAACGACTCACAGGCTACAAACCTGGAAGTTACCAGTGTCAGGAGATCCATGCTTTGCAAATAAGGTATAAAGAAAAGCCAAGCATGTTTCACTGACACCAGTACAGCCACAGACAGGAAGTTAATGAAGAGCAGCCAACATAAGCCAGGAACTGAAGCCTTGGAGTAGAGGTACTTCGTACTGTCCCGGCCTACAGTTGGCTACAGCTTCAGATTTGGAATGATCTGTCTTTGCCTGCATTACCCACTGTGCTCTATGAGTTCTCTCCCATGTACGCCTGAACCACCTGGTCATCTGTCAAAACCTGCTTTCATTTTCTTCAGTGCATTGTTGGCTTGGCAAGCCCATTTTCCCCTTCATTGCTAAATAGAAAGGATGGAATCAGCCACAGGTCGAGGTGGAGTGGGCAAGGTTGAGATTATTTTCCAGATAGAGTAATTTAGTCATCTCCCC
The DNA here is from genome assembly GCF_015852505.1 of Tachyglossus aculeatus. NCBI lineage: Eukaryota > Metazoa > Chordata > Mammalia > Monotremata > Tachyglossidae > Tachyglossus > Tachyglossus aculeatus. The sequence continues at coordinate 25,436,471 of NC_052079.1, read as the reverse complement.
TTCTCCCTACTGCCCTTTTGGGCAATTCAGGCCAAAGTGACTGTTTTGTCTAGGTTTTCAGATGATCCCATCAAACCTGTTTCACTCGGGCAATATGCAACTTAATTTTTTCAGTGCTCGCCGTAAACTGTAACCCATTTGAAGACATTGTCTGCCCTAATATGGTGATAAATAGCATTTCAAGAAGGAGGAAGTAAAACATGGCTTTCTCTACATGCAAATGATTGTCACATTATTCAGGCCAGAGAAGATCATTTTGCCTACCGAATGGAACTATTTTTGGTGTCTGAGGTTCCACTTAGGCTTTTGCCCCTTCACTCCACTGACACATGAGCGCCTCAAGCCATGTCCTCCTCTACTTTGTCGTTCTCCTCCCTTACTTCTTAGCCTCCTCAGGCTCCTGACTCTCCTCCTACCCCTCCGATGACTCCTTCTCAGGCTCGTTCACCAACTCTTTCTCCATCTCTCATCCCTTAACTGTGGATGTCCCACAAGGCTCTGTTCTGGGAACCATCTCATCAGCAGTGGTATTTATTGAGCTCTTGTGCAGAACACTGTGCTAAGTGCTTGAGTTGTGCTTTTCTCTATATATGCGCACTCTTTTGGGGAACTAATCCACATGCAAAACCTCATCTACCTCCTTTATGCTCTCCCCCTCTATGCTGCAGTCACTTTGGCAGTTCTGGGTTCTGGAGGTAAAAAAAATCTTGCACTACTACCCTCATACTTTTCAGTGCAGCTTATTCTGCAGCACAAACACTACTGACAGAGGTGAGAGTGAGAATGGTACTGTGCAAATCATTTTTTTTTTCGGTGGTATTTGTTGAGTGCTTACTACCTGCCAAGCACTGTACTAAGCACTAGGGTGGATGCAAGATAATCAGGTCTCACCCAGTCTTTGCCCTACATGAGTTTCACAGTCTAAAAGGGAGAACTTTATTGAATCTCAAGTTTACAGATGTAGAAACGGAGGCACAGATAATTTAAGTGACTTGTCCAAGGTCATGTAGCAAGCAAGTGGTAGAGCTGGAATTAGAACCCAGGTCGTCTGATTTCCAGGCCTGTGCTCTTTCCACTAAGCCATGTTCTTCTCACAATTATAATAATGATGATAATAATAGTAATATTTGTTAAGTGCTTACTATGTGCCAAGTACTGTATTAGGCACTGGCGTAGATACAAGATCATCAGGATAGACACAATCCCTGTCCCACATGGGGCTCACAGCCTAGGTAGAAGGGAAAATGGGGATTGAATCCCCATTTTTCAAAGGCGGAAACTGAGACACAGAGAAGTTAAGTTATTTGCACAAGGTCACACAGCAGGCAAGCGGCAGAGCCAGGCTTGGAACCCAGGTTCTCTGCTCCCAGGCATGTGCTCTTTCCACTAGGTCACACTGCTTAACTATAATCAATTCCTTTGCACAGACTCTGAAGCTTCAAAGCTGACTATCATCCATCCTTCTCAATGAGAGGCTCCATCTATGCAGACGATTCCAGTTTCTCACTCGTTACATCATCTCAAATTGTCTCTTGCCTTTGGGTCATTGTGTCCATGGAAGTCCCACCAGCACCTAAAATTGAATTTGAATTGAACGTGACTGAAACAGAACACATCTTTCCTCTTAAACCCACTCTGCCTCCTAATTTCTCCATCTCTGTAGACAACACCACCATTGTGTCCCGGAAGCCTGCAGCCTTGGTGTCCTTATTTTATCCTTTCACTCAAGTGGGCACCATCCTGGTTCAAGCTCTTGATTAGGTTTTCCTTTCCTCCAGTCTCCCTAACCTCTTTGTCTAGTTTTTCTCTTGCAGCCCAGGTCGTCTCCCTAAAATATTGTTCTGCTCCCATTTTCCCCATTCTCAAAGACCTCCAATGCCTACCCATTTCCCTCTGCATCAGTCAAAACTTCCTCCCTGTTGGCTTCAAGGCTCTCCACAAGCTCTCCCCTTCTTATTTACAGTCTATCTTCCCTTGCAACTCATGCTTTTTATGATACCTCATACATCTCCTGCCTCTGGTTCCCTGCTCAGTTCTGCCAGACCACAGCACACCTCATTTTCAAAGTCATCCTTCATCACTCCCCTTCCAGAAGGCAGGTCTTGATTTAATTTTCTTCTCCCCGCCTATGGGAGAAGTCCTCTCATCTACCTTCAAATGCCGTCGAGTCGTTTCTGAACCATAACGACTCCATGGACACACCCTCTTCAGAACGTCCCGTCTTCGGTTGTAAAGTCATTCTGGTATGTGCATCTGTAGAGCTTTCTTGGTAGAGATACAGAAGTGCTTTACCATTGCCTTCTTCCATGCAGTAAAAACTTGAGTCTCTGCCATTATCTTTGATCAATGTTTTCATCACTTTGACTCTTTCCCATGCCGCTGCTGCCGAGGACAGGTGAAATGACTTTGTCTGACACTTCAGCTTAGACCTTTCCATTATGGGTAGCCCAATATGGCACAGCTCTAAGCTTCATCAGTGTACGCAAACTCTTCTGTCATGATAAGGCATCGATTCATAGGAGAGTCTCAACTACCACCCAGAATATTTTGCACGTACCCATTTATGTACTTATCTACTCAAGGCCTTATTTCCCTTTTCACATATCCAACTTCTAGACTATAAGCTCCTTCTAGACCGTAAGCTCTTTGTGGGCAGGGAATTGTGTGTGTTATATTATTATACTGTATTCTCCCAAGTGCTCTGCACACAGTAAGCAGTCAATACAATTGACTGACTGACAGACTGACAACTTTCTAGTCTCTAATTTTTCCTCCTATCTGTAAATCACTTAGAGGCTTCTTCCTCATGAGACTGTCAGCTTCTGGGGGCCATAGTTATGTCCTTTATCTCCACTCTATTCTCCCAAGCCCTTAGAACAATATTAGTCTCAAAGTAAGCACTCGATAAACAGTACTGATTGGTAGCAGCAGTGGTAACAGTTGTTTAAAAGTATATCTGTTTTGTGACCAGAAAATATACTGAGAGTCTTCTGGCCTTTTTGTCCCCTTCATCCTCCTTTATTGGAGCGTATTAAAAACCTTGGTGCTGAGAGAATATATAAAAGGAGAAAATTGCAATCTTTGTATTGCATGGGATGAATTCAAGAGCAGCCTCACTTTAGTCTTCATAGGGTCACCTTTGCAACTGGATTCACACTTGCACTTGGATTTGCTCCCTCAATTCACCCCTCCCTCTGCCCCACAACACTTATGTACCTATTCCTAATGTATTTATTTACATTAATGCCAGTCTCTCCCCCTGGACTGTAAGCTCATTATGGGCAGGGAATGTGTCCACCAGCTCTATTACACTACTCTACCAAGTGCTCAGTGCAGTGGTCTGTGCACAGTAAACACTCAATAAATATGATGGATTGATTGATTGAGTCAGGGCATCAACATTTTACAAAACCCAGTCATGTCTTTTACCATCATCTTTAAAGCCCTCCAACAGCTTGTTCCCTCTTACCTAGCTGCTCTTTTCCCCTACTATACCCAGGTTCGCACTCTTCCACTCTAATCTTCTAATTGAACCTCACTCATGTTTCCATCACCACTGCCCCCCACCACAATACTCATGCCTTTCCCCTGCAGGCATCTCTCTCTCCTCCAAAGTTCAAGCTTCCCACACCCTGGGACCACCCATCCCTTCCACCCCCCTATCCTGTTGCTTTTCTCCTGGATCTTAAGACTCTCCCAGGGGTTCATACGGTCCTGCAGTGGGTTGAGCCAGGATACGGGCGATTCATGTAGTCCACCATCCCTTTAGGGAGCCAATGTCAATCTGATGGGGTCCAGGAAAAGTCAGTAGCCCAGTCACCCACCCACTCAGTGGCCCACCCTAGCTTACCCCTCCATGTTAAATTGCAAAATCTCACTATTGTTGTCAGGCTGAGAGGCTGGTTGTCAGGAGCATAGTGAGATTCCACAAATTTTTTTCAATCTGCCATCAGAGATTTTGTTTTGTCTTCTTGTTTTCTCTGTGAGATGGGGAGGGGAGGGAGTGTTACTCCATCTTGTCTAGGAAGAGATGATTGGTATGCAAAGGTGTTGAAAGATTTGGTCCCACTTCCCAGTGACCAGTGCTTATTGGGGGACTGCCCTTTCATTCAAAATGTCATTATTCTGGTATTATCATCATCATCAATCGTATTTATTGAGCGCTTACTGTGTGCAGAGCACTGTACTAAGCGCTTGGGAAGTACAAATTGGCAACATATAGAGACAGTCCCTACCCAACAGTGGGCTCACAGTCTAAAAGGGGGAGACAAAAGCAAACATACTAACAAAATAAAATAAATAGAATAGATATGTACAAGTAAAATAAATAAGTAAATAAATAAATAGAGTAATAAATATGTACAAACATATATACATATATACAGGTATTCCTAATAACAGACCTTCCTGAAAAGCATTTCCAAGAAATATGAATCTAGAGAGGTCAAGTTCCCCAACCAAGTACTTCCATCTTCAGTAACAATCAGTCACCTAGAATGAAGGCTAGCCTCGGCCAACTGGAAAGTTGAAGTTTTAACTGGTCTGACTTGGGTGCCCAGATCTCAGGAAATGTTCTCATCATCTCCTGAATGGTCTGGAAAGACACCTCAGATGCTTCTCACTCCATGTGATGGCCCTGGTCGTTTTCTTTCTCCTTCCCTTCCCCCTCCCTTTTTCTCCCTCCCTCCCTCCTTTCATTTCTCTCTCCCTCTCATTCTCCTGTCTCTCTCTCTCTCTCCCTTTCTTCCTCTATCTTTCTCTCCCTCTCTCTCCCTTTCTCTCTCCCTCTTTCTTTCCTTCTCTCTCCCTCTCTCTCTCTTTTGGGCAGTTTTCCACCTACTGTTCTGTTTGGGGCAGAGCTGCTTTTGTAGGCTCTGGTCCTTCTCCAGCATAGCTTGACAAGTGACACAATGGCTCCAAGCCAGAGATGAGGTCACTGCTGCATTCCCGGAATCCTTGCTGCAGCTCAAACGGGTGGCAGCTCAAATGAGCATTTAAAACCAAGAGAACACTGTGAATTGCCTTGATAGGAAGAAGGACATTTTTTAGGATGACCACTCACTGTGTGGCCTTGCAGTAGGAAGCAGGTACAAAAAGAATTGGCAGGAAACTACGCATTGAAAATCAAGCTGAGAGCTGAATAGCCTTCCAGAGAAATTTTATTCTTTAAAGTGTGAATATTTTAAGACGGTTTGGAAAATAATGAAATGAAATTTGTTTTGAGACTACAAGCATCTTTAGGACATTTATTTTCCTCTCCATGCTTTTCTTTTCCCAGAGGCAAGCAGTGGCTCTGGAGCCCAGATAAATGACTTATGTTTCAGCTGAACAGCTTATTGTCTGTCACCTTGAGCCCGGTCACAGGCACTGTATGCTCTTTTCAGAGCCACAGAGATCCAACTCTGGTGTCCTCACAGAAGGCAAGACCAGGATGCCCAGTTGAGGGGGTGATTCTTCTTGTCATAAGAGGATTCAGAATGCATTCTCTCTCTCTCTCTCTTTCCCTCTCTATGTCTCTCTTTTCCTATCTCTCTCTCCATCTCCATCTGTATCCCTTTCCCTCTCTTTTTCTCTCCATGTACCTCTTTGTTTCCCTCCATGTCTCTCTTTTTTCACTCAGTCCTTTCCCCATCTCTGCCTCCCTCTCTTTCCTACTTGGGGCTGATAAGCCAAGAGAGGAATATGGGCTTTCAGGACTTCTCATGGTCTAGTGAAAAGAGCTGGGAGTTTGAAGGACCTGGCTTCTAATCATGGCACTGCCACTTGTCTGCTGTGTGACCCTGGGCAAGTCACTTCACTTCTCTGGGCCTCAGTTCCCTTATCGGTAAAATTGGTATGAAGACTGTGAGCCCCATGTGGGACACAGACTGTGTATAACCTGATTTGCTTGTATCCACCCCAGCGCTTAGTGCACTGCCTGGCTTAAGAAATTCCATAATAATAATGACAATAATAATAAACAATCTAATAGCAATAATAAATATTATTATTTTTATTACTCTACTTACTGTGTCACCTTGGGCAAGTCACTTCACTTCTCTGTACTTCAGTTGCCTCATCTGTAAAATGGGGATTCAATACCTATTCTCCTCCCTTCTGCTTAGATTGTGAGCCCTGTGTGGGACAGGGACAAAAATTGTCCCACACCCCAGAGCATAGAACAATGTTTGACGCCTAGAAGTGCTTAACAAGTATCACTATTATTATTATTATCCCCCTAGTATCCAGCAACAGCAAATCCCAGCCTCCCCCTCCCCCCAGCCCCCCTCCCAGCCCACTCCAAAGCAGCGGATGCAGGTCAGACTCTTCTAAAAGCCATTTCCCACCAACTCCACTTATCCGCAGCACTGGCTCCCACAGAGAGGATTTTCTTGAGTTACAGCTATTGGGAAAGGGCTTTAAAGAGCCTTTTGTTTGGGCCACTCAAGAGAAAATAGTGTTTTATAAGGTTTGGAGTTGATGATTTTCCTTACAGGTCCTTTTCTATTCTGACAGTTACCCCTGCCCACTCCTCTCAAGCTGATTCTAAACATTCCCAGAAAGAAAGGCCTAAAAGATCGAGAACCATTGCCTCCAGGGACAGTAAGCTGCCTCTTTCACAGAGGGGGTGATTCTTCTCGTCGTAGGAAGAGGATTCAGTATGCGTTCTCTCTCTTTCTCTCTCTTTCCCTCTCTATGTCTCTCTTTTCTATGTCTCTCTTTTCTCTCCGTGTACCTCTTTATTTCTCTCCATGTCTCTCATTTTTCACTCAATCCCTTCCCCATCTCTGCCTCCCTCTCTTTCCTACTTGGGGCTGATGGGTCAAGAGAGGAATATGGGCTTTGAGCTGCCTGGCCTGCAATAAACCCTCTGGCCCTTATACCTCCTTGTGTTATAATAATAATAATTGTAACTGTGATATTTGGTAAGAGATTACTATGTTCCGCAGTCTTCATCCCCATTTTACAGATAAAGGAACTGAGGCCCAGAGAAGGGAAGTGACTTACCCAAGGTCATACGCAGACAAGTGGCTATGCCAGGATTAGAACACAGGTCCAACTGAATCCCTGGCTCAGGCTCTATCCATTAGGCTATGCTACTTTTTGACCTCTTGCTGGGTTGAAAAGATGCGGCCATTGTAAGGCAAGAGTCCAGTTGCCCAAGCCTCTCTCCCCTGTGACCTGGTGACATCACACAGCATGTCATGTCACATTATGCTACCCATGTGACAAGTAGTGAGAGGTCTCTAGGGCCCTGTTAGTGACTTGGGATCCCTTGCTTCATTCCTGGACTGCTCCTGGACAACTGCAGTCCCCTGAGAGGTGTCAGACCTAGGACAGGGAGAAGTGGGGACCGGATTAGGCACACAAGAACAGTGTGACCCAGCTACCCAGCTCAGGGTCCTGGAGGTGAGGGACATCATCCATCCATACTTCCCTAGAAAAACTGCTAGGTGGTAAATCAATCAATAGTATTTACTACTTACTGTAGGCAGAGCACTGTACCTGAGCATTTGGAAGAGTACAGTTCAAAAGAGTAGGTATGAATTGGTTGTCCCTGGGGAAGGGCAGTGCCCAAACCTCCGCTTAATGGTACTTGTTAAGGCCCGTAATATGTGCCAAGCACTGCTCTAAGTGCTGGCCCATGCTGGCCCTTGCCCCTGTTCCCTTCCCCAGCACCCTCTCTCCCCGTTCCGCTACCTCAGCTCTGGGAGATGTCGGTCAGCAATTAGTGCCCCAGCGCTCCCCTCTATGCCCCTCACTCTGCACCCTCTGGCCCTGCTTCAGTCTCAGCCTGGGGAGGCAGGCCACTCCAGGCCCAACGGGCAAGACATAGAGTCCCTTCAGATCTTGGCTCCTCCCCAGGCCAGCCCCAGTGCCCAGAGCCGGGTGGATGGACAGGGCGGCAGCTGCAGGCTCCTGCCAGTGTTCATGGTCTACCACGGGTGCAGCCCTCTGGGCCCCATGTGCTCCCTTGATGCCCCTTCCTTGAGCTGAAATTGAGGTTGCTGGGTTCTAGCTCCTTATATTCCCTCACCACACCAGGGCCTGGCTCACTCTGTCCTTCACCCACCTACCTGCTCCACCTCCCACACTTCCCTTCCCCTGCCACTTTGGGACATTTAACCTATTCTCGGCCCAGTTACCTAAAGAAAAAAATAGGGAAACAAAAAACTCTGGTGGCAGAGGCATTTTTATTTCAGGGCACACTAGGAAGGCGGCAATGAAACAAATATGTCTACCTGCGTGTGCGGTGTCGGCAGGGGGCATGAGGGGGCTCTGCACATGTAATAACTGTGGTATTTGTTAAGTGCTTACTATGTGCCAGGCACTGTATTAAGCACTGGGACAGATACAAGCAAATCGGGTTGGATACAGTCCCTGTCCCTCATGGGGTTCACACACTCAATCCCCATTATATGTATTAGGTTACCGAAGCCCAGAGAAGTAAAGTGACTTGCCCAAAGTCACACAGCAGAAAAGTAGTAGAGCTGGGATTAGAACCCAGGTTCTTCCGACTCCCGGGCCCATGCTCTATCCACTAGGCCACTCTGCTCATGTGTGTTGGCCATCATGAGTGGGCCAGGAGGCGTGCTGCTGCCCTTGCATACCTTCTGAAGTGGGGCCAGTTAGCACTGATCCCTATTATTATGGTATTATTATTGTATTTGTTAAGCGCTTACTATGTGCCAAGCACTGTTCCAGAACATGGTGCAGGAAGCAGAGGTCTTAATGTGGGAAATAACGATGTTCTAGAGACCATCAGCCTCAGAGAAGTAAACCACTGGCTTCTTAAAGTCATGATGTGCACATTGGGGATTTGGAGGGACAGAGACTGTCCCCCATCTGATTATATTGTTCCGACCCCACTGCTTAGCACAGTGCTTGCCATGTGGTAAGTGCTTATTTTCATTATTATTCTATAGCCCTTGTGCTTCACTGACTGGCTTCTGGCTACTTCTTACCACTGGTTTTTAAAGTACTCAATCACCTTACCCACTCCAACCTCACCTCACTACTCTCCTACTACAACCCAACCTACTCACTTTATCTCTATCTTGTCTGTCTCATCACCGACCTCACATCCACATCCTGCCTCTGGGCTGGGACACCCTCCCTCTTCATTTACAGACAATTACTCTCCCCACCTCAAAGCCTTACTGAAGGCACATCTCCAAGAGGTCTTCCCTGACTAAGCCCTCCTTTCCTCTTCTCCCACTCCCTTCTGCATTATCCTGACTTGCTCCCTTTATTCATCCCCTCATTCAGCCCCACAGCACTTATGTACATATCTGTAACTTATTTTAAGGTCTCTCTCACCCTCTAGACTGTAAGCTCATTGTGAGCAGGGAATATAATAATGATGGCATTTATTAAGCGCTTACTATGTGCAAAGCATTGTTCTAAGCGCTGGGGAGGTTACAAAGTGATGAGGTGTCCCACGGGGGGTCTTAATCCCCATTTTACAGATGAGGTAACTGAGGCCCAGAGAAGTGAAGTGACTTGCCCAAAGTCACACAGCTGACAATTGGTGGAGCCGGGATTTCAACCCATGACCTCTGACTCCAAAGCCTGCACTCTTTCCACTGAGCCACTCACTCTCCCAAGTGCTTAGCCCAGTGCCCTGCATACAGTAAGTGTTCAGTAAATACGATTGGTTGATTACTGACAAGTTTCTCCTAGAGGAAGAAATGCAACCCATGAAGTTATTTTTATTGAGGCAGTGAGTCATGATGTCTTTTCTTCTTACTGTTTAGCTGTCATTAGCTTGCCATTAAAGAATAAATGGTGTGTAAAGACTACAGACATACCTGTTTGTCCTCCCACAAAACACTCCCTGCAGCAGTGTGTGGGAAGGAAAACCTGGAAATGTGGCCCTCACTCCCTTTTGCAGATGACAGGGTACCCGAAGGCTTGTTATCTTAATTAGATTGATTCATTCTCAGTTTCTCACCTGTTTCTGGCTTCAGTCCCTCTTACAGGAGACTACTTACTTAAATATCAAAAGTACAGAGAAGCAGCATGGCTTAGAGGAAAGAGCACGGGTTTGGGAGTCAGAAGTTGTGGGTTCCAATCCCAGCTCCGCCACTTATCAGCTGTGTGACTTTGGGCAAGTCACTTAACTTCTCTGTGCCTCAGTTACCTCATCTGTCAAATGAGGATTAAGACTGTGAACACGTGGGACAACCTTGTATCTACTCCAGCGCTTAGAACAGCGCTTGGCTTAACAAATACCATCATTATCATTATTATTATAGTTACTGGGCCTTCTGATGTAAGATTTTCCTTAAATGCATCTGAAAGGTCTTTTCTGTATTAAAGTTACAATAATACTTTTTTCAGTAAATTCCAATATATGAGTGAAGTAGACAGTCTGCTATCTTCTTTTGAGAAGAAGTGCTCTAGAAGTATTTCAGTGTGCCCGGGTGATGACCATTAAGTGCTTGAGGGCTAAGCCTGGTTGAATTGCTGAAAATAGAATTTGGGAGACCCTGAAGAGAGCTCACTGAAGACTGATTTCAGCTTTTAAAATATCATGCCCTGTTGTGACATATGGTACATTATTTAGAAAGATGTGATGGTCAGAAGGCAATGGGTGAAGAGAAGATGAGTGGAGGGAAATACCTAGGGAAAAAAACAAAAATTGAGAGATTCGACTTGCAAAAGGTGCATAATAGTGGTATCGATGGAGGGAGAGGATAGGATCCGTAACCCACATCCTAAAAAAAGCTCTTCCTTGACCCCAAGACTCCCTCCAATTATCACTCCTCTCTCTCCCACTATTTCTCTCCATACTCTTTGAGAGAGTTATCTATCCTTGGCTGTCTCTACTTTGTCTCCTCCAATTCTTTCCTTGACCCCCTCCAATCTGGTTTCCACCCCCTTTACTCCATGGAAACAGCCCTTCTAAGGTCACCGATGATCTCCTTCTCACTAAATCCTAAAGCCTCTACTCCATCCTAATCCTCCTAGACCTCTACCCTACCTTAAGACCCTGTGGACCATCTCTCTCTCCTTGAAACATTATCCAACTTTGGCTTCATTGACACTTTTCTCTTCTGGTCCTCTTTTCTCTCTGACCAGTCATTCTTAGTCTCTTTTGTGTGTAGCAGAAGAGGAGCCCACAAAGGAGACAAGTGGGGGTCCCTGCAGGCTGAGTTCTATGCTCCTTTCAATTCTCATCTTCCCACCCAACCCTGTCCTCCTCCTGCCTTTCCCAACACTCTAAACAGTACCACCATCATTCCAATATCAAAAGCTCATAACCTTGACAATGTCCTCAATTCATCTCTCTTACAACCCATATATTCAATCTGTCACCAAATCTTGTTGATTCTACCTTCACAACATTGCTAATATCTGCCCTATCCTCTCTTTCCAAACTGCTACTGCACTGACCTAAGCACTTATCCTATCTGCCTTGACTACTGCATCTGCCTCCTCACTGACCTCCCTGCCTCCTGTGTCTCCTCACTCCATTCCATACTTCAATCTGCTGCCCAGATAATTTCATTAAAAAAAATTCAGTCCACGTCTCCCCATTCCTCCAGAACCTCCAGTAGTTGCCCTCCTACCTCCACATCAAACAGAAAGTCCTTACCACAGGCCTTAAATCACTCTTTCACATTCATTGCCCCCTCCTACCTTACCTCACTGATCTACTACAGCCCAGCCCACACACTTCGCTTCTATAGTGCCTGCTTGCTCACTCTGCTCCAATCTTGTCTATCTCACCACTAAGCGCTTTGCCACATCCTTCCTCAAGCCTGGAACTCCCTTCCCCTCCATATATGACAGACCACTACTCTCCCCACCTTCATAGCTTTATTAAAGTCTCATCTCTTCCAGGAGGTCTTCCCTGATTAAACCCTCATTTCCCCTCTCCCTTCTGCATTATCTAAGCACTCGGATTTTTACCCTTTGGGCATTTGGAATTTTTCTCAGCCCCATAGAACTTCTGTACATATCCATCTAGATTCTACATATCTATTTACTCTCTATATATCCATCTACATCCACTCCCTTGGAAAACCCATTTGCTCACATTGCTTCAACTACCACCTTTATGCAAATGATTCCCACAACTTCATCTCCAGCCCTGATCTCTCTCCCTCTCTGTAGTCTTGCATTTCCTCTGCCTTCAAGACATCTCTACTTGGGTGTCCTCCCGTCACGTCACCTCAAACTTAACATGTCCAAAGCAGAGCTCCTTATCTTCCCACACAAACCCTGCCATCCCCGTGACTTTCCCATCACTGTAGACAGCACCACCATCCTTCCTGACTCACAAGCCCATAACCTTGGCATTATCCTTGCCCTTCTCATTCAACCCATGACTAAATCCTGTCAGTTCAACCTTCACAGCATTGCTAAAATCTGTCCTTTTCTCTCCAACCAAACTGCTAGTCAGTCAATGGTATTTACTACCATGTTAATCCAAGCATTTATCCTATCCTGTCTTTACTACTGCATCAGCCTCCTTACTGACCTCTCTGCCTCCTGTCTCTACCTACTCAAATTCATATGAATTCATTTTTTGAAAAAACATTCAGTCAACGTTCCCTTATCCCTTCACCAATCATGTAACACTAACCCACAGCCATGGATCAGCTTCACAGACCTCTTCCTTTGTTCCTGTGCATAAACCACAGAGCACTACAATTATGTACATATCCGTAATTTAGTTTATTGATATTAATGTCTATCTTCCCTCTAGACTGTAAGCTCACTGTGGGCAGGGAATGTGTCTGTTATTGTTATTTTTATATTTATATTATTGTATATATATAATATTTTATATTTATATATGAGAAGCGGCGTGGCTCAGTGGAAAGAGCATGGGCTTTGGAGTCAGAGGTCAGGGGTTCAAATCCCAGCTCTGCCAATTGTCAGCTGTGTGACTTTGGGCAAGTCACTTAACTTCTCTGGGACTCAGTTACCTCATCTGTAAAATGGGGATTAAAACTGTGAGCCCCCTGTAGGACAATCTGATCACCTTGTAACCTCCCCAGAACTTAGAACAGCACTTTGCACATAATAAGCACTTTATACATGCCATCATCATCATCATCATCATCATATTTTGTACTCTCCCAAATGCTTAGTACAGTGCTCGGAACACAGTAAGCACTCAATAAATATGATTGACTGAGCGACTGCTAGTGGAAATCTAGATATTAAGCTGACCTTGTCCATCTTGCAAGGTGGCTTAGTGGAAAGAGCCTGGGCTTGGGACTCAGAGGTTGTGGGTTCTAATCCTGGCTCCACCACTTATCAGCTGTGTGACTTTGGGCAAGTCACTTAACTTCTCTGTGCCTCAGTTACTTAATCTGTAAAATGGGGATTAAGACTGTGAGCCCCATGTGGGACAACCTAATTACCTTGTATCTCCCCCAGCATTTAGAGCAGTGCTTGGCACATAGTAAGCACTTAACAAATGCCATGATGATCATCATCATCCTTGCCTGCTTTTATTCTACCCTCTCCTCTGCCCATCAACTTTATTTCTCCATCCTTATTGATTCCCAGATCCATTGTCCTCTCCAGTTGTTTCAGATGTTTAACTCCCTCCTCAAACCTGCTACCCTCCCATCTCCCCCATCTCTTGTTCCTAATGACCTGGCCAAATATTTTATTGAGAAAATGAAACCATCAGGCTTGATCTCCCTAAAATCTCCCCTGCTCCTCTTCAGTTCTCTCTCCTCCTGCCTCCTGTTGACCGAAACAGTTAAGTATCGACTTCAATAAACGTTGATGATTGGGTGATAGGAAACATTCTTCATTTGTAACCTTTTCCGTCTCCAAAAACGCACCTTGGCCACCCAGTCCCAGAAGATATCAGCATTGTAAGTGTGAGTGTCTGCTGAACAGTGTACAGCAGATGATTTGTCCATTGTCAGTTTTACTTTAGCATGGAGTTGTGTTCCTGAAGAACCTTGCATTATAGAAAATTCTCACAATACATTCAAATTTGAACTCGGGAAAAGCACTTAATTTCTCTGTGCCTCAGAGCAGAAGAAAGGGACACTGCCTTGGTAGAGAGCGTCAGGGAGAACAGTGTCAATAAATCAATCAATCAGTATTTATTGAGTGCTTACTGTGTACGGAACACTGTACTAAGCACTGTACTAAGTGCCTCAGTTTCCCAACTGTAAAATGGGGATTCAATACCAGTTCTCCCTCCCACTTAGATTTTGAGCCCCATTTGGGACAGGGACTGTGTCTGACCTGTTTAACGTATCTCTACCCCAGGGCTTAGAACAGTGCTTGACACATAATAAGTGCTTAGCAAATATTAATATTAATAATTTAAAGACAACACCACCAGTTTGTGGGGCTGAAAAGGCCAATGCAATACTCATAGGCCTGGCCACATTGGGAATACGAAAGCATTGTTCCTTGTTGTATTATTGTATAGTAGTCGTATTTTGGCCAATGCTACCCACATGCAATCAATCAATCAATTGAATTTATTGAGCACTCACTGTGTGCAGAGCACTGTACTAAAAGCTTGGGAGAGTACAGTATCACAGAGTTGGTAGACATTTTCCCTGCCCACAATGAACTTAGAGCTCAGAGGGGGATACAGAGAGTAAGGTAAATTATGGATATGTACATTAGTACTGTGGGGCTGAGGAATGGGTGAATAAGGGTGCAAATCCATGTACAAAAATGATGATGAAGGCATTTGTTAAGTGCTTACTATGTGCGGAGCACTGTTCTAAGCACTGGAAACACAGAAGGGAGTGGAAGTAGAGGAAATGAGGGCTGAGTCGGGGAAGGTCTCTTGGAGGAGATGTGTTTTTAATAAGGCGTTGAAGGTGAGGAGAGTGATCATTTCTTGGATATGAAGAGAGAGGGCATTCCAGGGCAAAGGCAAGGTATGGGCGAGAGGTCAGTGGTGAGATAGATGAGATAGAGGTACAGTGAATTGTTTGGTATTAGAAATGAATGGGCTGGGTTGTAGTATGAAATCAGGGAGGTAAGGTAGGAAATGGTGAAGTGATTGGGTTTCTGTTTGACCTGGAGGTGGATTTGCAATCCCTGGAGGTTCTTGAGGACTGGGGTAACATGTAGAAAAATGATCCAGGCAGCAGAATGCATTATGGACTGAAGTGGGGAGAGATAGGAGGCAGCAAGGAGGCCGATGCAGTAATCTAGGCGGAATATGATAAATGCTTGGATTAACGTGGTGATTAACATGAATAATGCATGCACAAAACTGTTTCTTTCAATACACCAATTTTTATCCAGAGAGATATACATTGTTGAAAGATGTTCCCCCATTTCCCTAGAGTGTTTAACCAGAAAGTTATTGAAAACATGAAGCATAGTAGAACTGACTCTTAATGAAAATGAATGTAATGAAATGTAGCATCTTCAAAGGTCTCCTGAAATCACAACTCTTTCAAGAGGCCCTCCCTGATTAGTCTCTCATCCTTCCACCCTGTACCCCCGGCCAACTGCTTCTTTAGCTAGTCCAAGTTGCCTAAGCACATGTATACTCATCCCTAGCCTGTAACACTTACATATATGTGTTCTAACTTGTTTCTTCCTCCTAACTTGTTAAGCAGTTTAGTGCTCATCTCGCCTGCTAAACTGTAAAGGTCTTTGAATACTTATTGTATTCTCCCAAGTGCTCAGTAGAGTTTTCCGCACACCATAAAAGCTCAGTAAATGTTATTGATCGATTGATTGATTGATTGAATGATCTACTCATTGATTAGGAAAAAGCATAGACAATGGAAATAAACTCTGACCTTCCATTTGGGACTAGGCTCTGAGCCCAAATGTGATGAATGAGGGAGGTAACACATTTAGTTATGTCAGCAAGACAATGGTTTCAACTTAGAAAACACTGTCTGGCTAGCACATTCTATTTTGGCAGGCTGATATTATCTTTTCCATCCCCACCACCCCCTTCTTTTTTTTCCCTGTGCAGACTTCTCCCACAAAGCACAGAGAAAATATTTCAGATGTGGTATCTCCAGAATTGAATTGACATTGTATTTTCATTTTCTTAACTGCACATTAAATGTTCCACTTTCTATTCTGCCCCGCAAATCTTATCAGAAACATTTTGTGTGGGTTAGTGTCTTCCTTCGGTTGAAGTAGAACATATGGTATGTAACACAAACTTAACCCCAGCAAATGCTATCACTTCTCAGCTTGACTTAGAAACCTAATTTTGTCTAGACAATCTCTGGCTAAAATTCCACGGAATTGAGAAAAAGTGAAATCCAAACCTGCAGTGTTGGGGAGAGAAAAATCTTACTTTACAGGCAGACCCCAGAGCTGTTTCACAAGACATACAAACAAGGGATGCTCCAGTATTGTTTGACAGCTTATACCCCAGTTGCAACCAATCCACAACACAACAATGGCAGGGATCCTACCTAAGAGATTTGATGCCTTAATCCACATGAAAAGCTCAGTGACACTGACTCTCCTACCAGGGCTACTAGATTCCTCTCCATCTCCTTCCTACTTTTATTGACTTCCAGTCATCCACAGTGTTCAGCTCTTGGCCCCCAGCTTGTGTCAAATTTTCAAGATGTAAAAAGGAGCAGATAGTAGATAACCAAATTGGTCGAACTAGGGTGGCAAGTTAATTTAGAAATGGAGGGTGCAGATGTATTAATTGCATCTCAATCAGAGAAATCATTGTCCAGGGGACCAGGCCCATCTTCACCAATTCAAAGTATCATTGCAAGACCCTGAGACAGATGAAGAAGTCATGATCTCTCTACCGCCAGCCAATATTTCGGGATGAAATCCTATGCATTCTTTTTCAAGAAAGTGAATGGATTTAAAAATATGATTGGAGAGAGGAGTCCGCAAATGCTACTGGCTAACCTAAGTTGGACAAATTCTTCATTGACATTGAAAAGTCCCTTCCCATTCAACTGTATTTATTGGGCGCTTACTGTGTGCAGACCACTGTACTAAACGCTTGGGAAGTACAAGTAGGCAACATATAGAGACCGTCCCTACCCAGAAACGGTCTCACAGTCTAGAAGGGGGAGACAGACAGCAAAACAAAACAAGTAGACAGGTGTCAACACTGTCAGAATAAATAGAATTATTGCTATATGTACATTATTAATAGAATTAATGGAGTAGTAAATATGTACAAGATATATAGAGTAATATATATACATATATATATATATATATATATATATATATATATATATATATATATATATATATATATACTAGTGCAGAGGGGAGGGGAATGGGGGAGAGGGGGTGGTGGGGAGGAGAGGAAAAAAGGGGGCTCAGTCTTGGAAGGACTGCTCCCCAGTCAGCAGAAGAGTCCCTACCCCTGCCGGGGAAGCATTATGGCTTAGTGGATAGAGCATGGGCCTGGAAATCAGAAGGTCATGGGTTCTAACACCAGCTCTGCCACTTCTCTGCTGTTCGACCTTAGGCAATTCACTTCACTTCTCTGTGCCTCAGTTACCTCATCTGTAAAATGGGGAATAAGACTGTGCAGGACAGGAACTGTGTCCAACCTGATTTGCTTGTACACACCCCAGCACTTAGTACAGTGCCTGGCACATAGTATGCACTTTTCAGATACCATAATTATTATTATTAATAAGCTTCCACTCCTGCAGACTCCTGCTAAGACTAATATCGTATTATATAATTCTTCATGGAGTTTACATCGTGCTGTAATTCTTTGAATTAAATGATCGAACAAGTATTTAATGATGTTTAATGTTTCTATATATTGCACCTAAGCAATTTCTTATAATCATGGTTTTCCAGAGGTTCTGGTACTGATGCTACTTTAGGACATGTAAGACTATGGGGGAAAGTACCCCACAATGCAGCTGTTATCATGTAACCACGTTTTCGAAGAACTTATGTGACTCCGCTGTTTTCTAAGGAATACCTGTATTTTAAGCATTTATCATGTTGTCTGCTGCAACTCATCTTTATGTTGACTTTATCCAAATTGTTTAGCCACCACATACTCCATCTAGTAGGTATATTGAAATGGAACCCGTGTGCACAGGGCTAGGGGTTTATTCAGAAAGTTTTTAAATACTAGTAGTAAGAACGATTATGGTATTTATAAAGTCTTAGTAGATGCCATTCACAGTTCAAAGCAAAGAGAAAGGTACAAGGTAATCAGATCAGTCTCTGTCCCCCATAGGGCTCAAAATCTAAAAGGTGGAGAATAGCTATCCTATCTTCACTCTATAAATGAAGAAAGTGAGCCACAGAGTTATAAAGTGAATTGCTTTAGAGATATAAAGTTAAGTGATATAAAACGAAGCCCCAGAGCAGACCAATAACAGAGCTCAGAATAATAATAATAATAATGGTAAGCACTTACTAAGTACTAGGCACTGTCCTAAGCACTCACAATCCTAATCCCCTTCATTCTCTCATTCATTCAATCACATTTATTGAGTTCTTAGTGTTTGCAGAGCACTGTACAAAGCACTTGGGAGAGTCAAATAAAACAATAAACAGAAACATTCCCTGCCCACAGTGAGCTTATATTCTAGAAGGGGAGACAGATATTAATATAATATTCTAGACTGTGAGCCCATTGTTGGGTAGGGGTTGTCTCTATTTGTTGCTGACTTGTATTCTCCAAGCACTTAGTACAGTGCTCGGCACACAGTAAGTACTCATTAAATAAGATTGAATGAATAATATAAATTAATTAAAGATATGCAAATAAATGTTGTGGGGCTGGGAGGGGGGATGAATAAAGGGAGCAAGCCAGGGCAATGCAGAAGGGAGTGGGAGAAGAGGAAAGGAGGCCTTAGTCAGGGAAGGCCTCTTGGAGGATATGCGCCTTCAATAAGGCTTTGAATGGGGGGAGAGTAAATGTCTGTTGGATTTGAGGAGGGAAGGCATTCCAGGCCAGAGGCAGGACACGGGTGAGGGTTTGGCGGCGAGATAGACAAGATTGAGTTATAATGAAGAGGTTAGCTTCAGAGGAGCGAAGTGTGTGGGCTAGGTTGTAGTAGGAGAGTTAGCAAAGTTTTACTCCATTTTGGGATGAAATCCATTGCATTCTTTTTCAAGAAAGTGAATGGATTTCAAAATAAGATTGGAGAGAGGAGTTTGCAGATGCTACTGGCTAACCTAAGTTGGACTAATTCTTCACTGAAGTGAGATTTTGGATGAGGTAACTGAGGCCAGGAGAACTGAAGTGATTTGCCCAAGGTCATATAGTAGACAAATGGAGCTGGGATTAGATTAAAACCTACATCTTCTTTCCCTTAGACCTCATGGCCCCATGGCCTCCCTTATGCCAGGTGACTGCACAATCACTTTCAACCTTAAAACTAAAACTATTTCCCCCAGGATATCTCCACGTGGATGTCCCTCTAGCACCTGAAGCTTAATATGTCAGAAGCTGACCTTCTTCTCCGCTCTCCCAAATCCACTCTTTGACCTGCCTTTCCCGTCACAGTTAATAACTACGGTAGTCATTCACTCCTTATTATGTGCCAAAGGAAATGCTAAGCGCTGGGGTAAAAAGAAGATAATGAGATTAGACACAGACTGTGTTCCACATGGGGCTCACAATCTGAGAAGTGAAAATACCCACCATCCTCCCTGTTTCAGAAGTCCTCAAACTTGATTTTTATCCTTGACTCCTTACTGTCTCAACTTTCACATATAGGCTGTTGCTAAATATTGGTTTTTTCTCCACAAGGATTCTGGAATCTGTCTTTTCCTCTCCACTCCAGTAGCCACTCCTCTGGCTCAAGCCTTCATCATATTCTGACTAGAGTACTGCATCAACCTCTTCATTTACTTCCATGTCTCTGGTGTCTTCCTTCTCCAGTCATACTTCATTTTATTATTCAGATCCTATTTTTAAAAATTCATTCATTCATTCAGCTAATAATATTTATTGAGCACTTACTGTGTGCAGAGCACTGTACTAAGCACTTGGGAGAGTACAATGCAACAACAAACAGATATATTCCTTGCCCATATTGAGCTCACAGTCTTGAGGGGGAGACAGACATTAATATACATAAATAAATAAATTACAGATATATACAGATGTGCTGTGGGGATGGGAGGGAGGATGAATGAAGGGAGATGTGCCTTCAATAAGGCTTTGAAGTCGGGGAGAGAAATTAAATGTCTGATATGAGGAGGAAGGGCATTCCAGGCCAGTGGTAGGATGTGGGCAAGAGGTTGGCAGTGAGATAAATGAGATCGAGGTACAGTAAGAAGATTAGCATTAGAGGAACGAAGTGTGCAGACTGGCTTGTAGTAACGAAGTGAGGTAAGAGGGGGCAAACTGATTGAGCACTTTAAAGCCAATGGTGAGGCGTTTTTGTTTGATGTGGAGGTAGATGGACAAGAACTGGAGTTTCTTGAGGAGTGGGGAAACATGTCCTGAACATTTTTGGAGGAAAATAACCTTGGCAGCAGAGTGTAGTATTGACTGGAGAGGGGGGAGACAGAAGAAAGGGAGGTCAGCAAGGAGGCTGATACAATAATCAAGGTGAGATAGGATAAATGCTTGTATTAATGTGGTAGCAGTTTGGATGGAGAGGAAGGGGCAAATTTTAGCAATGTTGTGAAGGTCAAACTGACAGGATTTAGTGATGGCTTGAATATGTGGGTTGAGTGAAAGCGAGGAGTCAAGGATAATGCCAAGGTTGTGGACTTGTGAGACAGGAAGAATGATGGTACCATCAACAGTGATGGGAAAATGATCGGTAGGACAGGGTTTGGGTGGAAAGATAAGTTCAGTTTTAGCTATATTAAATTTGAGTTGACGGAGGACATCCAAGCAGAGAATGCGAAGGAAATGTGAGACTGCAGAGAGGGAGAGAGATTAAGGCTGATCACGCTGAGAAGCAGCGTGGCCCAGTAGGAAAGGGCCCGGGCTTTGGAGTCAGAGGTCATGGGTTCAAATCCCGGCACCGCCAAATGTCAGCTGTGTGACTTTGGGCAAGTCACTTAACCTCTCTGTGCCTCAGTTACCCCATCTGTAAAACGGGGATTAAGACTGTGAGCCCCGCGAGGAACAACCTGATCACCTTGTAACACCCCCCCCCAGTGCTTAGAACAGTGCTTTGCACATAGTAAGCACTTAATAAATGCTATCATTATTAAGGCTGGAGATGTAGATTTGGGTGCCATCAGCATAGATGTGGCAGTTGAAGCCATATAAGCAAATGAGTTCTCCAAGTGAGTTAGTGTAAGTGGAGAATAGAAGGGGACCCAGAACTGAACCTTGAGGGACACCCACAGTTAGGGGATGGGAGGCAGAGGAGGAGCTCATGAAAGAGACTGAGAATGAGTGGCCAAAATGCCATTCTGTTTGTCTGCCCATTCCTCAAAAACCTCCAGAACTGCCCATTCCACTCTGCATCAAGCAGAAACTCTCCACCCTACTAATCCACTCTCTTCTCACATTATACCCCAGCACAAACTCCGTTCCTCCCAAGCTAATTTACTCACTGTGCCTTGCTCTCACCTTTCCAGCCTCTGAACCCTCCTGCGGCTCTTCTTCCTGCAGAGAAGTTCCTCTTCCTTCAAATCTTCCTGGTGGCAGCTTTCCCCATTTTCAAAGCCCTTCTGAAATCCCACCTCCTGCAGGTAGCCAGCCCTGTTTAATTTTTCTTCTCTCCAAGTCCTTTCTCCCAACTACCACTTCAGTACTTTTGCTCCACCCTGACACTTCACAACCACTCATAGCACTTCTCTCCACACCGATGAACATAATGTGCTCGGTCGTCCTCACACCCGTCACTTCAGGCTCTTTCCTTTTATCTGAATTTCATTCTATGTTGTTCTACCTTGTTAGACTGTAAGTTACCTGTGGGCAAGGTTCATGTCTTTTAAGTCTTTTGTATGCTCCCAAGAGCGAGGTACAGTGCTCTGTGCCACATAGGTTTTCAATGATTTCTGTTACCCTCCACCCTCTGCTGATTACATCCTGGCCCTTTTCTCTTACTAGTCTCTCCAAACAAGTTTGCATACAGTAAGCACTTAATAAACACTATTATTTGTACTTACTCAGCAATTCACCCCATCAGGTACCTCCCACAAACCCACCCCCACCTCTCTCTCCATCATCCCCTCCCCAGTCTTCCATCCCATTTCTCTATAACGATGTGGGCTGTGCAGCCCTTCCTCTTTCATTCTTGACTTCTTCTTCCTAAGCAGTCTCTGGTCCTCCTTGCCATGACCCAGACCTGGCTCACTCCGGAGGTCACTGTTTGTCTTGCTGCTCTCTCCTGAGGAAATCTTACCTTCTCCCATCCCACTGCACACCCCCTCCCCCATCCCCGACTCAAAGGGAAAGAGGGAGGAATCTATCAGTTACGTTGCTTTCTCAGCTTTCCACCTGCTCCATTCCTCACCTTTCCTTCTTTGAGCTCCTTGTTGGCAGGGATGTGCCTACCGACTCTACTGTATTGTAATAATTGTATTTTTAAAGAATTTACTATGTCTTGAGCACCATACTAAGCACTGGGTAGATAAAAGATAATCAGGTCCCACATGAGGCTAACAGTCTAAGCAGGAGGGGGAACAGGTATTAAATCTCTATTTTTCAGAAGAGGGAACTGAGGCACAGAGAAGTTAAATGACTTGCTCAAGAGCTCATAGCAGGTAGGTGGTGAAGATGGGATTAGAATCCAGGTCCTCTGACTCCCAGGCCCACGCTCTTTCACCCAGGGCCATGCTATTTCCCAATCACTTAGTAGAGTGCTCCACACACAGTAAACACTCAATAAATACTATTGATTGAACGGCTCCTTAGAAGTCCATACCATCCTCCTCTATTCTTCATATATTTACTAGTTTTGTCCTTTACGGCCCCTGGGCTCCTCCTCTGCTTTTCTGAGTGATTTTCCTGCCTTTCTCACTTTCCTTCACTCCTTCTTCTCCCCGACCTGATCCTTAAAGACCTTAATATCCACGCAGCTGTTCTTAATGTCCACCCAGTAGCCTGCTTCCTCTCAATTCTCAGCTCAGGCTGCCTCCTGCTCCACCCCACCTCATCCACTCACCATCTTGGTCACTTGCTCGATCTCATCATCCCTTGTCATTGAACAATCTGCAATTTCATCAACTTTGAAATCTCACTCTCTGACCACAACCTCAAAACCAGTCTTCTCTCCCACATCCTCCATTCTATACCTACCAATGGCCTTCTTCTTGCTAAATCTAACAGACTCTACCTTATGCTAAGCCTCCTCAACCTTCCAGCCACCCTTGGTACTGTGGATCACTCCCTTTTAACCTTGGTTTTACTGACACAGTTCTCTGTTGTTTCTCTATTACCTGCCTGGTTGCCCCTTATTTTATTTCACTGGCTCTTCCTCCTCCAACATCCCTTAAGGTCTTGGCCTCCTTCTCTTCTTCCTCCACAGTCACTCCTTTAGGGAGTGTATTGGCTTCCTGGCTGCAACTTCCACCTCTATGCAGACGACTAACAAAATTTATCTCACTAGATTTATACACTATCCTTTTCTGCAATCTTATATCTCCTCTTGCCTCCAGGACATCTCTCAATGGAGGACTCACTAGAACATCAGTCTTAATATGTTTGAACTCCTCATCTTCCCTCCCAAATCCTCTCCTCTACCTGACTTTCCCATCACTGTTGGCAGTAGCAACACCCTCCCCATCCCTGAAGCCAGCAACTTTAGCACTATCTTTGACTCCTCCCTCTCTTTCAACCCCCATATGCAGTCTATCACTTATTCTTGTAAGTTTTTCCTCCACAAAATTTCTAGGATCCACCTTTTATTTTCCATCCAAATAGCCACCACGCTGGTCCAAGCACTTGCCATAATCCAGCTTTACTATTGCATCAGCCTCTTTGCTCATCTCCCTGCCTCCAGTTTCTCTGCTCTCCATTCCAAACTTCACTATGATGCCCAGATCATTTTTCTCTAACATTTTTCTGCACACATTTCCCCAATCCTCAAAAGCCATCACTGATTATCCATTCCTCTCTGCATTATAATAATTGTGATACTTATTAAGTGCTTATTATATATGGGGTAGATACAATACAGTCAGATCAGAAACGTCTGTCCTTGCCCCTTAGTCTAAAGGAGAAAGAGAACTGATATTGGACTCCCATTTTACAGATGAGGAAACTGAAGCCCAGAGAAGTTGAGTGAATTGGCCAAGGTCACACAACAGGTAAGTGGCAGAGCTGGGACTGATATTTGGGCCTCCTGACTCCCAGCTTCATGCTCTTTCCACTAGACCACTTTGTCATTGGCTTTAAAGCATTTCATCAGTTTTTTCCCTCTTACTTATCCACTCTCTTCTCTACTACACTCCAGCTTGCAATTTTAACTCCTATCAAGATAACTTACTCAATAGTGACAAAGCATCATGCAAATAGAGAAACCAGGACTCTAGCTAATGCAAGAGAAACATAATCATTCTGTTTTGGTAGTATTAGATGTCATATAAAAGCTCCCGAACTTTCCATGTGGGCCAGTTAGAGTCACCTATTCGTCTTCAAACACTGGGTGGTAGCATGTATTCATTCATTCATTCATTCCTTCAATCACATTTATTGAGCGCTTACTGTGTGCAGAGCATTGTACTAAGCACTTGGGAAGTACAAGTTGGCAACATATAGAGACAGTACCTACCCAACAACGGGCTCACAGTCTAGAATGGGGAGACAGACAACAAAACAAAACATGTGGACAGGTGTCAAGTCATCAAAATAGAAAGAAAGCTAGATGCACATCATTAACAAAATAAATAGAATAGCAAATATGTACAAGTAAAATAAATAGAGTAATAAATCTGTACAGACATAAATACAGGTGCTGTGGGGAAGGGAAGGAGGTAGGGTGGGGAGGATGGGGAAGAGGAGAGGAAAAAGGGGGCTCAGTCTGGGAAGGTCTCCTGGAAGAGGTGAGCTCTCAGTAGGGCTTTGAAGGGAGGAAGAGAGCTAGTTTGGCGGATGTGTGGAGGGAGGACATTCCAGGCCAGGGGGAGGACATGGGTCGGGGGTTGATGGTGGAACAGGTGAGAACAAGGTACAGTGAGGAGGTTAGTGGCAGAGGAGCAGAGGGTGTGGGCTGGGCTGTAAAAGGAGAGAAGAGAGGTGAGGTAGGAGGGGGGCGAGGTGATGGAGAGCCTTGAAGCCGAGAGTGAGGAGTTTTTGCTTGATGCATAGGTTGACTGGCAGCCACTGGAGATTTTTGAGGAGGGGAGTAACATGCCCAGAGCATTTCTGCACAAAAATGATCTGAGAAGCAGCGTGAAGTATAGACTGAAGTGGGGAGAGACAGGAGGATGGGAGATCAGAGAGGAGGCTGATGCAGTAATCCAGTCGGGATAGGATGAGAGATTGAACCAGCAAGGTAGTGGTTTGGATGGAGAGGAAAGGGCGGATCTTGGTGATATTGCGGAGGTGAGACCAGCAGGTTTTGGTGACGGATTGGATGTGAGGGGTGAAAGAGAGAGCGGAGTCGAGGATGACACCAAGGTTGCGGGCTTGTGAGATGGGAAGAATGGTAGTGCCATCTACAGTGACAGGAAAGTCACTGTATGATGTCATGCTCCTAGAGGGAAGGGAGCCCTCCAAATCCCAGACTTTTGAAACCCAGAAGGAGTCTCCAGAAATGCAAATGAATGATTTCTGCCTCAAGAGCTAAGGAGGATGCTGCATGTTGCAGTAATGAGCTCTTGAGTAGCAAAATCTGGGGTATTTCAATCTTTGTTGTTGACCTTCTGCTCCAGATGGTAAAGACACACTGGAGTCAACAGTAGGTTATGGAGAATGGAGGTCATGGAAGGGGAAATAATGAGAGGAGAGCTTAGAAAACCGGTAACAAATCCATGCAAGTAGACTTAATCACAGACAACTCTGATTCTGGACGAGATGGACAATGCAGGTTCTGGATTGGAGAGAAGCAGAGAGTGGGAAGAGGAGAAGGAAGAAAAGGAGAAGGAGGAGGAGGGAGAGGTGGAAGAAAAGGAGGAGGAGAGAGAGGAGGTGAACAAGGAGGAGGAAGGAGAAGAAGGGGAGTAGGAGGAAGAACAGGAGGAGGAGGGAACAAAGGAGAAGCAGGAGATGAGGATGAGGACAAAGAGGAGGAGGATAAGGAGGAGGAAGAAGAGGAGGGAAAAAGGAGGAGGAGGTTTGAAATCCAGAAACTGCCAAAAAGAAGAGAATAAAGTCATAGCTTACACATTAGCTGCTTCAAGAATGAATTTTGAACCAAAGATGACATTTAGTTAAAACACTAAATGATTAATGTTAACTGTAAGTCTTTAAAATTCTTAGGGAGGAAATGACACCAGCTTCCAAGTGCTAATTTCACAGGTTCTTGAATTGACAGATTCTCACATCTGTTTTTCCTTCTGTAGATTTGTACTACTGTTCTGCAGTTATCCAGGATGCGAGTGAAAGAAGGAATTTCAGATAATAATAATTATGAAATTTGTTAAGCGCTTACTATGTGTCAGGCTCTGTACCAAGCACTGGGGAGGATATAAGCAAATTGGGTGGGACACAGTCCCTGTTCTACGTGGGGCTCACAGTCTTAATCCCAATTTTACAGATGAGGTAACAGGCACAGAGAAGTGAAATGACATGCCCAAGATCACACAGCAGACAAATGGTGGAGCTGGGATTAGAACCCATCGTTTCCAAAATGCACAGCCACTCCTATTCAAGTCCTTTATAAAAGTCTTTAAGAATGAACTACATTACATTTGTTCTCATTATCAAAATGTTGTTTTGCTTAAAGTCTCTCTTGGCTAATCTCTTAATCTTGTTGAATCTTGGAGATTGTGTTACCCCATTCATTTACATGACAAAAATCACGTATAAGTGCAGATTTATATCTACATTTCAGACCAAGCCCCCAACTAAAATAGGATGTTAATGAAAAAAAACATTAAAAAAAAGGTACCCGAATTCTGTACCTGTGATCTGGATATTCATTTGGTAATTCACAAGGTGATACTGTGTCAATCAATCAATCACTGGTATTCACTGAGAGCTTTCCGTGTTCAGGCTACTGTACTAAGCACTTGGGGGAGTAGAATACAACAGAGTTAGTAGACTTGTTCCCTGCTCACAAGTTTACAGTCTGGAGGGGGAGACAGACATTAAAATAAATTATGGATATGTACATAATTGCTGTGGGATTAAGGGTGGGGTGAATACCAAGTGCTTAAAGGGTGCAGACCCAAACACAAGTGCAAAAGGGAGAGGGAGTAGAGGCAAAGAGGATTTAGTTAGGGAAATCCTCTTGGAGAGGCCTTGAAGATGGGGAGAGTGGTAGTCTGATGTGTATGAAAGGGAAGAAATTCCAGGCCAGAGGGAAGACATGGCCAAGAGGTCGGTGGTGAGGTAGATTAGATCTATTTATAGGGAGTAGGTTGGCATTAGAGGACCGAACTGTGTGATCTGGGATCTAGTAAGAAATCAGTGAGGTAAGATAGGAGGGGGCAAGATAATTAAGAACTTTAAAACAAATGATAAGGGGATTCTGTCTGATGCAGTGGTCAATGGGAAACCACTGGAGGTTCATGAAGAGTGGGGAAACATGGGCCGAGAACTTTTTTGGAAAAATGATTCAGGCAGCAGAGTGAACTATGGACTGGAGTGGGGAGAGACAGGATGCAGGGAACTTAGAGAGGAGACTGATGGGATAGGGATAGGGATAGGCTAAGTGCTTGGATCAGTGTAACAGCAGTTTGGATGGAGGGAGAAGGGTGGATTTTAACTATGTTGTGAAGGTAGAATCATAGGGTAGAGTTTTAGTATTGAAGTCTCCAGTTTTGAAAACTTGTTTTCTTGGGAAATTTATTTGCAATAAAGGAAGAGTACATAGAAAATCATAAGCAAAGCAATTGATGGAAAATCCACCTGGTTAACAGCTTATGCAAGTTAATGTAACTTTGTGCATTTTAGAGCTCCAAATCAATAGCCATCAGAAATGAAACCAGAAGTCCATTCTTCCCATTGTCAGAATGCAGGGAAGGCCAATACATTGGCTTGTATGGGACAAATAGGAAGCTTAATTTGTGCTGGCACCTGTAGGCAATCTAAGAACAGGTGACAACTCTTTATTTGGGGCTGGGGAGGGGGATCTCCTAGGGGTTGGGCAAAAAGGATGGGAAATGGGTTGTACCAGACTCTAACTGGGCCCAAGAGATGCGACCAGAGAGAAAGCAAGGGACAGGTCATCTAGGACCTGTTCCAGGAAGGGCCAAGGATGAGTAACTGATTGTGATGTTTGGAAAAAGATAGAATGTTTGGGCTAGGATTGCAGAGAGCTGGGTACCTGTTCATATGAAATCTGTAGAGCAGAACAAGCATCAAAATACCGTAAGCAGGGTTCCATTGTGATTTCCTGAGTTTTAGCATCCTTGTTAAGCATGCTGACTGCCTTCCCTCTTACTACTTCCCACCCTCCTCTCCAGTCTCTCTTCCCTCTTTCTCATTCATTCTTTCTTTCAGTTATATTTATTGAGCATTTATTGTGTGCAAAGCACTGTACTAAAACCTGGGGAGAGTATAACAATAAACAGACACATTTCCTGACCACAATGAGCTTGCAGTCTTGAGGGGAGATAGATACATATAAATAAATACATTAATTACAGATATCTACATACACATTAATATAAATAAATAAATACATAAATTACAGGCATCTACATAAGTGCTGTGGGGATGGAGGAGGAGTTGAATAAAAGGAGCAAGTCAGGGCTATGCAGAAGGGAGTGGGAAAAGAGGAAAGGAAGGCTTAGTCAGGGAAGGCCTCTTGGAGAAGATTTGCCTTCAGTAAGGCTTTGAAGAGGGGGAGAGTAATTTTCTGTCTGATAATTTTGTCACACAATTCTAACAATTTTCCTTCCTCCTTAGTCTGTCCCCACTGGATTGTAAACTCCCTGAGGGCAGGGGTCATGTCTACTTACTCTAGTGTGTTCTCCCAAGCTCTTAGTACAGTGCTCTTCACAGAGTAAGTGCTCAATGAACACTGTTTGACTGACTGATTGACTTCCTAATGGTGCAGCTCCTCCCAAATTCATTCATTCAATCATATTTATTGAGCACTTACGGTGTGCAGATCACCGTTCTAAGTGCTTGGGAAGTACAAGTTGGCAACACATAGAGATGGTCCCTACACAACAACGGGCTCACAATCTAGAAGGGGGAGACAGACAACGAAACAAAACATTTAGCTCCCAAATCTTTCCACTCCTTTCCATTTCTTGCCCCTAATTCCTTATTTCCTTGTCTTCTGTTTTCCTCTTTCCTTTTTACTTAGGTTCTGTCATTCTTTTCCCATTCCCTGCACTTCTCTTGTTGTTCTATCCCTTCCCATTTATCCTTCACCCACTGGGATAACCAGTTGTACTTTTTGTCCATCCTATTCCATCTCTTTTCCCTCCTCTACATTTTTCTTTCCAGTCTTTTTTTGTTTTCCTTATTTCTTCTCGTCTTTTACCTCCTTCCTTTTGCCTTGCTACCAGAGGGTGGCCTTATTATGTGGACAATGGGTGTGCAAAATCCCCAGTTTGCTCACATAAGGATAATGCCAAGGTTACAGGCTTGTGAGACAGGAAGGATGGTGGTGCTGTATACAATGATGGGAAAATCCGGGGCAGAACAGGGCTTGGGTGGGAAGTTAAGGAGCTCTGACATGATCCGCAGTTGAGGAGCTTTAAGCATTTGAGCAATGAGATCTACTAGGAAGAGCATGAGCCTGGGAGTCAAGATACCTGGGTTCTAATCCTGCCTCTGCCACTTCCTTACTGTGTGACCTCGGGCAAATCAGTTAATTTCTCTGTGCTTCAGTTTCCTCATTTGTAAAATGGGAATTCAGTGCCTGTTCTGTCTCTTTCTTAGATTGTGAGCCCATTGTAGGACAGGGACTGTGTCCAACCTAATTAACTTGTCTTAGTACAGTGCTTGGCACATAGTAAGCACTAAACAGATCCCAAAATTATTATTATTGATAACCTCAGTGACTTTTTAGAGCACTTCCATCTATGACTACTTCTGGTTAGTTGGCACAATAGGCTTCTGTTGTTTCCTAGTTATTTTATTTGTAAATCAAATTTTTAAATGTAATACCTTGCTATAATAATAATGATGATGATAATATTGATAATTATAATAATGATCATCTGTATTGTGATTTTTTCCCCACATTTGTTTGGGAAGAAAATTAAAAAGAAGCATTTAGAGACTTGCTCTTATAAATTGCTGATTCACTACATTAAAATAACATTTGCCTCTCAATAAGAAAAAAAACAGAGTAATAGTGCAATTGCAATTTTCACAAGAACTTGTCTTAAGCAACAATCCAGGTTTGTTTTTTCTCTGTTTAAGATCTTCCTGTACCCTAAATAGTTCCAGCAGCCAATTTTGAAAAGGGGTTTCATTTAGCATTGAGATATGACTTTTTCATCTTTTTTTTTCTGAAAACTATTAAGGAACACTTTAAAGATAAACAATGCTCCAGTTTGAAAGTTTTCTTCAAGACACTTTCTATTTGCCATTGATTCTGTGAAGGAAATGGATACCTACAGGGAGTGGGATTCTTGAGCGAGAAAGCATCCAGGAAATAGTCATCTGTTCTTCATCTGGAGCCATCTAAAAAGAGAAGATTCAGGAAAATTTTGATGACGTGTGTGTGTGTGTGTGTGTGTGTGTGTGTGTGTGTGCGCGTGTGTGTGCGTGTGTGTGTATAGCTGTTCTTCCGTTCTTTGTAGGACTCTTCCTATACTAAGGAAGCTGCTGAATGGCATCATTTTCTCTTAAGCCAGGACCCTAACCTGGGACTAACCATTGACATAGGGTTGCAACCCAGAAATGAAGGCGCTGAGAAAGTAAGCCCCAGTCTTTCTTTACTGTGCTAACTTAATAATTAATAATAATAATTTTTGGTTTTTCTTAAGCATTCATTCAATCATTCAATCATATTTATTGAGCGCTTACTGTGTGCAGAGCACTGTAGTAAGCGCTTGGGAAGTACAAATCAGCAACATAAAGAGATGGTCCCTACCCAACAACAGGCTCACAGTCTAGAAGTAGGACACAGACAACAAAACAGAACAAGTAGACAGGTGTCAATAAATACCATGATGGCCTGTGAGGCCTTCCTAGCATGTTGGGCTGTTTGGAAATATTTTTTAACATCTTAAAATGAGGTAAGAGTGCTGCACTAAGGCTCCTTCTCTACAATACTGCTGCCCAAGATTATGTGTCCTGAGGAAGTGAAACTTTGGTGGTCAGCCTGACTTGTGCAATTGGGACTTCATCAAATTCGACGATGCACAGAGACTTAGGCTGACCAGATTTCTTTACTGTACCCCTAAGCAGCGCACCACAACTAAAAGGAAGCTATAAGCACTTCCTATGTGCCAAGCACTGTTCTAAGTTCTGGGGTAATCAGGTCAGAAGCCATCTCTGTCCCACATGGGGCACATAGTCTTCATCCCCATTTTACAGACAAGGGAACTGAGGCCCAGGTAAGTGAAGTGACTTGAAGAGAAGGTCACACAGCAGACGAGTGGCAGAGCTGGGATTAGGACTCAGGTCCTTCCGACTCCCGGGCCCATGCTCTATCCACTGAGCAACACTGCTTCTCTAATGATGCTGGTGATAATGTTAGCTTACCTCACACTGGACAATTTCTGTTACCTTCTGTTAGTCTTTCACCTGGCTTTGTCCACTAAGCTACACTGCTTCTCAGCTTCTGCCAGTGAATCAAGTGGCCTCCATACCTGGCCTGCTTCACTGAGGAAAACATGAAGGTATTAAGAAACTATTTCTTCTGGGAAAGCCTGATCACAGGATAACGTTTTATCTTTGCATAATAACTGCTTTTCTTCAGACATCTCAATGACCTTTTAAAAATGGATCCTTCACCAGACGTTCTATTTCTGTTAAAATGAGATAAATTAACTTAGTTTATGGATGGAGAAGCGGTGGCACGGAGAGGTATGTGGTTTGCTTGAGATTCATTCATTCAATCATATTTATTGAGCGCTTACTGTGTGCGGAGTACTGTACTAAGCTCCTGGGAGAGTACAGCATGGCGTAGTGGATAGAGCCCAGGCCTGGGAATCAGACGGTCATGGGTTCTAATCCCTGCTCTGCCACTTTTCTGTGTGACATCTTGGACAAGTCACTTCACTTCTGTGGGCCTCAGTTACCTCATTTGTAAAATGAGGATTGAGACTTTTAGCTCCACATGGGACAGAGACTCTGTCCAATCTGATTTGCTTGTATCCACCCCAGTACTTAGTATAGTGCCTGGCATCGTTAGCACTTAACAAAAACCACAGTTATTATTATCGTTACAATTTAACAATAATTAAATTTAACAATAAACAGACACATTCCCTACCCACAACGGGCTTACAGTCTAGAGGAGGAGACAGACATTAACATAAATAAATAAATAAATTACAGATATGTACATAAGTGCTGTTGGTCTGGGGGGTGGTGAATAAAGGGAGTAAGTCAGGGTGGCGCAGAAGGGAGTGGGAGAAGAGGAAAGGAGGGCTTAGTCAGGGAAGGCCTCTTGAAGGAGATGTGCCTTCAATAAGCTTTGAAGGGTCTGAGAGGAATTGTCTGTTGGATTTGAGGATGAAGGGCATTCCAGGCCAGGGGCAGGATGTGGGCGAAGGTTTGGCAGTGAGATAGAAGAGATGGAGGTGAAGTGAGAAGGTTAGCATTAGAGGAGCAAAGTGTTCAGGTTGGGTTTGAGGGGTTTTAAGGAGGGAATTAAATGTCTGGAACAACTGGCGAGGACAATTGGCATGGGTGTCAATAAGGGTGGAGAAATAATTGAGATTATACTTTGAGTCAGTAACACCAATGAAAATCAAAAGACTTTTCCCTGTACTAGGGAAGAGCAGCCTGGCCTAGTAGAAAGAGCACAGGCCTGGGACTCAGAGGAGCTGAGTTCTAATCCCACCTTCTCCATATACTTGCTGAGTGACCTTGGGCAAGTCACTTAGCTTCTCTATGCCTCAGTTCCCTCATGGGAACTGCATGCAAAATGGGAATTTATTACCCATTTTTCCTCCCACTTAGACTATGAGCCCCATGTGGTACCTGATTAACTTGTATCTGCCCCACAGTTAATGTACAGTTCTTGGCACATCATAAGTGCTTAACAAATACTACAATTATCATTACTAGGCCACATTGTTCACCTAGGCAAAACATAAAACATTATTTTTATTGTCCACTTGTATGTGGATTGAGTCTCCAAAGTTTCTGTTTATTTCCAGATTCTGCCTATGGGGGCTATGTTTTTTGTCTAACACCCCCACCTCCCCTCATGGCAACATTTTCCATTAAACAAATGGGTAGTGTGTACACAGCAAACCAAATAATCTGAATATTAGTCATCATTATCATCATCAATTGTATTTATGGAGTTCTTACTACATGCAGAGCCCTGTACGAAGTGCTTTGGAGAGTTAATCAGTTTTAAAAACGAAGTTGACACTAGCAGGTATAAATTGACATCAAGATTGTCGGAATCCTGAGAGCATACTCTTTTCTATTCAACATCCCAGGTGGTCAAATATTAGGACGGCAATCAGTAGTATTGATTGAGGACTTGCTGTGTGAGAGCACTTTATTAAGCTATTGGGAGAGTATGGTACAATAGAGTTGGTGGACAGGATCCCTGCCCTCAAGGAGCTTACAATCCCATATTTCAGAGTTAAATCATGCCTAGGTCAGAACAAGGTGGGCCAGAACCCCGGCTGAATCACTTCACCCGGGTAGAGAGACACAGGCCCTCCACCCACTGGCAGGAGGGTGGGAGAGAAAGAAAGGAGCTTGTCATAATGAGGGCAAGCCTCAATATTGGGTCACCCTAGTCCTGCTCTTTTCTATCCTTGCAGACAACCTAACCTACCTTCCCTGGAAATGCAACTGCCCAGTGTCTCCTTCAAAACAAACTATTAGTGGCAGAACCTGACCACGGCATGCCCAGGTCAGAAAGATGTCACAGGTGCATACTGTCCATGAATAGATACAGATGTCAGGGTTGTAGGGAGTTGGATCGAGAGGGACAGAACACATTCTCCAATTTCCTTTAAAAGAATAGCTTGAAGGTACTGAGAGGTTAATAATGAGCTCGCTTAGGAATAATAATGATGGCATATGTTAAGCGCTTGCTACGTGTGAAGCACTGTTCTAAGCGCTTTCTACATGCGAAGCACTGTTGTAAGCGCTGCGGGGGGTTACAAGGTGGATCAGGTTGTCCCATGTGGGGCTCACAGTCTTAATCCCCATTTTACAGATGGGGAACTGAGGCTCAGAGAAGGTAAGTGACTTGTCCAAGGTGATACAGCTGACAAGTGGTGGATCCAGGATTCGAACCCATGACCTCTGACTCCAAAGCCCAGGCTCTTTCCACTGAGCCATGCTTCTTCTCTGAACCTATCCACAGGCATTCAGCAAGGCCAACTGTATTGAGAGATGTAGAAAGATTGAAAATTCTTAGGCTATTCTTTAGCTAAGGGAGATTTGCTGGGGTGGCATTTCACTCCAATCCAACACCCACCTGGGAGGTAGCTCTGGACTTGCCCAGGGCTTCTCCCATATAGGGGGACCTGGTGCCACCAGGAGTCTGAAGGCATCATTTTTTTCTTTACCATAGACCTCAATTCATTCATTCAGTCATATTTATTGAGCACTTACTGTGTGCAGAGCACTGTACTAAGCGCTTGGAAAGTACAATTCAGCAATAATGAGAGACTATCCCTGCCCACACCAGGCTTACAGTCTAGAAGAGGGAGACAGACTTTGTGCAGACCGAATGGTGGTGATGGTGATTGTGGGTAATGGTAGTGGTGTGGGGAGAGTCTTTCTCCAGGAATTTCTAGGCTTAAATTCCTGGATGATTTACATGAGTCTATGGGTTTTTTTTTTAAAGGAATTCATTAAGACTGACTATGTGCCAGGCATTGTATACTAAGCTCTGGGATAAATACCAGCTAATCAGATTGAACACAGTCCATGTCCCACATGGGGATCACATTCTTAACCTCCACATGTTTTGTTTTGTTGTCTGTCTCCCCTTTCTAGACTGTGAGCCCGTTGTTGGGTAGGGACCGTCTCTGTATGTTGCTGACCCATACTTCCCAAGCGCTTACAGCGCTAAGGTACAGTGCTCTGCACACAGCAACTGCTCAATAAATACGATTGAATGAATGAATGAATGCAGTAACTGAGGCACAGAAAAGTTAAATGACTTGCCCAAAGTCACACAGAATAACAGCTTGTTATGGGCAGAGAAAGTGTCTGCTAATTCTGTTGTATTGTACTCTCCTAAGCGCTTAGAACAGTGTTCTGCAAATAGTAAGCACTTAATGAATATGACTGCTTAACAAATGCCATTTTTTTTTAAAAGTGGTGGAACTGGTATTGGAACCCAGGTCTTTGTCTTTCTGCATCTTTCTATGCTGTTGGCCTGGCCCAGTGACTAAGGATGGATACCTAGGGAGCTGTGCTATTTTGGAACTCAGCCTGCATAACAAAGGATTGTCCTTAGACTGAACACATGGGAAACATTTCCTGCCTCATCCAGCGTTGGAACAGAACAGCCCAGATTGGCTTGGGGATCAATTGAGAACCATTCGTTAAAGTCAGAGCTGCCTTCCCGGTGGGCTTTCTAATCATCTCCCAGCAGTGTTCCTAAGTCATAAGAACGCAGAGCCCTAAGATGCACAGATATTTTTGTTTTATATTAAAAATGAGGAAAAAAGTTTTTTGCACTGGGCCAGCAAGAGATAAGGCATAGAAAAGGGATACAATCATCATCATCATCATCAATCGTATTTATTGAGCACTTACTATGTGCAGAGCACTGTACTAAGCGCTTGGGAAGTACAAATTGGCAACACATAGAGACAGTCCCTACCCAACAGTGGGCTCACAGTCTAAAAGAATAATAATTGGCATTTGTTAAGCGCTTACTATGTGCAAAGCACTGTTCTAAGTGCTGGGGAGGATACAGGGTGATCAGGTTGTCCCACGTGGGGCTCACAGTCTTAATCCCCATTTTACAGATGAGGTAACTGAGGCCCAGAGAAGTTAAGTGACTTGCCCAAGATCACAGAGCAGACATGTGGTGGAGTCGGGATTCGAACCCATGACCTCTGACTCCAAAGCCCGGGCACTTTCCACTGAACCACATGTCTATTGGTATCATGGTGTAGTGGATAGAACACAGGTCTGGGAGTCAGAAGTTCATGGGTTCTAATCCCAGCTCCGTCACTTGTCTGCTGTGTGATCTTGGGCGTGTTGCTTCACTTCTCTGTGCCTCAGTTAACTCATCTATAAAATTGGGATCGAGACTGTGAGCCCCACTTGGGACAAGAAATGTGTCCAACTCAGTTTGCTTGTATCCACCCCAGTGCTTAGTATAATGTCTGACACATGGTAAGCACATAACAAATACCATCATTACTATTATTATCATTAATTCTAAACATCATCAGTACCCAACCAAAAGAGAAGCAGCCAATCCAATCCAATATCCTTACACCATTATTTCCCCTACTCCTAATCTATTTTAATGTCTATCTCCCCCTATCCTATAGACTATAAGCTTCTTTTGGGCAGGGATCATGTGTACCAACTCTGTTGTACTTTCTGTAGCACTTAGTACACTGCTCTGCACACCACAAATACTCAATAAATACCACTCATTGATTGCTTGATCCAATCCTATTATCAACCAGAATCTTTCCATTTCTTTGACTAGAGTTCCATGGTCCTAGAATTCTGGAAAGTTTTATTCTACCCATTCAAGTCTCTGCAACTCTGGGCTTCCAGTTTCTCTGGACTTCTCCGCCTGAGCGAACCACTCCTGTCCCAAAGCCAGTACACTTCCTGTCCCTTTTATTTAGACTTTCCTCTGCTGATGTCCCCAAACCCAGTTCCTCTACTGTCATTCATTGTACCTTCTGAAAACTCATTCGGGTGAAGAAAACCCTGTGGGTATCTGTGAACTTTCCTGCTAGATTTCCCTTTGGAAGTGGTCAGAAGCCTCGAGCATGTGAAATTGCAAAATTCTGGAAATTAGACTATGTGATTTTGTTGAATATTAGTTCTAAGACATGAAATCCTAATCTTTCAGCACATAAATTCAAGAGGTAATATATGTATAAAAGATAAATTCAGGAGAAAATGTTTATTCATCCTCAACACCAACATTATTTTGTGAACACCTTTTTTTTTCTTTCTTTCTATGGTTTTGGTTAAGCACTTACTGTGTACAAAGTACTATACTAAGAGCTGGAGTAGATACAAGGTAATCATATCAGACACAGCCTCATCCCACATGGGGCTCACAGTCTAAGTTGGAAAGAGAACAAGTATAGAATCCTTAGTTTACAGGTGAGAATGTGACACAGAGAAGTTAAGTAACTTGATCAAGGTTACATGGTGGGCAAGTG
The DNA here is from genome assembly GCF_015852505.1 of Tachyglossus aculeatus. Taxonomy (NCBI): domain Eukaryota; kingdom Metazoa; phylum Chordata; class Mammalia; order Monotremata; family Tachyglossidae; genus Tachyglossus; species Tachyglossus aculeatus. The sequence goes on along the minus strand of NC_052079.1, from coordinate 25,399,043 downwards.
CCAAGCACCATGCTAAGCATTCTGGGGAGGTTACACAAAAGAAATAAAGACAAAGGTAGTTTATGATATACGTTAATGAAATAAGTCAAAATGTGTGCAACATTTGGGAGATTAAGGCACTTAGAAGCTAAATGGGGGAGAGGAAGGAGGGGGCTCAGTCTGGGAAGGCCTCCTGGAGGTGGTGAGCTCTGCTCTGTACCTCACTTTTGCCTATCCTGCCACTGACCCCTTACCCATGTCCTTCCTCTGGCCTGGAAATCCTGCTCCCCTCATATTCAGAAATCTGCTTCTTTCCCTACTTTTAAAACCCTCATAAAAGCACATCTCCTCCAAGAGACCTTCCCTGGACAAAATTCTCATTTTCTTTATCCACTATGCTCTCTGTGTTGGGGTAGATACAAGGTAATCAGGTTGTCCCACATGGGGCTCACAGTCTTAATCCCCATTTTACAGATGAGGTAACTGAGGCACAGAGAAGTTAAGTGACTTGTCCGAAGGACCCATCCCCCATGCCTTACCTCCTTCCCCTCCCCACAGCACCTGTATATATGTTTGTATATATTTATTACTCTATTTATTTTATTTGTACATATTTACTATTCTATTTATTTTATTTTGTTAATATGTTTTGTTTTGTTGTCTGTCTCCCCCTTCTAGACTGTGAGCCTGCTGTTGGGTAGGGACTGTCTCTATATGTTGCCAACTTGTACTTCCCAAGCGCTTAGTACAGTGCTCTTAACACAGTAAGTGCTCTATAAATACGATTGAATGAATGAATGAATGAATGATAGGAAGGGTTTGGAGGAATGATAGGCAGAAGCCATTCATGACCACTACCACTCTTGGTAACAAAAACATTTAAGTAAGTGTAAATTAATCTGGATCGAGAATAGGCATAAATACTAAAAACCAATATTTTAGTAAAATAGTAAAAACCAATATTCATTCATTCAGTCATATTTATTGAGTGCTTACTGTGTGTAGAGCACTGAACTAAGCACTTTATGGTAAAGAAAGAAGGAAGGAAGGAAGGAGCAGAGAAAGATCTGGTGGAGCAAAATAATTGACAGGGAAGGGGCACTCAAGGATAATATAAAGGTTGAGAGCTTGTGGGGAAGGAAGGATGACAGTGTTGTCAACTATGATGAAAAAGTTAAAAAGAGGAAAAGGTTTAGAGCAGTTAATTATTTCGACTAGCTCTCCCAAGCACATAGTACAGGTCTCTGCACACAGTTAGAGCTCAGAAAATATGATTGATTAATGAATTGATTGCAAACCTCAAAAAGAAGAGGTTTAACTCATCTGTCACAGATGGCCAGATTGCTGATCACTTTGTTACTGAGTCATCTTGGGTTCATGATCAGCCCTTTTGGTGCAATGACCTGGCATCATAGACTCAGGCTACAGGTGATAACACTGGATAGATATCAATGTTGGCTGAAAACTCTGCTTCTTTTCTGTATTCAGTTTTGTACACATTGTAACACAGGATCATCATCATCACCCTCATCAGTGGTATTTATTGAGTACTTGCTATGTGCACAGCACTGCACTAAGCACTTGGGAGAGTACAAGATAACAGAGTTGGCAGACACATTCCCTGCCCACACTGATCTTAGAATCTAGAGGGGATAATAATTGTAATGATAATAATAATAACTGTGGAATTTGTTAAGTGCTTACTATGTGCCAGGACTGTATTAAGCACTGGGGTAGATACAAGCTAATCAGGTTGGACACAGCCCCTATCCTACATAGGACTCACAGTCTGACTCCCCATTTTCCAGATGAAGTAACTGAAGCAAAGAGAAGTGAAGTGACTTGCCCAAGGTCACACAGCAGACAGGTGGAGGAGCCGGGTTAGAACCTAGGACTTTCTGTCTCCAAGACCCATGCTCTCTCCACTAAAACTATTCCTTCTTTATACCCTGAACTCTACACTCCCAAACTTTCATGCCTACAATGGCATGGGACCAGCCACCTCATCTCTTTGACCCCTAAGACTCTTGTGGGCCTGAATTAGTGTTTCATGGAGAAAACACTTCCCAGCAATCTCTAGAGTGATTTGGGCTCATTGAAAATGATATGGATTAAATTCAACGTGCCATGGATACTGAGCTCTGTATGAGAGTAAATACCATCCTTTTTCTTCAGTGGCATCTCAGAAAAGTATTAAAGGAAATTTCTGCTCCGGCAGAAGTCTATGTTCATTCATTCAATCATATTTATTGAGCGCTTACTTTGTGTAGAGCACTGTACTAAGCGCTTGGGAAGTATACATTGGCAACATTTAGAGACAGTCCCTACCCAACAGCAGGCTCACAGTGCAGGAGAGCAATCATACAGTTACACATAAACAGCTGCCTAGAGAGAGAGAGAGGGAGAGAGAGAAAAAAAAGAGTGAGAGAGAGGCAGGAAAAGAAGGAAAAGGAAGAGAAAAGTGAAACAGCCACTTGCTATAGATTATATGGAACAAGAGTTGAAATACAGGTTAGGATTGCCATGAAGTCTATTGCACAAAAAGAGACTATTCAATGAACTAAAATATAGCTACCTTTATAACACTTCTAATGTTGTCTCGAAATGACATTAATATCAATAATAACAATGTTAAAGTTCTGTGCGCCAGAACTCTCAATAAATACCACTGATTGAGTGTACTAAGTTCATGTAAATCAAGTCAGACATTACCTGCTCTACATGTGATTCATAGTCTAAGTAGGAGGAAGAACAGGTTATCCCATTTTACAGATTAAGAAATTAAGTTACTGAGCAACTGTGACTTGCCCAAGGCCATATACCAGAGTTGGGATTAGAACCTAGGCTACTGGACTCCCAGGCCTGTGCTCTTTCCTCTAGGCCACGTTGTTTCCAAATTTTAATGCAGCTGTTTCTTACAGAGCTCTCTTAAAGATAAAATTGCAAGGTTCACTTGGGCTGAAACACCTCCCTTCCTCACCTCCTCAACTTTTGAAGTGTTTAAAGTGACTGGAATGGAGGAATTGGAGTCCATTTCAGTTTAATATTAGATAATGGCAAATCTCTAAGATGGTGGTATAAGTTGCCTTTGAGCTGAATAGGATGTGAAAAGTTAACATTTTGAAAATGAAGTATTAACATAGGTATGTTAATCATTTTGAATATATATATGTCAATCAATCAGTGTTGTTTATTGAGCCCTTCCTGAGGGCAGAGCTCTGTTTAAGTGCTTAGGAGAATACAATAAAACAGAGTTAGCAGACAAAGTCCCTGCCCACAGAGAATTTACAGTCTAGAGGGGGAGACAGATATTAAAATAAATTAGGATGTGTGCATAAGTGACGTGGGGATGAGAGTAGGGTGAACATCAAATGCTTAAAGCATACAGATCCAGGTGCATAGATGACACAGAAGAAGGAGGGATAAGGGGAAATGAGGGCTTAGTCAGGGAAGGCTCCTAGGAGGAGATGTGAATTTAACAAGGCTTTGAATAATAATAATAATGATGACATTTATTAAGCACTCACTGTGTGCCAAGCACTGTTCTAAGTGTTGGGGTAGATGCAAGGTAATCAGGCTGTCCCACTTAGGGCTCCCACTCTTAATCCCCATTTTACAGATAAGGGAACTGAGGCACAGGGAAGTGAAGTGACTTACCCAAGGTCACACAGCAGACAAGTGACAGAGCTGAGATTAGAACCCACAACCTCTGACTCCCAAGCCTGTGCCTTTGTCACTAGGCCATGCTGCTTCCTTTGCTGCTGCTTTGAAGATGGGGAGAGTGTGATCTGTCATATTTGAAGGGAGAGGGAATTCCAGGCCAGAGGGAGGATGTAGGTTCAGTGTAGGTTGGCATAAGAAACCTGATCAAGATTTCCCTCTGGGCACACAGAAGGGAATGCAGTGTGCAGTTTTTACCATTACTGATGTTGTCATTACTTTCATGCAGTAATGCACTGTATTTGCAAATAATTCTAAAGGACAGTTTGAGTTATGTCTGAGCCCCTCCAAGCCCCTCAGACATTATATCCAATCCCTCTGCCATCCTGTCTCTCCTTCCTGTCTTTGCAGGAACAGGATTTCCCAAGATCCCGTGATACCGCTACCTCAGGGGGAACTGGGGACAATTCACAAATAGATTTTCCATTTTCCAGCAGTTTTCTGGCATTTTTGAGAGCAGCCAGCCAAGCCCCCTACCTTTTTCCCTCCCCACCCCCTTGGGGCTGAGGGTTCGAAAAGCTCTGTAGGAGTTGACTATCTAAGGAGAGATACAGGGAGAGAAATGATTTACAAATATTGTGAGCAGAGCACTGTTCTACAGCTTGAGAAGGACAGAATAACCAAGAGTCACTTTCTCTGCACTCAAGAAGCTTCCACACTAACAGAGGTAACAACAAGAGTATGGGAAGAGGTATGGATGAATTAACATATGGAGGAAATTAATTCATAACTATGTAAGGGATAAATTGGATAAAGAGATAAATACAGAGTGTGGTGGTAGGGATTAATCACCCTGGAGGAGGTGGGATTTCTACAGATGGGAGATCTTCCCCAGCCCTTGGATTCAGTAGGCAGTTGGTGTTGTAGTTGAGACTCAGGAAGGTATGTATGTTTTCTGAGCAGAATTTTATAATTTTACAGAATCCCTCTAGACTGTGACCTTGCACGGACAGAAACATGTGTGTTTGTTGTTATATTGTACTGTTCCCAGCACTTATTACAGTGCTTTGCACACAGTAAGTACTCAATAAATATGATAGAATGAATGAATGAAGCATCTGCAGGTTTTTCTCCCCTTTAAGAGTGGAAGCTTCTTGTGGGCAGGGAGAGGCCACTTCTTTGTTCTGTGTTTCCCGAGAGCATAGTTTACTAGTAAATACTACCAATTAATCAGTCAATCAGTGACATTTATTATAATTGATGTAGAACACTATACTAAGCACTTGGGAGAGCAAAATATAATGGAGTTGGTAAACGTGTTCCCTGTTCACAACGAGCTTGCAGTCTAGAGGAAGAAAGATGTTAATATAAATAGATAATTTATAATATGTAATTTAAAGATATGTATGTAAGTGCTGTGGGGTTGATGGTGGAATAATATCAGATGTCCAAAGATCGCAAATCCAAGTGCAGAAGATGATGCAGAAGGGAGAGGGAGCTGGGGAAAAGAGGCTTTAATTGTGGAAGGTTTCTTGGAGGAGATGCGATCTTAATAATGCTGGAAGGTGAGGAAAGTGGTGTTCTGGGGTACATGGAGAGGAAGGGAGATCCAGGCTAGGGGGAGGACATGGGAAAGAGGTCGGCAGCAAGATAAATGAGATTAGGGTACAGTGAGTAAGCTGGAGCTAGAGAAATGAAATGTGCATGCTGGGCTGTAGTAGGAGATCAGTGTGAGGTGAAGTAGAATCAATCAGTCCATCAGTTAATCAGTGGTATTTATTCAGTGTTTACCATGTGCAGAGCACTGTACTAAACGCTTGAGAGAGTATGATTCAACAGAATTAGTGGATACATTCCCTGCCCATAATGAGCTTACAGTTTAGAGGGGGAGACAGACTTCAATATAAAAAAAAATTATAATATATAATTCAAAGATATGTACATAAATGTTGTGAGGTTGGGGATGGGGAGAATATCAAATGTCCAAAGGTGACAGATCCAAGTGCATAGATGATATAAGCAGGAGAAATAAAGGGCTTAGTTGGGGAAGGCCTCTTGGAGGAGATGTGACCTTAAGAATGCGTTGAAGGTGGAGAGAGTGGTGGTCTGGTGAATATTGATCGAGAGGGATTTCCAGGCCAACAGGAGGATGTGGGAAATAGGTCTGTGCACTATGAGTAAGCTGGAGCTAGAGGAACAGAGTGTTAGAGACAGCTGAGTGGTCTAGAAGGATTAGGATAGAGTAAATACCATTAGATTTGGTGAGTAGAAGGTCACTGGTTACCTTATAGAGGGAGGTTTCTGTGGAGTGGAGAGGGCAGAAGCCAGATTGGAGGGGATCAAGGAGAGAATTGGAGGAGAGGAGGAGGAGACAGCAGGCATAAACATTGTTCTCAAGAAGTTTGGAGAGGCAGAAGTTCAGAATGGAGGGGGCGGAAGCCAGATTGGAGGGGATCAAAGAGAAAATTGGAGGAGAGAAAGTGGAAACAGTGGATGTAAACAACTCTCTCAAGAAGTTTGGAGAGGCAGAAGTTTGGAATGGAGGGGGCGGAAGCTAGATTGGAGGGGATCAAGCAGCGAACTGGAGGAGAGAAAGTGGAGACGGTGGGTGAAATCAATTCTCTCAAGAAATTTGGAGAGGCATGGTCGGAGGGAGATGGGGTGATAACAGGGGAGTTGTGGGGTCAAGGAAGGATATTTTTAGAATGGGGATAGGTAGCATGTTTGAAAGCAGTGGGGAAGAAGCCATTGGAAAGTAAATTGTTGCAGATGGCAGTCAAAAAGGTTAGAAGGGAGGGTGTGATGGGTCACAGGCACAGGTGGAGAGTGGAGATTTAAAGAGTGGGTGAGAAATCTCTTCTTGAGTTATGGCAGGGAATATAGGGAGAGTCGAAGAGGGTGGCAGACGAGAGGGGAATTGAAGAGGATCAGGGAAGATTTTAGGGAGATCACACCTGATGGTTTTAGTTTTGCTGCTGAAGTATGTGGCCAGGTCATTAGGGTAAAAAGAAGATGGTGACAGGGGGACAGAATGTTTGAGAAAGGAATTAAATGTCTGAAACAGCTGTGAGGGCAGTGGGAATGGGCGTCAATAAAGATGAAAAAATATTGTTGCTGAGCAGAGAAGAGGGCAGTTATAGCAGAAGAGGATGTTTGACATGAATGAGTTTACACTGGTATCTAGATATCCTAATACTAGAGATTGAATTTATGTTATTAGAAAAATCATGAAATGTACCGATGTAACATTTGCCACAAAAAATTCAAATTGTCAACTCTTTGATGTTTCCAGTGACAATGTACAGCCTGAAAGCTGGACAGTGAAAAAATAGGATAGAAAAATCTTCATTTATTTTGAAATGTGGTAGTGGAAAAGGCTTTTGAGACTAGCATGGACTGCCTGAAAAACAAATAAATGGGTTTTGGAGCAAATTAAGCCAATGTGGTCTTTGGAATTACTCGACTTATACTAGCCTATTTTGGACACTTTATCAGGAAGACTAATTATCTGCAGAAGACACTAATGCTAGGAAAAGTCCATGGTAAACGTGGAAGAAGCAGACCAGCAGCTAGATAACAACAATAATGGAAAAACCGTTAGCAAACTTATGATTATAGCAGAAGATAGGACGTTCTGGAGAAACAGAAGATAGGACATTCTGGAGAAACTATATCCATAGAGTCACTATGAATCGGAAATGACTTGACATTTGATAATAACAATAATAACAATAATAATAATATCATATATTAGTATACATTATCATATCCACTGGATAGTTTCTATTGGATAGAAAAGCGGTAAGGCCTAGAGGAAAAAGTGCATGACTAGGAGTCAGAAGAACTGAGTTCTAATTCTGGCACCACCACCTGACTGCTAGGTGACCTTAGAAAAATCCCTTAACTTCTCTATGCCTCTGTTCTCTCATAAGTAAAATGGAGACTCAGCACCATTCTCCCTTCCCATTTGATTTTGAGTCCATATGAGACAGGAACTATGACAGATTTGATTGCACTGGATCTACCTCAGAGCTTGGCATCTCTAATAAAGGCTTAACAAATGCCACAGTTATTGTTATTTTCATGGAATTGATTAAATAAACTAAGTACATGAACCTGGGTTTGGCTGTACAAATAAAAATACAAACAATCAATCAATGGTATTGATTGAGTACTTGCTGTGTGCAGAACACTGTATTAAGTGCTTGGGAGACAATAATACAACCTTTACTGGAGGAAAACTCGAGCCTGTGTCTGTCCAAGCAGGGGAGTCCATGGTCGGCCCAGGGGACAGGAGAGGAGAGAGAAGGAGGGGCAGAGGGGCCTCAATCACACTGTTTCAATCAAGTACAGTGTCACTGATTTGAACCAGAAATATCTCCTAAGGAGAAAGAGCAAGATTCATTCATTCAATCGTATTTATTGAGCGCTTATTGTGTGCAGAGCACTGTACTAAGCACTTGGGAAGTACAAATCGGCAACATATAGAGATGGTCACCAACGGGCTCACAGTCTCGAATGGGGAGACAGACAACAGAACAAAACAAGTAGACAAGTGTCAATATGGTCAGAATAAATAGAATTATAGCTATATACACTTCGTTAATAAAATAGAGTAGTAAATGCGTACAAATAAAATAAATAGAATAATAAATATGTACAAATATATACAAGTGCTGTGGGGAGGGAAAAGAGGTAGGGCACGGGGGGGGCGGGTGATGGGTAGGGGAGGAAGAGGAGGAGAGGAAATGCAAGGTAGGCAATCCTAATTCCTTTCCTCTTGGGAACATCCAGGGTCTTGCCCATCACTCTGTAAGTTCATCCTCTAGATTGTAGGTTTGTTGTGGGCAGGGACCATGTCTTCCAACTCTGCTGTATTGTAGCATGGCCTAATGGCAAGAGCACGAGCTTGGTAGTCAAGGATATGGGTTCTAATATTGGCTCTTCCATTTGTCTGCTATTTGACCTTGGGCAAGCCACTTAACTTCTCTGTACCTCAGTTACCTCATCTGTAAAATGGGGATTAAGACTGTGAGTCCCATGTGAGACAGGGACTATGTCAAATCTGATTACTTTGCATCTACCCGTGTGCTTGGCACATAGTAAGCACTTCAGAAATACCAAATTATCATCATTATTACTCTCCCAAGTACTTAGTACAATGATCTGCACACAGTAAGAGCTCAGTAATTATGACTGATTGATTGCTTGATTGGTAGATTAACACCCAGACTGAGTCAGTACCCAGAGTGGCCAAATGTGAGATGATTCTGTGAGCGGGTGGGCAATGGTGAGAAGGAGGATGGTGATTACTTTTAGGGGAATCAAGGGTCCCAACCTCCCTGAAAACTCCCCCAAGCCCCTTTTCCTCCCCTTCCGGCTGAGTTCAGACAGACAACCGGAAGGCAGCTGATGAGCATAGAGGCTGGAGAAAGAATTTGGGTGAGGGGCAGGCATAAGAACCCTCCCCCTCTCTGGCCTATCAAGTGACTGTGGGCAAAGCCCATCTCTACTGGCCATCAGAATGGATATTTAATGAGGGCATTTTAGTCACAGGAATATCAGCAAATGTATACAATTATAGGTTGCATTGAAAAGAGAATGAGGGTCTAAGTATCTTTTGACTTAAAACCAGTTGAAAGGCTAACAGAAGGTAACAGAAATTGTCCAGTGTTAGGTAAGATAACATTATCATCATCATCATCATCATTAGAGAAGCAGTGTTGCTCAGTGGATAGAACAAGGGCCTGGGATTCAGAAGGACCTGAGTTCTATTCCTGGTTCCGACACTAGTCTGCTATGTGACCTAGGGCAAGTCATTTCACTTCTCTGGGCCTCAGTTACCTCATCTGTAAAATGGGGAATGAGACTGTGGGCCCCATGTGGGACAGGGACTTTATCCAACCTGGTTTGCTTGTATCCACCCCAGTGCTTAGTAAAGTGCCTGACACATAGTACATGCTTAACAAATACCACAGTTATTAATAAGACACCTCCCTCTTTTTGATTATGCCTTTCATTTCTCTCCAACTGTGTCCAACGAGATTAACTCGTATCTACCCCAGCACTTAGAACAGTACTTGACACATAGTAACTGCTTAAAAATACCATAATTATTACTTATAACTATTATTATAAATGAAGAGATAAAAAACAGACACAAATTGGCCAGCTTGGGCTTTGAAGGATGGTAAGATAGAGGGGGCATGAAAATGGAGAGTATTTTCCAGGTTAAACCATGTAAAGATGGTAGGGAGCTTTTGAAAGCCCTTGTCAATCAATCTATCAATCAATCATATTTATTGAACACTTACTGTATGCAGAACACTGTATTAAGCACTTGGAATTGTATAGTATAACAGACTTGATAGGTATCTTCCCTGCCCACATTGAGCTTATATCCTAGAGGAGGATACAGACATTAATATAAATAAATAAATTACAGATATGTACAGAAATGGTGGGCTTGAGGGAGGGGTGAATAAAGGGTGAAAATCCAAGTATAAAGGTGATGCAGAAGAGAGAGGGAGAAGAGGAAATGTGGGTCTCATTGGAGAAGGCCTCTTGGAGGAGATGTGCCTTTAATCAATCGATTGATTTGTATTTATTTGTATGTATTTATTGAATTGTATTTATTGAGCACTTACTGTGTACAGAGCACTTGAGACAGTACAATATAACAGAGTTGGTAGATACGCTCCCTGTCCACAGTAAGCTTACGGACTAGAGGGTGAGACACATATAAATATGAATAAATAAATTACATATATACACATAAGTGCTGTGGAGCTGAGAAAGGGGAGAAAAAGAGAAGCAAATCCAAGTTCAAGGGCAAGGAGAAGGAGAAGGGTGGGGGAAAAGAGGAACTGAGGACTTAGTCAGGGAAGACTTCTTGGAGGAGATATGCCTTCAATAAGGCTTTGACGGTGGGGAGAGTAATTTTCTGTCAGATATAAAGAGGGAGGGTGTTCCAGGACAGTGGCAGGATGTAGGCAAGAAGTCAGTGGCAAGATAGAGGAAATCGAGATACAGTGTGTAGGTTTCTCCCACTGCTTTCAAACATGCTCATACTTTGTAGGAGCAAAGTATGCAGGCTGGGTTATAGTGAGAGAGCTGTGAGGTAAAGTAGAAGGGGGAAAGGTGTTGAGTTCTTTAAAAACTATGGTAATAAGCTTCGGTTTAATGCATGGACAACCATTGGATGTTCTTGAGGAGTGGGGAAACATGGACTGAGTGTTTCTGTAGAAAAATGATCTGGGCAGCAGAGGGAAGTAAGGACTGGGGTGGGGAGAGACAGGAGGCAAGGGAGGTCAGTAATCAAGGTGGGAGAGGATAAGTGCTTGTATTAACATGGTAGCAGTTTGGATGGAGAGGAAAGAGTCGATTTTAGTGATGTGAAGGCTGAATGAACAGGATTTAGTGACAGATTGAATATGTGGGTTGAATAAAACAGATTAGTCAAGGATAACACTAAGATTATGGGCTTGTGAGACAGGAAGGATGTTGGTGTTGTCTGCAGTGGCAGGAAGTCAAGGGGAGGACAGGGTTTGGGTGGGAATATGAGGAGTTATGTTTTAGACATGTTAAGTTGCAGGTATCAGTGGGACATCTAAGTAGAAGGCAGGAGGAAATGCAAGACTGTGGAGAAGGAGAGAGACCGGGGCTGGAGATATAGATTTGGGAATCACCCACATAGAGATCGTAGTTGAAGCCAAGGGCATGGCTGCAAATAGAGAATAGAAGGAAACCTAAAACTGAGCCTTAAGGGACTCCCATAGTTAGGAAGTGGGAGGCAGAGGAAGAGTCCATGAAAGAGACTGAGAATGATTGGCCAGAGTGATAGGAGGAAACCTAGGAGAGGATAGTGTCAGTGGATAATGTTTCCTGGAGAAGGGAGTAGTCAACTGTGTCGAAGGCAGCTGAGAGGTTGAGGAGGATGGAGTAGAGGCTGTTGGATTTGGCAAGAAAAAGATCATTCGTGACCTTTGAGAGGGAGGTTTCTATGGAGCTAAGGGGTTGGAAGCCAGATTGGCGAGTGTCAGCGAGAGAATTGGGGAAGAGGAACTTGAGACAGAGGGTATCAACACCTCACATACTTTACCACTGGAGAGAAATGGAAAGTGGGAGATGAAGCGATAACTGGAGAGAGCCTTTGGGTCAAGGAAGGGTTTTTTTAGGATAAGGGAGCCATAAGCATGTTTGAAAGCAATGGGAGAAAAGTCACTGGAGAATGAACAGTTGAAGATGGCAGTCAGGGAGGGAAGAAGGGAAGGGTCAAGTACTTTGATGACATGTGAAGGGATGGGGTTGTATTTGCAGATGGAGGGGGGGATTTTGAGAGAATATAGGAGGTCTTGAGTTACTGCTGGGAAAGATGGCAGAGTTGAAAAAAGGGGCAGGAGGAGAGGGACTGGAGAGGAGCAGGGGAGATTTTAGGGAGATCACTCTTGATGGTTTCAATTTTCTCAATAAAGTATTTGGCCAGGTCTTTAGGGGCAAGAGATGGTGGAGGTGGGGGCACAAAGTGTTTGAGGAGGGAGTTAAATGTCTGAAACAACTGGTGAGGGAAAAAGGGCATGGAAGTCAATAAGAATGGAGAAATAATGTTGCCGGGCAGAAGAGAGGGCAGAGTTTAAGTAGGCGAGGGTGATGTTGAGGTGGATGAGGTTGGCCTGATATCTTTATTTCTGCCAGCAGTGCTCTGTGGCTCATAAGAGTGAAGGAAGTGGACTGTCGAGGTGATACCGGGCTGTGGGTTAGCAGTACAAGAGTGACGATGAGCTAGGGGAACAAGTGGATTGAGTTCAATACAGAGTATGGAGTAGCTCAGTAGAGAAGGTGTCAGTTTGTTTGACTTGGTTGAGGCTGTGGGGGGCAGCGTGGGGGAGGGAGATGAGAGGTGGCACTGGGACACAATAATAAGGATGGAATGGGGGAGAAGGGAGAGGGTAAGGGTGGTGCAAGGGGTGGGGAGGGGTTGGACAGAGAGAAAAGTGGAAAGTGCAGGAAAGGAGGAACAGGGATGGGCTGATTGGAGGGAGGGGATTGAGGGGGCATGTTTATGCTGGAAAAGTTAAGGGATGTAGGTGAGATTGTCAACGGCAATTCCTAGTTAATGCAGGTGATTAACTTGCTGAATTGTCTGCAGGTCCTTGGGTCCTTGAGTATGAAGGAGCTATTGTTTAGGAGTAAACAGAGGGCTTGGTTGATGTAAAGGCAGGCAGCTGTTTATTTTTAAAATTCTGGGTGGATGTCACCAGCGTGTCAGACAGCCACACCTGTTCTGTGTTCACCATTGGGGATTCAGGCAGGGCTGCAGTGAGCGGGAAGATGAAGGAATGGCCTCTTCTCAGCCACAGCAGTTCGAGATAGAAATCTCTGTGTCCTGCTGGGCAATGGTTCTGACCTTCAGTGTCCTGGGATGGCTGAGGCAGCTCGGCTGAGAGATCTCAGTGTCATCAAATGGGTCTTTTTTCTGAATACTGCTCTATGTCCTGAGCCAGCTGAGGCAGCTTGGGAGGGAATTCATTTATTCATTCAATCGTATTTATTAAGTACTTACTGTATGCAGAGCACTGTGCAAAGCACTTGGGGAAATACAATGCAACAATAAAGAGTGACAATCCCTGCCCACAATGAGCTCACAGTCTAGATGGGGGGAACCAGACATCAATACAACTAAGTAAAATTACAGATATATACATAAGTGCTGTGGGACTGGAAGTCGGGGGGAGAGCAAAGGGAGCAAGTCAGGGAGACGCAGAAGGGAGCAGGAGATATGGAAAAGTGGAGCTTAGTCTGGGAAGGCCTCTTGGAGGAGATTATTGAAGGCATTGACGGAGAGATCTCGGTGTCCTCAGGCAGCTCTCTGTCCCAGGCAATGTATGGTGGTCTGGGCAGACTGAGGTGACTCTGCAGGGAGAAAATGTGTTTATATCAGGACTGCTGAATCCCCAAGAGCATGGCTACCCCCTCTAGTAACCAAGAGACGGATTCAAGTGTGCCTGCTTACATATGTCTCTGACTGAGGGTTGGGGGTGGTGGGAGTGGGGAAGGGAGTGGGGTGTCCCCAAAGATTGTACTTTACAAGCACTTAGTACAGTGCTCTGCACACAAAGTAAGCACTCAATAAATAAGATTGAATGAATGAATGAATAAGCTCCATGTGGGCAGAGATTATGTCTACCAACACTATTGTATTGCATTTTCCCAAGCACACAGTAAACAATCACTAAGTATAATTGATTGATAAGTTGATCTGACTGCCAGCAGGATCTGTTTCTAATATGTTTTTTCAGGGTGCTGGGTTACCTTGAGCCCTCTCTGTGTAGCTGTGGGGCTCAGATAGTAATTGGGGCTATCTTTGATCACTCAAGAGAAGAGTATCTTTCAGAACTCTAAAACAGGAGACACGCCTGTGTCTTTGCTGCTTCATCAGCAATTCGGGAGTGTGATACTCATCTTGGTTGTGTCACAGCATAGAGACTTCGCCCTTCGCTGAACCAATGTCACTTGGAATTTAAACAAAGCAGCAGGAAACAATGCCACAGAGATGGAAATACAGGGTAGATAAACCTGCTGGGCATATCATCTTAGCACTGTAAAGGATAGGCAAAGGGGAAAGTTGAACGAGTTGTCTACACCTTGAACGAGTTGTCTACACGCGCTGCCTAGAATTCCTCAACAACAACTCTCTCCTCGACCCCCTCCAGTCTGGCTTCCGTCCCCTTCATTCCACGGAAACTGCGCTCTCAAAGGTCACCAATGACCTCCTGCTTGCCAAATCCAACGGCTCATACTCTGTCCTAATCCTCCTCGACCTCTCAGCTGCCTTTGACACTGTGGACCACCCCCTTCTCCTCCACACGTTATCTGACCTTGGCTTCACAGACTCCGTCCTCTCCTGGTTCTCCTCTTATCTCTCCGGTCGTTCTTTCTCAGTCTCTTTTGCAGGCTCCTCCTCCCCCTCCCATCCTCTTACGGTGGGGGTTCCCCAAGGTTCAGTGCTTGGTCCCCTTCTGTTCTCAATATACACTCACTCCCTTGGTGACCTCATTCGCTCCCACGGCTTCAACTATCATCTCTACGCTGATGACACCCAGATCTACATCTCTGCCCCTGCTCTCTCCCCCTCCCTCCAGGCTCGCATCTCCTCCTGCCTTCAGGACATCTCCATCTGGATGTCCGCCCGCCACCTAAAGCTCAACATGTCGAAGACTGAGCTCCTTGTCTTCCCTCCCAAACCTTGTCCTCTCCCTGACTTTCCCATCTCTGTTGACGACACTACCATCCTTCCCGTCTCACAAGCCCGCAACCTTGGTGTCATCCTCGACTCTGCTCTCTCATTCACCCCTCACATCCAAGCCGTCACCAAAACCTGCCGGTCTCAGCTCCGCAACATTGCCAAGATCCGCCCTTTCCTCTCCATCCAAACTGCTACCCTGCTCATTCAAGCTCTCATCCTATCCCGTCTGGACTACTGCACTAGCCTTCTCTCTGATCTCCCATCCTCGTGTCTCTCTCCACTTCAATCCATACTTCATGCTGCTGCCCGGATTATCTTTGTCCAGAAACGCTCTGGACATATTACTCCCCTCCTCAAAAACCTCCAATGGCTACCGATCAATCTGCGCATCAGGCAGAAACTCCTCACCCTGGGCTTCAAGGCTGTCCATCACCTCGCCCCCTCCTACCTCACCTCCCTTCTCTCCTTCTACTGCCCAGCCCGCACCCTCCGCTCCTCCACCACTAATCTCCTCACTGTACCTCGCTCTCGCCTGTCCCGCCATCGACCCCTGGCCCACGTCATCCCCCGGGCCTGGAATGCCCTCCCTCTGCCCATCCGCCAAGCTAGCTCTCTTCCTCCCTTCAAGGCCCTGCTGAGAGCTCACCTCCTCCAGGAGGCCTTCCCAGACTGAGCCCCTTCTTTCCTCTCCCCCTCGTCCCCCTCTCCATCCCCCCGTCTTACCTCCTTCCCTTCCCCACAGCACCTGTATATATGTATATATGGTTGTACATATTTATTACTCTATTTATTTATTTATTTATTTATTTTACTTGTACATTTCTATCCTACTTATTTTATTTTGTTGGTATGTTTGGTTCTGTTCTCTGTCTCCCCCCTTTTAGACTGTGAGCCCACTGTTGGGTAGGGACTGTCTCTATGTGATGCCAATTTGTACTTCCCAAGCGCTTAGTACAGTGCTCTGCACATAGTAAGCGCTCAATAAATACGATTGATTGATTGATTGATTGAAAGAGGGAAAAACCCTCACTGCCCATTGATATTGAAGTACCTAAGTGGCATGGTGCCTCTATGGGACCAGGAATACTGGTGCCAGTGGAGGTCCATTCCATCTCATGCCTGGGACAACCATCCAACTGTTACCACAGACTACGACTACTACTAATCACAGTATTAGCTAAACCTTTCTTACTTGCAAAGTGTTGGGGTAGATATAATGCATTGGACCAGTCCAAGTCCTTATCCCACATTCAACTCACCATCTAAGGAACAATAGATAAAATAATAATGGTGGCTTTAAGCCCTTATTATGGGCCAAGTACTGTACTAAGCTCTGGAGAAGATGGAAGATAATCAGGCTGAGCACAGTCCCTGTCCCACTATAAGGCTCACATTTACAACTGAGGAAACTGAGGTACAGAGAAGTTAAGTAACTTGCCCAAGGTTGTACAGCAAGTAAATGGCAGAGCTGTATTTGGAACTCATCTCCTCACTCCTAGACCTGTGCTCTTTCCGATTCTCAGAGGATGTCACTTCAGTGAAAGCCCTGCCTTTATATATTTTAAAACCCTGGGGAGGCTGCAACCTTTGTAACTAGGACTCTAACCTGGAGCAATGAGGAGTCTGATTCTTCCACCAAAGACTATTGTAAATATTGTATTGTATTGTAACTATTGTAACTATTTATTGTTATTGTTTATTGTAACTGTGGTTGGTTTTTTCATTGCACAATTATGATCTACATTTAATTTTGTAATTTATTTTTGTTCTTCGCTTCACTCCTATTTTTTGTTTCTGTCTTCCCTGACTTAGACTTTGAGTCCAAAGTAGGAACTGTATTAGATCTAACAACCCTGTATTTTGCTCCAGTACCTAGAATAGTACTTTGTACTTAGTAAGCATGTAATAACTACCATTACTACTGCTATGTCATTAATTCATATTAGTCTGCACTACCATTTAGACCAAATTAGTGAAATATTACACAAATAGCCAAGCACAGACATGCATGCACACCCACACAAAATCTGGTTAAGAAGCAGTGGCAGATGATGCTCTGTGCTTTCACAGGATATTAATTCTACATGACAAAGAGAACTTTCTTCATACAATCACCTCCACCTTCCTGCCAAATCCTGCCCCTAAAATTTGTCTCATTAGTTTATTCCCAAAGGAAATGAAACATGAACCCTGACCAAAATGGTCTCCATGGTAAGGATCCACTGAAAGTGGAAAATACAGAAAGAAGAAAATTACAACCAAAGTACTATTACCCAACTAGCTCAATTGTGAGGAATACACACATTTAAATGTGACACCAAGTAATGCTAAAGTAATAGCACTTTTTTAAACAGAAACTAAGCTTCTAAATAGAACTTACACCAAAGATTATGGTCTTAAGTCTAAATCATTTAAATACAGTTCATTTAAAATAATCATCATCATCATTGTAATAATATTTGTTTAGCATTTACTAGTTAATTACACTGGCCACATTCCCTACGTAGTATTGGGTTCACAGTGTAAATAGGAGGAAGGAAGGAATCCTTGATTTAAAAATCCAGTCAAGTTGGCTTTTTATGATTTTAATGTGTTATATTCAAATCGCAATTGTGATCGATTTTCCCTTTTAGCATTTCACAATTATTCATATAATTAATTTTAGAGTAGTGTTTAGGAAGCTGATTTGTATCTTTCAAATTTGCTTTTATTGATTCTGTGACATGGATGAAAAACCAATGGCCCAAATGCCCAGTTTGGTGGTGGCCACAGTGCTACTTCGTTGTGGCTATATTGTTTTTGTTAGCTCAGGGTTATAGTTGTGTTTCATGTCAACTCAAATTAGGATCACAATTGTAAAGATTGAGTAGGGTGGGCATATCAAAAGCCCCTAATTCTATGTTCAGTTCCTCACTTTGTACATTCTCTTATGCTGATGGGGATCTCCCCATCTAGCCTGTAAGTGTGTTGTGGGCAGGGAATGTGTCTGTGTATTGTCATATTGTACTCTCCCAAGTGCTTAGGGAAGCAATGTGGCTCAGTGGAAAGAGCACGGGCTTGGGAGTCAGAGGTCATGGGTTCTAATCCCGAGTCCCCCACATGTCTGCTGTGTGACCTTGGGCAAGTCACTTAACTTCTCTGAGCCTCAGTTACCTCACCTGTAAAATGGGGATTAAGACTGTGAGCCCCATGTGGGACAACTTGATCACCTTGTATCCTTCCCAGTACTTAGAACAGTGCTTCGCACGTAGTAAGCTCTTAACAAATGCCATTATTATTATTATTAATGGTGTGCTTTGTAAACAGCAAGCGCTCAATAAATGATTGAATGAATGAATCTCAAACTCACCAGCTACTCCCTCCCTCTGGCATCACTTCATGAATTAAAAATTGATTTTCCAAACTAATATTTGACCAGGCACCAGAGTTTCACTACTATTGGGCGTGATGTTAGTGTTGTGATTCAGAAGCAGGGGAATAATAATAATAATAATAATAGCATTTATTAAGTGCTTACTATGTGCAAAGCACTGTTCTAAGCGCTGGGGAGGTTACAAGGTGATCAGGTTGTCCCATGGAGGGTTCACAGTCTTAATCCCCATTTTACAGTTGAGGTAACTGAGGCCCAGAGAAGTTAAGTGACTTGCCCAAAGTCACACAGCTGACAGTTGGCAGAGCCAGGATTTGAACCCATGACCTCTGACTCCAAAGCCCAGGCTCTTTCCAGTGAGCCACGCTGCTTCCCCCGTACAGAGTCTTTCCAACTTAGGGTTTGTGGATGACCTTGAAGCTGAGGTTAGTACAGTGCTAAGCACTTAGCACAGTGCTCTGCACATAGTAAGCACTCAATAAATATGATTGATGATGATGAGGTTACCAAAGAGCCAGTAAATGTTGGGTTGAGCTCCCTCTGAGAGGAAAATCAGCTTCTGAATTGGTGGGTGGGAGGATGGCTTCAGCTGGGGGAGCTTTCTGCTGTGCTCCATCCTCTGTGGGGGCAATGCAGGGCTGTCATGTTATTGCTGACTCCTTGTACACAGGTGCATCTTTGAATTAGAAATCCCGCTGGAATCAGCTGGCTTGCTTTCCTAAGGGTCCCTCATTATACAGCTAAGGTTCCAGCTGGCATGCCGGTCCATCTCTCTGGGGAGTCTTCTCAAAGATCATCTTGTTAGGGAAAAATTTTCCCCTTCATATGTCAACCTCAGGATATCTCCTAAAGGACTGGATTACCTGTGGAGTTTTCACACAGAGAGCAGTGAGTTCACTGATGAGGCTGAAAAATCCCTGCACAAATATGCAGGGAAGAGAGTCATACTCTTCTCCTTTCCATTTCATCTGAGGCTGTCACTGCTTTTCTTCCATCTCCAATCACTACTTCTACACTTCTGCTTTGAAAACTACCTCTCCCCGCCTCCCCAATCTCATATCCCCCGAGGTTCTTTGACTTTGGCACAGATTCAATTTGCTGAAGTTTAAAGAATCCTTCTTCTTCCTCACTCCCATACTTATCAAAATTTTCTTCCACTTTACTGTTTCCCTGAAGCTTAGCTTGAGTGGGTGTGATGTGTGTGTGAAGGAAATTTTATATTTTGAACCATTTTGAAAAAGCTCTATACCCAATTCAAATAGTGAAATGATTTTTGGTGATGGTACTATAAAAAGGACTTACTTCTCACCAAGTTGGCTGTCTTTCTCATTTACATTTAAATTACCCAAATCACCACATTCATTTGAGGTAAAATTTCCCCCTAGTCCCTTATTATTTCTCTCTGCTTTCGTGTCTGGACTAGAAAAGCATATCAGCAATTAAGAAACCTCTCCCTTCTTTCTTTTTGGGGTGGTTGCTTCTCTCACAGGGATGGAACTGAAATGATGTATGCATCCCAAATGTTTGAAACCACCCACACAATTGAAAGCCCTGTATGTATGACACAGTGGTCATCAACAAGCCAACACAGGGGAGCAAAAGGCCCAGTGACCTTTATTTATTATTTTTATAAATCAGATATGGAAATTGGACTGAGGGAACTGAAGTATGTGAGATAAATGTTATAGCTTGGCTGGAATCTTTTAAAGGAGATTGGAGCCATTTTCATTTTTAAATATATCCAGCGTTTTGAAGTAAAAATGTCTATAAGCAAAGGGTCAATTTTTCCTTTTGGAACATTCTATTTTTCTTTTCAGAAAAACTTCCAATCTTTGGTCTCCTGGGATATCAGTTTCAGCAAATGGAGTAATCCTTCTATTGTCAGTCAATCAATCAATATTCACTAGAATTCACCGAGTGCTTATTATGTGCAGAGCACTGTACTAAGCCCTTGGGAGAGTAGAATACAACAGAGTTGGTAGACATGACCCTTGCTCACAAGAGCTTACAATCTCTTTCAATTAAACACTGTAATCAATTTTTAACATATCAAAGCTTAATATTAAATTAAATAGAGAAATATAAGCACCTGATATGAAGAAACAGATTTAAAATTGGAGTAGAGACAAGATGGAATGCAGATAACTCAGCAGTAAGCTATATGTTAACCTTGATTAAATATAAAAGTGGTGTAATATAGACAATAAGCTTTGGGAGAGAAGGCCACGTTGTAACCAAATGTATATATGTTTGTACATATTTATTACTCTATCTATTTATTTATTTATTTATTTTACTTGTACACAGCTATTCTATTTATTTTATTTTGTTAGTATGTTTGGTTTTGTTCTCTGTCTCCCCCTTTTAGACTGTGAGCCCACTGTTGGGTAGGGACTGTCTCTATATGTTGCCAATTTGTACTTCCCAAGCGCTTAGTACAGTGCTCTGCACATAGTAAGCGCTCAATAAATACGATTGATGATGATGATGATGATGATTACAGAAAGGTTGACCTCCGTTTGACTGCTGGAGAGTTGGGGATAGGACCCTGTGGCCATATTTCAGTCAAACTTGAGAAGCAGCAAGACATGATGGAAAAATCGTGGGTCTGGGAGTCAAAGGACCTAAATTCTAATCCCAACTCCACCACTTGTCTGCTATGGGTAACCTTGGGCAAGACACTTAACTTCTCTGTGCCTCAGTTTCCTCAGATATAAAATAGTGATTAAATCCTACTCCCTCATGCTTAGACTGTGAGCAGCATGTGGGACAGGGACTTTGTCCAACCAGATTATCTTGAATCTACTACAGTGCTCGGTACTTTGTAAGCGCTTAACCAGTACCATTAAAAAAATGGTTTTTTCCAGTACCTAAAAGCGTGGGAGAGTACAGTAGAGTTAGCAGATATGATCCTTCCCACTTGGAGTTTATAATCTGGCAGATGAGATGGACACTAATACAATTTACAGGTGAGATGAAGAAGGTAAATAGGATATGAACATGACTGTGTGCCTAAGTAAAAGGCTATTTAACCCATGCACATAAGGGCATGGGGAAGCTGTGAGAACCAAAATGCTCTGGAGCCCCACAAGTGCTGAAGTGACAGGGGTAGAAATGAATATGAGAAGGCCTCCTGGAGGAGATGTGATTCAAAAAGCACTTAGTATACTGCTCTGCACATGTAATTGCACAATAAATATTACTGTTGTGAGCCCACTGTTGGGTAGGGACTGTCTCTATATGTTGCCAACTTGTACTTCCCAAGTGCTTGGTACAGTGCTCTGCACACAGTAAGCGCTCAATAAATACGATTGATTGATTGATTGATTGAATGATTTGACCCTGCTCTTTTCCCCATAAGGTCTCCACCCTCAGACTCACGGGAGAGGATTTCTTGACTATTAAGTAGTTACGTTTTCTTAGATTGGAGATGACAGGGAAAGCCAGAGGCACCATCCCTTTAGCCCTCCTCAAGTAATGTTTTTTACTGTCTGGGTAGAGGTTTCTCCTGCCAGGCAGATTCATCTGGAAAATTTCTGAAATATTTCTGGAAGGGCTTCAGAAGCTGACTGAGAGAAAATCTGGCAATGTAGCTGGCATGTTTCTTTTACTTACTGTGCCACACTGCTGTGGTTCAGCCTTGCAGAGAGGATGAGCCATGCTGGAAACTGGTCTGTGCCAATGCTGCCCAGGTCAGGGGCCGTGAGGACCTGTGGGATCTGAGGCAGCGGAGGGAAACTTGGAGGCCTGAGGCTAGTGGTGGCAGATGGCAAGCATGGGGACAGTCCTGGCTAGGCTGCAGGGCAGAGATTTGCCCAGGTAAACCACATTTAGGTGCACCTGTTCTGGGGAACCTCCTCATTCTCTGGGTCCAGGGAATCTCATTAATAACTGTGGAATTTATTAACCAATTGGAAGAAAGAGCATGGAACTGGGAGTCAGTGGACCTGGGTTCTAATCCTAGCTCTGCCATATGTTTGCTGTGTGACCTCGGGCAAGTCACTTAACTTCTTTGTGCCTCAGTTACCTCACCTGGAAAATGGGGATTAAGATTTGAGCCCCACTTGGGTTCTAATCCCGGCTCTGCCACTTGTCTGCTGTGTGACCTTGGGCAAGTCACTTAACTTCTCTGCACCTCATTTACCTCATCTGTAAAATGGGGATTAAGACTGCGAGCCCCATGTGGGACACCCTGATTACCTTGTATCTACCCCAGCAATTTAGAACAGTGCTTGCATATAGTAAGCACTTAACAAATATCATCATTATTATTATAATTATCATATAGATTGTGTACAACCTGATTAGCTTGTATCTACCTTAGTCAGTGCCTGGGACATAGTAAGCACTTAACAAATACCATTAAAAAATAAAAGTACTTACTATGTGCCAAGTACTGTATTAAGCACTGGAGTAGATAACAGTTCATTAGGTCCAACCCAGTCTCTGTCCCACATAGGGTTCACCTTCTAAAGGAATCATTAGCCTTCCATATATTACATATAATGCATAATAATAGACGAGAACATTAGAGAAGAATGAGGTGGTGGTTCAGCAAAACTCAGTATGGAATCCTGCTTTGGAAAGGAATGAGATAAAATAATGTTGGAAGAAGGGAGAATGATTATTTTTCAGGTCTGAGTGTGCTGGAGTGACTCAAAATGGGTTTTAAAAGAAATGAGGAGAGGCTGCCTGGTAGATTATAAAATGAGCAGAATTATATTAAAATTTACATGTGGTTAATTCTTCTACCCTTACTTAATGGGAATTTGTAATTATCAGGCCAGAGTAATATGTTTCACTGTGTATCTTCTACTGAAATTGAAAATAAATTAGAGGTGCAGTGAAAAGCACAGCAGAAACTATAAGATCATTTTCCGTGCCTCAGCTCCAGCCAGTCAAAGTTACTTACCTGGGCTTATTTGCTATATCAGTCTTAAGGAGGAAAGCATTTAGTTGTCTGCTTCAAACCTGGTTGGCTTCTGTTATTTTTTCTTCCTTCATTCTGGTGCCCAAATAGGTAACTGCCTGGAGGTGGAGCAGCCTGAATTTTTTGGTGCCTCATAATATTGATTCAGTTCCCTAAGGTATTCTCTATATTGTTCGATCAATCATATTTATTGAGCCCTTGCAGTGTGCAGAGCACTGTACTAAATGTTTGGGAGAGTACAATATAACAGTATAACAGACACATTCCCTGGGGCAGGCATGTTATAATTCCAGGGAGAAGCTAAGAGAAAATGTGCATTCCCTAAATAATTTTGTTTACACTAAACATTCTGCTTGGCACATTTGTAGTGTCTATTATCTTTGGCACATAAGGTTGTTGCTTAACAGTTGCACTTATTCTTTGTGATACCTTAGAGTTCTCCATTGCATGGGCAAGGAGGCTTGATGAGTCACCGAATATCATAGAGAATGTCACCAACTGAGCTGGAACCAGTCCATAACTTTAGCATTATCCTTGACTGCTCTCTCTCCACATATTCAATCCATCATGAAATCCTGCCTAAAGGTTCCACCTTCACAACATTACTAAAATCTGCCCTTTCTTCTCCATCCAAACTGTTACCATGTTAATCCAAGCATTTAGCCTATCCTACCTTGATTACTGAATCTGCCTCCTTGCTGACATCCCTGCCACCTGTACCTCCCCACTCAAGTCCATACTTCAGTCTGCTGCTCAAATTATTTTTCTACAAAAACATTCAGGCCACGTTTCCCGTCTCCTCAAGAAGCTCCAGTGTTGCCCATCCACACCCTCATCAAAAAGAAACTCCTTACCATCAGCTTTAAAGCACTCAATCACCTTGCCAGCTCCTACCACACTCTGCTACTCTTCTACTACAACCCAGCACAAACACTTTGCTTCTCTAATGTTAACCTCACTCTCATGTGTCTCACCACAGACCTCTCACAAACGTCCTGCCTCAGTCCTGGCATGCCTTCCCTCTTCATATCTGACAGATGATTACTCTCCCCACCTTCAAAGCCTTACTGAAGGCACATCTCCTCCAAGAGGCCTTCCATGCCCAAGCCCTCTTTTCTCTTCTCCCACTCCCTCTTTGTCACCCCGACTTGTTCCCTTTATTCATCCCCTCTCCCAGACTCACAGCAATTATATTTGTGTGTGTGTGTATATATATGTGTGTAATATATTTATTTATATTGATGTCTGTCTCCTCCTCTATACTATAAGTTCATTGTGAGCAGGAAATGTGTCTGTTATATTGTTATATTGAACTCTGCCAAGTGCTTGGTACAGTGCTTTGCATACTAAGCATTCAATAAATACAATGGACTGACTGATTGACTGATCACCATATCCAAGAGACTGAGGACAGGGCCAGGAAGAAGAAGAAAGTCAATTAAGTTGAACTTTATGTTGGCTATTTAACCTAGAAATATAATATTGACTGGAAGGTCAATTTCTCCACTTAGAAATATAGGTCTCTGCATTCAAGGAGCTGACAGTGCAACAAGTGAGACAACTTTAGGGGCACAATAGAACTAGATAATATATATGGATACAGCAGATATATGAAAACCTGCCCAAAAGTGGAAGAAATAAACAGACATACACACATGTGCCAGGAATGGCTGATGGATGTCGAGATCATGGCGGAGGATTTTTTAGGGAGTGCCCCCTGGAAGAGGTTATGTTTAGGTAAATTTTGAAACTGTAAAAAATATGTCCATAAATGCTATGGTGAGGAGGGGCGTGTGAGCGGCCAAGTGTTTAGCTGGCATGGAAATTCTGAAGTGGCAGTTGGAAGGGAATTAGGATGGGCAGATGAGTAGTAGCATGGCTTAGAGGAAGAGCATAGGCCTGGGAGTTAGAGGACCTGAGTGCTAATCTCAATTCTGCCACTTGCCTGCTGGAAGACTTGGGAAAGTCATTTAACTTCTCTCTGTCCCAGTTTCCTCATCGGCAAAATAGGGATTCAATACCAATTCTCCCTACTTCTTAGACTGTTAGTCCCATGTGGAACAGGTATCTATCCCCAGATCTTAGTACAGTGTTTGGCACATTGTAAGCGCTCAACAAGTTCTCTAATTATTAAGGTAGGGAGGCATGTGGTTTGGCATA
Source organism: Tachyglossus aculeatus (assembly GCF_015852505.1). Lineage (NCBI taxonomy): Eukaryota > Metazoa > Chordata > Mammalia > Monotremata > Tachyglossidae > Tachyglossus > Tachyglossus aculeatus. The sequence goes on along the minus strand of NC_052079.1, from coordinate 25,373,699 downwards.
TTTGAGGAGTCTGATGTACTTTTTGTTTGTATCATACTATTGTGTTTGGCAGATTTGAGGAGTCTGATGTACTTTTTGTTTGTATCATACTGTTGTAAAATCCACATCTGGCCCACATCTACAAGGCCCAAAAGACAATTCGGTGTCAGTGGAGACCACCCAACTTGGGGAATTTTTTTTTAATGGTATTTGTTAAGTACCACCCCCTTCTCCTCAACACGTTATCTGACCTTGGCTTCACAGACTCCGTCCTCTCCTGGTTCTCCTCTTATCTCTCCGGTCGTTCTTTCTCAGTCTCTTTTGCAGGCTCCTCCTCCCCCTCCCATCCTCTTACTGTGGGGGTTCCCCAAGGTTCAGTGCTTGGTCCCCTTCTGTTCTCAATCTACACTCACTCCCTTGGTGACCTCATTCGCTCCCACGGCTTCAACTATCACCTCTACGCTGATGACACCCAGATCTACATCTCTGCCCCTGCTCTCTCCCCCTCCCTCCAGGCTCGCATCTCCTCCTGCCTTCAGGACATCTCCATCTGGATGTCCGCCCGCCACCTAAAGCTCAACATGTCGAAGACTGAGCTCCTTGTCTTCCCTCCCAAACCTTGTCCTCTCCCTGACTTTCCCATCTCTGTTGACAGCACTACCATCCTTCCCGTCTCACAAGCCCGCAACCTTGGTGTCATCCTCGACTCCGCTCTCTCATTCACCCCTCACATCCAAGCCGTCACCAAAACCTGCCGGTCTCAGCTCCGCAACATTGCCAAGATCCGCCCTTTCCTCTCCATCCAAACCGCGACCCTGCTAATTCAAGCTCTCATCCTATCCCGTCTGGACTACTGCACTAGCCTTCTCTCTGATTTCCCATCCTCGTGTCTCTCTCCACTTCAATCCATACTTCATGCTGCTGCCCGGATTATCTTTGTCCAGAAACGCTCTGGACATATCACTCCCCTCCTCAAAAACCTCCAATGGCTACCGATCAATCTGCGCATCAGGCAGAAACTCCTCACCCTGGGCTTCAAGGCTCTCCATCACCTCGCCCCCTCCTACCTCACCTCCCTTCTCTCCTTCTACTGCCCAGCCCGCACCCTCCGCTCCTCCACCACTAATCTCCTCACTGTACCTCGCTCTCGCCTGTCCCGCCATCGACCCCCGGCCCACGTCATCCCCCGGGCCTGGAATGCCCTCCCTCTGCCCATCCGCCAAGCTAGCTCTCTTCCTCCCTTCAAGGCCCTGCTGAGAGCTCACCTCCTCCAGGAGGCCTTCCCAGATTGAGCCCCTTCTTTCCTCTCCCCCTCGTCCCCCTCTCCATCCCCCCGCCTTACCGCCTTCCCCTCCCCACAGCACCTGTATATATGTATATATGGTTGTACATATTTATTACTCTGTTTATTTATTTATTTATTTATTTTACTTGTACATTTCTATCCTACTTATTTTATTTTGTTGGTATGTTTGGTTCTGTTCTCTGTCTCCCCCTTTTAGACTGTGAGCCCACTATCGGGTAGGGACTGTCTCTATGTGATGCCAATTTGTACTTCCCAAGCGCTTAGTACAGTGCTCTGCACATAGTAAGCGCTCAATAAATACGATTGATTGATTGATTGATTACTGTACTAAATGCAGTCCATGTCCCACATGGGCCTCACAGTCTTAATCCCCATTTTTCAGACGAGGTAACTGAGGCCCAGAGAAGTGAATTGACTTGTCCTAGATCACACAGCAGACATGTGACAGAGCTGGGATTAGAACCCAGGTCCTTCTGACTCCCAGGCCCTTGCTCTATCTACTAGGCCACACTGTTTCTCCTGGTTTAACAGTTAGGTATCATTAATCCCCACTTCAAGCCTGCCGGGGAACTCTGACATTACCACTTGTACTTAGTTGTCATAGAGCATTTGGGAATTTCTCAGCCATCAGACCTGTGGCCCTCATCCTGCTCTTTTCCTGAGAAACTCCCAGGAATCTCCAGAGTCCAGGCCAGACTAGGAGAGCAGAACAGAGCTCCTGGCACTTCTGGAGACAGACTCTCAATCATTCAGGTGGGAAACACAAAGCTGCAATATTGCAAATCCTGGCAGTACAGTTTCAACAATGAAACCAAACAAATCAGCTGCTCTGTGTCAATGCCAATTAAAACCATTGTTGCAAATCTCCGAGTTGTTGCTACAAAAATAAGTCTGGAAACTATTCAAGAAGCATGGAGCTTTGGGAACTTCCTTCCTCCCTCCCCACCCACAAGCGGATATAAAGGTTTACCTAGTGCAGTTTTGATGATTCTTTTCTGTAGAAATTTCACATGGCTCCTCCTTTTGCTCGCCATGGCCCTATTCTCTCTGTCCCAAATCCCCTCTCCCCAGCATCACCAGCCTATTCTCACTGCAGCTCACTTTTAACCCATTTCCACCTCTCACGGCTTCCCTTCCACAGTCCTCCAATGCGTTTTGCCATCAAGATGTGGCCTGTGGAATCCCCTCTCCATGGCAGGCAAACTCCCCTTCATCTTCACACTCTTTCTATTTATTCATTCATTCAATTGTATTTATTGAGCTCTTACTGTATGCAAAGCTGTACTAAGCACTTCAGAGAGTACAGTATAACAATAAACAGACACATTGCCTGCCCACAAGGAGCTTACCATCTGGGGGGTGGGGGTGGGGGCAGGGGAGACAGAAAGTAATATAAATAAATAAATTACAGATACAATAAATAAGTTACAGATATAATAAATACATAACAGATATGTAGTCACTGCTCCCTTCTGCCAACACTGAAATCTGGCTCATTCCAGACAATATCGTCTCTCTTGTTGGTCTTCTCTCACTCCCCCAGACTCATGGGGAAAAGAGAGATGAGTCGGCCTGCCTCTTGCCCTGCAATGCTGCTTTTGCTCCATCCCCTCCACCATCCCTCACTTTCTCTGCCTTTGAAGCCCATTATCCCCTACTACAATTCCTACTCACAGTCAGCTACCGCTCCCCCAATGGCCCCACTTCCACTTTTCTGAGTGATTTTAACTCACTCCTGTTCCTCCCCTACACAAATTCTTGGGGACATCAATGTTCCTGTCCATATTCCCAATGACCCCACAGCCACCCACTTCTTCTCCCTTCAAAATTCTGCACACCTCCTGCTCCACCCATTGATCCCAGCTCCACTATTTGCCTGCTGTGTGATCTTAGGCAAGCCACTTAACCTCTCTGTGCTTCAGTTACCTCATCCATAAAAATGGGAAAATCTGCAAAGTATTCTGCCTCCTACTTAGACTGCGAGCCCTATGTGGGATGGAGAATGTGACAACATAATTGTCTTGTAGCTATCCTAGTGATTAGTACAGAGCTTGGTATTTAGTAAGTGCTTAACAAATACCACAGTTATTATTATCATTATTATTAATTTGGACATACACTAGATCATCTCTAAGTACTACATAAGATGCAAATAGGTTTTAGCAGAAACGTCTCAAATTACTTGAGGTTTTAAGCACAAAAACCTTCCTTTGGAAAACCCTGAATGTTTTTCCAAATTTAAATTATATTTCTAACCGTGGGCAGGGAACATGTCTGCTAAATCTATTGTATTGCCCTCTCCCAGGTGCTTAGTACAGTGGTCTCCATACTCAATAAATACCAATGATAATAATGATGTTGGTGATGATGATGATGGAATCCCCACAACGGGACCAACCAATGAGCTTCAGTCTTGAGATTTTGGATCAAGAACCTCCACACAGAAAGTAGTTTGCAAAATCCTACCCATGATTTCCATGACGGATTGATGGAATTTGCACCACAGCATACTGATCAGGAGAAATCCTTCAAAATGAGCCAATAAGCAAGTGGTTTTTAGTAGCTCCTGATTGGCTGTCTTCATCATATAAGTTATGAGGTCGCCTGATCTTCCAACCAGGGAGCAGCATTGGGGAAGAGAAAGGCAGGACTTTCTGTGAAACTCAGGAGGAAGGGACTCAAGCCACTGATGGTCACACTGATCGGGGGTCGTGGACTGTCCACTGGGGACTTGTGCATATGTTTTCCTATGCCAGCAGGGAGAAACCTTTCTTTTTCCCTCCCCTCAAAGCTGGAAGGTGGCATAAAACAAGGTGGTTCTGTTCTGGCCCCTTTTAAGGGATTGTGCACAAATGGGGCTTTTCCTGCCAGTCGGTCAGTCAATCGTATTTATTGAGCACTTACAGTGTGGTTCAATGGAAATGGTTCTAATCCTGGCTCTGCCACTTGTCAGCTGTGTGACTTTGGGCAAGTCACTTAACTTCTCTGTGCCTCACTTCCCTCATCTGTAAAATGGGGATTAAGATTGTGAGCCCCACATGGGACAACCTGAATATCTTGTATCCCCCACCCCCCACCCAGTGCTTTGAACAGTGCTTGGCACATAGTAAGCACTTAACAAATACCATCATCATCATCATTATCAGAGCACTGTACTAAACACTTGGGGGAGTATAGTATAACAATAAATAGACACGCTTCCAGCCCACGTGAGCTTACAGTCTAGAAAGGGAAACAGACATTAATAACAATAAATAAATTACAGAGATATACATAAGTGCTGTGGGGCTAGGAGGGGGGTGAATAAAGGGAGCAATTCAGGGTGATGCAGAAAGGAGTGGGAGAAGAGGAAAGGAGGGTTTAGTCAGGGAAGGCTTCTTGGAGGAGATGTACCTTCAATATGGTTTTGAAAGTGAGGCAAGTAATATTCCCTAACCCCCATGGCTGCCACCTCTCCAGAGGACAGTGAAATCACTCTAGGAGGGACAGAGTTTCTGACATCACTGGGAGTGGACTATCTGCTGGGGCCCTTGTGTGGAGCTGACCAGGGGGTGGACAGGGGGCAGTCCATATCCAGGAGGGGTTGCATCGGGGAAGGGGAAAGAGAGACCACTGCAACGGGTCTACTGCACTGTCCTCTAGGAACACATATAGGAGGAGGGTGCTGGGTTAGCATCGGAGTGCATCACAAGACCAACAGTGGGAGGCAGCGCCATGTTGGGTTGCAGTTCAGCCCATTCTACTAGGGACTGGTAGATATTTTTTTAGGATGCCCAGACACAATGATAACTCAAACAAATGTCTCTGGTGTTTATCTCACCCCATTGCAGTCCCCCTTTAGGCTCTCTGAACCCTGCCAGTCATGCTCCTATTAGAACACAAAATGCACTGAGCTAGTAGCTGGGGAAAGGTGTAGACATTGCCCAGTGCTTACAACAGAAGAATGGTCTTTCTGTTTGATCCAAAACACACTGTATCACAAATGATCACCTCGGTATAGCCCTGAAATGTCTCTTTCAAAATATGTGGATGGTATAAAATAGCATCAATTAAGTGGAATTTTAAATAAAAACACAGATAAGGGGGTACTCTTTGGAGACAGCTGCAGCAGTATCTGCAAAACACAATGAGCTCTTTATCAGTGCTATCTCTCCTAGAAACATTATTTTGTCTGCTGAGATATTGTACAACATCACAATAGCACATTCTATATTACAATTTTAAGAAATAAGAGCTTTAGGGTGAACTGTAGAATTGATTCCAGTAGAATACATTGGGATCATCAGAAATATAAATAATGGTCTCATTTCAGAAGGAAAGTAGGAATGTGAATAAAATTGACTTTATTTCCCTGTATTTTCTTTACAGAAACAGGGAAATGTTTGGGGATAGTGAGCTGATAGGGTTGTCTCAAGAAAAGCACCCCAAGATGATCCATGTAATTCTCCCCTTAACTTGGCCATTGATTTGCTCTGAGATTAAGACTAAGATGATCACCCTCTACTCCTTCATGAATCTTCTGGACAACCCTGGGAGTTTAAAGCAAGAAACAAAAGGCTACTTGGCAGTAGCATTGGTACCCCTGCACCCTTTCCCCAAAGAAGCCACTATCAGGTAGGAAAATAATGCAATGGCCTGTCTCTCTACAAGGTCCTGTGTGAGCCCTCAATGGAATCCATCTTGCAGTCCTCCTCTAGCTTTATTTCCCTTTTCTTTTCTTTTTTTAAATGGTATTTCTTAAGTGCTTACTGTGTGTCATGCAGTGTACTAAACGCTGAGATAGATACAAGGTTGTCAGGCTGGACATAGTCCCTGCCCCACGTGGTGCTCACAGTCTTAATCCCCATTTTACAGATAAGATAACTGAGGCACAAAAGTGACTTGCACAATGTCTAACTGCAGACAAATGGTGGGGCTGGGATTCGAACCCAGGTCCTCCTGACTCCCAGGCTTGGGCTCTATCCACTGAGGCCACGCTGCTCATCCTCCTCTCCTCACATCAATCAATCAATCATATTTACTGAGCACTTACTGTGTGCAATCCACCTGTGCAAAGTGCTTCGAAGAGAATTACAGAGTTGGTAGACACATTGCCTGCCCACATTGAGTTTACAGTCTAGAGGGGGAGACATACATCAATATAAATAAATATACTATAGATATGTACATAAGTGCTGTGGGACTGAGTGTGGGGTGAATACCAAGTGCCCAAAGGGTAGACATCTCCTTCCTCACTTCTATTAGGTTTGAAGCTGTCAGCTGCCACTCATGAGCAGGTTCGAGGATCGGCATGCCGAGGTGAGAGAGTGGAGTCAGAAAGGCTGAACAATACAAAATTTATTATACGTGGCAAATTGACCTTCCCTCTTGGGAGGAATACAATTATTTTAGTTTGTCTCCCTGTGTCCTATAATGCCCTATGTCCACTCAAATTGAAGGCTTCCCTCTTGGAAGGAATACACTTATGTGATTACTTGCATGTGGAAAAACACCTAGCTCTCAGCCCCATGAGTGCATGGTGGGACACTCACCTGTCAGTCAATTGTATTTATTGAGCACTTACTATGTACTGTACTAAGTACTAAGCACTTGGGAGAATACAGTATAACAATATAACAGCCACATTCCCTGCCCACAATGAATTCACCATCTAGAGAGGGAGACAGACATTAATATAAATGAATAAATTACAGATATATACATAAGTTCTGTGGAGCTGGGAGGGGGGATGAAAAAAAGGGAGCAAGTCAGGGCAAAGCAGAAGTCCCTCACTTAGAGCACTGGTTCCAGAGGCAGAGCGGGCATCCCACATCCTGGGCAGAGGTGACACAACAGCCGGCTGCAACAAGTCTCAGAATTATAGATATATGCACATTATTAATAAAAATGAATAGAATTATAATTATAAATATGTACATATATACACAAGTGTTGTGGGGTGGGGAGGGGGATAGAGCAAAGGGAGCAAGTCGGGGTGATGGGGAGGGGAGGGGAATCAGATGAAAGGGGGGCTTAGTCTGGGAAGGCCTCCTGGAGGAGGTGAGCTTTCAGTAGAGCTTTGAAGGGAGGAAGTGTGCTAGTTTGGCAGATTTGAGGAGGGAGGGCATTCCAGGCCAGAGGTAGGACGTGGGCCAGGGGTTGATGGCGGGACAGGCGAGAATGAGACACAGTGAGAAGGTTAACACCAGAGGAGCGGAGGGTGCGGACCAATCTCCGACCTTCCCTCTCCCCCTACCAATACCTTATTTGATTGGCACAGGGATGAGGGACACCTTCTGTATTCCTGGCCTGGGATGTTTATCTACCAGTTTCGGTTGCAGGAGCGGTGTCCCGCCCACACTTCCGAATTCCACCTTTCTAGCTTGGGCAGTCACAAAGATAGCATTTGACCTTGAGATGGTGGGGGCACCTTGGAACAGGTGGGTAGTGGGAAGTTTTCCAAGAGGCTTGTGGCACTAGAGTGCAATCTCCTAGAAGCTACAGAACGAACCATACTGCTATCAGCTCTCAGAGATGGATTAGTAGAGAAGCCACATGGCCTATTGGAAATAGCATGGGCATGTAAGTCAGGGGGTCTGGGTTCTAATCCCAAATCCACCACCTGCCTTCTATGTGACCCTGGCCAAGTCAGTTAACTTCTCTGGGCCTCGGTTTCCTCATCTGGAAAATGGGGATTCAGTGCTCGTTCTCCACCTGTTTAGACTGTGAGCCTTGAGTGGGATAGGTGCAGTGTTTGGCCAGATTATCTTGTATCTACCCCAGTGCTTAGTACAGTGCTTGGCACATAGTAAGGGCTTAGCAAATACCATTAAAAACCCCACAATTATTACTGTTATCACTACTATTATTAGAGTACAGTCTCCTAGGAGCTACAAATTGCACCTTGGCTGCAACCAGTTCTCAGAGATGGAACAGTAGAGACCCAGGGATGACTTTCCAGTCATATTGATAATAATAATAACAATAATAATAATAATGTTATCTGTTGAGCACTTACTATGTGCAAGGCACTGTTCTAAGCTCTGAGATAGATAATCGGGTTGGAGAAGCAGTATGGCATAATGGATAGAGCATGGGCCTGAGAGTCAGAAGGTCATGGGTTCTAATTCCTGCTCTGCAACTTGTCTGCTGTGTGGCCTTGGGCAAGTCACTTAACTTCTCTGTGCCTCAGTTACCTCATCTGTAAAATAGAGATTAAGACTGTGAGCATTCTGTGGGACAGGGACTGTGTCCAACCTAATATGCTTGTATCCACCCCAGTGCTTATTACAGTGCCTGGCACATAGTAAGTGCTTAACAAATACCATTATTATTATTATTAGGTTAGACATCCCTGTCCCACATGGGGCTCAAAGTCTTAATCCCGATTTTACTGATGAGGGAACTGAGGCACAGAGAAGTTAAGTGACTTTCCCAAGGTGCCCAAGGTCACCCAGCAGACAGATGGTAGAGCCAGGATTAGAACCCAGGTCCTTCTTACTCCCAGGCCCATGCTCTATCTACTAGGCTAAGATGCTTCAATATTAGCCTTGCTTCATGATTAGACCGTGACAAATCATATTTGGGATCTAGAGTATGGTCAGTTCGTTAGCAGCTCCTGCCTTAGAGGAAGATGAATGCAATCTATCTTGTCCCTTCCCAAGGAGAACTCTCCTCAATGGGGAAAATTTCTTCTGATCGCCATCTGCCACTCAGTCAACCTGATGGCTGTTTTTCAGTATCTTTTTAAATACAAAGATGACACTTATAGCTAGTAGAACTGATGCAAATCAGGTGATTTTTTTTTTAATGCCTGAGACTTTCATGGATAAAAATGATAAAGATCTGACACTCATTCATGCCAGCATCTTCTCCTCTTTCCTCCCACAGCCTACCTTTGGGAAAATCTCAGCTCATTAGCATCTCCACCAGACGGGAGGAAATGAAAGGAGGAAGAAGTAAATATCAGCCAATTTTGCTGCTGTTAAAGTTTGTGGAAAAGTTCGGTGAAGTTGAAAGTCCTGGATATTTTTTTTATGATCCTTAAATGATAGTTACTCATCTGATGGATAAACAAGACCTGTCTCAGTGCTGTCACCTATAGTCAATGAAGAAACTTTGCCAATGAAAAAGTTGCCAAAGGGATTTTTCTAAAATGACAGCTCTATTTTTCGAGTCAGGCACAAAGAAAGGAAGAAAAAGGTTTGTAATAGTAGAGAATAAGCATGGAGGATCCGGCCCCTGCTTTAACTTATCTATATGTTATCTATATCTCTATATGTTGCCAACTTGTACTTCCCAAGCGCTTAGTATAGTGCTCTGCACACAGTAAGCGCTCAATAAATACGATTGATTGATTGATTGATCTATAGACTTAGTGAGTAGATGTAAATGTTTTCCCTCAGCTGGGATAACTGGGTTTCTATTAAATAAAGTTGTTTACTTGTAAGAAATTAATGAAGGTTGAACTCCCAAAACAAGCCTCTGATAAAAAGCAATCTAAGATACACTTTTACAGGGAGGAACTCTACCATTTTAGATTTTGCTTGCAATTGGGGATCATAATTATAATAATAATGGCATTTATTAAGCGCTTATTATGTGCAAAGCACTGTTCTAAGCGCTGGGGAGGCTTCAAGGTGATCAGGTTGTCCCAAACGGGGCTCACAGTCAATCCCCATTTTACAGATGAGGTAACTGAGGCACAGAGAAGTTAAATAATAATAATAATAATAATAATGACATTTATTAAGCACTTACTATGTGCAAAGCACTGTTCTAAGCGCTGGGGAGATTACAAGGTGATCAGGTTGTCCCACATGGGGCTCACAGTCTTAATCCCCATTTTACAGATGAGGGAACTGAGGCTCAGAGATGTTAAGTGACTTGTCCAAAGTTACACAGCTGACAATTGGTGGAGCCGGGATTTGAACCCATGACCACTGACTCCAGAGCCCGGGAACTTTACACTGAGCCACGGTGCTTCTCTTAAACTCTCAAAAGAGCAGTGTGGCTTAGTGGAAAGAGCATTGGCTTAGGAGTCAGAGGTCATGGGTTCTCATCCCGGCTACACCACTTATCAGCTGTGTGACTTTGGGCAAGTTATGTAACTTCTCTGTGCCTCAGTTACCTCATCTGTAAAATGGAGATTAAGACTGTGAGCCCCACATGGGACAACCTAATTACCTTGTATCTACCCCAGCGCTTAGAACAGTGCTTGGCACATAGTAAGAGCTTAACAAATACCACCATAATTATTATTATTATTAATCATCAAGGCCCAAAGGGCCTTGATCCTCTGAGCACAACAGAGGATCGCTTTGATTAAAAAAAACCCAGATCATCCCAGAGGATTTCCATGTTTAAATAGTTGTTCTTCAGAGTCAAAGAAGACACTGACAATGAAATTCACCTATGAGTGTGTGTGGGTGTGACTGGAAAGTTCAATGTGGGACATGGGGAAAAGTGAAAAATCCCAGAACAGGGGTGCATTGAAGGCCATTATAACTGCAACTGCAGACTGATGACGAGAAGACCTCCAGGGTCCTTGGGCTGGGCCAGATAGAGCTGGAGCTACAGACATGTGGATTTGCCTCATTCCCAACTTGGAGATCATAGCTTCTCACTAGGGGCCAGGACAGCTCACTGACGGAGCTGACAATAATAATAATAATAATAATAATAATAACAGTTATAGTTAATAGCATTTGTTGAGAACTTACTATGTGCCAGGCACTGTACTATGTGATGGGTAGATACAAGGTAATTGGGTTGGACACAGGCCCTGTCCCTCAAAGGGCTTACAGTCTTAATCTCTATTTTCCAGATGAGGGAACTGAAGCTCAGAGAAGTGAAGTGACTTGCCCAAGGTCACACAGCAGACAAGTGGTGGAGCTGGGATTAGAACCCAGGTCCTTCTGACTCCCATGCCTGTGCTCTATCCACTAGGCCACACTGCCTTGCTGACAGTGCTGTTAGTGGACGCCTGACACACCTGCAGTTCAGGCTCCAAGCCGCAGCTTTGGACAGGAGTTGGCACTGGTTCAGTCAATAAGATTCACTGAGTGCTCATTCTGTGTAGAACACAGTATTAAGCCCTTGGGAGAGTACAACAGAATTAGTAGACCCAATCCCTACTTTCCCTATTTTCAAGGAACTTACGCTATAGAAGGGAAATAGACAGTAAAATAAACTACAGGTAGGAGGAAGTAATAGAATATAAAGATATGTTACCTAAGTGCTAAAGGTTGTAGGCGAGCACCCAAATGTTTAGGTGGTGTGGATGCTGGAGTGGCCGTTGGGGAAAATAGGGTGGAGAGATGAGAGATAAAATAGGGAAGGTCTCCTGGAGGACATGTGATTTCAAAGGGCTTTGCAGATGGGGAGAGCAGTAATCTGCCAGATATGAAGGGAAAGTTTGAGGCAGGAGACAGGTTATGGGCAAACAATCAGCAATGGGAGAAATGAGAGTGAAGCACAAGTGAGAAAGTTGGCTTGAGAGGAATGAAGTGTGTAGCTGGAAGAAGAGGGAGGATAAATAGGAGGGAGAAAGCTGATTGAATGTCACGGTTTGAATACAAAGGACCATTAAATATATACGCACATGTAGTTGTCTTTAAAGAAGACATCACTGATGGTGAAATTTACCTATCAACGTGTGTATGACTGAAAATGCCAATGCAGGACCCAAAGGACCAGCCACGTTGTGCACCCTAGAAGGCTGTCCCTTGTTCTGTATGTGTTTAATGCCTGCAGTGCCTGCTGCTCTTTTCTTTTTGGCCTTCCTGTCTTTTGTTTCATATGGAGTCTTAGCTTGGAAAGATCAGTTAATCAATCAATTAATGGTATTTGTTGAGTGTTTACTGTATGCAGAGCAGTGCACTAAGTGCTTGGAAAAGTACAATACAACAGAGTTGGCCTGTTACTTTCCTACAAAGTGCTTACAGTCTAGATGGGGGAAAATCACCATGCATTTCTTGGTAGTGATTGTCATGCTGGTCTATCCTCAGTAATTAGTAATAATTACGGACCCTGTTACTTTGAGTCAAACACTGTACTAAGCACTGGAGTTGATACAAGATAATTAGGGCAGACTCAGTTCTTGTTTCACATGGGGTGGGAGTAGGATTTAATCCCCATTTTATAGATGAGGAAAGTGAGGTACAAAGAAGTTAAGTAACTTGCCCGAGGTCACACAGCAAGCAAGAGGCAAAGTGGGGATTATTACCCAAAGAGATTAGAACCCAAATCCTCTGACTCCCAGACTCGTGTTCTTTCCACTAGGTGACACTGCTTCTCCCTGTTTTCAGCTGGGATGCAGCATTGTCTGAGATTTGTTTTTACATGATCTTGAAATACTTCTGCTGTCCTCCTTGCTTTCAGTTTCCCAGTTTCAGCTCTCTATGAGAAGATATTTGGGTATCTTGCTGACACTCATTCACTTCACGAATCCCACTCACTAGGAGACTGACTGTGTTCCAGAACTTCATTTTTCGTGATCTTGTCTTACTATTTGAATATTGAGTCTGGCCTGTAAATGACACTAAATGACACTAATCAAGGAACCAGAACCAGATGCAGCATGGCCTAGTGGATAGACCACAGGACTGGGAGTCAGAAGGACCTGTGTTCTAATCCCTGATCTACCACTTGTTTGCTGTGTGACCTTGGACAAGTCACCTCAATTCTCTGGGCCTCAATTACTTCATTTGTTAAATGGGGATTAAAACTGTGAGCCCCATGTGGGACAAGCGCTATGTCTGACATGATAAGCTTGTATCTATCCCAAATCTTAGTACAGTTCCTGCCATACAGTAAGCATTTAATAAATACCAAAACAAGACAAATCAAAAGAAAAATAGCTGTGATGCCTAATGCCAGATCTCCAAGCTGTAGAGAATGTTGGACAGCACTGCAACTCTGTAAACCTTTACTTTGGTTTAGTGCCAGATACCGCACTTTGGCCACACTCTGTACGATAGTCTCCCAAAGTATGTATTGGCCTTCTTGATTTGATTTTCTACTTCTCTGTAGAGAAACTTTTTTATCATTGCATCTTTGGTCAGTTTGCTGCCTAAGTAGCAGAATTCTGTGACAATTTTTAAGTCTGGGCTTCCAGTAGGAGCTTTTGGTCACACGGATGGCTTCCCTGGTGCCGGCTGATTCATCCACTCTGTTTCTCCTTAGACTTATCAACAGCCTGTAATGTCTGGCTAATTTAGTGGAGCAGTACAGTCATTGGCATGTGGGCCTCAAGGGCACAGTCATCTGCATAAGGTAATTCATCAATGACTATTTTAAGACACTGGCTGATGCTCAAAGTCTGTTGAGTTGAAAGAGTTTCCCAAACCCACATCTGTACTTTTTGTTGCATCTCTCAGTGAGCAGTGAGGAATGAATTGAACATGAAGTACCCAGTCCAAGTAGCTCGCCTTGGCAATGGAAAAGAAAAAATATGGCATCTGTTTAGCAATAATTCACCAGGAAACTGCCTCACTGGCATTTATTGTGTTACTGGTGCCACATTTTGGGCTGTTCCACCTTGCTTCCACCCCTGGGCAAGACCCAGAGTCCTAGCCACAGTATGTACACAAAAAGGCTTTCTTTGTAGTGTTGTCATGTTTGTTGTTTGCAGCCCCAGGCAGTTTTCCCTTTTGCCTCCTTGTCTCTCATATGTTACAAACCTTCTACTCCAAAAGAAACACTCCTTCCTTGACTGCAGTATTACACTCTGGTGTGCCTGTGGTAGTTTTGCCCAGTTTCCTGTTTAGACACTTGTCTGCTGTGTGACCTTGGGCAAGTCACTTAACTTCTCTGTGCCTCAGTTACCTCATCTGTAAAATGGGTTTTGAGACTGTGAGCCCCACGTGGGACAATCTGATTACCTTGTATTTACCTCAGCACTTAGGACAGTGCTTGGCACATAGTAAGCACTTAACAAATATCATAATTATTATTATTGTTAGTTGACTGCTAGCTTTTGATTGGAACACCTATTGTCTATGTCTTTAATTTAGCGTATATTCAAAATACTTCCCTTGCCCTTCTTGCTTTGGGTTTCCTAAAGCTAGGAGACTGAGTCTGTTTGATAGCTTAATTCTTTGTGAACCTGTCACAAAATTTGACAGTGAATTTAGCCTGAAAATCGGGCTGAAGGAGCTCCTCAGGGGCTTGAATGTAGTGTTTGGATCCAGAACTTCCAAGTGTAGAAAATGTCAGATGTAGACTTTTATTTTTTAATCATCATGTTCCTGTGACATTCTGTTTGACAATCTTCCAGATAATAAGAATTATGTTATTGGTTAAGCCCTTACTTCATAAGGAGCACTGTACTGGAATCAAGGGTACATACATGGGGCTAACAGCCTAAGTATGAGGGAAAGTAGGTATTGAATCCACATTTTATAGATGAGAAAACTGAGGCACAGAGAAGTTCAGTGATTTGTCCAAGGTCACACAGCAAGCAAATGGTGGAGTCAGGGTTAGAACTCAGGTCTCTGACTCCTGGGCCCATGCTCTTTCCACTAGGCTATGCTGCTTGAAAATCAGTATTTTTCATTCATGCCACCTGTAAAAAGTATTTTTAGCGAGTGGCAACTGTAAGACTGCAGTGAGCAGGTATGCTTGGGAGGAACTAATGAATGAATGAATGAATGAACTAAAAGTGGGAGCTGGAGCATAATGAATGAAGAGGGATTTAATAAGAGGGGGGAAAAACCCTTTAAGACAGCAGAGATGTTAAAATTCCATTCACAAATGCCCTAAATCCATTCAGTTGGGGCAGAATCAGGATGGATTTGTACATCAACTTCATTTTGAAAAGGAAAATGTGAAGAAAATAATAATATTCATTCAGTCAGTCAGCCATATTTATTGATCACTTACTGTGTGCAGGGCACTGTACTAAGCACTTGGAAAGTACAAATCAGCAACATATAGAGACCATCCCTACCCAACAATGGGCTCACAGTCTAGAAGGGGGAGACAGACAACAAAACAAAAAGTAGACAGGTGACATAATGATAATAATATTTGTTAAGTGCTTACTATGTGCCATCATCATCATCATCAATCGTATTTATTGAGTGCTTACTATGTGCAGAGCACTGTACTAAGTGCTTGGGAAGTACAAATTGGCAACATATAGAGACTGTTCTAAGCACTGGCCTCTAAGGAGCTCTAAGGAGCTGTCACCTGCATTCAACCATTTCTCAAAGTACTGGATCGAGGACTTTGGATGATGCTCGAAGTCTATCGTGGTGGAAGAGATTTCCAGAGATTCAAATGTGTATCCAAACATCTAATAATAATAATAAGGTGTTTGTTATTCAGTCCATCAATCAACTGTATTTATTGAGTGCTTACTGTGTGCAGAGCACCATACTAAGCTCTGTATGGTACAACAGAGTTTGTAGGCACATTCTGTGCCCACAGTGAGCTTATGGTCTAGAAGGGGAGACCGATATTAATATAAACACATACATGTGGACATGTATATAAGTGCTGTGGAGCTGAGGGAGGGGAGAATAAGGGTGAAAATCCAAGTGCAAAGGTGGCACAGAAGGGAGTGTGAGAAGAAAGGAGGGCTGAGTGGGGGAAAGCCTCTTGGAGGAGATGTGCCTCTAAATAAGGCTTTGAAGGTGGGGAAAGTGATCATCTGTTGGATACGAAGAGGGAGGGCATTCCAGGCCAGGGTCAAGATGGGTGTGAGAGGTTGGAAGCAAGATAGATGAGATAGAGGTATAGTGAGTAGGATAGTATTAGAGGAGCAATTTTTAAGTGTTTACAGTGTGCCAAGCACTGTACACCTGTGTCCTGGTATCATGTTCCATCTTCCAACAAAGCTGCTGAATAGAATAAACTGAACAGGACCTGGTCCCATACACATCCCTTGCTTTATCAATGGGGCAAGGATCAAGCAGAACATCCTCTGCTTATCATGTAGTCTCAGAACTTTGATTGATTTTTTTCAGAGCAGCCAAATTTGCCAAGTAATTCAGAGGCCTGATCTACTGATGATATTGAATGCTTTCGTAAGGTCTATGAAGACCATATAGAAGTCTCGGTGCTGCTTTTTGTACTTTTCTTGCACCTAGCACTGATTACGGTTGATACTGCGCCATGCCATTTGCTGAAGCCATTGGGATTCTGGGAGTTTCTGGAAGATTATATCCATAGAAAGAGCCCAGGCTTGGGAGTCAGAGGTCATGGGTTCAAATCCCAGCTCTGCCAAATGTCAGCTGTGTGACTTTGGGCAAGTCACTTAACTTCTCTGTGCCTCAGTTCCCTCATCTGTAAAATGGGGGTTAAGACTGTGAGCCCCCTGTGAGACAACCTGATCACCTTGTAACCCCCCCAGTGCTTAGAACAGTGCTTTGCACATAGTAAGAGCTTAATAAATGCCATCATTATAATAAACATGGAATTGCCCTTGTATCCTCCCTCTCTTTCAACCACCATTGTCTTTAAGACACTCAGTCAGCAATCTCCCCACTAATCTTTGCTTCTCTCCCTCTAGCTCACACATTTACTCCTCTCAAACCAAGTTACACACTGTGCCTTATTATAATAATAGTAATAGCGATGGTATTTATTAAGCACCTACTATGTTCCAGGCACTGTTCTAAGTGCTGAGGTAGATACAAGATAATTGGGTTGGACACAGTCACTATCCCACACAGGGCTCACAGTCTTAATCCCCATTTTACAGATGAGGTAACTGAGGCCCAGAAAAGTTAAGTGACTTGCCCAAGGTCACACAGTAGACAAGTGGTGGAGCTGGGATTAGAACCCATGACCTTCTGACTCCCAGGCCTGTGCTCTACCCATTACCCCATGCTGATTCTCATTTCCCCCTCCCTTCATTCACCATTTGCTCAAACCCTCCTTTCTCCAGCCTGGGACTCCCTCTCTGCTTCACATCCAATAGACCACAGCTCTTTCCATCATCAAAACTCCTTGAAAAATCACATCTCCTCCAGGAGACCTTCCTTGAGTAATCTCTCATCTCAATCAATCGTATTTATTGAGCGCTTAATATATGTAGTACACTGTACTAAGGGCTCAGAAGAGTACAATACAACATAATTAGCAGGAATTACAATTACAATTACAATTCCTGATTGTAATGCACCATGCAGGTAAACTAGTAGTAGTGCTAGAAATGAAATATTTTTCCTTTCCAAGCACTTATCATATCCTGTCTTGACTACCATGCCATCCTCCTTGCTGACCTACCTGTCTTCAGTCTCACCCCTCTCCAGGCCATACTTTGTTCCTCTGCCCAGAACATTTTCTAAAATATCACTCTGCATATATCTCCCCACTCCTGTAAAACCTCCAATGGAAGAGAAGCAGCATGGTGAAGTGGATAGAGCACAGGCCTGGGAGTCAGAAGGTCATAGGTTCCAATCCCAGCTCCGCCACTTGTCTGCTGTATGACCTTGGGCAAGTCACTTCACTTCTCTGGACCTCAGTTACCTCAACTGTAAAATGGGAATCGAGACTGTGAGCCCCACGTGGGACACAGAACTGTGTCCAACCCTATTTGCTTATATCCACCCAAGTGCTTAGTACAGTGCCTGGCATATCGTTAAGCACTTAACAAATACCATTATTATTATTATTATTATTATTATTATCCATCTCCACATCAAGCAGAAATTGCCCCCCACTGGCTTTAAGGCACTCAATCAGCTCTCTCACTCCTACCTATCCTAATGCCGCTACCATTACAACACAGCTCACACACTTTGATCCTCTAATGCCAATCTACTCAAAGTGCCTCACTCTCATCTTTCTCATCAACAACCCCTTGCTTATACCCTCCCTCCTGCCTGGAACTCCCTCCCCTTTCACATTCGATAGACCACTACTCACCACATCTTCAAAGCCCTACTAAGATTACATCTGCTTCAAGAAAACTTTCCTTACTCATCTCTCTTCTCCCATCTTGTTTTCCCTCCTTGTGGTGTCTCCCTGAAGAACTTAGTCACTACCTCCCTTCATCCTTTCAGTACTTAAGTGCATATAGTTATACTCGGTTGCTTCCCCTGCCTATAATTTATTTTAATGTCTGTCTTCCCTGTTAGATTATAAACTCTTTGATGACAGGGGTCATGTCCACTTACTTTATTGTACTTGTAAGTGTTCAATAAATAACACTGACTTGGCATGAAAAATCATCTGAGGTTCAATTTTACTGTATCCTTAAATCATTTCCTCTGTCCTCCTTGCTTTTGGTTTCACAATTTTAGCTACACAGAAGCTATTTGGAGACCTGCTGCCATTCATTCTTCTCACATGTCCCACCCAGAATAAGCTTGTTGCGGTGAACATAGCTTCAGTGATGACACTGACTTTGCTCCAAAGCTTTGTTGTTTATGACCCTGTCCTGCCATTTGATGTTAACTATAGCCCATAGATGATGCTGATGGAACTATTCAAGGAGTTGGATTTGATGATTATGGGTATTCTAGATTTTACAGTGGTAGAGAAGACTGGACAGTTCTATAGCACTGTAGAAATTCAATTTAGCCTGGGACCTGATACCATCTGGCCACTATACTATGTTTGACACTCTCCCAAAGTATTTGCTAGCCTTCTTGATTTAGTTTGTAATCAATCAATCAAATTATATTTATTGAGTGCTTACTGTGTTTGGAAAACTGTAATAATAAAAATATGGTATTTGTTAAACATTTACTATGTGCCAAGCACTGTTCTAAGCTCTGAGGTAGATGGAAGGTAATCAGGTTGTCCCACGTGGGGCTCATAGTCTTCATCCCCATTTTACAGATGAGGTAACTGAGACACAGAGACATTAAGTGGCTTACCCCAGGTCACACAGCAGAAAAGTGGCCGAGCAGGGATTAGAACCCACATCCTCTGACTCCCAAAACAGTGCTCTTTCCACTAAGTCATGCTGCTTCTTTACACTGAGTGTTTCTCTGTAGAGTGTTTGGTGGAGTACAGTGCAATAGAGTTGGCAGACATGTTCCTTGCCCACAGGAAACAGCATGGCCTACTGGATAGAACACGGGCCTAGGTCCTAATTCCAGTTCTGCCACTTGTCATTTGTGGGACCCTTGGGCAAGTCACTTAACTTCTTTGTGCTTCAGTTACCTCATCTGTAAAATGTGGTTAAGACTGTGAGCCCCATGTCAGACATGGACTGTGTCCAAGCTGATTACCTTGCATATACCCCAGCTCTTAGAATAGTGCCTGGCACACAGTAAGCACTTAACAAATGCCATAAAAAGGAGCTTACTTCCTTGTGTATTGTTGCAGCATTGGTTCATGCGCTGCCTAGGTAACAGAGTTCTGTGGGAGCTTGATCTCTGTGTTGCCAGTACAGATATTTGGTTGTGAGTGTGGCTTCCTTCACTTCACTTTTCTTCAGATGTATTGTGAGCCCATAATGCCTGACTAATTTAGGATAACTCCCAAGTCTTCTGGTGGAGTGTGTTTGTAAATGTGTGTACATGTGTGTGTGTCTATGTGTTTGTGTGTGCCTCTAGCTCACAGTCATCTGTATATCACACTTCTTGAATGACTGTCTTTAGAGCTTCAGATGATGCTTGAAGTCTGTTGAGGCTAAAGTTTCCAGAAGGGGCAGAAGTATATTATAATACCTGTAACCAGGTCTCTTGTTGCAACCTCTATTATGGTTGTGAGGAATAAATTTAGCAGGACTGAGTCCACTACACAGCCCTGCTTTAATCCATTGGCAGCAGAAAATGAATAGAACAGGGCACTCCGGGCTCTGGGGTGACCAGCCATGAAGTGATAAAGTCAGAATCTTTATTTTTTTTCCTATGGTATTTAAGCACTATCTAAGCTCTTGGGTCGTATGTGCTGAGTTGCATATGTGAGAGAAGCAGCGTGGCTCAGTGGAAAGAGCACGGGCTTTGGAGTCGGAGTTCATGGGTTCAAATCCCGGGCCCGCCAATTGTCAGCTGTGTGACTTTTGAGCAAGTCACTTAACTTCTCTGTGCCTCAGTTACCTCATCTGTAAAATGGGGATTAAGACTGTGAGCCCCCCGTGGGACAACCTGATCACCTTGTAACCTCCCCAGCGCTTAGAACAGTGCTTTGCACATAGTAAATGCTTAATAAATGCCATTATTATTATTATAATGATGATAGTATTTGTTAATTGCTTAGTACGTGCCAAGCACAGTTCTAGGGTATCTCTAGGGTAGATACAGTGTAATCAGATTGAACATAGTCCCTGTCCCACTTGGGGCTCTGAGTCTTAACTCCATTTTACAGATGAGGTGACTAAAACACGGAGAAGTTAAGTGACTTGCCAAGGTCACACAACAGACAAGTGGCAGAGCTGGGATTAGAACCCAGGTCCTTCTGACTTTCAGGCCCTCACCTCACCTTGCTTCTCTCCTTCTACAACTCAGCTCACATACTTCGCTCCTCTGGTGTTAACCTTCTTACTGTACCTCGATCTCAGCTATCTCTCCACCAACCCCTAGCCCACCTCCTGCCTTTGGCCTGGAACACCCGCCCTCCTCAAATCTGACAGACAATTACTCTCCCCACCTTCAAAACCTTATTGAAGGCAGATCTCCTCCAAGAGGCCTTCCCAAACTAAGCCCTTCTTTTCCTCATCTCTCACTCCCTTCTGCATCCCTCTGACTTGTTCCCTTTGCTCTTGCACCCTCCCAGCCCCACAGCATGTATATACATATCTGTCATTTTATTTATTTGTATTGATCAATGGAGGCATTGAGCTTGTGTAAATGTTAAAGAAGAGCATCACCTTTGTCCCTGAGATCTCTAGACTGGGATCATTTCTATTAACTCTACTATAGTGTACACTCCCAAGTGATTAGTACTGTGTTCTGCACACAGTAAGTGTTCAATAAGTACCACTGATTGATTGATTGATCTCAACAAGTTTGCCATCAGGTGCATTGCCTCGGTTCTTGGTTCTGATTCTGGGATGAGTTCTCTGATAGCTGGGACAAGGGTCATGTCTTTGCTTGTGGGAAGGTTTTGTAGAAGGCATGTTGCAGAGGAGACTATTGAAATGCTGTTGCCACCTCTTCAGGATTCACTCCTGATCTGCTGTTGCGACTGGAGCCCCATGCTGACTCTGGAAACTACCTGCAGAGCAAAGCAAAAAAGGCACCCATTCATCAGCTCTCAGTCGTATTCATTGTCTAATCGCTTGTGGGGAGGCTTTGTAATGTCAAAAAGAGCCCATCCTACCAAGTCTAGAAGCAACTCAAAAATTGAGAGTAGAGAATTTCATGCACCTAAACTTCCCGTTAGTGGATAAATTTGATCTTCCTAATATGTGACGATCTTTTTTCAAAAAAGTTTTATTTTATTTTTCAATTCTAAGGACGTTTGCCACGAATAAGCTTGTGTTTGGAAGATAACTTTCCAGTTGAAAAAATCCTTTCTGGCCCTGATCCTGCATGTCCAGAACATCCCTAATGTGAGCAGGCGTTCCTGCTGACCCATGACTTTGGCTGTGGAGCTCTAGGAACACTGACTCCCCTTCATGACAGCAACAGGAGCATTTCAGGCATTTTCTTCTCCCTAAACCCTCTCCCCCATCCTGTTGCTGCCATGGTGGTCCCAGGTAGCATCAGTAGCCATCAGTATCCTCAGGCAACACTAGCCAACTGGGTAGATGACAAGGAACAGCATGGCATAGTGGAGAAAGCAAGGGACTGGGAGTCTGAGTACTTTGATTCTAATTCTGGCTCTGCCACGTGCCTGTTATGTGATCTTGGGCAAGTCACTCAACTGCTCAATTTCCTCATCTGTAAAATGAGGATTCAATGCCTATTCTTCCTCCTACTTTAGACCGTGAGTCCCATGAGGGACAGGGACCATGTCTGACCAGATTAACTTGTATCTACCCCAGCACTTAGAACAGTCCTTGAAACATACCATGCACTTCAGGAATACAACAATAATAGCTAGACCCTTCAGGCCAGGAGTCAATGCCCCGTTAAACCCTTCCTGCTTTCACAACCTCAATCTTTTGCTTTCCTGGCTTTCTAATCTGCTCAAAACTGTCAAACAATCAATCCGTTGAGAAGCACCATGGTATAGTGGATAGGGCACAGGCCTGGGAGTCATAATCATGGTTCCCCCACCTGTCTGCTCTGTGACTTGGGCAAGTCACCTCACGACTCTTTGCCTCAGTTATCTCATCTGTAAAATGGAGATTAAGATTAAGACTGTGAGCCCCAAATGGGACAGGGACTGTGTCCAACCTGATTACCTTGTATCTATCCCAGAGCTTAGAACGGTGCTTGGCATATAGTAAGTGCTTAACAAATACCATTATTATTATTATTTATTGAGCACCTATTGGGTGAAGAACCCTGTACTAAGCACTGGGGAGAGTACCATACAATCAAACAAGCAGCATGCTAGGGCCACATGGTTTCAGGTTCCAAATGAAAGAATCAGCGTGGCTCAGTGGAAAGAGCCCGGGCTTTGGAGTCAGAGGTCATGGGTTCAAATCCCGGCTCCGCCACTTGTCAGCTGTGTGACTGTGGGCATGTCACTTAACTTCTCTGGACCTCAGTTACCTCATCTATAAAATGGGGATTGTGAGCCCTCTGTGGGACAAACTGATCACCTTATAACCTCCCCAGCACTTAGAACAGTGCTTTGCACATAGTAAGAACTTAGTAAATGCCATTATTATTATTATTATTATTAAAGGTCTACAGTCTTTAATAATGATAATAATGGTATTTGTTAAGCGCTTACTATGTGCCAGGCACTGTTCTATACACTGGGGTAGATACAAGGTTATCAGGTTGTCCCACCTGGGGCTCACAGTCTTAGTCCCCATTTTACAGATGAGGTAACTGAGGCACAGAGAAGTTAAGTGACTTGCCCAAAGACACACGGCTGACAAGTGGCAGAGCTGGGATTCGAACCCATGACTCCCAAGCCCATGCTCTTTCCACTAAGCCATGCTGCTTCTCTTTAGTGTCATCCAGTCTTCTCTATAGGCATGACCCCTGGACCGCACACAGAAGCTACCTCCGGTTCCTTGAGCAGCTCCATCAGCATCATTTTCAGGCCTTACTTGATAGCAACTGACAAGGCAAGATCATGAATAGTGAAGTTCTAAAATGTAGTCAGTCTCCTACAGAGCTACACAACTACATTCAGCTATACTAAGTGGGTCATAGGAGGAGAATGAGTGATAGCAGGCCTCTTTTCAACTGCTGTTTGGAGGGCTGAAATTGGGAAACCGAAAGGAAAGAGGGGAGAGGAAATGGTTTAAGTACACCATCAACCTCAGGCAATGCTGCATCCTGGCTGAAAACTGGAAGGCATTTTTACTGAGGCTAGAACAGCATGGCGCATTGCTCTCAAGAAAGGAGTAAGCGAAAACTTCTTAAAGAATGAGATTCAAGGAGGCAAAGGAAAAAACAGCACTAGGCACTGCAAACATTAAGTACAACACAACGAGGGACAACATTTTTGCATGCACAATGTGGCCAAGACTGTATATCCCACATTGGTGTCTTCTTCGCGTAAGGAACCCAACCACCAATATGGTCTGCACTGAGACAGAACACTGTTCTCTCCCATCTCAGTGTCTGGCTTGTTGAATCAGATGCCGTTAGTGCTGTAAACTTGTTTATAACTTGGCATCAGGTCCATCCCAGGAGGACACATTCATAAACACCTTCTCAATTAAGAGTACTCACTTATAAATCCTGGATCATTTACTCCAACTCAGTTATCTCCCTTGCGTGAGAAGTAAAGACTGAGAAAATGAGGGTACAGGCTCTGAGTTTTCTAACAGTTACCAGGGTCCTCTCTTGAGAAGTTAATAGTCTAGGACGGGGCATGGATGGTAGAAGGCAGGATATCAATCAATCAATCAGTCAATCAATCAATCGTATTTATTGAGCGCTTACTGTGTGCAGAGCACTGTACTAAGCACTTGGGAAGTACAAGTTGGCAACATATAGAGATAGTCCCTACCCAACAGTGGGCTCACAGTCTAAAAGGGGGAGACGGAGAACAAAACCAAACATACTAACAAAATAAAATAAATAGAATAGATATGTACAAGTAAAATAAATAAATAAATAAATAGAGTAATAAATATGTACAAACATATATACATATATACAGGTGCTGTGGGGAAGGGAAGGAGGTAAGATGGGGGGATGGAGAGGGGGACGAGGGGGAGAGGAAGGAAGGGGCTCAGTCTGGGAAGGCCTCCTGGAGGAGGTGAGCTCTCAGTAGGGCCTTGAAGGGAGGAAGAGAGTTAGCTTGGCGGATGGGCAGAGGGAGGGCATTCCAGGCCCGGGGGATGATGTGGGCCGGGGGTTGATGGCGGGACAGGCGAGAACGAGGTACGGTGAGGAGATTAGCGGCAGAGGAGCGGAGGGTGCGGGGTGGGCTGTAGAAGGAGAGAAGGGAGGTGAGGTAGGAGGGGGCAAGGTGATGGAGAGCCTTGAAGCCCAGGGTGAGGAGTTTCTGCCTGATGAGCAGATTGATTGGTAGCCACTGGAGATTTTTTTATCTTGTTTCCACTTTCAGTTCTCCATTGTCTTGCTGCTTAATCTCAGTTAGGCCATTGAGTACCCTTGTCAGTCTGAGTATGGATATGTGTGTGTGTGGGTGTGTGGGTGTGTGGGTGTGCAGGCAGTAGTTGGGAGAGAGCTGAGGGAAGCAGACTACATGTCTCAGAAAACACTGAAGAGATGGGGGACAGGACTTCATTTTTTTACCTTTCTTAGTTCAAGACCCTGAGCCTAAATAGCATCAGCATGACCCCTGTGAATACCTGTATAGACAGGCAGGCGTAGAGAATGGATTGCCAGAACCCTGGGGGAAACTGTATTGGAGGGGAAAAGGTGACTTTGGCGCTATTCCATTAAACAAACAACAAGAGAAAGATCCAGGACCAACTGCACTGGGGGAAGATGATAGTCGTTGAACGCCAGGGTGCTTGTTTGGTACTCAGAGACTCATAGAGTCAATGAGAGGGACACAAGGACGCTGGCTGAGATACTGAGCATAACAAGGGCAAACTGAGGATAAAATCTTAGTTGTGTATGCAGGCCTAAATTTACCCTCCTCTGGAGCCTGAGCTGTTAGATTTTGATGATAATGATGATATTTATTAAGCGCTTACTATGTGCCAAGCACTATTCTAAACACTGGGGTAGATACAAGCTAATCAGGTTGTCCCATGTGGGGCTCACAGACTGAATCCCCATTTTACAGGTAAGGTAACTGAGGCACAGAGAATAACAATAATAATGATGGTATTTGTTAAGCGCTTACTATGTGCAAAGCACTGTTCTAAGTGCTGGGGAGGTTACAAGGTGATCAGGTTGTCCCATGGGGGGCTCACAGTTTTAATCCCCATTTTACAGATGAGGTAACTAAGGCACAGAGAAGTCAAGTGACTTGCCCAAAGTCACACAGCTGACAGTTGGCAGAGCTGGGATTTGAACCCATGACCTCTGACTCCAAAGCCCGTGCTCTTTCCACTGAGCCACGCTGCTTCAAGTTAAGTCACTTGCCCAAACACAAACAGCTGATAAGTGGCAGAGCCTGGATCAGAACCCACGACCTCTGACTCCCAAGCCCATGCTCTTTCCACTAAGCCAAGCTGCTACTCAGCACATGATGCCTGGTACCATTGCCCCTCGCTGTGCAATAACATTGTCACATTGTGTTTGACCTAATTGGATTGTCTCTCCTTCCTCCTCTCTTTCACCCCAAAGATGAAGTCCCAGCCATCACTGGCAGCATCACCCTTCCCCCCAAACTAGCCTTCCCAGAGCCTCTATCCTGGATGCTCGGGATGGAGAGAAGCGGATTTACCTGAGTCCTCCCTGGCAATCTTCCAAACAAAACCCACACACCCCCATCTGGGGTTCTAGCTGCTCCAAGATACTATATGAGATGGAACATTCCTCCGTTTCCATAGGGCAGAGGTGAAGGGGTTGCTTAAGAGCCTGGCAGCTGGGAGGGCGAGCCCACGGATCTAGCCTTGCCTTCCTGCTTTGGCCTGGGCCCAGGGGTCACCTGACCACCCATACTCTGTCTGGGATGGACCCTGGGGTGGGCAGCTGAGGCTCCGCCTGGAGGGGTGGGTATCCGGGGCGCTGGCCTGGAACAGGACTGCCAAGTCCCAGCTCTCCAGGGATGGTGAGGCCCTCTCAGGAACATCAGTGTCACCTTTCCCAGGCCTGGGGCGACACACCCCGTGGCCCTCCTCCCTCTCCTTTTTCTTTCTAGCGAAGCTTGAGGAGACAATGTGTAGGACTCTGGAGAGAGAGAAGGAGGAAGGAGGAAGAGAAGCAGTGTGGCTCAGTGGAAAGAGCACGGGCTTGGGATTCAGAGGTCACGGGTTCTAATCCTGGCTCCGCCACTTGTCAGCTATGTGACTTTGGGCAAGTCACTTAACTTCTCTGTGCCTCACTTACCTCACCTGGAAAATGGTAATTTAGACTGTGAGCCCCATATGGGACAACTTGATTACTTTGCATCCCCCCAGCACTTAGAACAGTGCATGGCACATAGTAAGTGCTTAACAAATGCCACCATCATCATTATTATTGGAGAAGCAGCGTGGCTCAGTGGAAAGAGCGTGGGCTCAGGAGTCAGAGCTCAAGGGTTCTAATCCCAGCTTTGTCACTTGTCTGCTGTTTGACCTTGGGCAAGTCACTTCACTTCTCTGAGCCTCAGTTTCCTCATCTGTAAAATGGGGATGAAGACTGTGAACCCCAAGTGGGACAACCTGATCACCCTGTATCCCCCCCCAGTGCTTAGTGCTTCGCACATAGTAAGTGCTTAACAAATACCATTATTATTATTATTATTAAGAGGAGGGATGGTTGGGTGAGGTGGGACTACAGTAGAAGAATTTTAGCTTGTTTCCCTCTTTCCCACCCACCCACTGGGAGCCAGTTTATCCCTTTCCCACCTTGGCCTCCACCATCTCATCTCCACTGAGCACACAGTTTGTTACTGATAGGGTGAGTGGGTTCCGAGGAGGAGCAGGAGAAAGAGAAGGAAGAGGAGGAGGAGGAGGTGAAGATGGAGAGATGGAGCACCTCTCAGGATTGTGTTTGCACCCTACTGGGGGCCGGCCACTGCACCTGGAGATCACTGCCTGCTTGTCAGACTGCTCACTAAGGAACCAGCAGCCACTTTCCAGTGGCCAAGAAATCAGCTTTCCCTCCCTGGGAGAGAAGTTCACAGAGAAGATCAGTGTGAGATTCTTCCTGCAATTGCTCCATGGCCCTTTACCTCCTGCCAAACCCTTCTAAGCCCCTGAGCTCCCACCATCTTCATCCTTTCCTATTTTACTGTCCCTGCTGAACCCCATCCCCACCTCTCACCAGCCAGGGAACATCCCTGGGCTTGAATCGGCTGGAACTCCTTTGCAACCGGGTTCTGAGACTAAGAATTCCTTCAGAACCAAAGCCCACAGCGATGCCTGCTGAGCTGGTGGGCAGGAAAGGCCCAAGCAGGGATTCCTGCTTTCTCCCAGAAGTTCTGACCCAGAGGCCAAGAGTGGGAGGTGGGAGAATGAGGGGGGCGAAGGATGAGGAGCCCAATTCTCTGCAGGAACAGGGCAGTGACCAACTGCTCTAGCCCTGATTGTTGGAGATGCATCTACCAGGTGCTGGGGTTTTTGCCAGAGAGAGGGATTGATGCAGGTCTTCAGCATGGAACAACCTCTCTAGACATATCTTCAACTCTTAGCAACTGCAGAGAAGCAGTGGAAAGGTACTATGTCTAATAATTAAGAAAAAGAATAAGAACTATGGTACTTAAATGTTTACTGTGATGTGCAAGGCACTATAGTAAATGGTGGAGTAAATACAGTACATGCAGATTGGACACTATCCCTTTCCCATGTGGGGCTCAGAGTTAAAGTAGGAGGAAGAACAGGTATTGAATCCCCATTTTACAGATGAGGAAACTGAGGTACAGAGTTATTAAGTGAATCATCCAAAGTCACGCAGAAGACAAGTGGCAGAGTTGGGATTGGAATCCAGGTCCTCTGACTCCCGGAGCCATGTACTTTTCACTAGGTCATAAAGTCTGACCTGTTTATACTGTATTTACTCCAGCACTTAGTACAGTACTATGATAAGAGCTTAACAAATAACACACGGGCCAGCAACTGAGAAGGAGAAGAAGGGAATGGGAGAAAGGAACTCCTATCCCCTCTCAGACCTAGCCAGGGTCCACCTTCTCCTCTCCACCCCTTCCTGAGCCTCTAGATAAGAAAAAGACACAGTGATAAGAAACTTGAACTTGTTTGTTTTTACAATGCATTGTATTCAGGTTTAGAAGGGGGATTAAGGAAATGTGCTTCTTTCCTTCCGAATCTTTATACTTCATTTTGTCACTAACAATAATAATAATAATTATGTTACTTGTTAAGCACTCACTGTGTGCCAAGCACTGATCTAAGTGTTGGAAGTAGAAACAAGTTAATCAGGTTGGACAAAGTCCCTGTCCCACATGTGGGACAGCCTAAGTAGGAGGAAGTAGGATTTAATACCATTTAACAGATAATTGAGGCACAAAGTTAAGTGACTTTCCCAAGGTCACTCAACAGAAATGTAGCAGAGCTGGGATTAAAACTCAGGTCCTCTAACTTTCCACTAGGCCACACTGCTTCCACTCCTCTGAACTGATTTCCCTGCAGCAATTGGAAGCAATATCGGGGGCAGGGGTTACTGTGGGTCATTATGTCTGAAGCCCTGGGCTGGCAGCCATTGATCCCAGTGTTAAAGGGATCTTGTGCGAAAGCATAGAGAGAAAGCATAGGGCAACTCTTTGGGAGTTTCTTAGAACTGTCTGGGACATTCATTCATTCATTCAATCAATCGTATCTATTAAGTGCTTACCGTGTGCAGAGAACTGGTGGAATACAATAAACAATAAACCATCACATTCCCTGCCTACAATGAGATTACAGTCTGGGGTGGGGGTGGGGACAGACATCAAAACAAATAAATAAAATTACAGATATATACATAAGTGCTGTGGGATTAGGAGGGGGAGAGAGCAAATGAAGCAAGGCAGGGTGACACAAAAAGGAGTGGGAGATAAAGAAAAGTGGGACAGTTTAGGAAGGCCTCTTGGAGGAGATGTGCCTTCAATAAGGCTTTGAAGCAGGGGGAGAGTAATTGTCTGTTGGATTTGAGGAGGGAGGGCATTCTAGGCCAGAGGCAGGACATGGGCTAGGGGTTGGCAGCAAGACAGATGAGACCGAGGCACAGTGAGAAGGTTAGCACTAGAGGAATGAAGTGTGCGGGCTGAGTTGAAGAAGGAGTGAAGTGTGGTGAAGTAGGTGGGATCAGGGTAGTGGAGTGCTTTAAAGACAATGGAGAGGAGTTTCTGTTTGATGCAGAGGTGGATGGGCAACTGCTGGAGTTTTTGAGGAGCAGGTTGACATGATCCGGGAAACAGAGTGAAGTATGGACTGGAATGGGAAGAGACAGGATCCTAGGAGGTCAGCAAGCAGGTTAATGCAGTAAACCAGGAGGGACAGGATGAGTGATTGTATTAATGATGGCATTTATTAAGCACTTACTATGTCAAAGCACTGTTCTAAGCACTGGGGAGATTACAAGGTGATCGGGTTGTCCCACGGGGGGCTCACAGTCTTAATCCCCATTTTACAGATGAGGGAACTGAGGTACAGAGAAGTTAAGTGACTTGCCCAAAGTCACGGAGCTGACAGTTAGCAGAGCTAAGGTAGCAGTTTTGATGGAGAGGAAAGGGCAGATTTTAGTGATGTTGTGAAGGTGGGACTGAAAGGATTTAGTGATGGATTGAATATGTGGCGTGAATGAGAGAGAGTCAAGCATAACACCAAGGTTACGAGACTGTGAGATAGGAAGGACAATTGTGCTGTCTACAGTGATGAGAAAGTCATGGGGAGGACAGGGTTTGGGTGGTGAGGTAAGGAGCTCAGTTTTGGACATGTTAAATTTGAGGCAGGGAATATGTCTGTTTATTGTTGTAATCTCCCAAACACTTGATACAGTGCTCTGCACACAGTAAGCTCTGAATAAATATGACTGAATGAATAAATGGATGAATGAAGACTGCAGCTCTAATAAATAGCACATAATCATACTGCACCTCCACCATGACAATCAGCTCTTGTTGAATTTCAGTGTTGTGGATCACCACTGGTCAGAAAGCCCTTCATGCTTCAGTTTCTTCATCAAGAAAATGAGGACAATAGTACCTATAACCAGTTAGATTTGGAAGTTCACTTGCAAATTATTTGACAAAACACACTAAATAACAATCAAGCATAACCGAGGTAAGATTAAATTTCATTTTTGAATATGGAATCTTATGTTTAAGCTTTATGCCCTAATGCATTGTGGCACTATAAATAAGCACTATTGACGTGGCATACTTGAGGCAATGAAATGGTTCATTCCAGTGGATTCTCCTTTACTAAAAAGCATGTTCTCTAGAGATTTTATGGAAAACTGGGACCAATTCTTCACAAGAACAGAATATAGGCAATTCTAATTTATGCAAAGAAACACTTCAAATCTTTTTGCACTGACTGGAATCAATCAGTGGCATTTTATTAACATTTACTCTGTGCACAGCACTGTATTAAGAACTTGGGAGAGTATAATACAATGAAATTGGTAGAGGAACTTGCAACCTAGAAGGGGAGGTAGATAAGCACATTAAATAAATAAATACAGTAAAAAAAAACAGTGCGCAGGCCACTGCACTAAGAGCTTGGAAGTGTACAATATAATAAGATTTGGTAGATGTGATTCCTGCCTCCAAGGACTTACAGGCTACAAGCTAATTGGCCAAGACCACACATATACACACACACATACATACACACGGCTACACGCCTGTCCACCTACTTTCTTATTGCATTCCTTGCCTCAGGGAGAATACGACTGGAAGGATGCCAGAGCGTGAGTGGCACTGCAAACATCAGTAGCATATTGATCAATTCCTCTGAGCAGTTTCTTCATTCCTGATGTCTTAGGAATAAGACTCAACTGTTGTTCCTGAAGGGAAACTCCATCCCGGTATGAAAGCTTGCTCCTGTGGCCTGCAACTTTTATCTGGTTACTCCTTCACAGAAAGAATGCAGCAGTTAAATCTGCTGTGATAACTCATGTCCTTTAAGAGCTCTTGTCATGATAAGCCAACTAGGGAAGTATTTGAAAAAGCAAGACTCAGTGACTTACCATACAGAGAACTCTTAACTCACATGAGTAATCAATTGTATTGGAGTCATGTGGTAAGACAGAATCTGTTCATAGGAAAGTGAAAGATGATCAGTCAACCAATTGACAGTATTTATTGAGAACTTACTGTGTGCAGAACACTGGAGGATGAGATAACATTAGCTCAACTTGATTCTTCTGCTTTGCCAAAAATGAACTGAGATAGAACCACCTCACATGAACCATTTTAATCCTCCTTGACCTCTCAGGTGCCTTTGACACTGCAGACCAACCCTATCTCCAGGAAACGCTATCTAATCTTGGCTTCACTGACACAGCCCTTCCCGGGTGCTTCTCCGTATTCTCCTGACAACTCCTTTTCAATCTCTTTTGCGGACTCCTTCTTTGCTTCCCACCCCCTAACTGAGAGGGTCCCTTAGGGTTCAGTTCTGAGTCCCATTCTATTCTCCATCTTCACCCACTCCCTTGGAGAACTCATTCATTCTGACAACCTCAACTACCATATCAGTGGGGATGATTCACAAATCTACCTCTCCAGTCCTGACCTCTCCTTTTCTGCAGGTGGACTTTTCTATCCTGCCTTCAGGACATCTCTACTTGGATGTCTCACTGATACCTCAAATTTAATATGTCCAAAACGAAACACCTCATCTTTCTACCCAGATCCTGTCCACCTACTGTCTTTCCCATCACTATAGACAACACTATGATGATGATGGTGGTATTTGTTAAGCGCTTACTATGTGCCAAGCACTGTTCTAAGCACGAGGGCAGATACAAGGTAATCAGGTTGTCCCACGTGGGCTCACAGTCTTAATCCCCATTTTACAGATGAAGTCACTGAGGCCCAGAGAAGTGAAGTGACTTGCCCAAGGTCACACAGCTGACAAGTGGCGGATCCAGTATTAGAACCCATGACCTCTGACTCCCCAGCCCGGGGTCTTTCCACTACTGTCCTTCCTGTCACCAAATCCTGCTGGTCTACCTTCCCAATATCTCTAGACTCCTCTTTCTACTCTTCATCCAAACTGTTATCATGCCAGTCCAAGCATTTGTCACATTCCACCTCAACTACTGTAGCAGCCTCCTCACTAATCTCACTGCCTCCAGTTTCTTATCTCTCCAGTTCATATGTCACTATGCTTCGCAGATCATTTTTCTAAAAATCTACTAGATCCTCATCTCCCAATTCCTCAAAAACCTCCAGTAGTTGTCCATACACCTCTGTATAAAACAGAAACTCCTTACCGTTGGCTCTGGGGCCCACGGTATCAGCTCACCCACTCTTATCTTACCTCACTGATCTCTCACTACAATACAACTCATGCATTTTGCTCCTCTAATGCCAACCTACTCACTGTTTCCCGACCTCATCAATCTCACCACTGACCCTTTGCCCACATTCTCCATCTGGCCTGACATTCCCTCCCCCTTCACATTTTACACATCATCATTTTACCCATCAGCAAATCCCTACTAAAATCACATTTCCTCTGAGAGGTTATCCCCGACTAATCCTTCATTTCCCTATTTGCCTCCCCTTCAGTGTCCCTTCCCCCTTCAACACCCTATTGGAGGCTCACCTCCTCCAAGAGGCCCTTTCCAGACTAAGCCCCCCTTTTCCTCAGCTCCCCCCTCCTCCGCATCACCCCGACTCGCTCCCTTTGCTTTACTCCCTTCTCTGCCCCACTGAACTTACACACTTGTAATTGTAATATGTACATTTCTATAATTATATTTATTTATATTGATGCCTGTTTGCTTGTTTTGATGTCTGTCTCCCCACTTCTAGACTGTAAGCCCGGTGTGGGCAGGAGTTATCTCTCTTTATTGCTGAATTGTACTTTCCAAGCACTTATTACAGTGCTCTCTGCCCACAGTTAGCACTCAAAAAATAAAATTGAATGAATGAATGAATGACCGTAGGCACTTGGCTGTGTACTCCTTAATCACTTTGACACTCATCCCACCCCCAGCCCCACAGAAGTTATGCACCTATCTTTATACTCTGCCATTTCCCCTGTCCATAATTTATTTTAAACTTGAGGGCAGCAATTGTGTCTACCAATTCTCTGGTATTGTATTTTCCCAAAAGCATGATACAGTGTTCTGCACACAGAAAGTGCTCAATAAATGCCACTGATTGATTGATTAAGCCACCACTGTCTTTTATGTTTGGCTTTGTCTTCCACACAAATTTTACTGTTTTCTTTTCCACTTTTTCCCCTACCTGCCATGTGAAGCCCCTTTTGGATCCTCAAACCTTTACTTAACACCGTGAACAATAAGTTTGATTGAGAGCATAGCAGAGTTCGCTACAGATACAGCCATAGAGGGAGTCCGTTCTGTGGTCCCAGCCATGACAGCTTTCCCAGTGAAGCCCTCAGATGAATGAGACGGGGCAACAGTGTTGCACTCAGCAACAGAGTAAGCCAGATGAGGGAACAGAGAGGGCTGCGGTCGAAAGGATGCATAAAGGTATTCAGGTCCACAGCCACAGACCACAACCGTAACCCAACCAACTGTCTCACAACAAGTGCTGTTGGCTCCAAGGGGATTGGGCAAGAGAATGCAAATGGCTCAACACGACCTATCACCACTGTTGAAAACTAACTCAAGAGCATGCTCTACAATGGTGAGAAACCCCCTTCCTTGTACTCCAAAAAATCCTAAGCAATTAGGATATTTGTTGCCTAGTAAGTGAAGAGAGAGTAGTCCCATTTAACAGCCCTCAGGGTGTTGGAACAGCAATGCTTACCCTGAATGGGGAAGGATGCTAGAAAATTAAACTCACCCAAAGTAAATCGGGTTTACTCGTAGACCATGGCTTGTAAGATATATAATTCATTCTCTCAGTCATTCATTCAATACTATTTATTGAGTCCTTACTGTGTGCAGAGCACTGTACTAAGTGCTTGAAAAGTACAATTCAGCAACAAATAGAAACAATCCCTTCCCACAACAGGCTCACAGTCTAGAAGGGGCAAGACAGACAACAAAACAAGTAAACAGGCATCAACAGCACCAATATAAATAAATAGAATTACAGATATATACACATCATTAATAAAATAAATAGAATTATAAATATGTACATATGTACACACAAGTGCTGTGGGGCAAGGAGGGGAGTAGAACAGATGGAACGAGTGGGGGCTATGGGGATGGGAAGGGGAGCATAGGAAAAGGGGGGCTTAGTACGGGAAGGCCTCCTGGAGGAGGTGAGCTTTCACTCATTCATTCATTCGATCATATTTATTGAGCACTTACTGTGTGCAGAGCACTGTACTAAGTGCTTGGGAAGTACAAGTTGGCAACATATAGAGACGGTCCCTACCCAACAGCGGGCTCGAAGGGGGGAAGTGTGCTAGTTTTGGTGGATTTGAGGAGGGAGGGCATTCCAGACCAGAGGTAGGACATGTGCCAAGGGTCGATGGTGGGACAGATGAGAATGAGGCACATTGAGTTGGTTAACACCAGAGGAGCGGAGTGTGTGGGCTGGACTGTAGAAGACAAGAAGGGAGGTGAGGTAGGAGGGGTCAAGGTGATGGAGAGCTTTGATGCCAATAGTGAGAAGTTTTTGCTTAAGGAGGGGGTGGAGGAAGGGGGGGGGGGGCAAAATGAAAACCAGAAGATAAAGTTACCATTGCATTGTGTAATATCTGGGTGAAACAACAGGATGATGATGAAAACAGACATTGGTCTATGTAGTAAGAGCATTAACTCCACTTAGTCCACTTAGTACAGTGCACTGTTGTTACCCATCGCAGAGGGATGGGTTCGAGGATTGGCACAATGAGAGCAAGAGAACAGAGTCAGAAAGGCTGAGCTGAGCAAAATTTATTCTGCATGGTGAATTGAACTTCCCTTTCGGGAGGAATACACTTAATTTAGTTACTCGCATGATGCAGTGCACCTAGCTCCCTTCCCGTGAAGCTTCCCACCTGGGAGGAATACATTTATATGGGCAGCACAGTCCCCAATGTCTACCAGCTGGTAGAAATGGGTAGGAGACATCCATTGTCTCCATGGGCTACCTTTCAATTCAACTGGAAATTGAGCTCCCTCCCCAAGGGGATACTCACTTCTCCTTGCTCCCATCAGGAGGTCCAATGGATCACTCAGAACCACGCAGGTTCCAACAGAGTGGTCATCCCCGACTCTGGGTAGAGGCGACTTGTCACATCAGTGTGACAGAGTTTTAAGCTGCTACTAAGAGTTCGTGGAGACTCCTCCCCAGATATACCCTGCTACTTCTCGATCCTCCTCTCTTCCATGGCCATATTTGGGGGTAAGGAAGGTTGTGTGACGAGACCCATCCAAATCTTCTTACTGTCACCCCCACTTCCAGGGTTAGTGACCTTGTGGGACTTCAGAATTAAGGGACCCACACCTCTCAGATTGGAACCAGGACGTATGTGGTGTGTTTATTCAGAGCTAACACTCTGTCATAATGACAGAGACCTTTCCAGCCAGGGTCTGACCGATCACAACTGTGAACTAAGTGCTTGGGCTTTATACTTGGGAGAACAGCTAAAGGAGCATGAACTGACCAGATAAGGAGTCAATATCGCAGCACTAAGTGAAATCATATGACCTGATCAAGGAAAGCAAACAGAAATAGCCACTAGATACATCTTGTTTGAGAAAGCAAGGTTCGGGGACCTGGGTTCTAATCCTGACTCTGCCCTGCTGTGTGACCATGGGAAAGTCATTTAACTTTTCTGTGCCTCAGTTTCCTCAACTGCAAAATGGGGATTCAATACCTGCCCTCTCTCCTAGTTAGCCTGTGATCCCCATGTGAGACAGGGACCGTATTCATCCTGATTAACTTACATCATCTACCTCAGTACTTAGAACAGTGCTTGACACATAAAAAGCAGTTAACAAAAAAGAGAGACCTTCCC
This sequence comes from Tachyglossus aculeatus, assembly GCF_015852505.1. Taxonomy (NCBI): domain Eukaryota; kingdom Metazoa; phylum Chordata; class Mammalia; order Monotremata; family Tachyglossidae; genus Tachyglossus; species Tachyglossus aculeatus. The sequence goes on along the minus strand of NC_052079.1, from coordinate 25,337,292 downwards.
TCTTCAGAAAGGCAGCTATCAGAGATTAGTTTTGCAATCCTTTACTAATTTCAGGCTTTCCAAATCTGCACAAAGATATGTGACAGTCTGTAGACCCTAAACCTGCTCCTGAAATAAAAAAGTGACTTGCCTACCATCAGTGGTAAACCCCCCATAATGATAAAGTGTCATGAAGGAAAAGAATGATTCTCCGAAGACACGGACTGATTAATCACAGGAGTACTAACATCTGATGAACTGAATATAATGGGAGATTTTAACTTAAGTTGAAAGTGATGCTCACCTGTGGAAGAAAGTTATTGGAGTGCGTGAGCTTTCAAACTCAACTGTAATGGTCTACTTTTGCTGAGAGAAAGCACCAAGTACGATCTTGTGATCACCAACATCATTTTTGCCTGCCAAACAGAAGAAAAATATCCTAGATGCATCCACCATTGTAGCAGTGGCATCCAATTGACTATATCACAATGTGGCAGAGACACGTTGAGGATGTGCAGACCAGAGCAGTGTGTTCCAAGTTCACACTGACGATCCAATCGCTGCATAGAAAAGTGACCTCTAAAAGAGAGCTAAATGTTAAACTTACAGGGATGAAGTTATTTGCAAAGAACTCCACCACAAAATTACAATGGCCCTGTCGAAACAGGAACAGCTGACAATCCCCAGTATAAACAGTGAATGAGTATTTCTCTGTGATACTTTTCTAGGAGATGGTCATCTAGACTTTGGCTAAAGCCAAACAAAGTCACAAAGGTGGGTTTGTTTATGCCAGATAAAATGATCAGAGATAAATCATCTACCTGCAGCCAAACAATTACTACATCAGCAAAACTTTGCAACAGCTCATGACTCAGACCTAAGAGAGGTTCAAGGAAATCTCCATTGTGGAGCATTTCCTTTCCCTGGAAACATCCAATAACCCTGGTTTTACTATTCAGTTCTCTCCTGGTTCCTGCTTAATTCTTGTCATTCCTCCTCGATATTTTCCCCTGGCTCTGCCTTCACCTCTCACCCTCTGACTGTGGTTGTCCCATCGAGGTCCATTCTGGCTCCCTTTCTCTTGTCCTTTACACTTACTCCCTCTGGGAGCTTATCCGCTCTCACAGCTTATATGATCACCTCTTTTCAGAAGACTCCCAAATCCACCTTGATGCAGCCCTGCTCACTCACTTCCATTACAATCTCTCATTCCTCTTTCCTCCAGGACATCTTCACATGGATAATAATAATGATTAATAATAATTACGGTACTTGTTGACCCTCTCAGGGTCGCACCTGGAGAGTTTCCAATACTCTATCAGTCTCAACTATGGGAGGGAGAGCCAAGCAGAGATATACCCATTTCATTCCTAGCTTGGCCAGTGGCTAGTGAGTGGAAGGCACTCTGCTACAAGCCAAGATTCCCCTTTGCTGGGCAGCAGCAGCATGGGAGAGAGTGGAGGGCAGAGACTCAAATTTACTGCACATAAGGAGTCTATGGTAAACCATTTCCATATTTTTACCAAGGAAACTATAAATACACTACCAGAACAATTGCAGATGGAGGTGGGGCATTCTAGGAGAAATGTGTCCACGGTGTCGCTATGGGTCAAAGATGACTCGACAGCGTAAGACAAAACATGATACTTGTTAAGCACTTACTATGTGCCAAGCACTGTTCTCAGTGCTGGGGCAAATAAAAGTTAATCAGATTGGACACTGTAACAGTGACACCTGAAGCTCGATATGTCTGAATGGGAACTGTACATCTTCCTTCCTAAATTCTCTCTTTTGTCTAATTTTCCTGTTAGAGTTTATCGTAGTGTGCCTGACCTCTGTCCTCTGTCGACAACAGACCTGGGTGCTCATGAGAGAACCCCCTCAAAAAGCCACAAACTCCATGCTGCCCCAACATCAATTTGACTTGTCATGAGATCTGAAGCAATGCCATATATTGGAGGCAAATATACTGGAAAATATATTGGAAAGTATCCTAGAGAAACAATGTGGCCTTGTGGAAAGAGCATGGCCCTGGGAATCAGAGGATTCTTAGCTTTGCCACTTGGAGTCAATATCGCAGCACTAAGTGAAACCAGATGACCTGAGCAAGGAAAACAAACAGAAATAGCCACTAGGTACATCTTATTTGGGAGAGCAAGGGTTTGGGAGCTAGAGGACCTGGGTTCTAAACCTAGCTCTGCCCCTGCTGTGTGACCATGGGAAAGTCATTTAACTTTTCTGTGCCTCAGTTTCCTCAACTGCAAAATGGGGATTCATGATCTTGTATGACCTTGGGCAAGTCACTTAACTTCTCTCAGTTCCTCAGTTACCTCATCTGTAAAATGGGGACCAAGACTGTGAGCCCCACATGGGATATGGACTGTGTCCAATCTGATTAGCCTGTATGAACCACAGGGTTAAGTACAGTGCCTGACACAGAGTAAGCACTTAACAAATACCATTTAAAAAAAGTGGCCACCCCACATAGATACCCCAACCTGTGGTTCCCTTGACCCTCCAGAGCAGGGTCAGGAGGCCCTGCAATGTTTCCCAAGCTCATCTTTTTTCCCCTTCCAATATCACATGCTCCTCCTCATCTTTCACCCCAAAGGCAAATCTCCACATCTCCAACATCACTTCCAAGGTGGATTGGGAAGTTTCTAAGGAGTGCCTGAATCATCAGTGGTATTTATTAAGAGTTTACTATGTGCAGAGCACCTTACTAAGCACTTCTATACCCTTAGTATCCCTCCAGCCAAGATCCTGCTCAGTTCTTATAAGAGATCATTTGAAAGCTCCCCTTATTTGTGGGTCTGAGGAGGGGAAGGTGCCTTCTTCCCCCTCTCGTCTCTTCTGTTCTCCAAAATTCCACAGCACTCCCCTTTTGCTCATTTGTATTCATGGTTTCGACCTCTTCTTGGATCATCTGGCTTTCACCCAGCCCGTTTGTCTTCAGAGATAATCCTCTCTTGCTTCTCTGTTGCTGCCAGCAAATGTCCTGATTCAGTCTATCTGCCTTTACAAATCATTCACTCCTTTGACACTACCCATAACTGCCCCACCCCATCCTTCTGCTTCTTTTATTCATTTTCCCCCTACAATCTGGCATACCCCAAATCTGATATATCAGTAATCCCAACAAACCCCAATATTTTATTTATTTGCAGTGGTACAGAGATAATCTCCCTGATTGCTGAAATCTTCTCCTTCTTATGCTGTCATTATGCAATGCTGCAAGCACCACAGTCCTTAGTCCAGGCTCCCTTCCAGCAAGCTTGCAAACATTCAGATCCCCAATCACCATCTGTCCATTTACCCTGTCACAGCACAACTAAAGAGCAGCCTTAGTGATTTCCCCCTCCTTCCAAGTGTGATATTACAAACCCCAAAAGCGGAGATGGTCTTGGGACCAGCCCTACAAAGCACAAACTATCTTTTTGCTTCTGAAGCACACAACCTTGGTATTGTCCCTCTATCTCCACTCTCATATTCACTTTGTCATGAAATCCCATCAGTTTTTCCTCCAAGATGTTTTCCATCATCATCAGTGGTATTTACTGAGCACTTACTAAGTGCAGAGCACTGTATTAAGCTCTTGAGAGAGTACAGTACAACAGAGTTGGCGGGAATGTTCCCTGCCCACAATGAGCTTAGTCTAGAGGGGGAGAAAGAATAAATGAATAATTCATGATGATGATTTTTTTCAAGGAGAGTAAGTTGGATCAGCTGGTGCTTCTGTAGCTTACACTCATAAAGGAATTCCTCATGGAGTTATATTCTTAGTACACAACATCACTAAAATCCACCATTTTCTCTCCATTCAAATTGCTACCACATTAATTCAAGCACTTATCCTTTCCCAGCTTGATTACTGTATCAGCCTCCTTGCTGGACTCCCTGCCTCCTGACTCTCCCCACTCCACTCATTACTTCTCTCTGCTGCCTGGATCATTTTTCTACAAAAATGTTCAGTTCATGTTTTCCCATTTTTCAAGAACCTCCAGTGGTTGTCTATCCACCTCTCACCTCTGCATCAGAAAGAAACTCCTTATCCTGGACATTTAAGCACTTAATCACCTTGCCCCCTCCTACCTCACCTCGCTGCTCTCCTACTACAACCCAGCCCACACACTTCGCTCCTCTTCACCTACTTACTGTACCTTGATCTAGTCTGTCTCACTGCTGACTTTTTGCCCATGTCCTGCCTCTGGCCTAGAACGGCCTCCCTCTTCATATCCAACAGACAGTTATACTCTCCATCTACAAAGCCTTATGGAAGGCACATCTACTCCAAGATGCCTTCTCCATAAGAGCCTTCATTTCCTCTATTCCCACTCCCTTCTGCGCCACCCTGATTTGCTCCCTTTGTTCACCCCTCCCTCAGCCCTACAGCACTTGTGTGCACATCTGTAATTTATTTCTATCTATGTCTGTCTCCCCCTCTAGACTGTGAACTCACTGTGGGCAGGGAATGTGTCTACTAACTCTCTGGTATTGTACTCTCCCAAGTGCTTAGTTCAGTTCTCTGGACACAGTAAGTGCTCAATAAATACCATTGATTGGTTGATTGATTATCTCTCCTAGCACTTGGTAAGCACTTAATTATTATCATTATTATTATTATGTGTTAAGTGCTTATTTTGTGTCAAGCACTGTTCTAAGAGCTGGGGTAGACACAAGTTAATCAGGTCAGACACAGTCCCTGTCCTGCATGGAGCTTACAGTCTAAGTAGGAAGGAGATCAGGTACTGAATCCACATTTTTGAAATGAGGACGATTAGGCATGGTGTGAAATGACTTGCCTAAGGTCAAACAGTGGGCAAGAGGAGGAATCAGAATTAGACCCCAACTCCTCTGACTCTGATCTTGTGTAATCTCTAACTTTTATTTTCCTAAAATTTGTTGTCCCCCTCCAGAGTTGTAAAAGAACATGTCCCATTTCCTCCTCAATCATCATGAGTTGTTTTACCTTCCCCTCAGCCTTTGTGGCTCTGCAGTCGGGTCCCTTTAACAATCTAGTAAAACTTAGAAAAGACAAAGAAAAGTGAAAGATCAGGGCCAACCTAAAAGTGTCCTGAACTAAGTGAAGGGCATCTTGATCCTTAGCTTTATTGCCCGGAAAAAAAACAGGTCTTTCTTCGAGAAGATCTGAGAGTTCAGTGACCCAAAATGGTCTCCGAAATTAGCAATTTTCCCTCCTCGGAGCCCCATGGCTTTGTTCTGCAGGGTCAGTTCATGAAGGAGTTTCCTTCTAGGCTTGAAGCTCCTTATGGACAAGGAATGTGTCTACCAACTCCATTGTATTGGACTCTCCCAAGTGCTTAGTAAGATACGCTGCACTCAGTAAGTACTCAATAAATACCACTGATTGATGGATTCCATTGTCTTCTGGGATTGAGTGAGAAAATAAACTTCCCACCCCAACTCCCTAGGGATGTAGACACCCCCAGGATAGTAAGGAGGCAGGGTTGGGAACTCCTTCGCTTTCCTGGGAATTCCCACTCCACTTTGTACCAGTGAAGAATTGAGGATGGCTCTCAAGGCACACCTGTTGGACTTTGCTCCCCAAACTGTGTTGCCTCCCTCTGCTCAGAAACTGAGTTCAGTTTGCAAACAGTTTCAGGAGTTGTTCAAACCCACTGTGCTTCTGCCAAAGCTGTCAGAACTCATTTGATCTGTTTGGTAGTGGTGGTTTCTGAGCAAACAAAGGGACGCAGATTAAGGGCTGCAGGTTGTAATCTTAATCATATGGGTCAGTAAACCCAGATGACCATTTTTTTTATTTTTTTTTATCCTCACTGCTCTGGCTTCAGTTTTTATGTGCTATATGAGCAGGCACCCAGCACGGAAGCTACAGAACAAAGGCTTGGCAGGGGCAGCTCAGAGAGGCTAAGACACCACCATGCTGACCCCTGTCAAGGCTTGGCTGACCTAACCTGCCTTTTAAATTCTTCAGAATGATTTAGTCCTAGGGGATGGAGGCAGGAAGGAAGCTGAGAAGTCACTGTTTCCATCCTAAAAGGCCCAAGAGATAAGAGGTCACTGCAGAACAAAGTCTAGTGGCTTTTTCAGACTCACTTTCAAAGGCATTTTGATCATCCAAATATGTCAGATATTAAAGGATCTGTCTGAGATAGAATGAATCCATTGAGCCCTAACATGGTGGTCTTCTTTTGAGTTGATCAGACTGAGTTATGTTATACAGTGGATCCAAACTTGACAAACCAGATGAAAAATAACCTGAAGACTAAATGAGTAGTGTTCGCCAGTCCCTTCCACCCACCAATGTAGATTGTGTTTTGGGTGTCTGCCATGGGAACAAGCATCTGCTCTCTTGAGTAATTTGGAGAGCAAGGCTTTCTTTGACAATCATGACACATTCTACTGAGCTAGCTGAGAAGAACCCAGTCCAGTGGTACTGCGGGATGGAACGAGAAAACTGGGAAAGATGGAGCTCAACATAACTCCGCTTCTCTACTGTACTCTCCTAGGCTCTTAGTGCAGTGCTGTCCACACAGCAAGTGTTCAATAAACACCACTGATAATTAAAATCAAACGAGCTCAGCTGTAAGAACTCTTGCTTCGAAGAGTTCTGATCCTTATTCTCTAAATCACTACCTTTAATGTGCAAACAACCTGAGTGATGGTGGGAATCAATCAATGGTATCTATTAAACACCTACTGTGTGCAGAGTACTGTATTAAGTGATTGGGAGACTACAACATAATAGAATTGCTGGACACATTCCCCTCCTACAAAGAGCTTATATTCTAGAGGAATGAAGGAATGGCGCTTGTCCTCCTTCCAAATCCCTGGTGTATAAAGTGGAATGTTAACCAGAGTACCTATGATGAGCTGCATAACTCCTCCAAGAGGCCTTCCCTGGCTATGCCCTCAATTCCTCCTCTTTCACTGCATTCTGCTCTTGCACTTGAATTTACACCCTTCCTTCAGCCCCACAGCACTTATGTAAATACCCATAATTTATTTTTATTTATATTAATGTCTGTCTCCTCTCCTACGCTATAAGCTCACTGTAGGCAGGGAACAAATCTACCACCTCTGTTACATTGTAATATCCCAAGCTCTTAGTACAGTGCTCTGCATACAATAAGTGCTCAATAAATAAGATCGAATGATTGGTTGAAAAACCATTTATTTATTTCACTTGTACATATCTATTCTATTTATTTTATTTTGTTAATATGTTTGGTTTTGTTCTCTGTCTCCCCATTCTAGACTGTGAGCCCACTGTTGGGTAGGGATTATCTCTATATGTTGCCAAGCGCTTAGTACAGTGCTCTGCACACAGTAAGCGCTCAATAAATATGATTGATTGATTGATTGACACAGTCCCTATCCCACAAGGGGCTCACAGTCTTAATTCACGTTTTACAGATGAGGTAACTGAGGCACAGAGAAGTGAAGTGACTTCCCCAAGGCCACCCAGCAGATAGGTAGTCGATCCAGGATCCTTCCTGGATCGAGCAGCGTGGCTCAGTGGAAAGAGTACGGGCTTGGGAGTCAGAAGTCATGGGTTCAAATCCTGACTCTGCCACTTATCGGCTGTGTGACTTTGGGCAAGTCACTTAACTTCTCTGTGCCTCAGTTATCTCATCTGTAAAATGGGAATTAAGATTGTGAGCCCCCCGTGGGACAACCTGATCACCTTGTATCCCCCCCCAGCACTTAGAACAGTGCTTTGCACATAGTATTATTATTATTATTATTCTCACTCCCAGACCGGTGCTTTATTCACTACACCATGCTGCTTCTCTGTACAATACAACGGCGTTGGTAGACAAGATCCCTGCCCACAAGGACAGCCTCAAGTGGGGAGACAGACATCAAAATAAATGATGGATATGTACATAAGTGCATTGCTTTTGCAAGATAGATGTTGACTTTAAAAAATATTTATCTCCAAAGTAATTAATTAATTACATTGTCTTAGGTTAGCATTAGAGAAGCAAAGTGTGTGGGCTGGAATGTAGTAGGAAATCAGGGAGGTAAAGGAGGAGGGGACAAGATGAATGAATGCTTTAAAGCCAAGGGTAAGGAGTTTCTGTTTGACGCAGAGATACATGGGCAATCACTGGAGGTTTTTAAGGAGTAGGAAAACATGGAATAAACATTTTGTCAAAAAATGATCCAGACAGCAGAGTGAAGTATGGACTGGAGTGAGGAGAGACAGAAGTCAGGGAGATCAGCAAGAAGGCTGATGCAGCAATCAATGTGAGATAGAATAAGTGCTTTGGAATTACATGGCAGAAGTTCATATGGAGAAGAAAGCGTGGATTTTAGCATTGCTGTGAAGGCTGAACCAACAGGATTTGGTGACAGGTTGAATATGTGGGTTGAATAAGAGAGATGAGTCAAGGATAATGCCAGGGTTATGGGCTTGTGAGACAAGGAGGATAGTGGTGCTGTCTACAGTGATGAGAAAGTCTGGTGGAGGACAGACTTTAGATGGGACAATAAGGAGTTCAGTTTTGGAGATTTTAAATTTGAGGTGCCAGTGGGAATCCAAGCAGAGATGTCCTGAAGGCAGGAGGAACTGCGAGACTGCAGAGAAGGAGAGAGATCAGGACTGGAGATGTAGATTTGAGAACCATCTGTATAGGTGGTAGATAAATCCATGGGAGCTAATGAGTTCTCCAAGGGAGTGGGTGTAGATGGGGAATAGAAGAAGATCCAAATCTGAATCTTGAGGGACTCCCACAGTTAGGAGGTGGGAGGCAGAGGAGGAACCAGTGAAAGACACTGAGTATGAGCTTCCAGAGAGATAAGAGGAGAACTAGGAGAGGACAGTGTCGGTGAAACAAGGTTAGCTAATGTTTCCAGGAGAAGGAGTTGTTTGACAGTGTCTAAGGCAGCTACGAGGTCAAGGAGGACTCAGACAAAGTAGAGATCCTTGTATTTGGCAAGAAGGATATTGGGCTGACCTCTGAGAGGACAGTTTCAGTGGAGTAAAGGGAGCAGAAGCCAGATTGGAGCGGGTCAAGGAGAGAATTGGAGGAGAAGAAGTGGAGACAGTGGGTGTAGACAACTCGCTCAGGAAGTGTGGAGAGGAATGGTTGTGGGGTAGATGGGGTGATAACTGGAGGGAGCCGTGGGGTAAAGGGAGGGGTTTTTTTAGGGTAGGGAAGACATGGGTATGTTTGAAAGCAGTGGGGAAGAAGCCACTGGAGAGTGAACAGTTGAAGACTGTAGTCAAGGAGGGAAGACGGAAGGGGACAAATGCTTTGAGAAGGTGCGTCAAGATGTGGTTGGAAGCGCAGGTGAAGGAGGTGGATTTTGAGAAGAGGCAGGAGATCTCCTCTTGAAATATTGCTGGGAAAGATGGGAGAGTTGAAAGGGAGCAGCAGAAGGGAGGGACTGGAGAGAAACAAAGGAAATTTTAGGGAGATCATGGCTGATGGTTACAATTTTCTCAGGGATAGCCATGTCACTGGAGACAAGAGATGGGGAAGGCAGTGGGACAGGGGATTTGAGGAAGGAGTTTCCTCTCCATCCAAACTGCTACCATGTTAATATTATCACATCCTATCCCTGCCTGGATTACTGCATCAGCCTCCTTGCTGACCTCCCTGCCTCCTTTCTCTCCCCATGTGTGTCCATACCTATTGCCTGTATCATTTTTCTACAGAAACTCTCAGGCCATGTTTCCCTACTCAAGAGCCTCCAGGGGTTGCCCATCCACTTCCACATCAAACAAAAATTCCTCACCATTGGTTTTAAAGCACTCAATCACCATGCCCCCTCCTACTTTACCTCACTACTCTTTTACTACAACCCAGCCTGCACACTTCGCTCCTCTAATACTAACCTTCTCACTGTGCCCCAATCTCATTTCTCTCACTGCCGACCTCTGCCCCACCTCCTGCTTCTGGTTTGGAACACCCTTCCTCCTCAAATCTGACAGACGATTACTCTCCCCTCCTTCAAAGCCTTACTGAAGGCACATCTCCTCCAAGAGACTGTGGGTTAGTGGTACAAGATTGGTGAAGGGATAGAGGAGTTAATGAGTTGAGTTGACTTGCTCCCTTTATCTTTCCCATCCCAGCCTCGCATGCTCTGTGACTCATGCATAGGAGTGAAGGAGGCAGACTGTGGAGGTGATTCAGAGCTGTGGGTACTAGGTACAAGATTAGTGAAGGTATAGAGGAGATAATGAGTTGAACATTTGAAACAATTGACTAGGGCAATGGATATGAGAGTCATTAAGGATGGAGAAATAATGTTGTCGGACAGAGGAGAGGGCAGAGTTTAAACAGGAAAAGATGAAGTTGTGGTGGACGAGGTCGGCCTGATATCTGTATTTCTGACAGTAGTACTCTGTGACTTGTGCATAGGAGCGAAGGAGGCAGACTGAGGAGGTGATTCAGAGTGTGGGTTAGTGGTACAAGATTGGTGAAGGGATAGAGGAGTTAATGAGTTGAGTTGACTTGCTCCCTTTTTCTTTCCCCATCCCAACCTTACAGCACATCCATAATTCATTTATTTATTTTAATATCTGTCGCCCCCACTCTAGACTTTTTGTGGGCAGGGAATGTGTCTATTTACTCTTGTATTGTACTGTATTGTTGTACTGTATCGGTCTGTTTATTGTTGTACTGAGTTAAAACAACTGATAAGGGCAATGGATATGAGAGTCAGTAAGGATGGAGAAATAATGTTGTCGGGCAGAGGAGAGGGCAGAGTCTAAACAGGAAAGGATGAAGTTGAGGTGGACGAGATCGGCCTGATATCTTTATTTCCGACAGCAGTGCTCTGTGACTCGTGCATAGGAGGGAAGGAGGCAGACTGTGGAGGTGATTCAGAGCTGTGGGTTAGTGGTACAAGATTGGTGTTGGGATAGAGGAGTTAATGAGCTGAGTTTTGTAGAGACGGTGGTGTTGAAGCCATCAATTTGGTCATCAAGGGAAGGTAGTTTGGGTTTGGAGACTAAATGGGGGATGGTGATGAGAAAATTGGATGGGGTCAAAAGATCAGAAATCTCTGGGAGAACAGGACAGGTTTACAGTGAGGGGGTGTGTGGGGCAGAAGGCAGGTGAAGAGGTCGTGGTCAAATAGAGAGATTTCAGAGTTGGTGAGGATAATAATAAATAATGATTATGTAATTTGTTAAGCACTTACTATGTGCCAAGTACTGTTCTAAGTGCTAGGGTAGATACAAGGTTATCTCACGTGGGGGATAACCCCCACATTTTACAGATGAGGGAATGAGGCACAGAGAAGTTAAGAGGCTTCCCTAGGGTCACACAGAGTCAAGTGGCGGAGTTGGGATTAGAACCCATGTCCTCTGACTCCCAAGCCTGTGTTCTTTCCGCTAAGCCACACTGCTTCTCTAGAGGGTAGAGATTGTACAGTGACTAGATACGATGAGGTCGAGTTTGTGCCCAAGTTAATGAGTGAGTTAGATGGGGTGGAGCAGAAGGTCAGTGGAGTTGAGGAGTGAACTAGACTGTAAGTTCATTGTGGGCAGGGAATGTGTCTGTTATACTGCTACATCATACTATCTCAAGCATTTAGTACAGTAAGTGCTCAATAAATACAATTGATTGATTGCTTGATTGAATGAAAGCAGGCAACAGAAGGGATGTCAGAACATTCACATGAAGTCCCCACGGATCAGTGTAGTGATGGAGAAACAGAGATGAAATATGAGAAAGAGTGAAAGTGGTTCAAAAATTTGGAGGCGGGGCCTGGTGGGTGGTAGATGACCGTGACTAGTATCTGAGGTGGGTGGTAGAGGTGGGGGTTATGGACTTCAAGGAAGGGAAAGAGAGGAATGGGGAAAGTGGAATGGTTCAAAAGCAGCACTGAAGAAAGATAAGAAAGCCGATTCCTCCACCTTTCCCAGTGAGTCTGGGGGAGTGGATAAAGATGAAGCCCCTTTTAGAGAGAGCAGCAGGGAAGACAGTGTTATCTGGAGAGAGCCAGGTTTCAGCGATGGCAAAGAGCAGTGATTGGGTCAGGAACAAATCAATGATGAAGGGAAGCTTCCCCATAAAAGAGAGAGGATTCCACAGGCCATACTTGGCCAAGGCTGTGGTGGGGAGTGTTGCGGTAGGGGTTGGTCCTCTGAACTCCAGGCCCGTGCTCTTTCCACTAGGCAGTACTGCTTCATTATCAAACTATAGCATGGCTATACTACACCATGACTCTTTTGATAAGGCAGAAATGTTTTCCCTTCCTTCCAGAACTCCCTGGAAAACCCATAGAGATATATATATGTATCCCTGTGGCATATATATATGGACCCCTGTGGCACATATTAAAAAAATCATCATTATTGTTAGATTGCATGGACATGGAACTTAAATTATAACTTGATGTTGAGTGTGGCTTACTGGAAAGAGCACGGGCTTGGGAGTCAGAGGTCATGGGTTTTATTCCCGACTCTGCCACTTATCAGTTGTGTGGCTTTGGGCGTCATTTAACTTCTTTGTGCCTCAGTTACCTTATCTGTAAAATGGGGATTAAGACCCTGAGCCTTACATGGAACAACTTGATTACCTTGTATCTACCCCAGTGCTTAGAATAGTGCTTGGCATATAGTAAGTGCTTAGCAAATACCATAATAATAATAATAATAAATAATTATATTAAATATAATAATAAATAATAAATGTTATCATTATTATGGTATTTGTTAAGCACTTACTATGTGCCAAGCACTGTTCTAAGCACTGGGGTATTATTAAATAATAATAATAATAATGCCCAGAAATGCTCTGGGCATGTTATGCCCCTCCTCAAAACTCTATGGGGGGAAATCTAGAGGGGGAAACAGATATTAAAATAAATTATGGGTATGTACGTATTTCAAGTTCATAAGCAACACAGAAGAGAGAAGAAAGGGGAAATGCAGCCTTAGATAGGAAAGACTCCTTCGACTAAATGTCATTTTAATTTAATTAAGGCTCTGAAGGTGGGGAACCCCAAAGCACTTATATACATGTCTGTAATTTATTTATTTATATTAATGTCTATCTCCACCCCTCTAGACTGTAAGCTCCTTATGGACAGTGAATGCATCTGTTTATTGTTACTCTCCCAAGAGCTTAGTACAGTGCTCTGGACACAGTAAGCACTCAATAAATATGATTGAAAGAATGAGTGAAGGTTGCATCTCTTCCAAGAGGCCTTCCCCGATTAAGCCCTCTTTTCCTCAACTCGCTCTCCCTTCTTCATTATCTATGTTATTGGATATTTGATATTTACCTTACCCCCAGTGCCATAGCACTTAGGTACATATCTATAAGTTACATATTATAACTTATTTATTTATATTAATGTCTTGTCTCCCCCTCGATACTGTAAGCTTTATATGGGAAGCTAACATGTCTGCTAATTCTGTTGTATTGTAGTCTCCCAATAGCTTAGTAAAGTGCTCTGCATATAGTAAGCTCTCAAAAAATACCATGGCTTGATTGATTAACATCTCCTCTAAGAGGTCTTCTCCAATTAAACTCTCTTTCCCTGAACCCATCTCCCTTCTGAGTCACCTAGGTACTTGGATCTATATCCTTTTAGCACTTACTATTCACCCCACCCTCAGCCCCAAAGCACTTATGTAACTTATCCATAATTTATTTATTCATATTAATGTCTCTCTCCCTCTCTATACTGTAAACTCATTGTGAGTAGGGAACGTGTCTACTAACTCTGTTGTATTGTACTCTCCCAAGTGCTTGATAATAATAATAATTGCGGCATTTGTTAATTGCTCACTATGTGCCAGGCACTGTACTAAGCACTGGGATGGATATAAGCAAATTGGGTTATTCACAGTCCCTGTCCTACATCAGGCTCACAGTCTTAATCCCCATTTTACAGATGAGGTAACTGAGGCACAGAGAAGTGAAGTGATTTGCCCAAGGCCACATAGCAGACAGGTGGCAGAGTTGGGATTAGAACCCATGACCTTTCCAACTCCCAGGCCCTTGCTCTATCCACTATGCCATGCTGCTTCCCCTGTACAGTGCTCAATTGACAGTGCTGAATGAATGATGGATCCATAGCTCTCAGTCCTTCAAACCTGGAAAATCTCCACAACTCTCTGCAGTTTTCAGTCTCTTACCGCATCTTGAAAGGAGGAATGGAGGGCAACCAAACAAGTGTACCGAGACTCAGAGGGTTAATATTTCCACACTTTTAGTTTCCTCCAGTAATTATCAAACAATCTGGCAATTATTGACTTGTACCAAAAATTCCTCCTTTCTTTTTTTTTTTGCATAGGATCAAACGGTCTCAGATTAGTAAAAGCACAAATTCACAAATCAGAACTAAAAACCGCAAAGAGTTCTGGTTCTGAGCATTTTACAAAGCAGTGATTCCTGTTTATCAAGCGTGAATATGCCTTTCTGTTGTTTCAGCATTGTGAGAAAGGAAAAAGGAATAGCTCACGGATGACTAATTGCATCAGGGAAATGAACCCTCCAATCCAGTAAGAGTGAGCTGAAAAGTCTCTCTGCCCCAGAATTAGTATATCTAAAGGTTCCTATTCAGGGTTGGAAAACTGGCTTTTGGCCAGACATTGTTCCACCTTCCCATGGATTCTTATTTAGCGCTGTAGTGCAGTAAAACCCCTGTCTTTAACCAGTCTCTCCTCTGAGAGTGTTTACAATACTACTAAATAGAACTGAATGCAGGAAAGCGTTCACCTGAAAGGCCGAAATAAAAAGCCAACAGCAGAATCATCCCGCCTTTACTCACTCATGTCTCAACTGTAAGCTTGTTGTGGACAGGGATCCTGTCTACCAATTTTGTTGGATTGTACTCTCCCAAGTGCATAGCACAGTGCTCTGCACACAGTAAGTGCTCAAGAAATACCACTAATTGATTGATTGATAGAAGGAGGATGCAGCCATCCACGTTCACACTAATACCGACCATTCCACCCCCTCACCAACACCCTCATAGACAGCCACCCATCAACCCACATAGTCACCAAATCCTGTCGTTTCAACCTTCAAATGATCCAGGAACTGAAGTATGAACTCAAATGGGTAGAGGCAAGAGGCAGGGAGTTGAGGGAGGTGAGGCTGATGCAGTAATAAAGCTAAGATAGGATAAGTACTTGGATTAACATGGTAGTAATTTGGATGGAGAGAAAAGGGTAGATTTTAGGAAGGTTGTGAAGGTTGAACTGACAGGATTTGGTGACACATTGAATATGTTAGTGGAATGAGAGAACTGAGTCGAGACTAATGCCAAGGTTATAGGGAAAGGGAGGATGGTAGTTCTGTCTACCATGATGGGAAAGTCAGGGCGAGGACAGGGTTTAGATGGAAAGATAAAGAGTTCTGTTTCGGACACATAAAGTTTGAGGTGTCAGTAGAATATCAAAGTAGAGATGTCCTGAAGTCAGGAGGAAATGAGAGACTGCAGAAAAGGAGAACAATTAAGCCTGCAGATGTAGATTTGAGAATCGTCCACATTGAGATGGTAGTTGAAGCCATGGGAGAGAATGAGTTCTCCAAGGGAATGGATACAGAAGGGGACCCAGAACTGAAGCTTGAGGGGCTCCCACAGTTAGGAGGTGGGAGGCGGAGGAAGAGCCCAAGAAAGAGATGGAGAATGAGTAGCCAGAGATGTAGAAGGAGAACCAGAAGAAAACAGTGTCAGTGAAATCAACCTTGGATAATGTTTCCAGGAGAAGAGGGTGGTCGACAGTGTTGAAGGCAGCTGAGAAGTTGAGGAGGATTAGAATGGAGTAGAGGCCATTGGATTTGGCAAAAAGGAGATCATTGTTGACTTTTGAGGGCAGTTTCTATGGAGTTAAGGGGACAGAAGTCAGATTGGAGGGGATCAAGGAGAGAATTGGAGAAGAGGAGTGGAAACAATTTATGTAGACAACTCGTTCAAAAAGTTTGTAGGGGAAGGGTAGAAGGGAGATGGGGTGACAACTGGGAACCATGGTGTCATGGGAGGGTTTTTTAATACTAGGGGAGACATGAGCATTTTTGAAAGCAGTAGGGAAGAAGCGATTGGAGAGAGAACAGTTGAAGAAGGCAGTCAGGGAGGAAGAGGAAGGGTTAAGCACTTTGTTAAGGTGCAAAGGGTTGGGGTTGGAGGCTCAGGTGGAAGAAGTGGAATTTTGAGAGGAGGCAGAATATCTCCTCACATAATCCAAGTGCTGGTGCATTTGTCCCCATCAAGGCCCATCTCTGGTTTTGAGCCTGGCTCTTGATAGCCTCATCTTTGTGAATGCTTCAGGCAATTGGGGCAACCCCTCTTAAGATGGCTGCCCTCTTCTAAATCACATTGTTCATTCATTCATTCACGCAGTTCTATTTATTAAGCACTTACTGTGTGCAGAGCACTGTACTAAGTGTGTAGGAAAGTACAGTACAGTCCTCCTCCCCATCCCCCGTCTCTACCTCCTTCCCCTCCCCACAGCACCTGTATATATGTTTGTACAGATTTATTACTCTATTTATTTTACTTGTACATATTTACTATTCTATTTATTTTGTTAATGATGTACATCTAGCTTTAATTCTATTTGTTCTGACGACTTGACACCTGTTCACATGCTTTGTTTTGTTGTCTGTCTCCCCCTTCTAGACTGTGAGCCTGTTGTTGGGTAGGGACTGTCTCTATATGTTGCCAACTTGTACTTCCCAAGCGCTTAGTACAGTGCTCTGCACACAGTAAGCACTCAATAAATATGATCGAATGAATGAATGAATAAAGAGAGATAATCCCTGCCCACAACAAGCTCACAGTCTAGGGGGCGGGGTGGGGGGAGGACAGACATCAATATAAATAAATAGAATTACAGATATATACATAAGTGCTGTGGGGTGAGGGGAGCCGGAGGAGAGCAAAGGGAGTGAATCAGGGTGATGCAGAAGGGAGAGGGAGATGAGGAAAACCAGGGCTTAATCTGGGAAGGCCTCTCGGAGGAGATATGCCTTCAGTAAGGCTTTGAAGGTGGGGAGAGTAAGACTATGCTTCCCTCTGTCTTTAATGTTCTGCTCTCCCTTTTTGCAGGTGCCCACTTTCATTTCCTCACATAGCAGTATAAGCCCCTTTTAGGCCGGGAATGTGTCTGCTAATTCTGTTGTAGTCTCCCAAATGCTTAGTACAGTGCCCTGCACATAGTACGGGCTCAATAAGTATGAGTGATTGATTGGATGGACTCTCTTGCTGTTATCTATTCTTTTTCCAGGACCCATCCATCTATTGCTGTGAGTGTTGCCTCCATGCTGGTGAACTGGCTGTGTTTCCAAGATCTCACTTTTGATTGTGTCCTGCCATGCTGACTATGGTTCTTAGGTGCCACTGGTGAAACTTGTCACCTGAACAAATGCACCTTCTATAACATCACACAGACTACTGGACACTATGAAAGCCCATTGACCTTCAACTGGATTGGCAATGGTCGTATGCTTTGGAGGGTCAAAGACAGAGTATTTTTTGAGGGGTTTTTTATGGTATTTGTTAAGCATTTCCTATGATGTGTCTAACACTGTTTTAAGTGCTGGGGTAGATAACAATAATAATAATAATAATAATAATAATAATAATAATAATGGCATTTGTTAAGCATTTTTTCCAAATACTGTTCTAAGCTCTGGGGTAGACACAAGCTAATCAGGTTGGACACAGACCTTGTCCCACATTCATTCATTCATTCAACTGTATTTATTGAGTACATACTGTGTGCAAGGCACTGTACTAAGTGCTTGGAAAGTACAATTCAACAATAAAGAGAGACAATCCCTTCCCATAATGGACTTATAGTCTATAAGATGGGGCTCACCATCTTAATTTCCATTTTACAGATGAGGTAACTAAGGTACAGAGAAGTTAAATGACTTGCCCAAAGTCACACAGCAGACAAGTGGCGGAGCCAGGATCAGCCCCTAGATCTTTCTGACTCCAGGTCCGTGTCTATCCACTAGGCCACGCTGCTTTTAGATAGATAAATAGATGCAAGGTAATCGGATTGGACACAGTCCCTGTCCCACATAGGGCTTACATTCTAAATTGGAGGAAGAGGATTTAATACCCATGTTACAGATGAGGTAAATGAAGCACAGATAAATTAAGTGACTTGCCCAAGGTTACACAGCACACAAGTGACAGAGATGGGATTAGAACTCAGATCCTCTGATTCCCAGGCCTGTGCTCTTTTCACTAGGCCATGCTGCTTCTCACTAGGCCTAGCTACTTCTATGTTAGATAGGAATTATTCCCGTGAGACGTGTTAGAACTAAGTGGTTTTAATTTTAATTTCATGGTAATGCCTCCCAACCTGGTAGTTAACTGTGTAAACTCATTGTGGGTAGGGAATGCATCTGCTTATTTTTATACTGTACTCTCCCAAGAGCTTAGTACAGTGCCCTGCACTCAGTAAATACTCAATAAATACGATTGAATGAATGAATATGATGGTAGTTGGCTTTCAGGTGAGGTTGGCCTGGTCTTTCACTAATTTGTGCAACCAGATTCAGGGTTGGAAATAGTTCATACTTCTAAAATCCAATATTTGAGAGTGTGAGTACATGTACCAAAGCTTTAATCCAAGTCTCTTTCGGCAGAGAGAATGATTGTTCTGTCTCTTTAAGATTCATGGTATTTATCTTCTGAAACTATGATAAGCATTTTCCATGGAAATGGTGTCATTTTTATCCCTGAATTTTCATGAAAGGTGACATAATCATTTCCATTAAGGCTTATGATTAAGTCACTTTTCACCAGTCATTACGTCAGGATAGTAGCATCTTTGAAGCAAAATTTATCATTTGATCTTTGTAATTGAAAGTTTCCTTTGATTCATTGATTTCTTTGTTTCCCACTTGAGTTCTCAAGCAGGACTAATATCCTGTGGCTTTTAATAAAAAGAGTCACACATGGGCATGTTAATTAAGTTTTGTCTCATCCAGCAATAATTTATGCTATCATTTTAGACACTGCCTTCCTGAGCTGTGTAAATTAGGAGAGGTCCTGAAGGGATTATCTGACCAGAGGGCATTGTCCCCACTGTGGTGACGTTCAGTCATTGTGTGCAACAGACCTGGGGAATGAAGACACCAAGCCCTGGTGACAGTTCTGCCATGCAGGGCCAGGCCCTGGAGATCAGAGTCATGATGCTGTGCCCAGCTTTGCTACCAGGTGGGGAGGGCCCTGGGATGATGCCAGCCATCATATACAGTGGACATACATCAGCACTGCCACTCCCACTGCGCTTTGAGGGGCACATGGCGGCCGTGGCTCAGCAGTCCTAGAATCCGCTTTCGGCTTGGCTGCTGCAGCAATCAGTGTGTTTGTCCTCAAAGCCCTGAATGGCCGAGGATGGCAGATCTCACAGCCAGGGGCTCTGACCCCGGAACCCAAGCTCCCAAGCACGTGTTCAGTGGAGCTCACCAAGAAGGTGGTTTTCAGTATGTTTTTGTCTTTTCCTCTGGCCACCTCTGGAACCTTCTTAACTCCCAAGTTCCTCAGACGAGAGTGTCTTGGGAAATCTTTAACTGTTTATTCAGATCAGAGAAGCAGTGTGATCTAGTGGAAAGAGCATGGGTCTCAGGGACAAGGCACAGCGGATTCTGGCCCAGGCTCTGTCACTTGCCTCCTGTTGACCTTGGGCAACTCATTTAATGTTTTCTGGGCCTTAATAGGGATTCAGTACCCGTTCTCCCCCTGCCACTTAGTTGGGGAGTCCCTTGTGGGACAGAGACTGCATCTGACCTGATTATACTGGCTCTACCTCAGTACTTCCCCTTTCAGGATCACACCTGGAGAGTTTCCAGTATGCTACCAGTCTCGACTATGGGAAGGAGAGTCAAGCAGAGGCATAATAATAATAATAATAATAATGGTATTTGTTAAGCGCTTACAATGTGTCAAACACTGTTCTAAGCACTGGGATAGATACAAGGTTATCAGGTTGTCCCACGTGGGGCTCACAGTCTTAATCCCCATTTTACAGATGAGGGAACTGAGGCACAGAGAAGTGAAGTGACTTGCCCAAAGTCACACAGCTGACAAGTGGTAGAGCCAGGTTTAGAACCCACAACCTCTGACTCCCAAGCCCATGCTCTTTCCACTAAGCCATGCTGCTTCCCATCTACCCATTCCATTCCTAGCTTGGCCAGTGGCTTGTGAGTGGAAGGCAATCTGCTACAAGTCAAAACTCATCTGTGCTGGGCAGCAGCAGCATGGGAGAAAGAGACTCAAGTTTACTGTGCAGAAGAAAGTAATGGTAAACCACTTCCATATTTTTACCAAGAAAACTCTATGGATAACTACCAGAATGATTGCAGATGGAGGTGGGGCATTCTGGGAGAGATGTGGCCATGGAGTTGCTATGGGTCGGAAATGACTAGACAGCAAAAGAAGAGACAAGACCCAGTACTCAATACAATGCCTGGCTCATAGCAACAGCTTAGCAAGTACCGCAGTTATTAATTAGTTGATCATAGTATTGCAGTTGAGTTCTGGTCCTCATCTTCTTATGCAAGTTGTATCTGGCAACTTGTGAGACCTCAGTGTTCAGATTATGATCGTAAAAACAACGGTGTTGGTTAAGGCTAACCATGTGCCAAACACTGAAATTCAAACAGCATAAGCAGATCAGACACAGTCCCTGTCCTTCATGGGCTCAAAGTCTAAGAGGGAGGGAGAATTGGTATGTTTAACCCAGTTTTACAATGAAGAAACTGAGGCACAGAAAAAGTTAAGTGACTTGTCTAACAGGTAAGTGGTGGAAGTAGAGTTAGAAGTTAAGTCTCTTGACTGCCAATCCTGGGCTCATTCTTGTTCTGGGAAGCAGCATGGCCACTAGGTAAGACCACTAAGAAAGAGCACAGTCCTGGGAGTCAGAGGATCTGGGTTCTAAACCCAGCTCTGCCATTGTCTGCTGTGTGACCTTGGACAAGTCACTTCATTTCTCTGTGCCTCAGTTCCTTCATCTGCAAAATAGGAATTCTATACCTGTTGTCCCTCCTCCTTAGACCGTGAGACTCGATTATTTTATGTCTGCTTTGAAAATTGTATCTTCTGTGTCAAGAACTTAGTGTAATGCTCGACATAAAGCAAGCACTTAACAAATATCACAATTGCTGTTAATTATTGCTTTCCACTAGGGCAGCCATTTTATGCAGCTATTCACCTTAGGAAGCAGAGATGTTAGGGGCAGAGTCGTTCTATGTGCTTTCAGCATGGCATCCATGACTCACAACCATAGAACAATGTGGGGATAACAACAGCACAGTAAGCACTGTCTTCTACCTTTATGTTGACTCTCTTTTCTTTCCAGAGCCAATGTTCCAGCTTTCCAAAAGCCCTCTAGCCATGCAGAAGAATCTGGAGAGGTCATCCTCAATAGCAGCATTTTGCAGGAGCACACTGCCCGTGTAGCGGATTTTTTCTGTGTCTAAAAGTTGCTCACTATCAATAGATACCATTACAGCAAAAGCTGTGGTGTTGGGCTTTGGTTGAAGCATGCCAAGTCTTTTTCAGACTTTGTCAGTTTATAGTAGTTCTTGCAACCATTCAGTAAGCAATTGTGTGCCTTGAAGTGTGTTCAAATCAATCAATCAATCAATTGATAGCATTTATTGTGTCCACTAAGCTCTTGGAATGAAACATCCAGTAACTGCAACCTCGCCTCTCTGTGAGCTTCTTACCCCACCTCCACTCCACTGCAGCCGACCCAATTTCCTGTTCCCATTAAGTTGTAGATGTGCTGAGCCGGGAAAGACAAGGCGCTGCTGAGACTTCTCGGCACGTTCTTCATGGCGTTGAATGAAGCATCCAGGTAACTGCAGCCTTACCTCCCTGTGTACTCTTGGCAACCAGCCAAGAGCCCTCTCTTCCCTTCATGCCACTCAGGGCTCTGCTCCTGTCATACTCTGTGCCCCAATTATGCTCTTCCCCTGGGAACTCAGTCTATCGGTCAATCATATTTATTGAGTGCTCACTGTGTGCAGAACACTGTACTAAGCATTTGGGAGAGTACAATACAATAAACTGGCACATTCCCTGCCCACGACGAGCTTACAGCCTAGAAGGGAAGACAGACGTTAATGTAAATAAATAAATAAATTACAGATATGTACATCAGTGTTGTGGGTATGGGTGAGGGGATGAATAAAGGGAGCAAGTCAGAAGGGAGTGGGAGGAGCGGAAAGGAGGGCTTAGTCAGGGAAGGCCTCTTGGAGGGAGATGTGACTTCAATAAGCCGGCCTTGAAAGGGGGAAGAGCTGGCACCAGCTCCCCTCAGCACCAACGGGGAGACACCATCCTGTGTTGCTTTCCACCGACTCAGCTGGAGAGAGAACATCACCCTGCAGGACAAGGCCTCCGAGAACCTCAGGGAAAAGCTAGTGCTGTGGGAGCCTTTGCTTTGGCTACGGGTATACACCAAGGACTCTGAATCACAAAGAACCTGAAGTTCTGCTCCTCCCACCATAGCACCCTTCTCGCTTTTGTTTCTATTTTGTGGATTGTCTATTTGTCTTTGTCTATTATGCTACTTTAATATTCAATTGTTTCATTGTTCCTCATGTGTTTCTTCAGTCCTTTCCCCAACCTAATATTCATAGATTGAGAGTCCTTGAGGGATAACAGACCATTTCTAATTCCCATGTGTGTAGTCTTTACCAGTTCTTAGTAGAGTTCCACACACAGTAAGCACTTAAAAAATACTATTACTACTACTATCGCTACCTTGCTGGTCAAATCTCTCATCCTATCCCGACTGGATTACTGCATCAGCCTCCTCTCTGATCTCCCATCTTCCTGTCTCTCCCCACTTCAGTCTGTACTTCATGCTGCTACCCAGATCATCTTTGTGCAGAAACGCTCTGGGCATGTTACTCCCCTCCTCAAAAATCTCCAGTGGCTACCAGTCAACCTACGCATCAGGCAAAAACTCCTCACTCTCAGCTTCAAGGCTCTCCATCACCTTGCCCCCTCCTACCTCACCTCCCTTCTCTCCTTCTACAGCCCAGCCCACACCCTCCGCTCCTCTGCCACTAACCTCCCGTTCTCGCCTGTCCCGCTGTCGACCCCCAGCCCATGTCCTCCCCCGGCCTGGAATGCCCTCCCTCCCCACATCCACCAAGCTAGCTCTCTTCCTCCCTTCAAAGCCCTACTGAGAGCTCACCTTCTCCAGGAAGCCTTCCCAGACTGAGCCCCCTTTTTCCTCTCCTCCTCCCCATGCCCCCCTCTACTTCCTTCCCCTCCCCACTGCACCTTTATATATGTTTGTACGGATTTATTACTCTATTTATTTTACTTGTACATATTTACTATTCTATTTATTTTGTTAATGATGTGCCTCAGCTGTGTGACTTTGGGCAAGTCACTTAACTTCTCTGGGCCTCAGTTCCCTCATCTGTAAAATGGGGATGAAGACTGTGAGCCCCCCGTTGGACAACCTGATCACCTTGTAACCTCCCCAGCGCTTAGAACAGTGCTTTGCACATAGTAAGCACTTAATAAATACCATTATTATTATTATTATTATCTAGCTTTACTTCTATTTATTTTGATGACTTGACACCTCGCCACATATTTTGTTTTGTTGTCTGTCTCCCCCTTCTAAACTTTGAGCCCATTGTTGGGTAGGGACCATCTCTATATGTTGCCAGCTTGTACTTCCCAAGCACTTAGTACAGTGCTCTGCACACAGTAAGCACTCAATAAATACGATTGAATGAATGAATGAATGAATACTACTGCTATTACTACTAGATATAATCCCAGCTCTCAAGGAGCTTACAATGTATCAGGAGAAGCAGATTTAAAACATAGTACAGATAGGAGTAAAGAAGAATACGGATATGTAGATGAGTGAGTGCTCAAGTAAGCAACAAAAGAATATAGGTGATTGTTGAATACATAAGTGTATGGTTGGGACATAGTGTTTGGATGGTAAATGAGGGGAATAAAGCCAGAAAGAGAAGATGTTAATTGTAGCTCACGGAGGAGTGACTTTGTCACTTTTACCAATGCACAAAGTTGTTGAAAATTTGAGTCCCCATAATGCATGTCTCCAGTTCAACACTTTTGTTTGTGTTGTTCAGGAAGGCCTTGGACGTGGCAGTGAAAAGCATCCATGCAGGAACACAGCCTTGCTCAATGCCATCTGTGACAGCAGAGGGTATCGAGAAGCAGTCTTGATCCAGAACTCCAAGAGCCATTTCGTTGTGGAGCAACCTTAGGATGTTAACAAATGTTTCCGGATTGTCACACCTGTGAAGAATACAGTTTACTGGGTCCAAAGGCTTTGTGAGGTCAGTGAAGACCATACATAGGTCCAGGTGCTGCTATCTTCAGTTATCCGGCAGCTGTCTAAGCAATTAACATCGGGTCGGGAGTAGTGTGTATCTATCCATCAATCAGTGGTATTTATTGAGTGCTTACTCTGTGCGGAACACTGTACTCAGCATTTGCAAGAGTAAAATAGAATTGGTAGACATGATTTGATCCCAACCCTCTTGGAAGTTACAATCAAGAAGGGAAGGCAGGCATTAAGGTAAATTAAGGTAAGTGAGGAGCAGCCTGACTTAATGGAAAGAGCCCGGGCTTGGGAGTCAGAGGTCATGGGTTCTAATCCTGGCTCTGCCACTTGTCAGCTATGTGACTTTGGGCAAGTCGGCTTAACTTCTCTGTGCCTTAGTTACCTCAACTGTAAAATGGGGATTGAGACTCTGAGCCCCATGTGGGACAACTTGATAACTTTGTATCTACCCCAGTGATTAGAACAGTGCTTGGTATGTAATAAGTGCTTAATAAATTCCATCAGTATTATTATTATTATTACCCTTAAACACAGAGGAAGCAGGAAAGTTTAAAGATATGTTATTACTGAGGGGGAAGGTGAGTAGCGTGGCTTAGTGGTAAGATCCCAGGCATGGGACTCAGAGATCATGGGGTCTAATCCTGGCTCCCTCACATGTCAGCTGGGTGACTTTGGGCAAGTCACTTCACTTCTCTGTGCCTCAGTTCCCTCATTTGTAAAATGGGGATTAAGACTGTGAGCACCACATGGGACAACCTGGTTACCTTGTATCTACCCCAGAGCGTAAAACAATGCTTGGCACATAGTAAGTGCTTAACAAATACCATTATTATTAATATTATTATTATTATTATGTTTAGGAAGTAAAGACCCGAGGATATAGGCAACACAGAAGGGACGGAGAAGAGAGTGGGGAGATGTGAGTTTAGTAGGGGAGGGCTTCCTAGAGAAGATTAGATTTTACTAGGACTTTGAAGGTAGGGAGAGTCTGTTGGATACGATGGGGAAGAAAGTTTCAGGTAGGAGCAGGGGTTGAGAACAAGAGGTTGATGGTGGGAAAAACAAGATCTAGGCAGAGGAAGTAGGGTGGTGTTGAAACTCCTCACCCTGGGCTTCAAGGCTCTCCATCACCTCGCCCCCTCCTACCTCACCTCCCTTCTCTCCTTCTACAGCACAGTCCGCACCCTCCACTCCTCCACCGCTGATCTCCTCACCGTACCTCGCTCTCGCCTGTCCCGCCATCGACCCCCGGCCCACGTCATCCCCCGGGCCTGGAATGCCCTCCCTCTGCCCATCCGCCAAGCTAGCTCTCTTCCTCCCTTCAAGGCCCTACTGAGAGCTCACCTCCTCCAGGAGGCCTTCCCAGACTGAGCCCCTTCCTTCCTCTCCCCCTCGTCCCCCTCTCCATCCCCCCCATCTTACCTCCTTCCCTTCCCCACAGCACCTGTATATATGTATATATGTTTGTACATATTTTTTACTCTATTTATTTATTTATTTATTTATTTTATTTGTACATATCTATTCTATTTTATTTTGTTAGTATGTTTGGTTTTGTTCTCTGTCTCCCCCTTTTAATCAATCAATCAATCAATCAATCAATCGTATTTATTGAGCACTTACTATGTGCAGAGCACTGTACTAAGCGCTTGGGAAGTACAAATTGGCAACACATAGAGCCCACTGTTGGGTAGGGACTGTCTCTATATGTTGCCAATTTGTCCTTCCCAAGCGCTTAGTACAGTGCTCTGCACATAGTAAGCGCTCAATAAATACGATTGATGATGATGATGATGATGAAGGCATGACGTGTGTGGGCTGGATTATATGTAGTAGGATGAAATGAGGATGGGTAGGAGGGGGAGAGCTCATTGAGTGCCTGTTTTTGTTTCATGGGGAGATGAATCAAAAGCTGGATTGGCTTTAATAAACTATTCTTTTCAGTCAGCTGGTCAGTTAGGTGATTCAACATTACTCTGGCTAGAACCTTCCCAGCAGTGGCCAAGATAGATAGCCAATGATAGTTATTTCATGAGGCACAACTCTCCCTGCAATTCAGTTGGGCAATGTGCACATCTTTGAACACTAGTAGCCCTTTTTCCCAGCCCCAAATACTGCCCAGCAGGTTGGTAAAAGTTTCTGGTGGAAGCATACCCACTCTATTGGCATTCTTTCACACAAAGTGTTCACATCATATAAATCCACTTCCAATTGATGTTCAACCAACCTATCCAAGACTGCTATATGGTTGGCCAGCAGTTGTGACCCGTTGGCATCTTGGGTGGTATTAGCACTCCTGGCTTTTGGGCCTGTGACTACACTGAGCTCTTCAGAAAACCTCCTGCTGTCCTTGCAGCAGTTGCTGCCTGTAGTGCTTCACTTTTCTCCATCCACCATGTCTCTTTCATCTGGTACAGTCGGGCTCGTGCCATTCTTTTCTCAAACTTCCCGCTGTCGACCCAAGTTCGATGTTAGTTATGTGGGGTCTCCAGCTGCTGCTTTTCAACTATCTAATCTTGGTGTTTCTCTTGACCAAGCCCGGGACATCTGCAGCTGGGTCTTACATAGTGTCCTAGAATACTGGCCATGTGGGCAGGGACTGCCATGGTTTATTGTTGTATTGTACTTTCCCAAGCACTTAGTACAGTGCTCTGCACACAATAAGTGCTCAATAAATATGATTGAATGAAATAATGTATGAATAAATGCGCTGTTGGAATGTGAGTGTGAGTGAAGAGCCTGATCCCTTCTGATGGCTAACTCACAATGCTTGGTAGCCAGAGCTTCTTTGTAAGGACAGTAAAGGGTCAGTGCCAGCTCAAATTTCATTCTGCCAGCCACAAAGTGGTGGTTGGACAGCATCCTCTCAGAACATGTGGCCATAACACCCTTTCAATCACAACTGGTAAGGAGGTGTGTGAGAATGAAGTGACATCTCGAAGCAACGATATTATCTCCACAGCATCTCCCCTAATGAGGCAACAAAGAACTAAAGGAAAGCAGTTCTATCAGGTATCTTGCCAGAAAATGCTAGTATTTTTCCCTAACATGAAACAATAGCAAGAGTCATGGAGAGTGGTCAACTTCTCATTTTGAGGGTGGAGATGAATGGGGAAGTCTGGGCTTTCCTGGTGTAGATCATTCAAGAGATGAGGCAGCAAGCAGGAAAGAGAGTCAGGACTATCCTGAGAGATGTCATCAGAGACCTAGAAACGTGGTGTTTTTTGTTGTTTTTTGTTTTTCATATAGTATTTTTAAAGGGCTTACTATGTGCCAGGCACTGTACTAAATAGTAGGGTAGGTAAAAGCTAATGAAATTGAACACAGTCCATGCTCCACATGGGGCTTACAGTCTAATCACTATTTTCCAGATGAGATAACTGAGGTGCAAAGAAGCAAAATAACTTGCTTGGGCACATAGCAGACAAATAACAGAGCCAGATTTAGAACTCAGTTCCTGTGACTCCCAGGCCTGTGCTCTTTCCACTAGGCTATGCTGCTACCAGGATGTCTCCAGAAAAAGTCTCCAGAAACACAGCCAGAGATCCAGAGAAAGACAAAGCCAGGAACACAGCCTGAGAGTTAATTTAGGACACAGCAAGAGCCAGTGACCTCTGACAGACAATGCTCGAGATAGCTAACACACACACACACACACACACACACACACACACAAAGGGAAGTGAAAAGTTACAGAGTGAGAGAGACTTAGAGAGAAAGAGAGAGAGAGAACTTGAGAAGAGAAAAAACAGAAAGAAAAGCACAGAAAATACAGAGACAGAAAAAGAAACCCAAAGAGAGAGAAATGAGACAGAGAGAAACAGGGACAGGATAAGAAATATGGGCAGATGGGGACAGAGAGAGTCAAGCACAGGCAGAGAGATTAATCTACCCTTATAGGACATTTCATTTCCAATCTGCTGCACCTGAGAACAGACCATTTTCTTCATCTTCCCTCTTTCTCTGCAGTCAGATCAGGGTGTGGCTGGCTAAACCCCAGGTGACAAAAGCCCGGGTGACATTTCAAAAGCTGCCTGCCCACACCTACTCTGCCCAACCCAGGCTGTTTACTCCTATTCACTGGCCTTTTCATTCCCAAGGCTCCAAGGACAATCAACATCTCCTCAGGGTTCCCCTAAACACTGGACTCTTCACTCTCAAGGCCCCAAGGACAATTCAACCATCACTCCCAATCCCTGGCTTTATCACTCTCAGCCACCCAAGGACAATGCAACTACCTCCTCGAAGTATCACTGGATTAAGTTATTATTGCTGTTGTTAAACTCAACGACCCCACCATGACCCTTCAATCCCCCACCTCCAGTCAGCCCATCCCAGTCCTCTCCTCCCACCACTCCCCCACCCATGCCACCAACCAACTCTTCCCCAACCCTTGTACCACCCCCATCCTTCCTCCCCGCCCCATCCCAGGACAGGATTACAGAATACTGTCCTACCACCACCCCTTGTCCCTCTCCACCTGCTCGGGCCCTACATTATCTCACTTCAATCCAAACCCTCCCCAGCCCTCACGCTATCCCCTCCCCCACTACCCTCCCAACCAAAAACTTCAGGGAAGCGTGGCCTGTGGAATCCCCACTTCATCATTTGGAAGCTTCCGTTCATCTTTGATCTGTTTCTGACTCAGTAACTCCTCCTCCTCACCATCACTGAAACCTTATTCTCCCCAGACAACAAGGTCTCCCGTGCTGCTCTTTCCAGAGGGAGCTCTTCTTCTCCCACTCCCCCAGACTCACTGGGAAAGCAGGAGGTGCTGGCTCCCTTCTCATGCCCCAATGCTTCTTTCACACCATTCCACCTTCCCCATCTCTTTCTTTCCCTTCCTTTGAAGCCCACATCATCTGCTTCTACCGCACACTCCAGATTCTAGTAACTGTCCTTTACTGTCCCCAGGTCCCAACTCCAATGTCTTTTAACCATTTTGATCCCTTTCTCACATTCCTTCTCTTTCTCCAGGCCCACATTGAGCCTTGGGGCTTCAATATTCACATAGATGTTCCTGATTCCCCTTCTGCTTAGATGTTCCTGATTATCACCTTCTATCACTCTTCAACTCTGGCTGACCTCCTGCTCCACCCCACCTCGCCCACTCACCAACTTCAACAAACACTCAGTCTCATAATTTCTAACCATTGCTCAATCTCTACCCTCACCTACTCTGAAATCCCTCAATCTGACCACGGCCTTCTCACTTGCCTCCTCTGCCAAATACTTCCTCCCTGTAAATCTGTACTACTCCCCCACAGAGACCTCCAATCTTTAGACTCCATCCAATTTTCCCAACTCATCATGCCCCATTTATTCTCCGTACCCAAACTACCCTCCCTTGATGACCAAATGGACCCTCTCAACACCACCCTCCCTACTGAGCTCAACTCACTAGCTCCCCATCTCTTCGACAATCTTGTATCACTAAACCACAGCCCTGGTTCACCTGCATAGTCCACCCCCTTTGCTCCTGTGCCACAGAGAGTAGTTGGTGGAAATCTAAATATCAGGCTGACTACATTCACTTCAAGTTTATCCTTGCTTGCTTTAACTCTGCTCTCTTCTCTGCCTGACAAAATTATTTCTCTACTCTTATTGACACCCATGCCCATCACCCTCACTGGTTGTTCCAGACATTTAACTCCATTTTCAAACTCTCTGTCCCCCTCCTCCCCAGTCCCTTGCCCCCAGTGAGCTGGCCATCTACTTTATTAAGAAAATTGACACTATCAGGCATGAGCTCCCTAAAATTGCCCCTGCCCCTCCTCAGTCCCTCCCCCTTCCAGACCTCTCTTCAACTCTCCCATCCTTCCCATCAGGATCTCTAGAGGAGATCTCCTGCCTCCCCACATGAACATCCAACCCCATTCCTGTATATCCAACCCTATTCCTCCGCATCTTATCCAAACTCTTGCCCCCTCCCTTCTTTCCTCTCTAACAGCCATCTTAAACTATTCGCTCTCCAATTGCTTCCCCACTGCTTTCAAACATACCCATGTCTCCCCCATCCTAAAAAAACCCTCCCTTGACTCCATGGCTCCCTCCGTTTATCATCCCATCTCCCTTCTACCATTCCTCTCCAAGCTCTTTGAGTGAGTTGTCTATACACACTGTCTCAAATTACTCTCCTCCAATTCTCTCTTTGACCCCTCTAAATTGGCTTCCATTGCCTTCACTCCTCAAAACCCACCCTCTCAGAGGTCACCAATGATCTCCTTCTTGCCAAATTCAATGACCACTACTCCATCCTAATCCTCCTCGACCTCTCAGTTGCCTTCAACTCTGTGGACCACTCCCTTCTCCTGGAAACATTATCCAATCTTGGCTTCAGTGATTCTGTCCTCTCCTGGTTCTCCTCTTATATCACTGGCCACTCATTCTCAGTCTCCTTTGCAGACTGCTCCCCTGCCTCCCACCTCCTAATGTGTCTGTTTAGACACCGAGTGTGTCTCAGCTGCCTTCAACACTGTGGATCACCTCCTACTCTTGGAAACACTATCCAACCTTGGCTTCACTGACTCTGTCCTTTTCTGGTTCTCCTCTTATATCTCTGGCCACTCATTCTCAGACTCCTTCATGGACTTCTCCTCTACCTCCCACCCCCTAACTATAGAGGGCCCTCAAGGTTCAGTATCCTTCTACGCTCCATATACACCCACTTCCTAGGATAACTCATTCACTCCGATGGCTTCAGTTTGCACCTCTGTGCAAATGATACCCAAATCTAAATCTCCAGTCCTGATCTCTCTCCCTCTCTGAAGTCTCACATTTCCTCTTTCCTTCAAGATATCTCTATCTAGATGTCCTCCCATCACCTCAGCCTTAACATGTCCAAAACAAAACTTATCCTCACACCCAAACCCTGTCCTCCCCCAACTTTCCCATCACTGGAGATGGCACCACCATTCTTCCTGTCTCACAAGCCCATAATCTTCGCATTGTCCATGATTCCTCTCTGTCACTCAACCCACATATTCAATCGGTCACTAAATCTTCTTGGTCCCACCTTCACAACATCACTAAAATCTGTCCTTTCCTCTCCATCCAAACTGCTGCCACATAAATACAATTACTCAATCTATCCCATCTGGGTTACTGTATCAGTCTCTTTGCTGACCTCTCTGCCTCCTGCTTCTCCCCGCTCTAGTCCATACTTCACCCTACTGCCCAGATCATTTTTATGTAAAAACGTTCAGGACATATCACCCCACTCTTCAAAACACTCCAGTGGTTGCCCATTCACCTTCACATCAAACAACAACTCCTCACCATTGGCTTTAAAGCACTCAATCACCTTATCCCCTCCTACCTCACCTTGCCACTCTCCAATAATAACTATAGTTGTGGTATTTGTTATGCGCTTACTTTGTGCCAGGCACAGTACTATGCTCTGAGATGGAATGCAAGCAAATCAGATTGTACACAGTCCCTGTCCCACACAGGGCTCACAACCTTAAACTCCATTTTCCAGATGAGGGAACTGAAGCCCAGAGAAGCAAAGTGACTTGCCAAAGTCCCCCAGCAGATAAGTGGTGGAGTAGGGACTAGAACCCATGACTTTCTGACTCCCAGGCCCGGGCTCTAGCCACTAGACCAGGCTTCCTACTACAACCCAGCCCGCACACTTCGCTTCTCTACTGTCAACCTTTGCACTGTGCCTCAATCTCGCCAATGCACCATCAACCCCTCACCCACATCCTGCCTCTGGCCTGGAACACCTCCCTCCTCGAATCTGACAGATAATTACTCTCCTCACCACTTCGAGGCCTTATTGAAGGCACATCTTCTCCAGGAGGTCTTCCCTGACTAAGCCCCCCCTTTCCTCTTCCCCTACTGTCTTTTGCATCACCCTGACTGGCTCCCTTTGTTCTTCCTCCATCCAAGCCCCACAGCACTAATGTACATATCTGTAATGTATTTATATTAATGTGTGTCTCCCCTCCTCTAGACTGTAACTAGACTGTAAGCTCCTTGTGGACAGGGAATGTGTTTGTATATTGTTGTATTGTAGTCTACCAAGTGCTTAGTATAGTGCTCTGTGCAGAGTAAGCGCTCAATAAATATGTTTGAATGAATTTGAGACTACTGATCTAGTTCA
The DNA here is from genome assembly GCF_015852505.1 of Tachyglossus aculeatus. Classification (NCBI taxonomy): domain Eukaryota; kingdom Metazoa; phylum Chordata; class Mammalia; order Monotremata; family Tachyglossidae; genus Tachyglossus; species Tachyglossus aculeatus. The sequence continues at coordinate 25,304,938 of NC_052079.1, read as the reverse complement.
TCCCCATTTTACAGAGAAGGAAACAGGACCAGAGAAGTTAAGTGAATGGCTTGTCCAAGTTCACCCCACAGACCAATGGCAGAGCTCAGAGTGGAATCCAGGTTCCCTGACTGCCAATCTAATGTTCTTTCACAGAAGAATGAAAATGGATTTAAATGATTTCAGGATGGACCGGAGTGGTCACCGAGGCTGTGGGAGTGGCTTCCCACAGTTGCATGTTGCCTGTGCCAGCTGCCTCTTTTGGCAGGGCACAGGACAAGAGTCACACAGCCAGCCATTTCACCCTCCCTCTGGAGCCACCAGTCCAGGCCCAGCTTCTGTCACCTTCACCACTGCCCCAACACTGGACCTGGTCCCGCCCAGGCCAGGGTCCCACCCCGCACATTAGTGGAGGCCAGAAGCATTGGCCTGTGTAGCCATCTGGGCAGGCCACTTCCTAGCAGGAACCTGGAAGGTGTCTGGGGTGGTCTGTGCAGCTGCAGCTGGCTGCTTGCTTCCTCTCGGGCTGAGCTGGGCTGGAGGGATCTCTGCTTCACTGCTTGCTTCCTTTGCATAGCACCAAGAGAGGCTCGGCATCACAGGAAGCAGCACGGCCTAGTGAAAGAGCCTGGGCCCAGGAGTTAGAGGACTTGGGTTCTAATCCTGACTCTACCACTTGTCTGCTGTGTGATCCTAGGCAAGACATTTAACTTCTCTGTGCCTCAGCTACCTCATCTGAAAAATGGGGATGAACATTGTGAGCCCCATGTGGGACATGGACTATGTCCAATCTGATTTTTTATGGTTATTTGTTAAGCAATTACTATGTGCCAGGCACTGTTCTAAGCACTGGGGTAGATACAAAGTAATCAGGTTGGACACAGTCCATGTCCCACATGGGATTCACAGTCTTAATCCCCATTTTACAGAAGAGGTGACTGAGGCAAAGAGAAGTTAAGTGCCTTACCCAAAGTCACACAGCAGACAAGTGGCTGAGACGGGATTAGAACCCAGGTCCTTTTGACCCCCAGGACCATGTTCTATCCACTGCTTTTCTAGAAGAACTCACTGCATTGTTCAGGAATCGAACCAAGGTCAATTGCTTGGAAGGCAGTTAGGCTCAGCACTATACCACCAACACGCCCCAGTACTTAGTACCATGCCTGGCGTGTAGTAAACACTTAACAAATACCAGCTTAAAAAAGGCATTTCACTTCTCTGTGCCTCAGTTCCCTAGTTCCCTCATCTGTAAAATGGGAATTCAACACCTATTTCTCCCTTTTACTTAGACTGTAAGCCCCATGTGGAACCTGATTATCTTGTACCTTCTCAAGCACCTAGTATATAGAAGAACTTAACAAATGATATCATCATCATCATCCCTGCAATGTCCTCATCAGCATGAGATCCCATTTGCTCTGAGGTTTCTAACTATACTCCTGTCCCTACTGAGCTCCAGAAGGTGCTTGGGAATCTCCTTCCACACATTGTTGAAAGACCTGGCTATTTGGCAATCTGCCTGGAAACATCAAGCAGCAAAAATTCATTCATTCATTCAATTGTATTTATTGAGTGCTTACTGTGTGCAGAGCACTGTACTAAGCGCTTGGGAAGTACAAGTCAGCAACACATAGAGACGGTCCCTACCCAACAACAGGCTCACAGTCTAGAAGGGGGAGACAGACAACTAAGCAAAACATGTAGACAGGTGTCAAAATCATCAGAATAAATAGAATTATAGCTAGATGCACATCATTAACAAGATAAATAGAATAGTAAACATGTACAAGTAAAATTAATAGAGTAACAAATCTTTACAAATATATACAAGTGCAGTGGGGAGGGGAAGGAGGTAGGGCGGGGGGATGGGGAGTAGGAGAGGAAAAAGGGGGCTCAGTCTGGGAAGGCCTCCTGGAGGAGTTGAGCTCTCAGTAGAGCTTTGAAAGGAGGAAGAGAGCTAGCTTGGCGGATGTGTGGAGGGAGGGCATTCCAGGCCAGGGGGAGGATGTGGGCCGGGGGTTGACTGTGGGACAGGCGAGAACAAGGCCCAGTGAGGAGGTTAGTGGCAGAGGAGCGGAGGGTGTGGGCTGGGCTGTGGAAGGAGAGAAGGGAGGTGAGGTAGGAGGGGGTGAGGTGATGGAGAGCCTTGAAGCCAAGAGTGAGGAGTTTTTGCTTGATTTGTAGGTTGACAGGCAGCCACTGGAGATTTTTGAGGAGGGAAGTAACTTGCCCGAAGCGTTTCTATACAGAAATAATCCAGGCAGCAGAGTGAAGTACAGACTGAAGTGGGGAGAGACAGACGATGGGAGATCAGAGAGGAGGCTGATGCAGCAATCCAGTCAGGATAGGATGAGACAAAAATGATTGTCATGCAATTCGACAGGGAAGGAAAAGAGTGGCATGATAACAGGTTTCCAAAGGGAGGCATGAGGGCAATTCAGCTGCCAATCAATCAAATCTGCTTTGATTGCCTGATTGCCCACTGTGTGCAGAGTGCTAAACTAAGCACTTGGGAGTTCAGTAGCATTAGTAGACATGGTCCCTGCCCTCAAGGAGCTTGCAGTACAGCAGAGGAGACAGACACTAAAATATATTGTAGATAGGATGAAATGATAGAGTTAAAGGAGGTATATGTAAGTACTATAGTGAGGCGTTGAGTAACCAAGTGCTCAGGTGGTGGGGAAGTGGCAGATTAAAAATAAAATGGGAAGATTAGAAAACAATCAGGGAAGTCTCCTGGAAGAGATGGGATTTTGAAAGGGCTTTGAAGATGATGAGGCAAGTGATCTGTCAGATGTGAAGAGGGAGGTATTTCCAGAAATGGGGGAGGGTGTGAGCAAGAGGTCATCAGTGGGAAAGATGAGAGAGTCACAGTGAATAAGCTTGAGAGGAGCAAAATGTGCAGGTTGAGGTGTAGTGAGAGAGGCGCGAGGATAAGTAATGGGAAGAGAGCTGATTTAGAGGCTTCAAGCCAAGGGTCAGTAGTTCCTGCTTGATGAGGAAATGGATGAGAAATCTTCAGAGGTTTTTGAGGTATGGGAAGAAGGATGCAGAGCAAAGTTTTAGAAAGAAGATCTGGGCAGCAAGATAAGTATGAAATGGAGAGAAGTGGTGGGCGGGGAACTGGACACCAGAAGATGAGTGAGAAGGCAGATGCAGCAGTCAAGCTGGTATATCACAAATGCCTGGACCAGCATGGTGGCTGCTTAGATGGAGAGGAAGGAGTGGACATTTTGGGGAGGAAAAGCTGATAGGATTTAGCAGTAAACTGAATATGGAATTTGAGAGACAGAAGGCAGTCAAAGATAATGCCAAGGGAAATGGAGTAGATGGTTGGTGTTTGTCAACTGTGATAGGAAAGTTAGGTGCAGGAGAGAATTTGGGAGGGATGATAATTCGATTTTGGATATGTTCAGTTTGAAATGTAGGTGAGACAACGTTGTAGAGGACATAAATATCCTGGAGTCAGGAAGAAATTGGAAATTGCAGAGAAGGAGAGCGGTCAGAGCCAGTGAATTTGGTTTGGGAATCATCCACCATAGAGGTGGTAGGTGAAACCACTGAAGCAAATGAACTTCCCAAGGGAGTGAGTCTAACTAAATTAAGAATAGAAGGGAACATAGAATGGATCAGAGAAACTGTGCAGAATGGTATTTGTGAATGATGGGCAGAGCAGCAGTGTGAAACATAGACCGCAGAAGGGAGAGGCTGGAGGCAGAGAGGCCAGAGAGGAGGCTGACATAGTAGTCAAGCCATCATACTATAAGCACCTGGACCAGAGTGATGGAAAAGATAGATAAAGCAGGCAATTTAGGAGGCAAGATGAAGAGTGTAGCTTTTGCCAGAAGGACATCCCTATGAGATGTGAGCCCACTGTTGGGTAGGGACTGTCTCTAAATGCTGCCAATGTGTACTTCCCAAGCACTTAGTACAGTGCTCTGCACACAGTAAGTGCTCAATAAATACGATTGTTTGATTGATTGATTGATGAGATGTCTTGAAAACAAAAGGAAATGCAGAATTACAGATTGAGAAAGAGGTGGGGGTTAGAGAGATAGATTTGTCAGTCACCTACAAAGAGATAGTAGCTGAAACCAAAGAAGCAGATGAGCTTCCTGAGAGAGTGAGTATAAAGTGAGAATTGCCCACTGAAAGCTGGTCCAGCTGGCCCCTACACTCGGAGGGGGAAGAGGAAGCCAGGAGAGTCGCTCCATGGTGCCTCTCCCTGAGGGAAGTGCTAATACTTAGCTGAGTATTAAAAGGAAGGATTGGGGTGGAAGTAGGGGTCTGCGTAGTTGGAGGAGAAGACCTTTGACCATCTTGAGGCAAGAGGTTGCCAGCTGGGTGCCTAGGAGAGTAGGACACAGGGAAAACTTGCATGTTGTGATTCTGGATGGACACAGGGCCCAGGGAGGGATTGGCAATCAGAGATGATCCCAGATGAGGGATGGGGTATCCTGGAAGTTCACGGCCCAGAGGTTAGGACTCCAGAGGAGCAAGGTACCTGCCCAGGAGGGGGAGAAAATATGATGAGACTCTGCTTCCTGAGGACTCCAAGAGGGTGAACCTGAAATCTGGGATGCCCCGAGAGAAGAGGAGGAAAGATCAGAGGAACATGAGCCCCAGGTTGCCCTCAGGAAAGCATAGATGGTCCTGGTTGAGCCGGGGGGAGGGTGGTGGGAGGAGGGAGAGAGTGTTTCAATTAGGGAAAGGTGGTTTAAGCCAGAATTGTTTTCACTGCTACTGAGTTATTCATTCAGTTATATTTATTGAGAACTTACTATGTGCAAGCACTGTACTAAGCACTTGACCATTAAACATTGTTGAGATGCCAGATCTTGGTATCTGTCTGTGGTAGGGGCTGGAGGAGACACTCCAGATTCCTGAGAGATGTGTGAACATGGGGAGCACTTGTGGGGAGGTAGCGCTTTCTCAGTGAACTTCCTGTCTCTAGCCCTGGGGTGGGGGTGATAGGTTGGTTCCCGATGACCACTTAGTCTTTGTGCATGTGTCTGGGTTTCACTCAGTGAGTGATGGCAGTGTTAGGGGTGCGAGGACTCGGGGTGCACTGAGCAGGATGCCCCCAAACTTGCATTAGAAAATAGGGGGACTGGAGGGTTTTAGGACCTAGCTGAGGCTCACTAGAGTCTGGGGCCTCCTAAAGAGACTTGCAGGGGCTCTTTCAGCCAGAATTGAGGGCTGAAAACCTCTGGCAGCATCATAGGGAGGCCCAGAACAGACCCTCAAAGGGGACTCACAATTAGGAAGTGAGAGATGGAAGGAGAGATAGGAAAAAAGACTGAAAATGAGCAGCTAGGGGCGTAGGAGGAAAACTGGGGGAAAACTGGGTCAGTGAAACCAAGATCAGATAGTTTTTCCCAGGGAAGGAAGGGAGTTGTCCATGGTGTCCAAAGTGCCTTAGGTTTCAAAGAGGAGAAGGATGGACTCGACTAGATGGATTAGTGAGGATGGGGTGATTGGTGACCTTGAAAAGTGCAGTCTCAGTGGAGTGAAGGTGGTCAAAATGGAAGTTGGAAAAGAGAAAGTGGAGGGGGAGGGTGTATAATCAATCAATCAATTAATCAGTCATATTTATTGAGCGCTTACTGTGTGCAGAGCACTGTACTAAGCACTTGGGAAGTACAAGTATGAAACCTGTTCCAGGAGTTTGGATGAGAATGTAAGCAGGGAAATTGGAGGACAAAGGGTAATGTGCAATTCAGGGAAGTCTTTTTTAGTACAGAGGGGTCAGTCAGTCAGCTAATCATATTTACTGAGTGCTTACTGTGTGCAGAACGCTGTACTAAATGCTTGGGAGAGTACAATACAACAATAAAACAGACACATTTCCTGCCCATAGTGAGCTGACAGTCTAGAGGAGGAGACAAACATTAATATTAATAAATAAAATCACAGTTATGTACATAAGTGCTGTGGGGCTGGGAGAGAAGCTGAATGAAGGCAACAAGTCAGGGCGAGGCAGAAGGGAGTGGAAGAAAAGGAAAGGAAGAAGGTTTCTTGCAGTAGATCTGCCTTTAATAAGGCTTTGAAGTGGGGGAGAGTAACTGTCTGTTGGACATGAAGAGGGAGGGCTTTCCAAGCCAGAGGCAGGACACGGGTCTTAGGTTGGCAGTGAGATCGAGGCATTGTGAGTAAGTTGGCATTAGAGGAGCAAAGTGTATGGACTGGGTTCTAGTAGTAGAGTAGCAAGGTGAAGTGGAAGGGAGCAAGGTGATTGAGTGCTTTAAAGCTGATGGTAAGGAATTTCTACTTGATGAGGAGGTGGAGGGGCAGCCCCTGGTGGTTTTTGAGAAATGGGGAAACATAAACTGACTGTTTTTTTTGAAAAGTGATCCAGGCAGTAGAGTGAAGTATGAACTCACACAGGTAGAGACAGAATCAATCAATCAATCAATCATATTTATTGAGCACTTACTGTGTGCAGAGCACTGTACTAAGCGCTTGGGAAGTACAAGTTGGCAACATATAGAGACAGTCCCTACCCAACAATGGACTCACAGTCTAGAAGGGGGAGACAGAGAACAAAACCAAACATATTAACAAAATAAAATAAATAGAATAGATATGTACAAGTAAAATAAATAAATAAATAAACAGAGTAATAAATATGTACAAACATATATACATATATACAGGTGCTGTGGGGAAGGGAAGGAGGTAAGACGGGGGGATGAAGTGGGGGCGAGGGGGAGAGGAAGGAGGTGGCTTAGTCTGGGAAGGCCTCCTGGAGGAGGTGAGCTCTCAGTAGGGCCTTGAAGGGAGGAAGAGAGCTAACTTGGCGGATGGGCAGAGGGAGGGAATTCTAGGCCAGGGGGATGACGTGGGCCGGGGATTGAAGGCAGGGAGGTCTGCAAGGAGGCTGATATAGTAATGAAGGTGGGATAGGATAAGTGTTTGGATTAACATGGTAGCAATTTGGATGGAGAACATGTTTGAAGGCAATGGAGAGGAGGCCATCGGACGATGCACACAGCTCTCCATTCCGCCCAAGCCTCCTGTGGTTGCATGTTCCTCTGCACATAAAGCAGAAACTCCTGACAATTGACTTTAAAGCACACAATCAGCTCTGTCCCTTTTTTCTATCCACTCTCTTCTCCCACAACCACTCCGCTCACACTCTTTGTTATCTCAAGCTCACTGTGCCTCATCCTTGTCTCTTCTGCTGCTGACAATTACTTCATGCCCCCAAACTCCCTCCCCTTTCATAACTAACAGACCGAGGCATTCCCTGTCTTCAAAATCCTTCTGAAATATCCTCTACTCCAGGAGGCCTTCCTTATTAACTTCCAATCTCCCCTATACATATCCCCCAATTGCTGCTTCAGCACTTCTGCACCTTCTAAGCATTGAAGTACCCCTAAGAGAGGCCATCATTATTATCAGCTTCAAGAAACATGGTGAAAGATAAGAGGGCAGCAGCTATCGAGGCATTTCCCTGCTCTATTGCTGACCAGATCCTGGCCAGAGTCCTTCTGGAGCTGGCTACTGTAGAATGTCACGACTATATGCAGCTGGAAGCAATCAATCAGTCATATTTATTGAGCACTTAACTATGTGTTGAGCACTGTACTGTTTCAGAGAGAGTATAATCCAAATCCTACTCCCAACAGAAGGTCAGATCATAGCATGGCATAGAGAATGTCAGCAGTTGGGGGGAGATATCCACTCAGATATAATCAATCAATCAATCAATCAATCATATTTATTGAGCGCTTACTGTGTGCAGAGCACTGTACTATGCGCTTGGGAAGTACAAGTTGGCAACATATAGAGATAGTCCCTACCCAACAGTGGGCTCACAGTCTAGAAGGGGGAGACAGAGAACAAAACCAAACATATTAACAAAATAAAATAAATAGAATCGATATGTACAAGTAAAATAAATAAATAAATAGAGTAATGAATATGTACAAACATATATACATATATACAGGTGCTGTGGGGAAGGGAAGGAGGTAAAACGGGGGGATGGAGAGGGGCGGTGAAGGGGAGAGGAAGGAGGGGGCTCAGTCTGGGAAGGCCCCCTGGAGGAGGTGAGTTCTCAGTAGGGCCTTGAAGGGAGGAAGAGAGCTAGCTTGGCAGATGGGCAGAGGGAGGGCATTCCAGGCCAGGGGGATGACGTGGGCCGGGGGTCATATAAGACATGGAGGCAGGAAGAAATGAATCCAGAACCTTCTTTACCTACTGGCAACCCAAATGGAGACTCACTCCCCCCTTACTCTTTTACAAGGAGATGAAAACATGTTCCAAAAGGTGAAATGACTTTAGGTGTAGCAAAGCAGAAATAGAAAGCTTTTTTGGATCCACCGCAACAGTGTGAATTTATTTCCCATGCCAAAAAACTACTGAGATAGCCTCTGAAATGTTTCATTACAAAATTGCACCTAGACAATGTTCCCCACTAATATGAACCGGAAAGGCTTTTGTTACTCTGTTAAGCCTTCAAGGCTTATTGCATGATTGACTCATTTTGTAATTACAGAGTTTAAACTTGTAGATCAAATTGCGTCTAGCACCTCTATTGTATTGTACTCTCCCAAGTGTTTAGTGCAGTCCCTGCAGAGAGTAAGCACTTAATAAATTCCATTGAATGATTTTAAGAGAGAAGCTTCCTAGCAACCAGTTTCTCAAATTGGTATGCTCTCTCACAAGTCATTATTGCTATTATTACATGCATCAAGCATTTACAGCATGTAAAGTTCTGAATCGAGCAATCAATCAGTGGTATTTATTGAAAGCTTACCGTGGACAGAGCACTGTATGAAGGCCACAGAGCTGATAGACTTGTTCCCTGTCCACAAAAAGCTTAGAGTCTAGAGGGTGAAACAGACACTAAAATAAATTATGGTTAAGTGCCGTGAGGCTGAGGATGGAGTAACAAATACATAGGCAGTGCAAAAGGGAGAGGAAGGGAAGTCCTTTTGGAGGAGATGTGATTTGAATAGGCTTAGAAGGTAGGGAGAATGGTGGTCTGTCATATGTGGAGGAGGAGGGAGTTCCAGGTTAGGGTGTGGATATGGGCCAGGAGTCAGCGGCGAGATAGAAAAGATCGAAGTACAGTGAATAAATTGGAATTTAGAGGAGCTAAGTGTGTGGACTGGATTGCAGTAGGAAATCAGTGAGTGAAGGTAGGAGAGGGCAAACTGATTAAGTGCTGTAAAGACTATGGTAAGGAGTTTCTTTGTGATGTGGACATGGATAGACAACCACTATAGACTCTTGAGAAATGGGGAGATGTGGACTGAACATTTTTTTAGAAAAATGACCCTGGCGGCAGAATGAAGTATGGACTGGAGTGGGAAAAGACAGGAGATGGGGAGGTAAGCAAGAAGGCTGATGCAGTAATCAAACCAGGATACAATAATAATAATAATAAGAAGAAGAAGAAGAAGAAGAAGAAGAAGAAGAAGAAGAAGAAGAAGAAGAATGGCATTTGTTAAGCACTTACTATGTGCAAAGCACTGTTCTAAGCACTGGGGAGTATACAACGAGATCAGGTTGTCCCACATGGGGCTCACAGTCTTAATCCCTATTTTATAGATGAGGGAACTGAGGCACAGAGAAGTCAAATAACTTGCCCAAAGTCTCACAGCTGACAAGTGGTGGAGCCGGGCTTAGAACCCATGACCTCTGACTCCCAAGTCCGTGCTCTTTCCACTGAGCCATGCTGCTTCTCTAAGTGCTTGGATCAGCGTAGTAATAGTTTGGATTATTATTTTTATTGTATTTGCTTGCTATATATCAACCACTGTTCTAAATGTTGGGTAGATACAAGTTAATAGGGTTGGAAACAGTCTAAGTAGGAGGGAGAACAGGGATTGAATTCTCATTTTACAGATGAGGAAACTGAGACATAGAAAAGTTAAGCGGCTTTGTTCAAAGTCACATAGCAGTCAAGGGGCAGAGCCAGAATTGGTAGCCCAGTCCTCTGACTCCCAGGCCCAGAGGCTTTCCACTAGGCCACATCACTTGTTGTTGCTCTTTATGCAAGCTTTCCAGTTACGGATCAGGGCGCCAGGGCCTGGACATTCTTTCCCCCAAAACAATGAATAAAAAGGAAGCAGTCAGGTTAGTCACTGACCAAGGCCACTCTGAGAACGATCCTAACACACCGAGACATATTTCTAGAGAATTCAACCAATAGGCTTCTGCAGATGAACCCGAAAGAATCCTTATAGTGAGGGTGATGAGACCAAGGCAGGACCCTGCCATGCTACAGGACAGAACAGCTTTGGCCAGTCTTGCCACCTGCTTCAGGCTAGGTTGTGGAACATGATGACTCACTTTTAGAACTCCCCCTACGAGCAAGGATGAGCTCTAGAAACCTGACTGCCCTGACCTCATTAAACAAGGCCATGTGAACTCACAGGCACACAGTGTCTAGCCAGGTGACCTTGACTCTTCTGGTATCTGATAACCAAGGGCAAGATTCCTTAAAGGGCTGCCAACAGTACTTTCTCTGGAGAATTTCTCTGGAGATGGAGTGGAAAGGGCAGATTTTAGAGATGTTGTGAAGCTAGAACAAACGTGAATTAGTGACAGGTTGAATGGGAGAGTTGAGTTGAGGATAATGCCAAGACTATGGGTTTATAAGATAGGTTGGCTATGGTGTTGTCCACAGTGATGGGAAAGACAAAGAGAGAACAAGTTTTGGGTGGTAAGATGAGTAGTTCTCTTTGTGGACTTGTTCAGGTTGAGATGTCAGTCCAGGTCAGATCCAGGTAGAGAGTCACAGATCCAGTTCAGATTACTCTCCCACCCTTCAAAGCCTTATTGAAGGCATATCTCCTCCATGAGGTCTTCCCTGACTAAAGCCTCCTTTCATCTTCTCCCATTACCTTCTACTTTCCCCTGACTTGTTTCCTTTATTCATGCCTTCTCCCAGCCCCACTGCACTATGTATATATCTGTAATTTATTTATTTATATTAATGTCTGCCTCCCCCTCTAGAATGTAAACTCATTGTAGGCAGGGAATGTGTCTGTTTATTGTTATATTTTGCTCTCCCAAGTGTTTAGTACAATGCTCTGCACACAGTAAGTGCTCAATAAATATGATTGAATGAATGAATGAATCCAGATGTCAGATCCAGGTAGAGATGTCCTGAAGGCAAGAGGAAATTTTGAGACTGTAGAGAAGGAGAGAGGACAAGGCCGAAGGGGTAAATTTGGCAATCATCCATGTAGAGATGGTAGTTGAAGCCCAGTGACCAAATGAGTTCTCCAAGAGAGTGAGGGTAGATGGAGAATACAAGGAGACCTAGAACTGAACCTTGAGGGACTCCTGAAGGTTGGGACTCCTAAAGGAAGGGTGGCAGACAGAGGAAGAGCCTGAGAGACTGATGGAGCAGCCAGAGAGATAGAGAGAGAACCAGGGAAGCACAGTGTCAATGAAGCTGAGGTTAGATGTTATTTCCAGGAGAAGGAGATGGTCCACAGTGTCAAAGGCAGCTGAGAGGTTGAGGATGATTAGGATGGAGTAGAGAGCACTGGATTTGGCAAGAAGAAGGTCACTGATTACTTAGAGATGGCAGTTTTCATGGAGGGAGCAGAAACTTGATAAGAGAAAGTGAGAGAACTGGAAAGAGAAACTGGAGGCAGTGGTTGTAGACAACTCATTGAAGGAGTTCGGAGAGGAATGGTAGGAGGAATATGTGATGATAACTGGGATGATAACTGGGGCCAAAGTTAGTATAGGGGATACAGGGACATATTTGAAAGCAGTGGGGAAGGAACCATTGGAAAGTAGATGGTTGAAAGTCAAAGCCCAGAAGGGGTCAAATGCTTTGATAAGGTATGGAGGGAGGGGTTGGAAATGGGTAGAGGAGAATTATTTGGGAACATTACTGTGGCTAAGAAATGTTTGGTTAATGAAATTCCATCTTCGAAAGCGAAGGGAGTTCTGTGGAAAGCTGATAAGGCAAGATGACTAAAATTTGAGGAGTGTGCTACATTGGGACAGGTCAATTGAGATACAGAGTGAAAGGGAAGGGATGCATAGAATGAGGCAAAGGAAAAGGGAGAGTGGGAAAAGAGAAAAGTAGTGAAGGGTAGAAAAAGGGAGAAGTTTGACCCCCCCACACCGCTCCTGCTACCACCTCTGAGAAGTAGTTGTAGTAGTAATTGTATTTATTAAGCACTTACTTCATGCATACACTCATTCACTCATTCAATCATATTTATTGAGAACTTACTGTGTGCAGAGCACTATACTAAGCACTTGGGAGAGTGCAATATAACAATAAACAGACACATTTGCTGCCCACATTGAGCTTACAGTGTAGAGAGGGAGGTAGATATTAATAGAAATAAATAAATTACAGATATGTACATAAATCCTGTGGGGCTGGGAGGGGGGATGAATTGTTTTGTTGTCTGTCTCCCCCTTCTAGACTGTGAGCCCATTGTTGGGTACGGATTGTCTCTATCTTTTGCCAAATTGTACTTTCCAAGTGCTTAGTACAATGCTCTGCACACAGTAAATGCTCAATAAATATGATTGATGAATGAACAAAGGGAGTAAGCCAGGGTGATGCAGAAGGGAGTGGGAGAAGAGGAAAGGAAGGTTTAGTCAGGGAAGGCCTCTTGGAGGAGATGTGCCTTCAATAAAGCTTTGAAGCGGGGGAGAGTAATTGCCTGTCCGCTATGTGGAGGGAGGGCGTTCCAGGCCAGAGGCAGACATGGGCGGGAGGTACTACTTTGGTGATGTCTCTGGGATGCAGCAGGAATTTGACATCCTTTCATTCCAGCAGGAACAAAAGAGCTGGTTTTCTTGCTGACCTTCTGCATGGTTATTTAGAACTATGCGGCTGGCTAATGAGAGTTACAACATGAGGTCTTCTTTAGACTTCTAACTGCTGTTCCATTCAGCTGGAGTCGTCATAATTAGAATGAGTTAAATATATTTATTCAAAATTTAATTCATTCTGCATTTCTTCTTTCACTTATCACGTTGCTAACATCTAGTCATTTTCAGTCTGTGTATAATGGTACTCTCCTGAATTAATCCTGAATCATTTCTGATAATAATTCTGTAGGCTGCTGGTTGATGAAATTGTAAGAATCATGTCGTAGGTGAGCAGGGTTGAGATAAAAGAGAGTGAAAGAGGGCTTTGGATTGTCTTCACTTTTTTTTCTGTGCATGTGATGAAGCATAGTAAGCAGAGCATAGGTGCTGAACGTAGCTCTAATTGGATTGGCATCGAGGGCATGAAGCTGTTTGGGCAGGATGGGCACCATTACCTAGCCAGCCCTACTAGCCCCTGCCCCCAGAGCCCTGCGGGGAGGGTGAAGCCTCCCCACTCGACTCCTCCTCGTCAGTCCATCAGCCAATTGTATTTATCGAGCGCTTACTGTGCTCAGAGAGTTGTACTAAATGCTTGTAATGATAATAATAATAATAATGGCTTTTGTTAAGCGCTTACTATGTGCAAAGCACTAGGGAGGATACAAGGTGATCAGGTTGTCCCATGTGGGGCTTACAGTCTTAATCCCCATTTTCCAGATGAGGTAACTGAGGCACAGAGAAGTGAAGTGACTTGCCCAAAGTCACACAGTTGACAATTGGCAGAGCTGGGATTTGAACCCGTGACCTCTGACTACCAAGCCCGTGCTCTTTCCATTGAGCCACGCTGCTTCTCACGTGTAACGTCTCATGCTGCTTGTGTGAGTACAATACAACAAACAGACACATTCCCAGCCCACAATAAGTTTACAGTCTGACAAGGCATCCTGACATCCTCCAGAGACCACTGTTGGTGGGACATCTTGGACTGTCGGCTAAGGGGTTTGAAGTCCAGGAGCCCCAGTGCGGTTCCCTGACCCTGTGTCCATCCCTTGTCTGCTGGGTGACCTTGGGCAAGTCACATCACTGGTCTTTGCCTCAGTTCTCTGATCTGTGAAATTGCAATTCAAAACCTGTTCTCTCTCCCACTTAGACTGTGAGCCCCATATGGGACCTGATTATCTTGTATCTACCCCAGAGTGAAGTAGAGTACTTGGCATATAGTAATCACTTAACAAATCCCACATTTGTTAGTATTATCCTATTCTGGGCTAGTTCTGCCAGATCGCAAGCTTCTAGAGGGCAAGGCCCCCTCTCAGGATCGCACCTGGAGAGTTTTCAGTACTCTACCAATCTTGACTATGGGAGGGAGAGTCAAGCAGAGGCATATCCATTCCATTCCTAGCTTGGGCAGTGGCTAGTGAGAGGAAGGCAATCTGCTACAAGTCAAAACTCCCCTGTGCTGAACAGCCACGGCATGGGAGAGAGTCGAGGGTGGAGACTCAAGCTTACCACCCAGAAGGAGGCAATGGTAAACCACGTCCATATTTTTACCAAGACAACTCTATGGATACACTACCAGAACAATTGCAGATGGAGGTGGGGTGTTCTGGGAGAGATGTGTCCATGGTGTCACTATGGGGTGGAGACGACTCGACGGCATAAGTCAAGAGGGCAAGGATCAGGTATACTTAACTCTGTTGTGCTCTCCCAAGTGCATTGTTTCCTGCTCTGCGTGTGGTATGTGCTCAATATATACTGTTGAATAATTGTGTCCATAGCTGTTTCTATCCAAGAGTTGGCAGGGGAGAATGGCAGTCCAGCTCAGCTATGACCTTTGGCCCTTAGATTCATGTCATAATGGGCCAGTGACTTCCTTTAGCATGGCTGGAATGTTTACTATTCTATTCTGCATTGTGATGTTTGTATAAGTTAAAGCAGTGTGAATTCATTGCTGGATTAATTCTGTACTTTCTGGAGGAAAAACCCCCAATACAGTTTGGAAGCTTTACTTACCCTCTATTCATATGAATCTCTTTTGCATCTACTGCTATGCTGGGTGATTGCCTTAGCTTTTTCTAAGATGCTTTTGCACCATCCCACCTCCTCCGTTCCTCTGTAGAAACAGCTTGGCCTACGTGAAAGAGCACAGGCCTGGTAGTCAGAGGACATGGGTTCTAATCCCTGCTCTGCCGTGTACCTGCTGTGTGACCTTGGACAAATCCCTTAACTTCTCTGTGTCTCAATTCCCTCATCTTCAAAAAGAGTATTCAAAACCTGTTCTCATTCATTCATTCATTCATTCAATTGTATTTATTGAGCATTTACTGTGTGCAGAGCACTGTACTAAGTGCTTGGGAAGTACAAGTTGGCAACATACAGAGATGGTCCCTACCCAACAGCGGGCTCACAGTCTAGAAGAGGGAGACAGACAACAAAACAAAACACGTGGACAGGTGTCAAGTCATCAGAATAAATAGAAATAAAGCTAGATGCACATTATTAACAAAATAAATAGTGACTTCCTTTAGCATGGCTTGGAAAAAGCTTGTAAATATGTACAAGTAAAATAAATAGAGTAATAAATCTGTACAAACATATATACAGGTGCTGTGCGGAGGGGAAGGAGGTAGGGTGGGGGGATGGGGAAGAGGAGAGGAAAAAGGGGGCTCAGTCTGGGAAGGCCTCTTGGAGGAGGTGAGCTCTCAGTAGGGCTTTGAAGGGAGGAAGAGAGCTAGCTTGGCGGATTTGTGAAGGCAGGGCATTCCAGGCCAGGGGGAGGACGTGGGCCAGGGGTCGACGGCAGGACAGGCAAGAACGAGGTGCAGTGAGGAGGTTAGTGGCAGAAGAGCGGAGGGTGCGGGCTGGGCTGTAGAAGGAGAGAAGGGAAGTGAGGTAGGAGGGGGTAAGGTGATGGAGAGCCTTGAAGCCGAGAGTGAGGAGTTTTTGCTTGATGTGTAGGTTGACAGGCAGCCACTGGAGATTTTTGAGGAGGGGAGTAACAGGCCCAGAGCATTTCTGCACAAAGATGATCCGGGCAGCAGTGTGAAGTATAGACTGAAGTGGGAAGAGGAAGAAGGATGGGAGATCAGAGAGGAGGCTGATACAGTAATCCAGTCGGGATAGGATGAGAGATTGAACCAGCAAGGTAGTGGTTTTAATGGAGAGGAAAGGGTGGATCTTGGCGATGTGGCGGAGGTGAGTTCTCCTTCCCACTTAGACTGTGATCCCCATGTGGGACCTGATTATCTTGTATCTACCCCAATGTTCAGTACAGTGTTTGGCACAAAATAAATGCTTAATAAATGCCATTGTTATTATGATTTCCCATCCAATAAACCCCTTATTACCCACCTCTACCATCCACTCCAGTTACCAGTTACAGTGATCTACCGCTCCCTAGGCCTCCCCCACAACTTTTGGAGTCATTTTGTTACCTTTATCACGTCCCTTCTCTCTTTCTCCAGCCTTACACTGATCCTTAGGACCTTCAAAATCCATGTAAATATCCCCAACAACCCTTTCACCATCCACTTCTTCTCACTCTTCAACTCCACTGACCTCCTGTTCCACTCCACCTCACCCACTCACCAATTTGGATACATGTTCCCTCTCATCTCTGGTCACCATTCAGTCTCTACCCTCACCAACTCTGAAATTCCTCTATCCTGCCACAACTTCTTCACCTGGCTTCCCTCCCACCCACCCACTCCCTGCAAATTTGTCCTGTTCCCCCACAGAGACCTTTGATCTTTTGATCCACACCCCTAATTTTCTAAAATCATCATATTCCATTTGGTCTCCATGCACAAACTACCTTCTCTTAAAGCACAAATCGACTACCTCAACACCACCCACTCTACTGAACTCAACACTCTCGCTCCCTTGTCTCTCCACTGATCTCCTTCTACTAATTAATCAATCAATCAGTCATATTTATTGAGCCCTTATTAGTATAGTGCTCTTCACTAAGCACCTTGGAGAGTACAATAAAGCAGAATTAGCAGATGCATTCCCTGCCCAAAATGAGCTTACTAATCCACAGCCCTGGATCACCTCCACAGTAGGCTTCCCCCTCTCTTGTGCTCGCGCTGTGGAGCTCTGCTTGATGGAAAGCCAGGCACTTGGCTGATCACATCCCATCATGACTTCATCCTCACCTACTTTAATTCTTCCCTCTCCTCTGCCCAACAATACTTTTCCATTCTTGACACCCATACCCATTGACCATGCCAGCTGCTCCAGACATTTAACTGCTTTCTCAAACTGCCTTATCCTCCATCTCCCCCATCTCTTTCTCCCAATGTACTTTCTTGATAAAATTAAAACCATCAGGCGTGATCTTCCTAAAATCTCCCCTGCTCCTCTCCAGTCCCACCATTTTCCTGTGCCCTCTTCAACTATTCCATCTTTCCCAACAGATCTTTCCAAATCTATACCCTATACCCTCTGATCCCACCTCTTTACATCTATGAGCTTGGATCTGTACTCTTTAAGCACTTGATATAATAATAACAATAATGATGGCATTTGTTAAGCACTTACTGTGTGTCAGGCACTGCTCTAAGCACTGTGGTGGATACAAGCAAATCGGGTTGGACCGAGGCTCCTGTCCCATGTGGGGCTCACGGTCTCAATCCCCATTTTCCAGATGAAGTAACTGAGGCACAGAGAAGTGAAGTGACCTGCCCATGGCAGACAAGTGGAGGAGCTGGAATTAGAACCCATGACCTTCTGACTCTCAGGCCCATGCTCTACTCACTACACCATGCTGCTTCTCTATTCACTCTACCCTCAGCCCCACAGCATTTATGAACATATCTGTAATTTATTTTAGTGTCTTTCTCCCCATCTAGACTGTAAGCTCCTTGTGGGTAGGGAACATATTAGCAACTCTGTCATCCTAAGAGATTAGTATAGTGTTCTGCATACCAAAAGTTCAATAAATACTATTGATTGATCGATTTGAGCATCCTTTGTCAGCGTGACAAGAAATAGATGTAAAATGTCTCATTATTGTCATTATCATCTGCCAACTCTGTTGTATTGTACTCTCCCAAGCACTTAGTATAATGCTGTGCACATAGTAAATGTTCAATAAATACCATTGATGATGATCATATTAGAATCCTAGCCATATGTTAGGGAACATAATTTAGAAATAAAAATTTCACTGAACTACAAAAATGAGGCAGTAAGTCACTATCATTGGACATCAAGACACTCTTCTCACAGCTACTACAATGTTTGGTTCTACCCTCTCTATTTTTCAATGAAGTTGTTTACCACCTGAGAAGAGCTCAGTTTACAATTGAATTGGCCACAATCTAAACCACAAAGAAATGTTTTTTAATTTCTTTTTTTCATGGGTTTTGGAGAAATGAATTGATCTCAAAGGTGATAGATTTTGCTAACGATCAGATAAGTCATGGACTGTCATGATCTTTTTTAGAAAATGTACATTGTCAGTTTCATGACTATATTCCCCATTCTGTACCTACCTCTCAAGAACCCCCATCTCACCCAAAACCCCTTCTTTTTCAGGTCCCCGCTCCTCACACTCCCCCCAAAATACAGATACCCCTCTGCCCTACTCCCACACATTTACACACACACACACACACACACACACACACACACAAATGCTCACCTCAGAGGGTCAATCTTTCTGGCCCTGGAAAATAGCCTGAAGGATGATGAGAAAAAACTCTTTTACTTCTCAAAAGCTATGCAGCTAAGTCTGGTCAGCCAGTCAGTCAGTCATATGCATTTATTGAGCTTTTACTGTATGCAGAGCACTGGACTAAACACTTGGGAGAGTACAATATAACAATATTACAGACACATTCGAGAGCTTGTAGTCTAAAGGAGGAGACAGACTTTAATATAAATAAATAAATTGCAGATATGTACGTAAGTACTGTGGGGCCTGGAGAGGGGATGAATAAAGGGAGCAAGTCAGGGTGACACAGAAGAGAGCTGAAGAAAAGAAAAAGAGGGCTTAGGGAAAACCTCTCAGAGGAGCTGTGCCTTCAATAATGCTTTGAAGGGTGAGTGTAATTGTCTGACAGATATGAGGAGGGAAGACATTCCAGGCCAGAAGCAGGGCATAGGTGAGAGATAGGTGACAAGATAGATGAGATCGAGGTACAGTGAGAAGGTTAGCATTAGAGAAACTAAGTGTGCAGGCTGGGTTGTAGTAGGAGAGTAGCGAGGTGAGGTGAGGTGATTGAGTGTTTTAAGGCCAGTGGTGAGGAGTTTCTGTTTGATGTGGATGTGGATGGGCAACAACTGGAGGTTTTTGAGGAGTGGGGAAACATGGACTGAATGCTTTTCTAAAAAAATGATCTGGACAGCACAATAAAGTATGGACTGGAGTGGGGAGAGACAGGAAGCAGGGAAGTTAGTAAGGAGGCTGATACAGTAATCAAGGTGAGATAGGATTAATGTGGTACCAGTTTGGATGGAGAGGAAATTATACATTTTAGTGATGGTGTGAAGGTTGAACCAACAGTATTTAGTGATGGATTGAAAATGTGGGTTGATGAGAGAGAGGAGTCAAGGTTAATGCCAAGGTTATGGGCTTGAGAGATAGGAAGGAAAATGGTGCCATCTACAGTGATGGGAAAGTCGGGGGAAAAACAGGGGGAAGACAGGTGGGAAGATAAGAAGCTTTGTTTTAGACATGGTAAGTTTGAAGTGATGGAAGTACATCCAAATAGAGCTATCTCGAAAGCAGGAAGAAATGTGAGACTTCAGAGAGGAAGAGAGATCAAAGCTGGAGATGTAGATTTGGGTATCATCCTCCTAGAGTTGGTAGTTGAAGCCATGTGAGCAAATGAGTTCTCCAAGGGAGTGGGTATAGATGGAGAATAGAAGGGGCCCTAGAACTGAATCTTGAAGGACCCCCACAGTTAGGGCATGGGAGACAGAGGAGGAGCCCATGAAAGAGACTGAGAATGAGTCTTTTTCTTATTTCCAAGCATTGTTAAGCATTTTCTTATCACCCCCACTGCTCCTACTGTGGCCTACTGATGATGCCAAGTGTTCTCATTGTCCATTTTCATTTTCTGCCTTCATAGGCGTAACCTCTATCATGCTTCAAAGTGCAGAAAGCCCTTGTTGACAACTCTGGGTTTCATCAAAGAACTTAAAATGAAAGTGGGATTAATTGTTAGAACGCTGAGTGGGGTTGGTTGGTTGGTTGGTTGGTGGGGTTGGTTTCAGACATTTCATTTTTCAAGGCTGGGAAAAAGTTGCCTTCTAAGTGCTGGGGTAGGTACAAGTGAATTAGGTTAGACATGGTCCCTGTCCTGCATGGGGCTTAGTTTATACTGAGGGAGGAGAACTGAGGGACAAAGAATCAGGCAGTCAATTGCATTTACTGAGCGCTTACTGTGCGCAGAGCACCGTACTAAGTGCTTGGGAGAATACAGTGCAACAATGAACATACACATTCCCTGCCCACAATGAGTTTACAGTTTACAGTTTAGAATTTACAGTCTAGAGGGATGATGATGGTATTTGTTAAGCTCTTACCATTTGCCAAGCACTGTTCTAAGTACAAGGTAATCAGGTTGTCATTCATTCATTCAATCGTATTTATTGAGCACTTACTGTGGGCAGAGTACTGTACTAAGCGCTTGGGAAATACAAATTGGCAACAACATTGTCCCACATGGGACTCAGAGTCTTAATCCTCATTTTACAGATGAGGTATCTGAGGCACAGAGAAGTTAAGTGACTAGCCTAAGGTCACACAGCAAGCATTTAGTAGAGCCAGGATTAGAACTTCTGACTCCCAGGCCTGTGCTTTTTCCATTAGGCCACGCTGCTATTCTGTATGATGTCATATGGAAGCCCGTTCATCTCCCAATTGCTCACCATTTCTCCTTCAGGGGGATGCTTAACCCATCCCCATTGCCCCAGATCCCAGCACTTAGAACAGTGCTTGGCACATAGTAAGTGCTTAACAAATACCATCATTATTACTGTCCCTAGACTGCTCGAGGTGCTGCTTCCCACTTGGGCTGGAAGGATTTTTATGTTTTGATGTCCCCCACCCTCCCCTCCACCCTCTCAGCCCCCACCACTGCCTCCTGAGGAGGTTACTTATTTTCAAACTGTCTGGAGCTGGCCCTGATGGAATACGCCATTTCTGAGGCTGTATCTCTTCTCTGGGAGCAAAACTGCTTCTCAATGTTAATTGCTTATTGCACTGTCTGGATGCATGAATCATAAATGATGGGCGCAATCATTTTGCCCCAACGAGTACTTTTATGCTGGTGATCATTTACTATTTACTATTACTCAATTTATTTATTTATTATTACTCTATTTATTTCACTTGTACATATCTATTCTATTTATTTCATTTTGTTAGTATGTTTGGTTTTGTTCTCTGTCTCCCCCTTTTAGACTGTGAGCCCACTGTTGGGTAGGGACTGTCTCTATATGTTGCCAACTTGTACTTCCCAAGCACTTAGTACAGTGCTCTGCACACAGTAAGCACTCAATAAATACGATTGATTGATTGATTGGTTGATTGATCATGCACGCCAAGACAGGAGACATTTGTAAATCTGGATTAAAAGGTTTGGGTTCGACTGGCAAAAAGTTGCAGCTTTTGACAGGAGACCTGCATTTTTCCCAAGAATGGTACTTCTGTTTCCTCTACTATCCTTGTAATTTTAATGTTTTTCGGTGGTGTTTGTTAAGCACTTTCTGTGTGCCTGGCACCATACTCCAAGCTGGGGTAAAGATAATCAGGTTGGACACATTCCATGTCCCACATGGGGTTCACTGTCAATATTTTACAGATGAGGTAACTGAGTCCCAGAGAAGTTAAGTGACTTGTCCAAGGTCACACAGCAGACAAGTGGCAAATTCAGGATTAGAACCCAGGTCCCCTGACTCCTAGGCCCGTGCTCTTTCCATTAGGCCATAGTAGTTCTCTCTAGAGGCAACTGTACCTGACCCTCTCTATCGTAATGATAATAACTATCCTTAATATTTGTGGAACCTGTGTTTTGTGCAAATTACTGGGGAAAGGCACAAGGAAAATGATTCAGATGCAGTCAGAGCTCAGGTCAGCATGGCTTAGTGGATAGAGCACAGGCCTGGGAGTCAGAAGGTCCTGGATTCTAATCCCAGCTCTGCTACCTGTCTGCCGTGTGACCTTGGGCAAATCACTTAATTTCTCTGGGTCTCATTTACCTCATCTGTAAAATGGAGATTAAGAGTGTGAGCCAAATGTGGAACAGGGACTGTTTCCAACCTTATTAACTTGTATGTACCCCAGTGCTTAGAACAGTGCTAGGCGCATAGTAAGCCCTTAAAAAATACTGTTAATATTATGATGATGATGATGATGGTATTTGTTAAGTGCTTACTATGTGCCAAACACTGTTCTAAGCCCTGGGGGAGATACAAGGTAATCAGGTTGTCCCACATGGGGTTCACAGTCTTAATCCCCATTTTCTAGATGAGGTAACTGAGGCACAGAGAAGTGAAGTGACTTGCCCAAAGTCACACAGCTGACAAGTGGCGGAACCAGGATTAGAACCCATGACCTCTGACTCCCAAGCCCGTGCTCTTTCCACTGAGCCACACAGCTCTCTTAATTATTATTTAGTCTCTGCCCCTAACACTACTCCTGTTCCCTTGGCAGTCAGCCTCTCTTCCCAAGGACTCCCAGGGTTCTGAGCCCAGCACTCTTGTCTCCCACTTCCTCCTGACCCTCCTCCTTCTTTTCCTCTTCCTCCTCCTCCTCCTCCTATCCCTTCTCTCTCTAGCACCATTCCAGCTCAGGCTGGGAGAGGCATCTTCTCCCATCCAGCTATCTCCAGCCGATATCCACTTCCCAGCACACCAGTCACCCATGACCACTAATAATAATAATTGTGGTTTTTGTTAAATCCTTATTATATGTACGGTACTGTGCTAAATGCTGGGTAGATCAATACAATCAGTTCAGACACAGTCCCTGTCCCACATGGGGCTCACTGTCTAATGTAGGGTGGGGGAGAGAAGGGGTACTGAATGACCATATTGCAGGTGAAGAAACTGAGATCCAAAAAACTGACGTGACCTACTCAAATTCACACAGCAGACCAGTGACAGAGCCAGTGTTCAAATCCAGGTCTCCCAACTGCCAGGCCTGTGCACTTTCTAAGCAGGCCATGTGGCTTCTGGCAGCTCTGGCCCAGGTGACCTGCTCTGAGTGCCGTTGTGTTTGTTAAGCACCTACTAAGTGCCAAGTGCTGTTCTAAGCATGGGGGCAGAGCAGCATGGCGTAGTGGATAGAGCACGGGACAGGGACTCAGAAGGTCATGGGTTCTAATCCGGCTCCACCGCTTGCCTGCTGTGTGACCTTGGGCAAGTCACTTCATTTCTCTGGGCCTCAGTTACCTCATCTGTAAAATGGGGATTGAGACTGCGAGCCCCATGTGGGGCAGGGACTGAGTTGTCCAACTCCATTTGCCTGTTTACTTGTTTTGATGTCTTTCTCCTCCCTTCTAGACTGTGAGCCTGTTGTGGGCAGGGATTGTCTCTCTTTACTGCTGAATTGTACTTTGCAAGTGTTTAGTAAAGGCACAGAGTAAGCACTCAATAAATATGATTGAATGAATGAATGAATGCTTGCTGGTGGTGGCAGTAGGAATGCAGTGTGCAGAAGTGAGTAGGGGAGGGGTTGGCTCACCTTCCACAAGCCCCCAGCTAAGGGGACAAGATGATGATGATAGTATTTGTTAAGCGTTTACCATGTGCCAAGCACTGTTCTAGAGAAGCTCTGGCTATCCCTGGAGCCCACGAAGGACCATATTTACCCCACAGACAGATCCCTGGGCTGGGCCAGTTATAGCATCCTGCAGACAGAGGCCATCTTGTGTCCACCTCTGTCCCTTTCCAGCCCCCAGGCAGGGCCTCCTCTTCTTCAATCAATAGATCGTACTTATTGAGTACTTACAGAGAAGCAGTGTGGATCAGTGGAAAGAGCCCAGGCTTGGGAGTCAGAGGTCATGGGTTCTAATCCGAGCTCTGCCACTTGTCAGCTGTGTGACTTTGGGCAAGTCACTTAACTTCTCTGTGCCTCAGTTACCTCATCTGTAAAATGGGGATTAAGACTGTGAGCCCCACTTTGTACAACCTGATGACCTTGTATCCCCCCCGATGCTTAGAACAGTGCTTGGCACATAGTAAGCACTTAACAAACACCACTATACACACACACACACACACACACACACACACACACACACACATATATGTGCATATATATGCACACACATATGTCATATATATATATATATATGTGTGTGTGTGTGTGTATAGTGGTGTTTGTTAAGTGCTTACTATTTGCCAGGCACTGTTCTAAGCATTGGGACATATATATATATATATATTGAGCCCTTACTATGTGCAAAGCTCTGTACTGAGCACTCGGGAGAGTACAATACAACAGAAATAACAGACACACCCTTGGCCCATAATGAGCTTACAGTCTTGAGAAGCAGCGTGGCTCAGTGGAAAGAGCCCAGGCTCTGGAGTCAGGGGTCATGGGTTCGAGTCCCGGCTCTGCCAATTGTCAGCTGTGTGACTTTGGGCAGGTCACTTCACTTCTCTGCGCCTCAGTTCCCTCATCTGTAAAACTGGGATTAAGACTGTGAGCCCCACGTGGGACAACCTGATCTCCTTGTAACCACCCCAGCGCTTAGAACAGTGCTTCGCACATAGTAAGCGCTTAATAAATGCCATCATTATTATTATTATTAGAGGGTGAAACATACATTAATATGAATAATTTATAATATATAATTTAAAGATACGTACCCAAGTACATAACTTATATGTACTTGTATGAACTTATATGTACTCAGTTCCCTCATCTGTAAAATGGGGATTAAGACTGTGAGCCCCCCGGGGGACAACCTGATCAGCTTTGTAACCTCCCCAGTGCTTAGAATAGTGCTTTGCACATAGAAAACACTTAATAAATGCCATTATTATCATTATTATTATTAAGTACTGTGGGGTTGGGGGTGGGGTGAATATCAAATGTCCAAAGGATATTTTTGCCCAGAAAACTGCAGAGGCAAAGTTAAATACATCACCCCCATGAAGTACGTGCCACTACCTACCCAGATTTGGTCTTTAGGGCCCACCAACCTCTCCCTCCATGAGAGGAGATCAATAGTTAGCCCATGTCAATTGGGCTTAGCCCAATGATACTCAGCAGGAAATCACTGCTACAGGCCACATCCTGACCCATTTGGGAATCTGTTTCATGCCAATCCCTGTCACTATTAATCATCTCCTTACCCAGAGAACAGCCTCACAATGGAACACACACAAAACTTCTCCTTCAAATTGTATTTGAATATGCAAATAATAGATGTGCAAACATCATCAATTCATTCAGCCTTCATTCCCCTATATCCATTTACGATTCTGGTTTAATAACCTCCCCGGTGGTAGAAAAAGCCATTTGATTATATGGTTCTGGATCACAATCTTACTGAAGACAAACAATGTGGAAAGGAAGGCTATTTCTTCTTTTTGGAGGCAAAACCACGTTCCATTTTGGCATGGGCAAACAGTGAGAGGAATGCAGAGTATCACTTTGTCATGGGATGATGCAGGGCTATTTACTAAAATGTCACACCCACCATAGCCTAGTGGAAAGAGGCTGGGCCTGGGAGTCAGAGGACCAGGGTTCTAATCCTGCCACTGCCACTTACTGCTGTGTGACCTTGGGCAAATCACTTAACTTCTCTGGGCTTCAATTACCTCATCTGTTAAATGGGCACTCAATCCCTGTTCTCTTTCCTATTTAGACTGTAAGCCTCACATGGGACGGGGCTTGTGACCAACCTGATTAACCTGTATCTATCCCAGTGCTTAGAACATTGCTTGATATATAGCAGATGCTTAACAAATATAATAATAGCAATAACAGTAATAATCTGATTGTCTATCTATGTGCTGTTTGTTGGACCCAATCCATGTCCCACATGGGACTCACAGTCTTGATGCCCATTTTATAGATGAGGTAACTGAGGCACAGTGAGGTTAAGTCAGTGGCCCAAGGTCACACACAGCAGAATTGTGGCAGAGTCACGATTAGAACCCAGGTCTTCTGACTCCCAGGCCCATGCTCTTTCCACTAGGACACATTGCTTCTCGAAACTCCTGAATGGCAGATGAATGCCATTTGCCTTGCTTACCTTCCTCATTCCACTGGTCTCCCCCAGATCCTAAAATTTACTCAAAGCTGCAACTAATGCCAATTTCTGTTTTATTGCTTTGGATGTCTGCCTTCTCTCTTCAAGAAGAGCTCTTTCAAAATGTAAGGCAAGAATCACAATTTATCCCCAGAGTGAAAAAATAGTAAGAAATGAAAGATGTTGAAAGTCTATTCTTGTCAAAAGATGTATAATCCCATTTCAGCATTTTATTTTTCTATTCTAAGTGATTTTCTTATGTCTTTTATTAAAGTATTTCAGAGTTTCCACATGCCTTTACTTCCCTTTAACACCAACTAAAAACATTCCCTGTAAGTAGGAGGAAGGAGGAAAACCAGTACAAAACTAAGGTGTGAAGTGCTCCTTTAACAATGAGTGGGAATTAGATACCTTTCACCTTTTACTGCATTGACTGAATTGCGGGATTAGCAGGCCTGTTGTTGGCCCAGGGGAATCTTTCTGGGGGTCAGAAAACTTGGGTTCCGGTTCCAGTTCTACTTACTGGACCACTCCATTGGTGACGAAGCCTTCTGACCAAAGAACCCCCAGGGCATTCTTTGAGATGGAGGAAACTGGGCTGAATCTGGAAAAAGCTGGCTAATGTGGTGGTCAAAGATCACAGTGGATACAAAGGAAACCACCTTCCCGGTCATGACCCTACGGCCCAGAGCTGGCAAAGTGTTGCAGTTTGGTCACAAACGGGTCCTCCATGTAAAACAATCTTTGTGTGCCCTGGAGAGTGTGCTACACCCCTCTCCATCTATTTGTCTGTTGTATTATCACACAAAAACACCACAGCAGGCATGAGAGAGTGTGAATGGTGCCACACAAATCACTAGCACTATAATCAGGTCCTCCTAGCAGATTGTCAGTCCTGAAGCTTCAGGACCAAGGCTCACCCACCATTCTCAGCTAGAAACTCCACTACTGGGAAAATAATTTCTAAGTTGTATCAGCATAAATTCCCCTTCCTTGTCTAAATAACTGCTGCACAACAGGGCTCTAGAAAACAATAGGCCTTGTAGACTGAACACATTTGGGTTCACCCACTTTCTTAATCTATCAAGATTGCAGCCTTTCAGAAATTCGCATACTAAGACTTGGTCTTCAGACACTGAAATATAGATTCTGAGACATTTATTAAGTACTGTAGTTTCAGTAATCATTACTTCCAAGCTGACACCCGCTGAAATGATTCTATTTCTCACTGGCTCCAATCACCCACATTTTCCAATGTCCAAGCTTTTTAATTTTCATGTCAATTACTGAATGTTTAAATTAAAACCCCAACCAAAAAGGAAAATATTACTTGAGGCAGAAAGTTGAACGCTTTCTTAATATTGCTATGCTAGAGACTTAGACACTGTGGAAATAAAAAATAAATAAACTAAAATAAATTTAAGAAATAAACTTCATCCTGAGGATACCTGCTCATGTTCAATTTAGCGTGAAATACCATTAGAATATTTTCCTTAAATGATAGATATGGCTAGTATAGGTAATTTCATCCATTAATTTCAACTGGATACAAAATTCTAATGCAGAGTTTGCCAGTGACAGCCAGCAGATTCACTCCTTGCAAGAACAGAATAAAAAATAGCCCTGGTATCAATTACAGGGAGGTCAGAAGATCTCTCAGTCATGCCCCTAAAAAACTGGACAACCTGGAAAGTGTTCAGAATGAAGACAACTGCAGTTGTCAGTGGGGCCAGAGAAGGGGAAGCATCTACCTTTAATTCTGTATGGATCAAGTTAGGGAGGTCTTTGGGGCAGTGAGGAAAAGGAGAGAGTAATCAAGTTGATATTTCAAGGTAGTAAGCACTGGGGATAAAAAAAACCCAAACCTCTAGGGGGTCACAATCTAAAAATAAGATGGGGAATGAGTTAGCAAAACATAATAGGGAAGATGAAATAACATGAATGCAAAACATCGTAAGAGATAGTGTGGGACAGTGTGGTGGTAAAGGGGGCCTACAAGGGCCTCAGGATGCTGCCACCCAAGTCATCAAGAGCACAGTCACATCCACAGCTTCTGGAGGTTCTAAATTTTGTAGCAGCTGTATGCTGTTTGGACCTTATAGTTTTAAAATGTGGGCCCCCATGAGGGATGGGAATGAATTCAGTTTCTATTCATTCAATCATATTTATTGAGAGCTTACTGTGTGCAGAGCACTGTACTAAGCACTTGGGAAGTACAATTCAGCAACAGAGACAATCCCTGCCCACAGCAGGCTCACAGTCTTGAATGAGGGAGACAGACATCAAAACAAGTAAACAGGCATCAGTAGCGTCATTATAAATAAATAGAATTATAGACATATACTCATCATTAATAAAATAAAAATAGAATTATAAGTATAAATATGTACCAATATACACAAGTGTTTTGGGGTGGGGAGGGGGGTAGATCAAAGGGAGCCAGGCAGGGCAATGGGGAGGGGAGAGGGAGCAGAGGAAAAGGGGGGCTAAGTCTGGGAAGGTCACCTGGAGGAGGTGAGCTTTCAGTGGGGCTTTGAAGGGGGGAAGTGTGTTAGTTTGGCGAATTTGAGGAGGGAGGGCATTCCTGGCCAGAGATAGGACATGGGCCAGGAGTTGACGGTAGGGCTGGCGAGAACAAGGCACAGTGTTTCCACCTATGTATTTTCTTCCAATGCTTAGTACAGTGCTCTGCACACAGTAAGCATTTATTAAATACAATTACTACTATGACTACTACTACTACTAATTATTAACAATTATGGTACTTGTTAAGCACTTACTACGTACCAAGCATGTTCTGAGCAGTGGGGTAGATACAAATTAATCTGGTTGAACATGGTCCCTGTCCCATATGGGGCTCACACACTTATCCCCATTTTACAGATGAGTTAACTGAGGCACAGATAAGTGAAGTAACTTGCCCAAGGTCACACAGCAGACATGTGGCGGAGCCAGGATTAGAACCCATGTCTTTCGGACTCCCAGGCCCGTGCACTATCCAAAAGGCCATGCTGCTTCTCATTAGTACTACTACTAGAACAACAATCCTCTGCGGTCCAGTATATTCATGATGGCTGGGAGCGGAAATCCTTGGGCATCACAATGAGAAGTACTGAGGGATTTCCGTTAGAATGAGAATTCCATAGTTCAATATAGCCTGCATGCTGGCGTTCATAACTACTCAAAAACTTGTGGGTATTTCTTTTTGATAAGATTCCCCAGCCAAATGTATCCTGGAGGTCAATCAATCAATCGTATTTATTGAGCACTTACTGTGTGCAGAGCACTGTACTAAGCACTTGGGAAGTACAAGTTGGCAACATATAGAGACAGTCCCTACCCAACAGTGGGCTCACAGTCTAAATGGTCAGAGTTCATGTCCTGTTTTTCCCCTGCACTGTCCCCAGAGCCCCAGCACACCAATGACTAACAAATGGAGCTGGACATATTTGTGGGGTGGTTGGAGACAGGCAGGGGATGAGGCTTGGGCAGTGCTGAAGGAGGAGGCCAGCTCCATACCTTCTTCATCCACCCTACTCAGCCCCAGTGGCCCAGGATCTAGGCTATAGCCAGCTTGGGGCCACTGGAGATGTTCAGGCTGCCAAAGGTGACCATCCGTGGTGGCATCTGTGGCCAGGGAGGTATAAAGGAAGGGATAGTAGAGGAAAAAGGGAAGAAAGGAAAATGTTGAAAAAGAGGAATGGGGAGGGGATCTGTGACCTTTGGGCATTTGCTATTTGCCCCATAGCACTTACATACATATCTTTAACTATGTATTATAAATTACTAATTTACAATAAATTGTATAATAATACATTATGATTAATAATAAATCGATAATTAATAATTAATAAATCAATAATAAATTGCTAGTGTGTAATATCAGTCTCCCCCTCTAATAATAATTATTATTATTATGATACTTGTTAAGCACAAACTATATGATAGGCACTGTACTAAGCCCTTGACTGTAAGCTCATTGTGGGCAGGAAACATGTCTGCCAACTATGTTTATTGTATCCTCTCAAACACTTAGTACAGTGCTCTGTATATAGTGAGTGCTTAGTAAATATCATTGAATGAATGAATGAATGAATGAGGAAGAGGACAAAGGGGGAGAGAGGAAAAGGAGCAAGGAAAGCAGGAGAGGAGAAGGGATGAAGATACAAACACACACAGATTCAGGCAGACAGAGGCAGACACATCACTCAAAAGTTGTATTTATTGAGCACTTACTGTGTGCAGAGAACTGTAAAACTAATAATAATGACATTTATTAAGCACTTACTATGTGCAAAGCATTGTTCTAAGCGCTGGGGAGGTTACAAGGTGATCAGGTTGCCCCATGGGGGGCTCACAGTCTTCATCCCCATTTTCCAGATGAGGGAACTGAGGCACAGAGAAGTGAAGTGACTTGCCCAAAGTCACACAATTGGCAGAGCTGGGATTTGAACCCATGACCTCTGACTCCAAAGCCCATCCTCTTTTCCACTGAGCCACACTGCCTCTCTAACTGTACTATGAACTTGGGAAAGCACAATATAACAGAGTCAGTAGACATGATCCCTGCCCACAGGGAGCTTTCAGCCTACTGCGGGAGATACAGAAATTATGACCTACTCATGTAGATTCATTCACTCAATCACATTTATTGAGCGCTTACTATGTGTGAAGCACTATACTAAGCGCTTGAGCACTGTAAACTCATTTGTGAGCAGGGAACGTGTCTATCAACTCTGTTATACTGTACTGTCCCAATCGCTTAGTACAGTACTCTGCACACATTAAGTGCTCAGTAAATATAAAATTGATCGATTAGGGATAGGGGAAAGAGAAAGACAGGCAGTCACAATAGATTGTGAGCCCATCAAGGGACAGAATCCGTGTGTAATCTCACACTTTTCTGTGTGACCTTGGGCAAGTCACTTCACTTCCCTGTGTCTCAGTTACTTCATCTGTAAAATGGGGATTGAGACCGTGAGCCCCATGTGGGACAGGAACTGTGTCCAATTCCATTTGTTTGTATCCACTCCAGTGCTTAGTACAGTGCCTGGTACAGAGTAAGTACTTAACAAATACCATCATTATTATCATTATTATTACTACAGTTGTAAACTCTTTCCCAGTGCTTAGTATAGTAATCTGAACACAGTAGTGCCTAATATCTACTACTACCACTACTGTCTCTATGTGTCTCTGCTTACTGCTACTACTACTACTACTACGACGACGACGACGACGACTACTACTACGTAGAAACCCATGGATCCCAACATCCACCAGAGGACCAATTGGTCAATCAGGAATGGCCCAGCCCTGGTAATTCTGCTTGGAGTGAGGCAGCACAGAACCACATCTTTGCTAGGGCTGTTGGGCTTGACCCAGTAATTCCTTCCACAAGGAGCTTACACAGCAGGAGACCCACAAACCTCAGTCCATGGTTCTGACATGAACAGTCCTGGCCTGGGAGAGCTGGAGCTTGAAGTTCTTGCCTCAGGGCCAACAGCTGCACTATCCTCTCCCGCTCCCCTTCTTCTCCTCCTTCTCTTTCTCTTCCTTCTCCCCCTCCTCCTCTTTCTGAGAAGTGAGTCCACATGATCTCTTCCAAGCATATCGCAGCCAACCATTTTTTTTATTTCAATCATATGTATTGAGCGCTAGTGTATTTACCAGATAAAAATCAATCAGTGGTATTCACTGAGCACTTATTGTGTGCACAACACTATACTAACCATGTGGGAGCGTACGATTCAACAGAGTTGGTAGTGTACTTTCCCAAGCGCTGGTCTGCTGGTCACACAGCAGACATGTGGCCGAGCTGGGATTAGAACCCAGGTCCTTCTGACCCTCAGGCCCAGGCTCTATCTACTAAGCCATGCTGCTTCTCAGTAATAATAATTATGTTACTTGGTCGGCACTTACTATGTGCCAATACTCTACTAAGCTATGACGTAGATGCAAGCTAATCAGGTTGGACACAGTCCCTGTCCCACATGGGGCTCATGGTCTTAATCCTCGTTTTACAGATGAGGTAACTGAGGCACAGAGAAGATAAGTGATTTGCCCAAGGTCACACAGCAAGACAAGTGGCAGACCTGGGATTAGAACCCAGGTTCTTCTGATTCCCAGGCCCGTGCTCTATTCACTAGGCAATGCTATTTATACCAGGGCTTAGTACAGTGCTTGGCACATAGTAAGCACTTAACAAATATTATTATTATTATTATTACATTAGATGAAAATCTAAAATTCCCTTCCTCCATGGCAGTATCCTACTAAAATCATCACACCATCATCATCATCGTCATAATTGTGTTATTTGTTAAGTGCTTATTATGTGTCATGCACTTTACTAAGAGCTGGGGTACATAAAAGTCAATCAGATCCCACATGGGACTCACAATCTTTGTGAGCACAGTCACAGTTGCAGTCTAAGTAATTCATTTTATATGAATGCACTGTAAGCTCGTTGTGGACAGGGGATGTGTCCCACTGTTAGCTCTCCCTAGTGTTTAGTACAGTGCTCTGCATATAGCAAGTGCTCAATGAATGTCATGGATGATTGCATTAGCACTGGAAAGCAACGAGGGCTCCAGTGCACATCATAAGAAGGAGTCACAGAGTTCACACAGCCACACACAGTAGTTTAAATTAGAAAATAGAAAACTGAAAAACGGGAAACAAACGGAAAGTGTCATGTCTCCTACTGCTTTATCTAAGCTCTCACAAAAGCCATAAATGGTACACGATATTTAAAGGAATTACTCATGTGGTTTCCTCTGTTCACAGGCGACACCGCTGCCCTTGGGAACTAAGTGAAGAAAGGAGCGAGCCTGCAATAGTCCCCCTTGTAAAGGACTCAGCTCCAGGATTCCTGGGTAGGCCAGGAGGGTAAGGAAATGTCTTCTGGGAATTGTAGTCCCTGGGAGAGGTTGGGCTGTTTCCAGGTAGGAGGGTAGCGAGGGGAAGGATGTGTTTGGATAAATGGAAGAAGAGGGCGTCCCTAGGGAGTAGAGTGGTCTGGGCAATGATTCTGAGAGGGAGAGTCAGGTGTACGAGAAGAGAATAGAGTCAGTGTAAGTAAGCTCTACTCTCGTGGGTGCTTAGTACAGTACATAGTAAGTG
The DNA here is from genome assembly GCF_015852505.1 of Tachyglossus aculeatus. Classification (NCBI taxonomy): domain Eukaryota; kingdom Metazoa; phylum Chordata; class Mammalia; order Monotremata; family Tachyglossidae; genus Tachyglossus; species Tachyglossus aculeatus. The sequence continues at coordinate 25,271,807 of NC_052079.1, read as the reverse complement.
CCCAATACATACCATTAATGATGACGATGATAAGGTTTAGGGGACCAGGTGTCATAAAGAGACAGTCCCAAATTTGAGGGTGGGGAAAGGGTGGTTGATACTGCCTCTTACTTGTTCTTCAGGACAGATTTTTGCCCCTAAAATGGTTGTTTTCCAGATCCAGACTGCAACGATCCTGAGGGAGTCACCGCCCAGGACAGGATTGTTCTTCGGGGGTCAGTCACTGCCTGAGCACAGGCAGGAAAAATGTCACCAGTCTTAAATGAACCAGCCCATTCTGGATGATATCTTAAATGAAGTGGCCTGCCCTGTATGACGTGGCTATAAATGCTTCCTCTTGCCCATTGCCCCTCTTTTCCATGTTGCTTTTTCCCCTTTCCTATCTCTCCCCTTTCCTCCCCACCCTCTTTTCCCCTTTGTCTCCCCTTCTTCTCTTGGAGAAAGGATGTAGACTTAGTGAAAATCAATTAATCAATCCATCAGTGGTATTTACTGAGCACTATTTACTGTGGGCATAACACTGTACTAAGCCCTTGCAGTATAACAGAGTCGGTAGACACGTTCCCTGACCACAGAGAGCTTACAGTTTAGAATATTATAATTAAAATTAGTTATGGATATGTACGGTAAGGGCTCAAAAATACGATCGCATGTTCGCTCGCTTGCTTGATTGCTGTAGTACTGAGGGTCGTGTGAATAGCAAGTGTCTAAAGGGTAGATATCCAATTGCACAGGCAAGAAGAAGGTTGAGGGAGTAGGGGAAATGAGGACATAATTAGGGAAGGCTTCTTAGAGGAGATGTGATTTTAATAAGGCTCTGAAAGTGGGGCGAGTGATGATCGGTTGCATAGGAAGGGGAGGGAGTTCCAGGCCAGATGGAGGACATGGGCAAGGGATTGGCAGCTATATAGACGAGTTCAAGGTGCAGTGAGTAGGTTGGTGTTAGAGAAGTGAAGTGTGCAGGCTCGTTTGTAAGTAGGAAATTAGCGAGGTAAAATAGGAGGGGTCAAGGTGATTGAGTTCTTTTAAAGCCGATGGTAAGAAGTATTTCTTTGATGCAGAGATGAATGGGCAACCACTGGGGTTTTTTGGGAGATGTGGTCTGAACTTTTTATTTTAGAAAAATAACCCAGGCAGCAGTGTGAAGTAAGGATTGGAGAAGGGAGATACAAGAGGCCGAAAGGTCCCTGAAGAGGCTGATGCAGTCGTCAAGTAGTCAAGAGGACAGACTACTAAAAGTGCTTGAATCAACATAGTAGCAGTTTGGTTAGAGAGGAAGGAGCAGTTTCTAGAGATGTTATGAAGGTAGCACTGACAAAATTCGTTGACAGACTACGTGGGTTGAACGAGATGAGTTGAGCGCAATGCTGAGGTTATGACATAAAACAGCGAAGATAGTGTTGCCTACAGTGATGGGAAAGTCAGGGGGAGAACAGGGTTTGGGGTTGGCGGGGAGATGAAATCCATTCTGGACATAATAATAATTATTATTATGGTATTTATTAAGTGCTTACTATGTGCAAAGTACTGTTCTAAGCGCTGGGGAGGTTACAAGGTGATCAGGTTGTCCCACGGGGGGGTTCACAGGCACAGAGAAGTGAAATGACTTGCCCTGAGTCACACAGCTGACAACTGGCAGAGCTGGGGTTTGAACCCATGACCTCTGACTCCAAAGCCCGGGCTCTTTCCACTGAGCCACACTGCTTGTCTTAGGTGCCCTGAAGGCAAGAGGAAAAGTGAGACTGCAGAGGAGAGTGGTCAAGGTTGGAGAGGTAGATTTGGGAATCATCCACGTAGAGGTAGGAGTTGAAGCTGTGGGAGCAGATGAGTTCTTCAGTCAGCCAGTCAATCATATTTATTGAGTGCTTACTCTTTGCAGAGCACTGTATTAAGCGCTTGGAAGAGTACGATGTAACAGCGTAACCAACACGTTCCCTGCCCACAACGAGCTTACAGCCTAGAGGGGGTTAGTGCAGATGGAGAATAGAAAAGGACCCCAAATTGAGCCTTGAGGGACCCCCACGGTTAGAGGGAAAGAGGCAGAGGAGGAGTTGTGAAAGAGACTGAGAAGGAGCCGTCAGAGAGATAGGAGGAGAACCAGGAGAGGACAGTGTCAATGAAGCCAAGATTAGATAACGTTTCCAGAAGAAGGGGGTGATCCACAGTGTCAAAGAAGGAGGATTGGGGTAGGGTAGAGGCCATTGGGTTTGGCATGAAGGAGGTAATTGGTGACTTTAGAGAGGACAGTTTCTGCGGAGTGATAGGAGGGGGGTCAAGGAGAGAATTGGGGATGTAGACAAATTGTTCAAAGAATTACTGCATGCTAAGTGTTGGGATAGGTACGATATGAGTAGATCAAGCACAATCCCCGTGCTACATAGCACTCACAGTCTAAAGTAGGGGAGGGGAGGTATTTAATCCCCACTTTACAGATGATGAAACTGAGACACAGAGCAGTAGTGACTTTGACCAAGGTCGCACAGCAGTCTAGTGGCAAAATTGAGATTAGAACCCAGGTTGTGCGATGTCTCCTGACTTTCAGGCCTGTGTTCTCTCCACTACCCCATACTGCTACTCAAAACCAGGTGATTAAAGTCATTTTATGCTGGACTTTCAGGTATGGCTATGCAGTTAAATTTTTTGATCAGTCAATGATATTTATTGAGCACCTACTGAGTGCAGAGCATCGTACTAAGCGCTTGAGAAAGTACAACACAGCCGGGTTGGTAGACATGATCCCCATCCATAAGGAGCTTACAAATTACAGAGACAGACAATAAAATAAATTAGGAATAGAGGAAACAGTAGTCTGTAAGTATACACACACATAAGTACATAAACACTTTATTGTAAGATATGGCAGATTATCTTTTTGAAGAAAGTATTTGCCAACTTATTTTGAGGATGAATTGGCTGGTAATTTAAATTCAATATATTTAGTTCATTACGTCTTAGAACTTAAATATTTCTTACAAGAAAATGTAGATTGTTGATCAGAGAAAAATCAAAATTGGCTTAAGGGAGTGGGTGTAAATTGGACATATTGTATGTGCTTTTAATTGCGGGCGTTGGGAAAACTTTTCTCAGGAGATTCTTAAACCTCTAAGCTAGGTTGTTAAACACAAGAAATTTCCATTTTTCTTTTTGTTTCATCCTGTGTACATGTCAGCCTGTGGTGTACATCAGAACACAGGGTTTGGCTTGAGAGAAGCAGCATGGCCTAATGGATAGACCACAGACCTGGGAGTCAGCAGGACCTGGGTTCTAAACTGAGCTCTACCACTTGCCTGCACACTGTGTGTCCTTGGATAAAGCATGGGTCTGGAAGACAGAAGGTCATGGGTTCTAATCCAGCTCTGCCACGTGTCTGTTGTGTGACTTTGGGTAAGTCACCACTTCTCTGTGCCTCAGTTACCTCATCAATGGGACTTGAGAGTGTGAGCCTTACATGGGACAGGGACTGTGTCCAACAGGATTTGCTTGAATCCTCCCCAACACTTACACTGCTTGGCACATAATAAGCAAGTAACAAATACCATTATTATTATTTATTTATTTGCCTGAAAGTAAGAGCAGTAAGCCTGTTTAAAACAAGCACATTAATAGATGAAACCAGTTCTTCTTTTTAGTACTTATGTTTACTGCACATTCAAGTGTTTCATTTTCATCCACGAGGAAAACAACATCATAAAATAAAAAGAGGAAAAAAGCAGCAGCTGCCACAGAAGATAGGTAGACATGTTCCAGACAGACAGCTGGGAATGGGGAAGTTTGTAAGGAGCCACTGGGAGATTTAGCAGGGAAAGGGGGACAGGAGATGGAGGAAAGGAAAAGTTGCTGGGGAAGCTAGAAAAACAAACTGACAAGGCAGGACACAACGCTAGGCTGTAAACTTGTCCCCTAGACTGAAAGCACATCATGGGCAGAGAATGTGACTCACAACCAGAGTTGTACTCTTCCAAGTGCTTAATTCAATGCTCTGTACACAGTAAGAGCTCAATAAATACCACTGATGACAAAGATGATGATGATGCAGTCAGGAACTAGAAGTTCATTGTGGGCAGGGAATGTGTCTGCTTATTGTTGTATTGTGCTCTCCCAAGCGCTTTGTAATAATTGTGGTATTTGTTAAGTGCTTAATAATAATAATGATAGTATTTGTTAAGCACTTACTATGTGCCAAGTACTACTCTAGGCGCTGGGGGAGATACAAGGTAATCAGGTTGTCCCACGGGGGGCTCACAGTCTTAATCCCCATTTTACAGATGAGGTTCCTGAGACACAGAGAAGTTAAGTAACTTGCCCAAAGTCACACAGCTGACGAGTGGCGGAGTAAGGACTAGAACCCATGACCTCTGACTCCCAAGCCCATTCGCTTTCCACTGAACCACGCTGCTTCTCTGCTTACTATTCGCTAAGTAATAATAATAATGGCATTTATTAAGCACTTACTATGTACAAAGCACTGTTCTAAATGCAGGGGAGGTTACAAGGTGATCAGGTTGTCCCACGGGGGGCTCACACTCTTCATCCCCATTTTACAGATGAGGTAACTGAGGCACAGAGAAGTTAAGTGACTTGCCCAAAGTCACACATTTGACACTTGGTGGAGCCGGGATTTGAACCCATGAACTCTGACTCTAAAGCCCGGGCTCTTTCCTCCGAGCCACGGTGCTTCTCTATTCTAAGTGCTAGGGTAGATGCAAGGTAATCAGGTTGTCCCATGTGGGACCCACAGTCTTCATCCCCATTTTACAGATGAGGTAACAGGCACAGAGAAGTTCAGTGGCTTGCCCAAGGTCACACAGCAGACGAGTGGCGGTGTGGGGATTAGAACCTACATCCTGACTCCCAAGCCCGGGCTCTTTCCACTAGTACAGTGCTCCGCGCACAGTGAGCGCTCACTAAATACGACTGAATGAATGAAACGATAATAATAGTTGTAGTATTTATTGGGCGTGTACTATGGGCCCAGCGCTGGGCTAGATACCGGGGTAGAAGGAACAGTCCTCGTCCAACACGTGGCTTCCAGTCTAAGGGGAAGGGAGTTAGGGTATTTAATCCCCATTTCGCAGAGGAGCAAACTGAGACGCAGAGAGGCTGGGTGAGCTGCCCAACGTCACAGAGCAGCGGAGCAGCGGCGGAGGGGGGGCAAAGGCAGGCCTGCCTCCCGGCTTGGGGGAAGAGGAAGTGGAACAGAAGGAGGAGGAAGGCCCACTTTTCTTCCCCTCCCCCTGACTCGCTCCTTTCGCTCTCCCTCCCTCTCTCCGCCCCACAGCACTTAGGTATATCATCATCATCAATCGTATTTATTGAGCGCTTACTATGTGCAGAGCGCTGTACTAAGCGCTTGGGAAGTACAAATTGGCAACATATAGAGACAGTCCCTACCCAGCAGTGGGCTCACAGTCTAAAAGGGGGAGACAGAGAACGAAACCAAACATACTGACAAAATAAAATAAATAGGACAGATATGTACAAGTAAAATAAATAAATAGAGTAATAAATATGCACAACCATAGGTATAGAGCTATGATTTTATTTATTTCTTTATGGTCATGTCCGTTCACTTGTATCGATGTCCGTCTCCGCCCCCAGACCGTGAGCTCGTTGCGGGCAGGGCATTGTCTGTCTTTATTGCTGTACTTCCAAGCGCTTAGTACAGTGCTCTGCACATAGTAAGCGCTCAATAAATACGATTGATTGATTGATCAAGCGCTTGGAACAGCCCGCAGCAGGCGCTCAATAAATACGAATGAATGAATGAACGAACGAATGATTGAGTGGGGGGGGAGAGGCGGGGCCGGGAGCGGCTCCTCCCTCTCCAGCCGGGGGGAGGGTTCGAGCAACGGCCATCGGCTACAGATCGCCGCCGCCGCCCCGTCCGTCCCTCTGTCTGTGTGAGGCGGCGGCAGGGGGAGGGCGGGAGCGCGCGCGGTTGCCCGGCAACCCGGCCGCCAGCGCCCGCCTCCTCCGCGTTGCCTTGGTGACGGGCGGACGGGCGGCGACGTGCTGACGCTAATTGTATATGAGCGCGAGCGGCGGGAGCTCGGGTCTTTTTAGCGCCATCTGCGAGGGGCGCCGCCGCCGCCGCCGCCACTGCGCTTCCTCCTCCATCCCCACCATCTCGTCGTCGTCCTCAGTCACCGCGCCGCTCCGGCGTCGGCCACCGGTAACGGCGGGAGGGCGGGGAGGAGGAGGAGGAGGAGGCCGGCGGCCGTTGGGGCCCGCTCGGGGGGCCGCGGGCGGGGGCCGCCGCAGGCCGAGGATCCGGGCCGGGCCGGGGATGGGGGAGGCTGTGGCCGGTTTCGCACGGCCTGCGGCCCCCGAGGCCCATCGGGCCCCGGGAGAGGGCGGGCGGGCGGGGCCGGGGCCATGGCCGCCTCGGGCCCCCTCCTCCGCTCGTCCTTCCCCGCGCCCGGGGGTACCGAGGCCCCCAGCGAAGGGGGCGGCGGCGGTTGGGGACTGTTGGGTGGGTTCCCTCTCTCTCTCTCTCTCTCTTTCTCCCTTCCTCCTCCCTCCCTCCCTCCCGCCTTCTTCTCGAACGGCGGAACTGCGGCGGTAGCCACGGATGGGGCGGCCCGGCCCGGCCCGGCGGCGGAAACGCCTGTTTGCCGTTTGCAACACGTGCTAAGCGGCCGCATGGCCGCCGCCTCCGGGTGGGCCTCCGTTTAGGACGGCCCGGAGGACCTGGACGCTAACCCCGCCTCCGACACGCGGCTGCCCCGTGACCTTGGGCCAGTCGATTTCCTTCTGGGCCGCGGCTCCCTCATCCAGAAAATGGGGAGGAAGACGGTGAGCCCCACGTGGGACAGGGACCGGGCCCGGCCTGCTTAGCTTGTATCCGCCCCAGCGCCCACTACAGTGCCCGGAACACCGGGAGCGCTTAACATTAGATAGCATTTAATGGAGGCCGAGGCCCAGCGCCGTGTCGGTTTGGAGGCCGTCCATTCTCCACCTTCCAGCAGAGGCGTCCTCGACCCCACCAATTAGCGGGAGTCCACCCCTTTAACATCCCCAAAGTAGTTATTGTGCCTCTCCGAAACAAATGTGATAGCCAAAAAAAGCTACCGACGGAACAAAAGCTGGGCCTTCCCAGACTGAGCCCCTTCCTTCCTCTCCCCCTCGTCTCCCTCTCCATCCCCCCCATCTTACCTCCTTCCCTTCCCCACAGCACCTGTATATATGTATATATATTTGTACATATTTATTACTCTATTTTACTTGTACCTATCTATCCTATTTATTTTATTTTGTTAGTATGTTTGGTTTTGTTCTCTGTCTCCCCCTTTTAGACTGTGAGTCCACTGTTGGGTAGGGACTGTCTCTATATGTTGCCAATTTGTACTTCCCAAGCGCTTAGTACAGTGCTCTGCACATAGTAAGCGCTCTATAAATACGATTGATTGATTGATTGGGCCCCATACAGCCCCAGCCCGGGCTTTCTAAGGGTTAGTGACGAGAATTGGCAACACAGAGTTCGCCCCGTGCGGTCCTACGGCTTTAAGACATTTTGTCTTTTTCCCCACCGGTTTTTCCCCTACACTCTATAATTCCAAATATTATTAGGGTAAAGAAAACCATTTCCAAAATATCGATCTCTGATTTGTTGCACTGCTAACTTGAAAGAGATTGGATGGCCAGATTTCTATGCCTTCTAAACAGTCAAGTTGTTTATGCAAGGAAGTTTGCTTGGGGGGGTGGACTCGAGCCATCAAATGCTTAAATATAGAAGATGATTCTAAAAATATAATGTAAGTCAGGACTGTGTCAAACTGGACATGTGATAGTAGAGGCAGGGCTATCATAGTGTCAACTGTCAGCTTTTATGTATTATGTAGTGGGTTTTCTAAAATAAAATGTGAGGGAGCTGGTATTAAAGTGCTAACTTTTGTGCCTAGCACTGTACCAAACGCTGGATTCAAGATGATCAGGACAAAGACTGCCACTCATCAGGCTAATGAGGACAGTGAACAGATATTTAGGCTGCCTTTTCTGGAAAATGAGGGAAAATGAGGCACAGAGACATTCAGTGACTCGTCCAGTGCCACACAGAAAGCAAGTGGCTGAAGACAGATTAGAACCCAGCTCTTTCCACTAGGCCACCATGTGTGCCAGTTACTTAATTTTTTTATTTCTGTTACGGTATTTGTAAAATACTGGGTCATAGACACAGTACTAAGCTTGGGGGTAAATACACAATAACCAAGTTGGATAAGGTCCTTGTCCAACATGGGGCTCACAGTCTTAATCCCCATTTTACAGATGAGGTAACTGAGGTGCAGAGAAGTAAGTGTAGGGACTGGCCCAGGGTCACAAAGCAGGTACTTAGAAGAGCCAGGATTAGAGCCCAGGTCCTGACTCAACAGCCCTGCAGTGGGGCATACCACTTCTCTAGGCTGACCATGTGTTCCAGTTCAGCCAGAGCAACATTGTATGTCGGATCCTCCTGGCCAGTTTTAGATAAATTCACGGATGTTATAGAAATGGCCCTATTTTGGCCAAACTCATCAGTCCAGCGTGCCTTAATTTACTTTAATGTGTGGATTTCCATTTCCAGAGTAGATCATGATCGGCTGATTCTGAGTTTAGGCGGTTTGGGACTTGTCACAGAATTCCAGGGGATTTGAGTCCTGTTTTGCACACTGGATCCATCTCTCCCAGTTGGCTGACGATGATAAAAATTGTGATATTTGTCAAGTGCTTCCTATGTGCCAAGTGGTGGCAAAGATGTTGAGGAACAAGTCATTCATATGTCAGAGATCTGGGATAAGAACTGGGGTAGATAGACACCAGTTCCTGTTCCGTTACAGGGGCCACAGGCTAAGTAAGTAGAACAGATTTTGAATCCCCATTTTACAGAGGAGGAAACTGAGGCCCTGGGGAGGTGGAGTGACTTGCCCAAGGTCACTTAGCAGGCAAATGGCAGAGCCCATATTAGAACACAAGCCCTCTGACTTTTTGGCCTGTGCTTTTTCCACTAGGCCATGCTGTTTCTCAGTGGGGCCTACTAGTGAGTAGGTAAGGGCCAACAGCCCAGACTAGCAATAGTGTTTCCAAATTGTTTTTCAATTAACACTACAGCCTCCCCCTCCCAGCTCACCATCAGGTTTTTATTTGTGTTTCTTGGCTTTTAAGACTTGGGCTATAGTTATGTTATATTTAACAAGGTATTCATATTTGTCAAGTCATGATTATAACATACATCTGAGGTGTCTCAGCTTCAACGTTAGTGGTAGATAAAATACTCCCCAGAGCACACCTTTGTAACTGGGTGAATTCCTCTCCATTGTTTGCTCATGACAGGGAGTCGTAGAGAAGACACTTTTGAACCACATAGCAGCCTGCACTGAGAGTTTAACTTTTCTGTCTTTGATACAATGTCAGTTTCTTGGAAAATAAATGACTTGTCATCACTTTTTTATATTTGTAGTTTTGTTTGGTCCAGTTTTAAATAGTGAAGCTCAATGGTTTCGTGAGCTCCAGTTTGAACAGAATAAATGAAGACATAAAGAGCACTTACATGGAGGTTTTTCTTAGCTGAAATTAGAAAAAATATTGCAAGTTTGATGGGCTGTCAGTTTTGTTTGTGGTTGCAGGTCCCGGATGCCTGGAATCTCTGAAAATCCAATGATATTTTTCACTATTGTGCTAGTCTTATGGCTTGCAATTCAATTATTTTTCACATAATTTCTCCTAAAGTTGGTGGGTGGCTGCATTCATTTCGCCATTGGCATTTGAGTGGGTGATAAGGCATGTTCATCAGAAATATAGTTAAGCAGTGTGGAAATTAATGTGATAGAACAAGGGAATCGGTCCCAAAAATCAGTTTCACTTTTGAAGAATTTATTTTATTTAGTGATGTGCAAGATGTGAAAAATACTCACTTGCTACATTTCCGCTCTGCAGTTAACGTCTCTTATCAGGCTTCCACACCTTTTGCGTCCACCAGTTATTCCAGATCTTTAAACTCCCCTCTGGAGGCCTCTTGCCCCTACTTCTCCCCACTCTCTCACCCTGATAACTTTGCCTGGGACTTCTTTGACACCATCAGGCATGAGTTCCCCAAAATCTCCCCAGTTCTGTCCCCCACCTTTCCTCCTGGAGTCTCTTATCCCATCCTCTCTCACTTTCTAAAAATACCCACTAACCCTGTTCCCTCCTGGTCAACCCTCTTAAACTGCTTCCTCTTTGATGGCTCCTTTCCCCTGTACCTTCCAGCACAGTATGTTTACATCTCCTCTCCCCCCCCGCCCCCCGCCCAGTACTAAAAGTGTCTTCGTGTCTTCTCCAATTCCTCCTCCATCTTCTGGTTACCTCCCATTCCTGTCCCAACCACTCCAAGAGGGGGTATTAATCTGCTGCCTCCACATAGGCCCACTACAGTCTGGTTTCTGCTTTCTTCACTCTTCTGAGACTGAACTGTCCAAGCCACTAGAGACCTTCTTCCTAAAACTAATGGATTTATCCTGATACTCCCTCTCCTTGGCTGCACTGGACCGCTCCCTTGGAAACACAGATGATCTAATCTATCACTGGCCAGTTTTCTCAGTCCCTTGCTGGATTCACTTTCATCTCTGCTGTTTGAGCTCCTTAAAACCCCTGCACTTACTGTACATTTTTCCTTTAGGGGGCTCATCTGCACCCATAACTCTGGCCCCCAAATCTATCTCACCTAGCCCTGACCTTGCCTCTCACATTTCCTCATGCTTCCAGGACATCTCCACCTGGCATCTTGCTGGCATCCCACGACTCCTTCTCTAAGAGAGTTACTCTTTGCAATTATCGACTATAGTGAAGGATAACCTCCATCTCTGAGGTCTAGACGCCTTATTCTCAACTTGTAAGTTGGTTTTTCCTTCACAACAGCACTTGTGAGATCTGCCCATTCACCGTCTTGAGCTAGACACTCATCATAGCCTGACTGTCATTGAGTGGTATCTATTGAGCACTTACCGTGGGCACAGACCTGTATTAAGCCCGTGGAAAAGTACAGTGCAGTGAAATAGGGCTTACAGTCTAGTGAGACAGACATTTAAAATACAGTTCAGTGAAGGGAAGCAGCGAAGTGTAAGGTTCTGTTTGTAGGTGCTGTAGTGTTGGAGAAAGGATTTCAGGGGCTATAGACCCAAATTCATACTTGCCCACCTCACTCCCTCGGTCTTTCCCCTGTCCAGTTCGTAGTTCATTTTATGCTACTCGGATCACTTTTCAAAAATGTCATGCCCATATTTTCCCTTCTACTCAAAAATCTTCATATTTTTTTTAGCAGAATCTCTTGACTGCTGGCTTTAAGGCACTCTTACATGGTATTTAATTGCTTACTGAGTTTCAAACACTGTTCTAAGTGCTGGGGTTCAAGAAAATTAGGTTGAGCACAGTCCCAGTCCAACATAGGGCTCAGAGGCTAGGTCAGAGGGAGGAGGATTCAATCCCCATTTTACAGATTAGGTAACTGAGGCCCCAGAGAAGTTAGGTGATTTGCCCAAGGTCAGACAGCAGACAAGTGACAGCCGGGATTAGAACCCAGGTCCTCTGCTTCTGAGGCCTGTGCTGTTTCCCCTAGGCCATGCTGCTTCCGTTAGCTTTTTACCCTTTTTTTGGTCAGTTACTTAATCCAATTCTTTGTTCCTTTAAAGGCAACCACACTGAGCCTCATTCTCATCTCTCCCCAACTAACACTTTTGCACCCCTTCCACATGTCTGCATTCACAGTCGTTTGGGGTAATTCTGGACACAGGGACTTTCGTTCTTCATTCATCCCCGTTTCTATCTTTTTCTTGTCTTTTTCCTCCTATCATTGTTCGTCTCATCCACTGGTTAGTAATATCCTTGAGGGCTGGGAGTGTGTCATCTAACCGATGTACTGTCCCTATGGCTTAGTAGAGTACGCACACAGTAGATGCTCAATATGTGCTACCACTAACTCCTGCTGAATTTTGATAAGCTTGTCTCAGTTCCACCTTTGATTATCCCAAAGTAGTGAATGCTGAGCATTATGTGATTGTTAGCCCTTTTTTGAGGCAAGTACTCTTGTTCAGTCCACGCTCTCCCATCTGAACTCTCCCAGGGGCTGCTTCTCATGTCAAGAGGCAGAACTAGAGGCTAATGATCAGTTCCTGGATCACCGCGAGGAAGGGCAGAAGTCCCCAAGAAATTTAGGGCAGGGGCAGCCTCAGCCCCAAGGCTCAGTTTCAAACCTGGTTATCCAGCACACTCAAGCCATAATGCATCTGAGGAAAGGTGCTCCCTGGACGGAATTCAGTCATGTGTGTGGCAGTCATTACAGTCTGTAGCAAGTTCAGGGATTTTATAATCTGTTAACGGAGCTTCCGGAAAATACTCCAAGGTACAGCCATTCATAATGCAGCCCTATTGTCACAACTGGGAGGTGCAAAAGAGGAAGTCTGCAGCAAAAGTCTAGACAGGTTGCTCAAGGGGTTTGGAGAGGAATGGTAGGCGGGAGATGGGGTGATCACTGGAGGGTCAAGAGAGGGCTTTTTTTAGGATAAGGGGTACATGGAACATGTTTGGAAGCAGTGGTGACGGAGCCATTGAAAAGCGAGCAGTTGAAGATTGTGGTCAGGGAGGGGAGAGGCAGGGGTGGGAGGGATTGCTTTGAGGTGAGAATGGTTGGGGTTAGGCGGCCAGGTAGAGGGTATAGAGTTTGAGAGATGATGGGCTATCTCAATACCACTGGGAAGGATGGGAGAGTCGAGGGGGCTGAAGAGGAGCAGGGGAGATTTTAAGGAGACCTCGCCTAATTATTGGGGGAAGCAGCATAGGCTAATGGATAGAGCATGGGCCTGGGACTCAGAAGGACCTGGGTTCTAATCCCAGCTCTGCCACGTGTTTGCTGTGACCTTGGGCAAGTCACTTCACCTCTGGGCCTCGGTTACCACATCAGTAAAATGGGGATTAAGACTGTGAGCCCCATATGGGACAGGGACTATGTCCAACCTGATTTGCTGGTATCCACCCCAGTGCTTAGTACAGTGGCTGGTACATAGTAAGACCTTAACAAATAGTATTATTAGTATTGTTACTACTTTTATCTGCAAAGTACATGGCCAGGTTATTAAGGGCAAGCAGTAGCGGGGTTGGGGGACAGGGTTTGAGGAGGGAATCTGAAGCAGCTGTTGTGGGCAGTGAACATTTGAATCAGTAAGGATGGAAAAGTATTTTTGCCAGGTGGATGAGAGAGCAGAATTAAAACAAATGATGAATTCAAGATGGATAAGGTCGGCCTAGTGTCTGGATTTCCACCAGGAGCACCCTGCAGCTTGTGCTCAGGAGTGCAGGAAGCCTCCTGGGGAGGTGATCGCTGGTGTGGGGCAGGTTTAAGGCAGGGCCAGGTGAGCAAGGGAATTGAGTTTGTTGAGAGTGTGGATTTGAGTGTTGAGGAGAGGAGGTAGGATGGGGTATGACGGCCTGAGAAAATTAGATGGGGTGAAAGATTGGAGGTCTCAGTGGGGAAACAGGCGTGTAGAGATGATTTGTGTGGCCCACTTGGTGAGTGAGGTGGGGTGGAGCAGGAAGATCAGAGGAGTTGAGTGAGAGGAAGCAGGCAGCCCGCAGGTTGTTCTAGAACTAGCTAACTTAGTTGTGGCAATGAATTCTACTACTAATTCTAGTGGTAATTGGTATTTAAGTGCTTTCTGGGTGCCAAGTAAGGACTGTACTAAGTGCCAGGGGAGGTACAACACAATCAGATTGGACATGATCTAAGAGGGAAGGAGAACAGGAATCTTACAAACAAGGAAACTAGGGTACAGAGAAGTTAGCTTGCCTAAGGTGACACAATGGTGGAGATGAGATTAGAACCCAGGTCCCCTGACTCCCAGGCGCATGCTCTTCTATTAGGCCATGCTGCTGTATTCAGTAATAAAATGTGTAAAAAAAAGTTAATGGATGTTTTTAAAACCTGATGAATTTATCTTCCAATATTAGATGGATGGACTTGACTGACTCCTGGCTTTCTGATTCAGGAAGCAAAGTGCTCTAAGGTATTTTCCTAAAGTAATTTGTGACTTCTGTTTCTTTTAGCCTCCAGTCTAGGATACCTTGTGTTCCATTTGACCAGTCAAAAACTTGGATAGGTATGTGTAAAATTTTGGTTCAAAATTATCTTTATGATGTTGGTCCATTTACGTATATACTTGACAGTTAAATGGTTATCCATGCTACTACTAATTCCCTTGATCTGCACGATGGGAATTTGGAGAAAGGTAGGTAGTAGTGGCACTTATTAAGCTCTCGCAATGTGCAAAATAATATACTGAATGGTGGGGTATTGATTGACACATGGTCCCTGGGCCTCACGACTTCGTGGTCTGGTATCTGTTGGGAGGACCCGTGCGTCTGAAAAGAATCACAGGGCAATAGCAAATTCCCCAAAATCAGCAATATGAAAGCTCTTTGGACTCCTCACCTCTCCAGGTAGTTCCCTCTTTGGTCCAAGCTATCCCCACCTTCCTGACATCCAAGGGATTGTACTGGCTCCTTTCTTATGGTCATCGTTATCATCATCATCATCAATAGCATTCAAGTGCCTACTGTGTGCAGAGCATTGGACTTAGTGCTTGGAAGTAATTCATTCACTCATTCAATTGTATTTGAGTGCTTACTGTGTGCAGAGCACTGTACTAAGCACTTCAAAGAGTATAACAATAAACAGACACCAACTCTATTATTGTACACCCCCAAAAACTTAGTACAGTGCTCTGTACACAGTAAGTTTTCAATAAATATGATAATGGATGTGGGGCTGGCAGTACAGGCAGGGAGGGTGATAAATCTTAAAAACTGTAAGCTTATTGTGGGCAGGGAACGTGTCTACCAACTCTGTCATTTTGTATTCTCCCAAGCACTTACTGTGGTGCTCTGCTCATTCATTCATTCATTCAATCGTATTTATTGAGTGCTTACTGTGTGCAGAGCACTGTACTAAGCGCTTGGGAAGTACAAGTTGGCAACATATAGAGACGGTTCCTACCCAACAGTGGGCTCACAGTCTAGAAGGGGGAGACAGAACAAAACAAAACATATTAACAAAATAAAATAAATAGAATAGATATGTTCAAGTAAAATAGAGTAATAAATACGTACAAACATACATATATTGATCATGTCCTCAAAAATCTCCAGTGGCTACCAATCAACCTACGCATCAGGCAGAAACTCCTCACCCTCGGCTTCAAGGCTCTCCACCTCGCCCCCTCCTACCTCACCTCCCTTCTCTCCTTGTACAGCCCAGCCCGCACCCTCCGCTCCTCTGCTGCTAATCTCCTCACCGTGCCTCGTTCTCGCCTGTCCCGCTGTCCCGACTCCTGGCCCACGTCATCTCCCTGGTCTGGAATGCCCTCCCTTCCCACATCTGCCAAGCTAGCTCTCTTCCTCCCTTCAAGGCCCTACTGAGAGCTCACCTCCTCCAGGAGGCCTTCCCAGACTGAGCCCCCTCCTTCCCCCCCCTCTCCATCCCCCCACCTTACCTCCTTCCCTTTCCCACAGCACCTGTATATATGTTTGTACGTATTTATTACTCTATTTATTTATTTTACTTGTACATATCTATTCTATTTATTTTATTTTGTTAATGTTTTGTTTTGTTTTGTTCTCTGTCTCCCCCTTCTAGACTGAGCCCGCTGTTGGGTAGGGACCATCTCTATACGTTGCCAACTTGTACTTCCCAAGCACTTAGTACAGTGCTGTGCACACAGTAAGCGCTCAATAAATACGATTGATTGTTATGTACATATATACAGGTGCTGTGGGGAAGGGAAGGAGGTGGGAGGGGTGGAGAGGGGGAGGAGGGGGAGAGGAAAGAGGGGGCTCAGTCTGGGAAGGCCTCCTGGAGGAGGTGAGCTCTCAGTAGGGCCTTGAAGGGAGGAAGAGAGCTAGCGTGGCGGACGTGGGGAGGGAGGGCATTCCAGGCCAGGGGGATGATGTGGGCCAGGGGTCGACGATGGGACAGGTGAGAATGAAGCATGGTGAGGAGATTAGTGGCAGAGGAGCGGAAGGTGCGGGCTGGGCTGTAGAAGGAGAGAAGGGAGGTGAGGTAGGAGGGAGCGAGGTGATGGAGAGCCTTGAAGCGAGTGCTTCATAAATGTCATTGATGAATAAGAGAACGTAAGAGCCATGGAGGCTGCGGTACCTGAAGTTGCTAGGTGGAGGAAAGGTGGGAAGATAGAGATTATTGGGGACAAGCCTCCTGGAGTGGGTGGGATTTCAGAAGAGCTCTGTAGCTGGGGAGAACCGGTCTGTTGGAGAGGAAGACTGAGTGCATAAATGGAAGGGAGGCATGAGCATCTGGGAGAATGTGAGGGACCTGGGGAGAAGATGACAACAGTAAGGGCAGAACCTGGGAGAAATAAACTTTATAACCAATAGGAATTAAAAAATATGCTGCACATAATCAGTAGTTGAGTTGGTAATTCAAATTACTGTTTGGAGACTAATTACATGAGATTGCTACTGGGACCTTATGCCAGGATAATTGTCAGACTTTTGGGATGAGGATTGAGGAAGAACTCAGAAGAGATGAATTCTAATTTACTTTTGCAGCTGGGGCAAGGACGCTACAGTTCTGTGGGTGTCGTTTGCCTCATTTCACTTCAGGCTCTTTAGGTCGATGATGACACTGAGGATGAAATTGCGCGCTGTGAATGACCGGTAGGCCTCTGCCCCATCACAAAGCCTTTAGGGCTCAGACTCTTCACAAAGGAATCAGTTATTGGTGGTTTGGACAGTGCTGTTTAATCCAGCTAAAGGTGTCCCCACTGGAGTAGTTGGGGCACCATATTGGAAAGTGGGTGGCAAAATTTGGAAAGAGCACATGGCTGAGAGTCGAGAGACCCGAGCTTTAGAATGGGCCCTGCCACTTTCCTGCATTGTCATCTTGGGCAAATCGCTTAAACTTCTCTGCCTCAGTTTCTTCATTTGTTCAATAGGGATAAAGTTCCCATTCACCTTTCCTCTTTAAACTGTTAGTCCCTTTTGGGACTGAGGCTCCTATCTATTTGATTATCTTGTACCTACACAGTACATGTAGTAAGTGCTCAGTAAATACCATGATTATCAATCAATTAATGGTACTCACTGAGCTGTGCATTGCACTAAGCGCTTGGGAGAGTACTCTACAACAGAGATAATAGTTATGTTCCCTGCCCACAGTGAGCTTACAGTCTTTATACCCAAAGTGACAGCACAGCGAGAGTTCTGAGCCCTAGCACGGTAAACCAACAGGTGATGGTTTTGGTAGCTGCTGCCCACGTTAGCCATTTATTATCAGGATTCCTGCTGAGCCTGACCAACTGAGAGACTCCCTAGATAGTGCCAACTGCCAGAAACCTTCACCACTGAAGACATAATCCCAACAGGCAACTAATTGTCCCACTTCTGGTTGTTTCACACACTTCCCACGGTGTTCGAGTTTGCGAGGAAAACAAAGGAGGGTGAGTAATCGACTAGGCTGAAGGTGGCAGGGGGCCCAATAGGGTGAAAAGAGACAAGACTCAGGGGGTTTGACCAGTCTTTCATTGGTGACCCTGGAGAGCAGGTTCTGTGGATCAGGATGATATAAGCTAGACTCGGGTGTCACTGAAGGGGTCTGTGGAAAGAGTTTGTGTAGAGAACAATCAGTTATCACGTGGGTCAAACAGCTTGAGCCTTGACTATTCGCTGATGTCATTGATCCAGGCTGTGACAGTAATCAAAGGCCTTTGGAAGATGACTGCATTCCAACAGAATTGTGATGTTCCTTAAAAATGTGGGTCTTGAGTGCTGGCTCCCAAACAGCTGGCCTCGCCTAATAGGAGCCCTGCCCATCCTCCTTGGTGGTGTTTAGCTCTGCCCGTTCCCCAGTCAGCTGGTTGTCTGCCGATGGCGTCCCGGGGGTGGGGGCGGGTGAGCACTATGTAAGCCCGGTTAGGCCCCCTCCTCCCAGCTAATGGCAAGGAGCAAAGCCACCATCTTGGTTCCACATGTGGCCCTTTTCTGGCTCTACAAGGTGGTGACCAGTTTGGTGCCCAAAATGGTGTCGGCGAGGCTAATGGCATTTGTTAAGCGCTTACCATGTGCAAAGCACTGTTCTAAGCGCT
The DNA here is from genome assembly GCF_015852505.1 of Tachyglossus aculeatus. Classification (NCBI taxonomy): domain Eukaryota; kingdom Metazoa; phylum Chordata; class Mammalia; order Monotremata; family Tachyglossidae; genus Tachyglossus; species Tachyglossus aculeatus. The sequence goes on along the minus strand of NC_052079.1, from coordinate 25,253,709 downwards.
GGGGAGGCTACAAGGTGATCAGGTTGTCTCACGTGGGGCTCACAGTCTTCATCCCCATTTTACAGATGAGGGAACTGAGGCCCAGAGAAGTTACTTGCCCAAAGTGACACAGCTGACAAGTGGCGGAGCCAGGATTTGAACCCATGACCTCTGGCTCCCAAGCCCATGCTCTTTCCATTGAACCACGCTGCTTCTCCACCTCCAAGGAACCAAGTCTGTGGGGACCGTGGTCCTTATGAAGTGAGGCCCTGTGATTAGGGGGAGCACCGAAAGTAAGTCTCCCGAAGGCAGAGATCATGAACCAACCTGCACCTGAGTGCCCTGTGCATCAGCGATACAAAACTGAGTCTTGTGGCCTTGGGGCAACATTAACTAGTGATTTTTTTTTTTTTTAGAAAACAAGGACAGAGAAAGACAGAAGCAGCCTGGCCTAGTGGAAAAAGCACAGGCCCGGGAGTCAGAATCTGGGTTCTAATCTCGCTGTGCCATGTGTCTCCTGTGTGACCTTGGGCAAGTCATCCCGTAACTTCTCTGTGCCTCAGTTACCTCATCTGTAAAATGGGGATTATGTTTGTGAACCCCATGTGAGATGTGAGACTGTGTCCAACCTGATGGACTTGTATCTACCCCAGTGCCTGGCAAGGAGTAAGTTCTCAGCAAGTAGCATTTTACAAAAGAAAAAAAGCCTGATAAGAAGACCAGCAGAAGGGTCAGGGGTCTACAGTGGCACCACTGTATCAAAATCCACTTGGCTGCAAGGCTGCACCTGCCCCTGCCCCAACTCTTCTACCTTGTAACCAAATGGAGATAAAAACACATATCAATCAATCAATCGTATATATTGAGCGCTTACTGTGTGCAGAGCACTGTACTAAGCGCTCACGCATATATTCGTATATGCTTAGGGATGAGCGGAAAATCAGCTAAAACCTTCATATCGTCTTTCCTCACCATTGAAAAAGGCACAGGGGCACTGCCTAGTCCCTGAATAACCTCTGAAACGACCTTCTAGTCAATTAGTGGTATTTATGGAGGTCCCAACAAGTGTGAAACACTAGTAAGCACCGAGATTACAACAGAAGCAAGGCCTGTTGCCTGTTCCCTGTCCCCAAGTTGCCCACAATCTACAGGCAGAGAGGCCAAAAAAAAAATGTCAAGGGGGAGATAAGTGGTTCAGGCATGTCAGAATGAAGTAATACCAAGTAATTGAATAGATGAATGAAAATCCTAAGAAGATAGCCATATTCATATGTGTACAACCAAATAAGATAACCGTATATAATTATAATAATAATCATGACATTTATTAAGTGCTTACTATGCAAAGCACTGTTCTAAGTAAGCACTGGGAAGGTTACAGGGTGATCAGGTTGTCCCACAGGGTGCTCACAGTCTTAATCCCCATTTTACAGATGAGATAACTGAGGCCCAGAGAAGTTAAGTGACCTGCCCAAAGTCACACAGCTGACAATTGGCGGAGCTGGGATTTGAACCCATGACCTCTGACCCCAAAGCCCGTGCTCTTGCCACTGAGCCACTGCTGCTTCTCTGTATTCGTAATGAGGTGGCTACTGTGTTGACATGTCAGGTCGGCGATAGTGCGCTCTGCCCAAGGGCTGTTGGATTGGCTTGTGAAGTTGTCTGGGTGTCTCATGAAGTCTACCAATCCCGAAGCAAAAGGGTGAACGGCCGACGTAGAGCCGCCTCCCCAACCCAGCTCTGTGACACAGTTACTTTCTCCTACTTCAAAGCCTTATTGAAGGCACATTTCCTCCTAAGAGGCCTTCCCTGACTAAGCCCTCCTTTCCTCCTGTCCCTTCTGTGTGGTCTTGACTTGAGGCCTTCATCCCCACTCCCAGCCCCACAGCACTTAAGACCCTATCTGTAACGTATATATCTTAATGTCCGTCTCACCCGCTAGACTGTAAACTTGTTGTGGGTGGGGAATGTGTCCGTTAATTATATTGTACTCTCCCCGAGCACTTAGTACAGTGCTCTGCACCCAGTGAGCACTCAATAAATATGATTGAATGAATGAGTAAATACCGCCACGTGGTGCCTGCCTTCAGTGGGCAGCCTCGCTCACCGTCCCACCTCCCCTGGCTGGTCGTATCTGGCCTGGTACCTGCCCCACATAAGTGGCCCAGTGCCCTCCGTTTGGGGGTCGCCTCTGTTCCAGACCCCCACTAGCCCTAGGGGACTTATTTTTCAATTATTTTTAAATAAAAAGGAAACACACAAGCCTTCTTGCAGGTACTTTCCCTGCACCAGTCTGACGAGTGGGAAGATGGACTTCAACCAGCACAAACATGCTTTGCGGGGAAGGGAAAAGCCCCTGTCCCTATGGGAATGGCCTCTGTCCCCCGGTGGGAACTGGCTTTACATGTGTCTCTCTTCATCCTCACGTCCTGGCGGCCCAGTAGCATCAGCCACTCTCCGTACCTGGTGGGGAGAACCCCAGGCTGTGATGGCCCAGATTGGGATTCCCCCCTGCCGTGAGGATTAGCTCTAGGTTCACCCACACCTGCTTCGGTTTCAGAGAAAAGGATGCTAGCCCCTGCAGTCAGCTTGCATTCCTTCCTCCCGAGTGTCAGAGAAAGTCCTGCCTCCCTTGGAAGATCAGGCCACCTAGTAATTTAAACTGACGAGATCAATCATTGGACATTAAAAAGTATATGATTATCATTATCTCGAAGCGTTTTGTTTCCTAGCTCAAAAGTGTGCCAACCCTTTGTGGAACTGACATGTATAGGGTGCTGGAGCCCTCCAGCCTGCCCTGGCCTTAGATGAAACTGCACTAGCCAGGTACATTCCAATTAAGGATCCGTGCCCTCTTGGTCTGTTTCACATGGTGCTTTGCCTAGTTTTGTATCTGACCGTTGGCTTCAAAATTACTGGATGGCCATTGTGCTCTTTCCTGATTTCCCCCACCAAGAAACTCAGGTTCTGTCGCCTACTGTGGCAGATGTCTGGTTGGAGGATCTGGGGCAGCTGCTCTCTTTGACGTTCGAAAGGCAGGGTCTTCTCACCCACAGGATGGCCCCGGCTCCAGGCGAACCTCCCAACAGCCCGGGGTGCCATTTTTGGAAGGATGCTGCTTCACTGAGCCCTACTACATCTGAAATCCCATTTGTTCACTAATTTGAAATTTGATGAGAACTGTGCAAAGCATGTAGAATGCTGGGGAAACTGTACCTGTGTTGCACATGCAATAAGTATGTTTTTTCTTTTATCAGGAGGAATAGGTTTACATATTGAATCTAGGCAATTTGATTTGGTGCCAAAATCCCCCTCTCAGGCACAGATAGCAGAGACAGCTAGACATAAGTACCTATTGGGAGAAAGAGAAACCCTGCAAAGGTTATAATAAAGTGTTCCCCTAAATGGAGCTGTAGCAGAGTTTGCTTTGAGAAACACTGTTAGACGTTATTGTCCCTTCTCCCTCCCACATGGGTGTCCCCCCAGCCTGGCTCCAACAAGAAATAAAATCAGTGCCCTGCAGTAAAGTAAGGGGTTGAATGGAACCACCTAGCCTGAGATGTAAGTGGGAGCAGTACATTTTATTTAGCCTGAGGTTGAGGGAACCTGAAATGCCAAGGGGAAGACCAAATTTAATCCCGTTCCCAATTAAGACCTAACGAGCCTGACTTTCTGGTTCTTGTGCCCATGTCTTTTAGTTCTCCTCCTTCCCGCCCCTACCCTCATTCTTCACTCTGCTTTAAGTTTTCCCCACTTGCATCTAATAGTTGTTTGCCTTGAGGTCTGCTACATGGTTTCCTCTTTGTCACATACCAGGCTCCTTTGCAGATAAGCTGTGAGGCTTCAAAAATAACCCTCAAACTTTCACATCCCCTCAGCCTAGCTGCACATGCCCATTTGTTCCTCTGAGAACCCAGAAACTGATAACTAGAATTGAGTCCTGTGATGCTGCTCCAGAGTCTTCTTGGTTTGGGTGGCTAAAAACTGACAAGTTGAAGTGGTAATGATTAAAGTGCATTACAAACACTAACGAACATGAGGTTTTTTTTTTAAACCATTAGCCAAGCAACTATAACAAATTTGTGTTTTGTGGCTGGATCGCCCTCCAACATGATAGAGGTGGCAAGGGATGCCAACTTGTCATTTGGCATGTGGGGGTGGAGGAAGAAAAGTGGGAGAGAAATGGAGAAAGGACAAATAAATGACTTGCTGTTTTGCCCACCTTCTTGGTTCTGAAATCACCATCATTATTGGGACATCATCATTATTATCTCCAGTGGAACAACTCACTCTCCCCAGTGAGTTAACTTCTGCCATTGCTGTTACAGCCTTCTTCTGCACTCGGGCAGCTGGCTTAATCTCCTCTCGGACCTGCTGCCTACCGGGAAGCTGCCTGGTTCCATCATTAAAGGGGCACAGCCCCTGGTCCTCCCATTGAGTGTGTATGTGTGTGCTTGTGTGACACCTGGCCCCTGCTCCCCCAGGGCCAGCCATCCCCTCCCCCTGCCTGGTGGGCTGCCCATCTTTGGTGGCTCTTGCTTAGCACTAACAGGCACTACCTGCTGTGCTGGTGGAGTGGTCAGTGCATTCCTGCAGCCGGGTGAAATTGACTGTGGCGGGGGGGGAGCCTCAGCTCTCTGAGCCAGGCCTGGTAGCCTCTCCTGTTGGCAGAGGGGCAAGGAGTAGAGCCCCACCATCTTAGCCTCCCCCACTATCCTTTCTGGCCCTAAAGGGTGAGAGCCAACTGCCCTTCCTACCCGATGTGGGTGGCAACATGTCCAAGGCCACTGTGGGGTACTTTGTGACCAGGGTGCTTGTACTGGACTGCTGATTGGTCACTCATCCTGTGTTGGCTGTAAATTGCTTAAGGTTTATTTGGATTTTCTACTTAGAGTCATTTGGGATGTGAAATAATCATGCTCAGCTCAAAGGGCGAATATAGAACTTGGTTTTGCTTTGTTGTTGTTTAAGCCTGCCCTGCCAGGCTAGTTGAACCAGTATTTCGTAATCCACACTTGGGAAGTTTGCAAGCTTCTTAAATGTTTTTAAACATTTGTTGATAAAAGTTAAAAAAAAAAAAACTAATCCTGTTCCTTCCCTGTAGGTGTTTTGAATTCTTACAACATGGCAAACATTGACAAGTAAGTGTGAAAGTGATTTTTTTTTTTTTTTGTATCTTTGGAATTTGTGCCTAAACTGTTTTTGGGTTTGGGGTTTTGTTTTTTTTTTTTTTTTGGAGGGTTGGGGTTTCGGGATGCTTTAAGTAGTATTTCAGAGAATTGGAGTTGTAAGAATAGCTCATTGTGGGCAGGGAAGGCGTCTACCAAATCTGTATATTGTACTCTCCCAAGCATTTAGTGCCCTGCTCTGCACACAGTGTGCAGTGTGGCCTAGTGAAAAGAGCATGGGGCTGGGAGTTTTCAGAGGACTTGGGTTCTAATCCTGGCTCTGACACTTCTCTCCTGTGTGTCCTTGGGTAAATTACTTCTGTGCTTCAGTTACCTCATCTGTAAAATGGGAATTAAGAAATGGACTGTGTCCAACCTGATTAGCTTGTATCTACCCTAGTGCTTAGTACAGTGCCTGGCACAGAGTTACCGCTAAACAAATACCATTTAAAAGAAAATGCAATTGATTAAGAATCTGAAGTACAGGAACTGTGTTCTTGAACTCGGCATTAAGGAAAATCAGTCAGTTGTATTTATTGAGCACTTACTGTGTGTGGAGCACTGTACTAATCACTTGGCTTCCAATACACCAGAGTTGGTAGACATGTTCCTTGCCCACAACGAGCTAGCAGTCTAGAGGAAAAAAGCGTGGCCTAGCGTAAAGAGCAAAGGCATGGGAGTCAGAACCTGGGTTCTGATCCTGGCTCTGTCCTGGGCCTGCTGTGTGACCATGGGCAAATCACTTAACTTCTCTGTTCTGTTACCTCATCTGCATAATTAAATCCTCCTCCCTCCTACTTAAACTGTGAGCCTGAGCCCCATTTGGGACCAGGATTGTGTCCAACCTGATTGACTTGCATCTACCCCAGCCTATGGCACATAGAGCTTAACAAGTACCATAACGATTATAGTACTGCAACCGTGACCATGACTGTGCAGGCACATAACATTTTTTTCCTGCCATTTTACTGCATCCTTTTCTGACAGGTGTGCATTGTTGGGAGAATATTCCCTCGTATCTGGTACTGTGTTCTACCAGTCAGTCATATTTATTGAACACTTACCGTGTGCAGAGCACTGTACTAAGCGCTTGGGAGAGTACAGTATAACAGTATAACAGGCACATTCCCTACTCACAGTCTGGAGGAGGAGGAGACAGACATTAATAAATAAAGAAAATTACCAAGACAATTAAGTGAACATGTGTTACACAGATTAAGATGATAATGTGCTTTAAGTACATGCAGGATAATCCAATTGGTCATGGTCCCCGTCCCTTAGTGGGGAATGGGAAATCTATCCCTGTTTTACTGGTGGGGAAACTGAGGCACAGAGAAGTGAAGTAATTTGTTTAGGGCCCTACAGTAGACATGGTGGATCTGGGTTTAGGAACCCAGGTCTCCTGACTCCCATCCAGTGCTGTGCTCTTCCCACTAGACCATTTTACTTCCCAGGAAGAACTAAGTATTGACTAAGTGTTGGCTAATTGTTAATGTTTAGTCTTACTGAATGTCACATTGCAAGGTGTTACTATTTTTGATGTTGACGAACATGAACAAGCTAAAAGGAAGATGGGGAGGATGTGGTCTGTTCCTTATCCCCTTCCTCTCTCTCTTTCTCTTCATTTGAATCGCCACATCACTAGTCTCGCCTCTTTACAGTTATTGGATATTATTATTTACTGTCCTCCTCATCACTCCTTTCCTGACTGATTTTTTGATGTGTTTCTATCATTCCTACTTTCATCCCCTTTTCCCATTCTGATTCTAGAAGGCTCCAGTTTCCATGTTGGTAACCCTCTGCTGGACCCCAGCCAACCCACCTCTCTTTTTTATAGTATTTAAGCACTTACTTACAGCCTCCTGCTGATCTTCCTGCCTCCTGCCTCTCCCCACTCCAGTTCATACTTCACTTCTCTGCCTGGATCATTTTTTTACAGAAATGTTCAGTCCATGTTTCCTCACTCCTCCAGTGGGGGCCCGTCTACCTCTGCATCAAACAAACTCCTCATCATCAACTTTAAAGCACTCAGCCACCTTGCCCCCTCCTACCTCACCTTGCTACTCCTGCTACAACCCAGCTCACACACTTCACTACTAATGCCACCCTACTCACTGTACCTTGATCTCGTCTATCTCACCTCCAACCTCTCGCCCATGTCTTTCATATTTCACTCTCCCCACCTTCAAAGCCTTATGGAAGATACAACTCCTCCAAGAGGCCTTCCCAGACTAAGCCCTCATTTGTCACCCGTGCACTTGGATTTGCTCCCTTTTATTCACCCCTCCCAGTCCCACAGCATTTATTCAATTCCTGTGTAATTTCAAAAATCTGTAATTTTTTTTATATTAGTGTCTGTCTCCCCCTCTAGACTGTAAGCTTGTTGTGAGCAGGGAACGTGTCTACTAAGTCTGTTATATTGTGCCTTCCCAAGCACTTAGTGCAGTGCTCTGCGCACAGTAAGCGCTTGACACGTTTGGTTCATCAGGCACTGTACTAAGCACTGTGGTAGATACAAGCTAATCAGATTGTACACTGTCCATACCCCAGAGGGAACAGTCCCAGAGAAGTTAAGTGACTTGCCCAAGGTCACAGCAGACATGGCAGAGCTGGGATTAGGACCCAGGTCCTTCTGACTCCAGATCCGTGCCTATCCACTAGGCCACGTTGCGTCTCTTCCCTACTCTACTCGGTCAGTCTTGCTCCACCCCACTTCTGTCATGCATAAAGTTGGGCACACTTGATTTTTGTTACCTCTGGACAGTGCATACTTTAACCACACTAATTCCAACTTCCCACCTCACCCACAACCAATCCTCTAACTTCAGATTCTATCCTCACCCCACTCCGTGACCTCCGGACTCTGGACCCCTTCAACCTGTCCCAGGTTTTCACTCTCATACTCAACTCCCTTTCAGCACTCCCTCCCTCCCTCCCTCCCTCCCTCCCTCCCCTCGATGCCAAAGTCCAGACCCTCACCTCTGCCCCCTTCATCAAACATAACCCTTTTGCTCTTTTATCCCACTGACACTCTCACTTCTCCCCAACACCCCCCACCTCCAACTGTGGATTACCACTACCATCTGCATCCTTCCCTCCTGATCACAGAGGGGACAACTTCAGACTCCATTCTTTTTTGCTGTTTCCCTATACACTCCATTTCCTCTCATTTCTTAAAGCACCTGTGGTCTTCCCACCCTCTTCTGCGCCTTTACTGCTCTCTGGGATGGCTCCTTCCTCTTGGTCTTGTTCCCCTCATGTTCAAAATCCCTTCTCCCATAGCTCCACCTTCCTCCTCCTGATGGCCAAGGCAAGTGGACTCTGCCTGCTCTGACCTAATCCTCCTTGATCTCTCATCTGCTTCTCATACCATGGATCACCCCCTTCTCCTTAGAACTCCCTTGGCTGTCTGGCTCTGCTGTCTCCTTCAACCGTTCTTCTCTTCACTTTGGGTGTCCCACAAGGCTGAGTTGAGTCTCTTGCTCTTCTGCCTCTACTGTCACTCTCTTAGGGAACTCTTCCACTTGCAAGGTTTCAGCCACCACCTCTATGTGGCTGACTCCCCAGTTTTTTACGGTATCTGTTAAGAATTTACCATGTGCTAGACACTGCACTAAGCACTGGGGTAGATACAAGCTAATCAGTTTGGACACAGTCCACATCCCACATTCTTACCAGGTTCCCCATCTCAGTTGATAACACCACCCTCCTCCCTGTGGCCACAGTCCACATTCATGGTCTTCTCCTTGATTCCTCACTCATCCCAATCACGCATCCAACCTACTGGTAAAGCCTGCTGATTTGTTTTTTTTTTTTCTGAAAGCATTTTGTGGATCTGTTTGTTGCTCTCTAGCCAAACAGACGCTACTTTGTTCATGTGCTCATCATCATCACAGTTACAGTGTCGAATCAGCCACCTTGCCTTGTCTCCCTGCCTGTCTTCCGGTCTCTCCCCAACTTCAGTCCATACTCCGTTCTTTGTCTCCTCCTCCTCCTCCTCCAACATCCCCTTCTCCACCTCCTCCTTCTCCTGCTACCAGAGGGCAAGATAGGGTTTCCTTTGATACCAAGAAATGGGTCAGATTGGCTGTGCTGCCCACCTACCCCCATGGAGTTGACATCTTATGATTTCAAGATCAAATAGTAGTGTGAATATATACCAATAAATGGGTTTTGAATTGGATGGCTTTTTAGGCGTTCCTGTATAAATTGCTGTTCAGAGGGCTATTTGTCATCACCAAAAATGCACCAGAAAGCACCTGGGCCTCACAATAGAAATCTTTGCCACAAAGAGAACTAATAACCATGGTAACTCATACAGTCCCACTTATCACCTACTGGTTTAACAAATGTGATTTAATAAGGAAGGGATTTGGGGGAAGCTTTTCCTTGGTCAGTAGTACATTGAATTTGGTGTGATATTTGTGAAATATTACAGCAAAGAGCAGACTGAACTTGATCAACAAGATATGGAGGATGTTGAAGATGTGGAAGAGGAAGAAGCAGGTGAAGATGCAAACAGTAAAGGTAAACAGATAGAAGTTGGACCTATATTAGTTGACCAGAGTGGAATATGTTGAAAGCATTACTAATCTGTGTTTTTTCAAATGGTGTAAAACAAAAAAACCCTCTGGTTTAGGGCCCAGGGTTGAGTGATTAAATCCAGACCGGTGGCTTAGCTCTCACTTTTTTAGCCAAATGAAACTTACTGCGCATCAGAAGATTAATCCTTTTCATGGTTGCTTTATATTCCATTAGATCCTTATCTTAGATGAACCTTCTCAACTTCCTTTTTCGTTTTTCTCTGTAGTCCCCCAAAGCTACCTTTTCCATCTGATTTGGAAATCCTTGTTGACAGCTTTGAGGAGCGTGTTTGGTTTCATGGCAGACATTGGGCTGGATGGAGTCCTGAAACTGTCAATAAGGAGTTTTCATGGCTCCTTGCAGTTCTGAAAATTCACCATTATCACACTTGGATTCTCAGGCTCAGCTTCTACCAAGTTACTGCCAACAACTCTTGTGGGGTTAGAGATCTTAGTTGGGAGAAAGCTTGAAAACTCACCAAATGTCCCAAATTCCTATGGAAAGACTCATCGCCCCCATCAACATCCCATTGTCTTCTTTACCCTGTCTCCCAACGTGCCAAGTATCTTCAGGCCAAAATGGCCAAACTCATCCCGGCCCCTTTTCTCACTCTGGGATACGTTCGCTTTGCCGGTGCACCACACTGGTAGTTGGGAGAGCAGACTGCTCTAGGTGCCCACACTTCTAGAGCGCTAGAGCAGCAGCGTCCTGGGAGCGATGGACACACCAGGCATCTGGCTCTGCCTGCTTCCATTTCCGTTTTGGGTCTCCTGCTCAATTACTTTGTAGCCTAGCACAGATTCCATTGTGACTAAATTTGTCTACAGGTCTGTGTTCTGCTCCTCTCATAAGTATCTATCTTATCTCCTGGCTGTTTAGCTCGTCAACTGACTGTTCAGATGATGCAAAATCCTCAGATTCTTGCAGCGCTTCAGGAGAGACTCGATGGCCTTGTAGGAACATCAACAGGTTACATAGAAAGGTATAGCTCAGCCAGTTACCAGATTTACCGTTCCAACGAAGAGTCACAGGCGTCCTCGAGTTCCCGTGGACTTGACCCGAAGAGCCTGCTGGGTTTGAAGAGGCTGCTCTTAGATCTTAGTAAATCTTATGCTTTAGACCATGTACGGGCTACTTGCCATTGAGAACACCTAAATCCTTGGTAAAACTTTAATCTATCCGTCAGTGGTATTTATTGAGCGTTGGCTGTGTGCGGAGCACTGAACTAAACGCCTGGGAGAGTAATAATAATTATGGTACTTGTTAAATGCTCACCATATTGCCAAGTACTGTTCTAAGCACTGGAGTAGGTACAAGTGATTCAGGTTAGACAAAAGCCCTCTCCCACATGGGGCTTACAGTCTTATCTCCATTTCACAGATGAGGTAACTGAGGCCCAGGGAAGTTAAGTGACTTACCCAAGGTCACATAGCAGGCAAGTGGTGGAGCTGGGATTAGAATCCAGGTCTTTCTGACTCCCAGACATGTGATCTATCAACGAAGCCAAGCTGCTGCTCAGTGAAAGTGCAACAGTTGGTAGACACTTCCCTTCCCACAAGGAGCTTAAAGCCTAGAGTGAGGGAGGCATTTATGTAAACAAATTTATGTGTATCAATCAATCAATGGTATTTGAATGCTTACTATGTGCAGTGCACTATACTAAACACTTGGGAGATTACAACAGAGGTAGTAGAGATGCTCCCTGCCTATAACGAGTTTGCAGTCTAGAGGGGGAATGTGGGCTGAGGGAGGGGTGAATAAAGGGTGCAAATCCAAATGCAAGGGCAACACATTCTGCTTCCTCTTGCAGAACTAGAGTTTAACTCACGATTTTTCATTATGGATTTTAATTCAACATACATTTTTAAAACATGAATGCGCCCTTGAATTTTAATTTTGGAGGGATGATGAGTCTTGTTCTTTGCATACTATTGTTGATTCGAAAGAAATCTTTTAACTTGTTCTCTCACCTCCCTGTAATTCTGGCTCAGTTTATTTTTATCAACTATTTAGCACTAGTGATTCAGGTTGTGAGGAGGAAGAGAAGTAGTTTTTAAGAAAGAATGACTTTCTACTTATGGAACATTAGTAACGTGGTTCGTTCTCTTTCAGCTTGCCTAAAGTAGTTAAGCGACGTGTTAACGCCCTCAAAAACCTTCAAGTTAAATGTGCCCAGGTAGAAGCCAAGTTCTATGAGGAAGTTCATGAGCTGGAAAGAAAGTATGCTGCCCTATACCAGCCCTTATTTGATAAGGTAATACGTTTACTGTTGACCCTTTGTAGAATCCTGGAAAGCTGAAAGAAGACATTGGGGTCGTTTCCTAAGGAAGAACGTCTTTCCTAGAGAATTTGATTCCTTTGTCCTCATCAGAATCAGGAGATGGGTGGTGCCTGGAGGTCTTTTGCTGAAGTGTTTATTTTTTAAGGAAGAATTGTCCCCTCTAGGGTTAAAATGAGAAGTGAAGCATTTGGTAAGTAGTCCCACAATTTGGATAAACATTTAATTAGTCCAGTGATAGGTGGGGAAACAGTGCTAACCAATTGAAGAGGGGATTTTATTCTTCAAATCTGGTGCTACCGAATACATTTTTCTTGTGTGTTAACATACTTAATGGTTCATTGTAGAGAAGTGAAATCATCAATGCTATTTATGAACCAACAGAGGAAGAATGTGAATGGAAAGCAGATGATGAAGAAGAAATTTCAGTGAGTACCTTCACTTTCTTTTATATAGTATCACCTTTAAACCTCAAGTGACTGACATGTTTAAGCATTCATTCATTCAGCCAGTTGTATTTATTGAGCGCTTACTGTGTGCAGAGCACTGTACTAAGCGCTTGAGAAGTACAAGTTGGCAACATATAGAGATGGTCCCTACCCAACAGCGGGCTCACAGTCTAGAAGGGGGAGACAGACAACAAAACAAGACATATTAACAAAATAAAATAAATAGAATAAATACATACAAATGAAATAGAGTAATAAGTACGTACAACCATATACATATATACAGGTGCTGTGGGGAGGGGAAGGAGGTAAAGCGAGGGGGAGGAGGGGGCTCAGTCTGGGAAGGCTTCTGGAGGTGGTGAGCTCTCAGTAGTTTACCAAGTATAGTAAGTAGAATTGGGTAGAATCTGAGGGGGGTTTTCATGGTAGTTAAATCCTTACTATGTGTCAAGTACTGCTCTAAGTACTGGGGTAGACATAAGGTAGTTAGAGTCCCTGTCCCACAGGACTATTTTGTACTTAATCGTTTAATAATAATTATGGTATTTACAAGTGCTTTCAATGTGCCAAGCACTGTTGCCAACTTGTACTTCCCAAGCGCTTAGTAAGTGCTCTGCACACAGTAAGTGCTCAATAAATACGATTGAATGAATGTTCTAAGCACTGGAGTAGATAATCAGGTTGTTCCACGTGGGGCTCACAGTCTTAATCCCCATTTTACAGATGAGGCAACTGAGGCACAGAGAAGTGAAGTGACTTGCCCAAGGTCACACAGCAAAGTGGCAGAGCCAGAGTTAGAATCCATGTCCTCTGCCTCCCAAGCTCATGCTCTTTCCAGTAAGCCACGTTGCTTCTCTTAGCAAAATGTTGTGTACGCTGGTTTTGCGTGATTACTATTAACTTGATTTCTGCTCCCTATTGGATTGGCAGTAGGAGGATGAACAGGTATTGAATCCCCATTTTGCAGTTGAGGAAACTGAGACATCAAGAAATTCAGTGACTTGCCTAAGGCTGCACAGCAGGCAAGTGGCAGAGCTGGGAGTAGAACCCATCCCCCAGGCCTGTGTTTTACTAAGCCGTGTCATTTTTGAATAGTAGCATGGCTTAGTGAAAAGAGCATGGGCTTAAGAGTCAGAGGTCGTGGGTTCACCACTTGTCAGCTGTGTGACTTTGGGCAAGTCACTTAACTTCTCTGTGCCTCAGTTACCTCATCTGCAAATTGGGGATTAAGACTGTGATCCCCACCTGATAACCGTGTTTCTCTCCCAGCGCTTACAACAGTACATGGCACATAGTAAGCACTTAACAAATGCCGGTATTATTGCTACTACTATTTATTTTTGTGGAAGAAGTACGGAATACCCATTATTCAAATTTAAATGTTTGTATTTTCTGAGGTGGTCATTTTCAGAATGTCTGCACATGTTCAGCAGTCAATAGTGTGATCTGGAATCTTGGAAGCAGTAGAAGGAGCATTCTGAGATTAAAAGGAATAACTGTAGGCGACATGAAAGCATCGGAAATGATAATACTGTGGAGTTGTTTCTTTAGAGGTTCTGAAAGTGAAAACCTGGTTTCATTCTTCCTCTTTTATTATGGGACAATATGGTGACTCTGAATGAAACTTAGGACGGATAAATCCCCTGTGAGCCTCTCCATACATAAAGCACTTCTACATAATATCATTCTAATTGGTTAGTACAATTTGAACCCTTAAGGTCTAGAAAGAGTAATGCTTCTATTTTATCAAGGAGGAAATGAAAGAAAAGGCAAAGCTCGAAGAAGAAAAAAAGGATGAAGAAAAAGAAGATCCCAAAGGAATTCCTGAATTTTGGCTGACCGTTTTTAAGAATGTTGATTTGCTCAGTGATATGGTCCAGGTAAGAGAGCTAATGCCCGAGTAACAAAATATGAGATGGTATATTAATCTTAGTGATCCACACTAATTCAGAGGTCCTGTTATGGAGGATGATCTGCCTAAAGAGGGTCCCAGCTCCACCAATTGTCAGCTGTGTGACTTTGGGTAAATCACTTAACTTCTCTGTACCTCAGTTCCCTCATCTGTAAAATGGGGATTAAGACTGTGAGCCCTATGTGGGACAACCTGATCACCTTGTATCCCCTCCAGTGTTTAGAACAGTGCTTTGCACATAGTAAGTGCTGAACAAATACCATCATTATTATTATTAAATGATCACAGACATAAGAAAATATGTATGCTACTCGGTCTTGATGGTTACTAAGATCGAGGTCCCTTCCTTGGCCATGTGACCCAGAGAAAGTTCCCTGGGGCACCTGAAAGGGCTGTTTTGTCAATCATTCAATCGTATTTATTGAGCGCTTACTGTGTGCAGAGCACTGTACTAAGCACTTGGGAAGTACAAGTTGGCAACATATACAGTCCCTACCCAACAGTGGGTTCACAGTCTAGAAACGGGACACAGAACAAAACCAAACATATTAACAAAATAAAATAAATAGAATGGATATGTACAAGTAAAATAAATAGAGTAATAAATATGTACAAGCATATAAACATGTATACAGGTGCTGTGGGGAAGGGAAGGAGGCAAGATGGGGGGGATGGAGAGGGGGGCAAGGGGGAGAGGAAGGAGGGGACTCAGTCTGGGAAGGCCTCCTGGAGGAGGTGAGCTCTCAGTAGGGCCTTGAAGGGAGCAAGAGAGCTAGCTTGGCGGATGTCGGGAGGGAGGGCATTCCAGGCCAGGGGGATGACGTGGGCCGGGGGTTGACGGCGGGACAGGCGAGAACGAGGCACGGTGAGGAGATTAGTGGCAGAGGAGCTAATGGTGCAGGCTGGGCTGTAGAAGGAGAGAAGGGAGATGAGGTAGGAGGGGGCGAGGTGATGGACAGCCTTGAAGTTTTACTGTGCCCACCCAGACTTGGATGAAGGAAAAAGCCCAAAGCCACGTGTGGTGGTGGAGAGCCAGCCCTGGAGCCTGTGTGGGAATCTTGTGAGGGGGAACTCCCAAGAGCTCAAATAGTACTGAGAAGTTGGAAATCCCAAGAAGCGTTATGGCCGGGTGGGTAGGAAAACAGTACTGAATTTAAGAGGGCAGTCAAGGAGTTTGTTCTATCTCCCATATCACAGGGAAGATATGTATAGCAGAAACTGTAGACGGTTTGTTTGTTTTGAATGGTACCTATTTGATACCCTTGTTTTTTCACCAACAGCTTCATTAATTGATTCTGAATAATTACTCCAACTCATTTCTTGCCATTTGATCTGGACTTAAACAGCCAAAATGTTATATGTCATTCAAGTCACGATTTCTAATGGTGGCAGAAACTTTGGGCTTTTAGGTTGGTTTATGCACATGTTAATTTTGTTAAAATAGGATTATGACAAATTGCCAAGTGGTTAATGAAGGGAATGAGTCTTACTGCCTTCTCACCTTTTTGACAGAGGTGGAAAAAAAAACAACCAGTGAGTGGAAGAGAGGAAAAAGCTGTGAGGAAGAGGTTGCTACTACATATGCTTGGCTCTGCTGAGTAACAGGAGTTGGGTCATCTTATCTTCCTGGTGCAAAAAAGAGTAGGGTTTTATACAGAGGAGTGAGTTTAGCTGTCTGTAATGAGAAGGAAAGTACCTAGGCTTCTAAGAAGACTGTTGGTCTGGGTGCTCTTAATCTTCTTACTCTTCCCCCTAGATTGTAAACTCCTTGGGCAGGGATCGAATCTAATTATTTCTGTGTGCTTTCTTAATAATGTAGTAGAGAGTTGTGTACACTGAAGACACTCAATAGTAATTGATTTGATTTCTGCTTCCTACTGAACAGGCAGTAATGGGTAAATTTTGCCTGTTGTCAGAAACATTTAAATGGCATCTGTTGGAATTGCATTTTGAAAATGCTTTTAAATTTAGATTTCTTTACTGAGTAATGCACGTTTTTCCTTCAAGAGCTGCATTTTTGGCTGTTTATGATCCTGCAATATCCGAGCAAGATAACGGTATTTGTGTGAGACCCTTTTTAAGTGCAGGTGTTAGAGTAGATACAAATTGAGCAATTTAGAGAGAGAGAGCACTGTCCTGAATGGCTGTTTTTATAAATTTTTCTCTAACTTGAACCAAATAGCTGTTGTTAACTTTTTTTTTTAAAGGAACATGATGAACCTATTCTGAAGCATTTAAAGGATATTAAAGTGAAGTTCTCTGAAGTTGGCCAGCCTATGGTAAATCGAGTTTTCAATGTAGCCCATCTTGTACTTTGGTTGTTTTTCTAAAATTTTAAGCTACTTTTCAAGTAAACTGTTGTTCACCCCCCTTTTGTAGATAATATTTATTGGAGAGAGAAAATTACCATGATTTAAATGTTTGTGCTACTCTCGATTCATTTGTTCAGTTCCGTATTTTGTCATGTAAAAGATACTGTGGCAAAATTAATGCACCCTAATTTCCTCTCCCCCCCCCCTTGAATAGCCTGGAACAGAAGTGTGAGATCTTCCTTTGAGTTTAGGGAGCTCTGAGGGAAGAAGGAAGGATGAAGAGGAATGAAAGGAGAGAGAAAGTGATTTAAAAAAGGGACCAAGATTCTCTTTTCCCCTCCATCATCCCTCACCTCGCTGGGCATGTGCCTCATCCCCTGCCTCAACTGCCATGGGAAGACACGCCCCACGAACCCACCCAGCTCTCACCATCCTTGGGGCAGGATCCGCAGGCCTGGTTCTGCTGATCATGGCCCTGGATCCTGATCTGACAGTGGCTACCTCCACTACTGCTCTAGGACTTCAAGTCTTGACCCTTGTCCCATCCCCCATATCCCATGAGATGCAATCTCATCCTCTTCCTCCTTCCCTCAGGGAACAAGAGTGGGAGCCGCCATCTTAGCTGCACCTCTGGTCCTAGTGGCCAGTGCCACTAGAGAGTCCAGTTGTTTTAAGGTTGTGCTTTAGCTTTTCAGTTTGCTATGTACTGACAGCAGTATTGTAGCATGTTTAAATTGATGTTGATGTACCTAAAACTTTTCACAGAACTATTTAGCCCATTTATTTAAAGCTTAACAGAATCACAGAGACTTAAGTATTTTTGTTCTGCATGGTGAAAATCAGAAATGAAAACGTATTGTGGTCAAGTGAATACGAACCTGTGTTTAGTTGCTATAAGTGGGAGAGTATTGGACACCTAGAGGTTCTTCAGAAATCTGGGAACTAAGGAAGGTTTTTCAGCTCCTTTGGAGCTCCTAGGAAAATTGACCACACAACATTCCTAATGCTTATTCATTTCTACTGAATTTGGGGGTTTAATTTTAGAAACTTAACTTGGATATTGTTGCAAATAATCTTAATCTTTGCAATTTTAGAGTTTTATATTAGAATTTCACTTCGAATCAAATGAATATTTCACAAATGAAGTTTTGGCAAAGACATATAGACTGAGATCAGAACCCGATGATTCTGATCCTTTCTCCTTTGATGGACCAGAAATAATGGGTTGCACAGGGTAAGTGTCGTCCTTAAAAAAAATATTATGTGGCTATAATTTAAAGTTGAGTTTCCTAATACAATAAAAAAGGTAGAATCCTGTGTACTGACATATAGATGAAACTTATTTCCTTATTTCTGAAGGTGCCAGATAGATTGGAAAAAAGGAAAGAATGTCACCTTGAAAACAATTAAAAAGAAGCAGAAACACAAGGGCCGAGGAACTGTTCGAACTGTAACCAAAACAGTTTCCAATGATTCCTTCTTCAACTTCTTTTGTCCGCCTGAAGGTGAATAGTGTTTCAGTAGAGGGCAGGGAACCTGGTGTTTTTATTGACATTTAAAAAAAATCAACTTATGTCTCACTCTGTTTTTTTTCCCCCTCTCCCCATCACTCTCTCCCCCACCCTTTCCCTCTTGCAGTTCCTGAAAGTGGAGACCTGGTAAGTTGAGTGGTAGTTTTCTTTGTCACATTAATCCTAAGATAATGGTTTTGAGGTCATCATTGGGAAGACATGCATGTTTGATTAAGTTGGGATGTATGGAGAAGCTTCATGCTCTTTGGTTAAGTATGCATTTACTGCTCGGTATTATGGGATTTAGATTCCTCACAGAGGTGATTGCATTGTGTATGGTTGTATTGTGTCCTAGTGGTAAATTAAAAATTATACTTTAAATCCCTCCTCCCCACTGGCCCAGACCTTGCCCATCCTCTCTATCTCCTCTGTCCCTTCTGCTCCAATTTTTTGTGATGAGACTTCTGTCCTAGCAGTAGTTACTGCTGAAGACCCAGCCGCTGCCACCACATTCAATCATTCAGTCGTATTTATTGAGCGCTTACTGTGTGCAGAGCACTGTACTAAGCGCTTGGGAAGTACAAGTTGGCAACTTACAGAGACGGTTCCTACCCAACAACGGGCTGTTACCCTTCTTCCTTGTTCCAGCCCTAGCTATCAATAACAAGCCAGCTCTCTTGTAACTAATGGTCAGAAATGTTAAAAAAAAGACGTACTAGAGTTTTTGTCTTGAACAAGCTGTAAGACTGCTTTGTCTTCTGCCTTTTTGAATTTCACCCGAATTGATAGGTGCCCTATGTTGTCACTTGTTTCTGAACCATCATCCCTTATTTCTCATTGAGACTGTTGTTAGCGTGATTTTTGGATAACATGGGGATTTGCTGGACTGCAACCCTTGTATTGTAGGTCTGTAAATATGGAAATCCATCTGGCTGCCTGCCTGCTGGTGTTTTTAAGTAGATGATGTTTTGAGGGGGTGCTGCAGGGGATAGCAAATTGCCAATGAGTCCATCAGTTCATTCATTCATTCAGCTGTATTGAGCGCTTACTGTGTGCAGAGCACTGTATTAAGCGCTTTGGAGAGTACGATAAAACAACATTCTCTGCCCACAACTAGCTTACAGTCTTTGATGTTGCAAAGTATAGTAATGTGATGTGATAGTTGGTTTAAAGAAGTTGTAGCATTCATTTTCCCAATCAGAAGGTAGTCATTTGTATCCATGTACAATAGAGGTGGGGTTTTCTTTTGTAATGGTGCACATTCTGAGTAAATATTAAATCAGGTAGATCCGTTGGATTATGTTGTGGGAGTTCTCAACCTGAAGTGATGTTGGCCAGAAGCAATTTTATAAACTATTGCTTAGTTGGACTAAGGGCAAATGAGGTTAAAATCTAGCCTTTTTCAATCCTGGTCTGCATTGTAAACTGCCCTCTCAAAGGTCACCAATGACCTCCTGCTTGCCAAATCCAACGGCTCCTACTCTATCCTAATCCTCCTCCACCTCTCACCCCCTTCTCCTCAACACGCTATCTAATCTTAGCTTCACAGACTCTATCCTCTCCTGGTTCTCCTTATCTCACCGGCTGTTCATTCTCAGTCTGCTTTGCAGGCTTCTCCTCCTCCTCCCATCCCCTTACTGTAGGGGTTCCTCAAGGGTCAGTTCTTTGGTCCCCTTCTGTTCTCTATCTACACTCACTCCCTTGGTGAACTCATTCGCTCCCACGGCTTCAACTATCATCTCTACGCTGATGACACCCAAATCTACATCTCTGCCCCTTCTCTCTGTCCCTCCCTTCAGACTCGTGTCTCCTCCTGCCTTCAAGACATCTCCATCTGGTTGTCTGCCCGCCATCCGAAACTCAGTATGTCCAAGACTGAACTCCTTATCTTCCCTCCCAAACCCTACCCTCTCCCTGACTTTCCCATCACTGTTGATGGCACTACCATCCTTCCCATCTCACAAGCCCACAATCTTGGTGTCATCCTCGACTCCGCTCTCTCGTTCACCCTTCACATCCAAGCTGTCACCAAAACCTGCCGGTCTCACCTCCGCAACATTGCCAAGATCTGCCCTTTCCTCTCCATCCAAACCGCCACCCTGCTCGTTCACCTGTATATATGTATATATGTTTGTACATATTTATTACTCTATTTATTTTACTTGTACATATCTATTCTATTTATTTTATTTTGTTAATATGTTTGGTTTTGTTCTCTGTCTCCCCCTTCTAGACTGTGAGCCCACTGTTGGGTAGGGACTGTCTCTATATGTTGCCAACTTGTACTTCCCAAGCACTTAGTACAGTGCTCTGCACACAGTAAGCGCTTAATAAATACGATTGATTGATTGATTGATTCAATCTCTCACCCTATCCCAACTGGATTACTGCATCAGCCTCCTCTCTGATCTCCCATCCTCCTGTCTCTTCCCACTTCAATCTATACTTCATGCTGCTGCCTGGATCATCTTTGTGCAGAAACACTCTGGGCATGTTACTCCCCTTCTCAAAAATCTCCAGTGGCTACCAGTCAACCTACACATCAGGCAGAAACTCTTCACTCTTGGCTTCAAGGCTATCCATCACCTCGCCCCCTCCTACCTCACCTCCCTTCTCTCCTACAACCCAGCCTGCACCCTCCACTCCTCTGCCACCAACCTCCTCACTGTACCTCATTCTTGCCTGTCCCAGTCAACCCCCAGCCCACGTCCTCCCCCTGGCCTGGAATGCCCTCCCTCCGCACATCCGCCAAGCTGGCTCTCTTCCTCCCTTCAAAGCCCTAATGAGAGCTCACCTCCTTCAGGCTTTCCCAGACTGAGCCCCTTCTTTCCTCTTCCCCTCCCCACAGCACTTGTATATACGTTTGTACAGATTTATTACTCTATTTATTTTACTTGTACATATTTACTGTTCTATTTATTTTGTTAATGATGTGCATTTAGCTTTACTTCTATTTATTCTGATGACTTGACACCTGTCCACATGTTTTGTTTTGTTGTCTGTCTCCCCCTTCTAGACTGTGAGCCTGTTATTGGGTAGGGACCGTCTCTATACGTTGCCAACTTGTACTTCCCAAGTGCTTAGTACAGTGCTCTGCACACAGTAAGTGCTCAGTAAATACGATTGAATGAATGAATTGTAAGGTGTTGCTTGTGTGTCTCCTTGTTGAGATGTCCATGAGAAGAGGAAGATACTTAGGTAAGATTGGGAACTCTATTTTATGGGCAGAGAACCTGTCGGCTAATTCTGTTGTATTATACTCTCCCAGGCACTTAGAACAGTGCTCTGTAGATAGTAAATGCAATTGATTGATTTATTCTGGATGATGTTTCTTACTGCACTTCTGATGCCAGTATGGCCTAGTGGAAAGAGAATGGGCCTGAGTGTCAGAAGACCTGGGTTCTAATCCTGGATCCTCCACTTGCCTGCTCTGTGACCCTTGGGTAATTCACTTAAATTTCTGTGTCTTAGTTACCTCATTGGCAAAGATGGGGATTCAGGACATGTTCTCCCTCCTACTTAAACTGTGAGCCCCTTTAGGGGGCCTGAGTACTGTATATCTACCTTTCAGGTACTTTACCCCTGACATGGCTGACTTCCATTGGTGTACTGTTTTATGAAGCAATTGCATAACTGAGTTATTCTTATGTTTTATGTGTTTTTCTTTACTTATTAAGTACTGTCATCTTATAGGATGATGATGCCGAAGCTATCCTTGCTGCAGATTTTGAAATTGGTCACTTTTTACGTGAGCGTATAGTTCCACGATCAGTATTATACTTCACAGGAGAAGCTATTGAAGATGATGATGATGATGTAAGTTGACTTGTATTCCTAAAGACATAGTTGTGATGTTTAAGGCTTTTTGGTGAACTGCAGTTCCTAGCTTTTAACCTGAGAGTTTGGAATCTGTACAGGTTCTCTCCTTTCAGGAGTAATTGGGGACAAATTTTAGGTCATTTTCTAAAATTTCTTTTGATCCAAATCCATTTGGTATGCTTTAATTGTAGTAGAGCTGGTCAGTAGAGTTAAGGCTATAAAATTCCTGAAATGTAAAATTGTTATGTATTCACATCAATTGGAATAAACTGGTGAATTCAAACCTTATTTTGTTAGTTGATTTAGTTGTGAAACTGAACTATGATCCAGTTTTGTATTGTACCAATCAGTAGAATGTATTGAACCCCTAATGTGACAAAGCAGTCTACTGAGCTCATGGGAGAGTACAATAAAATAGGTAATGTGATCTCTGCCACAAGGTGTTTACAGTTTAATGGGGAAGATACACACATAGTTTATAGTTAGCCAGACATGATTAAATCCATATGTTCGAAATTACAATATAAAAATGGCCGGCAGAAGGAGGAGCAATCCATATTTATTGAGTACTTACTGTGCGGAGCACTGTACAAAGTGCTTGGGAGAGTACAATGTAACACTAGAATGAGACTCTAACTTGAGAAGGAAAATAAATCATGGACATCTTCCTGAAAGGGGTGGAGGTCCAGAAGGTCTTTGAGAATGGGAAGGGCTGTGGTATTTGTTACTATGTGCTAAATACTGTCCTTAGTTCTGGGGTAGCTTCTTGAAAATCAGGTCAGACACAGTCCCTTCCCGACATGGGGCTCACATTTGAAGGGGGAGGGAATTCCAAGCACTAGGAGGAATTTGATGAGTTAAAAATGAGGCAGACCGAGAAGGTCATTTTGTGGGGAACAGAGAGTGCCACCTGGAATATAATTGAGTATGAGAGTGGATAGGTAAGAGGGCATAAACTGAAGCCAACGGTTAGGAGATCCTCTTAGGTGCAGAGGGGAACAGAACCATTGAAGGAATGTCTTGTAACAGATGGCTACTTGTGACATTTGCTATCATTTTTGAATGTCCTTTAACGATATGATTGTTCCTTATTTATTGCCTTATTTAAAATTAGGATCATTAGCCCAG
This sequence comes from Tachyglossus aculeatus, assembly GCF_015852505.1. Classification (NCBI taxonomy): domain Eukaryota; kingdom Metazoa; phylum Chordata; class Mammalia; order Monotremata; family Tachyglossidae; genus Tachyglossus; species Tachyglossus aculeatus. The sequence goes on along the minus strand of NC_052079.1, from coordinate 25,230,569 downwards.
TCATTTAACAAGCGTTTGTGACACATTTACTTTGTACGGTTCAAGAAGCTACGGAGTAAATGACAGTTGATTGTGGCCATAAAACATTACTTTTCTCTCTTTCAGTATGATGAAGAAGGTGAAGAAGCAGATGATGAGGTACTTTTTGGCAAATGGCTGTGTTAAATCTGAATATTTTAAATTTGGCCCATGTCTTTTAAATGAAGGGCTGGAATCTTTGGTGGAGTACGTGTTATTTTGCTCATCTTGAAAATACGGCTTGTTTGGTGAAGAGAATTTGAAACAGAAAATTGGGTAAAATGCAGAGATTGGTTGCGGGGTGGGGTGGAGGTGTGGGGGTGTGTGTGGGTGTGTACACGTACATGTATGTATGCATGCACATATGATTCAGTTAATAGAGGCTGGGCTGCTCCTCTTAATTATTTTGCGTTTAGTTCCCACCTGGTAGATGGGAGTGACTGATAAAAGGGAAGGAGTACCCTGAGCACTGGGGTACCTTCCAGTTACTTGCCTTGCCACTTCCATGGATCTGTACCCTATGGCTCACTTGTAGAACCACCAACCCACAATCCACCAGATGCTTGGGCAGGGGAAGGCGGGTGGGGTCGGGGGGCGGTGCACAACTCTTTGTGTGCCAGTTTTGATTTCTTCCTTTCTTGGTGGGCTGTTACACAAGGAGTCTTTTTCCCAAGGTTCACATGTTTCACAATGGGCTGTGTTAAAATGATGTCATTAGACTGTCCCAAACTAGTCAGTAATGTTTCTTGAGTGCCTTCTGTGTGCAAAGTATTTTGGTATTAAGTATTTGGGAGACCATAGTAGGAGCAAAAGAAAATTCCTGTTCTCAAGGAGCTTATAATCTACCTCAAAAACTTTCGTAAACACTCATATATGGAAAGTTTCATTTTAAAAGTGATTCAATAACATAGTCATAGAAGCTTTACAAAATAAAGTGCTTTTCATGTTCATGGTACTTTGTTAGCAATGTTCTTTGACATTTATTTTAAGGAATTTCTTTTGTCTACTTTCTATGGCTAAATTTTAACCTTCTGTAATAAAGGAAGGGGAAGAAGAAGCAGACGAAGAAAATGATCCAGATTATGACCCGAAGGTGAGCGATATTAATGGTAACTTTCTGATGTGTGGAAAAATTTGGCACCTTCAACACCTTCTTCGTAGGAGTACTTAAAGTTGAGCTGTTGCCCAGAGTCGTGTTTTCAAAGTGCAATAATAGATTAATCTTGAAGCAGCGTGGCTCAGTGGAAAGAGCACGGGCTTGGGAGCCAGAGGTCATGGGTTCTAATTCATTCAATTCATTCAATCGTATTTATTGAGCACTTACTGTGTGCAGAGCACTGTACTAAGCGCTTGGGAAGTACCAATTGGCAACATAGAGACGGTCCCTACCCAACAGCGGGCTCACAGTCTAGAAGGGGGAGACAGACAACAAAACAAAACATATAAATAGAATAAATATGTACAAGTAAAATAATTAGAGTAATAAATATGTACAAACATATATACAGATGCTATGGGGAGGGGGAGAGGAAGGAGGGGGCTCAGTCTGGGAAGGCCTCCTGGAGGAGGTGAGCTCTCAGTAGGGCTTTGAGGCTGGACTGGACAGTGTCCAAATCGAGAACACCTAGGGACAGTCCCTACCCAACAACGGGCTCACAGGCTATGGTGGACGCGGGTGTGAGGCCTGCAGCAGGTGTGTGTGTGTGTGTGTGTGTGTGTGTGTGTGTGTGTGTGTGTGTGTGTGTGTGTGTCTCTCTCTCTCTCTCTCCCCCTCCCTCCCTCCCTCCCCCCCTCCCTCTCTCCCCTCCCCTCTCTCCGCCCCCCCCCCCCGCCCAAATGTTGTCCCCTGCTCTGTCCAGGCTCCGGCCACGGTTCCGGTGGTGGCTTGGGGCCAGAAGGCCGAGGCGGCCACCTGAGGGGTGGGCTTCGGCCCGGGGCCACTCCCCTTGGAGCTCTAATCCTGTCTCCACCACTTGTCAGCTGTGTGACCTTGGGCAAGTCACTTAACTTCTCTGGGCCTCAGTTATATCATCTGTAAAATGGGGGTGAAGACTGTGAGCCCCAAGTGGGACAACCTGATCACCTTGTATCTCCCCCACCCAGCGCTTAGAACAGTGCAAAGCACTGAAGCACATAGTAAACAGTAAACAAGTATCACAACTATTAATTATTGGATTCTTCCTGTCCACCCATCCACCTCTGCATCAAAAAAAAAACTCCTTACCATAGGCTTTAAAGCACTTGAACACTTTACCTCTTCATATCTTACCTCACTGTGTTGTCCTACAATCTCTGATGCCTCCCTACTCGTTTTACCATGATTGTGTCTATCATACCTTGGATCCCTCACCCAAATCCCCTGCCTCTGGCCTGGAGCCCCTCCCCTCCCCACACCCCTTAATATCTGACATGATCACTTTCCCTTAATTAAAAGCCTTATTAAAATCACATCTCCAAGAGGCCTTCTCCAACAAAGCCTTCATTTCCTCTTCTCCCTTTCACTTGGATTTGTACCCTTTATTTGTACCCTCAGCCCCACAGCACTTAGGTACATATCTAGTTTATTTTAATGTCTGTCTCCCCTTCTAGACTAAGCTTCTTGTGAGCGGAGTTCATGTCTGCCAACTCTCCTACATTATACTCTCCCAAGGGCTTAGCAAAGTGCTGTCAACGCTCAATAAATACCATTGATTGATTAAAGGAGCTTGTAGTCTGTTGGCTCCCAGTGGTATTGACAACACTTGGACTATTACACATCATTTCATGAAGAAAACCAAAAGTAGGGTGCAAGCCCCTTTCATAAATCGTCCTTTGTTTATTACATCATTTAAGTATGTTAATCACTGTGATATAACAATAGATTTGTTATATATTTATCACACCTTTCCAAAAATAGTAAGGTAAATCCATTCACAGTGATGAAGCTGTGATAGCCAAGTTGGTTGTCCATATTCTCAACAAAAGTTGTAGAAATACTTGATGTGAAAGAGTGAAATATTTATAAGTTTGCCAAAGAATTCCTAAAAGGGATACTAACTGTTATTTTTGTGTTCTCCTTAACAGAAAGATCAAAACCCAGCAGAGTGTAAGCAGCAGTGAAGCAGTGTGTCTGTGGCCTTGAGGATAACCTGCACTGTAATAGCCTAAACACAACTATTAGTTACTTACAGCCTTATGTTTTGTAATTTCTTGGTAGAATCAAGTAAACAATTTTTGTTAAAAATGAAATTGAACGTATAGGAACCAGTTCAAAACATAGATTCATTCTACCTAGCATTTTAATAGTTTGATTTTCTGCCAGATACGTAGAATGCAGTAAACCCCTAAAGCATGAATACATTCATTCATTGCTGCATAGTTTGGTTCTTGTGATGTCTTTTGTCACGTAGCTATTAGATTGCAGCCGTGGAAATGATCAGAACTGTCAACTGAGACCAATATTTGTTTAGAAAAAATCCTCTCCTAAGGAACCAACCAAAGTATTTTTTTTTCCAGCCCAGTAGTTTGAATGGGTTTGTCTGCTTGCACTGGCTGTGCCTTCATTACTTTGTTATAGAAATGCAGTGACTTGTACTAACTTGGAGACAATTTTTGGATTTGACTACTTGAGAAGAAACTAGTATACGGTTAAGAATTTCCAGTAAGACCACATCTAACATTCATAACTGTCTACTTGTTTATGGTATAGGCTTCTGTATTATGTGACATAGTGTTCTACAAAAAAGCCCAGTCCATCATATTAAGGATATTGTTTACCACTGGGGTGTGAATAAAAACCTAGTATTTTCAGACATTAGCCTCATCTTATTGTACGATGTCTACGGAACTCTGTTATTTTAAGGTCTTTCCTTTGGGATGGCACACGTTAGCCTTCACTGGAAGTGGTCAGTTCGGCATCACCTGGAGAAGCCATTTCCAAGTTTTAAAAATGGCCACCTACTAAGTAACTTAAATGCCAAGCACTATTTTGTTTCTCAAAGGATGACCATGTCTTGCTTTCACTTACTGAAATTAATTCTTAATGGCTGTGACCAATTTTCTGTGTCACCTGGAAGACAGTCTGATTTTGGAAGGCAGTTCTGCATCTACCAATAAAACGAGTGGCAGAAGGAAGAGACCGGAACCCTGAAATTATGCTTTCCTTTAGAAAATTAGAACATAATCTTCTGAAGAGAGTTATGGAAAGGCCAGAATCTCTGGGTTCTCTTGCTTAATGTGGGAACATGTGCATGTCATTTACCTGTACCTCTGCCTATCTGTTAAATGGGTAGTGCATTTTACTTACCTACCTCTCAGAAATGTTGAGGCTGATTAGGTTACATTACATAGTTCTTTCTCTTTGAGATGAAGGGTTTAGAAATTTGAACCCACTACACAGTGCATGTGCTAGTTGTATTTGGCAGCTTATTAAATAATCAGACTGGAAAACACTGACTTGTACCTCTTCTTAGCAGTGCACAAGGAACTATTTTCCAATGCCAGATTTTCCTGTGGCTCTTCCTCAGTGTCTCTGGAGACTAGTCTAAAGCTATCCATATTTCTTGCCAGACCTGGGTGAATATTTACCAGTACAAACGAGTTTTTAAATAAATGATTGAGATACTAGATCCTTTTTTCTTTAATTTGGAAGAACAGAGCCACACTAAAAATACCTCAGGCTACTTACTGTTTATGTCTTGTTGATGTACTTCAAGCTCATAGCTTATCCTGCAGTCAATTCTTAAGATGGGAAGCAGTTCGACTCTTGCTCTTAAAGCAAGGAGTTATAATGCTTTACTTTACATAGTCCCGTGATCTTGGAGAGTGAGTCAAATTATTGGTATTTGCTTCATGCCATCCATTTGCTGTTTGAGATAATTTAGTAGGACTTCTGGAAATCCCTAACTGCTTGGACTGAAGTAGTGTATAGTTTTGCTATGGGAAGGTGTTTATTTTAAAATTTTCTGTCTCTCTTTCTACCCCCTTTTGTCGTTCCTCCCCCATCACTTTTCTGTGAAGTTAATTGTATTCCATTAAGTTGGACTACTGGGTCTCTGCATTTTTCTGAATACTGTGTTCTTTCACTGTTCCTGTTTCGTTTCTGCTATGCCATTCTTGCCCTTAGCTCTAGAAAATTAGCTGTTTCCTTTAAAAAGGGGCAAACCTTGCAGTAGAATCCTTTATCTTTAGCTCTAAATGAAGATAATGGTGAAGTGTTCAGTGGGTACTCTAGGGGCACTAAAAATCATTTAAACTTCCAGTGTTTACATAACTGCTGCTTATAGGAGACTTATGAAATGGGGCTTTTCTTGATTCAAAATGGACAGTGAGCAAAACTTGTAAGTAGAGCTTTTGAGCTATGACTGGCGGAAACATTCCCAAAACACTCACTTAGGTAAAATATTAAAACATTTAATATGCAAGTATTTCATGCCTTTTCTTTTGAACTCTGGTATCAAGACCTAATTAATGGTTGATGTTGCCTTTATGTTCATTTTTTAGGCCAATAGAACATATACTTTAAGCAAAGTTGGAGCTTCTTAATTTGGTGTGGGAATGTGTACATAATTGCAAACTAGTCTGAATGACTACAAATAGGTGTGGGACAGGTATTTTTGGTTCAGAAAAAGATGTATTTGAGGGAAAAGACAATATACCATATATTTGCCAATTGACAAGCATTGCAGATTTCCAGATTCTCATTCCTGCTGAAATAATTTAACAATATGCAGTCCTGCTACAATACTGATTTTGATATATTTTCTAGTTAAAGGTAATGTGTTACTTTAGAACATTGTCTAGAACAGTGTTCTTCCCTCAGTTGGTAAACTAGACCCTATTAAGGGAAGTCGATCTTAAATGCATATTGGTAATTTTGTACCCTGATTGAAGCATCCAGTTATTAAAATTTACACTGGGAAAAAGACAAGGACTTGGCCTTGCATTCTTGATTGGAAAATTCTAGTGTGCCAGGAAAACACTGTCTTGTGGCTTTCCATACTTAACAAATGTGTGTTTGATCTTAAGAGTCTTCAGAAATGGGCTTTGATTTTATGACAATTCCAAATTTCATCTGAAGCTGTAGTCCCGTGTTTACTCTTTTATCACTAAGGCATAAATTTACATCTTACTAATAGAACAACTCAAGCAGGTAGCGTTTTAATTTGAGGAAGTCTTTGGACCTTTGTAAATTGTAGCTGGTTAAAGGCAGATTAGTAATTCAGAGTCATGAACCAAAACCTGGTCACCTGGGTTGTTTTTAATTGCCTGGAGATCCTAAGCATTGTTTCAGGTTGGTAAAGGTAGGTTTTTTGATTATTCACCCAACAAAAATTTTCATCTGCCCAAGGATATTCAGTTCACCTACACATTTTTTTCTGTCAACACAGGTCTTCCTCTTGGTCCTAATTAGTACTAATTTGCAGTACTGTACAAATATGCCTGGTTTCCTCTTTGTATTGACTTTTTATTCTCGTTCTAATCTGCCAAATAATCTTTTGGACTGATGATTCCTTGAATAACTCGAGCTAACATTTTTTCATGGGAAAAATTGTGCGTGCTGGCCACATTCAGCAATGGCCTAGCTTCCTGCCACTTTGAATGTCAGAAGACTTGAACTGAGCAGCAACTTGCCCAAGCAGTGGCAGGTGAAATCCGTAATGTGTGCGGCACTTGGAGCAATTTATTTGCCTCATCTTTTGGGTTTGCTCTACAATTGTCAGCCTGTGAAACCAGGTTGGGTAGACCAAACTCAAGCAGATTCAGGGGATGTTTTTCAACTCACCTTCCATTATTGAAGAAAGAGGCCCTTCCAACAAGCCAAAGCACTGGTCCCAACCCTTGAAGAATTTACCACAGCAGCCAGCACCATGAAAAATGGCATGATCCCTGGATTTGACGGCCCTCTAGATTTCCAAATGAGCCTTGATGCTTTTTTGTTTCTCTGACATCTCCCCCAGTAATGCCACTAAAATGCAGTTATAGTTAACTTAAGCAGTGTAGTAGTGCACAGAATAATTCAGACATAAAACGCATCTGAGATACCTCCCAAAGTGAACAGATTCACTTGATGCATTGTGTCATTCATTCAGTCATATTTGAGTGCTTACTGTGTGCAGAGCACTGTACTAAGGATCAGACAATGAAGTTCATATTAGTGTCGATCATACTGTGAGTAGGATGTTCAGGAAATTACATTGAAGGCATAATGAACATCTGTGAGTTGTCATTCAGGCTTGGGGAGTTAGGGTGGACTAGAGGGATTCAAAGCTTAGATAAACTCGATGTCCTGGGTGGGCTGAGAGAAATAATCCAAGTGATCCAGATAGAGCAGAGAAGTAATGGCCAAAGGAGGAAACAACACCCCTCAGCAAGAACGGTAGTCAAGGAACATGAACCGAATCACATTCTGGTATGGCCCAGTTTTTGAGTTGGAGCATGCAAAAATATGACTGGTGAAATGTAAAAAAGCAGTGGAAGAGTGGGCAGGCAAAAAGCTTGGACCACACACAACTGCTGCCATCCATCAGTGGTATTTATTGAGTTCTCACTGTGCAGAACAGTACTAAGCGCTTAGTGCAGTACTTAGCACTTAGCAAATGCCATCATTACAGTATAACAGAATTAGGTACAATACAACAGAATTAGTAAACAGGTTTTCTGTCCATAACCAGTTTAAACTCTAGAACGGGAGACACATTAAGCAGCATGGCCTAATGGATAGAGGACGGGCCTGGGAGTCAGAAGGCCATGGGTTCTAATCGCAGCTCTGCCACTTTGCTGTGTGACCATGGGCAAGTCATTTAACTTCTCTTTGCCTCAGTAACCTCATCTGTAGGATGGGGATTAAGACAGCCCTATGCGGGGTAGGGACTATACAACCTGATTTGCTTGTATCCCCCCCAGCGCTTGGTACAGTGCCTGGCACATAGTAAGCGCTTAACAAATAAAAGTGCTGTGGGATTGGCGATGGGAAGAATATCTAATTTCCAGACTCCAAAGACATTCAGCCTGAAAAATATGTGAGTGGCACATGGTAAAATCTTGTTAACATTTTAAATTTCCAAATAATATTAATCATACTGTAAATCGGAGTAACTGACATGCCTTTTGAGTTACAAAAAGTATGTGCTTAATACAGTGTTTTGCTCACAGTAAGTGTTCAATGAATTCAATTGTATTTATTGAGCGCTAACTGCAAAGCACTACTAAGCTTGAGTGAAAGAGTCAGAGATGACAAGTTTCCAGAGTTTAGTATTGGTCATTGGTGAGGTTTAGGAGATTAAGTCTCTGATGGGCTAGTTTTAAAACATGAGCACAGGCCCTGGGAGTCGTAAGGAACTTGGCCACTAGTCTGCTGTGTGTTGTGACCTTGGGCAAGTCACTTCCCTTTTGTGCCACATCTATAAATTGGGGATTTAGACTGAGCCCTATGTGGGACAGTGACTATGCCCAACTTGATTAACTTGCTTCTGCCCCAGCGCTTAGTACAATACCTGGAACATAGTAAGCGATTAAAAAATGCCATTAAAAAAAGTTTAGTGCCTGCAGCATATGTCTAGAATTCCAACGTCTTTCACCATCAGTAGCACCTCTCAGGGACCCATTATGTGCAGAGCACTGCACTAATCACTTGGGAGAATACAAAACCGAAGACCTGCTCCCTGAGTCCAGCAGGCTAGACAAACACTTAAATTGAGCCAAGGGGAGTAATTGGGTATAATAGGTAGTTAAGGGACGAAATTTGGGAAAGATGAGAGGTGATTGCTCAGGGAAGGCCTGGGGGAGATGTGGTCTTAGAAGCTTTGAAGATGGGGAGAGCTGTAGTCTTGGGGAAGGCAGGAGAGGCAAATATATGAGCTATGGTGAGTAGGTTTCCCTGAGGAGCAGACGGCAAGACTGGGAGGTGTGGCCAAGTAGGAGGGAGAGAACTGATAACAGTTCTGTGAAGCAATGGTTTGAGAACCTTCTGCTTCATCAGAAGGGGAATGGCAACTTTCAGAAGTTATTGAGGAATGGAGAAACGTATGGATTATGGAAAGCAAATTATAGAGACTAGGAGATGAGTGAAGGCTGATGCAGTAGATGTTTTTGTGACTTTCCCAATGTGATCTCTTCAGGTGCTTCTCACGTGTATTTTTTGACAGCTAGTTTGTCATGTTTAATTTTTGTCTGCCAACATGCTGGCCATTGGACCAATGTGATGCCATCTGTCTTAGGATAATAAATGGTATTTATTGAGCACTTACTGTGTACAGAAGATTGTACTAAGTGTTGTACAGTACAACAGGGTTGGTATAGGCATATTATCTGCCCACACGGAGTTTACAGTCTAGAGTGGAGCCAGACATTAAGATAAAACTTGGGTATCTAGAAAGTGCTGTGGAGCTGAGGGTGGAGTACATAGCACATGATTAAAGGGTACAGATCCGAGGACACAGAAGGGGAGGGAGTAGGAAAAATGAGGGGTTAGTCCAAGAAGGCCTCTTGGAAGAGATGTGATTATAATGAGGCTTTGAAGGTGGGGAAAGTGTATATAGGACTGGAGGGAGTTCCAGGCCAGAGGGGGAATGTATCTGTGGTAAGGTAGACAAGATTGAGATACAGTGAGTAGGTTGTGGGAGGATTCATTCATTCAATTATTCGGTTATTGTGTACTAAGCGCTTGGGAGAGTACAATATAACAATGAACAGATACATTCCCAACCCACAGTGAGCTTAGAGGGGGAGACAGACCATACTCCTCCTCAGCTTGCATCTTTTCACGTTTATTTGAATGAAGAAGCTTATTCTGCCACAGCAACCTTTTCCCTTTTATTTTTTAAAGGTGCTTAGAGACCAGCTGCTCCTCCCTTCTCTTTCTTCCAACCCATTTTGTCCTCTTCTGATTTTTCCAGCAGGCAACCTTCATCCACACCAAACTTTTTTGCCAGCATCTGTAGCTTTATTGTTTTCTCATTTTCAAAATTTGTAGTGCTACCCCTTTTTTGCTGCGCTGAAGAAATTAATAGGCTCCCAAGGGACTTGTTAAGGAAGGAGTGGGCATGTGCTTAAATAAAACTAGTACTCCCCATCACCCTAACTATGGCTCACACCACCTCGCTTTGCCCAGTTTTTCCTCATAAAGGGACAAAAAAAACCCCTATATACTCCCACATAATCTCTTAATGGTATTTGTCTTAGGCTCTAATAAAAATACTTGATGGATTCTGGATTTTTCAGGGACTGCTTTCCCTCCCCTCCCATTCCCCAACTGATCTTTTAGGGGGAGGGTTCACTTTTGAGTTGTTTTTGTTTTTTTTTTCCTTTTTGCTTACACTCCAGCTTGTTAATATGTGATAAATATTACATACCATACCACAGATTAACTGATAAACACATGTCAAGAGGGACACGGTTTTACAAAGCAGAGATGTTGGGAAATATATAACCAATCATGCTCTGCACACAGTAAGCTTGCAATAAGTACCTTTGAAGCAGTGGCAATAGCACCAAAGCACCAAACAATAAAAACGCCTTTATTTTCTTCAGTATGCTCTGGACAGTTGGAAAGCAAACGTCCTCAAGTCTCTTGCCCTGCGTAGTGGAAAAACAAGACTAGGAATCCAGGCTTAAGTCCCTGCTGCTGTTTGTCACATCTTAAGTTTCCCAACTGTAGAATGAGGATAAGAACCATGTTCTCCCTCCCTCCTGCATTGGGAGCCATGTGATTTCCTTGTAAGTTGCACTTTAGCATAGAGTAAGTGTTTAGTAAATGCATTTCATACCACTTTAAAAATACACCTCAAGTTGGGTTAAACTCGCTTCTTGCCCATCCAAAAAATTGACCACATTGATAGGGGACAGGGTCATGGCTGAGAGTAGCAGGAGCTTGGCATCCTGTGGGAGTCAGGATTAACCATTTCTGTGTGGAAGACTGATGGTTTTGAGTCTAATGGACCAGGAGGATACTAAAGAATGGTTAATTGAAAAAAACCATGAACAAAAAAGCAAACAACATGTGAAAGGCAAAAGAAAAATCCAGTCTATTCAAATAAATAATAATGATCGTATTTAAGCGCTTAAAGAACAACATTTGTGCATCTAGAGTTTGGGGGAAAACTGACATTATGCTATGAAAATATTTTTGATTTTCTCTGGGTTACAATTAATACTTCCAGTGAAAATCAGTGAGAATTGACTCTCCTCATCCTCAAAGCAAATGTGTTCCTTACAAATCCTCTTGGTTTTTCCACTGTTCGATTATTTACAATTTGAGTCTTTTATTGGTTCTACGACTTCCAGGAAGAAAATTGACAGGCCTATGATTTCCTGGGTGAAATACCTGGTGTTTAAAAAAAAATAGATATTTTGCTCTTTTCCTAGGAGCTTCATATTTTTATTTGAATTACAATTCAATTCAATCATATTTATTGAGCGCTTACTGTGTGCAAAGCACTGTACTAAGCACTTGGGAAGAGTACAAGACATTTCTCACATTACTGGTCTTTTACGAGATCTCCATAGCTTTTGGCTTCCTACAAGTCTGTGAATGAGGTTCAGTGAGCCAGGCACTTTATATCAGCTTTCATTTAGGACATCATTCACTAGTTATTACCATGTTCTCTTGAATCCTGAATTCTGGTGTTAAAGGGTTCGCCTTCTGAAATGTTTATGCCCACTCCCTCCATTAGATTGTAAATCCCTCAATGGCAGATAATGTTCGTCTTTTAACTCTGCATTCCTAAGCTTAGTTAAAAGTCAGTCTGAAAAATAGTATTCAGAGTCCCTATGCAAAGTAGGGCTCAGAATACTAATGATTCTTACAGCTCCTCATTCAAGTAAAACTGGAAGAATCCTTGGGTTTCTTCTGGTCAAGATCCAACCTTAAAATTTGTGGCCTAATGGAGGGAGCAGGCCCAGGAGTCAGGGGATCTGGGTGCTAATCCCAGCTCTACTGCTTGCCTGCTTTGGGACCTTGGACAAGTTGCTTAACTTCTGGGCCTCAGTTTCCTCATCTGTAAAATTGGGATTTAAATATCTCTTCTCCCTCCTGTGTCCCACCTGATGAGCTTATATCTATCTATCCCAGCACTTGGCACATAGTAAGTGCTTAAATACCACAGTTTTATTTTGTAACTGAAGACAATCAACAAAAGATGCAGTCTCTGGCCTTGAGGTATTTACACTCTAGTGGAGATGAGACATAAATTGCCAATATGCATAAGCTAAAAGGAGCATGAATATGATAGATAAAAATAATAAGCAGGTGAATATTAACCTGAATACCTAAGTGTGTCAAGGCAAGCAGATGGGTGACTTGACCAAGGGTGTGGGGTAAAATCAAGGGAATTCCTCTTGGAGATGGGGGCAACAGTTGGGGCTTAGCATGAGAGCACAGTAAGCGCTTAATAAATATGATTGAATGAATGAAAGAGCAAGGAGTGCTTGAATAGTGGATGGGTAAGGAGACAGCATTTGAAGGGCTAGGCTAAGAAATCCCATTTCCTTTTTCTTTTTCTCATAGGACACTTCCAAGCTCTGCTTTGAACCTTTTCCAGTTATTCTACCTCATTCCTCGAGGATGGTGGTTTTGAAACATTGCACCTGATCTTCAGGGTGAATGAAGGTTTTAGCATGTTGTAAAATTTGCTTTCTTTGGACCACCTATATTAATCCATTTGTTCTCGTTTCTGTTTCTGTACATTCATTAGGAAAGTACTCGATGAAATGTTCTGCCTTATTTAAATTCATACAAGAAGAAATCAGTGTAAATGTGTTGCATGATTTTAATTTACATATTTTTCCTTTCCTAGTCTAATTTCAGATGCAAGATTATATGCTTAAAATAGTTCAATTTAATCCCTTCAAGTTGATTACATTATAGTTACCTCATAGGCATAATGTGAGAAATAACTTGTAATTCAAATAAATTCCTAGGTGTAAGTATGGAATAAAAGAAGGTTAAAATTGCTCTTTCCTGCCTCTGCCCTCCTACACTGTAGTATTATAGTTGGTCGCAAGGGGGCGCGTGCACATTAACTATAATCTAACTGAAATCAAACTTGTATTAATATTAATTGTGTTAATATTTTAGATGCTTTCACCCCAAAACACCCGAGAAACGTGATTCTGCACACAACTAAGAGGGTTATCAGCATTTGTAAAGCAAACTGGCCGGGAAAAATGTAATGATAAAAGAGCAAAATGATAAATTTGAAAATTTAAAATAAATTTGATATATGAAAAATATAACGATAAAAGAGCAAAAAGAAACTCCCGTGAATATATAACTAATACAAGTCCAAAGTTCATTTGTTCAGTTGTTATTTGTTGAGCGTTTACTGTGTTCAGAACAGTCTACTAACCACTTGGGAGAGTACAATGCAACAATAAACAGACACATTCTCTGCCCACAATAAGCTATAAGGAGCTTCACAAATATATAAAATAAGTTTTCATGCTCAGTTTATTCCTTATGTCACTTTATCAAATGGTCTCAAATCAGAAAAAGGGTTTTTGTAGCTGTTCAGTTAAAATGAAGCAAATCTCCATTTAGATATTTGGGGGGTATTTTGCCTTTTGCAAAAGCAAAAATGAAGTGCAAAAAGAGGGAAAATTGTAACTGGCTAGTGGACCAAGTCCAGTGGGAAGAAGTAAAGGAGGGAAGCAGTAAGGCCTAGTGGATACAGCATGGGTCTGGGAGTAGGAGGATCTGTGTTCTAATACTGGCTCTGCCATTTGTCTGCTGTATGAACTTAGGCAAGTCACTTCACTTCTCTGTGCCTCAGTTCCCTCATCTGTAAAATGGGGATTAAGACTGTGAGCCTCAGATGATGATACAATTATCTTGTATCTATCACAGCACTTAGAACAGTGCCTGGCACAGCATTTAACAAATACCATAGTTATTATTACTCTCTCTACCTCAGTTACTCATCTGTAAAATGGGGATTAAGTCTGTATCCCAGATGGGATACAGACTGTGTCAAACCCGCTTAGCTTGCATCTCCTCTAGTGCTTAGTACAGTGCCTTGGCACATTAAAGCACTTAGTGCGCTCAAAATATACAATTGAATGAATGAATTTAAAAAGTCAGAGCCATGAGGTGAGAAGTTCCCTTAGTTCTATGTTCCTATTTTTAGGCTCTGCCTCAGAAGAAAAGAAAAAAAAAACTTCTTTCCAAGAAAGGTAGTAGGAAGTAACATTGCCTGGATGCCTGTGGTTTGGGTGATCTACATGTTCTTTATCCCTCCATGCTGCCTGCCCCCACTATAGAATGACTGGGTAACTAAGTTTGTGAAGGGCCAGGAACATGTCTACCGTTGTTATACTCTCCCAAGAGTTTAGTACAGTGCTGTGCACACAGTTAAATGCTCACTAAATGCCATGGATGATAACGGTGATGGGTGACCCAGCAAACAGACAGTTTATGGTAGCATGCAACATTCAGAATTGAGGAGCAGCTGTGATTGGAGTCAGGGTCTTTTGTATTTGCTACTTAAGTACTGTGGGGATTTGCTGTGAAGTTTCTTTCCCTCAGCAAAGGAGACTGTCGATGAGGTGACAATGACTTCTACTCAAGGCCTGCAAAACCAGCAAGTTTAATGTGCTTCCATTTCTCCATTTAGCCATTTTAATATCTTAGTCTGAAGATGTTTGCCTTGCCCAACAAAGGGCCCTAGGTGGACAACTCTATGGGCAAATTCTGCAGTTGAATCCCATTCATTCATTCATTACATTCTATTAAGTGCCTTCTGTGTGCAAAGCACTGTGAAAAAATACATGGATAAAAAATGGAATGGTCCCTGGACCCCAAGAGACTCAATCTAAAATTAAGGCTGGAAGAGTAGGTGGAAGATGAACATAATAAGGAGAGCTGAAACAAAAAAGGAAAAGCAAACCAAAGTTGTGACAGCAACTTCTGCAATAGGGCATTGTGTCTAAGGAGCAGCAGTGTTTCAGGGCTGTTTGGAGCTCAGGACAGGGTGTTCAGAGGCCATTACTCACAGCCGCTGCCCCTGACTCCCCAATCTCACATTGCTGCCTTTCCCTGGATGGCAGAAGATGAGGCTGCTGGAAGCTCCAGTGGCCTTAGGGATTGGGAATCTCTGCAGGGCTCTGGGGCTAGGGACTGACTACAGTCTCAAGCTGCTGTTTCCAAAAGTGACCAAATGGGAAGAGCCCAGGACTGGAAGTTGGGAGACCTAGGTTCTAATCCTGGCTCTGAACTGTGAGCCTCAATTGGCTCATTTTTATTGTTGTATTTGGTAAATGTTTACAGTGTGTCAAGCATTGTTCTAAGTTGTTGGGGTAGATACAAGTTAATCAGGTCAGGCATCATCCCTGTCCTACTTGGGGTTTACAGTCTAAGTAGGAAGGAGAATTTACCAGTAAAGTAGGGATTGAATTCCTGTTCTCTTACTCCCTCTCCCTCAAACTGAGCCCCATGAGGAGGAGGGACTATCAAATTTTATTATCAAATCTTATTATCTTGTGTCTACCCTAGTGGTTGGCACATAATATCTATTTGACAAATAATTTCTGTCCAACCAAACTGCCACCACACTTATCCCGCCTTGACTACCGCATCAGCCTCCTCATTAAATAATAATAATGGCATTTATTAAGCACTTACTATGTGCAAAGCTCTGTTCTAAGTGCTGGGGAGGATACAAGGTGATCAGGTTGTCCCACGGGGGGTTTACAGTCTTCATCCCCATTTTACAGATGAGGGAAACTGAGGCACAGAGAAGTGAAGTGGCTTGCCCAAAGTCACACAGCTGACAATTGGCGGAGTAGGGATTTGAACCCATGACCTCTGACTCGAAAGCCCGTGCTCTTTTCCATTGAGCCACGCTGCTTCTCCATTGACCTCCCTACCTGCGTGTCTCTTAAACCACTGTTCTTCCCATCTCTCCCCACTCATTTTTCTGAAAAATGGTTGCCCAGTCATCTCTACATCAAACTCATTGCCTTCAGCTGTAAGCCTCTATCCCTCCTATTTTACCTCGCTGAACTCCTACTACAATCCAATCCATGCCCTCCGCTCCTATAATGCCAAGCTACATTCTGTACCTCAATCTCTTCACCACCGACCTCTCCCCTTTGTCCTCCCTCTGACCTGGAATTTCCTCCCACTTAATATCCAACCAGTCTACTACGCTCCCCAAATTAAAAGCCTTACTAAAATCACATTTCCAAAAGGTCCTCCCCTACTAAGCCCTTATTTTCCCACTCCTCCCTGCTGCATCGCCTATGCGCTTGCATCTGTACCCTTTAGCACTTGATATTCATTCTATACTCAGCCCCATCGCATATGGATACATCTGTAGATTTTTTTTAATGTGTCTCCCCTTCTGGGATGAGGATGAGCCCATTTTTAGGGCAACAGATTCCGCCTGTCCTCACCCATACAGATCAGTATTAAATATTGCAATTTTTTTAAAAAAAAACTGTGCTATGCTGCTGTGATGGTTTTTTTGGGACTCGACACTAGTGAGCGGCAGGCAACCTGCTGCTACAAGTCAAAACTCACCTGTGCTGGGCAGCAGCGGCGTGGGAGAGAGTCAAGGGCGGAGACTCAAGGTTACTGCGTGGAAGGAGGCGTTTGTAAACCACTTCCATATATTTACCAAGAAAACTCTTTGGATACCCTATCAGAACGATTGCAGGGGGAAGTGGGGCGTTCTGGGCTAGAGGCGTCCATGGAGTTGTTTTGGGTTGGAACTACTTGACACCGTAAGACAAGAGCCCCCCTCTGGACTGTAACCTTCTTGTGGGCAGGGAATGTGTCTCTCAATTCTGTTTTATTGTACTTTTCCAAGCACTTTGCTCACAGTAAAGTAAGCAAAGAAGCAGCATGGGCCAAGGAGTCAAAAGGACCTGTGTTCAAATCATGACTCTGCCACTTGTCTGCTTTGTGACCTTGGGCAAGTCAATTAACTTCTCTGTGCCTCAGTTACCTCATCTGTAAACTGGGGATTAAGACTGTGAGCCCCATGTGGGCCATGGCCTGCGTTCAACTTGATTTACTTGTAACTACCGCAGTGCTTAGTACAAGGCCTAGCACAAAGTGCTTAAAAAAAAACCCATGGAAAAAGTAACCAGTCAATAAATACCATAGATTGAGTTTGGTTTATACAGGATGTGGTTGCTGAAGCTCGGTCTGCTCCCGCTAAAAGCTGGAAGAAGCCAGGGAGGGTTTGAACAGCCTCAGATGGTCCTGCAGCTTGCCTGCATTTATCATTTATCAATGATATTTGAGTACTTACTGTGCACTGAGGACTATACTAAGTGCTCAGGAGAGTACAATGCAACAGTGTTGGTCAACACGGTTCCCTGCCCATAAAAAGCTTACATTCTAGAGGAGGAGAGTGCTAAGTTTTGGGAAAGGGTTCAGAGACACTAATGAAGAATTAGAAGCGCAGGTGGCCACTGCACTTTTATTTTACCATAATCTCCTCCCTCTTCTCCCTTGCATGGTTGTTGTGGGGAGTGTGGTCTGGCTAGCTCCATCCTCCCCATCTTCATTCATGTCTGGGGGTGGATGGGCAATGATCAATCGATGAGAGTTATTAAGCACTTTCTGCTGCGGGAGAGTACAGTTCAACAGAGTAGGTAGAGACAATCTCAGTCCACATGGAGCTTACAGGTGAAAGGAGAGCCAGGGAAAGGAAGCCTTGGGTGCTTTGAGGATTAAGGGAGGAGGAAGGTAAAGAAGGGAGGGATAGTAAATGGAGAAATCTGTGAGGGTCATGCCCAGCCCTAGAAGTGCACGTAGGCCTTCACATCCACAGATGCATCTTCTCACCTGTTTGAACAACATACATTTGCACAAATCCCAGCCCAGAGCTGCTGCTTGAGGTGGCCTCCGCTTCAAGGCTCTCCATCACCTCGCCCCCTCCTACCCCACTTCCCTTCTCTCCTTCTACAGCCCACCCCGCACCCTCCACTCCTCTGCCGCTAATCTCCTCACTGTGCCTCGTTCTCACCTGTCTCGCCATCGACCCCCGGTCCACGTCATCCCCCGGGCCTGGAATGCCCTCCCTCTGCCCATCCGCCAAGCTAGCTCTCTTCCTCCCTTCAAGGCCCTACTGAGAGCTCACCTCCCCCAGGAGGCCTTCGCAGACTGAGCCCCTTCCTTCCTCTCCCCCTCGCCCCCCTCTCCATCCCCCCATCTTACCTCCTTCCCTTCCCCACAGCACCTGTATATATGTATATATGCCTGTACATATTTATTACTCTATTTATTTATTTATTTATTTTACTTGTACATATCTATTCTATTTATTTTATTTTGTTAGTATGTTTGGTTTTGTTCTCTGTCTCCCCCTTTTAGACTGTGAGCCCACTGCTGGGTAGGGACTGTCTCTGTTGCCAACTTGTACTTCCCAAGCGCTTAGTACAGTGCTCTGCACACAGTAAGCGCTCAATAAATACGATTGATTGATTGATTGACTCTGGGTGTCAGTGCGGAGCTACCTCGACCGCTAGGGGTCGCTGCGGGGCGGGGTGGGGGGTGTTGGGTGTCATTGCGGAGCGGGAGGAGCCACCTCGGCCGCTAGGGGTCGCTGCGGGGCGGGCGGGGCGGGAACGTTGGGTGTCACTGGGGAGCGGGAGGAGCCACCTCGGCCGCTAGGGGTCGCTGCGGGGCGGGCGGGGCGGGAATGTTGGGTGTCACCGCGGAGCGGGAGGGGCCACCTCGGCCGCTAGGGGTCGCTGCGGGGCGGGCACGTTGTGTGTCACCGCGGAGCGGGAGGAGCCACCTCGGCCGCTAGGGGTCGCTGCGGGGCAGGCGGGGCGGGAATGTTGGGTGTCACCGCGGAGCGGGAGGAGCCACCTCGGCCGCTAGGGGTCGCTGCGGGGCGGGAATGTTGGGTGTCACCGCGGAGCGGAAGGAGCCACCTCGGCCGCTAGGGGTCGCTGCGGGGCGGGCGGGGTGGGAATGTTGGGTGTCACCGCGGAGCGGGAGGGGCCACCTCGGCCGCTAGGGGTCGCTGCGGGGCGGGCACGTTGTGTGTCACCGCGGAGCGGGAGGAGCCACCTCGGCCGCTAGGGGTCGCTGCGGGGCAGGCGGGGCGGGAATGTTGGGTGTCACCGCGGAGCGGGAGGAGCCACCTCGGCCGCTAGGGGTCGCTGCGGGGCGGGAATGTTGGGTGTCACCGCGGAGCGGAAGGAGCCACCTCGGCCGCTAGGGGTCGCTGCGGGGCGGGCGGGGTGGGAATGTTGGGTGTCACCGCGGAGCGGGAGGGGCCACCTCGGCCGCTAGGGGTCGCTGCGGGGCGGGCATGTTGTGTGTCACCGCGGAGCGGAAGGAGCCACCTCGGCCGCTAGGGGTCGCTGCGGGGCGGGCGGGGCGGGAATGTTGGGGGTCACCGCGGAGCGGGAGGGGCCACCTCGGCCGCTAGGGGTCGCTGCGGGGCGGGAATGCTGGGTGTCACTGGGGAGCGGGAGGAGCCACCGCGGCCGCTAGGTGTCATCATCATCAATCGTATTTATTGAGCGCTTACTATGTGCAGAGCACTGTACTAAGCGCTTGGGAAGTACAAATTGGCAACATATAGAGACAGTCCCTACCCAATAGTGGGCTCACAGTCTAAAAGGCGGGGCGGGAACGTTGGGTGTCACCGCGGAGCGGGAGGAGCCACCTCGGCCGCTAGGGGTCGCTGCGGGGCGGGAATGTTGGGTGTCACTGGGGAGCGGGAGGAGCCACCTCGGGCGCTAGGGGTCGCTGCGGGGCGGGCGGGGCGGGCCCATTCAAAAGCGGAGTGAGCAGGTCGGCGGGCCAGACTCGCCCGGCCGCTCCGGCGAGCGCTTCCCGTTCGGTCGGTCGGTCGGTCCGCAGCCCGCCCGCAGCCGAGCCCGGGGCAGGAGGCGCGGCTGTGCTGTCCCTCGGCCTCGCCCGCCCGCTGCGGCGGAGCCTCGTCGCCTTCCTCCGGTGGGGCGGGCGCGGGAGCCGCCGGCGGCGGGAGGACGGCGCCCGGGCGCTGCTGCTGCCGCCGCCGCCGCCGCCGCCGCCGCCGCTGCCGGAGCCGCGGCCGTCGGCGGCCCGCGGGCCCCCCCCGCATGGTGCCGGCACCATGCTGGAGAGCGGCGGCTGCAGGGCGCTGAAGGAGGGCGTGCTGGAGAAGCGCAGCGACGGGCTGCTGCAGCTGTGGAAGAAGAAGTGCTGCATCCTCACCGAGGAGGGGCTCCTGCTCATCCCGGCCAAGCAGCAGGCCGGGCCCCCGCCGCCCCCGCCCAGCCCGCCCCCCGCCGCCGCCGCCGCCGCCGCCGAGCAGCCCCCGGCCAAGCTCAAGGAGCTGCACTTCTCCAACATGAAGACGGTGGACTGCGTGGAGCGCAAGGGCAAGTACATGTACTTCACCGTGGTCATGGCCGAGGGCAAGGAGATCGACTTCCGCTGCCCGCAGGACCAGGGCTGGAACGCGGAGATCACGCTGCAGATGGTGCAGTACAAGAACCGCCAGGCCATCCTGGCCGTCAAGTCCACGCGGCAGAAGCAGCAGCACCTCGCGCAGCGGCCGCCCCTGCAGCAGCAGCAGCAGCACCAGCCGCCCCTGCAGCAGCTGCAGCAGCAGCAGCTGCAGCAGCAGCAGCAGCAGCCGGCCCTGCAGCCGCAGCCGCCGCTGCCCCCGCACACCCTCCCGCAGCCCCCGCCGCCGCAGCCCCCGCCCGGCCCCCGCCTCCCCCGCACCACCTCCAACTCTGCCTAGCGACCGCCCGGGGAGGACCGGGGCAGGACCGGGGGCCCGCGCCGGGCTCCTCCGCCCCCTCCATCCCGCCTCCGGACCCGCGGACACCGCGGGGGGCGAAGGACCAAAAGAAGCGGGCACGGACCCCCGCGCCGCCCGGACCCCCGGACGGCCAGACTTTAACTCTTATTTATGGACCTTGGAAACGATCTTCTAGGAGGGTGGACCCTCCGGGGGATGCGATGTACTGTAATGTTATTTTAATGTATTTTAATTTACCGTTATTTATTAGGGTCTTTTTTTAAAAAAAAAAAAAGAAAATGCTCGCTTTCGGACGTTGCTGATTGTAGGCCATTATCCCGCAAAGTCAAATAGCAAAGAATTCATTAGCGCCCCGGTAATGATAATGGCATTTATTAAGCGCTTACTATGTGCAAAGCACTGTTCTAAGCGCTGGGGAGGTTACAAGGTGATCGGGTTGTCCCACGGGGGGCTCACAGTCTTATTCCCCGTTTTACAGATGAGGGAACCGAGGCCCAGAGAAGTGAAGTGACTTGCCCAAAGTCACACAGCTGACAATTGGAGGAGAGAACTGAGGCACAGAGAAGTTAAGTGACTTGCCCAAAGTCACACAGCTAATTGGATGAGAGAACTGAGGCACAGAGAAGTTAAGTGACTTGCCCAAAGTCACACAGCTGACAATTGGTGGAGCCGGGGTTTGAACCCATGACCCTCTGACTCCAACGCCCGTGCTCCTTCCACTGAGCCACGCCCGGTATGCCTTGATCAGAAAAGAGGGAGAAGGGGAGGGGGAGAAAAAAAAGATGCTAGAAAACCCATTCGGTTGCCATCAGCGAGCTTCAGGGAAGGCTGCTCCCTGACGGGAAAGCATTCCGTTTGAACAGATTATATCCTGCGGTGTTAAAGCGGATCCTTGATTTCCCGGAAGTTATGTTTGGGGAGAATATATTGAAAAAGACAGAAACGATTCGGAATTTTTGTGAAAATTAAACTGTTCGAGGGGGGAAGGAGTCAGACTGTCATCTGCTTTCAAAATATTTTTTACGGCGTGTTCCCAGTTGTGGAGGGCTGAGTTATCGGATTTCATGTAAAGCCCATTTTTTTCAGGGAGAAATAGACTAGTCCAGAGCAAAATGTCAAAGATGTAAAAAAATGTAGATGCCATCTCTCTGAGACGGCTCTCTGATTTTGATTTGTGGGCATGTTTCAGATTTAAAATGTATCTATTTTTTCTCCCGAAAACAGTAAAAGCAAAAAAAAGGAAAAGAAAATCGTTATATTTTTGTGTCTGAATTTCTGCTTTAAATCTCATTTCCCCAACAAAACGCCAGCCAAGGAGGGATTTGAAGAATCTCTCAGAGTTGTGTAAATATTTTGAAGGATGCATAATGCATCTTACCTTGAGAGTCCACAATGTTTGGTGTCTCTGCCTGTTAAAAAAAAAAGGTGTATTGACTTCTTTCATGATAGGTTAACAAAACCCTGAAAATCGGAAGTGAAGAGTTAAATGGACATTTGATTTGGAGAAAACAGAGCTTAGTTTGTGCTGTCACCACATCATTGAGGGATTCTGGAAAACCCTCAAAGAGGATGTGACAGAACAAACACACTTCTGTTGGACGTGGAAAGGAGAGTTAAACTACTCTCTACACAGAGACATCTTGATGCGAACGGAACCATTGATGTTGTTGAATGCTCTTGGGCCAAGATTCACTTCCTATCTGCATGGATTTAGTTTAAGGGTTTGTCTGTGCTTTTTATCCTTCTCTATCTTCCAGAAGCTCTCAAAATGTCAGCCCATCCTATGAAAAACAGCATTACATTTGGGGGCAAAATATTGAAATTGTTTTTTGAAAATTCTGTTTTTAGAGTTTTTAAGAGAAGTCAGCAAAGCAAGGGTCACCAAGCTGCTCTCCCCTCCCAGCCTGAAGCCTGGGTCTCCTGCGGGTCACGCCAAGGGTGGGAAAGACAGAATGGGAACAGAGGCAGAGAAAGCATGATGTAAAGCAGCAGCACATCTATGTGACGGCTCATCTTGGGGCAGGGTGAGGAATGCTATGGCCAACAGAGGCTTCTGATTTTGAATTGTGCTCAATCTGCCAAACAGAATGTAAGAGGACCACTCAAATTCACTGAAGGGGAAAAGCCGTTTTTGGGTTTTTTTTTTTTTAACCTGAGGTTTGAGGTGCAATAGGTCATTTTACCTCCCTGATAGGGCTGCTGCATTTTTGTCACATAAATTAATTTGCCTCTTTGGGATCCTCATTTTCCAGGTAAGGGAAGCTGGAAATGTGTATTTAACCATGGGGATAGCAGTACTTACAAAAAAGACTGTCTCCACCTCATTGGCTGAAAATCTATGATAGGGTTTCATACCAGAGCAGAGGCCTGGGTTGTTGGCTTATACCCAACCCTGAGCCAACGCTGTGGATCAAGTAGTTCCTTTGCTGCCTCATTCTTGAAGGGCTGGATATTGGAATCGGGGCTGGGTCCCTGATTATCTACTTTAGAACACCTAATGCTGGAAGGAATTGCTCTCTGTTGCAAACTCTCTTTAAAAAAAAGTGTTGCTTTTTAAAGAAGTTGTTTCTTTTTGCTGGGGTCCTTTTTGATTTGGGCATTATTTTGAAGGAACGGCACATCAGATTTGGAAAAGATTCAAAGCAGAATTGGGTAGCCGTGGTTGTCTCCTCACCCCTATGCAACTGTCTCCCTCGCCTGAGAAGCTAAGATCGAATTAAATCCCTTGTATTGAAAATGTGAAAAATTAAATTCCCAACTGAAACTTGAACCATTGACTCTGAAGCCCTGTTGTCTGCCTGAAGTATTCACACCCCTAAAGTAGAACTAACACATGGAGAGGAAATAATGAGAAGTAATGATTGTGGCCCTAACTATGTGCCAAGCAGAGGACTAAGCACTAGTAAGATAAGCAAACAGCATTTCAGTCCCCTGCAGTGCTCCCACGGCAGAGACATTTGTTATTCCCACTTGGAGCCCCGGTATTTGGGTATTTTCCATGATGAGGGATCTTAATCTTACTAAATGTGTGTTTGCTCGCTGGATCAATCTCTTCACTCCTGTTCTCTTAAGGAAATCAGGACCTTGTGTCCACCCATCAGAGGCCTAGGGGTCCCGTCTGTTTCAGCCCTGGGTCTCAAATGCCAAAGGCCAGACCCTGCTTGCTCAGCAGCACTTCTCTCTAAACCTTCATTCCCCACCTCTGAAAGTTGTTTACCGTGGATGTCGACACCTTTATTGGATTTTTTGGTTTTGCCAAACCCCATTTGAATTTTCAAGCATCTGATGTCTTTAACTTGAGTCTCATTGGTTCTTAATATGAGAAGCAATATTTTCTTGAATTCTGTGGCTTCAGACTTCCTTTAGACTGTCAACTGTACATGAGATGGGATCGTGTCCAATCTGCTTGTATGGAATCTACCCCGGCGTTTACTACCTAGAAAGTGCTTATTACCGCAATTATTTATCTAGCCTGGCAACAGGGGTCCATCTCCCTGTCCACATCATCATATGCTTGTAACAGTCTTAGAAGAGGAGCTAAGTTTTGAAGGCCCTCCTTCTAGACTGTTTGCTGCTTGTGGGCAGACATCATGTCTACCAACTCTGTTACATTTTACTCTCCCAAGTGCCAGGTACAGTGTTCTGCACAAGGTAAAGGCTCAATAAATACCACTGATTGAGCAAAGGGGCTGGACTAATCTGTCAGGACAGATTTGAGGCCTCATTTTGGGAATGCCTCACAACTTTTGCCTAGGTAATTATTATTTGCTGGATAACAAGGGCATGGTTCCTGAACTTCAATTCTCTAGCAAAATGTAAAAGGCTACTCATCAATGAAAAGAACTGAATTGACCTGAGAATTTACTGTAGGTCAGTCAAAGGTATTTATTGAGTGTTTACTGCGTGCAGAGCACTGTTTTAAGTGCTTGAGAGAATCCAGTAGAAAATATAACAGACACATTCCCTGCCCACAACGAGCTACTGCAAATCTTTTAAACATGACATTGAAATTACAGGCAGTAATTGATTTTATATTATATGGCTTAGTACAGTGCTCTGCACACAGTAAGCGCTCAATAAATACGATTGAATGAATGGGTTGCGCTGTAGCGGAAGAAAAATCTTTGTGGCTTTTTAAAAACATTCAAGTTTTAATCATTGGGAAGAAATGTTTTCTATTTGGTTTACCACTTATGAATGGGAGACCTGTTGGGTTGATTGAATTTCTGTGTGTGTCTCAATACTTATTTTTCTTAAATCACAGTAATAGAGTAACCAAAAGACCTGTTGAGGTGGGTAAAAAAAAAAAAAGGTAACTATATTATCTTCTCCCTTCTTTACCAGGTGATGTCAAAAACGGGTATAGGATCCAGCTGAAGAGAATTAGAAAGTATACAGTTAACCAGCTAGTTATGTGAACAGGCAAGCTCAGTGTCATTAGTAGCATTTCTGGAAAACTGGTGAAGAAAGATACGTAGTGTTCCATAATCAGAGATTTTAATGAATTTCCCTGGTGGCCTGTGTGCAATGAAAAAGCAGATTTTAGTAATGGTGGACTTTGGGAGGTCTTAATTATTTCTTTTGCATAATCAAGAGAATCAACAAAGCATTCAGTGGTGTTCTGCAGTATTTCCTCTCTAAGATTCATCATACGCAAATTCCGGCTTCTGAAGATTAGGTAACATGGAGTACCGAATGTTTTCTAGCATGTATTTGTGAACTGAAATAATAGTGTCATGATTTTTGTGTAAATGACTCATATGATTTCTGAGATGATTTATTTTTCATATTTTTCAAAATACATTCCATTTAAAATAAAGAAGTATCTATCGAAATGACCTGATGGCCTCTTGAAGGACTTCTTATTCTGACACGATCTTTGTGATGACTGGACATATGGACTCTCATTACTAGTTGGTTCCAAACAGTGATTGTTCCTGTCCTGGAAAAAAAACAAAACATGTTAGTGAGATTCAGTCCTAATTTTTTTGTAATGCAGCAGGAAATCCTAAAATATAAGGGTCCCTTTCAAACTGTGAATTCATTAAAGATGGCCTTCTTAGAATTTAAAAGGAGGAGTGCCTTAGCGATTTGGAGTTATGGCAGTTCCCCCTGAGTTGCATTACAGCTGTTCCAATGTTACCCTGACAGCTGCAAGAGATGAGAATCTGGCCTTAGGATCACCCATACAAATGGATATATGTATGTAAGGTCTTCTGTGTTTACAAGAGAAGGGACCTGCCTTTCTATACAGGCATTCAAAAGCCTCTGAATTTCAAAGACCGGTGAATAAGAAGAGACATTTAAAACATTAAATTAGCCCTCTAGTCACATCACTGTCTTTTTGTGAGAAGAGATAAGTGAACAGAAAGATTACTGCCTCTCTGGTGAATTCTGCAGAACAGAGGAATGTGCAATGAGGAGGAAGTAAAGGTAGGCTGTGGTCAAGAACCTTCAATAACATTAATAGTATTTAAGCACTTACTGTGCACTAAGCATTAAAAACTTTGAAACAGAGAGAAGTTGACTCCTGTAAATATATGACAACACACGTTAGGCATTTTTATCTTTGAATAATTCAATCTCCCTTCCTCAGTGAGCTCAGAGCATTATACTAATACTAACTGACTAATACAGTACTTAAACCACCCCATTGTAAGAAAACAAGTATTACAGATCCCTGCCTTGCTGGCGGAGGCACAAGAAATGAAATTCTATGGGTAGAGTCATTCATAAGGCCTGGGGTAAAACATGGAACCCGACCTACTAGATTCCTTCCATCTCCTTCATTTCCTCTCGTTCTGCCTCCTCCTCCCGTTTCCAAGAATGCCACCTCTCCACAACTTGGAAACACACTGCAGAGGAAGGTGCCAGATCTGAAATTCTGCATCAGGGTGCTGAAACAACTTTAAAAACTTGAATATTGTCAATTAGCAGCTCAAAGACATGTGGTGTGTGGTATGTGTACTTTTTGATGCCGTGTTTGCTTTATTGTTCCTGGAGAAGCAGCATGGCCTAGGGGATAGGGCACAGGCTTGGGAGTCAGAAGGACCTGGGTTCTAAACCCAGCTCTGCCACTTGTCTGCTCTGTGATCTCTGTGCCTCATTTACCTCATCTGTAAAATGGGGATTAAGACTGCGAGACCTATGTGGGACATGGACTGTGTCCAACATGATTAGCTTGTATTTCTCTCAGCACTTAGTACAGTGCCTGGCACATAGTAAATGCTTAACAGAGACCATAAAAAAATGAACACCAGTCATCCCGAATAAAAACTTACAATTACACAACAGTTCAATAAAGAAATTATAAGGGCATAGTATATTTATTACTAGGCAAATATTCATTCATTCAGTTGTATTGAGCACTCACTGTGTGCAGAGCACTGTACTGAGCGCTTGGGAAGAACAAGTCGGCACCATATAGAGACTGTCCCTACCCAACAACGGGTTCACAGTCTAGAAAGGGGAGACAGACAACAAAACAAACCATGTAGACAGGTGTCAAAATTGTCAGAACAAATAGAATTGAAGCTGTATGCACATCATTAACAAGATAAATAGAATAGTAAATATGTACAAGTAAAATAGAGAAATCTGTACAAATATATACAAGTGCTGTGGAGAGGGGAAGGAGGTAGGGTGGGGGGGATGGGGAGGAGGAGAGGAAAAAGGGGGCTCTGTCTGGGAAGGCCTCCTGGAGGAGGTGAGCTCTCAGTAGGGCTTTGAAGGGAGGAAGAGAGCTAGCCTGGCGGATGTGTGGAGGGAGGGCATTCCAGGCCAGAGGAAGGTCGTGGGCTGGGGGTCGACGGCGCGACAGGCAAGAACAAGGTACAATGAGGAGGTTAGCGGCAGAGGAGTGGAGGGTGCGGGCTGGGCTGTAGAAGGAGAGAAGGGAGGTGAGGTAGGAGGGGGCGTGGTGATGGAGAGCCTTGAAGCCGAAGCAATATTCAACCGTGAAGTTTGGAATAATGAAAATATTCTGCAGGATGAGATATTTGTGGGACCTGGTTGGATTTATCAGCCATTTAGCCATCAGCCATTATTATTTAGAGAAGCAGCTTGGTCTAGTGGAAAAAGCATTGGCCTGGGAAGTCAGAGACCTGTGTCCTAATCCCTGTTCTTCCACTTGCCTGCTGTGTGGCCTTAGGGCAAGTCACTTAGCTTCTCTAAGCCTCAGTTCCTTCATCTGCAAAATAGGAATTCAATATCTGTTCTCCCTCCTACTTAGACTGTGAGCCCCATGATTACCTTTTCTCTACACCAGTGCTTAGAACAGTGCTTGAAACATAGTAAGCACTTCACAAATATCATAATTATTATTATTAAAGTTTTCATTTGAGTTGCTGGAAATGAAGAGAATCCCACAGAGAAGTGATTGATTCCAGTTTGCATCAGTCCCAGGGCTGGACAGGGCCCATCCTGTCCAGGCAGCCCAGTTTGAATTCTGGAGTTTCTGGAGCTGACCTTGGTCTTTCACACAGTCAGCTGAGGGAGTCCCTCAGACCCTCAGTTTCTAGCCCCTTACTTCCCAAGGTCACCTGGAAGACAGGCCTTTGGGAGCAGGAGAAGTGAAGATTATTTGTCATGGTGAAGTGAAGCTGTTCATTAGCATTAAATGAAAATCAGGAATAAAAAGCTTGAAATATATGCCAGGTAGATAGTATGAAATTCCCTCCAATCAGAGTCACGCAAAATAATGAATTATTTAGCTATCCTCTTAGCCTGAGCATCCTATTCAATTGAGATGTCCTGTCAATTGAGATGTTCTGTAGTGCCTACTTAGGCTTAGTACTAATGCTAATATTTTCAAATAGAGAGCACTCCAGAAAAACAGGCAACGTTGAAAGGAATCAAATGTAACTTCCTGTGGTCAGTTTGAACCAAGTTTTTAGCAGATGAACAAATCACAGCTTCCTATAAAATGTAGACTTCGGTTTGTAAAAGTACTTGATTTCTGTAATCATTTTACTCAATCCTGTGGGAAAGAGAGTGTGGACTAGTTAATCAGACTATCAATGGTATTTACTGAGCGCTTATTGTGTACAGAGTACTGTACTGAGCACTAGGGAGAGTACCGTCACTGCCCAAATTTTTCTCTAGTTCTGCCAAAACAGGTTGCCAAAAAACTGCCATTTTATTTTTAACTTCACATCTTTGTGTCCCTTCCCCTTTTCTCCCTGTTTCTTCTGCAATCTGAGGGTTTAGGACAGCTCTGGTTACTGAAGCCTTTTCACTAACCACCACACGTATGCCAGGTACTTTGTGTACTTTGTACTCTCCTTTTTGTGTACTTTATTCTTGGCAATGAGAGTTCAGTCTCAGTTTCCATTCGGTTCCCGACCAGTGAGAAGGTGATCATTACATCATCACATCCTGCAGTGATGTGATTTTTAAAGAGACTGTGTTTCTGAAGCTCAAAGTGGATTAAGGCAGAAGTCCAAGCGTACTTAGAAGTGTGAAAGCAAGGGGTAGAATAGGCTGGAAAGGAAGTGGGTGTAGAAGGAGGAGAGTGAGAGACCCAGCATGGAATCTTGAGGAACACACACAGTAAAGGGATGAGAGATGGAAGGAGCCAGCAAAGGAATCAGAGATGAAGCGGTTGGAGGGCTGGGAAGAACCAGCCACGTCCCGGGTTGGTGAAACCAACACCAGATCACATTCTAAGGAAAAAGGGGTCAGGGAGGCTTAGGGCAGAATAGAGCCCATCCAACTTAGCTAAGTCCAAAATGGAATTTCTCATCTTCCTAAATCCCTCCTCTCTTTCCAACTTTCCCATCTCGGTTAACACCACCATCCACCCTGAAACTGAAACCTTGGTATCCTCTTCACTCTCATCCAGCTCTCACATCCAATCAACAGCTAAAACCGACCAACTTTTCCTCATAAACATTTTGAGAATCTGTTCCATCCCCTCTCAAAGAACAACAACCCCTGGTCCACCTGCTCATTACATCACGATTGGACTACTGTGTCAGCCTCCTGGCCTCTTGATTCCTCCCTCCTTCCCTCCACATTACACTCTCCTGCCTAAATCATATTCCCAAAACGTCAGTTATCTCTTTCCCTCTCCCTCTTCACATCCCTCTCCCTCCTCCCCTCCAATGTGTCTCCCTACTCATCAAACAGTCTCTTTACCATTTACCTTAATGACCCTCCACTAACCTCTCCATTCACCCTATGTTCTCTCCTCACCAACTCATTCTCCAACTCACACTTTTTTCCCCACCCAAGCTCACCTCATAGCCCGTTCTCATCTTCTCCACCCCTGACCCCAGGGCCTAGACTGCCTTCTGCCTTAGATTTCCCAGGGTTCACCCCAGCCCAGCTTCAGAGTCCTTCTAAAATGCCACGGCTTCCAACAAGCCATCCCCCACATACCCTACAAGGTTAATGTGCACTTGTATATTGCATGCACTTGACATGACCACTCAACTGAGCCTTTTGCAAAGAAAATTCATGGCTTTGCCACTGGGCATGTTCTGATAATAATGGCATTTATTAAGTGCTTACTATGTGCAAGGCACTGTACTAAGTGCTGGGGAGGTTACAAGGTGATCAGGTTGTCCCACGGGGGGCTCACAGGCTTAATCCCCATTTTCCAGATGAGGTAACTGGGGCACAGAGAAATTAAGTGACTTGCCCAAAGTCACACAGCTGACAATTGGCGGAGCTGGGATTTGAACCCCTGAACTCTGACTCCAAAGCTGGGGCTCTTTCCACTGAGCCTCGCTGCTTCTGATGTCATGAGGAGGTCACAGTCTATTTGGTAGTTAATTTCACCCAGATCTCGGGGGGGGGGGCTTAAGGTCAGTTTCCTACGGAGTCTTGCTAGAGGCTACTGGCTTCCTCTGAGGCATCCTTAGTGTTTTGCAAACAACCCTTTCCTCACAGCACTATCTTGGGGAGCTGGTTATATTGGGGAGCTAACCCCTCAACCCAGGGTGATTCATTGTTAACGCTTTCATATTCCCAACCTTCTCTTACCTAGCAGGGCTCATAATCTACATGGAAGTGGACAAATATCAGTCCGAGGAGAGTGAAGTTAAGAGCAACAGTAAGAAGGAGGAAGGAAGGGAGGGAGGAAGGAAGGGAGGGAGGGAGGGAGGGAGGAAGGAAGGAAGGAAGGAAGGAAGGAAGGAAGGAAGGAAGGAAGGAAGGAAGGAAGGAAGGAAGGAGGGAAGGAAGGAGGGAAGGAAGGAGGGAGGGAGGGAGGGATGAAGGGAGGAACGAAAGGAGTAGTTGTTGGAGGGCAGATCCCCAAGCTCATCACCCTTCCTGACCCAAGGCCTGGGTTGTGGATGGCAGCCTCCTGGAGATCTGACATTTCTAGAGGAAGAGGATTCCTGACAGGAGAATTCCTGCAGTTCCTGCCCATTCCTGCTCCTGCAGGGGTGGGGCATCCACCCCTGTGATCCATAGTGCCTCTGTGTATGGGTTAAGGTGCCGCAGATGCTCTGCACACAGTATGCGCTCAATAAATACCACTGATCAATGGAGTATAGGGAATGTCATCACAGAAGCAAATTCATCCAGAAACCTCATTTATCAATCAATCAATGGTATTCTTTGAGCACTTACTGTGTGCTACTAGCGTTTGCAGGAGTACAATACAAAAGAGTTGGTAGGCACATTACCTGTCCACCTCTCCGAGCAGTAGGTTCAAGTTGCCTCCAAGCCATTCATTCATTTTACTACACAGCGAAGTTCACTAGACTGTAAGCTCCTACAGGACCGATGCCATGTATTTCAACTCTGTTGTACTCCTCCAAGCACCTGGTACAGTGCTCTGAACACAGCAAGCACTCAATCAATATGACTAACTGAGTGAATTACGTATTCTTAAAAGGTGCTTGAATCTTTTTTCTGAGTAGATCTCAAAATTGTAAATTTTTAAAGAATGATGTGAATGAATATGATGATAGCGCAGCTCCAGTGAGTCTTATTTAGTGATGGTGGACAAAAATGAACTGATTTTAAATCCAAAGGATTCCTGAGCTATACAGCATGGTTCCCCCAAAGCAGAGCAGTTAAACTTACTGATGGTTTATTTGTGGAATTTTGCTAACATAATGTTATTACCATTAAAACATTACATGGGGGATGTGGGAAAAACATGGAATCAACGGTTTCATCATTTTCTTATAAGATTCAAAAGATTAGTGTGGAAAGGGGCTTAGATTAGGGGTATCAATAAAGTAAGCTCGCTGTGGACAGGGCATGTGTCTATTTATCGTTATATTGTACTCTCCCAAGCGCTTAAAACAGTGCTCTGCACACAGTAAACGTTCAATATATATGATTGAATGAATGATTGGGTGAGAGATGCGGGATACTTTCTCAAATGCCTTGGTTTGGGTTAGGAAGTCGAGTAGCCTTTCTTTCTTTCTTTTATGAAATCACTCAAGCACCCCTGTGTGTGACACCAATAGTTCCTTTTCAACCGAGCCTCCTTTGACTGCTCTTCATTCACGGGGCTTGGCTCATAAACACGATCCCGGCTCCGAGCCAGAGCCGCGCGGGCCACTTCTCCATACACAAGTGATGACTGAGCGATCACCGACAGGGAAGTGATGCTGACGGCCTCAGACTCTGACAGCAGATTGCAAGCATTCTTGACCGGGGCACTGCGAGAGCCTGGGAAAAGACTTGGATTTCACTGTGGCGTCTCGAAAGAAATCCATATCCGGTAGCAACAGAGGGAGAGCTTGTCCGTTGTCTGATTTCGTGTGACTGATTTATGATCTGCCTAAATGAGCTTTGTCTAGCTAGGATCACCTCGAGGTAGGTGTGGTTAAAGTACTTGGGCAATAAAGTCATTAGCTTGAGGTGAAGGAAGCATTCCATCTAGGATACAGGAACATATCAATCGATCAATTAATGGTAGTTATTAAGTACTCACTGTATATGCACAGAGCACTGGGATAATACAAAAGAGTTGGTAGACATGATCCCTGCCCTCAAGAAGCTCACAATCTAGTGAACTGAAGGGAATTTGAAACAAAATGTTGAACCTGCAATCTGTCAGTGGTATTTATTGAACCTTTACTGTGTGTAGATCACTGTACTAAATGTTTACCCTCTGGTGGGCCAGTGATGATGAAATGATGGTATTTGTTAATTTTTTTAATGGTATTTGTTAAGTGCTTACTATGTCAAGCTCTTTTCTAAGTGCAGGTTGGACCAAGTCCCTATCCCGCATGAGGCACATGGTTGGGGTATGAATAAAAACCACTTCTGAATCAGAGGGAGGATAATATGGACAATGTTGGGATATAATTGGGTGAAAAGACGGATCTGGTCCTCTTGACCATCCAGGTTTGAAATTCCCATTTCCTTTACTCATAATCCCTCAGGAGTCAGGGGAGACAAAAGTTGGGGGTGGATAAGGGATGGGAAGCTGGGGAGGAAGGGACGTATGGGGAGGAGCTGGAATAGGGCCGGATTAGCACAGGTTTCCTTGACTCAAGTTCCCCTGTTCCAAAACACTTGGCTGCATAGGAACTGCAGCCTGAGGAAGCAACCGTCTCCAGCCTGAACCACCTAAGAGCCCTAGGTAGAAGTGAACACTGGAGAGAAGACTTCAGAGAGCTCCCATAAATTGTTTTTCCAGGCACGCTGATCAAACTCACTTTAAAAACAGTTCATAGATCCTTGCCCAGCAGTGAAGATGGTTGTCATTTCAATCCCACAGCACTTATGGATGTTTCCTTATACTCTGTGCTTCCCCTTACTGACTTTTTTAATTGTCTGTCCCCACTACTAGATTGTAATCTCCTTATGGTCTGCGATCATGTCTACCAACTCTTGTATCCTACTGTCCAGAGGGCTTAGTACAGTCATCTGCTCACAGTAAGCACTCAATAAATGCCATTGATTGATTGATTGGTATTTACTGGTAACCTACTGTGTGCAGAACAGTGCACAAAGCACTTGGGAGATAGACCAGAAGCAAGTGAAGTGGGTCCTTGTCTTTAAGGGACTACACTCTCCCACAGAATAATGATTAAAAATACCTGTGGTATTTGTACTGTCAAGTGCTCAACTATATGTTGGGTAAATACAAGATTTTCCAATCAAACTCAGTCCCTGTCCCAGATGAGGCTCAAAGTCTAAGGTAGGCAGGAAGATAGATGGGCATAAATTGTTGACAGATAAGGGAAGCAGAAGGAAGAGCAAAGTTGCAGTAGGGAGCAGCATGTGTAGGTCACCAGGATAGAGCTGAATTAATGATAGAATGAACAACTGATTGTTAGATTAGAGGCTAGTTGTGAATTCACAGGTGCTAGCAGGGATTGTTTCACCTCTCAGGGTTGCACCTGGAGAGTTTCCAGTACTCTACCAGTCTCAACTATGGGAGAGGGAGTCAAGCAGAGGCCTACCCATTCCATTCCTAGCTTGGGCAGGGACTAGAGAGTGGAAGGCAATCTGCTACAAGTCAAAACTCACCTGTGCTGGGCAGCAGCGGAATGGGAGAGAGTCGAGGGCAGAGGCTCAGGTTAATTGCGTGGAAGGAGGCAATGGTAAACCTGCTTACGTATTTTACCACGAAAACTCTACCAGAACGATTGCAGATGGAGGTGGGGCATTCTGGGGGAGATGTGTCCATGGCATCGCTATGGGTCGGACATGACTTGACAGCCTGACAACAACAACAGCAGGGATTGTTAGGTTGACATGGGTTGGAATGTTGGGAATTAATTGGGGAAGGCTTCTGGGAAAAGGGGGGATTTCAGGAGGGCTTTGAGGATGGGTAGAGTTGTGGTCTACTTCCAGTGGAAGATTAAGCTCTTCCACTAGACTGTAAGCCTCTGAGGGCAGGGATCATGTTTACCAACTCTATTGCATTATAGTTGCCTAAGTGCTTAGAACAGTGCACCATGCACCATAAGCATTCAATAAATTCCAGTGATTAATTGATTGATGGATTTCAAGGGGGAAGGAGTTTTATGCCAGGGAAGAACATGGGCAAAGGGTCAGAAGCAGGAGTGATGAGAGCAGTATGTAGTCACAAGGTGTCTTAGTAGTAATAGTGGTATTGGTTGTAGTACTAGTAGTAGTCAGAGGATCTGGGTCCTAATCCTGACTCCATCACTTGTTTGCTATGGAACCTTGGGCAAGTCACTTAACTTCTCTGTGCCCCAGTTCCCTCATCTGCAAAATGGGAATTCAATACCTGTTCTCCCCGCTATTTAGACTGTGAACCCCGTGTGGGACCTGATCGTCTTGTATTTACCCCACCACTT
This sequence comes from Tachyglossus aculeatus, assembly GCF_015852505.1. Classification (NCBI taxonomy): domain Eukaryota; kingdom Metazoa; phylum Chordata; class Mammalia; order Monotremata; family Tachyglossidae; genus Tachyglossus; species Tachyglossus aculeatus. The sequence continues at coordinate 25,195,609 of NC_052079.1, read as the reverse complement.
AGAACAGTGAAGCAGCATGGCCTAGTGGATAGAGCACGGGCCTGGGAGTCAGAAGGTCATGGGTTCTAATCTTGCTCCACCACTTGTCTGCTGTGTGACCTTAGGCAAGTCACTTCACTTCTCTGGGCCTCAGTTACCTCATCTGAAAAATGGGGATTAAGACTGTAAACCAAATGTGGGACAGGGACTTTGTCTCACCCGATAAAATTGTATTCCCCCCAGTGCTTAATACATTTCCCAAACCTAGAATGCAAGCTCCAGGTGGTACCTGATTATCTTATGTCTACCTCAACACTTATTACAGTATTTGGCACAAAGTAAGCACTTAACAATTGCCACAGTTATTTTTATTAGCATTATTATCATTATTAATTTAGGGGTAACTAAGTTTGCACCTGCATTTTGAGTCAATCAGTCAAGGATAATTACTAAGCCTTTGCTGTGAGCAGAGCTTGAGATAGTCCTTGTTTTTGTGCAGGAAGATACATTGGCCTTGCCTAGCCAGTGCTGAGCAGGGAACAATGAGAAAAAGCAGTTGTAAATTATGCCTAATTACTGAGTCTTGCAAATGGGGAACAAGGACACAGTAGGGCAAGAAGCTCTAGGACTAATTCTGTTGGCTTATGACTACTGAGATCTGTTTTCTTTCTTTTTTTATGGTATTAAGTGCTTACTATGTACCAGGCACTGTACTTAGGGCTGGGGTAGATATACGTTAATCAGGCTGGACACAATCCCTGTCCCACATAAGGCTTGTGGTCTTAATCCCCATTATACAGATGAAGTACCTGAAGCACAGAGAAGTTAAGTGACTTGCCCAAGGTCACACAGCAGACAAGCGGCAGAGCAGGGATTAGAACCCAGATCCTTCTGACTCCCAGGCCCATGCTCTATCCACTAGGCCACACTGCTTCTCCGTTCATACTTTACTCCATACTTCTGTTCATACTTCAGTTGAGTGATAAAAATTTCTCAGGTTGTTCTCTAAGTAAATTGTGTGTGATACTGAGCGAACAGAGTGGTGCAGTGGAAGCATGCTGAGCCCATAACCCAGAGGTTGAAAGATTGAAACCTTCCTCTGCTAAGGGGCATATTATTTTGGAAGCAGGGTGGCCTAATGGATGGAGCACAGATATGGGAGTCAGAAGGACCTGAGTTCTAATACCAGCGTCGCCATTTTTCTGCTGCTGTGTGACCTTGGGCAAGTCACTTTGCTTCTCTGGGCTTCAGTTCCCTTATCTATAAAAGGGGGATTCAAAACCTATTCTCCCTCCTTCTTAGACTGAGAACCCCCAGTGGATCTACTCCAGTACTCAGTACAGTGCCTGGCACATAGTAGGCATTTGACAAATTCCACAATCATTATTAATTATATAATAATAACATGGAATTACTGTTACTACGGTATTGCATATTAGGCGCCTTCTGTGTGCCAGGCACTGTATTGTATACTTAGCCCTACAGCAGATGGAACGTAGATCCCAGAGATAGGCTCCCTGCCCCACGTGGGGCTCACAGTCTTAATCCCCATTTTACAGATGAGGTAACTGAGGCACAGGGAAGTTAAGTGACTTGCCCAAAGTCACACAGCTGACAAGTGGCAGAGCCGGGATCAGAACCCACAACCTCTGACTCCCAAGCCCATGCTCTTTCCACTGAGCCATGCTGCTTCTTAGCAGCAGCTTTTCTCCAGAGGAGCCTGGACATTTCCCAGAACTGGGGCACATTTTCCCTGGTCCTCTGGACAGCATAGCTTTACTCCCAGGCAGGACTCGCAGCTTCTCTAATGGAGGATTGGGGCTGGACACTGCTGGTGTTGACACGCCTGGCCTGCTACAGCCTTTGTCCTGCTCCTTTCTCTGGTCTCCTTCCCCTGCAGCAGCACTCATTTTCAGCGGGGCTACTCGGGACACTGGAGCTGGGATACTTTTTGTCAACACCAGGTATCTCCGCTGCAGGCATCACAAGTGACTCCTCCCCCTCTAGACTGTAGGCCTGTTGTGGGCAGGGAATGTATCTATTTATTGTTGTATTGTACTCTCCCAAGTGCTTAGTGCAGTGCTCTGCATCCAGTAAGCACTTAATAAATACCACTGACTGACTGACTCGTTCAAGCCATCTGGGAATCCTCCACTGTGTCCAGATTTTCCATTCATTCATTCATTCAGTATTTGTTAAGTGTTTCCAACAGGTCAAGTACTGTTCTAAGCACTGGGGTAGATACAGGTTAATCAGATCAGACACAGTCCCTATCCCACATGGGGCTCACAGTCTAAGTAGGAGCGAGAACAAGCTAGCTCTCTTCCTCCCTTCAAGGCCCTGCTGAGAGCTCACCTCCTCCAGGAGGCCTTCCCAGACTGAGCCCCTTCCTTCCTCTCCCCCTCGTCCCCCTCTCCATCCCCCCCATCTTACCTCCTTCCCTTCCCCACAGCACCTGTATATATGTATATATGTTTGTTCATATTTATTACTCTATTTATTTATTTATTTATTTTACTTGTACATATCTATCCTATTTATTTTATTTTGTTAGTATGTTTGGTTTTGTTCTCTGTCTCCCCCTTTTAGACTGTGAGCCCACTGTTGGGTAGGGACTGTCTCTATATGTTGCCAATTTGTACTTCCCAAGCGCTTAGTACAGTGCTCTGCACATAGTAAGCGCTCAATAAATACGATTGATGATGATGATGATGATGAACAGATATTGAATCCCCATTTTGCTGTTGAGGAAACTGAAGCACAGAGAAGTTAAGTGACTTGCCTGAGGTCACAGAGCAGGCAAGTTGTGGAGCTAGAATTAGATCCCAGATCCTCTGGCTCCCAGGCCCTTGCTTTATTATTATGATGATGATGATGGTATTTATTAAGCACGTACTATGTGCCAAGCACTGTACTAAGCTCTGGATCCACTTGGGCCACGTTGCTTCAGCAGTCTATCTCATTCTTCAGAACAACAGGTGGGATCCTCCCAGATCAGACTTTTTTTAGTGGTATTTGTTAAGTGTGTTCTATGTTCTGGGCACTGTACTATGCTCTGGGATAGATACATACTAATCAGGTTGTACACAGACCACAACCCACATGGGGCTCACAGTCATTAATCCCCAAATTACAGATGAGGCAATGGAGGCCCAGAGAAGTTAAGTGATTTGTCCAAAGATACACAGCAGACATGTGGCAGAGCCAAGATTAGAACCCAGGTCCTTCTGACCCCCAGGCCCACACTCTATGTGTTAGGTCATGCTGCTTCTCAGACTTGTGACCAGGAGAACAGGAGTGGACTCTGCAGCAGGGCAGGGACAGACCGGCCTCGGGTCACTAGGTCTTGGAATGTTGCCCTCTGATTTGAAGATGGTGCTTGAGAAGCAGCATGGCCTGGTGGAAAGAGCACAGAACTAGGTATCAGGAGACCTGGATTCCAATCTTGCTCTCCTGTGTGACCTCTGACAAGTCACTTACCTTCTCTGTGCCTCAATTCCCTCACTTGTAAAATGGAATTAAATACTTGTTCTCCCTCCTACTTAGACTGCAAGTGCCACATAGGACAGGAATTATCTACCTTAGTGCTTGACCCGTACTGAATGCTGAACAAATGCCACAGTGATGTTTCTGGTGCTGCCAAATGCGACCCTACAATCAATCAATTGTATTTATTGAGCACTTACTGTGTGCAGAGCAATGTACTAAGCACTTGGGAAATACAAGTTGGCAACATATAGAGATGGTCCCTACCCAACAGTGGGCTCACAGTCTAGAAGACCAGTCATTGGAAGTGTCTCTGAGAGAACCTATCTTGCATTATCGGTTCATGCAAATAGGGTACTGTATTTTTTTCTGGCCTCTTAGTAACTGAGCATTGTTCAGACACCAGTGAATAAGGGGAGAAAAGATATATCCTACCTCCAGAAGGACACACATTTCAGTTGTTTTGATGGTTTAGGCTGAGCTACCCTCATATAGTAATAGTGCAGGCATTTTAAGTGTGCCAAATTCTGGGGTAGATACAAGACAGTCAGGTCAAGCACAGTCAAAGTTGGGTGGCACTTTGAGAGACCAGTTAGCTGGAAAGGAGCAACTTCTAGGTGACAACTGAACTTTTTGTCCTAGAATAACTTTTATATATACTATCTTTTCCTAGCATCCAAAATGAATAATTTTGAGGGGTAAAGTTTTGGGGTGGAACTACACATTACATGCCTTTGTGGGGAAAGTCTTAACTATTTAACTGCCTGTGAATGTGGGTTGCAAGGTCACTTGAAAATTATTGATGTGTGTGGTGCCTAGGGTACCACACATAGTGTGAGAAGCAGTAGAGCCTAAGGGAAAGAGCACAGGCCTGGGAGCCAGAGGACACGGGACAGAGGACATGACTCGGCCACTTGCCTGCTGTGTGACCTTGAGCAAGTCACTTAACTTTTCAGCACCTCAGTTTCTTCATCCATGAAATGAGGGTAATGTACTTGTTCTCCCTCCCCTTTAAAGTGTGAGCCCCATAATGGATAGAGACTGCTCTGGATCAGATCGACTTGTTTCAATTCCAGCATTTAGTACAGTGCTTGGCATAGAGCAAGAGTTTAACAAATGCCACAGTAGGTCAATTTCATCCATAAATAAGTTTTAATTTGCCTTCTTAGTGTTCATGAATCTAACTTGTCTTGTCTTATGCTGTTGAGTCATCTCTGGCCCATAGCGATGCCATGGACATGTCTCTCCCAAAATGCCCCACCTCCCTCTGCAATCGTTCTGTTAGTGCATCCGGAGAGAGTTTTCTTGGTGAAAATAGATAAGCGGGTTTACCATTGCCTCCTTCCGCACAATAAACCTAAGTCTCTGCCCTTGACTCTTTCCCATGCTGCTGCTGCCCGTCACAGGTGAGTTTTGACTTGTAGCAGATTGCCTCCCACTCGCTAGCCACTGCCCAACCTAGGAATGGAATGGGTATGCCTCTGCTTGACTCTCCCTCTCGTAGTCGAGACTGATAGAGTACTGGAAAATCTCCATGTGCAACCCTGAGAGGGGCCATGAATCTAACCTCTACCCACAAAACGGAAAATTCTTCCACCAGTTAGGAAAGGTTTTGCTGAAAAAATAAGGGAAGCCTGAGATTGTGACAGAGATTTGTAGCTATTCTGGTCTTGGTAGTGAAATAATCACACTCTGATGAAGATGTGGTTGTTTCACTCTGAAATGAAGTCGAGGGGTATTCAGTTCTCTAAGGAAAAAAGATACTGGGATCCTCTCCAAGTTTCTGTCCCTCCTCCTAGCCAATCAGAAGGCCTCTCAGGAGCACAAGGGCATGGAAGAACCAATCCAACAGCACTTCCAGAGCCCAACCAGATCATCTGTTCCCTATTAGTTAAAATGCTCCTCCTCCCTCTTGGTCAGGAGCTAGAATATTCCCAGAGCCAGCTGATAGATCCAAAGCTTTTAACAGGGTCATGAACTTATTTTGTTCATTGTTTCAAACGAAAGCCAGAGCTGAACAACTCTTGATCTCCAATTTAAATGCCATTGTACCTTCTCTGTAGGGCATTTCTAGGAAAGGCTGAAGTGTTTTTAATCACTCCAGGAATGCAACACATCCTGTGTGTGAGACAACTGGAATCTGGAATCTCCCTCTCAAAAGAGCCAGTAATCTGGCTATTGTAAATCCTGAGCTGGTTGAGTCAGGACAGCTCCAGCAAGTTGGAAGGGCAACTATTATTCAATTGAAACTTGGAAACAGAGAAAGGTGTTATTTCACATTGATTGCGTTGTGCAGGGTAGGCAGCCATTTGCTTCTTTGCTTCTTCTCATGAGCAATTTAATGGGAAGCTTCCACCAGTTGCTTGGGAATGGCTTTTTAGTTCTTTCTTTTTCTTTCACGCAGGAGAACCCTCCTCCAGCCTCCGCAGAGAGGAGTTACCTTCCCAACTGTCAGGCCGGACCCGCGACCGGAAGCCATGGAAATGTAAGCCAGGGATGGGTTGCTGTTAACCAGGAACTGGACTCTGTGGTAACTCTGGATCGGGGCCTAAAAGTTGCAGCTCGAAACCTCTGGGACCCCATGACCCCCAGAGCCCCTCCTTCTAATCAGCCCATCCCTGCCCTTCTTTCCCAACGCTGCCCCAAACAGCCCATCCCCAGCATCGGATCCTGTCAGCTTACTCTCATCTATCCCCCCTCACCTATCCTTCACTTGTTCCCCCCTCCGCAACCCCAGCCAAGTGCGGCATGGAGAAACCCCACTCCATCACGGCAAGTTTCCCTTCATCCTCGACCTGTTCTCTGACAGAGTCACTGCCCCTCCAATGCAACACGAATTGGCAGACAAAATCCCTGCCACAGGGAGCTTACAGTTTAAAGGAGGAAACAGACAATAAAATACATTTCAAATATATATGTACATAAATGCTATGGTGCTGGGATTCTTAGCCAAGCACACAAGTGACATAGAAGGGAGGGTGAATAGGGATAGTCAGGGCTTAATCAGGGAAGGTCTCTTAGAGAATTTTATTAGGGCTTTGAAGATGGGGGTGAGTCGTGATCTGTCAGATTTGTCAGGCCAAAGGAAGGATGTAGGCAAGGGATCAGTGACAAGATAGATGAGATCAAGCTACACTGAGTCGCTTGGCATTAGAGGAACAAGTCTGTGGGCTGGGTTGTAGTATGAGTTCAGTGGGGTAGGTAGGACGGGGAAAGCTGATGAGGGATCTAAGGCACAGGGAAGTTAAATGACTTACCCATGGTCACTCAGCAGGCAAGTGGCAAAGCCAGGATTAGAATCTGGTCCCTGGCCCATGTTCTTTCCACTAAGCCACGATACTTTCCTATGTTCCGCTCTCTGCTCTTACCAGTTATATCATAATTTTCCTCCTGCTTCCATTGCATGTTTGGCAATTTATGTCAGCCTAGCTCCCCCATTAGATTGTGTAAGTTCCCTGAAGACTGGGACTGTGTCTTTTACAGTGATCTGAGAGCAATAGGCTCTCACTGAATCCAAAGTGTTCCCAAGCTCCCAAGTCAAAAATGAAACAGTGTTATCTCACATTGTTCAACTAATGATGATGATGATAATAATAATAATGATAATGATGGTATTTGTTAAGCACTTACTATGTGCCAGGTACTGTACTAAATACTGGGGTGGATACAAACAAACTGTGCTGGATATAGTCACTGTTCCATGTGGAGCACATAATCTCAATCCTCATTTTACAGATGAGGTAACTGAGGCACAGAGAAGTGAAGTGACTTGCCCATGGTCACACAGCAGATAAGTAGCAGAGCTGGGATTAAAACCCATGACTTTCTGACTTTAAGACTTGTGCTTCATCCACTAGGTCGTGGAGCTCTCTTCCCCCAATTTTTCTGTACTAGGTTTTATTTTTGATGTGTTCTATGAATAATTACCAATTGAATTCAATCGTATTTATTGAGTGCTTACTGTGGGCAGAACACTAAGAACTTGGGAGAGTACAATACAATAATAAACAGACATATTCTCTGCCCGCAATTAGCTTATTGAGGGGAAGACAGACATTAATATTAATAAATAAATTACATATATTTACATAAGTGTTGTGGGGTGGGGAATGAATAAAGAGAGCAAGTCAGGACAATGCAGAAGTAAGTGGAAGTGGGTGGTCTTAGTCTGGGAAGGCCTCTTGGAGGAGATGTGCCTTCAATAACATTTTAAAAGAAGGGAGAGTAATTGTCTGTTTGATTTGAAGAGAGAGGGTGTTCCAGTCCAGATGCAGGACGTGGGTGAGGGGTCGGCAGCAAGACAGGCGAGATGGAGGCATGGTGAGACGGTTAACATTAGAGGAGTAAAGTGTGCGGGCTGGGTTGTAGAAGGAGAGTAGTGAGGTGAGGTAGGAAGGGGCAAGGTTGTGGAGCACTTTAAAGCCAATGATGAGGGTTTTTTGTTTGATGTGGAGATGGGTGGGCAACTGGAGTTTTTTGAGGAGCGTGGTGACATGTTCCTATTCCTGACATATTCCTGTTCCCAGTTGCCAAGAAGGCAGGGTCAATCGGTCAAAAGTCCTCAGGAATCATATTTCCATTGCTAATGATTGTAGGAAGTGGCACATTTTGAGGAATGGCAAGGTGCTTAGTTCATTCATTCATTCATTCAATGGTATTTATTGAGCGCTTACTGTGTGCAGAGCACTGTACTAAGTGCTTGGGAAGTACAAGTTAGCAACATATAGAGACGGTCCCTACCCAACAACAGGCTCACAGTCTAGAAGGGGGAGACAGACAGCAAAGCAAAATTTGTCTAATGAAATAAGAAACTACTTTTTAACCAAATGAATTGTGTCAAATGGATCATTCTTAATCTTTCTGATGTAAAAGAAAAATCTATCAAACCTGTGCATATTAAAGAAAATATATTTACATTCATTCATTCATTCATTCAATCGCATTTATTGAGTCCTTACTGTGTGCAGAGCACTGTACTAAGCGCTTGGGAAGTACAAGTTGGCAACAAATAGAGACAGTCCCTACCCAACAGTGGGCTCACAGTCTAGAAGGGGGAGACAGAGAACAAAACAAAACATATTAACAAAATAAAATAAATAGAATAAATATGTACAAATAAAATCAATAAATAGAGTAATAAATACATACAAACATATATACATATATACAGGTGCTGTGGGGAGGGGAAGGAGGTAAGGCGGGGAATGGGGACGGGGAGGAGCGGGAGAGGAAGGAGAGGGCTCAGTCTGGGAAGGCCTCCTGGAGAAGGTGAGCTCTCAGTAGGGCCTTGAAGGGAGGAAGAGAGCTAGCTTGGCGGATGGGCAGAGGGAGGGCATTCCAGGCCAGGGGGATGACGTGGGCCGGGGGTCGACGGCGGGACCGGCGAGAACAAGGCACGGTGAAGAGATTAGTGGCAGAGGAGCGGAGGGTGCGGGGTGGGCTGTAGAAGGAGAGAAGGGAGGTGAGGTAGGAGGGGGCGAGGTGATGGAGAGCCTTGAAGCCCAGGGTGAGGAGTTTTTGCCTGATGTGTAGGTTGTTTGGTAGCAACTGGAGATTTTTGAGGAGGGGGGTAACATGCCCAGAGAGTTTCTGGACAAAGACAATCCGGGCAGCGGTGTGAAGTATGGATTGAAGTGGGGAGAGACAGGCAGATGGGAGATCAGAGAGGAGGCTGATACAGTAATCCAGATGGGATAGGATGAGAGCTTGAATGAGCAGGGTAGCGGTTTGGATGAAGAGGAAAGGGCGGATCTTGGCAATGTTGCAGAGATGAGACTGGCAGGTTTGGTGATGGCTTGGATGTGAGGGGTGAACGAGAGGGCAGAGTCAAGGATGACACCAAGGTTGTGGGCTTGTGAAATGGGAAGGATGGTAGTGCCATCAACAGTGATGGGAAAGTCAGGGAGAGGGCAGGGTTTGGGAGGGAAGGGAAGTGACTTGTCCAAGGTCATATAGCAGACAAGTGGTGGAGCCGCTATTTGAACCCACATCCTCTGACTCCCAAACCCGTGCTCTTGCCACTAGGACATGTCAGGGCACATGTGAGGGTGTACCATCCCAGTATCATTTGGTAGACATAAACACTATCTACCTGCCATGGTGCACTATTCCAGCATCATGTGATAGATTCATACCGTCCCCAGAAGCCAAATTTCACAACCCCAATCAGTAAAAGGTGGTGCACTCACACTGGCCCCACATGTCAGGGGCCACCATCCCAGCATCATCTGGTAGATATACACTGGCCCCTCATACCAGGGTGCAACATCTCAGGATCATCTGAGAAGCAGCATGGCTTAGTGACAAGAACATGGGCTTGGGAGTCAGAGGTCGTGGGATCTAATCCCAACCCCACCACTTGTCTGCTGTGTGACCTTGGGTGAACCACTTAACTTCTCTGAGCCCTGTTACCTCATCTGTAAAACGGGAATTAAGACTGTGAGCCCCACGAGGGACAACCTGATTATCTTGTATCTACCCTAGTACTTAGGACAGTGCTTAACAAATACCATAATTATTATTATTATATTATTTACTAGACACACCTGGCCCCACATGCCAGGATACATCATCCCACCATCATCTGGTGGACACACAGAGGCCCCACATGCCAGGGTGCACCATCTCAGCATCACTTAGTAATGCACATTGGCCACACATGCCAGGTTGCACCATCCCAACATTCATTTAATCGTATTTATTGAGCGCTTACTGTGTGCAGAGCAGGCACACACTGGTTCCATTCATTCATTCATTCATTCATTCATTCACTCAATCGTATTTATTGAGCACTTACTGTGTGCAGAGCACTGTACTAAGCGCTTGGGAAGTACAAGTTGGCAACATATAGAGATGGTCCCTACCCAACAGTGGGCTCACAGGTTCCACAGTCCAAGGTGCACCATCCAAGCATCATGTGGTAGACACACATTGACTCCATATTCCATGGTACACCAAACCAACATCATCTGTTAGAGACACAATAGCCCCATGTGCCTGGCGCACAATTTCAGCATTAACAGATAGACATACACTGGCCCCATATACCAGGGTGCAACATCGCAGTATCATCTAGCAGATGTACACTGTCCACATATGCTGAGGGGCACAACCCCACCACCTCTGCTATATGCAAACTGGTTCCACAGGCCAGAATGTGCCATCCCAGCTGTAACTGGTAAATGCACATTGGTCCCATATGCTGGGGTGCACCCCAGCCACATGCTGGTAGGTGCATGCTGACTCCACACGCCAGGGCAGACCATCCCAGCAGCACCTGGAAAGTGCACTCTGGCCCTACATGCCAGACTTCACAATCCCAGCACCATCTGGTAGACACACACAGGCACCCCATGCCAAGTGCACCATTCCATCGTCACTGTAGATACACACACTAATTCCACGGGCTTGGAAGTCAGAAGGTCCTGAGTTCTAATCCTGGCTCTGCCACTTGTCTGCTGTATAACCTTGGGTAAGTCACTTCACTTCTCTGGGACTCAGTCCCTCATCTGTTAAATGGGGGTGGAGACTGTGAGCTTCACGTGGGACAGGGACTTTGTCCTATCTGATTAACTTGTATCCAACCCAGGGTTTAGTATAGTGCCTGGCACATAGTAGGTGCTGAACAAGTATTATATACAGAGTATCATTGAATCCTTCAGGATGAGCAAGTTTCTCCTTTCTTTTGAGGATTAGATGCAGGAACCTCCCTCTGAAGAAAATTCCTCTTCTGATTCTGTGAACAGTTCTGATTTCCTTCCCTTTTGTTGATAGTTTATGGGAACACTTTCCTGAGAGATCTTTGTTTTGACATCAGTATGTGTGAATCTTCTCCTTGAGCTGTTCCAGAGGTGACTAGGCTGAGTGCTGGTCTCTAGCTGCAATTATTCTACAGCTGGCACACCCATGTGCCCAGTGGCTCCCTGGGCCACTGCTATTATACATCATGAATTGTGATATCCTTTCCTCAAATGATTGGGAAGAGGGACACATGGGAGCTGGTGAGTGTTGGAAGGACAGGGCAAAACTCCTTTCCTCCGTCAACTGATGTGCCCAGAACCTGGAGAGGTACCCAAAGTCAAGTCATTCTAGGGTTGCCTGGCCAATGTTCTGATAACTTAGCCTTGTCCTTAGGTTGGGAGAAAATGATGAGAGAAATAAAATGTCCAATGAGCATGTGTAATGAGGAGGAGGAGGTCTTCTGTGTGACTTTAGGCAAGTCACTTCTCTTCTCTGTACTTCAGTTCCTTCATCTGGAAAATGGGGAGTGAGACTCTGAGCCCCAAGCAGGACAGGTACTTGCTTGTATCTACCCTAGTTCTTAGTACAGTGCTTGGCACATAGTAAGCACCTGACAAATACCACAATCATTATTAATTATTAGTAGCAGACTTGTTGAGTCATTTGTGGCAGAACAATAATAATAATAATTATGGTATTTGTTAAGTGCTTACTATGTGCCAGGCACTGTACTAAGCACTGGGGTAGATACAAGTAAATTAGGATGGACACAGTCCCTTGCCCACGTGGGGCTCACAGTCTCAATCCCCATTTTACAGATGAGATAACCGAGGCACAGAGAAGTGAAGTGATTTGCCTAAGGTCACGTAGCAGACACATGGCAGAGTTGGGATTAGAACCCATGACCTTGTGACTCCTAGGCTCCTTCTCTATCCACTATACCATCTCTACATGCCTCCTGTGTGGTGGGCACTATGTCGAGTATCTTCTGTGTGCAGGGTTCTGTACTGAGTGCCTACTATGTGCAGGGGACCTTATTGAGTGTCTACTGAGTGAATCCACTAGGGTGAATACAAGCAAATCCCTGTCCCACTTGGGGCTCACAATCTCAACCCCCATTTTACAGAACTGCCTTGAATGTCTACTGTGTGTGGGGTACTATATTAACTGCCTACTGTGTGCAGGGTACCATATTAAGGGCTGTTAGTTGCAGGGTCCTGCACTGGATGCTTCCTAGATGTTATATTAGACGTCTGTTATGTGCCAAGCACTATTTAAAGTACTTGGGAGCATGCAGCATAATAAAAGACATGAGCCTTGTCCTTGAGGAATTTAGAGATCTTCTGTTTTTTTATTATTTTATATACAGCATTTGTTAAGAGCTTACTATGTGCCAGGTACTGTACTAAGCACTGGAGTAGATATAAGCTAATCAGTTTGGACACAGTCCATGTCCCACATGGGGTTCATAGTCTTAATCTCCATTTTACAGATGAGGTAACTGAGGAACAGAGAATTTTAGGTGACTTACCCCAGGTCACACAGCGGAAGAGTGACTGAGTCTGGATTAGAACCCAAGTCCTCTAACTACATAGTCTTTCCACTAGGCCAAACTGCTTTCTTTTAGTGAACCTCCTGTTTCCTTCTCTAATATACCCAAGAACTCAGGAAGGTCAAGTCATGTTATCACAAAATTTCACTGCTGACCCTAAAACTTGCATATTTGGCAGGTCTCTTGTTCTCATCTCTCCCTTTCTCCATGTTTCATCTTTCTCTGTCCTTTTGGACTTTCCCTCTCTTGCATAAATCAATCAGTCAATCCAGAGTATTTGTTGAGTGTATGCAGAGCACTGTAGTAAGCCCATGAAAGAGTACAATACAGCATTATTAGCAGACAGATTCCCTGCCCATAACAACTTTGCATGTCCTCATTCTCCAAATTGATCTGGTAGCTTGCATTCAGGTGGGTTTTCTTTTCATTTCTTCTTGCTTGTCCCTTGTGAAATTTGTTTAGGTTTCAGTTTTGTCTGACTCTGGGCACTACAGCCCAGATGACAAAATGCACAATGAAATTTAAGGATATTTTTCAGCTCTGCTGTTCTGCTTTTGGTTTTAGAAGATTGCTCAGTTTTGCTCTGAGACCTCAAATGAAACCACTCATTCTGTGTGCTAGGGTTCCTGGGAGCTCAGGGGACTGAAGTGTGGCAGGGACAGATGGCGTTGGTGAACAACTTTGATTAAACTTTCAGTACCAAAGTATTTCAAGGACCTTGATAGCTTGGCTTGCTGGTCCGTAACAGCTCTGTATAACTAGTCCTGGGAAGTCTTATTGGTCCAGCTCTGAATCTGAGAGAATCACGCTCTAATGCCAAGCTGGTCCTTTCCAGTACAAATCTAACTGTCCTTCCACGGAGGCCCCAGACTGCAGGCTAAGGCCGGCTCCCACACCCAGCCCGCCTTCTCCTGTGAGAAGCAGCATGGTCTATGGATAGAGCACGGGCCTGGGAATCAGAAGGTCATGAGTTCTAATCCTGACTCCACCTCTTGTCTGCTGTGTGACCTTGGGCAAGTCACTTCACTTCTCTGTGCCTCAGTTCCCTCATCTGTAAAATGGGGATTGAGACTGTGAGCCTCATGTGGGACAGAGACTGTGTCCAGCCCAATTTGCTTGTATTCACCCTAGTGCTTAGTACAGTGCCTGGCACATAGTAAAGTAGAGAAACAGCATGACTTAGTGGAAAGAGCACAGGTTTGGGAGTCAGAGGTTGTGACTTCTAATCCTTGCTCTGCCGCTTGTCGCCTGTGTAACTTAACTTCCCTGTGCTTCAGTTACCTCATCTGTAAAATGGGGATTAAGACTGTGAGCCCGTGTGGGACAACCTGATTACCTCGTATTTACCCAAGTGCTTAGAACAGTGCTTGGCACATAGTAAGCACTTAACAAACACCATCATCTTCATTACTATTATTAGTATTATTATTAATAATAAATACTATTATTATTCTCTACTCTCCCTCCTTGCTGCTGTCCTCTGTCCTCCCCATTCCCACTGCTTCCGCAGCAGTCAGTTCCAACCACACCTCCTGCTAAACCTAGTTAAACATGCTGGGCAGGAGGAAGATAAGGAGTGAGGATGACCTTGTCTAATGCCCATAATCAGGGGCAGAACCAGCTGCCTGCATACTTTAATTCCTTTAGATTTTCCTCTCTTCAAATGGCCATTTAAAATCTTGTAAAACTGACTTTTTTTCTTTGTCCTGAAAATCCAAGTCCTTGTTATTCCTAGAAAACCGGCTGGTATTGGTCAAATATCCTGAGTGAGCCCATGCTGCAGACTAAACAATGGAGGCTGCCTTCTTGTTTGAGCTGAGCTTCCTAGGGCCTGGGGAGATGAGGAGATGGCCTTGCTGATCACTGACTACTGAGGCTGATGATGAAGTTAGAAGGTGTTGGAAGGGAAAAGGAAAGGAGGAGGAGAAGCAGGACATAAGGAAAGCTGGGAAAGGAGGAGGGGAGGGAGAAGGAGGATGGGGTGGGGAGGAAGGAGGGGAAGAAGAAGGAGGGGAAGGAAGAGGAGAAGAGGAAGAGGGAAGAGGGAGGAGGAGGAGAAAAGGAAAAAGAGGAAGAGGAGGAGGAGAAAGTGGGGAAAAGTAGGAGGAGGAGAAAGCAGGGAAGAGGAGGAGGAGGAGGTGGGAGAGGAGGAGGGGAAGGAAGAGAAGGAGGAGGAAGGAGCAGGGGAAGGGTAAGGAGGGGGAAGGAGGAAGGGGAGGAGAAGGGAGCAGAGGAAGGGTAGGAGGGGGGAAGGAGGAGGAGGAAGGGAAGGAGGAGGAAAAGGAGGAGGACTTTGTCTCATTTTTACCATCATTAACTCAAAAGGTCATAGAAGGAAGAGCTCATGACTTTAAAATGAACAGCTAGATTCACGTGGCCCTCCCCTCTATTGCTCTTCTTCAGCTGTTTGGATGTCTGTTTGATGAGGTGTTTCTGATGGGATTTTTATTGGCAGTGCATTTCAATCTGGGCCATTCATCTCCTAAGAAGGGTCAAATCTGCCTTTAGCTGACAGGAGAAGAAAACTGGTCTAGAGCTTTGGGGTCTAATGCTGTTTGAATATTTCTTTTTCTGTTTTCCTTCTGTGTTTATCTACTGGTGAGAAGGATAAAAAAACCCCACATACAATAAAATTAGGAAAGATGAGGGAGACCTCAACAAGGAAACTAAATTTAATAATCCCACCTCTGCCACTTATCTGTTGTGTGACCCTGGGCAGGCCACTTAACATCTCTGTGCCTCAGTTACCTTATCTGTAAAATGGGGATTAAGACTGTGAGCCTCATGTGGGACAGGGACTGTGACTAACCTTGTAATCTTGTATCTACCCCAGTGCTTAGTATAATGTCTGGCACATAGTAAGCACTTAACAAATACCATTAAACAACAAAAAAGATGGCATTTATTAAGCACTTGCTATATGCCAAGCACTGGGCCAAGGGCTGGGGTAGCTATAAAGGAGAATTTGATCAGAATGTCTCCATTCCACAGGAATTCACGGTCTAAGTAGGGAAGCTACTTATCCCCATTTTACAGATGAGGAAACTGAAGCACAGATAGGTTAATTGACTTATAGTCTCACAGACCCAAGTGGTGATTTGGGGCATTTCACTTAACTTCTCTGTCTCTCTGTTTCCTCACCTGTAAAATGGGAAGAATCTGTTCTCCCTCCCTCTTAGACAGTGAGCCGTATGTAGAATGGGAACAGTGTCTGATCTGATTATCTTATATCTACCTCAGCACTTAGAACAGTGCTTGGCACATAGTAAGTGCTTATTAGCCATAGCCACAGTCCTTATTAGGCCATACTGTTTCCCTCACATTAGGCACATTGGATACAGTAAAGTAAAAGGTACATTGTCCTTGGGGAACTTGGAATCTGCAGGGGAAGACAAAGACATCATATACATACCCTAGAAATAAGAGTAGCACCAGAGCTACATAGGAATAAAACAGAAATAAGCAAAAATCAATAGAGTAGTAGTAGTAGTAATGATATTTATCGAACACTTACTAAATGCAATGTACTGTACTAAGTACTAGAAAGGAAGAGAAATACAGGATCCAATTCCTGCCCACAGTTAATTTACATTCCAAAGGGGGAGTCAGACATAGAAAGAACACAAGGAGTGGAATCACAATAAATAAAATGGAATGTCTAATTCAACATACATCTATACTCAAGTGCGGAGGAGGAGAATAAATAAATGAATACATAAGTTCTAGAGCTGACTGCAGGATTGGAAAAATTGGGGGTAATGCTAGTTAGTTGGGGAAAATTTGTTGGGGAGGAGGTGGGATTTTAGGAAGGCTTTGAATAAAGAAATCATTATACTTAAGTCCATTAAGTGGGCAGCTGAGATGACCTTTCCAGGGAAGTGGGGATTAATCAGGAATGCCTTCTGGACGTGATTGGAGGGTGGGGGGAGATAAGGTAAGGGGAAGGCAAGGAGAGGATCTTAAACGTGGGGAAGGACCTGGTTTGTTGTATTGGAGAGGGAAGGGATTCCATACCTGGGACCAGCAGGCACAAATAGATCAGACCCCTTTGAGACTGAACTGAAAACATAAGTGTAGTTTGTAGGCTAGCTTGGGAGGAGCCAAGAGTATAAGCTGGGGTGTCAATTGGGAGGAGAGCTGATGAGAGGGTGATGGCTGATAGAGAGCCTTGAAACCAGAAATAGAGGGTTTCTATTTGATGTGGAGGAAAATGGGTAATCAGGTGTTTCTGTTTGATGTGGAGGAAAATGGGAAACCAGGCCTCCAGAAGACCCTTGCTACCTCTCAGGGGCCCCACATTCCAGACAGTGGAGAAGCAATTTGTTTCAGGGCCTCATAGGGGTCCTTTCTTGCATTCTCCTTCTCCTATCACTCAGAGGATGAGTCTTCTGGTCTTGCTTCCCCTCTATGCCTGGGGGAGTATGGACATGATAACAGTCATGCAGAAACCATGTATACATCAGGACCCAGGAAATCCAAAACAGACTGTAAGGTCTCTGAAAGCAGGGATTCACTCATTCATTCAGATGTATTTATTGAGCACTTACTGTGGGCAAAGAGCTTAGAAGAGTACAATATAACAACAAACAGATACATTCCTGCCCACAGTTAGCTCACAGTCTACAGGTCTATGAACTCCACTGTACTCACCCAAACGTTTAGTACAGTGCTCTGCATAGAGTAAGTGCCCAATAAATGCCATTGATTGACTGATTGATTGAATTAAGACTACTGATGGATCAATTGATTGATTCTTGATGGACACAATCAATATGTGTAAACTCATTATGGACAGGGAATGTGTCTGCTAATTTGGTTGCACTGTACTCTCCCAAGCGCTTAGTACAGTGCTCTGCATATTGCAAGTGACTATTGACTAATGTGAGTGAATTTATAATTTCATTTTAGTTATTGCAAGCATAAAGCCTCCCTAGATTTTTGCAGTGCTCAATTATAATAAACAAGATACCTTCAGTCCCCTAAATTATAAGCAAGTCAAACTGCCATTTTCCCATTTGGACTCTGAACAATTTTTCATCCAATATAAAGTCACATTTCACCATTTAACAATTCCTATTGTTATTATTACTAAAATTAGTTAAGCAAATCACTGTACTAAGTTCTGGGGTAGATAGAAGAAGATCAATTAAGACCTGGTCCCTGACCCACAAGGGCCTCCCATTCTAAATCGGGAAGCGCAGACACATAGAACAAATAAGAATATAAATCTGAACCACAATGAAAGCAAGTTGAAATTCAAAAATCAAAACTAACAGCAATAAAATGTGCAAAGTTAAATTCCTCTCTGGTATCTCACTGCTTCAGGCAGCAACAATCTTTGGTGAGAAAGTTCCACAGCCTCTCCAGCGTTCTAAAGTGGGGAACAGAAAATTCTCTTTGTCTCCTAAGGACAGCTTTCTGAATCTCATTTCCAGTTTCAATGACCAGCAAACTCAAAAGCTTCTGGTTCAAAAAGCAGTGTGGGCTAGTGGATGGAACACAGGCCTAAGGGTCAGGAGGACATAGGTTTTAATCCTGGCTCTGCCACTTGTCTGCTGTGTGACCTTGGGTAAGTAACTCACTTCATTTCTCTGGGCCTCAGTTACCTCATCTGTAACATGGGGATTAAGACCGAGAACCCCACGTGGGACAGGGACTTTGTCCAACCTGATAAATTTGTATCTACCCCAGTGCTTAGTACAGTGCTTAGCATGTAGTAAGTACTTAACAAATGCCATAATTATTACTATTACAATTATTGAGTTCTATGAGGCCTTAAGCCCCAGATAACTTAATCCCCATTTATAGATTAGGTAACTGAGGCACAGAGAAGTTAACTGACTTTCCTGAGGTCACACAGCAGATAAGTGCATTAAGACTGTGAGCCTCATGTTGGCTAGACATGGACTGTGTCCAATCGGATTATCTTGTATCTACCCCAGTGCTTAGTACGGTATTGGCTCATAGTAAGTGCTTAACAAACACCTTTAAAAAGAAACAAACCAAAAATCAACAGCAAAACCTTTCATTACAACTTGATGCAGAAAATTAAAATCTCCCTAAATGCATAGTTTTCAGAGACATTCCCTCCTTCCAGTCTGTAGGTGAATAGTTGGTTTCCTGAAATCCATTTTTGCTCTAAAATGGAGTCATGGATCTTCCAGGAAATTTTTCGTTTTGTATTTGCTAAAGCATTAGGCTCTGACATTTTGCAGCAATAAAATCCTCATCATATTGGGCAAATGCCACATCCTGGAAGTAGCATTAATGGTTGGTGTTCATTAAGTACTTACTGAGAGCTAAGTAATCAGATGCTAAGTGCTGGGGTAAATACAGGATCACTAGATCAGACCCAGCCCCTGTATCATAGAGGCCTAGAAGTCTCAAAGGGAGTAGACAGTTTCAAAGAACAATAGGAGTGAAGTGAAACCGTAACAATCAGTTTCCCATTCAGTAAATCAAGTTGAAACTATCAAGGAAGGAAGTCAAGAACCTCAGGCTCCTTACCCCTGTAAGGGAGAAGCAGCATGATGT
Organism: Tachyglossus aculeatus; assembly: GCF_015852505.1. Classification (NCBI taxonomy): domain Eukaryota; kingdom Metazoa; phylum Chordata; class Mammalia; order Monotremata; family Tachyglossidae; genus Tachyglossus; species Tachyglossus aculeatus. The sequence continues at coordinate 25,176,318 of NC_052079.1, read as the reverse complement.
AGTGGATAGAGCATGGGCCTGGGAATCTGAAGGTTATGGGTTATAATTCTGACTCTGCCACTTGTCTGTATGTGACCTTGGATAAGTTACTTAACTTCTTTGTGCCCCAGTTACTTCATCTGTAAAATGGGGATTGAGACTGCGAGCCCCACTTGGGACAGGGACTGTCTCCAACACAATTAGCTTGTGTCCACCCCAGAGCTTAGTACAGTGCCTGGCACATAGTAAGTGCTTAACAGATACCATTATTATTATTATAATTATTAATAATAGTCTTGGATTGCTGCCGGAAGCCTCTCTAGAGGAAGAGACTTCAACACAACAGGTTCCCTGCAGTCCCTGCCCCTACCTGCTCCTGCAGAGGGTGGGGCTTCCATTATAGTGATAGCAATTTCAACAAAGACAACAACAACAATAATCATAATAAGAATGATAATAATAATAATAACAGTGGTATTTTGTTATGTCTCATCCTCAGCATATGGAGAAATGCCACAGGATCGTCAAGGATGCCACCATTATCACTATTTTCTTGAAGAAAAGTTGAAAGATCAGATTGCGGCAATTATGTCAAGGTGTCTTATTGTTCTCCCTTGGTGCCAAAATACTATCCAGAGTCCTCTTGATTCACCTGCTAAAGAGTACTGTGGGCCTGATGATCCTGGAGTCACAACGTGGCTTCAGACCAGAGAGGACCTAGATTTGGCTGCGAATTAGATACAGGAGAAGTGTGGGTAACAGCACCAGGACTGAAGCCCAGTATTCACAGAACTTATGAACCATTTATGTAATCAGTAGATCTGGGATCTGGAAATTAGCAAGATTCTGAGACTACTTCATAGCTGTTCAGATCAGAAAGAAGGGGGCCCTGTCTGGACTATTCTCCATGACCAATGGAGCAAAGTGGGGAGGGGTTGGGGAGCTGTCCTGTTCATTCATTTATTGTCATATTTATTAAGCACTTATTTGTGCAGAGCACTGTATTAAGCATTTGGGAAAATACAATACAACAATAAAGAGTGACAATCCCTGCTCACAGTCTAGAGGGGGCAGACAGACATCAATATAAATAAGTAAAATTACAGATATATCATCATCATCATCATCAATCGTATTTATTGAGCGCTTACTATGTGCAGAGCACTGTACTAAGCGCTTGGGAAGTGCAAATTGGCAACATATAGAGATAAGTGCTGTGGGCCGGGAGAGTGGGGAAGGGAAAAGGAGTCCTGTTCTATTTGTTCTCTGTAGCCAGGCTGGAGGCTGCAACAAGAGACCTGGATGCAAGTGTTAGAATATGGTTTCCCACCTCTGGGAAACTCTTTCATCTCAACAGGCTTTGAGCATCATCCTGGAAATGGTCATTACAGAAGAGCTTTTGTGGGGACAGATGTATGGAAAGACTCTCCCCTAGTGGCCCTGGGAACAGCAACAGTGGGTGAAGGTGGGTATCCCCAAGAGTCCCCACACTTTTCCTAGTGGCCTACTAGATAGAGCACAGGTCTGGGAGTCAGAAGGGCCTGGGTTTGAAACTCAGCTCTGCCACTTGTCTGCTGTGTAACCTTGAGCAAGTCACACCACTTCTCTGTGCCTCAGTTACCTCATCTGTAAAATGGGGACTAATAATAATAATAATAATAATAATAATAATAATAATAATAATAACGATGATGATGATGGTATTTGTTAAGTGCTTACTATGTGCCAAGCACTGTTCTAAGCACTGGGCGGGATACAAGGTAATCAGGTTGTCCCACGTGGGGCTCACAGTATTAATCTCCATTTTACAGATGAGGGAACTGAGGCACAAAGAAGTTAAGTGACTTGTCCAAAGTCACACAGCTGACAAGTGGCATACCCCCTGACCTTTGACTCCCAAGCCCATGCTCTTTCCACTAGGCCACACTGCTTCACTTGAGTCCCATATAGGACATGGACTGGGTCCAAATTAATTAGTTTGTATCTACTTCAGAGCTTAGAACAGTTCCTGGAACATAGTAATCACTTAATAAATGCAATAAATGCATAAATAAACATACACAGATGACTGCATCCTAGAGGTCCAAAGCCAGGAAGACAGGCAATGGATTGTAAGCCTCCTCACAAAATCAGCCAGGCACTATGAGCTGACAATAAGTCTGAAGAAAGTTGAGGTGATGTTTCAGCCTGCACCAGGGAAGCTATACCAAATCCCAGTTCTGCTCCCTAGGCAGCACACTAACCAATTATGCAATGATAGGCAGGGAAATAGAAAGCAGAATCAAGAAAACCAGCACATCCTTAGACACACAGAGAGTGGGGGCAGCACAGTAACAGACTTCAAACCAAAATTAGAAAATAGCAAGACAAGAGCACTCCCAATGAAATCCTATAAGGTAGTCTCCTAGGAATGAAGCTATGGTCACCTTAGGACAGCTGCCCGAAGTGGGACATGTGAGGAGAATGAATGAGAGCAGAGTACCCAAACAGTTACCGTGTAGAGACCTGAAATTGGGAAACCAACAGCGAGAAGGGCAGAGGAAGGTCTAATCCTTGCTCTGCCACTTGCCTGAAGTGTGGCCTTGGGGCAGTCACCTCTGTGTGTCTCAGTTGCCTTACCTATAAAACAAAGATTAAATACCCATTCTCGCTCCTATTTAGACAGAGAGCCCCATGTGGGATCTGATTATCTTGGTTCTACCCTAGATCTTAGTATAGTGCTTGGTACGTAGTAAATGCTTAACAAATACCACGGTCATTACTGTTATGAGAAAACTGAAACCCAGAAAAATTAAGTGATTTGCCCAAAGTCACAGAGCTGGGTGATCAGCAGCAACTTGGAGTGGCTGGTTTCACCATGGAGCATAGGACAATGACCCAAGGGATTTTAATAATAATAATAATAATAATAATAATAATAATGGCATTTATTAAGCACTTACTATGTGCAAAGCACTGTTCCAAGCTCTGGGGAGGTTACAAGGTGATCTGGTTGTCCCACGGGGGGCTCACAGTCTTCATCCCCATTTTACAGATGAGGGAACTGAGGCCCAGAGAAGTTAAGTGACTTGACCAAAGTCACACAGCTGACAATTGGCAGAGCCGGGGTTTGAACTCATGACCTCTGACTCCAAAGCCCGTGCTCTTTCCACTGAGCCACGCTGCTTCTTTTGACCTTACAGGGATCCAGGCTATGAGAATCCCTGTACTTTCTCCCCATCCTTCAGTCCTGTAGATGATAGGGCTTCTGCCCAGGTCGTTTGCAGATGCAGCTGTTGGCTGGTTGGGAGCTTGTAAAGAAATGTTGCTTTGGTTCTGATTTGAAACTCCCTGCCCCTTAAATTCCTTCAATTTAAAGAGACTCTTTGTCTCTTGCTGTGAGAGAGGGTAAAAACAACAGTCTACTGCATTTTCCCTAAGCTCATGATATTTTGGAATGTCTCCCTCTAGTTTTCTCTAGAGTGTCTCCTCTCTTGGATCAGGATTCTAAGGAATAGTCATGCTCTCTGGGTGGCTTCAAACACTTCGCTGCTGTTTGCAAATCCCTCTCTTGTCCAGTCCTAATTAACTTTTGCCAGAAATCCTAAAAGGTTTGGGTCGCTGTTCATGTGCCTTGTTTTGCCTTCCCTGACAACCTCTGTTATGCTCTTCTGTGCTGGAGTCTCTCTCTCTCTGTTCCTCTGTGCAGAGCTGGCAGGGGCAAAGGTCAGCAGTGATGATTCATTTCCTCTACATCACGATGTTGGAGCTGCTTTGCTGGGTGAGTCATCCGGATGCCACAGAGAGCAGTGATAGTCTCCAACTGGAGGCCCCGAGGCCACAGCTGACCCCTCAGGAGAGTAACTGTACTTGCAAGATCTTTAAGCCCTCTCTTGTGCTGCCCATATTTACTAATCCCCTTGGTAGCCGAGCATGTGCTTGACTTATGGAAAAGCCCACTTGCCTTTGTCTTCTCGCTGAATATATCAAGCCCAGCACTGCTGAATCTAGAAGAATGAAGTGACTGGGCTATTAAAAATCCGTATAATATAGCTTGTGTATTAACAGTGAGGTCAACACCCTGCCGTTCACCAGTGTGTCCTTTTCTCGTTGAACTTGAACAATGGATGAATCACGTTCAGGTAAGGCAAGGGGTGATTCATTCAAGAGGACAATACTTAAATTGCTACACTGACCATCTCCCACAGATCATTATCGGCCTTATGAAGAGAGTTTTTTAAGCCAAGTCATCTCCAACCCTGCTTATTCCACAGCTGCCTTGCATTTACGCCAGACAACAAATCACGGGCGTAGAACTGAACTTGGCCTTCCCCTCCCAGAAATCTCCTGTTTGTTCAGTGTCGGCCTTGTGAGAAACTGAAACTGTGGCCAATGCTTTTGTTTTAAGCAGGGCCAATGAGGTGCTATAACGACCATGAAAAGCTCTGGGGACTGTGTGCAACTCTGATTCTGAGCCTGATTACCTTAAATAGCTCCCTGGACTCTCCAGCTGCAGCGCCAACTAAATTGCAGGTGGAAAACTATGTTTCTTTTTTCCTGGTTTGCTGGAGAACAGCTCAGCAGGTTCTCCAATCTATGGAAAATGTGCATGAAAAAACCATTTACTCTTCCTGACCTTTCCTTTTCCCTTGCTTCCAACTGCTACACCATGCCTGCTGTTTAGTTAAGATCCCCATTTTTCTCACTTGCACTCTGCACTGTAACTTGCTCCAAGGATTCTAAAGCCTGTTACCTGCAATCAGGGATAGGCAGGGTCTGGCATTAATCATTCATTAATCATGGACATTCTTTCTTAAACCTCCCTGACCTCTCCACATTCCCTCAATCCCCTCCCTCTAATCATTCCATCCCTATCCTCCCCTCCCAGCAACCTCCCTCATCCCCCTCCAGCTAACCCCTTCCCACTCCCCTCTTCCACTCCATCCATGTCCTTCTCTCCCAGCTCTGTTCCTCATCCCCTTTCCCATGAGTCAGCCCCATCAGCTCACTCCCATCCAAACCCACTCCAACCCTCAAGGCGTCCCTCTCCTCCTGCTCCCCATTACTGCCCTAGCCAAGTGCAGCCTATGGAACCCCCACTCCATCATGAGAAAGCTTCCCTTCATTCTTGAACCGGACCCAGTCACTCCTCCTTCTCACCATTACTGACATCTGACTCTCCCCAGAAGACACTATGTCTCTCCCACAGCACCCCTCATCTCCCTGTCCCCAAGACTCACTAGGAGAAGGAGGGGAGTTGTCTTCCTTCTTGCTCTCCAGTGCCATTTTCACATCTTCTCTCCTCCACGACTCCGCTCTTTCCTTTCTTTTGAAGCCCATACCATCTGTCTCTACCACCCAATCCAATTATTCATTGCCACAATCTACTGCCACCCAGACCCACCTTCAATTTTCTAATCCATTTTGACCCCTTTCTCACATTCCTTCTCTCTTTCTCTATCCCTACACTGATTCTTGGAGATTTCAACATCTATGTGAATGTTCCCAGTGACATTTCCGCTGCCTGCTTCCTCTCACTCCTCAATCAATCAATCAATCAATCAATCGTATTTATTGAGCGCTTACTATGTGCAGAGCACTGTACTAAGCACTTGGGAAGTACAAATTGGCAACACATAGAGACAGTCCCTACCCAACAGTGGGCTCACAGTCTAAAAGGGGGAGACAGAGAACAGAGCCAAACATACCAACAAAATAAAGTAAATAGGATAGAAATGTACAAGTAAAATAAATAAATAAATAAATAAATAGAGTAATAAATATGTGCAACCGTATATACATATATACAGGTGCTGTGGGGAAGGGAAGGAGGTAAGATGGGGGGGATGGAGAGGGGGACGAGGGGGAGAGGAAGGAAGGGGCTCAGTCTGGGAAGGCCTCCTGGAGGAGGTGAGCTCTCAGCAGGGCCTTGAAGGGAGGCCCTGAACTCCACTGAACTCCTGCTGTATCCCAACTCACCCACTCACTAACTTGGACACTCGCTTAATCTCATCATCTCTAGTCTGTACAATCTCCAACCTCACCAATTCTGAAATTCCACCCACCGACCACAACCTCCTGATCTGCGTTCTCTCCACACATATCCTTTCCTGAAGATCTGTCCTGCTCCCCTAGAGAGATCTCTGATTTTTTAACCCCTTCTAGAGTCACTGTGCTCTGTTTGATCTCCATACCCAATCTATCTTCGCTTGACACACAAATCCACACAGCACCTCCCTCTCCACAGAAATCCCTTAATCTTAAGAATTCCCTTAATCCCTGGTCCCTTTACTGATCTGTTACCAACAACCCACAGCCCTGGATCACCTCCACATTTCACTTCCTCCACTCTTGTGGACAAGCTGCCGAGCACTGCTGGAGGAAATCCAGACACCAGGCCAACCCCATCCATCTCAAACTCATGCTATTACTCTTCTCTCTCCTCTTCCTAATAACAGTATGTCGCCACCCTTTCTTGACTTCCATACCAGTTGCTTGCACCACCTGTTTCAGACTTTTAACTCCTTTCTCAACTCCCCTTCTCTCCATTCCCCATCTAATGACCACAGTGACAATGCCATGCACTTCTATGAAATCGAAACCATCAAGCTTGAGGTCCCCCCAAATCTCCCCTGCTCTTCTTCAGTTCCTGCCTCATCCTGTCCTCTCTTTGTCTCCCATTCTTCCCAGTAGTACTAAGAGATCTCCTGCCTTCCCTCAAAATCTACCCCCTCCATACCCATCTCTTCCTGCTGTATCAAAACCCTTGCTCGTTCCCTTCTTCCTTCCCTGACCACAATTTTCAGCTGCTCATTTTCCTATGGTTCTTTCACCACTCCTTTCAAACATGCCCAAGAATAATAATAATAATAATAATAATAATAATAATAATAACAATAATAATAATAATATATGGCTTCTTGGCCCACAGAAGCCTCGCTCTCTTTCCATTCTCCTTCAAACTTCTTCAGTTACTGCATCACTGCCTCCACATTTTCTCCTCCAATTATCTCTGTGGGCATCTGCAGTCTGGTTTCCATCTCCTTCAATCCACTGAAACTGCTCTTTTGGCAAGCAATGATCTCCTTCTTGCCAAATCCAAAAGCCTCTACTCCTTCCTAATCCTCTTCAACCTCTCAGCTGCCTTTGCCACTGTGGACCATCATCATCTCATGGAATCACTTTGCAACCTTGGCTTCACTGATACTTTCCTCTCCTGGTTCTCCTATCTCTCTGACACCTCCTTCTCAGTCTCTCTTGCTGGCTCTTCCTCTGCTTCCCACCGTCTGTGGGGTTTTCCCTCAGGCTCAGTTCTGGGTCTTCTTCTCTTCTCCATCTACACCCCTCCCTTGGAGACTGATTCCACTACCATGGCTTCAACTACCATCTCTACATGGACAACTCGAAGGAAATGATTGTATTGCAAGGGATTTGTGTGGCGCCATTTGCCCTCTTTCGTTGAGAGGGGTTGAGAAGCAGTGTGGCTCAGTGGAAAGAGCCCAGGGTCATGGGTTCAAATCCAGGCTCCAACAGTTGTCAGCTGTGTGACTTTGGGTGAGTCGCTTCACTTCTATGGGCCTCAGTGACCTCATCTGTAAAATGGGGATTCATTCATTCAGTCAGTCAGTCATATTTATTGAGCACTTACTGTGTGCAGAGCACTGTACTAAGCACTTGGGAAGTACAAGTCGGCGACATATAGAGACGGTCCCTACCCAACAGCGGACTCACAGTCTAGAAGGGGAAGACATACCACAAAACAAGACATATTAACAGAATAAAATAGAATAAATATGTACAAATCAAATAAATAGAGTAATAAATATGTACAAACATATTAACATATATGCAGGTGCTGTAGGGAGGGGAAGGAGGTAAGGCGGGGAGAGGGGGAGGGGGATTAAGACTGTGAGCCCCCATGGGACAGCCTGATCACCTTGTAACCTCCCCAGTGCTTAGAACAGTGCTTTGCACATAGTAAGTGTTTAATAAATGCCATTATTATTATTATAAACTCCTAAACCTCCCTCGCCAGCCTTGACCTGTGCAGTCTCATATTTCAGTGGAGTCCTGTGCAGTCTCATATTTCATCCTGCCTCAGGTCAGTTCTACCTGAATGTCCTGTTGACATATCAAAATTAACATGTCCGAAACAGAACTCTTTCTCTTTGCTCACAAACCCTGTTCTCCCTTTTACTTTTCTTTCACTTTAGAAAATGCCACCATCCCTGTCACACATACTTGTAACCATGACATTATTTTCCATTCATCTCTTCCATTCAACCTGCATATTCTGTCAGGAAATCCAGTCAGTTTTGCAGTCACAGCATTTTTACAATCAGCCACTTTCTCTTCATCCAAGCTGCTACTATGCTGACCCAAGCACACACACACACACATATATATATATATATATATATATCCTGCATTAATTATGCATCATCCTCATCACTGACCTCCCTGCTCCTATCGCTCCCCATTTCAGTCCTTCCTTCACTCTGTTGCCTGGATCATTTTCCCTCAAAAACATTCAGTCTTTATTTCCGCACATCTTAAGAAACTCCAGTGCCCATCTACCTCTGCATCCAACAGAAATGCCTTACCATTGACTTTAAGGTACTCAATCAATTCAGCCCCTCCTACCTCTCCTCCCTGATTTCCTACTAAAACCCAGCCCTCACACTCATTCATTCATTCATTCATTCAATCGTATTTACTGAGTGCTGACAACATTCATTCATTCAATCATATTTATTGAGCACTTACTGTGTGCAGAGCACTGTACTAAGCACTTGGGAAGTACAAATTGGCAACATATAGAGACGGTCCCTACCCAACAATGGGCTCACAGTCTAGAGGGGGGAGACAGACAACAAAACAAGTAGACAGGTGTCAATTCCAGCATAATAAATAGAAGTATAGCTATATACACATCATTGATAAAATAAATTGAGTAATAAATATGTACAAATAAAATAAATAGAGTAATAAATATGTACAAATATATACAAGTGCTGTGGGGAGGGAAAGAGGGTAGGGCAGAGGAAGGGGGGATGGGGAGGGGAGGAGGAGAGGAAAAAGGGGGGTCTCTGTCTGGGAAGGCCTCCTGGAGGAGGTGAGCTCTCAGTAGGGCTTTGAAGGGAGGAAGAGAGGTAGTTCGGTGGATGTGTGGAGGGAGGGCCTTCCAGGCCAGAGGTAGGACGTGGGCCGGGGGTCGATGGCGGGACAGGAAAGAGCAAGGCCCAGTGAGGAGGTTAGCACTGTACTAAATGCTTGGAAAGTACAATTCAGCAACAAAGAGAGACAATCCTTGCCCACAGTGGGCTCACAGTCTAGAGGGGGGGGAGACAGGCATCAAAACAAGTAAACAGGCATCAATACTATCAATATAAATAGAATTAGAGATATATATACATCAAAACAAGTAAACAGGTATTAATATAAATAAATAGTATTATAGATATGTACATATGTACACAAGTGCTGTGGGGTGGGGAGGAAGAACAAAGGGAGTGAGTCTGGATGATGGTGGGGAGGGGGAGCTGAGCCTCCTCTGATGCCAACCTATCTCATCTATCTCACCACTAACCCCTTTTCCACATCTTTCCTCTAGCCTGGAACTCCCTTCCTCTTCATATCTGATGGACCACCACTCTCCCCACCTTAAAATCCCTACTAGAATCACATCTCCTTCCCCGACAAGTTCTTCTTTCCCCTACTCCTTCTCCCTTCTATATTGACTTTGAACATGGATTTATGCCCTTTACACACTTGAAAGTCACCCTGCTCTCAACACCAAACTCAGCCCCACAGCATGTAAGTACATATTCCTATACCCTGACATTTTCCTTATAGGTATTCATTTCAATATCTGTTTCCTCTTCTAGACTGTAAGCTCCTTTTTAAATAATATTTGTTAAGTGCTTATGTTAAGTGCTAAGTGTTAAGTGCTTAGTCACTGAACTAAGCACTGGTGTAGGTACCAGCTAATCAGGTTGAACACAGTCCATGTCCCACATGAGGGTCACAATTTTAATCCCCATTTTACAGATAAGGTAACTGAGGCCTAGAGAAGTTAAGTGACTAGCCCAAAGTCAAGCAGCAGACAAATGGCAGAGCTGGGATTAGAACCCAGGTCCTGACTCACAGGCTCGTGCTCTATCCTCTAGACCACAGCACTTCTCATGACCTCCTTGGGGCCAGTACTTTCCCAAGCATGTAGCAAATACTCTGCACACAGTAAGCACTCAATAAATACCAATGATTGGCAACAACTCCTTCCTTCCTTCCTCCCTTCCTTTCTCCCTTCCTTCCTTCTGTACCTCTGCTTGTTACCTATCCCAGCTTGTCCCATCTCAGTAGCTTTTCGGGGGACCACAATGATCAGGGAGACCCATGCATGAGAGAAATCTGGGGAAGGTGCATCCAAGGATCTCATCTCAGGGGAGCAGGAATCTAGGTGAGGTGAATCTTTAGCAGGCTGGGGTGTTCAGGCAGGGCAAGAATCTCAGTCGGGGTACATGACAAAATATGGTGAAGAGGATGAGATTCTGAAAGTGATGAACCACTGGGGAAGTGTGTGCATGTGTTGTTCACTGTGAGTCTTCTGTTTGTCTGTCTTGTGTTTAGTTAACTCCCTCTTGTTTTCCTTCTTAGCCCTCCTCCTTTACTCTCTATCTCTCTTTCTGTCTCACATTAAAGGAGGAGTCATCTGGGCACCCTAGCACCCGGTTCTGGGTGGACCTGAATGGTGAATTCCTTCTTGCATATGTGACTCACTTTACTTACCCCTTGCTATTTTTTCTCACCTCTCTCTCTCTCTCTCTCTCTCTCTCTCTCCTAACTCTCTTATGGGCTCTACTAATCCCTGGGCCAGTCTAAGCAACTACTGGGATGTTGACACCCTTCAGGGATACCTAACTTTGCACACGGGTCGGTTTGTGATATTATGTGTGGTTCTCCAACTGTACAATAAGTGTACTTTTCTTCCAGGGGGTGCCAGCAACAAGTCCCATAAATGAAAGAAATCAAAGGCACCAGCCACCATTCCCGGGTGACCCATCCATGGTGCCCAGTAGCAGAGGGTTTGAATAAAAAAACACACCTCATTAATTGGGAACCAGGCACCTTGCTAAGAAGTGGGTTTGTCCTGGTTGGGTCATTACAGTGGGATCGCCCATGACAATATGGGTGAGCATCAGTACAGGTGGCTGCTCCTCGGATGTTTGAGGGTGTGTTTCAGGGCAAGGCCATATCTGGAGATCAAATAAACTAAGGGAGGAGTGTGATGAATTGCAGGGAGACTTACTAGCAGCTCAGGCAGTGGCTGCCAGTAGCAACTCAGTTGCCACAGGAGCCAAACAGACCACCACAGAGGCAGTTAAACAATTAAGAAAGATCAAAGTGACAGAGCTCAGGAGGAAGGCAAAGGCTGAAAAGATTAGTAAAGAAAAATGGATGCAATCATCACAGGTGGGTTTGACCCTGAGAATTGGGATGAGATATTTGGTCTCATTGGACCATTGGAAGAACAGGATGAAGGGGACAGGGCTTTTGATCATGAGACTGATCCCACCTTAAAGGTAGATTAGGGAGGCCATGGGGAGGACTCCCAGGCACCTGGGAGTATTTAGGGGGAGCCTGCCTCAATTCTCCCCCACAGTACTGGCACGAGCCCTGGTAAACCCAAAAGCCCTATTCGGTGGTACTGTATATTGGACGCCCCCACAAAGAAATTGAATGGCTCTCAGGAAGAACAATAAGATCACCATGGGGTTAAGTGTATTCCTCCCAAAAGGGAAGCTCCATTCGGAAATATACGTATCGGCACTCAGCACTTATTTCCATTAAGTTGCAAACACCAAACCAGCAGCTCATGAACAATAAGTGTTAGTCTGAGACAGACAATTCTTAATGTAACCTGATACTCAAATCCCTGGAAGAGGAGTGTTAGAGACTCCTTAGCCTCAGCTAAATGAACAAATGAACAAAGGTTCTGAACAAAGGTCTCCTCTACCTCTCAGCTGCCTTCGACACTGTGGACCGCCCCCTTCTCCTCAACACCCTGTCCAACCTTGGCTTCACAGACTCCATCCTCTCCTGGTTCTCCCCTTATCTCTCCAGCCGTCCATTCTCAGTCTCTTTTGCAGGCTCCTCCTCCGCCTCCCATGCCCTTACTGTAGGGGTTCTTCAAGGTTCAGTTCTTGGTCCCCTTCTGTTCTCGATCTACACTCACTCCCTTGATGACCTCATTCGCTCCCATGGCTTCAACTATCATCTCTATGTTGATGACACCCAGATCTACATCTCTGCCCCTGCTCTGTCTCCCTCCCTCCAGGCTCACATCTCCTCCTGCCTTCAGGACATCTCCATCTAGATGTCTGCCCGCCACCTAAAACTCAACATGTTCAAGACTGAACTCCTTGTCTTCCCTCCCAAACCCTGCCCTCTCCCTGACTTTCCCATCACTGTTGACGGCACTACCATCCTTCCTGTCTCACAAGCCCGCAACCTTGGTGTCATCCTCGACTCCGCTCTCTCGTTCACCCCTCACATCCAAGCCATCACCAAAACCTGCCGGTCTCACCTCCACAACATTGCCAAGATCTGCCCTTTCCTCTCCATCCAAACTGCTACACTGCTCATTCAAGTTCTCATCCTATCCCGTCTGGATTACTGTATCAGCCTCCTCTCCGATCTCCCATCCTCCTGTCTCTCTCCTCTTCAATCCATACTTCACGCTGCAGCCCAGATTGTCTTTGTCCAGAAACGCTCTGGGCATGTTACTCCTCTCCTCAAAAATCTCAAGTGACTACCAATCAACCTATGCATCAGGCAGAAACTCCTCACCCTCGGCTTCAAGGCTCTCCATCACCTCGTCCCCTCCTACCTCACCTCCCTTCTCTCCTTCTACAGCCCAGCCCGTACCCTCCGCTCCTCTGCCACTAATCTCCTCACCGTGCCTCGTTCTCACCTGTCCCGCTGTCGACCCCCGGCCCATGTCATCTCCCTGGCCTGGAATGCCCTCCCTCCGCATATCTGCCAAGCTAGCTTTCCTCCTCCCTTTAAGGCCCTACTGAGAGCTCACCTCCTTCAGGAGGCCTTCCCAGATTGAGCCCCCTCCTTCCTCTCCCCGTCCTCCCCCTCTCCATCCCCCCGCCTTACATCCTTTCCCTCCCCACAGCACCTGTGTATATGTATATATGTTTGTATGTATTTATTACTCTATTTATTGATTTTATTTGTACATATTTATTCTATTTATTTTATTTTGTTAATATGTTTTGTTTTGTTCTCTGTCTCCCCCTTCTAGACTGTGAGCACACTGTTGGGAAGGGACCGTCTCTATATGTTGCCAACTTGCACTTCCCAAGTGCTTAGTACAGTGCTCTGCATACAGTAAGCGCTCAATAAATACGATTGAAGGAATGAATGAATAAATGATGATGACCTGAAAATATCTCCATTCTGTTAAAATTACCAAAGAGGATGTATGAATGGGTTGACACTCTCTCTCCTTCCTTCCAGGCTCGTATCTCCTCCTGCCTTCAGGACATCTCCATCTGGATGTCTGCCCACCATCTAAAACTTAACATGTCCAAGACAGAACTCCTTATCTTCCCTCCCAAACCCTTTCCTCTCCCTGACTTTCCCATCACTGTAGATGACACTACCATCCTTCCCATCTCACAAGCCCATAATCTTGGTGTCATCCTTGACTCCACTCTCTCATTCACCCCACACATCCAATCTGTCACCAAAACCTGCCAGTCTCACCTCCACAACATCGCCAAGATCCACCATTTCCTCTCCATCCAAACTGCTACCTTTTGCCTCAGTGGAAAGAGCATGGTCTTGGGAGTCAGAGGTCATGGGTCATCCCAGCTCCACCACTTATCGGCTGTGTGACCTTGGGCAAGTCACTTAACTTCTCTGTGCCTTAGTTACCTCATCGTAAAATGGGGATTAAGATTGTGAGCCCCACTTGGGACAACCTGATAACCTTGTATCTCCCCAGCACTTAGAATAGTGCTTTGCACATAGTAAGTGCTTAACAAATACCATTATTACTATTATTCAATCTCTCAGCCTATCCCAACTGGATTACTGCATCAGCCTCCTCTCTGACTCCCATCCTCCTATCTCTCCCCGCTTCAGTCTATACTTCACTCTGCTTCCCGGATTGTCTTTGTACAGGGATGCTCTGGGCATGTCATTCCCCTCCTCAAAAATCTCCCGTGGTTGCCTGTCCACCTACGAATCAAGCAAAAACTCCTCACTCTCGGCTTCAAGGCTCCCCATCACCTCACCCCCTCCTACCTCACCTCCCTTCTCTCCTTCTACAGCCCAGCCCGCACCCTCCGCTTCTCTGCCACTAACCTCCTCACTGTACCTCGTTCTCACCTGTCCCACCGTCGACCCCCGGCCCACGTCCTACCTCTGGCCTGGAATGCCCTCCCTCCACACATCTGCCAAACTAGCTGTCTTCCTCCCTTCAAAGCTCTACTGACAGCTTACCTCCTCCAGGAGGCCTTCCCAGGCTGAGCCCCCTTTTCCTCTCCTCCTCCCCTCCCCATCGCACCCCCGCCCTACCCCTTCCCCTCCCCACAGCACTTGTCAGAAGCCCACCCCGCACCCTCCGCTCTTCTGCCGCTAATCTCCTCACCTGTGCCTCGTTCTCGCCTGTCCCGCCATCGACCCCCGGCCCACGTCATCCCCCGGGCCTGGAATGCCCTCCCTCTGCCCTTCCTCCAAGCTGACTCTCTTCCTCCCTTCAAGGCCCTACTGAGAGCTCACCTCCTCCAGGAGGCCTTCCCAGACTGAGCCCCTTGTTTCCTCTCCCCCTCGTCCCCCTCTCCATCCCCCCATCTTACCTCCTGCCCTTCTCCACAGCACCTGTATATATGTATATATGTTTGTACATATTTATTACTCTATTTATTTATTTTACTTGCACATATCTATTCTATTTATTTTATTCTATTTATTTTATTTTGTTAGTATGTTTGGTTTTGTTCTCTGTCACCCCCTTTTAGACTGTGAGCCCACTGTTGGGTAGGGACTGTCTCTATATGTTGCCAACTTGTACTTCCCAAGCGCTTAGTACAGTGCTCTGCACACAGTAAGTGTTCAATAAATATGATTGATTGATTGATTGTATGTATTAGTACATATTTATTACTCTATTTTACTTGTACATATTTACTACTCTATTTTATTAATGATGTGCATATAGCTATAGTTCTATTCATTCTGATGGTTTTGACACCTGTCTACTTGTTTTGTTTTGTTGCCTGTCTAGACTGTGAGCCTGTTGTTGGGTAGGGACCGTCTCTATATGTTGTCGACTTGTGCTTCCCAAGCGCTTAGTACAGTGCTCTGCACACAGTAAGCCCTCAATAAATACGATTGAATGAATGAATGAATGACATTGAGTGCACCCTTGTGTTTGTGTAAAAGTGGGAGTGGGTGGTATGTTCGGCTTCAAGAGTCGAAAAGACTAAATGAACGTGTTGGGATTAAAGCCCCCCCCCCCCCCCCCCCCGCCTCCGTGTTTGTGAGTTAGAACGGTTATGTAGGATGGTTTGGGAATGCCAAGGAGTTGAGAATTTGGGGTGATGCCTATAGAAAGATTAAAGATTCAGGCATTTGTTTTGGGGGATGGAAATTGACACCTCAGTTGATGGGGGGGCATGGCTGTATGCACCCTTGTATCTGAAGAGTGTATAGACTGAGTTGTGTTTGAATGAATTGGCTTGTGAAGTGTTGTGTAAACGTGAACTGTGAAGAGAAATTCCTGACTGAATTTGGGAAGCTCTAAAATTGAGAGTCATTTTTATAGATTTTGTGCTTTAAGCTGTTTTCGTTCTCTCAGCTAGTTGCAAAGAATCTGTAAATGAGTCGTGAGGGTAGGAGCCTAACCAATTTTTTTTCAGAGCCCTGGAGGGAATGAGAAAACCCCAGGGGTGGGGGGCTGGAGTTATCACTTTAGAAGATTAAAGAGAACATTTGTTGGAGGGAAGGCCATCCCTCAAAGGAATGGGTAACTCCCTCAAAAGGAATGAGTAACTTTCAAACAAATGGGATAATCTCAAACAAATGGCTAGTTTTATTGTGAAGCACGGATCTTATTATTGTGGAGGTAGTTCTCAGCTGGTTAAACAAAAGGAGGCGATAACCTGAACTTGCCCTTTCAAGGCTGGGAATGTCTGTAGAGGTGGTGATTCAGTTACTGCCTCTGAGATCCTACTGTATTTGCTAATTTGGTAAAGAGGTTAATAAGCAAGTCGAATACAAACCATCATCTTTATAACCAGCCATATAAACGTGATAGCTTGAACAAATAAACTTTTCTTAGTATGTTCATGAGGGAACCAACAATGGGTAAGGAAAGAAATAGAAAAAAAAATGTAAAGAAAATAAATGTTCCTTATTTAATTTTGGATAAATGGGAATATGAAAATTTGTGTAGAAATGATGTTCTAAAAAAAGTAATACTAAGATTGGAAGGGAAAATTTGGAAGGATAATTGAATTTAGATTTTTTTCATGAATGGGAATTAAAGGAGAATATAAGGATTTTCTTAGACACCGGGAAGCCCACCAGGTTGCACAAATTTCTCGGGGAAAGGACCCAGGAGAGGGACATCTCTTTATCTGTCAAAGCGAATTTAGGTCCACCTAGAGCCCTAGGTCTAAAATTGGCTCATAAAAGCCAAAGCAATTAAGATGAGAAACTTTGTCAGCCATGAATCTTAAGGAGTCTATGCTAAGGGGACAGCTACACCTAAAGGAGAGATTTAATTGTGGAGTATTACAAATTAAATGTATTAAATTCTTTATTTGTGAATCCTTGCTTGTTACATTGATCTTCTGGTCTAAATGGTCTTTAATATAAAATTTCCGTTATGTTAAGGGTTAAAACAATGCAAGCCTGCATGTTGTCTCTGCTATAGTCTGGCTTATGGGGCTAGAAGCAGATGAATGTTTGACATTCTGTCATACGTATGTAAAAGAAAAGGCCTGTATGTTTACTTTGTAATCATGTTCCCTTTAAAGGACTGAGGAAGGTTTAGGCATCAACTCAAGGATTTGGAGACCAACAAAAGAATGATAACTGTAATTGGAAATGACTGTTAAATTGTTATAAATACTTCTATATTTAATTTATTGGTATTTATTTATATATATTCATTGCCCCAAGTTCATGAAAATTGTTCCATGTCAGATTATTTTGAGGAGTCCAGCTGCCCACAGCATGTCATCCTGGCTTGAGTTTTAGGTATTTCCCAGGGGCTGCCGTAGGCATCTCAATGCATTTCTTTGCCGTGTCCTGGGGGCCGGGCTTTCTCAAGCCAGGGTAAAGCCAAGGGGGATGGCTACCCCTCCCCCCAACCACTCCCTTTTATATAAATAAGTATATTTATAAATATATTCACATTATAGAAATATATTATATATTTATATGTAAATTAAGAATAAACACATTTAAGAAAACTTCTAAGAATAATTAAGAATAATTGTTAAATATTGGAAAGAACTATTATTTCAAACTTTATCAATTGTATCTGACTGTATAATGCTGCTAGTTATTTATCTGTCTAGTAATTCTATGGTTCAGATTGTATCTTCCTAGATTTTAGTCCAGTAAGACACACTGGCTTCCAGGCGGGTGCAATGAAAGGTTCATCACTCAACTGCCTCTGAGAGAGCCTGTCTCCAATCTGAGCTGTGATGTGAAAGGGATAGGGATATGATCCTACCAGACCACATGGCCAGATAATTTGGACTCTAGCACCTGGGTAGAGATGGAGACTTCAAGATCATAAGAACTTTTGTCTTTGGTGGCTTGTTTTTTTGTAATAAGATGACGTTTATTGACAAATTTAGGAACAATTGGGAAACACTCATTGCAGGGAAAGGTGATGGTATTGATCAGCATTATGCTTGCATATGTATTAATTAATCTATTATTAATGTGCATTAAGACCATTTGTACACGTGCAACATGACTGCCTGCCTAAATCATGTATCTTGATGTGAATTCCCCTTCATACTGACCCTGGATGAGAGTGTGAGTGAATGTTGTTGCTCCATGGGGTCAAAGGGTAGGATGTGGTGAGCAAGAGTAAATTTATCTTGTAATGCAGACACCACTTTATGAGACTGTTCTTTGACCCGTGAGCAACAATATCAAAGGAGGAATTTGAGGAGAAACTAAACTGTCTTGCTGAGAAGTTTGAGGAGGAACTGAATTGCTGAGGAGCTTGAGGAGGAACTGAATTGTCTTGCTGTAGGGCAGGAGAAAGACTGCTGGATGCTTCTTGCAAGGTAGCCCATGGGGCGGGTGTAGGGGGAGAGGGATAGCCATCCCCATTGGCTTTACCCAGGCTTGAGACAGCCTGGCCCCCAGGACAAGGCAAAGAAATGCACTGAAATCCTAATCCTCCTCGACCTCTCAGCTGCCTTCGACACTGTGGACCACCCCCTTCTCCTCAACATGCTATCCGACCTTGGCTTCACAGACTCCGTCCTCTCCTGGTTCTCCTCTTATCTCTCCAGTCGTTCATTCTCAGTCTCTTTTGCAGGCTCCTCCTCCCCCTCCCATCCCCTTACTGTGAGGGTTCCCCAAGGTTCAGTGCTTGGTCCCCTCCTGTTCTCGATCTACACTCACTCCCTTGGTGACCTCATTCTCTCCCACGGCTTCAACTATCATCTCTACGCTGATGACATCCAGATCTACATCTCTGCCCCTGCTCTCTCCCCCTCTCTCCAGGCTCGCATCTCCTCCTGCCTTCAGGACATCTCCATCTGGATGTCTGCCCGCCACCTAAAACTCAACATGTCCAAGACTGAACTCCTTGTCTTTCCTCCCAAACCCTGCCCTCTCCCTGACTTTCCCATCTCTATTGACTGCACTACCATCCTTCCTGTCTCACAAGCCCACAACCTTGGTGTCATCCTCGACTCTGCTCTCTCATTCACCCCTCACATCCAAGCCGTCACCAAAACCTGCCGATCTCAGCTCCACAGCATTGCCAAGATCTGCCCTTTCCTCTCCATCCAAATCGCTACCCTGCTCATTCAAACTCTCATCCTATTCCGTCTGGACTACTGCATCAGCCTTCTGTCTGATCTCCCATCCTCGTGTCTCTCCCTACTTCAATCCATACTTCATGCTGCTGCCCGGATTGTCTTTGTCCAGAAACGCTCTGGGCATGTTACTCTGCTCTTCAAAAATCTCCAGTGGCTACCAATCAATCTGCGCATCAGGCAGAAACTCCTCACCCTCGGCTTCAAGGCTCTCCATCACCTCACCCCCTCCTACCTCACCTCCCTTCTCTCCTTCTACGGCCCACCCCACACCCTCCGCTCCTCTGTTGCTAATCTCCTCACTGTGCCTCGTTCTCGCCTGTCCTGCCATCAACCCCCGGCCCACATCATCCCCCGGGCCTGGAATGCCCTCCCTCTGCCCATCCGCCAAACTAGCTCTCTTCCTCCCTTCAAAGCCCTACTGAGAGCTCACCTCCTCCAGGAGGCCTTCCCAGACTGAGCCCCTTCCTTCCTCTCCCCTTCGTCCCCCTCTCCATCCCCCCATCTTAGCTCCTTCCCTTCCCCACAGCACCTGTATATATGTATATATGTTTGTACATATTTATTACTCTATTTATTTTACTTGTACATATCTATTCTATTTATTTTATTTTGTTAGTATGTTTGGTTTTGTTCTCTGTCTCCCCCTTTTAGACTGTGAGCCCACTGTTGGGTAGGGACTGTCTCTATATGTTGCCAACTTGTGCTTCCCAAGCACTTAGTACAGTGCTCTGCACACAGTAAGTGCTCAATAAATATGATTGATTGATTGATTGATTGATTATGGCGGCCTCTGGGAAATACCTAAGGCTCGAGCTAGGATGACGTGCTGTGGGCAGCTGAAATCCTTGAATTTATAGTCATAATAATTATGGTATTTGTTAAGTGCTTACTATGTTCCAAGCACTATTCTAAGATTTGGGGTAGACAAAACGTAATCAGGATGTTCCACGTGGGGCTCATAGTCTTAATCCCAATTTTACAGATGAGGTAACTGAGGCACAGAGAAGTTAAATGACTTGCCCAAGGTCACATAGCAGACAAGTGGCAGAGCAGGGCTTAGAACCCACAGCCTCTGATTCCCAAGTCTGTCAGATGGGTAGCTATGTTTATTGTGGTAATAATAATGATAGCATTTATTAAGTGCTTACTATGTGCAAAGCACTGTTCTAAGCGCTGGAAGTAGAGAGAGAGTGTGTGTGTGTGTGTGTGTGTGTGTGTGTGTGTACGCATTTACCCCTTCTAATTAGATTAAGCATGGAATAATAAAGGTTTTTTGCTGTATACAGTGCTGGTTTGGTTTCCCTTTGAACTGGTCAGCAAGTGCCCAACCCAGTAGGAGCTCCCGGTTAATTAGGGCTGCCCAGTGGGTGAGATGCATCCAAGGATCTCATCCCAGGGGAATCTGGATGAGGTGCATCCAAGGATCTCATCCAAGGGGAGCAGGAATCCGGGTGAGGTATATCTTTAACAGCGTGGGGGAGTTCAGGATCTCAGTATTACAAGATGCATGAGGAGTGAATTGATTGTTCCTGGCTCTGGTCCCCTCTTACTGTCATGAGCCTGTCACTGGGGAGTGCTCCCCTGTTAGTTTCAGGTGCTTGATCTATGAGCCCTTCCTTGGGGATTGTCTTCCCCACTAAATTCAGGTGCTCAATGAAATGAAATGAAAATGAAACCAAACCACCACTGTGTACAGTGGAAATTTGTATTTAATAATAATAATAATAATAGCATTTATTAAGCATTTACTATGTGCAAAGCACTGTTCTAAGTGCTGGGGAGGTTACAAGGTGATCAGGTTGTCCCACGGGGGGCTCACAGTCTTCATCCCCATTTTACAGATGAGGGAACTGAGGCCCAGAGAAGCGAAGTGACTTGCCCAAAGTCATACAGCTGATAATTGTTGGAACCAGGATTTGAACCCATGACCTCTGACTCTAAAGCCCGTGCTCTTTCCACTGAGCCATGCTGCTAACCTACTAAAACAGTAAGCAAATGCATACACACACACACACACACACACACAGAGAGAAAAGCTACCAATTCTAATGGCTTTCCCCCAATTTTTTTTTATGAAGTGACTTGCGCAAAGTCATACAGCTGATAATTGTTGGAGCCAGGATTTGAACCCATAGCCTCTGACTCTAAAGCCCGTGCTCTTTCCACTGAGCCATGCTGCTAACCTACTAAAACAGTAAGAAAATGCACACACACACACACACACACACACACACACACACACACACACACACACACACACACACACACACACACACACACACACACACACAGAGAGAGAGAAAAGCTACCAATTCTAATGGCTTTCCCCCAATATTTTTTTATGAAGATGATCCCATGTTGGAGTAGTTTAAGGAGTACGGTCACCCACAGCTTGTTGTCCTGGTTCAAGTCTTAGGTGGTTTGGCTGTGGCCTCAGTAGGTTTCTCAGTTCATGGTCTAGGTGGTTTTGCCGCATGGGACCTGAGGACCAGTTCTTTCCCCCTTTTATCCATTGTTTTGGTAGGGTGCGGGGGGGAAGGTTGCAGCAGGTGCTGCTCAGGATTGCCTGCTGTCTTCGTTGTTACTCAGTAAGCAAGGAAGGACGGTCACTTCTCCCGGGTGCCTACCCGCCAAGGGAGTATCCCCACCCAGAAGTCTTTTATCTGCCCAGCAGAGCAATTTAGCCCCTCCCCAGGCCTCTCTTTTGGACACATAATCAGGAGGACTAATTCCCTGGAGAAGACACTAATGCTAGGAAAAGTCCAGGGAAAACATGGAAGAGGCAGACCAGCAGCTATATGGATAGAGACCATAACAATGATAATGGAAAAACCATTAGAAATATTGTGGATTATGGCAGAGGACAGGACATTCTGGAGAAAGTATATCCATGGAGTTGCTAAGAATCGGAAACGACTTGATGGCACTTTATAATAATAACAAGCCCCTCTGCAAAACAATTCTATATTTCACCAGCCATTCAAGTCCTCTGCCACACTTTTCAGCAAGATAATAGTTTCTCCTCCAATTCTTTCTTTGACTTTGTTGCCCACAGGGTGAAAGAATAGTCTCTTAGGAAGTGGCTTCTGTGTTACAAGATGAAGTCGGCCTTGCTCACCACATTTATGAGGGCAGAAAAGAGGTGAGTGAGCATTCATCATATCAGAATGAAAATGAGAAGCAGTGTGGCCTAGTGGAAAGAGCTGACCTGGGAGTCAAAGGACTCTGGTTCTAATTCTGGCTCTGCCATTTACCTGCGGGGAAAGTTATTTACCTTGGGAAACTAACTTCTCTGTGTCTGTTTTCTCATCTTTAAAATGGGGATTTAATATGTGTTTCTAGACTGTGAGCCTGCTGTTGGGTAGGGACCGTCTCTATATGTTGCCAACTTGTACTTCCCAAGTGCTTAGTACAGTGCTCTGCACACAGTAAGCGCTCAATAAATACGATTGAATGAATGAATGAAAAGTTCTCCCTCCCCACAGATTGTGAGCCCCATTTGGGACAGGGGCTTTGATTGATATGCTTAAGTAGTGTATCTGCCCCAGTGCTTAGCACAGTGTTTGGCACAGAGAAAGCATTTAACAAATACCACAACTATTATAATTTATCAGGTGCCGGACATTAGTTTACAGGAGGCTTGACTGCCAACTGACTAACAAAGCAGAGTTCCGATGTCAAGTCCTTCTGAAGAAGAAGAAGAAGAGCAGAGTTATGCCTTCACCTTGAGCCAACAGGAAGTAGATGTGTTGGGAGAGGTTGGAGAAAACTGGTCAGGATGGAATACCATTTTCTCGGTCCTTCAGTGTTAATTTTCTTGTGCCTTTAGAGTTGCAGCTGTTCTTCAGCCACCACAGTTACTTTCAAGACATTCAAAACCCAGAGCTGCCACTTCTGAAGTTCCCAGGTTGGGTAAGAGGAACAGAGACTAAACCGATCACCCCCAAAGTGCAGTAGAACAGACCCCCTATCACATCACCTGGGGAGTTGAGGTAGTGGATGAGTTGAGCGGGGTTTGCGGGTTTCGAACGTCGTTGGGGAGACACAAAGATTGTGCCATTCAGTCTCATTCGATTCATTCATTCAGTCGTATTTATTGAGAAAGCAGCAGCTTGCTGTGGGGTCTGTAGAGTCCAGTGCTTCAGAGTGTGATGGTACCGGACTCACGGTACAGTCCTAGTGGAAAAAGCACTGGGAGTCAGAGGATGTGGGTTCTAATCCTACCTCCATCACTTGCCTGCAGAATGAACTTGGGCAAGTCACTATGCCTCAGTTTCCTCAACTGGAAAATGGGGGTTCAATACCTTTTCTCCCTCCTACTTTAACTGTGAGCCCCATGTGGGCAGGGACTGTGTCTGACTTGATTAACTTGTAAGTACCTCAGTGCTTAGAACAGCCCCAAGGTGCTGGGGGCAAGGGATTGGCCCCCTTTGCCCCTTTTTAGCCCTTCCCAGCTTGGTCAAATGGTCAGGGGGGTGCAGTCCTCCTTTCCCCTGAACTAGTCAATAATAATTGTGGTATTTGTTAAGTGCTTACTATGTGCCAGGCATTGTACTAAGTGCTGGAGAGTACAGAAGCAAATCGGATTGGACACAGTCCCTGTTCCACATGGGGCTCACACTTTACAACCCCATTTTAAAATGGGGGAACTGAGGCACAGAGAAGTGAAGAGACTTGCTCAAGGTCACACAGCAGATAAATGGAGGAGCAGGGATTAGAACTCAGGTCCTTCTGACTCCCACGCTTGTGGACTATTCACTAGACCACGCTACTGTGGTAGCAAGGTCTGGGGGTAGGGTCTGAGGTGGGGCTGGGCCTTCTCCCTCCTCAAACTAGCCAAATGGGCCTCCATCATGGCTACCATGATCAGCCATTCCCAGACTTTCCTTTTTACTGGAACTGAGTTCCGGGGGCCATTCCAGAGGCCATTCTGGTTTACTTCTACAGTGGTTCCTCACTGGGACCCGGTGGAGAATAATTTGTGCAGTTCGTCAAACTGCTGCCCTACTAGCCAGAGAAACTTCTATTATCAAAACCCAACTTGGG
Source organism: Tachyglossus aculeatus (assembly GCF_015852505.1). Taxonomy (NCBI): domain Eukaryota; kingdom Metazoa; phylum Chordata; class Mammalia; order Monotremata; family Tachyglossidae; genus Tachyglossus; species Tachyglossus aculeatus. The sequence continues at coordinate 25,152,220 of NC_052079.1, read as the reverse complement.
ATGTGGGCACCAAGCTTTATTCTGTTCTTCTCTCCTAGTTGAATCTCATTTGAAATATTTAGACTCAGCGATTGATAAAACCAGAAACAAAATCCTTATCTCTGCCAATAATCCAGGAACCATCTCTAATTACAGGGATCTACTTCACAATACAAGCAAACTATGGGTAAGTTTAAATGATTGCATTGTTGTCTGAGTTTTCCCATAGACTTTCTGAAATTGGCTGGGATTTCTTTCAGATCCTGCCCCAATATAATAATTGAGAACCATAGATAAGTGAAAATTACCCCCAAAATCTCTCCCCACCTTCTCCTCCACTTGACTCATTCCCCTTCTCCCTTTTCCCTTTTCCAGTGGCTTTCTCAGCTCCACCCCTACCTCCTCATACCCTGTGCTGTCTCCACTGCCTCTACCTTGAATTCCAGCATTTTTCTTCTTGGTTTTAGCTTTAATCCTGGTAGCAGTTACCACTGCAGGCCCTTGCTGCCACCTTCAGCCTCCCCTTCTGCTTCCCAGTTTGTAGCCTGGCCTCTCTGCCCTGACCAAAGCTGTGGGACTAGGGAGGGGATGAGCTGGGGGTGACGGGGGTGGCTGAGTGGTGACAGTGAAGGCCCAGAAATGTTTGCTGCCCCCTCGTTACTCCCCGGATTCCCCACGTCTCCATTCCTGTGGCTCTGGCCAGGGTAGAGAGGCTGGACCTCTAGACTGTAAACTCAGTATGGGCAGGGAATGTATCTACTAACTCTGTTATACTGTACTTTCCCAAGATTTTAGTACAGTGCTCTGCACACAGTAAGTACTCAATAAATATGATTGACTGATTGATCTATTGAACCATAAACTGGAGTGGGGAAGTGGCAGTTGAGAGGAAACAGCAGCTGTCACTATGCTGGAAGTTAAATCACATTTTTAAAAATACAGACACATGGAGTCAAGGGAGGGAGCATTGGGGAGTTGGAAGAGGTGAGCCCTAAATCTCTGGTGCAGAGACTAGACTGGAAAGTTGCTGGGAACAGAGAAAGGGCGGGGGATAGGATGGGGCGCATGAGATGGGATTGGGAAGGAATTCATTTACCCATAGTTTTAGGATGCAGTGTCAGGGCTGGCCATACATAGGCTGAAGTAAGTCCAGAAAATTGTTCTGGTCCTATCCCCGGATTGAACAAATTGTGGGGTGATCATCACCTAGTTCATGCCTGTACTTTAAACACCTTGTGTTAATCCAGCCAGAGCATTTCTCAAGTGGTTATACCAAAACCTGCACTGTGATTAACGGAGAGTAATTCAAAACTATAATTGTAATTGTCACTGTGAATTTTAATAGTATGCTTGAATAAAAAGAATTTGCCAGCCTACCATTTGGAATTAATAGACGAGAAAAATGCAATTCTAAAAAAAAGACTCATGTGAAAAAAAGTTGCTATAGCCTTTAAAGTAATTCTCTTTCTCCAGGTTTAATAAGCCCTCTCCCCTGTGGCTTATGTTTTCTTGTTCTCCAGGTGCAAAAAAAAATGGTGATTTCAATCTTATTATTTTAAAACCCAGGACTTTAAAATGTATCTCACCAACAGGAAAAGCCACTTTTTATGGTATTTGTTAAGCACTTATTATGTGCCAGGCACTGTACTCAACATTGAAGTAGATACCAGCTAATCAGGTTGGACACTGTCCATGTCCCACTTGGGGCTCACAGTTTTCATCCCCATTTTACAGATGAGGGAAGTGAAGCACAGAGAAGTGAAGTGATTTGCCCAACGTCACACAGCAGACAAATGGCAAAGTTGGGATTAGAACCTAAGTCCTTCTGGCTCCCAGGCCCATGCTCTATCCACTAGGCCATGCTGCCTCTCTATTTGAGTTACTAGTTTTAAATCTTAGTAAAGTCATCGACAGCAAATTGGCTTAGAAACCGAAATCTGTATTCTCCCTAATGCTTAACACAAGTGCTCAACTCAGTCCTGATCTTGTACAGAGCTCACAGTCTAATGGGGTGGAAGAACAGGTATTTTATACCCATTTTATTGAGCTCTTATTAGGTGCAAAGCACAGTACTAAGCACTGGGCAAATACAGTATAACAGTTTAGATGAGGAAACTGAAACCTAGCAAAGTTAAGTGACTGTCCAAGGTCACACAGCGAGTAAGTGACAGAGAGGGATAAGAACCCTGATCTCCGACCTTGTCCCATGCTATTTTCACTAGGTCACAGTGCTTCCCACTTCTTACTTCTCCTGAGGGACTGTTTGAAGGATTAGAACTGATATAGCTTTTGTGTATGAATGTTATGAATGTGCTGTAACAACCCCAATCATGTTTTTCCTTCTCTCCACATTAACTAGAAAATCCAGCTGCCAAAATGGGACAAGCCCACTTCAGGAATCAAGTTCTTAATGTGAAAATTATGTTGGAGATGATGATACTCTGAAGAGAAGTCTGTTTTTGGCTATTTGGGGAACACAATTAATGGTTTGTTTGCACATTTTATCCAAGGTCAAGACAGTACTCTGAAGATAATCTCTTAGGCATAGTATCCTAATTCTAGACTATAAAACCCTTGAGGAAAGAGACCATCTCCTAACACAATTGTCCTCTCCCTAGCACTTAGTACAGTGCTCTGCACATAGTAATTGCTTAATAAATATTGTTAATTAAAGTGCAGAACATGAACCAAACATCCTGTAGGCCCAAAACCAAACCCTAAGCTACTTTCCCTCCTTTTCCGTGAGTCCTAAAAGGAACTTTTATTACCTATTGAAATATTATTACCTATTCCCCTGTAAATCCATATTACTCCCTCACAGAGATCTCCACTCTATTGACCCCATCCATCTTTCTGAGCGCCTCACACCCCACCTCACCTCCCTCTCCTCTCTACCCAGTCTTGATGATCAGATTACAGCTCTCAACTCTACCCTTTCTACTCAGCTAGACTCACTCGCTCCCCTTTCCCTTCGCCGCTCTCGTACCACTAACCCACAGCCATGGATCACTGCCACTGTCCGCCTCCTTCGCTCTTATGCTCGTGCCGCCGAACGCTGCTGGCGAAAGTCTAAACACCATGCCAACCTCGTTCACTTCAAGTTTATCCTTTCCTGCCTTAACTCAGCCCTCTCCTCTGCCAGACAAAACTATTTCTCCTCCCTTATTGACACCCATGCCCATCATCCCTGCCAGCTCTTCCATACATTCAATTCCCTTCTCAGGCCCCCGGCTCCTCCCCCTCCTCCTTCCCTCACCCCCAACGATCTGGCCTCCTACTTCATTAACAAAATTAAATCCATCAGGTCCAACCTCCCCACAGTTACTCCCCCACTTTCTCCAACCCCCCGGCTCTCAACACTCTCTGCTACTCTCCCATCCTTCCCAGCAGTATCCTCAGAGGAGCTCTCCTCCCTCCTCTCAAGTGCTACTCCGGCCACCTGTGCTTCTGACCCCATTCCCTCTCACCTCATGAAATCTCTCGCTCCATCCCTTCTCCCCTCCTTAACTTCCATCTTTAACCGCTCACTCTCCACTGGTTCCTTCCCCTTTGCCTTCAAACATGCCCATGTCTCTCCTATCCTAAAAAAACCCTCTCTTGACCCCAACTCACCTTCTAGTTATCGCCCCATATCCCTCCTACCATTCCTTTCCAAACTCCTTGAACGAGTTGTCTACACATGCTGCCTCGAATTCCTCAACACCAACTCTCTCCTCGACCTCCTCCAGTCTGGCTTCCGTCCCCTACATTCCACGGAAACTGCCCTCTCAAATGTCACCAATGACCTCCTGCTTGCCAAATCCAACGGCTCCTACTCTATCCTAATCCTCCTCGACCTCTCAGCTGCCTTCGACACTGTGGACCACCCCCTTCTCCCCAACACGCTATCTGACCTTGGCTTCACAGACTCCGTCCTCTCCTGGTTCTCCTCTTATCTCTCCGGTCGTTCATTCTCAGTCTCTTTTGCAGGCTCCTCCTCCCCCTCCCATCCCCTTACTGTGGGGGTTCCCCAAGGTTCAGTGCATGGTCCCCTTCTGTTCTCGATCTACACTCACTCCCTTGGTGACCTCATTCGCTCCCACGGCTTCAACTATCATCTCTATGCTGATGACACCCAGATCTACATCTCTGCCCCTGCTCTCTCCCCCTCTCTCCAGGCTCACATCTCCTCCTGCCTTCAGGACATCCCCATCTGGATGTCTGCCCGCCACCTAAAACTCAACATGTCCAAGACTGAACTCCTTGTCTTCCCTCTCAAACCTTGCCCTCTCCCTGAATTTCCCATCTCTGTTGACGGCACTACCCTCCTTCCCGTCTCACAAGCCCGCAACCTCGGTGTCATCCTCGACTCCGCTCTCTCATTCACCCCTCACATCCAAGCCGTCACCAAAACTTGCCGGTCTCAGCTCCGCAACACTGCCAAGATCCGCCCTTCCCTCTCCATCCAAACCGCTACCCCGCTCGTTCAAGCTCTCATCCTATCCCGTCTGGACTACTGTATCAGCCTTCTCTCTGATCTCCCATCCTCATGTCTCTCCCTATTTCAATCCATACTTCATGCTGCTGCCCGGACTGTCTTTGTCCAGAAACGCTCTGGGCATGTTACTCCCCTCCTCAAAAATCTCCAGTGGCTACCAATCAATCTGCGCATCAGGCAGAAACTCCTCACCCTCGGCTTCAAGGCTCTCCATCACCTTGCCCCCTCCTACCTCACCTCCCTTCTCTCCGTCTACAGCCCACCCCGCACCCTCCGCTCCTCTGCCGCTAATCCCCTCACCGTGCCTCGTTCTCGCCTGTCCCGCCATCGACCCACGGCCCACGTCATCCCCCTGGCCTGGAATGCCCTCCCTCTGCCCATCTGCCAAGCTAGCTCTCTTCCTCCCTTCAAGGCCCTACTGAGAGCTCACCTCCTCCAGGAGGCCTTCCCAGACTGAGCCCCTTCCTTCCTCTCCCCCTCATCCCCCTCTCCATCCCCCATCTTACCTCCTTCCCTTCCCCACAGCACCTGTATATATGTATATATATTTGTACATATTTATTACTCTATTTACTTATTTATTTATTTTACTTGTACATATCTATTCTATTTATTTTATTTTGTTAGTATGTTTGGTTTTGTTCTCTGTCTCCCCCTTTTAGACTGTGAGCCCACTGTTGGGTAGGGACTGTTTCTATATGTTGCAAACTTGTACTTCCCAAGCGCTTAGTACAGTGCTCTGCACACAGTAAGTGCTCAATAAATATGATTGATTGATTGATATTGAAAGCTGCCATTCAGTACTTTCCACTATTATTCAAAATATACCTTCAGCCTTCTTTGTGTTGCCAAGAATGATCCTTATTAAATTTGAAACTAGGATTCCTTGATATACCCGTAAACCATGGTTATAGAGGCCAAAAATATTAATGAGTTCAGGAAGTGTGAATAAATTTATAGATGAGACCCATAGAGGGAAAAATTATAGTTGTTAGAAGGCTTAGGAAGGTTTGGGTAGATTTGTAGAAAATAGATCCATCATGGGTCATGAGAGAGAAATATTCAGAATGTTGGAAGATACAGGCCTAACCACATAATTAAATGTCAAGAACAGCAAGCACATTGTTCCTTAGCACCACAACTGGGAGAAACAAGTATTACACTGGGCTATTGGTCTGATCCAGAAATGACATCAATTGTGTTATGTATGTATTTCAACTCAGAGGGTTTTTCTCCATGCTTTCAGATTCATTCATTCATTCATTCAATCGTATTTATTGAGTGCTTACTGTGTGCAGAGCAGTGTACTAAGCGCTTGGGAAGTACAAGTTGGCAACATATAGAGAAGGTACCTACCCAACAGTAGGCTCACAGTCTAGAAGGGGGAGACAGACAACAAAACAAAACATATTAACAAAATAAAATAAATAGAATAGTAAATATGTAGAAGTAAAATAAATAGATAATACATATGTACAAACATATATACAGGTGCTGTGGGGAGGGGAAAGTGGGGGAGAGGAAGGAAGGGGCTCAGTTTGGGAAGGCCTCCTGGAGGAGGGGACGGCCTCCTGGAGGAGGACTCCTTCCAAGTCAGCTCTCAGTGGGAGAATCTCATTGTTTGGTAGGAATTGTCTCTGTTGCCTAATTGTACTTTCCAAGCGCTTAGTACAGTGCTGTGCACACAGTAAGTGCTCAATAAATATGATTGAATGAATTGAATGAATAATAATGATGGCATTTATTAAGTGCTTATTATGTGCAAGGCACTGTTCTAAGCGCTGGGGAGGATACAAGGTGATCAGGTTGTTCCATGTTAGGCTCACTGTCTTACTTCCCACTTTACGGATGAGGTAACTGAGGCACAGAGAAGTTAAGTGACTTGACCAAAGTCACACAGCTGAAAAGCAGTGGAGCTCGGATTAGAAACCATGACCTCTGACTCCCAAGCCTGTGCTCTTTCCACTGAGCCATGCTGCTTCCCCTAATAAATACCACTGATTGATTGATTGGCTGAAAGAAATTAAGCAGATCTTTGGAGAAATGAGGCTGTGGTCAAGTGAAAATTTTGATTGAAGTTAAAAATATAACCCACATCACTATTAAATTGATGTTTCTTTGGACTCTCAAGACTCATTATCAACCACAACAGCATTACTATGATTTTGGGGAAGAGCAGGAGGAGTTATTGAGGATTGTCCAAACAGTCAATGCACAAAGATGGGAACAAAGATATTGCATAAAAGAAGGTGCTAAATTAATCCTACTGGTGATAATAATGCTGGTAAGTATTTCTGCTGACTGATATTCCCTTGTAATTTATCTGGAATGCTGCCTTACCAGAATCCTTGGTATTGCCAAACCTCAGGTAGTAGTAGTAGCAGCAGCAGCAGTAGTAGCAGCAATGGTAGCAGTAATAGTATTTATTAAGCACTTACTGTGTGCAGAATACTAAGTGCTGGGAGAGAATAAACAAATGAGAATTGGACAGAGTCCTGCTGGAAGAGAATACATAAGTGGGAATTAGACATTATTCTGATGGTTTTGACACCTGTGTACTTGTTTTGTTTTGTTGTCTGTCTCCCCGTTCTAGACCGTGAGCCCGCTGTGGAGTAGGGACTGTATATGTTGCCGACTTGTACTTCCCAAGCGCTTAGTACAGTGCTCTGCACACAGTAAGCACTCAATAAATATGATTGAATGAATGAATAATAATAATAATGACATTTATTAAGCGCTTACTATGTGCAAAGCACTGTTCTAAGCCTGGGGAGGTTACAAGGTGATCAGGTTGTCCCACAGGGGGCTCACAGTATTAATCCCCATTTTACAGATGAGGTAACTGAGGAACAGAGAAGTTAAGTGACTTGCCCAAAGTCACACAGCTGATGAGTGATCTCTGTCCCTTGAGGGGCTGACAGTCTAAGAGTTTACATGGTGAGAAGGTGTTGGAGACAAGATACAACAGAAGTAATGAAACATTAAAACACAACACAAACACATAGGCAAAATAGGCTGAAAGTATCGAGGGGATGGAGAAGTCCCAGAGTGTGTGGGTGAAGCTTTTATCTTCAGCCTGGTGGTCGTGGAACATGCCTGCAGAGAAGAACCTCATTGGAGGGAGGGAAGGTGACGGTTACCATGGTGTTCTTTTAGGTTTCCCCTCTTAGCAATTTTCAACTTTGCCTCCTTGAAAGAGAGAAGGAAGCTTAAGGGTGTTGAGACCAAATGTCCCATGGCAAATACTGGGTGATTCTGGGATTCCAGAGTTCTTAAGAGAGGTCTGAAATTCTGCTTCTAGTCAGTAAGACCTCCTGGTCTATCTGGTTTGACCGGATTTGGGGTTTAAAAATTGTAAGTGTTTTTTGTTCACAAGTTCATAAAGAATTGGTTTAACCAGCAGCAAGAACACTGAATTGCAGGGTAGGTCGGCAAATGAGTCTCACCACCAGAGGGATATACTCCCAGTTTATCAATTTAGAAATTTATTCCCCAGAAAATGCCCTTTCCAGTAGCCTTCTTCTAAGCAACTGTCTGGCTTTATACATGTAGATGTTTGGGCATTGTTTGTAGTGAAGTAACTGGTCTGAAATAGGAAATCAGGCTAACTCCTCATTTTCTATCCTGCTAGGTAACTTTTTACTTTGTCTTCCTTTTTCTTTCCTTTTCATTCTGCACAGGGTCTTATTTCACTGCAAAGAGAAAACAGAACACCTGCTCTAAATCTGAGTGCTTTTTCTGAAAGGAAAAAAAAAGAAAGAGAAAGAAAGAACTCCCTTCTGGCAAGGCCAGCTGTTCTCATTTAAACGTCAAATGTAAGGTGTCAGTGGGAAGGGAAACCGGGGAGTCATTGAGAAAAACAGTTTGGTGGAGACCAGAATTTTTCGAGATTTATGAGCTGAATGTGAGTGTCAAGTTTATGGAATTTTTAAACAAAACCCATCTTGTTCCCAGAAGACAGATTACAATTTCTTTGCCCTTTTTTAATGAAATTTGTAAACTATCTTCCAACGTGGAGACGTGGAGTTATGAGGGTGTGTGTGTCTGTGTGTGAGTGTGTGTTTGTGTGAGAGAGTGTTTGTGCGTGTGTAGATTCAGGTCAGTTCATGTCTCCCCATTCCTCAAGAACCTCCAATGCTGCTTATCCACTCTGCATCAAACAGAAACTCCTTACCATTTGCTTCAAAACACTCAATCATCTTGCCCCATCCAACCTCGCCTCACTAATCTCCCAGCCGACACACTCTGCTCCTCTAGTGCTAGCTTACTCATTGTGCCCTGATCTCATCTGTCTCACCGCTGACCCCTTTGCCAGGTCCTCCCCCTAGCTTGGAACTCCCTCCCCCTTTATATATGCCAGAACACCACTCTGCTTTATTAAGGTCACATCTCCTCCCAGAGGCCTTCCCGATTAAACCCTCTTTTCTCTAGATCACCAGCCTTCTATGTCACCTATTCACTTGGATCTGTAACCTTTGTTCACTGGATATTTGCCCCACCCCAAACTCCATATCCTATGTTCATACCTCTATATATTATAAATTGCTTATTTGGTCATACTAATGTCTGTCTCCCCGCTAGACTGTAAGCTCGCTATGGGCAGGGAACCTCTCTGATAATTCTGTTGTATTGTAGTCTCCCAAGTGCTTAGTACAGTGCTCTGCATATAGTAAGTGCTCAATAAATACCATTGATTGATTGATAGATTGATAGATGTGTATTTTATCAAATAGACTAAAAATTAAGTTTGGGGGTGACCTAGCTTTGTCACTTGCCAGCTGGGTGACCTTGAACAAGCAACTTGGCTTTTCTGTGCCTCAGTGTCCTCATCTGCACAATGGGGATTCAATACCTGTTATCCTTCCCCGTTAGTCTGTGAGTTCCATGTGAGAAAAAGACTTACTGTGTTTGTCAAGCACTAAGCACTAGTGTGCAGAGTACTGTTCTAAGTGCCTGGGAGAGTACAACAATAGGGTTCGTAGATACCATCCCTGCCCACAATGACCTTATACTCTAGGAACAGCATGAAGCAGCATGGCCTAGTGACATGGCATGGATGTTCTGGGAGTCAGAAGGTCATGGGTTATAATCCTGGCTCCACCACTTGTCTGCTGTATGACTTTAGACAAGTCAATTCACTTCTCTGCACCTGTTTCCTCATCTGTAAAATTGGGATTGAGACTGTGTGAGTTCCACAGGAGACTATAAGCTCATTGTGGGCTGCGACTGTGTCTGTTTATTGTAGTACTGTACTCTCCCAAATGCTTAATACAGTGCTCCACACAGAGTAAACACTCAATAAATACAACTGAATGAGTGACAGGGACTGTGTCTAATTCGAGTTGCTTGTATCCATCCCAGCGCTTAGTACAGTACCTGGCACATAGTAAATGCTTAACAAATATCATCATTACTATTATTATTAGAGGTGGGGTTATTAATGACTATACTTTGTACAAGAGATGGGTTCTTTTGCTGGCTTTGTTCCTAATGGAGTCTCCGGTCATAAGTGTCAGCCCCATCCGGCCACTCAGTCATGCCTGTTCTGCTGTCTTGTGATGTGTTTGAGGAGCTGAAGTGTGAGGTCTGAGGCTGACCATTGATGGTGCCCACTGAAGGTAGTGCCGCATGTTCGCTAGTGCTTGAGGCAATCGCCTCACACCTAGAACATTTCTCTTTCCCTGTAGCAAGCATGTTTGTCTTCAGAAGACTGAAACATCAGGACAAATCTCTATCCTGAGAAGCAGCATGGCTCATTGGAAAGAACACAGGTTTGGGAGTCAGAGGTTGTGAGTTCTAATCCTGGCTCCACCACTTGTCAGCTGTGTGACTTTGGGCAAGTCACTTAACTTCTCTGTGCCTAAGTTACCTCATCTATAAACTGGAAAGACTATGAGCCCCACATGGGACAAACCTTGAATCTACCCTAGTGCTTAGAACAGTGCTTGGCACATAGTGAGCCATTGTACTCTGCACACAGTAAGTGCTCAATAAATACAATTGAATGAATGAATGAGGGGATGGAAGCCAGATTGCAGAGGGAGGAGAGGAGGAGGGGAAGTTGGAGGAGAGGAAGTGGAGGCAGCTAGTGTAAATAACTTACTTCAGAAGTTTGGAAAGAAATGCTAGAAGGGTAATGGAGCAATGCTCGAAGGATCCTGTGAGGTCAAGGGAGGGATTTTTTTAGGAAAGGGGATGCATGGGGATGTTTGAAAACAATGAGATAGGGACCACTGGAGAGTGAGTAGTAGAGAGGGATGGGTGAGGTGTGCATGGAAGGGTTAGATTTTAAGTGTAGGTGGGAGATCCCTTGAGCTACTGCTGGGAAGGATGGGAGAGTGGAAGATAGGGTAGGAGGAGGTTGGGACTGGAGAGGATTAGGGGAGATTTTATAGTTTTAATCTTATCTTGGAGATTGTTCTGGGAAAGGATGTGAGAAAAGACTTTTTATGTTAATAATTGTGTATTTGCTAAGTGTTTATGTGCCAATCATTTACTAAGTACTGAGGTAGATTCAGGAAAATGAGGTTGGGCACAGTCCCTGTCCCCATGCAGTTTATAGTCAGTCAATCTTATTTATTGAGTGCTTACTGTGTGCAGAGCACTGTACTGAGCACTTGGGAGAGTTCAATTATGAGTTTATGAGTTTACAGTCTGGCGGGGGCGGGGGGGGCGGGCGGTGGAGACAAACATCAACATAAATGAATAAATTACAGATATGTATGTAAGTGCCATGGAGCTTGGAGGGGGGATGAATAAAGGGAGCAAGTCAGGGTGATGCAGAAGGGAGTGGGAGAAGAGGAAAGGAGGGTTTAGTAAGGAAGGCCTTTTGGAGGAGATGTGCCTTTAATAAAACTTTGAAGGTGGGCAGAGTAATTGTTTGTCGATTATGAGAAGGGAGAGTGTTCCAGTCCAGAGATAGGATGTGGGTGAGAGGTTGGAGGAGAGATAGATGAGATTGAGGTACAGTGAGAAGGTTAGCATTAGAGGAACAAAATGTGCAGGCTGGGTTGTAGCAGGAGAGTAGCAAAACGAGGTAGCAGGGGACAAGGTGATTGAATGCTTAGAAGCCTATGATGAGGAGTCTCTGTTTGATGAGGAGGTGGATGGACAACCACTGGAGTTTTTTGAGGAGAGGGGAAAAATGACCTGAATGCTATTGAAGAAAAATGATCTGAGCAGCAGAGTGAAGTATAGACTGGAGTGGGGAAGAAATAGGAAGCAGGGAGGTTATTGAGGAGGCTGATACAGTAATCAAGGTGGGGCAGGACAAGTGTTTGGATTAACATGATAGCAGTTTGGGTGGAGAGGAAAGGGCGGATTTTAGCGATGTTGTGAAGGTCAATCTGACAGAATTTAATGATGGATTAAATATGTGGTTTGGATTGTCTGTGTCCAGAAATGCTCTGGGCATGTTACTCCCCTCCTCAAAAATCTCCAGTGGCTACCAATCAATCTGTGCATCAGGCAGAAACTCCTCACCCTCGGCTTCAAGGCGCTCCATCACCTCGCCCCCTCCTACCTCACCTCCCTTCTCTCCTTCTACAGCCCAACCCGCACCCTCTGCTCCTCTGCCGCTAATCTCCTCACCGTGCCTCGTTCTCACCTGTCCCGCCATCGACCCCTGGCCCATGTCCTCCCCCGGGGCTGGAATGCCCTCCCTCTGCCCATCCGCCAAGCTAGCTCTCTTCCTCCCTTCAAGGCCCTACTGAGAGCTCATCTCCTCCAGGGGGCCTTCCCAGACTGAGCCCCTTCCTTCCTCTCCCCCTTGTTCCCCTCTCCATGCCCCCCATCTTACCTCCCTCTCTTCCCCACAGCACCTGTATATATGTATATATGTTTGTACATATTTATTACTCTATTTATTTATTTATTTATTTTACTTGTACCTATCTATTCTATTTATTTTATTTTGTTAGTATGTTTGATTTTGTTCTCTGTCTCCCCCTTCTAGACTGTGAGCCCACTGTTGGGTAGGGACTGTCTCTATATGTTGCCAGCTTGTACTTCCCAAGCGCTTAGTACAGTGCTCTGCACACAGTAAGCGCTCAATAAATACGATTGATTGATTGATTGATTGAATGAGAGAGGGGAGTCAAGAATAACATAAAGTTTACAGGCTTGTGAGACAGGAAGGACGGTGGTGCCAATCAATCAATCAATCGGGATTGATCAACCAACCAATTGATCAATCAACCAATCAACCAATCACTGGGATGCCAGTGCCAGCATGGTATAGTAATAATAATAATAATAACAATAATAATGATGGCATTTGTTAAGTGCTTACTATTTGCAAAGCACTGTTCTAAGCGCTGGTAGAGTGGATAGAGCACGGGCCTGGGAGTCAGAAGGGCAAAGGTTCTAATCCTGGCTCTGCCACTTGTCTTCTGTATGACCCTGGGCAAGTCACTTCACTTCAGCACTTAGAACAGTGCTTTGCACATAGTAAGCACTTAATAAATGCCATTATTATTATTATTATTCTCTGGATCTCTGTTACCTCATCTGCAAAATGGGGACTGAGACTGTGAGTCCCATGTGGGACAGGGACTGTATCCAAACTGATTTGCTTGTATCCACTTCAGTGGCAGTACAGTGCCTAACACAAAGTAAGTGCTTAACAAATACCACAATTATTATTGTTATTATTATTATTATTATTATTATTATTATTATCACAGTGGTGGGAAAGTCAAGGGGAAGACAGGGTTTGGGTGGAAAGATAAGTAGTTCTCTTTTTGACATGTTAAATTTGAGGCGATGGGAGGACATCTAAGTAGAGATATCTTGAAGGCAGAAGGAAATGCAAGACCGCAGAGAGATCAGGGCTGGAGATGTCGATTTGGGTATCATCCTCACAGAGGTGGTAGTTGAAGCCATGTGAGTGCATGAGATCTCAAAGGGATTGGTTGTAGATGGAGTATAGCAGGGGATGTAAGGGACCCCACAGTTAGTTTGTGGGAGGCAGAGGAGAAGCCTGTGAAAGAGACTGAGAATAAGTGGCTAGAGAGCCAAGAGAAGAACCAGGAGAGGACAGTGTCACTGAAGCCAAGGTTGGATAGTGTTTCTGGAAGAAAGGCGTGGTCAACAGTATTGAAGGCAGCTGAGAGGTCAAGGAGGATTAGGATGGAGTAGAGGCTATTGGATTTGGTAAGAAGGGGATCACTGGAGACCTTTGAGAGGGCCGATTTCTGTGGAGTGAAGGAGTTGGAAGCCAGATTGGAAGGGGTCAAGGAGATAATTGGAGGAGAGAAATTTGAGGTAGTGGGTGTAGAAAACTCACTCAAAGAGTTTGGAGAGGAAAGGTAGAAGGGAAATGGAACGATAACTGGAAGGAGTCATGGGGTCAAGGGAGGTCCCAATCAGAAGAAGAAGAAGTATTTAATTCCCATTTATAGATGAGGAAATTGAGGTACAGAGAAGTTAACTAATGTCCATAGTCACAGAGCAGACAAGTGGCAGAACTCGGATTACAATACAAATCTTCTGACTGCCAGGGCTATGTTCTTCCACTAAGCCATGCTGCTTCTCCAGTCCTGTAGATTCTTCCTTGTCCCTTGTCTCCCTTCCACTTCTGAGCTAGGTTGGGGACCTTCAGGACCACCCCCATTGTCCAAGCTGGCTGGTAGTGGGCTGAAAGGAGCAACAAAGGACACCAGTGATCAACTGGCCAGAGTCCCAGATGACTCAGAGGCCCACAGAAGAAAGCCCATCTATCCATCCATCCCAGAGTGTATCCACCAACAGTTTCCAGGCAATCCCAACACATTCTGAAAAGGAATACACTGCCATTACTCTTATAGAGTGAATGCAAGCAGAGCCAGGTAAGACTGCACCATAAATAATAATTGTGGTATTAGTTAATAATAATAATAATAATTATGGCATTTGTTAAGCGCTTACTATGTGCAAAGCACTGTTCTAAGCTCTGGGGGGGATACAATGTGATCAAGTTGTCCCACGTGGGGCTCACAGTCTTAATCCCCATTTTTACAGATGAGGTAACTGAGGCTCAGAGAAGTTAAGTGACTTGCCCAAGGTCACACAGCAGACTTGTGGTGGAGTCGGGATTCGAACCCATGACCTCTGACTCCAAAGCCCGGGCTCTTTCCACTGAGCCACACTGCTGTGCTTACTGTGTGCCAGGCACTGTACTAAGCGCTATGGTGGACACAAGCAAATCGGGTTGGACACAGTCCCTGTCCCACATGGGGTTTACATTCTCGATCCCCATCTATCAGATGAGGTAATCGAGGCACAGAGAAATGAAATGACTTGCTCAAGGTCACATAGCAGATAAGTGGATGAGCCAAGATTAGAACCCACGACCTTTTGATTCCCAGGCCTGTGCTTTATCCACTCTGCCATGTTGGTTCTCAATGGCTTTGGGGGTTTTCTTCTCTTCTCAAACATTGCTAGTTTTCCACCTAAGCAGATCCAGCCAGTGTTACGTTCTTTCTATTTCAAGCCCCATGTCATTTGTCTGTGTGTCACCTCATCCTACAACAACCACTGGTTTGCGTGTTTTTTAAGGCCCATTCTGACATCACCTTCAAAAGAAAAGCAAGTGAAAGCAGCAGATAGATCAATCAATTGCCTGAATTTGGGAGAGCATCCTAGAAACAAGACACGTGTTCCTTGCCTTCAAGGATCTTACAATTTCATGAAGGAAGTATATCCTCTCCCCTCTCGAGTCCACAATTCACTCTGCTGCCCAGATCATTTTTCTAAAACATCCTTTAGATTTTACACTTCTCCTTTCTTCTCCTTTTACACTTCTCCCCATTCCTTAAAACCCTCCAGTAGTTGCCCATTCCCCTCCATATCAAGAAGAAACTCCAAAATAATAATGTTGGTATTTGTTAAGCACTTACTATGTGCAAAGCACTGTTCTAAGCCCGGGGGTGGGGGGCGGGGGGGGGGGGTACAAGGTGAACAGGTTGTCCCACGTTGGGCTTACAGGCTTCATCCCCATTTTACAGATGAGGTAATTGAGGCACAGAGAAATGAAGTGACTTGCTCAAGGTAACACAGCAGACAAGTGGTGGAACTGGGATTAGAACCCATGACCTCTGACTCCCAAGCCCGCGCTCTTTCCACTGAGCCACGCTGCCTCTCTTGTTGGCTTTTGTCATTCAGTCATCTCTCTCCCATCACTTATCCTCACTTTTTTCCCACAAAACCTCAAATCCCACATCTTATTCCTCTCAAGCCAAACTTCTCACTCTGCCTCATTGTTTTCTCTTTCCCTGCAACCTCTTTCTCACAACTCCCTCTTCTGCCTGGAACTCCCTCCCCATTCACATCCGGCTGACCACTGTTCATCCCATCTTCAAGGCCCTTCTGAAATCACATCTCCCCAAGAAAGCTTTCCCTGGCTAATCTTTCATCTTCCCACCCTATTTCACCCTCAACTGCTACTTCAGCACTTCTATGTCACTTAAACACTTGGATATTCATTTCTCCCCACCTCTATAGCACTTAGGCACATACCTGTATACTACATTGCTTTCTCTTACCTGTAATTTATTTTATTATCTGTCTCCCTTGCTAGATTGTAAGCTTCTTGATGGCAAGGATCACTTCTACCAAATCTAGCGTACTGTACACTCCCAAGCACTTAATGCAGGGCTCTGCACACAGTAAGTGATCAGTAAATACTAATGATTGACTGATAATGGAAGGCCACAGAGAGTAGAACCAGGAGAGGAAGTGGGTGGATTTTACTTCAGGCAACGGAGGTAAGAATTTCAATGAATGAATGATTGTAGGACTCTGAATCTCACCTTCAGTTATATCATTATAAGAATTCCACTCCCTGTAGTCCAGCAGGCCAGAACTTTGAGTAAATGTGCTAATAGTCAGTCAGTCATTCAATCGTATTTATTGAGTACTTACTGTGTCCAGAGCACTGTACTAAGCACTTGGGAGAGTACGGTATAATAATACAACAGAAACAGTACCTGCCAATGAGTTTACAATTCAGAGGGGGAGGCAGACATTAATATAAATAAGTTGTAGATATAATAATAATAATGATAATGATGACATTTGTTAAATGCTTACTATGTGCAAAGCACTGTTCTAAGTGCTGGGGAGGATACAAGGTGATCGGGTTGTCCCACATGGGGCTCACAGTCTTCATCCTCATTTTACAGATGAGGGAACTGAGGCCCAGAGAAGTGAAGTGACTTGCCCAGAGTCACACCGCTTACAAGTGGTGGAGCCGGGGTTAGAACCCATGACCTCTGATTCCCAAGCCTGGGCTCTTTCCACTGAGCCACGCTGTTTCTCTTATATACAAATTGTGTACTGAATTACGTACATATCATGTACATAATAATTACATAATTATACATATGCACATAATTATGTACATAAGGGCTGTGGGGCTGGGAGGGGGGATGAATGTCAGGGCGACACAGAAGGGAGAGGGAGAAAAGGAAAGGAGGGCTTAGTCAGGGAAGGCCTCTTGGAGGAAATGTACCTTCAATAAGACTTTGAAGTGGGGGAGAGTAATTATCTGTTGAATATGAAGAGGGAGGGCATTCCAGGCTAGAGGCAGGATGTGGGCGAGAGGTCGGTGACAAGATAGACGAGACTGAGGGAGGTACAGTAAGAAGGTTAGCATTAGAGGAGTGAAGTGTAAATGCTGTATTGTAGTAGGAAGGTAGCAAGATGAGTTAGGAGGAGACAAGGTGATTCATAGGACACAATTTGATGACTGACAGAATATGTAGGTTGAAGAAGAGAGGGGAGTCAAAGATATTGCCAAGACTGGGGGCTTGGGAGACATGGAGGGTGTTGGGATTGTTAACAGTGATGGGAAAGTCAGTGGGAGGAGAGCATTTGGGTGGACAGATGAGGAGTTCAGTTTTGGACGTGTTGTAAACTGGCCCATAATTCATATGAAACAATGTGACTGGAGGAGGATCAGAAAAGTTGGAAAAATAGCAAAAAACAGAAAAAATGAATTGCATAGTCCCAGAATCCTCCTCCACTGGAATTTGGGGTCTATCAAGTGACCCCACCCACCCCGTCCACCATAACTGAGGTAAAGTCCTATCCTATTAGAGCCATATGGACAGAAGGTGGACTTCCAGCAAAACAAGAGCAACTGCTGGGAACCCTGAGAAGATTTAGCCTTTTGGATAATGGATGGCCTGTGAGCCCACTGTTGGGTAGGGACCGTCTCTATATGTTGCCGACTTGTACTTCCCAAGCACTTAGTTCAGTTCTCTGCATACAGTAAGCGCTCAATAAATACGATTGAATGAATGAATGAATGAAGCTGGGAGAATCTGGAAAGCTGTTCCTCTAACACTGTTGTCTTGTATCTCTTTCTGGAGAAGCAGCATGGTCTAATGGAAAGAGCACAGGCCCAGGAGTCAGGGGTCCGGCTTCTAATCTAATTCGGGGAAGCAGCGTGGCTCAGTGGAAAGAGTGTGGGCTTGAGAGTCAGAGGTCATGGGTTCGAATCCCAGCTCCACCACTTGTCAGCTGTGTGACCTTGGGCAAGCCACTTAACTTCTCTATGCCTCAGTTACCTCATCTGTAAAATGGGGATTAAGACTGTGAGCCCCAAGTGGGACAACCTGATCACCTTGGATCCCCCCAGCACTTAGAACAGTGCTTTGCACATAGTAAGCGCTTAACAAATACCACCATTATTAATCCCAGCTCTGCCAATTGCCTGTTAAGTGACCCTGGGCAAATCATGTAACTTCTTAGTGCCTAAGGTCCCTTATTTGTAAAATAGGAATTCAACTCCTGCCTAGACACTGAGCAGCCTTGGACAGGGACTATGTTCAATCTGATTATCCTGTATATACTCCAGTGGTGGTTACATACCATTCATTCATTCATTCATTTATTCAATCGTATTTATTGAGTGCTTACTGTGTGCAGAGCACTGTACTAAGCACTTGGGAAGTACAAGTTGGCAACATACCAGCATGGAAAGCAGTTTGGAATAGTGGAAAGAGCACGGGCCTGGGATCAGAGGACCTGGGTTCTAATTCTGGCTCTGGCTCTTGCCTTTCGAGTGATCTTGGGAAAGTCACTTAATTTCTCTGTGCCTCAGTAACCTAATCAGTAAAATGGGGATTAAGACTGTGAGCCCCATGTCTTCCTACCTGATTACCTTATATCTACTCCCTTGCTTTCTACCTCTCTGGCATGAAGTAAGCACTTAAACAAATATCATAAAATGACATAGAGCCCTAAACAAATACCATTATCATTACCTAAATTCTTATTGTTAATTCATTACTTCTGAAGCATCTATCATGTCATTTCTTTCTTTGTGTGTCTGATGGCCTGTTTCCCTCCTCCCCATTTTTTAGATTGTGAGCCCTCAAGGGAAGCAATGTGGTCTAGTGGAGAGAGTAAGGGCCTGGGAGTCAGAAGGACCAGGGTTCTAATCCTGACTCCTTCACTTGTCTGCTGTATGACTCTGGACAAATCACTTAACTTCTCTGTGCCTCAGTTACCTCCCCTGTAAAATGGGGATTAAGACTGTGAGCCCCATGTGGGACAGGGACCATGTCCAATTAGATTTGCTTGTATCTATTCCAGTGCTTAGTACAGTGTCTTGCACATAGTAAGCACTTAACAAGTACAGCAGTTGTTATTTTTTATTATTTTTACTTTGTGGGATTGTACTTTTTTCTAGGGCTCAGAACAGTGTTAGGCTCCCAGTAGATTGCAAATGCAATGTTTAAGCACCAGGATAATACGGAAAAATACAGACAGCAGAGAGATTCATCTGGTCGGCAGTACCTCACTCAAATAAGGTTTGACTCCTGTACTCTTGTGACCAGTGGCCACTGACTGTGGCCCATTGCCACTTCCTGTCACTGCAGTCACTCTTTGGGAGAAGAATGTGGGGGGCCCAGGAGGCCCGGGGGTTTAAACCCTCCCAAGTTTTCCTCTTTACTGCTACCACTCCATTTAAAAATGATAGTTTTCTCCCTCCAAGCCTGTGGGTCAAGAGGGGTTTCTGTTCACCCAGGAGGCTTTTGGGGGGCTGAGGCATTTGAAATTTAGAGTGACTTTAGGCCTTCTCTCCGAGTCAGGGTAGCATCCATCTTGGAACTTGTGTCCTATTTACCTTTCCACTGGAAAAGACAGGACAGGGTAAATAAATATATTTAAAATGTTTTAAATAAATCACAGAACTTAAAAAGATAATCTTCCTAGGCAAATAGCAGACATAAAAGTGCTCCAAACATAACAACCTATTCCCCATACTAAATGGAGCTGAATTTGAGGAATAATTTCTCCTTTCAAACCAAGTCTCTCCTTTAGTTTCCTTGGGTGATCTTATCTATTGGCTTGGCAGCATTACACTCAGCTTCCATATTTTGTCTTCTGATTGAAGATCAGAAGGCTCTTAGGTTTCCTATCTGCAGCCCCCAGATTTTCTTTTCCTTCCCAATTTTTATTTTCTTTCCCCTCAACTTCTAGCAACCTGAAAGAACTAACTCTTGGGCACTGTGTTCATTAATAATAATAATAATAATAATAATAGCATTTATTAAGTGCTTACTATGTGCAAAGCACTGTTCTAAGCGCTGGGGAGGTTACAAGGTGATGAGGTTGTCCCACATGGGACTCACAGTCTTAATCCCCATTTTGCAGATGAGGGAATTGAGGCCCAGAGAAGTTAAGTGACTTACCCAAAGTCACACAGCTGACAAGTGGCGGAGTGGGGATTTGAACCCATGACCGCTGACTCCAAAGCCCATGCTCTTTCCACGGAGCCATGCTGCCTCTCTAGTAACTCCTAAAGAACCTTTACTAATGAATCCACAGCTTTCATGGACAACCAGTCCTCTTCTTACCCGTTTCTTTAAGCCAGGTCACTTCAACTCAGCAAATCTCTTTCTTGATTCTGGTATCCCACCCAATACACAGAAAGATCAGTTGCCACAGGGTTGAAGGGTGTTTGATTAATTGGGATTGCTGTGATGTGGTTAGATGGTGGTGGGGTTGGAGGGGAAATGGAAAGCGGGGTTTAGTTCCTTTCCAAACCACTTGGATTAGCACCAGTTTTATTTTCCTGGCATAGACCATTTCATAATCCCACAGTTACCAGGGGTGAGAACCTAATCTATAAAACTAAATGAATAGAGCAGTAGACCTATGAGATTTTTTAACCAAGGCCGTCCTTTAATATTTTCTGCAGGGGCCTATCCAGCAGTAATTCCTTCCATATCTGAAATGTGCTTCTTTTCCTTTGATATTTGTCGCACCCCCAGACCTCACAACACTTATGTAAGCATCTTTAAATTGTATACTATATATTATGTATTCTAAATTATTTAATTACTTATTCATATGTATTAACTATTTATTTATATTAATCCCTGTCCCTCCTTCTAGACTCATTATAGGCAGGAAATTGTTCACTAACTCTCCCAAACGCTTAGTGCAATGCTCTGCAT
Source organism: Tachyglossus aculeatus (assembly GCF_015852505.1). NCBI lineage: Eukaryota > Metazoa > Chordata > Mammalia > Monotremata > Tachyglossidae > Tachyglossus > Tachyglossus aculeatus. Next base: position 25,131,313 of record NC_052079.1, on the reverse strand, counting down.
GTAGTAAACACTCAATACATTCCATTGATTGATTTCCTGGAGGGGGCAATCTAGTCCCAATCAAAATCGGGACTGCTTTCTCAAAAAAAGACCCCAAAGTCCTGCTTTCCCTTTTCTCTTATGTGCACATCTGGTCTGTCCCCAAACAAAAGAATTCTTTGAGGCTAATTAATAAGAAAGTTCTGTGTAAAGCCTTTCTATAAACTTAATGCCAGCCAGCAAGGAGAAAGTGAGACCACCTGACTTGAACATATTGTAAGTTGAAGAAAAGAACAATAGCCGTTTCCTTTGAAGTGCTACCAGATGGGCATACTTCAAAGAAATGTTGGTTATCCAAGTCGCCCTGAAATTCAGAGGTGGAGGTGAGACCATCAACACAGGTGGGAAAGTTAATATACAACCAACAAGCCCAGCCCCTTTCATCTACTGCCGACAGGCATTTTTTTTTTCCCCTTTTGGACAGCTAAGTTGCCATTCCTAAATGTAAGTATTGTGCCAGGAGGCTTAATCAATGAAAGATGGAAACATTTCTAAATAGCAGTCCATAAGTAAAATAGATAAAGGCTTTGCATCTTTTCTTGACCAGTAATCTACTTAACAAAGAGCTGTGAGTGATTTCCTGAATCCTTTCTCAGCCAGGGCATGGCTGATTAGTACTAATAATTGGTGACACTTCGTATTTATGTAGCAGCTTTCATCTGAGGAAGTCAAATATATTCTAGGTTGACTCCCTTGTTAAGTATGCTTTCAATTATTGTTTGTTCTTTTCTAACACTAGGCAAACAGCTTTCTGAGGTTGGAACGGAAGATGAGAATTAGGAAAAGACCAAGATGTATCTGCTATTTGAAGCAGGAAGGATGCAGATTAGATTTAGGGGAGAACTTCCTGGTGGTAAGAGTTGTTGAACAAGGGATTGGATTGTTTTCCGAAGCTCCTGCACTGGGGAGCTTTAAAAATAGCCTTGATAACTATCTCCTCAGGGCAGGGTTAGATGTGTGACTACTTAGGAACAGGAGGGCAGATTAGAAAAGATGAGCTCTTGAAGTCCCTTCCAGCTCTTTAACTCATGAATGCTTTATTTCCCCTCACTCTCCCTGACCCCCTCCCCCATGGCCCTAGCAATGCTTCTTGAAATGGATGTAGCATAGATTTATGAAGCCAGAAGAACCCTTTTTAAGTTCTCTATCCCCATGGATGAACCAGGCTATTTCCTGGTTGGCCAAGAATGTCCTCTGCAGAAGGAGGCCTCATCAATCTATCACTGTTATTTATTGAGAGCTTACTGTTTGCAGAACACTGTACCAAGTGCTTGGGAAAGTACAACACAGCTGGTAGACATGATCCCTCTCCCCAAGGAAACTTGTCTCCCATATTTTCTTCCATTCTTCCAAACTTTCTCCTCTCATCCCCTTGTCTTGGAAGAAGACTCTCTTTTTCTCTGGTCCTGAATCTCTCAGAGATCACAGAAGCTGGTTTAGGTCTTGCATGTCTTAGACTTCAATGATAAAAGGCACCAGACTTCCTCTTTCTCACCGAACATCCATCCATCCTGTAACTGCCAAATGGCCTATGGCAGTTGGGTTGGTTCTTCTCTTCCCCACAGGAGTCCAGGTCTGGACTTCATGGCCCCAATATCTCCAGCTCAGATCCCAGTCACTCCTGGTTTGGAAAGTCTCCAGGTGCTCGCTCTAGTTCAGGTTGGAACTGGGATTTGTGTTTTCTCTGAAAGGTTGTTTAGGACTAGATTTATAGCATTTTTGACTTGCTGACTTTGGGCAGTTGTCAAGACTTGTGGGTCATTCTGTCAGCAGGTCTAAGATGCATCAGTGTATTTTTGAACTTTTTGAAGTGGTTCTTTGAGCTTTTCATCATTATCACCATCATTAACAGTATTTATTGAGCTCCTGTTATGTGCAGAGCACTGTTCTAGGCCCTGGGAACGTGCAATAGAGACAGAAGGCACAATTCCTACCCTTGGGGGACTCATACCCATTCACTGCAGCTGCGGAATTCATACTTTTCATACCATTCACACGTAGATTGATCAGCTGAAATCTGGGGCCTCGAGAAAAAAATGACTTCAGCAGATACTAACCTTCTTCTTTTTCAAATGTCATTGAGTCATTTCTGACCAGTATCAACTCCATGGTCACAACCTCTTCAGAATGTCCCATCTTCTGTCATAAGGCATTCTGGTATGTGCATCCATAGAGTTTTCTTGATAAAGATATGGAGATAGTTTACCTTTGCCTTCTTCCGTGCAATAAAAACTTGAGCCTCTGTCATTGTCTTTGATTAGCATTTTGATCACTTGATCCTGCCTTTGACTCTTTCCCATGCTGCTGCTGCCCAGCACAGGTGAATCAACTTTGTCTGATGCTTCGATTAGATCTTTCCCCTTTGGGTAGCTCTAAGCTTCATCAGTGTACTCAAACCCTCCTGCCACAGTAAGGTGTCAATTCATAAGAGAGAGATGCTAAGCACCTAATGATTATTATTATTATTATTATTCCTTTGGGCCTTCTCCATGAATTATCTGTATTTTCCTACCACTGATCATTTATTGAGTGTAAGCAGGGATGGGCAGAAATGCTGTTCTTTTCCTTTTATTGTATATGCCTTAGGTACCAAGTCCAGGTCTTTGCACATAGATGATCAATCAATCAATCAATCAACCAAAGGAATTCATTGAGTGATTACTGTTCACAGAGCTCTTGGGAGAATACAGGTCAACAAAGTTGGTAGACACAAGGAGCTTATAGACTAGAGGAGAAGACAGACATTAATATAAATAAATAAATTACAGATATGTGTAGAAGTGCTGTGGTGATGAAGGTGGGTTGAATATAAAATACTTAAAGGGTACAGATCCAAGAGCATGGGCAATGGAGAAGGGAAAGGGATTAGGGGAAAATAGGGCTTAATTGAGGAAGGCCAAAGGCCTCTTAGAAGAGATGGGGAGAGTGGTCATCTGTCATACATGGAGGGTGAGGGAGTTCCAGACCAGAAGCAGGACATGGGCAAAAGGTCAACAGTGAGATAGGCAAGATTGAGGTACAGTGAGTAAATTGGTGTTTGAGGAGTTAAGTGTGAGGACTGGGTTGTAATAGGAAATCAGCGAGGTAAGGTAGGAAAGGGTGAGATGTAGGAGTTTCCGTTTGATGCAGAGGTAGATAGATAATCCCTGGAGGTTTTGAGGAGTGGGTGATATAGACTGAAAGTTTTTTTAGAAAAATGATCCAGGCAGCAGAGGGGAGTATGTACTAGAGCGGGGAGAGACAGGAGGCATGGAGGTCAGTGTGGAGGTTGATGCATTAGTCAAGATGGGATCAGATAAGTGCTTGGTCAGAGTCGTAGCAGTTTGGTTGGGGAGGAAAGGAAAGTGATGTTATGAAGGTAGAATTGATAGGATTTGGTAACAGATTGAATATGTGGGTTGAATGAGAGAGAAAAGTTGAGGATAATGCCAAAGTTAAAGACTTGCAAGATGGGGAGGTTAGCGATGTTGACCTCAGTGATGGGAAAGATATGGGGAGGACAGGGTTTGGGTTAGAAGTAATGTACATTGAACCCCATTTTTCTTTGTTGGAAACTCAGCTGCTGTAAAATTTGATTTCTATTTATTTTATTTTGTTAATATGTTTGGTTTTGTTCTCTGTCTCCCCCTTCTAGACTGTGAGCCTACTGTTGGGTAGGGACTGTCTCTATATGTTGCCAACTTGTACTTCCCAAGTGCTTAGTACAGTGCTCTGCACACAGTAAGCGCTCAATAAATACGATTGATTGATTGATTGATTGATTGATTGATTCTGCACATTTCCCCACAGTGGCATCTTTTGTTAAACATTAACTAGTTTCAGGATTTTATCTACATTGGTCTCTCTTTAATCTTTTTACCTACTCCCATATATAGCTGGATTTTAACCAATGGGAATTTTTTGCTTCCTACTTAAACTCGCATATGAGAATACTTAGAACAGGCTCACAAATCAACACAAGTGCTCAGGCCAAGGCCTGAAGGGAGTGGCCTGAGAATAAAATGAATCAGACTGTGGTCAAGGAAATTTTAAGAAAAATGGAAGTCATGAGCCACAGTTCGTCAGGCCCCCAGAATGTACCTGCTGTCAGAGCTTTGTTTTGAAGTCATCGACTTCCAGATCTATTTGTTGTGAGGTGGGAATAGACCAGAATTTCTCAATGATCTCTTTCTTTGGAGCTGAGGGGTCAGGACAGGGCCTCACTCCATGTCTCCTAGCCTAGGTACTCCTGCCCTTCTGCCTTTGTTCGGTGCTTGTTGCTGAGCGCTTTCCATGTGCTTTTCACTTCCCCTGTGTTTCAAATGGCAAAAAACTCTGATTCATTCATTCATTCTTTCAATTATATTTATTGAGCACTTACTGTGTGGAGCGCACTGTACTAAGCACTTGGGAAAGTTCAATATAACAATAAACAGACACATTACCTGCCCACAATGAGCTTAGAGTCTAGAGCAGGGGAGACAACGATTTATATAAAGCAATAAATTACAGATATGTGCTGTGGGACTGGGAAGGGGGGTGAAAAAAGGGAGCAAATTAGGGTGACGCAGAAAGGAGTGGGAGAAGAGGAAAGGGGGATTTAGACAGGGAAGGCCTCTTGCAGATTTACCCTCAATAAGCCTCTGAAGGGGGGTGAGTCTGTTGGATTTGAGGAGGGAAAGTGTTCCAGGCCAGAGGCAAGAAGTGAGCAAGGAGTCAATGGGAAGATAGATGAAATTGAGGCACAGTGAGAAGGTTAGCATTAGAGGAGTGAAGTATAATGGCTGGGTTGTAATAGAAGAGTAGTGAGGTGAAGTAAGAGGGGACAAGGTAATTGAGTGTTTTGAAGCCAAAGGTGAGGAGTTTTTGTTTGATGCTTAGGTGGATGGGCAACCACTGGAATATTTTGAGGAGTGGGGAAAGGTATCCTGAATGATTTTGCCACTCCGCTTTCTGGTCCTGGAATAGATAGAGAGGGAGTTTCTGAAGAATACTAACCCTTTTGCTAGTTCAGAGATTCCCAAAAGTCTACATACAGTGCTGAGTTAAACAACTCAGCTGAGTTAAACAACTCAGCTGAGTTAAACAATGAAGCAGCAAGGCCTTATGGAACGAGACCAGGCCTAAGTTCTAGTTCTGGCTCTGCCACTTGCCTGCTGTGTGACCTTGGGCAAATCACTCACTTTACTGCTCAGTGCCTCAGTTTCCTCATCTGCAAAATTGGGATTAAAATACTTATTATTTTTTCCTTCTTATACTGTGAGCCCCACAGGAGACACATGAGCCCCACATGAGACAGGAACTGTGTTTGATCTGATCGTACTATATCAATCCCAGTGCATGGCACAAAGTGAATGCTTAACCAAAACCACATTATTAACAATTGGCTGGGCAGCCTCACTGTTGCTACTGTTCTGAGAATGCTGATGCTTATTTTAAAACCTAGATCCAGATAATACACCAACTATAACATTCCATTTTTTTGTATTCTGTTTATTCATTTATTTCATTTTCCCATTCTTTTGCTATTTATTTATTACAATATTTGTTAAGAGCTTACTATGTGCCAGGCACTGTTTTAAGAGCTGAGGTAGATATAAAATAATCAGGATGGACACAGTCCACATCTCACATGGGGTTTACAGTCTTAATCCCCATTTTACAGATGAGGAAACTGAGGCACAGAGAAGTTAAGCAACTTGACCAAGGTCCCAGAGCAGATAAGTGGCAGATCCAGGATTAGAACTCCGGTCCTCTGACTCCCAGACCCATGATCTTTCCTCTAGACTATGCTGCTTCCCAGGTCCATCTACATTTTCCCACCAGCTGCTTCCTCAGATTGTAAAACTGGGTGAAGTCAGCATCCTTACATCCAACATTTAATGAAGTTCACAGGCACACGGGTGGCACTTAGTTTATGAAATGAATGAAAGGTAGAAATGAGGTTCTCTGTGGCTTTTGTGATGCTGTATTTATTTAGTCTTTCCTAGACCTATTTCTGCCAGATTGATGTCTCCATGCTAATTTTCTCATGGACACTATTTAGATGTTGCCCCAGATTGAGTTATTGTACCTGTGAGGAAAACTGACCTTCAAATGTGCATCCAGGGATGAACCACAATTGCAAATTCACTTGAGAAATGAGTTCCAAATATTTTGACTCTGCCTAGCATTGAAAAGTCCCTAGAGTTTTTATATGCCTAGTGAACAAAAGCATGGATCGATCTATCAATTTATCAGTATTCCTTCTCTGACTGATAAGCTTCCTTTTATGATAGCTTATGGAAATTGTCCACAAAATTTACCTCAGATAAAATGGGTTATTATTGCCTTCCAAGCTGTGACAAATTAATTATAATTTATGCTTACAGTGACCTTTGGTTTTTCCCCAAATGTGTTCCTTCATAGATACTACCCTGTTTTACTGTGAATTCAACCATGTGTTGTGGCACCTCCAGATAGACAAATGTACTTCTAGAATAGATTAATAGATGTAATAATTATAATAACTATGGTGTTTGTTAAGCACTTACTATATGCCAAGCACTGTTCTAAGCGCTGGGGTAGATACAAGGTAATCAGGTTGGACACAATCTCTCTCCCACGTAGGGCTCCCAGTCTCAATCCCCATTTTACATATGAGGTAACAGACGCACAGAGAAGTTAAGTGACTTGCCCAAGATCATACATGAGACAAGTGGCAGAGTGAGGATTAGAACCCAGGCCTTTCTGCCTCCCAGGTCCATACTCTAGCCACTGTAGTAGCTGTAATAACATTTAATTAACTCTCCACTGTGCAGTGCACTGTACTAGGAGCTTGGGAAGTACCAAATAATGAAGTGGCCATTTGCTGCCTACAAGGAACTTAAACTCTAATTGAGAAGAAAAGCATAAAGATATTTACAAAAATGTTAAAATGAATAAACTGAGCAAACATACTTGTGTTATCCACTGCATGCGATAAATAACTAAAACTCATATTTTGCTAACATATACTACTTGATGATGATCTCTTATCGGAGGTTTGAAAAGACAGAATCTCATCTTTTGGGCCTGGTGCCAGCATAGTGGAGCTTGACAGCTTGGCAATGGACTAGGTGACCTTTCAGGGACCGCTAGTCTTAGGATCTGTCATTCAATAACTCTCTCAAATGATTGGAGTATAAGCCTGACAAATTTCCCCATTTCCTGTCAGCTGGGCTTTCCTACCTTTTCTTACAATTTTACACATAGAAAGGATACTCTTCAAATCATTCTTCTTGCTATTTCATGAACAGATAAGTAGTGCGTTCAAACTGTAACAGAAAAAGAACAGCAGGAAACCAGAGAGATCTGTGGAGTGTACTTCACTGAAGAGGTTCTCTAACTACCAAAAGTAGATTGTGAGCTCTGCAAAGGACAGAGACAGGGACCATGTCCAATTCCCACATGCATATGCTCTCTCAGAACTTTAGCACAATGCTCTCCACAAACTAAGCACTAAATAAATACTAATACTATTATCCAAAGAGAAAGGATCAGCTAGTCCAACTGAGCCCACACCATGACCTTACTCTACAGCTAGGGATTGAACTTCATGATTTTTTTGTCTTTTTAAAACCTTTCCCTCCTATAATTCTATCAGTGGTCCCCTATTCAGCAGAATCACTGCATTTGCTTTGACCTTCTGCAATTATGGGAACTGCAAAGAAGGCTCTGCAGGCTTGTCAGAAGAGTCTCTTCTCTAGAAAATTTAGTTCATGCAGCAGCAATGTGGTATTTTAATGAATTCTTCTCCAAAGTCACATTTTTGTGGGAGGTGGGAGGGAGGAGGTGGGAGAAGGCATGCGGCTGCAAACAAGATTAGTCGGTGCAGATAAACAAGAACACACTTGAAAAAGCTTTCCCTTAGAGTACATTTTTGGCTAAAAAAAATTTCAAATTGATCATTTTAAAAAAGAAAAAGTTCCTAGAGAATAAATGACATAACTTAGAATTGGTTTAGATTGTCTTTTGAAGAACAACCATAACCAGGACCTAGTGGATAGAGCACAGGCTTGGGAGTCTAAGGGACCTGGGTTCTAATCTCAGCACTGCCACTTGTCTGCTTTGTGTCACTTCACTTCTTTGGGTCTCAGCTATCTCATCTGTAAAATGGGGATTATGATTGTGAGTCTTCTGTGGGACAGGGACTGTGTCCAACTCAATTACCTTGTATCTACTCCAGGGCTTAGTACAGTGCCTGGCACAAGGCTTAACAAATACCACAGTTATTATTATTATTATTATTGTTATTATTATTATTGTTATTATCTGCCCAGAACCAGATGCCGCCAGATCTTGAGACTGGCCAACCCTGGGCCAGCACTGTGGCTGAGTGATTCTTGTTCATTGGGGTGCAGGGTTCAAAGGCAGATTTCTGTAAATGGGATGGTAGGAAGATGAAATAGCAGAAGAGAAGAAGTGCTCCAGAGAAGATGTCACAGAGGTTCCATGGTATTTCTGCCAGAAGTTTAAAGGATGTTTTTATTTTAAGAATCAACAAGAGGAACAAGGGAAAGTTTGTGCTGCTTGCTACTTGGTGGCCAGTGGCCAGGTTGGTGGCTTTGGCCCAGAGATTACCCAGAAATCAATGCCCTATACATCCATTGCCTACTGCAAAGAGAGGAGTGGTGGGGTTTATGGCCCGGACACCCAACACAGCTGTGAGGATTTGCTTAGCAGTGTTAGCCTTGAAGAGTCAAAGGGCATCTCAGACACCCGGTGTCACTGCACACGACTGCTGCTTTTTAACTCTTGAACTAAGGCATCATGGCCTACCTCCTTGCTGAGGAATTTTCCTGAGGATAGGGTAGGGTGTTCTTCCATCCACAACAGAGCATTATCTTGAGCTGTTTTCCCAGTTGTGAAGATGGGTTGGGTTAAGCTGTCCATGTTTTCTTGTTCCCAGGGACAAACAGCTTGCACTGCCTACATGGTGTTATGGTGCAGTTGGGGACGTTAAAACAGAGTATACATTTGCCCCTCCTCAGCAGCAGAAGTTAATGTTAGTGTCATTTCTACTTGTCAGAAGTGAGGTCAGTTTGCTCCCTATCTGAAAGGATGTCCAGGCTATGAGGGAGGGTGATTTCTCGGGCCAGGGATAATAGCTGCTCTGGCCTGGATCCATAGTATGAGACCTCCACTAAACTGTAGGAAGATTGGTGGTTGTGAGTATGCCTTAAAACTCTGTTCCTCTAGCCACAGAACCCTACTGATTTTGTTTTCATTTTGTATATTTGCCTGTGTTATGCTTTTATGGTTCATCATTACTGATGTCTGTTTCTCCAGTCCCTTTTCCCTTAGATTGTGATCTTCCTAGGGACAGGGAATGTGACTAATTCCCATCCACGAGTTCTCTCCCAGTGGTCAGTACAGTGCTCTGCAACAAGCATTTACTCCCAATGCTCAGGGCACTTCCACTCTGCAATCCCCATAACATTCATGTTCATGTCTTTAAGTCTGTTACTTCCTCTTGTCTGTAATTTAATTTAGTGTCTGCCTCTCCCACTAGACTAAATTCTTTGAACACAGAGATCCTGTTTACTAATTCTATTGTATTCTCCCAAGTGCTTAGTACAGTGCTAGATTGACTGATTAACTGAAAACAAAAAAAAAAAAAAGGAAATCAAAATCAGCAGCAGAAACAACAAGCAAAATAACCCCTTCAAAACCAACAGACATCTCCAGGTCAGGCTGCCGGAGAACCAAAACACAGGCAAGAAGCCCTGGGACAACATCACAGCAACATTAATGAGCTTCAGGTTCTCAACAGGAACACAAGAGGAACTTTTTCAAGATATTGATCTTCAAGACACCCGCCAAGACTGAGTGTCACAAGGAGGCGCTGCAAAGACAAGGTTCTATTGAAAATGACTCAGAAATTATAAATTACTTGCTTCAGAGCAAGACATGAGCATCAATAGCTGGCAGCTTAGCAAGATCACAAGAAAAAGGAGATCTACCAAAGCAGATCAAGCAGATGAGGGAAGCTGCATTGCCTAGTGGAAAGAGCCCAGGCCTGGGAGTCAGAGGACCTGGGTTCTAATTCTGACTCTGCTACATTTAACTTTGTGCCTCAGTCTCCTCATTCATAAAAGGGAGATTAAATCCTACTCTTCCTTACTTAGACAGTGAGCCCCACATGTGACAAGGATTGTGACCAACCTAATTATTTTTTATCTATCTCAGAGCTGGGTACAGTGCTTGGCACATAGTAAGCACTTACCAAATACAATGGCAGTAATAGTAATAATAGTAATTTTCACTATAATCAAGCTAAAAAACCCCAAATGTCTCAGGGTGGGTTGCCAAACCCAGTGGCATTTATTTGCCAGTAGTCAATCACCAGTGGTATTTATTGGGCACTTACGATGTACAGTTGGGAGGTTACAAGCTTGCAGAGTACCAAGAATATGACAGCTGCCACCAAATTAAGGACATTACTCATCAGTAAATGTTCAAACTACCAGTTGAGATGGCAATATCATCATTATAAATGGAGAGAATTTTGCAGTGATAGAATGAACACTATAATTATCTTCTGATCAGCCTTTCCCACACTGAGAAAGGCATTTCGTAGTACAGCCAGCCGGGACACAGCCTTAATGTCAACTTTTTAGACTTCACTTGCCTTGGCAAGCCATTCAAATAGCAAACAACTGGATCTGTTGCCATATTCCTGCAGACATTTTCAAGCAAGGAAGGAATTGGGGGACCTGGGTTCTAATCCCTGCTCCACCTCTTGCCTGCTTCATGACACCCAGCAAGTCACTAAACTTCTCTGTACCTCAGGTTCCCCATTGTAAAATGGGAATAAAATGTCCATTCTCCCTTTCTTTTAGACAGGGAGCACCACATGGGACAGGAACTGTTTCCAATCTGCTTGTGTGGTATCAACCCCAGCACTTAGCACATGCAGTGGATAAAGCACGGGCCTGGGAGTCAGAAGGTCATGAGTTCTAATCCCACCTAGGCCACTTGTCTGCTGTGTGGCCCTGGACAAGTCACTTCACTTCTCTGTACCTCAATTACCTTATCTGTAAAATGGGGATTAAGACTGTGAACCCTCTGCAGGACAGGGACTGTGTCCAACCCGATTTGCTTGTATCCAACCCAGTGCTTAGTACACTGCCTGTTACTTAGTAAGCACTTAACAAACATCACAATTAACCACCAAAATTATTGGATGGCCACACTTAAAATCCAACCATTGTATTAAATATGGAAATTGTGTCATGGCTGTTGTGGCAAGAAAAGCATTAAATACCACTAGGTGTTGACAACTGCAGAATAACTTTTCACCTCCCTCTAATTGTCTAGAAGGCCTTTAATGGGACAGGAGAAAATCCAGGCTATCACTAGTTCAGTATGTATATTTTAGACATTAAAGAATGTCTGTTTCACTTTGTTTTCCTCTCTGTTGAATAAGGATATTAGCCACAAATGCATCGTGTATGCAAAACAATGTTACCAGCCTACTGAAGAAGGAATACTTCACCTGCCTGCTCTGTAAATGAAAAGAAAAAGTCTGTTAGGTAGGTGTGTGTAATGATATGTTTCTAGGGCTCAATCACCTTCAACTCTTGCTTTACAAAGGAAGTGACTCATGCCAAAGATAAACTGGATTTGAAAGAATGTTTGGGTTATACAAAACTTTTATTTACATATGAGCCTCTTGATTCACAAGGAAATCATTTCCATTTTGGGTAAAATAGGACACACGCAACTTGGGCCTGGAAATCCCTCCCCAATTGTTCCCACCCAGTGACTACCAGTTGATTGAGACACATCCTGGTATTATTTCTTCAGAACAGTATAGGCCTACTTGGCCAATCTGTGCTTCCATCCCTCTTGATTTTACATTTGCTATAAAGAGGAATCAAACCAATAGAACTATAAATAAATCACTGAAAAGAAACGGCCTTGAGGTTATTCAATTCATTTGGGTGTCTCCAGGCAGAGCTATAGCTATACTATCACAGAGAAACAGTCATGCATTTCTTTTCCAGTATGAGATGATTTGTAACCTTCCTTGGCAAACACTTCCCAGTCTAACAACTCTCAACAGCAGGTGGGCCCCTACTGTAATGACCCTCAGCAGCAGGTGGGCCCCCACTAAATACCGGTGTCATTTTTCATCCTTTCCTTGGTTTCCACTATTTCCTCCTTTGCTGCCCTCAGGGATAACTGGAAAGCCTTGGTCTCCACCTTCCTCTAAATTCAGACTGACTGTTATTCCAGTTTTAGCCAGAGCAAGGCTGGATTTTCTGCAGGCCTTTCTTGGAAATTTTAGAAACAATTGACAGATGTTCTGGAATTAGGACTCTCTTGGCAAAACTGACGAGCCCACCTTTTCCACTAGCCACCCCGCTAGTTGCTCTGACTCACTTCAAATGCTTGGACAGCCAAGCCTGCAGCAGGCAGGACTGCAGCATGCTAAGTACACTCTCACTTTAGGTCCCAGAATCCAGGGAGCTTTTAACACCACACTTCCTGCCGTTCCTCCCCAAGAAAGGCTATTTATCTGGCTTTATATGGCTAGTTTTTTTCTTAGCAGGGTTTCTCCCCAGTAGTAGTAGTAGTAGTAGTAGTAGTAGTAGTAGTAGTAGAAGTAGTAGTAGTAGTAGTAGAAGTAGTAGTAATTAAATGGTTACTGAGTGTCAAACACTATACTAAGTGCTGTAGTCCCCTCCTCCCCCTCCCCAACCCCCCCCACCTTATCTCCTTCCCTTCCCCACAGCACCTGTAGATATATATATATATATGTTTGTACATATAGTGTTGCCAACTTGTACTTCCCGAGCGCTTAGTACAGTGCTCTGCACACAGTAAGCACTAAATAAATACAATTGATTGATTGATTGATTTATCTCTATTTATTTTATTTGTACATATTTATTCTATTTATTTTATTTTGTTAATATGTTTTGTTTTGTTCTCTGTCTTCCCCTTCTAGACTGTGACCCCACTGTTGGGTAGGAACTGTCTCTATATGTTGCCAATTTGTACTTCCCAAGCGCTTAGTACAGTGCTCTGCACACAGTAAGTGCTCAATAAATATGATTGAATGAATGAATAAATGAATGAATATAGTTTGACAAAGCCCCTGTTCTCAGGCTTACAATCTAATAGTAAATGGGAAAGGAGATTGGCAACAGACACATAAAGATAAATGAAACAGTTAAAAATAAAAATATCATTAAAAAGGACAAATATATAATGCTGTATGTGGGGGGCAGTGTGGAGTTGAAGGGGCAACAATGTCCAGTATTTTTAAGTGCTGACAGTGACTCCAACTCTCTGGTCACCAAGAGGGAAAGGAAAGGTGACCAAGCTAGGGATGATGTCCTAATGTCCTGTCTTCAACAAAATTCATCTGGCCAGGCCACGGGTAATGAGATACTGGTATTCAAGGGAATGGAGCAAGGGCAGTGTCTGTTACCCTTCCCCAACACCATTCCAGCCCCAGGCAGGTTGATTGGGCCCAGCCTGAGGCACATAGTCTGTGCTCCATGGTGAGGACTGGCTTCCTGACATGGGATTAAGTAGCAAGATGACAGCATGATCAGATCTCAGTGCGCAACAGGGGGCAAGAAGCAAGAGGGCCTGAGCACACAATCCCGGGAATAAAAGTGGCACCGGTCTGGCTCTAGGACTCATGCTTTTATCTCCAGAGAGTGAGGAAATGTCAGCCACTTCCTTCTCTGTCCACACCATCTACTGCACCAGTTTAGTGTGCATTGGCAAGATACATATAATAATAATAATAATGATAATTATGGCATTTGTTAAGCGTTAACTATGTGCCAGGCACTGTACTAAGCACTGGGGTAGATACAAGCAAAGCGGGTTGGACACAGTCCCTGTCCGATATGGGGCTCACAGTCTCAATCCCCATTTTATGGATGAGTTAAATGAGGCACAGAGAAGTAAAGTGACGTCCAAGGGTCACACAACAGGCAAATGGTGGGCCAGGATTAGAACCCATGACCTTTTGACTCCCAGGCCCATGATCTATCCACTACACCATGCTTGACATAAACTTCAAATGAGATTTTCTCTACAAAAACATTGTCCCCTTTGCCACAACATGTGTCTGATTGCTATGGAGAGGGCACAGGTCAGCTAATAGGTGGGCAACTCCAACCCCCATCATGGTGGGGCTTCTGGTTCATTTCCCATTGGCACCAACTGGTCTGTTTCAGTATTGTCTCAGAGTGTCCCCATCTACTCCACACGATCCTACTGTTATCGTGGGGAGCAGATTCCCCTGGAAATAGTTCCCCCCACCCATCAGAAGCTTCTCAATATTTGCCCCTTCTTGCCCCAACAGGTGGCAACTCCCTATTGAATTCCCTTAATTCCCTTCAGCATGAAACAATCTGTTGTTTTTCTGACTGAGAACTTTGCCCTGCCTCAGCTCATGAAAGAAAACAATTCTTATGATGTGATGCCATCTTCCTCACTTGCTGTGTCAACCACATCATTCCTCCCCAGCCCCCAGATTCTGGCTGGTAAAGTGTGGAAACTTTTTCACCTTAAATGGTTACTTCTGTCTCCTAAGGTCAGGTGGTTTTCGGACAGTTGGGACCTCAAGCTTAATTTGAGAGGTTTCAGTGTTTGGGGGGCTGTCCTGAAGGCTGAGTCTATGTTATTCAATACCAATCCACTTGAATTTAAGCTTAATATTGGGCAGCAGGGCAGTGTCTCCCCTCTCTACTATCTCATCTCTGGACACCAGAAAAGGACCTCGCAGGAAGGGGTGAGGGGAACGAGTTGGAGGAGGAGGAGCAGGAGGGGAGATAGCAGGGAGGGATTGGGGTGGGAGGGGAGATAATGTAGGGGGGCGTTGGCAGAGGGAGGGCAGAGAGGGAGGAAGGGGTGAGGAAGGAGGAGTGAAGCAAGAAGGGGCACTATCAAGGAGCGATGAGGCTGGGAGAGGTGATGGCTGTGGGGGCCAGGCAGGACAGAGAGGGGTATGCAAATTTGCTACCTCATGACTTGGTCGATGCCTCATTCTCCCAGTTTGGGGACCTTCTTCCTGATGGTATTCACACCACCTTTGGGAAACTCCTGGGCATTTGGATAACAGGTCTTTTCCCAGGTGAGCCACAGGTATAATAAAGCAGGAGTCCTGAACTGGAATATCGGTTTCATCACTAGCCAAGGCATTGTTGAGGGGATGGATGTGCCTTGCATTTTAAACATTGCTTTGATAGTTTTTTTTTCTGTTAGCAATGGGGACTCTTTAGCAGCTGTAGTTACAAATATTTCCCAATATCTTCTTTTGTGGGTTTTCTTCACTGCTCTTTTTATTTTATTTCATTCTGCGTTCATAGAGAAGCAGCATGGCCTATTACAAAGAACATGGGCTAGGGAGTCAGAGGCCTTGGGTTCTAATCTCAGATCTGCCACATACCTGCTATGTGACTTTGGACAAGTTCATTCATTCATTCAATCATATTTATTGAGCGCTTACTGTGTGCAGAGCACTGTACTAAGCGCTTGGGAAGTACAAGTTGGCAACATATAGAGACGGTCCCTACCCAACAGTGGGCTCACAGTCTAGAAGGGGGAGACAGAGAACAAAACAAAATATATTCACAAAATAAAATAAATAGAATAAATATGTACAAATAAATAAATAGAGTAGTAAATACATACAAACATATATACATATATACAGGTGCTGTGGGGAGGGGAAGGAGGTAAGGCGGGGGGATGGAGATGGGGAGGAGGGGGAGAGGAAGGAGGGGGCTCAGTCTGGGAAGGCCTCAGTCTGGGAAGTCACTTCACTTCTCTGGGCCTTAGTTGCCACATTTGCAAAATAGGGATTCAATAGCTGTTTTCCCTCCTACTTAGACTGTGGGACCTGATTCTCTTGTATCTACCCCAGTGTTTAGTACAGTGCTTGGCACACAGTAAGTGCTTAACAAGTATCACAATTATTGTTTTTAATTATAATTCCCTTTTCCCCCTCTGATGTTTTCTCCTGGTCATGAAGCCAGATAAATACATTTTTTGTGTTGACAGGCAAAGATTGTTGTAGTTTTCACTATTGATATTTATTTGGCACAGTGTTGTCAAGTCCTTTAATGAGGCCTGGGAAGAAATGAATGGAAATCCATTCAGACCTGGTGCCTTGCCCACAGGGTGTTCACAGACAAAGGTTTTTACTAGGAAGCAATAAATGCAGTTTTTTAGCCCTATTCCTACAAGTTACTAGCCATCTGCAGCTCCTCCTCAGCTCTTTTCCTCATAGCTTCTGTGGGGAGGATACCATTGATTTTTTGAGCATTCTGCCATCTTTCCTGACTGCTGCCATTCATGAAGCACATATGGAGGTGATAAGGACAAAAATGACCCTTCGGGTCCAGAACTATTTTGGAAACATTATCACATGTTCATTTCCTAGAACATCAGCTGTAGGTTTCAACAATATCAGTTTCCTGAAATAGAATATTATAAACTCCAAAATGTGCCTCATAGATATTTTTTTCTAATTCTGCACTTGACTGGTTTCATTTTCCAGGGCCGCAACTTCAGTCAGCCGTCTTACATCAAAGACTCTGGTCTTTCAGTGATTAACTGGGTTTTCAGTGATTTGAACACTTATGGCTATTTTGTCTTTTGCAGAGATTCTCCCTGCTTAGGGGAGTATGCTCTTACTTACATGAGGCAGGTGTCATTTTTGAAGGCATGCTTTAGTGGATAAATCTATCTGGAGCTGAACTCTGCTTGGGAAAATCCTACCTTTGAGCACCAACAGATTGTTTCTGGGGATTGTACCAGGCAGGCACAACCCACAGGCGCTTCCGTGCTGAGCAGATGGCAGAAACCCTGGCACAGACCATTTCAGGCTTTTCCAGCTTCTTCATCAACCTGAACCTATTCCTGTCTGGAGGAGCCTCAAGGCAGTTGAGGTGCAGCCAGGCAGGTAGTCAGACAGGCAGTCAGGCAGGCAGACAGGCAGTCAGGCAGGCAGACAGGCAGAAAGGCAGGCAGGCAAGCAGGCAGACAGGCAGACCAGCAAATAAGCACATAAGCAGACAGGCCGACAGCAGGCAGACAGGGAAACAGGCAGGCAGGCAGACAGGCAGGCAGGGAGGCAGGGAGATAGGCAAGCAAGGAGGCAGAAAGGTAGGCAGAGAGACAGGCAGACAGACTGACAGTCTAGTAGAGAAGCATGTAGGCAGGCAGGGAGATAAATAGGGAGGCAGACAGAGAGTCAGGCAGGAAGGTAGATAGACAGATAGGCAGACAGGCAGACAGGTGGACAGACAGGTAGGCAGGCAGACAGGTAGGCAGGCAGACAGGTAGACAGACAGACTCACAGGCAGGGAGAGAGGCAGGGAGATGGACAGGCAGACATGCAGGGAGGCAGCGGAGAGGCAGGGAGGTGGGCAGGCAAATAAACAGGCAGACAGGCAGGCAGGTGGGGAGGTTAGCAGGGAGGCAGGCAGGCAGACAGACAAGGAGGCCAGGAAGCAGTGAGGAAAGCAGAGAAGCAGGGAGACAGGCAGGGAGGCATAGGGATAAGGGCAAGGAGTGATCATCCACTTGGAAGAATAGTTATCTGTTTAGCAAAGCCCTAGACAGGTCCAGAAGTGTGCTGCTCAAGGCTGAAGCCCAAATTCACAATCACCCTGTCTGGACAATCTCAAAAGATCATTTTCCAGCCCCTCTGAGCTACTCTGGGTGGGACTGGGAGCAGTTTCCCCATTGTTACATGTCTGATGAGTCAGACACCGCTAATGCCTTGAAGACTCACCCAGATTGACTGAAAGGTTTTCATTCTGATGACAGGCTTGGTGATGCAGTTAGGGCCTAGATCCAGCCTTTGGCAGGAAGGGGATTTCCCCGAGGAGTCTGGCTATTCTCCTTAGTCCTTTCTGACCTTTAATTCTAAGACCTAAACAGCAGAATCAATATTTGAGAGTAGATGATGCATGAAAAGTGTCTGAATTCTAAGAATAGACAGTGAAGCTTCTGTAGTTAAGGGCCCAAGGACCAAGTGCTTAATAAGAACCAAAGCAAAATGCCCTCACTGATAGATTTGGGGCTTCAGAAGTTTTCAGGGGGTTTGGAAGTACATGAACTTAACCCAGAAAAGAATTTCCCTCCCAAGGTATAACTTCCTGTCTATATTTTGACATATTCTAGCCATTCTGCTAATATTTAACATTGCCATAGACACCTCCCTCCCTGAGCCCCAGTGATCTCACCAACTTCTTTGTTGATAAAATAGATCTCATCAGTCATGAGCTAGTGGAAAGTGCATGGACCTGGGAATCAGAGGACCTGGGTTCTAATCCCAGCTCCATCACTTGCTTGCTACGTGGCCTTGGACAAGTCACTCCTCTGTGTCTCAGTTCCTTCAGTTATGAAAAGGAGATTCAATACCTGTTTTCCCTCCTACTTAGGACTGTGAGCCTCATGTGAGATGGGGGTTGTGTGCGACTTAATTAAATTGTATCTACTCCAGCACTTAGAATAGTGCCTGACACATAGTAAGTGCTTAACAAATGACATTTTTATTGGTAGTAATAATAATAACTTTTCATAGTTCCTCCTTCACTTTCTCACAAACTCTAAAACCCCCTTCTCTCCCTCATCCTTCCTAGTTATCTCACAAGAGGAGGTTTCCTGTCTGCTCTCTAAGTCTCCCCCTTGTACCACCACTTCTAACCCCTGTCCCCTCTTAAAAACTCTGGCTCCCATTCTCCTCTAACCCCTTATTACCATCTTCAACTGCTCACTCTTGGAAGGCTCCATCCCCTTGCTTTCAAACCTGCTCAAGTTTGGATTCTTCCTCCAGCTACTTCTCCATCTTCCTTTCCCTTCAAAGGTCTACAAAAAGTGGTATACACACACTTTCCACCAACCCTACTACAGCCAAGTTGGCATTCCCGACACTCTTAGGTGACTGCACTCTCCATAATCAACAATGCCCTCCTCAGGTTCTATTCTCCAACAGGTTCTATTCTCTCCTAATTCTCCTTACCCCTTGGCTGCCTTCCACATTGTTGGCCACCCACTTCTCCTTGGACTGCTATCAGATCTTGGGTTTGCTGACAAGGAACTCCCTTCTTTTGTGTTTCTTTTGCTGGCTTCTCTTTCACCTCATCTCCTAACTCTGGTTGTCCCCTAAGACTCTGTTCTGGTTGCCCTACTCTTCTCTGTCTCCACTCACTCTCTCAGGGAGCTCATCCCCTCGAATGGCTTCAGTGTTACCCTCTATGCAGATGAGCCCTAAAACTACCTCTCTAACCCTGAACACTCCTTCACTATTCAATCTCTCATCTCTTCTTGACTCCTTGACATCTCCTCTCAGATGACTCACTAGCATCCCAAAGTCCAAATGTTCAAAAACTGCAGCGTGGCCTAGTGGATAGAGCATGGACTTGGGAGTCAGAAACACCTGGGTTCTAATCCCAGCTCCAAGACTTGTCTGCTATGTGATCTTGGGCAAATCACTTAATTACTCTATGCTTTAGTTTACTCAATTATAGAATGGGGATTAAGACTGTGAGCCCCATTTGGAACATGGACTGTGTCCAACTTGATTAGCTTATATTTATCCCAGTAATTAGTATAGTGTCTAGCACATAATAAGCACTTAATAAATACCATAAAAAATAAAAAAAATCTTTCCTCCCTAAACACTTTCTTCTCCAAATTTCCTATCTCCATTGATAATGGAAGCGCAGGAGTCATCCCCATGTTGGAAAGTGGGAGAAAACAAGTAAAGGACCAGTCAGAGTCAGCAGATGGGAAAAAACAGCCAGACCCATGTCCAGCCCCAGCCCCAGCCCCACCACTGAGAAATGTAGTCTGTTTGGAACTGTCCCTGCTTAGACTGGCTGGACAAATGTCATGTGAGTTGGGCAAGACTCTAGAGTTATAGGAGATGCTCACGCCAGGCCCGGCTTAACTGGAGCATGGCTCTAGTTGCCCTGGCAGTTCCAGGGGCACTGCACATTATCCAGCCCAAGGAAGGGTTAGGAGCCAAAGTCCCCTGGGTAGTGTAGAGATAAGGGGTGCAAGTGAGAAGCACCATGGCCTAGGTGAAAGAACCAGAGGCTCCAGGAGTCAGGGGATCTGGGTTCTAATCCTGGCTCTGCCACTTTTCTTCTGTGTGACCTTAGGCATGTCACCTCTCTGTGCTTCAGTTTCCTTATTTGTAAAATCAGGGTTCAGTACCTGTTCTCCCTCTCTCTTAGATTGTGAGTCCCTTGTGGTACAGGGGCCGTGTTCAACCTGATTGCTGCATCTACTCTGATGTTTAGTACAGTGCTTGGATACCACAATTATTATAATGTCACCATTCTTCCTTTTGCTGAAGCTCAAGGCCTTGGTGTCATCCCTGACTCCACACTGTTATTCAGCTCTCACATCCTATCAACTGCCAAATCCTGCTGATTCTTCCTCTGACACATTTACCTCATCTATCCTTCCTTGTCACCAAACAACCACCATCCTGGTTCATGCACTCAGTATATCATTGTCAGTCTGCTATATCAGTCATCTCTCTGGTTTCTCTAGCAACAGCTTCTTTCTCCTTCCATCCAGATTCATGCTATTGCCCGGTTCATCTTCCTGAAATCTCACCAGGTCACATTTTTGCACTCCTCAAAAGCTTAAAATGCCTATCAACTGCCGTATCTAACAAAAGCTCCTTACACTTCAGGACATCCCTCTAACTTTCTTCATTTTTGATATTGAGTCTCTTCTCTTGCTATACCCCAACTTCTATCTTAGTTGCCCCTCTGCTCTGCCCTAATTGTAATAATAATAATACTAATAATAATGGTATTTATTAAGTGCTTGCTATGTGTCAAGCACCGTACTAAGTGCTGGGGTAGATACAAGGTAATCAGGTTGACCCACATGCGGCTCACAGTCTTAATCCCCATTATACAGATGAGGTAACTGAGAAGTTAATTGACTTGCCCAAAGTCACACTGATGACAAGTGGTGGAGCCAGGATTAGAACCCATGACCTCTGACTCCCAAGCCTGTGCTCTTTCCACTAAGCAACGATTGTACCCTGCTCTCATCTCATCAGGCTTCAGTCCTTGCCCATGCCCCTCACCCATCCTCCCCATATGGTCGGATCTCCACCTTCCCTACCTTCCAAGCCTTCCTAAAATCCCATTTCTTCCAGCAAGCCTTCCCTGATTAATTTCTGCTTCCCTGAGTTGGGACAACACAGCAAGATGAATGCTCCCCTGCTCCCTTTTCTCCCAAGCTCTTGCTCTTAGATCATGATCCCCTTCATCTGTGTGCTTCTTTCTGAGCACTTAGTACAGTGCTTTGCACACAGTAGGTGTTTAATAAATACTATTTCAGGGACACATATTGAAGTCAAGGGATCTGATTTCTAAACCCAGCTCTGCCACATGCCTACTATGTGATATTGGACAAGTCAACTTCTTTGGGGCTCAATTTCTTCATCTTAAAAGTGAGTATTAAATACCAGTTCTCCCTCCCTGTATTCTGTAAGCCCCATGTGGGACAGGGACTGTGTCCAAAGCCCGTTGTTGGGTGGGGACCATCTCTATGTTGCTGACTTGTACTTCCCAAGAGCTTAGTACAGTGCTCTGCACACAGTAAGTGCTCAATAAATACAACTGAATGAATCTTAGTATCTTATCTTAGTGCTTAGAATGGTGCTTGGCACATAGTTTACAGATCCCAAATTATTTTTATGTCTTCTGAATCTGTGGCCCATTTCTCTCTCTCTCTCTCTCTCTCTCTCTCTCTCTCTCTCTCTCTCTCTCTCTCACCAATGATTCTAGTTCCTTATGCCCTTTAACAAAATCCCCTCTTACTTCCCTGGCATTACTAGATTCTGGTGGCCTGGATTCTTCTATCCCAATCTTCGTCTTTGGATGAGATGGCTACTTTGTTCACTGGAGGACTCGCTGCCTTTCTGATACCTGTCCCTAGTCCATCACCCTATCTGCCACAGGCTCTGGTATTCTCCCTATATCACTGCCTCCTCAAACTGAGCCCCATCCGAGTCCCTTGGTCTCTGTCTAAAGCATGCCAGCCTTGCTCTTAAAAGGGGACACTCAAGGAAAAGATCAACTCGAATGATTCTTTAACTACCTCTCCCTTGCACAGATAAGGCACCAACTTCTCCAGGGCTGACAAACTTCTTGGGCTGGCCATAATAATGGTGATAATAATCATGATCATTGGAATATTTGTTAAGCAACAAATATAATATTTGTTATGCAAAGATATATGCATAAGTGCTGTGGGACTGGAATGGGGGAAGAGCAAAGGAGCGATTCTAAGTGATGTGGAAGGGAGGGGGAGCTGAGGAAAAGGGGGGGCTTAGTCTGGGAAGGCCTCTTGGAGGAAGTGTGCCTTCAATAGGATTTTGAAGGGGGGAAGAGTGATTTTGTGGAGGACTTGAGGAGGGAGGGCGTTCCAGACCAAAGGTAGAACAGAGGTAGAACGTGGGCCGAGGTCAACAGTGGGACAGGCAAGATCCGAGGCCCAGTGAGAAGGTTAGCACCAGGCCAGCTGAGTGTGCAGGCTGGGCTACAGAAGGAGAGAAGGGAGGTGAGATAAGAAGGTCCAAGGTGATGGAGAGCTTTGAAGCCAAAAGTGAGAAGTTTTTGTTTGCTAATCAGCAAAGACCTCCTAGAGGAGATGTGATTTTAGAGGGCTTTGAAGGTGGAGTTCCAGATAAGGGGGAAGGCATGAGCCAAGAGGTCACTGGCCAGAAAGATGAGAACAAGGCACAGTAAACAGAATGACTTGACAGGAGCAAAGCATGCAACCTGGGGTGTAATGGCAGAGGAGCCCCTGTAAATAAGGGGAGACAGCTGACTGAGTGCCTTGATACAGAGTGCCTTGGTCAGAAAGAAAAATGGGCAACCATTAGATGATATTGAGGAGTAGAGAGAGAGACATGTGCCAAATAATGACTTTAAAAAGTAATCTGAGCAGGAACATGAGATATGGACTGGGGATTCATTCATTTGTATTTGTTGATTGCTTGCTGCATGCAGAGCACTGTACTAAGTGCTTGGGAAAGTACAATTCAGCAACGGAGACAATCCCTGCCCACAATGAGCTCACAGTCTAGAAGGAGACAGGCATCAATATAAATAAACTTACAGATATACATAAGTGCTGTGGGGCAGGGAGAAGGGGGAGGAGCAAGTCAGCGTGATGCAGAAGGGAGCGGAAGATGAGGAAAAGTGTGGCTTAGTCTGGGAAAGCTAAAGAGAAGCAGGAGCTCTTCCTTCAGTAAGGTTTTGAAGGCGGGGGAGAGTAATTGTTTGGCGGATTTGAGGATGGAGGGCATTCCAGGACAGAAGTAGGATGTGGACCAGTGGTCAGTACGAGACGGAAGAAATTAAAAAAAACTTTATAGACAGCCTCCGAGGCCAGTATGCACACAGACCCAGCCCGCTCTTGAAAAACTTTGTTGACAGCCCCCGGGGCCTTTATTACTCTATTTATTTATTTTATTTGTACATATTTATTTATTTTATTTGTGCCTATTTATTCTATTTATTTTACTTTGTTAATATGTTTTGTTTTGTTGTCTGTCTCCCCCCTTCTAGACTGTGAGCCCACTGTTGGGTAGGGACTGTCTCTCTATGTTGCCAACTTGGACTTCCCAAGCGCTTAGTACAGTGCTCTGCACACAGTAAGCCCTCCTTTCCCATGTCATCACATATAGTGTGGGTTTTATTTGCCTCCTTCTATCTTTCCTTCCCTCCCTCTCTTGACCCTCAATTCTGAGCCCTGGAATGCTGTCCTGTTCACTTTTCCCTGGATACAGCCCTACTCTAACTGGGCTGTCAGATTCCTCATTACCTTGGGAATTGAGACTGCCACTTCTGTTTCCCCCACCTCTGTCCTCCACCTCTTACTCTCCCATAGCCTTTATGTTGTCTTCATTTTAGGGATTTCCTTTTATTCAACTCTCAGAGCATGGTCTAGTCAAGAGGCAATAGGGTTTGAAGTCTGGAGATCTGAATTCTAGACCCCATTCTGCCATTCATCTATTGTGTAGTCATTAACTTTCTGGTTCTCCAGTTCCTAAGTTTCCCTCCTCCTGCTAGGAAATCAATAAATCAGTGGTACTTGAGTGCTTACTGTGTGCCAAGCACTGTATGAGGCATTTGGGAGAGTAACAGAATTGGTAGACATGTTTCCTGCCCACAGGGAGCTTGCAGTCTAGAGGGCCCCACCAGAGTGAGGCAGACCTCCTCTCCCTCTTGCCATTGAGTGAAAGATGAGCAGAAGCTGGGAACCAACATAGCTTGGAGACTCTGGAGTCGGCAGGGGATTGTCTGATGACTGGGGAACTTCCTTTCCTCATGCCAAAAACATGGGAGCATAGACTGTGTGACCTCTAGATTGTAGGGAAGGTTGCACTAATATATAACCAGGGACTACTTACTCAGAGTGCTAAGATACCAGAAGATTGCCTAGTATTATGTGCTATTAAGTGCTGGGTAGATGGTAGATGCAAACAAAGCAGATGGGATATAGCTTCTGCCCCACTGCATTTGTTTCTGGGCCTTATGATGGAGGTGGGGATAGACAGATAAAAACAACTGTAGCAATGGATGGCAAATAAGCCATTGAGTCAACAAATCCAATCATCACCATCAAGACATTTCTAAAAAAATGTTCAGGACCTGTTTTCCCACTCCTCAAAAATCTTCAGTTCTTGCCCATCCACCTCCACATCTAAAAAAAAAAAAATCCTTATCATTGGCTTCAAACCACTCAATCACCTTGCCCCCTCCTACCTCACTTCACTACTCTCCTACCACAACCTGGCCCGCACGTTTTGTTCCTTTAATGCTAACCTTCTCACTATGCCTCGATCTCTTCTATATCGCTGTTGACCCCTCACCCACATTCTGCCTCTGGCCTGAATGCCCTCCATCCTTAAACCTAACAGACAATTACTTTTTCCCTCTTCAAGGAAGACATGAAGGAAGGAAGGAAGGAAGAGGCCTTCCCTGACTAAGCCCCCCATTTCCTCTTCTCCCACTCCCTTCTTTATCACCCTGACTTGCTCCCTTTGCTTTTCCCCTCTCTCGGCCCCACAGCGCTTATGTACAAATCTGTAATTTATTTATTTATATTAATATCTGTCTCCCTGCCTCTAGACTGTATGCTCTTTGTGGGCAGTGAATTTGTCTGTTAATTGTTGTATTATATTCTCTAAAGTGCTTAGTACAGTGTCCTGCACACAGCAAGTGCTCAAATAATACCATTGAATGAATGATTGAGTGAACTGAATAGTTCTTGTAGGACAAATCATGGCAGCCTTCTTGGTGGGCAGGGAAAGTTGGTCAGGGCATGGGAGACAGGGGCTGATCCAGACAGGTGGTTATAAAGGAGCTCCAAGCCACATCCCTAAAAATTTGGAAGGCATGCTGCTGTTGCACCTTGGAGCAGGGCCTGATGGGAGCTCCGGATTGTGGATGTTAAGAGGACCATCAAAGGAACTTGTGCTCTCTCTGTGACATCCGCCTGCCTGGCTTTTTAACTCACTTACTGTACTAGTAATTGTTTGGATTAGTGAATTTTCACTTGTTTTCATTCTATTCTTGTAGTTCTAGGTGCCTGTCTTCCTTCTCTCATCCTGTGAGCCCCTTGTAGCCCAAAGGACTTGTCTTAATTGATTTCTTATAATTACCCCATTGCTCAAAACGGTGTCTTTGCACATTGCTAAGTGTTTGATGAATGTTAGTAATTATAGGAACAATGCTCTGTGAAATGTAGATGCTAATACTTTTGACTGTCAACCTCACCTGGATGTTGGGAGGATGTGAGGGATAATGTGAAAGGTCTTTGGCAATGAAAAATAAGGTCTGTGGAATATCTGCATAAAGTAAGGGCTCGATAAACAAAGATGAATGTGTGAAAGCCTGACAGAGTGGGCTAGTTCTTGGGCAAATAGTCCAGGGGCACACACTTTCCTTCAGACTCCTGAGCCTAGTGTCCTGATCAAATTAATAATAATAATAATAATATATGCCAAGCACTGTACTAAGAGGTGGGGTAGATACATGATAATCAGATTAGACACAATATCTGGCTCACAATATAAGAGAGGGAGAGGGAGGGTATTTAATCCCCATTTCGCAGATGAGGAAACTGTTGCATGGAGAAGTTACGCAGCTTGCCCAAGGGTAGTTCCAGTTAAGCATGTGGTATGCTGTGATTTGGAGAAGTTCTGGGTGTCTCACTCTCAGGAAGTTATTTAAGGAAAAGCCTCCTGGAGGCTAGGGGAGGGGCAGACTGAGGGCAAGAGGTCAAGGAGTGGGGTTTCCTAAGGGCTTAGTTGTCTGGTCAATTAGGATACCAGACTTGCCTGTGAATAAGAGTAGTTTTAATTTCAGATTTTGATTGCATTTTTCCGCTTCGAAGTCAAGCAGCTGTGGAGACCAGTGACGAACTTATTGATTATTCTGGCCTCCTGCCTGATTCCCCAGATTCCTCTAGGATAGCCAACTGCAGACACTCACATACTTATGGGGAAAACAGAGAAAAGGAAAATATTTTTATGGCCAGTGGATGTATTCAGAGTCTACATTTCAAGGACATTTCAGCAGGACTCAGTTTATAATCAGCTGCTATGTTTGGAGTGCTCACATGGTCTATTGGTTTATTGAATGGTCTATTTTCAACAATACCAGGCTCCTGCTCATTTTTGTTTATTTAATAGTATTTATTAGGCACCTACTCTGTGCAAAGCACTGCACTGTGTCAGAACAGGGTGCAATAAAGGATAAATTAGGCACGAACCTTGGCCCTTGGGGAGCTCAAAATCAAAATATGCCTTTATTGTTTCTAAATGCTTTTTTTCCTCACCCTTTTACCTAAGAATTAGGTGGGAAGGATTACTGTCAAAGGGCATGTTAATGTGATATCTAGTTTATTTTTAGATTTTCATTATCTTCTAGATATGGTGTGTTTTTGATGAAGAGAAATGTCCTATTTTTATCATTGGTTTATGCTTCCTGACTTGTTCAATGTGTTATTTCCTGTGCCAAATATAAGATGACTCATATTCTAGATTAGCAGCAATCTTAGGTATTCAGGGAAAGAACATACATGAAAAACATGATCGTCCAGAATAGAGGGCCAAGGCTAGATCAATGGAGTGAGCTGAGGCCAGTTTGTAGTTCAGTTTGTTTCACCTGCAAATAGGAAGTGACATACGAGACCAAAGTCTGCCAAGCCTCCAGGTTGATGTCTCTTCACTTAGCATCCATTCTCTGGATGCCACGCCTGGGATTGATACTCAGGGAGGAGTTGAGTGTGGCACTTCTGGAGAGTGTTGATATGAAACAACACTAGAGGCAAGGGCTAAGGGGTAGTCTCGAAGTGACGCTCCTCCCCATCAGGCCTCTGGGAAAATGCCAACACTGCAGCCATTGAGGAGTCCAACCCTGGAAGCAATACAGATTCCACACTTGCTCTTCCCCCTACTTAGACTGTGAGCCCCATGTGGGACATGGACTGTGTCCAACCTGATTATCTCCTATCTACCCGAGTGCTTAGTACAGTGTCTGGCACAGAGGAAGCGTGTAACAAATATTATTATTATTAATGTTATTACAAAGTTAGCTTGCTTGTGACAAAATTCTCCACTTCAAGAAGGTTAAAAAACACTTAAAACTAAACTAGATTAAAGTTAAAAATGTGATTGCCTGGCTGTCTATACCTGGGGCTCTGTTGTTTGTCTGATTTTTAAGACTCTACACTCCTTGTAGTCAGGGATGGTTTTCTGTGGGCAAAGAACATCTCTGGTGAGTGGGAAATATGTCTACAAACTCTGTTGTATTGTACTTTCCCAAGCATTTAGTACAGTGCTCTGCATACAGTAAGTGATCAATAAATTTACTGGTTTTACATAAAACATAAGGAAGTTTAATTCTTGGTCTTTACATTATTGTTGTAGTCATATATATATAGGCAAAAGGTTAAGAGAAGTAGTTTATCTAGTGAAAGAGCACATACCCGGAAGTCCGAAGACTTGGATTCTAATCCTGCCTCCACAACTTGCCTGCTGTATGACCTTTGGCAAATCGCTTATCTTTTCTGAGTCTCAGTACCCTCACCTGTAAAATGGGGATGTAATGTCTGTTCTCCCTCTTACTTAAGCTGTAAGCCTCATGTGGGACAGGGCCTGTGTCCGACCTGATTATCTTGCATTTGCCCCAGCATTCAATACAGTGCAGTGGATATACTAAATTGCTCCTCCACTAGACCATTTCTTGGTGCAGGTCAGAGAGGAGCCCCCTGCCACTTCCTTAAGCTCACCTCCCTTTCCTCCTCCCACTCTGATATGCAAAGTTTACACTGGCTCTGTCTTCCAGAGCCTGGTACAACTCCCACCCAGAAACATTGTTCAGCCACTGGGAGAGAGGTGGAGAGCCTGGTCGTATGACCCTGTACTGCAGCTACACAGTCCTAACAATAATAATAATAATAATAATAATTGTGGTATTTGTTAAGCACTTACTGTGTGCCAAACACTGTTTGGCACAGTGCTGGGAAGGTACAAGCTAATCAGGTCGAACACAGTCCCTGTTCCACATGGGACTGACAGTCTTAATCCTCATTTTACAGATGAGGTAACTGAGACACAGAGAAGTGAAGGGAAGTGACATGCCCAAGGTCATAGAGCAGACTAGTGGAGAAGCTAGGATTAATCAATCCAATTATTTACTGAGAGCTTACCGTGTGCAGAGCACTGTACTAAGCGCTTTGGAAGTACAAGTTGGCAACATATAGAGACAGTCCCTACCCAACAGTGGGCTCACAGAGAATGAAACAAAACATATTAACAAAATAAAATAAATAAAATAGATATGTACAAGTAAAATAAATAAATAAATAGAGTAATAAATACGTACAAACATATATACATATATACAGGTGTTGTGGGGAAGGGAAGGAGGTAAGGCGGGGGGATGAAGAGGGGAAGGAGGGGGAGAGGAAGGAGGGGGCTCAGTCTGGGAAGGCCTCCTGGAGGAGGTGAGCTCTCAGTAGGGCCTTGAAGGGAGGAAGAGAGCTAGCTTGGCGGATGGGCAGAGGGAGGGCATCCAGGCCCGGGGGATGACGTGGGCCAGGGGTCGATGGCGGGACCGGCGAGAACGAGGCACGGTGAGGAGATTAGCGGCAGAGGAGTGGAGGGTGCGGGGTGGGTTGTAGAAGGAGAGAAGGGAGGTGAGGTAGGAGGGGGCGAGGTGATGGAGAGCCTTGAAGCCCAGGGTGAGGAGTTTCTGCCTGATGCGCAGATTGATTGGTAGCCACTGGAGATTTTTGAGGAGGGGAGTAACATGCCCAGAGCGTTTCTGGACAAAGACAATCCGGGCAGTGATGTGAAGTATGGATTGAAGTGGGGAGAGACAAGAGGATGGGAGATCGGAGAGGAGGCTGATACAGTAGTCCAGACGGGATAGGATGAAAGCTTGAACGAGCAGGGTAGCGGTTTGCATGGAGAGGAAAGGGCAGATCTTGGCAATGTTGCGGAACTGAGACCGGCAGGTTTTGGTGACGGCTTGGATGTGAGGGGTGAACAAGAGAGCGGAGTCGAGGATGACACTAAGGTTGTGGGTTTGTGAGACGGGAAGGATGGTAGTGCTGTCAACAGTGATGGGAAAGTCGGGGAGAAGGCAAGGTTTGGGAGGGAAGACAAGGAGTTCAGTCTTGGAAATGTTGAGTTTTAGGTGATGGGCAGACATCCAGATGGAGATGTCCTGAAGGCAGGAGTCGATGCGAGCCTGGAGGGAGGGAGAGAGAGCAGGGGCAGAGATGTAGATTTTGGTGTCATCAGCGTAGAGATGATATTTGAAGCCGTGGGAGCGAATGAGGTCACCAAGGGTGTGAGTGTAGATCAAGAACAGAAGGTGACCAAGAAATGAACCTTGAGGAACCCCCACAGTAAGGAGATCAATCGTATTTATTGAGCACTTACTGTGAGCAGAGCACTGTACTAAGCACTTGGCAGCATATAGAGATGGTCCCTACCCAACAGTGGGCTCACAGTCTAGAAGGGGGAGACAGAGAACAAAACAAAACATATTAACAAAATAAAATAAATAGAATAAATAGGATTAGAACTCACGTCCTCTGACTCCCAGACCCGGGCTCTTTTCACTAGATCTTGCTGCTTCCTCTGCTTCTCTTTTTATTTTTATGAAATTTGTTAAGCACTTGCTATATGTCAAGCACTATTCTAAGCACTGGGGTAGGTGCAAGTTTATCAAGCTGGATACAGTCCCTGTCCCACATGGGGTGCTCAGTCTAACTAGGAGGAAGGATGAGTATCCAAATCACCATTTTGCAGTGGAAGAAAGAGGCACAGAGAAGTTTTGTGACGTCCAAGTCACACAGCAGGCAAGTGACAGAGCTGGGATTAGAACCCAAATCCTCTGGCTTCCAGGCTGGATTCTTTCCACTAGGCCACACTGCTTCCCTTGGTTTGCGGTTTAAGGTGGCAGCCTCTACATCCCCTGCACTGTTCTGGCCCTGAAGAGGGGAGGTCTCTTTAGAAGAAAGGGTACCTGGCACTTGTTTCTGTGAGCTGTCCTTCATCGAGTAGTCTGGTTTTGCTCAACACTACTATGTCCACCTCATTCAGCCAGTTCAGGTTGAATGAGTGCCATTTTTTTATGGGGATGGCTCATTTTATCATTTAATGATCTGATGCTTGACAGTGCTTATTAATTTTCAACATACCTTGTCTCTGGAAAGAGCGAGGTTAATTTGTGGCTCTCTTAAGAAGTTCATCAAGATCCGTAGGCTATTCCAAGATTTTATGGTCAGTCAGCTCAGGGTTAAAGGCCTTTTGACCATAGTCATCAGAGTAAAGCAAGGCCATGGGACAGGTCCAGCCTTATTCCAACTGTACCATCCTGCAATCAGTAGGGATCTGGTAGGTAGTAGTACAGCAGGCTCTGAATTTGCTGGTAAGCTCTTCTAATGCAACAAAGTACTAGGTTTGCTGAAAGTCTTTGAGACACAAACAAGAAGATGGACAGGCGAACATGAATCACTTGACAGAGGGAGCCGATGATGGACTGGCAATCATCATGAAAAAAGGTGAAATTGCTCATCAGCATACCTGCTCTTTTATGGACTGAAATTAGTGAGGGAAAGACTCTGTAAGGTTCCTGGTAGGCTCATCACAGGACAGGGTTACCCCGGCTTTCAACCACCCCACAATACAACAACCTTGGGGATAAAACCAGCATCATTTGATCACATTGAAGTCCCAAGATGCCTTGCTTCCTGCATCCCTTTAACTGCCTCAAAATTCTGACAGAGCACTACAAGCAACTAAATCCCTATCTAATCACTACCTACATGTTCTGAGACTGAACAATCAATAATCGATAGAGCTTGGAGGAAACTCCACTCCCAGTTTTGTCACAATTTCAAAATGCTGAAGAGACCCCTGAACAATGAAACTATTGAACTGGGAAAGCAACTTAATTTAGAATTGCATGATGCAGATGCTACCGAGTTCATTGCAACTCTTTCAGAGGAATTGTTTAATGAAGACCTTATAGAAACACAACCTTCCAATGCACCACTGTGAGATGCTGAAACCAATGAGGAAGAAGTTATGGTATCTCCACAACTGACAAAATTTAGGGCTTAAACAAATCTTTTACAGAATACTTGAACTTATAAGTAAGCTTGAAGACAAAGATCCTAATGGGTTCTAATGAAGCTCAAAGGGGAGTAGAGGTATTTGGAAAGACTTAGATTTCTAAAACGTGATTACAAAAAAAAAGTAGAAAGCTGCTTTTCGATCTAAATTGGACAAGTTGTTCACTAAAGTCGAAAACTTTTGCCCCAGTCAGTCCAACAAGCTTCTTCTTCAACAGTCACCTGCCAAAGCACATAATTAGATTACAGCTCCTCATTCATTTAATACTGTAATGCAATGCTTTGAATTAATTCAAAAGAGATTGAACCAAATTTCAGTAATTTTATCATTTCAGAGTATAGTATGTAGAAAGGAGAGGTTAATTGATGTTTCTATCTTGCTTTCCCAAAGATTCTGGAATAGATCCTTATTTACAATATGTAAGTATAAAGAGAAGCACACCGAACAATAAAACCAAATTGAAAAAAATAACCTGATCGAAGCATGGAGGTAGGTTGATAGTGTCAATACTTAATTACAAAACGAAATTGTCATATTCATGTGAATTTGAAAAAAAAATCCCTGGATTTCAAGAGACTTGAAAGTCAAATAGCAGTAGCCTACTTCTATCAGTGATGTGCTAAACAACAGCTGGAAATCACTAGTACAATATTTTGCTTGATAAGGGTGATGATGATGATAAGCCTCCTGCCATAAATTATGGTCAGACCAACAACCCACACAAAGGAATTGATTATATGTCTAGTGGTTTGTG
Source organism: Tachyglossus aculeatus (assembly GCF_015852505.1). Lineage (NCBI taxonomy): Eukaryota > Metazoa > Chordata > Mammalia > Monotremata > Tachyglossidae > Tachyglossus > Tachyglossus aculeatus. Next base: position 25,098,839 of record NC_052079.1, on the reverse strand, counting down.
CAGTGTCCCTCCCACTCCCTGGTCCCTATCAATTGGGTTTCTCCTGGGCTGGCGCATTCAGTAAGTGAGCAGGCAGTTAGGGGTGTGGGACACTGCCACCATTTTTGTACAACACACTTTTCCAGCCCGAGTGTAAGTAAGCTCTTTATGGGCAGGGATCAGGGCCACCAGTTCTGTTGCATTATACTCTCCCAAACATTTGATTGATTGATTGATTACTTAGTACAGTCCTCTGCCCACTGTAAGCACTCAAAAAACTATCACTGTTGATTGAAGTGACCACAATAGTGCCAATACTGTGTTGAAGCATTAGAGACCAGCAGGCAGTTGGCAGAGTACTTACTTCTGTAGCTACTGAGGGCTTTGTGACCCACTTGGGTCAGCTACTTTCAGGATTTAATCAGAAATCTCCACTAACAATAAATAATAATTACAGGATTTGTTAAGTGCTTACTATGTGCCGGGCACTGTACTAAACGCTGGGGTGGATACCAACAAATCAGGTTGGACACAGTTGCTGTCCCACTTAAGGCTCACAATCTCAATCCTCATTTTACAGATGAAGTAACTGAGGGCCAGAGAAGTGAAAAGACTTACCCAAGGTCACATAGAAGACAAGCGGCAGAGCCAGGATTAGAACCCATGGCCTTCTGACTCCCAGGCCCATGTCCTATGATGACAGCATGGCCTAGTGGATAGAGCAGAGGTATCACAGGTAGCACAGGTCATCTAACTGAGTAGGAGAGGGATATGTTTGAATCACTCAAGTCCTAAAAAGTGTCACCATAGTGATTATATTGTTGTTCCTATACTGTTGTTTATATGTTCATTCATTCATTCAATCATATTTATTGAGCGCTTACTGTGTGCAGAGCACTGTACTAAGTGCTTATCTTATGCTGTGATTAATGAAGCAGCATGGCATAGGGGAAAGGGCATAGGCCTAGGAGTCAGAGGGCCTGGGTTGTAATCCTGGCTCTGTCACTTGTCTGCTGTGTGATCTTGGGCACGTTACCTAACTTCTCTGTGCCTCAGTTTCCTCAACAGTAAAATGGGGATTTAATACCTGCTCTCCCTCCTATTCAGACTGTGAGTGGGATAGAGGCTATCTCTAACCTGATTTGTATCTTCTCCAGCACTTAGAACAATGCTTGACACATAAAAAATACCTTGATGGTAATAAGAATAATAATAATTATAGGAATTGCTAAGCACTTACTATGTGCCAAGCACTGTTCTAAACGCTGGGGTAGATACAAAGTAATAAGGTTGTCCCACGTGGGGCTTTCAGTCTTAATCCTCATTTTACAGATGAGGTAACTGAGGCACAGAGAAGTTTAAATCCTCAAAAATCTCCAGTGGCTACCAATCAACCTACTCATTAGGCAAAAACTCCTCAGCCTCAGCTTCAAGGCTCTCCATCACCTCGCCCCCTCCTACCTCACCTCCCTTCTCTCCTTCTACAGCCTAGCCCACACCCTCTGCTTCTCTGCCGCCAATCTCCTCACCGTGCCTTGTTCTCACCTGTCCCGCCGTCGACCCCTGGCCCACATCATCCCCCTGGCCTGGAATGCCCTCCCTCCGCACATCCGCCAAGCTAGCTCTCTTCCTCCCTTCAAAGCCCTACTGAGAGCTCACCTCCTCCAGGAGGCCTTCCTAGACTGAGCCCCCTCCTTCCCCTCCCCACAGCACCTGTATATATGTATATATGTTTGTACATATTTATCTCTATTTATTTATTTTATTTGTACATATTTATTCTATTTTATTTTGTTAATATGTTTTGTTTTGTTCTCTGTCTCCCCCTTCTAGACTGTGGGCCCACTGCTGGGTAGGGACTGTCTCTATATGTTTCCAACTTGTACTTCCCAAGTGCTTAGTACAGTGCTCTGCACACAGTAAGTGCTCAATAAATACAATTGAATGAATGAATGAATGAAGTGGCTTGCCCAAGGTCACACAGCAGAAAAGTGGCAGAGTTGGGATTAGAACCTATGACCTCCGACTCCCAAGCCTGTGCTCTTTCCACTAAGCCATACTGCTTCATTAACCACAGTAAAACATGAACATATAAGCAACAGTATAGGAACAACAATATGAACACTATGGTGATACACTTTAGGACTTGAGCGATTCAAACATATCCCCTTCCTACTCAGTACTTTGGCACTAAATGAAAGACTAACTGCAGTGTTGGAGGAGAGGCAAAGAATGATGAACAGGTACCATTGGAGACTGAGGGGAGCCAACTTTCTGCTCAACTCCCAATGAGAAGCCGCAGAATCCTACTGACAGCATGGGGACAAATGATGGTTCACACTGGTGAGATCATCTACAGGAGAGCCAAGGGGATCTGACTACATCAGCTAAGGGTGGGCTTTTGCAAATGGGCAGATGCGCTAAGACCCAAATGTTCAAGCAGCCCATATTCAGTACCTGAGCTAGAGGTCAAGGGATGAGACCTGGGAAGGAGTGGGAATAAAGGTGTCTGACTTGGTGTCAGCTGTTAGCTCTGTCTTCTTTATACTACACCTCTCTGGGAGTGGTAACAGATACCTTCTAAGGTTTTTGGAGATGCTATCATGGGGACTGGCTAGATGAGAATGATTCTGAGATCAAAAAGATATTTAAAGCAAAGCAAACAATGCATCATCACTAATTTGAAGATCCTTAGACTATGAAAAAGAAATTCTTCTTAAAATGTGTGTTGTAAAATAGAAAAGTCAATCAACTGCATTTATTGAGCACTTACTGTGTGCAGAGCACTGTACCAAGCATTTGGGAGAGTACGATATAACAATGTAACAGACACATTCCCTGCCCACAATGAGAGAGCCTAAGGTTGAAAAGATCCAAGGCTGCACAATCCAAAAAACAAAGTAAAGGCTTCTGTATGTCACTGAAAAATGTACAGGGGTACATTCACACTGCGAGAGCAAAGGCAACTTCAATCTCATTTCAGGCAAGAAAGGATCTTACAGAGAGTGTCAGCAACACCTCAACAATCTACTTACTATGCTTCCACCACTGAGGATCAGGCCCTTCAAAAGAAATGGGACAGGGTCTATGTCCAACCTGATTAACTTATATTTACCCCAGTACTTAGAACAGCACTAGACACAAAGTGCTTAATAAATATCATTAAAAAAGTAGTTAATTTGGCAGTACATGACCTTTCCTCCCACATTTAGTGATGATCTAATCCCAGTTGGAGCCAAGAAGCATGACATAGGTCCCTTATCTGATAGTAGACCTGTCCAGATTTATAAGAAGGTAGAGGATATTCAGCCAATTTACTTGCCTAAACTCTTTGCCAATTTATGGAATCACATCTCTTCCAAAGACCTTTTCTAATTAATCTCCCAACTGCCCACTCTATAACCCCCTAGCCTCCAACTTCCATTTCAGCACTTCCAAGTCACCTAAAACCCTTGGGCATACTCAACACCCCCCATAGTTTTTATTAATAGTTCTGGTATTTATTGAATACTTACTGTGTGCAGAGCACTGTACTAAGCACTTGGGAGAGTACAACACCACAATAAAGAGTCATTCCCTGCCCACAGTGAGTTTACAGTCTAGAGGCGGGGAGACAGATATCAATACAAATAAATAAATTGCAGATGTACACATAAGTACTGTGGGGCTAGGAGGGGGGAAGAACAAAGGGAGCAAGTCAGGGCAACAAAAAAGTTTGGGAAGGCCTCTTGGAGGAGATGTCCTTTCAATAAGGCTTTGAAGTGGGGAAGAGGATTTGAGGATTTGAGGAGAGAGGACGTTCCAGGCCAGAGGCAGTATGTGGGTAGGGGGCTGAGTGGTGAGATAGGCAAGATTGAGGCACAGCAAAAAGGCCAGCATTAGAGGAGTGAAGTGGGTGGGCTGGGTTGGAGAAGGGGAGGAGTAAGGTGAGGTAGGAGGTGGTAAGGTGGTAGAATGCTTTAAAGCCAATGGTGAGGAGTTTTTGTTTGATGTGGAAATGGATGGGCAACCACTGGAGTTTTTTGAGGAGTGGGGTGACATATCCTGAACATTTTTGTAAAAAAAAATGATCCAGGCAGCAGAATGAAGCATGGACTGAAGTGGGGAGACATAGAAGGCTGGGAGGTCAGCAGGGAGACTGATGCAGTAATCCAGGTGGGATAGGATGAGTGATTGTATTAAAGTGGTAGCAGTTTGGAGGGAGAGGAAAGGGCAGATCTTAACAACATTGTGAAGGTGGAACCAACAGGATTTAGTGATGGATTTAATATGTGGGTTGAGTGAGAGGAGTCAAGAGTAATGCCAAGGTTATGGGCTTGTGAGACAGGAAGGATAGTGGTGTCATTTACAATGATGGGAAAGTCAATGGGAGGACAGGGCTTGGGTGAGAAGATAAGGAGTTCAGTTTTGGACACGTTAAACTTGAGGTGACAATAGGACATCCAAGTAGAGATAATAATGATGGTATTTGTTAAGCGCTTACTGCATGCCAAGCACTGTTCTAAGTGCTGGGGTAGATAAAAGGTAATCAGGTTGTCTCACATGGGGCTCACAGTTTTAATCCACATTTTACAGATGAGGTAACTGAGGCATAGAGAAGTTAACTGACTTGCCCAAAGTCACACAGCTGATAAGTGGCAGAGCTGGGAATTAGAACCCATGACCTCTGACTTCCAAGCCCATGCTCTTTCCACTAAGCCACACAAGGTAAGAGGAAATGTGAGACTGCAGAAAGGGAGAGAGATCAGGGCTGGCGATGTAGATTTGGGAATCATCTGTAAAGAGGTGGTTGTTGAAATCATGGGAGGAATGAGGTGTCCAAGGGAGTGGGTGTAGATGGAGAATAGAAGGGGACTCAGAACTGAACCTTGAGAGATCCCCACAGTTAGGGGGTGGGAGGCAGAAGGGGAGCCCATGAAGGAGACTGAGAATGAATGGCCACAAAGATAAGAGGAGAACCAGGAGAAGACAGAGTCAGTAAAGCCAAGGGAGGGGGTGAAAGTTTTGATAAAGTGCAAAGGAATGGGGTCGGATGCTCAAGTGAAAGGGGTGGCTTTTGAGAGGAGGCAGTATCCTCTAGAGATACAGCTACTGAAAGATGGGATAGTTAAAGAGGGGGCCAGAAATGGGAGGGGCCGAGGAGGGTCGGGGCGATTTTAGGGAGCACATGCCTGATGGTGTTAATTCTCTTCAGAAAGTAGGTCGCCAGGTCATGGGGGAGGTGGGGGGACAGGGGGCCTGAGGAGGGAGTTAAATGTCTGGAACAACTAGAGACAGCAATGGGCAATGTCAATAAGGGTGGAGAAATAGTTTTGCCAGGCAGAGGAAAAGGCAGTCTTACAGAATGCAAGGATAAACTGGAAGTGGCAGTCAGCCTGATATTTAGATTTCCACCAGCAGCGCTCTGTGGCTCAAGCACAAGAGCGAAGGGAGGCAGACTATGCAGATGATCCAGTGCTGTGGTACGAGATCTACAAAGGAATAGAGGAGAGAATGATTTGAGTGCAGTAGCGAAGGTGATGTTGATAGCATCCATTTGGTCATCAAGGGAGGGTAGTTTGAGAATGGAGGCTAAGTGGGGCGTAATGAGTTGAGGGCATGATTCAGGTCTAATTAATTTTATTGTACTCCAATCAATCAATCAATCGTATTTATTGAGTGCTTACTGTGTGCAGAGCACTGTACTAAGCGCTTGGGAAGTACAAGTTGGCAACATATAGAGACAGTCCCTACCCAACAGTGGGCTCACAGTCTAAAACGGGGAGACAGAGAACAAAATCAAATATACTAACAAAATAAAATAAATAGAATAGATATGTACAAGTAAAATAAATAAATAAATAGAGTAATAAATATGTACAAACATATATACATATATACAGGTGCTGTGGGGAAGGGAAGGAGGTAAGATGGGGGGATGGAGAGGGGAACGAGGGGGAGAGGAAGGAAGGGGCTCAGTCTGGGAAGGCCTCCTGGAGGAGGTGAGCTCTCAGTAGGGCCTTGAAGGGAGGAAGAGAGCTAGCTTGGCGGATGGGCAGAGGGAGGGCATTCCAGGCCCCGGGGATGACGTGGCGGGTCGATGGCGGGACAGGCGAGAATGAGGACTGAGGACGTGCCCTGCATGTGGTAAGTGTTCAATAAATCCTATTGATCAATTGAAGATTACTAAATATTGAGGGAATATCCTAAACTTTTCATTATTTTCAAGAAGAAAGGTGAGCAAGCTATTTGCCAAAACTACTCTAGGATATTGCTCTTTATTGCTAGCAAGATCTAGCCAGACCCAATTATAATTAACAATTATCGAATCACATTGTTAATGAACTATATTCTCCCAGAATGTCCAGATGGCTTCATATCACAGTGGGCCATCCCAGCTGGTTCAATACAAAAGCCTTGGAGAGAAAAAAAGTTACGTGCCACAAAGCAGCGTGGCCCAGTGGTAAGAGCAGGGGCTTTGGAGTCAGAGGGCACGGGTTCAAATCCTGACTCTGCCAGTTATCAGCTGTGTGACTTTGGGCAAGTCAGTTACCTTCTCTGTGCCTCAGTTACTTCATCTGTAAAATGTGGATTAAGACTGTGAGCCCCCCGTGGGACAACCTGATCACCTTGTATCTACCCCAGTGCTTAGAACAGTGCTTTGCACATAGTAAGCACGTAATAAATGCCATTTTGGAAAAAAACAAGAACTATACTGGATCCCCCAGCATTTCAGATTTAGACTAAAGGGAGGCTCACAGAAACTTGCCTTTGACATGGGAATCAGGTGACAGATAGTGAGCTGCCAAGAGAAGAGGAGATATTGGGCCAAGTAGACCACCCACAGGAACGTCTAACCTTCATTCTACACTTCTCCTCCAAATGGCCATCAAGCTGGTGCAGTCACTTGACATGTCTCAGCTTGACTACTGCATCATCCTCTTCACTGAGCTCCCTAACAATCAGCCAATCAATCAGATTTATTGAGAACTTACTGTGTGCAGAGCACTGTACTAAGTGTTTGGGAGAGTACAGTGGAACAGAGTTGTTAGACACATTCCCTGCCTATGATGAGTTTACAATCTAGAAGGAGAGATAGCCATTAATGTAAATAATAGATATGCACATATGCTCTGTGGTGCTGGGGGTGTTGAATAAAGGGGACAAATCCAAGTACAAGGGTGACACAGAAGGAAGAGGAGGAAATGAGGACTTAATCAAGGAAGGCCTCTTGGAGGAGATGTGCTTTTAATAATGCCTTGAAGGAAGGGAGAGTGATTATCAGATATGAAGAGGGAGGGCATTTCAGGCCAGAGAAAGGACATTGATGAGGGGTTGGAAGCATCCTTGAGTTCCGTCTCTTCCTTCTCTTCGACATACCTCTTGCTGATGCCTGGATTATGTTTCTGGAACATTGTTCTGGGCCCATCTCCCTTCTCATCCAAATCAATCAATCAGTCAATCAATCCATAAATGGTTTATTGAGTGCTTTCTGTGTGCAGACAGCTATACTAGTAGACTCTTGGAAGAGTTCAATACCACAGAGTTAGCAGAAACATTCCCTGCCCACAATGAATTTACAATCCAAAACTATCTGCAGTCCAAAATTTCAATAGTTATCCTTCTAGACTGTAAGCTCATTGTAGACAGGGAATGTGTCCACAGGTACATTATTACCCTGTACCTTCCCAAAAGCTTAGTACAGTGCTCTGCACACAGTAATTGCTCAATAAATACGATTGACTGACTGACTACCCATTCCTCTCTGCACTGAACAGAATTCCTGACAACTGACTTTAAGGTACTTAGTCAGCTCTCCTTCTGCTTATTCAATCTCTTCTTCCGCTCCACCCCAACTTCTCCCTATTCATTCCTTTCAAGCAAACCTACCCCTTGGGACTAGTTTTCTCTCCAACCTCTGACATCTGGTTTATACCCTTCCCCCAGCCCAGAACTCCACCCAACTTCAAATCCAACAAACGACAGTCTTTTTCCATTTTCAAAGCCCTCCTGAAGTTATATTTCCTCCAAAAAGTTTTCCTCTATTAATTGCTCTGCCCCACAGGTTATATCCTCAATGACAATTTCAGTGCTTGGGCTTATGCTCCCTCTAGCACTTCTGTTCCTATGAGCTTACATAATCCTCCTAATTAAGCACAAACTCATATGCATGCCCACTTCTTCATAGCTGAAATTATTTCAGTGTCTGTCTCCCCCATTGTAGTCTTGTAGACACCATAGCATCTCTATAGAATGACGATGACTCTAGTCTCAACACAGTCCAGGAGGGAATAGTGAAGAGACAGCAACAGTATTTCAAAATCCTCCTTGACATCTCTTGTTTGACTGAAGAAAAGGCTTTGGCGGAGGACAGGGTGTGGGGCTTGAAAGAGAGGGAAGAATCAAGGATAATATCAAGTTTGAGAGCCTGAGATATGGGAAGGGTGGTGGGGGAAGATGAAGAGTTTAGTTTGAAGCATACAGAGCTGGAGGTAACAGCAGGACTGGCTTAGTGGCTTAGGAGTCAGAGGTCATGGGTCCTGGAGCAAGGTTAGGGCTAGTGAGGCCCATTTGGAAGTCATCTGTGTAAAGGAGGTGGTTGAATCTATGTTAGATTTGCTCCAACTCCCCCGGGAAACTCTTCCAACAGACTGCACACATCACCCTAAATCCTAGAGACGGTCATTCAAGTACTGTTGCAATGCCCGAAAAGCATATGCTCAAGGAAACATGCACATGATTATAAATTGCTTCACTGAGTCAGCCTAGCATTACTGGTTGGCTGATAAGTCTGTAGAAAACTAAAGTAATATATCAGACTGCCTCAGGGAAACTACCCACACAACCAAATATCTACATTGGCAGACAAAGCTTACCTCCTTTGGAAGGATATTGAACAGCATGTGGCAACGGCATGGTGTTTGACCAAACTCTAGGTCGTAAACCTGCTGTTCATTTTATCCTTCCCATCCCCCACCATATGCCCACATTGGATTCCTTGAGCAGTTTCATCAGTTTTACGATGGTTTACTATCCCACACATGTTATGAGAAGGGTCAGGAGTAATAGTCGTAGCTTTTAAAGGCTCACTATGAATAAAGTACCATGCTAAACCCTGACATAGCTACAGGTTAATCAGATCGGTAATGGATATCACAGACTAAAGTGGAAAGGAGAACCGGTATCTCATGCCCATTTCACATTTGAGGAAACTGAGACTTGTCGAAGGTCACACAATAGATAAGTGACAGAGCCAGGATTAGGACCCAGATCATCTGACTCCCAGGTCCGTGCTCTTCTCACTAGGCCATGCTGCTTCTCTGGTGAACATCGAGGCACTTACATGAATGGTGGAAATGCAGATATGCGCGGAGCTAAAACCTCTGAGCTGTACCAAGCTCTCGACTCTCCTACCTCCAGCTCTTTGTGCACTCTCTTCTCCAGGGCACAACCCCCTCTGCCCTCAAAACAACCAGATCTCATCCATCCCCACCCATAAGTCCTCCTGAAAAGTCACTTTTTCCAGCTTTCCACAGTAGCTACCATCTTGGGGATCAGGTTACTTCTCTAGACAGCCTTATTGGTGATGACTTTATTCAATTTATTTTTTTCATTTATTTATTCATTCATGTATTATTTATTTTTGTTGTTAACAGTTGTGTCTTCATTCCAGCTTAGATCCATTGCACTTATTTTATTTTATTAATATGTTCTGTTTTGTTGTCTGTCTTCCCCTTCTAGACTGTGAGCCCGCTGTTGGGTAGGGACCGTCTCTATATGTTGCCAACTTGTACTTCCCAAGCGCTTAGTACAGTGCTCTGCACACAGTAAGTGCTCAATAAATACGATTGAATGAATGAATGAACTTCTATCTAAGGTTGCTCTCCATATGTGAAGAAGATGACCCTGACAGAGAAGTTCACCTGTGAGATCGGGACCAGTCTGGCATGGGGTAAAGAGCATAGGCCCGGGAGGCAGGAGACCTGGGTTCTATTTCTGGCTTTGCCATTTGCCTACTATGTGACTTTGAGGCCTCTCTGTGCCTCAGTTTCTTCATCTGAAAACTGAGGATTAAATAATTGTTCTCCCTTCCCTTGTGAACCCTATATGGGACAGGAACTATCTTAGAGAAGCAGCATGGCTCGGTGGAAAAGAGCCCGGGATTTAGAGTCAGAGGTCATGGGTTCAAGTCCCAGCTCCTCCAATTGTCAGCTGTGTGACTTTGGGTAAGTCACTTAGCGTCTCTGTGCCTCCATTGCCTCATCTGTAAAATGGGGTTTAAGACTGTGAGCCCCCCGTGGGACAACCTGATCACCTTGTAACCTCCCCAGCGCTTAGAACAGTGCTTTGCACATAGTAAGTGCTTAACAAATGCCATTATTATTATTATTATTATTATTATTATTATTATTATTATTATTTTCTAGCAGCTCCACCACTTAGAACAGTGTTTGGCATATTGTAAATGCCTAAAAAAATTCCACAATTATTATTATATTATGTGTGTGTGACTGAAAAGCCCACTGTGGGACCCAAAGTCCTGGACATATTGCATGCACACAAAAAGGTTATGTTTAAGGTTTGTAGCACTTAGCTATGTTCCCTCCTTGTCTTTTGCCCCACAAGAGCTACTCCATTCCTGATAACCACGTTTCTTGCTGGTTTATTCTCAGCAACTGACTCCAAACTGTCAGCTGGGATGTAGCATTGTCTGATGCTTTGCTTGATCGTGTCCTTAAACTGTTTTCCTATCCTCCTTGCTTTTGGTTTTCCAGTTTCAGCTCACCATACAGTGCTGTTTGGGTACCCTGATGCCCTTCATTCACCTCATATGTTCCATTTCACATGTTGAGGAGAACGTAGCTTTGATTCCAGGAGACTGACTAGGTTAAAAAACTTCATCATTTGTGATCATGTCTTGCCAACTGATATTGAGTCTGGCCTGCAAATAACAATGATGGAATTGCTCGAAGAGTTGGGTGTGATACCTATATGTAGGGTCCAGGTCTCAATGCCAAACAGAATGTTGGCCGACAAAACAGCTCTGTAGACCCATAGTTTGGTCTGGAGCCTGCTGCCAGTCTTCCAGAGGATTTGCTGGCCTTCTTGATTTGATTTTCTTCTTCCCCCATTAAATGCAAACTATTTGTGTCTGCTCTCTTCTCCCTTAAACTGAAGTCCACAAGACCAGGGAAAAGTCTCTATTTTTATTGTGTGTACCCAAGAACCTAGTTCAAACCGAGCTGATGCAAAGCTTGTATCACGCTTTTGCAGGGTGAGCTGTTGTGGGCGAGTATCTGTAATAAGGAGTTCTGAAGTGGAAAGGAGATTGCAACAGAAGCAGCATGAACTAGTGGAAAGAGCGTGGGCCTGGGAGTCAGAGGATCTGGGTTCTCTGTCACTTGTCTGCTGAGTAACCTTGGGCAAGCCACTTAACTTCTCTGGGCCTCATCTGTAAAATGGGTATTAAGACTCTGAGCCCTATGTTGAACCAAGACTGTGTCCAACCTGATTATCTTGTACCTACCACAGCACTTAATACAGTGCCTGGCACATAGTAAGTGTTTAACAAGTACCATTAAAAATAAAAATAATAGGGAGGAAAGAAAATGCATATTAAAAATATAAGGAAACAAAATCTCCTGAATTGTAGTATAGCTGTGGATAGCTAGGCACAGCCCTGGAAGACAGATTAGTCTGATATTCAGAAAGGGGAAATCTTAAACCAGAGGCTTTGAACAAATCCGATATCAAGAAGAAAAACTAGAAATACCATCAGTCACCATGAGTAGACAATGTAATCAAGTAGTAAGCGGCAATCTGGATATGGACACTCTGCCTCCATATACATACCTGTCTGTCCCTGCATGTCCATACAATCAATCAATCAAATGCATTTCTTGATCACTTAGTCTGTGCAAAGCATTGTACTAAGCACTTGGGGGAATACAATTTAGCAGAAGTGGTAGGTACATTCCTGCCTTTATACTCTACTGTTTCCAGTATCTGTAATTTATTTTAATGTCTGTCTACCCATCTAGGCTGTAAGGTCCTTGTGAGCAGGGATCATGCCTGCCTTACTCTTGCATTGTACTCTTCATTCAATTCATTCAATTGTATTTACTGAGTGCTTACTGTGTACAGAGCACTATACTAAGCACATGGGACAGTACAATATAACAATAAACAGACACATTCCCTGCCAACAAAGAGCTTACAGTCTAGAGCTGGGGGGAAACATTAATATAAATAAAGTACAGATATGTGCATAAGTCCTGTGGAGTTGGAATGGGGGATGAATAAAGGGACCAACTCAGGGCTAAAAAGAAGGGAGTGGGAGTAGAGGAAAGAAGGCTTAGTCAGGCAAGGCGTCTTGGAGGAGATGTGCCTTCAATAAGACTTTGAAGGTGGGGAGAGTAATTGTTGGGTTTGAGGAGGGAGGGCATTCCAGGCCAAGGGCAGGACATGGGTGAAGGGCCGATGGTGAGATAGATGAGATCAAGGTAAAGTGAGTAGGTTGAGATTAGAGAAGTGAAGTATGTGGACTGGGTTGTAGTAGAAGAGTAGCGAGGTGACGTAGAAGGGGGCGAGGTGATTAGGTGCTTTGAAGCCAATGGTAGGGAGTTTTTGTTTTATGCAGATGTGGATGTGCAGCCATTCAAGCTTCTTGAGGAGTGGGGAAACATGTCCTGAACGTTTTTTTGTAAAAAATGATCCAGGAAGCAGAGCAGAGTATAGCCTGGAGTCGGGAGAGACAGGAGGCTGGGAGGTCAGCAAGAAGACTGATACAGTAATTAAGGTGGAATTGGATAATTGATGGTATTAAAGTAGTAGCAATTTGTATGGAAAGGAAAGAGCAAATCCCAAGTGCTTAGTGAGGTGCTTTGCACACATTAAGTGCTCAATATATACCACTGATTGAATGTGAAGGAAATTATAGATTCTATATTACTTTTATTAGCCACCTACACGCAAACTGATAAAATCTTAATAATGATATTTTCCATCTAGGACTTCAGCTCTCTATATGGGACAAATCCCTTCTATATTATGGATTTTTATAATTTACTTGATTTCCACCCTCACCCTGAATTATTTCTTTTTAATTTTAGAGCTAAATCAGAGTTAGAAATCTTCTTAACATTTTCACCTTCAAATTGGTTTGCAAATTAATTCATTAGCAAATTCAATCCAATTCTTCAATTCTGTAATGATTTGAGACAACTGAAACTATTTGTATGATACTGGCCAACTGTCACTATTATCAATAGAATTAGCATGTGTTTTCAACTGTTATATCTGGAAGGTTCGATCATTCTTCTAACATGTAATCAATGCTTATTATTTTGTTTTCTGGAGGATTTCTTCTCACTCTGCAAAGAATTTGCAATTTCCCCGGGAAACTGGAAGGAGGAGTCGGTTTTTGCCTAATTTTTGTGTTTATCATTCCTCACCTTAAAGCCAAGGGGAGGCTATTGTAAGTTTTGTAAGACCTCCCCTGACTAAACCCTCTACACTAAGCAAAGTTGTCTTAACATGAATATGTATGCTCAAGTTGTCCAGGATGTCAGGAGTTGGTTTAGCCATTTGTGTCATTTGCAAATGCTGGAAAAAAGTAGAATTATCAAAGAAAAGTTTGCCAAGCAGATGATGTATATATATCATGAAAATAAAGTTGAACTAAAACAACAATATTTTCCTTTTTTGATACTTGAGAAATTCACACCCTGTTGATCCTAAAACTCCTAAAATTAAAGTCAAACTTCTACAAGTCAGAACTTTACAAACAAATGTTAATGCTTCCTTAATAGTAGTAGCAGTAATGGTATTTACTGAGTGTATTGTTTTAGGCATTTGGGACAGTACAAAAGAAGTGTGGGAAACTTCCCTGGCCACAGTGAGCTTATACTCTAACAAAGAGTGGACTCGGAAGAGTAACTGAGGGTACAATTGATTATTCATGTCTATATGAGTGATGCAATCAATCAAACATTTGTTGAGAACATACTATATACAGAACACTGTATTATGTGCAAGGGAGAGTACAATATAACAGAATTAGCAAGCACATTCCCTGTCCTGCCCATAACTTTTCCCCTGCAGAAGGGGAAAAGTAAATATGTAAGTGCAGGAGGTGGCTGTCTGGTTGGGTTGACTCAGAGGGACTGAGACATGATTGGGGAAGGCTTGTTGGTGGAGTAGGGATTTGGGAGGGCTTTGAACATGGGGATTCATTCATTCATTCAATCGTATTTATTAAGCACTTTGTGTTGCGCACTGCACTAAGCACTTGGGAAAGTACAGTACAACAATAAACAGTGACAATTCCTGCCCACAATGAGCTCAGAGTCTAGAGGTGGGGAGACAGACAACAATACAAATAAACAGACATCAATACAATAAATAAAATTACAGATATATTCTTAAGTGCCGTGGGGCTGGGGCGGGGGGAAGAGCAAAAGGAGCAAGTCAGGGTGACGCAGAAGGGAATGGGAGATGAGGAAAAGTGGGGTTTAGTCTGGGAAGGCCCCTTGGAGGAGATGTGCCTTCAATAAGGTTTTGAAGAGGAGGAGAATAACTGGTGGATTTAAGGAGAGAGGGCTTTCCAGGCCAGTGGCAGGATGTAGGCCAGGGGTCAGCGGAGAGACAGGCGAGATTGAGACCTGGTGAGGTTAGCATGAGAGGACTGAAGTATGTGGGCTGGAATGTAGAAGGAGAGAAGCTAGGTGAGACAGGAAGGGGCAAGGTGATGAAGAGCTTTAAAGCAAATGGTGAGGAGTTTTTGTTTGATATGAAGGTGGATAGGCAACTACTGAAGATTTTTGAGAAGGGGGGGGTGACATGTCTTGAATGTTTCTGTAGAAAGATGACCAAGGCAGCAGAGTGAAATATGGACTGGAGTGGGGATAGCAACAGTACCTTGTTTTAGTGTAGCATGTTCATTCCCAAAGCACTCTCACATTACTCCTCTCATTTTTACCCTCGCAACAACCTTGTTGAATAGGTAGAAAGGCAGATATTATTACTGCCATTTTTCAGGTGAGGAAATTGAGGCCCAGAGAGTTGAAATGGCTTGTCCACAGACACGTCAGGCTCCCAGTCCAGCGCTCTTTCACTCCGCTGCTTCATCTAACTGTTGGGGTCTGTCAGATCTGTGGGGGAAAAGGGATTCTAGGCTGGGGTATAGTGTGAGCTGGGAACAGATCTTAAATGATAAATTTTTGCAGTTTTGCATTCAAGTTTTTCATATCTTGCTCAACTTTTTTCTGAGGCTATTAATTTTAGATGTAACCTCATCTTGGGTAGAGACTCAGCAGGGAGGGACAACACACTTTTGAGACTTATTGCATTATGACTCCCTGACTTCTTAACTTGCTTTAATTTCTTTTGTTGTGCTACAGCCATCTTTGAACTCTTAATCCTGAACAAGGCATCCTGACCTTGTTGTTTGAAAGAAAGTCAAGTCCTAATCTCTAATGACACTTGGTATGATTGGAATGCTGCTCATTAAAAGTTTTTAGCATTTCTGTTTTAGCACTTCTGACAAAGGTCAGACATGCCTTGTTTCTTCATAGGTAAGGGCCTGATTTTAGTGACACCTTCTATTGCAATCAGAACTGGAACACCACAGCATAATATAGCCTGTAAGGGTCAAGAAAGGAGACACCAAATTCTTTTATTGGTGGCTTTAGTACTTTATGGGTAGCATGTGTACATACTTTTGTTAATTCTATGAAAGTATAGACTTTCATGCTGGCTAGGAAATTGGTTGTGTTTCAGCCTTCTGACAGAAAACAAGTATTCTACAAATAAAGTCACAAAATTTGTTAATGTCAAAGCACCTTAAATAATGATGCTCTGTTAGATTCCAGCAAGAAAAACAAAGAAACCACATCAAGTAGGCACTAAAATAGAACAAATAGAACCTGCAAAATGATGACAGGGCAGGATCAAGGCAGGTATGATAGTGCAAATACAAACTTTAGAAAGACTTAGCTCGATTTTTGTATAACAACCCCAAAACTTTCAATGTATGCCATTTTTACAATGCTTGCTTACTAATAAATTAGCAATAGAAATATCACTGTCAGTTAGTTAAAGTGAGTTCTCAGAAACTCCAAGAATCCTTTGGATTTCAATGGAGAGGGGTTAAATTCCCTTTATATTTAATCCTCTGGAATTCAATGGAGATGGGTTAAATTCCCTTTATATTTAATCCTCTAGAAAATGTTTGGTCCCATGGTATTTTATCCCTCACCTCCTAGGTTGCCTTTAGTGTTAGCTAAAGATATGGGAGGAGAGCTTGGAAACAGGATCTAAACATTACAGAGTACAGGAAAACTCTGATCTGTGGGGAAGGGATGTTCCTAATTAAGCCAAAGATCTAGGATCTGGGAAGGCACATAATAATGCCACGGATATGCTTAAAGTAAGCAACCTCTCAGGGTAAGGTCTATTGAATGACTTTCCTCTCTTCATCCACACTGCTACTATGCTGATCCAGGCACTTACCCTAACCTATCTTGACTACTGCATCAATCTCCTCACTGACCTGCCCACCTCCTGTCTCTCCCCAGTGCAGTCCATAATTCACTCTGCTGCCCAGTTACGTTTTCTGACAAAACAATCAGTCGGTATCTCGCTACTCCTCAAACACCACCAATGCTTGCCTATGCACCTCCGCATCAAATAGAAACCCTCCTCCTATCTTACTTCATTGATGTACCACAACCCGACCCACAAATTTTGCTTTTCTAATGCCAACCTACCCTCTGTACTTAGATCTTATCTATCCCACCACCAACCACTTGTCCACATCCTCCTTGGGACCTAGAACTCCTTCCTCTTTCATAACTGACAGACTACCGTTGTCTGCACCTTCCAAGCACACCTAAAATCACATTTCCTCTAAGAGGCCTTCCTTGACTTCCTTCCATTCAATCTCCATACCTAAACTACCTTCCCTTGACAAACAAATTGGCACTTTGAACACAACCCTTTTACTGAACTCAACTCCCTCCCTCCCCTATTCCTTCATCGATCTCATACTACTAACCCACAGCCCTGGATCACCTTCCCAGTCCACTCCTTTTTTTAAATGGCATTTATTAAGCACTTACTATGTGCAAAGCACTGTTCTAAGCGCTGGGGAAGTTACAAGGTGATCAGATTGTCCCACGGGGGGCTCACAGTTTTAATCCCCATTTTACAGATGAAGTAACTGAGGCACAGAGAAGTGAAGTGACTTGCCCAAAGTCACACAGCTGACAAGTGGCGGAGCCGGGATTTGAACCCATGACCTCTGACTCCAAAGCCCGGGATCTTTCCACTGAGCCACACTGCTTCTCCTTTTGCTCCTGTGCACAAGCCACAAGGCACTTCTAATGGAAATCCAGATGTCAGGCCTCCTCAAGTTCATCTTTGCGTGCTTTAGCTCTGCCCACGCCTCTGCCCAACAAAATTATTTCTCAATCCTTAGAGACACCCATACTCCACAGAGACTCCATACACCCTTCAGTCCACAGAAACTACCCTCTTAAAGTTCACAAATGAATTCCTTCTTGTCAAATATAATGACTTCTACACCATCCTAATCCTTCTCGAACTCTCAGCTGCCTTTGACACTGTCAGCTATCCTCTTCTGGAAACATTTTCCAACCTTGGCTTCACTGACACACTTCTCTCCTCCTATCTCTCTGGCTGCTCATTCTCAGTCGCTTTTGCAGTCTCCTTCTCTTCCTCCCTCCCTCTAACTGTGGGGGTCCCTCAAGGTTCTGTTCTAGGTCCCCTTCTATTTGCCATCTGTACCCACTCCCTGGGAGAACTCATTTGCTCATACATGGCTTCAAATACCATCTCTATGTGGATGATTCCCAAATCTACATCTCCTTTCCTGACCTCTTGCTCTCTCTCTCTCTGCAGTCTTACATTTCCTCCTGCCTTCAAGACATTTCTACTTGGATGTCCTCTTGTCACCTCAAACTTAACATGTCCAAAACAGAACTTCTTATCATTCCCCACCAAGCCCTGCCTTCCCACTCACTTTCCCATCACTGTAGATGGCACCATCATCCTTCCTGTCTCACAAGCCTGTAATCTTGGTGTTGTCCTTGACTCCTCTCTCTCATTCAACCCACATAATCAATCCATCACTAGAGCCTATCAGTTTGACCTTAGCAACATCTCTAAAACCCATACTTTCCTCTTCATTCAAACTGCTACAATATTAATCAAAACACTTATCCTATTCCTCCTTGATTACTGTATTAGCCTCCTTGCTGACCTCTCTGTCTCCTGTCTCTCCCCACTCCACCAGTCCATACTTTGCTGCCTGGATTATTTTTCTACAAAAAAATTCAGGCAATGTATCCCCACTCCTCAAGAACCTCCAGTGGTTGCTCAACCACCTCCTCATCAAACAGAAACTCTGCACCATTGGCTTTAAAGCACTCACTCACCTTGCCCCATCCTACCTCACCTCGGTACTCTCCTGCAACCCAGCCTGCATGCTTTTCTCCTCTAATGCTAACCTTCTCACTGTATATAGATCTCATCTGTCTCGTTGCCTATCTCTTGCTTATGTTCTGTCTCACCTGGACTGGCCTACCTCCTCATATCTGACAGACAATTATTCTCCCCATCTTCAAAGGCTTATTGAAGCCAAATTTCCTCCAAGAGGTCTTTCCTGACTTTTTCCTTTTCTTCAACTCCTTTCTGCATTGCCCTTGCACTTGGATTTGTTCCCTTTATTCAACCCTCCATCAGTCCCAAAGTACTTATGTGCATATGCATGTGTTTATATTATGTCTGCCTCCCCTTCTAGACTGTGAGCTTGTTGTGGACAGGGAACATGTCTACCAACTCTGTATAGTGTACTCTCCCAAGTGCTTAGTACAGTGCTCCACACACTGTAGCACTCAATAAATATAATTGATTGATTGATTATGGCCTCACTTTCCCTCTGCATCATTTATGTACTTGGCTGTGTATGCCTTAAGCTCTCTAATACTAATCCAGCCCCACAGCACTTATGTACATATCTTTATTATGCTCTACTACTAACCCTGTCTGTAGTTCATTTTAATGTCTCTCTCCCCATGAAGACTGTAAGCTCTTTGTGGTCTTGGTTCATGTCTACCAACTCTATTGTATTGTATTTTCCCAAGTCTCTAGTATAGTGCTCTGCACACAGTAAGTACTCAGTAAATACCACTGAGTGATTAATTAATTGATTGTATGGGAAGGAAATGGGAAATGCCCTCTTTTATGACACTGGGCCTAGACCCTAGACCCTTCTCCTCACCTACCTCCCCCTTTCCCCTCTTCCTTTCCTCCTTTTTTGCCCTCCTCTCTGTCACTGCCTCTCTCCATCTCTATATCTCTTTCTTACTCTATTTCTCTCTTTTTGGTCCTATCTCCATCACACTTTGAGTTCCCCTAAATCTGGTCACTTAGGTCGAGAAATGAGAGGTAAAGAGTGAGACTACTTTCTCCTCTCTGGACTGTGTCCAGATGATCCTGAGCCCAACACCGTCCTTGACCCTACCAGTATCAGTCCAGACAGGTCTAGGCATCATTTCCTCTTGCTCTGAAATGTTTTCACTCCAAATTCAGAGTACCTGTTCCTTGCCTCTCAGTGTTGCAGAATTTTTGTCCACTAAAAGAATATTGTTCTGAAGAAGACAGTAAACTGAACTCTTCTTATTCTGAAGTTACTGAATTGAGAATTGACATTAGTTTGGAAAAGTGGAACTTGAATTCCATTATGCCTGTAGAAGATGCAAACGTTTCCTTTAATCAATGGTATTTATTGAGCACTTACTGAATGCAGAGCATCATACTAAGCACTTAGAAGAACCCATTTGACTAGGTAGACATGATCCCTGCACTCAAGAAGCTTACAACCTGGTGATTTCCTTAGTTAAATTAGAGGAATATGGATTCAAAATAATGAGTATGTTACTTTTTTAAAAAGTTACTCTGGTGATATTAAGTTCAAATTTACTGGGTCAAGAGAAAATTCTGACTTTTCTAGGTGATAACAGCCTGTAGTGAGCAATAAAGATCTACTTATGTAGTTGGTCTAAGTACTAACATCCAAGCACGACTTGTACATCTAGTTCTATGGATTTTTGTCTTGTCTTATGCCATCGAGGTGTGTTTGACCCATAACGACGCCATGGACACATCTCTCCCAGAATGCTCCGCCTCCATCTGCAATCATTCTGGTAATATATCCATAGAGTTTTCTTGGTAAAAATATGGAAGTGGTTTACCATTGCCTCCTTCCATGCCAAAAACTTGAGTATTGGCCCTTAATTCTCTTCCATGCCGCTGCTGCCCAGCACAGGTGAGTTTTGACTTGTAGCAGATTGCCTTCCACTTGCTAGCCACTGCCCAAGCTAGGAATGGAATGGATATGCCTCTGCCTGACTCTCCCTGCCATACTCAAGACTGGTAGAGTACTGGGAACTCTCTATGTGAGACTCTGAGAGGGGAAGTTCTATGGATTTATGATCATTTTCCACCAGAAAATTTAGTCATACATCTATTAGTTTCTTTAGGGCCTTCCACTGAGAAAATCAATTACTGGCCCTTCTTTATTGGAAACATTTCCAAGTAGATAGTCCCCTAGTAGACTGTGAGCCCCTGAGGGACAGGGACTGTGTGTCTTATTCCCAAGTGCGTATTCTCTTTTGTACAGTGCTCTGCACATGATAAGCACTTAACACATGCAATTACTACTACTAGTAGGAAAGGATAAACAATAGAGCATGTGTATTAAATAGTGAGGCTAAGTAAGGGTACCCACCTATTATTCATTTTTACTGAAGGCATTGACATTATATTGGGCCATATTAAGTTGCTTTGAATTGGAGTTCAAGTGACAAATATAATAATATACAAATTACTAATATGCTGATTATACACCCTCAGACTGACAGCTGAAATAGCATACATTTTTCCCTTTTCAAGTCACGGAATGATTGTCACCTTCTGAAAGTTTTACCACAGTAGTCATTTATCTCAATGGTTTCCCTCCAACACCCCTAGAAGTTGTTCAGAGGGATTGTGTCATAGGAAATCGATGTGGCGGTTTACTTTTGCAGCAATAAAACAGGAAGACAGCAAAGGAAGACAATTTTGGTTGGGAGAGTATTTCAGAACTGTCAAATTACAGAATTGTGAGCTTGGAAAGTTGGAAAAGTTCTTCCTTTCCAGTGTTACAAGCATTTGGATTTTGCTGGCATAGCTTGAATTGATACTTGGACAGATAAGGATATTCCTGGAAGTAGAGTGAAGTAGGGACTGGAGTGCGAGAGAGAGCAGAGGCAGGGAGGTCAACAAGGAGGCTGATTCAGTAATCAAGGTGAGATAGGATAAGTGCTAGGATTAACATGGTAGCAGTTTGGATGGACAGGAAAGGGCAGATTTTAGCAGTTGTGAAAATTGAACTGACAGGATTTAATGACAGACTGATTATGTGGTTTGAGTGAGAGAGATGAGTAAAGGTTAACACCAGGTTATAGGCTTGTGAGACAGCAAGATCGGTGGTGCTGTCTACAGTGATGGGAAAATCAAGGGGAGGGCAGGATTTGGGTAGGAGGATAAGGAGTTTCATTTTGGATATGTTAAGTTTGAGGTGTTGGCGGGATATCCAACTAGAGATGATATGAAGGCAGGAGGAAATGCTAGACTGCAGAGATGGGGAGAGATCAGGGCTGAAGATGTAGATTTGGGAATCATCTGCACAGAAGTGGCAGTTGAAGTAAAGCCCACATCCCCCCTATCTGGCCTCCCTCCTATGTAGGCTATGCACTTGGCTGTATATCCCTTGAGTACTTTGATACTCTCTCCGGCCCCACATACATGTCTTTATACTCCACTATTTCCCTTATCCATAATCTGTCTTAATGTTTGTCTCCCCCCATAGACTGTAGGCTCCTTGTGGGCAGGGATCGTGTCTACAAACCCTATTATATTGTACTTTCTCAAATGCTTAATCAATCAATAAATCAATCATATTTATTCAGTGCTTACTATATGCAGAACACTGTGTTAAGCACTTGGAAGAGTACAAATGTAGCAGAGTTGGTAGATATGTTCCCATACCTGCTTATTATAGAGCTCTGCACGTAGTAAGTGCTCAAAATATAGCACTGATTTATTGATTGATTGAGAATTATCATTCACAACATTCCACAGAATCTGGAGGAAAGGTCTACAGTGAAGCTTGAGGGTGGTAGACAAAATAAAACAAACAAAATTGAACACTTCTCTTCACATAGTAGGCAGCAAATAATTGGGAGGAAATGTGGTCTAAATAGAAAGATCATAGTTCTAGTCCAGGTTCTAGGCCCAGCTCTGCCACTGGCCAGCTGGGTGATGTGGGACAAGGTCCTTAACTTCTCTGATACCTCATCTGTAAAATGGGGACAAATGATCCTTTCTCCCTTCCCCTTAAGCTCCATGTGTTATAGTTTTGGAGTCTGATAAGATTGTATTGCATCTACCTACCCCTGGGGAACTGCAGAAGTAACATGGACTAGTGGAAAGAGACCAGGCCTGGGAATCAGAGGATCTGAGTTCAAATCCTCTCTGTCACTTGAATGAATGTCAATGAATGAACTTCCCTGCTGGGAGACCTTGCACAAGTCATTTAACTTCTTCAGGTCTCATCTCTCTCATCTGTAAAATGGGAATTGAATGCCTGTTCTTCCTCCTTTTTAGACTGCAATCCCTTTGTCCCCTTGTGGGATGTTTATCAATCAATCAATCAATCAATCAATCGTATTTATTGAGTGCTTACTGTGTGCAGAGCACTGTACTAAGCGCTTGGGAAGTACAAGTTGGCAACATATAGAGACAGTCCGTACCCAACAGAGGGCTCACAGTGTAGAAGGGGGAGACAGAGAACAAAACCAAACATATTAACAAAATAAAATAAACAGAATAGATATGTACAAGTAAAATAAATAGAGTAATAAATACATATAAACATATATACATATATACAGGTGCTGTGGGGAAGGGAAGGAGGTAAGACAAGGGGATGGAGAGGGGGATGAGGGGGAGAGGAAGGAGGGGGCTCAGTCTGGGAAGGCCTCCTATGTTTACTTTGTCCTATCTGATTATCTTGTTCTACTTCAGTGCATGGCACAAAGTAAGCACTAATTATATCGATTCATTACCAAAGGAAGTTGTGAGGCAGAAAGAAAGTATCAGTAGGTTCAGAAGAGGTTTGGATAAATTCCTGGACAAGTGGTTCTTAATGGATTGCTAGACGAAAAGTCAGGGATAAAGAGGGAAAAGCTGGGGATGTTAGATGTTGGATATCCCTAACCAAAGAATGGAGTCCAGAAAAGAAAGTATCCTGTTGTCACTACAAGAAACTGAATATTGGATTGGGTGGACATTTCTTATGTCCTTATACTCTTATATTCTTTGATCAGTCAATCAATCAGTCAATAGTATTTGTTGAACACCTACTGTATGCAAGAGCAGGGGTTGGACTAAGTACTTCAGTGAGTACAATAGAGTTAGTATGCAGGATTCCTACTAATTTATAGAGTTAGCAGGCAGGAGTTTATAAAGAGCTTCTCCAAGTAAATTTCTCCAAAAAGTTGAGTAGCCCACAAATGACTTTTTCCTGCCTGTTCTCCGCTCAGCAAGTTCTTGTGTAATAAAATCAATGCAATCAGTATCTTCTTATTTTCCCCTGACTTAAATCATTACTCAGTCTGAGAGTGGAGCAGGTGGCCACAGGATGAGGTTTCCTTGAGAGTGGGCTGTATAATTACACACTGACTCACTGGATCCATGTTTCCTGCAGTGGGAAGGGAAGGGAAGGGAAACATAGTCACAGAGTGAGTAGGGGGAAATTCAGACTTGCTGAAGTAGAATTAGAGTACCTGGGCGTTCCCCATGATCCTCTAGTTGCCAGGGCGATACTTCAAGCTCACAATTGAAAAGCTTGTTATTCATGCTGTGGGTGGGAATGTAAGAATTTTTTGGTATTTCATCTCCTCAGGGAGGCCATAAATGCATGGAATTGGAACTTTCTCTGGCCTCTTTTAAATGGTCAGTGTTCTAGGAAAGAAATGCTTACTGAGTCTTCTTTTCATAGGGTTAAATTGCTGAACCAGTTTAGACTGAACAGAAATCATATTCCACTCTATGGAGAAAATAAAAAAGATACATCTGGGGCAAGGAGAAGTTCCTGCATTATGCTTTGCTCCAAATGTCAAGCGTTGAAATTTCGTCCAAATCCCTCTTCAAAGGAAACAGACATTTTCTCCCCCTCAAATGATTTTCAGCAAAGTATCATGAAGCTGTAGATGGGGGCCCCTTTTTGATGTGTTAATCTTATTTTTCTTCCTTACTCTTTCCCCTGGGAGCCTTTAGGACAGTCTCTTTTCAATAATGGAATACCCATTCTCTTCCTGGCATCAATAAATGAATCCATTAATACTGCTTTCTGAATGCCTCTTGATACAGAACACTATGCTAAGTGCTTGGGAGATTCAATCAAGACGCATGACTCCTAACCTCCAGGAGTTTACATTCTAGTGAAGGAGATAGGCAGTCACTAACCATTCTCAAAATACTATAGCTGTAGAAATAAAAAATATGGAAAGATAAATAGACAAATGAGCAAGTGTAAATTGATCATAGTGCATAAGACTAAGAAGAATAAACACAAACAGTAGGGATGGTTGCTAGTTGGGAGGTGGAGCTTAAATGGGGAATTATGGAAAAGGGTTTTCAGGAAGACCTTGAGTATGGGGAGACCATGTTCAACCTGATTATCTTATATCTACCTCAGTGCTTAGTATAGTGCTTGGTACATAGTGACAATTAACAAATACCACAATATTATTAACTAGAGTCTGGTGGATTTGAAGGGGGAGAGTACTCCAGGAAGGAAGACTGCCATGAGCAAAGGGGTTGAAGGTGGGAGTCAAGATCGAGAAACAGGGAAAAGGCTAACATGGGAGGGAAAAAAAGTACAAGCTGGGAGGTAGGGAGAGGAAAGAGCTGATAAGTAAGAGGAAGAAAGCTGATCTAGTGTTTTAGAATCATTGGTCAGGAAAATCACATTTCTTCCAAGAGACTTTCCCCAGTTAACCCTCATTTCCCCTGTTCCCTCTCCCTCTACTTCACCTATGCACTTGGATCTGTCCCCTTCAAGCACTTGATATTCATTCCACTCTCAGCCCCATTCATTCATTCATTCAATCGTATTTATTGAGCGCTTACTGTGTGCAGAGCACTGTACTAAGTATAAATGTATCATGTACATAGGAATAATTTATTTATTTAAATTGATGTCAGTTTCCCCTTTTATAATGTAAACTCATTGTGGGCAAGGAAGATGTTAAACAACTCTGTGGTATTCTACTCTCCCAAGCCTTTCATTCAGTAAGTGCTCAAAAAATGCCATAGATTAATTGATTGCTTCTGTTTGAGCCAGAGATGAGTGGGAAACAATTGGAATTTTTGACGAGTGAGAGCGATATGTGCTGAGTGACATTATTCCTGCTGTTATAATGTCATTTTTAAATGATTATTGTGTGCTAAGCGCTATGTTACCATTCAAGGGTATTTGATCAAAAACATCCCAGTTCTCATTTTGCAGATGAGGCCTCGGGAGGCTAAGTGATTTGCACAGGACACACAGAAGGCAGACAGAGGAGTTGGCACTAGGATCTCTACCCCTTAAGCACTTGATATTCATCCCATCCAGGTCTCCTGACTCCCAATTCTGGGATCTTTCCACTAGGTCATGCTGCCTAGTGGATAAAAGATAGCAGGGTGAAGTATCAGTCAGTCATTAAATCAATCAATCATATTTATTAAGCACTTACTGTGAGCAGAGCACTGAACTAAGCACTGGGGGAGTACTACTGTACTAACAGAGTTGGTAGACATGTTTCCTGCCCATAATGAGCTTACCATATAGGGGGTAGTATATGGACTAGAAAATATATGGACTAGGAAGAAGGGGAGATGGGAGAGGCTGGAGACAGGGTGACCAATGAGGGGGCTGATGCAGTTGTTTAACTGGGATTGGTAATCACCTGGCTCAAGGGAAGTGGACATCTGGTTGGACATCTCTGTCACTCCACAGAAACTGCCATCTCAAAGGTCACCAGTGATCTCCTAATTGCCAAATTCAGTGGCCTCTACTCCATCCTAATCTTCCTTGACCTCTCAGCTGTCTTTGACACTGTTGACCACCCCTCCTTCTGGAACCTCAGCTTCACTGACACTGTCCTTTTCTGGTTCTCCTCTTATAATAATAATAATAATAATTATGGTATTTGTCAAGCACTCCCTTTGTGCCAGGCAGTATACTAAGCACTGGGTGGATACAAGCAAATTGGGTTGGACACAGTCCCTGTCCCATGTGGGGCTCACAGTATCAATTCCTATTTTACGGTGAAGTAACTCAGGCCCAGAGAAGTGAAGTGACTTGTCCAAGGTCACAGAGCAGACAGGTGGTGGAGCCGAGATTAGAACCCATGACATTTTGACTCCCAGGCCTGTGCTCTATCCACTATGCTATGCCTCTCATCTCTCTGGATGCTCATTCTCAGTCTCTTTCATGAGCTCCTCCTCTTCCTCCCACCCCCTAACTGTGGGGGTCCCTCAAGGTTCAGCTGTGGGTCTCCACCTGTTCTCCATCTACACCCACTCCCTTGGAGAACTCATTCACTCCCATGGCTTCAACTACCACCTCTAGGTGAATAATACCCAAATCTGTATCTCCACCTCTGATCTCTCTCCCTCTCTGCAGTCTCACATTTCCTCCTACCTTTAAGACATTGCTACTTGGATATCCCGCCTACACCTCAAACTTAACATGTCCAAAACAGAACTCCTTCATTCATTCATTCATTCATTCAATCATATTTATTGAGCGCTTACTGTGTGCAGAGCACTGTACTTATCATATACATAATATGATGTAATATAATCATATTTATTGAGCGCTTGGGAAGTACAAGTTGGCAACATATAGAGACGGTCCCTACCCAACAACGGGCTCACAGTCTAGATGAGGGAGACAGACAACAAAACAAAACATGTGGACTCCTTATCTTCCCACCCAAACCCTGTCCTTCCCATGACTTTCCCGTCACTTTAGACAGCACCACCATCCTCCTGTCTCACACTCTGTAACCTTGGTATTATCCTTGACTCCTCTCTCATTAAACCCACATATTCAATCTATCACTAAGTCCTGTCAGTTCCACCTTCACTGCACTGCTAAGATTTGCCCTTTCATCTCTAACCAAACTGCAACCATGTTAATCCAATGACTTATCCTATCCCGCCTTGATTACTATGTCAGCCTCCTTACTGACTTCCCAGCCTCCTGTCTCTCTCCACTCTAGTCCATACTTCACTCTGTTGTCCAGATCATTTTTCTACAAAAATATTCAGGCCACATTTCCCCTCTACTCAAGAACCTCCAGTGGTTGCCCATCCATCTCCACATTAAACAAACTCCTCATCATTGGCTTTAAAGCACTCAACCACCTTGCCCCCTTCTACCTCACCACACTACCCTCCTAAAACAACCCAGCCCAGATACTTTGCTCCTCTAATGCTATCCCTCTCACTGCACCTCAATCTCATCTGTCTTGCCACTGACCCCTCAACCACATCCTGCCGCTAATCTGAAACAACCTCCCTCCTCAAATCCGACAGATAATTACTCTTCCACACTTCAGAGCTTTACTGAAAGCACATCTCCTCCAAGAGGCCTTTCCTGGATAAGCCCGCCTTTCCTCCTCCCACTCCCTTCTGTATCATCCTGACTTGCTCCCTTTGTTTATCCCCTCTCTGAGACCCACAGCACTTAAGTTCATATCTGTAATTTATTTATTTGTATTATTAATGTCTGTCTTCCCCTGTGTACTCTAAGCTAGTTGTGGGAAGGGAATCTGTCTGTTTATTGTTGTACTTTTCAAAGTGCTTAGAACAGTGCTCTGCACACAGTAAGTGCTCAATAAATACAACTGAATGAATGACTCTGGAGATGTCCTGAAGATTAACAGGAAATGTGAGATTGTCGAGGAGATGAGAAGTCAAGGGTGTCAAGATAGATTAGGCAGTAATTCTTATAGAATTGGTAGCAGAAGTCATAAGAGAACAAGTCCTCCCCAAGCAAAATGAGAAGAGTAGTGGATCCAGAACAAAGCCCAGTGATGATAATAATGATATCTGTTAAACACTTACAGTGTGTCAAGTGTTGTACTAAGTGTTGGGGAAGATACACTACAATCAGATTGGACACAGTCCCTGTTCCACGAGGGGCTCACATTTTAAGGCAGTGGGCAGAACAGATATTTATTCTCGATTGTACAGAAGAGATCACTGAGGCACAGAAAAGTTATGTGACTTGCTCAAGGTCACACAGCAGACAAGAGGCAGAGGTAGAATTAGAACTTGGGTGCCCTGACTCCCAGGCCCTTTCCACTCTTTCCACTAGACCATGTTGCCTCCCCAAGACATATTTCAGTCAGCGGTGAGAGGGGAGGGAAGAATCACCTAAAGGAATTGAGAAGGATCAGCCAGAAAGGTAGGAGGAAAACCAGAAAGGTGCTGCCAGTAAAACTAAAGTTGCCTAGTGTTTTCAGGAGACAGGAATGGTAGGGAAGTTTGAAGACAACTGAAGGATCAAGGAGGATTAGGAGAGAGTACAGATTTAGCAAGAAGGAAGAGACTGGTGACCTTGGTGTGTGAGGTTTCAATGAAGTGAAGGGGACAGAAGCCAGATTTGGTGGGGCAGAGAAAGTGAAGTCAGCAGGTGTATGCAGTCCATGTAGGAGATAGACAGGGCTGGGAGCAGGGAGATAGGATGACATCTTGAAGATGCATTGGGATCCAGGGAATGCTTATTTTGTAGACTCACTTCAGCTCAAACACATATTTTTACTTCACCTTTTTTGGCTTAGAATGCAAATGCAGAATGAAGAGATGTTCTTCCAACAATGCAAGTTTGTCTGCATTTGTTTGCCTGAAGTAGTGTTGGGAGGCATGGTAGTGAGAAGTCAAAAATAGAGTGAGAACACATTCAGATGAGAATACAGAATGCAACACATATTTTCCTTACCTTGGATTTCTGCAATACCGCAACCCACTTGTAATCTGAGAATTGGGTGTACAGGGGAGGTTTAGGCATGTTTGAAGGTAGAGGGGAAAGAGTCATCAGACAGGGAGCAGGGGAAGGTGGGGACTAGGAAGGGTGGAACCAACAGGTTTTAGAAAGTGAGGGGAGATAGGGTTTGAAACACAGGCAAAGGGGTCAAATTTTGAAAGCAGATGGGAGACAGCCTCTTGAGAGAGCTAGGAAGGATGAGAAAGTGGATATAGGAGGAGAAAGTAGGAAGGTGAGGGAAAATGAGAAGGTTAGCTCTGGAGATGCTCATTCTGATGGTTTTGGTTGGTGAGTTCAGCAGGGGCAAGAGCGTAGAAGGTGGGAGCACATGGGACTTCAAGAGAAAGCTAAAGGTTTGGAATAACAGCCAGGGGCAATTGATGTTAGGAGTCGGTGAGGGAGGAAAAATAATAATGGTACTGAGTGTGACTTTGGGCAAGTGACTTCACTTCTCTGGGCCTCAGTTACTTCATCTGAAAAAATTGGGATTAAGAGTGTGCGTCTAATTTGGGAGAGAGATAATAATAATAATAATAATAATAATAATAATAATAATGGCATTTATTAAATGCTTACTATGTGCAAAGCACTGTTCTAAGCGCTGGGGAGGTTACAAGGTGATCAGGTTGTCCCACGGGGGGCTCACAGTCTTAATCCCCATTTTACAGATGAGGTACTGAGACACAGAGAAGTTAAGTGACTTGCCCAAAGTCATACAGCTGACAACTGGCAGGGCCGGGGTTTGAACCCATGACTTCTGACTCCAAAGGCCGTGCTCTTTCTACTGAGCCACACTGCTTCTCTATGTCCAACCCGATTAATTTCTATCTACCCCAATGCTTAGAACACTGCTTGGCACATGGTAAGCACTTAATAAGTACCATAATTATTATTAGAAAGGGCAGGCAAAGGTGAAATTGCAGTGAAAGAAGACAGCATGATGCATGAGTGTGGGAGTGGAGGAAACATTCTGTGAGGATGATTCAGGGCTGGGGTTTATTGGGATGAGTGCTGAGGGGAGGACTAAGGGTGATAGTAGAGTAAGATGAGAGGACAGTATTGAGGATAGGGTTTGTGCATCAGGGGAGGGATGTTGATAGGGAACACAGGTGGGACATGATGACTTGGTAAAATAGCAAGTTCCAGAGGTCAGGGATCTCTGTTCAGGTAGAGAAAAGTTTTTGCGGAGCAGGGGGATATGGATGTGAGGGTACATTGGATCGTTGTAATCAGCGAGTGATATCTTGGAGTCAAGAGGTTCGAAATGGTTCAGTGACTTGTGAGATTAATGTGATCCAGTGAGAGCCCAAGTCGGTGTGTGGGTGAAGTGGGTAGGAGCAAGAGGTCAGTGGAGGTGAGGAGTCAGAGGAAGCTGGCTGTGTGGCGGGAACATCTACATGGATGGGGAATTCCCTGAGGATCAGTATAGAAGACATTTGAAGAAGTAGTGGCAACGTCTGACTCTCAGAAAAGAGGAGGAGGGACTGGTGGTGTGCAGCCAATTCAACCAAAGAAAGGCCAATATGGCCACTTTCATTTCCTGGAAAGTAGCAGGTGGGAGAGCAGAGCAGGGACATCAGGTCTATGACTCATTCCTTTCCATTCCACAAACTTGGACCCAGTGGAAATTGGGCGAGGCCGCAACTTCCTTCTTTTCCCGGGCTCCCCCACCCTGGCTCTACCTCCTTGTCAGTTCTTTTCTGTCTAAGCACTTACAGCTTGAGGCAAGTTTTTTTTCTGAAGAGATGAGAGATGAGAAAGCGTGGGGGATGGGTGGATGCCTGCCTCGGCTTGGCGACTCAGGCAACCAGGCTCATTTTCAGGTCACGGTGATGCTCTTCAGATTTTCGGAGTTATGAAAACAAACCACTAGGCCGTCAAATTGGTTTCTAACCAGTTCTAGTAAATGCCAGACGAAGGCATCCCTGTGACTTTGCCCAAGTTACCGACAGCAATAATGAATCCAATGTGGGCTTCATTAGTGCACAGGGGATCAACATATCTATTCAGCCACAGAAACAGGGTGCCAAACTCTTTTTAATCTTCCTTCAGAGCACTCCTGGAGACATGTTTTTTCTTTATTATCTCATAAAGAAATTTGTTTCTTTGTTTTCTTCTTCCAGACATTCTCCTACAGCATGGTGCTTTCATACCTGGAAAAAAATGTGTTGTGTCATTTCCCTTGTTTCAGTGGGAAATAAGAGATTAAGAGGAAAAACAGAAATGATGCAAAGCTTCTTACACACTTGGTAAGGTTTCAAAATGTTGTGGAAAGCAAGCAGTCTGCAACCTTTAACATTTTCTCTGGTATTTATTCATAGTTTATCAGCATCTCAGAAGATAACCATTTTAAGAATTTTGCAATAACTTAAAGTTCATTGCTCCCGGTAAACAATGGAATGAATTTTAAGAGTTGCAACTTAGTTCCCTGTTCAATGCTAATGAACAGTTTAATGGAGTGCTGCTACATGCTCCCTGAGCCTGATGGATGGAAGCAAACTGCAAAAGCATTCCTCCTCAGAGAAAAATTGTGTTATAGTCACTTCACAGGCCCATTACAGTAACTGTGTGCTCCTATTCTGTCATATTCATTCCCAACTGTGCTGCTTTTGGCCGAAGCAGAAAAACTGTCACTCAGTTGCCCCCCTACTGCTGCTTTCCTCACTCCTCCAGGCCCCTTTCCTCAGAGCTGGAAGTCTGGTTGCCAACTTGTACTTCCCAAGAGCTTAGTACAGTGCTCTTCACACAGTAAGTGCTCAATAAATATAATTGAATGAATGAATGAATGGTTTCTCCGCTTTGGCTGGGGACTTAGGAAAGAGGCAGCACCAGAGGAGCTGAAGAGAAGGAGCAAAGGTATTAGAACAGTGCTTCACACATAGTAAGCACTTAACAAATGCCATCATCATTATTATTATTATTAGACTGGCTAAGCCAGTCTCTTCTATATTACCCTGATTCTGTGCTAGTTTTGGATTAAGTGGAGATATTAGTTTCGTTCAATAATATTTATTGAGTTCTTACTTTGTGCAGAGCACTGTACTAAGCTCTTGGGAGAGTAAAATATAAAAATAAACAGTCATGTTCCCTGCCCACATGAGCTTATCCTACTTGGTTTGAAGATTCATACCGCCATGCCAATTTCCAGGTCACATGGTCCTCTTTGTATTTCCGGAGTTATGGAAACAGACCACTATAGTGGCAGTCAAACTGGCCACTCAACAGTTCACCTTCGCCCCAAAGATTGAGAAGGAAGAGGAGAGCATCATGATAGTCGATGAGGCTAGAACTTGGATAAAGAATTAGAAAATGGTAGTCTATACAACAGAGCTCAGTACATAAGGAGTGTGGGAGATAAGGGGTAAGGAATGAGGTGAGAATGAAAAAGCTGTTTCAAATAGGGACGGGAATTTGGGGTGAAGAGGGAGCAGGAAGTGGGAGGCAGAGGGCTGTTCAACCCGGAAGCACATTGGGGCCATGTGCTTGGTTGGGCATAATGAGGAAGTCACCAACCTGTTGGGTAACTATGGTGTCCTAGAACACCAAGGGCATTGAATCTTTTCTTGGTTTGCACTTGTATATCTTTAAATGGGATTGTTGCAGAATTTGTATAGACATTCTGTAAAATCCTTGTAGAATGATCCAGGAAAGGGGAAAATGATGGTGGTAAAAATGGTATTTATTGAATATTTACTGTGAGCACAGCATTATATTAAGTGCTTGGGAGGACACAATACAACAGAACATTTATAATGAAAACAAACATCCTGAAATGCATTGATAAAATAAATAAAATGAGCCACGATTGCCCATTCATTGAGCTTATCCAATTCCACAGCAAATCCTAGTTTGAAAAATAGAGATGAAATTTTAGAGTAGGTGAAAAGGACAGACCATATAATTGAAAAGAAATGGAAATTTTGTTGATAATATTACTGGTGATCTGTCTCCAGCAGGTATAATAATTAATAATAATAATTTTGGGATTTGTTAAGCACTTACTATGTGCTAAGCAGTGTTCTAAGCCCAGGGTGCAGACAGTCTGCTCTGTGGAAAGCTGAATTGTTTGTGAATCATGCTTCTAGCCTGTCCATGACATATACTCCTTTTCAGGGATGGGCACCCAGCCCAATGGCCAGGGAGAATAACTCTGAACTTAATACCATACCTCCCTGTTACCCATTTCTTTCTCTTCATGCCAAGGCACTCTGGGAGTTCTGGTGTGCCTGTAAAAACTCTGCTCCCTCAGTGGACAAGAGAGTTGCTGTCCCCATCTTCAAGGTCTTTCTGAAGTCACTTCTCCTTCAGGAGGCCTTCCCTGATTAACCTCTCACCCTCATTGCTCTATGTCCTCCCCTTCCCCCCAACCCCCACCACATCTGCCACTTCAGATTTTCACATTTTCTAAGCACTTGAATCACCTCTCAGGGTCACACCTGGAGAGTTTCCAGTATTCTACCAGTCTCAACTATGGGAGGGAGAGTCAAGCAGAGGCATGGGAGAGAGTCAAAATTCACTTGTGCTGGGCAGCAGCGATTTGGGAGGGAGTCGAGGGTGGAGACTCAGATTTACTGCATGGAAGGAGGCAATGGTAAACAGTTTCTGTATGTTTACCGAGAAAACTCTACCAGAACGATTGCAGCTGGAGGTGGGGTGTTCTGGGAGAGATGTGTCCATGGCATAGCTAGGGTTTGGACACAACTCAACAGCATAAGACAATAACAACAAACACTTGAATACTCACACACCCACTGTAGCAACTATACATATAACTTTATACTCTATAGCTTCTCCTTACTTGTAACTTATCAATCAATTAATCAATGGTATTTATTGAGGGTTTACTGCATTCAAAACAGTGGTCCAACACTTAGAATAGTGCTTGGCACATAGTAAGGGCTTAACAAATATTATTATCATTATTATTAT
The DNA here is from genome assembly GCF_015852505.1 of Tachyglossus aculeatus. Classification (NCBI taxonomy): domain Eukaryota; kingdom Metazoa; phylum Chordata; class Mammalia; order Monotremata; family Tachyglossidae; genus Tachyglossus; species Tachyglossus aculeatus. The sequence goes on along the minus strand of NC_052079.1, from coordinate 25,064,782 downwards.
TACTGAGTGTTTGGGAGAGTACAAGACAACAGAGTTGGTAGATGTGACTCCTGCCCATAAAGCGCTTACAGTCTAGAAGAGAAGACAGACATTAAAATAAATTATGGATAGGTATATAGATGCTGTGGGGATAAGGGTGGGGTGAATATCAACTGCTTTAAAGGTACAGATCCAAGTGCATAGTCAACTCAGAAGGGAGAAGGAGTAGGGGAAATTAGTTGAGGAAGGTAGGGAGAGTGGCAGTCTATCTTACATGAAGGGCAGTGTCAGTGCTTGGCACATAGTAAGCGCTTAACAAATACCATCATTATTATGTATGAAAGGTAATGTCTGTCTCTCCTGCTAGATCGTAAGCTCCTTAATAGTAATAGTACTTGTTTAGTGCTTACTGTGTGCCAAACACTGTTCTAAACACTAGGGTAGATACAAGTTAATCAGGTTGGACACAGTCCCTGTCTCTCATGGGGCTCACATTTTTAATCCCCATTTTACAGATGATGTAACCAAAGCCCAAAGAGTGAAGTGACTTGCCCAAGGTCACACAGGAGACACGTGGCTGGGATAGGATTAGAACCCAGGACCCTTTGACTCTCAGGCATATGTTGTATCCACTAAGACACATTACTTCTCCTTAAGGGCAGGGATCGTGTCCACTAACTCTGTTATATTTTCCCAATCACAGAGTACAGTGCTCTGCACACTGTAGGCACTCAATAAATAATAATAATGATGACATTTATTAGGCACTTACTCTGTGCCAAGCACTGTTCTAAGCACTGGGGTAGATACAAGGTGATCAGGTTGTCCCACGGGGGGCTCACAATCAATCCCTATTTTAAAGATGAGATAACTGAGGCACAGAGCAGTGAAGTGACTTGCCCAAGGTCACAAAAATACTACTGATTGGCTGATTCAGATGATGTGAGAGAGGCAGCTGAACAGCAGGGGTGGCAAATTAGGAAGTATCTACTCTCTCTTGGCCAAGTTGGGAGAGATGCTTGTGTTATTGGGATCAGGGAAGGTAAGCACACTGGCCCTGACAGAAGAGGGAATAGTCAGAGATTACCCTACAGAAATGCTCTAGTTTGAGTGGAAGCAGATGAATCCTGCAAAATGATGCATAAGGTATCATTACATTTCACTGGAACAGGATGGGAAGATAACTATTTCTATGCCTCAGGGGAGTCAAATATCTGAAGCTGGTCCCGAATCACCTCTTCAATCTTGGTTGGGCTATCCCTATTAATGAGGGTATGGCAAGGCTGAGTTTAAAATGAGCGCTTGTATCGCTCTTGGGAAATAGCGTTCATCTTTAGGGTATTCGTGTCTATTAGACCGACAAGCTCTTTGCATCCACAAACCAGTTCCAGATATTTCTGAAATCATTATAGCATTTTTGAAGTGCCTTAGTAATTTCAAGTGCAAAGTGGAACACCGCTCCACTGCCCAGAGCGTGATGGATCTTTCATATACTTTCCCCTGGGCAAGGTCACATCTCCAACAAGAGGCCTTCCCCTATTAAGCCCTCTTTTCTCTGACTCCATCTCCCTCCTGCAACTCCTATGCCTTTGGATCTGTACCCTATAAAAACTTGATATTCATTCACTCCGTGGCTCTATCCTCAACCCCACACAGCACCTATGTACACATCCAAAATTTATTTATATTAATCCATTTCCCCCTATAAAATGTAAGATCACTGTGGGCAGAGAACCTGCCTACTAACTCTGTTGTATTGTAATAAATAATAATAATAATGGCATTTATTAAGCACTTACTATGTGCAAAGCACTGTTCTAAGTGCTGGGGAGGTTACAAGGTGATCAGGTTGTCCCACAGGGGGCTTATAGTCTTCATCCCCATTTTTCAGATCAGGTAACTGAGGCACAGAGAAGTAAAGTGACTTGCCCAAAGTCACACAGCCGACAATTGGCGGAGCCAGGATTTGAACCCATGACCTCTGACTCCCAAGCCCAGGCTCTTTCCACTGAGCCATGCTGCTTGTACTCGTCTAAGCATTTACTACAGTGCTCTGCACACAGTAAAAGCTCAGTAATTGCTATTGATTGGTAACAACTATATTAAGTTCTATTGTGGGGGATAATATTGGTGGTAGAAGCATGTATAAGGGGCAAGTCCAGATCCCCCTGAGGTAGAATTCCAATCCCACCTGCATGTGCCCTAACATCTGCCCTTAGTTACCTAGCTTTCTTACAGGAGACCCCATATTCTTAGCTGCAGTATTTGAATTACTCATGGAATATAATTACAAGGAGTGGTTGTCTACTGCTGACTAATGCTGCAGGAGTTGAATTATTGCGTCATGGGAAGGAAAGACTATCATCTCCAAAAGGGGTAAAAAATGTTTCTTTAACCCTCTGCTAAACTTACGCTCTGGGTTCCGTAAGATTTTCTTAATGGCAAATCCTTGGGATTCCCCAGAGGATAAGAATGAAATAAAAATTCAGCAGCCTGAAATAACATTGTTAATTGGCAGATTCCCAGGTTAATCAGGAACCAGGCTGAAAAACAATAAAAATTAATTGTGGTGTTCAGTGTGCCAAGCACAAGGGTGGATACAATATAATTAGATCAGATCTAGTCCCACATGGGGCTCAAGCTAAGAAGGAAGGAGAACAGATATTTCATGTCCAATTTAAAGATGAGGAAACTGAGACACAGAGATATTAAGGGACTTGCCCAAAGTCACCCAGCAGGCAGGTGGCAGAGCCAAATTCAGAACCCAGGACTCCTGATTTTCAGTTCTGTACTATTTTTACTAAGCCATGTTCCTGTTCAATCAATCAATCAATCAATCAGTCAATCATATTCATTGAGCACTTTCTGCAGGCAGAACAGTGCAGTAAGCTTTTGGCTTTTGGGAGAGTATGCTATAGTTAGTAGACTTGATCCTAATAATAATAATTATTACGGTATTTGTTAAGCACTTCCTATGTGCCAAGAACTGTTCTAAGCACTGGGGTAGATACAAGGTAATCAGGTTGTCCCATATGAGGCTCATAGTCTTAATCCCCATTTTACCATTGAGGGAACTGAGGCATGGAGAAATTAAGTGGCTTGCCCAACTTCACACAGCAGACAAGTGGCAGAGACAGGATTAGAACCCACATCCTCTGACTCCCAAACTCGTTCATTCAATTGTATTTATTGAGCACTTACTGTGTGCAGAGCACTGTACTCAGCACTTGGCTCTTTCCACTAAGCCGTGAAAGAAGTTAGCCCTCAAGAAGCTTACAAACTATCAGGGGAGACAGATGCTAAAATAAAATTGGGGTAGGATAGAGCAATAGAGTATAAAGTGGATATTGCTCATGTCGACCAACTCTGATGAATTATACTCTCCCAAGCACTTAGTACAGTGCTCTGTTCATAGTAAGCGCTTAATAATAATAAGTTAATTAGCATAATATAATAACAGTACTATGTGCCAAGGACTGTTCTAAGCGCTGGGGTAGAAACAAATTAATCAGGCTGGACATAGTCCCTGTCCCACATGGACCTTAAACTCTTAATCTCCATTTTACAGATGAGGTAACTGAGGCCCAGAGAAGTTAAATGACTTGCCCAAGGTCACACAGCTGATGCTTAATATGTGCCAGGCACTGAACTAAGTGCTGGGGTAGATATAGACAAATCGGATTGGACACAGTCCCTGTCCCATATAGGGCTCACAGTCTTAATCCCCATTTTACAGATGAGGTAATTGAGACACAGGGAAGCTAAGTAATAACAATAATAATAATAATAATAATAACGGCATTTATTAGTGGTTACTATGGCAAAGCACTGTTCTAAGCACTGGGGAGGTTACAAGGTGATCAGGTTGTCCCACGGGGGGCTCACAGTCTTAATCCCCATTTTACAGATGAGGTCACTGAGGCACAGTGAAGTTAAGTGACTTGCCCAAAGTCACACAGCTGACAATTGGCAGAGCAAGATTTGAACCCATGACCTCTGACTCCAAAGCCCGGGCTCTTTCCACTGAGCCACGCTGCTTCTCTAGTGACCTGCCCAAGGTCACACAGCAGATAAGTGGTAGAGCTGGGATTAGAACCCCAGTTCTTCTCATTCTGAGACTGGTGCTCTACCCTGTAGGCCATGCCCTCAGTAAATGCCAATGACTGATTGATTATAAAAACATGTACATAAGTACACAGGGGAGGGTACCAATTGTTATCCTAGAATGAAAACCCAGGACATTTTTTTAATGGTATTTGTTAAGTCCTTAATATGTGCTAGTGCTTAACTATGTACTAAGTGTTGGGGTAGATATGTGATAATCCAGGTGGACACAGCCCATGGAGTACATGGGGCTCACAGTTTTAATCCCCATTTTACAGATGAAGTAACTGAGGCACAGAGCAGAACTGACTTACCTGAGGTCACACAGTAGAAAGTAGAGAAGGTGGGATTGGAACCCAGGTCCTTTGACTCGCAGGCCCATGCTCCAGCCACTAGGCTATGCTGCTTCTCTGTTCTCAAACAAAAGCTTTTAGCCTTTCCTTGCTAATTTATGCAAAGAAATAGCTGTGGCCTATCCCTCTCTAAGGGAAATGTAATGGCTAAGGGTAATGCTTTTCCACTATAAGGATTATTTGCTCTTAACTGTCATTTGAAAGCACATGTATTCTGCATTCTGCCAGAGTTTGTTTTACCCACTGCAAACCTGTGGGCGAGGATTGTGCCTACCAACTCTGTTATATTGTTCTCTCCCAGGTGCTCTACACATAGTAAGCACTCAATAAATATCACTGATTGATTGACCACTGATTCCTGGTGGGGTTTTTTTCCTAAACAAAGAAACAAACTCCCCCTTCAAAATCCTGTTTAACATTATGACACTATTCTGAAAATTGAAAAGGAAATTATCATATATTTGCATTGCCATCTAAGAATGGTACCCATAGCCATGAACTTTTTAATTTGGGAAATGGTACCAGTTCATTTTCAATATTCTTCTATGTGATGGTCATGCTGATTTCACATCAGATGGGTTCTGCTAAGGAGTTTAACATAATCGTTACATTTGAAACATATAGTTAGTACTTATGCTAAGTATAGCACTTAGTACAGTGCTCTGCACACAGAAAGCACTCAATAAATATGATTGAATATAGGGATTTTCCAATTTAACATTTCACAGATTAAACAATGGTTCAGAAATTCAGCATTTGAATAGAAAGAGCATACAACTTTTCCCAAAGTAGCCCTAGGAGATACACTAAATACATGCATTTATAAACCAAGACAGATAGGCTCCAGCTTATTGCATTGGTAAGATGCGGAATTTTCTTCCCAGAGAGATACACTCTTGATCCCTAAATTTATGAACCAAAACAGACTCCAGTTCATTTTGTTGGTAAAATGCAGAATTTTCTTCCCAGGATTCTGATTAGTTTCATTAGGGCTCCAATTTTTTGTGGTACTTGTGAAGTTATTACTTTGTGCCAAGTACTTTAGTAAGACCTGGAGTAGATACAAGATAATCATGTTGGGCACAGTCCTTGTCCCTATTGGGGATCAGCTCTAAGAGGGAGGGTGTAGTTTTCAGATGGGGAAACTGAGACTCAGACAAGTTAATAATAATAATAATAATAATGTTGGTATTTGTTAAGCGCTTACTATGTGCAAAGCACTGTTCTAAGCGCTTGGGGGGATACAAAGTGATCAGGTTGTCCCACGTGGGGCTCACAGTCTTAATCCCCATTTTACAGACGAGGTAACTGAGGCTCAGAGAAGTTAAGTGACTTGCCCAAGGTCACACAGCAGACATGTGGCAGAGTCGGGATACGAACCCGTGACCTCTGACTCCAAAGCCCGTGCTCTTTCCACTGAGCCACGCTGCTTCTCTAGTTAAGTGGCCCAAGACCACCCAGTAGACACCTGGGTCCTTTAATATGAGTCTTGCTGTCTTAACATGAGACCACATGGCCACCCAGTCATCTCCCTTTCCCGGGTTAACAATTTTCCCTCCTGCTCTGTGTTCCTGACCCACTAATATATCGGCATATAACCTAAATTATTAAAACCCACCTGATTGAACTCATCAAGGAACCATCATTAAGGCAGGCTGAGCCCTCTTTGTATACACTTCATTCTTTTGCAGTCTTGGCTCAAAGAAAGTATAATGAACATATGTTAAAATGAAATAAATAGATATTTCATTGCACAGAGTAATTGCTACATGGTTGGCCATGGATTGCAGGATTCTCTTGCCTTGACATCCTGCCTCAGGTTTCATCATAAAATTATCACTGTCAGTTGGAGGAGAATGGAGACCATTCTGATCTATTTTAGCAGAGTTAATTGGCAATGGAATGGTGACATTTATATTGCAGTGTGAGCTCATTCTTTCAGGAAGGTACCAATCAATCAGTCAATTGATTGAACACTTACTATGTGCAGAGAACTGTACTAAGCACTTAGGAGAGTACCATACAACAGAGTTAGCCAACACGTGCCCTGCCCATGAGTTTACAGTCTAGAGGGCTATTAAAGCAACATACTCAGTTCTTTCATAATGTGTGTTTTTCCTACCCATTTTGGATAGAATACTGTCAGGGCATCAGGGAATGTTCTTCTGTCTGTGAACCTGCACATTACATGCAAGCTATCCTTAATGCAGGACTTGTCAGAAATGCCACCTCTGCATTTTAGTGGAATCAAAGAGACCTTATTGAGGTCAATATGATCACAATCCCTGTTTTTCAAATGGAGAACTTGAAAAACAAAGAAATTTGGAAAATTTTATCTGGTAACAGAACAAGCACCCCCCTCCCTTTTTCCTCTTCTTCTCCTCCTCCCCACCCCCCTTCCCTCCCTCTGCCCTACCCCCTTCCCCTCCCCAGAGCACTTGTATATATTTATACATATTTATTACTCTTTTTTCTTTTTTCATATTTACTACTCTATTTTATTAATGATGCCTATAAAGCTATAATTATATCTATTCTGATGGTATTGACACCTGTCTACTTGTTTTGTTTTATTGTCTGTCTCCCCTTCTAGACTGTGAGCCCATTGTTGGGTAGGGACCCTCTCTATATGTTGCCGATTTGTACTTCCCAAGAGCTAAGTACAGTGCTCTGCACACAGTAAGTGCTCAATTATTACGAATGAATGAATTGAATGAATGAAATGGAAATCTCATCCTACAGCCAACCTCTTAGTCCTCTCTTTAATCCACCAGATTAAGGAATATGCTTGCTTTGCACTTGTGGTCACTTCTGGAAATACCCTGGTAAAGTTCACCTGTACTTCTCTGCAGTCTTTAGAATAGCACAATGAACAAAATATGCACTCAACAACTTCCTCTCCAAGAACTGGGCACATTCAGTATTCCTGGACTGGATAAGCCAGCTCTACCTCCCTTTGCCCCGGACTGGGCATACTCATTCCCACCTCCCCTCTTCTTGAATTGAGTGTGGTCACTCCCAACTCCCCTCTCCCTGGACTGGGCATGTTCAGTCCCACCTCTCCTTTTCTGGGATTGGGTTTAGTCATTCCCAACTCACCTCTCCCTGGATTGGCATGTTCAATTCCACCTTTCCTCTCCCAGGGCTGGGCATGTTTAGTCCCACTTCCCCTTTCCCTGGACCAGGCATGTTCAGTCCCACTGCTTCTCTTCCTGGATTGGGTTTAGTCATTCCCATTTCCCCTATCCCTGGACTGGGCATACTCATTCCCACTTCTTCTCTCTTTGGATTGGGAGAGAGATCGAGAGACTAACTGCTACAGAGCAGCATTCACAAAACCCCAGTGAGAATCCAGAATGCTACTTAACAAATTCATTCATTCATTCAATCATATTTATTGAGCGCTTACTGTGCACAGAGCACTGTACTAAGTGCTTGGGAAGTACAAGTTGGCAACATATAGAGACGGTCCCTATGAAACAGCGGGATCACAGTCTAGAAGGGGGCGACAGACAACAAAACAAAACATATTAACAAAATAAAATAAATAAAATAGTAAATATGTACAAGTAAAATAAATAGAGTAATAAATATGTACAAACACATATACAGGTGCTGTGGGGTGGGGAATGACATCTGACTAGAACAAGTTATTCCCCAACCTTCGACTGACTTATTTTAATAAATCAGGTAGGAACTGCCCCTTGCTGACATACTGATTTACTTCACTTTGCTGCCCAGGTCATTTTTCTAAAGAAACTTTCAGTCCACTTCTCCCCTTCTCCAGAACCTCCAAATGGTTGCCCATCCACCGCCACATGAAACAGAAACTCCTTACCATCAGCTTTTAAGCATTCATTCTGCTTGCTCCCCTTCCACCCCCAACCTTATCTCGCTAATCTCCCACTACAGCCCAGCCCACATACTTTGCTCTTCTAGGAAGCAGTTTGCTCACTGTGCCCCAATTCCAACCACCAACGCTTTTCACTTGTCCTCCTTCTGGCCTGAAACTCCCTCCCCCTTAATATATTCCAGATCAAACCACTCCCCATGTTCAAACTCTTATTAAAATCACATCTCTTCCAAAAGGCCTTTCCCATATAAACCCTTTTCCCCTCAGCTCCCTCTCCTTGTATGTTGTCTGTGCACTTGAATCTGCACACTTTAAACACTGATATCCACCCCACCCTCAGCCGCACAACACTTATGTACATGTCTGTAATGAATTTATATTAATGCCTGTCTTCCCCTCTAGTCTGTCAGCTCAATGAGAACAGGCAATGTGTCTACCAACTCTGTTGCATTGCACTTTCCTAAGAACTTAGTACAGTGCTCTGCACACAGTAAGCACTCAATAAATACCATTAATTGATTAATTAATAGGGTCAAACAAGATAAAGAGTTGTATTCATTCATTCAATCATATTAATCGATCTCTTACTGTGTGCAGAGCACTGTACTAAGCACTGCAGAGTGCTTGGGAAAGTACAATACAACAAGAAACAGACATATTCCCCACCCACAACAAGCTTACATTCTAGAGCGGGGGATTTTTCAATTTTTCAATTTCAATTCATATTAAATTTTTCATTCTTCAATTGTCAGTTGCATTGTTCATACAACTGACAATTGAAGAATGAAAACTTGAATATAATGTTAATCCCCACTTTAAAGCTGAGGTAAATGAAGCCCAGAGATGTTAAGTGACTTCCCAAGGTCATACAACAGACAAGTGGCAGAGTCAGGATTAGAACCAGGACCTTCGGACTTCCAGGCCCATGCTCTATCCAATGGGCCATATTGCTTTCCTTTCCTTAAATGGTAGGACCTTTGGCACTGGTCCTTTTCCACCTTTCATCCCTTAACTGGTCCCCTCTGTGTCCCCTACTCTTTCTTCGCTTCAGTCATTCCCTTGCAGAGCTCATCCACTCCCATGGCTTTAACTGCCACCTTTACACTGTTGACGCCCAAATCTTTCCCTTTAGCCCTCACCTCTCATCTGACCTGCAATCCTACATCTCCTCTTATTTCCAGGATATCTCCACTTGCATGTCACACTGACACCTCATACCTAATATATCTAAAATAGAACTGCTCATCTTCCCTCCTAAATCTACTCCACCACCTAACTTGCCTGCTTCAGTCAATAATACCACTAACCTCCCTGCCTTAGAAGCTTGCAACCTCAATGTTTCCCTGAACTCTTCACTGTCTTTCAATTCTCACACTAAATCTACTGCCAAATCCTGCCGGTTCTACTTACCCAATACTTCTCAGATTCACCTTTTCTGCTATATTCATTCATTCATTCATTCAATTCAATCGTATTTATTGAACACTTACTGTGTTCAGAGCACTGTATTAAGCACTTGGGAGAGTAAAATACAGCAATAAACAGACACAGTCCCTGCCCACAATGAACTTACAGTCCAGAGGCAGGGAGACAGACATAAATATAAATAAATAAATTACAGATGTGTATATAAGTGCTGTGGGGCTGGGACAGGGGAAGAACAAAGGGAGCAAGTCAGGTATCCAACAGCTACCAATTTAGTACAAGTTCTGTATCACTACTGTACTCGGCTAACAGTCCCTTAGTTAGCCACCCTGCCTCCAATAATAATAATAATAATAATGATGGCATTTATTAAGCACTTACTATGTGCAAAGCACTGTTCTAAGTGCTGGGGAGGTTACAGGGTGATCAGGTTGTCCCATGGGAGGCTCACAGTCTTCATCCCCATTTTACAAATGAGGTAACTGTGGCACAGAGTAGTGAAGTGACTTGCCCAAAGTTACATAGCTGACAATTGGCGGAGCTGAGATTTGAACCCATGACCTCTGACTGCAAAGCCCAAGCTCTTTCCACTGAGCCATGCTCCAATCTCTCCCCTTTCCAATCTCCATTGCTTTATGGATCAATTTCCTGATATGTTACTAAGCATACACATATCTCTACTTCTCAAAACCCTCCATGGGGTCCTGTGCCTCTCTTTCTCAAGGAATAACTTCTCATAATCAGCCTCAAGAGTCTCAACCATCTGGCCCCACTTACCTGTCTGCTCTCTTCACCTGTTTTTCCTCAACTTGCTCTCTTCATTCCACCCAACCTAACCTTCTAATATACCTCAGCCTCAACTCTCCCACCTCTATTCCTGCCTTTAGCCTGTTTCTTGACTTAGACCTCTCTCTCTTTCCCCACCGCAAATGTGGAAACCCCAGATCTCACCATATTTAAAGCCCACTTGAAAGCCCCCCACAACTCATTTGTTAATTGCAACATCCCAAGTTATTAACTCATTAGCTGTCTCTTACAGAGAAGCACTGTGGCCTAGTGGAAAGAGCATGAACCTGGGAACCAGAGGACCTGAATTCTAATCCTTGCTCTGCCACTTGCCTGCTGTGTGACCTTGGGCAAGTCTTTTAATTTCTCTGTGCTTCAGATTCCTCACCTGGAAAATAGTCATTCAAATACCTGTTTCTTCTTCCTACTAAAAGTGTGAGCCTCATGTGGGCCAACGACTGTGTCTGACCTGATTATTTTGGATCTACCATAGAGCTTAAGTACTGTGTGTGGTGCATAAAAAATAGCAAAATTATTATTGTCTAACAATTATGTACCTATTTAACTATCCTCAATGCTTAGGCATATATGATGTTTAATTGTTCATTCAATTATTCAATTTGATTATTCTGTAATTACTTTTGCATCCATCTCCCCCATGAGAAGGTAAGCTCCTTGTGGGCAGGGAATGCGTCTCTTACTGTTTTTGCATTTCCCAAGCTCTTAATGCACTACATTACACTCAGTGGGCACTCAATTAATACTCCTATTTTTCCTAATTGAAGAATTCAAGAATCATGAATTCTATTAGATTTTTCTGTTCAAGTAAGAGAACTCCCCATCTCCCTCTCAATGCTACTAGTGCTTCATTATCTTTCTCCTGCTTCCCAAAAGGAGAGCTCCCAACTGCTCTAAAAATCCACTCCCTCTTCATGCAATCAATCAGAGATATTTACTGAATATTTAGTGCATGCAGAGAACTGTAGTCAATGCTTGTGAGAGTACAGTACAACACAGTTAATAGACACCCTTCCTGCAAGGAGCTTATAGTCTGGATGGGGAGATAGACTTTAAAATAAATTCCAGATATGTATATATGTGCTGTGGGGTTGAAGATGGGGGTAAACATCAAGGGATTAAAGGGTACAGATCCAAATGCAAGAGTAATACAGAAGGGAGAGAGAATAGGTGGAAATGAGGGCTTAGTTGGAGAGGGCTTCTTGGAGGATAAGTGAGAAGGAGAGAGGTCAGGGCTGGAGAGGTAGACTTTGAATCATCCAGATAGAAAGGGTAGTTGAAGTTCTGGGAGTGAAAGAGTTCTTCCAACTGAGTTGGTGAAGATGGAGAGTAGAAGGGGATCCAGAACTCAGCCTTGAGGTACCCACTCCCCACAATGAGAAGGTGAGAGACAGAGGGAGAGCCTGCAAAAGAGACTGAAAAGGAGGGGTCAGAGGGATAGAAAAACCAGGAAAAGAAAGTGTCAGTGAAGCCAAGTTTAGATAATATTTCCAGAGAAAGGGGGTGGTCCACAATGTTGAAGGTGGCTGAAAGGTTAAGGAGGATTGGGATGGAGTAGAGGCTGTTAAAGTTGGTAAGAAGGAGGTCATTGATGACCTTTGAGAGGGCAATTTCCATGGAACGAAGGGGGTAGAAGCCAGATTGGAGGGGGCCAAGGAGAGAGTTGTACTCTCCCAACTGTTCAGCACACAGTAAGTGCTCAGTAAATATGATTGACTGAATGATTGTGAGTTGGAGGAGAGGGAGTGGAGGCAGTGAGTATAGACAACTTACCCCCTCAAGGACTTTGCAGAAGAATGGTAGGAGGGAGATGGGACCATGGGTCAAGGAGGGTTTTTTAGGATATGGGATATGTTGGAAAGCCCTGAGGAAGAAGCCATTGGAAAGTGAATGTTTGAGGGTGGTGGTTAGGTAGGGAAAAAGAGAGGAGACACTGCTGAGACTAACTCCTGTTGCCACCAAAAGTCAGTCACTCTGCTCCTTCCCTCTTTCCCTTCCTGCTGTTTCAATCTCTCACTCTCCAATGGCACCTTCCTCTCTGCCTTCAAATACTCAGAAATCTTGCCTGTTGGAAAAAAGTTCTCTCTTGATACCATGTCCCCTCTGGCTATTTTCTGAGGGTAGAGCCAGTCAATCAATCAATCACATTTACTGAGTATAGCAGAATTAGCAGATACATTCCCTGCCCACAATGAGCTTACAGTCTAGGGGGGAGATCCAGATAAACCAGCTCTCATCCCAGCTCCCTGCTCACTACCAATCCTACACATACTCTAGAATGGGACATAGACACCTGCTGCTTCATTTTCCTCTCCACCAACTTCTTTCTTGACCTTCTGCAGTCTGACTTTTGACCACTGAAATTTCTCTCTCCAGAGTCACAAATGACCTCTTTATAACCAAGTCCAAAGGGTTCTATTCCATCCCAAGCCTCTTCAACCTCAATGCTGCATTTGACATAAGGGACCACTCTCTCCTTCTAATACTCGCTGGACTTGTTTTAATTGACACAGAACTATTCTGGTTTTTATTGTTCTTTGATCACTCCTTCTCAGTTTTATCCCCTGGCTTTTCCTCTGTCTTTCATCCACCTACTGTCGAAGATGATGATTATGATTACAGAATGATTATTGTATTTGTTAAGCACTTACTATGTGCTAAGCACTGTTCTAAACACTGGGGTAGATACAAGTTAATTTGGTAGGACACAGTCCCTGTCCCACATGGGGCTCAGAGTCTAAGTTGGAGGAAGAGGTACTTAATCTCCATTTTACAGATGAGGAAACTGAAGAACAGAGAACTGACGTGATTTATCCAAGGTCACACAGCAGGCAAGTGGTGGAGCCAGGATTCTGCATCCCACTATTCTTCTTGCTTTATACCCACCATATTGGAGGGAGAGGGTCATCTGTTCACACAGCTTCAGCTATCACATCTATGCAGATGATTCCCACATCTCTTTCTCAAGCCCTTATCTCTCATATCTCTTAACTGACCTGCAATTCTGTATCTCCTCTTGCTTCCAGGAAAACTCCATTAGAATGTCCTTTTTGCACCCCAAACTCAACATGGCTAAAATAAAACTCCTCATCTTTCCCCTTTAAATCCACTGCCTAAATCCACAAGTGGCACTGGTGGTGTTCACGTACTAGGTGAGAGCAGCTGTAAGTTATCCAATAGCCAGCGATCCATTTTTAATGGAAAAAGCATGGGTCTGGAAGTTAGAGGTCCTGAGTTCTAATTTGGCTCTGCCACTACCCTGCTGGGTGACCTTGGGGAAGTTACTTAGTTGCTCTGGGCCTCGGTTTCCTCATCTGTAAAATAGGGATTAAGTACATGTTTTTCCTCCTATTTCGACTGTGAGCGCTATGTGGGACAGGGACTGTGTCTGATCTGAGTAACCTGTATTTAGCCCAGTTCATTTATTCATTCAATTGTATTTATTAAGCACTTAGCGTGTGCAGAATACTGTACTAAGCACTTGGGAAAGTACAATACAAAAATAAACAGTGACAATCCCAGCCCACAATGAGCTCACAATCTAGAGGGGTGAGAGACATCAATACAAATAATAAAATTGCAGATATATACATAAGTGCTATGGGGCCAGGAAGCGCAGTTCTTATTACAGTACTCGGCACATACTAAGCACTTCACAAAGAGCACAGTTATTATTATTATATTATCTGGGTCCCCCACTGTCCCATCTACCCTTGAAAAGCACTCTTCTGTTCCCCAAAGACCCAAAGATTAATCAATCATATTTATTGAATGCTTATTGTGTGCAGGGCCCTGTACTAAGCACTTGGGAGACTATAAGCAACAATAAAACAGACACATTCCCTGCCTCTATGAGTTTACAGTCTAGAGGGAGAGACATACATTAATGCAAACAAAATTACAGATAGGTACATAAGTGTTGTGGGGCTGGGGGGGGTGGAGAATAAAGTAAACAAGTCAGGGTGACTCAGAAGGGAGTAGGGAAAAAGGAAATGAGGACGTAGTCAGGGAAGTCCTCTTGGAGGAGATGTGCCTTCAATAAGGCTTTAAGGTGGGGAGAGTAAACTGTCTATCAGATATGAAAAGGCAGGACACTCCAGGCCAGAGGCAGAATGTGGGTGAGAGGTATGTGGCGAGATGATGAGATTGAGGTACAGTGAGTAGGTTGGCATTAGAGGAGCGAAGTTTGCAGGCTGGGTTTGTAGTAGGAGAGTAGCAAGGTGAGGTAGGAGGGAGCAAGGTGATTGAGTGCTTTAAAGCTTTATTATGTATTATAGTATTATATATAATGAATACCACTCTGGTTGAAAACAGTTTTATGCTTGCCTCTCCTGTTAAAGTGTAAGTTCTTTGTGAGCAGGGACTGTGTAACTTTTTATTGTGTAGTATTCCTCCCCAAGTGCGTGCTCAAAAATAAAACTATAATTACTCTACAATTACTATTTCTTCTACTACTATGACTACTACTACTACTACAGCTAATAGTATTTGTTAAATGCTTACTATATGCCAAACATTGTACTAAGCACTGAGGTAGATACAAGATCATCAGGTCCCACATGGGACTCACAGTCGAAGTAGGAGGGAGAACACTTATTGAATCCCCATCTTGCAGATGAGGAAACTGAGGCACAGAGAAGTTAAGAGACTTTCCCAAGGCCACACAAGTGACAGAGCTGGTATTAGAACCCAGGTCCTCTGACTCCAAAGCCTATGCTCTTTCTAGTAGACCACGTGCTTCTCTACTTCTACTTCTACTATTACTACTATTACTACTTCTACTACTACTCCTAGTTCGATTTCTATTTATTATCATTATTATTATTGACAATAATAATAATAATGGTATTTGTTAAGCGCTTGCTATGTGCCAAGCATTGTTCTAAGTGCTGGGGTAGATACAAGGTAATCAGGTTGTCTCATATGAGGCTCACTGTCTTAATCACCACTTTACAGATGAGGTAACTGAGGCACAGAGAAGTTAAGTGACTTGCCCAAAGTCACACAGCTGATAAGTGGTGGAGCCAGGATTAGAATCCACTACCTCTGACTCCCAAGCCCATGCTCTTTCCACTAAGCCATGCTGCTTCTCAGTAGTATTTCTACTACTACTATTACTACTATTCTTACTACTACCACTGACATTTCTATTACTTCTACTTCTATTGCTACTACTACTATACTATCACTAAGAGCTTTTTGGCCCTATTTGGCAATCCAGGGCTCCTCTTCTTTCTTCTTTCTTCAAATGTTGTTCAGTGAAGCATCAGGCTTGGGCTGTTCATTCCAGGTGCATGTAATTTTGATTCATGTTTATACAATTCTTGGATCTTCAATACCCCTCTCTTTCCTTCACATCTCACCAAAGATATTTAGTGAGTTTTCTTATGGTTTAGGAAAACCAATACCTGGATAGAGTATTTGCAAGTTCTATTTCTGACCTGAGCAATCCCTCCTTCTCCTAGTACACAGCAGTGCCAGAAGCACCAATAGCGAATGCACAGTTCTCTTCTTCTAGAGGAAGGAAACAAAACTACAATAAACTGAGCTCAGACAAGATTGTTTCCATTTCAAGAATCAGTTGCGAGTCGGAAGGTCTGACTTCCACTTTACGACTTATCTAAATCAACTGATTATACCTTCTTTGGACCAACCTGTTTAACAACTGTAGATTGCACCTTAGTCCTGCCAGTCTTTAGCCTAAGGGGATTGGTGGAACACAAGGTGGGTGGATTCAAGGCCCTGCTGAGAGCTCACCTCCTCCAGGAGGCCTTCCCAGACTGACCCCTTCCTTCCTCTCCCCCTTGTCCCCCTCTCCATCCCCCCATCTTACCTCCTTCCCTTCCCCACAGCACCTGTGTATATGTATATATGTTTGTACATATTTATTACTCTATCTATTTATTTATTTATTTTACTTGTACATATCTATTGTATTTATTTTATTTTGTTAGTATGTTTGGTTTTGTTCTCTGTCTCCCCCTTTTAGACTGTGAGCCCAATGTTGGGTAGGGACTGTCTCTATATGTTGCCAATTTGTACTTCCCAAGCACTTAGTACAGTGCTCTGCACATAGTAAGCGCTCAATAAATACGATTGATGATGATTCACAAGAGGCTGGGGATGGGGCAAGAAAAGTCATCATCATTTCATCATTTCCATGCCAGCCCTGCTGACTGGGGGAAGTCTGGCAAATAAATGGTGTCATTATCTTGCTAGCTGCTCCTTCCCAGACTTTTTTGAAGGCTCCTCCTCTGCCTCCCACCCTCCAACTATGGGGGTTCCTCAATTCTTAAATCTGGGTCCTCAACCTCATCCACACTCATTCCTTTGGAGAACTCATTCACTCCCATGTCTTCAACTACTACCTCTATGTAGATGATTCCTAAATCTACATCTCCAGCCCTGGTCTCTCTCCATCTCCACAGTCTCACATTTCCTCTTGCCTTCAGGACATCTCAACTTGGTTGTCCTGCCAACACCTCAAACTTAACATGCCCAAAACAGAACTCCTCATCTTTGCACCTAAACCCTATCCTCTCCCTGACTTTTCTATCACCTTAGACAACATCACCATTCTCCCTGCCTCACAAGCCTGTAACCTTGGCATTATCCTCATCTCTCTCATTTTACCCACATATTCAATCTGTCACAAAATCCTGTCAGTTCTACTTTCACAGCATCTCTAGAATCCACACTTTCTTCCATCCTAATTGCTCTCACACTGGTCCAAGTACTTCTCTCTTCCCGCCTTGACTACTGCATCAGCCTTCTTGCTGACCTCCCTATTTCCCATCTCTCCCTACTCCAGTCCATTATTTCACTATGCTGCCTGGATCATTTTTTCTGAAAATATGTTCAGTCCAAGTTTCCCCACACCTTAAAAAACCTCCAGTGCATCAAACTGAAATTCCTTATCATTGGCTTGTAGGCAATCAATCAGTTTGCTCCTTCCTACCTTGCTGATCTACTACAAGCACAATACTCACTCTCTGTTCCTCTGACACCAACCTACTCCCTAAACCTCAATCTCTTCTACCCTGATGCCAACTCCTTGCTCTTGTCCTCTCCTGGGCCCGGCACTCCCTTCTCTTTTATATCTGATGGTCTACCATTCTCTCACCTTCAAAACCCTCCTGAAATCACATCTCCTCCATGAACACTTCCCTGACAAAACCCTCATTTCCTTCATCCACTCTCCCCTCTGTGGTGACTATGCACTTGGCCTTTGTACCCATTATTCAGTTTGATATTCATCTCAGCTTCACAGCACCCATGGCAGTACCTTTATACTCTACTAGTTTCCCTATCTGTAATTTGATTTAATGTTTGCCTCCCTCTGTAGACTATCTGCTAACTATTGCATTGTCCTTTCCCAAGTACTTAGAACAGAGCTGTGTACATAATAAACATTCAATAAATAGCACTGATTGGTTGATATTTATAAGCTCATCTATTTCATGAAAATTGAAGTAAGGTGTGTTAACCCCGAGGTTTTAGTTAAGAGTAGAAAAACAGCATGGCTTAGAGGATAGACCATGGGTCTGGGACTCAGAAGGACCAGGGTTCTAGTCTCGGCTCTGCCACATGTCTGCTGTGTGACCTTGGGCAAGTCACTTAACTTCTCTGTACCTCAGTTACCTCATCTGTAAAAAATGGATTAAGACTGTGAGCCCTATGTGGGACAGGGACTGTGTCCAACCTGATTAGCTTGTATCTATCCCGGTGCTTAGTACAGTTTCTGGCACATAGTAAGTGCTTAACAAATACCATAAAAAATAGTGGAGAAGCCATATATTGTTCTTCATCTGCTTGTAAACCCCTTGATGGCAGGGATTATGTCTGCTCATTCTGTTGTACTCTCCTAAGTAATACAGTCCAAAGATGACTGTTGGCTGATGACTGTGTGCTAGAAGCCCACACTCAGGAAGACATGCAAATGACTGTGAACCATTCCACAGAAGTAGTCAGCTGTGATGTGCTGATGAGGAATTTAAGAAACTGAGATGATGTATCAGCCTGCAGGAGACCAACCATACACACAAAAAACAATGTATATTGGCAACGTGTATGCAAATACCATCACAAAATTCTGTTACTTTGGCAGCACACAGACCAATGAAGCAATGATAGACAAAGAAGTAGAAAACGGAATCAAGAAAGTCAACAAATCCTTTGTCAGCCTTTCAAACAACCTGTCAAACTCTACTTCTACCAAGCTGTAGTATCCCGACTGGATTACTGCATCAGCCTTCTCTTTGATCTCCCATCCTCCTGTCTCTACCCACTTTAGTCTATACTTCATGCTGCTGCCCGGATCATCTTTGTGCAGAAATGGTCTGGGCATGTTACTTCCCTCCTCAAAAATCTCCAGTGACTGCCAGTCAACCCATGCATCAAGCAAAAACTTCTCACCCTCGGCTTCAAGGCTCTCTATCACCTCACCCCCTCCTACCTAATCTCCCTTCTCTCCTTCTACAGCTCAGCCCACACCTTCTGCTCCTCTGCTGCTAACCCCTCACTGTACCTCATTCTCACCTGTCCTGCCATCGACCCCTGGCCCACATCCTCCCCCTGGCCAGGAATGCCCTCCCTCCACTCATCCACCAAGCTAGTTCTCTTCCTCCCTTCAAAGCCCTACTGAGAGCTCACCTCCTCCAGGAGGTCTTCCCAGACTGAGCCCCCTTTTTCCTCTCCTCCTCCCCATCCCCCCTGCCCTACCTCCTTCCCCCCCCCACAGCATCTGTATATATTCATTCATTCAATCATATTTATTGAGCACTTACTGTGTGCAGAGCACTGTACTAAGAGCTTGGGAAGTACAAATTGGCAACAGATCATGGGTTCAAGTCCCTGCTCTGCCATTTGTCAGCTGTGGGCAAGCCACTTAACTTTTCTAGGCCTCAGTGACCTCGTCTGTAAAATGTGGATTAAGACTGTGAGCCCCCCGTGGCACAACCTGATCATCTTGTAACCTCCCCAGCACTTAGAACAGTGCTTGGCACATAGTAAGCACTTAACAAATACCAACATTATTATTATTATTATTATTATTATTATTATTATATAGAGATGGTACCTACCCAACAGTGGGCTCACAGTGTAGAAGAGGGAGACAGACAACAAAACATTAACAAAATAAAATATGTTTGTACAGATTTACTACTCTATTTATTTTACTTGTACATATTTACTATTCTATTAATTTTGTTAATGATGTGCATCTAGCTTTACTTCTATTTGGTCTGATGACTTGACACCTGTCCACATGTTTTGTTTTGTTGTCTGTCTCCCCCTTCTAGACTGTGAGCCCATTGTTGGGTAGGGACCGTCTCTATATGTTGCCAACTTGTACTTCCCAAGTGCTTAGTACAGTGCTCTGCACACAGTAAGTGCTCAATAATTATGATTGAATGAATGAATGAATTGTCCAACATTCTCTACAGCTGTGAGACAGAATCCCACACATGCCACATCTGGCTCCTTGAGCAGTTCCATCAATGTAGACAGCACCACCATCCTCCCTGCCTCACAAGCCCATAACCTTGGTATTATCCTTGTCTCACCTCTCTTATCCAACCCACATATTTGGTGTCATAAAATCCTTTTGGTTTTACCTTCACGATATCACTAGAATTCATCCCTCCCCACCACCCAAACTGTTACTATGCTGACTCCAAGCACTTATCATATTCTTCCTTGACTACTGAGTCAGCCTCCTCATTAATCTCCCCATCTCCTGTCTCTCCCCACTCTCGTATACACTTCACTCTGCTTCCCAGATCATTTATCGAAGAAAAGATTCAGTCCAAGCTTCACAGTCCTCAAAAACTTCCAGTGGTTGCCTATCCACCTGTACATCAAAGAGAAACTCCTTACCATTGGCTTTAAAACACTCAATCACCTTGCCCACTGCTATCTTACCTCACTGATTTCTTACTACAACCAAACCTGCTTACTTCACTCCTCTAATGCCAACCTACTCTCTGTAATAATAATACTTCTGGTATTTGTTAAGCGCTTACTATGTGCCAATCACTGTTCTAAGCCCTGGGTAGATACAAGGTAATTAGGTTGTCCCACATGGGGCTCACAGTCTTCATCCCCATTTTACAGATGAGGTAACTGAGGCTTAGAGAAGTTAAGTGACTTGCCCAAAGTCACACAGCTGACAAGTGGCGGAACTGGGATTAGAACCCATAACTTCGGACTCCCAAGCCCATGCTCTTTCTGCTAAGCCGTGCTTCTTCTCTGTACCATGATCTCACCACTGACCCCTAGATCATGTCTTCCCTCTGGCCTTGAACTCCCACTACATATACAACAGACCACCCCCTCTTCCCACCTTCCTTATTAAAATCACATCTCCTCCAAGATGCTTTCCTGTGACTAAGCCCTTATTTCCTCTTCCCCCTCTCCCTTTGGCATCACCCTTACACTTATATTTGTATCCTTTAAGCACTTGATATTTGCCCCACCTTCAGCTCTACAGCACATACGTACAAAGCCACAATTTATTTTAATATTTGTCTCCTACTCTAGATTGTAACCATTTTGTGGGCAGGAACACCTTGTACTCTCCCAAATGCTTAGTACTGGGCTCTTTACCCAGTAAGCACTCAAAATACACCATTGATTGACTGACTGATTGATTGTCATGTGTGGGTCATACTCAATATCAAATGACAAGACTAGATTACAGTGAAGTTCTGGAACATAGTCACTCTCCTAGCATCAAAACTATGCTCACTTCAATACAGTGATGTTGGATGAGATATGTGAGGAGATGAATGACAGCAGGATACCTAAACAGAGGCTGTATGGAGAGCTATAATTGGCAAACTGGAGGCAGAAAAGAGCAGAGGAAGTGTTTTAAGGACATAATAAAACAAAGCCTTGGACAATACCGTGTTCCAGCTGAAACCTTGGAGTCAATTGCAGAGGCTATAGACCAGCATGATGCTCTGACAACAAGAAAGCCACAGCTTCACAAGAAATGAAAGAAAAGGAGGCTAAAGAGAAAATAATTTTAGGCACTGTGAGCATTCAGCATAACAACAAAAGGGACTACCTGTTTTATCCAGGAATGAAGGTCTCACATTGCCTTAATCAGCCATTTTGCATTAATAGGTAAATTTCACCTTCAGTGGTATTTTTGAATATGACAGATAACTATATAGCGTACAATTCTCTACAAACAATAGGTGCTTAATAAATAAGTGAAGTTCAATGAAGCTCAAGTCCTTGAGATGAATGAGATAAAATCAAGTGGAAGCAGCCTAGCCTACTGGAAATAGTACAGGCCTGGGAGCCAGAGAACCTGGGTTCTACTCCTGGCTCTGAAGCTTTTCTGCTGTGGATGCTTGGACAAATCACTTAACTTCTCTGTGCCTCAGTTTCCTCATCTGTAAAATGGGGACATAAATACCTGTTCTTCCTCCTACTTAGATCGTAAGCTGCATGTAGGATAGGGACTGTGTCCAAACAACGTATCTCATATTTACTGAATCAGTGTCGGGCACTTAACAAGTACTAGTTAAAAACAAAAAAAAAACCCCAAAACAAAAAAAAAAAACCCCACCCCCAACAAAAAAACCTTATTGACATCAGCACCATCCATTTCTGAATTAAATTGCCTCCCCAGTTCATTACTTTCATTATCTTCTTACGAATCTCTTCTATGTCTCAAAAATCTGACACATATTTTATTATTATTGTTATTTGGGTATTTATTAAGGGTTTATAATAATAATAATGATGGTATTTGTTAAGTGCTTACCCTATTCTAAGCACGGGGGTAGATATAAGGTAATCAGTTTGACCCACATGAGACTCACAATCTTAATCCCCATTTTACATATGAGGGAACTGAGGCACAGAGAAATGAAGTGACTTGTCCAAGGTCACACAGCAGACAAGTGGCAGAGCCGGGAT
This sequence comes from Tachyglossus aculeatus, assembly GCF_015852505.1. Classification (NCBI taxonomy): domain Eukaryota; kingdom Metazoa; phylum Chordata; class Mammalia; order Monotremata; family Tachyglossidae; genus Tachyglossus; species Tachyglossus aculeatus. Next base: position 25,042,330 of record NC_052079.1, on the reverse strand, counting down.
TAGAAACCACATTTTAAAACTAATGGGCCAAGCCCTATGCTAAATTCTGGGATAATCAGATTGTACACATGGGGCTCATAGTTAAAGAGAAATAACAGCTATATTTAACCCTATTTTAAAGCAGAAATGGATGTCCAGAGACATTGAGTTGTCCAAGGTCACACAATAGGCAAGTGTGACTCAGTTCTGATATCACTGAATCCTGTGCTGTTTCCTCAAGCTCTTGCTGCCCCCAAACTGTGGGCTGAACTTCCTTCAAGATCCATTCATTATTCATTGCTGAAACTCAGGTCAAGAGGAGAGAGTTTGGGGAGGGACAGAATATTGGGGCAGTCAGGCAAGTTCCTTGGTTGAAAAGCAGTGTGAACTAATGGAAAGAGCATGGGTTAGAGAGTTGAGGATCAGGGTCCTAATCCCAGATTTGCTACTAACCTGCTGTGATACCTTGACCTTACCTCCTGTCTCTCCCAAATTCAGTCCATATTTCACTCTACTGTCCAGATAATTTTCCTACAAAAATGTTCAGATAACATTTCCCCCGTCTTTGAGAAATTCCAGTGGTTGCCCATCCACCTCAGCATCAAACAAAAACTCCTCACCATTGGCTTTAAAGCACTCAATCACCTTGCCCCCCCCCCCCCCATTTCGCTTCACTACAAATAGCAATAATAATAATAATTACGGTATTTGTCAGGCATTGTACTAAGCGCTGGGGTAGATACTAGCTAACTGGGTTTGACACGGTCCCTGTCCCATGTGAGGTTCACAATATCGATCCCCATTTTACAGATGAGGTAACTGAGGTACAGAGAAGTTAAGTGACTTGCCCAAGGTCACACAGCAGATAACAAGTGGAACTTGGATTAGAACCCATGACTTTTTGACTCCCAGGCCCATGCTCTAACCACTATGCCATCCTGCTTTTCTCCTACTACACAACGTAGCCAGCACACTTCGCTCCTTCAATGCTAACCTAGTCAATGTACCTCGATCTTGTCTCTCTCACTGCCGACCTCTCACCCTCATCCTGCCTCTGGCCTGGAATGCCCTCGCTCCTCAGATCCTACAGACAATTACTCTCTTCCCCTTCTAAGCTTTATTGAAGGTATACCTCCTTCAAGAGGCCTTCCCTGATTAAGCCCTCCTTTCATCTTCTCCCATTCCCTTCTGATCACCCTAAATTTCTCCCTTTATTCATTCCCCTTCCAGCCCCACAGCACTTATGTTCATATTTTTAATTAATTAATTAATTTCTTCATATTAATGCTTTGCACACAGTAAATACAATTGATGAATGAATGTCTGTCCCCCCCTCTAGACTGTAAGCTCATTGTGGGCAGGGAATATGCTTGTTTATTGTTGTGTTGTACTGTCCCAAGTATTTAGTACAGTGCTTTGCACACAGTAAGTGCTCAACAAATACAATTGAATGAATGAGTGAACCTTGAGCAAGTCACTTAACTCCTATGTATCTCATTTTCCTCATCTATTGAATGGAGATTCAATTCCTACTTAGATAGAGAGCCCTATGTAGGACATGGATTGTGTGGTTTTGTTTTGTTGTCTGGCTCCCCCTTCTAGACTGTGAGCCCGTTGTTGGGTAGGGACCGTCTCTATATGTTGCCGACTTGTACTTCCCAAGCGCTTAGTACAGTGCTCTGCACACAGTAAGTGCTCAATAAATACGATTGAATGAATGAATTAATAAATGAATGAATGAATGAAAGAGTACCGGCTACCAGCCTGGGAGTCAGTGGACCTGGGTTCTAATTCCCACTCTGCCCGTTGCCTATTGTTTGACTTTTGGCAGTCACAACTTCTCTGTGTCTCAGATTCTTTATCTGTAAAATAGGAATTCAATACCTGTTCTCCCTCTTCTCTTGACTGTGAATCATGCTTTTTTGTGGTATTTGTTAAGCACTTACTATGTGCCAGGCACTGTTCTAAGCACTGGGATAGATGCAAGGTAATCAGGTTGGACACAGTCCATGTCTCACAGTTGTAATCCACATTTCACAGCTGAGGTAACAGGAACAGAGAAGTTAAATGACTTGCCCAAGATCATACAGCAGACAAGTGGAGCCAGAACTAGAACTCAGGTCCTTCTGAATCCTAGGCCCGTGCTCTATCCACTAGGCCATGCTGCTTCTCATGTGGAACTGTGTCCAACCTGATAAACTCGTATCTACCCTTGAGCTTAGTTCAGATCTTGGCATATAGTAAGAACTTAACAAATACCATAATTATTTATCTCTCTTTTTATGTGTCCTTCCATTCCGTGTATCTGAAATGGTTGCCAATATTTTGTCTACCTGAAAGTGAGCTTCTGGGAAATCAGGGTTTCTTCTGTCCTGATTTCTGATCTCATAAATCTTCTGTTCTGTGATCACCACTACTCTCGTTCTCCCTACCAGGCATCAGGCAATGCCTACCACTGGGCACAGGGGTAGTGAGTGACAGAGTGTAGATGGTTCAGCACAAACCATCATCACTATTGCAAAAGCAATTCAAGTACACATCCTACTGGTAATAGGATATACCTCTTCCCTTTTAACCATTGGTGTCAGAGTAATTCTCACCCAAATGCTAAAGGGCTAAAAGAGGGGCCTAACTGCATTTCTGTTGACAAAGTGTGTAAGTGTGCAAGAAATTATCTCTCAAAGACACACCTTACTCTTGGCAACATCTCTTTTGAACCAAAGGACAACTGGACGCCAACTGAGGTGGGGAATCAGTTTCTGGGGGTTATGTGTGTCAAGGAGAGATTCTAGGGCTGGTGAAGTGGCAGAGGGAGAAGAGAAGTGAGCTGGAAGACATAGAGGAGGTGATGGAGCATGGAAAAGCCACCGTCTCATTCTCCCTGACAAACACAAACTCTGTGGACAAAGCTTCCCCTCTAGGCTCTAAGCTCCTTGTGGGCAGAAAACGTTTCTACTACCTCTGTTGACTTGTACTTTTCCAAGCGCTTAGAACAGTACTGTGCACACAGCAAGTGCTTGATGAGTGTCATTGATTGATTGATCGATTGATTCAGAGGATCAATGCTCTTCAAAGGCAACTTGTGGACACATTAACTGGAGTCCACGAGAGTTCAGAAACTGAGCAAGTGAAATGATCCTAGTGTTACCAGGCATATGGTGGCTAGAGCCTTCCCAAGCCCATTGAGGCTGGTATACTAAGAGGAAAGGAAAGCAATTGGCAGAGAAACAGGGAAGAACAGGGTTTCTTGCTGTTCATCTAGAAATGATCAGTCGATGCTCTGGAGCACAAGCATAGGCAGGATTAAACTCTGCATTTTGAGGATAATATGTTGAAATATCTGCAGACAATTACCATCCAACTAATCTGAAGTGAATCCCTACCACTGAGGTGATTCATTTAAAAAGGTTTAGGGCCAGCCCCAACTCAGAGATCTGCCATCCCACTTCTCCTGCCTCGAACCAGGCTTTTTCAGTTTTAACCACTGGGCTGAGCTCTGGATGGAGGTTATGTTTCGAAAAAGGGTTGGAACCAAAAGAAATGATTACTGTGACCCTTGGAAAACAAGTTTCAACAGCATATTCATTATCCTGGAGACCCACTAGGCAATTGGGAGGAGGAAAGGGAGTTACTATTCACATGTTATTGTTCTATTTCGGGTGACCCATTCAATTGCTCATGGGTTTCTGAACTAGTAGAATGGTGAACCAGAGATTTAAACTAGGTGTGGCCACACCTACAGGCTTATAAACCTAAGGTAGCTTGTCAAGGAGAAGACGAATAACTTCAGGGGTCACAAGGCCAGTCATAAGTTGGATTCTGGGAGTTTATTAGAATTTTTTTATTTATGTGAGCACAAAAATACTGCTACTTTAAAATTAATTTTTCCCCAATCAGCTCTTCAACAATAAATACAAAGGAAATGGAGAGATCTTTCTCTCTTTCAGAAAGAATGCCAGACAGGCATTGGATTTTACTCTTTATTCTGTCCTTCCCCAGCACAAAATTATTCTGCTTTCAGAGGCTGTTAATTTCTTTAACAGCTTAATAATAATAATAATAACAATTATGGTATTTGTTAAGTGCTTACTATGAGCAGGCACTGTACTGAGCGCTTGGGCGGATATAAGCAAATCAGGTTGTACATAGTCCCTGTCCTATGTAGGGCTCACAGTCTTAATCCCCATTTTATAGATAAGGGAACTGAGGCCCAGAGAAGTGAAGTGACTTGCCCAAGGTCACACAGCAGACAAGTGGTGGAGCCAGGATTAGAACCCATGACTTTCTGACTCCTAGGCCCATGCTCTATCCACTACACCATACAATTGCTCAATACAGCTTAATACAGTGCTTTGCTCACAGTAAGCACTCAATAAATATCATTAATTGGCTAGTTGATTAAATATATTTGGAATGTTTAGTTGTAGTTCTGAATCTATCTAGTCACAGACACTTGGATTACTCTGGTTTCAAAACCATTTTGAGGAATTTAGCCCCCTAAATTTGCAGAAGAACAAGGGGATTGAGCAGTGTCATTTCAAAGTGAAACCTCTCAGATCGCGGGGGCTTTATTGTCAGAAATGGAGTCCCCAGAATACTAAGGAGCCCTGACAGTTTCTAAGGAAAGGCAGAAAAGCCGAGTTGCTGGGTCCCCAACCTAGTTTTGGAAGAAGGTCTCTCTGAAATGGCACCAAGATGTGAAAATCCTGACACCTCAGAAATGCCTTCAGCTTCCTATCTGCACACTTCACCCATTGCCTAAAGGCTCAGCTTTTAGAAACTGGAGGTAACTAATGTCTTGAATGGCATGGTGGGACTAAGAGATTCATTTTCAAGCTTAAAGAAAAATGATTAATGATGAAAATGACCTTTTCAAATGTATTTTTAAAGTTATTAAATGGCACAGAGGAACGGTAAAATTGAAAAATGAGATCTACTGCAATCAGTGCTATATATTGAGCACTTATTACATGCAGAGCAGTGTACTAAGCACTTGGGAGGGCACAATACAACTGAGTCAGTAGACATGCTCCCTGTCCACCATGAGTTTACACTCTAGAGGGAGAGCCAAACATTAATATAAATAAATCACATATAACTTCTAGATATGCAACACTTTAAAATGGGGTAGTAGATTCCATAGAATGTGGCACATTTCATTCTTATATATAAAATAGCAAGAGGATAAAAACCTGGCAAAAAATCAATAGCAAACAACCACTGAGGGACAGAGATCAAAAATGGGGATCATGGTGGAACCAGGAAACCCCTAACTATTGTTCTGATCAAGAAACATCTAGAATGCTACATGTTACTACTATTCCCATCTTTAATAAACGTATAAACTTTCCTTCTCTACTACCTATACACTTAGATAGGTACCCCCTAAGCATTTTGATACTCACCCCATCCTCAGTTTCACAACACTAATATACATGTCCTCATTCTCTTCCTTTTCCCTTACCTATAATTTATTCTAATGTCTGCCCTCCCCAATAGATTTTAATATCCTCGAGGGCAGCAGTCACATCTACCAACTCGATAATGATAATAATAATATTTATTAACTGCTTACTACATGCCATCCACTGCTCTAAGTGCTGGGGTAGATAAAACTAATTGGGTTAAACTTAATCCCTGTTCCACCTAGGGCTCACAGTAGAAGTAGGAGGAAATAGGATTTAATCCCCATTTTACATGTGAGGTAACTGAGGCACAGAGAAATAAAATGACTTGCCCAAGATGACGTAGCAGACACGTGCCAGAGCTGGGATTAGAACCCAAGTTCTCTGACTCCCTGTTCTGTGCTCATTCCACTAAACCTAGTTGAACAAGCATGAGACTGGGAATCAGCTAGCTAGCTCTGCCATTTCTCCGCTGTGTGTCCTGTGCTGTGTATGCTGTGAGAAACTTCTCTGTGTTTTAGTTTTCTCATCTAGAAAATGTGGATTACACCCTACTCTCTCCTTCCTAGATTGTGAACACTATGCGGGACAGAGACCGCACCCATCCAGACTATTCTGTATCTACCCCAGAGTTTAAAACACTGCTTGACACATAGTAAGTACTTGATACATTGCAATTATAAATTATTATTGTTATAATTTTAGTAAGCTTAATAAATGCAATGATTATTATTGCTAGTATAAGCAATGTGTCAAAGTATTATACAGGTGGGGATGTCCCAGAGGCAGGAGGAACTATAGTATTTAAAGCAATTGAGAGGACAAGACCAGGGAAGGAAGATTTGGGAATCATTTGGATAGAAGTGGTGGCTGAAACAATGTTAGCAGATAAGCCCTCGGAAGGAACGTGAATAGTGAGATGAGCAAAACACCCAGAACTGAGACCGAAAGGGCACTAGCAGCTGAAGAGCAAGGAGAAGAAGAACATCCAGCAATGGAAAAGGAAAGTACCAGGAGAGTTCTATTTCCAGGAGCAGATTTCTCAATACTACCTGGAGAACCTATTTTACAGTATCCAACTTTTTGCGATTGTTGGTTTTTTCTTTTATTTTTTTATGGAGGTAAAAGTAAAAAAAAAAATAAAATCACTCTAATATTAGAAACACAAGGCAATGTTAGTAGCACACAAGAGGCAGCATGGCCTAGTGGAAAGAGCCTAGGTCTGAGAGTCAGAGGACCTGGGTTCTAATCCCGACTCTGCCACTTGTCTGCTCTATGACCTGGTGCAAATCACTAAATTTCTCTGTGTCTCAGTTATTCATTCATTCAATCATATTTATTGAGCGCTCACTGTGTGCAGAGCACTGTACTAAGCGCTTGGGAAGTACAAGTCAGCAACATATAGAGACAGTCCCTACCCAACAATGGGCTCACAGCCTAGAAGAGGGAGACAGACAACAAAACAAAACATGTAGACAGGTGTCAAGTCGTCAGAACAAATAGAATTAAAGCTAAATGCACAAGCAGCATGGCTCAGTGGAAAGAGCATGGGCTTTGGAGTCAGAGGTCATGGGTTTGAATTCCAGCTCCACCACATGTCTGCTCCGTGACCCCGGGCAAGTAACTTAAGTTCTCTGAGCCTCAATTACCTCATCTGCAAAATGGGGACCAGGACTGTGAGCCCCACGTGGGACAACCCGATCACCTTGCATCTCCCACAGTGCCTAGAACAGTGCCTTGCACATAGTAAGTGCTTAAGAAATGCCATCATTATTATTATTATCATTAACAAAATAAATAGAATAGTAAATGTGTACAAGTAAAATAGAGTAATAAATCTGTACAAACATATATACAGGTACTGTGAGAAGGGGAAGGAGGTAGGTGAGGGGGATGGGGAGGAGGAGAGGAAAAGGGGGCTCAGTCTGGGAAGAGTGATGGGGCAGCCAGCACCTCTGCTAGCATGGAGTCCCCAGCTGAGGTGCCTTTGTTTTGTGTGTGGTGGGGGGTGGGGGTGGGGCGCTAGGGGAAGATCCACTTTTGAAACAATTCAAGATGGAATAGGTAATAATGGTACTTTTCCCAAGACAGTGTCCCATTCCCAGTGGTTCTCCTTTCCCACCATCCCTTTGCTCATTCATTCATTCACTTGAATTTATTGAGTGCTTACTGAGTACAGGGCATTATACCAAGCACTTGGGATGGTACAATATAACTGTAAACAGACACATTTTTGCTCACAATGAGCTTACAGTCTAAAGAGAGCTTACAGTTTAGAGGGAGCTTATCATCTACTACTTCTAATAAACCCAGTCAGTATTTTTATCTCCATGTCATTTCATCCCCTTACCACATTCCTTGAGTTACCAGCTAATCAATCTGCTTAGCACCTTCGTGAGATTTTTGCTTTATGTATTAATTTAAACACAATGACATTACATCACAAAGGAGTTCTCCTGGTCAAGCAAAAACCCCTCACTCTCGGCTTCAAGGCTCTCCATCACCTTGCTCCCTCCTACCTCACCTCCCTTCTCTCCTTCTACAGCCCAGCCCACACCCTCCGCTTCTCTGCTGCTAACCTCCTCATAGTACCTTGTTCTCGCCTGTCCCGCCATCGACCCCCGGCCCACATCCTCCCCCTGGCTTGGAATGCCCTCCCTCCACACATCTGCCAAGCTAGCTCTCTTCCTCCCTTCAAAGTCCTACTGAGTGTTCACCTCCTCCAAGAGGCCTTCCCAGACTGAGCCCCCTTTTTTCCTTGCCTCCTCCCAATGCCCCTAGCCCTACCTCCCTCCTCTCCCCACAGCAGCTGTGTATATGTTTGTTCAGTTTTATTACTCTATTTATTTTATTTGTACATATTTACTATTCTATTTATTTTTTTAATGATGTGCATTTAGCTTTAATTCTATTTATTCTGATGACTTGACACCTGTCCACATGTTTTGTTTTGTTGTCTGTCTCCCCCTTCTAGAATGTGAGCGGGTTGTTGGGTAGGGACCATCTCTATATGTCACCAACATGTACTTCCTAAGTGCTTAGTACAGTGCTCTGCACACAGTAAGCACTCAATAAATACGATTGAATGAATGAATGAATGGTCACCTGGCCATAAAGTACCTCAGGTGAAAGCTTTTAAAGGAAAGTCAGCAACTGCTGTTTCCTAGGTCTTTGTTTAAAACCAATAGACCTCACTGCTTCTGTGCTTAGAGAGATCATTTTTGCTGCTTGATTTAAAACTCGACTCTGTTCAGTGAAAATTTAATTAAAGTGGCAGCAATATGACTTTTACATTTGGGGCTGGGTCTTCCTTTGAATGCTGTAACTTCTCCCTTGAAGAAGTCAGTAATTGCCATTGACTGCAGTTAACCTACAATGGAGGGCAGAAACAATCAACTTCAAAGCAAGATAAAGAACAACTATTGGAACATCTGTTGGAGGAGTAATTCTTAATGCAAAACACTAGCTTTCACAAGTTTCTATAACAGCTGAAGCCATGTTAACCTACCCAGCACCAAGCGTTGTCAGAGTCGTTGCTTTTAGTCATTTTAATCTTTGTTTGTCACACATCTGATTAAGTACAATCAGGCAATTTCAAAATACTCAATTCATAAAAATGCCACTGGCAGTTGAAAAACTGAAAGAAATTACTGAAAGACTGAAAGAAAACAGAAAGAATCTCGGATGAAATCTAAAAAATAGAAATAGAACAATAGAAAGCAATCAGTTTGGGGAGAAGTTATCTCTTCTGTGCAATGGGGATTAAGACTGTGAGCTCCATGTGGGACAGGGGTTGTGTCCAAAATGATTATCTTGTATCTGCCCTACCCCAGCGCTTAGTACAGCACCTGATATTGTAAGCACTTAAATGCCATTAAAAAAAGTGTCCATATTTTTTTCAATTACAATATGTACCTGACAAAATATGTGAGCATATTGCAGCAAAGTGAACACTGTGGCAGTATTCCTTATACGGTCACTGCAACTTGAAAGTGAGCTTGCCTCATGTGTATGCAGTGTTGTATGTGACAGAATGCCTTTTAAATAAAATAACAACCATTGAGAGAAAGGCTTGAGGGAGTTCAAAATGAAGAAGGAAAATAAGCTGAAGTAAAGAGCTCAAGAGAAAAATGAATTGGAATGGAGTTATCATTCATTCTTTTACTGAAAGAAAATAAGGCCTTTTAATGTAAATTTTAAAATAAGTTCATATTTATAATAAAAACGTTTCATATTGAAATTCTATGGGGTGACAATAAATTTAGTGTTTACAGGCAGCTTGTATGACAGACACACTCTTGCTTAGCATTTTGCAACTTTCCCTGAGTTCTTTTCTATCTCTTGGGTGAATACCAACCTTGAGGTTTATTTTCATCTGGTCTAAAACATCCTGCTTGTTCACTGCAGTTTGATCCAGATCCTCCCATCTGTCTGCTACAAAAAACACTTTGGGTGTGGGACTCTTTCTCTAACCTTTTCCTTGGTACCAAACGACAGAATTCATTGAGCCTTCTGGCAGTCTCCTTGTAATCCCCAAGTGTACATTTTACCTCACAGTGATCAAATAACCCCACTGGTTTCCTAATAGACTTCCTGTTTTTCATACTTGGTTTTGCCATTGCTTACAAAGTGCCTTTTCATCCTGTTTAATTTCCTGTTTATACCTAAGTTGTCACTCTTTTGAAGCTTTCTTGTTCTCCTCACTCAGGTGAGCTCCCCATTTTATTTTATACAGGATAACTTTTTTCCCTGTGACATTAGTGTGTGTGTGTGTGTGTGTGCGCGCGTGTGTGTGTGTGTGTGTGCGTCTGTGTACAAAACAACCAGTGCTTGTCTTCCCATGCAAGGCCTGAGGCTGAACTGTATACCTTATGCCTTACCCCCCACACCCCAACAAAAAACTGGAAGTAATGGGACTGAGGCTCATCCATCACCTTCATGGGAGACTCTATAATCATCATCAGCATCATTTAAAATGGTCTCTAAGATGGTGTTTTTTAACAGCATCCAGGTTTTGTCAAGGTCACTTTTTGAGCTCTACATTTCTGTTTTTCCCTAATTACATAATAATAATAATAATAATAATAATAATGATGATGGCATTTGCTAAGTGCTTATTATGTGTGAGACACTGTTCTAAGCATTGGGGGGATACAAGGTGATCAGGTTGTCCCACATGGGGCTCACAGTCAATCCCCATTTGACAGATGAGGTAACTGAGGCACAGAGAAGTTAAGTGACTTGCCCAAAGTCACACATCTGACAAGTGGAGGAGCTGGGATTAGAACCCATGACCTCTGACTCCCAAGCCCAGGCTCTTTCCACTGAGCCCTTGCCTGCATATCCAGGCATTACATCTTTTTCAGTTTTCCCTCCCTACAGCAAGAACATTTGATTTGATTTTGTTTTAATCACTACCTTGGAGTGGTTCTCCACAATCTAGGTCCTGTCCCTTACAGAGAATGAAATATAAAAACATATGAAATGAGCTGAGAATGAACCTCACTATGGAGATATGTGTATGATTGAGATATTAAACATGTCATGGTAACAAGCATTCACTCACTCCTGCCCAGGTAGGTGGAACTGCAAGGGATAAATAGGTGAGTGAGAGGCAGAGAGGGAGAAGATGTGTCTTGAACCTTACCTCAAGCCTGCATTCGAAAATGTGCCCCAAAGGAAAACCAGAAACAACCCGTGAGGTTGAAATGATTACTATTGTGATCAATCTCTGCAAACAGTGCATTTATTCAATTAATAATGCTTCTGGAGCATCTACCGTTGCCCCAAAACCCTACCAAGTAGGACTTGAGAACATACAATAGCAGTAAAACACAGTCTAAAAGGAGAGACCGACTGATAGCAGGAGAAAGAAAGGAAGGAGGCTAAAATAAATGCATTAGTAGTAGCCAGAGGAAAGAAAAATGAATTAACAGATGGATGCTTAAATGAGGTACATAAATCCACTAAGATGTGAGTTAAGGGAAGTGGTTGGGATCAGGTGATGGGGTGGGAAATTAGAGTAAAATCTCCTAACTTTCTTAACTTGAGAAGTAGTGTGTCTTAGTGGAAAGAGCATGGGTTTGGGAGTCAGAGGGCATGAGTTCTAATTCCACCTTTGCCACTTGCCAGCTGTGTGATTTTAGGCAAGTCACTTAACTTCTCTGTGCCTCAGTTACTTCATATGTAAAATGGGAATTAAGACTGTGAACCCCACTTGGGATAAACTGACTACCTTGTATTTACCCCAGCGCTTAGAACAGTGTTTGGCACATAGTAAACTCTTAACAAATACCATTATTATTAGAGGAGGGTTTTCAGGAGGGCTTTGAAGTGGGGGAGGGATGTAGTCTGACATGTCTTAAGGGGAGCTCTTTGTCCTGACATGGTCACTGCAGTTTGTTCTCTGTAGTTTTCATTTCCCAACTCTGCCCATTCTTCCCAGCCCCCAGATGCTTTTGCTTTGCTTCGCTGTTTCTCCTCTGTCTGCTTTGGGACACTGGGAAAGCACCTGAAAATCCCAGCAAGAACTTCACCATTTGCAATCCTTGAAGAAGGGAAGCAGCAGTGACAGAAGAAGCAGAAGGAGAGGATGAGGATGAAGAGGCAAGTTGTGGTCCAGCTGGCCTGCCTCTTCAACATCAGACCACCAAACCTGGAATCAGGCCGCTGTGCCCTCATGTTTCCTGGGGCTAGGGTTGCCAACAGTCTCTAAACTCACAGGTACTCCTTAAAAACACCAAATACTGAAATGGCCTAAAACTGGTCCTGTCCAAAAAGCCCATAAAAACATCTGAGCATCAGTAAATCTGGGTGGCCACCACCCCAAGGAATCCGGCTTGCTCAGTATATGGCTCAGTGGCTTCCGTGAGCCTAGTGTTGCCCCCGGGGCACATGGAGAGGCCTTGGTGGTCAGGGTGACAGCTTTAACGCATCTCCCACATGGGTGTGGGGAGCTTGTGGTCTGCCTGGCCCCGTGGAGGCTTCATGAGCATCCTCAAGGGCACAGCCGTGGTGCCTCCTACTCTTCCTCCCCTCCTTCTCCCTCTTCCTCCCCATTCTCCTCCTCCTCCCAGTTCCCCTCCTCCTCCTTCCCCTTTCCCTCCCTCTCCCCAACCTGGGAGGGAGGGAGCAGCTTGTCTGCTGTTTGGAACTGCAGAGTCCAGGAGAGGTGAGCCAGAAAGTGGGGGGCCCTGACTGCCTTCTCCCTGGCCCCAGGCCCCAGCTGTGAACTCCTGCAGGCTTCTAGCTTCCTTGACCCAGGCCAGGGGCCCCATCTCTTTCACCTCTGTCCCACCCAAGTATTTGAATGATGCACTTGGGGGTATGTAATTTTCTAGCTGCAGGGCAGGGGAGAAAGGGGAAGAGAACGGAGAAGATGAGAGGGGAGAGGGAAGAGGGAAGAAGGGAAAGGATATCTGTTATTTATTTGTTTATTTATGTAGGTATGTCAATGTCAGTCTCCTCCTTTAGACTGTGAGCTCATTGGGAGCAGGGAATGCATCTGTTTGTTGTTACATTGTACTCTCCCGATTACTTAGTACAGTGCTTTGCACATAGGAAGAGCTCAATAAATACGATTGAATAAATGAATTGAATGAATGAAGATCCTTTATCCTCTCATCATCATCATCAATCGTATTTATTGAGCACTTACTATGTGCAGAGCACTGTACTAAGCGCTTGGGAAGTACAAATTGGCAACATATAGAGACAGTCCCTACCCAACAGTGGGCTCACAGTCTAAAAGGGGGAGACAGAGAACAAAACCAAACATACTAACAAAATAAAATAAATAGAATAGATATGTAGAAATAAAATAAATAAATAAATAAATAAATAAATAGAGTAATAAATATGTACAAACATATATACATATATACAGGTGCTGTGGGGAAGGGAAGGAGGTAAGATGGGGGATGGAGAGGGGGACGAGGGGGAGAGGAAGGAAGGGGCTCAGTCTGGGAAGGCCTCCTGGAGGAGGTGAGCTCTCAGCAGGGCCTTGAAGGGAGGAAGAGAGCTAGCTTGGCGGATGGGCAGAGGGAGGGCATTCCAGGCCCAGGGGATGATGTGGGCCGGGGGTCGATGGCGGGACAGGCGAGAGCGAGGTACGGTGAGGAGATCAGCGGTGGAGGAGTGGAGGGTGCGGACTGGGCTGTAGAAGGAGAGAAGGGAGGTGAGGTAGGAGGGGGCGAGGTGATGGACAGCCTTGAAGCCCAGGGTGAAGAGTTTCTGCCTGATGCGCAGATTGATTGGTAGCCACTGGAGATTTTTGAGGAGGGGAGTAATATGCCCAGAGCGTTTCTGGACAAAGATAATCCGGGTAGCAGCATGAAGTATGGATTGAAGTGGAGAGAGACACGAGAATGGGAGATCAGAGAGAAGGCTGATGCAGTAGTCCAGACGGGATAGGATGAGAGCTTGAATGAGCAGGGTAGCGGTTGGGATGGAGAGGAAAGGGCGGATCTTGGCAATGTTGTGGAGCTGAGACCGGCAGGTTTTGGTCACGGCTTGGATGTGAGGGGTGAATGAGAGAGCGGAGTCGAGGATGACACCAAGGTTGCGGGCTTGTGAGACGGGAAGGATGGTAGTGCCGTCAACAGAGATGGGAAAGTCAGGGAGAGGGCAAGGTTTGGGAGGGAAGACAAGGAGTTCAGTCTTCGACATGTTGAGCTTTAGGTGGCGGGCAGACATCCAAATGGAGATGTCCTGAAGGCAGGAGGAGATGCAAGCCTGGAGAGAGGGGGAGAGAGCAGGGGCAGAGATGTAGATCTGGGTGTCATCAGCGTAGAGATGATAGTTGAAGCCGTGGGAGCGAATGAGGTCACCAAGGGAGTGCGTGTAGATCGAGAACAGAAGGGGACCAAGCACTGAACCTTGGGGAACCCCCACAGTGAGAGAATGGGAGGGGGAGGAGGAGCCTGCAAAAGAGACTGAGAAAGAACGACCGGAGAGATAAGAGGAGAACCAGGAGAGGACAGAGTCTGTGAAGCCAAGGTCAGATAGCGTGTTGAGAAGAAGGGGGTGGTCCACAGTGTCGAAGGCTGCTGAGAGGTCGAGGACGATTAGGACAGAGTAGGAGCCGTTGGATTTGGCAAGCAGGAGGTCATTGGTGACCTTTGAGAGGGCAGTTTCCGTGGAAGGTAGGGGACGGAAGCCAGACTGGAGGGGGTCGAGGAGAGAGTTGTTGTTGAGGAATTCTAGGCAGCGAGTGTAGACAACTCGTTCAAGGAGTTTGGAAAGGAATGGTAGGAGGGATATGGGACGATAACTAGAAGGTGAGGTGGGGTCAAGAGAGGGTATTTTTAGGATGGGAGAGATATGGGAATGTTTGAAGGCAGAGGGGAAGGAACCAGTGGACAGTGAGCGGTTGAAGATGGAAGTTAAGGAGGGGAGAAGGGATGGAGCGAGAGATTTCATGAGATGAGAGGGAATGGGGTCAGAAGCACAGGTGGCCGGAGTAGCACTTGAGAGGAGGGAGGAGAGCTCCTCTGAGGACACTGCTGGGAAAGATGGGAGAGTAGCAGAGAGTGTTGAGAGCCAGGGGGATGGAGAAAGGGGGGAAGAGACTTTGGGGCGGTCGGACCTGATGGATTTAATTTTGTTAATGAAGTAGGAGGCCAGATCGTTGGGGGTGAGGGAAGGAGGAGGGGGAGGAACCGGGGGCCTGAGAAGGGAGTTGAGTGTACGGAAGAGCTGGCGGGGGTGATGGGCATGGGTGTCAATAAGGGAGGAGAAATAGTTTTGTCTGGCAGAGGAGAGGGCTGAGTTAAGGCAGGAAAGGATAAACTTGAAGTGAACGAGGTTGGCATGGTGTTTAGACTTTCGCCAGCAGCGTTCGGCAGCTCGAGCATAAGAGCAAAGGAGGCGGACAGTGGCAGTGATCCAGGGCTGTGGGTTAGTGGTGCGAGAGTGGCGAAGGGAAAGGGGAGCGAGTGAGTCTAGCTGAGTAGAAAGGGTAGAGTTGAGAGCAGTAATCTGATCATCAAGACTGGGTAGAAAGGAGAGGGCGGCGAGGTGGGGTGTGAGGCGCTCCGAAAGATGGGTGGGGTCCAGAGAGCGGAGATCTCTGTGAGGGAGTAATACAGATTTACAGGGGAAAGGAGTGTGAGTGAGGAGGCAGGTGAGAAGATTATGATCAGAGAGAGGGATTTCAGAGTTGGTGAGGGTGGACACAGTGCAGTGGTAGGAGATGATGAGGTCGAGGGTATGACCAAGTTGGTGAGTGGGTGAGGTGGGGTGGAGGAAGAGGTTGGCAGCGTCAAGGAGAGATAGAAGGCGGGCGGCAGAGGAGTCGTTAGGGATATCCATGTGGATATTGAAGTCTCCGAGGATCAGAGTGGGCATGGAGAAGGAGAGAAGGAAGGTGAGGAATGGGTCAAAGTCGTTAAAGAAGTTGGAAGTGGGGCCGGGAGGGCGGTAGATGACCGCTACAAGAATCTGGAGGGGGTGGTAGAGGCGAATAATGTGGGCTTCAAAGGAAGGGAAGGAAAGGGAAGGGGGAGGAGGAATAGTGCGAAAGCGACATTGGGGGGCGAGAAGGAAACCGACACCTCCTCCTTTTCCGGTGAGTCTGGGGGAATGGGAGAAGAAGAGGCCTGCACTGCAGAGAGCAGCAGAAGAGACCGTGTCATCTGGAGACAGCCAAGTTTCAGTTAGGGCGAGGAGGAGTAGAGAGCTGGAAAGGAATAGGTCCAGAATGAAAGGGATCTTACTTAAAACGGAGCGGGGGTTCCAGAGGCCACACTTGGCAGCAGCTGTCGAGGGAGGGGAGGGAGGGGGAAGGGTGTGAGGGGTGGGGAGGGTTTGGATTGGGATGAGTTTGCGGGGGCCTGGGCGGGGAGAGTGGGAAGGGGGGTGGCGATGGGAAAGGAGAACTGGGATGGGGTGGGGGCGGGGAGAAGGGGAGGGAGGGGGCCGGGAGGGAGGAGCGGAGGACCTGCGCTGGTACAGAGGAATCCTTGGTAGGGGGTGAGGGGGAGTGGTCTTGGTGGGGGAGAGTGAGGGAAAAAGCTGGGTGGGAGAGGGGAAGGGGAAGGTGAGGAATGGGAATGGCAGTTGGGAGCTGGGGAATTGAAAGTTCATGGTGAGGTCAGCAGGGCGAGTGACAGTACGGTGGGAGGTTAACAATTGAGATGCAGAAGCAATAAAACAGTAGCAATGATATAAGTAGGCGATGGCATCACAGGGTGTAGTTAAACAACCAATACGCTATGGCAATAATAAAATTGGCAGATAATGATGTCACAGAGAGCAAATACAAAATATTAAGTGCTGGAGTAGGGTGGGCCTGTTAAGGGGGGTCAGGGAGCAGAGACACCTGGGGAGAGGAGCGGACCATCAACTAGCATGGGAGGGCTGAGGAGGTGCCAATGAGGTTGTCGTTAATGTAACATGGTGCTAACGAGGGCTTTTTACCTGGGGGCGGGCGGGAGGAGAGTCAGTCAGGACCGGACCGGGAAGGGGGGGGATGAGGGGCACTTTAAGGAAGGTCGCCTAAGTGTGGGAGGGGGGGTGGTGTGGAAACAGGCGGGGCGTCCATGGGGGCGCTGCAATGGCGGGCGGGTGGGCGGGCCTCTCGGGAACGGAGTCCCGGGCGTCAATGGCGGCGCTCTGAGGAGAGGAGCCTTCCGGGAGCAGCAAGGCCGCGCGGTGTGATGGCTGGTGGGCCGGCGGGCGGGCCTCTCGGGAATGGAGAGGCCCCTCCCCTCCTCTCCCCTTCCCTTCCTTCCATCTCTCACCTCCCACCTTCTCCCCCTCTACCTTTCTTTTCTCTTCTCTCTTCCCTTTTCCTTTTCCTTAAGAAGCAGCATGGCCTAGTGGAAAGGAAATGGGCATGGCCTGAGAGAGGACATTTTTCTGTTGCATGACCTTATCTTTTCTGTGCCTCAGTTTCCTCATCCATAAAATGGGGATTAAATCCTATTCCTTCCTACTTAGACCATGAGCCTTACATGTGATAGGGACTGTGTCCAGTCTGATTATCTTGTTTCTACTCAGTGCTTAGTATAGTGCTTGGCACATAGTAAGCACTCAACAAATACCATAATTATTATTATTTCCTCTCCTTTCCCCTTCCTTCCCTCCTCCTCTTCTCCATCCTTCTCCCATCCTCCTCCTCACTCCCATTCCTCTCAGCTCTCTACAGCACATCTTGCTCCTATCCCAGAGACAGCTTGCTGCAGCATAGGGGCCAGGGGGCTGCTGTTTGAAATTTCTGTGTCAGAAGGAGGCAGGCAGGCAGAGAAGAAGGTGTGTATCGGGGGGGAGGAGGAAGCGGGATGAATCTGTGGTTTCTAGACCACAGGAGTCAGTCTCCTAGCACTGAAGCTATGCTCACCTTTGCCCAGCTTCCCAGGATGAGACATGTGACAGAATGAGCAACAGTGGAATGTTCCTCTGGACTGTAAGCTCACTGTGGGCAGGGATCATGTCTGTTGTTATATTGTACTCTCCCAAGTGTTAGTACAGTGTTCCGCACCCAGTAAGCGATCAATAAATACAATTGACCGGAATACTCAAGCCTCTGATGTGTGGAGAGGTGAAACTGGGTAACGGAAAGGTAGGAGGGTAGGGGAAGTGTCTGAAGGACGTGGTAAGAACAGTCTCTGACAGTGCTTCATCCTGGTGATAAACTGGAAATCAGTTGCTGAGAGCCGGCCTGTATGGTGCATTGCCGTCAAGGAGAGAGTGGCTCTTTTTGAGCAATAGTTTCACATGGAAAGAGACAGGCGGCCAAAGAGAAAACAGTGCCAGGAGCTACAGACATTAAGTGCAACACACTACCGTGTGCCCAATGTGCCCAATGTGCCTGGGACTGTGGATGTCTCACTGGCCTTTTCAGACACATATACACACACTCACAGGTGAACTTCACCATCATTGGTGTTTTCAAATACAAAGGACAACTACATCTACCCCTGTTTGTTGGGCCCTCACCATTGGACCAAACAGATGCCACAACTGTACCCAATTACCATATTTTATTATGTAAAATTCTGTCAGTAAAAATGCTTGATTTTAAGGACTTTATTTTTCCCATATTGTTTGTACAAATCCTTCTTAGGAATTAGTAAATCTGTCCAGACCTTCCATCTTGCCCTACTCCAGTGTGGCAGGGTGAAGACTATGAGGGAGTGAGATCATCTCGATTTTTAGACTACTGTGTCTATGGGGCTCTGAATAATAATTGTGGTATTTTTTAAGTGTTCATTATGTGCCAAGCACATAATACTTAGCACTGGGGTAGATATTAGAGATAACCACGTGGGGTTCACATTCTAAGTAGGAGGGAGAGCAGGTTTTGAATATCCATTTTGCAGATGAGGGAACCGAGGTACAGAGAAGTGAAGTGACTTGCCCAAGGTCACAGAGCCAACAAATGGTGGACCTGAGATGAAAACCCAGGTCCTCTAACTCCTAAACCCGTGCTCTTTCTATTCGGCCACGTTGCTTCTCTGAACAGTTTTACCTTAGCCGAAACTCTGCCTCCACTAGCCGTAGTGCTCTATTGCTCTTAGTGAATTTATTGTTGACCTTGTTTTTTCATGACGTTTTTGTGTTTTTAGTGTTTCATTTTCCTTATGTGTCTGTTGCCACCATCCTCTACTGCCTGTAATTTTAGATTGTGAGCCTCTTGGGGGGCCAGGAACTGTGTCTAATTTTCATCTATGCATTTTCTTCCAGAGCTTAGGTCAATGTTTCACACCCAGTAGGTGCTTCCTTAATATTCTTGGTCCAGTGAATAAATAAATGAGTGGAATGAAGAGGGCCAAAACTCCCAGGACACTGAGGGAGGGATCAACTCAGGCAACAGGGGAAAATAAAAACGTGGCTCTGGGAGGGGGAAGAGAGGTAACACAACACAGCTGCAAACTCACTAGGGTCACATTACCCCATTCAGTTTAATCTCCCAAAACACTTCTAAAAAAATGTCTGGCCTCCAGGGAACCCCAAGCATCTCTCCTCTCCTCCTAATCTTCCCCGAATCCAGGGGGTTTCCATATTTTAATAGTCCAGACTCATTTCCAGTATTGCATTCCATCCCTCACACTGATTACCCAAAAGAATATCACTGGACTACTGTGCTTGCAAAAGGCATCTAGTGCCACAGCAGGAGGTTAGGGACACGGCTAGTGGGAGGTCAGGTTGGTAATGGCTGAGGCCACATGATAAGAGTCAGATAGGCATTTAGTACAGTGCTCTACACATAGTAAGCACTTAATAAATACAACTGAATGAGTTGTGACTTTTCACCACAAAGCAAGCTGCAGTGACAAGTGGTCCAAGGCCTGATCATTGACTGCTTTTTTTTTAATGGTATTTGTTAAGCACTTACTATGTGCCAGATCCTGTAGCTACAAGGTAATCAGGTTTGCTCAAGACAACCCCCATTTTACAGATGAGGTAACTGAGGCACAGAAAAATTAAGTGACTTGCCAAAGGGCACAGAGCAGACAAGTGGAGGAGCCAAGATTAGAACCCAGGTCCCTGTGACTCCCCGGGCCTGGGCTCTATCCACTAGGCCATGCTGCTTTCCGGCTTCAGTCTTGTTCTGCTCATGATCAATGTTTGGTTTGTGCAAAAAAGTGGCCCAAGGATGACTGAGCATTTGGCAATCTGGTTTTCAGCAATTTCAATGAGTTGCTCTGTTTTCAGTGTTACATGTCCTTCAAAGCAAGGACTACCATAACATCAAACCGGGAACAATGGGGTGAGTTTAATTTCACAACTCTTCCTCATCCTCTTCTATGAATGTCCAAAATGAAAGTGGATCAAAATATGAAAAAACTTAAAATGAAACCAAGTCTTGGATCTGACTCCTCTTAGTCCCCATTCCCTGAGCCAAGCAAAACAACCATGGCAACTGCAGCCTTCCCTCCCACCACCAAGGACTCCTACTCCCAACATGCCATGTGCCAGCCATGCTGCCACCCTGAGAACCAGCCCCGGCTCCCCTCTGAGCCATCGAGGAGACTCCATCCTGTACTGTCTTCCACCACCCTGGCGGGAAAGAGAAGAGAACTCACAGCAGGAGGCCTCCACAAAACTCCAGGAAGACTGGTGGCTGCTGTGGTGGTCACTGTGGCTACAGGTGTGCCTTGGACTCTGAGCCATAAGGAGCCTGAAATTCTGCTCCTCTAGCCAGAGCACCAGCTGATTTTTAAAAATTTTGTGTATTTTGTCCTTGTCTTTTTTACCGTTTCAATGTTAACTTGTTTCATCACTCCCGTTATGTCTGTCTCCTAGCCCCTCTTCCCCTTTTTAGTCTTAGACCATGAGCCTATTGAGGGACAAGGACGATGTCTAATTCCCACCTATGTGTTCTTCTCTAGCATTTAGTAAAGTGCTCTAATAATTGTGGTATTTGTTAAGCGCTTACTATGTGCCAGGCATTGTACTAAGTGCTGGGGTGGATACAAGCAAATCAGGTTGGGCATGAATCAGGTCATTCATTCATTCATTCATTCATTCATTCAATTGCACTTATTGAGCACTTACTGTGTGCAGAGCACTGTACTAAGTTCTAGGGAAAGTACAATACAATAATAAACAGACACATTCCCTGGCCACAACGAGCTTACAGTCTTGAAGGGCTGTCCCACGTATGGCTCACAGTCTCAACCCCCATTTTAGAGATGAATTAACTGAGGCATGGAGAAGTGAAGTGCCATGCCCAAGGTCACCAATCAAGGATTAGAACCCATGACCTTCTGACTCCCAGGCCTGTGCCCTATCCACTATGCCTTGCTGCTACTGTGTGCTCTGCACATAGTAATAATTTAATTAATGCTACTACTACTTCTTTATTCTCTTAGCTGCCCCTCCCTACTCAAGCCATCATGAAGCCCACATTTCAGGCTGTGCTTCTTGCATCCATACCTGACATGGCCTTAATTCTCCTCCAAGAGCACACATCTCACATTGGTGCAGCCTCCCTCTCTATTTCCTCAGGAATACTCTGATGGGACTTTCAATTCAACTTCAGATCTGTACAGTTGGACTACCATCATTCCAAAGGCATATGTGGCTCAATTCTCGAAGTACTTTAGTGCCTCATCATTTTCTTCCTCCTACTGAACTTCAGTAAATTGAGACCAACCAGGTTTGGCCTTCTCCCTAAGTCTTCGGGTAATGCTTATACGTGTGCTAGTTCAGACACCTCTTAGGCATGAATTACTCTAAACGAATTCATCTATTTTTGCCTGATTGTTCTCCTAAAGATTGATCCATGTGCTATTCCTCCGGTTCTTAACTGATGGATCATCATGTTGGGAACAACACATGAGCCTCAGATTCTTCAGGACTGAGAACCTACATGGAGGAATTGATTAGAGTGATAGTGATTTGCACAGCACCACTTGCATTCTTTCATCCCTGCCAATCATGTTTCCACTGGGGCACAAGATGCAATAAGTGAGCAGGAAATAAGGGGTGCATCATTGTGAAGTGTACGTAAAGGTTTTTTTTATTATTTTTCATGCAGGATTCATTTTTAGCTAAAGTGTCTGCAGCAGAGTGCTGGAGTAGAGTGGCAGTGCTTGTGCCATAGGCATTAAAGCCCAGTGCATGGTAAGCAGTTACTTTTCATAGAACGTGGTTCATTCAGACATTTGACCCTAGGCTTAGTCCGCAGGCCAAACCAAGTCCCAAATCCCGGTCTCCTGATTCCTAGATCTGTACTCTTTCCACTGGAGCAACATCAGGGCTTCAACAACACCTTCACCATCCCTAATAAATAGTTGGAGAACTGGAGAAAGATTCGGTAAATCATCCAGCGTGACACAGAATCATTCAAAGAGCTAGACAAAAAAAATTCAAAAACCCACTAGACTTAACCTTCTCTTGACAGCTTATTTGCCCCACAAGAATTCTGGGAAAATCTCAAGTGTCAGTGGCCATGTTGGAAAATCTGGGATGCAACTGGCCAATGGGAACAAGATAACAGGAGGAGACCATAAGACGTAATGTGCAAGCAGCAGCTAGAGATAATCAGTAACATTTATTTATTGAGTGTAGAGCACTGTACTAAGTGCTTGGTAGAGAACAGTACAATTAGAAGACACGAACCTTGCCCTCTAGACTGTAAGCTTGTTGCGGGAAGGGAAAATGTCTACCAACTCTGTTATACTGTACTCTCCCAAGCGCTTATTAGAGTGCTCTGCACACAGTATGTGCTCAATAAATATAATTGGTTGAAGAAGCTTGCACTTTAGAGGGGAAACCAGACACTAAAATAAATTACAGATAGGTGGTGTAGGAATGCTAAATTGGCAGCCTGAGTGGGAGATGGGGAGGATAGAAATTAATTGGAGAAAGCCATCTGGAAAAGGTGTGATTTCAGAAAGAATTTGATGATGGGGAGAGGAGTGGTTGATCTGCTGCCTCTCTCTCTCTTACAGTGGGATTCCCTCCAGACTAAACTCTGGGTCCTCTGCTATTCTCCATCTACATCCACTACCTTGGAAAACTCAATTGCTCACTTGGCTTCAACAATCATCTCTATGTAGATGATCCCCAAATCTACCTCTCCAGCTTTGACCTGTCTACTCTCGGCAGTCTCACATTTCCTCCTGCCTTCAGAATATCTGTATCTGGTTGTCATATGACAACTGAAACTTAACATGTCCAAAATCAGAGTCCTCATCTTCCCACCCAAATCCTGTCCTTTCACTGTCTTTCCCATCACCGTTGACAGCACCACCATCCTCCTTGTCTCACCAGCCCATAACCTTGGCATTATCCTTGTCTCACCTCTCTCACCACTGACCCCTGGCCCATGTCTTACCTCTGGCCTGGAACACCCTACCTCCTCAAATCCACCAGACAATTGCTCTCCCCGTGTCTTCAAAGTCTTACTGAAGGCATATCTTCTCCAAGAGGCCTTCCCAGATTAAGCCCCACTTTTCCTCATCTCCCACTCCCTTCTGTATCTCCTTGACTTGTTCCCTTTCCTCTTCCCCTCTGCCCACAGCACTTATGTATATATCTGTAATTTTATTTATTATAATGATATTTATTTATTTATACTGACGTCTATCTTCCCCCCTCTAGGCTGTGACCTAGAGTGAATTGTCACTCTTTATTGCTGTACTGTCCTTTCCCAAGCACTTAGTAAAGTGCTCTGCATACAGTAAGAAATACGATTGAATGAATGAATGAAAAAATTCAATCCACATAGTCAGTGTCACCAAATCCTGTATGTTCTACTTTCACAGTATCATTAAAATATGCCCTGTCCTCTCCATCCAAACAGCTACCACGCTGATCCAAACACTTTTTCTATCCCATTTGACTTGACTCATCACTGACCTCCCTATGTCCTTTCTTTCCCCAGTCAGTCCACATTTCACTCTGCTAACTGGATCATTTTTCTAAAAAAAAACCTTGCAGTCCACATCTCCCCACTCCTCAAGAATCTCCAGTGGTTGCCTATTCACCCCTACATCAAACAGAAACTCCTTGCCTCCAGCTTTCAAACACTCAGTCAGTTTGCCCCCTCCTACCTTACCTCACTGATTTTCTACTACTCCCCAGTAGGCTCACTTTGTTCCTCTCACGAAAACCTCCTCAATGAACCTTAATCTTGTCTATCTCACCTCCAGCCCCTTGTCCATGTCTTCCCTCTGTTCCGGAACTCCTTCCCCTTTCACATCCACCAGACCACCACTTTCCCCACTTTCAATCCCTTATTAAAATTGCATCTCTACTAAGAGGCCTTCCCCAACTAAGCCTCTTTTCCCTTTCTCCAGCTCCCTTCTGTGTTGGCTATGCAGTTTAATCTGTACCCTTTAAGCATCACCTCCCCCTCAGCCCAATATCACTTATGCACAAACCTGTAATTTATTGATTTATTTTATTAACATTTGTCTCCCCCTCTAAACTGTAAGTTCTTTGTGGGCAGGGAGCATATCTAACAGCTGAGAGCCCTCCCCTTTTTCTTCTCCTCCTCCCCTCGCCACCACCCCACTCCCTCTGCCCTACCCTCTTCCCCTCCCCACAGCACTTGTATATATTTGTACATATTTATTACTCTATTTTATTTGTACATATTTACTATATCCATTTTATTAATGATGTGTATATAACTATAATTCTATTTATTCTGATGGTATTGACACCTATCTACTAGTTTTGTTTTGTTGTCTGTCTCCCTGTTCTAGACTGTGAGCCCATTGTTGGGTAGGGACCGTTTCTATATGTTGCCGATTTGTACTTCCCAAGTGCTTAGTACAGTGCTCTTCACACAGTAAGCACTCAAAAAATGCAATTGAATGAATGAATGAATGAATAGCAGCTCTATTTTGTTGTACTCTCCCAAGTGCTTAGTACAATACTGTGTATCATCATCATCATCATCATCATCATCATCATCATCATCAATGGCATTTATTTGAGTGCTTATTTTATGCAATGTACTGTAATAAGCACTTGGGAGAGAGCAATACAATGGAGATGGTAGACACATTCCCTGTCCACAGTGAACTACAGCCTAGAGGGTGCTCAATACATACCACTGTTTGATTGATTGAAGTGGGAGGTAATTACTGTGATATTTGTTAAGTACTAACTATATGCCAAGGACTGTACTGAGCTCTGGGGAAAATGCACTCATATCAGACACAATCTCTGTCCCATATGGGGCTCACAGTCTAAGTAGGTGGGTGAACAGATGTGAAATCTCCATTACACAGATGATGAAACTGAGGCACATATAAAGTTAAGTGATATGCCTAAATTCACACAACATGCAAGTGGCAGAGAATGGGATTAGAAGCTAAGTCCCCTGGCTCCCAGGCTCATGAACTTTCCACTGTGGAGAGGATGTGAGCAAGAGGTCAGAGAGCATGACACAGTGAATAGATTGGCTTGACAGGAGCAAACTAATCAAGTTGGGGTGTAGTGGGAGAAGAAAGTGGATAAGTAGGGATACAAGAATTGATTGAATGTCTCAAAGCATTTGGAGAGGGATGAGACCAGAGGACTGGGAATCAGTGAGGAAGCAGATGCAGTCGTCAAGTCGGGATATGAAAACTGCCTACACCAGTGTGGGGGTCTTTTGGAAGGAGAGGCAGGGACAGATTCTGAAAATGCTATAGAGAAAGAACCCTCAGTATTTGGCGGCAGATTGAATATGGGGGTTGAAAGAGAAGGAGGAATTAGGGATAATGCCAAGTTTCCACTCTTCGAACTCCACCACCTCCCTCTCCCCACTATGAAGCTTTCTCACTGGGGATTTCCCAGGAAGTTTTTCAAAGCAAGTCTGGCTCTGCCCTGAGAAGGAAGGGGGCCTGGTATAAAGTCTTCAATTTATAACTGTGTTAATAGCAGAGTTGTATTTATGAAGAGAACAAGAACAAATCACTTTCTAGTAATAAAGGTGTAGTTTCCATAACCAACTTCAAATACACGATCTGGGAAACAGGCCAAGTTTTTTAATTCAAAAATATAACATGCACCTTCCTCCACCCTTACTCCTCTCTCCCCCCTCAATTCAACCACATTCATTTCTACTACTTGGGTTTTGCCTGAACAGAAAATATTGCGTCTTCTTTCTAAGACAACAATCCTTGCTTTCATTTTCCAAGACATATGTTTGCCTTGAATGTTTTTCTAACTGGGAACCATTCCACCCTTTTAGACAGATGTTCTTGTCAGTTCCAAAGGAAGCAGATGGTAACTTGTGCCCTGCTTTGATCTTGACTGACAGCCTAACTAGTCCATTTGGCTATTATTTCAGCTAATGTAAAGCTGTTTTCACATAAAGTAAAAAAAATAATAAACTTGAGCTGACATATATTTGACTTTGGCATATATTCAGCAAAAAATGAGATTTTAGTTCTGTATTCATTACATCACATCAAGGCACATTGGGAAATGAATTGTTACCTTGGCTTACAAATTATATGAATAATTCAATTTGTTATAGCTTGATTTTCAGCATGACTGTAGACTGCTAACTCTAACAAGCCAGTATACACCTTAGCTCAGTGTGTCCATGATAGCTAAATGAGCCATATATCACTGATGAAACAGCCAAAGTTACAACTTGGAAATGAAATGGTCACATTCCCTACTGAATAAAACCAACTGCCACCCCTACCAAAATACAGCTCCTCTCTAGACTGTCAGTTCCTTGTTGGCAGGGATCTGGGCTACTTACTCAATTACATTGTATTCTCCCAAATAGTACAGTTCTCTGCGCACAGCAAGTGCTCAGTAAATACCACTGATTGGTAGGCCTGAAACAGCTCCTATACCAGTTTCACCATCCCACCAAGGCTTCACGTGGGCCACTGGTTCCAGAAAAAAGGAAACATGAAAGGAACACTTTTCCAGGATTTTGTCCTCTGTATTATCATTTATGCAAGTTTAATTTTACTCTAGTTCCATCTTAACTCACCAATATCTGTAACATAGATACAAATCAGAGATAGACCCTTCTGGGAGTAATTTTCATACTACATTTGAAATGTTACATTTAGAAATAATACAGCTGGCTGCTTTCCCAGATACTCTGATTGTGATCATGAAAAGGTTATAACTTCTATAATAAAAGTTTATCTGTTTCTTGACTTAAGTATAACTCTAGAGAACTATTTATTTCAACACAAATCAAGTCAGGAGTCTGCAGATTAAAACTCTCATAACTGGAAACAAGACACCTGACATATAGAATAGACTGAAGATCTATAAGTTGAAACGCTTGGTTAAAATGGTATCTGTTCATCATCTGAAGAGTTCCATTATTCATACCATTATTACCATGGATAATCAAGAGTGGTCTGTGTTAAGTTCTCTGGAAAATATTTTTTGTGGATGTCATTCATGATCCCTAATCTAGATAATGCAGTCTCCATTTAGTAATCTGCTATCGGAAATAGTGAGCAGTATTTCCAGGACAACTATCTGTTAAGCATTTCATTCATTCATTCAATCATATTTATTGAGCGCTTACTGTACAGAGCACTGTACTAAGTGCTTGGAAAATACAATTCAGCAACAGAGACAATACCTACCCAACAATGGGCTCACAGTCTAGAAGGGAGGAGACAGACATCAAAACAAGGAAACAGGCATTGATATCATCAATATAAATAAATAGAATTATAGATATATAAACATCATTAATAAAATAAATAGAATAAGTATGTACATATATACACAAGTGTTGTGGTGCAGGGATGGGGGTAGAGCAGAGGGAGCAAAGTGGGGCAATGGGGAGGGAAGGAGGAGCAGAGGAAGAGGAGGGCTTATGCTGGGAAGGCCTCCTAGAGGAGGTGGGCTTTCAGTAGGGCTTTGAAGGGGGGAAGTGTGCTAGTTTTGCAGATGTGAGGAGGGAGGGCATTCGATTCATTCAGTCAATCGTATTTATTGAGTGCTTACTGTGTGCAGAGCACTGTACTAAGCGCTTGGGAAGTACAAGTTGGCAACATATAGAGACGGTCCCTACCCAACAGTGGGCTCACAGTCTAGAAGGGGGAAACAGAGAACAAAACATATTAACAAAATAAAATAATAGAATAAACATGTACAAATAAAACAGAGTAAGAAATACACACAAACATATATACATATATACAGGTGCTGTGGGGAGGGAAAGGAGGTAAGGTGAGGGGGATGGGGAGGGGGAGGAGGGGGAGAGGAAGGAGGGGGCTTAGTCTGGGAAGGCCTCCTGGAGAAGGTGAGCTCTCAGTAGGGCCTTGAAGGGAGGAGGAAAGCTAGCTTGGCGAATGAGCGGAGGGAGGGCATTCCAGGCCAGGGTGATGACGTGGGCCAGGGGTCGATGGCGGGACAGGTGAAAACGAGGCACAGGAAGGAGGTTAGCAGCAGAGGAGCGGAGTGTGTGGGCTGGGCTGTAGAAGGAAGGGAGGTGAGGTAGGAGGGGGCAAGGTGATAGAGAGCTTTGAAGCTAATAATAATAATAAAAATAATGGCATTTAAGTGCTTACTATGTGCAAAGCACTGTTCTAAGTGCTGGGGAGGTTACAAGGTGATCAGGTTGTCCCACGTTGGGGTTCACAGTCTTCATCCCCATTTTACAGGTGAGGAAACTGAGGCCTAGAGAAGTTAATCGACTTGCCCAAAGTCACACAGCTGACAATTGGCAGAGCCAGGATTTGAACTCATGACCTCTGACTCCAAAGCCCGGGCTCTTTCCTCTGAGCCACGATGCTTCTCTCTAGGAGGTAGGAGGAGGGGAGGTAGGAGTTTTTGCTTGATACAGTGGTTGATAGGCAACCACTGGAGATATTTGAGGAGGGGAGTGACATACCCAGAGCATTTCTATAGAAAGATAATCTGGGCAGCAGAGTGAAGTATAGACTGAAGAAGAGAGAGACAGGAGGTTGGGAGATCAGAATTGATGCTGATGCAGTAATCCAGTAGGGATATGATGAGTGAGTATCCTAACAAGGTAGTGGTTTGGATGGAGAGGAAAGGGTGGATCTTGGCGATATGGTGAAGATGAGACCGGCAGGTTTTGGTGATGGACTGGATATGTGGGGTGAATGAGAGAGAGGAGTCAAGGATGACACCAACGTTGTGGGCTTGTGAGACGGGAAGGATGGTAATGCCATCTGCAGTGATGGGAAGATCAGGGAGAGGGCAGGGTTTAGGAAGGAATATAAGGAGCTCAGTTTTGGACATGTTGAGTTTGAGATGGTGGGAGGATATCCAGGTGGAGATGTCCTGAAGGCAGGAGGAGATGCGAGCCTGGAGGAAGGGAAAGAGAATAGGGGAGGAGATGAAGATTTGGATATCATCCACATAGAGGTGACAGTTGAAGCCACGGGAGTGAATGAGTTCACTAAGGGAGTGAGTATAGATGGATAACAGAAGGGGACCAAGAACTGATCCTTGAGGAACCCCTACAGTTAGGGGATGGGAGGGGGAGGAGGAGCCCATGAAGGAGACAGAGAATGAACTCCCAGAGAGATAAGAGGAGAACCAGGAGAGGACGGAGTCAGTGAAGCCAAGGTTGGATAATGTGTTGAGGAGAAGGGAATCTGGTTGATTGGATTAATTCCTGCATGGGGCGATAAAGAGGTAGAAGAAAATGATATTTTTCAACTGATAAGAAAGAAGCAAACCTAAAAGTACTACTGCGATTTGCACTAGGGTTTGTACCCTTTAATCACCCCTCCCTCAGTCCCATAGCATGTATATGCACATCAGTAATTTAATTTATTTATATTAATGCCAGTCTCCCCCTCTAGACTGAAAGTTTGTTGTAGGCATGGAACGTGTCTACCAACTCTGTTATAGTGTACTCTCCCAACTGCTTATATTTTTTATAGTGCTCTGCACACAGTAATTACTCAATAAATTTCATGGATTGTTCGAAAAATCAGAAGTCCTAACTTCTGCTACAATGTAAGTTTTATGAGGCAGGGATCAGGGCTACTTACTCTATACTCTCCCAAGCATTTATTCTCCACCCAGTAAGCACTCAATAAATACCACTGATTGATTCAGTTTTCCTTTGCTTCTCTTTGAGTTAATAAAAAAAGGTGCTCTTCTAGAAATAGTACCAGAAATAGTTCACAGCTACAACCATCAATTTGCATTCAAAGAGAAATCCAGGGGTCGCTATCCCGCAACCTGACATCTTTAACCACTGGAAAATATCAATGTACACATGGTGTGTAATCTCTTTGTTTGCATCACATTTGCGTCTAGCTATCATGAGCACAGTCCTGGAAGAGAAGTGAAGTTTCAAATCCAAGCTACAAGTCTGAATGATTGCAAACTCACAGATAGAATGTGATGGGGCAACAAGAAAAGCAGATTGGGAAGGCAGGCATCCTGTCCAAGTAAATAACTGGGCAACAGGACAGGAAAGTTACAGGACTTTTTTTTAAAGTGGCCTAACTTTGACCTTGCCAACTCTACACTCTGCTGGTATTAGGAGCATTCCATTTTATCTCTCAAGAGGAGAAACGTGATCAGGTTTGTGTGCCCGCTCCCTCAGAATTCCACCTGAGCCATTTTTGCAGTGTGCGGATCAGGTGATGTGAACTCTTATCAATAGGAAGTGAGATAAGGCATAGCTGAGTTCACTTAAGGCCACTGATAAATGAGCCTGGAATTGGAACTCATCCCTCTACCAAAGGTTGAAAAAGCTCCAGGATCATTGGCTGTAGATTGTACTGGAAAGGCATTTATGCTGTATGCTAAACATTCTCTTGTGGCCAAATCAAGTCAATAAATTCTCTCTCAGCTGATGTTCTTACTAACTTTCCATCCCCCACGTCTTACCTCCTTCCCTTCCCCACAGCACCTGTATATATGTATATATGTTTGTACATATTTATTACTCTATTTATTTTACTTGTACATATCTATTCTATTTATTTTATTTTGTTAATATGTTTTGTTTTGTTTTCTGTCTCCCCCATCTAGACTGTGAGCCCACTGTTGGGTAGGGACTGTCTGTATATGTTGCCAACTTGTACTTCACAAGCACTTAGTACAGTGCTCTGCACACAGTAAGCGCTCAATAAATATGATTGATTGATTAACTGTCAACTTCATTGTCTTGCAATGAAAATCAAAAATACCCCAATGCCCAATTAGACCACAGAGACTGGTTAACCTTCTCACCTGTAGAAAAGAGTTCCTTCAGCCCAGGAGTTTACAAGTTTGGGAGCCATATCTGGCTCCCCTTGGAATCAAGTGCTGGGTCCCTTTCTATTCTCCATCTACACCCACTCCCTTGGATAACATTCACTCCCACGGCTTTAATTACCACCTCTATGCAGATGATACCCAAATCTACATCTCCAGCCCTGATTTCTTTCCCTCTCTGCAGTCTCACATTTCCTCCTGCCTTCAAGACATCTCTACTTGGAAGTCCTCCTATCACCTCAAGCTCAACATCTACAAAACTGAACTTTTAGACTGTGAGCCCACTGTTGGGTAGGGACTGTCTCTATATGTTGCCAATTTGTACTTCCCAAGCGCTTAGTACAGTGCTCTGCACATAGTAAGCGCTCAATAAATACGATTGATGATGATGATGATGAACCCTTATCTTTCCACCCAAACCCTGTCCTCCCCCTCAAGCCGGTAACCTTGGCATTACTCTTGAATCCTCTCTCTCATTAAACTCACATATTCAATCCAGCACTAAATCCTGTTAGTTTGACCTTCTCAACATCACTAAAATCCACCCTTTCCTCTCCATCCAAACTGGTACCATGTTAATACAATCACTTATCCTATCCCACCTTGATTACTGAATTGGCCTCCTTGCTGACTTCCCAACCTCCCGTCTCTCCCCACTCCAGTCCATACTTCACTCTGCTGTCCAGATAATTTTTCTGCGAAAACATTCAAGACAAGTTTCCCCACTCCTCAGGAAACTCCAGTGGTTGTCCATCCCCCTCTGCATCAAACAAAAACTCCTCACCATTGGCTGCAAAGCACTCAAACACCTTGCCTCCTCCCACCTCTCCTTGCTATTGTCCTACTACAACCCAGCCTGCATACTTCGCTCCTCTAATGCTAACCTTCTAACTCTACCTCAGCCTCATCTATCTCACCTCCAACCTCTCACACACATCCTGCTTCTGGCCTGGAATGCCCTCCCTCCTCAAATCTGACAGATAATTACTGTCTACCACTTCAAAGTCTTACTGAAGGCACATCTCCTCTAAGAGGCCTTCCCTGACAAACCCTCCTTTCATCTTCTCCCACTCCCTTCTGTGTCGCCTAAGTTGCTCCCTTTATTCATCTCCCTCTCCCAGCCTCACAGCACTTATGCACTTATCAGTCATTTGCTTATTAATATTCATGTCTGTCTCCCTCTCTAGGCTGTAAGCTTGTTGTGGGCAGGGAATGTTTCTCTTTATTGTCCCAAGCACCTAATACAATGCTCTGCACACAGTAAGTGCTCAGTAAATATGAATGAATGAATGAATGTGCAGTTCTTGAGCTGTGGAATGGGGCAAATGGGTCAGGTATTAAAACCATCTCACTGGGCATCAGTTGTGTGTGGGGGGCACAGAATACTCAACAGTAAGCTATACCGAATAAAAATAAGAGATTTCAAGCTACTGTAGCACCCCAAAGTGTTCAGGAATGAAGGATATTCAGAAAAGGATATCTATTGCTCCAACAATGACTAGCTTTGGATATCAGAAAATTTATTTTTGATAAAACTATGAGCAATGGATTTGGTTTGATGAGATTCCCAAGTTTACAGAACAGAATGGAGGCTCATCTGTCATTCTGGAAGGGAACCCCTTCACGTCTGTCCAACTTATGGGGTCTCTACACATTTTTTAAATCAACAAAACCATTGCCAGAAGGATATGGCAACAGAACCATTGCCATATACCTATTAGTATAGGTATATGTTTATCAGGTTGGCCAGACACCCTGTCCCACATTCAATTGTATTTGAGCAATTGGGCAATTGAGCAATTGAGCCCACATAGGGCTCACAACCTTAATCCCCATTTTACAGATGAGGTAAGTGAGACATAGAGCAATTAAGTGATTTGCCCAAGGTCACACAGCAGACAAGTGGCGGAGCCATAATTAGAATGCAGGTTCTACTGACTCCCAGGTCCATTGTCTATCCATTAGGCCAAGCTGTTTCTCTAGGCCTCTCTCCACCCTCATAAACTCTGAAATCCTACTCTCCCGACCACAACCTCCTCACCTGCCTCTCTCCCACATACCTCTTCCTGCAAATCTGTTCTTTTCCCCCACAGAAACCTCTGATCTTCTGACTTCCTCCAATTTTCTAACATCACACTATTCCCTATTTGATCTTCATACCCAAACTACCTTCTCTTGACACACAAATCCACACCCTCAACATGGTCCTCTCAACTGAACTCAGTTTTCCCCTGTCCCTCTGCTGATCTTATACCACCAAGCCACAGCCCTGAATCACCTCCATAGCTTGCTTCCTCTGTTCTTGTGCAGGAGTTGTGGAGTGTTGCTGGCATACCAGGTTGACCTCATCCACCTCAAATTCAAACTCACCTGCTTTGTTTCTAATCTTTTTTCTGCCCGGCAACAAGACTTCTCCATCGTTACTGACTCCCATGCTCATAGCCTGTGAAAGCTTTTTCATACTTTTAAATCTCCCTTCTAAACCCCTGTCCTCCCTCTTTGCTATCTCTTGTCCCTCATGACCTGGCCATATACTTTTCTGATAAAATTAAAACCACCGGCATGGTCTCCAGAAAATTTCCTCTCCTCCTCTTCAGTCCCTTTCTCCTCCTGCCTTTTTCCAGCAGTATCTCAAGGAAAGATCTCCTGCCACCTCTCAAGTCTGACCTCCTCCACCTTTCCTTCTGACTTCATCACCCTATCAGAATAATTCCTCCCTCCCTGACCATACCTGACCAATTGCTCTCCTTTTTCTCTCCCTGACCATAATCTTCAACTTCTCACTTCCCCACTGCTTTCAAAGTGCTCCTTCCCCACTGCTTTCAAGCATGCCCATTTATCCTCACACTAAAAAAAATTCCTGTGAACCCACAGCGATCTCCTGTTATCATCCTATCTTCTTCTGACCACTGCTCTCCAAACTCCTTTAGCGAGTTGTCTAATCCTGCTGCCTCCACTTCCTCTCCTCCAATTTTCATTTTGATCACCTGCAGTCTGGCTTCTGTCCTTTAACTCAACAAAATGGGCATTCTCTAAGGTCACCAAGGACCTCCTTCTTGACAAATCCAATGGCCTCTACTCAGTCCCAATCCTCCTTGACCTTTCTGCTGCCTTCGATACTATGGACCACCCACTTCTCTTGAAGGATTATTCAACTATGGCAAGTATATGGCCAGGTCTTTAGGGACAAGAGATAGCGAAGAGGGAGGACAGGGGTTTAGAAGGGAGATTTAAAAGTATGAAAAAGCTTTCACAGGCTATGAGCATGGGAGTCAATAACGATGAATATGTTGAATATGTGCAACCCAACCTGCACACTTTGCTTCTTTATCTCCAATCTAATCTCTGTACCTTCAACACTTCTATTCCACCACTGACCCCTTACCTACATTAGATTAGAAATAAAGCAGGTGAGTTTGAATTTGAGGTGGATGAGGTCAACCTGGTATGCCAGCAACACTCCGCAACTCCTGCACAGGAACAGAGGAAGCAAGCTATGGAGGTGATTCAGGGCTGCAGCTTGGTGGTATCTCATATCAGCAGAGGGACAGGGGAAAAACTGAGTTCAGTTGTGAGGGCCATGTTGAGGGTGTGGATTTGTGTGTCAAGAGAAGGTAGTTTGGGTATGAAGATCAAATAGGGAATAGTGTGATGTTAGAAAATTGGAGGAAGTCAGAAGATCAGAGGTTTCTGTGGGGGAAAAGAACAGATTTGCAGGAAGAGGTATGTGGGAGAGAGGCAGGTGAGGAGGTTGTGGTCAGAGAGTAGGATTGCAGAGTTTATGAGGGTAGAAATTGTACAGAGAGTGGAGAGAGGCCTAGAGAAACAGCTTGGCCTAATGGATAGACCATGGACCTGGGAGTCAGTAGGACCTGCGTTCTAATTATGGCTCCGCCACTTGTCTGCTGTGTGACCTTGGGCAAATCACTTAATTGCTCTATGTCTCACTTACATCATCTGTAAAATGGGGATTAAGGTTGTGAGCCTTATGTGGGACAGGGAGTCTGGCCAACCTGATAAACTTATACCTAACCCAGCACTTAGTACAGTTCCTGGGCAATGGTAAGCACTTAACACATACCATAAAAAAAGAGATGAGATTGAGCATGTGTCCAAACTGGGGAGTGGGTGAGGTGAGTGGAGCAGAGGTTGGTTGAGCCGATGAGTGAGCGGAAGCGGCATTGGAAAGGTTGTTGGGAATACTCACGTTGATGGTGAAGTGATCTTTACTTCTTAGAAGCAATCTTAATTTTTTCCAGGAAGTCAGTTATCAAGGGAATCAACTACAAAAAAAAACACCCATGGTCATCAGCAGAGGCAGAAGTATGAGTCTCTCACCTTCTCTAGCTCTTATATGTTGCAGTGAGATTTACTACATATGGCATAAGGATTAGGCCCTATTGTTAATGTCACAGAAAAAGGTGTATACAATTCCACCAAGGGAAACAAATAATAACTACCATTTACAATATTTCCTTGATCATTTGCTGGGCATTTTGTTTAGTAATTTTACTAGTGTGTGGTTTCTCTGGCAAATCCTCTCCTGATTCTCTTTCCACCTTTTCAGCTGATCTTCCCCAGTGTCTTTAGCTGACTTTCATTCATTCATTCAATCGTATTTATTGAATGCTTACTGTGTTCAAAGCACTGTACCAAGTGCTTGGGAAGTACAAGTTGGCAACATATAGAGACGGGCCCTACCCAACAATGGGCTCACAGTCTAGAAGGCAACAAAACAAAACATGTAGACAGGTGTCAAAGTAGCTGCTACCAGCATGGCTTAGTGAGAAGCAGCATGACTTAATAGATAGAGAACAGGCCTAGGAGTCAGAAGGACCTGGGTTCTAATCTTGGTTCCATCACCTGTCTGCTGTGTGACTTTGGGCAAGTCGCTCAACTTCTCTGGACTTCAGTTACTTCATCTGCAAAATGGGGATTAAGAGTTTGAGCCCCATGTGGGACAGGGACTGTGTCCAAACTAATTAACTTGTATCTACCCCAGTGCTTAGAACAGTGCTTAGCACATAGTGCTTAACAAGTATCATTATTATTATTATTATTAGTCCATGATTTGGGGTTCATTATGTCTGCTGTGTTTACCTGACTGTTTCTAAGATCACTGCACCAGACACCGGGCAATGGAAAGCATAGGCATTGATGGAGCTAGGATTATGCAAAACCTAGAGCCACAGGGGAAGTAGAGGGGGTGAGGTGTTCTTTGGTCTCCACTCCCTAACCTTGATCTCTAAGGTTCAGTTTTTGGGTCCTTTCTCTATTTGATCTTCACTGACTCCCTCAGCTGCTCCCACAGCATAAAATACCACTTCTACATGGATAACTCTCAAATCTACCTCAGTAGCCCCAACCTCTGCACTCTTGCATTTCCTCCTGCCTTAGGATTTCTCTACTTAAATATTCCCCCCAACACCTCAAACTCAACATATTCAAAATTGAATGCCTAATTCTTCCACCCCAAATCTTCTCCTCCCCTCAATTTTACCTTTACTGTTGACAACACCACCATCCTCTCCTCTCTCAAGCTCACCACCTTGGCATTGTCCTTGGCTCCTCTCTCCTTCAAATTCCATACTTGGTCTGTCATCAAATCCGATCAGTTCTTCCTCCATAACACCTACAAAATTCCCCCTTTCCTCTCAATCAAAATTGCCACCATCTTGGCCCAAGCACTTGTCATATCCTGATTCAATAATTGCATCACCCTTCTTGCAGTCTCAGTCTGCTGCTCAGATTTTTGTCCTAAAGCATCATGCTGCACATGGCTACCCATTCCCACAAAAGCTCCAATTGTTGCCCTTTCCTCTTTGTATCAAGGAGAAAGTCCTTACCCCTGGTTTTAGACCACTCAGATCCCTTCCTTCTAGTTACTTTTGCTCCTCTCCCTCTACACCCCACCTCTCAAACTTCATTCCACTCTTGCCCACCTACTTGCTGTGCCCTGTTCTTAGTTCTCTCACACCTCCTTCTTGCTCATGCCCTCCCTCCTGCTTGGAATACCCTTCCCTTTCACATCCAGCAGACAGACTGCCACTCTCCATCTTTCAGGACCCATCTGAAATCACATCTCCTCCAAGAGGCCTTCTCTGACTAATCTCTCACCACCACACCCTATTTCTTCCAAACTGCTACTTCAGGAAGTTGGGTCATGTAAACACCTGGGTCTTCACATCCTTATCCCCTCCTCACCCCTGGGACATTTATGGATATATCTTTACACTCCATCCTCCAACCTGCAATTTCTTTAGGAGTCTGTCTACTTCTCTAGACTGTAAGCTCCTGGAGGGAGGGATCAGATCTACTAACACTAGTGTGCTCTCCAAGTGCTTAGTACATTTATCTTCATGGAGTTAAGCAGTCAATAAATACTATTGGTTGGTTGATTAATTCACTGATGTTTGGTCTATTTGCTCTTGGTGTGACCTAGAACCCATTGGAATGCTCCTAGCATATTTGGGTCTGGCAGTTGAAGTGCCTGGCCTGAATGTGATTGGCCTGTATCTATAGAAAGGAAGTTGACAGCAAAATTAATCAAACTTCCAGAGCGTGGATGATCAGTTTCCCCATGCATTTGACATTGTTCTCCCCACACCCTAATTACATAAGCCATGAGCAATTCTGAACCACCAACAGCCCTGAACCTGCCCTCCCCCTTTTGGTATGCTAGTGTGATTCTGCCATGTGTCATTATGACATAACCCAGTAACTGAAACGCACAAATCAAAGACATAGCTTTTCTCTGTCAAACCTTGTCCTGGGCAAGTTCAGTTATGGCACCAGATTCAGAGGGCTCTTAATGCTCTCCTCTCCACTTTCTTCTTCAGGCTACAAAATGACAACATATGGGATATAAGGGTTCGATTCATTGAGGTTTGTTAGAGAGGCAATAGTTTCCTCTTTCTAGGGTCAACAGGGTGTCATGTGAGGCTTTGTTTCTCAGACTTTCTTTCATTCCATTTTTTCACTCAATAAAATGAATTCTTGCAGGTCCAGCCTACCTACCAACCTTTAGTTTTACATGTAATCCCCCTCACTAATTCCTGCAGCACATCAGGATAAGGGATGAATAAGCTTAACGAGCCAAAGAAGGTTAGCTTGGTCTGATTAAGGATGAGGACGTATTTCACCAGAGCTTAAAATGCTGCCTCTCAACATAAAACTTAGGGAGCAGTATTAGTAACCTTGTTTCTCATGAAAAGAAAAGTTGGATCTATGTATGTGTAGGGGTGTGTGTGTGTGTGTGTGTGTGTGTGTGTGTGTGTTTGTGTAAGCATGCATTTTTGATCTTGGTGTTCAGTTTTCAACTGAATGAGACAGAAGAATAAAGAGTGGAAACACAGTGGAAAGTTGATTATCCAAACTGCCCCCCTATCAAAGCCATCATCATCATCATCATCATCTCTGGTATTTATTGAGTGCTTACTCATTCATTCATTCAATCATATTCATTGAGCACTTACTGTGTGCAGAGCACTGTACTAAGCGCTTGGGAAGTACAACTCGGCAACAGATAGAGACAATCCCTACCCAACAACTGTGTGCAGAGCATGGTATTAAGTGCTCAGGAGAATACAATACAACCACTGATGAATGAATTGATTGACTAGTTTTGGTAATTGTCACAAAAGATCTGCTAAGTATTCCATACTATCTAATAGTAGTATTTATTCAGGGTTTACTTTGTTCAGCAGACTGGATTAGTCTGGAGGAAATTGGGCATAGGCTTGTCTGAGATGGCCAAGCTAGACTGTAAGATCGTTTTGGGCAGGGAATCTGTCTGTTTATTGTTATACTGTACTCTCCCAAGTTCTTAGTACGGTGATCTGTACATAATAAGTGCTCAATAAATATGATTGACTAAGAGTTGTTTCATTGCTTTCCAGTTATCTACACCAGCTTCAGTTGCAACTGATTCAGATAATTGACTTTAGATGGGTAGAAAAAAACTGATATCTTATATGTAGCCAGAGCTTCACTAGAAAAAATGCTTGACTCAGAAACCATTTAGAGAGACAGAAATAACCCTCAACTACTGGCTTTTACTACTTGACAGCATCAATTTTTTAATAGTATTTGTTAAGCGTTTACTGTGTGCCAGTCATTGTACTAAGTACTGGGGTAGATACAAGATAATCAGGTTGGACACAGTCCCTGTCCCATATAGAGCTAACAGTCTTCATCCCGTTTTACAGATGAGTTAACTGAGGCACAGAGAAGTTAAGTGAATTGCCCAAGGTCATACAGAGATAAGTGGCAGAGCCAGGATTAGAATCCAGATCCTCGGACTCCCAGGCCTATGCTTACTGCTTCACTCCTCTCCCTTTGCCTCGGACTGATATTGTTAACAGTGAATCAGATGGAAATGTCTCATGCAAAAGAGGTTCAAGGAAGAGCTACTGTAATTTGGGAACCCCCAAAAACACCACTTGCAATACCCAAGGTGCCAATTCCAATTCCAATTCAGCTGATAGCAAAGGAGCCAACTCATTGAAGTACTTAACAGTTTCTATGGGGGAGGCAGCTTTATCCTTCTCTGTCGTTTTGGCTTATGCTCCAGAACAAATTCAATTAGGAAGCAATTTTATTTGAAGTGTTGGCAGCAATAAGCAACATAATTGATCTGGTGGAGTGACTTAAAACCTTCAGATTAATGGGTTGAATTTCAGATTAATTCAAATTCATGTCAAAACATAGTCATTTCTTGCCATAGTGGGAGGAAAGGAGGATGTGGTAATTATTCTTAAATCCTGAAATTCATTTGATTAGGAAAATCAAGATCAAAATAGTTAGAGATTTCAACAATGTGACACAAAGTTAGAAAGGGACCTACATTATAATTTCATCCATCGATCAGTCACATTTATTGAGCATTTACAGTGGGCAGAGCACCGTATTAAGCTCTTGCAAGAGTTCAGTATAACAGAGTTGGTAAATATGTTCCCAGCCCTCAGTGAGTTTAGTCTAGATTACATGATGTGCATGTAATTTTATGATCAGTATGTGGCCATCCCTAGACTCCAATATTAATGCACCATTGCTGTTTTTCAGGCTTATTTGGGCTTATAACTTAACTACTGAAGAAACAAAGTTATCTGGGAATTGTTTGATTACATGGAAGAGCAACTGACTAATTGGAGTGGATTGCCAAACCCTGAAGAGTTCAGAACAGTGGACAAGAGGAAGGATGTCTCAGTGTTTGTTTCAATCCCATTTGATGACCTGTTATATGCTACTTTGTCCCTTCACTTTTCCTAATTCTAATCTTCTTCCACCAGCACGCGTTGCTCTCCCTTCCCCCTGGCACCGACCAGATCTGCTTGATCCATTTTACATGGGTTGAGTCAGGTCTGGCAAAATGTTTCACCGAAACTTGTCCCACCGGATTTTGCTTCCCTTCCAGTCCCCTGCCCCCCGGGTCAGAAAGATGTTAGACTACTCTTACATCGTCGATAACAGTATCTATTGAGAGCATACTGTGTGCAGAGCACTGTACTAAGCACTTGATAGAGAAGCAGCAAGGGCTAATGGAAACAGCACAGGACTTGGTGTCAGGAGAGCTGGGGTCTGATCCCAGTTCCACTACTTTGCTGGATGATCTTGGACAAGTCATTTGATGTCTCTGTGCTGCAGTATCTTCTTCTGTAAAATAGGGATTTTATGGAACAATAATAATAATAATAATGCTGGTATTTGCTATGCACTTACTATGTGCCAAGCACTGTTCTAAGTGTTGGGGTAGATACAAGGTAATTAGGGTGTCCCACAATGGGCTCACAATCTTAATCCCCATTTTACAGATGAGGTAACTGAGGCACAGAGAAGTTAAGTGACTTGACCAAAGTCACATAGCTGACAAGTGACGGATCTGGGATTAGAACCCAATACTTCTGACTCCCAAGCCCGTGCTCTTTTCACTAAGCCACGCTGCTTGTAGACAGGGAGCCTCGTATGGGTCAGGGATTGGGTCTGATGTGATTATCCAATATTCACCCCAGTACTTACTACACAATAAGTAATAATTGTTACAATTAATATTGCTTCTTGGGCCAGAGTCAGCCATGCCAGAACAATGAATAGCTTAAAAAATGTTGCTGAACAGCAATATCTTGAGGCTCTTATTGTTATTGTCATTGCCACTGTTTGCTCATTTATTGATTTTGTTGTATTCATCTTGTTATTTATTTCTTCATATGCCTGGACCCAATTCCCTCTGACCTCTGTCAGATTGTCAGGCTCTTGTGGGCAGGGACCAGTTCTGCATTCTTGTAGCTCTTCACAAAACTTAGACCAAGTTTAGCACAAAGCAAATTAGTTAATTAATTAATAGTGGCATTTGTTAAGTGATTACTATGTGCCAAACACTGTACTAAGCACTGGGGTAGATACAAAGTA
Source organism: Tachyglossus aculeatus (assembly GCF_015852505.1). Taxonomy (NCBI): domain Eukaryota; kingdom Metazoa; phylum Chordata; class Mammalia; order Monotremata; family Tachyglossidae; genus Tachyglossus; species Tachyglossus aculeatus. The sequence continues at coordinate 25,000,910 of NC_052079.1, read as the reverse complement.
ATCAGGTCTCACATGGGGCTCCCGGTCTAAGTAGAGGGAGAACAGATGAGAGAAATGAGGCATTTTGCAAAAGAGGGAACTGAGGCACAGAGAAGTTAAATGACTTAAAAATTCTCCATCAATACAAATACAGTGCCCTGCCCAAGGTAAGTGCTCAATAAATGCGATTGGATGAATGAATGAATGAATGAATATCATCTGCAGCATCAGTGTCATCATCTAGCTAAACCAAAAAGCCTCTAGTTTGTTTCCAAGGGAAACAATAGGAACAGCCACACCAAACCACACCCAGTCACTTCATGAGGAGCCCATTATCACATAATAGCTGATGATGCCATCTGTCTTGGAAGTACTCATGGTTTTTTTTAGGCTCCTTTCCTTCCCTCCCTCTTCTGACTTCCTTAAAAATGAGATTATCATAGAAGATAACAAAACCTCCTTCGGTTCCTACACAGCACTATTATTTTTGTTTGTTTGTTAAGCATTTATTATGTGCCAGGCACCATACTGAGAGCTGGGGTAGATACAAGATAATCAGGTTGGACACAATCCCTGTTCCACATACAGCTCATAGTTGTAACCCCCATTTTACAGATGAGGTAATTGAGGCACAGAGAAGTTAAGCGACTTGCCCAAGGTCACAGAGCAGACCCGGCTTTGAACTCAGGCCCTCTGACTCCCAGGCCCATGCTCATTCCACTAGGCCACGGTACCTGAAGAGCCTCACCCCGACACTCATTGAAAAAGGGGGAGGAGCCAGCCTGTTTTTCTCCCTCCGCTTAACCATCCCCTCCCCCTGACCCAGTTACTCTTCGGCACCGTCTTTCACCTTTCATCCCCCTCTTTCTCATCTTTCGGGGCCCAGGTCATCGTTTTCTTCTTTCCACTGTAACTACTAATTGCCATCATCTACATCCCCTCCAGGCCCCACCTCCAATTTTCTGAACCATTTTAACATCTTTCACACATTCCTTCCCTGTCTCTAAATTGATCCTCCAGGACTTCAATATCCACATGAATGCTCCTGCCGATCTCCTCCCTAAACTGCTTCCTCTTAGCTCTGCCAACCTCCTGCTCCACCCCATCTTGCCCACTCACCAACTTGGACGCATGCTTGAGCTCATCATCACTAATCCTTGAATCATCTCTAACCTCAACAACTCTGAAATCCCACTCTCTGACCACCACCTCCTCACCTGCCTTCTCCTGACCTCCCCCACACCGCTGTCCTGTCCCCCCATAGAGACTTTGCTGCCCAGATCATTTTCTTAAAAATCATTCTGCACATGTCTCCCCATGCCTCAAAAACCTACAACGGTTGTCCATCCATATCTGCATCAAAATGAAACTCTTTACCATTGGATTTAAGGCACCCAATGAGCAAAGTGAAGTAAGGACTGGAGTGGGCAGAGATAGGAGGCAGGAAGGTCAATGAAGAGGCTGATGCAGTAGTAGAGATCAGACATAAGTGTTTGAATCAGTGTGGTAGCAGTTTGGATGGAGAGGAAGCAAAAGATATTGTGAAGGTAAAACTGACAATGTCTGGTGACAGACTGAATATGTGGCTTGAATGAGAGCGATGAGTTGAGGATCATCAGTTAACCTAATGTATTTATTGACTACTTAATGTGTGCAGAGCACTGTATTAAGTGCTTGGGAGGGTACAATATAACAGAGTTGGTAGACATATACCCTGCACTTAATGACCTTACAGTCTAGAAGAGAGGGAGAGGATGATGCCAAGGTTACGGGCTTATATAAAGACAGAGACAACTGTGGTGTTGTCTATAGTAATGGGAAAGTGTAAGTGAGGAGATGGTTTAGGTGAGAAGATGAGGAGTAAAATTTTCGATGTCCTTGAATCCCTACTCTCTGCCTTGCACACCCACACAGGACTTAAACATATCCTTATACTCAGTTGTTTTCCCTATATGGAGTTTATTTTAATGTCTGTCTCCCCTGCTAGATTGTAAATCAGTCAATCAATTAATTATATTTATTGAGCACTTCCTGTGTGCAGCACACTGTACTAAGTGCTTGGGAGAGTACAATGCAACAGAATTAGTATTTAGGGTATTTGTAGTATTTGTTAAGCAATTTCTCTGTGCCAGCCACTGTACTAAGCTCTGGGATGGATACAAGTAAATTGGGTTGGACAGAGTGCCTCTCCCACAGTCTTAATCACCACTGAGGTAACTAAGGCCCAGAGAAGTGAAGTGACTTGCCCAATGTCATGCAGCAGACAAGTGGCAAAGCAGGGATTAGAACCCAGGTCCTTCTGACTCCCAGGCCTGTGTTCTATCCACTAGGCCATGTGAGAAGGCCACTAGGGAAGCTAAGAGGTGAGACCCAGAAGCCATTGCAGCCGGTGTTCTCGGTGTTTCCTCCTCAACACCACCTCCGCCGCCTTCCATGCACTTGCTTTCCAGTCTCTTGGTTGCTAGATTGGAAGTTCTGGGAGGGCAGGGATCATGTTCACTGACTCTAATGGACTCTCCCAAGCATCCTGTGCAGTGCTCTGCACACAGTAGACTGGAAGCTCCGGGAGGGCAGGAATTGTGTTCCCTGACTTTATAATACTTACGAAAATGCTCAGTATAGTGCTCTGCCCACAGCAGGCACACCCTACAGGGCTCTAAACACAATAGACTGTAATAATAATGATGGTATTTGCTAAGTGCTTACTATGTGCCAAGCACTGTTCTAAGCACTGGGCACTGATCTAAGCACTAGGCTACAAGCTCTTTGAGGAAAGGCACTGTACATACTAGCTCTGAACTGACAGGATTTAGTGACTGATTGAATATGTGTGTTGAATGAGAGATGAGTCAAGAATAACACCAAGGTTAAAGGTTTGTGAGACAGGGAGGTAGATGGTGCTGTCTACATGAAGATAAGGAGTTCTCTTTTGGAACTCTTTGAGGTGTGGCAGGACATCCAAATAGAGATGTCCTGAGGACAGGCGGAAATGTAAAACTGCAGTGAAGGAGAGAGATCAGGGCTGGAGAGGTAGACTTGTGAATCATCCACATAGAGGAGCGATGAGGGGGCTGGTTTGTAGAGGGAGATGAGTGAGGCAATGTAGAAAGGGAAGAGCTAGTTGAAGCTTTGGGAGCAAATTAGTTCTCCAAGGGAGTAGGGGACCATAACTGAATCTTGAGGGACTCTCACAGTTAGGGGTGGGAGGCAGAGGAAGAGCCCACAAAAGAGACTGAGAATGAGTGGCTAGGGAGATAAGAGAACTGAGCGAGGACAGTGTCAATGAAGTCAAGGTTGGATGATGCTTCCAGCAGAAGGGATGGTCAACAGTATAGAAGGCAGCTGAAGAGTCAAGGAGGATTAGGATTTAAGCTTCTTGAGGGCTGGGATCAGGTCTATTTAATCTGTTGTACTCTCTCAAGTGAGTACAGTGTTCTGCACACAGTAAGTGCTCAATGAATACCATTAATGGATCAATTTATTGATTAAGAGAAGCAGCATGGCTCAGTGGAAAGAGCACAGGCTTGGGATTCAGAGGTCATGGGTTTGAATCCCAGTTCTGCCAATTGTCAGCTGTGTGACTTTGGGCAAGTCATTTAACTTCTCTGTGCCTCAGTTACCTCATTTGTAAAATGGGGATTAAGACTGTGAGCCTCACGTGGGACATGATGACCTTGTATCCTCCCCAGTGCTTAGAACAGTGCTTTGCACGTAGTTAGTGCTTAACAAATGCCATCATTGTTATTATTGTTATTATTAAGAATTTAAAGCACTCTATAGCCATGATGACCTATATTGTGTTTCCCCACCTCTGAAATGTATAAAAGGGGTAATAAATTCACCTTTTATATAGGGTCCTCCTTGACTCTTCAGTTATTCTCAGACTGAGCCCTCTCCTTCCTCTCCTCCCCCATCCCCCTCACCCTACTTCCTTCTCCTCCCCAAAGCACCTGTATATATGTTTGTACAGATTTATTACTCTATTTTACTGGTACATATTTACTATTCTATTTATTTTATTTTGTTAATATGTTTTGTTTTGTTGTCTGTCTCCCCCTTCTAGACTGTGAGCCCACTGTTGGGTAGGGACTGTATCTATATGTTGCCAACTTGTACTTCCCAAGTGCTTAGTACAGTGCTCTGCACACAGTAAGCGCTCAATAAATACGATTGAATGAATGAATGAATGAATAGGGAGTTGGAAGTTTAGGAGGATTCGGTCATTTATGGGCAAACTTTCAGCAGTTCAGTGGAAGAGCCAGAATGGATGAATTCCCTTAACTTTAAACCCAGAGCTCCTTCATGCTGTCTCTCAACCTTTGAGATGCCATCTTGAGGCCCCACTTCATTCACTAAGGAAGTTATGGTGAGATAGTTGGTAAGCCTCAAGAAGCCATTCACAAAGCCAACCCTAATCAACTGCTTTCTTCTTTTCCAAATCCTCACCAGTCTCTGTGGTCACAGAGTGAACCGGAGAGTGAACAGGTGACTGTCATGTCGTCCTCATATTTGTCACACAAATCTCCCAATTCAAAGAAAGAGCTGAGAAAAATTCCTGTAAAATCAGTTTACACCCCTTCAAATGAAAGACGGTAGTTAAGGTAGTTTGTCAGTTCCTCCAGGGCAGGGACTGTGCTGTCTATCTTTTTCGGTATGCTATGAAGTGCATCATATAGTACTCTGCTCACCCAGCAGGTAACCAATACATATTGATGATGCTAAAGAAGCAACGTGGCCTAGTGGAAAAAGCACAGGCCTGGCTGTCAGCAGACCTGGTTTATAATAATAATAATAATAATAATAATAATAATAATGGCATTTATTAAGCACTTACTATGTGCAAAGCACTGTTCTAAGCGTTGGGGAGGTTACAAGGTAATCAGGTTGTCCCACGGGGGGCTCACAGTCTTAATCCTCATTTTACAGATGAGGTAACTGAGGCACAGAGAAGTTAAGTGACTTGCCCAAAGTCACCCATCTGACAGTTGGCAGAGCCGGGATTTAAACCTGTGGCCTCTGACTCCAAAGCCCGTGCTCTTTCCACTGAGCCATGCTGCTTCTCTAATCCTTGCTCCACCACATACCTGCTGACCGATCTTGGACAAATCACTCATCTTCTTTGCACCTCAGTTCCATCATCTACAAAATAGGGATTCAATATCTGTTCTCCTTCCTCCTTAGACTGTGAGCTCCATGTGGGACCTGATTATCTTGTATCTAGTACAGTTCTTAGCACATAGGAAGCACTTAACACACACCACAATTATTATTATAATTTCAGTGCTTGGTACATAGTAAGTGTTTAGCATGTACCATAATAATAATAATGATGACGATGATGGTGGTGATGATTATGATGAAGATGAGCAGACAATCAAACAGTGGAATTTATTGAGCATTCACTGTCTGCAGAGCACTGTACTTCTTGGGAGAAAACAGTACATTCTATAAACACAATCCTTGCCCACAGGAAGTGTACAATCTAGTGGGGAAGACAGTCAATAAAATGAATTACATATTGGAGAGGCAACAGAGTATAAGGATATGTACACAAGTGCTCGGGTGGTGGGGTGAATATCAAAGAGCCAGGATGCAAAGTGCTCTAGTCTATAAGCTTGCTATGGGCAGGGAACATGTCTACCAAGTCTGTTTTATTATATTCTCCCAAGCATTTAGTACAGTGTTCTGCACACAGCAAGCATTCAATAAATACTACTGGTTGACTGATTGACACAGGAGGGAGAATAGGGTAGGGAGATGATGGGTTAGTCAGGGAAGGCTTCTTGGAGGATCTGATTTTAGTAGGGCTTTGAAGATGGGGAGAGTGATAATCTGTTGGATGTCCTATTTGCCTGTATCCACCCCAGTGCTTAGTACCATGCCTGGCACATAGTAAGCACTTTACAAATACCATAGTAATAATTATTATTATTAGGGAGGGAAGTAGTTCCAAGCAATTAGTGGCATTTTTTCAGTGCCTACTAAGTACAAAGCACAACAGTTCTGGAATTGGCGTCTCCAGTCAGGGATGACTGATATGTGCCATTCCTGAGACTTTAGGGCCGAAAACCTTTGCAGAGGAATTGATGATAGCATTAGTGGTTTGTACAATTCCACGTCCACTCCCTCTTTCCTGCCAGGCATGTTCCCACAGGGACAGAGAAGGCAACAAGCAATGCTCAGAGCAGTGTTTCTTCCACCAGATCAGTGGCCAGACTAGAGTACCCCGCTGGCCACTTGGTAGAGTCCATCAGAAGGAAAACACACACTGCCTGTCCACAAAAGAGCTTACACTCCAACAAGGGAGACAGACATAGAAAAGTTATTTATAAATAGTGGAAACAAGAGTAAGAATAAGGGCAGAATAGGTAGCTGAATGAATACTCAAACATGAACATGAACTTGTTGTATATTATCCAGGTCGATCATTGTTTGACAAGAAAATTGACAGATCTAGAGCCTGTTTTCTGAGAAAAGAGACTAGCAAAGGAGGTGAGAACTCATAAAGACTAAAATTGTCTGATGAAGTAAGCTGCTCAAGTTGGCATCAGGACAGTGTAAGTGCTGACACAGAGATCCAGGTATGGCTTTAATGAGAACTGTCCCTGGGCGGTCATTCATTCATTCATTCAATCGTATTTATTGAGCGCTTACTGTGTGCAGAGCACTGTACTAAGCGCTTGGGAAGTACAAGCTGGCAACATATAGAGACGGTCCCTACCCAACAGTGGGCTCACAGTCTAGAAGGGGGAGACAGAGAACAAAACAAAACATATTAACAAAATAAAATAAATAGAATAAATATGTCAGGAAATCGAGCAACAGTCACAGCCCTGGTTATTCACAGGGGGAATTTTAATCCCTGCTCCGAGGTGAATGCGGGAAGGAGCATTAAATAAGTATTAGTGTCCAAGTCTCTTAAATAGGTTGCCTTTTGGAAGTAAATTTACCCTTGGGTTGATGATGATAATGGTGATGGAATCTCCCATCAGGAGTGACATATGAGCCTCAGTCCTGATATCTCACTATGGAGGACTGCTTGGAGGAATTAGTTCTAAGGCTAGTGGTTTGTGCAGTCCCATGCGCACTCTCATCCCTGTCCATCATGTACCTGCCAGACACCTTCCTCTAGTCAGGGGCGCAGCACACCCCCAAATTCTAGCATAAGCACCCTATGGACCAGGAGTGTATCACTTCTTTTTGTCTTCCCTGAGGACCCACATCAGGTGGATGCTTGATAAATGCTACTCCTATTCCCCCTCCTGCTACAAGAAGAATCAGACTAGAATTCACATCTCCTGGTCCCCAGAGTGATTTTCTCTCCACTGAACCAACAGCAGAACTTTAGGTGAGTAAGAATCACATAGTAACACAGTCTTGCAATGAGTCTTTCAGCCAATCTCCTACATTGAGCCGTGGCATTTAATCTGAGTTGATTCAGTTGGTGGTGGAGGGGGTGAGCCTCAAGTTGCCTCCATGGTGACTGCTGGATTGTTCAATTCATATGATAACATGAGAATCAACTTCCAGGTCAATAGCTGGGCTAGGGTCAAAAGAGCCCCACCAGCTCCCCATCCCACCCAAATTATATAAAGATCCATCAATCAATCAATTAGTGGTATTTATTGAGTGCTTGGGAAAGTATAACAGAGTTGGTAGACATTTTCCTTGCCCACAAGGAGCTTAAGCCTACATCCAATGTGAGCAATCATTCTAACCAGAGTGGTATTTAAGAATGTTGAAAGGATGGAGGTGTGTTGTTTTTTTTTTAAAGAAGTTGTGGTTTGTAGTTCCGAGGTGGTTTACATTAGTTTTGTTTTGCTTTTTCCAGTACCCTGATGCCATGAAAAAGTTATGGATTCTTCTGCATGGGGATCATATCCTCCCCGAGGTGACCGGAACTCAGCCTAGGGTCAGAACCGGTTTTAATTCATCTGCTTGTCAGAAAATGTCAATTGTTTATCTATCCTCATCTAAAGATAGGCTTGGAGCTGGAAACAAAACACCCTTCATTGAAATACCCTTGTTTTTCCAAACTCTGTCCCCTAGAAAAGGCATGGCTGACAGGAAATGAAAACAAGCAGTGTTACTTTTGCTTCCATTTATTTCAGTGACAGCACCTAGGCCAAACCAAATTTTAGGTTTCATCCGGACCAAAATAGGAACGAGGAACTTGCATCAGGACACTAAAAACCCAATTGTCTTGGGCTGCAGCTGAATGAAAAGCTCAGATTAAAACTGGCAAAGCTTGACATCCTACAAACATTCTTTGTTCCCTTCTAACTTGCCAGCTCATAAAAACGCCTCTGTACAGAGACTGTCTCTCTCAAGAAACTGAATCTTTCCATAAGAGCAAACACAAAGGTTTCTCATAGAATAAAATCCAGGACCCTAGATCTAAACTCTGGTGTAGGATCATCTTAATTTTGATTCGATGACTTGCATTTTTCAATAAACAGTTTTAGAAAATGGTGCTCTTCCTGGAAGGTCTGGTCATTTCAGTTCTCAGAAGTCTGTTTCTGAAGGTAGAACAGGACTGGAGGCAAAACAGAACAGGCCTCAGAGGCTATGAGTTCTAATCCTGGTTCTCACTCTAAGGCCCCCGGGGCAGTTTGCTTAATACGCTTTGTTTTTCCTCTGTCCCTAGAGTGAATAGCTCTCATTTTCCTGAAGAAGTTGATTTCAGTTTAGATCAGTCTAATGGGTGGAGAAATGCTTAGTATTAAGCTGCTAAGAAATATTCTTTCTGCTTTTCTCTCAAACCTCACTCTTTAATTTCCAGCAAACTGTATTAATTCCTCTGTGTGCTACCAAATAGAGAAAACAGCCTTCTGTTTAAAAAATGGTACTTAAAACTGCCTGAACTAATTGCTATTTCTCGCCACTAGTATTAGGGTTATTCATTCTTGTCCCATTTGCAAAATGCCTCATGATGATAAGTCTTTGTTGACTGTAACTTTCAGTTCTTCTGCAACAGGAAACTCTGATCCTGTAGCTGGAAAAGAAGAGTTCTCATTAAGAAGAGAAGCAGAGACTTGAAGCATTACACAGTAATCTGGGCAACGTACTGGAGTGAGGACATCTTGGCTGAGCTGAAGGTAGACTGGCTTTCTCATTGTCAAAAACAGAGTGGCTTAATCAATCAATCAATATTGGTATTATACTGAGCACTTACTATGTGCAGGGCACCTGTACTAAGTGCTTGGGAGAGTACAATACAATGCAGATCCATTCCCTTCTCATAATGAGCTTACAGTCAAGAGGGAGAGACAAACATTAATATGAATATGTAATGATACTATATCATTTAAAGGCATGTGCATAAATGCTGTCGGGTTGGGAGTAAGGCCTAGTAGAAAAAGGACAGGCCTGTAAGTCTGGAGACCTCTGGATTCTAGTCTCTGGTCTCCCGCTTGTCTACTGTGGGAAATTGGGCAAGTCACTTCACTCACTGTGTCTCAGTTCTATCATCTGTAAAATGAAGACAAAATCTCTATTCTCCCTCGGTCTTCAACTTTGTGTGAGCCTCATATGAGACAGAAACTGTGTCCGATCTAACTGAATTGTATCTAGCCCAGCTCTTGGCACATAGCAAGGATTTAATAAATACCATATCTTAAAAAAGCCAAATTTTCAGAAGCGCAAAGGGGAATGCAGTTGGGACCAAAAGTCACAAAATGAAGAAAGACAGCAGTGAGATGGGCAGAAAAAGCTTAGAAATGGGAAGATAGAGAGAGCTATGGAAAGAGATAGACAAAAGGGAGAAAGAGACAGATAATGAGAGGGACAAAGCAGGGGTGTAGAGACAGTAGATAGAAACATTGATACACATATACACACACTCTAGGATGCTTCATGGTGAGGCAGGAGCATCTAACAGGAGACTCCTCTACCTCTGCTTCTGCCACTGGCGGCGATCTTTTGTCTACATAATCCTCTTTTGCTGTTGGAATATCCATCTCCGCTGATGGCCCATGGGCCACCTTTCACTAAGGCCATAAGTGCACCCCAGTTTTCTGTTCCATCCAGGTGATAGGAGGCAAGCCTGCACCCAATGTGAGCAATCATTTTGACCATGGTAAGCTGCCCCACTCTGTCTTTATAGACTTCAATTCTCTAGCCAGTGCAGTGCATTGTCTACCTCTCCTCTCCTTTTCCACCTCTTCTCCACTCCCTTCGCCTCCTCTCCCTGCAACCCCACCACTGTCCTGTTCCCCACTTCAATCCATACTTCACGCCACTGCCCGGATTGTCTTTGTCCAGAAACGCTCTGGGCATGTTACTCCTCTCCTCAAAAATCTCCAGTGGCTACCAATCAATCTACGCATCAGGAAGAAACTCCTCACCCTCGGCTTCAAGGCTCTCCATCACCTCGCCCCCTCCTACCTCACCACCCTTCTATCCTTCTACAGCCCAGCCCACACCCTCCGCTCCTCTGCTTCTAACCTCCTCACTGTACCTCCTTCTCGCCTGTCCCACCATCGACCCCCGGCCCACGTCATTTCTCTGGCCTGGAATGTCCTCCCTCCACACATCCGCCAAGCTAGCTCTCTTCTTCCCTTCAAAGCCCTACTGAGAACTCACCTCCTCCAAGAGGCCTTCCCAGACTAAGCCCCCCTTTCCCTCTCCTCCTTCCCCTCCCCACAGCACTTGTATATATATTTTTACAGATTTATTACTCTATTCAAGGCCCTACTGAGAGCTCACCTCCTCCAGGAGGACTTCCCAGACTGAGTCCCCTCCTTCCTCTCCCCCTCATCCTCCTCTCCATCCCCCCCGTCTTACCTCCTTCCCTTCCCCACAGCACCTGTATATATGTTTGTACATATTTATTACTCTATTTATTTATTTTACTTGTACATATCTATTCTATTTATTTTATTTTGTTAATCATCATCATCAATCGTATTTATTGAGCGCTTGCTGTGTGCAGAGCACTGTGCTGGGCGCTTGGGAAGTACAAATTGGCAACATGTGGAGAGAGTCCCTACCCAACAGTGGGCTCACAGTCTAAAAGGGGGAGACAGAGAACAAAACCAAACATACTAACAAAATAAAATGAATGGAATAGATATGTACAAGTAAAATAAATAAATAAATAAATAAATAGAGTAATAAATATGTACAAACATATATACATATATACACGATGTTAATATACAGGATAGTTAATATCTTTGGTTTTGTTCTCTGTCTCCCCTTCTTGACTGTGAGCACACTGTTGGGTGGGGACTGTCACTGTATGTTGCCAACTTGTACTTCCCAAGCGCTTAGTGCAGTGCTCTGCACACAGTAGGCGCTCAATGAATACAATTGATTGATTTGGGCAAGTCACTTCAGTTCTCTGGGCCTCAGTTCCAACTCTAAAATGGGGATGAAGACTGTGAGCCCCACCTGGGGCAACCTGATCACCTTGTAACCCCCCAGCGCTTAGAACAGTGCTTCATTCATTCATTCATTCCGTCATATTTATGTAGCGCTTACTGTGGGCAGAGCACTGTACCAAGCGCTTGGTAAGTTGGGAAGCAGCGTGGCTCAGTGGAAAGAGCCCGGGCTTTGAAGTCAGAGGTCATCGGTTCAAATCCTGGGTCTGCCACTTGTCAGCTGTGTGACTTTGGGCAAGTCACTTCACTTCTCTGGGCCTCAGTTACCTCCTCTGTAAAATGGGGACTAAGACAGTGAGCCCCACGTGGGACAACCTGGTCACCTTGTAAATTCCCCAGCACTTAGAACAGCGCTTTGCACGTAGTAAGCGCTTAATAAATGCCATTATTATTATTATTATTATTATTATTATTATTATTATTATTATTTTACTTGTACATATTTACTATTCTATTTATTTTGTTAATGATGTGTATATAGCTTTAATTCTATTTGTTCTGACGATTTTGACACCTGTCTGCATGTTTTGTTTTGTTATCTGTCTCCCCCTTCTAGACTGTGAGCCTGTTTTTGGGTAGGAACCATCTCTATATGTTGCCAACTTGTACTTCCCAAGCGCTTAGTACAGTGCTCTGCACACAGTAAGCACTCAATAAACACGATTTAATGAATGAATGAATGAATTTAAAGATGGGAAAGCAAGTAGGAGAAATAAGGGCTTAACTGGGGAAGGCATCTTAGAAGAGATGTGATTTTAGGAAGGTTTTGAAGCTAGGGTGGAGTTCCAAGCAAGAAGGAAGATGTAGGCAAGGGGTTGGTGATGAGACTGACTAAATCAGGGCACAACTAATAGCTGGACGTTAGAGAGGAGAAGGGTATGGGCTGGGTTGTAGTAAATCAGCAAAGGGAGATAGGAGGTGTCGAGCTGATTGAGTGCCTTAAAGCTGAAGGTAAGGAATTTCTATCTGATGTGGAGGTGGAAACTTAGGCATAGAGGGAGAGCACCAGAAATCAGTGATCACTGACAACTGCTCCAGTTTTACAGTGTCTGGAATGAATTGCTTTTCACCTCACTGGCAATTAGGAACTTTTTGCTGATTATTCACAAACACCCCTGACGAGAGAGAGTAAATCTCTCAGGGATGAAACATTAATTAAGGCCTGCTTTTTTTATACTGGCTGCACGAATGATCTTGGAGGGAGGAATTATATGAGTCACTATTGGGAAAGGCAATATTTTGCTGTGAGCTAGGCCACCACCAACAGCCTTCAAATTCCAAGAAGGAGGGCATCAACTTTTTGAAGTGCAAGTTCTTACCTGTCCACTGTGCTCTAGACTCCTGTTTGGTTTTCCTCTTGTTGACTGCTGGAAATATCTTACCTGAGGAATTATTTTGGCTCCAATCTCAATTTTCAGCACTTCATTCCAAACCCTTGAGTTGAAATTCAGATACTGACTCCAAACATTCATCCAAACATCCTGATCAACATGCCATTTCCCCAGGAATTCTTTCCCCTTGATACTAAGAAACTGTATCCCTGGATGTAATGTGTAGTGATCTTTTTCTCTTGTTGGGTGCTGTCTTCCACCTTCCCCCTCTCCTGAATAGTGAAGCACTTGCAATTTCAGAAATTGCCTAAATTCACGTCAGTTGGGGTGTTAGTGAACAATGATTACCGGTGTTAAATGATAATTAAAGAGCTCCAGATTTGATGACATTTATTTGATTGCATTTTCTCCCCCATCATTCAACCATTACACAGTATTTCGACAAATGTGTCCATGAAAAATAAGTAGTAGAAGCCATAGAAGCATTTATTTAGTGCCCATTTAAGTGTTGTAGCCACTTGGGAAGCACAGACTAAAGAAATGACACATTCCCTGCCCACAAGGCACACACTGTACTCTACCTTAGTTTTCACCATTTGAAAGGCAACTGAAATGCGTATCAAGCTGAAGGTAAAAATGGTTTTTCCAGAATAGCTGGGTGTCTGCTTGTGAGTGACTGCTGGAGGGGATGGATTTGGAAATGGTGTGATATCTAGAAAATTAGACACTACAGACTCTTTTCTTACTTTCACTAGAGCCACATAGTGTTGCATTAGATGGGACAGTCAGGAATTTCAGAGTCTCATCTTCTATTCCTGAAAAGCAGACAGGCCTTCCTCAAGTACCACCCACATCCACACACACAACTTTGGGCAGGAGAGAATCAATCAATCAATCAATCAATCGTATTTATTGAGCACTTACTGTGTGCAGAGCACTGTACTAAGCACTTGGGAAGTACAAGCTGGCAACATATAGAGACAGTCCCTACCCAACAGTGGGCTCACAGTCTGGAAGGGGGAGACAGAGAACAAAACCAAACATACTAACAAAATAAAATAAATAGAAACGGTAAAAGTAAATAAATAAATAAATAGAGTAATAAACATGTACAAACATATACATATATATACAGGTGCTGTGGGGAAGGGAAGGAGCTAAGATGGGGGGATGGAGAGCGGGACGAGGGGGAAAGGAAGGAAGGGGCTCAGTCTGGGAAGGCCTCCTGGAGGAAATGAGCTCTCAGTAGGGCCTTGAAGGGAGGAATAAAGCTAGCTTGGCGGATGGGCAGAGGGAGGGCATTCCAGGCTCGGGGGAGGACATGGGCCGCGGGTCGATGGCAGGACAGGCGAGAACGAGGCACGGTGAGGAGATTAGCGGCAGAGGAGAGGAGGGTGCGGGCTGGGCTGTAGAAGGAGAGAAGGGAGGGGAGGAGTTGTTGCTTGATTTGTCTTTGTTGCCCATGCACTTGAATCTGTACCCTTTAAGCTCTTGATATTCACCCCAATCTCAGGCCCACGGTACTTATGTACATATGCTTATGTCCTCTCTGTATTTATTTCAATTTCTGGAATGGTCTGGAAGTCTGGAAGGTCCTTGTGGGCAGGGATCATGTCTACCAACTCCACTGTGTGGTTTAGTGGAGAGAGCACAGGCTTGGGGGTCAGAGGATGTGGATTCTAATCCCGGCTCAGCCACTTGTCTGCTGTGTGACCTTGGGCAAACCACTAACTCCAACTCATACTCTTACCCTAACCCTAACCGAAGCCCTAACCTTAACCTAACTCAAGCCCTAAACCTATCCTTAATGCTAATCCTCACCCTTACCCTAAGTACACGGGGGCTGCAGAAGCCTGTCTGGGGGACATGGGAGTGATATGTTCCAGCCTCAGATGTGCTGTTCACATTGCCACTCTCTCAAGGGCAACAAATTGTGCTAATCCCAACACTAGATCCTAACAGTATCCCTAGCACTAACTCCAACCTTTAAACTAACCGTAACCAAAAACTTAACCCTTGCCTTAGCCCTAAATGTAGGGATCTGTGACCCTAATCCTATCCATAAACCTAATTCTAACCCAACCCTAACCCTAAACCCTAGTCCTAACCCTAGCCTTAACCCTAACCGTAACACTAACCCTAAACCTCACCGTAACCCTAGCCCTAAAACATACTCTAACCCTAAATCTTACCCTAGCCCTAGGCCTAGCCCTAACACTAAACCCATACCTAACAATAACCCTAGGCATAGCCCTAACCCTATCCCAAACCCTAACCCTAGTGCTTATCGTAAAGCACCTCAGTTTACTCATCTGTAAAATGTGAATTAAGACTGTGAGCCCCATGTGGGACAACCTGATTACCTTGTATCTACCCTAGCACTTAGAACAGTGCTCGGCACTTTGTAAGCACTTAAAAAATACCATCATTTATTTTGTTTTAATTTTTATTTTTACAAGTGGTTAGAACAGTGCTCTGCACCCAGCAAATTCTCAGTAAATAACCCTGACTGATATGTAAAATGGAAATTAAATACTGGCTCTTCCTTTCTGCTCAGACTGAATCCTAGGTGGGACAGAGACTGTGTCTGGCCTGATTATCTTGTACTTATCCCCAAATTTAGCATAGTTCTTGGCACATAATAAGCCCTTAACAAATGCCTCAATCATTTATTTTCTATTACCATCATTATTATCATTATCATTATTATTATCACAGATACTAGGGAAGCAGTGTGGCTCAGTAGAAAGAGCCTGGGCTTTGGAGTCAGTGGTCATGGGTTCAAATCCTGGCTCCGCCACATGTCTGTTGTGTGCTTGGGCAAGTCACTTCACTTCTCTGTGCCTCAGGTACCTCATCTGTAAAATGGGGATTGACTGTGAGCCCCCCGACAGGCAACCTGATCACCTTGTATCCCCTCCAGCACTTAGAAAAGTGCTTTGCACATAGTAAGCGCTTAATAAATGCCGTTATTATTATTATTATTATTAGATACTGAGTCATCCAACCAATCCTGGAAAGTACTACTTTTCCACCAATCACCACCTAAGCAAGGAAGGTGGAAGCTTCTGTACAGGTCGCTCACTATCCCAGGGCTGGAGGAAGAGTGTTTTATGTTCTAGGTTATTTCCTTGACCTTTCAGAATCAATCAATCAATGGTATTTATTGAGGGTTTCTGTGTGCAGACCACCGTACTAAACACTTGGGAGAGTCTTAAACTGTTGTTGCTAGACACTTTCCCTTCCAACAATGAGCTTACAGTCTAAACGATAAAGGACAAAGTCTTGTCTCTGATATAACCTGATCCCAGTCTGATCTCTTCTGCTAAGATCACTGTACTAATTCCCAAAGACAAACGATGTTGGGTTTTAGACTCTAGCCTCCTCTGCCCAAGACTCTAGCTCCATCCTGCTTGCTGCCCTGATCCTAACTGCTCCTCACTCATCAGTCCAGGATCTTGACAGTAGTAGCCAAGCTCAGAGCTGGGGCCCAGGTCCAATCCCCACCCCAAATTCCACTCCTGCCTACCTCTTCTTCCCCTGATGCCTCCCTGCCCCCGCACTGGGATAACACAGTCCCTATTCCTCACAGCGCTCACTATCTGAGAGGGTGGCTTAGCTCTGTTTTACAAATGAGGAGACTGCTTGGCATTCCCAAAGAAAAGTGAAATCGTGTATACTGTATCCATGGAAATAAGCACAGGGCAGCAGCACTAGCACTGGGAAATGGTCAAATTATTTTTGGCCATAGACAAGTAAGAAATGGGATTGTAAATCAGTGCTTGTTTTAGGAAAGTTTCTCAGCCCACATTTTCATTGCTGAAATTGGGATATTTTGAGAGAAACTTTATTTCCTCAGCTTCTTCAAATCCTTTCTAAAATCCCTCTTTCTCCACGTGTAATGGGAAGGTTCCCTTTGGGGACCCTGGCTCCCTGCTTTCTCAGCAGCCACCGGGGAGTATTCTGAAGCCCTCGGATCACCACGTGATGCCCAGATGCCGTTGCTGCGGTCACATAAGCCACTTGGGAAATAGCAAACACCAAAATGCACATGTGTGGGAAGAGTTTCCAAGAAGAGGCCCACACCATTTCTGGAAACAGATGAAGATACTATTTACTCTCATACAGGAAACGAAAAATCACAGTCTGTGACGCAATGGAAGATGGTTTTAAAAATTTTTAACTGTTTCTTTTTTAGGAGATGGTGTTCAGTAAGACTGAATGACTTCACCATAGGATACGTGCTTGGACAGGATTTGGAACCAGGAATAAAAATTTTCCAAAATTATCCATAGGTTTTGGAATGATAGAGGGAGACACCAGCTCCCTCCCCAAACTTAAACTTTGTGACAGTTACCCTTTCATATAAATTTAGCAGTTAATTAATCCTCCTCAGGAGGCCAGAGGTGGGACTAGGAGAATGTGTTTACATGTTGTTTAGAAGCAGCGTGGCTTAGTGGATAAAGCTCGGGCCTGGGAGTCAGAAGAACATGGGTTCTAAACCTGGCTCCACCACTTGTCTGCTGTGTGACCTTGGGTAAGTCACTTCACTTCTCTGGGCCTCAGTTACCTCATCTGTAAAATCGAGATTAAGAGTGTGAGCTCTGTGTGGGACAGGGACTGTGTCCAAATGATTAACTTGTATTATCCCAGTGCTTAGAACATTGCTTGGCACATAGCAAGTTCTTAACAAGTACTATGATGATTATTAATTATTACTAATTATTATTATGACCAGGAAGACAAAGGAATTTTACTCTCTGCTCCAAAGCACATACAAAACGCCATTAATTAAAATCTGGAATTTCTCATTATTAATGTGACCTGCAAGCCTCCCAAAACATGAGTAAAAATATAAAAACCATGAGCATCGCAAAAATCATAGACACTATCTTGAGTGCTTTAAGATCACGGGCTTGGGAGCCAGAAGCCAACAGTTCTAATCCCAGCTCTGCCACTTATCAGCTGTTTGACCGAACCGAGAAGTGCACTGTGGCAACCGCCGCCTTCCCTCCTGCTACAGAGGGTCCCCACTCCCAGTATACTCCATGCTCACTGGGGCTGAGGATTAAAGCTGCTCTCACATGATCTGAGACTTCTAAATCACCCCTGAGACTTTGAGCTTTTTTTGTGCGTTTGTGTTGTGTTGAATCAATCAATCTATCAGTGGTATTTAATGAGGGCTTACTGTGCGCAGAACATTGAAATAAGTGCTTGGGAGAATACAATAAAATGGAATTGGTAGACATGTTCCATCCCCCACAAGGAGCATAATGTCTCATCTTGCCTAATAATAATAATAATAATAATATAGCATTTGTTAAGTGCTTAGTATGTGCCAGGCACTGTACTAAGCACTGGGATGGATACAAATATATCGGGTTGGTCACAGTCCCTGTCCCACGTAGGACTCACAGTCTCAATCCTCTTTTACAGATGAGGTAACTGAGGCACAGAGAAGTGAAGCGACTTGCCTAAGGTCACACAACAGTCAAGTGGTGGAGCCTGGATGTCTGTCTCTAATTCCTTCTCTCTACTCGCACTTTGAGATTGTGAGCCTCACTAGGGACAGGGACCATATTTAATTCCCACCTTCGTATTGTCTTCCTGTACATATTACAGTATTAATAAATACTATTACTTCTTCTAAAATCACACTTCCTCCAAGAAATCTGAATAATCTCTCATCTCCCCACCCTAATCTCCCTTTCTTCTGCGTCTCTTATGCTCTTGGATCTGAACCCCCTAAACACTATGATACTCATGTCACCCCCAACCCTAATGGCACTTTTCTACTTGGTTGCTTTCTGTACCTGAAATTTATTTTAATGCCTGTCTTCCCCAAGCTCCTTGTGGGTAGGTAGGGACTGTCTACCAACAGTATTGTACCTTCTCCTGTCCTTAGTACAGTTCTCTGCACACAGTTAACACTCAATAAAAACCTTTGATTGATTAACCACTGAAATCTACATAATCCCCCAATTCATTCTAGCCATTATTAGTCTTTATGGCCCCAAGGTCCAGTCATATGCAGTCTCTGATAACAGGGTGTGAATAAGCGATCTGATGGGCATGTGCTTTTCCTGTCCCCTGGTAACCTGGCCGAAGGAGTGAGGACCCAGGCAACAGAAGAAAGCCTCGAGTAAAAGAAGGGATTGGTCGACCTGCAGATTGATGATCATTCATTCATTCATTCAATCGTATTTATTGAGTGCTTACTGTGTGCAGAGCACTGTACTAAGCGCTTGGGAAGTACAAGTTGGCAACATATGGAGACGGTCCCTACCCAACAGCGGGCTCACAGTCTAGAAGGGGGAGACAGACAACAAAACAAAACATGATCAGGAGTTCCCAGGACTCGATTTGAGAACCTAAGGTGATGACCTCTTCAAACTACTCAACCAGGTCTTTTTTGTATACCTGAGGCAGAGAACGGAACTAGGCAACAGCTTTCACCAGGATAGGGGCAAAGCCCTTGTCTTGAATGAATGAATGAATTAGAAAAACTCCAGAAAGGTGGCATTGGCAGGGCTATTTACATTTTTCAAGCAAAAGTACCACATGGCACAATGCAGGGCACCAGATTGGTGGTCTGGAATACTGCTCCACCCTACAGAGGAAGAAACAGCTACTCTTTGCCTAGCCCAGCCATGTCACCTAAGGAGGCTGCTTATAGCCCTGCCACCCAAAAGTAACATATGTACATTACAGTGCAAGCATTATGCAGGTTGTACCATGTCATGCGATAGTGCAATATGAAATTTTTGGCTGCAACTGATGGAACATAGTGAGGGTCACCATCTGGACCTTCCCCATTTCTTCAGAGCCATTGAATTCTCCTATCTGGTCCTTGTAAACAGAAGCAGCGCCTCTTAGTCACAGAAATTGGAAGCCTGAGCCGAGGTGGAGGGAAGGAGGGACTCTAGGTCATTAAAATTAAAATACTGGACATAAAGACATCCCATGGCATATCAGTCCTGGAAAGGGGACAGACACGTTGCCAACTGAACTGTCTGTATAAAAGCGGATGATTGACTATCCAGGTTTTACCAAATTGGTCACTCTTTCCCTCTCCACTGCCACTCCTGGCAGAGCCACCGCCCACAGATCAAAGGTTACCTGTGAGTAGAGGCAAGGACCAAGCAGAACTACAGTCACCCATGACATTCAAAGGTACTTATTGAGCACTTACTGTGTGTAGAGCACTGTACTGTTTTCATCTCCATCTGGGTTTTGGCTAAAGGCTTGCACTGGTGACTAAAGCAGAGTAGCAGTGACTGCCAGCAGCAAACTGCTAGAAGCAAAATGATGGAACAGCTAGAGCAGTTGATTAAGATTCAAAGAGCATCCTAGGCAACCAAGCCGGCAGGGGCAGTGAAACAATCAACGATCGATTTCAGGCAAAAATTTCATATGACACTATCATATGACATGGTGCAACCTGCATAATGCATGCACTGTAAGGCACATATGTTACTTTTGGGTGGAAGGGCTATAAGCAGCCTCCTTAGGTGACATGGTTGGGCTAGGCAAAGAATAGCTCTTTCTTCCTCTGTAAGATGTAGAAGCATTCCAGACCACCAATCTGGCAATCAAAGGTACTTATTGAGTACTTTCTGTGTGCAGAGCACTGTATTAAGTACTTGGAAGAATACAATACAGTAGAGTTGGCAATCATGATCTCTGCCCACAGGAAGCTTACAGATTAGAGGGAAGCTCCTAGCAAACAGAACGGGAACCATAACAGAGAAGATGAAGTCAGTGGCATGGCTCTCCCAGAGCCCCAAACACTAACTACCTTGCTCTGTCTTGTAGGCGGTTCTCCTGGTCCGACGAGTAACAAGGGCTTAAGCCTTGGGCATGGTACTTCCTATGAATGCCTATACTCTGTATTGGATGAGCAGCTGGCATTAGAATAGTCATGTCTCTGTCTTGGCAGGAGGAGCTGGTTCAATCAGGGCCATCATCTCCTGGCTGATAAGGCTGGGTATCGGGAAGAGTAGCAGCAATTCTCTTTGCTTCCTCTGCCATACCCGGGATTGACCCAAGGCTGCTGGAGCTCCCAGCAGGTCATAGTGTTGGCGGGAGGGTCATCACTTCAGTGACTGTTTCACTGCCCCTGCCTGCTTGGTTGCCTTGGATGCTCTTTGAATCTTAATCAAATGCTCTATCTGTTGAATCATTTTGCTTCAAGCAGTTTGCTGCTGGCAGTCACTGCTACTCTGCTTTAGTCACCCAGTGCAAGCCTTTAGCCAAAAAACAGATGGAGAAACAAAGGCACCATTTGCTATGGACTGGTCCCATGAAAAAAAGCTGTCCCAGTGCCCAATTGGTAAGGTGATTGGTAGCGCCCCCTGCAGCCCACTCGCAAAACTGTAAGCCCTAAAAGCCAACTATTCCCTTCCGGCCTTGATACCAAGTGCCAGGTGGTCCTGAGGGGAGGGCCAAGGTGGCACAGGCATAGTTGGCCCAATCCCTGCTGAATACTGATAAAAAGGAAGAAAAGTCCTATAGGAACCAGACAAGAACACTATTGCAGATCCAAAATGAATATTGTTACCCAATTACCCCAGCAGAGAGTTTCTTCCTAGGTGACACCTTGCCGGATGAAAAGAGCAGCATGCCCCTCCACCTAAGCTGAGCTAGCCTCACTGCCAGGGAGAACCCAGGATCCCAGGCAAAGGGGCATTCCCATGGGGAGGGGAAAAGGTGGGGGAGCTCTGTCTACCCCAGGAAACAGGCAAGAGGTCTCCACAGTGGTGGGTGGGTGGTGGGAAGGGAAAGGGACTCCAGCTCCTCCGAGATCTGGGATGGGAGCAAGAGTGACCCATGGGGGAGTAGGAGAGGGACTCCAGTTTCCCCAGACTTGGGTTGCAAGCAGGAGAGGAGGTTTGCTCACCATATGCAGAGCTCGGGTTGCCACTGCTGCGGGGTAGGGCTCCCCTGTGCCCTCTCCTCAGACATCGAGGAGATGAGTGTGATGAGTTTTGGATCAGCCATCACCTGATACTCTTCAAACACAGACAAGCAATATGGACAATGCATCAAAATATAGCATCCAAACAATCAAAATGGCTTGAGGTCAAACTGGTGAATATGAAAGGATAAGTGTACTTGCTTCAGAGGTATGGGACCAAAGAATCCTGGCTATAGGAATAGAGAATGGACACTTCTTGGCAATACTATGTAGCAAGGAACAACAACAATACTAACAACAATAATGATAAAAATAATGATTACACACACACACACACACACACACACACACACACACACACACACACACACACACACACACACACACACACACACACACACACACACACACACACACACACACACACACACACACACCCCTAGGTGAATTTTACTCAGTGGTATCTTCTCAGAAGTATATATACTTCAGTCAATCAATCAATCAATCATATTTATTCAGCATTTACTTTGGGCAGAACACTGTACTAAGCTCTTGGGAGAGTAGAATAGAGTTGGTAGAGACTAGGGTAGCGTTGCCCTCAAGGAGCTGACAGTCTAATAGGGGATGAAGGATTTCTTGATGAAGGATACTTGATGGAAAAACTGCTCATAGAGAAAGAAATGCACTTTCTTCCAGAGGGGGCCTCCCCTCTAAACAGTTCCATCACTTAAGTGTTGACTGTAATGGTACAGTGTGGGTTTCTAGACTCCCAAAATAATCCAGTTGTAGATGACTGACTGAAAACACTGAATTTACCTCAAAGACCAAAGCACTTTGCTGATAATTTTAGTACAAATGCCTCTACAATGACAAATAACAACAAAGGCAGAGAAAAATCCTATAAAGATCTAGATAGGCTTGTCATATCACCTCAATCAATCAATCAATAGTATTTATTGAGCGCTTACTGTGTGCAGAGCACTGTACTAAGCGCTTGGGAAGTACAAGTTGGCAACATATAGAGACAGGCCCCACCCAACAGTGGGCTCACAGTCTAAAAGGGGGAGACAGAGAACAAAACCAAATGTACTAACAAAATAAAATAAAACTCCAAATTCTGGCAACCTGATCATCATGAGTGATTTCAATATATGGGTGGATACTGATGTTGTAACTTGTAAAAAGGTCAGCAGACCCCACAGAATTGAAGTACACTAATTTGTTGCCAAATTGTACTTTCCAAGTGCTTAGTACAGTGCTCTGCACACAGTAAGCACTCAGTAAATATGATTGAATGAATGAATGCTACTACTACTACTACTATTACTACTTCTAATAATAATAAATGTGGTATTTTTAAGCACTGACCATGTACCAAGCACCGGGGTAGATACAAGATATTCAGATCGAACACAGTCCCTGTGCCACATGGGACTCACAACTTAAGTAGGAAGAAAAACAGGCATTTAATCCTCATTTTACAGTTGAAGAAACTGAGGCATAGAGGAGCTAACTGACTTGCCCATGGCCATGATGCAAGGAAGTGGTAGGGTCAGAATTAGAAAGCATATCCCTTGACTCCCAGACCCATGCTCTTTCTATTTGGCCATGCTGCTTCTCATTAAATAGAAAAAAGTCACTTCTCTGTTAACAGGATAAATGTCACCTTTAATGGCTACACCATCTTCCACCTCCCAAATAAGAGATAAACATCACGGATGCCCCCAATTCCAAGCAACAGTATCTCATAGATTAGATCATTGCCCATATTTGCATCACTGCTGCCATGTGAGGGGCTTGTCTATTGGATTGTCAAGTGGCTCTTAGGCTTGAGGAAGTGATACCAGCAATGCATAAAAAAGGTATAACTAAACCTCAAGGAGGCTAAAGGACAGGTTTTCCTAAGTGGCTCAATGAAACTGACTCAGAGATTGTGAAACTATTTGTCACAAAGCAAGAGATACATCAGTGACATCTTCCTGGTGGACTAGCTTTTGATATCATTTCCTCCATGACCTCAGTCTGCTCTGGGGAAGTCACAAAGGAAATGACATCTGAAGCTCATCAGCTATGGCTTCCCCTCAGCTGCCAAGCTTCCTGCTGTGCTGAGCCTCCTTACCTTTTTAGCTGACAGAGGGCTTCCACAGAGATAAGACTCACTCACACCACCATAGCTGCTGTCAGTCATCCTGACTGCAGACAGGACTGGAAAGCAGGGTGTCAGGAAGGTAGGTGGCCAATCCTACCTAGAGTAAGGATTCTTACTACTTTGCTCCTCCCTGATCACCCCCGTAGGGGTGTGAAGCTAGAAAAAGTGGATAACAGCTACAAGAAGTTTGGCAGCATTGGCTGAGTTGGCCTATGCAGCTACAAAGTGCAGTGCTACTGATACAAATAATGAATCCAGCAGTGTGTGGATTCCCTCAGCTTGAGGAAACCTACCTGACTGATTGATCCTCAGGCTGGATCAGAACAAGCCAAGAATAACCTAAATAGGTAGGTTGGGCTGCCTTGAAATCCAGTCTGTGACCAAATTGGCTGGGAAGCCCCCAAGGTTGAGGCCGGGAGGTTGTCCCCGATGCAGCCGGTCTCTGACCAACCCTGCTTCTGAGTTGCAGTTCCCCTGGGTTCAGCTGAAATTGGGGCTTCTCTGGTCCCCAGACCCAGCCAGCTTCCACCAACCCTCTGTTGATTCCCTGCTCAGCACCCGACATTCAGTAACTGAGGTTTACTACTTCCGCTGCAGTCCTGAGGAGTGTGCAGTAAGGCACATGATATTAAATTATATTAAAACAGGCCACCCTTTCAAGAGTCCTCTACATAAGACAAAAACTCCTCACCACTGGCTTTTAAGCACTCCACCACCTTGTTCCCTCCTACCTCTGCCAATCCCAGCTCTGCCAATTGCCAGCTGTGTGACTTTGGGCAAGTCACTTCACTTCTCTGGGCCTCAGTTACCTTAAATGTAAAATGGGGATGAAGACTATGAGCCCCCCGTGGGACAACCTGATCACCTTGTAACCTCCCCAGTGCTTAGAACAGTGCTTTGCACACAGTAAGTGCTTAATAAATGTTATTATTATTATTATTATTATTATTATTATTATTATTATTATTGTTACCTCACCTCACTACTCTCCTTCTACAACTCAGACCTCACACTTTACTCCTCTAGTGCTAACCTCCTCACTGTGTCTCGCTCTTGCCTGTCTCGCTGCTAACCCCTGGCCCAAGTCCTTCTTCTGGCCTGGAACACCCTCTCTCCTCAAATGTGACAGACAATTACTCTCCCTTCCTTCAAAGCCTTATTGAAGGCACATCTCCTCCAAGAGGTCTTCCCTGACTAAGCCCCACCTTTTCTCATTTCCCACTCCCTTCTGCATCACCCTGACTCGTTCCTTTTGTTCTTTCCCCCTCCCAGCCCCACAGCACTTATGTACATATCTATAATTTATTTATTTGTATTGATGTTTGTCTTCCAACTCTAGGCAGTAAACTCACTGTGGGCAGGGAATGTAGCTGCTTATTGTTGTATTGTACTTTCCCATGTGCTTAATACAGTGCCCTGAACACAGTAAGCGCTCAATAAATATGTTCGAATGGATGAATGAGTCCTCCCTTTCTCTGATCCTTGTTCTGTGATCCTCTCCATTGCCTTCCAGATGTTCAGGTTTCTTCTCTTATATAAGGTTAAATGCCTCCCCCATGTCAGGCTGTGGGCTTGTGAGTTGAGCTTTCCCTGGGTTCTCTCTGTAGATATGCAAGCTTGTGGACAGTCTCTTCAGAAGGCTGCCCTGGTATAGCTTGCACATACTCCCACACTTAGCTGACCATGGTAGGCACATCTTAGACCTGCCCTAGTCTTTTGCCATGCTCCTGGGAATCCACTGAGGCTGGATTGGGCCCCAGGATTTCAGTCCATAGAAAGATTTACTTCTTGGATCACTCAAGCAGAGTCAGTGGAGTCTAGTGGAATCAGGAGCCCTGGGGCCTAATTTTGGCTCTCCCAGTCCTGCTCCAGGGGACCTTAGGCAAGTCACTTAACCTCTTTTGTCTCAGCTTCTTCACCTATAAAGTGGGGAAGATGTCAAGCTTTTGGAGGTGTTATGAGAATAAAATGAGGTAACTGTTACCAGTGACTGAGGGGGCCTTTCCTGACTGCAGAATGATAATTACAAGATACCTACATGGAGCCTGCATCAGTCCAGGGTGGACAGTCTGGTCATTTCTGGAACTCATCAAGGAGAAGGTCCACACACACCAACATCAACACAAGGATCTCTCATGGAAAGTGTTCCTGCATGCTAGCATCAAAAGAAGGGAGGAATTTGCTCATCAGGCAAGATCGGGACAGGCAGGGAAGGGATGTGGGGGGAGTTTAGGAAGCATCTGGGAGTTTGGATTTCTTTAAGTTATAAAAGGCGTGCCTTTGTGCCTACCTGATGATGCTGGGAAGGTGCCCCCTGGCACATGGGGCCAGTGGGGCATATTAATAAAAAAGATCTGTTGTAAGCTATTATCCTGAGATGTGGTCCCATCCATAATGGTATATTAATGATTTATTGTGTTGTGTTATATTGCACTGTATCATATAATATCATATAATTTCATATTTATCACAGATTATATTAATGTCTGTCTCACCACTAGACTGGGAGCTTGTTGTTGGCAGGTCTGTTGTACTCTCCCAAGTGCTTAGTTCAGTGCTCTGCACATAGTAAGTGCTCAATAAATACTAATAGTTGGTTGATTAATGATTACCTAATGGGACAGTCCTGTTAACCGAGTCCAGGGTAACAATAATTAATGTAGAAGTTACTAAATCAATTCAAGGTATTATTTTTATTAAGTGATGCCCCATGCTCTTTTACAAATTCAAAATAGCCTGGAATAGAGGTGACCCCTCCCTCTAGACTGCAAGCTCCTTATGAGCAGGGACCAGTATGTACCATACCACTTAAATAAATACCACTGATTGATTGATTGGTTGAGGAGGAAAAGCTAGGTGAGGAGAAAAGATGATATCCCCATTTCTCCAAAGACAGGTAGATTGAAATCCTCAGCAGTTGAGGGAGAGGACAAAGATTAGAGCTCCTCTTTGCTCTTGCCCGTCGCTACAGGAATAAAGCAGGAAATGGGGCACATTTAATAAATAGTTAATCTGATATTTATTGAATGCTTACTGTGTGCAGAGCTCTTGGGACAGTACAATGCAATACAGTTGATAGGCATTTTTCCTGCCCACAAGGAGCTTAGAAGTCTAGAAGGGGAAGCAGACATTAAAATAAATAAATGCATTTTTTTATATTAATGTCTGCTTCCCCCCTAGACTGTAAGGTCCTGAGGGCTGGGAATGTGTTTGTTATATTGTTATATTGTACTCTACCAAGAGCTTCACAAACTGCTCTGCACACAGTAAGCGCTCAATAAATACGAATGACTGATTGACATTACAGACATTTCCATGAGTGCTGTAGGGCTGAGGGTGGGGTGAATTTCTGGCAGCTGGCAGTGGATTTCCATTCACCTTCAAGACTTCCTGGAGCAGAAGGGTGGAGAGGGACTCCCAATTTCCTTCTCCTTTATCTCTCTCCTCCCTCCTCTCTTCCTTCCTCAACTCCTCAAGAGCCAGTGTGGTTAAGCGAACAAAGCCCATATTGACAACATTATGAAAAAAAGAATCTGAATTTCCAAGGCCCCGGGCCAACAGTCACCTTCAGCCCAGTTCAGAGTGGCTCTGGGGCTCCTTTGGATTTATTTCAAACCTATTGTCTTTCTGATATATTCTTCTTGACTATCAAATATTCCCATTTAGATTGTAAGTTCCCTGTGGGAAGAGGCCAAGTTGACTCCCATTTTTAGTGTGTTTTCCTCCGCTATAGCATGGTGCCTGCAGCCCAGTTTTTGTCCTGTGGTAAAAACACTGCTCTAGGAATCGGGAGACCTGGGTTCTAGTCCCAGACAACAGGAGGGAAGATTTTGGAACAAAGAACCACCCAGGGCTTCCCATGAAGTGGACAGGACCAGCAGAAATAAAAAAAAAACCCTTGTTATCATGGGCAACGAAGACCCCAGTGGTTATCAAAGCAATGTCCCACTATGACCACTTGAGTGGTAAAATGTTCCTGCACATAGAAAGAATTCCTTTTCCTGCACTTGAGATGTGCTGCAACCCATCTACCTAATCCCTATTTCACTCAATACCACAGCGGGAAAACAACAAACAGGGAGGAGAGGATAAGAGTGGGCCTGTACAAGCTCCCATTTCTCTGCACAGATTTTTGATTCTCAAGTCTCAGGATGAGGCTTATCCATTTTTTTTTTATGGAGACTCCATCGCTGTGGTGCTCAATATACTATGTGGATTTAATAATTATAATAATAATAATAATAATGGCATTTATTAAGCACTTACTATGTGCAAAGCACTGTTCTAAGTGCTAGGGAGGTTACAAGGTGATCAGTTTGTCCCATGTGGGACTCATAGTCTTAATCCCCATTTTACAGATGAGGTAACTGAGTACAGAGAAGTGAAGTGACTTGCCCAAAGTCACACAGTTGACAAGTGGCAGAGCCAGGATTTGAACCCATGACCTCTGACTCCAAGGCCTGTGCTCTTTCCACGGAGCCATGCTGCTTCTCTAGTGATAGAGGATAGACGATCATGATAGGACAAGTTTTTATCCTCTTTTTACAGATGGAAAAACTGTGGTTCTGAGCAATGAAATGATTCACCCAAAGCCACTTATGCAGTATCTACAGCACAGGGAATTGAAATCTGGAGTACCAGAACGTGGTCTAGTCTGGAATACGATGTAATAATCATAATCATAATATTTATTAGTTACTTGCTAGGTGCCAAGCACTGCACTAAGTGCTAGGGTAGATTCAAGATAATCAGGTCAGACACGGTCCCCGTACCACATTCTAAGGGGGAGGGGGAGCAGGTATTTAATCCCCACTTTACAGATGAGGAAATTTAGGCACAGAGAAGTTAATTGGCTTCCCCAAGGTCACACAGCAGGCAGGTGGCAGGGCCAGGATAGAGCCCAAGTCTTCTGATTCCCAGGCCCATGCTCTTTTCTCTAGGCTACAATGTTTCATCCATTTACTGCATAGCAAGACAGTTTTCTCCTCAGGATTTTTAAGGCTTTTGGAGTCCTGTCAATCAATCAATCAATCAATGGTATTTATTGAACACTTACTGTGTGCAAGTCACTGTACTAAGCACGTGGGAGAGTACAATGCAACAGAATGAGCAGAAACATCCCCTTCCTATAGGGGATGAGCTTACATGGCTTCATTCATCAGACTCATGGATGAATAAATGTTGAGGGATGTCAACAGGTGCCCACCAGGGCAGACTTGGCCTTCACATGAAAGATTGCCTGGGAGATTCCCTGGACTGAAGTCATAGAAGGTCTGAATCAGCTCCCAGGAATGGCCCAATCAATCAATCAATCAATCAATCATATTTATTGAGCACTTACTGTGTGCAGAGCACTGTACTAAGCGCTTGGGAAGTACAAGTTGGCAACATATAGAGACAGTCCCTACCCAACAGTGGGCTCACAGTCTAGAAGGGGGAGACAGAGAACAAAACCAAACATATTAACAAAATAAAATAAACAGAATAGATATGTACAAGTAAAATAA
Source organism: Tachyglossus aculeatus (assembly GCF_015852505.1). Taxonomy (NCBI): domain Eukaryota; kingdom Metazoa; phylum Chordata; class Mammalia; order Monotremata; family Tachyglossidae; genus Tachyglossus; species Tachyglossus aculeatus. The sequence goes on along the minus strand of NC_052079.1, from coordinate 24,971,643 downwards.
ATAAATAAATAAATAAATAGAGTAATAAATATGTACAAACATATATACACATATACAGGTGCTGTGGGGAAGGGAAGGAGGTAAGACGGTGGGGATGGAGAGGGGGACGAGGGGGAGAGGAAGGAGGGGCCTCAGTCTGGGAAGGCCTCCTGGAGTAGGTGAGCTCTCAGTAGGGCCTTGAAGGGAGGAAGAGAGCTAGCTTGGCGGATGGGCAGAGGGAGGGCATTCCAGGCCAGGGGGATGACGTGGGCCGGGGGTTGATGGCGGGACAGGCGAGAATGTGGCATGGTGAGGAGATTCGCGGCAGAGGAGCGGAGGGTGCGGGCTGGGCTGTACAAGGAGAGAAGGGAGGTGAGGTAGGAGGGGGCGAGGTGATGGAGAGCCTTGAAGCCGAGGGTGAGGAGTTTCTGCCTGATGCGCAGATTGATTGGTAGCCACTGGAGATTTTTGAGGAGGGGAGTAACATGCCCAGAGTGTTTCTGGACAAAGACAATCTGGGCAGCGGCATGAAGTATGGATTGAAGTGGAGAGAGACACGAGGATGGGAGATCAGAGAGGAGGCCGATGCAGTAGTCCAGACGGGATAGGATGAGAGATTGAACGAGCAGGATAGCGGTTTGGATGGAGAGGAAAGGGCGGATCTTCCAATCACTCAATCAATAGTATTTAATGAGCACTTACTGTGTGCAGAGCACTGTACTAAGCATTTGGGAAAGTACGCTAGAGCATGTAGATGTGTTCCCTGCCCACAGTGAGTCTAGAGGATTTAATATCTAAAATAATCTATAGCATTGATTTATAGGGTGTAGTGTCCACCTACTATGAGCACAGTATTGCAGCAGATTTTGACCCCATCTGTAGCAAGCAAGCCTGGGTGGGAGAGTTCCAGAGCTGGGTTGAACCAGCTTTGCTGGAAATCCTCTGGGTCTTAGTTCCCTGAAACTAGGGTGTCCTCACCCCAGGGCCAGGCCTGAGGGGGCCTGGGAGGACGGGACTAAAGTTCCACCTATCTATTCAGTCAATTCCACCTCCTGTTTGTTTGTGAGCAAGTCAACATGGCTGCCTTCCTGCAATGCTGCTTCCAACCACCTCAGGCTAATAGCGAGTTCTTTCCCCATCACCAAACACAATGTGTCTTCTGTAAAAGAAATCTCAGCAATCAGCTCTTAATTACAAGGTATCCCCTCTCTAGTCATAAAATGACAAACCCTAATCTTCTCTGGACACAACCCTATAAAATCCAATGCTGGAAGGCAGTGGGCTGGATTTATAATAAATAAAGCACAGTCTCTGGTTCTTCTCCTCAAATAAATAATGAATACATCAAACAGACTGAGAATTAGACTAAATTCCCAGTTAGTTGTGGATTTTTCAATCGGAAAAAAAAGACAGGCACCAGAGAGCAAGGCATAAAATAGCTGATAAATCTCACATGTCTCCGATGGGCAATTTTACAGGGTTTTTAGCTACCTTAACCCTCTGGAATCCTGATGCTAGGAGATCTGGTATTTCCACACTGCTATTTGTTAGTTGAAGAATGAGCTATTACTCATATGGTGCCAAAAGAAAAGACTGATCTCCTTTTATTCCTGAATGAGCTTGGCTGGTAATTTCTTCCTGTCTCACACCTACACAAGCCCAGTGGATATGCCCTTGATGCTGCCAGGAATATAATTACAGTTCTGCAGCTCAGAGTTCAATTAAAGAAGGCCATTGATTTGATGTAAATCAGAATTCCCTTTTTTCCCATTCCCATTTTCTTTTTAGCTTCCTTTGCAGTACATTATATTAAAATCTCTGGGTTTCTCAAAGTGAAATGAATAAAGAAAACTTTCAAATCATTGCCATCCTTCCAGAGCAAACCTCTAAAAAATATGCACCATTGTATCATTTTTCAGGGCAAGAAGCAAATTCACACAAGGGCACAATTCAATGACGAGCTGCTAATTAGGTAAAAAATTAGATAATCCTGTCAGATTTGAAGCTTCTGGGTCTCATCATCAAATGACTATCGGCCCAAGAGGTGATGTAATGGAGAAAACTAAATGTGAGAAAACTAAAATAATGGGAAAAGTAAAATAGTGGGGAAAAATGATCACCTCAACAGCTCCCCTTGGGTGTATTTACAGAATATCCCATTCAATTATTTGTTGATTTGTTCAGAATTTAAGTTTTTCCATCTTCCAGATCAGATTGTTAGCTCCTTGGTGGCATGGAACAAAACTTGTACTTTTACTGTTCTCTTCCACAACATTTCTACCTCTCAGCATTTATTTACTGATTACAGCTAAAAGGGCTCTCAGAGACGTGCCATTCCCTGTCCTCAGAGCCCAGCTGCCACCTCAGCAGAGCCCCGAGTGATGGATGCAGTGGCTGCAAGTGGTTCACTCAGTTTACAAACAGATGAGGGTGCGGTGGGACCACTCACAAGGGCCCTGTAGAGGCCTGCTATCCACAGCCACGGCTCGCAACTGTGCAGTTCACCTTGGCCGTGAGGGGATTGGACAAGGGAGTGTGGTTGGCCCAGTGAAATCCTTTGCGCCACTGAAAAATAACTCAAGCCAAAGTCCAACTGACTGTGGGATATAGGATGCAGTGTGCCTTAGTGGAAAGAGCCCAGGCTTGGGAGTCAGAGGTCATGGGTTCTAATCTTGGCTCTCCTTAGAACAGTGTTTGGCACATAGTAAGTGCTTAACAAATACTATTATTATTATTATTATATACCTCATACCATATGCTCAAAAAGAAACAGTGTAGCTTAGTTGATAGAGTGTGGGTCAGAGTCAGAAGGACCTGAGTTCTAATCCCAGCTCCAACACTTGTCAGCTGTGCGACTTTGGACAAGTCACTTAACTTCTCTGTGCCTCAGTTACCTCAGCTGTAAAATGGGGATTAAGACTGTGAGCCCCATGTGGGACAACCTGATAACCTTGTACCTACCCCAGCGCTTAGAACAGTGCTTGGCACATAGTAAGCACTTAACAAATACTATAATAATAATAATAATAATAATTATTATTATTATTATTATTATTCCCTGTGCCTAAGTTACATCATCTATAAAATGGGAGCTAAGATTGTGAGCCCAGTGTGGGACAGGGACTATGTCCAACCTGATTTGCTTGTATCCACCCCAGTGCTTAGTACAGTTCCTGGCACATAGTAAGCTCTTAACAGAGCCCATAAAATGTATATATTCTATGTGAGCAGGGAGCTCCAGATGCTGGTCATCTGATCACTTAAATGGCAGCAGTTCCATTTGGCAACACAACCAATCAGTCACTCAATCAATCAGTGGTATTTATTGAGTGCTTACTGTGTGCAGAGTACTGTACCAAGCACTTGGGAAAGTTCAGTACAATACAACGTGGGTAGATGCGATGCCTGCCCACAAGGGGCATACAGTTTTCAGAGCTTAGAACAGTTTCAAGCTCTTAGAACAGTGCCTGGCACATAGTAAGTGCTTAACTGCCCTCTCAGAGATGCCAGTAAACTCCTTCTTGACAAATCCAATGACCTCTATTTCATCCTAATCTTCCTCAATCTCTCAGCTGCCTTCGACACTGTGGACCACCCCTTTCTCCTGGAAATGTTAGCCAAGCTTGGCTTCACTGATTCTGTCCACTCCTGGTTCTCCTCTTATCCCTCTGGCCATTCATTCTCAGTCTCCTTCATGAGCTCCTACTCTGCCTCCCACCCCTTAACTGTGGGGGTCCCTCAAGGTTCAATTCTGGATCTCCTATTCTCCACCTACACTCATGCCCTTGGAGAACTCATTTGCTTTCATGGCTTCAATTACCATCTCTATGCAGATGATACCCAAATCTACATCTCCTCCCCTGCTCTCTCTCCCTCTCTCCAGGCTCTCATCTCCTCCTTCAAGACATCTCTACTTGGATGTCCTCCCATCACATCAAACTTAACATGTCCAAGACAGAGCTCCTTACCTTCCCAGCCAAACCCTTTCCTCTCCCTGATTTTCCCATCACAATAAACAGCACCACCATCCTTCCTGTTTCACAAGCCCTTAACCTTGATGTTATTCTTGAATCCTCTCTCTCATTCAACCCTATATTCAATCTGTCACAAAGTCCTGTCGGTCCCACCTTCGCAACATTGCTAAAATCCACCCTTTCCTCTCCATGCAAACTGCTACCACTTTAATAGAGTCACTCATCCTACCCTGCTTAGATTACTGCATCAGCCTCCTTGCTGACCTCCCAACCTCCTGTCTCTCCCCACTCCAGTCCACACTTCACTCCCCTGCCCAGATCATCTTGCTGCAAAAACGTTCAGGACATGTCAACCCCACTCCTCAAAAATCTCCATTGGTTGTTTATCCACCTCTGTATCAAACAACAACTCCTCGCCATTGGCTTTAAAGCAGTCCATCACCTTGCCCCCTCCTACCTCACCTCGCTTCTCTCCTTTTACAACCCAGACTGCACACTTCTCTCTTCTAGTACTAACCTTCTCACTATGCCTCCTGTCTCCCTGTCTGCTCCTGGCTCACCTCCTGCTTCTGGCCTGGAATGCCTTTCCCCCTCAAATCCAACCAACAAGTACTCTTCCCCACTTACAAGCCTTACTGAAGGCACATCTCCTCTAATAGGCCTTCCTAGACTAAGCCCCAGTTTTCCTCATCTCCCACTCCCTTCTGTGTCACCCTGACTTGCTCCCTTTGCTCTCCCGCCCTCCCAGCCCCACAGCACTTATGTATATATCTGTAATTTTATTTATTTGTATTGATGCCTGTCTCTCCCCATCTAGACTGTAAGCTTGTTGTGGGCTGGGAATGTCACTGTTTATTGTTGTATTGTACTTTCCCAAGTGCTTAGTACATAGTATGTGCTTAATAAATGTGATTGAATGAATAAACAAATACCATTAATTAATTAATTAATTAATTATTAATTAATCATTAATTAATTAATGATGGCATTTGTTAAGCACTTACTATGTGAAAAGCACTGTTCTAAGCACTGGGGAGGATACAAGGTGATCAGGTTGTCCCACGTGGGGCTCACAGTCTCATTCCCCGTTTTCCAGACGAGGTAACTGAGGCTCAGAGAAGTTAAGTGATTTGCCCAAGGTCACACAGCAGACACGTGGTACAGCTGGGATTAGAACCCATGACCTCTGGCTCCCAAGCCCATGCTCTTTCCACTGAGCAGGTCCCAATTTAGCAGTGCACTGCTCACCCCCAAATGGGGAAGGGGACAAGTAAAGGTATCCAGTACTGATAGTAATTGTGTTAAGCACTTACCATAGACAAGTAGTGTACTAAGCAATGGAGAAAATACATCATAATCAGGGCCTACTTGGGGTTCACAGTCTAAGTAGGAGGGAGGACAGGTAATGAATCTGCATTTTGCAGATGAGGGAACTGAGGCACAGGGAAGTTAAGTGATTTGCCCAAGATCACACATCAGGCAATTGGCAGAGTTGGGATTAGAACCCAGGCCCTCTGACTCCCAGGCCCATGCATTTTACATTATGCCATACTGCTTCTCTCTGGTTGCTTATCATTATCACCGTACTTGTTAGGCACTGACTATGTGAGAAACACTGTACTAGGCACTGGAATAGACATAAACCAATTAGGTCAAACACAATCCCTGTCCCACAGGGGTCTCACAATCTAGAGGAGAGGGAGAATAGATATTTAATTCCCATTTTATAGAAGAAGAAAATGAGGCAAAGAGAAGTTAAGTGACCTGCCCAAGGACACACAGTGGGCAAGGGGCATAGCAGGATTATAACCCATGTCCTCTGACTTTCAGGCCCGGGCTCTTTCAACAGGCCACACTTCTTCTCAATTGGACAATCCCTAATATCAGGCCCTTCAGTAAATACCATTTGATTGATTGATACCAAATATACTCTGAAAAGTAAGTGTGGTATCTGATAACATTATGCCTACCCCCGAAATGAAGATGTTATCAGTGCCTATGTATGCACAATGTTAAACTGGAATGAAAGAAAGAATAGCTTCTGCAAAGATATAGGCAACCTCATCGCAGGAGTACAAACACCCAATACATTCATTATAATAGATGATTTTAATGAGAGCTTTGTTAGTGATCTGCAAATGAAAGAAAGAAATGAGGCCACATGGAATTGGCTGACACAAAAGCAATGGGATATTTTTTCTTAAAGAAAGGCCCTTGAAAGAGTAGTCATAATAATAGCAGTAATCATAATAGGGCAATGCATTGAACTAAATACTTAGATAAATCAATCAATCAATCAATCAATCAATTGTATTTATTGAGCGCTTACTATGTGCAGAGTACTGTACTAAGCGTTTGGGAAGTACAAATTGGCAACACATAGAGACAGTCCCTACCCAACAGTGGGCTCACAGTCTAAAAGGGGGAGACAGAGAACAGAACCAAACATACCAACAAAATAAAATAAATAGGATAGAAATGTACAAGTAAAATAAATAAATAAATAAATAAATAGAGTAATAAATATGTACAACCATATATACATATTTACAGGTGCTGTGGGGAAGGGAAGGAGATAAGATGGGGGGATGGAGAGGGGGACGAGGGGGAGAGGAAGGAAGGGGCTCAGTCTGGGAAGGCCTCCTGGAGGAAGTGAGCTCTCAGCAGGGCCTTGAAGGGAGGAAGAGATAAATATCATAGATAAATATCTCATAAGGAAGTGACATATTCTTTGCCCACAAGAAGCCTACACTCAAACAAGGGAGACAAACATTGAAAGACTTTCAATTGAGATATCAAAATAAATAACAGAATGTGCACTTGAATAAGCATATATATGTACAAAATATATCTACAAAATATCTACATGTACATTCCCATGAATCCCATGCCCATTGCTTTTGCCAGTTGATTCAGGTGTTTAACTCCCTCCTCAAACCCGTTGCCCTTTGAATAAGGGGAGAGCTGCGGTATGAAATATTTTGTGGAGGAGGGAGGGTCAGGCCAAGAGAGAAGCATGAGCCTGGGGATGAAGGTGGTAGATTCAGGAATGAAGTACAGTTACAAGGTTAGCTTGGAAGGAGAAGAAAATCGAGATGTCTGTGTCAGGGAAGCCATAAACAAGGGTTAACATCTATACTAGCAAAAAAGAGATAAAAGTTGTCACCAAGTTCTGTTAGCTGAAGTAGTACACTGACAAATGATGTATCAATAGACAAGGAGTTAGAAACCTGAATGAAGAAGGCCAGCATAATCTTCAGGGAGATTGTCAAACAGAGTGTGGTGGCAGGGCAGTGGCAGACTCCAGACCAAACTAATAGTCTATAGAGCTGTGGCAGTGTTCAACCTTCTCTATGGCTGTGAGATCTTGATACCACACAGATCATCATCATCAATCGCATTTATTGAGCGCTTACTGTGTGCAGAGCACTGTACTAAGCGCTTGGGAAGTACAAATTGGCAACATATAGAGACAGTCCCTACCCAACAGTGGGCTCACAGTCTAAAAGTTATAACGCTTCACAAATTTGCGTGTCACACAGATTTCACATCCAACTTCTTGGGTAATTCCATCAGCCTCTCTTACAGGTATGAATAACTGTTCATCAGAGAAGCAGTGAAGCCTAGTGGAAAGAGCATGGCCCTAGGCATCAGAGGACCTGGATTCTAATCTCAGCTCTGCTATTTACTTGCTGTGAGACCCTGAGGAAATCACTTAACTTCTTGGTGTTTCAGTTCTATCATTCTCCTAACTTAGTCTGGGAGTCCCATGTGGGACTGGATATACCCCAGTGCTTAGAAAAGTGTTTGACACATAGCAAGTGCTTGACAAATACCATAATCCTTAAACATTATTTCCTGCTTTTCATTCTCTTGTCTTAAGGACATTGATAACATCAGTGTCATCAACATCATTATCAGTCCTGCGAAATGACTGTGATGTCTGTGTCATGTAAGGACAGTAGGATACGCTGAAAGCTGAGGAATTGAAATTGGGAAACTAAAAGCAAGAAGGACAAAGGATATGTTTTAGGGATACAGTAAAATAAAGTCCCAGATGAGATTGCATTCCAGCAGAAAACAGGCAGTCCATTGACGCAGACAGACTAGCATGGCACCCTGCATTTGAGAAAGCAGCGGCTCTTTTCAAGTAAAAGTTTTGTAATGATTGTGTGACAAGGAGGCCAAAACAGAAATAGTACCAGACTCTGCAAACAACAAGACAACACAAGGGACATTCTTTGTGTTTTCAGAGAAATGAGACATAAAAATATTTATCCTATTTACAGAAATACTTAGAATCTCAAGTCTTCTTTAGCTGAGATAGAACAAACAATCAGCAACAGAAATTTGGCAATGGAGACTTTTGACACAAAATCCTGGTTTAACTGCAGAATGACCCTAATCTGGTATTTAATTTAACTTAACTTGCATTACACCCCCAAAATATAACAGCATCCACTTTTCTTTCTCTTTATGGGAGATGATCCCTCATGACATTTTTTTGGCTTTCTCCAACCTTAAGAAGAAGAGTGAGCAGAAAAGAGAGGAAAAAAAGACTGCTGTATTCTCTTTGAACTCTTTCTCTCCTCCCCTTCACTCCAGCCCTTCCTTGCATTTGGCTGAGCTCTGGGTGATGTCCCTACTAGGAGCCCAGGCAATTTGGCCCAAGCAAGAACAACTGACCAGGCATTCAGATGGACCACCCAGGAGTGCATTGGTGACCAGAAGGTGAATCTCCTCCTGGAAACTATGTGAGGCCTGGGCTGACCATCACTCTACTGTCTTCTTTGAGCACAATGGACAGAGTGCAAGTACAGTGCCCTGTATCAATCAATATTATTGAATGAATGAATGGATGGATGGATGGAAGAGAAGCAGCATGGCTCAGTGGAAAGAGCACGGGCTTTGGAGTCAGAGGTCATGGGTTCAAATCTCAGCTCCGCCAATTGGCTCCACCAATTGTCAGCTGTGTGACTTTGGGCAAGTCACTTCACTTCTCTGGGCCTCAGTTATCTCATCTGTAAAATGGGGATTAAGACTGTAAGCCCCCCGTGGGACAACCTGATCACCTTGTAACCTCCCCAGCACTTAGAACAGTGCTTTGCACATAGTAAGCACTTAATAAATGCCATTAGTATTATTATTATTATGGATGGGTGCATGGATGATAAGATCAGGGGTAGATATATTTCTGGGATTTAGGAGATGCAGCTCTGGGCCCCAGGGTAAGGGGGACCCCAGATACGGCCCAGAGCCAAATGACTTGAACAGTAGCCCCCTCATGCACTAACTGCACACCTCCTGTCCTTACAAATATGAAAATCAGTTGGATCATTTTTCAGTGTAGCCAATTCTGGATCTAGACCTTACCAAAGTGGCTGCTGCACATGTGCAGTGTTAGAAGTTGTACAGCTGTGCTGGAGCTCCCAAGCAGTCCTCACCATCTGCTGCCCAGCTCTACCATGCACTCTGATGTGGGAATGTATGGTAGCCATTTTTTATTGCTTAATAAATGTCCTGCTACACTAAATAAGGGGAATGAGAGGACCATTTCTTTGTGGATAAGGTCATGTTAGAGGGAGGAGCAGAAGGGAGACACAGGCTCAGTCCCAGAGGACAAGAAGGCAGCAGGTGGTTATTGTGTAGGGGCCGCATGCTCGGAGCCTGTGCCTCCCTTGCTACCACCACCGCTGCCTCTGCCCTATATCCTCCATCTGGGCAGAGCTCTGGGCCAAGGCAGTTGCTGTCTGAGTGACTCCTGAAGGAGGGTTGGACAGCCTGAGCATCGGAGGCTGGCCAGAGTCCCACAGGGGATCACCTGCAGGCAGGCTGTGAGTGGAGCTTAGATGTTCCCAGGAGCTGCAGGAGATCAGGAATGGCTGTGGGCCTCTCAGCCCAGGGCATTGTATGTCTCTCACTTTCTCCCGCCCCATCCGCCTGACTGATGGGTGCCTTCAGGTGGGGGTATGAGCGAAGTGCCTGCTGCTTCCACTAACCCCTCAGGTACAAGTGATGGGGTGATGGTTGCTTCTCTACATGGGAGGAGGAAGAGAAGTGCCAAGTACACTGCTTGGAAATGCTATTCAGCTAGGGGGGAACACGACAGGGGTGAGATTTGTGTAAGAGGCATCTAGTTGGATTACTAATATACAATCCCTAGAAAAATGGGTTGAATTATGACCCACCATGGTGCTGCAACTCTTATGATTGACATCTGTCCATCAGATAATGCAATTTGATGCCAGCCTGATACCCGCCTCCCAGACCGCAAACTGGTCAGCTCCAGAATAAGGTTCTGGTTGGCATCTGTCCCCTGACCCTGCTGAGGGGGTCACCTCTGAAGGAAGGAAACTGGGAGAGATGTGAAAGACAGAATCAAAAGGAGGACAGCTTCCTATTAATTAATTCCTAAATAATTGAAAATGGGAAAAGAGTATAATTTAAGCATTCTTAAATTCTCTTCCCCACTCACTCTGGCTCCATCCCCCTCAGTTTCAATTCACTGTAGAAAGAGGCCTCCAAGAGTCCCAGAAAGTCCTGCCTCCCTCTTCGCCAGAGCCATCTCCTTGTCACAAGATCAAGCAACTTTGAAATTTAAACAATGAAGACAAAAGATCAAGAGCCCGTATATCCTGCTCACCTTGAAAGACTTTGCGTGATTACTGTGTCGTAGCTTGAAATACACCCATCCATCATGGATTTGGTCAAAGGGCTGTGGCAGTGACCAGTCTAAGCCACTTGAAGGGCTTGGAACCAGCAGGCCTGATTGTACAGCCTTCCCCCTATCCTGCCTTGTCCTGCCCAGCTTCAGGGTTCAGGGGGAGAAACAGGATTATTATCATCATGATCATCATCAGTGGTATTTACTGGGTGCTTCATATGAGCAGAGCACTGTACTAAATGCTTGGAGGTGTACCATACAATAGAGTGGCTAGATACATTCCCTGCCCACAACAATAATCTCCCTCTGACATATGAGAAACTGAAGCCCAGGGGTCTAGAGATTGTAAACTCATCTCTAAACTGTCAGTTTCTTGTGGGCAGGGAATATGTCCGTTTACGGTTACACTGTACCCCCTTAAGCTCTTAGTACAGTCCTCTGACCACAGTAAGGGCTCTGCAAATATGATTGACTGAATGTCTGACAGAAAAGTGAGGTGACTTGCCCCAGGTCACAGAGCAATCACGTGGAAGAGCCAGGACTAGAACCAGGTCCTTTGGCTCCCAGATTCCAGCTCTTTCCACTAAATCATCTTATTTCCAAATCCTCTAATCTCCCTTACAGGAGCAGCATAATGTAGTAGATAGAGCTTGGGCCTGGGAGTCAGAAGAACCTGGGTTCTCATCCCAGCTCTGCCACTTGTTTGCCATATGACCTTGGGCAAGGTCACTTCTTTGGGCCTCAGTTCCCTCATCTGGAAAATGGGGATTGAGACTGTGAGCTCCCTGAGGGACAGGGACTATCTCCATCCTGATGTGCTTGGATATACACCAGTGCTTAGTGCAGTACCTGCCATATAGTGCTTAACAAATACCACTATTATTATTATTAGGTGGTTTTGCCAGAAAATGCACTCTTCCCCTACAGATCACCTGCCTGTTTCAATTCCTTGAAGGGGGCAGGGGAAAGAGAAAAGGAGGAAGAGGGGTAATGTCTGTCTCTCCTCCCCTAGATTGTCAGCTCATTGTGGGCAAGGAATGTGTCTATTTTAGTATTACACTCTCCCAAGAGCTAAGTACAGTGCTCTGCACACAGAAAATGCTCAATATGTCTGAATGAATGAATGAATGAATGAAAACAAGTTTACAGTCTAGAGGAGGAGAAAAACATTAATATGAATAAATATTTGTAATATATAAGTTAAAGATAAGTACATAAATGCTGGAGGTTGAGGGTGGAGCAAATATCAAATGCTCACAGGTCACAGATCCAAGTGCATAGATGACACAGAAGGGAGAGAGAGCAGAGGAAAAGAGGACTTAATCGGGGAAGGCCTCTTGGAGGAGATGTGCCTTCAGTAAGGCTTTGAAGGTGGGTACAGTGGTGGTCTGGCATATATTCAGTGGGAAGGAATTCCAGGCTAAGAGGAGGATGGGGGAAGGGGGTTGGTGAAAGATAGATGAGATTGGGAAGAAAGATAGATGAGATAGAGAAGAAGCATGGCTCAGTGGAAAGAGCACAGGCTTTGGAGTCAGAGGTCATGGGTTCAAGTTCCGGCTCTGCCAATTCTCAGCTGTGTGACTTTGGGCAAGTCACTTAACTTCTTTGTACCTCAGTTACTTCACCTGTAAAATGGGAATTAAGACTGTGATCCCCCCATGGGACAACCTGATCACCTTGTAACCTCCCCAGCACTTAGAACAGTGCTTTGCACATAGTAAGTGCTTAATAAATGTCATTATTACTATTACTATTGGGGTACAGTGAGTAAGCTGGCACTAGAGGAGCAAAGTTTGCAGGCTGGGCTATAGCAGAGTCTCACTGAAGCAAGGTAGAAGGGAGCAAACTGATTGAGTGCTTTAAAGCCAATGGTAAGGAGTACCTGTATGATGCAGAGGTGGTTGGGCAACCACTGGCAGTTCTTGAGGAGAGGGGAGACATGGACTGAACATTTTTTAGTAAAGTGATCCAGGCAGCAGAGTGAAGTATGGAACTGGACTGGGGAGATACAGGAGGCTGCGAGGTCAGCAAGTCAAGGTGGAATTGAATAAGTGGTTGGATCAGCGTGGTAGCAGTTCAAATGGAGAGGAAGGATGGATTTTAGTGATGTTGTGACTGTAGAACCAACAGAATTTGGTGACAGATTGAATATGTGGGTTGAAATAAGAATGAGTCAAGGGCAACATCAAGGAAAGGGGCTTTTGTTCTAAGGAGGTTAGTGGTATTTTCTACAGTGATGGGAAAGATTGATAGAAAAGGGTGGGAAGGTGAGATGATAAGGAGTTCTGCTTTGAGCATGTTAAGTTTTGGTTGTCCTGAAGGTAAAAGAAATGCAAGAATGCAGAGAAAGAGAGAGATCAGGGCTGGAGATGTAGATTTGGGAATTATCTGCATAGAGATAGTAGTTGAAGTCTTAAAAGCAAATGAGTTCTCCTAGGGATTGAGTGTTGAAAGATCAGTAGGGTGGATGAAAGCCTGGGGATGCCTGCTTGGTTTACCTGGAGGCCACTTCTCTCACACTCTGGGGTTTCAGAAAGTTGGGGGGTGGGGAGAAGGGAGCAGGCAGGGGAGCTAGCATGGGGATGAGGGAAACTCCTTTCCAGAAGTTCCACAAGTTCATCCAGTGGCCTGCCTCAACCCACAGGGCAGGAATGTAATGCTGAGGTAATGGCAGAACCAGGGAAAAACCAGGGAGATAGCTCTGATGATGTCATATACACCATGACATAATATGCTGCACCCTACAATGTGATTGAGTCAACTGTCAGATGTAGGGGACCCAATACATTTTGACCCATGACAATGGTAGAAAAGGAGAGAGATGTTATTTCAGTTTGGGATGGGAAAACTTACTTCACCTCTGCCTTCTGAATCAGTTCAGTTCACTACAAAACCTCACTCAATCAACTAATCAATAATGAAATTTTTTGAGTGCTTACCATGTGCCAAACACTGTACTATGGGCTTGGGAAAGTGTAACAGTGTAAGTATGCACATCTCTGCCCTCAAAAAGCTTATGATAAACTGGAGAGACAGACACTAAATAAGTTACCTACTGGGGAAGAGACAGTGTATGAAGATAAATAGATAACTACTGTGGGGACTGGGGTGGGATATCAAAGTGCTTAGGGGACATTCAACAAAGTACATAAGCAGTGTAGAAGGGAGGAAGGATAGGGTGGGGAGAGGAGCTGTTAGTCAGACAAGTGACCTTGGGCAAGTCACTTAAGTTCTCTGTGCCTCAGTGACCTCATCTGTAAAATGGGGATGAAGACTGTGAGCCCCTCATGGGACAACCTGATCACCTTGTACCCCCCCCCCCCAGTGCTTAGAACAGTGCTTTGCACATAGAAAGCACTTAATAAATGCCATTATTATTATTATTATTATTATTATTATTATTATTATTATTATTATTGTTGTCTTCCTAGAGGAGATATGATTTTAGTAAGTCTTTGAAGACGATGAGAGTGGTGGTCTGTCGGATATGAGGGGGAAGGGAGTTCCAGACAGGAAAGAGGATGAGAGCAAGGAGAGGATAGGTAGGAGGTGGAGGGCTGAATGAGTGACTTAATGCTAATGGCGAGGAGTTTACGTTTGATTGGAGATGGTTGGACAACCACTGGAGGTTTCTGAGAAGTGGAGAGATGTGTACAGTCCCCTCTTGACTATAAACTCATTGTGGGCAGGGAGCATGTCACCAGCTCTGTTGTATTATAGTCTCCCAAGTGTTTAGTACAGTGCTCTGCACATAGCAAGTGCTCAAAAAATACTACTGATGGATCTTTTAAGAAAAATGATCCAAAGAGCGGAATAAAGTATGAACAGGAGAGGGTAAAGCCTCAAGGCAGGGAAGTCAGCGAGGAGGCTGACGCAGTAGTCAAGACAGTATATGACAAGTGTTTGGCCCTGTTGCTAGCAGGAGATGGAGAGGAAGGGGCAGATTCTAGAGATGTTGTGAAAATAGAACTGGGAGAATTTGGTGACTGATTATGCAGTTTAAAGGAGAGATAAGAGACAAGGATAATGCCAAGAGAAGTAGCGTGGCCTGGGAGTCAGAAGCCCCGGATTCTAATCCCAGCTCTGCCACTTGTCTGCTGCCTGACCTTGGGCAAGTCACTTAACTTCTTTGTGAATCGGTTCCCTCATCTGAAAAATGGGGATTCAATATCTGTTTTCTGTCCTACTTAGTCCATGAGCCCCTTGTGGGTCCTGATTACTTTGTATCTATCCCATGCTTAATACAGTGCAAGGCACACAGTAAGCACTTATTATTATTATTATTGTTATTATTATTATTATTATGTCGGGAGCTTGTGAGACAGAGATGATGGTGATGTTGCCAACACTGAGGGGAAAGTCAGGGGGTAGAGAGGATTTGGGAGGGAAGATAAGGCAGAGTTATTCAGATTTGTATGTAATAATGCCATGCTGTACAGGCACATTTTATCAACCCTGATGATTTTCTGGGGAGAAATGCCAGCCTGAACCATTTTCCCTACTGTTTCTGGTAGCACTTTCAGGACTACAGTTTTCTCATTCTTTGTGCCCACCTCCTTCACCCTTCCCACCTCAATTTTCAAATCTGTCCAAACACGTTTCTTCTAATTCCAGGAAGATGTGGTGGAGGAGGGATTGGAAAGATGAGCAGAGAATCAGGTTCCAGCCTGGGAACACAGTCTATTTCCTCCCAAATAAAGTCTCCATGTTGTTGGCCAATCAGCCTGCAAATAAAGCTTGTAAATAAAATCAAACCTGTTACATGTGAATTCCTCCCACTCCAGCTTCCCATCATAGAAGCCCAGTCTGTTGGGGACATTGGGATAGTCACATCAAAGTTGGGAGTCATTACCTTTGCCCTTTGGGCAAAAGCGACAAGGGATGCAAGGAGCAAAGGGCATATCTGCCCTCTTAACCAGAGGTGAGTTCATATCTGAGGCCACCTAAGGACTCAGGTTCACTTCAGAGCAGGACAGAGGGTCAAGTTACCACATTGCTTCCTGGGGACATATTGGAGTAGTTCAGAAAGGGTCTCAAATGCTGTTCAACACCAGCATTCTCAAATATTCTCATGTGGAAGCTGGGTTACCTCACTTAAATGAATATTCATTTAAGGCTGTTTGTAGGCCTGTTTGGAAGGATTTTGATAAATTCCTTTTAAAACCAAACTGTGATTTTTTTTTTAATGGCATTTTTTGGGGGGCGGGGGGGGTGTTGTTTGTTTTTTTGTGCGGTAATTGTTAAGACTTACTATGTGCCAGGCACTGTTCTAGGTGCTAAAGTAAATACAAGATAATCAGATTGGACAAAGTTCATGTCCCACTTGGGAATCACAACCTTAATCACCATTTTAAAGATGAGGGAACTGAGACACAGAGAAGTTAAGTGACTTGCCCAAGGTCACACAGCAGACATGTGATGGAGCAGGGATTAGAACCCAGGCTATCTGACTCTCAGGTCCTTGCTCTTTCCACTAGGTCATGTTCAATTTTACAAAGTTTAGGAAATTTTAATAGCCCATTAAGTTTTAAGGAGGATTTTAAACAGATTTCTCAGCAGCGATAAGCATATATTTTGATGAATTCCCATATGAAAATTAGCTGTCATGCCAATCACTTAGACCGAAGTCAGTTTACCTGACATGAAGCCTGCACAGGTCCCCAACCACTATAGGTATGTATAACCGTCAACTCCCAATCAAATGAAAGCTTTCAGAACTTGTGACCTTGGGCAAGTCACTTAACTTCTCTTTGCCCCTGTGCCTCAGTTACCTCATCTGAAAATGCGGATTAATAACAACAATAATAGTGGCATTTATTAAGTGCTTACTATGTGCAAAGCACTGTTCTAAGCACTGGGGAGGTTACAAGGTGATGAGGTTGTCGCATGGGGGGCTCACAGTCTTAATCCCCATTTTACAGATGAGGTAACTGAGGCCCAGAGACGTTAAATGACTTTCCCAAAGTCACACAGCTGACAAGTGGCAGAGCTGGGATTTGAACCTATGACCTCTGACTCCAAAGCCCGTGCTCTTTCCACTGAGCCATGCAGTGAACCCCCTGTGGGACAGAGACTGTGCCCAACCTGATAAGCTTGTATCTACCCTAGAGCTCAGAACAATAAGCACTTTACAAATGCTATTATTATTATTATTATCATTGTTAACTTGATTCTCACCAGGAAAAGCTACTTTGGATTTGCAGAGTCTGAGCAGGTGTGAAGGGAGTTCCCTCCCCCTACCTGCTCACTCAGAAGGGGACAGCGGATGTGGCCTGGTCAGAGGGGCTCCTGCTGCCTTTGTGGTTGCTAAGGGAACTCCAGGCCTTTGGGGCCGGGGAAGAAAACAATGGCTCTGAGGCTGGGGACCAGAATACTGTTTCCCCTTGCCCTCTTCTGCCCTTCACCTCACGGCTTGTCCCCTCTTGATCCCTGCCTCTGTTTCACTCCCAGAAGATGGCAGCAGCTCCTGAACAGCATGAAATTAATTAATTGTGAAATTTGTAAAGTGCCAAGCAGCATTGCACTGAACTCTGGAGTAAATCCAATATAAGCAAATTGAACACACTCCATGTCTCACATGAGGTTCACAGTCTAAGAGGGAGAAGAACAGGTATTTTAGCCCCTTTTTAACAGTGAGGCAACTGAGGCCCAGAGAAATTGAGCCATTTGCCCAAAATCACCCACCAGACAAATGGAGGAGCCAAATTTAGGAAGGGCAGGAAGAGATGTTGCTGCTGCTGCTGTTCCAGGTCTGGGGAGGTGAGGTATGGGGCAATGGGGATGGGGGATAATGTGGAATGAGTGGTAGGAATCAGTGTATAAGAAGTTGCAAATGGAAGAGAAATACCCCTTCCTGCTTGCTTCCACCTCTGACTGTACCACCATCCCACTCCAAGTTCTCAGAGTTTATGTCAATTGGAGAATGCTCCATGAAGTGATACATTGCTTTATAAAGTCCACCCTACATAGGTATGGGTCTGAAATTAACTACCATGACCAAAGTTTAGACCAAAGTCAGGAATGTCATGAAATCCTCTGACCCAGGTTCCCTGAACTTGACCTGGCTTCCTGGGGCTTCCCCGGACTTGGCTCAAATCCTCAAGCCCATCCTGCTCTGATTTGGACCAGGATTTCTAGACTGTGAGCCCGTTGTTGGGTAGGTACCATCTCTATATGTTGCCAAATTGTACTTCCCAAGTGCTTAGTACAGTGCTCTGCACACAGTGAGCGCTCAATAAATACGATTAAATGAATGAAGCTCAATAAATACGATTAAATGAATGAACAAATTTGTAAGGGACTCGTGGGGGGGACTGGTGCACTTTTATGCTTCCTTTCCCATCTCCCTCCTCCTGCTGCTCTCTTCTCCACCCTGGTACTGTCCATTTTGGGATCAGTTTTTGGTGCTTCTACCTGCTGGTTAAAATTGCACCTAGAGCTCAGGGAAATCCCTTGAGATTCTCAGAGGGATCCCTTGAGATTCTCAGAGGGCAGGACTAGTTACTTCCTGGCTGTCCTATGGGAAATGGATCCCTTAGTAAGATAAGTTCCTTCAGAGGACTAGAATCCTTCATCTAGTGTCCCTGGCGGCCACCACAAGCTTCATGTAAGTAGATATGGGATAGAGATGACATTACAGGTACTCCACTAAATGCACAGGCAGAGATACTATCTCCCGAGGTAAGCCAGACTCTGTAACCTCCACCTCCACTATTACATCCAGTTGCTGCATTAAACTAATCTTCTTCCCATCCCCTTCTCTCCTTGCCCAACTCCCTTCTCACTCTCCCTGTCATGAGCGGTCCTCTCCCCAGCTGCACCCTGATCTCCTCCGGCTTCCCAGTTCCCTGATATCATCAGTAGTTTTCAACTAGTCATGCCTGAGGCACCAACTGCTGCCACAAGCTGCCCCTACAGCACTAATTCCCTTCTGTTCACCTCTGGCAGCCCCTCCCTAACAAGTCCCAAGGGCATATAGAGAGCTGGGAGATGGTAGGGGAGGGGTTCACAACTGTGGCAACAAGAAGTACAGTGAATTTCACCAACTTAAAAAACAACACTGGAGTTTGGCAGGGAGAAAGGCATGGGATGCAGTGCATTAGGGGAGCAGGAAACTGTTCCGGGAGTCCTGGCTAGGATTCTCCTGAAGGCCAGGCCCCTAGGTCCCATCCCAAACAACTGGGAGTTGGTCAGTGTGACCTTGTTACCTCCCTCTCAGACCATTTCCTGGTCAATTCTGACCTCCTCTACTTGTCCAGGGTCCCAACCTCCACAATTCATGCAGTTGCTGCCCTGGAGTACACACAAAATGGTAATAATAATAATAATAATAATAATAATAATAGCATTTGTTCAACATTTACCATGTCCCAAGGATTGAACTGGGGTAGATATTGGATAGTCAGGTCAAACAAAGTCCTTCTCCCAGAAGGGACTTACAGACTAAGTAGAAGGGACTAAGACTAAGTAGAACAGGTATTGAATCCCCATTTTGCAGATGAGGAAATAGAAGTATAGAAAAATTAAGTAACTTGGCTGAAATCACATAGCAGGCAAGTGATGGATCTGGTATTAAAAACCACATCTTCTGACTTCCAGGCCAAGCTTTTCACTAGATCACACTGTGCTAGTGTCTCCCAAGAATGTCAGTCCCAGGGTACCAACATCCTTGCACCCCTCTGGCTGCCAACCCTCCATCCGTCCCTCCATCTCTCCCTCCCCGCCACAGTCTGGGTCTCTGACACTTGGGTCAAATAGTGTGTTTGGTCATCAAGAGATTCCCACCTGGAACCCCAGTAATGTCAGAACAGGACAGGATGGAATCAGGGTTGCCAATCACCCCAAAATTCCCAAAGCTGTGCCCACCACAGTTGCAACTGAGAAGGCTGGAACAGAAGTACACTCAAGACTCCCGTGGTCATATTTCTGCAATAGGCATTGGAATATTTTTTCTGGGATTTTATGTACATGATCAATTCAACTCATATTTGCAGACCATCACTGGATTTGTGAACGGTCAGTGACCCCATTGGGGAAGGTATAAATAAATGAATTCATATATATAATTTTTATTCACTGTAAACCTTAACCATTATGTCTGGAACAGGTTCTCGTGTAACTGATCACATGAGAGTATGTGGGCAAATGTACCCCAAGATACAGCCATTCACAATAAAACCACATTTTTGAGGCTGTATTGGAAAATGTCCCTCTATTTCACTTTGTAGGAAATTTTCTTCTGCTTTCTTAAAGCAGAACTGGTTATACTTATTTTGCAAAATGCTTTTTCAAGCTTGAGTTACAGTAAATTCTCAGTAAATATCTGAATTGAATGATTTTGTAGAGTTAGGGGAATTACTTTTCTTTTCAGTTCACTCATTTTATTTACTTCTGAACTTCAACCATTCATAGTCATGATAGCCTCAGAGGACATGACTCCTTGACATTTTACAGAAATATTTGCTCCTTTCTAAAATTTTCCCAGATCTCTCTTATCCCAGCTCTTCAAATAGACCAAATTCCTTTCAAGGAAAATTGCTTAAACATGGCTTCCCAACAAAGTCAAATCAGAGACTATCATAGTCAGAAATACTCTAAACAAAATCCCCCAAAATGAGATGAGACACTTCTTTCTAAAGACGAAACGAAAAAGAAAAAATAAACAAGATCAGCAGATTTTTCTCGGTTCCCCACAAGCTTAAAAAAAGATGAGTGTTTTCTAAATGTTTGGGATTGTTGTTTTTGTAGCAGGGTGAGGGGAGGTTGCCTTCTCTCTTTCGAGAGCCAATGAATTGGAGGCATTTTGTAAAATGCTCAATACCTTTTGCAATACCTAAGAGTTCTAGATTTCAAAGATCAGAGTAATTGCATACACAAAATGAGTAATTGCCTGTGCAAATGAGTAATTGGTAGCACAAGTAGCCATCTGAGCATGCAATTAACTGCCTCACGCAAGTAATTGCCTGTTTTTACAAGAACTATTTGGAAACCTCAACTTAAGCATTTATTTTTTAATAACTCTTCCACAAAACATTCTTAGAGTTTCCAGATCACTGATTTGCTCATGTTTTGAAGGTCTTGTAAGTGCAGGTATGGGTTCAGTAATAATAATAATAATGATGATGATGGTTTTTGTCAAGCGTTTACTATGTGCCACACACTGTTCTAAGCACTGGGGTAGATACAAGGTAATCAGGTTGTCCCACTTGAGGCTCACAGTCTTAATCCCCATTTTACAGATGAGGTTATTAAGGCACAGAGAAGTTAAGTGACTTGCCCAAAGCCACACAGCTGACAAGTGGCAGAGGAGGGATTAGAACCCATGACCTCTGACTCCTAAACTCATGCTCTTCCCATTAAACCACACTGCTTCTCTTTAGGATTAAAGTATTGTGACCTTGGATATGCCACAGTGATTCTGATGTTTTGTCCCATGCAATCTCACTGCATGGGATTTACCTACTTTAAAAATTCATTAGAAATTTTGACAATGCTGCTAATTACCTTTTTATGGTATTTGTTGAGTGCTTACTATGTGTCAAGCACTGTACCCAGCTCTAGGATAGATATGAGATAATCAGGTTGGGCACAGTCCCTTGGCACACGTGGGACTTACAGTTTAAGTAGGAGGGAGACCAGGTATGTAACTCCCAATTTACAGTTGAGAAAATTTAGGCACAGAGTAGGTAAGTGACTTGTCTAAGGTCACACAGCAGTGATTGGCAGGGCTGGATTAGAACCCAGGTCCTCTGACTCCCAGGCCTATGCTTTTTCCACTAGGCCATGCTGCTTTTCTTGAAACATTCTCTAAACCTGAGGTCAAGACTGGGACTGGATAGTTATATTTAACTTTTCAAAATTTAAAGGTAATTCAATGGAGAATCAATTTCAAAATGAATCTCTGTTCTCTAACATCATATTTAAGAAAAGCCAGGTG
Source organism: Tachyglossus aculeatus (assembly GCF_015852505.1). Taxonomy (NCBI): domain Eukaryota; kingdom Metazoa; phylum Chordata; class Mammalia; order Monotremata; family Tachyglossidae; genus Tachyglossus; species Tachyglossus aculeatus. Next base: position 24,950,090 of record NC_052079.1, on the reverse strand, counting down.
TTCATTTGTAAAGGCTATCTCTCCCACTGACCTCTCACCCACATCCTGCCTCTGGTCGGGAAGACCCTCCTTTTCATACCTGATAGACAATGACTCGCCACACCTTCAAAGTCTTATTGAAGGCACATCTCCTCCAAGAGGCCTTCCCTAACTAAGCCCTCATTTCTTCTTTTCCCACTCCCATCTGTGTTGCCCTGACTTCCTCCCTTTATTCACCACCCATCCTACCCAGCCCCATAGCACTTCCGTCTATACCTGTAATTTATTTATTTATATTCATTCATTCATTCAGTTGTATTTACTGAGTGCTTACTGTGTATGGAGCACTGTACTAAGCACTTGGAAAGTATAATTCAGCAACAAAGAGACAATCCCTGCCCACAATGGGCTCACAGCCTAGAAGGGGGGAGACAGACATCAAAATAATTAAACAGGCATCAATAACATCAATATGAATAAATAGAATTAGATATATATGTATACATCAGAACAAGTAAAACAGGAATTAATATAAATAAATAGAATTACAGCTATGTACATATATATACAAGTGCCTGGGGGTGGGGGGTAGAGCAGGGTGAAGTGGGGGGAAGGGGGAGCTGGGGAGCCAAGGGGGAGTGGCTTAGTCTGGGAAGGCCTCCTGGAGGAGGTGAGCCTTCAGTAGGGCTTTGAAGGGGGGGAAGTGTGATTGGAGGATTTGAGGAGGAGGGGCATTCCAGGCCAGAGGTAGGTTGTGGGCCAGAGTCGACGGCAAGACGGGGGAGAGCGAGGCACAGTGAGAAAGTTAGCACCAGAGGAGCGGAGTGTGTGGGCTGTGTTGTAGAAGGAGAGAAGAGAGGTGAGGTGAGAGGGGGCAAGGCGATGGAGAACTTTGAAGTCAATGTCTGTCTCCCCCTCAAGACTGTAAACTCATTGTGGGCAGGAAATGTGTCTGTTATATTGCTGCTCATACTCCCCCAAGCACTTAGTACAGTGACCTGGACACAGTAGGTGCTTATTAAATATGATTTATTGGTTAAAGGTGATTACCTCACTCACCAGTCCCTTTTTCCCAATTCATCTCTCATTTTTGTCTAAAATCACCATCTTTATCATAAAACAAATGAGTAAGGTTATTAGTTATTGTATTTAATAAGTGCTTACTACTATATGCCAAACACTGTGCTAAGTGCTGGGGCAGGTACAAGAGAGTCTGATCATATACAGTCCCTGTCCCACCTATGACTCAACCAATTGAAGTAGTTCATTCAATCATTCAATTCATTCAATCGCATTTATTGAGCACTTACTGCTTGCAGAGCAGTGTATTAAACACTTGGGAGAGTGCAATACAACATTAGACACATTCCCTGCCCACGATGAGCTTACAGTCTGGGGAGGGTAGACAGACATGAAAACAAATAAATAAAATTACAGATATATACATAAGTGCTGTGGAGCTGGGAAGGGGGAAGAGCAAAGGGAACAAGTCAGGGTGACACAGAAGGGAGTGGGAGATGAGGAAAGGTGGGGCTTAGTCAGGGAAGGCCTCTTGGAGAAGATGTGCCTTCAGTAAGGCTTTGAAGGGTGGAGAGAGTAGTTGCCTGTCAGATTTGAAGAGGGAGGGTGTTTCAGGCTAGAGGCAGGACGTGGGCTATGGGCTGGGGGCGAGATAGGCGAGACTGAAGCACCGTGAAAAGGTTAGCAGTAGAGGTGCAAAGTGTGCAGGCTGGGTTGTAGAAGGAGAGAAGTGAGGTGAGGTAGGAGGGGACAAGATGATGGAATGCTTTAAAACCAATGGTGAGAAGTTTTTGTTTGATGTGGAGGTGGATGGGCAACAACTGGTGTTTTTTGAGGAGTGGGATGACATCCTGAAAGTTTTTGTAGAAAAATGATCCAGGCAGCAGAGTGAAGTAAATACGATTGAGTGGAAGTATGGACTGGAGTGGGAAGAGACAGGACGCTGGGAGGTCAGCGAGGAGGATGATGCTGTAATACAGGTGGGATAGGATGAGTGATTGTCTTAACATGGAAGTAGTTTGGATGGAGAGGAAAGGGAGGATTTTAGCGATGTTAGGAAGGTGGGAATGACAGGATTTAGTGATGGTTTGAATACGTGTGTTGAATGATAAAGTCAGGGTTGTGGGCTTGTGAGACAGGAAGGATGTTGGTGCCATCTACAGTGATGGGAAAGTCACAGGTACACACTACAAGGTTGGGGTACGAAGAAAAGAGTTCTGTTTTGGACATGTTCAGTTTGGGGCGATATGAGGACATCCAAGTAGAGATGTCTTGAAGGCAGGAGGAGATAGATCAGGGCTGGAGATGTAGATTTGGGTATCATCTGCATAGAGGTGATTGAAGCCATGGGAGCAAATGAGTTCTCCAAGGGAGTGGGTGCAGATAGAGAATAGAAGGGAACCCAGAACTGAACCTTGAGGGAGCTCCACAGTTAGGGGATGAGAGATTGAGAAGGAGCCCGTGAAGGAGACTGAGAATGAACAGTCAGAGAGATAAGAGGAGAACCAGGAGAGGACGGAGTCAGTGAAGTCAAGCTTGGATAATGTTTCCAGAAGGGGGTAGTCCACAGTGTCAAAGGCAGCTGAGAGGTTGGGGAGGATTAGGATGAAGTAGAGACCGCTGGATTAGTTAGAGGCAGGTAATCCTTTCCTCATTTTCCAGATGAGGAATCTGAAACCCAGAGTTAAGTGATTTGCCCAAAGTCACAAAGGAGATCAATGACAGATAGGATTAGAATGCAGGTCTCCTGGCTACAATGAACCACTAATCTTGAACTTTCAAAAACTCCAGTTACACCTAGCACCTCTAGCACTCCCGTGTTTATTGCCTAGTACCATCCTTCACCATGTAGTGACTGCTTGTATCCACCCCAGCGCTTAGTACAGTGCTTGGCACACAGTATGTGCTTAACAAATACCATAATTATTACTATTATTATCCCATTTGTAAATATTTTTATGTCTGCCACCTCCATTTAGAGTGCAAACTTCTTGTGGGCAGTGAAGGTGTCTCATACTTCTGTTTTATGACTGATAGATTAATTGATTGTACTTTCCTAATGGCTTAGTACAGTGCATTGCACCCAGTGAGTGCTCAATAAATGCCTTTATTACTACTGCTACTACTAGGACTAATACTACTGCTCTGTTTACTATTATTACTATTTATACCTTTATTAATAATGATAATAATAATGACGGTATTTGTTAAGCGCTTACTATGTGCAAAGCACTGTTCTAAACGCTTGGGGGATACAAGGTAATCAGGTTGTCCCACGTGGGGCTCACAGTCTTAATCCCCATTCTACAGATGAGGGAACTGAGCCCCAGAGAAGTTGCGTGGCTTGCCCAAGTTCACACAGCTGACAAGTGGTGGAGCTGGGATTCTAACCCATTACCTCTGACTCCCAAGCCAGGGCTCTTTCCACTGAGCTACGCTGCTACTACTGTATGATTGCTTCAAAACTGTAGCCTTGGGAAAACTATAGGGGCCTAACTTCACTTATTAACAAATGCATCCATCTACTTTAAAAAATTCATTCATTCATTCATTCATTCAATCATATTTATTGAGTGCTTACTGTGTGCAGAGCACTTTACTAAGCACTTGGGAAGTACAAGCTGGCAACATATAGAGACAGTTCCTACACAACAATGGGCTCACAGTCTAGAAGGGGGAGACAGACAACAAAACAAAACATATTAACAAAATAAAATAAATAGAATAAATTCCATCCAGAACGACAACTCACTCTGAAAATATTATAGGGTGAGTATGAAGCAGCAATAAAATATTCAGATCTCAGCGTGCTAAGACCTTTTCTTGTCCTTGTGGAAAAGGCATGGATCTGGGAGTCGGGAGGCCTGGGTTCAAGCCCCAGCTCTGTGACCAGCCTTCTATGTGACTTTGGGCAAGTCACTTAACTTCTTTGTGCCATGGTTTCTTCATCTGTAAAATGGGGATTCAATACCTGTTCTCCCACCTTCTTAGACTGTAAGCCCCCTCTGGAACAGGGGCTGCATCTGACCTGATTATCTTATATCTACCCCAGCACCTAGCTCATAGAAAATGCTTAATAAATGCTGTAATTAAGTGGTCTCTAGAAAGTAGTATAGGCTAATCTTACCTATACTTGAAGTAGCATGATTGTCAATAGGATTGCCCATTCTACAAAGAAGTTTAAAATGAAACAGTCAGTACTATAGACCTGCTTTATAAAACAAACTCTCCAGAGAGCTACTTTGAAAGAAGAGTACTTCAGGACAGGAAAGATTTTTAGAACATGCAGTCATAAGATTTTTGCCCCCATGCTAGACCATCCCACAAGATTCAAGAAAACAAAGCAGCAGCGTGGTTCTCTGGGCCCTCAAAATACAGCTCCATTTTTGTCTGAGCTCTAAGTGGAAGAAGGAAAAGGGGTGAATTGCCAGGGTTTGTATTTTAAACGGTTACTTCATTTTCCAGCACAAGTATCTCATTAAAATATTTTCAATATGAAAATATTAATTAAGAATGATACACCTTTTTCCATCCCACAGCAAGAAGTATAGACAATTAGTTAATTAATCAATCAATGTTTTTATTGAGTACTTATTATGTGCAGGACATTCATTCATTCATTCAATTGTATTTATTGAGCGCTTTCTGTGTGCAGAGCACTGTACTAAGCGCTTGGGAAGTACAAGCTGGCAACATGTAGAGACGGTCCCTACCCAACAGCGGGCTTACAGTCTAGAAGGGGGAGACAGACAACAAAACAAAACATATTAACAAAAGAGAATAAATAGAATAAATATGTACAGGTAAAATAAATAAAGTAATAAATATGTACAAACATATATACATATATACAGGTGCTGTGGGGAGGGGAAGGAGGTAAGGCGGGGGATGGGGAGGGGGAGAGGAAGGAGGGGGCTCAGTCTGGGAAGGCCTCTTGGAGGAGGTGAGCTCTCAGTAGGGCTTTGAAGGGAGGAAGAGAGCTAGCTTGGCGGATGTGCAGAGGGAGGGCATTTCAGGCCAGGGGGAGGACGTGGGCCGGGGGTTGATGGCGGGACAGGCGAGAGCAAGGCACAATGAGGAGGTTAGCGGCAGAGAAGTGGAGGGTGCGGGCTGGGATGTAAAAGGAAAGAAGGGAGGTGAGGTAGAAGGGGGCAAGGTGATGGAGAGCCTTGAAGCTGAGAGTGAAGAGTTTTTGCCTCATGTGTAGGTTGACAGGTAGCCACTGGAGATTTTTGAGGAGGGGAGTAACATGCCCAGAGCATTTCTGCACACGGATGATCCAGGCAGGGATCGTCTCTATATGTTGCCAACTTGTACTTCCCAAGTGCTTAGTACAGTGCTCTGCACACAGTAAGCACTCAATAAATACAACTGAATGAATGAATGAATAAATGAATATGACGGGAGAGGAGACTCAGGCCAGGGGAGGAGGTGGGCAATGGGACGTCAGCAAGACAGATGAAATTGAGGAACAATGAGCAGGTTTAGGTGACAGGGATAAAGAGTGGAAAATGGGTTGTAGTGGGAGATTAGCAAGGTAAAATAAGAAGGGGTGAGCTAATTGAGTGCCTTAAAGCCAATAGTGAAGACTTTCTGCTAGATGTGACGACTGATGGACAACCAATGGAGATTTTTGAGACATGGAGAGTTGTGTCTTGAACAGTGTTTTGAAAAATGACCCAGGCACCAGAGTGAAGTATGGACTGGAGTGGAGAGCACAGAGGCAGAGATGCAGTGGTTAAGATGGAAAATGTTAAGTGTTCAGATAAGAGTGGTGGTAATTTGGTTGGAGAGGAAAGGGCGGATTCTGGATATGTTGTGAAGGTAGAACCCACAGGCAGGGAAGTCAGCAAGGAAGCTGATGCAGTGGTCAAGATGGGAAATGATAAGTGCTTGGATAAGTGTGGTAGCAGTTTAGTTGGAGAGGAAAGTTGTACACACAGTAAGTGCTCAGTAAATGCCACTGATGGATTGATCCATTGATTTCCTCTCTCTTTCTCTTCCCCTTCGTTATTAGTTCACAGTGAAGTAAATTGTAAGGTCCTTGAAGACAGGGATCATGTTTACCAATCCTACGCTCTGTACTGTCCCAAGTCCTTATTCATCTGTCTCCACAGAGTCTTCTTCAAATGAGTCGTTTCCCACCCATAGTGACTCCATGGACACAACTTCTTCAGAACATCCCATCTTCTGTCATAAAGTCGTTCTGGTATGTGTATCCATGGAGTTTTCTTGGTAAAGATACGGAAGTGATTTACCATTGCCTCTTTGTGCAGTAAAAACCTGAGTCTCTGCCGTTGTCTTTGATAAATGTTTTGATCATTTGATCCTGCCTTTGACCCTTTCCCATGTCGTTGCTACCTAGCAGAGGTGAATCAACTTTGCCTGATGCTTCGGCTTTGACCTTTCAATTGTGGGTAGCCCTATATGGCAATATCCCTAAGCTTCATCAGCGTACGCAAATTCTCCTACAACAGTAAGTTATTTATTCATATAAAAACTCCACATACACTAAGCACTCAATACATACCATTGATCAATTGATAAGTAAGCTACCTTAGAGTTAATTCAATGTGTATTTATTTCTTATGATTGGCCTCTTTGCTTCAACTGCTCAAATGTTTCATCATTTTTGGCCCTTCTCCATTAAAAGTTTATAGATCTCTCTTTTGCACAGTGCTGCCTTTTGTGAATCTGGCTTATATTTAAGAGACTCATGAATGGGCTTGTCATGAGGTAGAGAAACTTTAATCACAGATAAAAGTAATCAAAGATTAGAAACAAGGAAGCATTGATTCATTGAGACTTTCAGAGGTCAACCTGCCAAATCCCCAACTCCAGGAAAGACAATACATACTCCATCACAGACAGATGGACAGTCAACCCATTCTGAGAGAATTTTTCACTGTGCATCGGAAGTTTTATAGTCTAATCCAATTCTCTCCTTCAGTTTAAATCCATTTTCCTTGGTCATCAAGAGTTCTTAGTCACAGTCCTCCACATTCTATCCTTCCTTTCCTGGAAGACCATTATTAAGAGACATCTTTCAGCTTCGTCTTCAGCAACAGAAGAAAAAATTAGTTAAAAAGCACCTGGAAGATTGCAGTGAAATTTGAAGACATGATTCAGACCCTCAAAGCATTTACAAACCTAGGAGAGAGACTAAGAGGAAAATTCAATTTAAGAGCATAAACACTGGAAAAGTTGAAACAACAATTAAGCACATGAAAATCTACTGAGGAAACAGATCAAAGGATCAGGAATTTATCTAAGGGTAAATTCTTGGGCTCTTCCAGGAATGGGGCTCAGTTTCCCCTTTTGGCCTCAACAATTTTCAGGGGAAAGGGCAGTTTCTCCCTCTGATTGAGCTGCTGGGGTGGTTGGGAGTCCAGTGGGAAATTGGGTCACTATAAACCTGTTGGCAAGTCAATTCCTTGATCCTTTGCACCTCTAGACTGTAAGTTCCTTTTAGAAAGGGATTGAATCTACCAACTCTATTGTATTGTTCTTTCCTAGCACTTAGTACAGTATTCTGTACATGGTAAGCGTTGTGACATTCATTGACTGATATGGGCTGCCTTCAAATCCTTTTATGGGTCTGAAAATACAAACACAAAATGGAGATTATAGGGCTGCAACAAAGATCTAATCAAATCAGAGAATCATTGAAAAATCACCTTTCAGTTCATTCAATAGACTGCTCCTTTCAATAATAACAATAATAATAATAACAATAATAATAATAATTATGGCATTTATTAAGCGCTTACTATGTGCAAAGGACTGTTCTAAGCATTGGGGAGGTTATAAAGTGATCAGATTGTCCCATGGGGGGTTCACAGTCTTAATCCCCATTTACAGATGAAGTAACTGAGGCACAGAGAAGTTAAGTGACTTGCCCGAAGTCACACAGCTGACAGTTGGAGGAGCTGGGATTTGAAGCCATGACCTCTGAGTCCAAAGCCCGTGCTCTTTCCACTGACACCTGTCCACATGCTTTGTTTTGTTGTCTGTCTTCCACTTCTAGACTGTGAGCCCGTTGTTGGGTAGGGGCCATCTCTATATGTTGCCAACTTTTACTTCCCAAGCGCTTAGTACAGTGCTCTGCACACAGTAAGTGTTCAAGAAATATGATTGAATAAATGAATGAGTGAATGAATGAATGAACAATAACATGAGGGCTTTTTATTTTCCAACAGTTCATCACCTATGATTCATGGGCTTCTTGTAGTCCACTAAGGCCCTTTGACCCTGTTTTTCTGCCATTCTTGTGGAGTCAGTCACTTCCTATTTTGTATTTGTTTAGATTGTTTTTCTTCTTAAATGACCTCATCACTCTTTTGAAATTCATCCTGTTTACTTCTGTTCACATCTCCAACTCAACTGTAAGCTCCTTGTGGGCAGGGATGATGTCAACCAACTCTATTGTATTGTACTCTTCCAAGCGTTTAATATAATGTTCTGCACACAGAAAAGGCTCAGTAAATATTACTGATTGATGGATTGATTGAGCGATCCATCTTCCTTTGAGGGTAGTCTGCAGCTAAAGTGTCAGTGCTAGACTAGCCCAACAGAAGAAATGTCAATGATAATACTAATAATGGTGGTGTTTATTATGCTTTTACTATTGCTGAGAACTGAGGTAGACACAATTCAGTTACATCAAATAACATCCCTGTCCCTCAATCTTACAGGGAGGGAGAGAACAGGTATTGAATCCCCATTTGGCAGATGAGGAAACTGAGTCCCGGAGAAATTAATTGCCTTGCCTGAAGTCACACAGAAAACAGTGGCAGAGCTGGGATTAGAACTCTTGAAACCCAGTCCTGTTCTTGTCCCACTGGGCCACACTGCTGCTCTCAGCCCAGCAGCTGATGGATTGTCCTGAGATTCACTGAAGGACTGGGGCTGAGTGAGGCTCTTCTAAGGTTGGCTGGCCTCCAATTCTACCTTCAGTGCTACCACCCTCGTCCTTGACCCCAGGACCATGCATAGGGAGACGCAGAAGTCCTGCCTCTGAAAGCCCCTCCCAGGGCCTGGAAACTTTTCAAACCTGTTCCAAATGGCCACTCTGCTGCTTTAGGAAGCCTGAAATCACTGGTGCCTCTTGCAAAAATATCACAACTTGTAAGGGAAAATGGCTTTAGAGGCCCACACATGCCCTCCTCTCCCTGAATAGGAATCCTAGCCCATCCTGAGGCCCTTCCCCTGGACAAGGGAGATGGATCTAGGAAATCTAAGTACAGTATGGACTGAGGATTCTCGCTCAGTGAACTGGAAAAAAAGAAAGGTCAGGAGCAGGCCACAAACCCCAGGGCAGCCCCTTCAAATAGGCTGCAGTGTGCTGAGACCAGTGGGATTCTGCCTATGACATCACAGCACGAGGGAGGGAATGCAAATCTTCCTCAATGAGGGATTTGTGATCATTTGGCATGAACGAATGAAAGGCCGAATTGACAATCCTGGAGTAAAATGCAGGGCATTTTAGTGCCCTGAGACCTTATTTGTCGTACTCTGTCACAAGGTACTTCGTGATATTTTCCTTGAAGCAACAAGAAAAAGAGCCAAAAATCAAATAGAAACTGACATTTAAGCTGATCCCAGGTTCTCTAGCCTTTTGTTCAAGGAGGAAAAGTAGGACAGAGAAGTTCCTAGACACAATCTCTTTCTCTCTCTCTCTCTCTCTCTCTCTCTCTCTCTCTCTCTCTCTCTCTGTCTCTTTCTCTCTCTCTTTCTCTCTCTCTCTTTCTCTCTCCAAACTAAGCTGTTTTGCTTTTTCAAGCAAGGTTGGGTCACAGATTATGGGGAACCTCAGAGCCTACATCAGGAGGGTGCCCGCAGGATAGTCAAGATCAGCTTTCAAACACGTGCTTGCTCCAGAACAAAGAAGCCTTTCTAGTCAGTCACTGGCAGCCTTCATTTGGTTTGTATTTCCCAGTAGGAGTGGAAAGGAATGTTAGAAATGGATGAAAGGTTTTGAAGGTGGAGCCTGGGTCTTCATTACATGGGTTGTTTACATTAAAAAATAATCTTTAAGAAAAGGAGCAGTAAAGGAACAATATATTAATTATAAAGGACAACTGCTGCCTGGTAAAACCAATTCATTTTGGTCATGATCACTTAAATTTACTAAAGCACAGAATATGGAAACCAGAATCTGCCTAATTTTGAAACATCTCCTCTCCCTCCCTGACAACAAAAACAGCTCCATACTATGTTAGTTATTATTTTAGTATTTATTAAGTGCTTACTATTTATCAAGTACTATTCTAAACACTGTGGTAGATACAAGTTAATTGCGTAGGACACATTCCCTCTCTCACATGGGGCTCACAGTTTAAGTAGGAGGCTAGTATTAGAGGAGCGAAATATGCAGACTAGGCTCACAGTTTGAGAGAACATAGGAAATATGTGATTATATTTCACCTTCAGCAGCGAAGCCCAGGCTGGATGGACCTGGAAGCCAGAGAAAAATATTTGGATGTATGCAGTTATTTATGCCCCCACCTGCTTCCTCATTAAATATTGAATCCATCAATCAATTTAGAGAATGAGAATATAATCTTTCAGGCTGCCCCTAGAATCTCAAAGACTCTGATCAAGGATCTGAATACTGTATGCTGCTGCACACACACACACACACACACACACACACACACACACACACACACACACACACACACACACAAATATATTACCAAGACACCATATGAATGGTTTACTCTGAAACACAAAAAATCCACATGTATCAAGGGGAATTCACAGTGAGCAGTTTGAGGGGGAAAAAATATCAAAGGGATGAAAAGTTAAATAACACCCTTCAAAGAATGCTCCAGAGCTTCCAGAGCCCCAGGAGCTCCAAGGCCACCAAGCCCCAGAAGCCATAAGAATCAGAGTACCCCAGCAGCTGTAGGTGGCTATCCAGGAGCCAACACCCAGCACCTCCTCCTCTCCTCTAAAACCATCCCAGCTCTGTACCTTTCCAGTCAGCGAGGAAGGCTGTCTGTCCTTGGGGCACTGAGACAGCATGATCTGTATTGTCACTGCCACTTCTTGGCCAAGATTGTTGGGTTCTGTTTGGCATGGGGAGAGAGGAGCACTGCAAGGAGATGCTCCTCTGGGGTGATGGGGACAGACTCCCAGTAACCGTTCTCTTGGGTCCCGTGTGACGTTGCAGCCAGCCATGTCCATGCTTCCTCAGAAACTCTTGCCATGCAAGTATTTTTTCAGACCAGTGACTAAGTCCAGCATCAATAATTGTATGAGAAGGATGGGGACCAAGGAACACATTGGGTCAGGGAAGAATGCAGGTGTGGGAACAGGTTGGGGGAAGGAAGGTGAAGCATATACTCTTATATTTTCCATTGAAATGCTGAATTTACTTACAGTAAGCTCTCTTAGGAACACATCTACAAGGCACCTGACTGGACCACAATATACTGGATTCATCAGTATCCATTTTACAGTATTTACTGAGTGCCCACATTGTCCTGGGCACTGACCAGCAATACCAAGGGGAAAATATTCTGCTGGCCTGGCGCACTGTAGACTGTAAACTGATTGTGCACAGGGAATGTGTCGACCAACTCTGTTATATTGTACTTTCCCGAGTGGTTAGTACAGCATTCTGTACACAGTAAGGACTCAATAAATACCAATAATTGATTGATTCATCCAGTGGGACACAGTCGCCTCTGCCCAGGAATTCAGCACTGTTGTAGCAGGCGACTTCAGAGCACCAGAACCCAATTCTCCACCATTCATTCAATCGTATTTATTGAGTGCTTACTGTGTGCAGAGCACTGTACTAAGCACTTGGAAGAGTGCAATGCAACAATAAACAGACACATTCCCTGCCCACAACGAGCTTACTGTCTAGACCAATTCTCCTGAAGCAGAAAACAAGGCTGGGGCTCTAGTATCAGACCCACAGTATGTGTTCACGTCCACTTCAAGCACCTTGGTCAAGAATACATCCAAATGAAATGCAGCAAAGTGAGAATTTACAAAATAAATGATCGAAGCTCCCCTCTCATTCCCCTTCAATTTACCCAAATTGGCAGCTTGTCATTGATGGATTTTTTTGTGTTTTGGATTTGGCCCCTAAAGATTCACCATGTTATTAAAATGTCATTGCTCCATTGGCAGATTTATGCTCCAAAATTTAAGATGGCAGTAGAAACAGAATCAACGGAATTTATTAAGCACTTACTGTGTGCAGAGAACTCTTCTAAGCACTGGGAAAGGGTATTCAGGTAGAAATTAGACGTGGACTCTGTCCCCCGAGAAACTCACAATCTAAGAAATAAGAGGAGTAAGTGATAGCCTGAGGGCACATGGACAGAAGTGCCAAGGGCATCCTGACTTTCCCAATATGCTGGCCAATTGAGATACTCCAAATCTGATGGCTGAGACAGACTTTCCTAAAATGATGCTGCATGGAACAATACCAGAGTAGGTAGGGACAGTACCAGAGCTAACAAGCAGTAATAGTCACCACCCTCACCACTCCATCTGTATGACAAAAAAAGATTCAGTTCTTCCGTGATCCACCTGAATCACAAACGGAGAAGGAGTTGTGGCCTAGTGAATAGAGCTTAGGCCTGGGAGTCAGAAAGACCTTGAGTCTAATACTGGCTTTGCTACTTGTCTGCCGTGTAACCTCGGGCAAGTTACTAATTTCTCTGTGCCTCAGTTACATCTGTAAAATGGGGATTAAGACTGTCAGCCACATGTAGGATATGGATTGTGCCCAAGCTGATTAACTTGTATCTACTCCAGTGCTTAGTGCATTATCTGGTACACAGTAAGCGCTTGCCTAATATCACTAAAAAGCAGAAAAAACTCATCCAGTCTGCCCCTTTCTCCCTCTCCTCTCACTTATTGCCCTCCCATGCACTCCAAATAAAAGCATCAAAGGATATGCATTTGTGAAAGGAATTTATTTACTTCAGGGGCTGCTGCCCCCTGCTCCTGAAGCCCAGGGTGATGTCATCAGCCAGATGGGGGTGAGTTTTGCTGAAGAGCTGAAGGAGGGGTTAGGAGAACAGGGTAGGAGAACATGCAGTGATGTGTACAGCCAGCCTGGCTATACCAAGAAAGTCATGAGGTGGAAGGGCAGGGGCATCCTGGGTAGGTGGCTGTGGTCAGCTGTGGGGAGGTGACTGTGTTGCTGCCTTCAAGCCCAGGCTGCAGGCTCTGGCTGAAGGGAGCAGAAGGCAGAAGTTTCCAGCTCTACCATCGAGGGAAGCAAGTGTGGCAGCTGCCCATTCCCTGCCCTGTCCCTGAAGCTGAGTGATGCTCCCTGAGGAGTTCCAGAGCCCCCCTGGCACTGAAGCCAGAGGGCCACCCCCATTCTTCCCTTCCCACCCTCTGCTCTCTGTCCCTTCAGGCCTGGCTCCTACTTCTCCCACTCAGGTCTGGTAGGTGCTGCACGCCAGGCTCAGAGTGATGAAACCATGTGCACATGGTGGGGACAACAGTACAGGAAGGGCTGGATGGGGCTGAGCAAGGAGTGCTTGGCTCCGCAGGGTCCACGCCACATAATAATAATAATAATGGTATTTGTTGAGTACTTACTATGTGCAAAGCACTGTTCTAAGTGCTGGGGAGGTTACAAGGCGATCAGGTTGTCTGCCGGGGGGCTCACAGTCTTAATCCCCATTTTACAGATAAAGTAACTGAGGCACAGAGAAGTTAAGTGACTTCCCCAAAGTCGCACTGCATCTTTCTGGGCAGCAAAAAGATGGCATGGCGCTGGGCCAACTCAAGTTGGGCAGAGGACAGAAAAAGCATGGGGTCACCTAATGATGTCACATGTAGCAGGACGTAATGTCCTTGTCAGTCATATGGGGGCTGGCAAAACATCACTGCAGCCATAAAGCTCAAGCTGGTCCTGCCTACAATATTTCTAGAGATTTCTTTTGTCTTCAGGAAGCTTCCTTTCCTCTTAAGACAATTGCCTCAATCTGTCAATCATATTTTTTTTGAGTGCTTACTGTGTGCAGAGCACTGTACTAGTCTCTCAGCTCACCTGGAATTCCAAATCAAGGCCTGAGTTTGGTTTCATTCTGATTGCCGAGCTGTCATGTTTCCTAGGAGTTCTAGGCATCTGACTGTCACTTCCGTGTTGGGTGAAACTCAACATAGGTTTCCTTTAGCTTAACTGCCTCATTGTTCATTATTCTCAAATGTTATATAATATATGTTGCGGCCTGTGGTCTAGGTGACAGAATTCCCCAGACTCTATCCTTGTGAACAGGTTTCCCTACATTTTTTCTGCAACCTCTGATTGACTCTATAACAGTGGACGAAGAAGCTGATAATAAGGAAGTCTTCCCTTTTTGTCCCATGATTTGGGTTCCTACCCATCCACTTCCAGTTACACAGGGATGGTGGGAGGGTAGCGACTAGAACAGTTGCAATGTGATTTTCTATATCAAAGGGCTTTTTTAATTGCATACGTTCCATCTTCCTATTCACGCAAAGCTTCTGCCTGGCAAGATGCTCCAGTGACAAATCAGAATCAACCAATCAATCAATCCAATTTATTGAGCACTTACTGTATGCAGAGCATTGTACTAAGCGCTTGGGAGAGTTCAATATTATAGACACATTCCTTGCCTACAATGAGCTCACAGTCTAAAGGGGGAGACGGTCATTAATATAAATAACTAAATTACAGATATGGACATAAGTGCTGTGGGGCTGGGAAGGGGAATGAATAAAGGGAGCAAGTCAGGGTGGTGCAAAAGGGAAAGGAAGAAAAGAAAAAGAGGGCTCCGTCAGGGAAGGCCTCTTTGAGGAGATGTGCCTTCAGTAAGGCTTTGAAGGTGTGGAGAATAATTGTCAAATATGAAGATGGAGGTGTTCCAGGTCAGGGACAGGACATGAGTGGGAGGTTGGAGGCAAAACAGATGAGATCAAGGTACAGTGAGTAGGTTGGCATTAGAGGAAAGAAGTGTGCTGTCTGGGTTGTAATAGAAGAGTAATGAGGTGAGGTAGGAGGGACAAGGTGATTGAGTGTTTTAAAGCCAATGGTAAGGAGTTTCTGTTTGAAGCGGAGGTGGCTGGGCAACCAATGGAGATTCTTGAGAAGTGGGGAAACATGGACTGAACATTTCTGTAGTTTGTGGGCAGCGGAGTGAAGTTTGGACTGGAGTAGGTAGAGACAGGAGGCAGGGAGGTCAGCAAGTTCTCCACCCTAAGATGCCCCATTTCTGCCCACGTTTTGGGGACCAGGCAAGTGGAACAAACAGACAAGGGTCCCAACTTCAGGAGGCTAATGGGGGTGATTTTGCTCTTTGGGCAGGGAAGGAAGCCTCTGTAGGGCTATGCTGCCCAAAGCTGTTAGTTTGAGGACATGTGCCAAATGGCAGTTCGAGCCAGAGATCTTTTTCTTTCAACAGCGACCCATTTCATGCCCCTTCTTATCCCCTTCCTCCCTCTCATTCTCACATTCCTGGGCCCTGATCCCCTGCCCTCCCCGCCCCCCGCCCTGTTCCACCTCCAGTGTCATGGAAGGTAGTGTGGACTGAAACCAGCTGAGGTGTGGTGGGCCTGCTGAGGCACAGAGAGGAGAGAACAAGATGAAAGCAAAGAGAGAAATGAGAGGAAGGGAGAGCCAAAAATAATAATAATAAAAATTGTGGTATTTGTTAAGCTCTTACTGTGTGCCAGGCACAGTACTAAGCGCTGGGTAATCAAGGTAATCAAGTTGGACAAAGTCCCCGTCCCACATGGGCTCACAATCTTAATTCCCATTTTACAAATGAGGTAACTGAGGCATAGAGAAGTTGAATGACTTGTCCAAGGTCACACAGCAGACAAGTAACAGAGCCAGGATTAGGACCTAGGTCCTTCTGACTCCCAGACCTGTGCTCTATCCAAAAGGCCACACTGCTTCTCATAGGAATGCATCCTCCTCTTTCACCCCCTTTCCCTTTTCCTTGTCCATTGCAGCCCGGACCGTTCAAGTGGCAGTTGCTTTGGTGGTCTGGCTGACCAGAAAGGGCCCATTGGGAGGATGCCTACTGGGGCAGCCCCTGTTCCACAGCTCACGCCTGGCCAGGCTACCCAGATCCCTCTGCCTCCAGCCTGGGGACTGAGACCCAGGCTGCGGGTTATGACTGCATGCTAGTGCTGTGGTCCCTGCCTGTTGATGGAGAAGCAGCCCCAGAACCAGCAGTGGCTCCGCCTCCTGCCACCATTCTCGTGACCACCCTAGGGGTGGGCATGAAAGGACAAGTCTGGAAACACATAATTCCAAGTGGAGCCAGAAATTCCCTCTGGGCATGGCTCCAGGATGAACAAGTCAAGCCACTGGGGCGACAGGGGCAGCAACCGTGGTGGCCATGGGAGTTTCTCAAGAGGAGGAGGAGGAAAAAGAAGAAGAGGAAGAAGAGGAAGACCAGAAGGAGATGGTAGAAGAGGAGAAAGAGGAAGAGGAGGAGGAAGAGAAAAAGGGGAGGAGGAGGAGGACATGATGGAGAAGGAGGAGGACAAGATGGAGGAGAAAAAGAAGGAGGAAGAGGAAAGGGAGAGCCAAAAATAATAATAATAAAAATTGTGGTATTTGTTATGCTCTTACTGTGTGTCAGGCACAGTACTAAGCAATGGGTATGAAGAGGAGAAGGAGGATGAGGAGGGGAGCAGTAGGAGGAGGAAGGGAAGGAAGATAAATGAGCTTGCAGTTTAATATATTAAAATATATTACAAATAGGGGAAATAGTAGAGTATAAGGATATGCACATAAGTGCTGCGGGGCTAGGGTGACTCTCAAAGTGCTTATAGGGTAGACAGCCACCCTTGAAGAGACGATAGAGAATCTGGTGGTGTCCAAACAAGATGCTGATCACTGGGGAAACTCTTTCAACTTGAGAGACTCAGAGGATCATCAAGAGTTCTTGAATCATTCATACTGGAGTGCCTCTATATAGATGACTCCCCTCAGGAGGCATAATGACTAAGAAGATGGGCAGCAGTGTTGCCTAGTGGAAAGAGCATAGGGCTGGGAATCAGAGGAGCTGAGTTCCAGTCCTGTCTCTGCCACTTCCCTGCTGTGTGACCTTGGGCAAATCACTTAACTTCTTTGTGCCTCAGTTTCCTCGACTGTAAAATGGGGATTCAATATCCATTCTCCCTCCTACTTAACACTGTGAGCCCCCTTGTGGGAAAGAGACTGTGTCCCACCTAATGAACGTGCACCTACCCCAGTGCTTTGCACGGTGTTCGACACATAGTAAGCCCTTAACAAGTAGCATAAAGCAAACAAACAGTGAACACATTCAATTCTGTTCTGTTGATGTTTACTGTTAAATGTGGGTAGGGTTTGCCAAATCTGGGCTGGTACATACTCTCAGTCTTCTTCAAACTAATTATTCACCCATAGTGCTGCTAATTCTGAGAAGAAATGCATAATTGTGTTCACATCTTAATGATAATAATAATCATCATTACTATAATTGATGTATTTGTTAAGTGCTTACTATGAGAGAGCACTGCACTGAGCTCTGGGGTAGATCCAAGGTAATCAGATCCCTAATGGGGCTCACATTCTAAGTAGGAGGGAGCACATATATGGAATCCCCATTCTACAGATGAGGAAACTGAGGCACAGAGAAGTTAAGTGACTTGCCCAAGGTCACACAGCAGGTAAGTGACAAAGCAAGGACTGGAACCCAGGTTCTCTGACTCCCAAGTACGCCTTTTCCACTAGGCAACACTACCATCTGTCATCTTGGTCATTGTGTCTCCAGAGAACAGTCATTTCTCTAGAGGAGCTCCAGTATTACTGATTCAAGAAGTCTTGATGATCCTCCCAGCCCTTAAATTGAAAGACTTTCCACAAAGATCAGCATCTTATTCATGTACCAGTTTTCAGATTCCCTATCAGCTCTTCAAGGGCGGCTGCGTAGTCTGTAAGCACTGTGATGCTCACCCCAGCCCCACAGCACTTATGTACATATCCTTGTACTCTACTACTACCCCTATCTGTAATTTCTTTTAATGTATTAGACTGCAGTCTCCTTGTGGGCAGGGATAATGTCAACTTAGTCTATCGTATTGTACTCTCTCAAGCACTAGGTTTAGTGTTCTGCACATGGAAGCACTCAATAAATACCATCGATTGATTGGACAGGGAAAAGAGCACTTTTAATAGGATCATCCCACCAACCCACTTGCATCGTTTTTCCAGGAGTGGTGATGGTTTGCCCTGAGGTCAGTGGCTCTCACCTGAGTTGCTGCTAGTGTTAGAGAACAGATTCCACAAGGCCCTTCTGATCGTGACTTGCCAGTCGTGAAGTAGTACATAGTCTCCCTCCTTCCCCTCAAGAGGGGTCATTTGGAGGCAGAAAGTGGTTAAAGAGGTTGTTTGAGTTCTGGTTTAAGTGAAACCATGCACCCTGGAAGCAACCGCCTCTGATGCCGGCATAAGAGATCCTCCAGGTTCTGAGAATTCAGGCTGGATGGTTGATTCTTTGGGAGGGACCCTAGCAGAGCTGGACTCTTAGTCTAGGGGCTGCAGCCTTCCGTACCTCCCCGGTAACTGGAAGGGCATTTTTCAGGTTTACATCTGGTTTCTGTTTGAGCAGCAGTACGGTCTAGCAGATGGAGCATGGGCCTGAAAGTCAGGAGACACGGGTTCTAATCCTGACTCCACCATTTGTCTGCTGGGTGGCCTTGGGCAAGGTGCTTTACTTCTCTGAGCCTCAGCTTCCTCATCTGTAAAATGGGAGCCCCTCCCTTTCCTCTTCTGCTTAGTCGAGGAACCCCATATGGGACCTGATGATCTTGTATCTACTCCAGAACTTGGCTTGTCACATAGTAAGGGCTTAATAAATGCCATAAAGATTCTTTCCAACTGTGTTCCCCTTTCCCTTCCTCCATCCTCTGTTACCTTAGATTTCAGCTAGCCATCTTCACCATTAACTGTCTGATTTGCATCTGTAGGTCTATGAGTCCACCTAAGTGGTCTAGATAAAAACAATTTTCTTGGGATATAGACTGCAGCAGTTTTTCTGGGGAAGCAAATGCCCAACTCAACAGTATTACATGAAGCTGTTATGAGTGTAGAAGTGTCTCCTGCTGAAGATGGCACACAAAGTCATTCCCTTCCATGGACACAGGCTGCACTTCTAGCCTTTTTGGCCAGCTCACAGGGAATCACTTATCTGCTTATCACCCAGAGACCAGGTGAGACAGTGTGGATGGCTCATGCCAATCATTATCACTCCTCTCTTAGATTGTGACACCCTCACCCACCCTCCCACCACACAAGGGACAGGGCCCTTGTCTAATTCCCACATGTGTATTCTTTCCCAGCGCTTAATTCAGTGCTCTGCACACAGTAAGTACTAATGATTCAATGCTGCCTAGTGGATAGAGCACGGGCCTGGGATTCAGAGAACCCAGGTCCACTACTTGCCTCCTATTGACCTTGGATAAGTTAACTTAACTTCTCTGTGCCACAGGAATCTCATCTGTGAAATGGGGATTAAGATTGTGAGCTCTATGTGAGGTGGACTGTGTTCAGCCTGATTAGCTTGTATCTACCCTGCACTTGGTACAGTGCCTGGCACATGGTAAGCACTTAAACATGATTAAAAAAAACCCAATTACTACTACTGCTGTCCTGGAAAAGTAACTCAGGTATATGTCCCACGGATGGTGGGATAACCCTGCCCAATGCTAAACAAAGATACTTTGATATATTACAGTCGATGGCCCAAGATATTGGCCCTGGATAATCAGGGGTGAGGCAGCTATGATATTTTCTGTTTTGTTTTGCTTTAATGGAATTCTTAAGCACTTATTATGTGCCAGGTACTGTACTAAGCAATGGGGAAGATAAAAGCTCACAGTCTCAATCCCCATTTTACAGATGAAGTAACTGAGGCAGAGAGAAGTTAAGTAACTTGCTCAAGGTCACACAGCAGACCAGTGGTGGAGGTGGAATTAGAACCGAGGTCCTTCTGACTCCCAGGCCTATGCTCTATCCACTAGGTTAAGCTGCTTCTCAGGCAGCTTGGAGCTCAGAGCTAACCTGTATAGGCCCTGAATGTGGAAGGGGCTAGAAATATTACTTTTCTCCCCAAACTCACAACTGACTCTCCAGAGGCTGCCCTGGTAACCTTTAAGCTCGCAGTGCAATAATAAACTGAACAACAATTTAATGAAAACAGGAAAAAAAATGAGGCCACAAAAGAGCAGGGTAAAACCTAAAGACCCCAGAAGTCATTCCCAAAGAAAGATGGCACTCAAGCCTCATTACCTGGCCAGATATGGAGTCAATGTTGGGGCATTTAATGAAATCAGAGAGACAGTTCACAGAGGCAGGTGCTGGATCCATCATCTTCTGGACAAAATCCTCCCATCTTTAGAGCAACAGAACTCAGGTGTCAGATAAGCGATCAAGGCAGTCTTTAGTGTCAGGTCTTCCACATCCTCCCAGGGGCCTGTGACACCAAAGGGAAGGAAAGAAAATAGCCCCAGGCACCAAAGGTAAAAAATTAAATGGTGCTGCAAAGGACAATGTTTACATGCACACAAGGGATTGCCAGTTATGCATTGATTGTTTTGCTCAGCCCCATCCAAACACTAATTAAAATCTCCCCGTTGGCAGCATCTTTTTCCAAGCCAAGGGACAGCTGCCTATGAAGGTGCCTTTCTGACCCTTCCTCCATCACCACTGGAGTGAATTAGAGCTGTCTGGTAGGTCCAATCCTGTTCAGTTTGTCTTACACCAGAGTGGCTTGAGCATGCCACAAGGAATTTAAGAGCTGGAGTTGGAATATTCTCTGATCTACCGGGAACCTCTTCTGATTCACAGGTATCATTAAAAGTTCTCAACTGAGTCACCTCAGAACTGTTTTATACTGGTGAGGGTACTCAGAAGACTTGCAGATAATTATAAATTGTTTTGCAGATACAGCTCTGGGCTATGGGCTAGCAGTAAACACTCCCAAAAAGCCCAAAAAACTGGAGTTACCAGACTGAATACCAGACTGAATCAAGGATACCCAATATACATCCAAAGGTCTGTAGTAGCAACACAACTTAATTCTGTCACTAAATTTTTCTTCCTATCACTATCCAACAGTGAATGGAAACCAAGAAGAAGAAAATAAATTTTTAAAAGGTCAGCATGGATTTTGGGAGAGTATTAGAGTTTGACAACTATAAAACCTCAAGCTTCGTATCACACTGAGAAGCATTATGGGCTAATGGAAAGAGTACAAACCTGGAAGTCATAAAACCTAGGCCCTAATAACAGTTTCACCACTTACTGGCTGTGTCACCTTGGGCAAGTTATTTAATTTCTCTGTGCCTCAGTGTCCTCCTCTGTAAAATGGGGATATAAACACCTTCTTTTCCCTCTTACTTGGACTCTGAGCCCTATGTAGGTCAGGGATCATATCCAACATGATTACCTTTTATCAACCCCAGCACTTAGTGCAGTGCTTGGCACATAGTGGGTGCTTTAGAACTACCATTATTATTAGGTCTATAAAGGTGTTTTGCTTCCAATCCTTTGGATGATTTTGAGACCTGGATTTTTTCAGAAGGTACATTCAGCTTTTTGAGGCATTTCTTCATCATAGCTGCTGACTGGTGAAAAGAAAGGGGGGCAGATGCAAGCAGGGCATAAAGGCTGAACAAATGAGTCAGATGACAAAAGAGAGGTGCAGTTTCCCATCAGGAATGAGGGACTGTTTTTTGGAGGATGCAGAACTAGGTGCTTTGGGATACTTACATAAAAAAATAAAAGATGTGGATTCCCTACTCTGGAGAGGTTTTAAGCCTAATGAGGGAGACAAGTAGGTAAATATACAATCAGAGAAAGAGTAAAGAAAATGTATAAATAATAGATACAAGTGGATAAATGAAACACTAAAGGGAATGGTGAATTTGTAAGAAATGCCTCTGGAGGAGATAACTTTTTAGGAATACTCTGAAGGAGGGATATTTGGTGCTCAAGCTATTGGGAGAGGAGGATTTCAGACATCTGAATTGTTCAGAAGTGGAAAATAAGGACACACTGACAGGCATGAGCTGGGACAACATAGTGGGGAAAGAAAGTCAAGACTCTAAGCTTCTAGAGGTCAGGCAATACATGCTATGACAGTAATAATAACAATTGTGGTATTTGTTAAGCGCTTATTATGTTCCAGGCACTGTACTAAGTGCTGGGATAGTTTCAAAGTAATGGGGTTAGACACAGTCCCTGTCCCACATTGAGCTCACAATCTCAATCCCCATTTTATGGATGAGGTAATTGAGGCACAGAAAAGTTAAGTGACTTGCCCAAAGTCACACAGCAGACAAGTGGTGAAGCCGGGATTAGAACCCAAGTCCTCTGACTCCCAGTTCCATGCTCTATCCACTAAAGAAGGAGCATGGTATAGTAGATAGAGCACGGATCTGGGAATCAGAAGGTCATGGGTTCTAAGCCTGGATCTGCCACTAGTCTGTTGTGTAACCTTGACAAGCTCACTTCAATTTTCTGTGCCTCATTTACCTCATCTGTAAAATGGGGATTGAGACTGGGAGCTCCACATGGGATAGGGACTGTGTCTAACTTGATTTGCTTCTATCCACCCCAACACTTAGTTCAGTGCCTGGCACAAAGTAAGCACTTAACAAATACCATCATTATAATTATTATTAGTCAGTGCTGGTTCTATTGATCATAGAATGTGAGATTCAATCGATGAAGAGCCTTGAATCTGGTAATAAGGAGTCCTTGTTTCACTTCAGAGGGAGAAGTGGTGAGTTGGGGGCATTGGGCTCCATTGGGCATTTTAAAAAGATGATAAATGCAGCTGTATGTAAGATGAGGGATGAGTCAGAGGCAGGGAGACCAGTAAAATAAATCAGCTATTCCATTACTGCAGCCAAGAGGTGATGAGGGCTGGAACCAGTGAGGCACTGCTAAGGGAGGAGAGGAAAGGGCAGATCTGGGAAATAATCCTGAAGTCCTGAACCAGCAAGACTTCAAAACAGACTGAATAGTGGAGGTAAATGAGAGAGAGGATAAAGATGATATCATGATGATGATGGTATTTGTTAAGTGCTTACTATGTGCAAAGCACTGGAAGATGGCGCTGTTGACAGTGAGGAGTTGAAAAATGAGCTAAATAGGTTGAAATCCTAAGAATCCATACTCTGTAAATAAGCTAGAGCAGCCTCAGTCAGGGTTGTGAAGTAAAGCCAAAGTCCTAGCCCAGTTTAGGCAATTGCATTCTGTTTCAATAAATTATCTTCTACACTCAGTGCTTAGAACAGTGCTTTGCATATAGTAAGCACTTAATTAATGCCATTATTATTATTATTATTATTATTATTATTATGCAATATTTCAACTGCTGTCTAGGTTTACAAAGTTGCACTGTTGCACAACTGTCACATTTTAGTGATCAGGATAGCTAGTTGTGCCTATTGACAATTATACCATGCTTTGATATTAGGTGTGGGATTGCTACTTTGATTTTGAGGCCAAGAGAATCAGAAACAAACTATTAGTGCCAAATTCAACTGTACCCCTTAACTGAATGTCACAACTCATACTACCTGTTCCTTTATAGTTTCATAAGACTCAGTAGACAGTCTTGATGACTTTTTTCATTCTTTATATATACTTATGGTTGAAATGCCTGGTTGCTGACTTTAGAGCTTTAAGGAAAATACATTTCCTCCTTCTAATACTGTGAGCCCCATGTGGATCAGAGACTGTATCTCACCTAATTCTCTCATATATAATCCAGTGCTTTGTACACTGCTTGGCACATAGTAAATGTTTAGCAAATAACACATTTATTATCAAATTATTATTGATTGGAAATCTTTGCAGATGTCCTCTTCCCAATTAGGTGATGTCTGAGTCATTAAAAAGTATGAATAGTTCCTATCAAAATAGCATTTCCAGTGACTTGGGGTTCAAATGAGCCAAGGATTGGGGATCCAGATGATTGCATTGTGCAACCTATTATTCGTTGAATAGGAGAGAACGGGTTCCTGGAGTGGCCCAGATGGCCTCCTCTCAAAGGTCATGGAATCAATCAATGGTATTTATTGAATGTTTCCTGTGTGAAGATCGCTGTTCTAAGCACTTGGGAGAGTACAAAACAGCAGAGTTGGTAGACATGTTCCCTGCCCATAAGGAGCCTGCAGTCTACAGGGGGAGAAAGACATTAAAATAAGTATCTAAGTGTTGGGGAGGAAGGGGAGTAAATATAAAGTACTTAAGGGGAGCAGATTCAGGTGCATAGGTGACACAGATGGAAGAGGGAGTAAGGGAGTAAAGCTTAGTTGGGGAAGGCCTCCTGGATTTTAAGGGAAGGCTTTGAAGGTGGGGAGAGTGGTGGACTGTTATATATGAAGGGGGTGAAAATTTCAGGTCAGAGGGAGCAAGGGGCTAGGGGTTAGTTAGCTGAGACTGAGGTACACTAATGAGATTAGAATTAAAGGAATTAAATGCGGAGGTTGGGTTGTAGTAGGAAACCAGCAAGGTAAGGTAGGAGCTGACTGAATGCTTCAAAGTCAGTGGCCAGGTGTTTCCGGTTTGGTACAAAGGTGAATTGCCAAACACTGGACGGTCGTGAGGAGCAGGGAGATATGTACAGAACAGTTTTTTTTTTCTTTTGGAAAATGATCTGGGCAGCAGAGTGAAGTAAGAATTGAAGTGAGGAGAGGCAGGAGGCAGGAAGGATAGTGAGGAGGCTTATGAGATAGTCAAGGCAGGATAAGATAAGCACTTGGATTGGCTTAGTAGATGTATGGATGGAGAGGAAAAGATTTCAGTGATGTTGTAAAGGTAGAATGGTCAAGATTTCATGACCAAAAGAATATGTGGGTTGCAAGAGAGAGATTAATCAAGGGTAATAGCGAGGTTACAGGCTTGGAAGACAAAGAAGATAGTGGTGTTGTCTACAGCAATGGGAAAGGCAGGTAGGGGACAGAATTTGGGTGGAAAGATGAGGAGTTTTGTTTTGGACATGTTAAGTTTGAGGTGTCAGTAGGACATCCAAATGGAGATGTCCTGAAGGCAGGAAGATATTTGAGACTTCAGAGAAGGAGAAAGATGAGGGTTAGAGTGGTAGATTGGGGAATCATCTGCATAGTAATAGTAGTTGAAGCTGCGGGACCAAGGGAGTGGGTGCAGGTAGACAATAGAAGGGAATCAGAACTAAACCTTGAGGGCTTCCCCCATTCTAACTGTGAGAGGGTGGGAAGCAGAGGAGAAGCCCATGAAAGAGACTGAAAATCAGTGGCTAGAGAGATAGGAGAAACAGGAAAGAACAGGGTCAGTGAAGCCAAGGTTGGATACCGTTTCCAGGAGAAAAGGATTGTCCACAATGTTGAGGGCAATTGAGAGGTCAATAAGGATTAGGATGGGGTACAGATTGGATTTGGCAAGAAGGTCATTGGTAACCTGTGAGATGGAAATTTCTGTGGCATGGCAGAGGTGGAAGCCAGATGGAACAGGGTCAAGGAGAGAATTGAAGAAGAGAAAGTGGAGGCTGTGGGTGTAGACAACTCGCTCAAGGAGTTAAGAGAAGCATGATAGGAGGATAATAGGGTGATAACTGGAGGGAGTTGTGGGGTCAAGGGAGGGTATTTTTAGGATGGGAAGACATGAATTTGGCCTGTGGAACCCCCACTCCAGCATGGGGAAGCATCACTTCATCTATGACCTGTTGTTCATGACTGAGTCACTCCACCTTCTTGACATCACTGAAACCTGGCTCTCCCCAGATGACTCTGTTTCCCCTGCTGCTCTCTCCAGAGGGGGCCTCATCTTCTTTCACTTCTCAGACTCACTGGGAAAGAAGGAGGTGTTGGCTTCCTTCTTGTCCCCTAATGCCACTTTCATACCATTCCACATCTCCCATCCTTTTCTTTCCCTTCCTTAAAAGCCCATATCATTCTCCTCTACCACCCACTCCAGATTCTAGTAACTGCCATCTACCACCCCCTAGGTCACTTCCAACTTCCTTAACCATTTTGATCCCTCTGTCACATTCTTTCTCTCTTTCTTCATGACTACATTGATCTGTGGGGACTTCAACATCCATGTAAATATTCCTGATGACCCTTCTGCTGACTAACTTCTATCATGCCTCAACTCCACTGACCTCCTGCTCCACCTCACCTCATCCTCTCATTAACTTGAACACACACTTGATCTCATCATTTCTAGCCATGGCAAAATCTCTACCTTCACCAACTCTGAAATCCCTCTTGCTGCAAGCCCCTGGTTCGTACCAACCAGGATCTTACTGGACCAGGTGAGTCTCGGCAACACATAATAGAAGTCAAACCACACCTTTGATCACTAGTTACTGTGAAAAGTTTTTTACTTAGTTTTACCAAAGTGCAAGGGGGTGACACATGCCCACACTCTCACTCACTCCACTTCACCAAAGGTCCAATACCAGTCTGTGGTCCAATACCAGTCTGTAGTCAGAGAAGCCTGTGCCGCCAATGTGTCTTATTTCTACTTCCAAGCGCTGCTGCCTTCTGCTGCTTTTGAGAACTGCTCTCCTGCTCCTTCAATGCTTGCTTCTCTGTGGTGCCTCTGTTTATACCCCCAGGTGTGCCTCTACTCCTTCTCTTGCTGCTTCTTTGCATGCCTCAAAGCAACTGTCTTTTTATCTGCCCTAGGTGTGGCTGCTGTGGCTCTACATAGCAGACATTGATGGGTCCAGGCCCGTTACTGGGTATACCAGGGAGAGAAAGCCACACCTTCCTCCATGCTCTCCCACAGGCCAACAATCTCAGGTAGGGCCCATCAGAACTTTTCCAAAGTCTGTCTCTTGTTGTTGTTTAAGGGATCACAATCAGTCACTAAAAAGACAGCTTGTAGTGGGCTCACCACATCTCTATGTGACCACAACCTCCTCACTTGTCTCCTGTCCCAAACACCTCCTCACCTAAATCTGTACACAAAGAGGACCTTCGATTTTTTGACCCCATCCAATTTTATCAACTCATCATATCCCACTTAGCCTCCATACCCAAACAACCTTCCCTTGATGACCAAATTGACACTCTCAATACCATCCTCTCTACTGAATTCATCTCACTCATTCCCCATCCCTTGGTCAATTAACTAACTAATTGACAAAGCCACTAACCCACAGACCTGAATCACCTGCAGAGCGAAGGAGACAGATTGTGCATACAAGCAACAGAGCACTTCTGGTGGAAATCTAAGTATTGGCCCAACTTTGCCCACTTCAAGTTTATCCTTTCATACCTTAACTCTGTCCTTTCCTCTGCCTGGTAAAATTATTTCTCCACCCTTGCTGACACCCATGCCCATAACCCTCGCCAGTTATTCAAGACATTTAACTCCCACCTCAGCCCCACTGTCACCCTACCTCCCCCATCCTTTGTCCCCAATTACCTGGCCACCTACTTTATTAAGAAAATTGACACTATCAGGCGTGATGTCCCTAAAATCTCCCTTGCCCCTCCTCACTCCCTCCCCTCTCCTGCCCTCTCTTCAACTCTCCCAACTTTCCCAGCAGTATCTCTAGAGATCTCCTGCCTGTCCTCAAAATCCACCTTCTTCACCTGCACATATGACCCCTTTCCTTTGCACCTTATCAAAAACTTGCCCCTCCCTTCTCTCTTCCCTAACAGCCATCTTCAACTGTTCACTCTCCAATGGTTTCTTCCCCACAGCTTTCAAACATGCCCATTTCTCCCCTATCCTAAAAAAACCCCTCCCTGGACCTCACGGCTCCCTCCAGTTATCGCCCCATCTCCCTCCTACCTTTCCTCTCCAAACTCTTTGAGCGAGTTGTCAGCACCCACTGTCTCAAGTTCCTCTCCTCCAACTTTCTCCTTGATCCCTTCCAATCTAGGTTCCTTACACTTCACTCTACAGAGACCACCCTCACAAAGGTCACCAATGAGCTCCTTCTTACCAAATCCAATCGACTCCACTCCATTCTCATCCTCCTCAACCTCTCAGCTCCTCAACTTCAACTGTGGAGCATCTCCTTCTCCTGGAAACGTTATCCAACCTTGGTTTCACTGACTCTGTCCTCTTCTGGTTCTCCTCTTATCTCTCTGGCCACTAATTCTCAGTCCGCTTCGAGGGTTCCTTTCTCCTCTGCCTCCCATCCACTAACTGTGGGAGGTCCTCTAAGGTTCAGTTCTGGGTTCCCTTCTATTCTCCATCTACACCCACTCCCTTGGAGAACTCATTCACTCCCATGGCTTTAAACTACCAACACTATACAGATGATACCCCCCCTTTTCCTCTCCTCCTCATCCCTTTCCCATTGCCCCCTGTCTCCCTCTGCCCTCCCCCCTTCCCCTCCCCACAGCACTTGTGTATATTTGTACATACTTATTATTCTATATTATTAATGATGTGCAAATAGCAATAATTCTATTTATTCTAATGGTATCAACACCTGTCTATTTGTTTTGTTTTGTTGTCTGTCTCCCCCTTCTAGACTGTGAGCCCATTGTTGGGTAGGGACCGTCTATATATGTTGCTGACTTGCACTTCCCAAATGCTTAGTACAGTGCTCTGCACACAGTAAGTGCTCAATAAATATGATTGAATGAATGAATCTACATTACCAGGTCTGATCTCTCTCCCTCTCTGCAGTCTCACATCTCCTTCTACCTCCAAGACATCTCTACTTGGATGTCCTCCCAGCACTTCAAGCTTAACATGTCCAAAATGGAACTCCTTATCTTCTCACCCAAGCCCTGTCCTCCCCCAACTTTCCCATTACTGTAGATGGCACCACCATCCTTCCTGTCTCACAAGACTGTAACCTTGGCATTATCCTTTACTTCTCTCTCTCATTCAACCCACATATCCAATCCATCACTAAATCCTGTTGTTCCCACCTTAAAACACTGCTACAATCCTCCCTTTCTTCTTCATCCAAACTGCTATGATGCTAATACAATCACCCATCCTACTCTGCCTAGATTACTGCATTAACCTCCTCGCTGTCCTCCCAGCCTCCTGTCTCTCCCCACTCCAGACCATACTTCACTCTGCTGCCCATATCATTTTTCTACAGAAATGTCCAGGACATGTTTTCCCACTCCTCAAAAACCTCCAGTGATTGACCATCCACCTCCACATCAAACAAAAACTCCTAACCATTGGATTTAAAGCACTCAGTCACCTTGCCCCCTTCTGCCTCACCTTGCTACTCTCCTACTCCAACCAAGCCCTCAAACTTCACTCCTCTAATGCTAATCTTCTTACTCTGCCTTGATCTCACCTATCTGGCCAATGACCCCTCATCCACTTCCTGCCTCTGGCTTGGAACACCCTCACTCCTCAAATCTGAGACACAATTACTGCCTCCCACTTCAAAGCCTTATTGAAAGCACATCTCCTCCAAGAGGCCTTCCCTAAGTCTCCCTTTCCTTTTCTCCCACTCCATTCTGCAATGCCTTGACTTGCTCCGTTTGTTCATCCCCCCTGCCAGCCCCACAGCACTTATGTCCATATCTGTAATTTATTTATTTATATTAATGTTTGACTCCCCTGTCTAGACTGTAAGCTTATTGAGGGCAGGGAATGTGTCTGTTCATTTTTGTATCATACTCTCCCAAGTGATCAAAATGATTTAGATAACTAGACACGTATCAGGGCTATATCAGATTTCAACTCTACCAATAAAGAACCTTTCATAAATTTTTCATAAGTTCACAGTACATTTCTCCTTAAGTCTCCCTAAACCCCAATAGGAGGGAGATTTTGTGATGCTTCCTTTGCAAAAGGAAATTCAACATTCTGCTCTTTAACCCTGGTTACATAATAAATGCTTACTATATGCCATATACACTTATTGTATATGAAAAAGTGCATATAATTATCTTGCAAGATAATCAGCTCAGACACAGTCCTTGTCCCACAAGGAACTTACATTCTAAGAGAAGCAGCGTAATTCTCCATAATTTATTTATTTATATTAATATCTGTCTTGAGCATGTTTGAAGGCAGTGGGGAAAAGCCACTGTAGAGCAAACAGTTGAAGATGGTGGTCAGGGAGGGAAGAAGGAAGGGGTCAAATGCTTTGATAAGATGTGAAGGGATGAGGTTGGATGTGCAGGTGGAGGGGGTGGACTCTGAGAGAAAGCAGGAGATTACCTTTCGAGATACTGCTGGGAAGCACTTAACAAATGCTATTGTTATTATTATTATTATTATTATTATTATTATTATTATTATTATTATCAGGATGGGAGGGTTGAAGAAGGGACAGGAGGAGGCAGGGTCTGGAGAGGAGCAGGGGAGATTTTAGGGAGATCACAACTGATAGTTTCAATTTTCTCAATAACGTATATGGCCAGGTCATCAGCAGCAAGAGATAGGGTTGACAGGGGGAACAAGGAGTTTGAGGAGGGAGCTAAACAACTGGAAAACTGGGCAAGAGCAATGGGCTTTGGTGTAAATAAGGAAGGAAAAATAATTTTGCTGGGCAGAGGAGAGGGCAGAGTTGAACTTGAGGTGGATGAGGTCAGCCTGATATCTAGATTTCTGCCAGCAGCACTCTGTGGCTCATGCACAAGAGTGAAGGAGGTGGACTGTGGAGGTGATCCAGGGCTGTGGCTTAGTGGTATGAGATTGATTAAGGCTAGGAGAGTGAATGAGTTGAGTTCAGTAGAGAGGGTGGTGTTGAGGGCATCAATTTGGTCATCAAAGAAAGGTAGTCTGAGCCCCCTCCTTCCTCTCCCCCTCCACCCCCTCGACATCCTCCCCGCCTTACCTCCTTCCCCTCCCCACAACACACATATATATATATATATATATATACATATATATATATATGTTTGTACATATTTCTTACTCTATTTTATTTGTACAGATTTATTCTATTTATTTTATTTTGTTAATATGTTTTGTTTTGTTCTCTGTCTCCCCCTTCTAGACTGTGAGCCCACTGTTGAGTAGGGACTGTCTCTATATGTTGCCAACTTGTACTTCCCAAGCGCTTAGTACAGTGCTCTGCACACAGTAAGTGCTCAATAAATACGATTGAATGAATGAATGAATGAATATGGAGGCCAAGTAGGGCAGGATGACGATAAAGTTGGATGGGGTCAAAAGATCGGCGATCTCTTTTGGGAAACCTCATTCATTCATTTATTCATTCATTCAATTGCATTTATTGAGCACTTACTATGTGAAGAGCACTGTACTAAGCGCTTGGGAGAGTACAATATAACAGTAAACAGACACATTCCCTGA
Source organism: Tachyglossus aculeatus (assembly GCF_015852505.1). Lineage (NCBI taxonomy): Eukaryota > Metazoa > Chordata > Mammalia > Monotremata > Tachyglossidae > Tachyglossus > Tachyglossus aculeatus. Next base: position 24,918,850 of record NC_052079.1, on the reverse strand, counting down.
CCACAGTGAGCCTATAGTCTAGAGGGGGAGACAGACATTAATATAAATAAACAAATTACAGAAATGTACAGGCACTGTACTTCTCAAGGTCCTAGAATGCTGCCCAGATCCAGGTGGGCAATCAGTGACTGTTACTATTATGTCTTCTTCCCTTCTACGAGTTGTGATTAAAAGAGTGGAATGATATCCTTAAAGCTCTTTGGTATTTTTCTTCTAAAGGGAATGTCATGCTTGTCTAGAAGTGAATGAAATTCATTGCCAAAGGAATCTAAACCCACATATTTGGAGAGTGCCTAGAGAAGTTAAGTTCTGTCTCTAGTAAAGGTGAGAGTGAGAATACACAAACACACACGCATACACACACACACACACACACATGACTATATGTACTCAGGGCTGACTTGCTGGCATTATGCAATGTAGCTCACTCTGCAGTGAGAATGTGTGCCTTGGTCTTTGGGAATAAGGTGTTCATTGTAAACTCCTTCACTAAGATTAGAAGTCAGCTTTTCTTCTGCTTTAGGAATGCAATCTTCAGCTGGGAGAATTGTGCCTTGCACCTTAACTCAGCATCACTCCACAGTGCAATAAATGCTCTGGCTCACTAATAATAAAAATATTCTCCCTGGGGCTTCTTGGTTCATTGCAGCCCAACTTACCAGTGTTTAATCAAAATGACCCTGCAATTTCACTGAGGTACCAGTCCAACAAGGTACTTTATTTATGGCAGTCAAAAGAACAGTTTCACCTTGCTTTTTGTTTTGCTCCAGATGCATCCCATTACATTAGGCTCTAGAAGATAGTGCTGCTGCTGCACTTCAACTCCTCCCACACACAGACGCTTAATTAGGATAGAGAGGTGAGGCCCAGACAAGAATCAAGCTCATAAATATTACAAATTTCCATTAATAACATACAAACAATCTTAATTCAAGCTGTCATTTCATCGGGAATGGCCTGCCCACAGTCTTTGTGCTTTCTCAACCAGCAGCAGAGCGGAGGATGGAATTGCACTTGTATTGCACCACAGAGGTGCCCTGTCATGCCAGGCAGGCTCCTGAAGCACAGTGATGCTCAGGCCTCCTGCCTGCTCCCCAGCCAAATAGAAACCTTGAGGGGCCAAGCCTTAGTCTCTTCTCCCCCAACCCAACCATCATCATTAGCACCATCCCCAAGTCAGTCAATCAATCATATTTATTGAGCACTTACTATGTGCAGAGCACTGTACTAAGCGCTTGGGAAGTACAAATTAGCAACATATAGAGACAGTCCCTACCCAACATTGGGCTCACAGTCTAAAAGGGGGAGACAGAGAAAAAAAAAACCGAACATACTAACAAAATAAAATAAATAGAATAGATATGTACAAGTAAAATAAATAAATAAATAAATAGAGTAATAAATATGTACAAGCATATATACATATATACAGGTGCTGTGGGGAAGGGAAGGAGGTAAGATGGGGGGGATGGAGAGGGGGACAAGGGGGAGAGGAAGGAAGGGGCTCAGTCTGGGAAGGCCTCCTGGAGGAGGTGAGCTCTCAGCAGGGCCTTGAAGGGAGGAAGAGAGCTAGCTTGGCGGATGGGCAGAGGGAGGGCATTCCAGGCCCGGGGGATGATGTGAGCCGGGGGTCGATGGTTTGTCGTATGAAAGCTGAGCTCCTGAGAGGTCCCAATCAAAGTCCTGCAAAATTGTGCCTGCAAAATCTCTACACTCTGAACTTTTAAACTTGGTTCGCTCTTACTTTTGGGAGATATATTCCTAGTGGTGACACCATTATTGCCATGCTTTTAATGTGCAGAAATTTGGAGGTGCATTACCTCGTTCAGACCACTCTTAAAACAGCAACGCACTCAATGGTCCTGAAAGGTCTGAACACTCAGAAAGTTAATGCTCCTCCCAAAGAGCTGAAAACTACCAGGAAGGGGAGAATTGGGTTTCATCTTCCATGTTCCATACCATCATCATCATCCTCATCATCAACATGTTCAGCTATTGCTGCAAGAAAATGTAAGGGCGTAGCCTCTTTTTATGAATGGTGAGTAGGCGGGATCTACTGAATTGAAAATTTGGTATCTACATCATATTATTCACATTAAAAAAATGAAATCCTACAAATGATATTTATTATTTTCACTGGCTTCCTTACTGAAGGCTCAATTGTAAATTGATATTTTTAAATATGCCAAAACTTCAATTTGGTAATGAACTTTCCTAATGTTTCCATTTTGGCAATGAGCCATTTAATACAACTTTTACTCCCTCTCTTCTGCCAGGAATTCCCTCCTCCTTCATTCTTTAAGGCACTCAGTCAGCAATCTCCCTCATATCTGTTTTCGCTCCCCACCCAGCTTGTGCACTTTGCATCTGTAACTCCAACGTATTCACTGTGCCTCAATCTCATTTTTCGCCATTGACCCCTTGCCCACACCCTCCCTCTAACCTAGAACTCCTTCTCCCTTCATAGCCTATAGAGCACTACTCTCCTAATTTCGAAACCCTACTAAAATCATATTTCTGTCAGAAAACTTACCCTAACTAATCTCTCCTCTCCCCATCCTCTTCTCCCTCCCTTCTGCCTCACCAATAGTCTTAAGACCAGACCCCCAAAGCAGTTGAATACTCAGCCTCTCAGGCCTTTACAGCACTTATGTACATATCTGTTCCTTCCCCTCCTTGAAATTCATTTTAATACCTGTCTCTCCTTCTTGAGGGCAGGGACACTAGTTTGCTCTCCTGGGTATTCAGTACAATGTTCTGCACATCATCATCAATGGAATTTATAAAGCACTTACTGTGTGCAGAGCATTGTACTAAGCGCAGAGTAAAAATTCAATAAATACAATTGATTGATCAATCGATAGATACTGAGTATGTCTATTACCACTACATCATGAAACACCCTTGTTCTCTGTACCTCTCCCTCGTTATATATGTCTCTCTTGGGTGCAAAATGGTTTTTCCACCAGCACTTTATGTAGTCCACTCATTGCCATTTCTGCTTGTGAACTTCAGAACAATGCATTCTATACCAAAAGTACCACAGCTTTACTCATAAATCATTCAATTGTTGGAGAATGAAACCACCTTGTTGGACAGCCACAAAATGTATCTGGTAGAGTACTTATGAAGTAAGTATAGAAAAGATTTAGAAGCTTTGTGTGGGCTGTGAATTGAATTTCACTTGGAGTCTGAAATGAAGGCAAAATAAAACAGTTGTAGCCCTGAAGCCATTCTCCACGAATGAGTTCAAAGGAAAGGAAATGACTGTCAGAAATAATGAGTGCATTGGCACACGAACAACAAACACCTTGATACTTCCACATTACTGTGCATCAACAACCTGGGGCTGAAGACTACTGGTTTGCCTGTCCTCAAACATATAAATCCGTATGAAGGAGGATGCAAAGGAATGCGCTCACTGCACCAGGTGGTCAGCATTTTCTGGTGCTTTGCGACTTTTTCTCCCATGCCTGGTATTTCACATGCACCACTTGTGGAAGTGAGAGAACACAGAAGAGTGATTGCTGTGGAGCAAACAAGATTGTCTTTTTAGGGATGACGGTGGAAGCATCGTTAGCATGTGTAGGCATGTAGAGTTTATTGTAAGGCTGAGGACCTAGGGCAGCAAGTAAATTCCCTGTCTTTCCACACTTCCTCCAACTCTCTACTCAATGTGCACATCTGTCTGTAGAAGAGAGTGCTCTCATAATAATAATAATAATAAGGATAATGATATTTGTTGAGTACTTACTATGTGCCAAGCACTGTGCTAAATACTGGGATAAGTACAAGATAATCAGGATCTTTCTAAGCTGCATTTAATACCCTCCCCAGAATTAGGTGTCCAGCCTCTCCATTCTTATCCTTCCTTTTGGAGCTAAGGGGTGAGAGCCCTAGTAGTGGCAATGAATGGATACACCATAGTACAGGGCCTGCAGTTCTGACCTCAAGGACATCTATCATGCTTATGTTTTCTGAACATTCAAGGAAGATCGGGGTTCTGCATGTAACACACAACACATGTAGCAAACATACAATTTGTATTTGGTATATCTTGCCCAAGGGGGCTCCCATGACCCCAGCATACCTCCAGGGAATTCCACCCCAAAACACTTAGAACATGTCTAGTTGCTTTAGCATTTCCTGCCCTATAGGGATCAGCAGGTTTTTTGGGCAAAGGGCTGAGCCATCCTCATTAGCAGGGCCCAAAACGTAGACTAAAAAGAGGAATTGCTCCTTAACTAATTAAGAGGAAATTTCTACATGTGGTTGTACTTTCTTTAAAGTCCTTATAAGCACTCTGGGAAAAGAGGAAATAGAGGTGGTGCTGGGGACAGGAACAAAGATAAAACCTGGGAACAGGAAGAGGGAGGTGTTGGATGCTGTGTCATCCCGGGGGTGGACAGGCAAATAATGCCAAGGCCAAGAACACGGAACACGCCTAGGTCAGTTTGCCGGGTGGAGACAGGCTGTCCCATCGCATGTGCAAGGCAATGTGAGGCAGGGCCTGGTTGCCTGGTGAAACCTTAGTAACTGACCCAAATAAACATTGTTCATTTCAACCCAAAAAACCAATTCTTTATTATTAGATTCAGCATTGGCTCAGCCATGGCAACACCTCTATGATCCTCCCATCTCAAAATGCGCTGTGTGGTGACTAATTTTGAGAACTACAGAAAGTTCATTTTCACATTCATATTATCCCTCTACCCTAGATTGTGAGCTCCATATGGGACGGGGACAGTGCCGGACCACATATTCTTGGTGTCATCCTCGACTCCGCTCTCTCGTTCACCCCTCACATCCAAGCTGTCACCAAAACCTGCCGGTCTCACCTCCGCAACATTGCCAAGATCTGCCCTTTCCTCTCCATCCAAACCGCCACCCTGCTCGTTCACCTGTATATATGTATATATGTTTGTACATATTTATTACTCTATTTATTTATTTTACTTGTACATATCTATCCTATTTACTTTATTTTGTTAATATGTTTGGTTTTGTTCTCTGTCTCCCCCTTCTAGACTGTGAGCCCACTGTTGGGTAGGGACTGTCTCTATATGTTGCCAACTTGTACTTCCCAAGCGCTTAGTACAGTGCTCTGCACACAGTAAGTGCTCAATAAATACGATTGATTGATTGATTGATATTCTGTATTGACTCCAGTGCCTAATACAGTGCTTGGCATGAGAAAGTGCTGAAAAAAATACCACAATGATTGTTGTTCTAATATATTATCACTAGGTGGTTAATAGGTCTAGCTTTTCTGTACTAACTGCAGTGTGAATTTTAAAATGTTCACAATTAATTCAGCTGTCTGCATCATTTAAAAATATACTCATAAATTTCCTTTTCTTGATTATTCTACAATTAACCTTGGTTTTTTTTTTAAAGAAAGCATATTACTTCTGCATAAGCAATAGCCACCAAACTCTGCTTCACTTCCACTCTGAGAAGTGGAGATAGTTTTGGGGATGGAAAGATTTTCTGAACCCATTGGCAAAGTTGAGTGAGAGTGAATTAAAGAGTTAAGGAGAGTATATGGAACACGGTCTAGCTTTGGAGTCAGAGAGCAGAAGCAGATGGTCACTTTTTCATTGCTTCCAGTCACAAAATAAGGAAACCAGTTAAGGTTGTGCAGAGAACCAGCACCCATTTAATTATCTCTTCAGTCTTGTGGTTGGTAATCAGCAAAACCCAATTCATCCAATCAGTCAATCAATTAAATAATGGTATTTATTGAGCACTTACTGTGGGCAGAGCACTGTCTTAAACTCTTTACATAGTAGACATGTTTCCTGCCCACAAGAAGCTTTCATTTCTAGAAGGGAGGAAGAAATAAGTAAAAATGAAGTGTGACTATGTTCATAAGTGCTGTGGGGCTGAGAGTGGGGTGAATACCAAGTGCAAAAAGAGTACAGATCCAAATGCCAGGATTCCTCTCCTTGCCTTTCTCCTCCTCTCTTCTGCCCCTTAGGTTGCCTCAGATTCCAGCCTAGATTCCCAGGGCTCTTTGGGGATTGTGCCACGAAGCCTCCAGGCAGAAGCCATGTCACTAGAAGTTAGACATTTTGTGGTTTGCTAGCTTAAAGACTGGGTCCCATGTCTCATCAGATTTCAGTCAGTTTTAGGTGGGATGCTGAGGAGTTTACAATTTAAGGAGAAAAACAGATGTAGATTGCTAAACAAAGATTGAAAGAGCAAGAGCATAGATAGAAGTGATTGCAAACAGAAGTAAGGAAATAAATGATTAAATAAATAACACTATTTATGCATGCATGTGAATTAAACACACATGCATACATGCACATGTATATCCATAATCTAGGTGCAGGATTGACTGTGGAAGGCCCCTTGGATGAGAGAGCTATTGAGGAGAGCTTTGAAGGTGTGGAGAGATGGCAGATTTGAGTGGGGAAGGAGTTCTACACAGACAGACAGTGGCAGTGGTTCAGAGACTAGTCACCAGTCTATTCGGTCACAGTGGTTGGTGGCAGGGGTGTGGAGATGGACAAGAGCTTGCAGTGGGGTGAGGCTGCAGTTATGGATGTTCCACCCAGATGTTTCAATTTATGATAGAAGCAATGGAAAGCCAAACAAACCACCATCCATTCCCTGTCATGGAGAGCCCCTTTTAACTCCAGACTGGGAGGTTAAAAGCAGCAGCCGAGCACCTAGGCCCCACTCCACCATGGCTGAGGAAAAAGCCCATAACTGCAGCCTGGCCTCTCTGTGTATTCCCAGAACCCTCTCCCCGCCATGGCTGGGTGGAACATCTCTAACTGCAGCCTCACCTCTCTGTATGCTCTTGCCCTTATCCACACCCCCGCCACCAACCACCATGACCAAATGAAATGCCTTCCCACCTCACCAATGAGGGTCCCCACTCTGCCTTTCCTCCTCACCACTGAGGGTCTCGGTTCCCAACATTCTCTGTGCCCTCTGGGCCAGAAATGAAAGCTGCTGCCATCCACACGCAGCAGCCCCTGTACCGGACAGCCAGCTACCCTGCCTCCCTGGGAATCAGCCACCGAGGAGACTCCATCCAGTGAGACCTTCCAGCATTGCGGCAGGAAAGAGAACAGCACCTGCAGCATGAGGCCTCCACAAAACCTCAGGAAGACTGCTGACTGCTGTGGTGGTCACTCTGGCTACAGGTACGTCTTGGACTCTGAGCCTACTGGTTACTTTCTATTTTGTTCAGTTGTCCTTGCCTTTTATGTTTCTTCATTGTTTCATCCCAATGTTTCTGTTACCAGCTGTCTCCCCATTATTTATCATCATCATCATCAATCGTATTTATTGAGCGCTTATTATGTGCAGAGCACTGTACTAAGCGCTTGGGAAGTACAAATTGGCAACATTTATATTCACAGATTGCAAGCTCCCTGAAGGATAAGGACTGTATTTAATTCCCACCTGTATATTCTTTCCCAGCACTTTGTACAGTGCTCTGCACACAGTAAACACTGAATAAATATTGTTACTATAGCTACTCCTCCTAGAAAGTTAGTTTTGGGGAAAATAGGACTTGGTTTTGCCCTGGCAAACACTACAAGAACACTCTTGATTCTCATAACTCGTCATCCCTACCCCCTTTACATATGGCTGTTCCCCAGTCTCTGATGGGAACCCTATGTTTTTCTTCCTCTATCCTTGTTCTCCCCTAGACCTCACCCACTTTTCTGGTTTCAGCTACCACCTCTTTTCCTTTGATACCCAAATCTACCTCTCCAGCCCTAACCTCTTACTGTTTTACAATCTCATTTTTCCTTTTCCCAGACTACATCTAGATGATCAGCTTGCTTTCCAAGTCATTGATATAGCACATTTATATGTTTACTCTATATCTATTTAAACTACTCTAATTCTAAATGTTTTTGTTTGTCTCCCCCTATTAGGGAGTAAGTTCCTTTTGGGTAGGGAATGTATAGCTTCCTTATTCTGTACGTCCCAAGCACAAAGTACAGTGCACCAAACAAATGGGAGCTCAATAAATGTAGTTACTTTTCATCCTGAATTGGGTGAGGCTGCAAAATAGGGGAACTGGCTACCTAGGGTGTCACCCCAACCAACAGAAAAGGTGGTCTGCACACAGTAAGCACTCAATAAATACAATTGATTGATTGGTCTCTAAGACTAGCTGGAAGCCTAGTTTCTGGAACTGCAGAACTTCCTGGATTTTTTTTCTCAGTCTGGACTGGTTATACTGATTCCATGGTCTCCTCTCACTTTCCTCTCCACCTTTGCTTGGCTATTCCCTGATGCTAAGGTTCTTAATACTTCAGATGTCACTTCCCCATTTTGCCTTTGATAAAGCATGGCAGGACAGTGAGAAAGCTGGTGGGATTTCAAGGAGTAGCAGCCAAAATGTGGGAACAGAAACAGAGGAGTGCATCTGGAGACTGGAAATGTAAATGTTTTCCAAGACTGTAAGTATAATACAAAACTCTGGCGTATCATGATTTTGAAATCCCCTGTTCCAGCCTGGTAAAGAAATTCAGACTATCACTCTCGCCTTTCCATGGCAGAAAAGCAGCATGGCCTAGTGGAAAGAGCACGGGCCTGGGATTCAGAGGATCTGCGTTCTCTTTCCAGTGCTGCCACATATCTGCTATGTGACCTTGGGCAAGTCATTTAACTTTTCTGTGCCTCATTTGCTTCATCTGTAAAATGGGGATAAAGACTTTGAGCCTCACATGGGCCAAGAACTGTGTCCAATCCGATCATCTTGCATCTACCCCAGTGCTAAGTACAGTGTTTGGTACATAGTGAGTGCTTAGAAAATACCATTAAAAATGAAAAATAGAGGCACATAAGCAGTGAAACCAATGAAATCAACATTCCTTATCATCTGCTCAGCAGATAATTGTCCATTTGCCAGGCCAAATATCAAGTATTTTCACTAAAGGAAAATCTGGTTTAGCAGGTATATATATATATATATACATACATATATATATATATATATATACATATATTTATCTAATGTTCTGGTGGAATCAATGTAGCATTTAAGTTTAGAAGTTATTACTCTTGTAAGGACTCTGAAATAATATGTTCATACCCAGAACAAGGAACACTCCAATATCATATAGTACAGAAGGTAATAAATATGAAAAAAGGGACAATTTTACTATTTATTTACTGTATTTTAGTTACATTTGAATCTCTGAAAATATTTTCCAAAATAAAAGGACTTAACCACTGATGCTTAATATGGCCTTAAAAACATCTTAGTCACTTTAAATAAGGACTACCCAGACAACAAACGAAAATGTATCTATAAATATTAAGATTTATGCATTAAAGGATGTCTCTAAAATTGACCAAACTCTCTTACAGTTAATGATACACTAGGTTTGTAGAATTTTAGAATATCTAAACAGCTGCCAGTTGTTCCCATTTATTTAGACAGCAAAATGTTCTTTTGAAATAAACAGTAGATGATCCATGCTCCAGTAGTCTGCTCACTAGCTCTAATCTATCCCCCAAAGTCTTGGATGTTTTTTTTTTAATACCAGGTGTTCAGCAAATTAAAAATATTCAAATAGCAATGGAAATAAATGCCAAATCTTTGACATTCTGAATCCCATATTGAACCTTATAGAAATTTTAAGGGCAAACCGTGAGTAGCTTTTTTACAATTTTAAACATTTCTGATTAATGTACATTTTCAGTGACCCACTCAGGTAACGGTACACTCTAGACTTTAAACTGTAAGCCCCCCTCTAAACTGTAAGCCCATTTTGGTTAGGGACTGTCTCTCTTCATTGCTATATTGCACTTTCCAAGCACTTGGTACAGTGCTCTGCACATAGTAAGCACTCAATAAATACAGTTGGATGAATGAATGGGAGTGTCTCGCTCATCAGCCGTGACCACAGGGACCCCACCCCCACCACCCAGCCACCACCAGGATCACCAGATTTTCTTCATTAAAGCAACTCCCTAGGCCCCACATCAGGTGACACCAACCCTCACAATGCACACTGTTTGCAGCAAAGATATGTGCCTTTTACAGCTTACATCCCAAACACCTCTCATATTCCTCCCCTTAGTTCCCAGTTTATCAAGGATTGCTGCAATATGGGCAAGTTCCTTCTTTATTTCGAGGGTGATCTGCAGGAACAGGAAACGCCTCTCCTGGTGAGGTAAACAGTACTTATGCCTCCTCCTTTTGACAGTATGATGTAGAAACCCCTGCTTTGATGCTGGCATACTGGAACCTTGAGAGGTAGTTTTTCTTTGAGCCAGTCCAGAGATGGCTAAATCATCCGTTGTAGGCTCAATGAGGTGTTTTGCTGCTGTTATTTATCCTGCAGCCTGAATGCCCTGGGCTTTGTGCGCCTTGGGTCTGGTGAGCCTTGGGCCTGGTGCCCCTGCTGGATCTTTACTAATTATGAAAGTAAGTGTTGATTTTCTACAACCTTGAAGGCTATCCAAAAATGCTGAGAGTTCAGTTGATTATACCAGGCATAAGCTTCCTAGTAGCTAACAGGGTTTATGGCTGCATAGGGAGAAGTTGTATTTTAGGTAGACTACAGGTTTTCTGATATTTTATGACAAAAACAAGTTAACTGGAATAGATGTTGAAAAGGTTTGATTTGGTTTCTGCAAGTTGGGTGTTGAAAACAAATAAATAGAAAATGTTTTTACAAGTGTAAACTTGAGGTGCATCCCTCCTCAACTTGGAAATCCTATCTTACTGCACTGGAAACTGACCTGATATGCGATGTGATAAGTGAGTTGTCAGATTTCCAGCCTATTTTTAGCCTAGGACCTGCCAGCCAGTATAGATTTTTCTGTTCAAGTTGACTTTTACAGTGAGGAAATCTAAATCTCGAAATAATTACAAACTGAGACAGAAACTTGAAACCAAAGTTGGTTTACTGGTGGTATCCATGAAAAATAGTATGATTTAGTATCCTCTAATTCCAACCTACTCACTGTCTACTGTAGACCTGTTTCTCACACCCTCCCTCCTGCTTGGAACTCCCTCCCTCTTCATATCTGCAGACCATTACTCTACCCACGTTCAAAGCACTACTAAAATCTCACTTCCAGGAAGCCTTCCCTAATGAATCTCTCATCTCCTCACCCATTTTCCCTCCATACTGTGTCACTTATGCTCTTAAATTCTCAGCCTTTAAGTATTTAGGTACTCGCCTTTACTCCCTCACTCCCACACCAACACTTACATACATATCTTTAAACCCTACATGTAACATTTTTTAGTGTTGTTTCTCCCACTGGATTCTAGGTCCTTTAAGAGCAGGGCTCATTTCTACTAACTCATTTTACTCTCTTAAGTGCATAGTAGGGTGCTCTGCACAGAGTAAGCACTTAAGGCCAAGACTTCCCTGGAGATTGGATTTTCTGAATTGCAAAAGAAACTGATGTCCAACCCAACTGAATTATTGAAGGGAGGAGAGAAAGGTGTGAGGAATTATGCCAGAAAGGTCCCCTAGCTGCAGACCTGGCCCAGGGATAATTATCTAGGGCAAGGGTCTGCCTGGGGTTAGGATTAATTGCAAACTCTGTCATCTTTCCTCAGGTTTTGCATCAGTGCAGCTAAAGTAGCTGAGACTTTGTTGACCTTTCACCGTATCTCCTTCCTTCCCATTGTTTACTTAAGTTACCACTTTAACAGGATCTCCCAAGTCAAATGTTCTTTTGTTCTCCACATGAATGGTTTTATTCACATCTCAGAAATATAGCTTCAAAGAAAAAAATTCTTACCTTGGATATTTCCCCATCCCTCAATACCCATAAAACTTCTTAGCACAGAAAGGTTTTGTTTCTGGTGATGCAAGGTTTTATGTTTTAAAACTTTGAGTTAGAAGGAAGAAAACGTTTGCATCATCTCATTTAATACGTTTTCTTCCACTAAATATTTTGTTTTGGATACCTAGCTATAGCGAGGAAACATGACAAAAATATTATTTCCTTTGCTTAATTTAGCCCAAGAGGATAACTGTTTCTGACTTCTCTTTTCCTTTTCCAGTTTTTACAATAAAAATTATATGTGATTTCCTTGATTAGTGGTTTTTTAATTCTTTTCCTCAGCAAGATATTTTGTAAGACTTCAAATTTGTTTCCCCAACTCAAAGAAAAAAATGCCTGTCAAAAGAATGAAAGTTATTTTTGAGTGTGCCATTACATTTCAGGATTGCTGTAGGGTAAAGCTTTGTGTTTCCTTCCAGCTCAGCTTGGAAGGTTTGAGTTTAAAGTGTCACCTTTCCTCAGAGGCTTAAGAGAAGCACTAATCTTCTTTTAAATAATTTGAGCATTGAAGTTTCCTCTTCAGGATAATAGATGTCTCTGGCCTGAACCATTTTCAGAGTTCCATTGCTAATTGATTCTGCAAGAAAGTCATTTTTACCTCTTGGAGTCTCCTTGGGATCCTCATCTTCTTTCCTATTAGACTAATGACATCTGACTCCTATCCCTTCCTAGGGATGTTGAGTGGATAAGAGATGAAATCCCTCCCTAGGGCTTATAGAACTTTAAAAGCAAGGTGTAATATGAACACAAGGTATTATTAGCACTATGCTTTGTTTGCTACTAAGGCCCTTAGAATCTTAGATGCAGCATGGCTTAGTGGAAAGAGCACAGGTTTAGGAGTCAGAGAACGTGGGTTCTAATCCTGCCTCTGACACTTGTCTGCTGCATGACCTTGGGCACGTCACTTTCTCTGTGCCTCAGTTCCCTCATCTATAAAATGGGGTTTAAGACTGTGAGCCCCACGTGGGGCAACCTGATTGCCTTGTATTTACCCCAGCACTTAGAACAGTGTTCGGCAAGTAGTAAGCGCTTAACAAATACCATTATTATTATTATTATTTAAAAATTATGGAAGGACCTGTTTCTCACCCCTCAGAAAGTTGCCCCCCTCCACCTGACTTCAGGAGGAGCGGGAAAAGTGTCAGATCAGGATAGCTCTTCTACACAACTTACAAACAGGATAGCTCTTACCCTCTAGATTGCAAAATCCTTGTAAGTGGGGAATGGGTCTACCAACTCTGTTGTATTGTACTCTATGGGGCACTTAGTACAGTGCTCTGCACACAGTAAATGCTCAATAAGTGTGATTGATTGATACACTAACAGCAAGACACCCCACTTTGGGTCCCCAATGAGTTAGACCTCTGAGCCATAAATACGATTGAATGAATGAATGAATTTAGCTTGTCCAGGAACTCAGGGACCCTGGATTCCTAGGAGTTGGGCTCCATGCTACTTGGGCTTCTGGAGGATGCTGGAATGGTTGGGATTTGCTATCCAGTTGGAACTCTCCCATGGAAGTTTCCAACACTTCACCTGCTGGACTGGCCACACTCCTTTTTGAAACCGTCCAGAAGCCATGCTGGCCATTACATCTCTGTAGCCATTATTGTTGGGCAGCTTGCGGCCTAGATTTTAAGCTTCTCCTGTCAATTTTAAGCATTTTTGTGGCATTCATTCAATCGTATTTATTGAGCACTTACTGTGTGCAGAGCACTGTACTAAGCACTTGGGAAGTACAAGTTGGCAACATATCTGGACTACTGCATCAGCCTTCTCTCTGATCTCCCATCCTCGTGTCTCTCTCCACTTCAATCCATACTTCATGCTGCTGCCCGGATTATCTTTGTCCAGAAACGCTCTGGGCATATCACTCCCCTCCTCAAAAATCTCCAGTGGCTACCAATCAATCTGCGCATCAGGCAGAAACTCCTCACCCTGGACTTCAAGGCTCTACATCACCTCGCCCCCTCCTACCTCACCTCCCTTCTCTCCTTCTACAGCCCAGTCCGCACCCTCCGCTCCTCCACTGCTGATCTCCTCACCGTACCTCGCTCTCACCTGTCCCGCCATCGACCCCCGGCCCACGTCATCCCCCGGGCCTGGAATGCCCTCCCTCTGCCCATCCGCCAAGCTAGCTCTCTTCCTCCCTTCAAGGCCCTGCTGAGAGCTCACCTCCTCCATGAGGCCTTCCCAGACTGAGCCCCTTCCTTCCTCTCCCCCTCGTCCCCCTCTCCATCCCCCCATCTTACCTCCCTCCCTTCCCCACAGCACCTGTATATATGTATATATGTTTGTACATATTTTTTTTACTCTATTTATTTATTTATTTAATTTATTTGTACATATCTATTCTATTTTATTTTGTTAGTATGTTTGGTTTTGTTCTCTGTCTCCCCCTTTTAGACTGTGAGCCCACTGTTGGGTAGGGACTGTCTCTATATGTTGCCAATTTGTACTTCCCAAGCGCTTAGTACAGTGCTCTGCACATAGTAAGCGCTCAATAAATATGATTGATGATGATGATGATGATAGAGACAGTCCCTACCCAACAACAGGCTCACAGTCTAGAAGGGGGAGACAGACAGCAAAACAAAACATGTGGACAGGTGTCAAGTCATCAGAATAAATAGAAGTAAAGCTAGATGCACATCATTAACAAAATAAATAGAATAGTGAATATGTACAAGTAAAATAAACAGAGTAATAAATCTGTCCAAACATATATATAGGTGCTGAGGGGAGGGGAAGGAGGTAGGGCGGAGGGGATGGGAAGGAGGAGAGGAAAAAGGGGGCTCAGTCTGGGAAGACCTCCTGGAGGAGGTGAGCTCTCAGTAGGGCTTTGAAGGGAGAAAGAGAGCTAGCTTGGTGGATATGTAGAGGAAAGGCATTCCAGGCCAGGGGGAGGACATGGGCCAGGGGTCGATGGAGGGACAGGCAAGAACGAGGCACAGAGAGGAGGTTAGCGGCAGAGAAGCAGAGGGTGCGGGCTGGGCTGTAGAAGGAGGGAAGGGAGGTGAGGTAGGTACACTTGTACTCTCCCAAGTGCTTAGTATGATAGACTCTCAATGAGTAGTAGTAGATCTGGGAAAGAAAATTCACCAACACTCATTCTGAGGACCTATGGATTCAACCAAACTTTAGTGAAGGGGAAGAGCCCTGTGCTATTTGTTCAGTGTCTCCCCTTCTCCCTCTGCAGTCCCCCCATGACCCTTGGGGTAGGAAATAGCAGAGATGTTTGAGCACAATCCCACAGTGAGCTCCTTCTACTTTATCAACTTATTTTTGGCCACTCTAGTCATAAATATTTCTATGTTCACCTTGGCTGATAAGAGTGTGAACTCCTTGCGGGTAGGCATTTGAGTGTACCACACCAAGCGGATGCTCAATAAATGCTGCTGCTACTACAAGTCCAGAGAGGGGCACTAAAAAAAGAACAATTGCTGGTGAGGCTATTTCAGCTTGAATTATTTCCAGGCAGTTTTTTATTTATTTATTGTGGGTCTGTGTGTGTGCATGTGTGTATGTGTTTGTGCGCTCTCCAGGAGCACATGGACCGGGCTGCCCCTCACTGTTATGTGCACTAGGAAATGGATTTGGCCCTAAAACAGTGCCAGCCCCTGGGCATGTCACTCCCCTCCACAGAAATCTCCAGTGGCTGCCTGTCAACCTACGAATCAAGCAAAAACTCCTCACTCTTGGCTTCAAGGCCCTCCACCACCTCGGCCCCTCCTACCTCACCTCCCTTTTCTCCTTCTACAGCCCAGCCTGCACCCTCCACTCCTCTGCTGCTAACCTCCTCACTGGGCCTCGTTCTCACCTGTCCCACCATTGACCCCCCAGCCCACGTCCTTCCCCTGGCCCAGAATGCCCTCCCTCCACATGTCCGCCAAGCTAGCTCTCTTCTTCCCTTCAAAGTCCAACTGAGACCTCACCTCCTACAGGAGGCCTTCCCAGACTGAGCCCCTTTTTTCCTCTTCTCCTCCCCCTTCCCCCCCGCCCTACCTCCTTCCCCTCCCCAGAGCGCTTGTATATATTTGTACAGATTTATTACTCTATTCATTTTACTTGTACATATTTTCTATTCTATTTATTTTGTTAATGATGTGCATAGAGCCATAATTCTATTTGTTCTGACTATTTTGATACCTGTCTACATGTTTGATTTTGCTGTCTGTCTCCCCCTTCTAGACTGTTAGCCCGTTGTAGGGTAGGAATCGTCTCTATATGTTGCCGACTTGTACTTCCCAAGCACTTAGTACAGTGCTCTGCACATAGTAAGCGCTCAATAAATATGTCTAAATGAATGAATGAATGATGTGGTGTGCCTGGCTGCAGTCTGTCGGACAGCACTGGGCTGCAGTGTGACGGGTAGCAGTGTGCTTGGCTGCACTGTATGATACTGCAGTGTGCTTGGATGCAGTGTTCCGGGCAGCCAGTCAGCCCCCAGCTGCTGTCACCTCCTACCTACAGTGAGGTGTCTCAGCTTCAGCCAGGGCATGGAGTGTGGGGACCGCTCCAACATGGGGAAGGATATGGGAAATCTGGTTTAGTGATCCTGCAACTCTTACCCTTTCAGTCAACAGGACACAGCTTTCAGCCTGGCTCAGGGGCCCAGACTGTTCCCCTCATTCATTCATTCATTCATTCAATCAATCATATTTATTGAGCGCTTATTGGGGCTGGAGTCTCGCCGCTGCCCTGCCCCCATCCCTGCCACCACTGCAGTCTGAAATTCCTGGCCTCCCATCCCAGGCACAAGCATCACTGGTCTTACCAGAACCACCAGGCACCTGTAAGTGCCTTGGCCACATCCCATGTTCTTCTATGAATCTACTCTGACTTTCAGCCCTGGCTGCAGGCTCTAGCCACTGGAAATTCAAAAACTTGGCTCTGATGGCCACAGTTCATGGACATTCAGACATGGACACAGTGCACTCCAGATTCTTTGGGGGAAGTAGGCTGTGGGGAATTAGTTATTCAATAAATGCAGCATTATTTATTGAATGAACAAATGAATCCTCCCTGGAGCCACTTGCAGGGGAATTGAGACTCATTTTCTCATCCAATAAACTGATTTTATTATTTAGGAAGATCTTTGGATCCCCTGTCTTTAGATTGTGAGGCCCATGTGGGACTGTCCAACCTGATTTTCTTTTATCTTACCTCACCACTTAATATTTGAACCACAAATACTTTCAGCATACTAACCATTCCTTTTCAGCATCTTTGAGTCAATCAATGGTATTTACTGAACACTTACTGTGTGCAGAGCTTGGGAAAGCATAATACAGCAGAGTTCATTCATTCATTCATTCAATCATATTTATTGAGCGCTTACTGTATGCGGAGCACTGTACTAAGCACTTGGGAAGTACAAGTTGGCAACATATAAAGACCATCCCTACCCAACAGCGGGCTCACAGCCTAGAAGGGGGAGACAAACAACAAAACAAAACATAGTAACAAAATAAAATAAATAGAATAAATATGTACAAGTAAAAGAAATAAAGAAATAGAGTAATAAATATGTACAAACATATATACATATATACAGGTGCTGTGGGGAGGGGAAGGAGGTAAGGAGGGAGGGATGGGGAGGAGGAGGAGTAGGAGAGGAAGAAGGGAACTCAGTCTGGGGCAAGCCCTTACGGTGTGTCAAGCACTGTTCTAAGGATTGGGGTAGATACAAAATAGAAAAACAGTGTAGCTTAGGGATAGAAAGGATGATAATAATAATAGATAGATCCCAGGGCCAGAGAGTCAGAAGGACCTGGGTTCTAATCCCAATTCCTCCACTTGTCTACTGTGACTATGGGTCTGTCACTTCACTGCATTCCGGTCATCTCATCTGTAAAATGGGGATAAGCCCGTGAGCCCCATGTGGGATACGGACCGTGTCCAACCTGATGAGCTCATATTAATTAATTAATTCATTCATTCATTCATTCAATTGTATTTATTGAGCACTTACTGTGTGCAGAGCACTGTACAAAGCGCTTGGGAAGTACCTACTCCAGAACTCAGAACAGCGTCTGGCACGTAGTTAAGCGTTTAACAAATACCATTTTTAAAATAATAATAATAATGATGGCATTTGTTAAGTGCTTACTATGTGCAAAGCACTGTTCTAAGCGCTGGAGGGATGCAGGGTGATCACGCTGTCCCACGTGGGGCTCAGAGTCTTCATCCACTTGGTAGATGTGATCACTGCCCACAGAGAGTTTATAATCTATAGGGAATAAACATTGAAATAGATTAGGAATAGAGGAAATAGTAGAGAATAGTAATACTTATGGAAGTATCAGGTGACTTGGGTGAGTATCAAAGTGCTTATGAGGTAAACAGACAAGTTCATAGTCGATTCAATGGGAAGGAAGGTTAGGGGAAATAAAGAATTTACTCTGGGAATGCTTCTTCGAGGGGATGTGATTTTAGGAGGGTTTTGAAGATGGAGAGAGTAATGGAATGTCAGATATGAAGGAGGAGGGAGTTCCAGGCCAGAGGAAGGATGTGGGCAAGAGGTCTGTGGTGGGATGGATGAGATTGGGTTACAGAGAGTAGGTTGTTGTTAGAAGAGGAGAATGTCCAGGTGGGGTTGTAGTAAGAGACCTTCAAGTGTGCCAGGAAGGAAAGAGCTGATTGAGTGTCTTAAAGCCAACAGTATGGCATTTCTATTTGATGTGGAGGTGAATGAGCAACCATTGAAGGTTTTTGAGGAGTGGGGAGATGTGGACTGAATGGTTTTTCGAAAAAAATTATCTGGCCAGCAGAATGAAATATGGACTGGGGAGAGGACAAACAGGTGCTAGGGAGGTCATAGAGGAGGTTGCTGCAGGAGTCAAGGCAAGAAATGAGAGCTTGGATCAACATAGGAGCAATTTGAATGAAAAAGAAAGGGCAGATTCTAGAGCTATTAGAAAGGTAGAACCGACTGAATAAGAGAGATGAGTTGAAAATGATGCCAAGGTTATGGACTTATGAGGCAGTGAAGATGGTGGTGCAGTCTACAGTAATGAGAAAGTAAGGGTAAAGACAGGATTTAGATGGAAATATGAGGAGTTCTGTTTTGGATATGTTAATTTTGAGTTTGAAGTGTTGATAGGACATTAAAATAGAAGTATTAAAGTATTAAAGTCATAAAGTATTAAAGTTTAGATGTAATGCACAGCATACATTGCAGCTTGCTGGAATTTTCAAAACTTGGGTAATTGGTTTACCATCCTTTCCCCTAAACTCTGAACAAAGGAGGCACCTTTAACAATAGCTGGAGTTGTAATTTTTACACTGTATTTGCCAATATTTATGTTCATTTTTCACCACTGTCAGGAAAATTAACCTGAAGAAATTCTCAACCATAAGACTGCATCCACTGACCATTCATTATCAGTGGCATTCAACCCATCAACCAGTAAATCAGTGGTATTTATTGAACACTTACTGTGTGCAGAGCACTGTAACAAAACAACCGAGAACAAAACAATAGAGTTCCGTACAATGAACAGGTATTGCAAATTGTTTCTCTCCTCCTCGAATATTGATGGTATTTATTAAGCACTTACTATGAATAAAATCACTGTTCTAAGCACTGGGGCAGATACAAGTTAATCAGGTTGAACACAGTCCCTGTCCCTCATGGGGCTCACAGTCTTAGGCTCACTGTGGGTAGGGAACGTACCTACCAACTCTGTTGTATTGTACTCATTCATTCATTCATTCATTCATTCAACTGTATTTATTGAGCACTTACTGTGTGCAGAGCACTGTACTAAGCACTTGGGAAGTACAAGTCGGCAACATATAGAGACAGTCCCTACCCAACAGTGGGCTCACAGTCTAGAAGGGGAGACAGAGAACAAGTGCTTAGTGCTTAGATCAGTACCCTCTGGTGTCAGTAAATATCACTGATATATGATGAAGTCGTTGAGTCTCCACAAGAATTCCTCATTTAAATTTTTTTCAAACGTAAGTGAATATTATCGTAGCAGAATTTTACATATAAAAACACTACATTTTCATACTTCTGGGTTGATTGATGAGAAAGGATAATGTGCAGGTTTGGACTTTAACCAAGAAGCAGTCAAGCTGTGGGGCCATTTGGAAGCCATAATCTATCTGCAATCACATAATCCCAAATTCCCTGGCATCTGGTCTCTGGTAGAGAGCATTAGATCAGGCAAGGAAGAAGTCATTGGTGACCATAGAAAGTGCAGTCTCAGTGGAGCAGAGGAGAGGAAAGCAGATTGCAGTGGGTCCAGAAGTAAGGTGGGAGTAAGGAAGTGGAGAGGTAGTTGATTGTAGGCCTCTTATTTGAAGTGTTTGGACAGGGATGGGGCAGGGAAATGTGGAGAGAGGTGGAGGGAGCCACAGGATTCTTTTTTTATTATTATTATTATAGACAAGACTTAAGTGTGCTTGAAGGCAAAGCAAAAAGAGCCATCAGAGAGTGAGAGGTTGAAGATGGTGATCAGGGAGATAAGATGGGTGGGTGCAAGGGTTTTTAGGAGGTGAAAGGGAATGGGTACTGTACCCAAGTATAGGTGGTAGATTTTGAAACACGTGAGAGGTCTTCTGTTGAGGGATGCTGGGAAGGATGAGAAAGTGGATCTAGAGAAGGAAAGGAATTGGTTTGGTTAGGGGGAGAATTTTGAAAAGTTCACATCTGATGTTTTCAATTTTGTTACCACATAGTTGGCAAGCTCATCAGGGCAAGAGGAGCTAGGAGGGGCCACTAAGGTCCCAGAATAATCGTTGGGATAATGGGCATGGGAATAGCTTTCCCACTTCTCAAGAGCCTTCATTGTTTGCCCATCCATCTCTGCATTAAACAGAAGCTCCTCACCATTGGACTTAGGATACTCAATCAGCTTTCTCCCCCTTACTTATCCTTCCTCCTCTCCCACTGAAACCCAGCCTGCACACTTCACCCCTATAATACCAACCTCCTAATTAGACTGTAGCTCCATGTGATATTGGGACTGTATCTCACCTTATTAATTTATAGCTATGCCAGCCCTTAGAACAGTGCTTGACACATAGTAAGCACTTAAATATAATAATAATAATAAAATAATAATAATTTAAAAATACGAATCAACTCACTGTTCCTCACTCTTCATTTGCTGTTAACCCCTTGCTCACACCTTTCCTCCTGATTGGAAATCCCTCCTCTACATATCTGACCAACCAGCACTCTCCCCATCTTTAAAGTCCTACTAAAAACATATCTCCTCCAGTAAGCCTGCCCAGACTAAACTCTCATCCTACTCCCTAAGCACTTAGCTACTCCCCCAACCTTCCACATCTCCACAGAGCATATGTACATATCCTTGTATTCAGGATATGCTTGGCTTACCTATAACTTATTTTAATGTCTCTCTCCTCCTCTATACTGTAAGCTACATGAGGGAGGGGATTGGGTCAAGCAACTTCACTGTATTGCCTGCTCCCAAGCATATAGTACAGTGTTCTGCACACAGTAGGTGCTCAATAAATGCAAAGTATTGTTTGATTAAGAAGTAGAGAAGCAGCATGGCTCAGTGGAAAGAGCCCGGGCTTGGGAGTCAGAGGTCATGGGTTCTAATCCTGGCTCCACCACTTGTCAGCTGTGTGACTTTGGGCAAGTCACTTAACTTCTCTGGGCCTCAGTTACCTACTCTGTAAAAAGGGGATTAAGACTGTGAGCCCCATGTGGGGCAACCTAATTACCTTGTATCCCTCCACGACCCCCAGTGCTAGAACAGTGCTTGGCACATAGTAAGGGCTTAACAAATGCCATTATTATTATTATTATTATTATTATTATTATTATTAAGTAGTGTTGCATAATATTAAGTATAAACAGATGCATCATTTGGCTTAAGCAAAGGAACACATTTAGAGGAGTATTCATTTCTAGATCAAAATCTGAGAAGGAAGTAAGATTTTTTAGAGAGCTTTGGTGCTTTGTCTAGAGACAGTAATTAATTAGGTGTTTTCAACTTCTCTCTAAGTATATTATGGTAACTTCTTTAAAGGGGTACTCCTTCCCAGGGCAAGTGTTCTAAAGATACCAAGAGGTATTTCAGATCCAGTTCAAAAATTTAACATTACATTGCAGTCCAGGGGCCAGATCCAAAAGCAAGTACAGTTCTTGTTTCCTCTTGATCATGTGGAGGGGAAGTAAGCTGGGTCGCACTGTTGAAAAAATAAGTCACGGTGAATGCTTAGGGACAAGTGATGAGAAATCGTGGGGTGTCACTCAGTTGTCACACTGACACGGGGAAAGGCATAGTGCAGGCTCAGGGCAATAATCCCAGGAGATACAGGCACAGCGTGGTGACACCTGGAACGTTTTTCTAAAAACCATTCAAGTCACGTCTACCTGCTCCTCAAGAACCTCCAGTGGTTGCCTATGCATCAGGCAAAAACTCCTTACTAACAGTGCTTAACACAGTGCCTGGCACATAGTAAGCACCTAACAAATACTAAAATTATTATTATTATTACCATCAGCTTTAAAGCACTCAATCAATCAATCAATTGTATTTATTTAGCACTTACTGTGTGCAGAGCACTGTACCACGTGTTTGGGAGAGTGCATGACAGTAGAGTTAGTAGACATGTTCTTTGCTTGCAACAAGCATATAGTGCAGAAGGGGAGACAGACATTGACATAAATAAATAAATTCCGGATTTGTACATAAGTGCTGAGGGATTAGGGGAGGGGTGAATAAAGGGTGAAAATACAAGGGAAAGGGTGATAGAGAAGGGAGTGGGAGAAGAGGAAAAGAGGGCTTAGTAGATGAAGGCCTCTTGGAGGAGACAGGCCTTCAGTAAGGCTTTCTTCTGAAGTAGGGAAAGTGATCGTCTATCGGATATGAAGTGGGAGGGCATTCCAGGCCTGAGGTAGGTCGTGGGTGAGAGGTCGGCAGCAAAATAGATAAGAACAAGGTACAGTGAATAGGTTGGCTTTAGAGGAATGAAGTGTGCGTACTGGGTTGTAGTGGGCAATCAGGGAGGCAAGGTAGGAGGAGCAAAGTAACTGAGTGCTTTAAAGGAGTTTCTGTTTGATGTGGAAGCAGATGGGCAACCACTGGAGGTTCTTGAGGAATAAGAAAACATGGACAGAGCATTTTGGTAGGAAAATGATCTGGGTAGCAGACTGAAGAGGGAAAGAGGTAGGAGGCAGGGAGATCAGCAAGGAGACTCATGCACTAATCACGGAGGGATAGGGTGTTTGAATTAAAGTAGTAGCAGCTTGGATGGGAGAGGAAAAGGTAAATTGTAGTGATGTTGTGAATCTTGAACTGACTGCTGACTGACTGAATATGAGGGTTCAATGAGAAAGATTAGTCAAGGATAACATCAAGTTTAGGGCTTGTGATAGAGGAAGGATAGTCTGCAGTTACAGAAAAGTCATAGGCAGGACAGGTTCTGTTTTGGACATATTTTGAGGTGTTGGTGGGACATCCAAGTAGAGATATCCTGAAGGCAGGAAGAAATGCAAGACTGAAGAGGAGGAGAGAGATCAGGTCTGGAGATGTAGATTGTGGAAATCATCTGCATTGAGATGGTAGTTGAAGCCATAGGAGCGAATGAGTCCTCCAAGGGCGTGGATGTAGATGGAGAATAGGAGGGGAACCAGAATTGAGTTTTGAGGGACTCCTACAGTTACAGTATGGGAGGTAGAGGAGGAGCACATGAAAGAGACTGTGAATGAGTGGCCAGAGAAATAGGAGGAGAAGCAGGAGAGAACAGTGTCAGTGAAGCCAAAGTTAGATCATGTTTCCAGGAGAAGGGGGTGGTTGACATTGTCAAAGGTAGCTGAGAGATCAAGGAGGATTAGGATAGAGTAGAGAAGGAGATCATTGGTGATCATTGAGAGGGCAGTTGGTGGAAGTCATATTGCAGGAGGTCGAAGGGAGAATTGGAGGTGAGGAACTGGAAACAACAGGTGCTGACAACTCACTTAAGGAGTTTGGAGAGGAATGGTAGGAGGAAGAAGGACTGATAAGTAGAAGAGACATGGGGTCAGGGAGGTTTTTTAGGATAGAGACATGAGCATGTTTGAAAGCAGAGAAAGCAATTAGAGAGTGAACAGTTGAAGATTGCAGTCAGGAAGGGAAGAAGGAAGGAGGTCAGTGCTTTGTTAAGGTGCAGAGGGAGAGGATCAGAGGCACAGGTGGAGGAGGTGGGTTTTGAGAGAAGGCAGGTGATCTGCTGAGATACTGCTGGAAAAGGTGGGAGAGTTGCAAGAAGGGCAGGAGGAGGAGGGACTGGAGAGAAGCAGGGGAGATTTTAAGGAGAGGACACCTGATGGTTTCAATTTTTTCAATGAAGCACGTGGCCAGGTCATTAGGTGCTTCCTCCCCACCTCCTCCCCCTCTCCCCAACCTTACCTCCTTCCCCTCCCCACAGCACCTGTATATATGTTCATACATATTTATTACTCTATTTACTTTACTTGTACATATTTACTATTCTATTTATTTTATTTTGTTACTATGTTTTGTTTTGTTGTCTGTCTCCCCCTTCTAGACTGTGAGCCCACTGTTGGGTAGGGACCGTCTCTATACGTTGCCAACTTGTACTTCCCGAGCGCTTAGTACAGTGTTCTGCACACAGTAAGTGCTCAATAAATACAATTGAATGAATGAATGAATGAATGAATGGGGGAGGCAGTACAGTGTTCTGCACACAGTAAGCGCACAATAAATACAATTGAATGAATGAATGAATGAATGGGGGAGGCAGAGGGTCAGAGGTTTTGAAGGGGGAGTTTAACATCTGAAACAACAGTTGAGGACAATGGGCATGGGAGTCAGTCAATCACCTTACTCCCTCCTACCTTACCTCCCTGATTTCCTACTTCAATCCAGCCCACACATTTTGCCCCTGTAAGCACTGAGTCCTGATCTCATCTTTCTCTGCAGATCCCATCTTTCTCTCTGCAGATCCCTTTCCCACAACTTCACTTTGGCTTGGAACTTTCTGCTTCCACTCTGCTTCCCCTGCTTGCTGTATTGTGTATGAATTTGATCCATGATGGAGTCCCAGGGAGGGAAGGGGAATTATTTCGCACCAGTGAATTTGGGCACAACTTCAGCCCTAGAACCAGCATTGACGGGGAAGAAATGTGGCTTAGTGGAAAGAGCATGGCTCTGGAAGCCACTTGTCTGCTGTGCGACCTTGGGAATGTAACTTCTCTGTGCCTCAGTTATCTCATCTGTAAAATGGGGATTAAATCCTCCTTCCTCCAACTTAGATTTTGAGTCCCCATGTGGGTCAGGGACTCTGTCCAACCTGATTATCTTATATCTACCCCAGCACTTAGTACAGTGCCTGGCATATCGTAATTATTTATCAAATACCATAAAAACAATTTCTCTGATCTCCCAACAGTGCTGAAAGTCACTGTTCCAGACCCCTGCCCCAAGACTCCAACTGCAAATTTTGAGTTGGGAGAAACCCCTTTCACCTTCTAAAAATATTTGCACTCACTCTTCTTCCCCCAGATGGCCATCCTCAACCAGTCACTTGATGATGGTTCCTTCCCCTCTTCTTATAAATCTGATCTCAGGTCTCCTATAAATACCTTTTCTGTATTCTGCAGCACCCTCTAGCTACCACACATCTCTCCACTCCCATTCCTGTCTAAATTGAAAGAGCTGGCTATGGCCACTGCGTCCATTTAAAATAAAAACTATGGTATTTGTTAAGCACGTACTGTGAGCCAAACATTGAACTAAGTGCTGGGGCTGATTCAAGATAATCAGGCCCAAAACAGTTCCTGTCCCACATGGGGCTCCCAGCCTAACCAGGACAGAGTAGGACTTAATTCCCATTTTACAGATGAGGTAGCTGAGGCACAGAGAAGTGAAGTGACTTGTTCAAGGTCACAACAGGCAAGCATCAGAGCTGGCATTAGAACCCAGGTCCTCTGACTTTCAGGCCCACTGTGTTTGCACTAGGCCAAGCTGCACTTCTGTCCTCTTCACTTTGCAGAGACTACTCTCACCAATGACTTCCTCCTTTGCAAATCTCATGGACTGTGGCAAATCCTAATACTTAAATATCTTGGCAGACTTTGAACCTGCGGGCCCCACCCTTCTTCTAGAAACACTATCTAACACTGTTTTTTTTAAATAGTTCTACCTCTCACTCTGCTGCATTTCATTCTCCGTGCTGGCCCTTCCTCTCCCTCTCAATCTCAAACTGAGGGTGTCCCTCACTGGCCAATTCTGTGTCCCCTTTTTCTCATTTTCTACTTGCTCTCTGGGAGGCTGATCCACTTCTAAGACTTTAACTCCCTCCTCTAGGAAAATTATTATTATTATGGTGTTTGTCAAAGAACTTATTATGTACCAAATGACTCCCAAATCTCTCTGCTAGCCCACCTAACCACGTACAATCTCTTCCAAACATTTCCTCTCCCCTCGAGGACCTCTCCATGAGGATGTCCCACTGCCACATTAAACACAATGTGTCTAAAACATAACTCCTCACCTTCCCTCCAGAATCCTCTCCTCCACCAAAATTTCCCAGCACAGTTGACTCTAAAGCCTAAAATCTTGGTGCTATCTCTGTCTTTTCAACCCTCTCCATGTCAGTCAAAGGAGTTAAAAAATTATTAAAGCTAATAAAATGTTACCTGGCTTTATGGAAAGGCAATAAACTGGAATCATGCACGTGAAAGCAGAAAAACTCATTTTGCATTTATGATGCCCAACAAATTTATTATCCTGATGAGAAAAAAATGGCCTGCAAATGTTAAGTATGCCATTATACATGTAATATATCCACTCAAGGCCTGTTGGAGGGCTCGGGGCGATATACTGGGGTGGCTGGATGGATCTTCTATTCATTTTAACTTTTTCTGCTCCAGAAAGAAGAACAAACATATTATCCATTTACTTGCAGATAATGAGGAGCCATATAAGGAGAGCTGAAGAAACGTATGCTTTGGAATAAGAATTTAATAAGATAAATGTGGATCACCTTGAGAGGCTATCACTCTTTCAGCTCAGCAGTCCTGCTCCCAAATGTACCTGTGTTTGATGTTGAAGGCTATGCATTTTAGTTTGTCAGAATTATATTGATTTTACCCACAAGACTTATTGACTGAACATCCAAACAGAGAGAAGCAGCTCAGTCCTAGGCCTCCAGTCAGAGCTGGCAGCCCCATTCCTGAGCCTCAGTGCTCCCTGTGGCCTGGTTGCTGGGGACACAGACAAGTCTCTTGCTTTCCCTTCCTGCTTTATTCCAAGGAGATGTACCTCTCCAGGTAAGTTATGACAACTGATTCTTACCAGTACACTTAGCCAATACATTTTATAATCCAGATAACAAAGGAATAAGAATCCCATACAAACCACCAAGCCCTTAGGTTATACAGTTATTATGGGATAAACTCTCCCCTCCTCCCACCTACACACCCTGGGGCCCCTGCCATACAAAGGGTTTTCTGGATGGTTCATTTGGTCTCCTCACCTCCTTGATATTCTCTGGTTCTGGGTCAGAACCAAAGTCCTCAGGCCAGAGCCCATCACATCCAGCTTCTTTGCGAACAAATGAGAACCCTCCCTTATAAACCATGATTGTCTTCCCACCTGCTTATCCACTTTTCTTATCCAAAATCTCTTCTCTCATTGACTTTTTGCTGATGATCCAGGAGTGGATCATAAGATGATTAGCTGATGAGCTAGCCCTGATGGGAGGGGTGTCTTCATGAGTAGTTTCCCAGGTTACAAATATTGAGGATTGGGAAGAAGTGTGGCCTAGTAGAAAAGCATGGGACTAGGATTAAGAAGACCTGGGTTTTAATCCTGGTTCTGCAATTTACCTGCTGTGTGACCTTGGGCAAATCACTTAACTTCTCTCTGCCTCAGTTCCCTCGTATGCTAAATGGGGATTCAATATCTGCTCTCTCTCCTACTTAATAAAGACTGTGAGTCCATTGTTGGGTAGGGATTGTCTCTATTTGTTGCTATTTGTGCTTTCCAAGTGCTTAATACAGTGCTCTGCACTCAGTAAGCACTCAATAAGTACGATTGAATTAATAATGGTATTAAGGGCTTACTATGGGCCAGGTACTGTATTAAGCAGGGAGGTGGATACAAACAAATAGGATTGGACATAGTCCCTGTCCCTCATGGGGCTCACAATCTTAATCCCCATTTTACAGATGAGGTAACTGAGGCACAGGGAAGTAAAGTGACTTGCCCAAAGCCACACAACAGAAAAGTGGTGGAGCCAGGATTAGAATCTATGACCTACTCACTCCCAGGCCCGTGCTTTATCTACTGAGCCATGTGGCTTCTCATGTGGGACCCGTTTATCTTGTATCTACCCCAGTGCTTAGTACAGTGCTTGGCACATAGTAAGCACTTAATGAATACCACAATTATTATAACTGAATGAGGAAGGGGAAATCAAAATAAGCAGGGATATTCCTGACTATTTAATGTGAATAAATACTACCTAGAATTATCCCTCCAATAACCAAAAGAGATCATGTCTCCTAAATAATGGAGAGCTTTTTTATGAAGAAGAACCAACTTCTTTCCCTGCCTCCAGGTGCTAGGTTGATCTTCCTACTCACTAAAGCATTTATCTTCAGTGAGAAAGAGCAGCAAGAGAGGGTGAAAAAGTACAACTTCAGCCTCTGGCTGGAGAGAGCATCTGCTGCTGCTGCTCTGATAAAGGTGAGATGCTGGAGAGCTAGCACAGGTAGTTACAATGAAGGGGGTTCATTCTCACATTTTGTCTTACCTGTGCTCCTCTGTCTGCCTCCTACCTTCCTCGTATCCTCTCCTCTGTCCAGCAACAAAACTACTCCTCCCTTATTGACTGCCATACCCATTGCTCATTCTCATTATTTCAGATTTTAGTACCCTTCATAAGAAACCCTGTCCCTCCACCTTCCCTATCTCTTACCCCTAATGCCCTTGGCACCTACTTCATTGAGAAAATTGAAGCCAACAGGCATGATCTCCTTAAAATCTTTCTTGCTTCTCTCCAGTCCCATCCTCCTCCAGCCTCCTGTTCAACTCTCCCATCCTTCTCAGCAGTATTTCAAGAGATCTCTGACCTCTTCTTAAAATCTCCCCCCTCCACCTGCGCCTCTGATTCCATCTCTTTGCAACTTATTAAAATCAATCAATCAATGGTATTTATTGAGCACGTACTAGGTGCTCAATAGAGCAGTAGAGTAAACATTTGAGAGAGTAGATAATACCACCTGTCTCACAAGCCTGTATCTGTGGAATTATCCTTGACTCATGTCTCTCATTCAACCTACATGATGATGGCATTTGTTAAGCGCTTACTATGTGCAAAGCACTGTTCTAAGCACTGGGGAGGGGAAACAAGGTAATGAGCTTGTCCCATGTGGGGCTCACAGTCTTAATCCCCATTTTACAGATGAGGTAACTGAGGCTCAGAGAAGTTAAGTGACTTACCGAAGGTCACACAGCAGACATGTGGCGGAGCCGGGATTCGAACCTATGATCTCTGACTCCAAAGCCCGTGCTCTTTCCACTGTGCCACACTGCATATTCACATATTCAGTCTGTCACAAAATCTCTTCACCTATGCGCTTGGGTCTGTACACCTTAAGCACTTTGATAATTACCCCCACCCCATCCCCTCAGCTCCTATGTACATAACCTTACACTTTGTGATTTTCCCTCTCTAATTTATTTTACTGTCCCTCCTCTATTAGACTGTAAGTAAGCTCACTGTGGGCAGGGATTTTGCCTATTAACTCTACTGAACTGTACTACCCCTAGTACCTAGTACAGTGCTCTTTCTACACACAGCCAGTACTTAATAAATAATAATAATAATAATAATAAGGGTATTTGTTAAGTGCTTACTATGTGCCAGACACTATACTAGGTTCTGGGGTTGATACAAGCAAATCGAGTTGGACATAGTCCCTGTCCCATGTGGGGCTCACTTTCTCAATCCCCATTTTACAGATGAGGGAACTGAGGCCCAGTGAAGTGAAGTGATTTGCCCAAGGTCACACAGAGAACAAGTGGTGGAGTCAGGATTAGAGCCCGTGACTTTCTGATTCCCAGGCCTGTGCTCTATCCACTATGCCATGCTGCTTCTCTACTATCAGAGCAAAGGTGAAACTATGTCAAAGCCACTTGGAATGCTGTCCCAAGGTCAACAATACTTTGGCAATGTCCATCTCCAACAACTATCTCTCCAGGAACAGGGATGGTATGTGTGTTCGGGGTTGTGGGGACAAGGCTGGATACCTCCTGTCTCGAGGAGGTCAGTGGAGGTGGTGGAGGTGGTGATTTAAGAGGTAAATCTGTAGGGGATATTTTTCCCTGACCCAGGAAGGGAAAAACTCAGAGGATTAAGAGCCTGAGGGTGGTCCCAGGCATCAAGTCCCTGTTCAAAATGGTGCTGGGGCTTATTTATGCAAGGAAAAGGGCTAGAAAAACTCTCAATCTGTCACGTGAGTATATGCATCTCTCTGACTGAGTCTATCTTCATCTGACTTTGCACACAGAGCCAAAGCAGCCTGGCCCAGGAAACAGTGTTGCCTAGTGGAAATGGCACAAGCCTGAGCGTCAGAGAACCTGGGTTCTAATTCTAGCTCTGCTACCAACCAGCTGTATGACCTTTTGCAAGTCACTTAAAGTTATTGTGTCTCAGTTTCCTCATCTGTAAAATGAGGATTCAAAACTTGTTCTCCCTCCCTCTTAGACTGTCAGCCCCATGTAGGACTGTGCCTGGCCTGATTACGTGGAAAGAGCATGGGCTTGGGAGTCAGAGGTTGTGGATTCTAATTCTGCCTCTGCCACTTGTCTGCTGTGTGACTTTGGGCAAGTCACTTAACTTCTCTGTGCCTCAGTTACCTCATCTTTAAAATGGGGATTAAGACTATGAGCCCCACATGGGACAAACTGATTACCTTGTATCTACCCTAGTGCTTAGAACAGTTCTTGGCACATAGTGAGTGCTAACAAATACCATAATGATCATAATAATCTATCCCAGTACTTAGCATAAGGCTTGGCATACAATACATGCTTAACCAACATAACTATTAAAGCCTGATGGTTTTCTAAAAATGATAAAGATTATGAAAGGCAGAGCACAATGAACAGTTCAAGCAAGCTAATGAAGTTTAGAGGTGTAAGGCAATTTGAGGTCATATGTGAAGAGCTGTCTTGTTTGATCAACAGATATGTTTACTTTTTAGTAGGAATAGAAATTCAGAAACAGGCTTGGGAAATTATTATTGAACTGTATGTGATTCATAACAAGAGATTTAGCCATTTGTCTATCATGTTTCCCTGCAGGTAGTTTTTTTGACAAGGTGAAATGGATTTATTTTAAAGCCGTTAAATGCAATATTATTGCTTAATCAAAGATGTCAGGACAAGTAAAAAATGGATGGGATCCTGTCCTTTGGCTTTGGTTAAATGCTTTTCTTTGCTTCTCTCTGAAAATAATAAAAGAGGAAGTACATGGCATAAGCTCTTTGTGGGCTGGGATCCTGTCTATCAACTCTGTTGTATTGTACAAGCACTTATTGCAATGCTCTGAACATAATAAACACTCAATAAATGCTTAAATAGTAATGACTGATTGATGACTAAGAGGAGATTGGCTAATAGGTTTCTCAAATTTAGAGGTAAATACTCCCTTTTTTTATAATGCCAAGGCTCTGTTTTTTACCATAACCAGATAGACTCTCATTTTCAGAAGAACCTTCCCTAAGTTCGCCACTGAGTTCCAACAAATATACTGACAGAACTGAGTGTTCTCACAGGTGATTTCTAATAAGGAAGCTTCCTTCTCTGTAAATACCACAGTATGAAAACCTATTTCATTAAGCTGTGGAGCTGTAAGGCTGGCGGCTCAGAGAACAGAGCAATAAATACTTGACTGATTTTTGTTAAGCATTTTACTCATACAAGTATTCAAGAGAAATATTAAATGCCTATTTAATTTCTGGCACCGTTTAATTATATCTACAGATGGTTTGCAATCCTGGCATGAGAGCTTAGTAATAAAGCTTTTCCATCTGTGCCTTTCAATTTTTACTTCTGTTCGTGTCCCAGGGTAAAAAGAAATAATAACAAAAAGTCCTATCAGGACTCAGGGATGGCTTCAGATGGTAAGCCAGAGGGGCAGCGGCCCCAAGCTGCAACTCCAAGGGGACGGCTTGTGGAAAATTGGAAAAACTTGAAACTCAAGATTTTATTTGTGAGAATTTTCCATTTAGAACTTTCGAAATCATATTTTTGAAATGACTGAGATGACACTTAAAATTGTCACTAGGCTGCATTTATTATTTTTCACTATTCTGTTCTTGATATTTTGGTGTATGTCCTTTTTTTAATAGTATTTGTTAAGCCTTACAATTTGCCAGGCACTCTACTAAGCACTGGGGTAGATATTACCCTAAGGTTAGACATCTCTAAACTGAAAGTTCATTGTGGGCAGGGAATGTGTCTTTTTATTGTTACACTGTACTTTTGCAAGTGTTTAGTACAATGCTCTGCACATAGTAAGAGCTTAATAAATATGATTGAATGAATGAATGAATGAAAGAACATAGCCCAAGTTCCACATGGAGCTCACAGTATTCTGGTGAAGGAGCATGTTTGGTGGATACATTTTCTAGTGTTCCATTCCATTTGGCTAAGGGGTGGGAGAGCAGTACATTCCTAAATGGGTCTGAATGGTATTACTGCTTCTTCAGCAATAGAGTTCATTTACTCACAGAGGAATATAATGAACATGTAAGGAAAACTTCACCTTACAAGGTTGATAAAAATAGGCCCAAGAGCACAAACTGATCGCTGTCCCATAGTTGTTATTGGAAAAGGAATGGAAAACTAATAAAACAGTGAATAATGGAAAGGAATGGAAAAGAGAGACAGACAGTGGGAGAGAGAGATGGAAACAGAGAGAGAGATCAATTTACCAGGTGCCCAGGTATAACCCCACTGCAATGAGTAGTTTTAGACTGCTATATGGTATTTCAGACTCCTGAAAAGCCTAAATTAACACAAAGGAAATGTTTAAAAACTAGTCTCACAGAATGTGATGGGTGATGGAGTCTCCTGTAGAGAATGATGGAGAGACTTCGGTTTTGTTGAACCAGTGGGAAAGGAGTTGCTGGGACATGAAGTGCCAGTACACAAAGTGGGAAAGGAGTAGGCAGTAAGGTTGCAGGAGGATTGCAGCAAACTGGGTTGCCACATGTTGCTCTACAAAACGCTATTCAGGTCCAAGGTGATATGACAACAGGCATTTTTTTAATGGTTACTAACTGATCTGTCTCATAAATTGGAGTAGTATCAGTTACTCACTGCCACTGAAGCTGATCTTCTGAACGGGGGAGGCACTGGGGAAGACAGAGGCAGGATTTTCCATAAAACTAAGAAGGAAGAAGGAGCCCAAGCCATCCACCAGTGCATGGACTGTCCATTGGGGACACGAGCATGTGATCCTCCAAAACCATAGGATGTGCATCTGAACCTGCAACTGACCCCCAGAGCAGTCATGGGGCGACCCTGGTCTGGACTGCCGCAGGGCTCTCCCAGCTATTATGGAGAGCTGCTGCTGCAGTTGCCACCTCCGATGCCACTGTCCATCAGGGGGCTATGGGAGGGGAGGGAGCTGGAACTTACCCAGCTGACCACAGAGAGCTGTCGATGCTATAAGGGTGAAGGAAGACACGTATGCATATAGTTTCTACCGCTGGACCAGAAGACAGAGTGGCCATTATGGCAGATACAGAGGGGTCCCTTTCCCAACTCATCAGGCCTTTTCCTCCTCTGGAAGCAGAAAAGTGGCAATAACTAAAGTGGCTCTGTCCTGGTTCTTTAGGAGGGCTCATGCTGCCTGGAGTCCTTCTCCCCATGGGACTGGCATGGGAGACAAATCGAAGAAACTTGCATTTTTTTCTTTCCATTAAAAAGAAAAAAACAATAGAAATGAATCCCCAGGGGCCAGGAGTGGTTCGAGGCATGAGGGAACGCAATGCTGGGTGCACTGGGAATACGGCCCAAAGCCTCTTGTTTTAAGTGGGTGCCAGGGTAGCATCAGATTGCATCACACTGTTGGCAGGGGGAGCCGGGGTCATGTTGGATCGTAGTTCAACACCTTCGCTTTGGGATTGGTAGAACTGAGAGGACACCCAGACAAATTTGTAAGCCAACCAAATACCTCTTAGGCAAATTGCACATCATTCACAGACCCACCTGCAGATATATTTTTTTTTTGTACAGTATTCTTTTTCAGCAGACATGGCCGCTGTGTAGTAAAGCACCATTGGCCAGTAGGCAGTAGCATTGTGATCATTGTCATCTTCGCTGACCATGAGTCAGTGATTTTTTTTTGGATTCCTGCCAGGTATGTCCACCTCACAGAAAGCCTTAGTTGATTCTTGGGTCATAAAACTTCTCCATCAATGGCTAAGATAGCTGCAGCAGGAATTTCCCTACTTGCCCAGCCAGGACTAGAACCCAGGTCTTGTGATTTCTACAGCCTTATTCTTTCCACTGGCTGAATGTGGGGCTCAGAGATGATAGAAATATCTGGAGGAGAAGTAGAGATCTCCAGACTGTAATCAACAAAGTAATGAGACAAAAATAGAAATGAAATTTTTGATTATTATTATATTTGTTAAGCACTTACTGTGTTGAGCTTTGTTCTAAGCACCAGAGTAGGTACAAGTTAATCAGGTTGGACACAGCCCCTGTACCACAAGAGGCTCACAGTCTAGGAGGATGAACAAGGATGAAATTCTGATTTCACAGGTGAGGAAACTGAGGTACAGAGAAGTTCAGGAATGACAATAATAATTGTGGTATTTGTTAAATGCTTACTATGTGCAAGCTGTGCAAGCAGTGTACTAAAAAATAATCCGGCTCCCTTATGGTGGGAGAACAGATATTGAATCCCCATTTTTCAGATGAGGGAACTGAGGCAGACAGATGTTAAGTGATTTGCCCATGGTCTCACAGCAGACAAGTGGTGGAGCCAGTATTTGAAACCAGTTCCTCCAACTCCCAGGCCTGTGCTCTTACCATTAAGCTAAGCTGCTTCTCATGAAGTATAAAAGAAGTGAATGAAAATACAGTGGAATGAAGTCAATGGAAAATTACTGAGAGAACAAGAAAAACAGGAAGTGGGAGAAAGGGAAAACCTTCCAGTAAATTGAGCAATGAACAGATAGCGATATCGATTTAATGATGAGAAAAGTGTTACTGATTCTGTTGAAGTGCTCCCTGAAAGATATTGGTGTACTTCAACTTCCTTCTTGACTCCTGCTGTCGGATTAATACTGAAAGACAGTTTTCACACTCCTGCTCTAGTGGTGCAGAGTGAGAAGCTTAAGGATTCAGGATTATAACAATTAAGAAAATAACAGTACCACAAGTTTTTATATTTCATTAAAAATGAAAGGTGATTATGGATTTGACTCTTCAATAACATGTACATCGTGGATCAGTGGAAAGAGCACGGGCTTTGGAGTCAGAGGTGATGGGTTCAAATCCCGGCTCCACCACGTCAGCTGTGTGACTTTGGGCAAGTTACTTAACTTCTCTGTGCCTCAGTTACCTCATCTGTAAAATGGGAATTAAGACTGTGAGCCCCATGTGGGACAACCTGATCACCTTGTAACCTCCACAGCGCTTAGAACAGTGCTTTGCACATAGTAAGTGCTTAATAAATGCCATTAAAAATGTACATACACTCGAGCATAAAATATGAGAAAATTTTAAAATCCATGTTTTGGTTTGCTCACACCTTTCAACATATTTATGAATGAAAAATAACAGAGTTGTTAAAGTAGAGCACTGCAAGGCTGAAAGGATTTGGCCCTACTTAAGTCGGTCAATCATAATTACTGAGCGCTTACTGTGTGCAGAGCACTGTACTAAGGGTCCTATCATGATCATTGTCTATCCTCTATCACTAGAGAAGCAGCATGGCTCAGTGGAAAGAGCACAGGCTTCGGAGTCAGAGGTCATGGGTTCAAATCCTTGCTCTCTCAACTGTCAGCTGTGTGACTTTGGGCAAGTCACTTAACTTCTCTGTGCCTCAGTTACCTCATCTGTAAAATGGGGATTAAAACTGTGAGCCCCCCATGGGACAAACTGATCACCTTGTAACCTCCCCAGCGCATAGAACAGTGCTTTGCACATAGTAAGTGCTTAACAAATACCATTATTATTATTATTATTATTATTATTATTATTCTTATTATTATTACAATTCAGCAACAGAGACATTCCCTACCCAGCAGTGGGCTCACAGTCTAGAAAGGGGGAGACAGACAACAAAACAAAACAAGTAGACAGGCAGCAATAACATCAAAATAAATAAATAGAATTATAGATATATGCACAACATTAATAAAATAAATAGAATAATAAATATGTACATATATACACAAGTGCTGCGGGGCTGGCAGGGGGATAGAGCAGA
Source organism: Tachyglossus aculeatus (assembly GCF_015852505.1). Classification (NCBI taxonomy): domain Eukaryota; kingdom Metazoa; phylum Chordata; class Mammalia; order Monotremata; family Tachyglossidae; genus Tachyglossus; species Tachyglossus aculeatus. The sequence goes on along the minus strand of NC_052079.1, from coordinate 24,882,604 downwards.
GGGAGGGAGTAGGGGTGATGGGGAGGGAAGGAGGAGCAGAGAAAAAAAAGGAGGCTCAGTCTGGGAAGGCCTCCTGGAGCAGAACCCAAAGTAATGAGTTTGCTGAAATAATTAGGAATAATAACAATATTGTTTTTTGTTAAGGACTTACTATATTCCAAGTTCAGAACCGTAGATATGAGACACAAAGGTCAGGTACAGGGCCTGTCCCATGTGAACTCTCCCAAGTATTTAGTACAGTGTTCTACACACAGTAAGAGCCTCAATAAATACCTCTGTTCAGATGAAGAAACTGAAGCACAGAGAAATTAAATGACTTGCTCTAAGTCACACAGCAGGTAGGTGGCCAAGCCAGAATTAGAACCCAGGTCCTCTGACTCACAGACTTGGGCTCTTTTCACTAAGCAACCAAGTTTCACTGGAAATGCAGAACTCAGTGTTCCCACAGAGAGACAAAGAAATACAAAATGGAAGTAAAAAGGGAAACAATGGCTTTAGGGCGACTGCCAGTTTGGTAAAAATGGGGCATCAGTCTTCATACCAAGAAGAAACTTTATGATGATGTGACGGTGACGTATTCCAATGCTTAGAACAGTGCTTGGTACGTAGTAAGCACTTAACAAATACCATCATTATTATTATTATTATACTTCTGAGACTCTAGATTCACTACAGAAGAAACATTCAACTTGAGCAGATTCAACCTTAAGTCTTCTCTACCCCAAAAAGTCTCTACCATCTTTCGCAGCAATATCTCAAGAGGAGAATCCTGCCTCCCCTCAAAATCTAACCCCAGCATTATCCCTGACTCCTCTCTCTTATTCAACCAATATATTCAGTCTATCACTAAACCTGCCAGTTCAATCTTCACAACATCGCTAAAATCCACCCTTCCCTCTCCATCCAAATTGCTACCAGGTTAATCCAAGCACTTATCCTATCCCATCTCAATTACTGTAATCAGCCTCCTTGCTGACCTCCCTACCTACTGTCCCTCCCCACTGCAGTCCATATTTCACTCTGCTGCCTGGATCATTTTTCTACAGAAGTGTTCAGTCCACCTTTCACCACTCTTCAAGAACCTCCAGTGTTTGATCATTCATTTGTTCATTCAGTCGTATTTATTGAGCGCTTACTGTGTGCAGAGCACTGTACTAAGTGCTTGGGAAGTACAAGTCGGCAACATATAGAGACGGTCCCTACTCAACAATGGGTTAACAGTCTAGAAGGGGGAGACAGACAACAAAACAAAACATCCACCCCTGCATAAAAGAGAAGCTCTTTTCTATTGTCTGTAAAGCACTCAATCACCTTGCCCCTCCTACCTCACCTTGCTACTACAAACCGAGCCAGCACACTTTGCTCCTCTAATACCAACCTCCCCCGTACTTCGATCTTCTCTATCTTGCTGCTGACCTTAGAAAGCGCTTAGTACAGTGCTCTGCACACAGTAAGCGCTCAATAAATACGATTGATTGATTGATTGACCTCATGCCCACATTCTGCCCCTGGCCTGGAACTCTCTCCCTCTTCATATTTGACAGACAATTACACTTCCCCACTTATTGATGGTACATCTCCTCCAAGAGGCCTTCTCTGACTAAGCCCTCTTTTCCTTTTCTTTCGCTCCAGTTTATGTTTCCCTGACTTGCTCCTTTTATTTATCCCCACTCCCAGCCTCACGGTCCATATACATATGTATATATCTGTAATTTATTCATTTTTAATAGTGTCTTTCTCCCCCTCTAGACTGCAAGCTCACTGAGGGACAAGATTGCCTTAGTTTGGGCAGGGAATGCCTTAGTGTGTTCTTCACACACTAAGTGCCCAATAAATAAGATTTATTTATTGATTGATTAATTAATTAAGGCACTCAATCAGCTTACCGCTTCCTATATGATCTCATTGATTTCCTACTACAGTTCAGCCTATACATTTCATTCTTCCAACAACAACTTACTCACTGTGCTTTGATAGCAACAATTTCGCTGCTGACCCCTTTGCCCACATTTTCCCTCTGATCCCAAACTCCCTCTCCCTTCATGTAAGCTGGACCACCATTCTCCCCACCTTCAAAGTCTTATTAAAATAACATCTCCTCCATGAGGCCTTTAGCAGCTAAGCCCTCATTTCCCCTACTATCTCTCCCTTTTGGGTCACGTTTGCACCTTTTTATGGCATTTATTAAGCGCTCACTATGTGCAAAGCACTGTTCTAAGTGCTGGGTGGTCAGGTTGTCCCATGTGGGGCTCACAGTCTTCATCCCCATTTTACAGATGAGGGAACTGAGGCCCAGAGAAGTGAAGTGACTTGCCTAACGCAGCTGACAATTGGTAGAGCTGGCATTTGAACCCATGACCTCTGACTCCACAGCCCGTGCTCTTTCCACTGAGCCATGCTGCTTCTCAAGTGCTTCTCAAGCCCCTACTCATTCCACTGAGCCAAGTGCTACTTGCACTTGGATCTGTATAAGTCAATCTATATCTTTTAAGCACCTGATAATCACCCTAGCCCTCAGCCCTCTTGACCTTAACTCCTTGTGGGCAGGGAATGTATATTGTACTCTCCCTAGTGTTTGGCTTACTGGAAAAAGCTTGGAGTCAGAAGACATGGGTTCTAATCCTGTATCCACCTCTTGTCTGCTGTATGACCTTGGGCAAATCACTTCACTTCTCTGTGCCTAATTTACCTCATCTGTCAAATGGGGATTAACACTGTGAGCCTCACATGGGACACCCTGATTACCTGTATCTACCCCAGTGCTCAGAACTGCTTGGCACATAGTAAGTGCTTGACAAATACCATAATTATTACTATTATTAGTAGTAGTAGTAATAGTAGTACCCCTCTCAGGATCGCACCTGGAGAGTTTCCAGTACTCTAGTAGCCTCGGCTATGGGAGGGAGAGTCAAGCAGAGGCATAACTGCTCCATTCCTAGCTTGGGCAGTGCCTAGTGAGTGGAAGGCAATCTGCTACAAGTCAAAACTTACCTATGCTGGGCAGCAGCAGCATGGGAGAGATTCGAGGGCAGAGACTCGAGTTTAGTGTGCCGAAGTTGGCAATGGCAAACCACCTCTGTATTTTTACCAAGAAAACTCTATGGACACTCTACCAGAATGATTGCAGATGGAGAGTGGAGCATTCTGGGAGAGATAACAATAATAATAATGGTATTTGTGAAGCGCTTACTACGTGCAAAGCACTGTTCTATGTGTCCGTGGTGTCGCTATGGGTCAGAAATGACTCGACAGCATAAGACAAGTAGTAATACAAATGCTCTGCACACAGTAATCACCCAATAAATTCCATTAATAGAATGATTGATCATGGCAAAGCAATGTACTAAGAATGATGTTCTGGAACAATGAAGTCCTCACCAACATTGAAGAAATCTTCACCAACATTAAAAAGCATGGCCTAGTGAAAAGAACACAGGCCTAAGAGACAGAGGACAAGGAGTTCTAAACTCTGCTCAGCCATTTGTCTACTTTGTGACCTTGGGCAAGCCACTTAGCTTCTCTGAGCTTCAGTTTCATCAACTGTAAAATGATGATTAAGTACCTAGTCTCCCTTCTGCTTAGACTGTGAAGCCTCTGTGGGACAAAGACTGTGTCTGATCTGATTTTACTGTAGCCACTTTAGTATAGTACTTGTCACATAGTAAGCTCCTAACAAATGTCACAATTATTATTAGCAGCAAAGTTTCACTGGGTAGGACATGTGAGGAGAATGGAAGACAGCAGGACACCCAAGCAGCTGCTTTATAGAGAACTGAAGTGGAGTACACACTAGCCTGGGGGGCAGAATGATCGATTTACAGACATACAGCAGCACAGCTTCAAACCATGTAACTTAGCAGTGCACCACTGGGACACTTCCAAAGGGAAAGAACCAAACCAGACTGGGGTCTGCCTGCCAAGCAGCTGTTCTCCTAGGGTCAGGGCTTCACCATTATTAGGATACCAAGAGGCAGCATTTCCTCCTGCCTTCCGGGCATCTATTTATGGATATCCCACTGACACCTCAAGCTTAACATATCCAAAACATATCCATAACCTCATCTTCTCACCCAAGCCCTGACCTTCCCCTGACTTTCCATCACTGTAGACAAAAAAATCATCCTCTCTGTCTCACAAACCCATAACCTTGGCATTACCCTTGACTTATTTCTCTCATTCAACCAATATATTCAATCTGTCACTAAATCTAGTTGGTTCTACTTCCATAACGTCGCTAAAATCCACTGTTTCCTCTCCATCCAAATTTCTACCATGCTCTACCAAGCTCTTATCTTTTCCTGCCATTACTACTGCATCAGCCTTATTTCTAACCTCTTTGCCTCCTGCCTCTCCCCACTCCAGTCCATACTTCCCTCTGCTGCCCAGATTATTTTTCTCAAAAATTGCTCAGACCGCATCTCCCCTCTCCTCAGAATCTCCAGTGGTTATCTACTCTTTCGTAGTGTACTCTCCCAAGTGCTTAGTGTAGTGCTCTCCATCCAATCAATCAATCAAGCATGGCTTAGTGGAAAGAGCCCGGGCTTGGGAGTCAGAGGTCATGGGTTCTAATTCTGGCTCTGCCGCTTGTCAGTTGTGACCTTAGGCAAGTCACTTAACTTCTCTGTGCCTCAGTTACCTCATCTGTAAAATGGAGATTAAGACTGTGAACCCCACGTGGGACAACCTGATTATCTTGCATCTACCCCAACGCTTAGAACAGTGCCTGGCACATGGTAAGTGCTTAACAAATACCAAATTATTATTATTATTATATTTATTGAGTGCTTACTGTGTACAGAACACTGCACTGTTTGGGAGAGTACAATATAACAGAATTGGTAGACATGTTCTCTGCCCACAGTGAGTTTAAAGGTTAGCCTAGGGGTAAGTTTCAATTTGGTGCTTTTATTGCCAAAGCATCTTACATTAGTTATTTTAATTTGCTCCCCACAACACTCCTCTGAGGTAGGGTTCAGGTATTATTATCCTCATTTCACAGATGGGGAAACTGAAGCATAGGGAGGTTAAGTGACTTTCCCAAGGCCACATAGTAGACAGGTGGCTGCGCCGGGACTATAACCCAGGACCTCCACTTTCCACAGTCACAACCCTTTGACTGGGCCACACCACCTCCCCATAGTAAGCGTACAATAAATACTATTGATTGATGGATTGCTAACAACCTCCTTGTAAGGGAGAAACTCATTAGCACAGCAAGTGCTTTCTTTACTGGTCAGTCAACCATCTGTCTTACCAGCCTCACCCGCATGCATGGATGGGTCCTCACCCCCAATAGAGTCCTCTTCCAAAGCCAACAACAGTTATATAGAGGCTAAGAAAACAAAGCATCTCCTGGTAGAAAAGACATGGAAAGTTTTCCCAGCAAGCATCACTTGCTGAGAAAATCAAAGAAAAAAAAAGATGAGAAACAAGGTTTTAAACTTCCTGTAGGTTAGAGCTATTAATGAGTTCAGGTCAGCTCCTAGGTCTTATATAAACCAGCCTGGAACTCCCTGGTTTCAGTTATGCCTGAAGGAAGAAGTCTTGGGTGGCCCTTGGACTTGGGCTTGAGTGGAGGAGGAGTGACACAGGAACCACCTCTTTAGGGTTTCTGAGAACTGGGAAGCATTGTTATTTATTATTATCATCATTAATTACATTTATTAATAGCTAGGGTATTTCTTAAGCACTTCCTGATTCTCTTACCTGCTTTCTGATCTTTCTGAGTCTCTTTCTCTGGCTCTTCCTCTGTCTCCCACTCCCTAATTATGGAAATCATTCAGGACTCAGTTCTGGGTCTCTGTCTATTCTCAGTTCACCCACTCCTGTGGTTCCAAATATCACCTCTATGTGAATGACTTCCAAATATAGTTCACTAGCCCCGGCCTCTCACCTTCTCTGCAGTCTGCAGAGTCTGCAGTCTGCAATCTGCATCTCCTCCTGCCTTCACGACATCTCTACTTGAATATCCTACAGGAGCCTCAGGCTCAATATTTCTAAAACTAAACTTCTCCTTGGCCCTCTGAAATCTTCTACTGCACCTAAATTTCCCAACAAAATTGGCAAATTCATCATCCTACCTGCCTCTGAAATCCACAACATTGGCATTAAACTCCACTGCCCCCTTCGTTCAAACCCATATGTCCTCTATCACCAAATCCTGTTGGTTTTTCCTCCACAGCACTTCCAGAATCCTCCCCTTACTCTCTTCCAGGTCCAGGCACTTACCATATTCCAGATCGACTTAACTGCTCTGTACACAGTAAGCACTCAATAACAATCAATGATTGACTAATCAAACTCTTCACTGGTCTCCCTGCCTCCATTCTCTGCCCTCTCCAGTTGCTCTGCAGCTTGGGTCGTTCATTCATTCATTCAATTGCATTTATTGAGCACCTACTGTGTGCAGAACAATGTACTAAGTGCTTGGAAAGTACAAATCGGCAACATATAAAGATGGTCCCTACCCAACAATGGGCTCACAGTCTAGAAGGGGGACACAGACAACAAAACAAAACAAGTAGACAGGTGTCAATACCATCAGAATAGATTAATAGAATTATAGCAGAGTGAAATATGGATTGGAGTGGGGAGAGACAGGAGGCTGGGAGGTCAGCAAGGCGGCTGATGCAGTAAACCAGGGAGGATAAGATGAGTATATTAACGTGGCAGCAGTTTGATGAAGGGGAAAGGGCAGACTAGCAATGTTGTGAAAGTGAGAATGGCAGGATTTAGTGATGGATTGAATATGTGGGTTGATATGTGAATTTCCTATTTTCTCTCGAGTCTGTCTTTTTCTCTAACATATACCCCTTTTCTTCTCTCATACCTGTGAGCCTGTGGTCTATCTTTCTATGACTAGAAAATTGCTTTTTGTGGCTTTAGAAGGAATGCAAATCAAGTGAACTCTTCAAAATGCCAATTACCTCAATAGAAAGTAACCCCCAAATTACTTTCCCAGCATGTTGCTCCAGTACCTTACAGAAGCCTAACTGATTAACTGCCCTGGAGTGGCCAGTAATGGTACCAGTTCCTGGAGCGATCAGGGGAGTTTGAAAAAAACAATGGGACCCAAAGCAATAAGGGCATGCCTCCAAGCTCCCCAACTCCTCACCCCCTCCTACCTCACCTCCCTTCTCTCCTTCTACAGCCCAGTCCACACACTCCACTCTTCTGCCACAGACCACCTCACTGTGTCTCATTCTCCCCTGTCCCACCGTTGACCCCTGGCCCACCTCCTACCCCTGGCCTGGAATGCCCTCCCTCCTCAAATCCGCCAAACTAGCTCTCTTCTTCCCTTCAAAGCCTTACTGAGAGCTCACCTCCTCAAGGAGGCCTTCCAAGACTGACCCCCCCCCTTTTCCTCTGCTCCTCCTCCTCTCCCCATCACCCCCACTCCCTCCCTCTTCCCTACCCCCTTCCCCTCCCCACAGCACTTGTGTATATTTGTACATATTTATTACTCTATTTTATTAACAACGTCATTCTGCACAAGTCTCCCCACTCCCAACATACCTCCAGTGGTTGCTATTCCTTTCTGCATCAGGCAGAATCCCATGACTATTGGCTTTGGGACCCACCCATCAGCTTTCTCACTCCAACCTATCTACTCTGTTCTCCCCCTAAACCCCAGATCACACTGCTTGTTACTCTTAAGCTAACCTACTCACTGTACCTCGCTCTCATCTCTCCCATTGACCTCCTGCTCAGGCTCTTTCTCTGGTCTGGAACTCCCTCCCACTTTCAAATCCAACAGACCACTGCACTCCCCATCTTCAAAGCCCTTCTGAAACTACATAGGAATAACCTCTTATGTCGCCAGGTGATATTCCCCAAACTGTCACTACAGCATTTCTGCTCCACCTAAGCACTCATGTTCTCACCACCATCCCACAGCCCCTATTAATAATGATGGTATTTTTAAGCACTTACTATATGCCAAAAACTGTTCTAAGCGCTGGGGGAGATACAAGGTAAGCAGGTTGTCCCATGTGAGGCTCACAGTCTTAATCCCCATTTTACAGATGAGGTAACTGAGGCACAGATAAATTAAGTGACTTGCCCAAAGTCACACAGCAGACAAGTGGTGGAGCCGGGATTAGAACTCACAACCTCTGACTCCCAAGCCCGGGCTCTTTCCACTAAGCCACCCTGCTTCTCTACTTAGCCACTAATGTGTACCCATCCTTTTCCTTTTTCATCTGGTCTGAGAACGGCATTGCACAGTGGCTAGAGCCCGGTCCTGGGAGGCAAAAGGTCATGAGTTCTAATCCCAGCTCCACCACTTGTCTCTGTGTGATCTTGGGCAAGTGGCTTTACTTTTCTGGGCCTCAGTGACCTCATCTGTAAAATGGGGATTGAGACTGTGAGCCCCACATGGGACAGGGACTGTGTCCAACCTGATTTGCTGGTACCCACTGCAGCACTTAGTACAGTGCCTGGCACATAGTAAGCACTTAAGAAATGCCATCATCATTATTATTATTATTATTACCTGTTGTGGCAGAGGCATACACTGTCCATTAACAGCTGGGGGTAAGGGCGCAGGCTGAGGTTGTGGGGTAGATAGAATGTGACTGTGTACCCCCTGCAGTAGCAGACATTACCATCCCTCATCCCTTAGCCCTCTTTTTGGTTAAGGGTTTTACCCACTCTGCCTTAAAAATTGGCAGAGACTTTCCCCCTTACTAAGGTGATATTCTCACACAATTATTTTGACGAGGTGGAATTTGGCCTGTAACCGGCTGGGGAAAAAGCAGGGGCCTGGGAGTCTTGGGTTCTAATTCCAGCTCCACCACTTGTCTGCTGTGTGACCTTGGACAAGACACTATACTTTTTTGTGCCTCAGTTATTTCATCTGTAAAATATGGATTAAATCCTCTTCCCTCCTACCTATACTGTAAGTCCTATGTGGGACAGGGACTGTGTCTCACCTAATTATCTTGTATCTAACCCAGTGCTTAGAACAGTGCTTGACAAATAAGCCACTCTTTTCTTCTTCTTCTTAATAATAATAATAATAATGATTACGGTATTTGTTAAGCACTTACTATGTGCCAGGCACTGTACTAAGCGCTGGAAGCGGTACAGCAAATCAGTTTGGACACAGTCTCTTTCCCATGTGGGATTCACAGTCTCAATTCCCATTTTACAGATGAGGTAACTGAGGCCCAGAGAAGTGAATTGACTTACCCAATGACACACAGCAGACAAGTGCTGGAGTCAGAATTAGAACCCATGACCTTCTGACTCTCAGGCCCATGCTCTATCCACTACGCCATGCTGCTTCTCTGCTACACTGCAGAGAATTGATTTCCAATTTTCTGCTGAGATGCAGCATTGTCTGAGACTTTGTTTCACTGTGTCCTTAATATATTTCACCTGCCTTCCTTGCTTTCCATTTTCTAATTTTGGACAGGACAGGAAGCAGGACACTGCTTCAGGAATATCAGTCTGGTCAGATACACACAGCTAAGTTAAAGGCAGAAAGACTCACCTGCCCAATACTTGAGTTCTTTACTTGAAACATTCTGGCTGTATCCAATAAATCCAATAAAATTGGATTTTAGTTGGATCTTTGGAATTGATCACCTTTAGATCTAACCCCAGCTTATTTTGATAGAGTCACTAGGACAGAGAAGCCACATGAGCTATGAGGCCCCAGGCTAAAATGGTTTTGCAGACTGTGAAAACTTCCCACTAGGACAAAGTAGACGTGATGCACTCTCCAGCTTTCTGCAACAGCTAATGGGCTCCACATTTAGGCCATTTTTACACTTTCATACATTTTGTCCCATTTGAAAATAACCCTAACAGTTATATGGCCTAGAAGTGTACATGGGCGATGGGGAAGGGGGGCGCTTGCCCTGCAAATTAGGTAGAGTCGAAAGAACAAACTATGAATGACCTGGAGGTGGTCAGCATTCAATGCCCACAGCACAACAGGGGTACACAGTCAGTTTGCAGTTCGTTAATGTATGACTCCCTTGACAAATGAAAGGATTATGAGAACCCTGATTGTTGGATTCCACCTACTAAAACTGTTCTTTTTTAAAAATGGCATTTGTTAAGAACTTACTATGTACCAGGCACTGTACTAACTGCTAGAATATACACAAGTTAATCAGGCTGGACACAGTCCCTATACCACATAGGTCTCACAGTCTTTATCCCCATTTTATAGATGAGGTAACTGAGGCACAGAGCAGTTAAGTCAACTTGCCCAAGGTCCAACAGCAAATGTCAGAGCCAAGATTAGATCCCAGGTCTTCTTTCTAATAGGCCATGCTGCTTCTTGACATTGATTTTGATTTGTCCCTCCTCTGTTTGGCAGGATCCATTAGTGGGCAAACTGCCCATTAAATCCTGGACACACCTTGGCTGGATCTGATTGTTGGGAAAATCTCCTTGTCAAGGTTTTCAGAACTGAATGCAGGAGGGTGGGCATGGTGGGCACTCAGCACCCATTGGTATCTTGCTTCTTATGGCAGCAGGTGCTCTATTTCCAGGTCTCCTGACTACCCGTTCTGTGTTCTTTGTGAAGATAAAAACAAAAATGGGGGAAAATGGTTATAAAAATCTGTGGGGAAGAGCAGTTTGGATGTGATCCCTGGAGGTTGGGTTGGAAACAAAAGAGCCTGGCGTAATTTCAATACCTTGAGGAAATTCAGAAAATATTTTCTCTTGCAACTTTTGTCCTGCTTCTCCATAAATCCCCTCAAAACCCATGGCTTCCTTCCTTTCTGGCGAGCAGGGTAAGGGGAGATGTGCATTCAGGACCTAAACTCTAGTTCCAGAAAGATTCATCCTCTTCCGTCCCTCCCCCTCCAGGCCTCCCATCAGCAATACTGAAACGTAGCTTTAGTTGACTTGAAAAAGGGAATAGTCACTTTGGAAAACTGCCTCAAAAAGGATCAATCTTTGGGGAATTCACTAAACATGAGTATTGCTACCCACAAAGTTGGACTGGCTTCATGGTACCCCTGTTAGCTTACACTCGTCTTCTGGATACAGTTATCTAAAATACTAAGTTCTTGAAGGTCTAATAGAATTTTAAACCACCTCCAATTAACATAAAATTGCCTCTATCATCACCTCTACTGGATCATAATTTGCAAATGAAAATGCCTGAGGATAAGATGTGACATTAAACTGAGATTAAAGCACTACAGTTGCCAATTTTTCTTGGTAAGCAATGGAGTGACATCCTCAATATGAGATTTTATTATTTGAATCATTGAAGCAGAATGCAAATACTCAACTCAGTGGACATCATTAATACCAGATCTGCAGATTAGTTCACAGGGATCCAATTGAAGAATACATGTAACGCCAAATTTAAGGAAGCAACAGAAGTACCCCACCAGTCATGTGATAAGATGGCAGTCGTAATAATGAAGGAGGATACACATCAGAAACATTTGAGGAATGGTAATCCTCTGAATTAAGTCTTGAAACTAATCACAATCTTTCTACCTGATAAAGTCACCAGGCCATCCCTGACTTCTTCCCCTGGGAATTGTACTATATTATTGTTAGGTTGCAGTAACAGGTGTGCTGGGGAAAGGGTCATTTTATGTGATGAGGACGACTACTAATGGAGTTGGCAAAAATGAAAAGACTAAAACTGAACACTGGATAGACTGCTTTTCATTTTAAAATAATTGTGGCCAAGTTGTCCACTGGTAGAGAGCAGATTTACAATTTCCCACCAGTTAAGATACAAAAAAGAAATTAACTCACATCGCCCTCTTTTTTAAAAATATAATTCTTGCATACCTCTATGTGTAAGATGATACTACAGTAACTGTGCAACTGGAGCCGCACTGATTATTTGAATTGATACGGACATGATATGTCCCACTCCATGATATAAGAATATGCTATATAAAGTATACTTTACTAAAGTATTATTGAGTATGTTATTCTCAATAATATGATTTAATATTGCAGGGAAATCATGTGGGAGAACAGCATCACTGTGCAAAAAAAGCTTTCTTTGAACTTGGGACTTTCTTTAAATACTCTCCTCATTCACTTCCTTACATATTAGAAAAACTGTCTGGGAGCCAACAGAGTCTTGTCAGGGAAACCATGAAACTATGCAGACAGTTCCACTGGAAAAAATAATGGATCCAAACTTTCTAAAAATCTGTGAGACATTCATTTTTCTTCTTTAGAAATACAGGAAATTCCATAAAACAGGGTGTTTTCAAAGAACCTCAAAAACCGCATCTTGGAAACCATCAGTGTAATGGTAATTAATGAATTAGGAGATAGATGGATTGAAGAAATTACTATGAAAGAGATTTTTCAGTATATATTCTTATATTGTTATGCTCACTAAAGGCATAATGCTTCATCCCCTTGCCACTCATTTCTATTTTACTGCATGTTTGTAATGTTCAAACTTCATTAGAAAATGTAAGGGACCATCTCTATATGTTGCCAATTTGTACTTCCCAAGCACCTAGTACAGTGCTCTGCACACACTAAGTGCTCAATAAATATGATTGAATGAATGAATAAAATACTGTTGTGTTACAATACAGGAAGTCTGAGGAAGAGAGCACAGGCATTACTTCTTGCCCAGTACCATGTACATTTCTTTCTTTCTTCCTCCCTTCAAGGCCCTGCTGAGAGCTCACCTCCTCCAGGAGGCCTTCCCAGACTGAGCCCCTTCTTTCCTCTCCCCCTCGTCCCCCTCTCCATCCCCCCGTCTTACCTCCTTCCCTTCCCCACAGCACCTGTATATATGTATATATGGTTGTACATATTTATTACTCTATTTATTTATTTATTTATTTATTTTACTTGTACATTTCTATCCTACTTATTTTATTTTGTTGGTATGTTTGGTTCTGTTCTCTGTCTCCCCCTTTTAGACTGTGAGCCCACTGTTGGGTAGGGACTGTCTCTATGTGATGCCAATTTGTTCTTCCCAAGCGCTTAGTACAGTGCTCTGCACATAGTAAGCGCTCAATAAATACGATTGATTGATTTCTACAACAAATCCATCTGCACCAATTTGTAGATCATGTTACACCAGAACAGGCTCTGGTGGTGGGAGTGCATTATGCCCAAATCCTGTAATGAAAACCTGTGTTATCGCATAGCTGGATCGAGTGCTAAAGTGTTCTGTTTTTCTTATGCTAGTTAAAATCCTGAGAAATGTAGTTCAGAAAATGTGCCCCATAGAATTCAATTAAACTATTGAGCAACAGTACAAAGCTAGAAAGTGATTTAATGTGAGAGGTCCAAACGGTCAATACAATAGTGACTGGATGCACTTACAACAGAGAACCAAGCTGTTCTCTGTCAAGACCAACTTTATAAACAATAGAACCACATAATAATGATAATAATAATAATAATAGTATTTATTAAGCGCTTACTATGTGCCAAGCACTGTTCTAAGTGCTGGGGAGGTTACAAGGTGAACAGTTTGTCCCACAGGGGGCTCACAGTCTTCATCCCCATTTTACAGATGAGGTAACTGAGGCACAGAGAAATGAAGTGACTTGCCCAAAGTCACACAGCTGACAAGTGGCGGAGCCAGAACTTGAACCCACAACCTCTGACTCCAAAGCCCAAAGCCCATGCTCTTTCCACTGAGCCACACTGCTCTCTTAGTATTGTCCCTCTCATCTCACCAGTCTCTTCTCCTACTACACTTAAGCTCACACTCTCCAAGTCTCCAAAACACCCACTTACAGTGCCTAGTTCTCGACTCTCCCACTCTCGGCTCACATACTTTCTCCTGCCTGGAACTCCTTTTGTCTTCAAATTCCACAGACCACAATCAATCACATGAGCAAAGGCATAACTCTTGCCATCTTCAGAAACCGTTCTACTTCCTAGGTAATATTCTCCCTACAAGCATCTCATTATTTTTGCTTTCATTATTTTCCATTGCACTTTTGTATGAATTATTTTACATATTCCATGCTACTTCAGCATGTCGTTCTCCTACTGGTAAACAATTTAATATAGGTCTCCCCCACTAGACTATAAGGTCCTTTTGGTCAGTAATTACATTTTCTCTATTGTACCATGTGCTTCACACAATGCTCTGCATGCACTAGGTGCTCAATGAATACTATTGACTGACTGATAACATCTGATGCCAATTCCTGCAGCCTTAATAAGAAGCAGATTTCTTCCCTCCATAAGGTTTAGGAAGATTCTGTAGGATTTATATCACCTTTTAAAGAGCCCTAATTCATCAATCAATCAGTGGCATTCATTGAAGCAGCATGGCTCAGTGGAAAGAGCCTGGGCTTTGGAGTCAGAGATCATGGGTTCAAATCCAGGGTCTGCCAATTGCCAGCTGTGTGACTTTGGGCAAGTCACTTAACTTCTCTGTGCCTCAGTTACCTCATCTGTAAAATGGGGATTAAGACTGTGAGCCCCGGTGGGACGACCTGATCACCTCGTAATCTCCCCAGCACTTAGAACAGTGCTTTGCACCTAGTAAGCGCTTAATAAATGCTATCATTACATTGAGCACTTAATTTGTGTAGAACAGTGCTTTGCACCTAGTAAGCGCTTAATAAATGCTATCATTACATTGAGCACTTAATTTGTGTAAAGCACTGTAGTGCCTAAAAGGAGCTTACAGCTTTCAAGGAGAGACAGACATTAAAATAAATTACAGATGGGAAATGGTAGGGCATAAGGATATTTACATAAGTGTTGTGGGGCTGGGGCTGGAGCTGGGGTGAGTATTACAGAGTACACAGTCAAGTGCATAGTAAATGTAGAGGGGATGGCAATAGGATAAATGAGGGCTTTTTTCAGGGAAGCCCTCTTGGAGAATGTGTGATTTTAAGATGGTTTTAAAGATGGGGAGAGTAGTAGACTGCCAGATGTGAAGTGGGAGGGATTGCCAGTCCCAAGGGAGGATTTGGGCAAGGAGGAAATGGTAGGATAGATGAGATCAAGATATAAAAAGTAGGTAGGCGATAGAGAAGTGGAGCAGAGGATTGGATTGTAGTAGAAGATCAGCAAGGTAAGGTAGGACGGGGAGAGAAGATTGAGTGCCTTAAAGTCGAGGGAAATGAGTTTCTGTTTGATGTGAAAATGAATAGGCAACCACTGGGGTTTTTTGAAGAATGGGTAGGTATGGGCTGAATATTGTTTTCAAACAAATGATCCAGGCAGCAGAGGGAAGAATGAGCTGGAGAGGGGAGATACAGAAGGCAGGGAAGTCAATGAGGAAGTTGAGGCAGTAGTCAAGAGGGTTTAAGCTTGTTAAAGCGTTAGAGGAAGCTACTTATAGAATATTTAATATCAATTCATTATTCTTCCGTTCTTACAAATTCTACCTCTTTCTAGAAAACTAAATCTCTGCTCTCCTCTCTCCTCTCTGATCTCCCATCCTCCTGTCTCTCCCCGCTCCAGTCTATACTTCACTCTGCTGCCTGGATTATCTTTGAACAGAAATGCTCTGGGCATGTTACTCCCCTCCTCAATAATCTCCAGTGGCTGCCTGTCAACCTACAAATCAAGCAAAAACTCCTAACTCTCAGCTTCAAGGCTCTCCATCACCTCTCCCCCTCCTACCTCACCTCCCTTCTCTCCTTCTACAGCCCAGCCCACACCCTCCGCTCCTCTGTCGCTAACCTCCTCACTGTACCTCGTTCTCACATGTCCTGCTGTCGACCCGGCCCACGTCCTTCCCCTGGCCTGGAATGCCCTCCCTCCTCACATCCACCAAGCTAGCTCTCTTTGTCCCTTCAAAGCCGCCCTACTGAGAACTCACCTCCTCCAGGAGGCCTTCCCAGACTGAGTCCCCTTTTTCCTCTCCTCCTCCCCATCCCCCCTGCCCTACCTCCTTCCCCCTCCCACAGCACTTGTATATATTTGTACAGATTTATTACTCTATTTATTTTACTTGTATATATTTAATATTCTATTTATTTTGTTAATGATGTGCATATAGCTTTAATTCTATTTGTTCTGGCGATTTTGACACCTGTCTACATGTTTTGTTTTGTTGTCTGTCTCCCCCTTTTAGACTGTGAGCCCATTATTGGGTTGGGACTGTCTCTATATGTTGCTGACTTGTACTTCCCAAGCGCTTAGTACAGTGCTCTGCACACAATAAGTGCTCAATAAATATGATTGAATGAATGAATGAATAAATCCTATGAAGCTGATAATGAAAAAGGCACCTTATTCCCACAAGAATGTCAGTAAGAATGCTTCCTTCCTTGGCAGTCCAAAAGTATTAATTAAACTTTGTAAATAATTGCTAAGTAAATACTTTGCATTGATTTTCCAGTTTAAATAAGGGGATTTTGAGTGCTTGCAGTGCTGAATCAACTTGTTTGACTGGCTAATATAGATGCTGAGCCACATGTTTTAATTTTACATTCTTGTGATGAGTGGGTAATGGCACCCAGGCAAACAAAATGTACTACTCTAGTGGTGGCAACTTTATCAGACACCATAAATTGAAAGTGTATGAGGCTGTTGTGATGGTTCATCTTCTATATGGCTGTTAATCAGTCAATCAATTATATTTATTGGCCTTTATAGTGTGCAGAGGACTGTCCTAAGTGCGTGGGAGAGTACAGTGTAATAGAGTTGGTAGACACATCCCCTGCCCACAGTGAGCTTTCAGTATAGAGGGACAGATGACATTAATATAAATAAATGAATTATGCACATATACATTAGTGCTGCAGGGCAGAGGGTGGGAGGTGAACAAAGGGAGCAAATCCAAGGGCAAGGGAAACACAGAAGGGAATGGGGGAAGAGGAAATGAGGGCTTAGTCAGAAAATGCCTCTTGGAAGAGCTGTGCCTTCAACACAGCTTTGAAGTAGGGAGAATGATTGTTTGTTGGATATGAAAAGGGAAGGCATTCCAGGCCAGAGGCAGCATGTGGGCAAGAAGATGGCAGTGTGAAAAATAGATGAGATTGAAGTGCAGTGAGTAGGTTGGCATTAGAGGAGCTAAGTATGTGGACTGGGTTGTAGTAGAAGAGCAGTGAGGTGAGGTAGGAGGTGACAAGGTGCTTGAGTGCTTTAAAGTTGATGATAAGGAGTTTTTGTTTGATGAGTAGGTGGGTGGGCAACCACTGGAGATCCTTGAGGAGTGGGGAAACATGGACTGAATGTTTTTGTAGAAAAATGATCCAGGCAGCAGAATGAAGTATGGGTTGGAGTGGGGAGAGACAAGGATGCAAGGAGATCTGCAAGGAGGCCAACACAGTAAATGCTCAGATTAACATGGTAGCATTTTTTATGGAAAGGAAAGGGTAGATTTTCATGATTCTATGAGGGTTGAACCAACAGGATTGAATGAATGAGAGAGATGAGTCAAGGATAATGCCAAAGTTACAGGCTTGTGAAACAGGAAAGGTAATGGTTCTGTCTACAGTGATGGCAAAGTCAAGGAGAAGACAGAGTTTGGGAGGCAAATTAAGGCTATTAAACCTGGGCTGTTACAAAAATATTTCAAGCTTCTGGAGCAGCTTCACCAGCTTCAATTTTTTCATGGTATTTGTTAAGCTCTTACTATGTGCCAGGCACTGTACTAAGCACTGAGATAGATACAAGTTAATCAGGTTGGGCACAGTTCCTCACAGTCTTAATCCCCATTTTACAGATGAGGGAACTGAGGTACAGAGGTCACATAGCAGACAAGTGCCAGAGCCAGGTCCTTCTCACTCCCAGCCTAGTGCTCTTTTCATTAGCCAACTAGGCCGCGCAACTTCATTTACAAAATATGATGATGTTGAGTCTTCTAGAGAAATCATTTACTCATATGGCTTCAACTATCACCTCTCTAAATCTATATCTCCAGTCCTGATCTCTCTCCTTCTCTGCAGTCTCACATTTCCCCCTGCCTTCAAGATATCTCTACTGGATGCCCTCCCATCACTTCAAACTTAACAAGTCTAAAACAGGACTCCTTATCTTCCCACCCAAACTCTGTCCTCCCCCGACTTCCTCATCATGGCACATAGCTCCATCATCTTTCCCGTCTCACAAGCCCATAACCTTGGCATTATCTTTGATTTTTCTCTCTCATTCAATCCACATATTCAATTCATCTGCCCTTTCCTCTCCATCCAAACTGCTACCATGTTATTGCAGTCAACTATTCTATCCTGCCTTGATTACTGCACCAACCTCCTTGCCAACCTCCCAGTCTCCTGCCTGCCCCACTCCAGTCATACTTCATCTTCCTGCCTGGATAATTTTTCTAATCCCCATTTTTACATACGAGGCACAGAAAAGTTAAGTGACTTGCTCAATGTCACAGAGCAGACAAAGGACCTGATTCTCAGGCCTGTACTCTTTACACCAGACTATGCTCCTTCTCACATAATGGGATTATTAAAGGAGCTTATTAAAGGAGCAAAGGCAGGAGACCAGTGGCAGAAAGGCAGGTCCTAGGAAATTATAGCTTCAATTCCTTTCCAGTCTGGCTCTGTGAAGGTGCCCCCTCTATTACCCCATGTGTGTCTATGTTTGTCTCCTCCTCCTACACTCTGGTGTTCTGTAGCTTTTATGCCCTTCCTCACCAACCCCAACATCCCTCGCCTAACCTCTGTTCTTCCCATGCCACCCTTTTACTCCAAATCTACTCCATTTCCTTCTGTGCGGTTCCAGTGTCACAACCCCCACCCCTACTGCAAACTAAGCTGTCCTTCCCTCCCCAGCAGAGAGAGTCTAGGAAGGCTGCAGGGACTGGGAGAATGGGCCTAGAAAGGATGGGCTGCTTACCAGGAAAACCCGTTGAATATAAATCATATGCATATCAGATCATATGCAACTTCTGCCCCAACCAGTCAAATAAGCAACAGGAATGAGAGTAGAGCACTCCATTTGTGAGTTCAAAAGTACTTAGTACCATGCTCTGCACACAGAAAATACCAAATAAATACCACTGATTTTAAAAAGAGCAGCATGGCATAACAGATAGAGCATGGGCCTGGGACTCAGAAGGTCATGGGTTCTAATTCCAGCTCTGCCACTTGCCTGCTGTGTGGCCTTGGGCAAGTCACTTCACTTTTCTGTGCCTCAGTTAATTCATCTGTACAATGGGGACTGAGACTATGAGCCCCATGTGGGACAGGGACTGTGTCCGACATTATTTGCTTGTATACTCCCCAGTGCTTAGTACAGTGCCTGGCACACAGTAAGCACTTAACAAATACCATTATTATTATTGTTATTATTTAATTATGGTTTTTGTTGAGCTCTGACTATATGTCAAACACTGTTCTAAGCACTGGGATAGGTACAAGTTAATTAGGTCACTACAATCCCTGTCCTTCATGAGGCTCACAGTCTAGGTAGGAAGGAGAACAGGCATCCCTATTTTACAGTTGATGAAATTGAAGCACAGTGATGTTAAGTGACTTGCACAAGGACACACAGCAAACAATTGGCAGAGCTTTACCACTGCCTTTGAAGCACTCACTCAGCTTGCCCTAACCTACCTCACCTCACTAATCTCCTATTAAAGCCCAGCCCACACACTCCGCTCCTCTAGTGCCAGCTTACTCACCATTCCTTCATCTTGTTTATCTCACCACTGACCCCTTTCTTATGTCCTCCCCCTAGCCTGTAACAACCACACCCTCCACATACACCAGACCACCACTCTCTTCACCTTCAAAGCAATAACAAGGTCACGTCTCTTAAAGTGATGGGTTCTAATCCCAACCCTTCCACTTGTCAGCTGTGTGACTTTGGGCAAGTCACTTAACTTCTCTGTGCCTCAGTTACCTCATCTGTCAGATGGGGATGAAGACTTTGAGCCCCATGTGGGACAACCTGATTACCTTGTATCTCCCCCAGTGCTTAGAACAGTGCTTGGCACATAGTAAGCCCTTAAGAAACGCTATTATTATTATTATTATTGTTATTATTATTGTTATTATTGTTATCTCCTCCAAGAGGCCTTCCCGAGTAAGCCCTCTTACTCCCCCTTGTGCGTCATCTGCGCACTTGTCAGTCAGTCAATTATATTTATTGAGTGCCTACTGTGTGCAGAGCACTGTACTAAGCACTTGGGAGAGTACAATATAACAATACACAGACACATTCACTGCCCAAAATGTGCTTACAGTCTAGAGGGGGAGACAGACATTAATATAAATAAATGAATTACAGATATGTACATATGTGCTATGGAGCTGGAAGGGGGGATGAATAAAAGGAGCAAATCAGGGCTACACAGAAGGGAGTGGGAAGAGAGGGAAGGAGGGCTTAGTCAAGAAGGCCTCTTGGAGGAGATATGCCTTCAATAATGGTTTGAATGTGGGGTGAGTCTGTCGGTTATGAGAAGGGAGGTCATTCCAGATCAGAGGCAGGATGTGGGCCACAGGTCGGCAGCTCATTTGATAATTGCCCCACCCCCAACCCCACAGCACTTATGTTCATATCTTTAAATCATATATTATAAATGACATTTATTCATATTAATGTGTCTTCCCTTCTAGATGGTAAGCTCCTTATGGGCAGGGACTGTGTCTGCTAATTCTCTTAAATCATACTCGCCCTAGCACTTAATACAGTGCTCTGCACATAGTAAGTCCTCAATAAATACCATTGATTGATTGATTGAATGATTGATAATCAGGTTGGACACGGTCTCTGTCACAAATAAGGCTCACAGTTCAGGTCAGAGGAGGAGCATTTAATCCCCATTTTACAGATGAAGTAACTGAGGCACAAGAGAAGTTAAGTGACTTGCCCTAGGAAACAAATGCTGGAGTTGGGATTAGAACAGAGGTCCTCTGAATCTCAGGCCCATTCTCTTTTCATTTGGCCAAGTTACTTCTCAGGCTGACACCAAGCAGTAATGGGCTTCTTGGACAGGGTGAATGTTATCAGACAGGTTGAGTTTGAGGTGATGGGGGAACCTTCAAGTAGAAACATCCTGGAGGCAAGTGGAAATTTGAAACTGGGTAACTGAAAAGAGGTTGGGAATAGAGAGGTCAATTTAGAAGCCATCCTGATAAAGACGGTGGCTGAAGCCACGAAGCCATGAAGCCATGCACTCCCCAAGAGAGTATGAAGTGAAAAAAGTAGGTGATCCAGCCGTGAGCTTTTTAAAACACCCACCACTAAGGGATAAGAGGCAGAAGAGAAGCCAGAAAATGAAACTGAAAAGGAGTAGTCAGAGAGGAATGCTGGGAACCAAAGGAACATCATGTCAGCAAAATCAAGATCTGATCGCAATTCAAGGAGGAAGGAGTAGTCAACAGTGTTAAAGTCAACAGAGGATTCAAGGAAGGTCATTGGTGAAGATGTTTATGTGCTATGACTAATGTTTGATTTCCACACCCTATACATGTTAAGATTGCTCCTTGCTAAACTGTTGAATTTGTTAGCCAGTGTTCCCACAACACATTTCTCCCTGACTGTGGCATGACCTTCCTAATGCCTGCTAGGCTGAGCTGATTCTGCTGCTGTTTCCACTTTCCTGGTCTACCACATCATTTGAAGTTTGGCTTTCTCATGTCTTTAAGAAAGTTTTTCTTTCCACCCTGGGTGTAGGACATTATATGAGCTTATCGTTCACATGTGAGAGAGAGAGACAATTGTGCCTTGTATGTGGAGATGTCACCACTGACAGTGACTTTTACCCCTGACTGGTGATCACAGTGCCTGGTGCTGTTTTTAACTTTGCTTCTAAATCTTTTGATTCTCTCATGGCTTCTGCTGAAAAAAAAATTATAATCCAAATCCATTTTGACTGCACCACACTAAGACAATTGTATCCCTCCCTTCAGCTGTCATGATCCATGGTCTGAGGCTCAGATTCACTGGTTCCTTAGAACATCTTCTCAGCCTTTCCTGCATTCAGTTGCCCCATCTCAGCTCACCCTGCAGCAGCTGCCTGGTTTCTGTACTCTCATTCATTATGCACACTCAACACCCAACAAAGCTCTGTTGTAAAGTGGAAATTTTGTTGGTGGACCAACATTTGTCTATTGCTCTCCCTGCTTACAATGTTGTCTTGACACTTTTATGTTAAAGAGGTCCATAATGATGCTGCTGGAATTATTCAAGATGTGCAGGACTTACCATATATTGAAAGTTTGAAATAATGGAACATTTGGTTGGTTCTGAAGTTTGATATCCTGTTCCCTCAAATTCTGTCTGGACAAAATCCCAACAGGACCCGCCAATATTATTCATTAAATTTTCTCTTTCCCTGTCTATAAGCCTGCTGTTTTGATGGCTGAATTCCGAGATAACAGTCAGTTCCATATAGCCAATGAGTACCTTTTAGACTGCAGGTCATTCCTTTATTTTCCTAGATGATTCCACTGATGCTAAAACCCTAAACATGTGGGTGGGTATGTCAGAAAAGTCCGACGAGTACCTGACATTTCATTTCACCTAAAGAGTCCACACAAATATGATTTTGCTGCAGTGATAGATTTGTTGTGTTCAGGGCCTGTCACTCTTTTCGATACTGTCTTAAGAATCCAATCAGTCAGTCAATGGTATTTAATGTTTTTCTCTGCCTTTCTCTTTTCATTGTGCCCAAGAGGTTTTTCCTCAGAATGGTAGCTGATGTGGATGGGGTTTCACAGTCAGATCATTTCTGCGATTAGATCTCAAATTCTAACCAGAGGCAGAAGTTTGGTGGCACTTCCCTGCTCACAAAAACAACTGCCCTTCCTTGCATATTTCCTGATCCAGTGCTCCTATGGTCCACCAGATTTTGTGATGGACCCCTGTGCATTTCTCTGATGCTGTTATTATTCATTGTTTTGTGCTCCATTTCTAGGTGGGTTTTTTTTGCTATTCCTGGGCTTTTCACAGGAAAATGGAAAAGACTCCCTGTTACCACCCCCAACGACCCTTACTACATCACTCTAAGTAGGGTGAGCTGAGACGGAGCAACTGAAAGCAGAAAAGTCTGAGAAGATGTTCTAAGGAACTAGTGAACCTGAGCCTCAGACCATGGACCCTGACAGCTGAATGGAGGGATACAATTGTCTTAGAGTAGTGCATTCTCAACCATGGCTTACCAAGCGGGTAAGAGCACAGTGCTGTGTCAGCTGCAGCTGAGGTCTCAGGTATACTCTGCTCCAATCAATCGACTAATCAATGGTATTTATTGGGTGCTTACTGTGATCAGAGTTCTGTACTAAGCACTTGGGAGACTGTAAGCTCATCATGGGCAGGAAACGTGTCTACCAACTCTGTTACATTGTACAGTGCTCTGCAGACAATAAGGGCCCAATAAATGTGGTTGACATTGATTGGGAGAGTACAATACAAAAGAGTAGATATGTTCCCTGTCTACAAGGAGCTTACAGTATAGAAGGAAAGACAGACATTAAAATAAATTGTGGATACGTACATAAATGCTGTGTGGCCTGTGGGTAGGGTGAATATTCATTCATTCATTCAATCATATTTATTGAGCACTTACTGTGTGCAGAGCACTGTACTAAGCGCTTGGGAAGTACAAGTTGGTAACATACAGAGATGGTCCCTACCCAACAATGGGCTCTCAAGTTCTCAAAGTGCACAGGTGACAAAGAAAGGAGAGGGAGTGGGGGAAATGAGGGCTTTAGTCAGGGGACGCCTCTTGGAGATGTGATTTTAATAAGGCTTTGAAAGTGGGAAGAATAGGAGTAAGTCATATATGAAAAAGGAGGGAATACCAAATCAGTCACTCAATCAGTGATAGTTATTAAGTGCTTACTGTGTGCACTGTACTAAGTGCTTGGGAAAGTACAATACAACAGAGTCAGTAGACATATTCCCTGCCCACATCAAGCTTACAGTCTTGAGGGGGAGACAGACATTCCTTTCCAGGAGGATGAAGATGATGGGTCAGTGGCAAGATAGATGAGACTGAGGTATAGTGAGTAGCCATTCTGGCGTGTGTGCTCATAGGGTTTTCTTTGTAGAGATATGAAAGTGGTTTACCATTGCCTTCTTCTGTGCAGTAAAAAAAATTGAGTCTCTGCCTTTGTCTTTGATCAATGTTTTGATCACTTGATTCATTCATTCATTCATTCATTCAATCATATTTATTGAGCACTTACTGTGTGCAGAGCACTGTACCAAGTGCTTGGGAAGTATAAGTTGGAAACATATAGAGACGATCCCTACCCAACAATGGGCTCACGGTCTAGAAGGGGGAGACAAAGAACAAAACAAAACATATTAACAAAATAAAATAAATAGAATAAATATGTACAAATAAAATAAATAAATAAATAGAGTAATAAATATGTACAAACAGATATACATATACACAGGTGCTGTGGGGAAGGGAAGGAGGTAAGGCGTGGGGGATCGGGAGGAGGAGGAGGGGAAGAGGAAGGAGGGGGCTCAGTCTGGGAAGGCCTCCTGGAGGAGGTGAGCTCTCAGTAGGGCCTTGAAGGGAGGAAGAGAGCTAGCTTGGCTGACGTGCGGAGGGAGGGCATTCCAGGCCAGGGGGATAACGTGAGCCGGGGGTCGACGGCGGGACAGGTGAGAACGAGGCACGGTGAGGAGATTAGCGGCAGAGGAGTGGAGGGTGCAGGCTGGGCTGTAGAAGGAGAGAAGGGAGGTGAGGTAGGAGGGGGCGAGGTGATGGAGAGCTTTGAAGCCGAGGGTGAGGAGTTTTTGTCTGATGTGTAGGTTTATTGGTAGCCACTGGAGATTTTTGAGGAGGGGAGTAACATGCCCAGAGCGTTTCTGGACAAAGACAATCCGGGCAGCGGCATGAAGTATGGATTGAAGTGGGGAGAGACAGGAGAATGGGAGATCAGAGAGGAGGCTGATACAGTAATCCAGATGGGATAGGATGAGAGCTTGAAAGAGCAGGGTAGCAGTTTGGATAGAGAGGAAAGGGCGGATCTTGGCATTGTTGTGGAGGTGAGACCGGCAGGTTTTGGTGACAGATGGGATGTGAGGGGTTGATCATCCGCCTTTGACTCTTTCTCATGCCGCTACTTCCCAGCAAAGGTGAATTGATTCTGTACAGGGTGTATTCATGGAGTAACTGGATTGGATATGATTCAACAGCATTTGAAGAAGAAGACAGTCAGTAGTTTGGTGTTAGAAAAGTGAAGTAAGTGTTCTGGGCAGTAGTAGGAAATGAGTGAGGTAAGGTGGGGGGAGAAAGATGATTGCATGCCTTTAATCTGATGGTAAGGAGTTTTTGTTCGATGTAGAGGTGGATGGGCAACCAACGGAAGTTTTTGAGGACTGGAGAAACTGAACATAGACTGAACATTTTTTTCTTTAGAAAAATGATCTGGACAGCAGAGTGAAGTAAGGACTGGATTGGGGAGAGACAGGAGGCAGGGAGGTCAGCAAGGAGTCTGATACAGTAATCAAGGAGGGATATGGTACATACTTAGACCAGCATAGTAGCAGTTTGGATGGAGAGGAAGGCCAGATTTTAGCAATATTGTGAAGGTAGAACTGACAGGATTTGGTGACTGACTGAATATCAGTCAATCCTATTTATTGAGCATTTACCGTGTGAAGAGCACTGCATTAAGGACTTGGAAGAATACAATATGACAATAAACAGACACATTCCCTGGCCACAGTCAGCTTGCAGTCTGGAGGTGGAGACAGGCATTAATATAAACAAAATAACAGATATGTACATAGTTTTGTGGGGCTGAGACAGGGGTGAAAAGAGGGAGCAAGTCAAGGAGCATGGAAGGGAGTGGGAGAAGAGGAAAGGAGGGCTTAGGGAATATGTAAATTGAATTAGAAAGATGAGTCAAGGATAATTCTGAGGCTAGTGAAACAGGGTAGACAGTGGTGTTATCTATGTTAATGAGGTGGCCTTTAAACTGTAAGCTCATTGTCTGTAGGGAATGTGTCTACCAACTCAGCTGCATTGTACTCTCCCAAGCACTGCACACATTCAGCATTCAATCAATACCATTGATTGATTTACTGATTGATGGGAAAAAAGGGGAGGACAGAGTTTGGGTGTGAAGATGAGAAATTATTTTTCAGACATGTTAAGTTTGAAGTGTCAGAGGGACATCCATTTATTTATTTATGTATGTATATTAATGTCTCTCTCCCCTTATAGACTGTGAATTTACTGTGGGCAGGGAATGTGTCTGTTTGTTGTTATACTCTCCCAAGTGCTTAGTACAGTGATTTGCACACAATAAGCACTCAATAAATAGGATTGAATGACATCGAGGTAGAGATGTCCTGAAACCACAAGGAAATGCAAGACTTCAGCGAAGGAGTGTGATCACAGCTGGAGATGAAGATTTGGAAGTCATCTTCATAGAGATGGTAATTTGAAGCTGTGAAAGTGAATGAGTTCTCCAACAGAGTGAGTGTGGATGGAAAATAGAACTGAGCCTTGAGAGACTCCCACAGATAGAGGGTGGGAGGCAGACGAGGGAGCTGCATAAGAGACTGAGAAACAGTGACCAGAGAAGAGGAGAAGTGGAAGACAATGCCAGTGAAGCCAGGGTTAGGTAATGTTTCCAGGAGAGATGAGACATTGACAGTGTTGAAAGCATCTGAAAGGTCAGGAAGGATTCAAAGGAAATAAAGGCAATTTGATTTGGCAAGAAGAAGGCCATAGGTGATCTTAGAG
Organism: Tachyglossus aculeatus; assembly: GCF_015852505.1. NCBI lineage: Eukaryota > Metazoa > Chordata > Mammalia > Monotremata > Tachyglossidae > Tachyglossus > Tachyglossus aculeatus. The sequence continues at coordinate 24,856,041 of NC_052079.1, read as the reverse complement.
AGGGAGCGAAACAAGCAGAAGCCAGATTAGAGGAGGTCAAGAATTGGAGGAGGGTACACTTTGCAGCACATGTTTCTGTGCAGAGACTGGGTGAGAGTGTGGATGGCTCAGTGCAAGTCATCATCACTATTCCATGAACAACTCAAGCTCTTGTCTTACTGTTACAAGTTCAGCATTAGTTAGGGTATTTAATAAGCACTTATTATGTGCGAAGAACTGTGCTACCAACTCAATTGTGTTGTATGCTCCCAAGCACTGAGTACAGTTCTCTGCACTGAATCAACTGCTAAACGTTGGGGTGGATAGTAGATCAGATCAGAAGCTCAGGATCTAGGAGGGAATAGATGCCTGGAATTGGAATGGATCCTGATCCAGGTTATGTTGCCAACTTGTACTTCCCAAGGGCTTAGTACAGTGCTCTGCACACAGTAAGCGCTCAATAAATACGATTGAATAAACAGAATAAAACAAAGCTAAGAATGCAGGAAGCAGCATGGAATAGTGGAAAGAACATGGGACTGGGGGTCAGAAAGGCATGGGTTCTAATCCTGACTCTGCCACGTGTCTGCTGTGTGATCTTGGGCAAGTCACTTCACTTCTAAGTTACCTCATCTGTAAAATGGGGATTAAGACTGTGAGCCCCATGTGGGATAGGGACTGTGTCCACCCTCATGATCTTTTATCTACCCCAGTGCTTAGGACAGTGTAGTAACACTGTAGTAACTGTAGTAACACATGGTAAGTGCTTAACAAATACTATTATTATTATTATTATCAGAAATCAGAGGTGGGCATCCCACTTCTCCAGGTAAACAGTCCTTAGTTCCAAATGCTCTGCAGCCTCCTAATGGTTCTAAAGGCTGGAAAGATGGACTGCATTAGACCACAGAGCTACCTGAGGCAGTATTGCCACCCGAGCCACTTGCTTTCTCTCCAGGTCCCACCCCTAGCCATGCAGGAGTGGCCACTTCCCCTGCCCCATCTTCTGACGTGATGCGAGAGGCCAGAGCCACAGCCCCAAGCATCCCAACATCCTCAAAGTTGTAAGGTCCTTGGGCTGCTGCTGCTGCTGCCAGAGAGTGGGCTGCTGGGAGCTCTGAGAGTGTGGGACCAGGGTGGCCTTGCTTCTGGGAAGAAAGCCTCAGGGCTCCAGAGTTGAGAAACCAGCCCAGTCTTGTGCTGCTGCTGCTTCATCCCCTGCTTAGCCATGAGTATCTGAGCAATGCTTGCCTGAGTGGCATGGGCCAGAAAATGTGCACAACTTTATCTCCACGAACAAAGCCTGCAACTGGGTTAGAGACTTCCTAATAGACCCTCCCATCCATGGACACGGTCTCCCCAATGGTAGCATTATCTCTGAACTGAAGGACAACTCGTACTGCTCGGTTATGACTCCTTTCATACAGCAGCTACTTGCTTACCCTACTATCACCCCTTCTCCACACGTGTCCTGCCCAGAGACACCAGGTTGCGATGAAGAGTTCCTCATCGCTGGTAAGCCATTCCACAACTTTATTTTTGATAACCATTTCTGCTGTGTGATATTGAGGAGAGTCATTGAGCTGATGAAGCTGCTCAGGAAGTTAGATGTTAAGGCTTTGGAAAGACCAGAACTCACAAACAGCATGGTCTAGTGGAAAAAACATGTGCCTGGGAGTCATAAGGCCTGAATTCTAATCCCAGATCATCCTCTTGACTGCTGTGTGACCTTGGAGAAGCCACTTATCTTCTCAGTGCCTCAGTTTCCTTATCTGTATTTAATTTCTTTCTCTCCCTTACACTGTGAAACCAAGCAAGATAAGGACTATGTCCTATCTGCATATATTGCACTATTGCTTAGTATGGCATAGTGGCTACACCCTGGGCCTGGGAGTCCGAAGGTCATAGGTTCTAATCCCGGCTCCACCACTTGACTGTTGTGTGACTTTGGGCAAGTCACTTCACTTCTCTGGGCCTCAGTTACCTCATTTGTAAAATGGGGATTGAGACTGAGCCCCATGTGGGACAGGGACCATGTCCAACCTGATTCCCTTGTATCCACCCCAGCGTTTAGTACAGTGCGTGGCACATAGTAAGTACTTAATAAATACCACAAAAATAATAATAATAATACAGTGCTTGGTCCATCATAAGTCCTTAACAAATACCACTGTTATTAATTATTATATTGCAAAATCTGACTCCTCATGATGTTTTTAGCCTGTACGGTAGAAATTTTTTTCCAAAATTGTGTTGGAATGCTAAACACCCCAGGAGGAGCAGAGCTGGAGCACTTACAATGGACAAGGGAGAGAATACTACTAGACTCTATCCTCATCCTGAAGTCCTTCCTCCTGCATTGGTGTGGCAGGAAGAATGTGGTTATGGTCCCTGATCTCAGAAACAATCTTGCCCCCACTCCTGCCTGTGAATCTGGTCCACACAACATGACCAGAATGTGGTTTTCCACAGAAGGCCCCTGGATTTTTCTGGGTTCTCCCCATAGGTGTATCCCTCACAGATTAAACTCTGGTTCAGACGGGTTTAGCTGCTACAGTGTCAAGGATTTTGCTAAGCCTCTAGATATATGATTCAAGGTAAATAAAGCTTGCAGGGTTTAGAAGTTATTTTGACATGTGAAAGATCCGTTGAAACTTGCCTGCTACAAAGAGAGGTTGGCAAAACAGGAAACGTTAAAGGAGAAACATGATGCTGTATTTGAATTGGCTTTTTCATTCACCTTATCTGGTCCCTCGTGATTGTACCGCAATAAGATTTAAAAAGAATCGCTCCATTGTTTTTGAGATAGATTTGAATTCTCCATAGGCAGATATGATAGTGTGTAACATTACAAACCTTGGGAGATCATTCTGCAAAATGAGATTCCCCCTCCCTGAGAATGAAAGTTACCTTCTAGACCTATACAAAACAGAGGGTTAATTCTAAGAGATCTGCAACAATAGTATTTTATAGGTTTTTCTGCACAGGTTGAGTTATTTTCGATATTCAAAACACATAAGAAAGGAATTATGTCTAATTCTTCTAAGTACCTACAATGCATTAGCACTTCACTATAATAATCAATGGCACAATGTGATCAGTACTGTATCCCCCCAATTAAAAAATGAATATGCCCTTTTCACCTAAATACTTCTGTCAACCAATATTTATTGAACACATGTGCTGTTCAAATCCCTGCCATAAATGTTTGGAAAAGTACAGTAGAATTAGTGTACATGATCCCTGTCCACAAGGGTCTTAGAGTCCAATGAGAAAGACGCAAACTTAAAGAAATATTGGCCACCATGGTAAATTCCTCTATAATGGTAGTGAACACACAGAAGGAAGACTCTAGGAAATAGTCCACCATTCACCATTATCATCATCATCATCCTCATTAACGAAATTTATTGAGTCCTTACTTTGTGCAGAGTACTGTACAAAGCACTTGGGAGAGCACAATATACAGTGTGGCCTAGTGAAAAGTTCACAGGACTGGGAGTCAGAAGGACCTGGCTTCTAATCCCTGCTCTTCCAATTGCTTGCTGTGTGACCTTACTACACTTCTCTGTGCCGTAATTACTTCACCTGTAAAATGGGGATTCAATACCTATTCTCCCTCCTAATTAGACTGTGAGTCCCATGTGGATAAAGAACTGTATCTGGCCTAAATATCTTGTATCCATGTGTTTGGCACATAGTAAGCATTTAACAGATTTCAATTATTATTGCTACACTACTAATTATCAGTACCCCAAACCTTATCATCCCTTGGGAGAAGCAGCGTGGCTTAGTGGAAAGAGCATGAGCTTGGGAGTCAGAGGGTGTGGGTTCTAATCCAGTCTCTGCCACTTGTCTGCTGTGTGACCTTGGGCAAGCCACTTAACTTCCCTGTGCCTCAGTTTCCTCATCTGTAAAATGGGAATTATGACTGTGAGCCCCACGTGGGACAACCTGATTACCTTATATCTACCCTAGCAGTTAGAACAGTGCTCGGCACATAGTAGGTGCTTAACAAATACCATCATTTATTTTGAGAAGCAGGATGGCTCAGTGGAAAGAGTGTTGGGAGCTAGGGAGCCAGAGGTCATAGGTTCTAATCCTGCCTCCACCACTTGTCAGCTGTGTGACTTTGGGCAAATCACTTCAATTCTCTGGGCCTCAGTTACCTCATCTGTAAAATGGGGATTAAAACTGTGAGCCCCATGTGGGACAACCTGATCACCTTGTATTCCCCCCAGCACTTAGATTGGTTCTTGGCACATAGTAAGCACTTAACAAATGCCATCATTATTATTATCATCTCTTTTACTTATATATTTATTCATTTATGCCAATTCCAACTGTTGATTTTCCTGGGTGGGGCCATAACCATACCTTAGAAGTGCAGTTTAAGTCTTAAATAGCTTAAAAAGCTTAGTACCTTTACAGAAATTTTAGAATTGGACAGGAATGCAAGGGGGGGTGGGAGGGAGCAAGATGCCAGAACGACTGTGAGCTCCCTTCTAGACTGTGAGCTCATTGTAAGCCGGAATTGTCTCTCTTTATTGCTGTATTGTACTTTTCATGCATTTAGTACAGTGCTCTGCACACAGTAAGCGCTCAATAAATATGATTGAATGAATGAATGAATGAATGACTGCAGAGCAACCAAGAGAGGAAAGGGGCAAGAGCAATAGAGAAGATGTGGCCAAAACCTTCAGATAAACAGCAAGGCAGCAAGCCTGATAGATTTCCCATGCTATACTACTTTCAGTCAGAGAAATTGGGAAAATCCCCTTGGTAAAAACTATATGTCTTCTTTGAGGCACATGACCTGACAGGCCACAGTTCCTACTGCTTAGGTTTAAACTTACACTCACCACTGCTCCCATTCATTCATTCATTCATTCATTCAATCGTATTTATTGAGCACTTACTGTGTGCAGAGCACACATCACTTGAGAAGTACAAGTCGGCAACATATAGAGACAGTACCGACACAACAACGGGCTCACAGTCTAGAAGGGGGAGACCGACAACAAAACAAAACATGTAGACAGGTGTCAAAACCGTCAGAGTAAATAGAATTATAGCTATATGCACATCATTAATAAAATAGAGTAGTAAGTATGTACAAAGTAAAATAGAGAAATAAATCTGTACAAATATATACAAGTGCTGTGGGGAGGGGAAAGAGGTAAGGTGGGGGGGTGATGGGGAGGAGGAGAGGAAAAAGGGGGCTCAGTCTGGGAAGGCCTCCTGGAGGAGGTGAGCTCTCAGTAGGGCTTTGAAGGGAGGAAGAGAGCTAGTTTGGAGGATAGCCTCTTTTCATACCAAACCCACCTTTGAAACCACAGCCATCAACTGTTCCTACTAGTTCCTTGGCTGTTTTCCAGCTTTTGACATATCTAGAGACTCTTTACAATTTGTTTTGGCCTCTCTTGTGAGGTGTTCTTCAAAATCCTTTTTGGCCCACCTGATTTCTGGTTTATTCCTGTCCTAATGCTCTCTGTGGGCTTTCTAGGGTGTATCTAATTAGGGCTGCTTGGAGCCTTGGAACTGACTAGAGTTGTTCCCCCTCTAACAACTGAGCCACACTGTCCTGGGTTACCATCTTGCCCTGATCAGATGAGTTTTCCCATAAATGATGATGGACCCTTGTGGGTAACCCAATGTACAATAGCTGGCCGAGAGCAGGGGCATGGTTTCTGTGGCCCTTCTCAGTCATCCTCAACTTCTTAAGGCTCTGCTCTACAAAGTGACTGAAACTGTGACTGCTTTCACGACATCATTAATCATAATAGTATTTGTATTAGTACTATGTGCCACACTCTGTACTAAACACTGGGGTAAATACAGTACATGCAGGTCAGCCCAATATGTAGTTCAGAGTCTAAGAGGGAAGGAAAACAGGTATTTGATCCCCTTTTTTACAGATGAGGAGATTCAGAGATGAGGTACAGAGAAGTAACATGAGTTGCCCAAAGTCACAAAGCAGGCAGGTGTGGGAACAGAATGTAGGACCTCTGACCCCCAGGCCTGTGTTCTTTCCAGTAGGATATGGACATTCAGCCCTTCCAGGATAGGGTCCCTATCTGTCATTTTAATTATAAGTTCCCCATCTACTGGTACAAAGCTCTGTTCACAGTAAAAGCTAAAGAAATGCTGTTATTGATGATGATGATGACTTGTAAAATGTCAGCCAGGGAAATCCAACAATAAATTCTGATCTTGGTGGAATGATGAAATTGTTGAATAGTGACTACTGTATTCCCAGTGCCCCTCTCCTGAATGTGCCTCAAGAGCTTAGTACAGTGCTTGGCATATAGTAAGCACTTAACAAAATACCATAATTATTATTCCTTTCACTCCTCTCCTTCCCTAACCCTCTCTCTCTCTCTTCCAATTTCCCCTCTCTATCTCTCCTTTCTCTTTGCCTCTTTTCCCTTTCATTCCATTCCCACCGTTTATTTTCTTTCCCTAGATTGCAAGAAGCCCCTTGAAGGCTTCTTCAAGTTGTTCTGTACTCTCTCAAAAGGCTTAGTACAGTGCTCTTCACCCAGTAAGTGCTCAATAAATACCACTGATTTATTGATTCCCTTCTTTCTCACCCTTCTTTTTGACTCTATCTGGTTTCTGCAGCTGTGACTCTGCATTCAAACTGGTCATCTTACCTAAGGGCTAGCCAACGTTCCTGTAGTGTTTGTTAAGAGTCAGGTGAGTAAGTAGCTTGGAGTTCCCCTATAGCTCAGCCAACCAAGAGAGCGTGAAGAGGCCAAGCTGTCCCAGGGATTGGAGGGGCAGTTTCCACCCTTTCCTCCTTTCCCACTGTATGGGTGAGCAGGCCTGCTGTATGCACAGAACTGTACTAAGTGCTTGGGAGAACAAAATGGAGTTAGAAGACACAAACCCTGCACTCACAGTGCTTAGAGTCTAAACAGGGAGAGAGACAAAAAATAATTTATGGATAGAAGAAGTAAAAGTAAAAATGCTTAGGTAGAGGAATAAGTGCTTAGAACACTGGGGTATGTATATGTGCAGAAGCATCATAGCTGGATTTGAGGGCTTATGTTTGGAGTTGGTGCAGAAGTTCTGAGGTGGTTGTTGGGGAGAAGTGACCTGGGAGAAGAAAAATGAATTGGGGAAGGCCTCCTGGAAGAGACATGATTTCAGAAGGGCTTTGGAGTTGGGGAGAGCTGTGGCCTGGTGGATTTGAACTGGGAGGGAGTTCCAGGCAGGAGGAAGGCTGCCGACCCCTCACCCACATCCTGCCTCTGTCCTGGAATGTCCTCCCTCCTCAAATCCTACAATTATTCCCCTTGTCTTCAAAGCCTTATTGAAGGCAGTTTTCCTGCAAGAGGCCTTCCCTAGCTAAGCCCCCCTTTCCTCTTCTCCCACTCCTTTCTGCGTCACACTGACTTGCTCCCTCTGTTCTTACCACCTCCCAGACCCAGAGCACTTATGAACATATCTGTAATTTATTTGTTTATATGACTGCCTATCTCCCCTACATTAGACTGAACGCTCATTGTGGGCAGGGAATGTATTATTTTATTGCTGTTTATTGCATTATTGAACTCTCCCAAGCACTTAGTACAGTACTCTGCATACAGTAAGTGCTCAATAAATGCGATTGAATGAATGGGTAAATGAACGAACTGTACTCAATTACATTTCCAATTCTGGTCTTCCTTGGAAAAACAGAATATCATTTTGCAGCAAAGCAAGGGGTAGCTAAATTCCTACAGTGAAAAGATACAGCAATCTCAACAGAAAGCTCATTGTGTCGAATGCAAACCAAAGTTTTGTCGCAGGAGACTGTATTTGTGTTCACATGCTCTGGAAAGCCTCAATTTCATACGTGTGGGGTGGGCAGCAACTTCTGTTCCACCCCTTTCTCTCATCTTAACTTCAGCACCTCCCTGCTGGGATCAGAATCTGGATGAGTCCATGTTTGTTTGATGGGGACTGAGCCTTATATATTAACCTAGCTCCTCTCAGACGGGAAGAACAAAGTGGAATGTCCCCTTAAATGTCCACCTGCTTCACTGTTCTGCATTTCTGCTGTTGTCCGCCCTTCCTATCCACTCCTGCAGTGCTGCTTTTGGTCTACATAAGAGGTGTTTGCTTGGCTTACAAGGTTGTCTGGGCATCCCCTCAATTCTACCAATCCTGAGGTCTTTAACTACAATCCAAAATGGTGCCATCTCCCTCTCCCCTGTCATGTGACACAATCGACAACCACCATAGTGCCTGCTCCCTGGACTGCTCCCTGCCTTCTGCAGTCATATGACAAAATCCTGATGCACCCAAGGTTTGTATTCTTTGTGAGCTGGGCCAGCACCCTGGAGGAGACTTTCACTCAAGGGGCAAGATGGAGGTGGAAAAACAAGGCTGAGGGGACAGGTGGAGAAGAGAATTTACAAAAGACAAATTATGCTCTTCTCCCGTTTTCTATTTTTTTAGGAATCACTTGATAGGAAGCTGTCCTACTTAATCAGTATGAATGTCCCCATTTATATCATTTATTTTAATGTCTGTCTGCGCCCGGTTGGGTAGGGAATGTGTATACTAACTCTGTTGTACTCTCCCAAGTATTTAATACAGTGCTGTGCATTAAGTATGTGCTCAATAAATACCACTGATTGATTGATTGATTAAGCGCTTAGTAAAGTGCTCTGCACACAGTAAGCACTCAATAAATATGATATGATTGATTGACTGATATGAACAATTTCCTTCCCCCATCACCCCCATACCCACCCCCACCACACACCCTCGATAAACCAAGTCATGGCCTGTTTCCACTCTGATCCTCCCCTTCGATGGACCACATTCACCAATAATAATAATAATAATCAGGGTATTTGCTGTTTACTATGTGCCAGACACTGTACTAAGTGCTGAGGTTGATACAAGAAAATCAGGTTAAACACAGTCCCTGTTCCACATGGGGCTCACAAACTCAAACCCCATTTTACAGGTAAGGTAACTGAGGCCCAGAGAAGTTAAGTGACTTGCCCAACATCACACAGCAGACAAGTAGCAGAGCCGGGAGTAGAACCAATGACCTTCTGACTCCCAACCCCATGCTCTATCCACTATACCATGTTGCTTCACTGTGCCACCATTTGAAGAGAACTGTCAATGTATGTACAAGGAAACACTGGGTAAAATAATATTTACCCATGGCTGTGCCACAAAATGGAATCATTTTGGAAGCTTGGATTCTTCATCAGAGCTGTTAAATTCCAAAAGAATTTTGCCCTTGGCTCACTGGGGATGGGTCTTAGCGCAAGTGTTTAGTATAGTGCCCTGAACAGAGGAAGCACTCAATAAATGTAACTGACTGAGTCAGGTTCCTAATCCCTATTCCTAATCCCCACGTGCTGCTATGTGGGTTTTGGGGACATGAAGGGGGAGGAATGAGACACAAAGGATTCTACTGGATCACAACTGCACACAGTTTGGCCATCTGGAATCAAAATCCCCACTCCCCGCTCCCCCCAAAATGCACACACACAACTTTAAAACCCCTAGGGAGTAAATTAATTTACCAGCAGCTGTGGAATTCTCCATGGCCATTTCTAAAAATTACTGCTTCTAGGGGAGAGGCAACAGAAGGATCAAAAAAACCTTTGCTGCTTGGTGGGAATAAACTTCAGGAAAGAATTCTCTCAAGAATTCTAGAGAAAACATTAGCATGAAAATGAGAATGAGAGGAGTAACACCCTCAGCTACATGGAAAAGAATATATCTTAAGTATATTAAGGGCTTGTCCAACTTGATTTATTTATATCTACCTCAGCGTTGAGTACAGTGCCTGACACAAAGTAAGCACTATAACAAATTTCATTCAAAAAAATTTAAGCATTTTAAAATGTTCTGTGTGAGATGCAGCTGGGGGAAAAGGGCACTGGGAAAGGAGGAAGGTGGGTAGGGGATGAGCAATGGGGGCTGAAGGCAATGCAATCCCCATGCTTCCTGATGACCCCTACCAGGGTGGCTCCCCCCGCCTGGAGGTCAGTCAGAGTTGGTTTTTCAAGAGTGTGGGGGGAATGTGTGGGGGACTGAGGGAAGGAAATTGTTCGTGAGATTCCAGTGTCTAAATATAATGCTTGCATTTTTCTCGCAGCACCTTATGCAGTGAATGCTGTACACACATTAGATATTCTGGAAATGCTGTTGTTTTGAGGGTTTCCTAGAGGAATTTCAGCTTCCAAGACTTCTTCCAGAACATGACACAACCATTGGTAGGAAATCTGGTAATCTGGGTTATCACTGAGAAGGAACACAATTGAATACTTGGACAGGGTATCCTTTAACACAAAATATAGAACCCCAAGGTGGAGGAGGAGGAACTTCTGCATAAGGAAATCAACCCCCTAAAGGAAGGATTTGAGGGGGAGGGGACGGGGAGGGCTGGTTTTCCCTATATATTTTGTTTTTATTTGAATATTCCTTTTATGATTGTATTGATGCTTTGACAATTTCTGCAAATTTAGGTTTTGGAGGACACAGAATGTATCTATTAAGAAATTCCCTCAAAAAAAAACTTCTTGGAAATTATTTTGAAGGTTTTTTTGCTTTTGTTTTTTGAGACTTCTGGGATTCAAATCAAGTTGTCCATGTTCAAAGTTAACTTTTTTTGAATCAGGGTTCTGTAAGGACAGGGAAAGTCCTTAATCATGGGAAATGGCATGCTCCTGTGGAGGGGCAGTGTTTCACTCACATCCAGATTCTCTCCAGCTGCCAGATGAAAGTTTTAGTTTGGCAAAGCTTGGTGGGTGGGGGTGAGAATGGGACTGGTACCTGGGGTGTAGTGAGAAAGGAGCAAGTCACTCAACTTTGTGCCATAGTTTCCTCATGGTAACAAGACAATTGATAAAGTAGTCTCTGAGTTCCATAAAAATCAATGACATGTATTGAGTGTTAACTGGGTACAGAGTACTGTACTAATTGTTTGGGAGAGTACAATACAACAGATTTGGCAAATAGGTTCCCTCCCCCCTCTAGTTTACACTCTAGAGGGCATGACAGACAATAAAATGAATTCCAGATATATTCATAAGTGCTGTAGAACTGAGGGTGGGGTGACAATCGAGGGCTTAAAGGGAAAAATTCTATTTGTAGAAGCCAAAGTTGCCTTAAAATATGTCAAATAATAATATTGTTGAATTTGCTAAGCACTTACTATGAGCCAGGCACCGTACTAAGCGTTGGGGTGGATACAAACAAATCAGGTTGGGCACAGTCTCTGTCCCTATATGTTGCCGACTCGTATTTCCCAAGCGCTTAGTACAGTGCTCTGCACATGGTAAGTGCTCAATAAATATGATTGAATGAATGAATGAATGTCCCACATGGGGCTCTCAGTCTCAATCCCATTTTACAGATGAGGTAACTGAGGCCCAGAGAGGTGAAGTGACTTGCCCAAGGTCACACAGCAGACAAGTGGAGGACCCAGGATTAGAACCCATGAGCTTCTGACTCCCAGGCCCATGCTCTATCTACTACACCACACTGCTTCTCCTGATAGTGGATGATTAAAATAATAAACAGCATGGAAAAATCATGGACTTGGAAGTCAGAGGTCGTGGGTTCTAATCCCAGCTCGGCCACTTGTCAGCTGTTTGACTTTGGGCAAATCACTTCACTTCTCTGTGCCTCAGTTACCTCATCTGTAAAATGGGGATTAAGACTGTGAGCCCCAAATGGGACAACCTGGTTACCTTTTCCCTCTTTCCTCTCCTCCTCCCCACCTCCCCACCTCTGCCCTACCTCCTTCCCCCCCCCCACAGCACTTGTATATATTTGTACAGCTTTATTACTCTATTTTACTTGTACATATTTACTATTCTATTTATTTTGTTAATGATGTGCATATAGCTTTAGTTCTATTTATTCTGATGACTTGACACCTGTCTCCTTGTTTTGTTTTGTTGTCTGTCTCCCCCTTCTAGACTGTGAGCCCATTGTTGGGTAGGGTCCGTCTTTATATGTTGCCGACTTGTACTTCCCAAGTGCTTAGTACAGTGCTCTGCGCACAGTGAACACTCAATAAATACAACTGAATGAATGAACAAATACCATTATTAATATCCAAAAAAAGGGCTACTTCAATTTATATCAATTAAGTAGGTGAGCTTCCTATTAATTCCTAAAAAACTGAAAATGGGAGAAGGGCATACTTTAAGTATATGCTAGTTCTCTTTTCCACTTGTCCCCTTCCTTTCTCCACCTCCATTTTTCCTCTGGAGCGAGACAGGGACCCCACTTCAAATTCATTGCAGACTTTGCTCTTCCTCCCAGATTCTCTCCCACTTAGGCTCCAAGACTGCTATGAATGGTGGAGTTGAAATATTTTCCTTTGGTCTGGGACCTGGGATGTAACTTGATTGTGTCATATGCCTTTGGGCACAAAGTCTCTCTTTCTTTTTCCCTTACGCCATCCCCTACCCTAAAAATCCAAAGACTTCAAAATGTCAAGTTTGTAAAGGGCAGCTCACGAGGTGCTACAAAGTGCCCCTTTATGGGATCATCTTGAAAGATTTAGCCTGATTAAGATTTCCTAGAGTATATCCGCCAAACTGTCATGGAACCACTCCTGTAGTTGCCACCCACTCCTGCTCTTCATTCTCACTCCTGCACTTCCTGCCCACTCTAGCTCTTACCTCCTACTCCAGCTCTTTCCACCCACTCCTTCTAGATGGCATCACCATCCTTCCTGTCTCACAAGCCTGTAATCTTTGCATTACCCTTGACTCCTCTCTCTCATTCAACCCACATATTTAATCCATCACTAAATCCTGTCTGTTCCACCTTCACAGCATCACTAAAATCTACCCTTTCTTCTTCATCCAAACTGTTACCACATTAATCCAAGCACTTATCCTGTCCCGCCTCGATCAGCCTCCTTGCTGATCTCCCAGGTTCCTGTCTCTTCCCACTCCAGTCTATACTTCACTCTACTGCCTGGATCATTTTTCTACAAAAGACATTCAGAACATGTTTCCCCACTCCTCAACAAACTCCTGTGGTTGCCCATCCACCTCCACATCAAACAAAAACTCCTCACCATTGGCTTCAAAGCACTCAATCACCTTGCCCGCTTCTACCTCACCTCATTATTCTCTTATTAAAACCCAGCCCACACACTTCGCTCTTCTAATGCTAACCTTCTCTCTGTTCCTTGATCTCATCTATCTCGCCTCTAACCCCTCGCCCACATCCTGCCTCTGGCCTGGAACACCCTCCCTCCTCAAATCCTACGGACAATTACTCTGGCTCTCTTCAAAGCCTTATTGAAGGCACATCTCCTCCAAGAGGCCTTCCCTGACTTCCCTCCTTTCCTCTTCTCCCACTCCCTTCTGCATCACTCTGACTTTCTCCCTTTAATTATCCACCCTCTCAGCCCCATATTTCTTATGTCCATGTCTGTAATTTATTTATTTATATTAATGTCTGTCTCCCCGTCTTGACTGCAAGCTCACTGTGGGCAGGGAATGTGTCTGTTATATTTTTTAATTGTACTCTCCCAAGCGCTAAGTTCCATGCTCTCCACACAGTAAGCACTCAATGAATGCGATTGAATTGAATGAATGAACGAATGCACAGGAGTGCTCTTCTTGCCCATTCCTGCTCTTTCTTCCTACTTCTGCCCATTTGCCTCCTCCCTTTTCTCTACCTGACCACATGGACACACCTCTGCTATGGAGAAATTGAACTCTGTCTGAGAAAGCTTCCATGAAGGAACCCAGGGCCCCCAGGGTAAAACAGAGGGTTGGAAGAAAATTAGTCATCTGGGAAATATTGCATAAAATCCCAGTTTCACCATTTCTGTCACACCCGGCAATAGCAGCATTGGCTTCCAGCAGCCTCAAGAGCTATTTGCTGTTTCCCTTGGACATGACCACTGTAGTGCTCCCAGGTCACTGGGGCTCCCATCAGCCCCTGCTCTAATTCTGGAAAGACCTGACCAGCAAGCAACCATGTAAGGCTTTAACAACTATTAGAACATTGAATAGGTCACCTCTCTGGCAACACCTGTGGCTTCCATGATTGGTGATCTGAGCCATGAGGTGCCTGAAACCCTGCTGCCTATTTTGTGTTTGTCACTGCTTTTGTCTCTGGCAATTTTGTTCATCTTTCCTCACTTATCTGTTGCCAGCTTCTCCTTCACCTTCTCATTCCTAGATTGTTATTACTTCATGCCCTAGTCCAGAGCAACTGCAGTCTCGGCCTGGGGGTTCTTCAATATCTCGTAGTGGGTCTCCAATGGCTTGGGGGCCAGGGATTGTGTCTCCACCTCGTCCATGTATTTCTTTCCCAGCACTTAGTTCAGTGTTTTCCATATAATAAGTGCTTAATAAATACTACCCCTACTACTATACTATTTCTACTGCTACTATACTGTTACTCACAGTGTTTTACTGCCCTTCACAATGATATATGTGTTATTCCTCCAAGAATCGTTACTGCTTAGGTTTGCCTAGGTGTTTTTTCTTGTTTGTTTTTAAGGGTATCTCTTAAGCACTTACTATGTGCCAGGCATGCTACTAAAGCACTGGGGTAGAAACAAGTAAAGTAGGTTGGATACAGTCCATGTCCCATGTTGGACTCACAGTCTTAATCTCCACTTTACAGATGAGGTAATTGAGGCACATAGAAGTGAAGTTACTTGACCAAGGTCACACAGCAGACAAGTGTCAGAGTTGGGATTAGAACCCAGTCCTTCTGATTCCCAGGCCTGTGGTTTATACACTAGGCCATACTGCATCTTATTGTTGATTTCATTCTGACTACCATGCTGCTTCTCTAAGCATGGCCTGAAGTTATGTTGGGCTGCCTCTGCTACTTGTCAGCTGTGTGACTTTGGGTAAGTCACTTAACTTCTCTGTGCCTCAGTTACAATCTCAATTTTACAGATGAGAATGGGTATTTGAGTTTGTGAGCCCCACGTGGGAGAGGGACTGTGTCCAACCTGATTTGCTTGTATCAACCCCAGTGCTGGGCACATAGTAAACGCTTAACAAATATCATCATTATTATCATTATTATTATTATTATTAATGATGATAGGCAGGAACTCCTGCATGCACACATATTTCTCGTGTGTGTGTGCGTGTGCGTATGCGTGTGTGTGTGTGTGTTTGTTGTGTGCTTTCGACTGGGTGTATTGGAAAAGCAGCATGGCCTAGTGGAAAGGGCACAGGCCCGAGAGTCAGAGAACCTGGGTTCCAATCCTGGTTTTGCCAATTGCTTGCTGTATGAACTTAGGCAAGTCTTTTAACCTCTTTGTGCCTCATTTTCATCAACTGTGGAATGGGGATTAAATATCTGTTTTCCCTCCTTCTAAGAATGTAATGGGACAGGAACTGTGTCCAACCCGATTAACTTGTATTTACCCCAGCGCTTAGAACAGTGCTTGACACAAAGTAATTGCTTAGCAAATACAGTAATGACAGTGATAATGAATGAAGATGATAATAATGATAACAATAATGATAATAATTCCCTAAAACTGTATTGTGTACTAAATGTTGAGACTCAAGTTTCTTTGAGTGACTGGAAAACCTGAGCATGATAGATGTCCTTGGGTTCAGAACCATAATAATAGTAATAATTATGGTATTTGTTAAGCACTTACTATGTGCCAAGAACTGTTCTAAACTCTGGGATAATGACAAGTTAATCATCGGACACCATGTGGGGCTCACAGTCTTAATCTCCATTTTACAGATGAGGTAACTGAGGCACAAAGAAGTTAAGTGGCTTGCCCAAAGTCACACAAGCAGATAGGTAGTGGAGCTGGAATAGAACCCACATCCTCTGACTCCCAAGCCCGTGCTCTTTCCACTCAGCCATACTGCGTCTCACAGGCAATGCACCACAGTGGATCACCACCCTACCACTGCTAGGGGTTAAAACGTTTTGCAACAATTTTCAAGAGAGTGGATTAATTATTAGAAATGATCGAGAAGAAAATCCTGGTGGAGAGAGGCATTATAAGCAGTGCATAAATCTTCAGGAGGGTTTAGCCTGCTACACTGAACTTTTTGAAGAAAAAGTTGAAAAACCACTTCCAAAGTAATTGGGTTGGGCATGGTCCATGTCCCACAGTCTTATTCCCCAAATACAGATTAGGTAACTGAGGCAAAGAGAAATGAAGTGACTTGCCCAAGTTCACATAGCAGACAAGTGATGATGCTGGGATTAGAACCCAAGTCCTTCTGACTCCCAGATCCATGCTCTATTCACTAGACCACAGTGGATTTTAGAGATGTTGGGAAGGTTGTCAGGATTTGGTGACATATTCAATATGTGGGTTGAATGAGAGAGATGAATCGAAGAAAATGCCAAGATTACAGGTTTGTGAGACAGAGAAGGTGGTGGATCTACTGTAATGGCAAAATCAAGAGGAGGGCGAGTTTTGGGATCTGTTTTAGACCTGTTAAGTTTGAGGTGCCATAGAACATCCAAGTAGAGATTCAAGTAGGAGTCATTAGGAAATGTGAGACTGCAGAGGAATGAGGTCAGGACTGGTGATGTCGCTTTGGGAATCATCCACATAGTTAAAGATGTGGAAGCAAATAAGCTCTCTGACAGAATGAGGGAGTGAATGTAGACGGAGAATAGAAGGGGACCCAGAACTGAGCTTTGAAGAACTCCCTCAGTTAAAGGGTGGGAGGTAGAAGAGAAGCCTGAGAAAGAGACTGAGAATGAGCATCCAGAGGGATGGAAGAAGAATGAAAGAGGACAGTGCCAGTCAATCAATCAATCAATCACATTTATTGATTTATTACTGTGTGCAGAGCACTTTACTAAGCACGTGGGAGCATACAACACAACAGAGTTGGTAGACACATCTCCTGCCCACAACAAGTCTAGAAGGGGAGACAGACATTAATATAAATAAATAAATAAACAAATAAATAAATAAATAAATAAATAATAAATAATAAAAAATAAAAATAATGGATATGTGCATAAGTGCTGTGGGGCCGAGGATGGGGTGAATAAAGGGAGCAAATCAGAGTAACACAGAAGAGAGAGGGAAAAGAGGAAATGAGGGCTTAATTAGCGAAGGCCTGCATAAGGTTTTAAGGAGAAGGAGTCGTCCACAGTGTTGAGGCAGCTGAGAGGTCTTGGAGGAATAGGAAAGAGAAGACCCTGTTGGATTTGGCAAGAAGGAGATCATTGGTGGCCTTTGAGAGGGCAGTTTTTGTGGAGTGAAGAGATGGAAGCCAGATTGGAGAAGGTCAAGGAAAGAATTGAAGGAGAAGTTTTGGAGGCAAAGGGTGTAGACAACTTGCTCAAGGTGTTCAGAGAGGGATGGTAGGAAGGAGATGGGGAGATAACTGGAGAGAGCCATGGAGTCAAAGGAGGGTTTCTTTAGGATAGGAGAAACATGAGCATGTTTGAAAGCAGTGATGAAGAAGCTACTGGAGTGAACAGTTGAAGATGGCAGTAAGAGAGGGAAGGAGGGAAGCAGCAAGGGTTTTGATAAAGTGAGAAGGGATAGGGTTAGAAGTGCAGATAGAAGGGATAGATTTTGAGAGGAGGCAGGAGGTCTCCTATTAATAATAATAATGATAATAATAATAAATTGGGTATTTAAGCACTTACTATGTGCCAGGCACTGTACTAAGTGCTGGGGTGGATACAAGCAAATCAGGTTGGACACAGTACCTCTCCCACATGGGGCTCACAATCTCAAATACCCATTTTACAGATGAGGTAACTGAGGCACAGAGAAGTGAAGTGACTTGCCCAAGGTCATACAGCAAACAAGTGGTGGAGCCAGGAGAGATGGGAGAGCTGAGGAAGGGCCAGGTGAAGGGAGGGACAGGAAAGGAGCAGGGGAGATTTTAGGGAGTTCACACCTGATTGTTTGAATTTTATAAATAAACTTCATAGCCAGTTCATTAGGGACAAGCGATGCAGGCCAGGGAGAGGGAAGGAACAGGTTACAAATAATTGTTCTTTGAGTTTTCTCTTTAGGTATCCAAACGATAACTTTTCAAAAATCAATACTTGTTCCTAAGAGCTGCTGTTTCTAGTTGGATCTGCATTTAAAGAAAACGGCCCTAAAGCTCTGTGTGTGAGGTACTGTACAGGGGACTAATTTTCCCAAGTGTCAGTGCATAATAATTTGGATCAACTTTTCCTGCATGAAAATAAACACCACAGTGAAGAACAGTGAATCAACACCAGTACTATATAACCCACAAAAAATAGACTCAGGAATTTCCCCAAGTACACGAAATAAGTGGAAGGGCAGGAGAGGCAGACAGCATTTTGCAAGTGACACCCATGAATGATCTGCCTGCCTTCTCTGCATGCTCCCCCAGTACACTACCAGGGCCCAAGTCTTAGACCAGTCCAGAGATCCCCTCCTCCAGTCACCACAGCCAGGAGTTCCCTTCCTAACCACTAGGCAGGGCCACCAACTAGAGGCCATGGAAGTAGAGTGAAGGGGATGGCCTATTCCTCACCCAGACATTTCTCTCTCCCAAACTCTTAGTACAGTGTTCTGCACACAGTAAGTGCTAAATGAATGCAATTGATGGCTTGCTTGATTGATGGTTTGCTCTTCCTCACCATCACTGAACCCCAACTGTCCCAGAACAGCACCATATTCCCAGCCAGTCATTATCTCCCACTCCACCAGACTTACTGGGAAAAAAGAAGTTAGCCAGCTTCTTGCAGCCTTCCTCACAATCAGTCAGTCATATTTGTTGAACACTTACTGTGTGCAGAGCACTGTACTAAGAGGTTGGGAGACTGAGAAGCAGCATGGTTTAGTGGAAAGAGCACGGGCTTGGGAGTCAGATGTTGTAGGTTCTAATCGCAGCTATTTCATTTGTCAGCTGTGTGACTTTGGGCAAGTCACTTAACTTCTCTGTGCCTCAGTTACCTCAACTGTAAAATTGGGATTAAGACTGTGAGCCCCACGGGGGACACCCTGATTACCTTGTATCTACCCCAGTGCTTAGAACAGTGCTTGGTACATAGTAAGCACTTAACAAATACAACTATTATTATTATTACAATATAACAGATTTGGTAGACATGTTCCCTGTCCACAAGGAGCTTATCATCTAGAAGGGGAGACAGATATTAAAACAAATTATGGATATGTACATAAGTGCTGTGGGGCTGAGGGTGGGGTTAGTAAAGGGTACAGATCCAAATGGAAGAGCAAATGCAGTTTTCTCCACCATCTTGCCCTTTCCATCCTCTTTTTCTTCAATCAATCAATCAGTCAATGGTATTCATTGACTGTTTATTGTAAGCAGATCACTGTATTAAGTTTTGGATGAGTACAGTATGTCAGAGTAGGTAAACAAATCCCTGCCCACAAGGAGCTTACAACAAAGAGCGAGAGACAGGCATTAAAATGAATTACAAGTGGATATGGATATAAGTTCTGTTGGGGTGGGGTGAAAATCAAACTGCTTAAGGGGTAGAGACCCAAGTGCATAGGTATCTTAGAAGGAGTTAAAATAGGGGAACTAAAGCAGAAAGGAAGGCAAATGTGGGAAGAGGAGGCTTAGTCAGGAAAGGCCTCTTGAAGGAGATGTGATTTTATGAGGGCTTTAGGGTGGAGAAAGTGATGGTCTGTTGGCTATGAATGGGGAGAGAGTTCCAGGCCAGAGGGAAGACATGTACAAAGAGTCAGCAGTGAGAAAGATGAGATCGAGGTATAGTGAGTAGATTAGCATTAGAGGAGTGAAGATTGTGGGTTGGGTTGAAGCAGGAGATCAACAAGGTAAGATGGGAGTGGAAGAGCTGATTGATTGTGTAAGGAGTTTATGTTTGATGTGAAAATGGATAGGCCACCACTGGCATATCAAAGAGTGGGGAGATGTGGAGTGAACATTATTTTCTAAAAATGATCTGGGCAGCTGAGTGAAATATGGATTGGAGAAGGGAGAGACAGGAGGCAGAGAGGTCAGAGACAAGGCTGATATTTGTCAAAGCACGATATGATAAGTGCTTGGATCAATGTGGTAGAAGTTTGGAGAGGAAGGGATGAATTCTGAGATGTTATGAAGCTTAAACCAACAGGATTTGATGACAGACTGAATATGCGACTTGAATGAGAGAGATGATTCGAGGATAATGCCTAGGAAATGTGCTTGCAAAACAGGGAGGATAAGTAGTGTTGTCTATAGTTAAGGAAAGTCTTGGGGAGACTTTAGGTGACAATATGAGGATTTTTGTTTCCTCCAAACCCCATATCTTCTGCCTTTACTACCAACTTCAATTACAATTTGCTAATATATACCTCGCCATGACCCACCTCCAATTTTCTGAGAGTTTCCAATGCCTGTCTCACCTCCAGTATTTCCTCCTCCCCTCAACACTGATCCCCAGGGACTTCAATATCAATTTGGCTTTTCCTGATGGCCTCCTGCCCATTTCCTGTCACTTCTCAACTCTGCTGACCTCCTACTCCATCTCCCCTCACCCAATCGCCAACTTGGGCACACGCTTATTTTCATTATCTAATAATAATAATAATGGTATTTGTTAAGCACTTACTATGTGCCAAACAATGTTCTAAGCACTAGGGGTAGATACAAGGTAATCAGGTTGTCCCAAGTGGGGCTCACAGCTTTAATCCCCATTTTACAGATGAGGCAACTGAGGCTCAGAGAAGTTAAGTGACTTGCCCAAGGTCACACAGCAGACAAGTGGAGGAGCTGGGATTAGAACCCATGTCCTCTGAATCCCAAGCCTGTGTTCTTTCCACTAAGCCACACTTCTTATCCACAACCTCACCAACTCTGAAATCTCATTCGCTGACCACAACGTCCTCATTTTTCTACAAAAATGTTCAAGATATGTTTTCCCTCTCCTCAAGAAACTTGAGTGATTGCCCAAACACTTCCATATCAAACAAAAACTCCTCACCATTAGCTTTAAAGCACTCCATCACCTTGCCCCCTCCTACCTCACCTCATTATTCTCCTACTCCAACCCAGCCCCCACACTTCACTCCTCTAATGCTAACCTTCTCAATGTACCTCATCAATGTACCTCCAACCCCGCACCCACCTTCTGCCTCTTATCTGACAGACACTCTCCCTACCCTAAAAGTCTTATTGAGCTCACACCTCCTCCAAGAGGCCTTTCCTGACTAAACCCTCCTTTCCATTTTTCACACTCCCTTCTGTGACACCCTGACTTGCTCCTTTATTTATCCCTCCTCCCAGCCCCACAGTGCTTATGTACATACCTGTAATTTATTTATTTATATTAACATCTGTCTCCCCTTCTACACTGTAAGCTCGCTGTGGACAGGGAATGTGTCTGTTTATTGTCATATTGTACTTTCCCAAGTGCTTAGTATTGTAATCTTCATACAGTAACTGCTCAGTAAATATGACCGAATGAATTCTCTCCTAAACACCTTCTTCCCACAAAAATATCCTCTGCCCCATTAGAGACCTTTGATGTCTTGACCCTCACCACTCATCCCAGACCATCAGACCCCTCTCCTCCTCTTCCCTCTCTTAATGAGCCAATCCATTACTGCAACTTCACCCTCTCCACAAAACTCCACTGAACTCCTCTTATCTGGCATGGTGAATCTCCAGGCCTTGATCACTGCCACAGTACACTTCCTCTTCTCATGTTCTTGTGCTGTTGGTGGAATTCAGGCATGAGGCTGGCACTGTCCAGCTCAAATTCATTCCCATCTGCTTTAATTCTGTTCCCTCTTCTGCCCAGCCATACTACTTCTTCCCCCTTATTGACCCTCATGTCCACTGCCCACACCAACTACTCTTGACCTGCCATCTTGCCATCTACTTCAATCAATCAATCATATTTATTGAGTGCTTATTGTATGCAGAGGACTGTACTAAGGGCATGGAAAAGTACAATATATCAGAGTCAGTAGACAAGTTCCCTGCCCATGAGGCGTTTACTTCTTTGACAAAATTGATGTGATCATATGTGAACCCCTCAAAATCTCCCCTCACATCTCAGTTCCCTCTTACCCATCACGTCCCCTTCTCACATCCTTCCCAGTTGCCTCTAGGAGATTTTGCAAAGGTTTTCCCAATCTACCCCTTACACCTTTGCCAATAAACCCACACCCTCTCACTTCATAAAAAACCTGGCCCCCCTTCTTCTTCCCTCCTTGATCACCACCTTCAACCACTCACTCTTCAATGACTCCTTCCACTCTACTTTCAAATACAGTTACTTTCCCATCTCTAGAGACAGCACCACCAACTTCCCCATCTTTCAAGCCTTCAACCTTGGCATTATACTTTACTCTTTTCTCTATTTCAAACTGAAATAGTCACCAAGTTCTGTTGGTTCTTTCTTCACAACATTTCCAGAATCAGTCCCTCCTTCCCCCTCCAAATCACTACCACGTTAGTACAGTCACTTATCATATCCCGACTGGATCACTGCATCAGCATCCTTTCTGATCTCCCAACCCCCTGTCTCTCCCAAGTTCAGTCTATAGTTCACTCTGCTGCCCGGATTATCTTTCTACAGTAATGCTCTGGGCATGTCACCCCCCTCCTTAGGATTATGACTGTGAGCCCCCCTGGGGGACAACCTGATCACCTTGTAACCTCCCCAGCACTTAGAACAGTGCTTTGCACATAGTAAGCACTTAATAAATTCCATTATTATTGTTATTATTATTATTATTATTATTATTATTATTATTATCATTATTATCTCCAGTGTTTGCCTATCAACCTCCCTATCAAGCAAAAACTCCTCACTCTTGGCTTCAAAGCTCTCCATCACCTTGCCCTCTCCTACCTCACCTCCCTTCTCTCCTTCTACTTCCCAGACTGCACACTCCAATCCTCTGGTACTAACCTTCTCACTATGCCTAGTTCTTGCCTGTCCTGCCATCGACCCCTGGCCCACATCCTACCTCTGGCCTGGAATGCCTTCCCTTCTCAAATCCACCAAACTAGCATACTTCCCCCCTTCAAAGCCCTACTGAAAGCTCACCTTCTCCAGGAGGCCTTCCCAGACTAAGCTCCCCTTTTCCTCCGCCCCCCCTCCCCTTCCCAATGCCCCCACTCACTCCCTCTACTCTACCCCCCTCCCTGCTTCACAGCACTTTTGTGCATATGTGCACATATCTATAATTCTATTTATTTTATTAATGATATGTATACAACTACAATTCTATTTATTTATATTGATGCTATTAATGCCTGCTTACTTGTTTTGATGTCTGTTTCCTCCCTTCTAAACTGTGAGCCCATTGTTGGACAAGGATTGCCTCTATTTGTTGCTGAATTGTGCTTTCCAAGCACTTAGTACAGTGCTGTGCACACAGTAAGTGCTCAATAAATACAACTGAATGAATGAATGAATGGAACATCACATTCAGTTGTCGAGTTATTCAGTTGGAGAAGCAGTGTGGTCTAGTGGAAAGAGCCCAGTCCTAGGAGTCAGAGGACCTAAATTCTAATCCCAGACCTGCCACTTGTCTTCTTTGAACTTGGGCAAGTCACTTAACTTCTCCATACCTCAGAAAAGCAGCGTGGATCAATGGAAAGAGCACTGGCTTTGGAGTCAGAGGGCATGGGTTCAAATCCTGGCTCCACCACTTAACAGCTGTGTGACTTTGGGCAAGTCACTTAACTTCTCTGGGCCTCAGTTACCTCATCTGGAAAATGGGGATTAAGACTGTGAGCTCCCCAAGGTGACAACCTGATCACCTTGTAACCTCCCCAGTGCTTAGAACAGTGCTTTGCACATAGTAAGCGCTTAATAAGTGCCATTATTATTATTATTATTATTATTATTATTATTATTATTATTATTATTATTCTCCTGTTCTCCCTCTTACTTAGACTGTGAGTCCCATGTGGGACAGGGACTGTGTACAACCTAATTCACTTGTATCCCTGCCCCATTAAATGATGTTCAGTTTTGCCTCCCGGCCTCTAGACTGTAAGCTCGTTGTGAGCAGGGAATGTCACTGTTTATTGTTATATTGTACTTTTCCAAGCATAGAGTACAGTGCTTGGCACACAGTAAGCACTCAATAAATATGAATGAATGAGAGTTGTGACTGCGGCAACAGCCTCCTCAGACTATCCTGCCTTCAGCCTCTCCCCTCTCCAGTCCACACTTCATTTTGCTGTCCAGATCATTTTTCTAAAGCATCCTTTTGCCTACATCTATCTACATCTCCTCCACCGGTTACCCATTCTTCTCCACAACATGCAGAAACCCTGATCATAATAATAATAATAATAATAATAATAATAATGTTGGTACTTTATAAGTACTTACTGTATGGCAAGCACTGTTCTAAGCTCCGGGGTGGATAAAAGGTAATCAGGCTGACCCACGTGGGGCTCACAGTCTAAATCCCCATTTTACAGATGAGGTAACTGAGACACAGAGAAGTTAAGTGACTTGCCCAAAGTCACACAGCTGATAAATGGCAGAGCCAGGATTAGAACCCATGACCTCTGACTCACAAGCCAGGCTCTTTCCACTAAGCCATGCTGCTTCTCGTCATCAGCAGCACACTAACCTTTCTCTTCTGTTCTCATTGCTTTCTTCCATTTTTCCAGTGTCCAGATGCTTCTGGAAATAGTTTTCCTGATGATGAACTGTCTCCACCCACTGCAGCAAGGCATGCTCAGCATGCAGCAATGCACCAAACAGCCTCTTGAAGATTGGGCAAGTTAATCTTCTCCTTAAAGTGCCCCTGATGGTGCTACAAATACCCAAACCAACCTTCCTCCTTCTTCCACCTGGGAAGCCCAGCCCCCTGCAGAGTGGCCAGGAGCTGGAACTCAATTGCCTGCAATCTCCTTTATGCTTCAAGATCCGGGTCCTGTGTGAAGTGGCCCAATGGCTAGTCCAGCCTCACTGTCCCCACTCCCTGATGCAGAGAAGTCTGCCTGCCTGTCTGCTTTCCCAAGAACTCAAGGACTACTTGCTGGGAGAAGTGAGGAGCCTTAGAACTGCTCCCTCTGTGGCTCAGTGGAAAGAGCCCGGGCTTGGGAGTCAGAGGTCATGGGTTAGAATCCCGATGCTGTCACAGGTCTGCTGTGTGACCTTGGGCAAGTCACTTCACTTCTCTGAGACTCAGTTACCTCATCTGCAAAATGGGGATGAAGACTGTGAGACCCACATGGGACAACCTGATTACCTTGTTTCCACCCCAGTGCTCAGAACAGTGCTTTGCACATAGTAAGTGCTTAACAAATGCCATCATTATTATTATTATTACTACTAATTTTCCTGATTATTTTAATAGTCTACGCTTCTGTCCTCTCTGGCTTACACTGTAAGCCCACTGCTCTAAGTGTATCTATACCCGCCAAGTGCTTAGTATAAGTCCTGGCACCATGTAAGTGCTTTATAAATATAATGATAATAAAAATGATCATGATTATACCTTAGCATAGGGAGTAATTTTAGACAGTGGAAAAATGATTAGGGAAACATCTGCAGGTGGTTGAAATGAACCATGGCTGGGATAGAAATAATTCCCCTCTGCACAAGCCTATGCCCAACCCTTCAAAAAGTGCCTTCATTTTTCCATATTGCCCTTTTACATTTCAGCATTTCTATGTCCCGTTTAAATTCCTCAGTTATGTGTCAGTCCTCTTCAAAATGCTAAGCAACTGTTGATCACATTGTGTGGGAAGAACAAGTGGAATTTACAAATAAAACAATTTTCTGGAAATGGAACATTCCACAGTGATTTCAGCATGCATTACTCTCAGCTAGTCCTTTTGTTTATTCCAGAATTTAGGATCAACCTGTTCATTTGTCCAGAACTAGAACCGCAGAACTCCAATATATTTCAAATTACTTGGGTTTTTGCTTGTAATCTTAGCCATTCCAATGCTTGGGGTGTTTTGTGTCTTCTCCATGATTTCTGAAGTATCTAGTGGGTAAAGCTGGAAGTGGGCAACCAAAACAGCCATGCATTTTGCTTTTACGTGATTGTTCTCATTCACCTAATAATACTTGGTGCTTGGTAAGTGCTTACTATGTGCCATCCAATGTACTATGTACTGGGATAGATTGGACCCCATTCCTGTAGCACATGAAGTTCACAGTCTAAGTAGGAGGGGATAGTATTAAATCCCAATTTTACAGGTGAGGAAATTGAGACACAGAGAAGTTAAGTGACTTGTTCCAGGTCACCCAGCAGACAAGCAGACAAGTCAGGATTAGAACACAGGTCCTCTGTCTCCCAGGCCCGTGTTCTTTCCACTAGGTCATGCTATTTCCCAAATGTGTTGCAGGTGTAAGGAAGTCACATATAAGTGTTTCACAAATTATATTTCTAATCATTAGAAAATCATTAGCATTTATCAGCTTCTTTCAGAGTTTAGCAAAATGAAGCATGTTCCACTTTTCCACAGCAAATTGGCTTTTATGGCTACCAATGCACAGGCCAATAACCCAAAGAAGGAAGTCATAAAACAGAACAAAAGACACAGTTTTGCCATTGTATAAAATCTTGGTGTGTCCTCACCTGACATATTTTAAATATTTTATGCCGCTTTTATTGCTTCATTCTAGGAAGGCAACAGAACATAGTAAAATGCAGAGCAAGGCAGTGAAAATGAACAAGAGACTGAGAGCTGTTTGCATTTCAAATTAAGTGACTCCGTTTCAAATGAAAGATGTGATGTCAAAGTCCTAAGCGTGATTTGCATCAGGCTATAAACTCTTTTTTTCAGGAAGCTTTTTTTTTAGCCTCAGGTCACAAATAAGTCAAAAACCCCATCATTCCTTTAGCCCCCACCTCCCACATATGAGCTGCCCTTCATAAAGAGTAAAGCGTTTGAATGAGCTGTTAAAAGACAAGTAGGCTCACTTTAAATAGTCAATTTCAGTTACAGTACTGATAGACCACCCTCTCCCATCGTTAAAGCCCTAAAAAACGCACCTCCTCCAGGAAGCCTTCGCTGATTGATCTCTCATCTTCCCACCCTCTTTTCCCTCCTTACTGAGTCACCTACTGATCTAATTCCCTGAGGATGGAGATCTTCTAAGTAATGATAACTGTGGTATTTTCATTCATTTATTCATTCAATTGTATTTATTGAGTGCTTACTGTGTGCAGAGCACTGTACTAAGCACTTGGGAAGTACAAGTTGGAAGCATATAGAGACGGTTTCTACCCAACAGTGGGCTCACAGTCTAGGAGGGGGAGACAGACAACAAAACAAAACATATTAACAAAATAAAATAATAGAATAGTAAATATGTACAAGTAAAATAAATAGAGGAATACATCTGTACAAACATATACAGAGGTGCTGTGGGGAGGGGAAGGAGGTAGGTGGGGGGATGGGGAGGGGGAGGAGAGGGAGAGGAAGGAGGGGGCTCAGTCTGGGAAGGCCTCCTGGAGGAGGTGAGCTCTCAGTAAGGCTTTGAAGGGAGGAAGCGAGCTAGCTTGGCAGATGTGCAGAGGGAGGGCATTCTAGGCCAGGGGGGGACGTGGGAAAGGCGAGAATGAGGCACGGAGAGGAGGTTAGCGGCAGAGGAACGGAGGGTGCAGGCTGGGCTGTAGAAGGAAAGAAGGGAGGTGAGGTACAAGGGGGTGAGGTGATGGAGAGCCTTGAAGCCAAGAGTGAGGAGTTTTTGCCTGATGCGTAGGTTGATTGGTAGCCACTGGAGATTTTTGAGGAGGGGACTAACATGCCCAGGGCATTCTGCTCAAAGATGATCCGGGCAGCAGTGTGAAGTATAGATTGAAGTGGGGAGAGACAGGAGGAGGGGAGATCAGAGAGGAGGCTGATGCAGTAATCCAGTTGGGATAGGAAGAGAGATTGAACCAGCAGGGTAGCAGTTCGGATGGAGAGGAAAGGGCGGATCCTGGCAATGTTGCGGAGGTGAGACCAGCAGGTTTTGGTGATGGCTTGGATGTGTGGGGTGAATGAGAGAGCAGAATCGAGGATGACACCAAGATTGCTGGCCTGTGAGACGGGAAGGATGGTAGTGCCATCTACAGTGACGGGAAAGTCAGGGAGAGGTCAGGGTTTGGGAGGGAAGATGAGTTCAGTCTTGGACATATTGAGTTTTAGATGGCAGGCAGACATCCAGATGGAGATGTCTTGAAGGCAGGAGGAGAGGAGACACGAGCCTGAAGGGAGGGAGAGAGAGCAGGGGCAGAGATGTAGATTTGGGTGTCATCAGTGTAGAGATGATAGTTGAAGCCGTGGGAGTGAATGAGTTCACCAAGGGAGTGAGTGTAGATAGAGAACAGAAGGGGACCAAAGAACTGACCCTTGGGGAACCCCTACAGTAGGGGGATGGGAAGGGGAGGAGGAGCCCGCAAAAGAGACTGAGAATGAATGGCCAGAGAGATAAGAGGAGAACCAGGGGAGGACAGAGTCTGTGAAGCTAAGCTTGGATAACGTGTTGAAGAGAAAGGGGTGGTACACAATGTCGAAGGCAGCTGAGAGGTCGAGGAGGATTAGGATAGAATAGGAGCCATTGGATTTGGCAAGCAGGAGGTCACTGGTGACCTTTGAGAGGGCAGTTTCCATGGAATGTAGGGGACGGAAGCCGGATTGGAGGGGGTCGAGGAGAGAGTTGGCGTTGAGGAATTTGAGGCAGCGGGTGTAGACGACTCATTCAAGGAGTTTGGAAAGGAATGGTAGGAGGGAGATAGGGCGATAACTAGAAGGGGAGGTGGGGTCAAGAGAGGGTTTTTTTAGGATGGGGGAGATGTGGGCATGTTTGAAGGCAGAGGGGAAGGAACCAGTGGAGAGTGAGCGGTTGAAGATGAAAGTTAAGGTGGGGTGGAGGGATGGGGCAAGAGATTTCATAAGATGAGAGGGAATGGGGTCAGAAGCACAGGTGGCCAGAGTAGCACTTGAGAGGAGGGAGGAGATCTCCTCTGAGGATACTGCTGGGAAGGATGGGAGAGTAGCGGAGAGGGTTGAGAGCCGGGGGGTTGGAGAAGGGGGAGGAGTGACTTTGGGGAGCTCAGACCTGATAGAGTTAATTTTACTAATAAAGTAGGAGGCCAGATCGTTGGGGGTGAGGGAAGGAGGAGGGGGAGGAAGAGGGGGCCTGAGAAGGGAGTTAAATGTATGGAAGAGCCGATGGGTTTGATGGCCATGGGTGTCAATTAGGGAGGAGAAATGGATTTGTCCAGCAGAGGAGAGGGCAGTTAAGGCAGGAAAGGATAAACTTGAAGTGAACAAGGTTGGCTTGGTGTTTAGACTAATGCCAGCAGCATTCAGCAGCTCTAGCATAACAGCAAAGGAGGCGGACAGTGGCAGTGATCCAGGGCTTTGGGTTAATGATACGAGAGCGGTGAAGGGAAAGCGGAGCGAGGGAGTCAAGCTGAGTAGAGAGGGTAGAATTGAGGGCAGTAATCTGATCATCAAGATTGGGTAGAGAGGAAAGGGAGGCGAGGTAGGGTGTGAGGTGCTCAGAAAGATGGATGGGGTCGAGAGAGCGGAGGTCTCTGTGGGGTAGTAATATAGATTTACAGGGGAGAGGAATGTGAGTGAGGAGGCAGGTGAGAAGGTTATGATCAGAGAGAGGGATTTCAGAGTTGGTAAGTGCTTACTAGGTGCCAAGCACTGTACTAAGTGCTAGGGTACATAAAAATTAATCAAGTTCTACATGGGGTTCACAGTCTAAGTAGGAGAGAGAACAGGTATTGAATCCCCATTTTGCAGACGAGGGAACTGAGACACAGAGAAGTTATGTCACTTGGCCAAAGTCAACACAGCCATTTGTGGGGGAGCTGGGATTAGAATCCAGGTCCTCTGACTCCCAGGCCCGTGCTTATCTGCTAGGCCACCCTGCTTCTTAAAACAGATGCACCCAGGCCTGCTCTTTCCCTGACCCCCATCTTCAAGCTCTCACTGGCTCTTCCCCCTTTGCATTCAAGCCTGTCTACATCCTGCCTTTGCTTAAAAAACCTTTTCTAGACCCCAATTCACCCTCCAGCTATTGCTCCATCTCCACCCTCCCATAGATTGCCACTTCCTCTTTTCCACCTCCTTCCATGACTTACTATAATTTGTTTTCCACTCCCTTCACATCACTGAAACCACTCTCCAAGGTCAGTTATGGAGGATCTAATATCACCTCTAACAATGGTTCCTGAATCCACCTTAGTAGTTCGACCCTTTCCCCTTCCCTGAAAATTCTGCATTTCCTTCTGCCTCCCAGACATCTCCATGCAGATATCTTGCTTACCCCTCAAGCTCAACATGTCCAAAACTGAATTCCTCCTACCAAATCCTCTCCTCCATCTCACATTCTCACCAGTTGACAAGACCACCAGAATACCTGTTTCTCAGGCCCAAGATCTTGGCATTATCCTTGACTACTCCATCTCTTTCAGTCCCAACATCAAGTCTTTTCTTTCTCCCAACATTTTCAGAATCAGTCCCTCCCTAAATTCATTCTCCTGTCCCTCCACTGATCTTCTACTTCTAACCCATAACCCTGGATCACTTCCTCAATATGCTTCCTCTGGTACTGTGCACAAGCTGCGGAGCACTGCTGGTGGAAAACCAGACACCAAGCTGACCTCGTCCATCACCTGATTTAACTCTGCCCTCACCTCCATGGCAACAGTACTTCTCCATGCTTATGGACTTCCATGATTATTGTCCATGCCAGCTGTTTCAGATATTTAACTCCTTCAAACCCCCATCCCTCTGCCCCCACCATCTCATGTCCCTAATATTCTGGCCATGTACTTTATGGATAAAATTGAAACCATCAGGTGTGATCTCCCTAAATTCTTGCCGAGTCCTCTCCAGTCCTTCTCTCCTCCTGCCCCCTGACTCTCCCATATTTCCAAGGATTTTCCTAAGATGGGCTCTTGTGTCTTCTCTCAAGTCCACACCTCCTACTGTGCCTCCAACCCCATCAGGAGAAATGATTTCAATGGGCAACCACCCAGGGAATGGAGTGGGGGGGATGTCTTTCCGGGGGGATCCCACCCCGGGAGGGGGGTCTGAGGTGGAGGAGATGACACCCCCGGCTTGCTTATCGCCCCATGCAGTTCTGGGGGCCTCCCCAAGGGTTCCCGGCTAAAGACAGCCTCCGGAATCCGGGGAAAGGAAGGTGCCACCTTTCTCTGACCCTCCTGGTGCTGTTCAAGTTTGGGAAGCCCCTCGAGCCTCCCAGAATCCCAGCACAGGGCCCGGGGATGGCACCCCTCAAAATTTGGGGTCTCCTCCAAATTAGAGGTAGACCCCGACACGTCTCTGCCTTCAGGCATGGCCCACCAGGGGGTTCTGAACCATCTCCTGCCCTTTAGCATTCCCCGAGATTCCCAACGCCCCATCAGTGCAGCCAGGGCGCTGCCAGCAGGCCCCATGGAGTCTCTCTCAACTGAGGGTTGTGAGGTTCCTCGATGGCCTCCCCTGTGTCCTAGTGGAAAGAATCCAGGCCTGTGAGTTGGGGGTACCAGGATTTGGGACCCGGCTCTGCCACCTGCCTGCTGAGTGACACTGGACAGGCCGCTTAACTTCTCAGAGCCTGTTTCCTTACCCCTAAAATGGGGACTCAATACGTGCTCTCCCTCCTCCTCATCCTGGGAGGCCCACGTAGGACAGAGATTAAGTCTGACCCGATTACTTTGTACCTACCCCAGTGCATAGCCCAGTAATGGGCACTGAGTGCACGCTTAACAGATACCCCAATTATGGTTATTAAGGGCAGGTCAGAGCTGGACGGAAGGCCTGGGGCTGCCCCAAGAGGCCCACAGATATCTATGTCTCTTAGCCTTCTGATCTCAAGCAACTAACTCCCCAAGAGGGGAGGGGGCATGTCCCTCCCCTAACAGGTGATCCAGGGTCATGCAGGGGGAGAATGACCAGAAGCATGATACATTAAGAGAGAGCAGGGGTCAGGATGCAGAAGGGCTGGGATCCAGTCCCAGCCTTGCCCTGGGCCTGCTGCAGGACTGCAGGCAAGTTGCATCACCTCACTGTGCCTCAGTTTCCTTTCCTGGAAAATGGGGTTGTTCACTCGTGCCTCTCTCCATCCTCCCAGAAACAGGAAAGGACCTCCTTGTTTTCATATCGTGTTTGCTAACCACTATGTGCCACAGGTACTGGGATAGGTACAAGCTAATCAGGTTGGACACAGTCCATGTCCCACATGGGGCTTACCGTCAATCTCCATTTTACAGATGAGGGAACTGAGGTACAAAAGTGAAGTGACTTGCTCAAGGTCACACAGCAGACAAGCTAGGATTAGAACCCAGAGCCTTCTGACTTCCAGGCCTGTGCTGGCAGGAAACATGTCTACCAATTTTGTTATACTGAATTCTACCAAGCACTTAATACAGTGCTCTGTATACAGTAAGTGCCCAATAAATACCCTTAACTGATTGACTTGGAAAAGGAAACGCATGTGACAAGCTCAAGGTACTGAATGTTATTATTACTACCCTGAGTGTGCAGAGCGCTTGGATGACTGTCATTTATAATAAGAGTAACAGGTTGCTGAGCCATTCGGGGTGGGTGGATTTTGATTCTGCTTGTGAAACCCACAACTGCTCCATCAGCACCCTGGGTAAGGGTTCACCCTGCTGGCCACCCCAACTCACCCCTCCAGAAAGCCCCCCAAAAGACTCTCATGAGCTAGGAGAATTTCAGCCAGGTCACGGGGCTCGTGATGCCAAGAGGGTTAGCAGAGAAAGTGGACAGCTGGAGACCGGAAGCCTGCATGGAGGGGTGGGGAGGACTACTGGGGCCTGTCTGCACACAGTAAGCACTCAATAAATACTATTGAATGAATGAATGAATTTGTACCTTATCAAAATAGTTCCCCCCCTTTCCCCTCCCTGACCACCATCTTCAACTGTTTACTTTTCAAAAGCTTTTTCCCCACTGTTTTCAAACATGCTCATGTATCCCCTATACTAAAAAAAACCCTCCCTTAGCCCTACTGCTCCCTCCAGTTATCACCCCATTTCCCTCCTACCATTTCTCTCCATACTCCCTGAGCAAGTTGTTTAGACCCACAGTTTCCACTTCCCCTCCTCCAATTCTCTCCTTGACCCCCTCCAATCTGGCTTCTGTCATCTTCCCTACATGGAAAGTTCCCTCTCTAAGGTCATCAATGACCGCATTCATATCCAAATCCAAGCCTCTACTCCACCCTAATCCTACTAGACCTCTCAGCTGCCTATAACATTGCGGACCACCTCCTTTTCCTGGAAACATTATCCAACCTTGGCTTCCCTGACACTGTCTATCCTGGTTCTCATCCTATCTCTCTGGCCACTCCTTTCCAGTCTCCTTCTCAACCTCCTTCTCTGCCTCCCACCCACTAACTGTGAGAGATCTTCAAGGCAAGGCTCAGCTCTACATTTACCCCCACTTCATTTGCTCCCATAACTTCAGCTACTACCTCTGCATGGATGCTTCACAAATCTACTTCTCCAGCCCTGACTTCTCTCCTTCACTGCAGCCTCATGTTTCCTCCTGTCTTCAGGATATTTCTATTTGGATGTCCCACAGACATCTCAAACCTAACATGTCCAAAGAAGAGCTCCTCATCTTTCCACCCAAATGCTGCATTCTGCATATAGTAAATGAGGGGCTGATTGATTTTTTTATGGTATTTATTAAGCACTTACTATGTGTCAGGCACTGTACTGCACTGCACTGGGGTAGATACAAGTTAAATCAGGTTGGTTACATTCCATGTTCCCCTCGGAGGCTCACAGTCTTAATCCCCCCTCCACAGATTAAATAACTGAGGCACAGAGCCACTAGGTAACACTGCTTCTACTGAGCCAAGCTGCTTCTGATTGACATGCCTATCTTCATTACTGAACAATCATAATAAATAAAATCTGGATATATACTCTGACCTAGTTGTTGACAATCTAGGATCTAGGAGTCAGAAGGTTATGGGTTCTAATCCAGGCTCTGCCACTTGTCTGCTGTGTGACCTTGGGCAAGTCAGTTCACTTCTCTGGGCTTCAGTTACCTCATCTGTAAAATGGGAATTTAGACTGTGAGCCCCACGTGGGACAGGGACTGTGTCCAACCTGATCAGCTCGATTCAGCTTAGTACAGAGCCTGGTACACAGTTAAGAGCTTAACAAATATCCTTATTATTATTATTATCATTATTATTTGAATGAATGAATGAATGAATTAGACTGTGAGCCCACTGTTGGTTAGGGACTGTCTCTATATGTTGTCAACTTGTACTTCCCAAGCGCTTACTACAGTGCTCTGCACACAGTAAGCGCTCAATAAATATGATTGATTGATTGATTGATTATTATCTGTAAGCTCCACTGTTATTTTTTCCAATCACTATAGGAGAGACATTTCCTGCCCTTCCCTAGCCCCACATCTGCTGTGCCCATTCCCAGTCAGAGAAATGCAGGCCTCATTCTTGGCTTCAGCAGAGACTCAGAGTGGACAGAATCCAAGGAACAGGGGCATGGGGATTCCTTCTCTCCTACCCTGATTCTGGGCTTTGGTCAGGGGAAATGGGAAGGAATTGGTATTTGGTAGGAATCTCTGTGCCTTATTAAAACTTCCTCTTAGCTCCTAAGCAGCTGGAAATGCCTCTGGGCTAAAGGGACACCTGGTCTCCATAGCAACAAAAGCTGACAGGCTGCTTCTTAGCTACAGTGAAGAACTTGGCTCTAAGCTAACAGAGACTGGCAACAGGGAATTTAGCCAAGTCAATCAAACTGGCTCCCTGTCATTTAGTGACTCCCAGCACGGGTTTGGGAGTCAGAGGATGTGGGTTCTAATCCCAGCTCCACCATATGTCTGCTGTGTGACCTTGGGCAAGCCACTTAATTTCTTTGTGCCTCAGTTACCTCATATGTAAAATGAGCCACACGTGGGACAACCTGATTACCTTGTATCTATTCCAGTGCTTTGAACAGTGCTTGGCACATAGTAAGCACTTAACAAATACCATTATTATTATTATTTAGTGCAAGGAGATAGAGCCAGGACTCAGGCACCTGACCATCAGCACCCTGGCTGGACCCCTGAAATGTTTTCCATTGTCCTGCCCGGCTACTGCTGTAAGAGATGGTGGCACATGAATTGAATAGAGACCACTCAGTTTAGAAAAATCAAAAATATAGTACTGGGGAGATTGGTAGGTTGGAGAAGGGGTAGGGATATGGGTGAAGGGGGCCATTTTGGAGGAACAAAGGAATCAAGAAAGTCACACCCATCCTGGTGATTTCTCTGATTTTTTTTTCTCCTGCAAAACATTGGCTGTGTGTTGTTTTTCATTTCTTTCAAATTTACTACGCATCATAATGTCTTGTGATTTGATATTACATGTGGTCCATTATGTAGCTAATGGAACTGCTCAAAGAACTGGATGAGAAACTTGTGCGTAATCCAAGTCTCACAGTCATAGAGAAGGTGCCAACATGCCAGCTCTGTAGACTTTTGATTTGGTCTTCAGTCTGTTATCCCCTGCTGCAACACCCTGTTTGACAGTTTGCCAAAGAATGTGCTGGCTTTCTTCATTGGATTTTCTACTTCTTTGTCTCTCATTGTGCTTTTGTTCAGTGCTACCTGAGCAAGAGAAGCACAGAACCACAGAACCACAGAACAAGACTGGTCTGCATCTGACTTACTCTCTCCCCTCTCTGGTTAGTAATTGACTCTATTGCTTGGATGATTTTTTCACAGTGCTGTTCTGCACATAACTCCCTATTCCTATGAAGCCTCCAGTGGTTGCCAAGCCCTCTCTACATCAAGCAATACCATCTGAAAAATCTGTTTTAAGGCATTCAATCATTCAATCAACTCGACCCCTCATACTTATCCACTACACCCAAGATCAGTGATTCATTCCTCTCAGGTTAACCTGCTGGGCCTCACACTCATCTTTACCCCATGAAGTCTCTAGCTCCCTCCCTCCCCGCTTATTCCCCTTTTATATATGATGGGCTGCAGATGTCCCCATTTTCAAAGCCCATCTGAGAGCTCATCTCCTAGAGAAGGCCTTCTCCAATGAATTTCTAATCTTCCTACCTTACAGACTGCAACTTCCATATAAGTAGTTTAGCACAAAGTACTTCTGTACAACCTAAGCACAACCCCTAGTCATACATATTGTGTATACTATATTGCTTCTACCTATCTTTTTATGGTATTTGTTAGGTGGTTACTATGTGCAATGCAGTATACTAATGCTGGGGTAGATACAAGCTAATCAGGTCCACAGTCCATGTCCCACATGAGGCTCACAGTATTAATCCCCATTTTACAGAAGAAATAACTGAGACTCGGAGAAGTTAAGTGACTTACCCAAGGTCAAACAGCTAATAAGTGTCAGAGAAGGGATTAGAACCCAAGTCCTTCTGACTTCCAGGCCCGTGTACTATCCACTAGTCTACCCTGCTTCTTTAATCATGTATCTGTGATTTGCTTTAGTGTCTCTATCTCTTGCTATATTGTAAGACAGATGTAAGTTTAACATCTCTACTTTAATCTCCCAAGTGCTTAATATATACTATTGATTGTTTGGTTTCCATGGGAGGTATTCATTAGCAATTGCTCAAACAACAATTTGAGGTCCCACTGATTAAGGCTGCTGTTGGTTAACAGCTGTGAGATGTTTCAGTAATGTCCTCCAATCAAGCAATAAATTGCATTTATTGAGTGTTTACTGTGTGCAGAGCACTGTACTAAGCACTTAGGAGAGTACAACATAAAAGAGTTAGTAAGCATGTCCCCTGCCCAAAATGAGCTTACAGTCTAGAGGGGGAGGCAGATAAAAATATAGAATGATTGTCGGTCAGATATCAAGAGGGAGGGCGTTCCAGGCCAGAAGAAGGATCTGAGCGAGAGGTCAGTGGTGAGATAGATGAGATTGAGGGATGGTTAGTAGGTTGGCATTAAAGGAGTGAAGTGTGTAGGCTGTGTTGTAATAGCAAAGCAGTGAGGCAAGATTGGAGGGGGCAAGGTAACCAAGTGCTTTAAAGCTTATGGTAAGGAATTTCTATTTGATGCGGAAGTGGATGGGCAACCACTGGAGTTTCTTGAGGAGTGGAAAAACATTGACTGAACAGTTTTATAGAAAAATAATCTGAAGAGTAAAGTGAAATATGGATTGGAATGGGGAGAGACAAGAGGCAGGGAGGTCAGCAAGGAGGCTGGTGCAGGAATCAAGATGAGATAGTTCAAGTGCTTGGATTACTATGGTAGCAGTTAGGATGGAGAGGAAAGGACAGATTTTAGTAATGATGTGAAGGTCGACCACACAGGATTTATTGATGGATTGAATATGAGGGTTGAATGAGAGACAGAAGTCAAGGATAACGCCAAGGTTAAGTAAGGGCTTATGAGATAGGAAGGAAAGTGGTGCCACCTAGAGTGATGGGAAAGTCAGGAAAGGGAAGAGTTTTGGTGGGAATATGAGGAGTTCTGTCTTGGACCTGTTAAATTTGAAATGGGTCATCCAAGTAAAATATGAGACTGAAGAGAAGGAGAGAAATCAGGGCTGGAGATATAGATTTGGGATAAATCCACATAGATTGTTGATCCCATCTGGATGGCCATGAGGATTTCAACTCAACTCCAATCCAAATGGTTTAGATTCCTAGATTTATAGAACCAACCCACTTTGATCTTTGGATGTTTGAAATTGTGCAGGCTGATTGTCAGGGAAGACACCCTCCCACCCCCTGCAACCAGTAACCTGCAACCTCACCCGCTGTTGGTGTTGCTTCTGGTTTCAGTCCAGAATAGGGTGGTGATAAAAAGGAGGTGGGTTTAACAGTGGAAATTCCTCTCAGAAGGACCTGAGTGTCATGTGGGCAGAGACTACCTCTGATCTAATTGCATGAACCCTCCTGGAGAGATGAGTACATTGCTCAAAACATAGAAAGGATTTAAGAAGCACTATGAACACCACCACCAGAAGCACTGGGTGATGCAATCTGCCAGTCTGACTCTAGAGCAGGGAAGGTAGCTGGTGGAGCTTTGGGGCTCACACTGGAGATCAGGCAGTTTTGCAGTTGGGGGAGGTTCCCGTATGCATCAGGTCCCCTAAGACATGTCTACCAACTCTACTGCATTGTGCTTTCCCAAGATCTTAGTACAGTGCACTACATACAGTAAACATCCAATAAATACCATTGATTGATGTACAATGCTGGAACTAGCATGATAGCGGTTTAGGTGGAGAGGAAGAGAAGGATTCTGGAAATGTCATGAAGAAAGAACCCACAGAATTTGGTAACATTGAATAAGGGGCCTGAAAGAGAGAGGAGTCAAGGATGATGCCAAGACTGTGGATGTGTGCCCCATTTCTACCCTCTTCCTCCCCATTACTTTTCCCATCCTTCACTCTCTACTCCACACTGTCTCCCTCCCCACTTTCATCCATCCCCCTGATCCTTCCTCCCCCACTGTGGTTTTAGTCAGGTTTTTGCCTCACCTAATTGCCACTACTGCTGCTCTTCTGCCATCACTACTGTTGTTGCCACCACTGTCACTGCCCCTCAAGCACTCAAGCTGCCACCACCATTGCTGCTCAAGCTGTTTCTGTCCCTACCACAGCTGCTGCAACTGCTGCTGAGGCCCACTACCCACTGCTGTGTCTTCCTCTTCCCTCCTGTGGGACGGTGATGGCATCCTGGACTGTGAGACCCAACTCTGGGAAGACAGTTGAAGTCGGACCATGTGATGAAGAGAACCCGGAAGAAGCATTCCAGAGATGCCTGAACAGCTGTGACCTTTGATTTAGAGTTTGGGAAGTTTGGGTTGAAAATGGACTCCATTTGACATGCATGGCAGCACTGTGAGGCCTCTACTGGTTCTCTCAACACGACCGGAGCAGTTGGACTCTGAGCTTTGTCTTTCATATTGTCTTTGGTTTCAATTGTTTTCATCTTTCCTTTTGTGTCTACAGCCAAATCTCTTTCCCCCTCATTCTGAGATTCTGAGCTCCTGGGAGCCTGGGAATGTGTCATTCTCCCCCATGCATTTTTCCCCCATGTTTGGTCCAGTACTTTCAGTGGAGTAAGTGCTTAATAAATACAATAATAATAATGATAACAATGGAATTTTAATCCTATATCAGTAGATATAGGACAATCAGGTCAGAACAGTCCCTGTCCCATATGGGGCTCGCAGTCTTAATAGGAGAGGAACAAGGTATTGAATCCCCATTTTACAGATGAGGATGTTGAGGCACAGAGAAATTAAGTCACTTCTCCATTGTAACACACCAGAAAAATGGAAGAGTAGGGATTAGAAACCAGATCATCTGACCCCCAGGCCCATTGTCTATCTCCTGGGCCTCACTTTTTCTCAATTATTAGAACTGCTCGTAAAACCTGTGGGGCCAAAAGTAATGGTCTCATCCCTGCAGTCTGACTCCTGTGGGGTCATGACTTCCATCCCCCTCACAGACTGGGCACGTATGGCTGGAGCATCTAAACGGATGAGATCCCTGGAGCCCCAAATTATACGGCTGGGAGGTTGGGCTGAGTATGAGATATTTCCCAACAAAAACACTGGTTATCAGTTAATGAATCAATTCAATCAATGGCATTTCTGAAGTGACTGAGAAGCAGCGTCCTAGTGGAGTGGCCTAGCACTGGATCTGGGAATCAGTAGACCTGGGTTTTAGTTCCCCGCTTTGCCACTTGTCTGCTATTTGATCTAGGACAAGTCACTCAAGTTCTCAGTGCCTTAATCTCTTCATCTGTAAACTAACAACAATAGCAGTAGTAATAATAACTGTGGTTTTGGTTAAGTTCTTACTATATACTATATATCCAGTGCATAGAACAGTGCTTTGCACATAGTAAGCGCTTAATAAATGCCATCATTATTCTATACCAGGCACTGTTCTAAGGGCTGGAGTAGGCACAAATAAATTGGTTTGGTCACAGTCCCTGTCTTACATGGGCTTACAATTTTAATCCCTATTTTACAGATGAGGAAACTGAGGCTCAAAGAAGTGAAGTGACTTACCCAAGGTCAGACAGCAGACAAATGGTGGAGCTGGGATTAGGACCCAGGTCCTTCTGACACCCAGGCCTGGCCTCTATCCACTAGTCCACACTGTTTCTCTCTCCCCCTTCAACTGTGAGTCTCATAAAGGAGAAGGACAACGTCAGACCAGATTACCTGATATATACCCCACTGCTTAGTACAGTATTTGGCATATAGAAAGCATTCTACAAATACTACAATGATTATTATGATGATGATGATGATGATGGTGATGGTGATGGTGATGGTGATGATAATTAAAGACCTAGCTAGAAGAACCTTTTGAAAAACCTAGGGAATGGAAGTTGCCCCCACCAAAATTCCTAGTTGCCAGAAACCAGGAAGAACAGTTCACATACCTGTGTGAGGTGATGAATGAAGTACGGGATTTTAACACAGTAAATTCTACTTAATCGAGCATAAAGTATAGCTTTCTCTCTCCCTCTTGTCTCTCTTTCTCTTTCTCTGTCTCTCTCTTTCCCCTGCTGGATTGTGGCTGGCATATTCAGACATCAACTAGAAGGAAGATAAACCTCAGGGTTGCTAAAGGCTGTTGCCATAGCACTGGAACAGACACCTTGAAGAGGGAGAGGGAGAAAAAGGAGAGTGAGCAAAGGACGGAAAGGTGAAAATGTGGCCCCAGATCTGTTTTCAGTGTGCTATTCTGCATATGATGTGCATAACGTGAAGCATACCATGTCCCCAGAGATGTATTAAAGCTGCAGGCATGGGCCTATACTTTTCCATCTGTAATGAACTCACCGTTCTGTTTCAGATTCGGTAACAGTTCAATAGTGGTTGCAGCTGAGATCACCCGCAGAAGTGCCATAGCCTTCACTTGTCTTCCACCTCAGTTATTTTCTGAATCTTCTAGATGCTCAACCACTCCCCATTTTCAGCCAGGTAGTAGACACATTCCCTGCCCTCTGTAAACTCCTTGTGGGCAGGGAATGTGTCTACCAACTCTGTTGTATTGTAGTCTCCCAAGCACTTAGCACAGTGCTCTGCACACAGTAAGAGCTCAATAAATACCAATGATTGATCGGTCCAATTGTACTGCATAGGCCAGGAATCAATAGACCAGAATAAGTGCTAGCATTTCCATTTCCCACTGACACTAGTCAGGGGATTTTAATAATTAGTCAACAAGATAGTTTTTTCCTTCATTATGTTGTTTTTATGCTGTTATTCAAAATGCTCATCTGTCCAAGGATGCTGCTTTCTAACCAGCTTGTTATTGCCCCAAATAAAGCCAAACACTGGTTTGACTTTCAAAGAATATTTGAATTCAGAATGGAGCATCAAAAGCTTCTGAAGCTAGACCTCCTTCCTTTAGGCAGTATATGACCTTTATTTCTCAAAACCATCTTCCTAGATACTGTCATGTCATCATCAGAGCTGTTTCTGAACAGATAATCAGCTTTTCTAGAACAGTACTAACACCCACCTCAGGTCAAAAGACTGAATGACATTTAGTACAAGGGTTATAAATGTTTCAAAATAGAATCTGACCCATGTCTAGCTACCTTTACTATTATTATCTGGTATCTCTTTATTAATCAATGGTATTTATTGAGTAGTTCCTGTGCCTAGAACACTGCAATTCACTGTACAGTACTTCACTAGAGAACTAGACTTCATGATTAAATAAGAAACCTCAAAGAGAGGGGTACACTATATGTACTCATTCAATTGCCTAATTTTTCAGCATAAAAAAGGCCAAGGAATTTATGTGACTGACTACCACCAACAATACCTTCCACTGATTCCTTCTGCCAGTAAAGAGGCAATAGTCTTCTCAAACTGCCGTGGTCCCCCTGGATCAGAGTGGTACAGGCTGGGGCCAGTGATGAGGAAGGAGTGGTCAGGAGGGGATGGAAGAAGGAGAAAAAAGGATAGGTGGCCTCCAGATGGGCTGTGGCATAATCCTCCCAAGGACCTGGGGGTGGCAATGGTGGCTACTTGCCTACTTGTTGACCAAACTGTGTCTGGAGTCTAATACAAATAATGTAAGTCTTCACCATGGCTCCCTTGGATCAGGTCAGTAAATCATGCGTGTTCAGGTCTCGACCTCTAAAACTACTCCTGTAGAAGATGGCACGGGAAACATTTTGCTTCTTGTTAAATACCATCTTCTGTTTCATCACCCCAAAAAGTCACCTACACAACTCAAGTGATTTACAGTCTTACCAGTTGTGTAGAGAAATTATGCCACAGCCCATTTTCCATATTTCAAAGTGAAGAATTACCTGAGGGTGACAACCTCGGCTTCATGAGTTTTAGAAGAAACACCGATGTGATTTGCTCTTATACGTCCTTCTTTGATTTTGCCCTTTTGGGCAAGAATGGGAGTGACAATTCTGTGAGCTGTTGAAAACAGTTGCCAGAGTCAATTATGGTCTAGATGTCCTTGAAATCCAGGCAGAAGGTAACTCCTCTACATTTTCAGAGAGCTGTCTCTATATGGCCCCATTTTGGAGTCAGTATTGGCTCTCACAGGCACCAGTTGCTTCTCTAGGATACACCAAGGGCTGCCTTTCCAGTATTTAAATCACCTGCTAAAGTCAAGAAGCTATTCAATCAATCAATAAATCAATTGTATTTTTTGAGCACTCACTGGGTGTGAGAGCCTTGTACTAAGCACTGAGAGAGTGCAATGGAGATGGTAGACATGATTCCTGCCCTCAAGAAGCTTGCAATCTAATGGAATAAACAGACAAAATAAATGTCAGCATATAAAGATATGTGGGGGTTGAGTTGAGCATCAAAGTATTTAAGGGGTTCAGATCCAAACGCATAGGTGATGCAGAAGGGAGGGAGATTAGGTTGGGAAGATGGGAAATTAGTTAGGGAAGGCTTCTTGAAGGAGATTTGATTTTGATAAGGCTTTGAAGATGGGGCAAGCAATGATCTGTTGGGAAGAGGGAGGGAGTTCCAGGCAAGAGGATGGATGTGATCAAGGGATCAAAGGCAAGATAGACTAGGTCAAGGTACAGTTAGAGGTGTTAAAAGAGCAAAGTATGTGGACTAGGTTGTAGAGGGAGAGAAGCAAGTTTAGGTAGGCGGGGGAGAGCTGATTGAGTGCATTGAGGAGTTTCTGTTTGATGTGGAGATAGATGGGCAACCATTGTAGGTTTTTGAGGAGTGGGGAGACATGCGCAGAATGACTCTGAGCTCCAAGTGGGACCGGGACTGTGCCTTATCTGATTGAATCATATCTGCCCCAGTGCTTAGAACAGTGCTTGGACCATAGTAAGTGCTTAACAAATACCATAATAATAATAACAATAATATTAGCAAAGTGCTTACTATGTGTCAAGTGCTGTGCTAAGTGTTGGGGTCCCACAAGGGGCACACAGTCTGAGTGGGAAGGAGAGCAGGTACTGAGTCCCCATTTTACATATGAGGGATCTGAAGTACAGAGAGGTTGGATGACTTGCCCAAGGTCACACAACAGGTATGTGATGGATCCGGCATTGGAACTCAGGTCCTCTGACTTCCAGGCTCATGCTCTTTCCACTACGCTGTGAGCCCGTTGTTGGGTAGGGACCATCTCTATATGTTGCCGATTTGTAATAATAATAATAATGATAGCATTTATTAAGTGCTTACTATGT
The DNA here is from genome assembly GCF_015852505.1 of Tachyglossus aculeatus. Lineage (NCBI taxonomy): Eukaryota > Metazoa > Chordata > Mammalia > Monotremata > Tachyglossidae > Tachyglossus > Tachyglossus aculeatus. The sequence continues at coordinate 24,812,486 of NC_052079.1, read as the reverse complement.
GCAAAGCACTGTTCTAAGCACTGGGGAGATTACAAGGTAATCAGGTTGTCCCATGGGGGGCTCACGGTCTTAATCCCCATTTTACAGATGTGGTAACTGAGGCACAGAGAAGTTAAGTGACTTGCCCAAAGTCACAAAGCTGACAAGTGGTGGAGCCAGGATTTGAACCTATGACCTCTGACTCCAAAGCCCGGGCTTTTTCCACTGAGCCACGAAGCACTTAGTACAGTGCTCTGCACACAGTAAGTGCTCAATAAATATGATTGAATGAACTAAGCTATACTGCTTCTCCTACTTCTCTTTATATGGGGCCTCAATTTTATTAATGTTTTAGCAATCTTACCCCACCAGAGGAAGATGTTTGTTTCTGATGATGCCTAGTTATTGTAGCAATACACAACAAAGCCTCATTATTAGACTAGTGCAATGAACTGACTGATCCCCCCAGTGGGAAAGAATGTTTTGAGACTAAGAGTATGGTTTGCATGTGTTGCCAGTCATTTTCTGAGTAACCACTGTAGTTTTAACATTTCATTAGGCATGATGGATAAGAGGGTTGGACTACAACATTCATTTCAATAAAACTTTGTATATAGATAATAAACCATTTCAATATAACTCCTCTAGACTGTAAGCTTGTTATGGGCAGGAAACGTGTCTATCAACTCTGTTGTACACTCCCAAGTACTTAGTTCAGTACTCTGCACACAGTAAGTGCTCAATAAATACCACTGATTGATTGACTGATTGACTTTTTAGAAAAATGATTTGGTCTGCAGATTGAATTAGGGTATGCACTAGAGCGGGGAGAGGCTGAAGGCGGGGAGGTCAGCAAGGAGGCTGATGCAGTAGCAAAGATAATAATAATAATAATAATAATAATAATGGCATTTATTAAGTGTTTACTATGTGCAAAGCACTTTTCTAAGAACTGGGGGGATACAAGGTGATCAGGTTGTCCCACAGGGGGCTCACAGTCAATCCCCATTTTACAGATGAGGGAACTGAGGCACAGAGAAGTGAAGTGACTTGCCCAAAGTCACACAGCTGACAGTTGGCAGAGCAGGATTTGAACTCATGACCACTGACTCCAAAGCCCGGGCTCTTTTCCACTGAGCCACGCTGAAGTGCTTGGACCAGCACGGTAGCAATTTGTTTGGAGAGGCAGAGATGGATTCTAGTGATGCAGTGAAGGAATTAGCTTGCAGGACTTGATGACAGACTGAATATGCAGGTTGAATGAGCGATGAGTCAAGGACAACACCAAGGTTACAGAACCTGTGCGACAGAGTGGATGGTAGTGTTGTCTATAGTGACGGGAAGATTTTACTCCACTGATATGGTTACTAACAACAACTGTGGTGATTGCTAAGCATTTTCTATGTGCTAAATAATGTACTGAGTTCTGAGGTAGGTATGTGCAATCAGATCAGACAGTCTCTCACACTGAGCTCACAGTTTAAGGGAGAGGGAGAATGGATATTTCATCTTCACTTTGCAGATGAGGAAACAGAGGCACAGAGAAGTTCGGTGACTTACCCAAGGTCATGCAGCAGGTAAGTGGCAGAGGATTAGAACCTACGTTTCCTAGCTACCAGCCCTGTGTTTTCCCCACTAGGTCACACTGCTTCTCAATAAATGGGCTGTTTCAGCCTAATTTATCTCACTGCTTCCTCTAAAAATGGAAAATAACAATGTCTTTTTGTACTCTCCCTTCATATTTTTGAAAACAGTGAGTCACCTCTTTACCTTCTTTCCCTTAAAAACCCAATTGTTTCAACATTTTGTTTCATAGGACCTCTCTAAACAGTTCATCATCTTTTTCTTCTTCTCTGGACCCTCTCCCATTCCTCCAAACTACCTAAGTAGGGTTCCTGTCCCTAGTGATAAGTACATTCTGAATTGGGGTTTTTACTGTTGAACATTAGGTTAGCCTACACTCAGTAACTGGGATGTGGATTTTGAAAAATCAATGCACTTTGTAACAGACACTGTGACCATGTCTGCATCCAAGTCTTGAAGAGAAACACTGGCATATTTAGCCCATCTTATCTGATAGTGGAGATTATAAACACATTCTAGTCAATATTGACTAACTGTGCCAGCACTGGGATAAAAAGTAGATAAACTGACCGAACACATTCCCCATCCCAAATTGCACTTACTACCTAAGAGGGAAGGAGAACATGTGAGTAAGCTGAGGCGTGGAGAAATTAAGTGATTTGCCCAATGTCATGCAGCAGGCAAGTGGTGGGAATAGAACCCAGTTCCCCCTACTCCCAGGCTCATACTTTTTCAACTAGGCCATGGATCAATGTATAAACTGACCATACCTAGACTATCTTCTCTGGTATTGAGAGAATGTTGGTGGTAGAGTAGAGTTGGTGGTGGAGAAAGGGCATGCTGGATTCAGAATCCTTTGGCCAAAACATCATTCAGATGCAGGCAAGTCAGGAGGCAAGTTTGAGGATGTAATCTCACGGAAAGAAAATTATCCTTCCATCCCAGTTCAACTTGAAGTTTTAGAAACCTTCTGGACCTGAGCCTCCAGGAGAAAATGGACAGTTCAATTTCACAGGATCTAAATACCAGTTAGAGAAGCAGCATGGCCTAGTGAAAAGATCTTGGGCCTGGGGGTCAAAAACTTAGGTTCTAATCCCAGCCACATCACTTACTGAATAATAATAATAATAATAATAACTGTGGTAATTGTTAAGTGTTTACTATGTGCCAGGCACTGTACTTAGCACCGGGGTATATACAAGCAAATCAGGTGGGGCTCACAGTCTTAATCCCCATTTTACAAAAAAGGGAATTGAGGCTCCAAGAAATTAAGTGACTTGCCCAAGGTCATATGGCAGACAAGTGGTGGAGCTGAGATTGGAATCCAGGTCCTTTTGACTTCCAGGCTCTTGTTTTATCCACTATGCATGCTGATTCTCTCTTCTTGGGCAAGTTACTTAGCTTCTCTGTCCTTCAGTTTCCTCAGCTGTGAAAAGGGGATTAAATACCTGTTCTCCCTCCCCACTTAGATTGTTAGCCCCATGTGGGGCACTTAACAAATATCAAAATTATTATTATTGTTAGTGAAATACTGAACAGTGAGTTGTATTCTCAATGGGACTTTTCTCGTTGTGATTATCTGATGTCTTTCAGACTGTGTGCCACTTGCAGAAGAAGGGGTGTCCACTAAATCCTCTATATGAAATTCCCCATCTCTAAATTGGACAGGTTTTTTAATTGTTTAGGGCTTTAAAAATCAATGTTTCATTGAGCCTACCATCATGCTCTGAAAATACATTCTAATATCATGACCAAAATTTCAAAGAGAAATTTTATGAGTCCAAAAGGTCCTGTAAAATTGCATATTTTTTTTTTTTACCATAGTCCTCCTCTGATTGCCATCTGGGTTTTCCCTTTATCTTTTCCTTTAGTCAGGGAAGGAATAACCATTGACTGATAGTTGGTACGGAATCATTCTCATAAAAGGGTGTGTTGCGGTAATTTATCATTTTGCAATTAGTAGGCTGATTACAGTTTGAGGAAGATGGGAATAAGGCATTAATTCTCACAGAATAAAATACTGAGATGAAATCCCACCCCTCACTTTGTCTGCATTAGTAACAATCTGCTAAATGACATACTAAGGAAGAAAAAGCTGTGTTGATTATGATCCTCCATGCTTGCATTAAGAAAAGGATGTTGATCAATAAAGGCCCAAATTTGGGGGAAATAAGTGTTAGTTAAACCCAAGAAATACAAGCTCCACCCTACTGGTAAGATTGGATTTTGATTTTATAATAATAATTATTATTATTATGTGCTTACTATGTGCCAGGTACTGTATTAAGTGCTGGGATAGATACAATATAATTAGGTTGGACAGAGTCCCAGTCCCACAAGGGGCACACAGACTAAGTAGGAGGAAGAAAACTTATTTTACAGATGAGGAAAATGAGGCACAGAGAAGTTAAGTGACTTGTCCTAGCCACGCAACAGGTAAATGGCAGAGTCGGAATTAGAACCTAGATCCTTTGACTCCCACGCACAAGGTCTTTCCACTAGGTCATGCTTCCCTCTCATAAATTGATCCTAAATAAGCAGATTTTGAAAAACTGTTATAGATCTTTACTTCCCAAACTTTCAAATGACTATTTTTACCATGAACATTTTGAGTTTTTGAGAAGTAAATTTTAATTAATCAACTTTTGTATAAGCTATAATAAAATAAGATAAATATGCATTTATTTATTTTGGAAAAGGCTTTGTATGATGCATATGGATGTAGAAGGAGGAAACGGAAAGAAAGTATGTTTTTCGTTAGAGGAAATGTGAATAGATGAGGAAAGATAAAAACAGAGGAAGGCAAAGATTGACTGGTTTATATTCTGGAACTGGGCAGTTTAAATTTTTTGAGAGTCCAGTTAGATCATTTGAGGAGTTGAATTGTGACTTGAGGAAAAAATTATAATAGTATAGGCAGCAGGGATTCAAAAAATGGACCACAGTTTTTGCAATAATAATAATAATGGTATTTTTGAAAGGGCTACTATGTGCCAAACACCGTAATGGATACAAGAAAACCACCTGATCCACATGGGACTCATAGTTTCAGTGGGAGGAAGAACAGGTACTTTTACAGATTAGGAAACTCAAGTACAGAGAAGATAAGTGTTGGACCCAAAGTGATACAGCAGGCAAGGTGTGGAGTCATATTTAGGGTCCATATCCTCTGACTCTATTCACTATGTTGCATTGTACTCTCCCAAGCGCTTAATTCAGTGTTCTGCACACAGTAAGCCATTTAAGCCGATCACTAAATGCCATTGATTGGTGGACTGACTGAATGATTATGAAAAACTAAACACAGACATATGAGCATGCACGCGCGTGCGTGCTGCACACACACACCACACACACACACACACACACACACACACACACACACACACACACACACACGTGATCCAAGTTTTTCAGCAGGGGCAGTATAAAGAGGTGGCGGTGGGAGGTTTCTGGAGTCTTCTGAGCTTTGGCAGGCTGGGAAATCCGGTTTGGCAGCAGCAGCCGCAGTGAAGTACACCAGTCAGCAGCTCGAGATTGTGGCCTCACTAGCAGCAGTACTTGATCCCATAGTGGCCATTTCACAAAGCCCAGGCCATTTACCTGTGGCTGCTGTCATAGCAGCAGCACTTTGAATCCCAGAGATGGCAGTCTTTCAGGCATTCAAAGGAGTTGGAAGCAGGACGAGTCCCCCAGAGGCATGTGGGTGTGGAAAATGGCAACGGCAACAGCAAGCCATGGTGGCTGATGGGAAATGAAGCAGGGTTTGAGAGGGACTTCCTCACAGTTATAACGTAATGGCGGTGAATGGAGCTCTTGACTCCCACCAGCCCTCTTGAAGCCAGCACTCAGGCTCCTACTATAATCCAGCGCTGCTCTTAAAATATAAATTGGACAATTTTCTAATACAATTCCCAATGAAGACTCCTTCACTCTACTAGAAGAATTTTTCCTTTCCAAAAGTGTCTTTACTTCTTCAGTTTTATAAGCGGAAAGCTCTAAAGTATTCTCAGACGACCAAATCGTAACAACCCTCCAGAGCATCCTTCAACTCACAAATTACTAATTAGACTGTACAAAGCTGCACCAACTGCTTCTCAATTAAAAAAGAGCCGCTAGATACCAATGTCAATTACCGATCCCAATGAAATGCGTGACTTTGGCTCAACTCCATTCATCTTCCCAGCTGCTTAAATGTCCGAAATCCAAAGAAATCAATACTCACTGCTGAATTATAAATAATTTTTAGGTATTAGTTGGGATAGCATTGATATGAATGTTGAACTGTTGATATCACAGTTATAATGTGTGCTATGAATCTAATTAGATGTACCCAGTGGAATATCAAGGAAAGCAAGGTTAAAACACTACCCACTCCCTTTGAGGAAGCATCTAGGAGGACTGATTCAGCATTCTCCATTTTCTTGTAGATTGACATAAGCATTCAAATGTCCTGATACACTTTCCTGAAATGAGATGTTGAATCAGGGTCAGAGCAAAATGGCGGGCAAACTAGACAGTTACAGTGGGTGCATAATGACGGTATTTGTTAAGCACTGTACTTAGTGCTGTAGTAGATACAAGATAATCAACTTAAACACAGTCTTTTCTACAGGGGGCTCACAGCCGAGGCAGGATTTATTACCATTTTACAGATAAGCTAACTGAGACTTAGAGAAGTTAAAGTGACTTGCCCAAGGTCACACAGCAGATTTGAGATTAGAAACCAGATTATCTGACTCCCAGACCTGTGTTCTTTCCATTAGGCCACACTGCTTCTCAAGCAGGGTCTCTGCTTCTTCAGGATCCCCAGTTGGGCAGACATGTCAGGCCTAGAGGGGGCAGAGAGAGGGGGCACTTAAAAATGGAAACTCTAGCAACAGCCAGTGCTTCTGGGCCAGTGGCTGCTGTAGCTCCCTCCTTAAAAAGCAGCAGCATGGCTCAGTGGAAAGAGCCTGGGCTTTGGAGTCAGAGGTTACGGGTTCAAATCCTGGCTCCGCAAATTGTCAGCTGTGTGACTTTGGGCAAGTCACCTAACTTCTCTGTGCCTCAGTTACCTCATCTGTAAAATGGGGATGAAGACTGTGAGCCCCCATGGGGCAACCTGATTAACTTCCCCAGCGCTTAGAACAGTGCTTTGCACATAGTAAGCGCTTAACAAAATGCCATTATTATTAAAAAAGACTTAACAAGTGCAGCCTATGCAGTTAGTTTTATTCACCCAGCCAACCCAGATAGGCCCAGCAGGAGGGGACCAGGAGAGGGAGGACAAGTATCCTACAAGGAGAGGATCCTGGAGGTGCTGGGCAGGGACCTGGAAAAGAGAGACTGGAGAGGCACTTAGAGTTAGCTATGCCAGGCCTGTAATGCCCTCAGGCAAGGATGCAGATTCTTGAGAAAAAATGAAACCCCAACACCTGGCTAACTTTGAGCAAATAAATACCCTTTTTCAGAGGAATTCTAGTGGAAATTTCTTCTTTTGGACAAACTCCTGCTTGAGACAAACCTAAATTTGAGCACTACTGAGGTGCTAATGAATACTGCCCCATTTGGTCCAGTGTGATGGTTTTAGAAGTATGGGCTACAAATCTCTTCAAAGTCTGTCCTTCCATTAGCTCTGTCTCTGACTCATCAGATTTTTAGGGACTCAAGCGCAGAGCTCTGTCTTATGCTTTATAGTCAATAAATCAGTGGTATTGAGTGGTTTACTGTGTGCAAAGCAGTGTACTAAGCGCTTGGGAGAGTACAATACATCAGAGTTGGTAGATCCAATCCCCGCCCACAAGGAGCTTACCGTCTACAGGGGGAGACAGATGATAAAATAGTTTAGGGATTGGAGAAATACTAGAATACACGAATACTTACATAAATATTGTGTGGTTGGATGAGTTTCAAATTACTGAAAGAGTCTCACAGTCTAGTACATGGTCAATGCAGAGGCAGAGGAGAGGTCTGATAGGGGAAATGAAGGGCTTTGTCTGGGAAGGTCTCCTGGTGGATCTGTGATATTAGGTTTAGGGTTTGGAAGATGGGAGTGTTGGACTCTTGTATCTGAAGTGGGAGGGAGCTCCAGGTCTGAGGGAGAATGTGGGCAAGGAGTCAGTTGGAGGGACAGATGAGCTTGAGGTGTGGGGAGTAAGTTTGTGTTAGAGGAGTGGTGTGATCATTCATTCACTCATTCAATCATATTTATTGAGTTTACTGTGTGCAGAGCATTGTTCTAAGCACTTGGGAGAGTTCAATATAAAAATAAACAGACACATTCTCGCCCACAATGAGCTTACAGTCTAGAGGGGGAGGCAGACATTAATATAAATAAATTACAGATATATACATAAGTGCTGTGGGGCTGAAGAGCGCATAAACAAGAGGAACAAGTCAGGATGACGATGATGATGGTGGTATTTGACACAGAAGGGAGTGGGAGAAGAGGAAATGAGGGCTTAGTCAGGGAAGGCCTTTTGGAGGAGATGTGCTTTCAATAAGGCTTTAAAGGTGGGGAGTGTAATTGTCTGTCTGATTTGTGGAGAGAGGGCATTCCAGGCCAGAGAGAGGATGTGGGTGAATGATCGGCGGTGAGGTACAGCAAGAAGGTTAGCGTTGATTAAATTGACTCCCACAGTTCTGTGCTGGAAATACAAGGAGATTGAAAATGCAGGTAGAACTGGTGGAAATGGGAAGAGAACTTACTCTTGGCCACATAGATGGGGAGAAAAAAAGCAAACTAAAAGACTGGAAAAGTTTGCTGGAGCTGCTGCTGTTTCTAGAACTCTTTCCTCTGAGGGAAAAAAGCTGGGTTATGTCAACAAGATTTCCCCTCTCTGAAGCTTAGAGGGTTCTCCTTTTTCAGTGTGGATTCCACAAAAGACAAAGCTAAGTCATTTACATGACAAAATTTTCCCAAAGCCTCAGCAGCTGTGACTCAGAACTGCGTAGCAAATAGATTTCCTGCCAAATTGGAAGTCTGTCCCAAAAAAGACAGTCAAAAACCCAGTAGTTCTTTCTCCATGATATCAGACTAATGCTCTTCACCCAGCTGCTAGATTTAAAAACATGTTGATTCTGCTTATTAAAAATCAAATGTTACTCTGCCTCATTTACCCTTAGCCACTAGGTCAGGTTTTGACCGTGTGTGACTTGGGAAGATTTAGAATTCCTCGCACCCTTTAGAAAGGAGAATCAGAGGATGATATTTACAAGTTCAAGTGATTTTTTGGACAGCTATCATTTTTATCCACCACAAGTATATACACAGATGGCGATCACCATCATTAGGAACATGTTTGAACACAAAGTGGTTTCTGGTTAATTGTTGGAAAGTAAACAACCAATGGTTCCACATGAACAAACATGTTGGATCAACAATGATATAAGGCCATTATTACTTAATTCCTATATTCAACTGTATTTATTGAGTGTGCGTTAAGAACACTATTTATTGAGAGCACTCTAGTAGGTGCTTGGGGGAGTAGCAATGGACACCCCCCAAGCTCTCTGTCCCTTCCAAGATAGTGGCTCTAGGGTTGTGCATCCATTAGTGGGACCAATTGTGCAAGCAGTAGCAATGCAGTGGCTGGGGCGAAGAGTTGCTCATCAGACTGACTCTTGCAAAGTTTGAAGTGTCTTGTCACTATTTCACTCTGAGCAGGTTGTGCAGTGTATTGATGTAGTATGACATGCTGCAAACAGATAGGGTCAGTATAGTGGCTTAAGCTCTGTATAGCGAACGTAAAGACACAACCTGGAATGAAAAGCTGAGTGGACAGTTTTTCCTCACATTTTTGTAATGTGTAATGAGTGAATGGGAATGTTTCAGGATGATTAATATAGTGCTCAAGTGTGTGCAGTAAGCATTCAATAAGTACCACTGATGGACTGGTTGAGGCATTTCTACACTGACTGAGCAAGGAAATAATGAAAACATTGGCCAGAACAAGCCATACATGGTAAAAGTGAACAAATGCTTTCACTCATCTGGTTGATCTCTCATTTTTGTTATTCAAATGCCTTTAGGAGGTTACATTTCCTTATAAAATATTCTCTTCAAACACTAAAAGCTCCAACTCAATGCTTTAAATTATTGACCTGAGAAGGAAGAAGTCTTTTCTATTTTGATTGTTAGTTGAAGACGAATAAGGATGATGCATTCTCAAAGGGGGAGAAGGGTGTAAGGAGGGACATAAAGGCAAAAAGCACTTACTACACACACAAATATAGTCTTTTCCTTGTCTTTGGTGTCCAATCTTTTCCCAGCTCCCCTTTCCTTTCCCCACTTCTGTATTCTCCAAACTCCAGCATTTCTCTGAAGTTTGCCAGGGTCTTTCATCTCCCCTGAACTCATTTCTCATTACCGTACTGATGTCTTCCCTCACCAATGAACACCTCTTTTCTCTACCCAGAAACCCAAGTAGCTGACATCTGGGGCTTAGGACCACTTCCCCCTTATCTTGTGAGGAGGGTTTTCTCTGAGGAGAGGATGACCTCAGGTCTGATTTAGGTGGGATCACTGAATATTCAGAGTCAACTCCATCTCCCACTTGAGGTTGTTCAGGAAACAGATGGGTTATGAAAAACCTAAAGGAAAAAGGTCTGCTGCAACTCCTGCCCCACCTCAACTCCCCCCACCCCACACATAGGCACACACAGAAACATACATATATGCACACACACCCATGCATAAATTCACATATGCATATACTCACCTCAGCTGATGGGTGGGGTCATGTGGGGAACCCATGTCAGCACCCACCTCTCCCCCTCCCTCTGTCTGGGAGGAAGGGTCTCAGGTGGGAGGAGGAAGTGGGAGAATGGGATGGTGACTGGCTGCTTTAGCTCTGCAAACCTTGGTCCCAGGGTTCCGGGGCTCCCAGCTCCCTGGTCAACATTTCCAACTGAAGCTTGGGGAATCCAGTTCATCTGCCCCAGCCCAGAGTTCAGAGGGAGGCCCAGACCTGTGTCCCTAGGGGACTGGGCAGAGAAGATGTCCCAGAGAAGCCAGAATAGTTGAGGACAGGTTAGAGAAGCAGCGTGGCTCAGTGGAAAGAGCACGGGCTTGGGAGTCAGAGGTCATGGGTTCTAATCTCAACTCCGTTGCTTGTCAGCTGTGTAACTTTGGGCAAGTCACTTAACTTCTGTGGGCCTCAGTTACCTCATCTGTAAAATGGGGATTAAGATTGTGAGCCCCTCGTGGGACAACCTGATCAGCTTGTATCCCCCCAGCCCTTAGAACAGTGCTTTGCATGTATTAAGCTCTTAACAAATACCATCATTATTATTATTCTTATTATCGCCATCTTGATCTAGGCAGAAGGGGCAACCTGAACTGACTCATCCTGGGCTGACTCTCTGCATTGACAGCAAGGTGACAATGGAAGGGAAGGGAGCAGCTACAAACTAAAGCCATCAGTGTGGTGATTGTGTCTTTTCTTTTGGTGTGCTCTCCCAAGTACAAAGCAGGCAATCTTTAAGTAGCCCTGATTACTGGACTGAAGCAGGCCCGTGCTTCCTCTCACCTCAGTAACCCCCACTGCTCTCTCCCCTTTACACCTTTGTCTTTCTTTTTCTCTCCAGTATTTCCCTTGACTCCTTTTTCCCCCTTAATCCCCAGGTACCCACTCTGATGGCTGCATTAGCAACAGCAACAGAATGTCTGATGGGTTCTTGGTGGCAAGGGATAATGCCCAGTTGTTTTTCTTGGTTGATTTAGTGAATTTGGAAATCTGAGACTATATCAGTAAGATTTCAATTTAGTTTCATTACAATTTGACATGTATGTAAGGGCATACACACATGCACACACACACACACACACACACACACACACACACACACACACACCAGTGTGTCCTACCCCTCTCCACCAAAGCCCACCCTCATCCTTTACATTGCTGTTCATACTGCATTCATATGTAAGCACTTTATACCGATTCAGAAATTATAAAAACAAACCCCAAGACACTCCCTCTGTCCAAGACACATACAACTCTTCTCACCTACCTTCCCTTTACCTCACAAAGTCATCTGGATCCAGGAATTCAAATGCCCTAACTAACTTTCACTTTGAAACATGGAGAGATGGTCCAAAGAGGTTATTCTAATCTGGGGTCCTGCTGGGGTATATTGTTTGTGACTCTTTTGGTTATTTTCATAACCTGGTTCTGTTTAATGGCCTATGAGTTTTTCAATTATTTCCCTTCAGCCCCATTCTCCACCTCACCGTCCCAGTTTTTTTCCCTCTCCAATCTCTGCTTTCTTCCCTTTTTTCCCTTTTCTCATTTTCCTCTTCTCTGCTTTCCCTTGTTTCTCTTTTGGTCCCATCCCCAGGTTGCTAGGTCACTTAGCTGAAGGAACCATGCAGGCTAGTTCTGTCCCCTATGGCCCTGACAGAAGGAGACGGGAATCTCCACATCGGTCCACAGCCTGCTCCATCACCATTCAGAGCTGACATTGACAGATGTTTCGGGTAGGGTTTCAGGAGGCCAGCTGTTCATTTTAGCCCCTTCAAAATGCACTATTCTCGATGCTACTCTCTCCAGACACCGACTACATTCACCATTTAAAAATCTGAATTAAAGGGGTGTTTGCACCTGTGGGGCCTGGAACAGGGTTGATCATTCAGTGAGACTTGATGATAAAAGGCCACCATAATGCCCTTTTGTTCCAGGGAGGTGAGCAATCATCCTTCATTGTTCTTACAAGAAAGGAATGTGTTTCCCTGGAGGGCAGTGAGTGTTCCTCCCTTGAAATCCTAGGCCAAGAGATATAGACAAACAGGAAGGTGTTCTGAATGAAGCAAATCAAATGAGTAACAGAATGGGTAAAGTCATTTCTTGGAAATGTTTAAGGAACTCTAGTGAAATTTAGCTCCTAGTCGATTTAGGGAGACAGACATCTGCAACTATTTCAAGGGAATGAACTGCAGGAAGAGAAAGGAATTGTTTGTATAATGCTGAAGGAAATTTCTTGAAGCTTAAAGTTCTGTTCTTGGATGTTTCTTACTTGTATTTGAATTCTCAGGAGACTATTTCTTTAAGAAGAGGAACGCTCAGAAAGACAAGAAATTCTGGGAGAGCCTGTCGAAGCATCAAAAGACTAGTACAAATCACAAGACCAGTACATATCACTATGTTCTGTTGTTTCCCCTATGTATAATTTTCTCCCCTGCAAGACTGAGATCATGTGTATTTGAACTCTCCCAAATGCTTGTACAGTATTCTGTACTGAATGAGTGCTCAATAAATCCCATTGATTGAACATATGAAGATGTAAAGAAGCAAATCCCTCTAAAACAATCTGGAATCACTGATTGAAAATTAACTGGAGATACACACCATTAGCAACTGAACATTTCTTAGTTTTCTCACATGGTAAAATCATTGTCATGTGGGAATGTCAAAACATATTAGTAGGGAAATGAAAGCATTGTATAGTATATGCTTAGTACTGAGCTACAAGCATGTTAGAATTGCATCATTGAAGTAAACTGGTTAAAATATCTAGATAAATTCTCATTTGGTATAGCTTTCTTTAAATGGATCATTTGGAAATAATAATTTCCCCTCCATACCACTTTAGAATTACTGACACCACATATTGTCAAATCCAACAGCTGCTTCATGATTCTTGTGGAACCTGGGGAAAAATGAGGTGGGAAGGAAGAAGGGCAGGTCAAGAAGAGGTATCATATATCCCCTTGCCCAACCAACAGTGAGCTAATGCATGGAAAATGAATGTACAAAAAGAGTCTTGTGCTTTCCTTGCGTTGTCACGGTCCAGTAGCTGTTTTAGTAAGAGCATGTATTAATGCAACCAGAGAACTTGTGAGAACTGATTACACAAGAGGTGCCTGTCTGTAATACACTAGATGCATTATCTGTCCCATATTCAGGGCAAGGATTATATTCTAATGTGGCTGCTGTCAAATGGCCTTGGTTTATTTTATCAGCCTTGGATTTATCTACCCTCCAAGTACTCATCTCAGAAACTAGAGCCTCTCCAACAAGGTTTAACATCTCCACCTTTCCTTTTCAAGCACTATCAAAGTATTGTATCTGTGTTCTGTCCAATCTTACCCTTCCATTTCCTCTTCACAAGCACTGAGAGCCTAAAAGTTAAAGACAAATCTATGGGAAAGGATGACTTTGGTGGAGTTCACAGTAACCTCAAAGGGCTAACTTTGTGGTACTTAATATATACATGATACCTACAAAAATGGGAGCAATACCATTGAGAACATTAAATAGAAGGTTTGCAGGAGCAAAAAAAAATGGTTCTTTCTAGGTCAATTCATGATATTTAGGCCCCTAGTTCACTCATCCTATGGGTAAATATGTATCTAAAGAAGTCTTGGAGGGAACTGGGTTACATCCTTTCAGTTAAACCTCAAAGGCTTTGTAGTTGTTAGAGGAATTATGTGGGGCTCTCCAGCTTTCAGTCCAATCATTTCAGGCAACAATAGGCTAGGGTGCAATAATTCAAATAAACTCTATTCTCCACTTCTCTGTGTAATCCAAAGTCAGAGTTCAAATAATCACAAGAATTAGAGATGGAAAAAAACCCTTAAATTCCCTGAACAAGTTGTCTACACCCACTATGTCAAGTTTCTCTCCTCCAAGTCTCTTTTTGACCCCCTCCATTCTGGCTTCCAACCCCTCACTCCACAGACGCCACCCTTCTCAAAGATCACCAGTGACTTCCCAATGATCTCCTCCTTGCCAAATCCAATGGCCTTAAATCAATCAATCAATCAATCAATCGTATTTATTGAGCGCTTACTATGTGCAGAGCACTGTACTAAGCGCTTGGGAAGTACAAATTGGCAACACATAGAGACAGTCCCTACCCAACAGTGGGCTCACAGTCTAAAAGGGGGAGACAGAGAACAGAACCAAACATACCAACAAAATAAAATAAATAGGATAGAAATGTACAAGTAAAATAAATAAATAAATAGAGTAATAAATATGTACAAACATATATACATATATACAGGTGCTGTGGGGAAGGGAAGGAGGTAAGATAGGGGGATGGAGAGGGGGACGAGGGGGAGAGGAAGGAAGGGGCTCAGTCTGGGAAGGCCTCCTGGAGGAGGTGAGCTCTCAGCAGGGCCTTGAAGGGAGGAAGAGAGCTAGCTTGGCGGATGGGCAGAGGGAGGGCATTCCAGGCCCGGGGGATGACGTGGGCCGGGGGTCGACGGCGGGACAGGCGAGAACGAGGTACAGTGAGGAGATTAGCGGTGGAGGAGTGGAGGTTGCGGGCTGGGCAGTAGAAGGAGAGAAGGGAGGTGAGGTAGGAGGGGACGAGGTGATGGAGAGCCTTGAAGCCCAGGGTGAGGAGTTTCTGCCTGATGCGCAGATTGATTGGTAGCCACTGGAGATTTTTGAGGAGGGGAGTAATATGCCCAGAGCGTTATTATCCATCCTAATCTTCCTCGACCTCTCAGCTGCCTTCAACCCTGTCAACCAGCCCCTTCTCCTGGAAACAATATCCAACTTGGGCTTCAATCAATCAATCAATCAATCAATCGTATTTATTGAGCGCTTACTATGTGCAGAGCACTGTACTAAGCGCTTGGGAAGTACAAATTGGCATCACATAGAGACAGTCCCTACCCAACAGTGGGCTCACAGTCTAAAAGGGGGAGACAGAGAACAGAACCAAACATACCAACAAAATAAAATAAGTAGGATAGAAATGTACAAGTAAAATAAATAAATAAATAAATAAATAGAGTAATAAATATGTACAACCATATATACATATATACAGGTGCTGTGGGGAAGGGAAGGAGGTAAGACGGGGGGATGGAGAGGGGGACGAGGGGGAGAGGAAAGAAGGGGCTCAGTCTGGGAAGGCCTCCTGGAGGAGGTGAGCTCTCAGCAGGGCCTTGAAGGGAGGAAGAGAGCTAGCTTGGCGGATGGGCAGAGGGAGGGCATTCCAGGCCCGGGGGATGACGTGGGCCGGGGGTCGATGGCGGGACAGGCGAGAGCGAGGTACAGTGAGGAGATTAGTGGTGGAGGAGAGGAGGGTGCGGGCTGGGCAGTGCTTCAGTGACATTGTCTTTTCTTGGTCTTCTTCCTGTCTCTCTAGCTGCACATTCTTAGTCTCTTTCACGGGGTCTTCCTCTGCCTCCCATCCCCTAACTCTGGAGTACCTCAAGGTTCAGTTCTAGGTCCCCTTCTCTTCTCCATTTACATCCACACCTTTGGAGAACTCTTTCACTCACATGGCTTCAACTACCACCACTATGAGGATGACAATCAAATCTACATCTCCAGCTCTGATCTCTTTTCCTCTCTGAATTTTCACATTTCCTCCTGCCTTCAAGACATCTCTACTTGGATGTCCCATTGTCACCTCAAACAACATGTCTAAAACAGAACTTCTTACCTTCCCACCCAAACCCAGTCCTTCCTCTGACTTTCCCATCAACTGTAGGTGGCACCACCATCCTTCCTGCCATTAAAGCACTTAAAGCATCTTGCCCCCTCCTACCTCACCTCGTTATTCTCCTATACAACCCAGCCTGCACACTTCATTCCTCTAATGCTAACCTTCTCTCTGTACCTCAATCTCATCTATATCACTGCCAACCTCTAGCCCACATCCTATCTCTACTCATAGTAGTACTTGTACTCGTACTAGTACTCGTAGTAGTACTCATGGTGCCTCATTCTTTTTTCTCCTGTCACCAACTTCTTGTTTATGCCTACTCTCCTCCTAGAACTCCTTCCCCATTTGCACCCTACAGAGCACCACTCTCCCCATCTTCAAAGCCCTCCTGAAACCACATCTCCTCTAGGAGGCCTTCCCTGATTAATTCCTTAATTCCCTACTTTAAATCCCCACTTATCAAAACTTCTGTGCCACCTAAGAACCTGTGTAGTCACCCACCATGGCATCTATGTATATATCTTTTTTTGCACTCTATTACTTCCTCCTATATGTAATTTATTGTCGTGTTGGTCTTCCTCACTAGACTGTAAACTCTTGAGGGCTGGAACCATGTCTACTGAGTATATTGTACTCTTCCAAGCACTTAGTATAGTGTCTGCAAATAATATTCTTTCCCCATGAGGAGCAACCTTGCAAAAGAATCATCACAATCCATCCCTACTAACAAGCTTTATTTTTCATTAACATTCTCACTAGCCCTGTATGGCTAGAAGGGTTATATATTCTAAATCCAACTCTGGACCTCTATTGTGTCCTTCAGAAAAATTCCCCTTGAAGAAAATAAAGCCCATAACTGAACAGAGCTAGGGGTTTCAATGCTGGGAAGAGTTCAACAGTGGTAAAAACCGCAATCTTTGCCCTCATTACATTCTAGTGGGAAGAAAGACATTTAAACAAATTACAGTTAGAAAGAATAGTAGAGTTACATAAAATATGTACGTAAGTACTGTGGGGGTTGTGAGAGCCTTGGTGTATAATTAAGCCTGCTATATTTAGACCACTGGATTAGATACTTGTGAGAGTACAATAAATAAAAAGATAAAAAGTACCCTCCCATGAATGACCATGAAAATCTCTGATTGTTCTAAATTGTACACTGCAGTAATCCAAATGGTATACAGAACATGGATACCCAAAACCACTATTGACCAAACCACAATTGATAGGGAAATCTATATTAAAATCTTCTTCGGGTGATTCTAAGGAACAGCCACAACCAATAGCTTTCAAGCACTCCTATGTGAGTGTTTTGGGGACTTTTAATGATGCTTGTTGAGTTCAGCCCCAAAGAAGCTGGGAATAAAGGAACTGAGAATATGAATATGAATAAAGCCTATTCAAGGCTTTTACTGGTAGGGCATTAACCTGCTGTTTTTCCTGTCCAAAGAGGAGCAAAAGAACTGAAGCAAAGAGATTTTAAGTGGACACCAGGAAGCATTGCTTGGCTCTCCAGATTATCAAATCCTGGTACAGGCCACCCTAGGAGGACACTGTATCTTCATTCTGGAAGTTTTAAAGAAAAGCCTAGAACACCATCCATGGAAGATCATTCACCTACCCCGAGGTCCTTCCTGCCTGTAATTAGAATGAATCTAAAACTAGCTTCTTCCAAAATGTACAAGATGTCCTATCCAAAATAACACTGAAATATTGATTGCATTTGGTAAGAAAAGCAAAAATACAACTGGGCATAACATTTACCAATGTTCGTATGTTTTCTTAACTCTAGATATATATATAGCATAATAATAATGATAATAATGCATTATTACTAATAGTAATAATAATAAGTGGTATTTGTTAAGCACTATGTGCCAAGCACTATCCTAAGTGCTGGGGTAGATACAAGATAATCAGGTTCCTCATTAGGTTCGTAGCTTAAGTAGAACAAGTATTGAATTACCATTTTAAAGATGAGGGAATTGAGGCATAGATAATTTAAGTGACTTGCCCAAGTTCACACAGCAGGTAAATGGCAGAGCTGGGATTATGTATATATATTTGTACGCATTTATTACTCTATTTATTTATTTATTTTACTTGTACATATCTATTCTATTTATTTTATTTTGTTAATATGTTTTGTTTTGCTTTGTTCTCTGTCTCCCCCTTCTAGACTGTGAACCCACTGTTGGGTAGGGACCGTCTCTATATGTTGCCAACTTGTACTTCCCAAGCACTTAGTACAGTGCTCTGCACACAGTAAGTGCTCAATAAATATGATTGATTGATTGATTGATTGATTGATTGATTAGAATCCAGATCCTCTAACTCCTAGGCCCATGTTCTTTCCACTAGGCCACAGAATTATTTGTAATCTCTAGAAAAAAAGTTTGGCATTGTACAGAACAAATCTTTTGAAATGAATCACACTATACCCATTTTAAAACTTTCCTTCCCATCTCTCGCCAATTTACATAACCAGTCCTGATCTTTGTCCACCTCTGCAGTCTCATATTTCCTCCTGCCTTCAGATCATCTTTACTTGGATGACCCGCCAACACCTCAAGCATAACATGTCCAAAACAGACCTCCTTCTCTTCCCACCCACACCCTGTCCTTCTCCAGATTAACCCATCACTGTAATAATAATAATAATAATAATAACAGTAATGATGGTATTTGTTAAGTACTTACTATGTACCAAGCACTGTTCTAAGCGCTGGGTTAGATACAAGGTAATCAGGTTCTCTCATGTGGAGCTCACAGTTTTAATTCCGATTTTACAGATGAGGTAACTGAGGCACAAAGAAGTTAAGTGGCTTGCTCAAAGTCACACAGCAGGCAAGTGGCAGGGCCAGGATTAGAACCCATGTCCTCTGACTCCCAAGCCTGCTCTCTTTCCACTAAACCAAACTGCTTCTCTGTAGTCAACACCACCATCCCCCATCTCACAAGTCAATAATCTTGGCATTATCCTCTACTCTTCTCATTCAACTCACACACTTTCCCAAGTGCTGAGTACAGTAAGTGCACACAGTAAGCACTCAATAAATACCACTGTTTGATCGATTGTTATTCATTCTGTGACCAAATTCTGTTGGTTCCACCTTCACATTGTTAAATTTCACCCTTTCCTCTCTATCAAAACTGCTACTATGCTGATCCAACCTCTTATTCTATTCTGCTTTGACTACAGCATCAGACTCCTTGCTGACTTCCTACCTCCTGTCTCTCTCTAGTATAATCCACACTTCACTCTGCTGCATAGATCATTTTTCCAAAAAAAATTCAGTCCATGTTTCCCCACTCATCAAGAACCTCCAGTGGTTGCCCATCCACCTCCTCATCAAACAGAAACTCTTCAACTTTTTAAAGCACTCAATCACCTTGCCTTCCCCTACCTTCCTTTGCAGATTTACTACTACAACTCAGCATGCACATTTTGCTCCGCTAAGGCCAACCTACTCGCTGTACCTTGATCTTGTCTACCTCGCCACTGAACCCTAACCCAGGTGCTGCCTCTGACCTGGAACTCCCTCCCCCTTCACATAGGGCTCCTCTCCTCACCTTCAAAGCCTTATTAAAAGTACATCTCCCCCAAGAGGCCTTACCCGACTAAGCCCTCATTTCCCCTACTCCCTCTCTCATCAAGTGTAATGGATTTGTATCCTTTATTCAATCCACCTTCAACCCCTGCAGCACTTATGTACTTGTCTGTAATGTATTTATTTACTTCAATTTCTGCCTCCCTCATTAAACTATAAGCTCCCTGGGGGCAGGGAACAAGTCTAACAAATCTATTGCATTGTACTCTCCCAAGCATTTAGTACACTGCTCTGCACACAATATGTATTCAATGGATTGATGGATTGATTTTTACTAGCTCTGCCACTTGGCTATAGTGTAAGGTTTGGCAAGTTAACTTCTATGGGCATCAGCTTTCTTATTTGTAAAATCATGATTCAATACTTGTTCTCTTTTCTGTCTGCACCATGAGCCCCGTGGAACATGGATGGTGTCCAACCTGATTGCTTTGTCTATATCCCAGGGTTTAGTACAATGCTCAATCAATCAATCATTCATATTTACTGAGCATTCCTGTAAGCAGAGCACTGTACTCAGAGCTTGGAAGAGTACAATATAACAATGTTACAGACATGTTCCCTTCCCAAAGAGAGCTTACAGTCTAGAGGGGAGTAATTGTCTGTTGGATATGGTATTTGTTAAACGCTTACTATGTGCCAAGCACTGTTCTAAGCACTAGGGTAGATACGGGGTAATCAGGTTGTCCCACGTGGGGCTCACAGTCTTAATCCCCGTTTTACAGGTGAGGTAATTGAGGCACAGAAAAATTAAGTGACTTGCCCAAAGTCACACAGCAGACAAGTGGCAGAGCCAGGATTAGAACACACATCCTGTGACTCCCAAGCCCGGGCTCTTGCCACTTAGCCACACTGATATGAAGAAGAAGGGTGTTACAGGCCAGAGACAGGATGTGGGTGAGAAGTTGGCAGTGAGATAGAAGAGACTGAGGTACAATGAGTGGGTTAGCAGTAGAGAAGTGAAGTGTGCGGGCTGGGTTGTAGTAAGAGAATAGTGAGATGAGGTAGGAGGGGGCAAGGTGATTGAGTGCTTTACAGCTGATGTTAAAGAGTTTTTGTTTGATGCAGAGGTGGATAGGCAACCACTGGAGGTTCTTGAGGAGTGGGGAAACATGGCCTGAACAATTCTGTAGAAAAATGATCCAGGTAATAAAGTGAAGTTTGGACTGGAGTGGGGAGAGACAGGAGGCAAGGGAAATTAGTAAGGAAGCTGATACAGTAATCAAGATGGAATAGGATAAGTGATTGGATTAAAGCAGTAGCAGGTTGGATACTTCACACATAGAAGGTTTCTTCATTGAGTCTTATTGCAATATCATGTAAACCAAGAACTAAATAATAATTGCATGCTTTAATAGGGATTTTCATTGCAAATTTTGCTGTGATCTGATATGTTCAAAAATGACACAATTCTTCATTGTTACTAAATGAGATTATTTAAATATCATTTAAATAAACTGCAGGCAGCATTGGCAATACCTATATGATAAAATAAAACAAATTGACTCTACAATCCTTTCTGAAAGAAGGTTTCTTTTTTCACTTGAAAAACCAGTTTTTACTGCCTGTGGAGGAAAATCAGGGGTGATTGTAATAATCTGGTGTTTCAATCTCTCTATATTTAAGTATAGAGTTCATGAATTTCTCAATTAATCAATAGTATTTATTGAGAGTGAAATGGATTTGGTAAACATGACCCGGACCCAATCTACTGGGGAAGAAAAACATCAGTCAATCAATCGTATCGACTGTACAGATATGAGAAGAAATAGAGTATTAAGGACATGTACATAAAGCCTGTAGGGGTGGGGTGAGTAACAAATTCTTCACTCTGCTTTCTTTGCAGTCTGATTTTATCACACTATTTAAATCCCAGGAAAGATCATGATTTTGAACTTTTAACTGTCATTTAAACTCATTCATTACTATTTACTGAGTGTGTAATATCTGCAGAGCAATGTACTAGGTATTTGAGAGCTATCAATTATATTAAAAAAATAATAACTATTATTATGCTATTTGTTAAGTGCTTATTAGATGTCAAGCACTGTACTAAGTGCTGGGTGGATATATGCAAATTGAGTTGGAAACAGTCCCTGCCCCACATGGGGCTCACTGTCTTGATCCCCATTTTGCAGATGAGGGAACTGAGGCCCAGAAAAGTGAAGTGCCTTGCCAAAGGTCACACAGCACACAAGTGGCAGAGCCAGGATTAAAACCCATGATTTTCTGACTCCTAGGTCTGTAGTCTATCCATTGCACCATGGTATGTTCCCCACCCTCAAAGAGCTGACAGTCTAATGGGGAAGACAGACAGAAATTGCATTCATGCAGTGAGGAGCACGAGGAAAAGCATAGATCCAAGTAGTGACTGCAAAAAATAAATAAATGAATACATAATTCAATTCCGTTCAATTCAATCACATTTACTGAGCACTTACTGTGTGCAAAGCATTGTACTAAGCACTTGGGAGAGTACAATATAACAATAAACAGGAAAAAATAACTAATTATAAGGAATGAGTAAATGAATAAATACAGAGAGATAGCTATTTGGAGACACGAACTGTGGTAATTAATTACGGAGGAGATGGGATTTCAGGAGGGCCTTAAAGAAGGGATAATTTTAGAAGTCTAAAATACCATTTATTTTAAGTATAGAGTTCACAAATTTCTCAATCAATCAATAGTATTTATTGAGAGTGAAATGGAGTTGGGTAAACATGACCCCAATCCAATCTACTGGGGAAGAAAAACATCAATCAATCATATTGACTGTACAGATATGGGAAGAAATAGAGTATTAAGGACATGTACATAAAGCCTATAGGGGTGGGGTGAGTAACAAAGAGCTTTTAAGGTAGGGACCCATGTGCAAATTATTATCATAATTTGTAGATTTATATGGATTTTTACATAAATCATAGGTCCTATTATGTTTTTGTAGCCTGAAGTATAATAGGAGAGATTGAAACACCAGATTATTACAATCACCCCTGATTTTCCTCCACAGGCAGTAAAAACTGGTATTTCAAGTGAAAAAAGAAACCTGCTTTCAGAAAGGATTGAAGAGTCTATTTGCTTTGTATTTGCCAATGCTGCCTGCCACTTATTTAAATGATATTTAATCGTAAAAATATAATTGAAAGAGAAATTGGCTTGGAAATAGCCCCAAATTCTTCATGATTGTCTCAAAACTCAGGATGTTGTGGGATTTACTTCATTGCTTGGGCCTGTAATTTGGTAGGGGTTATAATTGAGCTCACATTACAGACGGGAAGCATCAAGTGGACTCATTATATGGAACAATTGGGAAGTGTCTTCATTACAGTAGTTAAATTAGCTTTCCCCAGGGTAATACGAGTTTGGACAACATAATCTTCTCCTACCTAATGAAAATTGACACAAGAAGATGACAAATTCTCTAACTTTTTTCTCTTTTTCCATAAAAGAGATCAAAGAAACCAGATGTTCCAGGAGGGTTTGTGAAATAGGGTCACAAAAATAAACAATTTTTCTCTTGTTCTCTCACAGAATTAGAAAAAAAAATTTGATTAATTTCCCCCTAATAATTTTCCTACTGGATATTACCAATGTTTCTTCTCTCTGCTCTCCAACAAAAAATCTCAAATCAAATTTGTTACTTGTTTAAGATACATCATTACAAAAACATTTCACTTAGCTTAATTTTAAGAGTGATTTATTCTTTCTGAATTCCAGAATATCACTCTTCTTTCCCCAAATCAGTTCTTTAACAGAGTTTGATGATAGCCTACTTATTAAAAGTACTGTATTTAATTGAAAACCATTTGTGGCTAATGGTGTAGACTGGTGAACTGTATAATCATCATGACAGGGAATAAATAAAACTAAGTGAATGTATGTACATATACGTACCCACCCTACAGTTTCAAAAATGTGGTTATCTATGGCAGGATTCTTCCCCTCTAGACTGTAAGCTCCTCATGGGCAGGGGGCACGTCTTCTGACTCTGTTTTATTGTACTCTCCCAAGTGTTTAGTACAGTACACAGTAAGCACTCAGTAAATGCCATTCACTGAATGATCAATTCTACCTGTGTGTCATAGTATGGTTCTTAATTTTTTCCTCATGTGAATGCAAAGATTGTCCCTAGTTGTGCTGTAATCTGCCACTCTCCCTGCCTGGTGTTGTTTTTGTTTCTATATCATAAGATTGGGAGCTTCTTGAAGTTTCTTCTCCAAGAGTAACTTTTTCTATTTGCTGTACAGTAAGCTGGTGTTTCTATTGCTGAAAGTCTCCCACAGCTGAGTCAATCATTTACGATTTTGCTTCATCATATCTTCAAATCCTATCTTCTGTCATCCTTGATACAGTTTCCCAAATTTAGTTCAATAAATGTCAATTTTTCAAGTATTCTGTTTTGATGTACTCATTCATTTATTCATTCATTCAATTATATTTATTGAGCGCTTACTGTGTGCTGATCACTGTACTAAGCACTTGGGAAAGTACAATACAATAGTCACATTCCCTGCCTACAATGAGCATACACTCTAGAGAGGGGGAGACAGACATCAATACAAATAAGTAAAATTACAGATATATATATAAGTGCTGTGGGGCTGGGAGTGGGGAAGAGTGAAGGGAAAAAGCCAGGGTGACACAGAGGGAGTGGGAGAGGAGGAAATGTGAGGCTTAGTTTGAGAAGAACCTGTTGGCGGAGATGTGCCTTCAATAAGGTTTTGAAGGGGTGGAGAGTAATTGTCTGTTGGTTTAAAGAAGGAGGGCATTCCAGGCCAGAGGCAGGACGTGGGCTAGGGGTCGGTGGTGAGACAAGTGAGATTGAGGCACAGTGAGAAGGTTAGAACTAGAGGAACGAAGTGTCCTGACTGGGTTGTAGGAGAGAAGCAAGGTGACGTAGGAAGGGGCAAGGTGATGGAGTGCTTTAAAGTCAATAATGAGTAGTTTTTGTCTGATATGGAGGTGGATGGGCAACTACTGGAGTTTTTTAAGGCATGACATGACATGTCCTGCATGTTTTTGTAGAAAAATGATCTGGGCAGCAGAGTGAAGTATGGACTGGAGTGGGGAGAGACAGGAGGTTGGGAGGTCAGCAAGGAGGTTGATGCAGTAATCCAGCTGGGACAGGATGAGTGTACTAACGTGGTAGTAATTTGGATGGAGGGGTAAGGGCAGATTTTAAAAGTTGTGAAGGTGGGACTGACAGGATTTAGTGATGGATTGAATATGTGGGTTGAACGACAGAGAGGAGTTAGGGAAAATGTCAAGGTTATGGGCTTGTGAGACAGGAGGGATGGTGGCTTCATCTACAGTGACGGGAAAGTCATGGGGAAGACAGTTTGGGTGGGAACTTGAGATAACTGATGTAGACAACTCGCTTAAGGATTTTGGAGAAGAATGATAGGAGGGAGATGGGGCAGTAACTGGAGGGAGCTGTGGGGTCAAGGGAGGGTTTTTTAGGATAGGGAAGAAATGGGCATGTTTGAAAGCAGTGGGGAAGAAGCCACTGGAGAGCAAACAGTTGAAGATGGCTGCTAGGGAGGGAAGAAAGGAGGGGGTGAGAGTTTTGACAAGGTGCCAAAGAATGGGGTTGGATGCACAGGTGAAGGTGGTGGCTTTTGAGAGGAGGCAGGAGAACTCCTCTAGAGATACTGCTGGGAAGGATAGGAGAGTTGAAGAGGGGGCCAAAAGGGGGAGGGACTGAGATTTTAGGGATCTCACACCTGATATTGTCAATTTTCTTAATAAAGTAGGTGGCCAGATCATTGGGGACAAGAGATAAGGGAGGTGGGGAGACAGGGAGCCTGAAGTGGGAGTTAAATGTCTGGAACAACTGGCGAGGAAGATGGGCATGGGTGTCAACAAGGGTGGAGAAATAATTGTTGGGCAGAGTTTATTCATGCAAGGATAAATTTGAAGTGGACAAAGTTGTTCTGATATTTAGATTTTCGCCAGGAAAGCTGTGCAGCTCAAGCACAAGGGTGAAGGGGGTAGACTGTGCAGGCGATCCAGGGCTGTGGGTTTGTGGTAGGAAATAGACAAAGGGATAGAGGAGTGAGTGAGTTGAGTTCGGTAGAGAGGGTCCTGTTGAGAATGTCTAATTGGTCATCAAGGGAGGGTAGTTTGGGTATGGAGGCTAAATGGGGCATGATAAGTTGAGAAAATTTGGTGGGGTCCAGGAATCGGAGGTCTCTGTGGGGGAATAGTACAGATTTACGGAGAGGAGGTTTATGGGAGAGGAGGCAAATGAGGAGGTTGTGGTTATATAGAGGGATTTCAGAGTTGGAGAGGGTAGAAGCAGTGGTTAGAGATGATGAGATCAAGTTTGTGTCCAAGTTGGTGAGTGGGCTAGGCGTGGTGGAGCAGGAGGTCAGTGGAGTTGAGGAGTGATAGAAAGTGGGCAGCAGAAGAGTCATTAGGAACATCTATGTTACTCTCATTATACCCCTGCCCAAACACACACACACACACACACACACACACACACACACACACACACATGCACAGTTCAGCAAATTATGGAAATACCTACTGCAGTTATGTCATTCAGTCAGTCAATCATATGTATTGAGCACTTACTGTGTGCAAAGCACTGTTCTAAGTTCTTGGGAGAGTACAGTATAAGAATCAACAGATATATTCCCTGACCACAACGACTGTTTCTGTTCAAAGAACAACATAGGGCATTCCGCAACAGGGACAGATCCAGATGGAATCCTTAAAAATCCTGAAAATTAGCTGGCTAACATGGATGGCGAAGATCAAAATGGCAACCAATGTGCTGCACAAGCTCAAGGGAAACTGCTGGGAGGGAGAGAGGGCATCCTCCCACCTTGACACTGAGATTCCCACTGGCACCTCCTTCTCCATCAGGAGGCTGAGGAGCAGCAGCAGGGTGAAGTCTTCTGGACATTCAGAATGTTTGGGCTGCTGCCATGACTGTGACTATGGCTGAGGATGTTGGATTCTGAGACACAAATAGCTTGAAATTCTGCTCCTATAGCCAGTGTCATCATCATCATCATCATCATCATCAATCGTATTTATTGAGCGCTTACTACGTGCAGAGCACTGTACTAAGCACTTGGGAAGTACAAATTGGCAACATATAGAGACAGTCCCTACCCAACAGTGGGCTCACAGTCTAAAAGGGGGAGACAGAGAACAAAACCAAACATACTAACAAAATAAAATAAATAGAATAGATATGCACAAATAAAATAAATAAATAAATAAATAGAGTAATAAATATGGACAAACATATATACATATATACAGGTGCTGTGGGGAAGGGAAGGAGGTAAGATGGGGGGGATGGAGAGGGGGACGAGGGGGAGAGGAAGGAAGGGGCTCAGTCTGGGAAGGCCTCCTGGAGGAGGTGAGCTCTCAGCAGGGCCTTGAAGGGAGGAAGAGAGCTAGCTTGGCGGATGGGAAGAGGGAGGGCATTCCAGGCCCGGGGGATGACGTGGGCCGGGGGTCGATGGCGGGACAGGCGAGAGCGAGGTACGGTGAGGAGATTAGCGGTGGAGGAGCGGAGGGTGCGGACTGGGCTGTAGAAGGAGAGAAGAGAGGTGAGGTAGGAGGGGGGCGAGGTGATGGAGAGCCTTGAAGCCCAGGGTGAGGAGTTTCTGCCTGATGTGCAGATTGATTGGTAGCCACTGGAGATTTTTGAGGAGCGGAGTGATATGCCCAGAGCGTTTCTGGACAAAGATAATCCGGGCAGCAGCATGAAGTATGGATTGAAGTGGAGAGAGACACGAGGATGGGAGATCAGAGAGAAGGCTGATGCAGTAGTCCAGACGGGATAGGATGAGAGCTTGAATGAGCAGGGTAGCTGTTGGGATGGAGAGGAAAGGGCGGATCTTGGCAATGTTGTGGAGCTGAGACCGGCAGATTTTGGTGACGGCTTGGATGTGAGGGGTGAATGAGAGAGCGGAGTCGAGGATGACACCAAGGTTGCGGGCTTGTGAGACGGGAAGGATGGTAGTGCCGTCAACAGAGATGGGAAAGTCAGGGAGAGGGCAAGGTTTGGGAGGGAAGACAAGGAGTTCAGTCTTCGACATGTTGAGCTTTAGGTGGTGGGCAGACATCCAAATGGAGATGTCCTGAAGGCAGGAGGAGATGCGAGCCTGGAGAGAGGGGGAGAGAGCAGGGGCAGAGATGTAGATCTAGGTGTCATCAGCGTAGAGATGATAGTTAAAGCCGTGGGAGCGAATGAGGTCACCAAGGGAGTGCGTGTAGATCGAGAACAGATCTAGAACAGATCAAGAACAGATCGTGTCCTATACCTTTTGTTGCATATATTGTTGTCTTTGTCTTTGATGTTGTTTTTTGTAATTTTATCACTTTCCCATATATCTGTCACCCATCCTGATTCCCCTCCCTTGAGGACCAGTTCCCAGCTCTCCCATCTTAGCTTTTGTCCCAGAATTTAGTGTTCCCAGGTCCCCATGCAACCTCTCCCCCTATTCTGGCATGGGTATCAATGATCTTTGGGTATTGGCCTGGAGCAGTTCTAACTTAATTGACACCCATTAGGTGAATAAAGCTGAGTTTACTGAATGCAAATGAAGCAGAGAGTACTTCTCTACCCAATGACCCAAAGACCAAGGGACCCAGAATCCCAGATTTAGGCTTCAAAGGAAAAGAAAGAAAGGGATGGAGGAGATAGAATGGTGCAAAAGCAGCACTGGGGAATGAGAAGGAAGCTGACTCCTCACTCTTCCTCACTGAGTCTAGGGGAATGGATGAAGATGAGGCCTCCTCCAGAGAAAGCAGCAGGAGAGGCTGGGTCATCTTGGGAGACACAGGTTGTACTAATGGAGAGAAGGCGGAGTTACTGGGTCAAGAACTTTCCCATGATGGAGTGGGGTTCCACAGGCTTCATGTCCCATGTGGGAAAGAGACTGTGTCTGATCTGATTGTATGTAACTACTCCAACACTTTGCACAATTCTTAGCACATAGTAAAAGTATAGCAGATGCCATGGTTATTATTTCTTATTAGTGCATATGGCACTTTGCAATCAATAATCAGTATATTCGGTTCCTTCACGGTGGTTCTCAGTTCTGAAATCTCAGTGAAAGACTCCATCCATCATTTATATAGGAAACTGTTTTTCTCATGCAACCCTATTACCTCGTGCATCCCTGAGAGTGTTAACATGTTGTGGTTGGGGGAATGGGGGCAGAGCAATGAGCAGTGTTATTGCTTTGTCCCAAGATTTCTTTTATAATTACGTGTTCTTGTTGAATCCTGGAGTGCAGCCCAGGCAGAATTAACCTACGATATCACAAATTATGTACATTGTTACTAGAGTAATTATACCACCATTATCCATTCCATTTCTTAGAATTTCATTATTTGGCAGCCAGCAATGTACCCTGCTACAATAGCTATTTTTGTGCCAGAGTTCATGGCTGGTTAATTTGAGATCAATTAAAGATAAAAATATAATATTATTAAATAACATAAATTGGCTATAACTAATTTGCATTGAAATCAATTGTTTGAAACAGTCTTGAAATTTCATTATAATCTGAATCTGACACATTGCACATTAAAGACACTATCACAGATAAGTGGTTTACACATACATGTATCCCAGCTTTCAGAGAATTAAGAAGTTGGCCTGCTTTTAAGAATGGGAACAAGTCCCCAAAGCTTAGCTAAATATTATTAGCTTTTATTTCTTTTCTCCCCTTTTAACCTTGCAATTTTTTAAGAAACATCAACACTGCAAAATGAAAAAGGAAAGTTCAAGTGGTGCCTCAGGACTATCAAATGCAAGCCTAGGCAAAACTAGTCACACTGCACACCCTTATCTTTTCAGAATTATTACTACTCTGCCTTGATTTCTGTAGTTCCCGCTATTTGGCATTGTGTGTGTGTGTGTGTGTGTGTGTGTGTGTGTGTGTGTGTGTGTGTGTGTGTCTGCACTGTGTGCTTGAGGAACAACTAATTTGCTTATTTATTTGACTTTTACAAATGAATCTGTCTTCAATTCTGTTTCTATTAGTACCCCCAAACATCCCTGCCTCATTCTGGAACATTGGACTTTTTATAGAACTATACTATCCCCATAATTTCCCTTTTATAGTAAATGTCATCATGGTTAGAATGAATTTAGAATATTTCCATTAGTCTCGCGGGCTGTTCTCTCACCTTTGCTGATCTTCTCAAACAATCTTGACCCATTTATAATGGTTTTATTCCAGTGCTTAGAACAGTGCTTTGCACATAGTAAGTGCTTAAGAAATACTATCATTATTATTCCCTCTGAACTCTAGCATTATTCAGGACACTTATGTTCAATGTCTTTGAATCCAGTTTTTTAAACTCTATTATCCACTCCTGAAGTTTTATTCTTATTAGCTGTCACATGTTACGAATTTGTCATATTCCTTCTCCCAACCAATTTCTTTTTAACAGATTTGATACTTTCTGTTTAAAAATAGATTTATTCTCTCAAAATTTTCCTCAGGATACTATCACTTTATCATATTTTAATTTATGAAACTATGAGAACACATCACATCATCACTTTTCTTTTTTGTTTTGTCATCCCCTATTCTTCCCATCTTTTCCTTCATTTCCTAATTTGTGAGACATTTAGTTTTCACTTTCTCCTAAATGCCCATCCCATTACTAAAGATTTGATTCGGTTATTGAATAGTGTTAAATAGGGTTGGTCTTCAGAGTCTTTTACATTTGTAAATAGTCGCCTAATTATTGAGATCCAATTTTCTACTAATGGTACGCTAGCCTGAACTGACATAAAGGAAAAATGCCACTCACTGTGTCTCATTATCTGTCACAATTTTACCCCATACACTGTGCTTACAAAAATAAATTTAATTCATATTATTTTATTTGTCTTGTTGGTGCTCTGGAGGATAACAATTTTGGGAATGTTTGAATAATTATTTTAATTATTGAATTAAATCATTAAATAAATAATTCAATAATCATTTAAATGAATCTTGGGGAATAAACAGAAGCAATGGAGTTTAGTGATATGTGTATAATTAGTTATTAACAATAGTCTACATTGGAACCAGCTAATTTAATTCCCACTTTAGATCTAGGTCACTATTATTACTATTATTATTATCACTGTTGCTATTATTATGGTAATGGTGATTAGTACTTACCATGATGAAAGCAAAAAATAATCAATTAACACACCGTCCTTATCCCACAAAGAGCTCACTATCAACTAGAACATATTACGAGTGATAGAGCAAGTTAAAAAGCAACAAAAGAACACATTTAACACATATGAAAATATGAAATAAAATGAATCATCACAAAGTACAGAAAATGTGACAACACTCACTCACCCTGACCGACTCTGGAGACTTTCAGTTGCAAGATACCTTCATATAATTGAATGAGCAAGTTGGTCGGCAATCAATCAAACAATGGTAATATCAAGCCCTTGAGTGCACAGCACTGAGATACTTGGGAGAGTACAAAAAAGTTAGTTGGCACAATTCCTTCCTTCAAGGAGCTTACTGTCTAGCAGGGAAATAGACACTAAAATAAAGTACGGGTAAGAGGAAACCACAGAATGTGTACTTCAGTGATACAGGGGGAGGGAAAGGAATAAATAAATTACAGTGCAGGTGGGTTTGGCAGGAGTGAAGGGTACTAGCTGAGCTTGATCAATCAATCAATGGCTTTTATTGAGTTCTTACAGCGTGCAGAACATTGTACTAAGTGTTTAGAGCATACAACAGAGTTGGTAGATAAATTGCCTGCCCAAAGTGACCTTATTGTCCAAAGGGGGAGAAAGAAACAAGGAAATGTAGAGTGAGAGAGCGTATTGACTGTCTCTAAGCCAATGATCAGTATTCAGTTGATTGATGGATAAGGTTTGGGGATGCAAAAGTCTTTCGAGGGAAATCATTAAAAATGAGCAAGGAGGAAGAATTGGGACAGGAGCTGATAGCATCAAGAGAGCAAAAAGGGATTACCTTCAGAGTGAAATAGATTGTCAACCAAAAAGGATCAGGATAAAATAATAATAACAATAATAATAATAAGTGGTACTTGTTAAGCATATACTATGTGCTAAGTACTGTACCAAGCACTTTGCTAGAGACAAGATAATCAGGTCAGACACAGTTCTTGTCCCAGAAGGGACTAGCACCCTAAGGGAGAGGGAGAATGAATATCATTTGAACATTAATCAGTGATATATATTGAGGGCTTACTGTATGCAGAGCACTTGGGAAAGTACAATACAATAATAGAGTTGGTAAGTGTGATTCCCTACTCACAAGGAGCTTGCAGTCTACTGGGGAAAACATGCATTAAAGTGCGTTAGGGATAGGGGAAATAGAATATAATAATATTTACATAAGTATTGTGTAAGTCTGGGAGGCCTCTTTGAGGAGATGTGCTTTTATGGGGAGTTTTAGGATGGGGATAGTGTTGGACTGTCAGATGTGAAGTGGGAGGGAGTTCCAGGCCTGAGGGGAAATGTGGACAAGGGATAGATGAACATGATGGAAATGATAGATGAATACAAGGTTCAGAAAGTAGGTTGGCACTAGAAGAGAGGAGTGTGCAGATTAGGTTGTAGTAGAAGATCAGTGAGATTAGGCAGGAGGGTGCTATCTGAATGAGGTATTTAATCCCCAATCAGTCAATAAATGGTATTTATTGAGCACTTATTGTTTGCTAAGCACAGTTATAAGTGTAATATAATAGAGCTGGTAGATATGATCCCTGTCCACAAAGAGCTAACAGTTTAGAGGGGGAGTCATACACTGAAATAAGTCTTTATTTTACAGATGAGGAAGCTGAGACCCAGAGAAGTTCAGTGACTTGCCCAAGGTCACAAAGCAGGCAAGTGTCAGAGCCAGACTTAGAATTCAGGTACTCTTGGGAGACTACAATAGAGCTGTTAGACACCTTCCCTGCCCACAATAAATATTTTCCAAGAACAGAGTTTACGTCAGCTAAACTGAGTGTGGCCTTTTGAAAGAACTGGGCAATATCTACCAGGAGAAATGGACATCATGTCATTCATTCAATTCATTCATTCAATCATATTTATTGAGAGCAGAGCACTACACTAAGCGCTTGGAAAGTACAATTCAGCAACAGAGACAGTCCCTGCCCTCAATGGACTCACAGTCTCGAAGGAGGGAGACAGACATAAAAACAAGTAAACAGGTATCAGTAGCATCAATATAAACAAATGGAATTATATTTATATAGATATATATTATATATATTATATATATCAGAACAAGTAAAACAGGTATAAATATAAATAAATGGAATTATTGATGTGTACATAATACACAAGTGCTGTGGGGAGGGGAGGGGGAATAGAGCAAAGGGAGTCAGGGCAAGATGGGGAGAAGGGGGAGCTGAGGAAAAAGGGGCTTAGCCTGGGAAGGCCTCCTGGAGGAGGTAAGCCTTCAGTAGGGCTTTGAAGGGGGGAAGCATGATTGCTTGGCAGATTTGAGAAGGGAGGACATTCCAGGCCAGAGGTAAGATGTTGGCCAGGGGTTGACGGCGGAACAGGAAAGAACGAGGCACTGTGAGAAGGTTAGCACCAGAAGAGTTGAGTGTGCAGGCTGGGCTGTAGAAGGAGAGAAGGGAGGTGAGGTAGGAGGGGGCAAGGTGATGGAGAGCTTTGTAGCCAATAGTGAGGAGTTTTTGCTGGATATGAAGGTTGATAGGCAACCACTGGAGATTTTATCATCATCAGTGGTATTTAGTGAAGCATTTACTATGTGCAGTGCACTGTACTATGTGCTTGGGAGAGTACAGTACTACAGAGTTAGCAGACATGTTCTCCTGCCCACATCTGGCTTTCAATCTAGTGGGAGAGACACTGTCTAGTAGGGGAGATCTGTTCATGTGATCCTTGGCCAGGAAAACCCCAAATAAATCAGACACATTCCAGAATGTAGGGAAAAAAATCCCCGGAATACCCAATCAATCCATCAAGAAGCCAAGAAGTGACATCTGAGACAGAGAGAAGCCTGGGAGGAATGTGGAATTTCAGAGAGGGTCATAGGTGGCTTCGGAGATAGCAGGGCTAGTTGAGTGCTAGAGTTGGGGTGAGTGGGTGGGAACTCGATTGCAGAGGGCCAAGGAGGGAATTGGAGGAGAGCAATTGAAGGCAGAAGGTGTAAACAGTCCTTTCAAAGAAATTTGACAGGAATGGTAGACAGGGAGATGGGATGATAGCTGGAATGGTCAGTGGAGCCCAGAGAAGATTTCTATAGGATAAGGAGACTCATGGTTGTATTTTAAAGCAGAGGGAAAGAACCACTGAAGAGTGAGTGACTGAAGACAGTTTTCAAGGGAAAATGAAGAGTGTGGCCAGTGTGTTCATCTGGCCAATTGCACAACACAAGAAGCAGTGTGGTCTAATGTAGAGAAGGACCTGAGCTCTAATTCCAGTTCTGCCATTTGTCTGCTATGTGACCTGTTGTAAATCAATTTATCTGTGACTCAGTTACCTCATCTGTACAATGAGGCTTAACATTGTGATCCCCATGTCGGACATGGACTGGTTCTGACCTGACTAGCTTTTATCTACCACAGTGCTTAGTACAATGCCTGGCATGTAGTAAACACTTAACAAATTCCATTTAAAAAATAAGATGGAGTAGGAGATGTAGGCAAAGGGGGAAAATTTCAGGTGGGAGATTTCCTCTTGAGAGATTCTAGGGAGGATGAGAGAGGGCATGTGAAGGGGGTAGGATGGGATTGAAAATGAGAGGGAGATATTTCTGAGATGACCATGCCTAATGTCAACCAAGTAGTTGGTAAGGTCTTTGGGGCAAGAAAGGTGGAGGATGAGCAACTGGAGGATTAAGGGGGGGAAATTTAAAGTCTGGAATAGTTGGTGCAGGTACTGGACCAACTCACTCCCTATTCACATCTGGCAGATGACTGCTCTGCCTATCTTCAAAGACCTTCTGAAAGTTCATCTTCTCCAGGAGTCCTTCTCTGATTAGCCTTTTATCTCCCCAACCTATTTCCCCCATATTTCCAGTCAACCAAGTAGTTGGCAAGGTCTATGGGGCAAGAAAGGTGGAAGATGAGAGAACTGGAGGATTAAGGGGGGGAAATTTAAAGTCTGGAATCGTTGGTGCAGGCACTGGGTTTGAGAAAGAAAAGCAGTGATGCTGAGCAGAGGGGAGAGCAGAGTTATAGAAGGTGAGGATGAGTTTGAGATGGTCAAGTTGGCCTGGTGCCTCGATTTCCTCCATCAGTGAGTTATGGTATGAATGAAGAAACAGAAGAAAGTTACTGAGGAGGTAATCCAGGGCTGGGAGTTGGCAGCGGGAGAACAATGAAAGGACAGGGGCTGAGGGAGTTCAGTAGAGAAGGCGGAGTGAAGGGCA
This sequence comes from Tachyglossus aculeatus, assembly GCF_015852505.1. Classification (NCBI taxonomy): domain Eukaryota; kingdom Metazoa; phylum Chordata; class Mammalia; order Monotremata; family Tachyglossidae; genus Tachyglossus; species Tachyglossus aculeatus. The sequence goes on along the minus strand of NC_052079.1, from coordinate 24,777,541 downwards.
TGGATTTGCACATCAAGAGAGAGGAGGGTGGGTAGTAGTAGTAGTAAAAATAGTTTTTATTAAGCTCTTATTATGTGCAGAACACTGTACTAAACACTGAAAGAGAAATAGACATGGAATAAGAAATAGTCCCTGTTCCTCAGAGGACCTACAGTCCAAGAGTATAAGTGGGAAGAAGGAACTGGAGACAGACATATCAGAAATGAAGAAACGTTAAAACACAGCACAGACAAATACCAAAATGAAAACAAAATCAGCAGGGTGCTGTAGCTAGAGGTGCAGAAACTCAGGCTCCTTGTTGCTCAGAGTCGAAGGCACATCTGTATCCACAGTGACCACCACAGCAGCCACCAGTCTTCCCAGTGTTTTGTGGAGGCCTCCTGCTGCAGATGCTGGGCTCTTTCCCGCAGTAGTGATGGAAGGTCAAATTGGATGGAGTATCCTCGGTGGCGCAGAGGAGAGCCGGGACCGCTTCCCAAGTGAGCAGCATGGCTGACTGTCTGGAGCAGGGGATGCTAAGATTCTAAGAGCGCATAGCAGAAGCTTTGATCCCCAGCCCAGCACACACAGAACATTCCAGGAACAGGCACTCTTGGGGTAGATGGAATGTCCTTACTCAACAAGTGGTCAATCTATTGTATTGGTGTCCTTGCTAGTTTCCAGATACACACTCCTCTCCGACCCCAAAAGCCCTAATGTACATAACCTTACACTCTGCTGCTTCCCCTAACTGCATCTCCCCAATTAGATTTTAAGTTTGTCTAGGACAGGGAGATGTCTACCAACTCTGTGGTACTGTAATCTCCCAATTGCTTTGTAAAGTGATGTACACTCAGTAAGAGCTTATAAAACTGCCAATTGATTCACTGAAAACCAATCGGTTTTCATTCAATGAAGAAAGGGGTCATTCTTCATGTCCAGTCTACTCCTTCTGGCTGCCAACCTCATGCTCACCCCTGGAGCTCACTCCCTATTCATATCTGGCAGATGACTGCTCTGCTTATCTTCAAAGACCTTCTGAAATTACATCTTGTCCAGGAGTCCTTCTCTGATTAGCCTCTTATCTCCCCAACCTATTTCCCCCTTATTTCCAGTACAACATTTCTGATTTCTGAGTCACCTAAGCAGCCATGTGGAAGCAGCATGGCCTAGTGGATAGTGCATGGACCTGGGTGTCAGAATGACCTGGGTTCTAATCCCAGCTCTGTCACTTGTTTATTGTGTGGCCTTGGGGAAGTTACTTAACTTCTGTGTGCCTCAGTTACCTCACCTGTAAAAGGGGACTAACTGTAAGTCCCATGTAGGACATGGACTGTATCCAATCTTATTGGCTTATATCTACCCCAGTGCTTAGTACAGTACATTGCAAGTGCTTCACAAATATCATTAAAAGAAAAAAAACCTAAGCACTTGGGGTACTTACATTCATCCATACCACTCATGTACATTCCTTTATACTCTATTGCTTCCCCCTACTTGTAATTTATTTTCATATCTGCCTCTTTTGCTAGATTGTAAACTCCTTGAGGATAGGTATTGGGTGTATTTACTCTTTTGTACTCTTCCAAGCTTGCTCTGCATGGAATAAGTGCTTAATAAATATAAATCACGGACTGATATTGTGCTAATGGAAAGACCACAAGCCTGGGGTCAGATAATCAATCAAATTAGATCAACCTTTTTTATTGAGTGCTTACTTTGTGCAGAGTGTTGTAATAAGTGCTTGTAAGAGTACAATAGAATTAGTAGACATGGTCCCTGCCCTCAAGAAGCTAATGATTGATTGAGTCTTCTGGCTAGGAGAAGAACCCCATCCCACGCTACCTCCTCACTTCAGAGAAATAATCTGTGGCACAGTTTTTAGTGTAAATTGAAGTGGGAAGGCAGGGAGAACAGTGAGAAGGCTGATTCTGTAATCTAATCATGATATGACAAATACCTGGACCAAGATGGTAGTTGTTTGGGTTAAGAGGAAGGAAGAGATCCTGGAAAATTTCTTGGATGAAGAATCTGCAGGATTTAGGACATGACTCCAGGTTTACTGTTTAATGCTACTGTTAATCAGTAGCTCTTAGCTGAGCACTTGAAGTTGATGGAACTTAACTGAGGAAGGGGCTTTGTTTTCCTTTTTCTGAGCATCACAGAGTAAGGCAGAACACATCCCACAATTTCCTCCTAAAACCTATTCTGAACACCAAGAGACTCCTCCTCTAGACTGTAAACTCTTTTTAAAAAATTTTAATGTTATTTGTTAAGCACTCACTATGGGCACTGGGATAGATGCAAGATAATCAGGTTGGATACAGCCCATGTCCAACATGGGGCTCACAGTCTTAATCCCCATTTCACAGATGAGGTTATTGAGGCACAGAGAAGTTAAGTGACTTGCTCAAGGTCACACAGCAGACAAGTGGCGGATTCTCTGACCCCAGGCTTGTGCTCTTTCCATTAGACAATACTGCTTCTCTAGGCCATGCTGCTCATTGTGGGAAAGGAATGTGTCTTCCAACTCTGTTGTATTGTACTCACCCAGGAACTTAGCATAGTGCTCCACACATAGTAAGCACTCAGTAAATGCCATTGACTGATTGATTGATTGATTAATTAATTAATTAATTAATTCATTCATTCATTCAGCAATCAGTACTTTTCTCTCCTTGTAGAGCTCCCTGGGTTCTTGGGAAATTACCAATGCATTTATTTATTTAGGCCCTCAAAATGTCCCAAATATGTCTATTTAAAAATCAAACCCAAATCTCTATGATTATGACGTTCCTTGCTGGTCGCGTAAAACTGTATTTCTCCAATTCATACCATAAAAGTGTATGCTCTTTTGGCTACATTATCATTGACTCCAATCAAGAGTTACATGAAGGGAAAAAAGATACATTAAACAAGTATTCAAAACTTGAAATAGTTCAATTGGAGGGAAAATCAAAGATCAAGGGCTCAAACTGAATTTTAGATGAATGAATCAGTCCTTGCTTCCTAGCTTCACTTAGCCAAAAACCCATACTCAACTTCTGAGTTGGGGATTATTCATTTTAAACCCTGAGGCTAGAGAGAGCAAATGCATCACCTGGTTCTAAAACATTTTCAGAATAAGTAGTTTAGGAGAAGGATATAAATTCTTCATTTATTGTGCAGAAGATTCTGAACCTGGTTGTCTGACATGACCACAAAACTCGGCAGCAAGAGCCCGGGTGAAGGGAGGCTTGAATTTTCAAAATTATACCTGAAGGCTGCACTGTGACTTCTTATTTTACCCAAAGTGGGTAGTGGCTTCCTTGCACCTCCGCTACTATTTAAGTTCTTGTTTTTCTACATTATCCATCTTCCCTGTATCTTCTTCCTCCTAAATGTAAATGATTTTGTTTTTGTCTCCCCTTGGATTCTAAGATCCTAGAAGGCAGAGATCATGTCATCTACCTCACTATTATTCTCTCACAGGCATTTAGCACAATGCTGTGCACACACTGATTTCCTATTAAAACCACACAGTGCTTTGCGGTGAGGGAGGTGTAGAGCTTAAATTCTCAGCATCCAGAGGCTCTGATCTCCACCCATGGGGCTGGCAGGAGCTCAAGATGGAGCTCAGTGGGGGACTCCCTCGGGACAGAAACCCATGGTAAAATCTGTGGAATCAGATCTCACATACGTGTTCTCCTATTCTAGAGGGGTTAAGGCAATTGCCTCTGCCAGGGGACAGACATGCCCATTTCTCTTGGAGAGTTCAGCAATCATCAGCCATCCAATAACTTGGATGCAGGCCCTAAGCCAGGATGTGAGAGCAGGAAAGAGGAGAGGGCAAAATCTTCCTTGGGGGGCACAGAATCACAGACACTAATGTGATATTGAAAGTGCATGGATGGAAGCCTTAGGTGACCATTGGACAGGCAATCCTCAGACTAGGCATTTGCACAGTGGGGTTCTGTCTCCCACCCAAATTCTAGTTTCTGGGTCTAAAATTCCAGGAGTGTGGGAGTCACTTTGTTTGGAAGAATTTCCCAAATTTCCTGACATTGAGGCTGGAACGACTGAGTTTTAGGAAATCCCCTTGGACATCAAAAGGGCCATCTAACTTCCAAGTTTTCCCAACGGCAATCACATCCAGGACATTAATTAGGTGTCAGAATGACATCTTTCATATAGCGTTCTAGTGCATAAGGGCCCAGTTTGGAACAGGATATTTATCTGAAGGAACAAAGAATATACTTTAGAGATTTTTTTTGGTACAGATGGAGAAAAAACATGGGGTGTGTCATTTATAATAAATCAATCACTGGTATTTATTGAGCGCTTACTGTGCAGAGTGCTGTACTTAGTGCTTGGGAGAGTTGAGTACAATAGAGTTGGTAGACACATTCCCTGCACATAAGGAAGGAGCTTACAGTAGAGAGAGTAAGACCAACATTAAAATAAATAGTTCAGGGGTCGCGTAACTAATTAGTTTGAGGGTCATGTAAATAGTTAGCATGCCAGATTATTTAATAAGAAAAGAGAACACGTGCCTTATAGTCATCTCTGGAAGGAGTGAGTGTTCACCTCTCCTTTATTCTTTCAAATCAATTCTCCTTTATTCTTTCAAACCTCAACTGAAAATCACAGCCTGGAATCTTTTGTCAGTCTTCATATGGCTAAGAAATTTTGCCATAGGAATTACTTATAACAGCTCACCCAATGCTTTCCATTTACTTGTTCTTGATGCCCTATTAAGCTGCTGTGTTTTCCAATTCTCTTGACTAGGTCATGATTTCCCTATATTGCGAGCTTCTTTTTATTATATTGGCAAGGTAAAATCAGAGTTCTTGAAAGTGCACTTAAAAATGAAAAGAATTTATGTCATTATCAGAAAAAAATAAACCTGTCCAATTTGTCCCAAAGTTAGCAACCATAAAATATATGACGAAGAATTGAATTAATGATCAAATCCAAGAACTAAGAGAGAGTGTGTGTGTGTGCATGCATATATGAGTAATAAAGTTTGGAGAGAAACAACTAATCAGTAATATGTATTGTGCACTCACTGAGTACAGAACACTGGCCTAAGAGAATATTGACAAGGGTAGAATAGTAGAATATGATGGGAAAAAAAGAAATGATCACCCAGGGGCTCAGCTCTCAACATGTCCTAGGCCTGTGTCGCTGTAAGGAACTCAAGCTGCAGCATTGTACATCTGAGCCTCCCATCTGACCCGATAGCCCAGTGAAGCCACCAGGAACTCCTGCCCATTCTCAAACTGTGCTTTTGCTCCAAGAACATTTGCTCCAACATGCCTTGCATCAGAGGGACTATCGGAGACTCCAGCTACAACCACAAAAAGATTGCAAAATTTAGAACATGGAAAAGGATTTAGTTGTGATTGGAATCTGACAACCTTGGTGGCATTCAACCTTATTCATTAATTAATTCATTCATTCATTCAATCATATTTATTTAGTGCTTACTGTGTGCAGAGCACCATACTAAGCGCTTGGAAAGTACAATTCAGCTACAAATACAGACAATCCCTACCCAACAATGGGCTCACAGTCTAGAAAGGGGGAGACAGACTACAAAACAAACAAAACAAATGAACAGCCATCAATAGCATCAGTATAAATACATAGAATTATATATACCGATCATTAATAAAATAAATAGAATAATAAATATGTACATATATACACATATATGTGGGACGGGGAGGGGATAGAGCAGAATGAGGGAATAGGGGTGATGGGGAGGGGAGGAGGAGCAGAGGAAAAGGGGGTCTCAGTCTGGAAAGACCTCTGGAGGAGGTGAGCTTTCAGTAGGGGCTTTTAAGAGGGGAAGTGTACTAGTTTGGCAGATGTGAGGAGGGAGGGCATTCCAGGCCAGAGGTAGGACGTGGGCCAGGGGTCGACAGCAGGACAGGTGAGAATTAGGCACATAGAGGAGGTAAGAAACAGAGTAGCGGAGTTGTGGACTGGGCTGAAGGAGAGAAGGGAGGTGAGGTAGGAGGGGGCAAGGTGATGGAGAGCTTTGAAGCCAATAGTGAGGAGTTTATGCTTGTTATGAAGGTTGATAGGCAACCACTGGAGATGTTTGATGAGAGGGGTGACATGCCCAGAGCATTTCTGTAGAAAGATAATCCAGGCAGCAGAGTGAAGTACAGACTGCAGCGGGGAGAGACAGGAGGTTGGGAGATCAGAAACGATGATGACATGGTCATCCAGTTGGGATATGATGAGTGATTGTACTAACATGGTAGCAGTTTGGATGGAGAGGAAAGGGCAGATGTTTGCAAGGTTGTGAGGGTGAGACCAGCAGGTTTTGGTGACAGATTGGCTATGTGGGGTGAATGAGAGAGTGGAGTCAAGGATGACACCAAGGTTGTGGACTTGTGATACGGGAAGGATGGTAGCGCCATCCACAGTGATGGGAAAGTCAGGGAAAGTCAGAGAGAGGACAGGGTTTGGGAGGGAAGATAAGGAGCTCAGTCTTGGACATGTTGAGTTTTAGGTGGACATCCAGGTAGAGATGTCCTGAAGACAGGAGGAGATTTGAGACTGGAGGGAGTAAGAGAGAACAGGGGAAGAGATGTAGGTAATAATAATAATAATAATAATAATGGCATTTATTAAGTGCTTACTATGTGCAAAGCACTGTTCTAAGCACTGGGAAGGTTACAAGGTTACAGGGTGATCAGTTTGTCCTATGTGGATGGCTCACAGTCTTCATCCCCATTTTATAGATGAGGTAACTGAGGCCCAGAGAAGTTAAGTGACTTCCCCAAGTCACACAGCTGACAAGTGGTGGAGCCGGGATTTGAACCCATGACCTCTGGCTCCAAAACCTGTGCTCTTTCCACTGAGCCATGCTGCTTCTCTGTAGATTTGAGTGTCATCTGTGTAGAGGTGATAGTTGAGGTCATGGGAGCAAATGCATTCACCAAGGGAGTGAGTATAGATGGAGGACAGAAGGGGATAAGAACTCACCCTTGAGGAATCCCTACAGTTTGGGAATGGGAGCGGGAGGAGGAGCCTGCGAAGGAGACGAGCATGAACAGCCAGAGAGCTAAGAGGAGAACCAGGAGAGGACGGAGTCAGTGAAGCCATGGTTGAATAACATGTTGAGGAGAAGGGGATGGTCAACAGTGTCAAAGGCAGCTAAGAGGTTGAGAAGGATTAGAATAGAGTAGGAGCCATTGGATTTGGCAAGAAGGAGGTCATTGGTGATCTTTGAGAGGGTGGTTTCGGTGGAGTGGAGAGGACGGAAGCCATACTGGAGGTGATACAGGAGAGAGTTGGAGGAGAGGAATTTGAGGCAGTGAGTGTAGTTGACTCGCTCCAGGAGTTTGGAAAGGAAGGGTAGGTGGGAGATGGGGTGATAACTGGAAGGAGGCTGTGGAGTCGAGGGAGGGTTTTTTGGATGGGGGATTCGTGGGCATGTTTGAGAGCAGAGTGAAAGAAGCCATTGGAAAGTGAGCGGTTGAAGATGGAAGTTAAGGAGGGAAGGAAGGGGTTTTTATAAGGTGAGAGGGAATGGGGTCAGAAGCGCAAGTGGAGGGGGTGGCACTTGAGAGGAGGAAGGAGATCTCCTCTGCAGATACTGCCGGGAAGGATGGGAAAGTAGAGGAGGGGGTCGAGAGCACATTGTGTGCAAAGTACTGTGACAGTGCTATGAGGCCCTTACCAGTCCTCTGTTGAACTCTGAGCTTTGTCTTTTCTGTTTTGTATGATTTTATCTGTGTTTCTTTTGTTTTCACCTTTTTGCAGTTGTCACCAAACTCCTCTCCACTTTATTCTGAGATTGTGCCCCCTGAAGGGTCAGGGACCTTGTCTAATTCTCTCCCACATAATTTTTCCCAGCACTTAGTGCAGTGCTTTCACACAGTAGATTCTTAATAAATGCTATTATTACTACTGTTTGTCAAAAAAACTCAAAGGAATCTGCCTGTGTTGCTCATGAGACCCACCCTGAAGATACAGAGGATGTGGGAAGTAACACAGCCTCGTGGAAAGAGCACGAGCCTAAGCGTCAGAGGACACAGCTTCTAATCTCGGCTACACCACTTGTCAGCTCTGTGACCTTGAAAAAGTCACTTTACTTCTTCTCTGTGCCTCAGTTTCCTCATCTGGAGATTCAATCCCAGTCCCTCCTACTGAGACTCTGAGCCCCATGTGGGACAGACAAAGTGTTCAATCTGATTATCTAGTATCTACCCTGAAGCAGCATAGTCTAGTGGATAGAGTACGGGCCTAGGAGTAAGAGGGTCATGAGTTCTAATCCCCCTTCTGCAACTTGTCCTGCTGTATGACCTTGGGCAAGTCACTTCACTTCTCTGTGCCTCAATTACCTCATCTGTAAAATGGGGATTAAGACTGTGAACCCGATGTGGGACAAGGACTGTGTCCAACCCGATTTGCTTGTATTCCCCCCCCCACCCAGCGCTTAGTACAGTACCTGGCACAAAGTAAGTTCTTAACAAATATCACAATTATTATTAATATTACAGTGCATGGCACATACTGAGAACCCAACAAGCACCATACTCATTATGTAGCATCTTGAGAGGCACCACAACAATATAAATAGAAAATGAGTCTGAATGGACCTGCCTGCCTCATTTTTCTAAAAAAATGTTGAGTCCATGTCTCCCCACTCATGAGGAACCTCCTGGAACACCCACCTCCACATCAAACAGAAACTCCTTCCCATCAGCTAGACTGTGAGCCCACTGTTGGGTAGGGACCATCTCTAGATGTTGCCAACTTGTACTTCCCAAGCGCTTAGTACAGTGCTTTACACACAGTAAGTGCTCAATAAATACGATTGAATGAATGAATGAATCAATCAGCTATAAAGCACTCAATCAGCTCGCCCCCTTCTCCCTTCCGTCACTGATCTCCTACTAGCCCAGCCCACACACTTCACTCCTCTGGGTCCAGCTTGCTCACTGGGCCTTGATCTCGTTTGTCTTGCCTCTGACCCCTTTCTCACACCCTCCCTCTGATCTAGAATTCTCTCCCTCTCCATAAAAATCAGACCGCCACACTCCCTAACTTCAAAGCCTTTTTAAGGCTACATCTGTTCCAAGAGGTCTTTCCCAATTAAGCCCTCTTTTCTCCGACTCCCTCTCCCTTCTGTGCTGTCTGTGATCTGAACCTTTTAAGCACTTGATATTCACCCTTCTTCAGCCCCACAGCACTCGTGTACATGCCCATAATTCATTTATTTATATTAATGTCTGTCTCCCCCTCTAAACTGTAAACTCATTATGGGCAAGGAACATGTCTACCAACTCTGTTATACTGTAACAATAATTATAATACTTTTGGCATTTGTTAAGCAGTTACTATGTGCCAGGCACTGTACTAAACGATATCCTAAACAGTGCAGTGCTCTGCAGACAGTTAGCACTCAACAAATACAATTAATGGATTAACTGGTTGACTGATAAACACAAATACCATACAAATACAATAACAATAGAATTAATCGATTAATTAATGAATTAATTGAAGTAATTGATTGATTGGTAAATAAAACCTGAGATTATATATGGAAGTCTTACATGCAACCAAAAAATTTCAGTGACAAAACAGAAGTTAATGCTGCACTGAAATCTGCAACAGCACATTCAGAAGTAGAGAACAAAATCTGCTCCAATACAGTCAGAGCAGAGAACCAATTCAGGGAAGTCCATGTTTCCCCACTTCTCAAGAATCTCCAGTCATTACCCAACTACCTCCACATCCAACTGTTTACCATCATGGGCTTTAAAGCACTCAATCTCCTTGACTTCTCCTACATTATCTCATTGATTTCCTAGCACACTCATGTGGCTACTCTTATGTCAACCTACTCACAGTACCTCGACCTTGTAACTCACCACTTACTCCTAGCCTATGTCCTACCTCTGGCCTGGAACTCCTTCCCCTTTCACATATGACAGGCCTTCACTCTCCCCGTCATCAAAACCATATTAAAATCACATCTCCTCCAAGAGGCTTACCCTGAGTAAGCCCTCATTTCCCCTGTTCCCCTTCCCTTCTGCACTGGCCTTGTCCATGAATCTGTACACTTTAAGCACTTGATATTCACTCCACCCTCAGCACATACATACATATCTGTAATTTATTTCAATGTTTGTCTCCCCCTCTAGACTGAAAACTCATTGTCAGAGCAGTAGAGAACATGTCTAACAACTCTGTTACATTGCACTCTCCCACATATTTAATATAGTGCTCTGCACACAGTAAGGACTTAATAAATATTATTGCCTGATTAACTGATAGGAAAGCTGCCATAGCAAAGAGTTTGGCAACAGTAGGGCATCATATTTCATCCCAATGAGAGATTTTTTAAAGTTACAGTAGGGCCCAATCTTCTAAATAATAATGATGGCATTTGTTAAGCACTTACTATGTGCCAAGAACTGTTCTAGGCACTGGGGTAGATACAAGGTAATCAGGTTGTCCCACGTAGGGCTCACAGTCTTAATCCCCATTTTACAGATAAGGTAACTGAGACACAGAAAAGTTAAGTGATTTGTCCAAAGACACACAGCTGATAAGTGGCAGAGCCGGGATTAGAACCCATGACCTCTGACTCCCCAGCCCGTGCTCTTTCCAGTAAGCCATGCTGCTTCTCAGTGAACCTACCACTGTAGAATTTCCAATGTCTAGTACAGTTTCTTCAGCGTGATTTCCAAACCATACTCAACTTCAAATTCCTGGGCAAGAGAAACCACTCAGTTTGCTAGCACAGAAGCATATCATGATTGTCTCATCCAGCTTTAATGTGTGGGTCATATGAGAAGCATGGATGATTGCAGGGTCCTCAAGCAACTATCATCTGCCAAATTTAAAGGGAACTTATGCAATCTCTAACTAACATTCCCTGAAAACATTTCACACTCTTTGCTTCCAAAGTACACTTCAGGTTCTAGGACATCATTATTTGTGATCCCGTCTAGCCACTCACAGGATTCAGATAAAGCATGTGATATAAGTTTGACAACATTCACTTTCAAGTAAATCTTTCTCTTATCTAACTTGGATACCTCTTGCTGTAGATTAAATAAATTTCCTCTGTGGACAGGAAAAATATACGGTCACCATAGTCACCCTCTCCTGAGGCAGTACAAGGACAAGCGGAAGCCTAGGGTGATTGCTACCCCTGGTAATTCTCAGGATTTCTTATCATTTTCCCCCTCAACAACGGTCAGTTACCTCTCAAGCAAACTGAGCAAACCAGCTCAGGTTTGTTCTCTGTTGTCCTCTATCTCTGGGCAGGTGTTGGCTTATCGGGTCCCAGCCGGATCACCTGCCCATCTGCGTCCTTCAGTCCTGTATTCACACAGCTGAGCAATCTTGACTAGAATCCAAAAATCACATTGACCTCTGCCATGATAAATGTTCCCTCTCATGTTAAAACTGCCCTTTCACTATCAAAACAATGCTAATTTTCTTGCCTCAGCACCTGTTCCAGGCTCTTAACTGCCTTCTCAAGCTTCCATTCAGTGCCTCCACCTTCTCTTTCCCTTACTCCCAGCGACCTCCCAAGTTCTTTTATGAACAAGATCATGGCTAGATATGACCTTTCACAAGGAACTGGGCCAGAAAATATTACTGGGAAATGAGCTATGAGCAGTCAAGTGGGGGAAAGGGTTGGGTGGAGAGGAGGGGCTCTGAGGAGTGAAAGCTTGGCTGCTTCCTCCCTGATTCACTCTGAGCAACCCCTAGTCCAGCTGCTAGCAGAGGTGACTCAGACCAACCCACACAGAAACCTATTGCACTCTCTTGCTCTTGCTTCTCTTTCTTCTCCCAATTCTCCATTTCCCCCCCTCTCTTCACTTTTCTCTTTATCTCAGTTTTTCTTTTTCTCCCTCTTTCAACCTCTGTCTCTCTCAGCCTTTGTCTTCACTTTTTTCTATCTGGCAATTTCTCTTTCTTTTTATTTTCTAGTTTTTGGCTTCACTCCTAAAAGCCCCTTCCTAATCTGTCCTTCCAAAACTACCATTTGCCTTATAACAAATCTCCATGGTATAAGAAACCCCTTGGATGTCTGTGGGGCTCACAGTCTTCATCCCCATTTTACAGATGAGGTCACTGAGGCTCAGAGAAGTTAAGTGACTTGCCCAAGGTCACACAGCAGACATGTGGCAGAGCAGGGATTAGAACCCACGACCTCTGACTCTCAAGCCCAGCCTCTTCCACTGAGACAGGCTGCTTCTCTAAGCAGCTTCTGATTATCTTGCATTTGCCCCATAGTTTAGTGCAGTGGTTGATACAAAATTAGTGCTTAGCAAATGTAGTTATCTTTATAATAATAATAGCATTTATTAAGTGCTTAGTATGTGCAAAGCACTGTTCTAAGCACTGGAGAGGTTACAAGGTGATCAGGTCATCCCATGAGGGGCTCACATTCAATTCCCATTTTACAGATGAGGTAACTGAGGCTCAGAGAAGTTAAGTGACTTGCCCAAAGTCATACAGCTGATAATTGGCAGAGCCGGGATTTGAACCCATGACTACTGACTCCAAAGCACGTGCTCTTTCCACTGAGCCACGCTGCTTCTCTATTGCTATGAAACATCACTTGGACACTCTCATTACTAATGACCCCAGGCAAGCAGACTAAATGGTTATCTACAAGGCTGTTTTGGAAAATGGAATTGCAACTGGAGTCAATTCTGGACCTGTTTGCTCCTTATGTGCCTTAAATGGCTTCTAGACGATGAGCTCATTGTTGGGTAGGGATGTCTCTATTTGTCACCAAATTGTACTTTCCAAGCGCTCAGTACAGTGCTCTGCACATGGTAAGTGCTCAATAAACACGATTGAATAAATGAACAGCAGAAAAATCATTAGTGGGGCCCTTCAGGTAGCAGTAGGTAAGACTCTTTTTAAATCAAAATCATAAAGACCTTATCTCTGAAAATCGCACTCCAGAATTAAAGCACTTCTGGAGCTTAAATAGCAAATCTGCTTTCTCTTGGGTTTAATTGGCTTTTTGAATTCAATTGCCAGGAGAGTTTCCAGTGCCCAAGGAGTACCTTCTTCACTGCCCCATTAAATCTGATCTCTTTAGTAAGGAGGGTTCCTCTCCATGACCATGCCTGCACAGTTCGATCACATGTACAACTCCCAGAATGCATGACTAATTTTTGCATATCATATATTCTCTCATTATCAGAATGATGGAAAGCAGACATGGAATTACAAAAGGGCTATTTTTAGTCTATAGAATCAGGCCATTTCCCAGTCTAATCATTATGCTTAGAGAAACAACACTTGGCACTGTAGATTGTTGCATGGGCAGCCAGTTCAGATAATTGCATCTTTGCTGTGGACAGTTCCCTTAGGATTTCTTTGCTTCATGATCTGCCCTGCTGAGGGGCCGGAATGTGTTCTGTTTCCAGCCTGAGCCAGTTTGGATTAAGCTGCGTCCCAATTACTTCATACCCGATAGCTTGTTTTTCTCAGCACATCTTGGTTTTTGAAAATATGTAGTTCCCTATGTGAATCTGAAACCCCTCCAAATTACTTTACCGATTACAGTTGGTAAAGAGAATTTATCAGATTTTATGTTTTATAGGGTTGAATAAGCAGCTAAAGTTACATTTAAGAAGGCAGAAAATTTAATTGGAGAATTTATTGGGGAATTAGCTAATTCAATGTATTTACAAGCAACCTATAACCCCTTTAACAATGGTAATGTTTAATCCCCATTTTACAGATAAGGAAACTGAGGCACAGAGAAGCTAAATGACTTGTCCAAGGTCACCCAGCAGATAGGTGATAGAGCGGAGAGTAGAACCCAGATCCTTCTGACTCCCAGGCCCATGTTCTATCCACTAGGATACACTGCTTCTCAACACTGCTCTATACTTCTTTAAAGAGGAATAAAGAGTCAAACAGAACAGATAACCACAATGATTGCTAGCTGATTACTTAGCTTTGAATGCCTATTTTTTATGTATCTACACCAAAGTCTATTGCTGTCTCCTGGAGACCATTAACACTAATAACAATGATAAAAAATAACGATGTTTTTGATGAAGCTATGAAGTCTAAATGCATAACTGAACAACCTTTTGAGATGAAGAAATCTTTCCAACAATCCACTGAGAAACGCAATAGAAACCTAAATGGTTCCTTAGTGGTCTGGAAGAGTTAATTGACCTCATATAGGTGAGTGTTTTTTCCCTGAATTATTATGTCCAATAATGCTAATGATACCTTTAATCAAGATTGTGGTGAATAAAGGCCATTATTGATCTTATGGGTACTGAGGTGCTAACTTTGATTGCTTGGCCCATACTCTTATTTAATTTTTTTCTCAGTCTCAGGTTAGTAGTACTTCAATTATTAATAATAATAATAATGGCATTTATTAGGCACTTACTATGTGCAAAGCACTGTTCTAAGTGCCGGGGAGGTTACAGGGTGATCAGGTTGTCCCATGGGGGGCTCACAGTCTTCATCCCCATTTTACAGATGAGGGAACTGAGGCCCAGAGAAGTCAAGTGACTTGCCCAAAGTCACACAGCTGACAACTGGCAGAGCCGGGATTTGAACCCATGACCTCTGACTCCAAAGCGTGGGCTCTTTCCACTGAGCCACACTGCTTCTCCATTCTCAAGCAATAGTACAGAGTTTCTGTTAAAGAAACTATTTAAAGGCTGCTGCATTGCTATGCTTTTTAGTAACTAGTGCATAGTATGTCTATCAGTTTGGATGGTTTATCTTTAGGATTTTTTTAGCTCAAGTATCATTTAGAACTTTTCTTCCTAAGAACTCAGAACACTCCCAGGATTTCACTTCAATCTCACAAATTTTCCAAGAGGAGAAAAGGGCAGATATGTGGGATTTTTTGAACAAAAGCTGCTCTGTTCTTCACATGTGCCCCTTTGGGGCCTTTTCCCTTAAGGAAATGAGCCCGCCAGGTGCGTTACCCCCATTCAGTCTTTGGGGCCTTTTCCCTTAAGGAAATGAGCCCATCGGGTGCGTTACCCCCTATTCGGTCTTCAGCCTTACCAATAAAAGCTTTATTAAAATTTTCGGCAGTCACATGCTGACTAATTCTTTAGTCGCCCGGCAACTTGGTGGCCAACCGGAACAACCGCCGCCATCAATTAGAACCCAGGACCTCTGACTCCCATCCCGGGCTCTTTACATTGAGCCACGCTGCTTCTGTATGTAATGATGTTTTGTGTATATAGTAATGATGTAGTATACAGCTATAATTCTGTTTATTCTGATAGTATTGACACCTGTCTACTTATTTTGTTGTATGTCTCCCCCTTCTAGACTGTGAGCCTGTTGTTGGGTAGGGACTGTCTCCATGTGTTGCCGATCTGTACTTCCCAAGTGCTTAGTACAGTGCTCCGCACACAGTAAGTGCTCAATAAATATGATTGAATGAATGAATGAATGTGCAGTTAGGAGAATGATTCAGAAGGCCTCATCTTGCCTTCTTCGTTCAACTGCTGGAAGTAACTGTGAAGGCCACAGATGACCCCAAAGTAGGGTTGGAGAAGAACTTAACTGTCACCCATTTGAAACCAGAAACAAGTTCCTGAGAGAAACCTTTGGCTGTTCTTATATCTTTGATTTGCCTTATCATGGTTCTGAATAGAAGCAGCATGGCCTAGTGGATAGAGCACAGGCCTGGGAGTCAGAAGGTCATCAGATTCATTCATTCATTCACTCGTATTTATTGAGCGCTTACTGTGTGCAAAGCACTGTACTAAGCGCTTGGGAAGTACAAGTTGGCAACATATAGAGACGGTCCCTACCCAACAGTGGGCTCACAGTCTAGAAGAGTGGGCTCACAGTCTAGAAGAGTGGGCTTACAGTCTAGATCCTATCCTGGCTCCACCACTTGTCTGCTGTTTGACCCTGGGCAAGTCACTTTACTTCTCTGTACATTAGTTACCTCATCTGTAAAATGGGGGTTGAGACTGTGAACCCCACGTGGGATAGGATACTTCATGCTGCTGCCCGGATTATCTTTGTCCAGAAACGCTCTGGGCATATCACTCCCCTCCTCAAAATTCTCCAGTGGCTACCAATCAATCTGCGCATCAGGCAGAAACTCCTCACCCTCGGCTTCAAGGCTCTCCATCACCTCGCCCCCTCCTACCTCACCTCCCTTCTCTCCTTCTACAGCCCAGTCCGCACCCTCCGCTCCTCCACCGCTGATCTCCTCACTGTACCTCGCTCTCGCCTGTCCCGCCATCGACCCCCGGCCCACGTCATCCCCCGGGCCTGGAATGCCCTCCCTCTGCCCATCCGCCAAGCTAGCTCTCTTCCTCCCTTCAAGGCCCTGCTGAGAGCTCACCTCCTCCAGGAGGCCTTCCCAGACTGAGCCCCTTCCTTCCTCTCCCCCTCGTCCCCCTCTCCATCCCCCCATCTTACCTCCCTCCCTTCCCCACAGCACCTGTATATATGTATATATGTTTGTACATATTTTTTTACTCTATTTATTTATTTATTTAATTTATTTGTACATATCTATTCTATTTATTTTATTTTGTTAGTATGTTTGGTTTTGTTCTCTGTCTCCCCCTTTTAGACTGTGAGCCCACTGTTGGGTAGGGACTGTCTCTATATGTTGCCAATTTGTACTTCCCAAGCGCTTAGTACAGTGCTCTGCACATAGTAAGCGCTCAATAAATACGATTGATGATGATGATGATAGGGACTGCGTCCGACCCGATTTGCTTGTATCCACCCCAGCACTTAGTACAGCGCCTGGCACACAGTAAGCACTTAAAAAATACCATTATTATTATTATAAGGCCCATTTTCTCCTTCCCTAACAAAGATAGTGCTGGAGAAGTTTTAGACAATCCACGGTCAGATAAAGAACAGAGACAAAGGACTCAAACGAATAAGTATGAAAAAAGCAGTGCCTTCAGAGCAGCTCTCTCTCTGATGACTCCACCTTCAGATATGCCCATGTCTCCCCATGCTTCTCGGCATCCTTCTTCTCTTGCTCTATTGCCCTTCTCCTCTTCAATCAATTTATTAATCGCTGGTATTTATTTAGCATTTACCATGTGTGGAGCACTGTACTGAGCATTAGGAAGAGTACAATACAATGGAGTTGGTAGGCACATTCCCGGTACACAAGGAGTTTAAAATTTACAGAGGGAGATGGACATTAAAATAAAATATGGATACGAATATGAGTGTTGGGGGGGCTGAGGGCAAGATGAATGTCAAGTGCTTAAGGCGTTCAAATCCAAATGCATAGAGAGAAAGGAGAAAGAGTACGGGAAATGAGGGCTTAGTTGGGGAGGGCCTCCTGGATGAGTTGTCATTTTAATAAGGCTTTGGAGGAGAGGAGAGTGGTGGTCTATCATATATATTGGGAGAGGGAGTTCCAGGACAGAGGGAGGATAGCGGCGAGATAGACGAAACTGAGACAAACTGAGATAACATGGTTGAGTGCTTTATAGTCAATGGTAAGGAGATTCTGTTTGATGCAGAGGTGAATGGGCAATCACTGGAGGTTCTGGAGGAATGGGGAGACATGGACTGAATGGATTTTTAGTAAAATGATCCAGGCAGCAGAGTGAAATATGGATTATCAAGGAGAGAGTCAGGAGGCAGAAACGTCACTGAGAAGGCTGATGGAGTAGTCGAGGCAAGATAGGATAAGTGCTTGATTCAGCATGGTAGCAGGTTTGATGGAGAGGCAAGGGTGGATTTTAGCAATGCTATGACAGTTTAACTGAAAGGATTTGGTGACAGATTTAATGTGTGGTTTGAATGAGAGAGATGAGCAGAGGATAATGCCCAAGGTTCTGGGCTTGTGAATGAGGGAAGTTGGTGGTGCTGTCTACTGTCATCGGAAAGTCAAAGGGAGGATGAGGTTTGGGAGGGAAGATGAGGAGTTCGGTTTTGAACATGTTAGGTTTCAGGTGTTGGTGGGACAGCCAAGTGGAGGTGTCCTGAAGGCATCCAAACTCCTCAAATAGGTTAACATCTGCTGCTTCCACTGCCTTTCTACCAATTTCTTTCCTGACCTTGTTTCTACCCTAGTCACTTTATTGAGGCCACCCTCCCCAAGGTCACCAATGGCCTCCTTCTTGTCACATCTACTGGGCTTTATCCTAATTCTCCTTGACTGTTCAGCTGCTTTCACCTTGTAGGGACACAACTTTCTCTTGGAACATTATCTAGCTTTGATTTAACTGACATTACTCTCTACTCGTCCTATCTCTTTGGATTTTCTTCTGGGCCTCTTTCACAGGCTTTTCTTCTACCTTCTTCTCGGTATCTGTGGGAGTCCTTAAGACTTTTCAAGTCTCCTCTTCTCTTTGCAATCTACACTCACTCTTTTGGAGGGTTAATCAACTCCAACGGCTTCAACTACCACCTTTATCAGTGATTCCCCAATCCACCTCACTACCCCCAACCATTTTCTTTTGCAATCTTTTATGTACTCCTGCCTTCAAGGCATCAAGCTCAATATGCTTAAAAATGAAGTTATCCACAAGAGAAGTCTTCCTCCCTCCCAAATCCTCTTCTCTGCCTAACCTTTCCATCAGAATTGATAACACCAAACTCCTCCTCATTTCTAAAGCCTGCAAGCCTCCCTCTCTTCAAACCCAACATTCAGTCTATCTCCAAATTTTGTCAGTTCTTCTTCATCAACATTTCCAGGATCTTTCCCACCTTCTCCCAAATGGCCAACAGGTTAAACTATGCACTTGTTATATCTCATCTTGATTATTTCATCAGACCCATTTGCTTCCCTCTCATCTCTCCATTCCATTCTTCATCCTGCTGCCAAGATCATTTTTTCTGAAATGTTGTTCTGCACTCATCTCTCCACTCTTCAAAAACCTTCAGTGGTTACCCATTTCTCTTTGCACCAAGCAGAAACTCAACGTTGACTCTAAGGCCCTCTATTCCTTCTCTCCCTCCCATCAATCCACTCTTCCTGCAATACACCCTAGCTTGTCCTCTCAAGCTAACCTACTCTCTGTGCGTGGTACTAATCTCTTCTCCCTCCTACTTCTTCCTCGTGCCTCTTCCCCTGCTTGAAACTCCCTCCCACTTCATATTTGACAAACCGCTGATTTCCCCATCTTCAAAATCCATCTGAAATCACATCACTTCCAGGATTAGTTTCCTCCAGGATTAGTTTTCTTGATTAGGTTCTCATCTCCCCAGGTTATACACTTGAACTGCTGTGGCAGCACTTCTTGACACCTAAGCTTTGATGTACTTACAACGTCCCATAGCACTTAAAAATAATAATGGCATTTGTTAAGCACACACTATGTGCCAGGCACTGTTCTAAGCGCTGAGATGACTACAAGCAAATCGAGGTGGACACAGTCCCTGTTCCAGATCAGGCTCACAGTTTTAATCCCCATTTTACAGAAGAGGTAACTGAGGCCCAGAGAAGTGAAGTGACTTGTCCAAGGTCACACAGAAAACAAGTGGTGGGACCAGGATTAGAACCTATGACCTTCTGACTCGCAGATCTGTGCTCTATCCACTTTGCTATGCTTCTTCTTCTTCTTCTCTTTGGTGTCTATCTTCCCCAATAGACTGTAAACTCCTTGAGGGCAGGGTTCATGTTTACCAACTCTGTTGTATTTTTCCAAGGACTTAGGAAAGTGTTCTGCACACAGTAACTGTTCAATAAATACCACTGATTGATTGATTCTGATAGTGCCATACAATCTTGATTTTTATGGTATTTTAATAATAGTAATAATAATCATTTAGTGCTTACAGTGTGCCAAGCACTGTTCTAAGAACTGAGGGTAGATACAAGGTATCCAGGTTAGACACAGTCCCTGTCCCAAATGGGGTTCACAGTCTACATAGGAGGGAGAACAGGTATTGAATCTCCATTTTGCAGTTGAGAAAACTGAAGGAAAGAGAAGTTAAATGATTTGGCCAAAGTCACACAGCAGGCTAGTGGTAGAGCTGGGATTAGAACCCAGGTCCTCTGGCTCCCAGGCCTGTGTTTTATCCACAAGGTCATACTGCTTCTCAATTACAGTGTTTCCCCCTTTAGCAGCTGAGACAGAGGTCAACTCTTTCCAAAAGGCATAACAGTTTTTATATCTTGATCAATTATGCAAATAAACATTAATTACTGATGATAATATACATGATCAAACACAGCCAAATTTAATAATTGATCATCAGTACTGATTGGTGATTTTCTAGTTATGCAATGCTGTCCATTATGAAAAAGTGTTATATAACCTAGATCTAGATAATTTTCTGCTGATTCTACAGAGTTGGACAGAAATGATGCATATCAATTTTTAAATTAGGTAATAATGGTAAATGATTTGTTGAAGCACAGAATTTACATGTAAGTAAGCAGGAAATAGCCGGGACTAACACAGCCACTTGATCTTACCTCAGAGTCCAGGCAAGTCAAGAAAGGCTTGAAATATTTTCATCTAACTAGATTTTGCTTTCTATGAAACACCAAAATAAACCAAGGAAAGGTTTCAATGGGAGAAAGCAATATAATTTTCAGAGTTTTTTAGACAATAAAGGCTGTTTTTGCTTTGTTTTCCTGGAGGAATAAAATAAGAGTTGAGCAGTGATTTTTGCTCTATGTCCACCATTTTTCCAAATTCATGTGAAAATGACAGTTTACCTAAAGTACTGACGATACCTCAGTTTCTGTAATTGACTGGAAGTGGGTGCCTTTATGTCTTTATAATGGTCTTGACTCAACATCTTTGATTTGTGTATACTTTTCATGTCAAGTGGTAATGGGAAGCACCCTGACCTAGAAGAAAGCACCCGGGCCTGAGAGTCGGAGGATTTGGGTTCTAAACCCAGCCCCACCCCTTGTCTTTTGTGTGACCTTGGGCAAATCCCTTAACTTCTCTGTGCCTCCCTTTCCTCATCTGTAAAAAGGGAGTTAAATTCCTGACAACCTGATCACCTTCTATCCCCCCAGCGCTTAGAACAGTGCTTTGCACATAATAAGCGCTTAACAAATGCCATTATTATTATTATCATTATAATCAGGTCAGACATAGTCCCTGTCCTACATGAAACTCACAGTCTAAGAGAGAGGGAGAACAGACATTTCATCCCCATTTTACAGATAAGGAACCTGAGGCTCAGAGAAGTAAAGTGACTTACCCAAGGTCTTAGAGCAGGCAAGTGACAGAGCCAGGATTAGAAAGTAGGTCCCCTGACTCCAAGGTCCACACTCTTTCTAATAGGCCAAACTGCTTCTAAACTCCTAGGTTCCTTAGAGGAGTTTTAAAATGTAGATATTAAGTAGAGTCACTGCAACCTGGCTCTATTGACGTCAGCTCTGCCATGTTGTGTGATTTTACTACATATTTTGGCTAGGAGCTGTAAAGGAGTTAGGCGAACCTGTTTGGACACAGCTCCACACAGTGGAGTGTCAGAATTGACAGAAGAAGTGGTTTGTGTGCCCGTGCCTGGTTTTAATCTCAGTGAGCACATTAATGTGGGTTCTCCTAAACACAGAGTCAAGTCAATCAAACAGTGGTATTTCCTGAGCACTTGCTTTGTGCAGGGCATTCTACTAAGCACTTGGGAGAGTACAATACAGTTGACAGACATGACCCCAGTCCTTACAATCTAGTGTATTCCCATGTTCTAAGAGGATAATAATAATAATAATAATGGTATTTGTTAAATGCTTACTATGCGTCAAGCACTGGGTACACATCTGCAACCCTGTTCTTCATTTGTAGCCAGAGAGGAGCAGGGTACACTTTACCACTACGTGGTAAACCTCATCCTAGCCAGTATGCCTAAGCTTTTCTGATATCTCTCTCTCCCCTTGGTCTGGAACTCCCTCCCCCTTCATATCCGACAGATGATCACTCTCCTACCTACAAAGCCTAATTAAAAGTGCATCTCCTCGGAGACGCCTTCGCCAAGTCCTCATTTCCTCTTCTGTCACTCTCTTCTGCGTTGCTTTTGCACTAAGATTTGTACTCTTTATTCACCCCTCCCTCAGCTCCCAGGGCTTATGTTCATACCCATAAGTTATTAATTTATATTAATGTCTGTATCCCCCACTAGACTGTCAGTTCATTGTGGACAGGAGACACAACTAACCAACTCTGTTATATTGTAATCTCCCAAATGTTTAGTACAGTGTTCTGCATTGCAGCAAACACTCAATAAATATGACCGATTGACTGATTGATTGCCCATGAATGAAATCAAGGGCTACCTGACTTTGAATAGCCATTCTGTCTCAAGGCCAGCGTGATAAACACTAGGGACGACTGAACATACATATTCCAAGGCAGAGTCTACTCTTATGAAGGAAAATTTGCCAGAGATTTGAAGTCATAGAGTCCAGGAAAAGAGAAATCTGAAGGGCCCCACCCCTCTAAGAGAATGCAGGGGGTTTAGCTCCTTCCAGAACAGGCCTTCACTGCTGTGAAATGAAATGAATCAACCTCTCTGCCTCCTGGGAAATATAGTTTTTTCCTTATCCTTCTCTTCAGTTCTCTTGCTGGTCTCCAACAAGACCTCTGTTTGGATGTTTCAAAATCATGCAAATAATGATGGTATTTGTTAAGTGCTTACTACGTGCAAAGCACTGTTCTAATTGCTGGAGTAGATACGAGATGATCAGGCTGTCCCACGTGGGGCTCATAGTCTTAATCCCCATTTTACAGATGAGATAACTGAGGCACAGAGAAGTCAAGTGACTTGCCCAAAGTCACACAGCTGACTAGTGGCAGAGCTGGGATTTGAACCCATGACCTCTGACTCCCAAGCCCAAGCTCTTTCCATTGAGCCACGCTGCTCCCCACGGCTGCACGGGGCTGCATTGCCCTTCAGAACAGTCTAACCTTACTGGATGCTGAACTCTGTTGCTAAGCCCATAGAGGCTCGCTAGGCAGACATATGGGAAAAGGTAAAGTTGTAGACAATGAGAGATGAAGAAGATGAGAATCTGAAATTAAGACATTTCATGGGGAAAAGAATCCTGGACTTTCAGGAGCCATTCTGTGCCAGGCCGCATTCCTCAGCCCCGCTTTCCCAACATTCAGACAATTCTGCTGCTGAGAGGTTCTTCTGGGTCCATTTCTCCTTCAGAGGTCCCTCAGCAAGGGTGGGGCTGGTCAGAGCTTCCATGGCCCCAGAATGGGGGCTGATCAGGGCTGCTCTGAACCCAGTGCCTCCCCAGCAGACCCAGACAGTAGCTATGCTCTCGCTCATTTTCAGAGATGATGTTACTCTCCTGTGAGTGAATGTTGCTGAAAAGGGTGATGTGTGACCAACACCCCCTGCCCGGGATGGCCAAGCGAGACTAGCCCACACCTAGCGATAGGGACTCTCCCAAGTGCTTTGGACAGTGCTCTGCACACAGTAAGTCCTCAATAAATACAACTGATGGATTGAAAAGTGTCTTGCTCCTGGCTTCCCCTTCCCAAAAGGAAACCCCATCTAAGAACCTATCATTTATCTGAGAGCACTACCCGGAACACAGCTAAATCAGAGAGAAGATTAAGAAAAATAGAGAGTGTGCTAGCTAGATTGTCATGTCTCACCTCAACTACTGCAACAACCTCCTTGCTGAGCCCCATACTGTTGCCAGGCAGAACCAGCCACCAGGTAACTCATGAGTTCGCAGATTGGAGGGTTGGAAATGGATTCACAGACTCGAAAGTTAAGGGTAGTGGAAGCAGGTTTATTAAGATTATAGCACAGTGAATTTGCTAGAGGTAATCCAAGAGCACACCTATTCCTACGCTAATAAGCAACAAGTATGCTGGTCAGCATGGTCCCCAACTTTTAACAGCTGGTGGAACTAGGAGGAAACATCAGTTATCTTCAAGGGCTTCCTCTCAAATCACTCCAACACAGGCTATCTTTCAAATCACCCAACAATCAAGTTTCAAGGGCTACCTTTCTAATCACTAGTGGCTACCTTTCAAATCACGCAGCAATTGAGCTCCCTCCCCAAGGGGAGAGTCACTTCTCCTTGCTCCAGCAAGGCGGTCCAATACCAGGCAGGGGTCCGACAGGACAGGTGTCCCCAACTCTGGGTAGAGATAACTCATCACATCAGCGTAACAATCAATCAATCAATCAATCATATTTATTGAGCATTTACTGTGTGCAGAGCACTGTACTAAGCACTTGGGAAGTACAAGTTGGCAACATATAGAGACAGTCCCTACCCAGCAGTGGGCTCACAGTCTAAAAGGGGGAGACAGAGTACAAAACCAAACATACTAACAAGATAAAATAAATAGAATAGATATGTACAAGTAAAATAAATAAATAAATAAATAGAGTAATAAATATGTACAGACATATATACATATATACAGGTGCTGTGGGGAAGGGCAGGAGGTAAGATGGGGGGATGGAGAGGGGGACGAGGGGGAGAGGAAGGAAGGGGTTCAGTCTGGGAAGGCCTCCTGGAGGAGGTGAGCTCTCAGTAGGGCCTTGAAGGGAGGAAGAGAGCTAGCTTGGCGGATGGGCAGAGGGAGGGCATTCCAGGCCCGGGGGATGATGTGGGCCGGGGGTCAATGGCGAGACAGGCGAGAACGAGGCACGGTGAGGAGATTAGCGGCAGAGGAGTGGAGGGTGCGGGGAGGGCTGTAGAAGGAGAGAAGGGAGGTGAGGTAGGAGGGGGCGAGGTGATGGAGAGCCTTGAAGCCGAGGTGAGGCTTCAAGAGTTCCCACGTAATACAAAGAGTTCGTGGAGGTTCCTCTCCAGATCTACCCTGCTAATTCCTGATCCTACCCACTCCATGGTCATGTTTTGAGACAATTGTATGGCAAGACCCATCGGAATTTTCCTTATCACTTGCCACCAGCCCCTTTAGCTTCAGTGACCTTGTAGGTTTTCAGAATCGAGGGGCCCACAGTTCTTTATCACCCAATACTAGCCCTTCAGCACCTTGTTTCAGAATCAATGGGCCCACATTTTTCAGCTTGGTGCTGGGAGAAACGCAGTGCATTTGTTCAGAGCCATGGTGGTTTGTGGCAAAAATGGCATTGGTCTGGCCAAGGCCTCACCAGTCACAGGTACCTCCAGCCTCTCCCATCTCCATCTATACTTCACAATGCTGGGTGAACAATTACTCTAGAAAATTGTTCTTCACACATCTCCCAACTCCTCAAAATCCTCCAATATTGGCCCATCCATCTCCACATCAAATAGAACCCTCACGATCGACCTTAAGACATTCAATCAGTCTTCTCCTATTTTCCTGACTAACCTCTCATCTCCCCACTTTACTTTCCCTCGGCATCACCAGTGAATTTGGGTCCATATCTTCTAGGTGCTCTAATACTCTCCCACCCACTCCTACAGCACTTATTTACATATCTTTATGTTCTGCCACTTCTCCTATTGAAATGTTTGTCTCTCCTGATAGACAGAGAAGCAGCGTGGCTCAGCGGTAAGAGCCCGGGCTTTGGAGTCAGAGGTCATGGTTTCAAATCCCGGCTCAACCAATTGTCCACTGTGTGACTTGGGCAAGTCACTTAACTTCTCTGGGCCTCAGTTACCTCATCTGCAAAAAATGGGGATTAATATTGTGAGCCCCATGTGGGACAACCTGATCACCTTGTATCCCTCCATCGCTTAGAACAGTGCTTTACACATAGTAAGCGCTTAACAAATACCATTATTATCATTATTATAGTAAGCTTCTAGGCAGCAAGGATCGTGCCTATCAACTCTACTGCATTATACTCTTCCAAATTCTTCGTACAGTGCTGTGCACATAATAAGGGCTCAATAAATAAAACTGAATGATTGACTGATTGATTGACTAGCTGGCGAAGCATAGCCATTTCATGTTAATTGGGCTGAGTGATCTTTGGGACTGGACATAGAAAAGACTTTCTCCATTTGGGGGGCCAGGGGTGGCCAGAAGTTAGGACCCTGGGGTGTGAGGGCTCCCTCTACAAATTCCCCTGAGGAAATTAGCTGTGGGGGCTGTGAGCCACAACTAGAATATGAACTGGGATGTCTGTAGATTGAGAAAAACCTCCAAAACTCTAAAAGGGAAGTAAAAATAATGTATTTATTGAGCACCCATCGGTGTGTGCACTTTACTAAGTCCTTGGAAGTACAAAGTTTCATATTCCAAGCCCACAAGGAGCTTACACAAAGAGGGTAAGAAGGTATAGGGAGGGAGAAATCAACCATTTTGGGAGAAAGTTCTAGTTTAAGACTAGGAGTTTGGTAATAGATTTCTTCTAAGTGATGTGTGTGGCTCAAATATTTAAGCAGTTCTGGCTAATTTTTATATAGGAACCAGAGGAAGCATCTGGAGCAGCGTGGCCTAATGGAAAGAACACAGGGCTGGAAGTCAGAAGATTCCAAGGCAAGATCATACAGTTGTTCATTATTCAGGCAAATTCCTTCAAGGTGATATGCCAGGCTGTGATCTCTGTCTCCCCCTTTTAGACTGTGAGCCCACTGTTGGGTAGGGACTGTCTCTATATGTTGCCAATTTGTACTTCCTAAGTGCTTAGTACAGTGCTCTGCACATAGTAAGTGCTCAATAAATATGATTGATGATGATGATGATGATCTTCGGGACAAACTCCCATCCTAATCCTCCTCGACCTCTCAGCTGCTTTCGACAATGTGGACCACCCCCTTCTCCTCAACACGCTATCCGGCCTTGGCTTCACAGACTCTGTCCTCTCTTGGTTCTCCTCTTATCTCTCCAGTCGTTCATTCTCAGTCTCTTTTGCAGGCTCCTCCTCCCCCTCCCATCCTCTTACTGTGGGGGTTCCCCAAGGTTCAGTGCTTGGTCCCCTTCTGTTCTCGATCTACACTCACTCCCTTGGTGACCTCATTCGCTCCCACGGCTTCAACTATCATCTCTACACTGATGACACCCAGATCTACATCTCTGCCCCTGCTCTCTCCCCCTCTCTCCAGGCTCGCATCTCCTCCTGCCTTCAGGACATCTCCATCTGGATGTCTGCCTGCCACCTAAAACTCAACATGTCCAAGACTGAACTCCTTGTCTTCCCTCCTAAACCCTGCCCTCTCCCTGACTTTCCCATCTCTGTTGACGGCACTACCATCCTTCCCTTCTCACAAGCCCACAACCTTGGTGTCATCCTCGACCCCGCTCTCTCATTCAGCCCTCACAACCAAGCCGTCACCAAAACCTGCCGGTGTCCGCTCCGCAACATTGCCAAGATCCGCCCTTTCCTCTCCATCCAAACCGCTACCCTGCTCGTTCAAGCTCTCATCCTATCCCGTCTGGACTACTGTATCAGCCTTCTCTCTGATCTCCCATCCTCATGTCTCTCCCCACTTCAATCCATACTTCATGCTGCTGCCCAGATTGTCTTTGTCCAGAAACGCTCTGGGCATGTTACTCCCCTCCTCAAAAATCTCCAGTGGCTACCAATCAATCAGTGCATCATGCAGAAACTCCTCACCCTCAGCTTCAAGGCTCTCCATCACCTCGCCCCCTCCTACCTCACCTCCCTTCTCTCCTTCTACAGCCCAGCCCGCACCCTCCGCTACTCTGCTGCTAATCTCCTCACCGTGCCTCGTTCTCGCCTGTCCGGCCGTCGACCCCGGGCCCACGTCATCCCCCGGGCCTGGAAAGGCCCTCCCTCTGCCCATCCGCCAAGCTAGCCCTCTTCCACCCTTCAAGGCCCTACTGAGAGCTCACCTCCTCCAGGAGGCCTTCCCAGACTGAGCCCCTTCCTTCCTCTCCCCCTTGTCCCCCTCTCCATCCCCTTCATATTACCTCCTTCCCTTCCCCACAGAACCTGTATATATGTATATATGTTTGTACATATTTATTACTCTATTTATTTATTTATTTTACTTGTACATATCTATTCTATTTATTTTATTTTGTTAGTATGTTTGGTTTTGTTCTCTGTCTCCCCCTTCTAGACTGTGAGCCCACTGTTGGGTAGGGACTGTCTCTATATGTTGCCAACTTGTACTTCCCAAGCACTTAGTACAGTGTTCTGCACACAGTAAGCACTCAATAAATGCAATTGATTGATAAATACGATTGATTGAATTATTAGGTTGCCTGCTCTAGTTAGCAAGAGGGAGGAGCCAAGGAAGGGTGATGCAAGACTTCTCATGGAGCTGGAAAAGAAGAAACTCAGGCTGATCCAAAGCATGTGTGGGTGAACCTGGAGCTGACCCCCATAGCAGAAGGGACTCCCATCTGAGTCACCACAAACCAGGGGTCTCCCAGCTGGTAGGGACTTTATATGTTGCCGACCTGTACTTCCCAAGCGCTTAGTACAGTGCTCTGCACTCAGTAAGCACTCAATAAACCTGATTGAATGATTGAATAATAGAGAGCTATTGCTCCTGCCCCTGGCCCTCAAGTGCAGGAGCAAAGGTAGGTGCCATGAAAGCCAAACTTCTGTAAATACCTGGAACATTGAAACTGCTGCTATGCCTTGACTGTGGGTGACGCGAGGGAGAAAAAAGGTTAGGATTGATGAATTTTGAGTTTGTATTTTCCCTCTAGATTGAGAATTACTTGTGGGTAGCTAACTGCCTTCAATTTATATTTTTCTGCATATTCACAAGTATAATACCATGTCAAGTATAATGCCATGCCCAAAGTGGACATTGGAATAATGACCATGACAACAATTGCAATAATAGTAACAGAAATACACATGCATGTTGCATATGAACTCTGCAGTCTGCTTTCTGAGAGGTCTCCCCTCTTCAGAGAATTTCCTTTCAGGTGGTTCTTGGAACTGCCTAAAAGGCCCAGGAGTCAGGCTGTTAAGGCAAGAGTCATCTCCTCTGCCAGTCAGCAATCAACTGGCCAAAAAATTACTGTTTTTCATCATCCGATTAAATAAAATGTGAAGACTTTTAACAGTTTCCTCTCCTGGAACAGACCGGCCACCCCAAGTGTTGCAGGCAGGAACCAGATCCCGTGCCCTTCCCCCATCTTCGGAGCCCAGATTCAGCCCTACTCCTTCTTGAAAGCTGGCCCACAGTCTTCCCTTGCTTACTTTACAATTTATTTTAGGCCTAACCTAGTCTCTCTCTTGATCCCATGTTAATTAGGATTATAAAGGCAAATGTTTTCTATTTAATTGTATATTAAATTGTGTTGTATAACTGCATTGCTCTTAGGCTGTTAGTCTTTGGCAGTGGTCATCACTAACAAACAACCCAGTCACTCTGCTCTATTAAGTAACAAATACTCTATTCACCGATATGATGCTCTATTTTTCTGTTGGTCCTATGACTGGCTGAACCAGCACAGCCTGGCCTATTCAGAAACACTTTTTTCAGAAACGATTTCTTACCTTAGCTGTATCATTGACAGCAATGCTTTTTAACAGGTTCATCTGCAGGCATTGGCTAGAGAGTTTATGCACCCAGGGCTGATGCAAACCCTAACAGGCCCAGAATCACTTTGAATAGAATGTTTCTAGGCTCCTTCACATGAAAAAGATATAATTCTATTTATTATTCAATACCATTTTCCACTCATCATATTCAGTCTTTTGACTAAAGATGCTTAAAAATCTCTTGAAGGAGGATTTTCACTACTGGAGTCAGCGGCAAGCCAAGGCAGACAAAACTGACAAAATGCTATTTATTCTTAGTGCCACATTTGAAAGGCAATATTATTTTATTCCTCTTTAATATTGTCCTTTAATAAATGCCTATCCTGATTACTCTTCCATATTTTTTATTCACTGAGTTTCTATAGTAAAATATATTTCTGGCCCAAAGACTCAGATGCTTTCAGGAATTTAAATGAACTTGTTGAATTGAAGTTTTTGTCGTCAGTTCTTTTGTGGGTTTGAATTTTTTTCACTCTTGTGATTCCTTTCTAGGAAAGAAAATATTCTGTATTACTCTGAATTTTCCATTTTTCCAAAACTTAGGACTAAAGGGGACCCCCACTTAGAAGACAGCTTTATTATCCCATTCCATTTCTATAAAATTCCCCATCTAACTTAACCTTAGTTTTACTTCATTCTTCCCTCTATGCCTGAGCTTATAACCTCACCAACTGAGACTTTTACTTCACTTCTATCTCCTGTAATTATTTCTCTTTTGATTCCTACTATCTCTATGACTTCTAAACTCTCTTCGGCCCTGACCTCTCTCCTCTACTGTCTTGAATTTCCTTCTGCTTTCAGAACATCTCTACTTGGATCAAACTTACCATGTCCAAAACAAATGCCTCATCTTTCCACCCAAACACTCTCCTCCTCTCAACTTTCCCATCACTGTAGACACCACCACACTTCCTATCACATAAGCCTATAATCATATCATTTTCCTCGACTCTCTCTCCTTCAGCCCGACAAATCAATCTGTCACTAAATCCTGTCAGTTCTACCTTCATAACATCTCTAGAATCCACCCTTTCCTCCCCGATTTGAACTGCTACCTTGCTGGTCAAAGCCGTTATTATATCCTGCCTTTCATTCATTCAATCAATCATATTTACTGAGTGCTTACTGTGTGCAAAGAACAATATGGCAATAAAGAGAGACAATCCCTGTCCACAGTGGACTTACAGTCTAGAGGCGGGTAGACAGACATCAAAACAAGTAAACAGGCATCAATATAAATAAATAGAATTATAGCTATATGCACATATACATAAGTGCTGTGGGGTGGGGAGAGGGGGTGAAGAGCAAAGGGAGTGAATCAAGGAGATGCAGAAGGGAAGGGGAGCTGAAGAAAAGGGGGCTTAGTCTGGGAGGGCCTCTTTGAGGAGGTGCATCTTCAGTAGGGCTTTGAAGAGGGGAAGAGTGATTGGCAGATTTGAGGAGGGAGGGCGTTCCAGGCCAGAGGCAGGACATGGGCCAGGGATTGGCAGAGAGACAGGCAAGATCAAGGCACAGTGAGAAGGTTAGCACCAGAGGAGCAGAGTGCGCGGGCTGGAAGGTAGAAGGAGACAAGGGAGGTGAGGTAGGAAAGGGCAAGGTGATGGAAAGCTTTAAAGCCAATAGTGAGGAGTTTTTGTTTGATGCAGAGTTTGATAGGCAACCACTAGAGATTTTTCTTTAGCAGGGGGGGGCGGTGACATGCCCTAAACATTTCTGTAGAAAGATAATCCAGGCAGTGGAGTGAAGTATGAACTGAAGTGGAGAGAGGCAGGAGGATGGGAGGTCAGAAAGGAAGGTCATGCAATTTTCCAGTGATTGCACTAATGTGGTAGCGGTTTTAATGGAGAGAAAACAGCAGATCTTTGCGATGTTGTGAAGGTGAGACCGACAGGATTTGGTGGCACATTGGATATGTGGGGCGAATGGGAGAGTGGAGTCAAGGATGACACCAAGTTTATGGACTTGTGAGATGGGAAGGATGGTTGTGCCATCTACAGTGCCTTGACTGCTGCATCAGCCTCCTTGCAGACCTCCCTGCCTCCAGCCACAGTAGGCCTAGTTCACTCTGCTATCTGCATTATTTGTCCTAAAAACAATTCTGCCTACTTCTAACTCCTCCAATACCTCCAATAGCTGCCCATCCATCTCTCCAACAAACAGAAACTCCTTATCATTCACTTTAAGGCATTAATCAGCTCTCCCCCTCCTACCTAACCTCGTTTATTTTCCAATACAACCCAGTCTCACACTATGCTCCTCTAACACTATTAACTGAAATCTTGCCTTTCTCTGTCATCAAGCCCTTGTACACAGCCTCCCTCCTGTGCCCTCCTGGAACCCCTTTCCCTTCCATGTTCAACAGACCACCATCCTTCTGATCTTCCAAGCCCTACTAAAATCATATTTACTCCAAGATGCCTTTCTTGACTAACCTCATTTCCCCTCCTTTCTGCATCACTTATGCACTTTGTTCGTATCCCTTGAATACTTTGATACTCTACCCCAGCCTCAGAACACTTACTATTCATCCTCATCCTTATGTTTCCCATATCTATAATTTATTTTAATCTATGTCTTCACAACTAGATTGAAAGTTCCCTGATTTCAGGGTTTGTGTCTACCAACTCTATTGCATTGTAGTCTCCCAAGCACTTCTTACAGTACTCTGCACACAGTAAGTACTAATAAATACCACTGACCAATTGGTTCTTATAAGCTCAAATGACCTTAGTCTTCTCTCTTTTCTGGATATCTTCATCAGTCTAATTTTACTAGCAATGATAATAAAAATTACTATTATTATTATTATATTTGTTAAACCCTTACTATGTACCAGGCACTGTACTAAGTTATGGGTAGATACAAGATCATCAAGTCCAACATGGGGCTCACAGACGAAGTAGGAGGGAGAATCCCTATTTTGCCAATATGGGAACTGAGGCACAGATAAATTAAGTGACTTGCCCGAGGTCACACAGCAGCTAAGTGGAAGAGCTAGGATTAGAACCCAGGACCTCTGACTCCCGGGCTTATGCTCTTTATATTAAGTCATGCTGCTTCTCTTATGTCATTTTCAGATTTTTATTCAGTACCATCTGATGCTGGTAAACTGGTAAAGCAGACTTCATAATTAATCATGCCTATCTAATTTTAGCCTCCTTCTCCTACATGCATAGAAATCCTGCTGGGTTGCTGCTTCCAAGTGTTCTGATTGATTCAGATACAGTCCTCAGTGGTGATTGGCTAGAATGATTAGAATTCCCCATGACTAGAGGAATGACTTTCCCTCATAGAAAGGGAGAGAGTGAAAAGAAGGGAAAGGCCACAGGAAGCACCGTATCCTTGCCTGTGCCTCACCTCCACTTATCCCCCTCCCACGTGCCTGCATCCAGCCTCCTGGAGGAGTTGGATAGAGAGAGACGATGCCAGTGTGATTTGCATTAGGGGCATGTAATTAACTTATGACATTTTCTGGGAGTCCTATCAATTCTACCAATCCCAAGGGGAAGGGGTTGAACTCCGATCGAATATGTATATATGTATATATATTTGTACATATTTATTACACTATTTATTTATTTATTTTACTTGTACATATCTATTCTATTTATTTTATTTTCTTAATATGTTTGGTTTTGTTCTCTGTCTCCCCCTTCCGTACTGTGAGCCCACTGTTGGGTAGGGACCGTCTCTATATGTTGCCAACTTGTACTTCCCAAGTGCTTAGCACAGTGCTCTGCACACAGTAAGCATTAAATAAATACGAATGATTGATTGATTGATATGGCATCCCACCCACCAAGTCATATGATGCAATCTATCATGGCCCCGCTCATGACACAGGTGCAGGGCAGCACTAACGGCAGTTCGTGAGAAGCAGTGTGGCTTAGTGGACAGAGAACGGACTTGGGAGTCAGAAGGTTCCGGGTTCTAATCTCAGATCCACCACTTATCTGCTGTGTGACCCTGGGCAAGTCACTTCGCTTCTCTGTGCCTCAGTTATTTCATCTGTAAAATGGGATTAAGACTGTGAGCCCCAAATGGGACAGGGACTGTGTCCAACCTGATTAACTTGTATCTACTTAGAACAGTGTTTGGAACATAGTAAGCACTTAACAAAATACCATCATCATTATTATTTGTGGGACCCCTCCCCTCTCTCATCCCTGAGAGTGGCAGGGGTTCAGTTCCAGAAGAAAGGCCCACCTCCCTCTTTCCCGGCCCCACCCCTCTAACAGGCCCACCCCCTGTAGACACCAGAGCAGGAGACCCCATAAAATGCTCTATTATGGAACCATCTTAAAGAATTTCACCTCATTATGTTTCATAGTGTGATATGTGCCTATCCTCGTGGAAGCTCTGCTGACCGCCATCTAGCCTCACTTACCAGCAGACTCAAACCTGAGCTAAATACTGAGGATAGACAAGGGGGGATGGGTGTCGCAATCCCTCCCCCTCACTCCCATCAAGCTGCAGGCACAGCCTCAGACCCATTTCCCACAGAAGCAGGACTGGGATACTTGCCAAAGCCAGCAGGAGCCCAAGGACAGAAGTGACAAGGAGCCCAGCTCCAAGGAGAGTAACAACAGCATCGGATGTTATGGTAAATGTGTTTCCACCTCACCCAGACCCTATGGACTTAATGTCAGCAACTGCGGTGGAACTGTTGGGGAGTGAGAGGTGCTACTCAAGTGCTGACAGTCTCATTCTGATCCTCCTCAACCTCTCAGCTGCCTTTGACGCTGTCGACCACCCCCTTCTACTGGAAACATTATCCAACCTTGGCTTCACTGTCAATGTCCTCTCCTGATTCTCCTCCTGTCTCTATTGCTGCTCATTCTCAGTCTCTTTTAAAGACTCCTCCTCTGCCACTCATCCCCTAACTGTAGGTGTCCCTCAAGGTCCCCTTCTATTTTCCATCCATATCCATTCCTTTGGAGAACTCATTCGCTCCCATGGCTTCAACTACCACCTACTGTGTGCAGAGCACTTTACAGAACAAATTGGAGAGTACAAAGAATTAGAAGTCAAGATCTCTGCTCAAATCTACACCTCCAGCCCTGATCTCTCTCCTTCTCTGCAGTCTCACATTTCCTCCTGACTTCAAGGACATCTTGACATCTAGAAGCAGCGTTGCTCAATGGAAAGAGCCCGGGCTTTGGAGTCAGAGGTCATGGGTTCAAATCCCGGCTCTGCCAAATGTCAGCTGTGTGACACTGGGCAAGTCACTTTACTTCTCTGGGCCTCAGTTACCTCATCTGTAAAATGGGGATTAAAACTGTGAGCCCCCTGTGGGACAACCTGATCACTTTGTAACCTCCCCAGCGTTTAGAACAGTGCTTTGCACATAGTAAGAGCTTAACAAATACTATCATTATTATTATCTCTATTTGGATGTCCTTCCATTATCTCAAACTTAACATGTCTAAAACAGATTTTATCTTCCCACCCAAACCCTGTTCTCCCCACTACTTTCCCCGCTACTTTCCCCTACTTTAGATGGCACCACCATCTTTACTGTCTCACAAACCCACCCTTGATGTTTTCCTTTACTCCTCTCTCTCATTCAATCCACATATTCAATCCATCACTAAATCCTGTCAGTTCAACTTTCACAACATTGCTAAAATCCACCCTTTCCCCTCCATCCAAACTGTGACCCTGTTAATCCAAGCACTTATCTCTAAAATGTAAGCTCACTGTGGGCAAGGAATGTGCCCACAAATAAATTCTATTGTACTGTACTCTATAAAGCACTTAATGTAGTTATCTGCACATAATAAGCACTCAATAAATACCATTAATTGATTGATCGATTATTCTTTCTTACTTTGATTACTGCATCAGCTTCCTTGCTGACCTTCCTGCGTCCTGTCTCTCCCAAGTCCACTCCATACTTCACTCTTCCGACTGAATCGTTTTTCTGCAAAAACATTTAGATCATGTTTCCCCACTCCTCAACAACCTTCATTGGTTGCCTATCCACTTCTGTGTCAAACAAAAACTCCTTTACCATAGGCTTTAAAGCACTCAGTCACCTTGCCCTCTTTTACTTTACTTCCCTGACTTCTTACTACAATCCAGTCTGCTTATTTTGCTCCTCTAATGCCAACCTACTCACTGAACCTCGATCTCATCTATCTCACTGCTGACTTTCATTCATTCATTCATTCATTCATTCATTCAATCTTATTTATTGAGCGCTAACTGTGTGCAGAGCACTGTACTAAGCACATACTCTCCCATCTTCAGAGCCTTATTTAAGGCACATCTCCTCCAAGAGGCCTTCCCCAACTAGACCCTCAGTTCATCTTCTCCCACTCCCTTCTGCATCACCCTTGCACTTGGATTTGCATCCTTTACTCACTCCTCCCTCAGCCACAAAGCACTTACACACATAGCCATAATTTATTTACTTATATTAATGTTTGCCTCCTCCTCTAGACTGAAAGCTCATTGTGGGCAGTAATCATGTCAACTGACTCTATTGTACTCTCCCAAGAGCTTAGTGCAGTGCTCTGCACACAGTAGGCGCTCAATAAATACAACTGACTAATTGAGTGATTAGGATTTAATTCCCATTTTACAGATGAGGAAACTGGGGCGCAGAAAAGTTAAGTGACTTTTGCCCAAGGTCACACAACAGGCAAGTGGCAGAGCAAGGATTAGCACTCAGGTCCATGTTCTTTTCACTAGACTATGGTGCTGCTCATCTCCCCATCTGACTTTCTCTCCACCTGCCACTTCAGAATTTTCATGTCACCTAAGCACTTAAGGGCTCACACGCCCCTCTCCGCCATAGCGCTTATGAACATATCTTTTCATGCTTCATTTCTTCCTCATAACTGTAATTTATTTTAGTGTCTGTCTCTCCTGAAAGATTGTAAGGGCAGAGATCATGTTTTATCATTCTTTGTACTCCCACATGCTCTGTAAAGTGTTCTGCACACAGTAAGCGCTCAATAAATGCTACTGATTGATTGACAGAATGTCCTGCGAAGGGCCATGATGGAGATGCGGTTTACATAAGAGGTGTTCGTTTGGATTACAGCTTCTAGACTGTGAGACCGTTGTTAGGTAGGAATTACCTCTGTCTGTTGCTGAATTGTACTCTTCAAGCACTTAGTACAGTTCTCTGCACACAGTAAGTGCTCAACAAATACAAATGAACAAATGAATTAGAGCTGTGTCTCAGTGTTGTAACAAATTTACCTGTCTCTAGTAGAAGGGGTTGAAGTGTGCCCCAGCATGAAGCCACCTCCCTTATGATTGACATTTGTCAATTTTATGATGAAATCTGACACCAGGCTGAAGCCCACCCCCTATACGCATCAGTGCAACTGCAATTGAGGCAGAGGCCTGGGCCTGGTGCGGACCCTGGGGTGGGTGTCAGTACCTCCAGGCCCCGGGGCACAGTCCTACCTTCAGTAGGATCAGCTCTGGCTGAATGCAGGGGCTGCAGAGGTAAGTCAGTGGGGAGAAACTTTCTACCTCTCCCCACTGGGCCAGGCAGTAGCCTAGCACTCCCCAGCCTGGGAGTCATCCATGCTTCGGACCGCTGCTGACCCCCAAGGATTTATTTATGTCCGTTTTATACATAAAAAAGAAAAG
The DNA here is from genome assembly GCF_015852505.1 of Tachyglossus aculeatus. Classification (NCBI taxonomy): domain Eukaryota; kingdom Metazoa; phylum Chordata; class Mammalia; order Monotremata; family Tachyglossidae; genus Tachyglossus; species Tachyglossus aculeatus. The sequence continues at coordinate 24,740,614 of NC_052079.1, read as the reverse complement.
AAACATGAGGCTTCTTGCTTCATCTCTTCTGCCTGCTCCAGGGCTGGGGCCAGAGATTCTGGGGAGCGGCAAAGAGTCCCAGGCACTTTCCTGGTTGAAGGAAGGAAAAAGAAGGGCTTCCCTGCTCCAGTCATGTCTCTGGAGTCTGGGCTGCCAAGTGGGGAAAAGGTCCTCTACTCCCCTGCCCCTGTCGGATTGGCTACTCTGTCCTCTGGAGGGCTGACACGGCCCTCCTGACCAGCCAGAGCACAGCTGCTCCGGTTGGCAGCCGGCCCCGTGTCCTGTGAAGGAAACTGCACCCATATGTGTCCCTAGTAGACAGTCCACTACCCAGATCCATACTCCAGTGGTCGGCCTGGGCCCTTCCGCCCAAGCTTCATGGAAAATCCCACTTTCCTCTTCCCCGGCACTGGCCCTGGTCAGATAGAGAAGCAGCATGTCTCAGTGGAAAGAGCACGGGATTTGGAGTCAGCGGTCATGGGTTCAAATCCCGGCTCTGCTAATTGTCAGCTGTGCGACTTTGGGCAAGTCACTTAACTTCTCTGTGCCTCAGTAACCACATCTGTAAAATGGGGATTAAGACTGTGAGCTCCCCATGGGACAACCTGATCACCTTGTAACTGCCCCAGCACTTGGAACAGTGCTTTGCACACAGTGAGCACTTAATAAATGTCATTATTATTATTATAGATGATCAGATGACCTCATAATTTAAACTATGAAGACAGCCACTCAAGAGCCACTATTTACTGCTCATTTATTAGATCATTTTGAAAGACTTCTGATTAACATGCCTCAGCGCAAAATATGCCAGTCCATTATGGAACCTCCTGCAGCAGGTACTCAGTAAATACTATTTGTTTGAATGATGAATGGTAGTTATACATGAGGATAAGGAATCTTCCTTAGTCTGCCAAAGAATAATTGATTATTATTATTATTATCATATTTGTTAAGCATTTATTATGTGCCAGGAACTATATTAAGCACTGGGGTGGATACAAGCAAATCGGGTTGGACACAGTCCCTACACCACATGCAGCTCACAATTTCAATCCCCGTTTCACAGATGAGGTAACTGAGGCACAGAGAAGTGAAGTGACTTGTCCAAGGTCACACATAGACAAGTGGTGGAGCTGGTATTAGAATTCAAGTCCTTCTGACTCCCAGCTGTCAATATTTCCCAGTGCCTACACATTCCTAATAGTTTTGAGTGTGAAGGAATTACTAAGTAAGGGTACAAGATGTGGAGTTTTGGAAAGAAACAGAGGTGACGTTACAGGAAGTGCCCATGGACTCAAGCTCAAAGGGAGATCCAACGTGAGAAACTGAATTGTTTTCAGCAGGCAATTTGAGAATGTTTTTATGGTATTTGTTAAGCACTTACTATGTGCCAGGCACTGTTCCAAGCACTGCAGTAGATGTAAGGTAATCAGGTTGGACACAGTCCATGTACCACATGGGGCTCACAGCCAATCCCCATTTTACAGATGAGGTAACTGAGGCACAGGGAAGTTAAATGACGTGACCTTGGGACCCAGTGCACAAGTGGGAGAGCCAGAATTAGAACTCAGGTCCTTCTGACTCTCAGTCCCATGTTCCATCCACTAGTCCCCATTGGTTCACAGATAAATTCACAGTGTCATGCTGCAGCCCACCAAAACTGAGTTCTGGGCTCTTTCAGAGAAAATGAGAAAATTCTAAACTATCTTCATCCTGTTTTCCTTTTTCTGTTTCCCCATATTAAAGGACCAACTTTTCTTTTCCTCACAGAATAGATGATTTAATGTTTTCATCTTTTAACATTACTGTTTTATTGAAAAACAGATAAGAAATTATTTGAATCAATGAAATACACTTTAAACAGACTATGGAATTTCATTTCAAAAGAGTGATTGATCTCTTCCTTTGCTCTGATGGAAATTTCTCAGTTTTTGTAGGAGTTGTATCTGCTGAAGCAACTGATGAGTTTCTTACTAAATTCTAGTTAGCTTTATAAAGATTATTCCACTAAATTGAAATTTGGGGGCTTTTAAATTTAATATTTGGCATATTTCTCCACTTCCTCTCAAGGATATTTGAGAAAGTCCCTCCCTCTTTTTCTGTAATTTAAGAGGTGTCAGAATTCTGGGGGAGAATATGAAAAGCAATTTCCTTTGGGAAATTTGGGAATTTGAGAATTATTACATGATTTGGGAACCATCTGTGTAGAGGTGGTAGTTAAAGCTATGGGAACATATGAATTATTCAAGGAGTGAGTGTAGATGGACAATAGGAGGGGATTCAGAACTGAGTCTTGAGGGACTCCTACAGTTAGAAGGTGGGAGGCAGAGGAGGAGCCTACGAAAGAGATGGAGAATAAGTGGCAAGAGAGATAGACGGATAACTAGGAGAGGATAGTGTGAGTGTAACCAAGGTTGAATGATGTTTCCAGAAGGGGTAATCCCTAGTGTCCAAGACAGCTGAGAGGTAGAGGAGGATCAGGATGGAGCAGGGGCCCCTGGATTTGGTATGGAGATAATTGGTGACCTTTGAGAAGACAGTTTCTGTGGTGAGAAGTGGGTGGAAGCCAGATTGGAGGAGGTCAAGGAGAGTTTGGGAAGAGAGGAAGTGATGTAGTAATAATAATAATAATGGTATTTGTTAAGTGCTTACCATGTGCCAAGAACTGTTCTAAGCCCTGGGGGAGATACAAGGTGATCAGGTGGTCCCATGTGGGGCTCACAATCTTAATCACCATTTTATGGATGAGAGAACTGAGGCACAGAGAAGTTAAATGACTTGACCAAAGTCACAGACCTGACAAGTGGCAGAACTGGGATTAGAACCATGACTTCTGATTCCCAAACCCATGCTCTTTCCACTAAGCCACACTGCTTCTCATAGGATGGGACAACTCATATAGTTCTCATAGACCACTGACTACTTGCCTGTACCTTTCAGGTAGCCTTTATTGGTGACCAAATTGAAGAATAGTTAAGTGTACAATGGAAAAAGTGCATTTTTTAAGTAGCAGTTTCCCTAAGTATTAGGATGATGTCAATAATAATTATGATTTTTGCTAAGCATTTACTATGTGCCAAGCACAGGGATAGATACATGATAATCAGGTTGCATACAGTCCCTGCCCACATGGAGTTGAACAGATGAGAACAGGTGAGGAAATTAAGGTACAGAAAAGTTAAGTGACTTCCCAAGGTCACACAGCAGACAAGTGGGGGAGCTGGGATTAAATAGAACCCAGGACCTCTTCCATTAGGCCATGCTGCTTTTCTGGGTGAGTAATAATAATAATAATAATGGTATTTGTTAAGTGCTTACTATGTGCAAAGCACTGTTCTAAGCGCTGGGGGAATACAAGGTGATCAGGTTTAGAACAGTGCTTTGCACATAATAAATGCTTAATAAATGCCATCATTATTGTTATCAGGTTTTCCCACCTGGGGCTCACAGTCTTAATCCCCATTTTACAGATGAGAGAACTGAAGCACAGAGAAGTTAGGTGACTTGCCCAAAGTCACACAGCTGACAATTGGCGGAGCCGAGATTTGAACCCATGATCTCTGACTCCAAAACCCGTGCTCTTTCCACTGAGCCATGCTGATCACATGGTTCCCCTCAGCATCCTGTGGCCACTGATAGGACTGAATACCAGAGTGGATCATTTGTCTGATCCAGTAAATGTTTGGTCATGCATGCTTATGACCCTGTGTTTATTTTAAGCAACAACTTTGTGAATATTGCTTTTTCTCAAAGGAAAACATTCCCTCTCACTTTTTTATGGTATTTGTTAAGCGCTTACTATGTGCCAGGCATTGAACTAAGCTCTGAGGTAGGTACAAGCTAATCAGGTTGGACACAGTCCATGTCCCGTGTGGCTTGTTGTCTTAATCCCCATTTTACAGATGAGTTAAGGGAGGCACAGAGAAGTGAAGTGTCTTGCCCAAGGTCATATGGCAGACAAGTAGCAGAGCTGGGATTAGACAGCTTCTGATCCCCAGGTCCACGCTTCTATTCCCTGTCACACAACTGGCACAGAGACTCATTCTCCCAGAACAAAGTCCCCTTTCAATCTGTTTCAGTCAATATATTTGTCACACTTATTAAGAAATTGGTGTTAGGAAGCAAACAAACAATTTAGAAATAGTTTGAAGGGCAATAAATACATTTAAAAAACAAAGCATGTGTAACATCTTCCCCGGTTCTCCCTCTTTGTTGGAGCCTTCATCCTGAGAGAAGGTAATTAATTTGTAAGCTATCTCTCTGACTTAGTGACCAGCAAGTCATATATTATCAGTTCAATATCATCAAATGAAGCTCAAACTCAGGGCAAGGTCATCATCAGGTAATTACACAAATAAATGGAAAAACAAATGGCAGAAGAAAGCAAACAAAAACAAAACATATCATATCCCAAACTGTTGATTAGAACTCAAGCAGAACCTTGGGGCAAGCCAAGGAGTTCAGTACACACGGAACACTCCTAAATGAAGTCCTTGAAGGACAGTCACCCAGAAAATTGACCTGCTTGAGTCCTTCTTCAAGGGTCAAGGGTCCTCTTCAAAGGTCACAGCAGTGGCAGCAGGAGCCAAACATTAGATGTAAATGGAGAAGGCAAAGGTGAGGATTACCACTCCCAAACCTTCTGTCTCTAGGCTCTGTAGTGCTACTCCATACTAGAGACTTGAATCTCCACAACATGCCCAATCCAACTCATGGGTTCCCAGAGCAGAGCTTCAGGTATTTTTCAGGTGAGTACAGGGAAAGTCCACCATGGAAACTGGCAAAAGCCTACTCTGTGGCCAGCATGAAGCATGAAATTATAGCCTGTCCTGGAGCCACCCACCTGCCCCTTCTCTTTAGTCCTTTATCCCTCCCACTCCTGCCTTGGCCCGGCCCAGAGACCACTGCCCTGTGGGGAAGATGGTAGAATAGGGTGGGTGTGTGGTGGGGGCCCGGAGGAGAGGAGGGAGTGTGAAGAGGGGGGATTGTGTACCAGGCAGAGGAACAGGTGGGGACTCCACCCCACCTGTGTTCCCTTTCCGCCCTGATATGAGACCTATTGTAGTGGTGATTAATCCCTCATGAGACACAAGTTTCCACAACAAAGTTGAGGGTCAGTTTGGAATAATGAAGGGAATAGAGTCTCTTCCTCTCTGGAAGTGAGCCAAGAGATTTGGGTGTGGTGGGCCTGAATGATAATTTCTTCCTCACCGGTGAAATGTTGAATTTCACCTCAGGCTAATACCAAGACAATATTCTGCCCCATTTAGTGTCAGCTACTTTACTTCCCTTGAGCTTCAGGGAAGATAAGAAATTTATTTTCTAAGGGCCCAGAGATGTTAATATTTTCATACCATAGAGAATTTATTTCAAGCATAATTTTGTTATTCTGTAACTATTTCAATCAGATTAAGACAGATACTTGGGATTTGCTTTACTCTTCTCCTTTCAAAGCCTTAATGAGGGCACATCTCCTCCAAGAGGCCTTCCCTGACGAAGCCCCCTTCCCTCTTCTCCCACTCAGTTCTCCGTAATCCTGACTTGCTCCCTTCGTTCATCCCCTCACCCAGACCCACAGCACTTATGTACATATCTGTAATTTATTTATATTAATGTCTGTCTCCCCTTCTCTAGACTGTAAACTCGTTGTGAGTAGGGAATGTACCTGTTTATTGCTGTATTGTACTCCCCCAAGCACTTAGTACAGTGCTCTGCACACAATAAGCCCTCAGTAAGTATGATTGAATGAATGAAAGAATGGATAGCTTGGGCAATAAATAATTGTATCTCAATTCAACGGGAAGTGATTCCTGGACAGCACACACCAGAGACAGGATAGATCTCTAGGATCAGTGTGGGATTAAGGGGTAGCAATGTGGACACTGCCAACTTTTGCTTTACATTGTCAAAGGTCTTTTCACCCTCTAGGAGCCACTATTAATTACGTGGTTTTACGGGCCATTAAAGAATGTCATCCAAAAGTTGCAGTGAGAAATAGAATTTTACAAAATCTAACCACTATTAGACAAACCGCAGACTCTCGGTAGTGGAGCAAAAGGATCTCTGCCCCTGCTCTCTCCCCCTCTCTCCAGGCTCGCATCTCCTCCTGCCTTCAGGACATCTCCATCTGGATGTCTGCCCACCACCTAAAGCTCAACATGTCGAAGACTGAACTCCTTGTCTTCCCTCCCAAACCTTGCCCTCTCCCTGACTTTCCCATCTCTGTTGACGACACTACCATCCTTCCCGTCTCACAAGCCCGCAACCTTGGTGTCATCCTTGACTCCGCTCTCTCATTCACCCCTCACATCCAAGCCATCACCAAAACCTGCCGGTCTCAGCTCCGCAACATTGCCAAGATCCGCCCTTTCCTCTCCATCCATACCGCTACCCTGCTCATTCAAGCTCTCATCCTATCCCGTCTGGACTACTGCATCAGCCTTCTCTCTGATCTCCCATCCTCTCCCATCCCCACTTCAATCCATACTTCATGCTGCTGCCCGGATTATCTTTGTCCAGAAACGCTCTGGGCATATTACTCCCCTCCTCAAAAATCTCCAGTGGCTACCAATCAATCTGCGCATCAGGCAGAAAGTCCTCACCCTGGGCTTCAAGGCTCTCCATCACCTCGCCCCCTCCTACCTCACCTCCCTTCTCTCCTTCTACAGCCCAGCCCGCACCCTCCGCTCCTCTGCTGCTAATCTCCTCACCGTACCTCGTTCTCGCCTGTCCCGCCATCGACCCCCGGCCCACATCATCCCCCAGGCCTGGAATGCCCTCCCTCTGCCCATCCGCCAACCTAGCTCTCTCCCTCCCTTCAAGGCCCTACTGAGAGCTCACCTCCTCCAGGAGGCCTTCCCAGACTGAGCCCCTTCCTTCCTCTCCCCATCGTCCCCCTCTCCATCCCCTCCATCTTACCTCCTTCCCTTCCCCACAGCACCTGTACATATGTATATATGTTTGTACATATTTATTACTCTATTTATTTTGCTTGTACATATCAATTCTATTTATTTTATTTTGTTAGTATGTTTGGTTTTGTCTCCTCCTTTTAGACTGTGAGCCCACTGTTGGGTAGGGACTGTCTCTATATGTTGCCAATTTGTACTTCCCAAGCACTTAGTACAGTGCTCTGCACACAGTAAGCGCTCAATAAATACAATTGATGATGATGATGATGATGACAGAATAACTTCCTCTTAACTGAGATTTGCTCCTACCAATTGTCAGTCTTCTCCTTTAAAGTTCTCAGTGAGTTCTTATATAACCCTATAAGGGGGGACAAAATATCATCTGTATATTAAATAATCCTACCTGGAAAAGAAAAATTGCCAAAGCGTTTTTATCATCATCATCATCATCATCAATCGTATTTATTGAGTGCTTACTATGTGCAGAGCACTGTACTAAGCACTTGGGAAGTACAAATTGGCAACATATAGAGACAGTCCCTACCCAACAGTGGGCTCACAGTCTGAAAGGGGAAGACAGAGAACAAAACCAAACATACTAACAAAATAAAATAAATAGAATAGATATGTACAAGTAAAATAAATAAATAAATAAATGAACAGAGTAATAAATATGTACAAACATATATACATATATACAGGTGCTGTGGGGAAGGGAAGGAGGTAAGAAGGGGGGGCGGGGGGGGACGAGGGGGAGAGGAAGGAAGGGGCTCAGTCTGGGAAGGCCTCCTGGAGGAGGTGAGCTCACAATAGGGCCTTGAAGGGAGGAAGAGAGCTAGCTTGGCGGATGGGAAGAGGGAGGGCCTTTCCAGGCCCGGGGGATGACGTGGGCCGGGGGTCGATGGCGGGACAGGCGAGAACGAGGTATGGTGAGGAGATTAGCAGCGGAGGAGTGGAGGGTGCGGGCTGGGCTGTAGAAGGAGAGAAGGGAGGTGAGGTAGGAGGGGGTGAGGTGATGGAGAGCCTTGAAGCCGAGGGTGAGGAGTTTCTGCCTGATGCGCAGATTGATTGGTAGCCACTGGAGATTTCTGAGGAGGGAAGTGATATGCCCAGAGCGTTTCTGGACAAAGATAATCCGGGCAGCAGCATGAAGTATGGATTGAAGTGGAGAGAGACACGAGGATGGGAGATCAGAGAGAAGGCTGATGCAGTAGTCCAGACGGGATAGGATGAGAGCTTGAATGAGCAGGGTAGCGGTATGGATGGAGAGGAAAGGGCGGATCTTGGCAATGTTGCGGAGCTGAGACTGGCAGGTTTTGGTGACGGCTTGGATGTGAGGGGTGAATGAGAGAGCGGAGTCGAGGATGACACCAAGGTTGCGGGCTTGTGAGACGGGAAGGATGGTAGTGCCGTCAACAGAGATGGGAAAGTCAGGGAGGGGGCAAGGTTTGGGAGGGAAAACAAGAAATTCAGTCTTCGACATGTTGAGCTTTAGGTGGTGGGCAGACATCCAGATGGAGATGTCCTGAAGGCAGGAGGAGATGCGAGCCTGGAGAGAGGGGGAGAGAGCAGGGGCAGAGATGTAGATCTGGGTGTCATCAGCGTAGAGATGATAGTTGAAGCCTTGGGAGCGAATGAGGTCACCAAGGGAGTGCGTGTAGATCGAGAACAGAAGGGGACCAAGCACTGAACCTTGGGGAACCACCACAGTAAGAGGATAGGAGGGGGAGGAGGAGCCTGCAAAAGAGACTGAGAATGAACGACCGGGGAGGTAAGAGGAGAACCTGGAGAGGACGGAGTGCAGTGATTCTGCACATCCGGGATAAAACATTTCCGAAGTATTGTTCCCCATTTCTAGGAATAACAGGTTTTTTTAAGCAGCAATAACAAAAAGTGGTTTGAGATTGATCAGTGGTATTTATTGAGCACTTACTGCATGTGTGATGCTCTGTACTAAGCACTTGGGAAAGTAAAATACAACAGAGTTGGTAGGCAGGCTCCCTGCCCATAGCAACATGGGCTTTTATTGCTTTGTCAATTTACATATTACCTTCCCAGACAGTAAGTTTGGTGCATATTCTCCCTAGCCATCAATCCCTTCCCACAGTCAATCAGAGGTTGCTCCTCTTGGCGGAGTCATCATGGGTTCACTACCACCACGCTGCGAAAGTCCGGGGCTTGAGCACTGGGGGAAGGCAAGGCACTGGGGTCAAACTTGCGCTAGATTTCAGAGTGCAGTGGGTTGGAGCTCAGGTCCCCACTGCCATGCGGCTGACCCTGGGGAGCAGGAGGGGAATAGTAATAATAATGGTATTTGTTAAGGGCTTACTATGTGCCAAAAACTGTTCTAAGCACTGGGGTAGATACAAAGTAATCAGATTGTTCCACGTAGGGTTCACAGTCTTAATACCCATTTTAATCAGATTGTCCTACGTAGGGTTCACAGTCTTAATACCCATTTTACAGATGAGAAAATTGAGACACAGAGAAGTTACGTGGCTTGCCCAAGGTCACACAGCAGACAAGTGGAGGAGCCAGGATTAGAACCCATGTCCTCTGACTCCCAAACCCATGCTCTTTCCGCTAAACCATGCTGCTTCTTGGGAAGGAGGCAACACGAAGATGGAGCTGATTTTCCACCCACTGCTTGACTCCAGAACACCTTGGGTGGGGGAGAAGAGGGTGAAGGAGTGCTGGAAGCAGGGCTTTGATCCCTGAGGAGAGGACACAGGGGATGTATGCCCCGTGGCAGCTGCAGCCCTCACTCTTCACAGAGTGAACATGCCTCCTCCTCCTCTTCTCCCCGCCTGCATCTCAAATCTGGTGAAGCTGGACCCTCTCTTCTCCTTCCCTCTCCCACCACGGATCCCAGACCTTGGAGGAGCTGGGGCCTCTCCCCTCTTCCTCTCCAGCTGCCCCAGAGACCACCTGTTTGTAGCCCAGAGAAGCTGTAGTCTCCCACCCTACCCCATCCCCCCTGACCATAATGGACTGTCTTCTGGCAGGAATCCAGATTCTGCATGGCAAGGCAGTAACACGCCCTCAACTTTCATTGTGGTATGTTGTAGGTCCAGTAAGGTCAGTTCAATTCTCTTCTATTTTCCCCCCTATATTGTGATAAACTTGTAAACCAAATTTTCCCTTCACCTCCCTGTAACCCCACGACCCTGGGGTCAAGCCATCATCAGGTCAGGTGGGAGTTCTCCCATAGCGGGGCCTGAAACACCCACCTAACAGATCCTGAGTACATTACCCACTGTCCAAGACAAGACTGGTGTGGTGTCGCTGCTGGGGGATGCCTTTAGTTTCGCCTCGACTGTGCCTTCCAAGCCTCTTGTTTTTCCAGGCTGTTGTCGGGAAATGCTGGGTTGTGGCAGCTCTAAGTTCCTCCCTCTACACGTTTGGTGGGAGCCAAAGTAAAAATGCTGTCCGATGGCACAGAGAAAGTCTGGTGTTACCAGGGGTACTCCTGGAATCCATCGCTCCTTTGTCAGATGTGTCCCGGCCAATTCCTTCAAGCCCCAACCAGTCGTGTGGCATGTTTGGATCTCAATCACGGCCTTGGGTGATCCCTGGCCCAAGTAATTCGTTCATTCATTCAATAATATTTATTGAGCAGTTACTGTGGGCAGAGCACTGTACCAAGCTCTTTGGAGAGTACAGTACAACAATAAACAGACACATTCCCTGCTCACAGTGAGCTTACAATCTGGGGGGGAGACAGACATTAATATAAACAAATAAATTACATATATGTACATAAGTGCTGTGGGCCTGCGAGGGGAAAAGAACAAAGGCAGCGAGTCAGGGTGAAGCAGAAGGGAGTGGGAGAAGAGAAAAAGGGTGCTTAATCAGGGAAGACCTCTAGGAGGAGATGTGCCTTCAATAAGGTTTTGAACAGGGAGAGAGTAATTTTCCATCTGCAGTTCACTTCCACCATAAAGCTTCCTGACTGCGCCTGTCTGATAATGTATCAATCGCCATTCCAGCCACCTGCTTAGCCCCAAATAGGAAGAGTCAGAAAAGCCCCAGCTAGAAGAGTCAGGAGCCCGAGGGGCCCAGGTTGCACTGTGGAAGAAGCCACAGCCTTCCCAGCTTCCTCTGGATAAGTCTGAGGATCAACTTATGCCTGTTCCTGCCCTGGGCCTCCAACAACAGTATCGCCTCCATTCTGACCCCATGACCCTTCAGAGAGCCACAGAAGGGCCCCAACTTGCCAGCTTTCCACTCTTCTGGCTTCTACCAATCATGGCCATGCCTCCTATTGACCAGACTGGGTTTCTACCGAGGGTAGTGCTCATGAAGCAAGCATAGTATGTGTAAGTGTTCCTGGACAATTATCTTCTTCTGAATCTGGCAAACTGCCCCAGTGGTATCTTCTCTGTCTTCAGGGATCAGGATTAGCAGTTATCCTTCTGAACACATGGCAGGGCAGAGGCATTCTGCAAGGCACACCTCCGGTCCCAGGGACTGGTAGAACTCTTTCTCCCTGAACACAGGCTCACGTGGTACTGTCCCTGTTCTACCCAGATGAAGATGGGTGTTTCAGATAGAGGTCTGGCTTCCAGGTTGTCGTTGACCCAGATGATGATGTCCTCACAAGTAGCTCATACCATACCAGCCTTCCATGCATTTAAGGAATCAATGGCTAGACAATCATTGATCTCCCCACATTCCCTGCTCTCGAGTCTAAAGGCTTTAAATTCCCCACGTTTTAACCCATGCCTGGATCCTGTTCACCAGGGCCTGCAGAGGTTCCCACTCTGGTGGCTCATCCTCTTTACTCCCACAGTCAGATTATAAATCACAAACCAGGTTTTGACCCTCTCCTTTGCTGTCTGGGCAAAGCCACCCACTGCATTGGGATCTAACAAAACCTTCCACAGCCTGTCTGGGTCAGCAGAATGGTGCTCTGCAATGGCCTGTTCTGCTCTTGCCTAGTAATTCTTGCAGACATTCCAGGCTCCAGGGAGTCCCCCTGAGGAGATAGGGAGCTTTTTCTTTCCTTGGCGATGGTGGTTGAAGAATCTCTCTCATCTAATGGATCATCCAAGCTTCCAATTGTAACAGCCTCCCTCATGGGACTGTGTCTTCACTCGATCAATCAATGGTATTTATTGAGTGCTTACTGCATGCAAAGCTCTCTGCTAAGCCCTTGGGAGAGTACAATGCAATAGGGTTGTTAGACATGATCCTTGCCCACAAAGAGCTTGAAGTCTAGGATGATCAGGTGGGGAGGGATCAGTTGGTAGCCAAGTCCCACCCCTTGTGGTCATACCCACCTCACGCCTTCTTTGCTCTTCTGCCTTCACTGGATGGCTTCAGGGAGAGGCGTAAGGGTTCCTTGGAACCTCGGGGTAAGGTGGGCATGAAACCCCTGGTGGGGCAGAGGCACGGTGCAGAGTATTTAGCATTTCCATGTAAAGCCTCACCCCAGGATTCCTCTCCCTCGGGGTCTTCACCTCTTCCCTCAGCCTCTGGGCCCCAATTCTGATTCCTGTTTATCCTCCACCTCCCTCCTGTTCCAGTTTACTCTTCGGTGACAGTTGAGATTTTTGTCACTTACGACTAAACTAGTACTCTCTGCCTCTCAACTAAATCTCCTAAAGCAGCGATGTGAATTTAAAAATTCTGTTTCCCTCCGAAGGGACCTAATTCCACCTGCCAAATCCTGGAGTACCTGGTTTCTTTTTGCCTTCCCCTTTGGGTTACCCTACAGCCCACTCCTGAAGGGCAAGCCACCCACCAATTTGGGACACCAGATAGGGCTCTCCTCATTTTTAAAGGGCCTTCCGGATGAACCAAGGTGCTTGCTTGTCCCAAACACTGTTCCCAGGGACTCCACGCTCACACATGCAGTGAAGGAAGGCCCCTCCGCTCAGAGCCGACACATCAATGACGCTATGACTCCCCAGAGGAGAGGAGAGTGTAGAAAGCACCCCAACAGTGACTCTCACAGGTTCAAGCACTTTCAGTCCCAATCCCTCCCAGTGGGTCCAGAAAAAACCCACAGGTCCAGGCACTTAATTTGTGCTGTCTGAAAATCTGGGCTTTATTTGTTTACATATTCCCTCCTCAAGACAGACATGGCCTTCCAATGGTTGCTTAGTCAGCAATCCACTACCTTAGCCAGTCAGTGGTCACTGCCATGATAGTCCACTCCACCTGATGGGGCACACTGAGACCCACCATCTTGGGTTCACGGCTACCTCACAGCCTGGGTCTAAGCCTTGAGGCACCAAGGTCAGACGTCTGCTAGACTCTGGAGCACTGGGTGGGTGGGTCTGGGCCCGGTACCCCCAACCACCACTGTGCTGAGCACTGGGAAGCAGGAGGAGAAAGAGGAAGAGGTTCCACCCACCGCTCAATTCCAGATCTCATGGAAAGGGGGAGAAGGAGGCGGAGGGAAGTTGGAATCAGGGATCTATTCTTGGAGGGCTGTAAGACAATAAGCTCCTTGTGGGAGGGGATCGTGTCTACCAACTCTCCCAAGCACCAAGTGTATTGTTCTCTCCCAAGCACCAAGTAGAATGCTCTGCACAGAGTAAGGGCTCAGTAAATTCCAATTATTGATTAATTGACTGATTGAGGATAAGAAGCAGGGTTTGTTTGTTTCATAGCACAATAGATAGAGTATAGGCTTGGGAGTCAGAAGGTAATGGGCACTTGTCTGCTGTATGATCTTGGGCAAGTCACTTCACTTATCTAGTCCTCAGTTACCTCATCCGTAAAATGGGGATTGAGACTATGAGCCCCTATTGGGACAGGGTTTGTGTCCAATCCGATTGGCTTGTATCCCACCCAGAATTTAGTACTGTGCCTGGCACATAGTAAGTGTTTAACAAATACCAATATTATTATTATTATGAGCATGGCAGCAGAGCCTTCTGTGTGAGAGAGTTGTTAGTGCTATGTGCAAGGATATATAAGACAGGTACAAATCCCACCCACCTACAGCCTCATATTCTCAGTAAAACAAGAACGAAACCTAATTCCTAAAATTCCCCTCCCCTATAATCTACATCCAATCCTAGTTCAGATGCCCTCAGATGTTCCTCATGGCCACTTCTGTTTCATTCCTCGGGGCCTACTGGAGAACAGGAATTCCTAAACCAAGCAGCTTTCTCTCCAAGGCTGCAAACCTCTGTCCATCGGTCTGAAAGATCCAAAGAGTTCACAGCAACCTCGGCTAGGAAAGTCCCTGGAATCTTTAAAAATATAAACATTAAATCCTTCTTTTATCGGAAATCCCCTAGAACTCCAGCCACATTCGTTTGGTCAAGATGAAAAGAGCCCCAGAAAGAACTAGCCCTTAAATCAACATCTCTTTCCCATCATGGTAGACAGCATTACCATCCTCCCAGGATCACGAGTCTGTAATCTTGGCATTATCCTTAACTCATCTCTCTCACTCAACCCACATATTCAAATTGTCACCAAATCCCATGGGTTCAACCTTCCCAACATCGCTAAAATATGACCTTTCCTCTCCATCCAAATTTTTACCACATTAATCCAAGACCTTATCCTACCCTGCCTTGATTGTTGCATCAGCCTCCCTGCTGATCTCCCTGCCTCCTCTATCTCCCAACTCCAGTCCATACCTAACTCTGATACCCAAATCATTTTTCTACAAAACACTTCATTCCACATTTCCCCACTCCTCAAGAACCTCCAGCGGTCCCAAGCGCTTAATACAGTGCTCTGCACACAGTAAACACTCAATAAATATGATTGAATGTTACCCATCGATCACTGCACCAAACAGAAATTCCTTACTATTGGTTTTAAACTACTCAATCAACTTGACTCCTCCTATCTTACCTCCCTGATTTCCTATTACAATCCAACCCACACACTTCACTGCTGTTAACACCAACCACTATACCTTGATCTCATCTATCTCGCTGCTGACCTCTTGCCCATATTCATTCATTCATTCAATCATATCTATTGAGCACTTACTGTGTGCAGAGCACTGTACTAAGCGCTTGGGAAGTACAAGCTGGCAACATATAGAGACGGTCCCTACCCAACAACAGGCTCACAGTCTCTGACAGGCGATCACTCTCCCCACCTTCAAAGCCTTGTTAGTGCACATCTCCTCTGAGAGGTCTTCCTTAATTAACCCCTCATTTCCTCTTCTCCCACTCCCTTCTGCATCACTCATGCACTGGATTTGCAATGATGATAATAATTATAATAATAGTGATATTTGTTAAGCGTTTACTATGTGCCAAGCACTGTACTAAGCACTGGGGTGGATACAAGCAAATCTGGTTGGTGTTCACAGTCTTAATCTCTCCATAAATCCTCCCTCAGCCCCACAGCACTTATTTATATATTCATAATTTATTTATGTTAATATCTGTTTCTCCCTCTGAACCGTAAGCTTGCTTTGGTCAGGGAACAGGTCTGCAGACTCTGTTATATTGTACTCTTCTAAGCTCTTAGTAATGCTCTGCACACAGTATGTGCTCAATAAATATGATTGATTCCTGGGGAAGGAAAACTCAATGCCTGGAATTTATCTCTCTTATTACCCCCCAAACCTACCAAGGCAGCCCAGGACAAATTACTTGTTGGGGATGTTTATCTAGAGTAAAGAAGCACAGAAAGATATGTGGTTTCCGAATTTCTCAGTCCTTAACCACAGCATGGCTATCAAAGGACTAACATAATGAACACCACCAAACACCAAGAAATCATCAAGAATGCCCTCTGAGACATACTCCAAAATCATTAATTTTCCCCAGCAACTTCATCTCACCAAATGGAAGCCAAGAGCTAGGGACTAGCTTTTTGGGAGAACATTTATAAGTCAAACTATCTCCCAAGGCATCAGGTGTTCAGCGGGTTTCCTCCTGTTTCTTTTCTCTTCTTTTCTCTTCCTGGAACTTCCTCCCACTTCTCAGCTGATACACCATAGCCCTTCCCCTTCTTCCTCTAGATTGTAAGTTGCTTGTGGCCAGGGAACATGTCTACCAAGTCTGTTGTATTGCACTGTCTCAAGTGTTAAGTACAATGCTCTGTGCAAAGTAAGCGCTCAATAATACCACTGATTGATTGATCGACTGATTGATTTAAAACGCTTTCTGTAATGGGGGGGGCCTGCTATGGTCTTCTGTATGGATTGATGACTTGTCCTTTGGGAGTGGACAGAGGGGGTCTCTGTTCTCCCTTCCACTTAAACTGTGAGCCCCATGTGGGACAAGGGCTGCATCCAATCCAATTAACTG
Organism: Tachyglossus aculeatus; assembly: GCF_015852505.1. NCBI lineage: Eukaryota > Metazoa > Chordata > Mammalia > Monotremata > Tachyglossidae > Tachyglossus > Tachyglossus aculeatus. The sequence continues at coordinate 24,724,461 of NC_052079.1, read as the reverse complement.
GTATCTACCCCATATCTTAGAACAGCGCTTGATGCATAGTAAGCGCTTAATGAACACCATAATTAGAACTATTATTTTTATTATTATACTTCAGCAGAATGCACTGCCTTTTGAGTTTTAATTCATTTTTTGGTTTGTGACTCAGGCTTTTTTACCATACAAATCCATTGTAAAATAACATCTGGATACAACTTTACTGAATCATCCTTAACTCATGCAGTGACTGGATGGTAGTGATTTTAAGGTACAAACACCCAGCAAGGTAATCTGGGTTGATAAGGGCTAGGCCCTTAAATCACTATATCCTCCAATTTTTCTTTCTCTTTTTTCCATCTCTTTTTCCTCTGATATAACAATCTCTAGTCACCATTATTTTACTCATAAAGGCTCAGCGGTATATATCTCAGGCGTCAAATTCAATAAGCAGAGACACTTTCTTTGTACATGTGGAATAGTAGGAATACATACATGCCTAACAAGATATATGTGTATATATAAACATACATATATGTAGGTATGCCTCTCTCTTATTCAACCCACTTACTCAATCCATCACTAAATCCTGTTGGTCCCACCTTCAGAGCATCAATAAAATCTGCCCTTTCCTCTCCATCTAAACTGCAGCCCTATTAATAAAATTACTCAAATTACTGAATGGATTACTGCATCAACTTCCTTGCTGACCTCCCAGCCTCCTGTCTCTCCCCACTCCAGTACAAACTTCACTCTGCTGCCCAGATCATTTTTTTACAAAAACATTCAGGACATGTTTTCCCACTCCTCAAAAAGCTCCAGTGGTTGCCCGTCCACCTCTGTGTCGAACAAAAACTCCTCACCATTGGCTTTAAATTGCTCCACCACCTTACCCCATCCTACCTCACCTCGCTACTCTCCTATTACAACCCAGCCCACACATTTTGCTCCTCTAATGCTAACCTTCTCACTGTGCCTCAATCTCACCTATCTCACCACCAGTCTTTCACCCACATCCTTTCTCTGGCCTGGAATGCCCTCCCTCCTTAAATATGATAGACAATTACTCTCCCCTCCTTCAAAGCCTTATTGAAAGCACATCTGCTCCAAGAGGCAAAGCCTTATTGACAGCACATCTGCTCCAAGAGGCAAAGCCTTATTGACAGCACATCTGCTCCAAGAGGCCTTCTCTGACTAAGTCCCCCTTTCCTCTTCTCCCACTGGCTTCTCTGTCACCCTGACTTGGTCTCTTTGCTCTTCCCCCGTCCCAGCTCCACAGCACTTATGCACATATCTGTAATTTATTTATTCATATTAATGTCTATTTCCACTCCCTCTAGACTAACAGCTCATTGTGGGCCAGGAATGTGCCTGTTTATTGTTGTATTGTACTCTTCCAAACGCTATGTACAGTGCTCTGCACACAGTAAGCACTCAATAAATATGATTGAATGAATGAATATCTATATACACATACGTGTGTATGTATATATCATAGATACATGTATACAAACACACACATTTTTATATCTCCTGGTGTAATCTCATGCCAAAAGTGCAATAACAACGGATAGTATGCATCATATATAGTCTTGACATGCTTCTGGACACGGTACGAAACACCAACATATGTAAAAATGGTAGGGACAAAGGACTTACATGCTCCAATGTAACTCCTCAAGAGAACAGGGTAGATGATCATTTATCATATTTTTTTTCTAGAAAACTCAAACATAGGTTACTGCTTTCTAGAAATTATCAGTAATATACAGAAATAGAATCACTGTTTAAAATGTGGAGAAGCAGCATGATCTAATGGAAAGAGCATAGAACTGGGAGCCAGAGGACATGGGTTTTAATCCTGGCTCTACCACTGACCTGCTGTGGGACCTTAGGTAAGTCATTTAACTCCACAGTGCCTCATTTTTCTCATCTGTAAAATGGGGACCCAAAGCAGAGTGGCTCAGTGGAAAGAGCCCAGGCTTTGGAGTCAGAGGTCATGGGTTCAAATCCTGGCTCCACCAACTGCCAGCTGTGTGACTTTGGGCAAGTCACTTAACTTCTCTGTGCCTCAGTTACCTCATCTGTAAAATGGGGATTAAAACTGTGAGCCCCCCGTGGGACAACCTGATCACCTTGTAACCTCCCCAGCACTTAGAACAGTGCTTTGCACATAATAAGTGCTAAATAAATGTTATTATTAGTAGTAGTAGTAGTAGTAGTAGTAGTATTATTATTCCCTTTAGAATGTGAGCTCCATGAAGGACAGGAAATGTTCATTCATTCATTCATTCATTCAATCTTATTTATTGAGCGCTTACTGTGTGCAGAGCACTGTACTAAGCACTTGGGAAGTACAAGTCGGCAACATATAGAGATGGTCCCTATCCAACAACGGGCTCACAGTCTAGAAGGGGGAGACAAACAAAACATGTAGACAGGTGTCAAAATAGTTGGAACAATTAGAATTAAAGCTATATTTATCTTATATCTACCCCAGCTCTTAGTACAGTGGTTGGCACATAGTAAGCACTTAACAAATACAATTAACATCATCATCATACGCCTATATAGACAATACCCAATCCTCCAGATTCCAAAATGCAATACAGTAGAAAATTAGAAAAACCTATTCTCCCCTTAATGAAACTTTGAGCCCCATATAAAGAAGGCACTGTGTCCGACCGGATTATCATGTATCTAACCAGCGCCTAGTACAGTGCTTGGCATAAAGTAAGTGCTGAACAAATATCATCATTATTATCATTATTGGCACACAATTACCTTCCCAGTAATCAATAAATCTGTCCCTTTAATTTCCACCTTTAAATTGGCTAGGTCACTCAACCGGCATTCGTTACTTCTCATCCCATAACTGGGCACCCTGAATAACAATTATTTTTCAAGTTTTATGGTGGTGCATGAGATGTATTCTAGCAGATATATCCTCCATGGGTGATGCTTTCAGGATCTTTTGGCTACATTCAGAGAGATCCCCGTCTGGGAGGGTGATGAAGCAATTATTGTTGTTATTCAATTTGTCACTAAATCCTGTCAGTCCTACTTTCACAACATCTCCTGAATCTGCCCTTTCCTCTCAAACTAAACTGCCACTATGCTGATCCAAGCACTTATCATCTGAAGCCCACATCTTGGCAATATCCTGGACTCCTCCCACTCTTTCAGCGACTAAAACACCAATTCCACAATTTATCCAGAATCTGTCCTTTCCTCTCCACAATTTATCTGGAATCTCCCCTCTCCTCCATTCTGTTTCCCACACTGATCCAGGGACTTGTCGTATCCTGACTTAAATACTGCATTAGACTCAGAGCAGCTATTGCTGCCTTTGGCCTCTTCCTTCTCCAGTCCATGCTTTGTTCTACTTCCAAAATAATTTTTCTGAAAGAGCCTTCTGCATACATCTCTCCACTCCTCAATAACTTCTATTGGTTGCCCATTCCTCTGCACATTAAGCAGAAACTCTTGACCATCAGCTTAATACTTAACACTTAATACTTAATACTTAATAATAATTCCAGGAGAAGCAGCATGGCTCAGTGGAAAGAGCCTGGGCTTTGGAGTCAGAGGTCGTGGGTTCAAATCCCGGCTCTGCCAATTGTCAGCTGTGTGACTTTGGGCAAGTCACTTAACTTCTCTGTGCCTCAGTTACCTCAACTGTAAAATGGGGATTAATACTGTGAGCTCTCTGTGGGACAACCTGATCACCTTGAAACCTCCCCAGTACTTAGAACAGTGCTTTGCACATAGTAAATGCTTAATAAATGCCATTATTATTATTATTACTATTAACACTTAATCAACTCTCTCACCTCTCCTCTTTGCCCCAGTTCAGATGTGTCATTCCTCTTACGCCAACCCTTGTATCTCTCCGTCTGTTGGCCTCTTGTTCTCACAGTTCTCTCTTTCTGGAACTGCCTCCCACTTAAAGTCTAATAATCATAGATTCTCCCCACCCCCACCCCCGTCTTTAAAGCCTTTCTGAAATCACCTTGCCTCCAGGAGGCCATTGCTGATTAATCTCTCATCTCTTTAACCTTTATCCTCCCCCAGCTGCCATTTTGGCACTTCTGCTTCACCTAAGAACTTGGGCACTCACACCCTTAGGGCATTTATGTTCCCATCTTTATACTCTATTGTTCCAGCTAATCATAATTTATTGTATAATTTAATGATTGTCTTCCCTGATAAACTGTAAGGTCTTTGATGGCAAGGCTCATGTCTGTCATTCGATTGTATTTTCCTAAGAGCTATGCGCACAGTAAGTGCTCAATATATACCATTTATTGATTCATTGATTGGAGCAAGGGATTTATCATACTTAGAAAGAAGGAAAAATCACTGGCACAATCAAAAGGTATAATCAATTTGTCCAATTTATAATATGCAACAATATTACAATGTGTAAATCAGTCAATCAGTGGCATTTATTGAGTGCTTACTGTGTGCAAAGCACAGTTCTAAGTACTTGAAAGAGTAAAATATAATAGAGTTGATAGACATGTTCCCTGACGACAAGAGGCTCACAGTCCAGAGGAAAAGACAGACATTAAAATAAATTATGGCTATGGACATACTTGCTGTAGGGCTGAGGGTAGGGTAAATGAAAGAGCTTAAAGTGTACATATCCAAGTGCATATAGGCAATGTAAAAGGGAGAGGGAGTAGAGGAAATGAGGGCTTAATTGAGGAAGTCTTCTTGGAGAAGATGTGATTTCAAAGGGCTTTGAAGTTGGGAAGAGTGGTGGCCCATCATATATGAAGGGGCTGCAGAGTAGGGGAGGATGATGGTGTTGTCAACTGTATTGGGAAAGTTAAGTGGGGGTGAGGATTTGGGAAGGAAGATGAGTTCAGTTTTGTAAATGTTGTTTGGAGATGCTGTTGGGATATTCAATCAGTGATGTCATAGAAGCAGGAGGAAATACAAGGTTGTAAAGGGGAAGATTGGTCAGGCTAGTGAGGGAGGATTGGGAATTACCCACATCGAAGTGATAATTGAAGTCTTGGGAGGTGATAAGCTTCCCAAGGGAGTAAGGGTAGGTTGGAAAGAGAAGGGGACCCAAAATTGATCCTTGAGGAACACCCACTGTTAGGGAATTGGAGGCAAATGAAGAGCTGGTAAAAGAGACTGAGGAGAATTGGCTGAAAAGTTGAGGAAACCCAGAAGAAAGCTGTGTCAGAGAAATCCCAATTAGATAGTGTTTCCAGGAGGAGAGTGGTCTCCAGTGTCTAAGGCAGCTGAGGTTGAAAAGGAGTAGGATGGAGTATAGTCTGCTGAACTGGGCATTGACCTCAGAGAAGTGGATCCAATGATGTGAGGAAGTGGAAGGCAGACTGCACAGGGTCCAGAAGAGTTGGAGATGTTTCTCCCCTCCTCAAAAATCTCCAGTGGCTACCAATCAACCTACACATCAGGCAGAAACTCCTCACCCTCGGCTTCATGGCTCTCCATCACCTCACCCCCTCCTACCTCACCTCCCTTCTCTCCTTCTACAGCCCAGCCCACACCCTCCGCTCCTCTGCTGCTAATCTCCTCACTGTGCCTCGTTCTCACCTGTCCCGCCATCGACCCCCAGCCCACGTCATTCCCCTGGCCTGGAATGCCCTCCCTCCCCACATCCGCCAAGCTAGCTCTCTTCCTCCCTTCAAGGCCCTACTGAGAGCTCACCTCCTCCAGGAGGCCTTCCCAGACAGAGCCCCTTCCTTCCTCTCCCCCTCGTCTCCCTCTCCATCCCCCCGCCTTACCTCCTTCCCTTCCCCACACACCTGTATACATGTATATATGTTTGTATGTATTCATTACTCTATTTATTTATTTATTTTACTTGTACAGAGATATTCTATTTATTTTATTTTGTTAATATGTTTTGTTTTGTTTTCTGTCTCCCCCTTCTAGACTGTGAGCCCACTGTTGCGTAGGGACCGTCTCTATATGTTACCAACTTGTACTTCCCAAGTGCTTAGTACAGTGCTCTGCACACAGTAAGTGCTCAATAAATAGGATTGATTGATTGATTGATTGGAAGCAGCGAGTGTAAATAGCCCATTCAAGGAGTTTGGACAGGGATGATAGGAGGGAGAAAAGGATAGTGCAATGGGGGCCAGAGAAGGTTTTTTTTAGGACAAGAGCCATGAAAGAGGATGGTTTGAAAGCTGACGGTAAGGAGGCACCAGAGAGAGTATGATTGAAGATGGTAGTCAGTGAGAGGTCAGCAAGAAGGCCACTGCAATAGTTAAGGCGGAATATGGAAAATGTTTGGACCAGCCTTCTTGCTCACCTCCCTGTCTCATAATAAAAATAATAATAATTGTGGTATTTATTAAGCACTTACTATGTGCCAGGCACTGTACTAAGTTCTGGTATGGATACAAGCAAATTCTGTTAGACACTATCCCCATCCCAGTCCCCATTTTACAGATGAGGTAACTGAGGCCCAGAGAAGTGAAGTGATGGAGCCGGGATTAGGAGCCATGACTTTCAGGCTTGTGGTCTATCCCCTATGCCATGTTGCTTCTACCCCATGCTGCCTCTTGTCTTTCCCCTCGTCAGTCCATACTTCAATCTGCAGCCTGGATACATTTTTTCTAAAAATCAGTTCAGTCCATATCTTCCCACTCATTAAAAATTTCCAAACCATCTCCACTTCAACAGAAACTCTTTACCACAGGCTTTAAGGCAGTGAATCAGCTCTCCCTCCTACTTCACCTTGCTGATAATAATAATGATGGCATTTATTAAGCACTTACTATGTGCAAAGCACTGCTGATCTCCTACCATACACACATTCTGCTCCTCTAGAGCCAACCTACTCTACTGCACTCTCGTCTATCTTGCCACCAATCAATCAATCAATCAATCATATTTATTGAGCACTTACTGTGTGCAGAGCACTGTACTAAGCACTTGGGAAGCACAAGTTGGCAACACATAGAGACGGTCCCTACCCAACAGTGGGCTCACAGTCTAGAAGGGGGAGACAGAGAACATAACAAAACATATTAACAAAATAAAATAAATAGAACAGATATGTACAAGTAAAGTAAATAAATAGAGTAATAAATATGTACAAACACATATACATATATACAGGTGCTGTGGGGAAGGGAAGGAGGTAAGGCAGGGGGGATGGGGAGGGGGAGGAGGGGGAAAGGAAGGAGGGGGCTCAGTCTGGGAAGGGGCCTCCTGGAGGAGGTAAGCTCTCAGTAGGGCCTTGAAGGGAGGAAGTGAGCTAGCTTGGCGGATGGGCGGAGGGAGGGCATTCCAGGCCAGAGGGATGACGTGGGCTGGGGGTCGATGGTGGGACAGGCGAGAACGAGGCACGGTGAGGAGATTAGCAGCAGAGGAGTGGAGGGTGTGGGCTGGCTGTAGAAGGAGGGAAGGGAGGTGAGGTAAGAGGGGGCGAGCTGATGGAGAGCCTTGAAGCCGAGGGTGAGGAGTTCCTGCCTGATGCGTAGGTTGATTGGTAGCCACTGGAGATTTTTGAGGAGGGGAGTAACATGCCCAGAGTGTTTCTGGACAAAGACAATCTGGGCAGTGGCGTGAACTATGGTTTTAAGTGGGGAGAGACAAGAGGATGGGAGATCGGAGAGGAGGCTGATACAGTAGTCCAGACGGGATAGGATGAGAGCTTGAACGAGCAGGGTAGAGGTTTGGATGGAGAGGAAAGGGCGGATCTTGGCAATGTTGCGGAGCGGACACCGGCAGGTTTTGGTGACAGCTTGGATGTGGGGGTTGAACGAGAGAGCGAAGTCGAGGATGACACCAAGTTTGCGGGCCTGTGAGATGGGAAGAATGGTAGTGCCGTCAACAGTGATGGGAAAGTCAGGGAGAGGGCAGGGTTTGGGAGGGAAGACAAGGAGTTCAGTCTTAGACATGTTGAGTTTTAGGTGGCGGGCAGACATCCAGATGGAGATGCTGTCCTGAAGGCAGGAGGAGATGCGAGCCTGGAGGGAGGGGGAGAGAGCAGGGGCAGAGATGTAGATTTGGGTGTCATCAGCGTAGAAATGATAGTTGAAGCCGTGGGAGCGAATGAGGTCACCAAGGGAGTGAGTGTAGATCGAGAACAGAAGGGGACCAAGAACCGAACCTTGAGGACCCCCCACAGTAAGGGGATGGGAGGGCAAGGAGGAGCCCACAAAGACTGAGAATGAACAACCGGAGAGATAAGAGGAGAACCAGGAGAGGACAGAGTCTGTGAAGCCAAGGTTGGATAACGTGTTGAGGAGAAGGGGGTGGTCCACAGTGTCGAAGGCAGCTGAGAGGTCGAGGAGGATTAGGATAGAGTATGAGCCGTTGGATTTGGCAAGCAGGAGGTCATTGGTGACCTTTGAGAGGGCAGTTTCCATGGAATGTAGGGGATGGAAGCCAGACTGGAGGGGGTCAAGGAGAGAGTTGGTGTTGAGGAATTCTAGGCAGCGCGTGTAGACGACTCGTTCAAGGAGTTTGGAAAGGAATGGTAGGAGGAAGATGGGGCGATAACTAGAAGATGAGGTGGGACCAATACCTCACCCGCATCCTGCCTCTGGCCTGGAACTCCTTCCACCTCCATATCTCATAATCTACCACTGTCCTCCCCTTCAAAACCGTCCTAAAATTGCATCTCCTCCAAGAGACCTTTCCTGACTAAATCCACACTTTCCCTGTCTTGCCTCCCTTCTGTGTCAATTATGCACTTGCCTGTGTACCCCTTACAGCACTTTGAAACACACCCCTAACTCAAAGCCCTTATATTCCACTCTTTCACCTCTCTGTAATTCATTTTAATGTATTAATAATAATAATAATGGCATTTATTAAGTGCTTACTATGTGCAAAGCACTGTTCTAAGCACTGGGGAGGTTACAAGATGATCAGGTTGTCCCACGGGGGGCTCACAGTCTTAATCCCCATTTTACAGATGAGGGAACTGAGGCAGAGAGAAGTTAAGTGACTTGCCCAAAGTCACACAGCTGACAATTGGCAGAGCCGAGATTTGAACCCATGACCTCTGACTCCAGAGCCCATGCTCTTTCCACTGAGCCACGCTGCTTCTCTAATTAAGACTGTAAGCTCCTTGTGGGCAGGGATCTTGTACACCAACTCTATTGACATTAAATTATGTTTATACTTTCCCAAGCACTTAGTACATAAGTAAGAAGCAGCGTGGCTCAGTGGAAAGAGCACGGGTTTTGGAGTCAGAGGTCATGGGTTCGAATCCCAGCTCTGCCACATGTCTGCTGAGTGACCTTGGGCAAGTCACTTAACTTCTCTGAGCCTCAGTTCCCTCATCTGTAAAATGGGGATTGACTGTGAGCCCCACGTGGGACAACCTGATCATCTTGTATCCCCTCCAGCGCTTAGAACAGTGCTTTGCACATAGTAAGCGCTTAACAAATGCCAGCATTACTATTATTATTACAGCATACAGCAAGTGCTCAATAAACACCACTGATTGATTAGTTGATTTGATGGGGAGGTGGTGACACTGAGGGCGATAAAGATCGGAAATAGCAGGTTGGGGCAATGGGTATGGAGATCAATAACGGAGGAGTAGAAGTGTTGCTGAAGGAATGAGAGGACAGAAATAAAGCAGGTGAGGATGTCTACAAGATGGCTGAAGTCAGCCTAGTGCCTGGATTTCTGCCATCAGTGCTGTGGGGCAAAGCAAAAGAGGAAATGTCCTTTAGAGGTGATGCTAGGGCTGGGGACTGCTGGCATGAAATCAAAAGTGGGCAAGGTGAAGTGAGGTAATTGAGTTCAGGGGAGAGGCAGTATTGTGGGTGTGGAATTGTGCAGCAAGAGAGGGGAGATAAAGTAGGGAATCTAAATGAGACATGTTGCCTTAGGTTAAGTAGAAGGGATTCAGGAGCTAAGCAGTCTCTGTAGGTGAAAGGACCATTTTGATAAGAGGGAGTGTGTGGTCTGGTTGCTGTGCTCAGAAAGTGAGATTTCAGAGCTGAGAAAATCCAGCCTGTGTCTAAATTGGTGAGCGGGTGAGATGAGGTAGAGCAGGAGGTCTGTGGAGTTGAGGAGTGAGAGGAAGCAGGCATCTGGAAGTTCACCGAGAATGCCTACATAATAATAATAACAATATAACAATAATACACAATTAATTATTAACAATATATAATATTATATATTTTATGTGTGATATAATAACAATAATAATAATAATGGTATTTGTTAAGTGCTTACCATATGCCAAGCACTGGGGTAGATACAAGGTAATCAGGTCGAACACAGTCCCTGTCCCACTTGGCACTCACAATCTTAATCCCCATTTTACTGATGAGATAACTGAGGCACAGAAAAGTGAAGTCACTTGCCTAAGGTCACACAGCAGACAAGTGGCAGAGCCAGGATTAGAACCCACATGCTTTGACTCCCAAGCCCATGCTCTTGCCACCAAGCCATGCTGCTTCTACATGGATGCTGAAAACCCTGAAGATCAGTAATGGAGATGAGAAGGCATCAAAATCCCTCAGGAAGGATCCCTCAGGGAGGTCAATAACTGTAGTGGGTGGTGATGGCAGATGAAGTGCAATAGTTGCAACCCCCAGCTGTCCCCTTACACCAGACTGCTGGAGTCTGTGACATGGGAGAGAGGCTGATCTTAACTCTGTTCCACCAGTACCACCATCTTCCCTGCCTTCTCCTGTTGGGAGGATGAGGAGGCAGCTGCCATGACCCCCAGCCATCCCTTTGCTGGACTACTGGAGCCTGCCTCGTGGGAGAGGCTCTTCCCCACCCACAGCACATTCACATTCTATGAAGACTCCCATCACCTCCTCCACCTTCTCCAATCAAGTAAAGTGAGGTTCAGTGACTATATGTGGCCACCTCAACTTTCAAAACATTGGCCATCACTGTGACTGTGACAATGCCCTTGGCTGCAACTGTTAATTCTTGTGATGTTTGTTAAGCACCTACTATGTGTCAAACACTGTACTGAGTGCTGGGGTAGACACAGGCCCTGTTCCACACTGGGGTCACAGTCTAAATAGGAGGGAGAGGAGGTATTGAATCTCCATTTTACAGGTGAGGAAACTGAGGCATAGAGAAGTTAAGTGACTTGCTCAAGGTAACACAGCAGACAAATTGACCCCTGTGCTCTGAGGCACAGGGAGCCCAAAGTCTGCTCTTCTAGTCAGTGTCCTATCCCTTTTGTTGCACTTGTCATTGCCATTGCCTTTTATATTTTTCTGTTTTGTCCCATCTTTCTTAAAGTCTATTACCAGCTCCTCTCCCCTCCTTTATTCTGAGATTTTGAACCACTAGAGGGCTGGGGAGTGTGTCTAATTTTCACCTGCATATTTTTTCTCAGCACTTAGGACAATGCTCTGCACAAATGAAGCACTGAATGTAATAATAATAATGATGGCATTCATTAAGCGCTTACTATGTGCAAAGCACTGTTCTAAGTGCTGGGGAGGTTACAAGATGATCAGTTTGTCCCACAGGGGGCTCACAGTCAATCCCCATTTTACAGATGAGGTAACTGAGGCGCAGAGAAGTTAAGTGATTTGCCCAAAGTCACACAGCTGACAATTGGTGGAGCTGGGATTTGAACCCATGACCACTGACTCCAAAGCCCGTGCTCTTTCTACTGGGCCACACTGCTTCTCAACAGTAAACAGGCATCAATACAAATAAATAGAATTCTAGATATGTACATATATACACAAGTGCTATGGGGCAGGGAATGAATACTCATGCTACTTCAAATGATAAGAAGGTGAGGGATGGAATGGAGGAGGTGCAAATGTGGCAGTGGTGTAAGATGGAACAAGAAGCAGGCCATCCCCTTTTCCCCGTTAGGTGGTGGGGGTATGAGGGAGAGGGGAAGCTGAGGTCCCCCCCACCCCCCACCCCGGCCTCAGGAAGAGAGCAGTGGAGGAGACAGCGACATCTGAGGAGAGCCAGGTTTCTGTGACACTGACGAGGGGCTACTGGGTTAGGAACAGGTCAGGAATGAAACAGAGTTTGTCCACAGTGGAGAGGGGGCTCCACAGACATCATTTCCTTAGGCACTGTGGTGAGGGGGGGTGGGACAGAAGGAGATTGTTGGGAAAGCAACATGGCACAGTGGACAGAGCATGGGCCTGGAAATCAGAAGGTCAAGGGTTCTAATCCTGGCTCTGCCACTTGTCTGCCATTTGGCCTTGGGCAAGTCATTTCACTTCCCTGTGCCTCAATTCCCTCATCTGTAAAATGGGGATTAAGACTGTGAGCCCCCTGGGGGACAGGGACTGTGTCCATCCTCATTTGCTTATATCAACTCCAATGCTTAGTATGGTGTCTGACCTCATAAGTGCCTAACAAATACTACAATTATTATTAGTACTAGTACTATTAATATGATTATTATTATTTATTATGCCTGCAGTAAACAGGAAGACAAAGAAATAAGCAAGCTTATGGGGAAGGAGGAGAGATAAAGGAGGGGGTCATATTTGTTGAACTGACCTTTCGAAATGACTGTTCAGAGGGGGTTGGATGGGTGGGGGGAGTTGGGATCGTGCCCTTCTCCTCTCCATGTAACCACCCCGGAATATGCAGGAATGCCCCAGACCCTCCCAAGAGATGAAGTCAAAAAGGAGGAGACCCGCCCTTGGAGGCAGAAACTGGATGAGCATGGGATGTTGTAAGAATCACAGTAGCTGTAACTCTCCTGGACAGTCCTCACAGCAGCCCTTTGGTTTCCCTTGCAGGGACGAGGTTACATTGTCGGCGGAAGACAATGCTGGCAACAATTTCTGTGCATTGTTAGTAATTTGTCTTTCAAAAGGTATTATCTTCATTTGTGAAGCTTGGGACTATCTTTAGGATTAAAATCTTGAAATATTTCCATTCAGAAAATGTCCTTGCCTTGTGTCCTTTTCCCGTCTCCTGCCTTGAGAATGCGTTGCTAGGGGGAAAATGCTGAGTCACCATCAACTATTTCTAGGCCACAGTTTTGAGAAACTTACCATAAATGCCAAAAAAGTGGATAATCCTGCACTCCCTAAATAAATCATTGGTAGAAGAAAGCTTAATTCTTTACATACAATTAGATTATAAATTCATCTAGGGTAGGGACCATGTCGGCTGCCTCCACTGTACTCACCAAAGCACCTATTATAGTGCTCAGTACACAGTAGGCACTCAGTAAATGTTGCTGATAGGTAGGCTGGCCTTTGTAAGAGAAGATGTCCCCTGATGGTGAAACTCACCTATGGGCACATGTGTGATTGCAATAGGGTGGCCATTCATTGGTCTCAAAGCAAGCAGCCCCAATTTTAGCTGGCGGGTCTCCTGTCTGCTACAAGTCAATAACCAGACATTTTCTGTCCGGTCTTTTATCCTACCTCTACCCACTCTGACTCCTGCTGATGATTTCCACGGCTTCAGTATGGTTCTAGAGTTCCTGCGGAGCTGAGAAGGAACTGCAATGGCTTCAGAGCAAGTTGAGGAGGTTAAGAGTTGCCCCCAGAGAAACGCCCACTGATTGGCCAGAGTCAGGCTGACTTCTGCAAAAACGGCATCCATGATGTCATCAGATTACACTGTGTGATTCATTCATTCAATCATATGTATTGAGCATTTACTGTGTGCAGAGCACTGTACTAAGCGCTTGTGTGATCAGTGCAATGCACGTGATTGCCCCCTCCTACCTCATGTCACTACTCTCCTACTCCAACCCAGCCCGCACACTTCATTCCTCTAATGCTAACCTTCTCACTGTTCCTCGATCTCGTCTATCTTGGCTTCGACTTCTCACCCACATCCTACCTCTGACCTGGAACAACTTCCCTCCTCATGTCAAACAGATAATTACTCTCCCAATTCAAAACCTTACTGAAGGCACATCTCCTCCTAAAAGCCTTCCCTGACTAAGCCCTCCTCTTCTCTTCCCCCACTCCCTTCTGCCCGACTCTCACTTTCATTCATTCATTCAATCGTATTTATTGAGCGCTTACTGTGTGCAGAGTATTGTACTAAGTGCTTGGGAAGTACAAGTTGGCAACATATAGAGATGGTCCCTACCCAACAGCGGGCTCACAGTCCAGAAGGGGGAGACAGACAACAAAACAAAACATATTAATAAAATAAAATAAAATAAATAGAATAAATAGAGTAATAAATACGTACCAACATATATACATATATACAGGTGCTGTGGGGAGGGGAAGGAGGTAAGGCGGGGGGGATGGGGAGGGGGAGATGAAGGCGGGGCTCAGTCTGGGAAGGCCTCCTGGAGGAGGTGAGCTCTCAGTAGGGCTTTGAAGGGAGGAAGAGAGCTCGCTTGGCGGATGTGCGGAGGGAGGGCATTCCAGGCCAGGGGGAGGACGTGGGCTGGGGGTCGATGACGAGACAGGAGAGAACGAGGCACAGTGAGGAGATTAGCGGCAGAGGAGCAAAGGGTGCGGGCTGGGCTGTAGAAGGAGAGAAGGGAGGTGAGGTTGGAGGGGGCGAGATGATGGAGAGCCTTGAAGCCGAGGGTGAGGAGTTTTTGCCTGATGCGTAGGTTGATTGGTGGCCACTGGAGATTTTACCTGATGCGTAGGTTGATTGGTAGCCACAGGAGATTTTTGCTCCTTCATTCTTCCTCCCTCCCAACCCCACAGCACATATGTATATATATGCATATATCTGCAATTTATTTATTTACATATTTATGTATTTGCTTATAGTAATGTCTGTCTCCCCCTCTAGACTGTGAGCTCGTTGTGGGCAGGCATGTGTCTGTTTGTTATATTATACTCGCCTAAGTGCTTGGTACAGTGCTTTGCACAAAGTAAGCACTCAATAAATACAATAGAATGAAGGAAGGAAGGAAGGAATGTGATATCACCAGTGCCTCCTTCTGTCAATCAATCAATAAGTTGTATTTATTGAGTGCTTACTGTGTACAAAGCACTGTACTAAGCTCTTGGGAAACTACATTATAACGGAGTCGGTAGACCCATTCCCTGGGGGAGACAGACATTAATATAAATAAATTAATTATGTATAAGTACATAAGTGCTGTGGGGCTAAGGGAGGGGTGAATAAAGTAAGCAAATCTAAGTGCAAGGGCAGTGAAGAAGGAAGTGGGAGAAGAGGAAATGAGGGTTTAGTCCGGGAAGGCCTCTTGGAGGAGACGTACCTTCAGTGAGATCCTCCAGGATTGGGCTTGACTGAAACCTATGTTGATCTGTCAGTTCAAATACAACTTTAGGTCTTAAAAAATGATTTTTCTAACCTGCCTGTTTTAAAATTGGCTTATTTTTAGGGCTTATAGGTGCGTGTGGGGTACTATCTCATACTGACATGTAGTCATTATCGTAGCAGAAGCCATAATAATAGTTACTGAGGACCCACTTGGTGCGGCGCACTGTACAACAGGCTTGAGAAGTGCAGAATAAAGAAGAGGCATGTTTTCTGCCCAGAAAAAACTTACACTCTAATGGGAGAGAGAAAAATATAAAAATATTTACAACCAGAGAGATCAATCCAAATAAATAACTGAATACACATATGTACATGAGTGCCTAGAAGATATAAATAAGTTCATGAGTGCTATAGTTGCAAGATGGGATGATAGGGCCCAAGGTGCTCAGAAATTAAATGGGAAAGCTTAATTATTATATATAATTATATTATTATATTAGTGTATATAATTTTATTGTAAATGATAGTAGTATATGTTAAAGTACTCACTTTGTGCTAAGCACTGGGGAAGATACAACATAATCAGTTCAGCAGTCCTTACCCCTCACGGGGCTCACAGTCTAAGTAGGAGTGAGAACATTATGTAGGTAGCAAAAATGAGGCACTGAGAAGATAAATGACTTGCTCAAGGTCACACAGCAGGCCAATGGTGGAGCAGAGAATAGCACTGGACCACAGTGCTTTTCAATAATCAATCTTAAGCTTGTTGGAGAAGATGTGACTTAAAAGAGATATGAATGTGGGATAGAGTACGGGCCTGCGAATTAGCAGGACCTGGGTTCTAATCCCGGCTCTACCACTTGTCTACTGTGTGACCTTGGGCAAGTCACTTAACTTCTCTGTGTCTTAATTCCCTCATCTGTAAATGGGGTTGAGACTGTGAGCCCCATGTTGGGCAGGGACAGTGTCAAACCTGCTTATCCAAACCCAGTGGTTACTAGTGTATGGCACATGGTAAGCACTTAATACCATAGAAAAAGGGAGAGCTGTGATCTGACTGATGTGAGAAGTGAGAGAGTTCCTAGCCAGGGGAACAGAGTAGGGAGGAGGAGGCAGAAGGGTCTAGGAGGAGTGAAGACAACAGTTTGGAGCATAGTGGGAGAAGAGAGCAGCCTGGGCTAGTGGCTAGAGCATAGGTTCTAATCTTGGCTCTGCCATTTGCCTACTGTGTGACCGTGGGCAAGTCACTTAACTTCTCTATGCCTCAGTTCCCTTATCTGTAAAATGGGGATTCAATACCTGTTCTCCCTCCTGCTTAGACTGTGAAACCCATATTGGACCTGATTATCTTGTATCTATAGTGCTTGGGACATAGTAACAAATACCATTTTTAACAAATACCGTTATTATTATTCTGAGAGACATGATATGATTGTCTGAAGCCCCTGGTACTCTTTTTGCCTTTGCCTCCTTGTTAATTATCTATGATTTTTATATTTGAAAGAAATGCTGAGAAAATTAACTCTCCAGAATGGTTATTATCACACAGTAAGATGTAGTACTACGCAATGGTAATACTACTGTGCAGAGGAAAGACGTAATTGTTCTCCAGTTTGTGAAGAGTTAGGCAAATTCCACTTCTTGAGAACAAGTATGTTTTTTTTCCTTTGAGTAACAGGCATTTCCCAGGGTTTTGTGACGAGACAAAATGACTGTGTCGTGTAAAAAGCATTAGGTCCTCATTGCCAGCAATTTCAATTTGAAGAGATAATCCAAAGTTTTTTGATATTTAATGGCTTTGCCTTCCTCTTTTTTAAGATTTTCTTTTTTCTCTAATGACATTTCATCCATGCTTCTCTGTCCTGAGAACTGGCTGTGTTACTGGGCCTGATCATGTGCCTTGTTATTTACAACAACTGGAACCTTCTGAAGACCTCCACTGCAAGAAAATGTGGCACTTAGAAAAATGTCTGATTGGCTTATGAAACTATTGAACAGGGAAATTTCAGTTTGTAAAGCAGATTTCAAAGGATCATGTGAACCTTCAACTATAAATTTGATTCAGGGAAATGTCCTCAATGACCATTCTGGAAACTAAAACAGTGCCCAGACTAGTAGTAATAACCGTGGTATTTGTTCAGCCTCTACTATGTGCCTAACTGTAAATAATTCTGTCTGACTGCATCCTCCATTATATCGTAATTTTCTTGAGGGGGGGAGCATGTCTTTTACCTGTACTGTCATGTACATCCCAAAGCACTTGGAGAGAAGCAGCATGGGCCTAGGAGTCAGAAGGACCTGGATTCTAATCCCAGCTCTGCCACTTTTCTGCTGTGAGTCCTTGGGCAGATCACTTTATTTCTCTGTGCCTCAGTTACCTCATCTGTAAAATGGGGATCAAGACTGTGAGTTCCAGGTAGGGAATGAACTATGTCCAGCCTGATGAGCTGTCTTCCCCTGCACTTAGTACAATGCTTGGCACATAGTAAGCACTTAACAAATACCATCAAAAAACCCTTCTCTGTGCCTTAGTAACCTCATCAGTTGAATACGGATGAATACTCATTCTCTCTCCAGTATGGATAAATACTTGTTCTCCCTCCCTTTTAGACTGTGAGCTCTTTTTGGAACAGGGACTGTGTCCAATCTGTTTATGATGGTATCAATCCCAATGATTTAGAATAGTGTTTTGCACATAGTAAGCAAGAGTTAAGGACTTTACCAATACACTAGTAAATACACTTTAGAGTGTTCTGCACAAAGTAGGAGCCCAGTAAATACTACTGAATGACTGACAATGATTGCTTATCTAAAACACTAAGTACATGATTTCGGCCCTCCCACTTGCCTTGACTTCACCCCAAACAGAGATGAGAAATACTACTCCTTGATCTTCTTTCAGTGTTCTAAATATCCCCTGGATTATAATCCTTCCATGCTGTTCTATCATCTGTAAAAATTTCCAACCCTTCAAAAGTGGTGACATGATATAAATAGTAACTATTTCTCAAGCATCTTTACTCTTGCAGACTAAAAATATGAGCTTGATTGGTTCATGGTATTCCTCTGGGGTGTTTGATTGAAGAAAATGTTCTATTTAAATAGGGATATAATTAAGTTTAAGAGTGACTCATCCATTACCTCAATGGGACTATCTTTCTAGAATCTTTAACTGGCATTTGTAATTAGTTGAAAAGGATCATTTCCTCTTCTGTGTCCTAACTTTACCTCATGCATAAATCACATCCTTTGTCCTCAGTTTGTAGTCTGCACAATGCGAGCTTGTCTTTGAGCACTTACTTCTGGAAGACTGCCAGTCTTTATCTTCCTAACTGATGACAAATACTTCTCCAGTATTTACATATAGATGGCACTTAATGTGTGGCCCTGATCTATTGATAATATGCTTTAATTAACTTCCTGGATAGTGGCACTGTTTGTTTTAGTTTGGCATGACTATTTATAGGAAAGCTTTTGGTCCCACTAAAATGGAATTTTCACGGCAAGTGATACTTGAAGTAATTTTTAGGCTGAGCATTAGATAAGGTGACCTAGCTTTATAAATGAATGAAACACAAGGTTAGAATATTCTATATAGAAGAGAATGAAATAGAATAAAGTATTGTAGTACTGAATCATACCACAGTTAGTTTGGGAACACTTGGAATTATTTATTTTTTTAATCATTGTCCTTGGAAAGGTTCAGATGAGAAGGAAAGTGAGATATTGAGACCACATGCTTTGTATGTTTGAAGGGACATAGTAGACTTCCAAGAACGCCATTTAGATCTTTGGTTGGGCAGGTCTGACCATGATCCCAAGAGTTTTCGGGGCCCAGTTTCCTTGGCGGGTGTCTTTAGAGCTTGGTGGCTGTGCTGAATATTTGCAATCTCATTCTGAAGACATGCCTTTGTGTTAGATCTGATCCAATTTAAGATTAACTTAGAGAAATCCTGGCCTCACCATCTAACCTGGACCTATTGGCCAAAGGATCCAGAATATCTTCAACTACAGTGTAAGCGCAAGTCCATAGTTAAAGAATCATTTGGGAACAATACAAAAATATTTCTCTAAATACCATTCTCCAAATATTTACTAAGTATATGCATTCAGCTTGATTGTCCTCCTTCATGCCCGGGCATGTACATTACCCAGACCTGAGAAGCAGAGAGGCTCCTCCGCTTCCGTCCTGGATCCTCCCAGTCTCAGGGGAGGGCCAAGGCCAAGGGCCAAGCAAGAGTGAATCAGCCAGTCTCAATGACAGAAAGTGTGGTGCCATTTGGAGGAGACTAATAGCACTCTGGTGTATATAAAGAGAAACATAGGTGCAGGTAGCCAATAGCCTGGGACAAGTCTCCAGCCCCACCGTAACTACACAATCTCTCATCCAGTCCCCACTGGATTTACTGCATCAGCCTCCTTTCTGATCTCCAATCCTCCTGTGTCTCCCCACTTCAGTCTATACTACACTCTGCTGCCTGGATTATCTTTCTTCAGAAACTCTCTGGGCATGTCACTCCCCTCCTCAAAAATCTCCAGTGGTTGCCTATCAGCCTTCGCATGAAGCAAAAACTCCTCACTATTGGCTTCAAAGCTCTCCATCCCCTCGCCCCCTCCTACCTCACCTCCCTTCTCTCCCTCTACATCCCAGCCTGCACACTCCACTCTTTTGCCGCTTACCTCCTCACTGTGCCTCGTTCTCGCCTGTCCCGCCATCGACCCCTGACCCACATCCTGCCCCTGGCCTGGAAAGCCCTCCCTCCACACGTCTGCCAAACTAGCTCTCTTCCTCCCTTCAAAGCCCTACTGAGAGCTCACCTCCTCCAGGAGGCCTTCCCAGACTGAGCACCCCCTTTCCTCTGCTCTTCTTCCCCTCCCCATTGCCCCCACTCCCTCTGCCCTACCCCTTCCCCTCCCCACAGTTCATGTGTATATTTGTATATATTTATTACTCTATTAACAATGTGTATATATCTATAATTCTAACTATTTCGATGGTATTGACACTGTCTACTTGTTTTGTTGTCTGTCTACCCCTTCTAGATTGTGAGCCCATTGTTGGGTAGGGACTGTCTCCATCTGTTGCCGGATTGTACTTTCCAAGTGCTTGGTACGGTGCTCTGCACACAGTAAACGTTCAATAAATCTGATTGAATGAATGAATGAATAAAAGGCCATCCTGTAGTCTGTAAGCTCGTTGTGGGCAGGGAATGTGTCTGTTATATTGTTATATTGTACTCCCCCAAGTGTTTAGTGCAGTCCCTGTCCCACATGGGGGTCACAGACTAAGGGGTAGGGAGAGCAGGTATCTAATACCCACTTTACAGATGAAGAAACCGAGGCGTCGTGAGGTTAGGCGACTTGCTCAAGGTCATACAGCCAGCAAGTGGCAGAGGTGGGATTAGAACTCGGGGCCTCTGCCTCCCAGGCCCTTGCTCTTTCTACTCGGCCACTTCTGGCTTACTTCCAGGTCAGTAGAGCCCTGAGACCAGGGAGGGATCAACTAAATCTGTCACTCTCCCACTGTCCCTACCTGGGCCTCAACTACCCTCAGAGGTGACACCGGCAAGAGCTTGGCTTAGTGTGGAGAGCACGGGCCTGGGAGGCAGAGGACCCCGGTTCTTATCCCAGCTCTACCACATCCCTGCTGGGTGGCCTGGGGCAAGTCGCTTCACTTCTCTGTGCCTCGGTTCCCTCATCTACAGAATGAGGATTCAGTACCTGTTCTTCCTCCTACTTAGACTGTGAGCCCTACGTGGTACCTGATTATCTTATATCTACCCCGTGCTTAGTACAATGCTTAGCATACAGTAGGTGCTTAACAAATACCATTATTATTATTATTATTATTGTTATCTCTCCAAGTTTTCCAGGCAATATGGGACTCTCTGCAGTGTAGGTGATTCTGCCACATTTCTAGCAGCAATATAACTGGAACTTCTTATAGCAACTAATTGAATCTCTCCCCAAACTACAGTAAATGTGTGAAAATCCTTTTTTCAGGTAGGAAAAGTAAGATCCCAACATTTCAATAATATGGTATGCGAGCCTTCGGCTTCAAGGATCTCCATCACCTCATCCCCTCCTACCTCACCTCTCTTCTCTCCTTCTACAGCCCAGCCCGCACCCTCTGCTCCTCTGCCGCTAATCTCCTCTCCGTGCCTCATTCTCGCCTGTCACGCCGTCGACCCCCGGCCCACATCTTCCCCCTGGCCTGGAATGCCCTCCCTCCGTACACCCGCCAAGCTAGCTCTCTTTCTCCCATCAAGGCCCTACTGAGAGCTCACCTCCTCCAGGAGGCTTTCCCAGACTGAGCCCCCTCCTTTCTCTCCCCCTCCTTCCCCTCCCCACAGCACCTGTATATATGTATATATGTTTGTACGTATTTATTACTCTATTTATTTTATTTGTACATGTTTATTCTATTTATTTTATTTTGTTAATATGTTTTGTTTTGTTGTCTGTCTCCCCCTTCTAGACTGTGAGCCCACTGTTGGGTAGGGACTGTCTCTATATGTTGCCAACTTGTACTTCCCAAGTGCTTAGTACAGTGCTCTGCACACAGTAAGCACTCAATAAATACGATTGAATGAATGAATGAATGAATGAATGAATGAGAAGCAGTGTGGCCTAGGGGAAGGACCATGGGCCTGGGAGTCAGAGGACCTGGCTTCTGTTTTCACCTCTGCCACTTTCCTACTAAATGACTTCCAGCTGTTGCCCATCCACCACCGCATGAAACAAAAAACTCTTCACCATTGACTTTAAAGCACTCACTCACCTCGCCCTGCTTAACTTTTCGTTCATTCATTCAATCATATTTATTGAGCGCTTACTGTGTGCAAAGCACTGTACTAAGTGCTTGGGAGAGTACAATATAACAACAGATACATTCCTGCCCACAAACTAGCTCACAGTCTACCTCACCTTGATACTCTCCTACTAAAACCCAGCCCTCATACTTCGCTCCTCTAATGCCAACCTTCTCACTGTACCTCGATCTCATCTATCTTGCCGCCGACCTCTCGCCCACATTCTGCCTCTGGCTTGAAATGCCCTCCCTCCGTCCTTATGGGAAGCAGAATGGCATAGTGGATAGAGCACGGGCCTGGAAGTCAGAAGGTCATGGATTCTAATCCTGGCTCTGCCTCTTGTCTGCTGTGTGACCTTGGGCAAGTCACTCCACTTCTCTGTGCCTGATACCTCATCTATAAAATTGTGATTGAGACTGTGGGCCCCATGTGGGACAGGGATTATGTCCAACCCAATTTGCTTGTATCCACCCCAGCGCTTAGTACAGTGCCTGGCACATAGACATAGTAAGCGCTTAACAAATACCATAATTATTAATTATTATTATTACCACCTGTTTAGACATGTGTCCCCATGTATTCCAAAATATTCACTATCTGACTGAAATGTCCTGGAAACTGAAATGCGCTGGAATGGGCAGAGGGAGGGGGAGAGAGGATATTCCACTCCTCTTTAGGTCTTCCCTCTGTGATGGACCGTCTCTTATGTTGCCAACTTGTACTTCCCAAGTGCTTAGTACGGTTCTCTGCACACAGTATGTGCTCAATAAATATGATTGAATGAATGTGACTCATTTTGAAAGAGACATTTTGGAAAGTAACTGTGTTCCTGTTCAAGGAGTTGCCTGGCTTAGCTGAAAGCACAGCTTAGAACTCCCCAAGCTTAACTGTAAATCTGTTCTTGGTCGGTGAGATTCATTCACTGCTGAGTGATCTGACCTTTTAATCTTTATGGTTTAAGAGCAAGTTTGAGGAGGAAGTAACACCCATGAATTGACTGTGGCAGAGCTCAAGACAAACGAGGCCCTATTTTTCTTTTCCCAGTCTTTATCTCAGTTATGAAAGTGCAAAGTGAACTCTTTCTCTCCAGGTTATTAATCATTCTGACTTAAAAGAGATCTGTATTCTTATCCTGGATGTCAAATCTGTTTCATAGAGTAACCCATTAAAACCAAATGGCCATTTGAGAAGAAGACTTTCCAGGCTTTTTAAATATGCAGGCTAGAGGCAGTTCAGTAGCAAACTTACGCTTCCAAGTATCTACTGCAGGAAGATTATTTTTTGCCCCTTAGATGCTCACTATCAATCAGTCAATCACTCATAATTATTGAGCACTTACTGTGTGTAAAGCACTGTACTAAGCACTTGAGAGAGTACAATACACCAATAAACAGCCACATTCCCTGTCCACAATGAGCTAATAACCCACATTCTGAGAAGTATGCATCTCTTTAGAACATGCAGAGCAAACTTTATCAAAAAAAATAAAAGCTGGACCCTTTCTCACCCTTTTCTCAGATAGTGCCAGAGAGCAGACATGGCTTTTCTCCTACATTTCCTTCCTCCTGGCCTTTGATATTCACTATATTATATGATCAAGTTACAGCTTGCTCTTGACAAGGAGTGCAGCCAATTACTCTGTAAAAGCATCGTTACAGGCTTATGCAAAGAAACTCGAATTGCTTGCTTTAATTTTACAAACACACCCACATACATACATATGTAGATATGAAGTTTGTAAGTTACATGAGCAATAGAATTCTCAATGCACAAGTCTGTAATAATACTCAAGTATAATTTATAGTTGTATTTGTAGAATGTCTTAACGTGTATGTGTACATATAAATATACGGATGTGCATGTAAGATAAAGCAAGAGATGGAATTTTTTTAGAGAGACAGACAGAGAGGTAGATGATATGGCTTTCATGTTCAAAGAAGATGCCCCTGATGGTAAGTCCACTTGCAGGTGCGTGGTTGAAAAACCAGTGTGGGACCCACAGTCACCTCCACATTACGATCCTTACAAAGCTTCAACTTGAGAAGAAACACTCCTTTCTCGATGCCAGCGTGTCACGCTGGTCTATCTGCAGCATTTGATGCTTACTTTTTCACTTGAGATACCTCACTGGCTGAAGCTTTGTTTTACTGAACTTTTAAAACACTTCTTCTATACTTCTTGTTTTTGGTTTCCCAGCTGTTTGAGTAGTCTACTGTTGCCCATTCCCTTCACATATCCCATACAGCATGGCTGGGTTGAAAATATCTGTAATTGATGCTTATGGAGTTGTGTATCTGATAATGTCAAGTGTGACATCTGTGGGGGAGTCCAGGTTTCATGGATATGTATGCATATATACATGTGTGTGTGTATGTTTTTATCCTTTGTATTTATAAGTTGACACTTGATGGAGGCCCCCTCATGCACCATGGAAAGGTTGCAGATATTGTTTGAATGTACGCGGTTCTGTTGCCATACCTGGTATGGGCCTTAGACCCTGCAGCCCACTGGCTGGGTCAAGGAACCAAACCAAATAAGGAGGTAGACTCAGCCCAGCTCTGTACCAAATCTGCACCAATCCAGTCCCCACTGTTTTCAAATCTACCAATCACTGTGATCAGCAACAGCGGTATATAAGCCCATTGTATCGGGCACTCGGGGCCTTAAGGAAATTCCCTTAAGGAAATGAGCCTGCCAGGTACGTTACCCCCTATTCGATCTTCGGCCTTACCAATAAAACTGTATTAAAACTTTCGGCAGTCACATGCTGTCTGACTAATTCTTTAGTCACCCGGTGACTTGGTGGCCATTCGGAACAACCGCCGCCATCATTTTGGTGACCCATACGGGGAGATCCAGTAGATGTGACTGCCGCCATCCTGGCTGACCACAGCACAGCCTGAAGCCATCGGAGTGGCGAGTTCTTTTTTTTGAATTGTTCTTGTCTGTTCTCACGGAGGCACCCTCTAGTTCCCGGGTACACTGGGGGGAAGGAAGAACCGACTGGGTCGGTCCAGGAAAAGGACTTCTCATCTGGAGGCGGTCCAGGGAAGGGACCTCTCATCAGGGGACACCTTGAGTTGGAGGGACCACAGCTTGGGCAAGTGGGACGCCACGCGGCACTCAGGCATAACCTGAGACAGGCACAGAACCAGAATCATCATCATCATCAATCGTATTTATTGAGCACTTACTATGTGCAGAACACTGTACTAAGTGCTTGGAAAGTACAAATTGGCAACATATAGAGACAGTCGCTACCCAACAGTGGGCTCACAGTCTAGAAGGGGGAGACAGAGAACAAAACCAAACATACTAACAAAATAAAATAAATAGAATAGATATGTACAAGTAAAATAAATAAATAAATAAATAGAGTAATAAATATGTACAAACATATATACATATATACAGGTGCTGTGGGGAAGGGAAGGAGGTAAAATAGGGGGGTGGAGAGGGGGACGAGGGGGAGAGGAAGGAAGGGGCTCAGTCTGGGAAGGCCTCTTGGAGGAGGTGAGCTCTCAGTAGGGCCTTGAAGGGAGGAAGAGAGCTAGCTTGGCGGATGAGCAGAGGGAGGGCATTCCAGGCCCGGGGGATGATGTGGGCTGGGGGTCGATGGCAGGACAGGCGAGAACGAGGTACGGTGAGGAGATTAGCGGCAGAGGAGCGGAGGGTGTGGGCTGGGCTGTAGAAGGAGAGAAGGGAGGTGAGGTAGGAGGGGACGAGGTGATGGAGAGCCTTGAAGCCCAGGGTGAGGAGTTTCTGCCTGATGCGCAGATTGATTGGTAGCCACTGGAGATTTTTGAGGATGAGAATGATTCTTGTCTGCCCTCGCGGAGGCACCCTCTAGTTCCCGGGTACACTAGGGGGAAGGAAGGTCGATCGGGTTGGTCTGGGAAAGGACCTCTCATCAGGAGACGGTTCGGGCATTTCAGCACCAGTGGGATGCCACTCAGTGCATGGGCATAACCCGAGACAGACACAGAACCGGGATTGTTCTTGTCTGCTCTCGCGGAGGCACCCTCTAGTTCCTGGGTACACTAGTGGGGAAGGAAGGCCGACCGGGTCGGTCATAACCCAAAACAGACATAGAACCTCAAAAAAGGAACGTTTTCCACCCATTATGGGACAAATTTTTTCCAGCACCCCAAAAGAGGAACGTTTTTCACCTGTTATGGGACAAGGTTACTCAATCCCAGGTGACTCCCCATTGGGTTGCCTGCTGAACACCAAGAATAAGGACAAATTTGGTTTGGCCAATTTAAAATGCCTGCACTGATTTTCTTGTGCACCACAAAATGGCCCCAGTATGAATTAGAGGATCAGCAGGTCTTGCCCGAATATGGGTCCCTAAGTTATAATACTATTCTCCAGCTGGATTTATATTGCAGGCGGTTAGAGAAATGGTCAGAAATCCTGTATGTCCAAGCTTTTATGGCTTTGTCCCAAAGCCCTGAAGGAAAAAACTGCCGCATGTGTTTTTCCTGGGTCCCTCCAGGGGGTCCAGCCCTTAGGTCCGATTCCTCAGATATACTGGATGATCCTCTCCTCTGCAGGAGACCCCGGGAGGATGGCTTTCCCCCTCCCTCTGGCTGGGAATCCCAGGTACCTTCGGGCCCCCCCTCAGCCCCCTGAGGGGATGGGAAACACCACCACTACGGGGCCCACCCCTGTGTTATGTCCGCCTCCATACCAGTCCAACTCCTCGTGGGCCCTAAGCCCTTCCAGAACCTGGGGAGGCACACGCTATGCCCTTCTGGAGGGAGGGGAAAGGATACTCCCCTTGAGGGAGGTTGCAGGGGAAGGGGGAAAGATAGTGCGGGTCCAGGTGCCCTCTTTGAGTGAATTGGAAATGGCAAAACGGAAATTGGGACAATATTCTGTGGACCCCACGCGCTTTTGGGACAAATTCCGGAGCCTGACTTTGCAGTACGACCTGTCATGGGAAGATCTTAATCTGTTGCTTTCCTCCTGCCTGACCGTAGAGGAAAAGAGAGTAGTTTGGGATTATGCTGAAAGGGCAGGGGATGAAGCTGCCGTGAACAGTCATGGGCACCCACTGGGAGCGATAGCTGTCCCTTGCTCCAAACCAGATTGGTATTATCAGGGAGACAGTACTGATAGACAGCTCTGGGATCATATGATTACATGCCTACTGGAGGGCATTGAGAAAGGAATTAGGAAGCAAGTTAACTATGATCGGGTCCAAGCTGTGACCCAGGACTCTACCGAGAACCCCGCTATGTTTAGACTCAGACTGGCGGAGGCGATTCGAACGTACACCCAGCTTGATCCTGACTTGGTAGAGAGAAGTGTCATTCTGAACATGTATTTTATTAATCAGTCAGCTGAAGATATCCACCAAAAATTACAGAAGGAGCAGTTGGGGCCACAAACCCCCACGAATCAGTTGATAGAGGCTGCCTTTAGAGTTTTTAACAACCGTGACCAGGCAGCCCGGGATGACAGGGACCGCAGGGCCAAAGTGAAGGGCAGAGAGCAGGCCCAGTTACTTGTGGCGGCCCTGATGATGGGTCAGTCTCACCCTGGAAGGTCGCCCGACGTGGCCACAATGCTTGTCCGTGGCCCAGGGTCCGGGAAGCCCTGTTTTGTGTGCCACCAGTCTGGCCATTGGGCTCGGGAGTGCCCCCAGGCATGGAGGCCTGGTCACAGCCGCCAGCCACCTGGACCGTGCCCCCTCTGCCGGAGACGCGGACACTGGAAGTGGGACTGCCCACTACTGGAGGCAAGAGCCGACCCGGAGGCTGGCCAGTTCTTGGCTGTTGGCATGTCTAAGAGTCGGGACTGACGGGGCCCAGGGAACGGCCAGGCCCCCACAGGAACCATCTCCATGGCCGAACCCAGGGTGAGCGTAGAAGTGTCTGGTAAGATTATAAATTTTCTTATCGATACAGGGGCCACCTATTCTGTCCTTCCCAGCTTTCCCGGTCCTACCCATCCATCTGACATGAGGGTGGTGGGGATCGACGGCATCTCAAAATCTTGTCGCCAAACTGACCCCTTACCATGTCTATACCAGCAGGAATTGTTTGAACATAGATTCCTTATTATTCCCTCCACCCCCGCACCCTTACTGGGGAGGGATATCATGACCAAGTTGGGATCCTTCTTTTCATTGGCCCATCCAGGTGGCATCCTCATTGCCACATCCAATAGGGTGGACTTACCTAAGTACCCTGTGGAAAAAGTTGACCCCCTCATTTGGGATAAAATTCTCCCGGGCCGAGCCATTAATGCAATCCCCATCGAGGTGCGCCTAAAGGATCCCTCCGATTTTCCACACCAACGCCAGTATGCACTCCCAACAGAGCCACAGGCAGGGATCCAACCAATTATCGAGCGATTTCTTGAACACGGGTTACTTGTGCCATGCCATTCCCCTTGCAACACCCTTGTCCTCCCGATAAAGAAACCAGATGGGACCTATCGCTTTGTCCAGGACCTGTGGAGGGTGAATGCAGCTACAATCCCTATACACCCGATAGTCGCAAACCCATACGCTCTCCTTGCACAGGTACCGGGGGATACTAACTGGTTCTCAGTAATAGATTTGAAGGATGCCTTCTTTTGTATCCCCTTGAGTAAAGGGTACCAGTATATTTTCACTTTTGAGTGGACCGGACCAAGGGAAAAGTTGAGATGTCAGTACACCTGGACAGTCCTTCCGCAAGGATTCTGGGGTAGCCCTCATCTTTTTGGGGAATGCTTGGGCCAAGATCTCCGTGACCTTGAAATACGTGAGAGCACCCTAATTCAATACATGGATGATCTCCTCATTTGCAGCTCAAATGAGGAGGGCACGAAGGAGGACATTGTCCGGACACTTAACCACCTGGCCTGTTGTGGGTACTGAGTCTCCCCTTCGAAATTACAGGCCTGCAAACAAGAGGTTCGATATCTGGGTCATGTATTAAGCCCTTTAGGGAAGACCCTAAGCCTAGAGAGAAAAGACACTATCCTACAAATCCCAGCCCCCCAGACCAAGCGCCAGTTGCATACCTACTTAGGAATGACCGGTTTCTGCCGCATCTGGATTCCAAACTACGGGATCCTGGCCAAACCTCTGTATGATGCCCTTGCTGGTCCAGATGACGAGCCACTGGAGTGGGATGGCGAACAGATGGACACATTTCGAACTCTCAAGCAGAAACTTTCCTCGGCCCCAGCATTAGCCTTGCCTGACCAGAGGACGAGCCACTGGAGTGGGATGGCGAACAGATGGACGCATTTCGAACTCTCAAGCAGAAACTTTCCTCGGCCCCAGCATTAGCCTTGCCTGACCTAGCCAAACCCTTTGCCTTATCTGTAGATGAGTGGCGACACCACTGTGCCGCGGTTCTAGGTCAATCTTTGGGACCAGACATTCGGGCGCTAGCATATTTTTCCAAGCGGTTGGAAAGTGTTGCCTCTGGTTGGCCAGCATGTCTCTGTGCAGTTGCAGCCACTGCCGTGGCGGTACAGGAGAGCAGAAAGCTGACTTTGGGCCAACCCCTTACTGTCTATGCCCCACATTGGGTCCTAGCAGTGCTTGGAAATAGGGGCAAGTGTTGGCTCACGGGAGGCTGCTTGCTGCAATATCAAGCCCTCCTTCTTGACACCCCTGAGGTTATCTTAAAGACCTGTAACTCCTTGAACCCAGCAACCCTTCTCCCTCTTCCAGAAGATGGGGAAGGGGACTGGCCAGCCCCAGTTCATGATTGTTTAAATGAAATTGACGAGAGTTACTCTAGCAGACCAGACCTTAGGGACTTACCCCTTGAAAATGCGGATGCTAACTGGTTCACGGATGGGTTCCAGTTACATGGACCAGGGAGTCCGATATGAAGGGTACGCGGTAGTGAGCCTCCATGAGGTCATCGAGGCACAGCCCCTCTCTCCAGGGACCTCTGCACAGAAAGCAGAACTAGTAGCCCTATCTCGAACTATGGAATTGGGAAAGGGGATGCGTCTTAATATATTTACTGACTCCAAATATGGCTTCCATGTCTTACATGCTCATGGAACTATTTGGAAAGAGCGAGGTCTCCTCACTGCCCGAGGCACCCCTATCAAACATGCAGAGGAAATCCTCCAGCTACTCGCAGCAGTTTGGGAACCCCGGGAGGTGGCTGTAATTCACTGTCAGGGACACCAAAAGGGGAATACAGAAATAATCAAGGGAAATCATTTTGCGGACTCAGCTGCTCGACAGGCAGCCTGCACCAGGACCGAGGCAGCCAGCACATTGGCTCTTGTACCGACCCTCTCGGAGCTTGCGAGTGCCCCGGTCCATTCCGAGTTGGAGTTGGGCAAAGCAGATGAGGAAGGCTGCATCCTCCAGATGGAAGGATGGCTAGAAACCCCAGAGGGAAAGCTCCGCATTCCCCAAGCCTCTGCTTGGAAGTTATTGAATGGAATGCATCAGGCTACTCACCTGGGTCGGGATGCCTTACATACCCTCTTAGAACCCATTTTTGTGGGACGAGATATGCGGGAAACCATTAAGAGGGTTTGCCGTGCTTGCCCAATCTGTGCCAGAGCTAGCCCTGAGGGGGCCGTGAGGAAGCCTCCCTTACTGACGCCAGTACAACGGCGCGGCCAGCTGCCTGGGGAGGACTGGCAAATGGATTTTACACACATGCCTTCTTGTTCTGGACGCCGGTATCTGCTAGTCCTGATTGATACCTTCACGGGATGGATCGAGGCCTTCCCATGATGCACTGAGCACGCAATAGAGGTGGGCAAGTGGCTCCTTAGGGAAATAATCCCTCGCTTTGGACTCCCCCGCTCTCTCCAAAGTGATAACAGATCTGCCTTCACCTCTCAAGTGACCCAGTCCATTGCCCGCGCTCTAGGGATTACCTACTACCTGCATGCTGCCTGGCCACCCACAGTCCTCAGGGAAGGTAGAAAAGGCTAATCACACTTTAAAATGTATTCTGACTAAGCTCTGCCTCGAGACCTGAAAATCCTGGGTTCAGTGTTTGCCTACGGATCTCCTCCGACTCCGTATGGCGCCCCACAAAGGCCTGGGCCTCAGCCCCTTTGAGCTGCTGTACGGCCGCTCCTTTCTCACTACTGATCTCGTGGTGGACCCAGAAGCACAGACTTTAGGGCACTTTGCTTCCCAGCTAGGAGCGGTACACGCTGCCCTGTGCAGGTATGCAAATTCTCATTTGCCAGCCCCCGATGTAGACGGGGCTCCAGTGGGCACCACCATAAGACCAGGCTCACTTGTTCTCTTAAAAACTTGGCAGACGGGGGGGAAGGCGGATTTAGAGCCAGGTCCTTTCCGGGTGATACTTGCTACCCCCACTGCTGTGAAACTGGAGGGCCAGTCCTCGTGGACTCATACCTCATGCATTAAACCATATACACCTCCTGTCCCAGATTTTTCTGATACTCCCCAGGAGGATACTCCCTCACAATGCACCTGTGACCGAATCGGCGACCTCTGCCTCCGGCTCTGCAGGGAAGAGCACCAACCCACGGGACAGAAGTCACCTGAGGAACCTGAGGGGGACACTGCCCCCATCTTACAGACTCCACGAGAAATCACCCCAACACCACCACCATCTCGCCATCGAGCTCACGGCCAGTTTACGGTACACCCATACGACCCTAAACACATCTAGTTATGAGTTCATCGCCCACTGTCAGCATGAAGCCGCTCCAGAAAATGGACTATTGACCCTCAGCAACCCCTTAGGAATAAGGGTCGTATGTCTTTGAGGGGGGAATGATGGGGGCCCCCTCATGCACCATGGAAAGGTTGCAGATATTGTTTGAATGTACGCAGTTCTGTTGCCATATCTGGTATGGGCCTTAGACCCTGCAGCCCACTGGCTGGGTCCAGGAACCAAACCAAATAAGGAGGTAGACTAGACTCTGCCCAGCTCTGTACCAAACTTGCACCAATCCAGTCCCCACTGTTTTCAAATCTACCAATCACTGTGATCAGCAATAGTGGTATATAAGCCCGTTGTATCGGGCACTCGGGGCCTTTTCCCTTAAGGAAATGAGCCCGCCAGGTGCATTACCCCCATTCGGTCTTTGGCCTTACCAATAAAACTTTATTGAAACTTTCAGCAGTCACATGCTGCCTGACTAATTCTTTAGTCGCCTGGCGACTTGGTGGCCATCTGGAACAACCGCCGCCAATACACTGGCATTAAAATTCACTTGAGTGTGTGTGTGACTGAAAAAAATCAATGCAGCACTCACAGGTCCCAGCCCCATTGTGTGCATTAAAATGCTGTCCCTTTTATGCTGTCTTATTTGATGTCTGCATCATTTAATGCTGTTTTCTCTTTGGCCTCCTTGCCTCTCATTCCTTATGAAGCTTTGCTCAGAGCCACTGAGCAACATACTCGACAATTGACTCCCAGTTTGCAGGTGGGATGCAGCACTAATTTAGGCTCTGTTTTGTCTTCTGCTGAAAATGCTTCCCCTATTCACCATGCTCTTACAATTCCAGCTCTCCATACAGCAGGCATTTGGGAATCCTGCTCTTGTTTATTCTCTTCCCATGTCCCACCCAGGATAAATTATGCTGAGGTAAATGTAGTTAGCTTTGATGCCAAGAGACTGAGTTCAGTCCAGAAGTTTATTGTTTGCGATACTGCCTTGCCATTAGATGTAAAGCACAGGTCAAAATGATGTGGCGGGAACTGCTCAAAGAGCCAGGTGAGGTACCTATGGGGACCAGATCAGATTGTGTCAGATAATAATAATAATAATAATGATAGTGGTATTTGTGAAGTGCTTACTATTTGCCAGGCTCTGTACTAAGCACTGGGGGGAATACAAGCAAATCAGGTTGGACACATCGGGCTCACAGTCTTAATCCCCATATTACAGATGAGGCACATAGAAGTGAAATGATATGCCCAAAGTCACAGAGCAGACAAATGGCAGAGCAGGGATTAGAACCCATGACCTTTTGACACCTTGGCCCATGCTCTATCCAGTAGGCCATGCTGCTTTGGTGTCTCATTACTCTCCATTCAATCAATCAATGATCAGTAAATTAATGGTATGTATTGAGCACTACTATGCGCAGAGCACCATACTAATCACTTGGGAGAGTACAATATAACAGAATTAATGAGCACATTCTTCATTGTCAACAAGATCCTAGGTGGAGTGCATCTGAATCAGCTATTAAAGAACTAAAGAGCATCATTGCTGAATGTTCCCGGAAGCACCACCTGGCACAGCTAAGGCGATTGTGCTGTCTTTCAGATATAAGAGAAGGGCAGGGAATAGTCCCAAGACCTCTGAACATAGGCTTTACCAAAGCATTTGAAAGGACTGAAACCAGAATGTTGTGGGGCCAAGAAGAAAATCAGTGGAAATAAAATTACCCTCACCAAGAATTTAGATAGAAATTCCTCTCCGAACTCCTTGAACAAGTTATCTACACCCGCTACCTCAAATTCCTTTCCTCCAGTTCTCTCCTTGACCCCCTCCAATCTGGCTTCCATCCCCTTCACACCCCAGAAACTGCCCTCTCAAAGGTCATCAATGATCTCCTTCTTGTCAAATCCAATGGCCACTACTCCATCTTGATCTTCCTCAACCGCTCAGCTGCATTCAACACTCTGGACCTCCCCCTTCTCCTGGAAACATTATCCAACCTTGGCTTCACTGACTCTGTCCTCTCCTGGTTCCTCTCATCTCTCTGGCTGTTCATTCTCAATGTCCTTTGTAGGCTCCTCCCCTGCATCCAACCCCCTAACTGTGGGGATCTCTCAAGGTTCAGTTCTGTGCCCCCTTCTATTCTCCATCTACACCCACTCCCTTGGAGAATTCAATTGCTCCCATGGCTTCAACTACTACCTCTATGCGTATGATACATCTCCAGCCCTGATCTCTCCTCCTCCTTGCTGTTTCACATTTCCTCCTCCTTCATGGCATCTCTAGTGGATGTCCTCCCATCACCTCAAGCTTAACATGTCCAAAACAGAACTCCTATCTTCATACCCAAATCCTGTCCTTCCCATGACTTCTCTATCACTGTCTCACAAGCCCATACCCTTGGCATTAACTTGACTCCTCTTTCTCATTCAACCCACGTATTCAGTCCATCACTCAATCCTGTCGGTCCCACCTTCACAACATCGCTAAAATCTGCCCTTTCCTCTCCATCCAAACTGCCGCCATGTTAATACAATCACTCATTCTATCCTGTCTGGATTACTGCATCAGCCTCCTTGCTGACCTCACAGCCTCCTGTCTCTCCCCACTCCAGCCCATACTTCCTTCTGCTGTCTGGATCATTTTTCTACAAAAAACATTCAGGACATGTCTCCATGCTCCTCAAAAAACTCCAGTGGTTGCCCATCCACCTCCGCATCAAACAAAAACTCCTCATCATTGACTTCAAAGCATTCCACTACCTTGCCACCTCCTACCTCACCTCACTACTCTCCTACGACAACCCATCCTGCGCACTTCACTCCTCTAATGCCAACCTTCACACTGTGACTCGATCTCACCTATTTCACTCCTGACCTCTTACCTACTTCTTGCCTCTGGCCTGGAATGCCCTTGCTCCTCAAATCTGACAGACAATTACTTTCCCCTCCTTCAAAGCCTTATTGAGGAAGCAAACTAAGCCCCCACTTTCCTCTTCTCCCACACTCTTCTACATTGCCCTAACTTGCTTCTTTTGTTCTTCCTCCCTTCTCAGGCCCACAGAACTCATTCATTCATTCATTCAATTATAAGAATAATAATAATAATGATGATAATAATGGCATTTATTAAGTGCTTACTATGTGCAAAACACTGTTCTAAGTGCTTGAACAGCACTGTACTAAGTGCTTGAGAGCGTATAATACAACAATAAACAGGCATTGCCTGCCCATAATGAGCTTACAGTCTGGGGTGGAGGGACATGAAAATGGTCATGAATACAAATGAATAAAGTTACAGGTATGTACATAAGCACTGTGGGGCCTGGGGTAGAGCAAAGGGAACAAGTCAGGGTGATGCAGAAGGGAGAGGGAGATGAGGAACGGTGGGGCTCAGTCCAGGAAGGCCTCTTGGAGGAGACATGCCTTCAATAAGGCTTTGAAGGGGAGGAGAGTAATTGTCTGTCAGATCTGAGGAGGGAGGGTGGCAGGATGTGGCAGGCTGGAGGCAGGACGTGGGCTAGGGATAGGTGGCAAGATAGACAAAATCGAGACACACTGAGAAGGTTGGCACTAGAGGAACAAAATATGCGGGATGGGTTTTAGAAGGAGAGAAGTCAGGTGAGGTTGGAGGGGGCAAGGTGCTGGAGTGCTTTAAATTCAACAATGAGGAGTTTTTGTTTGATGCAGAAGTGGAAGGGCAACCACTGGAGTTTTTTGAGGAACAGGGTGACATGTCCAGATCGTTTTTGTAGGAAAGTGATCCAGGCAGCAGAAAGGCAGGCTTCAAGGCTCTCCATCACCTCTCCCCCTCCTACCTCACCTCCCTTCTCTCCTTCTACAGCCCAGCCCGCACCCTCCGCTCCTCTGCCGCTAACCTCCTCACTGTGCCTCGTTCTTGCCGGTCCCGCCATTGACCCCCAGCCCACGTCCTTCCCCTGGCCTGGAATGCCCTCCCTCCACACATCCACCAAGCTAGCTCTCTTCCTCCCTTCAAAGCCCTACTGAGAGCTCACCTCTTCCAGGAGGCCTTCTCAGATTGAGTCCTCTTTTTCCTCTCCTCCTCCCCATCCTTTTTCCTCTCCTCCTCCCTGCCCTACCTCCTTCCCCTCCCCACAGCACTTGTATATATTTGTACAGATTTATTACTCTATTTTACCTGTACATATTTACTATTCTATTTATTTTGTTAATGATGCATATATAGCTTTAATTCTATTTGTTCTGATGATTTTGACACCAGTCCACATGTTTTGTTGTGTTGTCTGTCTCCCCCTTCTAGAGTGTGAGCCCGTTGTTTGGCAGGGACCATCTCTATATGTTGCCGACTCGTACTTCCCAAGCACTTAGTACAGTGCTCTACACACAGTAAGCGCTCAATAAATATGATTGATTGAATGAATGAATGAACTGGACTGGAGTGGGGAGAGACAGAGGACTGGGAGGTCAGCAAGGAGGCTGATGCAGTAATCCGGGTGGGATAGGATGAGGGATTGTATTAATGCGGTAGCTGTTTGGATGGAGAGGAAAGGGTAGATTTTAGCGGTGTTGTGAAGGTGGGACTGACAGGATTGAGCGATGGATTGAATATGTGGGTTGAATGAGAAAGGGGAGTCAAAGATAATGCCAAGGGTATGGGCTTGTGAGACTGGAAGGATGGTGGTGCCATCTAGGAACTTACGGGACGACAGGATTTGAGTGGGAAGATAAGGAGTTCTGTTTTGGACATGCTAAGCTTAAGGAGATGGGAGGAGACCCAAGTAGTGATGTCTTGAAGGCAATAGGAAATGCGAAACTACAGAGAGGGAGAGAGATCAGGGTGGAGATGTAGATTTGGAAATCATCCACATAGAGGTGGTAGTTGAAGCCATGGGAGTGAATGAGTTCTCCAAGGGAGTGGGTATAGATGGAGAATGGAAGGGGACCCAGAACTGAACCTTGAGGGACCCCCACAATTAGGGGGTTGGAGGCAGAGGAGGAGCCCACAAAGGACACTGAGAATGAATGGCCAGAGAGATAAGAGGAGAACCAGGAGAGGACAGAGTTGGTGAAGCCCAGGTTGGATAATATTTTCAGGAAAAGGGGGAGGTCCAGAGTGTTGAAGGCAGCTGAGCAGTTAAGGAGGCTCAGGATGGAGTAGAGACTGTTAGATTTGGCAAGAAGGAGAACATTGGTAATTTTTGAGAGGGAAGCCAGTTTGGAGCGGGTCAAGAAGAGAATTGGAGGAGAGCAGTTGGAGACAGCATGTGTAGACAATTCACTTAAGGAGTTTGGAGAGGAATGGTAGGAGGCAGATGTGGTCATAACTGGAGGGAGTTGTGGGGTCAAGAAAGGGTTTTTTTTAGGATAGGGGAGACATGGGCATATTTGAAAGCATGGGAAAGAAGCTATTGGAGAGCGAACAGTTGAATTTGGCTGTTAGAGAAGGAACAAGAGGGGGAGCAAGAGTTTTGATAAGGTGTGAAGGAATGGGGTCGTATGCACAGGGAGAGGGGATGGCTTTTGAGTGGAAGCCAGATATCTCCTCTAGAGATACTGCAGGGATGGATGGGAGAGTTGAAGAAGGGGCTGGAAGGGAGAAGGACTGAGGAGGGGGAGGAGTGATTTTAGGTATCTCACACCTGATAGTGTCAACTTTCTTAATAAAGTAGGTGGCCAACTGGGGGCAAGGGATGGGGGAGGTAGGGGAACAGGGGACCTGAGGAGGGAGTTAAATGTCTGTTTATTTAGTTTATGTCTTTACTTTATTTCAGGCTCACTGCCAAGTCCACAAAGCTGTCCCGGATCTGGGAAGCAATTCATAGGTCACACTGTACTTCTCTTATTTTTCCATGGCGCCTTCATGGTGACCTTCCCTGACTAAGATAATAGTGTCCAAAGCAAACTTAAAGGCCTTAGTCATTTCTAAAGATATCAGTGTAAACCAACATGCCATTTTGCCATTAAACAAGACTCACAGAAAATCTTTTCTAACCAAACAATCCAATTAAAGGTCACTGTAAAGGCTAATGTCATTAAGCAATTGCCATTTATGATAGACCCACTGCTGAAGATGAAGTATCGTTTGACAAACAGTGTCTGTATTCTCCCTCCCACTTCTTCCCAGAAAGGACTCTTGGTTTACTCAATTTTCACAATGGACTATTCTGGGCCAAATGCTTGTGTTGGAAAGAGTTTGGGTTCCTCATTAATTATTTGTCTGTAGAATTCGCAATGGGAAGGGCAGTTATTTTCTAATTTAGCCTTTAGAGAAAATTCAGCCCAGAATGGCTTAGTACTTATTTTTAATTTCTTTGCCTAGCTAATATTCAACTGTATCCTGGAAGCTGAATGAAGCCCTGGAGATTCCGTCCTTTGCAAAAGGATAGATGGGAAGAGAGAATTTTTGCATGATTGGACCCATTTAAGATGGGCCAGCTGTAGATAGGATGCTAGGCATTATAGACTCCAAACATTTTGAGGTAAAATTGCACCCACAACTTGTGGCATGGGCTTTTTTTAAAAAAATGAGATTCCTCAAAAAAAAACAAACTGACAGAAATGGATTCTTTTCCCCAAATGAGCATTTTCACAGGCTATGTTATATAGAACATTTAGGACTTTTGACATAAAATATTGGGGTGAGGCTGACTCTCATGGCTTTTAACAGTAATAGCAATCAATCAATTGTATTGATTGAGTGCTTACTATGTGCAGAGCACGGTACAAAGCACTTGGGAGACTAGAACATCACAATATAACAGACACAGTCCTTGCCCACATTCATTCAATCAATCAATCAATCAATCAATCAATCATATTTATTGAGTGCTTACTGTGTGCAGAGCACTGTACTAAGCGCTTGAGCTTAGTAATAAGCCCACAGTGAGCTTACAGCCTAGAGGGGCAGAAAGACATGAATATAAAATAGTATCTATTAATAGCTTGCTATTATTTGTAGAATATTGTACTAAGCACCAGGAAAGAATACACAGGTTTCTGTTCCCAACCCAAGAATCTAATGGCACTCTTAAGTTTTTTGTTCAGCTTCACTTCCAAAATCAGATCTCTAATATCTTGCACTTTCTAAGTTACCAATCTCTAAACTCCGGTCATTTATATCACCACTCTCATTTCTGAGACCATTTCTTGGGGTCTGGAGTAGCTGTACCAAGGACTTCAGGGATGTTAGGCTGGAATGGGACGCTAAAGCCTGTAAAACAGGCCCCAAGTCCATTTGAGCTCTTTCACATAGCCACGTACTCCTGGAGGCTCAAATGGCATACTTCATAAAAATAAACATGGAATTGATTTAGTACTTGCTCTGTGCCAAGTGCTAGGATAGATACAATATGATGGGGTTGATACAGGGAAGGAGAGGAGATAGTTAATTCCCAATTTATAGATGAGGAAACTGAGGCCCAGAGAAGCTAAGTGATTTGCCCAAGGCTACCCAGCAGGCAGGTGGCACAGCTAGGATTAGAACCCAAGTCTCCTGACTTCCAGTCCTGTACACTTTCCATTAGGTCACATGGTTTCTCCGCTAGCTTCTTCTTGAACTTCTTCTTTGTCATCTACTCCTGAATATGCCTCGTTCTCCTCTTCTGGAGTGGGACTACATTCACAGGTTTATCCACCTGTTATCCTGCAATCTTGAAAAACCGTGCTGAAGTGCAATCACAGGAAACAAGAAGAATGGATTTTACTTTACATATTGGGAAACAAGTATACTCTTGAGAGCAATGGGTAAATTCGTGAAAATTGTACAGTTGACCTCCTATTCAGAGAGGACAATGCTGATGATGAGAGTCTACCCATTAGGGTGAGTGTCCCTAAGAGAGAATCTCTTGCACATTGAGCCCCCCAAATTGCTATTGCTCAGGCAACGTTGTTTAAAGAGCGAAAAGTCGAGCCTCTCTCCAGAGGGACATGCAGTTGTTTTTGCATCACTGGTGATGGCTGGCAATGAGCTACACCCACTCTGAAGCCCATTCCCATTGCTCAGGGGCTGAAACTGTCAGGCAGTTGGCAGAGAGATCAGATGCAGCCTATGGTCCCAGAACAGGTGATTTCTGAGCAGGTGAACAGCAGCAGACCCCACCGTGCCCTCACCCATTTGAATATGCAGCCCAAAGAAATTTAGTAAGAGCTGGGGGGGATGGTAAAAACAGGGAGTCTATTTCCCAGCAAGAATCAGGGTAAAGGAAAATCAACGAATGATCAAAAAAGCAAAGAGCAACAACAATATGAGTTGCCTGCCACACAGCTAAACTCAGTGGAAGTAGCAAAACCACAGCAATTTCAGGGTGGAGCATATGCTGGTGAGGGCAGATGTTTTCAAGGACATCTCAGCATCCCCTGACAGTTACTTCTACTAATGAGAAGATTGGGAAGGCTGGACCCCAGCATTGTCAGATTACAAAATCGCCGCTTGAGAGCCACTACTCTAATGATTATTCAATCAATCAATCATACTTATTGACCACTTACTATGTACCAAGCACAAAGAGAGAGAACAACCAAAAGTAGAACTGTTGCTTATCCTGCTTGATATCCCACATGCCGATACAGGAATATGGAAAACAATATGCAACTAGTAGGATCCTGGCATTTTTGAAGCGTGGTTTCAGCACTGACTGTAACCTGAGTCCAAAAATCATTCCACTGCTATTTCAATTGATTAGTGAAAAATTCCTAACTTGCCTGATTATCATGGAGCTGTTTCTAGATTGTGAACCCCATGAGGGATGGAACTGTGTTTAAATTCCCACCTGCGTGTTTTTTCCCAGCACTTAGTATAGTGCCTGGTACACAGTAAGCTCTTAGTAAATACTATTACTACTAAATACTATTACTACTAATCCAGTCCTTAGAACAGAATTTGGTGCCAAATAAGTACTTAGCAAATACCACAATTGTTATTATTGTTGTTGCTAAAATTGAAAAGGCAACAGCTCGAGTAGCTCCTAAATCAGTATGAAGCCCATTGCCTATTTATCAAAAGTGATCTCAAGTTCAACATGTCCAAAACTGAACTCCTCTTCCCTCCCAAATCATCTTCTCCACAAAATCCTCCCATTTCAGTTGATAACATCACCATCCTTCCTTCCTGCCTCTCAAGACCGTAACTTTGGCACTGCCCTTGACTCCTCTCTCTCTCTCTTTCAGCCCCCGTATCCACTTTGTTGGGAAATGGGATTGGTTCTTTCTACCCAACATTTCCTGTATCTCTCTCTTCCTCCCCATCCAAACTGCCACCATGCTGACCCAGGCACTTGCCTTATTCTGGCTTGGCTACTGCATCAACCTCCTCACAGATCTCCCTGCCTGCACTCTCTCCCCTCTCCAGTCCATAAGCTGCTCTGCTGCCTGGATTGTTTTTCTAAAACATCATTTTGCATACATCTCCCCAGTCCTCAAAAATTTTAAATGGTTACCCACTCCTTCCCTGTCAAGCAGAAACATTTGCAATTATCAGCTTTAATGAACATTCAATCAATAAATCAATGGCATTTATTGAGCGCTTTTTGTATGCAGAGCACTGTACTAAGCACTTGGGAAAGTGCACTACAATAGGGTTGGTATACACAATCCCTGCTTGCATGGTACCTAGGCTCTTCCCATTATATTTCCACTCTCTTTTCCCACTATCTCCTTAAGCCATCTCACTCCTTGTGACTTGTTCTCCTCTCTCCCACTGCTAACGTCTTTGCTCACACCCTTCTCTTGCTTAGAATTCCTCTGCCTTCACATCCAGCAGGCCATCATCAACGCCCCAATCACATCTCTCCCTGGACACTTTCCCTCACTAATTTATCTAATCTTCTTGCCCTATATCCCTACTTACACATTAACTGAACAGTTGAGTAGTTTCAGCCCTTTTTAGCACTTATGTCCATATCTTTATGCTCTATTACTTCCTCTGATCTGTAATTTATTCTACTATCCATATCCTCCACTAGATTACCAGATGCTTAGTCTAGTACTCTGAACACAGTAGGAGCTTAGTTACTGCTATAAATGGAATGACTGGTTGATTGGTGATCGACACTGGAATAAAAAAGATTATTTCATTTTGTTTACTTTGTTCTGTCTGGGAAGAAGTAGCTGTCTTTGGGAGAAGTAGCATGGCCTAATGGCAAGAGCATGGGCTTGGGAGTCAGAGGACACGGGTTCCAATGCTGGCTCCGCCACTTGTCTGCTGTGTGACCTTAGGCAAGTCACTTAACTTCTCTATGCCCCAGTTACCTCATCTGTAAAATGGGGCTTAAGACTGTGAGCCCCATGTGGGACAGGGATTGTGTCCAACCTGATTACTTTGTATCTACCCCAGAGCTTAGAATAGTGCTTGGCACATAGTGCTTAACAAATACCATAATTATTATTAATTAGTACTCTGTTCATCTGTAAGTTTGATTTCATTACAATCACTAGCTAGTGGCTAGTTTAAACAAACAGGAGTTTAAAACTTCATAGATCATCTTTTCTACCCCAAGGCCTGCTCTCAAATCACTCCAGACTGCCTATTCATGAAAATATCAAGGAAACAGACTCCACACCCTCCTTCAGAAACCCACGACAGAGGCTAACCACATTCTCTCTTAGGAAATTCATCCCTCTGAGATTTGGAAAACCAAAAAACCCAAATGAATCATCCAAACCCTCAGGTTTGGGCAAGCGAGCCAGATAGGGCATGAGTGAGTTTTATTGCAAGCTTGATTGTATTTTCCCCCTTTGATTAAGTTGGAAATAACCTTGAGGCAGCTTTCTTTGTACCCCAACCATTCTTAATGTAACTTCATTGCAGAAGTGCAAAATTAGGAGAAAATTAAAATGAATACAACAGTTTTCTCTCCCTCCCATATCTCCCATTCTTTAAACCTCCCAAGAGTTTAGAAGTGAAAACGTTCTCTGCTTAGGCTTTTTCAGCAAAGTCTATGAAAGTGCTATCTGAAAGGGTATCTAATTTTTTCCAAATGGTTTTGTTCTCTGGGGACTTAAAATATTCGACATTAGTGATTTCTTTTCTGCTTTCAATACAATGTACTCTAGAATAGATTTCTATATTCCCTTTCATCAATTGCATATTTGTGTGCATCTCTTCCCTGTAGAAATGAAATGTTTTGAGCCCACACAATGGGGAAGAGATGAAACAATGCAGTGTTTGTTTGAATCTTCTAGGAGGCTAACCTCAGAAGGTAGGAAAATTACTCTTTTAAATGCTGTCCTCTAGTGGGTAAGAAATAAATTGGCAGTTTCTCATGGGGCCCTATGTTGCTGTGAGTTTTACTCAATTAATTCCCAGGGCAACATCATGAGCTCTAATCTATCAAGAGCAAGGCTTATTTAAAAGAAGGTCTAGTTTAAAGGAGCATTGTTGCTTTCACTTAAGTTTCTGCTGCTCCAAAGTTTGAGCAAACATGGGGAGGGCTATGAAAAATGTTCCCACACAGACAAGACTTTGTAATTCATTCCTTAACCATTGTTCTCGAATCCAAGAGCCGATGGTCTGAAACACTGTGTGGGCATCCTCAAACTCAAACCCTTCCTTCTCCCCCAGTGGAAATTCAGAAATCTATTTTGAAAGCCCATCTCTCAGTCAATCAATCAGTCAATCATATTTATTGAGGGCTTATTGGGTGCAGAGGACACACTGTACCAAGTGCTCGGGAGAGACCGACATAGTCAGGAAACATGATTCCCACCCTTCGAGATCTTACCATCTAGTAGACCTCCTGCCTACCATCAGGAGTTGCAGGTTTAGCTAAGTCACTCCATGATCAGAAAAATGTAAAAAAGGGACTAGTTAGCCCCTCTATCTCTGCAGCCCTAGTTGTCAAGAAGAGACTCCAAAACGGCTGGGATGCCGTCCTGGATCTATCAGAACCAGATGTCACGATTTGGGTGAAAGGTAGTTTACCTTTGGCCACCATCCTGCTTCCTGAATTCTGGCTGACCACTCATCAGCAAGGTGGTGGCAGGGAGCCATTGCTTCTTCGCAGAAGGCTCCCTAACCAATGGCAGGTCCAGTCTTCTCCTCTGCTCTCTGAACACCACAGTGCTCCCTGCTGCTGATCTGGTTGTGAGGAGTCCTTGCCACTGCAGTCTCCAAGGAGCAGAAAATGTTGATGGGAAAAGTCTCAGAAGTTGAGCTTGGCCCCAAGATCTCAGAAGTTGAGCTTGGCCCCAAGAGGGACTTGAACTCTTATCTACCCCAGTGCTTAGAACGGTGCTTGGCAACTAGTATGCACTTAGCAAATACCATAAGTATTAAAAAAGGAAGTCAGGCTGGGTCCCTGGCTGCTTTCTTACTCCCCTCCCCTTCGACCCTCACCCCCACCCTTACCCCCCAACCGAGCAGCACTGGTCCCAGCCTGCTTCTGGAGGGAGCGGTTATGCCCACTGCCAGAGATTTCTCACTGGTCTCCTGGGTGCCATGAGAGCAAAACCCAGCAGCTGCTGCAGCAGCTGCTCCCACGGCAGGGTCTGGGAGGGGGGCAGGAAGCTAGCCAAGCTATAGAAGCACTAGGAGGGGAGAAGCCTTGCTCCCTTGCTTGGCTTTGCTGGGGGAGAAAAAGGTTCAGCATGACTCACGTACTTGTGTTTTGATTTGTGGGGACTGAGTGTGTCTGGGTGGGATGGGTGTTGTGTCTTTCTGTGAGTGATGTGTCATGTGTGTCTTTTAATAATAATAATAATAATAATGCTGGTATTTGTTAAACGCTTACTATGTGCTGAGCACTGTTCTAAGCACTGAGATAGATACAGGGTAATCAGGTTATAGTCTCAATCCCCATTTTACAGATGAGGTAACTGAGACACTGAGAAGTTAAGTGACTTACCCAAAGTCACACAGCTGACAAATGGCGAAGGCGGCATTAGAACCCACGACCTCTGACTCCTAAACCCAGGCTCTTTCCACTAAGCTACGTTTTAACCTTCCCTTTGTCTAGCTCTCTGTCTCAATCTCTATCTCTCTGTCTCTCCCTCTCTGTCTCTCTCTCTACCTCTTTCTGGAAATCTCCATCTGCTCTCTCTTTCCTGCCTTTTCTTTCCCTCTTTATCTTGGATCGCTTAAACCTCTGGTCCACCCTCCACCCTCCCTCCCCAACAAACTCTATTCTCCAAACTACTTTGAGCTCAAAAAATATGATCACTTTCATCTTTCATATTTTCCCTTTTTGTATACTACACAGTATGCACACACACACACACACACACACACACACACACAGAGTACACTACTCCTTTCCCAACATAATTCCCTC
The DNA here is from genome assembly GCF_015852505.1 of Tachyglossus aculeatus. NCBI lineage: Eukaryota > Metazoa > Chordata > Mammalia > Monotremata > Tachyglossidae > Tachyglossus > Tachyglossus aculeatus. The sequence goes on along the minus strand of NC_052079.1, from coordinate 24,679,659 downwards.
TAGACTGAAAGCTTACAGAGAATATGTCTACCAACTCTATTGTATTGCACTCGTCCAAGCACAAGTACAGTGCTCCTTACATAGTAAATGCTCAAAAAATAAGATTGATTAATTGATTGATTAAATTCAAAGCCAGGCCTGAATATTATGTCTGCTCATTTGCTATTGAAATAATTTTGACAGCTCCTCCATAAAGGTCCCCATTCCCCACACTGTAGGGTTTTCTTCCACTATAAAGCTTGAGAATCCCTGTTAAGTCTCCTCTGAGATTTTGTTTTCTCTTCCGTATTTCCTTCTGCAAATGAATTTCAAGACCCTCTCTTCCTTCTTTTCCTCCAGAAGTTGAGTAACTGTAGGAGGACGATTTATGCTGCAAGATGTCTTAAACGTCTCAGCTCTGACACCTCCTTAGGGAACAGTACACTATCAGGTGTCATTTTATGTGACTAAGCCAAATGTCCTAGCTTCATGAAATCACAATGAAGAGCATTGGCACAGCCAGGTTGGCTGCTATGTTAATCAGTTCCCAAAATAGAGTTTCGAGATCCACTCCAAAACGGACACAAACCAAAGCCTTGTTTGAAAAGGAAGTTTCTGGAAAGCCAAGTGTGGGAGATAATCTGTGAAATATTCATTCTTTGCATTGCTGCACAGATGATACTGAGTGCTGTTCTTAGGATACAAAAATGTTTTGCCACCATCAGTTCCTTTCTCCATCAGTGGCTAAAGCCTCTCTGAGATAATAATGTCTGGTGGGGCTAGCAGGGTAGCCAAGGCACTGAGCTAGCTCTTCGTTCAATTTATCAGACCACTGGCCCCTGGGCTACGTTGCCCATTCCTTGTTGCATGAAAGGAGCTGTAGCTGTGCCAGTCCCCACTTTTCATTCCCAAGCAACAGTCTCTGCCCAAATCCACAAAGGTCGAAATGACCCAAGCATGTTGCAAGCGACTGACATATCAATCTGAACAAGATGGAGAAGAGCAACCCGAGGAGGGAGGGAGAGAAGAGCGTGGAGAAGAATGATAGCGTGACTGTTTTAGAAGGGCAGCAATCAGTGACAGCATTTCCGAAAACCCCCATTGCATCAGTGCATATTTTGCCAAGAATTAAATTTCCCTGTGCCTAATCCCTGTAGAGTGGCATCAGAAGGGAGTGTCAAAGAAATCAAAAGGCCAGTCTGGCCACTGACAAGACTGAACCATGTCTATGAATAAACAAAGAGCCTCCCAGTTCACCTCCATCGACCTGCCCCATTCATGGGCAATAAATCCAAATCACTGAAACACTGCATTCCATCTTTAAACAAAAGGGAGAGAAGTCGTTTCATCCTGGCTGTCCCCAAGGGAATCATTGGCCCCATAAATGTCTCTATCTAAGAGGAGTTTCTTCTCCTGGCTCATTATACGCAGCTGAACTCTTTAAGTAGTATAGTCTTTTAGTAGTATAGTCTACTAGTAGTAGCAGTACATTTGTTAGGCATTCACTGTGTCAAGCACTGTTCTAAGTACTGAGGCTGATACAATAAAATCATGCTGGATGTAGTCCCTGTCACAAACGGGACTCCCAGTCTAAGTAGGAGAGAGAAGAGATCTTGAATCCTTTCTGGTACCCTGAAGTGCCTTGTTTGCCTCTGCTTGCCATAGCAAGTATTAGGATTGCTTAAGAAGGATGTTTGCCTAGGGTGCCAAGCAAAATTGTTTTCCAGCATTTGGAGAAGTCCTTGAATAATGAAATACTCATATAACACTAGGAAAGGGGACTTGACTAACCTGGATTCTTGGGGGAGTTATAATAATGATGGTATTTCTTAAGTGCTTACTATGTGCCAAGCACTGCTCTAAGAGCTGGGACAGATACAAGGTTATCAGGTTGTCCCAGTGGGGCTCACAATCTTAATCCCTATTTTACAGATGAGGTAACTGAGGCACAGAGAAGTTAAGGGACTTACCCTAAGTCACACAGCTGATAAGTTGGAGAGCCAGGATTAGACCCCATGACCTCTGACTTCCAAGCCCGTGCTCTTTCCACTAAGCCATGCTGCTTCTCACAAAATTTCAATGTTTCCACCCGGTTTCGAACCGGGGACCTTTCGTGTGTTAGGCGAATGTGATAACCACTACATGACTTTGCATGCCTTAAATCTGCCCTCTCCTCTGCCCAGCAAAACTATTTCTCTTCCCTTATTGATACCCATACCCATTGGCCTCACCATTTGTTTCAGACATTTAACTCCCTCATCAAGCCCTCTGTCCCCTCGCCTCCTCCATCCCTGCCCCCAGTGACCTATCCATCTACTTTATTAAGAAAACTAACACCATTAGGTGTGAGCTCACTAAAATCATTCCCACCCCCCCTCAGTCCCTCCCTCTTCTGGCCTACTCTTCAACTCTCCCACTCTTCCCAGTAGTATCTCTAGAGGAGATCTCCTGCCTCCTTTCAAATGCCACATGCACATCAGACCCCATTCCTTCACACCTTATCAAAACCCTTGCCCTGTCCTCCTTCCCTCCCTAACAGCCATTTTCAACCATTTGCCCTCCAATGGCTTCATCCCCTCTGCCTTCAAACATGCCCATGTCTCCCCTATCCGAAAAAAATCTTCCCTTGACCTAACCCAGACTGAGCCCCCTCCTTCCTCTCCCCCTCCCCATCCCCCGCCTTACCTCCTTCCCTTCCCCACAGCACCTGTATATATATATATCCCCAAAATATGTACAAAATATATTTGTATGTATTTATTACTCTATTTATTTATTTATTTTACTTGTACATATTTATTCTATTTATTTTATTTTGTTAATAGGTTCTGTTTTGTTGTTTGTCTCCCCCTTCTAGACTGCGAGCCCACTGTTGGGTAGGGACCGTCTCTATATGTTGCCAACTTGTACTTCCCAAGCACTTAGTACAGTGCTCTGCACACAGTAAGCGCTCGATAAATACGATTAAATGAATGAATGAATGAACGGCTCCCTCAAGTTACTGCCCTATCTCCCTCCTACCATTCCTCTCCAAACGCCTACACCCGCTGTCTCAAATTCTTCTCCTCTAATTCTATCCTGGAACCCCTCCAATCTGGCTTCCTTCCCCTTCACTCCACATACCCCACCCTCTCAAAGTTAATCAATGATCTCCTTCTTGCCAAATCCAACAGACTCTACTCCACCCTAGTCCTCCTTGACCTCTCAGCTCCCTTTGACACTGTGGACCACCACCTTCTCCTGGAAATGTTATCCAGCCTTGGCTTCACTGACTGTCCTCTCCTGATTCTCCTTTTATCTCTCTGGTCTTTCATTCTCAGTCTCCTTCTTGGACTCCTCCTCTGACTCCCACCCCCTAACTGTAGGGGGCCTACAAGGTTCAGTTCTAGGTCCCCTTCTATTCTTCACCTACACTCACTCCTTTGGAGAACCCATTTGCTCCCATGGCTTCAACTACCATCTCTGTGGAGATGATACTCAAATCTACATCTCCTCCCTCTCTCTCGCTCCTCTCTCTCTCTCTCTCTCTCTCTCTCTCTCTCTGTGTGTGTGTGTGTGTCTCTCTGTCTCTCTCTCTCTCCTCGCATCTCTACCTGCCTTCAAGACACCTCTAATTGGATGTCCTCCCATCATTTCAAACTTAACATTTCCAAAACAGAGCTCCTTAACTTCCCACCCCCTCTCCCTCCCTGTTCCATCACTGTAGATGGCACCACCATCCTTCCCATCTCACAAGCCTATAATCTTGGCATTCTCCTTGATTCCTCTCTCTCACAATAATAATAATAATAATAATAATAATAATAATAATAATGGCATTTATTAAGCGCTTACTATGTGCAAAGCACTGTTCTAAGCGCTGGAGAGGTTACAAGGTGATCAGGTTGTCCCACAGGGGGCTCACAGTCTTCATCCCAATTTTACAGATGAGGGAACTGAAGCACAGAGAAGTTAAGTGACTTGCCCAAAGTCACACAGCTGACAATTGGTGGAGCCGGAATTTGAACCCATGACCTCTGACTCCAAAGCCCATGCTCTTTCCACTGAGCCAAGCTGCTTCTTCATTCAACCTATATTCAATGTCATGAAATCCTTTTAGTCCCACCTTCACAACATTGCTGAAATCTGCCCTTTCCTCTCCATACAAACTGTTACCACATTAATTCATTCATTCATTCAGTTCATTCAATCGTATTTATTAAGTGCCTACTATGTGCAAAGCACTGTACTAAGCACCTGGAAAGTACAATTCAGCAATAGAGGAAATCTCTGCCTACACTGGGCTTACACTCTAGAAGGGGGAGGACAGACATCAAAACAAGTAAACAGGCATCAATAAAAATAAATAGAATTATAGATATATACACATCAAAACAAGTAAATAGGCATCAATATAAATACATAGAATTATAGATATTTACATATATACATAAGTGCTGTGGGGAAAGAAGAGGGGGGAAGAGCAAAGGGAGAGAGTCGAGGTGACATGAGGGAGCTGAGGAAAAGGGGGGCTTAGTCTGCGAAGGCCCTGAGGTGGAGAAGAGTGATTGTTTGGCACATTTGAGGAGGGAGGGCGTTCACACATTTGTTTGGCACATTTGAGGTAGGAAGTGGTCCAGGGGTCGACTGGGGGACAGGCGAGAACAAGGCACAGTGAGAAGGTTAGCACCAGAGGAGCGGAGTGTGAGGGCTGGGATGTAGAAGGAAAGAAGGGAGGTGAGGTAAGAAGGGGCAAGGTTATGGAGAGTTTTGAAGCCAATAGTGAGGAGTTTTTCTTTGAAATGGAAGTTGATAGACAACACTGGAGATTTTAAAGGAGGGGGGGTGACATGCCCAGAACGTTTCTTTAGAAAGATAATTTGGGCAGTGGAATGAAGTGTGGACTGAAGTGAGGAGAGACAGCAGGTTGGGAGGTCAGAAAGGAAGCTGATGCAGTAATCCAGTCGGGATTGGATGACTGATTGTACTAACGTGGTAGCGGTTTGGATTAATACAACCATTCATCCTATCTCACCTGGATTACTGCATCAGCCTCCTTCCTGACCTCCCAACCTCCTGTTTCTCCCCACTCCAGCTCATACCTCACTCCGCTGCCCAGATCATCTTTCTACAAAAACGTTCAGGACGCATCACACCCCTCCTCAAAAATCTCCAGTCCTATCCACCTCCATATCAAACAAAAACTCCTCACCATTGTCTTTAAAGCACTCCATTACCTTGCCCCCTCCTACCTCACCTCACCTCTCTCCTTCTACAACTCAGCCACATACTTTGTTCCTCTAATGCTAATCTTCTCTCTGTGCCCCAGTCTCTCCTATCTCACCGCCGACCCCTGGCCCACGTCCTGCCTCTGGCCTGGAACACCCTCCCTCCTCAAATCCAACAGACAATTACTCTCCCCCCTTCAAAGCTTTACTGAAGGTACACCACCTCCAAGAGGCCTTCCCAGACTAAGCTCCACTGTTCCACATCTCCCACTCCCTTCTGCGTCACCCTGACTTGCTCCGTTTGCTCCCCTCAACCCCCAGTCCCACAGTGCTTATGTGTACGTTTGTAATTTTATTTGTATTAATGTCTGTCTCCCCACCTCTGTAGACTGTGAGCTCATTGTGGGCAGGGAATGTCACTGTTTGTTATTGTATTGTACTTTCCCAAGCACTTAGTACAGTGCTCTGTACATAGTAAGTGCTTAATAAATATGATTGAATGAATGAATGAATTTCTATACTTTTGTAAAAGGCATTATATGTTTCAGTGCTTCTGAAAAAATTCTACCTCATCACATTCATTCATTCATTCAACCATATTTATTGAGTGAGTATTGTGTGCAGAGCACTGTGCTAAGTGATATTCCCTGCCCACAATGAGCTCATAGTCTAGACTTGGGGTGATGGACATTAATGCAAGTAAATAAAATTACAGATATGTACATATGTGCTTTGGGGTTGGGAATGGGGAAGAGCAAAGGGATAAATAAAATTGCAGATATGAACATAAGTGCTTTGGGGCTAGGAGCGGGGAAGAGCAAAGGGAGCAAGCCTGGGGAATGTAGAAGGGAGTGGGAGATGAGGAAAAGTGGGGCTTAGTCTGGAAAGGCCTCTTGGAGGAGTTGTGCCTTCAGTAAAGCTTTGAAGGTGGGGAGAGTGGTTGTCTGTTGGATTAAAGGAGGGAGGGCGTTCCAGGCCAATGGAAAGCAGCATTTCCTAGTGAACAGAGCCCAGGATCAATCGGTGATATATATTAAGTGTCGGGGTGCAATTTGCATGCTAGGAATTTGGTTGGATTATGGCTATGCCTGGGAGTCCTAACAAACCAGTCAAGCCTTTGTAGAAGGCAATGAACTATGATCCAACATGGTGCCCCCTCCCCTTGCCAGTCATAGGATGCAATCCGATACCAACCTGGAGCTGTGTCTGTGCAACCATGAAGCAGGCATGGCCAGAATCCCAGTGCAGATGTCAAGGTGGGTGCTGATGTCACTAGGCCCCAAGGCACGGGCCGGTCCTCAGAGGGGTCAGCTCTGGTGGGTCGCGGTGACAGCTGAGGACAGCTGGGAAGGAGGTACAGGCCGTCTTCCTCGGCTAGGTCAGGTAGTGACCACAGTCCTCGCTCGCCAGTGGATCACCTCTGCCCCATGTCACCTGACTGGGGAAGAGACAAACCTTTCTGTGGCTGGAGCAATTCTTATGGACTCGTTAGGGAAAGGAAAAAGAAAAATGAAACCCAAATTTTTTTCATTATTATTATTAATTTTTTAAATGAAAAGAAAACAAGCATGCAGCTTGTCCTTTCGGCCCCGGCCAGGGTTCAGTGCCAGCCCGCTGCAAAGGCGCCAGATGAACCCAATCCCTGTGTCTTCTCCACCCACTGGGGGTTGGAATCTGAGGTTCTGGGGCCCAGGGAGGGCTGCAGTGCTTTCCTGCTTTGAGGGGAGGGAAAAAAGGGCTTTCCTGCTCCATTTGTTGTTCTAGAGCCTGAGTTGATGAGTGGGGGGAAGGACCTCCTCACTATTGGCTTCAGAGCTCTCCATCACCTTGCCCCTTCTTGCCTCATCTCCCTTTTCTCCTTCTACAATCCAGCCCGCACACTCCACTCCTCTGGTGCTAACCTTCCCACTGTGCCTCGATCTCACCTGTCCTGCCGTCAATCCCTTGCCCGCATCCTATCTCTGGCCTGGAACACCCTCCATCCTCAAATCTGCCAAACCATCACTCTCCCCACCTACAAAGCCCTACTGACGGCTCACCTCCTCCAAGAGGCCTTCCCCAACTAAGTTCCCCTTTTCCTCAGCTCCCCCTTCCTTCCACATCACCTCGACTGGCTCTCTTTACTCTTTGCCCCATCTCCCCACCCCACAGCAGTGATGCATATATAAATATATGTATATATATATAAATATATAATTCTATTTATTGACATTGTTTCATTCATTCATTTAATCATATTTACTGGGCACTTACCATCTGCAGAACACTGTACTAAATGCTTGGGAAGTACAAGTCGGCAACATATAGAGACGGTCCCTACCCAGCAACAGGCTCACAGTCTAGAAGGGGGAGACAGATAACAAAACAAAACATGTAGACAGGTGTCAAAATCATCAGAATAAATAGAATTATAGCTATATGCACATCGTTAAAAAAATAAATGTAGTAAATATGTACAAGTAAAATAGAGTAATAAATCTGTATGAATATATACAAGTGATGTGGGGAGGGGAAGGAGGTAGGGCAGAGGGGGTGATGAGGAGGAGGAGAGGAAAAAGGGGGCTCAGTCTGGGAAGGCCTCCTGGAGGAGGTGAGCTCTCAGTAGGGCTTTGAAGGGAGGAAGAGAGCTAGTTTGGTGGATGTGTGGATGGAGAAAATGGTGCCAGGAGTTGGGACCCCTCATTAAGGAGGATGGCAGGGGGATCCTTGGGTTCGAGGAAGATCCCATCACCAGCGGGAATGTAGCTGTGTCTGAGGGTCACGTCCAGAAGCCCTGGCACACAGAGGGACTAAGACAATAGCCTTGCTCCATTTCATTCAGGGTGCACTTCACTGAAATCCCCAGCAAAAAGGTTAATCCGGCACACCTGTTGCAAAGACTTTTCATTTATTAATTCATTCAATCGCATTAATTAATTAATGATGGTATTTAAGCACTCACTATGTGCCACGCACTGTTCTAAGCGCTGGATTGAGTGCTTACTGTCACAGCACCTGTATATATGTATATATGTTTGTACATATTTATTACTCTATTTATTTATTTTACTTGTACATATCTATTCTATTTATTTTATTTTGTTAATATGTTTGGTTGTGTTCTCTGTCTTCCCCTTCTAGACTGTGAGCCCACTGTTGGGTAGGGACTGTCTCTATATGTTGCCAACTTGTACTTCCCAAGTACTTAGTACAGTGCTCTTCACACAGTAAGCGCTCAATAAATATGATTGATTGATTGATTGATTGATTGATTGATTGATTCCAGGCCAGGGGACAGACATGGGCTGGGGGTCAACAGCGGGACAGGCAAGAATGAGGCACAGTGAGGAGGTTAGCGGCAGAGGAGCAGAGGGTGCTGTGTGGGCTGTAGAAGGAGAGAAAGGAGGTGAGGTAGGAGGGGGCGAGGTGCTGGAGAGCCTTGAAGCCGAGAGTGAGGAGTTTTTGCTTGATTCGTAGATTGACAGGCAACCACTGGAGATTTTTGAGGAGGGGAGTAACATGCCCAGAGCGCTTCTGTACAAAAATAATCCAGACAGCAGAGTGAAGTATAAACTGAAGCAGGGAGAGACAGGAGGATGGGAGATCAGAGAGGAGGCTGATGGCAGTAATCCAGTCGGGATAGATTGAAAGATTGAACCAGCAAGGTAGCGGTTTGGATGGAGAGGAAAGGGTGGATCTTGGTGCTGTTATGGAGCTGAGACTGGCAGGTTTTGGTGACGGATTGGATGTGAGGGGTGAATGAGAGAGTGGATGACACTAAGGTTGTGGGCTTGTGAGATGGGAAGGATGGTAGTGCCGTCTACAGTGATGGGAAAGTTAGGGAGAGGACAGCATTTGGGAGGGAAGATAAGGAGTTCAGTCTTGGACATATTGAGTTTTAGATGGCGGGCAGACATCCAGATGGAGATGTCCTGAATGCAGGAGGAGATACAAGCCTGGAGGGAGGGAGAGAGAGCAGGGGTGGAGATGTAGATTTGGGTGTCATCAGCACAGAGATGATAGTTGAAGCCATGGGAGCGAATGAGTTCACCAAGGGAGTGAGTGAAGATAGAGAACAGAAGGGGACCAAGAACGGACCCTTGAGGAACCCCTACAGTAAGGGGACGGGAGGGGGCGGAGGAACCCACAAAGGAAACTGAGAATGAATGGCCGGAGAGATAAGAGGAGAACCAGGAGAGGACGGAGTCTGTGAAGTCAAGGTTGGATAACATGTTGAGGAGAAGGGGGTGATCCACAGTGTCAAAGGCAGCTGAGAGGTTGAAGAGGATTAGGATGGAGTAGGAGCCATTGGATTTGGCAAGAAGGAGGTCACTGGTACCTTTGAGAGGGCAGTTTTGGTGGAGTGTAGGGGACGGAAGCCAGATTGGTGATTGATGCCTGTTTACTTGTTTTGATGTCTGCCTTCCCCCTTCTAGACTGTAAACGCGGTGTGGGCAAGGATTGTCTTTCTTTACTGCTGAATTGCATTTTCCAAGCATGTAGTACAGTGCTCTGCACACAGTAAGTGCTCAATAAATGTGATTGAATGAATGAATGGATTGAATGAATGACCTCCATGTCCCCAAGCCCCAGCTAGACCGGCAGCTCTGATCTCTGGAAGGGCCACCCCAATCCCTCCCGAGGATCTGGGACAGAGCTGCTTTCATTTGTGCCTGCCCCCTGGTCCAGCATCCCCAATCCACATGACTGTGGTCAATCTGGATCCCTTCCACCTATGGAGCCTCATAGAACATCCCGCCTCCCTCTCCCCCAGTACCACCCCTTCTTCGGAAGATCAGGTGACCACATAATTTAAACTTTGAAGACAACTAATCAGAAACCACCATAAATTTCTTTTTTTATTGGGTCATCTTGAAGGATTTTTCCTAATTAACGTGCTGTAGCATAAGATGAGCCAATCCAGGGTAGCACTCAGTTATAGTGTACAGATCACTGTACTAAACAATTGGGGGAATACAGTACTCTAGAGTAAGTAGACTAGTAGCCGGGGACAGACGTTCAAGTAAATTACAGGGGATAGGTAGATAGTGCTGTGTGGTGGGGTGAAAATCGAAGTGCTTAAGTGGTACAGATCAAAGTGCATAGGCAACATAGAATGGAGGGAAAACAGACAAAGTGAGGACTTAGTCTGGGAAGGCCTCTCGGAGGACATAGGATTTTAGGTGGTGTGAAGGTGGTGTGAGTGTTGTTCTGTCAGATATGAATGAGGAGGGAATTCCAGCCAGAGGAAGGGATTGAGATTCTAGACAGAGCTCAACCACTTGCCTCCTGTGTGACCTTGGATGAGTCACTTAACTTCTCTGTGCCTCATCCTAAATGGGGACAAAATACCTGCTATTCCCCTTGACCACGAGTGCCTGTCCAATTTTATTAATGTGTCCTTAATAAATGTTATTATTATTATCAATATTAAGCCCAAGATATATTTTAAGAGTTGGGGTTTTTTGTGCCTGTCTCCTGAAAATAGGCATTGCTTATTCGGGTGTTGAGCCTAATAGCTATAAGATGCATTTGATAAGTTAAATTCCTTTTTTAAGATCAGTCATCCAATAACTTACTTAGCTTTCTCTGTTTGGGCTTGTTTGATCCTTAACTTGTTCCTCAACTTCTCTGTTAAGCCCAAATGAGGGTGCTTAGTCAATGCTCTCATTAAATAAAGGTTGCAGCCTCCAAGATTTTTAATGGACTTCACAGACTCCAGTTGCAATCGATTCCTTCTCTTGCAGTTAGCTGGGCCTTTAAATTCCTTCTCTTCCTTTCCACTTTTGTCTGCTCTCCCTTTTGTCACATACTACAAGTGTCCACAGATGTCAAGTGTGAAATCGGCATGTGGTGCTAATGCTTTAGTGCTGGCACAAAAGGTACTTCCTGAGGAAGATAGGCCCCTTGCAGAGTAATCTAAATTTATTATAGCTTGGTGCTTACTCTTTATTCAAATTGTTTCCCAACTTGTGAGCTGGCAGGATGCCACCCAAGAGATCAGTCAATTGGCCATCCAGGAGTATCACGCGAGGCTGTTAAGGACTGACAGTCTGACAGGGAATGTGCATACTGCCTCCCGTGAAGAGTCTATGAGCTCTTTGATTGGAAAAACATCCAAAAAAAATCCAAAAATAAAAAATAGACACCCAGGCCATGTTTTTCGACCTGTAGAACAGGGATTAAAAATCTGTGGAAAGCAGACCTGTGAATTCAGGCCTAAATGAATGAATATTCACGAATCATTCAGGCCAGCAGAATCAGAACTGAATTCACCCTTTCCAGAACAATAATTGGAAATCTGGGAAAGAGCAAAACATGCCTAAAATTGCCAATTGGTATTTTCATCTCAGTGATTTAGCTGACTTGGAGTAAGAGTACCATGGCCTGTACATAATTATTATTCTATTTATTTTATTAATGATGTGCATTTATCTATATTTATATTTATTTTGATGGTATTGACACCTGTCTACTTTTTTCATTTTGCTGAATGTCTCCCCCTTCTAGACTGTGAGCCCATTGTTGGGTAGGGACTGTCTATATATGTCTCCAAATTGAACTTTCCAAGCACTCAGTACAGTGGTCTAAACACAGTAAGCGCTCAATAAATACGATTGAATGAATGAATGAATAGTGGAAAGAGCACAGGACTGGAAGTCAGAGGAAATCTGCACTCTGACCCTTGTCTGGTGGGGCTAGCAGGGTGGCCAAGCCACTGAGATAGCCCTTCGTTCAATTTATCAGACCACTGGCCCTTGGGCTACGTTGCCCATTCCTTGTTGTGTGAAAGGAGCTGTGGTTGTGCCAGCAAAACAAAAAAAGTAGACAGGTATTAATGCCATCAAAATAAATATAAATATAGATATATAAACATCATTAATAAAATAGAGTAATAATTATGTATAGGCCACGCTACTCTTTCCTAAGGCACAGAGAAGTTAAGTGACTTGCCCAAGTACACTCAGCAGACAACTGGCAGAGCTGGGATTAGAACCCACGTCCTCTGACTCCCAAGTCTGTGCTCTTTCCACTAAGCCACGCTGCTTCTTGCTGTTTGAAAGTAGAGGGGAAGGAGTCAATGGAGAATAAGTAATTAGAGATAGTTGTGAAGGAGGGAAAAAGGGTGAGCACAGATATTCATTCATTCATTCAATCGTATTTATTGAGCACTTACTGTGTGCAGAGCACTGTATTAAGCACTCGGGAAGTACAAATTGGCAACATATATGCCAACATATATATTGGCAACAGATATGTTAATGATGTATGAAAGGATGGGGTCTGAGGTGCAGATGGACGAATGTATTTACATTTATTGTACTATTTATTATACTTATCTTTATATTTATGGGGGCTTGGGGGGTTGTCTTTTTAATGGTATTTGTTAAGTGCTTACTATGTGGCACACACTTTTCTAAGCATTGGGGTAATTACAAGGTTTCAGGTTGGACACAATCCATGTACTGCATGGGGCTCACAGTCTGAATCTCCATTTTACAGATGAGTTAATTGAGGCTAAGAGGTGTGAAGTGACTTGCCCAAGATCACATGGCAGAAAAGTGACAGAGTCAGGATTAGTCATGGGTTCTAATCCCGGGTCCGCCACATGTCTGCTGTGTGACCTTGGACAAGTCCTTTAACTTCTCTGAGCCTCAGTGACTTCATCTGTAAAATGGGGATGAAGACTGTGAGCCCCACGTGGGACAACCTGATCACCTTGTACCCTCCACAGCACTTAGAACAGTGCTTTGCACATAATAAGTGCTTAACAAATGCCATCATCATTATTATTATTATTATTATCAGAACCCAAGTCCTTCTGATTTCCAAGCCCGTGCTCTATCCACTAGGCTACAATGCTTCTCAGTTTATTGGACTATCTTGGATAGTGTAGTTACATATTTTTATTATATAATAAAATAATTTATAATTTATTCATTCACCTTCATATTATTTACATTACCTATCTTGGAAGAATTCACCATATAGATCACTACCCATAAAGATGCACTTCCTTCATGGAACCCCCTCAAGGAATTCTAGGAATATAAGTGGGGAGAGAGGACTGGAAACAGACACCAAGGAACGATGAAACAATAAAACACCAAAGCAGCATAAAAGACAAGGAAAAATGCACAAAAAACCAGATCATTTGGTTTTGTGGCTAGAAGAGCAGAAATTCAGGCTCCTTGTGTGTCTGAGTCCAGAACGTACCTGTAGCCTCAGTGACCGTCACAGCAGCCATTAGTCTTCCTGGGGTTTTGAGGAGACCTTCTGCTGCGGGTGCTCTTCTCTACAGGACAGGATGGAGTCTCCTCGATGGCGCAGAGGAAAGCTGGGGCTGGTTCCTGTTGGGGAGGTAGAACTGGCTGTCTGGTGCAGGAGATGCCAAGGGAGCTGAACTGCAGCTTAAATGCCAGTGGCCCGGTGCACAAAGAGCAGGTTGGGAGCAGGGGTCCTGAAGGGCAAAGAGGAGAGGCAGCTTTGACTAGTTGCTTTGCCCAGGCACGGTAGAGAGCACTTACTGATCATTGCTAAATGATACTAACAACATTTGTCACAAATATAATCTGAATACTGTGAAGTGATATTGGTGTATGTATGTGCACGGTGAAAACATGAAAATTACTTGCTTTTTTGTTGCTCTGGTTCTTCATATTTCGAGGAGACTGATTACAAAATTGAACCAGGCACTGTTCAGTGACCAGTAAAAATTATATTTTCACTGTCTGAAAGTGCCTTCAATACTTGTGTCTCAAAACTTGCATGAACCTTTCATTTTATTAGAAATCCTGCCCTTGGCATTTTGATTTTGATTATATTATCAGAGTGTCCTCGATGTAGCTGCAGCTAAATTCACTTATGAATCACATTTGAATCCCTGTAGACTGTAAGCTCGATGTGGGCAGGGAATGTGTCTGGTATACTGCTATATTCTAGTCTCCCAAATGCTTAGAACAGTGCTCTGCATACAGTAAGTGCTCAGTAAATATGATTGATTGATTGATTGATTTGAATGAGTTACAAAACAATTGATGCCTTTAAGAGATTTATTTTATGGAGAAATCTGTCAGGAATAAAAAGAATTATGGTATTATGGTATGGTATCCCTGCTCTGCCAATTTCCAGCTGTGTGACTTTGGGCAAGTCAGTTCACTTCTCTGGGCCTCAGTTCCCTCATCTGGAAAATGGGGATGAAGACTGTGAGCCCCCCGTGGGACAACCTGATCACCTTGTACCCTCCCCAGCACTGAGAATGGTGCTTTGCACACAGTAAGTGCTTAAAAAAATGCTATTATTATTATCATTATCATTAGATTATATGTAACTAAATTTCTTGAAGTAAATTAAGGGGAACCAAGAGGGAAAATGAATCACATAGCCGGACTTCAGTACATGCAAATTCCTTCCCTTTCCTTCCATTTTCCCTGAAAGCTGTTGCTTAATTTTTCTGACCTTATTCAGCCAATAGTCATCCCACCCACTCACTGGGCAGAGTTTCCAGGGAACTGAGGAAGTGCAGACTAGGGAAGGGAAATGGAAAGCAAGGGAGTCTACAGGTATATCAATCAATCAATTAATTGTATTTATTGAGTGCTTATTGTATGCAGAACCCTTGGGAAAGTACAATTTAACAGAGTTAGTAGACACATTTCCTGCCCACAAAGAGCTTTCAGTCTAGACGGGGAGATATGTTCCAACCCTATTCCTTCGCACCTTATCAAAACTCTTGCCGCCACCCCCGCTTCTTCCATCCCTAACAGCCATCTTCAACTGTTCACTCTCCAATGGCTTCTTCCCAACTGCTTTCAAACATGCCCATGTCTCCCCTATCTTAAAAGAAAACTCCCATGATCCCATGATTCCCTCGAGTTATCACCTTATCTCTCCCTCCTATCATTTCTCTCCAAATTCCTTGAGCAAGTTGTCTACACCCACTGTCTCAAATTCCTCTCCTCAAATTCTCTCCTCGAACCCCTCCAATCTGGCTTCCATCCACTTCACTCCACAGAAACTGCCCTCTCATGGGTCACCAATGATCTCCTTCTTGCCAAATCCAACAGCCTCTACTGCATCGTGATCCTCCTTAACTGCTCAGCAGGGTTTGACACTCTGGACCTCCACCTTCTCCTGAAAACATTATCCAAACTTGGCTTCACTGACTCTGTCCTCTCCTGGTTCTCCTCTTATCTCTCTGGCTGTTTGTTCTCAGTATCTTTTGCAGGCTCCTCCTCTGC
Source organism: Tachyglossus aculeatus (assembly GCF_015852505.1). Taxonomy (NCBI): domain Eukaryota; kingdom Metazoa; phylum Chordata; class Mammalia; order Monotremata; family Tachyglossidae; genus Tachyglossus; species Tachyglossus aculeatus. Next base: position 24,664,253 of record NC_052079.1, on the reverse strand, counting down.
CTTCCACCCCCTAACTGTGGGGGTCCCTCAAGGTTCAATTTTGAGTCCTCTTCTATTCTCCATCTACACCCACTGCCTTGGAGAACTCTTTCGCTCCCAGGGCTTCAAATACCACCTCTACACGGGTGATATCCAAATCTACATTTCCAGCCCTGATCTCCCTCTCTCCAGTCTCACATCTCCTCCTGCCTTCAAGCCATCTCTACTTGGATGCCCTCACATCATCTCAAACTTAACATGTCCAAAACAGACCTACTTATCTTCATATCCAAACCCTGTCCCCCCTCTGACTTTCCCATCACTGTAGATGGCACCACCATCCTTTCTGTTTCACAAGCCTGTACCCTTGGCATTATCCTTCACTACTCTCTCTCATTCAGCTCACATATTCAATCCATCATTCAATCCTGTCGGTCCCCCTTCACAACATCGCTAAAATCTGCCCTTTCCTCTCCATTCAAGCTGCTACTACGTTAATACAATCCCTCATCCTATCCCGGTTGGATTACTGCATCAGCTTCCTTGCTGACCTCCCAGCCTCCTGTCTCTCGCCACTCCAGTTCATACTTCTCCCTGTTTTCTGGATGTTTTTGTAGAAAAACATATTAATAAAATATTTTTAATTCACTTAGTCTCAATGATTACATTTTCAGAGGGAACAGAATTGCATTTTACTGTCCAGGAAAACACAGTAGGGTCCAACTCTAATGGAATAACAGAAGATAGGAAATTTTGAACTAAAACTGAACTATCCAGGGTCACTCAAAGCTCTGCTTATAATTCCATAAAACCAAAGAGGTTGGCCTGCCATAATCTCAGAGGCAGAAAATGGGTCGTGCAGGGGAGAGCAAGGACGAGGAATGACTTTCCGTTTTGAGTAAAAGTGATTTTTTTTTGCCACAGCAATTGGGAAAGCAATGGTTCAAATGGTACAACCCGATGGTGTTCATACAATTAAGACAGCTAGTTGCATATTTTAGGGCTTGCATCTGATTTGAAAGATGGAAGACTTTCTGTGCAAATCTGTACAAATGTATGGATTAGAGTGAAGTAAACCAATGTGTCCTCATCAGTGGTGTCTACCTGAGTTTGATCTAAGAAGATTTGGGTGCTTTTGTTTCTACTTGGAATTCCCTTCTAGGAGAGCAAAGTAGGGTTGGGAAGATTGTCAATCTTTAGCCCAAGGACAATTGAAGCAGACTCCCTCTGAGAGTGATGGACTGCTCCTTTCCTTGCTGTGACTGTTTCCATTTGCACTGAGGTATCCATCCCCACCCCTCGCACCCTCCCCACAGCCTGTCAAGTACAACCTGTGAAACCTCTACTCCATCACTGGAAAGCTTCCCTTCATCCTTGAGCTATTCCTGACCCAATCAATGCTCCCCCTCATCATCACTGAAAGCTGTCTCTCTCCAGATGACAGTCTACCTGCTGCTTTCTCTGGGGGGGGGGCGGGGGGGCTCATCTTCCCCCATCCCCCCAGACTCACTGGGAAAGGGGGAGGAGCTGACTTCCTTCACGCTCCCCAACACCACTTTCACACCATCCCACCTTCCCACATCCCTCCCTTTCCCTTTCTTTGAAGACCACATCACCCGCCTCTACTCCCCATTCCAGTTACAAGTCACAGTCATTTATGGTCCCCCAGTCCCCATCTCCAACTTTCTGAGCCATTTTGATCCCTTCCTCACATTCCTCTCTCATTCTCCATCCCTACACTGATCCTCGGGGACGTGAATATCCACATAGATGTTCCTGACGACCCTTCCGCTTCCCGCTTTATATCACTCCTCAATTCCACTGACCCGCTGCTCCACCCCACCTCACACACTTAATCTCATAATCTCTAGTCACTGTACAATCTCTACCCTCACCAATTCCGTGTGCTCTGCAATCAGTGAACACTCAATGAATAACGTTAATAGTAGTATATATTAAGCACTGAGTTGGTGCAGTGCACTTTTCTACAAGGAATGGAATACAGAAATGATTTATTCCCTACCCACAAGGAGTTTACACTCTAATGGGGAAAGAAAACAAAAATATCTACAACTAGACTGATGAAAATAAATAAGTACATATATGTACATGAATGCTAAAAAAGGTGTGAATAAGTTCATGAGTACTACAGTTAGGTTAGTGAGTGATATGGATCAGAGTGCCATGAATTCAATTAGAGATAATTTCTTGGAGGAGGTGAAATTTATGGAGGGATTTGACTGTGGGTAGAGCTGTGGTTTGGCTGCTGGATGGGAGGAGCCTGGTGAGGACAGGGATTGTCTCTCTCTTTATTGCTGAATTGTACTTTCCAAGCGCTTAGTAAAGTGCTTTGCATACAGTAAGTGCTCAGTAAATATGATTGAACGAATGAGGAGGGAATTCCAAACTAAGTATGAGTGAGGGGCAGATATGGGAGGGTCTAGAGTGAGGTTCAGCTAGAAAACAAGCTTCAGGGGAATGAAGACAGCAGGTTGGGGAATAGCTGGTGAAAAGAGCAGATAATGGTATTTGTTGAGTATTTACTATGTGCCAGGTGCTGCTACAAGTGCTGGGGTGGACACAGTCCACCCCCAATCAATTTGGACACAGTCAATGTCCCACATGGAGCTCATAGTCTTAATTCCCATTTTACAGATGAGGTAATTCAGGCACAAAGAAGTGAAGTGATTTGCCCAAGGTCACACAGCAAACAAGCTGGGAAGAGAACTCAGGTCCTTCTGAGTCCCAGGCTGGTGCTCTATCCACTAGACTACACAGGTTGGGTTGAAGAGGGCAGACAGGGTGGGGCCAGATGTCGAGAGGTTTGAAGTTTATCATGCATGACAAGTTTTGTTTGCAAAGAGACACAGGTGTGGGAGTTTGAAGGAGAAGAGAGATGTGGACAGAGCAATGTTTCATGGAGAGTAATGAATAATGGCAAGAAATGGCAAAACTCTGCATAACGATTAAAAGTATTCTATTTAGCAGAGTGAAGGAAAGAGATTGAAAAGCAGAAGAGGACGACTACATCAGAAGTTTGCATTGTGCCTTAAAGAAAAGCATCATTGTTTTTAAATAATGGCAAAAGTCAGAAATTTACCGAAGCTGTTATTTTCATTTCAATGTTTCTTTTCCTTTAAAAAGTGAAATTATGGCAGGTTTTTATGAGTTTTGACTGATGCCTTTAGGTAGAGTTTATGGTTTCCAAGTCACTGACCGCAGCAGCACTATGTCTTCATAACTAACGGCGACAATAAAATCTTGATATTGAGCTTTGTAATGGATAAACATTAGGTTATAAATTGTTTTGCAATATGATATTAGCTGCCAAAAATTCAAAATTCTTCTCCATCATTCCCAGGGATGGTACTGAAATAACAGGATATGATCTTTGTCCATACAATGTCTTTTGTTCTTTTTTAATAATGAAAAAACTGTGAGCATATATGACTACTTGGGGATATCTGCCAACTTGCTTAATTGTAGAATTCCCATATCTATGAAGAACACTGTGTATTTTTTAGAAAGGAGCAACCAAGACACTTCACATTCAGGATAGTGTTATCCACATGGAACCCTAATGAAAATTACCAAATCAACCAATTAATCAGTCAACGTATTTATTAAGTGCTTATCGCAATGTTTAGAGGATGTTATCTATGTCTTAATTATAATTATGAAAAGCCCAAAAAGTAGTGCTTACATCTAAACATCATAAAAAATGAAATATTTGAGGAATCAAACCCAATATGTTACTCATATAAAACCATTAATATGTGCAATTACCTAATTCTTTGGCTCTGTTGGATGCTAATAATTTGATATTGTGCTGCTTTAATCAACATTACCTGATTTAAGCAATTTCATATTACTTAATTTTTTCAAGGGATTAGGCACTCTCCTATTTACCAAAGATCAGGGCTTACTGGTTAATTACAGGCAGGTGGATAGAACAGAATGCAGTGCATTTCGATTCAATTCAGTCATATATATGGAGCACTTACTGTGTGCAAAGCACTATACTAAGTGCTTGGGAGAGTGCACTATAACATTGGACACATTCCCTGCCCATGATAAGCTCACAGTCTAGAGGGGACAGACATCAATATAAATAAATTAATAGGTTACAGATATATACATACATCTGTGCTGTGGGGAAGGGAGGGAAGATGAATGAAGGAGCAAGTATGAGTGGCACAGAAGGGAGTGGGAGAAGAGGAGAGGAGGGCTAAGTCAGGGAAGACTTCCTGGAGGAGATATGCCTTCAATAATCAGTGAATCGATGTGAAACAGTGCATTGTTTCAAAAAAGTACGAATTTTTCATTTGCATAGAGGTGTTTTGCATTAGTGAGCCAGATGGCGAGAGTGTATCTGTGTGTGGTGAAGTGATTGCACCTGGCTTGTTAGTTTCACTATTTTTAGTCATTTTCTTTCTTTCTGCTCTGGGATGTCCTTTCTGGTCTGCTGAAGAGGTGAGGAAGAGAGTACACAGTGCAATACTGACTAAGACCCTGAGGTTGGAGAAAGATTCAGCAGATACAAAACTATTATACAACAATCTATAAAGCCAAATTCAGATTCCTTGAACATCTTCCTAGGGAGAGAATTCTCAGCTAGTTGTAATATCACACGGGTGGTGATAAATATCCTTTGCCTAAGGAACAGCTGTTATTATTGGCTAAGATGATTGAAATTAAAGAGAATTACAACCAGCTGCAAAATTCATTCACTAGAGAGTGAGAGAAATTGGCAGCTGGTGTCTGCTTGCTATAAATATTTTTAATTAAAATTTCTCTCCTCTTTTTGAATTGCCATAATAGCAGTGATGGTTAGTCAGAGTTGCCACTGGCTGGGGGAGGGTCAAGAGTGGGGAATCTCCTTTATATAGAGCTAGACTATTCGTTTTTGTACCGTATGGACAGATTTCAAAGTCATCTGCGTGCCCTCAACATTGCAATAAGGACAGCAAATACCATTCCTGATATAAAATGTCCCTTTTCAAATACTCTCTTTCCCCCTGCCATGACACTACCGGCTGCTTCCTGAGGTGGTGTTGACAGGAATGGGTTGTAAACACCCATGGCCTTCACTTGCTCTCCACTGATCTCTTAAGTAACCCAGTGGCAATCAGGTTTTCACTCCCTTCACTCTCCTAAGACTCCACTTTCCAAGGGAAATAATGACCTCTATCCCTAGCCAAGTCTACTCTGTCCTAATCCTCCTTGACTTCTTGGCCATCTTTGACATTGTTGATCACTCTCTCTTCCTCGAAATGCTATCACACATTATTTTGCCAAAACAGTCATTTGCCCCTTCTAGCGTTCCTGCCTCACTGATCATTCCTTCTCCGTCTGTCTCATTCGCTGATTATTCTTCCACATCTCATCCCCTATCCATGGCTGTCCTCCAAGACTCTGTTCTGGATTCCCTGGTCTTCTCAAACGCTAAACAATAGGTTTGCAGTTTGTTAATCTATGATTCCCATGACAAATGAAAGGCTTCCAGGAAATTTTTCTTGTTCAGATTCTTACAATTAAAACATTGGTTTGTCATCCACCCCTCCTGTCCCCTCTGATTGATCACCTCAGGCAAGATCTGATTGGTGAGTAAATCTGTCTGCTGAGTCCCACGTGCTAATGATGTAATCCCCAGGAGAGCACTCAATATCCCCTGTATCTTGCTTCTCATGGTAGCAGACGGTTTGCTTCCCAGGTCTCCTGACTACAGTTCTGTGCTCTTTCCATAGCGGAAGTCAAAACTCCAGGAACAGGGATACCAGAAACTGTGGGAGGTGGGGGTGGGGGAAGCAGTTGGATAGGCAATAGGGAGTACACTCATTCAGAACTTAGCCAGATCCATGAAAAATTGGGGATCAATGGGTGGTCTCTGGAGAAGAAGGAGGACGTCTCATCCCAGGTGGGACTATGGGAGCTTCATGCTTTAGGCTGACATGTTTTCTCCTGCTTCTCCATGAATCACCTTGAAAGCCCCCATGCAGTACTCTGAACACACCCTGTCTTCTCTCCCCAACTTGGACTCCACCACTTGGCTAGCAGAGATAGAATCAAGCATTATTTGAGTAGGAGAAAAATCATTCTGAAAAGCCACCTCTTAGACAATCGGTCTTGGGGAATTGGCCAAACATGAGGTTCACTGTACAGAAAATTGGATTATCTTCACAGGACCCTTCTTTCCTCACACTCTCTCTCAGGAAGCGAACATGGCTTCAGGTACCATATGATTCCAAATTACCTTCTAGTCCTGACCTCTATCCTGCTATACATTCCCACAGTTGCAATTAACTTGAAGATATCTCCATGACACCTCAAAATATTTTTTCATGGTATCTGTTAAGCACTTACTATTTGTCAGGCAGTATTCTAAGCACTGGGGTAGATGCAAGATTATCAGGTTGGACACAGTTCATACCCCACACGGTGCTCACAGTCTTACTCTCCATTATACAGGTAACTGAGGCACAGAGAAGTTAAGTGAGTTGTCCAAGGTCACACAGCAGACAAGTGGCAGAGTGGGATCAGAATTAGATTAGAACCCAGATTCTTCTGATTCCCAGGCCCACACCCTAGCCAGTGTGCCATACTGCTTCTTCTCACACTTGACAAATCTAAAAATTATTATTACTATGATATTTATTAAGCACTTAATATGTAGAGAAGCAGCATGGCTTAGTAGAAAGAGCACAGGCCCAGGAATCAGGGGACTGGGGTTACAATCTGAGTTTTGCCACATGCCTTTTGTGTGACCTTAGCTTTTCTGTGCCTCAGTTTCCTCACCTGTAAAATGGGAATTCAGTACCATTCTCTCTCCCCCTTAGACAGTGAGCCCCCTGTAGGGCAGGGACTGTGTCCTGGTGATCTTATATCTATCTATTCATTCATTCATTCATTCAATCGTATTTATTGAGCGCTTACTGTGTGCACAGCACCGTACTAAGCGCTTGGGAAGTACAAGTTGGCAACATATAGAGATGGTCCCTACCCACCAATGGGCTCACAGTCTAGAAGGGGGAGACAGACAACAAAACAAAACATATTAACAAAATAAAATAAATAGAATAGTAACTATGTACAAGTAAAATAAATAGAGTAATAATAATAGAGTAATATTATATCTACCGCCAGCACTTAGTATAGTGCTTGGCACGTAGTATGTGCCTAACAAATACCATAGTTATTATTATGCAGTAAGTGCTGGGCTAGATACAACATAATCAGGTTGGACAGAGTTCCTGTCCCACCTGGGGCTCACAATCCTACCAGTTCTTCCTACCCAATACTTCCTGTAATAATAATAATAACAATGATGGTATTTGTTAAGCGCTTACTATGTGCCAGGCACTTTACTAAGCCCTGGGGTAGATACAAGCAAATCAGTTGGATACAGTCCCTGTCCCACGAGGGGCTCCGAGTCTTAATACCCATTTTACAGAGGAAGTAACTGAGGCACAGAGAAGTGACTTGTCCAAGGTCACAGAGCAGACACTTGGTGGATCCAGGATTAGAACCCAGGTATTTCTGACTCCCAGGGCCATTCTCTATCCATTAGGCCATGCTGCTTCTGTACCTGCCCTTTCCCCTCTAGCCAAGTAGATACCTCTCCCAGGGCCAACCTCTCGTTGTCTCATGACTAAACTGGTGTATGATGTCCCTCACTGGTCTCCAGCTTCCAGTCTCGCTCCTCTTCATTCTCTACTCCTTGCTGCAGCCCAGATCAGAGAATATTACTTGGCAGTGGCGTCAAAACCTCCAATGGCTATCAACTTTCCTCTGAACCAAGCAGGCACACCTTACTACTGGCTTCAAGGTTCTTCGCCAGCTTTCACCAATCACCTGCTTCTTTCCAGTTCCCTCTCTTGAGTCCTCCCAAAATAACCTGACAATTATTCCCTCTCCCCGACTTCAGAGTCTTACTGAAGGCACATCTCCCCCAAGAGGCCTTCCCTGACTAAGCCCTCCTTTTCTCTTCTCCCTCTCCCTTCTGCGTCGCCCTGACTTGCTCCCTTTATTCGTCCCCCTTCCCAACCTCACAGCACTTATGTACATATCTGAAATACATTTATTTATGTTACTGTGTGTCTTCCCCTCTAAACTGTGAGCTCTTTATGGGCAGGGAGTGTGTCTGTTGTTATACTTTACTCTCCCAACCACTTAGTACAGTGCTCTGCATACATTAAGTGCTCAGTAAATACAAATGACTGACTGACAGATGGACCCCATCCCCACCGAACTGCCAAGCAAAACCATCTGAACCCCATTGGCCTTCCCACCATGCTCCCCAGGACCCTCACTCTCCAACTGTAAGCTTGTACAGAGGAACAGCAAAGCGTAGTGGATACAGCACAGGCCCGGGAGTCAGAAGGTCATGGGTTCTAATCCTGACTCCACCACATGTCTTCTGTGTGGCCTTGGGCAAGCCACTTCACTTCTCTGTGCCTCCATGACCTCATCTGTAAAATGGGGATGAAAACTGTGAGCCCTGTGTGGGACAGGGACTGTATCCAACCTGATTTGCTTGTATCCACTCCAGTGCTTAGTACAGTGTCTGGCACATAGTAAGTACTTAACAAATACCACAATTATTATTATTATTGTTGTGGACAGGGAAAGTACCTGAGGAGCAGGGAAGATTTTAAGTAGATCGTGACTGATAGTTTCAATTTTATCAATAAAGTATATGGACAAGTCATTAGGGACAAGAGGTGGAGGGGGATGGAGGGAGAGGAGGTTTAAAACAGCTGGTAAAATACATGTTTATTCTATTTATTTTATTTTGATAATATGTTTTGTTTTGTTCTCTGTCTCCCCCTTCTAGACTGTGAGCCCACTGTTTGGTAGGGACCGTCTCTATATGTTGCCAACTTGTACTTCCCAAGCGCTTAGTACAGTGCTCTGCACACAGTAAGCGCTCAATAAATACGATTGAATGAATGAATGAATGAATTCAATCGTATTTATTGAGCACTTACTGTGTGTAGAGCACTGTATTAAGAGCTTGTGAAGAACAATTCAGCAAAAAATAGACACAATCCTTGCCCACAATGGGCTCACAGTCTAGAAGAGGGGCCCGTTGTTGGGTAGGGACCGTCTCTATATGTTGCCAACTTGTACTTCCCAAGTGCTTAGTACAGTGCTCTGCACACAGTAAGTGCTCAATGAATACGATTGAGTGAATGAATGAAGAGGGGGAGACAGACAACAAAATAAGTAAACAGGCATATTATAAATAAATAGAATTATAGATATATACACATCATTAATAAATATAAATAGAATTATATTTATAAATATGTTCATATATACACAAGTGCTGTGGGGAGGAGTGGTAGAGCAAAAGGAGCGAGTCGGTGTGATGAGGAGGGAAGAGGGAGCAGAGGAAAAGGGAGGCTTAGTCAGGGAAGGCCTGTAAAGCTGGAGAAACAATGTTGCCAGACAGAGGAGAAGGCACTGTTAAAGGAGATGAAATAGAACATAGATTTCAGAGCCCTGTCAGAAGTATCACTCATTTTCAGGTGGCTTTAAAATTCTCCTTTTCCTGGAAATGGTACTACTCTCAAGTGGTTTTATTAAAACTTTCTCCCATTTCTATGATGAAATCCTCTCCTTTGATCCCACCTGGAAAGAGAGGCACAGACATCCTGGACCAAACTCCTCAAACCACACTGACTACTACAATAATAATAATAACAATGATGGCATTTGTTAAGCACTTACTATGTGCAAAGCACTGTTCTAAACGCTGGAGGGGATACAAGGTGATCAGGTTGTCCCATGTGGGGCTCAGTCTTCATCCCCATTTTACAGATGAGGTCACTGTGGCTCAGAGAAGTGAAATGACTTGCCCAAGGTCACACAGCAGACATGTGGGGGAGTAGGGATTAGAACCCATGACCTCTGACTCCCAAGCCCGGGTTCTTTCCATCGAGCCATGCTGCTTCTCAAGTTGTACTAGTAGTCATAGTAGTCTAATAGTAGTAGTAGTAGTCATCACAGTATTAATAATAATAATAATAATAATTGTGACATTTGTTAAGTGCTATGTTCCTGGCACAGTACTAAGCACTGGGGTGAATATGAGCAAATCGGGCTAGATGCAATCCCTGAGCTATGTGGGTTTTTTTAGGATAGGGGAGACATGGACATGTTTGAAAGCAATGGGGAAGAAGCCATTTGAGAGCAAACAATTGAAGATGGCTGTTAGGGAGGGAAGAAGGGAGGGAGGCGAGAGGTTTGATAAGGTGCAAAGGAAGGGGGTTGGATGTGCAGGTGGAAGGGGTGGCTTTTGAGAGGAGGCAAGAGGTCTTCTCTAGAGATACTGCTGGGAAGGATGGGAGAGTTGAAGAGGGTCCAGAAGGGTGAGGGACTGAGGAGGTGGCCAGGTCGTTGTGGGAAAAGATACGGGAGGCCGGGGGACAGGGAGACTGAGGAGAGAGTTAAGTGTCTGGAATAACTGGTGGGGGCAATGGGCATGGATATCAATAAGGGTGGGGGAATAATTCTGCCGGGCAGGAGAGAGGGCAGAGTTAAAGCACGGAAAGATAAACTTGAAGTGGAGGAAGTAGGCCTGATATTTAAGTTTCTGTCAACAGTGCTCTGTGGCTCATGCACGAGAGCGAAGAAGGAAGACTGTGAAGGCGATCCACAGCTGTGGGTTAGTGATACGAGATCGATGAAGAAGACGTGGGAGTGAGTGAGTTGAGTTCAGTAGAGAGGGTGGTGTTAACAGCATCAATTTGGTAGCTTGGGTATGGAGTCTAAATGGGGCATGATGAGCTGAGAAATTGGATGGGGGTCAAAAGATCAGAGGTCTCTGTGGAGGAACAGTACAGATTTTACCGGGATGAGATGTGTGGGAAAGGAGGCAAGTGAGGAGGTTGTGATCAGATCAGAGTTGGTGAGGGTGAAGATGTGTAGTGGTTAGAGATGATGAGATCGACTGTGTGTCCACGTTGGTCTGTGGGCGAGGTGGAGTGGAGCAGGAGGTCAGCAGAGTTTGAAGAGTGGTAGAAGGCAGGCAGCAGAAAGGTCATCAGGAACATCTATGTGGATATTGAAGTCCTCCATGAAGTCCTTAATGTGGGCACGGAGAAAGAAGGAATGTGAGAAAGGGATCAAAATGGTTAAAGAAGTTGGAGGTGGGAGCTGGGGAGTGGTGGATGACAGTTTCTAGGATCTGTAGTAGGTGGTAGGCTTCCACTCCCATCTGCGTCACCCTTGCACTTATATTTGCACCATTTATTCACCCACCCTCAGCTCCCACAGCACTTGTGGGCAAGGAATATGTCTTTGCTATATTGTACTCTCCCAAATGCTTAGTGCAATGATCTACACACAGTAAGTGCTCAATAAATATGACTGACTGATTGTTGCACTTTCCCATGCACTAAGCATGGTGCATTAGACCCAGAAAGTGTTCAATAAATACCATTCCTACCACTACTGGTTTAGATTTGTATAACATCTTTTGGGGGCAGCATTCCAAAGGGCTCACAATCACCACACATGGGTAAGTAGAGGCTCACCTGGCTAGTCAGGAAGTGGAAGCCTCCTTCCTATCATGTCCTGTGCCCGGTGGGCCCCAGAGGATTTAAACTGCAGCAGGGTGACCCTCAGCCCCTCATTTCACCAGACTGCCAAGTGAAAACACCAGAAACCTCTGCCACCATGCCCCCCCAAAGCTCTCTCTCCCACATGAGATTTGGCTCTCATTCCCAACATGCTCTGAGCCTGTGAAACCACAAATAGGTTAAGATGCAGCATGAATTTTAAAACACTGAGAAGGCCTTCTTTCATTTTCTTGTGCTATTATTTGTAAAGAGAGCTGTTCCAAGCTCTGAGTAGGTACAAGTTAATCCAATTGAATGGAGCCCCTTACCCTCATGGGGCTCATAGTCTAAGTAGGAGGAAGAACAGCTATTGAATCCCCATTTTAAAGATGAAGAAACAGTGCCAGAGAAGGTAAGTGACTTGTCCAAGGTCACACAGCAAGCAGAGCCAGAATTGGAACCCAGGTACTCTGACTCCCAGGTCTGTGTTCTTTCCTCTGGTCAGTCAGTCAATGGTATTTATTGAGTGCTTACTGTGTGCAGAGCACTGTACTAAGCACTTGGGAGGACACATTATCACAATATAAAAGACATACTGGGACCAGGCTGTTTCTCAGTTGTGAATGTCCTCTGAATGCCCAGGGCAGCAGCAGTCCCCTCCAGGTGCCCTTTACAGGTGGACTGGTTGGGAACTGCTATCTTTTACTTCTTCTATGTTGTTTCTGTATTTATAGGATTTTATCTTTCCCAGTGTGTCCATCATTCATTCATTCAATCATATTTATTGAGCACTTACTGTATGCAGAGCGCTGTACTAAGCACTGGAGAAGTACAAGTTGGCAGCATATACAGACGGTCCCTTCCCAACAGCGATCACCAAACTTGATTCTTAGATTCTTGGATTCAGGACCCCTAAAGGGCCAGAGACTGTGGCTAATTCTCATCCCTGTAGTTCTTTCCCCAGTCCTGAGTAAAGCATGCTGCCGGAGAAATACTACAGCTGCTACTACTACTACTGAGATGTGTTCACTCCCAATCAATTAATCAGTGATATTTATGGAGCTTTCCCTGGGAAATGAGCATTGTAATCAGCCAGTCAGTCAATTGTATTTTGTTGAGTGTTTACTGGGTGCAGAGCACCATACTATGTTCTTGGGAGAGTACAATATAACAGACACATTCCAGGCCCACAGTGAGCTTACAGTCCAGAAGGGGAGAAAGTCATTAAGATAAATAAGTTACAGATATTTACGTAAGTGTTCTGGGGCTGAGACGGGGGATGAATAAAGGGAGGGACACAGAAGTGATTGGGAGATGAGGAAAGGAGGGTTTAGGGAAGGCCTCTTGGAGGAAATGTGCCTTCAATAAGGCTTTGAAGGGGTGGGGAGAGTAATTGTCTGTCGGACATGAGGAGGGAGGGTGTGCCAGGACAGAAGCAGGACATGGACGAAGGGTAGGGTGTGATATAGATGAGACTGAGGTACGGTGAGAAGGTTAGCATCACAGGAGTGAAGTGTGCCGGCTGAGTTGTAGTAGAAGAGTAGCAAGGTGTGGTAGAAGGGGGCAAGGTAACTGAGTACTTTAAAGCCAATGGTGAGGAGTTTCTACTTGATGCTGAGATGGATGGGTAACCACTGGAGGTTCTTGAGGAGAGGGGAAACTTGTCCTGAATGTTTTTGTAGAAAAATGATCCAGGCAACCGAATGAAGTATGGACGGAGTGGGGAGAGACAGGCTGCTGAGAGGTCAGCAAGGCAGCTAATATTGTAATCAAGGTGGGATAGCATAAGTGATTGGATTAATGTGATAGCAGTTTGGATGGAGAGGAAAGGGTAGATTTTAGCGATTTTGTTAAGGTCAAACCTACAGGATTGGACAGATTGAGTATGTGGATTGATTGAGAGAGAGGAGTCAAGGAAACAGACATGAATACAAATAAATAAATTACAGATTTGTACATAAGTGCTGTGGGGCTGGGAGGGGAAAGAACAAAGGGAGCAAGTCAGGATGATGCAGAAGGGAGTGGGGCTTAGTCAGGGAAGGCCTCTTGGAGGAAATGTGCCTTCAATAAGGCTTTGAAGGGTGGGGGGCAGGGGAAAGTAATTGTCTGTTGGATTTGAAGAGGGAGGGCATTCCAGGCCAGAGGCAACGTATGGGCGAGGGATTGGTGGCAAGATAGATGAGATTGAGGCACCGTGAGAAGGTTACCATTAGAGGAGAGAAGAGTGCTTATTGGGTTGTAATGAGAAGAGTAACAAGGTCTCCTCCCCCTCTAGTCTGTAAGCTCCTTATGGGCAGGGAATGTGTCTGCTTATTGTTATATTGTACTCTCCCAATGCTTAGTATAGTGCTCTTCAAATAGTAAGTGCTCAATAAATACAACTGAATAAATGAATGAATGATAACTCCAAGGTTACGGGCTTGGGAGAAAGAAAGGATGGTGGTGTCGTCTACAGTGACGGGAAAGTCAGGGGGCGTAGGGAGCGGGGGAAGGCGATGAGACAGGCAGTATGTGCACACAAACCGTACCCAACGGCTCAAGGCCAAACAGACTCAACAACAGGAGATAAAGAGACCAGGGCAAGAAAAACAAGCTTGCACCTGCAAGGCTCGGAGGCAACCTCAAGGCCATATCCACAGCCAGCGATGGTTGGCAATGGGTGGCTGGGGGCGAGCCAGAGCAAACCCTTCGTGACTGGACAGAGCTGTTGTTAGGCTAGTGGCTGGAGGGCGGTCAAAGCCTCGATACGCCATCCCCCGAGAAAACCCTGCCCCCGGGCAATGGGGGGTATAAGAGACGAACAAGACAAAGGGGGGGCTCTCTCTCTCGCATACGTGCGCTCTCTCCCTCTCTCTCTCTCGCTCTCTCTCTCTTTCAACCATGTAACCGCTGATAGCAAATAAACGGCAACCAAGCTTTGAACCTCTGGCTGACTCTTCCTGGTATGAACGCGCGGGCCGCGTCCGGAGACGTCCGAAGACCCGGAGAGGGTAAGAACCCGAGCGTTGCCCCCGAAACCACGGGGAGCAACGAGTGGCGCCCAACGTGGACTCGGATACCCCCATTTGGGAAGACCAGGGAGAGTGCCCCGTAGGCCAGGTAGCTAAAGGTCAGGCGGGAAGATGGGGACGGCACGATCGTTGCCCATATATAAGCCAGAAGATAAGGAATTGTACACCCGGCACTGTTACAAGATTTTGAGAAGTAAGGGGGTAAAGATTGAGCTGAAAACAATAAGGGAATTTATAGGGAAGATAACTATGACCTCCCCGTGGATATTTGATTCCGGGATCACGGAGGAGCGGTGGGACGTTATTGGGGAACAGATTACGGCCTATGAAGACTCCCACCCGGGGGAGCTAAAGGACGTGGACTTCCTTATACATGGTATCCTCCGTGCAGCCTTTCAAGGGCAGCAGACACTCCTAGCAGCCATCCAAGAATTGGGCCGTAAACCCCCTAATTGGGACTCCTTCCACGGGATGATCCAGAGGGAAAGGGAAACCTCTGATGACTTTTTCACTCGTCTTAGTGAGAGAGAAGAGACGATGGTTAAAAGAATTGTATGTGTATAAAGGAAGAAGGAGGGAAAAGGAGAAAGAAAAGAGAAGGTGCAGCAATTGCAGTTGAAGGAAATTGTCTGCTCAGGCATCTACACCCTGCGAAGCAGGTGTCCCATAAGGGCGAATGATAGGTGGAGAGATTGCCTCTGAAGGAAATTGTATGTGTATGAAGGTTAGAGTAAGTGTGTATGAAGGAGAAAGAGAAGAGACACGAGGGAATTTTAGTCGAATGTCAGTCTTCCTGTAATACTCCTGTGTTGCCTGTGCGAAAACTGGGCTCCCCTCTGTCTTATCGGTTAGTCCAGGACTTGCGTGCAATTAACTCTTACGTTTTGCCTATGCATGCTGTGATTCCTAGTCCCACGGCAGTAGTTAGCTCCATGAGCCCCAAAGCAACCTGTTTTACTTGTATTGATCCAACTAGTGCTTTCTTTACTATCCTGGTGTCCTGGGAGAGCCAGTACCTTTTTGCCTTTACCTGGGAAGGTCGTCAACTAACCTGGACGAGACTTCCCCAGGGTTTTGTTCACTCCCCAACTATCTTTTCGAGAGAATTGTGCAGAGCCTTCTCTCCCCTCATATTACCCGAAGGGATCAGTATGTTCCAGTATATGGATGATATCCTTATTGCTGGGGACACGAAGGATCTGTGTCAGTCAGGTTTCCTCCAGGTCCTAGCATGTTTGCATCAGCTTGCTCTTAAAGTTAGTCGCGAGAAACTGCAGTGGTGTCAGCCCCAGGTAAAATATCTTGGGTTCATGTTGGGTTCATGGAGAAAGAGCAATCGCCCCCAAGCGAGCAAGCCTTATTCAATGCATGCCTCGCCCCACCACTAAGAGGGCCTTGAGAGGTTTTTTTGGTGCGGCTGGGTTTTGTCGAGCTTGGATTCCAGAATTTGGGTTGTTAACCAGACCCCTTTTTGAGCTCCTAAAAATTACTTCCCCAGAGCCCCTGGACTGGACTCCCGAGACTGTAGAAGCCTTTCAATATGAGGCACTGGAACGGGACGGACTCTTTTGGGTCCCTGATGGACGCCCTATTTTGCCCGCTGCTGCACTGCGACCAGTTTGTCTGAGTCTTCACCAGGAGACTCACTTTGGTGCAGATGCCTTGGCAGCCACAGTTCTTCGAGTTTGGTTTGCCCCAGGTATCCATCCTGTTGCCAAATGTGTCACAGCCAGTTGTGCTACTTGCCAGAGCTTCAATGCTCACCCTGGTTATCGGGTTCCCTTGTGGGGGACGCCCTTGGGTCTATTCCCCTTTTGAGGGTTTGCAGGTTGATTTTGTGACACTTCCGAGGGCTGGTCGTTTCCGATATTTACTAGTCATTGTTGATCACCCGACTAGGTGGATGGAGGATTTCCCTTCCTCCCGAGCAACTGCTCTTATGGTGGTGAAATGTCTCTAGCGGGAAGTCATTCCCAGGTTTGGGCCACCTGCTGTTATTGATTCTGATCAAGGATCACATTTTACTGAGTCTGTTCTATCTGAAATTTATCGACCTGTCTCTATATGTTGCCAACTTGGACTTCCCAAGCGCTTAGTACAGTGCTCTGCACACAGCGCTCAATAAATACGATTGAATGAATGAATGAATGAATTGACCACTTGGAATTGAATGTTCTTTACATGCACCATACCAGGGCGATGATGCCCTGCGAGCCTATGTTTTGTCTCTCCAGGGAATTCTAGCTGAGCTGCAGGCTGCTGGAATCCTCCGTCAGTGCACCCCTCTCACCGATCATCTGCATCCGTTCATCGCTGGAGATTGGGTTTGGGTTAAGCGCATGGTCGGCAACGGTTCACTTAAGCCATCCTGGGAGGGGCCCTTCCAGGTTCTCTTGTCTTCCTTTTCTGCAGTTCGTGTTGCCGAGCGCCCCTCATGGATCCATCACTCCCAGGTGAAGCCAGCCATTTTTGATGCTTCACCTCCTGATTGTACTCCCCCGTCGGTTTCTGCTGACTCTCAAGATTCCGAGCCATCCACTGTCTACTGGATAGGCCTCGGTCCTGTGAGATTTTGTCTGGTTGCTTATTTGTGTGTCTTGCCGCTGGTTTGGTTTTTGCTGTGCTGTGTTTTTCAGCTCCTGAAGGCCTGCCTCTGATGTGCTTCATCTACCCTGATGCTTCTACAAACCCCGACCACACGCCTGTCCAAAGCTGAAGTCGCAGACATGCAGCGCCGTCTGGACGCTGTGTTTCGCTGAGGAGGGGGATTGTTGTGTGTGCTCCGTTGTGCTTGAATTTTTCTGTTGGATTTTTCTATCTTTTCTTTTGCCTGGATGTTTTTGTCTTTTCCTTATCTTTTACTTTAGGCGCCGGCTTTGCGGAAGACCTTTGTTATCCCGAGGAGGGTCGTATGTGATCCTCCCGGTGGCCATGGGCCTCGGAAGGATCAAAAGTGGTTTTTGCTTTTGCTCATGTGCCTCCCGTGCCTCCTTCATCTCTTTTGCTCCATTGTTGCCCGGGTGGTCCGCGAGATTAAGGTCGAGATGCTCCCATTGCGCGGACGCCCTTAGCGGTCCCCGCCATAACGGGAGGGGGACACGTAGGGAGCGGGGGAAGGCGATGAGACAGGCAGTATGTGCACACAAACCGTACCCAACGGCTCAAGGCCAAACAGACTCAACAACAGGAGATAAAGAGACCAGGGCAAGAAAAACAAGCTTGCACCTGCAAGGCTCGGAGGCAACCTCAAGGCCATATCCACAGCCAGCGATGGTTGGCAATGGGTGGCTGGGGGCGAGCCAGAGCAAACCCTTCGTGACTGGACAGAGCTGTTGTTAGGCTAGTGGCTGGAGGGCGGTCAAAGCCTCGATACGCCATCCCCCGAGAAAACCCTGCCCCCGGGCAATGGGGGGTATAAGAGACGAACAAGACAAAGGGGGGGCTCTCTCTCTCGCATACGTGCGCTCTCTCCCTCTCTCTCTCTTGCTCTCTCTCTCTTTCAACCATGTAACCGCTGATAGCAAATAAACGGCAACCAAGCTTTGAACCTCTGGCTGACTCTTCCTGGTATGAACGCGCGGGCCGCGTCCGGAGACGTCCGAAGACCCGGAGAGGGTAAGAACCCGAGCGTTGCCCCCGAAACCACGGGGAGCAACGAGGGGGAAGACAGAGTTTTGGTGGGAAGATAAGGAGCTCTGTTTTGGACATGTTAAGTTTGAGGTGACAGAAGGACATCCAAGTAGAGATGCCTTGAAGGCAGGAGGAAATCTGAGACTGCAGAAAGGGAGAGAGAACCAGACCTGGAGATGTAGATTTGGGTATCATCTGCATAGAGGTGGTAGGTGAAGCCATGTGAATGAATGAATTCTCCAAGGGAGTAAGAGTAGATGGAGAATAGAAGGGAACCCAGAATTGAACCCCGAGGGACGCCCACAGTTAGGAGGTGGGAGGCAGAGGAGGAGCCTGAGAATGAGGGTCCAGAGAGATAGGAGGACATCCAGGAAAGGACAGTGTCAGTGAAGCCCAGTTTGGATAATGTTTCCAGGGGAAGGGGATGGTTATCAGTGTCAAAGGCAACCGAGAGGTAGAGGAGTGTTAGGATGGAGTAGAGGCCGTTGGATTTGGCAAAGAGGTCATTTGTGACCTTTGAGAGGCCAGCACCAGTGTACCAGCTGTACCAGGTATCACTATAATCTACCATTTTACCAGGTGCTTGGGAGAGAACAGGAGAGGAAACTCTTTCCGTTGGATCAATCAATCAATCTATCTATTTATTGAGCGCTTACTGTGTGCAGAACACTGTACTAAGCACTTGGGAAGTACAAGTTGGCAACATAATCAATCAATCAGTGGAATTTATTGAGTGCTTAGTATTTGCAGAGCACTGTACTTAGTGTTTGGGAGAGTCCATTCAACAGAAGTAGCAGACAGGTTCCCTGTGTAAAATGAGCTTACTGTCTAGAGGGGGACACAGACTTTATTATGACTACATAGGTAACATAATATGTAATTTAAAGATATGAATATGACTTCTGTGGGGTTGTGGATGGAAGAATATCCAATGTGCAAAGGTCACACATCCAAGAGCCACCATTCTATTGGTCTTCTCTCATGTTGGGGGAGGGAACATGACTACCAACTGTTATACTGTACTCTCCCAAATGCTTAGTACAGTGCTCTGCACACAATAGCGCTCAACAGTGTACTTGATTAATTGAGCTTCATCAAGACAGGACTATAGAATGAGGTTTTCTTCAATTAACCACCCCCAAGTTTTTAAAGTTAATTAATATGGTTTAACTGAACTGCATTTTTTTTATCTTGTCAGTATTCAGCTAAGTCCCCAAAAATTAAACTTTAGATATGTCAGGCTTTTTATATTGTCACTGAATTTGTTGTTCATAATCATTTCTTTTATTCCTGATTATGCTGTTTTAAACATATATTTTCAGTTAACAAAAAAGAAATGAAAAGACTGCTTTTGCTAGTTCTTTTTGTTGGGAGCTCATCAACTTTAACACATGACTCTTTTTCTCTTTTATGTGGTGGATTCTGCTACCCTATCAAGATTTTTTTTTCCCAAAAGGGGAATTCATCTCAGAAGTGGAGCAAGCTGGGGAAAAGAGGGCTTATTCGAGGAAGGCCTCTTGGAGAAGATGTGACCTCAGTAATGCTCTGAAGGTGGAGACTGGTGGTCTGGTATAAATGGAGAAGGAGGGAGTTCCCTCTTCTGTCCACTCACCCCCATGACACATTAAGGCTTCGTCAGTGTTTTTGACCCTGGCATGCTAATTTAAATTCCGTAAATACTGAAAGGACAACCAGTGAAACGAAGAATTTGTTCACTGACAGTCAAGAAATAGTATGGCATCATTTCGCCCTCTAGTGACTGACATCTTTAAAGCTTTTTCTTCATTGAAAAGTGCATCTTCGCCACAGAAACATCAGATAAACCATTTGAATTAAGGATTCATTACGCTGCAATAGAAACAATAAAATAAGAAGAAGAAATTCCTCTGAGCTTTCTTTAATCCAAACCTTAACAAATGAGATTCTGAAGTCCCTGTCTGGGAACACACGGGTTTTCATAAGAGAGGTGTGGCTAATGTCACATTTTATGGTCTAGCTCCACCATCTGTGGCCATCCTGAACCTATCGTAAATGAAGAGGAGTTAAAGTAAAACAACTATTGACCTTAAGCAGAGGAAGATTAGTGAGATGCTCTGGGCATGTTACTCCCCTCCTCAAAAATCTCCAGTGGCTGCCAGTCAATCTACGCATCAAGCAAAAACTCCTCTCTCTTGGCTTCAAGGCTCTCCATCACCTCTCCCCCTCCTACCTCACCTCCCTTCTCTCCTTCTACAGCCCAGCCCGCACCCTCCGCTCCCCTGATGCTAACCTCCTCACCGTGCCTCATTCTCGCCTGTCCTGCCATAGACCCCCGGCCCACGTCCTCCCCCTGGCCTGGAATGCCTTCCCTCCGCACATCCACCAAGCTAGCTCTCTTCCTCCCTTCAAAGTCCTACTGAGAGCTCACCTCCTCCAGGAGGCCTTCCCAGACTGAGTCCCCTTTTTCCTCTCCTCCCCATCCCCCCCGCCCCACCTCCTTCCCCTCCCCACAGCACCTGTATATATGTTTGTACAGATTTATTACTGTACTTATTTTACTTGTACATATTTACTATTCTATTTATTTTGTTAATGATGTGCATCTAGCTTTATTCTTTTGTTCTGATGACTTGACACCTGTCCACATGTTTTTTTTTTGTTGTCTGTCTGCCTCTTCTAGACTGTGAGCCCATTGTTGGGTAGGGACCGTCTCTATATGTTGCCAACTTTGTACTTCCCAAGTGCTTAGTACAGTGCTCTGCACACAGTAAGCGTTTAATAAATACAATTGAATGAATGAATGAATGAACCTTATGTATTTTAGATATTTGCTTGGGGTTCAGTCCCATAAAAGAAAGAGTTAGAAGAAAGCATGCACCACCCTAAACCTGTGTTTCAAACTACATTTAAAGAAAGCAGTATTGACATCTGCTCCCAACAACTTTACAGCCTCTCAGCATAGCTCCATAGAACCATCTGCAAATCTTTCAAGATTTAATTTTCTCTTCATTTTACCAACACATCTTCCTCTTCCCTCAGCACGATAAATAGTAAGAAAAAAATGCTGTTCTATTAAACAAGAAAATGATCCCCAGTTGATAGCACAAGGACTACATTGTTTGCATCAATTTAAATAGCATTCTTTTCCCTCTGCAGTCTATGTGTCTGTGACAGGGAATCCAAGGGAACAGTATGTGCTGGCCCTCGGCAGGCCTCAGCTGCATCTATGGCAAGACAGATTGTTAGCCAACACACCCCAGGACGATTCTCAGATCCAAAATGACTAAGAGCTAAAGCACCTAGAGTTTGCAAGTTTCATGAGCTACCACTACCTAATGGCTTGATACGGTCTCCCAATTCAGCCAAGAATTCCTCAATAAACATTGATTGCAACTTTCAATAGCAGATTCAGTAGTCACAGGTAAATTTGAAAATTGACCTGTTTTATAATAATAATTATAATAATGAGTGTGGAATTTGTTAAGCGCTTACTATGTGCCAAGCACTGTTCGAAGCACTAGGATAGATAAAAGGTAGTTAGGTTGGACCCAGTCCTTGTCCTATATGGGGTTTACAGTCCTATGCTGTCGAGTAATCTCCGACCCACAGCGACTCCATCGATGCATCTCTCCCAGAACATCTCACTTCCTTCTGCAATCATTCTGGTAGTGTATCCGTACACTTTTCTTGGTAAAAGTACGGAAGTGGTTTACCATTTCCTTCTTCCACAGAGTAAACTTGAGTCTCCGCCCTCAATTCTCTCCCATGCCACTGCTGCCCAGGTAAGTAATCATGATTAATATTTACTAAAGCACAAATTTTACTGTGCTAAACAGCTTCACGGCTAAGGAAAAGAATCAAAATATTAAATACAAAAATCCCCTCAGACTTTCTTGACTCTGGATTCTTCTCTAAACTAGGTTTACAGCATTTTGGTACACTTGGTATTCTTGACACTAATCAGATGATGCGGTTGTTTCACTCGCCAAACACACGACCACAACATCCTGACTAGCAAGATGCCTCAGAGTGCATAATCTATATTAGTCATGGGAGTACAGGTATATCTATGTTGATAAGATGCAGGCTGCAAAGTGTGGCTGGAAAGAGATAGAGAGATGGGAAAAATGTCCTGGTAAGCAGAGACAAAAGTCATAAACTCAGGATAAAGCACAACATTACCTAATCTTTTGTGCATTTATTGGAAGGCTGTCAATCACGCAAGAAATTGTATTTCCTGAGTGCATACTGCATGCAGAGAACTACATAAAGCACATGGGAAAACACAATGCAGTAGAGTTGGTAAGACCCAATCCCCACCCTCAAGGAGCTTTCAGTCTACAGGGGAAATAGGCATTAAAATAAGTTACAGCTAGGGAAAGGAGTATAAGGTTGTGGGTGGCATGAGTATCTTCTGATCTTCTCACCCAAACCCTGTCCTCCCCCTAACTTTCCCATCACTGTAGATGGCATCATCATCCTTCCTGTTTCACAAGCCCATAACCTTGACATTATCCTTGACTCCTTTCTCTCATTCCTACCTACGTATTGAATCCATTACAAAATCCTGTCAATTCCACCTCCACAACATTGCTTGTCTTCCCTTTCCTCTCCATCCCAACTGCTACCACATTAATCCAATCACTTATCCTACCCCACCTTGATTACGAACCACTCTCCCTCCTGTCTCTCCTCAGTGTGCTGCCTGGATCATTTTTCTACAAAAATGTTCAGGCCATGTTTCCCCGTTCCTCAAGAAACTCTAATGGTTGCCCATCCACCTCTGCATCAAAGAAAAATTCCTCATCATAGGCGCTGAAGCACTTAAATACCTTGTTCCCTTCTACCTCATCTCACTCCTCTCCTACTGTGACCCAGCCCACATATTTCGCTCCTCTAATGCTAACCTTCTCACTGTATCTTGATCTTGTCTATCTTGTTACCAACCTCTCACCCACATCTTGTCTCTGGCCTGGAACACCCTCCCTCCTCAAATCAGACAATTTCTCCTCCTTCAAAGCCTTACTAAAGGCACATCTCCTCCAAGAGGCCTTCCCTGACTAAGCCCCCCTTTCCTCTTCTCTCTCTCCTGTCTGCATCACCCTGACTTGTTCCATTCATTCATCCTCCATTCCTTGCCCCACAGCATTATGTACATATCTATAATTTATTTATATTAATGTCTGTCTCCCCCTCTAGACTGTAAGCTCATTCTGGGCAGGGAGTGTGTCTGTTTATTGTTGTATTGTACTCTTCCAATTGCTTAGTACAGTGCTCTACATACAGTAAGTGCTCAATAAATACAATTGAATGACTAATTAAATGAATGAATGAGTAGCTAAATGTTTAAAGGTTTATGGACCTAAGTGAAAAGGCAACACAAAGGGGAGGATGAATAGAGTGGGGAAATGAGAGTTAATTAGGGAAGGCTTCTTGGAGGACATAGGATTTTAGTAGGGCTTTGAATATGGAGAGAATGGTAAACTGTCAGATATAAAGGAGGAGGGAGTGCCAAGTCAGAGGGAGGATGTGAGAGTGGGGTCAGTGTCAAGAAAGGTGCGATGGAGGTTCACTAAGTTGGCCTTAGTTTGGACACTACAATTTCATTCATTCATTCAATCGTATTTATTGAGTGCTTACTGTGTGCAGAGCACTGTACTAAGCACTTAGTTATGGTATTTGTTAAGCACTTACTATGTGCAAAGCACTGTTCTAAGCACTGGGGGGGTACAAGGTAATCAGGTTGTCCCACGTGGGGCTCACAGTCTTAATCCCCATTTTACAGATGAGGTAACTGAGGCTCAGAGAATAATAATAATGATGGCATTTGTTAAGCACTTACTATGTGCAGAGCACTGTTCTAAGCGCTGGGGAGGATACAAGGTGATCAAGTTGTCCCACATGGGGCTCATGGGGCCCCATGTGAGCCACATGGGGCTCACATTTTACAGATAGGTAACTGAGGCTCAGAGAAGTTAAGTGACTTGCTCAAAGTCACATAGCTGACAAGTGGCAGAGCCAGGATTAGAATCCATGACCTCTGACTCCCAAGCCCGGGCCCTTTCCACTGCACCACACTGTTTCTCTAAATGCCCTAAGTGTTTTCCGTTTGGTCTGAATCTTGATGCTCCGCTCTCTACAAATTCTGTCTTTGAATTTCCCAGAGGACACAATGTTGTTGATTTGGTTTTTTTCATACTTCTCTATCCTTCAAACAATGGGCAGTGGGCTCTCCAGGTGATGGAATTCAGTGAGAGTGTTTAATTCACTGTGGCTGATATCGATCCTCAGTTGTACAGCAACCCACATCTCTCTACTGATTCTGAGATGTGACTCAGAACCGCTTGACTAACTTCTTTGCAAATCTGCTTCCAAAGTGAAATCATCAGGGCCTGCAAGAGTGACGCAAGCTGACTAAACTGAACTTTGAAACCCATGAGGACATTTTTTATTCTTCTGTAGACTTGATTAATATTAAACTCTAATTTCTGGGAAATAGTGTTTATTTTCAGAAAAAAAATTACCACCTACACTCTGACTCTCTGGGATCGGTTCCAAGGGGAGAAGCTTTTTGCATTCCAAGCCAGAGGAGTGTTGCTTGGGAAACACTGTGAAGATGCAGCTGGAGGAGTTTTGGAGCTTAAATTCTGCTCCTCTCATATAATAATGGACTAATGAAAGCATGTACAACAATGAAGAACTCATGTCCCCACACTTAATTTGCATCTCAAAATAATATGTGTAACATAAATGGATTAAAATGATTTAAATACATCCTCTGAATAGTTCATTGCACAGGTACTAATTTACTATCCCCTACCTGCCCTTTCCTCTCCAACCAAACTGTTACCACATAACCCATGCACTTATCCTGTCAGTCCGTCAGTCAGTCATGTTAATTGAGCACTTATTGTATACTGTACTGTGTAACAATAATAATAATAATAATTGTATTTAGTAAGCACTTATTATATGCCAAGCACTATTCTAAGCTCTGGGGTAGATACAAGATAACCCAGTTGTCCCATATTGGGCTCACACTTTTAATCCCCATTTTACAGATGAGGTAACTGAGGCCCAGAGAAGTTAAGTGACTTGCCCAAAGTCACACAGCAGACAAGTAGCGGAGCCGGGATTCAAACCTATGACCTCTGACTCCCAAACGCATGCTCTTGCCACGGAGCCACGCTGCTTCTAAGTGCTTGGTCAAGTACTTGCAACAATATAACATAATAATAATAATGATAATAATAATAATAATTGTGGTATTTGTTAAACACTTAACTATGTGCCTGGCACTGTACTAAACACTGGTATGGATACAAGCAAATCAGGTTGGACATAGTCCCTGTCCCACATGGGGCTCACGGTTTCAACCCCCATTTTACAGATGAGGTAACTGAGGCCCAGAGAAGTGAAGTGACTTGCCCAAGGTCACTCAGCAGACAAGTGGTGGAGACAGGATTAGAACCTAGGACCTTCTGAGTCCCAGGCCCATGCTCTATCCACTATGCCATGCTGCTTTATACACATTCCGTACCCATAATGAGCTTACAGTCTAGACAGGGAGACAGACATTAATATAAATGAATAAAATTACAGATATGTACATAAGTGCTATGGGGCTAGGAGGGGGCAAGAATAAAGGGAGCTTGTCAGGGTGATGCAAAAAGGAGTGGAAGAAAAGGAAAAGAGCACTTAGTCAGGGAAGATGTGCCTTCAATAAGGCTTTGAAGCAGGGAGAGTAATTGTCTGTGAGATTTGAAGAGGGAGAACATTCCAGGCCAGGGACAGGAGGTGGGTGAGAAATCGGCAGTGAGATAGATGAATGGGTTGGTTTTAGAGGTGCAAAGTGTGTGGGCTGGGTTGTAATCGGAAAGTAGTTAGGTGAAGTAGGTGGGGTCAAGGTGTTTGATTGTTTTAAAGCTGATGGTAAGGAGCTTCTATTTGATGCTGGGGAAAGTCAAACACTGGAGGTTCTTGAGAAGTGGGGAAACATGGACTGAACATCTTTGTAGAAAAATTATTCAATTCAATCATACTTATTTATTGTGTACAGAGCACTGTACTAAGCACTTGGGAAAGTACAATACAGCAATTGCCCACAACGGGAAGGGGAGGACACAGACAACAATACAAGTAAAAAGACATCAATATAAATAATAAAATTACTGATATATACATAAGTGCTGTTTGGTGGGGAAGTGAGGAAGAGCAAAAGGAGCAAGTCAGGGTGATGCAGAAGGGAGTGGGAGGTGAGGAAAAGTGGAGGCTTAGTTTGGGAAGGCCTCTTAGAGGAGATGTGCCTATAGTAAGGCTTTGAAGTTGGGGAGAGTAATCGGCAGATTTGAGGTGGGAAGGCGTTCCAGGCCAGAAGTAAGACATGGGCCATGGGTCGGCGGCGAGATAGGCGGGATCAAGGTGAAGTGAGAAGGTCAGCACCAGAGGAGCAAAGTGTGTGGGCTGAGTTACAGAAGGAGAGATGCGAGGTGAGGTAGGAGGGGACAAGGTGATGGAGAACTTTAAAGCCAACAGTGAGGAGTTTTTGTTTAATACGGAGGTGGATGGGCAACCACCGGAGATTTTTGAAGAGGGGGGGTGACATGTACTGAACGTTTCTGTAGAAAGATAATCCGGGCAGTGGAGTGAAGTATGGACTGGAGTGGGGAGAGGCAGGATGTTGGGAGGTCAGAAAGGAGGCTGATGCAGTAATCTAGGTGGGATAGTATGAGTGATTGTACTAACGTGGTAGCAGTTTGGATGGAGAGGAAAGGGCGATTTTAGTGATGCTGTGAAGGTGAGACCAACAGGATTTGGTGACAGATTGGATATGTGGGTTGAATGAGAGTGGAGTCAAGGATAATGCCAAGGTTATTGGTTTGTGAGATGGGAAGGGTGGTTATGCCATCTACAGTGACAAGAAAGTCCAGGAGAGGTGACGTTAAGTTTGAGGTGACTGGAGGGCATCCTCCTGTCTTGAAGGCAGGAGGAGATGTGAGCCTGGAGAGAGGGAGAGAGATCAGGGGAGAAGATGTAGATTTGGGTATCATTCGCACAGAGATGGTAGTTGAAGCCGTGGGAACAAATAAGTTCTCCAAGGGAATCAGTGTAGATGGAGAATAGAAGGGGACCCAGAACTGAACCTTGAGGGGACCCCTCAGTTAGGGGATGGGAGGCAGAGGAGGAGCCCGTGAAGGAGACTGAAAATGAATGGCCAAAGAGATAAGAGGAGAACCAGGAGAGGTCAGAGTCAGTGAAGCCAAGGATGGATAACGTTTCCGGGTGAAGGGGGTGGTCCAGAGTGTCAAAGGCAGCTGAGAGGTCCAGGAGGATTAAGATGGAGTAGAAGCCATTGGATTTGGCAAGAAGGAGATCATTACCAAAACTTGATTAGTTAGCTCACTGGTGTTGAATAGTAAAGTAGTAGATGCAATCACTTCCTTTTATCTCCAAAGAGAAAGCTAGAAGAGTCAACTTCACAATTCATGTAACTTCTCTGTGCCTCAATTTCCTCAACTGTAAAATGAGGATTCAAAACCTGTTCTCCCTTCTACTTAGACTGAGAGCCCCATGTGGGACAAGGATGTTTCCAAACTGATTAACTTGCATCTACCCAGTACTTTGAGCAGTGCTTGACACTTAGCACTTAAAAAATACCATTATAATAATAACAGATGTCTCTCTTGCTGTGGTCTAACCAGGGCTCAGGAATTAAGCAGGAGATCTGCAGCAGGTGAGTACCAAAAACAGCAGGTATCATTTGTTAAAGGGGAACAGGGGGAGGAGGAACCTCAATCAATATGCCCCTTCCTACTTCACCTCATTGCTCTCTTACTACAACCCAGCTCACACACTTCATTCTTCTAATGCCAACCTTCTCACTCTTCCTTGATCTCGCCTATCTCACCGCCTTCTCACCCATGTCCTGCCTCTGGCCTGGAATGCCCTCCCTCTCTACATCTGACAGACAATGACTCTCCCCTCCTTCAAAGCCTTATTGAGGGCACATCATCTCCAAGGGGTCTTCCCTAAGCCCTCCTTTCCTCTTCTCCCATTCCCTTCTGCGGTGCCTTGACTTGCTCCCTTTTTATTCATCCCCGCTCCCAGCCCCACATTACTTACGTGCATATCTGTAATGTCTGTCTCCTTCTCCAGACTGTAAGCTCACTGAGGGGAGGGAATGTGTTTGTTATATTGTACTCTCCCAAACACTTAGTACAGTGCTCTCCACACAGGAAGGGCTCAATAAATACATTTAGCAGTCGCCATGCTCCTGCACAAGGTTATCGTGCGCGTCAGACAGGAATGTTTATAAATACAAGTAGTAATTATTATCATTATTATTGTTGTCATTGGTATTATTATGATATTATTATGGTATTTGTTAAGTGCTAACTGCGTTCTAAGCACTGGATTAGTCTGACTTTATAAAGAGAGATCCTCCTATTTAGTGAATTTCTCAAAGATTGTAGTCGCCTCAACAGGCAGATTTGCCCACAAATCAGATCCTGCCTTGGAGGAAACCAATCAAATGAGGGGGCAGGAAGGGTGGCTCACTAAGCAATGCTGTAACTGGAGACAGCCAAACAATAGACACTCCCAGAAGACTTTCAAATGAAAAGGGAGTCATAGATCAGTAAACCACACCCTTTTTGGGTACCTCTGCTATTGTGTGCCCACTTTATATATCAGGAAACTGAGGCACAGAAAAGTTAAGTGACTTATCCAAGATCACCCAAGACACAAGTTACAGGGCTAGGATTAGAATCCAGGTCCCCTGACTCCCAGATTCATGCTTCTTCCACTACGCCCTGCTGAGTCTTACCCTGTTTTTCCTTTAAAACAGACCATTCCTCTAGGCTGTAGGCTCCCTCTAGACTTGTACGCATGTTGTGGGCGGGGAACGTCTCTCTAATTTTGCTCTACTGTACTCTCTCAAGCACTTTAGTACAGTGTTCTGCACACAATAAACCCTTAATAAATACCACTGTTTGATTGACTGATCGATTCCTGAAACTTGATTTAGCTTTGAATCCACTAGGGGTCACACTACTCAAGTGAGACTCATCTGCTGACAGAGAAAAAAAATGCCAACTTCAATCCAGCTTTTAAAAACTATTTTAACCACGATTTTTCAATGTTTACCATTACCTGACTGCTTACTGGATTATTTGAACGATGGGGAGATTGGTGGTCTGTCGGATATGAATGGTGAGGAAGCTCCAGACCCGAAAGGAGGACACAGGCAAGGGGTCAGCTGAGAGTCAGACGAGATCGAGGTACAGTAAGTAGTTTGTTTATTCACCTACACTGTCATCCCCACACCCATTTTCCCTCTCTGCTGCCTTACTCATGCCCTCCTTAGCCCCACCCCCTAGACAACCCTACAGCATATAATAATAATAATTGTACTTGTTAAGCGCTTGCTATCTGCAAAGCACTGTTCTAAGCTCTGGGGAGGTTACAAGGTGATCAGGTTGTCCCACGGGGGGCTCACAGTGTTTAATCCCCATTTTTCAGATGAGGTAACTGAGGCACAGAGAAATTAAGTGACTTGCCCGAAGTTAAGCTGACAGTTAGCGGAGCCGGGATTTGAACCCATGACCTCTGACTCCAAAGCCCATGCTCTTTCCACTGAGCCACGCTGCTCCTAAGCATATGTGTACTTATCCTCATTCTCAATTTCTTCCCTTACCTATGTGATGACCAGTTCCACTGGCCTCTAAACTTAGGAGAAGGAGGAGGAAGCTAGGTACTCCGTTCTGAGGGAAGTTTAAAGATAACCGAGTCAATCGGAGAAAACGATTTGGGAGGAAGTAGCCAGATACATGAAGAAGACCCTCGGCCATCTTGACTGTGACAGACCACAATTCTGCCCACCTTCAAAACCCTCCTAAAATCACATCTTCTCCAAGAGACCTTCCCTAAGTCCACATTTCAACTACCCATCCTCCCCTCTGCATCGCCTGTACATTTGGTTCTGTATCCCTTAAGAACTTAACATTCACCCCACCCTCAGCCCCACAGTGCTTATGTAATGGTTTGCCCTTACACTCTACCATTTTCCCTAGCTGTAATTTTTCATATCCCCTCTAGCCAGTAAGATCTTTGTGGACAGTGATCATGTCTACCAACTCTATTGTTTTGGACTCTCCTGAACACTTAGTACAGTGCTCTGCACTCAGCGCTCAATGGATACCACTGACTGATTGATTGAGAGGTAGCAAGCTGGGTGTCTGGGAGAGCAGGACACAGGGAAAGCCTGTGCTGCGGACTCTGGGCAGACACGGGCCACGGGGGGGATTGGAGAGTATCCCGGTTTAGGATTGGGACACCCTTCAGTACATCTAATGGAAAAATCCTGGATCTGCCACTTGCTGGCTGTGTAACCTTGGAAAAGTCACTTAACTTCTCTGGGCCTCAGTTTCATCATTGGTACATAGCATGCACTTAGCAAATACCAAAAAAAAAAAAAAAGGGTATTGGGATACATGCACATTTTAGCTCTCTCAAGATCATGTGTCTTGGCCAGGCCTACCCCAAAACCCCACAGTCCTAAACCAATCCCGGGAAGTCTCCATGTTAAACCACCACAGCAGTTCAAGAGGGTTTCATCTGGAAAGGTTCCAAAAACGCAAATTTGAATCAAACTTTCTGTTTAATGTTGAGAAATCAAGGACAACTCCCATATGTGCTGGCTAATTCCTTTCCCAAGTGCTTGTTTAGCTGTAATGAAGACATGGCTCAGATGTTTCTTCGTATTTATTACTTTTAAATTTTTAGAATGTGAACTCATGGGTAAACATAGACTTTTTATTGTCTTTATATAGCATCTGCTGCATCTACCTCATCACCCAAATCTACATCTCTGCCCCTGCTCTCTCTCCCTCCCTCCAGGCTCGCATCTCCTCCTGCCTTCAGGACAACTTCATCTGGATGTCTGCCCGCCACCTAAAACTCAACATGTCCAAGACTGAACTCCTTGTCTTCCCTCCCAAACCCTGCCCTCTCCCTGACTTTCCCATCACTGTTGACGGCACTACCATCCTTCCCGTCTCACAAGCCTGCAACCTTGGTGTCATCCTCGACTCCGCTCTCTCGTTCACCCCTCACATCCAATCCGTCACCAAAACCTGCCAGTCTCACCTCCACGACATTGCCAAGATCCGCCCTTTCCTCTCCATCCAAACTGCTACCCTGCTCGTTCAAGCTCTCATCCTATCCCGTCTGGATTACTGTATCAGCCTCCTCTCTGATCTCCCATCCTCCTGTCTCTTCTCTCTGATCTTCCATCCTCCTGTCTCTCTCCACTTCAATCCATACTTCACACCGCTGCCCGGATCGTCTTTGTCCAGAAATGCTCTGGGCATGTTACTCCCCTCCTCAAAAATCTCCAGTGGCTACCAGTCAACCTACGCATCAAGCAAAAACTCCTCACTCTCGGCTTCAAGACTCTCCATCATCTCGCCCCCTCCTACCTCACCTCCCTTCTCTCCTTCTACAGCCTAGCCCACACCCTCCGCTTCTCTGCCGCTAACCTCCTCACTGTGTCTCATTCTCACCTGTCCCGCCATCGACCCCCGGCCCACGTCCTCCACCTGGCCTGGAATGCCCTCCCTCCACACATCCACCAAGCTAGCTCTCTTCCTTCAAAGCCCTATTGAGAGCTCACCTCCTCCAGGAGGCCTTCCCAGACTGAGCCCCCTTTTTCCTCTCCCCCTCCCCATCCCCCCGGCCCTACCTCCTTCCCCTCGCCACAGCACCTGTATATGTTTGTACAGATTTATTACTCTATTTATTTTACTTGTACATATTTACTATTCTATTTATTTTGTCAATGATGTGCATCTAGCTTTACTTCTATTTATTCTGATGACTTGACACCTGACCACATGTTTTGTTTTGTTGTCTGTCTTCCCCTTCTAGACTGTGAGCCCGTTGTTGGGTAGAGACCATCTCTACATGTTGCCAACTTGTACTTCCCAAGTGCTTAGTACAGTGCTCTGCACACAGTAAACGCTCAATAAATACGATTGAATGAATGAATGAATCTACTAAAATGCACCCGAAATCCAACTCAGGTCTTTAACAAATTTTATTTTGATTAATTTGACAGAGCTGCAGAGGAAAAGATTTAGGTTAAAGTAAAAAGAAGATCTTTCTTTGTTAAACAGTGGATAGGGTTCCTGAAAGAGGTTATACAATTTCTTTTCCTGGAAAGTCGTATTTCATTCATTCGTATTTATTGAGCACTTACTATGTGCAAGGCACTGTACTAAGCGCTGGGGAGAATACAATATAAAAACAGACACATTCCTGCCCACAACAAGCTCGCAGTCTAGAAGGGGAGACAGATATTAAAATAAATAAATAAATAAATTGCAGATATATACATATGTGCTGTGGGGATGGGAGGGAGGGTGAGTGAAAGAGCAAGTAAGAGGGGCAAAGAAGGGAATGGGAGAAGACGAAAGGAGGGCTTAGTCAGGGAAGGCTTCTTGGTGGAGATGTGCCATAATAAAGCTTTGAAGTAGGGGAGGGCAATTATCTTTCTGATATGAGGAAGGAGGGCATTCCAGGCCAGAGGTAGGATGTGGGCAAGAGGCCGACAGCAAGACAGACAAGATCAAGGTACAGTGAAAAGATCAGCATTAGAGGTACAAAGTGTGTGGGCTAGAGTAGGAGAGTAGCGAGGTGAAATAGGAGGGGGCAAGGTGAGGAAGTATTTAAAACCAATGGTGAGGAGATTTTGTCTGATGCGGAGGTGGATGGGCAATCACTGGAGTTCCTTGAGAAGTGGGGTAACATGGTATGAACGTTTTTGAAGGAAAATGATTTGGGCAGCAGAATGGAGTATGGACTGGAGTTGGGAGAGGCCGAGGCAGGGAGGTCAGCAAGGAGGCTGATACAATAATCAAAGCAGGATAGGATAAGTGCTTGCATTAATGTGGTAGCAGTTTGGACAGAGAGGAAGGGGCAGATTGGGCAGTGTTGTGAGGGTAGAACTGGCAGGAATTAGTGATGGCTTGAATATGTGGATGGAGCGAGAGAGAGGAGTCCAGGAAAATGTCAAGGTTATGGGCTTGAGAGTCAGGAAGGATGGGGTGTCATCAATAGTAATGGTTGAGCATTTATTGAGCAGCTGGCAGTGGACATGATCCCTGCCCTCAAGGAGCTTACAATCTAGTGGGAGAGATAGGCAGTAAAACAAATTATAGAGAGGAGGAAAGAATGGAATATGAAGATATGTACAGATATGCTACTGGAGGTTCTGAGTACTGCATGAAATAATCATTGTAGTATTTGTTAAGCACTTACTGTGTGTCAGCACTTTACTAAGTGCTGGAGCGGAAACAAGCAAATCGGGTTGGACACAGTCCCTGTCCCACTTGGGGCTCCCAGTCTCAATCCCCATTTTGCAGATGAGGGAACTGAGGCACAGAGGAGTGAAGTGACTTGCCCAAGATCAAATAGCAGACAAGTGGTGGAGCCGGGATTAGAACCATGACCTTCTGACTCCCAACCCCGTGCTCTATACATTACGCCACACTGCTTCTAATGGCAGTTGGGGATATAAACTGTGCAGAACAGAAATCAATCAGGGAAGGTCTCCTGGAGGAGATGGAGTTTCCAGTAAGGTTTTGAAGATGAGGAGAGGTATGGTTTGTCACCAGATGTGAAGAAGGGAGTTCCATGCAGGAGGAAGAGCATGATGGTGGCAGGAAAGATGGGAATGGGGCAGTGAGTAGGTTAGTTTGAGAAGAACAAATTCTGCAGATTAGGATATAACGGGAGAAGAGAGTGAATAAGCAGGAGGAAGAGAGAATTGACCGAGGGCCTTGAAGCTAATGGTTCAGAGCTTCCACTGATACAGAGAGGAATGGTCAACCAATGGAAGTCCACTGGGGTGACACTTGCAGAGTGGAATTTTAGAAAAATGATCTGGAGAATAGAATGAAGAATGGACTGGAGAGTGGAGAGGATGGAGGTCTGCAAGGAGGTTTATGCAGTACTTGAATTGGGATGATAAGTGATTGAAAAAGCTTGGTGACAGTTTGGAGAGAAAGAGAAGAGAGGATTCTGGAGATGTGAAGAAATCACCACAGGGATTTAGCAACTGACGAAACTTGGGTTTTGTTCCTCCCATCTCCCCTTCCCAACTACCACGTTCTACAATTCACTTTCCAAAGGTTTTCACCACTGCTTTCCAAAATGCACATGTATCCCCTATCCTTAAAAAAAAAAAACCTTGCTCAGCCCCTCAGCTCACTCCAACTATCATCTTATCTCCCTCCTACCATTCTTCTTCAAACTTCTTAAGAGAGTTGTCTACAACAATCGCTTTCATTTCCCCTCCTTCAATTCTCCCTTGACTCCCTCTAATCTGGCTTTAACTCCCTTCACTCCAAGGAAACTGCCCTCTCTAAGGTTACCAGTGACTTCCTTCTTCCAAAATCCAATAGCCTCTAATGCATCCTACTCTTGCTCGACCTCTCAGCTGACTTTGACACTGTAAATCACCACCTACTCCTGGAAATATTATGTAACCTTGGCTTCACTGACACTGTCCTCTCCTGGTTCTCCTCTTATCTCTCTGTCCACTCCTTCTCAGTCTCTTTCACAGGCTCCTCCCCTGCCTCCCACCCTCTAACTGAAGGAGTCCCTCAAGGCTGTTTTGGGTCTTCTATTCTCCACCTACTCCCACTCCCTTGGAGACCTCATTTGCTCCCATGACTTCAATGACCATCTCTCCTTGGATGATTCCCAAATCTACCTCTCCAGCCCTATCATCTCTCATTCTCTACAGTCTCGTATTTTCTCCTACCTTCAGAACGTCTCTATGTGGATGTCCTGCCCAAACTTCAAACTTTGCATTTCCAAAACAGAACTCATCTTCCTACCCAAATCCTGTCACTCCATGACTTTCCCATCACTGAAGACAATACCACTGTCCTCCCTATCTCACAAGCCTGTAACGTTGATATTATCCTCAACTCATCTCTCATACAATAATAATTATGGTATTTGTTAAGCATTTACTATGTGCCATGTACTATTTTAAGTGCTCAGGTAGATACAAGATAATTGGGTTGGACATTGTCCCCATCTCACATAGGGCTCACATTCTTCATCCCCATTTTACAGATGAGGGAACTGAGGCACAGAGAAGTGAAGTGACTTACCCAAGGCCACACAGCAGAAAAATGGCAGAGCCAGGATTAGAACCCATGACTTTCTGACTCCCAGGCCTGTGCTTTAGCTGTTGTACTCTCTCAAGCGCTTAGTACAGTGCTCTGCACCCAGTCAGCGCTCAATAAAGATGATTGAATGAATGAATGAACGATCTTTATTCGTTCAATCATATCTATTGAGCACTTATAGTGTGCAGCGCACTGTACTAAACGCTTGGAAAATGCAATTCGGCAATAGAGACGATCCCTGCCCACACTGGGCTAGTTTGGGGAGAACACTGCACTAAGCACTGGGAGTGTCCAATCGAGATAGCAGACACTGACCCTGCCCCGAAGAAGCTGGTGAGGTGAGTGGGCTGGCTGGGCGGGCGGGGAGGGGGAGGGAGCGCTGCCGCCCCGACCTCTGACTCCTGGCACCTGACCTCTGACCCCAGGACGCTCCGACCTGGTTGGGCTGCTCGTGGATGAGCTGCTTCAGCTCCGTCTCCTTCTCCGGCGGCAGCAACATGACAGGTTCCGGCTCCAGGTTCCTGGTTCCAGCTCTGGGCTCCCACAACCCACATATTCAGTACGTCACCAAATTCTGTTGTTCCACCTTCATAACATCATTAAAATCTATGCTTTTCTCTCCATCCAAACTGCTA
Source organism: Tachyglossus aculeatus (assembly GCF_015852505.1). NCBI lineage: Eukaryota > Metazoa > Chordata > Mammalia > Monotremata > Tachyglossidae > Tachyglossus > Tachyglossus aculeatus. The sequence goes on along the minus strand of NC_052079.1, from coordinate 24,628,254 downwards.
CCACACTGATCTTCAACCGCTCACTTTCCACTGGTTCCTTCCCCTCTGCCTTCAAACATGCCCAAGTCTCCCCCATCCTAAAAAAACCCTCTCTTGACCCCACCTCCCCTCCTAGTTATCGCCCTATCTCCCTCCTACCATTCCTTTTCAAACTCCTTGAATGAGTCATCTACACCCGCTGCCTCGAATTCCTCAAAGCCAACTCTCTCCTTGACCCCCTCCAATCTAGCTTCCATCCCCCACACTCCACCGAAACTGCCCTCTCAAAGGTCACCAATGACCTCCTGCTTGCCAAATCCAACGGCTCCTACTCTATCCTAATCCTCCTCGACCTCCCAGCTGCCTTCGACACTGTGGACCACCCCCTTCTCCTCAACACGCTATCCAACCTTAGCTTCAAAGACTATCTTCTCCTGGTTCTCCTCTTATCTCTCCGGCCATTCATTCTCGGTCTCCTTTGCGGTCCTCCCCCTCCCATCCCCTTACTGTAGGGGTTCCTCAGGGGTCACTTTTTGGTCCCCTTCTGTTCTCTATCTACACTTACTCCCTTGGTGAACTTATTCACTCCCACAGCTTCATCTCTACGCTGATGACACCCAAATCTACATCTCTGCCCCTGCTCTCTCTCCCTCCCTTCAGGCTCGGGGCTCCTCCTGCCTTCAGGACATCTCCATCTCGATGTCTGCCTGCCATCTAAAACTCAATATGTCCAAGACTGAACTCCTTATCTTCCCTCCCAAACCCTGCCCTCTCCCTGATTTTCCCATCACTGTAGACGGCACTACCATCCTTCCCATCTCATAAGCCCACAAACTTAGTGTCATCCTCAACTCCGCTCTCTCGTTCACCCCTCACATCCAATCCGTCACCAAAACCTGCTAGTCTCACCTCCGCAACATTGCCAAGATCCGCCCTTCCCTCTCCATCCAAACTGCTACCTTGCTGGTTCAATATCTCATCCTATCCCGACTGGATTACTGCATCAGCCCCCTCTCTTATCTCCCATCCTCCTGTCTCTCCCCACTTCAGTCTGTACTTCACACTGCTGCCTGGATATTTTTGTGCAGAAATGCTCTGGGCATGTTACTCCCCTCCTCAAAAATCTCCAGTGGCTGCCAGTCAACCTACACATCAAGTAAAAACGCCTCACTCTTGGCTTCAAGGCACTCCATCACCTCTCCCCCTCCTACCTCACCTCTCTTCTCTCCTTCTACAGCCCAGCCCGCACCCTCCGCTCCTCTGCCGCTAACCTCCTCACTGTGCTTCGTTCTCACCTGTCCCGCCGTCGACCCCCGGCCCACCTCCTCCCCCTGGCCTGGAATGCCCTCCCTCCGCACACCCACCAAGCTAGCTCTCTTCCTCCCTTCAAAGCCCTACTGAGAGCTCACCTCCTCCAAGAGGCCTTCCCAGACTGAGCCCCCTTTTTCCTCTCCTTCTCCCCAGCCCCCCGGCCCTACCTCCTTCCCTCCCCACAGCACCTATACATGTTTGTACAGATTTATTACTCTATTTATTTTACTTGTACATATTTACTATTCTATTTGTTTTGCTAATGATGTACATCTAGCTTTATTTCTATTTATTCTGATGACTTGATACCTCTTCACATGTTTTGTTCTGTTGTCTGTCTCCCCCTTCTAGACTGTGAGCCCGTTGTTGGGTAGGGACCGTCTCTATATGTTGCCAACTTGTACTTCCCAATCGCTTAGTATAGTGCTCTGCACACAGTAAGTGCTCAATAAATACGATTGAATGAATGAATGAATGATCTAAGCACTTATCCCATCCCACTCTGACTACTGAAATCAGCCTCCTTGCTGACCTACCTGCCTTCCTTCTCTCCCCACTCCGGTCCATATTTCACTCTGCTGCCCAGATGGTTTTTCTACAGAACCGTTCGGTCCATGTCTCCCCATTCCTCAAGAATGTCCTGTGGTTGCCCATCCACCTCTGCATCAAACAGAAACTCCATACTGTTGGCTTTGAAGCTCTTAATCAGCTTGCCCCCTCCTATTTTACCTCACTGATTCCCGACTATTTAGCCCAGCCTGCCCGTTTCACTCTTCTAGTTTGCTCACTGTACCTCAAGCTCACCTATCTCACTGCTGAGCCCCTTCCCATGTCCTCTCCCTGAAACTGCCTCCCCCTCCATCTATGCTAAGCACTACTCTCCCCATCTTCAAAGCCTTATTAAGGTCACATGTCCTCCAAGAGGCCTTCCCCAACTAAGACCTCTTTAGTCCCTTTCTCTTCTGTACCATCTATGCACTTGGATCTGAACCTTTTGGGCACTAGACTGTAAACTCGTGTGGGCAGGGAATATGTCTGTTATATTGTTAATATTGTACTCTCCTAAGCACTTAGTATAGTGCTCTGCACACAGTAAGTGCTCAATAAATATGATTGACTGACTGACTTGGTATTCACCCCATCCTCGATCAATCAATCGATGATTGGTATTAATGGAGTGCTTACTGTGTGCTAAACAACGTGACAAGCCCTTGGGCGAGTATAGTACAATAAACTTAGCAGCCACATTCCCTGACCACAATGAGGCTAGAGGAGGAGACAGACATTAACATAAATAAGTAATTTAAACTATATAATTTCAGCCTTACAGCACTGAGGGCTGAAATTCATGTATCTGTATTAATTTTTGTCTCCCCCTGTAGACTGTAATCTCATTTTTAATTCATTCAATCATATGTATTGAACATTTACTGTGTACAAAGCACTGTACTAAGCACTTGGAAGAGTACACTACAACAACATACACATTCCTGCCCACAATGAGCTCACAGTCTAGAGGGGGAGACAGACATTATTAATAAATAAATAGATTAAATAAATAATATATAATATATGCGTATATCCTATGGGTATGAAATGGAGGTTGAATGAAGGAGCGAGTAAGAGCGGCATAGAAGGGAGTGGGAGAAAAGGAGAGGAGGTTTTAGTCAGGGAAGGCTTCTTGGAGGAGATGTGCCTTCAATAAGGTTTTGAAGTTGAGGAGAGCAATTATCTGTCTGATATGAGGAGGGAGGGTGTCCCATGCCAGAGGTAGGATATGGGAGATAGGTTGGCGGTGAGATAGATGAGATCGAGGTACAGCGAGAAGGTTAGCAGTAGAGGAATGAAGTGTGCAGGCTGGGTTGTAGTAGGAGAGTAGTGAGGCGAGGTAGGAGGGGGCAAGGAGATTAAGTGCTTTAAAGCCAATGGTGAGGAATTTTCATTTGATGCAGAGGTGGATGGGCAACTACTGGAGTTTCTTGACAAGTGGGGAAACCCGCTCTGAACGTTTTTGAAGGAAAACTATTCAGGCAACAGAATGGAGTATGGACTGAAGTGGGGAGCAACAGAAGGCAGGGAGGTCAACAAGGAGGTTGGTACAATAATCAAGGTGGGATAGGATAAGTATACAATACAATAAGTATACAATAATATACAACGCCAACTCTCTCCTCGACCCCCTCAAATCTGGCTTCCGTCCCCTACATTCCACCGAAACTGCCCTCTCAAAGGTCACCAATGACCTCCTGCTTGCCAAATCCAACGGCTCCTACTCTATCCTAATCCTCCTCGACCTCTCAGCTGCCTTCGACACTGTGGACCACCCCCTTCTCCTCAACACGCTATCCAACCTTGGCTTCACAGACTCCGTCCTCTCCTGGTTCTCTTCTTATCTCTCCGGCCATTCATTCTCAGTCTCCTTTGCGGGCTTCTCCTCCCCGTCCCATCCCCTTACTGTAGGGGTTCCTCAAGGGTCACTTCTTGGTCCCCTTCTGTTCTCTATCTACACTCACTCCCTTGGTGAACTCATTCGCTCCCATGACTTAAACTATCATCTCTACGCTGATGACACCCAAATCTACATCTCTGCCCCTGCACTCTCTCCCTCCCTTCAGGCTCAGTTCTCCTCCTGCCTTCAGTACATCTCCATCTTGATGTCTGCCCACCATCTGAAACTCAATATGTCTAAGACTGAACTCCTTATCTTCCCTCCCAAATCCTGCCCTCTCCCTGACTTTCCCATCACTGTAGAAGGCCCTACCATCCTTCCCATCTCACAAGCCCGCAACCTTGGTGTCATCCTCGACTCTGCTCTCTCGTTCACCCCTCACATCCAATCCATCACCGAAACCTACTGGTCTCACCTCCACAACATCGCCAAGATCCACCCTTTCCTCTCCATCCAAAGTGCTACCTTTCTGGTTCAATCTCTCATCCTATCCTGACTGGATTACTGCATCAGCCTCCTCACTGATCTCCCATCCTCCTGTCTCTCCCCACTTCAGTCTCTACTTCACACTGCTGCCTAGATCCTCTTTGTGCAGAAATGCTCTGGGCATGTTACTCCCCTCCTCAAAAATCTCCAGTGGCTACCAGTCAACCTACGCATCAGGCAAAAACTCCTCACTCTCGGCTTCAAGGCTGTCCATCACCTCGCCCCCTCCTACCTCACCTCCCTTCTTTCCTTCTACAGCCCAGCCCGCACCCTCCGCTCCTCTGCCGCTAACCTCCTCACTGTGCCTCATTCTCGCCTGTCCCACCATCGACCCCCAGCCCATGTCCTCCCCCTGGCCTGTAATGCCCTCCCTCCACACATCCACCAAGCTAGCTCTCTTCCGCCCTTCAAAGCCCTATTGAGAGCTCACCTCCTCCAGGAGGGCTTCCCAGACTGAGCCCCCTCCTTCCTCTCCCCCTCCCCATCCCCCATGCCCTACCTCCTTCCCCTCCCCACAGCCCCTGTATATATGTTTGTACAGCTTTATTACTCTATTTATTGTACTTGTACATATTTATTATTCTATTTATTTTGTTAATGATGTGCCTCTAGCTTTACTTCTATTTATTCTGATGACTTGACACCTGTTCACATGTTTTGTAGCCTGCCTCCCCCTTCTAGACTGTGAGCCCGTTGTTGGGTAGAGACAGTCTCTATATGTTGCCAATTTGTACTTCCCAAGTGCTTAGTACAGTGCTCTGCACACAGTAAGCACTCAATATGATTGAATGAATGAATAAGTGCTTGCAGAATATGAGCTTGTATAAATACGGTTAAATGAATTAATGTGCTAGCAGTTTATACAGATAGGAATCGTTGGATTTTGATAATGCTGTGGAGGTAGAACTGACAGGATTTAGTGATGGCTTGAATATGTGGGTGAAACGAGAGAGTGAAGTCAAGGATAATGCCAAGATTACGGTTTTGTAAAACAAGAAGGATTATGGTGCTGTCTACAGTGATGGGGAAGTGAGCAGGAGGACAGGGAAGTTAAGAAGCAGTGTGGCTCAGTGGAAAGAGCATGGGCTTTGGAGTCAGAGGTCATGGGTTCGAATCCCAGCTCCACCACATGTCTGCCGTGTGACCTTGGGCAAGTCACTTCACTTCTCGGAGCCTCAGTGACCTCATCTGTAAAATGGGGATTAAGACTGTGAGCCCCACGTGGGACAACCTGATCACCTTGTATCCCCCCCAGCGCTTAGAACAGTGCTTTGCACATAGTAAGCGCTTAATAAATGCCATCCAAAAAAAAGAAGTTTAGTTTAAGCCATATTAAGCCATTGGATTTGGCAAGGAGGAGATAACTGGTGACCTTCGAGAAGGTGGTTTCGGTGGGGTGAAGAGGACGGATGCCAGATTGGAGGGGGTCAAGAAGAGAATAGGAGGAGAGGAATTTGAGTCAGCGGGTGTAGACAGCTTGCTTAAGGATTTTGGACAGGAATGGTAGGAGGGAGATGGGGCAATAACTGGAGGGAGCCATGGGGTAAAGGGAGGGCTTTTTTCAGATAGAATAGATATGGCCTGTTTAAAAGCAGTGGGGAAGAAGGCATTTGAGAGTGAACAGCTGAAGATGGCAGTTACAGAGGGGGCAAGTATCTTGTTGAAGTGTGAAGGAACGGGTCGAATGCACAGGTGGAGGGGATGGATCTTGAGAGATTTGAGATTTTGTGTGCAGGGAGTGTGCCTACCAACTGTATTATATTCTCCCAAACGCTTAGCACAGTGCTCTGCACACAGTAAGAGCCCAATAAATATCACTGATTGATTGGTTGATTGACTACAAGATGCTTTGAGTTTCTCTGCTTACTATTAATAACTAGGAAAATAGTGTGGAAATGATAATCCCATCACTTTTCTTGCTGCATTTCTAGTGAATAATTCAAAATAACATATATACACAATTTACAGAAAGCCCATTAACACCATTCCTGAGAGCCTGCGGAGCGCAGGAGGAGTATCACTAGTAACTTGGGAATCTAGAATAATAATAATGATGTAGTATTCATTAAGCGCTTACTATGTGTCAGGCATTATACTAAGCACTGGGGGGAATACAAGCCAATTGAGCTGGCCACAGTCCCTGTCCCACATAGGGCTCACAGTCTTAATCCCCATTTTACAGAGGAGGTAACTGACGCACAGAGAGGTGAAGCGACTGGCCCAAGGTCACACAGCAGACAAGTGGTGGAGCTGGGATTAGAACCTATGACCTTCTGACTCCAAGGCCCGCATTGTAGAAGACGAAGCACCTGTCCTCCATATGGAGGAAACAAAAGGGGAGGCATATAGACTTCCATCTTCAACCGCTCACTCTCCACTGGTTCCTTCCCCTCTGTCTTCAAACATGCCCACGTCTCTCCCATCCTAAAAAAACCCTCTCTTGACCCCACCTCCCCTTCTAGTTATCACCCGATCTCCCTCCTACCATTCCTTTCCAAGGTCCTTGAATGAGTCGACTACACGCGCTGCCTCGAATTCCTCAACGCCAACTCTCTCCTCAACCCCCTCCAATCTGGCTTCCGTACCCTACATTCCACCGAAACTGCCCTCTCAAAGGTTACTAATGACCTCCTGCTTGCCAAATCCAACGGCTCCTACTCTATCCTAATCCTCTTCGACCTCTCAGCTGCCCTCGACACTGTGGACCACCCCCTCCTCAACACACTATCCAACCTTGGCTTCACAGACTCTGTCCTCTCCTGGTTCTCCTCTTATCTCTCCGGCCATTCATTCGCAGTCCCTTTTGCAGGCTCCTCCTCCCCCTCCCATCCCCTTACTGTAGGAGTTTCTCAAGGTTCAGTTCTTGGTCTCCTGTTCTCGATCTGCTCATTCGCTCCCACGTCTTCAACTATCATCTCTACGCTGATGACACCCAAGTCTACATCTCTGCCCCTGCTCTCTCTCCCTCCCTCCAGGCTCGCATCTCCTCCTGCCTTCAGAACATCTCCATCTGGATGTCTGCCCGCCACCTAAAACTCAACATGTCCAAGACTGAACTCCTTGTCTTCCCTCCCAAACCCTGCCCTCTCCCTGACTTTCCCATCTCTGTTGACAGCACTACCATCCTTCCCGTGTCACAAGCCCACAACCTTAGTGTCATCCTCGACTCCGCTCTCTCGTTCACCCCTCACATCCAAGCTGTCACCAAAACCTGCCGGTCTCACCTCCACAACATTGCCAAGATCCGCCCTTTCCTTTCCATCCAAACCGCTACCCTGCTCATTCAATCTCTCATCCTATCCCGTCTGGATTACAGTATCAGCCTCCTCTCCGATATCCCATCCTCCTGTCTCTCCCCACTTCAATCCATACTTCACGCCGTTGCCCGGATTGTCTTTGTCCAGAAACGCTTTGGGCATGTTACTCCTCTCCTCAAAAATCTCCAGTGGCTACCAATCAACCTGCGCATCAGGCAAAAACTCCTCACCCTCGGCTTCAAGGCTCTTCATCACCTTGCCCCCTCCTACCTCACCTCACCCCCCCCCACCTCACCTCCCTTCTCTCCTTCTACAGCCCAGCCCGCCCCTCTGCTCCTCTGCTGCTAATCTCCTCACCGTGCCTCGTTCTCGCCTGTCCAGCCGTCAACCCCCAGCCCACGTCATCCTCCTTGCCTGGAATGCCCTCCCTCCACACATCCACCAAGCTAGCTCTCTTCCTCCCTTCAAGGCCCTACTGAGAGCTCAACTCCTCCAGGAGGCCTTCCCAGACTGAGCCCCCTCCTTCCTTTTCCCCTCCTCTCCCCCATCCCCCCGCCTTACCTCCTTCCCCTCCCCACAGTACCTGTGTATATGTATATATGTCTGTACGTAGTTATTATTCTACTTATTTATTTATTTTATTTGTATGTTTCTTCTATTTATTTTATTTTGTTAATATGTTTTGTTTTGTTCTCTGTCTCCCCCTTCTAGATTGTGAGCCCACTGTTGGGTAGGGACCGTCTCTATATGTTGCCAACTTGTACTTCCCAAGCGCTTAGTACAGTGCTCTGCACACAGTAAGTGCTCAATAAATATGATTGAATGAATGAATGGACTGTGAGCTCCATGTGGGACAGGGACTGATTTTGCTTGTTTCCACCCCAGCGCTTAGTACAGTGCCTGGCACATAGTAAGCACTTACCACATACCACAATTATAATTAGACAACTAGTAGGAGCGTGGCTCAGCGGAAAGAGCCCAGGCTTTGGAGTTGGAGGTCAAGGGTTCAAATCCCAGCTCCGCCAATTGTCAGCTGTGTGACTTTAGGCAAGTCACTTAACTTCTCTGTGCCTCAGTTACCTCATCTGTAAAATAGGGGTTAAGACTGAGAGTACCTCGTGGGACAACCTGATCACCTTGTAACCTCCCCAGCGCTTAGAACAGTGCTTTGCACATAGTAAGCGCTTAATAAATGCCATTGTTAGTGGGAACAAAAGTAAGCCCAAACTGTAAAAACGACTTAAAAAATCAGTTATTTATCTGGGTGTTGGAGTGACTCACGGGGGACGTGTTCGAGCAGATTCAAGAAGGGAAAGGCAGGCTTTACAAGGTCTGTGGGCAACTCACTCAGCAAAAATAGTTCATTTTAGGCAAATCGGAGCCAAAGGATTAAACTAACGATATGCCTGCTGATGTTTCAATGGAGTAACCTTTACCAAAATGAGGTGGATACAAGAGAGAGCAGAGCCCTGAATTCTCGGACATAGTTTGTACTTCCCAAGCGCTTAGTAGAGTGCTCTGCACACAGTAAGCGCTCAATCAATCAATCTTATTTATTAAGCGTTTACTGTGTGCAAAGCACTGTACTGAGCGCTTGGGAAGTACAAGTTGGCAACACAAGTTGTTGTGCCGAGAATCAGCGAGTGAGACCCAGGTAGAAATTTAGAAGTGGATTTTATTAGCGCGCGGCTGCAAGGGGCCAGGGACCCAGATCAAGCAGCCCCGATCCCATTCTCACTGCGTCTTTTATTCAGTTACAGCAACATGGGAGGGAGCATTTAGGAATTTCAGGAATCCAATTAGGACCAACAGGATGCTGTAAATTCTCTGTTTTTACTGCCTTGTAAAGGTTGTTGTTATCTGCCATATGGCCTTGTATAGATAGGTGTGTAAATTCTGTTATCTTCTGTTGTCACTGTCTTGTCAGGATGTCATCTGACCTAGGACCTTACATAGATAAGTGTTACTTATTTAATGGCCTTGAAGGCATCTGTTGCAGACAATACAAAAAGGAGTTGTTCTCTCAGCCTGCACAAAATGGAGTCAGTCATGTCAAGTCCGCTAGTGGACAACAGGGATGGCTTTTGTCAGGCAGGTCAGGGTGGGGGAGGCCTTGGTTAGGCAGGTTTTGTGGCGGGAAGTTTTTGCGGGCATTCTTCTTCCGTGAAGGGATGGGAGGAAGGGATGGGAAAACAAAATGGATATCAGACAAACCCGATCACAACAAAGTGAATGAATGAATGAATTCATAGGCTGTCCTTGGCCCTGTCCTGAGGCAGGCCTAGGCTCTCTTCTCGCGAGAAGTCCCCCGAACTCCAAGTCCCAAGATGCATTGCTAAGCCTTGGCACCGCAGTGCACCCTGGGACCCTGGCTGGGCCGTACGGGCCTGGGCGCAAGTGCGGTCACGTGCTGCTGCGGCGGCCTCCGTTTTCCCGGGTTGCAGGGCGGCGGAACCCGTTTCCCCGGGGCCGGGTGTTCCCCCGGAGGACCCGGCTTGGTTGCGCTTCCGGGTGCCGGGCCGTTCGCCGGAGGCCGAGGGCGCCGGGAGGGCAGGATGGCGTCCTCCTCGCTGGAAAGAACGAAGACGAAGGCCGCCGGCGGATTTCGAAAGCAGAAGCGGGAGAAACAAGGTGAGGCGGGGGGGTCTTGTGGCTGGGGCCCGCGGTGGTCAGGCTCCGAGGGGGGACGGACGCGGGGCCGGGGAGAGGCGGGAGGACGCTAAGGGCCGTGAGCCTTGACTGCGCATGCGTGCGGCCTTGCTTCCGGCAGGTGGCCTCAGCCGGCCCTGCAGCCCCGAATCATAATTGTGGCATTTGTTCAATCAATCAACCAATCAATCAATCGTATTTATTGAGCGCTTACTGTGTGCAGAGCACTGTACTAAGCGTAGCGCCTGCCATGTGCCGGCGTAGGTACAAACAACTTGCCCGCTGTGGGACCTTGGACAAGCCACTTCATTTCGCTAGGCCGCAATCAATCGTATTTATTGAGCATTTACTGTGTGCAGAGCACTGTACTAAGCGCTTGGGAAGTACAAGTTGGCAACATATAGAGACAGTCCCTACCCAACAGTGGGCTCACAGTGTAAAAGGGGGAGACAGAACAAAACCAAACGTACTAACAAAATAAAATAAATAGAATAGATATGTACAAGTAAAATAAATAGAGTAATGAATATGTACAAACGTATACATATATACAGGTGCTTTGGGGAAGGGAAGGAGGTAAGTTGGGGGATGGTGAGGGGGACGAGGGGGAGAGGAAGGAAGGGGCTCAGTCTGGGAAGGCCTCCTGGAGGAGGCCGCAGTTCTCTCATCTGTAAAATGGGGATAAAGACTGGGATTCCCCACGTGGGACAACCTGATCACCTTGTATTTACCCCAGCGCTTAGAGTGCTGCTTGGCCCGTAGAAAGTTCTTAGCAAATACCGTTATTATTGTTACTGTATTATTCAGCAAATTGCAGGGCCACAGTCCCTGTTCCGCGTGGGGCTCACAGTCTCAATCCCCATTTTACAGATGAGGTAACTAACGCCCAGAAAAGTGAAGTGGCTTGCCCAAGGTCACACAGCAGGCATGTGGGGCAGTCGAGATTAGAACCCATTACCTTTTGATTCCCAGGCCCATGCTGTCACCCCCAACGATCTGGCCTCCTACTTCATTAGTAAAATCAACTCCATCAGGTCTGAGCCCCCCAAAGTCACTCCTCCCCCTTTCTCCAACCCCCCAGTGCTCAACCCTCTCCGCTACTCTCCCATCCTTCCCAGCAGTATCCTCAGATGAGAATCTCCTCCCTCCTCTCAAGTGCCACTCCGGCCACCTGTGCTTTCGACCCCATTCCCTCTTATCTTATGAAATCTCTCGCTCCGTCCCTCCTCTCCTCCTTAACTTCCATCTTCAACTGCTCACCCGCCACTGGTTCCTTCCCCTCTGCCTTCAAACATGCCCACGTTTCCCCCATCCTAAAAAAACCCTCTCTTGACCCCACCTCCCCTTCTAGTTATCGCCCTATGTCCCTCCTGCCATTCCTTTCCAAACTTCTTGAACGAGTCATCTACACCTGCTGCCTCGACTTCCTCAATGCCAACTCTCTCCTCGACCCCCTCCAATCTGGCTTCCGGCCCCTACATTCCACCGAAACCGCCCTCTCAAAGGTCACCAATGACCTCCTGCTTGCCAAATCCAACGGCTCCTATTCTAATCCTCCTCGACCTCTCAGCGGCCTTCGACACTGTGGACCACCCCATCTCCTCAACACGCTATCCAACCTTGGCTTCACAGACTCTGTCCTCTCCTGGTTCTCTTCTTATCTCTCTGGCCGTTCATTCTCAGTCTCTTTTGCGGGCTCCTCCTCCCCCTCCCATCCCCTTACTGTAGGGGTTCCTCAAGGGTCAGTTCTTTGCCAACTTCTGTTCTCAATCTACACTCACTCCCTTGGTGAATTTATTCGCTCCCACGACTTCAACGATCATCTCTACGCTGATGACACCCTAATCTACATCTCTGCCCCTGTACTCTCACTCCCTCCCTTCAGGCTCATGTCTCCTCCTCCTGCCTTCAAGACATTCCCATCTGGATGTCTGCCAGCCATCTAATACTCAATATGTATAAGACTGAACTCCTTATCTTCCCTCCCAAACCCTGCCCTCTCCCTGACTTTCCCATCACTGTTGACGGCACTACCGTCCTTCCCATTTCACAAGCCTGCAACCTTGGTGTCATCCTCGACTCTGCTCTCTCGTTCACCCCTCACATCCAATCCGTCACCGAAACCTGCCGGTCTCACCTCCACAACATCGCCAAGATCCACCCTTTCTTCTCCATCCAAACTGCTACGCTGCTGGTTCAATCTCTCATCCTATCCCGACTAGATTACTGCATCAGCCTCCTCTCTGATTTCCTATCTTCCTGTCTCTCCCCACTTCAATCTATACTTCACGCTGCTGCCCGGATCATCTTTGTGCAGAAACTCTCTGGGCATGTTACTCCCCTCCTCAAAAATCTCAGGTGGCAACCAATCAACCTATGCATCAGGCAGATACTCCTCACTCTCGACTTCAAGGCTGTCCATCACCTCGCTCATTCCTACCTCACCTCCCTTCTTTCCTTCTACAGCCCAGCCCGCACCCTCCGCTCCTCTGCCGCTAACCTCCTCACTGTGCCTCGTTCCCGCCTGTCCCACCGTCGACCCCTGGCCCACGTCCTCCCCCTGGCCTGGAATGCCCTCCCTCCGCACATCCGCCAAGCTAGCTCTCTTCCTCCCTTCAAAGCCCTACTGAGAGCTCACCTCCCAGACTGAGCCCCCTCCTTCCTCTCGCCCTCCTTCCTCTCCCCCTCCTCCCCATCCCCCCCGCCCTACCTCCTTCCCCTCCCCACAGCACCTGTATATATGTTTGTACAGATTTATTACTCTATTTTACTTGTACACATTTACTGTTCTATTTTATTTTGTTAATACGTGTTGTTTTGCTGTCTGTGCCCTCCTTCTAGACTGTGAGCCCGCTATTGAGTAGGGACCGTCTCTATACGTTACCAACTTGTACTTCTCAAGTGCTTAGTACAGTGCTCTGCACACAGTAAGCACTCAGTAAATACGATTGAATGAATGTGTCTCCGTAGGGATTGAACGTGACTCCCCTGCAAGACTGTGAGCTAGTTGTTGGGTAGGGATTGTCTCTATCTGTTGCTGAATTGTACTTTCCAAGCACATAGTACAGTGTTCTGCACACAGTAAGCGCTCAGTAAATACGATTGATGGAATGAATGAATGAAATCCCTCCCAAGTACTGCAGGGGAGGGAGACCCCGTGGTCAGCATGCCCATCCCAGCTCCTCAGGCCTGCCCCAGTCACCCTGGGGGCAGCCAGATAGTGTGGAGGGAGCCAAGGGTCATTTTGGCCAGTGAAGGCCAGCGGGAGAACTAGCCCAGCTGGACCTGGGGGTGTGAAGAAAGAGCGGTAGCCAGAGGCCGTGATGGAGCTGTGCCGGATGTGCGAGTGCCGCTGAAAGTGGCCAGGCTACAGCAGGCTGGGTTGGAGCCAGGGCCCTTAGCAGCATCACTCTAACATCCATGTAGATCAGGCCTTAGTGGCATTTGTGTTAGAAGGTACCTTGCACATGACATTCATTTATTTGCTTGTCAGTATTTATTGGGAGACTCCCCTATGGGAACACTCTTAGGCACTTGGAGCAAACAGTAAAAGTGAGACTTGACCCCCAGCCTACAGTCGAATCGAGGTGCAGATGTTAAGATTGTTTTTTGCTAAGATGGAAATAATAATTGCAGTATTTAAGCACTTACTGCCTGTCAGACGCTCCAGTGTGTGCAGGGGTGGATATACAGTCCCTGTTCAGGGGCTCACAATCTAAAGGGGGAGAGAAAGCAGGTATTTCAGCCCCATTTTACAGCTGAGGAAACTGAGGAATGGGCACAACCCACCACCTAGTGCTTCTGCCCTCAATTCTTGAGCTCTTACCATTTCTTATTTACCATCAGTATTTCTCAGATGCCGTTGAATTTGTGATTGGTAGATCCTGGCCTTTTTTTTAAAAACTCTTTCTATAGTCTGTTATTGCTGGAGAAGAGTGAAACTTTTTCTGGAAAAGAGTGACTCCGATGGTTGGCTCTCCTTCTAATTCATAATTTGCCCTGTTTTAGTGCTAGTTAGTTATCTTCTACTTGCCAGGTCAGCTCTAACTTGCTCCTTTGGGTTTTGGCAGGGTACTAAAAGGTGAATATGGGTGCAGTTAGTCTTGGAATGGAAGTGGATGGACCACAGTGCTTCAGTCAGTTCAGAAAAGAACAGAAGGGTGGGTGTGTGCCTTGGCCCATTCCTCTAGACCTTCAGGAGCTCTCTCTTTGGGCCACAATAGCTGGGTTTCGGGACTGCATACATGTATGTTTGAATGCCACATATTTTTATTGCCGAGTGAGTCTTAAAGGAATAATATAAATATTTTGCAGCTGTAGATAAATCCGAGCTGCTCACTGTGCCTAATGGATGGAAAGAACCAACTTTTACCAAAGACGACAATCCCAGAGGGTTATTGGAGGAAAGCAGTTTTGCAACTTTGTTTCCAAAATACAGGGAAGCCTACTTGAAGGAATGCTGGCCACTTGTGCAGAAAGCTCTACAAGAACACGTACGACTTTTCCTTTATTTTTGTAATGCAGACATTTAATCATCTGTTGTACAATGCACTTAGCTGTTGGAAAATTGTTTTGTTTTTAAAGTGTTAACACCAAATTTGGTAATCTACGTCCCACAGGATAAAGCTGGTCTCACTAGGGATTGACATGACTTCCCTTCTAAATCCCCTCCTCCCCCCCCCCCCCCCCCCCCGCCCCCCAATTAGAGGAAGCTCTGCGAGCCTTTGAGATGTATAGTCCTTTACAAATGGCAGGCTTGAGTAGAGCTATGGTATTGGCCCAGTTAGGCATGAAAAATATCATCCATGTGCCACATGTATAAGTTCTTCCTTTCTCTCCCTCATCATTTCCTTCCTCTCCAGCCATCAAACATGGCCAGGCTTGGGCCAGAAGGGTCCACACTCCTGAAGTTTGCCCCAGATCAGCTTAGGGTGGCCTGGGGGTAGGCCACAAGATCTGCGCCCCCGCGGGAGAGGACAGAGTGATGGGTCCAGGCAGTGGAGCGTTCCTCTCCTGGCTGCCTTAGCTACACTCCTGGAACCTTCTCACACTTGAGAGGCCCAACTCCAAACATTGCCACCCCCATGGCAGTATGTTGCAAGTTGAAACTGAACCACATATAGGTGCTCTTAGTACCAGATCACTTCCATTAGTCACAGAGAAGATTAGCCTTTTGTGGGTAAGGAATTCTATTGTTTAAAAGAAGAAAACTATATTCAAAAGTAAATTTGCAAGAGGAAGTCTTGAAAATTAGGAAGATGGTTAGGTAACTTGATTGAAAGCTAACAGTTGATTCTCTGACAATGCAGGGGTTACATTTTTGAACTAACTGCGTATCAAGGAAAATTTGCATTGTTGTGCTTTGCTGCATGCCTGCCTTCAACTGCTTTTGACAAGCACATCATCCATGCAGCAGAGCTATATGTTGAAAGAACATTCTTTAGATCTGCCATTTCATCATCTCTGTGTGTTATGGCAGAACTGGCTATATTTTGACACGACGATCTCATTTAAAAATCTTATGTCGCCTGAATGATCACTCTTTTTTTCGTACTCTTCCACAGCATGTGAAGGCAACACTGGATTTGATTGAAGGAAGTATGACCGTTTGTACCACAAAGAAGACTTTTGATCCATATGTGATCATCAGGGCCAGAGACTTAATAAAACTTTTGGCAAGAAGTGTGCCCTTTGAGCAGGTATGCACCACAACCCTCTTAAATTCTTATTTAGATTTTCATTCATTCATTCATTCAATCGTGTTTATTGAGTGCTTACTGTGTGCAGAGCACTGTACTAAGCGCTTGGGAAGTACAGGTTGGCAACATACAGAGACGGTCCCTACCCAACAACGGGCTCATCATTGAGAGCTTACTGTGTGCAAAGCAATATACTAAGTGCTTGGGAGAATACAAAACAACAGAGTTGGTTGATACAAGATAATCAGGTTGGACACGGTCCCTGACCCACACGGAACTCCCAGTCTCAATCCCCGTTTTGCAGATGAGGGAACTGAGGCACAGAGAAGTGAAGTGACTTGCCCAAGGTCTCACAAGCAGACATGGGTTCTAAACCCGGCTCTGTCCATGTGTCCTTTTGTACATATCCATTTCCCCTATTTGTAATTCTTTGGAATGCCTAACTTCCCTTCTAGACTGTAAACTCCTTGTGGACAGGAAACAACGTGCCTTCCAATTCTATTTTATGGTGTTTATTGAGCACTCACTGTATTCACAGCATTGTACTACGTGCTTGGGTGAGTATAACAAAACAGAGTTGGTAGGCATGTTCCTGGTTCATAAGTATGGCCTAGTGGAAAGAGCATGGACCTGAGAGTCGGGACCTGGGTTCTAATCCCAGCTCCACCACTTGTCTGCTGTGCAACCTTTGGCAAGTCACTGCACTTCTCTGTGCCCCAGCTACCCCATCTGTAAAATGGGGGTTGAGACCGATCTCCTTGTGGGGCAGGGACTTTGTCCAACCTGATTAACTTGTATCTACCCCAGTGCTTAGTACAGGGCCTGGGACATAGCAATTGCTTAAAAATGTCATTTTAAAAAATTAATAAGGAACTCACAGTCTAGAAGGAAAGGCAGGCATTAAAATAAATCATGGTTTCATACATAAGTACTGGGGGTGAGGTGAATATCAAAGGCTTGAGGAGTAAACATCAAAGTGCATAAGTGAATAGGGGAAATGAGGGTGTAGTTAGACTTTTAGACTGTGAGCCCACTGTTGGGTAGGGACTGTCTCTGTGATGCCAATTTGTACTTCCCAAGCGCTTAGTACAGTGCTCTGCACATAGTAAGCGCTCAATAAATACGATTGATTGATTGATTGATTAGTTAGAGAAGACTTTTTGGAAGTGTGATTTTATAGGGTTTGGTAGGTGGGGAGAGTAGAGGGCTGCCTGATGTTAAAGGGAAAGAGTTCCAGGCCAGAGGGAAGAAGGTGGGTGAGGGGCAGTAGTGAGAGATGGAGGTACAGTGAGTAGGTTGGAGTAAAATGTGTGGGCTGGTTTATAGTAGGAAAGTGAGGAAAGGTAAAGGGAGCAAGCTGATTTATCTTCTGTGCAATGCAGAAGTGGATGGGCAACCACTGGAGGTTCCTAAGGAGTCAGGAGTTGTGGGATGGATGGTTTTTCAGAAAAATCTGAGCAGTAGAGTGAAGTGGGAACTGGAGTGGGAAGATACAGGGGGCAAAGAAGTCAATGAGAAAGCAGGTGCAGTAGTCAGGGCAGGTTATAAGTACTTGGATCAGCATAGGAGCAATTTGGATGGAGAAGAAAGGGTGGATTTTAGTGATATAGTGAAGGTAGAACCGGCAGGATTTGGTGACATTGACTATGTGGGTTGAATGAGAGAGATTAGTCAAGGATAATGCCCAGTTTTAAGGGTTCATGAGACAAGGAGGGTAGTGGTTGTGTCTACCCTTATGGGATGGTCAAGATTTGAGTGGGAATATGAGGAGTTCTGTTTCGAGTGTGTTACATTTGAGGGATAGGTGGGTCATATAAACAGTGTTGTTCTTAATGCTTAGTGTAGTGCTTTGCACTCACTAAATGTAATTGATTGAAGAGCATGATATTAGATGCTTAGAAAAATGTAACAGAAATAAAAGTAATTATCTTTGTCTAGTTAATATTGATGAAACTTTGAAAGGCTGGCTGTGGTGTCCTTGTCAGTTCCTATTTAGACTGTTGATCAATGTCTCAGCCCAGCATTCTTTTGTTTGAAAGAAGGACACCATTGAGCACACAGTAAGTGCTCAATAAATATGATTGAATGAATGGAATTGTCATCCTTAAGCAAGGTGCCACTGATCTGGGTGGGTTGGTACATCACCTTGGTCTTCAAATAATTTGTTAGTCCTTAGCACTGCGTTGTCACTGGAAAGTGAATCATAATCCTTTGGATGTTTTCATGGATATGCCCTTGGAGAATGTAGCATTTTCTAGATAACCATCTCAAAATCTTGATGGTGCTCATAACCACCTTGCAGAGATTCTCTGAGGACTGGAGAAAGTAGCTTCAGAAAGCAGCCTTCTAAGTGAAAACGTTAAAAATTCGAGTCAGTTTTCTCAGGAACAGTGGAGCGATTTGGTCCTGAAATCAGTCCAATCAATTAGTTAATTGTATTTATTGAGCACTTCCTTTGTGCAGAGCACTGTACTAAGTACTTGGGAGAATACCAACTCTGTTACATTGTAAACATGTTCCTCCACAGTCTAAAGGAGGAGACAGGCATTGATATAAATTAATAAATTGCAGGTTCCTACATAGGTGCTGTGAGGCTGAGGGGAGGGTGAATAAAGGGTCCAGATCCAAGTGCAAGGGTAAGGCAGAATGAAAAGGAAATGAGGGCTTAATCAGGGAAGGCCTCTTAAAGGAGATGTGCTTTTAATAAGGCTTTGAAGGTGGGAAGAGTGAGAGTCTGGCAGATTTGATCAGGGAAGGCATTCCAGACCAGAGGTAGGATTTGTGGGGGCCAGTGGCGAGGGAGATGAGATGGAGGTACAGTAGTAGGACCAAAGTGTGCGGGCTGAGTTTTAGGAAATCAGGTAGGTAAGGTTGGAGGGGGTAAGTGACTGAGTGCTTTAAAATCGATGGTAAACAGTTTCTGTTGTGATACACCCACCGGAGGTTCTTGAGGAGTGGGGAAACAAGGACTGAAAAATGATCCAGGCTGTGAAGTATGTATGAACTGAAGCGGAAGGAGACTGGAGGCAGGGAAGTCAACAAAGAAGTTGATGCAGTAATCAAAGTAGGATAGGATAAATGCTTGGATTAATGTGATGGCAGTTTTTTTACCAGTACTGCTCAGAACTGTGGACTCCATCAATTGCAGTAACATAGCTACGTAAAACGTGTCAATAGGGAGTCAGGGGATTCCCCTGCTTAGCTGACTTGTACCTCACTGGAAATGAAATGGTGACTCTGCCTAGGAGTCGGTCAAGGATAATACCACGGTTGTGGGCTTGTGATACAGGAATGAAGGTGATGATGTCTAAAGTGATGGGAAAGTCAACAGAGAGGTTAGGGTTTGGGTGGGAAGGTAAAGAGTTGTGTTTTGGCCATGTTAAATTTGAGGGGTTGGTGGGAAATCCAAGTAGTGATGTCCTGAAGGCAGAAGGAAATGCAAGACTGCAGAGAAGTGAAAGATCAGGGCTGGAGTTGTAGATTTGGGAATCCTCTGCCTAGAGGTGGTTGTTGAAGTCATAGAAGCAAATGAGTTCCCCAAGAGAGTGGGTGCAGGTGGAGAATAGAAGGGGCCTGTCCCACTGTTGAAGAGTGGGAAGCAAAGGAGGGGTCCTCGAAAGAGACCGAGAATGAATGGCCCCAGAGACTTGTAGGCAGCACCACCACTCAACCAGTCTCACAAGCCCATAACCTTCCACTCTGTGCATCACCCTGATTTACTGCCTTTAATTACACCCCACTCCCTCCCCGCTATCCCAACCCCACAGCACTTGCGTAAATGTCTGTAATTTATTCATTTATGTTAATGTCTGTCTCCCCCTCTAGACTCTAGGCAGGGAATGTGTTTACCAACTCTGTTATACTGTATCTCCCAAGTGCTATCACAATAAGTGCTCAATAAATAGAATTCATTGATTGATAAGAGAACCAGAAGAGGATAATGTCAGTAAAGCTAAGATAGTTTCCAAAAGAAGGGGGTGGTCGACAGTGTCGAAGGCAGCCGAGAGGTCGAGAAGGATTAGGACGGAGTAGAGGGTGTTGGATTTGGCAAGAGGGAGACCGTTTGTGGCCACTGAGAGGGCGGTTTCTGTGGAGTGAAGGGGGCAGAAGCCAGATTGGAGGGGGTCAAGAAGAAAACTGGAGGAGAAGTTGAGAGAGGAATGGTAGGAGGGAGATAATACTAATAATAATAATAATGGCATTTATTAAGCGCTTACTGTGTGCAAAGCACTGTTCTAAGCTCTGGGGAGGTTACAAGGTGATCAGGTTGTCCCATGGGGGGCTCACAGTCTTAATCCCCATTTTATAGATGAGGGAACTGAGGCCCAGAGAAGTGAAGTGACTTGCCCATAGTCACACAGCTGACAATTGGTGGAGCCGGGATTTGAACCCATGACCTCTGACTCCAAAGCCTGGGCTCTTTCCACTGAGCCACGCTGCTTCTCTGCCCGCAATAACTGGATGGAGCAGTGAAGTCAAGGGAGGTTTCTCGGGGGATAGGGGAGGAATGAGCAGGTGGAAAGCAGTGGAGAAAAAGTCTTTGAAGACCGAGCAAGTGAAGATGGTGATCAGGGTTGGGGCAAGTGCTTTGATAAGGTGTGAAAGGATGGGTTGAAGATACAGTTGGGAGTGGATTTTGAAAGAAGGCAAGAGATCTCCTTTTGAGTTACTGATGGGGGAAGAAGGAATATGAGGAGGGAAGAACTGCAGAGGAGCTGAGGAGACTTAAGGGAGAGCATGCCTGATAGTTTCAGTTTTTTCAATGAAGTACATGACTAGGTCCTAGGGACAAGAGATGGCCGAGGCCGGGGGACAGGAGGTTTGAGGAGGGAATTAAGCATCTGGAACAACTGATGAGGGCAGTGGGCATAGGAGTCAATAAGGATGGAGAAATAATTTTGCCAGACAGAGGAGAGGGCAGAGTTAAAACAAGCATTGATGAATTTGAGGTGTATGAGGTTGGCTTGATGTCCAGATTTCCACCAGCAGCACTCAGCAGCTTGTGCATAGGAGGCAGGGGAGTGGACTGTGGAGTTGAACCAGGGCTGTGGTGTTAATAGTATGAGATTTGACAAGTGGATGGGGCAAGTGAGGTGAGTTCAATTGAGAGGGTGATGTCGACGGCATAAATTTGGTTGTTTGGGTATGGAGACTAAATGGAGCATGAAGACTCAAGAAAATTGGATGGGGTTGAAAAATTAGAGATTGCTGTTGGGGAACAGGACAGATTTGTGGGGAGGAGGTGTATGGAAGAGAAGGTGTCCAGTCAGTGAATGAGTTGGTGAGATGAGGTGGAGCAGGAAGTCCATGGAGTTAAGTGATAGAAAATGGGCAGCGGAAGGGTTGTTAGGAACATCTCTGTGGATATTGAAGTCCCCAAGAGTCAATGTAGGGTTGGAAAAAGAAGGAATGTGAGAAAAGGATCAAATAATTCAGAAAGTTGGAGGTGGGGCCTGGTAGCAGTAGCTGATCATGACTAGTGTCAAGTGGGTGACAGAGGCAAGTGATATGGGCTTCAAAGGAAGGGGAATAGAGGGATGGAGGAGGTGGAATGGTGTGAAAGCGGTATTGGGGAGCAGGAAGAAAGCCACCTCTTCCCGGTGAGTTTGGGGGAGGGGTAAAGATTAAGTGCTTAGTACAGTGCTCTGCACACAGTAGGCCCTCAATACATAATGATTAAATGAAAGATGAGGTCCCTTCTAGAGAGCAGCCGGGGAGATTATGTCATCTGGGGAGAGCTGGGTTTCAGTGATGGGGAGGAGGAGCAGTGATTGAGTCAGGAACAGGTCAAGGATGAAGGGAAGCTTTCCCAAAGTGGAGTAGGGTTCCACGGGCTGAGGCTGTGAGGGGGCATAGGGTGGGGAGTGGTTGGATGGGAGTGAGCTCATGGACGCCGGTGCAGGGGGAAGGGGAATGAGGGTGGTGCTGGGACAGGATAATAGGGATGGAGTCAGGGAGGGGGGGTGGGGGTGGAGAGGAATTGGTTAGGGGGAGCTGCTGGGAAAGGAGGACAGGGATGGTGTGATTGGATGGAGGGGACATAGGTCAGAGATGTTGAAAAGTTGTAGATGAGTTTATCAACAGGCAATGACTGCTGAATCCAGTGGTTCCATGATTAAATTCCTGAATTGTATGCAGATCCTTGGGTGAAAACAGTTGTCACAAATTCTGCCATCTACCTGCTTACCTTCCTTGTTGAAGGTGGTGCTCACAGAGCGCAGTCTCTGAAACCATGTGGAATTTAAACAGTTTCATAGCTTGAAGGAAAGTCCTAATTCAGCCCTGCCTTGATTGTAGATTTCATTAGGTGTATCATCAGTAGCTTTAGTGTGTCCTTTAGGATAAACACATCTCTCCACCTTTGAAGTTACTGTAGCATAGCAAACATTCACTCAATTGTCCCATTGGTATTTCCTCTATTTCACAAATCTACCACTTCCTCCCTACCCTTAAAACCCCTACTCTGAGGATACAAGGTCCTCTGACCCGATTGGACAGTTGTAACAATCTCCTTATAAGCCTTCAGCTTCTCCCCATTACAGCCTATTTTGAATATAGTTGCACATGGCTTTCTGAAACATCAGCTGGAGCATTTATCCCCCTGTTGGAGAAGCAGCATGGTCTAGTGGATGGAGCACGGGCTTGGGAGTCCGAAGGACCTAGTTCCTATCCCAGTTCTGCTACTTGTGTGCTGTGTGACCTTGGGCAAGTCATTTAACCCCTCCCTGTCTCAATTGCCTCAGAGGGATTAAAACAGTGAGCCCTGTGTGGGACAGGGACTTTGGTCCAACCCAATATGCTTGCATCTACCCAGCACTTTGTATAGTCCCTGGCACATAGTAAGTGCATAAGAAATGCCACAATTATTATTGTTAACTCTTTTTGCCTCCCAAAGCAGCATGGCTCAGTGGAAAGAGCATGGACTTGGGAGTCAGAGGTCATGGGTTTTAATCCCGGCTCTTCCACTTGTCAGCTGTGTAACTTTGGGCAAGTCACTTAACATCTCAGCGTGGCTCAGTGGAATGAGCATGGGCTTTGGAGTCAGAGGTCATGGGTTCAAATCCTGGCTCTGCCAGTTGTCAGCTGTGTCACTTTGGGCAAGTCATTTAACTTCTCTATTAATTAATCAGTCGTATTTATTGAGCACTTACTGTGTGCAGAGCACTGTACTAAGTGCTTGGGAAGTACAAGTTGGCAACATATAGAGACGGTCCCTACCCAACAGTGGGCTCACAGTCTAGAATGCCTCAGTTCTCTATGCCTCGGTTACCTCATTTGTAAAATGGGGATTAAGACTGTGAGCCCCATGTGAGACAACCTGAACACCTTGTAACCTCCCCAGCGCTTAGAACAGTGCTTTGCAAATAGTAAGTGCTAAGTGCCAACATTATTATTCTCTGTGCCTCAGTTACCTTGTCTGTAAAATGGGGATTAAGACTGTGTGTCCCCATATGGGACAATGTGATTACCCTGTATCTCCCCCAGCGCTTAGAACAGTGCTTAGCACATAGTAAGCACTTAATAAATGCCATTATTATTATTATTATTATTCTGCCTGTCTGCTTTAAAAACGAAAAGAGGTTATAAGGCTGTCCTTCAGTTAGTTTCTTATCATCTGCTCTGGTCTGCTCCAGTTGGTTTCTGCACTTCCAGGTGTCAACTCTTCCACCTCCAACAAATCATTTCTGCTTTTCCCCTTCACATCTGCCCTCCCTCCTTACCTTTGCCAAACCACATTTCTTCTCTCTTTCAAAGCCTTTGAAAAAAACCATTTCCCCCTTGAGGCATTCCTTGATTAACCCACTCATTCTTATATGTACCATTCCCTCAGCCATCTGAGCACTCGTATGTACTTACTTGTTCATTTGTTACTGATTTATATGTGTGTTTATTATTTGTAGAGTATCCTCCCACACCAAGGTAATGTATAACTATTACTTTATTGTTACTTGCCCCCCTCATTGGTTTGTAAACTCCTTGAGGATAGGGATCACATCTTGTACGTCTGTAGATTTTTCTAAATGTCTAATACAGTGCTCACAAACATTATGCACCAGATGAGTATCGATTGTGCTGATAATGTTTCTATTCTTAGGATTCATTAAGTTTCAGCTATTTCTTCATAGATGTATTAGCATGAGTCTGAAAAGTGTATTTGTAAAAATCACACGATAGGGGGGTTTTTTGCTTTAATTCTCTGACAGGCAGTACGAATTCTTCAGGATGGCACAGCCTGTGATATTGTTAAAATTGGTTCTCTGGTCAGAAACAAAGAAAGATTTATAAAAAGACGCCAGAGGCTTATTGGGCCCAGAGGATCTACTCTGAAGGTAAGTGAGATGCACTGAGTTCTCCCAAAATGTGGGGCATCACGATTGTGATAAATTCTGCTTTCAGGAAAATTCACATACGGTAACCGCATCATGTGGGTGGGAAAAACTGTTTCTTCCAACATTGCCTCGTGTTCTGTTACACACATTGTCGGACAAATGTCCCCAAATTTTCTAACAGCATCCAGAATATGGAGTAAAAATGTGTTATGGAAAACCTGGGTGTAATCTTTATTTTTTGTTGTCAGTGTTCATCTACTGAATTTCTACTTGCATTTCTTTGTAGGCCCTGGAGCTGTTGACAAATTGTTACATCATGGTTCAGGGGAACACAGTTTCAGCTCTTGGCCCTTTTAATGGCTTAAAAGAGGTAATGTTGGGATGGCTTAATTTCTGGTTTCTGGAATGCATACGGAATCTCCTGGGTTAAAGTACTTTACATTTTTTTACCTGGTTACAATTTGCTTACAAGGGCAGCAATTTGCATTATAAAGCTTGGTCTTTCCAAGTTTAATGAAATCTTGCTAAATCTTTGTGTGATAATTATTTCAAAGATTCCTGATTTTAAAGAATTGTGAAATAACTTGTATAGGCTTTTACTTCCAAACCCTCCTGAACATTTAGTATTTTTAATGTAATTTTAACATTTCATTTTGTAACTTAGAGGAGCAGCATAGCCCAGTGGATAGAACTCTAGCCTGGGAGTCAGAGGACCTGGGTTCTAATCCCGGCTCTGCCACTTGCCTGCTGTGTGACCGTGGGCAAGTCACTTCACTTCTCTGCCTCAGTTACCTCATCTGTAAAATGGGCATTCAGTACCTCTTCTCATTCCAACTTAGACTGTGAGAATCGTATGTGTGACAGAAATTATGTTTGATCTCGTTATCCTGTATCTTCCCCAGCACTTAGAACAGTGCTTAACACATACTAAGTGCTTAACAAATACCATTATGATTATTATTGTTGTTAATAATAGTCATAATGGTATTTGATAAGCGCTTACTATGTGCCAAGCACTGTTCTAAGCATTAGGGTTGATAGAAAGTAATCACAGTCCCATGGGGCTCACAGTCTTCATCCCCATTTTACAGATGAGGTAACTGAGGCACAGAGAAGTTAAGTGACTTGCCCAAGTTCGGACAGCAGACAAGTGGCAGAGCCAGGATTAGAGCCCACATCCTCTGACTCACAAGCCCATGCTCTTTCCACTAAGCCACACTGCTTCTCTAAAACAATGATCTTATTCCGTATGCATGTTCTGCACTGTCATGATGTTTACTCCATTAAAGTGAGTGACGAGTTAATCAGTTATATTTATTGAGCACTTACTGTGTGTAAAGCATCGTAGTAAGAGCTTGGAACAGTACAATAGAGTTGGAACATACAATCCCTGCCCACAAGTTGCTTACAATCTAGACTGAGCTCGCTGTGGATAGGGAATATATCTACCAACTCTGTTGTACAGTACTCTGCACACAGTAAGTGCTCAATAAACATGATTGATGGGGAAGACAGACATTAAAAGAGATTATGGATAGGGGAAATATTAGAGTATAGGGATTTGTACATAAAGGCTATGGGGCTGGGGTAAACTCGTGGGCAGGGAACGTGTCTGTTGTACTCTCCCAAGTTCTTAGTACAGTGCTCTGCAGATCTCCCAACCTACTGTCTCTCCCCACTTCAGTCTATACTTCACTCTGCAGCCCGGATTATCTTTCTACAGAAACGCTCTGGGCATGTTAGAGAAGCAGCGTGGCTCAGTGGAATGTGCCTGGGTTTGAGAGTCGGAGGTCATGGGTTCTAATCCTGGCTCCGCCACATGTCTGCTGTGTGACCTTGGGCAAGTCCCTTAACTTCTGAGCCTCAGTGACCTCATCTGTAAAATGGGGATGAAGACTGTGAGCCCCATGTGGGACAACCTGATCACCTTGTATCCCCCCAGTGCTCAAAACAGTGCTTTGCACATAGTAAGTGCTTCACAAATGCCATCGTTATTATTATGTCACCCCCTTCCTCAGAAATATCCAGTGGTTGCCTATCAACCTTCACACAAAGCAAAAGCTCCTCGCTGTTGGCTTCAAAGCTCTCCATCACCTTGCCCCTCCACCCCCACCTCACCTCCCTTCTCTCCTACTACAGCCCAGTCCGCACACTCTGCTCCTCTGCCGCTAAACTCCTCACTGTGCTTCGTACTCTCCTGTCCCGCCATTGACCCTGGCCCACGTCCTATCAATCAATCAATCACTCATATTTATTGAGCGCTTACCGTGTGCAGAGCACTGTACTAAGCACTTGGGAAGTACAAGTTGGCAACATATAGAGACAGTCCCTACCCAACAGTGGGCTCACAGTCTAAAAGGGGGAGACAGAGAACAAAACCAAACATACTAACAAAGTAAAATAAATAGAATAGATATGTACAAGTAAAATAAATAAATAAATAGAGTAATAAATATGTACAAACATATATACATATATACAGGTGCTGTGGGGAAGGGAAGGAGGTAAGATGGGGGGGATGGAGAGGGGGGTGAGGGGGAGAGGAAGGAAGGGGCTCAGTCTGGGAAGGCCTCCTGGAGGAGGTGAGCTCTCAGTAGGGCCTTGAAGGGAGGAAGAGAGCTAGCTTGGCGGATGGGCAGAGGGAGGGCATTCCAGGCCCGGGGGATGACGTGGGCCAGGGGTCGATGGCGGGACAGGCGAGAACGAGGTACGGTGAGGAGATTAGCGGCAGAGGAGCGGAGGGTGCGGGCTGGGCTGTAGAAGGAGAGAAGGGAGGTGAGGTAGGAGGGGGCGAGGTGATTGAGAGCCTTGAAGCCGAGGGTAAGGAGTTTCTGCCTGATGCGCAGATTGATTGGTAGCCACTGGAGATTTTTGAGGAGGGGAGTAACATGCCCAGAGCGTTTCTGGACGAAGACAATCTGGGCAGCAGCATGAAGTATGGATTCCTACCTCTAGCCTGGAATGCCCTCCCTCCTCACATCTGCCAAACAACCTCTTTCCCTGCCTTCAAAGCCCTACTGAGAGCTTACCTCCTCCAGGAGGCCTTCCCAGACTGAGCCCCCCTTTCCCTCTGCTCTACCCCCTTCCCCGCTCCAAAGTACTTGTGTATATTTGTCCATAGTTTTAATTCTATTCTCCAGCTTTGATCTTTCTCCCTCTCTGCAGTCCTGCATTTCTTCTTGCCTTCAAGACATCTCTACATGGATGCCACCCATCCCCTCTAGCATAACATGTCCAAAACAAAACTCCATATCTTCCCACCCAAACACTGTCCTCCCCATGACTTTCCCATCACTGAATACGGCCCACCGTCGTTCCTGTCTCACAAGTCCTTAACCTTGGCATTTTCCTTGACTCCCCTCTCTTTCAACCCACATATTCTAACCATCACTAAATCCAGTCAGCCCCACCTTCACAACATTGCTAATATCCACTCTTTCCTCTCCATGTGCACTGCTACCACGTTAAGACCATCACTCATCCTATCCCACCTGGTTACTGCATCGGCCTCTTTGCTGACCTCCCAATCTCCTGTCTCTCCTCACTCCCATCCATACTGCACTGTGCTGCCTGGATCATTTTTCTATAAAAGCATTCAGAATGTGTCACCTCACTCCTCAAAAAACTCCAGTGGTTTCCCATCCACCTGAGCAACAAACAAAAACACCAGTAATTTAAAGCACTCAATCACCTTGCTCCCTCCTTCCGCACCTCACTATCCTCCTACTACAACCTAGCCCGCATACTTCGCTCCTCTAATGCTAACCTTCCCACTGTGCCTCGATCTCACCTAATTTGCCACCAGCCCCTGCAGGGCCCACGTCCTGCCTCCTTAAATCTGACAGTTACTCTCCCCCCGTCAAAGCCTCATTGAAGGCACAACTACTCCAAGAGGCCTTCCATGAGTAAACTCCCCTTTTCATTTTCTCCCACTCCCTTCTGCTTCACCCTGACTTGCTCCCTCAGTTCTTCCTCCCAGCCCCACAGCACTTATGTACATATCTGTAATTTATTCATGTTAATATGTGTCCCACCCCACCTTCTAGACC
This sequence comes from Tachyglossus aculeatus, assembly GCF_015852505.1. NCBI lineage: Eukaryota > Metazoa > Chordata > Mammalia > Monotremata > Tachyglossidae > Tachyglossus > Tachyglossus aculeatus. Next base: position 24,600,045 of record NC_052079.1, on the reverse strand, counting down.
CTAAGCTCATTGTGGGCAAGGAATGTGTCTTATTGAAATGTACTCTCCCAAGTGCTTAGTACAGTGGTCTGCACACAGTAAGCGCTCAGTGTATATGATTGAATGAATGAATGGTATTTACTGAGCGCATACTATGTGCAGAGTACTACACTAAGCACTTGGGAGAGTACAATACATACACTACAAGAGAACTGGCAGGCATGCTCCCTGCCCCATTCATGTTAGAGATTGCCATAAGTGGGAGCTACTGAGTGGCTCCCTACTAGAGGAACCTGCATTAGTCACTCTTGTCTCATGCTGTCGAGTCGTCTCCAACCCATAGTGACGCCCATGGACACATCTCTCCCAGAATTCCCCTCCTCCATCTGCCATGGTTCCGGTAGTGGATCCATGGAATCCATTGGTCGCTAAGGCACTCAAAAATGAGTGGCGGCAGCACTGGATTTTCTTTCTTGAATGCCTTTGTCTCACCCCCGGCCCCCATTTCCTCTGTCCCCTCCCTCTAGTCACATCACCCCTTTCCCACATTGCTCATTTTCTAAAAAACAAAAATTCAGTCAACATCTTCCTGCTTCTCACAAGCCTTCAGTTCAGTAGTTGCCCATCCACTTCTGCATCAAACAGAAACTCCTTACCATCGGCTTTTTTAAAGCATTCGATGAGATTGCCCCCGCTTAACTTACCTCACTCGTCTCCTACTACAGCTCAGCCCACACACTCTGCTCCTCTAGTGCCAGCTTACCGACCCCTTTCCCGTATCCTCCCTCTCACCTGGAAGTCACCTCCCCTTAATATTTGCCTTAATCTTGTTTTCTGTGTGACCTTGGGCTAGTCATTTAACTTCTCTGGGCCTCAGTTATCTCACTGCAAAGTGGGGATTGAGTGTAAACCCCATGTGGAACATGTGGGACATGGATGGTGTCCAACTGGATAACTTGGTATCTACCCCAGCACTTAGTACATTGCGTGGCACATAGTGCTTAAAATATATTTTAAAAAAACAGGTGGTCTCTCCTCACCACATCATCACAAATAATAAAGGTCCTCTTTGCCTACCATACTATTTTTTAATGGTGTTCATTTATTGCTTACTATGTGCTAAGGGCTGGGGTAGATACAAGATAATCAAGTCAGACACAGTCCCCGTTCCACGTAGGGTTCACAGTCTGAGAGAGAGTTGCATTCCCATTTTCCAGATGAGACAACTGAGACACAGAGAAGTTAAGTGAAGTGCCCAAGATCACATAGCAGGCAAGTCGCTTTGCTGAAATTAGAACCCAGGCCCATGCCCTACGCACACGCTACCTCTCTTGGCTATGAAAGCTGAACGCTGCCATCTAGGGCCTTAGCTTAACTTTCTCCCTTCAGGAATATTCATTCAGGCCTTGGACTTCTTTTCAAGTGATGTCCTTGGGCCTGTAAAATCCTGAAGAATAAACTCACAAATTATATTGTGTGTGTTCTGGAGAAGCAGCATGGTTTAGTAGAAAGAGCACCGGTTTGGGAGTCAGAGGTTATGGGTTCTAATCTCGGCCCCACCACTTGTCTGCTGTGTGACCTTGGGCAAGCCACTTAACTTCTCTGTGCCTCAGTTAACTCATCTGTAAAATGGGGATTAAGACCGTGAGTCCCACATGGGACAACCTGATAACCTTGTATCTACCCCAGCGCTTAAAACAATGCTTGGTGTATAGTAAATGCTTAACAGATATCATTATTATTATTATTTGCCCTGTGCTTTAGAGTTTTAATTCATCTGACACTGCCATACACATTCAGTGGTATGGAAATATTCGTTAACCACTTGCTTGACTCAGTGTTCATAAACTAATATTTTTGCATCTAATGAAAAAAAATGTTTTCCCTTTAATTTCAGGTAAGAAAAGTCATCCTGGATACAATGAAGAATATTCACCCAGTATATAATATTAAAGTGAGTATGTGACTCTTAATATTAAGGCCAAATCATCATGTAGTGCAGAAAAGAAAGGAACACCCATTTTTTTTTTGCAGATGTTATTTATTGTTAATGTTATTTATTGAGTGCTTACTGTGTGCAGAGCACTGTACCAAGTGCTTAGGTGAGTACAGTACAATTTAATTGGTAGACACGATCCCTGCCCACAAAGAGTTTGCAGTCTTGATGGGGAAAATCTATATAGTCTGGCTGATACAGCTTCTCTCCCTCACATATATAGTTAGTTATAGACCAGTCTACTGGACCATGTATTTTGGAGAGAGGTGTAGGCTATTTTTGTGCTGAGTTAGGGGCTAAAGTTAGACCCATTTCTAATGTAACATGCTCCCTGAAAATACTGTCCTTTTTTTGAAAGCAACTTGAGTGTGAGAAAACTGTGAAGACTTTTTATACAGTTTATTAGTACAGTAAACCAGGAACAGGTTTTATACTTTAAGACAGTGGAAAAGACCGTGCTTAGTGGCAAAACACTTTTTATTTAAATTTTAACAGTACCTCGATGTTTGATCATCTCTTACTGCTAACAATCATCTCTTTAGTTTTTACCATTGAAACTAAATTCATCTGAGACTCCAAAATCTTGCTGTGTGCACTGAATTCTCTTCTTTGATAATTGCTATTTTCTACAAATTTTGCTGGGAATTGAAGACTTTGATGATTAAACGGGAACTGTCAAAAGATTCTGAACTAAGAACACAGGATTGGGAAAGATTTTTGCCAAAGTTCAAACACAAGAATTTGAATAAACGCAAGGAGCCTAAGAAGAAAAAGGTCAAGAAAGAATATACACCATTCCCACCTCCACAACCGGAAAGCCAGGTCAGTTCAATCTTTGAATTATTTTGTTGGGGGAAAAAATATTCATTAACTCTCTTCTAAATCCCTGTTTGAGGGCATTCCAGTTTCCATATGTAGAAGTAGAACACCACGACCTAGTTCTACTAAAGAAGAATCCGGTGTTTGTTTTTGAGGGAGGAAGCCAACTTAATGCAAACAAGGCTCAAGATTAGTGTTCTGTCTGAGTGATAAATGTCTTTGATTACTGCTTTGATGTAGATGCATCTGTATACAGTGACTTTCTGCATTTACATTTCTTCATTTCTTACTGAAGCATTAAGAATCCACATCCGAATTGCATACTGAAATCAATCAGTCAGTGGTATTTGTTGAGTGCTTATTGTGTGCAGAGCACTGTGCTATGTTCTTGGGAGAGCACAGTGCAATACAGTTGGTAGAAGTGATCTCTGCCCACAAGGAGCTTACAGACCAGAAGGGGAGACAGACACTAAAGTAAATTACAGGTTGTGGGGGAAGCAGTAACTTTTCACAGCTTGCATAGTCTCATCATAAATGTTCATATGGAGTATGAAACACCTGTATATATGTATGTATGTTTGTATGTATTTATTACTCTATTTTATTTGTACATATTCTATTTATTTTATTTTGTTAATATGTTTTGTTCTCTGTCTCCCCCTTCTAGACTGTGAACCCACTGTTGGGTAGGGACCGTCTCTATATGTTGCCAACTTGTACTTCCCAAGCGCTTAGTACAGTGCTCTACACACAGTAAGCGCTCAATAAATACGATTGAATGAATGAGTAATCAATCATTACATCATTTTTATAGATTGACAAAGAATTGGCCAGTGGTGAATACTTCTTGAAAGCAAGCCAGAAAAAGAGGCAGAAGATGGAAGAGATAAAGGTAAGACTTTCTAGAGGATCTAATTTGCATTGCCGGTCACAACCTTAGTGAGAGGTAAAATCAACATTTTTTAAAAAAAAACTGACTTGCTTGCTATTTTGTATTTGTTATTGCAGGCTAAACAAGCTGAAGTGCTTAGTAAGAGACAAGAAGAAAGGAACAGAGCCTTTATTCCACCAAAGGAAAAAATAGTCGTGAAACCTAAGAAAGGTAATGTACATTTTTGGGTGTATACTGTCATAATTTTATTACCGAATTGTACTTTTCAAGCATTTAGTACAGTGTTCTGCACACAGTAAGTGCTCAATAAATATGAATGAATGAATTTGATGACTATTCAAGATCTAGCATGAATAGTAAAGCATTAGTATTTAGTAACTCGAAAGGGGGAAGTGATTGTTGTACTACCATGTAGATTTTATTTTTTTCTGAAAAAAATCTCTCCCACAGTGATTCAGTTCAATTAGTAGATGATTGGGGACGTCCCCTCCAGGGCTAGCCTCACTTTGCTCCAGGTGTTCTTAATCAACAGTCAAGAGGATCAGTTGTGATGCAGAGATTCTTAGCAGTAACTAGACAATGCTAAAACATAGAAGACAGGTCACTTAATTGGAGGAGCTATAAGACATATTTTCGTAATTTAAGGGTTCTGCTATTGGGGGTGTTTTGGTTGGGGAAGAAAGGGAGGTTAGTTTTGTTTTTTCCAACTTTGCTGTAGTATCCCTCCCTGATTGCATAGGAAGGGTTAGCAGAGCAATGGGAATCTTACCATCTGCCTTATCTCCTCTGAATGATTTTTCTATTAGTAGCATTTATTAATTTATTAATTTTTCTATTAGTAGCAATAAATGCTCCACTTGTATGCAGAGCATTGTACTGAACAGTCATTGAATCAGTCATTTATTGAGCACATACAATGTACAGAGCACTGTACTAAGCACTTGGGAGTGTACAATGTAATAACAGACATTGCCTGCCCACAACAAGCTTACAGTCTAGAAGGGGAGACAGATGTTAACATAAATAAATTACAGATATGTACATTAAGTGCTGTGGGGCTGAGAGGGGTGAATAATAATAATGGTATTTATTAAGCGCTTACTATGTGCAAAGCACTGTTCTAAGCACTGGGGAGGTTATAAGGTGATCAGGTTGTCCCATGGGGGGCTCACAGTCTTAATCCCCATTTTACAGATGAGGTAACTGAGGCCCAGAGAAGTTAAGTGACTTGCCCAAAGTCACACAGCTGACAATTGCCAGAGCCAGGATTTGAACCCATGATCTCTGATTTCCAAGCCCGTGCTCTTTCCACTGAGCCACGCTGTTTCTCTAAGGGAGAGTAAAGGGAGCAAGTCAAGGTGTCGTGGAAGGGAGTGGAGAAAAGGAAATGAGGGCTTGGAGGAAGTGTCTCTTCAATAAGGCCTTGAAGGTGGGGAGAGTAATTGCTTGTTGGATATGAAGTGGGAGGGTGTTCCAGGCCAGAGGCAGGACTTGGGCAAGAGGTCTGAAGCAAGGTAGATGACATCAAGGTACAGTGAGTAGGATGGAACGAGAGAAGTGAAATTTGCAGGCTGGGTCGTAGTAGAGTAGTGAGGTGCGGTAGGAGGGGGCAAGGTGATGGTGAGGTAAGCACTTGGGAGAGTGTAATGGAACTTAGTGTACAGGATCCTTGCCTTCAAGGAGCTGTGGAAACCAGCATCATCCACGGTTCCAAAAGATCTTTGTTTCGTAACTGTCAATTTTTGTATTACTGTAGGCCAGCGTACCAATTTGCATTAATACTGTACACAGTAGAGAACTCTCAAGCTTTGCTTCTAATTATAGTCTTTTATTAAGTGGGTTTGAACAGAATGATTGCAAGGTGTTTATTTTAGCATTCAGTGACTAAAATTTCAATCACATTGAATAATTTATCTGTTCAAATCCGTACCTCTTTGCCCCTTTGTCTTAATAATCTAGAGTTGGCTACACTATCCAGCAAACACTTTTGAAAGGGAATCTAACATAAATTTTTTTAAAACTTTTCATTTGGTATCTTGGTATGGTTGTTCCCTGCCCCCGGCAGGCTGATTCAGTTCTTTGGGTTGTTTTTTTTCCTTCTAATCCCTTCGTCCCACTAATTCTCTACTGTGTCCTACGTGATGAATAAAATTGGCATGTGCTCTCTTCCCTCTTAGAACATAATCAGTGGTGCGTACTGAGTTCTTACTGTGTACAGAGCACTGTACTAAGGGCGTAGGGAAGTATAATGTAATGGAGTTACTAGGGACAAGCCCTGCCCTCAAGGAGCTTACAGTCTACAGGACATAAGTATTTAGCCTTGACATACCATAATATGTCAACATGACCTTGTCAGTGTAGTCATTCTTGGGGGTGGGGGACACTGAGATCTCTACGGCCAACCTCAAGTAACCGCAGAAGCACTATGGCCTAGTCGGTAGAGTATGGGCCTGGGAGTTAGAAGGACCTGTGTTCTAATGGCGGCTCCACCACTTCTCTGCTCTATGACCTTGGATAAGTCACTTAACTTTCCTGGGGCTCAGTTACCTCATCTGTAAGATGGGCATATAAACTGTGAGCCCATGTAGGACGGGGACTATGTCCAACCTGATTTGCTTGTATCCACCCCAGCACTTAGTACAGTGCCTGGCACATAGTAAGTGCTTAACAAATACCATTATTGTTAGATTAATTTACTTTTAATTTATTGATTAATTTACTTTTCAAATCTCTATAAGTGATGGAAGTCTTTTCATCCTGCATACGGAATAGACAAACTCCCAGAGGAAACCCCCAGAAATGATTGAAAGAAAATTCACTTTTCAGTTTCCATTTTCTGTTTTGGTTCATTCAAGTATGCATAAAGACAAAGGTAGCCTCCTAATGGTTCATGTAAAAATACTTTTTGTAGCTGAATCAAGTAATTAACATAAATGGCCTTTACACATACAATTAGGTTACTTCAATTTTGGATTTGTGAAACCTTCTTTGGTAACAGGATCCAATTGTCATTTTGAAAATGTAATAATGTCTTTTTATTTTTGCAGTTTCTGAAAATAAAATTGACATAGCAGCCATCAAGGAAAAGGTAAAGAAAGCAAAGAAAAAGAAACTGGGAGCACTTACAGAAGAGGAAATTAAACTTAAGATGGAAGTAAATGAAAAGAATAAGAAGAGAAAAGTGTGACACAAAAATTGACTTAAAATGTATGTATATTCTTCCTTTTGTAAAGGATTATTGGACTACAGGTCTTGGTTTCCTCAACTGTTAAAAGAAGGTGTTTTGAGGGCTTCTGTTATCATTTTTGGCACCAGGGATTAAGGTCCTTCCTCTATAGCTATGATTCACATATTTGCTACAATAATAAATTATAAAGAAGTTGTAATGTAGGTGAATTTCAGATATGAGGCTGCAAGACATTTTAACCTGTGGATCTTCCTTTCCTTGCCCATCACTTCTTCCAACAGAGATGTGGAACAGCCTCTTTCCTGCCTGCCTCATCCCCCTCCCCCTTTTCTCTCTCTCTCTCCCCCTGCACTTTTCTCTCTTGCTCCCTCCCTTCTCGTTCTTTTCCCAGGACTAGAATCCCAGCAGAGATAGGAAGGCAGGAGACCAGTGAGGTAGTCAGCTAGCAACCTGCTTCCAGCATGCTTGAATTTCCCGGCTCCAGATCCCTCTCCCCTTCCCCAGCCCAGGACAAAGGTGTCAAGATTTTTTGCAGGCAAAAGCTAGGACACACCTTTATTTAGTACAGAAGGATTTTTAATAAATCGTCGTATATTCATCTGTGGGACTTTATCATCTGTTCTGCCTGTTCCATTTTACCAGAATGAAAGCTGCCATTGAGAGGCCCAGAGATATTGAAATAGTGATGAGGACAAAACCTAGGGTCCGATTACGAGTGAATAATTCCCAGTCCGCTTTCCAACTGGAGTCTCCTGTTGGATGAAAACAAACACATTTTTGTAAAGAAAGATAACTGCATCCTGCTACAAGTGCCTAAAATGTCACTTTTTAGTATGTGAATTAGAATCTAATGGAAGAACACAGAGGAAATCCATTAGCACGCAGTACAGCTCTGCAGGAATCCTTATGCCAAGCTGGATCAATAGATTGCTCAGTAACACTATCGGCTTGCTGGCATTGCAAGATTTTACCCATTATTTAAGGGAAACCAAACTTTAAGCAATCGCTGATGGATACCGGTGTCAAAAAGATGAATAGTCCAGTTGGAAGGTGATACTACCTAGGGTAAGGCTGCATCCATGAGTTTGAGTGTCTCCCAGAGACCACAACCTTCTTTAATATTACCTATTTCAATTTCACCTAGTTCCCCTCTAATTCTTTACTCATGAAATTATGGCTGACCCAATGAAATTTTGATAGCCATAGGGTTTCCAAGAAAGCAACTACCATTATTATAGTACAGATGCTATAACTTGATTTTTAATAACAGTGCAGGGTTTTGATGGGCGTGATTTTGTTTTTCATTGGACTTTCTGCAGAGGGAAAATAGAATGTGAATATTATCCATTGGTTATTTGTTGAAAACCCAGAATCAATCAGTGGTATTGATCATTATGTGCAGATCACTGTACTAAGCACTTGGGAGAGTACAGTACAACAGTTGGTAGACCCATTCTCTGCCCACAAGGGACAATATAAATAATACAGACAATATTAATAATCACTGATATTTATTGAGTGCTTACTAAGTGCCGTGCACTGTGCTAAGTGCTTGGGAGAGTGCAATGCAACAGAATTAGCAGGTACGTTCCCTCTCCACAAGTTTATAGTCTAGAGGAATAATAATAATCATGGTATTTAAGTGCTTACTGCATTCCAAGAGGTGTACCAAGTGTTGGGGTAGATTCAGGATAATCAGGTTCCAAATGGGGCTCACATGGTAAGTAGGAGGCAGAACAGGAGTTGAATCCCTATTTTGCGGATGCGGGAACTGAGGCACAGAAAAGTAAAGTGACTTGCCCAAGGTCACAGCAGATAAGTGGCAGAGCTGGGATTAGAACCCAGGTCCTCTGACTCTCAGGTCCATGCTCTTTCCACTAGGCCACTATCCTAGTGGATATCCTATCCACTATCCTATGGATTATGTGTATGTACATAAGTGTGGGGATGAACGTGGAGTGAATATCAAGTATAAATCAAGTAACGGTATAAATCCAAGTGCTTGTACAATGCAGAAATGGGACAGAGTTGGGGGTAGGGCTTAATCAGTTAAGGCCTCAAGGCATTGAGGGTGGGGAGAGTGCCAGTCCATTGGCTATGAAGGGGGAGGGAGATAATAATAATGATGGCATTTATTAAGCGCTTACTATGTGCAAAACACTGTTCTAAACGCTGCAGAGGTTACAAGGTGATCAGGTTGTCCCACGGGGGGCTCACGGTCTTAATCCCTATTTTGCTGATGAGGTAACTGAGGCACAGCTGATAATTGGCAGAGTCGGGATTTGAACCCATGACCTGTGACTCCAAAGCCTGTGCTCTTTCTACTGAGCCACGCTGCTCCTCTAAACCAAAGGCAGTAATGTGGGTGAGGATCAGTGGTGATATTGAGATCTCGGCACAGTGAACAAGCCACTGCTGGAGGAGCGAAGTGTGCAGGCTGGGCTGTACTAGGAAATCAGTGAGGTTTCCTCACTGGATGGGGGTGAACTGATTGAGTGCTTTAAAACCAATGATTAGGAGTTTCTGTTCGATGCGGACATAGGTGGGCAATCTTTAGAGGTTCTTGGTTCACAAGGAGTGGGCTGAACATTTTTGTTGAAAAATCCAGGCAGGAGAGTGAAGACAAAGCTGAAGAGTGGAGAGACAGGAGGAATCAGTGAGGAAGCTGATGCAGTAGTCTTAAGTGGGGTAAGATCAGTATAGTAGCGGTTCGAATGGAGAGGGAAGGACAGATTTTAATGATCTTGGGAGCATAGTGTTCAGCGTTTAGGCAGAGGAGATGACCTAGGAGATGAACCAGGAGAGAGCGGTGTTAGTGAAGCCAAGGTTGGATAGTATTTCAAGGAGGAGAGTGCAGTCCACCGTGTTGAAGGCAGCTGAGAAGTTAAGAAGGGTAGTTGCACTAGAGGCCACCGGATATGGCAAGAAAGTCTTTGGTAACCTCAGAGAGGGAAGTTTCTTTGGGGTGAGGAAGGGGGAAACCATATGGAAGAAAAGTAGGAATGGAAATGGAGACTGTGTAGACAACTCAAATTTGGACAGGGATGGTAGGTGGGAGATGAGGTGATAACTGCAGGGAGCCATGGGATCAAGGAAGGGTTTTTTTTTAGGATGGGGAGATGTGAGCTTGTGGGCAAGGAATGTGTTTGATGTTATATCTTACTCTCCCAGCCACTTAGCACAGTGCTTTGCACATAGTAAGTGCTCAATAAATATGATACATAATAATAATAATGAATATGTTTGAAAGCAGGGAAGAAGCCATTGGAAAGTGACTGGGGTGAGCCAGGTTTCAGTGGTGAGGAATAGCAGTTACTGAGTCAGGAATAGGTCCAGGATGAAGGGAAGCTTTCGCATGACGAAGCGGGGGCTCCACAAGCTGCGTCTGTCGGGAAGGTGTTGAGGAAGGAGAAGGCCAAAGGAGTAGGGGGGTGTTGGGTGGGAGCAGCTTAGGGGGAGGGAGATGAGGGGTGGCGCTTGGACAGGATAATGGATGGGACAGAGGCGGCTCAAGGAATGGGTTGGGGAGGGAGATGATGGGGGTGAGGCTGGACAAGAGGAGCAGGGTCAGGGAGACTGGATGTGCGGGACTGAGGACATGGTGGGCTAGGGTGTTCAATAAAGTCCAGAGCTGCAGCAGCTGATCTGGAGCGCTCAGCAACCAATACACATTCCTCTAGTAGGTGGAGACTTAGCAGCTCCCAGTTGCTGGTAAGAATGAAAGTTATCAGAACCCAAAATAACTAATGGCCACACTCCAAATAGCCCTCATGGCTCAATTTTTGCTCCTTGGATGTTTTAAGTTCTCCTAATGCAACCTCATTACCTATTTGAGTAACCACTTTGGACCTGGTTCCCTCCTTAGCGCACAACTTCAACAATATGATTAAGGGCCAAAAGAAGGTATGAATGAAAAATGTCTTCTGCAATGGGATAGAACCAGCTGAAAGCTTGGTCATTTTTTTTCCTGTAGCCTTTGAGCTGAAGATAGAGACACTCAGGGACCAATTGCTGTTGACAAAAATTACCCATCTGAAACTGCACAGCATTATAAGCACTAATTATGCCTCACAATGAAGAAACTATATTTAAGAGTAAGCAAATCCTCAACACAGAAGTTGGTCTTAAATCAGTGGTGATCAAATTAGACACCTTGAGTAAGGTTCCAGATACTGAATGGTCAAAGTTCTAATTGCCATGTCTGTTCTGTTCGAAGCCAAAACAGAAAGTGCATAATTATTGAAATCTGTTTTTGCCTGAATTGCTGCCTCAGTTTTCTTAATCACTTGGTCAGTTATTGAGCACATACTGTATGCAGAGCACTGTACTAAGCGCTGGGGATAGGACAGTATAACAATATAACAGACACATTCCCTGCCCACAGTGTTCTTATAATCTAGAGGTCTTGACTGTCCCAATAGTAGTGCAAAGGTTAATGAATAGGGTAGAAGGAAAAAGGGAATGTGATCTCAAGAGGCTAGTTCTTGGTTTGAGTTCTAAAATAATTTTGGGCTGAAGATCAGTGAACTGCAGCGAGGGTATCCTGGAAGTAGAAAAAGCTTGGGGCACCGGGAAAAGTCACCGGAGGCCAGGGCAATTCCTGAGCTGACGCTGCACTTGCCGATTACAGCCATAGGAGGGGCTGGATAGTGGGCTGCGGGGGCGTCAGGGCTGGGGTTGAGTTGAGCACACAAAGTTGGGCTTTGTGTGGTGAGTATGGACAGTGGTCCTCCACAAATACCAGGGCCGGGGTAGATGAGGTACGCGGAGGAGGAAGAGGAAGTTGAAAACAACTAGAGATGAGTTCATTCCCCAACTTCCTGTCTCCCCTTTCCCTCCCACCACTTTTCCTCTCGACCCTTTCTCCATCCTCCACTTTGTTAACAGTGTGGGACTCACAGAGAGCTAGTAAATGTTGGCCAAACCAAATCCCCTCACCCAACTTCTACTGACATCAGTGTGGCCTGAGAGTTTCCCCTCAGTCAGCCCCAGAACACACTGTCTTGTGGGCCAGGCAGGGGCCAGGGTCAGCCACCTTCCCTCTGACCACCCAAGCTACTGTGCCCCTGCAAGCGTCCATGGTGGGCAGAGATTTCCCCTTCTTCCAGTAGCCATGAGGGGCAGGAGGAATGTCCTCTCTAGCCAGTTTTGGATGCAGTTTCCTTGGGCCGAAAGACACAGGGCAGCTAGCCGTGAGGAGCTCCCTTTGGGGCTCCCAAGGTGGGACCAAGTCTGGGGCCTTCTGGGGTTGGTGCCACTTCCCTAGCAGAGGGCCCTGGGGAGGACTGCCCACATATTTCATGGCTTTGTAAACTTGAATGACATCCCATCAGCTTTTGTTTTTACAGATGAAGGAATCCTCATTTTTACAGATAAGGTAAGGGTTGTGTCAGTGGGAGTCCATGGGGGAAGACTAGAAGAGTTGTCCAGAAGAGAGAGAGGAGTTACTGCACTGAAGCAGCTTGGCATAGTGGATAGAGCATGGGAGTCAGAAGGCCATGGATTCTAATGTTGGCTCCCCAACTTGTCTGCTGTGTGATCTTGGACAAATCACTTCACTTCTCTAGGCCTCAGTTACCTCATCTGTAAAATAGGGATTGAGACTGTGAGCCCCACATGGGACAGGACAGTGTCCAACCTGATTAGCTTGTATCCACCCCAGCACTTACAGCAGTGTCTGGCATGTAGTATATGTTGCCGATTTGTACTTCCCAAGTGCTCTGCACACAGTAAGTGCTCAATAAATACAATTGAATGACTATAGTAAGCACTTAACAAATACCATCATTATTATTATCATTGTAGGATGGAGTGAATTTATTAATGGAAGAAGTCAGACCACTGCCTAGATTCCCGCCAGCCAAATTCAGCTACACAAGCACAAGAGCAGAGGCCTGAGGGGAGATCCAGGGCTGGGGGTTGATGCAAGAATGACAAAGGGGCAGGGCAGGAATTGAGTTTGGTGGACATGGCTGAATTGAGGGTATGTATTGCCACACCAAGAGAAGGGAGGTAAGGAGCCCAGGAGTGGCACGATATTCTGGGAGAGTGGAATGGGGTCCCTAGTATGGAAGTCATGATAGGAGGTGAAGTTTGAGCTAGTGGGAGAAGGGAGGGGAGAAAGGTGGATTGTTATGCTTTACCCACCCCACCCTGTAGCCCTTTAGCACTTATGTTCACGTCTGTAGTTTCTTTTAATGTCTGTCTCCCTCTCTGTACTGTAAGATCCTTGCGGGTAGGGAACATACCTACCAACTCTCTTATATTTCATTCTCCCAATCTCGTTGCCCAGTGCTCCACATTCATTCATTCATTCAATCAATCATATTTATTGAGCGCTTACTATGTGCAGAGCACTGTACTAAGCACTTGGGAAGTGCAAGTTGGCAACATATAGAGACGACCCCTACCCAACACAGTAAGTGCTTACTAAATATTGATTGATTAGAGATATCCTGAAGGCAGGTGGAAATGTGAGACTGCAGAGAAAGAGGTCAGGGTTGGAGAAGTAGATTTGGGGAATCATCATTGTAGAGATGGTAGTTGAAGTCATTGGGGCAAATCAGTTCTCCAAGGGAGTGCGTGTAGATAGGGAATAAAAGGGGACCCAGACCTGAACCTTGAAGAACTCCCACAGTTAGGGGGTAGGATGCAGAGGAGGAGCCTGAGAAAGAGACTGAGAATTAGCGGCCGGTTAGGACGAGAACCAGGAGAGCAGTGTCAGCGAAGCCAAGGTTGGATAGTGTTTCCAGGAGAAGGGGGTGGTCCATAGTGACAAAGGCAGATAATAATAATAATGATGGTATTTGTTAAGCTCTTACAATGTGCAAAGCACTGTTCTAAGTGCTGGCAGATGAGAGGTTGGGAAGGATTAGAATAAAGTAGAGGCTATTGAATTTGGAAATGAGGTCATTGGTGACTTCTAAGAGGGCAATTTCCATGGAATGAAAGGGGGTGGAGTCAGTTTGGAGAGGGTCAAGGACTGGTTGTCTCCATCCCTTCTGTGTTGTCCATGCACATGGGTCTGTACCCTCTGAGTCCGTTGATACCCACTCCACCCCCAGCACTTATGTACGTACCCTTATGCTCTGCCACTTCCCCTACCTGTTACTTATTTAGGTTTCTGTTTTCCCCCACTAGATTGAAAACACCTTGAAGATAGTGATTGTGTCTACCAAGTGCTTAATACTGTGCTCTACAGAGAGTAAGTGCTCAATAAATACCACTGATTGTAATGAAGGAAGTTACCAGGATTCATATGAGCAGGACTGTACCATTCCAGACATGTAACCTGGAACTGCCACCCCAGAGATGTCAGGACCCTGAGCTATCAAGCCCAGCATGTGGAGCTGAGGTCTGGAAAATTTCAAGCACAGGATACAAGAAAAGACTAAAGAAGTAAAACAAAAACAAAACAAAAAAAGAAACCTGACTCCAGAACAACAGAACACTCTCCCCATGGGAGAGTGACCTTCAGAATCCACAGTCACATTTAAATGGGATCATCATTGACAGTAATGTTTCATTGTTGGTAGTAATGTGGGATAGAAATTCCTCACTTTCAGCTATTCAAACTTTTCATAAAGAATGAAACTAAGGATCTAAACAGCTTGGTTTATCAATCAAGCAATCAATGGCATTTATTGAGCACTTGTGTATAGAGCATGGTACTAAACACATGGAAGAATAAAATAGAGTTGGTAGACATGATCCCTGACCCCAAGGAACTTCCAGTCTAGTGAATTAGTGGTATGGCATGGTCTGGAAGTCGGAAGATGTGGTTTTTAATTCCAGCTTCACCATTTGCCTGCTGTGTGACCTTGGGCAAGTCAAGCAATCAATCAATCGTATTTATTGAGTGCTTACTGTGTGCAGAGCACTGTACTAAGTGCTTGGGAAGTACAAGTTGGCAACATATAGAGACGGTCCCTACCCAACAGTGGGCTCACAGTCTAGAAGGGGGAGACAGAGAACAAAACAAAACATATTAACAAAATAAGTAGAATAGATATGTACAAGTAAAATAAATAAATAGAGTTATAAATACATACAAACATATATACATATATACAGGTGCTGTGGGGAAGGGAAGGAGGCAAGGCAAGGGGGATGGAGAGGGGAAGGAGGGGGAGAGGAAAGAGGGGGCTCAGTCTGGGAAGGCCTCCTTCCCAGTCACTTATATGTGTCTCAGTTTCCTCCTCTACCAAAATGGGGATAAGATCCTGCTTCTCCCTCTCCCTCAGACTGTGAGTCAAATGGGCCTATGTGGAACAGAGACTGTGTCCAATCTGTTCATACACAATCTACCCAAGTGCTTAGTACAGTGCTTGGCACGTAGTGAGTACTTAAGAAATATCACCATCATTATTAACCATAATGATGACTTCTGATTTTGCTTGACCATAGGCCAATTGTCCTAGAACTCACCAAGCACAAATCTCAGGGTAATATAAAGTTTATATCTTCTAGTTTTACAATCCCCTTTGGTGCCCACAGCTGACATGCTATGACACATTGTTACTAGTGCACCTCCCTACCTATAGCTGTCTGAATGCCCCGTCACTGCAAGTCTGAAACTTTTCTCCTGTCATTGATCAGCACAGGACAAAGCACTGGGGCTCTGAAAACCAGAATGTCTCCCCCCGCTCTGCACACAGTCTCTTTGAGACAGGAGGTAGGGGCACCCCCAGAAACCCCGACTTGAACAACTTTGATCAAATCAAATCAAGTTCCCCTTCTTTTTCCACTCAGCTTGAACTGGGGGAAGACAGGGTGGGAGAGGGAGGAGGATGGCTGATCAGAAGCTCCAGGACTGAGTGTGGTAGCCCATGTGGGGAGCTGTCGTTGGTCAGAGGGTCCCTGCCTTCCGCTCCTTAATGGTGCCAGGGCTCTATCCCAAGGCACAAAGAAAGCCCTTTCATTGATATTAGTTTCCCTTTCCTAAAGCATTTTGTCTGATATCTAACAAGGCTCATGCCAACAGCCAAATCACCATTCATGAATATAGCCATTAGGGGAACCTCTTCTGCAATAAGGCATCAGTGTGGCCTAGAGGAAAAAGCATGGGCCTGAGAGTCAGAGTGCTTCTGTTCTAATTCCAGCTCCACCACCAGTCTGCTGTGGGACCTAAAGTTAGGTAAGTCACTTAAATTTCTTTGTGTGTCAGTTTCCTCATCTGCAAAATGGGGATTCGATACCTGTTCTCCCTCTTACTTAGATTGGGAGCCCCATGTAGCTCCAAATTATCATGTATCTACCCAAACTACTTAGTATAGTGGTAGCACAAGGTAAGCACTTAACTATTACTGCAATTATTATTTCTTGTTCTCTGCTTTCATGTCCCATCTAGTGAGGTGCCATTTCCAACTCCTTGACTGATCAGAGCCACTCAACTTCCTAAGGGTGGAAGATGCATTCTTAACATTGAAATCTCAAGTTGCTTCACATTTCACATGGGCAGGGAATGTGTTTTGATTCTGCTGTCCTTTCCCAAGTATAGTGCTTTGCAATCAGTAGGTGCTTAATAAATAGCATTCATTGAATTCCTTTGGTTCTAGGACAAAAAAGAAGCACCAATTGCACAGAGACCCATGTATGCTTCCAACATAACTCAGGATAATTGTTGACGGGGATACGAATTTCCCAAATTGGTAAATTTTGAGGATCTAGTGAACAGCAGAATGAAGTTATTTCCATTTGGCTGGGCTCAGCCTGCCTACTCAATCAAAAAAATAACCATTTAATGGACTCAGGTAAATCCTGGGCCCTACAGACTCTGACTTGAAATGAGCTCATTCTAGAAATTAAGGTCTTGATTGCTGCCTAATACATATTTCAAAAAAAAGAGCTACAATGTTGAGGTCTTACTGCGAAGAAAGCAAATCTTTTACTTATTTACACTTACTGCAGAGCTTGTTCACACAATTTTCATTTTCATTGCAGGCACTGCAGGCTGCTCCTGCCTTATATGGGGCTGTCGGGCTATTTCCACTACAAAGCAAAAGATTGTCCATTAAATGAGGCTTTCAGATCATGAACTAAGTAGGGAATAGGGCTTGTAGGGGGAGTGGGGGAGAGGAGGAAAGGAGACTTTAGGTTTCAGAAGACAGGCCTCCAGGATTAGTCCTCTGTGAGAGCAACACAGAGTAGTGACAGGGAGCTGAGAAGTGTTTCTTCAAAAGAAGGTCTAAGGTTCAAAAAACAAGCCGAAGTTGTTGGCCTGCCATTGCTGCTTACCATATTAGATCATATATACACTGAGGCATTCTAGCTAAAAATGCAGATCCTATATCAGTCTGGGATGTACAGCATGATGTCTACAGAAAAAAGGATGTTGCCTAGTCAGTTAACTTATCCGTGCCTCAGTTTTCTCTTCTGTAAAATAGAGACTAAATGCCTGCTCTTCCTCCCACTTTACACTGTGAACCCCATATGGGACGGACTAGGTCTGATGATTATTTTGTATCTGCCCCAGTCCTTGGCACATTAGTAAGCTCTGAACAGATACCACCATTATCATCATCATCATTACTATTATTCTATTGCTTGGGAACCTTCTGAAGATCTGGCTTTTCAGGGTTGTGCTGAGAACATCTGGAACAGTTCTCTGATTCCCCATTTTTAATTCATCAAAGAGATTTTTGATGAGTAAATTTTTCTCTAGATAAAAATAAGGGGACTCCCTACGTGAAGTCTGTGAAACCCCCAGCAGAACATTATTTTTTTTTGGAGGGATTTGGGTTTCTCCCAGTCACCCAGAGAATGAGATCAGGTTAAGCCTAATTAACCTACCTGGGTCCATAGTTGCAAATGAAATGAGCTACATTGGTCAGTCCTTTACCGCCAGAAACTTGAGGGCAAAATTGAACTGCACAGCCAACTTTATAACTGGTCGCCCAGACAACCTGAAATTGGAATTTTAATTTAATAAACCTAATGCAATATTCAACACAATATTGTTTGGTTGTCATGCAAATGCAAAACTGGCACTGAATTGAAAGCATATTTTGCTCTCTTACAATTAAACCAAATGGCATTTCAATTTTGTCTATTTTTTGTGTGTAACCTCCTTTCTCTAAGGAGTTCAAGCCTTTTCCATACACTCCGGTAGCAGCTTTTCTAGTATTGCCACAGGGAAGATATGGGATTGAACAAGTCTGACCCAGAGCTCAGATAACACAATTTCAATTTACTGGCAGCTCTACCAAAACTGATGAGAAAACGTGCCTTCCCCTGAGTAAGGAGTAATTGCTGGCAACTTTTTAATCCATAGAGCAATGGAGCAAACAGACGTACCTGAGTGTAATGGCCGCACATTTTAGTGCAGGAGCGAGTCTTGTAGGTGTAATACTGGACCTCATTGTACCAGCTTTGGATGGCCGAGCTTACAGAGAAGGCACTGAGTGATCCTGTCCAGATATTTTCTCCCACTGACAAGAAGCTAGGATGGATCTTCTTTGGCTCTTTCAAGTAAACATTATGTTTAAACTGGCAGGTTTTAGCCCAGGCCCTGGCAGTCTTAGCTAAATCTGGATCCCAGGTCTGCAGTGGAAACAGTCAGCCATGAGTAGAACATTTAGAAAATCAGGTAAGATGAAATCACATTGGAATGGTACATTTTTAAGTGGTTACCACATGGGTGTTTTTTTTTTAATGGCATTTATTAAGCACATACTATGTGCAAAGCACTGTTCTAAGCGCTGGGGAGGTTACAAGGTGATCAGGTGGTCCCATGGGGGGCTCACAGTCTTCATCCCCATTTTACAGATGAGGGAACTGAGGCACGGAGAAGTGAAGTGAATTGCCCAAGGTCACACAGCTGACAAGTGGCGGGGCCAGGATTTGAACTCATGACCTCTGACTCCAAAGCCCAGGCTCTTTCCACTGCTTCTCCTATTACCTTTGGAAACAACATACCTAGGAAGCAGCATGGCGAAGTGGATGGAGCACGGGCCTGGGAGTCAGAAGGTCATGGGTTCTAATCCTAGCTCCACCACTTGTCTGCTGTGTGACCTTGAGCAAGTCATTTCACTTCTCTGTGACTCAGTTCCCTCATCTGTAAAATGGGGATTAAGACTGTGAGCCCCACTTGGTACCCGGGACTGTGTCTGACCTGATTTGCTTGTATCCACCTCAGTGCTAAGTACAGTGCCTGGCATATAATAATAATAATGCATTTATTAAGCACTTACTATGTGCAAAGCACTGTTCTAAGCACTGGGGAGATTACAAGGTGATCAGGTTGTCCCACGGGGGGCCTACAGGCTTTCAGGCAGAAACTCCTCACCCTGGGCTTCAAGGCTCTCCATCACCTTGCCCCCTCCTACCTCACCTCCCTTCTCTCCTTCTACAGCCCAGCCCGCACCCTCCGCTCCTCCGCCGCTAATCTCCTCACCGTACCTCGTTCTCGCCTGTCCCGCCATCAACCTCCGGCCCACGTCATTCCCCGGGCCTGGAATGCCCTCCCTCTGCCCATCCGCCTAGCTAGCTCTCTTCCGCCCTTCAAGGCCCTACTGAGAGCTCACCTCCTCCAGGAGGCCTTCCCAGACTGAGCCCCTTCCTTCCTCTCCCCCTCGTCCCCCTCTTCATCCCCCCCGTCTTACCTCCTTCCCTTCCCCATAGCACCTGTATATATGTATTTATGTTTGTACATATTTATTACTCTATTTATTTTACTTGTACATATCTATTCTATTTATTTTATTTTGTTAATATGTTTGGGTTTGTTCTCTGTCTCCCCCTTCTAGACTGTGAGTCCACTGTTGGGTAGGGACTGTCTCTATGTGTTGCCAACTTGTACTTCCCAAACGCTTAGTACAGTGCTCTGCACACAGTAAGTGCCCAATAAATATGATTGATTGATTGATTGACTTTAGTAGGGCTGTGAAGTTGGGAAGAGTAGTGGTCTGTTGGATTTGGGAAGCAGCGTGGCTTAGTAGAAAGAGCCCAGGCTTGGGAGTCAGAGGTCATGTATTCTAATCCCGGCTCCACCACTTGTCAGCTGTGTGACTTTGGGCAAACCACTTAGCTTATCCGTGCCTCAGTTACCTCATCTGTAAAATGTGGATTAAGACTGTGAACCCTATGTGGGACAACCTGATAACCTTGTATCTATCCCAGCACTTAGAACAGTGCTTGGCACATAGTAAACGCTTAACAAATACCATCATTATTGTTATTATTATTTAAAGAAGCGGGGTGTTCAGGCTAGAAGGATGATTGAACAAGGGGTTAATGATGGGAGAAATGAGATAGAGGTGCAGTAATTGAGGGGTTAGAGGAGTGAGGTGTGTGGACTGAACCGTACTGAGAGAGGAGTGAGAAAAGGCAGGATGGGGAGAGCTGATAGACTGAGTGCCTTTAATGCCAATGGTAAGGAGTTTCTGTTTCCCCCCCTTCTAGACTGTGAGCCTGTTTTGGGCAGTGATTGTCTCTATTTGTTACTGAATTGTACTTCCCAAGCGCTTAGTAGAGTGCTCTGCATACAGTAAGCGCTCAATAAATACAATTGAATGAATAAGTGAATGTTTGTGCAGAGGTGGATGGGCCAACATTGGAAGTTTTTGAAGAGGGGGAGACATGGCCTGAACTTTTTTTAGAAAAATCATGTGGGCAACAGAGGGAAGTATGAATTGGAACAGGGAAAGTATGGAGGTAAGAAAGGAGGTTGATGCTGCAGTTGAGGCAGGATACAATAAATTCCTCAATCAGCAAGGTATGGTAATAGTTTGAATGGAGAGGAAGGATATTCTAGAGATGTTGTGAAGATAAAACTAATAGGATTTGGAGATGGACTTAATATGCTTGTTGAATAAGAGCGATGAGTTGAGGCTAACACCAAGGTTTCGGGCTTTTAAGAAAGGGTAGTTTTGTCCACAGTGCTGGGAAAGTTGTGGGGAGGAGAAGGTTTGGGTGGGAAGACAAGGAATTCTGTTTTGGACATGGTAAAATTGAGGTGATGGTAGGACAGAAGACTACAAAGAAGGAAAGAGGTAAGGGTTGGCGAGCCCAACCACCTCCACATCAAACAGAAACTCCTTACCATTGGCTTTAATCACCTTGCCCCATCCTGTGAACCAAGTTGATTTCCTACTACAACCCAGCACGGTCACTTCACTACTCTAACACCAACCTATGCATTATACCTCGATCTTGCCTATTTCAAAGCCGACCCCTGCCTCTGGCCTGGAACTCCCTCCTGCTTCATATCCAACAGATGATCACTCTCCCCAGCTTCAAAGCCTTACTAAAATCACAACTCTTCCAAGAGTCCTTCACTAAGTCCTCATTTCTCTTACTCCCTCTCACTTCTGCATCACACTTGCACTTGGATTTGTATACTTTATTGACCCCACCCTCAGCCCCACAGCACTATGTTCATATATTTCATTCATTTTAATATTTGTCTTCCCCCTCCAGACTGTAAGCTCCTTGTGGGCAGGGAACAGGTCTATGATCTCTGTTACACAGTGTTCTTCCAAGCCCTTAATACAGTGCTTTGCACACCATAAGAACTTAATAAATATTATTGATTGATTGATTAGATTTAATAATAACAATAATAATAATAATGGCATTTATTAAGCACTTGCTATGTGCAAAGCACTCATCAAAGTGCTGGGGAGGTTACAAGATGATCAGGTTGTCTCACAGGGGCCTCACAGTCTTAATCCCCATTTTACAGATGAGGTAGCTGAGGCACAGAGAAGTTAAGTGACTTGCCCAAAGTCACACAGCTGACAATTGCTGGAGCCGGGATTTGAACTCCTGATCTCTGACTCCAAATCCCGTGCTCTTTCCACTGAGTCACGCTGCTTCCCCGAATTTGGGAGTTATCCCCATAGAGATAGTAATTGAAGCCATAGGACTGAATTAATTCTCCAAGGGAGTGGTGCAGATGGAGAACAGAAGAGGACCCAGAACTGAGCTTTGAGACCCTCCCAGTTAGTATTTATTGATCACCGTAATAGGTTCTTGGCAGAGTACAATATAACAGAGTTGATAGGCATATTCCCTTACCACAAGAAGCTCACCATCTAGATGGGGAGAAAAACATTAAAATAAATTGTAGCTATGTACATAAGTGCTGTGAGGCCAAAGGTGGGGTGAATGAAGCGTACAAATCCAAGTGCTTTACTAGGTGCCAGGCACTGTACTAAGCAGTGGGGTAGAAATAAGATAAACAGATTAGACACAGTTCCTGTCCCATGTGGGGCTCACAGTCTTGATCCCCATTTTACAGATGAGGTAACTGAGTCACAGAGATGTTAACTGACTTGCCCAAGGTCACACAGCAGACATGAGGTGGGACCAGGATTGTCTGCCTACCCCATTAGACTGTAAGCTCCTTGAGTGCAGGGATCGTGTCTATTTCCCAGAAGCTTAGTGCAGAATGCTGCACAGAGTAAGCACTCATTAAACACTCTTGATTGATTCTTCTTGAGAAGAGACCAATCTGCTTTCAGGAACTCAAAGTACTGATGGGGTCCCCTACCAAAAAGGTTAGCTCCTTCTAAAGCCCCCAGGCCTTTCTGGAAGCTCCTCTGACTCCTCCAATCATAGTTCCTCCCCAACTCAGAGCTCACCCCTGGACACCCGGTTTCAGTATATACTCATCATCATCAATCGTATTTATTGAGTGCTTACTGTGTGCAGAGCACTGTACTAAGCGTACTAAACTGCACTAACTATATAAGTAATATATACTCCTACTTGATAGAGCAGGCTTTCTCACCATCTCTGCCCTGGGCTCGAGGCAGCTCAGACAGGCAGACAATGAGTTAAAACGGGAATGCAGGACTCCATCCCCAGACCGCAGCTGTCAATCATCTTGGGTAAATCATGGGGAGAATTCAGGCTCCCTGAAGTGTTATCAGGTCTCCAGGAGCTCACAAGAGACTGTTTTGGCCCTACATGCTGATAGCTGATTAGTTTTGAAACCCAATATACTGCCTTCAACAAGAGAGCTGGAGGGACAAGCAAATGTTCAACCTTTGACCAGGGTGGTGGGGCAAACTCTGGGAGGCTGATGGCAGCAGCTGTTGCTGATTACAGCAGAGACATCAGCCACAGCTGTCAGTTTCCTGGGTTTCTGCTTGCCACTTCCTTCCTCCATCCACCACAGAGAAGGGCAGCTTACTGACTCCTTGCAGGGCATCAGAGGTGGGAGTCTCAACAAGCAATGACTGCTGGACTGCAGTGCTGCCATTTCTTACCTCCTCTCCTCCCGTTGCAACTTGACTTTACCCCAATACGTAGTTACCACCTTGGTTAAAAAAAAAAAAAAACCAAGAATGAGAAGCAGTAGTGCTTCATCAATCCAGGCATTCCAAAGGAATAACAGATGTGAATTCGATCCAGAATCAGAAGAGCAAACTCTGCCTGAATAGTTTTAAGGACTATAAAACTTTAATTAAATGTCTGCTAACAAATAATATTTTAATCAAAGGTCAATCAATCGGTGGCATCTATTGAGCACTTACTATGGGCTGGGGAAAGTGCAATATAGCAAAGTTGGTAGACACTTTCCCTTACAGTCTAGACCAGAGATCACAGTCTAAAGGATGCAAACGATGCAATTGCAAAGACTGCCTGATAGTAACTTCATTCATTCATTCAGTCATATTTATTGAGCACTTACTGTGTGCCGAGCACTGTACTAAGCACTTGGGAGAGCACACTATAAAAATAAACAGACCCATTCCCTGCTCATAATGAGTTTACAGGCTAGAGATGGGGAGAGAGACATTAATATAAATAAATAAACTACAGATCTATATGTAAGTGCTGTGGAGCTGGGAAGCAGGGAGAACAAAGGGAACGAACGAGTCAGGGTGATGCAGAAGGGAGTGGGAGAAGAGGAAAGGGGGGCTTAGTCAGGGAAGGCTGCTTGGACGAGATGTGCTCTCAATAATGCTTTGAAGGTGGGGCGGGGAGAGTAATTTTCTGTCAGATTTGAGGAGGGAGGGCGTTCCAGGCCAGAGGCAGAACATGGGTGAGGAGTTGGCAGTGAGACAGATGAAATCAAAGCACAATGAGAAGGTTAGCATTAGAGGAGCAAAGTTCATAGGCTCTGTTGTAGGACCGCAGTGATGTGAGGTAGGAGGGGGCAAGGTATTCGAGTGCTTTGAAGCCAATGGTGAGGACTTTTTCAAACAGAGAATTAAAGCCACAACTTAAGTTCTACACCAGAAAACTCCAAAATAAGCCATCAACCCCCACTTCCCTGGCCTACCCGCCCATCTGCTTAACTGGGGACTAGGGACTTCCTATCCATGTGGAGCCAGCTCTGCAAAGCCAGCCAAAGCCACTCCACCATCACCAGGGAGAGAAAGCTTTTTCTCCATCTCTACGAAGAAAACTCGGCAGGGGGTGGAGTGGGGGCCTCCATCCAGAGCCACCTCTTACTGTGGTGCAGAAAGGCAAAGCAATGTGGCCCAGAGAATAGAACATGGGCCTGGGAGTCAGAAGGACCTGGGTTCTAATCCCGGCTCCTCCACTTGTCTGCTGTGTGACCTTAAGCAAGTCACTTAACTTCTCTGTGTCTCAGTTACCTCATCTGTAAAATGGGAACTAAGATTGTGAGTCCTTTGTGGGATGGGGACTATAACCAACTTGATCAGCTTGTATAATACTCATGACATTTGTTAAGCAGTTACTATGTGCCAGGCAGCATGGCATAGTGGAAGGAGCCCGGGTTTAGGAGTAGAGGTCATGGGTTCTAATCCTGGCTCTGCCACTTGTCAGCTGTGTGACTTTGGGCAAGTCACTTGACTTCTCTGTGCCTCAGTTCCCTCTCTGTAAAATGGGGATTAAAGACTGTGAGCCCCAAGTGGGATGACCTGATTACCTTGTATCTACCTCAGTGCTAAGAACAGTGCTTGGCACATAGTAAACGCTTAACCACCATTATTATACAAGCAAATCAGGTGTGACGCAGTCCCTGTCCCATGTGGGGCTCACACTCTCAAATTCCATTTTCGAACTCATAACCTTCTGACTCCCAGGCCCATGCTCTAACCACTGTACCATGCTGCTCTTCTTCTTCTTCTCTTTTGTATCTACCCCAGCACTTAGTAGAGTGCCTGGCACCTAGAAAAATCTTTTAAAATACCATTAAAAAAACGCAGTGAATTCACCCCTTTGCTTATTAGGAAATACAGTTTTTCATTTCCTCTTCTGCAATTCCCTTGCCAACCTGCAATAGGACTGACACATGTTTTAAACACACATAACTCTCACCAAAAACTGACCATAAGTTAGAACAGGCTAATAAATATCCATGTGTCTGGGTATGCCTATATATCTGTGCATATCAATCAATCAATCAATCAATCACATTTATTGAGATTCTATTTTGTGCAGAGCACTGTGCTGAGCCTTTGGGAGAATACAATGCAGTTAGTATAATACTGTACAATTTGCATTATACAATACTATTAGTATTGTTATTGTACAATTGTACAATAGTAATAATGGAGTACTGCGCAATTAGTTTTAGTACAATTAGTATTGTACTAATTAGTATTGTATTAATAAAGAGAAACAGTGTGGCTTAGAGGAAAGAGAGTGGGCCTGGGAGTCAGAGGTCCTGGGTTCTAATCCCCACTCTGCCACTTTTCTGCTGTATGACCTGGGGCAAGTAATTTCACTTCTCTGTACCTCAGTTCCCTCATCTACTTAGACTATGAGATCCATGTGTGATCTGATTATCCCATATTTACCCCAGTACTTAGTAATAATAATAATAATGATATTTGTTAAGCACTTACTATGTGCCAAGCACTGTTCTAAGCACTGGAGTAGTTACAAGGTAATTAGGTTGTCCCACCTGGGGCTTGCAATCTTAATCCCAATTTTACAGGTGAGATAACTGAGGCACAGAGAAGTTAAGTGACTTCCCAAAGTCAAACAGCTGACAAGTGGTGCAGCGGGAATTAGAACCCATGACCTCTGGCTCCTAAGCCCGTGCTCTTTCCACTAAGCCATGCTGCTTCTCTAGTACAGAGCTGGGCAAATAGAAAGTTCTTAATAGATGTCACAAGTATTATTATTAGCAATAGTAATAATTATGGCATTTATTAAGTGCTTACTACATGCAAAGCACTGTTCTAAGCACTGGGGAGGTTACAAAGTGATCAGGTTGTCCCATGGGGGGCTCACAGTCTTAATCCCCATTTTACAGATGAGGGAACTGAGGTACAGAGAAGTAAAATGACTTGCCCAAAGTCACACAGCTGACAAGTGGCAAAACTGGGATTTGAACCCATGACCTCTGATTCCAAAGCCCGGGCTCTTTCCACTGAGCCATGCTGCTTCTCAGTAGTAGTAGTAGTACACAGGATCCTTTTTTTAAATTTATGGTTTTTTGTTAAGCACTTACTATGTGCCAGACACTGTACTAAGCGTTAGGTAGATACAAGATAATCAGGTTGGACACAGTCCATGTCCCACGTGGGGCTCACAGTCTTAATCCCCATTTTACAGATGAGGTAACTGAGTCACAGAGAAGTTAAATGATCTACTCAAGGTCACACAGCCCACAAGGGTGGAGGCAGCATTAGGACCCAGAGCCTTCTAATTTCCAGGCCTATGCTCTATCCACTAGGCCACACTGCTTCTCATGATCCCTGCCTTCAAATAGTTTACAATATATTGAGGAAGACAGGCACTAAAATGAAATACTGGTAGGAGAAAATAATAAGACAGTATAAAACTATGCTTATAAATTGTGAGTACTTTAGTGCCCTTTAGTGCCCATGTGACACCAAAGGATTGATGCAGAGTTTGAGAGATGTAAAATGCAGAGATTAGATTTAAACTGGAGGAGGTCACCCAGAGGATACATGACTTCAGAAGCACTTTGAAGATTCGGAGATCTGTGATCTGGTGGATTTGAAGAGCGAAAGAATAACAGGCCTGAGGAAACATGAGCAAGAGATTAGAATCAGGAGAGATGAGAATGAGATCCAGTGAGTAGGTTAGCTTGTAAGGAATGAAGAGTGTGAGCTGGGGTGAAGCCGGAAAACAAAATGGATAAATGAAAGGGAAACAACTGACTGAGTGCCTTAAAGTCAGTGTTGGAGAGTTGCTGACTGATGAAGAGAGGAATGAGCAATCACTATAGGTTTTTGAGAAGTGGGGAGAACTGTGAAGAATGCTAATTTAGAGAATGGATCCAGGCAGGAGACTGATGTATAGAACAGAGTGGGGAGAGGCTGGAGGCAAGAAGATCTGTGAGGAGGCTGATGAAATAATCCAGACAAGTGTCTGGACCAGTATAGTAGCCATTTTGGATGGAGAGGCAGAGAAACATCCTGGAAATATTGTGGATGAAGAATTGATGGGGAGTGGCTCTCTTCCATCACAGATGAGTGAATGTGCCTGTCTATTTTTATATTGTACTCTCCCATGTGCTTTGTACAGTGCTCAGCACACAGTAAGCACTCAATAAATATGATTGAATGAATGACTAAATGAATGAAATGTGGCCCCTGCACACCCTCACCCCCCTTCCTCCACTCATGTGACTGAGAAACTCTCTGCCTGCCCCTGCAAGCTCTGTGCATGCTGGGTTATATATAAAAGCCACTTTGAGCCCCTTGAGGGACAGGCTTCATGTCTAATTCCCACAAGCGTGCTCTTTTCCAGGACTTAGTACAGTGCTCGGCACACAGTAAGTGTTTAATACTATTACTATATTTTGGTAACAGCCTAAAAAAAAATAATAATAATAATGACATTTATTAAGCACTTATGATGTGCAAAGTAATAATAATAATAATAATAATGGCATTTGTTAAGCGCTTACTATGTGCAAAGCACTGTTCTAAGCGCTGGAGGGAGATACAAGGAGATCAGGTTGTCCCAGGTGGGGCTCACAGTCTTCATCCCCATTTTACAGATGAGGTAACTGAGGCGTAGAGAAGTGAAGTGACTTGCCCAAGGTCACACAGCTGACAATTGGTGGAGCCGGGATATGAACCCATGACCTCTGACTCCCAAGCCCGGGCTCTTTCCATTGAGCCACGCTGCTTCTGTACTGTTCTAAGCACTGTACAGTACTGTACTGTTCTAAGCACTGTGGAGGTTACAAGGTGATCAGGTTGTCCCACGGGGGCTCACAGTCTTAATTCCCATTTTACAGATAAGATAACTGAAGCACAGAGAAGTTAAGTGACTTGCCCAAAGTCACAGAGCTGACAAGTGGCAGAGTCGGTATTTGAACCCATGACCTCTGACTCCAAAGCCCATGCTCTTCCCATTGAGCCATGCTATAAGGGTTCAAAGGGAGGAAGAAGGTTTGTTAAGGAAGATGAAAAGTTCAGTGTCATATATATTGAGTTGGAGGCAGGGCAAGATGCAGCGTTGCAAAAAAGAAAAGTTCAAGTGTAGCATGAGAAGCAGCACGGCCTAATGTTAAAAGCATAGGCCTGGGAGTCAGAAAATCTGCATTTAAAAATCTACCCCTTCCAGCTGCGGCTCCCACCCTATCCCTTTGCACGTTATCATCATCATCATCAATCGCATTTATTGAGCGCTTACTATATGCAGAGCACTGTACTAAGCACTTGGGAAGTACAAATTGGCAACATATAGAGAGAGTCCCTGGAGGAGGTGAGCTCTCAGTAGGGCCTTGAAGGGAGGAAGAGAGGCGGATGGGCAGAGGGAGGGCATTACAGGCCCGGGGGATGACGTGGGCCGGGGGTCGATGGCAGGACAGGCGAGAATGAGGTACGGTGAGATTAGCGGCAGAGGAGCGGAGGGTGCCGGGTGGGCTGGAGAAGGAGAGAAGGGAGGTGAGGTAGGAGGGGGCGAGGGGATGGATGGACAGCCTTGAAGCCCAGGGTGAGGGGTTTCTGCCTGATGCGCAGATTGATTGGTAGCCACTGGAGATTTTTGAGGAGGGGAGTGATATGCCCAGAGCGTTTCTGGACAAAGATAATCCGGGCAGCAGCATGAAGTATGGATTGAAGTGGAGAGAGACATGAGGATGGGAGATCAGAGAGAAGGCTGATGCAGTAGTCCAGACGGGAAGTAGTCCAGCGTCGAAGACGGCTGAGGTGGCGGCGGCGATCCGGTCCGATCCGGGAGATGGAGCCAGTATGGAAACACTTGCCCCTTCCCTCCTTCCCTCCTTGACCACCATCCTCAACTCTTCACTCTCCAGTAGGATCTTCCCCACTGCTTTCAAACATGCTCATGTCTCCCCTCTCCTAAAAAAAACCCTCCCATGACCCAACGTCTCCCACTAGTTAACACCTCATCTCCCTTCTTCCATTCCTCTCCAAACTCCATGAGAGAGTTGTCCGCACACCCCAGCTCCACTTCCTCTCCTCCAATTCTTTCCTTGACCCCTCCAATCTGGCTTCCAGACCCTTCACTGCATGGAAAGGTTACCATTAATTTTCTTCTTGCCAAATTGAACAGCCGCTACTCCATCCTAGCTGCCTTTGAAATTGTGCCCTCTCCTGTAAACATTTTCTAACCTCGGCTTCATTGCCACTGTCCTCTCATGGTTCTCCTCCTATGTCTCTGGTTGCTCATCCTCAGTCTCTTTTGAGGGTCCCCCCTCTGTCTCCCAACCCCTAACTGTGGGGTCACTAAGGGCTCAGTTCTGGTCTCCTTCTATTTTCAATCAGTCATATTTATTTGGCGCTTACCTTGTAGAAAGCACTTGGGAGAATACAATATAACAATAAACAGACATATTCCCTGCCCACAACAAGGTCACAGTCTAGAGAGAGAGACAGACATTAATATATATAAATGAATTAATTAATTAAAGATATATACACAAGTGCCCTGGGGCTGGGAGGGGGGATGAATGAAAGGAGAAAGTCAGGGCAGAAGGGAAGAGGAGAGGAGGGCTTAGTCAGGGTAGGCTTCCTGAATGAGATATGCCTTCATTAAGGCTTTGAAGTGAGGGAGAGCCAGCCAAGAGATAGGCGAGATCAAGGTACTGTGAGAAGATTAGCATTAGAGGAACGAAGTGTGAGGCCTGGGTTGTAGTAGGAGAGTAGCAAGGTGAGGTCACTGTAGACAGTACCACCACCCTCCCTCTCTCAACAGCTAATATCCTTGGTGCTATCCTCAACCCGTCCCTCTCATTTAACCCACATTTTCAGTGTGTCACCAAATCCTGTCCATTCAAACTTCACAATATCTCTAAAATCCTCCCTTTCCCCTCCATCCATGTTGCTACCGCATTAATCCAAGTATTTGGATTACTTGGATTACTGCATCAGCCTTCTTACTGACCACCCTGCCTTCTGGGAGGGAGCATGAGAAGCAGCACGGCTCAGTGGAAAGAGCACGGGCTTTGGAGTCAGTGGTCATGGGTTCAAATCCCAGCTCCACCAATTGTCAGCTGTGTGACTTTGGGCAAGTCACTTAACTTCTCTGGGCCTCAGTTCCCTCATCTTTAAATATGTCCAACCAGATTACCTGGTATTTACCTCAGTGCTTAGAACAGTACCTGGCATATAGTAAGTGCTTAAGAAATATCATATATTATTATCATTATTATTATTTGTGGCAGTGATAATAGTAATCCTGGCTCTATTACTTGCCCACTGAATGACTTTGGGCAAATCACTTAATTTCTCTGTATCTTAGTTTCTTTGTCTGTATAATGGGGATTAAATATATGTTTTCCCTCCTATGGGAGGACAAGGACCATGTCTGACCTGATTATCTTGTATCTTGCCCCATGTACCAAGTACAGAACTTGGTACATACCACAATTACTATTATTATTATTATTAGCAAGGCAGGTTTGGAAGTCAACCACACTGAATTAGTAGTTGAAGCCACTGAAGTTCAAGAGCTCCCCAAGGAAATGAGTATAAATTGAGGTGAGAAGGTAATCAAGAATAGAATCTTGGGGGTCAGGTAAGAGAGAGGAAGGTAGGTGAAGAGCTAGTGAAAGCTTCTGAGAAGGATCAGCCAGAGAGAACTGGGTCAGAAAATCTTAGTGTTTCCTGGAAAATAGAGTGGTCTTTAGCACTGAAGGTAGCCAAGAGGACAAGCAGGATTGTGGTGAAGTAGGGTCTGTTAGGTTTGCCAAAAGGAGGTCATTAGAGAGCTTGGAAAGAGTGTTCTTAGTGGAGTGAAGGAAGCAGAAACCAGATTGTAGAAGGTCAAGAAGTAGGAGAGGATGGGGAGCTAGTAGATATATGATAATGGTATTTGTGAAGTGTGTTCTATGTCTCAAGCACTGTTCCTCGCACTGGAAGATACAAGTTAATCACACAACACAGCGTTTATCCCTTGCAGTCTAAGGAGGAGGAAGGCTGCATTGAATCCCCATTTTACAGATGAGGAAACTGAGGTGCAGAGAAGTTAAATGACTTTCTCAAGGTCTCACAGCCGGCAAGTGGCAGACCTGGCATTAGAACCCAGGTCCTGTGACTCCCAGGTCCATGGTATTTCCACTAAGCTCTGCTGCCTCTAAGGAACATTCAGCTCATTTGAGGAGTTGGCATAGAAATGGGAGGAGGGAGGTTGGGCAATAGCTGGATGGTGCAGTCGGATCCAGAAAAGTTTGTTTTTTACAATATGGGAAACGTGGACATGCTTAAAGGTAACAGGGAAGAAACCATCAGGCAGTAAGTGGTTAAAGATGGCAGTCAGGGACTTGGGGGTGGTGGTGGTGTAAGTGCTTTAGAAGATGAGAAGTGATGGGATCAGAGGAAAAAGTAAGTGTGGGTCAATTTTGAAAGCTGATGGAAAATCTCAACTTGAGAGTTGGCAGAAAAAGGTGAGGGAGTAGATGTGGGAGTGGGAAAGAAATGGGAAGCAAAGGGAAAATTGGGGGGAGCTACTGCTTGATGGTTTTGATTTTGCAAAAAAGTAGTTGGCAAGATCATTAGGAACAAGAGGGCTGGAGGGGAAAAAGTGGGAGTTTAAGGAGAAAATTGGTCTGGATAGTTGATGGGGCAATGGGACTGGAAAGTAATGAGGAAAGAGGAGAAGTAATGTTGCTGAGTTTTGTTTTGTTGTCTGTCTCCCCCTTCTAGACTGTGAGCCCGTTGCTGGGTAGGGACCGTCTCTATATGTTGCCGACTTGTCCTTCCCAAGTGCTTAGTACAGTGCTCTGCACATAGTAAGTGCTCAATAAATACGATTGAATGAATGAATGAATGAATGAATGAACCAAGGTCAGAATTATGCTAGGTAAGTAAGACTGTAAAGGGCTGAAGTTGTTCTGGTGCCTGGATTTCCCCCAAAGGTGTTTTGTGGCACAAGCACAAGAGGGGAGGAAGGGCACTGTGGAGCTGATCCAGGGCTGGGGCTGGTGGTGCAAGACTTAGAAACAGGGGTCATAAGGGGTTGAGTTGGCCAGAAAGGGTGGAGTTGGGGACCTCATCTCCCTTCCCCCTGACTCACAAGCTGCTCCACACCTCCAAAGCCACTTCAACACATCCTCCTACCCTCTTCCCTCATTCTCCTTTTAATGCCACCATTCTACCACGCAGTAGAATTACTACAGTAACTGTAGTAATTTTCTCTCAAATTTTCTCAAGGCCTTTATAATAATAATAATAATAATGATAATAATAATAATAATAATAATAATGGTATTTGTTAAGCGCTTACTATGTGCAAAGCACTATTCTAAGTGCTGGGGAGGTTACAAGGTGATCAGGTTGTCCCACGTGGGGCTCACAGTTTTAATCCCCATTTTACAGATGAGGGAACTGAGGCACCGAGAAGTTAAGTGACTTGCCCAAAGTCACACAGCTGACAGTTGGTGGAGCCAGAATTTGAACCCATGACCTCAGCCCAGGCTCTTTCCACTGAGCCACACTGCTTCCTTTGCCACCTGTCTCACTTTCCTTGGCTCATTTACTTCCTCCCCTACATTGATTCTTCAATATTCTCAGGCATATGCTTCCTTTACTCAATTCCTCAGATCTCCTGCTCCACTCCACCTCGTCAATCACCAGTTTGGTCCATTGACATCTCAAATTTACCATGTGCAAAACAGTACTCCTTATTTTCCCACCCAAACCCTGTCCTCCCCATGACTTTCCCATCACTGTAGACAGTACTGCCATCCTCCCTGCTATCCTTGACTCATCTCTTTCATTCAACCCACATATAATAATAATGATAATAATAATTATAATGATGGTATTTGTTAAGCACTTACTATGTGCCAAGCACTATTCTAAGCACTGGGCACTGTTCTAAGCTGTGGATCTAATCAGAAACCATATCCTCTTGGCCCAACCTTCACAACATCTCTAAAATCTGCCTTTTCCTCTCCTTCCAAACTTCTACTATGTTAATCCACTTATCCTATCCCACTTTGATTACTGCATCATCCTCCTTGCTGATCTCCCCTCCTTCTGTCTCTCTCCACTTCAGCTGCACTTCACTCTGAGGCCCAGATTCTTTTTCTACAAAACCATTTAGTCCACGTTTCCCAACTCCTCAAGAACCTCCAGGGGTTGCCCACCCACCTCCACATCTAATCTACTCCTAATCCTAACCTCCAAATTAAACTGAAACTCCTTATTTTGGGCTTTAAAGCACTCAATCACTTTGTCCACTCCTACCTTACCTCTCTGATTTCCTATGACCACCTAGCCTGGACAATTTTCTCCTCTGATGTTAAACTACTCACTGTACCTCGATCTCATCCATCTTGCGACTGACCCCTCACCCACGTGCTGCAACTGGCCTGGAACTCCTTCCCTCTTCATATCCAATAAACGATCACTCCCCACCTTCAAAGCCTTATTAAAAGCACATGTTCTCCAAGAGGCCTTCCCTGCCTAAGCCCTCATTTCCTCTTCTCCCACTCCCTTCTGTGTTACCATTGCACTTGGATATGTACCCTTTATTCACCCCTCAGCCCCACAGCACTTGAGTACAGATCAGTAATTTATTTACAATAATGTCTCCCCCTCTTAACTGTAAACTTGTTGGGGGAACGTGTCTACCAACCCTGTTCTATTGTACTCCCTCAAGCACTTAGTACAGCACTCTGAACACAGTAAGCACTCAATAAATGTGATTAATTGATTGACTGATTGATCTCATCCTCACTAGTCACTGTACTGTTTCCACCCTCCCAAACTCTGAAATCCCACTTTCTGACCACCTGTCTTCCCTCTCACACTGCCCATCCCACAAAACTGTTCTCTCCCTGCATTGAGGTCCCAGAGTGACAGGCACCATGTCTAATTTACACCTGTGTATTCGCTCCCAATTAGTATAGTGCTCTGCACATATTATGCACTTAAATACTATACTATTACTACTACTAAGACCTCTGATCTTCAGACTTCACCTCCACTTAACTTCGCCTCCACTTACTCCAAAAGGTGCACATCATCATCATCATCATCATAAGAGTAATAATGGCATTTGCCAAGTGCTTACTATGTGACAGGCACTGTTCTAAGCAATGTTGTGTATACAATCAAATTGGGTTGGACACAGTCCCTGTCCCATGTGGGGCTCACAGTCCCAATCTCCATTTTACAGATGATGGAACTGAGGCCCAGAGAAGTGAAGTGACTTGCCCAAGGTCACACAGTAGACATGTGATGAAGTCAGGATTAGAACCCATGACCTTCTGACTCCCAGTCCCGTGTTCTATCCACTAGGCCATGCTGCTCCATGTCCTTGTCAGATACACAGCAGGAGTGGGGAATGCCTAAACTATGTCTGATTGGAATTCGGCCATTCAAGGTACCCCTCATTTTTTTAATGGTATTATTTAAGTACTTAAATTGTTTCAGGTACTGTACTAAGCGCTGGGGTAGATATACGCTAATCAGGTTGGATACAGTTCCTGGCCTACAAGGGGCTTATAGTCTTAATCCCCATTTTACAGATGAGGTGACTGAGGCTCAGAGAACTTAAGTGACTTGCCCAAGCAGACTATATTAGTAATGTCTGTCTCCCCCTCTAAACTGTCGGCTCTCTGTGGGTACGGGACCGTGGGTACGGAACCCAGCGCTTAGAACAGTGCTTTGCACATAGTAAGTGCTTAACAAATACCATTATTATTATTATTATTATTATTATTATTATTATTATTATTATTATTATGGAATGTGCCTGCTAATTCTGTTGTATCATATTCTCCCAAGTGCTTAGTACAGTGTTTTGCACATAGTAAGTAGCTCAATAAGTGTCACTGATTGATTGGTTTGATTGACACAGTCCATGTCCCATCCCCATATTACGTATGTGTAACTGAAACATAGAAAAGTTAAGTGATTTGTCCAAGATCACCCAGCAGATGAGTGATGGAGCAGGAATTAGAATCCACATCCTCTGACTCCCAGGATCAGATCAAGCCCCTTCCTTCCTCTCCTCCTCCTCCCCTTCCCCATCCCCCCGCCTTACCTCCTTCCCCTCCCCATAGCACCTGTATATATGTTTGTACATAAGGACTGTCTCTATATGTTGCCAATTTGTACTTCCCAAGCGCTTAGTACAGTGCTCTGCACATAGTAAGCGCTCAATAAATACGATTGATGATGATGATGATGATATGGTCATCCTTCACTCAGCTGAAGGGATTAATTTACAGCACAGTTATGAGCTACAATTTTTTATTGCTCCCCATCCCAGCTCTATTATCCTTGCAGAGGGAGGAGTTTGGAGCCTGGATCTTCCTGATAGAAGGATCTGAATCCTTATTAAAACTTTATTAGAGATGGAGAGGAGAGAAAGTGTCTGAAAAATCAAATTCCTTATCCTTTCCCATCCCCAAGCCCATGGGACTGCTAAGGGGAGAGAAGAGGGGATGGAGAGAAGACGGTTGAAGCCAAGGCTGCTGCTTCTCTGTTCCCACAGCTATCCCGGCTCCTGGGGGCAAAGAATCACAGAAGGGACAGAGAAGAAGCTGGAGGGGGTGTGGGGTGTGGGGTGTGCCAAAAGGGGTAAACCACAGTCTCACCAAAAGTGCCACCAGAGCTGAGACTGCCCACAGCCACTCTGGCCCCTTGCAGTGCAGAGCCATGGAGGGGGACCCAGAGGAAGCAGAGTGGGAGGGCCAGAAGGGGCAGAAGCCAGGCTCACTAGTGCCAGAGGATTTATTTTTTATTCATTTTAAAATAAAAAGAATGACCACTGCTGCCCTGCCCCCGACAGACCAGGGGGCCCCGGCTCCAAGCCATGGGGATCAGCTCCAGGTTCACCCACACACACTTCAATTTCAGAGAGAATTCTGCCATCCTCCTGGGTTCCTACTTAATGGAAGTTCCCCACTCCTTCCCCATCTCACTCTCTTCCCTGGCTCCTCCTCCTGATTACCGGATCCAGTGACCCAATAATTCAAATTGAGACAGATTGCCCCAAAGACATTCAAAAACACAACCTCATAGGTCATCTTGGAGGATTTCACCTGAATTATGTGTCACAGTGAAAAAAAGTGCCTCCCTGTGATGGAAACTGCCTATCTAAATGTATATGATGGAAGTGAGTACTACTCTCAAAAATGGCATAAAAACCTGACAAGGGCCCATCCTCACTGCTGAGTAGAGCCTGCAGAGAGATTCCATTCTATCACCACAGATTTCATCTTTAATCTCAAGCAGCCACCACCCAAAAGTGTTTGCCAAAGTTGATAAGGAAGTAGGGAGAAAGAAGAGGGGGGAGGAGGGGTGGAAGGGGGAGAGGGAGAGAAGGAGGAGGAGGAGAAGGAGGAGCAGGAGGGGGAGGAGAGGGAGAGGAAGGGAGAAAGGAGAAGGAGGAGTGGGGGGAGAGGGGAAGGAGGAGGAGAGGGAGGAAAAGGAAGAATCATATTTATTAAGTCTACTGTATGTAAAGGAGAACAGTACTAATTGTTTGGAAGTAATATAAGTGTGAGGATTAGCTATGGTTCCTGGCCCTCAAGTAAGAGTAAAAGGGGGAGAAGGGATTGGTTACAGACATGTAGAGGAAGATGAATGATAAGACATACAAAAATAACATAAAAGGCGAGGACAAAAATAGATTTGAGTCATGGAAGTACAGCAATCATCCTTTGGCACTTGTTACAAAGTAATCAGATATGGAGTTGATACCCCAGAATTAAGTAAAACAAGGAAAGGAGAGTTTACAGTAATATGTGCTAAATTCTTCTTCTGTAAATCTTCATTATTATATTATTATTGAGATGATTATTATTACCATTATTATTATTAAGAAGAATAATGATGTTAAATTGTATTAGTCAAGCACTTAAACACTGCACTAAGTACTGAGACAGGTACAGGGTAATCAGATTGGACACCATCCCTGTCCCACATGGGCCTCACAGTCTTTCACATCTTCTGAATCTAAGCTCATGAGGTAGGTTGTTGCTTCCAGACTCAAAGCTTCCACATCTGCCCAGAGGCATTACCGCAGATCTACATCTCTGCCCCTGCTCTCTCCCCCTCACTCCAGGCTCGCATTTCCTCCTGCCTTCAGGACATCTCCATCTGGATGTCTGCCTGCTACCTAAAACTCAACATGGCCAAGACTGAACTCCTTGTCTTCCCTCCCAAACCCTGCCCTCTCCCTGAATTTCCCATCTCTGTTGACGGCACTACCATCCTTCCTGTCTCACAAGCCCGCAACCTTGGTGTCATCCTTGACTCCGCTCTCTCATTCACCCCTCACATCCAAGCCGTCACCAAAACCTGCCGGTCTCAGCTCCGCAACATTGCCAAGATCCGCCCTTTCCTCTCCATCCAAACCTCTACCCTACTCATTCAAGCTCTCATCCTATCCACTCTGGACTACTGCATCAGCCTTCTCTGTGATCTCCCATCCTCATGTCTCTCCCCACTTCAATCCATACTTCATGCTGCTGCCCGGATTGTCTTTGTCCAGAAATGCTCTGGGCATGTTACTCCCCTCCTCAAAAATCTCCAGTGGCTACCAATCAATCTCGCATCAGGCAGAAACTCCTCACCCTCGGCTTCAAGGTTCTCCATCACTTCGCCCCCTCCTACCTCACCTCCCTTCTCTCCTTCTACAGCCCAGCCCGCACCCTCCGCTCCTCTGCCGCTAATCTCCTCACCGTGCCTCGTTCTCTCCTGTCCCGCCGTCGATCCCCGGCCCACGTCATCCCCTGGGCCTGGAATGCCCTCCCTCTGCCCATCTGCCAAGCTAGCTCTCTTCCTCCCTTCAAGGCCCTACTGAGAGCTCACCTCCTCCAGGAGGCCTTCCCAGACTGAGCCCCCTCCTTCCTCTCCCCCTCGCCCCCCTCTCGATCCCCCGTCTTACCTCCTTCCCTTCCCCACAGCACCTGTATATATGTATATATGTTTGTACATATTTATTACTCTATTTATTTATTTCTTTATTTTACTTGTACATATCTATTCTATTTATTTTATTTTGTTAGTATGCTTGGTTTTGTTCTCCGTCTCCCCCTTTTAGACTGTAGGGACTGTCTCTATATGTTGCCAACTTGTACTTCCCAAACGCTTAGTACAGTGCTCTGCACACAGTAAGTGCTCAATAAATACGATTGATTGATTGATTGATTCTAAACAGAAGTGCTATGCTCCAATAACTTACATAAATGGGAAGCAAGGAAGATTTGATCAGGATATAGATGAATTGTACTCTCCCAAGCACTTAATACGGTGCTCTGCACACAGTAAGCACTCAGTAATTTAGAGAAGCAGCATGGCCTAGTGACACGAGCACCAGCCTGGGAGCCAGAGGACATGGGTTCTAATTCCGCTTCGCCACTTGTCTGCTGTGTAACCGTGGGCAAGTCACTTAACTTCTCCGTGCCTCAGCTACCTCATCTGTAAAATGGGACAAGAACTGGATCCAACCTGATAATCTTATATCGACCCCATTCATTCATTCAATTGTATTTATTGAGCGCTTACTGTGTGCAGAGCACTGTACAAAGTGCTTGGGAAGTACAAGTCGGCAATAGAGACAGTCCCTACCCAACAACAGGCTCACAGTCTAGAAGGGGGAGACAGACAACAAAACAAAACATTACAAATCTGTACTGACCCCAGTGCTCAGTACAGTGCTTGGCACATAGCAATTGCTTTATAGAAGCAGTGTGGCTCAGTGGAAAGAACCTAGGCTTGGGAGTCAGAAGTCATGGGTTCTAATCTTGCTCTGTCACTTGTCAGCTGTGTGACTTTGGGCAAGTCACTTAACTTCTCTGTGCCTCAGTTACTTCATCTGTAAAATGGGGATTAAGACTGTGAGCCCCAGGTGGGACAACCTGATTACCTCATATCCCCCTCAAAGCCTAGAACAGTGCTTGGCACAAAGTAAGCGCTTAACAAATACCATCATTAGTATTATTAACAGTGCTTTGCGCATAGTAAGCGCTTAACAAATACCACCATTATTATTAACAAATACCTCAAAAAACATATCATCTGGGACTTCAATCTAAAGGATGTTTTACATCACTTTTCTTTTGTTATGGTGACAAATGCTAGACTGGCTATTGCCTGATATATTCCAAACTTTAACAATAAATCTAATGTATCCTTGAAAATGACACCCAAATATGGCGCTCAGACCACTCAAACCCCTGAAGCATGAAGTAAGTTGGAAAAAATGTGTGCAAACCATTAAGGCAGTCCAATTGGACCAAATAAACCCTCAAAACAAACAAAAGTCTCTAGTTGCTTCTGCCTACCAGACAAGCGATTGAATGTCTCTACAGGACACTCCCTACCAGGAAGCCTTTAAGACTGAGAGTGATTCTGAAAAAAAATACTGGGCCTGGTTTGAGGAGAATGACTCTAATGTAAAAGTGTGGCGTGGGAGTGTGGCCTGTGGCTCTAATCCCAGGTCTGATACTTGCCTGCTGAGTGATCTTGGCAAGTTACTTAACTTCTCTGTGCCTCAGTTTCCTCAACTGCAAAATGAGTTGAGGAAACTCAACTCACATATACTTAGACTGTGAGCCCCAGGTGAAACAGGCACTGTAACTGGCCTGATTAACTTGTATCTACTCCAGTGCTTGACAAATAGTAAGCGCTTAACAAATATCACAAAGAAAGAGCTACTAGCTGCAAATTTATCAATCTATCGAGGACAACTTTTGGAGCTTCCAAACCCTGGCCAAAGGGGTGCGTATGTCACGGGCTACAAAAATACAAGGAAGCAAACAGGACAAGTGGTGGGCTAACCAAGTTGGAATAGCCTGTGCTGATATTGCCTGACTCCTGGGAAATGCACACAAGCTTTGAATAATCCATGTTTCGGTCCTGTTAGACTGATAAACTGTTGCTGGTTTCCCTACTAGAGTTTTATCTAAAGTGATGGTGATATGAATATCTATGTGATTCGGGATTTCCTGCCAATCTTCTCCTTGATGTTTCCCCTTTCTGTTTCGTGAATTATAAATGAGTATTAATTCATTCCTTCATTAATTCGTATTTATTAAGCACTTATTGTGTGCAGAGCACTATTCTAAGCACTTGGGAGAGGACAATATGACAGTAAGTAGACACATTCTCTGCCCACAACAGTGTATCACAGGAACGCCAGTTTCTCTGAGGAACTGGGGAATGTGTGGGCACATTCATTCATTCAATCAGTCATATTTATTGAGTGCTTACTGTGTGCAGAGCAAAGTACTAAGCACTTGGGAGAGTACAATACAACAATAAACAGACACATTCCCTGCCCACAATAAGCTTACAGTCTAGAGGGAAGGGAGACAGACATTAATATAAATAAATAAATTAAAGATTTGTACATAAGTGCTGGGAGGGGGGATGCATAAAGGGAACAGGTCATGTCCACACAGAAGAGAGTGGGAGAAGAGGAAAGAGGGGCTTATTTCTCCACCCTATTCTCCCTCTCTTCTGCATCACCTGTGCATGTATACTCTGCCATTCCTCATACCTGTAATGTATTTTAATGTCTGTCTCCTCTATTAGACTGCACAGCTCTTGTAGTCACTTAACTTCTCTGTGCCTCAGTTACCTCATCTGCAAAATGGGGATGAAGACTGTGAGCCCCCTATGGGACAACCTGATCACCTTGTAACCTCCCCAGTGCTTAGAACAATGTTTGGCACATAGTAAGCGCTTAACAAATACCATTATTATTATTATTGTATGCAGAGATCATGTCTACTGACTTTATCATGTGCTCTCCCAAGTGCTTAGTACTGTGTTCTGCCCACAGAAAGAGTTCAATAAATGCTACTAAGTGATTGATTGAAAACTTCCTCTCCTTTAAAGATGCACAGGCTGCTGGATGGGCAGTGAGACATGTTCTCATTAATAATTTACCTGTATCAATTCGCATTTGGAATTACTTTCTGATGTGACGTTTCCTTTCAATAAATAGGATTTAAAGAGTGCCTGCTGTTCCTAGATCACTGTGTAAGGCACTTGGGAGAGAATAATAGAGGTAAATAATAATAATAATAATAATAGCATTTATTAAGTGCTTACTATGCACAAAGCACTGTTCTAAGTGCTGGGGAGGTTACAAGGTGATAAAGTTGTCCCACGGGGGCTCACAGTCTTAATCCCCATTTTACAGATGAGGAAACTGAGGCCCAGAGAAGTTAAGTGACTTGCCCAAAGTCACACAGCTGACAATTGACAGAGCTGGGATTTGAACCCACAACCTCTGACTCCAAAACCTGGGCTCTTTCCACTGAGCCATGCTGCTTCTCTAAAAGGTAAAAAACATTATCTCTTCCTCAATTAACTTCCCAACTAATAGAGGAGACAGATACAAAATGATTTTGTTTGGAGGAAAAAGAGAATGGAAGATGGATAAATGGAAGATGGATTAAGATGAATAAATACTTAGTTAAGTACATGATCCATATGTACAAAAGTGTCACAGTGTACTCACCTGTGGGTACAAAAGTGCTAAGATGGTAACTGGGAAAATACAACTGGGGAGAAGAAAATTAATAAGGCAGTACCTCGTGGAGGTGATGGCATATCAGTCAACTAATAGCATTTATTGAGCTCTTACTCTGTGCAGAGCATTGTACTATGCATTTGGGACAGGACAATAGAGCTAGCAGGTATGATCCCAGCCTTCAAGGAGTTTACAATCTCCTGAGGGAGACAGATACTAAAATAAATCGCTGATAGGCAGAAGCAACAGAGTTTAAAGGTATGCTTACAAGTGCTGTGAAGACGAGGGGTGGGGATGAATCCTCAAGTGCTCAGTGAGTGCAGGATTCAAGTTCATACGTAATGCAGAAATGTCTAAGTGGTATTTGGGTGGGGGGCACAGGTGTGGAGGGGAATAGGTTGGGGAGAGGAGAAATCAGACAGGGAAGAATTCCTGGAGAAAAAGTGATTTCAGAAGGGCTTTGAAGAAGGGGAGAGAGGTGGTTTGGCAGGTGTAAAGGAGGAGGGAGTTCCAGGCAGAGGAAAGAGAGTGAAAAAGGTGGGAGACGGTGGGCGGGGGTGGGAGTGAGAATGAGAAGCAAAGGTTTGCTTGGGAGGAGAGCAGACTGGGAAGAAGCAGGTGCAGAAAGATAAATAAAGAGAGAGAGAGCTCACGGAGAGCAGTAAATACTGAGTTTTTGCTTGATGTAAGAAAAATAAATAACCATTGAGTATCCCTTACCATATAGAGCATGTTGCTGGCTGGTGGATTTACCTCTGATCTCAGCTTGTTATGAGTTTGAACACAATCCTTGATAAAGTCTTCATTATCTATGTCAGGCAAGGAATTCTGTTTGTCCGAGTAACTGCAGACGGAGAGAACTGAGAATGCTATCACACGGAGTCTCATCTCCATGGCCAACCAGGCACCCAAGATTCTAGAGGAGGCTGGTCCCAGGACTGATTTTATATTACTGTGGGTTTCTTTGCACCATTCAAACTTCGGAGGCTTTCCAATACCTTGGTTGATGAAGCAACAGAAGCGAAATTGAATTGGCTCAAGCAACTTAGTTATGAAATTGAGAAAACTTGTTCTTTCTGTTTCCCATTTCCGGGTTAAAACCTGCTGTGCTTAACTCTTTGTTGGTTCTTCAAGAAAAACTCATTCCCCTGGGGCAAGTCTCCTCTGGTTGGAGCCATACTGAGCTATTCACTTCACCTGGGGTGAAGACTTCACAGGAGTCTCTTGGATTGTTTGGGAATCTTCCCGTAGTCCTTCCTGCTGTAGTTTAATTAATCATTTAATCAATCAATCAATTGAATTTATTGAGAGCTTACTTTATGCAGAACATTGTACTAAGCACTTGGGAGAGTACAATACAACAGAGATGATAGACATGTTCCCTCCCCAGAGGAATGTATAGTCTGGAAAAGATGACAGGCGTTAAAATGAATTATGGGTTCATTCATTCATTCATTTATTCAATCATATTTATTGAGCGTTTACTGTGTGCAGAGCACTGTACTAAGTGCTTGGAAAGTACAGTTCAGCAACAGAGACAATCCCTGCCCACAACGGGCTCACAGTCTACAAGGGGGACGACAGGCATCAAAACAAGTAAACAGGCATCAATATCATCAATATAAATAAAATTATAGATATATTCACATAATTAATATAAATAAATAGATTTATAAATACATATATACACAAGGGCTGTGGGGTGGGGAGGGGGGTAGAGCAAGGGGAACGAGTTGGGGCAATGGGGAAGGGAGGGGGAGCAGAGGAAAAGGGGAGCTTAGTCTGGGAAGGCCTCCTGGAGGAGGTGAGCCTTCAGTAGGACTTTGAAGGGGGAAGTGTGATTGTTTGGCAGATTTGAGGAGGGAGGGCATTCCAGGACAGAGGTACGATGTGGGCCTGGGGTCGAAGGTGGGACAAGGAAGAATGAGGCACCGTGAGAAGATTAGGACCGAAATTGTGGATATGTACCTAAGTGCTATAGGGCTGAGGGTGGAGTGAATATCAAGTGCTTATAGGGCTCAAATCCAAGTGCAAGGGCAAAGCAGAAGTATAGAGAGTAGGAAAAATAAGGGCTTAGTTGGGAAAGGCATGCCCACTCTGATCCTCGGAGACTTCAACATCCACATGGATATTCCTGGTGACTCCTCTGCCACCCGCCTTCTATCTCTCCTTGATGCTGCCAGCCTCCTGCTCCACCCCACCTCTCCCTCTCACCAACTTGGTCACACCCTCGACCTCATCATCTCCTACCACTGCACTATCTCCACCCTCACCAACTCTGAAATTCCTCTCTCTGATCATAACCTTCTCACCTGCCTCCTCACTCACACTCCTCTCCCCTGTAAATATATATTACTACCTCACAGAGACCTCCTCTCTCTCGACCCCATCCATCTTTTTGAGTGCCTCACTCCCAACCTCATTTCCCTTTCCTCTCTACCCAATCTTGATGATCAGATTACTGCTCTCAACTCTACCCTCTCTACTCAGCTCAACTAGTTCACTCCCCTTTCCCTTTGCCACTCTCGTATCACTAACCCACAGCCCTGGATCACTGCCACTGTCCACCTCCTTCGCTCTTATGCTCGGGCTGCTGAATACTGTTGGCGAAAGTCTAAACACCAAGCCAACCTCGTTCACTTCAAG
Organism: Tachyglossus aculeatus; assembly: GCF_015852505.1. Taxonomy (NCBI): domain Eukaryota; kingdom Metazoa; phylum Chordata; class Mammalia; order Monotremata; family Tachyglossidae; genus Tachyglossus; species Tachyglossus aculeatus. The sequence continues at coordinate 24,555,708 of NC_052079.1, read as the reverse complement.
TTTATCCTTTCCTGCCTTAACTCTGCCCTCTCCTCTGCCAGACAAAACTATCTCTCCTCCCTTATTTACACCCATGTCCATCATCCCCATCAGCTCTTCCATACACTTAACTCCCTTCTCAGGACCCCTGTTCCTCCCCCTCCTCCATCCCTCACCCCCAACGATCTGGCCTTCTACTTCATTAGTAATATTAACTCCATCAGGTCTGAGCTCCCCAAAGTCACTCCTCCCTCTTCTCCAAGACCCCTGCTCTCAACCCTCTCCACTACTCTCCCATCCTTCCTAGCAGTATCCTCAGATGAGATCTCATCCCTCCTCTCAAGTGCTACTCCAGCCACCTGTGCTTCTGACCCCATTCCCTCTCATCTTATGAAATCTCTCACCCCTTCCCTCCTCCCCTCCTTAACTTCCACCTTCAACGCTCACTCTTCCACTGGTTCCTTCCCCTCTGCCTTCAAACATGCCTACGTCAAATATGCCCAGTGAGAGGTTGGCATTAGTGAAGTGAAGAGAGTAGTCAGGGTTACTGTAACAGATTGTTGTAGGCAGGGAACATGTTTATCAACTCTGTTGTACTGTATCTCTTTCAAGTGCTTAGTACAGTGCTCTGCACATAGTAAGTGCTCAATAAACACCATTGATGAGATCACTGTAAGCAGAAAACAAGTCTACCAAATCTGTTTGTATAGTACTCTCCCAAGTGCTTAGTAGAGTGCTCTGCACACAGTAAATGTTCAATAAATACCACTGATGAGGTGAGGTAGTAATAATAATAATAATAATAGCATTTATTAAGCACTTACTGTGTGCAAAGCACCATTCTAAGCGCTGGGGAGGTTACAAGGTGATCAGGTTGTCCCACAGGGGACTCACAGTCCTCATCCCCATTTTACAGATGAGGGAACTGAGGCCCAGAGAAGTGAAGTGACTTGCCCAAAGTCACACAGCTGGCAACTGGCAGAGCAGGGATTTGAACCCCTGACCTCGGACTCCAAAGCCCGTGCTCATTCCACTGAGCCACGCTGCTTCTCTAGGGGGTTAAGGTGATTGAGTGCTTTAAGGCCAGGACTTTTTGTTCGATGCGAAGGCGGATGAGCAACCACCAATGGAGATTCTTGAGAAGTGGGGAATCAGACAGAACAGTTTGGTAGAAAAATGATCCTGGCCACAAAGTGAAGTATGAACTGGAGTGGGGAGAGACAGGAGGCAGGGAGGTCAGCAGGGAGGCTGAAGCCATAGTCAAGGATATGTGCTTGTATCAGCATAGTAGCAGTTTGGTTGGAGAGGAATGGGCTGTGGAGTTAACATAGCACTAATATTATTGATACAGTTATTGTTATCATTATCATTAGCAACCTCTATTAAATGCTTACAATGTGCCGGGCACTGGATTAAGCACTGGGATCATTAAAAGAAAAACCATGAAGATACATGATTAACGTCTTCTAATTGATATAATTAGCACCTGTCTACTTAACATACTTAGCACCTGATTGTTTGCCATGATTAGTACTGGACTGAAAAAATTAGCGGACCCAACCTGTGGAGGATCTGATGCTCAGGTCAAGGAATGATGGGTTGTTTCTGCCCCTTTTAGCAGTTATTGGGAAGCCTGTGCTTTCGACTAATCCTTTGAAAAGTTTCTTCTTTCCACCTGCAATAAAGTGGAAGTTGCAGTTCCACAGCCAGATCTCCCCAACTCTAATGTCACTTTTTGGATGGTCTGGGGTGGTTTGGCATTTCTTTGGGTGTTGCTGACTATTTGGGGGAGTTCCTTGGCTAAGGGTCGCATGTAGAGGGAGTGGGAAAATGTCACTTTTTCCCACCCACTTCTATCATAGTTTTTTTGACTTCTGTGTTTGGAGACCCTGTTTGTCTTGGAGTCCCAGGTGAGGGGGCACATATCCACCTCCCTCCCTCCCTCTCGTCCTTCCTTTTGGCCTGCATGTTTCCATGTCTTCCATTGTCCAGAGGTGGGCAATAAGTGATTGCAATCTGCCCATTGTCCAAAGGAGATGAGATTGTATAACCTATTATTTCATCCTAAGCATTGCCCCATCCCCTGGTGTACCCTAACCCTTGTATGACAACTGCTCCCAAATTTATTCTCTCAGCCCAAATACCCCTAAGCCTTCCATCACATCTGCTCCCAACAGTCCCACCCACTCATGGAGTGCAGGCTGACCTGGGGCAGATGAGCACAAAGGCTAAGGGGAAGGGGAGGGGCAACAGAGAGGCAGGGAGATACCCTTAGATCTCCACCCCGGAGGCATTTCTGCTGGTGGTGGTGGTGGAGATGGAGATGGGAAGTGGGGCCCAGAAATGGCTGCTCATCAAATAGATTGCTCTACTAATCCTCCTGTCCAGGAGAGTTCATCACAGTTCATTCATTTTCCCCAACACCTCATTCAAAGAGTGCGAGGGGCTGGAAAAACACTTCATAAACACCCATAATTAGGCTAGTTCCTTGGATTTCTGGATAAGGTTCCAAATGACATCATCATGTTATTTAACCTGAGTAACTCAGGTCATATCATATATGTGAGCCCGTCCTTCTAGACCGTGAGCCCGTTGGGTAGGGATTGTCTCTATCTGTTGCCGAATTGTATTTTCCAAGCACTAAGCACAGAGCTCTGCACACAGCACTCAATAAATATGACTGAATGAATATGTATTTTGCATCCGCGTAGGCAACGATGTGTCCATTACTCAGAAGTGCTGCTAGTGACCACCCTAGGGTCACCTGTCTTTGGGGTCAACATTTCTGAATTCATGTGTGTTTGTCTGGATGTTTCAATTACTACCAGAGATGCTTACAATTCCCGTAGCTTGCCAGATTTCCTCCAGTCCTTCCTATACCCACCAGAGTGAGATATTGCATCCATCCTCCTCAACCTCTCAGCTACCTTCAACACTGTGGATCACTCCCTTCTCCTCAACAGGCTATCCAACCTTGGCTTCACAGACTCTGTCCTCTCCTGGTTCTCCTCATCTCTCTGGCCATTCATTCTCAGTCTCCTTGGTGGGCTCCTCCTCACCCTCCCATCCTCTAACTGTAAGGGTTCCTCAAAGGTCACTTCTTGGTCCCCTTCTGTTCTCTATCTACACTCATTCCCTTGGTGAACTCATTCGCTCCCACGGCTTCAACTTTCATCACTACACTGATGACAACCAAATCTACATCTCTGCCCCTGCTCTCTCTCCCTCCCTCCAGGCTCGTATCTCCTGCTGCCTTCAGGACATCTCCATCTGGATGTCTGCCCGCCATCTAAAACTCAATATCCCAAGACTGAACTCCTTATCTTCCCTCCCAAACCCTGTCCTCTCCCTGACTTTCCTGTCACCATAGACAGCACTACTGTCCTTCCCATCTCACAAGTCCACAGCCTTGGTGTCATCCTCGACTCTGCTCTCTCGTTCACCCCACACATCCAATCCATCACCAAAACCTGTCGGTCTCACCTCCACAACATCATCAAGATCCGCCCTTTCCTCTCCAGCCAAACTGCTGTCTTGCAATCTCTCATTCTGTCCCGACTGGATTACTGCATCAGCCTTCTCTCTGGTCTCCCATCCTCCTGTTTCTCACCACTTCAGTCTATACTTCACTCTGCTCCCTGGATTATCCCTGTACAGAAACGCTCTGGGCATGTTACTCTCCTCCTCAAAAATCTCCTATGATTGCCTGTCAACCTACGAATCAAGGAAAAACTCCTCATTCTCAGCTTCAAGGCTCTCCATCACCTCACCCCCTCCTACCTCACCTCCCTTCTCTCCTTCTCCAGCCCAGCCCGCACTCTCTGCTCCTCTGCCAGTAACCTCCTTACCGTGCCTCGTTCTCGCCTGTCCCGCCATCGACCCCTGGCCCATGTCCTTCCCCTGGCCTGGAATGCCTTCCCTCCACAAATCTGCCAAGCTAGCTCTCTTCCTCCCTTCAAAGCCCTATTGAGAACTCACCTCCTCCAGGAGGCCTTCCCAGACTGAGCCCCCTTTTCCCTCTCCTCCTCCCCATCCCCTGCCCTACCGCCTTCTCCTCCCCACAGCACTTGTATATATTTGTACAGATTTATTACTCTATTTTACTTGTACATATTTACTATTCTATTTATTTTGTTACTGATGTGCATATAGCTATAATTCTATTTGTTCTGACGATTTTGGCCCTGTCTACATGTTTTGTTTTGTTGTCTGTCTCCCACTTCTAGACTGTGAGCCAGTTGTTGGGTAGGGACCGTCTCTATATGTTGCTAACTTGTACTTCCCAAGCGCTTAGTACAGTGATTTGCACACAGTAAATGCTCAATAAATACAATTGAATGAATGAATTGATATTTGCTTTCACGGGCTCCTCATCTTCCTCCAACTCCCTAACTGTGGGTGTCCCTCAAGGTTCAGTTTTGGGTCCCCTTCTATTCTCCGTCTATACCCTTTCCCTTGGAGAACTCATTCACTCACATGGCTTCAACTATCCCACTATGTGGATGATACCCAAATCTATATCCCCAGTCCTGATGTCTCCCTCTCTCCAGTCTCACAATTCCCCCTGCCTTCAAGACATCTCTACTTGGATGTCCTCCCACCACCTCAAACTTAATATGTCTAAAGTGGAACTTCTAATCTTCCCTCCCAAACCTTGTCCTCCCTGTGAATTTCCCATCACTGTAGGTGGCACCACCATCCTTCCTGTCTCACAAGCCTATAACCTCAGCATTGTCCTTGACTCCTCTCTCTCATTCAATCCACATATTCAATCCATCACTAAATCCTGTCAATTGGACCTTCACAACATTGTTAAAATCAGCCCTTTTCTTCTCCATCCAAACTGCTACCATGTTAATCCAATCAGTTGTCCTATCCTGCTTTGATTATCCTGCCTCCTTGCTGACCTCTCTGCCTCCTGTCTCTCCCCACTACAGTCCGTACTCTGCTGCTTGGATCAGTTTTCTACAAAAACGATCAGGCCATGTTTCCCCACCCCTTAAGAATCTCCAGTCATTGCCCATCCACCTCCACATCAAACAAAAACTCCTCACCATTGGCACTCAATCACCTTGCCCCCTCCTACCTCACCTTGCTACTTTCCTACCACTACACAGCCCACCCACTTTGTTCCACTGATGCTAACCTTCTCACTATACCTCAGTCTCATCTATCTCACCGCTGACATCTCGCCCTTGTTCTGCCTCTGGCCTGGAATGCTCTACCTCTTCATATCCGACAGACAATTACTTTCCTGGATTTCAAAGCCGTATTGAAGGCACATCTCCTCCAAGAGGTCTTCTCTGACTAAGCCCTCCTTTCCTCTTTTCCCATTCCCTTCTGTATCATCCTGACTTGCTCCCTTTATCCATCCCCTCTCCCAGCCCCAAGCACTTATGTACATATCTGTAATTTATTTATTCAAGTTAATGTCCGTCTGTCTCCCACAAGACTGTAAGCTGTTGTGGGCAGGGAATGTGTCTGTTTATTGTTGTATTGTATTCTCCCAAATGCTTAAGTATAGTGCTCTGCATACAGTAAGTACTTAATAAATACCACTGAATAAATTAATTACTGAATGAATAAATCAATGCACTTACTGCATACAGAGTACTGTATTAAGTGCTTATAAGAGGCCAATGCAATAGAGTTGGTGGACATGATGCCTGCTCTCCAAGAGCTGAATCTGGTAGCATTCTGCTCCCCCAGGGGAAGTTCATTCAAGCCCCCTTTTGGAGTTTTTTATCTTTCAGACCCATGCAACAATATTCTAGGGCCTTTCAAACCACTAAGGTTGGATTCATTGGTTAGAGAAGCAGCATGGCTCAGTGGAAAGAGCATGGGCATTGGAGTCAGAGATCATGGGTTCAAATCATGGCTCCACCAATTGTCAGCTGTGTGACTTTGGGCAAGTCACTTAACTTCTCTGGGCCTCAGTTACCTCATGTGTAAAATGGGGATTAAGACTGTGAGCCCCCAGTGGGACAACCCGATCACCTTGTAGGCTCCCTAGGGCTTAGAACAGTGCTTTGCACATAGTAAGTGCTTAATAAATGCCATCATTATTATTATTACTATTATTCATGAATTTACTAAAGCTAATAGTTCAGCAGCTAAATGACCTCTAAAGGATTTAAATCTGTGATGGAATATGAGCATTATATTCTGCCCTGTTGGTAGCATCAGGTCAAGTGTCTACTGCTCCCAGATGTATTCATATTACCCAGGCATAGACCTCAGCATCTAGTTTCATATCACGGGTTGCAATCGCATGACTCAGGAGCAGCAGGGCTTCCAAACCTGGGCTTTTCATTGGACAGGCATAATGAGTCAAACAAATAGCAAGATGAAGGGCACTTGAGTTCACTGGCTGTTACCTAAGGGCAGGGCACCTCAATCAATCAATCAATTAATGGTATTTATTGAGTGCTTACTAATTGCCTAGTGCTGTACTAAGTGCTTGCTTGAAAGAGTGCAACACAATAGAATTAGCAGACATTCTATGTCAGTAATACAGCTTACAGATTCATTCAGTGGTCTTGGGGAACCATACTGACCCATGATCACCCCTAGAGATCAGGGTAGTAGATCAGGGTGAACTTTTAATAAAATCTCCTCAATATCAGGCCCCATCCTACTTGCTCCCCACTGTGATGGGGCTGGAACAAGGCCATAGACTGAAGCAGCAGGCCCTAATGGAAAGGACACAGGCCCAGGAGTCAGGGGACCTGCATTCTAATCTCAGCCCTGCCACTTTCCTGCTATATGACCTTGGACGAGTCATGTTTCTGCTCTGTGCCTCAGTTTCCTCATCCATAAATGGGTATTACATACCTGCCCTCCCTCCTACTTAGATTTATGAGCCTCAGGTGGGACAGGGACTGTGTCTGATCCTGATCATCTTGTATCTACCCCAGTAATTAGTACAGTACATGACAACAATAATAATGGTATTTGTTAAGTGTTTACTATGTGTCAAGCTCTGTTCTAAGCACTGGGATAGATACAAGTAAATCAGGTTGGACACAGTCCCTATCCCACATGGGGCTCACAGTCTTAATCCTCATTTTGCAGATGAGATAGATGAGGTTCAGAGAAATTAAGTGACTTGCTCAAGGTCACACAGCAGACAAATGGCAAAGTCAGGATTAGAACCCAGGTCCTTCTGTCTCCCAGCCCCCATCTCTTTCCACTAGTCCATGCCGCTTCCCCAGCAATAGTATGTGCTCAACAAATAGCGTGTGCTCAGTAAATACAATAATAATTATTATTCCCAGTCCTTTTATATCAGATGACAAGCCTCGCCTCTCAGAAGGCACCCTGCAGTCTCCACAACAAAAGACATCCCGTTCTCTCCACCACAACAGGGTGAGGAAGGACACAGGAATAGCAGGAGGCCTTCTGAATTTTTAGAATGTTTGAGGCTGTTGGACCCTCAACAGTCCTTCCTGGGTGGCCAGGAGAATAAAACTGTAAATCTATCATATTCATTTCTGCCTTGGTCTTTTCATGTTGTGGTTGGTTTGGGGGTTGGTGTTTTTAATGGTATTTTGTTAAGTGCTTTGTGTCAAGCACTGTTCCAAGTGCTCACAGTACCTGTCCCGCACGGGGTTCAATCGTGTTGTGGTTGGTTTGGGGGTTGGTGTTTTTAATGGTATTTTATTAAGTGCTTTGTGTCAAGCACCGTTCCAAGTGCTCACAGTACCTGTCCCACATGGGGTTCACATCCTAAGTAGTTGGGAGAACAGGTATTAAATCCCCGTTTCACAACTGAGGAAACTGAAGCACAGAGAAGTCAAGTGATTTGCCTAAGGTCACACAGCAGGCATGTGGCAGGCTCCCAGGCCTGTGCTCTTTCCACTAGGACATGCTGCTTCTTTGCTTTTTCTGCTTATGTTGTTGGTCTTTTCTTGTGTATCTATCTCCAACCCTCCTTTATTGTTCTTTGATGGAGAGCCCCTTGAGGGTCAGGGAGCTTGTCTAATTTTCATCTGCATTCTTTTTCCCAACTCTTAATATAACATTTTGCACATAGAGAGGCTTAATACATACTATTATTAGGTTGGGAAGATTTTGCCACAGTTACAATGGGGGCATGGGGCTGGACGCAGATGGCTTTATGTGTAGCATTAGTCTGGGGTATACCTTGAGGGGAAAAGGAGCTGAGACAGCCTCGCCATACTGCGGGGAAAGGGAGAATCTTGGGCCCTGCTCTGTCCCTGATGGTTCCTGAAGTGCTTCTTCTCCTCCTCCCCCTCCTCCCCTCTCCACCCTTCCTCCTCTGTTTGCTCCCCCATAAGCAGATGAGCCTGCAAGATTGTGCAGAGGTCCTCCCCTTCCCCTGCCATGGTGTCACCCAGAAGTGCAGCACTAGATGAGCGGGAGATACACGCACACATCCATCGGGAATGTGCACACACACCACATTCTCCCACAGAGCACCTCTGGCCCAGCCATGTGGACCTTCCATGTTTTGTCCAGTTTGGGTTGAGGAGAAAAGGGTTGAGGAGACATGGGGAGAGCTTTGATTTCCTCACAGGCAGGGACATCCAGGAGGCTGCTACCACTTCAGTTGTCTGCAAGTTCCCTGGACCCACTTTTTCCCTCACTTCATTCATGAATTCAATTGTATTTATTGAGCACTTACTGTGGGCAGAGCACTGTATTAAGTGCTTGGGAGAGTCTTGTCTTGTCTCAAACTGTCAAGTCGTCTCGACCCATAGCGACACCCTGGACATATCTCTCCCAGAATGCCCCACCTCCATCTGCAATCGCTCTGGTAGCATATCCATAGCATTTTCTTGGTAAAAATATGGAAGTAGTTTACCATTGCCTCCTTCCAAGCATTGAACTTGAACTCCCCCCTCGTTTTTCTCCCATGCTGCTGCTGCCCAGCACAAGTGAGTTTTGATTTGTAGCATATTGCCTTCTACTCACTAGCCACTGCCTGACCTAGGAATGGAATAGATATGCCTCTGCTTGACTCTCCCTCCCATAGTCGAGACTGGTAGAGTTCTAGAAATTCCCCAGATGCTACCCTGAGAGGGGAGAGCACAATATAGAAATAAACAGACAAATTCCCTGCCTGCCACGAGCTTACAGCCTAGAGAGGGAGACAGACATTAATATAAATAAATAATTTACAGATATGTACAGACGTGCTGTGGGGCTGGGAGGGAGGATGGATAAAGGAAGTTGGTCAGGGTGACACAGAAAGGAGTGGGAGTCAGGAAGTCAGGAAAGGGCTCTTGGAGGAGATGTGCCTTCGATAAATGAATGAATAAATAAGGCTTTGAAGCAGAGGAGAATAATTGTCCCTTGGATGTGAAGAGGGAGGGCATTCCAGGGTGCCCTCCAGAGGCATTCCAGAGACAGGATGTGGGCAAGAGGTCAGTGGTGAGATAAATGAGATCAAGGTAGAGTGAGGTTAAGTACAGTGAGAAGATGTACTTGCTCACCCCCCAGCACCTCTTCAATCTGAGAGGCATCTGAGAGCCCATCCCCCAGCCCCCAGCCAAATACAGGACAGTGAAATAGGGAAGCAGCATGGCTCAGTGGAAAGAGCATGGGCTTGGGAGTCAGAGGTCACAGGTTCAAATCCCGGCTCTGCCAACTGTCAGCTGTGTGACTTTGGGCAAGTCACTTAACTTCTCTGTGCCTCAGTTACCTCATCTGTAAAATGGGGATGAAGACTGTGAGCCCCACGTGGGACAACCTGATCACCTTGTATCCCCCAGTGCTTAGAACAGTGTTTTGCACATAGTTAAGTGCTAAACAAATACCATTATTATTATTATTAAATACGCAGAGTAGATACTGAAGTGGGAGATTTCTGATTTCACTTAAGCAGCGTGGCTCAGTGGAAAGAGCATATGGGCTTTGGAGTCAGAGGTCATGGGTTCAAATCCCAGCCCCGCCAATTGTCAGCTGTGTGACTTTGGGCAGGTCACTTAACTTCTCTGGGCCTCAGTTACCTCATCTGTAAAATGGGGATGAAGACTGTGAGCCCCCTGTGGGACTACCTGATTGCCTTGTAACCTGCCCAACACTTAGAACAGTGCTTCACACATAGTAAGCGCTTAATAAATGCCATCATTATTATTATTATTATTATCCCTATCATGCCCTGAGCTCTGTTTTAACAATACCAAACCCTCTTTTCTTCTCAATATTCACCGTTTGGTTACTAAACCTTCCTCCAACAAGAAACCAGCAGCATTCCTCCTGGGGTTCACCATGGAGATACCTCCGGGGAAGATAATAACTAGCAGGAGGGGTGGTAATTAATATCTATTAGAGAAAGGGGGAGAGCAGGGAAGGATGGGGGTTGAGGGGCTTTTAAGCATCGATCTAATGGTTCAGGAGGCTGGCCAGCAGTGCCCCACGTGGCACCCTTAGAGGTGAGGGATGTGGGGTTTCTGAGGGGCAGCCAGAGATGCAGCTGCTGCACTGAGCTCCTGCAGGAAAGTAGTCACCTCACTGAGCTCTGGGACACACAGGCTCCTCACCCATGCTGCCCATTCCCAACCTGCCCTGGCTCTGAAATGAACAATTTGAAGGGCAGAGTATCCCCTTTAAGAACCATACAAATCAGAGCGGGCCATTCCGTCATCGGGCCTGTGCTCAGCTGAGAGGACTGTTTGTAGCTGGGTGGCAGGGACAGTGTTGGTAGTAGCAGGACCAGTCCAGGACAGTATCAGTAGACCAGAGTGGAGCTGCAAGCCTGTGGCACTCCATGGCCTCACTGCCCTTTGTCTCCTCCATCAACTACCCTCTCCTTGACAGAGTGGAGAAATTTGAAATGGCCACCACGCTTGTGTGGTGTCCGAGGGGCAGTGGGAGGAGCAGGCTGTGGAACCTGCAGGCCAACATCAACACAACCATCCTCTATGTGCGGTGGCCATTTTGGGAAAGTCTGTTTTGGGCACTATCGTCATAATGCCTCAAGCAGCAATAGTTTTGATAAGGCTATGAAAGGACATGATTTCTGGGGTAGAGGGGAAGGAGGAAGCGTTTGGACTTGACCCACCCAAAGTCCAGGACCCATAGGCTGCAGCCCCATCAATCCCTGTTTTAATGCAGTTCTAACCAGTAGTAATGCACTGCTGTTTTTCTTGCTGAGTGATTTTGTTGAATTTAGCCCATTATTTTCTCTCTTTGGGGTTTGGCTCAATGACCATTATCATCCCCGTGCCATTCCACAGAATTCAGAAGAGGCCCATACAGCCCTATGGACTCCCATACTTAGCCCTGATTCCACACTGAGTCAGCCAGCCAACAAACACCACTTCTCATACCGCTTAGACTGTGAGCCCCATGTAGAATGGGGCCTATGTCTGACATGATTATCTTGTATCTACCCCAGCGCTTAGCCCAGTGCTTGACACATAATAAGTGTGTCACAAATATCAATTTTAAAAACACTCTAATTTCCTTGCACCCTTGGTTTTCAAGATGTTTCCAGTCCCCATCCTTTTTCTTCCAGCTCCCTAGCTCACTGCTTCACATCACCCTTCCTTCCTATCTCCTTCCCTCCTCCTTCCCTTCCCTCTCCCATCCTTTCCAGAAGTATCTCAAGAGATCTCCCATCATCTCTCAAATTATACCCCCTCCACCTGCACCGCTAACCCCACCCCTTTAGCAACTTATCAAAACATTTGCCCCTTCCCTTCTTTTCATTCATTCATTCATTCAGTCGTATTTATTGAGCGCTTACTGTTTGCAGGGCACTGTACTAAGCACTTGGGAAGTACAAGTTGGCAACATATCAAGACGGTCCCTACCCAACAGTGGGCTCACAGTCTAGAAGGGGGAGACAGAGAACAAAACAAAACATATTTACAAAATAAAATAAATAGAATAAATATGTACAAAAAATGGAGTAATAAATACATACAAACATATATACATATATACAGGTGCTGTGGGGAGGGGAAGGAGGTAAGGCGGGGAGGATGGAGAGGAGGAGGAGGGGGAGAGGAAGGAGGGGGCTCAGTCTGGGAAGGCCTCCTGGAGGAGGTGAGCTCTCGGTAGGGCCTTGAAGGGAGGAAGAGAGCTAGCTTGGCGGATGTACGGAGGGAGGGCATTCCAGGCCAGGGGGATGATGCGGGCCGGGCATCAACAGCGGGACAGGTGAGAATGAGGCACGGGGTGAGGAAATTAGCGGCAGAGGAGTGGAGGGTGCGGGCTCCAATGACTTCTTCCCTACTTTTTTCAAACATGCGCCTATGTCCCTTATCCAAAAAATAAAAATCCTACCCTGCCCTCACTGCTCCCTCCATTTATTGCCCCACTTCTCTCCTACTATTCCTCTCTAAACTCATTGAGTGAGTTGCCAACACCCACTGCCTCCAGTTTCTCTTCTTGTCCCCCTGCAAACTGGCTTCTGCCCACATCACTCAATAGAAATGGCCTTCTGTGAGGTCACAATGACCTCCTCCTTGCCAAATCCAATGGCCGCCACACTATTCTAATCCCCTTTGACCCCACCCTCTTCCCCTTGAAACATTATCCAACCTTACCTTCACTGACACTGTCCTCTCTCAGTTCTCCTCTCTGGCCGCTCTTTCTCAATCTCAGTGAAGGGCTTCTGCTTCCCACCTCCAGGGGAGGGGGAGGGACAGGAGTCCCCTAGGTCACAGGGCCCACAGCGTGGCTCAGTGGAAAAGAGCATGGGCTTTGGAGTCAGAGGTCATGGGTTCAAATCCCTGCTCTGCCACTTGTCCGCTGTGTGACTTTGGGCAAGTCACTTAATTTCTCTGTGCCTCAGTTCCCTCATCTGTAAAATGGGGATTAAGACTGCGAGCCCCCCATGGGACAACCTGATCACCTTGTAATCTCCCCAGCGCTTAGAACAGTGCTTTGCAAATAGTAAGCGCTTAATAAACGCCATCATCATCACAGCAGTTGCCCAAACTGGCCCAGTGAAGGTGTGACTTTAATCCAACAGCTGAATAGGCCTCAGACCTCAGTCACCTTTTCCCTTGGATCAGGAAGTATTTTTATCATTCAGCTTTGGAAGCCTGCCAAATAATTCAAAGATACAATTATGAATAAAAGATGAGTATACATTATAGACTGTAAGTCTCTTGCAGGCAAGGAACATGTCTAACAACTCTGCTATATTGTAGTCTCCCAAATGCATAGTGCAGTGCTCTGCACACGGTAAGTGCTCAGTTAATACGATTCATCAGTGTATTCATTTCCTAGAAAATATAGTTAAAAAATTAAGATCACTGAGAATTCTGACATCCTTTGAGACTCTCTCTGTTTCATCACTTCTATTTTCTGCTTCCTACCAAGAAGGTTTTTAAAGACTATTTGCAGCAGAATTTGCATTTGGGGGCTTATTGGGATAGACAAATCTAACATTAAGCAGCAACCCAACCAAGTTGTGAGACAGGCTCACTTCCCTGTTACAAATAAAGCTTAGAGGTTAACCACAGTGTTAACCTGCTTCTAAGGAGAAGCAGCAGCAGCTTTCAACAGCAACTGTGGTAGGTTAGAGAAGCAGTCAGTGAATAAAGAGCAAAACAAAATGGTTCCATTTCTGAGACTTTCGTATGTCTTCAAAAACAAGAGAAGAGACATTACTGTTAGGGTTGTGTGTTCTGTACTTCCACTCTGGTAATCTTTCAGTGCTCTGACTTTCTCATTATCTTGCCTGGCTTTTAGGTTTCCCTCCCTTTGTTGCATCTTCAAATGACAAGCATATTAACATAAAATGAAACAATTTGCCATAGAAAAGGGAAGTTAGGTTCTGGATTCACCTGAACAACAAAAATAGCAGATGATTTTCTATGTAAAACTGGATACACTTTATACATTCATTCATTCATTCAATCGTATTTATTGAGTGCTTACTGTGTGCAGAGCACTGTACTAAGTGCTTGGGAAGTACAAGTTGGCAACATATAGAGATAGTCCCTACCCAACAGCAGGCTCACAGTCTAGAAGGGGGAGACAGACAACAAAACAAAACATATTAACAAAATAAAATAAATAGAATAAATATGTACAAGTAAAATAAAGTAGTAAATATGTATAAACATATATACACGTATACAGGTAATGCCTCCCTCCTTCCCTGCTCCCTCTCAAAGCCCCAGAGAAGAGGAATTTTCCCCCGGCCTTCCCACCTTCCCCCTCCGCCAGCGCAAACAGTCAGGCAACCACCCAGAGAAAAGAGAGTTTATTACGGGGGATGGCGGGGTGGGAAGGTGGGACCGTGGCCCACAGTGACCTCAGGAGCTGGAGCAGGTGGGTCGGTGGCGGAGAGCCGTCGAAGGGGACTCAGCGCTCCCCACCGTCTCAGGAGGCATCGGGGGCAAGTTGGCCCCCGTCAGCAGCGTGGCATCCTCCCAAGACCTCAGACCATTGCTGGTCTCTTGCTCCAGGCCCTCCTCATCAGGTGACTGCAGCTCTGGTCTCTTCTCCTCTACCTCCTCATCCTCCTCTTCTTCCTCCTGCAGCCCTGTCTGGTGAGCGGCGACTTTGCGCTGGGCTTCCTCCTGGGAACGGTCCCTGTCTCGGATGTACACCTGCAGGGAGAAGCAGTCCCGGGTCCAGACGCTGCCCCACACCCACTGCAGGTAGCTGAACAGCACGATGACGCTGAGGAAGGTGAAGTTGCTGGCGATGCCGACGAGGGCCGAGGTCACAGGGAAGTTGTACAGCAGGTACCTGAGCCCCGTAAAGTGGGCGTGAATCCGCAGCTGGGCTCCGTAGAACTGGATGTGGTTACTCTAGATCTGGATCACCACCCCCGTGGTTGGTGCATATGAGTCCTCATGGTAGTCAGCGTACAGCTCCACTTCCAGCAGCTGCTTCTGCTCTGCAAAGCCTGACAGGAGGAGGCTGGAGAAGACTAGCGTGTCCAACTACTGCAGCAGGGCCGAGTGGTAATGCAGCATTGCCAACTGAGCCGAAAAGGAGATGATGCAGCCACCCTAGGTGTAGCAGGAGATGGTCACCATGAACATGCCCAGCTCCTGGTTCATGGGGGACTTGGGCAGCTTCAGTTCCAGGGAGATGCAGTACGGCTGCCTGGACATCAGCGCCCGATCTTGTCTGCTCTTCACCAGGGAGACGTTGGCAAAGTACACACACACACAGAGAGGGAGAGACAGAGAGAAAGAATAAACTCCTCTGGCTATACAGAAGGAGGAGACTATAACACCATGTGAAAAGGAAATTCTAACTGAAATGCACATACTGTCTACTGGGTAAATAAATGCACATTTTAAAAACAAAACTCAACAATAATAACTAGAAACACATTCATTGAAGCTTCCTTAATTACTCAGAAGGCCCTGTGGGCAGACCTACCTTCCACTGAGAGGCAGGACTGGATTGGTCCAGAGTACAAAATGGCATTATAATAATAATTATGGTATTTGTTAAGCACTTACTATATGTCAGGCACCGCACTAAGCGCTGGGGTAGATAGAAGCAAATTGGGTTGAACACAGTTCCTGTCCTAAATGGGGCTGACAGTCTCAATCCCCATTTTACAGATAAGGTAACTGAGGCACAGAGAAGTGAAGTGACTTGCCCAAGGTCACACAGCAGACATATGGCAGAGCCAGGATTAGAACCCATGACCTTCTGGCTCCCAGGCCCGGGTTCTATGCACTATGCCATGTCCTCAGGTCCCTCCACCTGAGGGGATTTGCACAGCGTGAAGATCTTTTCTGGGTGGTTCAGAAGGCCCTTTATGTTCACAGATCCCTCTCCTCTGGCTGCATTTTGCCACAGAGTTCCCATTCTTGCCTTCTGGTCACATCTAGTTGTGCAGGAATTCATTTGCAAATTACATGCACATGGAAAAGGACCTAGCTCCTGCCCATGAACACTTAGCGAGACTCTCAACTGTCCCGCAGTCCCTCACTTAGTGTGTTGTTCCAGAGACGGAGTGGGCATGAGGCACTCTGGGCAGGGATGATATGGGAGCAGCTGCTACAAGTCCTGGTCCGCTGCCCAGAATGTCAGAGGTGGGAGCTATTTATTATCTGTCCTCTTGGGCCAATTCAACTTCTGGCTTCTGACTCTCTGATCTCCACCCCTCTCTTCCTCCTCCATACTTCATTTGATGAGCACAGGGATGAGGAACATCTACTTCTGCTTTCCTGGCCTGGGAAGTCTAGCAGTCTTAGTGGCAAGGAGGTGCCTTGAGGAAGTCTAACAGGTTTTGGTGTCCTGCTTGTATTTCCGAGTTTTGCCTTGCTGGCTCAGGAAATCACAGAGAGCATTTTGACCTTGAGACAGTGGGTGCCCATGTTCACCTAGGTACAATGGCGCAGAAGGGAGAGCGAGCCAGGGAAAAGAGGGTTTAATCGGGGAAGACCTCTTGGAGATGTGACCTTAATAATGCTTTGAAGGAGGGGAGAGTGGTGGTCTGGTGTGTCACTCACACTCTCTCATGCCTATCAGTCATGTTCCCTCTAGGCACATGGTCAGCAAGGAGGAAGACAGGGAGGGTGCAGCCCATGTGAAGTGCATATGAAGGTTTTACACATGCAGAACCAATTTACAGCCAAAGTGACAACATACTCCATATTGTATTCTGCTGCCCAAATCATTTTCCTTCAAAAACGTTCAGACCATGTTTCCCCGCATTTATTATTTACTTATTCTCCTTTCATTCTCTTTTTCCTCATAACTTTAAATAAGTTTGTGTCTGCCTGTCTCCCCTGTTGGATTTTGGAGGCTCCTTTAGAGAAGGCCTTGAGTCTTTTACCTCTATTGTGCTTTACCTTTCCAAGTGCTTAATCAGGTACCCTCCATTGAATAAGCACTCAATGAATAATGAATAAACAATTAACTACTCCTCTTGTGTAGTTGAACTCAAATCAATATGAGAATAAAGCAGATGGTGAAAATTAAGTGACTTTGTTAGCTCTGCTCTTAGTTCTGCAGAAAGAACACAGTTATGGAAGTCTTGACTGAATGTGTGCAGGGAACTGTGATGTCAGTGGTGAAGATTTCTGACTCAAGAACCACTTAAGGTGTTCCAAGAAGGGGGTCAGACACCATAGGTATCCTGCAAAAGATCTGGCTAATGGGATTGTGTCACGAGGTGGGACCAACCACCGGGTAACTTGTGAGCTCAAGGATTCTATTACTATTCTATTTACTATTCTATTTATTTTATTTTGTTAATATGTCTTGTTTTGTTGTCTGTCTCCCTCTTCTAGACTGTGAGACCGCTTTTGGGTAGGGACCTTCTCTATATGTTACCAACTTGTACTTCCCAAGCGCTTAGTACAGTGCTCTGCACACAGTAAGCGCTCAATAAATACGATTGAATGAATGAATGAATGATTGGAGGGTTGGAAATGGATTCACAGACTAGAGGGTTACGAGTAATGGAAGCAGGTTCATTCATTCATTCAATCGTATTTATTGAGCGCTTACTGTGTGCAGAGCACTGTACTAAGTGCTTGGAAAGTACAAGTTGGCAACATATAGAGATGGTCCCTACCCAACAATGGGCTCAAAGTCTAGAAGGGGGAGACAGACAGCAAAGCAAAACATGTGGGCAGGTGTCAAGTCATCAGAACAAAGCTAAATTCACATCTTTATAATAATAATAATAATTTTTGTTAAGTGCTTATTATGTGCAAAGCACTGTTCTAAGTGCTGGGGTAGATACAAGGTTATCAGATTGTCCCACGTGGGGCTCACAGTCTTAGTCTCCATTTTACAGATGAGGTAACTGAGGCACAGAGAAGTTAAGTGACTTGCCCAAAGTCACCCAGCAGACAAGTGGCAGAGACTGGATTTGAACCCATGACCTCTGACTCCAAAGTCCGGGCTCTTACCACTAAGCCATGCTGCTTCTCTAAGATGGTAGCACAAAGAACCCACAATAGGTAACCCTCAGGGACAAAGTTATATCTAGGCTTATTAGCAGTAAATACACTGGCCAGCATGGTACCCCACTTCTAGCAGCTGGTAAAACTGGGAAGGAGACCCCTCACTAACCACCCCAAATGGGCTTCCTTTCAAGTAACCCCAAACAGGCTACCTCTCAAACAGGTAACCCCAAATGGGCTACCTCCCAACCAAGTAACACCCAATGGGCTTCCTTTCAAGTTCCCAGGTCAAATTTTTAGAATATTCACTCCTCCTAGCTCTAACGAGGTGATCCGATCGGTCTCTCGGCGCCACACAAGGTCTGACAGAGTGGCATCCCCAGCTCTGGGTAGAGGTGACTCGCCACATCAGTGTGACAGAGTTCCAACCTACTACTACTACTAAGAGTTCGTTGGGACCCCTTCCCAGATATACCTTGCTACTTCCCGATCCTCTTCCCTCCTGCTGGCCACATTTGGGGTGAAAAAGGATCGTGAGATGAGACCCATCACAATTTTCTCACTCTGGATCTAATTGTTCAGCCTCATTGCTCACTCAGCCCCACTAGAGTCAGTAGCACCAGGAGCTATGGGAAGTGATAATGCTTCCTATTGCTTCCTGCTGGCCCCTCTGATTAATAATAATAATAATTATTATTATTATTATTATTGTTATTATTATTATTATTATTATTATGGTATTTGTTAAGTGCTTACTATGCACCAAGCACTGTTCTAAGCACTGGGGTAGATACAGGGTAATCAGGTTGCCCCAAGTGGGGCTCACACTTTCAATCCCCATTTTACAGACAAGGTAACTGAGGCACAGAGAAGTTAAGTGATTTGCCCAAGGTCACACAGCAGACTCCAGAATTAGAACCCAAGTCCTCTGACTCCCAAGACTGTGCTCTTTCCACTAAGCCACACTGCCTCTCTGAGCTAAGCTCATTAACCTGGCCAGGGTATGACCGGTCACAGAGTGACAAAAGCCACAACAGCTAAGTAGGTGTCATGGAGCTATAGCACAGCAGCAGCAGCACTCTGCTGGGATCACTTCCACATATTAACAAAATAAAATAAATAGAATAAATATGTACAAATAAAATAAATAAATAGAGTAATAAATACATACAAACATATATACATATATACAGGTGCTGTGGGGAGAGGAAGGAGGTAAGGTGGTGGGGATGGAGAGGGGGAGGAGGGGGAGGAGTCCTTTGCAAGCACTTAGCAATGTGCTGCATCCTTTCCTGGTACTTGCTCATTGCACTCTGTGCCCCCACAGGAAAGTGACTGGCAGGGGCAAGAGAAGGTGAGGGTTGCTGTGCAACCACTCTCATTATAATTAATCCCTTTGCAAAGGTTCTCAGTCCAAGATTCCTGATGGAAAACCCCATCATTGTTTTCTTATAAAAGTATCTGTTAAACACTTACACTACAAGATAATCAGATTGCTCATGGTTTTCAGAATGGAGGATCCTGTAAATGGGTTCTGGACCTTACAAACCTTTGGGAGCCCCTTCAGAATCTACTGCACTCACCTGTTGCATCCACTTTCCCAGCAGAAACACGACTGGCATTTAGGAGAGAGCTGCAATGGCACTGAACACATCACTGTAATCAATTCCTCCATGAAGGCTCTCGGTCCTCATGCGTTCTGGGGTAGACCGAGGCTCAGCCACTCAATATCATGGAGGACTCCATCAGCAGATTTTATTCCCATTATCATTTATGATTTAAGCACCCCATCTTCAACATCAAATGGCAGTCCAGGATAGTAGGAGCTGAGGGAAGGCTGTATTCCTCTCAATTCTGTATTGACCCTCAGCCCAATCGCCCTTTGATCCAGGCTGGCCTACAGTCAAACCTAACCTTCCATTCTGGGTGACTGGTCCCGAGGATGGCCAATCTGCCTGCATTCAGCTCCTGGGAGAACCATCCATGGGTCTGCCTCCCCTCTACCCTTGGTGGTCCCAGCTCATCCCCATGCTGATCTCAGGGAATGTCAAGAATCACCATTCATCATCAGCGGGAATGCCAGATCAGGGATTCCTTCCACAGGCCGCAGGACATCCAGTAGCAGAGCAGGAGATGCCCTGGGCATCTTGGCACCCAGGAGCTCCTCTGACCCATCCAGCCAGAGCACCCCATAGCCTGTGGACTTAGCCTCCAGAATCTGGGGTTGGTCTTCTCAGTGGGAAGCAGAGCCCCATGGTTTTGCCTGGAGCAGACCCTGAGTCCCTGTCCTGCTTTCTTTCTAGACAACACTTCCTCCTCATCACGTTTAGCCCCTTCTTTGCCTCTTGGTCAATCCACATTTGCTTCCCCTCTGCTTTTCCCCCCTCTTTAGTGGGGAGCCAAGCTGGGTACCCTGTGCCTAATCATAATAATGATGGTATTTATTAAGTGCTTACTACATGTCAAGCACTGTTCTAAGTGCTGGAGGAGATACAAGCTAATTAGGCTGGACACAGTCCATGTCCCACATGGGGCTCACAGCATTAATCCCCATTTTACAGATGAGGTAACTGTGGTATGGAGAAGTTAAGTGACTTGCCCAAGGTCACACAGCTGACAAGTGTTGGAGCCAGGATTAGAACCCGGATCCTTCTGACTTCCAAGCCCATGCTCTATCCATTGGACCATGCTGCTTTTCATCCTGCCTACTGCTCATGGGGAGGGATTCTGCTAATCACGAGGTCTCAGTGCCTGGTTCTACTCCCCTCTATCTTTCCTCCTTCCTTGTGGGAAGGGAGCTAAACTGGGATCTTTGTACTTGGTTTTGGTGCTGCTGGCTCATGCTGATTCATACTGACCCTTTGGGCAGTAAATAGCTTCTCCAGACTTCTCCATCATAAGCTCATTTTGGGAAGGGAATGTGTCTCTTTATTGTTATATCTACTCCCCCAAGCACTTAGTACAATCCTCTGCACATAGTTAGTGCTCAATGAATACAATTGACTGACTGAAACTTCCTAATGCCTTCTCTTATAAGATGCCCATATTATGACATTCTGGAATGAAGCCAGTCTCTTAGCATTGAGGCTATGCCATCCTCAACACAGCTATGTTGGGTGAGACACATAAAGATTAATGATACAGCAGGATTCTTAAACAACCGCTGGATATTCATTCAGTCATCATTTGCATTTACAGCAAGCTGAACTTGAAAATTGAAAGCAAGGAGGAAGGAGAAAATGTTTTAAGGACATAATTAAAATAAAGCCTCAGGCAATGCTACATTCCAACTGAAAGCTGGATGTCAACTGCCAAGGCTAGACCTGCATGGCATATATCGATAAAAGAAGCAGCTCTTTTGAGCAAAAGTATTGTAGGGATTCAGACAAAGAGGCATAAAGCTAAAACAACATCAAATGTTGCAATCATCCAAGGTAACAACACAGCAAGGAAAAGCCTTTCTATGTGTCCAGTATGGCCAGGGAGGATTGTGGGTTCTGCATTGGCTATTTCAGCCACACACATACACACACACACACACACACAAACACACACACACACGCACCACACACACACACGTGAATTTCACCATCAGTGGTGTCTTCTCTGAACATGAAACATATTTGCTGCTTATTGATGAAACTATTTTTAAAATGAGATTATTTATAATAAAATACTCTGGGATAACGCCACTTTAAGAGAAAGGTGGCTCCACAGCCAATAGCAAGACTACAGATCTCAACATTAAAAGGGCCACATAGCCTTGGCCACATGCAGCATGTGAACTATTCAAAGTAGGTGAAGAAATGGTGGGGCTTGGCCAAACTGGTGGTTGACCCCCTCCTGGATGTCCTGGAGGAAGAGGAGAGCGTGGCTGGTTTGGATTGTGTTCCCAGGCTGGGGTCCAGTTGGATTGACCTGCAAATACACATCCATACATTATATTCATTCATTCACTCAATCATATTTATTGAGCGCTTACTGTGTGCAGAGCACTGTACTAAGCACTTGGGAAGTACAAGTTGGCAACAAATAGAGATGGTCCCTACCCAACAACTGGCTCACAGTCTAGAAGATTATACTAATTATACTTATTTAATGCATAGGGTGGTCTTTGTATTGAGAAGCAGTGCATCCTAGAGGAAAGAGCATGGGCCTCAGAGTCAGAGGACCTGCGTTCTAATTGCAGTTCGCCCAAATGCCTTGCTGTGTGAGCTCAGGCAAGTCATTTAACTTCTCCGTGCTTCATCTGTAAAATGGGGATTAAATCCTTCGCCTTCAAATTTAAATGGTGAGTCCTATATGGAAGAGAGATTGTGTCCACCCTGATAAACTTGTATCTACCCCAGTGCTTAGAAAGGTGTTTGACACATACTAAGTACTTAACAAATACCGTAAAAAAATGGTGCCAGGCAGCTGCAATTCTCCTTTGGGCATAAGGCCTAAACTGGGGGCTGCTAACCAACATTTTGATAAGATTTTCATAAGGTCTAGTGAGGTATGGAAAGCAGCCAGGCCAGGCAGGGAACATTTATATTCCACCACACCACCACCACCACCACCATCTTCATCATCATCATCATCATCATTATCATACAGGCTACTTTCAGAGAACCATACTAGGCGCTTGGAAACATACAATAAAAACAGAAGATCTGGTCCCTCCCCTGATCAAATTTATGATCTAAAAGAGTAGAAAGGAAAGCAAAGATAGCATGCTAATAAAAAATTTGGAATGAGAGAAATTGTAGCTAGAAGATTCTTCTGAAAATACAGATTGCTTAAAAGAATGAAAGCTCTTAGAGATTATATAATTTTTTTTGGTCTAACATTTTTTTCTTCCAAACTTCTTTCACATCAGTTATCTCATTTTATCTTTACATCAGCCCTGTGAGACAAGGAAAGAAAAGTATTATTTTCCCCATTTTATAAAAGAGGAAATTGAGGCCCAAAGAGGTTGTGACTTTCATTCATTCATTCAATTGTATTTATTGAGCGCTTACTGTGTGCAGAGCACTGTACTAAGCACTTGGGAAGTACAAGTCGGCAACATATAGAGACATTCCCTACCCAACAATGGGCTCACAGTCTAGAAGGGGTAGACAGACAACAAAACAAAACATGTAGACAGTTGTCAAAATCATCAAAACAAATAGAATTAAAGCTATATGCACATCAATAACAAAATAAAATGAATAGTAAATATGTACGAAACGTATTTCAATGGCTGTTAACCCTGTCCAAATATTTCTTAACATGTGTTGTGATGACCCAGACAAGAGGAAAAAGTCTCAAATGCATTTTCAACACAGTCTTATAGATGTCTTTTAAATATCTGATGCAGAAATAAATATTTGATACCACCAGCATCTGAATCTTCCATGCCTCATAGCAGGGCATTGGATAATTTCATTGTTTGGAGAAAGTCTTGTAGACAGATAACCTCTACCCAATCAGTGAGTAACAAATATCCTGTGAATTGTACATACCAGTGTAAAAAGCAAACAAGCAAACAAACAAACACTCCAGGGGGAGGGGCAGGGGGTTGGTAAATAATTTTCACTTAATTACAAAGCTCTGGTACCTCATTTGCTCTCACACAGACTTGTTTTCGAAAAAGAATTAAGCTCAAAAATGAATTTGAATTGCACTCTCGGTGAACAGGGTCTGCACCAATGGAAGATTGATTGAATGAAAAGTCTGAAGTCACTAAGTTTAACAAGATCAAAAAATGTCCCCACCCTGCTACTCATTCCCACCGCATTAACTTAAGCTCCATCTACCAAGTCAGCATCTAAAGAAATATTTACATACAAAAGAAAAGCCCAGATACACCTTCTTTTACAAGCAGCGTTCACGCATACAAACCCAACATTTCTAGTAACTGATTTCTGATGATGTCCTCCAGGCATAACAAAAAATAAGTGGTTTTGGAAATTTTCAAAGTAAATGGGAGAAATAGTACCGAGTCTGTGCAATTCGGCTGTAGACTCAGCATTACCTGCTTCACGTGTAAATGTGTTCTTTGTACAAAAAGGCCATGCTCCTAATATCAATTCCTGTGTATATGAACGCAGCTGTTCAAGGTCAGACAGCAGACCGGAGACATAACTAGAATTTAGGACCCCCAAACAATCATATTTATTGAGCGCTTACTGTAGGCATATCACTGTACTAAGCATTTGGGAGAATACAATATAACTGAGTTGGTAGACACATTCCCTGCCCACAGATTCTGGAAAGTTCCAGGTCTATGCTCTTTCCATTAGGCCACACTAATTGTTAGTTTATTCTGGAAATAATAAAAGGTTGCAATACATACCTGTGATTTTATCACACTGTGAATTTGCTGCAGAGAAAAGCAAAAGTATTTTTAATCAATCTTATCTATTGAGTGCTGTTGTCTACCAGCGAACTTGACATGACTGACTCCATCTTGTGCATACTAACAGTAACCCTCAGTTTTGTGAGGGCTGAAAGCACTCCAGTGTGTAAAGTAACATTAACCAAAGTGGCTCCTCTCTGTCTGGAATGTCCCCATCCTGTGTTGACCATTATCTCCTGATAACATCTTGTAAACAGGGATTTTAACACTAACCAAACCATGACAAACAAACGGTTGTACTTTAAATTAGGATCTAGGAATACGGAGGCCTCACCTTTGGCACTACTCAGGAATCCTCTGAAACCCAATAAAAGAGGAAGAGGCTGGAATCGGGGCTGCTTGCCACTGGTACCTCTCTCGGGAGGTGAACGGGCAGGTAGCCACTTTCCTTCTTTACTGCTCTATCTGAACTCATGTCTCTCAGTCATTTTTCCTATCTCCGTCACCACCTTGGGTTCTCGAACCCTGCAGCCGATTTACACCAGTTAACCTGTTTTGCGCCCTAGTTTTCGATAACAGTGCTCACTGTGTACTAAGAGCTTGAGAGAGTACACTATAGAAAGAGTTAGCACATATGTTCCCTGCCCACAAGGAGCTTATTTTCAATAGTTTCTTCAGCCTACAGACATGTAATTCTATTCTTTGGCCTAGAAACACTTGGTTCTCTGTAGGAAGTGGGGCCTAGAATTTTCACTTGGTTGCTACTTTACTGAGTTAGTGTTTAGAAAATTATGGCAGTTAAAGTGGAAGAAAAGGGAAAACAATCACTCATTTCTACAGATTCCCTCAGTTAGTCTTCCCCCTCATTCATCCTGAAAATGGGTATGTAAAAAGACAAGTTCTAGTCTTTCAATAACTGCAACAAATACTACACAAGATTAAAAGGAGGTGCATAGGAGAGGATTTCAAAGCAAAAGATCAGGAATTTAAAATATTCTGCATAAATTTTAAAAAGCAGAACAAGAAACTGGGACGGAGAAATGAGAATCAATAACTTGGGGAAGAGGAATTGAGAGAAAACACATATAACCATTCTCTTTCAATGGATGCAATGAGTCTCTCTACTGGGACAAGTCTCAGTCAGTGTTAACTTCCAGACAAAACTGGTAACTCTGGCTGTTTTGAAATGTTGCTTTATTTTGTAGATTCTGTAGGATTCTTTCTAAACATGCTGTTTCCCAAGGTAAAAAAGTAAGCACTCAATAAATACGATTGAATGAATGAATGAATTATGAGAACTTATTCCAAGGGCTGCCAAAATAGCTGGACATTTCTTCAAAGCCAGGCTTGTGCTCAATTCCAGGAGAGGACAGCAAGATACAGTAAGGTAGGGCATTCTCTCTTGCCTGGAAGCAATCAATCAATCAATCAATGGTATTTATTGAGTGACTGTGGTGTGCAGAGCACTGAGCTGAGCACTTGGGAGAGTGCAGTAAGAGATAATTCGTAGAGATGTTTCCGACCCTCAAGGAGCTTACAGTCTAGAGACAAAGAATGCACTCTCTATGCCACAGTACCCTAGGAAAATTCATGTTCACTTACTGTCTAGTTTGTCCTGACATCCTTCATTGTTGCCACAGGAACTGCAAGGCATTCCTGTCTTGTATGGCCACGTGAGGTAATTCCCTCTACAAAGCAGAAAAAACCATTGGTTACTGGATGAATATTTCTTGGTTGGCCAGGTAGGAAGACTTTTGAGGAAAACTGCTCAACCTGAGAGGAGAATATATGACAACATCAGTACACAGAACTTCTATTCTCCAACACTTCCTCATCTGGCTCCAGACCTGAACTGAAGGAAGAGCATCCTTAACACCAGCTTTTAGTAAAAACAGGACTGAATATCTAGTCACAGCCTTGACCAAGTTTAAAGTATCAGTGTCTGCAACACAAGCCATCTTGATGGCGATGGTTGTTCTGGATGGCCACCAAGTCGCCGGGAGACTAAAGAATTAGTCAGACAGCATGTGACTGCCGAAAGTTTTAATAAAGTTTTATTGGTAAGGCCAAAGACCGACTAGGGGGTAACGCACCCGGCGGGCTCATTTCCTTAAGGGAAAAGGCCCCGAGTGCCCAATACTACGGGCTTATATACCGCTGTTGCTGATCACAGTGATTGGTAGATTTGAAAACAGTGGGGACTGGATTGGTGCAGATTTGGTACAGAGCTGGGCGGAGTCTACCTCCTTATTTGGTTTGGTTCCTGGACCCAGCCAGTGGGCTGCAGGGACTAGGGCCCATACCAGATATGGCAACAGAACCGCATACATTCAAACAATATCTGCAACCTTTCCATGATGCATGAGGGGGCCCCCATCATTCCCCCCTCAAAGACATACGACCCTTATTCCTAAGGGGTTGCTGAGGGTCGATGGTCCATCTTCTGGAGCGGCTTCATGCTGACAGTGGGCGATGAACTCATAACTAGATGCATTCGGGGTTGTATGGGTGTACCGCAAACTAGCCGTGAGCCCGACGGCAAGATGGTGGTGGTGTCACGTTACGGGTGATTTCTCGTACAGCCTGTAAGATGGGGGCAGCGTCCCCCTCAGGTTCCTCAGTTGACTTCTGCCCTGTGGGTTGGTGCTCTTCCCTGTGGAGCCGGAGGCGGAGGTCACTGATTCGGTCACAGTTGTATTGTGAGGAAGTGTCCTCCTGGGGAGAATCAGAAAAAGCTCTGGGACAAGAGGTGTCCTCAGTTTTGGTGCGGGCTGCCTGTCGAGCAGCTAAGTCCGCAAAATGATTTCCCTTGATTGTTTCTGTATTCCCCTTTTGGTGTCCCCAACAGTGAATTACAGCCATTTCCCGGGGTTCCCAAACTGCTGCGAGTAGCTAGAGGATTTCCTCTGCATGTTTGATAGGGGTGCCTTGGGCAGTAAGGAGGCCACGCTCTTTCCAAATAGTGCCATGAGCATGTAAGACGTGGAAGCCATATTTGGAGTCAGTAAATATGTTAAGACGCATCCCCTTCCCCACTTCCATAGCTTGAGATAGGGCTACTAGTTCTGCTTTCTGAACAGAGGTTCCTGGAAGGAGGGGCCATGCCTTGATGACCGTGTGGAGGCTTATTACCGCGAACCCTGCATATTGGACTCCCTGGTTCATGTAACTAGACCCATAACCTCAGGGGTGTCAAGAAGGAGGGCCTGGTATTGCAGCAAGCGGCCTCTCATGAGCCAACTCTCGCCCCTATTTCCTAGCACTGCTAGGACTCGATGTGGAGTATAGTTGGTAAGGGGTTAGCCCAAAGTCAGGTTTCTGCTCTCCTGTACCGCTATGGCAGTGGCCGCTACCACATGGAGACATGCTGGCCAACCAGAGGCGACACTATCCAACCACTTGGAAAAATACGCTACCACCCAAAAGTCTGACCCACGGATTGACCTAGAACCACAGCACAATGGTGTCACTGCTCATCTACATATAAGGCAAAGGGTTTGGCTAGGTCAGGCCAAACAGTTCCTGCTGGTATAAACATGGTGCGGGGGCAGTTTGGCGATAAGATTTTGAGATGATGTCGATCCCCACCACCCTTACGCCAGATGGATGGGTAGGACCGCGAAAACTGGGAAGGACAGAATAGGTGCCCCCCTTATCGATAAGAAAATTTATAATCTTAACGGACACTTCCACGCTCACCCTGGGTTCGGCCATGGAGATGGTTCCTGTGGGGGCCTGGCCGTTCCCTGGGCCCCGTCAGTCCCGACTCTTAGACATGCCAACAGCCGAGAACTGGCCAGCCTCCGCGTCTGTGCTTGCCTCCAGTAGTGGGCAGTTCTGTTTCCAGTGCCCGTGTCCCCGGCAGAGGGGGCACGGTCCAGGTGGCTGGCGGCTGCGTCCAGGCCTCTGTGCCTGGGGGCACTCCTGAGCCCAATGGCCAGACCGGTGGCACACAAAACAGGGCTTCCCGGACCCTGGGCCGCGGACAAGCATCGTGGTCACGTCGGGTGACCTTCCAGGGTGAGACTGACCCTTCATCAGTGCCGCCACAAGTAACTGGGCCTGCTCTCTGCCCTTCACTTTGGCCCTGCAGTCCCTCTCATCGCGGGCTGCCTGGTCACGGTTGTTAAAAACTCTAAAGGCAGCCTCTGTCAACTGATTCGTGGAGGTTTGTGGCCCCAACTGCTCCTTCTGTAATTTTTGGCGGATATCTTCAGCTGATTAATACAATGCATATTCAGAATGACACTTCCCTCTACCGAGTTGGGATCAAGCTGGGTGTACGTTCGAATGCCTCCGCCAGTCTGAGTCTAAACATAGCAGGGTTCTCGGTAGAGTCCTGGGTCACAGCTCGGACCCGATCATAGTTAACTTGCTTCGTAATTCCTTTTTCCATGCCCGCCAGTAGGGTTGTAATCATATGATCCCGGAGCAGTCTATCAGTACTGTCTCCCTGATAATTCCAATCTGGTTTGGAGCGAGGGACAGCTATCGCTCCCAGTGGGTGCCTCCCATGACTGTTCACGGCAGCTTCATCTCCCGCCCTTTCAGCATAATCCCAAACTACTCTCTTTTCCTCTACGGTCAGGCAGGAGGAAAGCAACAGATTAAGATCTTCCCATGACAGGTTGTACTGCAAAGTCAGGCTCCATAATTCGACCCGAAAGCATGCGGGGTCCGCAGAATATTGTCCCAATTTCCGTTTTGCCATTTACAATTCGCTCAAACAGAAGGGAGCCTGTACCCGCACTATCTTTCCCTTCTCCCCTGCAATCTCCCTCAATCAATCAATCAATCAATCAATCGTATTTATTGAGCGCTTACTATGTGCAGAGCACTGTACTAAGCGCTTGGGAAGTACAAATTGGCATCACATAGAGACAGTCCCTACCCGATAGTGGGCTCACAGTCTAAAAGGAGGAGACAGAGAACAGAACCAAACATACCAACAAAATAAAATAAGTAGGATAGAAATGTACAAGTAAAATAAATAAATAAATAAACAGAGTAATAAATATGTACAACCATATATACATATATACAGGTGCTGTGGGGAAGGGAAGGAGGTAAGACGGGGATGGAGAGGGGGACGAGGGGGACTCCTCAAGGGGAGTATCCTTTCCCCTCCTTCCAGAAGGGCGTAGTGTGTGCCTCCCCAGGTGCTGTAAGGGCTTAGGGCCCAGGAGGTGGACTGGTAAGGAGGAGGACATAACAAAGGGTTTGGCCCTGTAGTGGTGGTGTTTCCCATCCCCTCAGGGGGCTGAGGGGGTGCCTAAGGTACCTGAGATTCCCAGCCAGAGGGAGGGGGAAAGCCATCCTCCCGGGGTCCCTAGCCTAGGAGAGGTTCATCCAGTACATCTGGGGAATCAGGCATTAGAGCTGGACCCCCGGGAGGGGCCCAGGAAAAACCCATGGCAGTTCTTCCCCTCAGGGCTCTGGGACAAAGCCATAAAAGCTTGGACATAAGGGATTTCTGACCATTTCTCTAACTGCCTGCAATATAAGAAGTCCAGCTAGAGAATGGTATTATAATTTAGGACCCATATTCGGGCCAGACCTCCTGATCCTCTAATTTATACTGGGGCCATTTTGTGGTGCACAAAAATCAGTTACTGGCATTTTAAATCGGCCAAACCAAACTTGTCCTTATTAACACGTTCCTCTTTTGAGGTGATTGAAAAGAAAAAAAAAAAAAACTTCCCATAATGGGTGGAAAACGTTCCTTTTTTGAGGTTCTGTGTCTGTTTCAGGTTATGACCGACCCGGTTGGCCTTCCTTCCCCTCTAGTGAACCTGGGAACTAGAGGGTGCCTCCGCGAGAGCAGACAAGAACAATTCCGGTTCTATGTCTGTCTCAGGCTATGTCTGAGCGCCGCACGGCATCCCACTGGCGCTGGAATACCTGGACCGTTTTCTGATGAGAGGTCCTTTTCCCAGACCGATCTGGTCGGCCTTCCTTCCCCCCTAGTGTACCCAGGAACTAGAGGGTGCCTCCGCGAGAGTAGACAAGAACAATTCCAGTTCTGTGTCTGTCTCGGGTTATGCCCGTGCACCGAGTGGCGTCCCACTGGTGCTGAAATACCCGAACCATCTCCTGATGAGAGGCTCTTTCCCAGACCGACCCGGTCAGCCTTCCTTCCCCCCAGTGTACCCGGGAACGAGAGGGTGCCTCCGCGAGAGCAGACAAGAACAATTCCAGTTCTGTGCCTGTCTCGGGTTATGGCCAAGTGCCGCATGGCATCCCACTTGCCCAAGCTGTGGTCCCTCCAACTCAAGGCATCCCCTGATGAGAGGTCCCCTCCCTGGACCGCCCTGATGAGAGGTCCTTTTCCTGGACCGCCTCCTGACGAGAGGTCCTTTTTCCAGACCGCCTCTTGAAGAGAGGTCCTTTTCCTGGACCACTTCCTGACGAGAGGCCCTTTTCCCGGACTGACCCGGTCGGTCCTTCCTTCCCCCATAATGTACCAGGGAACTAGAGGGTGCCTCCGAGAGAACAGACAAGAACAATTCAAAAAAAAAAAGAACTCACCACTCCGATGGCTTCAGGCTATGCTGTGGTCTGCCAGGACGGCGGCAGTCACATCTACTGGATCTCCCCATACGGGCCACCAAAATGTTGGCGGCGGTTGTTCCGGATGGCCACCAAGTCGCTGGGCGACTAAAGAATTAGTCAGATAGCAAGTGACTGCTGAAAGTTTTAATAAAGTTTTATTGGTAAGGCCGAAGACCGTATAGGGGGCAACGCACCCAGCAAGCTCATTTCCTTAAGGGAAAAGGCCCCGAGTGCCCGATACAATGGGCTTCTATACTGCTATTGCTGATCACAGTGATTGGTAGATTTGAAAACAGTGGGGACTGGATTGGTGCAGATTTGGTACAGGTTTGGTGCAGAGCTGGGCAGAGTCTATCTCCTTATTTGGTTTGGTTCCTGGACCCAGCCAGTGGGCTGCAGGGTATAAGGCCCATACCAAATATGGCAACAGAACCACGTACATTCAAACCATATCTGCAACCTTTACATGGTGCATGGGGGGCCCCCATCAATCTGATGATATCTGTTATTATTTGGACCAACCACTTGGGGTAGGAGAAAGACAATTGGGTCGGATACAGTTCCCATCTCATGGAAGGAGTGTGGCCTAGTGGAAAGACACAGATCTAGGACTCAGAGGACCTGGGTTCTAATTCCAGTTCTACCATTTGTAACAATCAATTGTATTTATTGTCTACTGCGTGCAAGCACTGTACTAAGTGCTTGGGAGAGTACAATATAAACAATTCAGTAGACACATTCTCTTCCCACAGTGAGCTTACAGTCTAGAGGGGGAATCAGGCATTAATATAAATACATAAATTACGGATATATACGTAAGTACTCTGGGGCTGTGGGGGGTGGATAAAGGGATCACATCAGGGTGATATAGAAAAGAGTGGGAGAAAAGGAAATGAGGGTTTAGTCAGGGAAGGTCTCTTGGAGGAGATGTGCCTTCAGTAAGGCTTTGGAGATGGGGAGGATAATTGGCATGAATGAAGAGGGAGGGTGTCCTTGGCCAGAGGTAGGATGTGAGTGAGAGGATGCTGCCAAGATAGGTAGGATCTAGGTACAGTGAGTGGGTGAGGAGTGAAATGTGCAGGCAAAGTTGTAATAGGAGAGTAACAAGCTGAGGTAGGAGGGGACAAGATGATTGAGTGCTTTAAAGCTGATGGTAAGGAGTTTCTGTTGGTTGCGGAGGTGAATGGGCAGCTACTGAAGGTCTTGAGGAGTGGTGAAACAGACAGAATTTTTTTGTAGAAAGATGATTTGGGCAACAGAGTGAAGTATGGTTGGAGTGAGGAGAGACCAGAGGTATGGAATTTGGCGAGGAGGCTGATATAGTAATCAAGGTGGGATAGGATAAGTGCTTCTATGATGTGTTACCTTTGACAAGTCACTTAATCAATCAATCAATGAATCAATCGTATTTATTGAGCATTTACTGTGTGCAGAGCACTGTACTAAGTGCTTGGGAAGTACAAGTTGGCAACATATAGAGACAGTCCCTACCCAAGAGTGGGCTCACAGTCTAAAAGGGGGAGACAGAGAACAAAACCAAACATACTAACAAAATAAAATAAATAGAATAGATATGTACAAGTAAAATAAATAAATAGAATAATAAATATGTACAAACATATATACATATATACAGGTGCTGTGGGGAAGCGAAGGAGGTAAGATGGGGGGATGGAGGGGGGACGAGGGGGAGAGGAAGGAAGGGGCTCAGTCTGGGAAGGCCGCCTGGAGGAGATGAGCTCTCAGTAGGGCCTTGAAGGGAGGAAGAGAGCTAGCTTGGCGGATGGGCAGAGGGAGGGCATTCCAGGCCCGGGGAAGGACGTGGGCCGGGGGTCGATGGCGGGACAGGAGAGAACGAGGCACGATGAGGAGATTAGCGGCAGAGGATTGGAGGGTGCAGGCTGGGCTGTAGAAGGAGAGAAGGGAGGTGAGGTAGGAGGGGGCGAGCTGATGGAGAGCCTTGAAGCCAAGGGCGAGGAGTTTCTGCCTATGTGCAGATTGATTGGTAGCCACTGGAGATTTTTGAGGAGGGGAGTAACATGCCCAGAGCGTTTCTGGACAAAGACAATCCAGGCAGCAGCATGAAGTATGGACTGAAGTGGGGAGAGACACGAGGATGGGAGAGCAGAGAGAAGGCTGATGCAGTAGTCCAGAAGGGATAGGATGAGAGCTTGAACGAGCAGGGTAGCGGTACGGATGGAGAGGAAAGGGCGGATCTTGGCAATGTTGCAGAGCTGAGACCGGCAGGTTTTGGTGACAGCTTGGATGTGAGGGGTGAATGAGAGAGCGAAGTCGAGGATGACACCAAGGTTGCGAGCTTGTGAGACGGGAAGGATGGTAGTGCCGTCAACAGAGATGGGAAAATCAGGGAGAGGGCACGGTTTGGGAGGGAAGACAAGGAAGACACTTAACTTCTCTGTGCCTCAGTTTCCTCAACTCTAAAATGGGGATTCAATATCTGGTCTCCCTCCTACTTAGACTGTTAGCCCCATGTGAGACAGGGCCTGTGTCCAACTTGATTACCCTGTATCGAACCTAGCACTCAGAATAGTGCTTGACAAGAAATGAGTCTCTTGCATTATACTCACCCAAGCACTTAGAACAGTGCTGTACATGTAGTAAGTGCTCAATAAATATGATTGATTGATTGACACACAGTAAGTACTTAACAAATATTGTAATTATTATGAGGCTCACAGTCTAAGTAGGAGGGAGAACAGGTCTTTTACCCTCAATTTACAGATGAGGAACCTGAGGTAGAGAAGTTAAGTGGTGTACGTAAGGTCACACTGCAAGCAACTGGTGGGGCCAGGATTAGAACTCAGATCCTCTAATTTCTCAGACTCCTTCCATTAGTTCTCTCTGTTACTCATATAAAACGTGGGACAATGATGAGTAAAAAGTCCTAAACTGACAGCATCAGCTGCCTTGTGTTCTTCAGCTAACTTTCCTCTTGTAGGAATTTAGGAAAATCCACCCAAGTAACTGCTAACGTTTTCCTTCATCCACCTCTACCACTTATGTACTTATTTATGCCCATCATTAGCACTTTGAATATATGTTTATAATAATAATTATGGCATTTGTAAAACACTTACTGTGTTCCAGGCTCATTCAATTATTCATTTCGATTACCCTTTTTGTCTATACTTTTATGTCTGACTCCCCCAGTAGAGCATAAGCTTCTTGTGGGCAAGGAATATGTCATTTCTTTACTTTGTATGTCCCAAGTACTTAGTACAATGTGTTGCACCCAGCGGGCACTCAAAAAATGCCATTATTACTGCAACCTTAGAATATGAGTTGGTAGAGGCAGGGATTACATATGTTTAACTTGCTTTGTAATAGAGCTTAGCTCATTCTTGTGCGTATGAGTGAAAAATAACTGCTTCTCGATGGTGACAATCATCAACCTAGTTTACTAGAAAAAGAAAGGATAATAATGTAGAATTGTTGGGCATTGAACAAAGGGCCCCCATTAGATTGTAAACTCCTTGAGGGTAGGGACTAAGTTTTTTGTTGTATTGTAGATTCCCAAATGCCTAGTAAAATGTTCTGCAAACAGAATGGAATGAACTAGGAATCTTGGAGGGATCTATACTCCAAATACTAATTATCTTTCCAGAGGTTCCCAGGATTTCTAGCTGACTTGATTATGGTGGTATTTTTCACTCCCGCAGCTGACTAAAACCTCCTAATTTCATCTTCTCTTTTTTCAGAAGAACTCAAAGTGCTGCTTTCCTTTATTGCTGTTTTTTTCAGGAGATTCTGTGGGACCTTCTAAAGACTTTGAACTAAAAATATTCTTATCTCCGATGGCTGAAAAGCTCCCTATTTGGTGAAACACTGAAAAAGACAGAATTTTGGATATTTATGTATTCCTATGGTTAAATTTCATACCTGAGGTTTTTTTTAAATGTAAATCCATAAAATAGAAAAGGATTGTTGTATTTCTGACAGTTTCCAATAATCATGTTATTATTTTGGTAGCTCTATTCCTTTTCCCATTTTCTTCTCTCTTCCCCAAAGGTTCTTATTCCTCAATGACCCTCTGGTTTCCTAAAATCTCACTTGGGAAAATTGCTGAGGTGTAACATATATTCAACAGCCCCAGGGATGAGTTTAAAGATTTCTTAATTTCATCCTGAACACCTACGCTAATCCTCCGTAGTTGCAAATGAAATGAGCTCGGTTTGTAAGTCCTTTATAGCCTGCAACTTGAGGGCAAAGATAAACCACACAGCCGACTTTGTAACTGGTTGCCCAGACAACCTGAGAAGAAATAGGAATTTTAATCAATAGTTATCACAAAATGAAAGCAAGCATAGTTGCTCTACCTAGCCAAAGAAGAGGCCACTGATGGGGAGGTTTAGCTTTAGGAGCATGTATAACTGAAAACACCAGTGCAGATTCACAATTCTGGACACGTTAAGAACACCCAAAGACTTTCCTTTTTTGTATTGTCATGGTTGATCTTTGCAGCGCCTGTCACTCTTTTCATGTTTATTGTGTGCAAAGCACTATACTAAGCATTTGGGAGAATACAATGTAACAATAAACAGTGAGGGGGGGGCAGGCTGGGGCTGGTATGACCCTGCCTGGGATTTCACCATCAAGCTGCCTTGGCCAAAGGGGCCCTGAGGTTGTGACTCAGCCAGGAAGACAGCTCCCAAAAAACTGACTGAGAAAGCATACAGACCATACGCTACAGTCCTCTGGAATGGAAGCTCCTGGTGGGCATGGACCTCTCCCAAGTATTCAGTACAGTGCTCTGCACATAGTAAGTGCTCAATAAATACCACTGATCGATGGATGGATTGACTTCAGATCCTGGCTCTCGGTTCAGTGGGATCTAGCTTCCAGTACAGATGGCAAATCCCTAGCCATGGTCCTGGGTTCTTGCACAAACTCTCATACCTGGACCCGTGGTCCTGGATCCCAGAAGGGGAGCTGGTTGGAATAGGGAGAGTTGGAGAAGATCCACTCTCATCTCTGCCAGCCATGCTCTCCCCACCAGAGCAATAATTTAATATCAAGGGCGGGCAATAATTTTATTAACAAAATCCATTTGTGGCCAAAGTAACTACAGCAGGGCATTGATACTGTGCCAAAGTGTCATAGACTTCATGTAGTTGCAACCTTTACCATTGTTGTCTACTAGCGGATTTGACATGACTGACTCCATTTTGTGCATACTGACAGTAACCCTCCATTTTGTGCAGGCCGAGAGAACAACTCCTTTTTTGTATTTTACGCAAGGCTCAATAACAGAATGTCTTCAAGGCCAGTAACAAGTAACACCTATCTATGCAAGGTCATAGGGCAGATAACAACATCCTGTACAAGATAGTGAAAACAGAGAATAATGAGAATTTATAACATCCTGTCAGTCCTAATTGGATTCCTGAAATTCCCAATTGCTCTGCTCCCATGTTGTTGTAACTCAATAAAAGAAACAGTGAGAATGGGATCGGGGCTGCTTGTCACTTGTACCTCTCTCGGGAGGTGAACGGGCAGGTAGCCACTTTCCTCCTTTATTGCTCTATCTGAACTCATGTCTCCGAGTCATTTTGATGCCAGCCAAAACACCGGAGTCGCGTGGGGGAGTAAAGAATTACTCAGAGGATCGTTTTCCCAAGCAAGCTTTTATTATCCTGTCCAATTTCCCTCCCAGAGTGAATTTAGGTCTTTTGGATGTAACACACGCAGCGGGCTCTGCTCCTTAGGGGAGGCGAGAGCCCTGAGCACTCAGCGGGAGTTGCTTATAAGCTGTATCCAGAATTGTGGCGTTGACGGATTGGCTCTAATCTCCTAGT
This sequence comes from Tachyglossus aculeatus, assembly GCF_015852505.1. Taxonomy (NCBI): domain Eukaryota; kingdom Metazoa; phylum Chordata; class Mammalia; order Monotremata; family Tachyglossidae; genus Tachyglossus; species Tachyglossus aculeatus. The sequence goes on along the minus strand of NC_052079.1, from coordinate 24,519,220 downwards.
GTCACGTTGCTGGGCAGATTGTGTGTGTTGGGGGGGGGGAGCTTGTCCGTTTTACTTCCTCCCTTTGTCATGTTGGCTGCTCCTGTTCTGCCTGTGCCTGCTCACCCTTGATACCGGCCACAGTCCCCCCTTTAACCACAGCGCACCCTTATTCTTAAGGGGGATGGGGCGGAGAGCTGGATACCGACTGCTTCCTGCTGGGAGGGGGCGACGTGTCATCTATTAAGGGCGCTGTGGTTTCGGGTGAATGAAGGCTGTTCGGGCGGCATCCAGAGGATGGTAGGGCAGGAGCACGTAGCCCGCCTCTAGTCTGCTCTCTCACAGCACCTAGAAACAATATGGTACAAACTGAGTAGAATGCATAGAAGCAACAGGGCAGGGAGTAGAAAGCTCAGAAATCCCTTAGTGAGGGTGCCCAGCCAGCCAGACCATGAGGAAAAGTCCAGCCACAACCACCAGGGAGAGTCCTCAGCCGGTTCTGCTGCATGGAAGGCCTTGAAGGCTAGTTTTACCTCTGTGAGGACCTGTCCTTTATGATCAGAATAGAAGCAGCAAGATTGGCTAAGCGAGGTGCAGACCCCTCCTTCCGACGCCAGAACCAGGTCTAGGGCCATGCTGTTTTGCAGGGTCACCTGGCGGAGGGAGGACACCTCTGGATGCAGGCCCTCAAGCGCTGAAGCAGTGGTGCGGCCTCCTCATGGCGGCGGCGGCGGCGAGGTGAGCGACGGGCGGCGAGGCTGGCGCTGGTCCGACCGCCCCCGACCCACCGCCGGGACGATGGACCCATGGCCGCGATAGAGCTGTCTCAGCGTCTCCAGGAGGAGGTGACCTGCCCCGTCTGCAGGGAGGTTTTCACCAACCCGGTAACCATGGACTGTGGGCACAGCGTCTGCCGGGGGTGTCTCCCTCGAGCCAGGGAGCACCCGAGACATCCCCCTCCTGCCCTGAGTGCAGGGAGCGTACCCGGCAAGATGTCCTCGTGTCAAATCGACGCTTGAGGAAGTTGGCCCTGCTCGCCAGACAGCTCAGTCAGCATTTCCAGCAAAGGCCGGAAAAGGATGGCGTCTGTGGGAGACACCAAGAGGACTTTGACGTGTTCTGTGAGGAAGACAAAATGGCCATCTGCCTGGTGTGTAGCCGGTCCCGAGAGCACCGAGGGCACGCTATCGTCCCCCTAGAAGAGGCCTCCAGAGAATACAAGGCTGCCTTGCTGGCTCTGCAGGAGAATGGTCTGGAAGCCACCCCCGTGAAACAGGAGCACTTTGTGAAATCCCTAGTGAATGTGTGACCGTCGATGCGCCAGAAAGACTTGGATTTTTATGAAGGCTTATTTAGAAAACAAGAATTACTCTCTGGTTTAGAGAAGCTATAAAGACCACCCATCCATTATTTGGTCCAGTGGACTGCAACCTCACATTTGGATGGTTGACTTTTGTGTCTGGGCGATGACCCCAGTGTTCTGGGGCACTGTCCACGCATTCTTGTATCTGGGAAACGGCAATGTTTGCCTGCTTCTTTATAAAGGACCTTTAATTATCGTTTGACTGAAGGCTCTCCTTCACCTCGCCCCCTCCTGCCTCACCTCCCTTCTGTCCTTCTACAGCCCAACCTGCACCCTCCGCTCCTCTGCCGCTAATCTCCTCACCGTGCCTCGTTCTCGCCTGTTCCGCTGTCGACCCCCGGCCCACATCATCACCCTGGCCTGGAATGCCCTCCCTCTGCCCATCCACCAAGCTAGCTCTCTTCCTCCCTTCGGGGCCCTACTGAGAGCTCACCTCCTCCAGGAGGCCTTCCCAGACTGAGCCCCTTCCTTCCTCTCCCCCTCGTCCCCCTCTCCATCCCCCCGTCTTGCCTCCTTCCCTTCCCCACAGCACCTGTATATATGTATATATGTTTGTACATATTTATTACTCTATTTATTTTACTTGTACATATCTATTCTATTTATTATATTTTGTTAATATGTTTGGTTTTGTTCTCTGTCTACCCCTTCTAGACTATGAGCCCACTGTTGGGTAGGGATTGTCTCTATATGTTGCCAACTTGTACTTCCCAAGCGCTTAGTACAGTGCTCTGCACACAGTAAGCGCTCAATAAATACGATTGATTGATTGATTGATTGGTATTAGCAATATGAGACATTTCTGCCAAAAGGTTGTACAGAGACCGTGCTAACAGATCAGTAGAGATGACTGGTAAAAAGCCGAGAGCAAAGGTGTACCACTTGTTAAAGTGTTGATGTAGTGCCCACTCAACTGTAGGCGCTTCGCGGCGGTGGCGGGGGTGACCGAGGTTCCAGATGTCTTGACCAGGGTGTTGTACAAGCTGGAGGGGAGGGACGAGCAGACCTGGTGTACAAGGGTACCTGGGAAGGTCTGTCATGTTTATGCAGCGGTATGCGACAGAACCACATAGGAGAAACCAGGGAATGGGTAAAACGAAGCCATGAGCGAACTTCCGGCCCCAGTGGGTCTCGGTGGCATTGCTAGGGCAGCTAGGAGAAAGGGTCCAGTCAACATGGGACATAGCTATGATGACGGCTGCGCCACCAGTAGTCTGAAAAGTAGGGGATCCCAAGGCATTAAAATGTACGGCCGCGGTGCCGCTGGTGCTCACCGTGGTGCTGGTAGATTGGTTAGTGGTGTTCGAGAGAAGGTAGGGCCAAAAAGTTACATTCCAAGGGAGTCGCGTAGTCTCGCCCCAATATGACACGTTGCTGGTGGTATAATTAAGGCTGCCAGTCCCGTTCTAGGAGATGGAGCAATTAGAGAGCCAGGTCAAGACCATCTGGTAGGGGATGTTCCCTATTTTCCAGAAACCCTTTGGCGTGCAGAACTGACAAGTGGTGTTACAGTAGGAGGAAGGTTGGGTATTGTTAGAGAGGGCGAAGCACGCGTGGGATTGGAAGCGGGGCGCAAAGGGGATTGGGGACGTCCCAAATCCCCAGAGGAGGTGGAGTTAAATAAAATCTCCACCGTACCTACAGTTCGGTTCCAAATATCAGAAAAGCTGGGGCTAGGGTCATAGGGAACACCTATAAAGGGGTAGGAATCGGAACCTCCGTGACTGGGGAAGTGAAGACAAACCCAGCAAGATTCGTTAAGATGTCCGGTCAAGTTGCCAAATCCAGCAGCATGGATTGCCAAATTAGAGGAATAGTCGCCCAGAGTTCCCGTTAGGCTGATTACCAATCCTATGATTACATGTCAAGTCCGCTAGTGGATAACAGTCCCAAGGGGAGCCCACAGGGGAGGGATCCTTGTGGATCTCATTTTTGGGTTTGTTTGGGAAGAGTACTTAGCACAGGGTTTTCAACTGGTGAGCCGTCTCAGGTCCCAGGGCATTGAGGGGGGTCCCGACAAAAGGTCAGACAGAGCGGAGTTTTTCCTGGAACAACAGAAAAAGATCCGGGCTCCTCCGGGGTTATACCTGAGTTAGGTGAGTCCGGGGAGGGAGTTCTCAGGGGCCTAGTGGTTTCCTCGGAGGGCGAGGAGGGCTTAGTTTCTCCTTGGGTCTCTTCCTGGGGCTGGAGCAGTGAGTCAGCAATTTGGAACTCCTCCCATGGCGTAACGCCTGAGATATGGGCCCAGCTATTAAGTCCTGATAGTTTCACAGTAAGGGGGGTACTGAGGACAACCCGGTGGGGTCCTTCCCATTTGGTTCCCAGTCCCATATTGCTAGTAGTGGACCAGTTGCGGAGGAGAACGAGGGACCCTTGGGGGGGCGGGGTGGGGGGGAGGTGGTGGCCATTTCCCAGGCTCTGGTTTGGGGAGGCTTGTATGCGTCCTGGCTCTTTCAAAATTGCCCCATGGACATGCAAGACATGGAAAGCATATTTCCAATCAGTATAGATGTTAAGTGTTTTTCCCTCCCCGAAGGCCAGGGCCCTAGTGAGAGCTGAAAATTCTGCCCTCTGGGCAGACATGCTAGGGAGCAAGTAGCTTCCACAACTTTATGCAAGCTGACAACTGCATATCCTGCATACCGGATCCCGCCCACTACTGCGCTTGACCCGTCAACAAACCACTCCTCCTTCGGGATTGTGCCATTCAAAAGCAAATATATACTGCCAGTTCTTATGCAGGGGGATGCAAAACAAAGCATACTTAAGGTCAATTACTGAGAACCATTCAACAAGCCATCGGGCTTCCTAATCGGGTGTATGGGGGTGTCACAAGGGGAACTGCAGGGGATTAGTAGTCAGTGTGCCAAAAAAAAAACGTTCAATGCAATTGTATCCCTTCTCTCGCTGCTGGGGGATGGGGATACTGACGCTGGTGAGGAAACGGAGCCCCTGGCCCAAGTTGCATCTGTACCGGGGCGGCTTGCAATGCCTACCCGGGGAGTCTGGTGTCCCATACTTGAGGATTCACCTGGCCTTTAAGGCTCGCTACCCCTCCCCCATACCAGAATTCCCTGGGCCTGGGGGTCAGGAACCAAGGCTAAGGTGGACCCCAACTTTACCATGAGGTCCCGTCCTAGTAACAGGGTAGGGGAGGATGGTAGAACCATGAAGGAATGTGCAAACAGTTCCCCCATGAAAAACAGGGTAGAGGAGGGGTTTCCTGACATTGGTGAGCCCTGCCGTCTATTCCCACTACTGGGGTGTGGGAGACAGAGGTGGGGCCTGAATGGGATAAAAGGACTGAAAAGGTTGCCCCCGTATCAATTAGAAAGTCGATCACCTTACCGGCCACTTCCATGGATACCCTGGGTTCGGCAAGTGTGATGGTGGTGGGGGCTGTGCCAGTCCCAGGGCCCCTTCATTCCTGGGTGGGGCACACTGGGAACTCTCCCGCTTGAGGTGCAGTGGACCTGCAGTCCCGGGCCCAATGACCTGGCTCCCCATACTTCCAGCACGGGTTAGGTGGCCGGGTCCTTCCTCCTGCTTGGGATCTAGGATGTTGTGTAGGACAGTCCCGAGCCCAGTGTCCTAGTTTATGGCATCTATAGCAAGTCCCATCCGGCGGGGCTCCCGCGGGGAGGGAAGGGGTTAGGGTGGCAGCTAGGATCTGTGCCCTACTCCTACCATCTTTCCTCTTTTCCTTTTCCTCCTCCGGGCTGTTATAAACCCTAAAAGCACATGACATAAGCTCGCTTATTGGCATTTGGGGCCCAAGCTGGTGCTTCTTTAATTTCCGCCTGATATCCTCAGCGGCTTGTGTAATAAAATGCATATTCAATACCACTTCTCCTTCTGGGAAATTTAGATCCAAATTCGTAAATTGCTGGAGCCCATCAGTTAATCGCACTCGGAAAGTAGCAGAGTTCTCCTCCCTTCCCTGGGTAATCTCCTTAACCTTTTCATAATTAACTTGTTTCTTAATCCCTTTTTCCATTCCTGAGAGGAGTCCTATCATAATATTTTGCCGTTCTCTATTCCGGCTCCCGTCCTGATAGTCCCAATTCTGATTCTTTCTTCGGCATGCCCGCCTTCCAGTGGGATGTTCCCCTCCTGACTCTCTAGCCCATTTATCCCCTTCCTGAATCGCTAGGTCCCAGATCATGCGGTTGTCTGCCACAGTCAAACAGGTGGATGGGAGAAGGTTAATGTCTTCCCAAGACAAATCATATTGGAGTGTTAAACGCTGGAACCCGTACCGAAACCTGGTGGGGTCTTGGGTGTAGGATCCCAGTTGGGACTTAGCCTGCGTTAGTTCCGTCAGGCTAAAAAAGGGGCTTGGACACGAAAGAGTCGACTGCCCTCGCCTGCCACTTCCCTGAGGGGAAGGAGGTGGGGACAGGGGTTTCCAGGGCCAAACTGGGTCCCTTGCCTGGTGCGGGGAGGGCTCAGGACCAGTTTACCTTCCTTGTAGGCATAAGCAGGTGGCAATGGGGGGTGGAGTGGATTTGGGAGAGGTGGATAAAGGGTACAGACAGGAATGGAACGGTTAGGGGGCAAGATGGGAGGGGGGACTCGAGGCTTTTGATTAAGGAGGAAATCCTCCTCCTCTTTTGAGGGGGGAGGCTTTGGGGCTGAAAGGTTAGGTTTAGGGCCCCTAGGGCCGACAAAACAGATGTGGCAACCTTTCCCTAATCACCTACAGAAAAGGTCAAGCTGTAAAATGGTATTATAATTAATTCAGTGAGCCATGTTCAGGCCACACCTCCTGGTCCTCCAGTTTGTACTGAGGCCACTCGGTTGTACACAGAAAAGATAAGATGTTCACTTCTCAAGGATTCTAGGCCGAATTTATCCTTGTTCTTTGGATCTAATAAGTACCCCAAGGGGGAATCGGAGGGGATAGAAGAGCTGCTCTGGCCCATATTTTCTTACCTGTACCGACGCTACGTCACCTTCGCCTCTTGTGGAGTCGAATTAGGCAACCGCTGTCCTGAGTCTCTCCCCTGGGATCAGCCCAATGCCCCTAGTCCTCACAGTCCTAGGTCAGGCATCCAGTGTCCAGTGGCGTCCCACCGGTCGTCAGTCTCCTCGACCGACTATGCTCAGTCCTTTCCGGACTAGCTGGCCACCCCTGCAAGAGTGCCTTCGCTGGCTACCTGAGCCAACCTGTCGCCTTCCCCTCTTGTGGAGTTGAATTGGGCAACCGCTGTCCCGGGTCTCTCCCCTGGGATCAGCCCGACGCCCCTAGTCCTCACGGCCCTAGGTCAGGCATCCAGTGGCCGGTGGCATCCCACCGGTCGTCAGTCTCCTCGAGTGACTATGCTCAGTCCCTTCCGGACTGGCCCCAGCCACCCCCTCAAGGGTGCCTTTGCTGGCTCCCTGAGCCAATCTGTCAGTGCAAATAAGAAAGATGGGCGCCGATCCTCGGGGCCCCACGTTAAGCGCCAAAATTGATGCCAGCCAAAACACCGGAGTCACGTGGTGGAGTACAGAATTACTCAGAGGATCGTTTTCCCAAGCAAACTTTTATTATCCCAACCAATTTCCCTCCCAGAGTAAATTTAGGTCTTTTGGGTGTAACACACGCAGCGGGCTCTGTTCCTTAGGGGAGGTGAGAGCCCTGAGCACTCAACGAGAGTTGCTTATAAGCTGTACCCAGGATTGTGGCATTGACGGATTGGCTCTATCCTCCTAGCGTCACATTGCTGGGCAGATTGTGTGTGTGTGTGGGGGGGGGGGTGCTTGTCCGTTTTACTTTCTCCCTTTGTCCCGTTGGCTGCTCCTATTCCGCCTGTGCCTGCTTGCCCATGATGCCGGCCTCAAATTTTCCTATCTGTATCACCACCTTGGGTTCTTGAACCCTGTCACTGATTTACACCGGTGGTTCGGGGCATTGCAGTCACTCATACCCCATCGGGGTGAATGAGCTGCTTGCCACTTTCCTACTGCTCTGATCTATGACTCATTCTCTCGGAGTCACTCATCTCTTCATTGACTAAACGAACCCATATGTTAACCCTTTTTGTCAATAACAGTTTTTGGCCACCACTAAGGGACCCCTTCATGTTTGTTGATAACATCTTTAGCTAGGCACAGTATTCCTAACGTGATAGTGCCCATGCAAGATTCACCCCTGAGAATGTGGTCCTAGAAAGCCAACTTCTGTTTCACCCCTCTTACTGTGGGGTAAGCTAGATGAGGAAGGAGGAATATTTACTCCTTCAAGACCCCAGTGGAGAACTCTCACACATTATTATTGCTACCATAGATTTAGTGGCCTGAAAGAGTCATTGTGCCTCTGATCATCTGATTTACTGTAGGGCTGTCCATTTTGGAGTTAACACTACCCACAGTGAGAGAGCAGCCATGAGTGGGAGTGCCCACTTCGTCCATTCTTTCTGGCCCCATGCTATTTGGGTAGGCACTGCTCAGGCACCAGTACTTAAAAGGGGAACCATCAGCAGGACTTGAGCCTGAGTTATTTTTGCCTACGTAATGATGGTTTGCACTGGGCTATCTGCACTCTCCTGCCCAATCCCACTGTGAGAAACAGCTGGCAGGAAAAATAGTTATGGTCTGTGGCCAATCTATCAGTCATACTTATTGAGCACTTATTGTGTGCAGAACACCATGCTAAGCACTTGGGAGAGTACAATACAGCAGAGTTGGTAGTTAGAACAGTGCTTTGCACATAGTAAGTGCTTAATAAATGCCATCATTATTATCTTTATTATTATTATTCCCTGCCCACAACAGTCTAGAGACTGACTTCTGGTCCCATAACAGAAGATCTGAGACCTCAAAAGCAGCAGGAACCATTGTAGCCTCACCCGTTTGGTAAGCCATCAATAAGGGTGGTACTAGGATTTTTTTTTAATTGTACTTGTCAAGTGCTTACTATGCGCTAGGCACTGTACTAAGTGCTGGGATAGATACAACTTAATTATGTCCCACATGGGGCTCATAGTCCTAATCCCCCTTTAAAGATGAGGTAACTGAGGCATAGTGAAATTAAGTGATTTGTCCCAGGTCACACAGCAGACAAGTGGCAGAGCCAGAATTAGGACACAGGTTCTTCCGGCATCCAGGCCCATGCTTTACCCATTAGGCCATGCTGCTTCTCATATTGGCTTAGTAAGATTTCCTAAAATCAAGAGAGCAATAGTAATAATAATAAAAATAATGATATTTGTTAAGAGTTTACTACGTGCCAGGGACTGTACTAAGCGCTGGGGTGCATACAAGCAAATCAGGTTGGACATAGTCCCTGTCCCACATGGGGCTCACAGTCTCAATCCCCATTTTACAGATGAGGTAACTAAGGGACAGAGAAGTGAAGTGACTTGCCCAAGGCCACACAACAGACAAAGGGCAGAGCCAGGATTAGAACCTATGACCTTCTGACTCCTAGGCCTTTGTTCTACGCACTACACCATGCCGCTTCTCTCAATAAAATAGCAGTGTTTATTCAATGCTCACTGTCTGCAGTGCACCCTCCTAGGAGCTTGGGAAGTATAGAATTAAGAAGCAACATGTTTCATGTGGGTAAAGAGCTTATTCTCTAATAAGGGAGGCAAATAGTACAAAGAGTAGGTTGGCATTAGAGAAGCGGAGGGTGAAGGTTGATTTGTAGTAGGAGATCAGCGATGTTCAGACGTAGTTGATGATGGAATCTTCTGATAGGAATGGTAGATGAACGTCAGAACTGTGCTTTGCACATAGTAAGCACTTAATAAATGCTATATAAAAAAACTGAAAATGCAGCACTGAGAACTTGCACAGAGGATTGATTACAGGGCTGTGGTTTTTTCAGCATCACTCACACTCTCTCATCCCTGCCTGTCAAATTCTTGTTGGTGTGGTGCCACTGGGGTACCAAGTGCAACAAGCAAGTAGCTTGGCCTACTGGAAAGAGCACGGGCCGGAGAGTCAGAAGACCTGGGTTCTAATTCTGGCCCCACCACTTGTCTGTTGCGTGACCTTGGGCAAGGCCCTTAATCTCATCTGTAAGATGGGTGTTAAGACCGTGAACCCCATGTGGGTCAGGGACTGACTCCAACCTGACTGACTTGTATCTACCCCAGTGCTTATAACAGTGCTTGGCACACAGTAATTGCTTAACAAGTACCATAATTATTAATTATTAGTATACTGAGTTCTTTCTCACAGGTTCCCAGTGCCCAAGTCTTGGTGACTAGACCAAGGTTTGCCTGCCATTTTCCATGGGAGATTCCATCATCACCATTCCCTAGAAATACAGGACAATCTGACTGCTCATATGTAAAGCAACAAGCTGCACATGTAAATTCTGGTGATGCTTTCTAATTAACTTGTTTACATTTTGTACCAACTAATACAAAAACTTCACAAAAAGCATAAAATGGTTTGCAACCGCTAAAGATCCCCTCAGAGAATAATAAAAGTACTACCTGAGTGTAATGGCTGCACACTTTAGTGCAGGAGCGACTCTCGTAGGTGTAGTACTGGACCTCACTGTACCACTTTTGGATGGCCGAGTTCACAGAGAAGAGGCTGAGAGATCCTGTCCAGATGTTTTCTCCCACTGATGAGAAGTTCGGATGCATCATCTTAGGCTGTTTCAGGTAAATGTTATGTTTAAACTAGCAGGCTTTAGCCCAGGCCCTCGCAGTCTTAGCCAAGTCTGGGTCCCGGGTCTGCAAAGTTCAAAGACAGTCAATGGTTATTGGCATTTGTATGAGACACCAAACATGTTTGTTCTTGATGATGACCAAGATTATGACAGAAAACTAAAATAGAAATGATTGCATCTAGAAATGTGTAAAAACCAGGAAAACATCAGATTACTGATTCGAGGTATTGCTCTACTCACTTCTCTCCCTCAGTTCTCATCAGCCCCAGAGGAGGTCTACTCTGACCGTCAGGCCAGGATTCTGCTGCTCTTTAGCCTCCTTTTGCAAGAGAAAAGCTCCCCAGTGTGTTTCTGGGGATTGAGTAGACACTAACTTGGTTGCTCATCCTCATGGAATTGCCAGAAGAAGATCAGGTTCAACACACCCCTGGTAACGTAGGTCTTTCTTGTACGTCTACAAAATGATGGAACTTTTAGTATTGGGTACAGATCACTGGGTACCTCTCTCTTCACTCCTCAAAAACCTCCAGTGGCTACCCATTTTCCTCCTCATCAAGCAAAAACTCCTTATCATTGGCTACAAGTTTCTCCAACAACTTTCTCCATGGTACATATTAGCATTTGTGTAATCATTCCCATTTTCACCCTTTATTTATTCAGCTATTCCATCCTGACATAGTCACACCTCTATCTAGTTTATCCTTGCTCTTCCTCAGTAGTTGCTCAATAAATAGCATCTCTGATATTAAAGCAATGTAGGTATTTAACTACCATTGATTGATTGATGTCACAAGTTAATTCTATTAATCACAGGTTCACCAAGAACTTGGTTACTTCAATTCTATTGGAATTGAATGAATCAGCTATGGACCAGTTCCCTTATTATTTCCTTCTTTTATATAGTTCAAGAAGTAACTATCAATACAATAGCTGTTTAGGTCCTAACTATTCCTGATTAGCTGAGAAACTCTATGATGTAATGGATTATAGAATACGTATCACTCAATCAATCAATCAATCGTATTTATTGAGCGCGTACTGTGTGCAGAGCACTGTACTAAGCACTTGGGAAGTACAAGTTGGCAACATATAGAGACAGTCCCTACCCAACAGTGGGCTCACACTCTAGAAGGGGGAGACAGAGAACAAAACAAAACATATTAACAAAATAAAATAAATAGAATAGATACGTACAAGTAAAATAAATAAATAAATAGAGTAATAAAGACGTACAAACATATATACATATATACAGGTGCTGTGGGGAAGGGAAGGAGGTAAGGCGAGGGGGATGGAGGGGGGAGGAGGGGGAGAGGAAGGAGGGGGCTCAGTCTGGGAAGGCCTCCTGGAGGAGGTGAGCTCTCAGTAGGGCCTTGAAGGGAGGAAGAGAGCTAGCTTGGCGGATTTGCGGGGGAAGGCATCCCAGGCCAGGGGGAGGACGCGGGCCGGGGGTCGACGGCGGCATGGGCGAGAATGAGGCGCGGTGAGGAGATTAGCAGCAGAGGAGCAGAGGGCGTGGGCTGGGCTGTAGAAGAAGAGAAGGGAGGTGAGGTAGGAGGGGGCGAGGTGATGGAGACCCTTGAAGCCGAGGGTGAGGAGTTTCTGCCTGATGCGTAGGTTGATTGGTAGCCACTGGAGATTTTTGAGGAGGGGAGTAACATGCCCAGAGCATTTCTGGACAAAGACAATCCGGGCAGCGGCGTGAAGTATGGATTGAAGTGGGGAGAGACAGGAGGATGGGAGATCAGAGAGGAGGCTGATACAGTAATCCAGATGGTGATAGGATGAGAGCTTGAACGAGCAGGGTAGTCGTTTGGATGGAGAGGAAAGGGTGGATCTTGGCAATGTTGCGGAGGTGAGACCGGCATGACTTGCCCAAAGTCACACAGCTGACAAGTGCGTCCACCAAGTACCCACATCAGAGCAGAAGGACCTGCTTTCTGGGGCCCCCTGAAGTGCCCAGAGATGGCTTCACAGGCTAGCCACTCACTTGGATCCCGCAGGAGTTGGGCCGTGATGGAAACACGACGCCTTTCGCCATTAGAAATGCCTCCGGTCGCATGGCTCCCAATCAGCGTGTCCGCCACGTGGCTGAGGCTCAGCTCCACCATCCCCGATTCTACCTTCCTGCACTCGATAAGTATCTCTCCACTTCTCCAAATCTACCACTGGTTTCCTGTTTCCTTCACATCAAGCAAAAACTCCTCCCACTTGGTTTCAAGGCTCTTCAGGTACTCTCCTGATATCACATCATTAAATCACTCAATCAATGGTATTTACTGAGCAGTTACTGTGTGCAGACCACTGGACTATATCCACTCTCTTCTCCACTTACTGCCCAGTTGCTCTCTTCACTTCTCCAAAGTTAGCTATCTGACTGTACAACTGCTTTGGGTTCTCCTGCCTCTGTCCCCCTTACTCACACTGCTTCCTTGGCGTGGAGCTCCATCACTCTCCAATTTTGACAGACCACAGCTCTCCTCTCATTCAAAGCCTCCTTCTAAACCGTTATCTCCTCCAACCACCCTTCCCTAGTTAAAGGAACTATAGCTACCCTCAACATATATTTACTGAAGCATACATGCCATTATTCACTTGGATTTTCCTACTTATGAGTATCTTTATGTCTGTCCTTTCCCATTAGGGTTGTAAACACCACAAGAGCATGGATCATGTCACTTCTCTGGTTGTTCCAAAGTGCTTAATACTATTATTATTACTATTATTGCTATTATTGGTATTAATAGTCATGATAATAATAATAATTTTAAAATCATGAAATCGTGTTACCTGGGAGTTTGGATCGTGCTCAAAGTTTGTTAAGTTGGAATAGTTTCTTAAAGGAGTAGAAGAATGTTCTGACCTAATGGAAAAAGCTCAGGCCTGAAAGTCAGATGTCCTGGGCTCTAATCCTAGCTCCTCCACTTGCCTGCCGTGTGATCTTGGGCAAGTTACTTATCTTCTCTGTGCCTCAGTTCCCTCATCTGTAAAATGGGAACTAAACACCTGTTCTCCCTCCTATTTAGCCTGCGAGCTACATGTGGACTGGGACCTGTATCGAACTGATTATCTCAGTACATCATAAGCACTTAACAAATGGCACATTTTTATGTTTTAAAGCTTATCTCCATCATGGTTGTATAAAAAAAACTGAACAGGGACCAGGCTTACTACTCAGTCTTGAGTACTTAGTCTATTGATGATGGAAAATGGATCATTGGGATACTCCAGCCGATGTGACCAGCCAGGTTTTTGGAATCAGCCTCGGAAAATCCCATTGACCTTCTCAGGATAACCAAGTTTATTAAGCAATTTCCAGAGTCCAGATCTACTGATACAGTCAAATGCTTTAGGGAAGGTCAATTAAAACTGAATAGAGGTCTTGATGGTGCTCCCTGCTCTTTCCTTGTATCAGACTGACTACAAGGATGATTTTAATGTCCACAGGGCTGTGCTCCCTCTAGCCTGAAGCCGGCCTAGTGTGCTTATTCTTACGTATAGTAGTAGCTGGTTTTGGTGGCTCTGGCTAGGACCTTGTCAGCAATGCAGCATTGTGAGATGTCTCAGGAGTTGCCTCACTCTTATCTTTCATCTCTCTTCTTGCAGGTGGTGCTGATGGTGCTGTTTTGCAATGATGTGGCATCTCTTTCTTATGGTATTTGTTAAGCATTTACTATGTGCTAGGCCCTCTACTAAGCGCTAGGGTAGTTACAAGCTGGAGAAGCAGCATGGCTCGGTGGAAAGAGCCCGGGCTTTGGAGTCAGAGGACGTGGGTTCAAATCCCAGCTCTGCCAATTGTCAGCTGTGTGGGGAAGTCACTTCACTTCTCTGGGCCTCAGTTACTTCATCTGTAAAATGGGGATTAAGACTGTGAGCCCCCCATGGGACAACCTGATCACCTTGTAACCTCCCCAGCGCTTAGAGCAGTGCTTGACATATAGTAAGCGCTTAATAAGTGCCATTATTATTAGAAGCAGCGTGGCTTGGTGGAAAAGATCCCAGGCTCTGGAGTCAGAGGTCATGGGTTCAAATCCCAGCTCCACCAATTGTCAGCTGTGTGACTTTGGGCAAGTCACTTCACTTCTCTGGGCCTCAGTTACCTCATCTGTAAAATGGGGATTAAGACTATGAGCTCCCCGTGGGACAACCTGATCACCTTGTAACCTCCCCAGCGCTTAGAACAGTGCTTTACACATAGTAAGTGCTTAATAAATGCCATTATTATTATTATTATTACAAGCTAATTAGGTTAGACACAGTCCATGTCTCACATGGGGCTTATGGTCTTAATCCCCATTTTGCAAATGAGGAAACTGAGGCACAGACAAGTTAAGCAACTTGCCCAAGGTCACAAAAGTGGTGGAATTGAGATTAGAACCCAGGCCCCTCTGACTCCCAGCCCGTGGTCTATCCACTAGGCCACCCTACTTCTCTTACTCGATTTGTATCTCACAACTAAGGTTTATACAAACCTCTCATTTGAATCATGATGCGTTGCAGCATGTTGCTGATTCAATATAGACTCTTTAATCTCTGAGACATCTGAATTAAACCAACATTGGATACTTTGCCTGGCCACACCCAAGGTCTTCATGACTGTCTATAGAACTCTCATGAATAAATACCAGTTTGTTATGTTTACCGGAAACTGTGGTGGACGTTTCTTGTTCCAAAAGTCCTGCTGTAATTTTGGTTGGTCATATGGAAGTTTGTGTTGGAGATCATGAGAAGGTGATCGGAATATTCACTGAGCAAATTTAGGCCAGGGCCATTTACTTTACCAATCCTCAATCAAATCAATCAATGGTATTTATTGAGCACTTACTGTGTGCAGTGTACTGTACTAAGCACTTGGGAGAGTACAAATACAATAAGAGTTGATAGAAGCGTTGTATGCCCACAATGACCTTACAGTCTAGAGAGGGAGACAGACATTTATTTATTATATAAATAAATAATTTATGGATATGTTCATAGGTGTAGGGGGGCTGAGGGTGGGTGAGTAACAAATACTCAAAGAGTACAGCTCCAAGTGCATAGATGATGTAGGCGGGAGAGGAAGTCAGGGAAATGAGAGCTTATTTGGGCAAGGCCTCTTGGAGGAGATGTGACCCTAATAGGGTTTTGAAGGCAGGGGGTGTAGTGGTTTGGTGTATGTGGAGGGGAAGAGAGTTCCAGTCCAGAGGGAGACATGGGAAAGGAGTGATGTTTGATAATGTTGTTAAAGTTGGAGACCTTCTCTGGTCCCCCATCTGAATCTCCCAGCTGATGACCAGCCTGGAGAGCTGGACTCCAGCATTCACCATGGCTGCTAAACTTGCCATCCTATTAGGTTCAGTTCTTTTCTTCACTACTGAACTGTCTCAGAACCAATGTATATACATTTGTATATTAAATTATTAAGTCAACTCTTTCATTCTGATATACTTTTACTTCCACCTGTTATATCCCAGGTCTTCATGCTCCCACTACTATTTCTAAATAATGTTTCTCTGCCTCTCTTTTTATAATGTAAACTCCTTGAGGTCCGGGAAAATATACTCTGCTTTTGTTTTACTCTTTCAAATGTTTAGTACAGTGCTTTACACTCAATACGTCTCAAGAACCTCCAGTGGTTGCCCATCCACCACCATAGCAAACAGAAAATCCTTACCATCAGCTTTAAAGCATCAACCACCTTGCCCCCCCACCCCACCTAATTACTCTCTTACTACAACTGAGCCTGCACACTTTGCTCCTCTAATGCCAACCTACACACTATATCTTGATCTCGTCTATCTCACCACTGACGTCTCACCCACATCCTGCCTCTGGCCTGGAACACCATCCCTCTTCATATCCAACAGATACTCTTCCCTTCTTCAAAGCCTGATCAAAAGCACATCTCCTCTAAGAGGCCTTCCCTTACTAAGCCCTCTTTTCCTTTCCTTCCACTCACTTCTGTGTCACCCTAATTTGCTCCTTTTATTCATCCTTCCTCCCAGCCCCAAACACACAGTAAGTGCTCAATAAATACAATTGATTGATTGAATAAACATCTTTGATTGATTGGTTAGTTATTTACAATCAGTTTGTCAGACACTGGCCTCTCAGCAATGAGTACTTCTGCTATAAATTGAGATAGTATGGTTGAGGACATGGACTTTCACATGAAGGGAAGGGAGAGTTGTTAAGGAATCCAGAAGAGGAGTAACAGCATGGGATAGGAGGAAAGGGTCCAGAGTCCAGAGGTCTCTGAGAACAACAAACAGTTTTGGAAGCCGAGAAGATGTAGGAAGAGTGGCAGGGTAGAAGGTTAAGGTCAGACAGTGGCCTCATGAAAAGAACACAAGCTTGGGAGACAGAGGACCTGGGTCCTAATCCCCTCTTCGCTAAATATATGCTAGGCGCTGTGTGATCTTGGACAAGCAACTTCACTTCTTTGTGCCTCAGTTAGCTCATCTGTAAACTGGGGATTAAGACTGTGAGCCCCATGTGGGACAGGGACTGTGTCCATACTGAATACCTTGTATCTACTCCAGTGCTTAGTACAGTGCCTGGCACATCAATCAATCAATCAATCAATCGTATTTATTGAGCGCTTACTATGTGCAGAGCACTGTACTAAGTGCTTGGGAAGTACAAATTGGCAACACATAGAGACAGTCCCTACCCAACAGTGGGCTCACAGTCTAAAAGGGGGAGACAGAGAACAGAACCAAACATACCAACAAAATAAAATAAATAGGATAGAAATGTACAAGTAAAATAAATAAATAAATAAATAAATAGAGTAATAAATATGTACAACCATATATACATATATACAGGTGCTGTGGGGAAGGGAAGGAGGTAAGATGGGGGGATGGAGAGGGGGACGAGGGGGAGAGGAAGGAAGGGGCTCAGTCTGGGAAGGCCTCCTGGAGGAGGTGAGCTCTCAGAGAGCTAGCTTGGCGGAGGGGCAGAGGGAGGGCATTCCAGGCCCGGGGGATGACGTGGGCCAGGGGTCGATGACAGGACAGGCGAGAACGAGGTACAGTGAGGAGATTAGCGGTGGAGGAGCGGAGGTTGCGGGCTGGGCAGTAGAAGGAGAGAAGGGAGGTGAGGTAGGAGGGGGCGAGGTGATGGAGAGCCTTGAAGCCCAGGGTGAGGAGTTTCTGCCTGATGAAACACACAGTTAGCACTTAACAAATACCATTAAAAAGAGAGAGAGAGAGGTAATTTGAGTATTGGTAACGTTAGCAAATAATGCCATCAATCAATCAATCAATCAATCGTATTTATTGAGCGCTTACTATGTGCAGAGCACTGTACTAAGCGCTTGGGAAGTACAAATTGGCATCACATAGAGACAGTCCCTACCCAACAGTGGGCTCACAGTCTAAAAGGGGGAGACAGAGAACAGAACCAAACATACCAACAAAATAAAATAAGTAGGATAGAAATGTACAAGTAAAATAAATAAATAAATAGATAAATAGAGTAATAAATATGTACAACCATATATACATATATACAGGTGCTGTGGGGAAGGGAAGGAGGTAAGACGGGAGGATGGAGAGGGGGACGAGGGGGAGAGGAAAGAAGGGGCTCAGTCTGGGAAGGCCTCCTGGAGGAGGTGAGCTCTCAGCAGGGCCTTGAAGGGAGGAAGAGAGCTAGCTTGGCGGATGGGCAGAGGGAGGGCATTCCAGGCCCGGGGGATGACGTGGGCCGGGGGTCGATGGCGGGACAGGCGAGAGCGAGGTACAGTGGTACAGCGAGGTACAGTGTCTGCAAATAATGAAGCTCAGGACAGATCCAAATTGGTTTGTGGGACTGATAAGGTCAATCAATCAAGCAGTGGTATTTATTGAGTGCTACCATATACAGAGAGACACTTGGGACAGTACAACAGAGTCCGTAGACATGTTCCCCATCCACAAGGAACTTACAGTCTAGAAGAGGAGACAGACATTAAATAAATTACAGACAGGGGAAATGGCAGGGTATAAGAATATGTACATAAGTGCTGTGGGGTTAGGGGTGAGGCGAATACCACGGGCTCACAGGATACAGATTTAAGTGCCTAGGCAATGCAGAAGGGAGGGTGATTAGGGGAATAAGGGCTTAGCCAGGGATGAGCAAAGATAAGTAGTGTGTGTGAAAGAGGATGGCCAGTTGACCAGCTGGAAGAGATTTGTAGTTAAGAAGGGGGATTCAAAAAAGGAAAGTCAGTGAGTACAGCTTCTCAGATTCATTCACTCATTCAATCATATTTATTGAGTGCCTACTGTGTGCAGAGCACTGTTCTAAGAGCTGGGAAAGTACAATACAACAACAAATAGTGACATTCCCTGCCCACAATGAGTTCACAGTCTAGAGAAGGGGAGACAGACATCAGTACAAATAAATGAAATCACAGTTCTGTACATAGGTGCTTTGGGGCTGGGGGAGGAAGAAATTGAATGAATGAAAGAATAAAAGCAAAGAGATAAATAAAATTACAGTTATATACATAAGTGCTTTGGGGCTGGGAGTGGAGAAGAGCAAAGGGAGCAAGTCAGGGCAATGCAAAAGGGAGTGGGAGATGAGGAAAAGTGGGGCTTTGTCTGGGAAGACCTCTTGGAGAAGATGTGCCTTCAGTAAGGCTTTGAAGCAGAGAAGAGTGGTTGTCTGTTGGATTAGAGGAGGGAGGGTGTTCCAGGCAAGAGGCAGGACTTGGGCTAGGTGTTGGCGGTGAGACAGGCGAGATCGAGGCAATGATTACATCACCAATCACTTCCCAAGAAAGTTGCCCAGCCCTAGACGATTCCAAACTGTCACAGCCTACTGACACTGGAAATGTGGTGAAGGCAGAGACAGAGGCTTCTTCTCCCTTGGCTCCTGTTGGGCAGGACAGGTCTGGCGGCTTCAGCATTGATACATTAGGATAAACTAGTCACCCTTCTTCCTATCTCAATTCCCTCTACCTCCAAGCCTGCAAGCCTGGGACTGGATGCCAGGGGCCTGGGAGCAGGCTAGCATGAGTCAGCACTGGACAACAGTTCCTTCTTGAACTCTTTATTATCATTGTTATTTTGTTACTGCTCTTCTGCCACTCCTTTCTGCATCGCCCTGACTTGCCCCCTTTATTCATCCCCTCTCACAGCACTTATGCACATATCTGTAATTTATTTATTTATATTAATGTCTGTCTCCCCCTCTAGACTGTAAGCTCCTTGTGGGCAGGGAATGTGTCTGTTTATTGTCATATTGGACTCTCCCAAGTGCTTAGTACAATGTTCTGCACACAGTAAGTGCTCAGTAAATACGACTGATTGACTGACTGATCCCTGTTCTCCTGGAATGGAGAACTGGAGTGTTTATGGACTGAATAATGATAATGATAATAATAATAATAAACAATAATAATGGCACATATTGAGCTGACTGTGCCAAGCCCCGTGCTAGGCACTGTGACAGATCCAAGATATCGAGGTCCCCCATGGGGCTAACATTCCGATGGGGGCCCTCATGCCCCATGGAAAGGTTGCAGATATTGTTTGAATGTACACGGTCCTGTTGCCATATTTGGTATGGGCCTTAGACCCTGCAGCACACTGGCTGGGTCCAGGAACCAAAGCAAATAAGGAGATAGACTCTGCCCAGCTCTGTACCAAATCTGCACCAATCCAGTCCCCACTGTTTTCAAATCTACCAATCACTGTGATCAGCAACAGCAGTACATAAGCCCATTGTATCGGGCACTCGGGGCCTTTTCCCTTAAGGAAATGAGCCCGCCAGATGCGTTACCCCCTATTCGGTCTTCGGGGCCTTTTCCCTTAAGGAAATGAGCCCGCCGGGTGCGTTAACCCCTATTTGGTCTTCGGCCTTACCAATAAAACTTTATTAAAACTTTTGGCAGTCACATGCTGTCTAATTCATTAGTCGCCCGGCGACTTGGTGGCCATCCGGAACAACCGCCGCCATCATTTTGGTGGCCCGTACGGGGAGATCCAGTAGATGTGACTGCCGCCGTCCTGGCTGACCACAGCACAGCCTGAAGTAATCGGAGTGGTGAGTTCTTTTTTGAATTGTTCTTGTCTGTTCTCACGGAGGCAACCTCTAGTTCCCGGGTACACTAGGGGGTGAAGGAAGAACCGACCGGGTCGGTTTGGGGAAAGGGCCTTTTGGCAGGAGATGGTTCGGGCATTTCAGCACCAGTAGGATGCCATTTGGTGCACCGGCATAACCCGAGACAGACACAGAACTGGGATTGTTCTTGTCTGCTCTCACGGAGGCACCCACTAGTTCCTGGGTACACTGAGGGGAAGGAAGGCCGACCAGGTTGGTCTGGGAAAAGGACCTCTCATCAGGAGACGGTCCGGGTATTTCAGCACCAGCGGGACGCCAAGCAGCGCTCGGACATAGCCCAAGACAGACACAGAACCGGAATTGTTCTTGTCTGCTCTCGCGGAGGCACCCTCTAGTTCCCAGGTTCACTAGGGGGTAAGGAAGGCCGACTGGGTCAGTCATAACCCGAAACAGACACAGAACCTCAAAAACGAACGTTTTCCACCCATTATGGGATTTCTTTTTCAATCACCTCAAAAGAGGAACGTTTTAATAAGGACAAATTTGGTTTGGCCGATTTAAAATGCCAGTAACTGATTTTTGTGCACCACAAAATGGCCCCAGTATAAATTAGTGGATCAGAAGGTCTGGCCCAAATATGGGCCACTAAATTATAATACCATTCTCCATCTGGACTTCTTATATTGCAGGCAGTTAGAGAAATGGTCAGAAATCCTGTATGTCCAAGCTTTTATGGCTTTGTTCCAGAGCTCTGAGGGAAAGAACTGCCACATGTGTTTTTCCTGGGCCCCTCCTGGGGGTCCAGCTCTAATGCCCAATTCCCCAGATGTATTGGATGATCCTCTCCTAGGCTAGGGACCCCGGGAGGATGGCTTTCCATACCAGTCCACCTCGTGGGCCCTAAGCTAACTTTTGGCAGTCACATGCTGTCTGACTAATTCTTTAGTTGCCCGGCGACTTGGTGGCCATCTGGAACAACCGCCGCCATCAATTCCAAGAAGTAAGGGGAACAGATATTTTCTCACCATTGATCAGATGAGGGAACCGAAGTCCAAGTGACTCACCCAAGGTCTTCTGACTCCCAGACCTGTGCTCTTTCCTCTAGGCTACACTGCCTTCGTGAAGTGCTTCTCTGTCCTTGATGGGCCTAGCCTTCCCGGGGGTGCTGCTGCTTGTGGCTTGGGAGTTACAGGACTCTATCACTGCACTTCTGGGAAGGTATATGTCTGAAAGCCTCCACTGTCCAACATCCTGTGCTTAAGGTGGGTCCAGAGCTACCCTGGGTCCTATTACAGCAGACTTAGCTGTGCCCCCTTCCCTAAACCTGGAGAATCCATTAAAATGGGCCACCTCCCAACCCTGCCCCCAGACACACCAGGACCCCAGGAACTCAGGCAACAGACCTAATGAAATCAATCAATCACTCAATCAATCGTATTTATTGAGCACTTACTGTGTGCAGAGCACTGTACTAAGTGCTTGGGAAGTACAAGTTGGCAACATATAGAGACAGTCCCTACTCAACAGTGGGCTCACAGTCTAGAAGGGGGAGACAGAGAACAAAACCAAACATATTAACAAAATAAAATAAATAGAATAGATATGTACAAGTAAAATAAATAAATAAATAAATAGAGTAATAAATATGTACAAACATATATACATATATACAGGTGCTGTGGGGAAGGGAAGGAAGTAAGACGGGGGGATGGAGGGGGCACGAGGGGGAGACGAAGGAGGGGGCTCAGTCTGGGAAGGCCTCCTGGAGGAGATGAGCTCTCAGTAGGGCCTTGAAGGGAGGAAGAGAGCTAGCTTGGCGGATGGGCAGAGGGAGAGCATTCCAGGCCAGGGGGATGATGTGGGTTGGAGGTCGACAGCGGGACAGGCAAGAATGAGGCACGGTGAGGAGATTAGCGGCAGAGGAGCGGAGGGTGCGGGCTGGGCTGTAGAAGGAGAGAAGGGAGGTGAGGTAGGAGGGGGCGAGCTGATGGAGAGCCTTGAAGCCGAGGGTGAGGAGTTTCTGCCTGATGCCCAGATTGATTGGTAGCCACTGAAGATTTTTGAGGAGGGGAGTAACATGCCCAGAGCGTTTCTGGACAAAGACAATCCGGGCAGCAGCATGAAGTATGGACTGAAGTGGGGAGAGACAAGAGGATGGGAGATCAGAGAGAAGGCAGATGCAGTAGTCCAGACGGGATAGGATGAGAGCTTGAATGAGCAGGGTAGCGGTTTGGATGGAGCGGAAAGGGCGGATCTTGGCAATGTTGCGGAGCTGAGACCAGCAGGTTTTGGTGACGGCTTGGATGTGAGGGGTGAATGAGAGAGCAGAGTTGAGGATGACACCAAGGTTGCGGGCTTGTGACACGGGAAGGATGGTAGTGCCGTCAACAGTGATGGGAAAGTCAGGGAGAGGGCAGGGTTTGGGAGGGAAGACAAGGAGTTCAGTCTTGGGCATGTTGAGTTTTAGGTGGCGGGCAGACATCCAGATGGAGATGTCCTGAAGTTAGCAGGAGATGCGAGCCTGGAGGGAGGGGGAGAGAGCAGGGGCAGAGATGTAGATTTGGGTGTCATCAGCGTAGAGATGATAGTTGAAGCCGTGGGAGCGAATGAGGTCATTTCAAAATCAGTGTGAAACAAATGAAAAGATCTCTTTGAGAGCATTTTCCATGGCTGGAAAATGCCAAGCTGACTTATTCTGGTTTAAGATGTACTTTTCTAGTTGACATCCTTCTCTCAATTCTTTTCAGATCAAATTCAAATATAAAAAATGCAAGATGCAAAATGATCACAGACAAAACGCTGTTATCTTCCCCCTGGTATATCTAGGTACTGGTCAGTTTTCATGCTAAGGTAAATCTCCACTGAAAACTGACTCAGAACTGCAACATACATTTTTAGACAATGTAGGTAGAAATTATTAGGAATTCCTCTCTTACTGTACATTTCATATTGCTGGCTAATGGATTCACCTCTGATCACAATTTGTTCTGCATTTGCACACAGTCCTGGATGAGTTCCTCATTTTCTATATCAGGCAGAGGATTTGTATTGTATCTGTTACCAGAAGTGAAGAAAACCAAAAAAGCTATTAGCATAATTCTGGCTTCTGCTATCATCCAGTGCCTCAAGTTCATGATCAAGACTTTGACAAGCTGATGAAGGGGCTGTTTGGATTTCAAAGAGATTTCTCTCACATACTATGGAAGTAAACTTTAAAGCATCAAACCTGACACAATCAAAAGGAAGTTGTGGTTTCTAGCACATACTCCCCGCTCTGCATTATCCTGTCCCAGTGCCGCCCCACAGTCCCCTCCCCCAACTCTGCCCCCAGCCCCCTCATCCAACTATTTCCTACCCCTCACACCTCCCCACCCCCAACACCCTTCCCACACCCTCCTCAGCCAAGTATGGCCTGTGGAGCCCCCACTCCATCATGTGCAATCTTCCCTTCATCCTTGACTGATTTCTGACCCAGTCACTGCTCCCCTTCTCCATCACTGAAATTTGGCTGTCCCCAAATGACTCAATCTCTCCTGCCACCCACTTCGGAATTGGGGCGGGGGAGACTTATTTTCTCTCACTTCCCAGGACTCACTGGGAAAAGGGGAGAAGTCTGCTTCCTTCACGCTCCCCAATGCTGCTTTCACACCATCCCACCTCCCCCATCCCTCTCTTCCCCTTCCTTTAAAGACCACATCATCTGCCTCTACCACTTACTCCAGTTACTAGTCACAGTCAGCTACCAACCCCTAGGCTCCTCCTCCAATTTTCTAAACAATGTCAAACCCATTTTCACATTCCTTGACTCATTCTCCAACTATACATTGATCCTTGAGGACTTCCATATCCATGTGGATGTCCCCAACAATCCTGCCACTGTCCATCTCCTCTCACTCCTCAACTCCAATGACCTTCTGCTCCAACCCACCTCATACACTCACCAAGTTGGGAACACACTTGATCTCATAATCTCTAGTGATTGTACATTCTCTACTCTCACCAACTCTGAAATTCCTCTATCCGACCACAACCTCCTAACCTGCTGTCTTTCCCATACAACCAGCCCAAACAAATCTGTCCTGGTCCCCCACAGAATATTCCAGTCTTTTGATTCCTATCAATATTCTAAAGCCATCATGCTCTGTTTGGTCTCCATTCCCAAACTATCCTCTCTTGACATACAAGTCAACACCTCAACACAACCCTCTCCACTGAACCCAACTCCGTTACACCCCTAATCCTCCAACAATCTCGTCCCACTAACCCACAACACTGTTATCACCTCCAAAGTATGCTTCCTCCGTATCTGTGCTCGAACTGTGGAGCATTATTGGTGGAAATTAAGGCATCTCTCTGAACTTGTCCACCTTAACTTCATTCTTAATTCTGCCTTCTCCACTATTTGACAACAATAATTCTTCTTCCTAATTAACTCCCATAACCACTGCCCTCTCCAGCTGTTCCAGACGTTTAACTTCCTCTTCAAACCTCCTGTACCTCCCCATCCCTACCATCTCTTTCCCCTAAGGACCTACCCAAACACTTCATTAATGAAATGAAACTAACAGGTCTGATCTCTCTAAAATGTTCCCAGTTCCTCTCCAGTCCCCATTCCTCCTCCACCCCCTTCAACTCTCCCAATATTCCCAGGAGTATCTCAAGATACTCTCTCCTCCTCTCAGAATCTACCCCCTCAACCTGCACTTCTGACTCCATTGCTTTATGTGCTATTAAAATGCTTTCCTCCTCCTTTCTCCCCTCCTTGACTGCCATCTTCAACCACTCACATTCCAACGGCTTCTTCCCCACTGCTTTCAAACATGCCTAAACATCTCTGACCTAAAAAACCCTCCCTTGACCCCATGACTCCCAACAGTTCTTGCCCTATCTCCCTACTATGCCTCTTCAAATTCCTTGAGTTGTTTATATCCGCTGCCTCCATTTCCTCTCCTCCAATTCTCTCCTTGATCCTCTCCAATCTGGTTTCCACCCCCTTCACTACACAGAAACAGCCCTAAGGTAACCACTGACCTTCTTTTCGTCAAATCTAACAGCCTCAACTCCACCCTAATCCTCCTCAACCTTTTCCTGGAAACATTATCCAATCTTGGCTTCACTGATATTGTCCTCTCGTGGTTCTCTTTCTCTCAGGTGGCTCTATCTTCTGCAGACTCCTCCTCTGCCTCCCATCATTTGACGGTGGGGTCCCTCAAGGCTCAGTTTTGGGTCCTCTTCTCTTCATCTACACTCATTCCCTTGGAGAACTCATTCACTCCCATGGCTTCAACTACCATCTCTATGCAGATTATTCCCATATCTGCAACTCCAGCCCTGACCTCTCTCCTTCTCTACAGCCTCTATATTTCCTCCTGCTTTCAGGACATCTCTACCTACAATATCCTGTCAGCACTTCCAACTAAACCTGTTCAAAATAGAATTCACTTTCCTACCCAAACCCTGTCCTTCCAATGTCTTTCCCATCACTATAAATGATATCGCTATCCTCCCTAATCTCACAAGCCTGAAACCTTGCCAGTATCCTTATCTTTCTCATTCAACCCACATATTCAACCTGTCACCAAATCCTGTCAGTTCTATCTCCACAACATCTCTAAAATCCATCCTTTCCTCTCCATCCAAACTCCTGTTATGCTGATCCAAGCACTTATCCTAACCTGCCTTGACTATGCATCTGCCTCCTCGCTGACCTTTCAGACTCCTGTCTCTCCCTGCTCCAGCCCATACTTCACTATGCTGAATTTTTCTAAAAAAAGTTCAGTCCATGTCTCCCCACTCCTCAAGAACCTCTAGTGTTTGCCCAACCACCTCCACATCAAACAAAAACTCCTTATGATCAGCCAGCAACAAAAGGATGAACGGGAACATCAGCAGGTATACTGAAGTCCCCAAGGATCAGTGTAGTGGCCCAGAAAGTGAGTAGCTATGTGAGAAAGAAATCAAATTGGTTCATAAAATTGGAGGTGGGGCTTGGGAGGGAATTTCTAGTGGTTGCCCACCCATCTTGACATTTTTGTCGTCCCATGGTCAGGGAACAGCTAGTGTTGAGTACTCAGTCCAAAGCAGCAGCTTTTTGCATTTCCTAAGAACAGGCCCTGGAAAAATCTAGTTGAGATTATTTAAGTCACATCATTTTGTTGCTCTATCTTTTCAACCTTAAAACTGAGACACCCCTTAATTAATTAATATTGATATAGGCTGTTTCTACTTTTCTCCCCTCTCAGGGTCGCACCTGGAGAGTTTCCAGTGCTCTACCCATCTTGACTAAGGGAGGGAAAGTCAGGCAAAGGCATGTACATTCCATTCTTAGCTTGGCCAGTGGCTAGCAAGTGGAAGGCAATCTGCTACAAGTTGAGACCCACTCGTGCTGGGCAGCAGCAGCAAAGGAGAGAGAGTTGAGGGTGGAAACTCAAGTTTACTGCGCAGAAGGAGGCAATGGTAAATAACTTCCATATTTTTACTAAGAAAACTCTATGGATACACTACCAGAAAGATTGCAGAGGTAGGTGGGGCGTTCTGGGAGAGATACATCCATGGCATTGCTATGGATCGGAGACAACTTGACAGCATAAGACAAGATTTCTACTCTCCAGTAACAGTAGAGTCACAAAATGTTTTGAACACCTGTTTTGTGCTGAGCACTGTGTCAAGTGCTGAGATAAGTGCAAAAGAAGTGAATTCACAATGCAGACACAGTTGCTGCTCCACAACAGAATCAGAGTCTCCCCAGCTCGTCCCTATACAGCCTGTCAGGCTCCTCAGCCTGTCTCTCAGGGTTGCCCCAGGACCCCAGGCAGAAACTCCTCACCCTCGGCTTCAAGGCTCTCCATCACCTCGCCCCCTCCTACCTCACCTCCCTTCTCTCCTTCTACAGCCCAGCCCGCACCCTCCGCTCCTCTGCCCCTAATCTCCTCACTGTGCCTCATTCTCATCTATCCCGCCATTGACCCCCAGCCCACATCCTCCCCCTGGCCTGGAATGCCCTCCCTCCGCACATCCACCAAGCTAGCTCTCTTCTTCCCTTCAAGGCCCTACTGAGAGCTCACCTTCTCCAGGAGGCCGTCCCAAACTGAGCCCCCTCCTTCCTCTCCTCCTCCTCCCCCTCTCCATCCCCCCACCTTATCTCCTTCCCTTCCCCACAGCACCTGTATATATGTTTGTATGTATTTATTACTCTATTTTACTCGTACATATTTATTCTATTTATTTTATTCTGCTAATATGTTTTGTTTTGTTCTCTGTCTTCCCCTTCTAGACTGTGAGCCCAATGTTGGGTAGAGACCGTCTCTATATGTTGCCAACTTGTACTTCCCAAGCGCTTAGTACAGTGCTCTGCACACAGTAAGCACTCAATACGATTGAATGAATGAATGAATGAATGACCCAATCCAGTTCCCCAATCTCCACTCTAAGCCTGGTTCCTGGGGTGAAAGAGAGGATGGGAGCCCTCACTCTCTCCTTCTACCACCCTCATCTCTCCCTCACTACCACTTTTACTGCCACATTCCATGGAGAAGGAGGGAAGGGGCAGTTCTGTGCATAAGGACTGGCCGAACCCTGCCCACATAGTCAATGTCACCATGCTGATCCAAACACTTATTATGTCCCGCCTTTACTGCATCAGCCTCCTCTCTGACCTCCCTGATTCCTGTCTTTCCACATTCCAGTCCATACTTCACTTTGCTGCCTGGGTCACTTTTCTTAAAAAACTTTGGTGCATTTCTAGTGGTTACCTACCCACCTTGGCATTAAACAGAAAGTCCTTGACATTATATTTAAGGCACTGGATCAGCTCTCCCCCTCCTACCTTACCTTGCAAACTAGCTCCTCTAATACCAAATTACTCACTGGACCTCAATCTCTGGCTACCACTTGCCCACATCCAACCTCTGGCCTGGAACTCCTTCCTCTTCATATTCGACTTCCAATCCCCCCACCTTCAAAGCCCTACTCAAATCACATCTCCGCCAATCAATTGATTATATTTATCGAATGCTGAGTGCAGAGCACTGTACTAAACACTTGGGAGAGTACAACCTAAAAGAGTTGGTAGACATATTCCCTGCCCACCACAAGCTTATAGTATAGAGGGGGAGACAGACATTAAATATAAATAATTTAAGAATAATAATTTAACAATACTTTAATAATTTATAAATATAAGTAAATAAATAAATGGATAATAATGATGATAATGGTATTTGTTAAGCACTTACTACGTGCAAAGCACTGTTCTAAGCACTGGGGAGGTTACAAAATATGATCAGGTTGTCCCACAGGGGGCTCACAGTTTTAATCCCCATTTTAAAGATGAGGCACAGAGAAGTTAAGTGACTTGCCCAAAATCACACAGCTGACAGTTGGTGGAGCTGGGATTTGAACCCGTGACCTGACTCCAAAGCCCGTGCTCTTTCCACTGAGACATGCTGCTTCTCCAATGGATATGTGCATAAGTGCTGTGCGGCTGAGGGAGGGGTGAATAAAGTATACAAATCCAAGTGCAAGGGTGATGCAAAAAGAAGTGGGAGAAAAGGAAATGAGGGCTTAGTCAGGGAAGGCCTCTTGAAGGAGATGTGCTTTAATAAGGCTTTGAAGGTGAGAAAGAGTGATCATTTTTCAGATATGAAGGAGGGAAGGCGTTCCTGGCCAGAGGCAGGATGTGGGCAAGAGGACATCAGCAAGATAGGTGAGATCGAGGTAGAGTCAGTAGGTTGGCCTTAGAGGAATGAAGTAGGCAGGCTGGGATGTAGTAGGAAAACAGGGAGGTGAGGTAGGAGGGAGCAAGGTGATTTTAAAATCTATTGTAAGGAGTTTCTGCTTGATGGGTGGATGGGCAACCACTGGAGGTTTCTGAGGAGTGGGGAAACATGGACTGAGGTCACAAAGCAGACAAGTGGCAGAGCCAGGTCTAGAACCTGGGTCTCCTAACTCTCATTCCCTTGCTTTTGGGGTGCTTTTGGGGTGGAGCTATGTGGTTGGAAGGAAGTAGTGGAAAGGAAATAGGAAAACTTCATCCTAGGGAACTGCTACTTCTAGGAGGCAAAAAGCCTTGATTTCCCAGAAACATGTGGGAATGGGAGCCAATCAAGCAGGAAGAGTGTTTTTTAACTCTCTCTCTCACCTGTATTTCACTCTCAATCTTTATCGAGCACTGACTGTGTGCTGAGCACTATACTAAGTATGGGGGAGAGTACAATACAATAGTAATCATTGTAATCATGATCCCTGCCTACAAGGGGCTTACAGACTAGAGGGAGAGTCAGATATTAAAATACATTGCAGATGGATATGCACATAAGGGCTGTGGGAGTAATGAATATCAAAGTGCTTAAAGGGAAACTGGTTTAAGGGCACAGGCAACACAGAAGGGAGGGTTTAGACAAAGAAATGAGGGCTTAGTCAGGGAAGGCCTCTTGGAGGAGATATAATTTTAGTAAGGCTTTGAAGGTAGGGAGAGTGGTGGTCTGATGGATATGAAAGGGGAGAGAGTTCTAGGTCAGAGGGAGGATGTGAGCAAGGGGTCAGCAGCAAGGTAGACAAAATTGAGGTACAGTGAGTAGGGGGGTGTTAGAGGAGTGAAGTGTGCGGACTGGGTTGCAGTAGGAAATCAGCGAGATAAAGTAGGAGGGGGCAAGGTGATTGAGCACTTTAAAACCAGTGGTAAGGAGTTTCTGTTTGATGCATAAACGGATGAATAACCATTGGAGGCTTTTGAGAAGGGGGCTGTGGATGAAGTGTTTTTTTTTAGAAAAGTGATCTGGGCAGCAGAGTGAACTCTAGACTGAAGAGGGGAGAGGCAGAAGGCAGAAAGGTCAGCAAGGAGGCTGATGCAATAGTCGAGACAGGATATGATAAGTGCTTGGATCTGCATGGTAGCAGTTCGGATGAAGAGGAAGGTGTGGACCCGAGAGATGTTGTGAAGGAAGAGAGTAACAGATTTGGTGATAGACTGAATATGCAGGTAGAATGAGAGAGGTGAGTTGAAGTGAGCCAAAGTTACATGCTTGTGAGATAGAGAGAATAGTAATAGCACTGAAATGTTGGCAGTGCTATTCACTGGAACTTGAAAGTCCTAAAATGAGAATTTCCTCTATCATATCCCACACCACCTACCAATGAAATATCAATGGCCTACCACTCTTCTAGCTGGAAAGGGTCCAGACTTTTATGGGATTATGAGACTTTAGCCTTAAGCTAAAGGGAGAAAGCAGTGGAAAGAGCACAGACCAGTTAGTCAGAGGAATAGCATTAACAGCTCTCCCATTGGCCTGGTGAGGTAGGGACTCTCAGCAAGGCCTCAATAGTTGTAGTAGTAGTAATAGTGTATGTTAGGCACTTACTGTATGCAGAGCACCGTACTAAACACTGGGAGAAAAAACACAAGTGGGAATTTCACATGGTCCCTGTTCCTTGGGGAAACTCACAATCTTAAAAATATAAGAGGGGAGAAGGGACTGGAAAAAGACATCTAGAATGGTGAAATATTAAAACACAGCACAGACGTACACAAAATGAGGACAAAATCAATATGGGGCTGTGGCTAGAAGAGCAGAAATTCAGGTTCCTTGTGGTTCAGAATCCAAGGTGCACCCATAGCCACAGCGACCACCACAGTAGCCACCAATCTTCCTGGGGTTTTGTGGAGCCCTCCTGCTGCAGGTGCTGTTCCCTTTCCCGATGGGGTGGTGGAAGGTAGGCTGCAATGGAGTTTCATTGATGGCGTGGAGGAGAACCTTGGCAAGTTCACAGGGAGGCAGCATAATGGAGAACCCTCTCGTTCACGGCTGGTCGTCCTGAGGTGATCTAAGATGGTATTCCTGTCTTTTCCAAACACATTTATTATGTGCCCATTTAATGTGGAGCATTGTACTAAGTGCTTGGGAAGTACAGGATAACAGTGTCACATTCCCTTTCCACAAGGAGCTTACACTCTAATAGGGGAGGCAAATATAAAAATGATTTTCACTAGAGAGGTCCAAAGTAATGTGGATATATATGAAAGTATGTATGTACATATTCATATATGTATATGTCCTATATGTGTGTGTAAGTGTATGTATATACATGTATGAGTGCCCAAGGATGGTGTAAATAAGTGTAAATAAATTCATTAGTCATCCCAGGGAGCACTAAAGTTCTCTAAGTATGTGCCCCCCTCCATATCCACACTGTATCCCAATGCCTAGCCCTCGCAGAGATATCTTCCCCCATCAATCAATCAATCAATCCACGGTATTTGAATGCTTGACCCCAGTCACCTTCACCAAGCATGTACTTTTGCAATTACCAGAAAGGACCCACAGTTAGATGCCACAGAGGGGTCTGACACAGGGCTGGCTTCTGCAATGTCTGGATGATTGCTCCACTTCGTGTTCTACAGCCTGTGGTCCCTACAGTTCTCGGACTTCACCATCATATGTGGAGACCTTCCCTCTAATCCCACCATGGCTTTCCTTCTTTACCAGCACCACCCAAGCCTCTAACCTGAGCTCTGCACCTCACTAACTGATACCCTTTCAAGTCCTCCCCACCCCTCACACGATCTCTTCCACTGTCCCTGGCAGTGGAATGCAGCCTGGGGACCCCCAACTCCATCATGGGAAAGCTTCCATCATCCTCCACCTGATCCTGACCCAGTCACTGCTCTTCCTCGCCATCACTGAAAGCTGGCTTTTTCAAAAATGGCACTGCCTTCCCTTCCACTCTCTCCTGAGGACTCTTCATCTTCTCCCATTCCCCAAGACTCACTGAGAAAGGGGGAATATTTGATCTCTCTTGATCTTCCACTGCTGCTTTTGCACCATCCTCCCCGCTCCATCCCTCTCTCCTTTTCAACTTCTCAGCTGCCTTCAACATCATTGAACATCACCTTCTTCTGGAAGCCACCAACCTCTGCTGGTTCTACCTTTATCTCTTTGGCCATTCATTCTCAATCTCCTTCGTGAGCTCCTCCTCTGCCTTCTACCCCCTAACTGTGGGGGTCCCTGAAGGTTTAGTTCTGGGTCCCCTTCTATTCTCCATATACACCCACTCCCTTGGAGAACTCATTCACTCACATGGCTTCAACTACCATCTCTAAGCAAATGATTCCCAAATCTACATCTCCAGCCCTGATCTCTCTCCTTCTCTGCAGTCTCACATTTCCTTCTGCTTTCAAAACATCTCTTCTTGGATGCCCTGCCATCACCTCAAATTTAACATGTCTAAAACAGAACTCCCTATCTTCATTCATTCTTTCATTCTATTGTATTTATTGAGTGCTTTGTGTGCAGAGCACTGTACTAAGTGCTTGGAAAGTACAATTCAACAACAAAGAGAGAGAATCCCTGCCTAAAACGGGCTCAGAGTCTAGAAGGGGGGAGACAGACATCAAAAGAAGTAAACAGGCATCAATAGCATCAATATAAACAAATATAATTAGATACACACACACACACACACACATCAGAACAAGTAAAATAGGCATTAATGTAAATAAATAGAATTATAGATATGTAAATATATACACAAGTGCTGTGGGACGGGGAGGGTGGGTAGAGCAAAGGGAACAAGTCGGAGTGAGTTGGGGGGAAGGGGAGCTGAGGAAAAGGGGTGTTGAGTCTGGGAAGACCTCCTGGAGGAGGTGAGCCATCATAGCAAGAACTTAACAAATACCTCAATTATTATTATTGATACCAATTCTATTGTACTCTCCCAACTGCTAAGTACAGTATTACTCTGTACAAGGTAAGCACTTAATACATACAAGTGGTTGATTAATTTGATTTTGGGCTGCCCAAATTTGTAAAGGGGAATGGTTTTTAGATGTGCAAAGGTGGTCCTTTCAAAGCTGTGAGAAAAGCCTGAACTTTGCTAACGACTCAAGGGGATGGGAACGAAATGCCTGCCCAATGAAGATGGGATCTCTTCCTCTAGGAGGGCCTGAAGACAGGCTGGATGATAGAGTACCTTCCAGGGCGGGGACCTGCCAGAGGAAACTGGGATCTCTCCTCCCAGAGGGCCTGAAACCGGAGCTGACCATCAAGCACTCCCAGGCCCGCCCCTCTCCACAAGATCTCCCCTCCAAGTGACCTTAGCCTGACGAGCTCATCAACCTTTGGTACCGCTGCCTACCCACCCATCTGCCAACCAGGATTGTGGGACATTGTGGGACATTCCATTCTTGAACTGCTGTGGCCAAGAAGCAGCCATTTTCTTCCCCTTCTGCTCCACCGTTGCACTTGCACACTTTATTTGCACCCCTTCATTAACCCCTCCATCAGCCTCACAGCACTGCACAGTGGATATCTTTATTTATACTAATGCCTATCTTCCCCTCTAGACTGTAAGGTCACTGTGGGCAGGGAACTTTGTTATATTGTACTCCCCCAAGTGCTTAGTACAGTGCTCTGCATACAGTAAGCATTCAATAAATACAATTGATTGATTAGGGATAGTTGGTTAATTCAACTGTAAACGTAACTGTTGTGTCATCTACTCCTGTTACATTGTACACTACTTAAGGTCACTGATTGTGACTTTTGCCTCTACTGTATTCCCCCAACCTAGTTCAGTGATTTGCTTGCAGAAGGCACTAAATAAAGGCTACTGATTGATAGATCATCTCAATGGGTTCTTGCTCTCTTAGGAACAAAGCATAGGTTTAGGGGCAGGATGCCTAGATTTTAAATGGAAGAATCATATAAAACACAAACACATATGATATTGCAACACTACTGGCAAAAAAAAATAAGAGAATGGTCACTGGAATCATTTCTGGAGATAAAGGAAAGGATTTTGTTTGACTGCCAAACAAAATGCCATGGTAAGTGGGCATTTCCAAATATATGGAAATTTTGGGTTTGATCCACTTGATTAGCTTTACTTGATCTTTTTTGTTTTTTGCTTTTCGCAAAGGCTTTTTGATGTGGCTGGAATTTGGGGTGGGGAGAATCCATAAGAAAGGATGATGTCATAAAAAGCTGCAGTGATTACCATTTGATTTAATCTCTTATTTGAAATCAATGGGCACTCTGAGGAGCAAGAATGAAAAAAGGAAAGTAAGAGTTCAGGAACATGTTCTAATATTTAGTACCTTTCCTTTTGTAGAGATACCATGACTCTGTTTTTCTTTACCATTTTTGCAGAAATTCAGATTTCAAATGAAATCTCATACTTGATAATTTCAGAATGAAAGTAATTAACATTTAGAAATGGCAAGCATATACCCACTCATTTTCATGTCACAATCATTAGAAATTTTTATTTGGATAATTAGGATTTAAATGAGAAAATTTGTGTATACTAAAATAATATTCCAGAACAACAGAACAATCCAAATAACCGCCACAGGCCTTGATGGTTTGGTGACTTTACAGAATTTGGCTTTTAAATAAAATGAAAGGCATCTTAACAGGTAAACCCTAATTAATGTCACCTGCTGGAAAAAAGCAATAGAATACTGATAGAGTGAAACTAATATAAGTTAATAGATACTATAACTGAATTCTAGAATCCATATTTGTTTTAGCTTGTTTCAACTTGGAACTGTAAGTCCTGAACATTTTCAAATTATTGAACCCATAAGACCTTGGTTAGATAAATAAATATTTACTTTTGAAATAAACAAATAAATATTTATCCTTGGAAGTAGTGAATCTAAAATATAATAGTTCTCCCCAAATTCAACAATTTTGAAATGATGACATCAGCTTGTCATTTAATTACATTTTAAATCTAAAAGTAAGATAGGACTCTTCAATTTTAAAAACAAAAATTTAATTGAAGATAGGCAATTCTGTGGTGACATTTAATATTCACTGACAACTTAAATAATCCATTTTCAATTATTAAAGAAGGTGACTATTGCTAAAGGAGAGTCTGATGCAAAATACATTAAACTGACCAGTTAAAAATATTTTTTCCGTGATAGTGGCCCTCAAAGCACACCTGTGCAAGATGCAAGGAAAATGCTACTCATATTCACTGCAAAATTTATATGACTGCCAATCTGTTTATCTTCAACAACCTTACTGCTTCATTTTTAATCCCAAACTTCTCTACCTTCTACTATCTCTTCCACATTTAAAACTCCCATTGCCTTTAGATAGACCTCTAATGTGGAAGACATATCTAAGGATTTGAAAAAAGAGAAAGATTATTAACAGTTTCTAATTTGCTACTAATTACTTTCTTAGTGTTATATTAGGAAACTTGCGATATAGAAGAACAGAAATGAAAACAGTCAGGCCTATTCCTAGTAATCTAAAAAAACACATTACGAGGCAGGTAGGATCACATGTAATTGGGCGAGGAGACTCCCATTTTGGATACCACCAATATGGATAACCTAGAAAAAAAACAGAAGTTATAAGCACGATTTCATGTCAACTATACAATTCATTAAGTAACTGAGTTTTAGATACATACCTATGTTTTTATCACGTTCTCGATTTCCTAGAACGAGAAATAACATACATGAGTGTACTATAAAAAAGCGATTCCCCTTCGGTTTGTCTAACTTTTTTAATTCAAAGAAGATAGCATTGACGCTGATGTCCCCTTAAGAGTGTTTGTGTGGTCGACAAGGCCAAAATGGGCCCCTCAGTCCTACCACATTGTGCATACAAAAGGAAGGTCCTGGCTGCAGTTTTCACTTTTAGTAACAGTTTGGTCTCCTCATCTCAAAGTTCAATCTTGAACAATTATTTTTCAGGTAAATATTAACTATTTAACCTTGAATAAACATGCAGTGAAACTTTGAAAGTCTATATTTTTCATTTGTGGGCAAGAAACATGTCTACCGACCCTTTCATACCATACTCTGCTCTGCACAGAGTAAGTGCTCAATGAATGCCACTGAATATTAGACCCAATCAGAAATAAATTGAATAAAGCCTTTTTCAAAGCAGAAGTAGGGAAAATAAATGATGTTCTACATAAAGGCCCCCAGAAATTGGAAAGAGAAACAGACCTCTCTATGGGTTTACTGGAAATACATCTGTAGAGCACTAAAGTTAAGCACACTAAGACAATCAGAACAAATGTCTAGTTTTGCTTTCAAATGATCAATTATATTTAATGATCAGCTACTGTGAGCAGAGCACCACAGTAAGTACGTGGGAGAGTGTGATAAGAGTTAGCAGATACTACTGCAAGCCTCAAGTAGTTTACAATCTAGTGAGGAAGATAGGCACTGAAATAATTTACAGAAATGAGGAAGAAGTAGATACATATGAGTTAGTGCTAACACACCAGGGTGAATACCCAGTACAATGCTCTGCACACAGTAAGCCGCCAATAAACTCCATTGATTGATTCATTTCATGTATTCAAAAATTCTAAGGGAGGTTCAGAGTACAGAAGCATGTAGTTGGTCTAGGAGTGTTGCAGGGGTGCGGGGGGCAGTTTGAGGGAGATGTATAACCTCAGGGGAAGAGAAATTAATTAATTCATTCATTCATCCAATCGTATTTATTGAGCACTCACTCTGTGCAGAGCACTGTACTAAGCGCTTGGGAAGTACAAGTTGGCAACATATAGAGACAGTCCCTACCCAACAATGGGCTCACAGTCTAGAAGGGGGAGACAGACAACAAAACAAACAGGTGGACAGGTGTCAAGTCATCACAATAAATAGAAATAAAGCTAGATGCACATCATTAACAAAATAAATAGAATAGTAAATATATACAAGTAAAATAGAGTAATAAATTTGTACAAACACATATATAGGTGCTGTGGGGAGGGGAAGGAGGTAGGGTGGGGGGATGGGGAGGAGGAGAGGAAAAAGGGAGCTCAGTCTGGGAAGGCCTCCTGGAGGAGGTGAGCTCGCAGCAGGGCTTTGAAGGGAGGAAGAAAGCTAGCTTGGCGGATGTGCAGACGGAGGGCATTCCAGGCCAGGAGGAGGATGTGGGCCGGGGGTCGACGGTGGGACAGGCGAGAACGAGGTACAATGAGGAGGTTAGTGGCAGAGGAGCGGAGGGTGCAGGCTTGGCTATAGAAGGAGAGAAGGGAAGTGACATAGGAGGGGATGAGGTGATGGAGAGCCTTGAAGCTGAGAGTGAGGAGTTTCTGCTTGATGCATAGGTTGACAGGCAGCCACTGGAGATTTTCGAGGAGGGGAGTAACATGCCCAGAGCGTTTCTGCACAAAGATGATCTGGGCAGCAGCATGAAGTATAGACTGAAGTGGGGAGAGACAGGAGGATGGGAGATCAGAGAGGAGGTTGATGTAGTAATCTAGTCAGGATAGGATGAGAGATTGAACCAGCGAGGTAGCCGTTTGGATGGAGAAGAAAGGGTGGATCTTGGCAATGTTGTGGAGGTGAGCCTGGCAGGATTTGGTGACGGATTGGATGTGGGGGTGAAAGAGAGAGTGGAGTCAAGGCTGACACCAAGGTTGCAGGCTTGTGAGACGGTAAGGATGGTAGTGCCGTCTACAGTGACGGGAAAGTCAGTGAGAGGGCAGGGTTTGGGAGGGAAGATAAGGAGTTCAGTTTTGGACATATTGAGTTTTAGATGGCGGGCAGACATCCAGATGGAGATGTCCTGAAGGCAGGAGGACACTCGAGCCTGAAAGGAGGGAGAGAGAGCAGGGGCAGAGATGTAGATTTTGGTGTCATCAGCGTAGAGATGATAGTTGAAGCCGTGAGTTTTAGATGGCGGGCAGACATCCAGATGGAGATGTCCTGATGGCAGGAGGAGACTCGAGCCTGAAAGGAGGGAGAGAGAGCAGGGGCAGAGATGTAGATTTTGGCGTCATCAGCGTAGAGATGATAGTTGAAGCCGTGGGAGCAAATGAGGTCACCAAGGGAGTGTAGATAGAGAACAGAAGGGGACCAAGAACTGACCCTTGAGGAACCCCTACAGTAATGGGATGGGAAGGGGAAGAGGAGCCCGCAAAGAAGACTGAGAATGAACGGCCGGAGAGATAGGAGGAGAGCCCGGAGAGGACGGAGTCTGTGAAGCCAAGGTTGGATAGCATGTTGAGGAGAAGGGAGTGGTCCACAGTGTCAAAGGCAGCTGAGAGGTCAAGGAGGATTAGGATAGAGTAGGAGCCATTGGATTTGGCAAGCAGGAGGTCACTGGTGACCTCTGAGAGGACAGTTTCGATGGAGTGCAGGGTATGGAAGCTAGATTGGAGGGGGTCGAGGAGAGAGTTGGCATTGAAGATTTGAGGCAGCGGGTGTAGACAACTTGTTCAAGGATTTTTGAAAGGAATGGTAGGAGGCAGATAGGGCAATAACAAGAAGGGGAGGTGGGGTCAAGAGAGGGTTTTTTTAGGATGGGGGAGATGTGGGCATGTTTGAAGGCAGAGGGGAAGGAACCAGTGGAGAGTGAGCAGTTGAAGATGGAAGTTAAGGAAGGGAGGCGGGAAGGGGCAAGAGATTTCGTAAGATGAGAGGGAATGGGGTCAGAAGCACAGGTGGCTGGAATAACACTTGAGAAGAGGGAGGAGATCTCATCTGGAGATACTGCTGGGAAGGATGGGAGAGTAGCGGAGAGGGTTGAGAGCAGGGGGGTTGGAGAAGTGGGAGGAGTGACTTTGGGGAGCTCAGACTTGATGGAGTTAATTTTACTAATGAAGTAGGAGGCCAGATCGTTGGGGGTGAGGGGTGGAGGAGGGGGAGGATTGATTGATCAGGGAAGACCTCCTGGAGGATTACATTCAGGGAAGAAAATCTTAGGAGGCTCTCAAAGTTTGTGAGGTAGTATTCTCTCTCATTTTCAGGAAGGGTGCAAATGAATACTAGCAGCAAGAAGGCAAAATGTTACTAGCATTTGTTCAATACATTTGA
This sequence comes from Tachyglossus aculeatus, assembly GCF_015852505.1. NCBI lineage: Eukaryota > Metazoa > Chordata > Mammalia > Monotremata > Tachyglossidae > Tachyglossus > Tachyglossus aculeatus. The sequence continues at coordinate 24,480,436 of NC_052079.1, read as the reverse complement.
TGTCAATTTGATATCAATATTGACATCAAATAAAATAAAATAAATAATATTTATTTATACCAGTAAATCAGTGGTATTTATTGAGTGCTTACTGAGTGCAAATAGCACTATACTAAGCACTTGGGAAAGTACAACAGACAACATACTATCTGGATTGAACTAAAGGTTTTATAACATTTGAAAAGAATTTGAAATATCCAGGAACATACTAAGTACAGTGCTCAAAATCCATTATAGGCATACCAAACAATGCATCCATGATGTCATGTTTCTCAAAAATGAGATTTATCCTGAATGGCTACATCATGGTATACTTTTTATCACAGACATACATGCAATTTAAGCTTCATTCCAGAATCATTCGCGGCATTATGGCCTAATATTAATCAGTTCCTGAACCACATGGGGCTCACAGTCTAAGTAGGAAAAAAGCAGCAGTTTCTTCACCTGTAAAATGGGGGAAAAGACTCTAAACTCCATGTGGGACATTGACTGTGTCCAACTTAATTTGTTTGTATCTACCCCAGTGCTTAGATCAATGCCTGGCACATAGTAACTATTTAATAAATACCATAATTTAATTTTTTTTTAAAAGCAGTATTGCCTAGTGGATAGAGCATGGGCTTAGGAGTTAGAAGAACCTGGGTTCAAATCCTGACTCTGCTGCTCAGACTGTAAACCCTGGACACAGACTGTGTCCAATCTGACTAGCTTGTATTCAACCCAGCACTTAGAACAGTACCTGGAAGGTAGTAAGCACTTAACAAATACCATTAAAAAAGAGAAAAGGTATTTAATCCCTATTTTACAGCTGAGGAAGCTGAGGAAACTGAGAAACAGAGAAGTTAAGTGACTTGCCCAAAGTCACACAGCAGGCAAGTGATGCAGCTTGGATTAGAACCCAGATCCTCTGACTACCAGGCCCAAGACCTTTGATAATAATGGTTTTTCTGTCCACTAAGCCACGCCACTTCTATGCTTTATATCCCAAATTCCATATACTTGGGAACTTTGGAGAAAGCAGTAAAGATCCTTGGCTGGAAAACACAAAATAATAGAAATGATCACAAAGATAAGGAAGCTTCATAGTGAAAATAGACTAAAAAGTTTAGGACTTTTTAATCTGCAAAGATGAAAGCTGGAAAGAGGCCTGACTGAAGTCTACAAAATCATAAAGGGTGTGAACAAAGTGAAAACAGAATTGTACACTAAATTGCATAAAAAAGTAACATGAATTGAAGTTTAAAGGAAGCAGGTTTTCACACATTTGATTTTTCACAGGCATATAGAATTTAGTGCAGAAAGTTGCACAAACATAACAATAATAATAATAATAATGGTATTTGTTAAGTGCTCACTATGTGCCAAGCACTGTTCTAAGCTCTGGAGTAGATATAAGGTAATCAGGTTGCCCCACATGGGGCTCACAGTCTTAATCCCCATTTTACAGATGAGGTAACTGAGGCACAGAGAAGTTGAGTGACTTGCCCAAGGTCACACAGCAGACAAGTGGCAGAGCCGGAATTAGAACCCATGACCACTGACTCCCAAGCCTGGGCTCTTTCCACTGAGCCATGCTGCTTCTCATAAATATCATTAGCCTTAGGAAGGTGTCACCCATCGTCCGGGGACGGGTTCGTTCAGTGATCAGCGAGGCGAGAGAGAGAGAGAGAGAGAGAGAGAGACAGAGGCTGGGGACGGAAAGCCTGAGTTTTATATAAAATTTATTCCGCGAGGCGAATTGAATTTATGTAATTGTTTAGGTGCAATGGATTGAACTTCCCTTTCAGGAGGAATATAATCAATTAGCAATATTAGAGCTTCCCTACATGGGAGGAACACAATCATATGTTAATCGCGCGTGGGTGAGGCGGCTAGCTCTCACCCATGTGTACTTCCCACTCGGGAAGAATCCACTTACTTTCCCACATGGGAAGAATTCATTACATTACCCGCGCACGTGGTGGGCGGCTAGCTCTCACAATGTGCTCTCCCTACATGGGAGAAAGCCACTCATGATTCCCATCAGCAGCGGGGTACCTGGGTCCCACCCATGAGACATTCACCCATCCCGTGGCCCTTGCCTCAGTGGGTTGGTTCTAGTTGTAGAGCAGGCATCTGGCCTTCTGGGCAGGGAGAGACACGTGGGCTGCTGCTGCTGCAGTGGCTGCTCCTGCTGCTTCGCGTCCTGGTGTTCTGACCCCGAAGGTCAGAGGCGACAGGTATTTATTGCCTGTGCCCCTAGGCCATTCCAGCTTCCGGCCTCAGTCTATCCAATCTCTGCCCTCCCCGCTCCTCCATACCTAATTTGATTGGCACGGGGGCGAGGGACATCTTCTGTATTCCCGGCTTGGGCTGCCAATCTAGCAGATTGGTCATGGGGGCGGTATCCCACCCTCACTTCCGAGTTCCGCCTGCTGGCTCAGGTGGTCACCTGAGGTCAAGGTCAAGATAGTTTTTGACCTTGAGACAGCCGGTACCCCAGGGTCACCTCGGGACAGAAGGATATGGATAATTTATGCATGCTATAGATATTAAAATATTCAAAAAAGGTTTAGAGAGATTCATTAATAATATGTCCTGATGGGTTTTTGGAAAGAGATATTAGGGATATTAGAAGGTATATCTATAACCATTAGGAGGGAAATGATTACACTGTTTCTTCAAGCACTATTTTGGCTGTCAGAAACTAAATACTGGACTGGAAGGATCAGAGATCTGCCAATATGTCATATTTCATGTTTTTAAATAACTTTCCATACATAAACTTGAAAACACAGTCAATGATTTAAGAAATATCACAGATAAATGAATGGCACTTAAATAAATTTACCCACTATTTCAGCTTTTCAACTTTTCAAAAGTTTCAACTTTTCAGTCAACACTAGCCTCCTTTATGGCATGAACCCCAGAGCATGGAGGATGAAGAGGGCGTGCATGAAAGCCATGGGAAATGGGGGAAACAATTTTAAAATCTGCTATGGACAGCATAGGGGAAATGGAGGAGAAAGTTTAAAGAGAGAGGAGGCAGAGTGGAGAGACCTGAGGGTGCCAGGGAGAAGGGTCATGTGAGAAGGGTCAACATATTCATTAACTTCCCATGAAGTAAAAGTCTGCTATTCTATCGAGGAACCTCCCTAACTCAACATGCAAATATTAATGTACTCATTTACAGCTTTAAGTAATTCTGCATATTTAAGGTAAAAATAGGGGTAGCTGACACATAGACCATTGTCCTATGAGAAAATTCATTTCAACTCACATTTCCACTTCAAGACATTTGCAGGAACCAATTGTATATAAGTCAAAGGAATGCATTTACTTATATATACATTTATAGACTATATAAATATACTATATTTAAAATAATGTGCTCAATTTAATAATAAGATGCATAATAATTGATATCTCAAACTATTCCCTCATTCCTAATCCAAAACTGTCATTACCTGAAACAGAAATAAATCACTGGGCCTATAGGCAAGACACCAAGACTTCATGAAAAGCATCTGTATGCAAAATTGATCTTCAAGCTATTAATATTTGATTGGGCTAGACAATATGTGAAAAAGTTTCCAAAGATTCCTTTAGAATACTGTGTACAAACCTATGATAATGATGATAGTATTAATGACAATAATAGTATAATTTAAGTCCTTACTATGGGTCACTGTAATAATAATAATAATAATAATAATAATAATAGTATTTGTTAAGCACTTACTAGGTGCCAAGCACTGTTCTAAGTGCTGGGGGAGATACAAGGTAATCAGGTTGTCCCACTTGGGGCTCACAGTCTTAATCCCCATTTTACAGATGAGGTAACTGAGGTACAGAGAAGTTAAGTGGCTTGCCCAAGGTCACCCAGCAGACAAGTGACAGAGCCGGTATTAGAACCCATGTCCTCTGACTCCCGAGCCCACGCTCTTTCCACTAAGCTATGCTGTATCAAGTACTGGAGCAGATACAATATATGCAATGGGACACAATCCCCATCCTCCCTGGGGAAAATATGCATTTAATCCGTTTTACATACGAAGAAGCTGAAGCAAAGAGAAGTTAAATGACTTGTACAACATCACATAGCACACAAGGAATCAGCGTGGCCTACTGAAAACAGCATAAAGGCCTGGGAGTCAGAGGACGTGGACCCCAATTCAAGCTCTGCCACCTGTCTGCTGGGTGACCTTGGACAAATGCCTCAGTTACCTTATCTGTAAAATGGGGATTATAACCTACTCCTTCCTACTTGGGCTACGAGCCCCATGTGGGATAGAGACTGTGTCCAACCTGATGATCATGTATCTGCCCCAGCACTTAGTATAGTGTTTTGGGACACCATAAGCACTTGGTAAGTACCATTAAAACAAACAAACAAAAAGGGGTGGGGCCAGAATTAGAACCCAAGTCCTCTGCCTCCACACCCATTGCTCTTTCCATTAGGCACGTTGTCTCCCTAAATCAGTTCCCAAAGAGAGATATAATGCAGCCCTATCATTTCACTGTGAACTTATTTCCACCTTTACTCATTCATTCAATAGTATTTATTGAGCGCTTACTGTGTGCAGAGCATTGTACTAAGCGCTTGGGAAATACAAGTTGGCAACATATAGAGATGGTCACTACCCAACAATGGGCTCACAGTCTAGAAGGGGGAGACAGACAACAAAACAAAACATGTGAACAGGTGTCAAGTCATCAGAATAAATAGAAGTTAAGCTAGATGCACATCACTAACAAAATAAAATAAACAGAATAGTAAATATGTACAAGTAAAATAAAGTAATATATCTGTACAAACATACATGGTTCAATAACTAATTTCATTTCTATAGAAACATTTAGACCTTAACTCCCTTGTAGCAGTAAGAAACCCAACCTTTCCCAAATAATTCAATATCTTTTTTCCCCTTCCTTCATACACTTTTTTACTTACTACATTGTTTGTTCTGACATGTGTCCCCTTCTTCACACTGACTGCACGGTGATCCAGTTTTGTAAGGATGTGCACCAGTATTTCCTCTGTAAATAGGGAATGAAGTTCACCTGTTACATGGGTATCAATGGCTACCATTTAAATCATATATTTACATTTTGGAATATGTCAATGAATTTATTATGCTTATATACTCCAGCATGGTGAAGTCCCAGCAGGCTGGGGCTAGGGAATGAGTCACGCAGGACAGATCATCAGCATGAAGGCTGCAGGCCACAAGAATCAGAGTGGAAGAATGGAATAAAAGTAGGATTGAGAGAAAAATGTCAAAGTCAAGGAGAAATGTAGAGGTGGGATCAGGAAGGCAGTGGGTGACAGCAACTAGTAGCTGTAGAGGCTGGTAGAGGCAAGTGAGGTGGATTCAGAGGAAGGAAAGGTAAGAAAAAAGGGTTGGGATAGAACAAGAACAACTTTGGGGGGAGTGGGGAATAGGGAAGCTACTCCTCCATTCCTTCCCCTGAGAGTCAGGGCAAGCAGGGAGCCCCTCTTAAGAGAGAGTGGCAGGAGAGTTGGGAACAAGGTCTTAGTGAAGGCAAGGAGGAATGAGCCAGCCAGGAACAAGTCAGTGATGAAGACTAATTTGTCTCTCAATCAATCAGTGGTACTTATTGAACACTTACTTACTGCAGAACACCATATTAAACTTCGCTTAGCCCTCTAATATTATGGAGCAAGGGTGCCACAGACTCTAGTAAGCATTCAATAAATATGACTGATTGATTACCTGCATGACTGCGTTGGTGGGGGAGACAAGCAGGTAATCGGTTGCCCAATCCCAAGCCAACAGGAATCCTGTTGGCCCCTGATCCGGCCCAGGAAGGGTGAGGAAACCCCTGCAGCATAAGGCTTTCGCAATGCTCAAAGTGTTGGGAAGGGGTGGCCGTGGCTGCCACTGTCACTCTTGGGCCTGATGGACTGAACCGTGAGGAGCATGATATTCTGCTCCTCCAGTCCCAGTGCCCTACCACTCTTGTATTCATTGTCATCCTTATCTCTTGTACTGTTTGGCATTTTTACTGTTTGGTCTTTCCCTAGCTGTCTGTCACGGGCCTACTTCCCTCCTTTATTTTTAGATTGTGAGCCCTCTGGGGGTCAGGATTCAGGCCTAATTCTCATTGAGTACAGTACTCGGCACATAATAGGCACTAAATAAATACTATTATTACTACACTACTCTGAATAACCGCTTCCTTTCACTTGCTGATATTTATTGATCCATTTCAGCTCCCTATCAGAGTGGACATATCTTGGATCTTATCTTCAGATAATGCTCCATCTCAATCAATCAGTGATATTTACTGAGTGTCAATCATGTGCAGAGCCTGTCAATCATGTGCAGAGCCCTGAACTAAGCACTATGTTTGAAGATTCATCTGACGGAGACAATGATGGCTTATCAGCAGCAGATGATGACAGTTGAAAAAATTGAGATGGCACAGAATATTTATGTCTAGATTTTCCTCTCACCGTAGACCATGATCCTCCCATCTCACCAACCCATAACCCTGGCATTATCTTCAACACATTTCTCTAATGCAATCCATACATTCAATCTGACAAAAAATCCTGTCTGGTCTCTCTTCATGACACCTCTAGATTCCACCCTTTCCTTTCCATCCAAACTGCTATTGTGCTGATCCAAGCATTTTCTGCCTTGCCTACTGCTTTGCCTCCTCGCTAACCTCCCTACATCTCTCCTCTCTTCAGTGCATATTTCACTCTGCTGCCTAGATCATTTATCTGAAAACATTCGGTCCGTGTCTCCTCACTTCTCAAAAATTTCCAATGGTTGCCCATCCACCTCTGTATTAACAACTCAACATCAGCTTTAAGGCACTCTATCGGCTTTTTCTCACACCTAACCTCAACCGACTTCAAGCAACCCAATCCACACTCTCTGCTCCAATAACAACCTACTCTCTGTACCTCAATTTCTTCTATCCTGCTACCGACCTCTTGCCCACATCTTCCCTTGGGCCTGGAACTCCCTCCCCCTTCATATCCAATGTTCCACCACACTTTCCACCTTCAAAGTTGCCCTAAACTCACATCTCATCCAAGAGGTTATCCCACATTAAACTATTTCCCCTATCTGCCTTCCCCTCTGTGTACACTAAGAACTTGGCTGTATACTCCCCCTCAAGGACCTTGACACTCACCCTAGCCCCATGCTTATTCTCTATTACTCTCCCTATCCCTAATCTACTTTTAATATTCATTCATTCAATCATATTTATTGAGTGCTTACTGTGTGCAGAGCACTGTATTAAGTGCTTGAGAGAGTACAATTCAACAATAAACAGATATATTCCCTGCCACAACGAGCTTACAGTCTAGAGGAGTGGGGAAACAAATATAAATAAATGAATTACAGATATGAACATAAGTGCTGTGGGGATGGGAGTGGAGAAGAACAAAGGGAGCAAGTTAGGGCAATTCATAGGGAATGGAAGAAGAGGAAAGGGGGACTTAGGGAAGGCCTCTTGGAGGAGATGTGCCTTCAACAAGCAGAAGCAGCATGGCATAGAAGATGGAGCATGGGCCTGGGAGTCAGAAGGTCATGGGTTCTAGTCCTGGCTCTGTCATTTGTTTGTGTGACCTTGGGCGAGTGACTTTTCTTTATTCCTCAGTTACCTCAACTGTAAAATGGGGAATGAGACTGTGAGCCCCACAAGGGGCAGAGACTGTGTCCAACCCAACTTGCCTGTATCCACCCCACCCCACCCCAGTACAGTGTGGCTCAGTGGAAAGAGCATGGGCTTTGGAGTCAGAGGTCATGGGTTCAAATCCCTGCTCTGACAACTGTCAGCTATGTGACTTTGGGCAAGTCACTTAACTTCTTTGTGCCTCAGTTACCTCATCTGTAAAATGGGGATTAAGCCTGTGAGCCCCCCGTGGGACAACCTGATCACCTTGTATCCTCTCCAGTGCTTAGAACAGTGCTTTGCACATAGTAAGCACTTAATAAATGCCATAATTATTATTATTATTACGGTGCCTGGAAAATAATAAGTGCTTAACAAATACCATTATCATTATTTTCATTGTTATTCTTAATAAGCCTTTGAAAGGGCAAGAGTAACTGTCTTTCGGATTTGAGGAAGGAGGGCATTCCAGGCCAGAAGCAGGACATGGGTGAGAGTTTGGTGGCAAGATAGACAAGACAGAAGTACAGTGAGAAGGTTAGCATTAGAGGAACAAAGTGTGTGGGCTGGGTTGTAGGAGGAGAGTGGTGAGGTAGGAGGGGGCAAGGTTGTGGAGTGATTTAGAGCCAATGGTGAGGAGTTTTTGTTTGATGCAGAGGTGGATGGGCAAACACTGGAGTTTTTTTGAAGAGGGGTGAGATATGTCCTCAATGTTTTTGTGGAAAAAGGATCCAGGCAGCAGAGGGAAGTATGGACTGGAGTGGGGAGAGACAGGAGGCTGGGAGGTCAGCAAGGAGGCTGATGCAGGAATCCAGGCAGGATAGGATAAGTAATTTTATTAACATGGTAGCAGTTTGGATGGAGACGATAGGGCAGATTTTAGCAATGTAGTGAAGGTGGGACCGACAGGATTTGGTGATGGATCAAATATGTGGGTTGAATGAGAGAGCGGTGTCAAGGATAACACCAAGATTATGGGCTTGTGACACAGAAAAGATCTGGAGTGATGGGAAAGTCGGGGGAGGACAGGGTTTGGGTGTGAAGATAAGGAGTTCTATTTTGGGCATGTTTACCTTAAGGTGATCGGAGAACATCCACATAGAGGTGTCTTGAAGGCAGGAGGAAATGCAAGATTGCAGAGAGGGAGATAGAGATTTGAGCATCATCTGCATAGAGGTAGAAGTTGAAGCCGTGGGAACGAATAAGGTCTCCAAGGGAATGGATGAAGATGCAGAATAGAAGGGGACCCAGAAATGAACCTTGAAGGTCCCCCAAAGCTAGGGGGTGGGAGGCAGTGGAGGAACCTGCGAAGGAGACTGAGAATCAATGGCCAGAGAGATAACAAGAGAATGAGAAGAAGACAGTGTCAGTGAAACCAAGGTTGGATAATGTTTCCAGAAGGGGGTGGAAAACAGTGCCGAAGGCAGCTGATAGGTTGAGGAGGATTAGGATGAAACAGAGGCCATTGAACTTGGCAAGAAGGAGAACATTGGTGACCTTTGAGAATACCGTTTCTTGGAGTGAAGGGGATAGAAGCCAGATTGGAGAGGGTCAAGGAGAGAACTGGAAGAGAGGAATTTGAGACAGCATGTGTAGACAACTTGCTCAAGGAATTTGGAAAGGAATGTTAGGAAAGAGATGCGGCGATAACTGGAGGGAGCCGAGGGGCCAAGGAAGGGCTTTTTTAGGGTAGGGGTAGGGTGTGCATGAAAGCAGCGAGGAAGAAGCCACTGGAGAGCGTTCAGTTGAAGATGGCTGTTAGGGAAGGCAGAAGGGAGGGGGCAAGAGTTTTGATTATGTGCGAAGGAATGGAGTAGGTTGCGCAGGTGGAGAAGGTTGATTTTGAGATATCTGTCTCCCCCTGTAGATTGTAAGCTTTTCAGAGTCAAGGATCACACCTACCAACTCTTGTATTTTACTCTCCCAAGTGCTTAATACAGTGTTCTGCACACCGAAAGTGCTCAAAAATACCACTGATTGATATACCAGCTCATAAGTATTTCTGAATTCCCTTTGATCTCATCTTTACATGCCCTCTCTGAGATCACCAATAACCTTCTTCTTGCCAAATCCAACGCCCTTCCTCAATTAAGCTGTCTTTTCCCCAACTCCCTCTCCCTTCTGCTTCCTATGCAAAAAGCTTTCTGCTGCCTATGCACTTGGGGGAAAATGCCTTTGGGCATTTTTCATTTGTCTGTCTCCCCCTTCTAGACTGTGAGCCTGTTGCTGGGTAGGGACTGTCTCTATGTGTTGCTGACTTGTACTTCCCAAGCGCTTAGTACAGTGCTCTGCACACAGTAAGCGCTCAATAAATATGATTGAATGAATGAATGAATCATATTTATTGTGTGCTTACTGTGTGCAAAGCACTATACTAAGTGCTTGGGAGAGTACACTAAAACAATAAAGAGACACATTCCCTGCCCACAGGTTCACAGTCTAGAGAGGGAGAGAGATATTAATATAAATAAATAAATAGATAAATTAAAGATATATACATACATGCCATGGGAATGGGAGGGAGGATGAATGAAGAAACCAGCAAGAGCAGCACAGAAGGGAGTGGGAGAAGAGGAGAGGAAGGCTTATTCAGGGAAGGCTTCTTGGAGGAGATGAGCCTTCAATAAGGCTTTGAAGTGAGGGAGAGTAATTATCTGCCTGATATGAGGAGGGAGGGTATTCCAGGCCAGAGGTAGGATACGGGCGAGATATTGGCAGTGAGATAGATGAGATCGAGGTACAGTGAGAAGGTTAGCATTAGAGGAACGAAGTGTGCAGGCTGTGTTATAGTAGGAGAGTAGCAAGGGCGAGATAGAAGGGGGCAAGGTGATTAAGTGCTTTAGAGCCATGGTGAGGAGTTTTTGTTTGATGTGGAGGTGGATGGGCAACCACTGGAGTTTCTTGAGGAGCGGGGACACATTGTCTGAATGTTTTTGAAGGAAAACGATTCAGGCAGTAGAATGGAGTATGGACTAGAGTGGGGAGAGACAGAATGAAGATCTGGGGGAGTAGCAGCGCCGCCTAGTGGATAGAGCCCGGCCCTGTGGGTCAGAAGGTCCTGGTTTTTAATCCAGGCCCTGCCACTTGTCTGCTGGGTGACCTTGGGCAGGCCACTTCGCTGCTTTGTGGCTCAGTTACCTAATCCCTAAAATATTAATAATAATGAAAAGTGATAACAATCAGCATAATAATAATTATTGTAGTAATTGTTAAGCATTTACTATGTGCCAAACACTGTTCTAAACACTGGGGTAGATGTAGGGTAATCAGTTCAGACACAGTCCCTGTCCCACATGGGGCTCAGAGTCTTAATCACCATTTTACAGATGAAGTAACAGTGTCAGAGGAAGCGAGGTGACATGCCCAAGATCGCAGAGCAAGCATGTGGCAGAGACGGAATTGGAACCCACATCCTCTGACTTCCAGGCCTGTGCTCCTTCCACTAGGCCATGCTGCAACTCCCCTTTTATCTTAAAATGGGGATTGGGATTGTGAGCCCCATGTGGGACCTTGACTGTGTCCAATCTCATGGCCAAGCTAGCTGAGAGCTCACCTCCTCTGGGAGGCCTTCCCAGACTGAGCCCCCCCCTTTTCCTCTCCTCCCGCTCCCCTCCCCATCGCACCCCCGCCTTACCCCCCTCCCAGCCCCACAGCACTTGTGTCTATTTGTACATATTTATTACTCTGTTTTATTAATGATGTGTATATAGCTATAATTCTATTTATTCTGATGGTATTGACATCTGTCAACTTGTTTTGTTTTGTTGTCTGTCTCCCCCTTTAGACTGTGAGCCCACTGTTGGGTAGGGACTGTCTCTATATGTTGCCAATTTGTACTTCCCAAGCGCTTAGTACAGTGCTCTGCACATAGTAAGCGCTCAATAAATACGATTGATGATGATGATGAGGCAGGGACGTCAGCAAGGAGGCTGATACAATTTATTCATTCATTCAATCGTGTTTATTGAGCACTTATTGTGTGCAGAGCACTGTACTAAGCGCTTGGAAAGAACAATTTAGCAACAAATAGAGACAATCAAGACAATCACTACCCAACAACGGGCTCACAGTCCAGATGAGGACTGTCCAAAACAGAACTCCTCATCTTCCCGCCCAACTCTGGCCTCCCCTTGACTTTCCAATCACTACAGACAGCACCACCATCCTCCCTGTCTCCTAAGCCTATAACCTTGGCATTATCCTCAACTCATCTCTCTCTCATTCAACCCCCATATTCAATCTGTCACCAAATCCTGTCGGTTCACAATGCTAAAATCCACTCTTTCCTCTCCTTCCAAACTGCTTCCAAACACCAAATCCCACTTTGATTACTGCAACAGCGTCCTTGCTGACCTCCCTGCTCCTCACTCTAATCCAGACTTTGCTCTACTGCCCACAACATTTTTCTACAAAAACATTCAGTCCATATTTCCCCACTTCTCAAGAACCTCCAATGTTTGCCCAACAAACAGAAACTCCTTACCATTGGCTTTAAAGCACTTAATCACCTTGCGCCCTGTTCCCTTATTTCACTGCTTTCCTACAAGCCAGCCAGCACACTCCGCTCCTCTAATGCCAACCTAATCACTGTACTTCAGTCTCATCTATCTCGCTGCCGACCTCTCGCCCACATCCGGCCCCTGGCCTGGAATGTCCTCCCTCTTCATATTCGACTCTCCCACCTTTGAAAACTTATTAAAGCATATCTCCTCCAAGAGGCCTTCCCTGACTAAGCCCTCATTTCTTCTCCCATTCCCTTCTGCCCTTGCACCTGGATTTGCATCCTTTATTCTTCCCTCTGTCAGCCCCACCACATTTATGTACATATCTATCTATCTATCTATGTACATACATAGACTGAACTCCTTATCTTCCCCCCAAACCCTGCCCTCTCCCTGACTTTCCCACCACTGTTGATGGCACTACCATCCTTACCGTCTCACAAGCCCGCAACCTTGTGTCGTCCTCGACTCCGCTCTCTCGTTCACCCCCACATCCAATCCGCCACCAAAACCTGCTGTCTCACCTCCGCAACATCGCCAAGATCCGCCCTTTCCTCTCCATCCAAACTGCTACACTGCTGGTTCAATCTCTCATCCTACCCCGACTGGATTACTGCATCAGCCTCCTCTCTGATCTCCCATTCTCCTGTCTCTCCTCACTTCAATCTATACTTCACGCTGCTGCCCGGATCATCTCTGTACAGAAACACTCTGGGCATGTTACTCCCCTCCTCAAAAATCTCCAGTGGCTACCAATCAGCCGACGCATCAGGCAAAAACTCCTCACTCTTGGCTTCAAGGCTCTCCATCACCTCGTCCCCTCCTACCTCACCTCCCTTCTCTCCTTCTACAGCCCAGCCCACACCCTCCGCCCCTCTGCCGCTAACCTTCTCACTGTGCCTCGTTCTCGCCTGTCCTGCCATCGACCACTGGCCCACGTCCCCCCCCGGCCTGGAATGCCCTCCCTCCGCACATCCGCCAAGCTAGCTCTCTTCCTCCCTTCAAAGCCCTACTGAGAGCTCACCTCCTCCAGGAGGCCTTCCCAGACTGAGCCCCCTCCTTCCTCTCCGCCTCCTCCCCCTCCCCATCCCCCCGCCCTACCTCCTTCCCCTCCCCACAGCACCTGTATATATGTTTGTGCATATTTATTACTCTATTTATTTTACTTGTACATATTTACTATTCTATTTATTTTATTTTGTTAATATATTTTGTTTTGTTGTCTGTCTCCCCCTTCTAGACTGTGAGCCCGCTGTTGGGTAAGGACCATCTCTATATGTTGCCAACTTGTACTTCCCAAGCGCTTAGAATAGTGCTCTGCAAACAGTAAGTGCTCAATAAATACGATTGAATGAATGAATGAATTTGTACAGATTCATTACTCTATTTTACTTCTACATATTTGTTCTGACGATTTTGACACCTGTCTACTAGTTTTGTTTTGTTGTCTGTCTTCCCCTTCTAGACTGTGAGCCCGCTGTTGGGTAGGGACTGTCTCTACATGTTGTCGACTTGTACTTCCCAAGAGCTTAGTACAGTGCTCTGCACACAGTAAGCGCTCAATAAATACAATTGAATGAATGAATATCCATAATTGATTAATTTATATTACTGTCTTTCTCCCCCTCTAGATTGTAAGCTTGTTTTGGGCAGGTAACATGTCTACCATCTCTGTTGTAGTGTTACTCTCCCAAGTCAGTCAATCACACTTATTAAGTGATTAGTGCTTATGTGAAGGGGGAGGGAGTTCCAGGCCAGAAGGAGGGCTATTGTGGGTGGAAGTATACTTTGGTTTCCTTAACCAAGTAGACTGCAGCATTTATGGCAGGAAGGCAAGGGGCAGTGTGGTCTAGTGACAAAAGAAGGGGGCTGGGAATCAGGAGAACAAGGTTCTATTCCCACCTCTGCAACTGGTCTGCTAAGTGCTGGGGCAAGTCATTTATCCTCCTTGGGCACCTGTTTTTATATATTACAAACACTGTGTACATTAATACATTAAATGCATTATATATGATGTATTCAACGTATACATTAAGACACATAATATATACATTGTATACATTAAGACACGGGGGAGAACTGAGTACTCAGAAAGATGGCTATGTGACCAGAGAGCCTACCAAATCTAGCCAAGTGACTTCCCGAAGAACTTACTATTGTTTGCACTACACATATTTAGTGCTCAATAAATACCACTGATTCCTTGATTCACACCCTCTTTTCCAATTGTATTTGCTCGTGCCTATTGCTCATTTTGAAAAGAAAACACCGCTGAATAGGTGGAATGTAAGGTGGTAGAAATTCAATCAATTAGTAACTGATAAAGATTTACTACAAAGGAAAGCTAAAAATTAGGGCAAAATGGGGTTTGGGGTTTTTTCCTCTCCCTGTAGATGACAGTTCCCCGACCACTGTCACTAAAACCTCAATGAATTATCTTAAGGACTCACTTGTGAATACTATTTTCCCATTAAAAACATTAATAGTAGAGAAACTTACGCTGGTGAATAGTTGCATATAAATATTCCAGTATTCCAACCACCAAGTTTAGGACAAATCCTAATAGCGCAACCGACTTTGTAGGTATAAGCCCAAACAACCTAAGTAAAAAAGGATTCATTAGAATAAAATACGCGACAACACAAAATAACTACTTTGCCATTCAAAAAATGGGGACGTGAGGCCATTACATAAAAGCCACTTCCACCGGTCGTGAGCATGACTGATTCAATTGGATGTGCTTCAAAACAACACAGTTAACCTGTTATTCCCCCACATGGCTAGAGGGAGTGAATCAATACACTCCTGGATGCCATGTATCCGCCTCTTCCCATACGTGATGACTACTCCAGGCAATCAATGGGCCAGTTAGACAGTCTCTGCATTACTCTGTGCCCAGAGTAATGGGAGAAATGAGACCTTGGGTCACTGTGACATGCAGTGGCTCGAGCCCCTGGGCTTTGATGTGCCGATGGTATGTGGACTGCCAGGTGGTCAGAACAGTCAGGAGGCTGATCTCAGGAAGGAAAGGAGATCCAGAGGTCCAGACCGGGCACGGAAGGCTCTTGGCCCTAGGACAACACTGTTTGAACCACGCAGGGGGGGCATCCCTTTCAGCTGCCAGGTTGATGCCAACTAACAGGTGAGACAGTTAGCCCACCCTGGCAGCGCTGAGTATTGTGTGAAGGAGGGCCCTCCGCTTTAGTGCTGATACCCAGAAAGCAGTTCCATAGATTTTGGGTCACCCTGTTCCTTTCTCATTCTTCCCTCTACACTGTAAGCTCATGGTAGGTAGGGAACGTGACTACCAAATCTGTGATATGGTATTCTCTCAAGTGCTTAGTACAGCTCTCTGCATATGGTAATCACCCAATAAATACCACTGATCGATTGACTGATTGAGTGGGGAGAGAACTACAGCCATTATGACTGATGAGGTATTCCATCAAGAACAATGGGCTGAGCCTTGCTACTGAGGCTGCAGGACAGGAATCTGCAAGGGACTAAGTGGTTGTGGGGATAACAGGGTAGCGCCACTTCCACTCTCTTCCCGGCCAGCTGGGTTCCTGCTGGGACACTGCACAGAAGCGCTTAGCACAGTGCTCTGCACACAGTAAGCACTCAATAAATACGATTGAATGAATGAAGCAAGTAGGCGAGCAGGGACGCAGTACACTGCAAAGTGCTCATGAAGGTTTTCTGACATGTAACACCTTTTTCCAGCCCAAATAACCACTGCCCTAAAGCCCGCAGATGCTCTGCCAATCGGTCCTGGCCTCCCCATACCCACCAGTTCTTGTTAAGAACTTCTGCTGGGCCTGACCCCCTCATGGAAAGCTCTCGGGGCATCTCTGTTTCCAAGACCTTGACCGCTAATAGTACAGCCCCAGAATAAGGAACCAGAACCAAAACTCAGGTCCCCTCATTTCCATGGCATCAGCAACAAGACTATATCATAGTCATACTGGAAAATGGCTCTGCAATGCCTAAATACTCACAAGGAAAACAAATCTACCCAGCAATAAAATCTTACAGATATTAGTAAGAAAAGACTTGATGTAAGACTGACAACCTTGGGTACCCCACGAGATACAATTATTGAATAAAATTTGGGGCATGATCTAGAGTGTTCTTAATTTCTGAGGCAACTTTGAGATGTTATGGTTGGCTATAGATTTATGTAGAAGATATATTGGGGGGAAAAAAGCTCAACTGGGTCCTAGACAAGCTTGGTATTAGTTTAGGGCAATGAACTTGACACCTGGCTCCTGGCCTGGACTTCCTCCCTTAGCAGTGCAGTAACTTGATTAAAACAGCCTACATTGTTAAAATCATGGTACCAGTCAGTCAGAAGTAGAAAAAAAAAAGACGTCTCTGCCTAACTTTTCAAGCCCACAAATTCTACCACCAACACTTAGCTCCTTAAAAGAATGACATTCTCAAGGAAGTTCTATCAATTCCAATTTACTTGTGCTTCACAAAAGCTAAAAGTTATGTACATCCTTAGTAAGAAATTGACTTACTCTAGAGACGTTTAAAGGGATAATGCACGAAAAATAACTATTTTCAGAAATACTAATTTTGTTCATAGTGGTGTGTAAAAATTATTTACAGCAAAGCCCATCAATGGAAATTTGACATTAACAAAAAATAATTACCTGAGTATAATGGCCACATACTCCGGTACATCCTTTAGTATCATAAGTGTAGGACCTGAATTCATTGTACCAAGCAGTAATAGCATTTTTTGGATTAAATTTGCCCACGCCTCCAAGCCATATATTTTCTCCTACACTTCTAAATTTAGGGTGGACAGCTCCTTTTTTGCCTAAAAAAGTATTGTGTTTAAACACACATTTCTTTGACCATGCTCTTGCTGTCCTTGCCAGAGCCGCATCCCAACTCTGCAAGATAAAAATTAGGACACATCATTCAGGCTCTAGGTTCGCAGCAGAATCACTGAAATCATTTAATAACTGTAGTATTCGTTAAGCACCTATTGCTTAAAACTTGGCTTACCCATCTTTGCCTTTGTATTTCAGCTAGACAGGGATCTTGCGACAAGGATCCTGCCTTCCTTCTTATTTGGTACTCTCCTAGGACATTAATATGTTGTCACTAAATAAACACTATTTATTGATTTCTATTAAAGATAGTGATTTATTGTGGACCTTTGAAATCTTGCGGCATTTCCTCTGTGATCCACGCAAATGTCTGAGAATTAGGTCCTCTCCGTGCTTGTGGATTTTTGCAGGAATGTCATCTGATCAGGGTGCTTTTCTACTTTTCAGGGCTTTGAATAAGAGGGGTGTTCCCTTCTCCACATTCTGGATGATTTTTTACTCTTTAGAAAGCCTCCTCCTCGATTGAAGGAAGGCACGTTCATTGTGAACAATAGTGTTTATGTAAGGTTCATATTATCTGTATAGTAACCCCTCTTTGTGACGAGGGGAATTCCAACTCCAATCTTTAATGGAAATGACAATAACTGAAGTACTTCTTTAATGCTTACTAAGTACCAAACACCAAATACCAAACACTAAGCCTGGGGTAGACACAATATAAGCAGATTGGACACTGTCCCTGTACCACAGGGGATTCAATCTAAAGGGAAGGGGGACCTGGCATATTACTTTTACAAATGAAGAAACTGAAGCACAATGAAGTTAAATGACTTGCCCAAGTTCACAGAGCATGCAAGTGGCAGAACTGACATTTTAACCCAGGGAAGCAGCATGGCCTAATGGATAGAGCATGGGCCTGAGAATGAGAAGGTTCTGAATTCTAATCCCAGCTCTGGCACTTGTCTGCTGTGTGTTCTTGGGCAAGTCACTTACCTTCTCTGTATATCAGTTGCTTCATCTGTAAAATGGGGATTAAGACTGTAAGCCCCAAGTGAAACATGGACTGTGTCCAATATGATTAACTTTTATCTACCCCAGCGCTTATTACAGTGCCTGACATACACTAGGCACTTGACAAAGACCATAAAAAAGGTCTTCCTCCCAAGCCTGTGAAAGTCTATGGGATTATCTTTTATCACAAACATCTCGTACTCTCCCAGGGGATTAATACAAACATGTGCCCAGTACATCTCAGTAAGAGCTAATCAATCACTCAATGGTACTTTTTGGTACTCCTGTCTTCAGGACATCTCCATCTGGATGTCTGCCCGCCACCTAAAACTCAACATGTCCAAGACTGAACTCCTTGTCTTCCCTCCCAAACCCTGCCCTCTCCCTGACTTTCCCATCACTGCTGACGGCACTACCATCCTTCCCGTCTCACAAGCCCGCAACTTTGGTGTCATGCTCGACTCCGCTCTCTCATTCACCCCTCACATCCAAGCCGTCACCAAAATCTGCCGGTCTCAGCTCCGCAACATCGCCAAGATCCGCCCTTTCCTCTCCATCCAAACCGCTACCCTGCTCGTTCAAGCTCTCATCCTATCCCGTCTGGACTACTGCATCAGCCTTCTCTCTGATCTCCCATCCTCATGTCTCTCCCCACTTCAATCCATACTTCATGCTGCTGCCCGGATTGTCTTTGTCCAGAAATGCTCTGGGCATATTACTCCCCTCCTCAAAAATCTCCAGTGGCTACCAATCAATCTGCGCATCAGGCAGAAACTCCTCACCCTCGGCTTCAAGGCTCTCCATCACCTCGCGCCCTCCTACCTCACCTCTCTTCTCTCCTTCTACAGCCCAGCCCACACCCTCCGCTCCTCTGCCGCTAATCTCCTCACCGTGCCTCGTTCTCGCCTGTCCCGCCGTCGACCCCCAGCCCACGTCATCCCCCTGGCCTGGAATGCCCTCCCTCCCCACATCCACCAAGCTAGCTCTCTTCCTCCCTTCAAAGCTCTGCTGAGAGCTTACCTCCTCCAGGAGGCCTTCCCAGACTGAGCCCCCTCCTTCCTTTCCCCCTCGTCTCCCTCTCCATCCCCCCGTCTTACCTCCTTCCCTTCCCCACAGCACCTGTATATATGTTTGTACATATTTATTACTCTATTTATTTATTTATTTTACTTGTACATATCTATTCTATTTATTTTATTTTGTTAATATGTTTGGTTTTGTTCTCTGTCTCCCCCTTCTAGACTGTGAGCCCACTGTTGGGTAGGGACTGTCTCTATATGTTGCCAACTTGTACTTCCCAAGCGCTTAGTACAGTGCTCTGCACACAGTAAGCGCTCAATAAATATGATGGATAGATATTTTTCGTTCATTTACTGTGTGCAGAACACTGTACTAAGGGCTTGGGAGAGAAAATACCAAAGAGCAGGTATAGACTATTCTCTAGACTATAAACTATTTCTACTCCCTTTTTGACACCCATGCCCATCATCCCCGTCAGCTCTTCCGTACATTGAACTCCCTTCTCAGGCCCCCGGGTTCCTCCCCTTCCTCCTTCCCTCACCCCCAACGACCTGGCCTCCTACTTCCTTAATAATATTAAATCCATCAGATCTGACCTCCCCAAAGTCACTCCCCACCTTCTCCAACCCCCCGGATCTCAACATTCTCCGCTACTCTTCCATCCTTCCCAGCAGTATCCTCAGAGGAGCTCTCCTCCCTCCTTTCAAGTGCTATTCCGGCCACCTGTGCTTCTGACCCCAGCCCACTATTGGGTAGGGACTGTCTCTATATGTTGCCAACTTGTACTTCCCAAGCACTTAGTACAGTGCTCTGCACACAGTAAGCGCTCAATAAATACGATTGATGATGATGATTCCCTCTCATCTCATGAAATCTCTCGCTCCGTCCCTTCTCCCCTCCTTAACTTCCATCTTCAACCGCTCACTCTCTACCGGTTCCTTCCCCTCTGCCTTCAAAAATGCCCATGTCTCTCCCATCCTAAAAAAACCCTCTCTTGACTCCACCTCACCTTCTAGTTATCGCCCCATCTCCCTCCTACCATTCCTTTCCAAACTCCTTGAACAAATCGTCTACACGCGCTGCCTCGAATTCTTCAACACAAACTCTCTCCTCGACCCCCTCCATTCTGGCTTCCGTCCCCTACATTCCACGGAAAATGCCCTCTCAAAGGTCACCAATGACCTCCTGCTTGCCAAATCCAACAGCGCATACTCTGTCCTAATCCTCCTTGACCTCTCAGCTGCCTTCAACACTGTGGACCACGCCCTTCTCCTCAACACGCTATCCAACCTTGGCTTCACAGACTCCGTCCTCTCCTGGTTCTCCTCTTATCTCTCCGGTCGTTCCTTCTCAGTCCCTTCTGCGGGCTCCTCCTCCCTCTCCCATCCTACCTTACTATGGGGGTTCTTCAAGGTTCGGTTCTTGTTCCCCGTCTGTTCTTGATCTACACTCACTCCCTTGGTGGCATCATTCGCTCCACGGCTTCAACTATCATCTCTACGCTGATGACGGCCAAATCTACATCTCTGCCCCTGCTCTCTCCCCCTCCCTCTAGGCTCGCATCTCCTCCTGCCTTCAGGACATCTCCATCTGGGTGTCCGCCCCGCCACCTAAAGCTCAACATGTCGAAGACTGAGCTCCTTGTCTTCCCTCCCAAACCCTGCCCTCTCCCTGACTTTCCCATCACTGTTGATGGCACTACCATCCTTACCGTCTCACAAGCCCGCAAACTTGGTGTCATCCTCGACTCCGCTCTCTCGTTTACCCCTCACATCCAAGCCGTCACCAAAACCTGCCGGTCTCAGCTCTGCAACATCGCCAAGATCAGCCCTTTCCTCTCCATCCAAACCACTACCCTGCTCGTTCAAGCTCTCATCCTATTCTGTCTGGACTACTGTAACAGCCTCCTCTCCGATCTCCCATCCTCTTGTCTCTCCCCACTTCAATCCATATTTCACGCCACTGCCCGGATTGTCTTTGTCCAGAAACGCTCTGAGCATGTTACTCCCCTCCTCAAAAATCTCCAGTGGCTAGCAATCAACCTACGCATCAGGCAGAAACTCCTCACCCTCGGCTTCAAGGCTCCCCATCACCTCGCCCCCTCCTACCTCACCTCCCTTCTCTCCTTCTACAGCCCAGCCCACACCCTCCGCTCCTCTGCCGCTAATCACCTCACCGTGCCTCGTTCTCGCCTGTCCCGTGGTCGACCCCCGGCCCACGTCATCCCCCTGGCCTGGAATGCCCTCCCTCCCCACATCCGCCAAGGTAGCTCTCTTCCTCCCTTCAAGGCCCTACTGAGAGCTCACCTCCTGCAGGAGGCTTTCCCAGACTGAGCCCCCTCCTTCCTCTCCCCCTCCTCTCCCTCTCCATCCCTCCCGCCTTACCTCCTTCCCTTCCCCACAGCACCTGTATATATGCATATATGTTAGTACATATTTATTACTCTATTTATTTATTTTACTTGTACATATCTATTCTATTTATTTTATTTTGTTAATATGTTTGGTTTTATTCTCTGTCTCCCCCTGCTGGACTGTGAGCCCACTGCTGGGTAGAGACCATCTCTATATGTTACCAACTTGTACTTCCCAAGCGCTTAGTACAGTGCTCTGCATACAGTAAGCGCTCAATAAATACGATTGATTGATTGACAGACAACCCCGACTCCAAGTACCTTACAGACTAGAAGGGGAGACAGACATTAAAATAAATTACAAATTGGTATGTACGTAAGTTCTATGAAGCTAGGGGAGGATTAAATGGGCACTTTTGTGAGAGTAGAGCAAAAGCAAGATGTGTTCTCTACACTCAAAAAATTAACGATCATATGGGGAAGATAGACACAGATCAATTGCAAAACGGTGGGGTAGGAGGGAAAACAAGGATATGCCAGGCAGTTTACAAAGACATCATTAGAAAGTAGCTAAGTCAGTAATTGAATGGACACAATCAATCAAGGGAATCAATAAATGGTTTGTATTCAGTTGTGAACAAGAGCACTCTCAATTGCATTTATTGAGCACTGTGGTCAGACCCCTGCACTAAGCACAGGGGAAATTCCGATGTAACAGAGTTGATGAGAAGTGTTCACTGTTAAGGAGCATACAGCCTTAAAGCTGAAGACTTTTGAGAAGCACTGTGGCTTAGTGGAAAGACTAAGTGGACCCCCGGCCCACGTCATCCCCCTGGCCTGGAATGCCCTCCCTCCCAACATCCGCCAAGCTAGCTCTCTTCCTCCCTTCAAGGCTCTACTGAGAGCTCACCTCCTCCAGGAGGCCTTCCCAGACTGAGCCCCCTCCTTCCTCTCCCCCTCGTCCCCCTCTCCATCCCCCCCATCTTACCTCCTTCCCTTCCCCACAGCACCTGTATATATGTTTGTACATATTTATTACTCTATTTATTTTACTTGTTCATATCTATTCTATTTATTTTATTTTGTTAATATGTTTGGTTTTGTTCTCTGTCTCCCCCTTCTAGACTGTGAGCCCACTGTTGGGTAGGGACCGTCTCTATATGTTACCAGCTTGTACTTCCCAAGCGCTTAGTACAGTGCTCTGCACACAGTAAGCGCTCAATAAATACGATTGATTGATTTAAAGAGTGCAGGCTTGGGAGTCAGAGGACGTGGGTTCTAATCCCGGCTCCGCCACTAATCAGCTGAGTGACTTTGGGCAAGTCGCTTAACTTCTCTGTGCCTCAGTTACCTCATCTGTAAAATGGGGGCTACAGCCTAAGAGGAAAAGGGAACAGAGAGTTCATCTCCATTGTAGAGATGAAGAAATTGAGGCTCAGAAAAGTTAAGTGACTTTCCCTAAGTCACACAATGGGGCAGGGCCAGGAGAAGCAGCATGGTGTAGTGGATAGAGCACTGGTCTGGGAGTCAGAAGGTCACGGGTTCTAATCCCAGCTCTGCCACTTGTCTCCTGTGTGACCTTAGGCAAATCACTTCACTTGTCTGTGTTTCACTTACTTCATCTGGAAATTGGGGAGTAAGACTGTGAACCCGATGTGGGACAAGGACTGTGTCCAACCCAATCTGCTTTATTTCCCCTAGCGCTTGGTACTGTGAGTGGCATCTAGAAAGTGCTTAACAAATAATAATAAATAAATTAATAATAATGGCATTTATTAGGCGCTTACTATGTGCAAAGCACTGTTCTAAGCACTGGGGAGGTTACAAGGTGATCAGGTTGTCCCTCAGAGGGCTCACAGTCTTAATCCCCATTTTACAGATGAGGTAACTGAGGCACAGAGAAGTTAAGTGACTTACCCAAAGTCACACAGCTGACAACTGATGGAGCCAGGATTTAATACCTTAATTATTATTAGAAGGAGATCCCCTGTGTGGCACCCAGTCATATGATCATTCCACTACGCCACTTATTCATACGTCAGACTTAAGTGTCAGGAATACCTGAATTACTGTGTTTTAGGTCTAGCTGGGAATTACACTCTGGCACAGGGATCCGGCTTCTTTTTTCAATACTCTTTTTAAAATGGTATTTGTAAAGTGTGTTTGTGCCAGGCACTCTACTGAGCACTGGGGTAGATACAAGTTCATCAGGTTGGACACAGTCCATATTCCACATGGTCTTCACAGTCTTAATAATAATAATAATGGCATTTATTAAGTGCTTACCATGTGCAAAGCACTGGGGAGGTTACAAGGTGATCAGTTTGTCCCACAGGGGTCTCACAGTCTTCATCCCCATTTTACAGATGAGGTAACTGAGGCCTAGAGAAGATAAGTGACTTGCCCAAAGTCACACAGCTGACAATTGGTGGAGCCAGGATCTGAACCCATGACCACTGACTCCAAAGCCCTTGCTCTTTCCACTGGGCCACGCTGTAAAATCCCCATTTTACAGATTGGGTAACTGAGGCAGGCAGAAGTTAAGTGACTTGTCCAAGGTCACAAAGCAACAAATGGTGGGGCCAGGATTAGAACCCAGGTTCTCTGACTACCAGGCCCGTGCTCAATCGGCTTGGCAACACTGCTCCCCGGTGTGCGATCATGGGGTCCCCACTGATACACGAGAAGCAGCGTGGCTTAGTGGCAAGAGCATGGGCTTGGGAGCAAGAGGGTGTGGGTTTTAATCCCGGCTCCACTACATGCCCGCTGTGTAACCTTGGGCAACCCACTTCACTTCTCTGTGCCTCAGTTACCACAGTTACCATGTGGGACAACCTGATTACCTCGTACCTATCCCAGTACTTAGAACAGTGCTTGGCACATAGTACGTGCTTAACGAATACCATCATCATCACTATTATTATTATGACTTGCTGTTCTTGCTCCTAGCCTTCCACCAGGACTGGGGCAATCCTGGGAATGGGCCGACTAGGTCCTGTAGGTAATAATAATAATGATAACAATGAAAAGCAGCGTGACTTAGTGGAAAGAGCCCGGGCTTGGGAGTCAGGGGGCATGAGTTCTAATCCCGCCTCTGCCACTTGCCTGCCGTGTGACCTTGGGCAAGTCACTTAACTTTTCTGGGCCTCAGTTACCTCATTTGTAAAACGGGGATTGAAAGTGTGAGCCCCACGTGGGACAATCTGATCATCCTGTATCTACCCCACCGCTTAGAACAGTGCTTAGCACAAAGTAAGCGCTTAAATATCATAATTATTATCTCAAGCACTTACTATGTGCCAAGCGCTGTACTAGCCAACAAGGCTGATGTTTAAGTGTCGATGGCTAAAGTGACCCGAATCCGAAAATAAAGAACACTGGTTAGCCACGGTGGGTGTGGAGGGGGTGGTGACTGTTGTTCTCTGGGAATGAGGGGAGAAGCGGGGGTCGGGGCCCGGCGCAGCTCTCACCATGTAGCGCATGTTGCTGGCGGGAGGATTGACCTTGGTGCGCAAGTCATTGTGGCCGTCCACGCAAGCCTGGATGAAGGTCCCGTCTTCGATGGACGGGACCTTGGGCGGGGGCCGCCGGGCTCCCAGCGCCAGGGCCAGCAGCCACGTCCAGCGCAGCCACGGGCTCATGTTGCCCCGGGGCCAGGCCGCTCGCAACTCGCGGCCCCTCGGCCCCGCCGGCCCTGGGCCCGCGAGCGCCATCGCCCGGCGCTGCGCGCACGGCAACGGCCCGCCCCCTGACTACCGCCCGCGCGCCCAGCAACGCCACTCACGTGCTCAAGCCTTCCTCCTCCCACTCCGCCCCCTGACGACCGCGCCGCGCGCCTAGTGACGGCACTCACGTGCTCTCAATCCTTCCGCCCCCTGACGACCGAGCCTCGTGCCTATGGCAACGGCACTCACGTGCTCAAACCTTTCTTCCCCCCTCCCCCCCCACCGAGGCGCGCGGGCGCCCTGGAGCTCCGCCCCTTGACGACCGCGCCGCGTGCCTAGCAACGCCACACACGCGCTGCAAACCCTTCCCGCCCCCACTCCGCCTGGAGGCGAGCGCGCGCCCAGGAGCTCCGCCTCCTGACGACCGCGCCGCGCGCTTGGTAACGGCACTCACGTTCCCTCAATCCTTCTGCCCCACTCCGCCCCCTGACGACCGAGCCTCGTGCCTATAGCAACGGCACTCACGTGCTCAAACCGTTCTCCCCCCTCCCCCCCCACTCCGCTCCGAGGCAGCCGGGCGCCCTGGAGCTCCGCCCCCTGACGTCCGCGCCGCGCGCCTAGTAACAGCACTCAGTTGCTCTCAACCCTTCCCGCCCCGCTCCGCCCTGCAGCTCCGCCCCCCGACGACCGCTCCGCGTGCCTAGCAACGGCACTCACGTGTTGTAAACCCTTCCCGCTCCCATTTTTTTTCCATGGCATTTATTAAGCGCTTACTATGTGCAAAGCACTGTTCTAAGCCCTGGGGTAGATACAAGGTAATCAAGTCGTCCCACATGGGGCTCACAGACTTAATCCCCATTTTCCAGATGAGGGAACTGAGGCCCAGAGAAGTGAAGTGACTTGCCCAAAGTCACCCAGCTGACAAGTGTTGGAGCTGGGATTTGAACCCACGACCCTCTGACTCCAAAGCCCGGGCTCTTTCCATTGAGCCACGCTGCTGCTCCAATTATTAATGCTTCTCCCTTCCGCCTGGAGGCGCGCGCGCGCAGTAGCTCCGCCCCCTGACGACCGCACCGCGCGCCTAGCAACGGCACTCACGTGCTGTCAGTCCTTTCGCCCCGCTCCGCCCCAGCCTCGTGCCTATAGCAACGGCACTCACGTGCTCAAACCTTCCCTCCCCCCCCCGCCCCACTCCGCCCCGAGGCGCGCGGGCTCCCTGGAGCTCCGCCCCCTGACGACCGCGCCGCGTGCCCAGCAACGGCACTCACGTGCTCTCACCCCTCCCGGCCGGCCCCCCACTCCGCCCCGAGGAGGGCGCGCGCCCTGGAGCTCCGCCCCCTGACGACCGCCCCGCGTGCCCAGTAATGGCACGCGCAAGTTGCGCGCTGCGGGGCGCGTGGTCTGCAGTGGTGTTTCCCCCTTCTAGACTGTGAGCCCGTTGTTGGGTAGGGACCGTCTTTATAGGTTGCCAGCTTGTACTTCCCAAGCGCTCAGTACAGTGCCCTGCACACAGTAAGCGCTCAATAAATACGATTGAATGAATGAATGAATGAATGAATGTGAGCTCCAGGGCCGAGGGCGGGCAGAGCTGCCTAGATAACGGCTCCCGTCCAAGGCAGCGGCGATGCTTTTGGAAGGAGAGAGAATATTCATCATCATTACATTTGTTAAGCGCTTACTATGTGTCAGGCACTGTACTAAGCGCTGGGGCGGATGCAAGCCAATCGGGTTGGACACAGTGCTTGTCCCACGTGGGGCTCACGGTCTCAATCCCCATTTTACCGATGAGGGAACTGAGGCCCAGGGAAGTGAAATTCTTTCATTCAATCATTTATTGAGCGCTTACTGTGAGTAGAGCACTGTACTAAACGCTTGGGAAGTACAAGTTGGCAACATACCTACCCAACAGTGGTCTCACAGTCTAGAAGGGGGAGACAGAGAACATAACAAAACATATTAACAAAGTAAAATAAATAGAATAAATATGTACAAATTAAATAAAGTAATAAATACGTGCAAACTCTTAAACAGTGATGGGTAATTACACAGTCAAAAAACTAAAATGTTCAATCCTAAATATCAACTGCCTTGGATTTGAGACATGTCTTGCCTCCCATGTTCCTCAGAAGGAAGAATTCTTATACAGAATTCCCAGTACTCCTATCCCAGCTTTATATTAAGACTCAGCCACCAGTTTCTACCCCAGAAACTAATGTAATAATGTCACAGAAAAATCCATTCATGAAAGGAAAAAGAAATTTATTCATTTTCTAGATCTACCACTAGGCCAGCATTAACTTCTTTTAGCTGCTTTTTGCCAGACAGTTGCATGCTATGTAAACAAAGCATCAAGCTGCAGATCGGTTGAATTACTTTTGCATACTGGTGGGGGAAGGGTGGGCTGGGGGGATGGTTCTCCCTCAGGGATACAGTTTCCCACAAACAATAAAAACTAATCTATGGTGAACAGGGTCATTACTAATAAAAACATCCAATATACACCTAATTTGAAAAAGTACCAAATGCAAGGTAATTAATTTTGGCAAGAGACTTCATGGTACACTTTATGAATGATGAACAAATCATCTAGCACATAAAATTTTCAAAAGATCCCCTTTTCAACTCATGAACATGTGGGAACATTAACTGTTCATAAAAGTCTACTGATATTGAATAGAACATTGTAGCTTACTGTTACTTGGAAGATGAGACAGCATGGCACATTATGGCCTTTTTTTTTACAGTGAAAAATAAATTTTATACCAGGCATTATTATGGTTATTATTATGGAAAATACTGGAAAATAATACTTCCTTAATTGAAAGATTTCCTTCTGGTTGATGAGAGTATAAACTCTTCCAACTGGTCATCAAAGGCCAGAAAATATCCTTTTCAACAGTCATTCTTACTTAAACAATTAAAGTGAACCTTTCTGACAAAGTACTCACATTTTCATTATGTATGTATGTCTGAAATGCAATTAATATAAGCTACAGTCTATGTGAAGTTCCCAGTAAAAATGTATTATCAGGCAGAACGGTATTATAGATTATTAAAAGTACCACCTGATTTGGTTAACCTACATTGGGCTAATCAACACAGCATGAAAATGGCAGTAAAATCAAGTAATGGGCACAATTCTGCTTCAGAAAACCAGGCCTTCAGCTGCAGACCAAAGCAGAAAAATTCTGATATAATGAATTTGGCAGCTGATTACTCTAAAACTTATCAGGTTCGTTATTTTTACAAAAGAGACATTACTTAGAAGAACACAGTGGTTAATGGAGGGCTAAAGCAAGTGGCTACAAAGAGTGGTCCAAGAGGAAGAAATGAGGAGACAGACCCAATTAGTAGTGAAGAGCAAGAAATCTCACACACATACACACAACCCCGCCCCGCCCCCTCCATAACCAAACATAACAAGCACAATTCCTCCCAATGTCCCTTTGACCTAATGAGCCTCAGTTTTTCCAGGATCTAGATTTAAGTGGTTGGCTTTTTACTTTTATATTTCTACCAGTGATCTATAAAATGATTTGCAAGGGAGTAGGGCTCCATACAAATGCTAAGGATATTTAATTAATGGGCTACTGTTATGACAGCCCATTAAGGGTGCCAGGAGCAGCTATCCCCAACTACCCAATGTAGACTTCCACAACAAAAACACATGAAAAACAAATATTTCTATGGATTACATAATAGGTGCTCGGACCCAATGAATTAACCACAGTGGTTCTTTCCATCTTGACTTTGGAAAGGAAAATCATGAACACATATTACGATTGCACTTAGGTAGCATAGAAGTGGGTTTTAGGCACTTCTTTTCACCCAAATGCAGTATGTATCTATTAAATATTGGAATAAAAATTAGAAAAGCAAGAGTAACATCTGCAGTTTTCGTCATCATTGAGGCCAATGCCATAAATTTAATACAGCAACCTACAGCACAGCAGACAGCTGGGTGGACATGAAATTACTCACACATCACACAGCAGACAAGTGGCAGAGGCAGAATTAGAACTCAGGACCTTCTGACTCCCAGGCCTGTGCTTTCTCCACTACACCATGCTGCTTCCCCCAAGAATCTCTGCTGGCAGCCCAGTGACCCCCTGCCCACCCACCCGCCCGCCTGCCCAGCACCCGCGTGTCAAAGGGAGCGCACATTAAGAAATTGGCAAACCCATTATCCAAGCCCTCTCTCCAGCCAGTAATACTTGTTTTGTTTTTCCTAACTGCTAGGTTTAAAAAAATATAGAATTTTAGTCAGTGGTTTGCATTCAGGAAGAGCTCAATAAATATGATTGATTGAATGAATGAATGCCCCACAGCCTATTGATCAAATTCAAATTTAAAAAGTTATCTTTTTTCAAAGAGAATACTAACCCCTTTCATCTAATGGAAATGAAAGTCAGAAGTAGCCTGGCCCAGTGGAAAGAGCAGAGGCCTGGGAATCAGAGGACATGAGTTCTAATCCCACCTCTGCCCCTTGCCTGCTGTGTGATCTTGGGCAAGTCACTTAACATCTCTGTGCCTCAGATACCCTATTTGTAAAATGGGGATTAAGACTCTGAGCCCCACAAGGGACAGGGATTGTGTCCAACTTGATTAGCTTGTGTCCATCCCAGCACTTAGGACAGTCCAGTTTCCCAAGTTTCAGGAGCCCAAGGATAGATAGTCAGTCAGTAACATCTATTAAGTGCTTCCAATGTGCCAAGCACTGAGGTAAGTGCTCAGAATATGCATGTACGTAGATATAGGTACAATCTCTGGCATGGCTTAGTAAATAGAGTATAGGCCTGGGAGTCAGAAGGACTTGGGTTCTAATCTTGGCTAGGCCACTTGTCTGCTGTGTAACCTTTGGCAAGTTATTTAACTTCTCTGTGCTTCAGTTAGCTCATATGGGGATTAAAACTGTGAGCCCTTTTTAACCTAATTACCTTGTATCTACCCCAGCGCTTAGTAGAGTGCCTGGCACATAGCACTTAACAAATATCATAGTTATTATTATTATTAACCTTCACGCTGTATCTTGATCTCAGCAGCGTGGCTCAATGGAAAGAGCCCAGGCTTTGGAGTCAGAGGTCAGGGGTTCAAATCCCGGCTCTGCCAATTGTCAGCTGTGTGACTTTGGGCAAGTCACTTCACTTCTCTGGGCCTCAGTTACCTCATCTGGAAAATGGGGATTAAGACTGTGAGCCCCCCGTGGGACAACCTGATCACCTTGTAACCTCCCCAGCGCTTAGAACAGTGCTTTGCACATAGTAAGCGCTTAATAAATGACATTATTATTATTATTATCTATCTCACCGCAGACTTCTCACCCATGTCCTGCATCTGGCCTGGAACATCCTCCCTCCTCCTACCCAACAGACAACTACTTTCCTCTTCTTCAAAGTCTTATTGAAGGCCCACCTCCTCCAATAGGCCTTCCCTGACTAAGCCCTCTTTTCTGTATATATGTATATATGTTTGTACATATTTATTATTCTATTTATTTTACTTGTACATATCTATTCTATTTATTTTATTTTGTTAATATGTTTGGTTTTGTTCTCTGTCTCCCCCTTCTAGACTGTGAGCCCACTGTTGGGTAGGGACTGTCTCTATATGTTGCCAACTTGTACTTCCCAAGCACTTAGTACAGTGCTCTGCACACAGTAAGCACTCAATAAATACGATTGATTGATTTTCATTTTCTTCCACTCCCTTCTGCATCATTCTGACTTGCTCACTTTATTCAATCAATCAATCAATCAATCAATCAATCGTATTTACTGAGCGCTTACTGCGTGCAGAGCACTGTACTAAACACTTGAAGTACAAGTTGGCAATATGTAGAGACAGTCCCTACCCAACAGTGGGCTCACAGTCTAGAAGGGGGAGACAGAGAACAAAACATATTAACAAAATAAAATTAATAGAATAGATATGTACAAGTATTCACTCCCTCTCCCAGCCCCACAGCACATACCCATAATTTATTTATTTATATTAATGTGTGTCTCCCCTTCTAGACTGTAAACTCATCGTGGGCAGGGAAATGTATCTGTTACATTGCTGTATTATACTCCCCCAAGTACTTTGTAAAGTGCTCTGCACACAGTAAGTGCTCAATAAATACCTTTGATTTGATTATTGAGGGAGAGAGGAACATAAGGCAAAATGATGGGCTGAACCAAACAAATCAGAAAGCAACTGTAGTAAAAAAAAGAATAGTTCATTCATTCTTGGGAGGATGATTTCTCATTTCTCCATGCCACTACACACAGGGCTGCCTGATCCAAATTTCCACAACCTTCTCCAGAAGTCAAACATTGTACAAGTATGCTTCTGCCCACCATCTGCTCCTGTGAGGGTGGAATTACATCCCCAGGTATTGAAGGAGGATGGGGACAGCTGAAAAGAGGGGTCCCTTAAAATATAAGCCTGGTGCATTCTTTTCCCGACCAATTAGCCGAGGGATGATGTAGCCAGGACAACTTTTGGCTGGAGTGAGAACTTCACCCCAAGCAGGGGTTAGGAAGGAAGTCGCCTCATCATGCCAGTGTGTGCTGATGGAGAAGTGAAGATCAGGAAAATCAGGCTCATAACTTTGTGAGTTTTTGGGAGAAAAAGTAGAATTTGGCATAGCTCAGGGACCAAGCAATTTTAAAGAGCCCAAATTGTGACCCTGAGCCATACATTATTGATCTCCATTTCCTATTGTGGAAAAAAGGGAATGAGAGGATTACTTCTAGATATAAGAACCAGTCTTCCTGGAGATGGCTAATCTCTGAAAAAGCTTCTTTCAATACATCTTTTTACGTTTTAGGTATAAAGACCTGGTAAGTCAAGAGAGTCCAAGATGGCCTAGCCATTTTAGAAAACATTAGAGAATCAAGGTGGCCAAGTGGAACAAGCACAGGCCTTGGAGTCAGAGGACCTGGGTTCAAATCTTGACTCTGCCACTTATCTGCTTTGTAACCTTGGGAAAGTAAGTCATTTAGCTTCTCTGTACCTCAGTTTCCTCATCTGTAAAATGGGGGTTCAATACTTGTTCTCCTTCCTACTTAGGCTGTGAGTACCATGTGGAAAAGGGACTGTCGGACTTTATTATCTAGTATCTACCCCAGCTCTTTGTACAGTGTTTGGTATATATAGTAGTAATAATGATAATAATAATATTAATAATTCTGGTATTTGTTAAGCACTGTCTAGATCCCAGGCACTGAACTAAGCACTGGAAGGGATACAAGCAAATTGGGTTGGACACAGTCCCTTGTCCCACGTGGGGCTCACAGTCTCAATCCCCATTTTACAGATCAGGTAACTAAGGCTCTGAGAATTTAAATGATTTGCCCAAGGTCACAGAGCAGATGAGGAGTTATTATGCTCACTTGTCCTGGAATTGGGAATGTCCTAAACTACTCCAGACAGCCCTTCCTAGGACTGAGCTCCAGGAGCTTTCGTTCACTTTAAATATCTGAGGTTCCCCTCAGGACTAGAAGATGCTCACTACATTGTTACTGTTTATTACATTTGTTCAGCATTCACTCTGTGCCAAGCACTATGTCAGGGACCGACATAAGAATGGTCATTCAGATACAGTCCCTCACAATTTAAGAAACAGTGAGTGGAGGAACTGGCGACATATATCTAGACTGTAAGCTTGTGGGCAGGGATCGTGTCTGCCAACTGTGTTACATTGTACTCTTCCAAGCCCTTAGTACAGTACTCTGCACAAAATAGGTGTTCAATAAATAGGATTGATTAAAGACAGTTACAAAGTACAGAAAACAAGAACGTTAATGGCAACAGAGTGGTTCTGCACTACAGCCTTAGGAATCTCCTTTTAGACTTTTCATTGCTCCAACAGAGCCATCCAAAGTCAATGGCCTCAATCTTTCCAATGTTCCAAGTGTTCTTGTAGTGGGGTGGCTGCTTTTGAGCTTTCTCCCTGTCCACTTCAGGGGGACAAACCAATGCCACCATGTTGGTCTCTATCCTTTAAGACGCTAGTGAACTACAACCTTATGCTTCTCCCTCCTTTCCCCAGGCTCACAGTCACTGAGAGAGAAGAGGAAATGCACTCAGGCTAGAAATGGTGTCCCTAAATTTCCAGGTTTCAAAAAAAATATATTACCGGCTAACTTTTAATCTTTCCTAACTTCAATGATGGGTAAATATTCGACCTCAAAAACTAAAGAGTAACTTATACTGAAGAATGGGAAACATGTATTGTAACTCAAAGCAAAAGGAAGAAATTTGATCACGTGTTTTAAATCAATTAAAGCAATTAATTCTCTGTTGTTCATAATGAGCCCATATTTTCACTGTTATTGAGCTACTTTATTTAAAGTTATCCTCTAGGGCCTAGTTTCAAATGAATAAAAGTTTTCAGCTAATTAATTTCAAATTGTTTTGCTTATTCACAACATCACTGAAATACCCTTGACACTTGAATAATTATATTGATTCTGATGCGTCATTTTTATAATGATACTTTCAGTGTGTTAAATAGGTAAAATCATGTTATTGAAGTTATAAACATTTGTAGGTGGAAAAAGGAAAGACATCAACTACATACAGGGAAAGTATATTCCTATATCCCCATTATTCATCCTGAGGATAATTTAAAAATTATAATTCACTAGAAAACTAACAAGAAATTTTTTGGCTTGGGAAATTTGCATTGCAAATTGCATAAATCCACATTTACCAGTTGTACTCATCCTGGCCTAGACTCTTATAAGTGCTGGGCCTGACTCAGTCAATCAGTAGTATTGATTGAATTCTTACTGTGTGTAGAGCACTGTACTTTGTGCTTGGAAGAGTACAATATAAGAGAGATCATAGACATGACCATGATCATAGACATGTTCACTGCCACAATGAGTTTAGAGTCTAGTAGGGGAAGACACACATTAAAATAAATTACGGATATGTAATGCGTGCCATGGGGGTGAATATCAAGTGCTCAAGAGGTACAAATTAAAGTGCAAGGGTAGTGCAGAGAGGAAAAGGTGTAGGAGAAATGAGAGCTGAGTTATCAGTCTATCAATGCTATTTATTCTGTGCTTACTATGTGCAGAGCACTATACTAAGTGCTTGGGAGAGTACACTACAACAGAATTAGTGGACACATTCCTTGTCCATAACAAGCTTACAGTCTAGAGGGGGAGACAGACATTATTAATATGAATAAATAATTTGCAATAATCAATCAATCATATTTATTGAGTGCTTACTGTGTGCAGAGCACTGTACTAAGCGCTTGGGAAGTACAAGTTGGCAACATATACAGTCCCTACCCAACAGTGGGCTCATAGTCTAAAAGACTAAAGTCTAATATATAACTGAAAGATATGTAAGTTTTGTGGAGTTGTGGATGGGGCAAATATCAAATGTTCAAAGGTCACAGATCTAACTGCATATATGATGCAAAAGGGAGAGCAAGCCAGGGAAAAGAGGGTTCAATCAGGGAAGGCTTCTTGGAGAAGATGTGATCTTAATGTTTTGAAGGTGGAGAGAGTGGTGGTCTGGCATTTATGGACAGGGAAGGATGTCCAGACCAGGGGGAGGATGTGGGAAAGTGGTCAGCAGTGAGACCGACAAGATCAGTTTACACAGTAAGTAAACTAAAGCTAGAGGAGCAGAATTCGTGGCCTGGGTTGTAGTAGGAGATTAATGAAGTGAAATAGGGGATAGGGTGGGCAAGCTGATTGAGTGCTTTAAAGCTGATGGTAAGGAGTTTCTTTTTGATGTGCAGGTGAATGGGCAGCCACCGGAGGTTCTTGAGGAGTGGGGAGACATAAACTAAACAATTTTGTTGAAAAACGATTTGTGCAGCAGAGTGAAGTATCAACTGGAGTGGGGAGAGACTGGAAGCTGGAAAGTCAGCAAGGAGGCTGATACAGTAATCAAGACAGGATAGGATAAGTGCTTGGATCAGCCTAGTAGCAGTTTGGATGGAGGGGAAAGGACAAGATTTTAGCAATTCTGTGAAGGTAGAGCCGACAAAATTTGGTGACAGACTGAATATGTGGGTTGAATAAGAGAGATGAGTTGAGGATAAGGCCAAGGTTTGAGGCTTGTGAGACGGGGAGAATGGTGGTATTGTCTACAGTGATGGGAAAGTCAGCAAGAGGGTTTGGGCGGGAAGATGAGGAGTTCCGTTTTGGACATGCCTTTATTATTGGTCCTGTGTTAATTAAAAGAGCTCAGTAGCCAAAATAATGAGACTTGAATCTTGGCTACTCTCAAAGGAGAAGGTCAACACCTCTTAAACATCTTCCTTGAGGAATGATGAATGTACATCTATCTGGCATATCCACAGGACTATCATTACGAAACATTTTCCTCACAGGGATCTTCGCTGACCCATTTTCACAGAAGCTAAGTATACATGGGGCAATCATATTGGCAGTTTAAAAAACGTTTTCAGAATCTACTTTTCAAAATAACCCTTGGAAAATCCACTTCATTAGTTACCTAATGATAGAAAGATTTGTTCTTTTTTGATTTCACTCAATCAATCAGCTAGAAGGACTAAAGATAACTTAAAGTAATGCAAGCATGATCTTTTTTGCCTGGAAATTTTGCCAGAATGTGGGTCTTCTGAGTGGCCTTGAAATCTACTGTTCCCCAGCCAATCTCCACAGTTATTGGCCACTTTGTACTGTTTTCCTCACCTGAAACCACTAGCTTTTCCAGCCTTTAGAAACTGTACTGAGGTTTCCCTGTGAAGTACTATGTAATCAGGTTGGAGTTTGTTGGCATCAGGATTCCTGTTGTATCATACTCTCCCAAGCTTTCTCTCTCTGCTCACAGAAAGTGCTCAATAAATACCATTGATTGATCAATTGATTGATTGTTTGATAGACTGAATTATCTGGTTGACAAAGGGCAATCTGCCAACAGAACTGCCTTAATCACTAGGTAAACTGGGTAAGAAGTACCCCAGAGTTCTGATTCTTGCCCACCCCTGCCCGCAATGCTGTGCTAAACTGTGAGGCTCTGAAAATGTTTCACAGTATGGTCAGCATCAAGAGACTCACAGTAAGGAGGGAATGAACCAGCTGTTCCACCAAAGCTATTATGACAGGATTGTGAGAGAAATTCACATTCCCGCTATACGTTCCAAATAATCAGAACTGAAGAGCACAATGGAATTTAATTCCAAAATGCAGGAAGTGAAACAGCCATACGAAGCTACAGCAACATTCCAAACTATATATATAATGGTCCAAACACTCCAACCCTTCTGTCTAATAGACACACTTCTTTGAAAAACAAGCAGTTTCAGATCGACAAGTTTCTAAGGAGAAGCAACTTGGCTTAATGGAGAGAGAACAAGCCTGGGAGTCAAAAGAACCTGGGTTCTAATCCTGGCTCTGCCATTTGTCTGCTGTGTGACCTTGGGCAAGTCACTTAACTTTTCAGTGCCTCAGTTACCTCATCTGTAAAATGGGGATTAAGACTGTGAGCCCTATGTGGGAAAGTAAATGTGTCCAACCTTCTAACTACCGTAGTGCTTAGTATAGTGCCTGGCACACAGTCAGTGCTTAAAAAATACAATTATTATCATTAGTAATAGTAGTAGTATTAGCAGTGGTAGCAGTAATAGTAAGAGTAAATTCCCAGCCCAAGGTTATGCCCAACTTAGAGGCAGGACTGTATCTGATACGATTGTATTGTTACCTACCCAGTGCTAAGTTCAGTGCTTGGCACATAGTAGGCACTTAACAAATACCAGGATTATCAATCAATCCACCAATCTATAGTATTTATTGAGTGCTTAGTAGAAAAAGAAGAGCACAAGTGGCTTCACTTCCTCCCCTTTCTGAAAATCTCACACCAAAGTACCAGGGAATGGAGATCTAGTGCCTTTTTGGCAATAAATTTCACTAAGTATGGTTTTCCTACTTCCTTCCCTTATTTCCCCCTGGTGTCTGGGCTGTTTCCTCTAAATGCATGGTTTGTTGAACAGTCCTGCTAACATGTTGACAGGATTCACAGTGGCCACTAAGAAGGTGCAACTAAACAGCAGCAACAGGGAAATAGCTGGCCGAGGGGGAAGAACCAGGGCCTGGGAGTTAGAGACCCTGGGTTCTACTCTGGCCCTGCAACCTTGTCTGCTGTGAATCCTGGGGCAAGTCACTTCAGTTCTGTGTCTCAGATTCCTCATCTGTAAAATGAAAATTCCAAAATGTTATCCTTGTTACTTTGACTGTGAGCCCTGTGAGGGACAGGAACTGTGTCCAGTCTGATTATCTTTTATCTACCCCACTGCTTGGAACCTAGTAAGTACTAAAAAAACCAAAAAGCATTTAAAACAAAATGAAACAAAAAACTACAGCAGCAGTAAGGATATTTTTAATAAATAATTTACAGTGTGCCAAGTACTCAATTACCTACTCAGGAGAAAACCAGGAGTTTTGATTTTGATTAAGACATGATCCTGAGCTCACAGGGCCTCAAAATCTAGAGGAGGCAGAGGGGAAGAACAAGCATGAGAGGGAGGCATTAAAGGGTAAATTCAGAACACTCACCAACAATAAGAATAGCAGTATGTTATTTATATTGGCATCATGGCTGTCACCTTGAGCTCACAGCAGTCCTGGCTGTGCCAGAGTGGAAAGGGTACAAAAATAGCTATAGTCAGGAGGTTACAGGGGAGGAGGTGAACATTCTACCCCATTGCTTTATTGCAACTTGGCATCTACATGTATGGGTCCCCTAAAATCCCACCCTCTACATGTTGGGCCCGTTTATGGTACACTGATATAATGGCACCTTAGGTCACATAGAATTCATCTCACTAAAATGAACATTAAGCAACTCCAGTTTGTGTGCACTAAATCCCATGGTAAGGGACTATATGTAATCTCCTCCTGTATATTCTCTCCTAGTACTTAGTACAGTACTCTGCACACAGTAAGCACTATTACTACTACTCAAACAGTGTAGCTTGGATCACTTTAATCCTTTCCCTTCCTGGCACCTCTCTAATGAGAACATTTCCATCTAGGAACTCCAGTGCCCTAGCGCTCATTGAGGTTAAGCTAATCTGGGTTTCTGCTCCGTATCACAGTGTGAATGTTGTCTAGGATCCTCCTCACTTCGTCCTCGTATCTTGGGCCTTCTTTACTTGGCAATGGAGATACTGTTTTGTACTCTTTTTGTTGCTGCCATTCAATGGTGTTCTATACTTCTGTTCTATGTCCTCTCAGCTTTTCAACTGTTCCCCAACAAACCTAGGTAAAATTTGAAAGACTCAGGACCTTCACAACTGTTGTTTACCAGTTTAATTTCTGTGGAAATTTCTAACAACACTGAGCTTTTGTTTTGATGATCAAAGTTGTTCAGGGGAAGTCTAGAGAAAGATGCTGTACAAAAATAAGATTTTGAAAGTATGTCTATACACGAGTGTTCAGATTACAGAAGCAGCATGGTTTAGCATGGGCCTGGAAGTCAGAAGGAACTGGTTTCTAATCCCAGATCCGCCACCTGTCTGCTGTGTGACCTTGGGTGAGTCACTCACTTCTCTGGGCCTCAGTTATCTTATCTGTAAAATGGGGATTAAGAGTGTGAACCCTAAGCAGGATAGGGACTGTATCCTATCTGACTTAACTTTATCTACCCCAGCACTTAGTACAGTACCTGGAACACAGTAAATGCTTAACAGCAACCATAAAGAACTCTAAATGTGGCAAATGTGTGTATTTGTAAATCTGTAGTTGTGAAAAGGGGAAGCTATTGCCATCTGTTATAGTTCTGTGTTGTATTCTCCCAAGGGTTTAGTATAGTGATCTGCACACAGTAAGCACACAATAATAATAATAATAATAATAATAATAGTAATAATGGCATTTGTTAAGTGCTCACTAGGTGCCGAACACTGTTCCAAGCGCTAGGGTAGATATAAGGTAATCAAGTTGTCCCAAATGGGGCTCACAGTCTTAATCTCCATTTTACAAATGAGGTAACTGAGACACAGAGAAATGAAGTGACTTGCCCAAAGTCACACAGCTGATCAGTGGCAGAGTCGGAATTAGAACCCACGACCTCTGACTCCCAAGCCTATGCTTTTTCCACTAAGCCATGCTGCTTCTCTAATCAATATGATTGACTGATAGAACTATTGCTATTGAGGCATCTTATTGGCTTGAATATAGTCCAGATGACAGCAGGGAAGGCTGGAATGTGGAGGGTGACTCCCTGCACCCTCTGATCTGACATTCAGTGTCTGCCCACCCCAGTCTGTCCCAGGGGCTGCTGGGTGTGTCTAAAGGTTCTTCAGTGTGTCTGAGTGAAGGAGAGAGCAAGAGGTCATAGGTGGCTGAGAATATGTGTGGCTGAATATAATTGGAAGGGCATCTTCTAGACTGTGAGCCCACTGTTGGGTAGGGACCGTCTCTATGTGTTGCCAGCTTGTACTTCCCAAGTGCTTAGTACAGTGCTCTGCACACAGTAAGCGCTCAATAAATATGATTGATTGATTGACTGATCCTTTCCCCCTCACAGTGACCTCTGATCTTTAGACCCTCTCCACTTTTCCCATTTGGAGTCCATCCCCAACTTTCCCTCTCTTGAAGCACAAATCCACATTCTCAATTTTGCCCTCTCTTCCAAACTCAATTCCCTCACCTGCCATTTCTCTGTCATTCATTCATTCATTCATTTAATCACATTTATTGAGCACTTACTGTGTGCAGAGCACTGTACTAAGTGCTTGGGAAGTACAAGTTGGCAACATATAAAAATGGTCCCTTCCCAACAGTGGGCTCACAGTCTAGAAGGGGGAGACAGACAACAAAACAAGACATATTAACAAAATAAAATAAATATGTGCAAATAAAATAGAATAATAAATACATACAAACATATATACATATATACAGGTGCTGTGGGGAGGGGAAGGAGGTAAGGTGGGGGGGATGGGGAGGGGGAGGAGGGGGAGAGGAAGGAGGGGGCTCAGTCATTCATTAATTCAATTGCATTTATTGAGTGCTTACTGTGTGCACAGCACTGTACTAAGCGCTTGGGAAGTACAAGTTGGCAACATCTAGAGGTGGTCCCTACCCAACAGCGGGCTTACAGTCTAGAAGGGGAAGCCAGACAACAAAACAAGACATAGTAACAAAATAAAATAAATAGAATAAATATGTATAAATAAATAAATAGAGTAATAAATACATACAAACATATATACAGGTGATGTGTGGAATCTCACAGCTCTAACCCCCTACCCTGGATCCCATCCACATTCCGCTGCCTCCTTTCCTGTGCTCACACCGTGGAGTTCTGCTGGTGGAAATTTTCTAAAGGGTCATTCTTCCCACACCACCCCAACTCTTCAAAAACCTCCAATGGATGCCCATTCCTCTACACATCAAGCAGAAAGTTCTGGTCACTGATTTAAGTCACTCAACCATCTCTCTCCTACTGTCTACTCTCTTCTCCCACAGCACCCAGCTCAAACACTTTGAACCACCAAACAGGTTATAGGATCAATAGCCTAGCTAGAGCCTGATTCAGTATGGTTCATCATCTCCCTCCAGCCTCAGCTTCAGTCTTCCAGTTTTCATCTGTAAAATAGGAATTAAATCCTCCTCTTTCCAACTTAAACTGTGCACCCCATATGGGACAATAACTATATTCAGCCTGATTACCTCGTATATACCCCAGTGCTTTGTTCAGTGCATACAGTAGGTAGGCACTTAACAAGTACAATTAAAATACCACTTTTGCTTTAGAAGTAAGAGTTAGGACTTTGGTGTATCACTTAGCCTGTAAGCAGATTTGGAAGACGAGGGCCTGGGGACTGCCTTATTGCAAAACCAACCCCTGAATGGCGACCCTGAAGAAGGAAGGCCTTTCCAGAACAAGGTGTAACCAGCAATTGCCTCGCTCAGCTTTCTAACATCATGATGTCCAGTTTTACTCAGTACCACTATGCCACCTCCAAATTCAGCCAGATCACGAACAATTAGGGGTTGCCTCCTCAGCAAATGATCAGCTGATAACAACAAACTACTTGCTTGGGACTTCTGTTGAAGGGAAACAGGAAAATGGTATCCCACCATCAGTGGGACATTCGTTCATTCATTCATTCATTCATTCAATCGTATTTATTGAGTGCTTACTGTGTGCAGGGCACTTACTAAGCACTTGGGAAGTACAAGTTGGCAACATACAGAGATGGCCCCTACCCAACAGTGGACTCACAAACAAAACATATTAACAAAATAAAATAAATAGAATAGTAAATATGTACAAGTAAAATAGAGTAATAAATATGCACAAACATATACACAGGTGCTGTAGAGAGGGGAAGGAGGTAAGGTGGGGGGATGGGGAGGTGGGGGAGGGGGAGGGGAATGAGGGGGCTCAGTCTGGGAAGGCCTCCTGGAGGAGGTGAGCTCTCAGTAGGGCTTTGAAGGGAGGAAGAGAGGTAGCTTGGCAGCTGTGTGGAGGGAGGGCATTCCAGGCTAGGGGGAGGAAGTGTGTGGACTGGGTTGTTAGTAGGAGAGTAGCGATATGAGGTTGGAGGGGGCTAGGTGATTGCTTTAAAGCCTATGGTAAGGAGTTTCTGTTTGATGTGGAGGTGGATGGGCAACCACTGGAGGTTCTTGAGGAGTAGGGAAACATGGCCTGAACATTTTTCTAGAAAAATGATCTGGGCAGGAGAGTGAAGTAGGGACTGTGGGCCTCAAGGTTCACTTCTGGGTCCCGTTCTATTCTCCATTTACTCCCACTCCCTTGGAAAACTCATTAGCTCACATAGTTTCAACTACCACCTCTGTGTGGATGATACCCAAATCTACATCTCCAGCCCTCCAACTTTCCCAACATTATAGACAGCACTACCATCCTTTCTGTCTTACAAGCCTGTAACCTTGGTGTTATCCTTGAATCCTCTCACTAATTCAACCCACACATTCAATCCATCACTAAATTCTGTCGATTCCATCTTCACAACTTTGCGAAAATCTTTCCTCTCCTCTCCATCCAAACTGCTACCACATTAAATCCAATCACTTATGCTACGACCTCCTGTCTTGCTCACTCCAGTCCATACTTCACTCTGCTGCTTGGATCATTTTGCTACAGAAATGTTCAGGACATGTTTCCCCACTCCTCAAGAAACTCCAGTGGTTGCCCATCCACCTCCACATCAAACAAAAACTCCTCACCAT
This sequence comes from Tachyglossus aculeatus, assembly GCF_015852505.1. NCBI lineage: Eukaryota > Metazoa > Chordata > Mammalia > Monotremata > Tachyglossidae > Tachyglossus > Tachyglossus aculeatus. Next base: position 24,438,220 of record NC_052079.1, on the reverse strand, counting down.
TGGCTTTAAAGCACTCCATCACCTTGCCCCTTCATACCTCACCTTGCTAGTGTCCTACTACAACACAGCCTGCACACTTTGCTCCTCTAATGCTAACTTTCTTACTGTACCTTGATCTCATCGATCTTGCAAGCAAGCTCTCACCTACATCCTATCTCTGCCCTGGCCATCCCTGATTGAGCCCTACTTTCCTCTCCTCCCTCTCCCTTCTACTTCACCCAGACCTGCTCTCTTCATTTATCCCTCCCTCCCAGTACCACAGGACTTATGCACATATCTATAATTTATTTATTTCAATGTCTATCTCCCCTTCGAGACTGTAAGCTTGTTTTGGGCAGGGAATGTGTCTGTTCATTGTTGTATGTCTCCCAAATGCTTAGTACAAGTGATATGCACATAGTAAGTGCTAAATAAATATAATTGAATGAATAAATGACTACATGAATATGAACTTGATATGCATCCCACCCTCAGTCCCACAGTACTTAGACATTAAAATAAGTTATAGATTTGTTCTTTAGTACTGTCTTCCCTTTTAGACTTTAAATTCCTTGTAGCCAGGGAATATGTCTTTCAATTCTATTTTATTAAATTATCCCAAGTGCTTAGTATAGTGCTGCAGTCACAGTACTTAATAAATATCACTGATTGATAGAAAAGACTCTGTTGTATTGTTTTCTGCTCTGCACATAGTAAGTGCTCAATTAAAACTTTTGATTGACTGATTGATTGGTTTTGTGTTTCAAAATGTTGGGAAGGATCCCACGATCATCCAGTTCTTTCTGGGACCCTTCCACTCCTCAGACAAAAAAAATATATGAAAGGATCTCCATGTTACAAGATCACCATCCTTTAGGAAATATTTTTCCTTGGTTTTGCCCAAGAAAGAAGATGCTTAAAGTGGGGGTAGAGATCAAGTAGTTATTGTAGGAAACTCTGCAATGGCCATATATATGGACCCTATAACATTTTGGAAAGTGATTCAATTTAAAATGAAAAACTCATAGAAACTTGTGAAACATCAAGGTATCTAGACCATAAGCTCTTTATTAGCAGGGATCATATTTACCAACTCTTTGTCTGGAACTCTCCCAAGTGTTTAGTACAGTGCTCTGCACACTACTGTAGCACTGATTGATGATAATAATGATGGTGTTTGTTAAGTGCTTACTATGTGCAAAGCACTGGGGAGGTTACAAGGTGATCAGTTTGTCCCATGTGGGGCTCACAGTCTTAATCCCCATTTTACAAATGAGGTAACTGGAGCACAGAGATGTTAGGTGACTTGCCCAAAGTCACACAGCTGACAATTGGCGGAGATGGGATTTGAACCCATGACCTCTGACTCCAAAGCCCGGGCTCTTTCCACTGAGCCATGCTGCTTCTCATAATCATTGATCTAATACATAAACAATTGCACCCCACCCTCACAGAATTGTCCTTTGAACTTGAAGATAACACTATTGACTTTGAGTGCTATCCATACACCCAAATGAAGCTGTAAGGAGGGATATAGGATTGACACACCCTTCTGCATTATTTACAAAAAGGGGTGGGTACTTTCTGAACTAATGGATTTATCTCAAATTGGACCTATCTGTTTTTTGACTGTATCTCCTAATATCTTAGCCTTTACAAAGCCTATGCTCTGAGGGAACAGCCTCCCTCCTTAGTTCAGTCCACCAGACTTAGTTTATTATTCTATTTATTTTACTACTAATGTGCATACACCTATAATGCTATTTTTTTTACATTGATGCAATTGATGCCTGTGCCCTTGCCTTGTTTCGCTTTGTTGTCTGTCTCCCCACCTCTAGATTGTGAGCCCGTTGGGCAGGGATTGTGTCTCTTTGTTGCCGAATTGTACTAAGGTACAGTGCTCTGCACAAAGCAAGCGCTCAGTAAATACGATTGAATGAATGAATGAAAAGCGAGGCTTAGTCTGGGAAGGCCTCCTGGAGGAGGTGCACCTTCAGTAGGACTTTGAAGGGGGGAAGAGTGATTGTCTGGCAGTTTTGAGGAAGGAGGGCGTTCCAGGCCAGAGGTAGAACGTGGGCCAGTGGTCGGCAGTGAGCCAGGAGAGAACGAGGCCCAGTGAGATTAGCACCAGAGTAGCAGAGTGTGTGGGCTGGGCTGTAGAAGGAGAGAAGGGAGGTGAGGTAGGAGGGGGCAAGGTGATGAAGAGCTCTGAAGCCAATAGTGAGGAGTTTTTGTTTGATACGGAGGTGGATAGGCAACCACTGGAGATTTGGGAGGAGGGGAGTGACATGCCCAGAGCGTTACTGTAGAAAGATAATCATCATCATCATCATCATCAATCGTATTTATTGAGCGCTTACTGTGTGCAGAGCACTGTACTAAGCGCCTGGGAAGTACAAATTGGCAACATATAGAGACAGTCCCTAACCAACAGTGGGCTCACAGTCTAAAATGGGGAGACGAAACCAAACATACTAACAAAATAAAATAAATAGAATAGATATGTACAAGTAAAATAAATAAATCTGGGCAGTGGAGTGAAGTATGGGCCGAAGTGGGGAGAGACAGGAGCTTGGAAGGTCAGAAAGAAGGCTGATGCAGGAATCCAGTCGGGATAGGATGAGAGACTGTACTGGATGCAAAAAGAAAGAGCGGATCTCGGCGATGTTGTGGAGGTGAGACCGGCAGGTTTTGGTGACGGATTGGATGTGTGGGGTGAATGAGAGGGCGGAGTCGAGAATGACCCCAAGGGTGCGGGCTTGTGAGACGGGAAGGATGGTAGTGCCGTCTACAGTGACGGGAAAGTCGGGAAGAGAGGAACGCCGTGGTTTCGGTGGAGAGGGGGCTGGCCAGGGCCTGGCCTGGGCCTTCCGTCTGTGGGGCCCCAGCAGGGCTAGAAGGGAGCTGGTCGGCTGAAAGGGAGGACGGGCGGCGGGCGGAGGCGGAGAGGTGTGGGCGGGGGACGCCCCCGGCCGAGCGCGCGCCGAGGCGGCGGGGCCGCGCCGCAACCCCAACCCTACCGGGCCGCAGGCGCCGCCGCGGCCGTCGAGAGGGAGGAAGACCCCGGCGGGCCGCCCCCGGCCCACACAAACAGGTCACACACACCCCCCCCGCCCCTCCGGCTCGGCCCATTCCAGCCGCGAGCCCCCGGGGTGCCCCCCGAGGGTGAGCCCCTCCCCCGGCCCCGGCCCGGCCCCCCACCCCATCCCCCTCGCTCCCCTTCATCCGCCCCGGGCCCTTTGCTGCCGCCGTTGTCGGTGCTGCAGGGGGCCGCTTGGTGAGCCCTGAGCGCCGGGAGCGAACCCTCCGCCTCCATTCGGCTTTCTCTTCCGTTCCCGCCCCGCCCGGCCTCCTCCCTTACCCCCAAGCACTCTGTGTGTGTGTGTGTGTGTGTGTGTGTGTGTGTGTGTGTGTTTGTGTGCGTGGGGGGGGGCTGGGCTGGATGGGCGTCGCGTGGGGGCGCTTCGATCCCCCCCCCCCCGCCTCCCCTTGACTCCTGCCGACCCCGCGGCCCATAGTAATCATCATCATAATAATAATGGTATTCGTTAACCCCTTGCCCCGTGCCAAGCACTGTTGAAAGCGCCGGGGGAGATACAAGGTTGTCCCGCGTGGGGCCCACAGTCCTCATCCCCATTTTACAGATGAGGTCACTGAGGCGCAGAGAAGTTAAGCGACTTGTCCAGTCACCCAGGTGATAAGCGGCGGAGGCGTGATTACAACCCACGACCTCTGACCCTCAAGTCCGCGTTCTTTCCATTAAGCCATGTTTAATGCTAAGAGTCTGTCCCTTAGAGTGGGGGGGCCCAGCGGGGCAGGGGGCGGCATATGGTCTCCCATCCCCCGGGCCGGGCGGTTGCGGCCAAGATCGCATTTACTCCGGGCCGAGCGCTGGGGAAAAAACCCATGGGAGAGCAGCGTGGCCTAGTGGAATGAGCTCGGGCCTGGGCGTCAGTAAGCATGTTCGTTTACTGATTTTGCTGTCTGTCCCCCCCTTCCCCCACCAGACTGAGGTCTTGTGAACAGGGATTGGCTCTCCTTCTTTGCTGTATTGTACCTTTCCAAGCGTTTAGGACAGTGCTCTGCACACAGTAAGAGCTCAATAAATACGACTGAATAAGTGAATGGATGGGTCCTCATCCCAGTCCCGCCAGCCATCTGCTGTGAGACTATGAAGAACCCATGACCCTCTGACTCCCAGGATATTGTTAGACTAAGACTGAATAAAAAGAGTCCAAATTGATTGTTTTTGGGCAGGGCGAAACCACACCATTAATAGTGCAAATATCTGTCTAATCTTAATTTAACACTGAAGATAGGTGAATAAAAATAAATCATACAGATATTTAAACCGGTATCAACCCTGGATAACGTGAACCTCCCCATATCCACCAAACTAGCTCCCTTCTTCCCTTCAAAGCCCTACTGAGAGCTCCCCTCCTCCAGAAGGCCTTCCCAGACTGAGCCCCCCCTTATCTCTCCTCCTCCTCCCCTCCCCATCACCCCCACTCGCTCCCTCTACCCTACCCCCTTCCCCTCCCACAGCACTTGTGTATATTTGTATATATTTATTACTGTATTTATTTGATTAATGATGTGTATATATCTATAATTCTATTTATTTTGATGGTATTGACACCTGTCTACTTGTTCAGTTTTGCTGTCTGTCTCCCCCTTCTAGACCGTGAGCCTGTTGTTGGGTAGGGACTGTCTCTATGTGTTGCCGAATTGTACTTTCCAAGTGCTTAGTACAGTGCTGTGCACACAGTAAGTGCTCAATAAATACAATTGAATGAATGAATGAATGAACCTTTGACACTCACCTCATTAGTTTCATTCTGTTTCCTAAAGACTAATACTCAATTTCTGATCATACCAACTGACTGGTCATTTGGAGCTGGCTCCCAACAGTCCACTACTGTATCACTTCAACTTTTTTTTCTTTTCACCATGTTTATGGCTACTGCATTTTAGCTTATTTTAGAGCTGAAATGGGTATCCTGCTGTCTCTCTGTTCTCCTAATGTTTTCCACCCAGAGAAGGTGCAATATAATGATCATTGTGTTCCAGGGACACATTGTGATTTTAACTCACCATTTGACTGTATTGCATTTAGGTGATGTTGGTGAAATTGCTCTAGAAGTTATTTCAGAGTGCATACAAATTCTCTTGAACAGCCCTCAAAAAGATGGGAGAATCAAATATAAAATGAGAGGACCATTTAGTGGGTCACTCAGCATATGCACAGTGCATCTAAAGGACTCGTGGATGTCTGAGTTAATGTTTCTCCCAAAGTGCTCAGTTTATTTTAGGCCCTGGAAAAATTAGATTCTTATTTTTAAATAAACCCAGAAAGGCAGATCATAAGAAGCGGCATGGCTCAGGGCAAAGAGCGCAGGCTTTGGAGTCAGAGAGGTCATGGGTTCAAATCCCGGCTCGTCAGCTGTGTGACTTCGGGCAAGTCACTTCACTTCTCTGGGCCTCGGTTACCTCATCTGGAAAATGGGGATTAAGACTGGGAGCCCCCCGTGGGACAACCTGATCACCTTGTAACCTCCCCAGCACTTAGAACAGTGCTTTGCACATAGTAAGTGCTTAATAAATGCCACCATCATCATTATTATTATTATTATCATTATAACCATGGGAAAGCCAATTTAAAGAGGAAGAGTTGGTCCACTGCAGTATATGTGATCCTTTTCACATCTTACGTTAAGTATGATCAATGTTTAGAAAATGGAGAATTTTATATGCTCTTTCCCTTTTTTTTAGTTTATTGCGAGATTCTTTGGAATGAATTTGGAGATTAAGGGAGTTGCTGCATCCCCCAGAGGGCAAATTCAGCAGTCACCTTTGACAAAGAAGCCTACGCAAGTACATATTTCTCTCGATCTATCATCTATGTATACATTTACACACACATTTATATATATGCAACTTTTTTGGTTTCTTATTGTGGGAATGTTGATGATTGTTTCCGTAGACTTCAGTAATAGCACAGGGACTTAGGATTTTAAATTAGGTTATAATAGGCAGAAAAGCAACATAGGCAACAATCAATCAAGTGTTGAAAAACCCAAAATGAAGGAGTTTTCTCATTCATGTTTCAAAGTTATCACAAAATATTTTTTCTTAATAAATGTATTAATCATGATTGTTTAGGCTGTCTCCTCTAGTAACTTTTCAAAAAGTATTTCTATTAGGCCATAGGCATCATGACAATTTTGTAAATGTCTCATTTCATTTTATATTATATGCACTTCAGAGGGAAATCTTGGCAAACATAAACACTAGAATTTGTGTTTCAATTTGTAGCTCCATTTCTCCAGGATTATTGTTCCTATAAGAATTGCCAAGTTCTACTAAATCTTTTCAGCCCCTGTAAACCTCCTTTTTCCGGTATTCCTAAATGCAAACACATTTTCTAATGACAGGGGATATCTAGTATTTTTCATGGTTCTCTTTTAAGCCTCATAAATAACTGTAGCAGAACTACTGGCACATGATTTATTTTTTCCATCTTGTAGCTGTTCTTTTGTGTGCTTTCTGTATATCACCCAATTGGCTGCATTTAGAAAATGTCGTTATGTATAAATATCTGAAAATATTGACTGTCTTGGTTTTATGAATAATTGAATTGGAATCTCATAGCAGAGGTGGAAACGGGGTGGAATTGGAGGTCACACAGTTTTAATTGGGAGTGAGAGTGGTCTAGGGAAATATCCGTTGGAAATAATCTCATCAGTATTGATAGGAAAAACAAGGATGGGAGAGGGCAGAGAACTGGAATGAGTGTGGTCATGAAAGAAGCAATGAAGCTGAGGAGGAGAACAAGGAGAACCTGATCCTAGTGATGGTGAAAGCATCATTTTTGGTAAGTGGAGAAGAGTTGAATGTAATAGCTTGGAAATTTGACGGCCCATCAGTCTCAGAAGGCCGGATGTATGGTTTTCCTGCAGTGTATAGTATAGATGTTATTCTGTTAGCTCTAGACTGATCAAGCTGTCAGCCCAAAATCAGTGGTATTTATTGACTCCTTACTGTGTGCAGAGCACTTGGGAGAGTTCAGTGCAACAGAGTTAAATAGACATCCCTATTCGAGGAGCTGACAGTCTAGAGATGATATGGCATTTTTAGATCCAAAAGTCTATCTTAATGCATGGATTTTTTTTTTTTTACCCCCAAAAACCAAGGGATGGCGGTCCAAATCATGGATTACCCAAAGCCCTCGCCCTGCTGAGTAAGTCCATTCTTTTAAAGTTTCTATTGTTTCTAGATAGAGAATTTGTACATCCTACTCAAGCATTTCTAAACCGATGATTTAGAGTTTTTCAATTATATGGTTTTATTGTATTTCTACAGAAAACATGATTATTTAGTAAAGATAACTTAAAGCATGAGTTCCATTTTGTGTTTCCACTTGAGTACACCCTGTATTTATGTTTAATTGCTTTTTGTTAGCATTTACTGGTCTCAACAATTGTAACATCTTTTATGTCCTGAAGTATTTCAGAATGGCTTAAAGAATTCTGGAAAATAAAAATCAAGCTTTTATCTTAAAAGTAAAGGCCAGAGATAGGTAGAAGTACAGCCTTTTCATAGATGTGGAGAACTGACTGAAAATTTAGATTTGGAATCTAGATATCCAAATAAATTCCATAAGAATGCATTCTACTAGTCTAAATTCATTTTCTGCCCTCGTGAAAATTGTTTACAAGGAGGCAGGGCACTTGCCCATTTGGTTTGTCCACTCTAATGATAATACATTTATTTTTTAAATTAATTATGCCTAACGTATTTTGTTTTTTTCCTCAGTGTACCATACCTTGATTTGGGGAAACTGGGAGAGTCTGATGATGAGGTAACTCCATTAGTGGTAGTAGTTGCATTTAGTGAGCACTTGGGAAAAGCAAAACAGAGGTATTACATGATACGTACCTAAAAGGGTTGAATACTCTTAGTGAAGAAGTCAGACAGTAAGATATTTTCAAATAAAGTAACAAAAATCATTGAATGGACATTTGAATGAAAATATCCACGTGAGTTCTGCAGATGGATATGAGCCAATAAATGCACAAGTGGCTGACAGATTTCTTCAACCTGGAGTGCTAAGGAAATGGGGAAGGTTTGTTAAAGGAATTCCTAGCCAGGGGAATAGTGTGAACAAGGGAATGCAGAATTGAGAGATGGGTATAGTTAGGAAGTTAACTTGGGAGTAACAAGAGAGTAAGCTGGAGACTTGCAGGTGAAGAGAGCACCTATATGAGGTGGGGTGAGGTGGTGGAGAGCTTTCTAGCTGATTTTGAAGAATTTGTGTTTGATGGAAAGGGACATGGGAGTCCAGTGGAGGTTTTGAGGGAGTGAAGAGCTGTGTGCTGAGCAATGCTCTGAGAACAAGCTACAATCTGCCGGCCAAAGCTTGTACCAGCGTGGCGTGGGAAGAACAGATGGGGAAGATGCTGTGTTAGGAAGAATTGATAGGATTTGGCAGTAGATTGAATAGTAAAATGCATTCTCTTTTGTAAGTCTTACAGCAGTGTCATCCTGGACTGAAAGGTATTTCTTTCTTTTATTTTAGGATGAAATCTCCAATATTCCATTCAGTCCAGCACACTCTTATATTGGCCCCCCACGTCCACGTTCAACTATTGGTTTGTGCACTCCAGTACAAACCCCTCCTGATCAAGAACATCAGAAGAAAGAGGTTCGTATGTATCACCATCAATATTAATAGCATGAATGGAACACTTTGTGTGTTTAACTTTACATGTTTAACTCCCTCTTCAAACCCCCTGACCCCCATTTCTTGCCCCTAATGACCTGGCACATCATTATTGAGAAATTGAAACCACCAGGTGTGAGCTCCCTAAAATCTTCTCTGCTCCTCTCCAGCCCCTCTCTCCTTCTGCCCCTACTTCGACTCTCCCATCTTTCCCAGCATGTCAGATGATTTCCTGCATCCTCTCAGAGTTCACCGTTTGCACCTCAGACACCATCCCTTTGCACCTTTTCCCCTCCCTGACCATTATTTTCAACCATTCACTTTCTAATGGCTTCTCCTCCAATGCTTTCAAACATGTTCATGTAACCCCTATCCTAAAAAAGCCTTCCCTTGACCCCATGGCTCCATTATCGACCCACCTCCTTTCTACCATTCCTCTCCAAATTTCCCTCTTCTCCAGGAAACATTATCTAACCTTGGCTTCACTGGCACTGACCACTCCTGGTTCTTTTATCTCTCTGGATGCACATTTTCAAGCTCTTTCGCTGGCTTTTCCTCTGTCCTCCTCCCACTAACTGTGAGTCCCCTCCATTCACACCACCCCCTTGGAGAACTCATTCACTCCCACAGCTTCAGCTACAATCTCTGTGGGGATGATTCCCAAATCTGCATCTCCAATCTTGATCTTTCTCCTCTGCAGTCTCATTCTTTCTCATACCTTCAGGACATCTCTACCTGGTTGTCCCACCACTACCTCAAACTTAACATGTCCAAAGCAGAACTTGTCATGTTCCCACCCAGACTTTGTCCTACTCATGACTTTCCCATCACTGTAGGCAGAACCACCATCCTTCCAGTCTCGCGCACCCATACCTTTGGTGTTATCTCCAACTCCTCTCTCAATTCAATTGCCATATTCAATTTGTCACCAAATCCTGTCAGCTCTATTTGCATAACATTGATAAAGTCTGCTCTTTCCTCTCCTTTCAAACTGCTACCACTTATTGTATCCCACATTGACTACTATATCAAGCCTTCTTGCCCACCTCCCTGCTTCCTGTCTCTCCCCAGTATGAACTCCAGTTCATACTTCACTCTGCTGCCCAGCCAATTTTCTAAAAAAAAAAAGTTCAGTTCATGTTTCCCCACTCCTCAAGAACCTCCAGTGGTTGTCCATCCACCTCTGCATCAAACAGAAACTCCTTATTATTGGCTTTAAGCACTCAATCACCATGCCCCTGCTATCTTCCCTTGTTGATTTCCTACTGCAACCCAGTATGCTCACTTCTGTCTTCCAACACTAGCCTACTCACTACCTCAGTCTCATCTGTCTTGCAGCCAAACCCTTGACTATGTCTTGCCTCTGTCATGGTAGTCCTGCCCCCTTTATATCCAACAGATCATCAGTCTCCCTTAAAATCACATCTCGTTCAAGAGGCCTTTCCTGATGAAGTTCTCATTTCCCTTACTTCCTCTCACATCTGTGTTGCCCTTGCACAATTTGAATGCATTAGTCACCTCCCCCCTCAACAGTCCTGTACATATCCATAATTTATTTTAATATCTCTCTCCCTGTCTAGACTAGAGCTCTTTGTGGGCAGGGAACATGTCTACCAACTCTATAAGTTGTACTCACCCAAGCACTTAGTACAGTCCTCTATACACTAGTGAGCCGTCATTAATTATGATTTATTGATTGAAGCTCCTCAAGCGAGTTGTCATCCTGCTGCTTCTCTCCCTCCTCCGATTCTCTCTTTGACCACCTCCATCTGGCTTATGCCCCTTTCACTCCACGGAAACTGCCCTCTCCAAGGTTACCAATAACCTTCTTGCCACATCCAATGGCCTCTACTCCATCTTAATCCTCCTTGACCTCTCAGCTACCTTCCACACTGTTGACCAACCATTTCTCCTGGAAACAATATCCAACCTCTACTTCAGCCTCTGCTGGTTCTCCTTCTATCTCTCTGGTCACTCATTATCGGTCTTTTTCACAATCTCTTCCTCTGCCTTCCACCCCCTAATTGTTGGTGTCCCTCAAGGCTCAGTGTTGGTTCCCTTTCTGTTCTCCATCTACACCAACTCCCTTGGAGAACTCATTTGATCACATGACTTCAACTCTCACCACTATGTGGATCGTTCCCAAATCTACGTTTACATCTAATCTACATCTACAGCCTTGATCTCTGTCCCTCTCTGCAGTCTCACATTTCCTCCTTCCTTCAACGCATCTCTGCTTGGATTTCCATGCCCACTCTGATCCTTGGAGACTTCAACATCCACATAGATATACCCAGTGACCCCTCTGTCACCTGCTTTCTGTCACTCCTCTGCTTTCTATCACTTCTATCAACTCTGCCGACCTCCTGCTCCACCCCACCTCCGTCACCCACCAACTTGGACACACAGTCCATCTCATCGTCTCTAACCACTGCACATATCTACCCTCACCTATTCTGAAATCCCTCTCTCTGACCACAACCTTCTTACTTGCCTCCTCTCCCACACTCCTCCTCCCCATAAATCTGTACTGCTCCCCCATAGAGACCTCTGATCTCTCGGCCCCATCCATCTCTCTCAGCGCATCACACCCCACCTAGCCTCTGTATCCAATCTACCCATTCGTGATGACCAAATAGATGCACCTCAACAACACCCTTTCTTCTCAACTCAACTGACTTGCTCCCCTATCCCTTCGTCACTCTCATACCACCAACCCACAGCCCTGGATCATAGGCACTGTCTGCCTCCTTCGCTCTTATGCTCCAGTCTCTGAAAGCTGCTGGTGGAAATCTAAACATCAGGCCGACCATGTCCACTTCAAGTTTGTCCTTCTTTGCCTTAAGTCTGCCCTCTCCTCTGCCAGGCAAAACTATTTCTCTTCCCTTATTGACACCCATTCTCATCACCCTTGTTAGTTGTTCTAGACATTTCACTCCCACCTCAGGCCTCTGCCCCCCCAGTCCCTTACCCCTGCTGATCTGGCCATCTACTTTATTAAGAAAATCAACACCATCAGACGTGAGCTTTCCAAAATCACCCCTTCCCCTCCTCAATCCCCCCTTCTCTGGGCCCCCTCTTTAACTTTCCCAGCCTTCCCAGCAATATCTCCAGAGGAGATCTCCTGCCTCCTCTCAAGTCCCACCCCTTCCACATGTGTATCAGAATCATTCCTTCACATCTTATAAAAACTCTCGCTCCTTCCCTCTTTAACTACCATCTTCAAACACTCACTCTCCAATGGCTTCTTCCCCACTGCCTTCAAATATGTCCACGTCTCCCCGATCCTAAAAGAACCCTCCCTTGACCTCACTGCCCCCCTCAGTTATTGCCCCATCTCCCTCCTACCTTTCCTCTCCAAACTCCTTGAGCAAATCTTCTACACTCGCTGCCTCAAATTCCCCTCCTACAACTCTCTCCTGGACCCCCTCCAATCTGGTGTCTGTCCCCTTCACTCCACTGAAACCACCCTCTCAAAGGTCACCAATGATATCCTTCTTGCCAAATCCAGTGGTTCCTACTCCATCCTAATCCTTCTCAACCTCTCAGTTGCCTTTGACAACGTGGACCATTGCCTTCTTTTCAATACTCCTCGATACATTATGCAACCTTGGCTTCACTGACTCTGTCTTCTCTTGGTTCTCCTCTTATCTCTCTGGCCATTCATTCTCAGTCTCCTTCAAGGGCTCCTCCTCCCCTTCCCATGCTCTAACTGTAGGGATCCCTTAAGGTTCAGTTCTTGTCCCCTTCTGTTCTCCATCTATACTCACTCCCTTGGTGATCTCATTTGCTCCCATGGCTTTAACTACCATCTCTACGTGGATGACACCCAAATCTACATCTCCTCCTCGTTCTCTCCCTCCAAGCTCGCATCTCCTCCTGCCTTCAGGACATCTCCATATGGATGTCTGCCCGCCATCTAAAGCTCAACATGTCCAAGACAGAGCTCCTTATCTTCTCTCCCAAACCCTGTCCTCTCCTGAACTTTCCCATCACTGCAGACGGCACAACCATCCTTCCTGTCTCACAAGCCCACAACCTTAGTATCATCCTTTACTCCACTCTCTCATTAAACCCACATATGCAATCCATCACCAAATCCTGTCGGTCTCACCATCACAACATCACCGAGATCCGCCCTTTCTCTCCATCCAAACCGCTACCACGATAGTACAATCACTCATCCTAACCTGCCTGGATTAATGCATTAGCCTCCCTATCCCGTATTCAGGGTAAGCAGTTCCATTCCTAATCCTGTCCTATCCTGACTGGATTACTGCATCAGCATCCTTTCTGACCTCCCAGCCTCCTGTCTCTCCCAACTTCAATCTATACTTCACTCTGCTGCCTGGATTATCTTTCTACAGAAACATTCAGGGCGTCACACCCCTCCTCAAAAATCTCCAGTAGTTTCCTATCCACCTCCGTATCAAAACAAAAGCTCCTCACTATTGGCTTTAAAGCTCTCCATCACCTTGCCCCCTCCTTCCACACCTCCCTTCTCTGCTTCTACATCTCAGCCTGCACGCTCTGCTCCTCTGGTGCTAACCCTTTCACTGTGCCTTGATCTCGCCTGTCTTGCTGCTGACCCCTGGCCCATTTCCTACCTCTGGCCTGGAACGCCCTCCCTCTTCAAACAGCCAGACAGTCTTCCCCTCCTTCCAAACCCTGAAGGCACACCTCCTCCAAGAGGCCTTCCCAGACTAAGCCCCACTTTTCCTCAGCTCCCACTCCCTTCCGCATCACTACGATTCACTCCCTTTTTTCCCCAGCCCCCACAACACTTATATATATATATATCTATAGTTCTATTTATTTATATTGATGTCTGTTTCCCGCCCCCCCCCAGATTATGAACCCTCTGTGGGCCAAGACTTTCTCTCTTTATTGCTGTACTGTACTTTACAAGCGCTTACTACAGTGCTCTGCACACAGTAAGTGCTCAATAAATACAAATGAATGAGTGAATGTCCTGCCATCACCGCAAACTTAACATCTCAGAAGCAGAACTCCTTATCTTCCCACCCGAACCTTGTCCTTCCTCTGACTTTGCCATCATTGTAGACAGCACCACCATCACAAGGTCGTAACCTTGGCATTATCCTTGACTCTTTTCTCTCATTCAATCCGTATTTTCAATCTACTACTAAATCTTGTCAGAGAAGCAGCAAGGCATAGTGAATAGAGCACGGGCCTGGGAGTCAGGGGATCATGGGTTCTAGTCCCAGCTCCACCGTTTGTCTGCTGTGTGGCCTTGGGCACGTCACTTCATTCCTCCGTGCCTCAATTACCTCATCTGTAAAATGGGGATTGAGACAGTGAGCCCCACATGGAATAAGCACTATGTCCAACGCAGTTTGCTTGTATCCTCCCCAGCACTTAGTACAGTGCCTGGCACATAGTACGTCCTTAATGAATATGACTATTATTATTATTCAACCTCTACAACATCACTAAAATCAGTCCTTTCCTCTCCATCCAGACTATCATGTTAATCCAAGCACTTATCCTATCCTCTCTTGATTACTGCAAACTGCCTCCTGTCTCTCCCCACTTCAGTTCTTATTTCACTCTGCTTCCTGGATCCTTTTTCTACAAAACCATTCAGTCCATGTGTCCCCATTCTTCAAGAACCTCCAGTGGTTGCCCATCCATCTCTGCATCAGACACTCCTTACCACTGGCTTTCAAGCACTCAGTCACATTGCCCCTTCCAACTCACCTCACTAGTTTCCTACTCTAACCCAGACCGCATATTTCACTCCTGTATTGCCATCCTACTCACTGTACCTCGATCTCATCCATCTCGCTGCTGACCTCTCTCCCAGTGAGAGATAATGCCTCTCTCTGTCTCCTTTGGCTTATAATGCTCTCCATCTTCATATCCAACAGACAATTACTCTCCCCTGTTCAAAGCCTTATTGAAGGCACATCTCCAAGAGGACTTCCTGCCTCTGGCCTGAGACACCCTCTCTCTTCATATCTGACAGACGATTCCTAACCCCACCTTCAAAGCCTTACTAAAATCACATCTTCTCCAAGAGGCCTTCCATGACTAAGCCCTCATTTCCTCTTCTCCCCCTCACTTCTGTGTTGCCCTGGCACTTGGATTTGCAGCTTTTATTCACCCCTCTCTCAGCCCCACAGCACTTATGAACATTTCCATAATTTATTCATTTATATTAATATCTGTCTTCCCTTCTAGACTCTAAGTTGGTTGTGAGTAGGGAGGGTGTCTGCTCACTCTGTGGTACTGTACTTTCCCAAGTACTTAGTACAGTGCTCTGCACTGCTCAATAAATACAGCTGATTGGTGGATTGATTTTGCCAGATCTTGTCAGTTGTGCCTTTCCTCTGTATCTAAACTGCTACTCAGTGATCCAAGCACTTTATCCTGCCTTGACTAATGTATTTTCCTTCTCACTGACTTCCCTGTTTGCTGCTGCCCAGATCATTTTTCTACAAAAACATTCAGTCCATGTCCTGTACACTTCAAGAAGTTCCAGTGGTTACCCATCCACCTCTGCATCAAAAAGAAACTCCTTACTATATCAGGGTCCCCATCCTACCTTACCTCACTGATTTCTTCCTACCGTCCAGCTCACACATTTCACTCCTCTTATGCCAACCTACTTACTGCCCCTCAGTCTCATCTGCCCCACCACAACTCCCCAGACCAAATCCTTCCTCTGGTCTGGGACACCCTCACCCCTTTGCATACTCCAAAGCACCACTCTCCCTACCCTCAAAGCCTTACTAAAATCACATCACCACCAAGAGGCTTTCCCTGACTAATCCCTAATTTCCCCTACTCTCTGTCCCTTCTGCATCGACTATGCTCTTGGATCTAAACCCTTGAAGCACTTGATATACACCCCTCTCTCACCTCCACAGCACTCAGATATGTATCTGTGATTTATTTTTATATCTTCTCCCCCCCTAGACAGTAAGCTTCTGGTGGGCAAGGAACCCTTTTATATCATTCCCCCCCCCCCCCCCCCCCCCGCCCCAAGTACTTAGTACAGTGCTCTGCACACTGTAAACACTCAATAAATACTATTGATTGAAATGCCTGGCAGAGCCACTGAGGACTCATCACACTCAGAGAGAGCTGAAGTAGGAGTTGACTTGGCCTATGTTGTGGCATGCACATCTTAAATACTTCTACTGTTGAAAGTGAGGTTCTCCAAACCATTGAATCCTTCCAATATGTAAATTACTGCTAACAGTAATTAAATGTCTACTCTATGCAAAGCACTGTTCCAAAATAAAAACGTACACAGGAGAAAATTAGACCAGTCCTTGCCCGTCAAGGTCTCACAATAAGAATAACAGGGAAAGAGGAAACTGGCAACAGATGTAAAACCACCAAAAAAATTGTAAAAGATAAGGGCATCAATAAATAGTAGGTTCCAAGGAAGGCAGTCCCAGGACCTGCTGGGGACTTCATTCCTGCCAGGGCCACCCCTCTGAGGGGCAGCAGATGGTAGTGGATAGAGCATGGGCCTGGGAATCAGAAGGGCATGGATTCTAATCCCAGCTCTACCACTTTCCTGCTATGTGATCTTGTGATCTTCACTTCTTTGTGCCTCAGTTACATCTGTAAAATGGGGACTGAGACTGTGAACTCCACGTGGGAAACAGACTATACCCTACCCTATTTACTTGTAATCACTCCAGCTCTTAGAACAATTAAGACTGTTACTCTATTTTATTTGTACATATTTATTCTATTTATTTTATTTTGTTAATATGTTTTGTTTTGTACTCTGTCTCCCCCTTCTAGACTGTGAGCCTGCTGTTGGGTAGGGACCATCTCTATATGTTGCCAACTTGTACTTCCCAAGTTCTTAGTACAGTGCTCTGCACACAGTAAGCACTCAATACATACGATTGAATGAATGAATGAATGACTGAACCTCAAGTGGGTCAACCTGATTACCTTATATCTATCCCAGAGCTTAGAACAGTGCTTGGCATAGAGTAACTGCTTAATAAATCCCATAATTATTATTATTATTACCCCAGCTCTTCGAACAGTAATTAGCACATAATAAGTGCTTAACAAATACTACAATTATCATTATTGCTAATGATTTTTACAACTAGGATAATTCTTTCTTTGTAGTTTTCTCTATGGGTTCAGAAGACAATACCAGAGGATTTGCCATCCCCATCAGACAAATACAAATTAAAATATCGGCAGTATGAAGCAGAAATGAAAGATGGATATAGGGCATATACTCAGCGATCAACAGCTAAGAAAAAAAATGACACAGCCCAGCAGTCACCAAGGAAAATAGAAAGAAAGGTAGTATACGTTTTAAACTTGATCTCACTATACCACTATAAGTGACTTAAAAGTGTTTTTATTTTCCTCAGTTGGGCAGTGTCTCACCAAAAAAAAAAAATGTATGTTTGAAAACTGATGTTTGGAAAAAAACAAAAAAGAATCACAGTGATGAACATTTAAGCTTTCTGAGATTTGATTAGTTAGAACTAATCACCATGAAGACACAAGGATGTACTAATCAGTAGGAAAACAGGCTTCTTTTTTCAGTTATCTCAGGATCAAATATTAAAAGCCAATTTGGATAATATTGGGAAGCAGCATGGCTGGGAAGCAGCATAACTTAGTGGAAAGAGCCCAGGCTTGGGAGTCATAGGTCATGGGTTCTAGTCCTGGCTCTGACACTTGTCAGCTGTTTGACCTTGGGTAAGTCACTTCACTTCTGTATGCCTCACTTACCTCATCTGTAAAATGGGGATGAAGACTGTGAGCCACATGTGGGACAGCCTGATTACCTTGTATCTACCACAGTGCTTGGCACATAGTAAGTGCTTAACAAATGCCATCATTATTATTATAAAAATAGAAAAGTCTTCAGTGTGCAAATACATATACGTGTGCCTGTATATTTTTGTTATGTGTATACTTTATCTGCGAATGTAAATATTTAAATGTGTATATAGTGCTATCTCTTAAAAGTGCTGTGTATTTTATTGCATGTGCCATTGGACAAATTTGACCTCTCCAGTAGTGAATGCATGTACTGAAACTAGTAAAATGAAATGGTTCGTAGAAGTATCCAGGGAGATCCCATGGTTAGCTTTCACCTTTTGTGATCCTTTTGATGGATTCTAAAATGATCATATTTCAATTCAATTAAATTCCAGTCATATTTATTGAGCGCTTACTGTGTTCAGAGCACTGTACTGAGCACTTGCAAAGTACAATTCAGCAGCAAATAGAGACAATCCCTACCCAACAACGGGCTCACAGCAGCTACCATTCCCATGACAGTTGTCAGCATTAAGCATCCACCCTTTCTCTGAATCCTGCAATTCTGGCAATATTTCTGTTTCTTCCCTTTCTTTAATCTCCCAGTCTGCCACCAAATCCTGTCAGTTTTTTTCATAACAACTTCAGGATAGGCCCCTTCCTCTTCATCCAAATTGCTACCACACTGGTTCAAGCAGTTGTCATATTCCTTGCTGACCTCCCTACCTTCAGCCTCCCCCTACTTCCAAGTAAAATACTACTTTTCTCAGATGTCCAGATCATTTTTCTGCACTGCCCACTATATTGTAATCAATCAGTCAATCAGTCGTATTTATTGAGCGCTTACTGTGTGCAGAGCACTGTACTAAGCGCTTGGGAAGTACAAGTTGGCAACATATAGAGATGGTCCCTACCCAACAGTGGGCTCACAGTCTAGAAGGGGGAGACAGAGAACAAAACCAAACATATTAACAAAATAAAATAAATAGAATAGATATGTACAAATAAAATAGAGTAAGAAATATGTACAAACATATATACATATATACAGGTGCTATGGGGAAGGGAAGGAGGTAAGGCGGGGGATGGCGAGGGGGAGGAGGGGGAGAGGAAAGAGGGGGCTCAGTCTGGGAAGGCCTCCTGGAGGAGGTGAGCTCTCAGTAGGGCCTTGAAGGGAGGAAGAGAGCTAGCTTGGTGGATGTGCGGAGGGAGGGCATTCCAGGCCAGGGGGATGACGTGGGCCAGGGGTCGACGGCGGGACAGGCGAGAATGAGGCACGGAGAGGAGATTAGCGGCAGAGGAGCAGAGGGTGCGACTGGGCTGTAGAAGGAAAGAAGGGAGGTGAGGTAGGAGTGGGTTTGGTGATGGAGAGCCCTGAAGCCGAGGGTGAGGAGTTTCTGCCTGATGCGTAGGTTGATTGGTAGCCACTGGAGATTTTTGAGGAGGGGAGTAACATGTCCAGAGCGTTTCTGGACAAAGACAGGCCGGGCAGCAGCGTGAAGTATGGATTGAAGTGGGGAGAGACAAGAGGATGGGCGATCGGAGAGGAGGCTGATACAGTAGTCCAGAGGGGATAGGATGAGAGCTTGAACGAGCAGGGTTCAAGCTCCATGAGGACAGGGATTGTGTCTATTAACTGTATTATAGTGTACTTTCCCAAGCACTTAGTACAGTGCTGTGCACAAAATAAGTGCTCAAAAACCATTCATTGATTTAGCACTCATCGCCCCACTCCTCAAAAACCTCCAATGGTTGTCCCTTCCCCTTTTATAATAACAGAAATGTCTGACAGTTCATTCCTTCATTCAGTCACATTTATTGAGCGTTTACTGTGTGCAGAGCACTGTACTAAGCCCTTGGAAAGTACAATTCGGAAGCAGGTAGAGACAATCCCTACCCAACAATGGGCTCACAGTCTAGGAGGCTTTAAGTTGGCTTTAAGTCCCTCAGTCAGCTTTCTGCCATTCCTCCACTCTCTTCTCCCATTACCCCTCAGTTTGCACTCTTTTTTCCTCTTAAGCTAACCTATTCACTGTGCCTCATTCTCCTTTCACCTGCCAATGACCTCTTGCTCACGCCCATTTCCCTTTTATCTGACCATTCAACCTCTCTCCATCTTCAAAGCCCTTCTGAACTCACATTGCCTCCGGGAGGCCTTCCTTGATTATTAATAATAGTGGCATTTATTAAGCGCTTACTATGTGCAAAGCACTGTTCTAAGCGCTGGGAAGGTTACAAGGTGATCAGGTTGTCCCACGGGGGGTTCACAGTCTTAACCCCCATTTTACAGATGAGGGAACTGAGGCACAGAGAAGTTAAGTGACTTGCCCAAAGTCACACAGCTGACAAGTGGCGGAGCCGGGATTTGAACCCATCACTCCAAAGCCCATGCTCTTTCCACTGAGCCACTCTGCTTCTCTAGATTAGTTTCTTATCTCCTTAGTTTGTCCCCCAACCGTCACATCAGCACTTTGTCACCTAAGCGTTTGAGTACTCTCAACATCCTGTAGCACTTATGAACATATGTCTTACAACCTTCCCTCTGGACTGTAAGCTTGTTGTGGGCAGGGAGTGTGTCTGCTAGCTCTGCTTTATTGTACTATCCCAAGTGCTTAGTACAGTGCTCTGCACACAGTAAGTGTGCAATAAATACCATTAATTAATTCCATGTGTAATTTATTTTGTTGTCTGATTCCCCTGCTATATTTTAAACTCCTCGAGGGCAGGGAGCATATCTACTAATTTAGATGTATGCTCCCAAGGTCTTAGTAATGTGCTCTATATACACACTGGGAACACCTATATGTATATAATTATTCATATTCAATGAAGTTATTGCTGATAGTGAAGTAGGCCAAGATTCCATAGAAGTTGGACAGGTAGAAAGTATGAATACGTGGCTTTAGTTTTTCTAGGGAAGTGTTAGTTTATAGTCTGCTAGTATCAAGCCTGTTGCAGGCTGGTGTAAAGCTGCTTCTCCCTTGCCCTCTGTAGGGCAGATCTGAGCACAGCTTAAGGACACTTAGCCAAAAGCCCCCCAGGGGGGCTCACCCGTCTTCTGCCAAAGCTGGCATAGCAACGGCCCCATATTTCCCAAATCACTGAAGTTTTATTTTAAGTTTCTCTCAAGATTTTCAGTCTCCTTAACTCCAGCAGGAATGTTTCCTAGGTAGTGTATCCCAAGATACTAACTTGATGCTGTGAAAGGCGCAGAAGGATCTGAGATTCTACTCTCAGGTCCTGTTGTATTTGCTGGGGTGTTTCTGAGTGGTGACTCTCTTCCTAGGTAGTGTAACTCCTCCTCAATGGATATGAATTCCCAGAATCCAAACAGCAAGATTAAAAAAAAGTGTTTTTCATCTAAGGAAATGTAGTCCTAAATTATTATTATAATTAATAATAATAATGATAGTATTTGTTAAGCACTTATACGTGCTGGGTTAGATACAAGCCAGTTGGCTTGGATACAGTCCCTCTCCCATGTGAGACTCACAGTCTCAATCCCCATTTAACAGATGAGGGAACTGGAGCACGGAGAAGTGAAGTGACTTGTAGTGAGGGAAGGTTGGAAGGAACACGCTGATTAAGTGCTTTGAAGCCTATGCTAAGAAGTTTTTGTTCTCTCAGAGGTGCATGGACCACTGGAGGTTCTTGAGGAGTGGGAAAACATGGATTGAACGTGTTTTTAGAAAAATGAGTTGGGCAGCAGAGTGAAGTAAGGACTAGACTGGGGGGAGGCAGGGAGGTTAGTGAGGAGTCTGCTGCAATTGTCAAGGCGGGAGATATAATAAGCATGGTGTCAGCGTAGTACCAGTTTAGGAGAGGAGAGGGCAGATTTTAGCAATGTTGTGAAGGTAAAACAGACAAGATTTGGTGACAGATTGAATATGTGGGTTGAATGAGAGAGATGAGTCAAAGATAATGTCATGGTTAAGTGCTTGTTTTATTATTTTTTAAAATGGTATTTGTGGAATGCTTACTATGTGTGAGGCGCTGGGGTAAATACAAGAGAATCAAGGTGTATAGTCAGTGTCCCACAAGGGGCTCACAGTCTAGCTCAAAGGGAGGAAGATTTTCAGATGAGGTACAGGCACAGAAAAGTTAAGTGATTTGTCCATGGTCATGTAGCGGGCAAGTGTCAAAGTTAGGATTAGAACCCAGGTCTTCCAACTCCCAGGCCCATGCTCTTTCCCACTAGATCACGCTGCTTCTGAGAGAGGGAAGGTAGTGGTGTTGTCTACAGTGATGGGAAAGACATGGGAGGACCTAGTTTGGATGGGAAGATGAGGAGTTCTGTTTTGGATAAGTTAAGTTTTAGGTATCAACAGGAGTTGGTAAGAAGAGATGTCCTGAAGGCAGGAAGAAATGCGAGACCACAGAGAAGAGGTGAGGTTGGGGCTGGAGAGGTAGATTTTGGAATAATCCTTATAGATATGGTAGTTGAGAACATGAGAATGAATGAGTTCTCCAAGAGAGTGGGAGTAGGTAGAAATTTTTTTTGTTCTTGTTTTTTAAATGGTATTTGCTTACTATGTGCCAGGCACTGTACTAAGCACTGGGGTCAATACAAGATAATCAGATTGGACACAGTTTTGTCCTACATGGTGCTCACAGTTGTAATCCCCAGTTTACAGATGGGGTAAGTGAGGCACAGAGAAGTGAAGTGACTTGCCCAAGGTCACACCGCAGACAAGTGGCAGAGTTGGGATTAGGATCTGGATCCTCTGACTTCCAGGCCCTTGCTTTATCCACTAGGCAGCATTGTTTCCTTAGAGGAATTCCGTCAATCAAAGGAATGGAGGCAGAGGAGGAGACTATGAAAATGAGAAGGTGTGGCCTGAGAGATAAGAAAACCAGGAGAGGACAGGGTCAGTGAAGCCAAGGTCAGATAATATTTCCAGGAGAGGGGGGGTCCCCAGTGTCAAAGGCAGCTGAAAGGTCGAGGAAGATTAGGACGGAGTAGGGACTATTGGATTTGGCAAGAAGTAGGTCATTGGTGACCTTATGTCAGTCTCTGTGGAGTGAAGGAGGCAGAAGCCAGATTGGAAGGGATCAAAGGGAGAGAGGAGGTGGAGGCAGTGGGTGTAGACAACTCATTTAAGGTGTTATTAGCCTGGTTTCTTATAGTATAGTACTGTATACCCAATATTTGCTCAATAAATACTTCTGCTGATTGATTGATATGCTTCTCCTTTTGGCACTTATCAATCAATCAATCAATCATATTTATTGAGTGCTTACTGTGTGCAGAGCACTGTACTAAGCACTTGGGAAGTATAAGTTGGCAACATATAGAGACAGTCCCTACCCAACAGTGGGCTCACAGTCTAGAAAGTGGGCTCACACTTATGTCATTTCAAATATGCCATCTTTTATGAGTGCCATCTGTGTTCAATGTTTTACTGTGTGGTACTTAATAGTACTTCCACTTTGGGGATTTTTGTTGAACTCTGCTTGGAATGAGAAAACATTTACAAACTGCACTCTTGCTAAATGGCGGCCACTCATCAATGTAGATGGGCTGAGAAGCAATTAGTGGAAACATTGGAAGAAATGAGGGGTGATAGATATTTTGTGGGTATGAATCAGAATCAAGAGAATTTCGTGTGATCTCTAAATTTGTCATGAGTTCACCTGAAAGAAAGGAGAAGTATTTTACATTTTAGGCATTGCTAATTCCCTCAGTATACACAAAAGTAAATTGAACCTGATGAATGTTTAGACAAGGAAAAACGAAGGATTTTCAAGGGATAGGAATTAAGTACTGGGGAAGCTGGAGACATAAATGTTTTCTGCTACTACTGACAAAACAGGGAATTATGATCTCAATTCTTAAATCACCTAGCTTTTGAAATCAAGCAGTTTGTCCTGTAGCTCTAATGCCAACTACATGGGAATGAAGGAGAGATTGGCACCAGTGAGATGAAACTAGTAACATAGCGACTTTTGTCATAACTTCCACTCAGAGTGGAAAGGGACTGAGAGTGGATTTGAGATACTGGCTCCACCTCTTGCCTCTTACTGGAAGAAACAAGAAGAGGAGGCTGTCACCTCCAATTTTCTCATCCTCTTGGGGCTGGGGGGTGAGCAAGAAATTTATCTCACACCTGTCCCTGAAGCCAGAAGAGGATGAGCCTCCCCACTACCATACCACCTGACAGTTCTCTGAGGATCCAGTGGGTGCCAGGGCCTATAAGGAGAAAGTCATTGCCAACTCTCTCCTCGACCCCCTCCAATCTGGCTTCTGTCCCCTACATTCCACGGAAACTGCCCTTTCAAAGGTCACCAATGACCTCCTGCTTGCCAAACCCAACGGCTCATACTCTATCCTAATCCTCCTCGACCTCTCAGCCGCCTTCGACACTGTGGACCACCCCCTTCTCCTCCACACACTATCCAACCTTGGCTTGACAGATTCTCTCCTCTCCTGGTTCTCCTCTTATCTCTCCGGCTGTTCGTTCTCAGTCTCTTTTGCGGGCTCCTCCTCCCCCTCCCATCCCCTTAATGTAGGGGTTCTTTAAGGGTCACTTCTTGGTCCCCTTCTGTTCTCTATCTACACTCACTCTCTTGGTGAATTCATTTGCTCCCATGGCTTCAACTATCATCTCTACGCTGATGACACCCAAATCTACATCTCTGCCCCTACTCTCTCTCCCTCCCTCCAGGCTCGCATCTCCTCCTGCCTTCAGGACATCTCCATCTGGATGTCTGCCCGCCATCTAA
Source organism: Tachyglossus aculeatus (assembly GCF_015852505.1). Lineage (NCBI taxonomy): Eukaryota > Metazoa > Chordata > Mammalia > Monotremata > Tachyglossidae > Tachyglossus > Tachyglossus aculeatus. The sequence goes on along the minus strand of NC_052079.1, from coordinate 24,414,015 downwards.
AACTCAACATGTCCAAGACTGAACTCCTTATCTTCCCTCCCAAACCCTGCCCTCTCCCAGACTTTCCCATCACTGTTGACGGCACTACCATCCTTCCCGTCTCACAAGCCCGCAACCTTGGTGTCATCCTCGACTCTGCTCTCTCGTTCACCCCTCACATCCAATCCGTCACCAAAACCTGCCGGTCTCACCTCCGCAACATTGCCAAGATCCGCCCTTTCCTCTCCATCCAAACCGCTACCCTGCTCATTCATTCTCTTATCCTATCCCGACTGAATTACTGTATCAGCCTCCTCTCCGATCTCCCATCCTCCTGTCTCTCTCCACTTCAATCCATGCTTCATGCCGCTGCCTGGATCGTCTTTGTGCAGAAACGCTCTGGGCATGTTACTCCCCTCCTCAAAAAATGTCCAGTGGCTACCAATCAACCTACGCATCAGGCAAAAACTCCTCACCCTAGGCTTCAAGGCTCTCCATCACCTCGCCACCTCCTACCTCACCTCCCTTCTCTCCTTCTACAGCCCAGCCCGCACCTTCCGCCCCTCTGCCGCCAATCTCCTCACCGTGCCTTGTACTCGCCTGTCCCGCCGTTGAACCCCGGCCCATGTCATCCCCCTGGCCTGGAATGCCCTCCCTCCGCACATCCGCCAAGCTAGCTCTCTTCCTCCCTTCAAAGCCCTACTGAGAGCTCACCTCCTCCAGGAGGCCTTCCCAAACTGAGCCCCCTCCTTCCTCCGCCCCTCCTCCCCCTCCCCCATGCCTTACCTCCTTCCCCTCCCCACAGCACCTGTATATATGTATATATGTTTGTACGTATTTATTACTCTATTGTATTTGTACTTATTTATTCTATTTATTTTATTTTGTTAATATGTTTTGTTTTGTTGTCTGTCTCCCCCTTCTAGACTTTGAGCCTGCTGTTGGGTGGGGACCGTCTCTATATGTTGCCAACTTGTACTTCCCAAGTGCTTAACAGTGCTCTGCACACAGTAAGTGCTCAATAAATACAATTGAATGAATGAATAAGCCTGGAGCTATAGGTCATTTCTGGCTCAGACTCCTGCTCCAGGGCTATTCAGGGAGATTCAGCCATAGGCCTCGCCAGGCCAGGAAATGTCTGGGGATGCAGGCCTCTTGGTGTTAAACCAGTACAACAGATTTGGAACTCTGACCCCCTCCACATCCCCAGAGAATCCTCCAGGCTTCCTAGAAGGGAGTGAGGTGGGGTAGGAGGAGGGTACTCAAGAGCCCGGTAAGGGTGGAAAACACCTTACTGACAAGAGGGAATATCCTGACCTCCCTTTCCCTATTCCTTTTGTTTTCTTTCCTTATCTACCCTTCCATTTTCTCTTCTCCCTCTACCCCCTCCTCCTCTGTCCTCTAACTTTCCCCTCTTTTCTAACTCTCCCTGGTTCCCTTCCTCCCCTTTAACTCCTTCCTTCTCTAATTCCCTTCTTACTGTCACTCTTTTCCACCAGTCACCTACTTCCTCAGTGCTCCATACTCCTTGGTGCTCTGCTCCCTTAATGCTTCATGCTCCCTAGTGCCCTGCCCCACGTTTGCCCCCATGCTCAAAATTAAAAGTTGGCCTGAATTCCTTGATTTGGTCCTGGTAGGGCACAAAATTGCTGGGGGTGGAGAAATGCAGTTAGTGAATGAGCAATTAGCTTCCGGCAGCCCTTGAAGACCTTCTTAATACCAACACACCGTGACTGAATGATTTTTAAGATAACAGAGCAGAAAAGGTTCTTCATTCAGTCGGGTGCTACTCCCCCAGCAGTAGTCCAGTAATGTGGATTCATTTAATAAGCTTGGTTTGCTTGCTAAATTGAGAGTTATAATCAGAGATAAAATTCATTCATTCATTCAATCGTATTTATCAAGTGCTTACTGTGTGCAGAGCACTGTACTAAGCTCTTGGGAAATACAAGTCAGCAACATATAGAGACGGTCCCTACCCAATAACGGGCTCACAGTCTAGATGGGGGAGACAGACAACAAAACAAAACATGTAGGCAGGTGTCAGAATCATCAGAACAAATAGAATTAAAGGTATATGCACATCATTAACAAAATAAATGGAATAGTAAATATGTACAAATAAAATAAATAGAGTAATAAATCTGTACAAATATTTATGCAAGTGCTGTGGGGAGGAAAAGGAGGTAAGTATTGTTGCAAGTAGGTAAGTATGATAGACTTCTAGACTGTGAGCCCGTCTTCTAGACTGTGAGCCCGTTGTTGGGTAGGGACCGTCTCTACGTCCCAAGCGTTTAGTACAGTGCTCTGCACACAGTAAGCGCTCAATAAATATGATTGAATAAATGAATGAATGAATGATAGTTGGAGCAGGCCACAGCCATCCACAATACCCAAGCATCACTAGAATAGATGACATGAGTGTTGAACAGCAGGCAGCTCTGTCATGCCAGCTTAGATCCACTATTCATTCATTCATTCATTCATTCATTTAGTTGTATTTCCTGAGCACTTATTGTGTGCAGAGTACTGTACTAAGTACTTGGAAAGTACAGTTTAGCAATAAAAAGAGGCAATCCCTGCCCACAAAGGGCTTATAGTCTATCAAGGAGGAGACGGGCATCAAAACAAGTAAACAGGCATCAATAGCATCAATATAAATAAATAGAATTAGAGATATATACACATCAAAACAAGTAAACAGGCATTTATATAAAAATAGAATTATTGATATGTACATATATACACAACTGCTGTGGGATGGGGAGGGAGGTAGAGCAAAGGGAGTGAGTTGGGACGATGAGGAGGGGAGGGGAAGCTGAGGCACTCTTTCCAAGGCCTGATTGAATGGGAAAGGTGGAAATTGCTTCAGATCTTCCCCGAAGCAAATTCTCCAGAGAATTAGCTCCTTCTCTTCCTTCCTAGCCCAGCCCTCCTGTTCCCAATCCATCAATCATATTCACTGAGCGCTTACTGTGGGCAGAACACTGGTACCAAGTGCTTGGGAGAGAATAAAGTAGCAATAGTTGAGAGACATATTCCCTGCTCACAACGAGCTTACAACCTAGAGGAGACAGACATTAATATAAATAGATTATAAATATGTACTGAAGTGGTGAGGGGCTGTGGGAGGGGTGAATAAAGGGAGCAAATCCAAGTGCAAGGGTGACATAGAAGGAAGTGGGAGAAGAGGAAATGAGGGCTTAGAGAAGGCCTCTTGGAGAAGATGTGTCTTCAGTAAGGCTTTGAAGAGGGAAAGAGTAAATTATCTGTCGGATATGTGCACCAGGCCAGAGGCAGGATGTGGGTGACAGGTCGGCAGTGAGATAGACAAGACTGAGGTACAGTGAGAAGGCATTAGAGGAGTGAAGTGTGCAGGCTGGGTTGTAGGAGGAGAGCTGAGAGGTAAGGTAGGAGGGGAAAGATGAGTGAGTGCTTTTAAAGCCGATGGAAAGGAGTTTCTGTTTGATGTGGAGGTGGATGGGCAACCCGTAGAGGTTCTTGAGGAGTGTAGAAATATGGACTGAACATTTTTGTAGAAAAATGATCCGAACAGCAGAGTGAAGTATGGACTGGAGTTGAGAGAGACAAAAGGTGGCGCTGTCAGCAAGGAGGCTGATACTGTAATCAAGTCAAGATAATAATGATAATAATAATTGTGGTATTTGTTCAGTGCATACTCTGTGCCAGACACTGCTGTAAGTGCTAGGGCAGATAGAAGATAATCAGGTTGGAGACAGTTCCTGTCCCACATAGGGCTCACGGTCTTAATCTCCATTTTACAGATGAGGGAACTGAGGCACAAAGAATAATAATAATAATGGCATTTGTTAAGCGCCTACTATGTGCCAAGCACTGTTCTAAGAACTGGGGTTGATACAGGGTAATCAGGTTGTCCCACGTGGGTCTTCCAGGCTTAATCCCCATTTTACAGATGAGGTGACTGAGGCACAGAGAAGTTGAGCGGCTTTCCCAAGGTCACACAGCAGACAAGTGGCAGAGCTGGGATTAGAACCCATGTCCTCTGACTCCCAAGCCCATGGTCTTTCCACTAAGCCAGAAGTGAAGTGATTTTCCCAAGGTCAGCCAGCAGATAAATGACAAACCTGGGAATAGAACTCAGGTCCCTTTGACTCCCAGACCCATTCTTTATCCACTAGGTCATGCTGCTGCTCTAAAATTGTCTTTGGGAATTGCTCATATATACTTTCTTAGGAAACCTCAGACATTGGATTGTAGGCTACAAATGCCTAAGGGAAAAACTATAATAACAATAATACAGTCTGCCTCCCTGTGGGGGACTTGAACCCCAGTCTCCCCTGTGACAGACAGGAATACTCACCTCTCACCACTCTAAAGTGCTTGGATTAACATGATAGCGGTTTGGATAGAGAGGAAAGGGCAGATTTTAACAATGTTGTAAAGGTTGAACCGTCCGGATTTGGTGACTGTGGGTTGAATGAGAGAGTTGAGTTCATGATAACGCCAGGGTTATGGGACTGAGAAAGGAAGGATGGTTCCTGCAGGTTTTCTGGTCTTAACCCTTCCCATTTCCCAGGTTCCCCCTTAGTGCTTGGCACACAGTAAGTGCTTAACAAATACCATCATTATTATTATCTCTATTCTAAACATAAGGACAGGAGGGCAAGTGGTGGCGGCAGCAGAGATGAGGGGAGAATTCTCTGTTTCATTGTTTCACTGCTTCCACTGCTGCCTGCTCTCCAGCTGAGGTGATAGCAATCAGTCAATCAATCATATTTATTGAGCGCTTACTTTGTGCAGAGCACTGTACTAAGTGCTTGGGAAGTACAAGTTGGCAACATATAGAGACAGTCCCTACCCAACAGTGGGCTCACAGTCTAAAAGGGGGAGACAGAGAACAAAACCAAACATACTAACAAAATAAAATCAATAGAATAGATATGTACAAGTAAAATAAATAAATAGAGTAATAAATATGTACAAACATATATACATATATACAGGTGCTGTGGGGAAGGGAAGGAGGTAAGATGGTGGGATGGAGAGGGGGACGAGGGGGAGAGGAAGGAAGGGGCTCAGTTTGGGAAGGCCTCCTGGAGGAGTGAGCTCTCAGTAGGGCCTTGAAGGGAGGAAGAGAGCTAGCTTGGCAGATGGGCAGGGGGAGGGCATTCCAGGCCCTGGGGATGACGTGGGCCGGAGGTCGATGGCGGGACAGGCGAGAACGAGGCGCGGTGAGGAGATTAGTGGCAGAGGAGCGGAGGGTGCAGGGTGGGCTGTAGAAGGAGAGAAAGGTGAGGTAGGAGGGGGCAAGGTGATGGAGAGCCTTGAAGCCGAGGGTGAGGAGTTTCTGCCTGATGCGCAGATTGATTGGTAGCCACTGGAGATTTTTGAGGAGGGGAGTAACATGCCCAGAGCGTTTCTGGACAAAGACAATCCGGGCAGCAGCATGAAGTATGGATTAAAGTGGGGAGAGACACAAGGATGGGAGATCAGAGATAAGGCTGATGCAGTAGTCCAGGTGGGATAGGATGAGAGCTTGAACGAGCAGGGTAGCGGTTTGGATGGAGAGGAAAGGGCGGATCTTGGCAGTGTTGCGGAGCTGAGACTGGCAGGTTTTGGTGACGGCTTGGATGTGAGGGGTGAATGAGAGAGCGGAGTGGAGCATGTCACCATGGTTGCGGGCTTGTGAGATGGGAAGGATGGTAGTGCCGTCAACAGAGATGGGAAAGTCAGGGAGAGGGCAGGGTCTGGGAGGGAAGACAAGGAGTTCAGTCTTGGACATGTTGAGTTTTAGGTGGCGGGCAGACATCCAGATGGAGATGTCCTGAAGGCAGTAGGAGATGCAAGCCTGGAGAGAGGGGGAGAGAGCAGGGGCAGAGATGTGGATCTGGGTGTCATCAGCATAGAGATGATAGTTGAAGCCGTGGGAGCGAATGAGGTCACCAAGGGAGTGCGTGTAGATCGAGAACAGAAGGGGACCAAGCTCTGAACCTTGGGGAACCCCCACAGTAAGGGGATGGGAGGGGGAGGAGGAGCCTGCAAAAGAGACTGAGAATGAACGACCGGAAAGATAAGAGGAGAACCAGGAGAGGACGGAGTCTGTGAAGCCAAGGTCGGATAGCGTGTTGAGGAGAAGGGGGTGGTCCACAGTGTCGAAGGCAGCTGAGAGGTCAAGGAGGATTAGGACAGAGTATGCGCCGTTGGATTTGGCAAGCAGGAGGTCATTGGTGACCTTTGAGAGGGCAGTTTCCGTGGAATGTAGGTGACAGAAGCCAGACTGGAGAGGGTCGAGGAGAGAGTTGGTGTGGAGGAATTCGAGGCAACGCATGTAGACAATTCGTTCAAGGAGTTTGGAAAGGAATGGTAGGAGGGAGATGGGGCGATAACTAGAAGGTGAGGTGGGGTCAAGAGAGGGTTTTTTTTAGGATGGGAGAGACATGGGCGTGCTTGAAGGCAGAGGGGAAGGAACCAGTGGAGAGTGAGCGGTTGAAGATGGAAGTTAATGAGGGGAGAAGGGATGGAGCGAGAGATTTCATGAGATGAGAGGGAATGGGATCAGAAGCACAGGTGGCCGGAGTAGCACTTGAGAGGAGGGAGGAGAGCTCCTCTGAGGATACTGCTGGGAAGGATGGGAGAGTAGTAGAGAGTGTTGAGAGCCGGGGGGTTGGGGGAAGCGGGGGGAGTGACTTTGGGGAGGTCGGACCTGATGGATTTAATTTTGTTAATGAAGTAGGAGGCCAGATCGTTGGGGGTGAGGGAAGGGGGAGGGGGAGGAACCGGGGGCCTGAGAAGGGAGTTGAATGTACGGAAGAGCTGGCGGGGATGATGGGCATGGGTGTCAATAAGGGAGGAGAAATAGTTTTGTCTGGCAGAGGAGAGGGCTGAGTTAAGGCAGGAAAGGATAAACTTGAAGTGAACGAGGTTGGCATGGTGTTTAGACTTTCGCCAGCAGCGTTCGGCAGCAGTATCTGCTGCCAGCAGTATAGCAGTATCTATGGTGGCAGAGGTGAGGGCTAGGGAGAAGGAAGTCTGAGGCTGATGGCCAAGGAAGGGTCTGGGTCTGGTAGGAGATTGAGTAACTGCCCTCCCTACCTGGGAGGAATGGCAGTCGGGTGCTGCGGAAGGGAGGAGGGGTGCCAAGTTTTGTGGAGTTCCTCGAAAATGGGGTAAATGCATAATGTCTGCGTCTCCTAGGGGACCATTGATCCCAATTTAAAATGGAAACACGTAAGGCTTGTGTGTCAGGATTTTGCTTAGGTCCTTTCGTAAATGTAGCAATGCAATCTCATATTTTAGAGTAAATCAATTGTAGTTGCTGTTTAAGATTTTATTCTATAAGTAAATGCATTTTAATTCTTTCTGATATAAAGATGGTCACTTCTGTGTTCGTATTTTGCGTGACCTGGTGGATGGAGCACGGGCCTGGGATCAGAAGGTCATGGGTTCTAATCCCAGCACTGTCACTTGCTTCTGTAAGACCTTGGGCAAGTCACTTAACTTGCCCTCTTAAGGGCCTCAGTTCCCTAATATGTAAAATGGGGATTGAGACTGTGAGCTGCATGTGGGACAGGGACTTTGTTCAACCTGCTTATCTTGTATCTACCCCAGTGCTTAAGGCAGTGTTTGACACATGATAAGTGCTTAACAAATACCATCAGTATTATTATTATTGTTTTGGAACTCATGCCCATTTTGGGATCGTGCTTAGAATTTTCATACTTCTAGAAAGCCTTTAAAATCCTAGTAAAATCTAAAGGTCAGTTAATGTACTGTTTTCCTTCAATAATTATCCAGTTTAAACCTGTTTGTGTCTATACCATGCATTTAATTTGTGTTATACATAGAATGCACAAGATGAAGAAATGATCAGTGTCAATCTTGCATCTCTGGACAAGAAAGTGGTCTTGCAGGAGGGCTGTACAAGCCAACCCGACATCATACAGTGGAAAATAAGGAAATCCCAAGCCGTAAGTTACCAACTGGTATTCAGATGTTTACCCTACTATGAAGAATTATGTTTCTAGTTATCAGCAGGTTGGTACCAGAATAACTGTAAATACAGTATAACCTAATTCATAATAAAGGTTTGTGTGAGGAGAGATTCTTCTGAGACTGTCCTGCCAAAACGTTGGGTGAGGACCGATCCCAAGAACCTGCGTGATGATGATGATGGTGGTATTTGTTAAGCACTTACTATGTGCCAAGCATTGTTCTAAGTCCTGGGGTAGATACAAGGTATTCAGGTTGTCCCACATGGGGCTCACAGATGAGGTAACTGAGGCACGGAGAAGTGAAGTGACTTGCCCAAGGTCACACAGTAGACAGGTGGCAGAGCCAGGATTAGAGCCCACATCCTCTGACTCCCAAGCCCGTGCTTTTTCCACTAAGCTATACTGTTTGAGTATGGTGATGGTGGTTTTCACTGTGGCACTCATTCTGTCTCCTCCTCACCAGCCATGTTCCTTGCAACAGAGTACAACAAATGAGTAGGGGGAAGAGTTGCAGCACATTATAAAGTGCAAGCAAGGATTTTACGTGCAGACTCCATTTAAGGAGAAGGTAGTGCCAGAATAAATGATGAAATAATTGCAAATTTATAGATTGACTTCTTTCATAGAACTGTGAGGCTCTAAGTCCCCTCATACTGGTTTGGCACTCTTTCTGGCTCTCTTTACATCTGTCTTTGGGCAACTTGAGTGACAAAAAATTTTTTATTCCACACATCTCTCTTCCTTCCCTCTCCCCTACCCTGACACTCCATTACCTCAGCTCAATCCCCTACAACTTTAAAAAAAAAAAAAAAAAAAAAAAAAATATATATATATATATATATATATATATATATATGTACATGTGTATATATATATATATATATGTACATGTGTATATGTATATATACTCAGTGGATCCAAAGCTTCTTTCTTTTGACCAAATCCTGCTATCTTTTGGAATCAAAGAGAGGGCAAAAGAACGAACTAAGAGGGAAGTTCAAGTACAAGTTGTAGTAAATTCCCGTCAGTACAGTCCAAATTAATGTATTTTTCCTGTTTCGACTTTTCACATTTTCTTAAATTTCTATGTACTATGGATGTACGAACGATTTTAGGTAAGAATTTCCCTTCAGAAGTTTGAAACATTTTCGACATTGTGTCGTACACCAAATAAAAATTTTAATGATTTATTCGTGTTAAGTGGTCTTATGCAGCATGGTAAAAAAAAACTGACTGGCTATTTAAGCAAATAATTTTCTCAATATCTCTGTGGTAATGACACAAATGAAGGAAGGCAGTTATTTATTGATTGCACAAACTATGCCTTCTCTCTTTTCCTTTTTTTCTCACCTGTTAAATAGTAATGAAAACTCTAATTCTCCTGTAATTTAGAGATGTTTGTGAGTAGGAATTTATTTGGGTAAGCATTTTGAAATACTCTTATTAAGAAGTGAGAAATATTTTTCAAAGCCCCCATATCAGTCCACATCAAATAATCAAAAGTAGGAGAACTGTAGTTGAAATTGGGAATGGTGAGTGAGATCACCGACAAGTCTTTGTGTTTTTGGTCTCTGAGAGTCCAGTAGATTTGGAGAATGAAGGTGTCAGTGAATGCAAATTCAGGAAATATTTTCCTAGCTCCAGCCTGGGCAACAATGCCACACTAGTCTGAGAAAGTATGTGGGTGTAGGTTGGACAGGTGTAGAGCAGTGTATATGAAGGAATGAGATATCTGGTAAAACTGCCAAGAATAGATATTTTCAATAGATTTCCAGTTCAGGGAGGGAGACTTTCCACGATCATCTTCATTTTAAGGAGAAGCCTTTGGGTGATTTTTGCTGGACTTTCATTGGACCTACTCTGTCCTCTAGCTGCCAGTGCTCTTACTGCTGAAATCTTCTGTGTGTGTGTGTGTGTGTGTGTGTGTGTGTGTGTGGTGTGTGGTGTGCATTAGGACAGGGAGTTGAGTTGAGCCCTGAATGAGGAGGCAAAGGATAACCTGAGGGGGAAGTATGTCATGAGGGAAGGGTATTTCAGGCGAAACATGGGAACAGCAGGTCTTCAGTTTCTAAACCTTTCAACCTTGCTGATGTAAATTTCATAATTCTCTCTTTCCATATCTACCATTAGTAAATTGATCAATTTGTAACCTCCTAACTGACCCTTGCTCTTGCCTGTCTTATCTCTGACCCATTATCTATACTATTTCCCCTTTCTCTAATGCCACCTGTGATATCACCAGGGCTTCTCAGCCCTAAATCCCATTCAAAAAAACCTGGGGAGTCAGTTTAGGACCCTGGTCAGCCTCCACTGGCTCCACTGACTCTCCAATTCTTCCATCCTTCTAATGCAGGTTTGAGGACATCCTGTTCAGTACACCCCCAAATCCTTACACCCCATTGCTGCTACCACCCTTCCACTGAAGTCCAGACATCGCCCTGATGGGGATTAGACTACCATTCCCTTCGTGAGGCTGGCTACAGGAAGCTCACAGAAAAAGCGCTCCCTCCCTCCCCAGCAATTCCCCAGGTCCACATGTCCCCTGGGACCCAGAGCTTCTCCTTCAACCCCTACTGCAAGAAGACACAGTGGAAAGAGCACGGGCTTTGGAGTCAGAGGTCATGGGTTCAAATCCCGGCTCCGCCAACTGTCAGCTGTATGACTTAACTTCTCTGTGCCTCAGTTACCTCATCTGTAAAATGGGGATTAAAACTGTGAGCCTCCTTAGGACAACCTTATCACCTTGTAACCTCCCCAGTGCTTAGAACAGTGCTTTGCACATAGTAAGTGCTTAACAAATACCATTATTATTATTATTATTATTATTACTGGTTTCTTAATTAGGTAACAGTGAAAGTGGTTCTAATTCTAACCACCCATACATTTCCCCGCCAGGACCATATTTTCCTGTACACATCCTGAGGCTCACATTTCTCACTTGTCATTTTCCCTCTCCTCTTGGGGTGTCCCAGGTTCTAGTCTCACACTCTCTGTGTCGATCGGTGGCAGGGTGTCCTTTCTACACCTCAGGAGCAGAAGCCTCGCTTCTCTGAAATCCTGACCACTGGACCCAACTTGTACTTCCCAAGCGCTTAGTACAGTGCTCTGCACACAGTAAGCGCTCAATAAATACGATTGATTGATTGGTTGATAGAGTGAATACTTTGAGTGGTGTGGTGTTCTTTTTTCCCATCATCTTTGCTGTTTAATGTGTGGAGTATTCTTCTATGTGCTTGAAAGCCTACAATCAAAGCAGAAAACAATCCAAAATTCACAATCTAATTTCTTCATCATTTGAAGAAATTATGAATTGATGGATTAAGAAACCTGGATATCAAAATTCATTTTTATTATTAAGAAAAGTAGAAAATGGGATTCTCATTGTAATAATTTTTGATGGCTTCAGAAAATATGATTTGTGCAGAACATTGGTCGAATTACAGGATTATGTGAGGAATTATAAAGGAGCATTTTGCCCATAGTATCAACCTTCTCGGATCTTTCAGTTTAAAGACACCCAAATGCACAAGAGAGCACAAGCATCATTAAAATTGATAGGATGTAATAAGGGATACATAAAGACTACAAATAATAGAAAACAGAATTTTCATAGGTTTTTAAACATGCTAGATGATGCCTAGAGTTACTTTGTTAGAAGGAATTGGGAAAGAGCTGAATGAATACATGAAGCTGATGGTCAGGTATTTCAACCTGATATAGTGACAGTTGGCTAACCATTGAAGGTTTTTGAGGTGTGGGAATATATGTTCAGAAAGTCATTTTAGAAAAATGATCTGGGTAGCAAAGGGCAGTATGGACAGGAGAAAGGAGAGTCAGGGAGATCAGGGAGGAGGCTGAAATTACTGGTACCTGGACCAATTGTGATGGCCTTTTGGGTGAAGAAGAAGGGAGTAAATCCTGGAAATGTTGAGGAGGAAAAACTGACAAGAATTGGCTTCCAACAGTAAATGGAGGTTGAAAGAGTGGAAGGAATCCATGTTAATACTGAGTTTGCAGACTTCACAAATGGGAAGGGCAGTGGGATTGTCAAAGCTAATGAGAAATTTAAGTGAAAAGAATTTGGGAGGGGAGATGAGATCAAGTTGAGTTCAGCTTGAAGTCCTGATGGGACATCTATGTAACAGTGTCTTAATGATGAAGATGATGATAATAATAATAATAATCATGGTATTTAAGTACTTGCTATGTGCCAAGCACTGTAATAAGCAGTGAGGTAGATATAAGATGATTAGGTCCTACATGGGGCTCACATGAGAGAGAACAGGTATGGAATCCCCATTTTGCAGATGAGGAAACTGAGGCACCGAGATTGAAGTGACTTGCCCTTGGTCACAAAGCGGGTATGTGGCAGAGTGAGGATTTAGACCCAGGTCTTCTGACTCCCAGGCCCGTGCTGTTTCCACTAGGCCATACTGCTTCTCAAAAAGGGGGGAATTGGAGATTGCAGAGAAAGAAGAATTGTGCTTGATTCAGTTGGAAAGCTTTAATGAAGAAGTGAGTGAAATAAATGATGCATCTTAGCTACTTATGGGCTGGCATTCTAAGCCAGGAGTTTCAATTTGTTGCAAAGGGTATCTCCCATGTGCTTTTAATGCACTGCACTCAATAATTGCTCAGTAAATACTTTTGATTAAATACTTCCTTAGAAGTGCTTTGACTGAACTTAATAGAGTGATTAGTGCCTAAGTCAATTTAGTACTTGATCATGGCAGGGTTTTGTTAACCCTTGCACTAATAACATACTTCTAGACTGTAAACCTGGTTTGGGCAGGGATTATCTCTATTGCTGAATTGTACTTTCCATGTGCTTAGTGCAGTACTCTATAAACAGTGAGTGCTTAATACAGTTGATTGAATGAATACTTTGTATGTTAGTTTATGTTGTATGTTATGTTGTATGTAGACAAGGATGTGGAAAGATAATACTTTGAAAAATCACATACTGTATTTATATATGTACCTAAAAAAGTTGACTACAAAATCATTCAATACTGGCATGTATTCGCATTCCCCTTTGCTTGGGTAGCTAGGGTGCTCTCTATTATCACGTTAAAACAATTTTATATTCTTTTAGTCAAATTGTCAAAAATTTTGGGATCCTGGATATCCTGTGAGCAAATTATATAGCCATACCACCAGTTCTGTATTACCAGAACACATAAAGTTCCGAAAGACGTCATGTGCTAATTGGCGACGTAGTCTGGGATCCAATCAATGCCGGAAATTCAGTTCCCTCCCCCACCCCCTCACACCATTCGGTTCCCACTGTTCTGAGCAGTTTTTCTCCCCATCCAGACTCCTAGCTCGGCTCTCCTTAGCTTGTCTCTTTCCAATAGCCACTCATTCAGAAAACAACTTCCCATGGACTTGGTTCCTGATTCAAGGCATGCTGAAAAACTCACTTCACTCCCAGCCCCTGTCAGTCTGAGGTAGGAGCAACAGCAGCATGGAGATGGGCATGTGTGGTTAATCCCTGCTGCCTTGGAAGAGGTTCAGAGGTGCCAGACTTCACCAGGGGCTTGGAGCTCCTGGGGGACTCCCAGAGCCAAACTGGGAGCTGAGCAGGGATTCAGTGGGAGCAGGACAGAGTCCGAGAACGTGGCCCTCACGGGATAGAGATTGGAGCCAAACAAAGCAGTGTGTCAACCTGGCTGCTGCGGCTGGGGCTCAGGTTCCAGCCATCAGAAGGGGGACCCTGGGAGGGTGAAATTTGCTGGGGAGACAGAGGTGGAGGGAAATGAAATTGGGGTGAACAGGGTCAGAAAAAGGTCCTAGGAATAATAGAGGGTAAGGACATGGGGAGAGAGACAGAGGAGAGGAATCAGCAGTGTACTTCTTCATTACATGTAGGGCGTAGTCATCATGGAAGGACCGGGAAAGTAATGTTACAATTTAGTCTATGGGAAAACATCCCACAGTACAGTGGTTCACAGTACACCCACATTTTTGAGGAATATACTAAGTACAAACCCTGAGATAAGCGTATTCCTTGTGTAATTCTCTTTTGCTTAACACTCCTTTCCTAGTGGAAAGAGCATGGGACAGGGAGCCAGGAGACCTAAGTTCTAATCCCAGCTCTGTCACTGGCATGCTGTGTGACTTGGCATATCACTTAACCTCTTTGGGCCTCAGTTTTCTCATCTGTAAAATGGGATTCACATACCTTCTCTCCTCTCAGATTTTGAATCCTATGTGAGGCAGGTACATTTTTCCAGTCTTGCTATTTGGTATCAGCCCCTGTGCTTAGCACATTATAAGTGCTTAATAAATACCATAGTAATAATAATAGTAATTACTGTTGTCATTTCCATTGAAGCAATTAAGAGTGGTAACTGGGCTGGTATAACAGTATCTATAATTGGGCACAAGCTATTGTGGGAAATCATATTTTAAGAATTACTTGATTTTGAAAATGATACCTTGTTGTCTGGGTTACTTTAAAAGAGTTTCTCTTCACAGGAAGATGTAGTTGCAGAGAAGAGGAACCAAGCAGTGGAAGAGCAAGTAATGGCAGATCACTTATCTAGGTGAGAGCTTATTGATAAGTAAATCACATCAAAGAATTTGCATTGAAAAATCTCCTTATAAATGCCTTACAGCTAGTTGAATTCCACAGGATCTCCTGAAACTCCAAAATTATCATTAATAATTACAAAAAATGTATGCCCTGTAGAAACAACAATTCAAGAATTCATCAATTTCTGCTCCATCATAGGTTTTCATTACACAATTTGCTTATAACCCAACAGAAGAATTAGGGAACATTCTTTGCCAAGCTTGGAACTGTTCTGGGTAGAACAAGACCCACAAGTTGGCGCAAGTAGTTTTGGCTTAGGAAGGAAGTGGTGGTGCATGGATTGGCCAAAACCCAATGCCATTCTGCTTCCCACCCTCTAGCAGGCCTTACTGAACCATTCTGCAGCTTCACCATATTTAATGTGCTAGAGTACTGGGTGTCAGGGGTGGAAAATATTTGATTAGTGGTGGACATAAAATGTCAGTCAGGTTGGTATTTTCAAGTCATCTACTCCTCAACCCATTAATTTTGGTGGATTATTTACATTTAGAATGCCGAGACTCCTGAGTGGTGGGAGTTGATTCCAATCTTACTTTAAAACAAGCGTCTAATAGGCATTATAAATCCACCAGAAATATGTTTTTTATCATGGCATACCATAAATATGCAAATGCGAAAGCAAATGCATGGGTTTTCAATCAATTGCATTTTCTGAGTGTTTACTGTGTGCAGAGCACTGTAATAAGTGTTTGTGAGAGTACAGTATAATGGAGTTCGTTGATACATTCCCTGCCCACTGTGAGCTTGCAGTCTAAAGGAGGAGACAGAAAATATGCATATATAAATTACAGATATGTGCATAAATGCTTTGGGGCTGAGGGAGGCATGAACTAAGGTACAAGGACAAGGGAGATGCAGAAAGGAGTGGGAGGAAATGAAGGCTTAGTCGAGGAAGGCCTCTTGGAGGAGAGTACATTGAAAAAGGTTCTAAATATAGGGAGAGTTATTGTCTTCTGGATATGAAGAGGGAGGGCATTCCAGGCCAGAGGCAGTACTTGGGTGAGGTGTTGGTACTGAGATAGACAAGGTTGGTACGTTGAGTAGGTTGGCATTAGAAGAGTGAGAGTGTGCAGGTTGGGTTGTAGTAGGAAGTCAGGGAGGTCAGGTAGGAGGGGGAAAGGGGATAGAGTGCTTTAAAGCCTATGATAAAGAGTTTCTGTTTGATGCAGTGAGTGTCCGGGGCGGCCACGGGGCCCGCTTTGGTTCCCGCCGCGCGGGCTGGGGTGGGCCCGGCTGCGCCTCATGGGGAGGGCGCATGGGGCCAAGCTTCCCATCCTGGCCCGGGCCGGTCCGGTCTCAGCTGGTCTGGGCTGGTTCGGTCCAGTCCTGCCTCCAGGGAGGAAGTGGTAGACTGTGTGCGTGGCGCTTGGCCCAGAGCCTTCCCGCCCTGCCCTGCCTGCCCGGGCCCCACCATTCATTCATTCAGTCGTATTTATTGAGCGCTTACTGTGTGCAGAGCACTGTACTAAGCGCTTGGGAAGTACAAGTTGGCAACATTCGTCCAGCGGCATCGATGGAACGCTCACCCTGTGCACAACACTGTGCTACCCACACCACGCGAGAAGCAGCTGGGCCTGGGAGCCAGAGGCCGTGGGTTCCAGTCCTGCCGCCATTCATTAATTCATTCAATCATATTTATTGAGTGCTTACTGTGTGCAGAGAACTGTACTAAGCGCTTGGGAAGTACAAGGTGGCAACATATAGAGACGGTCCCTACCCAACAGCAAGCTCACAGTCTAGAAGGGGGAGACAGACAACAAAACAAAACATATTGACAAAATAAAATAAAAAGAATAAATATGTACAAATAAATAAATAAATAGAGTAATAAATACGTACAAACGTATATACATATATACAGGTGCTGTGGGGAGGGGAAGGAGTTAAGGCGGGGGGGATGCGTAGGGGGAGAAGTGGGAGAAGGAAGGAGAGGGCTCAGTCTGGGAAGGCCTCCTGGAGGAGGCCTCTGCCACTCCTCAGCCGTATGACTTGGGGCGAGTCACTGCACTTCTCTGATCCTCACTTACCTCGTTGGTAAAATGGGCCTAAGAATAATGACGGCACTGGTTAGGCGCTTGCTGTGTGCCAAGCACTGTTCTAAGCGCCAGGGAGGATACAGGGTGATCAGGTTGTCCCACGTTTGGCTCTCAGTCTTCATCCCCAGACTGAGCCCCCTCCTTCCTCTCCCCCTCTTCCCCCTCCCCATCCCCCCGGCCTTATCTCCTTCCCCTCCTCACAGCACCTGTATATATGTATATATGTTACTCTATTTATTTTACTTGTACATATTCTATTTATTTTATTTGGTTTATATGTTTAGTTTTGTTGTCTGTCTCCCCTTTCTAGACTGCAAGCCCACTGTTGGGTAGGGACCGTGTCTGTATCTTTCCAGTTTGTACTTCCCAAGCGCTTAGTACAGTGCTCTGCACACAGTAAGTGCTCAATAAATACGATTGAATGAATGAATGGATGGGCAACCACTGGCGATTCTTGAGGAGTGGGGAAACATGGACTGAATGGTTTTATAGAAAAAGAATCTGGGAAGCAGAGTGAAGTAAGGACTGAAGTGGGAAGATATAGGAGGCAGTATGCAGTAATCAAGACAGGATAGCATAAGTGATTGGATTAACATGGTAGCAGTCTAGATGGAGGGGAATGGGCCTATTTTAGCAATGTTGTGATGGTTGAACCTACGGGTTTTTGTGGCATTGAATATGTGGGCTGAATGAGAGAAATGAGTTGAGGATAACACCAAGGTTATGGGCTTGTAGGACAGGGAGGTTGTGGTGTTGCCTATAGTAAAGGGGAAAGTCACAGGGAGGACAGGGTTTGAGTGAGAATGTAAAGAGTTCTGTTTTGGAGGTGTTAGTAGGACAACCAAGTAGAAATGTTGTGATGGCATGAGGAAATATGGGACTGCAGAGAAGGAGAATTACGTTTAACTGGGGGTAGAAATGCCAACAAGCGGTGAGGGGGTGTTGTTGACCCCATGGGAATGGTTGGAAGTGGGAGGGTAGAGCCAGATGAATCACCCCCAAAGCTTTTTGGGCAGAGTGAGCAGCCATAGCTAATTTATAATCACAATCTGGAATCAGTCAGTCAGGGACCAGATTTGGAGCCAAGCAGTTAGCTCCACCTGATGTCCCCTTTGCCCCCTGCCCTGTTTGCCAGTGCAGCAGTTTTTCTTGCCCTCTCCAAATTCTAGACCCGGCCAGTGCCTCTTCTTGGCCCCAGCAGTCTCTGAGTGTGAGTCTCCTGCCCTCTTCACCTCCAGTCTGCCCAGGAAACATGAGATATCCTCTGGGATACATCCAGTGGATGTTGGAGCTTCAGAGCTGCCTCACAAGCTGTGCACAGCTTCCCAGCCCAGAGCTGCCAGATGCTGCTGCCATAAGAGGACCCACAGCAGTTCCTGTTTCTCTGTCACTCATGCAGAGGTATCGGATGATGGATCTGGGCTCAGAAATGGCAAAGATGTGACTTAAAGGGTCCAGGGACCCTCAGCCTCACAAGATCCCGGCCCCCTGAGCATCCTGGGAGTTAGAGGGCAATGGCATGTCAACTGCGCTTCAGTGAAAGTGAGAACCTCCTCTCCCTCTGCACTGCCCTACCTGCCCTTTCCCTCCTGCCCCCCACCTCCAATGCCTCAGATTTGCCCTCACTCTCAAAATGAGCAATTGTCAGCATTCCCTGTGGACCAATATGCTTTATTTCTCAGGGCTGTGATCAGTGAACCAGAACAAGACACTTTTGTTAGTAATCATCAAGGAGTTCATACTCTTCCAGATCTTGTGACAGCACCTCTGCGTTTTAGGAAAAGAATGTTACATGAAACTAAGTAAGTGCTTTTTGTGGTTGTTTATTTGATTTGCAGTTTCATCATCAACATCAATATTTGTTGAGCCTCTACTGTGTGCAGAGCACTGTACTCAGTGCTTAGGAGCATACTGTAGAAGTTGAAGACATAGTCTCTGTCCTTGAGGGTGCTTGCAGTCTCATGGACTGAAATACATAGTGCAGCACAAGCGAGGTATTATCAGTCACTACTGAGCACATGAATAAAACCTCACCAACAACAGAGTTGTCTTTAATCCGGAGGTAACTGGTTTATTTCCCTTGTCTGTAATGTATTTTAATGTCTATCTGTCCTGTAGACTGTAAGATCCTTCTGGGCAGTGTTTGCCTCTATCAACTCTGTTCTATTGTACTTTCCCAACAACCTAGTTTGGCTTCATCTCCAGCACTTGTATTGATGTATGCATTTTCTTTACAGAATTAGAACCAGTTCAACTTTAACTGAAAATATGCTTTCTAACAAATTACGCTTTGATTGTAGGATCATATCAAGGTAATCATGAGTTTTATTACATTTTTT
Organism: Tachyglossus aculeatus; assembly: GCF_015852505.1. Classification (NCBI taxonomy): domain Eukaryota; kingdom Metazoa; phylum Chordata; class Mammalia; order Monotremata; family Tachyglossidae; genus Tachyglossus; species Tachyglossus aculeatus. Next base: position 24,395,090 of record NC_052079.1, on the reverse strand, counting down.
TCTTGAAAGAATGATTAGTATTTTATTTGAATTATTCTGGTGTACATTTTTGAAAACTATTTCTCACATTTCAAACTAAATGTGCATTTAGGTAAAGCATTTCATTTTCTAAATGGGCACTCACTTAATTTCTTTAGTGCTTTACTTTTCCCTGTGACAATTGTGTTAATGAAGATAGAGTTGCTTCATTGAGAGATTATTAAAAAGTGAGTTTTCCTGTTTTTATGCCAGGTTAAGGTCAAAAAGCCCACTACGATTCAGTTTACTTGCTATTTAAAAAGAAATATAGTGATTAAAATGATATTCATTAAAGAATCATTTTTATTCTATTAGTAAATTTTACTCTTAATGATATCTGCTTGTTTTCTTTTCATTTTATCCCTTCATTAGAAGTAATACCATGGCAATGAAAAAATATTTTAATTAGACAAAATGGAGAGTAATTAATGAATACTTTTCCAGCAGACTGTTCCATCAATTGTAGAGAGAACTAAAGCTCGGAATCTTTAAAAATCAAAGTTGCTTCAGTGTTGTGAAAAAAGAACAGTACAAGTAGATTTCAAAGGGAAGTTTAGCTTTAGATGTATTAAGTTTGAGGTGTTGGCGGGGCATCCAGGTGGAGATGTCCTGCAGGCAAAAGGAGATGTGTGATTGCAGAATATATGAGAGGAGGATTTGGGAATCGTCCACATTGAGTTGGAAGCTGAAGCCATGAAAGTGGATGAGCTCCCTGAGAGAGTAGTGTGTGAAGAATGAGAGAAGTGGATCAAGACAGACACTGTCAGTTAAAAAATAAAAGACTATAGAGGAGTCAGCGAACCGAACAGGAGCAGCCAGAGGTGGAGGACAATCAGGAATTTGAAGAACAGGCAGGGAGCCTCCTTTTGAGGGACAGCAGGTGAGTATTAGAGAGATGTGGAAGCATCATAAGGTGAGGTGGAAGTTACGGGGAGACGGTAAACTATGGGAAGTAGCATGGCGTAGTGGATAGAGAACAGGCCTGGGAGTCAGAAGGTCATGGTTTTTAATCCCTGCTTCGCCACTTGTCTGCTGTGTGGCCTTGGGCAAGTGACTTAACTTCCCTGTGCTTCAGTTACCCCATCTGTAAAATGGGGATTGAGACTGTGTGTAGGACATGGACTGTGTCCAACCTAATTTGCTTGTATCCACCCCAGCACTTCGTACAACACCTGACACATAGTAAACGCTTAACAAATACCGTTATTATTATTATTATTTTGTTAATAATAATAATCGTAATAAATGTAATAATGGAAATTATGACATTTATTAAGCAATGTAATACTATGTAATACTAATAGCATTTGTTAACCTCACTGTGTGCAGATCACTGCAGTAAGCACTGGGAAAGAATACACAGTTGGGAATTAGACATGGTCCCTGTCCCTCATGGGACTCACAATCTGACCAGTGCAATGTGGTATTCAGTTAATCAGTAGTACTTATTGAGTGATTATTCTGTGCAAAGTACTGTTCAAAGTGCTTGGGAGAATACAATATCAATCCATCAGAGGTGTTTATTGAATGCTTACTGTGTGCAGAGTACTGTACCAAGCACTTGGGAGAGTACAATACTACAGGATTGGAAGACAGGTTCCCTGCCTACAACAAGCTTGTAGTCTAGAGTTAGATATAATCCCTTCCCTCAAAGTGCTTACAATCTAATGGGGAAGATGGACATTAAAAAATTACAAGGAGCAGGAAGCAACATAATTAAAAGATATGCATGTGAATATAGTTGTGGGAAGGGGTGAGTACCCATACGCTATGGTTACATCAATCAATCCGTCGTATTTATTGAGCGCTTACTGTGTGCAGAGCACTGTACTAAGCGCTTGGGAAGTACAAGTTGGCAACATATAGAGATGGTCCCTACCCAACAGTGGGCTCACAGTCTAGAAGGGGGAGACAGAGAACAGAACAAAACATTAACAAAATAAAATAAATAGAATAGATATGTACAAGTAAAATAAATAAATAGAGTAATAAATACGTACAAACATATATACAGCTGCTGTGGGGAAGGGAAGGAGGTAAGGTGAAGGGGATGGAGAGGGGGATGAGGGAAAGGAAGGAGGGGGCTTAGTCTGGGAAGGCCTCCTGGAGGAGGTGAGCTCTCAGTAGGGCCTTGAAGGGAGGAAGAGAGCTAGCTTGGTGGATGGGCAGAGGGAGGGCATTCCAGGCCAGGGGGATGACGTGGGCCGGGGGTCGACAGCAGGACAGGCGAGAATGAGGCACAGTGAGGAGATTAGTGGCAGAGGAGCAGAGGGTGTGGGCTGGGCTGTAGAAGGAGAGAAGGGAGGTGAGGTAGGAGCGGGCGAGGCATTGGAGAGCCTTGAAGCCGAGGGTGAGGAGTGCACTTTACGTGGAGTGCTAAAGTGATAGTGTGGAGTGACTTAACTACTGCATCAGCCTCCTCGCTGACCTCCCCACCTCCTGTTTCTCCACATTCCAATCCTTACTTCATTCTGGATTCTGCCTGGATCATTTTTCTAAGAAAATTTTCAGTTCATTTCTCCCCACTCTTCAAGAACATCTAGTGGTTGCCCATCCACCTCAGTATTAGACAGAAACTCCTTACCATTTGCTTTAAAGCATTCAGTCAGCTCTCCTCCTTCTCCTTATTCATTCATTTATTCACTCATATTTACTGAGCACTTATTGTGTACAGAGTACTGTACTAAGTGCTTGGAAAGTACAGTACAGCAATTAAGAAGTTTTGGTGTCCTGTGATTACTCAACAGAGATATAGTCTGCTGTATCAGAATTGGATGGGCTTTATCTGATCCTTTTCTGATCACCAAATGACTAATACCTGATGCATGTTAGGTCCAGTCATGTTCAACCTAATCTGTGTAGCCTTGCTCTAGGAGAAAACAAGGAATTTGAAAGCTGGTGTCAGAATAGGATATGAAGGACAAATAAGCTTACTTCTGTGGTGCATCTGTTCCAGGCCTTATTCATTCATTCATTCATTGTCGCATTTATTAAGCACTTACTGTGTGCAGAGCACTGTACTAAGCTCTTGGGAAGTACATGTCGGCAACATATAGAGACGGTCCCTACCCAACAATGGGCTCACAGTCTAGAAGGGGGAGACAGACAACAAAACAAAACAGAACAAAACATGTAATCTTGAATTCCTTGGAACATACATATGTGCTGATGATTGTGGTATTTTGCTTCTAATTTAGAAGCAGGTATAATGTCATTACATGTTCAGTCATGCCTCGGTGAAGATTTGAGAGACAAGTGAATTCTGATCAGGTTGCCTTTGCCAGTGAGCCTTACTCAGGAGAGGCAGTACCTCCCCAGAAAAAATGTTCAGTTCCTTGTTTGGAGAGCTGAACTTCAGAAGAACTATCACGCTTCTCTCAGAGCACAAACAGCTTATAGTCTAGAGGGGGAGACAGGCATTAATATAAATAAATGAATTACAGATATGTGCATATAAGAGCTGTGGGGCAGGGAGAGGGGATGAATAGAGCTATTCCATTTAAGGCTATCTTACATACAAGGGCTGTTTTCCTTATTGAAATACTGCTGTTTCCTTCGTCAGGTGCTTAACTGACTCAGTTGTTACTTTCTTTGCTTTTGTTTTTTCAGGGTTAGAATACTAGGGGAACATAGTTGGAGTGAGGCAGACTGGTGTTAGGTACACTTTTAGGTCCTCCCCCATCCCTTATTCAGGGTAAGCAGTTCCATTCTTAATCCTATCCCTACTGGATTACTGCATCAGCATATTTTCTGACCTCCCAGCCTTCTGTCTCTCCCCACTTCAATCTATACTTCACTCTGCAGCCTGGATTATCTTTCTACAGAAACTTTCTGGGCATGTCACCCCCCTCCTCAAAAATCTCCAGTGGTTGCCTATCAACTTCCATATCAAGCAAAAACTCCTCAGTGTTGGCTTCAAAGCTCTCCATCACCTTGTCCCCTCCTACCTCACTTCCCTTCTCTCCTTCTGCATCCCAGCATGCACACTCTGCTCCTTTGATGCTAACCTTCTCACTGTGTCCCTTTCTCGCCTGTCCTGCCATCGACCCCTGGCCCACATCCTACCTCTGGCCTGGAATGTCCTCCCTCCTCAAATCTGCCAAACAATCACAGTTCCACTCTTCAAAGCCCTACTGAAGGCTCACCTCCTCCAAGAGGCTGCCCCAGACTACACCCCCCTTTTTCTCAGCACCCCCCCATCTCCCCAACTTGCTCTCTTCGCTCTACCCCCCCCACCCCACAGCACTTGTGTATATATGTACATGTTTGTAATTCTATTTATTTAAATTAATGCCTGTTTACTTGTTTTGATGTAATATCTATAATTCTTATATTGATGTTATTGATGCCTGTTTATTTGTTTTGATGTCTGTCTCTCCCCTTCTAGATTGTAAGCCCATTATGGGCAGGTATTGTCTCTATTGCTGAATTGTACTTTTCAAGCACTTAGTACAGTGCTCTGCACGCAATAAGCACTCAATAAATACGATTGAATGAATGAATGAATGAAAAGTGGCTGCTCAGTCACCCAGGTTGCTACTGAATGGTGTTTCTATCTTTTCAGGAACTGAATGACTATGCACAATCAATCAATCAATAATATTTATTGAGCGCTTACTGTGTGCAGAGCACTGTACTAAGCACTTGGGAAGTACAAGTTGGCAACATATAGAGATAGTCCCTACCCAACAGTGGGCTCACAGTCTAGAAGGGGGAGACAGAGAACAAAACCAAACATATTAACAAAATAAAATAGAATAGATATGTACAAGTAAAATAAATAGAGTAATAAATATGTACAAACATATATACATATATACAGGTGCTGTGGGGAAGGGAAGAAGGTAAGACGGGGGATGGAGAGGCGGACGAGGGGGAGAGGAAGGAGGGGGCTCAGTCTGGGAAGGCCTCCTGGAGGAGGTGAGCTCTCAGTAGGGCCTTGAAGGGAGGAAGAGAGCTAGCTTGGCGGATGTGGGGAGGGAGGGCATTCCAGGCCAGGGGGACGACGGCGGGACAGGCGAGAACGAGGCACGGTGAGGAGATTAGCGGCAGAGGAGCGGAGGGTGTGGGCTGGGCTGTAGAAGGAGAGAAGGGAGATGAGGTAGGAGCGGGCGAGGTGATGGACAGCCTTGAAGCACAGAGAACTTTTGTTTAGAATTTCCCAACTTCAATGGGCTAAATGTTATATTGTACTCTCCAAGCACTTAGTACAGTGCTCTGCACACAATAGGTGCTCAATAAATATGATTGACTGACTGACCGACTATGCTCTTGAGTCTTTCTAAGAGTGTAGTATGAATATTTTAGTCAGGGAAGTTAGTTTTCAATCAGAGATAGTTATTGAACAATTACTGTGTGCCAAGCATTGTATTAAGCACTTGGGAAAGTACAGTAGAGGAGGTAGAAGTGAATGCTGCAAAAGAGGCACTTACAAATAAGGAGAGGAGGGGAGGAGACCCTGAAGATGATATGCCTTCACATATGGGACATCAGTTTAATAATAATAACAATGGTATTTGTTAAGCGCTTACTATGTGCAAAGTACTGTTCTAAGCGCTGGGGGGGTCACAAGGTGATCGGGTTGTCCCGGGGGGGCTCACAGTTTTAACCCCCATTTTACAGATGAGGTAACTGAGGCACAGAGAAGTCAAGTGACTTGCCCAAAGTCACACAGCTTGCAGTTGGCGGAGCTGGGATTTGAACCCATGACCTCTGACTCCAGAGCCTGGACTCTTTCCACTGAGCCACGCTGCTTGGGTCATCATAATCCTTAGTAGATGATTGGTTTAGTGGAAAGAGCCCGGGCTTGGGAGTCAGAGGTTGTGGGTTCTAATCCCGGCTCCGCCACTTATCACCTGTGTGACTTTGGACAAGTCACTTAACTTCCCAAGCGCTTAGTACAGTGCTCTGCACACAGTAAGCGCTCAATAAATATGATTGATTGATTGATTGATTCTCCATGCCTCAGTGACCTCATCTGTAAAATGGGGATTAAGTCTGTGAGCCCCACAGGGGACAACCCGATAACCTTGTATCAATCCCAGTGCTTAGAACAGTGCTTGGTACATAGTAAGTGCTTAACAAATACCATTGTTATTATTATTATTATTATTGTTACCTTATATTTAAAATCTGTATAATTACATTCTGATATTGCAACTAAAGTCCTTTCAGAAACAATATTATTTTGCTGCTACATGCTATTAAGTTTGCTAGTAAAAATTTGCTTTCCTAATGTTTAACTTTGAGATAAAGTCTGTTAATAGCTAGAAATCTAATGTTAAATTTCAACTGTTGTAGATATGGACGTGATGCTTGCAGGTTGCTGATTGGACTATTTTTTATACATGACAGCTCACTTACTGTTTATGAATATCGACAATTTGGCAAAAATAGGTATGTTATATAGCTTCTTGTGGTAATCATGAAGATCAATATTTTTCTGAGAAGAGTTTAAGGACTAGTATTTTTAATCTTACTTCCAGGACAAATGCACTTCCATTTATTCAGAAAAATATTTATAATCATCAATGTGGGCCAAGAAAAGGAAAGCAATATGAACTATGTGACTTTTATGTGGTAAGTATTATGTTTTATAAATATATTTATAGTTTCCTTTTAGTTGTGGTGTGCTGCTTAGGGGGACAGTAAAGAAATCTGGTCAGCCTAAGTCTTTGTGCATTGTCGAATTTGATAAGTCCCAATTGCACATGTCAAGCAGACCACCAAGAGTTTCACATAATCTTGGGCAGCAGTGTTGTAGAGAAAGAGCCTTAGTCCAGCACTCTTACCTCATTTTAGGATGTTAACAAACATTTCCAAACAGCCCAACATGCAAGGAAGGCCCCACAGGCCATCATGGTATTGACACCTGTCTACTTGTTTTGTTGTCTGTGTCCCCCTTCTAGACTGTGAGCCTGTTGTCGGGTAGGGACCGTCTCTTTATGTTGCCAATTTGTACTTCCCAAGCTCTTAGTACAGTGCTCTGCACACAGTAAGTGCTCAGTAAATACGATCGAATGAATGAATGAATATACTGAGTTGAAAGTCTTCGTGAAGTCAAAGAAAATCGGATATTGATCCTGGGTCTGCTCTCTGCATTCATCCTGCAGCTCTGCTGCTGGAATGATCATGTCCGTAGAGCTGCATTTTAATCGAAAGCCATATTGGCTTTCAGAAATATTTTTTTCCATCAGTAGGTCAGTTAGATGGTTTAATATTACTCTGTTAAAATCTTCAGAGTAGTGGCCAGGAGAGATAGCCCATGATGGCTGTCACAAGGCACAATTGCTCTTCCTCTTATAGACATGGATAATGAATTCCTAATTGACCAGTAATAGCACTTGTTCCTTTTCCCAGGTAGCTGGGAGTGGATGAGTTTTTGGTGCCCTGGTACTCACCATATCTCTGAACCTCTGCGGGCTTTCCAGCCGAAAGTTGATTTCTGATGTAGTAGTGGAAATGTGACATGGTTAACTGAGGGAGATGTCTCTAGATCAATTAATCAATCAATTGTATTGAGCACTTACTGTGGGCAGAGTACTGTACTAAACACTTGGGAGAGTACCATATAACAGAGTTGGTAGACATGTTCCCTCCAGATCACTTAGAGCAGCATCCAAGACTGTTAATAGGCAACTGAGAACTTCATTGAGATGTTTCGCCCATCTGTCCAGGATTAGAGCACAGTTGGTCAATAATTGTGACTTGTCAACATTTGGGATGGGATCAGCACCACTGGACTTTGGTCTGCACAGTGTTCTTTGAAAAACTTTGCTGTCCTTCTGATCAGATATTGCCTTCTTCTCCTCAGCCTCTGGCATCTTTCACTTCTGTATCTCATAGTCAAGCTGGTTTCAGTTGCTTGGGGTAGTGGTTTTCCATCCCCCTGCTCCCATTCTTGTCGAAACTCCTCAAGCAGGTTCCAGGCACCTGTTGCCTTCTCTTCCTCTCCTTCAACTCCCTTCTTGACCCATTTCAGTCTGGTCTCCATTCCAGGCATCCACTTCAACCAGTCAATCAATGGTACTTATTGAGCACTTACTCCATGCAGAACATTATACTAAGGGCTTGGGAGTGTACACTACAACAGAATTAACCAACACATTCCCTACCTATAATGAGTTTATAATCTAGAAGGACTGACACACATATATATATATATATATGTGTATATATATATATATATATATATATATATATATATATACACATATATATATATATATATGTGTGTGTGTGTGTGTATATGCCAACTTGTACTTCCCAAGCACTTAGTACAGTGCTGTGCACACAGTAAGCACTCAGTAAATACGATTGAATGAATATATATGCATACACAGACATTACATATGTATATGTGTAATCTGTGTTATAAAATTTAAAGATATGCACATATGTGCTGTGAGGTTGAGGGTGGGGTGAATATCAAATGCCCAGAGGTTATAGATCCAAGCACATAGATAACACAGAAGGGAGAGGGAACAGGGGAAAAGAGGACTTAATTGGGGAAGGCCTCTTGGAGGAAATGTGATCTTAATAAGGCTTTGAAGGGGAGAGAGTGATGGTCTGGCATAATAAAGGGGGAGAGAGTTTCAGACTAGGGGGAAGACATGGGAAAGAGTAGGTGGTGAGATAGATGAGATCAGGGCACAGTGAGCCAACTGGAGGACTGAAATTGCCAGGCTGGGCTGTATAGTCAGAAATCAGTAAGGTAAGGTAGGCTGGTACAAACTTACTGAGTGCTTTAAAGCCAGTGGTAAGGAGTTTCTGATTGATGTGGAAGTGGATGGGCAGCCATTGGAGTTTCTTAAGGAAATGGGAAGTCATTGAATGGGAAGTCATTGACTGAACATTTTTGTTGAAAAATTATCTGTGCAGCAGAGTGAAGTATGCACTGGAGTGGGGAGAGACAGAAGCTGGGAGGTCAGGAAGAAGGCAGATGCAGTAGTGTAAGTGGGATAGGATAAGTGGTTAGATCAGGATGGTAGCTGTTTGAAATGGAGAGGAAAGGAATGGGTTTTAGCAATATTGCAAAGGTAAAACTGACAGGATGTGGTAAGAAAATGAATATGTGGGTAGAATGAGAGAGATGAGTTGAGATCAATGCCAGGGTTACAGGTTTGTGAGATAGGGAGGATAGTGGTGTTGTTTACAGTGGTACAGTGAGAGGACAGTGTTTGGGAAGATAAGGAGTTCTGTTTTCAGCATGTTTAATTTGAGGCGTTTTGGGGGCATCCAGGTAGAAGTAAACTGAAGGCTGGAGGAAATGCCAAATTTCAGGGAAAGAGAGAGGTTAGAGTTGGAAATGTAGATTTGGGAATCATTCGCATAGAGATGAAGCCATGGGAGCAAATGAGTTATCCAAGGGAGTGGGTGTAGATGGCGAATTGAAGGGATCTAGAACTGAGCCTTGAGGGAACCCTAATGTCAGAGGATGGGAAGCAGAGGAAGAGGCAGCAAACGACACTAAGAAGAGCAGTCAGGGAGAGTGGAGGAGAATCAAGAGAGGAGAGTGTCAGTGAAGCCAAAGCTGGATAGTTCCAAGGAGAAGGGGGTGGTCTCCAGGGTCAAAGGCAGCTGAGAATCTAGGTCGAGAGTAGAGGCCATCATATTTGATGAGAAGAAGGTCATTGGTTATCATCATCAATCGCATTTATTGAGCGCTTACTGTGTGCAGAGCACTGTACTAAGCGCTTGGGAAGAACAAGTTGGCAACATATAGAGACAGTCCCTACCCAACAGTGGGCTCACAGTCTAAAAGGGGGAGACAGAGAACAAAACCAAACATACTAACAAAATAAAATAAATAGACTAGATATGTACAAGTAAAATAAATAAATAGAGTAACAAATATGTACAAACATATATACATATATACAGGTGCTGTGGGGAAGGGAAGGAGGTAAGATGGGGGGGATGGAGGGGCAGACGAGGGGGAGAGGAAGGAAGGGGCTCAGTCCGGGAAGGCCTCCTGGAGGAGGTGAGCTCTTAGTAGAGCCTTGAAGGGAGGAAGAGAGCTAGCTTGGCGGATGGGCAGAGGGAGGGCATTCCAGGCCCGGGGGATGACGTGGGCCGGGGGTCGATGGCGGGACAGGCGAGAACGAGGTATGGTGAGGAGATTAGCGGCAGAGGAGCGGAGGGTGCGGGGTGGGCTGTAGAAGGAGAGAAGGGAGGTGAGGTAGGAGGGGGCGAGGTGATGGAGAGCCTTGAAGCCGAGGGTGAGGAGTTTCTGCCTGATGCGCAGATTGATTGGTAGCCACTGGAGATTTTTGAGGAGGGGAGTAACATGCCCAGAGCGTTTCTGGACAAAGACAATCCAGGCAGCAGCATGAAGTATGGATTGAAGTGGGGAGAGACACGAGGATGGGAGATCAGAGAGAAGGCTGACGCAGTAGTCCAGACGCGATAGGATGAGAGCTTGAGTGAGAAGGGTAGTGGTGTTGATGGAGAGAAAAGGTCATTGGTTCCCTTGGAGAGGGCTATTTCCATAGAGCGAAGCTGGCAGAAGCCAGATTGGAGGGGATCGAGGAAAGAATTGGAGGAGAGGAAGTGGAGACAGTGGGTATAAACAACTCTCTCAAGGTTTGGAGAGAAATGGTAGGAGAGAGATGGGGCGATAACTGGAAGGAGCCGTGAGTCAAGGGAGGGTTTTTTTAGAATAGAGGATACATATGTTTGAAAGCATGGGGAAGAAACCTTGGAGAGTGAACAGTTGAAGATTGCAGTCAAGGAGGGAAGAAGGGAGGGGGTGAGTGTTTTAAAAAGGTATGAAGGGATGGGGTCAGAAGCAACAGGTGGAGGGGTAGATTTAGAGAGGAGGCGAGAGATTTCTTTTTGAGTTAAGTCAGGGAATATGGGGAGTGTTGAAGAGGGTGGAGAAGGAGGAGGAGAGGACTGGAGAGGGCCAGGGGAGATTTTAGAGAGAACAATTTGTGTGGCCAGGTTGTTTGAGGAAAGAGATAGTGGGGGCTGGGGAACAGGAGATTTGAAGAGGGAATTAAATGTCTGAGACAGTGGCAGGGGCATTGGGTATGGAAGTGAATCAGGAAGGAGAAGTATTGTTGTCTGCTAGAGGGGAGGGCTGAATTGAAGCTGACAAGAATGAAATAAGGTAGACAAGATCAGAGAGATGTCGGGATTTCTGCCAACAGCTCTCTGCAGCTCATGCAAAGGAGTGGAGGAATCATATTGTGGAGGTGACCCAGGGTTGTGGGTTAGTGATAATAGACATGTGGAGGGACAGGGGAGCAAAGAGTTCAGTTCATCAGAAGCAGTATGGCTTAGTGGATAGAGCACAGGCCTGGGAGTCAGAAGGACCTGGGTTCTAATTCCAGCTCCACCACATGTCTGCTGTGTGACTTTGGGCAAGTAGCTTAACTTCTCTGAGCTTCAGTTAACTCATCTGTAAAATGGAGATCAGAGTGTGAGCCCCATGTGGGACAGGGACTGTGTCCAACCTGATTAACTTGTATCTATCCCAGCGCTTAGAACAGTGTTTGGCACATAATAAGCTCTTAAACAAGTACCATTATTATTATTATTGTTCAGTGGAGTGGGTGGTGCCCTTCTCAGGGTCGCACCTGTTGAGTTTCCAGTACTCTACCTGTCTTGACTATGGGAAGGAAAGTCAAACAGAGGCATATCCCTTCCATTCCTAGCTTGGGTAGCGGCTAGTAAGTGGGAGGTAATCTGCTGCAAGTCAAAACTCACCTGTGCTGGGCAGCAGTGGCATGGGAGAGAGCTGAGGGTGGAGATTCAAATTTACTGCACGGAAGGAGGCAATGGTAAACCACTTTTATATTTTTACCAAGAAAAATCTGTGGATACACTACCAGAACAATTGCAGATGGAGGTGGGGCATTCTGTGAGTCCTTGGCATCACTATGGGTTAGAGACAACGTGATAGCATAAGACAAGATAAGGAGTGGATGGTGTTGAGTGTGTTGATTTGTGCGTCAAGAGAAGGTAGTTTGGGTAAGAGACCAAATCATGTATGATGGTAGTAGAATATTGGAAGGGGTGAGAAGTATGTAAAAGTGTGCAGTTGCAGGATCTGCAGGTCTTTTCATGTGAATGTGGGAGTCCTTGAAGACCAGTGTGGCTAATGAGAGTGAAAGAAGAAGAGAAAGGCATCGAAGTTACGAAGAAATATAGACATGGGATTAGGAGGTTCGTAGGAGGCAGCAGCTAGGAAATGAAAAATGTGGTAGAGGCAGATGATAGGAGCTTTGAATGGTGTGAAGGTGAGAGATGGAAGGGGTGAGGTGGTATGAAAACAGCACTGGGGATAAGGAGCAGACCGACAGACAACTCAGCCTTTCCCTGAGTGCATTTAAGAAGTTCATTTTGCTAGTCTTAATCGAAGATAAAGCTTTTGATGACCACTGTTCATAAAATATTTTAGGGTATATGACTGACTATTTTTAAGTCATTCCTGTCTGCTGTTTCTCTTAGGGGGCTAACCTGTCTTTTTTGAGCTTTGATCATCCTACTCTTCCAAACAGTATAAAAGAGAATCCAGTATTTACTCTTCGCATTACAAATATTGATGAAGTGGCTTTGAATTCTCTCAAGTAAGCTATATCAATCAATCATATTGACTGAGCACTTACTGTGTTCAGAGTACAGTACTAAGTGCTTGGGAGAGTATAACACAACAGAGTTGTTAGGTTCCCTGCCCACAACGAGTTTATAGTCTATATTCATTTGTCAAGTAGAAAAAAATACAGAACGTGAAAAGAGCATTACATACAATATCAAATTGTGATCCTCACTTAATAATAATGATGGTATTTAAGTACCTACTATGTGTCAAGCACTGTTCTAAGTGCTGGGATAGATACAAGGTAATCAGGTTATCCCACATTGAGTCTCACAGTCTTAATCCTCATTTTACAGATGATGTAACTGAGGCACAGAGGTGTCTTGACCAAGGTCACACAGCAGACAAGTGGCGGAGCCGGAATTAGAACCCATGTCCTCTGATTCCCAAGCCCATGTTTTTTCCACTAAGCCATGCTGCCTCACTTAAAGATGTTATCTGTATTAGTTTATTTTTACCAATCAAAACCCCTAACAAATACGATAGCTGTTTAGTTGTAGGTATTACAGTGTTAGTGGTTGCTTAGTAACTGTTAAGTGAATCAAAATTTTAATATAATAATAATAATGATGATGGTATTTGTTAAGCGCTTACTATGTGCCAGGTCACTGTTCTAAATGCTGGGATAGGTACAGGATAATCTGGCTTGGAGTCTTAATCTCCATTTTACAGATGAGGGAACTGAGGGAATTTAAGTGACTTGCCCAAGGTCATACAGCAAACAAGGCGGGGAGCTGGGATTAGAAGTCATGACCTTCTGCCTCCCAGGCCCGTGCTATATAATAATAATGATGATGATGTTTATTAAGTGCTTACTCTGTGCCAAGCACTGTTCTATATCCATTAGGCCATGATGCTTCTTTACTGAAACAATAGCATTTTTGTAACCTGAGGCTATTTTGCTGCGACTAATATCTTTTTAATACCAAAATGATGATTGGGGAAAAAAGTTTGTTACTGTTAGCCTAAATAATTAAAATCTTTAAAAAATCTGCTTCACAATATTGTTTATATTTCAATACCCAATGAAAATTTTTTTCTCGTTCTTAAACTGATAACAAAGCTGCTATTCAAAATACTAGTATAGGGAAGTCACTTTTTTGAAAGAAGGAAAGATTGACTATTTAAAAGTAATGCCTGAGATATCAACCCTTGTTATGAAAATTTAAATTCATTCATGGATTTTTAAGAATTTTTCTCTTCTGAGAAGTATATTCAGTTTCACTCATGCTGAGAAGCAGTGTGGCTTAGTGGCAGCAGTACTGGCTTGGGAGTCAGAGGATGTGGGTTCTAATTCCGGCTCCCCCACTTATCTGTTGTGACCTTGGGCAAGCCACTTCACTTCTCTGTGCCTCAGTTACCTTGTCTGTAAAATGAGGATTATAACTGTGAGCCCCACGTGGGATAACCTGATTACCTTGTATCTACCCCAGCGCTTAGAACAGTGCTTGGCCCATAGTAAGTGCTTAACAAATACCATCATTATTATTATTATTATTATTATTATTATTAAAATTCTCAAAGAATGAGGAAAGCCTTCTTTGGGAAGTATTAATGCATACTGTACTTTTCACATTGTGAATTTATTTATTTTAGAACTACATTTGTGAAGAACCAGGAAGATCAAGTCCATCAAGAAAATGAAAAGAGAGTCTTCAGAACAGTACAAGGTTGTAAAAATGACTACATCTTACAGTGTTTTAAATTTGAATTATTCCTGTAATAATATTTTGCAAGTTTAGTGGGTATCTTTTTCCCGGTTTGTACACCTTTTTTTGAATGATGATAATGATGGTAACTGTTAAGCTCTTACTTTGTGCTGAAAGTTGTTCTGAGCTGTGGGGTAGATATAAATGAATGGTTTGAGCACAGTTCCTTTCCTTCATGGGTTTATAGTTTAGAGAGCACAGGCATGTGGAGGAGAGGTTTTAAATAGACAGAGCTTTTAAGAAGCACAGCTCGTTATGGGCAGGAAATGTGTCAGTTATTGTTATTTTTCTCTCCCAAGTACTTAGTGTAGTGCTCTGCATATAGCAAGCACTCAATAATTATGATTGACTGACATTTCAGTTAGTAAGAGCATTACATGGGAAAACATGTTGCTGGATGGAAGATCCTCAGGTGCTGTACTGTTCCAGCCCATAGTCCTTGGTCCCATGAAATCAACCAATCAGTCAATCAATTAATAGTATTTATTGAGCACTTACTGTGTGCAGAGCACTGTACTAAATATCCATCATTCATTCATTCATTCAGTCGTATTTATTGAGTGCTTACTGTGTTCAGAGCACTGTACTAAGAACTTGGGAAGTACAAGTTGGCAACATATAGAGAAGGTCCCTACCCAACAGCGGGTTCACAGTCTAGAAGGGGGAGACAGACAACAAAACAAAACATATTAACAAAATAAAATAAATAGAATAAATATGTACAAGTAAAATAAATAAATAGAGTAATAAATCAATCAATCATGTTTATTGAGCGCTTACTGTGTGCAGAGCACTGTACTAAGCACTTGGGAAGTACAAGTTGGCAACATATAGAGACTGTCCCTACCCAACAGTGGGCTCACAGTCTAAAAGATATGTACAAACATATATACAGGTGCTGTGGGGTGGGGAAGGAAGTAAGGTGGGAGGAGCGGGAGAGAGAGGAGGGGCCTCAGTCTGGGAAGGCCTCCTGGAGGAGGTGAGCTCTCAGTAGGGCTTTGAAGGGAGGAAGAGAGATAGCTTGGTGGATGTGCGGAGGGAGGGCATTCCAGGCCAAGGGGAGGACGTGGGCCGGGGATCGACGGTGGGACAGGGAAGAACGAGGCACAATGAGGAGGTTAGCGGCATAGGAGCAGAGGGTGTGGGCTGGGCTTTAGAAGGAAAGAAGGGAGGTGAGGTAGGAGTGGGCGTGGTGATGGAGAGCCTTGAAGCCGAGAGTGAGGAATTATTGCCTGTTGTGTAGGTTGATTGGTAGCCACTGGAGATTTTTGAGGAGGGGAGTAACACGTCCAGAGCGTTTCTGCACAAAGACAATCCGGGCAGCAGCGTGAAGTATAGATTGAAGTGGGGAGAGACAGGAAGATGGGAGATCAGAGAGGAGGCTGATGCAGTAATCTAGTCAGGATAGGATGAGAGATTGAACCAGAAGCGTAGCAGTTTGGATGGAGAGGAAAGGGCGGATCTTGACAGTGTTGCGGAGGTGAGACCGGCAGGTTTTGGTGACGGATTGGATGTGAGGGGTGAACGAGAGAGCAGAGTCAAGGATGACACCAAGGTTGCGGGCTTGTGAGACTGGAAGGATGGTAGTGCCATCAACAGTGATGGGAAAGTCAGGGAGAGGGCAGGGTTTGGGAGGGAAGATAAGAAGTTCAGTCTTGGACATACTGAGTTTTAGATGGCGGGCAGACATCCAGATGGATATGTCTTGAAGGCAGGGGGAGACACGGGCCTGAAGGGAGGGAGAGAGAGCAGGGGCAGAGATGTAAATTTGGGTCTCATCAGCGTAGAAATGATAGTTGAAGCCGTGGGAGCGAATGAGTTCACCAAGGGAGTGAATCCCCCGGGCCTGGAATCCCCCAGGCCTGGAATGCCCTCCCTCTGCCCATCCGCCAAGCTAGCTCTCTTCCTCCCTTCAAGGCCCTACTGAGAGCTCACCTCCTTCAGGAGGCCTTCCCAGACTGAGCCCCTTCCTTCCTCACCCCCTCGTCCCCCTCTCCATCCCCCCATCTTACCTCCTTCCCTTCCCCACAGCACCTGTGTATATGTTTGTACATATTTATTACTATATTTATTTATTTATTTTACTTGTACATATCTATTCTATTTATTTTATTTTGTTAGTATGTTTGGTTTTGTTCTCTGTCTCCCCCTTTTAGCCCACTGTTGGGTAGGGACTGTCTCTGTATGTTGCCAACTTGTACTTCCCAAGCACTTAGTACAGTGCTCTGCACACAGTAAGCGCTCAATAAATATGATTTGATTGATTGAATCCATCAATCAATGGTATTTATTTACTATGTGCAGAGCACTGTTATAAGAGTTTGAGAGTGTACAACAGAACTAGTATACATGCTTCCTGCCCATAGTGAGCTTCCATTAATATGAATAAATAATTTATAATAAATAACTTAAAGATGTGTACATAAGCACTGTGGCGTTGGGGATGGAGTAAATATCAAATGTCCAAATGTCACAGATCCAAGTGCATAGATGATACAGAAGGGAGAGCGAGCTAGGAAAAGAGGGCTTCATGGAGAAGATGTGACCTTAATTGTGCTTTGAAGGTGGAGAGAGTGGTGGTCTGGCATGTGTGAGCCTGTGAGCCTTTTAGACTGTGAGCCCACTGCTGGGTAGGGACTGTCTCTATATGTTGCCAATTTGTACTTCCCAAGCACTTAGTACAGTGCTCTGCACATAGTAAGCGCTCAATAAATACTATTGTTGATGATGATGATGATGTGTGGAGGGGAAGGGAAGAGCTAGGGCAAGGACATGGGAAAGGGACCAGTGTTGAGGTAGTCGAGATCAGGATACAGTGAATAAACTGGTGCCAGAGGATTGGAATGTGCAAACTGGGCTGTATTAGGAGATTAGTAAGGTGAGATAGGGTGAGGCAAGATGATTGAGTGCTTTAAAGCCAATGGTAAGGAGTTTCTATTTTATGCGGAGTTGGATGGGCAGCCATTGGAGGTTCTTGAGGAGTGGGGAGTTGTCTACAACCAGTGTCTCAAATTCCCCTCTCCAGTTCTCTCCTTGACACCCTCCGATCTGGCTTCCATCCCCTTCACTCCACAAAAACCACTTTCTCAGAGGTCACTAATGATCTCCTTCTTGCCAAATGCAACAGCCTCTACTCCATCATAATCCTCCTCAACCTCTTAGCTGCCTTTGACACTTGACCACCCCCTTCTCCTGGAAACACTATCCAAACTTGGCTTCAGTGACAGTGCTCTCCTGGTTCTCCTTTTATCTCTCTGGCTGCTCATTCTCAGTCTCTTTCATGGGCTCCTCCTCTGCCTTCTACCCCCTAACTGTGGAAGTACCTCAAGATTCAGTTCTGGGTCCGCTTCTGTTCTCCATCTACACCCACTGCCTTGGAGAACTCATTCACTCCCATAGCTTCAACTATCACCTCTATGCAGATGATACCCAAATCTACCTCTCCAGCCCCGAGCTCTCGCCCTCTCTGCAGTCTCACATTTCCTCGTGCTTTCAAGACACCTCTACTATCACCTATCACCTCAAAGTTACTGTGTTTAAAACAGAATTCCTTATCTTCCCACTCAAACCCTGTCCTCTCCCTGACTTTCCCATCATTGTAGGTGGTACCACCATCTTTCCTGTCTCACAAGCCCATAATCTTGGCATTATCCTTGACTCCTCTCTATCATATTCATACTCCTCTCTCCCTCTCCCACATATTCAATCCATCATTAAATCCTCTCAGTCCCACTTCCACATCACTAAAATCTGCCCTTTTCTCTCCATCCAAACTGCTACCATGTTAATCCAGTCACTTATCCTATCCTGCCTGGATTACTGCATCACCCTCCTTGCTGACCTCCCAGCCTCCTGTCTCTCCCCACTCCAGTCCATACTTCCTTCTGCTGCCTAGATCCTTCTTCCCCAGGGCCCACCACCTTTTTTCTTAGTTTGCCAGCCCCTCCAAGGACAGGGTCCATGTTAAATTCCCATCTGAATTCTCTTTCCCAATGCTCAGTATGGTGCTCTGCAAATAGTAAATGCTTAATAAATACTGCTGCTACTACTACTACTACTACTACTACTACTACTACTACTACTACTACTACTACTGGAGTAGTCTCATCAGCATCTTCAAACCATACTCAACATCAGATAATAGGACTAGATTACCAATAATGCGATCCTGAGATACCTCTCCAGCAGTGAAGCAGTACAACAAAATGCTGGATGGGACATGTAGGGGGGGGGAAATGTCCTAAATATGGAGACATGAATTTCACTCCATCATTTAATGAGCTCCACAGTGTAGAGCCATGAAAACAATAACAACAGTAGTAGTAATAGTAATAGCTTCCTATGTGCAAAGCAGTGTTCCTAGAGCTGGGAAAGAAATGCAAGTGAGAGGCATTCCATATCCACCCAGAAAGGTGAGCAGCTGAGGCACTGGGAGAAGGGAGAAGCTAAGGCAATGGGAATTTGAGTGGTGGCTAAGGAAACTTAGGGCAAGGGAATGTGCTAGCAGGCTGGATTGTGTTAGGATGGAACCAAATAAAAGAGTCCAAAATGATTTTTGATGGATAGGGCCTGACCACATCATTAATAGTGCATATCTCCTTTTAATCTTAATTTAGCATTGAAGATAAGTGAATGAAAATACATCCTTCAGGCATTTAAATTGTGCATCAATCCTGAATTACCATTTCTTCTGACACTTCTTTGCATTGTCGGAGCTATGTTCTAGGACTTCCCTAACAGCATTCTTGTCTAAATGAGCAGTGAAAACACATGTTTTGGCAGAACTGAGTGTGTTTGCTAATGAATCCCTGGTCCTGAGTTTAAAATACTGTTTTCTTTAGAATCTTTTGCAAATAGCACATTTTGCTTAGCCAAGGCAGGAACTCTAAGAATAGTCAATGGAAGGGTTTCTCAAAAATAAAATGGTTTTTGGTTCTATCTATTCATCAAATCAACCTCCTTCGTCAATCCTTTCATAAAAATCTGTGACTGTACACATTCTTTCTTCTTATCAACAGATTCAGTGAAAGAGCAACTGCATAAAAGAGAAGTTCGAATTTTGACCCGATTGGGAAAATACTTTCAACATCTAGACAAGAAGGGAAATGGACTTCTGCATAAGGCTGATTTTAAACATGCTTTGAAATTATATCACTTAGAAGTGGCAGAAGAGGTATGTTTTTGGAAAAGTTTCCCTGAAACTGCTTGCTTTTTTGAGCATCTGTTACTGGCTATGTGTCATCACTTTTCTTTCATTCTCTAAGTACTTCTCTTTGTGACAGAAATCAGATACAAGAATGCAAGGGATTTTCAGGCAGATCAGTATGTCCTCTTTTCTCTGATAAACTAGGATAATTTTCCCATAGTCTATTGCTCAGTAATATAGTTAGAGTCTGCATGTACAAGGATGAGTGAAAAATAGCACCCTTTGAATGAAGAGCCAAGTTTGGATTTGCCTAAGCTTTGATGTAATTCAGGGAAACCTGACAGCTTGGTAATATTTGTTGAATGCCTCCTGTCATAAATAAGAGCTGCAATTGAAAATGTTGAAGTATAATTTACTTGTCTAAGTAACAGAATAGACATCCTGAGAGGAAAATAGCAAAATTCAAAGTATGTTATGGCCATAGAAATCTCACTGAGGCCTATTCCAATTACATGTATCTTGGTATTTTTTTAACTTGTAGGACTTTGAATCCATTTGGTTAATTCTGGATCATAATGGCAATGACCAAGTTGACTATAGGGAATTCAAACGGGCAGTTTTTGGTGAAATGAATGAATATCGACAAGCGTTTGTTCGAAAAGTAAGTTTAATTCCACCCTAATTGATATAATGACATTTATGAAGCATTTCCTATGTACTATGTCCTTGTGTAGATACAAAGTGATGAGATCAGTTACAGTCTCTGTCCCACACAGGGCTCACAGTCTATGCCCAATTTGCAAATGAGGAAACTAGACCCAAAGAGGTTCAGTGCTCAAGGTCACTTGAGCAAAGGTTCAAGGCTCAGGGCTTTGACAGAGCTGGATCTAGAACGTGTGTCTCCTAATTTCCAGTCCCATGCCCTGTCCACTAAGCCATGTTCCCCATTTACTCTTTAAAACTGTAGAGAATTAAATTCATTTCATTTTTAAAACACTCAAAGTATTGATTTAACCTCTAAATTATTTTTCCATTTATGACTTTATGAATAAAGATATGTTGAAATATGTGCAGTTTAAATATTAAAATACTCCCAGAACCTATACTGCCTTTAGAACTAAAAGTTCTAAAATGTATTTTTCCTTCTGCATGATTTGCAAATACATCTAATGGAAGAATCTACTTTGCAAAAATTCAGCATTCATTTTAATAACTATTGTACCATGTTAGAGAAAAACAGGTATCTTTTTCTAATAATAATAATTATTATTATAATAACTATAGCATTTCTTAAGGATTTACTCTGTGCCAGGCACTGTACTAAGTGCTGGGGTGCATACAGGCAAATTGTGTTGGACACAGTCCCTGCCCCACAGGGGGCTCACAGTCTTGAATCCCCATTTTACAGATGAGGTAACTGAAGTAGCTTGCCTAAGGTCACACAGCAGACAGGTGGCAGAGCTGAGAATAGAACCCACGACCTTCTGACTCCCACTCCCGTGCTTTGTGCACTACACCATGCTGCAATCCTTAAGATCTTTTATTCGCCATGACCTCTAGATTAGTTTAATGAATTTCTCTCTTGAGCGCCAGGATTTTGTTCTCTCTGGCTTTCTGTCTTAGCTATTCAAAATCACTCTTTCACTGTCACCATTGTATTTTTTTTTATGGTATTTGCTAAGTGCTTATTATGTAGTAGGCACTGTACTGGGCGCAGGGTAGATGCAAGCTAATCAGGTTGGACACAGTCCCTGTCCCCATGGGGCTCACAGTCTTAATCGCCATTCTACAGATGAGGTAAATGAGGCACAGGGAAGTGAAGTGACATATCCAGGGTCACACAGCATTACAAGTGGTGAAGCCGAGATCAGAACCCTGGTCCCTCTGATTCCCAGGCCTGTGCTCTATACACTAGGCCAAGCTGCTTCTCATATCTATCTATCATGTAATGTCCCCTACTCTATGCCTTTTGTTTGCCTCCCTCTAGGTTATTTGTTATGGGCTCAAATGCACTCACTTTGCCATCTGTGTGAAGGCTATCAGTATAAAAAATATTGATTTAGTGCATACTATGTGCAGAGTGCTGTATACAGAGCGGTGCCTGAGGAAGAAGTCAAAGATGGCATCTCTGACCTCTAAGAGCATACAGGCAGATTGGAGACAAAATGCCTGCAGTCAGAGATAAATGATAGGGTTAAATCCACCACTCATGAGGGAACCTACTTTCATAGTGGTGTTAAGGAAAATTCTAAATTTTTCTTTCCACCATCATCATATGCCCTCCTGACTAGTCTCTGATCTACATTTTCATTGGATTGTACCACTTAGAGCTTACTGCCACAAATGTGCCCCCAGGAAACAGAGCCCAAGACTGGAATTCAGTAGACCAGGGTTCTAATACCAGCTATGCTATGTACTGTCTGGTGTGTGACTTTGGGAAAGTCACTTAGTCCCTCTGAATTTGTTTCATCTGTAAAATGGGGGTAATTTTTCTACCCTCCCCTCCTGTGTCTGAACTGATTACCTGTATCTGCCTCAGCATTTAGCACAGTACTTTGGCACACAGAAGCCACAAAATAATCAATCAGTTAATCAGTGGTATTTAATAATAATAATAATAATAATGATAGCATTTATTAAGCACTTACTATGTGCAAAGCACTGTTCTAAACACTGGGGAGGTTACAGGGTGATCAGGTTGTCCCACGGGGGGCTCACAGGCTTAATCCTCATTTTACAGATGAGGTAACTGAGGCCCAGAGAAGTTAAGTGATTTGCCCAAAGTCACACAGCTGGCAATTGGCGGAGTTGGGATTTGAACCCATGACCCCTGACTCCAAAGCCCGTGCTCTTTCCCCTGAGCCACGCTGCTTCAGTAGAACAGTAGAACAGCCACATTCTCTGCTAATGTCTGTCTCTGCCCTGTAGGCCATAAACTCGTCACAGGCAGGGGATGTGTTTGCTGAGTCTGTTGGATTGGACTCTCCAGGAGCTCAGTTCAGGGCTCCGCATGAACTTAGTGCTCGATAAATACCGGCGATCGAACGATGAAGAGGGGAGGCCCGGCCGGCCGGGTGGACACTGAGAGCGGTGGCCATCTGGGGTCGTTCCGGAGAAAGTCCCGGACCTCCGTCTGTTGGTCCTGGGTGGTGGATCGCCACCTTTCCGTGCTCGAGCCTCTGCGGGGCTGGCTTTTGCCGGTGTCTGGTCACCGTGGGACTGAAAGATTTAAGAATCTGAGCTGGACACATCCACGGCGAAGGACTCGATCTATCCAATTTTCAATTGGTCGGCCAATCGATGGTATCCTGTGTGTAGAGCCAGGAGTAGACACAGTCCCTACCCTCAAGCATCTTACTATCTAACTCAGGCAGAGGAGGGGACATACACTAAAACTTAAATTACAGATGGGGGAATGGCATAGTGTAAGGATATGTACATAAGTGCTGTGGGTCTGGAAGTGGGGTAAGTATCAGAATGCTTAAGGAGTCCAGACCATGCAGAAGGAAGGGCAGAAAGTGTAGGGAAATGGAGGGGATAGTCAGGGAAGGCCTCTAAGGGTAGAGATGATTTTAGTAGGACTTTGAAGATGGGAAGAGTGGTGGTCCATTGGATATGAAAGAGGAGGGCGCTCTAGGTCAGAGGAAATATTTGGGTAAAGAGTTGGTGGTCAGACAGATGACATTGAGGTGCATTGTTAGGGTTAGAGAAGTGAAGTGTGGAGGTGGGGTTGTAGTAGGAGCCTAGCAAGGTTAGGTAGAAATGGAAAAGCTTATTGGCTATTGAAAGACTTCTAAAGGAGATGTGGTTTCAAAAGGTTATTGAATAGGTGGAGAGTAGTGGTCTGCCAGTTGTGAAGGGGAAGGGAATTTGAAGCAGAGGTGAGGGAGTGAGCAAAAGGATGGTGGCAAGCCACTTCACTTCCCTATGCCTCAGTTACCTCATCTTTAGAATGGAGACTAAGACCATGAACCCCATGTGGGACAGGGACTGTGTCCAACCTGATTAACCCTGATTAACTTGTATCAACTCCAGTGCTCAATACAGTGCCTGGTGTATTACTATAAGCACTTAGCAAATACCATAAAAAAATGATACAGTGGCAAGAAGAACAACATTGAGTGAGAGCGAGAGAGAGGGGAACAAGACACAGTGAGGAGGTTAGTTTGAGAGGAAAAGAAAAAGGTACAAGGGAGCAGAAGAGAAAGCAGAGCTTGGTGCTTCAAACATCACAACTGACAACACCTCAAGGGGGTAGTCTTTTTGTATGTACTGTGTGGGCTGTGGCTTAAAGCCAATGTTTGAAATTTCTCCTTGGTAGGACTGGGAAACCATTGAAGGATTTAGAGGAATTGGGAGAGGTGGGCAAAACAGAGTTTTAGAAGAATGATGGGTAGCAGAGGGAAATATGGACTGAAGATGGGAGAGGAGGTTGATGCAGTAGTCAGATAACAATATAACAGTGCCTTGGCCAGCTTGAAGACAGTTTCTTTGGAGAGAAAGGGGCATATTCTGGAAATGTTGAAGAGGAAGAACTGACTGAATATGGGAATTGAAAGAGAGGGACAAATCAAGGATAATGCCAACTCAGAATATTGCTGCCGGGGTATATCATTTCTTCCTGCTGTCTATATTAATCCTCTTTTTATATCTTACTCTTGGCAGAATTTTGTTTATAAACTAAATTAACCTTTGTGCAGAGCTTTAAGCTTCCCCAAACCTCTTCTCCCCAAGTGTTTTCTTTCACCCCACTTTTCTTGTGCATCACACCTTCAGTGTTTGCATTTTTTCCACTCCTATGTCCATGCATAGATCTAAACCTCAGCACATTCTACTAATTAGACTACAACCCCAGATATTCAGGAAATTACCTATTTTCAAACTTAAATCCCTTCTTAAGATGATTTTTGTCAAAGAAGCTTTCCCTTGGACTTTCATTGGAAGCAACTGTTCAGTCGTATTTACTGAGCACTTATTGTGTGCAAAGCACCGTGCTAACACTTGGGAGAGTACAGTAGGGCAGGCAGACACCATCCCTGCCCTCCAGAAGCTTACAATTTCTTTCTCCCTTCTTTCCTCCTAAACTGCCATCTTCAACTGTTCGCTAGCCAGTGGTTTCTTCCCCACTGCTTACAAACATGCCCGTGTCTCCCCATCTTAAAAAAGCCCCTCCTTTTACCCCATCCAGTTATTGCCTCATCTCCCTCCTACCATTCCTCTCCAAACTCCTTGAGCAAGTTGTCTACACCCACTGTCTCAAGTTCCTCTCCTCTAATCCTCTCCTTGACCCCTCCAGTCTGGCTTCCATCCCCTTCACTTCTCAGAAACTGCCCTCTCAAAGTCACCAGTGATCTCCTTCATGCCAAATCCAATGACCTCTACTACATCCGAATCCTCCTTGACCTCTCAGCTGCCTTCAATGCTACCTACCACCCCCTACTCCAGGAAACATTATCCAACCTTGGTTTCACTGACACCGTTCTCTCCTGGTTCTCCTCCTATCTCTCTGGCTGCTCCTTCTCAGTCTCTTTCATGGCCTCCTCTTCTGCCTCCCATCCTATAACTGTGGGAGTCCCTCAAGGCTCAGTTCTGCATCCCCTTCTATTCTCCATCTACACCCACTCCCTTAGACAAAAAATTCACTCTCATGGCTTCAACTACCACGTATATGTGGATGATTCCTAGTCTTTCCTAATCTCCATCCCTGATTTCTGTCCCTCTATGCAGTCTCGCATTTCCTCCTGCTTTCAAGGTCATCTCTTCTTGGATGCCCCTCTGACACCTGGAACGTAACAGGTCCAAAACAAAACTCCTTATCCTCCCACCCAAACCAGTTAGCAATACTACCATCCTTGATTCTCACAATCCCATGACCTTGTTGTTTTCCATTACTCATCTCTCTCATTCAACTCACATATACAATCTGCCACTAAATCCTGTCAGTTCAACCTTCACAACATTGCTAAAATCCACCCCTTTCCTCTCCATCTAAACTGCTACCACATTAATCCAGGCACTTATCCTATCCCACCTTGATTTCTGCATCAGTCTTCTTGCTGACCTTCCTGCCTTCTGTCTCTCCCCACTCCAGTTTTTACTTCACTCTGCTGCCCAGATCATTTTTCTACAAAAATGTTCAATCAATCAATCAATTTTTTTTTTTTGAATACTAACTGTGTGCAGAGCCCTTACTAAGCGCTTGGAAGAATACACTATAACAGCCATATTCCCTGCCTACAGTGAGCTTACATCTTAGAGGGGGAGACAGATATTAATATAAGTGAATGAATTACTAAGCACTTCAGAGAGTACAATTCACCAGAATTAGCAGGCATGTTCTCTGTCCATAACGAGCTTAAAGTCTACAGGGAGTTTATAAGCTTACAGTCAGTCCATGTTTCCCCGCTCCTCAAGAACCTCCAGTTGTTGCCCATCCACCTCCTCATCAAACAAAACTCCTTACCATTGGCTTTAAAAGCACTCAGTCACCTTGCCCTCTCCTAATTCATCTTGCTGACCTCTTATTACAACCCAGCCCACAATCTCCGCGTCTCTAATACTAACTTATTCATTGTGTCTTGATCTTGTCCATCTCGCTGCTGACCTCTTGCCCACATCCTACCTCTGGCCTGGAATGCTCTCCCTCTTCATATTCGACAATTACTTTCTCCACCTTCAAAGTCTCATTGAAGGCACATCTCCAAGAGGCCCTCCTTGACTAAGTCCTCATTTCCTCTTTTCCCATTCCCTTCTACGTCACCCTAATTTGCTCCCTTTTTTCACCCCTCCTCCAGCCCCACAGCACTTATGTACATATCTGTAATTTATTAATTTATATTACTGTCTGTCTCACCCTGTACACTGTGAGCTCATTATGGGTAGGGAATGGGTCTACCAACTCTGTTATGTTATACTCTATCAAGCGCTTAGTACAGTGCTCAGTATGATTGATTGATTGAGATATGACCTTAATAATGCTTTAAAGATGGGGATAATGTGGTCTGGTGTATATGGAGGGGAAGGGAGTTCCAGGCTAGTGGGAGAATGTGGGAAAGGGGTTAGTGGTGTAATAGATGAGGTCAGGACACGGTGAGTAATATGGCACTAGAGGAGCACAGAGTGTGGGCTGGGCTGTAGTAGGAGATTAATGAGGTGAGGTAGTGGGGGACAAATTGATTGACTGCTTTAAAGCCAGTGGTGAGAAGTTTGTTTGATGTGGAGGTGGATGGGAAGCCATTGGAGGTTCTTAAAGAGTGGACTGAACTTTTTTTAGGAAAATGATCCATGCAGCAGAGTGAAATATGGACTGGAGTGGGGAGATACGGGAAGCCAGGAGATCAATAATAATAATGATGGTACTTACTAAATGCGTACTATTTGCCAATCACTGTTCTAAGTGCTGGGGTAGATATAAGGTAATCAGGTTGGACACAGTCCCTGTCCCACATGGGGCTGAAAGTCTTAATCCCCATTTTATGTATGAGGTAGCTGAGGCACAGAGAAATTAAGTGACTTGCCCAAGGTTACACAGCAGACAAGTGTCAGAGCCAGGATTAGAATCCATGCCCTCTGACTCCCAGGCCTGTTCTCTTGCCACTAGGCCATGCTACTTCCCATGGCCAATCAATCCATGGTATTTACTGAGTGCTTACTGTGTGCCTGGTGCTGTACTAAGCATTTGGAAGAGTACAGTACAATAGCGTTGGCAGACATGTTCCCTGCCCACAAGGAGTCGTCTAGCCATGAGGGGCAAGGGCAGGGAATTTGGTGGAGCAGGCAGACTTTGGTCATTGGCCAGAGGCACGTACAACCCTGTAAGGGTGGGGTGTCAGCTTTTGGAGAGGGCTGCTGATTCCTCTAAGCCTGCCCTGAGAGGGAGTAAGGGAGGCTGGGTCATGGATCTCAAACATTGAAGTGTTGTTCATGTGGGCCAGGATTGTCAGTCTGTCCTTCTTCCACTCAGTTGTAGAATCTCAATCCTAAACGCACAAGCATGGGACCAGGACAGCAAGAAGGCAGATGCAGTAGCCAAGGCGAGATGGACTAAGTGGTTGGATCAGTGCAGTAGCAGTTTGGATGGAAAGGAAAGGGCAGATTTAAGCAATGTTGTGAAGATAGAACCAACAGGATTTAGTGACATTTAATATGTGGGTGGAATGAGAGAGATGAGTTGAGGACAGTGCCAAAGTTATGGGCTTTTGAAAGAGTTCTATTGTCTCTGGTGATAGAAAAGAAAGGGGGAAGACAGGATTTGGGTGGGAAGATGGGTCCACCGCCTCTCACTCCTCTACTCAAATGACCTCCTGCTCCTCCCCACCTCACATACTCACCGACTTGGGCACACACTTTGTCTTATAACCTCTAGTATCTGTTCAATCTCTACCTTCATCAATTCTGAAATTCATCTGTCAGACCACAACCTCTTCACCTGCTCTCTTTCCGATACACCCACCCCCTGCACATCTTTCCTGTTCCCCCATAGGGACTTCCGTTCTTTTGAGCCCTTCCAGTATTCCACAGCCACCCTACGCAATTTGGTTTCCATACCCAAGCTACTTTCCCCTGATTCACAAATTGCTGCCCACTCCACTGCACTCCCTGGCTCCCCTGTCCCTTCACTAACACGCAACCCTGGATCATCTCCACAGTGTGCTTTCTTTGCTCCTGTGCTCAAGTTATGGAATGCTGTTGGAGGAATTCCAAATATTGCTTTGATCTTGTCCACCTTAAATGCATTCTTACCTGCTTCAATTTAGCCCTCTCCTGTGGCAAACAACAATACTTCTCCTTCCTAATTTACTTACATACCCACTGCCCTGCCAGCTGTCCCAGACATTTAACTTCCTCCTCAAACCTCCTGTCTCCCCACCCCTACCATCTCTGTCACCTAACAACCTGGCCACATACTTCATCAATGAACCTGGCTGCATACTTCATCAGTGAAATTGAAACCATCAGTTGAAATTATTCTTCCTAAAATCTCCCCTGGCTCTCTCCAATCCTCCCCTCCTCCCCTCATCAACTCTCCCTGTATTCCTTGTCTTAACTCAAAAAGAAATTTCTCGCCCCGTCTCTGAATCTACCCCCTCCACCCTGCTTCTTACCCCATCCCTTCATACCTTTTAAAAACACTCACCCCGTCCCTTCTGCCCTCCTTGATTTCAAGGAGCTTCTTCCCCACTGCTTTCAAACATGCTTACATGTCCCCTATCATTCATTCATTCAGTCATATTCATTGAGCTCTTACTATGTGCAGAACACTGTACTAAGCACTTGGGAAAGTACAATAGAGCAATAAATGGACACATTCCTTGCCCACAATGAGCTTACAGTCTAAAGGTGGCGGGGAGACAGATATCAATTAAAATAAATTACCAATATGTACATAAGTGCAGTGGGGCTGGGAGAGGAGAAACAAAGGGAGCAAGTCAGGGTGATGCAGAAGGGAGTAGGAGAGGAAAGGAGGGACTTAGTCTGGTGAGGCCTCTTGGAGGAGATGTGCCTTCAATAAAGCTTTGAAAGTGGAGAAAGTAATTGTCTGTCGGATTTGAGGAGGGAGGGTGTTGCAGGCCAGAGGTAGGATGTGGGCGAGGGGTTGGAGGTGAGACAGACAAGAGCGAGGCACAGTGAGAAAGTTAGCACTAGAGGAGAGAAATGTGCGGGCTGGGTTTTAGAAGGACAGTAGTGGGGCGAGGTATTAAGGGGCAAGGTGGTGGAGTGCTTTAAAGCCAATCTTAAAGCCAGTACTATCCTAAAAAGCTCTCCTTTGATCTCACGATTTCTTCCAGTTATCACCCCATCTCCGTCATTCATTCATTCATTCATTCAATCGTATTTATTGAGCACTTACTGTGTGCAGAGCACTGTACTAAGCTTCTGGGAACCTACTACCATTCCTCTCCAAGCTTTTTGAGAGAGTTGTGTACACCTGATGTCACCACGTCCTCCCCTCCAATTTCATCTGTGCTCCTTTCACTCTATGGAAACAGTCCTCTCTCTAAGGTAACCAGTGACCTTGGTGTCATCCTCGACTCCGCTCTCTTGTTCACCCCTCGCATCCAATACATCACCAAAACCTGCCAGTCTCACCTGCACGACATCGCCAAGATCCGCCCTTTTCTCTCCATCCAAACTGCTAGCTTGCTGGTTCAATCTCTCATCCTATCCCGACTGGATTACTGCGTCAGCCTCCTCTCTGATCTCCCATCCTCCTTGTCTCTCCCCACTTCAGTCTATACTTCACACTGCTGCCCGGATCATCTCTGTGCAGAAACGCTCTGGGCATGTTAATCCCTTCCTCAAAAACCTCCAGTGGCTGCCTGTCCCCTACGCATCAAGCAAAAACTACTCACTCTTGGCTTCAAGGGTCTCCATCATCTCGCTCCCTCCTACCTCACCTCCCTTCTCTCCTTCTACAGCCCAGCCCGCACCCTCCGCTGCTCTGCCGCTAACCTCCTCACTGTACCTCGTTCTCGCCTGTCCCGCCGTTGACCCCCTGACCTGGAATGCCCTCCATCTACACATCCGCCAAGGTAGCTCTCTTCCCCCTTCAAAGCCCTACTGAGAGCTCACCTCCTCCAAGAGGCCTTCCCAGACTGAGCCCCCTTTTTCCTCTCCTCCTCCCCATCCCCCCCACCCTACCTCTTTCCCCTGCCCTCAGCACCTGTATATATGTTTGTACAGATTTATTACTCTATTTATTTTACTTGTACATATTTACTATTCTATTTATTTTGTTAATGATGTGCATTTAGCTTTAATTCTATTTGTTCTGATGACTTAGCACCTGTCCATATGTTTTGTTTTATTGTCTGTCTCCCCCTTCTAGACTTCCATTCTTCTATTGTTGGGCAGGGACCGTCTCTATATGTTGCCATCTTGTACTTCTCAAGCGCTTAGTACAGTGCTCTGCATGCAGTAAGTGCTCAATAAATACAATTGAATGAATGAATGAATGACCTTCTTCTCACCACATCTGACAGCCTCTATTCTATCCTAATCCTCCTCAACCTCTCAGCTGCCTTTGAAACTGTAGACAACCCCCTTATCCTGTAAGATTATCCAATCTCGGCTTCATGGACACTGTCCAATCCTGGTTCTCCTCCCATCTCTGTTACAGCTCCTTCTCACTTTGGGTGGCTCCTTCTCTACTTCCCACCTTCTGAAAGTGGATGTCCCTCAAGGCTGAGTTCTAGGTCCTCTTCTATTCTCCATGTACACCCATTCCCTTGGAGAACTCATTTGCTCCTATGGGTTCAACTATCATCTTTATGCAGATGATACCCAAGTCTACTCCAGCCCTAACCTTTCTCCTTCCCTGTAATTTTGCGTTTCTTCCTACCTTCAGGACATCTCTACCTGGATGCCCTGCTGGCACGTCAAACTTAACCTGTTAAAAACTGAACTCCTTATCTTCCCACCCAAACGCTGTCCTTCTATCTTTCTCATTACTATAGAAAATACCATTATCCTCCATATCTCACAAGCCTGTAACCTTGGCATTGTCCTCGACTCCTCTGTCTCATTCCACCCACATATTCAATCTGTCACCAAATCTTGTCGGTTTTACCGTCACAACATTGCTAAAATCCACCTGTTCCTCTCCATTCAAACTGTTACCACGCTGATCCAAGCGTGTATCCTATCGCACCTTGACTGCTGCATCTGCCTCCTTGCTAACCTCTCTTCCTCTTGTCTCTCCTAATTCCAGACCATACTTCAATCTGCTGCCCTGATCATTTGTCTACAAAACCATTCAGTCCATGACTCACCACTCCTCAAGAACCTCCAGTGGCTGCCCATCCACCTCCTCATCAAACCGAAACTCCTTATCATTGGCTTGAAAACACTCAAGCAGGTCATCTCATCCTACCTCACTTCACTGATCTCCCACTACAGCCCAGACCACACACTCCACTTCTAAGGAGCCAGCTTGCTCACTTTGCCCCAATCTTGATGTCATCTATCTCAACACTGATCCCTTTTCCACATCCTATCCCTAGCCTGGAACTCTCTCTTCCCCTCCATATACTCCAGACCACCACTTACCCCACCTTCAAAGTATTATTCAAAGCAATGTTATGATCACATCTCCAAGAGGCCTTCCTCGATTAAGCCCTCTCTTCCCCAGGTTCCTCTCCCTCTGTGTCATCTGTGCACTTGCATCTGTGACCTTTGAGCATTTGATATTTGCCCCATCCTGAAACCAACAGCACTTATGTACATATCTTTAAATTATATATTATAAATTATTTATATTAACATCTGTCTCCCTCTCTAGATTGTTAGTTTGTTGTGAGCAGGGAACATGTCTGCTAATGCAGCTATTTTGCACTCTCCTAAGCATAGGTCAGTGCTCTGCCCATAGTAAGCACCTAATAAATACAGTTGATTGACTGATTGATTAATTGATTGATTGTTAAAGGGAGTAACTGCTCCCGGAAGAAGAAGCATCTTTCAAAGAGATGAGGCCTTGCTGAGACTCTGAGAGAACCAAAATTGTAACCTCTTCTCCCCACCTCAACAGACAAGGTATTTTCACCCAAGTTTTCCAGCCTTCCAGCACATGTTAGTTTGAGGATGGGTGGTGTTTCAAAACTATCCATAGCAACAAAGTTCTCTACTCAAGTATCAGTCAGAGGACATGGGTTTCAGACACTTGCCTGCTGGGTGACCTTCGGCAAGAAACCTAGCTTCTCTGTTCCTCAGTTTCCTCAACTCTAAAATGGGCATTTAATGCCTGTTCTTCCTCCTGTGAGCCCGAAGAGGGACAAGGGAGTCTGTCCAACCTGATTATCCTTCATCTACCCAAGCGCTTGGTACACTGATTGGCACATAGAACGTGTTTAATATCATAATTCTCCAGTGGCTACCAATCAATCTGCGCATCAGGCAGAAACTCCTCACCCTCAGCTTCAAGGCTCTCCATCACCTCGCCCCCTTCTACCTCACCTCCCTTCTCTCCTTCTACAGCCCAGCCCGCACCCTCCGCTCCTCTGCCGCTAATCTCCTCACCATGCCTCATTCTCGCCTGTCCCACCGTCGACCCCCGGCCCACGTCATCCCCCTGGTCTGGAATGCCCTCCCTCTGCCCATCCTCCAAGCTAGCTCTCTTCCTCCCTTCAAGGCCCTACTGAGAGCTCACCTCCTCCAGGAGGCCTTCCCAGACTGAGCCCCCTCCTTCCTCTCCCCCTCCTCTCCCTCTCCATCCCCCCGTCTTACCTCCTTCCCTTCACCACAGCACCTGTATATATGTATATATGTTTGTACAAATTTAGTACTCTATTTATCTATTTTACTTGTAAATATCTATCCTATTTATTTTGTTAATATGCTTGGTTTTGTTCTCTGTCTCCCCCTTCTAGACTGTGAGCCCACTGTTGGGTAGGGACTGTCTCTATATGTTGCCAACTTGTACTTTCCAAGCGCTTAGTACAGTGCTCTGCACACAGTAAGCGCTCAATAAATACGATTGATTGATTGATAATTACTATTATTATTATGGACATTCTGCTACCAGAACGCATCATAAAATGTAGTACTCTAGGTAAAGGTAAATAGGTAAATATATCTGCCTTTTAATGGAATCTAAATTATTATTCCATACCCTTTTGCAAGGAGTAAGGAGTGATTTTTATATGACACGAATCTTAATCTGACAAAGTGTTCTTATTTACTACCAAAATATTTTGAATATTGCTAAAAGAAAAGTTTTATTTAAATAATTTCCCATTTTAAACGACTTAATTTACTGCCTCATGACATTTTTTTAATGGTATTCGTTAACTGCTTACTATGTGCCCAGGAACGGTACTAACTACTGGGGTAATCAATCAATCAATAAATCATATTTATTGAGCACTTACTGTGTGCAGAGCACTGTACTAAGCACTTGGGAAGTACAAGTTGGCAACATATAGAGACAGTCCCTGCCCAACAGTGGGCTCACAGTCTAGAAGGGGGAGACAGAGAACAAAACAAAACATATTAACAAAATAAAATAAATAGAATAGATATGTACAAGTAAAATAAACAAATAGAGTAATAAATACATACAAACATAGATACATATATACAGGTGCTGTGGGGAAGGGAAGGAGGTAAGGCGGGGGAGGATGGAGAGGGAGAGGAGGGGGAGAGGAAGGAGAGGGCTGAGTCTGGGAAGAGGGGGAGGAGGGGGAGAGGAAGGAGGGGGCTCAGTCTGGGAAGGCCTCCTGGAGGAGGTGAGCTCTCAGTAGGGCCTTGAAGGGAGGAAGAAAGCTAGCTTGGTGGATGTGGGGAGGGAGGGCATTCCAGGCCAGGGGGATGATGTGGGTGGGGGGTCGACGGCAGGACAGGTGAGAACGAGGCACGGTGAGGAGATTAGCAGCAGAGGAGCGGAGGGTGCGGGCTGGGCTGTAGAAGGGGAGAAGGGAGGTGAGGTAGGAGGGGGTGAGGCGATGGAGAACCTTGAAGCCAAGGGTGAGGAGTTTCTGCCTGATGCGTAGGTTGATTGGTAGCCACTGGAGATTTTTGAGGAGGGGAGTAACATGCCCAGAGTTTTTCTGGACAAAGACAATCCGGGCAGCAGCGTGAAGTATGGATTGAAGTGGGGAGAGACACGAGGATGGGAGATCGGAGAGGAGGCTGATACAGTAGTCCAGACGGGATAGGATGAAAGCTTGAAAGAGCAGGGTAGTGGTTTGGATGGAGAGGAAAGGGCGGATCTTGGCATTGTTGCGGAGTTGAGACCGGCAGGTTTTGGGGTAGATACAAGGTTGGACTTGGAATCACAGTCTTCATCCCCATTTTACAGATGAGGTAACCGAAGCACAGAGAAGTTAAGTGAAGTCTGCTGGGTGCCCAAGATCACCTAGCAGACAAGTGTCAGAGCTGGGATTAGAGCTCCAGGTGTTCCTACTCCTAAGCCCATGGTCTTTACAATAGGCCATACTACTTCCCAGGCCACTCTGCCTCTCATATTTTTATGGCATTTATTAAGCGCTTACTATGTGTCAGACACTGTTCTAAGTGCTGGGGTAGATACAAAGTTAATTAGATCAGACACAGTCCCTGTCCCGTGTGAGGCTCACATTCTAAGTAGAAGGGAGTACAGGAGAACTGGGGTAAAGAGAAGTTAAGTGACTTACCCATGCTCACACAGCAGACAAGTGATGGAGCCTAGATTAGAACCCACGTCCACTGACACCCAGATCTGTGCTCTTTCTTTTAGGCCATGCTGCTTCTCTAATCATATGCTTTTATGATCAAAACAGGACTGCCCCTTCATGTGCTCATTCCAGGGTGAGAAAGGTGAACCTACCCTGCCTAACATTTTGGCAAAACTTCCATACACCACTTCTGTCTTCTCAGCCATGCTGAGAAGCAGTATGGCTCAGTGGCAAGAGCATGGGCTTGGGAGTCAGAAGTTATGGGTTCTAATCCCGGCTCCGCCACTTAGCTGTGTGACTTTGGGCAACTCAACTTCTCAATGCCTCAGTTACCTCATCTGTAAAATGGGGAGGAAGACTATGAGCCCCAAGTGGGACAATTTGATCACCTTGTATCCCCCCCAGTGCTTAGAACAGTGCTTCGCACGCGGTAAGCACTTAACAAATACCATCATTATTATTATTCTTCTCATTCTGATCCTCCCTGGTGGGTGTGTTTGAGTATCGATAGAACATTTGCTGTAAATGTAAAAACTAATATTCTTTTTCTAACTCTTCCTCAATGCTATGACACAAATATGGGGAAGTCTGTGCCATTGGCTCCTGAATTTCAAGTTGAATATTGCATCCTGTTTCCTTTGTACCTTCTAGGATCTAGCTTAATCCAACACCCTGCCCTCCTAGACCTCTCAGGAGCTTTCGACATTATGAACCACATCTTTCTCCTGGAAACATTATCTGTCCTTGGTTTCACTGGCACTGTCTTCTGGGTCCTCCTTCCAACTTTCTGGCTACTCCTTGGTCTCTTTTGCCAGCTTCTCCTCTGTGTCCCACCCTCTAACTTGATTGATTGATTCATTCAGTCGTATTTATTGAGCACTTAGTGTGTGCAGAGCACTGTATTAAGCGCTTGGGAGAGTACAATATAACAATAGACTGACACATTCCCTGCCCACAATGAGCTTACAGTCTAGAAGGGAGGAAGCAGACATTAAAATAAATAAATTACAGATATGTACATAAGTGCTGTAGAGCTGGGAAGGGCATTGAATAAACAGAGCAAGTCAGGGTGTCACAGAGGGGAGTGGGAAAAGAGGAAAGTAGGGCTTAGGAAAAACCTCTTCAGGAGTTGTACCTTCAATAAAGCTTTGAAGGAGGGGAAAGTAATTGTAAGATTTGAGGAGGGGGGGCATTCCAGGCCAGAGGCAGGACATGGGCAAAAGGTCGGCGGGGAGATAGACCAGACTGAGGAACAGTGAGAAGGTTAACATTAGAGGAGTGAAGTTTGTAGGCTGGGTTATAGTAGGAGAGTAGTGAGGTGAGGTGGGAGGGGGCAAGGTGATTGAGGGCTTTACAGCCAATAATGAGGAGTGTTGGTTTTTTTGATGGGCAATGACTGGAGTTTCTTGAGGAGAGGGGAAGCATGGCATGAATGTTTTTGTAGAAAAATGATCCTGGCAGGAGATTGAAGTGTGGACTAGAGTGGGGAGAGACCAGAGCCTGCGAGGTCAGCAAAGAGGCTGATACAGTAATCAAGGCAGGATAGGATAAGTGATTGGATTAATGTAGTAGCAGTTTGGATGGAGAGGAAAGGAAGGATTTTAGGTGAAGGTGGAACTGACAGGATTTAGATTATGGGCTTGTGAAACAGGAAGTTTGGTGGTGCCATCTACAGTGTTGGGAAAGTCAGGAAAAGGACAGGGT
Source organism: Tachyglossus aculeatus (assembly GCF_015852505.1). Classification (NCBI taxonomy): domain Eukaryota; kingdom Metazoa; phylum Chordata; class Mammalia; order Monotremata; family Tachyglossidae; genus Tachyglossus; species Tachyglossus aculeatus. The sequence goes on along the minus strand of NC_052079.1, from coordinate 24,358,760 downwards.
TTGGGTGGGAAGATAGGGAGTCCTGATTTAGACATGTTAACCTTGAGGTGATGGGAGGACATCCAAGTAGAGATGTCTTGAAGGCAGGAGGAAATGTGAGACTGCAGAGAGGAAGAGAGATTAGGGCTGGAGATTTAGATTTGGGTATCATCGCTAGAGGTGGTAATTGAAGCCATGTGCACGAATGAGTTCTCCAAGGGAGTGGGTGTAGAGGGAGAATAGAAGGGGACCCAGAATTGAACCTTGAGGGCCCGCCACAGTTAGGAGGTGGGAGTCAGAGAAGGAACCCACGAAGGAGACTGAAAATGAATGTCCAGAGAGATAGGAGGAGAACCAGGAGAGGACAGAGTTAGCAAAGCCAAGGTTGGATAACATTTCCAGGAGAAGTGGGTGGTCCACAGTGTCAAAGACAGCTGAGCGACTGAGGAGGATTAGAATGGAGTAATAATAATAATAATATTAATTATGGTGTTTGTTAAGCACTTACTATGTGCCAGGCACTGGGGTTAGAAGATAATAAGGTGGTCCCACTTGGGGCTCACAGTCTTAATCCCCATTTTACAGATGAGGTAACTGAGGCACAGAGAAGTTAAGTGATTAGCCCAAAGTCACACTGCAGACAAGTGGCGGATCCGGGATCAGATCCCATGTCCTCTGACTCCCAAGCCCATGCTCTTTCCACTGAGCCATGCTATAGAGACCTTTGGATTTGACAAGAAGATCATTGGTGACCTTTGAGAGGATGGTTTCTGTGGAGTGAAGGGGATGGAAGCCAAATTTAGGTCGGGGGAGGTCAAGAAGAGAATTGGAGGAGAGGAATTTAAGGCAGCGGGATAACTTGCTTAAGGACTTTGGAGAGGAATGGAAGGAGAGAGATAGGGCAACAACTGGAGAGAGCTGTGGGGTCAAAGAGGGGATTTTTAGGATGGGGAAGCATGGGCATGTTTGAAAGCAATTGGGGAAAAAACCATTGGAGATTAAACAGTTGAAGAAGGCTGTTAGGGAAGGAAAAAGGGAGGGGGCAAGTGTTTTGATGAGGTGTGAAGGAATGGGGTCAGATGGGCTCAGTTCTGGATTCTGTTCTGTTCCTCATTACCTTGGAGAATTCATCTGCTCCCGTGACTTCAACTACCATATCTTCACGAATGACTCCAAAATTTTCCTCTCCAGCCCTGACCTTTCTTCTGCTCTGCAGTTTCATAGTTCCTCTGCCTTAGATCATCTCTACTTGGATGCCCCGCTGATACTTCAAATTCATTATGTCCAAAAGTGAACTCCTCATCCTCCCACCCAAATCCTCTGCTCCCCACAACTTTGCTATCAGTGTTGACAATACCAACATCCTCCCTGTTTCACAAGCCTGCAACCTTGGTATTATCCTTAGCACATGTCTTTCCCTGAACCTGAATATTCAGTCACTTAATCCAATCAGTTCTATCTGCACATCTGTAGAATCTGCCCCTTTCATTCATTCATTCAATTGTATTTATTGAGTGCTTACAGTGTACAAAGCACACTACTACTATACACGCACTACTACTATTACTACACTGGCTCAAGCACTTGTCATATCTTATTGACTCCTGCATCAACCTCGCTGACCCCCTTGCCTGAACTTCAGTCCATATTTCTGCTGCCCAGGGCCTTTTCCAAAAAATCATTCTGGGCACATCTCCCAACCTTCCAATAGTTGTACATCTCCTCATCAAACAGAAATTCCTCATCAAGGACTTTAATTGATTCAGTCAGCTCCCTCCTACCTGTGTCCACTGTAGCCCAACACATACACTTCACTCTCATACCATCAGACATTACTGTGCCTCCATCTCATCTTTCTCACAGTTGATCTCTTGCTTACACCCTTCATCCTGCCTGGAATGTCCCTCCCCATCTTCAAAACCCTGGTAAAATATTATCTGATTCAGGAAACCTTCCCTAGCTTACTTCTCATCTCCCCACCCTATTTTCCCACCCTTTTGCACCACCTATGTACTTACTTGAGTCCAGACTTCTTAAGCAGTTAAGAGTTCACCCCATCCCCACCTCACAGAACTCATCTACATATATATATATATATATATATATATATATATATATATATATTCTGTTGCTTCTCCTACCTATAATTTATTTGAATGTCTGTCACTCTTGCTATATTTTAAGCTCCTTGAAGACTAAAGGTTACATTTTGGGAATTCTGGGACTTCAGCAAGTCCCCAACATCCTGGTGTACAGAGCAGTTGCCAAGACTTTTCTCTCTTGCACTTAATACAGTGCCTAGCACATAGTAAGCACTGAACAAATACCATAATTATTAGACCATAAGCTTCCTGTGCGTGGAGAACGGTGTCTACCAACTCTACTGTACTTTACTCACCCAATCTCTTAGTACCGTGCTCTGCACACTGCAAGCACTCAATAAATACCGTTGATTGATTGATGGTCTAACTACCTCTATTGAATTCTCCCAAGCACTTAAAGCACTTAGTACTGTGCCCTACACACAGTAAGCGCTTATTAAATGCCATTACTTGCTTGATTGGTGAACGTCCCATACTAGATTCCAAGGCATTTCTTCCCTCATTCATTCATTCAAACCTGGGGCCACGTTTCATCCTTTATTGGATCATAAGTGGGGTCACTTTGCTCTTTAATCATAAACAAAGACCAAGATCAGTCATCCTGTATTTGGGATGACTAAAGGAAGAAAGGCAATTAGGTACTCTACCTAGGAGAGTTCTGGATAAGTACCCATGACTGTTGTGACTGAACCAAACTCCCAACGCACAAGATCAAGGTTGGGATCTAATTAGAACTTAAAATGGGAATAGATCAAAACAACAAACCAAAGACAAGGTTTGCAAGGTAAGATTCACAGTCCAGTCAATTCATCGTATTTATTGAGTGCTTAATGTGTGCAGAGCACTGTATTAAAGGCTTGGGAGAATATAATATAACAGAGTCAGTAGACATGTTCCTCTGCCCACAGTGAGCTTACAGTCTAGAGGGGAGTTTACAGTGACCTTCAATCTTATAGGAGGAGTACTAACCCATGTAGTTCAAGACTGATTGGACCAATCTGAGAATCTGATTAACAGGTCATATGATTAGACCATGTTCTGCCTGAGGATTTTGCTTCAGGGAAAGGTGGGAAATAGGGTGTGGTCCTTTCCTTTTCTACCACTCTCTGTGTCACCCTGACTTGCTCCCTTTATTCACCCCCTCTCAGCCCCACAGCACTTATTTACAAATCCATAATTTATGTATTTATATTAATGTCTTCCTCCCCTCTAGACTGCAAGCTTATTGTGGGCAGGGAATGTGTCTGTTACATTGTTATATGGTATTCTCCCAAGCACTTAGTACAGTGCTCTGCACACAGTGCTCTGCACATAGTAAGTGCCTAATAAATGTGAGTGACTGACTAGTCTTAAATAACCCCCAAATTAAGATATTGACCAAATTAGCCTGTTTGATCTACTTTTTCACCCCAGGTGTTACTTTGAATAGGGAGAAATGCATTACCTCATAAAGGTCTCCCCTAGCTGGTTCACATAGTAGCAGACAGCCACTGCCTAAGCTAGGAATGGAATGGGCATGTGTCTGCTTGACTCTCCCTCCCGGAGTCGAGATTGGTAGAGTATTGGAAACTCTCCAGATGCGGCCCTGAGTGGGGCACAGCACATATGTACATATCTGTAATTTATTTTAATGTCTACCAAATCTGATGTACTGTGCTTTCCCAAGTTAGTGTTCAGTAAATTCTTTTGATTGATCAATAGGGACTGTGTAATTTATTCTTTTTGTACTCTACCAAGTGCATAGTACAAGGTTCTTCACACATTAGGTGCACAATAAATACTATTGATTAAATGAAGATACTGATTTCGATTATTGCAGTTTTCACTTTGACTTTTGTTATTAAAATGAACTTTTCCAAACCTAGTATTTACTTGTCTTTAAATGTCATTTTACATGAGAAAGATTTTGTGTGAAACATGGAAAAGTAAGTACACTGAGTGATATATTATTGTCAACTCCCTTTTTTATCTCTTTTTTTCTAGGCATATATGAAACTAGATTTCAACAAAACTGGCAGTGTGTCTATGGCAGATATTAGAAAGTGCTATTGTGCAAAAAAACAGCCACAAATAACAACAGGTATTTAATAGAAGGAAAAATAAATTTGACTCCTGGCTGGTTAGCTTTGCTCCTAGATTTGTTCCCTTTAAATTGTTGCAATTCAGTTTGTTTCTTGGTCTGGACACAGAGTTGTTAGGCAAAGTTTTTAGTTTAGTTTTTGTTTTTAATGGCATTTATTAAGTGTTTACTTTGTGTATTGTACTATGTTCTGAGTAGATGCAGGCTAATTACGTTGGATATGTTCCATGTCCCACATGGGACTCACAGTATTAATCCCCATTTTACAGATGAGGGAACTGAAGAATGGAGAAATTAAGTGATTTGCCCAAGGTCACACAGCAGACAAGTAGTGGAGACAGAATTAGAACCCAGGTCTTTCTGAATCCTAGGTCTGTGCTCTATCCACTAGGCTACTCTGCTTCCTAAATTTTCCTCATCTAATCATCAGAAATGTTTAGATTAGGGTAATTAGAGCATCAGACATATTAAATCCCTTTTTAAAATGTAAAACTCTTTTGCCCTAGCTATAAAATGGTATATGAATACTTACTTTCCTGCTTGCTCCCAGGTTGTCATTTTTGCTTCCAATTCAAAGTCTCCATTTCCTGCTGTTGACCTGAGACAAATCTGGGCAATTAGGCAGGCCCCAAATGCCTGCACATAGGGTCCTCTACTCAGTACCAATCTGGGGTATTCTAATACTCCAGGCGAATTTTTAAAAGTCGCCCCTATTCAATGACTTTAATGGAAAAATATGCCTCTCTTCATTTTTTCATAACTTATGGCATATACAAATTTGAACTCAGAATTGTAGTACCTATCCTGTAAAGTTTGCACAAAGGTCTCATCAAGTTTTAATGCAAACATGAACTGAGATGATTTTCTGTTGAGTGGTACTTGACAAGTGAAATGCTCTTAAGGAAATGGTGGTCTGGGCTATCACCTGATTTGCCCATCATCTTCTCACAGTGTGGTGTAGTGGACGGACTGAGCAGGCTATTGTGAGTAAAGAGACTGACTGGCTTTGAGTTCCAGCTCCATCACTGGACAAGTAACATGTGTGACACTGGATATGTCCCATAATGTCTCTAGGCTTCATTTTCTTCCTCTGCAAAAGGGAGATGAAATGTGTGTTTCACTGTGATACCTTGTGGTTTAGGGACTCTGTCCAATCTTGTGTCCTCCACGGTGCTCGATTCCTAGGAAGCACTTAGTAAGTATGCTATTTATTATTATCTGAACTTAGTATCCATTTGTCTTTAAGCTGGACCTGGCTAGGCCTAAATTGAGGTCCTGGGAAAGTGAAAATGTTTGTGCATGCATTCGTTACTCAGTACTGCTGTGCACACGTGATTTTCCATTTCCCACAATACAATCACCACACTTTCCTAGAGTCAGTGTTTCCCCTGTTCCCTAGCCCAGACTAACCGGGAGACCACAATGAGGGAGCGGGAGGGTACAGATTACTCTATAATTTGTCTGGCCTGCCTTCCTACTTCTCCATCCGTGGTGCCTCTGGTTTCCTCCAGAACCCTACCTTGCCTTGTCTTTGAGTCACAGCAGCACCTCTATATAGTGAGGTAGTTGTAAGATAATATAAAGAGCTTTTGAGAGAAGAGAAGCAGCGTGGCTTAGTGGATAGAGCACGGACCTGGGTTCTAATCCTGGCTCCTTCACATGTCTGCTGTGTGACCTTGGGCAAGTCACTTCATTTTTCTGTGCCTCAGTTACCTCATCTGTAAAAAATGGGGATTAGGAGTGTGAGCCCAATGTTGGACAGGGACTGTGTCTAACCTGATAAACTTGTATCTACCCCAGTGCTTAGAACAGTGCTTGGCACATAGTGCTTAACAGGTACAGTAATTATTATGATGATTATTTTGAATGTAACTTTGATACAGACTTCCATCAACGAATGATGGATGAGCCTCAGTCCTGAGACTTCTGGCCCAAGAACCTGTGCAATGGGATTGATAGAGCTGGTGGCTTTTGGTAGTGCCATATCTATTGTTGCACAAAACTATAAAGGTGTAATCGAAATGAAACCTATTTCACTTCGGTTCACAAATGCAGCCATGTCCATTCCCCTGTTCATTATCAGGTATTGTCTAACAATACCTTAGTATTTAATGATACCTGATCATTAAAGCTGACCTGTTTCATGTGTTGGGTCCTTGGTTTTTCCATCTTGAAAAATTCAGGCAAGTTGAAGGGAGAGAAGAGATAAATCAGTGAAATCCACCCGACCCTCTTGGGAATAATTTGCTAATGTGGAAAAGCACATGCTGTTCTTATGTTTTAAAAAGAGAAAAGCTGTTAATAGCTAATTAAGCTCTATCAAATTTATTATCCATATTATGACTAATAATCTGCTCATATAACCTCCCTGGAGATACAGGATGAAACGAACAGATTTCAAATGTTCGCTTTCGTGCAGCATGTAATTTATTTAGGTTTTAGGACAGCATCTGTCATTTTGACATTTAAATAGACCATCAAAGAAAAACACTTTAAACCATAATAGAAATCAGATTTCCTAAAGATATTTCAGTTTAATGGGATTACAAAACCGTATTGGGTGAACTAGCGTTCGTTCATTAAAAATTTCATTGACCCCTAAGAGCAGAAAAAGCAATTCACTTTCAGATAGGAGCAAGCAAGTGTGTTTTCTGTGCTTGCACACAAAATATAAAACTCTGGCCCGTGCAGAATAGCAGTTAGGAAAACATTTTTTGTGAAAAACTGTGGAGCAGTATGCAACAGTCCAATTTACCCCTCAAAAGGTAAAACATGTTTGAAAAAACTATGTCGTCATCATCATCAATCATATTTATTGAGCACTTACTGTGTGCAGAGCACTGTACTAAGCGCTTGGGAAGTACAAGTTGGCAACGTGTAGAGACGGTCCCTACCCAACAGTGGGCTCACAGTCTAAAAGGGGGAGACAGAGAACAAAACTATGTCTTGCATTGTTTCTTAGCATGGTATTTACTGGTAAAGACTTTTCAAACTTGAAAGTGCAGATGAGAAAGAGTGGTGTTCTCTTTCAATCAAACAATCATTCAGTCACTCAGTGGTATTTGTTGAGCATTTACTGTGTGCAGAGCACAATATTAAACTCTTGGGAGAGTACAGCAAAACAGAATTAGCAGACATATTCCCTGTCCATAACAAGGTCATGCTCTAGAGAGGGAGACAGACATTATTATGAATAAATAATTTGTAATTTATCATTTAAAGATAAGTACATGAGTTAAGGGTTGAGAGTGGAATGGATATCAGATGCTCAAAGGTCACAGATTCAAGTGCATAGATGATGCAGAAGGGAAACTGAGCAGGGAGAAGGAGGGCTTAATCAGGGAAGGCCTCTTGGAGGAAAGTGACCTTAATTAAACTTTGAAGGTGGAGAAAGTGGTGATTTGGCTTACATGGACCAGGGGGAAGAGTTCCAGGCTAAGGGGAGGATGTGGGAAAGGGATCAGTGGCCAGACAGACAATATTGGGGCACAGTGAGTAAGCTGGCAATAGAGGAGTAGAGTGTGTTAGCTGGGCTGTAATAGCAGATCAGTGTGAGCTGAGGTAGGACAGGGCAAACTGATTGAATACTTTAAAGCCAAATGGTAAGAAGTTTCTGTTTGGTGCAGAGGTGAAGGGCAGCGATTGGAAGTTCTTAAGGAGTGGGAAGTAATCAACTGAAAGTATCTGCTGAAAAATTATCCATGCAGCAGAGTGAAGTATGGACTGGAGTGGGGAGAAACAGAATAATAACAATAATAATAATGGTGGTATTTGTTAAGCACTTATGTTCTAGGCACTGTTCCAAGCACTGGGGTAGATACAAGATAATCAGGTTGGACACAGTACAAGTCCCACAAGAGGCTCACAGTCTTAATCCTACTGTACAGATGAGGTCACTGAGGCGCAGATCAGTGAAGTGGCTTGCACAAGGTCACACAACAGACAAGTGGCGTAGCTGGGATTAGAACCCACCTCCTCTTGCCACTAGGCTATACTGCTTAAAGGCAGAATAGGATAAGTGGTTGGATCAAAGTGGTAGTAGTTTGGATGGTGAGGAAAGGGCAGATTTTAGCAATGTTGTGAAGGTAGAACCAACAGGATTGGTGACAGATTGAATATGTGGGTGAGTTGAGAGAGGTGAGTCGAGGGCAACACCAAGGTTGTGAGCTTGTGAGATAGATTAGTGGTGTTGTCCACAGTGATGGGAAAGACGTGGAAGGACAGGGTTTGAGTGGGAAAATAAGGAGTTCAGTTTTGAACATGCTAAGTTTGAGGTGCTCGCAGGCCATCCAGATATACTGAAGGCAGGAGGAAATGTGAGATGGCAGGAAATGAGAGCAGTCAGAGCTAAAGATGTAGATTAGGGAATCATCTTCATAGAGATGGTAATTGAAGCCATGGGAGTGTGGCCAGTAGGTCATGCTGCTTCTCCCTTGAGCCCATGCTATATCTCCTTCGTACCTGTCCAAATTCCTTGAATGAGTTGATTTTTCCCACTTCCTTGACTGCCTTTCCTCCAACTGCCTTCTCAACCATCTGCAATCCAGCTTTCTCCCTCCACACCATTGAAATTTCTCTTTCCAGATTCATAAATGAACTCCTCCTTTGCCAAATCCAGTGTAGTTTCCCTTGACCTTTCAACTGGCTTTTTTAAAAATCAGCCAAATGTGTTGAGTGCTTCCTGTGGTAGGAAGCTTGGGAGAGTACAGTATAGCACATTTGGCAAACATGTTCCTTGCCTACAAGGTTTTTGACACTATAGACACACCTTTCTCCTGGAAATACTATCAAACCTTGATTTCACAGACATGATCCTCTCCTTCTCTTTCTGCTCTGGTCAGTCCTTCTGTGTTTCTTTCACCAGATGTTCCTCTGGCTCCCACCCGTCAACACTCAGTTCCAGGTCCCCTTCTATTCTCCATTTACAGCTACTCAAAGGAGCTCATCCATTCCCATGGCTTCAACTACCATCTCTACATAGATGACTCCCAAATCTGCATTTCCAGCCTCAACATCTCCCTCTCTCTGCAATCTCACATTACTTCCCTGCTACCAAGATCCCCTTTCCCAAATATCTCACTGCCACCTCAAGGTCAGTGTGTTCAAAACTGAATTCCGCAGTATCCTACCCAAATTCTCTCCTCCTTCAATTTTCCCATCACTGTTGAAAATGACCACCAACCTTCCTGTCTGACAAGACTGCAACTCAGGCATTATCCTTGATAAATCTCTCTCCTTCCATTTGCATATTTAGTCAGTCATAAATCCTGTCAATTCTAGCTCCACAATATCTCCACAATTCACTCCTTCTCCTCCATCCAAACTGCTAACACCCTGGTTCAAGTCCTTGTTATATCCTATCTCAACTACTGCATTGACCTCCCTGCCTACAACCTCTCCCCCTTCTAGAACTGCAAAGATCTCCTATCCCAGATCTGCCACCCAGATCATTTTTCTAAAAAATAATTTTGTGCACTTCTCCCCATTCCTCATGTAATTCTCTCCAATGGTTGTCCATCCATCTCCACATCAAACAGAAACTTCTTATTCAAGACACTCAATCAGCTCTCTCCCCTCCTACTTAACCTCATTCATCTTCCACCACAACCCACTGCACACTTCACTCCTTTTATTCCAACCTACTCACTGTGCCTCACTCTCATCTTCCACCACTGACCTCTTGCTCAAAGCATCCCTCCTACCTGGACCTCCTTCCCCATCATTTCTGACAGACCAGCACTCTCCCCATCGAAAAGCCTAATTAAAATCTCATCTCCAGGAAAACATCCCCTTAATAAGCTCTTACCCTATTTTTCCTTCCTGTTGCCTCACCTATGTTCTTAATCCCAACTCCTAAATTCTACCCCCATTCCCTCACATCACCAACATATCTATTATTATACTTGGTTGCTTCCCTTACCTGTAATTTATTTTAATTTATTTTTCCCCTACTACCCAATGGACAGTAGTAATAATAGCATTTGTTGCGCACATACTGTTTGTCTTTATTCTAGGTGCCGGGTTAGATACAAGTTAATCACACTGGACATAGTTCCTGTCCCACATGGGGGTCACAGTCTAAGTAAGAGGGAGGACAGGTATTGAATCCCCATTTTACAGATGAGGAAACTGAGGCAGAGAGAAGTTAAGTGACTTGACCAAGGTCACATAGCCGGTAATCGGCAGAACCAGGATTAGAATTCAGGTCCTCTGATTCCCAGGCCTGGCTAAGACTCAATATTATCTCACTACGAAATAGGGTCTTTGTTTTCTCTAGTTTTTGTTTATTTTTCCCCCACAGGATACTTTTGACTTCTAGTCTTTTAAAATTCAAATACCAAGCAGAGGTCTCCACTAAAATAATATTCAGTGTGGGGGGTTTTTGGTAATGTTTTGGAGAGCTATGGAACTCAATTTGAAAGGTTCTTTTTACCTGTCTTTTTGCTCCAACCTATTTATTCTTGCACAAGCCGTCTTTCCCTATATGCTTAGTAATTGAAATTTATTCAGAGATTGTATTCCATCAAGATAAAATTGATGGTGTCTTGTGGGAAAACTATTTTATTCAAAATATGCATGTAAGTATGGATATATGTGTGTGTAGAGATATCAATTTTATGATGTATAAGCAAAAATTTAATCGAGTAGGTACTCCTTTCAGCTATGATTTTCCTAGTTCCCATTAGTCTGTTATTTCCCTACTTTTATCACTTGACCCCTCTAAGGTTTAGTTGATGTCTTATGAAATAACTAGTGTCCAGGGATATTTTGACTATTCTTTGATGAAGCCTTTCTGATTTGTTTCCTCCATCATTGTAATCAGAACTTGTCTACTAACTCTGTTGTACTCTCTTAAGTGCTTAGTACAGTTGTACAGTTAGTACTCTTGTTAATTTGGTCTCCTTCTTAGGGAGTTTACGACAATGTGAACGTGCGCTTCCTCTTTACTGTTGTCAAAGGAAAACAGACTTTCATTGTAAGGAGGAAATATTTGAACTATAATGTTCTGTACAGAACTGGGACTAAGCTAAAATTTGCAAAACTACTAGGGAGGAGAAACTTGACTATCTCTTGTATCTCCAATTCTTAGGCAGAATTAAAGATAGCCAGATACCAGGACCTTAAACCTAAACATGGTGGTGTGTGGGAATATACACCTCTTGGTTAAACACTTGCAGCGTCCTCTAGAAATCACTCTTTTAGAAAATGTTAACAGTTTGGTGTTTTCACTTGCTTCAAGCTGGACTCATCCACTCATTTTGCTCCAAATTTGTGTGATATGGTAATAGTTTTTCCTGTGAACTGTATTGTAGAGGTTCATTTGACAGCCTATATTTCTTTTACAGGTTATGTGACAGAGGAAGAGATTAAATCTTCATTTCTAGAAATGTTAGAGGATGCCTGCAGCAAACCCAATGAAGTGTCCTATTGTGAATTTGAAGATTACTACGAAGGACTAAGTATTGGGATACTGGATGATGAAGATTTTGTTAACGTTCTAAGGAATGCTTGGGGAATTTAGAATAGAAAAATATATAAATATATCACTCAGTTCATTTGGAATGTAAAGCTGACTGAATCAAGTGCATCTAAATACTTTTCAAATATTTTTCCAGTTTCACTGAATTGTCATAAGTTGAATAAAGGAATCTTCATTTGGAGAAAAATGTGCTCTAAACCAAAGAGACCCTTATATTAGCAGATGAATGTCTTAAATGTTTGTAAATACATGGAAATGTTTTGGGCCCTTTTTTTGTTAACCATCTTCCTTGGGAAAATGATAAATGCAATTAGCTATTCATGATCTTATGACTTATAAATGCCATTTTTTATTAACTTTCTTTTCTGCACCCTATCCTACACAGAAAGCTTAACTACAGGGATTCCATGTTCTGTGAACAGTCCCTTGAAAATGACTCAAGTAATGCAACTCATTTGTACAGATACATATAATTGCCTTTGAACTCGAAAATGATGCCACCATTGAGGAAATTAACCTATTTAACTTATGCATGGAGTGGATGTAGTCAGTGGAAATTTGTGAAGGGTTCAGAACAAATTCCTGGCAATTATTCCATTACATTTAAAAAATTTCAATCTCTATGCTAGGCCTGACCCCAAATTATGTGATGTTGTATATTTAATAGTCACTCATCAGTGAATTTACTGATAAAAGCATTCTCCTTTTTTTAGGTTTCTTCTATCAATTCTTGTTTTAATATAGTGCTTTACATTAGTAATGTCAATATCAGTCATGAACATGACCTCAGTGATTGTCTCAAACAAAATATAGTCTGACAAAATATAATGGAACAATGACTTCCAAATTCGTGGAGTCTGACAATAGGCTAAATGTTGATCTATTAGCCTAAAGTTTAAGTGTGTCAGGAAAAGGATGAAATGCAAGTAAAATAGTGGATTTTCCGTAAAGTTCCAGCCTTATCCTTCTCCTTCCTTCTCTTTCCTAAACTTAATAATCAGTCTGCCAATAGTATTTATTGAGTGTTTACTATGTGCAGAGCATTGTACTAGGCACTTGTGAGAGTGCAGTAAAATTAAAAGTTGTGGTTTATTCTCTCGAGAATCTATGAAGCACATATTTTCCCCATTGCCCAGAGACATTGTTGGGGGGATTTAATTCCTCAAGGAACAATTTGTCATAGCTCCCAAAATATACCATAGAATAGCTTATTGAATTTTATAATATTTATGCTCTATTATATCATTACTCAGTAGAAAGAGGTATAGTCTAAATCTATTTTATTCTGTAATGACTACATTTGAAGCAGTGTGCCTAGTGGATAGAGCATGGGCCTGGGAGTCAGGAGGACCTGGGTTCATTCATTCATTCATTCATTCAATCGTATTTATTGAGCACTTACTGTGTGCAGAGCACTCACTGTACTAAGCACTTGGGAGTAAAATTGGCAACATATAGAGACCATCCCTACTTAACAACGGGCTCACAGTCTAGAAGGGGGAGACAGACAACAAAACAAAACAAGTTCTAGTCCTGGCTCTGCCACTTGTCTACTGTGTCTACTTGGACAACTCAACTTGTCTGGGCCTCAGTTACCTCATCTGTAAAATGGGGATTAAGACTGTGAGCCCTATGTGGGAGGGACTGTGTCCAACCCAATTGGTTTGTATCCACCCCAGTGCTTAAAACAGTGCCTGGCACATATACCAAATTATTATTATTATTATTGTTACTGTTATTAGATTTCCTGGACAGTTTCTCATTATCTGTTTTTGTAGGATTGATTTTCCTGCTATATTTTTCACCACTATCTAAGGAAAGACAAAAGGAATAGCAGAAAGCATTTTAAAAAGTGATAGGAATAATGAAAAAGAAATACCACTTTCATTTTTTCCCCCAAAGTACCAGCCTAGTGGAAAAAACACTGGATTGAGAATCAGAAGTCTGTTCCAAACCTTTCACAGGTTACACAACTATATACAGATCATCTTAACAGCCTGATAACCATCATGGCTCTCATCTGTACAATGAGGACTCTGTTGGCTGCCCTTTCATATTTTTACAGTGATGTTGTCAGCATAAATAAGGGATTGCTTGTGGAACACTTTGATCTATGCAAATTCAAGGTGTTATTTTTAGCTTCTAGTGTAAGTTTTGGAAGTACCACGTGTTGATGATGGAAATAAACAGAAATCGTTAGAACCATATTTTAATTAGATAGTGAATAGTTCAAAGTTGGCATTTCTCGACAAAGATTTAAATGGATGGAATTAAATCCAGTTTTCCGATGAGTTAAATATGTTTTGGGATAAATTTGTGCTAAGTAAACTTTTCGATGAAAATTTATGATTCAGATTATTAGGGATAATTCTAAATTCCACCTGTTGATTTAATGGTAAGTAATGTCTACGGTTGTGTTATAGGCACAGTTTGTGGAGCAGTGATCAGTCGCTTTACCTTAACAGTAAATACCTTATGTTCTTGAAAGGAAGCATTTTCTCTTTTTTATGAAAAGCAATGTTAAAGAACTGATTAATTGAACTCACAAAAGTCACATTTTCTGTGACATGAATATTTTACATGAAGTCTTTTTAGTAAAATTTGTTATTTTCTATTAAAAAAGTCTCCTTTGTTAATTTGTATTTCTAATTTAATGTATTATGTGAATTGATGTAGGTAATACTAAGGTCAATTTATATTGACAGTCAAATTTAGTTACTAGTTTGAACTAGTTTGAACTAAATCAGTTGCTAGTTTAGTTTGAATTTGCATCTTTTTTTCCTTCATTCAAAATTGTTTTAAATATGTGGCACTATATATTTTTGAATAATCACAATTAATCTTTCTATGTTGAAAAATAAATATTTAGAAAAAATTGAAGTTAGAAGGTAGAAAAAAACCCTTGAATAACCATTCCCCAAATAAAATGAACAACCCAGTTGTGTATTTTTTTTACATTCTTTTTAGTGCACATGTCAAACAAGTGATTCAAAACTAGAAAATTTAAGGGAATTGCCTGCATGTGGTATGTAATTTCAGAATCATTCAGTTTTACAACTGCAGTAATTCACATCTTGTGTGTTATTCATTGCTTTCAGTCAAGCTATTAACTTGTTGACAGTTTAGACAAGAATTTTGTCAGACAGGCATCATAAGCTGTGTTTAGTACAAATCATTTCAGTATATGTTTATGAACTAGTAAATAGTATTTTCAGAAATAAAATGTGCAGATGGTAAACTATCATCAATTCAATGTCAGAATAATCTACTTAAGTGTAAATAACTGAACAATAAAATTTTCAAGCTTTCATTCACAGACTATAAGGATGAGAAGCCGTGTGGCCTAATGGAAAGAACATGGGCCTGTCAATCAGAGGACCTGGGTCATAATCCCGGCTCTGTCATTTGACCTGCTGCACATCCTTGGACAAGTCACTTAGCGTCTCTGACTCACTTTCCTCATCTGTAAAATGGGCATTCAGTACTTGTTCTCCCTCCATCATAAACTTTGGTCCCTGATTATCCCGTATCTACCTCAGTGTTAATACAATGTTTGGCATATAGCACTTTACAAATACCACAATAATTACTAAAAAATGAGATGAAATTCTGGGGAGTGTATGGTATATAGTGCAAAACCTAATGGAATCAGAAAGAAGTAGGTCCAGGGCACCCTTTCCCCCCATATTTGTCTTTCACTCCATTCAGAATTACGTGGCTATTTTTTTTAATGAAATCTCTTAAGGGATCTGAAAATACTATCAACCACCATTTCTTCAGGGAAACATGGTGGAAAACCAGTCTCAGCAAATCCTATAGAACTGTAGGCTTTAATTCCAGGTTCAGGAAACTGTTATTTTTCTTTCTATTTTTCATTCTGTTAGTCTCCTGTAATGGTTCCACCAGCTTTGTTTCTTAGAGGAGCGTTTTTTCTGGGTGTGGAAAGAGTAGGGATGGTCACCTGAGGAAAATCTGTTATGTTGGTTATGTTGAGACCTGTAGTTCTCTTGGAGCAAAACCTCATAAGAAACAAGAGACAAGGAGGCCAAAGATAAAGCAGTGTCAGGTGCTGCAACCATTTACCAAATATAAGTTGAAACTGATTAGTTTTATTTTCCTAATATTCAATTTATTTTAAGCTACCTATACTACAAGGCTATTTCTGGTCTCACAAGTTGGTTGTTTTTGGTTATCAGCCAGCTGGTTTTATGTGAGAATGGATTATTTGGTAACGGAAAGTAACATTTTAAGTTTTAATAAACATTCTCTATGTCTCACAGTGGTAATAACATTCCACATTCCTGTGTATATTACTTTAACTCTCGTGTTTTAAAGTGTTTTAAGATGGGGAAATGATTCATGTTTGCATTTTTGTGTGTTTTCCCTACTTCATTTAGAGTATTTTTTCAGTCTGACTTTTCCAATTTAGCTTACAATGACACCTGCTGGTTGATTTTCTCTAAGTTCTTTCAGTTGTTCATTTCTCTGTATGATATTCTTTGAGTAATGACATCGAGCTGTCTTGACAAAATAACCCAGACAGTGCTGGTGAATCTCAGAATTAGGGCTATGAGTCACCACAAGAGGTCATGTAATCTACCTCACTTTCACAGGAGTCTTGATAATAATAGTCCCCCAGATTTTGTCACATTTTTGGGGGTAATCCTAAAAACAGTAGCTTATAAATATGATTGAGGCATAGAAGTAAAAATCACAGCAAAAATACTTTTTCACTCTTTCTGCAGTGCAATGATACCAAATTTCAGTTGAGGGCATTTTTGAGGACTTTAAAGATTTTCACTTCTGTTTTCTCTGGAGGGAGTAATGTTTTTCTGCATCCTATAGCAGCTTTGGCTAATTTTGTCATCACGGGCTTTCATTAGAGTGCATTAGTGAAAGAAGAAACTGTTTCTCACTGATGTAATCAAGCTGATGTGACTAGCTGTCTGTGGCTTTTGAAAACAGATGCTAATTTTCTCTTTGCCAAATGTCCTTTTGTTGTAGATTCTATACTGGGAATTTGCACTGTAAGATAAAGTTTACAGCAGGTGGATATCTTCAGGAGGTTTAAGTCTTGTTAAAACAACACAGCCAAAGCACAATATCCACTTAATTTGAGATCATCAGAACAACCAATCTGGATGAGTTAGGGGAAAGAGGATCTTTTTTTCCTGTATGATTCAAATCACTGCATATGATTCAAATTATCCTCTTTAGCTAAAATCATTTGATATCTAGATGTGCAATCTTCTTGCCCCACAGATATCCCCACAGGGTTATGGCAAACAACTGACTCCCTAACCAATTCCCCACTCCCAAGGGAAGCAGTTCTTTCCTTGATTCGGCTATCAATCAGTGAAAACATTAAAAGTTCACAACATGTTCTGAGAGACAGTCTGACCCTGCCATACAGAACACATTTTCTCTGAATATTGGTGAGTTTTAACTATAAATGCTAAGCAGAAGCCATCACCATCAATGATGTTTTTAGGAGTGTGTTTAAAATACCATTTAATGAATGGTATGCTTTCCTTTCTTGTTTGGCATCCCTAACCACCTAGGGCTTTTCTAAAATATGCCATCATTTCCACTAACTCCTAATCTTATTCTCAAATTTCAAAATAAGTCTAATATATTGGAGTAAAATGCTAACCCATTTCATGTCCCCCATGCCTCTCTTTTTCTTCCTTGGAACCCCATATCATCTGCCTCTACCAGCCACTCCAGTTACCAGTCACAGTCATCCACTCACATACAGCTCACTGCCCCCATCCGCACCTCCACCTTCTGAACCATTTTGATTCCATTCTCATACCTTCTTTCTGTCCCAATCCCTGCATTGATCCTTGGAGATTTCAGTATCCATATGGATGTTTCTGACAACCCATTCACTGCTCACTTCCTGTCTCCTCTGCTCCACAGACCTCCTGATCCACTCCACCTCACCTATTCACCAATTAGGGTATGCACTCGATCTCATCATTTCTAGTCACCACACAATTTCAACCCTCACCAACTCTGAAATACCTCTATCTGGTCACAACCTCCTCATCTGCCTTCCCTCTTGCAATTCTCCCCACTCTCCATGTCCATTGGCCTTGCCCATTGTTTCAGATGTTGAACTTCCTCCTCAAACTCTCTGTCGCCCCCCACCCACTTCATCTCTTGCCCCTAATGTCCTGGCCATGTACTTTGTTGAGAAAATTGAAACCGTCAGCTGAGATATCCCTAAACTCTTCCCAACTCTTCTCAACCTTCTCCTGCCCTTTCTTCAACTCTCCCATCTTTCCCAGCAATATCTCAAGACGTGATCTCTCGCCTCCTCTCAAAATCCACCCCTTCCACCTGGATTCTAACAACATCCCTTTGTACTTTATCAAAGCACTTGCTCCATCTCTTTTTCCCTCCCTGACCACCATCTTCAACTGTTTGCTCTTCATGGCTTTCCAACATGCTCATGTCTCCTCTATACTAGAAAAACACCTTCCTTGTCCCCAAGACTTCTTCCAGTTATTGCCCCATCTGCCTGTTATCCTTGCCTTGCTCAGGTTCCAAGGCAGAGTCCCGGGGTGTTTCCACCACGGAGTGCCACACATGGCGCTTCTACTGCTGCAGGGTGTTCAAGGGCTGTTGTAGCGGTTCATTCATTCAATTGTATTTATTGAGCACTTACTGTGTGCAGAGCACTGTACTAAGTGCTTGGAAAGTACAAATTGGTAAGAGATGGTCCTTACCCAATAACGGGCTCACAGTCTAGAAGGGGGAGACAGACAACAAAACAAGTACAGGTGCCAATACCATCAGAATAAATAGAATTATAGCTATATACATGTCATTAATAAAATAGAGTAATGAATATGTACAAATATACACAAGCAGTTCCCCTTTCCTCCCCCAAGAAAAGGCCTCTTGGAGGGGATGTGCCTTCAGTAGGGCTTTGCAGGGAGAGAGAGCAATTGTCTGTCAGATTTGAGGAGGGAGTTGAGCCCCATGGCGTGGAGCAGGAGATTCGGGCCGCATTGTCATCTCCATGGTCTGGAGTAGGTCCTGCAGCATGGAGAGGGGTCTTCAAGCTTCCTCCACTATGTAGCCAAAGTACCCCTCTCCTCTCCCTACCACCTCTCACCTTTGGGTGCCCTGAGGGCCTGAACAGCCCCTGCTACAGACCATCTCTGCTGGCACAGCAGGTGCCTCAATGCCCATGGCCCATATCCCCTCAGGGCCTGGCTTCACTGTTGGACTGGCTCCAGCAGCCCAGGATCACCATCCCTTTCCCACACATACCCCAATGCCAAGGAGGCCACATCTTGTCCCCCAGCCCTTGCCCCAGAGAGCAGCCTGCAGCATCTAGACAGTAAGCTTGTTTCTGGACTGTAAGCTCGTCATAGGCAGGGAATGTTTCTGTTATACTGAGAAGCAGCATGGTGTAGTGGATAGAGCACAGGCCTGGGAGTCAGAAGGTCATGGGTTCTAAACCTGACTCCACTATTTGTTGTGGAACCTTGGGCAAATCACTTCACTTCTCTGGGCCTCAGTTATCTCATCTGTAAAATGGGGATTGAGACTGTGAGCCCCACATGGGACAGGGACTTTGTCCAACTCGATTTGCATGTGTCCACTCCAGTGTGTAGTACAGTGCCTGGCACAAAGTAAGTGCTTAACAAATGCCACCATTATATTGTTATGTTACACTATACTCTCCCAAGTGTTTACTACAGTGCTCTGCACCCAATAAGTGCTCAATAAATGCCATTGATTGATTGATCTCCTGGAGCCACTGCCACCGAAGGACACCTCCAACCTCTGCCACATTGCAGCTTGGGATCGACCCTAGCACCCTGTTTTTCTCCAATGCCTTGGCATTTTGGAGTGCTCCCTTGCCCCCCACCCCTGACCACATGGCTCTAAGATGGCAGGTAGGGTCATGAAGTGGAGGTCAACGGGACTGTAGGAGGAAAGATCAAGAATGATGAATGGAGACCATTCCTGCTCAACCACCAATGGAAAGCCACAGAACCCAATTGACAGTGGGAGGAACATCAGAAGGTTCAAGGGAAGCTGACTGTCACGTCAGGGCAGGCTTATGCAAATAGAGAGTTGTGTTAAGACCCAACCCGTTTACGTAGCCGAGGCTCAGTATCCGGACCAGCGGCCAGGTGCTGAGACTTCCTCGGAAGGAATGGGATTAAAGGTGCCTGACTTGGAGTGACTATGCTACAACTCACTGGGAGTTGGATAATGTTACCCTTACCATTCCTCTCCTAATTCGTCCAGCAAGTAGTCTACACCTCTGCCTCCATTTCCTCTCCTCTGATTCTTATCATCATAACTGGTATTTATTGAGTGCTTACTGTGTGCAGGACACTACTAAGTGCTTAATTTTCTCTTTGACTCCCTCCATACTGCCTTTTGCCTCCTAAACTCTATCAAAACCAGCCTTTCAATGTTCACCAGTTATCTTTCTTGCTAAATCCAACGGTTCTACTCCATCCTAATCCTACTCCAATATTTTATCATCATCCTTAATGGTATTTTTTGAGCACTTACTGTGTATTGAATACTGTGCTAAATGCTTGGGAGAGTATGATACAACAGAGTTGGTAGCTATGTTCCTCCCACCTGACTTCAACACTGTGGACCACCCCCTTCTCCTGGAAACATTATCCAACCTTGAGTTCACTGACACTGTCCCCTCCTGGTTCATTCAATCATTCAACCATATCTGAATGGTTTCTGTGTGCAGAGCACTGTACTAAGCACTTGGCAAATTTAATATAATAATAAACAGACACATTCCTTGCCCACAATGAGCTTACAGTCTAGAGAGGGAGACAGACATTATTGTAAATAAAAAAATTACAGATATGTGCGTGAGTGCTGTGAGGCTGCGACGGGGGATGAATAAAAGGAGCAAGTCGGGGATGCAGAAGGGAGTGGGAGAAGAAGAAAGGGAGACTTAGGGAAGGTCTCTCAGAGGAGATGTACCTTCAATAAGACTTCGAAGACAGGGAGAGTAACAGTCAGATTTGAGGAGGGAGGATGTTCCAGGCCAGAGGGAGGACGTGGGCAAGGGGTCAGCAGCGAGATAGACAAAATCGAGGTACAGTGAGAGCGTTAGTATTAGAGGGGATAAGTGTGCAGGCTGCGATGTAGTAGGAGAGTAGGAAGGTGAAGTGGGAGGGAGTAAGGTGATGGAGTGCTTTAAAGCCAATTATTATTATTATGGCATTTATTAAGCGCTTACTATGTGCAAAGCACCTGTTCTAAGCACTAGGGAGATTACAAGGTGATCAGGTTGTCCCATGGGGGGCTCACAGTCTTAATCCCCATTTTACAGATGAGGTAACTGAGACCCAGAGAAGTGAAGTGACTTGCCCAAAGTCACACAGCTGACAATTGGCGGAGCCGGGATTCGAACCCATGAACTCTGACTCCAAAGAGCCCGGGCTCTTTCCACTGAGCCACGCTGCTTCTCAATGGTTAGGAGTTTTTGTCTAATGCAGAGATGGATGGACAACCACTGGAGTTTCTTGAGGACTGGGGAAGCATGGCCTGAAAGGTTTTCTAGAAAAATGATCTAGGCAGCAGAGCGAAGTATGGACTGGAGTGGGGAGATGCAGGAGGCTGGGAGGTCAACAACCTTCTGGGAGTTTTGTTGCCTTATTTGCCAAGTAATTCAATACGATACTATATCAGGTACTTGAAGTCTGTTAAAGGTATCTGGTCATAGCTAAATAAAGATACTGCTTCTCCCAAAACAACTTATTCAAAGGACAGAAATGTCCGTTTTTAGCTGAACTTTGCTCTTAATTCCTCAGCCTCATCCCCTTATTCACACTATTCCCCTGGCTGGGAACTCCCGCCCTCCCTACATAGTATAGGCCACATCTGTCCCCACATTCAAATTCCTTCTAAAATTCTAGCTGCTCCAACAAACTTTCCCCAGTTGTTCCTTAGCAAACTAGTCAGTTGTATTGAGCATTTACCATGTGCAGAGCACTCTACTAATGGCTTGGCAGAGCAGAATATAACAGTATATAACAGAGTACAATATAACAGACACATTCCCCGCCCACAATGACCTAGAGGGAGTGACAGACATTAATATAAATAAATGAATCAGATACCTGCGTAAGTGCTGTGGGGCTTGTAGGGGGGATGAATGAAGTCAGGGATATGTACATAAGTGCTGTGGGCACCTCTGACTGCCGGAGGTCCCTCAAAGCTAGGTTCTGGGTTCCCTTCTATTCTCCATTTACACCCACTCCCTTGGAGATCTCATTTGCTCACCTGGCTTCAACCACCATCTCTATGGGGGTGATTCCTAAATCTACAGTTCCAGTCCCAAGCTCTCTCCTTCTCTGGCAGCCTCGCATTTTCTCCTGCCTTCAGGATATTTCTACCTGGATGTCACCAATACCTCAAACTTTACATGTCCATAACAGGACTTCTTATCTTCTCACCCAAACCCTGTCCTCCCTGATTTTTCCCATCACTGTAGACAATACCATTCTACTCCCTATCTCACAAGCCTATAAGCTTGGCGCTGTCCTCGACTTGTCACTCTCATTAGAGAAGCAGCGTGGCTCAGTGGGAAAAGTACAGGCTTTGGAGTCAGAGGTCATGGGTTCAAATCCTGACTCCACCAAGTGTCTGCTGTGTGACCTTGGGCAAGTCACTTAACTTCTCTGAGCCTCAGTTACCTCATCTGTAAAATGGGGATGCAGACTGTGAGCCCCACATTGGACAACTTGATCACCTGTATCCCCCCCAGCGCTTAGAACAGTGCTCTGCACATAGTAAGCACTTAACAAATGCCATTATTATTATTATTTAATCCACATATTTAATGTCCCCAAATCCTGTTGGTTCTACCTTCACATCATGGCTGAAGTCTGCCCTTTCCTCTACGTCCAAACTGCTACCAGGCTGATCTAAGCCCTTATCTTCTCCCACCTTGACTATTGCAACTGTCTCCTTGCTAACCTCCCTGCCTCCTGTATCTCATTCACCCCTCACATCCAAGCCGTCACCAAAACCTGCCGGTCTCAGCTCCGCAACATTGCCAAGATCCGCCCTTTCCTCTCCATCCAAACCGCTACCCTGCTAATCCAAGCTCTCATCCTATCCCGTCTGGACTACTGCACTAGCCTTCTCTCTGATCTCCCATCCTCGTGTCTCTCTCCACTTCAATCCATACTTCATGCTGCTGCCCGGATTATCTTTGTCCAGAAACGCTCTGGACATATTACTCCCCTCCTCAAAAACCTCCAATGGCTACCGATCAATCTGCGCATCAGGCAGAAACTCCTCACCCTGGGCTTCAAGGCTCTCCATCACCTCGCCCCCTCCTACCTCACCTCCCTTCTCTCCTTCTACTGCCCAGCCCGCACCCTCCGCTCCTCCACCACTAATCTCCTCACTGTACCTCGCTCTCGCCTGTCCCACCGTCGACCCCCGGCCCACGTCATCCCCCGGGCCTGGAATGCCCTCCCTCTGCCCATCCGCCAAGCTAGCTCTCTTCCTCCCTTCAAGGCCCTGCTGAGAGCTCACCTCCTCCAGGAGGCCTTCCCAGACTGAGCCCCTTCTTTCCTCTCCCCCTCGTCCCCCTCTCCATCCCCCCGTCTTACCTCCTTCCCTTCCCCACAGCACCTGTATATATGTATATATGGTTGTACATATTTATTACTCTATTTATTTATTCATTTATTTATTTTACTTGTACATTTCTATCCTACTTATTTTATTTTGTTGGTATGTTTGGTTCTGTTCTCTGTCTCCCCCTTTTAGACTGTGAGCCCACTGTTGGGTAGGGACTGTCTCTATGTGATGCCAATTTGTACTTCCCAAGCGCTTAGTACAGTGCTCTGCACATAGTAAGCGCTCAATAAATACGATTGATTGATTGATTGATTGATCTCCCCACTCCAGTCTATATTTAATTCTGCTACACAGGTCGTTTCTCTACAAAAGTGTTCAGTCCATGTTTCCCCACTCCTCAAGAATCTCCAATGTTACCTCCCATCCACCTCCACACCAGAGAAACTCCTTACCACTGGCTTTAAAGGACTCAGCCCACACCCTCCTAGTGCTCACACCCTCCTACCTTACCACACTGACATTACA
Organism: Tachyglossus aculeatus; assembly: GCF_015852505.1. Classification (NCBI taxonomy): domain Eukaryota; kingdom Metazoa; phylum Chordata; class Mammalia; order Monotremata; family Tachyglossidae; genus Tachyglossus; species Tachyglossus aculeatus. The sequence continues at coordinate 24,334,993 of NC_052079.1, read as the reverse complement.
GCCCAGCCCATGCACTTCGCTATTCGAGTGCCAATTTACTCACTGTGCCCTGATCTCATCTATACTCCTGCCGACCCCTTTCCTATGTTCTCCCCTGAGCCTAGAACTCCCTCACCCTCATAAACACCAGACAAACACTCTCCCCAAACTTCAAAGCCTTATTAATTAAGGTCACATTTCTTCCAAGGTGCCTTCTCTAATTAAGCCTTCACTTTCCCGAGTCCCTCTCCTTTATGCATTGCCTAATCACTTGGATATGGATCCTTTGGGCATTTGATATTTGCCCCAACCTCAACCCACAGCACCTATGTACTGTGGCCTCCTACTTCATTAATAAAATTAAATCCATCAGGTCCAACCTCCCCAAAGTCACTCCCCACCCTTCTCCAACCCCCCGGATCTCAAAACTCTCTGTTACTCTCCCATCCTTCCCAGCAATATCCTCAGAGGAGCTCTCCTCCCTCCTCTCAGGTGCTACTCTGGCCACCTGTGCTTCTGACCCCATTCCCTCTCATCTCATGAAATCTCTCACTCCGTCCCTTCTCCCGTCCTTAACTTCCATCTTCAACCGCTCACTCTCCACTGGTTCCTTCCCCTCTGCCTTCAAACATGCCCATGTCTCTCCCATCCTAAAAAAAACCCCTCTTAACCACACCTCACCTTCTAGTTATCACCCCATCTCCCTCCTACCATTCCTTTCCAAACTCCTTGAACGTGTTGTCTACACGTGCTGCCTCGAATTCCTCAACACCAACTCTCTCCTCGACCCCCTCCAGTCTGGCTTCCGTCCCCTACATTCCACGGAAACTGCCCTCTCAAAGGTCACCAATGACCTCCTGCTTGCCAAATCCAACGGCTCCTACTCTATCCTAATCCTCCTCGACCTCTCAGCTGCCTTCGACACTGTGGACCACCCCCTTCTCCTCAACACGCTATCCAAACTTGGCTTCACAGACTCTGTCCTCTCCTGGTTCTCTTCTTATCTCTCCAGTCATTCATTCTCAGTCTCTTTTGCAGGCTCCTCCTCCCCCTCCCATCCTCTTACTGTGGGGGCTCCCCAAGGTTCAGTTCTTGGTCCCCTTCTGTTCTCGATCTACACTCACTCCCTTGGTGACCTCATTCGCTCCCACGGCTTCAACTATCATCTCTACGCTGATGACACCCAAATCTACATCTCTGCCCCTGCTCTCTCTCCCTCCCTCCAGGCTCGCATCTCCTCCTGCCTTCAGGACATCTCCATCTGGATGTCTGCCCGCCACCTAAAACTCAACATGTCCAAGACTGAGCTCCTTGTCTTCCCTCCCAAACCCTGCCCTCTTCCTGACTTTCCCATCTCCGTTGACGGCACTACCATCCTTCCCGTCTCACAAGCCCACAACCTTGGTGTCATCCTCGACTCTGCTCTCTCATTCACCCCTCACATCCAAGCCGTCACCAAAACCTGCCGGTCTCGGCTCCGCAACATTGCCAAGATCCGCCCTTTCCTCTCCATCCAAACCGCTACCCCGCTCGTCAAGCTCTCATCCTACTGCATCAGCCTTCTCTCTGATCTCCCATCCTCGTCTCTCTCCCCACTTCAATCCATACTTCATGCTGCTGCCCAGATTGTCTTTGTCCAGAAACGCTCTGGGCATGTTACTCCCCTCCTCAAAAATCTCCAGTGGCTACCAATCAATCTGTGCATCAGGCAGAAACTCCTCACCCTGGGCTTCAAGGCTGTCCATCACCTCGCCCCCTCCTACCTCACCTCCCTTCTCTCCTTCTACAGCCCACCCCGCACCCTCCGCTCCTCTGCCGCTAATCTCCTCACCGTGCCTAGTTCTCGCCTGTCCGCCGTCGACCCCTGGCCCACGTCACCCCCCTGGCCTGGAATGCCCTCCCTCCCAACATCCGCCAAGCTAGCTCTCTTCCTCCCTTCAAGGCCCTACTGAGAGCTCACCTCCTCCAGGAGGCCTTCCCAGACTGAGCCCCCTCCTTCCTCTCCCCCTCGTCCCCCCCCATATCCCTCCTGTCTTACCTCCTTCCCTTCCCCACAGTACCTGTATATATGTATGTATGTTTGTACATATTTATTACTCTATTTATTTTACTTGTACATATCTATTCTATTTATTTTATTTTGTTAATATGTTTTGTTTTGTTGTCTGTTTCCCCCTTCTAGACTGTGAGCCCACTGTTGGGTAGAGACTGTCTCTATATGTTGCCAACTTGTACTTCCCAAGCGCTTAGTACAGTGCTCTGCACACAGTAAGCACTCAATAAATATGATTGATTGATTATGTACATATCCACAAATTCTATATTATGAATTATTTATTTATGTTGATGTCTGTCTCCCCCTCTAGGCTGTAAACTCACTGTGGACAGGGAATGTGTCTGCCAACTCTGTTGTATTGTACTCTCCCAAGCTCTTCCTACAGAGCTCTGCACATAATAAGTGCTCAATAAAGACCATTGTTGATGATGACAAAGATGATGATGATGATGATGATGATGCTGAGGGGCTGAGGGCAGGGTGAATAAAAGGGTGCAAATCCAAGTGAAGGGCAATGGAGAAGGGATATTTAGTAGAGGAAATGAAGGCTTAGTTGGGGAAGGCTTAGGTGGGGAAAGTGATGGTTTGCAGGATATGTAGGAGGAAGGAGTTCCAGGCCAGAGTCCTTATTTATTACATTCTATTCTCTTATTTATTGCATTCAACTCTTATTTATTGCATTCTATTCTCTTGTCGAAGAGCAAGTCAGGATGGCAGAAAGTTTGCCCCAGAGGAGTAGATGGCCTGAAGACTAATTCATTAAGTCATGGGATGAAATTTTTGGTTTTCACATCTGCTTGCAATGAGGACTTTGCAATCAATTCAGTAATCAGGATATTTCTCCTCATCTCTATTCAGTATCACAGCTTTCTCAATTCAGTGCAGTAGTACTGCACTATATTGTTCATTTGTTCCTTTCATTCATTCATTCATTCAATTGTATTGAGCACTTACTGTATGCAGAGCACTGTACTAAGTGCTTGGAAAGTACAAAGCAGCAACATATAGAGACGGTTCCTAGCCAACAACGGGCTCACAGTCTTCAGTTTGTAGTTAGTTCTGTTCTTTCATCAGCTTTTGTATTTCATATCATTATGTCATTGCACCCATTTCTATGATGTTATGATAAAAATATAAGAATGAAGTGATTGCTACTGAACTTTCAATTATTTAGGGTCTGATAAGCTAAACATTTTGGACAGGGGATCAATAAATAACTTCCTTCTTGAGGAGAATGAGACTTTTCTCTTTGCCGAATGTTGTTTTATTATTGGTACTTGTGTGGAGTTTGACTGGAAGATTGAGGCTTGCAGAAAGTATATATTTTTAGAATCACCATTTTATTTAGGCCAACCAGTCAAAGCAAAACAGATGGCTGCACAAGTATCCATTAAATGCAAGACCATTGTTACAGCAAATACAGATATGATAGGCCGAATGGATTTTGACTTAGACTTCCAATACTGTGGCTTAAAAACATTTTTTTTTAGTTTTTAAGTGTGTCCTTAAATGTGTGGGAATTGCTGAAAAGAGAATCAGTGAGTCACTAAAATGCTTAATACAGTGCTCTGTTCACCAAAAGTGCATAATAAATACCATTGATTGAATAATTGATATATTGGGTCTCGTCTCCACCCAGAGAGTACTTTATTGGAGGTGAGGTGAAATGTGCCAAGCTGTGCTTATAAATGATGGATTTCAAGCCGAGGAAAGCATTTTGAAGGCTAAGAATTCAGTTCTAGACTGTAAATTCCTTGAAGGCAGGGAACGTGACTACCAACTCCATTGTGCTATACGCTCCAAGTCCTTACTACAGTGCTTTGCACACAGTAAGTGCTCAGTAAATGCCACTGATTGACTGATTCTGAGATTTGTCCATGGCATTACCAATCAATCAATCAATGGTACTTTACTGAGCACATACTCTGTGCAGAGCACCTGACTAAGAGGTTGAGAGAGTTCAGTAGAATTGGAAGACGTGATTCTTACCCTCTGGGAATTTAAAAATCTACTTTGGGAGACAGACATTAAAATAAATTACAGTAGAGGAAGAAACAAAGTACAAATATATATATATATATATATATATATATATATATATATATATATATATATACACAGACATATACATATATATGTGCTGTGGGGGTTGGGATGGGGTGAATATCAAAGTGCTTAGGGGCTATGGATTTAAGTGCATAGGCTACGCAGAAGGGAGGAGGAATAGGATGGGAAGATGAGAGGCTAGTCAAGAAGGCATCTGTGAATTCAGTAGGGCTTTGCAGATGTGGAGAGTTGGGGTTTGTCAGACATGAAGCAGAAGGGAGTTCCACCCAGGAGGGAGGGCAAGTGCAGCAGGTAGATAGCGAGAGAGAAGAGATGGAGGCATATTTAGTAAGTATGTTGGTGTTAGAGAAGTGAATTTTGTGGACTGTATTGTAGTGGGAGGAGAGGTAGAGTAGGAAGGAGGGAGAGAGGTGATGAGTGCCTTAAAGCTGATAACATAATAATAATAATGATGATGGCATTTATTGAGTGCTTACTATGGGAAAATCACTGTTCTAAGCACTGGGTAGGTTACAAGGTGATCAGGTTGTCCCACGGGGGGCTCACAGTCTTCATCCCCATTTTACAGATGAGGGAACTGAGGCCCATAGAAGTTAAGTGACTTGCCCAAAGTCACACAGCTGACAATTGGCGGAGCTGGAATTTGAACCCATGACCTCTGACTCCAAAGCCCGGGCTCTTTTCCACTGAGCCATGCTGCTTCTCTGCAGCTGGCTGGCTCTGCAGCTGATGGTTAGGAGTTTCTATTTGATACAGCAGTGGATGGGAAACCATTGGAGGCTTTACATAGAACAAAGTAGATGGTGGTGATAATAACAGGGCTGTGAAAGGGCTGTGAGAGGCAAGAGAGACAGGGCTGGGGGTCCAACGTGAGGTAACTCCTCCACACCCATGCCAAAGGGGAAGGGAAGCTGACCCCATCCCCTCCCTCTCCCTGCCAGTGGGGCGTCTAGGATGGCGCCAAAAGGAAGGGACACTGAGCCCTCTGGACCTGCCCCCTCACACTAGGGGCCTGTCACCCATCGTCCGGGGACAGGTTCATTCAGTAATCAGCGAGGCAAGAGAGAGAGAGGGGCCGGGGACAGAAAGCCTGAGTTTTATATAAAATTTATTCTGAGGCCAATTGAATTTATGTAATTGTTTAGGTACAATGGATTGAACTTCCCTTTCAGGAGGTATATAATCAATTAGCAATACTAGAACTTCTCTACATGGGAGGAACACAATCACATGTTAATCGTTAGTGGATGAGGCGGCTAGCTCTCATCCATGTGCACTTCCCTGTCGGGAAGAATCCACTTACTTTCCCACATTGGAATAATTCATTACATTACCCGTGCCTGTGGTGGGCGGCTAGCTCTCACCATGTGCTCTCCCTACATGGGAGGAATCCACTGATGACTCCCATCAGCAGAGGGATACCTGGATCCCACCTACGAGACATTCACCTGTCCCATGGCCCTTGCCTCAGTGTGTTGGTTCTGGTTGCAGAGTGGGCATCTGGCCTTCTGGGCAGAGAGAAACACGTGAGCTGCTGCTGCTGCAGTGGCTGCTCCTCCTGCTGCTGCATGTCTTGGTGTTCTGACCCCGAAGGTCAGAGGCAACAGGTATTTATCGCCTGTGCCCCTAGGCCATTCCAGCTTCTGGCCTCAGTCTATCCAATCCCTGCCCTCCCCCCTCCTCCATATCTAAATTGATTGGCACGGGGGCGAGGGACACCTTCTGTATTCCTGGCTTTGGCTGTCAATTTAGTAGCTTTGGTTGTGGGGGCGGTCTCCCACTCTCACTTCCGAGTTCCGCCTGCTGGCTCAGGTGGTCATGAGATAGCTTTTGACCTTGAAATGGCCGGTACCCCAGGGTCACCTTGGAACATACCACCCCTTGGCCCTCGCCATCCGTACCCACCTGACCCCACCCCTTCCTGCGTCCCCTCTGGGTCGCATAGTGGTGGGGTTTCACTGGAAGCCGTGCCTTCCGGCGCTGTCCCTCCCCTGACCGCGTGGGCCAATAACCTCCCTGGCTTCCCACAGGAACCAGAAAAGCAGATCCATGGGTTGGGGCAGAGGACGTGTCCTATCCCATGGCCAGGGGCAACAGAAGGCGGCACTCCGCCCTCAAGGCGTGCGAGTAGGAGGTATGACGGTATGGAAGGTGGTCGGTGGCCCATCATGGTTTTAAGGCACTGCACTGAGGTAAGGGGCCAGGGATGATTGAAGTGTCCGCTACCCACAGATAGAGCAGTGTAGCAGTGGGACAGATAATCACCCCCTCCCTTACTAGCACAACGGTCTTAAGATAGCGCACAGAGGGAAGAGCTGGGGGTGACTGTAGTGTTTGTCGCATCTGTGTGAAAAGGGCCGAGCAACAGCAACTTAGTAACCACCATCCTCCCACTAAGCCCACCGCCGGGAGCAAACGTTGCAGAAATCCATGGAATAGTGAGCTTCCCCCCGCAAGTCTAAAGAGTCCATAGAACCAGTCCAAAACTCCTCTTGTGGTGTGGACTCCTCGTTAGCTGCATGGTACATTGCCAGAGATCATCGTGTCTAATTGTCCAGAGTCACTGGAATGAGGGGGCGAGGAGCACCAGTCATGTTGAAACAGGTCGGCTGGTAGAAACAGGTTCCCTTCCCTGATGCTGTCACATCATGGGTAAGACTGAAGACAGGCTCCCTGGGAGGCAGTTCAGTGATGATTCCTTTGCTGGACCCTGTCTGGAAGTCAAGCAATCCTGACCATAGAACTGTGAGGCAGAGAAGTACCCAGGAGTATCATATAGCCAGATACGATTGATAAAGTTTGAAATAATAGATTTTTCCTAATAATACTAGACAATTATTCTTAACTCATTCTTAAAAAAACTACTAACAATTATAACAAATTTTCCAATTCTTCTGTTCCTTTCCAAATCCTTGGGATATGATGACTAAACGTTTCCAGTCCCCTAAAATGAAACTATTGCAAAGACAAAGTAGACATCCAGATCTGTAGATATGTATGATACCAAGTAGCATACAACTGCTTTTTGCCCATTAGCAAGGCTATAGCAGAGACAACACGCAGTACTTGCATCGTCAACCCTTAAAATTTTATATTAAAGACCATCTGAACCAATTTAACAAGCAAGATGAACAAATCCTTAAAATTTTATATTAAAGACCATCTGAACCAATTTAACAAGCAAGATGAACAAACCCCAGTTTGAATACATTCAATTTATAATATGCAGCAATTAAATTTGGACTTCGCATGTCCAAATAATATTTAACACGTTAAGTGACGAGCAGGTCAAGCAGTTTCATAGCGTGATGTGTCGTCATTCCCCCTCTCCCAGGTGTGGTGTCTGCAAAAGAGAAGGGTCTAGGTCTTGGAAGATCTCCAAGCCTCTACCAAAGTTAGTGGGCAGCCCTCATTGGTATTAGCTGCACAGGTTTGCCCAGTCAGATTCATTTATCATTTCAAATGTATCAAGATGACTTTTGTATTTGATTTGCTTTTACCTTTTCATTTTGCGAAACTTAAGGCAGTAGCATTTCAGATATGATTAAATCAGCACCCCTCCAGTTGTTCCTAGGCTGGGAGAACAATGGCAAGTTCACTCCCAATTCACTCCTAATTACCGCCAATGTAGTTTCTAGGGGGAGGTGCCTTAGATTGAGGAAGGCAACCATTCACTAAGAGGGAGGCAACCCCTTGCTGGAGGGAAGTGCCTTCCCTCAAAGGAATTCCCTTTTCATCTCCCATTCTGATAGCTCTCGCCCATCATCATCATCATCATCAATCGTATTTATTGAGCGCTTACTGTGTGCAGAGCACTGTACTAAGCGCTTGGGAAGTACAAGTTGGCAACATATAGAGACAGTCCCTACCCAACAGTGGGCTCACAGTCTAGAAGGGGGAGACAGAGAACAAAACCAAACATATTAACAAAATAAAACAAATAGAATAGATATGTACAAGCAAAATAAATAAATAAATAGAGTAATAAATATGTACAAACATATACAGGTGCTGTGGGGAAGGGAAGGAGGTAAGATGGGGGGATGGAGAGGGGGGACGAAGGGGAGAGGAAGGAGGGGGCTCAGTCTGGGAAGGCCTCCTGGAGGAGGTGAGCTCTCAGTAGGGCCTTGAAGGGAGGAAGAGAGCTAGCTTGGCGGATGGGCAGAGGGGGATGACGTGGGCCGGGGGTCGATGGCGGGACAGGTGAGAACGAGGCACGGTGAGGAGATTAGCGGCGGAGGAGCAGAGGGTGTGGGCTGGGCTGTAGAAGGAGAGAAGGGAGGTGAGGTAGGAGGGGGCGAGGTGATGGAGAGCCTTGAAGCCGAGGGTGAGGAGTTTCTGCCTGATGTGTAGTTTGACTGGCAGCCACTGAAGATTTTTGAGGAGGGGAGTAACGTGCCCAGAGCGTTTCTGCACAAAGATGATCCGGGCAGCCGCATGAAGTATAGACTGAAGTGGAGAGAGACAGGAGGATGGGAGATCAAAGAGGAGGCTGATGCAGTAATCCAGTCGGGATAGGATGAGAGACTGAACCAGCCAGGTAGTGGTTCGGATGGAGAGGAAATGGCAGATAATAATAATAATAATGATGGCATTTATTAAGCGCTTACTATGTGCAAAGAACTGAGCACTGGGGAGGTTACAAGGTGATTAGGTTGTCCCACGGGGGGCTCATGGTCTTCACCCCCATTTTACAGATGAGGTAACTGAGGCCCAGAGAAGTTAAGTGACTTGCCCAAGGTCACACAGCTGACAATTGGCAGAACTGGGATTTGAACCCATGACTTCTGACTCTTGGTGATGTTGCGGAGGTGAGACTGGCAGGTTTGGTGACAGATTGGATGTGAGGGGTGAATGAGAGAGCAGAGTCGAGGATGACACCAAGGTTGCAGGCTTGGGAGATGGGAAGGATGGTAGTGCTGTCTACATATGATGGGAAAGTCAGGGAGAGGGCAGGGTTTGGGAGGGAAGATAAGGAGTTCGGTCTTGGACATATTGAGTTTTAGATGGCAGGCAGACATCCAGATGGAGATGTCCTGAAGGCAGGAGGAGACCCGAGCCTGAAGGGAGGGAGAGAGAGCAGGGGCAGAGATGTAGATTTGGGTGTCATCAGTGTAGAGATGATAGTTGAAGCTGTGGGAGTGAATGAGTTCACCAAGGGAGTGAGTGTAGATAGAGAACAGAAGGGGACCAAGAACAGACCCTTGAGGAACCCCTATAGTAAGGGGATGGGACGGGGAGGAGGAGCCCACAATGGAGACTGAGAATGAACAGCCAGAGAGATAAGAGAAGAACCAGGAGAGGACAGAGTCTGTGAAACTAAGGTTGGATAGCGTGTTGAGGAGAAGGGGGTGGTCCACAGTGTCGAAGGCAGCTGAGAGGTCGAGGAGGATTAGGATAGAGTAGGAGCCATTGGATTTGGCAAGAAGTAGGTCATTGGTGACCTTTGAGAGGGCAGTTTCGGTGGATTAGCCTCCATACCCAAACTACCTTAACTTGATGAACAAATTGACAATCCCAACACCACCGTTTCTACTGAACTCGTCACTCGCTCCCCTATCCCTTCATCCCTCTCGTACAACTAACCCACAGTCCTGGATCACTTTTACGGTCTGTCTCCTTCATTCCTGTGCACGAGCCACAGAGTGTTCCTGGCATCAGACTGATTTCATCCACTTCAAGATTATTCTTGCAAACTTTAACTCTGCTCTTTCCTCTGCCCAGCAAAAGTATTTCTCCACCCATGCTCATTGCCCTCACCAGTTGTTTCAGAAAATTAATTCCCTCCTCAGCCCTCTGTCCCCCTGCCTCCCCCATCTCTTGCCCCTCACTCGCTGCCTATTTCATCAACCAAATTGACACTATCAGGCATGATCTTCCGAAAATTTCCCCGTCCCCTCTCTGCCTCCCACCCCCTAACTGTGGGAGTCCCTCAAGGGTCAGTTCTAGATCCTCTTCTATTCTCCATCTACACCCAGTCCCTTGGAGAACTCATTTCTACATCTCCTATCTCCCTCTCTCCAGTCTCACACTCCTCCTGGCTTCAAGACATCTCTAATTGGATGTCCTTCTTTCACCTCAAACTAAACATGTACAGAACAGAGCTCCTTCTCTTCCCACCCAAACCCTGTCCTCCCCCTAACTTTCCCTTCACTTGTAGACATCATCTCCATCCTTCCTATCTCACAAGCCTGTAACCTTGGCATTATCCTTGACTCCTCTCTCTCATTCAACCCATATTCAATTCATCACCAAATCCTGTCGGTTCCACCTTCACAACATTGCTAAAATCCTCCCTTTCCTCTCCAACCAAACTGTTACCACGTTAATACAATCGCTTTTTCTATCCCACCTTGATTGCTGCATCAGCTTCCTTGCTGACGTCCCAGCTTCCCATCTCTCCCCACTCCAGTCCATAATTCACTCTGTTGCTCAGATCATTTTTCTACAGAAATGTTCACAACATGTCACTCAGTAACCCCCAGTGGTTGCCCATCCACCTCCATATCAGACAAAAACTTTTCATCATTGTCTTTAAAGCACTCCATCACCTTGCCTCCTCCTACCTTACCTCACTTCCCTTTCTACAACCCTACCCACACACTTCGCTCCTCTAGGGCTAACCTCTGCCTCGAACTCGCCTGTCTCTCCGAAGACCCCCAGCTGACTCCCGCCTCTGGCCTGGAATGCCCTCCCTCCTCAAATCCAGCAGACAATTACTCTTCCCTCCTTCAGAGCCTTGTTGAGGGCACATCTCCACCAAAAGGCCTTCCCAAACTAAGCCCCACTTTTTCTCATCTCCCACTCCCTTCTGCTTCGCCTTGAGCCCTTTGCTCTTCCCCCTCCCAGCACTTATGTACACCATATCTGTAATTTTATTTATTTGTACTGATGTCTATCTTCTCCCCTCTAGACTGTATGCTTGTTGTAGGCAGGGAATGTCACTGTTTATTGTGCTGTACTTTCCCAACAGTAAGGGTTCAATAAATACGATTGAATGAATTGAATGAATGAATGAAACAGTGCTTTATTGCTAAGTGCCTAGAACAGTGCTCTGCACCTAGTAAGGGCTCAGTGAATGGTATTCATTGATATGTCATGTCCACACCCCTAAAGTAAAGTAATTCCTTTGGAATTTGGATCTGAAAGTTCTCATCAATTGGCTGTTAGATTAAATTATCAGTATGTTGTATGTCCACCGATTATTCCCACGTGTTGAAACTTTGCCCTACAATTCCCCTACATTCCTGTTTCTTGCCTTTACGAGTGAGTGCCTCCCAATCTCACAGAGAATCCGTTGACCCCAAGACAGTCCCCTTCATGACTGAGAAAAATGTCTTTCCCCCTTTCCTAGATTCCCTGCTCAACAGGATGAACCCTAAAGGGAATTCCCAATATATTTTATGTAGCCTGGAAGGAAGAAATGTGGAATTGGGGAAACCCGGGGTCTAGGTCTTTGTTGGCTGCATTCATCACTGATTGTAAATCATAATAATAATGATGGCATTTATTAAGCGCTTACTATGTGCAAAGCACTGTTCTAAGCGCTGGGGAGAATACAAGGTGATCAGGTTGTCCCACGGGGGGCTCACAGTCTCAATCCCCAATTCATCACTGATTGTAAATCATAATAATAATGATGGCATTTATTAAGCGCTTACTATGTGCAAATCACTGTTCTAAGCGCTGGGGAGAATACAAGGTGATCAGGTTGTCCCACGGGGGGCTCACGGTCTCAATCCCCATTTTACAGATGAGGTAACTGAGGCCCAGAGAAGCGAAGTGACTTGCCCAAAGTCACACAGCTGACAAGTGGCGGAGCCGGGATTTGAACCCATGACCTCTGACTCCGAAGCCCGTGCTCTTTCCACTGAGCCACGCTGTAAAACACTCACCTTAGCCTCTTCCTTTCTACGACAAACCGTTCTCTTTGCGTTTGTATGCCGTCACACAGATTCTGGAAATTTGCATCTACGTGGGGAGTTGGGAGGGGGCTGGCGGGGAGACCGGGACGGACTCTCCGGGCGAGTTGTATTCTGCCTTATTGAACGCTTCCAAAGGCCGAGTTGAGTGGTCGGCACATAGTAGGCGCTCAATAAATACCACTGATTGAGTGATTGAGTTATCGGACACTAGGGAGTACGGAGACAGCCCAGCGGCCGAATAGCTCGCGATCCGTCCCGGGGGAGCCCGATTCCGGCGAGCCCGGGGGCGGGGGCGGGTCAGACGGGGGCTCCTCTTCAGATCACCGCGCTCCCTCCCTATCTGGAGGGCTCGGCGCCCTGGGAGGGGCGGGGGGCCCACTGAGGCCCAGCCCAGCCCCCTCTCCTCCCCCATCCCCTCTCCGGCCCCAGCCTGCCGGCCGTGGGGGGCCCGGGCCCGGTCCCCTCGGGTCCCTGCGAAGCCACGGGCGCGGCGGGGGGGTCGGGGAAGGGGCTCGGGGCGGGGCCTCCTGGATTGAGCGCCGGGGTTCGGGGGCGGGGCGGAGGAGCCCCGGAACACGGACAAATCCAACAGGTAGTTTGGCACTGGGAGGAGGAGGAGGAGGGTAAGGAAAAAGAGGAGGGAGCAGGAGGAGGAGAGGAGGGAGGGCCGGCAGGGGCCAGGCCGCCCGGGCAGTCCCCTGGTCTCCGTGTCTCGCTAAGGTACCGGGCGGAGGAGGGGAGCGCGGGCCACCCTGGGGCGAACCGGGCGGCTGGCGACCCAGACCGTGGTGGTGGTGCGGGGGGGGGGGGGGGGGGGGCGAGGCCGGGCTACCTGCCGACAGCCCAGCCTCGGACAGGGCGGGCGCCCGCCCGTTGAGCAACGGCTGAGGTTTGCTGCCCTCCTAGAAAGCGGATTCCTCCGCTCCGCTCAGGCTTCCCCGGGGCACGGGCTCCACTCAGCTCCGCGCCCGGCCCCGGGACAGAAGTGGTGAAGGACGGGGTTAGCGGCGGGGGGTGGGGCGGGCAACAGGCTGTAGGGCCGGCCTCATTGCCTTTTACCTCTCTGCCTTGGGCAGAGGGTCCCGGAGACCGGAGGAGGAGGAGGCTGAACGCGGCAGGGTGCGCCGGCGGGGAGGCAATGCGGGAGCGGGAGCCCGGCGGCCAGGCGCGGTATGTAGGCTGTGCAGGGGGCGCACGGCGGTCGGGCGCGGTGCGTAGGCTGTGCAGGCTGCGCACGGCGGTCAGGCGGTGGGTCGGGTGTACAGGATGCACTCGGCGGTCAGGCACGCTGTGTCGGGTGTGTCGGCGGCCAGGCGGGGTGTGCAGGGTGCGCACAGCGGTCAGGCAGGTTGTGCACGGCGGTCGGGCGCAGTGTGCAGGGTGCGGTGCGCCAGCGGGCAGGCACGGTGTGGAGGGGGTGCGCGGCGGTCGGGCGCCGTGTGTAGTGTGTGCGAGGTGCGCACAGCGGCCAGGCGGGTTGCGCGCGGCGGTGGGGAGAGGTGTGTAAAGGAGTGCAGGGTGCGCCGGCGGGCAGGCACACTGTTCAGGGGGTGCGCGGCGGGTCCGGTGTGTAAGGGTGTGCAGGGTGCGCCGGCGGGCCGGCGGGCGGGCCGGCAGGGTGTGCCCGGCCGGCAGGTTTGGTGGGCGGGGTGCGCCCGGTAGGCGGGCAGGGTGTGCGGGGCGCTCAGGGCGGTGAGGCAGGATGGATGGGTGGCTCGGGGTGCGCAGGGCCGGCGGGGGCTCGGCGGGGGCTCGGCGGGGGCTGCGGGGCCGGTAAGGGCCCCGCAGGTTGCATTGGGGGAGGGTCGGGCCGAACCCGGGGCACCGACCGGCCAAGTCAGAGGCGGACGAGGAGGAGCCGGGCGGCGGCGGCGGCGGCGTAGTCGGAGAGCCCGCGGGTGGTAGAGGGGTCGAGGTCAGGGGAAGGGCGAGGGGCGGCCGAGGCCGACTTGGAGGGAGATGGGAGCCGGCCGCCTGACTTGGCTTTTCGGGGGAGGGAGGGAGGGAGGGCGGGGGCCGGGCCGCCCTCCCACCGTGGGCCCCGCCGGGCCCCGGGAGCGCCCCGGCCGGGGCGGGGGTGGGGGGAGGCCTCGCTCTGGCCGCCCGGAGGTCACCCGCCTTGTGCCTTGTGTTCGTCTTCCCCCTCCCCTCCCCCGCCCCGTCTAGTCATGTCTGAACCCCGGCGATGGGCAAGATCGAGGACAACGAGAGGGTAATCCTCAACGTGGGAGGCACCCGGCACGAAACCTACCGCAGCACGCTCAGGACCCTGCCGGGCACCAGGCTAGCGCTGCTCGTCGCGGACCCGCGGGGCGGCGGCCTGCCCGGAGGAGAGGGCCCGCCGTCGCCCCCGGCCCGGCCGCCGGCCCCGGCTCCGGCCCCGGCCCCGGCCCCGGCCCCGGCCCCGCCGCGCCCCGCCGGCCGCTCGGAGATCGGGGGCGGCCCCGGCAGCCCTGGGCGCGGCGGCGGCGGCGGCGGCGGCGGCGGCGGCGGCGGCGGCGGCGGCGGGCGCGAGTTCTTCTTCGACCGGCACCCGGGGGTCTTCGCCTACGTGCTCAACTACTACCGCACCGGCAAGCTGCACTGCCCGGCCGACGTGTGCGGCCCGCTGTTCGAGGAGGAGCTGGCCTTCTGGGGCCTCGACGAGACCGACGTGGAGCCCTGCTGCTGGATGACCTACCGCCAGCACCGCGACGCCGAGGAGGCGCTCGACATCTTCGAGGCCCCGGACCTCATCGGCGGCGGCGGCGGCGGCGGCGGCGGGGGCGGCGGGGCCGGAGCGGCGGAGCGGGCCGGGGCCGCGGACCGGGCCGGCCACCAAGGAGGGGAGCCCGGCCGCCCCCAGGAGCCCGGCCACGACCCACTGGCCATCCGGGCCGGGCCGGGGACCGACGGCGGGGCCGGCCGCTGGACCAAGCTGCGGCCGCAAGTCTGGGCGCTCTTCGAGGACCCCTACTCGTCCAGGACCGCCAGGGTAAGGCCGGACACTCTTCTCGCTCCAGTCTCTCTCTCTCCCTCTCCCTCCCTCCCTAATTTCCCTTCCTCCTCCCCTAGAAAGAGCCCCCGAGGAGGCTCCTCGGGACAAGCTCATTGGGCGGCCCCGTCCCCAGCCTTCTTCCTGCCCGCAGAGTTCAGCTCACCAGTGACCAAATGCTCAGGAGAAGTGCGCGAACTGCTTGCTCAACCTACCTTGATCCCCTCACCGAGGAAAGATCCACAGGGTACCTCCCTTCCCGCCTTGCGGACCCATGACACTCGGCCTCCTTGTTAATCTTCACGTCCCTTTCCCCCTCCGCCCACCTTTTCCCCTCCGTGCATCCGTTCCCTTTCTTGCCCGACCGGCCTCCCGTTGAGCTGGGGGGAGACCTGAGGCCCATAAGGGCCTGGCCTTCCACCCGGAGTCCATTCCGGGTGATGAAGGATGGGAGACTGCGTTGGGGAAATCCTTCTAAGTGATGTGCCCGTCTGGTCAGCCCAACCCCGGTGTTCCCTGATTTGGATGTGGGATGGTTCTGGTTGAGCTTCCATTTTCCTAGGAAACTGAGTTTTCAACACTATGGGGAAGGGTTCTCTCCGCTATATCGGTCTTGAGAGGGTTCCAGAATTAGCTTCCTTATCCCTATTTACCCTGATGGACTAAATCAGCCGGCTTTAACCCAAATATCTATTTAACCCTTGATTTAGAGTGTGACCAAAACAGAGTAATTTTGAATTTCTGATTTTATTAGAAGCAGCATGGCTTAGTGGCAAGAGCATGTGCTTGGTAGTCAGGGACCTGGGTTCTAATCCTGGCTCTGCTGTGTGACCTTGGGCAAGTCACTTCACTTCTCTGGGCCTCAGTTACCTCATCTGTAAAACGGGGTTATGGACCCAGAGCCCCAACGGTGCTTGGCACCTAGTAAGCACTTAACAGATGCCATTATTATCATTATTTATTATTATTGGTATTAGTGATGATCCTGTTTTCTAACAGGCTAGGGCTTTGATTAAGTTTCTGAAAGGGCTGAATAGAAACAAATAGGATTCCCCAGTGTTTAGAGAAAAAAAACCCAACAGTAAGAAACTCTCCCCTCCCCTCACCCCCTAAAAAAAAAAAATGACACAGTGAGTTTTAATTATGCACATGGAAAAAAAGTCGTACATTTTGCACTGCTGGTGTCTGGGATTGTTCTGACATAGTAAAGGCACACACTTCTTAGTCAAGAAGAGTGAGGAAGTCTCCCAGCTTCACTTTCTTTCAGTCTTCTTGATGGCTTCTGCCTGTCAGCATCCTGTAGGGTATGAAAGGAAGTGTGCAACACGTCTAAGCAACTAGCTGTAAATAAGGATAAATTCAAGTGGACTCAGGAGTTCCTTCTTGTGAAGTTATATTGTCTGCTGACAAATATGAGGGAGGTAGTCTTTACATTTTTTGGTAAACTGGAGGAGAGACTCTGAGACTTTGCTCTCTCCATAAAATTGTCATTCTTTTAAAAAAGCACATATATGTATATGTACACATATATATGTGTGTGTGTGAGTACGTGTAAATGAGTATTTGTGTATCATATCTACATATACCTATATATGTGTGATTTTAGGAGAGCCATATCTACTTTTGTTTAATGATGCTAGGGTTTTGACGTTAGAACTTACTTAAGATGAACCTTCTCAAAACTCTCAAACTCACAAAGTTATATATCCTAGTTTCAGGTAAACCCAAAGAACATGATGACTGCATCTCTTCGTTTGGCAGGTGAAGTCACTAATGATTTCTCTTCAGTGTTAATCGTGTATTGTTGTTTGCAAATATGATAGGCTACGTAAATGGCAAAATGTTTATTTGTTTACCATCAAACACCTGTGATTAGGAGGCATAGTTTTGTTCTAGCTATTTTATACATGAGGAAAGATACAAGTAAGTGGGATGACCTGTCCAAGGTCAGGCAGAGTTCACATGACACCTAACAGTTGCTCAATTTTCAGTCTGACACTGGAGACCCCTGTTTTCTCCCCAGCTGGGTCAATGAAATGAGATATTCACTGAAATTCTGATTTGTACAAATAATCTACTTCTTCTTTGGTTTGTATGGCCATACATAGGAGTAGGCTGTTTAACCAGTATTCTCCATTCTGTAGAAATTCCGATATCTACAAATAATCCAAATAATCTGGAGAGCTACGCAGAGATGGACAGTTTGACCAGTATTCGCCATAACATAATGGTAAAACTTACATTGCGGCATTATTTAAGGTTTGAAAATATTCTATGTGAATTCCTCCATTTTTATCAGCCAGTCAGTCTTTAACATGCTGTGTCCTCCCAAGACCTGTCTTCTTGGAAGACCATATTTTAAAATTGCAGGGGTTTTAGTGCCAAAAAATTTGTTCTGCACCTAAATGTTGGTGAATGTAAAATGGGTAAGTAATTCCATGTTGATTTTGGACTTTGTGCTATTCTCAATTCAGTCAGTGTCCTAGACAGATAGAGGCCTGCCTACATAGGATATAATGCTTTTTGAAGAGTACTATTTGTATTGAAAAGCCTATGTGTGGTCTAATTTGTATGAGGCAATCCTAATGCTGAACCAGTCTAACATTAGAAGGGACTGCACCATGCAGAAACCATGAACGCTAGGGAGCGGTCCAATTTGCGGTACATCTCTGAGCACCCTACACTCGATGGCATCTTCCTCAGGATTCCTGATTATTACTCCTTTGTGTGATCGACCAAGTACACTTCCAGCTTCCTGCCCCCATCCCCCATCCCCCGAGACACACACACACACACTCTCTCTCTCTCTCTCTCTCTCTGTCTCTCTCCCTCCCTCTCTCTCTCTCTCTCTCTCTCTCTCCCCCTCTTCCTCTCTTCCTCTCCCTCCCCTCCTCCCCCGCCAAATTCTTTTACTCTGACTTTGCTGCCACTCTAGGTGGTTTCAGAGATGCCCTCCAAATCCGGAAAGGCTAATGGCAATGGAACACTGAGCCTCCAGCACCCAGTGTCAGTGGGACCCGCTGGATGGATTCCAGGTCCAAATGAATTTTGTGTAGGTATGATCAGATGCCAAAGTTATTCTATGTGTGGATGACCTCAATTTATATTTTTTTCACTCTGCTCAATTGTGACCAAAAAGTCTAGTAATAGTAATAATAATGATGGTATTTGTTAAGCGCTTACTATGTGCCAAGCACTGTCCTAAGCACTGCGGTAGATACAAGGTAATCAGGTTGTCTCACATGGGGCTCACAGTCTTAATCCCCATTTTACAGATGAGGTAACTGAGGCAAAGAGAAATAAAGTGATTTGCCCAAAGTCACACAGCTAAGTAGCTAGTAGTGAGTTTCTCATTAGCATCATTTAGACACACATATATAGTCCATGAAGTTTCATAAACCTCTGGTTAAGTCTGTCTTGTGTCTTTTTGTACCCTGGATAGATGGGGATGGTGAGGGGCAAAGAGGAAATCATAATTTTCTAAACTTTACAATGAGATTAATAATGCAGTTACTGAGCTATTTGACATGGTGAAACCATCACTTTTTTTGATAAAAGCGTATTTTATTGTTATTTTTCTTTTTGTTATATGTATTCTATTTTGTTATATTTTTGTTATTTTTGTTATTTTTAACAACTCTATTTTAAATGCATCTGTTTCACTAATTTAACTGAATTTAAGAATTTTAAGCCAATAGCATATTTACTTTTACCAATATTCCCTCTTTTAGTCACTGATTCTTCCCTGATGGGAAGAAGGAATCAATCTCATAATAATTGTTTTCATTTTTTTATTGTGTGATCTAAACTCATTGATTCTGAAAAACAGTGAGAGGAACTGAGTCATTAAGGGAAGCAGCCTGGCCTAATGGAAAGATCATGGCCAGGAAGTCAGAGGACCTGGGTTCTAATTTCAGCTTTGTCACTTTTTTAAATGTTTTTTGTTAAGTACTTAGTATGTGCCGGGCACTGTACTAAGCACTGGATAGATACAAGTTAATCAAGTTGGACACAGTCTATGTTCCACATGGGGCTCACATTCTTAATCCCCATTTTACAGATGAGGTAACCAAGGCACAGAGAAGTTAAGTGACTTGCCCAAGGTCACAGCAGACAGGTGGCAGAGCCTGGATTAGAATCCAGGTCCTTCTGACTCCCAGGTCCATGCTCTATCCGACCATGCTGCTTCTCCCTTGGGGAAGTCACTTAATTTCTCTGTGCCTCAATTTCCTCATCTGCAAAATGGGCATTAAATCCTACTTCTAATTCTACTTCTGTGAACCCCAAGGGCACAGGGACTGTTTCTTGCATCTACCCCAGCGCTTAGTACAGTGCTTGGCATACAATAAGTACTTAACAAATGCTGGAATTATTATTAATCATTTTTGGTGACATGTTTCCTTTTCATTTGCTTAGGGTGGTATGATTCTGACTTTTTGTAGTATGTTTTTCCTATGGGAGTGTAGTATTTTAGTGGTCACAGAACTAATTTAATTCTTTGTAATAAGCCTATTCACATTTCATATATATGATTTCTGAATTTTAAACTTTATCTAAAATAGAAATTCATGGGATGCAAATAGAAGTTGTCATGGTTACCTGTTGTGGTGGGGGGGAAAGGAAAAATTATTTTAGTGGTATCATTTATTGATATCGCACAAGTAGTACCAGTGGACAGAAAGATTCCAGTTCTTCAACTGCCATTAAGAACATGTTTTGTGTTTTCCAATTCTGTTCAGATGCTTTATTTACATTTTGGAAGTCAGTGCAAGTTACTGTTCTTTGGACAAATTTCCAGAATTATTTGAGCCGTTTAAAAGCAAATTAATATGGAATGAAGATTGAATCTGCATCACCAAGCAAATCAGGGAATTATTCAGTGGATTTGTTCCATGTAGACAACTCTAATGAATAATTCAGACCCAAAGTGGATTTTGGGGTGGCCTGGTCAACCAGATAATTGCATGCCTCCAATTTGCTTGGCTATGCAAAAACGTTTTTTAATAGTCATGTTTACCCTGTCCCTGTAGTAGTGAGATATTATTGGTTCATTAAGAAAAGCTATTCCCTCGGGCTGATATTTGAGGACCTTCTATCACCTTGTCATGTGACCATACTACATTTCTGAGATTTCTAAACTTTTCAGATGCTCATTATTTTGTGTTCAAGATTAACAGTGTTTTTGAAAGTTCAATGACACAGAGTTGTTGAAATACCAGGATGTATGTCCTATCAAATTTCATAGGTATTAAATTTACATATTTTGGCTTCAAATGATTTATTATTCTGTTAGTTTTATAACCAGCTCTGAATTACTATGTGTAAGAAAGAATGTTGTGTAACTGTGATGAACTGTGAAAAAGATCATACCAGTCATTAGCAAACAGATGTACCTTACCACATTAACAATTTATCTGAAAATGAAAATAAATGCTTCTTAGCACATATGAGTAGGAACTATAAAAGAAAATAGATTGAGAGCTTTTGAATGAGTCATTTTTGTCTTTATCATTGTTCTGTATTTCAAGTACTAGTTTCCAAAACCTGTCTGTCCGTATTATAACAGCTCCTATTACAGACAATTTAAAAACTATTCGTATTGATTGAACTGCCAGTGAGAACTGTGACAGCTTAATAAAATGGATTTATGGAAGGAAAATAATTATTCTTACGATCAAACCCGTACAAAGGGGGAAATAGGAAGGATGCATTTCTCCAAGAAAAAGCTTCTTTGTACGATTGACCCATGAAATCCTGGAAACTATTTTAGATAACCACTGTTGGGTAGGGACTGTCTCTATATGTTGCCAACTTGTACTTCCCAAGCGCTTAGTACAGTGCTCTGCACACAGTAAGCGCTCAATAAATGCGATTGATGATGATGATAATGATAACCTCAAATGTCTTCTTTTTTTTATTTGTTTCTCTCTCTCTCTCTCTCTGTATTTGTTCAGTGGTACTTGTAAAGGCACTCACTCGGTGCCAGACAGTGTACTTGTGGATACATTTTGGTTTATTCACTTGCATTTTTCAGATTTTCAAAGAGCTTAATGCCCTGAGTATTAAAATATGAATTTGTACCCTGAGTCCTGGCCTAGTATGTTAACCAGAATGTATGTCCTGTCAAACTTCATAGAGGTTTGGTTTTTGGAGACTTTGGTTCTGGAAATTCCTAGACTACTGACTACTTATGGTTCAACCACTGGTCATGATCTTTTAGCTGAAGTATGTAGACAATAGAGTATTAATGGGCTGAGCAGAAGAAGGTCAGGTAATGGGTGAACGAATAATGTATTTTCATCTCAGTCTTTCACCTCAATTCCAAAATGACAACTCAATCAATCAATCAGTCGTATTTATTGAGCGCTTACTGTGTGCAGAGCACTGTACTAAGTGCTTGGGAAGTACAAGTTTGCAACGTATAGAGACAGTCCCTACCCAACAGTGGGCTCACAGTCTAGAAGGGGGAGACAGAGAACAAAACCAAACATATTAACAAAATAAAATAAATAGAATAGATATGTACAAGCAAAATAAATAAATAAACAGAGTAATAAATATGTACAAACATATGCATATATACAGGTGCTGTAGGGAAGGGAAGGAGGTAAGACGGGGGATGGAGAGGGGGGCGAGGGGGAGAGGAAGGAGGGGGCTCAGTCTGGGAAGGCCTCCTGGAGGAGGTGAGCTCTCAGTAGGGCCTTGAAGGGAGGAAGAGAGCTAGCTTGGCTGATGTTGGGAGGGAGGGCATTCCAGGCCAGGGGGATGACGTGGACCGGGGGTCGATGGTGGGACAGGCGAGAATGAGGCATGGTAAGGAGATTAGCAGCAGAGGAGCGGAGGGTGCGGGCTGAAGACATGATCCTGTGTGAGTTTTCCTAAAAATGAAAATCAACCTTTCAGGTATTCAGTGCATATAATTTAGTACTCAAACTGCTTTAAACAGAGCAATGGAAGTTTCAGATTTTATGTGTTGTGTACTTCTGAGTCATATATTTAGCTATTATGACAATATTTGAAATAGTCTCCAGATGTAATTGTAAGTGGTATTAAAGAAGCTATGACATTTCTCTCAAATATCCCCATAAGGAAAGTGTCAGGTTGGATTTGGTGAGAAAATAATCTAATAAAAGATCACATACAGAGATTAAAATCAATCAATTAATGGTATGAGTATGCACCATGTGAAGAGACTGCATTAAGCACTTGCAAGAGTGAAATACAACAGAATTGGTAGATATATTTCCTGGATCTGTATCCTTTTAAGCACTTGATAATCATCCCTCCCTCTGCCCTATGGCACTTACGTACTTATCTGTAACTTATTTATATTAATGTCTGTCTTTCTCTCTAGATGGTAAGCTTGTTGTGGGCAGGGAATGTGTCTACAAACCCTGTTGTACTGTCTCCCCCAAACACTTAGTACAGTTGTCTGCACCCAATGAGTGCTCAATAAATACCATTGATTGAGTCCCTGCACACAAGAAGCTTAGAGTCTAGAGGGGGGCAGGCATTAAATCAAATTAAATCAAAAGTACATACAAAAGTACTGTGGTTCTGAAATTGGGGTGATTATCATTTGCTTAAAGGATACAGACTCATATTTACAAGTGACGGAAGGGGGAAGAGTAGGGGAAATGAGGACATTGTTTGGGAATTCCTCTTGGAGGAGATGTGTGATTTTAGTAAGACTTTGAGGGTGGGAAAGTGGTGTTCTGTCATATATAAAGGGGGAGGGAATTCCAGGCCAGCAGGGCAGGCGTAGGTGGTGAGAGAGACAAGCTTGAGGTACAGTGTGTAGGTTGGTGTTTAGAGGACCGAAGTGTGCAGGCTGACTTGTAGTAGGAAATCTATTACAACTGCCATTTCTATGCAGATGATTCCTAAATCTACACCTCTTTGTACTGATCCCTTTCCTTCTATGCAGTCTCACATTTCCTCCTGACTTCAGGACATCTCTACTTGGATGTCCTGCTGACACCTCAAACTTAACTTACAAAAACAGAACTCATATCCCCACCCAAACCCTGACTTCCCCCTGACTTTTCCGTAACTGTAAACAACATCACCATCCTTCCTATCTCACAAGCTTTGGCGTTATCCTCGATTCATCTCTCTCATTCAACCCATATAGCCAATCTGTCACTAAATTCTGTCAGTTCAACCTTCATGACATCGCTAAAATCTGCCCTTTGCTTTCCATCCAAACTGCTACCACATTATGCCAAAGCACTTATTTTATCCTGCTTTGATTACTGTATCAGCCTCCTTGCAGACCTCCCTGCTCTCCCACTCCAGTTCATACTTCACTCTGCTGCCTGATCATTTTTGTACAGAAATGTTCTGTCCATGTTTCCCCACTCCTCAAGAACCTCCAGCCATTGCTCATCCACCTCTGCATCAAGTAGAAACTCCTTACATTTGATTTGAAAGCAATCACCTTGCCCTCTCCTTGCTTTTCTACTACAACTCAGTTGCTTTTCTACTCATTGCTTCTCTACTACAACTCAGCCCGCACACTTAAAGCCTTGATCTTATCTGTTTTGCTGCCGCCTCTCACCCATGTCCTGCTTCTGGTCTGGAACACCATCCCTCTTTGTAGCCAACACGTGATCACTCTGTCCACCTTCAAAGCCTTATTGGAAGTACATCTCCAAGAGGCCATCCCTTACTAAGCCCTCGTTTTCTCTTCTCCCACTCCCTTCTGCATTGCCTGCACACTTGGATTTGCACCCTTTATTCACCCCTCCATCAGCCCCTCAGCAGATATGTACATAAGAATGTATATTATGTGTATTAATATTTTTCTCTCCCTCTAATAATAATAATATCAATCTCTCTTCTAAGTGCTGGGGTGGATACAAGTAAATTGGGTAGGACACAGTCCCTGTCCCACATGGGGCTCACAGTCTCAATCCCCATTTGATGAGGTAACTGAGGCCCAGGGAAGGGAAGTGAATCGCCCAAGGTCACACAGCAGACAAGTGGCGGAGCCGGGAGTAGAACTCATGTCCTGACTCCCAGGCCCGTGCTCTATCCACCTTACTATGCTGCTTCACCATGTTGCTTCTCTAGACTAAGCTCCTTGTGGGCAGGGGACGTATCTACCAACTCTGGTATATTGTACTTTCTCAAGCACTTAGTAGAGTGTGCTGCACACAGTAAGTGCTAAATGAATATGAGTGAAATCAGCGATGAAATATAAGAAGGGGAGAGCGCATTCATTCTTTCGCTCATATTTATTGAATTTATACTGTGTTTTGAGCACTGTACTAAGTGCTTGGGAGAGTACAATATAATAATAAACAGACAGATTCCCTGCCCACAACGAGCTTGAGGGCTGTAAACCTGATGGTAAGAAGTTTCTGCGTAATGCAGAGATGGATGGACATTCATTCAAGGTTCATGAGGAGTGGGGAGAAAAGGACTGAATGCTTTTTTAAGAAAAATGATGCAGACAAACAGAACAAAGTAAGAATTGGAGTGAGGAAAGACAGGAGGCAGGGAGGTCAGTGAGGAGGCTGATGCAGTAGGCAAGGTGGGAAAGGATAAGTGCTTGGATCATCTTGGTAATGGTTTCAATTAGCAGGACGTGGGTATTTTTCTCTGCTATCTTTGCATCTTTTCTCTCTTTTTCTCTTTCTCTTGACTAGAGGTATTGCTGCCCTTTGTGACTTAGAGGTAGAGAGAGGAATTGCTGCCTTTTGTGACTTAGGCTGATCAGTTTTGAATTGTACTTCCTTTAACTCATTCTACATACTTAATATTTTGGCCAGAATTTGAGCTTTTTGGGGATAGGCTAAGAGGGAAACATAGGAGACAAGGAGGTGTA
This sequence comes from Tachyglossus aculeatus, assembly GCF_015852505.1. Lineage (NCBI taxonomy): Eukaryota > Metazoa > Chordata > Mammalia > Monotremata > Tachyglossidae > Tachyglossus > Tachyglossus aculeatus. The sequence continues at coordinate 24,310,160 of NC_052079.1, read as the reverse complement.
AAATAGCAGATTATTGCAATGTTTTTAAAACTACAAGGACCAACTACAGGGGCTTGATCAGATCCGTGGACAATTGTTCCTTTAAATAAAAGGTCAAAGGGATAAAAATCCCGTTTTACATTTTGAATATATATTGGGGTATCTCTTGACTAAAAGACAAAATAAGAACTAGATTTCCGCCTTTATAACTTCTATCTTTTGCTCTACAGCTATTGAGGAACTGCTGCTCGGGTTACCATGGAAACTAGTTAGCTCATGGCTTCCTGTTTCCATTGAAAACAGCCTTCTTCTCTCAGCAGTGTATTGATTTCGGGAAATCATCTTGCTGAGGCTGTCACATGAACCCTATGAAGGTGATCATCTTTGTCATTTAAGAATCGTGGAATCTGGCACAGGTAGAGCTACCCTACCAAAGGGTTACTCATCCAGCTGTCTGAGGGTGTCCTGCAAAGACAACAGACTCTTTTCTCATATTTTGGTTAATACAGAATATGAAAATATCCCTCATTTGGTATTTAGGAAAATGGCCATCATGCTTTAAGTATTTACAAAATATTGTCAAAGTTTCATTCTGTTAAATAACTAAGATATCAGCTAGCAAAATAACTTCTTGTTGGTGAGCAGATTTCACTAATTGTTTTAGTTTATGTGTACTTTTTGAATATTCTATTTAGCATAGTTGTTTATTCAGAGAGAAATGTGTACATGCATTTGTAAATATGTAAGTACATTTCATATCGAATAATAATAATGATGGTATTTGTTATGTGCTTACTGTGTGCAAAGCACTATTCTAAGCACTGGGGAGGTTACAGGGTGATCAGGTTGTCCCACGGGGGGTTTACAGTTTTAATCCCCATTTTATAGATGAGGTAACTGAGGCCCAGAGAAGTGAAGTCACTTGCCCAAAGTCACACAGCTGACAATTGGCGGAGCAAGGATTTGAACCCATGACCTCTGACTCCAAAGCCCGTGCTCTTTCCACTGAGCCACGCTACTTCATTGTATGTGTTTATGACTATCCCCAAACTTGCTTAGACAGCTTTCTGAGAGGGGAAAAAGTAAAATGAACATATGTGGTAAATGCAGTATATATATTATATGAGGCCAGACCTCTAAGGGAGGTCTGTTTTAAGTCATTTTGGGGTGAACATTTACAGAGTTCACTCGTTGCGTCTACATGCAATATTTTTTTGTTTTATAGATCTATTTTGTAGTATGGGTCTATTTAATCCCACATGCTTGCTCGGGTCCACAGTAGGTGGGTGCATTTTGCTTTACGAATTTTTCAAGATGATGTCATCAAAGGCTACTGCGGATTGTCACATAGTCACCCGATCTTCTGAGCAGGGGGTGGTGCTGAGGACGAGAGAGGCAAGACTTGCCATGAAGTTCGAGAGGAAAGAACTCAGGCAGGACTTTCCTGGCTGGGGAATGGGGGCTGGGGGGTGGGAGCCAGAGAGCTGCAGCTGCCACCACTGTCTCACTTAAAAGCTGCAGGAAGGGAGGAAGCCGGGGCACATGTTGCCAATGCTGCCACCACCACCACCTCTGCTGCACCTATGTCAAGCTTTATAGCCACACTGAACAGACAGGAGGCAGAGTGAAATCCAGAGCAGCTCATGAGGTGTGGGGAGCTGCCATTCCAGTGGTGGCAACTGCAGCTCTCCATGTCTGGCTAGGAGAGTCCTGCCTCCCGTCCGTTCCCCCCCCCACCCCGCCGCACCAGAGAGACCTCTCCACCCTCCCTCAGTGGATCTCCCGAGGAGCTGGAGCAGAGCCACCTTTGGTTTTTTGTTCATCTCCTGCCACTGCAACGTGTGTGTTTTGTGGGCCCCAGGTCAGTGTCATGTGAATGGAAGATGGGAGGTGGCACCATGTTGGGTTGTAGTTGAGCCCATTTGCCTTGGGACTGGTCAAACTCATAAGGTCCCCAGACAAATTCAGTAGTAAACCAAACATCTCTTAGGCAAATTGCATCCCTGTCGCGGACTCCTCTGCACCTACAGTTAGTGCTGTTGTTTTTATGTTCTCAATCATTCTGGTACAGAAGTTCTAGACCAGCCTATATCCAGGAAAACTTATACCCAATCAAAAGTTTGTGTTGGCAACATAGAACTTAACACAGTCCCCAATTTCAACTACCTTGTTAGTTCAAAATATGGAAAGATAAAGGGATAGAAAACAGAATAAAAAAACCAGCTTGGCCTTCACAAGACCTTGAGACAACCTGTGGGTCATCAAGCTCTTAACCAAATTTAAGGTCTTCAAAACCTCATTGGTGATCAGCTTTCTATATATCTGTTAGACACGTAGGAGACAAATTCAGCTTCTAGGTCGGTTTCTTCAATACTAGATACAAACCATAATTACCATGGCCTAGTGGAAAGCAGAGTGGCCTAGCAGAAAGAGCCTGGGAGTCAGAGTCTAAACCCAGTTCTGTCATTTGTCTTCTGTGTGACCTTGATCAAGTCACTTAACTTCTCTGTGCCTCAGGTACCTTATTGGTAAATTGGAAATTAAGACTGTGAGCCCCATGTGGGATGTGGGCTGTGCCCAACCTGATTGTCCTCTATCTACCCCAGTGCTTAGCCCCATACTTGAAAACTAAGGGCAGTTACATGATTTAAGGGAAAGAATGAGGCAGGAGATATTTGTTGTTCTTTATATTTTCAAGAAATGGGTGCAGCTCTCAGTGGTATGCAGGGCTGGATCAGCTTCCAGTGGCGTGCAGAGTTTTAGTCACCTCAGGGCTGCACGTGTTAGGGACCTTGCCTGCTGCCCCTTCTCTCATGTGCGCATACGCACCAGCCATGCCTCTGTCATGCCTCTCCCTCCCATGCCCTCTGAGTTGGCGTAATATGCCAAAAGGTTTGTATTTTAATTTGTTATATTTAGGCTGCTAGGCAAGAGGGAGGGTAAATGGTGGGGGGCAGACAGTGAATGGAAGGAGTCTTGGGAGCAGCCGCAGGTGGCAGGGAGGGCAGAGAGTTGTGAGAGGCCCAGGTAACCAGTGTCCGGCTCAGCTCCATCCCTGGGAGCAGAGCATAGGGCAGGGGGCGGGAGGCATAGGACATGGATCTCAGTGGGAGCCACCTCCTTATCACGGGTGCACTTTGGGTAACATGGGAACCCACGTCAACTGTCCTGCCCACCCGAGTCCTGGGCTCCAGTGGTGCTGTGAGTAGGAGGTGGTGGCTGGTGGTACTCATTACTGTGAGTCTGAAGTGGCCCACTTCCACAGATTGAGTCTAGGACCAGGAGAATAAATAGGCAGGCGGTGAGCGTAACATGGTGTTAACCACCAATTTATGGCTCCCGGAGCCAAAATTGGAAGTATTGAGCTGTGCAGAAGAGGAAAAAGGAACGCTTAGGTACTGCCCCTTCTGGGGCCAAGCAGTAATTCTTAAAATAATACTGGCATTCCTGTGTTAAGTGCTGGGGTAGATACAAGATAATCAGATTGGACTGTACAAAGCTGTGATAATCAGGGGCCACATGAGGCTCACAGTCTAAGGGGAGGGGAGAACAGGTATTAAATCTCCATTTTGCAGATAAGGAAACAGAGGTCCAGAGAAGTCAAGTGACTTGCTTTGGGTCACATGGCAGTCAGGTGTTTAGAACCCAGGTCCCCCAACTCCCAGGCCCGTGCTCTTTCCACTAGGTGATGCTTCTTCTCAGACTTCTTCTTGTGGGTTTTTTCTGGAGACAGGGTGATGGATGCTTACCTGGGCGGAGGAGCAGAGGCTGAATCCTGGAAGCTGGCTGGGTCATTTTGTGTGGGTGGGAATGCCTTCACCACTCTCCATCTCTCCAAGCGGGCCCATGACCAGAGTCCGATTAATTTGGGATAAATATATTGTCAGTAGCAAAATAGGGTGTATGTGAATCAATAAAGATAAACATATGACTGTATTCACATGCATACTATTTTGTTACTGAGAATCAACATCAGATCACTGCTTACTGTATAATCGTTTCTGTGAAAATTTGCTCTTCAGTACAAATACAGTTTCCTTCTAGCCCAATATTAATTAACCAGCATGATTAATTAATCATCAAGCAAACTGAAACAAATGAGCAATAATTCTGGTCTAATGGTTACCTAATTACAACAGATGAAACTTCCACAACAAGTGATCAGGGATCTAAGTTCAAGATCATTAATTTGGATTTCTTTAGTCTAGTAAGTTGATCATTGGGAGGCTGTATACTCCAACTGTGTATCATATGGGGCTCGCTAACCACTAGTTTTAAGGAGACTACTACACCTGTTTTAATATTTCATATGCAAAGATGGCACTTCATTAATGGTATTGCTCTCCCATTGTATTTGTGTGTGTGTGTGACTGGATGACGTGCTATGTTTTACACCCTGAGCACATCTGACGTTTTCTCTCAGTTTTGCTGATGTTTCCTCTTGTGCCCCTTTGCCAAGAAGAGGCAGTCCATCTGTCTGTTCTCGAGCAGTTAGTGACTGAGGCACATTGCTTGAAGACAGGTGTCGTTATACATAGAGAAACAGTGTGGCCTCATGGAAAGAGCACAGGTGTGGGAGTCAGAGGACCTGGGTTCTAACCCTGGCTCCATCACATGTCTGCTCTGTGACCCTGGACAAGTCACTTTACTTCTCTGTGCCTCATTTTCCTCGTCTGCAAAAAAGGAATTCAATACCTGCTTTCCCTCCTACTTAGACTGTGAGCCTCATGTGACACTTGAGCATCAGAGCTTTGTACAGTCCTTGGCACTTAACAAAAGCCACAATTATTATTATAGTGTTTCTTCTGCTGACCCTATTTTTGGCTGCCCTGTTTCAGGTAGTATGCAGCCAGTTTTGCGGTATCCTTCTGTCTCCTCTTCTAAGCAGATACGCAGCCTGTTAGAGATGTCTGGCTGAGAGGTGCCTTGACAGTACAGTGTCATGGTAATAGGACCACCTAATAAGGGCGTTGGTAGAAAAGATATTTTCCCCACAGAATCCTTAGGGGAAACATCTTTATCAAAAATTTCTGGGAGTCCCCTGCGTCATTCATGAGTTTGTTGTGACCTAAGGTTGTCATTTTACAGGTGCCATTCCTTGTGTAATACATTGCCAGGGATCCTTTAGGTCAACAGAACATCAGTGAACAAAGTGTTCTTGGGCTTTTTGTGGGGTATTTGTTAAACGCTTACAGCATAAATCAATCAGTGATATTTATTGGGTACTTAGTATGTACAGAGCATTTAGGAGAGTACAGTACAACAGAAGTAGCAGACACGTTCCCTGCCCATAATGAGCTTACAGTCTAGAGGATGAGATTATAAATGCTGTACTAACCGCTGGGGCAAATACAAGATAATCAGGTCGGAAACAGTCTCTCTTCCACATGGGGCTTGCGGTCCAAGTAGGAGGTAGTAGGATTTAATCCCTATTTTGCTATGAGGCAACAGAGGCATATAGAAGTTAAGTGACTTGCCCAAGGTCACAAAGCAGACAAGTGGCTTATCAGGATTAAAACACAAGTTCTCTGACTCTCAGGCCTGTGCTCTTTCCACTAGGCCATGCTACGTTTCAGTAAAAGTTCAGTAACTAGGGCAGGTCTTCTGGGCTAGCTCTGCCTTACCTATTATTATTATTATTATTATTAATAATAATAATAATAATAATAATTGTGGTATTTGTTAAGTGCTTACTGTTTGTGTGGCACTGTACTAAGCACCGGGGTGGATTACAAGCAAATTAGGTTGGACACAGTCCAGGGCTCACAGTCTCAATCCCCATTTTACAGATGAGGTAACTGAGGCACAGAGAACTGAAGTGACTTGCCCAAAGTCACAAAACAGACAAGTGGCAGAGCTGGGATTAGAACCCATGACTTTCTGACTTCCTGGCCTGTGCTGTATGCTGATTCTATTATTCATTCAATTGTATTCATTGAGCATTTACTATGTGCAGAGCACTATACTGAGCTCTTGGGAGAGTACAATACAACAGTAAACAGACACATTCCCTGCCCTCAATGAGCTTGCAGTCTGGGCAGGGGGGAGAAATACATTAATATAAAAATGAATTACAGATATGTATATGAGGGCTATGTGGCTGGGAGAGGGGAAGAACAGAGGGAGTAAGTCAGCAGCGCAGAAGGTAATGGGAAAAGAGGAGAAGGGAGGCTTAGTCAGGGAAGGCCTCTTGGAGGAGATATGCTTTGCCTTCAAAAAGGCTTTGAGGATGGGGAGAGTAACTGTCTGTTGGGTTTGAGGAGGGAGGGTGTTCCAGGACAGAGGAGGATGTGGGCGAGGGGTCGGCGGTGAGATGGGCTAGGTTGAGGCACAGTGAGAAGGTTATTCATTCAGTCATTCAGTCATATTTATTAGCATTAGAAGAGCAAACTGTGTGGGCTGGGCTATTGTAGGAGAGTAGCGAGGTGAGGTAAAAGGGGGCAAGGTGGTGGAGTGCTTTAAAGACAGTAATGAGGAATTTTTGTTTGATGTGGAGGTGGATGGGCAATCAGTGGAGTTTTTTGAGGAGTGAGATGACATGTCCTGAATGTTTTTGTAGAAAAATGATCTGGGCAGCAGAGTGAAGTATGGACTGGAGTGGGGAGAGGCAGGCGGCTGGGAGGTCAACAAGGGGCCTGATGCAGCAATCCTGGAAACATAGAATGAGTAATTGTAGTAACATGGTAGCAGTTGGGATGGAGAGGAAAGGGCAGATTTTAGTGATGTGAAGGTGGGACTGACAGGATTTAGTGATAGATTGAATATGTTAGTTGAAAGAGAGCAGTCTTTCTAATGGCAAGGCCTATGAGACAGGAAGGATGGTGGTGCCATCTACAGTGATGGGAAAGTCAAGGGGAGGACAGGGTTTAGGTGGAAAGATAAGGAGTTCTGTTTTGGACATGTTAATCATCCACGGTGTTTGTATAATAATCTTAATGGGCAAAAGTGACAAATTAGAGCTCTATTAGTGGTTTGAGGATACTATTGACTGAAATTGTTTTGAAGCTATCTTAGAAGAATAAAATGATTTTTCACAGGCTTTTAGCAATAATGAGGTTCAAATTCTCAGTCATTGACATTTTTGATCCTTGTTAAGCAGAATAACCCCAGACTGGCTTCACCCTGGGCCATAAGTCAGCATTGTCAGAGTTGTTTCAGGAAACAGGATCAGGCTAGGAAGTTCCCGCCTCACTCCAGTGGGTATTTTTTTCCCCATGGAGGTGCTTAAACTTAAATTTTCTAGATGGTGTTTCCATGCCACCATCCTGTGTCTTGATAAGCCTTCCAAAAAGACAGAAGACACTTTAGAATTCAGTTAGGAGGCCTGTTTACAGAGGAGAAGAAGGAATTCCTACTGCCTTTCTCCCCTTTCCCCAAAAGATAATACTGCTCTCCAAATTAGTGGGCCCGCAACACAAAGAAATAGCAGGCAGCCCATTATGGAAGACATATACATAAATAGATGCTATATATATTATAGAAATATGGATATTATATATTATGTGGGTCATAGATATTGTATGTAGGTAACTATAATAGAGGACAGGTATATAGAGCTCTGCACCTTACCACCTTCAAAGCCTTATTGAAGGCACATTTCATTAAAAAGGCATCACCTGACTAAACCCTCCTTTCCTTTTCTCCCATGCCCTTCTGTGCCACCCTGACTTGCTCCCTTTATTCATCCCCCCTCCCAGCCCCACAGCACTTATATACATATCTGTAATTTTATTTATTAATATTCATGTTTGTCTCCCCTTCTGGACTGTAAGCTCATTATATGGTGGAAATGTGTCTGTATATTGTTATATTGTACTCTCCCAAGCGTTTAGTATAGTACTCTGCATATAATAAGTGCGTAGTAAATTTGGTTGACTCACTCAGCATACTTATATGCTTGCATAAATATATGTACCTATATCTACTATCCATAATATATAGGTCTGTTATCTAAAAATAGTAAGCTAGCTAGAACTATATACAGTTATATGCAAAGATATATATGTATACACATACAAATATATACTACGCTAAGCTCTTGGGAGAGTACAGTACAACAATAAACAGACACATTCCCTGACCACAATGAGTTTACAGTTTGGGTCGCAGTGGGGGGGAGACTTTAATATAAATAAATACAATTACAGATTTGTAAATTAATTCTGTGGGGCTGGGAGGGGGTTGAATAAAGGGAGCAAGTCAGGGTGACACAGAAGGGAGTGGAAGAGAAGGAAAGGTGGGCTTAGCCAGGGAAGGCTGCAAATATATGCAGGGGAACTGAATACAGACTAACACAGAACATAACAGTTAATAATAATAATAATGGCATTTATTAAGTGCTTACTATGTGCAAAGCACTGTTCTAACAGTTAACTATAGAAGTTACAGGACACAAAGTTATGTAAGCAGATGGAATATTAAAATTAAAAATCTGTTTTCAAATCACTGAGTGCCCTAATCTGACACTTGTCCTTAGCTAATTCTTGGGTTCTATTCTCCATCTCCATCCACTCCCCTAGAGAACTCATTCCCTCATGTGGCTTCAACTATCACCTCTATGTGGATGATTCCCAAATCTACATCTCCAACCCTGATCTCTCTCCCTCTCTGCAGTCTCACATTTCCTCCTGCCTTCAAGACATCTCTACTTGGATGTCCTGCTGTCACCTCAAACTTAACATGTCCTTATCTTCCCATCCAAACCCCGTCCTTCCTCTGACTTTCCCATCGCTGTAGATGGCATCACCAGCCTCTGGTGGCATTTCCTGGCGGGGCCCTGGGAGCGGCTGATCCGGGGCTCCCTCCTCGTTGGCACCAGGCCCGGGCTGGGCCCCGCTGGCATGGCGCTGAAGAAGAACTTGACGGCCGAGTGGTGGGCCAGCCTGGGCCCGCTCCGCGAGCAGGTGTTCCCCGTGGAGGCCGCGCTGCAGGCGGCCCGCCCTGCCCCGCCGCCTGCCCTCAGGATCGTCCCCAACGACGCCTGCTGGGACGTCCTGCGACACGCAGTGCTCCGCAGGCAACAGCTCCGAGCCCGCCTGGCCGCTGTGCTCCACAGCACGGCCACCCTGAAGGGGACCCTGCTGCACGGTAGCGTGCCTCGGCAGTCATCTTAATCTTAATCTTCCTCCCTTCAAAGCCCTACTGAGAACTCACCTCCTCAGGGAGGCCTTCCCAGACTGAGCCCTCTCCTTCCTTCTCCCACTCCTCCCCCTCCCCATCCCCCCCGCCTTACCTCCTTCCCCTCCCCACAGCACCTGTATATATGTATATATGTTTGTACGTATTTATTACTGCATTTATTTATTTATTTGATATGTACATATTGATTCAATTTATTTTATTTTGTTAATATGTTTTGTTTTGTTGTCTGTCTCCCTCTTCTAGACTGTGAGCCCACTGTTGGGTAGGGACCGTCTCTATATGTTGCCAACTTGGACTTCCCAAGTGCTTAGTACAGTGCACTGCACACAGTAAGCGCTCAGTAAGTACGAATGAATGAATGAACATGCTGCCAACTTGTACTTCCAAAGCGCTTAGTACAGTGCTCTGCACACAGTAAGCGCTCAATAAATACGATTGAATGAATGAATCCTCCCTGTCTCAAGCCAGTAATTTTGGTATTATCCTTGACTACTCTCATTCAACCCACATTTTCAGTCCATCACTAAATCCTTTCTGTTCGACCTTCACATAACTAAAGTCCACCCTTTCCTCGCCATCCAAATTGCTACCATGTTAATCCAAGCATTTATAATAATTGTGGTGTTTGTTAAGCACTCACTATGTGCCAGGCACTGTACTAAGTGCTGTAGTGGATACAAGGAAGTCAGGTTGGACACAATTCCTGTCCCCCACCAGGTTTACAGACATAATCCCCATTTTACAGAGAGGTAACTGAGGCACAAAGAAGTGAAGTGACTTGCCCAAGGTCACACAACAGATAGGTGGCAGAGCCGGAATTAGAACCCATGACCTTCTGACTCTCATGTTCTATCTACTAGGCCATGCTACTTCTCTATCTTATCTCATGTTGATTACTGTCTCAGCCTCTTTTCTGACCTTCCTGCCTCCTGTCTCTCCTCACTTCAGTCCATACTTTACTGCCAGGATCATTTTTCTACAAAAACATTCAGGACATATCACCCCAATCCTTAAGAACCTCCAGTTGTTGCCCATCCACCTCTGCATCAAATAGAAATCCCTTACCATTGACTTTTGAGTGCTCAATCATCTTGCCTGCTCCTACCTCATCTCGCTACTCTCTTACTACAACCTAGCCTGCACACTTTGCTCCTCTAATGCTAACCTTCTAACTGTACCTCAATCTCATCTATCTTGCCTCCGACCTCTTGTCCACACCTTGTCTCTGGCCTAGAACTCCATCCCTTTTTATATCTGACAGGCAATTATTCTCCGCTGCCTTCAAAGCCTTACTGAAGGCACAGTTCCTCCAAGCGGCTTTCCTTGGCTAAGCCCAGCTTTCCTTTTCTTCCACTCTCTTTTGTACTCCCTTTATTCAATCCCTTCCCAGCCCCACATAATTTATGTACATATCTGTAATTGTATTTATTTATATTAATGTCTCCCCCCAACTGCCGCCCAGACTGTAAGCTCGTTGTGGACAGGGAATGTGTCTGTTTATTCTTGTATTGCACTCTCCCAAGAGCATCGTACAGTAAGAGCTCAGTGAGTATGATTGAATGAATCTAAGCTGTAAGCTCACTGTGGGCAGGGAATGTTTCTGTTATATTGTAATCTCCCAAGCACTTAGTACAGTGTTCTGCACAAAGTAAGTGCTCAATAAATGTGATTGACTGAGTGACTGACTTTCCAGCTGAAAGTTGTGGTCTGAGATAAATTGTGTTTGGAATTCAGGTCAAAGAAGAGAATCTTGCCCTGTGTATGACTGTATAAACAGTCTTTCAGAATGAAGACCTTCCCTCTCATCAGTTACCCACCTTGAGTTGGTTGAGTTCCACTTCATGTCATCAGGTAAACTGAGTGACTGACATGTCATGCAAATGAATTTCTGGAGATATTTGCAACCGGGCCTGAAGGAGTTTTTTGTAAATGCAAATAGCTCTCCACTAGGGAAGGGGTTTGCATGTAGGTGGATAGGAGAGTAATTCAACCATGCATTTTACCATGTCTGGCACCCTTTACATTCTGGGCAGGTCGCCACACAGGCCAGAGAGATCTGGCTCACAATCCAGGATCTCAAACAATGCAGCCTCATGACATGCCACAGTAGTTCACTTCCTCTGGGCATTCTGAACAGAAAAATTTACTGCACCCCATATCAAAATGAAAACATACAAATGTTTCTACCACCTCCAGCGGCATGCATAAGCAGCATGGACTAGTGGAAAGAGCATGGGCCTTGGAATCAGAAGACCTGGGTTCTAATGGCATAGTGGATACAGCACAGGCCTACGAGTCAGAAGGTCATGGGTTCTAATCCAGTCTCTGCCACATTTCTGCTGTGTGACCTTGGACAAGTCACTTAACTCATTTGTGCCCCAGTTACCTCATGTGTAAAAATGGGGATTAAGAGTGTGAGTCCAATGTAGGACAAGAACTGTGTCCAACCTGATTAACTTGTACTACCCCAGTGCTTAGAACAGTGCTTAGCACATTGTAAGCACTTAGCAAGTATTATAATTATTAATTATTATTACTATTATCTGCCCCTGTCTTGCTATGTGACCTTAGGCCATTCTCCGTGCTTCAGTTTCCTCATCTGTAAAACAGAGATATCAATACATGTTCTCCCTCTCCCTTATTCTATGCCATTTAGGAAAAGGATTGTGACTTAAAATTTGTCTTGAGTCATGGGATATGGATTCTAATTCCAGATCCACCACATTCATTCATTCATTCATTCATTCATTCAATCAATCATATTTATTGAAAGCTTACTGTGTGCAGAGCACTGTACTAAGCACTTGGGAAGTACAAGTCAGCAACACATAGAGACAGTCCCTACCCAACAATGGGCTTACAGTCTAGAAGGGGAAGACAGACAACAAAACAAAACATGTAGACAGGTGTCAAAATCGTCAGAACAAATAGAATTAAAGCTATATGCATATCGTTAACAAAATAGAATAGTAAATATGTACAAGTAAAATAGAGTAATAAGTCTGTACAAATATATATACAAGTGCTGTGGGGAGGGGAGGAGGTAGGGCAGGGGGGATGGGAAAACCACATGTTTGCTTTGTGACCTTGAGCAAGTCACTTAACTTGTCTGTGCCTCAGTTACCTCATCTGTAAAATGGGGATTAAAACTGTGAGCTCCATGTGGGAGAGGGACTGTGTCCAACCTGATTACTTGTATCTACTCCAACTCCTAGGATAGTGCTTGGTACATAGTAAGCATTTAACAAATACAACAATTATTATTATTGTTATTATTATTATTACTCCCACAAGTACAGTCCTTGGCACAGAGTAAATGCTTCATGTATAATAGTCCTTGTGGAGAGGGAAAGCTTATGGCTGAGAAGAGAGTAGCCCAACTAAAGCCATGGATGGATCTAGTACTTGAAAAGGTTTCCAAGCTGGACTCCAGCTCAGGGAAAGACACAGAACAGAGAGAGGTTTGCATTTTGGAACTGGATTTGGTTTTGTGTTTTTTAGACCTGGTCCTTGGGAAATCTTGTAGTAGTAGTAGTAATAGTAATAGTATTTATTAAGCACTTACTATGTACTAAGCGCTGGGAGAGATTACATAGGTGGGAAGTAGACATGCCCAGTAAATATCTCTTTTGAATGAGTGATCATTAGGAAAGGAGATAACCTTGTTATCTGCAGCTTGAGTTTCATATTCTAGTCAAAAAAGAGGACTTTTCTTTCCAATCCTTGTTCTGCCCCTTCTCCAGTAAGGGTAAGAAATCAGCAGCAACATAATGCTCCTCAACTTTTAGAGAGTGGGGAAGACTGGAAGTTACCAAAACTCTGACTGTTGACTTCTGGAACCCCAAACTCTGAAACTACCGGGAGCTTTCTAACTCTGTTCCTCTGGCCGTAGATCCGCCCTTTCCTCTCCATCTAAACCACTACCTTGCTGGTTCAATCTCTCATCCTATCCCAACTGGATTACTGCATCAGCCTCCTCTCTGATCTCCCATCCTCCTGTCTCTCCCCACTTCAGTCTATACTTCACTGTTCTGCCCGGATTATCTTTGTACAGAAACACTCTGGGCATATCACTTCCCTCCTCAAAAATCTCCAGTGGTTGCCTGTCAACCTACGAATCAAGCAAAGACTCCTCACTCTCGGCTTCAAGACTCTCCATCACCTCGCCCCCTCCTGCCTCATCTCCCTTCTCTCCTTCTACAGCCCAACCAACACCCTCCACTCCTCTGTCACTAACCTCCTCACTGTGCCTCATTCTGGCCTGTCCTGCCATTGATCCCCAGCCCACGTCCTTCCCCTGGCCTGGAATGCCCTCCCTCCGGAGAGGTGGAGGATAAGGAGGAGATGGAAGAGGAGGAGGAGAAAGAAGAGAAGAAGGAGAACATGGAGGAGGAGAAGAAGGGAAAGAGGATGAGGAGGAGAGGAAGGACAAAAAGGAGGAGAAAAGAACAGGGAGAGGAGGAGGAGGAACAGAGCTCTCTTCCTCCCTTCAAAGCCCTACTGAGAGCTCACCCAGACTGAGCCCCCTTTCTCCTCTCCCCCTCCCCATCCCCCCACCTTACCTCCTTCCCCTCCCCACAGCACCTGTATATATGTTGTACAGATTTATTACTCTATTCATTCTACTTGTACATGTTTACTATTCTATTTATTTTGTTAATGATGTGCATCTAAAGCGCTTAGTACAGTGCTCTGCACACAGTAAGCGCTCAGTAAATACGATTGAATGAATTCATTCATTCAGTCGTATTTACTGAGCGCTTACTGTGTGCAGAGCACTGTACTAAGCTCTTGGGAAGTACAAGTTGGCAGCATGTTCATTCATTCAATGAATTCAGTTGAATTTATTGAACGCTTGCTGTGTGCAGAGCGCCGTAGTAAGTGCCCCAGAAAGTACAAAGACTGTGAGCCCGTTGGTGGGTAGGGACCGTCTCTATCTGTTGCCGACTTGTATTTCCCAAGTGCTTAGTCTAGTGCTGTGCACACAGTAAGCGCTCAGTAAATACGATTAAGTGAATTCAGTCGAATTTATTGAGTGTTTACTGTGTGCAGAACATGCATTCATTCAATCATTTATTGAGCGCTTACTGTGTGCAGAGCACTAGACTAAGCGCTTGGGAAGTGCGAGTCGGTAACAGATAAAGATGGTCCCTCAGGCTCACAGTCTAGAAGACGGTACTAAGCTCCCGGGAAAGTACAAAGACTGTGAACCCGTTGGTGGGTAGGGACCGTCTCTGTCTGTTGCTGACTTCTACTTCCCAAGTGCTCTAAGCGCTCAATAAATACAACTTGATTACTTGATTATCTTTAATGTACCCCAGTGCTTAGTACAGTGCCTGGCACGTAGTAAGTGTTTAACGAATACCATTATTGTTATTATTATTATTCTGCGCGACCCCTGCCCAAGTGTCCAAGTGGCTGCTTGGGAGCGGGAGACCCTCCAGGCCGTGGAAATGCTCGCGGTCACTGTGGCCCCAACCCGGGTGAGCTAAATGCCTCTGGCTGGGCATGTGGGGGCTGCCCATTCATTCATTCAATCGTATTTATTGAGTGCTTGGTTTGTGCAGAGCACTGTACTAAGTGCTTGGGAAGTATAGGTTGGCATCTTATAGAGACAGTCCCTACCCAACAGCGGGCTCACAGGCTAGAGCCCCCCCGTAGGAGGTCTGCCCCCGGGGGAAGCTCGCCCTAATTGGTGGTCATTGAAAGATGGGGTCCCGATTCAGCGTTGTTCTCCCGGGTGGCCGAGGAAAGGGGGGAGTGGGAAGGGGCGCACGTCAGCCTGCGCCCCCCCACCCAGGTGGGCCCCCACCCCCCACGGAGCTGTGTCCGGACTTTCAAGATCAAGGTCAAGATTTTGTCCACGGATGGCGGGCCCCTCCAATTCCCTGCAGTAGTTGTAGCTGTTTTTAGCCAGCACGACAGTGCCCCACTCTCCTGCTTCCTATTACAAATTTTGTGAATAAGGAAACTGAGGCGTGGAGACTTTGTCCCCAAAGTCACACAGCAGCAGGTGGCAGTGCGCACCGTAACTCGTAACCTCCCCCTGGGACCGCTCCAAACATCGGGTCCACTCCTGACCCCGGGGTCCGTGGTTACTGTGCCGCCCTTACCCCACCATCAACCATTAATGTTGACTCGGAGGAGACACTGAACCTCCAGCAGTCCCAAAATCTTCCCCGCCCACCACAGTTCGGTTAAAAGATCAAAACGCGGTTCCCCTTACTTCAACTCCGAGGCTTTCGGCTCTATGCAGGGATTTTGGCTGGGTCCTGCACAAAGGGACATGGTGCTCTGCCCTGAAAAGGTGGCTCTGTCTGACCCGACCCTGTATTTGCCCTGATCGCTGATTCCGGGGAGAAGCCTAGAGTGGATCTAGCCCACCAAAGTACACAGAGGGGAATTGCAACTGCCCCTGCCTTCCAGGGGAAAGGGCATCCACCTTCCTTCATCTCTGTAGCCCGAGGTTGGTTTGCTTGCCTTTGGGTGAGGTGGGAGGGGTTCCCCCTGGCGTGTTCTCGACCACTTGAGGGGCCGAGTGCCCCCGATCTGCCTGGTTTGGGGATGACAAGAGGTGGCATTTTGGGTCCCCTCTGCTCCTGAGACAGTAGGGCTTTTCCCCTGCTCACACACTCACATGCTCCAGCCCTAGTGCTCCCACCCCGAAGCCTTCACTGCTAGTGTTCTGCAGTGGGTTCCTTCATCATCATTATCAATCGTATTTATTGAGCGCTTACTATGTGCAGAGCCCTGTACTAAGCGCTTGGGAAGTACAAATTGGCAACATATAGAGAAAGTCCCTACCCAGCAGTGGGCTCACAGTTTAAAAGGGGGAGACAGAGAACAAAACCAAACATACTAACAAAATAAAATAAATAGAATAGATATGTACAAGTAAAATAAATAAATAAATAAATAGAGTAATAAATATGTACAAACGTATATACATATATACAGGTGCTGTGGGGAAGGGAAGGAGGTAAGATGGGGATGGAGAGGGGGACGAGGGGGAGAGGAAGGAAGGGGCTCAGTCTGGGGAGGCCTCCTGGAGGAGGTGAGCTCTCAGTAGGGCCTTGAAGGGAGGAAGAGAGCTAGATTGGCGGATGGGCAGAGGGAGGGCATTCCAGGCCCGGGGGATGACATGGGCCGGGGGTCGATGGCGGGACAGGCAAGAACGAGGTACTGTGAGGAGATTAGCCGCAGAGGAGCGGAGGGTGCGGGGTGGGCTGTAGAAGGAGAGAAGGGAGGTGAGGTAGGAGGGGGCGAGGTGATGGAGAGCCTTGAAGCCCAGGGTGAGGAGTTTCTGCCTGATGCGCAGATTTGGGTTCCTTCCGTCGAGGTGGAGGAGCAGTCCTCTGTTTTTGTGTTGTTTTTTGTTTTTGGGTTTTTTTATTTTTGTTTTCACTGTTTCTTTTTTTTTTTTTTAAGTTTTTGCAAAGGACGCCTGTTTTCTCTTCCTCCCTTCAAAGCCCTACTGAGAGCTCACCTCCTCCAGGAGGCCTTCCCAGACTGAGCCCCCTCCTTCCTGGCCCCCTCCCCATCACCCCCGCCTTACCTCCTGCCCCTCCCCACAGCACCTGTATATATGTTTGTACATATTTATTACTCTATTTATTATATTTGTACATATTTATTCTATTTATTTTATTTTGTTAATATGTTTTGTTTTGTACTCTGTCTTCCCCTTCAGACTGTGAGCCCACTGTTGGGTAGAGAACGTCTCTGTATGTTGCCAGCTTGTACTTCCCAAGTGCTTAGTACAGTGCTCTGCACACAGTAAGCGCTCAATAAATACGATTGAATGAATGAATGAATGAATGAATGAAAACGACAATTCCCTGATCTTTTCCACCCTGCCTGCCAGCTTGCCTCCTGCCACAGGGCATTGGTCCCCTCTTCATCATCATCACCATCATCAATGGTATTTATTGAGCACTTACTGTTTTCAGAGTACTGTACTAGGCACTTGGGAGAGTACAATATGATAGAGTTGGTAGGCACGTTCCCACCCTGCCAGACTTGACCAGGAGACAGGAGGAAAAGATAATAACTAATGCAAACCCAGCTTGCCCACTTGTTCCTTCAACATTAACCCACTCACTGTCTCCCCCACTTTCTCTCCTGCCTCGAACTCCCCATGTCATATCTGACAGGCTATCAATCTCCCATTCTTCAAAGCCCAAAAAATTCACATTTCTTCCAAGAGGTCTTCCCCAAATAATCTCCTCTCTTCTCTCTCTATTTCCCCTTCCTATTGTTGAATCCATACCCGCTGAACACTCATTCATTCAATTGTATTTATTGAGTGTTTACTGTGTGCAAAGCACTGTACAAAGCACTTGGAAGAGTACAGTATACCAATAAACAGACACATTCCCTGCCCATGATGAGTTTACAGTCTAGATCAAATCAAATTACCTACACTTAGGTAATCACCCCATCCCCTACCCCCACTGCACTTACATACATTCCTTTTCCTTGTCCTTACTTGCAATTTGTTTTCATATCTGTCATTGCAACTACCTGCTCCATGGTACTCTCATAAGCACTTAGTACAGTGCTCTGCAGTCAGTCAGTGGTATTTTTTGAGGGAGTTCTGTGTGCAGAGCATTGTACTATGCACTTGGAAGAGTATACTAAAACAGAGTTGGTAGGCACGTTCCCTGCCCATAAGGAGGGAACAGAAGCAGCATGATATAGTGGATGGAGCATGGGCCTGGGAGTTAGAGGACCTAGATTCTCATCCTGAATCCACCACTTGTCTGCTCTGTGACTTTGAGCAAGTCATTTAACTTCTCTGTGCCTCAGTGACCTCATTTGTAAAATGGGGATTAAGACTGTGAGCCCCATGTGGTACATGTGGACTGTGTCCAACCTGATTAGCTTACATCTACCTCACCTCTTAATACTGGCAAAGAGTGTGTGCTTAGCAAAATACCATAAAAAATAAGGATCTTATAGTCTAGAAGGGGAGAAAGACATTAATATAAATACATTAATTATGGATATATTCAAGTGTTGTAGGGCTGAGACGGGGTGAGTATTTAAAGGGTATAATCCAAGTGCATAGGTGACACAAGAGGGAAAGGGAGTAGGGGAAAAGAAGGTTTAATCAGGGATATGATTTTAGTAGGGCTTTAAAGGTGGGGAGAGTGGTAGTGTATTTGGATATGGAAGGAGAGGGAGTTTCAGGCCAGAGGAAGGATTTAGGCAAAGAGTTGATGGCAAGAGAGGTGAGATTGAGGCACAATGAGGTTAGTGCGAGCTCTGAAGCATGTAGGTGGGTTATAGTAGGAGATTAGGGAGGTTATGAGAGGGCCAGCTGATTGAGTACCTTAAAGCTAATGGTAAGGAGGTTCTGTCTGATGTGGAGTTGTATGGGTAACCACTGGAGGTTTTTGAGGAGTGGGGAGTCATGGACTAAACCCTTTTTAGGAAAATGATTTGGACAGCAAGTCATTAAGATCATCATCCAGTAAGGAGTGGAGTGGAGAGAAGCAGGAGGCAGGGAGGTTAGTGAGGAGACTGATGCAGTAGTCAAGATGGGGTAAGATAACTGCTTGGATCAGTCTGGTAGAAGTTTAGATAGAGATAAGGGCTGGAATTCATTCGTTCAATCATATTTATTGAGCACTTACTGTGTGCAGAGTGCTGTATTAAGTGCTTGGGAAGTACAAGTTGGCAACATATAGAGACGGTCCCTATCCAACAACAGGCTCACAGTCTAGAAGGGGGAGACAGACAACCAAACAAATCATGTAGACAGGTGTCAAAGTCATCAGAACAAAAAGAATTAAAGCTATATGGAATCTAGAGAAGTTATGAAAATTGAGCTGACTGGATTTGGTGACAGACTCAATATACAGGTTGAATGAGACAGATGAGTCAAAGATAATGCCAAAGCACACCATAAACCACAAAAGTAAAGCTTAAAGTATTCTCCAACCCCTCTACAAGGATTAGAGCCTTTGGTAAGGCAATGACAAGTGGGAGGGAGAGTCTGGGCTGAGTCACACTTGCCCAGGACCCAGGCTTCCAGCTCAAGGAAAATTGGGGGTAGAAGAGTGGTCTCCGGGGAGGTGAGGTAGGGGTCCTGTGGCAGAGGGGGCAGAATCCTATCCCACCCTCCAACTCCTCCAGCCCCACCCAGGCTTCATGCTGAAATCATGCTTAATAGAGTTGAAAAAGGAAAATCTCTTCATAAAGTCACCTCTAAAACCATCAGTCTTGGGAAATTTGCTTTAAACATAAGGATCTTTGCCCGTAAAGCCAGATTAGCCTCATGGAAGCTTCAGCATTGGGGTCCATGCTGTGTGTACATTTTGCAGTATGCAGCACCCTACCCACCTCCTCACTTGTGGCCTCACTTGTGGCTGGAATAGCTGGTGGGGATGAGCATGTGTGAATGGACCGGCACAAACCACCACCAGTATAATCAATTCCTTGTGCCCATTCTTGATTCTCAAGTCTTTGTGTCAACAGAACTGTGGGGATGGGTAAGTGATGACTGGAACAGAGGATGCTGTTGGTGGCCCTTAATCTGGAACCTACCTACAGGTTGTGTGAGTGGAATGATAGTTCGTTGTTCAGCAGAAATAGTATATATTAAGTGCTGGGAAAGAAATACACAGATGAACTAAAGACAAGGTCTCTGGTCCCCACAGGATTCACAGTGTAAGAAGTGATGGCTGGGTCTGAAATCGTCTTGTGTTTCAGACCAGCCTTTTTCAGGCAATGCCGTGCTTTAGTTTCCTCACTGTAAAGAGGGGATTCAATAGACTGGGAGCTTTTTGTGAAACACTGACTGTGTCTGACCTAATTGTCTCATATCTACCCCACTGCTTAGTACAGTTCTTGGCACATAGAAAGCACTTAACAAATACCATTGTATTATTAGGGGTAGTGCTGCTCTCCCCAATCTGGGGATGGGGGTGAAAACGATCCCTAAAAATAATTTATTTCAGTACATGTCTTTAGCTGTTCATGGCTTTGCCAAGAGAAATCACCTAAACTGGTTTGAAGGAATAATGATGAGGCCAAGTGGCTGCTGAAGATTATATTTGGCAGTATTGCATTAATGGTCAATCTTTGGTGAGATCTGGTCAAAGATCAAATGATTCTGTTGAAGGTTGGCAAGGGAACTGCAGAGGATGAAAGAAGAAACTGCATTTCCCTGGAGACAAAGGGGCTGAGTCATGACCTCTGAGCCACAGTAGAGGGTGAGTTTTCTTGATAGAGGGTGTGGAAGGTCTGGAGATGCCTGTGCTCTCCAGACACAGATCACTGAAAGGGCCTCTGCAATGCCAGACTGTGTGGCTAAACCCACAACCACGAACTAAGCTGATGACACTGTAGGCCAGGGAAGTGGGGGTGGATGATTTCCTTTGGACTGTTTGTGGTGTAAATCTTAATTGGCGGTTTTAAATCTCTGTTTGAATTTACATTCTTGCATAATTTCCAATTGTGTCCTCAATTAAAATGTAACTAGTGAACAGATTAATGTGTTCAGAGTTTTATCATTCAAAATTCCCTTTTGGAGTCTGGCAAGATTCCACATCTCTTTTATTTCTTTTGAATGCCTGACCTGGTTGGCAGAGGATGAATAATTCTAGGTATTTTAGCAAGGTGACTGTTTTTTAACAACCTCAGGTAATTAACATTAAGCATAAGTAAACAGCAGGAAGTTTGCTGAAAAACAGTGGCTTATCAGCACACCAGGCAGGTAGCAGGAAGTCAGGTGCATGTCCTCCTGACTTGGGAAGCCAGTATCAAAAATCCTGGGAATGTTGGCAACCCAAGGTATCAGTCTCTCAGTGACCAAAGAGGCTGTAACACCATTCCGTAACTTCCTGAATGTCTGATAAACCCTAGTTATGGATGCTTTGCTCATCCCAAAATGTGGAGGCTGACCATAAAAGGAATCCTCAAAATTGTTTGCCTCCCTGGAAACCAAATAGGTTCACCAAATGACTACGACTGGAGAATATTCATGCAGTCCTGAAGTAACTGCAAGGTCACATCATTCTCAAATGCATGGAACTGAAAAAAAAATCTCCCCATCAGTTGCGTGTGTGTGTGTGTGTTTGAAATATGATTTTTAAGAACTCGAGGAATATAAACTTATTTTCTAGACAGTGAGCCTCTTGGAAGGTCTGGGTTAATCAAGCAATCAATCTTGAGAAGTAGCATGGTCTAGGGGATAGAACACAGGCCTAGGAGTAAGAAGGTATTGGGTTCTAATACCAGTTCCTCCACTTGTCCTCTGTGGGACCTTAGGCAAGTCATTTAACTACTTTGTGCCTCAGTTACCTTATCTGTAAAATGAGGTAAAATGGGGATTAAGACTGTGAGCTCCATGTGCAACACAGACTGTATCTAACCTGATTAGCTTTTATCTACCCCAGCACTTAATACAATGCCTGGCAGTTAGTGAGCATTTAATAAATACCATAAAAAAGATCAGTCGTACTTACTGAGTAAACACTTGCTTTGTGCAGAACACTTTTCTAGGTGGTTAGGTTTAGTTTTGCTTTGTTTTGGTCTAAAGAGGTTTGAGGAGTGGGCTGGGTGGTAGTAGGAAATCAGGGAAGGAAGATAAAAAGGGGCAAGGTGATTGAATGCTTTAAAGACAGTGGTAAAGACAGTCTTTTTGACATGAAGTTGGATTGGCAACCACTGGAGGTTCTTGATAAGTGGAAAAAGATGGACTGAACATTTTTGTAGAAAAATCATCTGGGTAGCAGAGTGAAGTACGGATTCGAGTGAAGAGAGACAGAAGGCTGGGAGGTCAGGAAGGAGTTGGAAGATGAAGTTTGAAGAGACCTGTCAAGTTGTTACATTTTAATGGGTGAATGTTGACACATTGTTATCTCTTTGGTGAGTCTGCTGCACTGCTTCTTTGGTGGGTGTTGGGATCCTGGTGAGTGAAGGGTGGGGATAGTGAGGGGATTCCTTCCTCTGACAGTCCCAAATCCCGGGTGCACTGATTGGGGAGAGGGCAGTAAGGGTGCTGGTGTCCCCTATTCCAGTGCAGTCCCAGGCCTCTGGTGCATGGTAGGAGGAGGGGCTGTGGGGGCCAGGGTCTCTTCCGTTTAGCACAGTTCCAGGCCTCCAGTGGGTGGGGTGGGGAAAAATGATGACCCTCCCTTAGCTCAGTCCTCAAGCACCCATGTGCAGAGGGCCACCCTTCCTGCCCCCATGATCCTAGGCCTTCTGTGTGAGGGGTGAGGGTCCCTTCCCACTGAAGTGATCCTTGGTTCCCTTGTTAGCGGGGGGAGGGGCAGGGAACAGACTCAGTTGACTCAGTCATTTGAACTTCCAAGTTTTTGTCTCCCAAGGAGACATCTCTCACCTGCTCTTAAAAGTCATTCATTCCTTAATAATAATGATAATAATATCATTAACATATCAATATTATAGTAATATTAATTAGTCAATATATTGAATTTATATATATTAGTATAGCAATATATTAATCACTTAATAAAAATTGTATTTATTAAGTGATTAGTATATTGCCAGGCACTGTACTAAGTGCTGAGGTGGATACAAATTGGGTTGGACACAGTCCCTGTCTCTCTTGGGGCTCATATTCTAAATCCCCAATTTAAAGATGAGGGAACTGAGGCACAAAGAAGTGAAGTGACCTGCCCAAGGTCACACTGCAAACCAATGGCTGATCAGGATTAGAACCCATGACCTTCTGACTCCCAGGCCTGTGCTTTCTCCACTATAACACACTGCTTCTCATTCATTCAATCATATTTATTGAGTACTTACTGTGTGGAAAGCACTGTACAAAGTGCTTGGAAGACTACAATATATCAATAAACAGACACATTTCCAGCCTGCAATGAGCTCCCAGTTTAGAGGGGGAGGTGGACATTAATATACATACATCAATTACAGATATATGCATAAGTGCCATGGGGCTGGGAGCGTGGGATAAATGAAGGGAAGCAAGTCAGGGCGATGCAGAAGTGAGTCGGGGAAGAGGAAAGGAGGACTTTGTCAGGCAAGGCTTCTTGCAGGGGATGTGCCTTCTATAAGGCATTGAAGGGGAGGAGAGCAATTGTCTGTCTGATAGGAGGAGGGAGGATGTTCTAGGCCAGAGACAGGATGTGGGCAAGAGGTCCCAGCAAGATAGACCAAGTTAGAGGTAAAGAAAGAAGGTTAGCGTTAGAGGAATGAAGTGTGTAGGCTGGGCTGTAGTAGAAGAGATGTGAGGTGAGGTAGGAGGGGCCAAAGTTGAGGAGTTTTTGTTTGATGCGGAAGTGGATGGGCAACCACTGGAGTTTTTTTTAGGGAGTGGAAGGCAGAGGAAGAGCCTGCAAAAGAGACTGAGAATGAATGGCCAGCGAGATAGAAGGAGAACCAGGAGAGGACAGTATCAGTGAAGCCAAGGTTGGATTATGTTTCCATGAAAAGAGGGTGGTCGACAGTGCTGAAGGCAGCTGAGAGGTCAAGGAGGATTAGGATGGAATAGAGGCCATTGGATTTGGCAAGAAGGAAATCATCAGTGACCTTTGAGAGGGCAGTTTCTGTGGCATGAAGGGGATGGAAGGCAGATTGGAGGGGGTCAAGGAGAGAATTGGAGGAGAGGAAGTTAACTGCAAATGCTATACTGAACAGAAATGAAATGGGAAATACAATGTGATGCTATTAAATATGGCCTAAACTTTGTATGCCTTATCCTTCTGATTTTGTTTTACAGAATTTATATAGAGCTAGCTCCCCCCACACCCACTCCCTGCAAATCTGACCTGTTCCCCCACAAGACCTCTCATCTTCTGACCCCCTCCAATATTCTAAAATCATTATACCCCATTTAGTTTCCATACCCAAACTATCTTAATGAATAAATTAATGCCCTCACCACCCCGCCACCCTCCACTGAAGCCAACTCCATTGCTTCCCTGTCCCAAATCTACATCCCCAGTCTTGACCTCTCTCCTTCTTTGCAGTCACATAATTTCTCCTCCCTTCAGGACAGCTCTACCTGAATGTCCCACCATCTCAAATAAAAAAAGAGAGCCCTTCATCTTCCTACCTAAACCCTGCCCTCCCCTGTCTTTCTCGTCACTGTAGACAATACCACTATTCGCCCTATCTCACAAGCCCGTAACCATGGTGGTGTCCTTGACTCATTTCATTCAACCCACATATTCACTCTGTCACCAGATCATTTCAGTTCTACCTTCAAAACATTGCTGAAATCTGCCCTTTCTTCTCCATCCAAATTATCATGCTGATCCAAGCACTTATCCTATTCTGCAGTGACTACTGTATTAGCCTCCTTGCTGACCTCCATGTCTCCCCACTCCAATCTATAATTCACAATGCTGCAGAGATTCTTTTTCTAAAGAAAATGTTCAGTCCATGTGTCCCCACTCCTCTGATGGTTGCAAAGCAGACGCTCCTCCGAATCAAACAGAAACTCCTCACTATCGGCTTATTGCACTCAATCAGCTAACCCCCTTCCTACCTTACCTCAGTGATCTCCTACTACAATACAGCTCAAACACCTTGCTCCTCTAGTGCCATCTCACTCACTGTGCCCCAGTTTCATCTATCTCTCCACCGATCTCTTTCCCACATCCTCCCCCAGCCTGGAACTCCCTCCCTTTCCCTGTACATCAGGCCACCACTCTCCCCACCTCCAAAGCCTTATGAAACTCACATTTCAACCTTTCTTTGATTTAACTCTCTTTCCCCTTATTCCTCCCTTCTGCAATGCCTGTGTATTTAGATCTGTACCCTTTAAGCACTTGATTTCACCCCACCCACAGAATTTATGTTCTTATTCATAATTTATTTATAATGTCTACCACCCTCTCTAGATTGTAAGTTTCTTGTGGGCAGGGAATGTGTCCACCAACTCGGTTGATTTGTACTCTCCCAAGTGCTTAGTATAATAATAATAATAATAATAATAATAATAATAATAATGGCATTTGTTAAGCGCTTACTATGTGCAAAGCCCTGTTCTAAGCGCTGGGGGTGGGGATACAAGGTGATCAGGTTGTCCCACATGGGGCTCACAGTCTCAATCCCCATTTTACAGATGAGGTAACTGAGGCTCAGAGAAGTTGTGAATTGCCCAAGGTAACACAGCAGACATGTGGCGGAGCCGGGATTCAAACCGTGCTCCGCCACATGTGCTCTGCACATAATAAGCACTCAATAAATACTGTTGATTGATAGTAGTTTTATGCTTACTTGAAAAAGTCTGTTACAGTTCATGCTACCTTGGTAGTTATTGAGGGTCATTTATATCTTTCATTGTTACATGTATATATTACATTTTAATACAAACTTTACTCTCAAACTTTGGATGTCAGCTTCTTGTGGAGGATTTCAGGAGATGAATCAATTAACAGCTGAAAAGAATATTTTGAACTTTGATACAAATATAATGATGATGAAAAGTGCTAATCAGTGTTCAGTGATCTTGCCTCCATGGCCTTGTCAAAACTGGGAAACTCACTTTTTGCATTTCAGAGTCCTTCAGCATACATCATATGATTAAATAAGCCTTTGGTTTTTTCTAGCATGGATATGACACCACTGAAACTAAAAATGATTTGCGCTATTTGCCCTCTCAGAATAACTATAAATTGTGCTGACATTTATGTTCAGAAAAGTCTCACGCACTCTGCATATAGAAATAGACTAGATTATAGTTTCTGATTAGCTTTTGTATTTTTTCTGCAGGGAAAGAGTTATTTTTCTCACTTCTGAACTTAAGAAAATGAGCTGGGACTGAAAAATTAAACGAAACTTAACCAAGTGCAAAGAAGCACCCTTTCTTCACTGAGCGTTTTGGTTTATTTATGTGCTGTACATATACCTCAGCTATACCTTTCACTACTTTTGTATTTGTGCTACTTATTGTGTGTCTGACTTGATCCTCAAATTATTGACAAGAACGTTAATGAGAAGAATACGTTTTTTGAAAGGAAAGGAAGAATGCATTTTCAAAATATGAATAATTTTCAAAAGAACAATTTTAGGAAAAAAATCAGTGATGAAAGTTTTGATAGTCAATAATTGAAGTATACTGTAAAATTATAATAATAAATGAGAGAATTGTTTTCATTTGATGGATGGAATCCCCCATCAAGAATGACACATGAGCCACAGCCCTGAGACTTATTTACTGTACTTCTAAAAATGAGTAGTCATTTTAGAATGTTTGCTATATTTTAGCCCCATAGACCATAAGCACGTTGTGGGCAGGGAATGTGACACGAGAAGCAGCGTGGCTCAGTGGAAAAGAGCCCGGGCTTTGGAGTCAGAGGTCATGGGTTCTAATCCTGGCTCTGCCAAGTGTCAGCTGTGTGACTTTGGGCAAGTCACTTAACTTATCTGGGCCTCAGTTACCTCATCTGTAAAATGGGGATTAAGACTGTGAGCCCCCCGTGGGACAACTT
Source organism: Tachyglossus aculeatus (assembly GCF_015852505.1). Classification (NCBI taxonomy): domain Eukaryota; kingdom Metazoa; phylum Chordata; class Mammalia; order Monotremata; family Tachyglossidae; genus Tachyglossus; species Tachyglossus aculeatus. The sequence continues at coordinate 24,283,608 of NC_052079.1, read as the reverse complement.
CATCACCTTCGTTCATTCATTCATTCATTCAATCGTGTTTATTGAGCGCTTACTGTGTGCAGAGCACTGTACTAAGCGCTTGGGAAATACAAGTTTGCAACATGTAGAGATGGTCCCTACCCAACAGCGGGCTCACAGTCTAGAAGGGGGAGACAGACAACAAAACAAAACATATAAACCAAATAAAATAAATAGAATAAATGTTACAAGTAAAATAAATAAATAAGTAGAGTAATAAATATGTACAAACACATATACATATATACAGGTGCTGTGGGGAGGGGAAGGAGGTAAGGTGGGGGAGAAGGGGAGGGGGGTAGGGGAGAGGAAGGAGGGGGCTCAGTCTAGGAAGGCCTCCTGGAGGAGTTGAGCTCTCAGTAGGTCTTTGAAGGGACGAAGAGAGCTAGCTTGGCGGATGTGTGGAGGGAGGGCATTCCAGGCTAGGGGGATGACGTGGGCCGGGGGGTTGATGGCGGGACAGGTGAGAACGAAGCACGGTGAGGAGATTAGCGGCAGAGGAGCAGAGGGCGTGGGCTGGGCTGTAGAAGGAGAGAAGGGAGGTGAGGTAGGAGGGGGCGAGGTGATAGAGAGCCTTGAAGCCGAGGGTGAGGAGTTTTTGCCTGATGCGTAGGTTGATTGGTAGCCACTGGAGATTTTTGAGGAGGGGAGTAACATGCCCAGAGCGTTTCTGCACAAAGACAATCCGGGCAGCGGCGTGAAGTATGGATTGAAGTGGGGAGAACAGGAGGATGAGAGATCAGAGAGGAGGCTGATACAGTAATCCAGTCGGGATAGGATGAGAGATTGAACGAGCAGGGTAGCAGTTTGGATGGAGAGGAAAGGGCATATCTTGGCGATGTTGTGGAGGTGAGACCGGCAGGATTTGGTGATGGATTGGATGAGAGGGGTGAACGAGAGAGCGGAGTCGAGGATAATAATAATAATAACAATAATGATGGCATTTGTTAAGCGCTTACTATGTACAAAGCACTTTTCTAAGCGCAGGGGAGGATACAAGGTGATCAGGTTGTCCCACTTGGGGCTCACAGTCTTAATCGCCATTTTACAGATGAGGTAACTGAGGCCCAGAGAAGTTAAGTGACTTGCCCAAAGTTACACTGCTGGCAATTGGCGGAGTAGGGATTTGAACCCATGACCTCTGACTCCAAAGCCCGTGCTCTTTCCAATGAGCCACGCTGCTTCTCTATGACACCAGTGTTGCAGGCTTGTGAAGGATGGAAGGATGGTAGTGCCATCAACAGTGGTGGGAAAGTCAGGGAAAGGCCAGTGTTTGGGAGGGAAGATAAGGAGTTTAGTCTTGGACATGTTGACTTTTAGATGGCGGGCAGACATCCAGATGGAGATGTCCTGAAGATAGGAGGAGATACGAGCCTGGAGGGAGGGAGAGAGCAGGGGCAGAGATCACTTAGAACAGGGCTTTGCACATAGTAAGTGCTTAATAAATGCTATTATTATTATTATTATTATTGTGAATGTGACTTTATTATTATATTGTACTCTCCCAAGTGCTTAGTACAGTGCTTTGCACACAGTAAGTGCTCAATAAATACAATTGAATGAAGATTATAATCTATCTCATATGGGAATGTTTCAAATAGTCACTATTATAACTGTCTGCTAACATACATGATTGAAAAATAAAGGAATCAGTGAAGAAGCATAAGATCCTGACTTGGGAAACTACAATTTCAGACAGTAAGTGCTACTGGCATAAAGTATTCCGGATGGAAATTTCATCTGTGCCAGAACCTCAGAAGTCATCTATGGAAGGTATCTTTTCATTCCTACCCATCGCCAGGTGTGAGGAGGAAGAGGGATTGTTCAGAGGTAGCATTTCAGAGATCCCAGTCCCTTTCTAATTCACCATAGTTTAGCCTTTGGAACATAGCTGCCCATGCTTCTTGCCTTGAGATTGGTGACATTGTGCCTTAATTCCATTTTATTCCATGTTCACTTCTATAACCTGATTAAGTTCAGAGGCTCCAGTGACTGTAAACATGCATATAAAAGTCTATAGCATAGAGTAAGTGTGGCTTAGTGGAAAGAGCATGGGCTTAGTAACCAGAGGGCATGGGTTCTAATCCCGGATCCACCACTTGCTACTGTGTGACCTTGGGCAATCCACTTAACTTCTCTGTGCCTCAGTTACCTCATCTGTAAAATGAGGATTAAGACTGAGCCCCGTGTGAGACAACCTGATTACCTTTTAACTACCCCAGTGCTTAGAACAGTGCTTGGCACATAGTAAGCTCTTAACAAATACAATTATTATTATTACCATCATCATCACTAATAATAATAAATACTTAGCCAAACCCAAAGTATAAGCGTTAAGTGTAAGAGTAAATGCTTAACAAGTGCTCTGATCTTCATGATACTAATCCCTTTACTGCTTTTAGGTCAGGCTGCCCCTGAACTGTGCCAGGAAGATGGACACCCACCCTTTCCTGGAGTCTTTCTGGGGTCCCAGACTCCATGGCTTGAGGAGTCATCGCAGGGGCACAGCAGCTAATGAATCCCCCAATCTGGACTTTAGCCCTGCCTCCTGACCTCGGTCTCTGCCTAGCTGTTTGCTTCTGGTCCCAAGCCTTGGCCAAGCTGAGGGGCACCCACTGTCCCTCAGCTCTGGGGGCCTCTGTTTGAGGCACTGGGGGCTTCGGTCCATCCTCCCCCTTGGTCTCCCTCAACTTCTCCTGTCCTAAGCAAAGCTTGCCTTCTCGAGTCTGGGCCCTAGCCAGCCTGGGCTCAAGAGCCCCAGGATATAGTGCCACATATTGTACCCACTGCTGCTAATCCCAGATAAAGACATCCTGTCTGTCTTGTCACATCCTGGCTGTCTGCACTTGGAAACCAGAACAGAGAGAGACCATGTGTGATGTGGGCAGTATATATAAGGAGGTGGCCAGAGGCAGAGGTTTTTGTGTGTTAGACCTTTCGTTCGGGCCCAGGGTTTGTCCTGGTTCCAAAGAGCTGCCACATGGGGACAAGCTCAACTGAGGCCTAGATGCCATCACTTATCTGAGTGCCTGGAGGCTGAGCGGAAGGTAAGGAAGGGCAGGACCCTCCTGGGGGTCCCCAGCATGGCTGCTGATCATTCTGGGTGGGGAGCTGCATCCGGACCAGGAGCAGGAGGCAGTCTGCAGTGAGGGAGGGATCACAGTTGGTCCATGACTCAGTGACCGGAGCAACAAAGTCTAGAATTCTACCTTACGGCTACCTGGCCCAAGACCTTAGCAAAGGCATGTGGGCACAGCGAACTGGATGGTTTGGAGGATGGCTCAATAACAGATGGTTGGAACACTGTCCTTCTCTAGTAAATGCTTACTATGTACTGGGGGTGGATTCCAGATAATCAAACCTAGCCCTTGACCACCATGGGGCTCACAGTTGAAGAGGTCCCCAGAACAGGCATCTTATTCCTATTTTGCATATGAAGAAACTGAGGCCTAAAGAAATTAAGTGACTTGCCTAAGGTCACAGAGTAAACCAGTGGTTGATGTAGGATTTGAACCCAGCTCCCCACCCTTCAGGGCATTAGAATCCAGCTTCATCTCAGGTGGAGCCTGGGGTGGCTCCTCTCCACGGGCACCAGGGGGCGCTGCAGGACAGGCACTGACTGATTGCCCCAATCAGTCCTTGCTCTACCTGAGCCTCTCCTGGATTTGTAGGGGGTTTGCACCCAAGCTGAGCCACAGCCAGGGGCCTCCAGGTTGGAGGGCATGATTTAGGAATCGCAGCTGAGTGGGAGGCTTCCACAGGACAGAGCCTGTGCTCTGCAAGGCAGTCCTTCCAACCCTGCCACCCCACCCCACCCAGCCACCTCTGCCCTGGCTTCTGAGATGATTTCAAGAAAAGCCCATTAGCCTTCCCTCAGCAGGCCTGGCTTGCCTCCAGCATGCTTCATCCTCTGCAGGTTGTCAAACCCATCTTCTGACCTCCCGTTTTCCATCTCAACCGAGTGACTGACATCTTCCAGCTCTGTTACATTGTACTCTCTCAAGTGCTTAGTACAGTGCTCTGCACACAGTAAGCCCTTGTTGATTGACTGATTGATAAAAGCTTGTTTCAACCTCCACTGAAAAGAAAAGCTGACAAAATAAGTGTAGTTCCAAAGTGTAGCTGTCCATTCCCCTTTAAAGAAAGTTTCATAGAAATTTTTAGAAAAAGCAAAGTAAAATATTTTATTTGACTAACCATAATGGCTTGCCCTTCTTAAAGGCGTCTGGGTCCCATGTCTCAGAAGCCAGATTGGTTGTGAAAATGTCACTGTAAATGTCATAAACATGAAAATAACTTGCTTTGGACTTCAAAGCATTGGGTCATTCCAACACAGAATAAATTAATATCTTCCATAGGGTAAAGATAGCTAAAGACCATTGATGGGATCCATTCCTCTGTATTGATGCTAAGAAAATGATCTTATTGAAAAAGTTCTGCTCACAAATGTCTCCTGAATATTTTTCAAATCAGTATACGTTTTCCATGTTTGATGAATGTGCACAACAGCTTGTAATAATAATAATATTAATAATAATAATATTGTTGGTATTTGTTAAGTGCTTACTATGTGCCAAGCACTGTTCTGAGCACTGGGGGGATACAAGGTAATCAAGGTTGTCCCAAGTGGGGCTCACAGTCTTAATCCCCATTTTACAGATGAGGAAACTGAGGCACAGAGAAATTAAGTGACTTGCCCAAAGTCACACAGCTGACAGGTGGTGAAGCTGGGATTAGAACCCACAACCTCTGACTCCCAAGCCCAGGCTCTTTCCACTGAGCCGTGCTGCTTCTGAGAGCCTGATCTTGTATTTTGAGGGAATAAAATCATTTAAGACACTTTGGAATTTAGAACTCACGACAAGATCAGATAATGGGAAAGGAACCATTGATCTTTTCAGCAGCAAGCTACATTGACACTCAAAGTGAATGTGGGTTCTTTTTGTTTTTTTTTTGTGGTATTTGTTAAGTTCTTAGTATATACCAAGCACTGTATTAAGTGCAGGGGTAGATATAAACTTGTCAGGTTGGACACAGTACCTTTCCCACATGGGGCTCACAGTCTTATTCCCCATTTCATAGATGAGGTAATTGAGTCCCAGAGAAGTTAGGTGACTTGTCCAAGGTCACACAGCAGATCATCATCATCATCAATCGTATTTATTGAGCGCTTACTGTGTGCAGAGCACTGTACTAAGCGCTTGGGAAGTACAAGTTGGCAACATATAGAGACAATCCCTACCCAACAGTGGGCTCACAGTCTAAAAGGGGGAGACAGAGAACAAAACCAAACATACTAACAAAATAAAATAAATAGAATAGATATGTACAAGTAAAATAAATAAATAAATAAATAGAGTAACAAATATGTACAAACATATATACATATATACAGGTGCTGTGGGGAAGGGAAGGAGGTAAGATGGGGGGATGGAGAGGGGCACGAGGGGGAGAGGAAGGAAGGGGCTCAGTCTGGGAAGGCCTCCTGGAGTAGGTGAGCTCTAAGTAGGGCCTTGAAGGGAGGAAGAGAGCTAGCTTGGCGGATGGGCAGAGGGAGGGCATTCCAGGCCCGGGGGATGACGTGGGCCGGGGGTCGATGGCGGGACAGGCGAGAACGAGGTACGGTGAGATTAGCGGCAGAGGAGCGGAGGGTACGGGGTGGGCTGTAGAAGGAGAGAAGGGAGGTGAGGTAGGAAGGGGCAAGGTGATGGAGAGCCTTGAAGCCCAGGGTGAGGAGTTTCTGCCTGATGCGCAGATTGATTGGTAGCCACTGGAGATTTTTGAGGAGGGGAGTAACATGCCCAGAGCGTCTCTGGACAAAGACAATCCGGGCAGCAGCATGAAGTATGGATTGAAGTGGGGAGAGACACGAGGATGGGAAGTCTGAGAGAAGGCTGATGCAGTAGTCCAGACGGGATAGGATGAGAGCTTGAATGAGAAGGGTATCAGTGTGGATGGAGAGGAAAGGGCGGATCTTGGCAATGTTGCAGAGCTGAGACCAGCAGGTTTTGATGACGGCTTGGATGTGAGGGGTGAACGAGAGAGCGGAATCGAGGATGACACCAAGGTTGCGGGCCTGTGAGACGGGAAGGATGGTAGTGCCGTCAGCAGAGATGGGAAAGTCAGGGAGAGGGCAGGGTAAGAGGCAGATAAGAGGCAGAGTCTGGATTCGAACCCAGGTCCTTCTGACTCCCAGGCCTGTGTGCTCTCCACTAGACCATGTTGTTTTCCTGTTATTTTCAAACAGAGCAAAGCAACTTCTTTCCCACATATAACCTCTACCCTTTGGGTCATGACACTCATTCAGCCACCTAAGAAATCATGCATACATGTTTATTTATTTCTCCTTTATCGTTTGTGTTTTGAATATTTATCTACATTCTTTTTCCCTTGAGGAATTTGGACATTTGATCCAATTAGTCGCCCCAAATTAGATGGAAAACTTCTTGAGGGCAAGGATACTTTTTGTTTTTACTTTTATGAACTCTGCACATAATGGGCACACAATTCAAATTGTTGATTGTGATGATGATTAAGAAACACCAGGGCATAAGTATATGTATGCATGTATATGTACGTGTGTATGTATATGTGTGTGTGTGTATCATGTATACATATATATAATATCACATATATATATGTGCTTATGTATACATTTTTATATATACACACATCTAGCGTGGCTCAGTGTAAGGAGCACAGGCTTTGGAGTCAGAGGTCATGGGTTCAAATCCCGGCTCTGCCAATTGCCAGCTGTGTGACCCTGGGCAAATCACTTAACTTCTCTGGTCCTCAGTTACCTCATCTGTAAAATGGGGATTAAGACTGTGAGCCCCCCATGGGACAAACTGATCACCTTGTAACCTCCCCAGTGCTTAGAACAGTGCCATCATTATTATCTATGTGAAAAAACTATGTGTGCATTGCCTTGCCTGGTGTGAGATCACCTGGGGTGGAAGAGTGAAAGAAACTCCAAGTGAAAGAGTAGTTGAGAGTGCAAACCATCACTGCTACTGGCAAAGCCATCCAAGTACGTGCCCTATTCCTTCGTAAATAAAAATCCCACATAAGTAGGACTGAGAAGAAACATGGCCTAGTGGATAGATCTTGAGCTTGAGAGTCAGAAGAAGCTGGCCTCTAATCCTGATCTGCCACTTCTCTGCTGTGTGACCTTGGGCAAGTCACTTAACTTCTCTGTGCCTCAGTTACCCCATTCGTAAAATAGGGATTAAGACTGAGCCCATGCAGGACAGGGACAGTGCCCAACCTGACTAACTTGTATATTCACAGCACTTAGTACAGCGCCTGGCACCTAGTAAGCACTTAATAAATACCATTTTTTAAAAAGTGGCCTAGAACATAAGTCATGCAACTGCTAGTGAGGTGGCAGTAAGTAGAGTATGTTTGGTTCTGTTCTCTGTCTCCCCCTTTTAGACTGTGAGCCCACTATCGGGTAGGGACTGTCTCTATGTGATGCCAATTTGTACTTCCCAAGCGCTTAGTACAGTGCTCTGCACATAGTAAGCGCTCAATAAATACGATTGATTGATTGATTGATTGATAGAGTATGGATGTTGCCCCTAAGTGTCTCAACAGCCATATTTAGGAATGCACAACTTTCGCAGAATGGGGTTGGAGGTTGAAAATGTCATCTGTAGAATTTCTGGAGTCACCAGAGGACCATGTCTGATGGACTTTAGTACTGAGGGGCAATAAATAAATGATAGAAAACTAACGGTGGATATAATGATGTCAGTGATGCACTGTATAAAATACTCGGAAAGCACTAAAGATACATAAGATGTTCTGCCTACTCATAAGGAGTTTTCATTCTGATTGGAGAAGATGTAAGATATATACACATAATAGTATAAAAATCAAAACTAATGAATAGAAAGAAAATCTGTATTCTGGAACACAAGGATGCTATTTGAGAATAGTAACATTAACTCCACAGGAGGACAGCGTTAGTAACAAACATATGAACTGACCATATACCGAGGAAGTGCCACTCCCTCCTTGTGCACATTGGACCCCATTCCCTCCCATCTTATAAAATCTCTCGCCCCTTCCCTCCTCCCTTCCTTAGTTTCCATCTTCAACCGCTAACTCTCCAGTGGCTTCTTCCCCTCTGCCTTCAAACATGCTCACGTCTCCCCATCATAGAAAAACCCTCCCTTGACCTCACAGCTCTCTCCAAGTATCACCTCATCTCCCTCCTATCCTTCCTTTCCAAAATCCTGGAGCTAGTTATCTATACTCTCTGCCTCGAATTCCTCTCCTCCAACTCTCTCCTGGACCCCCTCCAGTTTGGCTTCCGCTCCCTCCACTCCAGTGAAACCGCCACCTTAAAGCTCTCCAATGACCTTCTTCTTGCCAAATCCAATGGCTCCTACTCCATCCTAATCCTTCTCGACCTTTCAGCTGCCTTTGACACTGTGGACCATCCCCTTCTCAACATACTATCCAACCTTGGCTTCACAGACTCCGTCCTGTCCTGGTTCTCCTCTTATCTCTCTGGCCGTTCATTCTCGGTCTCCTTCACGGGCTCCTCCTCCCTCTCCCATCCCCTGACTGTAGAGGGTCTCTCAAGGGTCAGTTCTTGGTCCCCTTCTATTCTTTATCTATATTCACTCCCTTGTGAACTCATTCGCTCCCACGGCTTCAACTATCATCTCTATGCAGTTGATACCCAAATCTATATCTCCTTCCCTGTTCTCTCTCCCTCCCTCCAGGATCATATCTCCTGCTTTCAAGACATCTCTACTTGGATGTTCTCCCGCCACCTAAAACTCAACATCTCCAAGACAGAGCTCCTTATATTCCCTCCCAAACCCTGTCCTCTCAGTGACTTTCCCGTCAATGTGGACGGCACAACCATCCTTCCTATCTCACATGCCCACGACCTTGGTGTCATCCTTGACTCCCCTCTCTCATTCGCCACACATATCCAATCGTTCACCAAAGCCTGCCAGTCTCACCTTCACAATATCGTTAAGATCCGCTCTTTCCTCTCTATCCAAACAACTACCATCACTCATCCTAACCCAACTGGATTACTGCATCAGCCTCCTTTCTGATGTCCCAACCTCCTGTCTCTCGCCACTTCAGTCCATACTTCACTCTGCTGCCCAGATTATATTTCTACCGAAACATACTGGGCATGTCACCACTCTCCTCAAAAATCTCCAGTGGTTGCCTGTCAACCTCCTTATCAAGCAAAAACTCATCACTATTGGCTTCAAAGCTCTCCATCACCTTGCCCCCTCCTACCTTACCTCCCTTGTCTCCTACATACCAGCCCACACACTCTGCTCCTCTGGTGCTAACCTTCTCACTGTGCCTCATTCTCTCCTGTCCCACCTAGGTCCTATCTCTGGCCTGGAATGCCCTCCCTCCTAAAATCCGTTAAACAATCACACTTCCTCCCTTCAAAGCCCTAGTGAAGACTCACCTCCTCCAAGAGACCTTCAAGGACTAAGCCCCCTTTTCCTCAGCTCCCCCTCCCATATGCATCACCCCGACTAGCTCCCTTTGCTCTACCCCCCTCTTCCTGCCCCACAGCACTTGTACGTACATATCTATAATTTTATTTATTTATATTGATGCCTGTTTACTTGATTTGATGTCTGTCTCCTACCTATACTGTCACCCCGGTGCAGGCAAGGATTGTCTCTATTTATTACTGAATTATCCTTTCCAAGAGCTTAGTACAGTGCTCTGCATAGAGTAAGTGCTCAATAAATACGATTGAACGAATGAATGAATGAGTGAATGAATGAATGAAACCAGGCTACCTGATGAATGAAAGTGGCTATATGCACTTGTGGAGCAGCCTCAGCGCTTCACTGCAGAATCTTTTAGGTGCTGAACATGCACTGCAGTTGTTCTTTGTCTCTGGCCTCTCAAATTCTCCCAGAGGCTCAAGCAATTGACTGAGGACCAAAGCTCTTTGCTATCCTCATTAGCATATGACAGACAGTGGCAATGAGGAAGAAAACATCCTTATGGAGCTTTAAAATCTCATAAAAGCAAGTTTGAAATATGAAAAGATCATCAGTTTAAGAGATTTCAAGTTATGTGTAGGTGGTGATGAGAAAATATGGGAAAAAGTTATCTGACACCATGAAGCTATATTGCAGTTGTCTACTTCTACTAGGCAGTTGTGCCAGCCATCAGGCCATCAACACCAACACAATTTTCCACCTCCCAAATGAAAGAAAGACAATGTGGATGCACCCAAAGCCTAAACAGTGACATTTTATAGATTGATTTTATTGTGAGTCAGCAGGATTAGATAGTTATAACTATCTCTATAACCATCTTGGACAGACAGCAGGACTTCCAGGGGAAAAAAAATGTTTCCACGTTAGTACAATCACACATCTAATCCCTACTGGATTACTGCATCAGCCTCCTTTCTGACTTCCCAACCTCCTGTCTCTCCCTACTTCAGTCCATACTTCACTCTGCTGCCCGGATTATCTTTTTACAGAAACATTCTGGGCACATCACCCCGCTCCTCAAAGATCTCCAGTGGTTTCCTATCAACCTCTATATCAAGCAAAAACTCCCCACTATTGGCTTCAAAGCTCTCCTTCACCTTGCCCCCTTCTATCTCACCTCCTTTCTCCTACATCCCAGCCCACACACTCCGCTCCCTGGTACTAACCTTCTCACTATGTCTCGTTCTTGTCTGTCCTGCCGTCAACCACTGGCCCACGTCTTACCTCTGTTCTGGAATGGCCCCCCTCCTCAAATCTGCCAATCACACTTCCCCCCTTCAAAGCCCAACTGAAGCCCTACTGAAGGCTCACCTCCTCCAAGAGGCCTTCCCAGACTAAGCTACTTTTTTCACAGCTCCCCTTCCCCTCCCCATCGCCCCAAGTTGCTCCCTCTGCTCTACCCCACTCCCTGCCCCACAGTACTTGTGTATATATGTACGTACTTAGAATTCTGTTTATTTATATTATATATTATATACTGTGTATATATATATCTATAATTCTGTTTATTTATATTGATGCTATTGATGCCTGTTTACTTGTTTTGAAGTCTGTCTCCCCCCTTCTAGACTGTAAGTCTGTTGTGGGCAGGGATTGTCTCTATTGCTGAATTATACTTTCCAAGCACTCTGCACACAGTAAGTGTTCAATAAATATGATTGATTGAATGAATGAATGAATGAATGAATGAAAAAAATGTTCTAGATCCACTTTTGGAAACTTGATTAGCATTAAAAGAACTCATGGATATGAATTTATTCCCTATTTTTAACTCCACTGTCTGTCAGCAGTGAAACTATCACTGCAATTCATGTTTAGTTTGTGTTTCTCTTACTCCCAGTTTGTTGGCCACATTCACAGAGACCCCGCTACCCTCTATCCTGTATTAAGTGAATGTTGTTTTTTTTCCCTAAATATATTTTTGGGTTATTTTACTTTCAGTGGACTCTCAGTTTCTGCTACAAAAAGCACTGCCAATTTAACAAAATTCTGAAAACAGGTATTGAAATGAGATAATAGCATAAGGATTCTCAAAGTGCTCACAATTCTTCAACAGGCAAAAGTGTGAGGGTGGGACATCTCGGGGTCTAGAGACAGGTGCTGATGCTAAATGTAGCATGATGTGACTCAGCAATCCCAAGTAGCTGGGCAAGCAGCCCACTGGTCCATGACTCACTTGGACTGCATTTGGCTCTATTCCCAGATTGGGTGGTTAAATTACGGAATAGATACCTAATGAGACATGTGCTTTCCATTGGTGCATGCGCTCCTTTTCAGGAGAGATTATGTCCGAGGCTTCTGTACTTTTCCAAGGGTTTATAAAGTGCATTGCACTTGGTAGATGCACCATCAGTTCCATCACTACTGCTACATTTATCTGTTTAGAAAATAGGCAATAGAGAAGACAGAGCATCTCTCCTGCCCTGTTGCTGTAAACTGTGGGCTCATCTCTCAGGACAGGGAACTCCAGGAAAAAGGAAAGGTGAGAGGAAGAGCAGGGTGCTATTCAGGGTAAAGGCCAGACCCGTATTATTGCAGTTTTGGTTTAGGATTTGCCATTGACTTTTACTGATCTGCCTTCCATTTCTGTTTTGCAACTTGTGTCATTCAGATTGTAAATTCTTCATTCATTCATTCAACTGTATTTACTGAGCACTTACTATGTGCAGAGCACTGTACTAAGCACTTGGGAGATTACAATACAAAATAAGCAGACACATTCCCTGCCCACAATGAGTTTATAGCCTAGGGATTGTAACTCTTCCATTAAATAATAAGTAATAATAATGATGGCATTGGTTAAGTACTTAGTATGTGCCAAGCACTGTTCTAAGCACAGGGGTAGATGCAAGGTAATCTGGATGTCCCATGTGGGGTTTACAGTCGTAATCCCCATTTTACAGATGAGGTAACTGAGGCCCAGAGAAGTTAAGTGACTTTCCCAAAATCACACAGCTGGTAAGTGGCAGAGCCGGAATTAGAACCCACAACCTCTAACTCCCAAACCCGTAATCTTCCCACTAAGCCACACTGCTTCTCATTCCATTGGCAGCTCCCAGAGAGAAGGTACCTTGCCTTTTTCTTTTACGTTACTCTTCTAGGTGCCTACTAATGTTCTCTGCACATACTAGGTCTCAGTAAATTCTACTGAATGGATGAATTTTAACTGCTTATCCTTCTATCATTTGGGAAAGATCTACAAATTTAATGACCATTCTTACCTTTGTGACATTCAGGACATTGATGAAAATAGGAAGCAGCACACAGGGAACAGAATCAAAAGTACTGTTAGAGATCAGAGGGCCATGAGGTTCTATCAACATCTTGGACGCACCATGTTACTGAAGCACTATTTGAAACTAGAAGACTTTTTTGTTTCTTTGAAAGTATCTCCTTGGGTAGAGTTTGTGAAACCTACAGATACATGATTTAAAACAGCATAGAAGGCAAGAGATGAAGACAGAAACTGCTCAAGTGTCAAATGTTACATTATGTTAATTGTAGGCATTCTGCAGTTTTTTCATTACGTTTTTTATGGTATTTGTTTAGTGTTTACTATGTGCCACGCACTGTTCTAAGAGCTGGGTTAGATGCAAGATATTCAAGACTGAACCCCCACATTTTTCCTCCCCTCCTCTCCCCCCCATCACCCCCACCCCGTGCCCTACCCTCTTTCCCTCCCCACAGCACTTACATATATTTCTACATATTTATTACTCTATTTTATTTGTACATATTTACTATATTCTATTAATGATGTGTATGTAGCTATAATTCTATTTATTCTGATAGTATTGACACCTGTCTACTTGTTTTGTTTTGTTGTCTGTCTCTCCTAGACTGTGAGCCCATTATTGGGTAGGGACCGCCTCTATATGTTGCCGATTTGTACTTCCCAAGTGCTTAATACAGTGCTCTGCACATAGTAAGTGCTCAATAAATACGATTGAAAGAATGAATGAATGAAAGAAAAAAATTGGACACAGTCCATGTCCCACATGGGGCTCACAGTATTAATCCCCATTTTACAGGTGAGGTTACTGAGGCACAGAGAAATTGTCACTAGCTCAAGGTCCTTCTAACACCTTCTGAGTCCTTCTGACTCCAAACTCATGCTCTATCCATTAGGCAACACTGCTTTTCATCTCTGTATCAAATATCTATATTCACTGTAACTGAGAACCACCCTTGTAAAGGTATTGTGATAGCATTTGTAAAACAGTTTACTAGAAGAAACCTGGAGGTAAAAGATTGTCAGTTGATTTCCCTGTCTTCCTTATTTTAGTGATATACTTGCACATTTCCTGGCTGCTATTCTCTCAATATAGTTGAAGGGTGTCCTGCTATCTCATGGAATCATAGATCTGGAAGCATGCCTGAATGGAAGTCAAGGAAGATAACTATTAAATTGTTACTTCAAGTGCATTTTGCTGCTGTTTTTGTAGATAGACTGCAGAGATGATTGTTCAGGCCCAAAGTGATATTTCATTTGTTGTTATTTATTTGCTGTTGTTGTTACCCACATATTGTCACCAAATCCTAACAATCCCACCTTCACAACATCGCTAAATTCCACCCTTTCCACTCCATCCAAACTGCTACCACATTAATACAATCATCCTATCCTGTCTAGATTACTGCATCAGCCTCCTTGCTGACCTCTCAACCTCCTGTGCACTCCACACTTCACTCTGCTGCCCAGATCGTCTTTCTACCAAAACATTCAGTACGTCACCCCCCTCCCCTCAAAAATCTCCAGTAGATGCCCATCCACCTCCATATCAAACAAAAATTCCTCACCATTAGCTCTAAAGCAACCCATCACCTTTTCCCCTCCTACCTCACCTCACTGTCGCTCTACAACCCAGCCCACATACTTCACTCCTCTAGTGCTGACCTTCTCACTGTGCCCTAATCTTGCCTGTCTCGCCACCAACCCCTGGCCCACATCTTCCTCTGGTCTGGAATGCCTCCCTCCTCAAATCCGACAGACAATTACCCTCCCCCTCTTCAAAGCTTTTTTGAAGGCACATCTCCTCCAAGAGGCATTACCAGACTAAGCCCCCCTTTTCCTTATCTCCCACTCCCTTCTGCGTTGCCCTGACTTGTTCTCTTTGCTCTTCCTTCCCCCATCCTATTCCCATTGCATTTATGTATACATCTGTAACTTTATTTATTTGTATTGATGTCTGTCTCCCCCACTCTAGACTGTGAGCTCATTGTGGGCAGGGAATGTCACTGTCTATTGTTGTTTTGTACTTTCCCAAGCACTTAGTACAGGGTCCTGCACACAGTAAGCACTTAATAAAGATGATTGATTGATTGAATGAATGAATGAATGAATACTTGATTAGTCTAAGAGTTGGACCCAATTAACAGGTTCTGCCCAAGGATGCTGGTCCTCACACGCTCACTCACTGCTAGCCTGCCAAGGCTCTGGAAACTGCTGTGAGCCAGTGTGCTTCAAGGTGGTAAGGTGTTGGTAGGACAGGTAATGGAGATGAAGTGAGGAGTCCTGACATGCAGCCTTTCAGGCAAGCAGCTGTACCTCTTTCAGTGTTCTTTAGACTAACTTTGGATCAGGTTGGGGAATGAAAGGGTTAATATTGAGACACTCCAATGGGTCAGTTCTGACCAGTAGGCTAGGGCTTGCCAGGCAGAGATGATCAGGCTGGGTAATAGATATATGCAAAAATGTTGGATGGGGATGAAAAAATGCATAAATACAAGCGATACTCTGAATTTCACCCAGTGGATACTCAATCAATGTTATACCTGCTGCTACTACTAAGGGATGAAGGTTGTGGGCTTTTGGAACAGAGGAGTATAGGGCGGTGTTACTGTTAAGGTGGAAAAGTAAGGAAAAGGAGTGGATTTAGTGGGGAGGTGAGTTTTAGGTCTGTTGAGTTTGAGTTGCTGGTGTGACATCCAAACGAAGATGTCCTGGAGTCAAGAGGAAATGCACTATTGTACTTTAGATGAGACGCCTTGACTGGAGAGGTAGATTTGGGAGTTGACTGGGCACTCCCGGAGTTCCAGTGTGTCTCCAGACCACAGAGTGGTGCAGTGGACTTTGTCTTTGCTATGTGTCAGTTGCAGGAAAAGTGTAGAGAACAGCTCCAGGAACTAGTATACTGGGTAGAACATGTGAAGAGGATGAGCCACAGCTGGATATAAAGCAGCTGCTGTATAGAGAGCTGAAATTGGGATGCTTAAAAGAAAAGAGGGCAAAGGAAGCATTTTAAGGGTATGGTAAAACATCCCAGTGGAAAACTGGGAGTCATCTGCTGAGGATAGACCTGCGTGGTGCACCACCAGCAAGAGTGAAGTACCTCTCTTTGAGCAAAAGCTTCATAGGGAAAGAGAGACAAGGAGGCCAAAGGGAAAACTGTGCTATGTGCTGCAAATATCAAGTGCAGCCACCCGACAAAGAACAGAACAGCCTTTTTGTGTGGTCATTGTGACTGGTACTGTGAATCCCACATAGGCCTTTTCAGCCACATACACACCCATAGGTGACCTTACTGTCCATTATGTTTCCTTCAGATGCCAACAACTATACACATGTGTATGTGTGTTGTGTATATATGTACATATATATGTGTACATGCACACACATAGATGCATTAAAAATACACATACATGTACATATATACGTGTGTGTGTGTGTGTGTGTGTGTGTGTGTGTGTGTGTGTGTGTGTATAAAGAATTAGTACCAGGTCAGCAAAACCAAGCCCTGAAAGTGTTTCAAGAAGGAGGGAATGATCCAGTATGTCATAGGTAACTGACAGGTAGAGCCCATTTAATTTGGCATTTTGAAGTAATAAAGACTTAACTGACAAATTGACTACACTGTAGACACTTAGCCCACCTGGGTGATAAAATGATATAGAATGTTGTATTTCAAAGGGAGAAATGGATAAAAAACCTTAAGGCAACTACAGTGAGAGGAACAACAGCTAAGAAAGAGCTTCAGCAAAATAGTTCACTATCCCATATTATCCAAGCTATATCACCAAACTCAGCATTTTAATGACAGATTACTGCTCTTTACCTTTGGTTGAGGCTTTACCCAACTCACAGAAATGCAATCTTTTGCTTTGAAGATATCACATTTTAGCTTAAACACTTGAAAACTCAGCTCACATTATCAGCAGATTCTTTACCATCAAGTAATCACTATTAGAAGAGGTGCAACATTATGTATTTTACCACATTTTCCCAAAAGAGACTTCAGATATATTATTCTTGCCTACCTCTTGACCATCTTGAAAAAAAATAATAAAACAAAACCCAACAAAAAACTCCCAAATCTCTCCACACCTTCACATATTTAATTCATCACTAAATCCTGTCAGTTTGACCTTCACAATAGCATTATAATCCACCCTTTCTTCTCCATCCAAACTGCTAGCGTATTAATCAAATCACTAATCCTATCCTGCCTTGATTACTATATAAGCCTCCTTGCTGACCTCCCAGCCTCCTGTGTCTCCCCACTCCAGTCATTCATTCATTCAATGCATTCAATCATGTTCATTGAGCGCTTACTGTGAGCAGAGCACTGTACTAAGCGCTTGGGTGAGTACAATTGAACAATAAACAGATACATTCCCTCCCTACAATGAGCTTACAGTCTAAAACTGTGGGGGGGAGTCAGACATTAATAAAAATAATTTAATTACCATTATGTACACGAGTACTGCCCGCTCAGGATTGCACCTGGAGAGTTTCCAGTACTCTTAACAGTTTTGGCAACAGTAGGCAGAGTCAAGCAGAGGCATACTCAGTGCTTTGCACATAGTAAGTGCTTAATGAATGCCATTATTATTATTATTATTATTTTTTACAGTGAAGGGAAAATCAGGGAAAACCCATATAGGACTGCATTCTCCTGACAGCATCTTTGATTTTCTTCAGGAGGAAAGAACAGCCTCTAGACTGCGAGCGCATTGTTGGGTAGGGACCTCCTCTGTATGTTGCCAATTTGTACTTCCCAAGCACTTAGTACAGTGCTCTGCACACAGTAAGCACTCAATAAATACGATTGAATGAATGAATGAATGAATGAATGAATATCCATTCCATTCCTAGCTTGGGCAATGGCTACCATGTGGAAGACAATCTGTTACAAGTCAAAACTCACCTTTGCTGGGCAGCAGCAGCATGGGAGACAGTCTAGGGTGAAGTTTACTGTAAAGAAGAAGGCGATGGTAAACCACTTCTATATTTTTACTAAGAAAACTGTATAGGTACACTACCAGAAGGATTGCTGATGGAGAGTGGGGTATTCTGGGAGAGATGTCCATGGAGTCTCTATGGTCGGATATGATGCGACAGCATAATACAAGACATGAGTGCTGTGGGATTGGGAGGGGGGAATAACAAAGGGAACAAGTCAGGGCGATGCAGAAGGGAGTGGGAGAAGAGTAAAGGGGGTAAGGGCTAGTCTAGGAAGGCCTTTTGGAAGAGATTTGCCTTCAATAAGGCTTTGAAGAGGGCAAGGAGTAATGTCTTTTGGACTTGAGGAGGGAGGGCATTCCAGGCCGGAGGCAGGACGTGGGCCAGGGGTTGGTGGAGAGACAGGCGAGATCGGGGCACAATTAGGAGGTTAGCATTGTAAGTAGTGTGCAGGCCAGGCTGTAGTAGGAGAAGTAGCAAGGTGAGGTAGGAGGGAGCAAGATGAATGACTGCTCTGAAGCCAATGGTGAGGAGTTTCTGTTTGATGCTGAGGTGGATCAGCAACCACTGGAGTTTCTTGAGGAGTGGGGAAATATGACGTGTGAAGTATGGACTGGAGTGGAGAGAGACAGGAGGCTTGGAGGTCAATAAGGAGGCTGATATAGTAATCCAGGCAGGATAGGATGACTGAAGAAAGGGCAGATTTTACTAATGATGTGAGGGTGGGACCAACAGGATTTAGTGGTGGATTAAATATGTGGGTTGAATGAGAGAGAAGAGTAAAGGACAAAGCCAAAGTTATGGTCCATACTTCACTCTGCAACCTGGATCATTTTTCCACAGAAACATTCAGGCCATGTTTCCCCACTCCTCAGAATCTTCAGTGGTTGCCCATCCACCTCCACACCAAATAGAAACTCCTTTCCATTGGCTGTAAAGCACTCAATCACCTTCCACTCCTACCTCACTTGGCTTCTCTCCTACTACAGCCCAGCCTGCACACTTCATTCCTCTAATGCTAACCATTTATTGCACCTCAATCTTGTTTACCTCGCCTCCAAACTCTCGTTCACATCCTGCCTCTGTCCTGGAATGCCAATCCTCTTCATATTCGACAATTACTCTCCCCCACCTTCAAAGCCTTATTGAAAGCACATCTCTTCCAAGAAGCCTTCCCTGACTAAGCCCTCTTTTCCTTTTCTTCCACTCCCTATCCTGTCGCCCTGATCTGCTCCCTTTATTTATCACCCCTCCCATTCTCACATCACTTATGTACATATCTGTAATTCATTTATCTATATTAATGTCTGTCTCCCCTTCTAAACTGTAAGCTCATTGTGGACAGGCAGTGTGTCTGTTTTATTGTTATATTGTACTCTCCTAAGTGCTCTGCACATAGTAAGTGCTCAATAAGTGTGATTGAATGACTGACCTTCACCTATGCAGATGTAACAATAATTATAATAACAATAACTGTGGTATTTGTTAAGTGTTTACTGTCTGCCAGGCACTGTACTAAGGCCTGGGGTGGATACAAGCAAATCAGGTTGGACACAGTCCCTGTCCCATGTGGAGCTCACAGTCTCAATCCTCATTTTGCAGATGAGGAAACTGAGGCCCAGAGAAGTGAAGTGACTTGCCCAACATCTCACATCCGACAATTGGAGGAGCCAGGATTAGAACCCATGACCTTTTTGACTCCCAGGCCAGTGGCACTACGCCACCTGCCTCTGTACCAGATATACCAGTGATTCATGATTTTGCTCATGAATAGATAATCCTGCTGCACTTGCACATAGTAAGCGCTTAACAAATGCCATTATTGTTATTATGATGATGAAACAGTTTTTCAATTTCCCTGCTATAAAAACCAGCTTTCCTCATAGGCTTCATAGGTCACCTATTTGACAGAATCACTTTCAGAAGCAGAAAGGCTTAATGGAATGAACAAGGACCTGGGAATCAGAGGACCTGGGTCCTGATTTGTTAAGAGCCAAGGCACTGGGGTAGATACAGTACAATCAGACAACAGTCTTTGTTCCACATGGAGCTCACAGTCTTATGGGAAAGGAGAACAGATATTTAATTCCCAGTTTACAATTGAGGGATGGAACCCAGCTCACTTACCCTCCTTGTCCTGTGCTGTACCCTCTAGGCCATAGTGCTTTTCCACTTCCTCTGATTTTGTGCACACATTCCAGCTACCTTTGTTTTATTTTACAATAATCCTCCCTTCACCTCCCCTATCATCACTTCCTCTGCCCCTAGAATAAACACCTCTGTGCTATGATTAATTTGTTCTTCAATCTTGAATTTAGGTGCAGTTGGATTGCTGATTTCCCTTCCATTAGAACCCTCTACTTCCACCTCCCTGCTCTTCTCCCACAATTCTCCAGCTTGCATTTTATTCCTCTCAAGTTCACTTACTCACTGAGCTCCTTTTTTATTGCCTCTCTTGCACCTACCTCTTACTCATGATCTTCCCTCTGCTGCTTGGATTTCCCTCCTTCTCCATGAGTGAGTGACCACTAGTCTCCCCATCTTCATAGCCCTTTCAAAATCACATCTCCTCTAAGAGGCCTTCTTCAGTTCATTTTCAAACCACCCTCTCCCAACTGCCATTTAACTTTTCCATGCCACACAAAATATTCACAACCTCTTGTAGCTCCTAAATGGTTAGCTCTATTTTCAAGTTTTAAATCCATTTTTTCCCTCAGCAAAAATAAATCCAACCTGGAAATGATATGGTTATTTTCTATGTAATATGTGGAAAAAGTATGTCAAGTGGATGTGTAACATTTCTTTTGGTTTGTAATTCATATTCTCTGTGATCCTGCTTCAGTATATTTTTCATGGGTAATGATTGCTTAGGGACAGGGACCTAGTCTATGTCCTTAGAAGAGTCCCAATACATATTTGTAGGTGTTAGTGATTAGATAATTTATCTCTCTCAAAAAAATTCATCCTTTCATCTCTGCATATCTGTTTGAACCTCCATCAATTGAGTAGATCCAATTTTAGTGTACACCTGTCAAAACAGAGTAATATAATGATGGGTTTTCTGCTATTTTTCCTTTAGTTGAAAACCAGTGTTTTTTCTGAATTCAAATATGTTGCCGAGAGAGTGTGTGACAAGAGAGTTGCTAACTGGGAACATTTGCTTTTTTCCATTTCTTTTAGGTGATTCATTTTTGATAGTTGCATTCTCTTTGAAGTTTCTTCAGGTAGAAAATGGAACATTGAAGATATAGTAGATAGATTGGCTTAGTGGGTAGCAGTAGAGAATGGAGTAGAGCAGAGGGTTCAGGTAGATCACGAAAATTAACACAGGAAATGAAAATGGTGTCCAGCAGGACAAACACTACAGTGCAGCAAAGGACAGTCTTTATGTCTTCATGATTCCTTTTGAATCTTTCTCTTTCTGTGTTTTGGGCCATTTTCTATAGGTCTGCCCAATGGAAGCCATGAAGCCAAACATTCCCATACCCTTTAACTCCCTCTGGGTTTGGAGCCAATCCATGTAGGCCAGAACAGTGCAGTGTACAAAGTAGTGTGCTAGACTGTCAGCCCCACATGGGACAGAGATTGTATCCAACCTAATTATCTGGAACCTTCTCCCATGCTTAGCACAGTGGTTATCTCAGAGTAAGTGCTTAATAAATACCATCATCTTTACCTTCTTTAGTTGTCCTTATAAAACATCATTAGTTGAAGATCTTTACAAGCAGATGACTGGAGACTTACAATATCTAAGCCTAAAGGTACTTCTGATATGACAACAGTTTTTCTACAGCAACACTGATTCTGAGGTCAATACTTCCTCTAGAAAAGAATCACAAATCTATTTAAGACCCAGAAATTCATAAGTACATGTGTATAAGAAGGTACAGAGATTTTAGAGGTGCTGTTTTTTGCATTTATGTTAAAAGCAAATACCTGGACTGTTGTCAGTTGAACCGCATAATCCTCCATCTTTTAGTATCAACTTCCTCCATCTGCTAGCATTTCCAAGCATTTAGCATCATGCTCTGCACACAGTAATCACTCAATATTGTATTCAACACTTAGTGATAGTGGTAATTGGAAGAGATGTTGCTAAGAAGAGGTAAGTACTTTTCTGCTTTCAATTATGTTGTGGCTAGAGATTGTACTTAAATGTTACCAAAAATAGTTTGGGTTCACTATTTGAGGTCAGTAGAGTTCGTGGCCTACTGCATAGACTAAGTAGGCACAAGCAGATGGAGGAAGTTTGTCGTTGCTTGCTTCAACTCTGCCCTCTCCTCTGCCCAGCAAACTATTTCTTGGCCCCTATTGACACCCTTGCTCATCATCTTCACCAGTTGTTCCAGACATTTAATTCCTTCTTCAGGTCATCTGTCCCCCTGCATCCCCCATCCATTGCTCCAAGTGACCTGGCCACCTCCTTTATTAAGAAAATTGCCACTATCAGGCATGAGCTCCCTAAAATCGCCCCTACTTCTCCCTGGTCCCTCCCCCTTCCGGCCCCCTCTTCAACTCTCCCATCCTTCCCAGCAGTATCTCTAGAGGAGATCGCCTGCCTCCTCTCAAAAGCCACCCCCTCCACCTGCGCATCCAACCCCATTTCCTCACACATTATCAAAACTCTCGCCCCATCCCTTCTTCCTTCCCTGACGGCCATCTTCAACTGTTTTCTCTCCAATGGCTTCTTCCCCTTAGCTTTCAAACATGCCCATCTCTACCATTTCCTAAAAAAACCCCTTCCTTGATCCCACAGTTTCCTCCAGTCATCGCCCCATTTCCCTACTACCATTCCTCTCTAAACTCTTTGAGCAAATTGTCTACATCTGCTGTCTCAAGCAGATGTCTCAAATTCTCCTCCAATTCTCTCCTGGACCCCCTCCAATCTGGCTTCCATCCTCTTCACTCCACAGAAACCTCTCTCCCAAAGGTCACCAATGATCTTCTTCTTGCCAAATCCAGTGGCCTGTACTCCATCCTCATCCTCCTTGACTTCTCAGCTGTTCTGACACTGTGACCACCCCCTTCTCCTGGAAACATTATCCAACCTTGGCTTCACTGACTCTGTCCTTTCCTAGTTCTCCTCTTATCTCTCTGGTCCTTCATTCTTAGTCTCCTTCATGGGCTCCTCCTCTGCCTACTACCATCTAAATGTGAACACTCAAGGTTCAGTTGGGTCCCCCTCTATTCTCCATCCCTTGAAGAACTCATTCACTCTCATGGCTTCAACTGCCAACTCT
Source organism: Tachyglossus aculeatus (assembly GCF_015852505.1). NCBI lineage: Eukaryota > Metazoa > Chordata > Mammalia > Monotremata > Tachyglossidae > Tachyglossus > Tachyglossus aculeatus. The sequence continues at coordinate 24,260,662 of NC_052079.1, read as the reverse complement.
ATGCAGCCATCTCCAGCCGTGATCTCTCCCCCTCTTTGCAGTCTTGCATTTCCCCTTGCCTTTAAGACATCTCTGCTTTGATGTCTTCCCATCACCTCAAGATTAGCTTGTCCAAAATAGAACTGTTTGTTTTCCTACCCAAACCTTGTCCTCCCCATGACTTTCCCATCACTGTAGACAGCACCACCATCCTTCCTGTCTCACAAGCCCATAACCTTGGCGTTACCTTGACTCCTCTCTCTCATTCAACCCACATATTCAATCCATCACTAAATCCTGTTGGTCCCACCTTCACAATGTCACTGAAATCCACCCTTTCCTCTCCATCCAAACTGCTTTCACGTTAATACAGTCACTCCTTCTATCCCATCTGGATTACTGCATCAGCCTCCTTACTGAACTCCCAGCCTCCTGTCTCTCCCCACTCCAGTCCATAATTCACTCTGCTGCCTGGGTCATTTTTCTGCAAAAGTGCTCATGACATGTTTCCCCGCTCCTCAAGAAACTCCAGTGGTTGCTCATCCATCTCCACATCAAACAGAAACTTAATAATAATAATAATGGCATTTATTAAGCGCTTACTATGTGCAAAGCACTGTTCTAAGCACTGGGGAGGTTACAAGGTGATCAGGTTGTCCCACGGGGGGCTCACAGTCAATCCCCATTTTACAGATGGGGGAACTGAGGCACAGAGAAGTTAAGTGACTTGCCCATAGTAACACAACTGACATTTGGCAGAGCCGGGATTTGAACCCATGACCTCTGACTCCCAAGCCTGTGCTCTTTCCACTGAGCCATGCTGCTTCTCTGCTTCTCACGATTGGCTTCAGAGTACTCAATCATCTCGCCCCCTCCTACCTCACCTTGCTACTATCCTGTTACAGCCCGGCCCTCACACTTCACTCCTCTAATGTTAACATCCTCACTGTGCCCTAGTCTCGGCTATCTTGCTGCCAACCCCTGGTTCACATCCTGCTTCTGGCCTGGAACGCCTTCACTCCTCAAGTCTGACAGACAGTTACTACTTGCCCCCTTCAAAGACTTACTGAAAGCACATCTCCTCCAAGAGGCCTTCCTAAACTAACCCCCCCGACCCTTTCCTCTTCTCCCACTCCCTTTTGCGTTGCCTTGACTTGCTCCCTTTTTTCTTACCCATTCTGAGCCCCACATCACATACGTACATAGCTATAATTTATATTAATGTCTGTCTCCCCCCTCTAGACTCTAAGCTCATTTTGGGCAGGGACTGTGTCTGCTTATTGTTGTATTGTGCTTTCCCAAGAGCTTAGTACAGTGCTCTGCACATAAATACTATTGACTTCCAAGGGCGTGAGCTTGGGAGTCAGAAGGCTCTGGTCTCTGCCACTTGTGTGCTTCGTAATGCTGCAATTAAAGTTCTGAGTAAATTTTCATCATCTGATTCAGTGCTAATGGCTTTCAAATTTCTGAGTCCCGGAAGATGTCAAGAGTAGCAATTGCTAGAAACTGGCTAGGTGAGAGAGCAGGGTAAAACCATTAATCATCTGTGGAATGGGTCCTTTTTAGTGAGAGTGTGTGAGTACTTTCACCTCTCCTTTGTGAGGGGAGAAGTCATTCTGGTTAGCTAAATGTTGTCGCAGAATTTTCCTACCTACACAACGCACTGGCTAGCAATGCAGTGCTGGTTGAGGAAGTCGAAAACCAAATCAAGAAGGCCAGCACATCCTTTGGATTATTGTCAAACAGAGTGGGATGGCAGCATGTTATCAGGCTCCAAACCAAACTACAGATATCTACAGAGATATAGTGTTGTCCAGACTTCCCTTTGACTGGGAAGTCTGGACCCAGACTTCCCTTTGACTGGGAAGTCTGAACCCCACACAGGAGCTACAGTGCCTGCTCAAGAAGGAGTTTCATCAGTGCCATTTGTGGGCCATACTCAAAATCAAACAACAAGACAAGATCACAAACCATGAAACTCTGGAATGTAGCCTCATAGCATCAAAGCTTTGCTCAGTTCAACACAGGAATATTGAGAAGGAACAACAGCAGAATACCTAAGCAACTGCTGTTTGGAGAGCTGAAAATGGGAAACTGAAAACAGACAGAGGGAAGATTTTAAGGATACAGTAAAGCATAGCCTCAAACAGTGTTGTAACTCAGCTCAACACAGGCAGTCGATTGGATAAGTTAGACCACCATGCTGCCCTTCCTTCAAGAAAGGAATAGCTCTTTTTGAGCAAAAGCTTCATAGAGAATGAGGCCTAAGGAGGCAAAAGGGAAAAAAGCACCAGTTGCTGCAAACACTGAGCATGACAACAAGGGACAACCTTTTTGTATGCACCATGTGCCCAGAACTGTGGATCCCGCATTGGCCTTTTCATTCTCTCCCACACACTCACAGGTGAATTTCAACAACAGAGGTGCCTTCTTTGAATATAAAATATATCTATATTCACCCGTTTTCAGGTTTATGACATTCAGGTTCATAAGTTAGGAAATAACTCCTCTCCCCATTTCATTGTCATGGTTTTCTTGTTCTGCTTCCCCACCATCACATCACTGACTTTTTGTTCTGCTTCTGGCACCATCTTTTCAGCTTAAAGTTGCTTCTGCTTCTGCTTCTGCTTCTGCTTCTGCTTCTGCTTCTGCTTCTGCTTCTGCTGTGGACCACTACCTTGTACCAAAAACCAACAGTTGTGGAAATGCCTATGCATCCTTTTCTTCCCTGTCCCTGCTGAGAATGGCATGAATAGAGCTATATTGATATGTTGGTACATTAAACCAGTGCTAACATATTATTTTACTATGTTGTGCAAGAGAATGCAGATGAATAAATTAATATATTGCACTAATATAGAATATAATATAGGACAGCTATATTGATGCATTAATCAGCTATATTGCATGTTATAATTGATTGAGTACTCCATTTGGGGTTATTTTGGTAAAAATAATGTATTTGATCTTGATTCAGGCACCAATCCTCAATTTTTAACATTGTTCCTTTGTGGGGCCCTTGGTTACAAACTACAGTGCTTCAACTTAAAATGCAGTTTTTAGTAGCTACTTACTCCATAAATCCATGGAGTTTCTTGTATTCTTCAAGGTGATGCTGAGTCACTGACAACTTTCTGTTGGTTATCATGCTCCCCACAGGGATTGCTTGTCTAATTGGGAAGTATTTACCCTTCTGCATTTAGAATAATTTCAAGTAAGAATTGCTAATGTGCCCAGTAAATTTTAAATTTAGTGGTGTGGCTATCTGATCATAAATAGCGTTGAAAGAATGTATAGCGTCTGCATTCTTCTCTGGCAGCTGGCCATTTTTTGCTCATTATCATTCAATTAAACTATGTACAACCAATGAGATTTCATAGAAACACTTTTAATTGTGATGAATTATTTTTTGCAGTGAGCTAAAATAATAAATTTTCCAGTACAAGTAATGTCTCACAGTTAGTGACCATCCAAGCATCTAATTGTTGATCAATCTCAAATTTGTCTTGTAGATCAGAGTGACTATTTTATTATCACTGAATAGGTAGAAAAACTGATTTTATTACAGTTTAGAATGAGCAAGATGCAAACATTTTTGTACATTTTGTAAAGTAGCACTAAATCATGGATACCAAATGTCTTCCTATTTAGTGGAAATAAAGGCCCTAATCAAAGACCTCTTTGTACCCTAGAAGTAAGAAATGTTTTCATCTGGAGTGACCTTACCATGCTGAAAGATGATGGAGTGTACCAGGGAAGGAAGAGGAATAGGCACAGAATTCCATGGAAACAGGCTTGTGCTGCTAAGTTTTCTTTTTTGAAATGTGCTCATGCACTGGAATGGAAAGAGGAAAAGGAGTGAGGGTACCATAATTCACTGAATGTCTTTTGTATGCAGGATTTGGGAAAGTGCAGGTCTCTTAGTTTTATCATTCTCCTTTCTCTTACTCCCCATATTGGTAGACTTCAGTCCTTGCTTTATAGTCTCTTTGAGTTGAAAATATTATTCAAAAAAGTGGGGCAATTTTGGTGTAAATATGGTACCAGTAAGGCTCCATCTGAAACATAAACTTTATTTACTTTTAAATAGTATCTTGTCATTAATCAGGGTAAAAGAGTCCATAGATAATGGGGAAAGGTCTGTTTCGCTCTGTGGCATGTGTCCCCCAAATCTCCAGGTGTCAGCTTATTTTTTAAACTTCTGTTCTAAGACAAGTCTCACCAGCCCTGGCCTCTCTCCTTCTATGCAATTTCCTCCTGTCTCCAGGACATTTCAACATGGATGTCCTGCCGGCACCTCCAGGTCAATATGTCCTGAACTATACTCCATTTTTCTCCCCCAGATTATCTGCTCTACCAAATCTTCCATCACATTTGACAAGACCACCCTCCTCCCAGATTCCCAGGCCCATAGCCTTTGAGTTATCCTTGACCTCTCCCTCTCATTCAGCCCAATATCACTCTGTCTCCAAATGCTGTTTTTCTTTTTTCCACAATATTTCCAGGATCTGCTCCTTCCTCACCATTCAAATGGAATCTGCTCTCGGCCTGTCAATCCCCTCCTTGCAATCAGCCCATTCCTCTCTTCTTTTCCCAATAGCACTCCCCTCACACAACCCTTCCACATCGCTTCACCACCCCTACTCCCCATTCCTCACACCATCCCTGTTGCCCTGTCTCAGCACTGCCCCTCATCCCCCAGCCCCCATCAGCTCACTCCCATCCAACCATTCCACCATTCACACCATCCCTCTCCCTGCCCCACAGCCTCAGCCAACTGTGGCCTGTGAAACCCCAGCTCCATTGTGGGGAAGCTTCCCTTCATCCTTGACCAGTCCTTGACCCAATCACAGTTCCTCCTCACCATCTCTGAAACCTGGCTCTCCCGAGATTACACCCTCTCCCCTGGGACCTCATTTTCACCCACTACCCCAGACTCACTAGAAAAGAATGAGGAGTCAGTTTCCTTCTCACTCCAATGTCACTTTCATGCCTCTCCACCTCCCCCACCCTCTCTTTTCTTTCCTTTGAAGCCCATATCATCTGCTTCTACCACCCAATGTAGATACTAGTCGTGGTCCTCTAGCGCTCCCCAAGGCCCATCTCCAATTTTCTTAACGATTTTGATCCCTTTCTCACATTCCTTCTGTCTTGTTCTACCTCTACATTGATCCTTGGGGGCTTAAGTACCAATATGGATGTTCCAGACAACCCTTCTGTTGTCCACTTTCCATCATTCCTCAACTCCACTGACCTCCTGCTCCACTCCACTTCACCCACTCACCAATTTGGACACACACTCGATCTCACCATCTCTAGTCACTGTGCAATCTCTACCCTCACCACCTCTGAAATCTCTCTATCTGAACAGAACTTCTTCACTTGCCTTTTCTCCTACACACCTGCTCCCCACAATGTGTCCTGTTCCCTCATCCAATTTTCACAAGTTACCATTCCCCTTTCCCTTGACACTCTCAACACCACCATCTCTACTGAACTCAACTCTCACTCTCCTATCCCCTTTATGATCTCATACCACTAACGCATAGCCCTGGATCACTGTACAGTCTGCTTCCTTCACTCCTGTGCACAAGTAGCAGAGCACTGCTGGCAGAAATCCAGATAACAGGCTGACCTCATCCACCTGAAGTTCATCCTTGTATGCTTTAATTCTGCCTTCTCCTCTGCCTGGCCAAATTATTTTTCCATCCTTACTAACTCCCATTCCCATTGCCCTTGCCAGTTGTTCCAGATGTTTAACTCTTCCCTTTAAATCCCCTCCCCCTTGCCTCCCCCACCTCTTGCCTTTAGTGACCAGGCCATGTATCTTATTGAGAAAATTGAAACCATCAGGCATGATTTCTTTAAAATCTCCCCTTGTCTGCTCTAGTCCCTCCCTCCTCCTGCCCCTTCTACAACTTTCCCATCTTTCTCAGAAGTATTTAAAGAGATCTCCTGCCTCCTCTCAAAATCCACCCCAACATGCATCTACAACTCCATCCCTTTTCATCTTACCAAAGCACTTGTCCCCTCCCTTTTTCCCTTGATGACCATCATCTTCAACTATGCACTCTCCAATGGATTTTTCCCCAATGCTTGCAACAGGCTCATCAATGAATCAATCAATCAATCATATTGTTTTACTGTGTGCAAAACACTGTACTAAGCGCTTGGGAGAGTTCACTATAACAGAGTTGTTAAATACATTCCCCGCCACAACAAATACCATGATTATAAAAATGTGTTAAGCACTTATTATGTGCCACACACTGTACTAAGCTCTGGGATGGTTACAAGATAATCAGGCAATCACAGTCCCTGGCCCACACGGGACTCACAGCCTAAGGGAGAGGGAAAACAGGGATTAAATCCCCATTTTACAGAAGAGGAAAATTGAGGCACCGAGAAGGTAAGTGACTTGCCCATGGTCACACAGCAGCAAGATGTTAGAACAAGGATTACAACCCAGGTCCTTTGATTCCCAGGCCCATGCTGTTTCCATTAGGTCACGTTGCTTCTCACATCCTCTCTGTCCTAAAAAAAATCCCTCCTTGACCCCACCGTTCCCTCCAGCTATCTCATTTCCCTCTACCATTCCTCTCCAAATTTCTTGAGCAAAATATCTTCACCCGCAGCCTCCAGTTCCTCTCTCCAGTTCCTCTCTCCAGTTTTCTCCTTGAGCCCCTCCAGTCTGGCTTCTGTCCCCTTCATTAAACAGAAACTGTCTTCTCAAAGGTCACAAATGATCTCCTTTTTGACAAATACAATGGCCTTTACTCCATCCTAATCCTCCTTGATTTTTCAACTGCCTTCAACATTGTCGATCATCCCCTTCTCCTGCGACACGGTCTCTCCTGATGCTCTCTCCAGAGGAGGCCTCTTCTTCTCCTACTGCTCCAGGCTTACAGGGAAAGGAGGAAGTGTCAGCTTCCTTCTTGCGCTCCAGTGCTGCTTTCGCACCATTCCTTCTTACCCTTCCCTTTCCTTCCCCTCCACTGAAGCCCATATCATCCACCTCTACCACCTCTTCCAGATTCTTGTAGCCATCATCTATCACCCCCCTGGTCCCACCTCCAACTTCTTTAACCATTTTGACCACTTTCTCACCTTCTTTCTCTCTTTTTCCATGCCCATTTTGATTCTTGGAGGCTTCAACATCCACATAGATGTACCTGGTGACTACTCTGCTGCCTGTCTTCTGTCATTCTTCAACTCCGCCAACCTCCTGCTCCACCCCACTTCGCCCACTCACCAACTTGGACACACAGTGAGGAGTTTTTGCTTGATATGGAGGTTGATAGGCAATCACTGGAGATTTTTGAGGAGAGGGGTGATGTGCCCAAAATGCTTCTGTAGAAAGATAATCTGGGCAGTAGAGTATGGACTTCAGTATGGACTGAAGTGGGAGAGACAGGAGGTTGGGAGGTCAGAAAGGAGGTTGATGCAGTTATCCAGTTGGGATAGGATGAGTAATTGTACTAACATGGTAGTGGTTGGGATTCATTCATTCATTCATTCATTCATTCAATCGTATTTATTGAGTGCTTACTGTGTGCAGAGCACTGTACTAAGCACTTGGGAAGTACAATTCAGCAACAAGGAGAGACAATCCCTGCCCAAAATGGGCTCACAGCACTTGTGTATATATGTACATATCTATTTATATTAATGCCTGATTACTTGTTTTGATGTGTATATATCTATAATTCTACTTATATTGATGCTACTGATGCCTGTTTTTTTGTTTTGATGTCTGCCTTCCCCCGTCTATACTGTAAACCTATTGTGGACAAGGATTGTCGCTTTTTATTGCCGAATTGTACTTTCCAAGTGCTCAGTACAGTGCTATGCACACAGTAAGCACTCAGTAAATACAATTGAATGAGTGAATGAATGAATGAATAAATTAATGAATGAAACATTATTCAACCTTGGCTTCTCTGACACCTCCTTTCCTGGTTCTCCTCCTATTTCTCTGGCTGCCCATTCTCGGTCTCTTTCATGGGCTCCTCTTTTGCCTCCCACTTTTAACTGGAGGAGTCCCTCAGAGTTCAGTTCTGGATTCCCTTCTATCTCCATCTACACTCACTCCCTTGGGGAACTCATTTGCTCCTGTGACTTTGACTACTATCTTTATGTGGATGATTCTCAAACCTACATCTCCAGCCCTGATCTCTCTCCCTCCCTGCACACTCACATTTCCTCCTGCCTTCAAGGCATCGCTACTTAGACATCTTCCAATCACGTCAAAACTTAACATATCTAAAACAGAACTCCTTATCTTCCCACCCAAACCCTGTCCTCCCTTTAACCTTCCCATCACTGAAGAAGGCACCACTCTCCTACCTGTCTCACAAACCCATAACTTTGACATTATCCTTGACTTGTCCCTGTCACTGAACCCATCTATTCAATTAATCACTAAATCCTGTCTGTTCGACCTTCACAACAGTGCTAAAATCCACCTTTTTTCTTCTCCATCCAAACTGCTACCACATTAATCCAATCACTTATCCTGTCCCACCTTGATTAGTGTATCAGCCTCTTTGCTGACCTCCCTGCCTCCTGTCTCTCTGCGCTCCAGTCCATACTTCACTCTGCTTCCTTGATCTTTTTTCTACAAAAACGTTCAATCCGTGTTTCCCCACTCCTCATAATTTCCAGTGGTTGCCCATCCACCTCAACATCAAACAGAAACTCCTTATCAGCAGCTTTAAAGCTCTCAATCACCTTGCCCCCTCCTACCATACCTTACTGTACTCCTACACCAGCCCACACACTTCACTCCCCTAATGCTAACTTGTACCTTGATCTCATCGATCTCGTCACCGACCTCTCTGCCACATCCTGCCTCTGACCTAAAATGCCCATCATCGTGATGTCAGACAAATGATCACTCTCCCACTTTCAAAGCCATATTGAAGGCATATCTTCTCCCTAAGCCCTCATTTCTCCCACTCCCATCTGTATTACCCTTGCACTTGAACTTGAACTCTTTATTCACCCCTCCCTCAACCCCACAGCACTTACATACATATCTGTAATTATTTCTATTAATGTCTTAAGCTATAAGCTCGTTTTGGGCAGAGAGCATGTCTGTTGTACTGTATTCTGCCAAGTGCTTAGTACAGTTCTCTGCACACAGTAAGCATTCAATAAATACGATTGATTGATTGATTTAACTACATCAGTCTTTTCATTTCATTCATTCATTCAGTCGTATTTATTGTGCGCTTACTGTGTGCAGAGCACTGTGCTAAGCACTTGGGAAGTACAAGTTGGCAACATATAGAGATGGTCCCTACCCAACAGTCTAGGTCACAGTCTAGGAGACAGACAACAAAACAAAACATATTAACAAAATAAAATAAATAGAATAGTAAATATGTACAAGTAAAATAAATAGAGTAATAAATCTGTACAAACATATATACAGGTGCTGTGGGGAGGGGAAGGAGGTAGGGTGGGGGGGAGGGGGAGGGGGAGAGGAAGGAGGGGACTCAGTCTGGGAAGGCCTCCTGGAGAAGGTGAGCTCTCAGCACTTTGAAGGGAGGAAAAGAGCTAGCTTGGCGGATGTGCAAAGGGAGGGCATTCCAGGCCAGGGGGAGGACGTGGGCCAGGGATCGATGGTGGGACAGGCAAGAACAAGGCACAGTGAGGAGGTTAGCGGCAGAGAAGTGGAGGATGCGGGCTGGGCTGTAGAAGGAAAGAAAGGAGGTGAGGTACGATGGGGGCGAGGTGATGGAGAGCCTTGAAGCCGGGAGTGAGGAGTTTTTGCCTGATGTGTAGGTTGATTGATAGCCACTGAAGATTTTTGAGGAGGGGAGTAACATGCCCAGAGCGTTTCTGCACAAAGATGATCCGGGCAGCAGCGTGAAGTAGAGATTGAAGTGGGGAGAGACAGGAGGATGGGAGATCAGAGAGAAGGCTGATGCAGTAATCCAGTCGGGATCCTCCATTCTCTCCCTTTGCCAGTCCACATTTCAGTCTGATCTTTTTTAATGGACTCTGAATATGTTTCTCCACTCCTCAAAACCCTCAAGTGATTACTCATTCTTTTTTGCAAGAAACAGAAATTCCTTTTCATTGACTTTAAAGTATTCAATCAGCCCTCTCCCTCATACTTATTCATTCAGTTATCCCACTACACCGTACTTGATACCCTTGATTTCTCCCAACACAAGCATACTCACTGTGCCTCATTTTCATCTCCCATTGCTGACTCCCTCACCCTTTAAATTTGACATATTCTCCCCTTCTTCAATGACCTTTTGAAATCACATCTCTTCCAGAAGCCCTCTTTAATTAATTTCCCCTCTTACATTCTTACACCTCCCATGCTGCCTGATCAATCTTCTGTACCTCTTATAGATTTAGTATAGCAGTCAGTCAGTCAAGCAATGGTGATTTACTGAGTGCAGAACACTGTACTACATGTCTGGGAGAGTACAATACAACACATATTTCATTTGCCTTTATCCTACTACCATAAATTTTTTTAGTGTATGTTGTCCCTGCTAGGTTATAATCTCCTTGCGGACAAGGATGATTTCTAATAATTCTGGTAAATTATCCCAAGCTTATAGTTAAGGTTTGTGCACCCAGAAGATACTCAATACTACTGACTGATTAATTACATTTATCTCATCTCTAATTGCTTTTCACCATGCTAATCTGATTTCTTCTTCTGCCTCCCAGAAGTAGTAGTATTAATTAGACACAGTCTATGGCTACCTTTGAGCCACCTTCTCTGATTAATTTTTCTTCTTACCATTTCATATCCCCCCCAGCTAATACTTAGCACTGTTCTGTGACTTTCAAACTTATATACTGTCTACATACTCTACTTTGTGAGCACTTACTCATCTAGATACCTATTTTTCCATTTTTCTTTTCCTCCTATCTGTGATTATTTTGTGTTCTCTTCCTTCACTAGATTATAATCTCCTTGAGGACAGAGATCTTTTCTTCTAATTTCTATTGTACTCTCCCATGGAGTTGGGGCTCAATATATACTATTGATGTTAGAGACCATGTCTTTTGCATCTACTGGACTTGTGCATGTGCTTTTTACAAGGCCCTGTACATGGTAAGTACTGAATAAATGCCACTGAATGTGTGTGAAATCTTGGAATTTAAATTTCAAATCTTAAATGTCTTGAAAATCTGAGAATATCTGTTCACTGACTGCTTCCCATTTTTCCAGCATTTATTGGCCCTTTCAAAAAACTACAGTAGACTTGTAAGGCATAATTGTTCATCATCACAAAAGTAATGTTGTTTTCCTTGACACAGGTTGATTTTTGTCTATATTCCCCTAAACATAATCAGATTCTACAAATTTACCAAGTATGAGTGAGACTCCCTTATCAATCAATCAATCAATCAATCAATCATATTTATTGAGTGCTTACTGTGTGCAGGACACTGTACTAAGCGCTTGGGAAGTACAAGTTGGCAACATCTAGAGACGGTCCCTACCCAACAGTGGGCTCACAGTCTAGAAGGGGGAGACAGAGAACAAAACCAAATATATTAACAAAATAAAATAAATAGAATAGATATGTACAAGTAAAATAAATAAATAAATAGAGTAATAAATATGTACAAACATATATACATATATACAGGTGCTGTGGGGAAGGGAAGGAGGTAAGACGGGGGGATGGAGAGGGGGATGAGGGGGAGAGGAAAGAGGGGGCTCAGTGTGGGAAGGCCTCCTGAAGGAGGTGATCTCTCAGTAGGGCCTTGAAGGGAGGAAGAGAGCTAGCTTGGCGGATGTTGGGAGGGAGGGCATTCCAGGCCGGGGGATGACGTGGGCCGGGGGTCGACGGTGAGACAGGCGAAAACGAAGCATGGTGAGGAGATTAGCGGCAGAGGAGCGGAGAGTGCGGACTAGGCTGTAGAAGGAGAGAAGGGAGGTGAGGTAGGAAGGGGGCGAGGTGATGGAGAGCCTTGAAGCTGAGGGTGAGGAGTTTCTGCCTGCTGCACAGATTGATTGGTATCCACTGGAGATTTTTGAGGAAGGGAGTAACATGCCCAGAGCGTTTCTGGACAAAGACAATCCGGGCAGCGGCATGAAGTATGGACTGAAGTGGGGAGAGACACGAGGATGGGAGATAGGAGAGGAGGCTGATACAGTAGTCCAGACGGGATAGGATGAGAGCTTGAATGAGCAGGGTAGCAGTTTAGATGGAGAGGAAAGCCTCCTTCCCTTCCCCACAGCACCTGTATATATGTATATATGATTGTACATATTTATTACTCTATTGATTTATTTTACTTGTACATATCCATTCTATTTATTTTATTTTGTTAATATGTTTGGTTTTGTTCTCTGTCTCCCCCTTCTAGGCTGTGAGCCCACTGTTGGGTAGGGACTGTCTCTATATGTTGCCAACTTGTACTTACCAAGCGCTTAGTACAGTGCTCTGCACACAGTAAGTGCTCAATAAATACGATTGATTGATTGATTGATTGAAATGGCAGATCTTGGCAATGTTGCGGAGCTGAGACTGGCAGGTTTTGGTGATGGCTTGGATGTGAGGGGTGAACAAGAGAGCGGAGTTGAGGATGACACCGAGGTAGTGGGCCTGTGAGACGGGAAGGATGGTAGTGCCGTCAACAGTGATGGGAAAGTCAGGGAGAGGGCAGGGTTTGGGAGGGAAGACAAGGAGTTCAGTCTTTTACATGTTGAGTTTTAGGTGGCATGCAGACATCCAGATGGAGATGTCCTGAAGGCAGGAGGAGATGCGAGCCTGGAGGGAGGGGGAGAGAGCAGGGGCAGAGATGTAGATTTGGGTGTCATCAGCGTAGAGATGATAGTTGAAGCCATGGGAGCGAATGAGGTCACCAGGGGAGAGAGTGTAGATCGAGAACAGAAGGGGACCAAGAACTGAACCTTGAGGAACCCCCACAGTAAAGGGATGGGAGGGGGAGGAGGAGCCTGCAAAAGAGACTGAGAATGAATGACCGGAGAGATAAGAGGAGAACGAGGAGAGGATTAATTATCTTTAATTTCCAGGATCATCTCAGGAATCTTTATAACAGGTGGAGATAGAGTGGTGATTCTCCAGTCTTCTGGTTCAGTAGCTGCTGTCACAATATTGTATTCTACTTTCCAAGAATACCACATTTTTGTTGCTGAGTTCTTTCAGATCTCATGTTCATGCCACCTGAGCCTGTTTATTTGTCTGTAACCATTTTATCAATTTGGTCTAAACCAATCTGAATAATCCCCACAAATGGGATCCGATTAATCTGACCTGTTTGACACAACATAATTTGGGTGTAGGAACCTCCCTAGTATCTTCCTCTGTAATTACCAGATTTCAGGGAACCTCATGAACATCTCCTTTCCATCTCTGATCATCCATTGCATCTTTTGCATCTTTTATCATCAAGGTGGGAGAAACCAATAGAGTATTAGGATAGGTACATATGAGCCATGGGTGGGTGTGAGTGCCCAAGTGCACTGGTGACTTGGAAATGCTATAGTGGCAGTTGAGGAAGCTATAGAATGGGGAGATGAGAGATTGATCAGGGAAGACTTGCTGGAAAAGTTGGAGTTTTTGGCCTCTATTGCAAGGTGTTTTTCAAACTCCTTTTAGGTAAACCTGATGTCAATCAATGGTATTTATTGAGCACTTATTATGTGCAGAGCACTGTATTTAGCACCTGGGAGAATACAATGCAGCAGAATTAGCAGACACGTTTACTGCCCGTAATGATCTTATAGTCTAGAAGGGGAGGCAGACATTAATATGAATAAGTGATTAATTTATAATACATAATTTAAAGATCAATCAATTCATCAGTTGTATTTATTGGGTGCTTAAGTGTGCAGAGCACTGTACTGAGTACTTGGGAAAGTACAATATAACGATATAATAGACACATTCCCTGCCCACAGCAATTTACAATCTAGATGGGGAGACTGACGTTAATATAAATAAATTATGGATATGTACTTAAGTGCTGTGGGGCTGGGAGGGGGGATGAGTAAAGAAAACAAGTCAGGGTGATGTAGAAGGGAGTGGAAGAACAGGAAAAGAGGGCTTAGTCAGGGAAGACGTCTTGGCGGAGATGTGCCTTCAATAAGGCTTTAAAGGTGGGAGAGTAATTATCTGTCAGCTATAAAGAGGGAGGGCATTCCAGACCAGAGGCAGAATGTGGGCGAGAGGTAGAGGTCGGCGGCAAGATAGACAAGATTGAGGTACAATGAGTAGGTTGGCAGTAGAGGAAAGAAGTGTGCTGGTTGGGTTGTATTAGGAGAGTAGTGAGGTGAAGTAATAATAATAAATATAATGATGATATTTGTTAAGTGCTTACTATATGCCAGGCTCTGTACGTAGCACTGAGATGGATACAAGCAAGTCGAGTTGGACACAGTCATTGTCCCATGTAGGGCTCACAGTCTCAATCCCCATTTTACAGATGAGGAAAGTGAGGCCCAGAGAAGGGAAGTGATTTGCCCAAGGTCACACAGCAGGCAAGTGCCAGAGCTGGGATTAGAACCCAGGACCTTCTGACTCCCAGGCCCATGCTGTATCCACTACACCATGCTACTTCTTATGGCTCAGTAGGAGAGGGCAAGGTGATTGGGTGCTCTAAGGCCAAAGTTAAGGAATTTTTGTACGTTGCGGCAGTGGTCGGGCAACCACTGGCGGTTCTCGAGGAGTGGGGACATAGGGACTGAATGCTTTTGTAGAAAAATTATCTGGGCAGCAGAGTGAAGTATGGATTGGAGTAGGGAGAGACAGGAGGCAGGGAAGCCAAGCAAGGAGTCTGAACAATAATCAAAGTGCATTAGAGTAAGTGCTTAGATTAAGGTGGCAACACTTTGGGTGGAGAGGAAAGGATGGATTTTAGCGTTATTGTAGAGATTGAACTTGTGTGAACTTTCCTCTTCTTACTTGAGCAAGCTTTCTATTTGGGAAAGAAAAATTTTTTCCCTCCCTTGGACCTATTTCATCCTAAATGGTTTCCGTTGTCTTTGTGGTCCATTTGTTCTGCAGGATACATATTACAGTGGCCTCTGAAAAGGGATGTTTTATTAATTTTCAGAATTCTCATAATTCACCATTTTTAACTATCCTTTCCAGGTTTTTCAATAGACCCTCATTTTTTCATTATTTCCTTTTCTAAAATTCTTGTCTTGGTTCTTTATTGACTCCCTCCCCCTGGTGACTGCCGTCACTCCCAAACACAGGAAGAGTGTTAACTTCGATAAATCTGTGGTCACTGTTGCTGAAAGGCTTCCATATATACCTCATGTATCACCAGGATCAAATCCAGCAAAATATTATCTTTCCTTGTTAGCATTACCCTGAATGCCTGGTACCTTTAAGTTTCTCCCTCATGGTGTCATTCTCTTTTCCAAATCTCTGCTGTAAGGAAATCAATTAATTCATCATATTTATTGAGTGCTTACTGTATGCAAATCACTGTACTAAATGCTTGGGAGAGTACAATAAATTGTCCCCATATCTAATTGCTTTACATAGGATAGTTATTAATAATGAAGCTCTTAAGCTCTTGTTATGTACCAAGCACTATACTAACTCTCCACTTGCTTTTTCCCTAGTAAAATACTTGTGGGAAGGGATCAAAGCCTGCCATCTCCCAAGTCCTTTGTATAGTGCTGTGCACAGTAAGTGCTCAGTAAATACCATTTATTGATTAATTGATTGTCCACAGAATTGCCACATCATCTGAAGTTTTAATTCCCTCAAGTTTTGTCAACCTTCAATTAAAAATAGAAGAAATCCTATAGATTTTTTAAATCACAGAGTTTACTCATTCTTGAGCAATTCCAGTATTTCCATGATCTCATTAGTCATTTTAAATGAACCTGACATCATTGAATGTTAAGGAAATATTCATTTTAAATTATGAATAAAGCTATTCGGCAGTCTTCCAATGCTTCTTCCAATGCTGATTTTAGGACTATTGCAACCTTCTTAGGATCTTCCTTTTACAACTCAATCCACACACTTCACTCCTCTAAAGCAGACTTACTCCTTGAGTCTTAGAATTGTCTATCTTGCCAGTGAACCTTTTCCCGCCTCCTCCCTCTGGCCTAGAACTCCCTTTCCCTTCATATATGACAAACCATTACTCTCCCCCCCTTCAAAGCCTTATTAAAATCACACTTCCTCCGAGAGGCCTTCCCCAATTAAGTCCTCTTCTCCTGAAGTTCCTCTCTGTTCTGCATTGTCTGTGGACTTGGATTTGTACCCTTTAAGCACTTGACATTCAGCCCACCTTCAGCCCTACAGCACTTATGTACATATTCTTACACTCCCCTGTCTGTAGTCTGTCTCCCCCTCGAGACTGTAAACTTCTTGTGAGAAGGGAACATGTCTACCAACTCTGTTGTACTCTCTCAAACATTTAAAAGACTGTTCTGCACATGGTAAGTGCTCAATGAATACCATTACTTGCTTGATTGATTCTAACCACGAACTAGTCAAAGCACTCCAAGTACAAATTATCTCCAGTCACAGGCAGAATTCTTTGTCAGATTTAAACCTTTGGGTGTTTTGAGCTGCACCATGTCTGAGTAGGTCTCATTTATCACTTCCAAGGCTGTATTCTCCTTTTAATTGTGTGCCTTTATCAATAATCAAACCATTTATTGATTTATGAAGCAGGAAATAAGTACTTACAGGGTTAAAATATGTCAGCTCTCTCTCTCATACTCTTTTCCTGTTCCTCTCTTCATCTTCTCTCCCTCCTATCAAGAGGGAAAGAGTCTTTCATCAGCTCTCTCCTTCCTCAAGCACTGAAGCCTGATGGAGAGGTGATGAAATTTCTGGTCCATTTCCTGGATGCCCCTCCCCCCATTCCCATCCTTTTCAGTCTTAACCTCCAATGTCCAAATTCCTGGGGGCATTGGGAAGCCCCAGACTACAGCTGCAGGTACCTGCAGTTCACCATGCTGATACTGCTGGCCAGTTGCTACGACAGACACTGCTGCTGTTGTTCGAGTCCAGCCCAGTGTGAATCCCACTCCCAGGTTTGGAAAGGAGTCTCCCTTGGCCCCAAACCCCACTCACCCAGAGTGGAGGGGCACCACCAAGGAAGGTACTTATTCTGGGTAAAGAAGAGAAGAGCCTCAAAGCTCTTCTCCCCTGAAGCCCTCCTGTTTTCTAAGTAGTAAAAGCATTTTCCTTTTGACAACACTGAAAATTAACTGTCACATGCAGGGATGCAGTCAAAGTGCAGCTCAAATGAATCAGCAGCTGACGTTGGCAGGGTGTGTTCAGTCAGAATTCTTCAGTCACATCTTGCTGGAATTGGCTCCAAATCTGCCTGTAGCCTCTGAAGAGTGTCCACCCCAGGGAAGCTTCTTGGAGTCTGAACAGTTGTGCAGTGATTACCCTATTAATTAACTTTTCATTGGAGAAGAACTTAGAGGGTATGGAATTTTGCAATTTCCTTGGGTTTTGCAGTGCATTAATAGCACACCCAGAGAAGTCCCTGGTAATGTGGAGTTCAGGACACGGAACATGGTGAAAAAGAGACATAAGCGGAAAGTTTCTGGGGCAGTGGAAGGCTGGCTGTGAGCGTGTGGGAGGATAGAAAAATGGATGAGGAGAAGAAACAGAAGAAATTCTTTGTGTTGGCATTGAGGTTTATGAAGTTTGACATAATTAGAAAGGCATGGGTGTCTATTAGGCGGTTGAGTTCACAGTTAATAGGGTAGCTGTAGATGGGCTTTGCATGAGTGTGAAAGTGTATTTTTAGTAGAGAGAAATGACTAAAACTTTCGACAGGTGGGGGAATTAAATGCCAGACTAGTAATCTGCATGCTTTAAAAAATAAACAGTTAATCATATACGTGTTCATTTTATAAAGCAATATCCTTAGATATTTACTGACTTTTTCAAAAACTGTTTTTCAAAAAATTGATTTAACCGACAAAATGACTTTTAGATGCTCTTCTGCTAAATACGACTATAAGGTATAGAATTATTATTTGCTTTAACTTTAAGACTGTTTTTATATGTGGGGGGATGGGGGGAGTGGAGAGGGGAGGTTTAACTGTTACCCTGTACTGTCTGCCAAATCTATGGAAATCCGGTGCCAAAAATCAGCAAAAAATTTGAAATTATTTTTCAGAAGATTTTCTGCCTGAAAAATGGAGTTTCTGAAAGTAGTCAGTAAAGAGTTCAGAATCCACATTTTCTATCTTATTAACTTATTTTATTGATATCTGGTAGTCTGGAAAGAAATGGAGTTACTCAAAATGTTAGGGAAAACTGCTCCAGGCAGCAGTTTGAAAGGCCTCAACTGCCCTTCCAGGCCTATGAGCCACAAATGGCTCTGAGTCATAAATTACAGATTGATTTGGTAGAGAAATCACACAATCTGAGGATTTGAGCATAAATTACAGACCAGTGTGGTAGAGAAATAACATAATCTGAAGACTCTTTGGGTGTATTTCCACCATGGCTTTTTGGTTCCTCTCTCTAGTTTATCCTAAATTATTAATCCCAATGATTAATATTAATTTTTATTCAGCACTAAATAAAACTAAAGTTTGTTGGTACCACCGTCCAAAATGTGATTTTTAATTGTATTCAAAAGTAATTTCCTTGAGTACTGTGGTCCTTTTTCCTCTTGTCAGAAGTTGGAGAACTGACCCTTTCTGTAAAATGAAGTGAAAGAGCCTATATTTTTCAGCATTACCTGGATTTAATTTTTAGCTACATTTTAAACCGGCATCATTTACCTTTTAATTATCACTTGATTAAAACATGCCTTTGAACAACAGAATACAGAGATTATTTAATATAGAGATCATTTAATCCTCTATAATTTTCACACTGAGTCTCTATTCATTAAAATCCACTGCTAGGATGGCCTGTAATTCAAAAATCCCTTCTTAGAAAAAGCAGGTATCTTAAAAGTAGTAGCAACTGACCTCATCCATCTCAAATTCATCTTCACTGGCTAGATTCTACACTCTCCTCTGCTCAGCAACAATAATTCTCCATCCTGATTGCCTCTTTTACCCTCTGTCCACCCCAACCATATTTGACTTTTAACTTGAGGAAACACAGCAGACATGGGCTGGGATCAGAACCCATGACCTTCTGAATCCCAGGCCTGATCTCAATCCACTAAGCCACACTGCTTCTGAGGAAAGAGTCTCTGTTTTCTATTTGAAATAACAACTGCACCACCCCAAATCTGGTCCCCAACCCCTCAAAAAAGCTGTGACTGAGAGCCTGACAAGACAAAGGACTTGCTATTCACTTGTTTCACTGAAGCCACTGTTGGTCCACTTTTCTTTAACAGTTTTTAAAGCTGTAGTGTCTAATGCATTGCACTTAGAAAGTATAACAGAAATATAAGATACTTAATTCCCTGCCCACAAGGACCTTACTCTTACAAGAGACAGAAATATAATCACAAGGTGTGGAATTAGAATAACTAAATTGAATGTTTAATTGACTCTACATATATGCACAAATACTGACAAAGGGCCTAAATTTGCAAATTCAAAAGGTGGCTGCTGAAGGGTTTATGAGACTCAGAGTACTGATAATTAGTCAAGGGAGGTCTGTTGAGGTAGGATTTTAAGAAGGCTTTGAAGGTGGAGAGGGATGAAGTCTAGCAGATTTAATAGGGAAAGGATTTCCAGGTTCTTTGGACAACTTGATCAAGGGGTCAACAGTGGGGCAAGCTGAGAGTGGGGTACTTCCAGGAAGAGGGTTTGAGAGGAGCAAAGAGTATGAACAGGTGAGAATTGGGTGAAGAGAGCTGATATATGTGTTGGAAAGAGTTGGTGGAGAGCTTTGAAGCTGATGTTTGTCAGAGTCTATCCTTGATGTGGAGGCAGGTGGGCAACCATTGGATTAGAGGGATTTGAAGAGTGGGGAGACATATATTGATTGGGGAGTCATTTCAGAAACATAATCTGGGTAGCAGTGTGGAGTATGGACTGAAATGGGGAGAGGCTGTAAGTAGAGAGAGCAGAGTTGAAGCTAATATGATAGTCTAATTATATGATAAGTGCTTGACCCAGGATTTTGTCTATAAGGGTGGAAAAGAAGCGGCAGAGCCACAAAATGCTTGGTAGGTTTCCTCAGTACAATTGATATGACAAAAGAATGAAAGTGAAGGTTTAAGGGTAATGATAATAATAATAATAACAACAATAGTATTATTAATAATAATAGTAGTAATATCTGTTAAACACTATTTGCCAAGCACCTATATTAAGCACTGTGGTAGATATGAGGAAATAAAGTCAGGTACAGCCCCTGTCCCTTATGGGGGTCACAGTCTAAATAGGCAGGAAAACAGGTATTGGATCCCCATTTTATAGATGAGGAACCTGAGACACAGAGAATTAAGTGATTTGCCCAAGGTCACACAACAGGTAAATGGCAGAGCAGGGATTAAAACCCAGGTCCTTTGAATCTCAGGCCTGGGCTCTTTCTATCAAGCCATTTTGCTTTCCAAGCTTTCAGGCTTCAATCATGAGGAGCATGGTGTTATCAACAGAGATGGGGAAAGTTTAAGAGGAAAGACGAGAAGTTCAATTTGGGAAATGTTGAGTCTGCAATGTCGATAGGCCATTTAAGTGTAAATATTCAAGAGGCAAGAGGAAATGCAGGATTTAATAGCAGGGGAGAGGTCAGGGCTAGAGGGGTAGATTTGTTAAACTTAGTGGTTGAGTTCTCCATGTGTGTGACTATCGAGAGAAAAGATCAAGATACCCAGCACAGAGCCATACAGGAACTCACAATTAGTGAGAGAGAAGGAATCAAAACTAAGATCTGATCACATTCCAAGGAGAAGTGGGTGGTCCACAGTGTTGTAGGGGGCCAAGTAATCTAACAGGATAGGCCAGAGCAGAATTCATTGGACCTGGAGCTGAGGAGACTACAGTGTTAGTGAAGCAAAGTGGAGGAGAAAACCTGACCTGACTAGTGGGTCAACAAGAGAATTGGTACACAGGCTAATTTTAATGTAAAATTGTGAGGAAGAGATGAGAGGGTTTTCTCTCCTATGAACTGGTTCTTTAGGTTGATTTTTGAGAGTTAAAAATATTTTCATTCAATTTTTCATAGAACCAGTTCCTGTTTGATGGCAAAAGGAACATTTCAAAGGATGGTTTCCCTCAGCTATTCAGCTTGAGGATCAGAGAATGAACTGGAGACTTGAACACTAATTGGCTCTCCAATTTCGTAGTGTTTCTCAATGATTCACTGTTCCAGAAGTTTCTACTTTTCTCTCATGATTACCATCTCCCTTAGGTCATACTGAAATCTCAAAATCCTCTAAATTTCTGTCCTTTGCTAAATTTGTGTGTGTTGTATTTTTCATTTAATAATAATAATAATAATAATAATAATAATAATAATAATAGTGACATTTATTAAGCACTTACTATGTACAAAGCACTGTTCTAAGCGCTGGGGGGATACAAGGTGATTGGGTTGTCCCACGTGGGGCTCACAGTCAATCCCCATTTTACAGATGAGGTAACTGAGGCCCAGAGAAGTTGTGACTTGCCCAAAGTCACACAGCTGACAAGTGGCAGAGCCAGGATTTGAACCTGTGACTTCTGACTCCAAAGCCCGTGCTCTTTCCACTGAGCCACAATGCTTCTCATTTAGAAAAAGAAACACAGTATTTTGTGAAAATGAAACTCGGGAGCAAAAGATTAAACTCAAGATTTGAAAATCATGAAGTGAAAAGCAACTTTAAAATAATTGGGAAAATTCTGCCTATTAATTTCAATTATTTTTCCTTAGGCATTTATGCATTTTTTCCATACATAAGATACTATTAAATATTGCTCAATTTCATGTAGCAACTATATATGCTCTCCTGTGTTGCAGGATGTTTCTACTGTCAAAATTTTATCAGTAAGTGCAGGTATGGCTGATAAGAACACTGTGTGATTAGCAGTCCCTTCTGTAAAGTGTGCATATAAAATGTCCCTCGCTACATGATCACATTTTTTACCTGCAGTGCCTTGGGATGCCCTTTTTTTTCCCACTCAGTGTCACAGTTTTCCCAAAGCTCTGCTCTAAAACAGTCATCCAATTTCTGATTACTACATGGTAAGACACCTCTCTATTGCAGCTGTCATCCAGTTATTGGCATACTGTTTCAAAGGTTTTGCCTTTCTCTAATTTAATTAGGCAGATCTGGAAGCTATTTATCTTTTACAGGTATAAATGTATATATTATGTATATATAAATGTATATATATATATACACACATGCACATATGTGACTGTGTATGTATGTTTATGTAAATATGTGTATAAATATATATCACTATTTTATATGTGTGTATATATACATATGTGTATATTCATATGCATATATATTTAGAGATAGGGAAAAAACTATCCTTCATTTTCTAAGATGTCACAGCTGGTGGTAAGGTCTTATGCATATGTGAAAGTATGAGTGGAAAATCCTAGAAATGGACAACGCACCCTGCTGTGCTTTTGCACTTAATCCTTGCTGGGCTAATGAATTTGTCCCAGACAGAGCCTATCTCTGCACTAAATCTTGACTCTTGGTAACTAATATTTGTGACAATTATTACATCAGCACGTTTCATGACTTTTTCCAGGCACTTCATAGCAAGTCTTCCTAGCATTAATCTTCGGCGTGTTTCTTGACTACTAGTTCTTTTATTATTGATTATCGATCCCAGGAGAGAAAAATTGTCAACTATTTCAATCTTCTCTCCATCCACTACAAAGGTGTTAAAAGTTCCAGTTTTCATGATCTTTGTTTTCTTTCTTTTCAAATGTAGGCCCATCTTTTTGCTCTGTTCCTTAACTTTTTTTCATTCATTCATTCATTCGTATTTTTTGAGTGCTTACTATGTGTAGAGTGCTGTACTAAGCGCTTGGGAAGTACAAGTATAGAAATGGTCCCTACCCAACAACAGGCTCACAGTCTAGATATGAAATGGGGAGCTCGAGGCAGGAGAGAAGGAGCGTGCAAGGGGTTGACAAGTGGGGGAGACACTGAGCAGGTTAGTGTTGAAGGGACAAGTGGGCAAGCTCAGTTTGCATTAGTTATTATCTTTTCCTCCTGTCTCCAGGTCAAGTCTGGCAGGGTGGGAATGTACTTACCAACTCAATCGTATTGTACTCTCCCAAGTGCCTAGTACAGTACTCTGAAAACAGTAAGTGAATGTACTTACCAACTCTATCATATTGTACCTCTCCCAAGTGTCTAGTACAGTACTCTGAAAACAGTAAGTGCTCAATAAATACCATTGATGATGGTGGTGATGATGAAGAGGGGAACCAATGCCCTGTGGCAGGAGGCAAGCTGACAGGCAGGTTTTTCAGACAATTTCTAGTTGTCCTGAACACTCCTCCCTCTCCCCTGTGTTTGTAAGTCCTACAGAGCTCTGCCACTGTCTAATGGGCACTTGGCATTGCCTAGTTGAAGGCCAAATAGGTGCCACAACTGATGCTCTATTACCATCTTTTAATAATAAGCCCTTCAAATTTTCTTCACTTTCTGCTACTAGGGTAGTATCATCAGCATAAAGAAGGTTGTTTATATTACTTCCTCCAATCTTTACTCCCCATTTGTCTTCATCCAATCCATCTTCTCAGTACTCAGTATAAAGGATGAACAGGTAAGTCGTTAAGGTACATCCTTGTCTTACACCCTTATTCATAGGAAACCAATCAGTTTCTCCATATTCTGTTCTTATTGTAGCCTCCTTTTGGGCATATAGGTTCTGTATTAATGAAGTTAAGTGGTCTGGCATACCCCTTTTGCTCCAGAGTTTCTAGTGTTTCCAGTGACAGTGTATGAATCTGAAAGCTGGACAGTGAAAAAATAGGATAGAAAGAGCATCAATTCTTGTGAAATGTGGTGTTGGAGAAGGCTTTTGTGAATACCGTGGACTGCCCGGAAAACAAACAAATGGATTTTGGAGCAAATTAAGCCAAAATGGTCCTTGGAAGGCCAAATGACTCGACTTAGATTAGCATATTTTGAACACAAAATCAGGAGGCCTTATTATCTGGAGAAGACACTAATGCTAGGAAAAGTCCAGAAAAAAACGTGGAAGAGGCAGACCAGCAGCTAGGTGGACAGAGATCATAACAACGATAATGGAAGAACCATTAGGAAGGTTGAGGATTATGGCAGAAGGCAGGACGATCTGGGGAGAATAGATCCACAGAGCTGCTATGAATCAGAAAAGACTCAGTGGCATTCGATAATATAGTAACTAATATTTGTTTAATCTTTTCTCAGGGACAGCAAACCTTAACTTCAATGACACTGCCCTATCCTACTAAATCTTTGGCCACTCTTCCTCAGCCTATTACACAGGCTCTTCCCTTTGCCTGCCACTCTCTAACTTCATGAGTCTCTCAATGCAGTTTGGGGTCTCCTTCTAGTCTACCTCTAGACTGTACGCTCCTTTCATTCATTCATTCATTCATTCATTCATTCATTCATTCATTCATTCAATCTTATTCATTGAGCACATGCTGTGTGCAGAGCACTGTACTGTTTGGTAGAGTACAGAATAACAGTAAACAGACATATTCCCTTCCCACAATGAGCTTACAGCCTAGAGGGGTAGACAGACATTAATATAAATAAATTACAAATACGTATGTAAGTGTTTTGGGGCTGGGAGCAGGGATGAACAAAGGGAGCAAGTCAGGGTGATGCAGAAGGGAGTGGGAGAGGAGGAAAGGCGGGCCGAGTCAGGGAAGGCCTTTTGGAGGAGATGTGCCTTCAATCAGGCTTTGAATGGGAGGAGAGTAATTGTCAGATTTGAGGAGAGAGACTGTTCCAGGCCAGAGGAAGGATGTGGGTGAGGGGTTGCTGGTGAGTAGACAAGATAGAGATACAGTGAGAAGGTAGAGGAGCAAAGAGTAGCCTGTGTTGTGGTAGGAGAGTAGCAAGGTATAGCTACTTGTTGGCAGGGACCATGCCAACCAATTCTTTTATATTGTACTTTCTCAAGCACCTTAGTACGGTGCTCTGGACACAACGAGTTCTCAATAAATACAATCGATTGTTTGATTGAGCTACACTTGGAGAACTCATTTTCTCCCATGACTTCATCTACCATTTTTACATGGATGGTTACTAAATCTACCTCTCCAGCCATGACCTCTCTCCTTCTCTGCAGTCTCCCATTTCCTCCTGCCTTCAGAACATCTCTTCCTGGACACTTCAAAATAAACATGTCCTAAACAGACCTCTTCATCTTCCCACCCAATTCCTTTCCTCCCCGTGACTTTCCCACAACTGTAGACAACATCACTGTCTCTCCGTGTCATAATCCTGTAACATATCTTGTCAGTTCTACCTTCACAAAATCCCTAGAATCTGCCCCTTCCTCTCCATCCAAACTGCTATCCTAATCACCCAAGCACTTATCAAGTCTTGCCTTGATTGCTGCATTGGCTTCATCAGTGACGTCCCTGTCTCCTGTCTCTCCCCTCTCCAGTCTGTTCTTCACTCTGCTGCAAGGATCATTTTTACAAGATACCACTCGTTCTGCATCTCCCCTCTCCTCAAACACTGCCAATCATTATCCATTCATCTGTATATAAAGCAGAAACTCCTTTAAGGTCTTTAAGGCCCTTAATTAACTTTCCCCCACCATACCTCACTGATCTCCTATTACAACCCAGACTGAAAAATTCGTGCCTCTAACAGCACTCTACTCACTATACCTCAATTTCATCTTTCTTATTGTCAGCTCCTTACCCACACCCTCCCTCTGGTCTGGAATGCTCTCCCTCTTCGTGTTCCATAGATCACCAATCTCCCCATCTTCCTTCTTCATCTTCATCTCCCCATCACATTTCTTCCATTAAGCCTTCCCTGATTAAGTTCTAATTTATGCTATTCACCCTCCCTTCTGCCCCTCCTATCTTTCTGAGTTGGTAGCTCTTATGTACTTTGATATTCACCCCATCCCCATAGCTCATACGTGCATATCAATTTTTAATTTATTTTAATGTCTTTTCCCTCTCTAGCCTGTAGTTTCTTGTGGGCAGGGATCAAATATATTGTATTGTACTCTCCCAAATGTTTAGTGTAGTGCTTTGCTCATAGTAAATGCTCAATAAATAACACTGATTGATTAATTGATTGAATGTCATTTGGTTTTCAGTGTGGTTCATGGATGAACTAGTGAAACAGCTGTGGAAGCTAGATGTTCTGCAGTAGATCCAAATCTTATAGCCAAAAAAAGAGCTTGTTCTTCAGATCTTTACCTTAAATTTCAACATTCTGTTTTGCAGGCCAATAAAAATCAAACTGTGGTTTTTGTTAAGCACTTACTGTGCACCATGCACTGTAATAAACACTGGGATAAGTACCCCATATACTTCAGGATTCAGTATATTCAGATTAGACACAGCCCCTGTTCCACATGGAACTCACAGCCTAAAGGGGTGGTGGGTGAACAGGCCACTTTGTTGATCTCGTACCACTAACCCACAGCTCTGGATCACCTCCTCAGTCTGTCTCCTTCACTCTTGTTCATGAGACCCAGAGCGTGGCTGGTGGCACTTCAAGTTTATCATTGTGTGCTTTAACTCTGCCCTTTCCTTTACCCAGCATCTTTATTGACACCCATGGCCATTGCCCTTCCCAGTTGTTCCAGACATTTAACTCCCTCCTCAAAACCTCTCTCACCCAACCTCCCACATCTCCTACCTTTAATGACCTGGCCAAGTACTTTATTGAGAAAATTGCCACTATCAGGTGTGATCTCCGTACAGTCTCCTCTTCCCCTACCCAGTCCCTCCCTCCTCCCGACCCTTCTTCAACTCTCCCATGTTTCCCAACAATATCTCAAGAGATTTTCTGCCTTCTCTCAAACTCTACCTGTACTTCTAACCTCATCCCTTTGTGCCTTATCAAAACACTTGGCCCCTCCCCTCTTTCCTCCCTGACTGCCTTCTTCAAGTGTTTAGTCTCCAATGGCTTCCTCCCCATTGCTTTCAAACATCCTAAAAAAAAAAAACCTTCTCTCTTGACCCCATGGCTCCCTTCAGTTTTCCCCCACCTCCCGCCTACCGTTCCTCTCCAAACTCCTTGAATGAGTTGTCTAATAATAATGATGATGTTATTTGTTAAGCACTTACTATATGCCAAGCACTTTTCTAAGCACCAGGGGAGATGCAAGGTAATCAGGTGGGGCTCACAGTCTTAATCCCCATTTTATAGATGAGGTAATTGAGGCATAGAGAAGTGAAGTGACTTGCCCAAAGTCACACAGCTGGTAAGTGGCAGAGCTGGGATTAGAACCCATAACCTCTGAATCTCAAGCCCGTGCTCTTTCTACTAAGCCATGCTGTTTTTCAAGTCTACACCTTCTGTCTCAAGTTCCTCTCCTCCAGTTCTGTCCCTGACCTCTTCTCCAACCTGCCTTCCATCCCCTTTCACTCCACCGAAACTACCCTCTCAAAGGTCACAATTGATCTCCTTCTTGCCAAATCCAATGGCCTCTACTCCATCCTAATCCTCCTCAACCTCTCAGCTCCTTTCGACACTGTTGACCATCCCCTTCTCCTGGAAACATTGTCCATCCTCAGCTTCACTGACACTTTCCTCTCTTCGTTTTCTTCCTATTTCTCTGGCTGCTCATTCTCAGCCTCTTTTGCAGACTCCTCCACTACCTCCCACCTGCTAATTGTGGGAGTCACTGAAGGCTCAGTTCTGGGTCCCTATCTATCCTCCATTTACACTCACTTCCATAGAGAACTCATTCTCTCATATGTCTTCAACTACCACCTCTATGCAGCCTTGATATCTGTCTATCTACATTTCCAGCCCTGATCTCTATCTGCCTCTGCAGTCTCATGTTTTCTCCTGCCTTCAAGCCATATCTACTTGGATGTCCTGCTGTCACCTCAAACCTAACATATCTAAAACATATCTTCCCACCCAAACCCTGTCATTCCCCTGACTTTCCCATCACTATAGATGGCACCACCATTCTTCCTGTCTCATAAGCCTTGGCATTTTCCTTGACTCTTCTCTCTCATTCAACATCGATATTCAATCCATCACTAAATACTGTCAGTTTGTCCTTCACAACATCTATAAAATCTGCCCTTTCTTCTCCATCCAAACTGCTTCCATGTTAATCCAAGCATTTATCCTATCCTGCCATGATTACCACATCAGCTTCCTAGCTAATATCCCTGCCTCCTGTTTCTTCCAACTCCAATCCATACTTCACTCTGCTGCCCTCAAGAACCTCCTCTGGTTACCCAACCACCTCCATATCAAACAGAAATTCCTTACCATTTTCTTTACAGCACTCGATCACCTTGTCTCCTCCTACCTCCCCTCACTACTCTCCTACTACAACTCAGCCCTCACACTTGGCTCCTCTAATGCTAACCTTTTCACTGTACTTCGATCTCATCTATCTAGCCATGGACCTTTCACCCAAGTCCTGTCTCTGGCCTGGAATGCCCTCCATTTTCATATCTGACAAATGATCACTCTCCCTTATTTGAAAGCCTTATTGAAGGCACATCTCCTCCAAGAGGCCTCCCGTGACTAAAGCCCTCCTTTCCTCTTCTCCCACTCCTTTCTGCATTGCCCTGACTTGCTCCTATTATTCATCCCTGCCCCCAGCCCCACAACACATGTATACATATCTGTAATTTATTTATTTATATTAATGTTATCTCCCTCTCTTTACTGTAAGTTTATTGTGGGTGGGGAATGTGTCTGTTATATT
Organism: Tachyglossus aculeatus; assembly: GCF_015852505.1. Lineage (NCBI taxonomy): Eukaryota > Metazoa > Chordata > Mammalia > Monotremata > Tachyglossidae > Tachyglossus > Tachyglossus aculeatus. The sequence continues at coordinate 24,231,939 of NC_052079.1, read as the reverse complement.
GTTATATTGTACTCTTCCAAGAGCTTAGTACAGTGCTCTGCACAGAGTAAGCACTCAATACATTTGACTGTATTGAGTATTGAGTCCCCGTTTTGCAGATGAAGAAACAGGCACAGTGATGTTAAGTGACATGTCCAAGGTCACCCAGCAGGCAACTGTCAGAGCTATGATTAGAACCAAGGTCTTTTGACTCTTGGGCCTATGCTCTTTCCATATGCTAATATTGACTTTTTTGTTTTCTTTTCTACCTCTTTTATCTTTATTAATTATGGTATTTAGTATACCTTATCCAAAAACATCCCCTCCCTAGACCCCATGGCTACCTCCATTTATGGCTCCTTCTCCCTTGTCCACACCTGCTGCCTCCATTTCCCATCCTCCAATTCTCTCCTTCACCCCCTCCAAACTGGCTTCTACCAACTTCATTCCAAAACACCTAACTTCTTAAAGGTCTCCAGTGATCTTGTTGTTGCCAAATGTGATGGCCTCAAATCCTAATCCCCTTCAACCTCCTAGCTGCCATAGACCTGCCATAGACACTATTGACCATCCAATTCTGGATACATTTTCCAGCCTTGGCTTCGCTGATGCTGTCCTCTCCTGGTTCTCCTCCTGATTTTATGGCTGCTCGTCAGGCTTCTGCTCTGCCTCCCACCCCTTAATAGTGGGCATTTCTCAATCTTTGTTCTGAGTTCCCCCTCTATTCTCCATCTGTACCCTTTTTTTTGAGAACTCATTTGCTCACATGGCTTCAACTAGCATCACCGTTCATTTCTTCATCCCCAGCCTTGATCTCTCTCCTTTGTAGTCTCCTATTTCCTCCTGCCTTCAGGACATCTCTACTTGGATGTCCTGCTGACACTTCAGACTTTAGCAGTTTTTAACAGAACTTCTTATCTTCCCATCCAAACCCTGACCTTCCCCTTACTTTTCCATCACTGTGGACAGCACAAGCCCATAACCTTGGCAATATCCTCAACACATCTGTCTCATTCAACCCATAAATTTAATGTCACCAAATCTTGTTGAGCCTACCATCGTATCATCACTAAAACATGACCTTTCCTTCCCATCCAAACTGCTGTTATGTCGATCCAAACACTTACCATATTCCACCTTGACTACTGCATCAGCCTCGTTGCTGACCTCCCTGACCCTATTTCTTTCCATTCCAGTCAATACTTCACTATGCTCCTGGATTGTTTTTCTAAAAAAAGTGCAGTCCATGTTTTCCCACTCTTCCTTACCATTGGCTTTAAAGCACTTAATCACATTGCCCCTTCCTGTCTTACATCACTGACCTCCTGTTGCAACACTGATCTTCAGCACATTCACTTCACTCCTCAAATGCCCACTGTACCTTGATCTCATCTATCTTATTACCAACCCCTTGCCCAAGTCCTGCTTCTGACCTGGAGCTCCCTCTCCATTCATATCCAGCAGACCACCAGTATCTTCACCCTCAAAGTTGTATTAAAAGTATATCTCCACCAAGACACCTATTTCAACTAAGCCCTTACTTCTCCTACTCCTCCCTTCTGCATGCCCACTGCACTTGGAATTGTACCCTTTATTGATTCCACACTCAGCCCCACAGCACTTCTATCCACATCTGTAATTTATTTTACTGTCTGTCTCACCTTCCAGATAGGGAGGGTAGGGAGCCCTCCTTGTGGGCAGGGAGTATGTCTGTCAACTCTATTATATTGTACTCTTCCAAGTGCTTAGTACAGAACTCTTAGCACAGTAAACGCTCTGTAAATACAGTAGATTGCTTGATGTGTTAAGCACTAAGTTAGATTTGATCTCCCACAGTGTCTGTCCTGTATGAGGTAACAATCTAAAAATATCTTTAATAGATTGTGACCCCTCTGTGGGAGAGAGGCAGTTTCTGATTTTGTTACCTTGTGTGTACTCCAGTGCTCAGCTTTAACAGAGGCTTAATAAATGCCTTTATTATCTGTGCATTATTATGTTATCTTATTATTATTATTTCTCCTTCCTATTGACTCCCTTGCCCATTGTCTTTGCCAGATGTTTCAGACATTTAACTCACTCCTCAAACCCCTTGCTCCCCTTCCCCCTCCCTTGCCCCTAATGACCTGGCCACGCATTTTATTGAGAAAATTGATCCTGCCAGGCATGATCTCTTTGAAATCTCCTCTACGCCTCTCCAATCTTTCCTTCCTCTTGCCTGTTCTTCAACTTTCTCATCTTTCACAGCAGTATCTCAAGAGGAGATCTTCTGCTGCCTCTCAAAATGTACCTCCTCTACCTCTGCCTGTTACCCCAACCCTTTGCAGCTTATCAGAATATTTGCCCTCTCCCTTCTTCCCTCTCTGATCTCCATCTTCAAATTTTCACTCTCCAGTGGCTTCTTTTCCACTGCTTTTAAACATGTTCATGTTTCCTTTTACATAAACAAACACTTCTTTGATCCCTGGACTCCCTCCATCTACCCCATCTATCTCCTACCTTTCCTCTCCATACTCCTTGAGTGAGGTGTCTACCCCCATTGCTCCTGCTTCCTCTCCTCCAGTTCTCTCCTTGACCCCCTGTTGCCCCTTCACTCCACTGAAACTGTCCTCTCAAAGGTCATGTTCTTGTCAAATTTGACAGTCTGTACTCTATCCTAATCCTCCTCAATCTCTCAGATGCCTTTGACACAGTGGACCATCTGTACCTTCTGAAACTATTTCCAACTTTGGCTTCAGTGACAGTGTCCTTTCCTGGTTCTCCTATCTCTCTGGTCTCTCTTCTCAAGTCTCTTTCATGGGCTCCTCTTCTGCCTCCCACCCCTTAACTGTGGGAGTCTCTCAAGGCACAGTTCTGGGTCCCCTTCCATGTTCCATCTACACCCACTCCTTTGGAAAACTCGTTTTCTCCTATGACTTCAACTACCATCTATGTGTGGATGATTTTTAAATCTTCATCACCAGCCCTGGTTTCTCTCCTCCTCTGCATCCTCATATTTCCTACTGTCTTTGGGGCATCTCTATTTGGATGTCCCGCTCACACCTCAAACTTAACATGTCCAAAACAAAACTCCATATCTTCCCACTCAAACTTTTGTCCTCCCACTTACTTTCGCATCACCATAGACGACACCACTATCCCCTGTGTCTCACAAGTCCTTAACCTTAGTATTATATTTGATGCCCCTCTCTCACTCAGCTCTCATATTCAATCTGTCAACAAATCCTGTCAGTTCAAACTTCACTACATTGCAAAAATCTGCCCGTTCCTCTCCATCCAAACTGCTACCACGTTAATCCAAGTGTCTCTCCTATCCCAGCTTGATTACTGCATCAGACCCCTCACTGAGCTCCCTGCCTTTTGTTTCTTCCCACTCCAATCCATTCTTCATTCTGCTGCCTGGATAATTTATTTACAAAACCATTCAATCTACATTTCCCCACTCCTCAGAACTTCCAATGGTTGCCCATCCACCTCTGCATCAAACCGAAACTCCTCACCATTGGCTTTAAAGCACTCAATCACCTTGCCTACACCACCCTATCTTCCTGATTTTCTACTACAACCCAGCCTGCACACTTCACTCCTCTAATGCCATCCACAGTCTGATGTACCTCAGTCTCATTTATATTCCCAACAACTGCTAGCTTACATCCTGCCTCTGGCCTGGAATGCCATCCTTCTTCATATCCAGCAGATGATCACTCTCCCCACATTGAAAGCCTTATTAAAAGCGCACTTCCTCCAAGAAAGCACACTTTCCCACTTCCTCTTATCCTACTCCCTTCTGTATCACCATTGTATTAGGATTTTCACCCTTTATTCACCCCTCCTTCAGCCCCACAGCAGTTATGTATATATCTGTAATTTATTTATTGACATCCATATCTGTCTCCTCCTCTAGTCTGTAAGCTCATTTTGGGCAGGGAACATGTCTACCAACTCTGCTGTATAGTACTCTCCCAGAAGCTTAGGACAGTGATATGCACACAGTAAGCACTCAATGAATATGATTGATTGATATATTGACTGACTGATTGATAGCCAGGATAGCAGAATTTGGTGATAGCTTTAAGTTTTGTGTTGTTGTAAATAAAAACCCTTGTTATGTGTAAGGTTTCATGGGTTGGGCTGGAACATAATTTTTGGTTTCTTTATATATATTCACAGCCCATAGTGTCATCCTGAATCAGCAAAGCATTTCATAGTCATTTGTGTGTCTTCTTGTGTGAGTTTTCCTAGAGGACAATATAGTCAGCCCTGATATAACATTCTTCTTTCAGTGCTCTTCCTCAATAGTACTATTACATTCTAATGACAGCTATTTGTAAAATAGCAAAAATGAACAGGCTTAAAACGTTCTCTTACTCTTCATAAAGTTTGTAATATTTTTCATTAGAATAGAGTAATCAAAATTATCTTTGTGTTACTTAATGGCAGGTCCGTTTAGCATCGATAATGGCAGATCTCTAATGAGTTTGTGTAAGTTGCCTTTTACTGAATAGGATGCAAAAATTAAATATTTACATTTGTGCACATGAAAACATTGTACTTGAAATAGTTTAATAGTAGTTCGAATAATAGTATTTGAAATAGTTTCATGTCTTGAAATACTTTAATAGTTGGAATAGTTAACCACCACCCCCAATGGCTTGGGAGAGTACAATGCAAAGATAAACAGACACATTCCCTGCCCACAGTGAGCTTACAGTCTAGAGGAGGGAGACAGACATCAATACAAATAAACAAATTGCAGATATGTAAGTGCTGTGGGGCTGGGAGGGGAGAGCAAAGGGAACAAGTCAGGGTGATGCAGAAGAGAGTGGGAGAAGATAGAACATATTTACATTACTATATTAGCAGGGTCCTGTAGACTGTACGCTTCTTGTGGGCACGGATCACATCCACCAACTCTGTTGTATTGTATTTTCTCAAGTGCTTGGTACAGTGCTCTACAGATAGTAAGTTATTGATTGAACATATTCATTGCTTCATATCATGTTTTTAAATACATTCATATATTGTTTGGGTATTTTTTTGGATCTTGGAGACAAATTCATGTATTTTATATTTTTCCACTTGGAAATTATACTCCATTTGAGGTTTTATACTTATCGCAATTTTCATGGAAACACTTAAATGAGCTATCTAGGGCATAGTACAACTTCTTTCATTATTCATTCCTTCAATCATATTTATTGAGCACTTACTGTGTGCAGTGCACTGTACTGAGCACTTGGGAGAGTACAATGCAACAATAAACAGACACATTCCATGCCCACAATGAGTTTACAATCCAGAGGAAGGAGACAGACATAAATACAAATAAACAAATTTCACATATGTATGTAAGTGCTGTGGGGCTGAAAGGGGAAAACAAAGGGAACAAGTCAGGGCGACGCAGAAGGGAGTGGGAGAAGAGGAAAAGGGAGATTAGTCTAGGAAGGCTTCTTGGAGGAGATGTGCCTTCAATAAGGCTTTGTAGTGGGGGAGCGTAATTGTCTTTTGATTTGGAGAGAGAGGGCGTTCCAGGACAGAGCCAGGACTTGGGCTGGGGTTGGTGTCCAGACAGGTGAGATTGAGGCACAGCACTAGAGGATTATGTGGGCTGGGTTGTTGAAGGAGAGAAGCAAGGTGAGGTAGGAGGGGGCAAGGTGGTGGAGTGCTTTAAAGCCAATGGTGAAGAGCTTTGTTTGATGCAGAGATGAATGGGCAACTACTGGAGTTTCTAAGCACTTGGGAGACTTCAGTACAACATTAAACAGACAGATTCCCTGCCCAGAACAAGCCTACAGTGTAGAGGAAGGAAGACATATATTAATATAAATAAATAAATTACAGATATGTACATAAGTGCTATTAGGCTGGTAGGGAAGAGTGAACAAAGGGAGAAAGAGCAAAGCAGAAGGGTATAGGAGAAGAGGAAAGGGGTACTTAGTGAAGGCCTCTTGGAGGAGATGTGCCTTCAATAAGGCTTTGAAGTGGGGAAAAGTAATTGTCTGTTCAATTTGAGGAGGAAGGGCGTTCCAGGACACAGGAAGGATGTGGGTGAGGAGTCAGCAGCAAGATAGATGAGACTGAGGCACAGTGAGAAGGTTAGCATTAGAGGAGCAAAGTGTATGGGCTGGGTTGTAGTAGGAGAGTAGCTAGGTTAGGTAGGAGAGGGCCAAATGATTGAGTGCTTTACAGCCAGTGGTGAGGAGTTTTTAACGCAGAGTTTCATCACTGGAGATTTTTGAGGATGGGGGGACATGTCCTTAATGTTTTTGTAGAAAAATGATCCAGGCAGCAGAGTGAAGTATGGACTGGAGTGAGGAGAGACAGGAGGCTCGGAGGTCAGCAGGAAGGCTGATGCAGTAATCCAGGTGGGATAGGATGAGTGGTTGAATTAACGTGGTTGTAGTATGGATGGAGAGGAAAGAGTGGATTTTAGCGATGTTGTGAAAGTGGAATCGACAGGATTTAGTGATGGATTTAATACATGGGTTGAATAAGAGAGAGGAGCCAAGGAAAATGCCAAGTTTATGGGCTTGCGAGACAGGAAGGATGGTGGTGCTGTCTACAGTGATGGGAGAGTCAGGGAGAGGACAGGGTTTGGTTGGGAAGATAAGGAGTTCTGTTTTGGACATGTTAAGCTTGAGGTGACGGGAGGACATCCAGGCAGAGATGTCTTGAAGACAGAAGGAAATGTGAAACTGCAAGGAGAAAGAGAGATCAGGGCTAGAGATGTAGATTTGGGTGTCACCAGCATAGTGGTGGTAGTTGAAGCCATGGGAGTGAATGAGTTCACCAAGGAAGTGGGTTTAGGTGGAGAATAGAAGATGATCCATAACTGAACCTTGATGGACACTCCATCAAAGTTAAGGGGTGGGAAGCAGAGGAGGAGCCCGCGAAAGAGACCGAGAATGAAGAGCTAGAGAGATAAGAGGAGAAACAGTAGAAGACAGTGTCAGTGAAGCTAAAGTTGGATAATATTTCCAGGAAAAGTGGGTGCTCAACAGTGTTGAAGACAGCTGAGAGATTGCGGAGGATTAGGATTTAGTAGAGGCCAATGCTTTTGGCGAAGAGGAGATCATTGGTGACCTTTGAAAGGGTGATTTCTTTGGAGGGGATGGAAGCCAGATTGGAAGGGGTCAAGGAGAGAATTAGAGGAGAGGAACTTGAGATAGTGGGTGTAGACAGCTTGCTCAAGGAGTTTGGAGAGGAATGGTAGGAGGGAGATGGGGCATAACTGGAGGAAGCCATGGGGTCAAGTGAGGGGTTTTTTAGAATGGGAAGACATGGGCATGTTTGAAAGCAGTGAGGAAGAAGCCATTGGTGAGTGAACAGTTGAAGATGATGCCAAGGAAGGGAAGGATTTGTTGTGTGTACTCTCCCAAGTGCTTAGTACAGTGCTCTGCACACAGTAAGTGCTCAATAAGTACGATTGAGTGGATGGATGAATGAAGAAGGGAGGACAAGTGTTTTGATAAGGTGCAAAGGGATTGGGTTGGTTGCGCAGGTGGAGAGGGTGGATTTTGAGAGGAAGCAGGAAATATCTTCTAGAGATACTGCCGGGAATGATGGGAAAGTTGAAGGAGGAGATCATGCTTTAGGTCTTTTCTTTAGAAAGACCTAAGAAGCACTTCAGTTTTGAAGACATCTAAAGAAAGCCTTGGTGTTATTAAGTTCATTTTAGATACTCATCTTTTAGGTGATGGTAAACATATAGCAATGTTTTGGGATAGGATATTAGAAAAAGTATCTAGTTAGCATGCTTAATGGGAGTCTAAGCTAGTGGATGCTATATTTCTGTGTCTTCACTTTCAATATGAGGGGGGCTCTTGTTCAGGAATTGATTCCAAGAATATACCACAATATCTGTAGATAGGAGGGACTTCCGTTTTGGTTAAAAACACTATTTTGTATGGATATCAGGTCTCTTGAATCTTTATTAATTTGATTCCTTGTTTAGAATTTATTGATTTTTTAAGTAAAACACATACATCGGATCAGAGCATTTCCCTTTCTTTAAATGATGTCCCCTGGAATCTTCCCAGAGTCTTGATATACAGATTTATACTTAAATAAATAATGTCTTATGGATCCATTAGGGATCTGTCACTTCTGCCTGTCTATCCTTTAGAAATCCATCAGCAGAAATGGTTGATTCTAAATCAATCAGTGGTGTTTATTGAGTGCTTAGTGTGTGCTGAGCACTTTACTAAGCACTTGGGAGAGTACAATATGACACAATTGGTAGACTCATTCTCTGCCCACAAGGGAGAAGCAGCATAGCCTAGTGGATAAAGCACAAATCCAGGAGCCAGAGAATCTGGGTTCTAATCCCAGTTCCACCATTTGCTGGATGTGTAATCGTGGGCAAATCACTTAATTTGTCTGTGTCTTTGTTTCCTCAACTGAGCTCAACTCAAATGGGGATTCAGTACTTGTTCTCCCTCCTACTTAGATTGTGAGGCCCAGGTGGGACAGTCACTGTACCCGGCCTAATTAACTTGTGTCTTCCCCAGCACTTAGAACAGTGCTTGACACATAGTAATCACTTTAAAGCCACCATTAAAAAAACCAAAGAGAACAAGGAGCTTTTGGTCTAAAGACTTATATGGACCTTGTTTTCTTGTCCCAGAGACTGTTTCAGAAAGAACCAGTAAAAATAATTAAATGAAAAAATATCCCTGTTTAAGGATGTTTCAACACTTACGGAAAATAACCCAAACTGCCTTGGAAATTGGCATATTTTACTGATTGGCTCCAGTTTAGTCTACAGTTGACAGTTTAATAAGTTTTCTGAATCAAAATCAGTTTTAGGTTGAATTCAGAATTTCTCTGTGGGATTTTATTTTATCCACCTCTGTAGACTTTGCCATCTCCAAGTGTCTCATTCTGCTTAAAACTAAATCTTTTAATCTCCTAATCTAGTAACAGTAGGCTCTGGAAATAGAAGTTCATCATGTGATACAAATGTAAAAAAATGGGATTTGACCACAGTCCTGCTGTTCCAGGGAATCTTGTGTGTTAAAGATGCATTGTCTTGGGATAGAGGAAAGATGAGGAGAAAGTAAAGGAGAGCATGAAGGGGTGGAAAGAAGGGAAAGGAAGGGGGGAACTGGACAAGTAAGAAGGTTTGGAAAAAGAAGGAGAAATTATTAGAATAATTGCACTTGTTATGCACTTACTATGTGCCAAGTACTGTTCTAAACCCTGGGATAGATACAAGTTAATCAGGTTGGACACAGGCCCTGTCCCACATGGGGCTCACACTCTTAATCCCCATTTTAAGGATAAGGTAACTGAGGTCCAGAGAAGTTAAATGACTTGCCCAAGGTCATACAGCAAACAAGTGGCAGAGCTGAAATTAGAACCCAGGTCCTTCTGACTTCCAGGCCCGTACTCTATCTATTAGGCCACACAGCTTCAGGGAGAGGGAGGGAAGGAGAAGTAGAAAGAAAGGGAAATAGGGGAGCAAAAAGATCTAGGAGAGAGGGGAAGTGGAGCAAGAAATTAAAGGAGAAGTGGGAGAATGGATAAGGGGCTAAGTAAACAAGAAAAGCAGAAGAGAGTAGGTGAGAGGACAGGGCCTATTGAATACTAGGAATCGTGTGCTAGGAATTGAGAGCACTTTGATTAGTCAGATGTAGTGGATCAAGATCAGGGGTTTGAATTCTAGTAATCCCACTTAAATTCTATGAAACCTTAAGCAAATCCCTTCTTTGTATTGCAATCCCTCCTTGAGAAAACTGAGAAAGGTGGTTGTGAATATCAGTGAGTTACTACCAAATTTGCAGAGCACTTTAAATTTGTCAAATGAAAGACATTGCATTATACCCTCAACTATTTTCTGCCCATTTTCCAGCATTCTAATCTGAATGGATATGGTATGAGGTGATCACAAATCAGCAAAAGTGACATATATAACATTTTTAGGAAGAAATCGGTTTTAGGTCTTAAGTTCAGTAAACTGGGACTGATGAGTTGTAGCTTGTGCTAAAATATTTAAAGTTTTACATGGCTCCTCTGAGACAGTCTCCAGATAGAATCCATGTACCTAGGGTGTGTAAATTCTCTTGCTTCGGCATCATTCATGTGTAACTTTTATCAGCATTTGCTTGCTTGCTTTGACATTTATTCAAAACTTACAATGTGTGGGACATTGCTGAGCTTTGTGGAAAAGACGAGAACATTTATTCAGACATGATATCAGCTATAACCAAGCCTCTCCATCTAATCAGATGGTTAAAAGCCTGAAAACTGCCCCTTTAGCTTTAGTATTCTGCAGCTGTCATTGTATTCATTATTAATGATTTCTTATGTTGTTTTTCTGATTTATCATTTCCATTTTTCCTAGACACTTCTCCTTCTCCCTACTAATATTTAAACTGCAAGTACTCTGTGACCCAGGGTCAGTATCTGAATTATCATCATTATTCCTTTCCCCAGAACTTAGAACAGTTCCTTACACAGAGTAGGCACTTACAGCACTACTAGTTGAGGAGTAAGAAAGGAAGGAGGTCTCCTCTTGTTCTATGATCAGGCAGTTTTCTGTGGTAGTGCGTGCTACCACTTCTCAGAGGAGCGTAGCATAGCTGAACCACAAAACACTCCAGTCCAGGCACGGTTATTCCCACTCCCTCCCAGGGGGTCCCAGCAAATCAGTGGTTCCAGGTGCCTTCAAAATGACCCTTTATAGCTTTTGTCCACTGACCTAATTCTCCCCCCAAACAGGCACGCTGGTACCAATCCTTCATGTCCTTCCTTTGGATGCTAAGGCATCAATCAGTTCCCTCAGCCAATCAGTGGTTGTTGTAATCATCATCCACTGTTCCTGGTGGGGTGTGCCAGGACTTACCATCCTGAGTTCCCCACTACTATGCGGCTGGGGTCTGGGGCTTGAGCATTGGGCAGAAGCAAAGTACCAGGGCCAGACCCCCACTGGATTCCAGAGCGCAGGGGGACAGAGCCTGGGTTCCTTGCCGTTGGGCTGAGAGCTGCAGAGAAGGAAGGGAAGGAGGCACCAAGGAGGGTTGGGCCAAGTTCCCTTTATCACTTGACTCCAGAACATGTGGGCTGGGAAGAAATGGATGAAAGGGGGCTGGAATAAGGGCTTTGATCTCCAAGAGGATGGGGGAGGGTATGGCATCCTGAACTCTCAGTGGGGTACACACCCCCATCCTTTCTCTCATCCACATCCCAGCCCCAGGGCAGCTTTGTCCTACCTTTGCTGTGAGAGTCTGAGCTCTCAGCCTGGTGCAAGCTCCTGCCCTCATGCCCTCCAAGTCCAAGATCCAGCATTATCCACTGAAGCTGCTTGCCCACAGTCCAGGAACACTGAAATACTCCACTCTTCCCGTATAATAGTAATAATAACAATAATAATTGTGGCATTTGTTAAGCATTTACTATGTGCCATGCATTGTACTAAGTGCCAGGGTAGATACCACCTGAGAAGCAGCAGGGCACATTGGATAGAGCATGGGCCTGGGAGTCAGAAGGTTATGAGTTCGTTCATTCATTCATTCATTCATTCAGTTGTATTTATTGAGTGCTTACTGTGTACAGAGCACTGTACTGAGCACTTGGAAAGTACAAGTCAGCAACATTTAGAGACGGTCCCTACCCAACAGCGGGCTCACAGTCTAGAAGGGGGAGACAGACAACAAAACAAAACACGTAGACAGTTGTCAAAATTGTCAGAACAAATAGAATTATAGCTATATGCTCATCATTAACAAAATAAATAGAATGGTAAATATGTACAAGTAAAATAAATAAAGTAATAAATCTGTACAAATATATACAAGTGCTGTGGGGAGGGGAAGGAGGTAGGGCGGGAAGGGATGGGGAGGAGGAGAGGAAAAGGGGGCTCAGTCTGGGAAGGCCTCATGGAGGAGGTGAGCTCTCAGTAGGGCTTTGAAGGGAGGAAGAGAGCTAGCTTGGCGGATGTGTGGCAAATTGTGAAGCAGCGTGGCTCAGTGGAAAGAGCATGGGCTTTGGAGTGAGACGTCATGGGTTTGAATCCCAGCTCCGCCACATGTCTGCCGTGTGACCTTGGGCAAGTCACTTAACTTCTCGGAGCCTCAGTTACCTCATCTGTAAAATGGGGATGAAGACTGTGAGCCCCACATGGGACAACCTGATCACTTTGTATCCCCCCAGTGCTTAGAACAGTGCATTGCACATAGTAAGCGCTTAACAAATGCCATCATCATCATTATTATTATGTATGGAGTGAGGGAATTCCAAGCTAGGGGAAGGATGTGGGCCGGGGGTCTATGGCAGGACAGGTGAGAACAAGGCACAATGAGGAAGTTAGCGTCAGTGGAGCGGAGGGTGCAGGCTCGGCTGTAGAAGGAGAGAAGGGAGGTATGGGAGGTGAGGTAGGAGGGGGTGAGGTGATGGAGAGCCTTAATACCAAGAGTGAGGAGTTGTCTGCTGTATGACCTTGGGCAAGTCACTTCACTTTTCTGGGCCTCAGTACCCTCATCTGTAAAATGGGGATTGAGACTGTGAGCCCCACATGGGACTGGGACTGTGTCCAACCTAATTTGCTTGTATCTGCCCCAACACTTAATAATAATAATAATAATAATAATTGTGGTATTTGTTAAGCGCTTACTATGTGCCATTCATTCAATTGTATTTATTGAGTACTTACTGTGTGCAGAGCACTGTACTAAGCGCTTGGGAAGTACAGTTGCCAAGCACTGTACTAAGCGCTGGGGTGGATAGAAGCCAATTGGGTTGGATGCAGTCCCTGTCCCACATGGGGCTCAGTTCCTGGCATATAGTAAGTGTTTAACAAATGCCATAATTATTATTGTTATTATTATTACCTGCAAATTGGGTTGGATACAGTTCAAATTCCACATGGGGCTCCCAGTCTCAATCCCCATTTTACAGATGAGGTAACTGAGTCCCAGAGAAGTAAACTGACTTGCCTAAGGTCACATAGCAGACACATGGCAGAGTCAGGATTAGAACCCATAACCTTCTGACCCATAAGCCTGTGCTGTATCCACTACGCCATGCTTCTGGTTGGGGTTCTGGGATCTGCCTGGCAGCACCACCAGCATGGCTCAGGTCGGTGGCCCCCTCCTCCCTCAATATCAGGCAGGGGGTCACCCAAGAAGAAACTATCTGCATGGGTAACAGTTCAGATAGCCAATTTTAAAGGGCCAGTAAAATTAACATAATAAAGTAACATGCCTGGGAGCTTGAGACTGTAAGATCATTAGGGACAGGGAACGTGACTGCCAACTCTGTTGAATTTTACTCTTCCAAGCACTTAGTACAGTGCTCTGCACATAGTAAGGATTCAATGAATACCATTAATAGATTGATACCTAAAATGTATATCTTCTAAACCAGGGGTTTTCCCAGCTTCCCTCTGCATCACACTGATTAATGATGCATGATGACTAGGAAATAGGAATTCATTCATTCATATTTATTGAGTGCTTAATGCTTGCAGAGCACTGTACTAAGTGCTTGGATAAGTACAATACAACAATAAACAGTGACATTCCATGCCCACAACGAGCTTATAGTTTAGGGTGGGGGAAACAGACATCAATACAAATAAATATAGGGCTAGCACAAACAAGAGTGTGATGGCAGTGTGGTATTAAGCGCCATTCTAAAATATAGAGCTGGAAAACTGTAGTTCTGACCAATCTCCTGTACAACTAAGGGGCCTAGATTTCTCTCAGATGTTACACATGACTTCTTGAGCAGTTTCATCACTAGACTCAACATCAAGTGGCCAGAAGAGATAAGTCAACAAAGTCGTGGAACCAAGTTAAGTTTGTTAGCACTGAAGCTATGCTGACTCCAATATAGCTGCCCTTAGGGACAGGGAGTTGGGGGAGGGGAGGAACACATGGAACGGCTAGTTATACAAACAATTACTGCACAGTAAGCTAAATTTTGGAATGTCAAAGCAAAAAGGACAGAAGAAACTTAAAGGAATGTATACTCCTTTGTTTCTTCCAATGTGTAATTTATTTGGCCCTTTTCAGGGTCACATCTGGAGAGTTTCCAGTACCCTACCAGTCTTGGCTATGGGAGGGAGAGTCAAGCAGAGGCGTACCCATTCCATTCCTAGCTTGGGCAGGGGCTAGCGAGTGGAAGGCAATCTTCTACAAGGGCGGAGACTCGAATTTACTGTGCAGAAGGCGGCAGTGGTAACCACTTTCATATTTTTACGAAGAAAACTCTATGGATACGCTACCAGAATAATTGCAGATGGAGAGCGGGGCATTCTGGGGTAGATGTGTCTGTGGTGTTCCCCTCTCCATCCCCCCCGCCTTACCTCCTTCCCTTCCCCACAGCACCTGTATATATGTATATATGTTTGTACCTATTTATTACTCTATTTATTTATTTATTTATTTTACTTGTACATATTTACTCTATTTTATTTTGTTAATATGTTTTGTTTTGTTCTCTGTCTCCCCCTTCTAGACTATGAGCCCACTGTTGGGTAGGGACCGTCTCTATATGTTGCTAACTTGTACTTCCCAAGCGCTTAGTACAGTGCTCTGCACACAGTAAGCACTCAATAAATGCAATTGATTGATTGATTCATTGATTGGTGTTGCTATGGGTTGGAAACGACTCGACGGCATAAGACAGGGCAAGAAATTTATTTTAATGTCTGTCTTCCCCACTAGATTGTAAGTTCCTTAAGGACATGGATCACTTCCGTTTAGTCTGTTGTACTGTCTCAAGTGCTTAATATGGTGTTTTGCACAAGGTAAGTACTCAGTGAATACTATTGACTGGTTGAATGATACTGTTAAACCAAGCCTTAGGCAATGCTGCTTCTCAATGGAAATCTAGAAATCAATTCCTACAGATGGACCAGCCTGATGCACTGTAACAAACGAAGAAGCTGTTCTTTTTAACTAAAAGTTTTGTATGGAACATGGTACAAAGAATGTCTTAAGACAAAAGAATAGTTGAATTTTCTCATCATCATCATCAGTGGTATTCATTGAATCTTTACTGTGTACAGAGCACTGTCCTAAGCATTTGGGAGAGTACAATACAACAGAATTGGTAGACATGTTCCCTGCCCACAGAAAGCTTACAGTCTGGAAGAAGCAATTTAGAAAGAAATGAAACCATATTTTGCGAAAATATCAAAATCAAATTAATCCTTAGTGGCCCCTGATCATCTTGTAGGCCGTTTGGAATGGTGTTCATTCTCTCTGACTCCATCTATTTCTCTATGACACCCACTTGATTTCTGTCTCTTTCTCTATTTTTCCCTATTTCACCAGTTCTTCAGTAGAAACAGTGTGGCGTAGTGGAAAGAGCATGGGTCTGGGAATCATAAAACTTGGATACCAATCCCAGCTCTGCCACTTGCTCCCCAGCTGCAGCACCTGGCTAGACACTTTATTTCTTTGGGCCTCGGTTAACTCATCTGTAAAATGGAGGTACAATACCAGTTTTCCCTCCAACTTAGATTCTGAGCCCCATGTGGGACAGGGATTGTGTCTGATCCGACTGTATCTCCTCCAGAGCTTAACAAATACCACACATAATTGGTAATATTATTATCACAATTATCATCCCTTTCTCCTGGAAACATTATCCAACGTCAGCTTCATTGACACTGTCCTCACCTGGTTCTTCTCCTATATCTCTGGCCACTCATTTTCAGTCTTTTTCATGAGTTCCTCTTCTGTCTCCCACCCCTTAACTGTGGGTTTCTCTCACGGTCCAGTTCTGGGTCTCCCTCTATTCTCCATCTACACCCACTCCCTTGGAGAACTCATTCACTCACATGGCTTCAACTACCACTTCTATGCAGATGATACCCAAATCTACACTTGCAGCCCTCATCTCTATCACTCTCTGCAGTCTCTCACTTCCTTCAAGACTTATTTACTTGGATGCCTTGCCATTTCCTCAAACCTAACATGTCTAAAACAGAACTCCCTATCTTCCCACCCAAACCCTGTCCTTCCCATGACTTTCCCATCACTGATTTACATTGGCCCTTTCTCGTAAGCCTGCAAACTTGGTGTTACCCGTGACTCCTCTGTCATTCAACCCACATATTCAATCCACCACTAAATCTTGTCTGTTCGACCTTCACAAAATCACTAAAATCCGCCCTGTTCTCTCCAAATTGCCACCAAATTAATCCAAGCACTTATCCTATCCCACCTTGATTACTGGATCACCTTCTTGCTGACTTCCCTGCCTGCTCTCTCACCCCACTTCAGTCCATACTTCACTCTGCTGCCCTCAAGAACCTCCAGTGGTTGCCCATCCACCTTAGCATCAAACAGAAACTCCTTACCATCAGCTTTAAAATACTTGATAGCTTTGCCCCCTCCTACCTCACTACTCAGCTATTACATCCCAGCCCACACACTTGGCTCCTCTAATTCCAACATTTTCACAATACCTTTTTCTCATCTATCTTGCTGCAGACCTTTTGCCCACAGCCTGCCTCTGGCCCGGAATGTCCTTCTTCATATCCAACTGACAATCACTCTCCCCCACTTCAAAGCCTTACTGAAGGCATTTCTCCTCCAGTAGGCCTTCCGTGACTAAGCTCTCCTTTCCTCTTCTCCCATTCCCTGCTCTGTCACCCTGACAGCTAGACTGCAAATTCACTGTGGGCAGGGAATGTATATGTTTATCATTGCATTGTACTGTCCCACATGCTTGGTACAGTGTTTTGCACATAGTACATGTTCAATAAATGTGACTGATCGACTGATTGAATGATGTTAGTAACTGAAAAATGCATTTGATTTGGAAACTGTCCCTGCCATCAGCCATTCCAGTGCCCAGAGAGTGATGTTTTTAAATTGGTGACAAAGGGAAGTTTACTTCTCCCAACTCTGTTATTTTGAGCACTGTGTAAAAAAAAAATCATATCCGTGAGTCCTTTTCTTCTCTTTCCATTTATAGATTTCCCCACAGGTTCCTTTCTTTTGTAAGTTATTTTTATGACTCATTTTCTCTAATGAAGAATGAAAATTTAATTATTCGGGAATAGTCTATAGGAAATACCAGTCCATGCTTCTGCTATATTTTTCAATTGCTAAGATAAATCGTTGAAATAGCAGAGAAGGCTCTCTGGGAATTGCATTAGCTTAGGTCAGAAGAAATTAATTGGTATTGTTATTGTCTTATTTTTGGTTATTAATCTTTTTGAAATAATTACTAAAAATACAAGTGCAATCTAATTTAACTTTTATGTCCTCTGCCTACCGAACTCTTCAGATTAGCTAAACCACTTCTGGTGCTGTAGGCTTTTCACAGTGAATATTTGTGACATTTTATGTAACTGTGTTCTGAGATTGCTGGAAATGGCCTTTCAGAAACTTAACTGTATAGTACTTAACTAAATTCAATAATACAAATTTCAATTTCACATTTTCTGCTGTATGTTAAATAAACCACTTACCTGAATTAGAATCTAGTTTCCAAATTATTCAGATTTTAATATATCTAAATTGAACCTGGTCCTTATCAAAACATTTATAAAAACTGGTGATATTTCTTGCAATGTATTGCTTCTTGTTTATATGCAATCATTGTATTACTTACAGAACTTCATTTTCAAAATCCTTTGCCCTTATATGAAATTGATATTCTTTTCATTTCCATTATATTGTGTTTTCATGTGATAACGATAACCATATTATTACTGTTATTATCATTATTATTATTGTATTTGTTAAGCACTTACTATGTGCCAGGCACTGTACTAAGTGCTGGGGTGAATACAAGCAAATCAGGTTGGACACAGTCCCTGTTACACATGGGGCTCACAGTCTCAATCCCCATTTTACAGATGAGAAAACTGAGGCACAGAGAAGTGAAGTGACTTGCCCAAGGTCACACAGCAGACAAGTGGCAGAACTTGGATTAGAACCCATGACTTTCTGACTCCCAGACCAGTGCTCTATCCACTATGCCATGCTGTACTTTTAATACACTTACTGCCAAGTTAAATGAAATTGCTTTCAAATAATTTCTATTACCTATATATTTGTCTGCTTCTGAATAATTAGTTTTGTCTTAAAACATACAAGGAGTGTTCAGATAAAGAAAAGTAATTTTAAAATTTGAGGTGCAATATTTTTGACATTGGTAAGATACTAGAAGATAGAGAAGCAGCGTGGCTCAGTGGAAAGAGCACAGGCTTGGGAGTCAGAGGTCATGGGTTTTAATACCAGCCCCGCCACATGGCTGCTGTGTGAACTTGGGCAAGTCACTTAGCTTCTCTGAGCTTCAGTTACCTCATCTGTAAAATGGGGATTAAGACTGCGAGCCCCACATGGGACAACCTGATCACCTTGTATCCCCCCAGTGCTTAGAACAGTGCTTTGCACATAGTAAGCGCTTAACAAATGCCATCATTATTATACCACTAATATCCTGTAATAAATTAATTTGGAGCTTATAATTGTTGGATAACCACACAAAAAAATCCAGTGGATTTGTGGTTACTAAATATTTCCCATTCAATTTAGAACCAATAAAGCCACAAAAGTCACTTATTGTTTCCAAAGTTTCATCCTATAAATAGAGGTGGAAAATTAGCTATAGCCAATTTGGTGCAGAATAGGCCTGATCTTTTGTAAGGCCCAGCCACATTCATTAAGGGCAACTTGCTCTTGGGCCATGCCCTCTTCTGACACTGTGACAGGGCATTTTTTGCCACTGATCGGATGGTTTGATAGTATGTCCATTTCAGTCAGTCAATCAGTGGTATTTATCCAGTGCTTACTATGTGCAAAGCACTGTACTAAACACTTGGGAAATTATGACTCAATAGAGTTGTTACTTCCAATCCTTGCCCTCAAGGAATTTACAGTCTGGAGGGAGAGACAATTGAGCATCTTTTTAGAACTTCTGACCACATGAGCAAATGTGTCCTAAGCAACAGGCGGGGCCAGGATAGTGATGTTCACAAGTGTCTTGGGTCTCTCCTCTCTACAAGTTAATGTGCTACCTTGCTTGGTGCTTTTGTTCCTCTCCCAGCATCTTTGTAGTTATGCTTATGTTGATAATAGTGAGAAGTGTGCTCTGTCACTTCTGGTGTTCCATCCCTTCAACCTCAAGTTTGAAGTTGCCATCCCACTCCAGAGCTGCAAGAGAAGGTCCCAGTTGGCTTGGCATCTGGGTAGGATGGCTCTGTGGTAGGTCATGAGAATTCATAGAAGGGATGAAGAAAATTTGGCCTCTTATTAAATCATGTTTTATATGATTGCCATTATCATTTCCAAGAATAAGTAGGAATTTTTAAAGTTTCATTTTCAAATCTGACAGGAGCCTCTGGAACAGTATTTTTCATATGGTATTGAATTGTGTTTGCTAAGCGGTGGCTATATGCCAAACATCTTACTAAGCCCTAGGGTAGGTACAATACAACTATTCTTCCAGAGTGGTCATTCACTCTTCGAATAGTGCTTCAAGTTTCAAGCGCTTAGTACAGTGCTCTGCACACAGTAAGCACTCAATAAATACGACTGATTGATTGAATAGTATTTATCGAGCAATTCCTGTGTGCAGAGCAGGGAAACTGGCAAGCTAACCCCCGAGGCAGAACTGCTCACCTTCTGTCCCCTGCATAACCTATCTCTGTCAGTTCAAGAAGACTCTGTTTCCTTTGGTGAACAATGGATCCGGAGTGAAAACCCAAATTCCCCTCCCCAAAGCTCCCTGAAGTGCCAAAGGAGGAGAAGATCAAAAGGAACCATTTTTGCATCCTCAGAGCTTCAGAGCCAGCTCTTTGTGGGAATTACACAGCAGCAACTGTGTGCTTTGTACTTACATCTCTATCTCTGCTTACACACTCTAAATACTCTGTTTTAAGACTTAGTCGCCACATCCTTTTTCTTTCCTTAGTGCCTGTGCACTTTTCACTGGCAATTTTTTTGTTTCTAGAAGTGATATCTGCACCTCAGTGACCTAATCTGTAAAATGGGGATTAAGAATATGAGCCCCATGTGGGACAACCTGATTACCTTGTATCTCCCCCAGCGCTTAGAAGAGTGCTTGGTAAGCACTTAACAAATGCCATCATTATTATTATATAAGTGAAGTTTTTGTTCTGATGACTTTGACACCTGTCTACGTGTGTTTTGTTTCGTTGTCTGTCTCCCCCTTCTAGACTGTCAGCCCGTTGTTGGGTAGGGACCGTCTCTATATGTTGCCAACTTGGACTTCCCAAGTGCTTAGTACAGTGCTCTGCACACAGTAAGTGCTCAATAAATACGATTGAATGAATGAATGAATGAATGAACTGGATCAGACAAAGCCCATGTTCCACAAGGGGCTCACAGTCACAGGAGGGAGAGTAGGTATTGAATCCCCATTTTACAGCAGAGGCATATGAGGCACAGAGAAGTTAAGTAACCTTGCCTCAGGTCACACAGCAGCCAAGTGGTGAAACTGGGATTAGAACCCAAGTTTTCTGACACCTAGGCTGATACTCTTTCCACCAGGCCAAGTTCAATACCTCTGAGGGCCAACCGAGACCTGTGGCTCACTAGTGCACAGTATTGCTAGAGATAAATCATTTTTTGGTTCTTAAAGTTGGTGTGTGTGGTGCTTTTGAAGCTAAACATTGGTTGTTAAATATTCACTGAAGCCATGCAAATAAATCTTGTATTTAGAAAAATTAGGCCAGGCCAATTGTTGTGAATGGGCAGCAAAAACTCCTCACTCTTGGCTTCAAGGCTCTCCATCACCTTGCCCCCTCCTACCTCACCTTCCTTCTCTCCTTCTACAGCCCAGCCCACACCCTCCGCTCCTCTGTCGCTAACCTCCTCAGTGTACCTAGTTCTTGCCTGTCCCGCCATCGACCCCCGGCCCACGTCATCCCCCTGGCCTGGAATGCCCTCCTTCCACACATCCGCCAAGCTAGCTGTCTTCGTTCCTTCAAAGCCCTACTGAGAGCTCACCTCCTCCAGGAGGCCTTCCCAGACTGAGCCCCCTTTTTCCTCTCCTCCTCCCCATCCCCCCACCCTACCTCCTTCCCCTCCCCACAGCACCTGTATATATGTTTGTACAGATTTATTACTCTATTTCTTTTACTTGTACATATTTACTATTGTATTTATTTTGTTAATGATGTGCATCTAGCTTTACTTCTATTTATTCTGATGACTTGACACCTGTCCACATGTTTTGTTTTGTTGTCTGTCTCCCCCTTCTAGACTGTGAGCCCATTGCTGGGTAGGGACCGTCTCTATATGTTGCCAACTTGTGCTTCCCAAGCACTTAGTACAGTGCTCTGCACACAGTAAGCGCTCAGTAAATGCGATTGAATGAATGAATGAATGAATGAATTAGTACAGAGCTTGGCACATAGTAAGTACTGAACAAATACCATCCAATTATTTTTATTATTAGGTGAGAAAAAAATTGAAGCCAGCAGCAGGCGTTCCTAACTTTCAGCATATTAGGATGGTTGTATTGGTTGTGGTTGTTGGCCTCTGAACAGCTCTGTCTGACCACTGAGGAGGCTGAAACTTGGCTCCTTCAATTACAGCATTCTGCAGCGCTTGTTTGTATAGTTGTTCCTCTCAGTTTATATTTTTTTCTCTGTTTTTATTGTTGGGGGCAATTGTGATTCATCCTTGGAGTGCTCAGGGCTCATTAGAAGTTAAGAGATTATGAGCCAAAGGGAGAGGATGGAAAAGAACAAAGCAAAGAATAGTTTTTTTGTTTGTTTGTTTGTTTTTTAATGGCATTTATTAAGTGCTTACTATGTGCAAAGCACTGTTTTAAGTGCTGGATATTGTCTTCAAGAACAGCAAACGTAGGCTGAAGGAGTAAGACTAGCTGGTGATCATTCTCAAGAATAGTAAATAGGGAGAGAGAAAGGAGTGTAATATGAGGGGGGACCCTCTGACCATAACAGATCAGATAAAGAAGATTCTTGACCATAAAGCTGATAGCCAGAAAAGAATCCCTGGAGAAAACAGCGCAAAATCCATGTGGAGGGAAGAATCAATCAATCAATCAATTGTATTTATTGAGTGCTTACTGTGTGCAGAGCACTGTACTAAGCACTTGGGAAGTTGTAAGAGGTAGGAGGGGCGAGGATGGAGAGCCTTGAAGCCGAGAGTGAGGAGTTGTAAGTTGCCAACTTGTAAGTTGGCAACATATAGAGACAGTCCCTACCCAACAGTGGGCTTACAGTCTAGAAGGGGGAGACAGAGAACAAAATCAAACATACTAACAAAATAAAATAAATAGAATATATATGTACAAGTAAAATAAATAAATAAATAAATAGAGTAATAAATATGTACAAACATATATACAGGTGCTGTGGGGAAGGGAAGGCGGTAAGATGGGGGAGATGGAGAGGGGAACAAGGGGGAGAGGAAGGAAGGGGCTCAGTCTGGGAAGGCCTCCTGGAGGAGGTGAGCTCTCAATAGGGCCTTGAAGGGAGGAAGAGAGCTAGCTTGGCGGATGGGCAGAGGCAGGGCATTCCAGGCCCGGGGGATGACGTGGGCCGGGGGTCGATGGCGGGACAGATGAGAACGAGGTACAGTGAGGAGATTAGCGGCAGAGGAGCGGAGGGTGCGGGCTGGGCTGTAGAAGGAGAGAAGGGAGGTGAGGTAGGAAGGGGCGAGGTGATGGAGAGCCTTGAAGCCCAGGGTGAGTAGTTTCTGCCTTATGCGCAGATTGATTGGTAGCCACTGGAGATTTTTGAGGAGGGGAGTAACATGCCCAGAGCGTTTCTGGACAAAGACAATCCGGGCAGCAGCATGAAGTATGGATTGATGTGGGGAGAGACACGAGGATGGGAGATCAGAGAGAAGGCTGATGCAGTAGTCCAGACGGGATAGGATGAGAGCTTGAACGAGCAGGGTAGCGGTTTGGATGGAGAGGAAAGGGCGGATCTTGGCAATGTTGCGGAGCTGAGACCGGCAGGTTTTGGTGACGGCTTGGATGTGAGGGGTGAATGAGAGAGCGGAGTCGAGGATGACACCAAGGTTGCGGGCTTGTGAGACGGGAAGGATGGTAGTGCCGTCAACAGAGATGGGAAAGTCAGGGAGAGGGCAGGGTTTGGGAGGGAAGACGAGGAGTTCAGTCTTGGACATGTTGAGTTTTAGGTGGCGGGCAGACATCCAGATGGAGATGTTCTGAAGGCAGGAGGGGGTAGAGGAAATCACACTCACCTCCAGAGTGTATGACCAAGCAATCAATCAGTTGATCCTCTTTTCTCTCCTCTTCCCCATCCCCCTAGCTCTACCTCCTTCCCCTCCCCACAGCACCTGTATATATGTTTGTACACATGTATTACTCCATTTATTTTACTTGTACATATTTACTATTCTATTTATTTTGTTACTAATGTGCATCTAGCTTTATTTTTATTTATTCTGATGACCTGATGCCTGTCTACATGTTTTGTTGTCCGTCTCCTCCTTCTAGACTGTAAGCCCATTGTTGGGTAGGGACTGTCTCTATATGTTGCCAACTTGTACTTCCCAAGCACTTAGTACAGTGCTGTGCACACAGTAAGTGCTCTATAAATATGATTGAATGAATGCTTTGCACACAGTAAGCACTCAGTAACCATGACTGATAAATACAATTGATCTGTTGTCATGAGAAGCAAGGTACTGAACACCACTGTACCCACCATTCTGGGAGAGTCAACTGGCAGCTTTTCCAACCAATCAGATCTTGCATGGAAAAACCAATCAATTAATCAGTCAATCAGTGGTATTTATTGAGCATTTCCTTGTGTAGAGTACTGTACTAAGTTCTTGAGAGAATGCAATGCAGCAGAATTAATGGACAAATTCCCTGCCCATAACGACAGAAGGAGGTGGGACAGGCAGATCATAAACTAATAATAATACTAATAATAATAGTGGCATTTATTAAGCACTTACTGTGTGCAAAGCACTGTTCTAAGCACTGGGGAGGTTACAAGGTGATCAGGTTGTTCCACAGAGGGCTCACAGTCTTAATCCCCATTTTACAGATGAGGTCACTGGGGCAGAGAGAAGTTAAGTGACTTGCCCAAAGTCACACAGCTGACAATTGGCGGAGCCAAGATTTGAACTCATGACTTCTGACTCCAAAGCCTGTGCTCTTTCCTTTGAGCCACGGTGCTTCTCTAAATTGCAATAAATCTAATGATGCAAGGAATAAATATATATTGATGCAATGTATATAATGACGCAATCTAATAAATGCAATTACTATTTAAATTGCAAAACTCCTGACAACAAAGATTTCCCAGAAGTCTTTTATTTGTTGTGGGAGTCATAGATTAGCAAGTGGCAGACCTCTCAATGACCCATTTGGAGCAGGATTCACAGAGCACTTGAGGATGGGGGAGGTGTGGACATGGAGGTGATTTAGGTGAATAACTGGGGAAGGTCTGGATGAGGAAGGGAATGAGAAAATGTCAGTCATTCAGACTCACTTAGAAATGGGTGCAGGGAGGGAGCCTGCTTTGAATTGAATGTTTTCTCTCCTAAAGAGAAAATTCTTGGGTGCTGTGGTACTTTATGGAATGTCTGGGACCTTATGCTGCCAGTGGTTCTGGAGCTCCCTAACCCACTCAATGGGTGGAGATTCTGTTATTGCTACAATCAATTTGAGCAATCCTGGTGTCAGTGGGGGAGAAAGGGACTGCTGCATAGCAAACCTTCACAGTAGCTAACTCTGCAGCCCTGAGCCCCACCATCCCCAGCTTTGTACAGTCCTGGTCTGGGCCCCTGAGGCATTGTGAATAATATAGCACAGGAACACACAGAGAATGACAGATTTGGCAAAGACATAGTTCAACCCAAAAATGCAAATTTCAGTCCAATACCTAATTATCTGAAATTTTTATGACACATTCACACTTCAATTCCATTTTAGAATTATTTAAAATATTCCCTTTGCATCAGTTCTTATTTTAGGCTTAGGTTTGAGGTTTTTGCTTATCTACTTGATCTGTCTGAATTAAGCCTGGGCATGATTGAACCTGATTTGCTTGTTCCCAATTATGCTAATGTAAGAAAGATCACTATTCAGTTAAATATTCCAACTAAAAGATCAGAATTCTTTTATGGATCTGCAGTCATATGACTGGAAGGAATGCCCAGACATCAGCTGGTTCAACTCTCTCCTTTTCTTATGAGTATGTCTTTAAATTTGTGTGTTGAATTATTGTCAGATTTGCTTCTTTCAATTTAAATATTAAGATAAAGTTACTGCCACTAATCAATAACCAATCGATGACATTTTATTGAGTGCTTACTATGTCTTTAGCCCTGTACTAGGTGCTAGAAAGAGAATCATATAGTTGAGTTGGTAGACCCAATCCCTGTCCTCAGGGATCTTAAAGTTTAGTCTGGGAGAGCAGGGGAGGCAGACATGAAAATAAATTAAAGAAAGTGGTAAATGGATATGTTCTGTGTGGCTAGGGGTGGAGTGAATATCAAGCAATTAAAGAATACAGATGAAAATACACAGGTGAATCAGGGAAATGAGGACTTAGTAAAAACCATTTGGAGGACATATGATTTTAGTAGTACTTTGAAGATGAGGAGAGAAATGGTCTGTCAGATCTGAAGAGGAAGGCAGCTCCAGACCAGAGGGAGGATGTGGCTCGTTATCCAACCTTGGCTTCACAGACTCCGTCCTCTCCTGGTTCTCGTTTTATCTCTCCAGCCATTCATTCTCAGTCTCTTTTGCAGGCTCCTCCTCCCCCTCCCATTCCCTTACTGTAAGGGTTTCTCGAGGGTCAGTTCTTGGTTCCCTTCTGTTCTCTATCTACACTCACTCCCTTGGTGAACTCATTCGCTCCCGCAGCTTCAACCATCATCTGTATGCTGATGACATCCAAATCTACATCTCTGCCCCTGCTCTCTCTCCCTCCCTTCAGGCTGCTCTCTCCTCCTGCCTTCATGACATCTCCATCTGGATGTCTGCCAGCCATCTAAAACTCAGTATGTCCAAGACTGAACTCCTTATCTTCCCTCCCAAACCCTGCCCTCTTCCTGACTTTCCCGTCATATGTAGACGGCACTACCATCCTTCCTGTCTCACAAGCCCGCAACCTTGGTGTCATCCTCGTCTCCGCTCTCTCGTTCACCCCTCACATCCAATCCGTCACCAAAACCTGCCAGTCTCACCTCCGCAACATTGCCAAGATCCACCCTTTCCTTTCCATCCAAACTGCTACCCTGCTGGTTCATTCTCATCCTATCCCGACTGGATTACTGCATCAGCCTTCTCTCTGATCTCCCATCCTCCTGTCTCTCCCCAATTCGATCTGTACTTCACGCCGCTGCCCATATCATCTTTGTGCAGAAATACTCTGGGCATGTTACTCCCCTCCTCAAAAATCTCCAGTGGCTACCAATCAACCTACGCATCAGGCAAAAACTCCTCACTCTTGGCTTCAAGGCTATCCATCACCTCGCCCCCTCCTACCTCACCTCCCTTCTTTCCTTCTACAGCCCAGCCCGCACCATCCGCTCCTCTGCCACCAACCTCCTCACAGTGCTTCGTTCTCGCCTGTCCCGCCGTCGTCCCCCAGCCCACGTCCTCCCTCTGTCCTGGAATGCCCTCCCTCCGCACATCCGCCAAGCTAGCTCTCTTCCTCCCTTCAAAGCCCTACTGAGAGCTCACCTCCTCCAGGAGGCCTTCCCAGACTGAGCCTTCTTTTTCCTCTCCCCCTCCCCATCCCCCCCGCCTTACCTCCTTCCCCTCCCCACAGCACCTGTATATATGTATATATGTTTATGTTTGTACATATTTATTACTCTATTTATTATACTTGTACATATCTATTCTATTTATTTTATTTTGTTAATATGTTTTGTTTTGTAGTCTGTCTTCCCCTTCTAGACTGTGAACCCGCTGTTGGTTAGGGACCGTCTCTATATGTTGCCAACTTATACTTCCCAAGCATTTAGTACAGTGCTCTGCACACAGTAAGCGCTCAATAAATACGATTGAATGAATGAATGAATGAATGAATGTGGGCAAGTGGTCAACAGTGAGACAAATGAAACTATGGTAAGCAAGTAGTCTAGCATTAGAGAAATTAAGTGGGATAGTTGGGCTGTAATAAGAGGTTAGTGAGGTACAGTAGGAGGGGGTGAGCTGATTAAGTGATTTAAAGCCAATCATAAGGATTTTCTCTTTGATGTAGAGATAGACAATCAACAATTGGAGGTTTCTAAAGAGTGGGGGATGTGGACTGAATTTTTTTAGAAAGAATTATCTGGGCCGTCACAGCAGGATATGATGAGTGCTTGGATCAGGGTGGCAGCAGTGGGGATGGGGGGGATTCTGGAGATGTTGTGAAGGTAGAACCAGCAGGATTTTGTGACATTAAATATCAAGGTTGACTGACAGATAGTTGAGGATAATGCCAATATTACAAACACATGAAAAGAGTATGGTGGTGTGGTGTACAGTGATGGGAAAGTCTTGAGGAGGACAGGGTTGGGTGGGAAGATGAGGAGTTTGGTTATGTCCAAAACTTGGAGGTGTTGACAGGACATCCAAGTAGAGATGTCCATAAGACGGGAGAAAATGCAAGACTGAAGAGGAGAAAGTTCAGGGCAGGAGAGGTAGATATGGGAATCATCTGCATAGAGATAGTAGTTGAAGCTTTTGGGAGTGAATGAGTTCTTCAAAGGCATGGGTGTAGATGGAGAATAAAAGGGGATTCAGGACTGAGCCCTGAGGGATTCCCACAGTTAGTGGGTAGGAGACAGAGGAAGAGTCCACAAAAAAGGGTGAGAAAGAGTGGCCATAAAGATAGAAGAAGCAGAAGAGGACAGTGTCAGTGAAGCCAAGGATGTATGATGTATCCAGGAGAAGAGGTTGATCCACAGCATTAAAGATAACTGAAAGACTAGGATTTAGAAAGGAAGAGGTCATTGGTGACCTTAGAGAGGGAAATTTCCAAGTAGTGGAGGAAGTGTAATACAGATTGAGTATATCCAGATTGCAGTGGGTCAAGAAGAGAATTGGAGGTGAGGAAGTGAAGGCAATGGTTGAAAAGAATTTGCTTGAGGAGTTTCGAAAAAAATGGTAGAAATGAGTTGGGGCAATAAACTATATGATGTCCTGAGGTTGCATGGGTGTATTTTGAAAGCAGAAAGGAAGGAGGCATTGGAGAGTGTGTTGTTGAAGATGGCTGCCAGGGAGGTAAGAAGACAAGGGGAATGTGTTTTAATAAGGTGTGAAGGGATGGGGTGGGAGGTGCAGGTGAAGGGGGTAGATTTTAGGAGGAGGCAGGAAAGTTCCTCCTGTGATACTTCTGGGAAGAAATGAAGACTCCAAAGAAAGGGGTAGAAGGAGGGTGGGATTGGAGAGGTGGAGGGCAGATTTAAGAGAGGTCGTACATGATGGTTTCAGTTTTCTTGATGAAATAGGTAGCAAAGCCATTAGGATCAAGAGATGGGGAAGGTGAAGGGAGAGGATTTTGAGGAGGAAGTTAAAAGTCTGAAACAACTGGCCCAGACAGTGGGCATGGGAGTCAATGGTTTGTGTGGAAAATTATTGTTTCCAGGTAGAGGAGAGGGCAGAGTTAAAACAGGTGAGGATGAGAATGAGATGGACAAGGTTGGCCTGATGTCTGGATTTCTACCAGACATCAGGCTTGAGCACAGGAGTCGGAGAAGCAATCTGTGGGGGTGATCCAGAGCTTTGGGTTGGTGGTACAAGATTAATGAAGTTAGAGGGGAGCATGGAACTTAAATTCAGTAGAGAAGGTGGAGTTGAAGGCATAGATTTTTGAGTTGAGAGAAAGTAGAGTGGGTATGGAGAGGCCAAACGGGGCATGATGGCTTTGGAAAATAAGAGGGGGCTGAAATGTCTTTGTCCAGTAATAGAACAGTTCTCTGGTTGGGGGTTGGGGCAAAGAAAGAAAATTGAATAAATTACCTCTGTATGTGTCATGTGGAAGGGACTATTCTGCTCAATCACATATGCATGAATTGATAGTGAACGTATTGTCAGTCCCAGGTGCTATGCTGAATCTGTGAAGTGATTCATAAATCGTGGCATGTCTTGTGTACATGTGTCTTGCGCTCAGTCATCTCCATAAATCACTTTTTGAGCCATTTTCTTAAGACATTGAGGGTCATTGTTGAGTCGGTCTAGTTTATTAGAGAATCAGAAGTTTATTCTGACTTCAGCTTGCTGCTCACTCTTTGAATCCTCAAGCATGGCAGCAGCAACTAGATTTCAGAGTGACCAACAGCTTGACAGAGGTCCAACTTCCTTCTTTGCTGTGAACCCGGACGTGCTACTGAAGGCTCATTCAACTTCTAGAGCAGTTGTACCATGCCATCTGTGAACGAGCTTTTCGCAACATCAAATGGCAAAACACGATTATCAACAGAGAGGTCCCAGAATGCCAGCAGCTCAGAAACATTGAAGCACTGCTCACAGCACTGTTGCCCTGAGAGTGAAGAGTGAGAAAATGAATGTCAGCAGGATACACAAACAGCTGCTGTATGAAGAACGGAAAGGAGCATGCAAGTAAATGGTTTAGAGATATGGGGAACACAGTGAAATGAAATGAAAACAGTAGCGGCTTCGTTTTGGAGATTTCTGCATCAGACAGACTTACCTGAGAGCAGCAACTAGGGTTTCATGATGATTAGATTATGAAGAGGCAGGCTCCAAAACAGAGACAGATCCTGTGTGAGGCAAACTCATTGATGCAAAATTGATGTAGCCTTAGATGCAAACACAGGCATTGTGTTTTTTTCACCCTCACACTCATAAATAGGATTTAACTGTCGTCATTGGCTTAATCAATCAATCAATCAATCAATCGTATTTATTGAGCGCTTACTGTGTGCAGAGCACTGTACTAAGCGCTTGGGAAGTACAAGTTGGCAACGTACAGAGACGGTCCCTACCCAACAGTGGGCTCACAGTCTAGAAGGGGGAGACAGAGAAAAAAACAAAACAAAACATATTAACAAAATAAAATAAATAGAATAGATATGTACAAGTAAAATAGAGTAATAAGTAAAATAAATAGAGTAATAAATAGAGTAATATAAATCGAGTAATAGTGCTTAAGGCACTCAATCACCTCTCAGTGCCCCACCTAACATCACTCTTCTTTTATCTATGGTATTTGAGTGCTTACTATATGCCACTCACTGTACTAAGCATTGCGGTAGATGCAGGCTAATCAAGTTGGAGACAATCTATGTTCCACGTGGGACTCACAGTCTTAATCCCTACTTTCTAGATGAGGTAATTGAGGCACAGAGTAGCAAAGTGACTGCCCAAGGTCACACAGCGGGCAAGTGGTAGAGCCGGAATTAGAGCCCATACCCTTCTGACTCCCAGGCCCATGTTATATCTACTAGACCACACTGCTTCTCTACTCCACTGCAACCCAGCCCACTCACTTCAATCCTCTAACACCAACCTACTGACTGTGCATTGCCCTCATTTCTCTCACTGTCAAGCCCTTTATCACATCCTCCCTCCTACCTGGAACTTCACCCCCTTCATATCTGACACCACTCTCCCCACCTTCAAAGCCCTACTAAAATTACATCTCCTCCAGAAAGTCTTCCCTGACTAGCCTCTCATCTCCCTACCCTAGTGGTTCTAGTATTTATTGAATGTTCACTATGTGCAGAGCAGTGTTCTACTTAGTGGAAAAGAGTAATAATAGTAGTTATTAAGCACTTACTATGTGCAGAGCACTGTACTGAATGATGGGAAAGCATGTACACATAGGAATTAGATGCAGTACTTGTCCCTCGAAGGGGACTCAAAATCTACAAATACCCAGAATACACCAAATATACAGGTGTATATGGACATGGACATGGTGGTTTTAGATTATATTTTACCATACATTATTGTGGTTGAATACCTCCCTCCTTTGTGTAACATTTATGCCCTTAAGTCCATAACCCCAAACATCTCAACACCCCTCCCACCCCTGCCCCACAGCACTTATCTGTACATATCTGTGTATTCTATTGCTTCCAATACCTGAAATTTTAAGTGTCTTTACAGCAAGTACGTGGCAAAAACGGGATTAGCACTCAGGCCTATGCTCTTTCTGGATATCTTCAATCTGTTCCATGTATTTAACTGAAAATGCATTAGTTTGAAATAAGCATATCAGGCCTTGAATGAGTTGATTCACTTCCATTAACCTTCGTAAGGAAAAGAGGAATTCTGTATTTCATAAGGACAATGTGCTCCCTTTGCCAAATAAGCTCTAGGCACTGGTTGAGTTTTTCAAGCAATTTTAGTACCTCCAGTAATGAAATCAAGCTGTGACACAGAAGGGAGAGAGTATGCGGACAAATAAATTGCTCTCGACATCTCCTTTGGGCAGTTGGCTTTTTGGTTCAGTGCAAACTATAGAAATGTATTATCATTATTTCCCATTTGATTATGTATGGGTATATGCTGTTAGTTTGCATTGCTTGAAGAAACATAGGAGAAGCAGTCTGAAATACTATTCTTCTAAAATGAAAACCTGGTCTTTTAAAAATTTGAAGCTTGTTATATTTTCTCCCCTTCTACAAATCCCATCACTTAATAATAGAAAAACTACAATTATTTGACAGTATTTTTAACACTGTGCTTGGACATTGGTTAGAATGCATTCAGGTTCTTCCAAAATGCATATTTTAGCTATACTTATGGATAGAACACTTGGGAAATTAGAGAGCATTTTTCTGCAATACTTGCCTGACTGCATAGAACTCAGGGCAATGTTGGAAGAAGCAATTGTGTGCACACCAGCAGTGTAGATCAAGGTGATCCTATTAGAGGGTGGGTTTTGGTTAACGTGGAGCTCGTCATTTGGGGCAGGGATCCTGTCTACCAACTCTATTGTATTGTATTCTCCCATGCTCTTTAGTATTCTGTGCTGCATACAGTAATCACTCAGTAAAAATTCCATTCATTGATTGATGGACTATGTGTCTATGAATTACAGTGGGCAAAATAGAGCTTGGGAGCTGCTCCTTTCCATTCTTTTAAGTTTCTAAGAGTGATTGAATTTACCGAAGCAGGTTTTTGTGGAGAAAATAATAATCCCAAGTATTTCAAAATGTTGCTGTTTGCGAAAGGCTTTCATCTTCAAACAGACTGAATCAGCCTGTTATAGCCCAGTGTTACATTAAATCAAGTTACAGATCTTGTTGATTCTGTCAGCCCACTGGCCAATCTCCCAAAAGGCATTAACTCTTGTGAATTAATCAAAAAATTATTCTTTTGCTTAGGATATTTTGGATTATTTAGTTGATGAGGGTAAAGTTAAGAAAACTGTGAAATTGCACAGTGAGGTGGTTAGCACATTGCCAGTGCAATTTTGTGCTAAATTTTTTAAAGAAGCATTTAAAGTGTAATTTCAATATAGTTTTAGAAAGGTTTGAGTTCCTATGAAGTTTATCCTAAGATTACACCAGGGTGATAAGGATGACCAAATGGGAATTGGAGGGGCCTAGTCTGATTCTTTTCCCATCATACATTGGAGTAGAGTAGGGATATGATTTAGGTCCAGTCTTGATCAACCTATTCAATGTAGTCGTGCTTGAGGGCACACAAAGGAATCAGGAGCTGGTGCCAGAATACAGTCCTGAACTTCTAGGAAATTCTGCTCAAAGGCCCATCTCTCTCTCCCACCCCACCTTTCCTTGTTTAAGCCAATGTAGAGACATGGAGGTAAAAAAAAAAAAAAGCTGGCAATCTGAAAAAAAAAAACCAAGTTTATGAACGAACCAGCCAATCTATGGCAAATCCTAAATTCAGCCAGATAACTCCATTGGCAAAAGTTGTTAGCTATAGTATTTTTAAGGATTTACTATATGCCAAGCGTTGTGCTAATCACTAGGGTATACCCAAATTAAACAATTCAGACACAGTCTCTGTCAATGAAGGACCTCACTTTGTGGAGATGGATTCATAGGTTGATAAATGAGAAATCACAAATCACAATAAATTACAAGTTCAGCAGACCATAATAGCAATGTTAAAATGAATATCTAAAAGGTTACACTCAGTTCTGCCCATAATCCTTGTCACTATCTACAGTTTATGACCAGAATGCTAGTAGGGACCATTCTCCTGACAACACAGTCTGTTTTGGATACAAGTGCATTGGGGTATTGGAAGGAATGATTGTGTTCCTGCCCATATGCACGCAAATATGCTTGCAACATTGGCCACTATGAGTACTTCAACATGACTCTCTTTAATATGTGATTTTTCAGGATTGCATCCCCATGTTATAAGGATAACTGAATGTACCTGTAGGAAGAGTGAGAAACTTCTAGTGAATTCTGCTACCTAGATGCCTCCTTAGTGCAATGCACTGTACTAGCACTTGGGAAAGTTTTAGCACAGGGTGCTCTCTCTGCCCACTAGAAGTTTGCACTGTAATGGGGGAGATGATCGTAAAAATATTTACAAGCAATGGAATCAGAATGAATAGATTGAATGCTCAATTAAGCATAAACATACGTACAAAGGTTGTAAAGGTGGATATTGATTCATTCATTTGATCGTATTTATTGAGCACCTCCTGTGTGCAGAGCATTGTACTAAGCACTTGGGAGAGTACAACAATGAACAGAAGTATTTCCTGCCCACAACAAGCGTAAATAGCACATAGGTGGTAGTATGTTGGATAAATTTGACTTTGAAAGACTTGCTAGAGGAGGTGGGATTTTAGGAGGGCTTTAATGGTGGGAAGAGCTGAGGTCTTGCAGATTTGGGTAAAAGGTAGTTGCAATCTGTGGGTACAGCAGGATGGAGGTTGGAGAGACAAGTAAGAAGGTGACCTTGGGAGGAGCTGAGAGTGTGAGGTGGGATGTAACTGGTAAAGGGAGCTGATATGCAAAATGGAGTGGGCATGTGGAGAGCCTTTAAAGAGGTTTTGTTTGATGTGAAGGGAAATGGACAACAATTTGAATGTTTTGAGTAGAGGAGAGAAGTGTTCTGAGCAAAATTTCAGCATGATGATATAATAATAATAATAAAAGTATTTGTTAAGTGCTATCCAAGCACAGCACTGTTCTAAGTTCTGGGGTAGATGCAGTGTAATCAGGTTGGACAGTCCCTGTTGCATATGGGGCTCACATTCTCAGTCTCCATTTTACAGATGAGGTAACTGAAGCACAGAGAAGTTAAGAGACTTGCCCAAGCAGTCAAGTAGTGTCACACAGCAGACAAGTAGTGGAGTCAGGATTAGAACCCACAACCTCTGACTCCCAAGCCCATATGATGGAGTAAGACCCAAAAGGGAGAGAGGCTGGAAACAGGTTAACAGGTAATCTAACTGTGAGATGACAAGTGCTTGAACAGGTGTGGTGATTGTTTAGTGGAGAGGACAAGGCTGTGAAATGCTTCTGAGGAAAAATTGAAGAGATATAGCAGGTTATTGAATGTGAGGACTAAATGACTGTAAGGAGTCAAAGATGATATTAAGGTTCTGGGTTGCAGTTGGGGTGACGGTAGTATGGAGAGTGATGGGAATGGTGGGAGGAAGAGAGGCTTGGAGAGGGTTTAGAAAAATTGAGACACTATATATGAAATGCCAGTGGGCCATTCAGATGAAAGAGCACCCTAAGCAATGGAAAGAGCATGGGTCTGGAAGTCAGAAGGACCTGGGTTCTAGTCCTGACTCCACCACTTGTCTGCTGTGTGACTTTGGGTAAGTCACTTAGCTTCTCTGTTCCTCAGTTATCTCATCTGTCAAATGGGGATTGAGACTGTAAACTCTATTTGTCCAACCTGATTAGCTCGAATCTACCCCAGCATATAGTACAGTGCCTGGTACATAGTAAACAGCTAACAAATACCATAAAATAAATAAATAGATAAATCAGAAGACCTGGGTTCTAATCCCACTCCGCCAGTTGCCTGCTGTGTGACCTTGGGAAACTCACTTAACTTCTCGGTGCCTCAGCTTCCTCATAGGTAAAATGGTAACTCAATGCCAGTTCTCCCCTCTACTTAGACTGTGAGCCTCATGTGGGACAGGGATTGGTTCTTACCTGATTAACTTTATTTATCTCATAGCTTAGAAACATGCCTGGCATGTAGTAAATGCTTAACCAATGTAATAACAGTGATAATAGTAGTAATGCTAATAGAGAAGCAGCATGGCTTAGTGGAAAGAGCACGGGCTTGGGAGTCAAAGGTTGTGGATTCTAATCCTAGCTCTGCCACTTGTCAGCTGCGTGACTTTGGGCAAGTCACTTAACTTCTCTGGTTCTCAGTTACCTCATCTGTAAAATGGGGATTAAGACTGTGAGCCCCATGTGGATCAACCTGATGACCCTATATGTACTCCAGTGCTTAGAACAGTGCTTGGCACATAGTAAGCACTTAACAAATAATAATAATAATAATAGTGGCATTTATTAAGCGCTTACTATGGGCAGAGCACTGTTCTAAGCACTGGGGAGGTTGAAAGGCGATCAGGTTGTCCCACGGGGGGCTCACATTCTTAATCCCCAACCCCAAATACCAACATTGTTATTATTATTATGTTCTAGAAACAAGAGATATAAGATTGGATAGCAAGCTAGAGGTCAGGGCAAGATGTAGGTGGTAGCAGATAATAATGATGGCATTTATTAAGCACTTACTATGTGCAAAGCACTGTTCTAAGTGCTGGTGCCATGAGAGGATGTGCCTCAAGAGAGTGAGGACAGAGACAAGAATAAGAAACTCAGCACAGAGCTTCTCATCCATGGATAGGTGATAAGAGGTAGAAGAGGAGCTATTAAAAAAACAGGTACATCAAAGAGTACTGAATCTGCAAACCCAATATCAACTACCATTCTACGGGAAGTGGGGTGGTCCACAGGGTCAATTGTGGTGACAAGAGAAGGTTAAAACCCTTTCAAGGAGTTTGAATAGGAAAGGGGTGAGGGACATAAGATGCTAGCCAAAGGAGGCTGTGGAATTCAGATTTTTTAATAAAAGTGAGTTTTGAGCATGTTTGAGGGCAGAGAGCAAGAAGCCATTTAGGAATCAAGATGTTGGAGATAATGATAAGAGATAAAGGAGGTTAGGAGGTTTTTTTAATGAATGAGAGGGAATGAGGTTAGAAACACAAGGAGAGGGATAGGCTTAGAGAACAAATGGGTAATCATCTCTTGAAAGAGAACTAGGAAGATAGAGTAAGAGGATCAGGGTATAGTAGAACAGCGAGAAGTTGAGGGAGGGAATATAGGACATTCATACCTCATGGTTTCTCCTTTACCTACAAAGGAGTTAGCACGATCATTGGTTTAAGGAGGGAGATTGGGGAGGGGAGCACTGTGGGCTGCAGGAGGGACTTAAAGGTGTGGAAGAATTGGTGTGGTTTGTAGGCTTGGGACTCATTCATTCATTCATTCATTCAATCATATTTATTGAACACTTACTGTGTGCAGAGCACTGTACTAAGTGCTTGGGAAGTACAAGTCGACAACATATAGAGATGGTCCCTACCCAACAGTGGGCTCACAGTCTAGACTCAATGAGGGCAGAATAGAAAAATTGCCAAACTGAAGAGAGAACTGAATTTGAAGTAGCAAAAGTTTTTTCTGGCTGCATCCAGCTGCCCAGGAATGGAGAGACAGGTCCACCAATCATTTAGAATAGCTCCATCAACACCATCAGTGGCAAGACAACAATAACACTAATAATACTACTAATAATAATTGTACTTGAGTGTGTATTGTGTTCCAAGCACTGTTCTAAGTGCTGGGGTAGATACAAGTTAATCAGGTTGGACACAGTCCCTGTCCCACATGGGGCTTACTCTTACATGGCTCTCATTCTCATCATTATGACATACAACAGTGCAGCTGAGTGGATTTTTGCATGTACATCACACATGGGTCTTAACAGCCACACTTGCCCACTCAGATGAAAATCTCAACATTAGTCTTCAAATACAAAGACTTTAGCAGGCTCCTCATTTTAGTGGCTGTCTTGCAGGGCTATGACCAAGTATTTTCTCCCTAGACTTTTTGTACAAGCTCATTTTATGAAAATCAATCTGACCAGTATCTCATTCCTGACAGTTATAGAAAAACAAAGTCTTTTTAGACCGTAATAAGAGCTGTTTTCCAGAGAAATGTTCCTGTACCAAAAACTGTATCCAAACGTTTCCCTTTGCAAAGGGCTCTATCCTTTACTGATCCCAATTCATTTTCATTTAGTTGGTTTTGGATAACTTCTCCACTTTAACTCCCTGTCCATGTAGGGTCCCACCTAGGGTTAGAGATTCATGCCCAGAGAAAGAGCTTAAAACTGAGCCTGACTTGCCATTTGGGGTTCCCTCCCCTCCCTTTTTTATGTTCAATCAAAATAGGCAATTCCCTGCCATAGGCAGTGATAATTAAACCTTCCACCTTCCACTATCTCAAGAAGACGTTGCAGGAGGAGCAGAGCTAGAATGGTTATACTGACTTCAGAATTTCAGCCCCTGATTTCCCCATCCCCTGAATGCACTATCAGCATGCCCTCCCATTGCATTAGTCTCCCATGGCGCTATGTGCGGTAAAGTGGGCTTGCACCAGGCCTCTCCATACTTCACTCTGCTACCCAGATCTTTTTTTTCTAAAAAATCGTTCTGCTCATGTTTCCCAACTCCTCAAAAACCTCCGATGGTTGCCCATCAAACAGAAACTCATTACCAGTAGGCTTTAAGACACTCAGCTTTTTCCCTCCTACCTAACCTTGCCTTTTTCCAGCTGCAACCCAGGCCACACGCTTTCCTCCTCAGGAACCTCTATCTCATCTCTCTCACCATCTCTCCCTTGCTCACATCCTCCCTCCTGCCTGGAACCCCCTCTCCCTTCATATCCAACAGACCACTACACTCCCCATCTTCAAAGCCCTAATAAAATCATCCCTCGTCCAGGAAGCCTTCCCTGACTAATGATTCATTTCTTCATCATCTTATCCCCCTGTTCTGTTTTGCCTATGGATTTGGGTCTGTACACACTAAATACCCCCATTACCAACCCCACAGCACTTCTCTTAATATCTTTCTACTCTGCTGCTTCCCCTATCTGTAATTTATT
This sequence comes from Tachyglossus aculeatus, assembly GCF_015852505.1. Classification (NCBI taxonomy): domain Eukaryota; kingdom Metazoa; phylum Chordata; class Mammalia; order Monotremata; family Tachyglossidae; genus Tachyglossus; species Tachyglossus aculeatus. The sequence goes on along the minus strand of NC_052079.1, from coordinate 24,193,918 downwards.
TTATTAACTGCCTCCACCACTAGATTGTAAGCTCCTTGATGGCAGCGATCATATATACCAACTTTATTATATTGTCAGTCTCCAAAGCACTCAATATAGTGCTCTGCACACACTAAATGCTGAATAAATACATTGATTGATTGTTTGATTGAGTACAGGCCATGTTTTCCCACTCCTTAAGAACCTCCATCCACCACCACATCAAACAGAAACTCCTCACCATTGGCTTTAATAATAATAATAATAATAGTGGAATTTGTTAAGCGTTTACTATGTGCCAACCATTGTTCTAGCTCTCAATCATCTTGCCCCCTCCTGTCTCACCTCATTACTTTCCTACTACAATATGCACACCTGGCTCCTCTAATGCCAGCCTTCTCACTGTACCTCAATGTCGTCTATTCCACCGTTGACCCCTCACCTACATCCTGCCTCTGGCCTGGAACGTCCTCCTTCCTCAAATTCAACAGACAATTACTCTCCCCCATTTCAAACCCTATTGAAGGCACATCTCCTCCAAGTGACCTTCCCTGTCTAAGTTCTGTTTTCCTCTTCTCCCACTCCCTTCTGCGTTGCCATGACCTGTTCTCTTCATTCATCCATTGTCCCAGCCCCACAGCACTTAGGGACATATCTGTAATTTATTTATTTATATTAATGTCTGTCTCCCTCTCTAGACTGCAAGCTCATTGTGGTCAGGAAATGTGTCTATTTATTGTTGTACTGTACTCTCCCAAGCACTTAGTACAGTGCTCTACACACAGTAAGTACTCAATAAATATGATTAATTACTACACCATACACAGGAACAGACCCTCCCCACCACACACACACACACACACACACACACACACACACTCTCTCTCTCTCTCTCTCTCTCTCTCTCTCTCTCTCTCTCTCTCGCTAAGGTAACTGAGGCACAGAGAAGTTGTGACTTGCCTGAGTTAACCCAGCAGGCACATGGTGGAGCCGGGATTAGTATCCAGGTCCTCTGACTCCCAGACCCATGTTCTTTCCCTTAAGCTGGACTGCTCCTCATCGATAGAAATGTTTATAGCCATAGTAGTCAAAATAAATCTTAGAAAGCGCAATTGAGTTAACACTTAGATAAGTACGCTGAGGATGGTTATAAATAAATTCATAATTGCTTGAGTTGGCTAATGGTTTAAATATGTTAGAGCTGGGAGATGAATCAGGCAAGTCTTGTAGGTGGAGGTGGAATTTCAAGAGTTCCTTGACTAAAGGGAGTGCTTTGGTCTGTTGGATTTAAGGAAGTAGGAAATTTCAAACTGGGAGAACAGGGACAAGGGAAAGGAGGCTACAGGGAAATGAGGTGCATTTAGGAGGTTTACTTAGAAGGAACAAAGAGTGAACTGGGGATAGTGGGAGAAGAGATCAGATAGTAAATGTGGGTGGAGATGGAGGAGAGTCTTAACCCCACTCCCCCTTGAATTTAGGTGTCTTTGATGTGGAGAGACAGAGGAAGGCAATGGAAAGGTTTGATTCAAGGAGACATGTAAGCCAAGTGACTTCTGATGTGAGGATTGGCTGGAAAAAAATTGTAGGGGGTGAATTTTAGGCATTATTTTTACATTTGTGTTGTCATTTCCAGTGCAGCATAGTATGATTTCACAAACATCATAACCTCATTTGGCAATCAAGTGGGGAGAGAAATGAGTGTTAAATACTTTGATCAACAAAGGCAGGAGAGAGTACTGGCAAAGAAGAAATAAATTATTGTGTGTTTTCTTACAGTGATTGTTTCTGTATGAAAGTCTTTTTAAAATGTAAGGATACAAAATATAACTAATTTGTGTTGTGTTCATTCTGTTTGCTTTTATTTTGATCATTTCCTCTGCTTCTGTCAGTTGTTAAAAATTTTAAATTTATGATTTCTTTACTTGTTTTGTGGTACTGACATTTTTAAAGCAAGGGTTGTAATTTAAAAATCAAGCTAATGAAATAAGAAATATCGTTTTAATGCCCAGATGGCCTATGGGGAAAACGGAGATAACATTATGATTCAAATGCCCCACATTATTTAAAATCATAAATATTCCAACTAAGCAATGTTATCAGAATATTCTCTATAGTGATAGACTGCAGGGAACAACTCCATCATATTGTTCTCTCCCAAGCACTTTTTACAGTGCTATGCACACAGTAAACTTTCAATAAATATGATTGAATGAAAATGTGTGATGCATAGTTAAGATTCCATATATTTTATTTCCTTTAATTGTAATAGACAGAACTAGTGTAGATAATTTGTTTACAAACATTTTTAAGTGCTTTCAATTTGCCAAACAGTGTTAAGCACTGGAGTAAATATATGATAAATCAGATCAAATAAAGTTCCTGGTTCATATGAGGCTCTCAGTCTAGGGTACTAGCAAACTAGTACCTTAACGTAACATCTGAATTTCTTCTTTCTTTTGACATGAGATAAAGTAAAAAGTAAGTGAAAAACCAGGAAAGAAGTCAGGGCTGAAAGGTAGGTAAACACCATCTGTTGACCTAAGGAAGTAGCACCAGCCCAAATTCTCTCTATAACCTGCATATTCACAGTCAGGAAATTTCCATTCAGCCTCCAGCAAGAGACAATAAGAGTGCTTACCATGTCATGACTTGAAAATCAAATGATAAAAATCCATAAAAATACAAATAAAGCTGCATCTGAGACAGACTGATGTACGTTTTGGACTTCCTGCTAGCAAGTGTGAAAACAGAATCAATCAACCAATCAATCATATTTATTGAGTGCTTACTGTGTGCAGAGCACTGTACTAACCGCTTGGGAAGTACAAATTGAGCACTTGGGAAGTACAAGTTCCCAACAGAAGTTCTAGCTCTGGATTAAAGTCAGCAAAAATTGTCAAAAGGAACAAAAGAAGAGGGAATTGAATATGATTGTTTTTTGCCTTAAATAATTCTCAGGAGGTTAAGTTAAACAAATTCACTCTGAAAAAGTGACACCCAGAACTTTGTCTGGCCATCTAAATGCCGGCTACAAGTTAAGGAAATGCTGTCTACATTACAGAATACAGTCTTAATTAATTGATTCTTCATAATTAAATATAATACATTCCATATATGTAGCACTTTCCTTCTTCAAAACACTTTGAAATTATCTATCAGCAGCATGTCTAATAGTGATGAGTGTGAACGACACTAGAATCAATTCCTCTGTGCAGATTCTCAGTCCTGAGGTTTCAGGACCCAGGTTCATCTGTTGTTCCTCTTGGGAGGTACCATCATCAACAATAGATGTAATGACACACAGACTACCACTGTGAGATATCATGGCAAGTTCTACCTTACTGTCTTTGTCTAAAAAAGTGGAGGAATTAGGGTGTCGAGAATTGTAGTGTATGGATGAGATTGTAGTATGAATCAGCAGTACTGTGGAGAATCTGATTTTATCATTGTCTGCTAGCTAAGTCCTCAGACTCTACTTCAGGATTTTTTCCAGCCCAGCAACATTAACAACATGGTTTAGAATAAGGTGACTGGATTTCTGACTATCTTAGGTGGATGTATCTCAAAGGGGTTGGGCCAGAATAGAGAAAGAAGAGAGGAAGAGGTGAAAGAGAAAGATGAATAGGCAAGAAAAGAGGGAGAAGAAGAGGAGAGGTAAGGAAAAGGAGAGGAGAAGGAAATGGAAAGATGGGAAGGAAAAAGGAAAGAAAAAAGGCAAAGGGAGAAAGAGGGGCAAGTGAGAAAAAGGTAAAAGAAAGGATATGAGGGAGAAGAGAGCTGTGAAAGTGCAGAGGTTATGTACCTCCTCCTTCACCATCACTGTCATAACTATATTTTGAAACTCAGAGTTGCATGCAGTTTTGGCAGGTGACCATCACTCCACATTGTTGTACCCAAGGGATGTTTGCCACCTGTTAGGCAGTGGCAGTAGCAGCAGAGGTCACTGAAGGATGGCAGCAACCTCAGCCATCCCATCTCCATGGCTACATCAAGACTGACCATTCTAGGTCACTGATGGTAGTTTCTGGCACAGCAGGAAGAAGTGCTTCTAGTTGGGTTGGAAACCCCCATCACCAGCCAGAAGTGCCAGTCAAATTAATTGAATGCTTACTGTGTGTAGAGCTCTGTACTAAGTGCTTGGAAAAGTACCATGTGATAGACTTAGTAGATGTGATCACTGCCCACAAGGTGCTTACAGTCTAGAGGCGGAGAGAGAGTCATTAAAATAAATTACAGATAGAGGAAATGGTAGAGTATAAGGATTTTTACATATATATGTGCATATCAGCATATATATGTGCATATCAGCCTCCTTGCTGATCTCCCTGCCTCATTCAGTCATTCATTCAATCATATTTATTGAGCGCTTACTGTGTGCAGAGCACTGTACTAAGTGCTTGGAAAGTACAAGTAGGCAACATATAGAGACGGTCCCTACCCAACAGTGGGTTCACAATCTAGAAATATGATTGAAAGAAAGAATGAATGAATGAATGAATAGAAGCCTCCTGTCTGTCCCCTCCTGTCTGTTGTGCAAATCATTTTTCTACACAATTTTTTATGTCATGAGCCCCTGGCTCATATCAACCAGGATTTTCCTGGACCGGGGAACCTCAGTGACACATAGTAGAGTCAGACCACACCACAGACCACCAGGGTTTCTGTGGAAGTTCCTCAATGTTCAGTTCTTGGTCCCCTTCTGTTCTCTATTTACACTCACTCCCTTGGTGAACTCATTCGCTCCCGTGGTTTCAACTATCATCTCTACGCTGATGACATCCAAATCTACATCTCTGCCCCTGCTCTCTCTCCCTCCGTCCAGGCTCGTATCCCCTCCTGCCTTCAGGACATCTCCATCTGGATGTATGCCTGCCATCTGAAACTCAGTATGTCCAAGACTGAACTCCTTATCTCCCCTCCCAAACCCTGCCCTCTCCGTGACTTTCCCATCACTGTAGACGGCACTACCATCCTTCCCGTCTCACAAGCCCATAACCTTGGTGTCATCCTGGACTCTGCTCTCTCGTTCACCCCTCACATCCAATCCGTCACCAAAACCTGCCGGTCTCACCTCCACAACATCGCCAAGATCCGCCCTTTCCTCTCCATCCAAATCGCTACCTTGCTGGTTCAATCTCTCATCCTATCCCGACTGGATTACTGCATCAACCTCCTCTCTGATCTCCCATCCTCCTGTCTCTCCCCACTTCAGAGTATACTTCACTCTGCTGCCCAGATCATCTTTGTCCGGAAACGCTCTGGGCATGTTACGCCCCTCCTCAAAAATCTCCAGTGGTTGCCTGTCAACCTACGGATCAAGCAAAAACTTCTCACTCTTTGGCTTCAAGGCTCTCTATCACCTTGCCCCCTCCTACCTCACCTCTCTTCTCTCTTTCTATAGCCCAGCCTGCACCTTCTGCTTCTCTGCTGCTAACCTCCTCACTGTACCTCGTTCTCATCTGTCCTGCCATAGACCACCGGCCCACATCCTCCCCCTGGCCTGGCATGCCCTCCCTCCACACATCTGCTATGCTAGCTCTGTTGCTCCCTTCAAAGCCCTACTGAAAGCTCACCTCCTCCAAGAGGCCTTCCCAGACTGAGCACTCTTTTCCCTCTCCTCCTCCCCATCCCCTGCCCTATCTCCTTCTGCTCCCCAAAGCACTTGTACAGATTTATTACTCTATTTTACTTGTACATGTTTTTTGTGCAATTTATTTTGTTAATGATGTACATCTAGCTTTAATTCTATTTGTTCTGATGATTTTGACACCTGTCTACATGTTTTTTTTTGTTGTCTGTCTCCCACTTCTAGACTGTGAGCCCGTTGTTGGGTAGGGACTGTCTGTCTCTATATGTTGCCGACTTGTACTTCCCAAGCGCTTAGTACAGTGCTCTGCACACAGTAAGCACTCAATAAATACGACTGAATGAATGAATGGAAGGAGCTGTTTACTCCTAAATATTCATTCATTCATTCATTCAGTCGTATTTATTGAGCACTCACTCTGTGCAGAGCACTGTACCAAGCGCTTGGGAAGTACAATTCAGCAACAAGGAGAGACAACCCCACAACCTCTAACTCCCAAACCCGTAATCTTCCCACTAAGCCACACTGCTTCTCATTCCATTGACAGCTCCCAGAGAGAAGGTACCTTGCCTTTTTCTTTTACGTTACTCTTCTAGGTGCCTACTAATGTTCTCTGCACATACTAGGTCTCAGTAAATTCTACTGAATGGATGAATTTTAACTGCTTATCCTTCTATCGCTTTGGAAAGATCTACAAATTTAATGAGCATTCTTACCTTTGTGACATTCAGGGCATTGATGGAAATAGGAAGCAGCACACAGGGAACAGAATCAAAAGTACTGTTAGAGATCAGAGGGCCATGAGGTTCTATCAACATCTTGGACACACCATGTTACTGAAGCACTATTTGAAACTAGAAGACTTTTTTGTTTCTTTGAAAGTATCTCCTTGGCTAGAGTTTGTGAAACCTTCTACAGAAACATGATTAAAAACAGCATAGAAGGCAAAAGATGAAGACAGAAACTGCTTGTGTCAAATGTTACATTATATTAACTGTAGGTATTCTGCAGTTTTTTCATTACGTTTTTTATGGTATTTGTTAAGTGTTTACTATGTGCCAGGCACTGTTCTAAGAGCTGGGTTAGATGCAAGATATTCAAGACCGAGCCCCCACCTTTTTCCTCCCCTCCTCTCCCCCCGTGCCCTACCCTCTTCCCCTCCCCACAGCACTTACATATATTTCTACATATTTATTACTCTATTTTATTTGTACATATTTACTATATTCTATTAATGATGTGTATATAGCTATAATTCTATTTATTCTGATAATATTGACACCTGTCTACTTGTTTTGTTTTGTTGTCTGTCTCTCTCTTCTAGACTGTGAGCCCATTATTGGGTAGGGACCGCCTCTATATGTTGCCGATTTGTACTTCCCAAGTGCTTAGTACAGTGCTCTGCACATAGTAAGTGCACAATAAATATGATTGAAAGAAAATCCCTGCCCACAACGGGCTCACAGTCTTGCTATTTTCCGGGCTTCATTCGTTCAATCGTACTTACGGAGCAGTTACTGTGTGCGGAGCACGGTACTCAGCGCTTGGGAGATTCCAATACAACAATAAAACAGACACACTACTTCCCCCCCGTAAGTTTACAGTCTAGAGGGGGAGACGGACATTAATATTCATAATTGCGGATTTGTACCTAAACGCTTTGGGGGTGGGTAACGGGAGCAAATCAGGGGACGCAAGAGGGAGTGGGAGAAAGGCGAGGGGGGCTTAGTCAGGGAAGGCCTCTTGGAGGAGGTGCGCCCTCGGGAAGGCTTTGAAGGGTTGGGGGGGACAGTCGTTGCCTGGGGGATCGGAGGTGGGAGCAAGAGGTCCGGTTCCTGGCCGATGCCGGGCTGCCGGACTCTGCCCGCCCCCCTGCCCGCCCCTGCTCGCGCTCCCTCGGGCCCGCTGGTCCCTTCCCCTCCCCAAAGTCCAATCACCCCCCCGGGACCGGGCTTGCACTTTCCCCGGCCCCCGGCACCCCGCTCCAGTTGCCCCAGGCTCACGCTTGCCCTCACCGGCCCCCGCCGACCGCCTCTCGCCCCCGCGGGCTCGCTCGGATGAGGTCGGTTTAGTGTCCTGATTTTTCATTCATTTAATCTTATTTATTGAGCGCTTACTGTGTTCAGAGCACTGTACTGCTAGGAGGACATTGGGGCTTGTTCAGAGAAGCTGAGGAAGCATACCGTGGAGGTGATCCAGGAATGTGGGTTTTTTTAATTTAAATGATACTTGTTAAGCATGTATATAGTGTGCCAGCACTGTATTAAGCACTGAGGTAGATACTAACCAATCAGGGTGGACACAGCTCATTGTCCCACATTAGACTCACAGTCTTAATCCCCATTTTGGAGGTGAGGTAACTGAGGTACAGAGAAGTTAAGTAATTTGTCCAAGGTCACACAGTGGACAAGTGGTGGAGCTGGGATTAGAACCCAGATCCTTTTGACTCCCAGGTCACACTGCATCTCTTTGGTGGTATGAGACTGGGAGAGAGACAGGGAAGAATTTAGTTCATTGACAAGGGTCGTATTGAGGGTGCCAGTTTAGATGTGGTGCAAACTGGATCAAAGGCAAAAGTTGGCATCACTTATGCCTCTGGCCATCACCACTTTGGCCGAATCAATGCTCACTGTTCACCTAGTGGGTCCTACCGCAGGCCTAGGGTTGGTGGGACAGTAACTTTGATGTCTAATGCAGGACTGATACCTGGTCACCTTTGCTGGAGTGAGATCAGTAGCAACAGAAGATGCTTTTCATCCTTTCCAGAATTTGTCCCATTGCTTATTGCCAAGAAATATGATAGCTCCAAGCAAACAGAATGGAAAAATTATATAGAAGATGGGTAATTGGGTGGCTTAGTTTGAAAGAGATCAACAATTTTCCATGGGAATAATCCTTTAATCATCTAGAGTAATGTTTTACACTTAGGAAAGGATGATTCGGCATTCAAAGCAACATATTGGGGATTTAAATAATCAAGGACTTAAAGAAATCACCCAACAAAGAAGCCAAGTCAGAAATACGTGGCTGTTCCTTACCCTTACTACATAAAATGTTGATCATTTCTTTAGTTTGGATGCAGTATTTTTTGATTATTAAATGATCTATGTTTGAGCTATCCAGTTCATAATTCAGTTTGCTGCCCATATCATTTTTGTAAAACTTTGTTCTGCACTGTCTCCCCATGCCTATTACTTAATGGTTAATGAATTAATCAGGTTAGACCCATATCATGCTCACACTCTAAATAGGAGGAAGAGCTGGTATTTTGATATTATGTTGTGTTTTTATGTTCCTTGATAATACTTTTGGGGAGAAAAATCAGACACTATGTCTTAGGTCCTTACCCTTAAGGAAATATCTGGGTCATTGTTCAAAATGCTACTGTAGTGGCTTGAAATTGTAATGTAATGTTGCTTCCCAAATTGTCCACATAGATCCCTGGAAGAGTTCATGTTCAGAAAACAGCAAACTGATCCATTACAAATTAGTGGGCCATTAGTGGCCTGACCTGGCCCCAGCATTCTGTGAAGTTCAGCCTTCCCCATGTTGAATCCAAAATATGTGAATAGATTGAGGAAGTTTGTTCTGAAACTGCAGTGTTTGGGTCTGCTTAATAATAGTAGTAATAATAATAATAATGGTATTTATAAGTGCTTACTATGTGCCAGGCACTGTTCTAAGAACCGGATCTATTGTACTCTCTCAAATGCTGAATACACTGCTCTGCATAGAGTAATTGTTCAGTAGGTACCATTGGCTGATTGACTGACTGATTGGGACTACTGTCTGAATTGAACAAGTGCCTAAACATTAATGGAGGTGGCACCCTCTAAGTAAAGCAAGCATTTGAAAACCACAGCCCAGTAGTCTAGCCCCAGAAATCCTGCCTTCAGCTTATCTTCCTAACACAAAACATTTCAGTATCCCTCTCTCGTACACCTAACCTTCCCTTTACCCTAAAAACAGTGCCTTTATTCCAGACAGGCTGGTGGCTGGGTGCTTGTCCAGAAGGCATGCAGACTGGTCATAGAGCATGGGAGGACTGGTGGCATTGTGAAAAATTCCTGTCCACATTATACTGATCAGTCAGTTAATCAGTGATATTCATGTAGTGCTTACACTGTGCAGAGAGTGTTGGGATTTGGGAGAATGCAAATAAGATAAGTAGAAACTATCCCCATATACAAGGAACTTACAACCTTATGATATTGAGTATTAGGCTTTACCCAAGAAGCTTGTCAGATCCAGATTTTCCTCTCCAGATCATCTTAGAACACACTAGCCCAACTGCTATGTGAGATTCAAGGTTCAAAGCACTCAGGAAGGAGAGCACCAAGGGGACTTAAGGAAATAAGGAAGCAGAGCACCAAGGGGACTTACGGAAATAATGTTTTCATTTCAGGGGAGTAATTTCACTATCACAAATAAAACTCTAATGAAACATTCCCTGATCAGTGGGGTTTTGGCACTGGCAATAGTTCCTCTCAGGATGAATGGAAAATAGGTCCTATGTCTTGATATAAAGAACATTTCTGCAACAGTGTTGCAGAGAGGATTTATATTTGAGCAGAGAGATACATTGTCATTGTTTATATTGGCTGCTAGAATTTTTTACCCATTTATTGTTCTGAAACCCAATGTGTTCCAGGAAAAGACAGGGCTAATTAATCCCTATTAGCCATGATTAATTCCAGCAAACCCTTGAACTTTTGTAATCTCTGTTTGAGAAGTCGTTATAAAAACCTAACCATCATCATTATTATTGTTATTAGAATACAGTGGCTGCTTTCTATCTTTTCCCAAAGAGTCCAGATATAAAGAATAAAGTAAATATGAAGTTGCCAAAAGATCCTAGGAATTCCCGAAGCAGTTCTCCACAGGTGAGCCATGGCTTTGTCTGGTGCATCCAACTTTGAAGAAAGAACTGGTGATCACCTTGAGAGATGAAAAGTCAACTATCCCATCTGATATTTTCCTAATAAAGCAGTGCTTTGTGATGGTCCATTCATGAGCTACCATTTGTTACTTTCAATAGACACAGAAAAAGAAAAGAGCTTATTTCAAAGGAAAGGTATGTCCCTCCCAAGAGTTCCACTTCCGCTGCAGCACAGTGCTCTCTGAGGAGGACTGACAGTTTGTTGCTCCCTGGCCTGCAGCTTGAGGCTTCTGGTTGCCAGGCAACCAGGCCAACTGCAGGAAGAGCCAGGCCTGTTGTTCACTCTGTGACATTAACTGTTGGGGGGGTAAGACTGGCCCATGCCCACAAACCCAGATTTAGAGGGGACTTTTCCTGAGAACTTTCCAGAAGTTTAAAGTTAAATTTGTGATGGCCCTGTGGTGATGAAAAGGAATGGGCATCATAATTGAAAATGCTGCGATTTTTCATTAAGCTCTAAACATTCTCTGCTTTTTAAGTCTAATTTATCCTTTGTTTTGGTTCAAAGAGTCATATTTCTATTAATGGGCTAGATTCAAGGACTAAGGGGGTCCAGTGTGACTAGAGGGTGGCCAGTGGTATACTTCACCAATCCCAGATAAGGAGGAGCCCACAGGCTCCTTTACACACCTTTGGCTGGATACCTGTGTAACTCGGTGATGTCACAGGCAGCATTTTGCACAAATCAGCCTGAGTTTCCCCATGAACTCTAGTGCCATGTTGGAGCCTTGGAAACCAGTAGGAGGAATTGTAATGAAAAGACGCTTGGAATTTAAAAGCTGGGCCCCAAAGTATTTTGGTACTGATTTAAGGCAGAGGACAAGCCATCTGAAAATTGGACTGTCCAGCATAAGCCCAGACAGATGGCCACCTTAGGTGGGGCTAGCCTCCTGGGCCCCACTAGGCCAAAGGGGACTGCATCAGAATGGCCCCTTCCTTGACCTCAGTGCAGTCCCAGAGAAGCAGCATGGCTTAGTGGAAAGAGTACAGGCTTGGGAGTCAGAAGTCGTGAGTTCTAATCCCAGCTCTGCCACTTGTCAGCTGTGTGACTTTGGGCAAGTCCCTTGACTTCTCTGTGCCCCAGTCAGCTCATCTGTAAAATTGGGATTAAGACTGTGAGCCCCACGTGGGACAACCTGATCGCCTTGTATCTACCCCAGCACTTAGAACAGTGCTCAGCACATAGTAAGCGCTTAACAAATGCTATCATTATTATTACCACCCCGGCTCCGGGTTTTCCCTGCAGACTTCTGACGCTATAGAAGTGTTGCTCTGGGATGTGGAATGGTCTGGGTTCCCAGCTCTCTGGCCCAGGTCCTGGTTTCTGTTTTCCCTACTTGGTGAGATTTCTGGTCCTAGACTTCACAGCATGGTGGTATTGTGTGCTTAACTCACAACACATACCACTCTTCAGGTAGCTCTAGCTGGATGACAAGAGCCTTTTTTTCTCTTTACTGTCACTGAAGATGGTCTAGACCATTTATCCCTAGACTTTAAATGCATATGTTTGGCATTTTTTTCTCAAGGTATTTTTTAAGAGCTTACTATGTGTCGGGAATTGTTCTAAATGTTGGGGTAGATATAAATTAATCTGGTCGGACACAATCCCTCTCCAACATGGGGTTACAGTCTAAGTAGGAAGGAGAACAGGTATTGAATCCTCATTCTATGGTTGAGGAAACTGAGGGACAGAGAAGTTAATTGACCTGCCCAAGATCATATAGTAGGCAAGTGGCAGAGCCAGGATTAGAACCCAAGTTGTGTGACTCCCAGGCCATGCTCCTTTCCATGGACAAACTTCTGCATGATTACTTTTTAATCCACTTTTTAGAGAAATATTTTTAGCATTTAATCTAGATAATGAATTGTGTCTAATCTGACTAGCTATGCAGTTTTCTCTGTAAACTTATTATATCTGATCTGCAGTGATAGGAATATTTTACATCATTTATGGAAACAAGTCACAAATATGAGCAATTTCAATTGCTTTATTTTGTTTAACCACTTTTTCCTTCCAAGTTCCATTGCCAGATTCCTTAAATAGAGAAGATGGAACAGGCAGCCATTCATCCAGAAATAAAATACATGAAGGTCAAATTACTATCACACAGTGATTCCATGACCCATTAAAAGTCAAATATCATTCTGTAATAAAGATTTGTGAGGAGCTGATCATGCAGTCTATGCAAGAATCACTTCCACAGCCATGTGATACATGATATATTCTTCATTTTTCTCTGAGGCAGGGAACTGTCTCTTTGGTCATAGAATGTTCATCTGGGGACAGACTCAGCATGGCAGGCATCAGAAGGTCGTGGGTTCTAATCCCAACTCCACCACTTGTCTGCTGTGTGATCTTGGACAAGTCACTTAACTTCTCTGGACCTCAATTACCTCATCTGTAAAATGGGGATTGAGACTGTGAGCCCCATGTGGGACGAGGGACTGTGTCCAACCTGATTTGCTTGTATCCACCCTAATGCATAGTATAATGCCTGACACATAGTAAGTGCTTGACAAATACCATTGTTATTAAAAGTGAAAAAGGGAGGCACTTGAGTAGTTCTTTCCCCTCTGCCTTTAAATGCACTGAACCCTTCTCTGGATCCCATGGCAGCCATCAACCCCACCTCCTTTACCATTCCTTTTCCAAATCCTTGGAAATGCTTTATACAACATAAAACCCCTACCCTCACTCCCTTTCCTCCAAGTCTTTTCTTGATGCAGTACAGTCAGGTTTCCTCCCCCTTCTTTCATTCAATCGTATTTATTGATCGTTTACTGTGTGCAGAGCACTGTACTAAATGCTTGGGAAGTACAAGTTGGCAACATATAGAGATAGTCCCTACCCAACAGTGGGCTCACAGTCTAGAAGGGGGAGACAGAGAACAAAACAAAACATATTAACAAAATAAAATAAATAGTATAAATATGTACAAATAAAATAAATAAATAGAGTAATAAGTACACAAACATGCATACACATGTACACATATATATGTATGTATGCACACATACATGTATGTGTGCTGTGGGGAGGGGAAGGAGGTAAGGTGGGGGGGGATGGAGATGGGGAGGAGGGGGAGAGGAAGGAGGGGGCTCAGTCTGGGAAGGCCTCCACTCCACTGAGACCTTAACTCACCATATGACCTTGGATCATATAGGGACATATCTTGCACTAATTGTTGATACACCCCAATAATACTGAATCACAACTGGTAACTGAATTCATCCTCTCCTTCCTCCGTGTCGCTCTGACCCTACTCCCCCCATTCAGTTTTTTTTTCCAACTCCAGACCTCAGACCGCTCTCCTCTCCTGCATCTCCTCATTCTTGCTCCACCATATATTTTTTAATCCAATGAGCCCCCAAAGCCCTGCTGAAACCCCAGGCCGCTGCTTATAGTAGGAGGGACAGGAAAATGTTACTAATGTTCCAGCTTGGATCCCCACGATGGTCAGATGCCTGAGTCCTGCTTCACCTCTTCACCCTGAGCAGCGGAGAGCTGGCTCCATTTTATCCAGCCATTCCGCACCTCACCTCCCTTTGTCATCTGCAACCCACTCCCAGCACTATACTTCAGGATCCAGCCTCCAAGCAGCCACTTCCTGGGGTGCTCTGAAGCGTGCAGCTGTCTGGTTTCCTACATCTCCTAGGATATCCAGGGATTAGTGCATCTGGCTGACATCCCCTTGCTTCCTTTGTCCCCTTCTCTCTCCTGTCTCTGCAGCAACTGCCAGAGCCTCCTTGGCCACTGGGCTTTGACCCTCTTCTGAGAAGGGAACAAGAAAGGCAATTGGACTTCTTATGCCAAATATGATGGGAGTGCTTAGAGAGCAGTGAGAGCAGCTCAGTGCAGCCAGAGTGAAGTAGGTCTGGAAACAACCTCAGCACCCCAGAGAGGCCCAGGAAGACAACTTCTTGGAAGATCGAGCTGGGTCATGATGCACCTGGGGATCAGAGATTGGAGCCAACAAAGAGCATCAAGAAAGGTGGTAGCTGGGTCAAACCGAGCTGCTCCCTGTCATTTGGGGCCGGGAGGTGGGATAGCAGCTATGTCTTGGGTGGAGGCTACGTGAGTTCTGTTTTTTCTCAAAAGCAAACAAAGTCCTGGGTGGACTTAGGGGAGCTGGGGAGACTGGGGTGGATGGAGCCATGTTTGTGGCACATAGTGCAGGGAAGATCCTAGAAATAATGGAGAGTGAGGATCAAAGAAGGTGGATAGCAGGGAGTGATCACAGTCAAGACTGGTTCTGAAATGGACCCTGACTAATTGCCACACTCAGTCTCCACAGGCAATGGGGTTTGCCCCACTACTGGAGAGAAAGTAGACAAGTAATCAATCAATCAATCAATCGTGTTTATTGAGTGCTTACTGTGTGCAGAGCACTGTACTAAGCGCTTGGGAAGTACAAGTTGGCAACATATAGAGACAGTCCCTACCCAACAGTGGGCTCACAGTCTAGAAGGGGGAGACAGAGAACAAAACCAAACACATTAACAAAATAGAATAAATAGAATAGATATGTACAAGTAAAATAAATAAATAAATAAATAAATAAATAGAGTAATAAATATGTACAGAGAGCTCACCTCCTCCAGGAGGCCTTCCCAGACTGAGCCCCTTCCTTCCTCTCCCCCTCGTCCCCCTCTCCATCGCCCCCATCTTACCTCCTTCCCTTCCCCACAGTACCTGTATATATGTATATATGTTTGTACATATTTATTACTCTATTTATTTATTTATTTTACTTGTACATATCTATTCTATTTATTTTATTTTGTTAGTATGTTTGGCTTTGTTCTCTGTTTCCCTCTTTTAGACTGTGAGCCCACTGTTGGGTAGGGACTGTCTCTATATGTTGCCAACTTGTACTTCCCAAGCGCTTAATACAGTGCTCTGCACACAGTAAGCGCTCAATAAACACGATTGATTGATTGATTGATTGATTGATATACAGGTGCAGTGGGGAAGGGAAGGAGGTAAGACGGGGGTGAAGGAGAGGGGGACAAGGGGGAGAGGGAGGGGACTCAAGTCTGGGAAGGCCTCCTGGAGGAGGTGAGCTCTCAGTAGGGCCTTGAAGGGAGGAAGAGAGCTAGCTTGGCGGATGGACAGAGGGAGGGCATTCCAGGCCTGGGGGATGACGTGGGCCGGGGGTCGACGGCGGGACAGGCGAGAACGAGGCATGGTGAGGAGATTAGCGGCCAAGGAGCAGAGGGTGCGGGGTGGGCTGTAGAAGGAGAGAAGGGAGATGAGGTAGGAGGGGGTGAGGTGATGGAGAGCCTTGAAGCCGAGGGTGAGTAGTTTCTTCCTGATGCGCAGATAGATTGGTAGCCACTGGAGATTTTTGAGGAGGGGAGTAACATGCCCAGAGCGTTTCTGGACAAAGACGATCCGGGCAGCAGCATGAAGTATGGATTGAAGTGGGGAGAGACACGAGGATGGGAGATCAGAGAGAAGGCTGATGCAGTAGTCCAGACAGGATAGGATGAGAGCTTGACTGAGCAGGGTAGCGGTTTGAATGGAGAGGAAAGGGCGGATTTTGGCAATGTTGCGGAGCTGAGACCAGCAGGTTCTGGTGATGGCTTGGATGTGAGGGGTGAACGAGAGAGCGGAGTTGAGGATGACACCAAGGTTGCGGGCTTGTGAGACGGGAAGGATGGTAGTGCCGTCAACAGTGATGGGAAAGTCAGGGAGAGGGCAGGGTTTGGGAGGGAAGACAAGGAGTTCAGTCTCGGACATGTTGAGTTTTAAGTGGCGAGCAGACATCCAGATGGAGATGTCCTGAAGGCAGGAGGAGATGCGAGCCTGGAGGGAGGGGGAGAGAGCAGGGGCAGAGATGTAGATTTGGGTGTCATCAGCGTAGAGATGATAGTTGAAGCCATGGGAGCGAATGAGGTCACTAAGGGAGAGAGTGTAGATCGAGAACAGAAGGGGACCAAGAACTGAACCTTGGGGAACCCCCACAGTAAGGGGATGGGAGGGGGAGGAGGAGCCTGCAAAAGAGACTGAGAATGAATGACCGGAGAGATGAGGAGAACCTCGAGAGGACGGAGTCTGTGAAGCCAGGGTTGGGTAGCGTGTTGAGGAGAAGGGGGTGGTCCACAGTGTCGAAGGCAGCTGAGAGGTCGAGGAGGATTAGGATAGAGTATGAGCCGTTGGATTTGGCGAGCAGGAGGTCATTGGTGACCTTTGAGAGGGCAGTTTCCGTGGAACATAGGGGACGGAAGCTAGACTGGAGGCGGTTGAGGAGAGAGTTGGTGTTGAGGAATTCGAGGCAGCGCGTGTAGACAACTCGTTCAAGGAGTTTGGAAAGGAATGGTAGGAGGGATATGGGGCGATAACTAGAAGGGGAGGTGGGGTCAAGAGAGGGTTTTTTTTTAGGATGGGAGAGACATGGGCATGTTTGAAGGCAGAGGGGAAGGAACCAGTGGAGAGTGAGCAGTTGAAGATGGAAGTTAAGGAGGGGAGAAGGGATGGAGTGAGAGATTTCATGAGATGAGAGGGAATGGGGTCAGAAGCACAGGTGGCCGGAGTAGCACTTGAGAGGAGGGAAGAGAGCTCCTCTGAGGATACTGCTGGGAAGGATGGGAGAGTAGCAGACAGTGTTGAGAGCCGGGGAGTTGGAGAAGGGGGGGAGTGACTTTGGGGAGGTCGGACCTGATGGATGTAATTTTGTTAATGAAGTAGGAGGCCAGATCGTTGGGAGTGAGGGAAGGAGGAGGGGGAGGAACCGGGGGCCTGAGAAGGCAGTTGAATGTACGGAAGAGCTGACGGGGATGATGGGCATGGGTGTAAATAAGGGAGGAGATATAGTTTTGTCTGACAGAGGAGAGGGCTGAGTTAAGGCAGGAAGGATAAGCTTGAAGTGAACGAGGTTGGCATGGTGTTTAGACTTTAGCCAGCACTTTCGGCAGCTCAAGCATAAGAGCGAAGGAGGCGGACAGAGGCAATGATCCAGGGCTGTGGGTTAGTGGTACAAGAGCGGCGAAGGGAAAGGGGAGCGAGTGAGTCTAGCTGAGTAGAAAGGGTAGAGTTGAGAGCAGTAATCTGATCATCAAGACTGGGTAGAGAGGAGAGGGAGGCGAGGTGGGGTGTGAGGCGCTCCGAAAGATGGATGGGGTCAAGAGAGCGGAGATCTCTGTGAGAGAGTAATATGGATTTACAGGGGAAAGGAGTGTGAGTGAGGAGGCAGGTGATAAGATTATGATCAGAGAGAGGGATTTCAGAGTTGGTGAGGGTGGACACAGTGCAGCGGTAGGAGATGATGAGGTCGAGGGTATGACCAAGTTGGTGAGTGGGTGAAGTGGGGTGGAGGAAGAGGTTGGCAGCGTCAAGGAGAGAATGAAGGAGGGCGGCAGAAGAGTCACCAGGGATATCCATGTGGATGTTGAAGTCTCCGAGGATCAGAGTGGGCATGGAAAAGGAGAGAAGAAAGGTGAGGAAGGGGTCAGAATCGTTAAAGAAGTTGGAGGTGGGGCCAGGGGAGTGGTAGATGACGGCTACAAGAATCTGGAGTGGGTGGTAGAGGTGAATAATGTGGGCTTCATATGCCAGAGAAAGTGGGAATGCTCAGAGAGCAGTGAGAGGAGTTCAGTGGCTTGGGTTGGGGGTGAGGTGAAATTGATGTAGACTATGGGCTTGTGAGGCAGGGAAACATTAATAATAATAATATCATTATTTTCTACATTGGTGGTCTTTTCTACAGTGATGGGAAATACAAGAGGATGGCAGGGTATGGGTAGGAAGGTGAGGAGTTCTGTTTTGGACATGTTGAATTTGAGGTTTTGTCAGGACATCCCTGTCGAGATTTTCTCCTCCTGAAGGCAGGAGGAGACTGAGGAGAAGGAGAGAGGTAAGGGTTAGAGAGGTTGATTTGGGAATCATCCTCATGAAACCTTGGGAGTAAATGAGTGATGCAAGGGAGCAGATAGAGAATGGAGAATAAAAAGGGACCCAAAACTGAGCCTGGAGTGACCCCCTCAGTTAGAAGGTGGGAGGCCAAGGAGGAGTCTGCCAGAATGAAAATGAGTGGCCAGACAGATGAAGAGAACTCTTGTGTTGTACTCTCTCAAGCACTTAGTGCAGTCCCCTGCACATAGTAAGTGCTCATTAAGTACAGTTGATTGAGTGATTCACTAGGAGATAATAGTGTCAAAGAAGCCAAGGAGATAATATTTCAAGGAGATTAAGACTGTGAGTCCCATGTGGGGGATGAAGACTGTGAGCCCCATGTGGGACAAACTGATAATCTTGTATCCTCCCCAGTGCTTAGAACTGTGCTTTGCACATGGTAAGCGCTTAACAAATGCTGTTCATTCATTCATTCAATCAATCATACTTATTGAGCGCTTACTGTGTGCAGAGCACTGTAGCACTTGGGAAGTACAAGTAGGCAACATATAAAGACGGTCCCTACCCAACAACGGGCTCACAGTCTAGAAGGTCTATCATTATATATTATGTGGGACAGGAACTGTGTCCAACTTGACAATGTTGTATCTACTCCAGCATTTAGTACAGTGCTGATGTACTAAGCACACAGTAAGTGCTTAATAAATACCATTTCTGAGGGGAAGCAGCATGGCCTAGTGGATAAAGCTCTAATTCTGGCTCCACCACGTGTCTGCTGTTTGACCTTGGGCAAGTCAATTCACTTTTCTATGCCTCAATGATCTAATCTGTAAAATGGGGACTAAGATTGTGAGACCTGTGTGGAACAGGGACTGTGTCTAATCTGATTACCTTGTATATACCTCAGTGCTTAGTACATTGCTTGGACAGTTATTATTATTATTATTAAGAGAAGTATCATGGTGTAGTGGATAGAGCACAGGCCTGGGAGTCAGGAGGTCATGGGTTTTAATCCCGGCTCTGTCACTTGTCTGCTGTGTGACCTTGGGCAAGTCACTTCACTTCTCTGCGCCTCAGTTACCTCATCTATAAATTGGGGATTGAGACTGTGAGCCCCACATGGGGTAGGGACCGTGTCTAACCCGATTTGCTTATATCCACCCCAGTGCCTGGCATGCAGTAAGCACTTAAGAAATGCCACAATTATTATTATTATTATTATTATTATTATTAAGAAGCAGCATGGCTTAGTGATGATGATGATGGTATTTGTTAAGCACTTACTATGTGCAAAGCACTGTTCTACGTGCTGGGGAGGTTACAAGGTGATCAGGTTGGCCCACGGGGGGCTCACACTTTTAATCCCCATTTTACAGATGAGGTAACAATGAGGTAACAACAGTGGAAAGATCCTGGGCTTGGGAGTCAGAGGTCTTGGATTCTAATCCCAGCTCCGCCACTTGTCTGCCGTGCGACCATGGACAAATCACTTAACTTCTCTGTACCTCAGTTCCCCCAACTGTAAAATGAGGGTTAAGACTGGGAGCCCAATGTGGGACAACCTGATTACCTTGTATCTACCCCAGTGCTTAGAACAGTGCTTGACACATAGTAAGCACTTAACAAATACCATCATCATCATTATTATTAGAAACAGGTGGTCCATAGTGCCAAAGGCAGCTGAGAAACAGTTTGGTTTAGTGAATAGAGCATGAGTCTGGGAGTCAGAAGAACCTGCGTTCTAATCCCAGCTCTGCCATCTGTATGCTCTGTGACCTCAGGCAAGCTCTGCCATCTGTATGCTCTGTGACCTCAGGCAAGTCACTTAACTTCTCTGGGCCTCAGTTACCTCACCTGTACAATGGGGATTAAGACTGTGAGCCTCATGTGGCACAGGGACTGTGTCAAACCTGATAAGCTTGTATCTACTGCATCAAGAACTACATTGCCTGGCACGTAGCACTTAAGAAATATTTTTAAAAATAGCTGAAAGGTCTAGGTAGATTAGGATGGGGAAGAGGCCATTGGATTTGGCAAGAAGGAGGTCATTGGTGACTTTTAAAAAAGCACTTTGCCTGGAGTGAAGGGGATGGGAGCCAGTTTCAAGGGGTCAAGGACACAAGCGGAGAAGAGGATGCAGAGGCAGCAGGTGTAGACAACCTGCACAATGGTAGGAGGAAGGTGAGGCAAAAACTGGAGGTGCCGTGTGGGTCATGGGAGGGTTTTTTTTAGCGTTGAGTGCATAGCATGTTTGAAAACAGTGGGGAAGAAGCCATTGGAGGGTGAACAGTTGAAGATGGTAGTCAGGGAGGGAGGAAGGAGGGAGGCAAATATTTTGATGAAATACAAAGGCCTGGGGCAGGAGCCTTATATGGAAGGGGAGATTTTAAGGGTAGGTAAGAGATATCTTGAGATAGTGCTAAGAAAGATAGGAGAGTCAAATATGGGAAGGAGAGGAGCAATGGGAGATATTAGGGAGATCACACCTGATGATTTCAGTTTTATCAATCAATCAATCAATGATTACTGCATGTAGAGCACTGTTCTAAGTGCTTGGGACAGTACAATACAACATATTTGGTAGTCATGTTAGCTGCCCACATGAGTTTACAATCTAGATGGGGAGATAAACAATATAAATAATTTATGGTGTACAATTTATAGATGTGTATATAAGTGTTGTGGGGCTGAGGATGGGAATACCAAATGCCTATAGGTCAAAAATCCAAATGAGAAAATGACACAGAAGGGAGAGGGAGCTGGAGAAAAAATGACTTAATAAGGGAAGGCCTCTTGGAGGAGATGTGAGCTTAATAAGGCTTTGAAAGTAGGGAAAATTGTAGTTTGGTGTATATGAAGGGGGAGGAGTTCCAGGCCAGAGACAGGACATGGGAAAGAGGTTGGCAACTAGATAGATGAGATCAGGCAAGACAAGATAGACAAAATTGTTCTTTATAGTAATAATAATTAATAATAATTTGTTAAGTTTTTACTATGTGCCAAGCCCTGTTTTAAGCACTGGGGTTGATACAAGGTAATTAGCTTGTTCTACGTGGGGTTCACAGTCTTCAATCCCCATTTTACAGATGAGGTAACTGAGGCACAGAGAAGTTGTGGCTTTCCTTAGGTCACACAGCAGAAAAGCATAGTCAGAATTAGAACTCACATCTGACTCCTAAGCCCGTGTTTTTTCCACTAAGCCATGCTGCTTCTCTTTATAAAGTACATTGCCAGGTCATTATGGGCAATAGATGGGGGCAGTGTTACAGGGGGTTTGAGTTGGGAGTAAAACATCGGAAACAACTAGTGAGGGCAGTGGACAAATGAGTAATGTTGTGGGCCAGGGGAGAGGGCAGAATTAATGCAGGTGAGGATTAATTTGAGATGGACAAGGTTGGCTTGATATCTGGATTTCCTCCAGCAGCATTCCACAGCTTAAGGACAGAAGGAGAGGGAGTAGGCTGTGGAGTTGATCCAGGACTGTAGGTTAGTGATACGAGTTCATCAAAAGGATAGGGTAGTGAGTGAGTTTAGTTCAGTAGAGAGGGAGGTGCTGAGGGCCCAATTTGTGGGTCAAGGGAAGTTAGTTTGCATATGGAGAATGAATGGAGCCTGATGACTTGAGAAAATTGGTACGGGTCAAAAGGCCGGCAGTCTCTGTGGGGGAACAGAACAGATATGTGGGGAAGGGAGAAAGGGCAGGTGAGGAGGTTGTGTTTAGATAAAAGGATTTCAGAATTGGTGAGGGTAATAATAATAATTATGGTATTTGTTAAGTGCTTACTAGGTACCAGACACTGTATTAAGCACTGGGGGGATACAAGTAAATTGAGTTGGACACAGTGTATGTCCCACATGGGGCTCACAGTCTCAATCCCCATTTTACAGATGAAGTAACTGAGACACAGAGGAGTGAAATGACTTGCCCAAGGTCATACAGCAGACAAGTAGCAGAGCCAGGATGAGAACCCATGACCTTCTGACTCCTAGACCCAGACTCTATCCACTACGCCAGGGTGGAGATTTTACAGTGAGTAGAGAGGATGAGATCAAATGTGTGTCCAAGTTGGTGAGTGGGTGAGGTCGGATGGAGCAGGAGGTCGTGGAGTTGTGATAGGAAGTGGGCACCGGATATATCATCAGGAATGTCCACATGGACATCGAAGTCCCCGAAGATCAATGTAGGGATGGGAAAAGGTAGAAGAAATGTGAGAAAAAGATCAAAATTGTTCAGAAAGTTGGAGGTGGAGCCTGGGAGACAGTATGAGCACTTCCTGTGGACAGAGCATTGTACTAAGTGTTTGGGAGAGTATGCTATAACAATAACCACACATTCCCTGCCCACAATGAGCTTCCAGTTTAGAGGTCCAATGGCTCCTGTGATGCCATGGGGAGGGGGGACACGAGGAGGCTACAAGGAGTCACGGCTAGCAACAGAGTGACAGTCCCTGCCCGAAATGAGCTCACAGTCTAGAGGTGGGGGGAGACAGACATCAATACAAACAGACATCAATAGAAATAAATAAAATGACAGATATATACTAATCCCAGCTCTCCACTTGTTAGTTGTGTGACTTTGGGCAAGTCATTTAACTTCTCTGTGCCTCAGTTACCTCATCTGTAAAATGGGGATTAAAACTGTGAGCCCTAGCAGGGTCAACCTGATTACCTTGTATCTATACCAGCACTTAGAACAGTGCTTGGCACATAGTAAGTGTGTAACAAATACCATTATCATTATTATTATTATTGTTATTAGATGACTGTGACTAGTAACTGGAGTGGGTGATAGAGGTGGATGATACATGCTTTAAAGGAAGGGAAATAATAATAATAATAATGATGGCATTTGTTAAGCGCTTACTATGTGCAAAGCACTGTGTTGAAGGGGGAGGTGGAATTATGTGAAAGCCGCATTGGGCAGTGAGAAGAAAGTGAGAAGAAAGCCAACTCCACCCCCTTTTCCAGTTAGTCTTGTGGAGTGGTAGAAGCTGTAGCCCCCTCTAGAGAAAGTGGCAGGGGAGACAGTGTCATCTAGGGAGAACTAAATTTCGTTGATGGTGAGGAGGAGCAGTGATTGGATCAGGAATAGGTTAAGGATGAATGGAGGCTTTCCTATAATGGAGCGGGTTCCACAGACCACACATGGCTGAGATTTGGGAGGGGAGTAATGGGGCTGTAGTGAGGGTTGGGGAGGGGTTGAATGGGAGTTGACTGATGGATGGAAGTGCTAGCATGAGGTGTGTGAGATGAGGGGCTGCTCTGGGAAGGAAGGACAGGGCTGGGGCTGGGACACCATAAGGAGTGGAAGAGGGGTTAGGTGATGGAGGGGAGGGAGAAAGGGTGCTGAGAAGGAAGGCCAGGGATGGGCTGATTAGAGGTACAGGATTGAGGGTTATAGAAGTTTAGAACTTTAAGGTTTATGAGTGAGGTTGTCAGCAGCAATAACTGTTTAATCTGGGAGGTTTGGGAGGGAAGATAAGGAGCTCAGTCTTGGACATGTTGAGTTTTAGGTGGCAGGAGGACATCCAGGTGGAGATGTCCTGAAGTCAGGAGGAGATGCCAGCCTGGAGGGAGGGAGAACAGGGGAGGAGATGTAGATTTGGGTATCATCCGCAAAGAGATGATAGTTGAAGCTGTGGGCATGATTTAGTTCCCCAAGGGAGTGAGAATAGATCGAGAACAGAAGGGGAACCAAGACCTGACCCTTGAGGAACCCCTACAGTTAGGGAATGGAAGGGGGAGGAGGAGCCCACGAAGATGACCAAGAATGAATGGCCAAAGAGATAAGAGGAGGACCAGGAGAGGATGGAGTCAGTGAAGCCAAGGTTCGATAATGTGTTGAGGAGAAGGGGATGCTCAGCAGTGTCAAAGGCAGCTGAGAGGTTGAGGAGGATTGGGATAGAGTAGGAGCCATTGGATTTGACATGAAGGAGGTCATTGGTGACCTTTGAGAGGGCAGTTTCGGTGGAGTGGAGGGGATGGAAGCCAGATTGGAGGGGGTCCAGGAGTGTTGGAGGAGAGGAATTTGAGGCATTCATTCATTCATTCATTCATTCATTCATTCAATTGTATTTATTGAGTGCTTACTGTGTGCAGAGGACTGTACTAAGCACTTGGGAAGTACAAGTTGGCAACATATAGAGACGGTCCCTACACAACAGTGGGCTCACAGTCTAGAAGGGGGAAACAGAGAACAAAACAAAAACATATTAACAAAATAAAATAATTAGAATAAATATGTACAAATAAAATAAATAAATAAATAGAGTAATAAATACGTACAAACATATATACATATATACGGTGCTGTGGGGAAGGGAAGAAGGTAAGGCGGGGGATGGAGAGGGGAAGCAGGGGGAGAGGAAGGAGGGGGCTCAGTCTGGGAGAGAGTGTAGATGACTCAGTCTAGGAGCATGGAAAGGAAGGGTAAGAGGGAGATGGGGAGAAGGAACTGGACAGGCCAGGGTGCAGCACATTGCACAGCACTATACATGCAATAATATTGCAGTCCAAGACAACTAGAGCATAGTTCCGTCCCAGTGCTCTAGACTAGCAGGCGGTTTTGTTTTTAGAACACTCTTTCTCAGAAGACGTAGTTGAGGTGTAGACAAGTTAAGTGACCTGCCCAAGGTCACACAACAAAGTGGCAGAGTGGGACTTGCAGCAGCCACTCGCATGTCGCCCCTGTCCAGAGCACAAAACATCTGCTCTGTCTCTGGAACCAGCACACTCAATGAGGGACCATGGGTCAGGTGAGGGCCTCGCTGAGCATTTGTTGATGGATCCTAGGTGTTTTGCCAGGTGCGTGTAAAGCACAAGTGAATTCCTCCTGAGTGGAAAACATTCATAGGTGGGAGGTAAGTACTTCAGCCTATGTGAGTGACACATAAGTGAACTCCTCCAAAAAGGAAAGCTAAATTCACTGCATCCCTCCAAAATAATTAAATAGTTATTCTCATTCCAAAAGGAAAGTTAGATTTGCCAGGTGGAATAAATTTTGCACAGTCAGACTTTGACTCCAGTCTCTCTCTCACCACACTGATACTTGAAGTCATCTCCAGGCAAAAAGTGATAGTAGGAAAGCATGTTTTCCTTAACTGTCCAGGCTCATTTTCTCGGGCCCCCAGAGTAACATCTGGAATGGGGAAAGCAGGAAAGCCACGTTCAACTGCCCCCTTGTGTTTATTTTCTTTGTATTTGATCAATCAAGGAAAAATAAAAAGAAATAAAAACTGGCCAGAACTGACCCCATTGAGATCACCATCCACCCTGATAGCTGCACTGGAGCTGTGTGGGAATGGGCTCCAGGCTGGCATCAACTTGCCTCATATCACTCACAGTGGATAGCGGCACCATATTGCATTGTAGTTCAACACTTTCACTTTAGGACTGGTAGATTTTATAGAATCTGCCTAAGAAATCTGTAAACCAACTAAAGCCTTCTTACACATTAGCACCCAGGAGGCCTCCTCCCCGTCCATGGTATGAAGGTATAAGGCCTCAGCTGTAGTGTGCATGCTCCCTTGCTCTCCTGAATCAAGGGAGTTCATTATCTTGCTCCAGTACCAGTCTTGGCAGACCATCCAATTTTTGGGGGGTCATGGATGAAGACTTATCACAACTCGTCTTCACTGTAGGTGAAGAGGGCGAAGGGACTGTGGAGGGGCAAAGTAGATTTTAGGGGGATCATGCCCCATAGTGTCAATTTTCTCAATAAAATAGGTGGCCAGGTCATTTGGGGCAAGAAATGGAGGGGACAGAGGGATAGGGGGTTTGAGGAGGGAGTTGAATGTCTGGAACAACTGGTGAGGGCAATGGGCATGGGTGTCAATAAAGATGGAGAAATAATTTTGCCGGAAGTGGGGAAGGCAGAGTTAAAGCAGACTAGAAATGGATGAACTCAAACTGATATCTAGATTTCTACCAGCAGCACTCTGTGGGTTTTGCAGAAGAGCAAAGGAGGTGGACTATGGAAGTTATTCAGGGCTTTGGGTTAGTGGTATGAGATCAGTGGAGGGATAGGGGAGTGAGTGAGTTGAGTTTAGTAGGGAGGGTGGTGTTGAGAGTGGCAGTTTGGTCATCATGGGCAGGTAGTTTGGGTTTGGAGACTAAATGAAGACTAAATGAAGGGGCACTGGATAGTGGATAGAGCATGGGCCTGGAAGTCAGGAGGTCATGGGTTCTAATCCCAGCTCCGCCACTTGTCTGCTGTGTGACCTTGGGCATGTCACTTTACTTCTCTGTGCCTCAGTTACCACATCTGTAAAATGAGGATTGAGACTTTGAGCCCCACGTGGCACAAGGACTGGATCCAACCCAATTTCCTTGTATCTACCCCAGCACTTAGTACAGTGCCCACCAAATACTAAGCACTTAATAAATACCATTATTATTATTATTATTATTATTGCTATTATTGTTATTTCATGGGGAAAGATGATTTGGGAAAATTGGATGGGGTCAAAAAATCCGAAGTCTCTGTGGGGGAACATCACAGATTTGTGAGGAGATGTGTGGGAGAGAATGCAGGTGAGGATGTTTTGGTCAGATTGAGGGATTTCAGAATTGTTGAAGGTTGATGATTAAGATATCGAGTGGGTGTCCAAGTTGGTGAGTGGGTAAGGTAGGGTGGAGCGGGAGGTCAGTGGAGTTGAAGAGTGATGGAGAGCAGACAGCTGAAGGATCATCAGGACCATCTATATGGATATTGAAGTCTCCAGTGATAAATAGAGAAATGGAGAAAGAGGGAGGAGGATTGGGAGGTAGAGATCAAAATGGCTAAAAGAATTGCAGGTGGGATCTGGGAAGACATAGGTGACCACTACTAGAATCTGGAGAGGTTGGTAGAAGTGGATGATACGGACAGGGTAAGAAAGGGTTGGGGGAGATGCAATGATGCGAAAGCGGCATTGGGGCATGAAAATGAAGCCAACACCTCCTGCTTTGAGTCTTGGAGAGTGGATGAAGATCAGGCCCCCTCTAGAGAGAGCAGCAGGGGAGACCATGTTGTCTGGGGACACCCAGGTTTCAGTGATGGTGAATAGGAGTAGTGACTGGGTCAGGAACAGGTCGAGGATAAAGAGTAGCTTCTCCATGATAGACTGGGGGTTCCACAGGCTATATTTAGTTGAGGCCGTTGAGGAGGACAAGCCCTATCTGTTCCCCAGGATACCCTCAGTATCCACTCACTTCTGCAGGTCATGCTTTTGAGTGGCTCCTGTTGCTGCTAGGCATCCCCTCAGTTGATGTCCATATGCTGTTCTGAAATGCAGGCACTCTGCTCACCATTAATGTGGGTGAAGGGTACCTCTGCCTGAGTCTGGTGAATGAGTGGGACCTGTTCCATGCCTGGATTCACTTCACTGGGCATGGGGCACTGCTAGCTCGACCCTTTGAAGTTGTCATCCTGACCATTCCCCATGGGAAACCTCATATCTGGGCCCACTGCGTACACTTGGGGTTAATTAATCAATCAGTCACGCAACCAGTTGTATTTATTGAGTGTTTACTGTACAGCACTGTATTAAGCACTCGGGAGAGTACAACACAACATTATAATGGACACATTCCTTGCCCACGATGAACGTATAGTCTAGAGGGGGAGACAAATCAGTATAAGTAAATAAATTACAGATATATGCATAGGTGCTGTGGGGCTGGGGTGGGGGGGGTGAATAAAGGGAGCAAGTCAGGGTGACACAGAAGGAAGTGGAAGAAAAGGAAAAGCGGGCTTAGTCAGGGAAGGCCTTTTGGAGGAGAGGTACCTTCAATAAGGCTTTGATGGCGGGGAGAGTAATTGCCTGTTTGTTATGAAAAGGGAGGACATTCAAAGCCAGAAGCAGGATGTGGGTGAGAGGTTAGTGGTGAGATAGATGAAATTGAGGTGCAGTGAGTAGGTTGGCATTAGAAGAGTGACTTCACTCGCTCCTAGAGGAGTGCAGTTTGGGTTGAAGTAAGAGATCAGCAAGGTGAGGTGGAAGGAAAAGAGCTGATTGAGTACCTTTCAGCAGCCACTGGAAGCTTTTGAGAAGTGGGGAGATAAAGACTGAATTGCTTTTCAGAAAAATGCTCAGTAGCAGACAGACTCAAAAGGGGAGAGATGGGCGGTCAGCGAAGAAACTGATTTGTGCTTGGATGATAAGTGCTTAGATCAGAATAGTTTGGATGGATATGCACCCCTTTGGAGGTTCAGTTGTCCCCCAGGGCCATTAGCTTTCCAGTTTTCTAAGGAGATGAGCTGTGAGGAAGATTTGGAGAGATGTTCACCTTCTATCTTTACTACCCTTATATGGTGGCAAGTTCAAAGCTTTCTACTTGTTTCACCTGTCTACTTGTTTTGTTTTATCTGTCTCCTCCTTCTAGACTGTGAGCCCTTTGTTGGGTAGGGACCGTCTCTATATGTTGCTGATTTGTACTTCCCAAGCGCTTAGTTACAGTGCTCTGCACACAGTAAGTGCTCAATAAATACGATTGAATGAATGAATGAATTGAAGGCAGTTGAGAGATCAAGGAGGATTAGGATGTAGTAGAGGTCTTTGGATTTGGCAAGAAAGAGATCATTGGTGGCATTTGAGAGGCCAGTTTCAGGGGAGTTAGGGGGTAGTACCTCAGGTAATAGTACTAAAAGTATTTGTTAAGTGAAAAGTATTTGTTAAGTGCTTTCTATGCGTCAAGCACTGTTCTAAGTGCTAAAAGATAATCAGGGTGGACACAGTCCCTGTCCCACAGTATAAATCAGAGGGAGAGGTTTAATCCCCATTTTACAGATGAGGTAACTGAGACACAGAGAAGCTAAGCAACTTGCCCCAAATCACACAGCAGGTGAGTGGTGGAGCCAAGATTAGAACCCAGGCCTTCTAACCCACAAGGTGATGCTCTTTCCTCTGGACCATGTACCTATATAGCAGTGTACTTCACGCTGCTGCCCGGATCACCTTTGTGCAGAAACGCTCTGGGCATGTTACTCCCCTCCTCAAAAATCTCCAGTGGCTGCCTGTCAACGTAAGCATCAAGCAAAAACTCCTCACTCTCGGCTTCAGGGCTCTCCATCACCTCGCCCCCTCCTACCTCACCTCCCTTCTCTCCTTCTACAGCCCAGCCCGCACCTTCCACTCCTCTGCCACTAACCTCCTCCCTCTACCTCGTTCTTGCCTGTCCCGCCGTCGACCCCTGGCCCACGTCCTCCCCCTGGCCTGGAATGCCCTCCCTCCACACATCCACCTAGCTAGCTCTCTTCCTCCCTTCAAAGCCCTACTGAGAGCTCATCTCCTCCAAGAGGCCTTCCCAGACTGAGCCTTCTTTTTCCTCTCCTCCTCCCCATCCCCCCCACCCTACCTCCTTCCCCTCCCCACAGCACCTGTATATATGTTTCTCAATTTAGCCATCTTTTCCCCAGCTCTCTCTCCTTTCTATGTCATCCGTGCATTTGGATTGCAACCTCTGGGCATTTGATATTTGCCCCACCTTCAACCCACAGCACTGATGAACATAACTATGAATTATATTAAAAATAATTCATTTATATTAATGTCTTCCTCCCCCTTTAAACTAAGCTTGTTGTGGTCAGAGGACTTGTCTACCAACTCTGCTATATTATACTCTCCCAAGTGCTTAGTACAGTGTTCTGCATACAGTAAGCACTCAATAAATCCATTGATGATGTTGATGGTGATGATGGTGATGATGATGATGATAATAACAAAGATGATGACCCCTTTCCCATGACCTGCTTCTGTCCTAGAAATCCTTCCCCCTTCGTATTCAACAAACCATTCTCCACATCTTCAAAGTCTTACTAACATCAAATCCTATCATATCTTCACCACTTGTCTGCTGTGTGACCTTGGGCAAGTCACTTAACTTCTCTGTGCCTCAGTTACCCCTCTGTAAAATGGGGACTAAGACTGTGAGCCATATGTGGGACTACCTGATTACCTTGTATCTACATCAGCGCTTAGGACAGTGCTTGGCACATAGTAATAATAATAATGTTGGTATTTGTTAAGTGCTTACTATGTGCCAAGCACTGTTCTAAGCACTGGGGGGGGATACAAGGTGATCAAGGTTGTCCCACGTGGGGATCACAGTCTTCATCCCCATTTTACAGATGAGGGAACTGAGGCCCAGAGAAGTTAAGTGACTTGCCCAAGCTGACAAGTGGCGGAGCCGTGATTCGAACCCAGGAACTCTGACTCCCAAGCCCGTGCTCTTTCCACTGAACCACGCTGCTTCTCAAGTAAGCACTTAACAAATACCATTATTATTATTATTATTATTATTATCATTATTATCTATTTATTTATTTATTTTACTTGTACATATCTATTCTATTTATTTTATTTTGTTGGTATGTTTGGTTTTGTTCTCTGTCTCCCCCTTTTAGACTGTGAGCCCACTGTTGGGTAGGGACTGTCTCTATATGTTGCCAATTTGTACTTCCCAAGCGCTTAGTACAGTGCTCTGCACATAGTAAGTGCTCAATAAATATGATTGATTGATTGATTGATTATTATTATTATTATCTCTTCCAGGAGGCCTTCCTTGACTAATGCCTCATTTCTCCACTTTCATCGCCCTCCCTCTGTGTCCCTGTGGGACTGTACCCCCTTCAGCACATTTCTCCTCATCCCAACCTCATAGCCCCTGTGTACACATCCTTATTCTCTGCAATTTCCCCTGTTTGTAATTTGTTTTAATGTCTGTCTTCCTGGGTAGATTGTAGGGTCCTTGAGGGTAGAATCATGTCTACCAACTCTATTGTATTTTACTCACCCGAGGGTGTAGTACAGTCCTTTCCACAGAGCAAGTACTCAATATATGCAGTCAGGTTAATTCGTTAATTGATTGACATTGATAACCTATCCCTTCACCAATCTCATACCACTAACGTACAGCCCTGGATCACCTCCAAAGTCTGCTCTCTTTGCTGCTGTGCACAAAGCACAGACCACTGCTGTTGGAAATCTGGTTATCAGTCTGACCTCATCCACCTCAAGTTCATTCTGGCCTGTTGTAACTCTGCCTGCTCCTCTACCCAGCAACATTGTTTCTCAGTCCTTATTGTCTGCCATGCCTTTTCCCTTGCCAGTTGTTTCAGTTGTATCTCACCACCATCTCCTCACCCATGTCCTGCCTCTGGCCTGGAATGACTACCTTCTCTCCCCATCCTCCCTGTCCTACCTCCTTCCCCTCCCCACAGCACCTGTATAGATGTTTGTACAGATTTATTACTGTATTTTACTTGTACATATTTATTCTATTTTATTTCTATATATATATAACATTTTATGTTGCCAACTTGTACTTCCCAAGTATTTAGTACAGTGCTCCGCACACAATAAGCACTCAATAAATGCGATTGAATGAATGAATGAATAATATGTTTTGTTTTGTTGTCTATCTCCCCCTTCTAGACTGTGAACCCGCTGTTGGGTAGAGACCATCTCTATATGTTGCCCTCCCCCTTCATATATTCACCTGTATATATGGATATATGTTTGTACGTATTTATTACTCTATTTATTTTACTTATACATATTTATTCTATTTATTTTACTTTGTTAATATGTTTTGTTTTGTTGTCTGTCTCCCCCTTCTAGACTGTGAACCCGCTGTTGGGTAGGGACCGGCTCTATATGTTGCCAACTTGTACTTCCCAAGTGCTTAGTACAGTGCTCTGCACACAGTAAGCGCTCAATAAATACAATTGAATGAATGAATGATTGAATCTGGACCACCCTGCTAGGCAATGGGAGTTGTTTTCAGCCTCCTTATTGCCCTGAGTGTAAGGAGGACGGAAATGGCTCCCAGAGCCTAGCACAGTACTTGGCTCATAGTAAGTGCTTAACAAATACCACAAGCATTACTATTACTGTTGTAACTACTGCAATAGTCCATAGTAAATGCTTACTATGTGCCAAATGCCGGATAATCAGATCCAGATGACAAGAATGACTGTAGCCAAGTCCTTTCGAGCATTGTATATTTTGAGGAGGTGATGCTGCCATGTCTTGAGCTTCTCCTAGTCCTGCAGAGACCCAGGATGATGCAGAGGGAAGGAGGAAGGGCAGGTGCTTCAGGCTGCTGGCATTGTTGCTTGGTGATCCAGTGGCATGGCAGATCTGAATCTGAAGGCAGGAATCCTTCCTTGCCCTTCTTTGGCAAGACAGGTTAGGAGCAGAGCCTTGGGATGACCCCAGTGGAAGACAGGGGAGGAGGGGGTGGGGGGGAGTGTGGAGCATCAGATCCCTAACATCATGGCTCAAAGATCCACTCACTGGGCTGGGAGGCCTGAGGCCATGTGCTGCCCCGGCTGGGGTCCTTCCCACTCCTGCTCTTGTTTCAGTGAGACAGGCAGGAGCAGAATCACAGAATGTAGCCGGGGAGGGAGGATAGCCAGGGAGGCTTGGCCAACTCTGGTCATGGGCCCTTCCAAGCCCTTAGTATAGTGTTCTTCACACTGTGAGAATCCAATTAATTAATAGTATTGATGGAGTATAGTTAATCAGTCCAGAAGATGCAAGGAATATGTAGGATATCAAGAGATGTCAACAAGATTAGAAGTTTCCAGTGAAAGAGTAGTGGGAAAGTAAAATGAAAAAAATAAAATTGGTTCAACAATAAAGGTTGTGAGTCTTGAAAGAGTAAGTTATCTAAGAATAAAAACACACTGGATCTATGCATTTTAAAAAACAAATGCTGACAGAGCAAGACCAGTGATTTTGTTTACCAATGATTGTGTTTACCAGTGAGAAAACTGTAGTAGAAAGACATGAAATGAATGCAGAGTCCTGAGTTTTCATGAGCTAATTCTGCATTTTTAATCAATCATATTTAGTGAATTCTTACTGAGTGTATAGCACTGCATTTGGGAAAGTCCAGCATAACAGAATTGGAATACAATTGAATGAATGTATGCCCACAATGAGTTTGTAGTCGAGAGGGCTGTTTTTCTTCACTTCTCTATGGGTCTGCTCCCTAGTCGTCCTGAATTGAATAATTGGCCAAAGACAATTCATGGTCCACAGATGGCTGAGTAATAATGGCCTATTTGTGGAGGTACACGTCTGGCGCTCCCTGCTAATGGAACAGAGGCAGAAAAGTATCTTGAGCTTGTTTGAGATATATTTGTGGCATCACTATTAATGTATGCCCTGGTTGCTGGATACTTTCCTAGAAGAGAATGAGACATAATGCTGTTTATTCTGGTTCTTGGACCATATGCAAGCAGAACCATACCAAAGAGGACAGTATAGTGCAAAGAGCACAGGCCTGAGAGTCAGAGGGCCTAGGTCTTAATCCTGGCTCTGCCACTTGGCTGCTGTGTGACCTTGGACAAATCTCTTAACTTCTCTGTGCCTCAGTTTTCTCATTGTTGAAATGAGGATTCAATACCCATTCTCCCTTCCTCTTAGACTGTGAGTGGGACAGGGACTGTGTCCAATCTGATCATCTTGTATCTAAGAGCCTACTACTTAGTGCATGGCACACAGTAAGCACTTACCAAATACCCTAATCGTTGTTGTTATTATTATTATTATCATTATCATCACCATCATCATCAAAACATGAAGAGCTATTTAGGACCACATCTGCAGATCTGAGTTGGCAATGGAAAAATAAATTTGGTGTTATGTGAGGTCATCTGTTTGCCTCAAAACCACGTCTTAGAATTTCCGCAGTATGAAACAGTTCGATATTTATACTCCCTTAAATTTGCTGCTGGAATTCATATCCATATTTGCCTGGGACCAGAAATCATTTTAAATATATTTTTTTCAGTGGAAAAGTTGTTTTTGGCATGATTATGCATGGGACAAACATAATTTTAAATACCAATCTAAATTCATCGTCATTAACAACAGTGTTAACTAGGTGTGCATTCTGTGCAAAACAGTATTCATTCATTCATTCATTCAATAGTATTTATTGAGTGCTGACTGTGTGCAGAGCACTGTACTAATCGCTTGGAAAGTACAATATAGCAATGAAGAGAGACAATCCCTGCCCAGAACAGGCTTACAGTCTTGCGGAGGAGAGGGAAAACAGACATCAAAACAAGTAATCAGGCATCAATATAAATAAATGGAATTATAGATATATACCTACATTAGTCATTTGGGAGTATATACTGAAATTCCAAAAAGAACTTGCCTCCAAGACACTCCAAGACATAAGAACTTGCCTGATGTGGGATACAAGAGGATTGTCTCCTCTTTGTCCAAATATATAATAGGAAAGATAGCAAGAACCTAGGTATGTTGAAAAAACAAAAGCAAATAAATAATATGTTAAGTGAGTTGGTAATGAACAGGAAACAAATCTACCCAAGTATTAAGGTGATTGATGGGGTAGCATGATCAGGTGAGGTGGAAAATTAATCAGTAAAATACCCCTTATAGTAGATGGAGTTTTAGAAGAGATTTGAAGATGGGGAGGGTCATGGTGAATTGGATGGGGAAGGGATTCCTTGGTCAAGGAATGATGTGAGTATGGGGTAGGAAACTGATGTTTTGCCTTGAAGAGCAATAGAAGGTTAGCTTTGGAGGAGCAAAACATGTGATCTGGAGTATAGAAGGAGAAGAGAGTTAATAGTAAAGAGAAAAAGCATGAGCTGAAGTCTAGAAGGAGAAGAGAGCAAATGGGTAAAAGGAAAGGCTCAATCTGGAGTCTATGGGAGAAGAGAGTGAATAAATAGGTAGGAGGTATGCAGCTGCTGGGAAGGTATTAATAGGAATTGCCACATGCAGGCAAGGCAGTGTTTTTGGAGTCATGAACCAATCAATCAGTGGTATTTATTGAGT
The DNA here is from genome assembly GCF_015852505.1 of Tachyglossus aculeatus. NCBI lineage: Eukaryota > Metazoa > Chordata > Mammalia > Monotremata > Tachyglossidae > Tachyglossus > Tachyglossus aculeatus. The sequence continues at coordinate 24,158,753 of NC_052079.1, read as the reverse complement.
GTTTACTGTGTGCAGAGTACTATACTAAGTGTTTGGGAGAGTACAATACAGCAGAATTAGCAGACATGTTCCCTGCCTGTAACAATGTTACAGTCTTGAGGGAGTGACAGACATTAATATGAATGATCAGGGAATTGATAATATATTATTTAAAGATATGTAAATAGTGCTGTGGGGTAAGGAGTGGGGCAAATATCAAATGTTCAAGTCAAACATCAAACCATCAAACCAGAAGCAGTATGGCTTACTGGATAGACCATGGGCCTGGGAGTCAGAAGGACTTGGATTCTACTCTTGGCTCTGCCACTTCATTCATTCAATAGTATTTATTAACTGCTTACTGTGTGCAGAGCACTGTACTAAGCGCTTGGAAAGTACAAGTTAGCAACATATAGAGGTGGTCCCTACCCAACAGCAGGCTCACAGTCTAGAAGGGGGAGACAGACAATGAAACAAAACATATTAACAAAATAAAATAAATAGAATAAATATGTACAAGTAAAATAAATAAATAAATAGAGTAATAAGTACGTACAAACATATATACAGGTGCTGTGGGGAGGGAAAGGAGGTAAGGCGGGGGGGATGGGGAGGGGAAGGAGGGGGCTCAATCTGGGAAGGCCTCCTGGAAGAGGTGAGCTGTCAGTAGGGCTTTGAAGGGCGGAAGAGAGCTAGTTTGGCAGATGTGTGGAGGGAGGGCATTCCAGGCCAGGGGGATGATGTGGGCCGGGGGTCGACGGTGGGACAGGCGAGAACGAGGCACAGTGAGGAGATTAGCGGCAGAAGAGCGGAGGATGTGGGCTGGGCTGTAGAAGGAGAGAAGGGAGGTGAGGTAGGCGGGGGCAAGGTGATGGAGACCCTTGAAGCCGAGGGTGAGGAGTTTTTGCCTGATGCATAGGTTGATTGGTAGCCACTGGAGATTTTTAAGGAGGGGAGTAACATGCCCAGAGCGTTTCTACACAAAGACGATCTGGGCAGCGGCGTGAATTATGGATTGAAGTGGGGAGAGACAGGAGGATGGGAGATCGGAGAGGAGGCTGATGCAGTAATCATCATGACCTTGGGCAAGTCACTTAATTTCTCTGTGCCTCAGTTACCTCATCTGTAAAATGAGGATTAAGACTGTGAGTCCCATGTGGGACAGGGACTGTGTCCAACCTGATTTACTTGTATCCACTCTAGCACCTAATACAGAGCCCGTTGTTGGGTAGGGACTGTCTCTATATGTTGCCAACTTGTACTTCCCAAGCGCTTAGTACAGTGCTCTGCACACAGTAAGTGCTCAATAAATATGATTGAATGAATGAATGAATGAAAGTGCCTAACAAATATTATTATTAACAGTAGTAGTATTAGTAGTAGTAGTATTAGCAGTAGTGGTAGTCGTCGTCATCAAATGGCATTCTTGGACTGCCCAGTGAGTGCAGTGCACTGTACTCAGTGACTGGGAAAATACAGCAGTTTTAAAAAACATGTTATATACATATAAGAAGTTTGCACTCTAATGGAGTACACAGCTGTACAATATTTAAAAGTAATTAGAATAAGTAATTGATTAATGAAAATCATAGGAATTTAAGTGCTTACTTCATTCAAGCATGGTACTAATCACTGGGATAGTACAAGTTAATCAGTATGGACACAGTCCTTATCAAACTTTGGGCTCATAGTCTAAAGGAAAGAAAGAACAAGTATTTTATCTCCATTTTACAGATGAAGAAACTGAGGCAGAGAAGTTAAGTGGCATGCCCACAGTTTCATGCCACAAGCAAGTGTCTCTCCACTGTCCAGGCATATAAGCAGTAACTTGAGGGGAGCAGTCAGGGATGTACAGGGTCAGAGTTCCAGGGGTTTGCTTAGTGGGGGGGGGGGTGTGGTGTGTGTGTGTGTGTGTGTGTGTGTGTGTGTGTGTGTGTGTGTGTGTGAGAGAGAGTACAGGAGGGAAGGAGAAGTGAAGGAGCCCTAAGTGACACGCACAACCACACACAGCTTCCACCTGCCATTCCTTATGATGAGAGTTCTCCCAAATCATAGTCTTAGGGAGCGAGGAGGCAAGAGGACATGGGACCTAGAAGAATTGTCCTTGTCAGTCTTCCCTGGGAGAGCCCTGGAAGCCTCCAGGATGCAGCCAGGATAATCAGGGGTTGCCCAAGACACTGTCTTCTAGAAAAAAGAATGTCTCTGCACCACCTCAACCTAAGACCTTTCAGTTCTTTCAAGATTAGTTATAACAAAAGTATCACTAGCAAACATGATTATTGTCAGTTAGCCAACATGACAGATTTCCTTACATAAGTAATGTATCTATCAAACCTTTTTTTAAAAAAAACTAAGATTAAATAGTTTAAAATAAGATTTGAACTAATCCATTTCAGAACTTTGAATCAATCAATCATATTTATTGAGTGCTTACTGTGTGCAGAGCACTGTACTAAGTTCTTGGGAAGTACAAGTTGGCAACATAGAGACAGTCCCTACCCAACAGTGGGCTCACAGTCTAGAAGTCTAGAACTTTGAAATCATATGCCTCTGTCAATTTCTCTTTTTTAAAAAAATCAGTGGAAAGTCCTTTGACCTCTGTGTTCTCTTAACTTTCTCACTAAACATACTCCAAGATGAAGTTTAATTGTTCAGTTCTAGCCTTCTTCTGGAGGTCAAGAGGAAACTAAAGCCAAAAATCAAATTGAGGGTTTTAATCCAATTGATGTTACCTCACTTGAAAGCATCAAGGTTGACATTTAATCCACTTGATTACTTTCGGGCCGAGAAATCACTCATTCAATAAATCAGTGGTATTTATTGAGCATTTAGTGAGTGCAGAGCATTGTACTAAGTCTTTGGAGAGTACAGTTTAACAGAGTTGGTAGGCAAGTTTCCTGTCCACAGTGAGTTTATAGTCTAGAGTGGGAGAGAGACATTAAAATAAATTACAGATATGTACTTAACTGCTGTGAAGCAGGTTGAATATCAAGTGCTAAGTGCTTGAGTTGTACAAATCCAAGTTCATGGTTGATGCAAACTAAAGAGTGGGTTGGGGAAATGAGGACTTGGTTGAGAAAGACTTCTTTGAGGAGATGTGATTTTAATAAGCCCCTTCTTCCTCAGCTCCCTCAGCTCCCCCAGCTCCCCCTCCCTACTGCGTCACCTTGACTTTCTTCCTTTGCTATTCCCCACTTCCTTCCCCACAGCACTTATGTATCTATGTATATATCTATAATTCTGTTTATTTATATTGGTGTCTGTTCACTTGTTTTGATATCTGTCTCCTCTGCCCCAAACTGTAAGCCTGTTTTGAGCAGGAATTGTCTCTATTGCTGTATTGCACTTTCCAAGCACTTAGTACTGTGCTCTGCACAAAGTAAGCGCTCAATAAATATGATTGAATGAAAGAATGAATGAATAATAAGGTTTTGGAGGCACATTTGCTATTCACCCAGCCTCGGCCCCCCCGAGAATATATGTACAATTTGCCTCAATGTGCCATAAATGATTTATATTAATGTCCATCTCCCCTACTAGGCTGTTAGCTTGTTGTAGGTGGAGAACATGTCTACCAAGTCTATTGTATTGTAATAATAATAATAATGATGGTATTTGCTTAAGTGCTTATTATGTGCCGAGCACTGTTCTAAGCGCTGGGGTAAATACAAGGTAATTATGTTGTCCCACGTGGAGCTTACACTCTTAATCCTAATTTTACAGATGAGGTAACTGAGGCACAGAGAAGTTAAGTGGCTTGCCCAAGATCACACAGCAGACAAGTGGCAGAGCCGGGATTAGAACCCACATCCTCTGTCTTCCAAGCCCGTGCTCTTTCCACTAAGCCATGCTGCTTCCCATTGTAGTCTTCCAAGTGCTTAGTACAGTGCTCTGCACACAGTAAGTGCTCAATAAATTCCATTAATTGATTGTTTGGGGAGAGTGGTGGTTTGTCATAAACAGAAGGGGAGGGAGTACAAAGTTAGAGGGAAGACATGGTGTCACCTATCTCCCAGGGACAGATTCTAGGATCAGCCCGGCTAGAGAGAATGACTGAGTCAAAAGTTGAGGTATATAAAATGTGTTTTATGTAACAAATTGAAGTTCCTTTTAGGGAGGAATAAAAGTATATAATTATTTTGGGTGCAGTGGCTTGAGCTTTCCTTTCAGGAGGAGTTCACTTAAACTCGCACGTGGCAAAGCACCTAGCTCCCGCCCATGAGTGCTTCCCAATAGGGAGGAATTCACTTGCATTACTCGCACGTGGCAAAGCACCTATCTCCTGCCCAAAAACTCTCAGCGAGACCCTAAACTGTCTTGTGGTCCCTCACTTAGTGCACTGGTTCCAGAGACAGAGCGGGCATCCGGAGTTTTGGGCAGTGGCTACTGAAGGGCTACTGTGAGTCCTGTTCTGCTGTGCAGAATGTCAGAGGCAGCAGGTATTTATTACCTGTTCCCTCCAAGCTCTTCAGGCTTCCGGTTTCCTCTTCCTCCCCTCCTCCTCCGTACTGTATTCGATGAGTATGGGAGTGAGAGAAACCCACCTCTGCTTTCCTAGCCTGGGAAGTGTAGTTGTTTTGTTTGCGGGGCAGTGCTGCGGGGAACTCTAGTGGTTTTGGTTATAGTAGAGTAATAAGGGTATTTACATATTTACCAAAATGCTGTGGGGATGGGGTGAGTAGCAAAGTGCTTAAGGGGTACAAATGCATAGTTGATGGAGAGAGGAGGGTAATGGGGCTTAGTTAGGGAAAATCTCTTGGAGGAGATGTGATTTTAGGAAGGTTTTGAAGGTGGAGAGAGTGGTGGTCTACTGGATATCAAGTAAGATGGAGTTTCAGGCATGAGGGTTGATGTGGGCAAGAGGTTGGTTGGTGGTATAGACAAAATTGAGGTACAGAGATTTGGTTAGCATTAAAGGACTGGGGTGTGAGAATTGGATTATAGTAGGAGACCAACAAGGTGAGGTAGGCAAGGGAGAGCTGATTGTCTTAAAACTGACGGTAATGAGTTTCTGTTTGATGTGTTTGATGGGCAACCAATTGAAGGTTTTTAAGGAGTGGGGCACTATAGACTGAACACTTCTTAAAAAGGCCGAGCCTAAGGCTGAAGCCATGAGTTCTTTCCCAGATCTAATCAGTCTCTGGCCAACCCTGCTCTTCAGTCTTTAGTTTTACTTGAAATAAGGGCGTCTTTGACCCCTTCGAGCCAGCCAGCCTCCACCAGCCTTGCTGTCTATTCCTGGCTCAGCACCCGACATTTAGTGTCAGAGGTTTAGAACTGTGACTGCAGTCCTGAGGAGAACACAGCAAGGCACACAATATTAATTCTTTTCAGACACCCTTTCTAGAGTCCCCCCTTTCGCTACCCTTGTTCTGTGATTATCTCCACTGCTGTCCAGATGTTCAGGTTTCTTCTCCTACTTTGGTCAACTGCAGCCCCACAGTCCTATTCCGTCGTATTTACTGAGTGCTTACTGTGTGCAGACCACTGTACTAAGCGCTATGTCATGAGGGGCTTCCCCAGTTTGGGGTCAGGGCACTTGTGAAATGAGTTTTCCCTGTGTTCTCTCCATGCATGTGCAGGCTCATAAACAGTCTCCTCAGGATCCTGTTCTTATATAGCTTGCACATCCCCCACCCTTAGCTGCCCCTAGTATGTGTGTGTTACCCTGTTCTTGGCTTTAGTCTGCTCCTGTAATTTCCTCCCAATCATATATCTTCGTTTCATTATGCCATGGCTGCACCTTCCTTATCCTGCCTTCACCTCAGCCATTTTCCTGGGTCTGTTGCTCTTCCTTCTCCATGGTGCCCGTGTCTTCTCCCTCCCAACATGCCCTGACACCAATCGACAAGTTTTTTGTCTTGCCATACTGCATTTCGATTAGCATTATTAGTACTAGTAACAGTTTTCCGTATCATATTAATGAATCCCATACAGACCGGTGAATTTTCCACAATTCCCTGTTAGCTTTTTGCTATGATATACCTACCTAATAGACAACTACACCTAATTCCGTAGAAATTTTATGCACACAAGTTTCAGAAATGAAAAATAGAATTCTTATTGTAGGGTTTTGAAACTACCTCCCCTCTCCTCTATCTTGAGCCAACAGAGAACTTCAAACATCTAATCTGCCTATTAGACAAGAAAGATTCATCTCATTTACTTCATAGATTTATCAAATGCCTATCACAGATTTTAGACTGGTATTATTTAAGGTGTGGAGTGTATGTATGGGAAGCAGTATGGCATAGTGGATAGAGCCCAGGCCTGTGAGTTAGAAGATCTTCAGTTCTAATCCTCCTCTGCCACTTATCTGCTGTGTGACCTTGGGCAAGTCACTTCACTTCTCTGTGCCTCAGTTACCTCATTTGTAAAATGGGGATTGTCTAGACTGTGAGCCCGCTGTTGGGTTGGGACCGTCTCTATATGTTGCCAACTTGTACTTCCCAAGTGCTTAGTACAGTGCTCTGCACACAGTAAGTGCTCAATAAATACAATTGAATGAATGAATGGTAGGGACTGTGTCCAACTCTGCTTGTATCCACCCCAGCACTTAGAACAATGCCTAGCATATAATAATAATAATAATGATAATGATGGCATTTATTAAGCACTTCCTATGTTCAAATCACTGTATTAAGTGCTGGGGAGGTTACAAGGTGATCAGGTTGTCCCACAAGGGGCTCACAGTCAAACCCCATTTTACAGATGAGGCACCTGAGGCCCAGAGAAGTGAAGTAACTTGCCCAAAGTCACACAGCTGACAATTGGTGGAGCTGGGATTTGAACTCATGACCTCTGACTCCAAAGCCCAAGCTCTTTCCACTGTGCCATGCTGCTTCTCTTAGTAAGTGCTTAACAAATGCCATTATTATGATTATGTATTTTTTTCTGTTACTAAAGCATGTGGATTTTTACTAAGTTTTAAAGTATTAGGCAACCACAATTCTTACTCTGTTCAATGGAAGTGAAAACACGAAACTTCTCAAGTGTATCACAAATAAGTTTTGCTGCTAATAGTTTGTGAGCTTTGTTGTAGATCAAATATTCTTCAAAACACTGCTGAATAGCAGTGTTATGAAAACATCTTCACTGGGATGTATGAGAAGGACAAATTACAGCAGGACAGACTAAGGGTCCTATAATGAGCTGAAATTGAGGTAATTGAAAATGGATAGGCAGAAGGAGCATTTTAAACACACAAGAAAATAAACTTCAAACAACATAGCATAATGATAAGTGCTGTGGCCTAATGGACAGAGCATGGGCCTGGGAGTCAGAGGACTTGGGTTCTAATCCCACCTCTGCCATTGGTCTATTGTGTGACCTTGGGCAAGTCATTTCACTTCTCTATGCCTCAGTTACCTCATTTGTAAAATAAGGATTTATACTGTGAACTCCATGTGGGACATAGACTGTGTCCAACCTGATTAGCTTGTATTTACCTCAGTGCTTAGTACAGTGCCTGGCATGTAGTAAGCTTTTACCAAATGCCACAAAAACAAAACTAAACAAAATAAAATATCACCATGGATAATTGGAAGACAATAGCAGCTGAAGAAAGATTAGCAATAAGAAATGTTATGACTCTCATAGAACAAATACTTCAGGAAGATTGCAGTGTAACACAAAAATCAAGCCATGACCTGAAATCAGGCTGTAGAAACAATGTGGCCTAGTGGATTGAGCATGAGCCTGGGAGTCAGAGGACCTGGGTTCTAATTCCAGCTCTGACATTTGTCTGCTATATGACCTTGGGCAAGTCACTTAACTTCTCTGTGCCTCAGTTACCTCATCTATAAAATGGGGATTGAGTGTCCAGCGCTTAGTGCTTTGCCCAAGGCGCTTAATAAATGCCATTATTATTACTGTGAGCCCTACGTGGGACAAGGACTGTGTCCAACCTGATTAACTTGTACCTACCCCAGTGTTTAGTACAGTGCTTGGCGCATAGTACGCGCTTAACAAATACTATTTAAAAACCTATGAAGGCCAAGATTAGCAACAATACAGCCAGTAATATCCATTATCTGTGAAGCAACATGGCCTGTTATAAGAGCACCGGCCTGGGAATCGAGAGGACCTGATCTAATCCTGGCTGTGCTAGTTGCCAGCTGGGTGACCTTTGGAAAGTCATTCAACTGCTCTGTGCCTCAGTTTCCTCATCTGGAAAATGAGCATTCAGTACCTGTACTCCACCCTAATTAGACTGTGTGCTTCAGATGGGACAGGGACTATGTACAACCTGATTAACTTTTATATACCCCAGCACTTTGAACAATGCTTGGAACATAGTAAAGTTTAACAAATACCTTTATAATTATTATTACCTGTTCATGATGTGGGAGGAAATACCTGTCCCCCATTTCTTATATTAGCCACACTTAGTCATTGTGGTTAAAAAAAAGCTCACTGTCAGTAGATCAGTAGTGCCTGAAGGGCAACTATATGTAAAACACAGAGTTTCTGAGGTTATCCAGCCTACCTCGACTTTTGTTGTTATAATTGTGACCTCTAAAGATAAATATTTTCTGGGATCAAGGAAGAATATTAAAAAGTAGACTTTTAGAGAGGAACAAATAAACTGGAAACATGTTTGTGGAAAGATGCCAAGAAATATGGAATTCCATAATCCTAGCAGCAATCAATTGTAGGGAAATTTAACTTCACATGGAATGGTGACAGGAAAATACAACTGAATTATAAAATGTGCATCTACAACATCATAAGGTATAGTAGTATATAAAATTCAGATAACCATAAATAATTTTGAAAACAGTTGTAAGTGTCAAAAAGTTAAATATATTTCATGATTAGAGCATTTTCAGTTACCTGTAATGGCCTAATAGAACAAGCACAGACCTGGGAGTCAGAGAACCTCCGTTCTAATCCTGATGGTGGTGGTTGTTCCGGATGGCCACCAAGTCTCCGGGCGACTAAAGAATTAATCAGACAGCATGTGACTGCTGAAAGTTTTAATAAAGTTTTATTGGTAAGGCCACAGACCGAATAGGGGGTGATACACCCGGCGGGCTCATTTCCTTAAGGGAAAAGGCCCCGAGTGCCCGATACAACGGGCTTATATACCACGGTTGCTTATCACAGTGATTGGTAGATTCGAAAACCGTGGGAACTGGATTGGAGCAGATTTGGTACAGAGCTGGGCGGAGTCTACCTCCTTATTTGGTTTGGTTCCTGGACCCAGCCAGTGGGCTGCAGGGTCTAAGGCCCATACCAGATATGGCAACAGTACCGCGTACATTTAAACAATATCTGCAACCTTTCCATGGTGCCTGAGGGGGGGGGTCCCCATCAATCCTGGCTCTGCCACTTGCCTGCTCTGTGATTTTGGGCAAGGCTGTGCATTTCACTGTGCCTCAGCTACTTTATCTACAAAATGGGGATTCAATATTTGTTTTCCTTCCTACTTAGATTGTGAGTCCCATGTGGGATAGGAAGTCATGTCCGAAATGAGTAATTTGTATCTACCCTAGTGCTTAGAACAGTGCTTGGAACATAATAAACACTTAACAAATATCATCATTGTCCTGGAAATATGAACAATTAGCTTTAGCTATCCCTGATGCTCCTTGAAGAACATTGCCATGAGAAAGAATGAAGAGCTCTGGTTAACTTTTGGAAATGGGATTTTGTGCATGATCTATGGAAGACTGAGCAAGTGAATTATAGTGCCCCAGGAAACTCAGTTCTCAGCTCATAGTTAACAAGTGAATGTGGTATTCTGTTTTGGTTGTTCAGCATTGATATTAGGCAAAGCTAATTGAACTCTTTGCACTGTATGATTTTGCATTGAGATTTTTCCTGAGATAAAATTCTTATGTTTATTATATGAGTAGCAGCTGGGTGCAACTGCACCTGATTTAAAACAACTACAATCCCTTTCCAGCATCCCATCCCCTACCCTCTACAAAAAGAAACTAATATAACTATTTCTATCTTGACAACAAAGTGAATTACTTGCTTTTCATCTGCTGCTTTTAAATTATTAAATTAAATTATTAAAAATTGTTTTTGATTCCTTTATTTCAAGAGTGGTGGTCATGAGGGTTTTAAATGAAGAGGACAATCAATCAATCATATTTATTGAGCGCTTACTGTGTGCAGAGCACTGTACTAAGCGCTTGGGAAGTACAAGTTGGCAACATATAGAGACAGTCCCTACCCAACAGTGGGCTTACAGTCTATAAGGGGGAGACGGAGAACAAAGCCAAACATACTAACAAAATAAAATAAATAGAATAGATATGTACAAGTAAAATAAATAAATAAATAGAGTAATAAATATGTACAAACATATATACATATATACAGGTGCTGTGGGGAAGGGAAGGAGGTAAGATGGGGGGATGGAGAGGGTGACGAGGGGGAGAGGAAGGAAGGGGCTCAGTCTGGGAAGGCCTCCTGGAGGAGGTGAGCTCTCAGTAGGGCCTTGAAGGGAGGAAGAGAGCTAGCTTGGCGGATGGGCAGAAGGAGGGCATTCCAGGCCCGGGGGATGACGTGGGCCGGTGGTCGATGGCGTGACAGGCGAGAACAAGGTACGGTGAGGAGATTAGCTGCAGAGGAGCAGAGGGTGCGGGGTGGGCTGTAGAAGGAGAGAAGGGAGGTGAGGTAAGGGGGGGTGAGGTGAAGGAGAGCCTTGAAGCCCAGGGTGAGGAGTTTCTGCCTGATGCGCAGATTGATTGGTAGCCACTGGAGATTTTTGAGGATTTTTGAGATTTTTGACAATACTTCCATTGTCCATTTATCTGTTTACTTTAGATAGAGGAAGTTTATGAAAGAAGGAGGAAAGAAAAAGAAAAGTCCCATTTTATTGATTTTTAGCCAAAACCTTGCCCTTCTCTCCCTTTCCAGAAATAATCAAATAAACAAGCAAATAAATATTACAAAATTATTGGAACTTGGAAGTGAGGATGTTGGATGGAGTCTTCTTAAAGCCAATAGAGAAACCTCAGATTGGTCACTCCACTAGATTGTGAGCTCTGTAGAGAGCAGGGGACATCTCTTCCAACTTTATTGTAGCGTACCCTCCCAAGAACATAATACAGTGTTCTGCACATAGTAAGCTTTCAATAATTGATTGATTGATGTGCTTAGAGACCAAAACGTGAAACACATAGTAAAACACAGAACACACATGTTAAGGTTAGTGCATGTTGTTTCACAACTTTCATCCAGCACAATTCTCCTTTGCTTCAGACAAAAGCCTGAAAGAGCAAATGTCTAATCTGACATCGACTACTGATCTTAGGATGAGGGTCAATGGAGTACATTTCAAAGGTTGTCTTTGCTGTGTCTTTAGGCTTCTGACCACTTCTGAAGTGTTCTCTAGTATCAACTTTGCTAGTTGACATTTTAATCAATTGGTTTGTTCTTTGCATTTTGATAGTGTAGTGTACATAAAGGAAGAGTTTCCTGCTTACCTGACAGTGATAGTTGATAAAAGGGATTCTGTTTATTGCCCACTCTTACCAGATGAATGTCACATCACAGCTCAGCTCCGTTAATCCTTGTCTCATTGCCTGTGAACCTACATCAATGGAGGACCTCAGTGTTTAGGATGAGATCTTGCCAATTTAAATTTTTTAAAAGCTTTCTGATTAACTTGAACCTATCATATTTCAATCTCTCGTATTTATTGAGCACTTACTATCCGCAGAACAATTGTACCAATTGTTTGGTAGAGCACAATACAACAGAATTAGCAGATATGCTCCCTGCCCATAACAAGCTTAAAGTTTGCAGTAGACTTTCCCAGAGCTGTGCAGAATGATATTTTAGGAAAATGATCTGGAATACCAGAGATAAGTATGGACTGGAGAGGGAGGCAAAAAGAATAGAGAAGAGGCTGAGGCAGTAGTCAAGCCCTGGTATGTTGAGTGCCTGGACCAGAAGGGAGACTGTTTACATGGAAAGGAAAGGACGGAGTCTGGAAATGTTCTGGAGATGAAACCAACCTGTTGTGGTGATGGACTAAATAGATGGTGTGAAAGAGAAGGAGTTGAAGATAAATCCAAAACTGTGGGATTGTCTGCTATAAGAATTATTATTTTTAAGGTGAGAGATTGCACCTAGGCAGATAGGTTTGGGAATCATCTCAGAAATAGTAGTTGAAGCTATGGAAGCAGGTGAGTGTTGGGGAAGGAAAGAGTTAATGTTGAGAAGTCCCTGACAGTGAGGACCATTTCTAGGTGAACCAGTTACACAAGATTAGATAAGGATTGAGTGATTGTGTGTTAAAAGATAGGGTATTTGGTTAGGAGGGGAGAGGCTTTGAGACAATATTGAAATAGATTTGTAGACAGGAATGGGAAATTGCCTCGAAGCTCCTTCTGCTATGGGAGAGGAGTTATCCACCTATTAGCTGACCTGTGCCCTTGCTATTACAGCCAGACATACAGCGGCAAAGATGACAATTTTTACTTAGCAGGTAACTAATTTAAATGGTCATGCTAAGCATATATAAGCAGCGTGGCCCAGTGGAAAGAGCACGGGCTTTGGAGTCAGAGGTCATGGGTTCAAATCCCCACTCCTCCAATTGCCAGCTGTGTGACTTTGGGCAAGGCACTTAACTTCTCTGTGCCTCAGTTACCTCATCTCTAAAATGGGGATGAAGACTGTGAGCCCACCCGTGGGACAACTTGATCACCTTGTTACCTCCCCAGTGCTTAGTACAGTGCTTTGCACATAGTAAGTGCTTAATAAATGTCATTATTATTATTATTATGTTGTTATCGACAAGTAGGGTGCAAAGTAGGTTAATCGGTGTACATTGGCCGCAGGGTTCTTGTACCCAGGGTGGTGATGCAGATAGGAAAAATGACTCAGAGACATGAGTTCAGATAGAGCAGTAAAGAAGGAAAGTGGCTACCTGCCCGTTCACCTCCCGGGAGAGGTACGAGTGACAAGCAGCCCCGATCCCATTCTCACTGTGTCTTTTATTGAGTTACAGCAACATGGGAGCGGAGCAATTGGGAATTTCAGGAATCCAATTAGGACCCACAGGATGTTACAAATTCTCATTATTCTCTGTTCTCACTGCCTTGTGCAGGTTGTTGTTATCTGCCCCATGGCCTTGCATAGATAGGTGTTACTGGCCTTGAAGGCATCTGTTCCTGAGTCTTGCATAAAATACAAAAAAAGGAGTTGTTCTCACGGCCTGCACAAAATGGAGGGTTACTGTCAGCATACACAAAATGGAGTCAGTCATGTCAAGTCCGCTAGTGGACAACAATGTGAGTTCCCACCACATCACAGCACGGTGGATCAGGTGGGTGAATGTTTGCTCACATACATCATGGGAGATGGAGAGCGGGACACAGGCTTTTGGTCCATGGGTACTCTCGTGCTTGTGCCCCTTTTTTGCCCCTGGGCACTAGCTCTTTCTGCCCTCCTTTGCCCCTGGGCTCTTGCATTCAGGCCCTCTTGATTTTTGCCACCAGAGTCTGTGTTCCAAGGATCTGGGCCCAGGATTATGGGTCTCTGTTCGTTTGGGGTTCTTTTCGCAGAGAGAGTCAGTCTGCCAGAGGACAAGATATGTAGGGACCCAGACAAGCAACATAATGGGAGTCGCTTGCAGATGAAGTCTACTGTGGAATTGGTGTAGGGCTGGGGGATGATGGTGTGAGATCAATAGACGTATAGGGCACCAAGCTAATCAGGTTTGGCAGAGAGGGAAGTACTGAGGGCAGAGTTTTGTTCATCATGGCAAGAGGGGTAGGTAGGTAGTCCAAATGAGGAATAATGATCTGGTATAAATGGAAGAGAACTAAAAATCAAAGGTTTTAGTGTAAGGAAGAGCAGTTTTGCAGGGAGGGAGGCCAGGTTTAAAAATTACAACAACATCACCTAGAACAATGTACTTGACCTTCCATAGGACTGGCTTGATACCATTTTCTAGGTCCTCCATAGACAGGCTCCTTATTATAATCAGAATGGGTAAGGCTTGGTGTGAATGCAAAAATAATAAATAGTAGCATGGTAAGACTACATTATATCCAGGCAAAGAACCATCGAGAAGTCATTGGATTCCTACTCAATATTTTGACAAGAGACATCTTGATCCCAAAGCCAATGCCAGCTTACATTCCAGCACATGAAGGGATTTACTGATTCAATAAAAAAGTGATAAAAACACTTCCTCAAAACTAGATCTGTTGAGCAGGCAGGTCTCAGTGCTGCTATGTTGATGTTATGTCTGGTTGATTGCTATTTATTGTATGTGTCAATTGTCATGGGCTGACAGTGTGTGAACATTCCAAGAAGCAGGAGTCAAGGATTGTTTCTTCATTGATTTCTTACCACCAAGATGGATCAGGTCTGAGCTCCCCAAAGTCACCTTTCCCCCTTCTCCATTCTCCCCACTCCGACCCCCTCCTCTACTTTCCCATCCTTCCCAGAAGTATCTTCAGAGGAGATCTCCTCCATCCTCTCAAGTGCCACCCCACCACTGGCGCTTCTGACCCCATTCCCTCTCACATTATAAAAACTCTCACCCCTTCCATCCTCCCCTCCTTAACTTCCATCTTCAACTGCTCACTGTCAAACGGCTTCTTCCCCTCTGCCTTCAAACATGCGCATGTCTCCCCCATCCTAAAAAAACCCTCCCTTGACCGCACAGTCCCCTACAGTTACTGCCCCATCTCGCTGCTACACTTCTTTTCTAAACTCCTGGAGCAAGTCATCTACACTCGCTTCCTCATACATTCATTCGTTGAATCGTATTTATTGAGTGCTTACTGTATGCAGAGCACTGTACTAAGTGCTTGGGAAGTACAAATCGGCAACATATAGAGACGGTCCTGCCCAACAACGGGCTCACAGTCTAGAAGGGAGAGACAGACAACAAAACAAAACAAGTAGACAGGTGAAACAAGTAGACAGCTTTGAACTTCCCTCCATATAAAGGAAGTAAAGATAGAAGGTGAACATCTCTCCAAATCTTCCTCAGAGCTCACCTCCTTAGAAAACTGGAAAGCTAATGGCCCTGGGGGACAACTGAACCTCCAAAGGGTTGCATATCTATCGAAACCCTTCTGATCCAAGCACTTATCATTTTTCACATTGACTGCTAAATCAGCATCTCCGCTGACTGCCCATCTCTCCCCTTTCGAGTCAACCTGCTGCTGAGCATTTTTCTGAAAAGTAATTCAGTCTTTATCTCCCCACTACTCAAAAGCTTCCAATGGCTGCTGTAAGGTACTCAATCAGCTCTTTTCCTTCCACCTCACCTTGCTGGTCTCCTACTCCAACCCAATCTGCATTCCTCTAGGAGTGAGTGAAGTCACTCCTCTAATGCCAGCCTACTCACTGTACCTCAATTTCATCTATCTCACCACCAACCTCTCACCTACATCCTGCTTCTGGCTTGGAATATCCTCCCTTTTCATAACTGACAGTTACTCTCCCCACCTTCAAAATCTTATTGAAGGTACCTCTCCTTCAAAAGGCCTTCCCTAACTAAGCCCCTCTTTTCCTTTTCTTCCACTTCCTTCTGTGTCACCCTGACGTGCACCCTTTATTCACCCCCTGCCCCATGCCCACAGCACCTATGCATATATCGGTAATTTATTTACTTATACTGATTTGTCTCCCCCTCAAGAATGTAAGTTCGTCATGGGCAGATAATGTGTCCATTATAATGTTGTGTTGTACTCTCCCAAGTGCTTAATACAGTGCTCTGCACACAGTAAGCACTCAATAAATACAATTGATTGAGTGATTGATTGATTGATTTGACCCCAAGTGTATGCAGTGGGCCCAGATATGAGGTTTTCCATGGGGAATGGTCAGGATGACAACTTCAAAGGGTCGAGCTAGCAGTGCCCCAGTGCCCAGTGAAGTGAACCCAGGCGTGGAACAGGTCCCACTCATTCACCAGACTCAGGCAGAGATGCCCTTCACCCACACTGATGGTGAGCAGAGTGCTTGCATTTCAGAACAGCATATGGACATCAACTAAGGGGATGCCTAGCAGCAACAGGTGCTGCTCTAAAGCATGACCCGCAGAAGTGAGTGGCTACTGAGGGTATCCTGGGGAACTCCACATAGATAGGGCTTGTCCTCCTCATCGGCCTCAACCAAATGCAGCCTGTGGAACCCCCAGTCCATCATGGAGAAGCTACCCTTTATCCTCGACCTGTTCCTGACCCAATCACTAGTCCTATTCACCATCACAGAAACTTGTGTGTCCCCAGACAACATGGTCTCCCCTGCTGCTTTCTCCAGAGGGGGCCTGATCTTCACCCACTCTCCAAGACTCACTGGGAAAGCAGGAGGTATTGGCTCCATTTTCATGCCCCAGTGCTGCTTTTGCATCATTGCACCTCCCCCAACCCTTTCTTTCCCTGTCTTTGAAGTCTGTATCATCCACTTCTACCAACCTCTCCAGATTCTAGTAGTGGTCACCTATCTCCCCCCAGATCCCACCTGCAATTCTTTTAGACATTTTGATCTCTACCTCCCATTCCTCCTCTCTCTTCCTCCATCTCTCTATTGATCACTGGGGACTTCAGTGTCCATATAGATGGTCCTGATGATCCTTCAGCTGTCTGCTCTCTATCACACTGCTCAGTAGAGAAGCAGCGTGACTCAGTGGAAAGAGCATGGGCCCGGAAAGAGTCAGAGGTCATGGGTTCAAATCCTGGCTCCCCACTTGTCAGCTGTGTGACTTTGGGCAAGTCACTTAACTTCTCTGGGCCTCAGTTACCTCATCTGTAAAATAGGGATTATGTCAGTGAGCCCCCTATGGGACATCCTGATCACTTTGTAACCTCCCCAGCGCTTAGAACAGTGCTTTGCACATAGTAAGCGCTCAGTAAATGCCATTATTATTATTATTATTATTATTATTATTATTATTATCACTCTTCAACTCCACTGACCTCCCACTCCACCCTACCTTACCCACTCACCAACTTGGACACACACTCAATCTCATAATCATCAACCTTCAACAATTCTGAAATCCCTCTATCTGACCAAAACTTCCTCACCTACATTCTCTCCCACACATCTCCTCACAAATCCGTGCTGTTCCCCAACAGAGACCTCTGATTTTTTGACCCATCCAATTTTCCCAAATTATCCTTCCCCATTAAATAACAATAATAATAATAATAATGGTATTTATTAAGTGCAAAGTGCTGGGGTAGATACAGGGAAATTGGGTTGGATCCAGTCCTTGTCCCACGTGGGGCTCAAAGTCTCAATCCCTGTTTTACAGATGTGGTAACTGAGGCACAGAGAAGTAAAGTGACATGCCCAAGGTCACAGTACACAGGTGGTGGAGTTGGGATTAGAACCATGACCTCCTGACTCTCAGGCCCATGCTCTATCCACTGTCCAGTGCTCCTTCATTTAGTCCATTTAGTCTCCATACCCAAACTACCTGCCCATAATGACCAAACTGCTACTCTCAACACCACCCTCCCTACTAAACTTAACTCACTCACTCCCCTATCCCTTCATTGATCTCATACCACTAACACACAGCCCTGGATCACCTCCATAGTCCACCTCCTTTGCTCTTCTGCATAACACACAGACTGCTGCTGATGGAAATCTAGATATCAGTTTGAATTCATCCATTTTTAGTTTATCCTTAAGTGCTTTAACTCTGCCCTCTCCCCTGCCCGGCAAAATTATTTCTCCATCTTTATTGACACCCATGCCCATTGCCCTCACCAGTTGTTCCAGACATTTAACTTCCTCCTCAAACCCGCTATCCCTCTGTCTCCTCCATTCCTCGCCCCAAATGACCTGGCCACCTACTATCCTCCAATGCTCTCCTGGATCCCCTCCAATCTAGCTTCTGTCCCCTCCACTGCACCTAAACCGCCCTCTCAGAGGTCACCAATGACCTTCTTCTTAGCAAATCCAATGACTCCTACTCTATGCTAATCCTCTTCAACCTTTCAGCTGCCTTTGACACAGCCGACCATCCCCTTCTCCTCAACATGTTATCGAACCTTGGTTTTACTGACTCTTTCCTCTACTGGCTCTCCCCATCTCTCTGACCATTCATTCTCGGTCGAGCTGCCGAACGCTCCTGGCGAAAGTCTAAACACCATGCCAACCTCATTCACTTCAAGTTTATCCTTTCCTGCCTTAGCTCAGCCCTCTCCTCTGCCAGACAAAACTATTTCTCCTCCCTTATTGACACCCATGCCCATCGTCCCCGTCAGCTCTTCCGTACATTCAACTCCCTTCTCAGGCCCCCAGTTCCTCCCCATCCTCCTTCCCTCACCCCCAACGATCTGGCCTCCTACTTCATTAATAAAATTAAATCCATCAGGTCTGACCTCCCCAAAGTCACTCCCCCACTTTCTCCAACCCCCCGGCTCTCAACACTCTCCACTACTCTCCCATCCTTCCCAGCAGTATCCTCAGAGGAGCTCTCCTCCCTCCTCTCAAGTGCTACTCCAGCCACCTGTGCTTCTGACCCCATTCCCTCTCATCTCATGAAATCTCTTGCTCCGTCCCTTCTCCCCTCCTTAACTTCCATCTTCAACCGCTCACTCTCCACTGGTTCCTTCCCCTCTGCCTTCAAACATGCCCATGTGTCTCCCATCCTCAAAAAACCCTCTTTTGACCCTACCTCACCTTCTAGTTACCGCCCCATCTCCCTCCTATCATTCCTTTCCAGACTCCTTGAACGAGTTGTCTACACATGCTGCCTCGAATTCCTCAACACCAACTCTCTCCTCAACCCCCTCCAGTCTGGCTTCCGTCCCCTATGTTCCATGGAAACTGCCCTCTCAAAGGTCACCAGTGACCTCCTGCTTGCCAAATCCAACGGCTCATACTCTATCCTAATCCTCCTCGACCTCTCAGCTGCCTTCGACACCGTGGACCACCCCCTTCTCCTCAACACGCTATCCAACCTTGGCTTCACTGACTCCGTCCTCTCCTGGTTCTCCTCTTATCTCTCCAGTTGTTCATTCTCAGTCTCTTTTGCAGGCTCCTCCTCCCCCTCCCATCCCCTTACGGTGGGGGTCCCTCCAGGTTCAGTTCTTGGTCCCCTTCTGTTCTCGATCTACACTCACTCCCTTGGTGACCTCATTTGCTCCCATGGCTTCAACTATCATCTCTACGCTGATGACACCCAAATCTACATCTTTGCCCCTGCTCTCTCCCCCTTCCTCCAGGTTCGCATCTCCTCCTGCCTTCAGGACATCTCCATCTGGATGTCTGCCCACCACCTAAAACTCAACATGTCCAAGACTGAACTCCTTGTCTTCCCTCCCAAACCCTGCCCTCTCTCTGACTTTCCCATCACTGTTGATGGCACTACCATCCTTCCCATCTCACAAGCCCGCAAACTTGGTGTCATCCTCAACTCTGCTCTCTCGTTCACCCCTCACATCCAAGCCGTCACCAAAACCTGCCGGTCTCAGCTCCGCAACATTGCCAAGATCCGCCCTTTCCTCTCCATCCAAACCGCTACCCTGCTCATTCAAGCTCTCATTCTATCCTGTCTGGACTACTGTATCAGTCTCCTCTCTAATCTCCCATCCTCTTGCCTCTCCCCACTTCAATCCATACTTCGCGCTGCTGCCCGGATTGTCTTTGTCCAGAAACGCTCTCGGCAGGTTACTCCCCTCCTCAAAAATCTCCAGTGGCTACCAATCAACCTACGCATCAGGCAGAAACTCCTCACCCTCGGCTTCAAGGCTCTCCATCACCTCGCCCCCTCCTACCTCACCTCCCTTCTCTCCTACAGCCCAGCCCGCACTCTCAGCTCCTCTGCCACTAATCTCCTCACCGTGCCTCATTCTCTCCAGTCCCGCCGCGACCCCCGGCCCACATCATCCCCCTGGCCTGGAATGCCCTCCCTCCGCACATCCGCCAAGCTAGCTCTCTTCCCCCCTTCAAGGCCCTACTAAAAGCTCACCTCCTCCAGGAGGCCTTCCCAGACTGAGCCCCCTCCTTCCTCTCCCCCTCCTCCTTACCTCCTTCCCTTCCCCACAGCACCTGTATATATGTATATATGTTTGTTCGTATTTATTACTCTATTTATTTATTTATTCTACTTGTACATATCTGTTCTATTTATTTTATTTTGTTAGTATGTTTGGTTTTGTTCTCTGTCTCCCCCTTTTAGACTGTGAGCCCACCGTTGGGTAGGGACCATCTCTATATTTTGCCAACTTGTACTTCCCAAGCACTTAGTACAGTGCTCGGCACATAGTAAGTGCCCAATAAATACCATTGATTGATTGATTGATCTTCATGGGCTCCTCCCCCCCCTTCCATCCCCTAACTGTGGGGTTCCTCAAGAGTCAGTTGTTGGTCCCCCTTCTGTTCTCCATCTATTCTCACTCCCTTGGTGAGCTCATTCTCTCCTCTGGCTTCAACTATCATATCTATGTGGATGATACCCAAAGGGAAGTTAACTGACTTGCTTAAGGTTACCCAGCAAGTAAGTAGTGGATCCAGGATTAGAACCAGGTCCTCTGACTCCAAGGCCCATGCCCTGTCCACAGGACTACAATACTTCCAATAGAAATAAGAATCTGATCTAAATGGACAGGAGAGGTTGCTTTTTATAAGCCAGGTATAACACAGGTCAGAGGTGCCAATTCTTCATTTTGAGCATGTGAAGTCATTCAGTCATATTTATTGAGCACTTACTGTGTGCAAAGCACTGTACTAAGCCCTTGGGAAGTACAAGTCGGCAGTATATAGAGATGGTCCCTAATCAACAACGGGCTCACAGCCTAGAAATAATAATGGCATTTGTTAAGTGCTCACTATGTGCCAAGCACTGTTCTAAGCACTCGGGGGGAATACAAGGTAATCAGGTCCCACGTGGGGCTCACAGTCTTAATCTCCATTTTACAGATGAGGGAACTGAGGCCCAGAGAAGTGAAGTGACTTGCCCAAAGTCACACAGCTGACAAACAGCGGAGCCAGGATTAGAACCCATGACCTCTGACTCCCAAGCCCGGGTTCTTTCCACTAAGCCACACTGCTTCTCTGTGAATGAGAAGGAAAGGTGGATTTTAGTGGTGTGGAGGGGAGGATGAAGAATGGGAAGGCCAGAATCAGGCAATCAATCATTGACATTTATGAGTGCATATTCTGTGCAGAGTGATGTACCAAGACCTTGGGAGAGTCCAATAAACTTAATTGCCATTATCCCTGCCCTCAAGATGCTCATAATCATGTACTTGCACTTGGATTTGTACCCAGAGCCCCACAACACTTATGTACGTTATCTCTAACATTTTAATGTCTGCCTCCCCCTTTAGACTGTAAACTCCTTGGGGATAGGGAACATGTCTACTAACTCTGCTATATTGTACTCTCCCAAGTGCTTAGTACAGTGCTCTGCACTCAGCACACAATAAATGCCATTGATTGATTGAGCTATTGAATCTAGCAGGGGAGACAGATACTAAAATGAATTACAGGTAGAGGGCAGCAATAAATTTTAAAGAGCAGTTGATTGAGCGATTGAATTGAGTGGGGGGAGACAGATACTAAAATGAATTACAGGTAAAGGACAGCTATACAGTTTAAAGATATGTCCATATCTGCTACAGAGCAGGGGCAGGGAAGGTAAGTCCCTCCCAAATGCTTAAATGATATGGCAATGCTGAGGTGGCAGTAAAAGGAGAAATAGGGTGGGGAGATGAGAGATTAATTAAGAAAGGCTTCCAGAAAAAGATGTGATTTTGAATGACCTTGAAGCCATCATCTTGGATCTTTATAGTCTTGATTGGGAACTTGAAGATTTTGTCCGAGACTTGGGCTGAACAAGACTGGGAGTCCAGCGCAAAAGTTGGTGAGGCAAGCACCTCCATTGCCCCCATGAAGTGGGGATTTATGCCCTAAATTGATTTTAATTTAATGGATGCTCTTTACATATGTCCTTCTGCCAGGCAAAGCTCATGAAGCAAGAGAGGTTCCCTAATAAGAAGTAGGGTGGCCTAGTGGATAGAATGTGGGACTGTGAGTCAGAAGGACCTGGGTTGTCTGTTCTGTCTTTTTTGGGTAAGTCATTTCACTTCTCTGTGCCTCAATTCCCTCATCTGTAAAATGGGAAGTAAGACTGTGAGCCCCATGGGGGACAAGGATTGTGTCCAACCTTATTTGTTTGTATCTACCCGAGTCCTTAAAACAGTGTCTGGCTCATAGTAAGTACTTAACAAATGCCACAGTTATTATTATTGACAAAGAAATCCCACTCAGAATTCTATTATTATTATTATTATAACTATTACTATTATATGTGCAAGTTACATACTGTGTGCCAAGTACTGTTGTAAGCACTGGGGTAGATAATATCAAGTTGGACACAGTTCTTGTATCATATGGGCCTAGCAGTCTAAGTAGAAGAGAGAATGGGTAATTATCAATGTCAGTAATTGTCAGTGATTAACTTGAAGCCCACCTGAATCAGTAAAGGAGAGGTCATCCAGGAGGAAGTGTTCATGCAAACAGAAAAAGGAAGAAGGTGAACTTGTTTCAAGGGGCTTTTGGAAGCCTTGTTACTTTAGGGCAGATGTAGCTCTAAAGGAGAGACCAAATTTCCTTTATAAGCTTCAGATATAGGAAATGGATAGTAGTAGTAGCAATAGTAGTAAAATTAGTAGCAATAGTAGTAGTAATGGTGTTCATTAAATGCTTATTGGGTGCAGAAGTACGAAATACTGGGAAAGAATATACGGATGGAATTAAACATGGTCCAGTAGATCTTGAGGCCAGCCCCAGACTCCTAGGGAAAGGAACCGGGGAATCTGGAAGTCACCTAGGAAACTGCAGTCAGAGTTAGTAAGTAGAGCACTGAAGGAAGTAGAGCTAGTCCCATAGAAATTTATAAGTATGGGTAATTGGCATAGAATTGTCGGGGGGAGGGGGTTAGTAACTTGAAAAAAGTTATTAAAAAATTTACTCTGTGCACATAAATTTAGGTTTAGGTGGGTGGTGTGTGTATTTTCAGAGGGATGGTAAAGTTTCCTCAGAAAGTTGCATTATCGAAGTGGGGAAAGCTGAATAACATCTCCCCGAACTAGCAGCAACTAGTTCTCTAGAGTTTAGCATCAGAATGTTGACCCATTCCCCCGAAGGAGTGAATTTAATCAAGCTGCATGGTGGTGGTGGCAGTGGTAGGGGTGGGGGGATTAATTTTGGGGTTTGCGTAGCAGACTCTTAAAGATTGCTCCCCATTTTGGAAGGGTAAAATGGAGGGGACTCTGCAAAGTCATGATTGTGGGTGTGGAAGACTGAATCAGTGAAAGGTGGGAGAGGAAAAAAACAAAATGAAATTTACGGGAAGTAGGTTTGGTATTGGTAAATAATACAGTTTCCTTTTCTTTCAGGGGTTCTTTTTTAGTTCTTAAACATTCTGTTGAAAATATTTATAAGGAAATTGTACTTTTATACTAGTTGAAGCCACTGTCTTGAGAAAACAGATTATATCTTGAAAATGTGAAATGTGATTGACTTACCCAATTAAATTACTTGAGGATTTTTTCCACTTGGGAAAAAGATAGCTTCAGCTGCATGTGACTGCAATGAATAATTTATTGTCTCCTAAATTTTGACTCAATTTATCCAGTGGTGCAGAAAGTTTGAAGCAGAAAAAAACCCAAGGAAACTAAATGTGTCACCTCATCTGACACTACCAATAGAATATTAGAATACTATTATTAAAGATTCTAATTTCATATATTGTGCTATTTACAGGTTTGGGTTTTGCTCTGCTTTTTTGCCATAAAGAAGACAACTGTCAACTTAGAATCTGGAATTCTTTTGACCCCCTCCAATATTCTACAGCCATCCTACCCCATTTGGCCTCCATACGCAAACTACTTGCTCTTGACACAAATCAACAGCCTCAACACCACCCTCTGAAATAATCTCCCTTGCTCCTCTGTCCCTTCACCAATCTCACACCACTAACCTGCAACCCTGGATCACCTCTACAGTATGCTTCCTCCACTCCTGTGTCCAAGCAGTGGAGTCCTGTTGGCGGAAATCCAGACATCTCTCTGACCTTGTCCACCTTAAATTCTTTCTTATCTGCTTCAGTTAGGCCTTCTTCTCTGCCTGACAACAATACTTATTCTTAATTCACTTCCATACCCACTACCCTTGCCAGCTGTTTCAGACACTTAATTCCTTCCATAAATCTCCTGTCCCTCTGCTCCCAACATCCTTTTTCCCTACAGACCTGACCACATACTTTATCCATAAAAGTGAACCCATCACACCTGCTTTCCCTAAAATCTCCAATCCCCACTTTGCCCTCCACCCTCTTTTACCGTTCCTATATCCCGTGAAGTAACTCAAGAAGAGATCATCATCATCATCATCATCATCATCAATCGTATTTATTGAGCGCTTACTGTGAGCAGAGCACTGTACTAAGCGCTTGGGAAGTACAAATTGGCAACATATAGAGACAGTCCCTACCCAACAGTGGGCTCACAGATCTCTCACCTCCTTTCCAAATCTACCCCCTGCACCTGTGCTTCTGACCCCATCCCTTCATCCTTTTTAAAACATTCATCCCCACCCTTCTCCCCTCCTTGATTGCCATCTTCAACTGTTCACTTTCCAATGGATTCTGCCTCACTGCTTGCAAACCTGCTTATGTAGCCCCTATCCTAAAAAAACCCTTCCCTTGACCACACAGCTCCCTGTCTCCCTCCTACCATTCCTCTCCAAACTTCTTGAGAGAACTGTTTACACCTATTGTCTCCACTTCCTCTCACCCATTTCTCTCTTTAATCCCCTTCTGTCTGGCTTCTTCCACCTTCACTTCATGGAAACATCCCTCTCTAAGATAAACAATGACCTTCATGTCCAAAATTAAACTCCTTATCTTCCCTCCCAAACCCAATCCTCCCTTGTCTTTCCCATTACTGTAGAAAATACTACTATCCTCCTTCTCTCTCAAGCCTGTTACCTTGCCATTGTCCGTGACTTATCTCTCTCATTCCACCCACATATTCAATCCGTCACCTAATCAATCAATCAATCGTATTTATTGAGCACTTACTGTGTGCAGAGCACTGTACTAAGTGCTTGGGAAGTACAAGTTGGCAACATATAGAGACAGTCCCTACCCAACAGTGGGCTGATGGTTCTATTTTCCCAACATTTCTAAAATATGCCCCTTCCTCTCCATCCAAACTGCTATCACACTGGTCCAAGCTCGTAACCTATCATACCTTGACTACCGCATTTGGCTCCTTGCTTACCTCCCTGCCTCCTCTCTCCCCACTCCAGTCCATACTTAACTCTGCTGCAGAGATCATTTAATCTAAAAAAATGTTCAGTTCATGTCTCCCCCATCTCCAAGAACATTCAGTGGCTGCCCATCCACCTCTGCATCAAAAAAAACTCCTTTCCATCAGCTCCTCTCCCCTTCCACCCCCTCTCCATCCCCCCCGCCTTACCTCCTTCCCTTCCCCACAGCACCTGTATATATGTATATACATTTGTACGTATTTATTACTCTATTTATTTATTTATTTTACTTGTACATACCTATTCTATTTATTTTATTTTGTTAATATGTTTTGTTTTGTTCTCTGTCTCCCCCTTCTAGACTGTGAGCCCACTGTTGGGTAGGGACCGTCTCAATATGTTGCCAGTTTGTACTTCCCAAGCGCTTAGTACAGTGCTCTGCACACAGTAAGCCCTCAATAAATACGATTGATTGATTGATTTAAACCACTCAATCAGCTCACCCCATCCTACCTCTCCTCACTTAATCTTCTATTGCAGCCCAGCCTGCAGACTTCACTCCTCTAGCACCAATTTATGTATCATACCCCAATCCTGTCTATTTCACAGCTGACCCATGTCCCACATCCTCCCCTAGCCTGGAACTCCCTGCTTTTCCATCTATGCCAGACCCACCAATCTCCCCTCCTTCAAATTATTATTAAAGTCACATCTCCTTCTAGAGAAATTCCCCGATTAAGCCTTCTTTCCCCTGACTCCCTCTCCCTTCTGCCTCACCTGTGTATTCGGATCTATGACCTCTGGGTATTGATATCCACCCCACCCTCAATACCACAGTGCTTCTGAATGTATCTTTGAATTATATACTGTAAATTATTTATTCATATCAATGTTGGTCTCTCCCACTAGGCTAAGCTCTTTGTGGGCAGGAAATGTATCTACTAACTCTGTTGTATTGTGCTCTCCCCAGCACTTAGTACAGTGCTTTGCATGTAGTAGATGCTCAATAAATTTCATTGATGAAGATGATAGAAGAGAAAATGAACATTAAAATAAATTACAGATTTGATTTACTGTGCTGTAGGCCTGAAGGTAAGGTGAATATCAGGTTCTTAAAGAGTACCTATAGATCCAAGTGCATAGGTGTCACAAAAGGAAGAAGAAGTAGAAGAAGTGAGGGCTAAGTTGGAGAAGGCCTCTTGAAGGAGATGTGATTTTAGAAAGGCAGATAGGATTAATTCCCTGTCTCCTGTAGGTGAATGATGAAACCGTTAAAACAGGTAGAACATATTTTCATCTTAAAAGTGAAAATCGGATTAGAAGTGTCAGTCTCAGCTTTGATGTGTTCACAGCAGTGCTGAATGTAATAAAGCATTCCAGCTGGGACTCCAGTGGGGTGAGTAGTCTTTCCAGATTGAGGGGAAAGGGACAGCAGTGATCATGCTGGCAAGCAAGGTGACTGAGAGGGCAGGAAAAGAGCCATTTCCAGCACCCTGCCACCCCTCAGTAGCCATGCCAGAGCTGAGTTCTGGCCAGTTTCAGTTTTCTTCCAGCACTAGATTAAAGATGATTGAAGAGTTGTTCCCATCTTTCCAGAATTCCCACCTATCTGCAAAAGGGTGCAGTCATCTGTAGTCTTCAGGCACTTTGGTATGGTGCAGGGGATAGACTGAATTTCCTGGTTTAGCATCTGTCTGTATTGTCTTGGATCTCTTCAGTCTAGGCAACTCACCAAGTCCCTTCACTTGAACTTCACAAAACAACGGTGGCTTCAACAACATTTTGCCAGGATCAATCAATCAAAATACCTTTGCCTTATGTTATTCAATAACTAAAAGTTTTGACAGCAAAATAATTTTCCTTCATGGTCCACCACTTCTAAGCATACTAAATATAGACTAAGGTAGAAATATATTTCAAAGCCACATGAAATCAGAGGTACTTCAAGAAATTCCATTCAAATCATGGTGAGGACTAACATTAAAGTTCTAATTGGAACTGACAGAGATTGCAAATTCCAACTTAAGGCTTGTCGTGTTCAGGAGTAGACAGGTTTTAGATAAATATTTAATTTTGCACTGAGATATCGGTATTTTCATTTTCATATGTGCATAAAAAAGATTGCCAAAGTGAAAACCATTTTGTAGGTTCAGACTAAATTTTTATGCCCAAGTAGAGTTTTTCTTGTTTATCTCTTAGAGAGCTCATGAGATCTACAGTGATTTGAAGTGATATTGGTAGAGAAGCTACATTATTATTGAAGATATGGAGTTGATCCAAACATAGAAAATATATTCATGATTCACTATTGCATATAGAAAATGAGTAATTGCACTATTACAATCTTTTTTTCCACATGCAATTATATGTATATATTTAACTGTCCTTTATTTTCCAAGCTGAAGCTAATGACTGTGAGGTTCCATCCAGGCATATGAGTGTGGGTGGAAAGACCAATCAATCAATCAATCAATCATATTTATTGAGCACTTACTGTGTGCAGAGCACTGTACTAAGCGCTTGGGAAGTACAAGTTGGCAACATATAGAGACAGTCCCTACCCAACAGTGGGCTCACAGTCTAGAAGTGGGAGACAGAGAACAAAACAAAACATATTAACAAAATAAAATAAATAGAATAGATATGTACAAGTAAAATAAATAAATAAATAGAGTAATAAATATGTACAAACATATACATATATACAGGTGCTGTGGGGAAGGGAAGGAGGTAAGACGGGGAAAGGAGAGGGGAACGAAGGGGAGAGGAAGGAGGGGACTGGATTAAGTGCTTGGAAAGTACAATTCGGCAACAGCTAGAGACAATCCCTACCCAACAACGGGCTCACAGTCTAGAAGGGGGAGACAGACAACAAAACAAAACAAGTAGACAGACATCAATAGCATAAAAAATAGATACATAGAATTATAGATATATGCATACCATTAATAAAATAATTATAATAATAAATATGTACAAATATACACCAGTGCTGTGGGGCAGGGAAGGGGGTAGAGCAGAGGGAGGGAGTAGGGGCAATAGGGAGGGGAGGAGGAGCAGAGGAAAAGGGGGGCTCAGTCTGGAAAGGCCTTCTTGGGAAGGTGAACTCTCACTAGGGCTTTGAAGAGGAGAAGAGAGCTAGTCTGGCAGATGTGAAGAGGGAGGGCATTCCAGGCCATAGGTAGGAAGTGGGCCGGGGGTCAATGGCGGGACAGGCTAGAATGAGGCACAGTGAGGAGGTTAGTGGCAGGGGAGCAGAGTGTGCAGGCTGGACTGTAGAAGCAGAGAAGGGAGGTGAGGTAGGAGGGGGCAAGGTGATGGAGAGCTTTGAAGCCAATAGTGAGGAGTTTTTGCTTATTTCGAAGGTTGATAGGCAACCACTGGAGAGTTTTGAGGAGGGGAGTGACATACCCAAAGCATTTCAGCATAAAGATAATCTGGGCAGCAGAGTGAAGTATAGACTGAAGTGGGGAGAGACAGGAGATCAGAAAGGAGGCTGTTGCAGTAATCCGGTCAGGATATAATAAGAGATTGTACCAAAAAGATAGCAGTTTGGATGGAAAGGAAAGGGTGGATCTTGGCAATGTTATGAAGGTGAGACTGGCAGGTTTTGGTGACAGACTGGATGTGTGGGGTGAATAAGAGAGCGGAATCAAGGATGACACCAAGGTTGTGGGCCTGTGAGATGGGA
Source organism: Tachyglossus aculeatus (assembly GCF_015852505.1). Lineage (NCBI taxonomy): Eukaryota > Metazoa > Chordata > Mammalia > Monotremata > Tachyglossidae > Tachyglossus > Tachyglossus aculeatus. Next base: position 24,129,859 of record NC_052079.1, on the reverse strand, counting down.
AGGATGGTAGTGCCATCCACAGTGCTGGGAAAGTCAGGGAGAGGAAAGGGTTTGGGAGGGAAGATAAGGAGCTCTGTCTTGGGCACATTGAGATTTAGCTGGCGGGAAGGCATCCAGGTGGAGATGTCCTAAAGGCAGGAGAAGATATGAGCATAGAGGGAGGGAGAGAGAACAGGGGAGGAGATGTAGATTTGGGTGTCATCTGTGTAAAGATGATAGTTGAAGCCATGGGAGCAAATGAGTTCACCAAGGGATTGAGTATAGATGGAGAACAGAAGAGGACCAAGAACTAACCCTTGAGGAACCCCTACAGTTAGGGTATGGGAGAAGGAAGAGGAGCCCGTAAAGAAGACTGAGAATAAGAAGAGATAAGAAGAGAACCAGGAGAGAATGAAATCCATGAAGCCAAGGTTCAATAAAGTTTTGAGGAGAAGGGGATGGTTGACAGTGTCAAAGGCAGCTGAGAGGTCGAGGAAGATTAAGATTGAGTAGGAGCCATTGGATTCGGCAAGAAGGAGGTCATTGGTGACCTCTGCGAGGGCAGCTTCAGTGGAGTGGAGGGGACGGAAGCCAGATTGGAGGGGGTCCAGTAGAGAGTTGGAGTTGAGGAATTCGAGGCAGTAACTGTAGACCATTCACTCTAGGAGTTTGAACAGGATGGGTAGGAGAGTGATAGGCTGATAACTGGAGGGGACAGTTGGGTAAAGAGAGGGTTTTTTTTGGATGGGGGAAATGTGGGCATGTTTGAAGGCCGAGGGGAAGAAGTCGTTGGAGAGTGAGCAGTTGAAGATGGAAGTTACGGAGGGGAGAAGGGAAGAGGTGAGAGTTTTTATAAGATGAGAGGGAATGGGGTCTGAAGCTCAGGTGGAGGGAGTGGTGCTTGAGAGGAGGGAGGAGATTTCCTCTGAAGATACTGCTGTGAAGGATGGGAAAGTTGAGGAGGGGGTTGAGAGCCAGGGGGATGGAGAGGGGGTAGGGTTGGCTGTAGGGGTGACTTTGGGGAGCTCAGGCCTGATGGTGTTAATTTTCCTAATGAAGGAAGTAGGTGGCCAGATCATTGGAGGTGAGGGATGGAGGAAGGGGAGGAACAGGGGGCCTGAGGAGAGAGTTAAATGTCTGGAACAGCTGACAGGGGTGATGGGCATGGGTGTCAATAAGGAAAGAAAAATAGTTTTGCCTGGCAGAGGAGAGGGCAGAGTTAAGGCAGGAAAGGATAAATTTAAAATGAACAAGGTTGGTCTAGTGTTCAGACTTTCTCCAGCAGGATTCAGCAGCTCGAGCATAAGAATGAAGGAAGAGGACAGTGGCAGCGATGCAGGGCTGAGGGTTAGTGGTGAGAGAGCAATGAAGGGAAAGGGGAGCAAGTGAGTTGAGTTGAGTAGAGAGGGTGGAGTTGAGAGCAGTAATCTGATCATCAAATTGGGTAGAGAGGAAAGGGAGGCAAGGTGGGGTGGGATGGGCTGAGTGAGATGGTTGGGGTTGAGAGACCAGAGGTTTCTGTTGGGGAGTAATACAGATTTACAGGGGGCAGGAGTGTGAGAGAGGAGGCAGGTGAGAAGGTTATGACCAGCACACTCTCCCTCCATGTTGAAATATTAGGATAAATTCTTGTCACAATAATGAGCTTATGGCTGTCTTTCAGTCTGTCCCATGGTATCCTGTTCTTCACAAACCTTTTCTCAACTGCTTTCTAAATCTACCCCCTCCACCTGCACCTCTGACCCAATCCCTTCATACTTGTGCCCACTCTTCTTCCTTCCCTGACTGCCATCTTCAACTATTCATTCTTCTCCTCCCTCATTTCCCCAAGCTTAAAAAAGCCTCTCTTAACCCTTTTGGCACCATCCAGCTCTTGTCCTATCTCTCTCCTACCTTTCCAGTCCAAACTCCTAGAATGGGTTTTATACACCTACCATCTCCACATCTCCTCCTCCAACTCGCATTGTGACCCTCTACAATCCAACTTCCACTCCTGCACTTTATGGAAGCTGTCAGCCCCAAGGTCACCAGTTTCTCACCTAATTTAACAGATATAATTATTTCCATCCTATTCCTGCTTGGATGTCTTTGTAGCCTGTGGACAATGTGACCTTAGAGAGGAAGTTTCCATGTAGTGAAGGGGGTAGAAGCCAGAGATTTAGAAGGGAGGGAGTTGATGCAGTGAAGGTAGACACCTCACTTAAAGAGTTTGGATAAGAATGGTAGTAGGGAAATGGAACAATAACTAGAACGTATAATGAGGTCAAGAGAGGACGTTTTTAGGATTGGGAATACATGGGCAAGTTCGAAAGCACTGGGGAAGGACCTGGTGGAAAATGAGTGGTTGAAGATAATGGTCAGGTAGGGAAAAAAAGAGAGAGGAAATGTTTTGTTAAGATGTGAAAAGATAGGATTGGACGTACAGATGGAGGGGGTAGAATCTGAGAGGAGACTGGAAATTTAGCCATTCATTCAGTCGTGTTTTTCATTCAATTGCATTTATTGAGCGCTTACTGCATGCTAAGCACTGGAAATCTCTTGAGATACTGCTGGGAAGGTTAGGAGAGTCAAACATGGGGCAGGAAGAAGAAGGGACTGGAGAGAAGCAAGGGAGATTTTAAGAGATCACACCTAATGGTTCCAAGTTTTGTTGCTGATGTATGTGGCAAGATCACTGGGGCAAGAGATAGGTGGAATGGGGATAATGTGATCTGAGGAGGGAATTAAGTGAATAAGGGTGACTAAGTATTGTTTCCAGGCAAATGAGAGGTCAGAGATAAAGCAGATGAGGTTACATTTGAGATGGATAAATTCAGTCTGGTGTCTGGATTTTGGCCAGCAGCTCTCCACAGCTTGTACACCAAAGTGGAGGAAGCATTCTGTGTAGGTGATCAAGGGTATGAGATTGATAAAGGGGTAGTAGAGTGATGAAATTGAGTTCAGCAGAGAGGGGGTTGGGGGCAGGGATATGCGAGTCAAGAGATGATAGGATAAGTATGGAAACCAAATGGGACATGATGGGTTTGGAAGATTGGAAGGGGTCAATGATCACAGGACTCTATCAGGAATAGAACAGACTGAGGGGTAGGGGGTTGTGAGAAGGCTTATCAGAAGATGGTGGTCAGAGAGTGTAATTTCAGAGTTGGTGAGATTGGCAACAGTGGTTGGAGATTAAATTGAGTGTGTCTTAAGTTGGTGAATGGGTGAGGTGGCATGGAGCAGTAGGTCAGTGGAATTGAGGAATGAGAGGAAGTGGGAAGAGGGAAGATCATTGGGAAAATCCATGTGGATATTGAAGTCTTCAATGATCAGTATAGTGATGAAGAAAAGAGAAGAAAAGTGAGAAAGTGATCAGAAGCAGCATGGCTCAGTGGAAAGAGCACGGGCTTTGGAGTCAGAGGTCAAGCGTTCAAATCCCGGCTCCGCCAGATGTCTGCTGTGTGACCTTGGGCAAGTCACTTAACTTCTTTGAGCCTCAGTTACCTCATCTGTAAAATGGGGATTAAGACTGTGAGCCCCACGTGGGACAACCTGATCACTTTGTATCCCCCCAAGCGCTTAGAACAGTGCTTTGCACATAGTAAGCACTTAACAAATGCCAACATTATTATTATTATTATTATTATTAAAATGGTTCAGAAAGTTGAGTAGGGTCTTTGGGACACTAGATAATGGCAAAAAGTAATTGGAGTTATTGGAGTAATTGCAAATAATTGGCAGCAGGTTAAAGGGTGAAACTTTGGGAGGATATTTGAGCCCCTAAAATCAACCTCAAAGTCAAGGGTGCTAGGATTTTGGAGGACCCCTCTAGATGTCCAATGTCTTACAAATGGCTCTGAGGGCTAGGAAAGGGCTGAAGTGAGCTGATGTGGCCCCCAAATTGTCACAGGGAGACACAGGCTTATAAGTGCAAAAGACCCTTTAGAGAAGTAGGGGTCCAATCACCCAATTCTCTTCTCCCAGCCAATTATCTGCAAGTCACCTTCTTCTTCATACAGACCTCAAAAATTAGTATGTTTAACAATTGGTGGAGGGTGTGACACCCCAAGCAATAAATTTACACAAATTTACACAAAAGTTGTAGCAACTTGGAAATTAAGGTTGAAAAACTAATGGAGAGCATTCCTACCCTCATCCCCAAACACCTGCTAAATCTTCTTAAAGTATGCCTTTTTTAAAATGGTACTTATTAAGCACTTTCTATGTGCCAGGAACTCTACTAAGCATTGGGGTAGATACAAAATAATCATGTTGGGCACAGTCCAGGTCCCACATGGGGAACTAACAATCTTAATCCTCATTTTACAGATGAGGTAACTGAGGCACAGAGAAGTTAAGTGACTTGCCCAGGGTCACACAGGAGACAAATGGCAGAGCCAGCATTCTCCCCCTTCTAGACTGTGAGCCCGTTGTTGGGTAGGGACTGTTTCTATATGTTGCCGATTTGTACTTCCCAAGGACTTAGTACAGTTTTCTGCACACAGTAAGCACACAGTAATACACACAGTGCACACAGTAATAAATACGATTGAATGAATGAATTAGAACACAGGTCCTTCTGACTCCCCAGCCTGTGTTGTATTCCACTAGGCAACATTGATTTCCACTAGGCCATGCTGCTTTTTAATTTTAATAATGGCATTTATTAAGCGCTTACTATGTGCAAAACACTGTACTAAGCACAGGGGAGGTTACAAGGTGATCAGGTTGTCCCACAGGGGGCTCACAGTCTTAATCCCTAGTTTTACAGATGAGGGAACTGAGGCCCAGAGAAGTTAAGTGACTTGCCCAAAGTCACACAGTATTACCAGTGACTTTGGGTAATACTGAACAGTATTACCCACTTCAGACACTTCAGACAAATTCTAATGAAAACATCACTTTAACAGAGACATATCTGGTCCCAATACAGATTTGGCCCAGAGCTGCTGTTATTATTCTATTAGTATACCGTTATTCATATGCCAGTAAGAAAATAATCCCTTGGCTACTATAGTTTCAGTCATATTGTGAGTCAGGAGTCATCTTGTATCTCATCCTCAAAAAACCTCCCCTTCACCCCAGAGCACCCTCCAGTTATCGCTCCATCTCCCTTCATTACTTTCCAAAGTCCTTAAAAACCCGCTACCTCCACTTCCTCTCCTCTGATTCTATCCTTGACCTCCTGAAATATGGTTCTACCTCCTCCACTGAATCAGTGGTATTTATTATTTACTGTGTGCAGAGCATGGAAACTGCCCTTTTTTAGGTCATGAATGACCTCCTGTTTGCCAAATCCATTGGCTGCTACTCCATCCTAATCCTCCTTAACCTCTCAGCAGCTTTTGACACTGAGGATCACTCCCTTCTCCTCAAAACACAATTTAACCTTGGCTTCACTGACACTCTCTTGGTTCTCCTCTTTTCTCTCAAGGCCATTCCTTTACAGTGTCTTTCAAAGACTCCTATCTCCCATCGCCTAACCCCCTACTTTCCAAGGCTCAGTTCTGGGTCTTCTATTCTCCATCTTCACTCACTCACTTGGCTAACTGATTTTATTCCACAGCTTCAACTACCATCTCTACAAGTCTGATTTCCATATCTACTTCTCAATTAATTAATCATATATATTGAGTGCTTACTGTGTGCAGAGCACACAGCCCCAGCTCCAGCCTCTCCAGCCCCAGTTTCTCTTCTTCTCTGCAATCATGCATTTCCTCCTGCCTTTAAGACATCTTGGATGACCCACCAATAACTTTGACTTAATAAGCCCAAAACAGAACTCCTAAACCTTGGTTTAATCATATTTATTTAGTGCTCACTGTGTGCAAAGCACTGTACTAAGTGCTTGGGAGAGTACAGTACAGCAATAAATAGACACATTCCCTGCCCAAAATGATCTTACAGACTAGAGGGGAACACAGACTTTAATATAAATGAATAAATTAATAAATAACACCATAAGCATTGTGGGGCTGAACAAAAGGAGCAATCAGGGCAATGCAGAAGTGAGTGGGAGAAGAGGAAAGGAGGGCTTAGTCAGGGAAGATCTCTTGGAGGAAATGTGCCTTCAATAAGAAGATGTGCCTTCAATAAACTTCCCACCCAACCCTGTCCTCTCTATGACTTTCCCATAAGTGTAGGCATACATTATCTTAGATTCATCTCTTTCATTCAACCCATGTACTGGGTCTGTCACCAAATCCTGTAAATTCTACCTTCACAATTTAATAAATAATAATAATAAGGGTATTTATTAAGTGCTAATTATGTGCTGAGCACTGTTCTAAGCACTGGGGTAGATACAAGGTAATCAGGTTGTCCCACGTGGAGCTCACTGTCTCAATCCCCATTTTTCAGGACTGAGGCACAGAGAAGTTAAGTGGCTTGCCCAAGGTCACACAGCGGACAAGTGGCGGAGCCAGGATTAGAGCCCACGTCCCCTGAGATTAGAACCCATGTCCTCTGACTTCCAAGCCTGTGCTCTTTCCACTGAGCCATGCTGCTTCTCTAACATCTCTAGAAGCTGCCCATTCCTCTCCATCCAAACTTACTTTGCTGATCCAATCACTTACCGTATCCTGCCTTCACTTCTGCAAAACCCTCTTTAATGGCTTCCCTGCCTCATCTCTTTCCCTTCCACAGTTAATAATTCATTCTGCTTCCCAGATCATTTTTCTAAAAAAAACCAACATGCTCACCCTCTCTCTCTCCTTCCCTGCAATCTCACATTTCCTCTTGTCCTCAGGACATCTCTTCCTGGATATCCTACTGACACCTCAAACTAAACCTGTCCAAAACTGAAGTCCTTATCTTCCCACCCAAACCTTGTCTTTCCCACCACTGTAGACAACACCATTAACCTTTTATCACAAGCCCATTGTCCTCAACTCATCTTTCTCATTCCAAGCACATATTCAGTCTTTCACAAAATCCTGTTGGTTCTATCTTCACAACATTGCCAAAATCCACCCTTTCCTCTCCATCCAAACTGCTACCAAACCCTGTCCAAGCACTTATCCTATTTTGCCTTGAATACTGCATCTGCCTACTCTTTACCTCCCTACCTCCTGTGTTTCCCCACTCCAGTCCATACTTCACTCTGCTGCACAGATCATTTTTCAACAAAAATGTTCAGTCTATGTCTACCCATTCTACAGGAACCCTCAATGGCTGCTCATCCATCTCCACATCAAACAAAAACTCCTTATCATTGGCTTTAAAGCACTCAAATCACATTGCCCCCTCTTCCTTTACTTCACTGCTTTCTTAATACAACCCAGTCTGCACACTCCACTAATGCCAACCAAGCACTCCATCTTTCTCCCTCCTACCTCACCTCACTTCTCTCATTCTGCAACCCAGCCCACATACTTCGCTCCTCCCATGCTTACCTTCTCACTGTGCCTCGATGTTACCTATCATGCCGTTGACCCCTGGCCCACATCTTGCCTCTGGTCTGGAATGCCCTCCCTCCTCAAATCCTGGAATGCATTTTCTCCTCAGATCTGATAATTACTCTCCCCCTTTCAAAGCCTTAGTGAAGGCACATCTCCTCCAAAAGGCCTTCCCAGGCTAGGCCCCACTTTTCCTCATCTTCCGCTCCCTCTGTGTCTCCCTGACACATCATTTGCTCTTTCTCCCCATCCCAGTCCCACAACACTTATATATATATTTGTAATTTTATTTACTTGTATTGATGTTTATCTCCCCCCCTCTAGACTGTTAGCTCGTTGAGGGCAGAGAATGTCATTATTTATTGTTTTATTATACTTTCCCAAGCACTGAGTACAGTGTTCTGCACACGGAAAGCGCTTAGTAAATATGATTGAATGAATAAATGAATCAATAGAAGCTCTTTACTGTTGGCTTTAAGGTCGCCCATCAACTCTTTATCTCACTAACTTCCTACTACAACCTGGCCCATGCACTTCACTCCTCCAACGCCAACCTTAGAGAAGCAGCATGGCTTAGTGGAAAGAGCCCGGGCTTGGGAGTCAGAGGTTGTGGGTTCTAATTCCAGCTCTGCCACTTATCAGCTGTGACTCTGTGCAAGTCACTTAACTTCTCTGTGCCTCAGTTACCTCATCTGTGAAATGGGGATTGAAACTGTGAGCAACATGGGACAACCTAATTACCTTGTATCTCCCCCAGTGCTTAGAACAGTGCTTGGCACATAGCGCTTAATACCATCATCATTCATTCATTCAATCGTATTTATTGAGCACTTACTGTGTGCAGATCACTCTACTAAGCACTTGGGAAGTACAAGTTATCTTCATCATCATCATCATCATCATTAACCTATTCAGTGAAACTTGCTCCTGCCTATCTCACCACTGACCCCTCAACCAGCTCCTAACCTCTCTCCCTGAACTCCCTCCCCCTTTTATATCCAAGAGAATCTTCTTGAAATCACATCCTAGAGGAGCCTTACCCAACTAAGCCCTCATTTTCCCCATTTTCCCTCCCCTTGATATGTACCCTTGATAGTCACCCCACCCTCAACCCTATCTGTCAATCAATCAGTTGTATTTATTGAGCTCTAATTGTGTGTAAGTGCTTGGGAGAATACACTGTAACAATATAGCAAACACATTCCTTGCCCACAGTGAGCTTACAGTCTAGAGAGGGAGACAGACATTAATATAAATAAATTATGAATATGTACATAATTTTTGTGGGGATGGGAGGGGGATGAATATAAGCAGCAAGTCAGGGTGACAAAGGAGGGAGTGGAAGAATAGGAAAAGAAGTCTTAGACAGGGAAGGCCTTTTAAAGGAGATCTGCCCTCAATAAGGCTTTGAAGGCAGGGAGAGTAATTGTTGGATAGGAAGAGGGAGGCCATTCCAGGCCAGAGGCAGGACATGGGTGAGAGGTCAGTGGTGAGATAGTTGAGATCGAAGTACAGCAAGTAGGATGGCATTAGAGGGACAAAGTGTTTGGGCTGGGTTATGGTAGGTGAGTAGCGAGGTGAGATAGACCTAAAGCACTAATGTACATATCAATAATTTATTTTAATGTCTGTCTCTCCTTCTAGACAGCTCCTTGAGGGCAGGGAACATGTCTATCAACTGCTCTCCCAGATGCATAACTTAGTATAGTGCTCTGCTCAATGTAAGTGCTCAATAAACATTAACCAACTGATTTAAAAGGAATGGAGGAGAGGTGAAAACAGGTGAGAAACTGAAACAAGTCTGTGCCTGAGTCCTTTCAATGAATCATTCAATGGTATTTATTGGGTGCTTACTGTATTCAGAGCAGTGTACTAAGTGCCTAGGAGAGTACAAAACATCAGTTAGTAGACACATTCCCTGCCAATAAGGAACTTACAGTCTAGAAGAAGAGACAAACATTAAAATAAATTATGGAACTAGAAGACGGGATTGGAAATGCTTAGGTATTACCCATTTCTCTTTTGACTTTTTATATGATTAAATGTGATTAATTCCCTATTTGATATCATCATATGAAAAATTGCCTGGATATAGAGGCCTATCAGGGATACAGTGACTAATAATACTAGAGTATTTTGAAAGCAGTGCCTTTCTGAAGTAACAAATAGTCCTTTATTAATTTCTAATCTCCTCACCTTATAATAATAATAATAATGATGGTATTTGTTAAGTGCTTACTTTTCGCTGTTCTAAGCTCTGGGAGGATACAAGGTGATCAGGTTGTCCCATGTGGGGCTCACAGTCTTAATCCCCATTTTACAGATGAGGTAACTGAGGCTTAGAGAAGTTAAGTGACTTGTGCAAGGTCACACAGCAGACATGTGGTGGAGCTGGGATTAGAACCCATGACCTCTGACTCCCAAGCCCGTGCTCTTTCCGCTGAGCCACGCTGCTCCGATCCAACTGCCTCTTCTGCACTTTTGCACAGCCTAAGCATTGGCTATTCATCTATTTCACTTTGTAGAACTTATTTGCATATCTTTTCACTCTATTACTTCCTCTGTCTCTGTTGCTAGATTGTAAAATCCTTGAGGGCAGGGATCATATCTAGTAATTCTATTGTACTCACTCAAGTGCTTAATGCCATACTCTTCCCATAGTAGAAATCAATAAATAGGAATGATTTAAAAGGGGAGTCTTGTAAACACCAAATAATTGAGATTTTTGAGTTAATATGTATTTAAACCTTTCTCTAAAGTATCTGGTATTTAATATTACTTTAAAAATTTACCAGTAAGATGTAAAAGCAAAGAGATTAAAAATTGAGAATGCTATCGTATTATTAGCCACTCTATATATAACTAACTTCTTTAAAGTATTCATGGAAGCATGTTTTTATAGAGAACCAATGTGTTTTCTCCAAAAGTAACACACAAGAAAGAAAATTGGTGCTTCACTGGAACATGGTAGATTTCTCCACTTTCGTTTTTAACACTATTCTACACAGAAATGAAGGTTTAAGTTAAATAATGTTTATAAAATGCCAGAGCTTTTCTTGGGAATCCGAATTTCTAAGTTTCACAGTGCTATACTATGCATCTGATATGAATAGAGGATACAGACATTTTGGACCATAAGAATTTTGAAAGCTATTTTCAAACCTAAACTCAGTTATCCTTCCTAATTCAGTTGGGGGAATTAGGGACTTTGGCAGTAATTTCTAATGTTGCCACAAATTGTTTACAGTTTTGAGGGATTATTGGGGAAATTTGAAATTGATATTTTCTCTCCTTCCCCTCTGTATCTCTTAGATATTTGAATAAGTATATAATTTGGAAACATATTTGCATGCATTAATTGGGAGAATTTTGTTGTACATTTAGAAGTATCTAATTTTTAATTTTAAGCAAACTACAATTCTTTCTAAATGCTTCAGCAGTCCTGATGGCGACGGTTGTTTCGGATAGCCACCAAGTCGCCGGGCGACTAAAGAATTAGTCAGACAGCATGTGACTGCCGAAAGTTTTAATAAAAATTTTATTGGTAAGGCCAAAGACCGAATAGGGGGTAACACACCCGGCAGGCTCATTTCCTTAAGGGAAAAGGCCCCGAGTGCCTGATGCAATGGGCTTATATACTGCTGTTGCTGATCACAGTGATTGGTAGATTTGAAAACAGTGAGTACTGGATTAGTACAGATTTGGTACAGAGCTGGGCGGAGTCTGCCTCCTTATTTGGTTTGGTTCCTGGACCCAGCCAGTGGGCTGTAGGGTCTAAGGCCCATACCAGATATGGCAACAGAACCGCGTACATTCAAACAATATCTGCAACCTTTCCATGGTGCATGGGGGGGGCCCCCATCAATCCTATGGTTCATCCATGAATCAGCGGCTTGTATGGATCTCTGTATGAATTACTCTGTTCATCAGAAATATGTATGAAGTTTTCAAATGACTTCCTGGGAAAAGATTGAATATCTGCTTGTATTGTAAATTTATTAAACTATTCATTCTGTTTCTTTTCAAATCAGACTTGGTTGTCACACTGCATAGTAGAGTGTTGTAATAATTATAGTAATGGACGGAAGAGTATGCTTACCATACAATTTCTCCTTATTCTACAAAAGTCCACTTACTTGCTCTCATTATTTGTCTTTGGTCTTCCCTTCATCCTCAGGTTTAAATTCTAGAAAAGTCCCTCCTTGGTATTTAAACCAATAATAAATTTTTTAAAATTGAAATCAGAGAGTTGTTGCTGAAATTCAGGAAATTTTAATCTTTAAAAAATACTTAACATATTTGTAGAAGCAGAACTTAACATGTTTGAGGCTTTTTAGGGGCATCCAGAAATGCTGAGAATTATGTGAAGGTGATCAAATGTCTTTTGAGGGCCTTTTATACTGTAATCAATCAATCAATCAAAAAATCAGTGGCATTTATTGAGCCCTTACTGTCTGCACAATGCACTGTACTAAGTACTTGGGAAAGTACAGTATAATAGAGTTGGTAAACATGAACCCTGCCTATCAGGATCTTACAGTCTACGGGGGAGACAAACATTAAAATTAATTAGAGATAAAATACACTTTTTCAGGTAGAGTTCTTTATGCTTATTCAACGGAATGATAAAGGTTATTTTCTACATATAATCTAAAAATAAATCTTATTTCCTGGTAAAACCTAAGTTCAATTTCTAGGTTTTAGTTTATTCCTCCTTGTCTAAAAAGATGCTTGTGATTACATCTTGAACAAAATGTTTTCTGAGTTGTGTTTCTTTTTTCTTTTGGCAGTTTATTGCTTTTGCTTCTTTATTCTTCATCTTGGTTTCAATCACAACCTTCTGCCTGGAGACACACGAAGCTTTCAATACCATTATAAACAAAACAGAACCAGTCATCAATGGCACAAAAGTAGTTCTACAGTATGAAATTGAAACGGATCCTGCTCTGACGTATGTAGAAGGAGTGTGTGTGGTGTGGTTTACATTTGAATTTTTAGTCCGCATTGTTTTTTCCCCCAATAAACTTGAATTCATCAAAAACCTCTTGAATATCATTGACTTTGTGGCAATCCTGCCTTTCTATTTAGAGGTGGGACTGAGTGGGCTGTCATCCAAAGCTGCTAAAGACGTACTTGGCTTCCTCAGGGTTGTGAGGTTTGTGAGAATTCTAAGAATCTTCAAGCTCACTCGGCATTTTGTAGGTTTGAGAGTGCTTGGACACACTCTACGAGCTAGCACTAATGAGTTTTTGTTATTGATAATCTTCCTGGCCTTAGGAGTTTTGATATTTGCCACCATGATCTACTATGCTGAGAGAATAGGAGCTCAACCCAGTGACCCATCAGCTAGTGAGCATACGCAGTTCAAAAACATCCCCATTGGGTTTTGGTGGGCTGTGGTCACCATGACCACCTTAGGTTATGGGGATATGTATCCCCAGACCTGGTCAGGTATGCTAGTGGGGGCTCTATGTGCTTTGGCTGGGGTGCTAACCATAGCCATGCCCGTGCCTGTCATTGTCAACAATTTTGGAATGTACTACTCCTTGGCAATGGCAAAGCAGAAACTTCCAAGAAAGAGAAAGAAGCACATCCCTCCAGCGTCTCAGGCAAGCTCTCCTACCTTTTGCAAGACAGACTTGAATATGGTCTGCAATAGCACCCAGGGAGACACATGCCTGGGGAAAAACAGTCGAATCCTGGATCATAACAGATCAGGTAAGACACACTCCTAAATGCATGCCTTACACAAGTGCTTTATAAACCTGTATGTTCTTTGGCCATATGAAGGAATTTTCATTTTCTGTAAATGTCTACTAGTTTTCAGTACCTCTCCCTTTGCTCCAGGATTTTTTGCAGGTGTCAATCTCCTAGACAGCTAAGATGTAGCATTCTGAAAACAACTCTTCATAGATATGTACAGAGCTGATGTATGCAGTCTTTAGGCCCTAGTAGGAATGCTTTTGCTGATCAGTCCTTTCTTTAGCCTAGTTGTTGTTTTATGCCAAGGTATTTTTCTTTCTTTGAATGATATAGCAATATTGATATCTGCTGTGCTCTCCATTGTCGAATTCCATGTCATTTTGCTTGGCATATCTGTGTCTTATACCAGCTCTATTATTGTCCCATAATGGCATGAACTAAAAAAACCCACAAGAAACAGTTGTCAAGAGGAGTGGATGCTTACATTATAAAGGCCACAACCTAAAGGAATGAATGTGGAAGGCTGCACTATAGATAGCAAATGCATTTCCATTTAGTATCCCATGTGCTCAGCTCACTGTAATTCACTCCTGGTTTAGATGGGCATCACCCTGAATTTCCTTTTTCCAGGCAAGGTTATCTGAAGTATGCTGAAATGGCAACTATCAGTGACATTCATTCAGTCGTATTTATTGAGTGCTTACTGTGTGCAGAGCACTGTACTAAGCGCTTGGGAAGTACAAGTTGGCAACATATAGAGACAGTCCCTACCCAATAGTGGGCTCACAGTCTAGAAGAGCGGGCTCACAGTCTAGACATCCCAGTTGGACATGCATTAGACCAATGACAATGCTTTGGACAGTTAAAGAAAGTCCATTAGTTTTTATGGTCCTATATATGTTTTCATTTTTCTATTTAAAAATTAGTGATAAACCCAAGTCCAGGCAGACCGTTGAAGATGTTCCCCTAGACATATATGTAGTATGTTTTTAAATGGTTATCTGTGGGAAAAGCTCTTTTTTTCCCCCCAGCCACAGCTTAAGCGTATCCCATAAAAGATAGTTTTCTTCAAAAAGAGGCCTGAAGCTGTATTACAAGGCCTATATGAAGGTCAGTAATGTAAATTATTTAGTTCCATTCAGAGAGACAAGAAATAAATAATTAAACAAACAAAACCAGTCATCAATGGCACAAAAGTATGAAATTGAAACAAATCCTGCTCTGACATATGTAGAAGGAGTGTGTGTAGTGTGGTTTACATTTGAATTTTTAGTCCGCGTTGTTTTTTCCCCCAGTAAACTTGAATTCATCAAAAACCTCTTGAACAACATTGACTTTGTGGCAATCCTGCCTTTCTGTTTAGAGGTGGGGATGAGTGGGCTGTCATCCAAAGCTGCTAAAGACGTACTTGGCTTCCTCAGGGTTGTGAGGTTTGTGAGAATTCTAAGAATCTGAATGGAACTAAATACTTTACATTAGTGAAAAACTGTCAGAGGTCTTAAAAAGTGGTTGTTTTTTTACATTTTCAGTCCCATGGTTAGAATTCTGTTGCCGAATTGAACTTTCCAAGTGCTTAGTATAGTGCTCCGCACACAGTAAGCGCTCAGTAAATATGATTGAATGAATTAATGAATGACACAGAAGAGAAATAATCTAAAAAGACACCTTTGACCATGTTGGGGCTCTCCTGTGCTTTAAAGATTTGATTCACTACATCTCATTTTTAGTCTCATAGGTAGCTTTAAAAGTTCTAAATGTGTAGGTAGAAATCAGAAAATTGTTACAAATTTTTTTTTAATGGAAGGGAGGGTAAGGCTACTTTAAAGTGTGCCCAGCAAGAAGCAAACTACTGTAATAATACACAGAAATGGACAATGTGTAGAAAGTTCCTTTAAAATATTAATAAGGATAGAATTTCCCATTTTTTCTGAGTTCATTGAAGAAATTCTAAAAAGAAGGCACTATCTCTGACCAGGAAAATTCAGTTATAATTCAACAAAATTTCTGATAGATATCACTATTCTTATAGATTGTGAGGAGAAGTACAAGAGGTTCTTGAAGAGCACTGTGAAGTTGATCTTTTATTCTAGTAGCCAAAGATGCAATATATTGTTTAATATATATTAATATATTAAGATTCCAGTCTTTCTAATTGAATGAGGTCCATCCATTATTCATGATTGGAGATGCCCTTTACCATAGGTATCATCATAATTATTATCATTAGCATCATCATTTTTTAATGGCATTTATTAAGCACTTACTATGTGCAAAGCACTGTTCTAAGCACTGGGGAGGTACAAGGTGATCGGATTGTCCCACGTGGGGCTCACAGTCTTCATCCCCATTTTACAGATGAGATAACTGAGGCCCAGAGAAGTGAAGTGACTTGCCCAAAGTCACACATCTGACAAGTGGCAGAGCGGGATTTGAACCCATGACCTCTGACTCCAAAGCCCGGGCTCTTTCCATTGAGCCACGCTGCTTCTCTTGAAGAAAATAATGGATAAATATGCTATCAGTTTGTCAGAGGAGATCTAACCGGGAAATGTAGATTGCTATAGTCCCTGAAAAGATAATTATTTAAAATATGAAATTATTCAAATAAGTTGTGCTAGATTTTAGCAGTGGATGTAAACAGGATGCAAGCAAACATCATTAAAACAAGGCTCTTTATTAATCTGCTTCGTATTTCAAGAAAAGTAGTGTAGAATTAGGTGAAAACCAAAATGGAACAGGCTCATACAAAATGATATGTCAAGGAATGTCTCAGAACTATTTTACTTGATTTTTAATATGAATTTGGGTAACCAATGATAGAAATCAATTTATTTTCAGATCAAAATTTTGTCTTTGGTATTTTGACCAAATGAAATTTCTCTCATTGGGTAGAAAGCAGTTCCCTAGTAGATAGACCGCAGGCCTGAGAGTCAGAAGGACCTGGCTTCTAATCCTGTCCCAGCTTGGTTAAGTGACCAAGTCACTTAATTTCTCTGTGCTTCAGTTCCCTCATCTGTAAAATGGGAATTAATACTGTGAGCCCCACATGGACATGGACTTTGTCCAACCTGATTTGCTTGTATCTGCCCCAGCCCATGGTACAGTGCCTGTTAAGTGCCTGATAAGCACTAACAAGTGCCATAGAAAAACAAAACCCTCTCTGTGATGTCACATATCTTCATGCATTTTTTGTCTGTAAATGGGCATGGTACTTTGACTGATGTTATCAGGTGAAGACAGTGCAGGAAGTGAACAACCACTGACACCTCCTAAAAGGCTCCCTGTCAGAAGCTCTAGTACTCAAGACAAAATCAGAAGAGAGGAAACATGTTTACTACTGACAACAGGTGATTACACATGTGCTACAGATGGAGGGATCAGGAGAGGTAGGCTCTTTTTAATTAGATGCTAAAGCATCATTCATCAGTTTATGACTGAAAAAAGTTGAGAAATTAGATATGAACTCATATTTTATAAGAAAGATTTCTTTTTCAATTGTACTAGATTTGTGTATCTTTTAAAATTGTGTTCCTTCATGAAAACATTATTTGTTCAAGTTGTTTCATTTTTCTACTTGTCTTCATATTTTGGTTACACATTTGACTATGGGAAGTACTATAATGGAATCACCTTAAAATTATATTGAAATTAAAATCCTTAAACATCTTAAAATACACTGACAAGCTATAATTTATAGAATTAGAAATTCATTGAGCTAGAAAAGACTTTACTAAAGTCATCACCTGGGCCAGTCCCCTGCTTACAGGCAAGTAAATAATCAAGCTATGGACATGTTTTCCATTGGTGAAACTGCTCACCCTTCTTGGTAGCCTATTTCATGGTTCTGTCATTCTGAGAGTAAAGAAGTTCTCCATTTCTAACTGAAATCACTCAATTAATATCAGCATGTTCCCTCTTGTTTAGCCCTCAGTGTCTGGAGAACAACTGGGGAAGTAGTGTCTTTGGGAAAGCAATGTGGCATAGTGGGGTTTGGGATGTCAGAGGACCTGGTTTGTAATCCCAGCACAATTTATCTGCTGTGTGACTTGGGAAAGTAACTTCACTTCTCTGTGCCTCAGTTACCTCATCTGTAAAATGGAAATTAAGACTGTGAACCCCATGTAAGACATGGACTACCTGATTAGCTTGTATCTACTCCAGAGCAAAATACAGTGCCTGGCACATTGTAAGCACTTAACTAAACAAACAGACAAAAATAAACTGGTCCGATCCTCCACATAAAACCCCTATGTATTCTCAAAGTCATCACTTGGTCTATTTTATCATTTTCAAAAATATTAGTTAAGAAATATTGAGCTTTGAAAATAATGGAAATAATTGAACCAGGTCAAAATAGCCAAATTATTTCATTTTATATTTTGCCTTCTGAGAACAAAGGGTTTTTATTGCAGAACAAGAAGGCAGCAGATCACATTAAACAGTGCATCAAATCACCATCCAGCAATTAATCAAGGATATTTATTGACAAATCAATCAATAGTATTTATCAAGCACTTACTGTGTGCAGAGCACTGTACTAAGTGCCTGGGAGAGCACAGAATAACAAGTTGATAGATAAATTCCTTGCCTAGAGGGGGAGCTTGTCTAGAGGGGGAGATAGACATTAATCACAGTGATTAATGGTGATCATAGTCACCATTTAAACTGCCCAGGATAGAGACGTGCCCAAGGACACTGAGATCTCTCCCTGCTGAACTGCCTTAGCCAGCCCAGACCATCGAACGTCTCCTCGGGTAGAGACCTATCCAAGGACACTGAGATCTCTCTGCCAAGCTGCCTCAGTCAGCCCAGGTCATCAAACACCAGAACCACTGTCTCCCATCTGCCCATCAGGACACAGAGATTTCACGCCTGAACTGCTGTGGCTGAGAAGAGGCCATTCCATCATCTTCCCTCTCCCTCCAGCCCTGTCTGAATTTTCAATGGAGAACACAGAACAGGTGTGCCTGTCTGATATCCTGGTGACAACAACCTGAATTTTTACATATCAACAGCTGCCTGTCTTTATATTAACCCAGCCTTCTGTTTATTCCTAAATATTCATTTATTCATTCAGTCAGTCATATTTATTGAGCGCTTACTGTATGCAGAGCACTGTACTAAGCGCTTGGAAAGTGCAATTCGGCAACATATAGAGACAGTCCTACCTGAACAACAGGCTTGCAGTCTAGAAGGGAGAGACAGACAGCAAAACAGAACAAGTAAACAGGTGTCAATACCATCAAAATAAATAGAATTATAGACATATGCACAAATATATACAAGTGCTGTGGGGAGGGGGAAGGGGTACGGCAGAGGGAGGGAGTGGGGGAAATGAGGGGAGGAGGAGGAGAGGATAAGGGGGGCTCAGTCTGGGAAGGCCTCCTGGAGGAGGTGAGCTCTCAAAAGGGCTTTGAAGGGAGGATGACAGCTAGTTTGGCAGATGTGTGGAGGGAAGGCATTCCAGGCCAGAGGTAGGATGTGGGCCAGGGAATATTCATTTCCTCACACTCAAGGACCCAAGGACCTGCATGAAATTCAGCAAATTAATCAGATCAGATTAAGCAGTTATTGCTGTTGATAACCTCACCTACAACCTTAGCTATGACCTCACCATATCTCCTCAATCCCCTCCCTCCAATCAGCTCATCTCTGTTCTCCCTTCCCAGCACCCCCGTTCTGCCCCTCTATCCAACCCCTCTCTACCCCTTGCGCTTGCCCCTCCTTCCTTTCCCACCCTTACCCCTATTATCCTGTCCCAGAGCTGCCCCTCATTCCCCTCCCCAACCTCAGTCCCACCACCTCACTCCTATTCAACCATTCCCCACCCCTTGTGCCATCCCTATCACCAAACATCACCAAACTAGCTCCATTCCTCCCTTCAAAGCCCTACTGAGAGCTTACCTCCTCCAGGAGGCCTTCCCAGACTGAGCCCCCTTTTTCCTCTCCTCCTCCTCCCCATTCCATCACCCACCCACCCTATAGCACTTGTATATATTTGTACATTTTTATTACTCTATTTATTTTACTTGTACATATTTACTACTCTTTTAATTATTTGCATATAGCTATAATTCTATTTATTCTGATGGTTTTGACACCTGTCTGCATGTTTTGTTTTGTTGTCTGTCTCCCCCTTCTAGACTGTGAGCCCGTTGTTGCGTAGGGACTGTATATGTTGCCGACTTGCACTTCCCAAGCGCTTAGTACAGTGCTCTACACACAGTAAGCGCTCAATAAATCTGATTGAATGAATGAATGAATGAATCCCTACACCCTGCACCTCCCCTCCCCGCCTCATCCAAGTGTGGACTATGAAACCCCAGTTCCATTTTGGGAAAGCTTCCCTTATGCCATCACTAAAACCTGGATCTCCCCAGATGACACTCTCTTCCCTGATGCTCTCTCTAGAGGGGGGCCTCCTCTTCATCACTCCTCCAGACTTACTGGGAAAGGGATGAGTAGGTTTCATCCTTGGTCCTCAGTGCCATTTTTGCCTCATTCCACTCCCTCCAATCCCTCTCTTTCCCTTCTTTTGAAGCCCATAGCAACCTCCTCTACCACCCACTCCAGATAATAGTCATGGTCTTCTACTACCCCCCACCTCCTCAGGCCCCTCCTCCCCGGGCCCCACCTGCAATATTTTGAACCATTTTAATCCTTATCTCACATTCCTGCTCTCTCCATCTGTACATTGATCCTTGGGGACTTCAGTAACCACATAGATGTTCCTGATGATCCTTACCCTGCTTGCCTACTTAACTCCACTAACCTCCTGCTCTGCTCTGCCCCACCTAACCCAATCAACAACTTGGACACATGCTCAATCTCATTATCTCTAATTACTGTGCAATCTCTACCCTCATCAATTCTGAAATCCCTCTACTTGACCACAACTTCCTTACCAGCCTTCTCTCCTACAAATATAATAATAATAATAACAATGGCATTTATTAAGCACTTACTATGTGCAAAGCACTGTTCTAAGCACTGGGGAGGTTACAAGGTGATCAGGTTGTCTCACGTGGGGCTCACAGTCTTAATCCCCATTTTACAGATGAAGAAACTGAGGCCCAGAGAAGTGAAGTGACTTGCCTGAGGTCACACAGCTGACAATTGGCAGAGCTGTAATTTGAACCCAAAGCCCGGGCTCTTTCCACTGAGCCACACTGCTTCTTTGTTCCCCTACAGAGACCTATGATCTTTTGACCCCTAGTCATCATGCCCCATGTAGCCATACACAGACAACCTTTCCTTGGTGATCAAATTGATACCCTGAACACCACCCTCTCTACTGAACTCAACTAACTTGCTTCCCTATCCTTTCATCGACCTTGTACCACTAAGCCACAGCCCTGGATCACCTCCACAGACTGCTTCTTTCACTCCAGGGCTTAGCCGCAGAGTGCTCTTGATGGAAATCCACTTAACAGGCCGGCTTCATCCACTTATATCAAATTCATCATTGCGTGCCTTAACTCTGTCTTCCGCTCTGCCCAGCAAAATTATTTCTCTCTTCTTATTGACTTCCATGTCCATTGGCTTGCCAGCTGTTCCAGATGCTTAACTCCCTCCTCTAACCCCCTGTCCCCTATATCCCCTAATGATTTGGCCACATACTTTATTGAGAAAATTGATAGCATCAGGCATGTCCTTAAAATCTACCCTGCTCCTCCCCAGTCCCTTCCTCTTCCTGCCCTTTCTTCAACTTTCCCAACTTTCCCAGCAGTATCTCAAGAGATCTCCTGTTTTCTCTCAAAATCCACCCATTTTCCCTGCACCTCCATCTCCATCTCTTCACACCTTGTCAAAGCACATGCCCCCTCTCAGCTTCCCTCCCTGACCACCATCGTCAACTGTTTGCTCTCCAAAGACTTTTTCACTATTGCTTTCAAACATGCTCATGTCTCTCTATCCTAAAAAATCCCTCCTCCTTGACCCCAGAGCTCCCTCCAGTTATCTCCCTTTCTCCCTCCTAGCATTCCTCTCAAACTCGAGTGAGTTGTCTACCCCTGCTTTCTCTTCTTCCTCTCCTCTAATTCTCCCCTTGACCACCTCCTTTCTGACTTCTGCTCCATTCAATAGAAACTGCCCTCTCAAAGGTAACCAATGATCTCCTTCTTACCAAATACAATGGCCTCTACTCCACCCTAATCCCCCTCGACCTCTCAACTGCCTTCAAAACTGCTGACCAACCCCTTCTCCTTGAAAAAGAATCGAACCTTTACTGACACTCTCCTCTTCTGATTCTCCTCCCATTACTCTGGCTGCTCATTCTCAATCTCGTTTTTCAGACTCCTCCTCTGCCTCCCACCAACTAAGTGTAGGAGTCCCTCAAGGTTTAATTCTGAATCCTTTCATATTTTCCATCTACACCCACTCCCTGGAAGAACTCATTTGTTCCCATGGCTTCAACTACCATCTCTATGCAGATGATTCCCAAATGTACATCTCCAGTCCTGATCTCCCTCCTTCTCTGCAATCTCATATTTCCTTATATTGCTTTCAGGACATCTCTACTTGGATGTCCCACCAACGCCTCAAACTTAACATGCCAAAGCAGAACTCCTTATCTTCTCACCCAAACTTGTCCTCCCCCTGACTTTCCTGTCACTGAAAACAGCATCACCATCTTTCCTGTCTCACAAGCCCGTAATCTTGATATTATCCTCCACTCATCTCTCTTTCAACCCACATATTCAATCTGTCACCAAATCCTATAGGTTCAACTTTCACAACATCGCTAAAACCTGCCCTTTCTTCTCTATTCAAACCCCTACCATGTTAATCCAAGACTTGATCCTATCCCACTTTGATTAGTGTATCAACCTCCTTGCTGCTCTCCCTGCTTCCTGTCTCTCCCCATTCCAGTCCATATTTCACTCTGCTGTCCAGATCATACCAACTTGAACATGGTGGTCAATTTACAGATGAGGTGAGGAAGTTGCCAGTGCTCAAAGCGGGGCAAGGGGAAAATGACATAGGCCTGAATCACAGAGTCCCCCATGGGTCCATGACAGTTGTGTAGTGGAAAGACTGTTCCAAGGCTTACTGAGTGCTTACTGTGTTCAGAGCACTGTACTAACCCAGATTTTTTGCCCATTTTTCTTTCTGGCCAAAATTGTCCTCCATGCTTCCAACTGTTCTTAACTTCTCAAGCATAAGGAGTGAATTCAAATCCTGAGCTTTCTTTCTAATCTCCAAAATAACCAAGAGAACCAAGAGAGGACAGTGTCAGTGAAACCAAGATAGGACCCTAAAATCATATCTCCTCCAAGAAGCATTCCCTGACTAAGCCCTTATTTTCCCTATCCCTCCCCTCTGCACTGACTGTGCACTTAGCTGTGAATCCCTTAAGCACTTTAATACTTTCCTTTACCCCAAATCACTTAGTTATATATCTATAACTTATTTGTTGATATTAATGTCTGTCTCCCTCTTTTGATTGTGAGCTTCTTATGGGCAGTGAATGTGTCTACCGGTTCTCTTATACTCTCCCAAGTATTTAATATTGTGCAGTGCACACAGCAAGTACTCAATAAATCCCACTGATTGACTGATTAATAATATCTTACATTTTTGTTCTGTACTTTCCCAAATACTTATCACAGTTTTTGGCATAAAGTAAGAGCTCAATAAATATCCATTGATTGACTGACTAAGTATGATACTGCCCCACAACACATCTGTAGAAATTTTCATCAAAATGTAAACATTTTGCCTAGATTGGTAAATGAAGCTTTTCTCTTTTGTTATTGATTTTTTGTTTGTTGAATTTGTACTTTTGCCATATTTTATGGATGGATTCAAAATTAGAAAATGACTAATTACAATATTAAATATCTAATATTAATTATAATGATTTTAAAAAGCAGCACAAAGAGAATCTCTGCCTGAAAATAAATATACTTACTTTCTCCTATGTAATTTTATAATAATATTAATAACGATGATGGTATTTGCTAAGCGCTTACTATATGTCAAGCACTGTTCTAAGCACTGGGGTGATACAATGTATAAGCCTCCCAAAAATCAATCTCATATCTCTTTTATACACTGTTCTCTTTGATTTCTATGTATCCAAAAATGTATCATTCTCTTCTTCATTCTCCTTTATCCCCTTGCCTTTTCACATAGTATTGCTGTAAGTGGTATGAGATTCACCTCCTATGGTTTTTGCCATGTGAAGCATCACTCAATATCTCCCTACTTATATTTTATTCTTTCTGCACCCTATTCTTGTCTTAAAACACGTCTTTCAATGCTTCCTTTAATTAATGTTACTTTCTGTTAATATTTAAAAATAAATGTAACAGCTTAATTCATCTTAAGAAGAATTTTGAAATAAAATTAGCATAATGGTCATTAATTAAAGTAAAATTATTTTTTCTCTTTTTCTGGGCTAATATAAGATTTTATTCCTGGATAAAACATAGTTTCATGTATTTGTTAATTGAATATTGACCTTTATAAGTATTAATACATTCAAAAGTCTCAAACCAGACTTATTTTGACATCTTACAAATTTTAGATGTGAAAAATTATAGATGCACAATGATTAAAGATAAAATCAATTTTTGTGGCTGTTGGAACCATTATTATTTTAAGTAGGAATAAAATTGTGGTTTTGTAAAGGGAGTTACTCTTAAAATTTGGCTCAATTTTTTTCTTTGTCCTTGAGCTCCCTATTCTTGATTTATAATAGTCTGATGTTTTGTGTGAGTTTATCTTCTCTTTTCAGTTTATCCTCTCTTCCTTCACTTCCTTCTGTCTGTTTTCTTCATTCTTTGGATCAATTATCTTTTATGTATTATTTAGGTTGCCTTTTCCACTTTTCAAATAATTTTCTTTTTTGGTTAATAATAATAATGATGGCATTTATTAAGCGCTTACTATGTGCAAAGCACTGTTCTAAACACTGGAAGGTTACAAGGTGATCAGGTTGTCCCACGGGGGGGCTCATAGTCTTAATCCCCATTTTACAGATGAGGTAACTGAGGCACAGACAAGTAAAGTGACTTGCCCAAAGTCACACAGCTGACAATTGGTGGAGCTGGGATTTGAACCCATGACCTCTGACTCCAAAACCCATACTCTTTCCACTGGTTCTGTATTGAATAGAAATCCCTAACCTCCGCTTTCCCTAGCCTGACTAAAAACTGCACTATTGCACTGTTGGGTTTCTTTTGAGGTCTTCTGTAGATTTTCATCTAAACTCAAACTGAAATATATTTTATAACTTATAGCTTGAATAGCCTAATGCTCAAGAAAAAAATCCTTTAGATGTAGAATTCAGGCATGATGAATTATCCTCAGTTTAAAATTATAAATGTCTTATTTCAGTCTTCCCAGGACAGAGGCCTAAGGTAGCCATTAGAATAATCAAAAATAGATTTCTTAGACATTTAAATTTGAGGTTTATTTGAGACAAAGTTTTTCCTCAAATATGCAAACATCTTGGAATGAAAGGGAACAAACCTAGGTAAATATGAATAACTTGAATCTTTCATTAACTCATTCATTCAGTTGTATTTATTGAATGCTTACTGTGTGCCAAGCACTGTACAACTGAGCACTGTACAAGCACTTGGAAAGTACAATTCAGCAACAGAGACTATCCCCACCCAGCAACTGCCTCACAGTCTAGAAGGGGGAAGACAGACAACAAAGCAAAACAAGTAGACAGGCATCAAATAGCATCAGTATAAATAAATAAAATTATAGATATATGCACATCATTAATAAAATAAATAGAATAATAAATATGTGCATATATACACAAGTGCTGTGGGACGAGAATGGGGGTAGAACAGAGGGAGGTAGTAGGGTTGATGGGGAGGGGAGGAGGAGCAGAGGAAAAGGGAGGCTCAGTCCGGGAAGACCTCTAATGTTTACTTCTAAAAGCGTTTCAAATCTTTAGCTAAATCAAAGTCCAACTTCAATAACTTCTTAAAACTGAAGTAGCAACACCAAAACTGGGGTAATGTTTGGTTACAAATCTCTAACTTGGTGTGTAATAATGCTTTCATTTAATGTTTTACAGTAAAATTTTTATTAACAAGAACAATATATAATTACAAGCATTTTATTGGCTATACTCATCTTCAAGCCAAAGAATATGCACATTTTTATTTTCCATCTGTTTTCTACTCACTGATATTCCTAATTTGAGTAGAATTACATTTTTTATTTTCCTGAATTGTCAACTATGGTGTAAACTATTGTTACCTTTTACGGTAACAATAACATTAACAGTTAAAGCAAATCTATCATAGATAAGGTGGAATGAAAGATGTATCTCCTACCATATTTGACAACTCAGAAAAATATATTACAAAATCTGTTAAGGTGGAAAAGCAAGAGTCAGCTTTGGGGAAGATCACCCTCTGTATCACTGTCTGCAAATGCAGGGAATTTTTCTCCTGGCCATGGCCCCTTCCCCAACATTTTATGCAGGAGTGATAACTCCAAAATAAACTGCAGTTTGGGGAATGTCACAGAATTTGGCATCCAGTCATAGGGGACCGAAGGGAGGAAATAGAGAGTGGCATAGAGTGACTTGGGAATTTTTGCTATAATTAACTTTTCCAATGGTAAAATCCCCACATAATTTTCCTATATCTGCAGCATTGACTGTCCCAGTCGTAGAATTTCAACATAAAAACACCAGAAAATCTGTGCTGTTTGAATAAGCCCCTAGATTCTTTCCATCTCTTCCTCTTTAAATGATCCTGTCTCTTTAACCACTAATCAAAATCAGGAAGCAGCATGACCTAGTGGAAAGGTGTGAGTCTGGGAGTCAGAGGACCCAGATTCTAATCCCAGCTCTGCTGGTTGTCTGCTGTTTGACCTTGGGCAAATCATTTCTCAGTGCCTCAGCTACCTCCTCTGTAAAATGGGACTAGGACTGTGAGCCCCATGTGGAACATGGACTATGCTTAATTAGCTTGTATCTACCCTAGTACTTAGTACAGTGCCTGGCACATAGTAAGCGCTTAACAAGTACCATGGAAAATGTTCAGAGTCTTGAGTCCTTCTTTAACTTCCCCATTCTTTCAGTTCTCTCTAAACAAAGACACTACAATAAGATAACTCTACCAAAAGTCACTCCTGGGGGTCTGCTCTTCCTTTAAATTGGGTGAATAAGTTGAGGATCAAGAGAAAATAAGAATGAGTCCGTTTTCCAAAATCCATAATATATCTGTTTATATATATCTGAGCCCACATGGCATATAGAAAAGGCAGCATTATCCTGTTATCTTATGGCTCCAAATAAAAATGTTGATTTCGTGTTTTTTATGGTTTTATTGGCAAGTGGGGAGGGTGAATATGGTACTTGTACATCAAATGAAAAATTTCATCATATGCTCTTATTAGTATTCAAAATTCACCTTCCTTTTAGATCCATTACACAAGAAGATTAAAGCTTTAGTATAAAATTACGTGTTCTGTACCTAAACATCTTTAAAGCTTATATTGACACTTGGTAAATAGGCAAGTGACTGTACTAAGAAAAAGCGATCATTTATATTAGCAATTTCATTTCTGCATCTATCAAGAAAATGATTTTAAGCAAACAAATGTACTTTAAAAAGTCTACTTATTACACTGTTTTTGCACTTTCTTAACATTGATTTGATATCGTTGATAGTATTAACAAAATATATACGATCTGGAAAATCTAGGCAGAGTATATAGCAAATCCAATTTGTGATGATTTTAATTTTATTGGGATGAGAGTTCCAGTGAGCTTCATTTTTTTTAGAGTAACAAATTATCTCAGCATTAAGTTCTTTATGAAAAAAGCAAAAAGCAAAAAATTAAAAAAAAAAAAACTTCTTCTTTGAGACCAGAATAGGACATTTGATTGCCCTGAATTGTTTTGTTCATCTATGCCTATTTTCTGGTTGAATTCAACTTATGCCTGTGCATTTTTTCATAAAAGGTTATGAAAAATCTCGAAGCTTAAACCACATAGTGGGCTTGGCAGACAATTCCCTGAGAACGTCTCCTGTAACATCACCCTACAGCTCACCTTGTTCTCTGAAACGCTCTCTATCTCCCATCCCATCTATCTTGTAAATCAAACTGTATTAATATGCTAAATTGCCAACCACATAATGGAAATAATTAAGTATAATATTAACTGTAGGAACAATTAATGCAGCGTAAATCCTGCATGAAATAACTGTCTTAATTAAAAATGCCACTAGAGTAGCAATAGATTTTTCTTATCTTGGCTTTTAAGATTACTTAAAGTAGTGCTTCTCCTCCTAGTACAAATTGACCTGTGCTACTCTGGCAATAAGCAGAAAGTGAATTTTATGGGTCAGTATATTCAATAAATATATTTTCAGGAAGATATTTTTAAAACAGTGTGCTTCCAAATGACAACCTCTCCATTGGACCTTCATTCCTTGTGACTCTCTAATCCATTCTGAAGGTGTCTGGAATTCAGTGTTGATCATATAGTTTTTGGTCAGATCATGTGCATGGATCATCTGTCTCCATCTCCTGAGGTGTGTGTCCTTGTGTTGAGTCATCCTGCTGACATGAAAGCACTCATCAACTGTTGTGCATGTAGGATTGTCAGGGGATTTCCCCTTTACTTTAGAAGAAATATTTGTTGTATCGGGTTTTATTTTGTTATTGATTAACTCTTCTAAAATGTTGTCTTGGAGTTCTGAATGTCTCTGGTTGTTTGCACACAGATAACTGCAAAGAGGTTGTCATTACTGGTTACACGCAAGCAGAGGCCAGATCTCTTTCTTAATGGCTTGGGGAAGGCACAAAACATGAGAGAAAGGTAAATGCCATCCAGGCTTGCAATCTTTAGCCAGGAAGTACTCCTTGGTACCTTAGTCATCTTTCTATACCAGGGTTCTTCAAAATTTTCAGAAGTACAGGGTCAAGTAGCAACGAAGACTCATACTCATTTTGGAACCTAAAGAGAAGGCGGAGGCTTTGAGAAGGATTTTTTTGACCATCCTTAAACCTCTGACTCACAAGTTTATGACTTTTTTCAGACAGTATTTTATCAGGTGCTTTGTCCTGAGTGTTGTTTCTGTTGTCTGTCTAGCTACTTGTATCAACTGTACTCTCCGTCTGTCTCCATAAAGCATAGAGATGCCTCGAAAAGGTTCCCATTTTTTAGGATTGACCTCTTAAGAGGTTTCTCCTTCTCTCTCTTTTTGCTTTGAACTCTATTCCTCAAGTGTATACATTAACAATATCCTCTACACAACCTAATGTGGATACTGTGAACACATCTGATGAGCAGGACTTAGCAGCAGTTTTAGCATTGCAATTCATTGCCTGCTGCAATATCAACTCCACTACCTATCAACCAGTACTCATTATTCTATAGCAACTAAGACCCTAGGGAGTTGAATTCAGTCTGCGAGGTATGACTGCAATAGAAATAACAGATCTGGGGATTTGGCTGGTGAAGAAAACAAACCAAACCATAACAGACTCAAATACATAATAAAAAGAAAAAATAACAGGAAAAAAGGCAAAACTTCTATTATTGACCACGTACCATGTGTTACATGAACTACTGTCTAGAGCATGACCTGCATGTCAGAGTTACTGTACAGTGATGTATTTAGCAAAAGATATGGATCTGATATTTACAGGTGTTCATTAGTATATTTTGCTAACATCAATGATAGAGGTATAATTGCAAATAGATGTATAGCAAAGGAATTAATATACTGTTTGATGCTGCTGTTATTAACTGCAGTGTGGTACAGAATTTATCATGGATTTTTGACTGCTGAAAGAGGGACAATGGAATTTAGCCATACACAGAACTGTACTGGAAAGAGACTTCTGCTGCTAAATGTGCCCTGATTAACTTTGGTCCGCCCTGGAGAGATCCTGCTTCTTCCCACCGAGTGACATTTTTTTGAGGAATGCACACAGAACTAACAGAATGTTCCCAAGTGCAAGTGGTCTGTCAGTCAACTAGCCATTAGTATTGTAAAAAAAAAAGTATGTGCATGGCTGTCGGCTTTGGCCAGCTCACATCAAGAGAACCTGAATCCACAGCCCCTATTTCTGAGGCTCCATGCAAAACCCTATGCCTCTTGTGTACTATTCTTCACAGTCCCCTAGAAAGCTGTGCTGAAAATCATTCAAAGGCACATACAGTGGTGTTAACGTAATGTCAGTTGTCTTGATTTACTTCATTGCTACCATATTTTTTGCAAATGTCTTAATGAACCCTTTCAAGTCATTATGGCAGCATATTGCCAGTTGTTTTATGATTTCTAGTATCTGCTTATAAAAATGCATTTTGAATTACTCACTTCATGTTTTAAAAAAATGTGAACAATTGCACCTAAAATTGTTTATAGTAGTCTTTTCCATTGTTACTGCAAATTACAAATGCAAAAAGGAAATTCTGACAGTAGGAATATTTTTTTATTAAAATTATCAAAGACACAACATCAGCAAATGGTGGCCTACGTATTCAAATGATATCCTTAAAATGTATATTTTGAATAAGAGAGATATTATTCAAGCAGTTATTTGTGAACTTTGTGGTAAATGAATCAGGTCTATGACATGTCTTTGAAGCTTTGTAGTAGAAACTGTGATACAGATACTTCATCTTGTTTACCCAACATCTCCAGAATCTGCTAGCTACCCAAGGATATTGGTTATAGAGCATATCACAATTATGAAACTCTGTACTGTGGTACTTTCTTGAGTATTTCAAGATGCATGCACATTCCTAGTGGAAACCAATTAAAATGTAATAAGCCGTAAAGAAGAATAAAAGGCAAACATGCTGGGAAGAAATTTGAATCCTATCTTGTTTTCTTTGATGTGTCCTTTTGCGAATTTGACTATTATATGATGGTCTTGTTTCATGTGCTGTAGTATATAAAATGGGTATGTGCATGTGTGGGTTTGTGTGTGTGAAGGTGAAGAAGGAATGAATGAGAAAATTTTGAGTCAAAATTAGATTTATGTCACAATTAATCTGCTCCCTCATCTTCATGGCCCTTGCAGTTTGACATCCAATTCTATTATAGTTCTAGGCTTCTCTCCCAATATTTCAAAGTTGATGAGATGAAAAATGGTAAAGTTGTCTTTCCTTGGAGTGGCTAAACTATCCTCCTTACTATGACTACACTGGCAAGTATATCAAATTGAAATGAATTATTTAACCTCCAATGGCTCTATCTTAATTTCTCCCTCATATTTATTTTTTTCTTCCAGTGGGGTAAAGGTAAAGGAGAACAGGAATCTAACACAAAGTCAGGCAGGTTTTTGCTTGGAAAATGAGCAAAAACAAATAATTTGAGAAAAAGGTGGAAGCAAAGTGAAACAAGATGGGGTGAAACCATTCATTCCTTCAGTTGTATTTATTAAGTGCTTACTGTGTGCAAAGCACTGTACTATGCGCTTATAGATGCTATGATTTTGCCAGCCACAATCACCTACTCTAAATTATTTTGTTAGTGAATATCTAGAGCTTTTGCAGAAAAACATTGTATTCTCCAAAGATGGGTCTCATTGTCTTCTCCTAAAATCACAGCTGTTTCTTATGAACTACCTATTCACTAGAGGCTGTGGACAGAGCATATTCTTGGCATTCTGTATCTGTTTTTGCAGACATGCTTGGTAATTTTCATACAAACTGTCTAGCTAAAATACCTGCAAGTATTGGTAATAGTGTGAGCCATATAAATTGAAATTAGTTCCTGTCAGTGGTTTAAAGAGAATAAAAATCCAGCAATATGCCAAGAATGAATGAAACTAGTGAACTTTCTTAATGAACTTTCTGAATGAAACTAGTGATGGTTGAAAAGAGAATCAGGTGGCTCAGAAAGGGAAACTGTACAAATGTCATTTACTATTTAAATTGATTTTAAGGCTGGTGTTAGTGTGTATGGTCAATATAATGCAGTAGGAGAAATGCTTTTGGTGAAAAATTATTCCTATCAAAATTTAATAAGATAAGAATTAAAGTCATAACTGAATAACACTTGATGAAAGGCAAAGGCTTTCATTTTATCATCAAAGTAAATCATGCTGCACCCACAAAGGAAATGGCAAAGAGGGATGGTTTTGAAAAGAGACAATGAATATGTAAAAAGTCCAAATTACAAGCCAGTGACACCGGAAAATCTTTCATGTGCCTTGAAGCATTGATTCCTAGTAGCGTAAAATAAAACCACTATTCTTAGCCCCTTGAGCCCCTTGAGGGCCAGGGGCTGTGCCAAATATTCTTTTCTAATGCTTAATACAGTGCTCTGCTCACAGTAAGTGCTTAATAAATGTGATTACTACTACCATTCCTACTACTACCACTACTATTACTACTAATTCTAAATTTCAGTCCTATTTAGCAATTACTATCATTTCTAGCAATGCAGAAGGGGAGTGTCAAAGCTTACTGTGTGCAGAACACACTATTAAATTTTGGGGAGAGTACAGATAGAGGATATGGCAAAGTATTAAGGATATATACATAAGTGCTGGGGAGCTGGGGGTAGGATTATTAGTGATAAACTATCAGTGTTGGGGTTGATATATTTCTATCCATCCATATTCTATTCCTAGTAAATTGTGCTTTATTAATGAGTTAATCAGTTTATCATTACAAAGTATTTACTGAGTGCCGAGTGTGTGCAGAACAAACTGCTTGGGAGAACAATTTAAGAGCAAGAAGATATGAATTATTTAAAAAGAGTGGACAATCTAGTGGGGGAGATGTACGTGAAATATTTTACAAATGGGAGGTGGGAGTGATCAACTAGTAGAATATGCAAAATGGTATTTTCAAAAGTGTAATCAGAAATAGTGAGTGCAAAAATGCTTAGCTGATAGTAAGGAAGATCTGAGCTTGGGAGAAAAATTAATCAGGGTAAAGCTGAAGAAGGTTGGGTTTTCACAGGGTTTTGAAAATTGGAAGAGCTGTGGTGTGACAGATTTGAAAGATGCAGGTGCTACGTATTTGAGAACATGGCACATAACCCGGGAGGATTCCATAACAAATTGTTGCACTTTGCACTGGATGCATTAACCAGATGAAGTCTTTCAAGAAGATCCAATAAATGAGTGGTTTATATCATCTCCTGATTAGTTGTCTTCATGGTTTAAATTTCAAAGTCACACAATCTTGTGGCCAGAGGCAGTGCTGAGGAAGAGGGAGGGAAAACTTTCTTCCAGAGCTGACTCCCATGGAAGGTGGGACAGAGTCTGTGCAGGAAAAGGAGTGAACTGTGGGGATGAAGAGGGGACAAAGGGGCGTGTGCCTGGCTATAAGACCTCTTCCCCGAAGCTGACCCCTGTGGCAGAAGCAAAGGGGATAAACTCTCTGGCATGCACTTTCCCTTGGAGCTGACTCCAATGTGGATTGCCGCCATTGCCCTAAACAGAGAGCAGGAACAGGATGACAAAACAAAGTTGCAGGCACCCTGGTTCCTCAGGGAGCGTGACACAGCGTGACAGAGACCACTGCAGGAGGAGTGGGAGCAGGACTCTCCTGGCCAGACCCAGAGAGCTGCTACAGCTGCTGCCACTACTGCCACACCCATGTCACAATCTCCCTGTCCAGGTCACCACAGCCACACCAGAGAGGAACTGGAGGAAAAACTGTCATGGCTCTGTCCAGGCTCCTCGGGAGGGATCGTGCCCACTTGAAACATTGCCCTCTCCATCCTCCAGGATCTGTTACTGTTGTCCCTCCAGGGGACAGAAAGGAGGCAGAAGGAGTTCCAGGAGAGGTGAAGTGGTGTGGGTGGAGGGGGCAGACATAAACCTAAATCAATTGATGAACTCTGACCCTGGGACTTTAGGCTTGGGAACCTGGAAACTGCATGGAAGAATTGATTACAGTGCCAGTGGTTTATTCGGAATCACTCACACTGTATCAACCCTGCCTGAGGTGCAACACATTCCCAAGTGCATATAAAGTTTTGTGCCTATAGAACCTATTTACATCTGAAGTAACTGAAACATGATGCCAAACTGGGCCATATACCCATCAGCCAATTGTTTTGAGTAGCAGCTGCAATTTTGTTGGTGTAGCTGTTCATTGGTTGACTCTGCAAGTTTTTGGTTGTTTTATGGTATTGATTACGCACTCACTAGGTGCCAAGTCCTCATCTAATTACTGGGATAGATACAAGATAGTCATGATGGACTTAGTCCCTCTCCAACATGGAGCTCACAGTCTAACTAGGAGGATTCACTCCCTATTTTGCAGTCCTCTAAACTGTCAGCTCCTTATAGACAGGGAACATGTCTGTTGTCAATCAAACAATCAATCCATCTCCTACTTCAACCCAGCCCACACACTTCACTCCTCTAAAGCTAACCTTCTCACTGTACCTCCATCTCATCTATCCCACCACCAACTTTTCACCCACATCCTGCCTCTGGCCTGGAACACTCTCCCTCCTCATTTCTGACAAACAATTAATCTCCCTGCCTTCAAAGTCTTACTGAAGGCACATCTCCTCCAAAAGGCCTTCACTGACGAAGCCCTCTTTTCCTTTTCTTAAACTCCCTTCTGCATCACTCCCCCTCAGCCCTACAGCATTTTTGTACATATCTGTAATTTATTTATTTATATTACTGTTTGTCTCCCCCTCTATATTGTGCACTCAGTGTGGACAGGGAACAGGTCAGTTATATTGTTTTGTTGTACTCTCCCAAGCAACTAAGTACAGTGATCCGCACACAATAAATGCTCAATAAATACAATCAACTCACTGACTGACATTTACTGAGCACTTATTGGGTTCAGGGACTGCTACTAAGTGATTGGGAGAGTACATCACAACAATATAACTGACACATTCCCTTCTCACAATACGCTTCCAGTCTAGGGGGGAGACAGATATTAATATAAATAAATACATTACAGATAAGTAAATAACTGCTGTGGGGCTGCGGTGGGGGGGCATGAAAAAAGGGAGAAATTCAGGGCAACTCAAAAAGGAGTGAGAAAAGAGGGAATGAGGAATTAGTCAGGGGAGGCCTCTTGGAGGAGATGTGCCTTCAATGAGGCTTCGAAGATGGGGAGAGTAATTGTCAGATATGAAAAGGGAGGATGTTTCAGTCCAGAGGCAAGAGTTGGTGAGAAGTCAGTGGCAAGATAGATGAGACCAAGAAACAATGAGTAGGTTGGCATTAGAGGAGTGAAATGTGTGGGCTGGATTGTCTTAGTAGAGTAATGAGGTGAGGTAAGAAGGAGCAAGGTGATTGAGTGCTTTATAGCTGGTGGTAAGGAGTTTCTGTTCAATGAGTAAGCACTTGAGGTTTTGGAGGAGTGGGGAAACATAGACTGCACCTTCTTTGTAGAAAAATGATCTGGGCAGGAGAGTGAAGTATGGACTGGAATGGGGAGAGACATGAGTGAGGAAGGTCAGCAAGGAGGCTGGTACAGTAATCAAGGTGGGATAGGATTAACATGGTAGGAGTTTGGATGGAAAAGAAAGGATGGATTTTAGTGAAGCTGTAAAGGTTGAACCGACAGGATTGAGTGATAGATTGAATAGGCGGGTTGAATGAGATGATTCTAAGATAGCATCAATGTTACAGGCTCTCCCAAGTGCTTAGTACAGTGTTCTGCACATAGTAAGCACTCAATAAATACTATTGATTGATTTTACAGATGAAGTAACTGACCCACAGAGAAATTAAATGACTTGCCCAAGGTCACACAGAAGACAAGTGGCAGAGCCAGTGGCAGTACCAGGTTTAGAACCCAGATTTTCTGACTCCCAGGCTCATGCTTTCCACTAAGCCACACTGCTACAGTTACAGATACAGTTAAACTGCATCTTGATTGATGCAGAAATGAATAATGGCATGTTGTTACACCCCAGTAGAGTCAATTAGGGATGAGGGTGGGGGGAGTTCGTGATTCAGCTTTACCTACCGATGGAATAAACCACAATATTCAGCATCACAGTAAGAAAACTTTCATTAACATATAGAAAAACATTAAGTACATTGGATCCTGTTTCTCTTAAGCCCTCAACCTAGAGGCAATGAGATTTCTGACACTATTTAAGCCCTCAACCCAGAGGCATTGAGAATTTCATACCATAGGATGATCAGTCCCAAGTTGGTATTCAGTCCGAATACAGGAATGGGAATGCCTCATGACTCTCCCTCTCATAGTTGAGACTGGTAGAGTACTGGAAACTCTTCAGGTGTGACCCTGAGATGGGGATAATACTGGTAATAATGGCAATATTGGTTATAATGGTCTAGTATAGAGTGGTCTAGTGGATAGAGCAAGGGCCTGGGAGTCAGAAGGACTTGGGTTCTAATCCTGGCTCCACCACTTGTCTGCTGTGTGATCATTTAACTTCACTGTGCTTCAGTTACCTCATCTGTAAAATGGAGATTAATACTGTGTGCCCCATGTGAGATATGGACTGTGCCCAACCTGATTAGTTTGTATATACTCCAGCACTTAAAATGGTAAGCATTTAACATAGTAAGCATTTAGCAAAAACCATGAAAAAATGAAGTGTTATTTCAGATTATACCCTCCCTCTACCTAACTTGATTGTAGACAATTGTCTGCTACGGTTGAGCTCAAGACATAAAATGTGGGAACACATTATTTTCTTTCTTAACTGACAATGTATTGAGCCTGCCTTTCATAAAGTTAATATGTGTGGCAGCTATGACACTGAGGGATTTAAAACAAATCTTTTCAGTTATATGGGAATTACCTCAAAAGAACTGTAATCACTTAGCACACTCTTCAGTTACTGTAATTTCAAATTATGTCATACAGTAGACTGAATCATTTCTCTCAGAAATGAACAATTGAGTCTTTCAAAGAAGTATTTTCAGATCATAAAAGTCAATTAACTCTAAAAAACATGGCGGTAAAGCTCGGGTAGAAAAACTACACAAAACTTTGGAAAGTAGATAAAAATTTTTGGCAGGATGTAAAGTGAATAGTGAAAATGTACTCATTAATTTTTATACTGTGTCTGCAATAAGTCACTGTTATAATCTTCAGATCCATTATAACCACATTATTGGACAGATTCAATGCAAACCCTTCACCTTATTGGACATAATTCTATAATGTTCATCCCATGAGTACCAGAATTTGTAATGATCACTCATGCTAATTCCACACCTTAGATATATGTGGGGAAAATCTCAGAAATTGCCAAGGTACCAACTCACCCTTGTGGGCCCTCCTTTCAAAGAGAAAGCTAGTCTCATGAAGCACCAAGTACTTACTGATGGCTTCGCCAGGAACACAGCGAACTAAATGACAGGATTGACAAAACAGGGAGAAGACTGATAAATTGGATTAAAGTCATTTTAAGTTAGAGTTGAGTCTGAGCGATCCTGGGAAACCAGATGCAGCACCCAAGTTTCTTGTCCTTGTGATCCAGAGGCTAGACTACCCAAGGAGCAAGGCTCCCACCTCTGAATGGGGGAAAAAAATCACATGGATCAGCAGGCACTCAGACATCCAAAGATACTAAGGAAGGGAACTGGAGTGGCCGGATCTGAACAGTGGCCGGATCTGAAACCTGAGGTTTTCTGAGAGAGGCTGGGGGAATGGACCGGGAGAATGGGTTTGTACCCTTTAAGCCCTTCATATTCACCCCACCCTAAGCCTTAAAGCATGTATACACATACCCATAATTTAGTTTAATGCCTATCTCCTCTATACTGTAAGCTGCCTGTGGATAGGGAATGTGTGCTTAGTATAGTGCTGTGCACACAATAAGCAGCAGTGTGGCCTAGTGGAAAGTGTTCAGGCTGGGAGTCAGAAGACCTGAGTTCTAATCCCATCTCTACCACTTGTCTGCTATGTGACCTTGGATAAGTTTACTGAACCACTCCCTGCCTCAGTTTCCTCATCTGTAAAATGGGGATTAAACCCTACTCTCTCCTACTTAAACTGTAAGCCCTGTATGCAATAGGGACTGTGTCCAACTTGATTATCTTGTATTTACCCCAAAGCTTAGTACAGTGCTTGGCACAAAGTAATTGCTTAACAAGTGTCATAAAAAGTAAATACCACTGATAGATTGATAGAGAACATACACTAGGGTCCCTGAAGGGAACCAGAAGGGGTTCATCCTGGAGAAGAGAATGTTCAGAGGAAAGGGATCATTTGTGGATTGGAATCTTTATATAATTGTTACCTAATCGATTTATTAAAGATTCTTTCCATTTTTCTATTAAAGACTGAGTTAACACTCTAATCTCCCAATCTGCATTTGGAAGAAGATCCCAAGTAGCTCCTGGGAGCCAGAGGGCCATGTTTGCCTGAGAATCTGTGAGGTGTGGTAGGGGAGTGAAACTTCTCTGAGCTTGCTGCTGCTAAACTCAGGAAGGAGGGAGACTGGCCCAACCCCCAATTAGCTTCTTGTTGTTTGAGGTGCTTATGTGAAAGCCAAGGCACCAAAAAGCATGAAGAATTGGGTTTTGCTGGGCTAAAGCCCTCAATTCTCACCCACTCCTGGAAGAGAAACACTGCAGAGCTTAGAACCCTGATGAAAATATCAGGCATCCAAGCCCTCCCTCAAAGGTTCCCGGGCTCTTTCAGCCAGGAGGAGGGCTGAGGTGAACACTGTCCATAACAGAAGTGCATAGTACTATTAGAATATTAAAATATTTCCTTTGTGGTATTTGAAATTATTGGGGCTATTTTACCTTTTTCCGTCAAAACTACATGTCTGGGGATTTGGAAACTGTACTCATACTTCTGCAAATGCCCCACTATTGAAAGTTTAGTACTGAAACACATTTTTCACTTTCAATGAGAGGTAAATAGGTGTCTATGAAATCATTTCTACCAAGGAACCATTAAATCTGTGGTCATTGCTTACCACTGTAGACACCAGATCTTATTTCATGAGAATGACTGAAAGAGCAAAAATCTACTTTCAGTAAAGCAGAGGATGTGTGGTTAAAACCTTGCAGCTCCTCAGGGTGCTTACAAAAGATTCCTATAGAAGGGTGAGTCATGAAATGTGAATCAAATTAACATAAATGACAAATTTTGGAATGCAACCATTTCAGCTTTGAACACAATTGTTTCAGCATTGTTCGCAATTGATAACAATGATAATAATAACAATTTCTACCATGTACTTGCTATGCACTGAGCACGGTTCTAAGCACTGGAACAGATACAGGTTGATCAGGATGGACACAGTCCCTGTCCCTCATGGGGCTCATACTCTTAATCCCTATTTTACAGTTGAGGTAACTGAGGCCCAGAGAAGTTAAGTGACTCATCCAAGGTCATACAGCAAATCATTCTTCTGGACATCTGTGGGAAAGGGAAAAGAAGAGAGCTAGAAACTATAGGTGCTGGACCCTGCATGAACCCAGTAAGGCTAAAGAATATAAGGCAGAATGCTAGGTCAACTTTAGGCTATAATACGGAAGGCCAAGTTTGCATAGAAGAATGTAAGGTGAAAAGTCAGGGTTGCACAATGGTGAGAGGCCAGATCAAAAGCCAAGCCTGCAAGATGAGCAAAAGTCAGCCATTGGGACCACCAGAAAAGAACAAGTTGCTGAGTCAGGAGTCACAGAAGTAAGCTTGCACTGCAAACTTCTAATTAAAACTGTTTGAAACCAAGTGATAGGGGTTCTGCACAAGGATCAGTGAAGTGTGCCTATAGAGTAGTGATGGTACACCCTGCCACTTTTGTAGTTGCCTGTTTCTCCATGCCCTATTTCTTTGGAATAAAAGGAAGCATCAGAAAAATCCATTACATGTCACCTGTCATGGAAGGGTCAGACCAAGGGTCAGTCTGCAGCAAGCCTGTCACTGGTGGGTTAACTGATGGAGTGACTGCCTTCAGGATGCCCTGGAAGGAAAGGGAGAATGTAGCAATTAAGGATGTTCTTATGCCAACCATTGGGCTCAGGTTCTTTGCAAAGGAGGAGTACAGTGCACACCACTAGGAACAGGCATTCCCTTAACCATCACATCATGCTCTATTGCCATAGAAACATGTGGCTGAAAAAACAGCCCCTAATTCCCTAATATGTCTCTATCCAGCCAAAGTGAGAGACTCTCCCCCTTCTCCCCACCCCCAAGGATGCTTCCATGTGTTCTTCAGCTCTCCTGACAGCTGTTTCCCTGCCACTGGCCACTCCTTCAACCAGCCAGTCCATCAATGGTATTTATTGAGCACTTACTATGTGCATACTACTGCACTAAGTGCTTTGGAGAGTTTCCCTCCACCTCTCAAGAGCTGCCATTCCAGGTGGGAAAGGGACTGTCCGAGGGACATATTCTGGGAGGCTGATTCAAAGGAAATCCTCTGCACATATTAGTGCCAATAGGTGATGCATGGTGAGGAGAAGACTGGGGGATTGGCAAAACTGGTTTTTCATAGAAAAGGAGAGAGGAAGAGAAAAGAAAAAGGGAGAGGGAAAGAGAGGAGGGAGAGAGAACTAATTTTACATTGAGTGGTTTTCTTCCTCTTCCTCTGTTGCCCTTGTCCCTGCCTCTGAATTTGGCTGCTCCCAAACCTGACTTGTCCAGAGAACCATGATAAACCTTTGCTGTGCTTGGCACAGCCACTGAATTCATCCAAGCCCTGTGACTTTTCTGTCTGGTCCATAGCCCACTAGCAGATGCTGTCAATGTAGGTGGCACCTGGCTCCCAGCATGGGGGCTGCTCTTGGGCCTTGTGTTTAATATTAGGAAGCTCTTTCCCTTCCTGGCCTGAGCCCATTTCCTGAGTAAAGGAGTAGACTGGCTCCCCTTCTTCATGACTAGCTTCCTGAATGCTTGTGCCATGGAGGCCAAGCTTATGACTTCATTCTTATGGAGCTGAGGCTGTGTATGGTTGCCTATTCTCAAATGCCACATTTCATTCCAAGTATAATCACCCTTTCCACTCCATCCATTCATAAGAGAAGCATCACGACATAGTGGATAGACCACGGGCCTGGGGGTCAGAAGGACCTGGGTTATAGCCCTAGCTTCACCACTTGCCTGCTGTGTGACACTGGGCTACTCACTTTACTTCTCCATGACTCAGTTAGTTCATCTGTAAAATGAGGATTAATACTGTGAGCCCCAAGGAGGTCATGGACTATGTCCAACCCAATTAGCTTGTATATACTCCAGTGCCTAGCACAGTACCTAGCACACAGTTTAGCAAATAACAAAGAAATCCAAACTGCTATCACACTGATCCAATTACTTATCATTTCCCAACATAACTGCTACATCAGCCTCGTCGCTGACCTCTTTGTCTCCTGTCTCTCCTCATTCCAGTCTTTAGTTCACTCTGCTGTTAATCAGTCTATCAATCATCCCAAGCGCTTAGTACAGTGCTCTGCACACAGTAAGCGCTCAATAAATACGATTGAATGAATGAATGAATAATTATTGGGCACTTGTGTGTGCAGAACACTGTCCTAGGTACTTGGGAGAGTACATTATAATAATATAACAGAGTTGGTAGACACGTTCTCTGCCCACAACAAGCTACCGTCCAGAGGGAGAGACAGACATCAATATAAATAAATAAATTATGGATATATACACAAGTTCTATGAGGCTGAGGGAGGGATGAATATAGTGAGCAAATCAGGGGGCCACAGAAGGGTGTGGAAGAAGAGGAAATGAGAGGTTAGTCAGGAAATGCCTCTTGGAAAAAGTATGCCTTCAATAAGCGTTTGAAGGGGAGAGGAATTGTCAGTTAGATATAAAGAAAGAGACCATGCCAGGCCAAAGGCAGGTTCATTCATTCATTCATTCAATCGTATTTATTGAGTGCTTACTGTGTGCACTGTTTCCCTTTTGTGTCAACTAGCACTGAGATCTGTACCTTTTAGGCATTTGATATTCATCTCACTCTCAGCCCCACAGCACTGCTGTACATAACTGTAGTTTATTTTAATGTCTATCTCCCCCTCTAGACTGAAAGCTCCT
Organism: Tachyglossus aculeatus; assembly: GCF_015852505.1. NCBI lineage: Eukaryota > Metazoa > Chordata > Mammalia > Monotremata > Tachyglossidae > Tachyglossus > Tachyglossus aculeatus. Next base: position 24,088,879 of record NC_052079.1, on the reverse strand, counting down.
TGTGGGCAGTGAACTTGTCTACCAACCCTCTTGTATTGTACTCTACCAAGCACTTAGTACAATGATCTCCATACAATAAAAGTAGCACTCAATAAATACCACTGCTTGATTGACTGATTTTCCTGCAACAATTATCTATTAATTAACTCTCCTCCTAGAGCAGACTGCTCGGGGCATTTGTGGACTTTTTGTCCTTGATTTTTTTTTTCAGGGAAACAGTCTTGGCTGCTTATTGTTTTTTTTGTTCTAGGTGTCTCAAATTGTCATGGTTTTCCTTGGAACAAGGCTGTATTGTAACCTTTTCCATTTCAGAAGAAAGCAATTAGGTTTCACAAAACACCCGAAAACCACAAATCATTTTCCAGGAGTGGTCTATCTGTAATGGAAGCAAAGTGAGAAAGGGAAATAATTAAGTAAAATTATGTTTCATTTCCCTTATCTGTCCTGAGACTTGCAGCTCCTTGGGAGTAGTTCCTCTGTCCGCTGAATGGGGCTATTATTGTAGTATTTCCCTTGAAAACAGACTGATTACTGCATGTTTTATTTAGCAACAGAAAATACGTTTAGTTAGATTGCTGTGACATTAGGCAAAGTTATGAGGATGAGAATGGCTTAGTGGGACAAGCCCAGGCCTGGAAGCCATAAGAACTGTGTCCTAATCCTGGCTTTTTCACTTGTCTGCTTTGTGACCTTGGGCAACTCACTTAACTTCTTTGTAATTCCTTTTCCTCATCTGTAAAATGGGAATCCAATACCTGTTTTCCCTCTTCCTTACACTGTGAGCCCCATGTAGGACAGGGCCTGTGTCTGACCTGGTTATCTTACATCTACCTCACTGCTGCATAGTACAGTGCTTGGTCCACAGTTAGAACTTAAATGCCACAATTATTGTTAGCCAAGTCAGCTGTTACTCAGTTCTGCTAAGTCTACTGTGTGCTAACAATAAAATTTGCCTCTGAAATTCTCCTCCTTAATTTTTGAGAGAAGTACTTTCTTCATACTTTCCCTTTTCCAGTGTTTTTTTTTTATTTAATTAGACTGTGAGGACCTTGAGGGCAGGAATCATGCTTACCAACTCCATTGTCTTATACTCTTCCAAGCACTTAGTACACTCCTCTGCACACAGTAAAATCTCAATAAATACCACTGACTGAAAACAATTGTGAAGCTAACACTGTACTAATGTTTGATGTTCTAACAGTGACATATAGCTAGGGATCTTTTTTTTCATTACATTTATATTACACTTCGAGAATATTTCAATAATCGTTAGTACAACACAATAAGAGAGGGAAATTAGAGGAAATAACTATGATATTCCCCCCAAAATAACATAAACAATTTTAGTTCCTGACTCCAACATGGGAAGTGAGAACTGCAGTGGCTATCAATAGTAATAGTAGTAATAGTAATGGTTTTTGTTAAGCACTTGCTATGTGCCAGGCCCTGTATTAAGCGCTGGATAGATACAAGATAATCAGATTGGACCCAGTCCATGTCCCATGTGGGGCTTACAATCTCAATCCCCATTTTACAGATGATGTGACTGAGGCACAGAAGTTAAGTGACTTGCCCAAGGCCACACAGCAGACAAATGGCGTTGCTGAAATAAAAACCCAGGTCCTTCTGACTCCTAGACCCCTGCAGTATCCACTAGACCAAACTGCTTCTTGCATTTCTATACATAGTTTATATGTAAATTTATATAAACTTGCCTTTATACACAAAGAGGGAAACGGCCTGGACCTAAAGGGGATAATTTTTCAGATTAAAGGAATGGGAAATGAGGTAAGAGGCCAAATCGCATGCCAAACATAACGATGAAAGGGACATAATAACAATAATAATAATAATAATGACATTTGTTAAGCACTTACTATGTGTGAAGCACTGTTCGAAGCGCTGGGGGGATACAAGGTGATTAGCCCATGTGGGGCTCACAGTCTTATCCCCATTTTACAGATGAGGTAACTGAGGCTCAGAGAAGTTGAGTGACTTGCCCAAGTTCACACAGCAGACGTGGTGGAGCCAGGATTAGAACCCATGAACTCTGACACCCAAACCCGTGCTTTTTCCACTGAGCCACGCTGCTTCTCAAAACAGTGAGCAGCATTCATGATAATGGTCTGAATTTTTCTTAGTTTCTTTTAAAAATTATTGGGCTTGAGAGTCCTTCGGAGGTCTTCCTCTTCGCGATAGAACACTCCTGATTAAAGCTCTCAAAATATTTTCTTTTGATTTATATTTGAAAATACAACATAAGAGTTCATAACCACAACTTTATTTGTTGATTTATGGCCTGGTTATCATAAACAACTCCCCATCAGACAGAGTTCCTCAACTCTGTATGGTTTCCTGAGCATGGGACTTTGGTACTCTACTCTACATGGGACTTTCCTTCTCTATCCTAATCCTCCTCGACCTCTCAGCTGCCTTCGACACTGTGGACCGCCCCCTTCTCCTCAACATGCTATCCAACCTTGGCTTTACAGATTCCATCCTCTCCTGGTTCTCCTCTTATCTCTCCGGCCGTTCATTCTCAGGCTCCTTTTCAGGCTCCTCCTCACCCTCCCATCCCCTTACTGTAGGGGTTCCTCAAGGGTCTGTTCTTGGTCCCCTTCTGCTCTCTATCTACACTCACTCCCTTGGTGAACTCATTTGCTCCCACAGCTTCAACTATCATCTCTATGCTGATGACACCCAAATCTACATCTCTGCCCCTGCTCTCTCTCCCTCCCTTCAGGCTCAGGTCTCCTCCTGCCTTCAGGACATCTCCACCTGGATGTCTGCCTGCCATCTAAAACTCAATATTTCCAAGACTGAACTCCTTATCTTCCCTCCCAAACCCTGCCCTATCCCTGACTTTCCCATCACTGTAGATGGCACTACCATCCTTCCTGTCTCACAAGCCCGCAACCTTGGTGTCATCCTCGACTCTCCTCTCTCATTCACCCCTCACATCCAATCCGTCACCAAAACCTGCCAGTCTTACCTCCACAACATTGCCAAGATCCGCCCTTTCCTCTCCATCCAAACCGCTACCTTGCTGGTTCAATCTCTCATCCTATCCCTACTGGATTACTGCATCAGCCTCCTCTCTGATCTCCCATCCTCCTGTCTCTTCCCCACTTCAGTCTATACTCCATGCTGCTGCCTGTATCATCTCTGCGCAGAAATGCTCTGGGCATGTAACTTCCCTCCTCAAAAATCTCCAGTGGCTACCAGTCAATCATCAAGCAAAAACTCCTCACTCTTGGCTACAAGGCTCTCCATCACCTCGCCCCCTCCTACCTCACCTCCCTTCTCTCCTTCTACAGCCCAGTCTTCACCCTCCGCTCCTCTGCCACTAACCTCCTCACTGTGCCTCGTTCTCACCTGTCTCACTGTCGACCCTGGGCCCACGTCCTCCCTCTGGCATGGAATGTCCTCCCTCTGCACATCTGCCAAGCTAGCTCTTTTCCTCTCTTCAAAGTGCTACTTCAAAGCCTCACCTCCTCCAGAAGGCCTTCCCAGACTGAGCCCCCTTTTTCTTCTTCCCCTCCTCATCCCCTCCCACCCTACCTCCTTCCCTGCACTGCATCTGTATAAATGTTTGTACAGATTTATTACTCTATTTATTTTACTTGTATATATTTACTATTCTATTCATTTTGTCAATAATGTCTATCTAGCTTTATTTCTATTTATTCTAATGACTTGACACCTGACCACATGTTGTGTTTTGTTGTCTGTCTCCCCCTTCTAGACTGTGAGCCCGTTGTTGGGTAGAGACCATCTCTATATGTTGCCAACTTGTACTTCCCAAGCGCTTAGTACAGTGCTCTGCACATAGTAAGTGCTCAATAAATACGATTGAATGAATGAATGAAAGGCAGTTTCCAACTCTCATACACAACAGGAAGAATTTCATGTAGATTTGTGATCAGAGGCATAAAAATTACTTTATTTTCCCATCACAGGAACTATGAGGCTCAAGCTAGTTTGTATCTGAAAAGACAGAGGGAAAGGAATGAAAAGCAAAATTGGTTCTTATGCTCTATCATCAGGACTTGTTACTTACATGAGTTTGAAATAAAGTTCTCCCATTCCCATTCTCTCAACAGTCCCCTCCGGCTTCCCACATCAAAATCCGACAGACCACAGCTTTCCATGCTCAAAACCCTCCTGAAATCTCACTTCCTTCAACAAGCCTTCCCCAATTAATTCCCAACATCCTAAGTGGTATCAGCTAACCAGCCTGCTCTAACTCTAGAAAAGCAGCATGGCCTAGTGGATAAAGAAAGCATGGGCTTGGGAGTCAACTCTGCCACTTGTCTGCTGTATGACTTTGGGCAAGTAATTTAATGTATCTGGGCATCAATTCCCTCATCTGAACAATGGGGATTAAGACCAAACCCCCCTTTTTCTCAGCTCCCACTCCCATCCACAGTGCCCTGGCTCACTCCTACTCCCCTCTCCCTGCCCCATAGCACTTGTGTATATATGTACTTATCTAGAATTCTATTTATTTATATTGATGCCTGTTTACTGTTGAGAAGCAGTGTGGCCCAGTGGAAAGAGCACGGGCTTTGGAGTCAGTAGTCATGGGTTCAAATCCCGGCTCCACCAATTGTCAGCTGTGTGACTTTGGGCAAATCACTTAACTTCTCTGCGCCTCAGGTACCTCATCTGTGAAATGGGGGTTGACTGTGAGCCCCCTGTGGGACAACCTGATCACCTTGTTACCTCCCCAGTGCTTAGAACAGTGCTTTGCACATAGTAAGTGCTTAATAAATGTCATCATTATTACTACTTATTTTGATGTGTATATATCTATAATTCTATTTATATTGTTGCCTGTTTATTTGTTTTGATGTCTGTCTCCCCCCTTCTAGACTGTAGACTGTAAACCTGGTGTGGGCAAGGTCTGTCTCTCTTTAGTTCTAAATTTTACTTTCCAAGCACTTACTGCACACAGTAAGTGCTCAATAAATATTATTGAATGAATGAATGAATGACAGAGTGGGGCATTTTGGGGCAGTGGCCCGATAATGAAGAAGAGCACAAAAAGCAGGATGTTGGGATCAGAACAGTTACTGGTACAGAGGACAAGAACAAATGGACAGCAAAAACATCATCTCCAGAACAAAGGTCATAACTACAGACACAAAACAAAAGGTGTGCCCTCTAGACTGAGCTGATTGTGGGCAGGGAATGTATCTGTTTGTTCTTGTATTGTACTCTCCCAAGTATTTAGTACAGTGCTTTGCACATGGTAAATGCTCAATAAATTGAACTGAATGAATGAATGAATTAGTGCCAAGAAAAGGTGATACGAAGACTCTTCCACCTCTCCCCAACCTCTGTATTCTACTGGTGCAACAGATATTTACCAGCAAGTAGGTCTTTTATCTCCACGTCATTACACTGAATCAAATTTGGGTGCCTTCTCTTCACTTCAGAGCCTTGACAGCTGCCTGGGGTACACTATTATGGAAAAATACCTATTCATTGTACATAATGGTGATTGTGGTTTTTCTTTTTTCATCAGTCCTTCTGCAATGTGGTTACAGAGCTCCTTGTGGATGTCCTAATTCCACAGAACCTTAACATTTCAAGTTGTTTTGGGAGTCACTTTTGAAAGCAGAGATTAATAATAATTAATAATAACAACTATGGTATTTACTAAGCACTTACTACATGCCAGGCACTGTACTAAGCGCTAGGGTGGATACAAGTAAATTGGGTTGGATACAGTCCCTGTCCTACTTGGGGCTCACAATGTCAATCACTATTTTACAGATAAGGTAACTGAGGCACAGAGAAGGGAAATGACTTGCCTTGGGTCACACAGCAGACAAGTGGTGGAGTCAGGATTAGAACCCATGACCTCCTGCCTCCCAGCCCCATGCACTATCCCCTAAGCCATGCTACTTCCCTAATTATAAGGGTAATGGGATCTTGGAGCATATGAGATCATGGCCTGTCCAAAATTCTTTTCCAAAATTCTCCTATGACCTGTCCATCTTTTAGCTCCCTCTGCAGTTCTATGATGAATGTTAGTTTAAGCAGTTAGTTGGACTTATCACCCCCTAAGAGGAAAAAGGAATTCAGTTCCAAATACAGAAAGTGCTCTGAGCTACGTGCAGGTAGTTGAAGGAATAAGAGGGTATTGTGAGCCCCTTTGGAATAAGCCAGATTTTGTGGAATACTTATAATTTAATCATTTAGATCTAGTTGTCTACATGCAATATTCCTCCAGTTGTCTTTCTTGGATTCCTAAGCTCTGATACTATGTCTTCCCTGTCTTCCCACTCCTCCAGTTCCACAGCATTGATAAGAACAAAACCAAAGAATTGAGTTAAGGTAAAGCTGTGATAAATCTAAGAAGGCAACTGGTTCCCTACTGCTGATTGGTCTGGCAGGCAGCCAACGAATAGAAAAGGAGCAAATTTCATAATTGAATAATAATATAATAACCATACCTGAACTAGAGAAGCAATTTTAACAAAACATTGGGTTAATGAACCTTTATGCAGATCAAGCTCATTCACAGCTGTTTTCTAGTCTGTAGTTATGTTGTTAGGTAACCAAATGGGTCCAAGTACCCATTGTCTCCTCCTAGACAAGATACACTGAAAGTGAACTGGAGCAGTAAGAAACTCGCCAAACCAAACCAAACTCATACAAACCGTGTTTCCTCCAAAATTGTTCTTCCTTTGAAGTACAGATTACAATAAAAGGTGGAAGGGGCTTTGAATTTGGATTTCTAGTTGGATTCAGGCACTTGAAAGTTAATCACCAAGACTGTACTATTCTAAAGGAGAATAAAGTGAGAGGTTGTGGAAATAGCTTAGGTGAAAGTCTAAATTTGTGTTTTCATTTTTTTTCCTGGAATCCATAGAACTTTACAGTGAAATGCTACAAAAAATACTCTAAACAATACTTTTCCCCTTTACACTAAGCCCTTATCTTCTCCTTTGGCCCCATAGTATTCAGGGAATAGCATCCAAAAAAGTTTCAGTTAAAATAGTTGAGTTTCTATATCATGTATTACAAGTTACAGAGAGAAGCATGTCTCCTTATGTGTACTGGTCAAGTGTAATTTTTATATTATTCCTATGACTTCTTTCTAATCATTTATATAATTCATTTCAATTCAATAGTAGTTATTGAGTGTTTCCTGTGTGCAGAGCACTGTAGTAAACTCTTGGGCGACCATAGTACAACAATTAACAGGCACATTCCCTGCCCACAATGAACTCACAGTCTAGAGCAGGGAAGGCAGACATTAGTATAAATAAATAAATTACAGATATGTGCATAAGTAGTTTGGGGCTGGGGGAAGAACAAAGGGAGCAGGTCAAGGTGACACAGAAGTGGGAGTGGGAAAAGAGTAAAGGAGTGTTTAGTCAGAGAAGGACACTTGGAGGAAATGTGCCTTCAAGAAGGTTTTGAAGGGGGTGAGTGTCGGATTTGAGGAGGGAGGGTGTTGCAGGTAAGAGGAAGGATGTGGGTCAGGGGTCGGCAGTGAGTTAGGGGAGATTGAGCACAGTGAGAAGGTTAGTGTTTGGTCTAGATTGTAGTAGATTGTACTTCATGCCACTGCCCGGATTGTCTTTGTCCAGAAACGCTCTGGGCATGTTACTCCCCTCCTCAAAAATCTCCAGTGGCTACCAATCAATCTGTGTATCAGGCAGAAACTCCTCACCCTCGGCTTCAAGGCTCTCCATCACCTCACCCCCTCCTACCTCAACTCCCTTCTCTCCTTCTACAGACCAGCCCGCACCCTCCGCTCCTCTGCCACTAATCTCCTCACTGTGCCTCATTCTCGCCTGTGCCGCCGTCGACCCCCGGCCCACGTCATCCCCCTGGCCTGGAATGCCCTCCCTCTGCCCATCCGCCAAGCTAGCTCTCTTCCTCCCTTCAAGGCCCTACTGAGAGCTCACCTCCTCCAGGAGGCCTTCCCAGACTGAGCCCCCTCCTTCCTCTCCCCCTCTCCCCCCCTCGATCCTCCTGTCTTACCTCCTTCCCTTCCCCACAGCACCTGTATATATGTATATATGTTTGTACATATTTATTACTCTATTTATTTATTTATTTTACTTGTACATATCTATTCTATTTATTTTATTTTGTTAATATGTTTGGTTTTGTTCTCTGTCTCCCCCTTCTAGACTGTGAGCCCACTGTTGGCTAGGGACTGTCTCTATATGTTGCCAACTTGTACTTCCCAAGCACTTAGTACAGTGCACTCAATAAATACGATTGATTGATTGATTGATAGTAGGAGAGAGTGAGGTGAGGTAGGAGAGGGCAAGGTGATTGAGTGTTTTAAAGCCAATGGTGAGGAGTTGCTGTTTGATGAGGAGGGATCAGATAGACAAGGGCTGGAGTTGTAGATTTAGGTATCATCTGCATAGAGGTGATAGTTGACGTCATGGGAGCAAATGAGTTATCCAAGGGAGTGGGTGTAGATGGAAAATAGAAGAGGACCCAGAACTGAACCTTGAGGTACCCCTATTCCACGGTTAGGGGTGGAAGGCAGAGGAGGAGCCTGCAAAGGAGACTGGGAATGAATGGCCAGAGAGATAAGAGGAGAGCCAGGAGAGGACAGAGTTAGGGTGGTCAAGGTTGGATAACATTTCCAGGAGAAGGGGGTGGCTTAGAGTGTTGAAGTCATCCTCGAGGTCAAGAATGATTAGGATGGAGTAGAAGCCATTGGATTTGGCAAGAAGATCATTGGTGACCTTTGAAAGGACAGTTTCTGTGATGTGAAAGGGATGGAAGCTAGATTGGAGCAGATCAAGGAGAGAATTTGAGGAGAGGAATCTGAGACAGTGGGTATAGACAACTCACTGGAGAGGAATGGTAGGAGGGAGCTGGGGTGATAACTGGAGGGAGCCATCGGGTCAAGGGAGTGGGTTATTTTAGGATAGGGGAGACATGGCCATGTTTGAAAGTAGTGAGGAAGAAGCTGTTAGAGAGTGAACAGTTGAAGATGGCTGCTAGGGAAGGAAAAAGAGGGGGTGAGAGTTTTGATGAGGTGTCAAGGAATGGGGTCGGATGCGCAGGTGTAGGGGGTGGATTTAGAGAGAAGGCAGGAAATTTCCTGTAGTGATACAGTTGGGAAGGATGGAAGAGTTGAAGAGGGGGACAGAAGGGGAAGGGACTGAGGAGGGGCAGAGGCGATTTTAGGGAGCTCATGCCTGATAGTATCAATTTTCTTAATAGTATAGGTGCCCAGGTCATTAGGGGTAAGGGATAGGGAGGTGTGGGAACAGGGAGCCTGAGTTAAATGTCTGGAACAACTGGTGAGAGCAATGGGAATGAGTATGAATAAGGGTGAAGAAATAATTTTTCTGGGCCGAGAGAGAAGAGTTAAAACATGCAAGGATAAACTTGAAGTGGAAGAAGTTGTCCTGATATTTAGATTTCTGCCACCACTGCTCTGTGGCTTGAGCACAAGAGTGAATGCGGCAGACTGTGCAGGTGATCCAGGGCTCTGGGTTGGTGGTACTAGATTGATGAAGGGATAGGGGAGCGAGTGAATTATGTTCAGTAGAGAAGGTGGTTTAAGAGCATCTATTTGGTCATCAAGGGAGGGTAGTTTGGGTATGGAGGCTAAGTGAGGCATGATGAGGTGAGAAGAGGAAGAGGAAGATGAGACATCCCATAAAGCATAAGAGGAAGAAACCCAGGCTGACCATGGGCACTTAGATCAGGGGGATACAGACTGTTCAGTGGGGACAAGCAAACCTGTGTGTTTTCCTCTACTCCATGCCTTAGTGGCAGCCAGAGCAGGAATGTTCTTCATTTCCCTCCCCTCAAAGCAGAAAAATGGCACAAACCAAGTGGGTCCTGTCCCAGCTCTTCAGGAGGCATCATGCCCATCCAGGGCATTTCCCTCCATATTCCCCATCCCCCAGGGCTGGAGCTCTTCCAGGGAACAGGGAGGCTGCTCTGGCTAGGGCAGGGGAAAGGCAGCCTCTGGCACAGCTAATGAGTGGGCCGTCCACTTGGAATGCATGCAGAAGATGGGCATCAGGCCAGGTTAGATTGCATCAAATGACTGGCAAGTGAAGGCAGCTCTTTGTTGAGTGATAGAGATTGAAAGATTTGTTAATATATCCAGACACTTTCATAATCCAAGCAAATGCTTCTTATGCAAATTGCATCTCCATCACAGCCCGATCCCTGACCTCTAAAAGCACACTATCCAAGAATAAAGTTGGGAGGAGTTTGATCACAGATAGAACAGGAAAGGTGAAATGATAAGAATATAAAAGTCCTTGTGGGCAGGGAATGTGACTACCAACTCTGTTGTATTTTACTCTTCCAAGTGCTTAGTATAGTGTTCTGCACACAGAAAGTGCTCAATAAATACCATTAATTGATTAATTCATTCATTCATTCAATCATATTTATTGAGCACTTACTGTGTGCAGCACCCTGTACTAAGCGCTTGGAAAGTACAATTCAGCAATAGAGACAATCCCTGCCCACACAGGTCTAGAAGGGCAGGTCTAGAAGGGGTAAGACAGACATCAAAACAAGTATACAGGCATCAATATAAATAAAAAGAATTATGCATATATACATAAATATGTAAGTGCTGTAGGATGGGGCGGGGGGAAGAGCAAAGGGAGTGAGTTGATGCGGATGGGAGGGGGAGCTGAGGAAACAGGGGGCTTAGCCTGGGAAGGCCTCTTGGAGGAGTTGAGCCTTCAGTAGGGCTTTGAAAGGGGAAAAGTGATATTTTGGCAGATTTGAGGAGGGAGGGCATTCCAGGCCAGACGTAGGACATAGGCCAGGGGTCGACAACAGGACAGGCGAGATTGAGGTACGGCAAGAAGGTTAGCTCCAGAAGAGCAGAGTGTGAAGGCTGGGCTGTAGATGGAGAGAAGGGAGCTGAGGGAAGAAGGGACAAGGTGATAGAAAGTGTTGAAGCAAATAGTGAAGAGTTTCTGTCTGATATGGAGGTTTATAGACACACTGCTTGACACATGTGTCAACCATGCGGTTTCTAGTACAATATCTGCCATCTTTCCTCCCAGCCCACACTCCTGTTGACTTCATCTCAGGCAGGAGTGTGTTTACTCTGCCCTTCTGAGAAAAGTAGGGTAGAAACACTGATAGATACTCTATCCTCTTGCTGACATTAGATCCCACATGCTTCTCTGTTGAGCCCAGAAAAGTCCCTTACTGGGAGATTGAGGCTGTGCAGTGACCCTATAGACAGGACCCTATAGTCACAGGGTCCTATAGACCCATCTATAGAATTAAGGGTCCTGGGTCTTCTCAGTCCCAGTCAGGTCAGAAAGAACTAGCTTCCTGCACAGTGCCCCAGCTCCTGTTCTCCCGTGAGTGGCAGTCACCACATCACTCTTCTTCCTCCCTATTATTCACACACACACACACACACACACACACACACACACACACACACACACACACACACACACACCCCTCTTGGGTAGTAATGCAACCCACTCAGTAATGGGGTAAATCTGGGCGTTGAGTGTGCCCACAGTGTAAGAGGGATGATCCTAGAGGCCGAGGAAAGGCACTGAGCAGCTGCTTTGGAGAGATTCCCCTGGCCCCTGGAACCAGAACCATCTTCTGGTCTAAGAGGAGCAGCCTGCCCCCTGGTGGTACTAATCGTTATTCTGGGAGGCTGTGCCTCTCTATCGTTCCCTGGTGACAGCTGCCTTGCTCACGAAAGCTGTGCCTAGTAATGCTGTACAGCAGGAGACTTGTTCTGGGATGTTTTCCCATCTCTGTTGACGGCACTACCATCCTTCCCGTCTCACAAGCCCGCAACCTTGGTGTCATCCTCGACTCCGCTCTCTCATTCACCCCTCACATCCAAGCCATGACCAAAACCTGCCGGTCTCAGCTCCACAACATTACCAAGATCCGCCCTTTCCTCTCCATCCCAACCGCTACCCTGCTCATTCAAGCTCTCATCCTATCCCGTCTGGACTACTGCATCAGCCTTCTCGCTGATCTCCCATCCTCGTGTCTCTCTCCACTTCAATCCATACTTCATGCTGCTGCCCGGATTATCTTTGTCCAGAAACGCTCTGGGCATATCACTCCCCTCCTCAAAAATCTCCACTGGCTACCAATCAATCTGCGCATCAGGCAGAAACTCCTCACCCTGGACTTCAAGGCTCTCCATCACCTCGCCCCCTCCTACCTCACCTCCCTTCTCTCCTTCTACAGCCCAGCCCGCACCCTCCGCTCCTCCACCGCTGATCTCCTCACCGTACCTCGCTCTCGCCTGTCCCGCCATCGACCCCCGGCCCACGTCATCCCCCGGGCCTGGAATGCCCTCCCTCTGCCCATCCGCCAAGCTAGCTCTCTTCCTCCCTTCAAGACCCTGCTGAGAGCTCACCTCCTACAGGAGGCCTTCCCAGACTGAGCCCCTTCCTTCCTCTCCCCCTCGCCCCCCTCTCCATCCCCCCATCTTACCTCCCTCCCTTCCCCACAGCACCTGTATATATGTATATATGCTTGTACATATTTTTTGACTCTATTTATTTATTTATTTAATTTATTTGTACATATCTATTCTATTTATTTTATTTTGTTAGTATGTTTGGTCTCTGTCTCCCCCTTTTAGACTGTGAGCCCACTGTTGGGTAGGGACTGTCTCTATGTGTTGCCAATTTGTACTTCCCAAGCGCTTAGTACAGTGCTCTGCACATAGTAAGCGCTCAATAAATACGATTGATGATGATGATGATGATGTTGCTCCTCTCTAATAATAGTGGCATTTGGTAAGCGCTTACTATGTGCCAAGCACCGTTCCATGTGCTACTAGGCATTGTTCTGTGAAGCTGTGCCATTCTATCACCCATTCAGGGCATCAGGTGTTGGGAGGTCTGGGAGGCTGCCCTTCCTTGGTTCGGTGAGGCTGCCGCTCTATCATCTTTCTATGACACTGATTTTTTCCCCATGGTGTTTGTGAAGCACTTCCTTTGTCCCAGGCACTGAACTAAGTGCTGGGATAGAGATTAGTTCACCAGGTTGGACACAGTCCAGGTCCCACATGGGGCTCACGATCTTAATCCCATTTTAAGATTAAAGGGGAGTTGTATCATGGCCTAGTGGAAAGAGCATGGGCCTGGAAGTCAGAGGACTTGGGTTCTAATCCCACCTCTGCCATATGTCTGCTGTGTGACCTTGGGCAAGTCACTTCACTTCTCTGAGCCTCAGTTACTTCATCTGTAAAATGGAGATTAAGATTGTGAACTTCATGTGGGATTAGAGAAGCAGCGTGGCTCAGTGGAAAGAGCCCGGGCTTTGGAGTCAGAGGTCATGGGTTCAAATCCCGCCTCCTCCAATTGTCAGATGTGTGACCTTGGGCAAGTCACTTCACTTCTCTGGGCCTGTTACCTCAACTGTAAAATGGGGATGAATACTGTGAGCCCCCTGTGGGACAACCTGATCACCTTGTAACCTTCCCAGCACTTAGAACAGTGCTTTGCACATAGTAAGTGCTTAATAAATGCCATTATTATTATTATTATTATTATTACAAGGACTGTATCTGACCTGATTATCTTGTATCTACCCCACTGCTTAGTACAGTGCTTGGCATGTACTGGTCTGCTGTGTTACCTGGGGCAGGTCACTTCAGTTCTTTGTGTCTCAGTGCCCTCGTCTGTAAAATGGGGATTAAGACTATGAACCCCATGTGGGACTGGGATCTTGTTCAACCTGAGCAACTTGGTATCTAAATGCACATAGTAAGTGCTTAACAAATACCATTAAAAAAACTGTTGCTGCTGCTGCTCCTCATTCATTCATTCAATCGTATTTATTGAGCACATAATGTGTGCAGAGCACTGTACTAAGCGCTTGGGAAGTACAAATTGGCAACATATAGAGGCGGTCCCTACCCAACAACGAGCTCACAATCTAGAAGAGGGAGACAGACAACAAAACAAAACGTGTGGACAGGTGTCATCAGAACAAATAGAATTAAAGCTAAATGCACATCATTAACAAAATAAATAGAATAATAAATATGTACAAGTAAAATAAATAGAGTAATAAATCTGTAAAAACATATAAACAGGTGCTGTGGGGAGGGGAAGGAGGTAGGGCAGAGGGGGGATGGGGAGGAAGAGAGGAGAAAGGGAAGTCTGGGAAGGCCTCCTGGAGGAGGTGAGCTCTCCTCCTCCTAACCCCCAGTACCTGCTGAGACAACAGAAGCACAAACAATGGTGAGCTGCTGGCCTTGGCAACAACAGGGAGTTCTTGGCACCTGCTCTCAGAGTTAATGAGCCAGAGAGTGTCTGAAGGAGGAGTCCATCATCATTTCTATCAAGCACATAGTGTGTGCAGACCACTTTACAAAGAGCTGGGGAGAGGTCAGTCTAAACAGAATTAGTAAAGTTACCTGCCCATAAAGTCCTTACATTGTAGGGGGTAGACATTAGTATAGATAAATTATGGTTACGAACATAAGTGCTGTGGAGCTGAGGGGTCTATAAAAGGTGGGCAAAGGCAACACAAAAGGGAGTGGGGGAAGAGGAAATGAGACTAGGATTAGTGTGACAAGAGTTGCAGGCTGGAGAGTAGGGGAATGGGAATGGGAGGGGGGGGGGTGAGTTGTGGGTCCAGGCCATATTGCCAAGCAGTCCAAGCGGCATTAACAACAAACATCTGTGGCGGCGTAACACACCCCACCATGAAATCTGAAGCCAAAGACCTGGAAGAGGAGAGCCTGCAGACTAGTTGCAAGAAGTTAAGAGTGGACTTAGAGGGGTAGAGTGAGTAAGGATATGATGGATGGATTAGTCTCCCTTCCTAAAGGGCCGGGGAGGCCCCACTCATGAGGCTAGAGAAGCAGCAGGTGAAGTGACTAGAGCATGGGCCTGGGAGTCAGAAGGTCATGGGTTCCAGTCCTAGTTCTGCCCACCTGCCGGCTGCTTGGCCTTCTCTGTGCCTCAGTGACCAGAGCTGCAAAATGGGGTTTACAACCAAGCGCCTCATGTAGGACAGGAACTGTGTCCAATCCAGGGCCTAGTTCAGTGCCTGGTACATAGTAAGTGCTTATCAAATAGCACAATACTATGATTATTATTTTGGGAGCAGAAACCCGGCCCAAAGGAATTGATTCTAGTGCCACTGGTGCATCGGATCACCTACCCTCTTGTGCCCCTATCAGTTAGTTGGGTTCCCACTGGGGAAGTGGGTGCAACAAGAAACTGGACGGGCCAGGGCGCAGCACATTGCACGACACTATGCATCAAGGAATTTTGCAGCCCAAGACAACTAGAGCATAGTTCCGTCCCAGTGCTCTAGACTAGCAGGCGGTTTTGTTTTTAGAACACTTTTTCTCAGAAGACGTAACTGAGGTGTAGACAAGTTAAGTGACCTGCCCAAGGTCACACAACAGAGTGGCAGAGTGGGACTTGCAGCAGCCACTCACATGTCGCCCCTGTCCAGAGCACATCTGCTCTGTCTCTGGAACCAGCACACTAAGTAAGGGACCACGGGTTAGGTGAGGGCCTCGCTGAGCATTTGTTGATGGGTGCTAGGTGTTTTGCCAGGTGCGTGTAAAGCACAAGTGAATTCCTCCTGATTGGTAAGTTCTCATGGGCAGAAGCTACGTACTTCACCATGTGCAAGTAATGCGTAAGTGAATTCCTCCTGAGTGGAAAACATTCATAGGTGCGTGGTAGATACTTCACCACATGTGAGTGACACATAAGTGAACTCCTCCAAAAAGGAAAGCTAAATTCACTGCATTCCCCCCCAAATAATTGAATAATTATTCTCATTCCAAAAGGAAAGTTAGATTTGCCAGGTGGAATACATTTTGGACAGTCAGACTTTGACTCCAGTCTCTCTCTCACCACATTGATACTTGTAGCCATCTCCAGGCAAAAAGTGATAGTAGGAAAGCATGTTTTCCTTAACTGTCCAGGCTCATTTTCTCGGGCCCCCAGAGTAACATCTGGAATGGGGAAAGCAGGAAAGCCAGGTTCGACTGCCCCCTTGTGTTTATTTTCTTTGTATTTGATCAATCAAGGAAAAATAAAAAGAAATAAAAACTGGCCAGAACTGACCCCATTGAGGTCACCATCCACCCTGATGGCTGCACTGAAGCTGTGCGGGAATGGGCTCCAGGCTGGCATCAGATTGCCTCATATCACTCACAGTGGATAGCGGCACCATATTGCATTGTAGTTCATCACTTTTACTTTACGACTGGTAGATTTCATAGAATCTGCCTTAGAAATCTGTAAACCAGCTAAAGCCTCCTTACACATTAGCACCCAGGAGTGCCTCCTCCCCATCCATGGTATGAAGGTATAAAGCCTCAGCTGTAGTGTGCATGCTCCCTTGATCTAATATCAAGGGAGTTCATTATCCTGCCACAGTACCAGCCTTGCCAGACTATCCAATTTTTTTTTTCGTCATGGATGAAACCTTCTCATAACTGGGAGTCTTCACTGTGGGTGAAGAGGGGGAAGGGACTGTGGAGGGGCAGGGTAGATTTTAGGGAGATCATGCCTCATAGTGTCAATTTTCTCAATAAAATAGGTGGCCAGGTCATTTGGGGCAAGGAATGGAGGAGACAGAGGAATAGGGGTTTGAGGAGGGAGTTAAATGTCTGGAACAACTGGTGAGGGCAATGGGTATGGGTGTCAATAAAGATGGAGAAATAATTTTGCCGGACAGGGGAGAGGGCAGAGTTAAAGCATTTAAGGATAAACTAGAAATGGATGAATTCAAACTGATATCTAAATTTCCACCAGCAGCACTCTGCAGGTTGTGCAGAATGGCAAAGGAGGTGGACTATGGAGGTGATTCAGGGTTGTGGGTTAGTGGTATGAGATCAACGAAGGGATAGGGGAGTGGGTGAGTTGAGTTTAGTAGGGAGGGTGGTGTTGAGAGTGGCCGTTTGGTCATTATGGGCAGGTAGTTTGGGTATGGAGACTAAATGGACTAAATGAAGACTAAATGAAGGAGCACTGGATAGTGGATAGAGCACGGGCCTGAGAGTCAGGAGGTCACGGGTTCTAATCCGCCACTTGTCTGCTGTGTGACCTTGGGCATGTCACTTTACTTCTCTGTGCCTCAGTTACCACATCTGTAAAATGGGGATTGAGACTTTGAGCCCCATGTGGGCCAAGGACTATAAGCAACCTAATGTCCTTGTATCTACTCCAGCACTTAGTACAGTGCCCACCAAATAGTAAGCACTTAATAAATACCATAATTATTATCATTATTGTTATGTAATGGGGAAGGATGATTTGGGAAAATTGGATGGGGTCAAAAAATCAGAGGTCTCTGTAGGGGAACAGCACAGATTTGTGAGGAGATGTGTGGAAGAGAATGCAGGTGAGGAGGAAGTTTTGGTCAGATAGAGGGATTTCAGAGTTGTTGAAGGTTGATGATTATAAGATCGAGTGTGTGTCCAAGTTGGTGAGTGGGTAAGGTAAGGCAGAGCGAGAGATCAGTGGAGTTGAAGAGTGATAGAGAGCAGACAGCTGAAGGATCATCAGGACCATCTATATGGATATTAAAGTCCCCAATGATCAATATAGAGATGGAGAAAGAGAGAGGATGAATGGGAGGTAGAGATCAAAATGGCTAAAAAAATGCAGGTGGGGTCTGGGGGGAGATAGGTGACCACTACTAGAATCTGGAGAGGTTGGTAGAAGCGGATGATACGGACTTCAAAGACAGGGAAAGAAAGGGTTGGGGGAGGTGGAATGATGTGAAAGCGTCATTGGGGCATGAAAATGAAGCCAACACCTCCTCCTTTCCCAGTGAGCCTCAGAGAGTGGGTGAAGATCAGGCCTTCTCTGGAGAGAGCACTAGGGGAGACCATGTTGTCTGGGGACACTCAGGTTTTAGTGATGGTGGATAGGAGTAGTGAATGGGTCAAGAACAGGTCGAGTATGAAGGGTTGCTTCCCCATGATGGACTGGGGGTTCCACAGGCTGCATTTGGTTGAGGCCATTGAGGAGGACAAGCCCTATCTGTGTGGATTGGCCCAGGAATCAGAGATTAACATGGGACACATTCTGGGCATTAGTTGTGCTCCTCCACAGAGCGCTTAGTACCGTGTTCTGCACACAGTAAGTGCTCAATAAATACGACTGAATGAATGAATGAATGAATTAAAGCTGAAACTGTTCTTACTCTTCCAAGCTAAAGGTTTTCTCGTTTTACGTGAGGTTCATATATTTCCAGCACACCGAGGTGTAAGAATAGTGCGTTTACCAACTTTGTTCTAGTTAATGTCCAATTCTTGATACTAAATCTATTTCAGTATTGCATCAAGGATACTTTACTACTTACAGTCCTAGTGTTATCTTGGGGAACAGGTTCCTCTAGAAATAGTTCCCTATCAGGGTCATCTCAACATTAACCCCAACATCTTCATCATTGATAATTGTGTTAAAACATTTTATAATTAGTTATCAGAAATGCTACATATTTCCCAACTTAGTGTCATCAAAATGAAACCCACACATTCATATACCCCCAGCCTTGGATCACTACCACTGTCCGCGTTCTTCGCTTTTATGCTTGAGCTGCTGAAAGCTGCTGGCAAAAGTCTAAACACCAAGCCAACCTTGTTCACTTAAAGTTTATCCTTTCCTGCCTTAACTCTGCCCTCTCCTCTGCCAGGCAAAACTATTTTTCTTCCCTTATTGACACCCATGCCCATTACGCCCGTCAGCTGTTTCGGACATTTAACTACCTCCTCAGGCACCATGTTCCTCCCCTTCCTCCATCGCTTGCCTCCAACGATCTGACCACCTACTTCCTTAGGAAAATTAACACCATCAGGTCTGAGCTCCCTTCTCCATCCCCCCGGCTCTCAACCCTCTCCTCTACTTTCCCATCCTTCCCAGCAGTATCTTCAGATGAGACCTCCTCCCTCCTCTCAGGTGCGACTCTTCCACCTGTGCTTCGGCCCTATTCTCTCTCATCTTATGAAAGCTCTCGTCCCTTCCCTCCTCCCCACCTTATCTTCCATCTTCAGCCACTCACTCTCCACTGGTTGCTTCCCCTTTGCCTTCAAACATACCCACATCTCCTCTATCCTAAAAAAACCCTGTCTTGACCCCACTTCCCCTTCTAGTTATCTCCCTATCTCCCTCCTACCCTCCCTTTCCAAACTACTAAAACGAGTCATCTACACTCGCTGCCTTGAATTCCTGAACTCCAACTCTCTCCTAGACCCCCTCCCATCTGGCTTCCATCCCCTACACTCCACCTAAACAACCCTCTCAAAGGTCACCAATGACCTCCTTCTTGCCAAATCCAATGACCCCTATTCTATCCTAATCCTCCTCGACCTCTCAGGTACCTTCGACACTGTGGACCATCCCCTTCTCCTCAACATGCTATCCAACCTTGGCTTCCCAGACTCCGTCCTCTCCTGGTTAATAATAATAATAATGATGACAAAGCACTGTTCTAAGTGCTGGGTTACAAGGTGATCAGGTTGTCCCACGGGGGGCTCACATTCTTAATCTACATTTTACAGATGAGGTAACTGAAGCACAGAGAAGTTAAGTGACTTCCCCAAAGTCACACAGCTGACAATTGGAGGAGCTGGGATTTGAACCCATGACCTCTGATTCCAAAGCCCGGGCTCTTTCCACCGAGTCACGCAGCTTCTCTGTTCTCTCCTCTTATCTCTCTGTCCATTCATTCTCAGTCTTCTTCACGGACTCCTCCTACCCCTCCCATCCCCTTACTGTAGGGGTTCCTCAGGGGTCAGTGCTTTGTAGCCTTCTGTTCTCCATCTATACTCACTCTCTTGGTGAACTCATTCGCTTCCATGGCTTTAACTATCATCTCTACGCTGATGACACCCAAATCTACATCTCTGCCCCTGCTCTCTCTTCCTCCCTCCAGGCTCGCATTTCCTCCTGCCTTCAGGACATCTCCATCTGGATGTCTGCCCAGCACCTAAAATTCAACATGTCCAAGACTGAGCTCCTTTTCTTCCCTCCCAAACCCTGTCCTCTCCCTGACTTTTCCGTCACTGTGGATGGCACTACGATTCTTCCCATATTACAAGCCCGCAACCTTGGTGTCATCTTTGACTCAGCTCTCTCATTCACCCCACACATCCAATCCATTACCAAAAACCTGCTGGTGTCAGCTCCACAAATTCGTCAAGATCCGCCCTTTCCTCTCCATCCAAACAGCTACCTTGCTGGTTCAATCTCTCATCCTATCCCGACTGGATTACTGCATCAGCCTCCTTTCTGATCTCCCATTCTCCTGCTTTTTTCGCACTTCAGTCTATACTTCACACTTATCATTCTACAGAAACACTCTGGATATGTCACTCCCCTCCTCAAAAATCTCCAGTGGTTGCCTATCAACCTTCGAATCAAGCAAAAACTCCTATTGGCTTCAAAGCTCTCCATCACCTCGCCCTCTCTTATGCCACCTCCCTTCTCTCCTTCTACAGCCCAGCCCACCCCTCCGCTCCTCTGCTGCTAACCTTCTCATTGTGCCTCGTTCTCGGCTGTCCCACCATCGATCCCCCAGCCCATGATCTCCCCCTGGCTTGGAATGCCCTACCTCCGCACATCCGCCAAGCTAGCTCTCTTCCTCCCTTCAAAGCCCTACTGAGAGCTCACCTCCTCCAGGAGGCTCCAGACTGAGCCCCCGTTTTCCTCTCCTCCTTCCCACTCCCCCGCCCTACCTCCTTCCCCTCCCCACAGCACTTGTATATGTTTGTACAGATTTATTACTCTATTTATTTTACTTGTGCATATTTACTATTCCATTTATTTTGTTAATGATGTGCATATAGCTATAATTCTATTTGTTCAGACGATTTTGACACCTGTCTACATGTTTTTGTTTTGTTGTCTGTCTCCCCCCTCTAGACTCTGAGCCCATTGTTGGGTAGAGACTGTATCTATATGTTGCCAACTTGTACTTCCCAAGTGCTTAGTACAGTGCTCTGCACACAGTAAGAGCTCAGTAAATACGATTGAATGAATGAATGAACTTGACAGACATGGATGAGTAGGAGAGAGGATAGGAGCCAAAAATAAAAATATTAGACTTGAAGCCATCTGGTGCTATATTCATATCAGACAGAGGATTCACCTGATTGCCTGGAATGAAACCAGATGAATGGTCACCCTAGGAAGAAATAAATTCCTGAATACATTCACGGCCATATTTAGAATTGAGGGGTGAGAGTGAGTAAATAGCAAAAATGGTACCCATTTTTTCCCAGTGATGCAATAACAACACTAATGATTTCCCACCTCCTGCTGTAACAAGGCAAAATCTTCTTAATGTTGACATAAAAGATCTCCACCACTTCTGTCCATCTTAATTACTGACTCCCTTCACAACTACTCCTGGCCTAACATTCTTTGCTCCCCCCAAGCTCACCTTATAATTATATCTCTCGTCAACTCTTCCTCTTTCATTCATTTGTTCATGATTTTACCGAGGGCTAGAACTTCCTCCTAACTAAAATCCTATTCATCAAACTCCTAAAATCCTTCTTCAAGCAATCAGTCAAATGTATTTATAGGGTACTTACTGTTTGCGGAGAAGGGCTTGGGAGAATAGAATACAGAAAAATTGGTAGATGATCCCTCTCAAGGTGCTCACAATCTAATGGGAGAAAAAGACATTAAAATAAATTAAACATATGAAAAGCAGCAGAGTATAAGGATAGGTACATAAATTTTGTACCTTCTTCTAGACTGTGAGCCCTTTGTTGGGTAGGGACCATCTCTATACATTGCCAACTTGTACTTCCCAAGCGCTTAGTATAGTGCTCTGCACACAGCAAATTTTCAATAAATACGATTGAATGAATGAATGCTGCAAGTCCTGGTCTGCTGCCCATACGGTCTGAGGTCACAGGCATTTATTACCTGTGCTCCCAGGCCATTCCAGCTTCTGTCCTCCACTTGTCCAATCTCCCCCTCCCCATTATACCTTGATTGGCACAGAGGCGAGGGACACCTTCTGTATTCCTGGCCTGGAACGTCTATCTAGGGGTTTCAATTGTAGGAGTTCTGTCTCACCCACACTTTCAACTTCCGCCTTACTAGTTCAGGAAGTCATGGTTAATGTTCAGATCTTGAGATGGTGGGTGCCAAGGTTCACTTTGGCACAGTGACTCAATCAATCAATACAATAAATGGGACTAAGTGTGGCCATCAGGGGCACCCCATAAGCTTAAAGTAGAGCGGGCACAGGCTGCTGCTATCCATAAAGACTGCTCTGTGGTAGGGTCAGCGTCCTGCAAAGAAATCAAGGCATCTATAATCCCATAAGAGGGCTCATGAATAGCAGAAAAAACTCCAGTGGCAGGGGCACAGGATATAGCTGCATCTCTGGTGGCAATATCTGCCAGAGAATTTAAAGATGTTGGGTTCAGCCTAGGGCACAGGCTCACAATGATATGGGACCAATATGAAAGTAGAATCTCATACTTTTGTGAATCAGGACAGTGATAGGAGTTGAGTGAGTGACTTCAGTAGGGGGTCGCAACCACCTGGAATGGTAATAGAAAGCAGCGAGCCTAAAACGAGGGTTGGAGAAGCTCCCACGGCCAAAGGAGTGATGGCAGCTATTGTACACAGACAAGAGAAGGAGACCAAAAACCACAGGATCCAGAATTGTGCAACGGGGTGAAAATGATTCCAGTGCTTCTGGAGAAATTCCACTTGAGCAAAACCATCTGTTCATGGAAGGGTCTTCTCAGCTGCCTGTTGGGTCCCAAGAAAAAGGGTGGCAGGGCTTTCATTGTTTTAACTCTTAACATTTCATATTAAAGAATCATTTTTACCAAAATTTCACTTAGCAAGCAAAGATACAAAGATAAACCCCGTTTTTAATACACTTAATTTGTAGAGCTTAGCAATTAAATTTTCCCTTATGTGCAGCTGTCTCCTTTTCCCAGAATCTTTAAGATTAATTTTCTCAGCCTAATCCTATTCCAGTTAATCCTTAATAGCCATTTCGAGATCTGGGGTTTTACGTGGACTTAAATTCCCCTGTCAAATAAGAAAATGTCCTACTCCTGGGTCCTTTCCCCAAGAAATTTGTGTAACATGGTAGGCCTCCCCTGACGCAGATTCCTTAGGCTCTCTTTTAATTCCCATTCATGAGAAAAACCCTCAACAAACTCAAGATCTGATTATCATTCCAAATTCTCCTTTGCAGTCTTTAGTATTATCTTTTCATTCAGAACACTTCTTTACACCAAATTTCCATAGTCCAATTTACCCAAAGTTATATAAGAAAGGGACACTTATTTTTCTTTGTTTTTTGCATTCCCTTCTTTTCACCACACTTTATTAGTACCACAGTGAACATAATAAGGCTAGTTTCCTTGTTCAGACCATCACATTTACATCAAAGGATTATAAAGATGACAGTGTGTATTCACTTTGCTTATAGACTTCCTTAATGAAATTAGCAAAATCTACAGCTAGTACTGTAGAATTTCTGATATAGTAATTGAATCATCAACTCTAAAGGTCCTTACTTGGTCTTCCAACAGCCCCATGCAATCACCAGGGCCATGGGGTTCAGAGTGATCCACTTGTTTTAGAGGTCCCGCTGGTCATGGCCATAGTTAGCAGAAAGGTTCTAGGTATCCTGACTACTAATTTAGTCCCAGGCCTGATGTGGGGACATATTCAGCCACTCGGGACACTTTCTACACTTGCACACTTAAGTGGGGTAAGGGTAAGCGGCCCAGCAAATTCCCTCACTTCTACTCGTGCCACTTAAACAGCAATTCAAGTATCCGGTGCCTGCAGCCATATTCACAGTGCTCCCTTCTCCAGGAAAAGACACTCGAGGCAACTTTCACATTTGCACACTTAAATGGGGTCAGGGTTAACGCCCAGCAAATTCTCACACATCCACTGATATGCTCAGTCAAGGAACCCAAGTTCCCAATGCCTGTGGCCATAATCACAATGTTCCCTTCCTTGAGTACCTTTAAGGGGCCTGTCCCCTTGGAAGCTGTTCGGTTCTTGTAGGGTCCACCCTCTTTTTCTCAAAGATCCAGACTGAATAGAACCCATGGTGGCCAGGGAGATAATAATGATGGTATTTGTTAAGAGTTTACTATGTACCAAGCACTGTTCCACAGCCAGGGTCTGGTGGAACAGGGATGTTTTTCCTCTGAGGGATTTCAAAAGGCTCCCTTACCTAGGTGTGTGCTGCAGATGGTTCTAGGCCCAGCAGGTCCCAGGTGGGTCTCTCCCATGCACTCATATGGATCCCGGACGAGTTCTAGAAAACGAATCAAGTCACAGCAACACAGCATAGGGGTTTATTATTGCAATATTAATACAGATTTGTATGGGTGAGGACAGACTGAGTCTGTTCTCCTAAAAGCGAGTTCAACCTCACCACTGAAAGGTGGGTGAGGTAGTTATAGTTCGTGGTGGATGTGGTGGTCCCTCATGCTATCAACAGGGTCAATAAAGTGTTAGTGCTTTTAACTGTATGCTCCAAAGGGTGATGAGAACGTGGCTGTGGTTTTCTTAACTGGTGATGGTGGGTTGTGGGGGGCTTGATGTAAGATTTAAGAAAAGACCAACTAGATTAAATATAAATTGGAGTCTGAAAACAAAATGGAGGAAGGATTGTTAAGAGTTGGTTTCCACAGTCATTAAGAATCTCCAGTGGTTGCCCATCCACCTCTGCATAATAATAATAACAATAATAATGATGGCATTTGTTAAGCGCTTACTATGTGCAAAGCACTGTTCTAAGCACTGGGGGGAATACAAGGTGATCAGGTTGTCCCACAGGGGGGCTCACAGTCTTCATCCCCATTTTATAGATATGGGAACTGGGGCTCAAAAAAGTTGTGACTTGCCCAAGGTCACACAGCAGACATGTGGCAGAGTCGGGATTCAAACCCATGACCTCTGATTCCAAAGCCCGGGCTCTTTCCACTGAGCCACGCAAACAGAAACTCCTTACCCTTTACTTTAAAGCACTCAATCACCTTGCCCCCTTCTACATCACCTTGCTGCTCTCCTACTACAACCCAGCCTGCACAGTTCGCTCCTGTAATGCCAGCCTACTCATTGTACCTCGATGTCATCTATCTCGCTGCTGACCTCTCACCCATGTCCTGCCTCTGGCCTGGAACATCCTCCCTCATCATATCTGACATACAATTTATTTCTCCCATCTTCAAAATCTTATTGAAAGCACACTTTCCCTGACGAAGTGCTCATTTTCTCTTTTCCCACTACCTTCTCCATCACCTTGCTTTGTTCCCTTTATTCACCCGTTCTGCAGCCCCACAATACTTAACTTACATCTATATCCATTATTTTGTTTATTCATATTAGTGTCTGTCTCCCCCTGTAGACTGTGTTCTAGACTATGTTGTGGGCAGGAAATAGGTCTATCAGCTTTTATATTGTACTCTCCCAAGCGCTCAGTGCAGTGCTCTGAACACAGTAAGTGTTCAGTAAATATGATAGATTGATATCCTTTAGGCATTTAGATGCTCACCCCATCTGCAGCACTATAACACATATGCATATATCCTTATATTTTTCTGCTTCCCCTATGTGTAACTAGGGGGAAGACTAGAAGTCTTCAATCGTCGTTCAATCTCGCATCCTATCCCGACTGGATTACTGCATCAGCCTCCTCTCCAATCTCCCATCCTCCTGTCTCTCCCCACTTCAATCCATACTTCGTGCCGCTGCCCGGATCGTCTTTGTGCAGAAACACTCTGGGCATGTTACTCCCCTCCTCAAAAATCTCCAGTGGCTACCAATCAACCTACACATCAGACAAAAACTCCTCACCCTCTGCTTCAAGGATCTCCATCACCTCGCCCCCTCCTACCTCACCTCCCTACTCTCCTTCTACAGCCCAGCCCGCACCCTCCGCTCCTCTACTGCTAATCTCCTCACTGTGCCTCGTTCTCACCTGTCCTGCCGCCGACCCCCGGCCCAGTCCTCCCCCTGGCCTGGAATGCCCTCCCTCCGCACATCCTCTCCTCAGAGCGCCCCCACAGACGCCCGGGACTCCGTTCCCGAGAGGCCCGCCTGCCCGCCATCACACCAAGTGGCCCCCGCTGCTCCCAGAAGGATCCTCTCCTTAGAGCGCCCCCATAGACGCCCCCTGCTTCCACCACCACCCCCAACCGCTTAATCGACCTTCCTTAAAGTGCCCCCCATACTCCCCTCCCGGTCCGGACCTGATTGACTCTCCCCGCCCCCCGCTCTCCCTCCCCCGGGAAAAAGGCCCTTGTTATTACCAAGTTACCAAGTCATTCGCACCTACTCAGCCCTCCCATGCTACTTGGCTGTTCACTCCTCTCCCCAGGTATCTCTGCTCCCTGACCCCGCTTAACAGGTCCACCCTACTCCAGCACATAATAGTTTGTATCTGCTCTCTGTGACATCATTATCTTCCTATTTTATTATTGCCATAGCATGTTAATCGTTAACTACCCTCTGTGATGCCATCGCCTATTTATGTCATTGCTACTGTTTTATCGCTTCTGCATCTCAATTGTTAACCTCCCGCTGTACTGTCACTCGCCCTGCTGACCTCACCATGAACTTCCAATTCCCTTGCTCCCAACTGCCATTCCCATTCCTCACCTTCCCCTTCCCCTCTCCCACCCAGCTTTTTCCCTCCCTCTCCCCCACCACGACCACTCCCCTTCACCCTCTACCCAGGATCCCTCTGTACCAGTGCCAATCCTCAACTCCTCCATCCCAGCCCGCTCCCTCCCCTCCTCCCCGTCCCCACCCCATCCCAATTCTCCTTTCCCAGCGCCACGCCTCTTCCCACTCTCCCCGCCTAGGCCCCCGTCAACTCATCCCAATCCAAACCCTCCCCACCCCTCGCACCCTTCCCCCTCCCTCCCCTCCCTCGGTAGCTGCTGCCAAGTGTGGCCCCTGGAACCCCCGCTCCGTTATAAGTAAACTCCCTTTCATCCTGGACCTATTCCTTTCCAGGTCTCTACTCCTCCTCGCCCCAACTGAAACATGGCTGTCTTCGGACGACACGGTCTCTTCTGCTCCTCTCTCCAGTGGAGGCCCCTTCTTCTCCCCCCATTCCCCCAGACTCACCGGAAAAGTAGGAGGTGTCGGTTTCCTTCTCGCCCCTCAATGTTGCTTTCGCACTATGCTTCCTCCCTCTTCCCTTTCCTTCCCTTCCTTTGAAGCCCACACTATTCGCCTTTACTACCCCCTCCAGATTCTTGTAGCCGTCATCTACCGCCCCCCCCGGCCCCACCTTGAACTTCTTTAACGATTTTGACCCCTTCCTCACCTTCTTTCTCTCCTTTTCCATGCCCACTCTGATCCTTGGAAACTTCAACATCCACATGGATATCCCTGGTGACTCCTCGGCCGCCCGGCTTCTATCTCTCCTTGACGCTGCCAACCTCTTGCTCCACCCCACCTCGCCCACTCACCAACTTGGTCATACCCTCGACCTCATCATCTCCTACCACTGCACTGTGTCCACCCTCACCAACTCTGAAATCCCTCTCTCTGATCATAATCTTCTCACCTGCCTCCTCACTCACACTCCTTTCCCCTGTAAATCTGTATTACTCCCTCACAGAGATCTCCGCTCTCTGGACCCCACCCATCTTTCGGAGCGCCTCACACCCCACCTCGCCGCCCTCTCCTTTCTACCCAGTCTTGATGATCAGATTACTGCTCTCAACTCTACCCTTTCTACTCAGCTAGACTCACTCGCTCCCCTTTCCCTTCGCCGCTCTCATACCACTAACCCACAGCCCTGGATCACTGCCACTGTGTCACCCGTCGTCCGGGGACGGGTTCGTTCAGTGATCAGTGAGGCGAGAGAGAGAGAGAGGCCGGGAACGGAAAGCCTGAGTTTTATATACAATTTATTCCGCTAGGCGAATTGAATTTATGTAATTGTTTAGGCGCAATGGATTGAACTTCCCTTTTGGGAGGAATATAATCAATTAGCAATATTAGAGCTTCCGTACACAGGAGGGACACAATCATACATTAATCGCGCGTGGGTGAGGCGGCTAGCTCTCACCCATGTGCACTTCCCACTCGGGAAGAATCCACTTACTTTCCCAACATGGGAAGAACTCATTACATTACCCGCGCACGTGGTGGGCGACTAGCTCTCACAATGTGCTCTCCCTACACGGGAGGAATCCACTCATGATTCCCATCAGCAGCGGGGTACCTGGGTCCCACCCACGAGACACTCACCTGTCCCGAGGCCCTTGCCTCAGTGTGTTGGTTCTGGTTGTAGAGCGGGCATCTAGCCTTCTGGGCAGGGAGAGACACGTGGACTGCTACTGCTGCTGCTGTTGTTGCTGCTGCAGCAGCAGCTGCTGCGTGTCCTGGTGTTCTGACCCCGAAGGTCAGAGGCAACAGGTATTTATTTCCTGTGCCCCTAGGCCATTCCAGCTTCCGGCCTCAGTCTATCCAATCTCTGCCCTCCCCCCTCCTCCATACCTAATTTGATTGGCACGGGGGCGAGGGACACCTTCTGTATTCCCAGCTTGGGCTGTCAATCTTGCAGACTTGGTCGTGGGGGCGGTATCCCACCCTCACTTCCGAGTTCCGCCTGCTGGTTCAGGTGGTCACGAGATAGCTTTTGACCTTGAGATGGCCAGTACCCAAGGGTCACCTCGGGACACACTGTCCGCCCACTTCGCTCTTACACTCGAGCTGCTGAACGCTGCTGGCGAAAGTCTAAACACCATACCAACCTCGTTCAATTCAAGTTTATCCCTTTCTGCCTTAACTCAGCCCTCTCCTCTGCCAGACAAAACTATTTCTCCTCCCTTATTGACACCCATGCCCATCATTCCTGTCAGCTCTTCCATCAACTCTTCCGGGGAGCTCTCCCATCAGCTCCCCGTCAACTCCCCTCTCAGGCCCCCGGTTCCTCCCACTCCTCCTTCCCTCACCCGCAACGATCTGGCCTCCTACTTCATTAATAAAATTAAATCCATCAGGTCTGACCTCCCCAAAGTCACTCTCCCCCCCCCCCCCGCGTTCTCCAACCCCCCGGCTCTCAACCCTCTCCGCTACTCTCCCATCCTTCCCAGCAGTATCCTCAGAGGAGCTCTCCTCCCTCCTCTCAAGAGCTACTCCGGCCCATTCCCTCTCATCTCATGAAATCTCTCGCTCTGTCCCTTCTCCCCTCCTTAACTTCCATCTTTAACCGCTCACTCTCCACTGGTTCTTTCCCCTCTGCCTTCAAACATGTCCGTGTCTCTCCCATCCTAAAAAAACCCTCTCTTGAACCTACCTCACCTTCTAGTTATAGCCCCATCTCCCTCCTACCATACCTTTTCAAACTCCTTGAACGAGTCGTCTACACGCCCTGCCTCAAATTTCTCAATCAATCAATCAATCAATCAATCAATTCCTCAACACCAACTCTCTCCTCTACCCGCTCCAGTCTGGCTTCTGTCCCCTACATTCCACGGAAACTGCCCTATTAAAGGTCACCAATGACTTCCTGCTTGCCAAATCCAACGGCTCATACTCGATCCTAATCCTCCTCGACTTCTCAGCTGCCTTCGACACTGTGGACCATCCCCTTCTCCTCAACACGCTATCCAACCTTGGCTTCACAGACTCTGTCCTCTCCTGGTTCTCCTCTTATCTCTCCGGTTGTTCATTCTCAGTCTCTTTTGCAGGCTTCTCCTCCCCCTCCTATCCCCTTACTGTAGGGGTTCCTCAAGGTTCAGTTCTTGGTCCCCTTTTGTTCTCGATGGACACTCACTCCTTTGGTGACTTCATTCGCTCCCACGGCTTCAACTATCATCTCTACGCTGATGACACTCAAATCTACATCTCTGCCCCTGCTCTCTCTCCCTCCCTCCAGGCTCGCATCTCCTCCTGCCTTTAGGACATCTCTATCTGGATGTCTGCCCGCCACTTAAAACTCAACATGTCCAAGACTGAACTCCTTGTTTTCCCTCCCAAACCCTGCCCTCTCCCTGACTTTCCCATCACTGTTGACGGCACTACCATCCTTCCCGTCTCACAAGCCCGCAACCTTGGTGTCATCCTCGACTCCGCTCTCTCGTTCACCCCTCACATCCAAGCCGTCACCAAAACCGGCCGGTCTCACCTCCGCAACATTGCCCATATCTGCCCTTTCCTCTCCATCCAAACAACTACCCTGCTCGTTCAAGCTCTCATCCTATCCCGTCTGGACTATTGTATCAGCCTCCTCTCCGATCTCCCATCCTCCTGTCTCTCCCCACTTCAGTCCATACTTCAGGCTGCTGCCCGGATAGTCTTTGTCCAGAAACGCTCTAGGCATGTTACTCCTCTTCTCAAAAATCTACAGTGGCTACCAATCAACCTACGCATCAGATAGAAACTCCTCACCCTCGGCTTCAAGGCTCTCCATCACCTCGCCCCCTCCTACCTCACCTCCCTTCTCTCCTTCTACAGCCGAGCCCGCACCCTCCACTCCTCTGCCGCTAATCTCCTCACCGTGCCTCGTTCTCGCCTGTCCCGCCGTCGACCCCCGGCCCACGTCATCCCCCTGGCCTGGAATGCCCTCCCTCCTCACATCCACCAAGCTAGCTCTCTTCCTCCCTTCAAGGCCCTACTGAGAGCTCACCTCCTCCAGGGGGCCTTCCCAGACTGAGCCCCCTGCTTCCTCTCCCCCTCTTCCCCCTCTCCACCCCCCTGCCTTACCTCCTTCCCTTCCCCACAGCACCTGTATATATTTATATATGTTTGTATGTATTTATTACTCTACTATTTTTACTTGTACATATTTATTCTATTTATTTTATTTTGTTAATATGTTTTGTTCTGTTCTCTGTCTCCCCCTTCTAGACTGTGAGCCCACCGTTGGGTAGGAAACGTCTCTATATGTTGCCAACTTGTACTTTCCAAGCGCTTAGTACAGTGCTCTGCACACAGTAAGTGCTCAATAAATAGGATTGAATGTATGAATTCACCAAGCTAGCTCTCTTCCTCCTTTCAGAGCCCTACTGAGAGCTCACCTCCTTCAGGAGGCCTTCCCAGACTGAGCCTCCTCCTTCCTCTTCCCCTGCTCCCCCTCCCCATCCCCCCACCTTACCTCCTTCCCCTCCCCACAGCACCTGTATATATGTATATATGTTTGTACATATTTATTACTCCATTTATTTATTTTACTTGTACATATTTATTCTGTTTATTTTATTTGGTTTATATGTTTTGTTTTGTTTTGTTGTCTGTCTCCCCCTTCTAGACTGTGAGGGACCGTCTCTATATGTTGACAACCTGTACTTCCCAAGCGCTTAGTACAGTGCTCTTCACACAGTAAGAGCTCAATAAATACGATTGAATGAATGAACTTAGTGGATAGAGCCCGGGCCTGGGAGTCAGAAGGACCTGGGTTCTAATCTTCGCTCTGCCACTTGTCTGTGGTGGGACCTTGAGCAAGTAACTTCACTTCTCTGGGCCTCAGTTATCTCATCTGTAAAATATGGATCACTGTGAGTCCCATGTGGAACATGGACTATGTCCAAACTGATTAGGCTGTATCTACCCCAGCATTTAGTAGAGTGTTTGGCACATCATAATAATGATAATAATAATAATTATTATTATTAATAATAATAATGGTATTGTTAAGCGCTTACTATGTGCCAAGCACTGTTCTAAGCATTGGGTTAGATACAAGGTAATCAGGTTGTCCCACGTGGGGCTCACAGTCTTAATCCCTATTTTCTAGATGAGGTAACTGAGGCACAGAGAAGTTAAGTGACATGCCCAAGGTCATACAGCAGACACAAATGGTGGAGCCGGGATTAGAACCCACGTCCTCTGACTCCCAAGTCCAGGCTCTTTCCACTAAGTCACTCTGCTTCCCATAAAAGCACTAATGAATACGATCATTATCATTATCATTATTATTATTAGATTGCGGCTGGAAAGGTAAATTTGGGAATCTTCCATGTTAAGATGGTAGTTGAAGCCTTGTGAATGAAGTCTCCAGTGGCTTCTTCCTCACTGCTTTCAAACAAGCCTCAGTTTCCCAAAACCTAAAAAACCCCTCCCTTGACCCCATAGTTCCCTCTAGTTATCACCCCATCACCCTCATACCATTTCTCTCCAAATTCCTTGAGAGAGTCATCTACATCTGCTGTCTCAAATTCCTCGCTTCCAATCTTCTCCTGTTCACTCTCCAATCTAGCTTTCATCCCCTTCACTCCACAGAAACCGCCCTCTCAAAGGTTACCAGTGATCTCCTGCTTGCCAAATCCAACAGCGTCTACTCCATCCTAATCCTTCTTGACCTCTCAGCTACGTTTGACACTGTGCACCACCCTCTTCTCCTGGAAACATTATCCAACCATGGCTTCATTGACACTGCCTTCCCTGGTTCTCCTCTTATCTCTCTGACATTTCATTCTCAGTCTCCTTCATGGGCTCCTCCTCTGCCTCCCACCCCCTAATTGTGGGGGTCCCTCAAGGTTCAGTTCTCGGTCTCCTTGTATTCTCCCTCTACATCCACTCCCTTGGAGATCTCATTCGCTCCCATGGTTTCAACTACCACATCGATGTGGATGATAACCAAATCTCTATCTCCATCCCTGATATCTCTCCCTCTCTGCAGTCTCACATTTCCGTTTGCCTTCAAAACGTCCCGATTTAGATGATCTCCCGTCCCCTCAAGCTTAATATGTACAAAACAGAACTTCTTAATCTTCCCACCTAAACCCAGTCGTTCCCATGACTTTTCCATCATTGCAGGCAGCACCACTATCCTTCCTGTCTCGCAAGCTCGTAACCTTGGCATTATTCTTGACTCCTCTCTCTCATTCAACCATACATTCAATCCATCACTAAATCCTGTCAGTTCCACCTTCACAACACTGCTAAAATCTGCCCTTTCCTCTCCATCCAAACTGCTAACACATTTATGCTATCAAATCACATCCTATCTCACCTGGATTACTGCATCAGCCACATTACTGACTTTCCAGCCTCCTGTCTCTCCCCACTCCAGTCCTACTTCATTCAGATACCCTGATTATTTTTCTACAAAAAGTTGAGGATATGTCTCCCCACTACTCAAGCTCACCTTCCCCTTCCCCTCACCCACCCAGCTCTTTCCCTCCCTTTGCTCCACCCCCACCTCCTCCCCAGAATCCCTCTTTACCAGCGCCAACCCTCATCCCTCTCCCATTGCGCAGTTGCCCGCCAAAACCCTCCCTCCTTCCAACCCCTTCCCTCCTCTCCCCCAGCCATCCCTGTTCTCCTGTCTCATCGCCACCCCTCATCCCCCTCTCATCGCCAAGGCCCCTGCCAACTCATTCCCATCCAAACGCTCCCCACCCCCGCGCCCTTCCCCTTCTCTCCCCTCCCTCCACAGCTGCTGCCAAGTGTGGCCTATGAAACCCCGCTCCATTATAGGTAAGCTCCCTTTTATCCTTGACCTGGTCCTTTACCTCTCTCTCCTCGCCATCACTGAGACCTGCCTCACTCCGGATGGCACAGTCCCTTCTCCTGCTCTCTCCAGCGGGGGCCTCTTCTCCCACTCCCCAAGACTCACCGGAAAAGGAGGAGGTGTTGGCTTCCTTCTTGCACCCCAGTGCAGTTTTTGCAAGATCCCTCCTCCCCCTTCTCTTTCCTTTCCCTCCTTGGAAGCCCATATTATCCGCCTCTACTGCCCCCTCCAGATTCTTGTAGCCGTCATCTACCTTCCCCCTGGTCCCACCTTCAACTTCTTTAACCATTTCTTCCCTCTTTTTCCATACCTATTTTGATCCCCGGAGACTTCAACATCCACATGGATGTACCCAGTGACTCCTCTGCAGCCGACTTCTAACACTCCTTGATTCCGCCAACCTCCTGCTCCACCCCACTCTGCCCTCTCACCAACTTGGTCACACCCTCGATCTCAACATCTCTTACCGCTGCACTATCTCCACCTTCACCAACTCTGAAATTCCCCTCTCTGATCATAACCTTCTCACCTGCTTCCTCTGTCACAAACCTCCCCCCGTAAATCTGCATTACTTCCCCACAGCGACCTCTGCACTCTCGAACCCATCCATCTCCCTCAGAGCATCTCACCCCAGCTTGCCTTCCTATCCACTCTAAGCATTCTTGATGACCAGACTGATGCTCTCAACTCCACCATCAACTCAACTCAACTCAACTCACTCGCTCCCCATCCCTTAGTTGCTCTCGTACAACTAACACAGAGCCCAGGATAACTGCCACTTTCTGCCTCCTACACTCTTATGCTTGAGCTGCCGGCAAAAGTCTAAACACCAGGCCAACCTTGTTCGTTTTAAGTTTACTCTGTGCTGCCTTAACTCTGCCCTCTCCTCTGCCAGGAAAAACTATTTTTCTTCTCTTATTGACACCCATGCACATCACACCCATCTGGACATTTAACTCCCTTCTCGGGCCCCCTGTTCCTCCCCCTCCTCCATCCCTCACTCCCAATGATCTGGCCAACTACTTCATTAGGAAACTTAGCACCATCAGGTTTGAGCTCCACCAAGTCACCCCTCTCCCTTCTCCATCCTCCCGACTCTCAACCCCCTCCTCTACTTTCCTATCCTTCCAGCAGTATCTTCAGAGCAGATCTCCTCCCTCCTCTCAAGTGCTACTCCATTCACTTGCGCAACGGACCCCATTCCCTCTCATCTTATAAAAGCTCTCGTCCCTTTCCTCCTCCCCACCTTATCTTCCATCTTCAGCCACTCGCTCTCCACTGGCTCCTTCCACTTTGCCTTCAAACATACCCACATCTCCCCCATCCTAAAAAACCCTGTCTTGACCCCACTGCCCCTTCTAGTTATCTCCCTATCTCCCTCCTACCCTCTCTTTCCAAACTACTAGAACGAGTCATCTACACTCGCTGCCTTGAATTCCTCAACTCCAACTCTCTCCTGGGCCCCCTCCAATCTGGCTTCTATCCCCTCCATACCACCGAAACTGCCCTCTCAAAGGTCACCAATGACCTCCTTCTTGCCAAATCCAATTGCTCCTACAATATTCTAATCCTCCTCGACCTCTCAGCTGCCTTTGACACTGGACCATCTCCTTCTCCTCTGCACGTTATCCAATCTTGGCTTCACAGACTCCATCCTCTCCTGGTTCTCCTCATCTCTCTGGCGATTCATTCTCAGTCTCCTTCGCGGGCTCCTCCTCCCCCTCCCATCCCCTTACTGTAGGGGTTCCTCAAGGGTCAGTTCTTGGTCCCCTTCTGTTCTCCATCTATACTCACTCCCTTGGTGAACTCATTCACTCCTACGGCTTCAACTATCATCTCTACACAGATGACACCCAAATCTACATCTCCACCCCTGTTCTTTCTCCCTTCCTCCAGGCTCGTATGTCCTCCTGCCTTCAGTACACCTCCATCTGGATGTCTGCCCGGCACCTAAAATTCAACATGTCCAAGGCTGAGCTCCTTATCTTCCCTCCCAAACCCTGTTCTCTCCCTGACTTTCCCATCACTGTGGATGGCACTACCATCCTTCCCATCTCACAACCCCACAACCTTGGTGTCACTCTTGAATCCACTCCCTCATTCACCCCATATATCCACTCCACCTTCGCA
This sequence comes from Tachyglossus aculeatus, assembly GCF_015852505.1. NCBI lineage: Eukaryota > Metazoa > Chordata > Mammalia > Monotremata > Tachyglossidae > Tachyglossus > Tachyglossus aculeatus. The sequence continues at coordinate 24,053,314 of NC_052079.1, read as the reverse complement.
ATATCGTCAAGATCCGCCCTTTCCTCTCCATCCAAACCGCTACTTTGTTGATACAATCTCTCATCCTATCCCGACTTGATTACTTCATCAGCCTCCTTTCTGATCTCCCATCCTCCTGTGTCTCCTCGCTTCAGTCTATACTTCACTCGGATTATTTTTCTACAGAAACAGTCTGGGCATGTCAAAGACCCTCCTCAAAGATCTCCAGTGGTTGCCTATCAACCTTAGAATCAAGCAAAAACTCCTCACTATTGGCTTCAAAGCTCTCCATCACCTCACCCCCTCCTACTTCACCACCCTCCTCTCCTTCCACAGCCCAGCCCACACACTCCACTCCTCTGGTGCTAACCTCCACACTGTGCCTCCTGAGGGGTAGACAGACAACAAAACAAAACAAGTATACTGGTATCAATAGCATCAAAATAGATAGATAGAATTATAGATATACACACATAATTAATAAAATCAATGGAATAATGTACTGTTTCTGGAAGCCACACTTTGTTCCACTGAGTCTCTGTTTGCTAGGATGGCTGTTTCCACAGGGTGTGGATCTGTTCCAGAAAAACTTTTGCTCATTTCACCTGTCTAAACTCTTGGAGATGGTATGTCATATGCAACTGACAGTCTCTATCTTTTCCATCACCATTCTGCTGAAGGCAGGCTTGCAGTCAGAGGAAGTCACCCATGGGATGCCCTGCTGGTAAAATATCTTTTTAACTGGAATCTTAACCAAGGTTGGAGCATCTTTTTGCAGGGCTGGGAAGGCTTCCTACCGGGAGTAAATGCGCCTAACCCCATCAGTATGAACTCCTTCCCATTTCTGTCTGGGGCAAAGTCCTCACATTATCTATTTGAATCTGAACCTAGGAGCCCAAGTACTCCATTCTGCCAGCTCTTTCATTACACCAGGACTGGGACCATGAAGGAGTTTTTCCAGACACCAGCTCAACCACTGCTTCGTATCCTTCTTTAACACTGGCCACTATGCTACGTCCCCCAATAATACATTGATATCCTCGGTGGTAGGGTTGCCTCCCGTATGGCTTCCATGAACCCACCGGAGAAGGTGCAACCTCCCCTCCAATGGCATGTAAGGGATCCCAGTGGGTCTTACCTAGATACCAGCTTTGTGCATGGATCCTTTGGAGGAATCCTCCTCTGGTGACCAGTTCTGCCGGCCCATGGAAAAGGGGAAGTCTGGTTCCATCAGGAGCACTCTGGAATACACTTTTCTGGGCATGGGTTTCATCATTCCTTTGACAGTTGGTCAGCTCTGGCTGATTCTTGAAAGCGCCAAGCCTTGCGATGTGCTTCGATCTTGGTTGTCAAAACCTGTCTCTGGCACATGTCCTCAATACATGGGAAGACACAGATGGGAAGTCTCTGGCTTATGCCTCCTGGTGGAAGTGTATTCCACCAGGAGGCATAAGCCAGAGGTTTCCCATCTGTGTCTTCCCGTTTATGAGTCATCCACCAAACCTGCTTAGTCCCACCTGCTTAGTCCCTGGTAGACATAGTCAGAGTCCACAACTAAATGGATGAGGGGCATGCTACACTGCAGTGGGGTCCCAAGATGAACCAGTGTAGTAGGATGAACCATCTCAAGGTCAATTGCTATCTTGTGACTGAGCCAGCAAAGCAAATCTAGTCTAGTATTCTGCATATACACTTTTTCTTCTCTCCTGCTAAGTAAGCAAGTGAAATTATAAAGTTATTTGAATGTCTGTTTCGCCCAGTCCCATCAGAGCCACCCATTTAGGTAGAAACCCCTATGGCACGAAATAGGATAGGAACACGTCTTGACATTTCAAATATTCAGTGCCCCGTACAACAGCTGATCCCCGAACCTCAGTGTTCAGCACAAAAGAGGTCTTGCCTTCTGCATGACCCACTTTGCTTCTAGCTTGTTAAGTGAGAGTGAATGTGTTACATGAATGTGTTACCTGAATGTTCATTTTCTCCATTCTGTAAAACTCACTTGCATTGAAAACCCCTCTGGCACGAAATGCCATATGGACGCTTCATGAAACTTCCACGTCTCAGTTCCACGTAAAATAGTAATACTGAAAAAGGAGAATGCTTACACTGATCCTTGCACTGTAGTAAACAGCCCATCAGGTGTCTAATTTTCGGGTTGTACCATTTTTCTTCCGACTTGCAAGTTTAAATAAGAAAGTTGATTGCGTGGTTTTCTCAATCCCGTCAAAGCTACTTGTGTTGAAACTCCTGTGGCACGAAATGCTAATAAGACCTTTCCTTGAAATTTCAAATGTTCAGTTCCTTTTACAACACCAATAAGTTAACAGAGATATCGACACTGATCTTTGCCTTGCAGTGCTTCGCAAGTAAGGAGCCTAGTCCTCTGCATGAGTCATTTTTCTTCTAGCCCCCTAAGTAGGAGGCTTCACTCCTACTTAGGAGTGAAAGCATCAAGGGAATTTTCTCTATTATGTTGTAGAAGTCACTTGTCTTGAAAGCCCTCCGGTCCCATATGTCAAATGGTCGCTTCATTAAATTTCAACTGTTCATTTCTATGTAAAACTGGTAGTAGAGAACAGAAGCTTCTTATAGTGGGCATTGTCTCGTCAAAAGCAGCGCATCAAGGCGCCTAGCATTATTTTTCTTCTAACCTGCTAAGAAGGCAAGTTAAATAAAGAATCAGATCGAATGTCCTTTTGTCTCGATCCATTTAAAACTGCTTACCTTGAAGCCGGTATGGCACAAAATGTCGTATGAATGCTTCTTGAAGTTTCATCTCTTCATTTCCATTTACAACAGCGATATAGTAACAGAAGAGATCTACACCGATCCTTGTTCTGCAGAGTCCAACAAGACTCTAATCTTCTGCAAAGGCCATTTTTCTTCTATCCTACTAAATCGTGAATTTGAGGGAAAGTATGTTTCCTTCCTTTCTGTAAAAGTCACTTGCATTCTAACACTTCTATATCAATGGCCAAATTGACCCTTCTTGAAATTTCAACGGTTCAGGCCCACATAGAAATTATCTAGAGTGATACTTGTCCTGCAGCGTATAGCCATTCAGGGATCTAGTCTTTGGCATATGTCATGTTTCCTCTACCCTGGGAACTAAGAAAGTTAAGTGAATGTGTGTTTACCTCCATCCTAGCAAAGCCATTTGCAATGAAACCGTCTGGCAGGAAATGCCCAATGAGCTCTTGAAATGACCAACGTTTAGTTCCAAGGTAAAATAGTAAGAGAAGATAGCTACACTGAACTTCGCCCTGCAGTGTAGATCCGATCGGGAACCTATTCTTCTGGATCTGTCGAGTTTCTTCCATTCTGCTACTTAGGCAACTTTTTTAATGAATGTGGAATTCAGTCTGTTAGCGTTCTCTACTGGTCGAGCTCGCGAGCTGCAGGAGAATTCCCGATCTCAGCCAATCTCCTAGCACCAGTTGATTTGGGGGTACGGGAGGAGCTCCGAGGGCGCCCACTGCTCGACCACCCAGAGCCCCACAGGACAGGCCCTGGCCTCAACAAATGAACGCGCTCCACTGAATGTGGAGTCGGCCAAGAGGAGCTGCGAGGGCGCCCTCTGTTGGCCGAGCACAGGAGCTGCAGGAGGGTCCCCGTCTCCAGCCGATCATCACGCTCCATTAATTCAAGGAGAAGGTGGGAAACGGGAAGAGCTGCGATGGCTTCCTTTGCTGGCCGAGCTCGGAGATGCAGGAGAATCCCCGACCCCAGCCAATCCCCAAGCACCAGTTGATTGCGGGGAACCTGAGGACTGCAAGGTAGCCCTATTCTGGCCCACCCAGAGCACTGCAGATGGGCCCCGGAGCCAGCCATTCCCCGCGCTCCACTGAATGGGGGGGGTGGGGGGTTGGCCGGGAGGAGCTTCGAGAGTGCCCTCTGTTTTCGGAGACCAGGAGTTATATGAGTGTCCCCATCTCCAGCCTATCCCCACGTTCCACTCATTTAAGGAGAGGGAGGGGGAAGATCTGCGAGGGAGTTCTCTGCTTTCCAAACTCGCGAGCTGCAGTAGAATCCCCGAGCCCAGCCAATCCCCAAGCACCAGTTCATTGAGGAGAACGGGAGGAGTTGCGAGGCGCCCCCCTGCTGGTTGACCTCGCGTGCTGCAGGAGAATCCCCAATCTCATCCGATCTCCAAGCACCAGGGCGCCCCCTGCTGACCGAGTACAAGAGCTGCAAGGGTGTCACCGGACAAAGACAAGCACCGCACTCCAATGATTTGGGGGAGACGTGAGAACCTACGAGGGCGCCATCTCTCGGCCGGGTCTGCGACCTGCACGGAAATCATTTGCGCCAACGAATCGCGCTCCACTGAATTGGGGAGGACGCGAGGACCTGCGAGGGCGCCCTCCGCTGGCCGAGCCCAGGAGCTGCAGAAGGGGCCCCAGCTCCAGCCGATCACCACGCTCCACTCAGTGAAGGAGACGGGGGGAAACTGGAAGAGCTGTGAGAGCATAATCTGCTGGCCGAACTCGCGAGCTGCAGGAGAATCCCCGACCCCAGCCAATCCCCAAGCACCAGTTGATTGGAGGTGATAGGAGAAGCTGAGAGGGCGCCCTCTGCTGATCGAGTCCCAGAGCTGCACAGGACTCCCCTGTCCCAGCTAATCCCCAAGCACCAGTTGATTTGGGGGAACGGGAGGAGCAGGGAGGCCGCCCTCTGTTGGCCCACCCAGAGCCCTGCAGGACGGGCCCGGGCCCCAACAAATCCCCGCAATCCACTGAATGTGGGTGGGCCGGGAGGTTCTGCGAGGTCGCCCTCAGTTGGCCGAGCCCAGGAGCTGCAGGACGGTCCCCGGCTCCGGCCAATTCCCACGCTCCACTCATTTAAAGAGGAGTGGGGGGGGAACGGGAAGAGCTGCGAGGGCGTCCTCTGCTGGCCGAGCTCAGGAGCTGCATGACGGTCCCCAGCTCTGGCCGATCCCCATGCTCCACTCATTTAAGGAGAGGGTGGGAAACAGGAAGAGCTGCGAGGGTGTCCTCTGCTTGCCAAGCTCGCGAGCTGCAGGAGATTCCCCGACCGCAGCCAATCCCCAAGCAGCAGTTGATTGGAGTAAATGGGAGGAGCTGCGAGGGGGCCCCCTGCTGGCCTACCTCGCGAGCTTCAGGAAAATCCCGACCTCAGCCGATGCCCAAACACCAGTTGATTTGGTGGGGGAGGGAGAAGGTGATAGTGCTCCCTCTGCTGACCGATTCCAAGAGCTGCAAAGGAATCCCCGGCCCCAGGCAATCCCCGCACTCCACGGATTTGGGGGCAACGTGAGAAGCTGCGAGGGCGCCATCTGCTGGCCGAGCCCCTGAGCTGCAGTGAAATCCTTTGCCACAACCAATCCGTGCGCCATTGAATTGCCGGGGTTGAAGGGAAAAGCTGCGAAGGCGCCCTCTGGGAAGCGCATACTATGTGTCAGGCACTGTTCCAAGCAATTTGGAGAATACAATACAACAGATAGACACACTCCCTGCCTACAATGAGCTTACAGTCTAGAAGGGGGAGACAGACATAAATATAATCCCTGGCCCCAGCCAATCCCCGCACTCCACTGATGTGGGGGCGACGGTTGAAGCTGCGAGGGCACCTCGAGCTGCAGGGAAAACCCTGGCCCCAACAAATGCGCGCCCCACTGAATGTGGGGGGGTGACGGGATGGCCTGCGAGGGCGCCCTCATTTGACCGAGCCCAAGAGCTGCAGGATGGTTCCCGGCTCCAGCCGATCCCCACGCCCCACTCATTTAAGGAGGGGGGAAACAGGAAGAGCTGCGAGGGCATCTTCTGCCGGCCAAGCTCGCGTGTTGCAGGAGAATCCCGACCCCAGTCAATCCCCAAGCAGCAGTTGATTGGGGGGAACGGGAGGAGCTGCGAGGGCGCCCTCTGTTGGCCCACCCAGAGCCCTGTAGGGCGGTACCCAGTCCCAGCCAAACCCCGAGCTCCACTTTATGTGGGGTGGGCCAGGAGGAGCTGCGAGAGCGCCATCTGTTGACCGAGCCCAGGAGCTGCAGGAAGGTCCCTGGATCCAACCGATCGCCATTCTACACTCATTTAAGGAGGCGGGGGGAAAGGGAAGAGTTGCGAGGGCGTCTGCTGCAGGGGAATACCCGACCCCAGCCAATCTACAAGCACCAGTTGATTCGGGGTAACGGGCGGAGCTTCGAGGGCTCCCTCTGCTGGCCCACCCAAAGACATGCCGGATGGGCCCCTGCCCCAGCTAATGCCCGCGTTTCACTTAATGTCGTGTGGGCCGGGAGGGATTGCGAGGGCGCCCTCTGTTGTCCGAGGTCAGGAGCTCCAGGACGGTCCCCGGCTCCAGCAGATCCCCACGCTACACTCATTTAAGGAGGGGGAAGAAACGGGAAGAGCTGCGATGTCGCCCTCTGCTGGGCGAGATCGCGAGAGGCAAGAGAATACCCGAACACAGCCAATCCCCAAGCTCCAGTTGCCTGCGGGGAACAGGAGGAGCTGCGAGGGCGCCCTCTGTTGGCAGAGCCCAGGAGCTAAAGGATTGTCACCAGCTCCAGCCGATCCCCACGTTCCATTAATTTAAGGAGAGGGGGGGGGAACGGCAAGAGCTGCTAGGGTGTCCTCTGCTGAAAGAGCTCGCGATTTGTAGGAGAATCCCCGACCCCAGCCAATCCCCAAGCTCCAGTTGATTGGGGGAACAGGAGGAGCTGCGAGGGCGCCCTCTGCTGCCCCCCCAGAGCCCTGTAGGACGGGCAATGGCCCCAGCCAATCCCCACGCCACACTGAATGTGTGGTGGGCCGGGAGCATCTGCGATGGTGCCCTCTGTTGGCCGAGCCTAGGAGCTGCAGGACGTTCCTAGGCGCCAGCCGATCCCCACGCTACATTCATTTAAGGACCTGGGCATAAACCGGAAGAGCTGTGAGGGCGTCCTCTGCTGTCCGATCTTGTCTACAGGAGAATCCCCGAACGCAGCCAGTCCCCAAGCACCAGTTGATTGGGAGGAACGGGAGGATCTGCGAGGGCGTCTTCTGCTGGCCGAGCTCGCGAGTTGCAGTAGAATGTCCGACCCCAGCCAATCCTCAAGCACCAGTTGATTGGGGTGAACGGGAGGAGATGCGAGGGCGCCCCTGCTGGCCCACTCAGATCCCTGTAGGACGGTTCCCTGTCCCAGCCAAACCCTGTGCTCCACTTAATGTGGGGTGGGCCGGGAAGAGCTGCGATTGCGCCCTCTGTTGGCTGAGACCAGGAGCTGCAGGAGGGTCCCCGGCTCCAGCCGATTCCGACACTCATTTAAGGATAAGGTGGGAACGAGAAGAGCTGCTCGGGTGTACTATGCTGGACGAGCTCGGCTGCAGGGGAATCCTCGACCTCAGCCAATCCCCAACCACCAGTTGATTGGACGGTGCCCTCTGTTGGTCCACCCAGAGCACTGCAGGACAGGCCCCGCCTCAGCAAAACCCCACGCTCCACGGAATGTGGGGTTGGCCGGGAGGAGCTGCGAGGGCGCCATCTGTTGACCGAGACCAGGAGCTGCAGGAAGGTCCCCGGATCCAACCGATCCCCACGTTACACTCATTTAAGGAGAGGGGGCGGGGGGAAAGGGAAGAGTTGTGAGGGTGTCCACTGCAGGAGAATACCCGACCACAGCCAAGCCATAAGCACCAGTTGATTGGGGGTAACGCGCAGAGCTGCGAGGGCGCCCTCTGCTGGCCCACCCAGAGACCTACCGGACGGGCCCCTGTCCCAGGCAATGCCCGCGTTTCACTTAATGTCGGGTGGGCCGGGAGGAATTGCGAGGGCGTCCTCGGTTGACCGAGGCCAGGAGTTCCAGGAAGGTCCCCGGCTCCAGCAAATCCCCAAGCTACACTCATTTAAGGAGAGGGGAAGAAACGGGAAGATCTGCGAGGGCGTGCTCTGCTTGCCGAGATCGCGAGCGGCAGGAGAATACCCGAACCTAGCTAATCCCCAAGCTCCAGTTAATTGGGGGGAACGGAAGGAGCTGTGAGGGCACCCTCTGCTGGCCTACCCAGAGCACTGCAGGACGGTCCCCGGACCCAGCCCATCCCCGCGCTCCGCTTCCCTCCCAAACCTTGTCCTTTCCCTGACTTTCCCATCTCTGTTGACGGCACTACCATCCTTCCTGTCTCACAAGCCCGCAACCTTGGTGTCATCCTCGACTCCGCTCTCTCATTCACCTCTCACATCCAAGCCGTCACCAAAACCTGCCAGTCTCAGCTCCGCAACATTGCCAAGATCCGCCCTTTCCTCTCCATCCAAACTGCTACGCTGCTCATTCAAGCTCTCATCCTATCCCGTCTGGACTACTGCACCAGCCTTCTCTCTGATCTCCCATCCTCATGTCTCTCTTCACTTCAATCCATACTTCATGCTGCTGCCCGGATTATCTTTGTCCAGAAACGCTCTGGGCATATTACTCCCCTCCTCAAAAGCCTCCAATGGCTACCAATCAATCTGCGCATCAGGCAGAAACTCCTCACCCTGGGCTTCAAGGCTCTCCATCACCTCGCCCCCTCCTACCTCACCTTCCTTCTCTCCTTCTACAGCCCAGTCCGCACCCTCCTCTCCTCCGCCGCTAATCTCCTCACCGTACCTCGTTCTCACCTGTCCCGCCATCGACCCCCGGCCCACGTCATCCCCCGGGCCTGGAATGCCCTCCCTCTGCCCATCCGCCAAGCTAGCTCTCTTCCTCCCTTCAAGGCCCTACTGAGAGCTCACCTCCTCCAGGAGGCCTTCCCAGACTGAGCCCCTTCCTTCCTCTCCCCCTCATCCCCCTCTCCATCCCCCCGTCTTACCTCCTTCCCTTCCCCACAGCACCTGTATATATGTATATATGGTTGTACATATTTATTACTCTATTTATTTATTTATTTATTTTACTTGTACATATCTATCCTATTTATTTTATTTTGTTGGTATGTTTGGTTTTGTTCTCTGTCTCCCCCTTTTAGACTGTGAGCCCACTGTTGGGTAGGGACTGTTTCTATATGTTGCCAATTTGTACTTCCCAAGCGCTTAGTACAGTGCTCTGCACATAGTAAGCGCTCATAAATACGATTGATTGATTGATTGATTGATTGAATGCTGGGCCAGGAGGAGCTGCGAGGGCGCCCTCTGTTGGCCGAGCCCAGGAGCTGCAGGACGGTCACCGGCTCCAGCCGATCCCCACACTCCACTAATTTAAGGAGCGAGGGGAAACGGGAAGAGCTGCTAGGGCGTCCTCTGCTGGCCGAGGTCACGATCTGTAGGAGAATACCCGACCCCAGCCAATTTCCAAGCACCAGTTGATTGGGGGGAACGGAAGGAGCAGCGAGGGCACCCCATTCTAGCCAACCTCGCGTGCTTAAGGAGAACACCCGACTTCAGCCGATCCCCAAGCACCAGTTGACTTGGAGGGGACGGGAGAAGTTGAGATTGTGCCCACTGCTGACCGAGTCCAAGAGCTGCAGGGGGATCCCCTTTCCCAGCCAATCCTTGCACTTCACTGATTTGGGGCGACGGGTGAATTTGCGAAGGCGCCATCTGCTGGCCCACCCAGAGAACTACAGGACGGGCCCCTACCCCAGCCAATCCCCGAGATTCACGGAATGGGAGCCGGGAGGATCACGAAGGGCGACCACTGTTGGCAGAGCCCAGGAGCTGCTGGAGGGTCCCCGGCTCCAGCCGATCCCCACGCTCCACTCTTTTAAAGAATGGGGGGAACGGGAAGAGCTGTGAGGGCGTCCTCTGCTGGCCCACCCAGAGCACTGCAGGACGGGCCCCGGCCTCAACCAAACCCCGCGCTCAACTGAATGTGGGGTGAGCCGGGTGGAGCTGCGAGGGCGTCCTGTGTTGTGTGAGCCCAGGAGGTACAGGACGGTCCCTGGCTCCAACCGATCGCCACGCTTCACTCATTTAAGGAGAGGGGGAGAACGGGAGTAGCTGCGAGGGCTCCCCCTTATGGCCGACCTCGCGAGCTTAAGGGGAATACCTGACTTCAGCCGATCCCTAATTACCAGTTGATTTGGAGGGGACGGGAGAGGTTGAGAGAGAGACCTCTGTTGACCGGGTCCAAGAGCTACAGGAGAGTTGGGGACACGGAATGCGATGCTAGGGCCTCCTCTGCTGGCCGAGCCTGAGAGCTGCAGAGGAATCCCCGGCCCCAGCCAATCCCTGCACTCTACTGCTTTGGGGAGCGCCGCCATTGACGCCCGGGACTCTGTTCCCGAGAGGCCCGGCCGCCCACCCTCCCGCCATCTCAGCGCCCCCACGGACGCCCCCCCTGCTTCCACCCCCCCACTTAGGAGGCCTTCCGTAAAGTGCCCCTCATCCCCCCCCACCTTCCCGGTCCGGTCCTGACTGACTCTCCCCCCGCCCCCAGGTAAAAAGCCCTTGTTAGCACCTTGTTAGCACCATGTTAGCACCATGTTACATGTTACATTAACGACAACCTCATTCACACCTCCTCAGCCCTCCCATGCTAGTTGACTGTTCGCTCCCCTCCCCAGGTATCTCTGCTCCCTGACCCCCCTTAACTGGCCCACCCTACTCCAGCTCTTAATAGTTTGTATCTGCTCTCTGTGGCATCATTGTCTGCCAATTCTATTATTGCCATAGCATATTGATTGCTCAACTACACCCTGTGATGCCATCGCCTACTTTTATCATTGCTACTGTTTAATTGCTTCTGCATCTCAATTGTTAACCCCCCGCGGTACTGTCACTCGCCCTGCTGACCTCACCATGAACTTTCAGTTCCCTTGCTCCCAACTGCCATTCCCATTCCTCACCTTCCCCTTCCCCTCTCCCACCCAGCTGTTTCCCTCCCTCTCACCCACCAAGACCGCTCCCCCTCAACCCCTACCAAGGATTCCTCTGTACCAGCGCAGGTCCTCCGCTTCTCCCTCCCGGCCCCCCTCCTCCCCTTCTCCCCATCCCCACCCCATCCCAGTTCCGCTTTCCCATCGCCACCCCCCTTCCCACTCTCCCCGCCCAGGCCCCCGCCAACTCATCCCAATCCAAACCGTCCCCACCCCTCGCACCCTTCCCCCTCCCTCCCCACCCTCGACAGCTGATGCCAAGTGTGGCCTCTGGAACCCCCGCTCCGTTTTAAGTAAGATCCCTTTCATCCTGGACCTTTTCCTTTCCAGTTCTCTACTCCTCCTCGGCCTAACTGAAACATGGCTGTCGCCGGACGACACGGTTTCTTCTGCTGCTCTCTGCAGTGCAGGCCTCTTCTTCTCCCACTCCCCCAGACTCACCGGAAAAGGAGGAGGTGTCGGTTTCCTTCTCGCCCCCCAATGTCGCTTTCGCACTATCCCTCCTCCCCCTTCCCTTTCCTTCCCTTCCTTTGAAGCCCACATTATTCGCCTCTACCACCCCCTCCAGATTCTTGTAGCCGTCATCTACCGCCCTCCGGGCCCCACTTCCAACTTCTTTAACGACTTTGACCCCTTCCTCACATTCCTTCTCTCCTTCTCCATGCCCACTCTGATCCTCGGAGACTTCAATATCCACATGGATATCCCTAACGACTCCTCTGCCGCCCGCCTTCTATCTCTCCTTGACGCTGCCAACCTCTTCCTCCACCCCACCTCACCCACTCACCAACTTGGTCATACCCTCGACCTCATCATCTCCTACCGCTGCACTGTGTCCACCCTCACCAACTCTGTGATCCCTCTCTCTGATCATAATCTTCTCACCTGCCTCCTCACTCACACTCCTTTCCCCTGTAAATCCGTATTACTCCCTCACAGAGATCTCCGCTCTCTGGACCCCACCCATCTTTCGGAGCGCCTCACACCCCACCTCGCCGCCCTCTCCTCTCTACCCAGTCTTGATGATCAGATTACTGCTCTCAACTCTACCCTTTCTACTCAGCTAGACTCGCTCGCTCCCCTTTCCCTTCGCCGCTCTCGCACCACTAACCCACAGCCCTGGATCACTGCCACTGTCCGCCTCCTTCGCTCTTATGCTCGAGCTGCTGAACGCTGCTGGCGAAAGTCTAAACACCATGCCAACCTCGTTCACTTCAAGTTTATCCTTTCCCACCTTAACTCAGCCCTCTCTTCTGCCAGACAAAACTATTTCTCCTCCCTTATTGACACCCATGCCCATCACCCCCGCCAGCTCTTCCGTACATTCAACTCCCTTCTCAGGCCCCCGGTTCCTCCCCCTCCTCCTTCCCTCACCCCCAACGATCTGGCCTCCTACTTCATTAACAAAATTCAATCCATCAGGTCCGACCTCCCCAAAGTCTCTTCCCCCCTTTCTCCAACCCCCCGGCTCTCAACACTCTCTGCTACTCTCCCATCCTTCCCAGCGGTATCCTCAGAGGAACTCTCGTCCCTCCTCTCAAGTGCTACTCCGGCCACCTGTGCTTCTGACCCCATTCCCTCTCATCTTATGAAATCTCTCGCTCCATCCCTTCTCCCCTCCTTAACTTCCATCTTCAACCGCTCACTCTCCACTGGTTCCTTCCCCTCTGCCTTCAAACATGCCCATGTCTCTCCCATCCTAAAAAAACCCTCTCTTGACCCCACCTCACCTTCTAGTTATCGTCCCATATCCCTCCTACCATTCCTTTCCAAACTCCTTGAACGAGTTGTCTACACGCGCTGCCTAGAATTCCTCAACAACAACTCTCTCCTCGACCCCCTCCAGTCTAGCTTCCGTCCCCTACATTCCATGGAAACTGCCCTCTCAAAGGTCACCAATGACCTCCTGCTTGCCAAATCCAATGGCTCCTACTCCATCCTAATCCTCCTCGACCTCTCAGCTGCCTTCGACACTGTGGACCACCCCCTTCTCCTCAACACGTTATCTGACCTTGGCTTCACAGACTCCGTCCTCTCCTGGTTCTCCTCTTATCTCTCCGGTCGTTCTTTCTCAGTCTCTTTTGCAGGCTCCTCCTCCCCCTCCCATCCTCTTACTGTGGGGGTTCCCCAAGGTTCAGTGCTTGGTCCCCTTCTGTTCTCAATCTACACTCACTCCCTTGGTGACCTCATTCGCTCCCACGGCTTCAACTATCATCTCTACGCTGATGACACCCAGATCTACATCTCTGCCCCTGCTCTCTCCCCCTCCCTCCAGGCTCGCATCTCCTCCTGCCTTCAGGACATCTCCATCTGGATGTCCGCCCGCCACCTAAAGCTCAACATGTCGAAGACTGAACTCCTTGTCTTCCCTCCCAAACCTTGTCCTCTCCCTGACTTTCCCATCTCTGTTGACGGCACTACCATCCTTCCCGTCTCACAAGCCCGCAACCTTGGTGTCATCCTCGACTCCGCTCTCTCATTCACCCCTCACATCCAAGCCGTCACCAAAACCTGCCGGTCTCAGCTCCGCAACATTGCCAAGATCCGCCCTTTCCTCTCCATCCAAACCGCTACCCTGCTAATTCAAGCTCTCATCCTATCCCGTCTGGACTACTGCACTAGCCTTCTCTCTGATCTCCCATCCTCGTGTCTCTCTCCACTTCAATCCATACTTCATGCTGCTGCCCGGATTATCTTTGTCCAGAAACGCTCTGGACATATTACTCCCCTCCTCAAAAACCTCCAATGGCTACCGATCAATCTGCGCATTAGGCAGAAACTCCTCACCCTGGGCTTCAAGGCTCTCCATCACCTCGCCCCCTCCTACCTCACCTCCCTTCTCTCCTTCTACTGCCCAGCCCGCACCCTCCGCTTCTCCACCACTAATCTCCTCACTGTACCTCGCTCTCGCCTGTCCCGCCATCGACCCCCGGCCCACGTCATCCCCCGGTCCTGGAATGCCCTCCCTCTGCCCATCCGCCAAGCTAGCTCTCTTCCTCCCTTCAAGGCCCTGCTGAGAGCTCACCTCCTCCAGGAGGCCTTCCCAGACTGAGCCCCTTCTTTCCTCTCCCCCTCGTCCCCCTCTCCATCCCCCCGTCTTACCTCCTTCCCTTCCCCACAGCACCTGTATATATGTATATATGGTTGTACATATTTATTACTCTATTTATTTATTCATTTATTTATTTTACTTGTACATTTCTATCCTACTTATTTTATTTTGTTGGTATGTTTGGTTCTGTTCTCTGTCTCCCCCTTTTAGACTGTGAGCCCACTGTTGGGTAGGGACTGTCTCTATGTGATGCCAATTTGTACTTCCCAAGCGCTTGGTACAGTGCTCTGCACATAGTAAGCGCTCAATAAATACGATTGACTGATTGATTGATTGATTGATGGGAAAAGCTGCGAGGGCACCATCTACTGTCCGGGCCCTCCAGCTGCGGGGAAATCCCTTGCCCCAACCGAATGCAGCCAATCCCTAAGTACCAGTTGATTTCTGGGAATGGGAGGATCTGCAAAGGCGTCCCCTGTTGGCCGACCTCGCGAGCTGCAGAAGAATCCCCGATCCCAGCCGATGCACAAGCACCGGTTAATTTGGAGTTGACGGGAGAAGATGAAAGGGCGCGCTCTGCTGAATGTGTCCAAAGGCTTCAGAGGAATCCCCGGTCACAGCCCATCACCGCACCCCACTCATTTGGGGGCGACGGGAGAGGGCACCACTGGCTTGCCGGGCCCGTGAGCTGCAGGGAAATCTCTTGCCCGAACCAATATGCGCCCAACAGAATTGCGGTGTTGGGAAGGGAGGAACAGCTAGGGCGCTCTTTTCTGGCCGGGCCAGGAGCTGCAGGAGGGGTCCCGGATCCAGCCGATCCGTACACACCACGCAGTTAAGGAAAGGGGGTGGGTGGAACCTGCCCCGACTGCAGCCAATCTCGAAGTACCAGTTGATTGGGGGTAATGGGAGAAGCTGCGAGGGTGTACCCTGCCGGCCGTGCTCGCAGGCTGCAAGAGAATCCCCGACCCCAGCCAATCATAAAGCACCAATAGATTGTGGGGAACGGGAGGAGCTGCGAGGGCGCTCACTACTGGCCGACCTCGCTAGCTTCAGGAGACTCTCCGACCTCACCGATCCCCATGCACCAGTTGATTTGGAGGGGACGGGAGAAGACGAGAGGGAGCCCTCTGCTGACCGTGTCCAAGTGAGTCCAAGTGTCCAAGGGCTGTGAGGGCGTCCTGTGCCGGCCGAGGTCGTGGGTGCAGGAGATCCCCGACTGCAGCCAATCTCGAAGTACCAGTTGTTTGGGGGTAATGGGAGAAGCTGCGAGGGTGTCCCCTGCTGGCCGACCTCGCGAGCTGCAGGAGAATCCCCGACCTCAGCCGATCCACAAGCACCGGTTGATTTGGAGGGGACGGGAGAAGCTGAGAGGGCGTGCTCTGCTGACCGTGTCCAAGTGATGCAGGGGAATCCCCGGCCCCAGCCATTCACCGCACTCCACTGATTCGGGGGAGATGGGAGAAATTGCGAGGGCGCCCTCTGCTGGCTCACCCAGAGCACTGTAGGGAGGGCCCCGGCCCCAGACACTCCCCGCGATCCACTGAATGTTGGGTGGCCCGGGAGGAGTTGCGAGAGCTGCCCAGGAGCTGCAGGACGGTCCCCGGCTCCAGCCGATACGCACACTCCATTCATTTAAGGAAAGGGGGGCAAACTAGAAGAGCTGCGAGTGTGTCCTATGCTGGCCGTGCTCGCAGGATGCAGGAGAATCCCCGACCCCAGCCAATCTTAAAGCACCAGTAGATTGGGGAAACGGGAGGAGCTGCGAGGGCACTCACTGCTGGCCGACCTCGCTAGGTTCAGGAGAATCTCCGACCTTACCGATCTCCATGCACCAGTTGATTTGGAGGGAACGGGAGAAGATGAGAGGGCGCCCTCTGCTGACCGAGTCCTAGTGATCCAAGGGAATCACCGGCCCCAGCGTTTCCCCGCACTCCACTGATTGGGGGCGATGAGAGAAATTGAGAGCGCACCATCTGCTGGCCGGAACCACAAGCTGTAGGGAAATCCCTTGCCCCAACCACTCCACGCCCCACTGAATGTCAGGGTGCAAAGGAAGACCTGCAAGGGCGATCTCTGCTGGCCGAGCCCAGGACCTGCCGGAGGGTCTCCGGCTCCAGCCGATCCCCACGCTCCACTTAGTTAAGGAGAGGAGGGGAAACGGAAAGAGATATGAGGGCGTCCTCTGCTGGCCGAGCTCGCGATCTGCAGGAGAATCCCTGACCCCAGCCAATCCCCAAACACCACTTGATAGTGGGGAACGGGAGGAGCTGCGAGGGCGCCCTCTGCTGGCCCACCCAGAGCCCTGCTAGACGGGCCCCGGCCCCAGGAAATCACCCCACTCCACTAAATGCGGGGTGGGCCGGGGGGAGGTTCGGAGGCGCCCTATTTTGTCCGAGCCCAGGATCTCCAGGAGGGTCCCTGGCTCCAGACGAACCCCATGCTCCACTCATTGAAGGAGAGGTGGGGAAACGGGAAGAGCTGCGAGGGCGTCCTCTGCTGGCCTAAATCGCGAGCTGCAGCGGATTCCCCGACACCAGCCAATTCCCCAAGCACCAGTCGATTTGGAGGGGATGGGAGGAGCTGAGAGGGTTCCCCTGCTGACCGAATCCAAGAGATGAAAGGGAATCCCGGGCCTCTGCCAATCACCACACTCTACTGATTTGGGGGCAGCGGGAGAAGCTGCGAGGGCGCCGTCTGCTGGCCCGGCCCATGAGCTGCAGGGAAATCCCTGGCCCCAACGAATCCGCGCCCCACTTAATGGGGGGGAGGGAGGAACTGCGAGGGGGCTCTCTCCTGGCCGAGTCCAGGAGCTGCAGGAGGGTCCCAGGCTCAAGCTGATCCCCATGCTCCCCTCAGTTAAGGAGAAGTGGGTAAACAGGAAGAGCTGTAAAGGCGTCCTCTGCGGGCCAGGCTCGCGAGCTGCAGGAGAATCCCCGACCCCAGCAAATCCGCAAGCAGCAGTGGACTGGGGGGAAAGGGAGGTGCAGCGAGGGCGCCCTCTGCTGGCCCACCCAGAGCTCTGTAGTACGGACCCCAGCCCCAGCCAATCCCCACGCTCTACTGAATGGGGGTTGGGCCGCGAGAAGCTGAGAGGGCGCTCTCTGCTGCCCGAGCCCAAGACCTGCAGTAGGGTCCCCGCCTCAAGCCGATCCCCATGCTCCACTCAGTTAAGAGAGGGGGGAAAGGGGAAGAGCTGCGAGGGCGCCCTTTGCTTCCCGACCTCGCGAGCTGCAGGAGAATCCCCAACCTCAGCCGATCCCCAAGAACCAGTTGATTTGGAGGGGACGGGAGAAGCTGAGAGGGCGTCCTCTGCAGACCGACTCCAAGAGCTGCAGGGGAATCCCCGGCCCCAGCCAATCCCCGCACTCCACTGATTTGGAGGGGACGGGAGAAGCTGCGAGGGAGCCATTTGCTGGCCGAGACCGCGAGCTACAGGGACATCCCATGCCCCAACCAATCCTCGCCCCACTGTATGGAGGGGAGGGAGGACCTTCGAGGGCACCCTCTGCTGGCCGAGCCCAGGAGATGTAGGAGGGTCCCTGGCCTCAGCTAATCCCCACGCTCCACTCATTTAAGGAGATGGGGGAAACGGAAAGAGATACGAGGGCGTCCTCTACTGGCTGAGATCACGAGCTGCAAGAGAATTCCATACAACAGCAAATCCCCAAGCAACAGTTGATTGGGGGAACGGGAGGAGCTTGGAGGGCTCCCTCTGCTGGTCCACTAAGAGCCCAACATGACGGGCCCCGGCCTCAGGCAATTCCTGCGCTTCACTGAATGGGGGATTGGCCGAGTGGAGCTGCGTGGGCGCCTTCAGATGGCCGAGCCCAGGAGCTTCAGGATTTTCACTGGCTCCAGCCGATCCCCACATACCACTCATTTAAGGAGGGGGGGGAACACGAAGAGCTGCGAGCCCGTCTTCTGCTGGCCGAGCTCGCGAGCTGCAGGAGAATCCACGACCCCAGCCATTCCCCAAGCACCAGTTGATTGAGGGAAACGGGAGGAGCTGCTAGGACGCCCTCTCCTGACCGAGTCCAGGAGCTGGAGGGGAATCCCCGGCCCCAGCACTCTCCGCACTCCAGTAATTTGGGGGCGACGGGAAAATATACGTCAGCGCCATCAGTTGGCCGGGCCCACAAGCTGCAGGGAAATGCCTTGCCCCAACAAATCCGCGCCACGCTGAATCGGCGACGTGGGGGGGGGGGGGGGCGATTTGCGAGGGTGCTGTCTGCTGTCCGAAACCAGGAACTGCAGCAGAGTTCCCGGCCCCAGTCGATTCCCAAGCTCTACTCAATTGAGGGGAGGTGGAGTAATGGGAAGAACTGCGAGGGGGTCCTCTTCTGGCCGATCTCGCGAGCTGCAGGAGAACCCCGACCCGAGCCAATCCCCAAGCATCAGTTGATTGGGGGAAACGGGACAAACTGCGAGGGCGCCCTCTACTGGCCCAACCAGAGCCCTGCAGAATAGGCCCCGGGCCCAGACAATCCCCGCGCTCCAATGAATTGGGGGAGGGTCAGGAGGAGCTGCAAGGGAGCACTCCGTTGGCCGAGCCCAGAAGCTGCGGGACGGTCCCCATGCTACACTCTTTTCAGGAGTGGGGGGGTACGGTAAGAGCTGCGAAGGCGTCCTCTTCTGGCCGAACATGCAAGGTGCAGGAGAATCCCCGACCCCATCCAATCCTCAAGCGCCTGTAGTTGTTGGGGGGGGGAAGGGAGGAGCTGCGACGACGCCCCCTGCTGGCCGACCTTGCGAAATTAAGGAGAATCCCGGAGCTCAGTAGATCCCCAAGCACCAGTTGATTTGGAGGGGACGGGAGAAGTTAAAATGGCGCCATCTTCTGACCGAGTCCAAGAGCTGTAGGGGAATCCCCGGCCCCAGCCAATCCCCGCACTCCGCTGATTTGGGGTCGACGGGAGAACCTGCGATGGCTCCACTCAGTTAAATAGAGGATGGGAAACGGGAAGGGCTGCGAGGGCGCCCCTGCTGGCCGACCTCGTGAGCTGCAGAAGAATCCCCGACTTCAGCCGATCCCCAAGCACCACTTGATTTTGAGGAGATGGGAGAAGCTGAGAGGGCGCCTTCTGCTGACCGTGTCCAAGAGCTGCAGGGAAATCCCCGGCGACAGCCAATCCTCGCACTCCACTGATTTGGGGGCGACGGGAGAAGCTGCGAGGGCTCCATCTGCTGGCTGGGCCCGAGAGCTGCAAGGAAATACCTTGCCCCTCTCAATCTGCGCACCACATGAAGGGGGGAGGGAGGACCTGCGAGGGTGCCCTCTTCTGGCCCACCCAAAGCCCTGCAGGATGTGCCCCGGCCCCAGCCAATCCCCGCACTCCACTGAATGGGGGGTTGACCGGGAGGAGCTGCCAGGGTGCCGTGAGTTGGCCGAGCCAAAGAACTGCAGGACGGTCCCGGGCTCCAGCTGGCCGATCCCCAATCTCCACTCATTTAAGGAGAGGGGGGTAACGTGAAGATCTGCGAGGGCGTCCTCTGCTGACAGAGCTCGCGCACTGCAGGAGAATCCCCGACCTCTGCCGATCCCCAAGCATCACTTGATTTGGAGGGGATGGAAGAAGCTGAGAGGGCGCCATCTGCTGACCGTGTCCAAAAGGTGGAAGGAAATCCCCGGCCACAGCCAATCCCCTCACTCCACTGATTTGGGGGCGACGGGAGAATCTGTGAGGGAGCCATCTGCTGGCCAGGCCCGCGAGGTGCAGGGAAATCCCTTGCCCCAAACAATCCGAATCCCAATGAATGGTGGGGATGGTAGGACCTGTGAAGGCCCCCTCTGCTGGCCCACACATAGCCCTGCAGTACGAGCCCCGGCCCTAGCCAATCCCCGCGCTCCACTGAATGGGGGTGGGCCAGGAGGAGCTGCGAGGGTGCCCTCTGTTGGCCGAGCCCATGAGTTGCCTGACGGTCCCTGATTCCAGCCGATCACCACGCTCCACTTATTTAAGGATAAGGGGGAAAAGGGAGGAGGTGGGAAGGCACCCTCTACTGGCCCACCCAGAGCTCTGCAGGATGGGCCCCGGCCCCAGCTCATCCCCACACTCCACTGAATCTGGGGATACCGGTTGGAGCTGCAAGGGCGCCCTCTGTTGCTCGAGCCCAGGAGCTGCTGGACGGTCCCCTACTCCAGGCTATCCCCGCGCTTCCCTCATTTAAGGAGGCGGGTGGAAACGGGAAGAGCTTTCAACACCCAAACACCAGTTAATTGTGGGGAACTGGAGGAACTGCCAGGGAGTCCACTGCTGGCCGACCTCGCAAGCTTCAGGAAAATACCGACCTCAGCCGATCCCCAAGCACCAGTTGAATTGGAGGGGACGGGAGAAGCAGAGAATATGCCCTCTACTGACTGAGTCCAAGATCTGCGAGGGAATCCCCTGCCCCAGCCAATCCCGCACTTCAGTGATTCAGGGGCGACGGGAGAAGCCGCGAGGACGTCCTCGGCTGGCCAAACTCGCGAGCTGCGGGAAAATCCCTGACCCCGGCCAATCCCCAAGCACCAGTTTATTGGGGGTACGAGAGGAGGTGAGATGGCTCCCTCTCCTAGCATACCCAGAGACCTGCAGGACTGGACCCGGCCCCAACCAATTCCCGCGCTCCACGGAATGTGGGGTGGGCAAGGAGAAGCTGCGACGGCGCCCTCAGTTGGCCGAGCCGAGGAGCTGCAGGAGTGTCCCCAGCTCCAGCCTATCCCAACGCTCCACTTATTTAAGGAGAGGTGGTGAAACGGGAAGAGCTGCGAGGGCGTCCTCTGCTGGCCGAACTGGCTAGCTGCAGGAGAATCTCCATCTCCAGCCAATCCCCAAGAACCAGTTGATTTAGAGGGCGCCCTTTGCCTAACGAGTCCAAGAGCTACAGGGGAATCCCCGGGACCAGCCAATCCCCAGATTCCACTGATTTGGGAGCGACGGGAGATGCTGCGAGGGCGCTATCTGCTGGGCTGGCCCAGGAGCTGCAGGAATTTCCCCGGCTCTAGCCGATCCCCATGCACCACTCATTTAGGGAGTGTGGGGGATACGGGAAGCGATTGGAGGGCGTCCTCTGCTGGCCGGGCTCGCGAGCTGCAGGTGAATACCCTACCCCAGCCATTCCCCAGGCACCAGTAGAGAGGGGGGAACGGGAGGAGCTGCGAGGGCGCCCTCTGCTGGCCCTCCCAGACCCCTGCATGATGGAACCCGGGCCCAGACAATCCCCGCGCTGCATCGAATGGGGGGAGGGCCGGGATGAGCTAATAGAGAGAGCGCCCTCTATTGGCCGAGCACAGGAGCAGCAGGACTGTCCCCTTCTCCAGCCGATCCCCACGATCCACTCATTTAAGGAAAGGGAGATGGCTCCCTCTCCTGGCACACCCAGAGACCTTCAGGACTGGCCCCGGCCCCAGCCAATTCCCGCACTCCACGGAATGTGGGGTGGTCCGAGACAGGCTGCGACGGCATTCTCAGTTGGCTGAGGCGAGGAGCTGCAGGAGGGTCCCCACGTCCAGCCTATCCCAACGCTCCACAAATTTAAGGGGGGGGGGACGGGAAGAGCTGCGAGGGCGCCCCCTGATGGCCGACCTCGCATGACTCAGGAGAATCTCCGACGTCAGCCGATCCCCAAGCACCAGTTGACTTGGAGGGGATGAGAGAAGCTGAGAGGGCGCCCTCTGCCTAACGAGTCCAACAGCTGCAGGGGAATCCCCGGCCCCAGCCAATCTCCAGACTCCACTGATCTGGGGGCGACGGGAGATGCTGCGAGGGAGCTATCTGCTGGCCGGTCCCGCAGGCTACAGGGAAATCCCTTGCCCCAACTAATAGGTGGCCCACTGAATGGGTTTGGGGGGAAAGGAGGACCTGCGAGGGCCCTCCCTGCTGGCCGAGGCCAGGAGCTGCAGGAAGTTCCGCGGCTCTTGCTGATCCCCGTGCTCCACTCAGTTAAGGAGTGTGGGGGAAACGGGAAGAGATGCGAGGGCGTCCTCTGCTGGCCGAGCTCGCGAGCTGCAGGAGAATCCCCGACCCCAGCAAATCCCCAAACACTAGTTGACTGGGAGGAACGGGTTGAGCTGCGAAAATGCCCTCTGCTGGTCCACCCAGAGCCCTGCGGGACCGGCCCCGGCCCCAGCCAATCCCCGCGCTCCACCGAATGGCGGGTGGGGCGGGAGGAGCTGCGAGAGCGCCCTTCGTTGGCTGAGCCCAGGGGCTGCAGGAGGGTCCCCGGCTACAGCCGATCCCCACACCCCACTCAGTTAAGAAGAGGGGGGAAATGGGAAGAGCTGAGAGGGCGTCCTCCCCTGGCCGAGCTCGCGAGCTGCAGGATAATCCCCGACCTCAGCCAATCCCCAGGCACCAGTTGACTGGAGGAAACGGGTTGAGCTACGAAAACGCCTTCTGCTGGTCCACCCAGAGCCCCAGTCAATCCCCTCGCTCCACCGAATGCGGGGTGGGGCGGGAGGAGCTGCGAGAGCGCCCTCTGTTGGCCGAGCCCAGGGGCTGCAGGACGGTCCCCGGCTACAGCCGATCTCCCCACTCCACTCAGTTGAAGAGGGGGGCGAACGGGAAGAGCTGCGAGGGCGTCCTCTGCTGGCCGAGCTCGCGAGCTGCCGGATTAACCCCGACCCCAGCGAATCCCCAAGCACCAGATGATTGAGGGAACGGTAGGAGCTGCGAGGGCACCCTCTCCTTGTCCACTGTCCCGAGGTGACCCTTGGGTACCGGCCATCTCAAGGTCAAAAGCTATCTCGTGACCATCTGAGCCAGCAGGTAGAACTCGGAAGTGAGGGTGGGATACGGCCCCCACGACCAAATGTGCTAGATTGACAGACCAGGCCGGGAATACAGAAGGTGTCCCTCTCCCCCGTGCCAATCAAATTAGGTATGGAGGAGGGGGGAGGACAGATATTGGATAGACTGAGGCCGGAAGCTGGAATGGCCTAGGGGCACAGGCAATAAATACCTGTCGCCTCTGACCTTCGGGGTCAGAACACCACGACACGCAGCAGCAGGAATAGCCGCTGCGCAGCAGAAGCAGCAGCAGCCCACGTGTCTCTCTGCCCAGAAGGCCAAATGCCCGCTCTACGACCAGAACCAACACATTGCGGCAAGGGCCGCGGGACGGGTGAGTGTCTCCTGGGTGGGATCCAGATACCCCGCTACTGATGGGAATCATGAGTGGATTCCTCCCATGTAGGGAGAGCACATTGTGAGAGCTAGCCGCCCACCACGTGCACGGGTAATGTAATGAATTCTTCCCACGTGGGAAAGTAAGTGGATTCATCCCGAGTGGGAAGTGCACATGGGTGAGAGCTAGCCGCCTCAGCCCCGGGCGATTAACGTATGATTGTGTTCCTCCCGTGTAGGGAAGCTCTAATATTGCTAATTTGTTATATTCCTCCCGAAAGGGAAGTTCAATCCATTGCGCCTAAACAATTACATAAATTCAATTCGCCTCGCGGAATAAATTTTATATGAAACTCAGGCTTTCTGTCCCCGGCCTCTCTCTCTCTCGTCTCGCCGATCACTGAACGAACCCGTCCCCGGACGACGAGTGACACCCACCCAGAGCCCTGGCAGGCGGGCCCGGCACCAGCAAATCTCCGCACTCCGCAGAATGTGGGTTAGGCCGGGAAGAGTTGTGAGGGCGCCCTCTGTTAGCCGAACCCAGGAGCTGCAGTACGGTCCCGGGATCCAGGCGATCCCCACGCTCCGCTCAGTTAAGGAGAGGGGGGCAACGGGAAGAGCTGCGAGGGCATCATCTGCTGGCCGAGATTGCAAACTGCAGGAGAATCCCCGACCCCAGCCAATCCCCAAGCAACAGTTGATTGGGGGGAACGGGAAGAGCTGCGAAAACGTCCTCTGCTGGTACACCCAGAGCCCTGCAGGCCCGGCCCCGGCCCCAGCCAATCCCCGCGTTCCTCCGAATGGGGGGTACGGCGGTTGGAACTGCGAGGGCGCCTTCTGTTGGCCGAGCCTAGTGGCTGCAGGAGGGTCCCCGGCTCCAGCCGATCCCCAAGCTCCACTCATTCAAGGGGAGGGGGGAAACGGGAATAGCTGTGAGGGCGTCTTCTGCTGGCCGAGCTCGCTAGCTGCAGGAGAATCCCAGACCCCAGCCAATCCCCAAGCACCAGTTGATTTGAGGGGAACCGGAGGAGCTGCGAGGGCGCCCCGGGCTGGCCGACCTAGCGAACTTAAGGGAATCCCCAACCTCTGCCGATCCCCACACTCCACTGATTTGCGTGCGATGGAGGAAGCTGCGAGGACTCCATCTGCTGGCCGGACCCGCGATCTGCAGGGAAATCCCTTCCCCCAACCAATCCGCGCCCCACTGAATGAAGGGGGACAGGAGGACTTGCGAGGGCGCTCACTCCTGGCCGAGTCCAGGAGCTACAGAAGCGTCCCCGGCTGCAGCAGATCCCCAAACTCCACTCAGTTAAGGAGAGGGAGGAAAAGGGGAAGAGCTGCGAGGGTGTCTTCTGCTGGACGAGCTCGCGAGCTGCAGGAGAATCCCCGATCCCACCCAATCCCCAAGACCCCGTTGATTGGGGGGAACGGGAGGAAATGCGGGGCCTCCCTCTGCTGGCCAACCCAGAGCCCTGCAGGTCGTTACCCGGCCCCAACCAATCTCCGTGCTCCATTGAATATGGGTCGGGCAAGGAAGAGCATCGAGGGCGCCCTCGCTTAGCCAAGCCCAGGAGCTGGTAGAGGGTCCCCGGCTCCAGCCGATCCATACGATCCACCCATTTCAAGCTGGGGAGGAAACGGGAAGAGCTGCGAGGACGTGCTCTGCTGGCAGAGGTCGCAAGCTGCAGGAGAATCCCCGACCCCAGCCAATCCCCAAGCACCAGTTGATTGTGGGGAAGGGTAGGAGCTGAGAAGGAGCCCTATCCTGGCCCACTCAGAGCCCTGCAGGACTGGCACCGGCCCTAACCAACCTCTCGCTCCACGGAATGGGGGGCGGGCCGGGAGGAGCTCCGAGGATGCCCCCTGTTGGCCGAGCCCAGGACCTGTAGGAGGGTCCCAGCTCCAGCCGATCCCCATGCTCCACTCAATTAAGGAGAGCGGGGGAAAGGTAAGAGCTGCGAGGGCGTCCTCTGCTGGCCGACCTCACGAGCTACAGGAGAATCCTCGACCCAAGCCCATCCCTGAGTTCCAGTTGATTGTGGGGAAGGGGAGGAGCTGCGAGGGCGCCCCCTGCTGGACGACTTCGCGAGCTGCAGGAGAATCCCGACCTCAGCTGATCCCCAAGCACTAGTTGATTTGGAGGGGACGTTAGTACGTGAGAGTGCGCCCTCTGCTAACCGTGTACCGGAGCTGCAGGGGAATCCCCGGCTACAGCCAATCCCCATTCTCCACTCATTTGGGGGCGACTGGAGAAGCTGCGAAGGTGACATCTGCTTTCCGGGCCCGCGAGCCGAAGGGAAATCCATAGCCTCAACCATTCCGCGTCCCACAGAAGTGGGGGAATGGGAGGAATTGCGAGGGCACCCTTTGCTGGCCGAGCCCAGGAGCTGTAAGAGGGTCACGGCTCCAGCCTATCCCCACGCTCCACTCAGTTCAGGAGAGGAGGAAAAAAGTGAAATGCTGAGAGGGCTCCCACTGCTGACCGTGTACCCGAGCTGCAGAAGAGTCCCCGACCACAGCCAATCCCCGCACTCCACACATAAGGGGGCGATGAGAGAAGCTTTGAGGGCGCCATCCTCTGGCCGGGCCCACGAGGTTCAGGGAAATCCCTTGCCCCAACCAATCCGTGGCCCACTGAATGGGGGTGGGGGGAACGGAGGACCTGAGAGGGCGCTCTCTGCTGGCCGAGCCCAGGATCCAGCTCCAGCCGATCCCCACGCTCTTCTCAGATAAGGAGTATGGGGGAAACGGCAAGAGATGCGAGGGCGTCCTCTGCTGGCCGAGCTCGTGAGCTGCAGGAGAATCCCCGACCCCATCCATTCCTCAAGCACCAGTTGAGAGGGGGGAACGGGAGGAGCTGCGAGGGCGCCCTCAGCTGACCCTCCCAGACCCCTGCATGTCGGAACCCGGCCCCAGACAATCCTTGCGCTCCACCGAATGGGGGGAGGGCTGGGATGAGCTGCGAGAACGCCTTCGATTGGCCGAGCACAGGAGCTAGAGGACTGTCCCCGTCTCCAGCCCATCCCCACGGTCGACTCATTTAAGGAAACGGAGGGAAACGGGAAGAGCTGAGAGGACGTCCTCTGGTGGCCGAGCTCGCACGCTGCAGGAGAATCCCCGACCCCAGCAAATCCCAAGCACCAGTTGATTGGGGGGAACGGGGGGAGCTGCAGAAAAGACTTCTGCTGGTCCACCCAGAGCCCTGCAGGACCGGCTCCGGCCCCAGCCAATCCCCGCCCTCCACCGAATGCGGGGTGGGGCGGGAGGAGCTGTGAGAGCGCCCTCTGTTGGCCGAGCCCAGGACGCTCCCCGGCTACAGCCGATCCCCACACTCCACTCAGTTAAGGAGGGGGGTAAACGGGAAGAGCTGCGAGGGCGTCCTCTGCTGGCCGAGCTCGCGAGCTGCAGGATAATCTCCGACCTCAGCCAATCCCCAAACACCAGTTAATTGAGGGGAATGGCAGGAGCTGCGAGGGCACCCCCTCCTGTCCGACCAAGAGAACATAAGGAGAATACCCAACATCAGAGGATCCCCAGGTACCAGTTGATTTGGAAGGGACAGGAGAAGCTAAGAGGGTGCCCTCGGTTGACGGATTCCAAGAGCTGCAGGGGAATGCCGAGCCCCAGCCAATCCCCGCACTCCTCTGATTTGAGGGCGACCGGAGAAACTGCGAGGGCGCCATCTGCTGGACGGGCCCACGAGCTGCAGGGAAATGCCTTGCCCAAACCAATCCGCGCCTCACTGAATGCGGGGGGAAGGGAGGACCTACGAGGGCGCGCTCTGCTGGCCGAGCCCAGGAGCTGCAGGATGTTCCCAGGTTCCAGACGATCTCCACGCTCCTCTCAGTTAAGAAGAGGGAGTTAAACGGGAAAAGCTCCGAGGTCGTCCTCTGCTGGCCGTGCTCGCGAGCTGCCGGATTAACCCCGACCCCAGCGAATCCCCAAGGACAAGATGATTTGGGGAACGCGAGGAGCTGAGAAGGCGCCCTCTCTTGGCCCACCCAGAGTCCTGTCGGGCGGGCCCCGTCCCCAGCAAATCCCTGCACTCCACAGAATATGAGTTGGACCGGGTGGAGCTGCGAGGGCACCGTCTGTTAGCCGAACCCAGTAGCTGCAGGACGGTCCCGGGATCCAGCCGGTCCCCACGCTCCACTCAGTTAAGGAGAGGGGGGCAACGGGAAGAGCTGCGAGGGCATCCTCTGCTGGCCGAGATGGCGAGATCAATCAATCAATCAATGGTATTTATTGAGCGCTTACTCTGTGCAGAGCACTGTACTAAGCGCATGGGATGTACAAGTCCGCAACATTCAAAGACGGTCCCTACCCTTCAGTGGGCTCACAGAAGATATTGCTGGCATCCCTCAGGACTCATTACGGGCAGGAAACGTGTACATGTCAGCTGATTCTCTTGTATTGCACTCTCCCAAGTTCATTCAATCGTATGTATTGAGCGCTTACTGTGCACAGATCACTGTTGATTTGGAGGGGACGGGAGAAGCTGAGAAGTCTTCTGCTGTTGGAGTCCAACAGCTGAAGTGGAATCCCAAAGCCCAGCCAATCCCCGCACTCCAGTGATTTTCGGGCGACGGGAGAAACTGCAAGGGCGCAATCTGCTAGCCGGGCCCGTGAGCTGCAAGGAAATCCCTTGCCCCGAACAATCTGCGCCCCACTGAATCGTGGGGGCGGGGGGGGGGAGAAGGGAAGACCTGCGAGGGCGTTTTCTCCTGGACGACCTGGCGAGCTGCAGGAGACTCCCCGACCCAAGCCAATCCACAAGCCCTAGTTTACTGACTGGAATGGTAGGAGCTGCGAGGGCGCCCCCTGGTGGGCGAACTCGCAACCTGCAGGAGTATCCCCGACCCCAGACAATCCCCAAACACCAATTGCTTGGTGGTAACGGGAGGAGCTTTTAGTGCTCCCCTTGCTGGCCGACCTCTTGAACTTCAGGAGAATCCCCAACCTCAGCCGATCCCCAAGCACCGGTTGACTTGCAGGGGTCGGGAGAAGCTGAGAGGGCGCCCTCTGCTGACTGAGTCTAAGAGCTGCAGGGGAATACTAGGTCTCAGCTAATCCCCGCACTACACTAATTTGGGGGTGACAGGATTAACTGCGAAAGTGCCATCTGATGGCCGGACCCGCCAGCTGCAAACAAATCCCTTGCCCCAACCAATCTGCGCCCCACTGAATGGGGGGTGGGCCGGGAGGTGATGCGAGGGCGCACTCTGTTGGTCGAGCCCAGGAGCTGCAGGAAGGTCCCCGGCTCAAGCAGATCCCTACGCTCCACTCAGTTGGGGGGGCGGGGGGGACTGTAAGAGCTGCGAGAGCGCCCTCTGCTGGCCAAGCTCGCGAGATGCAGGAGAATCCCAGACCCAGCGAATCCCCAAGCACCAGTTGACAGCCGGGACGGGGAAGAGCTGCGAGGGCTCCCTCTGCTGGCTCAGACAGAGCACTGCTGGTCGGGCCACGGCCCCAGCCAATCCTCGCACTGCACTGAATGGCGTGTGGGCCGTGAGGAGCTGCGCGGGCGCCCTCTGCTGGCCGAGGCCAGGAGCTGCAGGAATGCCCACGGCTCCAGCCGATCCCCGCGCTCCACTCATTTAAGGAGGGGGGGAAACGGGAAGCGCTGCGAGGGCGTCCTCTGCTGGCGGAGCTTACGAGCTACAGGAGAATCCCCGGCCCTAACCACTCCCCAAGCACCAGTTGATTTGTTGGAACGGGAGGAGCAGCGAAGGCGCCCCCTGCTGGCCGACCTCGCAAGCCTCGGGAGAAAACCCGACCTCAGCCGATCCCCAAGCACCAGTTGATTTGAAGGGGCGGGAGAAGCTGAGAGGGCGTCTTCTGCTGGTCGAGTCCAAAAGCTGCAGGGAAATACCAGGCCCCAGCCAATCCCCGCACGCCAGTGATTTGGGGACGACGGGAGAAACTGCGAGGGCTCAATCTGCTGGCAGAGCCCGTGAGCTGCAGGTAAATCCCTTGCACCAACAAATCCGCACCCTACTGAATGGCGGGAGGAAGGGAAGACCAGCCAAGGCGTCCTCTGCTGGCCGAGCTCGCGAGCTGCAAGAGAATCCCCGACCCCAGTCAATGCACAAGCCCCAGTTTATTGGGGGGAAAGGGAGAGGCTGCGAGGGCGCACCCTGCTGGCCAACCTCACGAGCTGCAGGAATATCCCCGATCCCAGCCAATCCCCAAACACCAGTTGCTTGGGGGGAACGGGAGGAGCTTTTATTGTGCCCCCTGTTGGCCGACCTCGCGAACTTCAGGAGAATCCCCGACCCCAGCCAATCCCCAAGCAAAAGCTGATTGTGGGGAACCGGAGGAGTTGGGATGGCGCCCTCTGCTGACCCATCCAGGGAACTGCAGGACGGGCCCTGGCCCCGGCCAATCCCCACCCTCCACTGAATGTCGTGTGGGCCGTGAGGAGCTGACCAGGAGCTGCAGGAATTTCCCCGGCTCCAGCCGATCCCCACCCTCCACTCATTTATGGAGAGGGGGGGAAACGGAAAGAGCTGCGAGGGCGTCCTTTGCTGGATGAGCTTGCGAACTGCAGGAGTATCCCCGACCCCCGCCAATCCCCAAGCACCAGGTGCTTGGAGGGAACGGGAGGAACTGCAAAGGCGCCTTATGCTGGCCCACTCAGAGCCCTGCGGGACAGGCCCCCGCCCTAGCCAATCCCCGAGCTCCACTGAATTCGGGGTAGGCCTTGAGGAGATGCGAGGGCGCCCTCTGTTGGCAGAGCCCAGGAGTTGCAGGAGGGTCCGCGGCTGTAGACGATCCCGATACTCCACTCAGTTAAGGAGAGGGGAGAACGGGAAGAGCTGCGAGGGAGTCTTCTGCCTGCCGAGATAGCGACCTGCAGGAGAATTCCCGACCCCAGCCAATCCCAAAGCACCAGTTGATTGGGGGGAACGGGAGGAGCTGCGAGGGCGCCCTCTGCTGCCCCAACCGGAGCCCTGCAGGACGGGCACCGGCTCCAGCCAATCCCCGCGCTCCATTGAATGGGGGGTGGGCTGGTAGGAGCGTCGGATGTGCCCCCTGTTGGCCGAGCCCAGGAGATGCACGAGGGTCCTAGGTTCCAGCCAATCTCCACGCTCCACTCATTTAAGGAGGGGGGAAAAAGGGGAGAAGCTGCGAGAGTGTCCTCTGCTGGCCGAGCTCGCAAGCTGCAGGAAAATCCCCGACCCCAGCAAATCCCCAAGCATTAGTTGACTGAGGGAAACGGGAGGAGCTGCGAGGGCGCCTCCCGCTAGCCGACCTTGAGAGCTTCAGGAGAATCCTCGACCTCAGCCGATCCCCAAGCACCAGTTAATTTGGAGGGGTCGGGAGAAGCTGAGAGGGTGTCTTCTGCTGATCGAGTCGCAAAGCTGCAGGGGACTCCCAGGCCACCGCCATTTCCCACACTACACTAATTTAGGGGCTACTGGATCAACTGCGAGGGTGCCATCTGCTGGCCGGTCCCGCGAGCTGCAGAGAAGTCCCTTGCCCCAAACAATCCCCACCCCACTGAATGGGGGGTGGGCCGGGAGGTGATGCTCGGGCGCCCTCTGCTGGCCGAGCCCAGGATATCCAGGACGGTCCACGGCTCCAGCAGATCCCTATGCTCCACTCAGTTGAGGAGAGGGAGGAAACGGTAAGAGCTGGGAGGGCGTCCTCTGCTGGCCGAGCTCCCGAGATGCAGGAGAATCCCCGACTTCAGCCGATCACCAAGAACCAGTTGATTTGCTGCGAATGGGAGAAGCTGAGGGGGCGCCCTCTGGTTACGGAGTCCAAGAGCTGGAGGGGAATCGCCGGCCCCAGCCAATCCCCGCACTCCACTGATTTGGGGGCGACGGGAGAAGTTGCGAGGGCCACATTTGCTGGCCGGGTCCGTGAGCTGCAGGGAAATACCTTGACCCAACCAATATGCGCCCCATGGAATGGGGGTGGGGGCAAGGGTTGGACCTCCGAGGGCGCTCGCTGCTGGCCGAGCCCAGGAGCTGCAGGAGGTTCCCCGGCTCCAACCGATCCCCATGCTCCACTCAGTTAAGGAGAGGGGGGAAAACAGGAAGAGCTGCAAGGGCGTCCTCTGCTGGCCGAACTCGCGAACCGCAGTAGAATCCCCGAACCCAGCCAATCCCCAAGCAGCTGTTGATTGTGGGGAACGGGAGGAGCTGCGAGGACGCTCAATGCTGGCCGACCTCGCTTGCTTCAGGAGAATCCCCGACCTCACCGATCCCCATGCACCAGTTGATTTGGAGGGGACGGGAGAAGCTGAGAGGGCGCCCTCTGCTGACCGAGTCCAAGTGGTGCAGGGGAATCCCCGGCCCCAGCCATTCACCGCAATCCACAGATTTGGGGGCGATGAGAGAAATTGCGACGGCACCATCTGCTGGCCCGAACCGCGCCCCGCCCGGCTCCGCACGCGCATGCGCGGGACCCCTCTCTTCTCCCCCCCCCCCCCCGGGCTTCGACTGCGCATGCGTCGCGCTCTCTAGGGCTGAAGAAGTAGCCTTTGGGGACTGTATCGTTCATTCATTCAATCGTATTTTTTTCTTGAGCGCTTACAGTGTGTAGAGCACTGTGCTAAGCGCTTGGGAATGGGATAGTATGTCGTATATTACAGTATGGTATGGTAGGGTATAGAGAAGCAGTGTGGTTCAGTGGCAAGAGCCCGGGCTTTGGAGTCAGAGGTCAGGCGTTCAAATCCCGAGTCCACCGCCTGTCAGCTGTGTGACCCTGGGGCCAGTCACTTCACTTCTCTGGGCCTCAGTTCCATCTGTAAAATGGGGATGAAGACTGTGAGCCCCGCGGGTGCCAACCCGATCACCCTGTAACTCCCCAGCGCTTAGAACAGTGCTTTGCACATAGTAAGCGCTTAATAAATGCCATTATTATTATTATTATTATTATTATTACCTCCAGGCCCTGGTCCTTCCCTGCGTCCTGGACTTGGGTTCCCTCAACCTCCTGACACTGGTCCCCCTGTCTTCCGGCCCAGCTACCACTTTGCCTCTCGGTCCAGGTCCCCCTATTCCCCTGACCCTGGTCCCCATTTCCCGGCCCAGGTACTCCTCTGCTTCCCTGCCCTAGTCCCCCTGTCACCGAGCCCAGATAGCCCTCTGCCATCCAGCCCTGGGCCCCTCTGCCTCCCTGCCTGGGTCCCCCTGTCTCCCGGCCCGGGTCCCCCTGTCTCCTGGACCTGGTGCCCCTCTGCTTCCCTGCCTTGGTACTGCCGTCGGCCTCCAGGCCCTGGTCCCCCACTGCCTCCCTGTCCTGATCCCCCACCGCCTCTGGGCCTTAGTCCCCACCTGCCTCCCGGCCCTGGTCCCCGTCTGGCTCCCTGCCTTGGTCCCCCTCAAAGTCCTGGCCCAGGCCGGCCTCTGCCTCTATGACCTGGTCTCTGGGCCCTGGTTCCCCTCGGCTTCTCAGCCATAGTCCCACTGTCTCCAGGCCCAGGTACCCCTCTGACTGCCGGCCCTGGTCGCACTGCCTAGCAGCCCTGGTCCCCCTCTTTCTCCCGTTCCTGGCCGCGCTCTGCCTCCCTGAACTTGTCACACCGCTTCTCGGCCCTGGTGCCCCTTTGCCTCCCGGCCCTGGTTCCCTCTGCCTCCCGGCCCAGGTCCCCCGTCTACCGGCCCGGGTACCCCTCTGCCTCCTGGCCCTGATCCCCCATTGCCTCCAGGCTCTCGGCCCCCTCTGCCTCCCTGCTCAGGTCCCCAAGGCCTTTCAGCTGTAGTCCCCCTCTGCCTCCGGCCAAGGTACCACACCGCCTCCTGGAAGAAATCCCTTTCAGCTTCCATGCCCTGGCCCCCACCTACCAGCCCGGGTACCCCTTGGCCTCCCGGCTCTGGTCCCCCTGTATCCCTTCCCAGGAAGCCCTCGGTACCCTGGCCCTGGTCCCCCTCTCTCCCGGCCCAAGTACCCCTCTGCCTCCTGGCCCTGGTCCCCGCCAGCCACGGTCCACCACTGACCCCAGCCCTGGTCGCCTTCTACTTCCAAGCCTTGGGTCTCTCTCCGTCCCGTCCCTGAGTCCTCTCTACCTCCCAGCCCGGGTCCCGCTGTCTCCTGGCCCAGGTAACCCTCTACCTCTTGGCCCCTATCCCCCCCTGCCTTCCCGCCCTCGTCCCCCTCTGCCTCCCTGCCCTGGTCCCAGCCTGCCTCTTGGCCTTTGTCCCCCTCTGCCCTTTAACCCTGGTATCCCTGTCTCCCAGCCTAGGTACCCATCTGCTTCCTGGCACTGGTCCCCCTCTGCCTCTAGACCCCGGTCCCCTTCGGCCTCCCGGAACTCGTCCCTTTATGTGTCCAGGCCCTGGTCTCCTTTTACGTCAGGGGTTCGAATCCCTCTCCACCGCTTGTCACGTGTGTGACCTTGGGCAAGTCACTTCACTTCTCTGCGCCTCAGTTACCTCCTCTGCAAAATGGGGATTAAGACCGTGAGCCCCACGTGGGACAACCTGATCACCTTGTAAATTCCCTAGGGCTTAGTACAGTGCTTTACACATAGTAAGCGCTTAGTAAATGCCATCATTATTCTTATGATTACAACTTGGCAACATATTAAGCTTCGTACATAGTGAGCGCGGGAGCGGGCACGGCCCGACTGCGCATGCGCCGCTTGCCCCACTTTTCCCCACACCCGCCCGGGCTCCGACTGCGCATGCGTTCCGCTCTCCAGGGCGGGGGCTCCTTTCTCCCCGGGCCCGGGCTCCGACGGCGCATGCGCCGCGTTCTCCCGGGCGGGCCCCCTTTCCCCTCCCCCCCGGCGCTCTGACCGCGCATGCGCGACTCTCTCCAGGGCGGGGGTCCCTTCTCCGCGGGCCCAGGCTGCGACCACGCATGCGCCGCGCTCTCCGGAGTGCTGCCCCCCCTCCCCTCGGCGAGGCTCCGAATGCGCATGCGCCTCGCTTCTCCTCCCCACCAGGCTCCGCACGCGCAAGCGCAGAGCTCCCTCCCTTCTCCCCCTACCCGGGCTTCCACTGCGCATGCGTCGCGCTCTCTAGGGCTGAAGATGTAGCTTTGGGGACTATATCGTTCATAAATTCAATGGTATTTTTTTCTTGAGCGCTTACAGTGTGTAGAGCACTGTGCTAAGCGCTTGGGAATGGGATAGTATGTCGTATATTACAGTATGGTATAGTAGGGTATAGAGATGCAGTGTGGTTCAGTGGCTAGAACCCGGGCTTTGGAGTCAGAGGTCAGGCGTTCAAATCCCGAGTCCACCGCTTGTCAGCTGTGTGCCCTTGGGCCAGTCACTTCACTTCTCTGGGCCTCAGTTCCATCTGTAAAATGGGGATGAAGACTGTGAGCCCCGCGGGGGCCAACCCGATCACCCTGCAACTTCCCAGCTCTTGGAGCAGTGCTTTGCACATAGCAAGCGCTTAATAAATGCTATTATTATTATTATTATTATGATTCCCTCCAGGCCCTGGTCCTTCCCTGCGTCCTGGACTTGGGTTCCCCCAACCTCCCGACACTGTTCCCCCTGTCTTCCGGCCCACCTACCACTTTGCCTCTCGGTCCAGGTCCCCCTATTCCCCTGACCCTGGTCCCCATTTCCCGGCCCAGGTACTCCTCTGCTTCCCTGCCCTGGTCCTCCTGTCACCGAGCCCAGATACCCCTCTGCCATCCAGCCCTGGGACCCCTCTGCCTCCCTGCCCGGTTCCCCCTGTCTCGCGGCCCGTGTCCCCCTGTCTCCTGGACCTGGTGCCCCTCTGCTTCCCTGCCTTGGTACTGCCGTCGGGCTCCAGGCCCTGGTCCCCCACGGCCTCCCTGTCCTGATCCCCCACCGCCTCTGGGCCTTAGTCCCCCTCTGCCTCCCGGCCCAGGTACCCCTCTACCTCCCGGCCCTGGTCCCCGTCTGGCTCCCTGCCTTGGTCCCCCTCAAAGTCCTGGCCCAGGCCGGCCTCTGCCTCTATGACCTGGTCTCTGGGCCCTGGTTCCCCTCGGCGTCTCAGCCATAATCCCACTGTCTCCAGGCCCAGGTACCCCTCTGACTGCCGGCCCTGGTCGCACTGCCTAGCAGCCCTGGTCCCCCTCTTTCTCCCGGTCCTGGCCGCGCTCTGCCTCCCTGAACTTGTCACACAGCTTCTCGGCCCTGGTCCCCCTTTGCCTCCCGACCCTGGTTCCCCTCTGCCTCCCGGCCCTGGTCCCCCGTCTACCGGCCCGGGTACCCCTCTGCCTCCTGGCCCAGATCCTCCGCTGCCTCCAGGCCCTCGGCCCCCTCTGCCTCCGTGCCCTGGTCCCCAAGGCCTCTCAGCTCTAGTCCCCCTCTGCTTCCGGCCTAGGTACCACACCGCCTCCTGGAAGAAATCCCCTTCAGCTTCCACGCCCTGGCCCACACCTACAGCCCGGGTACCCCTTGGCCTCCCGGCTCTGGTCCCCCTGTATCCCTTCCCAGGAAGCCCTCTGTCCCCTGGCCCTGGTCCCCCTCTCTCCCGGCCCAAGTGCCCCTCTGCCTCCTGGCCCTGGTCCCCGCCTGCCACGGTCCACCACTGACCCCCAGCCCTGGTCGCCTTCTACCTCCAAGCCTTGGGTCTCTCTCCGTCCCGGCCCTGGGTCCTCTCTACCTCCCAGGACGGGTCCCGCTGTCTCCTGGCCCAGGTAACCCTCTACTTCTTGGCCCTTCTCCCCCCTGCCTTCCCGCCCTTGTCCCCCTCTGCCTCCCTGCCCTGCTCCCCAGCCTGCCTCTTGGCCTTTGTCCCCCTCTGCCCTTTGGCCCTGGTATCCCTGTCTCCCAGCCTAGATACCCATCTGCTTCCTGGCACTGGTCCCCCTCTGCCTCTAGGCCCCGGTCCCCTTCTGCCTCCCGGAACTCGCCCCTATATGTGTCCAGGCCCTGGTCTCCTTTTACGTCAGGGGTTCGAATCCCTCTCCACCGCTTGTCACCTGTGTGACCTTGGGCAAGTCACTTCACTTCTCTGGGCCTCAGGTAC